>NC_057852.1:105957874-115957874 GCF_015237465.2 Chelonia mydas
TAGTCTCCTTGTCAAGTTTTATTACTTACACTTAAAACTTCAAGACCCAAGGCTTTTAATGTCACTTTGAAAGTTTATTATTCTTTTTATCAATCAAATAATTTGTTGGGAGGATCACAACTATTTCCATCCAAATGAAACCATGTTAATCACACCAAAAGGTAACATTACAGGAATGAAAGTCCCTAAAGAGTAGCAGATGCTTTAAAATATTTTGGATGCTGGATCTCAGTCTTCTTGTTTAAATTAAAGTGGACGATGGATCAATTGGAATTACTGTTAATAAACACTGAATGACTCTTTGCTGAGTGATGCTGCCAGTTATTTCACTTTGGCATACAGTGCTATCATAAACAAATCTTGCAGCATTCATCGTAGCCTCTTGCTGTGAAGGAATTCAGCTGAGCTGACTGATGAGTCATTTAGATTTTTGAAAATTAAGTTCCCAGTTACTTTTTGCTTGATACGAACAATTCCCCCCCCCCCCCCCCCCAATATGCACATTGGTTGTCATTTAGATCTTTAGAATTCTGCCTTTTGCCTAATTAACACATCTGTAGTATCCCCTATACTTTTTGTGAATGCTATGGTAACGCTGATGTACAGACATCAGTAAACAGGCAACCACACCACTGCAAAGCAGCATTTTTCCATTTTCTAGTGGGTAGAGCTGAAGATTGGGAATCATGGTGCCAGTATTCTCTTCCCAGGTCTGCTGCTAACACACTGCGACCTTGGGCATGTCACTTTACTTCTCTCTGTTTCTGATTCCCTCGTCTGTAAAATGGGGATGGTGCTACTTAGCTCACCACACGAGCTCTAATTCATGAATGTTTGTAAAGCACTGACACATTGGATTAACGAGGCTCGAGGAATACATATCAATAACTTAGATGATGGAGTGGAGAGCATGCTTAAACTCTGCAGATGACACCAAGCAGCAAGGGGATACAAGCATTTTAAAAGGCAGGACTACAGTTCAAAAAGACCTTGATAAATGGGAGATTTGGTCTGAAATCCAAAAGAAGAAATTCAATAGAGACCAATGCAGACTACTACACTTCAGAAGGAAAAAACAGTCAAATGCACATATACAAAATGGGGAATAACTGGCTAGGTGGTAGTACTGCTGAAAATGATCTAGGGGTAAGATTGGATACAAGTTGAATAGGAGTCAACAATGCAATGTAGTGGCTTAAAAGGGTAATATAATTCTGGGATGTAGTAACAGGAGTGTTATATGTAAAATATAGAAGGTAATTGTCCCACTCTTCTCAGCGCTGGTGAGGCCTCACCTGGAGTGCTGTCCAGTTCTGGGCAACACACTTTGGGAAAGACGTGTACAAATTGGAGAATGTTGAGAGGAGAGCAAGGAAAATGATAAAAGATTTTAGAAAACTGACCTATGAGGAAAGGTTAAAAAAATTGGGCATGTCTAGTCTTGAGAAAAGAAGACTGAGTGGAACCTGATAACAATCTTCATTTATGTTAAGGGCTTTTATATAGAGGATGGTGATCAATTGTTCTCCATGTCCACTGAAGGCAGGACAAGAAGTAATCATCTTCGTTTGCAGCAAGTGAGAATCAGGTTAGGTATTGCTAAAAATTTGTGACTATAAGATAGTTAAGCTCTGGAATAGGCTTCCAAGGCAAGTTGTGAAATCCTTGTCATTCGAGGTTTTTAGGAACAGGTTAGTCAAACATCTGTCAAGAATAGTCTACATACACCTGGTCCTGCCTCAGAACAGGGGCTGGACTAGATAGCCTCTGGGGTCCTTTCCAGCCCTACATTTCTATGAATAAGATTCCAAGTATGTATTCTATAAATAACCATGGGCATATGAAGGCAGAAACTTAGAGGTCTGAGGGTCTTGGTGGCAGGGAATCAAAGAGAAAACCAGAAGGTGCAATGAGTTAGAAGAGATGAAGAGATCAGTCAGCCTCACCTCAGTCCCTGGAAAAATCATGGAGCAGGTCCTCAAGGAATCAATTCTGAAGCACTTAGAGGAGAGGAAAGTGATCAGGAACAGTCAGCATGGATTCACCAAGGGCAAGTCATGCCTGACTAATCTAATTGCATTCTATGACAAGATAACTGGCTCTGTGGATGAGGGGAAAGCAGTGGACGTGTTGTTCCTTGACTTTAGCAAAGCTTTTGACACGGTCTCCCACAGTATTCTTGCCAGCAAGTTAAAGAAGTATGGGCTGGATGAATGGACTATAAGGTAGATAGAAAGCTGGCTAGATTGTCAGGCTCAACGGGTAGTGATCAATGGCTCCATGTCTAGTTGGCAGCCGGTATCAAGTGGAGTGCCCCAATGGTCGGTCCTGGGACCGGTTTTGTTCAATATCTTCATAAATGATAAATAAATGGAGGATGGTGTGGATTGCACCCTCAGCAAGTTTGTAGATGACACTAAACTGGGAGGAGAGGTAGATACACTGGAGGGTAAGGATAGGATACAGAGGGCCCTAGACAAATTAGAGGATTGGGCCAAAAGAAATCTGATGAGGTTCAACAAGGACAAGTGCAGAGTCCTGCACTTAGGACGGAAGAATCCCATGCACCGCTACAGACTAGGGACCAAATGGCTCGGCAGCAGTTCTGCAGAAAAGGACCTAGGGGTTTCAGTGGACGAGAAGCTGGATCTGAGTCAACAGTGTGCCCTTGTTGCCAAGAAGGCCAATGGCATTTTGGGATGTATAAGTAGGGGCATTGCCAGAGATCGAGGGACGTGATCGTTCCCCTCTATTCGACATTGGTGAGGCCTCATCTGGAGTACTGTGTCCAGTTTTGGGCCCCACACTACAAGAAGGATGTGGAAAAATTGGAAAGAGTCCAGTGGAGGGCAACAAAAATGATTAGGGGACTGGAACACATGACTTATGAGGAGAGGCTGAGGGAACTGGGATTGTTTAGTCTGCGGAAGAGAAGAATGAGGGGGGATTTGATAGCTGCTTTCAACTACCTGAAAGGGGGTTCCAAAGAGGATGGATCTAGACTGTTCTCGGTGGTAGCTGATGACAGAACAAGGAGTAATGGTCTCAAGTTGCAGTGGGGGAGGTTTAGGTTGGATATTAGGAAAAACTTTTTCACTAGGAGGGTGGTGAAACACTGGAATGCGTTACCTCGGGAGGTGGTGGAATCTCCTTCCTTAGAAGTTTTTAAGGTCAGGCTTGACAAAGCCCTGGCTGGGATGATTTAGTTGGGGATTGGTCCTGCTTTGAGCAGGGGGTTGGACTAGATGACCTCCTGAGGTCCCTTCCAACCCTGATATTCTATAATTCTATGATTCTAAGAAGTCCATTGGTAGGGACAATGGATGGAGAAGAAAGAATCTGATGGGGATAGGGACGTGGCAGAAGAAAATGCAGGTGGTTTCTTTTTTGCAACGGTATATGGCCTGAGATCTTGGGGGATATCAGCTCCATTTAATCTTGTTCCACCTAGGAGAGCAAGAAAACTGATCTATTTCATCGAAGTTACATGAAGATCTGTCTTCTTGCAGTCCAATGCAATAGACTATTTTGTTTAGCATCTGACATATAAACAGTTGCAAACAAAAACTAATTGTATTTGACTTTGTAAAGTTAATAAATACAATAACAGAAAGAGCTGTTCACAGCTATGCCCAATTTCCCTAGCACAACAATTAAAATCCTTTTTCAGCTCAACAAACAAATCCTTGCAGCAACTCACTCTTCTCCTTTTCTCATCTTGAAAAGGAACTCAGCCACCTGTTCCTACTATGATTTGTCTCTTAGCTAGTTTCTAACCCATAGCAGAACTTTTACAGAAATTTTTTTTATCCATCCCAGTGTGATATTTAATCAGTTTGTGTGGGTAGCTGATGACACCCACTATTATATTTCATTGCCTCTTTCATCTCCTTTAATGTTGTGCATTCATGATCTTTTACCCAATATGGAAACCAGTTGTACAATTCTGCTTGTGTATTTGTATTCTTAACCTTTGGGATTTTTATCAATCCATATTCTTTTGTGTGGTCTTCTCCACTCAGAAGTTTTCTCTCAGTCTCTATGGAATCTTTTTAGCACAATGCTCTTCTCCCACTTCTTTGACCGAATTGGCCCTTTCTGTATCATTTATACCCAGGTTAAAATAGCCCATTGATTTTTATCATTCTAACATATTTCAGAAGAACCCACTATGTTAAGTTCATCTTCTATTGCCAGGTATTCCAGGTCCCCTATTTTTGCACTCAACATTCACACAAATTACATTTATGGTTTAATTATGGCTGTGTGCTTATGTTTAACATCTTTGTCTGACACCCTGGTGCTTCTACAGAATGTAAGTCTGATCTCAGTGACTCTCCTCCAGATAAGCCGCCATTTCATAGAATCATAGAATATCAGGGTTGGAAGGGACCTCAGGAGGTCATCTAATCCAATCCCCTGCTCAAAGCAGGACCAATCCCCAATTAAATCACCCCAGCCAGGGCTTTGTCAAGCCTGACCTTAAAAACTTCTAAGGAAGGAGATTCTAGATTTCTGTCTAACCTCTTACTACCTTTATATCACTGACAGCTCTAACAGGTATTTTTTCCACCTG
This sequence comes from Chelonia mydas, assembly GCF_015237465.2. Lineage (NCBI taxonomy): Eukaryota > Metazoa > Chordata > Testudines > Cheloniidae > Chelonia > Chelonia mydas. The sequence goes on from NC_057852.1 coordinate 105,962,451, forward strand.
AGTGTTCTTCAGTACCCGTAATCATTCCCCTGCTCTTAATTTAAATAATCCTCCAAAATCAAGTTTGTTTTCTGTGCCACCAGTCTGCTTTCCTTTGGCTAAGGTGGAGCTCATTCCCTCAAAGCAGTCTCCTCACCTCTCCCAAATATTCCCTATGCCTAATACAGAACCCAGCCTCCTCATCCTTGCATTGATACCTTGAAGTTTCCCAATGCCTGACTGACCTTGCTCATGAAACCTGAAGTCATTCAGAGAAAGACCGCGATTTAAATCTTTTCCTAATAGCCCAAGTTTAGCTTCAGGACTTCTCTCTTACAGCTCCCTTCATTATTGGTACTGTGACCCGGGCTCCTCTCCCCAGCACTCACTGGAAGTTTGTCAAGACGTCTCATGAAGTCTGCCATACTGAATGCTTCTTAGGGCCACCACATACCCAGCTACTGCTATTTCTAGGTCTACTATTATTGCAGTCTGTTTGTATCTCAGAAGTGCTCCCCGCTCCTTGTCCTGGAGGGACCATCTCTGTGCATTAGCTATCTACCTCTGCTGGAAGCTGGCACACACATAAACAGCTTAGTCCCTTACAACTATAAATTTCAATTACTGAAGAACTAGGACAACTGGCCTGAGTTGTTCTTCCTGTCTGTCTCTTTCTACTCCTCCATTTCAGCTGCTCTGGCCTTAGCTGATCTCTTTAGGTCCTGAGGGCCACAAGCTGCTAGCCCAATAAGAACATAAGAATTGCCATACAGGATCAGAACAGTGGTCTGTCTTGTCTAATACCCTGCCTAACAGTGCCCAATGACAGCTGCTTCAGAGGAAAATGCAAGAAACTATGAGGTAGGCAATTATGGGATGAACTGCTCCAGGGAAAATTTCTTTCTGACCCTTAGTAGTAGACATAGAGGTTGGCCACAAGATAAGAAGCTGTACATTCTCAGGCCCTCAGACACCATTATGATGGACACCATAATAGAATCCAAGTAAATATATTCTGCAGTCTGTCCAATAAGCTGGGTGGTTTTCTACCTTTATTGGATATAGGGTTCTAGCTCTGGGTCCTGGGATCAAATACTAGCTTGACCACGTTTTAATCTTCAAGTTACCACCCATTTGTGTACTTAGTCCCCTAACAAGTAACTATGCAGCCTACTCCCATGTGGTCTGCACTCCCACCCTGTGCTCTGTCTCTTTCAGCTCAAGATTTCTGTCTCCAAGGTACCCAGACTCCCATCTGCTTACACACAGAGAAGATCTTGTGAGTTAAAGGTGGCATTTTGGTAGCGTAGGACCACATTTGGAGACCTAACCCCAAGTCCTGGATTAGGCATAAGGACTGCAGGACCAAGCCCTTTGTTTTCAGAGGTTATAAGAATTGTGCAATGATTATTGCAGAGCCTCTCATTTGCATGCAGTGTTACCTGTGATCATACATGCACCGAAAGTGCAGTCACACCTGTGATCTACATGACTTATTTGCCATTTTAGTTGCACATTCTTGCAGCTATTAGTCGCACATTCCTTAAATGTGAGTCATTAGCACAGCACCTGGAAGCACTGCCTTTCTATGGCCCTGCATTGCTGTAAGAAGTTACTTTGAAGTATAAGCCTGTGAATCAAAAAGCATGTAAAAAAATAATTTAGGAACAAATTCTACATGCATTTGCATCTGTATAACTGGAGCAACCAGTGAAGATACTACATATCTATACTGGTATAAGCTTTTCTGTGTCGGTTTAAATAAATGTGTTTTCAGCTTGTCAGACTACAAATGGCTAATCAAAAACAAAGGATGCTCTGGGCTGTTCATGGGGGTTAAAGTCTCACTGGGAGTTGTTGATGACTCAAAGCACCGTTGTGGGCCATTAATCCCAACCAGTCAATCCTCAGGAAACACCCTGAGCCAACATCATTATTCTTATTGATTGTTGTTTAAAATATGTATGGATGTTCTTATGGGTTAGACAGTTATGGTCAGTACATATAGAGCATTGCTAGATCATTAATGCCCTGTATAGGCAGATTGCTTTAAAACACCTCTGACCCTTATTCTCATTTTATAATGTGTTTTATTTTGGATGATGGATTATAGGGTTTTTTTCCCCTGGTCTCCCAAACCAGGACATTTTAAATCACTTTTCTTTCTTTTTTACATGAGCATGTTGCTGAACTCATACTAACATGCCAGACATGACTTCAGTAAAAGCCAAGAGAATGAATTATAGGTAAATTATAAATGAATTAAATGGTTTCCAGAATGTTGCAGGGTAATTACATGTACAAGAAGTAGAACTGGGCAAATAAAAGTGTTGCAAATTGCTAAGAACAGAAACACATGTACAAGATATTTTAAGCCCAGTACAAACTCATCCCAAACTGCTTTAAAATGGGTACAGAGCTGGTGAAAATATGCAAGTGTAGATTTCGAAGAAATATGGATGGTTCAGGAGGTTGACACTGCGATACAAGCTTTATTTTATGCCTACGTCCCCAGGTCAAATCTTGCCAGGCCAATAATAATCAAAAGTCATTATCTACTATTTACTGCGTTATGCAAAATTTGTGGTCTCAGTCCAGTTTACCACTGTCTGCATCACATAAACCATCATCAGAAGTGACTAATTTGACAGCCTTGTCAATAGTCTCTGTGGAGAGGCCAAAGACTGAATGAGAATGGAGTGTGAGCCACCCTCTTGCTTTTGATTGTGGAAACTTCAGGTCATGTTAGAGATACCCTGGCAGCATAGCAGGGAGAGACTGCACTATCCAGGTGGGATCTGTCTTGAGTCTGTCTCCACATGCCTTTTTAGAGCCTGTCACAACTGCTACATTCACTTCACAAAGCATTTCAGAAATGAACAAGTTATTGGGTTTTTGAGCACTACTGCGGAGGCTTACAGTGGGCAGCTCATCAGCATCTGCAATCCAACCCTCCGAAAGACCTACTATAAGCACATAGTAGGTCCCTCCAGAGCTGCCAAAGGACATCTATCCTTCTCTCTCTCTGCTCCTCCCTCTGCCCCCACCCCGTTGAATCCTCTATCATGCCTTCATACCAAATCTGTTCCCTTTTCCACATCCCTCAACTCTGGCTTTTGTTCTGGATAATAAAATAAAGCCTCAGTTAAAGTTTCATAGATTCTTAGGTCAGAAGGGACCATTGTGATCATCTAGTTTGACCACCTGAATAGGACAAGCCAAAGAACTTCACCCAAATAAATCCTACAGCATATCCTCTAGAAAAATATCCAGTCTTGATTTAAAAATTGGAGATTCCATCGTGGCTCTTGCTAAATTATTCCAATCATTAATTACTCTCACAATTAAAAAATTACACCTTATTTCCCATCTGAACTTGTCTAACTTCAACTTCCAGCCATTGGATCACGTTATACCTTTCTCTGCTAAACTGAAGATCTCATTATAAAATATTTTTCCACATGTACGTACTTACTGACTGTAATCAAGTCACCCCTTAGCCTCAAGGACCTCAATCTATTTAGCTTACCAAAGAGACAGTTATCACTAAAAGGCAGGTTTTCTAATTCTTTAATCATTCTCATGAACCGTCTCCAATTTATAAACATCCACCTTGAATTGTGGGCACCAGAAATGGACAAAGTATTCCAGCAGTGGTTGCATCGGTGTCAAATACAGAGGTAAAATAACCTCTCTGCTCCCATTTGAGATTCCCCTATTTATGAATCCCAGGATTGTGTTAGCCATTTTGGCCATAGCATCACACTGGGAGCTCGTGTTCAGGTGATTATCCACCACAACCTCCAGGCCTTTTGCAGAGTCACTGCTTCCTAGGATAGAACCCCCTATCCCATAAGTCTGACCTACATTCTTTATTCCTGGCTCTATACAGCTACATTTAGCCATATTAAAATGCATATTGTTTGCTTGAATCCAATTTACCAAGAGAGCCAGATTGTTCTGAGACAGCTATCTGTCCTCTTCATTATTTACCATGCCTGCATTTTTTGGGTCATCTGCAAACTTTGTTAGTGATGATTTTATGTTTTCTTCCAGGTCATTGATAAAAATGTTAAACAACATAGGAAAATTACCTAATCTGCAGGTGCAAATGTATATTTTTTGCACGGTCACATGTTCACGTGCACAGAGTTTAGAGCCCCGATCCTGCAACGAACTCTGCAAACAGACTCCTGGACCCCACAAGCTCATTTTTGATAATGCATCCCTTAAATGCCTCTTCTGAATAATTGAGATTTCCATGAACTTTGCTCAAAAATGTGCAAAAAGATTTCTAAGTAACAAACATGCTTTTGTAATTTACTGAAACTTCGCCCTTGTGTTCCTGAGAAGCAACCTCTCCATTACTCACCAGAGAGGCATGCGAGCCAAGGAAGGAAAGGGAATCAGCTAATAAAAACAGGCAATTCCCTCTTTCTGTGCCTACAGTTAAACAAACAAAAAATAGAACAAAATCCAAACTTTTTCCAAATGTGTCAATGCCTGGATCAGGATTGATCCAGGCAGTTTTAATTTGTGGCTCAGATGGGACAGAGAAAGTACTGCAAGGTTTATTGGTGCCAAGACAGTTCAACCAAATGATAATGGGCTAATAATTAGCACCACTACAAGCTGTTAAATTCTAGTGCTAGTCAGCTGCAGGTAAAGATGTTTTGAACCTGTGAAAACAAAGAAATAAGTTTCAACATGTGCCCGACAACCTCAGCCCAAACTAATAACTGTATATTTGCAAGCATGTTGATACCCATTTCAGATGCTGTGTTTTGGATGGCAGACAGACCTTGCTCCTTAGTTCCTCTCCTCCCTCATCTAACTGTTCACAAAGCCATCCTGCCTGAAACAAACTCACTATCGCAGTTACGGATGTGCTTAAATAACAGGGCCCAGACCAGCAGCTCCCTCCAATACAAGTCACTAACAGCAAGGATTTAAATTCAATACTAGGAGTACACATAATGGCAGCGGGAATCCTAGCATGAGTAAAGTGAGCAGGAATCCCAGTAAAGTGAAGCATTGTCTGAGGATTAACCCTCTGACTCCCGACATTCATAACAATTACATGCTTAAGGACAGTTCACTCATATGCATGGAGGAAGGAGGCTGAAGAACTGTATTTCTTTAACTTCTTCTAGGAGGAATGGGGAGAGAGGAAAGAAAACTAGCACTGACTCAGGCTCACAGATAAAGTTTGTCCTTTGCATCCATCTCTAAAATGGCCAAACGTCCAGGGAGCCACAGTGATTTTCATCTCTTTTCAGAGTAGCAGCCATGTTAGTCTGTATTCGCAAAAAGAAAAGGAGGTCTTGTGGCACCTTAGAGACTAACCAATTTATTTGAGCATAAGCTTTTGTGAGCTACACGATGCATCCGATGAAGTGAGCTGTAGCTCACGAAAGCTTATGCTCAAATAAATCGGTTAGTCTCTAAGGTGCCACAAGTACTCCTTTTCTTTCATCTCTTTGTTAGTACCTCCATGTTGAGAAACAAGTTATGGACATGTCTGGTGCGAGGAACATGACTACATTTTTCTGTAGTTTAGGTCAGGCACAGAGGGACTAGTTTGTCTGTTAAGCAAGCTGCCAACTTATGTTGTAGTGTCTTGGGGCACACGTCCTCTAGGCCAGTGGTTTTCAACCTTTTTTCATTTGACGATCCCGACAAAATTTCAAATGGAGGTGCGGACCCCTTTGGAATTCTTAGACATAGTTTGCAGACCCCCAGGGGTCCACGGACCACAGGTTGAAAACCAATGCTTTAGGCAATGTCTACAAACAACTGTTTGTTTTCTTTGTGACTTCAACATGGATGGATCTGTATGTGTGTAAATATATGAGTTCCCAAATGCCTGTGTAGATGAATATAGCTAGTTTAATGAGGAGATGGGCATGGGGCTCACTTCCTCCTCTGCCAGTTACTGGGGGCAAGGGCATTGGAGCCTTCCCAAAAGTGGGGGGGCCAGGGGCCTCTGCCCCCCAATGCCCTGCCCCCAGCCAAGCTGGAAGCCAGAGCAGTACCAGGGAGCCCCTCCCCCTGCAACCCCCTGCTTGTGTCCCTGCTCCCTGGGCCCGCTGCCCAGGGCAGGTGGAGGGACCCAGGCTCCCCGGCTCCCCATGCGGCTCTCCCCGACCTGACTCCAGCCGGGGAGGGCCTCAGAGCTGCAGCCCAACCACAATAAGAGCCGCGAGAGCAGCTGTGGGAGCCACAATGGACCCTCCACCTGCCTGCAGTGCGGGGGGTCTGAGGAGAGCAGCCCCTGGCCGTGCCCACAGCTGCCTACGGCATGGCTCTTACCATGGCCAGGCTGCAGCTCCAAGCCCTCCCCACAAGCTGGAGTTGGGTCATGGAGAGCCGCATGATGGCTATGTGGAGCCGGCGCAGACCCTCCATATCCACCTGCCCTGGGCAGGGCAGAAAGCATGGGGGATGGGTACACGGACTGGAGGCTGCTCTCATCCTCCTGGCACTGCGGGCAGGTGGGGGATCTGCACGGCTCCCAAAACTGCCCAGGGCTTCCTGTCTGGGCTTCAAGTTGGTCTGGGTGGGGAGTGGGGCTTTGGGGGAAGAGGAGGGGAAGGGTGAGGGGTCCATCCCGGCAAAAAGTGGAGGGACCAAGCCTGTCCACTTTCAGAAAGTGGGAGGGCCCTGGACCCCCTGTTCCAGTGCCACTGACTGCAGGAGGTGTCAATCAGGTATCTTGATTTACTACCCTCTCTGGCTGGATGTTCTAGTTTGACAAGGGACTCAGGAGGTGAACCAAGGCCTGTGTCTGTCCTTGTGTGTAGGAATATCTACACAGCACACTAAGCCCAGGCTCTGATTCAGGTTCAAGCCCAAGCCCAAGCCCAAGCCCAAGCCCCCTTCTGTCCACACAGAAGTTAGTCTGTCTCAGGCCAGAAACCCCTCTTGACTCAGGCCAATGGACCCAGGTGAGGGTGGGAGTGGGTCAGATTTCAGGCATTTTGTATTGTGGAAGCAATTCAAGTCCAGGTTGCCAAACTCAGGTCTGGAGAGTCCACTAACTCTATCCCATAATCTCCTGAGACTGTGCTTCCCAGCACATCAACTCCAAAACTTGCCACTCACTTCTCAGGAACAGGAAGCAGCCTCCTGGTTCAAATGCAGATGTTCAATGTTTAACCCTTCATTTCACACAGGCAGCTCAACTGGAAACCACAGTCAATGCTAACACGTATTAGCTAGGGCCAGCAGTAAGAGGAAGCCTCAAGCACACTGCTAGCTGGTCAGAGGAACACAGCCAGATTTTACAAAAAGAAAAGGAGTACTTGTGGCACCTTAGAGACTAACAAATTTATTTGAGCATAAGCTTTCGTGAGCTACAGCTCACTTCATCGGATATATTCAGTGGAAAATACAGTGGGGAGATTTATATACATAGAGAACATGAAACAATGGGTGTTACCATACACACTGTAACGAGAGTGATCACTTAAGGTGAGCTATTACCAGCAGGAGAGCGGGGGAGTGGGGGAGGGACCTTTTGTAGTGATAATCAAGGTGGGCCATTTCCAGCAGTTGGAGCCCCACCTGCCTTCCCGAACGGCCGCCACTCTGTGCCAGTCTCCATCGTTGATTGGGTCCTCAGAGACTATGCTGGCTTCGCCGCTGCCCAGCTGGTAACTGAACACCAGGTGTCCATCTCTCAGGCCGAAGCTGATGAAGTCTTTAGCTTTGCCGTTCTGCGCTTGCTCCTCGTTAGTAGCATGTGGCTTGAGAGCAGGCTGTTAGGCTGTTAGTCTCTCAGGTGCCACAGGTACTCCTTTTCTTTTTGCAAATACAGACTAACACGGCTGCTACTCTGAAACCAGCCAGATTTTAGTTCACCTCTGGTGTGAGGTGAGCAAGACATTAGACTTCAGGAAGAGCATGAGAAATGATCATAGGAATATAAGAATGGCCATACTGGGTAAGATCAATGATCCATTTAGCCCAGTATCCTGTCTTCTAACAGTGGCTGATGCCAGATGCTTCAGAGGGAATGAAAAGAACAGGGCAATTCTGAGTGATCCATCTCATCATCCAGTCCCAGCATCTGGCAGTCAGAAGGACTGCCAGAGCATGGGGTTGTGTCCCTGACAATCTTGGCTAATAGCCATTGATGGACCTATCCCCCATGAACTTCTCTAATTCTTTTTTGAACCCAGTTATACTTTTGGCCTTCACAGCATCTTCTGACAACTAGTTCCACAGGTTGACTGCTCATTGTGTAAAGAAGTACTTCCTTTTGTTTGTTTTAAACCTGCTGCCTATTAATTTCATTGGATGACCCCTGATTCTTGTGAAGGGGTAAAATACAATTACTTTCTCCACACAATTCATGATTTTATAGACCTCAATCATATCCACCTTTAGTCACCAATTTTCTAAACTGAACAGTCCCAGTCTTTTTAATTTCTCTCCATATGGAAACTGTTCCATTCCCCTAATTATTTCTGTTGTCCTTCTCTGCACTTTTTCCAGTTCTAATATATATATTTTTGAGATGGGGTGACCAGAACTGCAGGCAGTATTCAAGGTATGGCCTAACAGGGATTTATATAGTGGCAACATGGTATTTTCTGTCCTATTATCTATCCCTTTCTTAATTAATCCCAGCATTCTGTTCACTTTTTTGACTGCCACTGCACATTGAGTGGATGTTTTCAGAGAACTATCCACAATGACTCCAAGATCTCTCTCTTGAGAGGTAACAGCTAATTTATACCCCATCATTGTGTATGTATAGTTGTGGTTATGTTTTTCAATGTGCATCACTTTGCATTTATCCACACTGAATTTCATCTGCCATTTTGTTGTCCAGTCACCCAGTTTAGTGAGATCCCTTTTTAAATCTTTGCACTCTGCTTTGGACTTAGCTACCTTGAGTAGTTTTCTATCATCTGCAAGCATTGCCACCTCACTGTTTACCCCTTTTTCTAGCTCATTCATTAGTATGTTGAGCAGCAATGGTACCAATACTGATACTTGGGGGACCCTGTTATTCACCTCTCCCCATTCCTACCCTTTATTTCCTATCTTTTAACCAGTTACTGATCCATGAGAAGACCTCTTCCCTCTTATCACATGACTGCTTACTTTGCTTAAGAGCCTTTGGTGAAGGACCTTGTCAAAGGCTGCGTCTCCAAGTATACTATATCCACTGGATCACCTTTGTCTACATGTTAGTGGACACCCTCAAAATTGTTTGAGGGATTATTTATCATATGTATAAAATTATATCTGAACAGCTGGCAGCATTGGGGATCTGGACAGCAAATCAATGCAGAGAGTGGATCAAGGGCAGAAGACAGAATACTGCAGAGTCAAGGATGCTAGTGGTACCTCTGGTAACTACCCATCTTCCTGAATCTTTTACAAGGAATTTGACCAGGTAATGGGAACTGCACAGAGCTTCTAGTGGTGCATGATGCTGCTGAGCTGGGAGAGTGACCTTATAACCCCCCCAATCACAGGAACTACCAGAGGAGAGCTAGCTGCTTGATGAAGGGCAAGAAGTGACCCTGGAATTCAAGTCAGTAACTGAAGGAGCTATGCCACTGGAGCAGCTACACCACACCCATGGTCCTACTCAGAGGTCTTATTTGGGGATGGCACTAGGGAGCAGCCCACAGCAGAACTTATGCTGGAGTCTGTAATGGAATGCTAAACTGTATTATATTGTTCAGCCACTACATGGCATCATAGCATACCTTATCTGAGCTGGTCATAGACAGAGCCAGCCACTACAATAAAGGATCTTATAATGAACACATCTCTGGTGTATCTCTTGGTGAAAGAAGCTCTGTAGCCGGTCCATATCTGGTAAAGAAGCCTGACCTGCTAGGAGAGGCCTGCAGCCTACCATGTACAAGAAGTACATGACATGGTGTCAGAAGTAAACTAGTGTCAGAGGAGAACAGAAACAGAAGGAAAGCAGCAAAGGTTGCAGGATCAATCTCATCAACATGTCACTCTTCAATGCCTCAGACAATTTCCCTTTTGCTAGACCTACAGAATGGATGAACTGGAAACATTTTCCAAGATTTTGCATTGCAGACAAACTCCACAGGGAAACTGGAGACATTCAGGTGTGCCCTTTAATTTATTCTATGCAGAAGCAGGCAGAGCATATCTTTAAATCTTTTGACTTTTGACTTTAAGGAAGATAGTCACAAAGATGACTATGAAAGGGTTCTGGCTTAGAAACTGTAAACAGGCACTTGAATGCAAAAAGTCATTACCATAAAAGCCTGAGGCTATGAGGAAATTCCAATCAGACTACAAAGCCTTTCAGAATAAGTGTACAAGATGTGGAAAATTTCACAGCTCAAGACATGTGCCCAACTAAAGGTGAAATATGTAAGAAATGCACAAAGTATGGACATTTTGCGGCTGTTTGCAACATTAAGGCAGTGAAAGAGCTAACTACCATTTGACAGACAGACAATGAAGAGACATTGTTTCTGGAATTTATCACATATGATTGCACAGAGCCTGTCTGGAGAGTGAAACTGACTATTCATGGATAAACTATTGACTTTAAAATTGACTCAGGAGCAGATATGACCATCATCACTGAAGGGACTTGAAATAACCTTCATGCCCTCCCAGAGCTGAAATCACCTGATACAGCCTTGATTAGTACTGGAGGTATTCTGAATTGAAGGTGTCAATTCATCACAGAAACAACTTACAAAGACAAAAGTGCATGTGATGAGAGGATCAAAGACCAACAAACTTCTTAGCCGCAGCATGGCTGCCATGATGGGCCTAGTGAGAAAGGTGGAAGAACTCAGAGGATTTGATCAAATTGGACTTTTGAAAAGTGATACAAACACCTCTACCAGACAGCCCTTGGAAGAGCCTAGCTGCGGATTCATGCAAATTTAGAGGACATCATTACCTGATCACAGTGGGCAATTTATCCAAGCATATAGAAATAATGGGGACCAGCAGGGGGCCAGAATAACATGGCTGCCTGAAGCCTGAGCAGATAGCAAAGCAATCTGCCTCCATCGAGCCCCAAACCCTACTAAACTTCCCCCTGCAAAATAAGCATAGCGTTCCAGAGGATGGATTCTCTAAGGAAATCTGGAAATTTTAAAAAGATACCTCACTAAAAAGAATGTTTTAGAGACTTACAGAATGTAGAAATCTCTCCAATTCCAAATGAACACACAGCAGATATGGCAGAAATGCCAGAGCTGAAAATAGGGTTGCCAGATGTCCAGTTTTCAACTGAACACTCAGTCAAAAAGGGACCCTCCCTCCAGCCCGGTGAAAATGAGCGAGTGAGTGGGGGTGGGGGAGAGTGAGCGACAGAGGAAGAGGGGAATGGAGTGAGCAGGGCGGGGGCTCAGAGAAGCATGTTCGGTTTTGTTTGTCAGAAAGTTGGTAACCCTAAAAAAATTGCTATCAACAGCAGATATTCTGGAGCTGATCTGTTAGTTTAAGGTCATGAGAGATGGTTTGATGACCAAGGTTTTCACAGAAGGAAGTTCCTGACTTGGAAGAGTCACAGTGCTAGAGACTGGCTGTAGAGAAGCAAGTGAGAGAGAAACAGAGCTGCAGAACCTCATGGCAGTGATGGAGCAGAGAGAGAGAGATGCAGTTTAAAATTAGATGATATAGAAAATAGATCAAGAAGGAACAACATCAGAATTAAGGGACTGCCTGAAAGTGCTGAAGGAGGAAACCCAATCTAGTATGTAAAAATTGTAATTGTGGAGTTGTTACATCTGAGGTCTCTGAAAGGGGTAAAAGTGGAGAGAGCATACAAAGAGCTGCTCCCCCGACCTGGGCCTCAATAATAATAAACCCAGAGACTCTATTAATTATCAGCAGAAAAATTTAATTATAAAAGAAGCCAGAGAGCATGCAGAGTTCATACTGAAAAGCCACAAGCTGCAAATTTTCCATGACCTCTCTGCCCTAACTTTAAAAAAAAGAGAAGAGAAGTGGGGGAATTTACAGCAGCACTCAGGAGAGCACATATCCACTACAGATGGGGATTCCCATTTAAACTCTCATTCAGCTTCCAAAAAAATCAGTATTATGCAATACTGTAAACAAAGAAAAAAATACACTCCAGGAACATGGGGTAGAAAGCCAAATTTCAGATGTACAAGATGACTCTCCAGGGGTAGTAACTACAGATAAACTGCTGTAAAACTCTTGGTAAGTGGTGAAATTCAGGAAAAAGAAGACCATAAAATAAAAGACAAAAGAGTCTAGAGACCAAACTGGCAATGTCAGAAGTGAAGTTGAGCAAGAGAATACCGGAGTAGTAATCCAATTAGAACGGGACTTTTTGGGAGTCACCAGGAACGAGCAGTTGGACAGTAATCGTGTTCATGTTATAAAGAGAATAATATGAAGTTTACTTAAATTGGGGTGATCAGTAATAACAATAATAACTCTAAAACAGAGGAAATAAAGGCCAATAGGAGGGGAGTATTTCAAGGTTGCAGGGGACTGTAGAAAAATAGAAAGGAGAAAGGAAGGCACCTTTAGGGGTTCTGTATAAACACTTCCCATACTCAAATGATCAGATGGCAAATCAACCCCTAGGGTCAAGGCCCTATAAGTGGAAAATGTACCTATCTTTGATTGCAAGAGAAGCAGTCCAAGTGCTCCTCAGGAGAGTACCAAGACTTAGGTTTCAGCAAAGCACAGTCATTTGGGAACTGTGTTACATGTTATGTTGGTATTTCATTTGAGGATTTAGAGGAAGGGGAATGCAGGAGAAGGGAGGGACTGGGAAGGCTGGGGGGAATTAATACAAGAAGTTGACATGGAAGTTTACAAACAGAAAGCAAGATATATTTAGGCATACAATAGTGAATGCAACATAATTAGAAACCAGAGATATTGGCAATGCAAGGGAATAAACATCATCAAACAGCTAGAGAATCACAGTAATTTCAGGTTTTTCAATAAGCTAAATAGTTACTCTCAATGTCTCATCCTTTTAAAGTAAAATCTTTCAATGTCAAAGGGTTAAATGGTGCCATTAAAAGGGAAAAAGCCCTCATAGAATTGAAAAAAACAAACATATCCCACTCTCAGATTATTCCACTTCAAGAAACTCATTTTCAGGAGGGGCAAATTATGGGCATGAAAGGTAACTGGTTTCAACAGACATATTTTGCTTCAGTTAAAGGAAAGACAAGACAAGAGGAGTGGGCATAGCATTTGCTAAACATGTACCTTTTCAGACTAAATATCAATTTAAGGATAAGGGGGGATGATGGAGAACCTGCAGAAAAAAATTAGGGGTGGAGTGGGGACAGGGCCTAGGATGAAGTGGGGGTTGAGCACCCCCAGTGCAAGGAATAAGCCGGCACCTGTGCTCCCATGCAAAAGCAAAAAAAAAAAAAAGTTTTCTATAAGAAGGACTTCTTTACAACACTGAAATACTTTGGACAAGGGCCAATTATAGTGGGAGGAGACTTCAGTTGCACACTGGGACAGATCTGAAAAAGAGAGACATGGGGAACATAGAAGTAGGCACAGCATTGACTTCTCTGTGCCAATGATTCCGTCTTTCAGATTGCTGAAGAGAATTGCACCTGGGGAAAGAGATTACACATTTTATTCACATCCTCATCAGTTACATACTAGAATAGATTTAATGTTAATCTCTAAACCTTCAACGAAGCAGACCTGATCTGCAAAAAATGTCAACTTTACATCGTCAAATCATGCACCAGTGGAAGTAATATTTGATAGCTGGGTTGGGTTAGAAAGATCACTTTACTGGAAAATGAATGGCTTGTTTCGCCAAGCAAGAGATCAGGTTGCAGGAATTAAAGAGGACATTGTTCACTACTTCTAAATAAATGATACTGACAATATAAAGAAAGGCCTTCTCTGGGAGGTATGTAAAGCAGTATTTAGGTGTCAGTTGATAAGCAGAGCTTCAACTGAAAAAAAAAAAGAGCTCAAGAAAAAAATAGAACTAGAACACGAAATTAAAAAAACCCCATAGCAACAATTAACCAAGAGGGAAGTTGAATACATTGACGACAGATGCCACTGAAAAGGCCCTTAGGTATACCAAGAAGATGTTTTGTGAAAAAGGAAAAAAAGTGATGAGCTATTGGATCAAAAGCTTAAATGGATTCAAGAGCTATGTACTATTCCACCAATTAAGAACAATCCGTAAAATTACCGTAATGAAATATGTGCTACTTTTGCTGCTTATTATAAACATCTCTGTACCTCATATACTCTGAGGTTATTCAGAAGTTTCTGGAAGTAGAAGGGTTGCCAAAGGTAAGCAAAATTGATAAAGAAACTTTGGATAAAGAAATAACAGAAGATGAAATCCTAGAGGCAACAGCAAGTATGAAACATGGCAGGACTCCAGGACCTGGTTGCTTTCCAGCTGAATTTTACAAAATATTTAAGGAGGTATTGGTGGGTCCTTTGGGAGGTACCTCCAGTACTATTCTATTAGATGGGGAACTTCCATAACCGATGAAAGAAGGTACTGTGGTTGTTCTCCCTAAATATGGAAAAGATCTTAGTTTATGCAGTTCCTATAAGCCCATATCTCTGTTGAATCACGACAAAGATTTTAGCAAAAATACTAGCTAGACAATTAGAATCTATGCTCTGAGTTTATATAAGCCCAGATCAAACTCAATTCATTAAGGATAGACAAATGTCAGACAATACCCAGAGATTACTTGGAATAATCCGTAATGGCAGATTAAAAAAAAAAAAGATCCATTTCACTTGTCATCGCTAGGTGCAGAGAAAGCCATTGATAGAATAGAGTGGAACTTTATGTTTCAAGTCCTGTTCCATGTGTACTTTGACATCCCCACTCCCCCAGTTCCTTACATGTACAGCTGTTTTTTGGACTGGTTTAAAAAGCAGTTATCCAAGTTAATGGGGTTAAATCTCCCCTTTCTGAATTACACAGAGGGATTAGGTGGGGATATCCAGTGTCTGCTTTACTTTTTGCACTGGCTGTGGAGCCTTTTGTACAGAGGATAAGGAATAATGGATCCCTTACAATAAAAACTTGCAGGAACACATCAGAAAATAGAAATAATATTCCATCCGCTGCATACAATGCTATCTAAACCAAATATTTCCCTAAAATTAGTTTTTAAAGAAACCCAGGACCTTGTGGAAGCATCTGGATTTAAAAGTAAATTATCCTAAATCTATAGGATTTTTTCTATAAATTTTCCAGATTTTGAAAAGTCACTCCTCCAGAAAACATATGGGCACAAATGGGCAACAAATTCTGTAAGATACCTGGGAATTCAAATCTCAAACAATCTAGAAGAGCTCTATGATTCAGATGTCAAACCACTACTTCAGTAAATGAAAGAAGTCGGGGGGAGGGAGGGAGAGTATGTAATTTCTTGGTTGGGAACAGTAGCCACAGTCAAAATGAATATTCTGCCAAGGATATCTTTCTTATATCAAAATCCTTCTGTGAGTATCCCAGATAACACCCGAGCAGAGGGCATCAGAGCAGATACCATGTACAGACCCATTAGACAGGGAGCACTAAGTGTTTCAAATATTCTATGGTACCACTAACCCAGACAGTTTAAAGTAGTAGTGGATTGGGGGCACTCTAACCCAGCCAAACACTGGGTCTCTATTGAACAAGAAAATTGCAGGAATGTAAACATTGCTAGGCTACCATGGATTAATAATAATTTTTTTTAAAAAATCACACCCACCAGAAATTTACACACAACCTTTAGCAAAGGCTACTCTACGGGTTTGGGATGGAATGAGAGATAAGATCAGTTCTGTTCCCTCATCAATGATACTCATTGCAAATAAGCCAGATCTTAACCCCAATTGTGAACCAGAGAGCTTCAAAGACTTGGAGAGCTAATGGAATACACACAGTTGGCCAGCTATTCTGTAAAGAAACTTTTCTAACTTATTTAGAGATCAAAACTAACTTAAACTGGCCCACTCTCCCCTGGTATCAGTACTTTCAAGTCAGGCACTTTGTCTCTCATCTTACTAGAAAACCTGCTTTATACAGAAAGTTAACTTTAACAGAAGCGATGGCATCTGGTCAATTAGGAAACAAAAAATTATAACTAATTTATATCAATCTTTGCTGATAGCTTTCCTCACAAAAAATTGTCCATATATGATGTGCTGGGGAACGGATGTGGATAGACAAATTACCCCAGAAGAATGGGATTTGATCTAGAAAAGAGGACCAGCAAATTTCTTTAAGATACCATTTCAATAGTATCTCACACCAGTCAGGTTAAAAAAATAAAACGAGAGACTGAATGGGAATAAGTGTTGGAGAAACTGTGGTGAAAGACGATATTTTAGGCATATACGGTGGACGTGTCCAGTCATTAGGAAGTATTGGGATGCAATCCATAACCAAATATCAGAAATGTTGGATATTTATTACCAAGTGATCCTTTGGTAATCCTCCTGGGCTTCTTAGTGGAAGTGGTCACACACAAAAGGAAATGAAGTGTTACTCTTTCATCTGCTAGTAGCTGCTCAGCTATTGGTAGCCTCTCATTGCAAAAAGAAAAATAGCCCAACCATTGAGGTATGGTTCAAAAAAATGTGAGAGGTTGTGGTTATAGAAAAATTAGCATACCAGTTATGTACCCAGCAAAATAGAAGATAGATGGATACTTAGATACGTTTACTTTTTATTCAGTACTCAGACAAAGTACACTTACCTCCAAAAAAACCACAAAAAACAGCACACCTGTCCATTTTAAAAAATATTAATATTTGATAGACATACAGGTCTGTTAAATGCATATACAGAGATTTCACTCAATTTAATGAAATCACTAGAAACGACATAGGTGTTGTATGATGCTCAATCTGTAATATGGTAGCACCCTGTTAAATAGACAGATGGCATGACTATATTCCTGGATAATGTCTCTTTAACCAAGAGCTAACTGGTGTAATTATTGTTGTGTTTCTTATATTTACATGGCAAGGATTTATAAACTTGTTAAAACTTCCTAAATAATATATATATATATATATATATATATATATATATATATATATATATATAAAATAATAAAGAAATAATGTACTTGAGAGACATAACATGTTTCAATGTTATCGAGAAACTGAATGCACCTTTACTCATTTCAGTATTCTATGACGATTGTGATGGACAATGGACCACAATTCACTGCAGCAGAATTTAAATAATTCCAAAGGATATATGATTTTGATCACATTGCTAGCAGCCCACATTATCCACAAGAAATTGGAGAGGTAGGATTTTCTGGGCTGTACAGACAGCCAAGAAAATCCTACAGCAGGAAAATCCGTTCCCTGCTCTTCTGAGTTACAGATCAACACCAATAGCAGCTACTGGATGTAGTCCAACACAACTCCTGATGGGAAGACACAGAGAACTACTGTTCCAGATTCTTTTCCAAAGCTATCTCCAAAGTTGCCAGACATGAAGAGTGTAGCCAAACAGGATAAAAAGGCAAAAGGAGCTCACAAACACTTTAACAGCAGACGACACTCAGTTCTACAAGCTGATGACTGTGTTTGTATCAATCTGGATGGAGAAAAAGAATGGACAACGAGAAAAAGAAATTCATCACCCAGATCATATGTGATCGAGACTGAGAGTGAGTAGTTCAACAGAAACCCTCATCATCTACAGTTTGTTCTTCAGAAAGAACAACCAACAGAGCAAACTCCACAAATGGCAGCTGCAGAATAAGATGACGGCAACAACTCAAAGATTCCAAACCAACCAGAGACAGTCATTCCAACTAATGGACAGCCAGAGGACCAGCTTGCTATGCGTACAGGTCGTGTAATTAGAAAGCCAGTATGATCCAGAGACACTTAACAGACTGATACATACTAAACTTTAAAGATAACATGATAGTGTACATTTTGTAAAATTTTGTAGTGGTAGGAATGGAAAACTTAAAGGGGGAGGAAGTAATGGAATGCTAAACTGTATTATACCTTTCAGCCATTACATAGCACCACGTGTAACATACCTTATCTGAGCTGGTTACTGCTAAAGCCAGCCACTACATTAAGATCTTATAGTTAAAACATCTCTGGTATATCTCTCTCTCGCAAAGAAGCTCAGTAGCCAGCCCATATCTGGTACAAGAGCCTGACCTGCTCGGAGCAGCCCTGAAACCTACTTGTATAAGTGGTACAATGATAGAAACTTACCAAGCTCTGGTTCTTCCACCATGTTTTCTGTTGATCTACAGATAGGAGGTATTTCTGGCTTATGGGCATGTTAGTTTGTTAATACAACCCAGGATTTCTGAGCGCCTCCATTCATGGCAGGACCCACGGCATTCTCCTACCACCCACTCTTTATCCCTGATGCCATATGGGATTCAAAATAGACACTGGAAAGAGAGGAAAAAGGGTAAACAAGCAATTATAAAAATTTTAGTAGTTACATGATGTTTGTATATGTATGGGTTGGTGCGCCATAATTCATAGCCTCATGTCTTCACCCCTTCCACCTGGCCATATAATACAACACATCTTCTAAATCAGCCATGCACACATTGTTTCGGACTGCCTGTGAACTGAGTCCCCAAAACCCTGGCTGTTATGAGTCTAAACAAAACCAGAATGTGTATTTGGTCCATTGCTGGTGTCACACCCCCATGGCCCCCTGAAGGGGGTTCCCTGGGAAGGCAGATCAGCACTGTATGTTGCTAACGCTGCTGTAGGCATTGCAAAGTATTCTGGGAAGGATTAAAGGTGTGAGTGTGGGTGAAAGGTTTCTTTGCAGGTTGCAAAAGGCCAAAGAGGGAGGGAGAGAGCAGAGAACAAGTTAACTCAACACTTTGGCTAGCTCACTCTGAAGATAAGACACTGGCTCCAGCTCAAGGCCACAGCACAAAACCAATGCTCAGTGGCCTTCCAAGAAAGATGTGGGGGGGGGCTGGATTCCAGCACCAATCAGCCACAAGAAGATTCAACTGCATAAACCTGCAGCAACTGCAAAACTGAGCGAGACAGTGAAGGCCGAAGAGGGGGAAACCAACTGATGTAGTGTCCCTAAAGCCAGGATGTTTTGGGAAAACCGAAGAAGCCATGAAAGGCTGGCTCAGACCGGTACAAAGAGCATGGGGGGGGCAGAAGTCCCAGACCGAGACATCCCCAAAGGACCCTAAGGTTTAAAACCCTCCCGAGAGCTAAAGCAAATTGGAGATTGGCAGCGGATCCTGGACGACCTGTGCTCCCTTCCACCCCTCCCCCTCTTCTTTTTACGTTACACCCAGGCCTGGCCAGCCTCGGGTAGTGTGGGTGTGAGTATAAAAGTGGGTTAGGGCTTGGGGCACTAACGCTCTCTTCCTTCCTCTGAGTGACATGGGGAACCCCTCCCTCCCCCAGCACTCTCCACTGTTACTTTATTATTTTATCAATAAAGCTTTAAAACTTAGACACTCGGTGTGTTCCATCATCTCCTCCCTTAACGATCCTGTGACCTCAGCCTGATCACCTGATGCCTCAGGAAGATTGGTAACAGAAATCTGTCACAGTTTTAGTGGAGAATGCTGGCAGGTGATGAAAATGTACGTCTCATGGAGAAGGAACTCCATATGTTCTGTTACGTTACAGGGCAGGGCATATTTATTAGGGCCACTTCTGTAACTCAAGTTTCCTTTCCACAATGTGCTATTTGGTCACCATATGCCAAAATAGCTTTCCTCTGTTGGCCTAGAACAGAAGTTCACGCTTCCACTCTGGGGCCTCCAGGATACCAACGTTCTCCAGAGCTTGCCCTGCCTAAACAGGATTGTCCAACCATAATTTGTAACTAGAACACTCATCAGTCCATCCCCACCCCCCAAAAAACCAAAAAAGTGTATATAGAAATAATTTGAATAGAATTTTGTATGTGTAGCTTACCATGATGTCTGCTGGTTTCAGTGCTGCTCAAAAAGACATCTGAAGTGGCTAATGTCTTTTGTGTGACGAGAATATAGCCTGGTAATAAAAAAGTATCATCTTTGGACCTTGAATTAAAGTAGCCCCTTTCATAAACTGTGAAATGTATTTATCATGCTCAGACAATGGTGTTCTGTCTCTTCTTTCAAGAACCTTCTACTTCCATAGGGCAAATACATTGCACAAGGAACCTGGAGGTGCAGACTACCTTACTGTTGCACTGGTGGGAAAAAAATATGTTGATTGGAAAAATGAGCTGATTGGAGACCTGCTACAGAAAACTAATTAGCAGATCCAGAAGGCCCAAAGGTAGTACCACAATGATAAGGATGCTTGCAGAGTGGAAAGAGACACAGAAGCTGCACAGCATGAGGCAAGATTGTTGGATGGATTCAAAGAGCATGCTCAGCATGGTCACCAGTAGAGGGAGGAAGACAGAACGCAGCAGAAGGAGCTGTTTGAGCCATTATGTGATCTGATGGCTACCAGACTACAGGCTCCAGTGCAACCTTCAGCTCCTGTTCCCAACTCTACTCATTATTATGGAACCCTGAGAGCAGCCATCCTGGGGTGGCTAGATCACATCACAGGCAAACACTAGCACATGGAATGGATAAATGTACCCTGTGTATTCATCTACTCCTGTCCAGGCATGGCCTGCACATGCCAAATATGGCAGAAAGGCCAAGGACAACATGGACCCTTGACAATTTTTTAAGCATAGAGTATGGTTATTGCTGTGCATGCCATGAAGGCAGCTGGTCTGCATTTCTAATCACTAGATACGCATGTAAAATAAAACATTCAATTTATACCCAAGGCTACAACAACAAGTTTTATTATATGTACGGGTAGAAGTGGCACAAACTTTAATGAACATCATCACATGCCCAATGTCAAACTTTCATAATAAAAATTTCCAAATTGTCATCACAGTGATCCATAAACTGTGAAGGGCAGTACATTGCCAGTATGGATAAAATGCATAACACAAAAGCGTTTACAGAATTCATGATACACAATACCTACATATTTACAAAAATCTTCTCAAAGCTGGCTCACGCTCCCACAGACAGCAACCTCAAATACCATTTAATTCCCTCTCATGCATGGGACAATGCGAACCCATTATGCATTATGCATAAAGCATCTCTGATTTCCATTGTGCATCTGGAGTCAACACCACTCGTGACAGGTTCACTGTCTGGCTGTGTATACTGGTTCAGACATCCAGCAGTGTCCTGAGTCTGCTCCTAGTTAAAAGGTTTCCTCCTTCTCCTCACTGGCATGGTTCGAAGCACAGCAAGCCATAATAATGAGGACTGCATTAATGACACTGGCATCCATACAGTTTTGAAGGCAGCACCAACGGGATTTCAATCTGCTAAATGTACATTCTACTGCATGTGTAGTTGAACTTCTTTTGCCAGGTCCTCTAAAATCACCATACAGTTTCATAAGTCATGGCAAGAGAGGGTATGCGGGATCCCCTAGAATTACAGTGGGGACTGTAACTCCATTTATAACGATGTCATTCCATGGAAATGATGACCCAGCTTCTCCATGAAGGTAAAGTCCTGATGTTCAAAACACTGTGGCATCATGAAAGTGTAGGAGAGAGAAGGTAGAAGTTAGAAGAGGAAGAATGAACAACAACAGAAAAGGGTTAGGCAAAGAAAGGAGAAATCAGAGGTTTATTTTGGAAGAAATTTTTTTGTGATTCTATCATTTGTAAGTTGTCTTTGCTTTGGGCAATACCTGAGCCCCTTTGGATAATACATATCACCCTGGTTTTCATTGTGAAAAGAGGACAGGAATGTTGTGTATGTAAGGGCCAGATTCACTGGAATGTGCTAGCTGCATTGTGCCACTCTGGCAATATAGAACAGCTGGGAGAGGGGGGGTAGCAGTGAAAATGGCCCCATGATTTTGCGCCAGGCTCATCACCATGGAAACTGAACCATGCTTCCTCCTCTTCCTGCCCCTACCAGTTTATGGGTTTCAGGGTTGTTGGTTTTGGAAAACAACATCTTTTAACAGGCTCCATCAAGGGTATGAAGAGATGCTTTCCTTGCTCAGTCAATACGTGAAGCACCATGTATGCTGTTCCCCATTAGCTATCTCTGGAATTAAGCACTGACCTCATTGCATGCAAAGCTTCCTTTTAAAAAATTGCAGGGGGTTGTGGGGGAAGAGGGAGAGAAGAGAATCTTTCCAAGTGGTGTTCTAAGCCCCTCCTTTTTCCTGACTCAGAGGAATAATCATCCAAATTAAACAGTACTATTTCAAATTGGCTTGGGGCTTTCGGCCTAGTTTCTTGTTTCAGATTAATGCTTTCTGTCTCTTTTGGAAATTCTCCATTGCAGAACAGACACACTTCAAATTAATCTGTGTACTGTGTTTGGGAATCATACTTAAGAAACGTATACCTGGCTGTCCCTTTCCTTCTTTGCAATGCCCCCCTGAGACAAAGATTGCCATTTTCCCTCCGGTTTGATTGAACTTCTAACCTGTTTCTGTGCAATCACATCTGTTGTCTCTGACCCTCCTATCCTCAGTCTCTAGTTGCTCTATAATGAAGGTTTAATCTAGTTTATTATAACACACCAAAAATGCAAAATGGACTGAAATAAATAATTTCAACAATAGGGTTTTGTAATATACATGTTATCTTGGTTGAAGTTTCTAGCAAATGTGGTTTTGTTTAACATAGGAATTGCCATACTGGATCAGAGCCAAGGTCCGTCTAAAGCAGTATACTCTCTCCAATGGTGGCCAGCACCAGATACTTCAGAAGAAGATGCAAGAAACATTACCACTCTCTTTTCCATGGGGAGCAGTGATCTCTCATCCTGATTCTTTGACATGGCGCTATCAGGACTAATTCACCGCAGATGTACACAAAAGCATTCTTCCTCATTCTGAAGCCCTGCAATCTAGTTGCCTGTATTAAGTCTCAAAACCAATTCAGTCCCATTTGTTTGCATTCATGGGCTAGACCCCAAAAGTAGTGCTTCATCTGGTGAATTTTCTCTTCAAACACCTCATGGAACCATATACTCTGGATGTGGGTTGAAGCATGACTGTTGAAGGAAGAACTTCATCAGTTACTGATCTCATTAGTTGCTCTCCACAGTTATTGCAGAAGCACCCTCCCCTACCTTACAAGTAGTTTTCAAAAGCTTCAACAGAAACCTCTCTTTCCAAGCAGGAGCTAAGCACTCTTCCTGGCCTCCATTTAGTGCGGAGACTTAGGAAATAGCACCAGCACATGGATCTTGTAAGAATTCCGCCCCAGAAATTATGGGAGTTTCCCAGAGAATTATGGGACCTTGAGCTCTTCACACAACATTTCCCTAAGTCCCCCAAAGTCCACCACAAATTGCTCCTTGAAGAAGCTGTTCTGGGAACTCAGGAACAAGTCCTCAGGGGCAATGTGACTTCAGTAATGTAGAGAGGCAGTATCTTTGATTGGACCAACTTGTCTTGTTTGCATTTTGTTTTGATTTTTTTTCAGTGTCACTGAATGTAACAGTAGGTCTTTTCTCCTACTTTTCTTTTTAATCCATTTTTCCACTCCATCTTTTCCAAAGTAGAGGAAGTTTTGAACAGTGACAGAATGACAAAAGGGAAAATGAAAAGTTGACACAATGTATAGTTTTGAACAGCTGAGGGGGGAGGGAGGGCAACAGGGGGTGTGTATGTTCTGGGGGGAAACCCTGGGCATTATTCATTTTATTAAACTCAGTGGCAAAAGGAAAAAAACAGGAGAAAAACTTCCTGTGGTTGGTTTCTGTCTTCTTCTCAAGTTCGCTTTGTTTTCTTTTTTCATTTTCTCCTTTTCCTTCCTCCATGTCTTCCCCCCACTGTTTGCTGATATTATCCCTCCTTTCTTTTATCAGTCCATTGCCTTCAATTTCAATAACTTCATTGGCATGAGTAGTTTCAGCAGAGGTATTTTCAGTTAATGCAAACAGGTATCTGTATTTAAAACAGATGGAGTAGAAACAGCAGAGAGGGTCTTTGCTGGCTGGGACATACAGAAAGTTGTTCCTGAGAAGCACTTGCTCTGGGCCTATGCCACGCAATGTTTGCTATTTATTTAGTATCCATGTCTGTTCAGAGTTATTACTGCAGGAATTCTACCTAGGGTAATTTATTAATCCCATGCCTGTGTCCACTTATTTCTCTCCTAAAAAGGAAACAACCGATTGAGAGACCCAAGTTTCCTGACCACCCTGCAGTCATGACAAATTCAACCCTGGGGAGGAGTGGTAGCTTGGCATTTGCCAAAATACAAATGGAAATACTGTAATAGTGCTAGTGGGCTTCAAAGAAATGTTGAGCGGTGAGACTGTCACAAGCTGTGTGTGTTTTTTGTTTTGGTAAATCAGGGTCATCAGGAATTAATCACACAGCCCAAAAACGTTCACTTCCCAGAGTAACATCATTTCAATATGACAAACACATGCACCCACCTCTTTTCTTGGAAGATAATGTAAAATAATCAATCAAGACTATGGTTTATTTTTAAACTGGCTTATTCCTTAGATTTCATGGAGTTTAAAGCCAGAAGAGACCATTAGATCATCTAGTCTGACCTCCCATATATCATAGGCCATTACACCTCACCCAGCTACCTCCATATTGAGCCCAATTACTTCAGTTAGACTAAAGTATTTCAATCTGCAGGAGACTAAACTGTTGTGTGCCACAGGCAGAGAACAGGAGAAACTGAGTATCATGTAATCAAGGCAGGGAACTGAGTAGCTAAGACATACCCAGATGATCCTAGCAGGTGATCCAACCCCCATACTGCTGAAGAAGATGAAACTCCTAATTTCCTTGCCAATCTGATGTAAGGGAAAGTTCCTTCCTGACCTCAGATAAGAACAGCCATACTGGATCAGACCAATGGTCCATCTAGCGCAATATCATGTCTTCCAACAGTGGCCAATGCCAGGTGCTTCAGAGGGAATGAACAGAACAGGTATTCATCAAGCGATCCATCCCCTGTTGCCCATTCCCAGCTTCTGGCAAACAGAGGCCAGATCTCAAATCTGGCAATCAGATTGACACTGATCTCAAATGCTAAGACACACCAAGCATCTAAGGATTTTCTGTACCACCTGAAAGCTTTTCAGACGACAATAAAAAAAACCTGAATACTTCTGGCCAATTGTGCATCGGGGGCTGTGCGGGGGGGGCGGGGAGGAAGAGAAGAGAGACTATCCTTCCTGAGCCCTACAGGTGACTGTCTGAAGCCCTGAGGTTTGATTATAGTTTTGGTCTTAATGCAGAGCTGCAAGTGTTATGAGCATGTTGAAGCAATGCAGGAAGCAAATGAACAGGGGATTCATAGATTCCAAGGCCAGAAGGGACCACCACAACCATGCAGCTTGACTGCCACATACACAGGCTGTAGAAAGATCTCTAATCTCACTTTAAAAACTGCAATTGATGATGAGTCCATCACGTCCCTGGTAAGCTGTTCCAATGTTTAGTTACCATCACAGATAGGAAGTTACATATTATTTCAAGGATGAATTTATCTGACTTGAATTGCCTGCCATTGGATTCCCTTAGCCTTTTGTCAGCAAGATTGAAGAGTCCCCCCGCCCTGCACCCCACTATCAGGCATGTTTTTCCCATGTGTAAATACACAGCGAACAAGTCACCTCAACCTTGTCACTGGTAAGTTGAATAAGCAGAGCTCCTTAACCCTCGTATCATAAGACTTGCTTTCCAGTCCTTGGATCATTTCTGTGGCCCTCTCTTTGAACTCTCTCCAGTATTTCCATATTCTTTTTGAAGCGTGGATATCTCAACTGGACACGAATAATCTAGAACTGCTCTTACCAATACTATGTAAAGTAGTAAGATTACTTCTCTACTTCTTACTGGATATTCCCTTTCTATACATCCAGGAGTCACATTAGCCATTTTTGACACATCATTGCACTGCGATCCCATGTTGAGGAAATTATCTACAGTGACCCCCCGCCAAGACACTGCTTTCCAACACAGCTGTAGCCCACATTTTTTTCCCCACAAACATAATATCCTGCATTTGGATGTATTAAAATGCATTTTGTTGAATTGTGACCATTTAAACAAGTGATTCAGATCACTAACGGTAACCTGGCCTCCTCATTTTTACTACCCAAGCAATCTTGGCATATCTAGAAACTTTATGAGCAAAGATTTTATCTTATTTACATAATTGAGAAGTTTAAATAGCATTCGTTCCAAGAACTGATCCCTGGAAAACCCCACTAGAAACAGCCCCACTCATTATTGATATCTCCCCATTCACAACTTCATTTTGGATGGAAGGCACTATGTAACTGGATAGTATTAGCCACGAGAATGCGGGGCAAAACCAGTATCTGACTTCAACACGCCCAAGTTGCTGCCTGTTCAAGAATGGTTTGTGGCCTAACCACCGTTTTCCACTCTTGTCGTCTATTGAATAAGCTACACTGAGCCTGGGGATCTCTTAGCCCTTCACAGCATTTAATGCATTATCACTTGTGATTTAGATAAGTTACTTAGGGCCAGCCTATAAGAGGTTCTGGGCACTGACAGTTCTAATAGACTTTAGCTGGAGACATAAGTGCTCAGCTCTTTGGTGGGCGGGAGTCGGGGGAGAGAAGAAGAAGAGTGGTCTCTAGTT
This sequence comes from Chelonia mydas, assembly GCF_015237465.2. Classification (NCBI taxonomy): domain Eukaryota; kingdom Metazoa; phylum Chordata; order Testudines; family Cheloniidae; genus Chelonia; species Chelonia mydas. Next base: position 105,989,065 of record NC_057852.1, read on the forward strand.
TCTCACCCCCGCCCCCCCCCCAGATAAAATAAACATTTGAAGGCAGCCAACAGGATACAATCCGCTGTTGATAGTGCAGGCAGGCAGGCATAATGGACCTAGGACTGCTACTTCCCAACCCCCAATTTACAATCCTACTAATCTTCACAGTTTAAGAAACTGAACTGGGAGTGTTTAACCTGCTTCCTATTCAATTTCTTAAACTGCAAAGTTTAGGAGAGGAACGAGTCCAGCGGGAGAAATTGGGAGAAAAAAAAGAAGAGAAGAGCATATGGCAGGTTTGAGAGAAAACTGAAGAAATCCACTAGCTTGTGAAACTAAATGCAAGTTAAAGAGGTGGGGAAAAACAATCTTCCCCCAATTTCTGTAGTACCTTAGCATAATGGGCAAAGGGTTTCCCTTTCCCCCTTGTGTTTCAAGCAGAGGGATCAGCTATGCATTGCTGGAAAATGGCACATACACGCATCACCCCGGAGACTCACCCCTATCATGAGAGCTGAACAGTTCAGCTTGTCATACAACACCCTTCAATGGGCCACTTCAACCCACGCTGCCAGCAGATGTCATGCTGGTAGCCAGGCCTAATATTATTGCCCCAGGCATAGCTTTGCTTTTGACACTCACTTTGGTTGATGGCACAGGGACATGGCTGGGAAAGGGGGATATGACGGAGACCTGCCTATTCCCCAGAAATAGTAGCCCTGAAGGAATGGCAAAGGGGAAAGGATGACTTAAAGGCCTCCACTCCTGAATTGTGCTATGTTCTCCTCAGCCATAGCTGTTAGTCTAGGCCCAGGCATCCCGTCTCACACTAACAGCCTGCTGAGGTACCTTCATTGATGCTTTATTACTTACTGTTACGAACAAAATCCTGCTAGATGGACTTGCTCCTGTGATTTTGAAATCTGCTAATCTTCTGACTATTGGGCCCTCAATCACACTACCAGCATGTACTATCTATTTGTTAGAGACTCACTTAGCAACACAAAAAGGAGTTAATAAAAAATATGCAAATAGCATTACTTACCAGGGAAAAAAAACCATCTGGTAATCTTTACTTTCATGAGAAGTAAGAAGTCCAAAGTTCCAAATACTTCAGCTTTAGGATGCTGTGCCAACGGGGAACATGTATCACTGTGGAAGAGGGGACTCACTTCTGCTGCACTCCATCATAGCTAGGCGTGATATAGTAGCTCTTTCCTCATCTAGCACCCGCTGCTGACAGCCACTCCATCCTTTGGTGGTCTCTTGTATCATGACTCAGCACTCCAGCCAGGTCACATTTCAGTTTCAATCCTTCCAGAGTACAAGAAGGCAAACAGATAGTATCCCAAATCCTTACATTGGGTCTTTAGCCCTCAGTTCTGATCCCTATGGTCATTTAATCCTTTCACTCAGGGTTTTAAGTCATCTACATCCCCTTACATCCGAGGGCTTCAGTCCACTTTCTCAGTGACTGGCAGGGGAACCCAGGCCCATGTTCTACACTCCAGGGACCCTAAAACAAGCAACCAAGAACTGCTCCATCAGGCATCTTGCCACCACCTCCCTAGACACCTTCTTACTATTAGCCTTTCTTCAGGCCTTCTCCTCAGCGCCTTTCTGGGGATTTGTAATGAGCAACACCTCCCAAGGCTTCTCCTTGGAGATCAGATGCCTGGCCTTAGTCATGTTCCCAATCCACCACAACAGGACTCCTACAAGTAGGCTCCCTGTAGTGTTCCACATCCAGAGCCCTCTGCCTACAAGGTTATCCCTTCTGAGTTCCTCCAGAATCAGTCTCCTGCTCTTGGGTTCAGCCTCTCCCTGACTGAGTTGGTTCCTTCCCTTTTACCTCAGAGCCCCACATAAGCTTTCTACTTAACAGAATAGTGTTGTGTTGCAAGCTTTTCTGTACCTGCTACTGCATCCTGTTCTTCTGCTCATTACTACCAAAAGAGACACTAAAACATTCATTCCCTACAACCCACTTTGCCACTATAATGCCTCTCTTTATAGCACCAGCAGCTCCTCCCCAGGCTTCATCTTTGATTAGGTCTGGCCCACCCTCCAGGTACAACCAGATGAGTTAATTGGCATCCCAAGTTCACATTAACCTTTCAACACCTCTCCTGTTGGGTAGACACTCCATCACAATAAGGCTATAATTCATTCCTAGAAAGGCCCTGTTTGAAAGTGATATGATGATCTGAGGCTCTGTGCAAATAAAGACAGTGTAGAAAGGCAACCAAATACATGATCAAAGCGATATGTGATTACACATAATAAGAAAACAATCTTTCAGCTGTAATACCTGAAGATCATATTAGGAAGGAGAGACTAGAATCCATTTTAGGGGACTGAGCTGAGCTATGTGTGGTCTTGAAGGGTTCAGGGTAAACTGTACTTTTAAGCCCTCACTCAGTTCATCTCTTGGCACTCCTTTCAAGTGACATGCTCAGCCCCTGTACTTCTCTCAGAGTGACATCCCACAATTCATCCTACTGTCAGACTGGGTCTCCCAGTTACCACATCCCTGTTCAACAACCATGTTTTCTTTGCAGCTCCAACTGAAGTTTAGCCTCTGTTATGCTTCCCTTTAGGAGCCTATTATCAGTGTAAAAAAACCACAGAATAGCCTCTTCAGAACAATTATTTATCTATGGAAATATAACAGAAATAAAATGATTAAAACAACAAAAGGAGCAACATACATATCTTACCTACACTTAGCATTTCCCTCAAGATTTTGGTAGGCCCAAGTTTTCCCAGCATCTAGGAATGGAGTCCAACCTGCTTTGCTCAAGACCTTCTCTCTCTCCCTCAGCTTCAGGGTTGATATCTTTTAACAGTTTCCAAGTTCTTTGTTCCAGTTTCCTCCCTTCCTTTGCCACAGCATACCATTAATTCTTTGCACCCACATAGCAGATAGCATGATAGTAAAGAAATATTCAGAAAATATAAAATAATAAATACATAAAATAATCCATTATACTCCCACATTCTTCATACATGGCAAACTTTATACAATATTGAAGTGGCTCTGACATGCTAGGAAAGTAGCCGAGCGTGAAGGAGCATATTATCCAGAATGGGAGTTACAAGGTAATATTACTGCTTTTATATTCTTTCCTACGTTACTGGAGTGTGGAGAGCAGAATGTTTCTATGTGAATCCTGTCAGTGTTTGAATATATCTGATTTCCTGTTTACTCAGCTATAACTTCAAACACAATTTGTTTAATCAAATATGAAGTAGATCTGTTATACTAGGGAAAATACTCTCAAAAAGAACTGGGCCTGATCCAAGACCCATTGAAGTCAGTGGAAGCCTTCTCATAGACTTTACTGAGCTTTGAATCCTACCCACAGTGAAGCAGATAATACAGAGGTGTGTGTACATACTAGTCATGGGGGGAGAGAGAGAGAGACATGCTGCCTTTTCTCCAGACAGTGTTTTGAAAGTAATGGTGGGTATTGTGGGTGCAGAGAATGAAATGGCCTGAATGTATTGTAAAGTGATACTGCATTAAATTAAAATGGCATTATGCTGTGTTTCACCTACTCCTACTCATCGGCTCTCAGTGCTGAGGGGCTGGAGCACATTTTCTAGGAGGCTTAGAACCTCAGAGCAAATCTTTTTGTTGTTTTATTTTTCTCTGTGTCTTGTTGTGTTTCAGGCTATGAGCTTCCCCCCCGTCAAGATAAGCTATTTCAACTCACTGTGCATCATGTGAGGACTACACATTTCTCTGAAGCACTGGCACTAGCCACCATCTGAGGCAGGGTGCTGGACTATGGCTCTGTTCCACTGAGGCACTTCACGCATTCCTCTTATTCCTGATTTGAAAAACATTCCTAATTTCAGGCTTGAGATTTAAGACTGAACTAAAATATAGCTTAGCCTGATCAAATCAAACTTTTAAGCGGATCATCTATTAGCCTATGCTATTATATTTCTTTTCTGAGGGCAAGTGGGAAGCACAATCAAGAAAGCCATGAATCAGATGCATACTTTTGGTGAGGGCAGGAACTCCTTTAAATATATTAACCTTCACATTTCAGAACCCTTTTTAGAACAACTTGGATTTATTGGGGCTGTCAAAGTGTTCTGAAGTATCATCCATGGGGACATTTACAGAAGCAGAATTACCAAAAGGAAATATGAGTGTGCGCATGTGCCCATGCACGTGCCTAAAAAATGGTAACAAATCTTTGTCTCCAAATCCTTTTGGTGGTTTTAAAAGAGAAAACCTGTGTTTATTTATGTATGTATTGCTTGAGAAGAGTCACATTGTGATGACTGAAACATTAGAAATTGAACTGAACACAAATAGTGTGCGAGCATGTCCATTTGGAAGCAATCTGTCTTTTGTGACTAACTCTTAGTAGGAAACTTGGGAACTTGCCAAAATGTAAATATCCTTGTGTCTATGCAGGAAATTGTTTTTAGCAAACCAGAGTTGGTTTGCTGGTATGGGAGATTCCAAACTTTTCACATTACAATATATCTACTGTACACTCTTATTGGAACAGGTTACAGGGGGCTCACGGCAGCACATTATGGATAATACCGGTGAGAATTTAAGAATGTAACAAAATGGTAAAGCAATTAATTGCAACAATTTTTAGCCATTGCCTAATGTAGTGTTTTAAAATTCCTGTGCTCTTTTACAATAATGTGGAGAAAGGCTGCTTAGAAAAACAGTCTGGCTTGGAAAGGACATTCCTTCAGTTCCTCTTGAAATTTTGACAAACCCCTTGATAGGAAAATACTATTGAGCAGCCAATGCTTTCCACATTTGGCTAAACGTGATACCCAAAATACACAGAACACTACTTCACTCTGAAAGGATTGCAATACTCCTATCTGAATCATCTGAAAGCAAATAAAATGAGACCTAAACAAATAAACCTAATTGTGCATGGAAACATATCCAGCTCTTCAGCTTGGCTAATGTTCTGTTTTTGTTAGTTTAAAGCCAACACATGCAGTTTTAGTGGCATCAGGAGTTATACAAACATTGACAACAAATTGCCAAATGTGTTTTTTTTTTTCCTTAGGTGCCTGTCAAGAAGACTAAGTGGTGTTTTTAAACACCTTCTGCAGTGGACAAATTTCACAACCTTGTGGGATCAGGGCCAGTCTCAGGAACTTTCTATAGAGTGTATTGTCAACATAGGAATTATGCTGATTTAAGATATTTATGATTGCTATCCACTGGGACTTTATTTTTCATCTAGAAACCTAGCTGAAATCAAATCCAAACTTTCAAACTGTATTTCACATATTTGCACTGGATCCAGGGCCGTTGTCGCATTTTCAGTCCACTGCCTCAGGATTTGTTCCTAAATTGTGTCTTATTTAATCGGCTTTTGGTGGTTGGACTGACCAAAAGAGAAATGTAATGGTGAAAAGTGAGAAAATCAAGCTGCACTCTGAAACTGTAACATTTCTACCATTAAAATTTTGTCACTAACTTTTTCCCCTGGAGAGGCAGTCATCTCAAAATAAAAATCTCATTCTCTTTCGATCCAGGAGCAATTAATCATAAAGAAAGAATAGATGCTGATCCAGTTTATCTGAATTCTTTATGGTCCACATGGAAGAGGGATGACTTATCAAATCTGGATTTGCTGTGAGCCAAAGGAGAAGAAATTAGTGAGTGAGGTAGGATGGCTTTGCGCTTGATTTTTAATCAAACAAAAGCATAGGTTTGTACAGAACCAATATAACAAAGATTTTTCTTCTCTCCCTCAGAATCACAAGACATGACCATCATCATAACGTCAGCTATTTTAACCCTCCACTCTTCTGCCGCTGCATTAGTGTTCTTCACAGATTTAGGGCTTGATCTTGCAATTTTTCCACATGTGGAACTCAGGGAGCATTTGAAGTGTGAGTCAGGATATTAATGCAGACATATCTCCAAAGGCATTTATGTACTACATTCATCACCACAGTGTCTGAGCACTACACAGAGAAGAATGGAGCATTAAATCAGTGGAAGCCATAATGTAGGGACAGTGGGACCTGTGATCCTGTAGGAAAGAAAAACACACTGTGTCACTAGATCTAGACCTGCATAAAACCCAGAATGCTAGGCAGTGTCCATGCTGTGGAAAAACCGTAAAATATGACAACCCATGGTAGCTCACCCATCAAGGCATGTCATGTTAGATGATATTTTGACAACTGCCGCAATTGCAGTTCAAATCCACCAACTGACAAAGGGAAACTAATCTCAAATGCAAAAAGCTACATTAATGCAACATTTTGATAGAAATCTTACATGCACCAAAATCAGGAAATTCAAAATTCTAATCCCTACAGTAATTATAATCCAGCCCTCAAGCATATATGTTCAGAGTGATAATGCAGCTACATGGCTAGGATTCGTATAGGCACCATAGGTTTGAATTTGCTGACTTTGGTACATGCAAAATCTCCACAATAATCTCTCATAAGTATATTTTCTTTGCAATTCATCACCTTTTTAAAAAAAGGGAAACCAGTTGTTTTCCTGTGCGATGGGAGTGTGAAATGCCTGCACAGTTTCATATACAGGTATCAAGCTACAGCCATACTTATATGTACCCTACTTCGGTCAACTCCCGTTTTGTGCAAAGTCAAGAGTAACCTGCTTTAGCTCAGGGGCAGAGAGAGGAAAAGAGTTGAATCTCTTTCCAACCTAGATAGGTTGGTTCTGTATTGCAGCTTCAGTAGCATATTCAACACTTACTACCTAGCCTGCCTGTAGGGAGAAGGGGCCATTGGATCTGTATTTTCTTAAACCCCACCAATGCACGTTCCCCTTGGGCAACAGGTTGCAATGAACTCCTGCAAGAGGTGCAGACCCCTTGGTATGGGTTGCTGAAATTCTGGCCTTCACAACACAAATGCCCTGGAAGCCCCTCTGCAGGCACCACAGAAAGGTCAGGATTTGCCCTTTGGTGCATAGGGGAATGACGTACCATGCGATGCTCTCTCTTATCTCATTGGGAACTTGTTTACTCTCCAATCAGTTTGTGTCTGATTTAGCAAAGAGCCTTTTCCTCATGAAGAGCGTCATTAAAGCCAACTCTGAACTTTCAAGATTAAATCAAGAGGGAGGAGTTAGCCAAGTGCAAAAAGAAAAAAATGTATCTGAAGCGGACCATAAAGTGGGGCGAGACATCATGTTTGGATAACAGAATAACAGCCAAAGAGAATTTCACCATCCCCATGCCACACATGAGAGATATTTCAACCCAAGGACAAATTTTCTAAAAAGTTATAAGCCCCTAAAATAGGGGCTTAAGAAGGAAACTGCTTCCTCAACCATAACTGCTGCCAGGATGTCTGAGACACCTGGGCCCAGACTTTGAAGGGCCAGATTGTGATTCTCCATAGTCACATTGAATGGCACTTTTTTCTGCAAATAGTAACGTTGGTTTGTCTACTCAGGGAGAGTGAAGGTTGTCAGGATCTGGCCGTAAATTTTTATACAGCATCTATCACTGTGGGATCTAAGCTCTTTCTGAGTGTAACAAGGCAAACTGTTCTTTTCCTCTGGGTGGTCACATTACTGTCTTATCATTTGCAAAGTACTGTACATTTTAAACTGTACAAAATGTTCCATATGGTATGGTAAGGAAAACATCACACTGAGAGCCTTGTGCTTATAATGACAGGTTTCAGAGTAACAGCCGTGTTAGTCTGTATTCGTAAAAAGAAAAGGAGTACTTGTGGCACCTTAGAGACTAACCAGTTTATTTGAGCATGAGCTTTCGTGAGCTACAGCTCACTTCATCGGATGCATAGCATATCGTGGAAACTCCAGAAGACATTATATACACACAGAGACCTTATAATACAGCTTATAATGCTGTATTTAGTAGTATTGTTATTTAATATCTGTACATAGAGCCATTGATGTGTGTTTTCTTGAACCTTCTGTATTATTTTACAGATAGATGAGAAAATGCACATTTGTCATAGTTCATGTAAATGGAGGTTAGTTGCAGTTTCATGTACTGCAGTCAGAGCATTCTTTATGCAATGATTCTGTTAGATGTTAGTAACATATTTACATGTTTTTTTCTCTTTTTTATTGTCTTATTTCATTAGCTTGTACCACTCTCTCTCTTAGGTCTTTCTAGGGCATCTATTACTTTAATAGCTGAGCTTCCTGTGCTAGTTAGCTATGACCTACTACTTCTGAGATTCCTCAGCAAGTTATATACATCACCGAAATGACATAAGTTCCTTTCCTCCCCTGAGCTGTCTGGTTTTCCCCATCTATTCTGGCTGAAGTGACAGACTCTCTCCCCCAGCCAAACATTTGTTTTACAAGGTATTTATATACCATCACCTCTTCTCTGCATCATCCCCACCCACCCCTCACAAATACATGCCATGGTGGGAGGACATTCTGATTTCACACCACTTGCAACACTGAAGTGACAAATTTTCCTTCCTCTAAGTCATTTCTTTCAGTACAGATGTGTGTAACTGCAAAGGACTGGTTTCCCTTTATTTCTGCCATGTTGTGTACGGAGATTTATTTCTTTGAGTTTGTCTGGAAAAGTCTAATAGGCACAAAGAAGAAATGGTGACTGTTCTATAGGTTTTTGAAACATCCTTTAAAATTTAACCAAGAATTCTATCCCTGCAATAGGATTGTTCAAAAATTTACAGAAAGGACTAGGTTGTCTAAAATGGCAGAGTAGTTTCTATGGATCCCTGAAAGGATAATACTTAAATACCAGTTTTCAAGAATCGGGCAAAATCATCATCCCACTGACTTCATTCGTTCATTTCATTGCTCCTCTCCCCATGGTAAAATGCACACACAGTCATATCCATAGGGAGAAGACAGTGGCCTAAGCATGAGGCTTGGAATTCCTCGAACCACAGTTTCTAATGCCACCATGATCAAATAAACTCTTCTCCATCCCAGATGAGAAACACTGGGCCACATCAGGTGTGGGTGCAAATGAGTGCAATACCACTGAAAGCAATAGAATTACCCCTGCTTACACTGGGACTGAATTTGACCCACTGAGCTCCATACAATGTATTATGGAGAGGGAAGTGCCCTTCAGAAGCGTTCATGTCTGTTCAGCATGCCTCATGACACTTTTCATACAGGGGAGAGTCTTATCCCTTGTCCTCGGCCCAAACTTCCCATTATCTGCAGGACGGCAGCTGCCGTTTAATTCTGGTTTGTAAAAACACTTGGGGCACAACATAAAGATAAATTGTTAATGGCAACCAAAAAAGGAAAGAGCTTAACCCTCACAACCTCTGTCCATTAAACCCCACAATTTTGTCATATCTAAAAAAAAGGGGTAAAATAAGTCAGTTTCAAAAGCAGGGTGAGGCACCATTGGCAGCAACCGAGACATAAAATGTGAAAGCATTTAACAGTGAGGCTTATTTATCTGGTTCTGTGAAAGGCTCAAAGGAGCGGAGCACCAAAGGGAGCACATTTCAAGGCTCCCTTTCAATCAAATATATAGTGCTGCCATTACGTGGTGCAGCATCACCCACAACACTCCGCCAGGCAGCTGTGAGGATGAGAAGAAAACAAAAGCTTTCCATATAGTTAAGGATTTCAATAGTTAAGGAGTCAGGGCAGGACATGCACCCTTTGCTTTGTTCTGTTTGAAGTGAGATCAGCTGGAGGCAGTGTCTGCTGAAAAGCAGCAGGAAATTAGAGCTAGTCTATACTAGAAGCTGTACAGTGGCACAGCTGCACCACTGTAGTGCATCTGGTGAAGAGCATTATGCTGGCGGGAGAGAGCTCTGCCGTCGGCATGATAAAACCACCTCTGCAAGAGACGTTAGCTGTCCATGCTGGTGCTTAGGTTGGTGTAATATACGTTGCTCAAGGGTGTGGCTTATTCACACCCGGCGACATAAGTTACACTGACGTAAGTGGTAGTGTGTACAAGCCCTTAGTGGGGGCAAAGGACAGGGGAACAACTTGTGTTTCTCACCAAAAAAAATGTAAGTAGAAACAGCAGAAGTTTCTGCTTCAAGCCCAGGAATCCCTTCTCCTTTTCAGACTGTGCCCCAGCTTTGTGTTTTGTAGAACAGCACAGCCAAAGGCCACCAAACTGTCACAAGGGGCACCTCCACCAGAAAAAGGTTAAGAACTTTTGGGTTAATTCTCTTGACCTGGACCCAAACAAAATACTGTCCATGCCTATGAAGAATAGAAAGTAACAAAGTCACCTCACCCTCTGTATCTTGGGCTAAGTGTCCAAAGAGGTATCTGATGGCTCATAAGAAAACATGAGTGAGTCAAATAGAACCAAAAATGGAAACATTTTAAGAGAACATTTCCCCTGCCCTTTTGATCACTTGATGTTGTCTTGCATTTGTTGTGAACTGCCTCAGCCTGAAACTAGTTTTTTCACTCAAAAGGCCAATTGCACCATTTTCTTTTTAAAAAAATAAATAACTTTTTTAAGAAGAAAGAGTGAAAAAGAGAGACAGCTCATACGAAGTTCAACTGTGTGACCTGGGACAAGTCACTTCGATCATGAGTCTCAGATTCCCTACTTCTAAAAAGGGAATAGTGCTGCTTACTCATGTTTTGCAGAGCCCTGCGCGGATACAAATTTCTATCCACGGCTGCAGATATCCGCAGATATAAACTGGTATCCGCGGAGCTGCAGGACGCTATCGGGAACCGCAGCGGTGAAAGGAGCAGCAAGTGTGGCTGCCACTCCCTAGAGCCAGGGCCCTGTGCCGGCAACTCTTCCGGCATGGCTGTACCTCCTCACCCCCACCCACTGGGGTGGGCACCAGGCTCAGCAGCAGGTGTCCCTGTTCACACTAGTGCAGCAGACGGGGCTGGAGGCAGAGCTATACCAGGCTGTACCAGGTACCATAGCGGCGGCCCCACATGCTGCTCCTTTTGCCACTGTGGTTCCTGGTACAGCCCTGCAGCTCCACAGATACCAACTTACGTCAGCGGATCTCCGCAGATAGAAATTTGTATCTGTGCGGGGCTCTGTATGTTTGCAATGTGTTTTGAGATTTTTGGATGAAAGATACTATGCAGAGGGAGTTGTAGTAATATATATATTTAGCTGTACCTTTGCATTTTCTAGGGTACCCATTTGCTTCAGGCAAGTAAAGTTATTATTGTTCAGGACACATTCTCATGAGTGGAGAATTTGCTGTCAATGCTTAATGTTTTGATGATCTCAGTAACAAACATCCAGACAAACAAGGTCCTCCTGTGATATTGCTGTTTATGTAACTTTTCTCAGAGGTCTGCTAGTCATTGACCCATTTAGCCTAAAAAATTTTTTTTAACCATTTTGGAAGTACTCCAGCCAGTCACAACATTTGTCAACTTTTGATTTCCCGAATCAAGACAGCACCCAAGTTTATTTCATAACTGGGATTCCTGAGGCACCTGTGCAGTCTAAACTATATTTTATATCTATAATGGGAATAGTATGTTCCTTAAAATCTGACATTTTAATTAGCAATGAGGTAGAACAAAGGAATCACTGGCACTGGAGGGGAGGTCAACAGTGGAATGCAAAAGTAGGGGGTTTCAAAGAGAGATTGAAGGAGAGTAAGGATGTTTAGTTTACTGGAAGGAGGAGGTCGTTCTGTCTGTCTATGAAAGGTACTTATATGGACCCCATTACCATAATATCTGAGTACTTCATTGTGACGAAATGCACTCCTGTAGTCAGACCCTACACTCTATTGTAATAAACTTAGTTTTCAAACGATACCTCACAAGACATCTTTTGTACAAACAACTGACTTGTCAATAATATCATGGTAAAATGTATGTAGCAACATATGTAAAGTTTTGAACATAAGCTGACATTATGACTGAAATGTGTTTACCAGACAAGTCTGGGGAGTGGGTAAATCTGTTTATTGAAGACAAAAGACAAGCTGACACCTCCAGCCAGGTATCATCAAAACTGATTGGGAGTCACAAGTTAAGTGGCTATTCTTCAAGGTCCGATCGTGAGCAGATCAGAAGTGACCACAGGGCTCCGGGAGTAAGGGTGAAGGAGTTGGGGGTGCAGGTGGTGCTCTCTTCAATCCTCCTGGGTAGGAGCCCAGGCAGAGACAGATGCATCCTGGAGGTGAATGCCTGGCTGCGAGGATGGTGTCACCAGGAGGGCTTCCTTGGCCATGGGATGCTGTTCCGGGAAGAAGGACTGCTAAGCAGAGATGGGGTCCACCCATCAAGGAAGAGCATATTTGGGTACACTCTGGCTAACCTAATAAGGAGGGCCTTAAACTAGGTTCAGTGGAGTGGGTTGATTAGTTAGTACCCATTACGCCTCTGGCATTTAGGGCAGCAACGAAGCTCTTCCACTCCTGTCTGTTTCTGGCAAGTCTTTCAATGGTTCCCCAGCTGTGCCCCAGGTTTTTCAGCTCAGCTTCCACAGCTCTTCGCCATGTTGTTTTCAGGCAGCCTCATTTTCGCTTGCCTTCAGGTGTCCATCATATTGCTATTCTGGTGATAGAATCAGTTTCCATCCGAGGCACATGGCCAATCCACCTCCAACGCCTCCTGGTAATGATGGTGTTCATATCTTCTTGGCTGCACGGTGTGAACAAGTGTTGGTTTGAGATTGTTCTAGGCCAAAAGATACGGAAGATTTTTCTGAGGCAGGTTGTACGGAATGAAGACAATATGAACATGTTGTACTTTGTCATTCCCTAGCATTCTGTACTATAAAGTAGTGTTGAAAGTACACAGCTCTGATAAATCTTAAGTTTGGTTTTAGTGTTATATTTTGATGATTTTCTGACTATTTGAGCTCCTGAAGGTGTTCCTGGCTTTATTGATTCTGTTCCAGATGTCCTGGCTTGTTCCGCCATCTTGGCTCATAGTGCTGCTCAAGTATGTAAATGTTTCTGCATTAGTGAGAATATGATCCTCTATCCATACTGGTAATGATGAGGCAATATTAAAGGTCATGATATCTGTCTTCGTGCGGTTGATTTTCAGTCCAATTTTCTGGCTGAATGTGTTAAGTTGGGTTGTTTTATCTTGTATATGGTGTTGGGTATGTGATAGGAGAGCAATATCACCTGTGAAATCCCGGTCCTCAAAGGATGAGAAGGGTGTCCATTTAATGCCTCTTGGCATGTCTTCTGTTGTATGCTGTATTACCCAGTTGATGGCAATGTTGAATTGGATTGCAGGCATGACACAGGTTCGATGGGGATGTGACAGGTTATCCCCCTTTAAGTTGCCACCTGATGTACTCTGATACTACTGAGCACACCTGTTCTGCCAGCCTGGGCCCCTTTACCCTGTCTTGCTGAGCCAGGCTCTTAAGCCTCCTCTAGCACACACATAAGCAGGGCCACACCCAGCTGCAAAAAGACACAGACACTGAGATCAGCTCTGGGAAGACTCAGCTTAAGGGACTTTCCCCAGACTCAGGCGCCCACCTCCCTTGGAGTGCAGACCCAAAGGTATATTGTCTTGTGCTGTATAGAAAGATCTGCACAGCGCAAGCTCATAAAAATTTGCCGTCTCCCTCAGTGTTAAGAGAGATATACACAGCTTCTTTCCCCCGATATGGGTTTAATAATAGGGCTGTCATTTGATTAAAAAAATTAATCGCGATTAATCGTGCTGTTAAACAATAATAGAATACCATTTATTTAAATATTTTGGATGTTTTCTACATTTTCAGATATTTTGATTTCAATTACAACATAGAATACAAAGTGTACAGTGGTCACTTTACATTTATTTATTACAAACATTTGCACTATAAAAAAGAAACTTCAATTCACCTCATTGAAGTACTGTAGTGCAATCTCTTTATCATGAAAGTTGAACATACAAATGTAGAATTATGTAAAAAAGAATAACTGGACTTAACAGTAAAACAATGTAAACTTTAGAGCCTACAAGTCCACTCAGTTCTACTTCTTTTTCAGCCAATCACTCAGACAAACAAGCTTATTTACATTTGTGGGAGATAATGCTGCCCTCTTCTTGTTTACATTGTTACCCGATTGTAGCCAGCGTAGCATGATATTTACGTGCCAGATGTGCTAAAGATTCATATGCCCCTTCATACTTCAACCACCAATGCAGAGGACATACATCCATGCTAATGACGGATTCTGCTTGATAACTATCCAAAGCAGCAGGGGTCGATGCATGTTCACTTTCATCATCTGATCTGAGTCAGATGCCACCAGCAGAAGGTTGATTTTATTTTTTGGTGGTTCAGGTTCTGTAGTTTCCGCATCAGAGCGTTGCTCTTTTAAGACTTCTGACAGGATGCTCCACACTTCACCCCTCTTAGATTTTGGATGGCACTTCAGATTCTTAAATCTTGGGTCTAGTGCTGTAGCTATTTTTAGAAATCTCAGATTGGTACCTTCTTTGCATTTTGTAAAATCTGTTGTGAAAGTATTCTTAAATCAAACAACATATGCTGGGTCATCACCAGAGACTGCCATAACGTGGAATATATGGCAGAATGCTGATAAAACCACAGACCAGGAGATATACAATTCCCTCCCCCCAAGGAGTTCAGTCACAAACCTGCAGGGCTCAAGTAGTGTTTCTAGCTTTTGCAGTTTTTCAAAATTCTTGTCTGTCGGCACTGATAGATGGTGCTTTTGAAGAGCTAATATGGACGTGAAAGTGGCTTTATTGCAAAGCAGGCGCTGAATCATAGCCAATGTGGAGTTCCATCTGGTTGAAATATCTTGTACAAGAGGTTCTTGTTTCTGTCCATTTGCAGCTTGTTGTATTCCTAGCTCTGTACTGTGTTTGAAATGGCCCACACGTTTTCTACATTTAGTGAGCACGTTTTCAAAACCACCATCACTGAGTGCTACTGTAATGGATCGCTGCAGACTGTGGGCAGTGCACACCATGTGTTCAAAAGGCAAGCAACTGGCTGCTGCTACCATGTTACGTGCACTGTCAGTACTAATTGTTGTTAACTTTTCTTGAATATTCCATCCTTTCGCAACATCCATGAACCACTCTGCACATGCTTCAGCATAATGTCTCTCTTCAGTATGAGTTACTGTTACAGCAAACAACTGCAGGCATCAGTAAAGGTGTGCTGTGACACCAAGATCGCTATGATTGTTCAAGGATGTCCAGTGATCACCAGTCAAAGCAACAGCCAGTGCATTTTTCAGACCCTCCAACTTTGTAGTCTTCTCGTTGTCATATAAGTCATTTATTTGTGATGCAATGCTTCCTCGGGAGGGAAAGGTGTATGACCAATTGGAAGATGTAATTTGAATAATATCTCTTAGCCCTCTGTCATTTACAATGTTGAGTGGTCTGCAGTCCATAGCTATCCACTTTGCAGAAGCATTGGTTAAGGTGTCGTACTTTGATCCATGGGCTTGTTGCGATCCTGAAACTCTGTAATTGTACTCTGTCGTGCCTGGCTGGATTCATTTGCTGGCAGTGGATTATCTGGAGCACAAGATCCAGAGGCAAAAGCATGCTTCGAACATTGGTGCTACAGCAGACCTGAAGTGCTTCTATGGCATTGGAACTCAGCCTTGCAATAGCTACAGACAACAGTCTTTTTAGCCAAAGAACCATCTGGAAGTATTTTAAACAAACTTCCCATTCAAAAGACCTGAACTGTTGCTGCTTTGCTCCATTACCTTTCTCTGATATTTAATCACTCCAGATCATGAAAGCACGGTAGAACTGTGTCAATGTCTGGAATAATTCAAGAAATTCTTCTCTATAATCAATATATTTGTGTCCTGTTCAAAAGAGTCCTTGCCATAAATATGGAAAGATTTTACCTCAGGGTTAACATTCAGTAGGGGAGTGAATTGTGCAGGAGGCTTTTTTTTTTTTGGCCTGCTGCTGCTGGGTTAGCCTTTTTTGTATGTGCCCTTTAGAGGAGTCTTGGTTTATTGAAGGGGTAAGATTTTTTTTTTTTAATCTCAGAAAGTCAGTACTCTAGCGCTGAGAGGGGTGTGAGTTGTGCAGGAGAAAGGTGAGTTCTTGATGCTGCTTCTGTTGGGGTGGGTTTCTGAGCTCACCGGGTTCACCTCCTGTCCGAAGAGAGTTTCATCATAGAAATCTGCATTCAGTATTGGTGGGAGAACAGGGGAGGGGGAGAGTAAGCAATGACTTGTGCAGGAGGAAGGCCTGGGAGGACAGGGGGTGGCAATGGGGAGGAGCAAGCCAGAACTTGTGCAGGAGAAGGGTGATGACGGTGTCTTGTTGCTGCTTCTGGAAGGGTGGCTTTTGGTACTGGGCTCCCCTCCTTTTACTGAGCTAGGTGGGTTCCCTTCAGCTGAGTGAGCCCTTGTTTGCAAGGGAGGGTGGATTTTACCTCAGGGACTTATACTGCAGGGGAGGAGAGGCTGGTGCAGTGACACTGAGCTCACCAGGCCATGTTCTCTATGGGCTACCCCAAGACTGAGCGGCCAGCTAGGGGCAATGGGGCATGACCCAGGGGGGTTGGTCCTGGGAGTGAGGGGCCGGCCAGGAACAATAGAGCCCGGGCTGGCTAGGGTGATGGTACATCCCATTTTGGCCAGGATAGTCCCCTTTTTCAGCTCTGTCCCGGCCATCCCTACTTTTTCACCAAAACTGGACATTTGTCCTGGCTGCAAGTCAGAGCAGAGAGAGGCGGCTGCTGCCTGGGGGTCTGCTGAAGGCAGCACTGCCCGCCAGTAGGAAAGGGGAGAAATTTGCTGCTGGCGGGCAGGGCTGGCTGCAGATGACCCCTGGGCAGCTCAGAGCCAGGGCGGGGGGCAGGAAAGGAATCAGCCTCAGCTGGGGGAGGTGCAGAGCTCAGGGGGGGATTCAGCCCCAGCCGCGGGCGGCCTGGGACTCAGCAGGCATGGGGCTCAGGGTGGGTGTCAGCTCCCAAGCTCGCAAGGAAGTTCAGCCCCAGCACCGGGTAGCATGGAGCTCGGGGTGGGGGTCAGCCACATCCCCAGCTGTGGACAGCACAGGGCTGGGGGGGGGAGGGGCAGGGAGAGATCGCGCCCTGGGTGGTGCAGAGCTCAGAGGGCAGGCTCAACCCCAACCCCAGCTGCGGTCAACATGGGGCTCAGGGGTGGGGATCAGCCACAAGGTGGCATGCGGCATCACGGAGGGGGGGGGCAGCCCCCGCTGCAGGCATCACGGGGGGGGCAGCCCCCGCTGCAGGCATCACGGGGGGGGGAAGCCCCCGCTGCAGGCATCACGGGGGGGGGGGAAGCCCCCGCTGCAGGCATCACGGGGGGGGGGAAGCCCCCGCTGCAGGCATCACGGGGGGGGGGGGGAGCCCCCGCTGCAGGCAGCACAGGGCTTGGGGGAAGAGATCCCGGTGTGGGCAGTGCAGAGCTCGGGCGGGGGGAAGGGGGAGCTCAGCCCCAGATGTGGGTGGCAGGGGGTGGGTCAGCCCCAGCCCTGGGAGGCATGGGGAGGATGGCTGGAGTGCCCTGCAAGGGGAGGAGGGAGAGAGCTCAGGCGAGCCCCTGGCCGTCCTGTTTTTACATTTAAAAAATACTTCTCCGCTGGAGCCAGCCTGAGTACCACTTCTTTCTGTAGTCTCTTCTCTTTCTGACTGCCCTCCGGTGGTGGCTTGCGTTACTGCACATGGCCTGAGGTAGGTTCTCTGGAGCAGTTGATGCTGCCCTGAGGCGATTAACGCACATTAAAAAAATTATCAAGTTAATTGTGCTGTGCGTTAATCACACACGTTAATGGCAGTTAATTGACAGCCCTGTTTAATAATAAACAAGACAAATTTATTACTATAAAAGGCAGATTTTAAGTGATTATAAGGGATAGCAAACAAAATAAAGCAGATTACTAAGCAAATAAAACAAAACACGCATACTAAGCTTAAGATCTTAAAAAGCCTTGTTTCAAGAAGTAATTTGTCATCCTAAATGTTATTTTTGGCAAGTTGCAGAGTTTCGGTCACTTAGATTCCAGTTATTTTGTCTTACAGGCTGGATGCCTGTCTCAGTCTGGACTCACCCCGCCTTTCCCTTCAGGTTAGTTCCTTTGTCTCTTCAGGTATTTTCAGCAGGCTTTCTTTTTGGGTAGGCAATGGAGGAGAGTCCAGTTTAACCCCCTCCCCAGCCTTAAAAAGGATTTACCTAAGGCGGGAAATCTTTGTTTGAGCCGCATCCCCCAGAAAAGTACCAGCAGTGTCCAAGGTGGTATTTTGTATCAGGTGACAGGATCACCTGACCTAGAAGTGTCACAGCTATGTCCCAGGACACCTCACAGGAAGGAGGGAGATTAGTATCTTCACAGTCTTATTGTTTCTTCCTAATGGCCCATCAAGGCTGTGATGGCCAGTTGTCTGGTGCATATCTCCCAAATACACACACAGTTGTAATTATTGGAATTGGAAAAGGTTCAGAAAAGGGCAACAAAAATTATTAGGGGTATGGAGCAGCTGCTATATGAGGAGAGATTAATAAGACCGGGATTTTTCATCTTGGAAAAGAGACGACTAAGTGGGGAGATATGACAGAAGTCTATAGAATCATGACTGGTGTGGAGAAAGTAAATAAGGAAGTGTTATTTATTCCTTCTCATAACACAAGAACTAAGGATCACCAAATGAAATTAATAGGCAGCAGGTCTAAAACAAACAAAAGGAAGTATTTTTTCCACACAATGCACAGTCAACCTGTGGAACTCCTCGCCAGAGGATGTGGTGAAGGCCAAGACCATAACAGGGTTCAAAAAAGAACCAGATAAGTTCATGGAGGATAGGTTCATCAATGGCTATTAGCCAGGATGGACATGGATGGTGTCCCTAGTCTCTGTTTGTCAGAAGCTGGGAACGGGTGACGGGAGATGGATCACTTGAGGATTACCTGTTCTGTTCATTCCCTCTGGGGCACCTGGCATTGGCCACTACTGGAAGACAGGATACTGGGCTAGATGGACCTTTGGTCTTACCCAGTCAGGCCATTCTGATGTAATTGTTACAGCAATATTCCTAACTTTAGATACAGAAATGATACATGCATACAAATTGGATAATCACATTCAATAAATCATAACCTTTCCAATGATATCTTACAAGACCCATCTTGCATAACATATATCTTAGGCCATATTCATAACATAACCATATTTCTATGAAGAATATAGGGTGTAACGTCAAAGGGGGCAGGTGACAAAAACCCACAGGTAAGTCAAAAACATGAAGACCTGGGAGAAGGGTTGGAATCTGGGGAGGAGCATAAGCCATTATAGCAGGGATAAGGGAGAAACAAGAAAGAACAGAGGGAGAAAATCAAATCAATATCTTAGATGTCTGTATATTAATGTTAGAAATATGGGGAATAAGCAAGAAGAACTTGAAATGGTAGTTAATAAACATAGCTACAACATAATTGGCATCACATAGACCTGGTGGGATAATATGCATGACTGGAATATTGGTACCGAAGGGTACAGCTTGCTCAGGAAGGACAGGCAGGGAAAAAGGGAGGAGGGGTTGCCTTATTTATTAAAAAGGTGTACACTTGGACTGAGGTTGAGGTGGAAATAGGAGACTGAACTGTTGAAAGTCTCTGGGTAAGGATAAAAGGGGTAGAAAACAAGGGTGATGTCGTGGTAGGGGTCTACTACAGACCACTTAACCAGGCAGAAGTGGTGGACGAGGCTTTTTTTAAACAACTAACAAAATTATCCAAAGCACAGGCCTTGGTGATAATAGGGGACTTCAACTACCCAGACATCTCTTGGAAAAATGATACAGCAGGGCACACATTATCCAACAAGTTCTTGGAATGTATTGGAGACAATTTTTTATTTTCGAAGGTGGAGAAAGCTACTGGGGAGAGGCTGTTCTAGATTTGATTATGACAAATGGGGAGGAACTGGTTGAGAATTTGAAAGTGGAAGGCAACTTGGGTGAAACTGATCATGAAATAGTAGAGTTCATGATTCTAAGGAATGGTAGGAGGGACAACAGCAAAATAAGGATAACGGATTTCAAGAAGGCAGACTTCAGCAAACTCAGGGAGCTGGTAGGTAAGATCCCTTGGGAAGCAAGTCTAAAGGGAAAAACAGGTCAAGAGTTGGCAGTTTTTCAAAGAGACATTATTAAAGGCACAAGAGTAAACTATCCCACTGAGTAGGAAAGATGTGCAGTATGGCAAGAGACCACTCTGGCTTACCCAGGTGATCTTCAATGATCTGAAACACAAAAAAAGAGTCCTACAAAGAGCGGAAACTAGTCAAATTACAAAAGATGAATATAAACAAATAACACAAGTATGTAGGGACAAAATTTGAAAGGCCAAGGCACAAAATTAGATTAAACTAACCAGAGACAGAAAGGGTAACAAGAAAACCATCTACAAATACATTAGATGCAAGAGGAAGACCAAGGACATGGTAGGCCTGTTACTCAATAAAGGGAGGGGGAAACAAGAACAGAAAATGTGGAAATGGCAGAAGTGCTAAATGACTTTGTTTCAGTTTTCACCGCAAAGGTTAATAGCAATTGGACATCTAACAATGAATGCCAGTGAAAATGAGGTAGGATCAGAAACTAAAATAGGGAAAGAACTTAGGCTTGAATAGAAACTGGGAGTGGCTAAGTCATTATGCAAGGTAACCTATTTCCCCTTGTTTTTTCCTACCCCCCACCCCAGACGTTCTTGTTAAACCCTGGATTTGTGCTGGAAATGGCCCACCTTGATTATCATACACATTGTAAGGAGAGTGGTCACTTTAGATAAGCTATTACCAGCAGGAGAGTGGGTTTGTGTGTGTGGGGGGGGGGGGGGGGTGAGAAAACCTGGATTTGTGCTGGAAATGGCCCAACTTGATTATCATACACATTGTAAGGAGAGTGATCACTTTAGATAAGCTATTACCAGCAGGAGAGTGGTGTGGGAGGAGGTATTTTTTCATGCTTTGTGTGTATATAAAAAGATCTTCTACACTTTCAACAGTATGCATCCGATGAAGTGAGCTGTAGCTCACGAAAGCTTATGCTCAAATAAATTGGTTAGTCTCTAAGGTGCCACAAGTACTCCTTTTCTTTTTGCGAATACAGACTAACACGGCTGTTTCTCTGAAACTTAGACAATTTCGATGCCTAGAAGTCTACAAGTCACCAGGGCCTGATGAAATGCATCCTAGAATACTCAAGGAGCTGACTGAGGAGATATCTGAGCCATTAGCGATTATCTTTCAAAATTCATGGAAGACGGGAGACATTCCAGAAGACTGGAAAAGGACAAATATAGTGCCCAGCTATAAAAAGGGAAATAAGGACAACCCGGGGAATTACAGACCAGTCAGTTTAACTTCTGTACCCGGAAAGATAATACAGCAAATAATTAAGCAATCAATTTGCAAACACCTAGAAGATAATGACATGATAAATAAGTCAGCATGGATTTGTCAAGAACAAATTGTGTCAAACCAACCTGATAGCTTTCTTTGACAGGGTAAAAAGCCTTGTGGATGGGGGGAAGCGGTAGATGGGGTATATCTTGTCTTTTGTAAGGATTTTGATACTGTCTCGCATGACCTTCTCATAAACAAACTAGGGAAATACAACCTAGATGGCGTTACTATAAGGTAGGTGCATGACTGATTGGAAAATCGTTCCCAGAAAGTAATCAGTGGTTCACAGTCAAGCTGGAAGGGCATATCGAGTGGGGTCCCACAGGGATCAGTTCTGGATCTGGTTCTGTTCAATATCTTCATCAATGATTTAGATAATGGCACAGAGAGTACACTTATAAAGTTTGAGGACGATACCAAGCTGGGGGGGAGGGGTTGCAAGTGCTTAGGATTAAAATTCAAAATGATCTGGACAAACTGGAAAAATGGTCTGAAGTAAACAGGAGGAAATTCAATAAGGACAAATGCAAAGTACTCCACTTAGGAAGGAACAATCAGTTGCACACATACAAAATAGGAAACTACTGTCTAGGAAGGAGTACTGCAGAAAGGGATCATAGGGGATCATAAGCCAAATATGAGTCAACAGTGTAATGGCAAAAAACCAAAAAACAAAAACGCCCCCTCATCATTCTGGGATGTATTAGCAGAAGTGTTAGCAAGACACAGGAAGTAATACTTCTGCTCTACTTAGCTCTGATTAAGCCTCAACTAGAGTATTTTGTCCAGTTCTGAGCGCCACATTTTAGGAAAGATGTGGCCAAATTGGAGAAAATCCAGAGAAGAGAAACAAAAATGATCAAGGTCTTGAAAACATGCCCTTTGAGGGAAGATTGAAAAAGTTGGGGTTGTTTAATCTGGAGAAGAAAAGACTGAAAGGGGACATTACCTTTTATGTACTTGAAAACTGTTACAAGGAGGAGGGGAAAACAATGTTCTCTTTAACCTCTGAAGATAGGACAAGAAGCAATGGGCCTAAATTTCAGGAAGGGCAGTTTAGGTTGGACATTAGGAAAAACTTCCTAACTGTCAAGGTGGTTAAGCATTGGAATAAATTGCCTAGGGAGGTTCTGGAATCTCCACCATAGGATATTTTTAAGAGCAGGCTAGACTTAGTCCTGCCATGAGTGCAGAGGACTGGATTAGATGACCTCTCAAGGTCCTTTCCAGTCCTATGATTCTGATGATGAAGAAGGGCAGGGCAGGAACGTATTGATTTGCATTTTAGTAAACAACATGTAACCTTTTTCGCCACATAACTCCATGCCTCCATCCTCACAACTGGAAGAAACTTTATGTAGAGGTAACCCTCAGGAAAAAAACATTCAAAGGGTGACTGGACTATAAAAGTGAGTGGCAGAAACACCCCAGGAACATTCTCTTTATCTCTCTCTCAATCGCCCTTTCACCCAAGAAGACAAAGGAAGTAGCCTTTGGATTTTGGGAGGGCTCTGACCTGAGAATTTGGTCAGCCCTGTTGCTGGGAACATTTACCTTGAACCAAATCTAGTTTTGCGAATACAGACTAACACGGCTGTTACTCTGAAACCTGTTTAAATTTAGTTACCAGGAAGCATTTTATCTTTATTTCTCTTGTAACCATTTCGGACTTTAATACTTATACTCACTTAAAATCTATCCCTTTGAAGTTAAATAAACTTGTTTCATTCTTTAATCAAAACTAATCCAGTGTTGCGTTTAAATTGAATTGTTTAGTAACTCCAATTAAAGTAGCAAACTGTTGAATATTGACCCGTCACGGGGCAATGGACCTCTAATATCTGGACTGTCCAGGAGAGGGCTGGACAATGCAGAACAAACATTTTAGGGGGAAATCCATGACTGGGAGTGTGTTGGGGCCTCCCTGCCAGTGGTAACTAAGAGTGGTGGAAGCCAGAGTGTGATTGGAGAGTGTTGGCAAGCTGCAGTTATACACAGACACTTGGGTATGATCTGCTTGCTGTTTAGCTGTTTGGGGGGGGCCCAGGCTGGGAGTAACAACATCAAAGCATTATGAGGCACCCCAGGTTGCACGGCAGGTGATGACACAACCCCTCAGTGGTCTGGATTACACCCCAGAATGTCATAATCCCACTCTTCGAAGTATTTATCCTAACAACATCCCTGTGATGAAGGGAAATGCTATTTATATGCATTTTACAGGTGGGGAACTGAGGTACAGAGGGTATGTCTACAGTGCAACTGGGCGTGAGGTTCCCAGCCCAGGCAGACAGACTCAGGCTAATGGGATTCGAGCTAGTGCATTATAAATAGCAGTGTGGACATTGTGGCTCCAGTGGAGACTCAGGCTAGCCACCAAGCGCAGACCCAGAGGGTTGGGTTGGCTTCAGAGCCCAAGCTTCCACCCCAGCCTCAGTGTCCACACTGCTATGTAGGAATAGGGAACAGTGTGGGAAAAGGCAGGAGTGGGAAGGAAAAAAAAGGGGGAGGATCAAGAAGGTGAGACCAGTGAAGTCTGTGGGTTGAGCTAGTGAATAAATAGACAATGAATGAAATGAAAATGCTGGCAGAGCTGGGCAGCACTGAAGTGTTTGAACTTCATGCAGAATATAGGGAGCCAGTAAAGAGACATGAGATATATGGGGAGCGGGCAGTATGGTCTTATGGCAGGAACAAAAGTATTTAAGTGTTGGATGGTGACTAGATTGAGGGGGAAAGTCAGGGAATCTGGACAGAAAGAGGTTACAGGAATCTAGGTGAGAGAATAATGGCACAAACCAAGGTTTTGACAGTGGATGGAAATAAAGGGTGGTCGTTTTAAAGTGCATAGAGAGGGAGAAGCAACAAGACTTGGTGATAGCCTGGGTCTGAGTAATGACCTGGGTCAGAGCAACTCTTGAGTGACATGAAGGTCAGGCGAGTATAAACTGCTCCCCCAGAGGGATGAACTTGTGCCTTTGGAAACATTGGACCAGATCCTACTAATTTACACCACTGTACAGCCAGGGTAACTTCACTATCTGCAGAGAAGCTGCACTAGATTTACAATGGTGTAACTTTGGTCTAGTTGGTACTTTGCGAGATAATCTCCATTTTAACCACATAAGTTCTTTCCAAACATGAGCTATGTTAGTCTGTAAACTTCTAGACATTATCTCCAGTTTTGTCAAAAAAAAATCCCAGGCTGCAGTACAAAAGCAAAACCCCCCAAAACCTTTGAGAAAATGTAGCTTGCTCAAGAAAGGAACATGAGCCTACAGAGGCTCACTTGCACTATCTAGTGGTCAAAGAGAGAATTTACCTCAGCAGTGCTAAAAACAAAATACATCATTAAAGCCCCAGATTCAGCAAAGCACTGAAGCACATTTCTGACTATGAGCGTGTGCTTAAATCTCATTGACTTCGATGGGACTTCAATATGTGCTTACATGCTTTACCAAATTGGAACCTAAGGTAGATTGTTCATCATTACAGGCGTGGGGAACAGTCATGGCTTATTTATGGCAAAAAGTGTAATTTTCATTTAAAAAGGAAATCATGGGATACTAAAGTAATATTAAATTGTTTTTCATGGGAAATTGAGAAGTTAAATATATATATTTTACTTTTACACTAAAATGGGTTAAAATGACTTCATGCTATAATATATCTTAAAGAACCTAAGAGGCACATCTGGAAAAAAAATATGAAGTCTTGCTCAGTAAGCTTTGGTGAGGTTGCCAGGCATCATGACATTTTATGGAATAAAAAGAAAGGGTTACTTACTCTACAGTGATTACAGTGATTCTTCCAGATGTGTTGTCCACATACATTCCGCTGCTGGTGTGCTTGCCCTGTTCTTGTACTCAAGTTCAAATTACTTTGACCAGCAGTGTCCCTTGGTGAAGGGGGCTCTACATGCACCCAGAGTGTCCACTTGTCTCCTACTGGAGGGCATAAAGGGCAGTGTGACCCCAACCATCCCTCAGTTCCTTCACTGATACAGAATCCAGGTCTTATGAGACTGTAGTAGCATGGAAGGAGGGCAGGTCATGGAATATATTATAGAAGGACAACACAGGTCAAAGAACCACAGTTAGTGTAAGATAAATGTTTTGATCAATCAAACAATGTTTGGGGAACTTTCTTTGTGGAAAGTTTTAAAATCACAAGACTCCCCCGAAACCAAAGATAAAATCCAGTTCCCATAAAGCTGTTTCCAACCCTCCTGGTTGTGAAGAATGCTTTCGAGACATGTACTGAGTGCAATCAACAGTGCTGTCTTCTAGAATCTCCAGAAAGCCTGTAACAAGTGCTCTATAAAAAGTCATCACACCAATGTCAACATTACCTGTTTCATTGCTGACCTTAGTAGTAGGTAGAATAAAGAAAGGTGTGGGAGGGAAGCCACTGGGAACAGGCAGGAATTGGGGGTTGCTGAAGAAAAGCAAGTACAGAAGGGAAAGAACAGATTTACAAAGAAAGAGAAAAACAGAAAAGTGGAAAGAAACAAAGGTCAGAAATATCAGTGTTTCTAAGATGAATATATTTTCCCATTAAATGCAACAAAAGGTCTTGAGTAACAATAAAGTTATGATCTACCCTGGATCTTTGTGCAAACTTCCCATTCATATCAGTGGGATTATGGACTTGAGTTCATTCCACACTTATGAAGTATAGTAGCTGCTATTTCCATTTATAGATGGGTAAACTGAAAAACAGCAAAGTTAAGTGACTTATCCAAAGTCACACAGCAAGCTGCTGTCAAAGGTAGAAAGAGAATTCAAGCTTCAGGGCCAGGACCATGCAATCTCAGCCTATGAATTTAAGATTCCAACTGTGAAAACTTGAATGATTTAGGCTTTAGGCTGTAAGTTTGTTTTTACCCACCAGTTATGTTTTACACACATATACACAGAATGTTTACAGTACTTTTTCAGAAGCTTCAAAGCAATTTCCCCCCCCCCATCAAACGTGACCTCCATTTAGCAAAACGTTGCAGTGCAGACGTCTACGAATGATCTTTGTTTACATTTGTGCCTGCGTAGTAGCATAACTGAGGTCAGTAAAACTGTAAACAGTTCTGGGAAAACTAGTAGTCAATCATTACTAGAATGCAACAAGGGAAAGCTCACCTGATTTATGTTGGTGTAGAAAAACAGCCAAGTCATGAGGATTGCTCTTTTTTGGCTTTTAAAATAAAAATTGACAAGTAAAGAGTACTCCTTAAAAAGTCACATTAACCTTACCAACTTGAATAGCTCCATTGACATCAGTGAAATTATCTGCATGATGTCACAATGGGTCAAAGCCTTCTTGTCTATTTGTATAGTCTGATCAATTGACTGGTAGCAGTTGCCACGTTCATTCCTGTTCAGAAGTTTAGGTTTGATTGTTTCAGCATGTTGTAAAAATCTATGACTCTTCATAAATCTGCTGGATTCAATCCAAACTGCCTGTTTCAAAGTAGCATGCAGGGTAGTTGTAGCACTGTTGGTCTCAGGATATTAGAAGACAAGATGGGTGAGACAATATATTTTACTGGATCGAGTTTTGTTGGTCCAATAAAGCATATTACCTCACCCACCTTGTCTATTTCAAATAAGCTCATAAAAAGACAGCCAACATTAAATAAAAGTTGCTTACTTATGTTTGTGAACCAACTTTACACTGCCAATTGTTTCAGTTAAGACACTATCCAAAATTAAGGTTAGTCCCATGAGCCTAGGTCTGAAGTTAAATTTACTCTGTAACTGTTTTTACATCAGCTATAGAAAAAATATTGACTGTCTAAAGTAACCAAGGTAAATGTTATCTATTATTTTAAAAAACTGATTTAAAAAGGAATTTCTAGTGAAAGGTTCTCTCCAGTTCCCCTATGGCAAGGGTCCCCAACGCGGTCCCCACGGGCAACATGGCGCCTGCCGGGGCATTTTTGTGTGCTCACAGGACACCCCGCCACCGAAATGCCGCCGAAAAGGCATTTCGGCAGCAGGGTATCGGGCGCCCACCACAGTCTTCTGGGAATAGCAAGCAATAGGGGACGACTGCCCTACGGGAATGATTCAGAAGACAAGAAAAACGTGGTCTAAACAATCAAGGCCATCCTTCTTCCTCTAAATGCAAGCTACAGTCCCCCCCCCAGGGTTACCTCAATATAATACCGATTGAATTGTTTTGTTAATTTGAGATTTTTAATATTTTCTTAATGCATCTTCTAATGTCTTGAGGTGCATGTACCAGACCTAATGAAAATATGCAATTTTGCTTCTGAGCAGCAAAAAGGGTTGCCTCACATTCTCCCATTCATCTAACTCCACCCTTAGGCAAACGATTAGGGGAGAGATGGGCTTTGCATGGTGCCCCAATGGCCAGGGAAACCAAGTAAGGAAAGCTAAAACCAGGCTTGAGGAGCTTCCTATGAGATAGGCATTGCTAGCTAAGCACCCTGCTGATCTTAGCTATTCGGGAGGCACTCTTAAAGGAAGAAACCAAGCAACATATAGCACTACACTGATAAAAAGTCAACACTAAATTGCACATAACAGCAATAGGAAGGTAGAGTAGTACCTCCTAGAGAAGTAGTGTAACGTGTTCCTTACAACTGATTCTAATAGGCAGACTTACCTGCTGTAACCCTCCTTTGGAGGTCACTCAAAAGTATCGGCAAACCCTGGAAGAAGATACGTTAGTTCTTTCTTAACAAAAGTATGCATATGAAGTATATTAGATCACCAACATCTTCTATGACGTGTCCAATGCTGTATGTTGATCATACAAATCTACATGCATGAGTTGAAATTAATCCCAGTAGAAAATGAAGACTATACATCAGGGCAAACTTAACATACAAAGTAAATATAAAATCTCACTGTTTCCTATTTGTATATTCTGCTTGTTAACTTACACATGAGCTGAAGTTGTTGTTGGTTTGTTTTAAAGGCTATCAATAACTGTTTCAGATCTTCGAAGTCAAAAACAATGGATATGTAATCTTAAATTTATAAACAGCATTTATAAAACCTTGTACATGTTCAAAATGTTCCTTAACCAATTTTCACAGGAAAACGGAAGTAAAAGACTCAGATTTTGCATCAGCGTACGCTAGCACAGACACCTTAGCCCCACAAGTGTTGGAATCTGAACTCATGGACTTCCAGATCTGATCAGGACATAAGGGAGTTGCCCATCACCACAAACTAGATCGGTGCCAGAGCCAGGACTAGAACCTATGTCTCTCAGCTACAGATCACGTAATTCAATCAGGTCTTTCACAGTTTTACATAACTCTCTTCCCCACACACCATTTATCCTATAAGGGTTAGTGATTTAATAACCACGTAACAGGTGGAAATACTGCATTCTTTACCCTGGTTTTTAATGTCAGCACTTGCAGAACAAATGCTGTCCTTCAGAAATGGTTTCCAAATATTTTGTTCTACAGTGCATGCATCCATGTTTAAATCTACACATTTACTCGGTGAGCGATTAAAGCTATGAACCATAGGTATAGCTAAGAAGTATTTCAGTTCAGTTTTTAAACAGAAGCAATGTGATTGGAATTGTTTCTTTAAATAGATCAATATGACTTTTGTATGAGGTAGAACCAACCCAGCCACCCCGCCCCAAACACAAACATCTCAATCTTACTTTGTTGAGAAACATGCCTGAATTGGTGTGAAATTTTCCAACCTCAAGTTTATTAAACTAGATTCTTGGTTTTCTACCCAAGACTCAAATAGGAGCATAGTGACAGTGCCATGTAATACAGCAAAGGTGCTGTCAGCAACACTGATTCATATGTGAGGTGAAAGCCTAGCTCCTGTACATGAATAAGACCGCCAGAGCAGCATTCAGGAGCTCTAAAAGCCCGATTTGACCAGAGGATTCCCCCAGAACAGGAACTGAGGAAGACAACCGTAAGGCTGCTTTCTGAGGACCACCTCACAAGTCCTGGTACAAGAAATAGGGCATGTCAGGCCTCAGACTCACAGCAAGTAACCTTTTAGCATGTAACCTTGGCAGTGATGCAACCCATAGGCAATCAGTGACAGGCCTCCAAAGACTAGGTTATGCCAGGGGCTTCAGAGCAAATCCAGACTTAGGAGTATGCTGGTTGAGAATTTGAAAGTGGAAGGCAACTTGGGTGAAACTGATCATGAAATAGTAGAGTTCATGATTCTAAGGAATGGTAGGAGGGAAAACAGCAAAATAAGGATAACGGTTTTCAAGAAGGCAGACTTCAGCAAACTCAGGGAGCTGGTAGGTAAGATCCCATGGGAAGCAAGTCTAAAGGGAAAAACAGTTCAAGAGTTGGCAGTTTTTCAAAGAGACATTATTAAGGGCACAAGAGTAAACTATCCCACTGAGTAGGAAAGATGGGCAGTATGGCAAGAGACCACTCTGGCTTACCCAGGTGATCTTCAATGATCTGAAACTCAAAAAAAGAGTCCTACAAAGAGCGGAAACTAGTCAAATTACAAAGGATGAATATAAACAAATAACACAAGTATGTAGGGACAAAATTTGAAAGGCCAAGGCACAAAATGAGATTAAACTAGCTAGAGACAAAAAGGGTAACAAGAAAACCTTTTACAAATACATTAGATGCAAGAGGAAGACCAAGGACATGGTAGTCCTGTTACTCAATAAAGGGAGGGGGAAACAAGAACAGATAATGTGGAAATAGCAGAGGTGCTTAATGACTTCTTTGTTTCGGTTTTCACCAAGGTGGTTGGTAACGATTGGACGTCTAACATAGTGAATGCCAATGAAACTCAGGTAGGATCAGAGTCTAAAATAGGGAAAGAACGAGTCAAAAATTACTTAGACAAGTTAGATGTCTTCAAATCACCAGGGCCTGATGAAATGCATCCTAGAATACTCAAGGAGCTGACTGAGGAGATATCTGAGCCATTAGCGATTATCTTTCAAAAGTCATGGAAGACGGGAGACATTCCAGAAGACTGAAAAAGGGCAAATACAGTGCCAAACTATAGAAAGGGAAATAAGGACAACCCAGGGAATTACAGACCAGTCAGTTTAGCTTCTGTACCCGGAAAGATAATGCAGCAAATAATTAAGCAATCAATTTGCAAACACCTAGAAGATAATGACGTGATAAATAAGTCAGCATGGATTTGTCAAGAACAAACCGTGTCAAACCAACCTGATAGCTTTCTTTGACAGGGTAACAAGCCTGGTGGATAGGGGGGAAGCGGTAGATATGGTATCTCTTGACTTTAGTAAGGAGGAAATTCAATAAGGACAAATGCAAAGTACTCCACTTAGGAAGGAACAATCAGTTGCACAGATACAAAATGGGAAATGACTGCCTAGGAAGGAGTACTGCGGAAAGGGATCTGGGGAACATAGTGGATCACAAGCTAAATATGAGTCAGCAGTGTAACACTGTTGCAAAAAAAGCGAACATCCTTCTGGGATGTATTAGCAGGAGTATTGTAAGCAAGACACGAGAATCCTTCCACTCTACTCCACACGGGAGTATTGTGTCCAGTTCTGGGCGCCACATTTCAGCAAAGATGTGGACAAATTGGAGAAAGTCCAATTAAGAGCAACAAAAATGATTCAAGGTCTAGAAAACATGACCTATGAGGGAAGATTGAAAAAACTGGAAAGATTGAAAAAAACTGCTGAATTGGAATTCATTTGCAAATTGGATACTATTAATTTAGGCTTAAATAGAGACTGGGAGTGTCTAAGTCATTATGCAAGGTAGCCTATTTCCCCTTGTTTTTTCCTACCCCCCTCCTCCTCCTCAGACGTTCTGGTTAAACTTAGATTTATGCTGGAAATGGCCCACCTTGATTGTCATGCACATTGTGGGGAGAGTGGTCAGTTTGGATGGGCTATTACCAGCAGGAGAGTGAGTTTGTGGGGGGGGGGGGGGGGGGCGGAGGGTGAGAAAACCTGGATTTGTGCTGGAAATGGCCCAACTTGATGATCACTTTAGATAAGCTATTACCAGCAGGAGAGTGGGGTGGGAGGAGGTATTGTTTCATGGTCTCTGTGTATATAATGTCTTCTGTTTCCACAGTATGCATCCGATGAAGTGAGCTGTAGCTCACGAAAGCTCATGCTCAAATAAATTGGTTAGTCTCTAAGGTGCCACAAGTACTCCTTTTCTTTTTGCGAATACAGACTAACACGGCTGTTACTCTGAAACCTGAAAAAACTGGGTTTGTTTAGTCTGGAGAAGAGAAGACAGAGGGGACATGGTAACAGTTTTCAAATACATAAACAGTTGTTACAAGGAGGAGGGAGGAAAATTGTTCTTAACCTCTGAGGCTAGGACAAGAAGCAATGGGCTTAAATTGCAGCAAGGGCAGTTTAGGTTGGACATTAGGATAAACTTCTTAACTGTCAGAGTGGTTAAGCACTGGAATAAATTGCCTAGGGAGGTTGTGGAATTTCCATCATTGGGGATTTTTAAGAGCAGGTTGGACAAATACCTGTCAGGGATGGTTTAGATAATACTTAGTCTTGCCTTGAGTGCAGGAGACTGGACTAAATGACCTCTCGAGGTCCCGTCCAGTTCTATGATTCTAAAGATGCCCCCTCCAACCACTGAGCTGTGAGCTTAGAGACACAGCACAAAATCTCATCTGTGATATTTAACTGGGAGTTGTGAGTGGTCTGAACCTGAATTGCTGCATATGTTAACTAATCCATCTTAGCTTTGTTATAGAGGTTGCTTCTTTTTAAGAAAATAGGGACATGCAGATAGATTCTCTACTTTTTAATGGGAAAATATGGCACAAATCTTGCTTCATATATACACAGAATCTAGATAAACAGTGGGAAACACACTTGTTGATATTGTTCTATGGCCTAACAGCATTGTTGGACCTCATGCTGTTCCCCTCCAAGAAGGAAGTTGCTACAGTAACATTAAATATGATGGCCATTTATAGATTAATAGATTGTCAAGCCAGAAGGAACCTTTGTTATCACTCCTGCATAAAGTGCCACAGAATTTCACTCAGTAATTCCTGTATCAAGACCAGGGATATGTGGCTGAACTACACCACATTTTAGAAGAGCATCCAATTTTGATGGATTCCAATGATTGAGAATCTGCCACATTTTTTGTTAAATTGTTCCAGTGGTTAATTATGTTCACTGTAAAAAGCATGACTTTACAGAAAGACCCTACAAGATACATTCTACTCCCACTGACATTGCCAGTGCTGTTTCCAATTTACAAAATAAACATAATGAAATGGAGAAAATGTCTGCCAGTTTAAATAAAAACATGATTTTAATATTGTTTACAGATTTACAGTTATATCACATTACAGTCTTTCTGCATTGTTCACCCATCTTGCATATACTATGTCTTTCATCTGTATTTATAAACTCAAGAAGGAATAATCAAACAGTGGAGTAAACTACAATGATCTGCATAATTTATTCTAATCATATTTATTCTATAAATGGCTAAAGATTGAACGAAATAGCAAGTTCTCTTTTCTTCCCTCAAACGTATGAAAAAGTGTTTCAGCTCTAAACTCAAAAATAATTCAGCCATCTCAGTCAGTCCATTTTGTTCCAGAAGCTACGGAACTCTAAAGAAAAATTTAGTATTAATCTTCAGAATCAGCAGCATTCACTGAAGTGACTACCTAAACCACCATATTAAGAATCCTTCTCCAGCAACACCCGAACAATACACTCAGTGTATGAGTCAAAATAGTTGCTTTGAACATATCCATCTTCAGTCACACCTTGTGATGTACAAAGACGATGTTATTTCCTTCCAAATGGATCAGACCACACTTTTAACCCTATAAATCAAGAAAAAAAACACCATCAAGAGTTTATAGATTTTTATAGGCCAAAAGGACAATTATAATTATCGTCTGACCTCCTGCATAATAGGTCAAAGAACTGCACACAGTAATTTCTGAATCAAGCCCGTAACTTCTGTTTGACCTATGCATATCATTTAGAAAGAAATCTAGTCTTGATTTAAAGAATTCAAGTCACGGAGACTCTAGGTAAGTTGTTCCAATGGTTAATTACTCTCAGTGTTAAAAAACTGCATCTTATTTTTAGTCTGAATTTATCTAGCTTCCATCTGCTATGTCTTTTTCCACTAGATTATAGAGCTGTCTATTATCAGACATCTCTCTCTCTCATGTAGGCACTTTTAGACAGTGATCAAGTCACTGCTTAACTTTCTTTTGGATAAACAGACTGAGCTTCTTTAGTCTAAATCCATAAGGCACGTCTTCCAGACCTTAACTCATTCTTGTAGTTCTTTTCTGAACCTTATCCAATTTTTTAACATCCTATTTGAAGTGTGGATACACTGGATACAATATTGAAGTAATGGTTTCACTGATGCCATATACAGAAGTAATACCACCCCCCTACTCGATATTCCCCTAACGTTGATTTTGGACTTTTATAAAAAATTGAAACAAATAATCCTGTAATACCTATTACAGAAACACAAATAGCCTCTTGTCTGCAGCAACAAATAGCCAACCTTGAATGGCTAATAGCTAGTACTTTAATCCTCCCATAGTCCTTACATTTACTTTGCCTATCAACAAGAATCTCTTTCACTGGCACAGCAAGCCAAAGAAGCTAGCTGGAAATTATAACAGTAGTTATCAACAAAATATTTCTGACAATGGAAACAATAAATGCTCAGGCAGCTCAGTTCTACATAGCTTCTTGGTTAGAGCTTCTATTCAGCAATGCAGAGTACAAATGTACATTTTTACAGTAAAGCCCAGCCTACACATAGAAGCTTTTAATTGGTTTAGAAATCTGTCGTTTAATCTGTACAACCCCTCTGCATGAATGCTCTGAAACTGGTTTAAAAGTGACATATCTCCACACAGAGGGGTTGCACCAATTTAACTAAATCAATTTCTAAACCAAGTTAGTTAAATTGGTGAAATTTCTGTGCAACGACGATGTGACACTCTACACCCCAGGGGAGTGCCCTGTAGCCCCAATATTCATCATTTGTCTATAATTGTGATATTGCATATAAAGCATGCCATGTGAGGTATCAGGGGAAAGAACAATGGCTTTCAGCAGATCATGACCCTATCTAAATATGTATATCATTAGTGCATATGAAGTTATGCAGTTGTGTTGTATGGTTGTCACTGAAATATGCTGTGAATTGGGGAATTGCCCAGATATTAGATCCCCGCAGACAAGGACAAGGGAGCTAACCACAGCCTAGGCGGGCGTCAAACAATCATCAACAGCCATTATCCTGCAAGGGAGTTACAATTCAATGACTCACTTGCATAAGGCCCCACCAGGGGAATTGCTCAACCTTGCCTGGTGGTGACTCAGCAATACCCACCAGACATGCCTTGACTTATGTTCTCCAAACACATGGATGGACTAAGGGTATGTCTTCGTTACCCGCCAGATTGGCGGGCAGCGATCAATCCAGCGGGGATCGATTTATCGCGTCTAGTCTAGGCACGATAAATCGACCCCCGAGAGCTCTCCCGTCAACTCCTGTACTCCAGCGCCACAAGAGGCGCAGGCAGAGTCGACAGGGGAGTGGCAGCAGTCGACTCACCACAGCGAAGACACCATGGTAAGTCAGTCTAAGTACGTCGACTTCAGCTACATTATTCACATAGCTGAAGTTGCGTAACTTAGATTAATCTCCCCACACAGTGTAGACCAGGGCTTAGAGTATAAAATAGAGCACAGGGGCCCCATGCTTTGCCTTTGCTCCTCCCCACACCTATGCTGCAAGCAACAAGAACACTCCGAAGACTGAAGACTCCAACAGAGGAGACTGGCCCAGGTTCCAAGGGTGAAACCTGCGTATTATGATCTGCAATATCCAGTGGGGTGAGAAAAACTGTTTAATCTAGATGTTGCCCAGTCTAATAGGGTTGAGAGTTTAGATTGCATGCTTATATTTTCTTTTCTTTTGGTAACCACTCTGACTTTTTGTAATCAATAAACTTGTTTTACTGTTTATCTTTATCAGTGAATTTGCCTGAAGTGTTTGGTAAATCTGCTCAGGTTCACAAAGGCTGGTGTATATCCACCTTCCATTGATTAAGTGGTGAACCAATTAGTCAACTGCTTGTCTTGAGCAGTGCAAGATAGTATATTCCTGAGGTACAAGGCTGGGAGCTGGGGAGATTCGGCTGGTGCCTTTCTCTGTGTGATTCATGAGTGGCTCTGGGAGCATTCATGCAATCTAGCTGGGTGTGGGGCTCCACGTGCAGTTGTGCTGAGTGATAACAGCGCCTGGAGGGGTTTGCTGCTTGTAACTAGCAAGGCATTGTGAGAGACAACCCCAGGGTGGAAAGTTAAGGGGGCACAGCGGTCCCACAGTCCCAGCTGCACCTCTGGAATCCCGTCACAGATGATGCCTGAGAAAACTGTTTAGCACTAAGTCACGTATTACAAGTTGTTTGTTAGTTTTTTTTAAAAGAACACTGAATAATTAAATGGACAGACTATTTAATTTAACATACTTGCTTTTAAAGTCTATTTAAATGCTGAAATTATAGTATTCAATGAGTGTTTTATTACCTGGAGGCTGAACATCCTCTTGAACAATACCAGATCGATTTGTTGCCTGTTCCTTCCCTGGTAAACACAACAAACAGTAAAATCACACAGAAAGAAACACCATATATTCTTACAGTAGCGAACAAAATGTTATGAATCAGAAAGGCAGCAAAAAAAATCTGCATGTGATAGTCTGACACGCTGGTGAACAGCCATCTGCTCAGCAAAAATATAATAAATCACACAGGATGAAAGCTTGCATCTCAGACCAATAAACAGCAACACAATTTTTGAATATATAACCAACCAAAAGAGATAATGTGAAAGGATTAGTTTCTTTGATATAGTGTTTCTATAATATAGTGTCAGCTATTGCCAAAAGGTGATATTAGGGAACACAACACCTTAGTGACAGATAAAATCCAACACTGATGAGTGAAAAATAATGCACATTGGAAAAACTATACATACAAAATGATGTGATCTAAATTAGCTCAAGGAGTGATCTTGGAGTAATTGTGGATAGTTTTCTGAAAACATCCGTTCAATGTGCAGCAGCAGTCAAAAAAGCTAATAGAATGTTAGACGCCACCAGAAAAGAGATAGATTATAAAATAGAAAATATCATAATGCCACTATGTAAATCCATGGTACACCCACACTTCGAATACTGACTGCAGATCTGGTCGTCCCATCTCACAAAAGATGTTAGAATTGTAAATGGTACAGAAAAGGGCAACAAAAATGATTAGGTGTATGGAACAACTTCCATACGAGGTGAGATTAAAAAAGACTGAAACTGTTCACCTTAGAAAAGAGACTACTAAAGTGAGAATATGATAGAGGTCTATAAAATCATGAATGGTGTGGAGAAAATGAATATGGAAGTGTTATTTACCCCTTCAATAACACAAGAACCAGGGGTCACCGAATGAAATTAACAAGCGGAGAGGTTTAAAACAAGAAGGAAGTACTTCTTCACACAACACACAGTCAACCTGTGGAACTCATTGCCATGGGATCTTGTGAAGTATAACTGGGTTAAAAAAAGAATCCAATATTCTCATGAAGGATGGGTCCATCAATGGTGGTTAGCCAAGATGACCTGGACACAACCCCATACTCCGAATGTCTCTAAACATCCAAAGGCCAGAAGCTGGGACTAGACAATGGGATGGATAACTCAATAATTGCCCTGTTTTGTTCACTCCCTCTGAAGCATCTGGCACTGGTCACTGTTGGAAGACAAGATACTGGGCTAGATGGAACACTGGTCTGACCTGGTATGGCCATTTTTACAAAATGAAAGAAGTGTGGTTAGCACATTTTGGGTGCTCTTGTAATATGATATCATAATAACGTATCTTCTTATAGACGGGGCTGGTCGCACTAAACATCTTCAAGTTTCCCTGACACTTCCCAATAGAAGAACCTGTTTGCAATAGCTTTTAACTTTAATTTTAAGTGGAGCTTCCCTAACAGATTGTAGGTGCTTACCAATTAGCATGGCATTTAAACTGAAATAAAATGAAAGTCCCTCTGAGGTGGCCATAAAATTTGTTTCACTTTCTCTTTTACAATTCAAAAATATTTTCAAACTCTTTCAATAGATGAATCACAATAAAGTTTGTGTTAAAATGGAGATACAAATTATAAGAGATTAGCTCCTTTGTTCTCCATTATTAGTTGTCCCCCTTAAAAGCTTGATATAAAATTTCTGTGCAGAAATTTGATCTCCTGTATTTTTCAATTTTTTTTTCCTTTTCTGTTTCCATCTGAATTGTTTTATGGCTCTTTGTGCACAATGGAGCAACAATAAACTCTGGAATCAACTGAAAGTTAATTTATGCTCCCCCTGCTGGCTCTGCATCAGCAAAACACTAAACACTGACTCATTTAGGTCTTGCATAAAAAGCATTTGATTTTTAAAAATTTGTTTACAGACTACAACAGCAAGTTTAAAAATTTAAGAGGCAAAGAAACAGTAGGTTAGAAAAGTACCATATTCTAGACAGTTAACAGTGAAAAACAAAAAAAAAGAGAATATAGTTTAGACTAGCATTCAAGGCAATGTTCACGACATTCTAGTCACTCAAGTTATCACGACTAGCGACTAAGGTAGCTCTTAAATTCACACTATATATAGGTTATATATGTGGTATACTTATGGGAAGCTTTATGCACCCCTTAAGCTGGAATGTTCTCTTCTGCTTCAATTCAAATTACTCCCTAAAACTCACTTCTTCTGCAATATTTATCAGAACTGAGGGGAAGGTAGAAAATATTTGTTTTAAAATACAAGTTTAAAAATGTGTTCATGCCTCACTGGTTCACATAACTGTATGCTCTTATTGTCATCATTGTCCTTTTCTTTCCCCTTCTCTTGATTCCCCCATACATTGTCACATCAAACTCAGACTCTTTAGGGATAGATTACATCCGTAATTGTTTCTGTGAGGGAACAGCACATTTTGGGAGCTTGAAAAAGTAATTACAACTCCATGGATGTGAGAGATTTAAGTAATGGGACATTAACTTGAAGTTTAGACATTTTTTAAAATAAAGGAGTTTTAGACCCTGGAGGTACTACAAGTGTTCCTGTGTCCTCCCCTGCCTTATTTATGTTCACAACAGAGAATGGAACACAGTGATACAGCCAGGATTCAAAATCTAGAGTTTCTGGATTCCAGCTGTGCTCAGGCCATCAGTCCATACTGCCTCCTATATTGTACATATACACACATATATTATGTAATGGATCATTGAAAAGCCTATTTTGTTGAGTTTCCAGTTGTTTAATATGATTTTATTTTCCACTGTAAAAGGTCTGCCTCAACTCCCTTTTCTATAACAATGGGATATTACAAGCAAATAATAAAGGAGGGATTATTCAAAAATATTTCTATAGCAAAGATTGGTTGTTTTATATGATGTGAAACAACAAGTAGTATACATTAGGAGCATTTATTCCCTGATCTGCAACAAGTTATCTTTATCTGAAATAGAGGGGAGAAATAGGGAAGAATAGTGAAAATATTAGCTTGTGTTAAGTGAGTTTGTTTCAAAAAATGTATTCCAGACACCAAGGGACGCTCTTGAAAGCAAACTAGCAAATGTTATGGATACAAAACCCATGCTCACTCTACAGTTTACAACATAAAAATAAGGTGAAAAAACCCCACCATTCAACTGCTAAAGTCAGATGTCTTAAAGAACAGTTTTTCAAGAAACCATTCAGTATGCAGCATGGACAGAGTTCTTTGGTGGTGATGATGCTATAATGTCTTAGCACCATTAATCCTATCTCCATCATGATTCTTTTTTGTGGGGGGTGTGGGGGAGAAGGAGAGAAAGACTGTTAGGCCATTTTATTTTATACACAAAATAGCATGTCAAAGACTTGGTATATTTAGCATTCCCAGTTATCCAAATTAGGCAGAGAATTATGTCCAGAAGTCTTCTTATGACAGCTCATCTACTTAAGAAGTGTTTAGTCCAACTTGACGAAGCCGATGTCCTTGGCATACTGGCAGAAACACTGCCTGCACATGTTCAGCCTGCACTTGCGGATCAGGCCGTGGCGGTTCGAGCACAGGCAGCATGAGCGGCAGCCCTGGCCGAACTTCCTGGGGTGGCTCCAGTAGAGCTGCTGGTGACCCATCCTGCCGGAACTGTCAAGCTAACTGAATACAGCCACAACAACCACCCATGGAACCTATCATCACAAAACCTTTTCTTCAAAGCACTTCATTTGAAAGAAGAGAACTCCTCCCCTGGAGATTTCTTGCTAAGTAGTTACTGAAAATATAGAACAGATGACAGCAGGGAGGTGTCACTTGTCTGGTTACGGACATTTATTGTGGGAGGCAGTAATGGTGCTCTGTCAGGAATTATATACATATAGGCTGGCTAAAAAAAACAAGGAAAATCTGAATCCCTGAGACAGCCAAGAGGATGAGGGGAACACAGGAGGGGGCCGTGGGGGAAATAACTCATGTGATCAGCAAAAAGAAAAGGAGGACTTGTGGCACCTTAGAGACTAACAAATTTATTTGAGCATAAGCTTTCCTGAGCTGCAGCTCACTTCATGGGATGCATGTGATCAGGAGGCTCAGGGAGGGATAACCCAAAGGGTAAATGAAGCGCTTGCTGTACGGCACAGAGAGAATATCGTGAGGGGCGAGAGGATGAGTCCTAGGGGTTATCCAGGGAGGGGAGCTGCGCGGGGCATGCCCGAAGGGGAGGTTGCTCACTGGGGCCCGGGGCATGCCCGGGAGGACAGGGGACACGCGGGTGGGCACCGGGCACCCTACAGGAGAAACGTCCGCGGGCTCAGCCGCGCAGGGTGAGGGGCACAGCCTGGAGGAAGGGGCCGCCAGAGTGATGCACAGGAAGCGGCGGCGTACAGGGGAGGATCGGCAGAGGGGGGCGGAGGGCGGGGACCGCATCACCCGAGGCACTGCCCACCCCAGCGGGGATCACGTGAGGGTCGTTGGGGTGGGGGGGGTCCCGCACTCACTGTATTGCTCCACCTGCAGCAGCGGCCGGAAGTAGATGGGGTAAAACGCCGCCCCCACCACGGCCACGAACCCGCCGAAGATGAGCAGCGTGCGGGAGATCCGCGCCATGGCCGGCAGAGGGCAGGGCGCAAACCTGCGCGCGAGCAACACTTGCGCTCCCTACCTTCCCCCTCCCCCTTTGCACACTTCCGCTTCCGGGGCAAGTGCAGGGGCTCCTGGGAAGCAGCCTGGATCACGTGGGTGCTCCGGCCTGGGCGAGAGCTAAGCCACGCCCCCTCTCATAGGCGCCCGCTTCCCCGCTGTCACAGCGCGGCCCGCGCAGAGCGCCCCCTTCTGCGTCCTCGAGCGCGCTCCGGAGGGCGGAGCCTGTCTCCTCACCTCAGTGCTCCGAGCCCCGGGAGGCGCCGGCTTGGGCGGGCCTCCCTGGCGGGGTCACGGCCGCGACCTTGGAAATCCCGCCGCCGTTGGTCAGGAGCGTCCGCGAGCTCGGAGTATGCCGGGCTTTGGACAAGCCCGTGGTCGAATGGCGGGCCTGGTACAAACGCCTCTCTGTGCGGACAGACAGACAGACTCAGGGGAAAGAGGGGTACACCAATGATTCCTGAGGGGTTTGGGTTGTAGGCGGCGGGGGGCGGGGTGTTACCTTTGTATAACTTCCTATGTCTGGAAAATACAATGTATAGTCCATTTATATCAGCCATAATCTCAGTACCCTTCATTTGCCACCTTTTTTGTGTCCTCTCAGTCCTCCACTGAGCATCTCATTGTCATTTAAAAGCCTCTGTTACACTCCATGCAGCCACAGTGTAATGTACTCCTGGGGGAAATTTGTGTCACTGCGCTTGCGCAGAATTCATGTCCTCTGCAGATTTCTATGCTTCCCCACAGAAAAATGACTTCTGATGGAGAAGCACAGGGAAGCTGCAAGAGCAGTCATGCACTCCTCCTTGGCAGCATAGGCAGGTCGGTTTGGGCTCCTGAAGTGGGGGGAAGAGCAGCTGAGCAGTCGTGCGTGTCAGAGAGACATTCTCTTCCTCTCGCTCACTATTGCGGCACATTTGGCATGGAGGGACAGAGTTTCAGGGTGTTTCTGAGGAGTTAGGCATGGGGCAGGCTCTGTCCCCTCAGGCAGAGCAGAACGTAGCAGCCTGTCTTCTTAGTCAATTGTTCCCATTGTCTTTGTGAATTCCCCCAGGAGTATAAAACAGATGTCAAAGTTTTAAAGCTCCTTTACATTACCAGAGTGGTGTAAAGGACAGTGTGGCCTTATAAATGCTTATGGTGCTTTAATGATTTGAACTGGTCTACATTTTTGGACTGAAAAAGTTTCCTATCAAAATATGCTCCATGAACTGTTTGCTGCTGACCATTCTGGAGATGGTCAGTAGCCAATATAAATTATGAGTTGACTCCCCAGCCCTCCCTTATTGCTCAGTTTCCTATGATTAAGGCTGTGAG
This sequence comes from Chelonia mydas, assembly GCF_015237465.2. Classification (NCBI taxonomy): domain Eukaryota; kingdom Metazoa; phylum Chordata; order Testudines; family Cheloniidae; genus Chelonia; species Chelonia mydas. The sequence continues at coordinate 106,030,882 of NC_057852.1, forward strand.
TTTGTCATGGAGGTCAGAGATTCTGGGACTTTCTGTGACTTCTGCAGCGGCTGGTGAGCCTGGCCCTGGGGCAGCCCCTGGGCAAGTTGCACAGGCTGCTGCTGGGGCAGTCTCGGGTCACCGTGCCCCCCTGCAGCAGCAGGAGTTTGGGTGTAGGAGAGAGTAGGGGGTTGGGTCATGGGACAGGGTGAGGGATCTGGGCAGCACTTACCTTGGGGGCTCCCCGTAAGCAGCAACATCCTCCTCCCGGCCAATAAGAGCTGCGGAGGCAGCGCTCGGGGCGGAGACAGCGCGCAGAGCTGCCTGGCCATGCCTCCACTGAGGAGCTGAAGGAGGGGGCTGTTGCTGCTTCTAGGGAGGCACGGAGCCAGATAGGGAGCCTGCCAGCTGTGCCCCCTCCCCAGCGGTGGTCCTGGGCTGCGCAACTCTGGGCCACCCCCGTGCCAGCGGACACAGCGCCCCTGTGCTGCTGCCCCGAGCACCCCCAAGATTTAGTCAGAGGTATATAGTACAAGTCATGAACAGGTCATGGGCCATGAATTTTTGTTTACTGCCCATGACCTGTCCATGACTTTTACTAAAAATACCCATGACTAAAACATAGCCTTACCTATGATGTAACACTGAGCGTATGGCTGCATATATTTGTTGACTAATAACTAGAAATAAAGAATCAAACCTAGCTACATTACTATTAGGCAAGGGGTTTGGGGGATTTCCTCCAATGTTCTCCACCCATTATATTGTAGTTTAAATAAATTACCTAAATAATTGAAACCAGCATGACTATATTGCATTATTTTGACAATTAAAATATGCAGAATTTTAAAATATTGTGCATAGAATTTTTAATTTTTTGGCACAGAATTCCCCCAGGAGTATGTAATGGTGTATATAGTTTAATAACAATACATCTACACTGTGCCTTTCATCATGATTGATCCTAAAGTGAATTACAAACGTGGACATGAATCGGGTCACCCATCACAGATATGTAATCACCTCCTAAGCGGAATAGAAAAGCTGTTTAACACCACTTGGCAACCCATGAAGTGAATAATAATATATCCAATTGAAGCTACTAGTACATTCTTACACCAGTCAATCTTTATGTAGTTATAACATCATCATGCAGAAAGATGAATGCCTGTGACTTCAAACACAGCAGAATAAACAAGTATGTGCGTTTTTTATTACATTAAGCAAAGATGCCAAACTTTCATTTTCCGTAGATAACCAGCCTGATATTGATTCTAGCAGAATCCAGTTCCTTAGATGCTTTGAATGTAACCTGCAAAGAGAAAGAAATTGCTTGTAAGAGCATAATCAATCATCTTCTTCTGCCTGGAAGATTTGTTTAAAAAAGGGTCATGTTCTGCTTGTTTTTTTACATTACAAATATCAGTTAAGGATGTCATGGTCAATCTTTTCTGGTTTTGCTGAGGGCTTCTTGGGCATACCAGATTGTGGGCCAAGAGATTTCTCAGTCTTTGAATATTTAACAGATACTTTTTTCTGCCCCAAGTATATTGTTAGGTGTTAGAGTTGAATGTATTAACAAAAACAAAGTTTTAAAAAGCCTGAATAAGAGTCACTGCCCCTCTCAGTTAATCAGCTTTCATTTGCATGATAACTCTATCATATATCTACAATTTCTCCTGTTGTCCAGAGAGTCAGGATAAGCACATTGGACACAATCTGAATCTCCAATGCAGCAGTTCTCAAACTGTGGGTCGGGACCCCATTTTAATGGGGTTGCCAGGGCTGGCTTAGACTTGCTGGGGCCCGGGCCAGAGCCAAAGCCCATTTCCCGCTGCCCAGGGCTGAAGCTGAAGCCTGAGCACCACCGTATAGTGCCAAAGTCTGAGGGCTTCAGCCCTGGGTAGCGGGGCTCAGGTTACAGGAGGGGTCAGCAACCTGCGGCATGCGTGCCAAGGTGGCACACAAGCCGATTTTTACTGGCACGCTGCTGGCAGGCAGCAGGCTGAGTGGGGCCAGCGGCCAGGACCCCGGCTGGCAGGAGCAGGTGGACGGAACCCCAGACCGGTGGCGGGCTGAGCCGCTCAGCCTGCCGCTGGTCGGGGTTTCTGTCCACCGGCCCCACTCAGCCCGCTGACGGTCTGGAGTTCTGGCCGCCAGCCCCTTGCCAGCCGGGGTCCCAGCCGCCGGCCCTGCTCAGCGTGCTGCCGGCCTGAGTGAACAGAACCCCTGGCCGGCAGCAGGCTGAGTGGGGCCGGCAGCCGGGACCCCGGCTGGCAGGAGTCAACAGAACCCCAGACTGGCAGCAGGTGAGCCGCTGCCGGTCTGGGGTCCTGTCCACCACCCAGCTCAGTCTGCTGACAGTCTGGGGTTCTGGCCGCCAGCCCCTTGCCAGCTGGGGTCCCGGCCATCTGCCCCGCTCAGCCTGCTGCTGGCCTGGAATACCAGCTACCAGCCCCGCTCACCTCACTGCTGGTCTGGGGTTCCAGCCGCCCGGCACCCTGCCAGCCGGGGTCTGAGCCTCTGGCCTTACTCAGCCCTCCTGCCGGCTTGGGGTACCAGCAGCCAGCCCAGGGCTCTGCCCCTGACCTGGGCCCAGGGCTCTGCAGCCCTTATCAAAAATTACACTACAATTAGCTTAAAAACTTGAAAACTTAAAAACGTTGTATATTACAGTAATTGTTAAAAAATGTATAATGCTAATAAATACATAGGTTTGATGAAACAAAGTGGTTGTACTTATGTGCCTGTGCTTAATTTGTGTTTTCGATGATTTACCTTCTAAAAAAATCTCACATGTCTCTCACCCCCAGGGCGTGCGTGCACCCCAGGTTAAGAACCACTGTACTAAACTGATAAGATCTGCATTTTAATTTAATTTTAAATGAAGCTTCTTAAACATTTTTAAAACCTTGTTTACCTTACATACAACAATAGTTATATAATATAGACTTATAGAGACAGACCTTCTAAAAATGTTAAAATGTATTACTGGTGCACGAAACCTTAAATTAGAGTGAATAAATGAAGACTCGGCACACAACTTCTGAAAGGTTGCCGACCCCTGGGTTACAGGCTCCCTGCTGGGGTTGAAGCCCTTGGGCTTCGTCTTTGGCCTTCCTGCTCAGGGTAGCGGGGATCAGGGGTTGGCTCAGGCTTCAGTCCTCCCTCCTGGGGTCCTGAAGTAATTTTTGTTGTCAGAAGGGGGTCGTGGTGCAATGAAGTTTGAGAACCCCTGCTCTATGTAACAAGCAGCCCTCCTCTCCCAATGCCCCTTTTTGAGGAAAAAAACAAACCAACCCTTTCAGGCTTTTGTTTTGCATCATTACAAAGCAAAATAATGGAATAAGCTGAATTTTCAATTTTGGATATTTAAAAGGACAAGCATTTGTGGTATGTGAAGAAGACATAGTTGTCATCCTAAACACTGTGTCCTTCTCAACCAGATACAAATGTTTTCAAGGACAGAACTTGTATGTAGTACAATACTTTGGACGTTGGGAAGCAGTATTTGCCAAATCCTGCTAGTATTGAAGCCAGTGGGAATTTGCTTGGATGAGAGCAGGATAGGGGCCATATTCTGCAAGGCTAAAATTCAACAAAATGTAGAGGAACCACACGTGGCCCTACATACTACTTAAGGTCCCTTCAGTCTTGCATCAAGGGCTCCACATATGTGCAAGAGGTCTGCCAAAGTCTACTGATTGGGGACCAAGGCCTTAGACTGTAGTCTGATTAGGGCAGGAAGCCCACTGTAAAGTGCCATGCATTTCTATTGGTCTACATACATGACAGGTAACATTGAACGCCATTATCTAATACAACTCTTAATTACAATGCGATAGAAACATATATTAAACAATCATTTTAACTCCATTATTAAAAATGGCAATGGCAATTAAATTGGAACTGTCCTGCCATATGTTTTATTCAAGTTCAGGTTTGAAAGCATAAGTTAAAACAATAATATGCTTTATGTGAGCTGTTCAAGGCAGCTACTATGTCTTCCTGTGTGTGTATGCCTAACATACTATATACTTGAGCATAGTGCAGATATGTAATAATTAATAGTAATAAAATGTACCAAGGACTTCAGCCCATGCAATGTCTTTTTTATTGTAATTTCTATGATTCTGTGATTATGGTTAATAATTAATAACATGATAATGTGCACTTCTATAGAGATGTGACAAATGTTCTCAAAACACTTTACTAGAATTAATTAATGAAGCTTTACAACTTATTCCAGTTTGACTGATGGGTTCCTGGGGCACAGCAAAGTTAAGTGATGTGCCAGACTTGACATGGGAAGTCTACAGAAGAATAAAATCCAGAAAACCTGAAGGCTCCAGCCCCGCCCGGGCGGCTCCTCCTCCCCCCGCGGAGGCTGAGCTCCTCCAGGAAGCAGGATCTACCTAGTCCCCGTGGCCGGATTCCCCAGGCGGCCGCGCGCTCGGGCTGCCCTGCCCTGCCCTGGGCACCGACCCGCCGCAGCAAGTTCCGCTCTCGGCACCGACCCGCCGCGCGCCGTCACCGGCGGCATCCGCGACGCCCATGGGAGCAGCTGGCGCCTGAGCCCCATCGGAACCATGTGGTACCCAGCGGAGCCCCGGGCCGTGCCCCACGGGGGCCTCCTCCTGCTCTGGCTGCTGGTGAGCCCGCCTCCCCCCACTCCCCGGACACCGGCCGCCACCCCGCTGCGGGGCTGGCCGGGACGTGCGGCCGGGAGCGCCCTGGGAGGGGCTGCCAGCTCCTTTGCCCCGCAGCAGGCACATCCTCCGCTGCCAGCCCCGGAAGCTATGCAGGACCCCGCTGTGCTCTGCAGTATGCTCCGTCCTCCCAGCACACCCCTCGGTGCACCCCCCAGCGCACTCCCAATGCTCCCCCCAGCACACGCCCTATATGCCTCCATCCATCCCAGCACACCTCTCCATCCACCCCAGCACACTCCCAATACATCCCTCCATCCCAATACACCCTCCATCCACCACAACACTCCCTATATACTTGTCCATTCCCATACACCCCTCCACCCACCCCAATATGTTGCTAATACACCCTTCCACACTTCTCCATCCACCCCAGCACACACCCAGTACACACCTCTGTCCACCTTAATACGCTCCTAGTACAGTCCTCTGACCCAATACATGCCTCCATCCACCTCAACGCAGTTCCAATACCTCCATCCCTTTATCCACTCCAACCCATTCCTAATGCACTCCTGCACCCTAGTACCCCCTCTGTCCATCCCAGCACACTTCCCGTGTAACCCCCCATCCCCGTACATCCATCCATCCACTCCAACACACTTCCAGGACAACACCAAACAAGAAGAATCCCACTATTTTCCATAGGACTATATTAACTTGAATCACAGAAATATAAGGCTGGAAGGGACCTCAAGAAGTCATCAAGTCCAGTCCCCAGCGTAGAGGCAGGACCAAGTAAACCTAGACCATCTGTGACAGGTGTTTGTGCAACCTGTTCATAAAAGCCTCCAAAAATGAGGATTCTACAACCTCCCTTAGAAGACCATTTCAGAGATTGACTATCCTTATAGTTAGAAAGTTTTTCCTAATATCTAATCTAAATCTCCCTTGCTGCAGATTAAACCCATTACTTCTTGTCCTACTTCAGTGGACATGAAGAACAATTGATCACAATCTTCTTTATAACATCCCTCAACATATTTGAAGACTGTTACCAGTCCCTCCCCTGAGTGTTTCTCAAGGCTAAATATGCCCAGTTGTTTTAACCTTTCCTCATAAGTCAGGTTTTCTAAACCTTTTATCATTTTTGTTGCTCTTCTCTGGACTCTCTGCTGTTTGTCCACATCTTTCTTAAAGTATGTTGTCCAGAATTGGACACAGTAGTTCAGCTGTGCCTAGTAGAGTAGTCTTGCATACAACACTCCTGTTAATACACCCCAGAATGATATTAGTCTTTTTTGCAACTGCCCCTATTGCTCCAGGCAGGGGGACCAAAGCTGAAGCTCAAGGGCTTCAGCCCCTAGTCAGGGGGCCTGCAACCTGAGCCCTGCTGCCCAGGGCTGAAGCCCTAGCGCTTTGGCTTCGGCCCTGAGGAGTGGGGCTCAAGCTTCAGTCCCAGGCCCCAACGAGTCTAAGCCAACCTGATGACCCCATTCAAAGGGGGTCGCGACCCACTTTGGGGTCCCGATCCACAGTTTGAGAACCATTTCTCTAGGTGCTTATAAAATGACTGTTCAATAATTTGTTGCAGTATCTTTCCAAGTATCAAAGTTAGGTTGACTAGTCTATAATTCCCAGGTCCTCTTTGTTCCCCTTTTTAAAGATAGTTACTTTGTTTGCCACTCTCCAGTCCTCTAGGACTTCACCCAATTCTCTAGGAGTTCTTGAAGATAATTACTAAGGGTTCTGAGATTGCTTCAGCTAGTTCCTTAAGTACCCTAGGATGGATTTCATCAGGCCCTGCCAACTTCGAATACATCTAACTTATCTGAATCTTCTTTAACGGGTTCTCCTATTTTGATTAAGGATAGTGTGTGAGAGTAAGAGTTGGAGAGTTGATAACTGGGCCATTAATCTGGTAATATATACTTAACGAAGACTACATGGGCAAGATTTTCACAAGATTTTCAGCACCTACAATCAAAGCCACATTTTCAAAAGAGATCAATGTTGGAAAAACATCAGCATCACTCTGGAAGCTGCTGTATCCTGAGTGCTTTTGAAAATCTGCCTTTATGTAGGTGCCTAAATAGGAGCTTTCCAAATCTGGCCCCAATTGTGGGTTCAAGCACCTGAACATCTGGACCATACCTTTTTAAAAAATTTAGCCTCAGATTTCTAAATTCTTGTGTCCTTATGTAAGCAACATACATAACTCTTATTGACGTCATTTTAAAATGATTGTATGTAATTATTTTTTATACACATAAAAAAGGAAAGAAACTTCTCCTGGTTTCTTCTCTTATATTATATTCAGATCATTACATATTTTCTGCCTGCACCACCCATACAGAAAGGGCTGTGTTTACCTCTGCAGCATAGTCTTAGATCAGGCTTTAGATTACCATCTTTGTCTCTGACAACAAAAGAGTTACAAATTGTGAAGCGGGAAATGTCACATTGATTAACTCTGTGGCAATACTGATCTTAAAAATGTAACCCTTTAAAGAGGATCCTCCTCATTTTGGCCAGACATATTTATTTCCTCCTATAGAAACTAGGGGTTACTCACTATTTCTCAGTGTACATTATTGATCTAAGAAGTGATGAGTCATACCGTTAATGCATTAGAAAACTTTGTACAGTAGATGCCATTAAAAACTCAACGTTTTCCATTCCAGAGGGATTGTGGTACTGTGGTATCTCTTCTTTTACATGTAAGACTATATTATCTTTACTGTAGGTACCCAGGTGGTGGTAAATAATGAGTTTTTAATGGCACCCACTATACAAATTAACTTAAAGCGGCATAATTTCAGGACTCTGCTTTTGCTCTTTTGGCCTCCAATTTAAGTCAGTGGGGATTGTTTTGCTATTGATACTGAATGGGAGCAGGACTGGACCCTTTGTGCTGAATTTCTCATATTGGGGCTTTTGCACATATCTTAAAATTCAGCATGGCACACTAGAGGACTATGGGCCATATTCAGATCTTGTGTAAACAGATGCAATTTTATTGAGGTCAGTGGAGTTTCTCCAGAGCTGAATTTGGTCCCCAATGACACGCTCATCATCCCTGATACTAATGGAATAATTTATAATAATGCCTATTCAGCCTTTTTTCTTTTTTGTTGCCTAGTATCAATGAAGTTTCATAGGTTGAAAATCAACTTCCTTGCTCATCACTGGTGAATAAGAAGCTTCCCCTGAAATCTGGCATGGCAATAGAACCAATACCATCAAATTCAGTGGAATCTAACTCCCTTCCAATTAATAAAAAGTTTGTAGCCCTTGTGGATGTTAAAATAACTATGTGAATCAGCTGTAAACTAATGCAGTGTTGTCTTCCTGAGTCTGTGTAGTGTTAGCATGTGAAATTAGCAGGACACTGTTCTGTTTTACTCTTGCTGTTCCATGCCTACCCAGTGTCTTGAGTGGATAACCTCATTGAACATCTAGGACAAGCACATATTATATAATGACCTTAGATCTCACCAAGGGTATTGGCAGATTCCATAGCCAGTGCTGACTGGCAGCTTCACAGCAGCTGGAAGAATATAGGAGCTGTGAAGCAAAGGGGCGGGGAGACTGCCAGAGGAGCTAGCAGGCTAGAGAAGGGAAGTCCTGCCAGAAAATTGGTGACAAGCTGCCCAGGCACAAAACCCCAGACAAGGGATGACTGTAATTATGGGCTGAAGAAGCCCACAAAGCCAAGTAAAGTAGGAAGGAGTTCTGGGAACAGCAGGAGAAATTGTTGAGAATTGATTGTGCCTGCCTGGTTTAAGAACCCTGAGCTGGAACCCAGTGGAGTAGGTTGGCATAGGTTCGCCTACTGATCCCTCAATGGAGACTTAAGTACCAAAAGGGATCTCCAGACCAGCTAGCCTGGCCAACTATAAGGGGAAACTTGTACACCCCAGAGGTACAGAAACAAAGACTTTCATAGTCCAGAACAGGACTATTATAGAGACTCAGACAGGAAAGGCCGACTGACCCCCCCCCACAGACTGAGCAAACTCTGTGCAACAGTTCCGTCTGACCAGAGCAGGGGAACTGACGCATTAGCACCTAAGTCTACACTGCTGCAAATAATGACTACTATGCTTTGCAACTAGATTTCCAACTAGTAAGCGCACTGCCATTCTGTATTTCATTCTTGCAATGCACTTTTGAATACTTTACAAATATTAATTAATCCTAACAAAACTGTGATTGGGAAGTGGATTAGGTATTATCCCCACTTTACAGATGACTAATTTAAATGTTTCTGTGGTAGGAAAATTTATTTTTACAATTGTATTATAAAAAGCTGACAAAAACACAACTAAACAAAAACAAAACAAGGGTCCAAATCCTATAAATCACAATAGGAGTTTTGATGGTCTGATCCTAAAATGTGCTTAATGCCTCCTAGAGTAAGTCATTTCTTTGGTGGATAGGATCTTACCTGAGTAAGATTTGCAGGATATATCTATATGTATATTTGTTGGTGTATGTAGTTCTAAGAATTTAAACTGGTCAAATATTGGCCTAAAAATTCTAATAATTCATAGCTAGTTCCTGTATGAAAGGGCCTTCACATTTTGGGTGTCTAATACTGTATTTTACATTTTAAAATGAGAAGAAACACATGCAATGAATCATTATTGTAAATATATTAATCATAAAGTTTAACTCAGGCAGGTGGATATAACATTTAAAAAAAATTTTTTCCAGAATTTTGTGCCATCATTTGGAAGGGAGACACTCCTGACAACGTCAGTTATCCCACAGTCTGACCACAGCATAGCTTATGAAGATTTTATTCATTTAAACATTTTAGAAAGAAGAGTTCTTAATGATTCTGAGGTCTCAGTTCAGTATTTATGTTCTAAGCCTTGCACAGTCACTTTGGAAGCAGTAGCCTCATCGGAGTTCAGAACTGGTGTGTTAGTGTATAAGAAGAGATGGAAGAATGAGAAGCATCTTCATATAAGTAGAACTCAAACAGTGCATTTGAAATTTCCAAACATCATGGTTTACAGAGATGATTATTTCATCAGACGCTCTATAATAGTGCCTACTGTGATACTATATGCATGGATCAGTCACAAACCTGTTGAGGGCTATGATGCCAAGCGGGATGAAAGCTACCTACAGGCAGTTGCCAGGAATTATACTTTGTTGGAAACAGTTCCACCTTGTGAGCGTCCATACAAAGATCACAAAGTATGTTTTAAGTGGAGCTCTGAGCACATGTGGAGGCTCCAGGCAAACAGGATACCTCAGTGCCCACATGAGACTGGTAGGTACAATTACATGTTTCCTTTTTTTAGAGAACGAAGATGGGACCAAAATGGCACATTGTATAAGTTGCTATAAAAGTGTATATTTATAGTTATTAGCAAAAATATTTTGCCAGAGGGATTTGCTTTTGGTAGCAAAATGATTAAAATCAGTGATTTAAATAGCCTTGATTTAAATCAATGCACCCTGTTTCAATGGATACAAGAATGATAGGATCAGGCCCTAAAATGGATCTCCCGTCCTCCCCCCACACAGAAGACTAGCCTTTGGATTAAGAGTGGGTATGTGAAATTTCAACCCAGAAGGAAACATTTTATGATACAGAAACAACTGAAAAGGGTTTAGAATGCAATGTCCATCACAGCTGCAACTGTAGTTTTGCTGTGCTACACTTTATTTATAAATAAAATCTGAAGCATCCCTCTAAATTTCCTAGAAAGGAACAGAAATGAGTTAAAACATATGGTGAGTCAGATTATGCTTTCATTTACACCCATCCACCCGTATTGAAGACTGTGTGTGGGTACAGAAGTAAATACAGAAGGTGACCCACTATCTCAGAAAAAAGTCTATTATCGCGGAAACTGAACAGTTTTTGCCATCTTAGGCCTTTATGGCCCAGTTCTGCCCTCAATTATATGGGTACTTCTGCCAGTGAAATCAATGGGAGTGCACTCATGTACCTAAAGGTAGAATTTGTCCCTATGTAGTTTAGTATGCTCTTACTTACATTATAGTCTATAACTGTTTTGAGGCCATTATAGTGACCAAAAAGTTTGTCTCCACTATAACTGGGCATTTGCTATAATGTATTCAAAGGGTTGCTTCTTTTTCAGTGTCTTCCTTGGTACAGCCAATGTATGTTGTGATCCAGTGTGGCATTGGATAAGTATGCCATCACACTGGGATGCAACATGATGACATCTCATGATTTGGTTTAGCCATGATTATTCCACAAACACAGCTTGCAGGATGCAGGATATCTCTGTAGAAATCTAGTTGACCCACCTGTCTCAGTATGTCTAGGGAAACCTACAATCTGTCAAAAGTGCCTCAGGATCCTATTGGGCAGATCTGTGTCTAACAACTGGAATTTTTGCCACATTTTGTGACCTCATTACCACTAATCCTAGCCTCAGAATAGCCATGAGAAATGGACCCCATGCTTCTTTCCCTCCTATGAGTAACTCTTCCTGGGCTGCAGTGTATTGTATAAAGGAGAGTTGACCTAACATTAGGGATTTGTTGTGTATTTGTGGGCTGACTAGATCATAGCATTTGTTCTATGTTACAAGATATTTCATTTAAACATTTAACAGCGTACGAATGCGGGATGTCAATGTGAATTGACATTTCTTGGCAGACTAAGAATGATTACATTTGGCAGATGCTGTCGAGATCCTCAGTTTTCCATATGCATCAAGCGGAGAGAAAACAGGAATTGTGAAGAAGTTCAAGAGATTTCACAACAGAGAGCTTGAGACAATCAGGCAGCATCAGATCGATTACCCAAAGTAAGCAAATGCAATTCATGGAAGATGAGTATATTTAATTCCTAATTGCTAAAATCTGTCCTCAGAGCCACCCTTGTACAGAAAATCACAAGTTAAAGGCACAGTCTCCACTAATTCAAGCAAGTGATAGGGCAGCTTCCCTGCTGGTGTTTATAAGGGTTTTTTTCAGCAGAGGAGAGACGACGCGACTGAGATTTGCAACACCAAATAAACTTGGGCTCACTCCTCTTGCATCCTCCGCTCCCTCTAAACATTCCAGCAGCACTGGAAGTAAGGCTCCCAGCTTCTAAACTCCTTCCCAAGATATGCAGAGAAGTCGTATTTCATGAAGAACTCCCCTCCTGCAGCTTTCCCAGGCTCCCATTGCTCTTTGGTCCCACATAGGGATCTGAGGGGAAACGAGGAGGATCCCTACCCTTCCCTAGGCTCCTGTTGTTCCCTGACCTCCCCTCAGTGCAACATGGTCATGGAAATGGAAAATGATCACTAGATTTATATATTACCCTTATGTACTAAAGGACAGGAGGTGTGACTGCCAAACGTGCTGCTCCTGAGGATCTGCGGGAATTAGAGGCCCTAGACACAGGCCTCTTAAATCATCCATGTGTAGAAGTTCTATTTTGATGCACTTTCTAGCTCCTTGCCCCTTTAGAATTGGTAGCATGGCTGGCTCATGTGCCATGCTATCAGTGGCTCATCCACTGCAGCTGAATTCAACTTCCCCTCTAAGAATCTGTGGATGGGAATATGCACTATTAACTCCCCTGCCACCAGGCCTTATCCCCTCTTTTACATGGAACACCACTCGTGTATTTTGTGGTGGAAAACCAGCTGCTGATAGCTACACACTGAGTGGGAGAGGAAGCATGCTACCTCACAGCTTTTTCTCCACAGCCCAATTTACATGTGAATTTTTGCTCCTCTCCACACCTTCGAGGGGAGCAAACAGGCAAAATTCAACAGTCTGAAGCTTTCAGTCTTAATCAGGGATTTCTTTGAGTGCAGAAATCTCTGTAAGGATGAGCAGAAAAGCAGATGAGCATAATATAGTGAGAGAGGACTGGAGAAATTCAGCTATTGCATGGGGCAGCTGCCTCTAGGCACTGGGCACCAAGGGGAAGCAGGAATCCTGGAGCATCTACTGGCCACAGAATTTTTCCCTGCCAGAGAATTATATTTTACAGTGAGATTTACAGTGACGGGGGTGCTGACTCAGTCAGCATTGTCCTGCACTGTGTGCCTTGTGACAGCCATCAGAAGGAATGTGTGCTCTCCTCTCCCCACTTGTAGAGATCCACCCAGCTATCAAATCTTAGGTTGGCAGGTGAATACATCTTTCCTTTTGGCCCCAGGTTGTGAAGATTTGCTCTCTGTTGACATCTGTCTCAGCCCACCCCTCCTTTCAGACAGCTGGTACCCAGGGGAGGTCTAGGAGAGAGACGGGACTATGCTCCTTAGCCACACCTTTATTGGCCCCTGCACAGGAGCACAAGAGTAGAAGACAGGCTAGTGTGTCCTTCCCTTGTGCACCAGCAGAAGGGCTGGTCACAATCTTGCCCTAAAGACTTTCTCCTCCTCCCTAATCACTGTATAACTTGGAAAAATCAAGCACTGTACCTGACTTCTCAGTGCTACATCAATGCAAACCTGAGTATCCAAGAGGAGATCTCAGCAGCAAGACTCTGAAATGGCTTGTTTTGTCCCAAGCAGTTGTAACTGCTCTGTGTTCTGTTTTGAAGATCACAAGAGTAAATGAGCTTTGGTAAACTAAAGTGGAAAACGTGCCTTTAAAAATATATAGATTTTAAAAATTGATATGATCTATATCCTCAGAGTGGGTTGTTTGTTTCTTTTTACTCATGCAGGTTCACTATTTCAGTTTGGCTTTATTTACTCCGTCACTGCGAAAAGAATCTGTGTGGAATATTCTACTTTATTGACCCAGGAGAAATGTATAGTACCCCTGCTGTATTTCTAAATGAAGAAGGTAATAATACCATAAGCCCTTCAGAGGAGAAATAGTGTTATCATCCCTGACCCGTAACAAAGAACAACATTTACAAACATTTTTGTCAGGCCTATTGTACTAAACTCATGCCTGGCAGAGTGCTCCATTTTGGCCCTGTGTGTTTGGAAACAAAAAATATCCAGTATATTATTAGAGTAAGATTAAGAAGAATTAAATTTGGCCACGGTATTTCCATAGAAATCTTTGCATCCAGCCTGGGCTATCTCAGAAAGTGCCAGTTTTCTTTTCTGATTTTATTTTCAAGAACAATCCCACACTCTCAGGAGGGTGAACGAAATATTATAGGTCTTTTCCACAGCTGCTGGCATCATGCTGTGACTATGAGAGCAAACTAAGGGCATGGCTACACTGGAAACTTCAAAGTGCTGTCGCAGGAGTGCTCCCACAGCAGCGCTTTGAAGTGCGAGTGTGGTCGCACGCAAGCGCTGGGAGAGAGCTCTCCCAGCACTCCTGGTAATCCACCTCCACGAGGGGATTAGCTCCGAGCGCTGGGAGCACAGCTGGGAGCCTGTTTACACTAGCGCTTTAAAGCGCTCTGACTTGCTGCGCTCGGGGGTAGGGGGTGTGATTTTTCACACCCCTGAGCCAGCAAGTTAGAGAGCTATAAAATGTAAGTGTAGTCAAGCCCATAGTCTTTGCATGGGTAAACAAGAGAATGAGGAAGGAAGGAAATGGTATTACTTCTGTATGTGAAATTAGTGAGACTGGAACTAAAATACTGTGTCCCGTTCTGGTGTCCTCACGTCAAACAGAATGTTGAAAAATTGGAAAGGGCTCAGAAAAGTGGTACTAGAATGATTCAAGTTCTGCTTTACAGTGAGAGATGGAAGAAGCTCAGTCTATTTATCTTATCCAAAAGAAGGTTGTGGGGTGACTTGATCATCGTCTACAAGTACATATGATGGAAGAAGATTTCTGAAAGTTGAGGACTCTTTAATTGGAAAAAAGGCATCACAAGATCCAGTGGCTCAAAGCTGAAGCTAGACAAGTTCAGCCTGGACATAAAATGCAAATTTTTTAACAGTGAGGGTAATTAACCATTAGGACAATTTACTTAAGGATCTGGTGGATTCTTTTGACTTTTTTTGAAGTCAAGACTAGATGGTTTTGTTTAAAAATATGCGATAGCTCAACTAGAGCAGGCTTCATGCAAGGATTACTTGGTGAAATTCTACGGCCTGTGTTACGCAGGGTGTCAGCCTCTCTCAGGTGGCATCAGACTAGATGATCATAATACTCCATTCTGATCTTAAAATCTCTGACTCTGTGAATCTAACTTCTGTGATTCTAAGTAGTACTGTCAAATTATCATTGTATTGCTTCACAGGACAAGGTTATTGTGAACAACATTTAGGAAGCCAGTTCTTAGCTTTCATAATTTTGTGGTTTTTAACTATTTCTTTGTTTTCATTTGTTGCTGTGTTTGTCAGGTTATGTTCATATACAGATGCGTCTTGTCAAAGGAGAAGACCTTGCAGTGAAAACTAGCTTCAGCCTTCCTCTGAAACAGTGGTTTCGACTAGATCTCTCCTTTAATGGAGGACAGGTATGTGTGGCGTCACAGCTGCCATCTTGTAGTTTAAGATGAGGGTAACAGTGTTTGGAGTTTGCAGAGGGCTATTTATATTTGGTTATGCCACCACTATCCCTTTTTACAGACTGGGCAAAGAGAGATTATATGCTTTGCACGTTTTCACACAGCAAAAGAATGAGAGACCTGAGATTTGAAACTAGGTCTTTTGATTTAGAGGCCAATGTCTATCACAAATCCACACACATTAGTCACTGCAAGCTCTAGTGTAGCTGTGCTGCTGCTAGAAAAGAGAACATTTTCCAGTGCAATGAAGGACTGATTTTCTGTGGCTCAGTTTTCCCATCTATTAAGTATACTTCCTCCTCCTCCTCTAGCTCCTGCATCTCTCAGTAATCTAAAAACTACCCTTCCCAGAAGCACGTCTCCCAGCCTCTTTCACGCCTAAAGAAAAAATATTCCACCTCCTATGCAATTTTCTAAGCTTTGCTTCCATACAGAGAACCAGTAGAACGCTGTTAAGAGATCACATTACAAAATCCACTGCCCATAGACAAAACACATATTTTAAACCCCTATAATTTTAACAAATCACAACCAGTTTTCAACAGACCACTAAAAGGCACATCTGGGTCATTCTCCCTGCCCCATTTCTACTCTCTACCATGAACCACTAAGGCACTAGAGCACTTTAAAAATTTTGCATCTTTTGTTTAAATGTGTAAATCTTTTTCTTCCTCTTCATTCTTGAAAAGGACTGAATTGATTTTGCTCGAAGTTTAAAAAAACCCACTAATTCATGGATTAAAAGAGCCACACTGACCAGTTTAGATTCAACGGTAAAAAACTGACAAGGCAGAAAATGACACTTTAAAATGAAAACATTTGTACAACCTTAACGCCAGACATCTATAATATAAATATATAAATGGAGGAAAAGGTCAGGGTTCCACAAAGTAGCCTGATTTTCTTGCCAAAAAAAATCAGATAGAAATGTATATTTATTTTTAAATGGCTACCTCATTTTAACGTGTGTTCTGTCTCCAACCTACTTCTTTTTAATAGGAAATTAAAAAAAACATTTGTTTCTGAATCATTTTAGGTGACTTTTTAAAAATGTTTAAACTGCACTGTGTAGTTCAGGCCTACACTTCTGGAAGCAGGCATGGACCTGGCTTGAAGTCCAGTTCAGGTGCAGACGTGAATGTTATTGTCAATATTAGCATAAGGTGAATAAGTCATTTCCTGTTGAAGAGGGTTGCCTATTGGTCACTTGGATAGCTAAATCAAGACATTATTCTGCAATCTTAGGGCAGAGTGAGTTCACATAGACTTGAAGTAAAATCTCATGCTTTTCTCTATTGGTTGATATGAAGGGAGCATAAAAAGGTTCATCAGAGCTCCTCCTGAGGCAGGAGGAACAAAGCCAGACGGGAGGACAGTCAAATGCTTAGAGTGGTAACCTGGGACACAGAAGATTCAGGCTCTATTCCCAGCTCAGCCAGAGTCAAGTTGCTTAGTCTTGCTGTGCTTCAATTGCTCATCTGTAATAATAGCACCTGTCTCACAGGGGTGTTGGGAGGGTAAATACATATTATGTGAGGCATTCAGATATTACACTGTTGTGGGGGCCAATAGGTACCTAAGATGGATGGAAGCAGTGTGACATGGCCTAGCCCTGCAGAAGTCTCTCCACAAAACCACTACAGCTGCTTTACAAGGCACACTCCTCCCCTCCCCTCCCCTCCAAGACAGGGTTCCTTGTGGTGCCCTGCCCAATACCTGTGAAGTCAGGCCAGATTCCTATGGGAGCCTTAGGGCCATTAGGGAAATGGAGATTGGAGAGAAGCATGGATGGACAGCTCTCAGTTTCTGTGTTGGCTGGAGCCCCCTTTCGTTATAGAGTGTACAGGCCAAGCTCCACATACCTTCCTACAGAGGTAATATCAGGAGGAAACACCACACAGTAAACTTTGTGGCATTTCCCAAGGTTTTACCACAAGGAAGTACAATATGGCTTTTTTGTATGTGTAGAAATCATCTTAGAGTAATAGAAACTCTATACACTGCTCTCCTTCTCTCACTCCTCCCGCAATCCCTATTGAGTAGCTATTTATTTCTTAGTTTTTCTAGGGCTCACATCACTGTAGTATCTGAGTATCACAGAAACATTAACCAATTAGGCAGGGATTATTATCCCCATTTTATAGATGGGGAAACGAGGCATCAAGAGATTAGAGGCCAGTTTTTTAAAGGTATTTAGGCATCTAAAGATGTAGATAGCCACTTAGTGGGATTTTCCAAAGCAACTAGGTGTTTTCGAAAATCCCATTAAGCTATTTGACAGTGTCCCTCTTAACATACCAAAAGATGCAGCAGGACGCAAACGACAATTTTCAAAACTAAGAGTTACTGTATATCAAATAATATTATGGCAATTAGCTTGCAATTTGTAGTCTATCACAACTGACATTTAATATTTTCCATCCTTTTAGATAGAAATAACCAGTGTTGGGAAGAATCTGAAAAGGCACCAGCACCAATCTTTTAAGTAAGAGAAGCATTCCCCTTTGCATACTAATGTGGTCTGTGTTTGGTTGTGGGGGATGGGTAGGGAGGCGAGGGCAGGGAAGAGGGGTGTAACTGAAATTCCAAAACTGATTTTCCAAATCTTTCTACCCTGCCTCTCTGACACTATTCTTCACCCACTCATGTCACTACAGCAATCATGGGCTAGATTACGTTACCTGTACACATGTTGAATACATCATGAGTGGTCATTCTGAAGTCAATGGGACTATTTGAGAAGTAAGTTACTACTCAACATAAGTAAAGGTATTGCTATCTAATTCATAGGGTCTGATCAAAGACCACTGAAACTAACAGAGTAAAATTTACTTCAGTGGGCTTTGAATCAGGCTCTTAAGGTGAAATCTTGGCCTCACTGAAATCAATGGCAAAACTGACATTGACTTCAAGGAGCCAGGATTTCACCCAAGGGTCTAGATTTGCTCCTCTTAAGTAGATGACAAAATTTCCATCAACTTCAGTGGCATGAGGATCATGCCTCTCATGTCCACGGTTGGGGGTGGCTCGTGTATTTGTACTGTCCCACTGACTTATTGCTCTTTCTCCATCCCTGGCTCCAAGCTATTGGACCATTTTTCTTCTTAAAATCTCATGTTAAATTATTCATTTTCCCTCTAGCATACAACTGACTCTCTTGTGCAAAGAATTTGAGGATTCCTTTAATAAAGGAGATTATGTACTAATACATTATATTGTAAGCTTTGCTGTTTACTCTTTTTCCTCTCCATTCTTGTTTACAAAATGTGAACTGTGTAAGATGCATTTGCAGATATTCATTGTGACAATGGATTCATAGTAAATATAAAAAATAAAAATAAAGATCTTTGTCTGGGTTTTATTGACACAAAAAATCAGGAAGAAAGACACCTCAAATGTGCAAATCATGTCAACAGATAAAAAAATCAGCGGTTCTAAAATGTTTGTGAAACAAAACATTTGTTAAATCTTTTTTATGGATTTGTCTACACAGGGACACTCATGAAAATTATTCTGAATTACCTACAAGTGTGATTTAAAAGTGGATTAGTTAAACCATATTAAACTCCTGTGTAGACAAGCTCATTCAGAACTAAAGTGGCTTTAATTCAGTTTAACTGCCTTGACTTTCAAAGAGAGAGTAAAAGGATAGGGAACAGAAATAGATGTTTGGGATGAATTAAAGGTAGTCTTTACCGAAGTATGAGACACAGGGTTCTTGTTTGCTTCATAATACCTCCAAATACTCAGAGTATTTATGCGTCTTGTTTTCTAGTTTTAGGGAAGATTTCTATTATGACGACACGGCTGGATACTTTGTTCTTGGAGGCTGTGGGTACGCACCTGGCATTGAAGGGTTTTTTGGACCTGTGAAATACTACCGTCTTAATATTCTGGAAACAAAACAGGTAAATGTATACAGAGTGACATACTGTGTCAGACTACTGAGGCCCAGTTCTCCCATCATTTTATCTATGGAAATTCCACCTATGGATGTCACTGAGAGTTCTGAGTGCAGATTGGTGACAAGATCAGATCCCGGGTATTTACTAAAGCCACAGCAAATGATAAGCCCGTCATCAACCATTATTGAATTTGAGGGTTTCATCAGTATGTGATCATGGGTTCTGTTAAGATCTAGTTACTTTAGATGCCTACAAAACGTGTACACCAGCTAATAGATTTTCATGAAGGGGTACCTAAAGATAGGCTCCTTATCCCATATATAAGGGCCTAAATAAGTGTCTCGATATTGAAAAATGCCGAGTGCTATTTAGGTATAGCTGACATGATATTGAACACAATGGATGAAATTCTGGCTCCCTTAAACTTAGTGGAAAATGTCCCATTGACTTCAGTGGGGTCAAGAACTCATCCCGTTGTGTCCTGGTCTACACTGAGTGCTTGGCATCATGTCATCTGACTCAAAACAAATGCATCGAAACATGATACAGTTTTGTTGAAAATAATCCTTTATTTTTGCACATGTCCATTCCAATGTAGGGGTGTGCTCACTCCGAGAACAGCCGCTGGAAAATCTTCCCTCAGTGGTGTCTGTTAGGTCGGCTCTGATGCCCCCTAGGGTTTTGCATTCACAGTACTGGTATAAAGGGTCCTGCCAACCCACAGCCCCCTCAGTTCCTTCTTATCACCTATGACGGTTGCTGAAACTACCTCGTCCTTGCAATTTGTTTCTGTTATTAGATAGTTAGGTTATTGGAACTTGGTCTCTCAGCTTTAAGCCCTGTGCCACAAGCCTGTGCCTGTGAGTGATCCCCATTCCAGCTGCCTTGAGTGCCTGGTGGAAGATCACATGCAGGAACTTTGTAAGATCTGTAAAGACTTCAGAACCCGTACCAAAAAGGATAGAGACACCAGACTGAAATGTATCCTCATGGAAGCAGCGCTAAGACATCCCTTGGAGCTGGGTCACTCGGACTTGGCACCGAGCACTTCAGCCTCAGTAAGGAGCTCCCCGGCTGCTGTTCGGGACCCTTGGCGCTGTTCTTCATCAACGGTACCAAGGAGAGAAGCTCCTTCCACATCTCAAGAGCCATGTCCAGTGCAGAAGAAAAGTGCTCCTGCAAAAGAACCTCGGCACCATTTGCCATTCCTCTATCAGACCTCTATCAGAAGAAGACTGACAGAGGTCGATCCCCAACCCCGAGGTTGGCGGGGCAGGGAGAGTAGAGTGTGATCCGCGTCAGCCATGTGGTGCCATTGACTCCAGCCCCAGAGCGGGTACCATTATGGACTCAACAATGCAGGAGAGCCACCAGAGTTCTGGTGCCTTGGCAGCACAGTCAATACCAGAGGCATTCGCCGCAGCAAGAGACTTACTCTCACTGCTGGTACCAGCGTCTCCGGCTATTCAGGAGCTGACAGCAATAGCACCAAATGAAGGGACCTCTGTGGCACCTAGGTCTCAGGTGCCTTTCAAAGGGAAACCATTATGGCCCAACCCCAATCTCCTCCCTCTTAGCACTGGTCACTGGACACCGATCAGCGCCATACCTCCCTGGTCTCCAGGAAAGAAGTCTTTGGAGTTGGACTTGGAGGCAGTCTCTTGCCAAAGCCAACACCATCACTCCAGTTGGCACTATCCTCCTATGGACCCGGGCCAAGGCATCCCACCCATGGCATGGCCACAGGAGTGGTGGCAGATGCCAGCACAATGGTCATTCTGGAACCCGTGGGCTTTCCCACCAATGCAAGGGCCCCGGTCCAGAAGGTCATACTCTGTGGCATCTGAGTCCAGAGCACTACCGCTGTGCCACTCAGAGCAGGATCCAGTACCAAGAGCCAGCACCTGGAGACCTATCCAGTGCCGAAGGTGAAGAACAGTGGCTCCTACCATTTCTTCCTCCTCTTCTGATGAGGCAGTGGTGGAAGCAGATATAGTGTGCCCTCAGGTTGACTGTAGGGCTCATTAGGAGCTCCTTAAGAGAGAGGCCCAAAACCTGGGGATCCAGGTAGCGAAGGTCAGGGAATCCTCCCATGCTTTGGCGGGTATTCTAATGTCAACGGGCCCATCAAGAGTGATACTGCCTCTTAATGAGGCCATTATGAACCCCATCAAAGCACTGTGGCAGACCCCAGCGTCCACTCAGCGACAGCAAAGAAGACTGAAAAGAAGTACTTTTTCCCAGCTAAGGGTTATGAATTCTTATATATACATCCACAACCGGGCTATTTGGTTGTGTCAGCAGCCAATGAGTGGGAGCAACATGGTACAAGGGCCATCACCCAAGCCAAAGATGCCAAAAAATTAGACTTTTTTGGCAGAAAGTCTATTCGACAGGTGACCTTAAGGTCAGGATCATGAATCAGTAACCACTGCTGAGCAGATATGATTTTAATTCCTGGGGACTCTGTGCTGAGATTGAAGGAGTTGTTACCCCAGGAATCCCGATAAGAGTTTTCAGCTCTCATGGAAGAAGACAAATCAGTGGCAGAGGCGTCCCTTCAAGCAGCCTTGGATGCAGCTGGCTCTGCAGCCAGATCTATGGCCTCAGCGGTGGCGATGTGCAGAAGCTCATGGCTTCAGCCTCAGGCCTACCACATGAGATTCAACAGACTCTGCAAGACCTTCCTTTTGAGGGCATGTTGCTCTTTTCCAAGCAGATGGACTCCAAGCTGCATAGCCTAAAGGACGGCAGGGACACCCTGAAGTCCCTAGGTCTTTATACACCAGCACCCACAAGGAAACATAAATAAGCCTCAACCAGCCTCTCAATTCTTCCCGGCACCTGCCCTGCAGGACTCTCATAGGAAGAGGAGCAGGGGCTTTAGGAGAAGACATCCTCCACAGTCCTCACCCACATCCATGCCTGCTCCCATCCAGACAAACTGGTGGGTCCAAGCAGCCCTTTTGATGGGTCACCTGGGGACAATGTACCAGGACACAACTTGGATCCAACCTCCCCAGTATTTTTGTGGACTGTGTATTCCATTTCTATGAGGCATGGGCCCATATTACAACAAACCACTAGGTGCTAAGTATGATAGCATTAGGATATACCCTTCAGTTCACTTCTTCTCCCCCACCACCCTGCTCCTCTTCATGGACTCGTCTCAGGAGCATCTTCTAGCCCAAGAGGTGTAGTCGCTCCTAAGTGTGTGAACCATGGAAGAGGTTCCACCAGAGTTAAGGGGCCAAGGGTTCCACTCCCAATATTTCCTAATCCCAAAAGCCAATGACAGTTTCAGACCAATTCTGGACCTGCAAAAGCTCAACAGATACATGAAGAAGCTAAAGTTCCACATGGTCTCCTTGGCTTCCATCATTCCCTTCCTGGATCCAGGGGACTGGTATGTCCAATCTGAAGGACACTTACTTCCATATCTTGATTTTTCAGGAACACAGAAGGTTCCTCAGGTTCATCGAGAGCCACATGCACTACCAATTTGCGGCTCTTCCGTTTGACCTGTCAGCGGCCCTTCAGGTGTTCATAAAGTGCATGGCAGTCACAGCCTTCCTGAGGAGGCAAGGGATTCAGGTCTACTCTTACCTCGACAACTGGCTGGTCAGAGGTCACACCAAGAGCCAGGTGGCGTCCAATATAAAGTTAAACCAGTCAGTATTCCAGGGCTTAGGTCTGCTTATAAACACGCAGAACTCTACCCTCTTCCCGCTCAAAGGACAGAGTTTATTGGAGTGATCCTCGACTCTGTCCAAGCCAGAGCCTTTCTCCCAGAAGCATGGTTCCAAGCAGTAGTGATGCTTATAGAGAGCCTCAGAGATCACCCATCATGATAGCAAGGAACTGCTTGAAGCTCCTGGGCCATATGGCCTCATGCACCTGTGTAGTGCAGCATGCAAGACTTCAACTCAGACCTCTCCAGGTGTGACTGGCATCCGTATACTTGCCAAACCAACACCATTTAGCCACAGTTATTACAGTTCCCTTGTCGGTGATCGCCTCCCTCAATTTGTGCTAGACCCATTGGCGGTGCATGCAAGAGTCCCATTCTCAAGACCCCAGTCATCAGTGTCTCTCATTACAGATGCTTCAGTGATGGTGGGGTGTTTGCTTGAGTTCCCTCAGAACTCAGGGCCTCTGGTCTCCGGAAGAGCTCTTGCTGCACATCAATATCAGATTGCTCAGGGCAGTTCGCACATTTGCCAGGCATTCCAGCCCCATGTGGCAGGCAAGAACGTGTCAGCTCTCACAGACAACACAACGGCGATGTTTTGTATCAACAGGCAGGGAGGAGGGTGCTTCTCTCACCTGTGCCAGGAAGCACTTCACTTGTGGGAGTTTTACATAGCCCACTTGATCTACCACAAGGCCTCCTATCTGCTGGGATTGCAGAATGAGCTAACAGATCACCTCAGCAGATCCTTCTCCAAACCACCACGAGTGGTCCATTCATTTAGATATTATGAACACCATTTTCCAAACTCCCCAGATAGATCTGTTCGCGACGAGGCACAACAGGAAGTGTCTCTAATTCTGCTCCCTCTTGGGTCACAGCCCCAGATCTCTAGCAGACGCCTTCCTCCTTCCTTGGATGGGGCATCTCTCCTATGCATTTCCTCCCATTCCTCTCATTCACAAGGTCTTGCTGAGAATCAGAATGGACAGAGCACGAGTCACCCTGATAGCCCCTGCCTGGCCCTGCCAGCACTGGTTTGCCACAGTCCTAGAACTCTCAATGGAGACACCAATCCTTCTACCTCTGTATCCAGACCTGATCTCCCAGGACCACAGCCGCCTGCATCACCCGAACCTTGAGTCCCTTCATCTGATAGCCTGGATGCTCCATGGCTGAACCCCACAGAGCTAGCATGGTCAGGGCAGGTGCATGAGGTCTACTAGGGATCAGGAAGCTGTCCATCAGAGCTACTTACCTGGCAAAATGGAAGAGGTTCTCGACCAGGTCTTGCCTACGCAATCAGCAGTACCATTCATTGTGGACTACGTACTACACCTGAAGCAACAAGATCTAACCATATCATCTATTAAGGTCCATCTGGCCACAATCTTAGCTTTTCATCAATGGCCATTCCATGTTTTCAAACAGCATCTGTAATTGGTTTCTTAAAGACCTTGTTAGATTGCACCCCCCGATATGTCAACCAATCCTTCCCTGGGACCTCAACCTGGTATTGTTGAAATTGACAGGACCCCCATTTGAGCCACTGGCAACGTGCTTTCTGCTCTACATGTCCTGGAAGGTGACCTTCCTAGTGGCCATTACTTCTGCCAGAAGAGTGTCAGAGATCCAGGCCCTCACTTGAGAACCACCAAACACTGTATTCTTCAAGGACAAGGTCCAATTGTGTCCTCATCCAGCTTTCCTTCCAGAGGTGGTTTCACAGTTCCATAGTATCCGTGGGATATCTTTCTGCAGGTCTTTTATCCAAAACCACCTTCCAACAGGGAAGAGCAGAGGCTCCACTCACTAGATGTCAGACACACACTGGCCTTCCACATAGAAAGGACTAAGCCATTTCAGAAAACTACTCAACTGTTCATAGCCATTGCAGAGAGGAGGAAATTCTCCTGTCTCAGCTCAGAGAATTTCACCATGGATCACTTCCTGCATCCATACATGCTATGACCTGGCAAAGGTCCCTGCCCCCACCTGCCCTGACAGCATATTCCACAGGGGCCCAAGCCTCTTCGGCAGCATTCATAGCACAAGTTCCTATCCAGAACACTTGTAGAGCGGCAACATCATCATCAGTTCACCCTTTTGGGTCTCACTACGCCATCAACCAACAGGCCAGAGATGATGCTGGATTTAGCCGAGTGGTGTAGTAATCAGCATGTCAATAAACTCTGAACCCTCCGCCTGCACAACTACTTGGGAGTCACCTACATTGGAATGGACATGTGCAAGCACTCGAAGAAAAAATGGTTACTAGACTTTCTGTCACTGTTGTTCTTTGAGATGCGTTGCACATGTCCATTCCAAGACCTTCCTTCCTACCTCTCTGTCAGAGTCGGCCAGCAAGAAGGAACTGAGGGGGCTGTGGATCAGCAGGACCCTTTATACCAGTGCTATGAGGTGCGACTCCAGGGGGCACCAGAGCCGACCCGATGGATACCACTGAGGGAAAACTTTCCAACGGCTGTGCTTGGAGCAAGCACACACCTACATTGGAATGGACATGTGCAATACATCTTGAAGAATAACAGTTATAGAAAGGTTAGTAATCGGGATTTATTTTGTCATCAAGTCTGTAAAATCTGTGGGCTGTACTACTTTGGTCTAATTTTGGTTTCTGGGGTTAGTGGGCTGGTTCTGGCCTGTGATATACAGGATGTCAGATTCGATGGATCTGGTGGTACTTTCTGACCTTAAATTCAGACTCAGTGATATCTCTTTTTAGAGGCAGCCATGTTAGTATTTCCCCTTGTTTATTCCCCCCACCACCACCCTACTGTTCTTGTCAACTGCTGGAAATGGCCCACCTTGATTATCACTACAAAAGGTCCGTGTCCTGTCCCCCCCCCCACCCCGACTCTAGCTCACCTTTCCTGATCCCTCTTGTTACAGTCTGTATGGGAGCACCCATTGTTTCATGTTCTTTGTGTATATAAAATCTCCCCACTATATTTTCCACTCTATGCATCCAATGAAGTGAGCTGTAGCTCACGAAAGCGTATGCTCTAATAAATTTGTCTGTCATCATCATGAATAGGTCGGAATATGAACCAGAGGCTGCTAGGCAGCTCTTCAACACTACTTTCTACAAGCCATTACCCTCTGATCCCACTGAGGGTTACCAAAAGAAACTATACCATCTGCTCAAGAAACTCCCTGAAAAAGCACAAGAATAAATCCACACAGACACACCCCTAGATCCCGACCAGGGGTATTCTATTTGCTACCCAAGATCCATAAACCTGGAAATCCTGGACGCCCCATCATCTCAGGCATTGGCACCTTGACAGCAGGATTGTCTGGCTATGTAGACTCCCTCCTCAGGCCCTACACTACCAGCACTCCCAGCTATCTTAGAGACACCACTGACTTCCTGAGGAAACTACAATCCATCGGTGATCTTCCTGAAAACACCTTCCTAGCTACTATGGATGTAGAAGCCCTCTACACCAACATTCCACACAAAGATGGACTATAAGCCATCAGGAACAGTATCCCCGATAATGTCACGGCAAACCTGGTGGCTGAACTTTGTGACTTTGTACTCATCCATAACTATTTCACATTTGGGGACAATGTATACCTTCAAATCAGCGCCACTGCTATGGGTACCCGCATGGCCCCACAGTATGCCAACATTTTTATGGCTGACTTAGAACAACGCTTCCTCAGCTCTCGTCCCCTAATGCCCCTACTCTACTTGCGCTACACTGATGACATCTTCATCATCTGGACCCATGGAAAAGAAGCCCTTGAGGAATTCCACCATGATTTCAACAATTTCCATCCCACCATCAACTTCAGCCTGGACCAGTCCACACAAGAGATCCACTTCCTGGACACTACGGTGCTAATAAGCGATGGTCACATAAACACCACCCTATACCGCAAACCTACTGACCGGTATACTTACCGACATGCCTCCAGCTTTCATCCAGACCACACCACATGATCCATTGTCTACAGCCAAGCTCTATGATACAACCACATTTGCTCCAACCCCTCAGAGAGAGGCAAACACCTACAAGATCTCTATTAAGCATTCTTACAACTACAATACCCACCTGCTGAAGTGAAGAAACAGATTGACAAAGCCAGAAGAGTACCCAGAAGTTACCTACTACAGGACAGGCCCAACAAAGAAAATAACAGAACGCCACTAGCTGTCACCTTCAGCCCCCAACTAAAACCTCTCCAACGCATCATCAAGGATCTACAACCTATCCTGAAGGACGACCGATCACTCTCACAGATCTTGGGAGACAGGCCAGTCCTTGCTTACAGACAGCCCCACAACCTGAAGCAATACTCACCAGCAACCACACACCACACAACAAAAACACTAACCCAAAAACACTAACCTATCCTTGCAACAAAGCCCGTTGCCAACTGTGTCTACATATCTATTCAGGGGACACCATCATAGGGCCTAATCACATCAGCCACGCTATCAGAGGCTCATTCACCTGTGCATCTACCAATGTGATATATGCCATCATGTGCCAGCAATGCCCCTCTGCCATGTACATTGGTCAAACTGGACAGTCTCTACGTAAAAGAATAAATGGACACAAATCAGACATCAAGAATTATAACATTCAAAAACCAGTCAGAGAACACTTCAATCTCTTTGGTCACTCGATTACAGACCTAAAAGTTGCAATTCTTCAACAAAAAAACTTCAAAAACAGACTCCAAGGAGAGACTACTGAATTGGAATTACTTTGCAAGCTGGATACTATTAACTTAGGCTTGAATAAAGACTGGGAGTGGATGTGTCATTACACAAAGTAAAACTATTTCCCCTTGTTTATTCCCCGCCCCACTGTTCTTGTCAACTGCTGGAAATGGCCCACCTTGATTATCACTACAAAAGGTTCGCCCTCCACCCCACCCCACTCTCCTGCTGATAATAGCTCACCTTTCCTGATCACTCTTGTTACACTGTGTATGGTAACACCCATTGTTTCATGTTCTCTGTGTATATAAAATCTCCCCACTATATTTTCCACTGTATGCATCCGATGAAGTGAGCTGTAGCTCACAAAAGCTTATGCTCTAATAAATTTGTTAGTCTCTAAGGTGCCACAAGTACTCCTTTTCTTTTTAGAAGAATGCAGAAAGTCACAACTATTGTAGTTACCAGCATGTCATTTGCCTTTGTTTAGATTTCTAATCCTCTTTATGACAAAGAAATTATGGAACAGATTGAACTCTACTATGAGAGATGTGCAGACATCCATGAAATAGTATCTGGGTATGGACACCTTGTAAAGCAAGGCCAAGCAGTGCAAAAAGATTGTAAGTACTGAACTTCAGGATCTGATTATTAGTGTGCCTTGTTCTTGAGGTCTCCTGCTTTGCTTTTATCGCAAACAGAGTGTGACTAGATGATGATTTTAATAAAAAAAAGAAATATAAATTCCACCATGTGCTTAATAAGAAGAAAATTAATTTGTCTTCTGCAGCATGCTTGCTGGAAGGTAAAACTGCATTGCTCAGTGCTGGAAAGCCTTCCTTCCAATATAGTTTTTGATTTTTTTTCCCTTAAGAAGAAAGACAAATAAAAAGAACAATAAAATGATTCCAGGCTAATATGATATGCCACTCAAATCCCTCTCTTCTGTTCTATATCTATGTAAGTTTCTTTTGGCTGGTTATACAAATTTGTTCTCAGTATTACATCAAATTCACGATGTTTTACAGTACAAGAAAGCAAATAGCTGCAACTACATACATATTTTTAAAATTGCCAACAACTTTTGTGTTATGCTGGAAGATCTGTTCCATAGTTACTCAATGTGAAGCAGCTGAGAGACAAAATTCATATCAAAGCATCTATTCTGTTCCACACTGGTGGAGTAACACAACATTAATTATTATAGCACTCAAGAACACATATTGGACATCAAGTATGAACAACATTATTATATGTCCTGCAAGATATGGAAGAGGTTATAATAAATCATTTATATTTTTTTTAAATAAGCTGTACTGACATTATCAGTTTTTCACTCTGTTTCCTGCCTCTTTCCTCTTCCCATCCTATATACCACGTTCTCATCCACCATAGGGACATCTTTTAAATATAAGCTTCCTCCAAAAAACAGCTCATTTCCCAGGTCAGATCATTTCTTTGATTTCTCACTTTGTTCAGGTATCCGTGAAAACTATTATTCAGAGCTGAACTACAAGTATGGGGCCAAGATCAAGTGTGATGCCTTCATCTGGGGCAAAGAGCTAAGGGAGAAATACCGCAGCTTGTTCAACCTGCTGCGAGAGATGGACTTCAGTCCATCTGATGGTAATCATGCCTTTATCTTGTCTTTCTGAAATTACAATACAGTATCCCTTACAAGCTGGCACACTTTGACTTTACCTTATGTTGCAGAAGTTTTTTTCACATCACTTAAGTTAAGGATGGAGTGTCAAGGTTAACCTGTAATTTGTCTATATCACATTGCAAATGAGGAATGGACACAATGTAAAAGATGGAAATACAGAAACACGCAGGGTTTTAGTGTCCTTGGCCAAAATGTGGGCAATTTGTTTAAATGCTCAGTTATGGAGTGGTAATGACTATGGGCCAGCTTCAGCCGCCATTATTAATGTTGACTACTACCTTACTCTTCAACAAGTCCTATTGATTTACATTGTGAAATTGTCTGACTTATTCCTACTGGGCCAGGTTGTGATTTAACCTTATTCATGTTGGGTAGTACCTTACTCTTCTAGGAATTTCTTTTATTTCAGTGGTACTCCTGAGAAGTAAAGTATTTTTGAGCATGAGTAAGGATAGCAGAATTTGTCCCAGTAAAAATAAATCACACAGTTGCACCGTCAACATTTTGATTTAAACTGTTTTCACATATAACAATTGTGCATCTACTCTGTGATGTATTTTTAGTGTCAGAAGACCAAAACAATACAGTTTTAGAAGTTGGCCGGAGGATATTTGAGAAGGTTGCAAAAAATCTTTCCAGGGCTGATGGTCTATACTACATGAGCTCCTCCATCCCTTTTCTGATGGATTCCAGCTGCTGTGGATACCACAAAGCTTCCTTTTTCCTTGCAGTTATTTTTGAAACGGGACTAGCTGTGCCCGTAGACCCTGTGCAGGTAATGTATTCAATGTGTCTGATCATCTCAGATGAAATTAGTTACCTTCAAAAGCAATTTACACAGTAGGTTGCCAGAGTGAAACTTGGCCATTTGAAGAAAAAATACAGGAAAGAAATTTTGGTAGCTTTCCCCATCTCAAATCTGGTCTCCTTTTCATGGCATGGCCAATAGGCTCTCTCTACCTTACCCCTTTACTGGGCAGCTGGCCACAGATATTTCTGAATTCCCTGATACACTATGGGGCTAAAAGCAGTGGAGCCTAATGGAGGAACTTCTCTGTCCCACTGCTACAGAATGGAGAAATGCGTTGATTGGTCACTCCTAAAAGAGGGTGACAAAGTGAGCTGGGATAGAGGGACAGTCCTGCAGGCCACTGAAGAGATATGATGGGGGCCTACCTGTCATCCACATTTAACTCCAGATGGGAGTGCGGCCCAGCTTGCTGCCCCCAGAAATGTAGACTGGAGGAAGTGGATCTGTTAGTCGGCCCCCGAAACCTGTGATGAAGAAAATATCCTTGAGCTGATGGGGACAGCAAGTCACAGGGATTCCCCATTCAAGAAATCTTGGCACTAGGTGGGGCATAGCGGGAGGTCTCCTGAAGGAACAAGGTTGTATAGGACTAGAAGGGAAAGAAATCCTGTGGTCTGTTGTGCACAAGACATGATACTGAGACTGGGCTGAGAGGGAAAACGCCACAAAAGTTTTAGAAAAGCATCTGAACTCCAAAATTTTTCAAATTAATCATAAGGTCAGAAATATCCTTGTAATTTCACAGTGTCAAATAAAAGAGGAGGAGGATCTGAGAAGGAGAAAGATATATGTGTGAAACTGGAGGCTGTTTTATAATGAACTTGCCGATAGCCATTTACTTATGAAATGGTACAATAATATAAAATACTCAAGAATGGTGGGGCTGCCTAATGTTACTGTAGAATGTGTCAGTATATTAGGAGGTGGAGTTAAATGGTGCTCCCAAGACATTAATCTGAGGCAAACTTTACCACATCCTGTTCAGGGAAGAGAAACTGAGACTTAGGTCTTGTCTAAACTACAGATATGCCCAGTGCTAACAATAAGTTCCTGGGTCCCCTTCAAATATTGTTGAAATTAGTTTAAATAGCTAGTGCAGTGGGACAAAACTGATTTCAGCACCATTACAGAGGCACCCTTGAGACTGGTGGAGTACTAAGAATGGTTGTGTCCGATCTGCACGAGCAGTGCTGTTTTCAGTCCCAGCTGACGTGCAGCCTGGGGAATCGATTGCTGATAACCTTTGTCAGCCATAAGTCATTAGTGCAGGCAGACCCTTACAGTGAGATTTTTCAATGAGAGCAGAGTTTTGAGAGCCTGCAAAAATCCCACCCTCAGCACCCCAATTATGAGCTGATGCCTTTTGGTTGTCCCAGGAGTAGCATCTGCACTAAACAGCAAGGTTATCTAGTGGTAGCAAGATGATAAGCAGTAATGCTCATTGTGTGTGTTCAGTAGAAGTGTCATAGGGTTTCTTTTATACCTTTCTTTATAAAAGAAATCCTAACCACTTTGTTGTTCAGGTGTTTCACCTGATATAGTTGGCGTATCAGCCAATACTGCAGATGCACGTTGCTCATTCTGTAAAGTCTGTGAGACAGCACCAAAATGGTTTATAGTAGGCAAACTTGTTAGCGGTCCAATTAATTGTTTATGTTTGTTGATTTTTCCCAGGGGCTGTTATACAGTTTGATTGGTGCTCAGAGGAGTGAGAGACTTGCTGTGATGAATCTTGGGTATAAACATTACCAAGGCATTAACAATTATCCACTAGACTTGGAGTTATCATATGCTTATTACAACAATATTGCACTAAAGACATCTCTTGATCAACATGCTACTAAAGGAGATCAGGTAAAAGAGTTATAGGTGTATTTGAATTTATTTGCCATGATAGCAGTTTATAATACATTAATACTTATATATACAGAGCTTTGTATCTTCAAAGTACTTTACAAACATTACCTTACCTAATAATCACAACACCTCATGAAACAGTAAGTATTATTACCCCATTTCACAGTTGGGGAAAACTAAGTCACAGAGAGTTTAACTGTTTTGACTGCGACCATACGAAGTCAGTGTCAGAGCTGGGAAAGAAGTCTGGTGTACCTCGTTCGTAGCCTCATGCTTAGTTCACTAGATCATATCAATCTATATTAAGGACTGTTAAGTATCTGTTCTTCTTTTTGTTCTTTAATACCCAGACTTTATTAAATTCAGGAAAAAGGCCACCTGTACTCTCCGTGTCTATGTCTTTTCCATAATCAAATGTAAAATGTTTAGTTGTGTTTAATATCTGTATGAAAACCCAAGTAAACTTATTTCAGAAATGGCTTGTGAATAGGAAACAATATAGTTTTAGATGAAAAAATATTTAACAACCTTAAATGAGTGCTAGGATCTTGGCCTGAAAAAACACTTGGACAACATTGTCTGCTTAGGACTGAGACTTATCACAAAAGGAAGGATAACTGAGGGATTTTGAACATTGCAAAATCAAAACATACAGACTGCAAATTGATTTTTAATTACTTATCATAGGCCAAGTCCACATTAGAAACTTAGGCAAGCATACCAATGTCAGTTAAGGTGTAATTTTTTTTTTTATTTAATTTTTTTTTTTGCAACATAACTATACTAGCAAAACCATAGGGTAGGTACAGTTATATTGGCAAAGGAATGCTTTTGGTGGTATAGCTTATTTTGTTCAGGGAACTGGTATAAGCTATATCAGTAAAAGCACTTACTTGCCAGTATAAACTGGGTCTATCCTAGGAGAGTTTTGTCCATATAGCTACACCAGTAAACCTTTTAGTGTAGACTAGGCTTTATGCTTTTGTGCTGTCACCTATTGCTGTCATATCTGAGTGCCTCCTACATTAATTATATTGGCAATAGCAATCTCTCACTTTGTTGGACTTCACAGGGTCTCTGGATTTTCACCATTTCCAGGCTATAAGAAATCTCCGCTTGGCATAGGTTTCTCCCAGCTGTTCCATTACGTGATGGAGTGTGGAAGTTGCAAGTTTCTGATCTTAAATAAGACCCATTTTTATAGATCCGCTTTCTCTTAAAAATTGTGCTAATCAATTTCTCCAGTCATGTTCTTGTTTTCTCCCTCAAACATTCCTTTTCCTTTCTCTTCTGCTTTGATCATTCTCCTCCTCTTATCCATACCCTTCCCCACCCCATGGTCCCATATTGGTGTGGCAGTGAATAATAGTTGATGCCTGGTGAGTCTGCAGCTGTCTAAACTATCTTTTACTTCCAAACTATCCCATCTTTACAACCCCCAGTACTACCAAAGGTGGGAGCTATAACAGAGACTAGCTGCCAGTGCTTTTACCACCTTGTCATCTCAGTCTGCTCACTGGAGATCTAAACCAGGGGTTCTCAACCCTTTTCTTTCTGAGCCCCACCCGCCTAATATACTATAAAAATTCCATGGCCCACCTGTGCCACAACAACTGTACTTCTGCATATGCAGTAGATTAAAAGCCAGGGCCAGCATCAGGGCGTAGCAAACAGGGCAATTGCTCCGGGCCCCACACCACCAGGGGCCCTGCGAAATTAAGTTGCTCAGGCTTCGGCTTAAGTCCCAGGAAGCGGAGCTCAGGCTTCAACTTTCTGCCCTGAGCCCCAGTGAGTCTAACACTGGCCCTGCTCTCTGGTTTATTTTGGCGGAAACCTCCTGAAACCTGCTCGCCCCCCCCCCCCCCCCCCCCCAGGGGGTCCCACCCTGGTTGAGAACCGCTGGTATAGACAACATGGTGGTTAAGGTGCCAGCTGCCGCTGGCAGTTTATCCATACTAGTGCTACTTTTGTTACCACTAATGGAGCTGCACTGAATAGTACCAATGGTGGGGAGCTTTAGAAAAATAAATCTAGGGTAGACAGGGTCTCTGTTTGTTCCATTCTGTCAGACAGACCTGTCAGAGAATAGGAGGGCCTGAGTGAATGAAAGGAAATGACAATGAGCTAATGGATTCAGGATTAATAAATTGACCAGTGAAGAAAATAACAGAACTTTGAAAGCCCAGAATAGAGAAGGAATTGTTCAAGATATCAGGAAACATCTAACGTTTTCATTTAGGTGGGCAGGTTGATTAATGTGCTGTTTAATGTTTTCTCTGTTCACCCTCTTTTCAGGCATTTGTAGAAACTATAAGGCTGAGGGATGATGAACTATTAAAAGCCCAAACTAAAGAAAATGGTGATGTCTTTATGTGGTTAAAATATGAAGCAACAAGAGGAAATGCAGCTGCACAGGTATAGTCTATATCATAGCATATCGTTTCATCATTTTGCTTGTTCATACAGTTCGGACTAAACCATAAAATTGCTGGTAGTGCTGTCATGTTGCTCCCTCAAACTCATTTCTTGTCTGATCTTTAAACTTTTCCCGTGCTTCAACCTGAGTGTGACAACCACTAAAAAGACGACATAAGGCAAAGAGAAGGGCACATAAGGGGACTTCATCTTACATGCTCATTGCTTTACTTGCTATAACTGTCCTTTCAATTCCCTTGGTGTGTATTTGACACTTGTTTTGTACAACTGCAGAATGCCAGCTCCATGCAAGTTGCTCTACTGAGCCATCTGCACACATTTTCCCGTGCACTTATATCACTATTTATTCACCACTGAATTCAATCCAGAGACTCTCATGGTAGTTTCATCTACATATGCTAGATCTGAACTCGGTCCGTTATCTGTAAACATTACTGATAGGAAGCCCTCTCTGAAAATTACATAAGGCAACCTGTTTTCAGAATGCTTAGCACACTTAACTGCCTTCTTGACACATTTATCACCAGTGTAAATCTGTGAAAATAATCCATCCCTGTAACTCCAACTACAGTTTAAATTTAAGATTTATTATTATGATAGTTGTGTTTTGTTTTTAGCAACGATTGGCACAGATGCTGTTCTGGGGCCAGCAAGGGGTGGCAAAAAATCCAGAAGCAGCAATAGAGTGGTACTCAAAGGGTGCACTGGAAACTGAAGATCCAATATTAATATATGATTATGCCATTGTTTTATTCAAGGTAAGACATGCTTCCAATTCTCAGTTCATTTCAGACTTGTAGAGTAGTTTCCTTTTGGGTGTAGGTGCTTCAGAATTTAGATAATGGAGAGAACTTTGTGCATTTTCTACAGTGACATATTATGTGATCATCGTAATACTCTTAGGGTATGTCTACACAGCAAAAAAGACCCATGACAGCGAATCTCAGAGTCCAGGTCAACTGACTCAGGCTCACGCTGCAGGGCTAAAAATAGCAATGTACAAGTTCAGCCAGATGCTGGAACCTGGGGACCGAGATACTCCCCCATTGCCAGGTTTCAGAGCCCAGGCTTCACTCCACGCCTGAATGGCAACATTGCTATTTTTAGCCCTGTAGTGTGAGCCCAAGTCAGTTGACCTGGGCTCTGAGACTTGCTGCCTTGGTGGACGGGGGATTTGCTGTGTAGATGTACTGTGAGGCTATGTCTACCTATCACATTTCTCAGCCAGGGGTGTGAAAAAA
The DNA here is from genome assembly GCF_015237465.2 of Chelonia mydas. NCBI lineage: Eukaryota > Metazoa > Chordata > Testudines > Cheloniidae > Chelonia > Chelonia mydas. The sequence goes on from NC_057852.1 coordinate 106,066,245, forward strand.
ACCACACACCCCTACCCAACATAAGTTTCACCAACAAAAGCACCGGTGTGGACAATGCTATGTTGGCAAGAGATGCTCTCCTCTGACATAGCTACCATTGCTTGTTGGGGGTGGTTTAATTATGCCAGTGGGAGAGCTCTCTCCCGCCGGTGTAGAGTGGCTACATGGGAGACCTTACAGTGGCACAGCTGTACCACTGCAGCTGTGCCACTGTAAGATCTGTTGTGTAGACATAGCCTTAGATACACGCCACCTAAATAACTCCACTTTTTACCAACTTGAGCTAAATTGAAGAAGGACACTATAAAGCCCACACCCAGACTTGCATTGAAATAACAAAAGGGGTGAATTAAAACCATCTGAGGTTTCAGAGTAGCAGCCGTGTTAGTCTGTATTCGCAAAAAGAAAAGGAGTACTTGTGGCACCTTAGAGACTAACAAATTTATTTGAGCATGAGCTTTCGTGAGCTACAGCTCACTTCATCGGATGCATTCAGTGGAAAATACAGTGGGGAGATTTATATACACAGAGAACATGAAACAATGGGTGTTATCATACACACTGTAAAGAGAGTGATCACTTAAGATGAGCTAATACCAGCAGGGGCGGCGGGGGGGGACTTTTGTAGTGATAATCAAGGTGGGCCATTTCCAGCAGTTGACAAGAACGTCTGAGGAACAGTGAGGGGGGGGGGAGGGGGGAATAAACATGGGGAAATAGTTTTACTTTATGTAATGACCCATCCACTCTTAGAGACTGGGAGTGGATGGGTCATTACACAAAGTAAAACTGTTTCCCCATGTTGATTCCCATTCCCCCTCCCCCCCCGTTCCTCAGACGTTCTTGTCAACTGCTGGAAATGGCCCACCTTGATTATCGCTACGAAAGGGTTTCTTCCCTTCCCCCCGCTCTCCTGCTGGTATTAGCTCATCTTAAGCGATCACTCTCCTTACAGTGTGTATGGTAACACCCATTGTTTCATGTTCTCTGTGTATATAAATCTCCCCACTGTATTTTCCACTGAATGCATCCGATGAAGTGAGCTGTAGCTCACGAAAGCTTATGCTCAAATAAATTTGTTAGTGTCTAAGGTGCCACAAGTACTCCTTTTCTTTTTGCGAAAACCATCTTAGTTATTCCAATGACAGTTTGTGTGTCAGCAAGATCTGGATGGGAGTTACACTTACCAAGAGTTAACAGGTTTCAGAGTAGCAGCTGTGTTAGTCTGTATTCGCAAAAAGAAAAGGAGTACCTGTGGCACCTTAGAGACTAACAAATTTATCTGAGCATAAGCTTTCGTGAGCTACAGCTCACTTCATCGGATGCAAATGTGCTCCGGGGGTGGCGGGGATGAGTGGGGCAGGGAAGGGAGAGCTGCGCTCCGGGAATGGGGGCATGATTGGGGCAGGGAAGGGAGAGCCGGGGGGATGAGTGGGGCAGGGAAGGGAGAGCCTGCTAACCGCACACTGCCAGGTTCCCTTTTCGACTGGACTTCCGGTCGAAAACCAGACACCTGACAACCCTAACTTCCTTGTCCCAGCCAGGCCTTGTTTACAGACTGAGAGCTGGAAGCCTACTCTCCTTCCCAGTCAACAACCAATTGAGCTGGGCTTTCTCCTTTTAACCCCTTCCTCCCAGCCTGATTGCCTGTGTAGCAAGGCAGAGCTGGCTGAGTCTACAAGCAGCTTGTTAACCCTTTCCTGGCCAGTGTCATGTTTGTGTACCCCATCACAGAGCCTAAAGTTACAGAACAAACAAAACAATACGGCAACAAATATGAAAGGGTTCAGGTACAGTAGACTGCAGAGGAAAAGAGGAAGAAGCAGCCTTTCACATTTTAAGAAAGTTTGTGAGGGAATGTGGTTTATAGCAACAGAGAATTAGCAGTGAGAGCCCCGTTAGAAGAAGTAGGTTTCAAGGAGATTCTGCTTACAGTATTTTTCCAATTACTAAAATTATTTCAGTATGTGTTCAGATCTATTAGATTAAGACACCCAGGCAAAATTGTGATGAAAATTCACCAGCCCAAGCTCAAAAGCTATTCACTATTCTTTTTTCCAAAGTAACTGACAGTAATGGGGGGGAAAAGGTATTTCACTTGCCCATCAGAAAAGTTACTCACCCAGGTTAACTGGAAAAATGGAATTTTCCGAGGCTCAATTAAGATTAGGTTAAACTAGGATATTAAATGTGAATGAGCCCTACAGAGCCACGCAGCTTTCCGACCCAGCCCCCATTTTAACATATTAAGATTAAAAAATAACTATAATATCCAAAAATTTTAAATTTGCTTTTAAAATTATTAGCTGGGAACGTTCATTAGCATGTATTATGTGTTTCAAAATAGTGGTTGCTTATATATACTTATTTTATTATGTTTGTTACTTAGGGTCATGGTGTGAAAAAGAACACAAGACTTGCTTTAGAACTGATGAAAAAAGCAGCATCCAAGGTAAAATATTCATAATAGTAAATATTTATTGCTGTGCTATCTAAGTAAGATGTGTTATTACTGATATGATTATAATTTATAATGATTATGTAGCACTTTACATCACCCTAATGCTGTATGAACATTAATCAGTCCTTCCAACATCCTGATCATAAATTAGGAAAGCATTATTATCCTGAATGGAGAAACTGAATCCCACAAAATCTAATTGAGCTCTGGAGTAAGCAGGTGCAACTCCGCTGAAGTAAACGGAATTGTGCCTGCATACACAAAAGCTGATTTTTCCTCCAAGTGACTTATACAAGGTCACACAAGGAGTTAGTGGCAGCTGTAGGATTAGAACTCAGGTGTTCTTACATCCAGTTCCTGTGCTTGTTCTTCTAGACCGAGTTTCATGTTAAATTGTCAAACAGAAATCCCCACCTGGTCTGATGTTTGGAGATGTTATGTGCCCACTAATCTCACTGAGGGCGATGGGAGATAGAGGTGATCATCACCTTTGAAAAATCAGGCCAACAAACTTCATAGTAATACAGTATAAAGGAGAAGAATAAAGAAGGGTTGAGAGCCAGACTGTGCTTTTGCAATGTGCTCTGTGTAATTGGTGGTGGGTAGCTGCACCAGGACTAAATGGTAACTCAAAGTCAGGAATCATTCCCTCACACCCATTACACCTGGTGGGTACTAAGCTGTTACCGTCTCTTGCCATCTGCAGATCATTACCTCCTGCACCAGCTCAACTCCACTAGCTGGAGTGCTGAGCAGCTGAGACCAGACTCCACCCTCTCCCTGCCCTTCTGCATCTCATCTCAGGGGGAAGTAGTGGGTGTGCAGAGGTTACATACTCCTCTGTAACTGGACCAGGGAACTCACATGGGGGCATAATGGCCCTGTGCAGCCACCACCTGGCCACAATCATGCCATGATCTGGCCCTTAGTGATTTCCACATCTTCATATATATTTATGTCCTTATTTATATTGCCCAGGCCTCTGGTAAATTTATATCTTGAAAACCATAACTATTCAAACCACTCATAGTCCACTGCCAACTATTGGTATCAAATGGACAATCTCCAAATGAATTATCACTCACTGCCAGATAAAAAAGAAACTCAAAGCACCATTTCTACCAGCCCTATAAAACACTGTTCAAATGCCTATTCAAGAGAAGCCTGACTAAACAGATTGCCTTTCACAGCATGGTGCAATACCTGCTAACTTGGGTTTTCTGGAAGGCCAGCTCTGGCAGCAAATTTCAGACAACTGGCACATGGCAGATAACCAAATTCAACAACAATAAGGATGTTATTTTATAAATATATATTCCAGTGCACATTTTCACTAAAAATGAATAGTTGCTCTGCTTTTGGATTTTAATGAGTAAGGATTCCAGGTTTGACTTAAAATTGGAAAAGAAAAAGAATCCTTCTCCAGAGTCCCTTTGAAAGCACCAACAATGTAAAACTCTTCTTACAGCTAGAAATTTGACAATGTGATTGTGACATTTTGGGGCTCACCCAGACCAGGAAAGGATTCTGTCACCACCTGCCTTCTGACGGTGGGTGCTGTAATGCTATGCTGCAATGGCTCAGAGCTCTGACACCAGGAGCCAGCCCACAAGCATAAAGGTCTCACTCTGGCTTCCTAGTTACTCCGTGCAGGGTGACACCAACAGCCTTTCTGGTCCCACGTCTCCCTAAATCCATCCCTCAAGTTCTTAGCTACCAGATTCTTGGATATTTCCCTTCTGGTTCATCACCCCTGAAAGAATGAAACCTGCCCCCAGTTATCAGTTCACTGTGGGCTGCACAGTCCACCCAGACTGCACAACAGAAACCTGCTTAGGGTAAAAATAAACAATAGAAAAATCATAGATTCAAAGATGAAATAGTAAGAAAAAGCAAACACATACAAGTTACACAGAAAATAACCATAAAGACGCAACCTCAGCATTATCTCCTGTACATGTAAACTAACTTGTTTCTCTTTGTGATTGGCTGAACCAGAAGTAGGACTGAGTGGACTTGTAGGCCCTAAAGTTTTACATTGTTTTCTTTTTGAGCGCAGTTATGTAACAAAAAAAACTACATTTGAAGTTGTACTTTCATGATAAAGAGATTGCATTACAGTACTTGTATGAGGTGAATTGAAAAATACTACTTTTCTTTATCATTTTTAAGTGCAAATATTTGTAAGCAAAAATAATATAAAGTGAGCACTGAACACTTTGTATTCTGTGTTGTAATTGAAATTGATGTATTTGAAAATGTAGAAAAACATCAAAAGTATTTAATAAATTTCAGTTGGTATTCTATTGTTTAACAGTGCGATTAATTGCAATTAATTTTTTGAGTTATCTGCAATTAATCAGCAGCCCCAATCAATACAAAATAACACAGTATATAACTAGTTGATTCAATTGTTTATTCTTTGGGGTGTCTAGACCCCGATTGTCACAGAGACTGTTTCAGATGTAAGTTTAGAATAACAAACAAATGTCTTCGGTTGTCCTGGGGTCCTTTAGATAGCTCTCTTATCCTATATAGTCCACTGTTTTTGGCATAGCCATTATTAAACATGCATCAAAAGGCAGTGGTGAAGAGCATGCTTTTTAGCACAGTAACTTGAACTGCTGGTACTTGCAATTGACCGGGCTATGCAAGGAGACAGAGTTAATGTTGACAAAATAGAACACTGTCACAGGATAATGAGCTTCTCTTGATGCATAATTACTAGACAAATACGAGGCCTAATGTTAGTGTATAGCACTGCCATAACCTGAGCTGCTGTGGGAGGCATACACGGTGTTTCCTAAAACTGACCTGTATGGCACTGGCCGACTGTCTCTACTCTGTAAAAACAGCATATTGAAGTTCCATGTTAATGGCCTCCCATTTATTTTCAGAGCAAATGTAAGGAATGCAAGCCAGAATATCAAAAGAACAGGTTAAAGAATATATAGACGTATTCAAGTCTGCAGGGCCTGATTAAATTCATCCTAGCGTACTTAAGGAACTAGCTGAAGCAATCCCAGAATCATTATCAATTATCTTATCACTGCTGGTAAATGGGTGAGGTCCCAGGAGACTGGAGAAGGGCAAACATAGTACCTATCTTTAAAAAGGGGAACAAAGAGGACCCAGGGAATTATAGACTAGTCAGCCTAATCTTGATACCCGAAAGATAGTGGAACAAATTATTAAACAACTAATTTGAAAGGGCCTGGAGGATAATAAGGTTTTAAGGAATAGCCAGAACAGATTTGTCAAGAACAAATCATGCCAAATCAACCTAATTTCCTTCTTTGACAAGGTTACTGACTTAGTGGATAGTGAGGAAGCATTAGATGTGATATATCTTGATTTTAGTAAGGCTTTTGGCACAGTCCCACACAACATTCACAAACTAGAGAAACGTCTAGATGCAATCACTGTAAAATGGGTGTATAACTGTTTGAAAGACCATACTCAAAGAGCAGTTGTCAATGTTTTGCTATCTAATGTGGGGACATATCTAGCGGGGCTCCACAGTGGTCTGTCCTGGGTCTGGTAGTATTCAGTATTTTCATTAATGCCTTGGATAATGAAGTGGAGAGTATGCTTATAAAATTTGCAGATGACACCAAGCTGGGAGGGGTTGCACGCACTTCGGAGGACAGGATTAGAACTCAAAATGACCTGGACAAATTAGAGAGTTGGTCTGAAATCAATAAGATGAAATTCAATAAAGGCAAATGCAAAGTTGGGAAATGCAAATTCCTTCACTTAGGAAGGAAAAATAAAATGAACAACTATAAAATGGGAAATAACTGGCTAGATAGTAGTACTGCTGGAAGGGATCTGAGGGTTATAGTGGATCACAAATCTAATATGAGTCAACAATGTGGTGCAGCTGCAAAAAAGGCTAATATCATTCTGGGTGTACGAACAAGAGTGTCATATGTAAGACACGGGAGGTCATTGTACTCAGCTGGAGTACTGTGTCCAATTGTGGGCACCACACTTTAGGAAAGATGGGGTCACACTGGAGAAGGTCCAGAGGAGATCAATAAAAATGATAAAGGCTTAGAAAACCTGACCTATGAGGAAAGGTGAAAAAAACTGGGTATGTTTAGTCTTGAGAAAAGAAGGATGATGGGGACCTGATAGCAGTCTTCAAATATGTTGAGGGCTGTTATGAAGAGGATGGTGATCAATTCTTCTCCATGTCCACTGAAGGTAGGACAAGAAGTAATGGGCTTAATCTGCAGTAAAGGAGATTAAGGGATGGCTACACTTGCAAGTTAGAGCGCATTAAAGCAGCCCCGGGCGCCCTAGCTCACTGTCTGTCCACACTGGCAAGGCACGTAGTGCGCTCTGACTCCACGGCTACAGCGCTCCTGGTGCTCTACCTCAGCGAGATGATTAACGCTTGCTGCGCCTTGGCTGAAATGCCTGAGCGTCAGTGTGAATGAGGTGTTGCATTACTGCGCTCTGATCAGCCTCTGGAAATGTCCCATAACCCCCTTAAGTCAAGTGGCCACTCTTCTCATTGTTTTGTATTCGCTGTAGGAATGCAGATATGCCCTTTGAAAGCTCTGTTTCTGACAGTCAGCTGCTTATCTTTTCCGAGACAAAGCAACCATTACTGTGGAATGCTGTGTGTGTGGGGGAAGGGGGGGGCGTGCTGCTGTCTGAACTTACAAGACAGCATGCTGACATGCTCTCAGCCCCCCCTAAAACCTACTCTGTCTCCCCCCACATACACCCAACACATTCCCTGTCACACTCCACTCCCCCCCCCATTTGAAAAGCACATTGCAGCCACTTGTATGCTGGGATAGCTACCACAATGCACTGCTCTCTGTGGCCATTGCAAGAGCTGCTCATGTGGCTACGCCAGTGCACTTGTAGCTGTCAGTGTGGACAGATTGCAGCGCTTTCCCTACTGCGCTCTACGAAGGCTGGTTTAACTCAAAGCGCTCTACATCTGCAAGTGTAGCCATGCCCTTAGGTTAGGAAAAACTTTCTAACTAGGAAAGTAGTTAAGCTTCCAAAGTTAAACAGATTTTCACAGGAGGTTGTTGAATCCCCATCGTTGGAGGTTCATTGAACACAGGGCCTTAGAGAAAAAAGGCAGAGAAAAATAAGGGGACCCTAAGGATTCCAGCAGTCACAAACCTCTTGGTTACAGCTTGGTAGAACACTGTCTAGATAACATGCTCCAAAGAGCTACAAAGATTAACTTTCTAGAATTCCTGACACTAGACAATAAGTTGGCATCAGAAGATGTCGCAAAGCACAGCTGAACCTGAGTGGTTGAGGACATTTTTTTTTCTTTACCCGCAGGGATTACATCAGGCAGTGAATGGTTTGGGATGGTATTACCATAATTTTAAAAGAGACTACGTAAAAGCAGCAAAATACTGGTTGAAAGCTGAAGAAATGGGCAATTCAGATGCATCCTATAACCTGGGTGCCCTGCATTTAGACGGGATTTACCCAGGAGTGCCTGGCAGAAATCGAGTAAGTAAATAGTCAGTGTGTGATTTCTTATTAAAGAGTCTCGTTTATAAATATTGGCTTTATTCTTTAAGATTCTGTGTTTACTTAGGAGGGGCATATTCTGCTACCCTTCATCACAGTGAATCGAGTCTTTTCCTGTATGAAGTCCCATTGAAGTCAGGGGCACTGCTTCTGGAGCGAGGCACTACTTAGCGTAATGGCATCACAATCTGCTTCATGCCTGCTAAAGATGTGTTTGCGTTCCTCTGACCTGTGTAGTTCTACCTCAAGAGTACCACTGTCCCTTTAAGAGTAAAACACAAGTCCCATTAAAAATGTCATACAAAATCAAGTTTGGACTTGTTTTATACCTTCTTGAGGGCCAGATTCTGCCATCATTACTCCTGCAGAATAGCTCTCTACTTCAATAGTAGCCCCATTGAATTCCACGGTACTTTACATGGAGCAGAGCACTATCCAGTGTGATTAAGGGCTGCAGAATCTGCGCTAGAACTTTTGAGCTGTTGCACTGCACTCATATCGAAGCTGCTATTGTTGTGGGAAAAAAAAACATTTCAAGACAGATTTTAAATTAAATTTCCCTTTCAAAGTCTGATTTGCAATGTAAATGCAGCTCTCATAGACCTACATATTTTATTGTTGTCTTTCTAAGACAGGACCTTAATTTTATATATATATCAAGAAAAAATAATGTTCTTTTTCCAACAGAGGATATCATTATTTTGATTGATAATTTTATGACCAATCACATTTATAGTTCAGAATGCGAAAATAAACGTTATCAAACCTCATGCTTCAGGCCAAAGGAGGCTGGAAAATGTGGTGTAGGCGTTCGAGAGCATGTCTAGTGCCTCAGTCAGTGAGCATATATGCTGCAAACAGCAGCAAGAGCTGCCCAGCAAATGGTGGCAAGCATATTTCTCCTACCTGGGGACAAAAATTACATAATAATGGCCTGCCCATAATAATACAATTCCAAGTTAATAACAGCCCCTACAAAAGCACTCTATGGTCCTGTATTCCTTCATCACCAAAAGCCTGAGAAAAGAGACATGCTGCTGTGTGCTCTGAAAGTTAATAAAACCAGGCTCTGTTGGATCAAATGAGGGAGCTAGTTACAAAGTCCGGGACCATTGACAAAAATACCGGGTCTCCATTTTACAGCACAGGTTGCTAGTTAGACGTTCCTGAATTAAAGAAATTGTTTAGTTGTGATTGCTGTTGTTTTACTATGATTACTGTAGAAAACTTGTTGATTATGAGAACTGGATACTCTCTCAGTTCCGCTTCCTTCTGCAGTTCTGTCCTGTCCTGCTGAGCCTGTATTGCCTTACACAAACTATCTTCATATGCTTGAGAAATTATGAACCTGATCCTGGAGCCCATACTCATGTGTGTAGTTCATGAAAGCACTGGGATTACTCACAGTAAAGGTCTCCAGGATTGGACCCTCTGTTCTTGCCATTCATGCAAATGATTTCTCAGATGCTAGAGAGCAAGCTTTGCTCCAGCAGGCTGTGACACTGGCAAAAACAGCTCCCCTAATTCACCACCAGTTGTAGCAACACTGGAAGCTGTAGTGTAGTCAGGACTGCAGTGTTTTTATCACTAGCCGTGAATGTAGGGTTAGATAGCCTGGAGGTTAAAATGCCTGTATCCTCTCTCTACACTCCAGCTTCCACTGCTGCTATCACTGACGGTGACTTACTGGTCCCATTTTTGTCAGGGTCAACAAAGCCACACTGTATGGCACCAGAGGCCAGTTGTATATTTTATATATTCATCTACCTGATAAAAATGCTACCACAATTTCAGCTTTAAAGAACTTCCAACCTAACCTGGTAAGGTGGTAGAAGAAAGAAACTGATTTCACCCATCTGCACAGAAAGTGATTAAACTGACTGGTTTCATTAGCCAGGCTGCCATTATTTATTTATCTATTTATTTTTTAAATGAAGCAATTATAGGGAAATAGTAATTCCCCAGGAGGTTGCCATTTTTATCTTGTTTCTTTGCAGACCCTAGCTGCTGAGTACTTCTATAAAGCTGCCCAAGGTGGACATGCAGAAGGGACCATACGATGTTCTCTGTATTACATCACAGGAAATATGGAAAACTTTGCTAGAGATCCAGAAAAAGCTGTCATGTAAGGAATGAAACCCTTTTTTTTTTAATAAGGAAAATCTCATTTTTAAACCAGTGATGATTCAGATCATGAAAAAAATCATTTCAATTACAGCAGGTTCTCGATTCCTCAATCTAAAAAATGTGCATCTTTCTTCTTGAGAAACTGTTCCATGACAATAATACTTGCTCCTCTTGAATGTTTGCATATCTTAATGTTTAGGAAATAGTTAAGCCTTCATTTTCAGAGGTGCTGAGCACCTTCAGCTACCTCCTAGAACTGCCGGTGCTTAGCATATCTGAAAATCAAGTTACTGCTGCCCATTATCCCAAAAAGTCTTTTGGTTGATGAAACTATTCACACGAAATTCACGTCTACTGGTTTGTGAAAGGATATCTAATTCACAGCTTTGTAAGAAGAGGTGGGACCTGCATTTTCCAATACCACAGCGGCCTTGTGGTTTCTTAGCACCTGGAACAAATGTATCGTTTTCTCCAAAAAGAAAAAGTAATTTTATCAGCAAAACTATAGGACCATATGCTGTCCTTAATCTATGCAGGGAACTTCCAAGGATACTAATGGGAATTCCATGCAAAGATATGCACTAGTTCAGGGGTTCTCAAACTTCATTGCACCGCAACCCCTTTCTGACAACAAAAATTACAACATGACTCTAGGAGAGGGGATTGAAGCCTGAGCCCGCCGTGGGTGTGGGGGCCAAAGCCCAAGCCCCACCACTCCGGGTGTGGGGGCCAAAACCATAGCCCAAGAGCTTCAGCCCCAGGCTGGGGGCCTGTAACCCTGAGCCCCACCACCAAGGGTTGAAGTCCTCAGGCTTAGGGGCTTTGGCTTGGGTTTTAACCCTGGGAAGTGGGGCTTGGGCTTTGGCCCTGGGCCCCAGCAAATCTAATGCCAGCCCTGGCGGCCCTATTAAAATGAGGTTGTGACCCACTTTGGGGTCCCGACCCACAGTTTGAGAACCGCTGCACTAGTTCTACCAGCAGCTGTGGTCTTGATGCAGGAATGACTGGGTGAAATTCTATGGTCACACTAGATGATATACAGGATATACAGGAGGTCACACTAGATGTTCTAATGCAGTGGTTCTCAACCAGGGGTATGTATATCCCTGGGGCTATGCAGAGGTCTTCCAGGGAGTACATCAACCCATCTAGATATTTGCCTAGTTTTACAACACACTAGCAAAGTCAATACAAACTAAAATTACATACAGACAATGACTTGTTTATACTGCTGTGTATACTACACACTGAAACGTAAGTACAATATTTTTATTCCAATCGATTTATTTTATAATGATATGGTAAAAATGAGAAAGTAATAGTATGCTGCAAAATTTGTATTTTTGTCTGATTTTGTAAGCAAGTAGTCTTTAAGTGAGGGTATGCAAGACAAATCAGACTCATCAAAGGGGTACAGTAGTTGAGAACCACTGTAATCAAATGGCCCCTTTTGACCATAAAAATCTATGAATTAGTATAAGTTAGGCTACTTTGCCACTTATACCTACATAGAGACCCATTCATAACCAGCGTATAAATTGCCACCTTTTGATATGTTGAATTTGACCTGGAGTTTTGTTTTGATGCTGTACCAAAATTTACATTTAAAATGTTACAGAAATAAAATATTACCTTCGGACATTTCAACGTTAATACCACATCAGGGGCTAAATATATCATAGAAATGTATGCCTTTAATGACAAATGGGCTGATCCTGCACCTGCTTAAATCAGTGACAAAAGTCCTGTTGGCCCCAGTGAGAATAGCACTGGACTATGATGTGTGAAATGTGTGTGTTCATTTATTGTCATGTTTCTTCTTTTACAGCTGGGCAAAACATATTGCAGAAAAAAATGGCTACTTGGGACATGTAATCAGAAAAGCTCTCAATGCCTATTTGGAATTGTCCTGGTAAGTTTGATCTGCACTGTGTCTGAAAACTAATTGGTTGTTATGTATGTGATTTATTTTTATAAACTTTTGTGGTAAAACGATGTAACATCTCCCCAACACACACCCAGGGTGAAATTATGACCCCTTGAAGTCAATAGCAAAACTTCAGTTTACTTTAATGAAGCTGGAATTTCACCCAGGAAATCTTTGACATGAGAATAAATACAACTGAAATGAAACACATCAAAACCAGGACCATACAGAAAGGTTGCCTTTCACTGAACTGTAGACAAAGCACAATTATGGGTAGCTTTTTTTCAAACCTGGCCTCCTTCATTTATTTAGAATTTTTTTGTGTGCAAAAAAATTGTAGGTGCAATTGATGTAATTGATTTTGTATTTCAGTCTTACACAAACTCTAAGTCAAGGAGCACTTATTCAAAGCACCCTTCACATACAGTGCAAACCACCAACCTCATCTCTGCTGCTATGTGATCATCCAACAGCAGGTGGCAATCCAACACAACCCCCAAATTGTGCGAACACCATCACAAATGGTGGGTGAACACCCTCTTTCAAAGGGGCAGATATTAGCCTTGCCATATCATCTGTCTGCTTTCCCCAAACAACCAGCATCACCTCAATCTTTTCTGGATTCAGCCTCAGGCACTTAGTTCTCATCCATGACCCAGTCTCCATCAGACACTGGGCTAGGCATTCAACAGCACTGCTGGAATCAGGTGAAATGGATCTATAAATGGAGATACTCGTGCAGACAGACAGATTGATGTCAAAACTGTTCCCACAAAACATTATTAAAAATTAGTATTATATTAAAGGGAGTAAAGCAATCAGAATTGGGATCCCATGGGCCATTGTGCAAGGCAGTGTAAAGACACAGGAAAATGCAATGCCTGTCACAAAAAGCCTAGAATCAAAAAGTCAAGACATACTTAGCTGCTTTTGAAAATATCAGAAGGGACTTAGCCACTCAGGAACCTAAGTCTCCTGGAATCTCTATGATATTTAACTTATGTCAACAGCCCACGTGTTTCCCTAATGGTTTCCAGGTGGATTTTATGGCACTTCCTGTGGCATTTAACCTTAACATTCTCTCCTTCTCCCCAAACAATATTTTGCTTTCTTTTAATTTTGCTTTCTTTCTGCTGTATAATTTTGTGATTTCATATTAGATACTTTTTTAATCAGTCCCTGTGGATTTGTCTGGCACATTCTTTCCAAAATATTCATGTAGCTGTGATGAGCTGGTATTTTGGGAGGTCATTCTGGAGTTTATTAAAGTACATAATTGAGAAACAACGTTTATGCTGCATCGGCACAATGGCAGCAAAATAGTTGCTTTTGCCCTGATGCCTTTCTAGGGCTTTGTGAGAAGTAATCTGATGAAAAACCAAACAGCCAAAACTGTCATATTTCATTCTCTCTTCATTGTGTGTTTTTTCAGTTAGCGCTTTTTTTTTTTTTTTTTTTTAGTTTGTCTAAAATTTCCTCTAGAGACCTAAGGCTGGAGGCAGCCAGAACTTACAGTGGGCTGCAGGGAAGACAAACACATACTGCTGAGCTGAGATGGTCCTTGTCATGCACGGCACTGTAGACCTTGGTATCTCTAATCCTAGGCACATTGTTTTACACATTATTCTGTCCCAGGCATTGGTAGCACAAGCTGACACTGACAGCAAAGCTTCTTCCAAAACATAGAAACACATGCTATTACCTTAGCTGTGTTCTTCATTATGAAGAGCTTTGGTTATGTTTCCCCCAAAATTAAATAGGTTACAATGTCCAACAAGCCAGCCAATGGAGTCTCCATGCAGCCCACTTTTGTGCTCCACTTTTGCATGCATGCTCATTTGCAGGCATAAGCATCTTAGTTTCTGCATGCAGGCACCAGAGCATAAGGCATGTCATACTGGATGAGGCCAGTGGCCATCTAGTATCCTGCCCCTAGCAGTGGTTAGTCCTAGAAGAAGGTTTATATCCTAAAATATGAGGGTTTATATTCCTAATGCATGTTCATGCAAATCAGACAACTTGACCTCTGTGTTCTGCAAATTGGAAGCACTCTTCGGTTTAGTTTTATGTGGCACTTTATCATGTGCAAACCTTTAATCAGCCCTAATCGTTTATTTTAAATAATGCCCTATTTTAATCCCATTATTTTACAGGGTGCTAGAAAAGATGCCTGTGTGAAATAGGCCCTGTTGACCCAGTTCTGTCCTCAATTACCCTAGGCCATTCCCACTGAAATCAATTGGAGTTCTGTGCAGATAACTGAGGGTGGGAAGCTATAATTGCAGTCCCTCAAAAGCTAGGAGTTGTAAGCTGGTTTCTGCAGGTGGGCCACCTGGCTCTTGATTTCCCACCACTATACATTTAGATTTGAGACAGCACAGAATATTTAGACAGTCATTTGCAAAGACTGGTGTTAGTTATGGAAGTCTTGCGTTGTTCGATGTGTTAATCGTTCTGATCTTTAGCTCACATGAAAAACCTCTGGTTTTGAATTTGTCTCCATATATCTCACACAGAGGTGGAAATTTCAGTTTGTTGGAGAATTTAGTGTTGACATTGCTGCAGAGGTCGGGGAGTTTGCTACAGTTTGCTACTAGACACATTGGATCCCAATCTTAAAGTACTGTTTTGCTGACCAAAATGTTTTGCATATGCTAGAGGTCCCTAACTGATCCGGTGGCCACTGGTAATCCTCAAAATACTTGCGGGTCAAGCACGGAGAGCTGACTAGTCATTTGGTGCTGACTCTCCTTGTCCCAGCTGTTTCTACAGGGCTTTAGACTCTTCACTGAAAAGGATGCTTTAGGAATCTGGCCCATGCAAATAAGCAGGAAAACAGGAGCAAAGCCTGCTTATTTGCATGGGGCAGCTGGTATACAGTGCTGCCAACTCTCACTTTTTCCTCTGTGCCTCAGTTTCGCCATCTGTAAAATGGGAATAATGATACTGACCTCCTTTGTAAAGCACTTTTGAGACCTGCTGATGAAAAACACTAGATAATAGGGTATTATTAATTATTATTATTTTATTATTTTGGGTCTCTTTGCTTAAGCCTCTGAAGTCATGCAATTATATGAGAAACTTCGTTTTCTTTTAAAAGACCACAAACCTGTTTCTAGCCTTAATGTTTGCAGAGAACAGCTTGAAAATGTGACTCCTAGAGGCTCTAAAACCAGAAAGCAAACAAAAATCACCCTCATTTTTAAAAGCCAGTCGTGATTTTTTGGGTGGGGCTTGGCCTTCATGAGTGAAGGAGAAGAGGAAACAGGAGCTGCCGTCAGGATCAGAGTCCCCAGTAGACTGCCAGTTACTGAAAATGTGACGTTGACTTTTATTAGTTGTATTGCAATAGTGCCTGGAAGCCACAGCCAGGACTGAGGTGCCATTGTGCTAGATGCTGTTCATGTGTACATGCACACACAAACACCACTGTTCCAAAGAGTTTACAAGCTAGATAGACAAAGTGTAGGAAAAAGAGATGGAGCATACAAGCAGAAGTGAAATTTGGGAAATGTAATGTTAGGTCCATGTTGTGATGATGGTGATTTATATGTGTGTGGTGTGTTTTTGTTTCAGGGTTATATCTTGAAACAGGCCACTCCATCTCACTTAAGTGCCCTTAAGTGTCATAATCCAGCCTTACACACCAAACATTCTTGCAGGTGCACTTTAAAAGAGTAGAACCTTACATGGAGCTGATTCTACCTCAAAGCAGAAGAGAAGATGCTGAAACCACCCGAAACCAAATTCTTTTCTGTTATACCAAATGTGGCCAGTAGATGTAGCCCTTGCATGGAATAGCCATTCATTTCTTTCTAAACCGTGGTCACAAATTCTGCTTGCCAAATGGATGTTTCAGAATTTGTTTGGTAGTTCTAACTATAGCTAAATCCTGGTGATTTCAGTTTTTTTTTTTTATTTCTGTCCTCTGTTTTAGGCATGAAGCTCTGCTGTATTATGTTTTAGCAGCAGAGGCTGGGATTGAAGTGTCACAGACAAACTTAGCACATATCTGTGAAGAGAGACCAGTAAGTACATTTATTCATAATACATGGTCCTTTTAAATCATTAGTGATACTGTAACACTAATAACTTTCCTGTGATATAAATGGATCCACTCTTTTTCTTTCCAGGAACTAGCAAGAAGATACTTAGCTACTAATTGTGTTTGGCGATACTATAATTTCTCCATATCTCAAATCAATGCTCCCTCATTTGGTATGTATAGCATACTTTTTATTAATTCAGATCTTAATAGGATTTCAGTTTTAATTGTTGGTTAAGGATTTCAGTTTTAATTGTTGGTTACAATGAGAATGTAAAAGTGTGTATACAGTGTGAAGTTTTTATGCTAATGAGCAAATTAAGGAAAGAAAGGGGATGGATTATGCGGGGGGGGGGGTCTCGCTTTTTGCACATGACACAAATTGAGTGTGGAGGAGTGGGCACTGCAAAATGGCTGTAAGCTACCTTTGCCCTTCCTTGGTTCTTGGACCACCGGACCCAGGATTGGTCCCCCAGAAATATGCAGAGAAGCCTTTTCAGAAAGGAAACTTTAAATTAGAAACTCCTGCCATTCACACCTTTTTCTTTTATAACTGCAGTGTTCCAATGGGAATTTCAGTAGTAGAAATGTATATCTCTTGGCAGGCTTACCTTTATCTTAAAGCAGTTTGTCAGAGAATTTCCTACTTTTTTTAAGATAGTGAATAACATTTTCAAAAGCACCTGAGTTACTTAAGTCTTATTTTCAGAAGTGACTAAGTCACTGATTTGCGTGCTGGAAAAAATGCCCTTAAATGAAAGTGCTTTACGGTGAGACACTTAAAGAGCTTAGTCTGTTTAGCTTATCAAAAAGAAGATCAAGACTTAATTATGGTGTGTAAGTATTTTCACAGGGAGAATATGTGGGTACTAAAGGGCTTTTTAATCTAGCCCAGAAAGGCATAACAAGAACCAATGGCTGGAAGTTAAAAGTCAGACAAATTCAAATTAGAAATAAGGAACACATTTGTAATAGTGATGGTGACTGACCATTAGAACAAACTACCTAGGAGGGTGGTGGATTCTTCATCTCTTGAGGTCTTTAAATCAAGATTGGATGCCTTTCTGGAAATTATGCTTTAGTCGAACACAAGTTATTGGGCCTAATACAGGGTAGCTGGGAGAAATTCTATGGCCTGTGTTATGCAGGAGTTCAGAATAGATGAGCTATTGGTTGCTTCTGGCCTTACAATCAATCTATCTGTGACTTTCAGTGAAGCTTAGTCTCCTAGGTCAATTAGATACTTTAGAAAATTTTACCCTGTATTTAAAAACACTGATACAATTGTAGATTTCATTCTGTAACAATGTTTTGTTGTTGTTATTATAAGTGTAGTATAAAAATAATGCAAGCTATTCAATGAAACAGAAAAACAATAACGTATTTGAATCCAGTACCACACTGGTGGTACCTGTACCCAACTCAGTCCAGAGTGATTCACCCATTGGAACTTACGAACACCACAGGGTTTTCTAATGAAGCTTGTAACATACTGTGATTTGGCTCCCAGAACTTACAGACTTCATGAGCACAGTCTTATGCCAGAGAAGCATATCAAGTTCATCAGATTTCTGGGGTGAAATTAATTGCAAAACATCCCTTGACTTAAATGGAGTCAGGATTTCACAGCTGGTCTCTTTAGGAAGCCGAATGAATAAAACAATTTGAAGGTCTAGGATTTCTAGGTCTGGGGTTTTTGGAGGTTATTGTTAGTTTTGTGGTAGAGATTACGCTGCACAGTCTTCTTAGAAATTTTTTCAAGAGTAGGAAAACCATTTATTAATTAAACTTGTGTCTTCAAAACGCCGTGCCTGATTAACCTGAAATGTCCTCCTAAGACTATTCCCTAGCAGAAGAACCACCATGAGAAATTTCATTCCAAATGTGTTTTTTCAGAGGTTAGAGACCCTATGGGCTTGGCATAGAAAGAAGGTCACAATCTTAAGCAGAGAGAAACTATGATTATCCATAATACAATGCTCTGAATGGAAAATTCAGTAAATTCTTCAAATATATTAATAGTTCAAATTTTCTATACAAATATTTTGTAATGCCCTGTTACTGTTACCTTCCACAGCTTACCTGAAGATGGGAGACTTCTATTACTATGGTTACCAGAACCACTCTAAAGACCTTGAGCTGTCAGCGCAGATGTATTCACAAGCTGCATTAGAGGGAGATTCACAGGTATCTTCACTGTTATAAAAATACCTTCTTGAAATAACATTTCTAGGAACAAACCACGATACACACATGCAGCAAACACACCTACTGGTATAAATGTATCATTTATTTTAAAGTATGATCTGTGTCACGAGTTTGCTCTTTCACACTAAGATGAACTAGAATTAGCCTGTGGGATGTTTTTAGGGCTAAAGGTGAAGAGCCTAGTTCATCGTTACTCTTTTCGGTGCTACTGTAATACAAATTAATAATAATGATGCACTTCCCTTAAAGCCAAGAGTTACTCCTGGGATGAACTTGGCCCAGTATGTTCCCATGAACAAAAAACTTCAGCATATATGCTCTCATAATGCCAAGTTATTCCAAGATATTGTACCAAAAACATGAGTAATTTAACACTGGGCAGCATTTTGTTCTCAGATCTTCATAGCAGATATTCTTCCGTATTCTGCTCTCCTAGGCATATGGAAATCTCACTGACACCAGAAAAATTCTTGCACGTGATTTGAGCAGTTACCAGAGTTGGGACCCACCCCAAGGATCTTGAAACAAAAAGCTGCCAGTGTCTGCAACAACAGCTAAAATGAAAAGCAAAGAGAAACAAGTGTCTTCAGTTTTAAATGGGAAAGACACATCAAAGCTCCATCCTGCAACTGCATTCACACAGACAGACCCTTGTACCTCTGAAGTGTCCCACTGAAGCAGATGCCGTTGCAGGATCAGAGCCCAAGCCATTTTCAGCTAAATTCTCCTTGCAGATGCACAATTGCAACGTCCATTGAAGTCAGTAGGGTTACATGGGAGGGGACTAATTGGGAATAGAACATGGTCCATTTCTGCTTTCAGGCTTTGTATAAAATATGTCAGCGTGATGCACTCTTCAATTGTTGCTGTAGTTAGACAGGATCTAAGGATGAAAAGCTTAGATCCTTAGTGAGCTAGTTTGAGAAAATGGAGCTTATCATTACACTAAGATGAACTAGAATTAGCCTGGGGAATGTTTTCTTGTTTATGATGTTCTTGTAAATGTATCGTTCACATGAGCATATCTTGGAGAAATAAGGTGCTCACATTTATTCAGTGAAGATCACAGAACCATATGATATTAAAGTGAAAAAGGTAAAAAAAAGCAATTGTAATTATTGACATGCTGATCCGTAGCCCAATCCATCTCCCACTGAAGTCAGTGATAAAACTTTCATTGAGCTCAGTGGTGCAGGATCAGGCCTTAGTTTCATGTATCTTCTTCTATATAATTGTATATTTTATGTATTTTTTAGGGATTCTTTAATTTGGCCCTTCTCATGGAAGAGGGTAATTCCATTCCTCCCTACATTTTAGATCACTTAGAGATCAACAGGACTCTCCATTCTAGTAATATTTCCATCCTTCAGGAGCTTTATCAAAGGTGAGTTTATATATTCATCTTTCAATACCAAGAGCTAGAATTCTTATCTTTACTCACATTATTACTTGTTGCAAATGTCACTGGGACTAGTTGAGTACTCTGATCCCACAATGTAGCCTTAAATTTTACTGCCAAACTAGGCTCTAGCAATTTGTACCTGTTCCATTTGTAAAATGCCTAACATAGCCTTTTAAATACAAATATGAGAAATAATATAGAGTACTGAATTAGGAACAGCTTCTATTTATTTCTGCTTGCTTTGCTACGACATGCTGACATTTATCTGCTTTCACTTTGGAAATTCTGGTTTTTCTTCAAGTGACCTTTGCATATTCCCACTCACGCGATGTGCTAGTGCAGGGGTGGGCAAACTTTTTGGCCCGAGGGCCACATCAGGGTGGGGAAATTGCTTGCTGGCCCATGAATGTAGGGCTGGGGCAGGGGTGCAGGAGGGGGTGCACAGTGCGGGAGGGGGCTCAGGGCAGTGGTGCCAGGAGCGGTGTGGAGTGCAGGAGGGGGCTCAGGGCAGAGGTGCAGGGTGCAGGAGGGGGCACAGGGCAGGGGGTTAGGGTGCAGGTGGGGTGCAAGGTGCAGCAGGGGGCTCAGGGCAGGGGATTGGGTGCGGGATGCAGGAGAGGTTTGGGGTGCAGGCTCCGGCCTGGCGCCACTTACCTGGAGCGGCTCCGGGAAGCGGCTGGAACCATGTCCCTGCAGCCCTTGGAGGAGGGGGCACAGAGGACTCTGCGCGCCTGTGGGTACCTCCCCCGAAGCTCCCATTGGCTGCGGTTCGCCATTCCTGGCCAATGGGAGCTTCGAGGGAGGTACCCACAGGCAACAGCACCGCGCAGAGCCCTCTGTTCCCCCCTCCCCCAAGGGCTGCAGGGACATGGTTTCGGCCACTTCCCGGAGCGGCACGGGGCCCACGCCGGCACAGGGGTGGCAAATCTGCAGGCCGTACCCAAAGCCCTGAGGGCCGGATCTGGCCCGTGAGCCATAGTTTGCCCACCCCTGCACTAGTGTGTGCAGCTCAGACAGTGGAATCTTCTCGTGGCAGTGCCGGTTAGAGTGCACACATGCCCCTCCTGCTCCTCCCCTCTGCGTTCCTGAACATTCTGAGGGCAGAGCTATAAAAGGGGGGCATGGTGCTCCCTCAGTTCTTTTCAGCTGCAGCAGCAGACAGATGTGAACTTCTCCGGGATCTGTCTCTCTAAAAGAACTCAGTGCCTTAGCTTAGTGTAGTGTTAGTGGTTAGATTTTTTATTCTTAGGATAGTTAGTTAAGCCTTCAGTTCTGACTATAAGTTCTATGGCGGATCCAAAAGCTAAGAGACCTAGCTTCAAAAGATGCATGTCTTGTCCAGCAGTCTTCCTGGTGTCAGATGCCCATACCAGATGCACGGCATGCCTCAGAGAAGGCACTCTCTTTCAAGGTGCTCCATCTGCAGAACATTTACCCAAGAACTTACAAGGAGTGCTAGAACAGGCTGCAAGCCTTATTGCTGCAAGATGCTGTGGCTGCAAAACCTCCCAAATCCAGCTCATCTAAAGAGTCCGTATCTAAGTTGAAAAGGCCAGTGTCAGCTCCTGACCCGTCGGGGACTAAGAAGATGAAGAGCACTATTCAAAAGTTTCCAGTATCTGCCCAGAATCAGGATCCAAGACCTCAGTGCAGTAAGTTCGCAGATGATTGGATCTGACCTCAACACGCTCAGACTTCATCGGTGCTGGTCTCGGAAATTAGAGCGAAACCACTGGAAAAGCCTTCAGATCCTTCTACTTTGGTTCCGAGAAAAACTGTGTGAGACAAGAAGGCTCCCATTAGTAGGGCCAAACCACATTCAGGACACTTCTTGTATCCATCAGATCCAGATCAGAGAACACTGGATCCTAAATCAAAGTCTAAGATAGATTCTAGCTCAGGATAAATCCCTGCTTAAGAGCCATCCACCACTCCTGAAGTTCACATCAGACCTGAAGATCATTCCAGAGCCAACAGTTGTTTCTACATCACCCATCCAAACTGCCCCAGTCTCTACAGTGATATCACAAGAGCACCATAAAATGCAAAATCAGATCTGTTGGCAGATCTACAAAGGACAAAAATTATTTCTTCCCCTAAGGGAGATAATAGGAAAGCTCCCACTAGTTATCCTCCTCAGATCTCCCAGAACGAGAAAAGGAAGACATTGGATGAGTTTTCACAAACAATAAGACACTTCCCTTTCTTCCCCAACACACCCTGTGGCTCTACCAATAAATTTGTTTCCCTTCTCAGTTTTACACATGCTAGGTCCTATAGTTTCTCCAATAATCTGTGTCTGATCCGATTGGATCTGAGGTTGTATCCACAGTCTGAGTAGGGATTGTCTCACATTAGGCATACCAACATACCACCCAGTTTCCATGCTCAAGAGAAAGAACACACTTCTAGGTTTGGTTAGTCTCTAAGGTGCCACAAGTACTCCTTTTCTTTTTGCGAATACAGATTAACACGGCTGTTACTCTGACTCCTAGGTTTGGTGTCTAGAAAACAACAAGTCCTCCTAGATATGACATGGAGCCTGAGTCTAGTTAGTGGCATGATTGGCAGATACCACTGTGGGCTAGGTGGCCCCACTGGCCTTCACATAGACAGTATAGGAATGTTCTGAATTCTTGTCAGAACCCCTCACCCAGGAGGGGTCAGAAAATGTCTCACTCCTCATCTCCGAGATTCCCAGATCAGTTGACTTCTCCTGCTTTCAAGGTTCATTCTCCTACCATAATTTCTGATACTCTTTCAGAAGAAAAAGAGGAGCCTACAGCTCAGGTGGACTGTCAAGAATTGGAGACAGAACTTGATGATGAATCTTTCCTGGATGAAAATATTGGAGTTGCTTCAGTTTCCTCTCCTTCTGATGATGCTTTACAGTTCCACAAACTTGTGGACGGAATGGCAATGGCACTGCAATTCCATCAGTCACACTGGAAGAAACCTCCATCCTGTTTTAAAATAAGATTATCTTTCCAATATTAGATAAACTATTGCAGTCTGGGAAGACAGTTGGTCTACTCCTTCACTTTATTAGGCTATATTGAAAAAAGCTCACAAATTCTATCTATTGGTATAGAAGTTTCCATTCTTTCAGGCACACCATACCCTTAAGTCTCTAGTGGTGGCAGCGGTGGAACAAAGATCCAGAAGAGGGCAATCACATTCCACACCTTCTGACAGATGGATGCAGCTGGTAGACAGGTATTTTTATCTGCATAGCTCAGAATTAGAGTAGCAAGTTACCAGGCAGTGATGTTGAATTATCAATATCAGTTACGGGAAAAAGATATTCATATTTGCCAAAGCACTTCCCAAAGAGCTACGGAATCTGGCCAACACCTTGAAAACACAGGGGCAGGCAATGGCTAAATATGGTTAGAGCTTCTTTTCACGCTGTAGTTTTAGCAGTGAGAGTGATTGCTTCAGCTATCACACTATACAGACATGCTTGGATCAGATCTTCTTTCTCCAACCTGAAACCAAATCAAAGGTAGAAGATCTTCTCTTCAGAGGTCTTGTGGTTATTTAGTAATAAGGGCAAGAAGATACCGGAGAAGATGAAGGTCATGCGGTCTACTGCAAGACCTTTAGGTGTCTACCTAGCTCAGAGGAGAAGGAGTTTGAGACCTGTCTTCAGGTATCATGGAAAATTCTATCCCCCTTCCTCATCATCTTATTATTCAGAAATATGTCATTTTCAGCGTCAGAAGCCTTCTTCTACACAGCCATAGAAAAGAAAGCCTTTTAAGCCCCAAATGAAGGGAAAACAACCATCAGTTGCAACATCAAATTCAAACATCAGACCTCAAGTTTGACATGATGATCAGAAGCTTCAGACCAACCTGTAACCTCCTTCCAATCCCTGCCATCTTTCCAGACTTTTCTATTATGTCAGTGCTCGCAATGATATCACATCCCAAATGAATTCTGGAGATATTACTGAGTGGTTATGCCATCGACTCGATTCCTTTCCTCCACCCGGCCGGCGTGCCACTTCTATCCCTATTCAGGGACCCTCTCAAAAGAGAGTGTGTGAAGATCAGAGTTCCATTCCTTGTTGGAATCTAGAGCCACAGAGGATGTGCCAAGGGAATTCAAAGGACAAGGTTCCTACTCCAGATATTTTCTGATACCAAAGACAGACTGAGGGCTTTGTGCAATGTTAGATCTATGGAAGGCCTGTCTCCTTTATAAAAAAATCCATTTCCCTATGTTGACACAAGCATCCATCATAGCCTTCCTGACCACCTTAGACTGGTTTACAGCTCTCAGTCTGAAAGATGTGTACTTCCATATCTACATCAGATCCAGGCATCACAAATATCTTCATTTCCTGGTTAGACAAGACCACTCCCAGTACTAAATCTTACCCATCTACTGTCTCATGGGTATTTACAAAGTACCTTTCCATGGTTGCAAACTTTACACATGCTCCCTCTTCAAGAGGTTAGGACTTGTGATAAACAAGAAAAAAAAACCTCTTTTGCTACCTACACAAAGGATTCCTTTTATAGGAGCAGGTTTCAGTTCCCTGGAGGGCAGAGCCTTTCTATTAGAAGAAAGATACCTGAAGCATCAATCCACTACAGAGTGCTTCATCAAGATCCCACTTAGAGTCATGTTCTTTCTAGGCTTCATGGGTTTAGCCACTTATGTCACAAATTATGCTCAGTTCAGGATGAAAAGTCTGCAGTTTTGGCTGATGTTAAGTTACGGACCAAGCACAGATGGCACGTGCATATAGTTGACCATTCCAAGTAAGATACTGCTATCCTTGACATGGTGGACTCAGCGTTACAATGTTCTGAGAGGGGTAGCTTTCAACCCTCCAGCTCCATCTGAAATAGTCACCTCAGATGCCTCCAACAGGGATGGGAAGTGCATTTCAGCAAATTGACAGGTCAAGGTCATTGGAGTCTCAGAAAAAGACACTGCATATAAATAACCTGGAAATGAGAGCAATCCATTGGGCTCTCAAATTATGTCTCCTTCACAGCCAGAACAAGTAATGCAATTGTCACAGACAATACAATGACTAGATTATATCAACAAACATGGAGGGTCTCACGCTTCCCAATTGTGCAAAGAAGCAGTTGCATTATGGGATTGGTGTATCCAGCACAACATTTATCCCATAGCTCTACACCTAGCAGGCAAGGACAACAGCCTGGTAGATCAGCTGAACAGAGATGTAACAGAACTTCATGAATTGTCGTTAAAGAAATCTATAGATGAGATCCGCACCTTGCAGGGTTGCAAACCTGTCTTTACACATAATACAGTTAGAAAAATTATGAAGGGACTTGCTGTGATGCTTCCTGGGGGTCCCAGGGTTGTGAGGCACCTCACCACCACCTGCCCTTAGGGTGAGGAAGCCTTCTCTGTGCCTGGCAAGGGTCATACCCCTGGATTGTCTTGTCCCTGGACACTCACAGAATTCACAGATCTGCTATTCCCAAAGGAACAGTACCCCTCAGTTTACCAGTTACATCTCAGGATCACTGCTCACCTCAATTTATAGCACTTAGATATGGTTATACTGAAATCAGGTAAAAGTTTATTTAACAAATAATAGAACTTCAAGAAGAAGCAAGTAGACTTAATGGAAATAAATATTTACATATAAAATAAAGTAGTAACATGCTTTCTGTAGCCTAAATTTAACTAACAAGACAATCTCCTGCCTCATAAATGTTAGGCCACTCCAAGACTCACCCCCAGGGTTAAACAGCCAGATTGGCTGTGATCCTCCATTCATAAAACAAACACACTGGCAGCTTGTCCCCTAGGTTAAGGTGTACCTGTGCAACTCTAAAATAATTCGAACCATCCATTTTCTTCACTGCAAACAGTATATCCCCTGCTGGTTGTTTTTCCTGCAGAAAAACTCCTCTGGAGACTTTGCAGTCTCTTGATTAGCATTTTACTCAGTCTGTAAATAGACATCCATTGTGAAGTGTCCAATACTCAATTTACATACAGACAGACATCTAGAGCATCTCCCGCCTGAAAGAAACTTGTTTTATCACCTCTTGGTGACCAACCCCAATTCACAAACCTTAAGAGCATTATCTTCAATGTATACATACATAACTCATTACATATTATGTGTCCATACATTTCGCAATGGATATGATGATCCGTGTGACACAGGCTTTCAGTAGAGACCTTATATGAGACCCTTTGATGAACGATCATGTAGAGACCAGATCCAGGGGGTCCATGTAGCCCTATGCCCCACTGTGCCCTCTGCCAGTGGGAACCCAGAGGTCCCTGGGTCACACTTGCCAATATATATCCACAAATAAAGGATCCAATACCATCATGGGATCTCAATTTACTCCTGAAACAGCTAATGACACTTCCCTTTGAGCTTATGGAAGACTACTGTCTGTACCATCTATCTATAAAAACTGCTTTCATAGTAGCCACAGCCTCAGCTAGGTGAATGAGTGAACTACCACCACATGGCTCATCAGGTATCTTCCATAAGGATAAGGTGGCCTGTGCCCTAATCCTAGATTCCTTCCCAAGGTGGTACCTGACTTTCATGTCAATCAGATTTTTTCCCCCGAGGGTTCACACTCTCATAGAGGAGTCAAAGCTGCATATGTTAGATGCTAAAAGAGCTCTGGCTTACTGTATTAATAGAATGAAGGAATTTCAGAAATCCTCCAGTCTCTTTATTTCATATGCAGACAACCATAAAAGACACACACTCTCTTCAGACTTTATCTAGTGGGGTTAAATCGAGCATAGGGGAAATCTATAAACTACTATTCATTCCACCCCTTCTTGGGGTTAGGTCATACTATCAGAGCAATTGCTACCTCCATGGCTTGCCTTAGACACGTCCCAGTTGCAGAGCCCTGTAGGGCTGCTACTTGGAGCTCCACACATACTTTTTACAAAACTTCTCCCTAGACCTAGCATCTGGATTGGGTCTACTGTTTGATGGAGTAGTTTGGTGGAGCAGTACTATAATCCCTATTCGATTGGGACTCTGAGTCCACCTTCCATTATGGGGTACTGCTTGCCAAACTATCCTGTGAGTGGGACTGTGCAGCAAACACTTGAAGAAGAAATGGAGATTACTTACGTGTAACTGGAGGTTTTGCGGGGATGGACTCTGCATATTCACCCACATTCCTGGGAATCCTAATGGAATTTTGACTTGAGAAGGCAAGGTTGGAAAGAACTGAGGCAGCAGGGAGGCAGCCACACTCCCTTTTATAGCCTCACCTTCAGAACTTGCAGGAACGCAGAAGAGACAGGTAAGGAGGGGACACTTAGGGGCACTGCTACAAGAAGGTTTCACCGCCTCAGCTGCATCCGCTGGTGCCTCGCGTGAGTAGGACTACGCAGATTCCATCTCTAACAACTCCAGTTATGGACACGTAACCATTATATCTGTTCCATTTACTTACAGAGAGCTGGTTTCCTTGATACCACATAAAGCAATTCCCATTCTACCCTGTAAGTGAAGTACAGTATGTACTGAAAGTTCACTCAGTAATTTGTAACATTGTAGAATCACCTTATAGATAAATGAGGAAGGATGACCTAGTGGTTAATGCATAGAGCTGTGAGTCAGTGAATGAGAGCTCTATTCCCAGTTTTGCTACCGAGTGGCTGTGCAACTTTGGATTAGTCACTTAGGGCCCAACGCTACCATTCTTACTTCTTGTAGTCCCACTGCTATAGAAGTACCAAACAGTAATATTAAAGAGTCAACACCATTTTTTATTTTTGTTTATAGGTGCTGGATTCATAGCAATCAAGAATTAATTAATCCATGCTCATTAGCTTTGCTTTATTTTTACTTAAGAGTTTTCTGGAATAACATTTTGCATTCTACTCTGGTATGTATTATTCCATTGTCACATTCATCAGTTCAGTTACAGCCAGCGCCCTACCTTTGTATTAATCTAACACACATTTCTAAACTTATTGCAGATCTACTTCATGGGAACCTTTCTTGTGTCAATACTGGTTGCATTTGCAATGCAATATTTTCAGTCTCTGTCTGGTAAGTATTTGCCATGGTCAGGCTGAAATAATCTAGAAAAAAAATAATTCTATACATAAAATAGGGAACTTTAAAGATAGAACAGACTTCAAGATTTGGTGCCAGCATGCAGTTCATATATAATTTAAAGCAAGTAATGTCCTGCAAATTCAGTCTCTTAATTGCAGGAGTAGATCTGACTCACACAGGTAGTCCTACTGCCTTCAGAGCATCAGCATGAGTAAGGGTGTGCAGACTCAGGCCTCAAGCGCAGAACAATAATTTTGCACCAGATCAGTAATTTGGAACTGTGTATTGATATTTGCCATCCTCCCCCCACCCCCCGGAACAATTTCACCATTCTTTCACCAATCTTAACCAAACGCAATTTGATTAGAGGATCTGAAAATCATTCTTATTATGTTGTATAGCATTGTAGCGCTCTGTTTTATTTCAGCATCCTAAGTAAGATACTGTTTTTACCTTTTCATCCTCCAAAAAGCTATTAATGGATGTATAAGTGAATTAAGGGCTTTTGTTACTAAGGCCTTGGCTGTTTTTAACATAATTATTGTAGCTTGAAAACTGCAGCTTCCTTCTGTTTGAAATGATAGTCACAGAAATGGGAAAAGATCTAGTAATTAGAGAGCCCATCTCTCTGCCAGTGCAGGACTATCCCCTACTATACTTTTTCTAGTGTGTTTTTTTCCCAGCAAGATTTCACATGCTCCAAGTGATCTGTCTTCTATCACTTCCCTTGGGAGAGTATTCCACAATACACCTCACTATTAAGCTGTTTTCCCGGATATCCAGCCTAAACTTTTGTTTTAGGAATTTTATCTGCCTAATGCATTCTGAATTTTCATACTCTTAGTCATACCCAGTGTACCGTCCTAATTGTGTAATTCCTCTCCCTTTCAGATGTTCACACCCATCAGATATTTGTTATCATGGCCCTTCGTAGTCATCACTTCTCCAAGTAATACATACTTCGCTCTCTGAATCCTACATTACAAATCACTCCTTCCAGCCCCATGCACATCTCTTTTCCTCATCTCTTCTTGAAGTACAGTTAACTAGAATAATGGGAATAAAACAAACAAAAAATAATGAACAGACATTTCAGTAATGTCAATTTCATGTGTCCTATTCTAGTAAAATATTTTTCTATAACTAGAGTTGGGTTAAGCAGCAGTAAGAGGATTTTTAACCTATCCTTGAAATAAAGGTTCAGAGAAGTAATTAGTATCACAGGAGAGGTTATGCTTATTACCACTTTTTGTTGTTGTTGTTGTTTGTTACCATTTGTGTTAAGCCTTTCTGATGCTTTGACCATCACATTAGTTACTGAAGTCTGAATGAAACCTAGCACTGATAACTAATTTAAACCTGTTGTTAAGGCAGCGGTTATGAAGATTCCTAGTATAGCATTAACTTTAAGAAATAGTAACTGGAAGGAATAGATCATTTCCTTTTATAGTCCTTATACCCATCACCTTGTGAATAGTCAGACTAATGAGTTTATGACTTCAGGTGATTGTTGCCATTAGATTCAGTGGGCTGTATTCTGCACCCTGACTTAGCTCCACCTAATGCGTGGGCAGTGGAGCCAGTTGGGCTTCCCTCATCCCATGCCACTAGGTCCCAGTGTAATAGTTACTGGAGAAACAACTCTGACTTACACCAGTGGATGGAAGCTCATACTTTACACCCGTAAAGAATCAGTCATAGAAAAGCAAGAGTGGGTCAAAATGGATCTAACAGACTGGAAAATCCTGCCCATTGCTTTCTTTTCTGATAGGGAGGAAGTAGAGAATCAATGTTGGGGCCACATATCAGCCCTCAGTCTCCTAGAAATTTTTTTTCAGTTCAAAGGAATATTACAGACAAAAAAACCTTGTCTAGGGGGAAAAGTGCTCATGATGTGCAATAGATAGTAAATCACTGGTCAACAAAGCTGAAGAGCATGATCAGCCACAAATTAAAGAAGAGAGCAAAGGCAGGCACGTATCTAAGGACAAGACAGTTTTTGATCAGCAAACTGTGGAAGAAATATGGACAAATTATGGAAAGAGGTTTCCATTATATTGTATTTTCTTTCAAACTTAAAAATGTTATCGTCTAATCTTCATAGAATGGGTATATGGTGACAGGCTTACTACTGTAACAAAATAAAGTAAAATCAGGGCTATGTCTACACTGTGCCACTGTGTGGACGATGGGGTTGTGCATTGCAGCGTACAGCAAAATGTTGCACACGAACTGCCCTGTGTGGACACTGCTAGTGCAAACTAAAAGATACTAGTTCACATTAGTGTAGTCTTCTCTCTAAAGCTACCTTTTACTTTGCACTAGCAGTGACCACACGAGGCAGTTAGCGCTCAATACTTGGGTGTGTTCTGCAGTTCACACACCCCGTCGTTAAGTTTTGGAAAATAATCCCTTACAATCACAAATATTCCTTTATTAATATAAAATATACAGAATTATTAAGAAATAAGACTTACAACATTTATAAAATGTTCACAGATGCATTATAAACTTGATTTTGAAAGCCCTGTCCTTTATTACTAGCTGCAATTGATATAATTTAGGGGCCATCGTAATGCATACACACAAAGGGACACAGTTAAAGTTACATTGGGCTACTTATTTTGACATTTCTTAATTTTTGAATGCTTGATTTTTCTTCCATATAGTTTTATTTATATGATTGTATGGGAGCCAGATATGTACGTGTATACTTTATATATAGTACTACATTTCAATATTTATTCTGTATTTGTGTTTTTTCTACAGCCAATGATTCTCAGGCACCAAGGCCAGAACAATCTCCAGATGTACATTCTTCCACTGAAAACACCAGTGACACTAGATCAGAGCAAGAGGAATCTACTCTTACGAACAATTTAGCTCAGCATCCCCATTTGATCAGCTGAGGTGTAATTCTCTGAAAGATTGGAATTCCAAAGCAAACATTAGGAAGGCATGGTCTTGAGCAGTTACAATACTAAGAGTTCACAACTGTATAGAATGGTATTAACTATATACTTCATGGGCTAAGTCCTGCTCTTAGTTACAGCTGGGCAAACCCAGTGATCTAATCTATCTATTATATAAAGGAGAAGGAAATTTTAAAAACCCAAACCAAGAATACATGTTGATTATCTCATTAGATTATACATCTGAATGCATTGTATGGTCTTGTTTTTGATGGGAATAGAAAAACGGGTGAAATCCTGACCACACTTTGAAGTCAGTGGCAAAACTCCCATTGACTTCAGTACGGCTAAGATTTCACCCACGGTATCTGATATTTTACTAAACAGTCTTTGCCCAGACTTAAAGGTTAAATTTCCTGTAGCCCTGTTCCTGGAGGTTTGGCGCCAGTCTTTGCTTGCTTTGAATGTATTGGGTAGCTGAACAAGAGCGACTGATTATAGGGAGCAGCTCCCTTTACCAAAAAATACAAAAAAAAGTGGAAGTGTCACAGTAAATCAGTGAACAGTTTCTTCTCAAATTCTTATATGGGTAATATAGGAAGGGATTTCTCTCCAGTCTTACAGTATATCTTAAATTGTCCTTAAACTAAATTACTGATCAGATGTCGTTTTCATTAATTAATATGTTTATACAGCACCTAGTATAATGGGGTCTTTGATTCCATGTCTAGAGGTGCAATAGGCTACAGTAATACAAATGATGATAAATAATAAAAATGCTAGTTAGGACAGTCAGGATAACAGAATATACAGGAAGTAATCATACAGAGCATAGATCTCATCTGTCTGATTTTAAAGCTATGCAAAGTGAGTGGATGTAGGAAAGGAGTGACTGTGTTCAGCGGGTGTGTGTACACATAAAAATCATATGTAATTGTATCCATCTATGCATTTTTGTCAGTTAAAACTACTCTCTTTGCACTGCTTTATTTACAAGAGTAAATAAAATTATTTTTCTATTGCTGACTGTATGGTAACTGGCTTATTTGTCTTTTTATCTTGAGTTACAGATAGGATAGCTCTACACAAATATTGTAGCCACAAATTAGCTTTAGAGGATATAATCTGTGCAGGTAATCTCATCAAGCAGTGCTCCACTATTTGTAGCATTTTCAGAAAAGCTCATCAGTAAATGGGGTTTTCCCCTACGGAAAATCTTGACTTTTCATTGAAAAAACAAAAAGCCAAAAGGCAAAACATTTTCAGACCTTTGAGTTTTGATGAGCCAACAGCGTAACACTGTTACAAAAAAAGCAAACATCATTCTGGAATGTATTAGTAGGAGTGTTGTAAGCAGGACATGAGAGGTAATTCTTCCACTCTACTCTGCTGATTAGGCCTCAACTGGAGTATTGCGTCAGATATGGGTGTCACATTTCAGAAAAGATGTGGACAAATTGGAGAGAATACAGAGAAGAGCAACATAAACGATTAAAGATCTAGAAAACATGACCTGTGAGGGAAGATTGAAAAAACTGAGTTTGTTTAGTCTTGAAAAGAGAAGACTGAGAGGGGACATGATAACAGTTTTCAAGTACATAAAAGGTTGTTACAAGGAGGAGGGAGGAAAATTGTTCTTCTTAACCTCTGAGGATAGGACAAGAAGCAATGGGCTTAAATTGTGGTTTAGGTTGGACATTAGGAAAAACTTCCTGTCAGGGAGGTTAAGCACTGGAATAAATTGTCCTGGGAATTGTGGAATCTCCATCACTGGAGATTTTTCAAAGCAGGTTAGACAAACACCTGTCAGGGATGGTCTAGATAATACTTAGTCCTGCCATGAGTTTAGGGGACTGGACTAGATGACCTCTCAAGGCATAGGCACTGACTCTGTGGGTGCTCAAGAGCTCAAGCACGGGAAAAAATAAGGGGTGCTCAGCACCCACCAGCCACAGCTATTGGGCGGGGGCCACCGATCGGCTGTTGGGCTGCTGGTGGCAGATGCTTGTGGGAGGACAGAGAGCAGTGAGCAGCAGCCGTCAGGGGAGGGAGTGGAGTGGGGGAAGGAAGAGGTGGAGCAAAGGCGAGGCCTCAGGAGAGCGGGCGGAGGAGGCATGGGGCCTCAGGGTAGAGCGGGGATGGAGCACCCACTGCAAAAAATAAAAGTCGGCGCCTGTTTTCTCAAGGTCCCTTCCAGTCCTACTATTCTATGATTACAGCGGAAGCCATGTGAAGAGTAAGTAATGATGAAGTAATGTGAAGATAAATGCTACTTTACAATAAGATGGAATTAATTAATGCTGAAATAATAGAGATTTAATTAAGTTATTGTCCTTTACTTGTGATAATAACTGATTTTGGGGAAGTTATTACTATTATAAAACCTAGACAACCAGCAGTTGGGGGATTTTTTTAAAGAGAGAAAACTGAGTAGTCGCAGAAAATACTACGTCTGAAATGGAAAATTATCGATTGAGTTATATTTAAAAGCGGTTTTCCCAAATTAGAGCAGAGAATAGAATTCTTCAAGTTTATATTTTGTATAACCCATTTTTAAGATTTAAGTTGGATAAAGAGTGCTGAAAGAGCTCAGAAATATAGCACCAAAAACAGGCTACTAACCTAAATTCATTTCATACTAGAAAAGAAAGTGTGTGTGTGTGTGAGAGAGAGAGCAATAATCCATCACAAACATAGCTGCTTCTAGCAATGTTCTATCACTCGAATAGTACCATGCATAACCAGGTCTGAGGTTTCTTTCCTATCTTTCTATTGGTTTCAACTTAGCATCACCTGCAGCAAAATACAAATGAGAATATGGCAAGGTATTAGAGACCTGATTTTTCCAAAATGGGTGCACAATTGTGCATCTAATTTGTGCACAGTTATAACAAAGGAGTAGGCAAATGGGTGTCTGTATCTGCAAATGGCCAGTTAGCCATAGCTAATGATAACAATAATGTCAAAGAACTTTGATAAAAGGGAGTGTTGCCTAATGAATAGGGCACAGGGCTAGAACTGAGGAGACGTGGTTTCAATTCCCAGCTTGACTGCTTGCCAGCTGTGTGACCTTGGGTAAGTCACGTCACTGCTGTGTGCCTTAGTTTCCCCAGCTGAAACATGGAGATAATGATACTGACCTTCTTTGTAAAGACCTTTGAGCTCTATGAATGAAAAGTGCTAAATAAGAGATAGGAATTACTATTATTAGCAGAAACATGGACAATTATATCCAATTTACAGATGGTTTAATTGAAATACAGAGAAATTAAGACCTAGATTTACACAAATAAAGTCAGTTATAATCAATGTATATTGCAGGTGCTCACCACTTCTGCAAAATAGGCCACAGGTGCCTCAAATCAGACACCCAAAAATTAAAGGACATGCTGAAAATTCAGTCATTTGAATTACCTAGGGTCACAGGGTGAGTTAGTGGCAGAGTAGATCCAGAATTCAGGTGTTCTCAGTGGCCCTAGCCACTGGACTATGCTATCTCCTTTAAGCATACAATTCTGTGTGTGTATTGGAGTGTGTAGTTACACATAAGCATACATGAAAATTAGGCCCAGCGATGCTAACACTTTTGTATATTTATATTTGAAATTAAATAAATTTCATACATATGAAACATTTCTTAATACTTGTATGGCACCATTGAGATCCATGCCATTTTACAAGCAGGCAAGATGACACAGATCATTCCCCGTAGGGCTTACGTTCTAAAGTAATGGAGCTCTGACAATTTACAGCAGCTGCAAATCTGCCCCTACACTGGACGAAGTACCGTACAAAGATACAAAGAAGGGTTGTGTGACGGGTTGATGCCCCCACTCCAGAGTGCCGCCTGATGTACTGGGGTACCACTGAGCCCGCTTATTCCACCAGCCTGGGCTCCCTTACACTGTCCTGCTGAACCAGGCCCTCAAGCCTCCTCCAGCATACACACAGGTAGGGACAGACCCAGCTGCAGAAAGACACAGACACTGAAATCAGCTCTGCCTGGGAAGACTCAGCTAGGAAATTGCCCAGCACTCAAGTGCACACCCCCTCTGGGGTGCAAACCCAAAATTGTACCGACTTGCGCTGCACAGAGAACTGTACAGCATAACCTTATTGAAATTCGCCTCCTCCCTCAATGTGGAGGAAGATATGCACAGCTTCCCTCCCCCCGCAGTTATGAATTCCACAAACTAGGTTTAGAGAAAACAAAAAGAAGTTTATTAATTACAAAAGATAGATTTAAAATGATTATAAGGGATAGCAAACAGATCAAAGCAGATTACTGAACAAATAAAACAAACATGCAAACTAGGCTTAATACACTTAAGAAACTGGTTACAAGTAGTAATTTCTCACCCTAAATGTTGTTTTATGGCAGATTGCAGAGGTTTCTGAAGACAAGCTGCTCTTGCTTGCAGCTTAAAACTCTAGGTATTTCTTTCACAATCTAGATACCGTTTCCAGCCTGAGCTCAGCTCTTCTCCCCACCCCCCTCAGTCCTTCTATCTTCGATGTTTTCAGCCGTCATCCTGGGTGGGGATTCAGTGAAGATATCTGTTCAATATCTTCATCAATGATTTAGATAATGGCATAGAGAGTACACTTATAAAGTTTGCGGACAATACCAAGCTGGGAGGGGTTGCAAGTGCTTTGGAGGATAGGATTAAAATTCAAAATGATCTGGACAAACTGGAAAAATGGTCTGAAGTAAATAGGATAAAATTCAATCAGGACAAATGCAAAGTACTCCACGTAGGAAGGAACAATCAGTTGCACACATACAAAATGGGAAATGACTGCCTAGGAAGGAGTACTGCGGAAAGAGATCTGGGGAACATAGTGAATCACAAGCTAAATATGAGTCAATAGTGTAACACTGTTACAGAAAAAGCAAACATCATTCTAGGATGTATTAGCAGGAGTATTGTAAGCAAGACACGAGAAGTAATTCTTCCACTCTACTCCGCGCTGATTAGGCCTCAACTGGAGTATTGTGTTCAGTTCTGGGTGCCACATTTCAGGAAAGATGTGGACAAATTGGAGAAAGTCCAGAGAGGAGCAACAAAAATGATTCAAGGTCTAGAAAACATGACCTACGAGGGAAGATTGAAAAAATTGGGTTTTTTTAGTCTGGAGAAGAGATGACTGAGAGGGGATATGATAACAGTTTTCAAGTACATAAAAGGCTGTTACAAGGAGGAGGGAGAAAACTGTTCTTCTTAACTTTTGAGGATAGGACAAGAAGCAATGGGCTTAAATTGCAGCAAGGGCGGTTTAGGTTGGACATTAGGAAAAACTTCCTAACTGTCAGAGTGGTTAAGCAGTGGAATAAATTGCCTAGGGAGGTTGTAGAATCTCCATCATTGGGGATTTTTAAGGGCAGGTTGGACAAACACCTGTCAGGGATGGTCTAGATAATACTTAGTCTTGCCTTGAGTGCAGGTACTGGACTAGATGACCTCTCGAGGTCCCTTCCAGTTCTATGATTACCTCACTTCCCCCCCTTAAATAGGATTTACATATGGCAGGAATCCTTTGTCTCTCAGTGTGATTCCCCTCCCATCCCAGTGGAAAAATACTGGCATTCCAAGATGGAGTCCAGTACCAGGTGACATGATCACATGTCAAAGCAGCCATAAGCAGTGTCAAAGCAGCCATAAGTCCTCAGGAAGCTTCTCAGGAAAGTGGGAGGTTAGCATCTTCAAAGACCTGTTGTTCTTCCTAATGGCCCTTTTCAGCCAGCAATCTAGACTTGATTGCATTCTGTCTAGCGGACGTTCCCCAGGTGTAAACCTATGTAATAGGTACATAGACAATATTCCCAACTTAAATACAAACATGATACATGCACACAAATAGGATAATCATAGTCAGTACATCATAAGCTTTCCAATGATATCTCACATGACCCATCTTGCATAAAATACATCTTAGATATGCTATAATCATATTATACCAATATTTCTATGAAGAATGTGGGGCATAGCATCACAGGTTGCACATACGTTGTGATTTCCAAGGTGAGATTTTTGTTTGGCTGTGTGTTTTCATAAAGATATGATAGAATGTGAGCTAGATAGGATGGCTGAGCTGTTGAAAGAGACCTGGAGTGAGAGATTAGTAAGAGTTTTTAAAGGGGATCTTGGATGAGAGCAAGATTGCTTAGTGCGCTGGGCAGAAGGAGATGGCCCAGACAGAGAACAGCATGGAAAATAGCCCCAAATCCTGAGTGAGAGAAGGTGCCTAAAGGCTATGCAGTCCTGGAAGAGTAGACTGAACATAGTACATGAGCAAGAGTGTAGTAGGACAGATATGTAAACAGGATTGGGACAATGCAAAACCTTGAGAGTGAAGACCAAGGGCCTGAGTTGTAGGGCTTGGCTACACTTGCAAGTTAGAGTGCATTAAAGCAGCCCCAGGCACCCTAATTCCTGACCCATCTAGATACTCTAAGGCCCCTTTATACCACTCTAGGCACAAATAAACTTTAAGGCCCTTTGCATGCTGCAGTGTTAAGGGATTTTAGTGAAAATGTGAATCGGGAGCAACGTGTCTGAACCTGATGCAGAATAAAACAGCATATCTTCCGTACTTCCAGCCTCTGTGCGTTTACAGTATATGCCTTGCACAGAACTCATGTCAAGTAGTGATTGCACTCCCATAAGCCTGCTTCTGTTAGACATTTACACCACACTTGGCTTTCATGCAGGAAGTAGTATGATATATAGGATATCAAAATAAATATTGGTGACAAGGATATAAATAATGCAGTTCAAGTATTTTATTGTAGATATTGCTAGGCATATGGTTTTCAGTAGCATGTAACTCCTATTGATTTTCAAAGGGCATTGTGTTCCTTCGTCAGTTGAGCACTTATGAAAATCCCATATTACATTCATGGTCATTTTGGAGCAGAGTTACAAAGATATTTAGAGGCCTAAAGATGCAGATTGTGGCACCTTGGACCAGATTCACAAGGGGGAACATAGGCACCTAAATGCCACTTTTGGTACCTGAATCCAAAATTTAGATCCTCAATACTCCCACGCAGCTGCTGCGTAATGCTGTAGGTTCCTAAATTACCCAGCCTATGTTTCTGCCAGTAAAGTTCCCAGGGCAACTCCATTTCTGCTGGTGCACATGCCCACACCCTCAATCCTGAGATCACTGAGCAACTCTGTGCCTAACTCACACTTAAGCCGCAGCAGATTCACAGGCTAAGTATCCCCCGCTCTGGTTTGCTTGGAGGGCCCGATCTGGTAGACATGTTCAGCAGCTGCTTTAGCCTCCAGTATTCAATGGAGCAGGGACTGGAACTCAAGCCCAGGGGTGATGGATTCTTTCTAAAAGTGGGGGGAGGATGAGGCCCTGCCCCCTCCCCTCCTCTTCTCGTGGAGGCCCTGTCCGCCTGGTCAAGCCAGAGCCGGTCGGGGAGGGGTGTCCCAGGAGCAGCCCCCAGCCTGTGTCCCCACGCCCAGGGCACCCCTCTCCAGGGAAGGTGGTAGGTCTGGGGCCCCCCATAGCTGCCCGTGTGGCTCTTACCCTGACCTGGCTTTGGCTTCCAGCCTGGCCTGGAAGCAGGGTCTCGGGGGCCAAAGACCCACTGCCAGGCCATAGGTAAGAGCCACCCGGGCAGTTGTGGGAAGCTGCAGACCATCTTTCTGCCCTGGGCAATGGACACAGGGGGCGGGGACACAGTTCAGGGGTTGCTCTTGGGACCTCCCCACCCTGGGCAGGTGGAGAGTCCACAGGTGGAGGGTCTGCGGCTCCCCTCAACTGCCCAGGCTCCCTGGACTGGTCTTACCCGGGCTGGACTCCGGCTTTGGGACTGGCCAGGGGGTGGGACCTCGGGGGAAGGAGGCACAGGAGGAGCAGGGGGCTGGGCCTGCGGTGAAAAGTGGATGTGCCATCTCCTCTTGGCTCCCCCTATTCTGACACCCCTGCCCAGGTCTCCCACATCCTGGGCTGAATGCGCTAACCACTGGGCTCTCGGGTAAAATTGGGCACCCCACCTCCTCTTTGCTTTCACTTGAGAAAAGAGTGACCTGATTTAGGCACCTAATGCCAGGAAAGGGATAACGGCTGCGAATCCCCAATGGAGGAAGGAATCTCCCTGCAGCCCAAAGTTGGTGGCCTAACTCTCTTTGAGAGTTGGATGGGCCTTAGACTGTACCCTTCTGCTCAGCATTTCCTATTTGCTAGTTTAAGTGGCTCTCCATTTAGTGTGCTTGCATCTGTGAATTGCTTTGTTAGGCACCTAACTCTCCTTGGATGGGGAGCCAAGGCATCTATCTCGAGGTTGTGAATTCCACTTAATGGCAAGGTGCCTAATCAGGTGCTGTACACACACCATAATAAGTCCCCCAAGTAAACCTAGTAGGATTTTCAAAAGCACCTTGGTGAGTTAGGTGCCTTTCAGTGGGACCTAGGTTCTTATGCTGTAAAAGCACTTTGTAAAGCCCACTAGGTGTCTGTCTGCACCTTTGTAAATTTGGCTCTTTTATCACTTAATCTTCGTTGTTTAGTCAAAATGCCTCAACTCTCCAGGCTCTCTTCTATCCCTGCTCTTGTCCCCAACTTTCCTCTTCCCGTTCCCTTCTCTGATTTGTTCATGTCTAGCTGTGTCCGTTATCGCTCTTTATCGCTCATCCACCTTTATCGCTCATCCATCACTAAGGAACATCCGAGCTGCCAGTGCTTCTCGCCATTTCCTCTGAGGTGAACGGGGGCCCAGTGCCACCCTTGAATGGCAGCTTGAGAGAGCAGGGAAGAGACCCAGCAAACAGAAAAGCTGCATAATCCGTCCTTTTATTGTGCCCATAATTTTTATGTGGCCTTTCTTGTAACTTTATCAAATATTGTTTGCACTAGAGTCAAAACTTTATTGCACCAGTATTTGGAGCAAATTTAAACTCAAACAAAACGGCAAGAAGCAAGCACATAGAAATTACTGTAATAAATGTCTATACGTGTCAGAAGATCAAGTTATGACAATGTTTGACGTACATGCATAGATATTAGAGATGGAAAATGCTTTGCACAGCATACTGTTTAACGAAATGCAGTAATAAAAATAAGCGTGCATAATTATGAGGCCAATAAAATAAATGCTTTATTATCCATCCTATGCTTAAACCTAGTTAGCAGGGGAGATATACAGCCTGATTTACAAGCAATACTAAACCGTTTCGGTCTTCCAGACTAATCATTATCATTCAATTATGATGTGTTCGACTCTCTTGTCATATAATAGACTAATGTTAAAGGGTCTGTTTTGTTAAAAAACAGTCTCCCTCTTGCAGCTGCAATTTTTGCAGCCACATGTCGTCATAAATGACTTGTAGGTTAAAAACAGGTATTTAGGCACCTAATTGCCCTCATAGATATCCACATTAGTTAATCCCACAATTATTTGAATGTGCAAAATGTGAGACTATATTGAAAAATTAGGTCCAAATAACAAAGCTGAAGAGATCTGCACAAACTGCCCTTTGACTGCATTTACTGGCAAATCACAGCAGAATTCCTTCAATGCTTTGGCTTACAATGCTGGATTTTATACATCTAAAAATTGTGCTAGAGTTAAGAATTGCAGCCCTGGGACATCCAAACCAATTACATTTAGTAGCTGCGTCAAATGGATAGGGTATGGCTTCACTGCGGAGTTAATGGAAGCATTGTGTTAACCCCCCCTTCCATCCACACACAAAATCCTCTCACCCAAGTCTGGTAGTGTTTCAAACCTAGGCTGGCTGGCCTGGCTGTAATAGACGCTAGAGCTTAGGTTTCATTTTTACTCTGCCTGGTAACTCATCCATTTTGCAGTGAGGATGCAGGCTGAACCACTCAAGTACAGCGAGTCATCTGAGGCTTTCCCACAATTTTCCCCTCTCCGACCATGCGCCCCAGAGGACAGACAAGTTCTACAATTCAGTGGGAAAGAATCACAGAGCAGCTCAGCTTATGGCAGCACAAAGAACCACAGGATATGCCCCCAGAAGTCCGAGCGTAGTGCCATGGGGACATAGTAACTCCGGTATGGCTTTGCAGTGTGGCTTCTCACACCTCAGGCCAGGCTACTGTGGGCACCAGTCACACAGGCTATTGCTATCATGAAGACATACCCATAGAGAGGAAAACTGGAAGAGGCTTGCAATTCAGTGTACAGCATATGAGCTCAGGGAACTGCGTGAAGTTGTTTCAACCAACTGTGGGGTTTAAACTCAGCTCAAGGTAAGAAGCAGCATTCGGACTGGGTTTGAGATCTGCGGCAATAGGAATCAGTGGCACAGGTAGGGATGGAGAAACACAGATTTTGGAGCACACTGTGTGTCCACAATTGATCCAGTGCATGGGAGGTTAGTGACCTGTGGGTTTGGCCCCTGAACATGCCCTCCCGCACAGGTCTGGCTGGCCTTTCCACAGTCCAGATTGCTAATTCACAGAGCCTGGGTTGTGTCTTCACTAGGGAAAAAGGATGTATTTTGAACCCACTTTAACTCATCCACATTATAATCCTAGTGAAGACAAGGCAATTATAATTTCAACCTTCATTAGCTGGTGAAGGTAAACTCCAGTGGGGTGCATAGGGTTTTCCTTCACCAGCTAACACAAATTAAAATTACAGCTGCCTTGTCTTCACTAGGATTGTAACATAGTTTAATTTAACACTGATTAAAAACACACCTGGTAAAGCCAAGTCCTCAGGGAGGATGATTCTGGTACTGTGGAGTCATAAATGACTGACCTGATCTTGTGTGATGAGCTCTAATTGGAATAGATTAATGTCATGCTAGGAGCGGGTGAATACACCGATATTCACCTCAGGCAAATTTTGTACAATGGAACAAATGTTTAATAGTTTGCATGGTTGTATTAATAGCCATCCTGATGAATCATTAATCTGCCCTGTTGAAGCTGACTAAAGGAATGATGTGTTTAAATTTTTATTTTATATTCAACCAAGGCAAGGAGAAAGGTCTACTGTCATTTGCAGATATCTGTATATTGCAGTCAAAGGGCAAATTTTCTGTCTGTATTTTCAACTTGTTTATCTGGAGATTTCGAAGATGCTTTTCACAGCAGGGTAATACTCAATTGTATTTTAACAACTTATAGCTGAATATGACCCTAGGAGCTAGTTCACGAGGAGGATGTATAGTATGTCTACACTGCAGTGTAAGCCCGTGCTTCAGCCTAGGCTCAAGCCTAACTCCCCTTGTGTCTACACTGCAATTGTGCTAACCCAGGGTCCCAGGACCCTGCAGGGCTGGAGGGTCCAAGCTCAAGTTAAGCTGGGACCCAGGGTCCAAGCCATATTCCTTAGCAGTATAGACACAGCCCCAGTTGACTTAGGTCTTGGGAGTCAGCTGGAAGTATCACAAAATTCCATGTGACAACTTCCTTAGTCCTCTCTAGGCCTAAGGAATCTGCAATCTATTCTATTGAAAAGAGAAGCCACCCCCACACTTTGCAAACGGCAGCAGCTCAGGTCAGTATTAACCCATTCTCTTCTGATCACTGATCTGCAAGCCCACTGTCAGGGAGCCTCCTGGCTTTGCAATGGAGAGCGAATCCATCAACCCTTTTGCAAAGTGAGCTACTTCCCGGTAACATGCAGGGCAGGCAGTAAAGTTTTCTCACAGTGCACCACAATCGTAGGGCTTGAGCGGCCATACTTCAGGGGCAGGGGGCCCTAGGGACAAGGTTATTGTTACTTTGACTTGGGTTGATGCACTGCTGTGTGGACACCAGAGCTCTAGGTTCAAGTACAGGTTAGAAAAGTCTTAACCTAGGGTTAAAATACACTGTAGATGTTCAAGTCCAGGGTTCCTTAACACAGGTTAGCTGACTCAAGTCTCACTATCC
Source organism: Chelonia mydas (assembly GCF_015237465.2). Lineage (NCBI taxonomy): Eukaryota > Metazoa > Chordata > Testudines > Cheloniidae > Chelonia > Chelonia mydas. The sequence continues at coordinate 106,108,768 of NC_057852.1, forward strand.
ATGGGCTTATGTTGCAGTGATGACATACCATTAGGGAACTAACTGCCCCTTTAAGCACCTACGTCCAACATTTAGAAAACACTACCATTCACAAAACACTGTTCAACTGCCAACTAACCTTGTAAGTGCCTAAATTCCCTTGGCACCCAAATTTCCACTAGTAAAGTCCTCTAGATGCCTAAATGTTTTCCAGTGGGCATGCACAGAAGTGCCTGAGACCTGAAACCACCAAGGAATTCAGTGCCTAACTCATGCGTAAGCCCAGCGGGATTCATAAACTGCAGCTTTCAGCATCTAAATAGCGTTAACCGTCTTTAAAGATCCTTTTGAAAATGGGACCTATGTTCCTAAATCATTTAGGTGCTTATGAAATTTTCCTCCCTGGGACTGTAACCATGATATTTGCAAAACAAAAAGATATTGGGTTTTGTTACTAAAATTGAGCTCGGTATCTCCTGCTAACTAGGTTTACACATAACATAATACAGTATTTTTTATTATTATTGTCCTTGTGGTTATAGACCCGTTTATTGCTTTAATCCAATATACTGCATGCTGCACAAGACAAAACATTATCAGGTAATAAAGTGAATAGCATACTATGATACTCCATCATGTAAAAACCTTTGTTATAGTCATGTCTCTGCACGCATCTCTGTTTTATTTGTAATGTGTCCAAGAAAATGGTGTTTCAAAGGGGGCTCTGAACTTTCCAATGGAAAAAAGCTGTTTGAGAAAGTTTTAGATCAGGTCATTTGAGTAAGTGATCAAATATAAAAACAAGAAGTGAACATTCAGGCTCCAGCCCTCAGTTCTGGTCCAGAGTGTTCCGCTTAAGTCACCAAAAACAGGTCCAACCTACATGACTGTCACTGGCCCACACGGTCCCTAATCTCCCTGGGGGTTGTTGGAGTATATGGATGCCCTGGCTATACCCCCAGGACTGGCAGCTGGAGGGGTGCGGGATGTAGGAGCCTCTACAGCAGCTCAACACCAGCTAGGGATCCTGCAGGAGCCTGCCAAGCTGGCTTTGGGGCTGCTTTGCGCTGCCTGAGGACTGCAATGCAGCAGTAGCACACTGGGGAAGCAGGACCTCAGCGTCTACTTTGACGGACGAGGTCAGGGATTTGATGGCAGTAGAAGAACTAAAGCTACTTTCATTTTAGTTCCCAGAGGACACAACTGTCTAGTTACATCCCCCAGCCATTTTGTCCTACAGAAGATTGAAGGCACCCAATGCTTTTTAAAATGAATTAATTTATTATTTGATTTCACTGAGGAGGTTGGTTCCATTTCCATTGCTGTTTCAAGACACGCAGATCCTTAGGGGTTATGCTAGATGGCTAAAGCATCACCTATACTGTATTAAGGGGTTGGGGTCAGCTGTGCCTGCCCCAGATTTAGTCCACTTTCCCAGATGGAGGAAATGCGTAAACCATGTGACAAAGAGTCGGGTGACTTGAGCCAGATAAAAAGGCAGCATGTGGCCCAGGGAAATGGGAGAGCCAAGTAGCAGGAGATTGCTGTCTGATGCCCTATCCCAAGGGAGAGGTTTGAGCATAGCACAGAGCGCTAAAAAGAGACTTGAAAGTGACACCAGGAGGGAAGAGAGAGGAGCCTGGGAGTTAGTATGCAAGAGAAGAGCAGGCGGGCAGCAAGTGTAGGAAGAAGCCCTGGGGGAAAGAAGCAGAGCAGCATGTGGCCATAAGCAGAGCAGCCCTAGCTGTTTTGCTAGCCAGGGTGGAAAATGTTTCCAACCCACCCGCCCCTAGCTGCTGAGCAATAAAAAAAAAATAATCAAAAATCAATCTGACCAATTGGAGTGGATTAAAAAAAAAAATCTTGAGCAGCATATCAGTCTGGTGCCCATGATGACTGCCCTGCCTGCCCACTCACCTCTACAACTGGGCCCTGGCTGTTGGGGCCAGACAGCCCCATTGGTTAAGGTTCCCAGGCTGGGCCCATCAAAGAGCACAAGGGTAGGTCCCATTATACAGCCCCAAGAAGGAGAGTTGTGGAGTCCCTATCCCAAGAGGGGAAGAATTTTGAGCCCAGAGGACAGGCTGAAGAGGGGGTAAAGGTGAGCGAAAGACAAACCTTTGGGGCAGGATGGGCTGTGCACAGCTTAAGCCTAGGGCAAAAGACTGGTTGGTTGTCTGTTTTATTAGACTTTGATACTTCAGAAGGAGTGGACTCTTGTGACTTAGCTGGAGGGGCTAAGTCACCTCAGCAACTGAACTGAGCTGACGACTGGAAGAATTAGTGAGAGCTCCAGGAGGGGAAATTGAGGCAGGGTGGCTGCATTGCCCTGTGCGGGTTACACGCTGGGACTGCACCCTGTGACATGTCCAGTTAAAATGGGCATCTAACAGTTTCATAGTGATATCTGTATGCAGTGTAAAATTTCACATCCAAGATCTACTTGCCTTTAGTATCTTATTTTACCAGATCCAAAAGGAGATCTGTGTGTAACATAGCCTCGTAAGCAGTCATTCTAATTCAAACTGGCTTCTGTTAGCTACATCACAACCAGACACACTGAATCTGCTACAGGGGAAGACAATGACTGTCACTGAACCTCCTCATTATGTAGGACTTCATGTCTGGCCTTCAGAACCACCAGGCTCAGCAGCAGGTCTATCGTGCCTCTCAGACTCATCTGATAGCCCTCCCTGGGACAACAGAAATTGCTAAGGAAGATCACCTTAAGTTGATTTGAGTGCCTCTTTCATCGTAACCTATAGAATAGCAGAAGAGAAGGGTAGCACAGCCCATACCGGGGGGCGGGGGGGATTACTGGAAGGGGAATCTTGTTGCTGAGGAGACTGGAACATTAGTATTCGGACTTGCTGCCTTTTATGAGCACACACAGCACTTAAGTAACTAAGGGCTTGTCTACACTTACAGTACTGCGCTGGTGCAGCTGTGCCATGGTAGCGCTTAGTGAAGACGGTACCTACGCCGATGGAAGAGCTTCTCCTGTCAGCGTAGGTAATCCACCTCCCCAAGAGGCAGTAGCTATGTCAATGAGAGAAACCCTCCCATTAACATAGCACTGTCTACACCAGGGGTTATGCTGGTATAACTGCGTTGCTCACAGGTGTGGAATTTCTACACCGCTGAGCGATGTATTTATACCAGCGTAAGTTTATGATGTAGACCAGGACTCAGGAATCAGTCTGTGCCAGTATCAGCATAATATTTTTGGACAGTTTTGCTGTGGATTTCCTCATTAAGTTCCCTCTCTCACACACTTCCCTGATTTACAAGGGCAGGTGATGCATCTTGGTCTAGTGACCATTTGGTTTGCTCACAGGGTTTTCAGTGGCAGACTATAAAACCAGGGCCGGCTCCAGGCACCAGCCCTCCAAGCAGGTGCTTGGGGCAGCAGTCAGAAAGGGGCGGCAGAGTTTCTCTGGCGGCGGCAAATTCGGCAGCAGCTTCTCTCTCTCCTGCCAGCCGCAGCGGCAATTCGGCAGGGACAGTTTTTTTCACTGCTTGGGGCGGCAAAAACGGTAGAGCCGGCCCTTTATAAAACTTGATGGATTTAGTCATATTTGTTTCTAGATAGTGTTTTATGAAACATACCCCGGGGAAAAAATCTGCAATAAAACCAGGAAGGGAAAAGTCGAACATACACTTCTCTTCTGGAATTCTTATCTTACCATTTGCCAGAGCAAAGGTCTCCTGCAGCCCCCAATATATAAGGTTGGGGGGCTCAAATTTCTCAAATACATCTGCGTCAAAAGAAAAATATTCGTATCTTAGAAAAGGACAAAAACAATGCTCCTTGCAGCTCCAGTCAAACAGATTCAGACTGGCTACCAGAACCTATAGTCATATGTAAAAAGAAAAGGCTTATCTCTCTATTTAACTAACCATTATGTTTTCAGCCACAGGCCCTTGCTCTTTTGTGCTAGGTTTATCTGATAACATTCTCTCTCTTTGCTGTGATCCAATCTCAGGAAGTTTAAAATCAACACATACAGATAGCTTAGAAAAAGCACTGGGACAAGTGAGATTCCTGTGAATTTTGGGCTTGTTCCAAATCCCATAGAAGTTAATGTGAATCTTTCTATTCATTTCAACGGACTTTGGATCAGGCCCTTCAACAGGAAGCTAGGGTCAGGGTAAGAATCTGCACCTTCAAGAAAGAGTAAGAAAAAATTAATCTTTTGTTTAGAAAGTCATATGTGAACTCATAGCTAAGTTGGCAATGCTGGGGGCAGACTGGAGAGGGGAGGAAAGGGCAAGAAGAGAGTCTTAAGTTTATATGTTTCAGAGTAACAGCCGTGTTAGTCTGTATTCGCAAAAAAAAAAGGAGGACTTGTGGCACCTTAGAGACTAACCAATTTATTTGAGCATGAGCTTTCGTGAGCCACAGCTCACTTGAAGTGAGCTGTGGCTCATGAAAGCTCATGCTCAAATAAATTGGTTAGTCTCTAAGGTGCCACAAGTCCTCCTTTTCTTTTTAAGTTTATATGTGTGTCTTAAATTGGTTTCAAAGGGGGAAGAGATCAGCATTCACGTCGCACTCCCCGTCAGTACCTGGCCCGAGCCAGGGAAGCTAATTATCCAACCAGCGAAACAAATTTGGTGATGAATCCTAGTCACGTACCACCCGAGGCATGTTGTGCATATGCTAAGAAGAATTCATTTCAAGGTAATAAAGAGAAGGGGTGGGGTGCTGGAGCTGAGAGGAGAAAGTACACAATTCTGAATATTTTGCAGTTAAAGCACCACTAATTGTGCAAGCTGGCCAACTTTGCCAAGATTTCTTGTTTGCATCCCAGAAACCCATTGTGCAAAACTCAGATACAGGCACACTTCTGAAAATGTGCCCCATACAGCCCCATGGACAGGGCCAGCTCCAGGCACCAGCGAAGGAAGGAGGTGCCTGGGGCGGCCAATAGAAAGGGGCAGCACTCCGTCCGTTATTGGGGCGGCACGTCCGGGTCTTCAGCGGCGGGTCCTTCATTCCCTCCCTTCCTCTTCGGCGGCAGCTCAATCGGGTTTTTGGTGGGTTTTTTTCCCTTCACCGCTTGGGGCAGCAAAAAAGCTGGAGCCAGCCCTGCCCATGGACACCCTTTTGCTAATTCCTGCAGCATGCAGTGCTGCAGCTGGTTGCAAAAGAGGCGACACTCAGCAATCTCCTGTGGATTCTCCTAGAACAACTGTCAGGGCATTTCAGTGATTGCCAGCTCCAAAGCCCATTGTAATCACTGGGAATCTTTCCATTTATTGACAATGGGCTTGGGCTAAGGTGCAATATATACACTGAAGGAATCCCACTGCCCCACCTTCCTTATATGCTGTGGTTTTGTCTGTAATAATACTAAATGGGACAGATGCTGCTAAAATTTCAATCCAGACCATCAAAATCCTTAGAACGTGAGGGTGAAAGGCCGGGCAGCCTACAGAGCCACCCATCAGACATTTCTACAGGACCCAAAAAAATCAACTTGAAATGAACGAATACGTGACACTTACCTGCTTTGTTTTTCCCTTTCTGTGTTGTGATTGTTCTGGAGAAGAAACGCTCTCCCCCTGCAGAGCGAAATACAGTCATTTCAGTGTATCTTTCAGCACATGCCACTGCATGATTCTCATGAGTTATTTTCTCATCATTAATTGTTCATTAGTTGGATAAGATTATTTCTAGGATAAACTGATGAATCAGCTCCACAGGAGTTCAAGGAAAAAGCAGTGTGAAATCTTGATCCTGCCGCTAACCTCAATAGTCTGGGCTGGCCCTGGTGAGAGTGAGTGGAATTTGGTCCATTGTGTTGTATAAGTAGCTCAGGATTAATATGATAGGAAACAAATAGGTCAGGGCCACCAGTAATTCCACTTTTTATCAGGATTATTGAAGGAGCTGGGGAGATTAAAAACTTTTTAAGATGCCAATGGGAGAAAAAAATCTGTTCTATAAATTAATATATGATTTTGTATCAATATTGTTAGGGCCAGGTCATGATACAGGCTGTTTTTATTTTAGTGATTGTGGCAGTGTTACTCCTGGATTTGCAGCAACCCACTGCTGTAGCCCCATTCAGTCACAAAACGGGGTTTATTGGGCTGTCTCCCCCTTCAGGCAGGGCACCACTTGCAGCAGTCTTACACAGCAGCAAGGGGCAAGTCACGGGTAGCAAATCACACCCAGAGTCCTGCATCAGGCCTACCTTCTTTCAGGGGGGGCTCTGGCAGGCAGCAGTCTCTAGTTAGTTCCTGGCCATAGACAGCAGTGACATCACTTCAGATAGTTCTGGGAGGAGGCAAAGTCTGTATGGAGGGGTGGCTGGGTCAAATTTAACTAGTGTTGTGACCGTACAGTGGAAGTGACCCTTCATACTGCTCTGGCAGCAGCTGTACTGATTAGGGTTGCCAACCCTCCAGGATTGTCCGGGAGTCTCCAGGAATTAAAGAATACGCTTTAATTAAGCATTATGTCATGTGATGAAACCTCCAGGAATACTCCCAACCAAAACTGGCAACCCTAGTACTGATGTCATGCAGGTCCACTGCTTAAAAGCGTTGGGGCAATACCCCCTCCCCACTACTCCACAGCCTGGAACTTTGAGCAAAAACCTTGGGGGGACTCACTCCCCAGCCCAACCCTAATCGCTGTCAGCTAGGCTTCTTCTCTTTTGCTTTCCCTCTCAGCCAGATCCCAAATGAGCTGGGCTGTCCCCTATTAACTCCTCCCTCCAGCCCGCTGCCTACTGCCAGTGTAGTGAGTCAGAGCTGATTAAGACCTCAGCAGCTTGTTAGCCCTGTCTTGGGCATTTGTATTCCCCCATCACAGTACTATTCAATTTAAGACTGGTTCATCTAAAGCAAAGGGGCTCATTCTCTTCTTGAAATGCAGGGATGAAATACACACACTGATTCATGGCTGAAATTCTCCTTCCTGATTTTCATAGCAGATCTCAGCTGATACAGCATTCGTTCTACATGACCAGAAACCTCATTTTCATGAAAGGAAGCAGCTCTACCATGCTGGTATGAGGGCAAAGTTCTCCCCTATATAAGGCCCAATCTTCAGAACTGTGAAAATACAATCTTGCTATGACATACCTGTTTGATTTCGAGCAGCTCTTGATGAAAACTTGGGAAGTTAGATCCATATATATCCTCAGTCCATGGCAGAACTTTCAATGAATGAGCTGGCAGATGGCCCAGAATGTGCTATAGTTAACCAGAACTGCATTAATTTGCTGAACTGGAAGGCTACAAGTGGCTAATACATCCACAGAGACAGCATATGTGACCTTGTTCTGTGAATAAAGGGCTGCCATTGACTTCAGTAAAAAGAACAGGAGTACTTGTGGCACCTTAGAGACTAACAGAATTATTAGAGCATAAGCTTTTGTGAGCTACAGCTCACTTCATTGGAAATTGACTTCAGTGGGCTTTGGATCAGGTCCTTTCTCAGCAGGGATTTGGATTAGCTGTGTTAATTCACAAGAGTCAAAGCTACAAATGAGTTCTACTTGAAGCTCATTGGTGGTGCAGGGCCTGAGTGACAGGGAAAGATTGATACTAAACTGACCCAAAAATACTGAACACAGAGAAGGTGGAGAGTTGTGGCGGTTCAATGACAAGACAGAACACAGCTTTAAGCAAGCAAAGAGGCTGGTTTGCTAACGGACTGGACTGAACTGATCCTGTCAGCTTTCCACACTCTCCTTCATTCTTTCTCTCCCCCCGCGCATTACATTCTCCAACAAATAAAAGGAATACACTGGCTTTGTTTAACATTCTTATTTACCAATTTCTATCTACCGCATTCCTTGCTCTCGGGCCTTGAGCCCAGTCCTGGGAGGCTTCCCACAGTTCATGTCATCTGGGCGAGATTCCAAGGTTCATGCCCTTGAGAGGAGCTGTGTGTGCACAGCTCCAGCACAACACTCCGGGTGTGCCCTGAATGTTGCCAAGCGCATGAACCCTGTATGAATCCCACAGAGAGTGATATAAGGATGATATTTTGCCTAACTTTAGAACTTGTCATCGGAGGATGGTGCACAGCATTATAACAAACCTCAAAGCACTCTGTAGGTAAGTGCTATCTCCCTTTTGTAGATGGGAAGCTGGGACTCAGAGATGTAAAGGACCTAATTCGTTGAGTTACTAGCCACCCACAACTCCCACTGAACTCAGCCAGAGCTAGCATGGTCCACCTCTCAGAAAAACCAACCTTGAGTGACTTGGCCAAGCTTGCAGCAAGTTAGTGATAGAAACCAGTATCAGATCACAGAGTTCCTGACTCCCGCACCTGTGCTCTAACCACTAGACCATTCTGCCTACTGTACGTGTCATTTCACATTCTTTCTATAAAGACACCTTTCCGCTCCTCCCTAGAATGATGCAACAAGCCAGGGCAGAGCATGAACTCAGCAGGTTACAATAGAAACATTCAGCTTCCCCTTCTTCAAAATGGCTTTATTTCAGACCAGAATTGAAGAGCTTTTGAGCAGGATAAAAGAAAACCAATCAGCCAACAGTTGTAGGCCTGTTTTCCCTTTCTTTTTATAGTGTGGACAGGGGAAGCTCATCAGAGTAGAGGGCTCTGATTAGCCAATGAATTTGTTCTTAAACAGCAGCACATGAGTGTGATATCAGAGTTGAAATCTTCTGTCCCAATAACCATGTGTCTAAGTTGCAGGCTTAACCCATGTTGTTACGCATGGTTTAGTCCTAACCACATTATCATCCACACATAAAACCCTTAAACGCATGCTTGTATATGTTTTAAACTTGGGCACTCTTGTACAGCTGCGGGTCTGGAGTAAAGCCTGTGTTTCATATTAAGGCATGTTCCAAACTGTCCATTTTGCAGTGAAGATGTAGCTAAAGCATGTATTGCTGACCTCATGTTCAGTTAATCCTTCAGTGCTGACCCACAATTCCCAGGCCTGTTTGTTCTGGTCCTTCTACCTACTCACTTCCCATACCACATGTGATCCAAGGTGGATTCCAAGTGTGGGAGAGGCAGGATTTAAACATGCAATTAGCACTTAATATTAAAAAATTGCACTTATTAAAAAACTCAGGATAATTAGGATTACATTCTTAGCAAGCATGAGTACATATCCCGCTCTCTGTGTAACTCTGCCAGCCCTGTAGACTCATATAGAGTTATACCAATGCTAGCATTACAGCAGTGTCCCAGACAGTCTGAATTAAAAGAACAAATGGACGTATTAAGTGAAATCCCTTGGGAAATCAGTACTTCTCCTCCTGGTCCTGATGTCCAGGCTGAGGAGAGGAAGGAGGGGGAACCTGGTCTGCCTTCTAGTTCAGCATACTGTTAATGTTTGCCCAAATTTTACCCCCTCCGGCAGGTAATTCTTGAGAATTATTTATACAGGAGAAACTCAAGATGGTCAGTGAGATCCCTGGGCAGGGCAAACTTCTCATAGCCACCCCTATAACTTACTAGCCCTCTCCAGACCTCGCTATGCTGTTTAGTAAGTGAACAATGAAAAATCTCCTTTGCACAAATAGATGGAATACAACCACTGGCCTGGAAAAGCTGCTCCCCCCTCCACTTTGGGACTTCCAATCAATTAATATCCTCTAAGGCTTCCCTGGCCTGAAATAATGATAAAATTACTACTGGTGACAGGCCCCTGCCCTAAATCACCCCCAGCCCCATTTTTTAAAAATGGAAATAAATCAGAAATTCTGACCAGAGTGTCTTTAGGCTGGGTATGTGGTTAGAAGGAGCTTCTGAACAGATCAGTAAAGATGGACTAAATAAAAGCACACCAAACCGATAAACATAGAAACTGGCTTTGCCAGGATGGCGAGATTCTTTTCTTCCACCATGCCCAATGGACAAAACATAACACACACTTTCATTTCCTTTGCAGGAACTTCCAGCCCAGTGGGAATGAGGCACCAGGACTCTTGAGGCGCATTCATCCAACAAAGTGGAAAAAGGAAGAGGCTCACAGATGACACTGGGCGCAGGTCAGACAAACACCTGGAGTGCCGGAGGAAAGGAGGAGCAAAACAGGAAGCAGGAGGGAGAGCATGGCTGCTCGTGTTCCGCCTAAGCATGAGTAAGGGATCAGGACAGAGTGCAGCACAGGGAGCTGTTTGAGCAGCTGCTCACCCAGTTGGCCACCACTTCCCAGCCCGCAGCTCCAACCCCATAATCAGTGCCCATGGGCTCTCCTCCATGTTACTACATCCACCTTGCAGTCAGTACAGCCACTTGAGAGCCCTGTGGCTTGGGGTGGGCTATGAACAACTCCATGAACTGGAATGGGCAGATGTACCCTATTCCCTCCACCCTGTCCAACCCATTCAGCAGGGGGAAGAAGAAGACATACTCTTTTGACATCCAGTTCCACTGCCAGGGAGACTGCACAGCTTGCACTGTAGCTAATGGCACAGTTTGCACTCTGTTGCACTTTCTTACCCTTTTACATCATTATTTGTGGACAGGCAGCTGGGATGCCTGCAATGGTCATCAGAATACTTTGGGTTATTTTAATACTTTTGTTTATAAATTGGTTTGGCTGTACAATACATTTGTGTCTGAGTGCTTGGAAAAGAAGGAAGTTGTAGACAAAGCTTTTAATAGAGGATCAAACTCTCCGACAATCACATAAAACCAATAGCAAATAAACAATAGCAAATCAGGAAAATAACAAATACATTGATATGCGTATGACAAAAATACATAGCTTTGCATCCCCCCACCACAGCATCACATTTCCTCACCAAGGTCACCCCAAAATTAAAGGTACGGGTGCTCAGTGTGTCCCTAGGTTCACTTGCTGACCTGGACCGAGACCCAGAGATGATAGGTGCACTTTCTGGTTGCCTGTACCAGGCCTGCAAAATGACAGTGTCCTGAGCCCACACCAGGCAAAAATGTTTGCCCTTATTCATGCATATGCTGAGCAAAGCACAATAATACATAGGGCACTAGCTGCATTGGCATCCAAACAGTTCTGTATGCAGTGCCAGCCTGCATTCGGCCTGCCAAATGGACACCCAGCACCATCCTGCAATTGCTCGGTATGTAACTGACCTTTCTTTTGTCATGTTCCCTGAGGTCAGGGTATATTTTGGAGGGAATTAGGTCCCTTCTTGTCCAAACGAGTAAATGCCAGATCTTCTCAGCACTCTGGTTTCAGGCCCCTTTCCAGTACATCCTATGTTTGTGATCATGAACCTGTCTCTGTGGCTGACCAAGGCCTGCAGAATGATCGAGTAGCATCCTTTGAATCTGACATATTCATGTGCTCCTTGTCACAGTTGAACTATGGATATGTGAGTGCCATTGAAGGCTCCAGCACAGGGTGGGAAACCCATTCTCTCAAAGCCAGATATTTTTCCAGACACGTTAACAATGTCCACCACAGTATTAATTGCCTCACAAATCTCAGTCACCACAACCCCAAGAGTTGACTTGCCAACCCAATTCCAAACTGGTTAGATATGGAACTGTAGCAGTCTGGGAGCCAGAATATAGATGGCAATAGCAACCTGCTTCTGGTCCAGTATAAGGGCCTGCCTCAATTGTGTGTCCTTGTGCTGGATGGTTTGGCAAGCTTCTCACACAGCTCCATGAAGGTCTGCTTCCTCTTGTGAAAGTTCTGGAGCCACTGCTGGTCACCCCAAGTTCACATGATGATCTGATCCCACCATGCTGCGTCAGTGGTCCTGCACCAGAAGTGCTGGTCTACATATGGGAAGTTCACAGTGATTGCAATATGCAATGGGTGTCTCCAATCTGCCATGAATGAACTCCCCTCTGAGACCTGCCGCCACCTTCCAAGGGGCAAAACTGCTGCTGTAATGTCATCAACCATCTCACAGAACCTCTATCTGCACCCTGCTCCAATAAAAGTTCAGCCACAAGCAGTTCTGGGTCCACGGCATGGCACTGGCTGGAATGGAAAGAAGCGAGGAGTGTACAGAGACACAAGCACCCCAGCTAAATGGGCTGGTGGACTAAGAAGACTTCCACAAAGAGGCCCAGGAGGGACAGACAAATCCTCAAGCTAGTGAAGTGCTAAGAGCCCTGGGATACACACCCATGGATCAAACCCATGTAACTGCAGCGCTAGTGTGAATGCAGCTACATCAGTATGGTCATCTGTGGCTCTGCAGCGTGGCTGCTCAAACGCATGCTTGGCAAGCACTGGTCTGCCTGCACAGGAGCCGAGACCAGGGTACATTCTGCTGTGCTGACATTCCCTCAGAGGGAAATTTTGCCGTTAGTACATCGCAGCTCAGCAAGTGGCCTTAAAAGCTTTGATTTTATGAGGGTTCCTTCCGTCTACTGAACAGAAAGATTATTTTAGTTCATGGTCACATTTACAGTAGTACTCACCACTTTTATTTGTTGATGGCACTAAAATGTGATTATTATGCAATTCACCTTTCACTGGCAATGGAACAAAGGCCACACTGGATCTTTTACAACCATTTAATTGCGATGATTTTTATTCTTCCTAGTAGAGGAATTTGAATTGCAGGCAGTTTATCCACTCATGACTTAATTCAGTCTTCTGATATGCACGTACACCACCTCCCACTGATTTTAATGGGAGCTGCAGTAGCAGAACTGAGAGGAGATTTGGGCTTTTAGAGTTTCACATGTGACAATAACTTTTTGAGGAAAGATCTGCTGGGACTTCACCTGGTGTGCATGCCTCTTTTTCCAGTAAGGATGATCTAAATCCTGTGAGGGAACATGCCATAATTTACATACAATAACCTAATGCTGTGCCAATGTCAAAGAAACCTTTGTAAGCGATATACTTTGTGCGGCTGTGGACTTTCACAATAGGTCCACTGTGGAAATTCTATCTTGGCTAAAACTATGAATAACAGATGCTTGGATAAAATGACCTATAACAAAGGATGGTGATGCCCAAAGGTACAAGTGGCCCCTGTTAAAAACCCAGCATTCTCTGTTAATCACCACATCAGGGAATCTGAGATACTTGATTATGTGCTATTCTCAGCACGGGGAGATCTTGCTGAGTGATAACTATTGGAAAAATGACTGTTTAAATAGCAATTAATTGTGACAGTTCGCGTAGATGCTTCCATTCATTTTTGCCCCTCATTACCATTTCAGAGGGCAGGCCTCAGACTATGTTGTCACATCTCTAGGATGTTTGGTACAGCACTGCCAACAGTGAACCTGAAAATGGAGTTAGCACCTGCAGTATGTGTGATTTACAGATCTCTACCTTCCTGTAAAACAAGTAAAAACAGCCATGCACTTCATCAAGATAGAGAGCACAATGACTCATCAGCTAACATTCTACATCTGAGATGACACAAAATGGCATCTCCCTCACAGCTGCCCCTGAAGCGGACAGGAAGACCGTTCTACATTTAAACGAGCAATACACAGAAAAGAGAATGACAACATTTTCTTTCAGGTACCATAGCTAGATACGCCACACAGACAAGGATTACCCAGAAACTCAGAAGTGCAGTTAGCTTCGGAAAGCAGTATGCCCCTAAAAGGTTTTACTGAAGTGAAGAGAGATGGGGTGGGAGAGGAAAAAGGGAGAGGACTCAAATGAAAGGGAGATGATTTACTAATAAGGTAAAGGGAGCTAGGATTTGCTAATTCCACATGGGCTAAGAAATTCTCAAAGCACAGTTAAAGTTAATGGGAGGGGATTTTCAAAGGCACAAATTACAGTTAGGCACTTCAGTCCCACTTATCTGAAATAAGAGTTGAGTTCCAGAGACCATTTGTGCCTTTGTAAATCTCCCCCAACCTGTCCCTCTCCGTCCCAAACTTTCTAGAGCCTCTGAACTCAAGGAAGCCAAATTAGGCCAAATTTTGTCTTTATTTTTATTTATTACCATACTGGAATCTCAGCGTGCTAGATGCTGTGCAAACAGAATGAAAAGACAGTTCCTGGCCTAAGCTTAAAGTCTAATTTGAACATTTAACTAACTTTTCCTTGTGGTTCCTTTTCATAGCAATCACAGCTGTTCGTGATTGCTTTTTAAAAACATGGCCTTATGTGCAGCTGTTAAATGTCGCTGATAAGGGTGTCACTTCTCTTCCAGTTCTGCTTGGTTTAATAAATGGTCATCATCATATGGTGGGGGTTTCATCCATAGCATACTGAGGAAAAAAATGTTACTAATATAGATTTTTTTTTTCATCTTAAAAGTGACTGTAGTATGTATGTAAGGTGACTGTGAAGATATGCATATATTTTTTAAACTGTAGCAGGAAGCCAGGCAGGAGGGAGCTGGGGAAGGTTCTAGGCCAGGGGTCAGCAACCTTTGGCACGCTGCCCATCAGGGTAATCCACTGATGGGCCGTGAGACATTTTGTTTACATTGTGTCAAGTATCAGGGGTTAGATTGAGTGAGATGGGTACCCAGAAGTCACCTACTACAGGACAGGCCCAGCAAGGAAAATAACAGAACGCCACTGGCCGTCATGTACAGCCCCCAGCTAAAACCTCTCCAGCACATTATCAACAATCTACAACCTATCCTGGAAAACGATCCCTCACTTTCACAGACCTTGGGAGGCAGGCCTGTCCTCACTTACAGACAGCCCCACAAGCTGAAGCAAATACTCATCAGCAACTACACACCACACCACAGAAACACTAACCCAGGAACCAATCCGTGCAGCAAACCTTGTTGCCTGCTCTGTCCCCATATCTACTCTAGCGACACCATCTGAGGACCCAACCACATCAGCCACACCATCAGGGGCTCATTCACTTTCACGTCTGCTAATGCCCCTCTGCCATGTACATTGGCCAAACCGGACAGTCCCTATGTAAAAGAATAAATGGACACAAGTCGGACATCAGGAATGGTAACATAGAAAAGCCAGTAGGAGAATACTTCAATCTTGCTGGACATTCTATAACAGATTAAAAAGTAGCTATACTGAACAAAAAAAACTTCAGAAACAGACTTCAGAGAGAAACTGCAGAACTAAAATTCATTTGCAAATTTAACATCATTAATTTGAGCTTGAATAGGGACTGGGAGTGGCTGGCTCACTACAAAAGCAGCTTTGCCTCTCCTGGAATTGATACCTCCTCATCTATTGTTGGGAGTGGACTACATCCACCCTGATCGAATTGGCCCTGTCAACACTGGTTCTCCACTTGTGAGGTGTCTCTTCATGTGTCAGTATATAATGCCTGCATTTGTAATTTTCACTTCATGCATCTGAAGAAGTGGTTTTTTTACCCACGAAAGCTTATGCCCAAATAAATCTGTTAGTCTTTAAAGTGCCACCGGACTCCTCTTTGTTTCTGTTTACGTTGACTGTTCCCAGGCACGGCCCTCCGCAGCTTCCATTGGCTGGGAACGTTGCTCCTGAGGCAAAGGTGGCCCTGCTGCTGCTCCTAAGAGGAAGAAGATGCCCCATGCTGCCTCTCTGGAAGGGGATCCCCATGCCACCATAATTCCAAGTGCGGGAGGGGGCAAGACCAAGGTCCCAGATTGCTTTAATCTGGCCTTGCCTTCCTTACCAACCTCAGTAGCTTTACTGAACAAGCTAGACCTGATTTTTTTTTTTGGACTGCTCCCTCTGTGAGCATGGTGGTTAGTAATGCTTTTATATTGTCTTTTGGTTCATGTTCTATAAATTGTGCTGAGGAACAACCACCGCTGGGGCAAAGGGTGAGGGAGGGAATCGCTTATGATTATATAAATCACCTACTCTTCCATCTGGGATCATACAATATTCTTGTGGCAACTACAGCAACTTCTTCCATGGAAAAGTACTGGGAAAATACTTCATGCATTTTTAGCATCTTTTCATGCAAAGTAGCAACCAACAACAAGAAGGAGCCAGCACCAGGGACTAGATACACAAAGGCAGTTAGATGTTACAACACCCCACCAAGGAGTAGAATTCTCAGCTCTGAGTTAAGTTCCCAGGCTCCCTGCACAATGCATGGAGAAAATTAGGCTCATGAGGAAGGAATCCTTAGAAACCTGCAAGCTGTGTCTGGTCATTTGATTATTTATACAAAGCGAAGTAACTTTAACAGGAGAGATTGAGCACCTTTGTGGCGCTAGCCCCTTATGACCAACTAGCTCTCCGTGGACAACAGCTTGAGAACTGATGCTCTGGGTCATAGTCAAATAGTAGAGGACTGAATTCTATCCTCAGTTACATGTGCACAGCTCCTGCTAAAGCCTATAGGAGTTGCACATTGCATAACTAAGGGCAGAATCTGGCCCATAAATTGTCCAGCTTGTAATTTATGCTTCTTGCATAGTGTAAACTAGCAGTAGTTACATGCTACTATCATCTACTTGCAAAATATTATCTACTGCTGTAATTAAGTTGCTTGTTTATATACAGTGCAGGGCACTAATATATTAACTAGTGTATAGTGATTGGTGCCTGCAAGAAGTGTAAAGGATAATTATGAAAGTTTCACAAGGGCATGAGTAAAATGGGATGCTTTCAATATTGTCCTCCCTTCTGGTGTTCTGCTGTGTTGTAATACTGGGGTCTGATCTGCATTGTAAATCTACTTAGTCACTGCTCTAGTGAAAATCAGCATAATTACTATCCATGTGAGAAAAACACCCCTTAGCTTCCCTGGTTATGGAGCATGTGTTCCCCTTCAGAGTAAAGTGATGAAGGGAAGGCTACAATTCACAGAATATTCCCTATAAAAATACATTGCATGAGTTGATATGTACAGTAAAATGCCAGCCAGTCACATGGACAAAAATATTTATAGCAATTGGCATTTGGTATGTCTAGAAATGCCCGCTGAATAGAAACAAATCCCTATCAATGACATATTGAGGATGATATGGAGCACAGCATTGCTGCTTACTTACAGTACCTATATGGAAATGTGGACTGAGATTTTCTTCTGGTCTCCTTATGCTCTTAAATGTCAGCCATGCCATCTGCAATATTCATATTTAGCCTTGCTTACACACCTACCAAATCATGTGGATTTGCTCTCAGTATTATTCATTAACCATTAATCTTTTGTAGTAACGTAGAGTCAAATTTTCTGCTTTATAAATTGGCCGAGCTGTATTGACTTCAGTGGTCCTATGTATTGTGCACATTTATTTTTACAAATATTCATTTCTTGCATGGTGCTTTACACATTTTTAATGTGAGTGTTCTGGGAGTTTTAAAATCCTATTCTAGCTGCACCTCTTACAGAAAACAGTGACCTTGACCTTGGGTCACTTCTTTGGCCTTGCCTTCTCTAATATAACGTTAGAGCTGACTGAAAAACAGAAGTTCCATTTCTCAGGAAATTTCAACTTATCAAAACCTGTTTTGGTTCTGAATTGGCATAAGTCAACATTTCAAAATTTTCTGTGGTACAGAAATTCTGAAAAAACGTCAATTCAGAAATGGCAAAACACACAGTTTCAATAATGGCAAAACAATACAAAATAGTAAATTATACATTTAAATTCATGTTTAATAATAAAAATATAAACTAATCAAACTGAGATGGCTGAAGTGAATCATTTCAACACTTCCCCATCAAAAATGTTGTCAAATGCTAATCCTGCCCATGAATGTTTTGATTTCAACACAACTGCATTTTCCAGAAAACTCTCCAGTCAAAATTTTTTTTGACCAGCTCTAATAAACACATAGAAAGCATGTATATTTAAAAACAAAAAAAGTCTTCCAAAACAAAACACTGCACTGCAAGCACTATTTCCCCCAGGGAAAGGATGAGAAAGAGAATGAATGAGAATGCAACAGATAGTCACGTTGCTTAATGCACTTCTGGAAAGTGCTCTGATACTACTGTGATGAGTGCAGTATAAGAACAGAACTAGATTAGACTAAAAACAGTCATTTAACTATTTCCTTCCATGGTTGCCAATATGGAAATCAAGGAGAGAAATTAAGTAGTGGAGTGTTTAACCCGCAGTAGTGATAGTAGTGTGTTTAATTTCCCCTAGATTTTAAAACGTACTCAGTTTAATGCTCTGTTCTAGATATGAATACATTGTCAGGACACACTGGAAACTGAAGAAAGGGAAGGTAAACCTCCCAAATAATCCTGGTGAGAAGAAGGGTCCACTTGAAAGTGACAGCAAAGGAGCCAAAAGCTCAGAGGTGAATGATGAACACTGTGGTCCAGATGCGGAGACAGATGAAAGAGGAGTACAGCAATGTGCAGAGATAAGAGCAGCAATGAGGAGTCCCTTGCTGAACTTCATTCTAAGAGTCTTTAGATCCCTCTGCAGCACCTGCCTGAAGTTAAGTGTTTACTTAAATGCTTTGCCAAAGTGAGGCTTCAGTGAACTTCCAGAACAGATTTGAAAATTGTTCACATAAGGTGGACAGCACAGGGATGGGCTTTACAAACCCCATGCTAAAGCAGAGACAAATACTGGGCCCCATACTGGCCCAGGGAGGCCTTTCCCCCTCAGGCACTGTTGAGCATGCTCCTGGGAGAATACCAGGATAAAGAGCGTCAGCAGCCCCAGGTGGGTGGCCATTTCCTGGAGGAGCACTGCCCTGCAGCAACAGGAGAGGAAAGTTCTCCTAGGTGAACCTATGAATCTCCCCCCACCTCCCCAGCTGCTCTCCAGGAGGGAGGAGGAACCGTGGGCTAGGATTTGAGCAGGCAACAGGCATCAGCCCTAGACTGTGTGGGTTTGGAAATAAAGACTAATGCCACTGTGCCCATGCCCCAGACTGAGATGCAGTGGTAGTAGGAAGTGGCCCAGGGGAAAGCGAGCAAGCAGGCTGGCCAAACTTAGGCCAGTGCATGCTGTTTAACTTTCAGGGCCCAGGGCATAGATCTGCTGCAGAGGGAGGACTCAGGTCCCCTTTCCCACCCCAGAGCTATGCCTGTAGCCTCAAGGAGGACAGGATGAGGGGTTACCATCAAAGGTCACTCCAGCTAACACCTCATCCAGTGGCCAGGGATACCTGGAACAGGCAGAAAGGCTTAGGGTTGCCAACTTTCTAAAACTGAACAAAACCGAACACCCTTGCCCCACCCCTCCTCCTCCTCTTCCCCGAGGCCCCGCCCCTACCGCACCCCTTCTGAGGCCCTGTTCCCCACTCACTACATCCCCCCTCCCTCTGTCGTTCATTCTCCCCCACCCTCACTCACTCACTTTCACCAGGCAGGGGCAGGGGATTGGGGTGCAGGAGGGGGTGAGGGCTCCAGCTGGGGTGCAGGCTCTGGGATGGGGTTGGCGATGAGAGGTTTGGGTGCAAGAGGGGGCTCATGGCTAGGGCAGGGGGTTGGGGTGCGGACTCTGGGGTGGGGTCAGGGATGAGGGGCTTGGGGTGCAGGAGGGGGCTCAGGGCTGGGACAAGGGGCTGGGGTGCAGGATGTGGGCTCCAGCCAGGCAGTGCTTACCTCAGGCATCTCCCAGTCGGCGGCACAATGGGGCTAAGGCAGGCTCCCTGACTGCCCTGGCTCTGTGCACTCATGGAACTGGTGGCATGTCCTTGGCCCTTTCATCTGGGGACCACAGGGGCTCTGCATGCTGCCCGCGTCCACAGGCTCCGCCCCCACAGCTCCCATTGGCTGCAGTTCCAGGCCAGTGGGAGCTGCAGCGCTGGCTCACTGGGTGGGGACAGCGCGCAAAGCCCCCTGGCTGCCCCTGCACCTAGAGAGCACAGAGACATGCTGGCCACTTCTGGGAGCTGTGCAGAGCCAGGGCAGGCAGGGAGCCTTCCCTAGCCATGCTGTGTTGCCTACTGGACTTTTAGCTGCCCAGTCAGCGGTGCTGATCAGAGCTGCCAGGGTCCCTTTTCGACCAGGTGTTCTGGTCAAAAACTTGACACCTGGCAACCCTAGAAAGGCTGGAGTTGGAGGCCCAGACTGCTAGGCCTGCTGACCAAACAAACCACCCCGTTACAGGCACTATCCATGTTTTCACTGATGTGCTTTAATTCATGAGGGACGGGGAGTCAGGCATAAGGCATGACGACAGCAAACTGAATTTCAATATTTCTAGTTTAATAGAGGAAGTTAAAAATTATAAGCCAAGTGTCTAAGCCGTCCACTGTTTTAATTTCTGAAAGAATACTGTTCATGTAGTGTTGCACATTTATCCATTTTCAAATAAGGAATGTTTCTGTGCTGGTATTTGAATTTGATAGAACGCTGTAATTTTGTAATTTACCAATTTTTAATTCTTAAATAGCTCTGGGTTCTTTTCACATTTTAAATTCCTTACACCATGTTCAATCTGAAAGAGCAAAACAGATATGCATGCCCAATTAAAAAGCCAAATCACTTAGGTCCTTAGCTGGGGAAAAAGAGAAGCCAGTGTTTCTTGAATACATTCTGTTCTGCATGTATCCCCCTTCACACAGTGCGGGGGAAAGGACAGCAGAGGCCCAACGCTCCATCAAGCATCAAGAGTGTTATGACAATCTTCCCTTTACTCTTCCATACCTACTTTTCACTATGGCTAGCCCGTAGAAACTTGCCAGAAAATCCCCATGCCCACATAAGCCAACTGCAAAGTACTTTACTTGGGAAGGAAAAATCAAATGCACAACTACAAACCAGGGAATAACTGGCTAGTGATAGTACTGATGAAAAAGGATCCGGGGCTTACCATAGTAGGATCATAAATTGAATATGAGTCAACAGTGTTGCAGTTGCAAAAAAAAAAAAAAAAAAAAAAAAGACTAATATAGTTCTGGGATGTATTAACAGGAGTGTCTTATGTAAGACAGAGGAAATAATTGTCCCACTCTACTTGGCACTGGAGAGGCCTCAGTTGGAGTAGTGTGTCCAATTCTGGGCACCACACTTTAAGAAAGAAGTGGACAAATTGGAGAGAGTCCAGAGCAACAAAAATGATAAAAGGTTTAGAAAACCTGACCTGTGGGGGAAGGTTAAAAAGAACTGGGCCTATTTAGTCCTGAGAATAGAAGACTGAGAGGGGTACTGGTTAACAGTATTCAAATACGTTGAGGCCTGTTATAAAGGGGATGGTGATCAATTGTTCTCCAGGTCCACTGAAAGTAGAACAAGAAGTACTAGGCTCAATCTGTAGCAAGAGAGCTCTAGGTTAGCTACTAGGGAAAACTTTCGAACTGTAAGGGTAGTTAAGATCTGGAACAGGCTTCCAAGGGAGGTTGTGGAATCCCCAGCATTAGATGTTTTTAAGAACAGGTTGCACAAACACCTGTCAGGGAAATTCTAGATTTAACTTGGCCCTGCCTCAGCACTGAGGGCTGGACTAGATGACCTCTCATGGTCCCTTCCAGCATGCCTCATACGCAGCATGTTCACTTCTATGAAAATCTGTGTTGGTGCACATTGCTGCTAAGATTTCCTTTGTTGTACCTATGCTGATGCACAACCCCATATCCTTTACACATTGCTGTTTCAAAGTAGAGCTCTTTGACTCAGAACTATTTTTCCATTGGCAACCACTGCATATAAGTAAATGTATATATTTTAAACATCTCTTTATTTTTTTATTCAATGCACTGCACTCTACCACAGCAAGATGAACACTCATGCCCAGGTTACAAAGCCAATGGTACAGAATCCCAAAAGGTTGTATAATTTCCTCTAATTTAAAAAAATGATTTTTAGAAACCTTGTGGCTCAACAGTTACTCTTCACAGAAAATTCATAACTGGTTAGAAAAATAGAATTCAACATCCTTCTGTATTATAGACATAATATGAAGATATTTAGTTACACTGTAATCTTTATTTTAAGAACTCACCTCCTGCATTAGCAGCAAATCACAATGTAACTTAAACAATGGAGCCACTAACATGGCTCCACAGTATGAAGTATACATAGTTACAAATACAATTTTTAAAAGCTATGTTATAAAATATACAGTGTGTCCTTTTTACATTATAGATAAACATTGCATAGTTTTCAAATATGGCATGTAAACAACTCAATCACATAAAGACATTTACGATATAACTTATGAAAATGCTGTACACTAGAACAATTATAAATTAAGTGTAAATAGCAATTATTAGAGTCTGGGAATGAATATGCTGGGACATGTGCTATCAGTTTTTAAGTAAATGTCTCCTCTGAAATCCATGAGTTCTGCTTAAAAATAAAGGCATATGACACAACGTATATGAAGAGTGAAGAAGGATAAACAAGAACTGAATGTAGGACAGGAGAATAGTTACAACAAAGGAGCCTAGAGCGCTCATATGCCTAAACATAATTCCTCCAGTTCCTTTGTAGCAACTGCTTTCCCTAACCTACCCCTGGTGTTTTGATAGAGGGCTTGTTTAAGCTTTTATTTAAAATAAAGAGCCACTCTGTTAACTGACTAAGGAAAAGCAAGAAACTTCTTCTATTTTAAAGTTAGTCAATCAAAAATCTGACAGAATTTCACAAGAATATCTAGATATTATTCTAATGAGTCAAAAAGCTGAGAGTAGGAAATGCACATAAGCCTATAAAGACATGTGAGAGCACATTAGAAATATCAGCGGCAGAATAGAGATCTTGTTCATCTGAGAAGAGTGGTTTAAAGACAACAAAGTTCAACAAACATTAACGTCAAGAAAACAGAAAAAGGAATAGGGGTGGCTGGTCCTAACTCTGAGCTCTCTATTGAGATCCAGAGAAGCAGAGTTAGGCCTACATTGAGTCCTTTTGAAAATCCTATCTGGGCTAATAGATACAAATCGCAACTATGCTTAGCATCTTGTCATTGGCTCACAGATACAGAAAAAATCAAAAGCTCAGCCTGAATAAAATTTAATATAGTATGAAAAAGCAGACTTTACACAACTTGTAAACATGTCAATTTAAAAATGTGAAGAACTTATTTTCACCCTCAAAATGTACATATTTACATAATAACTGAGTTCTGCCTATTAAATTACATAACATTAAGAAAATAGGAAACTTGTTTCAGAAGTAAATCTATTTTAGCAGCACTGAGTAGCTATGCTACAATGAAAGGGTCTTGTCAGCATTTCCATTATAAGTCTCATTTGTAACTCAGCTATAAAAACTAAAAATTAGCAGAGAGCCAGGGTTGTAATTTTTCCATCCCTCACAACTGTCAGCCTTCACACATTCCAACCCTCACCCACTGCATCTCCCATGATTTGGTCATTTTTAAATTACATAAAGCCAACAAAAGCGTACTGATTTTTGAAGGCTTTGCAGTACTCAGAATGGCTCATTCTGAAATGTTGCAGTTTGTCAGTCCATGATGTGGACTAGTCTTCACGGGCATTTACTAAAACATTAATACCCACAGAGAGTGAGGACAAGGGACTTCCCAGCATGTGCTGTATGATTACTTTACCTATGGATTTTTATTAGAGATTTGGATTCCTAATATGCACATGCATAATACCGACAGTACAAATTCACATCAGGCACTATGTTGATTCCAACTAAGTTGACTCAGGCCATGCTGTAAATGGTTACAGTTAACACACATTTTCTCTACAGTAGATGTTAAAAGATTTCTTTAAGAACGTGTGATCTTAGCATAAACCCCACAGTAGGCATAATGCTGAAGTCCAAATTTCCTTGGACTTTTATTGCTCTAAATCCAATCTTTACCACTATTTTAAAAGGCTGTTTTATGGTTTAGTAAAGAGGTTCCAGCAAGCCCTTCAGTAGGCACCCAATCCTTAATCAATTTATACTTTCAAAAGGCAAGTGCACCAGCAATTTAAAATTGTTACATGTTAGCCTTTAGCTAGAAGTCACAAAATACAGCATCTCAGCTCTCTAACGTTACAGGAAATGAATATATGAAAACATTTTCATTCTTCTGATTTTTTGCCTCTTCCAGAAACTTTGTGGGATCATCGGGTGAGTGTGGTAAATATCCCTGTAATTTGGAGAAAATGTTCTGCACATTCCAGAGTGGTTTTTTTAAGTTCATATCTCTCAACTCATTGGAGCCATTCTGCTAATGGGACTGCATAGCAATGTTTATTTGTTTGGTACTGCTGACCTTGAATTAATGTATCATATAGTAGTAGATCCTCCAGATAAAAATCCAGCCTTAGCTTTTTACCTGATCTTAGACTTTCTGAGAACCCTGTAGAATTTGTTCTACTGCATTCCTTGATGAGTAGTATACCACTGGATACAAGAACCTAACAGAGTTTTCATTCATTCCTCAGTATACTGCCCAGTATACTGATTTTCAAGAGATTGATTGTCTTATACTGTATCTTTTCTATTACAGATTGATCCCCTCCTAGAATGCTGTGTTGTCTGAGTAGGTTTTCTCATCACCAGCTGCTGGTTCTGTCTTTGTAACACAATTTTCTTCATCAGCCAATTCAACTGTGTTATCGTAAACTGCCATAGCCTTTCCCTGCTTGTCTCTGGCCAGCTCATCTTCCGTCTTGTCTTTGCAGCATTTGCAGCACTTGTTGCAGAAGCAGTATCTCCCACAGAAGGAGAGTGCAGAAATTATCACATTATCCCATGGCTTCAAGGAGTGTAACCACCTGGGAAGGAAATCCCAGTTTTGGAGCTTTGTAGGCAGTATATTTGGCCGTTTGGACTGCAGAACATTAATCACAATCACCACAATCAAAGCGAGTAGGATGGGACCACAAACACCCAGAAGGACCTGCCAGCCAGCTACCGACAAACCAAACACAGCCAATGGGATCAGGAAGAAGCAGAGGATGAGATAAAAAACAGCAAACCATCTGTACTTGGCTGTTATGTTCCCCAAGCTCTTTGCGAGGCGGATTGGTACCCGGGTGAAAGGTATTGGGTACCACAGAATAATCCCGGAAATATTGAAAAAAAAGTGACACAAAGCAATCTGAAAGCAAGCATATTTTGAACAGTTAGTTAGAGTGCCTTTAAATACTGTGTCCCAAATATCAACAAACCTGTGATCTTCCTCAGAGTCTGTGTTCTGTCTTCCCTTGCTCCCCTCTTACTCTATTATCACACTTAGAGTTATGATTAGATTTAGGTTGTAAGGTCTTGTCTATGTTCTGGGAAGCACTATGCACACTGTGGGTACTACATAATTAATAATAATGATTAAAAATC
The DNA here is from genome assembly GCF_015237465.2 of Chelonia mydas. Lineage (NCBI taxonomy): Eukaryota > Metazoa > Chordata > Testudines > Cheloniidae > Chelonia > Chelonia mydas. The sequence continues at coordinate 106,133,769 of NC_057852.1, forward strand.
AAGATAATGTTTGGAAAATATCCAGACTTCTGTGTGTTTTTGATGAGTCATCAACATAAGACAACTAAGTTACATCTGACTTGGCCTAAGGGTCTAATTCCTTACTCTCACACCACCAAAATTCCCAGTGAAATCAGGGCGCCTACAACAAGAGTATGGGGTCAGGTCATTACAAGTGTACAATGGACAGCACATCCACATGCAGAATGAAACACAGAGCTGGTCAGAGAAGCTCTGGGAGAACCAGATTCTTTGGAATATGTGGTTCCATCAGCATCAAAATGCTTAATGAAACGGGGTCCATTTTGCCAGAATATCATTGCGGGGAGGGGGAGAAAGGTTTCAACAAATGTCCCATTTTGACATTTTTGGAACAAAACATTTTGATTTTTTGCTTTCAAACTACTTTTCATATCTAATGTTTTTTTTTACTTCAATAAAAAATGCAAAAAGTTAAAATCAAAAAGAAACATTTCAAATGACCCAATATATTATTTTTCATTTCCCACTGTGGAGAATTTGGAAATTTTGGGTGTTTGCTCCAATTTGGAACAAAGCCAAAACTCAATATCTCGAAATCCTTCACAAAACAGAACTTTCATCCTCCACGCAGCTCTGCTGAGTAGTTCTACCATGCAGCCCTTCACCCCAGTGCTGCATGCTGGGGACAAAGCCAGCCAACTCAAACAACAAGCAATTTCTTTTTCAACTAAAAAAGATACAAGTACAAATCAATGAGAAGGGCACACAAACCTAATGTGTATTTTAATGTAAAAAATGTGTGGCTTATAAGGAAATAAGGTGCTGCCTTTAGACTCCGGCAGTCTAATAAGTCAATTAGGACAAATGCAAAGTCCTCCACTTAGGAAAGAACAATCAGTTGCACACATACAAAATGGGAAATGACTGCCTCGGAAGGAAAACTGCAGAAAGGGATATGGGGGTCATCGTGGATCACAAGTTAAATATGAGTCAACAGTGTAACGCTGTTGCAAAAAAAGCAAACATCCTTCTGGGATGTATTAGCAGGAGTATTGTAAGCAAGACCCAAGAAGTAATTATTCCGCTCTACTCCGTGCTGATTAGGCCTCAGCTGGAGTATTGTGTCCAGTTCTGGGCACCACATTTCAGCAAAGATGTGGACAAATTGGAGAAAGTCCCGAGAAGAGCAACAAAAATGATTCAAGGTCTAGAAAACATGACCTACGGCGGAAGATTGAAAAAATTGGGTTTGTTTAGTCTGGAGAAGAGAAGACTGAGAGGGGACATGATAACAGTTTTCAAGTACCTAAAAGGTTGCTATAAGGAGGAGGGAGAAAAATTGTTCCTCTTAACCTCTGAGGGTAAGACAAGAAGCAACGGGCTTAAATTGCAGCAAGGGCGGTTTAGGTTGGACATTAGGAAAAACTTCCTAAAATACAAAGGTTAAAGAAATTCTTGAGTGAACAATTAGCAGCAGGTTTTGTGGGAGTGTGGTCCGAGAGGAGGCAATTTTGTGGTCTGGAGATGTAGTCTTGATTTTTGAATATTTTGTTCCAGGCTTGTGGCGTGAGCCAGTGCTCATTCATATCCCTTAACAAAGGGATGGTGATGATCTAGTGGGCAAGGTTTAAAAGTCAGTCACTAGCTAACATTGGTAGAGCCCTGTGCAGATACAAAATTTATATCCCCAGATGTGGATATCCACGGATATAAAGCGGATATCCGCAGAGCTGCAGAGCTCTACCAGGAACTGCAGCAGCAAAAGCAGTAGCATGCCAGGCCGCCGCTCACAGGAGCCAGTGCCCAGCCCCAGCAACTCCTCCAGCATGGCTGTACCACCCCCAACCCTGCCCTTTGGGGTGGGCACCAGGCTCCCCAGCAGCTGTTCCTGGTCATGCTAGTGTGTGCTAGAGGCTCACACACTTCCAAACAGGAGTCCCTTCCACACAGCAGTATGCGTCTCTATAGATATCCATCCCCAGATATAAATGGAATGGATCAAGGACAATTATGCTCAGCTCAGTAAGACACTTAATGAAGTGGAAACTCAGGTGATCTTCAGTGGAATACTTCCAGTCCCTAGAGAAGGCGAGTGAAGGCATGAAAAATAATGAAGATCAGCAGATGGCTCAAGGATTGGTATTATGAGGAAATTTGGGGATGACTGACCAGTAAGAGGCATTCACATAAAGAAGACTCTTCTTGACTGATGAAATCCCCTTGAGTCCTGGGATATTAACATTCTGAGATCAAAACTGGCATGACTGATAAGAAGGGGTTTCAACTAGGAGATAAGGAGAGAAGATTGGAAGATACTCATTCAATCTCCACGCCTGGTTTCAATACACAGGATGAGGAAAATCAGCTAAATGAAGATATAGTCAGGGTTAAAGGAACACTAGAAAGTAAGAGTAGGGACAGCGAGGAGAAAGAAAGTACAAATATTGATTGGAATAATAGTCAGGTAGAGGATACAGTTAGTTAAAGGACTATACCCAATCCAGCCAGAAAACTGGGTAAGGTCTGAAGAAAACAACTGAGATGCATCTACACAAATGCAATGAGTCTGGGTAACAAAATGGGAGGAACTGGCACTAGTGGTGCAAGAGGTCAAACTGAATATTATAGGGATTACAAAAACATGGTGGAATAGCACTCATCCCTGGAATACAGATATTGAAAGGTATGTGCTGTTTAGGAGAGAGAGAAATAAAGGTAAATGGAGGGGGGGGGGGAATGTACATAAATGATGCAGAAAACTGTAAAGGAATAAGTGACAATATGGATAAAACAAACTGGGTCAAAATCACTTTAAAAGAGGTTCTATTGGGATAGTTTTATGGGTCTGCAATAGACCCCTTGTTTCAGACTTGGTTATGGACAGCAATATATTGAATAATGTAAGAGATAAATATTACTAGGAATTGTGTCATAAAGGGAGACTTTCAGTTCCCAGGTATAGATTGGAGAATAAATGCTATTAATATTGGTAGGGCCCACTTATTGCTGGATGTGATAGACGACAGTTTTCTTCAAAAAATAGTTACTGAAATAACGTGAGGTGATGCAATTTTAGACTTGGTTTTGGTAAGCAGTGAGGACATCTTGGTCATAGTGTTGGTCATAGAAAATAACCTTGGATGGAGTGATCATGAGTTGATTCGGTTTAAACTAAATGGAAGGACAATCAAAACCAGGTAATCAGCTATGGTTTATGATTTCAAAAAGACAGTAAAGTAAGAAAATCCATTTATTCATGTCTGAATATCGGTGACATCATAGCAGAACTTTTAGAAGCCTTCATCATCCACTGCTGTCTTTGCACATTCAGAAACTGACCTTCCAGTGATCTGTCACATACCATGTATTCATCTCCTCACTGGTAGTTCCCTACTACGATGACCCTCCACTATTTCTTCCGCAACAACTTTTTCAAGGTTATTTCCATCTGTACGCCTAATGTGACCAAAGCACATGATTGTGCATCTGCTGATTTCCGACATCTCCAATAAACATTTCCAACATAGACATTCGTCAAAGGACAGACTTTGGGAAATTAAGGGAATTAGTTAGAGAAGTCAACTGGACTGAAGAGCTCAAGGACTTAAATGTGGAGGAAGTTTTTGTATTCTTTCAATCAAGTAGACAAAAACTATCTGCAATTTGCATCCCAAGCAAGGGGAAAAAAGCAAGGGAAAGGCTCCAGACACAACTGGATAAAAAACCACCTCAAAAAGCTTATTAGGAGTAAGCAGAGAGCCTACAGGGAATGGAAAAAAGGATTTATCAGCAAAGAAAACTATATTTTTGAGGTTAGAAAAATGTAGAGTAAAGTGTCAGTTGCTAAAAATCAAGTTGAATTAGCTCATCAAGAAAATTAAAATAAATAGTAAGAGGGTTTTTTAGTTATGAAAATAAAAGGAAGGATGAGGCTGGGCCACTATGCGGTGTGGAGGGGGCGGGGAGATTAAAATTCTAGGCATGGCCCAAAAACTAAATGAATATGTTGCCTCAGTTTTCAATAAGGATGATAATACAGAACAGGGACATGAAGGCAGTACGGCTGATGGAAATGAGCATATGGAATGGAGACTGTCACATTGCAGGTGAAAGAAAAACTTTAAGAGTTTAATGATCTAAAATTAGGGAGACAAGATAATTTCTATCCCAGAATACTGAAAAAACTGGCACATGAAATTGCTAGTCCAGTAGCAAAGATTTTTAATAAATCTATCTATTTGGCAGTAGTACCGTATGACTGGAGAATAGCTAGCATTGTTCCGATATTTAAGAAAGGGAAAATAAGTGATCCGGGAAATTACAGAGCTATTAGTCTGACCTATATGGTATGCAAGGTTTTAGAACAAACTGTGAAGGAAAGAATAATTATATTCATGGAGGTAAATGGAAAAGGGGATGTAATGCAACATGGGTTTACCAAAAATAAAGTGTGCCAGACTAACCTGATTTATTTCTTTGAGAAGAGGAACTGATTTTTTAGATAAGGGAAATGCAACAGATCTAATACACTTGGACATCAGTAAAGCATCTGACATGGTACCACATGGAAAATTATTAGTTAAATTAGAGAAGATGAAGATTAGTACAAGGAACTGGCTAAAGGGGAGAAGGCAATGGGTTGTGCTGAAAGGTGAAATATCAGACTGCAGAGAGGTTACTAGTGGAGTTCCTCAAGGATTGGTGTTCGGGCCAATATTATTTAATATTTTTATTAATGACTTTGGCACAAAAAGTAGGAGTATGCTAATAAAATTTGCTGTTGATACAAAGGTGGGAGGTATTGGCAATACAGAGGAGGATCTGAATATTATGCAGGAAAACCTTGAAGACTGGGGTGATAGAAGTGGGATGGAATTCAATAGTACAAAGTGCAAGGTAGGGTCCAATAATAAGAATTTCTGTTATAAATTCAGAGCTTATCAGTTAGAAGCAACAGAGACTAAGTGTATTGGTTGATCACAGGATAACTATGAGCCACCACCATGTATGTGGCTGCGAAAAAGGCAGGTGCAATCCTAGGATGTATTAGGCAAGACTTTTCCAGTAGAGATAGAGAAGTATTAATGTCATTGTACAAGTACTGGTAAAAACTCATCTGGAATACTGTGTAAAACTCTGGTCACCCATGTTCAAGAAAAATTAATTCAAACTGGAACAGGTGCAGAGAAGAGCTACTAGGATGACTGGAATATGGAGGGTCTATTTTATGAGAGGAGAATGGAAGAGCTTGTCTTGCGTGGCCTAGCAAAATGAAGTCTGAGAGGACGTAAACACTAGGGAGGGTGAAGAGCTATTAAGTTTAAAGGACAGTGCTGGCACAAGAACATATCGGTATAAGCTGGCCACGAACAAATTAAGGCCAGAAATTTAAAGAAGGTTTCTAACCATCAAAGAGGTGAAGTTCTGAAACAACCTCGCAATAGGAGTTATGGAGCAAATAAGTTAATTAGTTTTGAGAGATGGATAAATTTATGAGTAGGATTGTATGATGGGGTTGCTCGTGATGGCGGGGGGCCAAACTCAACAGCCCTAGGGGTCCCTTCCAGTTTATGTCTTCCGTCGGTCACCTGAAGGGGTGACCCTGACGTATTCAGGGTTTTGTTTCTCCTTCCTCTGAAGCATCAGAGATGGGACACTGGACAGACGGTGCTTTAAGGTGGCACTGAGCATTCTCTCACTCAGGTGCTTGCTCACGTGCTCAGCCTCTAGCTGATTGCCATACGTGGGGTTGGGAAGGAATTTTTTCCAAAGTCAGAGTGTGACTTAGGGCGGGTTTCCTTTGCAGCATGGAGTGCAGTTAACTTGCTGGGATCATCTCAATATGTTTCACTCAATCAATCCCTACCATGGCAAGGGCTTCCGGCATTGGTACACCTCAGTCTCCCCCCTTCTCTGCCTGTGCCAGATAATAATTTAGTTTCTTGTGGGCTACAGAACTTTCATCTAATTTTGATTGTTGGGTTTAGCGTGGGGGTGTTGGGTGATGTTGGTGGCCTGTGATATACAGGAAGTCACACGACGAGGGCCAGGTCTACACTAAAAAGTTAAGTCAACCCAGTTGTGTCACTCAGGAGTGTGAAAAAGCCACACGTAAGTCAGCCTAACCGCCCCCTGTGGGCAGTGTTAGGTTGACAGAATAATTCTTCTGTTAACCAAATTAATACCCCTCAGGGAGGTAGATTAACTACAGCAATGGGAGAAACCCTCCCATTGCCACTGCAAGTGTGTATGCTGCAGTGCTACAGCTGCTGTAGAGGTTTAAGAGTGACATAGCCTAGATGATCTGGTGGTCCCTTCTGGCCTTAAACCCTACGACCTGCTTTCTAAAGCCTCAAGAAGGGGCTTGGGCAAAATAAGACCAGTGTCTGCTGACCAAATCGGTAGATCCCTGCCCTTATCTTATTTCCCTTCAGTAATTGTTATTTGATTAAAACTAACACTTAAACTAGGGCTGTAGATTAATCACAGTTAACTCACGCAATTAACTAAAAAAATTAATTGCGATTAATCAGTTTTAATTGTACTGTTAAACAATAGAATACCAATTGAAATGTATTAAATATTTTGGATGTTTTTCTACATTTTCATATAGTATTCTGTGTTGTAATTGAAATCAAAGTGTATATTGTTTATTACAAGTATTTGCACTGTAAAAATGATAAACAAAAGAAATAGTATTTTTCAATTCACCTCATACAAGCACTGTAGTGCAATCTCTTTGTCGTGAAAGTGCAACTTACAAATGTAGATTTTTTTTTGTTACATAACTTCACTCAAAAACAAAAAAATGTAAAACTTCAGAGCCTACAAGTCCACTCAGTCCTACTTCTTGTTTGTTTATGTTTGCAAAAGATAATGCTGTCCACTTCTTGTTTACTATGTCACCTGAAAGTGAGAACAGGCATTTTCATGGCACTGTTGTAGCCGGTGTCAAAAGATATTTACATGCCAGATATGCTAAACATTCATATGTCCTTTCATGTTTCAGCCACCTTTCCAGAGGACATGCTTCCATGCTGATGACGGTCGTTAAAAAAAAATGTATTAATTAAATTTGTGGCTGAACTCCGCAGGGGAGAATTGTATGTCCCCTTTTCTATTTTACCTGCATTCTGCCACATATTTCATGTTATAGCAGTCTCCCATGATCACCCAGCACATGTTGTTCATTTTAAGAACACTTTCACAGCAGATTTGACAAAACGCAAAGATAGCTACAGCACTCGATCCAAGGTTTAAGAATCTGAAGTGCCTTCCAAAATCTGAGCGGGACGAAGTGTGGAGCATGCTTTCAGAAGTCTTAAAAGAGCAACACTCTGATGCAGAAACTACAGAACCTGAACCACAAAAAAGAAAATCAACCTTCTGCTGGTGGCATTTGACTTAGATAATGAAAAAGAACATGCGTCGCTCCACACTGCTTTGGATTGTTACCGAGCAGAAACCGTCATCAGCATGGATACATGTCCCCTGGAATGGTGGTTGAAGCATGAAGGGACATATGAATCTTTAGCACATCTGGCACGTAAATATCTTGCGAAGCTGGCTATCACAGTGCCATGAGAATGCTTATTCTCACTTTCAGGTGACATTATAAACAAGAAGCGGGCAGCATTATCTTCTGAAAATGTATATAAACTTGTCTGAGCGATTGGCTGAACAAGAAGTAGGACTGAGTGGATTTGCAGGCTCTAAAATTTTACATTGTTTTATTTTTGAATGCAGTTTTTTTATACATAATTCTACATTTGTAAATTCAACTTTCATGATAAAGAGATTGCCCTACAGTACTTGTATTAGGTGAATTGAAAAATACTATTTCTTTTGGTTTTTTTACAGTGCAAATACTTGTAATTAATTATACATACAAAGTGAGCACTGTACACTTTGTATTCTGTGTTGTAGTTGAAATCAATATATTTGAAAATGTAAGAAACTTCCAAAAATATTTAAATAAATGGTATTCTATTATTGTTTACCAGTGCAATTAATCGTGAGATTAATCACAATTAATTTTTTTAATTGCACCATTAATTGCGATTATTTTTTTAATATCTTGACAGCCCTAATTCAAACACATGGTTTTGTTTTTTAAAGGCTGTCATAAAATGATTAATTAACATGAGATCAACTTAACTGGATTTAGCCCAACTTGAGATTGCCGCTGCTTAATCTTGTGTGGAGGTAATAAAATGACTACTGTGGTTATTTCCGTGTTTTATATGTATGTCAATAACCCAATCAGTTTATTAGAGTTATTGAAATGCATTGATACTGGTTATAGAGAAGACCTCATTACCATTTTCCCCCTTGATGTAGAAAGGTAAATTCAGACATCACCATATACCTGGAAAGTCATTTACCATTTTAAAATATAGGTTTCCAAACCTAGGCTCCTAAAATCAGCGGTGTGCTTTTCACAAGGGCTGAGCCAACAATGAAGTCAATGGGAGCTATGTGGTGTTCTGCATTTTTGAAAATAGGCCATCAGTGTAGATGTCTACATTCTGACTTCGGGAACCTAACTTCAGACTTTCATTTCTGAAAATCTATAAACAGAATCAAGACAATCTCAGGAAAGCCATTATATAACAGAATTCTGTGAACATTTAATGTACCTTTTTACTCTGGCCTCAGTATGAGAGACTGATGAGTGACCTTTAATAACCTGAAGAGCTCAGGTTTGAAAGGCCATAGTCTTGTACTAGTATGGGATATTTGTACACCAGCATCATTAGAGGTAAATCCTCCTTATACCTTAATCCTCCTTATTCTGGCAAAATTCTCACGGACTTCAATCTGTAAGTAACAATAAGCATGATTTATACTGACCTGTAATGAATATCTTAATGTACTGCCTGGACTTGCTAAAGCAGCAAGTATAGCCGTCGTGGTCGTACCAATGTTAGACCCCAACGTAAGGGGGTAAGCTCGCTCGATGCTTACAACACCAATACCTAGAAGAAGAAAATAGGACTGAATATTTTGGACTGAAAAACATAAAATATGAGGCTTTCGAAATAAAAGACCAAAGAACTTACCAACAAGTGGCGTAATAGCAGATGTGAAAACAGAACTGCTTTGAACAATGAACGTCATACCAGCTCCAACAAGCATTGCCAGGTATCCGGTTACCCAAGAAAAAGGATATGGGAAATCTGAAAAATAAAAAAGGGAGGGCACGACTTTTAGATTCACAAAATATTTGATGCTATATGTAATACAGATGTGAAAATATTATTATTATTTATTATTTATTAGATATTAAAGCTATTTGGGGCAAGGACCATTTTTTGTTCTATGTTAGTACAGCACCTAGGACAGCAAAGCCGTGGTCTTTGACTAGGGCTCCTAGGTGCTACCACAGTGCATATAATAATAGAAGCATTTAAATGGAGATCAACACAACATATAGGTGCCTTTCAAGTTATAAACTGAAACAACAAGGCCTACGGTTTCCAAATTTCAGTTGCCTCAATTTTGGCAGCTTTTCAAAAAGCACTGAGAACCCATCCTGTGAAAAATCAGGTCTCTTTAATGTGTCTCAAGTTGGGAACCCAAAAATCACTAATAACTTTCGAAAATATAGGCCTAAAGACCCTAATTAGAGAGATGATGCACCATGTTTCCCTGAAGCCTGCAGCTTTGCCAGTCAACTAAGAAATCAGGACTTCATCAGTTGTGAAGAGGTGAAATAAGAAACCCAGGAAACTGACCAGTTCCAAATTAGATGTAAACATGGGAACTGACTAATTTTTTTCCTGAGCTACTGGTGCCTTGTGCCCCAGAGGAAGGAAGGGCCAGCAGCAAGTCCTGTTTGTTTAACCTTCTCCGCATGCAGAGCACCATCTCTTCTTCCTCACTCAGACCTCTTTCAGGGCTGTGTCCCACTGCTAGTGGGACCCACCCCGCTCCTCAGTCTAGAAAGCAAAAGGGGATGATGGCAAAAGCTGCACCTGGGCGAATGTCCTAGCGCAAAGTGACTCCGTGCTAGAAATGCAGCTGGCTTTTTAATGAGACAGGTGGTCATAGGGATTGAAGCTGGCTGCTCAGTCAGGAGAGAGGGTGGCTCTTTTGGCTGTCATACCTCACTTAAGAAAGGGCTAGAGGGGTGTAGCAGGGCAAGGGAAGGAATGGTAGGAACTGGGGAGGGAAGGGAAAGCACCAAAAAAATTGTCCCTTTTTTCAACTAGCTCTAGCAGTAACATGAGGTGCAGGCCCCATGCCAGAGCAAGTAGTCAGCACTTCCGTGGTATTTACTGAGGATATATATCTACTAACCCCTAGGATTCTAACAGCTAATGATTATACAGTACATCAAAAACAGAGTCTGGACTTTGGTTTCTACAGCTTAATCAGCCACACTTCACAAGTGAAACATTCACTCACCAATTTAGAAAAAGAAACAAAAGAAACACACTGACAAGATGAAATATTATTCTAGAATTTCAGCTTCATATTGCTTTACTCATGCCATCACTTTGGATCGGCCAGTGCAAAGCGTCAGTACAGATGCTTATTGCCACAGTTATTCATAGTTACACAGAAACAACACATAGTTACCGGTATTGAGCGTCTTCTTGATAACTGAGGCCACTTGTCCTTTTAGCACAGAATTCAGTAACTTAACTATCAGCACCAAACAGATGCACAAAATTATCAAAGACCCTGCAAGCAGGATGAGACCGACAGCAAGATCAGCAAGATTTGTTCCTGCAAAGAGATGCTGGCCTAAAAAGGAAAAAGAAAGTCAAAGTCAGACTAGCCAGAATTTTATTTCTGTCACTAGTCCATACGGCCATTCTTCCATAAATAGGCATGATGGCATCAATGTCAAAGGTAGCAAAGGTTTCAGAGTAACAGCCGTGTTAGTCTGTATTTGCAAAAAGAAAAGGAGTACTTGTGGCACCTTAGAGACTAACCAATTTATTTGAGCATAAGCTTTCGTGAGCTACAGTTCACTTCATCGGCTGCATGGTAGCAAAAAATCCTTACCTCACTGGCTGCCCAGTATGGGTGTTTTAGGGGTGGGGGGGTGCGGATCTTCTATGGACAGGGCTATAAGATATACAGCATCCCCACACAAAAGGGCAGACAGAGACAGAAACATGCCCATGCATGGGTGGAGTATCTCCAGGCAACTTTGCGCAAGGGAGCGGTATGCAAAGGCAGGAGCAAATCTTAGTGTGTTCTCCATGGCAGGATGAGTGTGTCACCCCTTCTCTGCCAACTGGTACTCATATGCCAATGAAGATGATCAATCAAAATATCCAAGAAATCAGTCTTGTAAAATAACCATAGGACCCTGTCACTGGACTAGTAAGGGGTGACATGACATGGAAGACCTTCCGTGCTGATTTTAGGGCTCCTGGCAAGAGAGCTACGTGGGGTCTGAATGATGCGATGCTACCAAAAGTAAATTGGTCAATAACTCCAGAGGAGCTGGTCTGAATGTATGCAGCAGTCAAACTTCATTTTGCTTGTATCCCTTTATAATGATCTGTTGTTCACTTCACACAAAATAAGTGTATCTGAAACCCATAACTTACAAATAAATGGTATTTCTACTTACATTTTTCAATATTTTCTGTGTCAGACACATTTTTAATGGTCCATGTCAAGTTTCTGTCAGTCCAGCAAAGGTCAGGGGATGTACAGTTTTCTGAGGCCGGAATGGTGACATTCTGCATAGTCTAGATATTGCCATGCAAAACAGACAATTTAATCCTTTGCATTAAAAACTAACATGCATGGGTTTTCAAGAACTGCAACAAAGCATTCCTATAATAAATTAAGAGCGGTGAACAGGGCTAAGCTCAGTCTGTAAGTAATGGCATCCCACGAAGGAAGAGGCAGACTTGCTTGTATTTTGAAAAAAGGCTGAAACTTTATTCAAGTTAATTAAAGTAATATGGTGGGTGGGAGGGCTGTGGAATTCCTTGACAATCCCTACCCATCTCACTGTTTCCTTGAACCAAAGAAACTTATCTCCGCTGAGGTCCTTAATTGAAATTAGTGGAGGCAGTACTGCCTAGTGGGTAGAGCATTTGACTAGGACTCAGGACACCTGGTTCTACTGCCAGCTCTTCTTGTTGGGTGACCTTGGGCAAGTCACTGCACCTCTCTATGACTCAGCTTCCTCATCTGCAGAATGGAGAAATGCTACTGACGTCCTTTATAAATCACTTTGTCTCGTGACAACAAGTTCTATAGAAGAGCTAATTACTATTAGTGGGGGACCTGTACTGGACCCTTCACCTGTTTACCAACCACAACCACATCCATGAGGAGGGAAGTGACCAGTCCAGACTCTTGCTGTGCTGGCTGTGATTTGCCAAGCCAGTCATGTTCTGCTCTTTCAAAGCAGTTGCCTCGAGTAGATCAGACTCAGCTCTAGTGGATGCAAACAGGATTCTTCATTCAGGGTGGCAGACACACACAGACCCTGACTCTTCAGTTCACAGAGAAACAGGGTTATATAATACAAGGTCTGGACATCCTAGCCAGGTTAAGAATGCATGGAATGGATTGTTTGTTGAACTGTACAGTCCAAGAAAGTGGTTACCAGCCAGTTAGACTTTGAACTCTGACTCTCTGAGCCATTGACATTGTGACTGTCACTAGTCCACGGACAAGTTTTTCCTTTTCTGTTATCTCTCACTTTGTTGCCCTTACAGCCAGTGACAGGTTGTCTGTGCCTATGCTTGTAAGGGGCTTATTAAAACAATTCTCTAACATTGTGTGTTTAAATGCACCAATTTAACAATATTTTTGAATGACAATGCAGCAGGGGTTCTACACATCTCTTCTCCTTTCCTTTCCTTCACATGAATTTTTATTCATCAGAGACACGGGACTAAGCATACAATTTAATAAACACAAGAGAACTGATTGTCTAGGATTCATAGTAGTCTCTGAAACCAGGGGTTATTGTAAGTAAATCATGAAATCTTACAATGTTTAATGAATCTCCTGCAAATTCAGCAGCAATTACTGCCCATTTATTGCCAAATGTTACTTACTGTATTATTACAACATTACCACTCTCATCAGAGCTTCTGAAATAGCCACTAGCAGCAGCAAAGCCAACCAGTTAGTATTAGAGCCAAGCAATATGCTGTTGTTGTAGGACCTGATTCTAATATCCTTACTTTCATTGAGTAGAACCTTATTCCCCAACCCATCCCACTGGTTTCAATGAGATTACTCAAGGAGTAATCAGAATCTAGCCTTTAGAATATACGTTTAAAGAGGTGTGCATGGTCACATTTTTAATGGACCAGAACCTGCTCCTCTTATTCATGCTGACAGTAGCTTACTCTGAAAGTAGTCTTACTGAAATCTAGTAAGATAGTTTTCAAAGGAAGTAAAGGTGACAGAATCTAGCCCATCATAAACTGATATTGGGCTTCAGAGTAGCAGGCTGTATTCTATTAAATAAATGGGACTTGAGTGCAAAAAATCAAAGGGGAAATATGACCTACGGGTTTTTACGGGGTCATTGCTGTGCAGGAGGGACTACAGAGATTCTAACATGACTCCTATCTTAAGAACTATTTTTCGTGCATTTTGTACTCCTGAAAGATGGTAGATTGATAGTCCTGCTGAGTAACATTTTGTGTTTGTCGACAGAAAAGGTACTATATGGGCAGGGGCAGTACAAGCTTTCCACACTGCCTGCTAATATACCTGAACCCTGACCTGGAGTTATCAAATTTGTTCCCATAGTTAGTCTCAGCAGAGAGGACAAATATTGAATATTTGTTTAGTTGTTTTTAAATTTAAATATTTCCTTGAGTGGCAGTTCTAGAACAACAAATGTATACATGCACATAAAATTGTATGTATTTGATTATATCCCTCTTCCCACACGCTCCATGTAATCACTTATCTTCTTAGGCTGGGATTTTCAAAGACGTGTTTGAGAGTTGGGTGGCCAAAGCTCATTGAATATTAATGGCAGGTGAGTGACTAACTGCATTAGGCTCATCTGAAAATTCGAGCACTAGATTTTAAATTCTTCAGAGCAGGAATTGTATCTTTTTATGCATTTGGGGCCGCTGACTTGGAGACTTTGAACGTAACTGTAATACATATGAGAAATGATAACATTCTCATTAAGAGCACCAAGGGATCTTTAACAAACCAGTTTTTATTTAGATGAAGCACTGAACAAGATCCAAATCCTGCAGTCTTTAATCTAGCAAAATGTATATTGAAGTTAACTTCTGAAAGAAATACCTTTAATTGGGAGTTTTGCCTGAGTTATGAATTCAGTTTAAGCTCCAAGTCAGGTTGGTCACAAAGCAGTTTTCCAAGAATACTAAAATAGGCAACTGCCAAAAGACTGCACTAATGCACATCAGAATAAACTAGTTCTGTTTTGGTTTGTCAGATCAACTCACTGGAATGCTGCCATACTGCATTGGTCTCCTGCTTGAATATTTGGCTTTGCTGTTTATATCTTCACCTCAGCATTTATAGTCACAGTCAGAGACTACTGTCAGGGGCACTTTTCTGTTCTGCTGAAATTCATGCTTCATTGCAGATGACTTTCACCTCTTTTTGTTAATTATTTTTATGTAATAGCACCAAAAGTCCCCAGTCATAGGGACCCATGGTGCTTGGCATTCTACAAACACATAGTAAAAGACAGACCATGCCCTGAAGAGCTTACAATATAAATGGACAAGACAGGAAAATGGTAGGGGGAAGGTGGTATTATTATTGCTGAGTTGCAGATATTTTCCACATGCAGGAAGTCTTCAGCAGCACCAGAAATTTAAAATAATAGTGGATTTAGGAGATTTTTCTTTTTCTTTTTGATTCAAGACAAATCGCAAATGACAAATCAAAAGGTGTACAGCATTGTTCAGTGTCAGACACAGTAGGCCAAATTCATACTTGGTACAACTCCTTTGACTTCAGTAGAGGTACAAGAGTGTTACACTTTGTTCATTTATTTTATGCAACAAATAAAACTAATCTCAAAATAATCCCACAAACTGCATATATTAGAATACCCTGCCTAACTACTGTAAATAACATTAGTAGTAATAGAAAAATATCTTTTTGTGCTGTGGATGTATTTATAATACTGTCAAACTATTTCCTTCTATATGAAGGAATGATAGGTGGCAATATCTTTCCTTAAGAGCACAAAAGCCGGTTTAACACAACACTCACCACATTTGTTTTAGTTTTGCACCAAGTCTTTACCAGGGATTTGTTTTTTGCTCCTTCCTCATTTGTAGCAATTGCATTTATTACGGATTTATCAAGCTAAAAGAGAAGAAACAAATAGAACACAGTCATTCCAGTCTGTAGTTTGCATCTGCAAATTAGAGCCAAGCCTGCTCATCTAACTCCTCCAAGTAGTCCCACTGAAATCAATAGGTCTGCTAACATGAGTAAAGCAAACATGATCTTGGAAAGTATCAGAGGGGTAGCCGTGTTTGCTGCTTTTACAGATCCAGACTAAGAGTCCTGTGGCACCTTATAGACTAACAGATGGATTGCAGCATAAGCTTTCATATTCACCCACGAAAGTTTATGCTCCAATACGTCTGTTGGTCTATAAGGTGCCACAGGACTCTTTGCTCTTTTTACATATCTTGGAAGTGGCCTGATCTCCGGCCCAACAAGAAATTTAAACAGGGGTTTAACTCCTGGAAAAATAATCTTCCTTTCTTGTTTTTATATATCTATAAAAAAATGAAACATACATCCTTTTCCCCATGTACTAGACCAAATCAGCCATCACCTATCCCTCATTTAAACAAACACGCATAGTTGATTTCATATAAAATCAACTTCTCCATGTATCAATTTTCCTGTTCACTCTATTTTTCACCAATCGCCTAACTCCCAACCAACCCTCCCACAAGCACCTGGCTGGAGTGTCAGCATTAAATTGACAATTTTTTTGAAATATTTGAAACATGCATCTAATACATAAGATTTCAGGAAATGTGAAACAATAAAATAAAATAAAATGAGCTTTTCTGTCATGAGTACAGTAATACTAACAGGCAACCCAGCAGCCTGAGAGCAGTTTGATTAACTGAAGATGAATCAAGCAAGTGGCCTCATTAAAGTGAGAGCTTACCTGGATGATAAGCTTTGTAAAAGGATCTGTGATGACTTTTAGCAGCTCAGGGGCATCTTCGCCACTCTCGAGATTAAAGGATTCAACTATAACATTAGTAAGACGATAAAGATAACCAGACACTACTTCAAGGGGCAACAACACAAACACTGAGAGCCAGTTAAAGAAATCATGGACTGTAGCTCCAGCAAAGGCCCTGCAAAAAGAGATTCAAAAAGATGATTTGCTGTTTGAATAACATGTGTAACATAGATAAAGGATGTAATCATATGGGTTAGAAAGGAGCCTGCACTGAGGCAGGAATGATTTCATTTTTAGGGCCACAACCTGCCATCCTGTCTCTCAGTGCACAGAATCTTACATGCAATTGGCAAAACGGGCCTTGAGGGATTAAAACGTCAAACAAGAACAGACATATGAAGCAATTCTCCCTGAAGGAGGGGTGTCATGTCTTGCCTTAACTATTTCCAGTGAAAGCCACTGCATAATCTCCATTAGCTTGTTCCATCGCTCAACTGTAGTTATACTGTTCTCCCCTAATACTTAGCCTGACTTTTCCCTGCTGTAGCTAAAACCTTTTTTTCCCTGTCCTTACCGACTAATATGAATTATTTATCCCTATCCTTCTTATAGCAATCCTGTGTATATTTACAAACAATTATTGTAGATCTCCCTTCCAGCTTTCTTTTCTGCAGACTGAACATTCACAGTTGCTTCCTCATAGGTCTTCTTTTCCAAGTCTTTAATCACTTATTAATCTCCTTTTAATTCTCTCCAATTTGTCTATATATGTTTTAAAATGTAGTGCCTAAAACTAAAAACCTAATGCTGTGAGCCGAGGAAACCCATTTTCTAAATGTTAATCTGTTGGATACCTTAGGTTTGCAATATTGCTTGAGGGTACAATATTAGTGGAAGTTGGAACATTAGAATTGGACAATGGAAATGACGATGCAGTCACATAGTCAGTATTATTTTGACTGCTAGCAGGCACTTGTCATTTTTTATTCTTTCTTTGAAATATGAATATATTGATGCATTTCAACCACCACAAGAGCGATGCGAACAGTACAGGTTAACAACAGATAGATATGATTATTAATAATTATATTACAAAGCAACTTTTTCATTTTACTTTAGTAATTAAAGTTGCTCCCTTCTATACATTATTTAGCTCTAACAAATTATTTGGTAGGTCATGTGTATGTCATTGACAAAGACTGGTAAGATTCAGAGGGACAACAAACACACTGAGATATGTTTTGGGTAAATGCATTTCACGCACCTGGTTACGTGCACATATTCTTTATTATTTGTACTGAATGACAAGGTGCCAAAGTCTCACTCCCATCCCATTTTTACTGCTCTCTATCAGTAAGCTAGCAGTGTACCTTTGTAGTGTCAAGTTAGTAACCCATCAACTCGTAATGGAGACAGTCAATTGTTAGAATGTTTCACTTTCCTCATCTTACCATATCTTACCTACTGTGGAATTGACAGATGTTGAAAAAAATCATAAGGAGAGTAAACAACAGGTAGAAAACATTTTATTTAGTGTAACATTAACCTCTCCTGTGCAGACAAAGTTTTTCTTTGCCTTTTATAGAAATATGGTGAAATGTGGGTAGAAAAGCAGGCACTCTTCAAATTCCACTGGTTAGAAAGATTCTACTAGCTCCTGTGACATGCCTTATCTTTAAAAAGGAGGATTCTATTAAGCAAGAGTAGAATCTCTTAGAACTGTGGAACTTTTCAATGGAACCACTATGCCTCTTTTCAGATGTATTTTCAATTATACTACATTAAGTCTAGGTTGTACTGTACTTTATAGTGGCACATAGCTCATGAACAAAGGCAACATGGTACTTACAGTACTACCAAAGCTGACAGCTTTATGAAACAGAAAGCTACAGAATTGCCATGTAATTATGTATGATGACTAAGCAGGACAGAGCCTATTGAGGTCAATCACAAAATTCCCCTTGATTTAAGTGAGACAGGATTGCATATTTTTTCATGATTGTGGACTAAACATTGACTTATTTTAATCAGTTTATATCCAAGTATATAACTGAAACTGCACAACAAATTCATTAAATGCTTTAGAAAATGGACTTTCACCTTTCCAAATGATAAAACATCCCTTTGGACAATTAAACTGTAAAGTGGCTACTGTGATGATAAGAACACAAAAGAAAGCCTGCTAGAGGAGTTGAAAATATCTCTTAAGGGCTAAGATTAAAGCACAATACCTTCTAAATTCATTCCTGTCTCCAGCTTGCATGAGCGCCACAATTGTGTTTGTGACGGAGGTACCAATATTTGCCCCCATTATGATAGGAATAGCAGATTTTACACTCAACACTATAAAGTAAAAAAGGAGCATTAGGAGAAAATCAAATCCTTGGCACACATTTTACATTGGACCTAATCATCCTCCCACTGAAATCAATGGGAGCTTTGCCATTGACTTCAGTGGGATCGGGATTTGTCCTGTTAAGTAAGTAACTGTAATCAAGCACTATAATCTAAACAAGTTTATTTTAACAAAGCACCTTGAGAACGTGCTACATGATTATTCTGATTATTTGAAGGTCATGGTCTGCATCTGAAGCATACTGGTTTTCTGCCACTGCCACAAGATGTGACAGTAGTAGAAATTCTGTCTTATCCTAAGCATTATCCTGCATGCAACTCTCACAGAACTCAACCACAGAAGCAAATCAGTTACAATAACTTTGTTGGTAGGATGAAGTATGCAAGTGCTGCTGAAGTTAACAAATCTAGTGTCAGTGTACCAAACAGATTTTACACAGTTAGGGGGTGGCTGGTTTTCTATGCTATGTGTCCATTTTTAATTGCTGTTCATTTCTTGTTTTATACCAGGATGAAATAACTGTGAGGTTGTTTTCCTGCAATCCCTTTCCTCATTCTCAGTGTTTCCATACCTGGAGGTAAAAGGCGGTGAATGTAAAGGGTCTGAGGGTGATCTGCACTAGCTTATTGTAAGCAGACTTACATGTAGAAGACACCATGCTGACTATAATGGATGAGGAAGTGCTAGAGCTCTGCACCATGACTGTCACCAGAACTCCAATCACCAGACCAGCAACAGGATTTGACAGCACAGAACCATCTCGAAAAATGTCCCCTGCTGCTTTACCTATGTAAAGGAATTATTTTAGTGAGAAAGTGCCTTGTATAGTCAATAGTAAATAAGACAGCATTTTGTGAAAGATCATAAAAACAATATGCATGTGGCCATGCCTGTCAGTCTAAAGGTGATACAACCAAGGGATCCAAGTTCAGATCCGGAACATAGTCTCTAGCCTTCTGAGTGATCAGGGAACACCTTACATTTTCTCTTTCCTTTGGTTGACTGAAAAATCAGCAACGGTGATGGTGTTATACCAATAAAATAAGAACCAGCAGGATCTTATTAAAGGGGAAAAGGCAAAATGACACATTTATTGTGAATACAGAAAGAATCATAGTA
The DNA here is from genome assembly GCF_015237465.2 of Chelonia mydas. NCBI lineage: Eukaryota > Metazoa > Chordata > Testudines > Cheloniidae > Chelonia > Chelonia mydas. The sequence goes on from NC_057852.1 coordinate 106,153,376, forward strand.
AGCAGTTAGTTATAGTATAACATTCCATTCAATTTCATATTTATTCACACATTCATTCATAGCCGTCAGGAATGTGCTATCTGCTGATTGATTCAGCAACAGCATGATGAAGCAATTCCCATAGACTGGCATAGGAAGAAATTCCTATAAAAATGGACTCTAGAAAGTGAGAACTTTGGGGTCTGATTCTGCAAACCAACTTCCAGGAGTGTCAGATGAGCATCTGACAAGGCCCTGCTCCCTCCTCATGTCCAGGCCTCCTGGCCAGTGGCTTGGCATGAGCAACTCTAAGGCTGGTAACTATGATAACAACCTTGCAGAACCTGTGTGTGTGTGTGTATGAATGAATGTGTGAATAAATATGAAATTGAATGGAATGTTATACTATAACTAACTGCTTACTATGATTCTTTCTGTATTCACAATAAATGTGTCATTTTGCCTTTTCCCCTTTAATAAGATCCTGCTGGTTTTTATTTTATTGGTATAACAATGGGCTCCAGAAAGAACTGTATCTAACCTACTTTGTCTGAGGGAAGGCCATCACAATTGGGGAAGGGGTTGAGGTTTGAGGGAGAAACCCCTGAGGGGAAAAAAGATTCATAGATTTATAGACTCTAAGGTCAGAAGGGACCATTATGATCATTGTACAAAGATGTAGTTAGTCTTAGGGGATCTTCAAAGGAAACAGCTGTCTGAGGCGCAGACATGGGTAGAGCATTGATAGGTCCAAATCCCTCTATATTTTGCCTTACTTTCAGCATGACCCTGTGGTCTAATCCCACATGGGGCATTCACTCATTTAAGCATTTTTCTACTGAGTGGTTTTATGCTTGGTCAAGTAAATGACTGATTCAGACATCAATAAAATGGTGTGAAAGTTGGATATGAATAAAAGCAACCATTTTCCAGCTATTATCCTAGATTTAAATAAGATCATATTGTTAATGTTTCTGGTTTACAGTGTGAATAATCATGAATAATTCAGGGTTAATTTCTACTTTCCGTTACACTGGTGAAAATCCAGAGTAACTCCACAGAAGCCAACAGATTTATCCTGGAGCTACACCAATTTAACTATGAGCAGAATCTGGCCTTTATGTATTTCGATAACACCTTGCATCCTGAAAGGATCTGAGTGTACTTTATGTTGTATGCTTTTATGGAGAATTTAAGGTAATGTGGTGAGTTAATGTTATTTTGTGTATGGGTTGGAGGGAAGTAAAACCTAGGGTGGACATGAGACAGTGATTTAACATCTGAGGACTCGGTAAATGCCCATTTGGTTGCTAAGCACCACCTTTCACTCAAAAGCCAGCAATTGGAAGAGGACTGGGATAACGGAGAGTGGAGCATGGTTGGCTGGAAGTGTTTTTTTCTGGGACCTGGTTGAAGGTGCCAGGAATGGACTCTCATGACACCAGACACTAGTCCATTGGGAACTGTAGGAGTCCAGACTACCAGGAAGGTGGCACGGAGACCAGGTTAGGAGGACATGAACCTAGCAGCTTCTGAGAAAGAAGCCTGAAAATTGGGATCTGTAATAACATTTTCCTAAGCTTGAGAGGGTAAAGGGCACCTCTAGATGAAGGGAAATTAGATCATTCATGGGTTTACTTGTAAGTAATAAAGTAAGAGTTTGTTAACCAAGTCTGGAGCTGTGGTGACTGGATTTTCCTGCATTGGCCTTGAGATAGCACCTACTGTATTTATCAGCAAGAACCCTGCTCCAGGGGACTAGATCCTAGGAATAAGGGAGCAGAGCAAAGGGTGACATGATATAACATTTCTATCTGCAAGGCTTGGTGTTGGCAGCAGTTACCTGAGCATGGGGCACAGGAAACCTGGGATCATGAGAGCTTTCAATAAGCATCCAGTTTTAAGTCTCTCCACGGTAAAAACATTTTCACATATTGAAGATAATACAAATACACCTGTGTATTTAACAGTCACTAAAATAAAAGGGACTTCCAAAATAAACTGGGGTCACTAATCTCTAATGTCAACACTACTCTGGAATTCTGAAAACAAAGGCATCCTGCAAACAAAGGGAGATCAACATTCAATCACAGAGGCCTCCCTCTGTATATTTAAATGAAATGAGTTCTCAAGGTTAATATTCTTTGATTAGTTAATTTATTTTGAATTGAATTAGATTCAACAGCCCACCCAAAGCCTAACCTGATACTTCATAAGAGTTTTCATACCTCCTACCAACTGGAAGGCAGAGCTCAGTATATCCAAGGAGCACACAAAGAAGTAGAGTAGTCCAAGCAAGACAATAAACTTCGCTATCCCTGTGAGTACACAGATGATTTTTCCTTTGTTATCCAGGTCTGCAAAACATAAGATAAGTTTTTATGTATCACATATTTATGTATTTGGCATTTCTTTTTGAACAGTTTAGCACTTCTAGCAAGTCTCCCATCCATAGTCCATGGAGTCAAGGACAGTGTTGTGAGCTCTGTGGATGATAAACCCAAAGGAATGCTCTTGTTAATAAAATTTTAACTACAGCATCATTGCACATAAAAGCTTTTCATAAAAACTTTAAAGACTCAGGAAGTTTGAAATTCATTCTTTTTTTTTTTTTTTTTACTGTTCACTTTTAGGTTTTTACCACATATAGTGGGGTTAATGAAAGGTTGAAATTAACATACTGCTTGACAGCTTTCATCCACAGCTCTCACAGTGCTTTAAAATGGTGGGTAAACGTATTGTAATCTCAACACCCACGGGATCTGAGGAAATATTATAGCCCCATTTTACCAATGGGGAAACTGAAGCAGAGTGGTTAATGTCAACATTTTAAAACCTGTGTGCCTAAGAGGAGGATCTTAAGTTCATTTCTACAGAAACTAACATTTGAGAAGAAATGGCTAAGATAAAGAGTGCAGAAGATGAGAAGAAATAAAGACATGTAAATAAGTTGTGTATTGACAGGTTGTACCTGCCCACTTGACCCCAGTGTCCTGAAGCACTGGCATACTCCAAGGGTCTTCTTGCTCTGGCTCATCTATCAAGGAAATGTTGGAATGTGCAGGCTGAAGTCCACCTTTACTTTGAACATTGTCTGTTGAAATAAAAACACGAACAAACCAAACTGATTACTTGCCATCTTTCCCCGTAGCACAAATGTAAGGTTTTTATAGCCATGTAAATTATATGGGAGCAGATAATTTACCTTTGTGATTTTCTCCATCTTTTTCAGACATGGCCTTGTCTTGCTTGGAGGAGTCTTCAGTATAGTTATTGGGTTGAGAGTTTTCCAACTCAGGCCAAGGAGCCATGATCTGACATTAAGAAAATACATTGATTAATGTTAGAGTCTGATGAAAACACTCTTCGGTGTAAGACAAGAGAAAGGATTACCTCTAAAACTAACAGATCCTTGAACTCTGTTCTTTATTAACCTTATTGAATTAATGCATTTTCTTTGTGAAACCATATTGTAGCTTTACTTGTGAAACTTAGGCCAATACAAGCTATACTGTTATGAGCTGCATAAAAGCTTATTATGATTTGAATTAAAACCTCATTCAAGCTGATGTGTGAACATGCCCATCATTTAAGAGACTTTTAAGAGATAGTTAAGAAGTCACACCTAAAACAAGGTCTAACAGAGTCTGCCCAGAAACTAACATCATGGGGGCAAGGGGTTCCACTGGGTATTGTGACTGGGGGGAGGTATGGGAGGATGAGGGAAGGTAGAACATACAGAAACTGAGAACACACAAGAACGGAGAGAGGCAGAGGCAAAAAACAAGAAAGCCAAGCAGTAGCCTGTGAGCACAGTGTGACCCTGTTTAAAGCTAGAGATAGAGCTTTTGGATCTGTTGGCTAAAGAGGCTTGGGGCTGTAATCTAAGAAACTGCTCCTTTTGTTCTTGGTTCCTCCTGTGTTTGGAGAAATAGGACTTAGTACATTACTTGTAAATAAACAAGATTGGGTAAAAGAGACAATCAGACTCCATCAATTTCTGGAAAATCCCCAGGGCCCCAAAATTTGACTAGCCACTTGGCTCAAAAAGGGGCAACACTGGTGTCTGCCTTGGGATCCAGTTTCCAAGGAGAAAGATTGTGAGCTGGTATTTCTGCTGAACCAAGATGGAACAAATAATGAGGATGCTTGCAAAAATCAGAAGTAGCCAGAAGAACTTAAAACAAGACCTGAAACAGGAGCTGGAAGCTTCACAAATGGAATTGAAGCAGCACCCGGAGGTTTGCCAGAAAGAAATGAAATCTCTGTGAGAGCAACAACTACAAAGCATCCAGACAGACTGGTCTGGACATGTCCATGCTGGAATAGTGATGAGGTGACCAGCAATCTGACTGGCGTAGACCAGCATTTCTTCTGTGAAATAGTGGAGGCTAAGCAAGCTTTAGCCAAGCTTCAATTTGCCAACCAAGATGAGCTGCAGCAAGGACTTATGGAGCTAAAAATTCACCTGTGGAAGTAAATCAAAGGGTCACAGACCAGTGGAAGGCAGCAACCTGGAGAGAATTGAGCTACCTAGCACGCTTGGTTAAGATTGGACATTTACAACAACTTTCTACCCCATTTGTAACCTACAGAGACCTAGGGGGAGAGGTCAGGCTGTCTCAGCTCAAATAAGGCAAAATCTTTGAGAAAAAAAACTCCCGGGGAGGCTTTTTTGGCCCAGTTCAACCTTGTAGCTGAATGGCTGGGAGGAAGGATAGAAAGGATGGTTACTAGCAGCAAACTTGAGAGACCCAGCTCTGATTGTGCTTTAGAACTTACTGTAACAATGCTGGTTCTAGCAGGACTCAACTGAGAGTGCCAATTCAGGATGAATTGCTTAAAGCAGGGCAGTTACAGCCCAAGGCTGGGGTTTCTAGGCACACTAAGGCAAACCAAACCAGCCAAACAGAGAAGACTTTGATTTTACCCCACTGGCTAACCACAAGTCACACAAGCAATTCCCTTAGACACTCCAGTTTCCCAGTATCACCACCAGTGCCACTCGTTATGCGGACAAATGGTTATGAAAACCAATACCCCAGTAAAAGAAAAAAGGTTCTCTCTATCCCAAAGGACGAAGCCTCAGACCCAGGTCAATATACAATCAGATCTTACCCACAAATCACGCTGTTGCCAATCCTTTAGAATCTAAAATCTAAAGGTTTATTCATAAAAGGAAAAAGATACAGATGAGAGCTAGAATTGGTTAAATGGAATCAATTACATACATAGTTAGTTAGAGACTAACTAAGGTGCCACAAGTACTCCTTTTCTTTTTGCGAATACAGACTAACACGGCTGTTACTCTGAAACCTGTCAGTAATGGCAAAGTTCTTGGTTCAGGCTTGCAGCAGTGAAAGAATAAACTGCAGGTTCAAATCAAGTCTCTGGAGTACATCCAGTGCTGGGATGGGTCATCAGTACTTTGTTCAGTGACTTCAGCATAGCAAAGTTCTCCAGAGGTAAGAAGCAGGATTGAAGACAAGATGGAGGAGCTGCTGCAGCTTTTTATATTCTCATGCCGTGTGGTCTTTCTTTCTTTGTTCCAAAGACAAGCTGTCCATCACATGGCCTGGAAAAACCTCAGAGTTCTGTCCATAGGCATGTCCCTGCATACCTTGCTGAGTCACAAGCCTTCTCTCAATGGGTCAATTGTATAGCTGATAGTCCTTAATGGGCCATCAATCAGGCTAAGCAGAGCTGACACCAACTTATCTGGGGTGTCACCGAGAAGCATAGTATAAGTTTGAAATAAAGTCAGTATTCATAACTTTAACTACAAAAATGATACACACATATAGACACCATAATCATGACCAGCAAACCATAACCTTGTCTTAGATACCTTATTTGACTCCCTTTATACAAGATTTGGTGCCACTACAGGACTTTGGTTGCAACAATGATCTATACAGTCCCAGCTTATGTCAATAACATCACAGCCCCAACGCAAAATTGATGCAGAAAGGGATGACACAAACATCACTGACTGCATCCCAAGAGCTTCCTATCCTTGGTTCTGTCTTACTACAGCAAGTATTGGTGTATAACAGAAGTGGTTTATCAAAGTCATGTTCAATAACATGACTGAATCTCTTTACAAACTCAAGGTAAAACTTGGTTAGAACAATAGTGGATTGGATCTGCTTTTGCAGCATGGTTCCTGTAGGTTTTTTGAGATCTTGCCAAGAGCTAAAGAACATAGCTACTTTATTCATACAAACTCTGGCAAATGTTTGGAACCCAATTAACATCAAGTCAATGTAGCTATTAATGTTGTCCATAGTACAGGAATCTTGGCATTTAGCCGTGAAAGCAATATGGTAGTGTGCCTCAGATTCTCCTTTCATACAGCACATCAGGTCTGGAATGTCTTTTCCCCTGTGAAAAGTGTCAATACGGTTTACACGCATTGACTTTGCATCATCAGTATAACAAGGCCTTTTAACATAAAGTGTGTTCTTATGTACCACTTTTAACGTATTCAAGGGTTTTTTCAAAAGATTAGGCACACTGTACATCTTTACAGTTCTTGGTAATAGCAACACATTAGTTACAAAAATTACCATAAGCAATAACAACAAATTCATTGCAAGTGTCCATCTACAGTCATGTTTGACTTGCCACACCTCTGGCTCAATACCATTGGGGTTTGGGCCTTTTAGGGTCAGCCTGTGGCTTCCCTTTGCAAAATTAAGGTCTCTCTTTCCTCCTTGACCTGAAGGATCAAGCCCTGATTTCCCTTGCTTAACAGAATTCACTGGCTGATTGGGCGCACTCTCTCTGCTAAGGGCTATTAGCAAGTCTTTATTCTCCCAGTCAGTTAGGTAATTTGCATTCAAACAGACAGGAGCCTGTTCACCAGTGTTCAGATCCTTCACTGCTACCAATTCCAAGGCTGGACTCTGTCTTAAAGAGAAATCATTCATTTTCACTGACAAGCTAGACTCAACGTTCTGTTGTCCTTCCCTTACCAACCTCTGATTCCACATGGAATTAGATGTTAAGTTCACTGAGAGACGACAAGTCATATCCAAAGTGTCTAGAGATGAGAGTTTACCTGCCATCCCCTGCATTCTCGAGAGATTAACTGCACAGCTGTTCTGCTCTGCAGACTCAGCTACCCAGTCTTCCCTCTGAACCTGAGACACAGACTGTCCACTTACACAATCAGCATGGAGACATTCCTCTCTCAACAACCTTGTCTCCCCAACAAGCTGGCCAAACACAGCAACTTGCTTATAGGACTGTTCAACTTTCTTAACAGCTTTCACTCCATCTGAGACCTTCTCAAAGCTATCCACACTGGATCTTTCAAAAGGAAAGTCAGTGGATCCATTCACAACAGAAAATTTCTGGCTGTTAGGAACTGAAACTTTCTTGATTACATCACTTTCACACCCTTCAGTTGCAGTAAAGTGCTTGCACAGACTACCATGAGGATTCCTTTCCCCAGTAGCTTTTCTAAGCAGCAATTCAACCCTCACAGAAATTCTGCCTTTACCCTCTTCACCTAGGGCTTGCTCTAAAGGAACACTTCCCTGAACAACAACAGACTCTTTCTGGGTCTCACTTACATCCAGAATCAACTCTGGCCCATCAGGCGGATTCCTACCACAATCCCCTTTCAGGCAAACTTCTAGACTTCCTAGATAAAAGGTTAGAGGCATTCTCCTTCCCTTTGCCACACACAAGCTCAGGAATCTTTTCCTTCTTGCTACCAGTTTCCACACCATCAGTAGGTAACACAATTAAATCACCTTTCTGATCTCCTTGTGCCCTGGTTAGGGTATTACCCTGATTAGACAGAGTTGCTACACCCTTTCCCAGCCACACATTAGCAACAGGCAAAATACAAGCACCAGAATTGTCTGGTCTCTGGGATTTTGCATGGACACTAACTGGATGCAACCGAGTTGCAGTGCCATTCTCCCTAGCGGACACAAACTTAGGCCATTCCCTTCCTGGGCTTTAGTTGAATCCAGAGCTAACTCTGAGACAACTGCAATATTCTCAGCCATCACAGGCTGAAAGGCACCTTCTGTCTGCTCCACAGACAAAGAAGAGCCAGAGACACATTCTCCTTTACCAGACACACAGCTTGGGATCTCATTTCCCTTGTCCCAGCACACAGGGCTGTTCACAGACAACTGCTTGGAGCCTGGCGTAGCTCCCTCCATAGGCAAGTCAATACCCCGACAGACACAGGCACTTTCCCTTCACTGTCACAATTCTACACACAGGTAACAGGTAAATTATAGGGACACTCATCTTCCACTATCCTTGCCTTCCCAAACTGCTGACTAGACAAAGCCATCAGCTCACAAGGCTGCCGAGGCTCATCCAAACTTTCCTTACCAGGCACATTGCCACTCCCAACAGATAAACTGCTGCTCTTCTCACTACACTTAGCTACTTCCAGCAAATCATAGAATCATAGAAACATAGAATCATAGAATATTAGGGTTAGAAAGGACCTCAGGAGGTCATCTAGTCCAACCCCCTGCTCAAAGCAGGACCAATCCCCAATTAAATCATCCCAGCCAGGGCTTTGTCGAGCCTAACCTTAAAAACTTCTAAGGAAGGAGATTCCACCCCCTCCCTAGGTAACGCATTCCAGTGTTTCACCACCCTCCTAGTGAAAAAGTTTTTCCTAATATCCAACCTAAATCTCCCCCACTGCAACTTGAGACCATTACTCCTTGTTCTGTCATCTGTTACCACTGAGAACAGTCTAGAGCCATCCTCTTTGGAACCCCCTTTCAGGTAGTTGAAAGCAGCTATCAAATCCCCTCTCATTCTTCTCTTCCGTAGACTAAACATCCCCAGTTCCCTCAGCCTCTCCTCATAACTCATGTGTTCCATTCCCCTAATCATTTTTGTTGCCCTCCACTGGACTCTTTCCAATTTTTCCACATCCTTCTTGTAGTGTGGGGCCCAAAACTGGACACAGTACTCCAGATGAGGCCTCACCAGTGTCGAAGAGAGGGGAACGATCACGTCCCTCGATCTGCTGGCAATGCCCCTACTTATACATCCCAAAATGCCATTGGCCTTCTTGGCAACAAGGGCACACCGTTGACTCATACCAGCTTCTCATTCACTGTAACCCCTAGGTCCTTTTCTGCAGAACTGCTGCTGAGCCATTCGGTCCCTAGTCTGTAGCGGTGCATTGGATTCTTCCGTCCTAAGTGCAGGACTCTGCACTTGTCCTTGTTGAACCTCATCAGATTTCTTTTGGCCCAATCCTCCAATTTGTCTAGGGCCCTCTGTATCCTATCCCTCCCTCCAGCGTATCTATCTCTCCTCCCAGTTTAGTGTCATCTGCAAACTTGCTGAGGGTGCAATCCACACCATCCTCCAGATCATTTATGAAGATATTGAACAAAACCAGCCCCAGGACCGACCCTTGGGGCACTCCACTTGATACCGGCTGCCAACTAGACATGGAGCCATTGATCACTACCCATTGAGCCCGACAATCTAGCCAGCTTTCTATCCACCTTATAGTCCAGTTACCCTTTTCAGGTTCACTTTTATAAGCTGTACTAGCCTACAATACATTACCCATCAAAAATCTACCCTTTCCTTCCTCAGTTGGGCTTCCACTTGACCATCCACTTTAATGTGCTCCTGAGAAACATTGTCCTGACCAATGAGTTCTGTGCTTGATCTAATTCCAGATTCACTTCTGAGACATTAGACAGACATTCAGAAACTTCATTCACAGACAAACGGCTTTTTTGCACAGACAAGCAGCTATTTCCCACCTCCTCCCCCTGGTCAGAGCAATATAACATACAAACATTGTTATAAACTGAAATTTCAAGAGGATACAGTTTCTTGATTGCTTTTTTGACTTCCAACTGAATTCTGGCAGTTTCTTGTCGCAGCTGGTGAACCCTCTCCTCAGCAGCAATCCTTTGCTTTCTCACCCATTGAATTTCTCTCGTTTCTGTTCATGATCAAGTTGCCATTTGTTTGCTGCCTTTTGCATTCCACTTGCTTCTGCAGCTTCTGTAGCATCAGGTAAGGGCTGTGCTCCTGCCTCCTGATCACTGGCCATTAACAGATTTCTCAGTTCTTGATTTGTAGCTTTCTTTCTAAAGCTTATCCCCTTTTCTGAACACAAATTTTCCAGGGCTTTTTTGCCAAGGCCCTCATATGCTGTTTGCTCACCCGTTGCAACTGCTCTTTACCAAGGAAACTCTCAATACCAAAATTCAAATTTGGATAGCTTTGGGTTCTGACCCAAAGCTTAATTGACCTGGTTCTGTGGATCCTAGCACGACTACGTCACTGTAACGATGCTGCTTCTGGCGGGACCCAACTGAGAGTGCCAATTCAGGATGAATTGCTTAAAGCAGAGCAGTTACAGCCCAAGGCTGGGGTTTCTATGCACACCAAGGCAAACCAAACCAGCCAAACAGAGAAGACTTTGATTTTACCCCACTGGCTAACCACAAGTCACACAAGCAATTCCCTTAGACACTCCAGTTTCCCAGTATCACCACCAGTGCCACTCGTTACGGGAACAAATGGTTATGAAAACCAATACCCCAGTAAAAGAAAAAAGGTTCTCTTGATCCCAAAGGACCAAGCCCCAGACCCAGGTCAATATACAATCAAATCTTACCCCATAAATCATGCTGTCGCCAATCCTTTAGAATCTAAAATCTAAAGGTTTATTCATAACAGGAAAAAGATACAGATGAGAGCTAGAATTGGTTAAATGGAATCAATTACATACAGTAATGGCAAAGTTCTTGGTTCAGGCTTGCAGCAGTGAAAGAATAAACTGCAGGTTCAAATCAAGTCTCTGGAGTACATCCAGTGCTGGGATGGGTCATCAGTACTTTGTTCAGTGACTTCAGTGTAGCAAAGTTCTCCAGAGGTAAGAAGCAGGATTGAAGACAAGATGGAGGAGCTGCAGCAGCTTTTTATATTCTCATGCTGTGTGATCTTTCTTTCTTTGTTCCAAAGACAAGCTGTCCATCACATGGCCTGGAAAAACCTCAGAGTTCTGTCCATAGGCATGTCCTTGCATACCTTGCTGAGTCACAAGTCTTCTCTCAATGGGTCAATTGTATAGCTGATGGTCCGTAATGGGCCATCAATCAGGCTAGGCAGAGCTGACACCAACTTATCCGGGTGTCACCGAGAAGCATAGCATAAATTTGAAATACAGTCAGTATTCATAACTTTAACTACAAAAATGATACACACATATAGACAGCATAATCATGACCAGCAAACCATAACCTTGTCTTAGATACCTTATTTGACTCCCTTTATACAAGATTTGGTGCCACTACAGGACTTTGGTTGCAACCATGATCTATATGGTCCCAGCTTATGTCAATAATGTCACACTTACCCAGACTTTTGACCTGTTGTTTGGATCTAGCCATCATCTTAGCTGGCCAGGGCACAGCTAGGAGCTGGAAGAAGAGGGAAAGAACCCTTACCTGAACTGGCAGGGTATCTGTGGAGACTTGTGTTCTTGGCATACCAGATATTACAGAGGCCTTCCAGGATACACTGGCATTGGACCAATTTGTAGATGTTCAGCTGGACTTGGACTTGCTTATCAAGATCAGCAAAAGGAGACCAAAGACCCTCCAAGAGGCTGTGAAATTTTCCCGTTGAACTTGAAGCTTTTCTTTCAATAGTGCACCAGAAGAGAAAGCAGCTGCTAGTGAGGAAGATGGAAACTGATTGTCATTAGCCCTGTAAGTACAGCTCTGAATCCAATCTATATGATGAAAGAGGGAATATAAATCTGGTACATGACAATATTGAATGATTACAACAAATGATATATGTGGTTTGTAAAAAAGGGGAAATTGCCAATAATCCAAAAATAGGTCAGTTAAATTCTGGTTCTATGACAAAACTGGCCCAAAAAGAAGGATTATTATAAATTTAAGGCAGGTCAAGACAGAGTGTCTAAAGTGTCTAGTGAAAGCCTCTCTCCTGGACTAGGAAACAGGTGACACCAAGTTGAAAGAGCAAAGCTTATGGAGGTACAAAGATCAGACCAGAGTTTTGGCTTCATAGCCCAGATCTAAACAACAGTAAGAGGAGTTTGGCTATCGAGTGCATATTACGATCCGTGATGTGTATAGGGATAGTTAACACAGACTCAGACATAATGGTTATTAGACCAGAGATGCTAAAAAGGCTACCCAACTCCCCAGACAGTACCAGAGGCGTAGAGCTTTCTAGAGGTCTGCTCCTATTACAGAAAGTTCATTTGTGGGTTTCCAACTATTGCAAAACCACTGCATAGACTGCGTGAGAAAAGGAAACCATGTCAGTGGTCAGCAGTGTGATGTAGCATTTTCAGAGGTGAAAAGCCTCTTGTGATGGTGCCTTGCTTGGCCTATCCATGTTTCAAAACCCCCTTTCTATTGGACACAGATGCTAGTGCTTATGATTTGAGGAAAATATTGACACAAGAACACAAGGGACTTGAGCAGGTGGTAACTTATTATAGCAAAAATCTAAGTTCCCCAGAGAGAAATTACTGCACCAACCAAAAGGAACTCCAGCAGTGGTTAAATCTACACAATGTTTTCCTCACTATTTGTATAGGAGGAGGATTATTGTCAGGACCAACCAATGCTTCCCTGCAATGGCTCTTTAGATCCAGGAAGTCTAAGGGACAGCTTGTCAGGTGGTTGGAAAAACTGCAGTGTTAAGATTTCACACTCACACGCAGATGTGGCCATAGGCATAGTAATGTTCCTGCCTTGTCCAGATAGCCTTGTTGGGAGACTAATTTGAAAACACTGCCCCAAGTAGGAGAGCTCAATGGAACAGGTCTGCCTCTCTTCCTCTAATTTGCAGAAGTGCGCAGTGTTCCCAGTTTATCCTCTTTATCCTTTATCCTTTAAAGGATATCCTTTATCCTTTATCCTTGCAGGAATGGAACCCAGGACAAACTAAAAACTTCCCAAAGAGAGGATTCTGATCTCATGATAGTGTGTAATTAGAAAATCAACTGGCAAACACAGCCACCCTGGAATGTGGTCTCCTCCGATATTATTACCACCATTAAAGCTTCCTGGTCACGGGGAAAGCTTGGAATTTAAAGACGAAATATTGTCTAGGAGGTGGGAGAAAACAGCAGGTGATGGACACAGCTGTTTGTACCAGATATAACATCAGAACCTTCTTTTTCAGTGTGTCATGATCTTAATACTGCTGGATAGTTTGGATTTGCAAAACCTTAGCCAAGCTAAGAGAAAATTTCTATGGGGTAAAATGAAGGCAGGACATAAAAAGTTGGTGCAGGAAAGGTGATGCTTGCTTTACAAAGAAAGGTCCCCCTAAAACTGGGAGAGCCCCTTTGCAGCAGGATCTTGTGGGAGGCACCAGTCCAGAGTATTGCCATTGATGCTCTTATGCTGTTGCCTGAGACAGAGGCGGGCAAACAATATTTGCTGGTAGCTAGAGATGATTTCAAAAAATGACCTGAGGTATGTCCAATAAGAAATCAAGAGCTTGTGATAGTAGCAGGGCTCTTAGTGAAGGTATTCACTAGATTTGGATCCCGAGTGAGTTACAGAGCAAGGGAGAAACTTGGAATCCAAAGTGTTTCAACAGGTTTGTGAGATTCTAGGCATCCACAAAAGCAAACCCACAATCTGATGGGATGGTGGAGGGATCAATAGGACTTTGGAGGTTCAGCTGGCTACATTTGTAGAGCACCACCAAAGGGACTGGGCCCATCATATTCCATTCCTTTTGATGGCATACAAAATAGCAATGAGAGTACAAAAAGTGTTCCCCATGTTTGGGCATGAGCTATGGACCCCGGCAAACCTCTAGTATGGAGTTCCTGAAAAGGAACAAAGGGAATGGAACCCCAAACTGAAAAAACTCGCACTTTTGCTGGGGAAAATTTGAGGATAGCCTCTGATAAAATGAAAAGCTTCTGTGACATCATGGCATATAGAGAATCTTTTAGAAGCAAGGACCTAGTCTGGTTCCACATTCCTAGAAGAAAGGTAGGACCCCTAAACTGGATAAGCCTTGGAATGGACCCTATAGAGTACTGTCCCAAATAAACAAAGTGGAATACAGGATACAGTTGGATCCCAGGACTAAACCCAAAGTTATCCAGAAGGACCATCGAAGGCAATATAAGGTAGATAGGATTTCAGCAAGGTTGCTCTCCAAATTGGAGAATGTAACTGTGGATACTGAGGCTGGGAATGTTGTGACAGTAATGAGTCCCACACCCAGACAGAATGGGCAGGGACTGTCACTGCCAGCAGTTCCACAGAAACAAATGACACACCTCAGGAGCACACTGAAAGGAAATCCATGGAGAAAAAAGCCCCCAAACAGATTTGGGTGGGAATAAAATTTTATATTGGTGAAGTGAAACTACTCTGACAGAAAGACACTGTAAATAGTTATGCTTGGGTTTAGTCTTGGGACCTAACTGCATTCTGTATGCCACTTCATTTATTTGGGACAGGCCTGTCTAGGGTCCATCCCAAGGATTATGTAAATAGCTACGCTTGTATCATTTATAATAATTTGTGTTAAATTATTTGTTTTCTTTCTATTTGGGATGGGTTATTGGGTAGCACCATTTTAGGCCTCATTGGGAGGATGAGTAAAATGGAGCTGAGGGGTGTTATGAGCTGGGTGAATCCTTGTTATGGGCTGAGTTAAAACCTCATTCAAACAGATGTGTGAACAAAGCCTTCATTTAAGAGCATTGTAGAGACATTTAAGGGGCCACAAAGTCTAAAACAAGGCCTATAAAGTCTGCCCAGAAACTAGTACCATGTGGACCGGGGGATTCCACGGGGTATTGTAACCAGGTGTGTGTGTGCGCAAAATGGTCGGGAGCTGAAGGAAGGCACAACACATAGAAACCGAGAACACAAAAGAACAAAAAGAGTAGCAGAGGCAAAAAGCAAGAAAGCCAAGCAATATCCTGTGAGTATGGTGTGACCTGGGAAAAGCTAGAGAGAAAGCCTCAGGTTTGTTGGATAAAGAGGCTTGGAGCAGTACGCTAAGGAACTTCTTTTGTCCTTGGTTCCTCCTGCAATCAGAGAAGGAGGACTTTGTACATTCCTTGTAAATAAACAAGATTACACAACGAGAATACCAGACTCCATCGATTTCTACGTCCAACTGGAACAGCCTCAAGACCCCGAAATTTGACTAGCAGCTGGGGTTGAAAAAGAAGCAGACAATATGATTTCCTCTCCCTATTTGTAAATGTATTTAGTTTTGGCTGCTACTGAAGCAAAGAATGTCACACTTTCTAAAGTTTAAGTTTACAGGTTGTTTTAATTCTTCATTCATTTTGCCTTCTGTAGAAAACAACTTAAATTACTGCTGTAACTTTTTTTCTATTTTCTGGTGCTTAACTGTGTAATTGTAATCCTGAAATAGTATTCCAGTGTATGGATCTGAAGAGGGACCTGCTATTTTTAGTGTTGGCTGAATATATGAGAATTACAACCTTGCTCTCTCTATTTCCATTAATCTTTCCAGGATGTTTATTTCAGAAGCCAAATCATAGGGCCCATTTGTGTCATTCAGGCACATTCCTATACTCTGGGTGCTGATCAGGGTTGGGTCTTGTCTGCACCTGCAGTTTAACTGTTTTTAGCATTGGTTCAGCCATATCTGTTGCTGACAGCTGTTTTTAACAAAGGCTAAATTACTGCATGTAGATAAAGCTTCAGTGTTATAAACATCTGTAGAGACAGTTACCACCACGCTTAATTTGTAATGAAAGAGGTGCCGGTCTCAAGCAATTAGGTGCCGGGACTCAACAATTTTTTACATTAATAACTGATGGAGCAAGCCCAGAGGTGCCAGGGCTATGAACTGCCGAGCCTAGAGGTGCCAGGGCTTGGTCCTGACACAAATTAAGCACTGGGCAGTTACAATTATAGCATGGATATAAGAAAAAAACATGGTAGAGCCCTTCTAGCAAAAAACATGGCTAAATATTGCTAACGTTTGAGCCTTTCCTTTGAACAGGCCCTTTACAAAGTAAGAATATTCCAGAAAGTTGTTCCCTAAAGGCTATGTATGTAGGAAATATTTGCTAAAATATCACTTGGCTGCTACCATCAATTCATCTCCAACTGTGGTAACACTAATGAGATTATTAACATGGACAAAGCTGTGGAGGCCACTGGAATTTTAAGTTCTGTATTGTATAGACCTGCTCTGAGCCATTACACAACTCAGGGATAGATCTACAAAGGGATTTAGGTGCCTAAATCCAGAAATCAGATCCTCAAAACCCCTGTGGAGTTGCCCCCTCACCCTGTAAGTGCCTAAATTCTTTAGCTGTCTAAATTTATGCCAGCAAAGTTCTCTGGGTGCCTAAATTTCTGCTGGTGGACACGTGTAAAGCCACCTCTGCCCTGAGGCTCAGCGCCTAGCTCACATATAAACCCTGGCTGGAGTCTGAAACTAGATGTTCCGCTGCCTATAGAGCCAGATCTGGACCAGATTAGGGCCCACATCAGAGGAGGAGATGGTGGTGCTTCTTCCCCCCTTCTATCCAATATCCCAGCTGTTAGAGCACTCATCAAGGATGCAGGAAAACCATGTTCAAGTCCCCACTCTGCCTGTTCCCCCAGTTCCCCTTTCTCCCTGGGGACTGCACTAACCACTGGGCTAAGGGGTAGGTGTCACGCAATTGCTCCTGTTGAAACTATTCCACTTTGTATAAATAATTAAATGGTCCTTGGGCCAGAGAGAGAATGAGAATGTCTTGATAGCCCAGTAGCTAGGGCACTCATGTGGGAGGGAGGAGAGTCAGTTTCCAGTCCCTCCTTCAAGGGCTATTTGTGTTCAACCATGGCTGAGGGAGAAAGTCACAGACAGTCACCGCCTTCTATAGCCAACAGGAGAGTGGGTTTGTGTGTGTGTGTGTGTGTGTGTGGCGGGGGGGAGGGGGGAGAAAACCTGGATTTGTGCTGGAAATGGCCCACCTTGATTATCATACACATTGTAAGGAGAGTGATCACTTTACACAAGCTATTACCAGCAGGAGAGTGGGGTGGGGGGAGAGAAAACCTTTTGTAGTGATAAACACCCATTTTTTCATGATTTGTGTGTATAAAAACAAACATCTTCTGTATTTTCCACAGTATGCATCCGATGAAGTGAGCTGTAGCTCACGAAAGCTTATGCTCAAATAAATTGGTTAGTCTCTAAGGTGCCACAAGTACTCCTTTTCTTTTTGCGAATACAGACTAACACGGCTGTTACTCTGAAACCGTTCTATAGCATAGTATTATGACACTCATAAGGAAAACATTCTCCTCCTCCCACACTGTTCAGGAAGATTATGGTAATATCCTGATAGCAACAACTGTGCCTTTACACATTTGTTATTAGTCGAGTTTTAACAGTAGTGTAGACATAGCAACTTGGAGGGCACACAGAGAATGATCTTTACACTGCTGGAGAAAACACTCTTGCTTGTTTCAACAGTGTGTTTTGATTTGCCTGGAGCCATTCTCATAGTCCCGTGCATGTCAGAACAACCCGGTCCTGTCAGACAAGCTGCATTAGTATATGTTAACTTCAGCATTAAAACAGCTTGCAACAAAATTGCTTAGCAATAGCAGCCCTCTAAAATTTAAATGCAAACATTAAAAAAAAGTGTCTAAAATCCAGGTTTAGGGTTGGACTGGCAGTTTGTTTTCACCACCCATCACAGGTCCTATCGCCTACAAAATACATTTAAAACTGTTTTGCTATATCCAAATTCAAGGAGTAACTCAAGGATTCGGCCTCCCCTATTACTGAGGTAACATGAAAATGAGACTGGGGTGATCTCCAGAGGCATGAAGGCTTGAAAACTCCACCTGGTGAACAGCCTCTTTCATCCCACTAAACAAGAAATCTTCTAAGATCAAGAATTTGGCAGAACACATTTTCATAATGAGGATCCCTCATAACACTAAGGTGTCTGGAGTTCCACAGGTACGTCATTTATGTTTATTATTGCTTTTTTATGTTTTTATTTCATTATCCTGAAGCACATTGAGCAAGTTGGGGTGGGGAGGAGTAAAGGAGGGAGAAGGTGGCAGAGGAGAAGTGCTATATAGCTAAATATATACATAAAAATATTAAATTTGATGTCTGATCAATGTCCAAGATGGCGAATACAACCTGAATACCCTAATTCCTTGAAGTAACTGCCCTCAGCAGCTGTTTCCAGGAAGGATATCGCAGTAGCAGCCAACTCTGACTGCCTGATGTTATCAAGGATCTCTGAAAATAGAATCATGTAGAGGTTGGACTTCTTAAGTGTTACCAAAAGATGTACACTTCCCCCATCCTTAACCTCTAGCTAAGTGAAACAGAGAACATCTGAGCAGGTAACTTTCAGCCACCAGGCAGGCTGATTAACAGAATTCTGGCCCACAGCTACCCACAAGTTGATTTAATAAAGGTCTTTTCTCATTCTGATGCAGAATGTAAATACTATCACTGCAATATTCACTTCCGAGTTTACTGTCTTCCCCAAGGGTAAGCACTGAAACTTTGGAAACAATATTTCAAAGAAAAAGTGGACACTGCAGAGAAGCTGAAATCTAGTGTCACAGGGCCTCATCGTCTACCTCCTTGGCCCTTATGTTATTTACACCTGTGTAAAGTCAGTGAACACCTCCATCACCACATCAAAATAGTAGCAGTTTATATCTGTTTTGCACAGGTACAAATGCCTATAAAAAGGGTAAGGGAATGGAGAATCAATTCCACAGTCCTTAACATAATAATTTACTTTAGTCATGATTTTCAATGCTACTTTGAGAGGCTCTCACCTACAATGATACAAGCACTGAAATGGAAAAGATTTCTTTTTTAAAGTAACGTATCAAAAGATTCTTTGCACAGTGTATGAAAGTAATATTTCCAATGTATGAAATCTAATGCTGATGCAAGCTGCGATCCAATCTGTCTCAGTGAATCTTGCAATATATCCTCACAAGTCTTAAGCATATGATCCTATAGTTGTAACTCTTGCTTCCGGTTGTGCCCACTGTGTGCTAATTGCTTTCCAAATATAAACGAAGGCAAAGTCCCTTCCTTAAAGAGCATAGAGCATTAGGGTGACTAGATAGCAAATGTAAAAAATCAGGACGGAGGTGGGGAGGAATAGGTGCCCATATAAGAAAAAGCTCCCAAAATCGGGACTGTCCCTATAAAATCAGGATATCTGGTCACCCTATAGAGCATCAGAACAAAAAGTGGAATATTTTAAACCAACATTGAAATACGAGTGGCCCATTGACATATGCCAGCAAAGGGTGAGCCCACAGTTTGCATGGAAACTTACAGTGCCACAATCACAAAAATTCAACTCTCTGATGAATAACTTGAGCAGCACTAGGCACCATGGAATTATCTTGTATTACACTGCCAAGTGTATCATTAAATCGCTTCCACATTTTCTGTGTTGTAGAGCTAAACTTTCAGTAGTTTTCAATTCTACAGTAAAAGCAGTCACAAGTCTATTTATTTTGCTGTACTTAACACAAGGAGATAAACTACCAATTGCCATGTGTCTACAAAGCATTGTTTGTACCTTTCCATCCATGACAGTTCAGTGAAAGGGCAAGTTGTACTTGAAACAAGTACTGGGAAGCAGTAAGGTTTAGAGAAATCAAAATTACAGGGGAACAGGATAAAGTAAAATTGAGATGAAATGCTGGTGTGGAGGGGGGAGAAAGGGGCTTTCTCTGTAGAGAAAGTACCACTACCTTCATATGCAATTATTAATAAACACAATGAACAGCTAGACTATCATACATGTAAATTCTTTCCAGGTCTTTCATACTGTTTCCAAGGCAAGATACGGAAAATCTGTTTCATGCAGGCTGTTCATGCTTTCTTCTAAGTATCCTCTTTTTTTTACTTTTCTACATATACGCAATACTTTATAGTCCCTCACCATGCTGTAGAGATTTTTAGTTTTAAAAATGGCATTTTTTACAGCTAGTCTGATATTCAGTGCTAACTATGTGAATCAATACTACTTCATCACCTAAACATCTTAGTAGCAAGTATGCATTAACCCTTGTCAGCATACACTCTGAATAAATATTGAATATTTCTTTAAAATGTATAATCTGAGATAAAAGTTAAGACTTGTAAAGACAGAGGGGGCCAGATTGTCAGACAGCGTAAATCGGTGTAGCTCCATTAACTTTATTGGAGCGATACCCATTTATATTAGCTGTGGATCTGGTCCAAGAGTCTGTCACTTTGCTGCCCCATTCCCATAAGCGTGATAGAACAGGTAATAATTTAAATACATGCAAACAATGACTCAAACTCGCTAGGAACAAGTTTCTTCTTTGCTTTAGCAACAGTGACTTTGGTAGGACTATTGGCATGAATAAAGAGATCAGAATCTAGCCACAATGTAAAACCTCTAAACATCTCTTCATAGATGTGGATGGATGCTAAATAATGATATATTTTTTCAATTATATTGAGCCCTTGGGCCTCTGGTTGCCTCACAAAATAGAATCTAAAGCATGTCAAAACTAAACCATAGATAACATGAAATAATAAATAAAATGAGTGTCTAAGACAGTGCAGAAATAAAGCAAATCCCCAGTAATAACCCATCAACTCACGAACAAACAGAGATGCTGCTCTCTAACGGCAATAACCACACCAACTATCGTATAAAAGACTTCAATGAACTACCTGGCAGAAAGATACTTAAATAAAACAAGTTACAATTCTTAAAAATGGCAAGGAAAAAAAAATCTTAATAATAAACAATGAAAATAAAACAGGCACCTACCAGTACTTAACCTGAAGCACATAGTAAAGAATCTCAAGAAAGGAAAAAGTAATGATATTAAAAGGCTTACTGATCTAATAGAAGAGCCACTAATAAAAGTTCTTCTGATATCCGTGGACTTCTGTTTCCTGTCACATTAGTTCAGCTAACTATATTAGACTAATGTATTCCTTTTACCTCAGTATATTAAACTGAATTAGCATAAGACAATGTATCCTTGACAAATCGCCTGATACTGCAACAGTGCTGCACATAGACATTACACTATTATTTATACTAACAAAGTGAAATGCAAAGGGATATCTTTAAATAATGCTTTATTTATTACATTCTAGACTTTTTCCCCCACTATTGGATACTACTCTTCACTGTGCTGTATTTTAAAATCTCACCAAATAAAAGGTTCAGACAATACTTTCCACAGGCTATAGATAGCTGAGTTAATTCTTACTCTTTACCACTATTAAAATAACTTTTAGTTCCTTTTTAGGATTTGACAATAAAAAATATAGTGTCTTTCTAAAAATATTTATTATGCCACAATGTATACATTTCTCCACAATGTGTACATTTCTATCCTCTGTTTTAAAATATTATGAGTACAAATTAAAGGACAAAAGCTGAAAAAATTAAGAACTGAATTATACTGCATTGTACAATTCCACTTCCCTTTATGAGCTCTAGTTGCTGCTATCTCATGTGAGCTGCAAAAGAATTCTGTGGTGATTCTGACTTGCAAACTAAGGTAAAGTTTTTTAAAAAGGAGAGTTTGTCTGAGTGGCTTTTACTTACCACTTCTTCCTTCCCAGACAATAGAGTGAAGGGAACAACCAGGTATCCACTGAAACCTACAATATATATAGACGCAGGTATTGAGCAAAGTCTACTGTCATCACCACACACTCACATTCCTACCTTACACTGTGGAGGCACTGCCTACCTGCAATTTAATGATCTCAAATCAGCTCTTTCCAGTAGGGCAGTAACCAACAGTACTAAACTTCAAATTGTTTCAGGCTCGTCATATTTTAGGAAAAAGAAAAGGAGTACTAGTGGCACCTTAGAGACTAACCAATTTATGTGAGCATAAGCTTTTGTGAGCTACAGCTCACTTCATGCATCCGATGAAGTGAGTTCCAGCTCACGAAAGCTTATGCTCAAATAAATTGCTTAGTCTCTAAGGTGCCACTAGTACTCCTTTTCTTTTTGCAAATACAGACTAACACGGCTGCTACTCTGAAACCTGTCATATTCTAGGAAATGTCTCATCACCATTAAAACAGAGTTGCTCATATGTTCCTGTGAATGCTGTGGAGTGGTTTGTTCCACTCTGACAAATTGCTGGGCACCTTATCATTCAGTAATCTCTCCAATAAGAATTTTCCAAAACTATTTTGTGATATCAAAAGTCTAACAAAAGGGTTCTGATTGGGATATGGTACTATTATTTGTCTATTCATCTACCTATTTATCTGTCTGTTT
Organism: Chelonia mydas; assembly: GCF_015237465.2. NCBI lineage: Eukaryota > Metazoa > Chordata > Testudines > Cheloniidae > Chelonia > Chelonia mydas. Next base: position 106,175,664 of record NC_057852.1, read on the forward strand.
CATCTGCCTATTGATCTGTCTAAGAAGAGAAGTGAAGGAAAATCAGATAAAAAAAAAAAACAGTCTCATTGGGAAACCTGTAAGAATCCCTTTCAGAACAAAGGAGTCATTTTCATTCTTATCAGTGCTCAAGTGTTTCCAATTAAAGAGAAATTAGCATTTTGGCCATTGCTGGTGTGGTTCTCATTCTTACAGAGATTTAAAGATGTGAGACTGTTCCTGGTAATTGTATCCCGAAGTCTAGAAAGTAGGACAGATACGAAGATGCTTAGTACGATATAAAAGATTCATGAACTATACAAATGAATGACTCAAGTTAGACCAAGAGCTACTATACAGGACTGGGTTTATAGGGAATCTGGCAACATAAAACGTAATTATTTTTTGCTTTACAGACCTACGCACTCTTAAAGAGCACCTTCACTTGGAAAAGTGACTACGTGAAGCAATGTCTTACCCAAGAGATCTGCTTCGTTGGTGTATGCAGGTCATATCTACTGACAAAAACAGTTTGGTGACAAAACAAGTTATTGTTGCTTTTCACTCCTGTTAGCCTACAGAGACAATACAGCTGACAAGGTGTGAGCGGGATCTTATTCTTCTTATACATTATCAGTTATTTACTAGAATTATTTACTAAATTCTAAGTTGTTAAATTCATGCCATGCTATGGAGGCACTGGGGTGGCACAGGAGTGAGTAGGACATAATATGAAGACAAGGGACCTGTATAGGTGTAACCAAAAGCCTAATAACCTTTATTACTGATGATGATGCACTAGGAGCAAAGTACCCGGCTTTAATCTCAGATCCCAGATGGTGCTTGCAAAGTTGACTATTAAAAATACCTTTTTATTTGTGAAAGCTGAAAACACTTGAAATGGAAATAAATAAATGACAGAAACCACACCTGGAAATCCATAATGCCATTTTTATAGTCACTTTTCCTACTAGAACTGCACTTTAATTTTACATACAAAATAATTTTAATTAATTCCCCCACTTGTAGAAAAATACATATTAGAACAACTTAAAATAGGAAGACCCATGTGTTCTGTGAACTATGCATATATCCTCCTTTGGTTTTCTAGGTGTAAAACACCGGCTCTGGTATTGGGAAAGTTATTAGATATTCAAGATTCAAACACATGGCCAGTTTTCAACCAGGTAGTTGCCTACCTTTTTAACAGTTGGTTTTTACTCAAGATACTTTGTTCTGGCTGTCAAACACAGAATGATTCTTTTAATAGAGTATACCAACCTTTTTAGATTTTAGGAGGGTGACCCCTCCTGGACCAGTATTTTGCTGTTCCAGAAACAATACCTTAAGGCTTTGAGCAGGGGGTTGGACTAGATGACCTCCTGACATCTCTCTCACCCCTAGACGTCTATGATTCTATCACCCTATCTGAGAGGAGTGGGGAAAAACATATCTGGCAAGGAAAGAGTTAACTAACAAATTCACTCCATGGATGTGGTTTTCTGTTTTGTTTGACCTGCCACAAGGTACTGTTAGTTATTCTGCAGTAAGTGGTTGCTACAATTCAAGGTACTTGAAACAAACACCATTTGAAGTCCTTTCGTGTTTGTGTAGAAACCCCACCTCAAACAATGGCTCATTTACAGGCTGCCAGTAAGTTATGTGAGTTATGAACTCTGTCAAGACACTGTTATTGTCATCAGGAGCCTATAAAACAGTCGAGAAATATGTCTCACATGCATACATACCACAAAATGCTACAAGCTCTCTTACAACATCCCCAAACAAACTGGCGATACACAGGATTGCAGTGAGAGCAAGAAAAGTATAAATCCATCTGTCCCCAAGGGACAATATTCATTCCTGAGCATGGGCACATATGTTCCAGTAGAAAAATGTGGATCATATACAGTTAAAATAAATTTTTTTAAATCAATCTAAAAGTTGTCTAACATGAATCCTAACAAAGACTCCACAGCAGCACAGAGCTTGTTTTTGTCATTAGTAACATTACAGGATCACGCTGGTCATATTACTAGATATAGTCTCCACAGAATTATTATGCATCTTCAAGATATCCCTCTCACACCAGGAAGAAAATTACCTCTTATACAATATACCATTTAGTTTAATCTTTTAATGTTCCACAGATCAGAATAATATACTGCCATGCATTTATTACATATATGAGGTAAGGCTGATGTCACTTTCTTTCACAGATAGCTATGTGGCTCACTGTTGACCATATTGTAAGATTCAGAGTTCCTGGACACAGTGTCCACTGAAACTTGTTCTGCCAAATTCTGGCCACTGATCTGTGTTTGGAAAGTGCATATATTTGGCCTAAAATGTCTTCCTTTCCTCCCCTTTCCCCTAGCCACCCACACTCCCAATCTTAAACAAAACTGTTGGCTATACGAAAAAAGAGCCCCATGCTGATTGCATTTTGGATAATGATATAAAAATTATTTGGTGCAGAGCCAGCCACTGTCAGCCTTGAAACAACCTGAAATAGTGCTCTTTCTTGACATCCATGGTGCAGTTTTCAGGGTAGAATTTAACCCAAATTATCTGTTTCATTTAAATACAGACTACTTTTTGGATGATATTTAAACAATTTTTTTGTTCAAAAAGGAAAGCACAGTAAATTAAAGTTGATATGTATGAAATTCTGCATTCACATTCTCTTCAGTATGAACTGGGAAATAATATTTAGACCAAATTCTGTCCTTGGCAGTATACCTGAGGTTTCCACTTCAATACATATATGCCTCTGAGACCATTCTTACAGGGCAATATTCTACTTTTAGTTTCCCACATGACTTTACTGTCAGCTGGGTTAGATTGCAAAAATATACTGAGAGTAGTATTTGGCCCCATATGTTTCTATTGTATTCAGAAAATAATAAGGGAGACTTCCTTAGGCTAATTTAAGACTATATAAGTTATGTAAAGGCTACATAACCTAGTGGACAAAGTATCTGCATCATATCACACAGAGTAGTGTGTTACTAGGATTTCCAACAGTCCCTTATTACAAGCGAAGTCCTTTATTGTTTCATCTCTGTACAACAAGATCAGGAGTTGCTGAGTGCTGCAAAAAAGCAGCAAGAAATACCCCTGGCGAATGTAGGTAAGTACAGCTTATTAATTATTATTAATGATTATTATAATAATATTTGGTAGGATGGGTAGGGCTGGGGTGCTAAGAAAACGGTCTCTTATTTTTGAAATACAATGTTGGCAATCCTATGTGTTATGCAAAATGTAATTGCATTGTAGTTTAATGTTTTTAATCACATAAATGGTATCCAAAAATTCTTCAGCGTTATTGTAAATAATACACATACAGTACTCAATAATGTCAGAAAGAGAGAGCATTTGATAGGTATAGTCAAGGAGGAAATGGTGAGATATGAAATGAGTGGGAGAGTCAATGAAGTGAAAAACCATAGGAAGGCTTTTCCAGATAATAAGAGGAAAGAAGACTTTCACACCAAATGGAACAAGATTTTCTGATTGGACAGAAAGGAGGCCATTGTTAGACAACCAGAGCACTAGGGGGAAATAGAGAGGATCTTTTAGCAAGTCCATGATAGCTTTTAATAATGAGAGGACAAATTTGAACAGAATCCTAAAATAAATGGGGAGTTAGAAATAAAGTTGCTTGAGGATGGAGTTGATGTTGCATTTCTTTGTATATATGAGAAAGTGAATAGACGCAGTCTGCATGTGCTGGTCTCTGGAGAGTCAAATGGGCAGAGACATGCAATAGTCAAGGCAAGAGGAAAGGAAAGCATGGATACTAATTTCAGAAATGAAAGGCCTGGGTCAAGGAGGAAGTTAGAAAAGATAAGGTACATTTGATGATGATCTTCTCGCTCTAGAAAAGGCTCACAAAAAGGCTGAAGGTACTGAAATAGTAATGAGGAATAAGAAAAAAGCATAGCAGGCTGAGAAAATAACCAAAATGGAAGCCACAAAAGAGCTGAACTCCTGGAAAACTTATATCTTACACATTTTTATTAAGATTCCTATCAAAAACAATAATTAGATTATTTCTAACTCTTTTCTGAAGCAAAAACAGTATCCAATGATTCAGAACAATACTCATGAGAAATAAAGCCAATTTAGGAAAAGTTGTAGCTATGTGGATCCCAGGTTGTTAGAGAGACAAGGTGGCTGAGGTAAAATCTTCTATTGGACAACTTCTGTTGGTGAGAGAGACGATTTTTATACACAAAGCTCTTCTTCAGATCTAAGAAATGTACTGAGAGTGTCACAGCTAATTACAAGGTGGAACAGATTGTTTAGCATAAGTAGTTAACACATATTTCAAGGTACCCTTCAATGTGGCCAGTTATGACTTCTGCAATAATAGGAGAGGGGAAAATGGGGAGGGGACGGTTATAGATCACTGTAATAAGCCATAAATCCAAGTCTCTGTTAAGTCCATGATTTTTAGTGTCCAGCAAAGTTATGAATTTAAGGTCCCAGCCCAGGCTCACCTTTTGACGGTTTTATGTAGGTGTCCTTTGAGGATGAGGACTGAGAGGTCAGATATGGAGTAAATGTTTTATGAAAAGTGTTTGCCTATGGATGATACAATGTTTCTGTCATATCATTTTTCTATGTGAGTTCATCTGAGAGCATAGTGATTGTCTCATTTCACCGACAGAGTTGTTATTGGGGCATTTACTGCACCAGATGAGGTATACCACATGTTGTGATAGTCATAGGTAGGACCCAGGGGTCTTGAAAGGTATGGTCTCAGGGTTATTGATCATAACAGCAATGGAAATATGTGGAGTTTAGGTCATCTGTCCAGAAGATGAAAATATCACCAATGTATCTCAGATATATCATTGGTTTTGTGGTGCATTTTTTCCTCCTCCTGTCACTGGAGAGGTGTTAACTGGCCACTTTGCCTTGAATGGTCCCTTGAAATGTATGTTAACTACTTATGCTGAACAATCTGTTCCACCTTGTATTTAGTTGTGACACTCTGAGTATATTTCCCAGACCTGAAGAAGAGCTATGTGTAGCTTGAAAGCTTGTCCTTCTCACCAACAGAAGTTGGTCCAATAAAAAATATTACCTCATCCACCTTGTCTCTCTAGTGTAGGAAAAGAACAGTTCTGACATACAGTATAAAGATTTGATATCTATAAAAACAACTACATTAGAAAAATGTAAGCCTTTAAAGGTGAGATTTTCAAAAACAGCTAAGTGACTTAGGAACATCCAATCCCAAACTGTCAATTTAAATATGACATAATTAGGGCTACATTAGTTTCATTCCTAACGTTCATAAATCCTTTTACATGATCTCTAAATGAGGGAGGGGATCAAATTAGTTTTAAATGTGTCTTATTTAATGTAAGCATTTGAAAGGCCAGTGCTTTTCTCTTTTACAAAATTCTTTCATTGGTAATTTAAGAAAAAAACAAAGAAAATACTACACAATGAGTACGATATTTAAATTAATACAATAGCTATTCAAATCAATGAAAGAGTAAAACACTGAGTTCTTTTGCTTTATGCTTTTAGCACTGTTTTTTTTTGTTGGTTTGTTTTGTTTGTTTTTTAATTTTTACACAGGATCAGCCCAGTGCATGACCTCAAGATCCGTTTACACTAGTTTAAAATGGTATCTACAAATGTTGTTTCAGTAATGAGATCATATATGATCCTTGTTATATCATAACTGCACAAATGCATCTATGGGATACCAAATTTTAGTGTATTTTTTCTGTTTTCAATGTAAAGTTATTTTCTCCATCGAAGCTGTGTTTGACAATTCTCTCTACCATGCTGAATAAACTCGAGGTGTATTTGATTTTCATTTTGAGTATTAAATATTTTGCAACTAATAGACATGTCAGTACCCATTTCTTGATGTTCACTGGAACATATAATTCATTTACTAATTCTAGAATACAGACATTTGGATAGATAAAATCATAGGGTTAGAAGGGACTGCTAGAGTCATCTAGTCTAACCCCCTGTCAAGATGCAGGATTTGTTGTGTCTAAACCATCCAAGACAGATGGCTGTCAAGCCTCCTTTTGAAAACCACCAGTGAAGGAGCTTCCACAAGCCTCATGAGGCAGTCTGTTCCATTGTCCTACTGTTCTTACAGTTAGGAAGTTTTTCCTGAGATTTAATCTAAATCTGCTATGCTACAGTTTGAACCCATTGCCTCTTGTTCTGCCCTCTTTAGCAAAAGAGAACTACTTTTCTCCATCTTTTTAATGGCAGCGTTTCAAGTATCTGAAGACTGCTATGTCACACCTTAATCTCCTCTTTTCCAAACTAACCATCCCCAGTTCCTTCAGCCTTTGCTCATATGGCTTTTATTCCATCCCTTTGATCACTTTGTCACTCACCTCTGGATCTTTTCCAGTTTCTCTATGATATGTGGAAAGAATTTTGTATAAATTCTGTAGTGTGGCTGGGCATCTTCCTACCCCCTACGAAAGGAAGTGAGGTGTATGTACAGTGTATGTTTAAAACACCAAATCCACTTGCATAAAATAGCTTCGTTTTTCACAGCAGCAATGTCAGCAGAAGATTAAAATAACTGGTCTGGCTATATGTTTTAAATAATTTTTAATCATGGGTGCTTTAATTTTTTTTATATTTTAGCTTAAATGCTTAAGCAGGCTATTTAAGAACTACCAACCAAACTTCTTATATAAAAACTATAAAAGATTACTGCTTTCCATGCCATTCTTTGTGGAGAGGGGTATTTTTAAAGATTAAAATAACCCAACATATTTCCTCTCTTCTTCATCATTCCTCACTCTCTTTCTGCATCCTTTCCTTTTCATCTCTTCTCCTGGAATTCCAAAAATCTAGGAAAAAAGCAATATTTTATCATTGTTGACATGGAGACTATAAATTGGACAAAAACTAGCTGTCCTTTTTCTCTCTTTTCCCCAAAGCACCGGGCATGTTGCGGTAACCATGGACAGAGGTGCTGAATTGAGTTCCTAAAGGACAAGGAAATTGCTAGCACATCACAGCCACTGGGGATAATGGAAAAACAAAAATCCACCTGAAGCGCAGGGCTTTGAAAGCACAAACTTGTGTTCACTGTAATTTATTAAGAAATCATTTAAAATATCTTTACATTTATGGTTTTGAGTCTTACACAATTCACTGAAATGCCTAGCTTCATTATCATAAAATCCACACATTTACTATACTTAAATCCTCACATAAAGTGTGATAAAATGCACATATGAAGCATGATAAAATCCTTGCACCACTGCACATACACATGAAGCTGTGCAATAATCATGATTAAAGCCTTATACAAAAGGCTTAGTAGCAAAAGGTTAGTAGCAAAAGGTTAGTAGCAAAATGCATTGCTAACTGTGCCCCTGCGTAGTTACAGCAGTCTATAGAGGTCGCCTCTCTGGCAATTCAAAACATTCAGCAAATCTGTCCACTTCCTCCTCCCGTCCAGCCGCAAGGCTTTCTCCCTTGCTCTCACAAAAGGTTGTGCAAAACACAGCAAGCCGCTATCATAAAGAGGCAAATATCTCATCAGCCCCCAACCGCAACAACAGGCTCCTTCATCTACATCAACCTCCCTAATGCACATTCCAATGTCATTCTACAAATACTCAGGATATAGTTAAACAGCTCTTTTTTCTCATCTAAGTAAAAAGCTCTGCTTCCCTGGGGGAAACAGAGAGTAAGCAGCATCTCCCAAATGACTGGAAGAATGGCAACAATATCAATTTTCAGAGTAGCAGCCATGTTAGCCTGTATCTGCAAAAAGAAAAAGAGGACTTGTAGCACCTTAGAGACTAACAAATTTATTTGAGCATAAGCTTTCGTGAGCTACAGCTCACTTTATCGGATGCATTCAGTGGAAAATACAGTGGGGAGATTTATATACACAGAGAACATGAAACAATGGGTGTTACCATACAGTGATCAGGGAAGGTGAGCTATTACCAGCAGGAGAGCGGGGGGGGGGCAGAAAAAACCTTTTGTACTGATAATCAAGGTGGGCCATTTCCAGCAGTTGACAAGAACGTGTGAGGAACAGTAGCGGGGGCAGGGGGGAGGAGGAGGAGGGGAGAATAAACATGGGGAAATAGTTTTACTTTGTGTAATGACACATCCACTCCCAGTCTTTATTCAAGCCTAAATTAATTGTATCCAGTTTGCAAATTAATTCCAATTAAGCAGTCTCTCACTGGAGTCTGGTTTTGAAGTTTTTTTGTTGAAGAATTGCCACTTTTAGGTCTGTAATCAAGTGACCAAAGAGATTGAAGTGTTCTCCAACTGGTTTTTGAATGTTATAAATCTTGACGTCTGATTTGTGTCCATTTATTCTTTTACGTAGAGACTGTCCAGTTTGACCAATGTACATGATGGCATATATCACATTGGTAGATGTACAGGTGAACGAGCCTCTGATAGTGTGGCTGATGTGATTAGGCCCTATGATGGTTTTTTCCCCGCCGCTCTCCTGCTGGTAATAGCTCACCTTACCTGATCACTCTCCTGTATTTTCCACTGAATGCATCCGATGAAGTGAGCTGTAGCTCACGAAAGCTTACGCTCAAATAAATTTGTTAGTCTCTACGGTGCAACAATATCAATGTCTGCAATGACCATCAGAGTAAATGTTTCTATTGTCACTGGAGAAAACAGTTCAAATTTTCTAAAGATCCTGGATCATGGGCCTTTCCACTGTGATCAAGCAAACCTTGCAGCACCATGGTGAAATGGCCTTTCTGTTCATGTACTCTGAGACCCTGTATGGGAGGGCAAAGAATAGGTATGTGTCCCATCACTGGCCTCAATACTACTGGGGAACCCCAACCATGGAAACCAATTAATAACCTCCTTTATTTTGCCTAGCCATATGACCTGGGATGACAGCACCTCCTTGATAGCTGCACACATAAAAACCAAACGGATGATGGGATGAAAGGAGAGGAATCATAGGAATTATTTAATTTGATCCCAACCCCCTGAATTTCAGTAGTTTCTCACATTGCACAGTGCAAAAAATCCCTGAATGCACGCAGTACAGCAGTGGAGTAATGCACCAGGGGATGTCTACTGAGAAGCTGAATGCTTATTACAAAACTTTGCAGTGCTGTCTGGCCGCAACAATGCAACCTAAAAGTACCGTAACTGGAAAATAACAATATGGTGACTAACAAAGCACCTTAAAGACTAACAGATTTATTTGGGCATAAGCTTTCAGGGGTTAAAAACCCACTTCTTCAGATGTTAGGATCTTGCAACTTATGATAGTTTTCATAAAGTTCATGAATCTCTTACCAAAATGAAAATGCATCTGTGACGGTGGTTCTTGGTGCAATCCAGACTGATAAGAGATTGTGTCACCATATGCCCTGCAATCCTGGGTGCCTTGCAATGCTCCGCTGTTGGAGCTCCCAGCCTCGGATCTCACTTCAGAAGTGGGGTTTTTACCCATGAAAGCTTATGCCCAAATAAATCTCTTAGTCTTTAAGGTGCCAGCGGACTCCTTGTTGTTTTGTGGATACAGACTAACACAGCTACCCCTCTGAATATGGTGAATACAAACCACTCACCCAACAGTTGTTGTGGATCGCTTAATGTGGATACACAAAACCTGCAACAAGTTTCAAGTGCAGACATGCCCTATGGGGTTCTGATTGCCTAGTTGGCAGGGAAACCGACATTCCAATTGTTTATTCAATTGAATCTAGAGGAAAGAGATGAATTACTTTGAACACCACATCCAGTTAATATTACAACTATTTAACCAGAGCAGACAGGTCCATATTCTGAAATTTAATGTGGTTGTGCAAAACCAAAATATCCTTCTCCTTACCTTAAAAACAAAAAATAGACCACTTTGACTTATTCCACGTGGTGATGTTTTTTTCCAGCACGATATTTATGTGAGCAATTTTGTAAAATATAGGGAAGAACCCACTACTATCTCAGCCATCCTTAAGTCTAATGGCACAATATTTTCACCCATTATGATATCAATAAAGATTCTGAAACTTTTAAACCATACACATAGGACACAACTTTCATCACACAGATTAGATCCATCTCATTGTAGCTGCAGAACTCCCTAAATTATAAGCGGTGGAATACATCTTAGATGGCAAAGAACTTCAACAAGCAACCAAGATCACGGCAGTGGATATAGCCCAGAACTGAATAATCTAAAGTGAAATTTTATGCATTATCACCCCAGTTTTGTTAATGTGTTATCACCCCATCTTTCCTCTTTTTCCCCTCCCACAGTATTTGGAGAAGAGTCTTCCCTGTGGAAACACTGAAGGTTAGAATCTGTTCACTCTCTCTCACACACACTCACACAAAAAAGCAAAGATCCTGAGCTTTGTGCTTCCTGTAAGCCTATATCACTTATCTACAAAGGTATAAACATCTGGGACAAGGTCCTAGCTGTTCAGCTACAGGTCATTCACACTTTAACTGCTCCTACCCAGGTAGGTTACATTAATAGCAGTTTTCTGGCAATGATGTCTGACAACTAGTCAACCTTATCAATAGGTTTTAGAGTAGCAGCCGTGTTAGTCTGTATTCGCAAAAAGAAAAGGAGTACTTGTGGCACCTTAGAGACTAACAAATTTATTTGAGCATAAGCTTTCGTGAGCGACATCCGATGCATCCGATGAAGTGAGCTGTAGCTCACGAAAGCTTATGCTCAAATAAATTTGTTAGTCTCTAAGGTGCCACAAGTCCTCCTTTTCTTATCAATAGGGTAATTTAGAGCACATCCACTCTCTTCATCTCCACAGAAGCAGAGAAAGCATTTGCCAGGGTGAATTGAAATTTTATGTTTGGCACTTAGATGTTGTTACATTCTGGGGTGGAATCCAGACTGGTGAAGAGTTATGTCACCTCTTACACTGTAACTCTGAGTGCTTCCCAATGGCTTGCTACTGTACCTCTCTGCCTGGGACGTCCACAGTCAGCGACACTGGGGCTATGGGGCAATAGACAGGTTGCTGGGGCAAAGCTGCTGAACCAGGGCTGTCTACCACATAGACCTTCAGGGCGTGACCTGCATGCTGGAAATCTGGCTGTGAGATCCCAGGCTGGGAGCTCCAGCAGCAGAGCATTGCAAGGCACCCAGATTGCAGGGCACATGGTGACACAACCCCTTATCAGTCTGGAGTGCACTATGAACCACCATCACAGATGCATTTCCATTTTGGTAAGAAATTCATTGAACTTTATGAAAACTATTATAAGTTGCAAGATCCTAGCATGTGTCTTCTAAACAGCCTTCAGGGGGTTGTTTCATGTGGGCAGGGTTGACCAATACCCCGAGTGTTTCTCATCCATTGACATTTGCCAATAGTGAACAACCAAACATTACACAGTACTCAAATAGACAAAAAAGACAAATTATCCTTGGGTGCTGACAAGATACTGCTCGATGTCATCAACCCAGCCACTTCCATTCCTAAATTACACACCCATATTACAGACTGGGGAGGATATTCTGTTTTAAAGATTAATTTTGACAGATTTTATTCAGGACAGGGAAGGGTAACATTAAAAGACTTCCCCTTTAGGTAATCCCCCAATGTACTGTCAATATTTTGACACAAGGCAATAACAATATTTTCCCGACGTAGCCTGTGAAAAATCCTGTGAAATCAGCATACATATGTTCACTGAGAGGGTGAACTGGTAAATCTATACACTTATTTAGCAATTTAAACAAAAACACTTTTTCATTACCATAAAGAAGGAAGGAAGGAAGTGTCACTTGACAAGAGTCCCAGAAAGAGTTTTCTCTTCTAATATCAAATAAGGAACATAGGGATAATAGTAGGTTTCAGAGTAACAGCCGTGTTAGTCTGTATTCGCAAAAAGAAAAGGAGGACTTGTGGCACCTTAGAGACTAACCAATTTATTTGAGCATGAGCTTTCATGAGCTACAGCTCACTTCATCGGATGCATGCTGTGGAAATCGCACAAGACATTTTATACACAGACACCATGAAACAATGCCTCCTCCCACCCCACTCTCCTGCTGGTAATAGGAGGAGGAGGAGGAGGAGGCATTGTTTCATGATGTCTGTGTATAAAATGTCTTGTGCGATTTCCACAGCATGCATCCGATGAAGTGAGCTGTAGCTCACGAAAGCTCATGCTCAAATAAATTGGTTAGTCTCTAAGGGATAATAGTGTTGTTCTTATTCTAAAGCCTGCCCCCCCCCCATAATTTCCTGAAAACTATTTAAAGTGAAATGCTGCCCCTGACAGACACATGAGTAGAGCTCCCATTAACTTTTGTAATAGTTGCATGTGTGTACCTAAGAGCAGAATGTGGTCCTTAGTGTTTCAGTGTTTTCCATTATTAAAATCAAATATGGCACCAACTTCAATAGGACTTCCTTCCAAAGTAAGGGCCCAATCCTGCAAACATGTATGCATGAGTACATTCTCTCACATTAGTAGTTACACTGATGCTACCCATGCAAATGAAGTTACTCATGTGCATAAATGTTTGCCGGATCAGGACCTTGCATACCGCTCAGCATACAGGTTGGCAGAATCCAGCACTAAAATTTTGCTATGGCAAAATCCTACCCACAATCTTGTCCATAGATATACAGGCTTATAATATCCTGGGTTGTGAAAATCAGCTCCTGTTATTGGGCAGCAGCTGATTTGAAAAGATACGTGCTTGTCTTTCGGCTGGCAGGCAGTAATGGAGACATCTATTTAAATCTTAATGTAAACACAGTGCGAGAACAACTCTTTGTGGGGAAACATCACACAACTCTGCCGTTGTGAAATGTGTAAGGTGTAATATACTTACAATTATAAAATAATTTCCAGGCTCAGGAAAATATATCTTTACAGTCTTAAAACATAGCAACCAACAAACCTCCTAAACAAAGGTCTGCCCTGATTTCTAATCACCAAACCTTTTAAAAAGCCAAACTTAGGGCCTGATTCTGCAAACACTTATCTATCAGTATAAATTTACTTGCAGGAGAAATCCTAACGACCCCAATGCAAGTAAAGTTATATGCCTGTATAAGTGTTTGCAGGATCATGACCTTAAGAAGAATCTATTGTTGGAAAGTTTTGTCAGAGTTGTCATAACATTAGAAAGACCACGGATAAAAAGACTGTTCCTTAAAAAAGTCATTTAACTACTTTCACAGCAATGGATCACCCATCAATTGATGCACTTCAGCAGGCAAGAATTACTTGTTAACTTACACTGGCGAGACAATTTTTACCTGAAGGCAACAAGTGTGTTTTAGCATATATTAAGATTTAAACAGATGTGTCTGTTACAGCTGATGTGTAACGAAGGACCTACAGAGTCTGCAAAACTGTACCATTTTAGGTTAATGTCAAATTATATAAAACACATTTACAAAGATGTTCTGTACTGTCCTTGATCCCTGAACCTTTATCTGATTGATCTGCTATTTATAAATCCTCTATCAGTTTACAGAGTAGCCGCCATGTTAATCTGTAACCGTAAAAAAGAGAAGGAGTACCTGTGGCACCTTAGAGACTAACAAATTTATTTGAGCATAAGCTTTCGTGAGCTACAGCTCACTTCATCGGATGCATTCAGTGGAAAATACAGTGGGGAGATTTTATATACATAGAGAACATGAAAAATGGGTGTTACCATACACACTGTAACAAGAGTGATCAGGTAAGGTGAGCCATTACCAGCAGGAGAGAGGGAGGGGGAAGAAACCTTTTGTAGTGATAATCAAGGTGGGCCATTTCCAGCGGTTGACAAGAACGTCTGAGGAGCAATGGGGGCGGAGGGCGGATAAACATGGGGAAATAGTTTTACTTTGTGTAATGACCCATCCACTCCCAGTCTCTGTTCAAGCCTAAGTTAATTGTATCCAGTTTGCAAATTAATTCCAATTCAGCAGTCTCTCCTTGGAATCTGTTTTTGAAGTTTTTTTCTTGAAGAATTGCAACTTTTAGGTCTGTAATCGAGTGACCAAAGAGATTGAAGTGTTCTCCGACTGTCCAGGAGACACCACTGACTTCCTGAGGAAACTACAATCCATCGGTGATCTTCCTGAAAACACCATCCTGGCCACTATGGATGTAGAAGCCCTCTACACCAACATTCCACACAAAGATGGACTATAAGCCATCAGGAACAGTATCCCCGATAATGTCACGGCAAACCTGGTGGCTGAACTTTGTGATTTTGTACTCACCCATAACTATTTCACATTTGGGGACAATGTATACCTTCAAATCAGCGGCACTGCTATGGGTACCCACATGGCCCCACAGTATTTTATGGCTGACAATTTTATGGCTGACTTAGAACAATACTTCCTCAGCTCTCGTCCCCTAATGCCCCTACTTATAACGTTCAAAAACCAGTCGGAGAATACTTCAATCTCTTTGGTCACCCCCTCCACCCCCCCGCTCTCCTGCTGGTAATAGCTCACCTTCCCTGATCACTCTGGTTACAGTGTGTATGGTAACACTCATTGTTTCATGTTCTCTATGTATATAAATCTCCCCACTGTATTTTCCACTGAATGCATCCGATGAAGTGAGCTGTAGCTCATGAAAGCTTATGCTTAACTAAATTTGTTAGTCTCTGAGGTGCCACAAGTACTCCTTTTCTTTTTGCGAATACAGACTAACACGGCTGCTATTCTGAAACCTAACAACTTTAAACGTTTAAAGAAGATGTTATAGGAGCTGCTTGGGAAGTTGACTAGGAAACACTTACCAGAAAATATTGAATCATCAAAACCAAAACTTTTTGCAGAAAGGTATTGGGAGGGTTTCTTGGGTCCAGAGTAGAATTTCTAGTCAAAATGAGAGACAGAAAAAAAAAATCCAAACAGCCCGGTGATTAGGGCACTCTGCATGATTCAAACCAGGGATTTGAACTTGAGTCTTCTACATCCGAGGTGAGTACCTTAACGCCTGAGCTCTTGCCTCTTGCTAACCCCACTGCACTCTGGGGTGAGTACATATCAATCTATCAAGCATCTAGTCTCTCTCCCCCCCAACTCTTCCTCTCCCCATTCTGGGGTAGATCTCTCTCTCTCTCTCTCTCTCTCTCTCTCTCTGAGGATTGTGGGAGTGAGGTGGAGATTGGGTGTGCTTTACTGTTCTCTGTGTTTCTTTCTGTTAGGGAAATGGGGTTTGAGGTTTATTGTATGTTTGTTTACTTTTGTGCTTGTTGTGGGTTCATTTCAGGCTTTCACTTTTTTAGCAGGCTATCTGCCTGCCATTTGGGCTGGCCAAGATGAGAGCGATCTCCATTTATTGTGGATTGTGGGGATTTAACCTGTGGCCATGGGCTGCTGGTTTTGCCTCCAGACTCGGCCTCTGCGGAGGAGTGTGTTCCAGTTGTGGGGAAGGTAAATGGGTTTATCAATGTGTGGTATGCCTCCTGCATGAGCAAGACTGTTGTGTTTGTTGCCTTGTTAGCCTTGTTGAGCCAGTGATTGTGGAGGCGATTTTGTGCAGGGTATTTTTGTCCCTGTAGTGCTCCTCGCAACACCTGCTGTTAAAGTCACTATCACTAACGTTCCTCCTTTTTTAGAAAATGGGCAACTGTCTAGAGACCTGGTGAGTTATGGTAAGATCACCAGCCCTATTAGGAGGATTTGGCATGTCTTGCCCTTTCATAGGGAAGTTTATATGCTATTAAACAATGCTTCCAAAGTTTTAAGTTTACCTGAGATATAGGATTGGGGGGTGTGACTATGTTGGCTTTGTTAATTAATGATCTGGAGGATGGCGTGGACTGCACCCTCAGCAAGTTTGCAGATGACACTAAACTGGGAGGAGGGGTAGATATGTTGGAGGGTAGGGATAGGATACAGAGGGACCTAGACAAATTAGAGGGTTGGGCCAAAAGAAATCTGATGAGGTTCAACAAGGACAAATGCAGAGTCCTGCACTTAGGACGGAAGAATCCCATGCACCGCTACAGACTAGGGACCGAATGGCTAGGCAGCAGTTCTGCAGAAAAGGACCTAGGGGTTACAGTGGACGAGAAGTTGGATATGAGTCAACAGTGTGCCTTTGTTGCCAAGAAGGCTAATGGCATTTTGGGCTGCATAAGTAGGGGCATTGCCAGCAGATTGAGAGATGTGATTGTTCCCCTCTACTCAACATTGGTGAGGCCTCATCTGGAGTACTGTGTCCAGTTTTGGGCCCCACACGACAAGAAGGATGTGGAAAAATTGGAAAGAGTCCAGCGGAGGGCAACAAAAATGATTAGGGGGCTAGAGCACATGAGGAGAGGCTGAGGGAACTGGGATAGTTTAGTCTGCAGAAGAGAAGAATGAGGGGGGATTTGATAGTTGCTTTCAACTACCTGAAGGGGGGTTCCAAAGAGGATGGATCTAGACTGTTTTCAGTGGTAACAGATGACAGAACAAGGAGTAATGGTCAAACAAGTTGCAGTGGGGGAGGTTTAGGTTGGATATTAGGAAAAACTTTTTCACTAGGAGGGTGGTGAAGCACTGGAATGCGTCACCTCGGGAGGTGGTGGAATCTCCTTCCTTTGAGGTTTTTAAGGCCAGGCTTGACAAAGCCCTGGCTGGGATGATTTAGTTGAGGATTGGTCCTGCTTTGAGCAGGGGGTTGGACTAGATGACCTCCTGAGGTCCCTTCCAACCCTCATATTCTATGATTCTATGTTGCCACTGAGGCCAGAGCCTGTTTTTGTAGTGGTAGTCTGAGACATTTGGTTAATCAGTGCCTTAAGAAGGCTGCTTGGTGACCCTGTGCCTGGGAATGTGGGGGTTTGAAAATAAAGCACAAGGTGGGGTGGCTGTGACAGAGACTGTGTCCCAACAGGCTCCAGCTATCTCTGGGGATGTTGGTTCTGGGAGGTCAGTGCCCCCTTTACACCCTGGGAGAGATGGTATTACTGGTTCTATGGCTCCTGACTCAGTGGCCTCATGGCCTGAGCCTGATTGCAAAATGGAAGTTGAGCCTGTTGCTATGGAAACTGTGGCTGTGGCTGAGGATTCTGGCTTGTTGGCAAAGCCCCTATGAAGGGGTATTCACCCCCACACCAGCCCAGGAAGGGTTAAGGAAGCTGAGAAAGGGCCAATTAGTGAGACAGATCACACACATGGGCTAGAGAAGCACCCCTGATCAGAAGATGAAGCTCAACTGAGCAGGTATGGCCTGGGCTAGCATAAAGCCAGGAAGCTGGCAACAGAAATGGCTGCAATGAGAAAGTCTGTAGCCGCCCTCTGCTTTAGAGACAGAAGGAGGGAACACAGGGGGAGAGTAGGAGCCTGGCTCTGAGTAAGGGCATACCCAGAAGAGAGAATGGTGGAGAAGAAAGCCTGTGGGTGGTGGGTAGAGAACAGCAAGATTGGCGACTGAGCAGACCTTAGCTGCGTGTTGTAGGGTTCCTGGGCTCGGCCTGGGATCCCCTACCAGCCACTGATTGACTGGCATTGCTCGAACAGTGGGTCCAGTGAAACTCTATACTCCAGGAGGAGAAATCACATAGGGATCTGGCCAAAGGGTCAAGTCACAAACAGGAAGCTGCAGCTCCTAGAGTGAGAGAGGGGCTGCAGAGCGAAAAAGACAACAATGGGGAGAGACCGCAAGGGGAGGCGTTGGACCTGCAAGAGAGCTAATCTCCAGAACAGCCAGGAAGAGGCACCACCCACAGTGAGTGAATACCCTGTGACAGCTTCCAAGTAAAATATGGCCGTTGAAGAAAATAGAAAAGAGCATAAACTCTGACAAGAGGGGGCTCCAGTTTCTGAGGGTGCTGTAAAGCAGACTAGTTTGGTCAGAGCAGTAGGGAAGCACACTGTTGAGGGTCCTGCTGAGGGTGGTTCTTTGGTTGGGGACACAGAGAATTTTCAAGTGTTAGTTTTGCCCCCTTGGTCCCAACAGCCCCCTACCTCTGGTTTCTCTTTTGTCTCTCTCTCTCTCTCTCTCCCCTCTCAAGGTCAGTAGTGACTCTGAGTCTGAGTGTGTGGGGTCTGACGAACTCAGATTCTTTTGGATCCTGAACTCACGGAGGGGGGATACCCCCAGATACTAATGGTAGGCTTCCAGATGAGACTAATGGAAAATGTGGAGTAGAGGTGGCGGATAGATTAAGATCAGGAAACCTGTTTTTGTTATCTGCTTCGTATACTATGTGATGTGTTTCTGTGTCTGAGTTTGACAAACAGAAGTGGTACAGACGGGGAAAAAAAAAACTGATGACCAAAGTTGGTGTCTGTGGCCAATGGCAATGTTGGGGTTTAATGGATGTAGGAGACTAGGATGTAGGTGTTTTTGTTTGAGGTTGTTTTTTTTGGGGGGGGGGGTTCTGTGTCTGTCTTTTTCTTATTTTTCCTGATGAGTACTGGTCTGATGGATAATGTTATATATGGTTCTCTGAATGTGAATGGGTGCAGGGACATTAAAAAAAATACGGCTCTTTTTGAATACCTGTTCCAGAAAAAGGTAGACATTACATTTTGCAAGAGCCGCAAACAGAAGCAGGGAACCAAACCGACGGGCTTGCTGATTGACAAAGAAAGGTTTTTTTTTTGAGTCATGGTTCCACTGCAAGCCCAGGTGTTCCAATTTTGGAGGGGGGGATAGGGTGAAGCCTGATTCCGTTCGGTGGTTGTACAGGAAGTTGTTCCAGGCCATTTATGGATGGCTCAAGCTACTTTTGAGCAATATCATCTCTTTTTGATTTAATGTCTATGCTCCTACTGTAGGAAAAGGCAGGGTGTGGGGGGTTTGGGGGCCAGTTGTTTTTTGGGGGGGTTCAGAGCTTGGGGTGCTCTTTTGACAAATTGTTTGACAAGTGATATTTTAATTTTTAATTGTAAACTTAATAAGAGATTGGATAGGAATCATTTGGAGCCACATCCACTGTCTGCTCAGTGACTTGCAACTCTTTTACAGGCTTCTGACCTGACTGATGTAAAACGACATTTTCACCCTTACATGCAGCAGTATGCCTGGCTGAGTGCTAGCGCCAGCTCTTTCTCTATGGCTTGTTTGGACCATTTTTATGTTTTTACCCTACTGGGATTTCAGATCATGGTTTGGACTTATTTGTGTTTCTTCCTTCTGTACACAACAATAATCCATATTGGCATTTTAACACTCACCATTTACAAGACACTCACTTTTGGGACTCTCTCAATTATTTTTAGGGAGCCTGGGTTGCCTCAATGGATGTTTTCCCCTCCTTGAGGCAATGATGGGAGGTGGGTAAAGTTTAATATTAAATGTTTACATCCCTGAGCCTGTGTCAAAGTATGGAGGAGTTAGTGTTGGGGACTGTAGAAAGAAAAAATCTTTCATGGCAATAATGATGCTGGCTCACATGAGAGCTTGAAATGTAGAAAACAACTCTTGAGAGACCTGTTGAATAGTAAAGTTCAGGGTGCACTGGTTAGGCCCTGAAATTGGCTCCTTTCTCAAATGGATGCCTGGAAAAGAAGCATGCAGAAAGCATGGCTGGTGTAGTCATACAGCCTGATGAGACCTACTGTGCCCCCAACAGATCCATTTTTAATAATCTTTTCCTATGGCAGGATGTAATTTCAGCCTCAAAAATGTTTGATTTGCACATTGGGTTGATTTTCCTTGACCACAAAAAGGCTATTGATCATGTAGATCATGGAGATTTGTTTTGTACCCTTTTTGCTTTTGGTTTTAGCCAAGGTTTGTGTCCTACATTCAGTTACTCCATAATGATATATATAGTCTATTTAAGGTGAATAGTGTTGTGAGCATTTTCTGGCCTTTTTCTCCCTGTTCCAGTTTATACTCCAGTGAAAGTGTCTGCATATGCTGTCAATGGGACTGTGTTTATTACTCATGATTGTGATGTCCAGGTTTTGACTGAATGCCAGCTCTCTTAAGCAGGTTTCCTCAACTCCCATAAATTGGGAGAAGAGTGACACACTCCAGCTGGGGGCTTGGGTGATCTCCTTCATTCTGACTTTTCTGGGGGTTGGGGGGCTATTGTGGAGCCAAACTGGCTTTAAGGCAGTGGAAATTATGCTGAGACCAGAAGATATTTTGGGTAAGAATTGAGAGGGAGTTATGGAAAAACTGGAGGGGAGGTTGCAAATGTGGAAGTAGTATTTGCCTTGACTTTCTTTCCAAGGGCAGATGTTAGTCATTAATTAAATTGCCTCTATATTGTGGCATAAGTGTATTGTTTTGGATTCCCCTCCACTCTTTTTAGAAAAAGTTCAGAAGGTTCTTTTGGGCTTTTTCTGGGATGGCCATCATTGTCTAAGACAGAGTATTTTGTACTAGCTCACTGTGGAAGAGGTTCAAAGTTTCACTGATTTTTTTGAGCGAAGTCACTACTTTTCAGTTAGTCTCTGCAGCAGCTGTTGTTTGGGGATGTGCCTGTTCCTTGGAAGCAACTAGCCTTTCCTTTTTCTTTGGTCAGTAGGGGGATTGGGTTTTGATTGAGAACTTTTTTGTTGGACCCTGGGTATCTCAATTTTGAGGTGTTACTCAGTTCTTATCAAAATCTTTTTAATGCTTGGAGATTTTTTTTAAAGCTTTTACCACAGGATAGGTGGCTGGAGTTCCCAGGACTGCTTGCTGATCCCCTTGTTTATAACCCTGCCAAGAGAATTCTAGTTTTGTCCCTTATTGCAGCAGGTGTAACAAAACTTGTTCATTTAATTGATTTTACATGGGTCTCACAGGATATCTTGGCTGTCAAGCTTCGTTTTCATTCTGTTTGCTGGGGTTCTCGGTTTTTATCACAGGTGGAATCAGCCCGTCCAAGGGGCACTATTGCCAGGCTAGACAGTTGCCTCCTTGAGCGAGCCATTCCTGATTATACTAGCATTTCTATTTTCTTTCCTGTTGTGGATTGGAATGTTGACAATCCTGGCACCTTGCTTGCCTTCAGTGTGTCTTCTGAATTTACTTTTAATAGCTTAGGCCACAAGTCATTGTATATGCTTGTGGTAAAAATTTGTCATTTTCAAATGCTTGTTGATGATCCCAATACGATATTAGAAAACAGCTTCTGGTGATGGATGCCAGTCTGGCACACTGTATACAATCTTCCAACTGAAAAGAGGATGGGTGGCCTCCAATGGAGAATTCTTCAGGAGGCTATTGCCATGAATGCGTCTATGCATCATTTGACTCCAAAGGTGTCCATGTCATGTCCTTTTTATGACATGGAGGAGACTGTTTTCATATGTTTCTTATTTGTTCCAAGTTACAGCCATTATTTGTTTTACTTCAGGGTATTTTTTGTTTATTGTCTCAACAGTAAAAATAAATACAGGAGAAAAATTAAGTATAGGTTCATAAATAGATCTGTGGGATGCCTTTCAAAGTTTATGTTGGGTAAAGCAAAGATGGCCATTTCAAAAAGTAGACTATGTAAATTATTTGGTACTGGGGCTTCCGATGTTCTTTGTGTGTGTGTTTTAAGATTTTTAGTGGTTTTACACTTTGATTTGAAGTTTAGATATTATACTCTTATAAGCTATTTGGATCAATTCATTCAACTGTGGGCTATTGGAAATCATTCTGTACTAGTAGGGATGGGCAATTATTTTTTTCTTGTTTTTACTGTGCTTGTTTTAAAAGTTTCTCTCTCTTCTCCCCCCCCCCTTTCCCATTCTGGGGTAGATCTCTCCCCCCAACCCCAGAATAGATTTCTCTATCCTCTTCCCCTCCCAACCCCTCTCTCCATGAAGTTCCATCCTGGACTGGAGAAATCTTCCTTATAAAAGTTTAATCCAAACCAATAGAGGAGTGCGGATTCATATCAGAGACTTGCGCCTGGTTCTCCCACATCCCAGGTGAGTGCCTGGGGCACTCTTG
The DNA here is from genome assembly GCF_015237465.2 of Chelonia mydas. Classification (NCBI taxonomy): domain Eukaryota; kingdom Metazoa; phylum Chordata; order Testudines; family Cheloniidae; genus Chelonia; species Chelonia mydas. The sequence goes on from NC_057852.1 coordinate 106,197,486, forward strand.
TTGGTGTTGTGCCTCTTTCTCTCCCTCTCAAAATTTTGAAATGGTTGGTTTTGTTCCACATCAAAATGGAAACAAAGGTCAAAACCTCAACATTTTTCGTGAAATGGTACTCTTGTTTTCCAGCCAGCCCTAGTTATAAACAAACATTTTAGGCTTCCATAGACATTTATTTTACTACAGAGTCCAGAAACACTTAAATTAAGCCAATTGAGGTCTAAAATAAATGTGCACAAAAAGAGAGAAATGTGCATGTTGTTCGTCGAACATCAACTTTTTAGGAAGACAGTATGTGAACAAATAAAAGTTTGGGAACCACTGCTCTAGATCCCTTTCCCCTCCCCACCCCCGATAGTTCTTATGAACTTTGTTACCAAGTGTGATTAGACACCAAATAAGTCAGATGTACATTAAAAATGTCATTGATAAGATAAAACACTGAGTTTAAGGAGACAGATATTATGGAGGTTACAGGTGATAGAACTAGGATCCTCAAAGCAAGGCTTAGCTTGAGAGGGAAGAAACAGAAGTATTTGGTATTCATAAAGATAAGCATCAAGTATAAGTGAAGTTTAAAAGAGAGGGGAATGGTCTAGGTGTTTGAGCACAGGAACTTGTAATCCTAGCTCTGGCACTGACTTGTATTATCTTTGCAAATGTATCAAATCCACAGCTTTAATAGGAAGAATACTTACCTAGTTCAGGGGAAGACTAGTTAATATTTGCAGCACTTTGAAGATTAAAGTGCTATGTAAGTATTGTTAGTACTAAACCAAGCAAAATTTATTCTGGAACTTCCCAGCCATAAATATATCTTTCAAGAAGTTTGCAAGGAAAATGCATATCTTATGTATATATAGCACTTCCATCCTGAAGGAACACAGTTTTGTAACATGCTGAAGATGTCTGGTTGGCAGATGTATGGTCATTTTATGATCGTGTGTAAAGAGCAGTCACAGATCAGAGGGCAAGTTAAGTTTGTCTGGGTTACTATAAGACCGATTTTCCATATTTTACAATATTTTTGTTTTACATTCCTGGATTTCAGATGCTTATGATTTTTAAAACTACTTTTTCCAACAAAGGCTTTATTATGGTGATAAATTAACATCCTTAATTCTTGTTTAAACAAAGCTTTTTGCTCTGGGAACTTCATTTGGTTTGGGGCTTAAAAAAAAAAAAAGGCCCTCAATGTTAATTTGATGTATATTATTGACAGGGAAGTTCCCAGGTGGCCAGCCTATAGCTTTGAAACTTCACACTAGCTTTCTGGAATGTGCCACTCTGGAATTTGTTTAATCAGACATAAACTACATAAATTGCACCACACACCCTTCCCATGTAGCCACAGCCTTGTCTGGATTGAATCCACTGGGCTGTGTCCTCCTTACTACTGCATGTGAAGCCACAGCTGCTAAAAATACTTTCTTTTGTCTGGGGCTAGGCGGGAAGCTGCACCTCACAATGTTAGAAAAATGACCTGGCCCCAAATGATCCATACTTCTGTAATCCCCAAGATGGACTACTGCAATTCATTATAATTTAGGAATAAGCACACAGACTTTAAAGAAATTTAATTTGAATGCAGCAGTCCATCTCCTCATCAAAAGTAGCTGCTGAGATCACATCACTCCAGATACTCTGGTACACTGCCTACTGCTGATACACTTGCTCAAATTCAGAGTCTCAGTTATAATCTAAAAGGCCCTCCATGGCACTGACCAAGCATCTCTCCCCACAACAGTTACATTCCTCAGGTACTATGAAACTGTCAACTCCGTCAAGGATGAAACTTACAAGAGCATGAGAGAGTTCTTGAAAGCTGGCCCAAGGCTAGGAAAATCACTGTGATGAAATAAAATACCTACAAATGTCAGTACCTTCATCCATTTAATCTTCCCACAGACATATCATAATAATTCTGTGCTCCAAAATGCAACAGGAGATGGCCTGTTTGGTTGCAAGAATTTTTTTTTTTTAAAATGGTCCTCAAGCATTAGACCAGTGGTTCCCCAACTTGTTCCGCCACTTGTGCAGGGAAAGCCCCTGGTGGGTCAGGCCAGTTTGTTTACCTGCCGCGTCTGCAGGTTCAGCTGATCGCGGCTCCCAGTGGCCGCGGTTCGCTGCTCCCGGCCAATGGGAGCTGCTGGAAGCGCTGCGGGCCGAGGGACATTCTGGCCGCCACTTACTATATAAATAGGACTATGGTGGTCCTTAAAATGGAGGTTTCTGGGTCTGGAAGAACTATGATAGATTACACAAGACGAAGATACAGGTAATCTCATAACCTTTGGTAGCCAACAAAAAAAATCTTAGCGACAAAGTAGCTTAGGCTATGTCTACACAGGGATAAAAAAAATCTGCAGCTGCCCCAGGTGAGCTGACTTGGGCTCAAGGGGCTCGGGCTCCATGGCTGAAATACTGCTGTGTAGATGCTCTGGCTGGAGCCTGAGCTCGGGGACCCTGCGAGCTCCATGAGCCTGAGTCAGCTGACCTGGAACAGCCACGGCTGTACTGTGGGTCTTCTGTCCCTGTATAGACATACCCTTAGAGGGCACTTCAGTGGATCTTAGAAGCTCCATTAACGTTCTGGCTAACAGGACACCCAGGTCACAGATTTAGCATATATGAATACATTTTAAAAAGCCACATGCCTAAACGTCATGATCACAAACACCAAGTGCCTGATCCTTCTCCCACCTAAGCTAACTTTACACTGGTGTAACTCAATGGAGTTACTTCTCATTTACACCAGTGTAGCATATATGGGGAGAATCAGGCACAACGTCCCCAAGCTTCCCCTCTAATGTCATTTACATTTAAAGCTTTGTCCACACACAGACTTGCACCAAAATAACTAAAAAAAAGTTTAAATTAAATTAATACCTTTTGTTATTTCAATAGAAGTCTATATGGACACTCATCTTTCAAAATAAGTATCTTTTTTTAAGTAGATAAAATAGACTTGTTCTGAAATAAAGTGTCCTCACACAAACTTGTACCAAACCAAACTAACACAAGGAGTGAATTAAAGCCAATAAAGTTATTTCAGTGCAAATTTGTGTGCAGACCAGCCCTCAGTGAATAGATAGCAAAACATAGCAGAGCTTTCACTGTTCTGTTTGCGCTGAGATAGTGAGTTATTTTAACTGTTGCTCTTATACAACAAAGGATGGGTGAGAGGTAAGAAAATACCGTGTTATTGGAGATCCTTGGATATTATGGCTTGAGTAGCAGCACACTTTAAGAACTGTCATGTAGTCAGTGTTAGGATTGGTGGGTAAAGACAGGGGGATATGCATTTGAGCAACATTATTTGTATTACAGTAGCACATAGGAGACCTCATCCTGAATCAGGACTATTGTGCTAAGCACTGTACAAACACAGAACAAAGGATCTTACAATCTAAGTAAAGACAAGAGACAACAAATGGATACAGACTGGGAGTACAAGGAAACAATCAAACAATAGTAGTCTGCATAAGAAGCAGTGCACAGCTCTCTCACATAAGAAATCTAGAACCCTGCTTCAACCTTATTAGCAATTCACTTTGGAGGAAATGTATTTGTATTGCATTCTTCCTTTTAGTGGTGAGAGGAGCCTGAGGCTCAGACAGGATTTGTCAGCTTTGATTTGAGAGCCCTGAAATACGTGGAAATCCTGACAAACATGAGGAACAACTATGAAGTTATTTATCCTATGTTCCTAAAGTGTCTACGTTTAGATCAATGTTTTCAAAAGTGAATGCCATTGCTAGGCACTTAAGTCCAGATTTTTAAAGATATCTAGGTGTTAGCTGCTTTCAGCATAGCAATGTCTAACTGATTTAGGAGCCTAAATATCATTTTCAAAAGGGACAGTCAATGGGATTTTGGCTCCCAAGTGCCTAAATCCCTTTTGAAAGTGAGACTTACATGGTTGCAATGCTGAACCCAATAATACCTTTAAACAATCCAGGCCTTACATCCAAATCTAAGTACCAAAATAAATAGTATGGGTTTCAGAGGTCTAATCACAACAATTCCCAATGACTTCAGCTTCTTTATTACCACCACCAAACAGTTTATCCATAAGGAAAATGGAGCATTTTTAGAGATTGCAACATAAAACATGACAATCCCAGTATCACAGACTTGGACGAGGACTTCTACAACAATGAGAGAAACCTGCTGACTTTCCAGTGAACCCACATTTTTGTGGAGAACATTGGAATGGATTTATGGGCCTGCCAAATACATGCCTAATATAACTCCACAGCCTTCAAAGGTTATATGGAGGATCAATACTGCTTTATTTGTATTTGTGAAATACAGAACCCAAAAAGCTCTTATGTGAGAAAAGCAAATTCAGCTTTAGAGCCACCACCATGGTGTTTGTTTGTTTGCTTATTTGTTTTTTGTATGCATCTTTTAAAGACCAAATTTTCTAATTTTACATAAAAGCCTGGGAAGGCAAATGGCCTGGTAGAATTCATTGTCTTGTTGCATTATAATACTACAAGGTGCCGTAAGTGGTAGCATGCATCATGTAGTTGTTCTTTCGCATTAGAAGAAGGATTATGGAGGAAATTGCAATGAATGCAATTGCTAATCATATTAAGAATTCTCACTTCACCTTCACTGGACATTCAGGAAATTGTACTGTATGAATGTTGTTTGTAGTGTTGGTGTACCCATGTTAGTCCCAGGATATTCAAAAGACAAGGTGGATGAGGTAATAACTTTTACTGCACCAGTTTCTGTTGGTGAAAGACAAGCTTTTAAGCCATACAGAGCTCTTCTTTAGGTCTGGGATAGAATGTATCAATTTATAGGAAACTATGGTCTGCTCATTTGCTTGACACGTTGAAAGCACTTGACACCGCATTGCACACAAAAAAGGACTGAGGATGTGAGTAAGGGCTGGCAAACTAACACTGTAACCTAATGACTTAAGAAAACACATGCTGGGAGCTTAGAAAGTCAACAACGTTTATACTCAAACACAAAAGTCATGATAAATGAAGAACAAACCTATTTTTAAAAGTTAAAGTAGTAACAGAGAAGGGTAAAATGTGTAGTAATTTAAAATATTTACTCTTTTGTGTCATACACAGGTACAATCTGGGCTGATTGGCAGCTGTGTCCCCTCAATTCTCTAACCTGGGGTACCTATTACACTGCTTTGCTGTGAGATCTACCACTCCTGGTCTCCTCGGACAGCCTCGAGCATGTAACTTACTCCCTGTCATAGTATATGAGTGCTACTGCCAGCCACCTTTGAATTACACTGCAGAGTGACACCAGCAAACTCCCAGTCCCAGACTTTCCCCAGAAATGTACACCTTGTACTGCCCAGCTCTCTCCTGGGCAATACAAGCTCATATAAAAATCTGTCATTTTATTTCACGGTAAAGGATATGCACAAATCCTGTTATCTCAAGTTGAGTTTCTCAAACACTTAAATTCAAACACACTGGTTTAGATAAAACAATAAAACAAGTTTATTAACTACAAAGAAATAGATTTTAAATTAATGCAAGTAATGACAAAAGAGTCAGAACAGGTTACACGAAAAATAAAAGTAAAATGTAACTAATGCCTAACTTAAACTAGACTGAATTCAAAGCCAAGGTCTCTCTCACCACAAGTTTCAGCAGTCTTACTGGCTGAACTTCTTTCAGTCATGATACAACCCCCATTCCAATGCTGCTTCCTTTGTTCTTCAGGTGTCATGGATGCTGTAGGTAGAGGGAAAAGGAGAGATGATTTGGGGTGTCCACTTTCCCTTCTTGTAGTTCTCTCTCTTCTTCAAGAAGCATCTTCAGCTGAGGTTCAGGAGACAGAAAGTCTCTGTGGATGGGAACCCCAAGCTATAGATTTTTTGCCCACCCCCTTTTTCCTGCCAAAGAGTGGCCACTTATACTGGTGATGGGTTTCAGAGTAACAGGCGTGTTAGTCTGTATTCGCAAAAAGAAAAGGAGTACTTGTGGCACCTTAGAGACTCATGCTTAGAGCTCATGCTCAAATAAATTGGTTAGTCGCTAAGGTGCCACAAGTACTCCTTTTCTTTATACTGGTGATGGTCCATTTGATTTTGTTGACACCTGGCTGAGGTATCAGCATTCCTTTTGTCTCTGGGGAACTGGAACACATCTTAGTAATACAATACAGAAGAATCTTCTAACTTCATATAGAATGTTGCCACACATATATTGCCAGTAATGATCAGCAAATTATGAGTTTTCAAACAATACCTCAACAAGGCATACTTTAGACACAATTTATCATAACGCTGTGAAATGGTTGGACACAGGGGTACACATCTGTTCTTGACTTTACTGAACATATTACTGGTTTCGTCTTGTATAATTTGAAGTGACCTTGTAGAGAGATTTAGGGGTAACTTTCCCTCAGATTTGTTTTTAACAATACATACCATCTGATGCCACCCGATCCATTTAAAAGGCAAACAACTGCTCTTCAGAAGTATTTTTATGAGCATCAGGGACCAGTCATCTCTAGCTGGGATGAATTAGCAGCAGCCTGGTAGTGGGCAAACTCCATCCATGGCAGGTACGTCATCCTTATTTTACCTTCAATTTGTCACATTTGTAATTAGTACTCTATGGGTATGTCTACACTCCAATTAGACACCTCTGGCTGGCCCATGCCAGCTGACTCGGGCTCAGGCTAAGGGGTTATTTAACTGTAGTGTAGATATTTGGATTCGGGCTTGAGCTGCAGCCTGAGCTCTGAAACCCTCCTACCTAACAGGGTCCTAGAATCCAGGCATTTTGAATCCAGTGTCTTATGACTTATTACAATAATCTGTAACCCACTAACCTCCCTTTTTTGTCCTGTGACTGCAGAGGTATTAACAGGCCACTCTACCTTGAATCGTCCCTTAGAATATTATGCTAAACAATCTGTTCCATTGTGCATTTATCTCTGACACTGAATATACTTCCCAGACCTGAATAAGAGCTCTGTGTGGTTTGAAAGTTTGTCTCGCTCACCAACAGAAGTTGGTCCAATAAAAATATTACCTCACCCACCTTGTCTCTATAATATCCTGGGACCAACACAGCTACACCTACTCTGCATACAACATCATCATTATTATTTATACTTGGTCATATGTATGTTAAATTTATACTTTATATGATCCATTGAAATAAAAAACAAACAATGCAATCAGATCTTGTCATGGTTGTTATTATGAGTTGGAGGTGTTGACAGTGATTAAACAAGGAAATACCATGCATAGGCTATACATAGCTATTGCAAAATTCAAAGAATTCAACCTAAACATTAAGGTCAGATATTGTATCTACAAATGTGGAAAGATATGCAAGTGTCAATAATGTGTCTAGCTTTATGATATTAATAAGTGACCAGGAATTCTTTAATTTAGGTCAGACTGTATAATACTAGGTGCCAAGTCCTGCTCACCTGACTCACATAAGTAGGACCACTGACTTCACTGAAATTACTCCTGTCAGTAAAGCAAGCAGGATTTGGAATTAAGGAGAATCACAAGATTCAGGTTAACATTCTTAAGCACTTAATGCCTAAATTACACCTAAATCCCAGTGACTTTCAATGAGGCCTACGCTCCTAAGGCTCTAATCCTGCAAATACTTACGCATGTGTTTAACTTTACTACCATGAGCACTCTTGTGCTGGCAAATATAAACAGTCAAGTAACACATACACTTGAAGAGCTACATGTTCAAAGTTCCTAAGTCCCAGGCTACTACTTAGTCCTTGTCTATATTGGCGGCAGCGTGTAGCTACATGCCGCAGTGAAAGGCAGGCTGCGTCCACACTGTGGTGTGTAGCTACAGGCTGCAATGAAAGGCTCTAGCAGGGGGAAGACTATGAGGAAAGGTCTGGCAAAGGGAGCTGCTGGAGCCTTTCCCTGCTGCTTCCCCTCTGCCAATGTTCAGACTAGGATGTGCGCAGTCTGAACTAGTGGTCATAGCAGGGGCAGTCAGGCATAGTGGTCAGAGCCAGAATCAGCATCCAGGAACCAAGCCAGGGGTCAGAGACAGAGATCAACACAAGTCAGGACCAGTTCAGCAGCCAATCAGGAAGTCTCTCAGTTGCTCAGACAACTTCCTGTGCCTCCTTCTGGCTTAAATAGCATGGTCAGGCCAAGTAGAGGGACTTCTCATTGTCCCACAGACAGGATCCTCATGGGCAGTGCCTCAGGGAGGGAGGTCAGAGTTTTTCTAGCTCCTCACTTCTCGTGGTTCTGGGTGAGCTGCCTAGTGGCAGCCAGTTGTGAGGGCTTCCTAGGAACCCGCGAGCCTGGGTTTGAGACCCGTGGGCTCTTACAGCCAGAGTCTTTTGCTGAGACAGCAGGACCAACGTTACCAAAAAGAGCAGCATAGACATGGGAGGCACTGCTTGGGCATGCAGAGAGCGTGCAGGGTACACACCCAAAGGTTATGGCGTGGCTTTACTCCACTTGCCTAAGCTGTGCCTCACCATCTACCCTGCTATTTGTACCCAGGTTATCTTGGTATGCAGTGTATGTACTCTATATACCGCCTCAAGCATAGACCTATCATTAGTGTTTGTTAACCTTATACATATTTATTTCTTTAGCACCAACAATTTTCTTTCTTTGTACAGTAAACAAGATAAAGAAAATCCCATCACCAAAGAGCTTACGTTCTAAAAAAAGAGAGACGCAACACTGCAAATAGGTCCCATCAGCTTCTTCCCCATGATAGCCAAAGGCAGTACTCCTCATCCCCATAGCCCAAGACCTCCTCTAGTGACAGAGGCTGATTAAGGATTCAGGAATTGTACCTTGCAGTCATACAGCTTGTCTGCAACAGGAGGCTTTCCTCCATGGTTTTCAGTAGGCTTTTAGTCGTATGGTTTTCCATGGAGATAGGCTTGAACGCTGGGGCAAAGTGGATGTTTGTAACTGGGATCTAGAATCCCTCCATCTGTGTTCTATATTCCTTTGCTTTCTCCCTCATAACACCAACAATCTGCAGCAAGGGATCGACAGTTCTCTCTGAATAGCTTGGCTTTGCACCAACCAAAGCTGTGGAGAAAACAAATGTTCTTGTTTACTTTTCAGCCCACACTAGACTGTAATTAATACACCCCTCCGTTCAAAGTAATGCAGCAAGTGTTCACTCCTGAACAAGAGTTCTGTGGATCACCCCTTTCCTTTTCCATGATTCTGACCAACCTCCTCTGTCCCATAGAATAACTTTGCAACACTCAGGTAATACCTTCCATCAAACCCAAGCGTAATGAATGTCAGGACATGAGTTAAGATGCATTCTTTATCCATTTGTTTTTTACTAAGAGTTTTTGTTTTGCTCTTATTTGGATTTTATCCTGTGTAATTAAGGCTCCTAGCTGCCATAGCAGTAGGTGCTACAGAAGTTAGTATTAACAATAAATATATAAATCAGACAAAAGCAATGCAGTAACAGATGGTCTCTTTGCAACATAATGGGGTACGAGTCTAAATAAGGTCAGTCAGGACTACATTTTTATTTTACATATAGAACTTGAATATTATTATTTTTGTTATAGTTCACAGCCTATGAGGGACCAACTGATCTCAAGCTGGGGAGTAAATGAACCGCAGATGGGGTTAAAGAGACTCAGATGCTTTATGATATCATCTGTTGACAGAAAGCTAGATTATTTCCAGCATCAGCTGCAACATTCTCCTAAATAGACCCCTTGTGAGCAATGAATACACCTAGTGTTTCCCTTTTCTTTTTTTCCTTTTTTTTTTTCAGTTTACACTGAATCATAAAACAGTCTTTCAGAGTTTTGGGGGATTCAAAAGAAGTCACCTAGGTGGAAATCTATTCAGGGTTCATTTTATTACAAAATAAAAATAAACAATGGCAAATACAAATGGTTAAGTAACATGCAACCCTCAACATACTACATAACTATATAACCAAATCTCTCAGGTCCCAAGTTACCTCTTAGTGTTCCTTAATCTTATAATCATTACTATTATTTATTATTTTTAACACCAACTATTTTCTTATCTCTGTACAACAATAAATAAAATAAAGCCAATCTTTTCCCCAAATATTTATATTATAAAAGAAAGACATATAGAAGACAGAGCACACTGGGAAAAAATGATCCAATCCCTAGATGTGTGGTAATACTCAATAGTGTTAAGTACAGTGCCAATAAGAGGATCTATGCCTATGTAACATAATGAAGAGTCATAACACACCTGTGAGGTAGGTAAATATTATTATGATTTGACCTAGGTCACACAGTTAAATCTGTGGCAGGGTCTGGAATATTAGCATGCAGGAATTCTAATCCCCAGGTCACAGATCATAAATCTGTTTCTCCCCTCTAACAGAGGTGCATCTCCTGTTAACTTTGCCTGGATAACTGAGAGGAGAACTGAACTCTTTACAATTACAACTAAACAGGAGTAGCTTTCCATCTAACACCTCAGGGAAAGAAAGCAAACAGCTTCCTGATAAAAAAAACTTCACACAAACTGTCTTTTCAAACTTGGGTGCCTAAAGTAAGTTGCTTGATTGTTTTCAGAACTGCAGGCATCCAACTTGAATTTATCTATGGGTACTCACCGTGTCTGAAAATTAAGTCTTATTTAGGTGCCTAAATATGGATTTAGGTGCCCAAGTCTGGACACCCACATTTTAAAAATGTAATTGCGCCTTTACCTGACATCAGTCGAGGTTCAAATCGATGCATTGTGGCAGAGATGAATAAATATAGGCCTGGATTGTGATATCCTTACTCACACTGAGTGGAAACTTTCTCAACAAGTAGTCCCATTAACTTCATTGGAACTACTTGCCGTGTAAGATATTATTCGGTGTGAATAAGGGTATCGTAATCTGGCCCAAATTAATTACTTAGTAGTTATAAAATACTTTCCATCCATAGATCTCAAATCATTTACAAAGATGGTAAACATTGTCACGGTTCAAGCAACAGCATCTATATTCCCCCCTTCTTAGGTCCCTCAGAAACACCCACTCTAAGCACCTGGTTCCTCAGCCATCACCTCTCCTGGGCAGAGACCCACATCTTTCCCTCCTGACTGGGTTTTTTCTGGTACAATACAGTTCCCTGGACCCTGCCTACACTGTATTATTCCCAGTAAGCCAGACTGCCTGAACAGACCTGCATCTGCACTTTACTGTCTCTCAAGAGGCTATAAACAGCATAATTGCCCACAGTTATGTTTCCACACAGCTCTTTCTTAGCAACCACATTTATTCGTAAAGAGAAAGTATTACAGAGAAAACATAAGGAATTAATAAAAACCTACACACATGCCAATAACCCTACCAGAGATCACCCCCTCAACTCCAGCGGGGGGCTCTGCTCAGAGTCAGTCCTTCAAACCCCACCAGTGGGTGTTTCTGTGGTTACAAGTTCACAAAGGCTTAGTTCAGAACAAGAATACAGACTGGGCAGATCAGCCTGTTTCTTTTTATAACTTGGGCCTTTGATTTTCAGATTCCAGAAACAGGTAATCAACAAACAGTGGCCCCTAAGGACGGAGCTTCAAAAGGCTGGGTTTTTTTGCATAACTGGGGGAGAAGAAGAAGGAATGTTCATTAACTTCTCCCTAGATATTTCCCAGGAAATCCTCTTCACACATATTGTCCAAAAGACCATTCTTGTCTGCCACATCATTCAATATGATTCACTGATCATCCAGGCTCATAATAATACATAACCTTTGCATTTAATATAATGGAATCAAAAGATACTCTAACTTAAGTTTTGTCAAGGATATTTTGCAGGAAATTGCCACGTCTATCACAAGCATTATTATTTCCATCTAACAGATGGGAAAAATAAGGCAGAGAGAGTTTAAGTGACTTGTACAAAGCTTCACAGAGAGGCATTGGCAGAGCCGGGAGAAAGAACCTAGCTCCTTTATTTCCAGACTAGTGCCCACTTTCCTCTATGCTTTACCTTTTAAACCAAAGATATTGTGGTTACTGATTCTTGTTACCTGTCTTAATTATTACTTATTGTATCACCTGAAATGAAGAAAGGAAAAAATAAAAACAGTTTTTCTGGAATTGAGCTACTTTGAATATGCTAAAAAATATATTTTAATAGCTAGATGGTAGGTTACATTTTCACATTTTAAAAAATGAAAATTCAAAATGTACCATAAATACTGCAACAAATGTGAAGATTATCTTATTTATGGATTTTAAGGCCAGAAGGTACTTTTACTTATGATCAAATCTGACTTCCAACATAACACACGCAATAGAATTTCACCAGCTGATTCCTGAATCAAGCCAAAGCTTCAGGTTATGCAATAGCATCTCTTTTAGAAAGACTCCAGTCTTGATTTAAAAACTTCAAGGACTGAAGAATCCACCACGTCTTAGATACATTGTCCCAATGGTTACTTACCTTCACTGTTAAAAGGGTGCCTTATTTATGTCCAACTTCAGCTTCCAGCCACTGGATTTAGAATATTTCCTTTGATATAATGAAAATTAAATAATATTAGATATTAGGCAAGTCACCAATGCAGAGTATTTCAAGCCACAACTGCTAACTGAAGAGTTTGTAAAGAAGAAAAAAAAAGATTTTAGTGCAGAACAAATCATTCTACCAAGAGTTTTATTTCAGACCTGACAGTTGTAAGAGCATCTATGCACAAAAGTGAGAGAGGATTCTATTCTCACATTTTGTTTTTTTCCTGTACTGCGTCTAGGATGATTACAAACGGAATGAGTTAAAATGAAATGGATTTTTAAAATGTAAATAGAATTAAGTTTACAGAGCTATGAGATGTGACATATCTGTAAAATGGAAGAACAATGTGTGAACTGTTCTAAAGGTGACCCATAAACACTAGATAAATATGAATTGTTCTGTGCTTTCTTTATATTACCTACTACCTCTGGTAAGCTTTTCATACTACCAACTTTTTTCCATGTTAGATAAAATTTTAATTCCTCTCAGTCACATATTTACATTCAAGACCCCATCAGTAATGATTGAAAACTGGGCATCTGCACAGTTATCCATTGGCTTGTAATCTCTTTTCATTTCTAAAGTGTTCAAAGCACATGAACCCCATTCAGACTGGGCACTATTTGCCATCCCTGAAGGTAGTGTCACCAGGAAGACATTGGAAGGTTGAATTATCTCTTAGCTTACAGAAACACTCTCTCCAGAACAGGGATGATGCACACTGGTAGTAGGTAGGGTAGTGCTGGGAAGTTTGTATGGCCTCTGCCTATGGTCTCTGTCTTCAGTGGATAAATAAAGGACTTCAGTAAATCCTCAACTGTCAACCCAGCTAAGCACTACATTCATTTTTTAAATTATTTTTGTTCTTCTTTACATAAATTGTTTATGAATCTACAAAGTAGAAGCTTGTGGGATCTATAAAGAAAACTGTATATCATTTTGGAAGACTGATGGGAAATTCAAAATTATATAGTACTTAGAGCCAAACTGTGCTCAGTTGCCCATAAGTGAGCAACAGGGGAAGAGCAAAGAAAAATATTTTAAAAGGGTGCCCTTCACCACATTTTTATACAGCAAACTGGTACAATTGCAGCCCCTGTGCTCCATGATACAGTAAGTCTTTAAAGGTTTCAGAGTAACAGCCGTGTTAGTCTGTATTCGTAAAAAGAAAAGGAGTACTTGTGGCACCTTAGAGACTAACCAGTTTATTTGAGCATGAGCTTTCGTGAGCTACAGCTCACTTCATCGGATGCATAGCATATCGTGGAAACTGCAGAAGACATTATATACACACAGAGACGGTCTCTGTGTGTATATAATGTCTTCTGCAGTTTCCACGATATGCTATGCATCCGATGAAGTGAGCTGTAGCTCACGAAAGCTCATGCTCAAATAAACTGGTTAGTCTCTAAGGTGCCACAAGTACTCCTTTTCTTTTTAAGTCTTTAAACTTTTCATTGACACACCTGCATTTATCAGAGCAAATTATAACAGGTCCCACCTTCATGTGTGCAACAGGCAACATTCATATATGTACCAACCATTAATAAAATATTAACATGTATAAACACTATTCAGCACAATCGGTTTAATCCAGTTTGCCAACCTGAGAAAGCCAACAGTAAAAGGAACTTATTTCTTTCCCCAGCACACTTCGTTCCATAGCTCTATGTGGGATGTTTCTCACCAGTTAGAGAAAGTCACTGATTATCCCCTCACAATGGCTCCCAAGCAGTGGGGCAGGTGTGGGGAGAGCCAGGCGTGTATGCTGTCCTCCCTTGCTGCAAGGAATAGAGTCCTGCCTCTTCCCAATCTGGAGAGATGTCTGTGGGGTTGGGAGAACCTGGGGTACCTGGGAGTGCAAGGGGTCTAGAGGAGAGAGAGAGCCTGAGGGGCAATGGGAACCTGGAGCCTAAAGGGATTTTGTGGGGGTCCTGGAGCATCCTCATCCATTGTGCCTGTCACCCCTTGTGCCCCATTCCAGCCTGTTCCTTGTTGAGTCAGTCTTCCCATTCTCACCTTGCAGACAAGACCCTGTGGCCAGCTGCTGCCTCCTCTTTCTGCCTCCTTTTTCTACCTCCTTTGTGCTCTTTGTGTCTTGACAGACACTGGCAGGATATCAGCAGGGGACAGAATTGACATGCAGAGGAGGAAAGAATCTCCCTTGCCTTCTGTGCCCATACCATATTAGGCCCTGCTGACCAGGAGTCATCATTGCAGGGGAAATGCTTATCAGCACTTGATGCAGGAGAAAGGCAGTGAGGAAGGAAATATACAAGAAAATTTCATGCAGCAATTTTCTTTTTGTATTTACAAGTCTAATTAAAAATGTAAGTCAATATTTTCAGGCTACCCAGGAAGGCAACAGGCAAGCTACTGCTTGATGAGCTCCAGGAAGAATTCTGTCTCCCTGAACGCTGCATAGTGCAGTTCGGCTCCACACATCCCAAAGCAGGGCTGCACGCCAATGGCACAACAGAGACCTTCATGAGCAGTTAGTGTCCCTCCTACTACTAACCCTTTGCAAAGGTAAAATGAGTGCTGGAACAACCACCAAAAATGGCAGCCCCATCCTACTGTAGTTACTCCAGCAAAGCTCCCATCAAATTCAGTGGAGTCAGCCCCAAACATTGGGCTTGCTACAATTAATGCACAGCTCCAAGTTGGATCCGTTCCTTCATTGAAATATACCAAAAATTATACCCTTTAAATGTATGAATTTATTAATCCGTTTGAAGTCTGAACACATTGCTGATTAGTAATGGTCCTTCTCTTTTATATCTTTAGGCTATGTAAATTAGACTAGGATTGAAACTAGTTTCTGCCCTAATACTGGAGTGGGAAAAAATGGAATAATAATTTTTAATTTCATACATTGAAATTAGAAAACTAGGTTTCACGACCAGAACTTTTTTGCTTGGTTAGTTGTGTGGTGGTGGTATTTGTTTGTTTTTTTGCCAAAGGTTCTTCCTCTGTGAAAAAAATAAACACAGTAATGAGAGGAGTTGGGTTTCACAAAACTAATCTGAATTTCATCTCAACTAAACTTTCTTCAGATCACTTTTGGAAACAGTGCAGATAAATGGATGTTTGAACAGCAAATAAACAAAAGTATTTTTGAAGAGAGATACCTCTTTCCTAATAATAACAAAGCCCTCATCAAGGACATCTTTCTAGCAACATTAAAGGCTTGAGATATCTTTAGTCTTCAAAATCTAAGATTTTATTTTAATTTTATTTTCACAGAGGTACATGTGTACTAAAGTTTCTAATACCTCTGAAGAAAATAAGGAAAATAGTTGGCAGAGCTCCTCATACTGCCTTGAATTATAGGGACTATTTAGATTTTAAACAAGAGCTTAAGTTGTGGGAAGAATAAACTGTTAGTGGATAGAAAAGAAGAGGCTGTATCTCACTGGAAAAATAAGGCATAAATTTGTAGTTGGAGTCTGGAGCTTTTTTGTGGAATGACTGGTTACATATATATATATATATTCTATAACTGAGTTTCTGCATACAGAGTAAGAACTGGTCGGGCAGGGAGGCTGGAACTGGTTGAGCAAAGAGACTGGGAAAAAAGGAAGGAAAAAGGGGTGGAGACTGGGAGCCAGTGGTTGCAGGGGGTAACACTGAGATCGGAAGAGGAGGGGAAGGAGGAGGAGAGAAGGTGCACTGGGACTGGCTGGACAAGGCAACTGCAGCTAGGAATTAGTAAGGGAAGGGAAATGGGGGGGAAAAGGGAGGGAGACAAATCTGACAAGCAGCTGGGGTCAGGAGAGGAAATGGGAATGGCTGAGCAAAGATTGGAACATGGAACCAAGGATGGGAGAGACTGGGGCAAGGAGCCAAGGAAGGGGGTTCAGGGGAGACAGATTGTAGGAGGACTCCAAGGAGGGAGACTAGGCCTGGGAGCTAGTGTGGGGAAGGGAAGAGACAGATTGGACAATGGGCCAGAAGGCTGAACTGGGACCGGCAGGGCAAGGGGAAATGATTGGGACTAGGACAGTGAGCCCAGAGCAGGAGACTAGGACTGGGTGGGCAAGGAGATTGGGACTGGAATGAGAGTTCAGGAGGGGAGAGACAGGACTGGGACAAGGACAGGTTTGACACAAGGGGGCAGAAGGTATCAAGCTTGGGGAAAATGAACAGCAGGGTCTCTGCCCCTTAGGAACACATTTCCGTCCAGAGCCTGTAATAGAACCCAGATTCCTGAGTGTCACCATTCCTCTGCTGTCAGCAAATAGTTGTGAAACCTACTGGCAAAGTGTGTACATCATACCCCTGTAATGGTGGGTCCACATAGAGGATGACAACCTGCTGCGGCTATCAGTTTCTCTGTTAGTTCAAGTAGCAGAGGTCTGTCCAGTGGGTTTGACCCTACTGCTGACCCATGTGGTTGTAAATATGATGCCACTTGATGGAATTTCTGTTTTTTCAGGTTGCTTTTTTTTAAAAAAAAATAGCAAATTACACTCAAAAAACCTACATGAAAGAAGCATTATTAAGGTTGCTAACTCAAGCCCTCAAAAGCTGGGAAATGCCAGAATTAAGGTTGTTTGTGCAAGCTTAATTCAGCCCTGTTGCATATATGTGTTATGATACAGTCTTCAATTACATGATCACATACTAGTTTTTCCATAGGACCCCTGCCTTATTCAGTGCTTGGGACGGACCTGCTCTAGATATTGAGCAGTGTTGTGAAATGAGGGAGGGTGTTGTCTGTAGAACCCATACCTCATTTGTTGCAGATGTTGGAAGGTACGCGGTGAATGAGGCAGGAGATTGCAGGAAGAGAAAGGAGGGTCTCATGTTACCCTGGAGAACTTTGAATTCTAACCCAGCCTCTGCCAGAGTTCCTGTGTGATGCTGGGCAAGTCACTTAAACCAAACTTTTCACAAGTGATCACTAACTGTGTGTTCCTCATTTTCTGTGTGCTCAACTTGAGACCTGGGAGTCTGATTTGCAGAAGAGCTGGACACTTACTGCTGCAACTGAAGTTAATAGGAGCTGTGCTTGAATATATGAAGTACCATATAATGCTAAGAACTCTGAAAAATCAGGTCCTAATCATCTCAAATTAGGCACCCAAAATTAGTGAAAACATCTGATCTTAATTTCTGTGGCCTCAGCCCCCCAGCTGTAAAATGGAAATAATGCCACCTCCTCGCCTCTTAGTGGTTTTGTGAAGACAAAATAGTTAATGTGAACTGAGGTTGGCATGGATGTGAATGTTGTATTAACTGGTAATTTCTTGACCTTTGTGTTGATAAGAAAAGCAGATTAACAACCTAAACTCAAGTGAATTAAAAAAATGTTGTGGGAGAATTTTCCAATTTTTGTAAGTAGGATGCATTGTCTTAAATATAAAGGGAAGGGTAACCACCTTTCTGTCCACAGTGCTATAAAATCCCTCCTGGCCAGAGGCAAAACCCTTTCACCTGTAAAGGGTTAAGAAGCTAAGATAACCTCGCTGGCACATGACCAAAATGACCAATGAGGAGACAAGATATTTTCAAAGCTGGATGGGGGGGGAACAAAGAGTCTGTCTGTGATGCTCTTGCTGGGAACACATCAGGAATGCAGCTCAGAACTCCTGTAAAAAGTTAGTAAGTAATCTAGCTAGAAATGTGTTACGTTTCCTTTTGTTTAAATGGCTGGTAAAATAGCTGTGCTGAATGGAATGTATATTCCTGTTTTTGTGTCTTTTTGTAACTTAAGGTTTTGCCTAGAGGGATTCTCTATGTTTTGAATCTGATTACCCTGTAAGGTATTTACCACCCTGATTTTACAGAGGTGATTCTTTTACTTTTTCTTTAATTAAAATTCTCCTTTTAAGAACCTGATTGTTTTTTTCATTGTTCTTAAGATCCAAGGGTTTGGGTCTGTGTTCACCTGTGCAAATTCATGAGGATTTTTATCAAGCCTTCCCCAGGAAAGGGGGTGTAGGGCTTGGGGGGATATTTTGGGGGAAGACATCTCCAAGTGGGCTCTTTCTCTGTTCTTTGTTTAACATGTTTGGTGGTGGCAGCATAGGGTTCAAGGACAAGGCAAAGTTTGTACCCTGAGGAAGTTTTTAACCTAAGCTGGTAAGAATAAGCTTAGGGGGTCTTTCATGCAGGTCCCCACATCTGTACCCCAGAGTTCAGAGTGGGGAAGGAACCTTGACATGCATCAATGTAGGTAAACATTCACAGTAATATCTGCAGAAGCTGATAGAGGGAATAATACATTCCAAGCTATACAGTTTGAGATAACATGTTCTGAGATCACTTTTTGAAATCTTTTGCCTTAACAAACAAACACAGTATGTCCTGCTGATACAGTCACTTATGAATTATATTAGTCTCCTTGGATGACAAACTGTATCTTTATGTTTGTTCAGTGCTAAGTACATGAGTTGGAGCTTAACAAATAATCAATTATAATACTACTAAAGCATGTGAATGCTACTCATTGTACCCAGCATGTGCTGTCTCATGCACTAGGTACAGCCACAGAGGAGTACAGACATTTTAGCACTTTAAAAAAATGCAATCCCTGCCACATCAAAGTAGTGGCTGAACTCCATTTTGAAGGCATTAATCTCCAGTAGAGAAACAAGAGCTGTGTGGGCTCCTCATTCAACTAAGTCCAGCTCTAAATCTGTGGAAGCCATTACTACCTGTGCATGCTGTAGGAGGGAGTAGAACAGGTGAAACCGGTGAGGTAGGAGGAATGTGAATTGGTCCTGACAGAAGAGGAGCAAACTATTCTCATAAAGAAGGAGCAAGCTGGCTTTGTCAGACAGAGGAATGTTTGGTTGCACTGGATGGAGGGGCGGGGGGAAGGTTTATCCCATCAGCATATTTAGTTCACTGGGATTCTTGAAGGAAGTTCGTATTTTAGAAAAAGCTGGATGATTGGGAGAGAGATGGACTATTTTCAATCTTTGCCAGTGGAAAAATGCACCAAGTAGTTAGCTGAAGTAGGAGGGTAAGAGTCCTGTCCATTCATCCCTGTCTCTGCCATGGGCTCTCTGCATGATCTTGGGCAATTTGCTTAATCTGTGTGTCTTGGTTTCCCCATTTGTAAATTTGTGATAATGTTTCCCACCTCACATGGGATGTTGTGAGGCTTCCAAATGTCATGTTAGCAAAGTGCCCTGTTCTATAGAAGTGTAAAGCATTAAATTACAATAGTAGTCCAACAATCTCACTAAAAATGCACATGCACTACCCATCTGACGGGTTGAAACCTTCACTATCCTTAATAACTGCGGACAGATGAATTAACTTACAACTTGTTAGATGCCCATAATCACCATGTGGTGTTATGTCTCGATGCTCAAATCAAATAAAGTAGAGGGTGCAGTTTCTTGCTCTCATCTGCAAACCAAGTACCTGCTTTAACTAAAGTTACTTAGATTATTCATCTAGGATCTTAATAATCTGAGATGATCTGTGCTGAATCTGTTGCTATCAGTCCAGGATTTTTTTTGCTGCACTCCTCACCATAGTAAATTAAGAGACTTGATGTTGGTGTGGTAATTGCTACACAGAAAGGGAGAAGCAGGAATATTATTTATGTTTCTCAATGGGACGATACAGGGAAGTATTCAGAGTACTGTACTTCCCTGTCTTCATGAACGAAGTATCTGAGACACTCTGTGCACAGTTGCTAACAGTTAGATTAACAGATTCCAAATCCAGGTGGGACCATTGTGATTATCTAGTCTGACCTCCTGTATAACACAGGCCATAGAACTCCCTCAAAATAATTCCTAATGAGACTTGTTAGCTTTAGGCTGCAGCAGCCACACTAGGAGAAGCCAAAAGAGGTCAGATTTAGTCTAGTTTACATTTTTCTAGATGCTTGTTACAAACAGAGATTATTCATTTGACAGTGGATCAGTACTGCCTTAAAAACTGGTGCTTGCCCATACCACTTTAAAGAACAGATCTTTCATTATGTCCAGATTTGATTTGCGTTGCATATCCTTTGACCAAGAATTCTCTTACGTTGATTTGCAGCCACCTACTATTGGATCTAGGAAAACATTACACACCTTTAAAACGTCCTAAGACAGTAAATAGTGCATAAATAAAAAACAATAGACCTTAAGCCTACTGCCAATTTCCTCTTAGCACCTGAATACAGGCATTGGTGGTAATTTTAGAGTTAATTTCATTTTCTGGCACTGATAATCTTACCAACAGACTGAGGTAAATCCTCATTCTTTTTTAAACAGCAAACACTAAGACACACAGTTTCCTCAATTGAATTCCACACAGTTGCTCACCAATGTATACCGATCTTGGCTAAGAACAGAAGTTTGTTTGACTCTCCTGTCCAATGGGGCTATTGTAAGAAAAGGGCTAACGTTTTTATTGACATTTTGTTAATTTCATGTTTAAAAAAAAATCCAGGAAAAAAATTCCTATAGCACACTCCATGCTCAGAAAGTCTCAATATTCATGGAAGGCAAACATGAAAGGATTGGGAAACCAGCTAACATGAACAATATTCCATTTACTGGTCTGTCTCTTGAGAATGTTGGTTTTTTTGAAATGTGCCCTAAATCCAGAAGAGAACACATAGGTGCTTCTCTCGTCTTAACGGTCAAGAGGTTAAATCTCCAAAGGCAGCTTCTAACTGAGCCTGGAATAAAATGAACCTGGTATGAATCTCCTTATCAATTGTTCCTAACAACCTAAAATTCCTCCTTCAAATTCCTTCAGAACAAACAAGAGGCCTAACTATGTTGACATCACCACATGCCCTTATTTTGTTGTAAGCCTTGTCCTTCCCTCTCTAGTTACTTCTATCAAGTCAAAAAGACAGGTTTGTGAATTCTAACAGCAATGCATCCACATATCCCTGGTCTATCAGTGTTGTTAAAGGTCCATCACCAAAATCATGTGAGAACAATTCCAAGAGCTCAGCTAGCCTCAGTGTAATTTTTTATTGAAACTGTAGAAAGATTTATTTCTCTGTGGTACAGAAAACTCTGCTGCCAAGTCAGTCAAGTCTTGGTCATTCTTGAGTTCCTTCACTAGCTCCCATTCTCAAGGTACAAGGTTCCATGTTCTAGGCTCTGCATAACTCTTCCCCCACCTATGTCTCTTCTCCATTTCCTTCTACACCCACCACCCACTCCATATGCACTGCCCAAACTAGTCTCTATTTTTCCCTTAGACACGTTTGTCCACGCCCAAGTCTGGGCTTCCTTTTATTTCACCCATTACATTAGGAACAGCCTCCTAATTATTAGTCACCAAGCACCATCACTTTCTTTAAAAACTCCTAAGGACACACCTGTTCTATGAAACATTCTAGCTCTAAAGATCCCACCCCATTCTGCGTTTGCGCTGTATTGTATTGTACTGGCTTGTGCCTTGGACTGTAAAATCTGTTCTATGTTTGGCATTATATACAGTAAATGATAAATAATTATACTCTGACATCTTCATACACGTCTCCTCCATTTTCTACATCTCTCCATTGTCTGTCCATTATAATTACACTTTGAATTTGTTACCAAATGCATGTTTTGAAACACTTATATATTTAACCATTTAACCCTCAGTATTATCATGGGACAATGGTAAAGCATTATAAAAAGTTTCATTTTCTTAACACTTTGTTAGAATATTGATTAAAAAACCAATATATATCCTTACCTCTTTCCTCTCCCCTTTTTATTCTTACATAAACAATCTTAAATAAGAATTCATATTGAATAAACTATACAGCTAAATGAGTCACTCATCATCACATGATTAGATCTACCATCTTTTGGCCTTGAGGAGGGTTTTGTCCAGTGGATTCACTTGGATTATCAAATCCAAAACTGCAGATTCTTCTTCAGAAGGTTTAAAACTCCTCTGAACACAGTTATCTCCCTTCTTTAAGGCTGTGGTGTGAGTCTCAACAATTCAGTTGGTTTGGAACCAGATGAAGATGCTGTCCACTGTCACTGACTAATCTTCCTGCACACCAAAAAGAGAAAAACCTGCCTTTTAACTTTTCTATGACCTTTTGACTTGTAGGTCCAATGAAAAACAGAATTTAGAGCTGGTCAAAAAATCCCATCACATTTTTTGTTGCAAGTGAAATTTTCACTAGAAGTACCAATTTTCAACAACATTTTCCAGGTTTTCATCAAAAAATTAAAACCCCCAAACTGAAAAAAATTTAGATTTTTGGCCACAGAAAATATGTTGGTTTTCATTTTTATTTTTTGTGGCTTTTTTTATGAAACCTTGAAAAATTTCAAGAAAAATTCACTTTTATTTTTGTTGAAATTTCTCAATAGGGGAAAAAAACTTCCCCAGACTACTTTGGTTTCATGTCTCAGTATTGGCCTATGACCTATGCTTCACAAAACTTTGCACCTCCCAAAACTCACCTATCCACGTGCCCCCTTGTACTGTAAGGAGAACAATTCTTTCCTGGTCTACCTGCAAGTGAACAGCTTATATGCTGAAGAACTGAGGTATGGATCTAAATTATTTAGCTTATTTATCTTACCCTGTAAACAGTCATCTGAACATAAGGTATGTTGGCTGCAGTGAGGGCAGTGTAACTCAGGAAGAAATTGTTTCAGGGAGCCACAACCGCTCCTTGAGTTCCTTGGTATGCTTAGAAAGCATTGAGAGAGAATGGATTTTCCCTTTATTATCTATATTAATCTGAGATACTTGAAGTTGGGGATATTTCTGGATTGTTTACATTACAGACCAAAACATTAGTTTCCATCCAAACACTGGAGCAGCTTTGAGTATCCAGTAATGAAAATAATGCCTCCCTTACATTGTTATTTTCTTAAATGACTGAAAGCAATACAACAATAGTGTGTCTCACCAGGAAATGATCAGCACAGCAAAGGCTGAAACATCCGAATCAGAAATTCTTTCACCATAATACCGATAATGTCCATTTAACAATAGATATTCTGTACATAGGCTGTCAGTTTCATTTCCTGAGGATGGTATCTATAGTCTCCAAAGTTGCTTTCTGCTTTTGCCAAAATAAAACTTCAAAAATTCAAGAATCCCTCAACTCTGCAAAAACAGTGTTTGGGGAGCCCAGTGCAGTGCTCATACTAATTTTCCCGCTGGTCAGATTGGTACTATGGAAAATAACATTTTCCCCATTTTATTCTACAGACTCTCACAAAGAGAAGAAACAAAATATTGGAAATAAAAGTGACTTAATTTTTTTATTTTTAAAAAGACTACAGATTTAGTCAATCACAGATGCAGCCTGCTATGTATCACTCTCAAATCACCAACCACCAATTCCAACAAAATCATTCGTCTATGGGAAAACTCATGTGCTTAAAGTTAAGTGCATGCTTAAGTGTTTTGCCAAGTCAGGATGAAATTACTCATGTGTTTTAATGTGAGCACATGGGTAAGTGGACAAAATCAGAGCTGATCTGAACCTTCAACCAAAACTAAATCAAAATTTTAAGATCAGAAAAAAATTGCATGTTTATTTTTTCCTCTCATATGTCTAAAGTTCGAGGGGGGAGGGCAAATTGACAAATAGTAAATTTACCAAAAATGCATTTTTGGGGGGGCACCAAAACTATTCACGAATTCAGATTAAATTCAGAAAATTGTTTCGGCCAAACTCACTCTGATTTTTGTTTTGGATATATCTAAACATGTTTTTTGAAATGACATATTTCAAAACACCATTTAAAACTTTTTGTTCAATTTGAGCAACATTGTTTTGGTTTTTCATTTCAAATAGAAAAGCTCTGGGGGGGGAATAGTTTGGGTTAAAAAGGGGGGGAGGCGGTATTTTTTCAGATTTTTTTTTAGTTCAGCCGAACCAAAAAAATTATTATTCACTCAGGTCTACAATTATTACTCAACTTTCTGTTTTCAGCCAGAACCAAAAGACAAAAATATCAAAATAATAAGAGAAAGTCTATTCAACCAGCTAGAAACAGGAAGCCTGTTGGATAGATTCAGATAAGCATGTAAAAAGTTTGGTGGTTTGTGTTTTCAATTTAAAGCTACAGAAAACAGTTCTAAAACAATATGCTGCTGGAAATGCAAGAATGTGGGAGAGTTTCTAAGCCAGGTCATGTATAGGGCATAACAGTGAGAGAGTATCTCTTCAAATATTTGACATAATTTGACAATGGGAGTCCAAAATGCAAGTAAGAAAGAAATGCACGCAATTACACTTAATTTCTTTTACTTATCCATCAGTGTGAGTGGTTTTGATTTATTCATAGACATCCCTTCGAATGCTAAGAAATTCTGTTAATCTGGCATGTTACTGGAAGCCTCAAATTCTTTGAGCTCCATCATCCCTTCTGCTTTCATGCTTTCTGCCATCTACAGTGTCGTCGCCACCATCCTTTTTACAGTACTGCAGACGTCCCTTGGTATTGCAGCGGTAAATATTCAGGTGGGAGAAAAAGGAATCTTGCAGCATTTTTCAAGCATGTGGCAGTGGACAGCTCAGATCTAAAGTAACGTTAACTCAGTCTCTGCATCAGCCCATCCCTCAGAGGAAGTTTGCACAGGATGCTTGGTCAACAACAGCACAGTTCTTGGATAGTCCAACATTCTGCAGGACCATTTCCCATCTCTCCATATTTCAGTCATCAACAAGGTTAGGAAGCCACCTTTCCTGCCTGCTCAGCAGGCCCTCTAAGATTTGCATACACTGGGGATTTGCCCCAGTTGCAAACGTTGGTGTGGCTGTATGAGTGCAAACCCTTAGGACGTAAAGGAAAAGCTGCTATTTGCACCAGTGGTACTTACTCCAGTTTTAAGCAAGAGTTACTAGGGATTTCACCAGTGCAGCTATATTGGTAGCTACCCACACCGCTGGCTGCAACTGTGGCAAATCCAGAGTATAGATAAAGCCATCATCATAATCCAAATAGCAGAGGGAACAGTAGGGAGAAGGAAGTTTGCATATTCCATTATCCAGGCCACAGCACAGTTGTTTCCCAACCTGTAAAACTGAGATAATAATACTTCCCAACCTCACAGGGTATTGCAAAGAAACTGATTAGCATCTGTACAGCATTTGGAGTCTCAGATGTTGATGGACGTGTGCAAATTATGATTAATTACCTGAACTGGAATTTGACAAGGACACCAAGTTTAACACCTCTACTCTGCAAAAAATTTTATAGGATCTTTAAAACCACATATGGTCAGAATCTCAATTTCACATCTTACCCAAAAACAGGCACCTGCAGTAACACAGGGTCTAATAACATGCTAGAGCCTTATTTTAGTGAAGGCTCACAAGGCAGAATGCCACCTACTGAATCACCAGCACCACTCCCTTCAGCACCCATGTTTTTTTTCCTTGGAGGTTTCCCATGCAACTCCTGACTCAACCCAATCATATTTAGTTTGTGAAATCTGATATAGCCCACAGTAGTTTGGCTGAATGCCATAAAAATTACGTTTTAAGGACTGGCAAATTTGAAGTTAGTTATTCACTTCAGTAAGATTATATTTCAAAATAGGTTTATCATGAAATAATATAATTGCCGTGCATCCTGGCTAAAAATACATAGAGCTAGATTATGAAACCAGTTGTAATGGTCACATCTTATCAAAATGACCGGAGTAAAAACAAGGAAGGAATTGGCATTCACATTACAGTACCATCGTGTTGCCACCATTTCCTGTTGAATGCATCCCAAAATATTGACAACATCTAAATGAAAACAGGAGATTCAAAGTTAAGACCAGGACCTAGCTAGAGATGGGCAAAAAAATCAATGGTGATTGTTTTGGCTTTGCAAATCATCAGTCAGGTGTTGACTCTTCAAAACCAAGATCAGAATGGGGTTTGGACCTGCACCTTATTTTAACTGCAAAGTTCAGTGGAGGGAGGTGGCTACAAGACTCTGATTTAAACCCCTCTCTAATCTTAATTCTTTTTTAATGTCTTGTTTATTTGAATCAAAAGTTTAGACTTAGGCTGTCCTCTCTGAGGTGGTAGGAGTACTTCTGAGAAAGCATACCTCGGTTCCTTGGGTTACAGTGAGGGAGGAATTTGCTTGGCGCTGCAATGAACCATCTAGCTAGCTCAGGAAGAGGTGCTGATGAACTCCAAAGGAATGAAGTTCAGGATTCCAGTCAGATGAGGGCCATGGGGTGGAGGAGAATAAAGAAGGGAAATGGTGAGGATAGCTTCTTGCTAGCAGCCATTCTTGTGTTTTCACAATAGGTCATCTCAGTTCAACAACTGACTGACAGGTGTGTTGCGTCTTTTCAGTTGATCAAAATTTCATTTTGAGCAACAGTTAATAAGAGATCCAATGGTCCCTTTGCCGTTCTAGACAGTTTTAATCAGTAGATTTCAGAGTCACTCAAGCAAAGGACAGAGGTGTAGCCACCCCTCAGATAAAGTCCCATCGACGAATAAGGGGTTTAGACACACTACACCTTTTGAAGGGTGAATAGTGAATGAACGTGATTGTGACAGGAACACCATACACTGGAGGAACCCAAGCTGCTCAGTTTTAGTAGGGTCCACATTGCACAATATGTAATCCTCACATCATTTGCACGAGCAGATGCCTGTTCTAGCTGAGTGTGACCACACTGAAAATGTTCACACACAACCTTTTGACACCTGAATATTTAAAGATATCTTATTTTATACATTTTGTATACTGTGGAGGCAGCACAATCACAGCAAGCTGAGAGTTAAATACTGGTAATTCAGAAGATGACTTTCAGTAGAGGTTGGGCACATAATTCTCTTAAGTGCTTTTGAAATTCCTAGCCTAAGAATCCAAAGGAAAGTTAAGTAACTATTGAGTTTAATAAGATCTGATCTGAACCTGATATGTGCTATTACTCTTATACATCGTCTAAAGTGTGTTAGCAAAAACAACGAGGAGTCCTTGTGGCACCTTAGAGACTAACAAATTTATTTGGGCATAAGTTTTTCTGGGCTACAACCCACTTCATCAGATGCATGGGGTAGAAAATGCAGTAGGAAGATATATCCGTCCGTCTCTAGTCTCTACGCAAAAGAATAAATGGACACAAATGTGACATCAGGAATCATAACATTAAAAAACCAAGAAGAGAACACTTTAGTTTCTCTGGTCACTCAATAACAGACCTAAAAGTGGCAATTCTTCAACAACAAATACTTCAAAAACAGACTCCAACATGAAACTGGCAATTGATTGTATCACATGATGCCCTGCTGTAGGGGTAGGTGTCCACAACTTTGAGGAGAATCATGTTTGAGCAGCTGGAAGCACAGCACCAGGTCTACACCACCATAAATACTATGATGCTAGTCACCTCTATTTCAAGGACGACATTGACAGTCATAGTTTGTTCTAATGGGTCTTCACATGACTGATTGATTTTTCATTGTTCTTAAGATCCAAGGGTTTGGGTCTGTGTTCACCTGTACAAATGGGTGAGGACTCCCTAGACCAAATCAGGAAGAACAAAATTTACCACTTGCCACAGAGCCATTTGCCTAGCTGTGTTGATTGAGCTGCATGTTGTTTCCATACCTGATGCATGAAACTGCAGAACTGGAATTAAATTTGCAAACTGGACACCATCAGATTAGTCCTGAATAAAGACTGGGAGTGGATGGGTCATTACACAAACTAAAAACTATTTCTCCATGCTAATTTTTCCCCCTATAGTTACTTGCACCTTCTTGTCAACTGTTTGAAATTGGCCATCCTGATTATCACTACAAAAGTTTTTTTTCTTCTCCTGATAATAGCCCACCTTAATTGATTTGTCTCATTAGAGTTGGTACGGCAACCCCCATCTTTTCATGTTCTCTGTAATATATCCCCTATTAGACATCTCTTTTCCAAGCTGAAATGTCAGAGTCTTTTTAATCGTACTATAAATTAGCCATATTAGAAATAGATAGAGTCAGCAGTGGCAGCTTAAAGGTGGGGGAAATCAAATGGCTTGACTACAAGGGAGGTTAAGCCAAATTAAATAGAGGTGTGAATTTAAAGTGCCTTAGTTAAAGTACATTAAACTTCTATGTGGATGTTTTCATTCAGAAGTAAAGTGGCTTTAGGTTGCTTTATCTTAATTCACTGTTTCGCTAGAGTTTTAAACGGCAAAGATAATATACTCCAAATGTAGCTGATTTGGAGATGCTGTATGGTATCTTCAATATTAGCACAAGATAGCAACCAAGTATTTTTGCTGAGAGTGACTGCGGAGCTAGTTAAGCAGAAAAAAGAACAGTGATTTATTGAACAGTTGGTTTAAAGGCCAAACTTTGGATTTTTTCCAATTTATTTTGTACTCATTTTTAAAAATTGTCCAGCAAACTAAAGTTAGTGGGGGATCAAAAGCATAGAATCATAGAATATCTGGGTTGGAAGAGACCTCAGGAGGTCATCTAGTCCAATCGCCTGCTCAAAGCAGGACCAATCCCCAATTTTTGCCCCAGATTCCTAAATGGCCCTGTCATAAATATAAAGGGAAGGGTAACCACCTTTCTGTATACAGTGCTATAAAATCCCTCCTGGCCAGAGGCAAAATCCTTTCACCAGTAAAGGCTTAAGAAGCTAAGGTAACCTTATTGGCATCTGACCCAAAATGGCCAATGAGGGGACAAGATTCTTTCAAATCTGGAGTGGGGGGGAACAAAGGGTTTGGTCTGTTTGTGTGATGCTTTTGCCGGGAACAGATCAGGAATGCAACCTCACAACTCCTGTTAAGTTAGTAAGTAATCTACCTAGAAATGCGTTAGATTTCCTTTTGTTTAATGGCTGGTAAAATAAGCTGTGCTGGATGGAATGTATATTCCTGTTTTTGTGTCTTTTTGTAACTTAAGGTTTTGCCTAGAGGGATTCTCTATGTTTTGAATCTGATTACCCTGTAAGGTATTTACCATCCTGATTTTACAGAGGTGACTCTTTTACCTTTTCTTTAATTAAAATTCTTCTTTTAAGAACCTGATTGATTTTTCATTGTTCTTAAGATCCAAGGGTTTGGGTCTGTGTTCACCTGAACAGATTGGTGAGGATTCTAATCAAGCCCTCCCCAGGAAAGGGGGTGTAGGGCTTGGGGGGATATTTTGGGGGAAGATGTCTCCAAGTGGGCTCTTTCCCTGTTCTTTGTTTAAACGCTTGGTGATAGCAGCATATGGTTCAAGGACAAGGCAAAATTTGTACCTTGAGGAAACTTTTAACCTAAGCTGGTAAGAATAAGCTTAGGGGGTCTTTCATGCAGGTCCCCACATCTGTACCCTAGAGTTCAGAGTGAGGAAGGAACTTTGACAGGCCCCCTCAAGGATTGAACTCACAATTAGCAGGCCAATGCTCAAACCACTGAGCTATCCCTCCCCCTGTGTACAAACAGAAGATTTATGGGCAGGTGCTAATGCCAATATAAAACAGGAGGGGAAGAAGGGCATCCTTGTCAGTAAGTTAAATCCTTTCTGTCCCAACCACTGTCTTCGCACTGCTCCCGTGTATACAGCATCCTGTTCAAACAATCAAATGCCCCTTCACCACCCAGGAAAACAGCAGTGATGGCAATATTTAGATCTTTTTCACATCAAATTAATTCACAAACTAAATTTTGTATTTTCTAAATTTAAAGGGGGAAAAAAATCTGAATTGATCATGGTTTATATCCTGGCTCGATTCCAACCTTGCTGCAAGGACTTTGGCATAGCTCTTACAACTAAAAGAGATAAAGGAGATTGGCTGGTAGCTTTTCAATTAGACTTCCTGATAGACTTCTTTGTAAGTTTCAGAGTAGCAGCTGTGTTAGTCTGTATTTGCAAAAAGAAAAGGAATACTAGTGGCACCTTAGAGACTAAGTGTAATTCATGTTTTTGTTAAAACATTTGTTTAGGGTTTTAATAAAAAAAAAAATAATAAAATTGGCTTTTTGGGTTGCTTTCCCGCATGGATTGGAGCTCTCTCGTCTTTTCCTTTGGATATTATTAACTCTAAAGGATTACTGCTTCCTGTTCTCCTTAATCGTTTTAGCTCCACCAGACCGGGATGTCCATTATCACTTCTATTATAAACTTTGCTTGTGCAGCTACCAGCCATAAAGATTAACAGTCAGATTTCATTTCGGTGGGGGTAGGGATTGTTAGGTCCTTAGAATACCCTCACTAGGGTTGCGACAAGGACTTTAGACCAACTAAAAAGAGACTATGTCTCAGTGTTACTGGGCCCCAGGACATGCTGGCACAGGACTTTGGTTAGTGCTGTGTATCTGCAAACACTTAGTAAACGTGCTCAATGAAGAGATAAGGTTGTTTCTTTGGCTTTAGACCAAGAAGTTCTCAGTAACTTAGAAAACTTGACAGTATGTTATATGCTGTGGAAAAAATTGATTGCCAAGGCTGCAATCAGCCCCAAAATTCTCCCCTCCTGTTTCCACAAACTAGGACAGGCCTCTTAATCCTACATTCCTCCTACTCTTTTCAGAGTATGAATTACATTTAAATACAGAGGTTGTTTATCCTACTCCACCCACTATCACATTGGTCATCTCACACTCTTTAAAATCTCTTTGGCAGTTACAACAATTGTTAATATGGAAAGGTATTTGATGTATTTTTAGTTATCTTTTATGCTTACTAACAGCTGGAAAAGGGAAGAGAACAAGCATTGTGATGAGCTGTCTGGTTGCTGATCCACAGATAAGTGGTCCATAGACCTAATATGAAAATTAATGGGTATTTATGCTGCAGCAACTGTTGTTCTTTATTATGGGTTGTCCACATATATTATATTTCTGGGGCGCATGCACCCATGGACATAAGATCAGAATGTTTTAGAGCACCAGTGTTCGTTGGGGCGATGTATGCACTCTGCATAGTCTCTGGCTTCCTGTAGCTTAGGTCATAAAGCCCAGCTCCTTTGCTAAAAACAGGTGCCAGATTGGCAAGGGTGAGGTTTTAATGTCATTTATTCTTATGGAAAACTGTATGCAGTGGCCCCACTACAGAGGCCCGAATCTCTCCTGTCTGGTTAAGGTTATGGCCACTAGGAAGACAGTCTTAATGGAGAGGTGGTACAAAGGAGCAGGTAGCCAAGCATTTGAAGGGAGATCCCATTAAACTTGTTCAAACTATGTTGAAGTCCCAGGAGGGAGGTTCTCTGACTGATGAGAAAATATGAACAGAAAACCTTGGGAAATCTAGTCACTGTCAGGAAGGTGCAGGGCCTCTGGTATAACACAATGAGAGATGCAATGAGTAAAGCACCATTCCCAGAGGTGGATTACCTCCTGGCAAAGCAGCAATGAGCAAACTCCTCCTTCTTTGTTAATGTATTACATTGCTGTGGTGTCATCCATGAGCACCTGTACTGTGCACCTCAAAGTGTCAGGAGGAAAGCCGTGCACACCACGCCAATGACTCTCAGGTCCACAATATTTATGTGAAAATTCATCTCCTGGGAAGAACAGGGGACTTGGGTCCCAAGATGGCCCAGATGAGCTCTCCATCCTACTGTAGACACACCTGACACCAGTTGGAGAAAGGCAAGAAAGAACCCCTTGGGGAATCGTGATCAACATGTCTATGTGATAGCTGCCTGGCATACACACTTATTTCAACCACCTAAGTATGGAGCACAAGTGAAGCCTGGCAAATGGCATCATACTGGTGCAAGGGGCCCAGTGACCCTGGGGTTTCAGGGAAGTTCTGACTGATGTTCTTGGGTGAGATTGAAGCTGGTTGACAAGATTTAGAATGGTGAGAAATGTTATGTGGCAGATAAGCTTTTCCCACTAAGGAGTCCATCACGATCCCTATGAACACTTTGCTCTGTTGACTCTGAGGCCAAATTCAGTTAAAAGGACGAGGATTACTCAGATTGGGGATGTTCACTGTTGCAGTGACTGGCCTCAGATTAGCCAGTTGTTGAGAGGGTAGACTTGGATCCCTGGCCGTCTCAGGACTACTACTGCCACCACTGCTAGGCACTTGGTGAATACCTTCAGGAGCGTGGATAGACTGAATGGAGCACCCTAGATTGGTAGTGACGCTTTTCAATGAGAAACCTGAGATATTTCCTGTGGGCCAGTTGAAGAGCAATATGAAAGTACCGGTCTTATAAATTGAGACCTGTGAACTGGTCTACAGGATCTAGTGTAGGGATTATGGATACCAATGTCACCATCCTGAATTTGAATCATTGGGTGAAATGGTTGAGGTCCAGGATAGGGTGCCATCCCCTTTTCTTCTTTGCTACCAGGAAATAATGAGACTAGAATTCCCTTCCCTGGAATTCCAAAAGCATTTCTTCAATGACTTCAAGTTATAGGAGGGAGTCTACTTCCTCTGTGAGCAATATTTCATGAGTGGGGTGCCTGAAGGGGAAAGAGGTCAGGAAGGATTCAAAACTAGAAACAGTATCCCTTATCCACAATCTCTACAATATACTGGTCCAACATAATCTGGTTTCATGACTCCCAAAAACAAAACTTAAAAGCATTTCCCATAGATTAGGAAAGGACAGGAGAGGAGGTGGAATTGGATCCACTAGCTCTGCAAGGCTCTCAGCGGCACAATCAAACCTGCTGTTCTGAGGTAGCTGGGAAGGTGTACAGCGGAGGAGGAGAAAGAGGCAGATAGTCTCCTCAGATTCAACGAAGCATACTTGTGGCACCTTAGAGACTACCATTTATCTGAGCATAAGCTTTCGTGAGCTAAAGCCCACTTCATCAGGTGCATGCAGTGGAAAATACAGTAGAGAGAGAGAACATGAAAATAATGGGGGTTACCATACCAACTCTTAACACCAATCAATTAAGATGGGCTATTATCAGCAGGAGAAAAAAAAACACTTTTGTAGTGATAATCAGGATGGCCCTGATTCAAACAGTTGACAAGAAGGTGTGAGTAACAGTAGGGGGAAAATTAGCATTGGGAAATAGTTTTTAGTTAGTGTAATGACTCATCCATTCTCAGGTGATATCTGCTTACTGTAGTAGCATGAGGATGGTTACCTCTACCGCTAATAATGCTGAGGCTTGTACTGTCTCTTTCTGGAAGCCATGACACAAGGTAACCCAAGTCCTTCAATGTTAATCAGTGTTCGTACTGAAAAGGTTGCAACCCTCAAACAAGAGGTCCTTGATTGTTATGCGAATCTCCCTCAGTGTTCCCAAGAACTGTAATCGGGAGACCCTGCCGTCATTATCACAGGAGCCATACCCTTGGCCACCATATTGGAGATGTTAAATGTGGCCTGCAATGAGGTGCGTGCATCCAGCTGTCCCTCCTGCATCAGAGATTTGATTTCCTGTCTGTTTTTCTTTCAGGAGTCTGTCAGCACATTGAGAAACAGGGTCTCAATTCAGGAAGTCATATTTGGCCAGGAGTACTCGGTAGTTCATAAAGCACATTTGTAGACTGACTGAGGAATACTTCTTCTGACTGAGGAATAGAAGGGGTCCAACATTGTTTTGTTCCTTATTCTTGGGAAATGCTTATGGGGATCTGTGGACTTCTCTTGGACATGGCTATGACTAGAGCCCAGTGTCAGGTGGAAGAAATCCTCAAAACCCTTGCAGGGGTCTTCATAGCACCTCCCTGCTTTTTTAGATGTAGGCACTATAGAGGCAGCCACTGGGAGCTGCGGGCGGTCATGCCTGTGGACGGTCAATGTAAACAAACCGCCTCACAGCCTGCCAGCAGATTACTTTGATGAGCCGCAGGTTGCCCATCACTGTTCTAGAGACTGTGCAAAGGCCGGTCAGTGACCTGTCAGTGTTCAGGCACCATCAGCACTTGATCTAGGCTTTTGACTGCTTGCTAGGCTGTATCTGCTCCCGGTCAGAGAGGGAGATCTACATCTCCAGTCACCATGTCAGCAATGCTTCTTCCACCCTGTCTTCAGAGGGTTCTGAAGGAGTGAAGAAAGTTCTGGCCAATTCCATGGTGGAGTAATGGGATTTCCTCAATGTTGAATGGGCTGTGGAGCCCAGGATGGACCATAGTTTTCAGGGTGCTTGGAGAATAACACTGCATTATAAACTCCTAAAAGTAAGTTAGATCTAAGGGACTCATACTGAACATGCCGACTTCGTTTGTAATAGCACTTCATTTGGAATCTGTGAAACTGAGCAGTATCATCAGAATGCTCCTATAATGTTATGAGTAGAGGATGGATAAACTAAACAAGTTAAATAGATTAATCAGACAGAGGGGTGGAGCAATACGGTTGCACTCAGCAATGATAATTCTGAGGCAAAGGAAAATCATCTAGGCAAAGGAGAGGGAAAAATAAGCATTTTATTGAAAGTGTACGGCTGCACCCAATGATAAAAATATTCCATGAGGCTCAGCCATAATGTTGGTTAAGGTAAATCAATTTACTGCATGCTAGTAAATAAATAACTTACAGTACCAAGAATACAGCAATGCAGTTACTGTACTTGGAAAATTAGCAGGACTGTACTTAGTAGCAGCCGTATAAAGTTATAATAAAGATTTACAACACACACACACACACACACACAGGGCTTACCTATGGTAACAGTATGTGTTTTGGATGAACAGCACTGATCTGGCATTCATTAAAGACACACAAGACCATTATTAAAAATGAATTATAATAAATTTGCTGAAAAATGCAGTTTTGATCAACACAAAACTATTCATGAGTTTGTATCAAGTTTACTCAATAGAAACTAATATACAAAACATTTCATTTCAACCTGACTCAAATTTTTTCATTTAAAATTTTGGGCATTTTGACAAAAGCAAAGGGGCGGGGACTAGATTCACAAAACGCTTTGGGGCCAGAAAGATAAGCTCCTTTATAACCTTTAGCCCAGTGATCAGGGTACTCTCTTAGGACATAGGAGCCCCAGGTTCAATTCCTGCCCCACCTTCTTGGGGAAGGGTTTGAACAGGGCTCTCCTATATTACAGGCACATTCCTTAACCACTGGGCTATGGAATATTCTGGTCTGGAGTTCAGCCTCTCCACTTTTTATAAATAAATAGTCATTGGAGCAGGGGCACAGACTTGGGTCTACCACATCTCAGGTGAGTAACCTGGAATTTTGTGCATTTAGTCCTTCTTTGCTTTTGTTAAGATGCCTGAAATCTAAATGAAAAAATTCAAATTAGATCAAAATGTTTTGTTTCAACCCAGTGTGAAATTTTTTTCTATTTTTCAAATCCCTGAACATTTTGGGGGAAAAAGTTAATTTGCAGTTCAACCCAAAGCAAAACTTCTTTGGATTTTTCAGAATTGCCAGTAAACCAAAACATCCATTAGTCACCCAGCAGTTCCAGGCTTTACTTTTGACCCCAAGTTCAGATTCCAATTGTAATGGTTTTACAATATTCTCCCTTCTATATCCCTGGCTAACATGCGAAATATCCACACACACAAACAGGAAATTTACAAACTATAAAGGGGAAACAGTAGAACAGTCTACAAAGTGCTGTCAAATGCACAAAATAAACTAACTGCAAAAATAGATTTTCTTCTAATCCTAGGTTACACATGTACCAACAGTAGGTAAAAAAAATTTCAGACAGAAGTGTGATTTACAAATTGATGGACTCCCTCCAGCCAGCTTTAACATCTCAGAATATTTAACAGAATATTATTTCCTTCCCTCTGAGCCAGCATAATGAAAGGATGCACAAAATTGCTGCCTTGACACCTTTTGGCTGAGAGAAAAACAATTTAATCAGCCTTGAGTTGTGTCTACAATACTTTCTGGGTCCTTCTTGCCAATATTTCCTGGCAAACAGAATGGATTTCTGTTGTGCAGTGGCTCAAAAACAGTATCTGATTACATGATGCTTTCTCTCCCCTAGCAGATTTGTCAGTTTATTGAGGAGTTATACAGTGAATGTTAGTATACTCACTAACAGATATGATAAAATGCCAACTTAAGAACTTGGAGCAAGTCCACCTCTTTATAGCTGATCTTTGAACTGGAAAAAAAGTAACTTTCACATTGGACTTCAGTTTAACTTAATGGATCGCACAAATCCTTTTTGACGAAATTAAAATTTAAGACACACTTTTGATATGTCCACCAGAGACATAAAATTTTGAGAATACACTATACACACACATATATATATTTGCACATTTCTACTCATGATTAGTATCAAGTCATCAATATACAATTTATAAGGAAACTCTCCTCTCTTTCTATGGAAATTGTTGTATCTGAGAAGTTAGGATTTAGGTAGATACTTGGGGAGCAGAATTTTGGATCCGTGCCACAGCTCATTTGATTATTCACATGCCTTCAGATAGAGATGAGACTTGCCGTAGAGACTGCAACACCGGTTCAACATGATCTCCTGTGGCAGCGTGTCCTTGACTTGAGAATACCAAGTGTCTGGGTCCTGAGAGTTGCTGGACACATATGTAGCACTCCCATAGAGTGTACTTTCAAAATAGAGGAGGAGAAAAAAAGGCTGTCGAGGTAGCCAGGTTCTAGTACATTTAGAAATAAGGAAAGGATATTAATATAGGCATGGAAGTGAATTAGAATTCTATAGTGTGATGTGTTCCTATCTGTTCATGTTGAATAACTTGTAGTTTCCAAGCGGTTTTTAGGTCAAACAAAAAGTAGACTAGAGTGCAATAGTTCATTTCAACCTCACTCAAAATTATCAGCAACAACATGTGGTAGAATCCTGATTCATGAGATAACAGCGCAATCTCCTGGCCAGACAGACAAAAGAAAGACAGTTCTAGCAACTGCTATGAACTGAGGGCATGTGCAGAGCACTTGTTAACTTGCCAAAGTGTTTCCTATTGCCAACAGATATCATGTCCCCATTTTATCTGGATTGAACTTGATCCAGATCCCTAATACTGGGACAGCAAGAAGTCAGCATTGCTTGTGCTTATAAGAGGATACAGAAGTAGGTATTTTCAGAATATTGGTGGTACTGCAACCCATAGCACCTTATACTCTCCCACAGTGGCTTCACATATACTGTCTGTCAAACAGGAAAAGTGA
Source organism: Chelonia mydas (assembly GCF_015237465.2). Classification (NCBI taxonomy): domain Eukaryota; kingdom Metazoa; phylum Chordata; order Testudines; family Cheloniidae; genus Chelonia; species Chelonia mydas. Next base: position 106,234,922 of record NC_057852.1, read on the forward strand.
CAAGATTGAGACCTGCAGAACTCTCTAATGAGGGCCCTTGCTGAGCAGAAGCAGCCGCCTATCATCAAGTTGGAAGGATATGAGAGAAGAGAGCAAAGCCAGCTTGACACTCTTCCATTATTACATATAACCAGCTAGGTCCCTTTGGCAGATTTGCAGTGTTGCATAATAGATGGTTTCAAAATTAGCAAATAGTTATAGAACTACTAGGATGGATGTTTGACCTCTACATACTTCCAGAAAATCCATCACCACACTATCTAAGCACTAAATACACTACGATTAGCATATCATGGTCCAAAACAGACTTCATAATGAATCCTGCTTTTTTCCTCTCCTAAACTTTCAGAATCTTTGCTTTTGTTTCATTTTTTTGGGGGGGGTTGGTTTTTGTGGTTTTATTTAGGATTATTGGTGGGAGAAGATGGCGTGTATGAGAATGAATCTAGCGGTTATGCATGAATGTCAGCAATTCCTTATCTTTGATAATAGCATTAAAGACTATGGAAAAATAGATGAGTTTTGCAGAGTCCTCTGAAAAAGGGTAGAGTTTAATTTAGTCTACCCTTTCTGGTAGCTTGTTCCAAACTAGACCACTCTCAACCAAGAACACTTTGCATCTGACTTTCACAAGCTTTGTTTTGGCCTTGCTATTTGAATTGTCCCTAAAGAATGCAACTGTCTTGATGGATCATGACGTTGTCAGATCCTGACAACAGGACCTTGGAGATTAAGACCCATTAAAAAGATTAATATTAAAACCCAAAGCAGACAGCAGAAAGCAACACAAAGTAAAACTGATGCTGATCTGCACAAGCTCTGTTGCTAGTAAAAAAAAAAATATATATATATATAGGACCTTATGAGTGATGAAACATCTAATATAGCCTGCATCACTGAGACCCTGCTGGATGATGATGCAAGCCCGGAGCTAGTACACCTCTTCCCCCCAGGATACTCAGTACTTCACACACCCAGACAGGACAGTTAGGCAGGCCACCTTGCATTCATCTTCTCTGCAAAGACCTAATACAAAGAAGGGTTTCAGAGTAACAGCCGTGTTAGTCTGTATTCGCAAAAAGAAAAGGAGGACTTGTGGCACCTTAGAGACTAAATGGCCCAACTTGATGATCACTTTAGATAAGCTATTACCAGCAGGAGAGTGGGGTGGGAGGAGGCATTGTTTCATGGTGTCTGTGTATAAAATGTCTTGTGCGATTTCCACAGCATGCATCCGATGAAGTGAGCTGTAGCTCACGAAAGCTCATGCTCAAATAAATTGGTTAGTCTCTAAGGTGCCACAAGTCCTCCTTTTCTTTTTGTGAATACAAAGAAGGTGTCTCAGGTATCACAATTTTATTTAAATTGATTCATCTGACAGTAGAAACCAGAACCAAAGCTAATATTGATTCTGTGCTCACTTACAGACCACCATAGCCAAAAGAATTCGTAAAGGAGCTCACCAATACCTTGTTGGCGATGGTGGTGAAATACCCCAGACTTGTTGTCCTGGGCACATGCATATTGACAAGGCCATAGATGCAAAAGCCCAAAACAGTTTATCTCCTCACTTGCCTCCCTAGTACTTCACAGATCATTTCTGGCCCAACCCACACAGTCGGTCACACCCTGTGTCCGATTTTCAGCCTAGATGTCAAAATGGTGGCTGGGTTGTGATGTCCTCTGTCTTGGACAGCCCATCACATCATTAGGGCAGTGGTCAGAGACCTTCTGATGACCAGGCAAAAGGCAAGACAAACCATCCTGATTCAATCACAAAGACTGATGGAGTGCAACAAATTCCAAACCCTGCTAAGGGACAGCACCTCACTCACAGGACAAGAAGTCTAGGGCCTGCTTACTCATTACCAGTCTACCCTGGTCTTGGCCATTGACACGCAGGTCCTGAAACAGCCTCTTCTCCCTCCCCATATCACCCACACAGATCTCTTTGGTTTTTGATACCATGTGCCAGATGAAGAGAGGGCCAGAAACTTAAGTGCAAATATTGGAAAACAAAGGCTGATTCAGACAGGACAAAACATAATGAATGTGACAAAGCCTATACTGAGGCTGTATTACAGGCTGAGAGAGCCTTCCTGTCAGCTTCCATTGAAGGTGCCAAATCCAGCCCAAAGGAGCTAACCAGGGTGGTAAACTACTTCATCAGTCCTGAATGCCTTCATCCTACATTAGAGCTGAGCACCAGGCAAGGTAAAGAACTACTTCACTGAAAAGACCACACACATCTGAGAAGACTCAACCAATTTGTTGGTTGGTCGATGCTGTGTGAGGAAACTATAGTAAAGAACAAAGTTATCAGACACATAGATTAACATAATATGTTGGTAAAGAGTCAACATGGTTTTTGTAAAGGGAAATCATGCCTCACTAATCTACTAGAATTCTTTGAGGGGGGTCAACAAGCATGTGGACAAGGGGATCCAGAGGAGACAGTGTACTTAGATTTTCAGAAAGCCTTTGACAAGGTCCCTCACCAAAGGCTCTTAAGCAAAGTAAGCGGTCTTGGGATAAGAGGGAAGGGCTTCTCATGGATTGGTAACTGGTTAAAAGATAGGAAACAAAGGGTAGGAATAAATGGTCAGTTTTCAGAATGGAGAGAGGTAAATAGTGGTGTCCCCCAGGGTCTGTACTGGGACCAGTCCTATTCAACATATTCATAAGTGATCTGGAAAAGGGGGTAAACAGTGGAGGTGGCAAAATTTGCAGATGATACAAGACTACTCAAAAAGAAAAGGAGTACTTGCGGCTCCTTAGAGACTAAAATTTATTTGAGCATAAGCTTTTGTGAGCTACAGCTCACTTCATCGGATGCATGCAGTGGAAAATACAGTGGGGAGATTTTATATACACAGAGAATATGAAACAATGGGTGTTACCATACACACTGTAACGAGAGTGATCAGGTAAGGTGAGCTATTACCAGCAGGAGAGAGAGAGAGAGAGAGAGAGAAACCTTTTGTAGTGATAATCAAGGTGGGCCATTTCCAGCAGTTGACAAGAATGTGTGAGGAACATTAGACGGGGGGAAATAAACATGGGGAAATAGTTTTACTTTGTGTAATGACACATCCACTCCCAGTCTTTATTCAAGCCTAAGTTAATTGTGTCCAGTTTGCAAATTAATTCCAATTCAGCAGTCTCTCGTTGGAGTCTGTTTTTGAAGTTTTTTTTTTTTGTTGAATAAAGACTGGGAGTGGATGTGTCGTTACACAAAGTAAAACTATTTCCCCATGTTTATTCCCCCTCCCCCCACACACTGTTCCTCACATGTTCTTGTCAATAGCGGGAAATGCCCCACCTTGATCATCACTACAAAAGAAAAGGAGTACTTGTGGCACTTTAGAGACTAAAAAATTTATTTGAGCATAAGCTTTTGTGAGCTACAGCTCACAAAAGGTTATTTTTTCTCTCCTGCTGGTAATAGCTCACCTTATCTGATCATTCTTGTTACAGTCTGTATGGTAACACCCATTGTTTCATGTTCTGTGTATATAAAATCTCCCCACTTTATTTTCCACTGCATGCATCCAATGAAGTGAGCTGTAGCTCACGAAAGCTTACGCTCAAATAAATTTGTTCCTCTAAGGTGCCACAAGTACTCCTTCTTTTTACGGATAAAGACTAACATGGTTGCTACTCTGAAAACTACTCAAGATAGTTAAGTCCCAAGCAGACTGCGAAGAGCTGCAAAAGGATCTCTCAAAACTGGGTGACTAGACAACAAAATGGCAGATAAAATTCAATGTTGATAAATGCAAAATAATGCACATTGGAAAACATAATCCCAACTAAACATATAAAATGATGAGGTCTAAATTAGCTGTTACCACTCAAGAGAGAGAACTTGGAGTCACTGTGGATAGTTCTCTGAAGACATCCACTCAATGTGCAGTGGCAGTCAAAAAAGCTAACAGAATGTTGGGAATCATTAAGAAAGGGATAGATAATAAGACAGAAAATATCATAGTGCCTCTATATGAATCCACGGTATACCAACATCTTGAATACTGCATGCAGATGTGGCCGCCTGATCTCAAAAAAGATATATTGGACTTTGAAAAGGTTCAGAAAAGGGCAAAAAAAAGTTATTAAGAGCATAGAACAGCTTTCATATGAGGAGAGATTAATAAGATGGACTTTTCAGCTTGGAAAAGAGACAAATAAGGGGGGATATGCTAGAGGTATATAAAATCATGACTGGTGTGGAGAAAGCAAATAAGGAAGTGTTATTTATTTCTTCTCATAACACAAGAATTAGGTGTCACTAAATGAAATTAATAGGCAGCAGGTTTAAAAACAAACAAAAGCAAGTATTTATTCACACAATGCACAGTCAACCTGTGGAAACTCTTTGCCAGAGGATGTTGTGAAGGCCAAGACAGGGTTAAAAAAAGAACTAGATAAATTCATGGAGGAGATGTCCATCAATGACTTTTAGCCAGGATGGGCAGGGATGGTGTCCCTAGCCTCTGTTTGCCAAAAGCTGGGAATGGGGGACAGAGGATGGATGATTTAACAATTACCTGTTCTGTTCATTCCCTCTGAGGCACCTGGCATTGGCCACTGTCAGAAGACAGGAAAATGGGCTAGATGAACCTATAGTCTGACCCAGTATGGCCGTTCTTATGATCTGTTCCACCTCCACTCACCAACCAACAGCCCACATGCATTTATAGAGTTCAGTAAATACACTCATCAAGAAATTCTGGGCACCCTAAAGGAGTCTCCACCCAAGACCTGTGAATCTGACCCATTCCCTTCCTGGTTTGTGAAAGAGCATCATGAACAACTGGTGCCATCCTTATCTAAAGAGCCAATGACACATGAAGAGAATTTTACCTTCCTCCTTCAAACACACAGTAGTCTAACCAACACTGTAGAAATCCACCCTAACTATTAGAAATCCTACCTAACTATTGCCCAGTGTCGAGCCTCCCATTCCTGAGCAAGGTCATAGACAATCTGTCAAAAGATGTCAAGTATTGTGGGTAACCGTGTTAGTCTGTATCCACAAAAACAACAATGAGTCTGGTGGCACTCCATGCATCTGAAGAAGTGGTGTTTTACTCACAAAAGCTTATGCCCAAATAAATCTGTTAGTCTTTAAGGTGCCACCAGACTCCTTGTTATCAAAAGATGGACTACATGCTCACTTAACTGAAGCCAGCATTCTAGCCCAGGCAAAATCTGCATCCGTAACAGGACATGGAACCAAACTGCTTTAGTTGCCTTGATGGATGATGTCATGGGATGCAGCCCTCATCACCAGACTGGAGCCTCCTCCTGGTAATGCTGGGGATTAACTCAAGGCAGACACCTACATCCACATTCTGCACACTGGCACTCTGTCTCTGCTCCTGCCTACAGCTCCTCCGTCAGCTCCCAGGACCACAGCATCCTCTTCTCAACTCAGCCCTCTGGCTAGGTCATCATCTGTGTTTCCCCCTTCCAGGGGTGGGCATCTCTGTCCAACAGTCCATTCACTTCCCCAATGGCAACTGGGGCAGGGGGGACCCAGGCCCACCCACTACTCTGGGCTCCATCCCACAGACCCTATAAATAGCAGCCTCCTACTACTCCTCTGTCAATGCTGCTCTATTTCCCTGGGCCACTTGCCCATGGCCCCAGAACCTTCTTTGCCCTCACCTTGAGGCACTTAGCTGCTGATTCCCAGGAGCCAGCCACTGCTCTATCCAAGGTGGTTACAGTTCTAAGCTCTCCAGGGACACAGTGCTTGCTCTCCAGGCTCCCAATAGCAACTGACCCTGCTCTGCCCAGTGGCTCTCTTTATATGGACCTGCTGGGCCCTGATGGGCTGTTCTCCACAGCCCCCCTCTGATTGGCTGCTTCCAGTGCAGCCTCCCTAGGGCTCTATTAACCCCTTCTCTGCCAGTGTGGGGCAGACGTCCCATCACAGATCTCCTGTGAATGGATAAAAGACAAACATCCATTTTCATCCTGCTGGATTTCTCTGTAGCATTTGACACTTTTGACCATGAGATTCTGCTGTCTCACTTGAGAGGGGTGGCAGGTTAATGTGCTAACACGGTTTGAGTCCTTCCTGGAAGGATGATCTCAATGAGTTGTGATGGGGAACTGCACCTTCACCACTATACCCCTCACTTGTGGAGTTCCACAAGGATCAACTCTCTCTGGTCCTTTTCAGCATCTATATGCAATCACTAGGTGAACGGGCCAGATGACAAGGACTAAAATGCCAGCAATATACAAGTGATACATAGCTCTGCCCATCCTTCACCACGTATCATAGAATCATAGAAGATTAGGGTTGGAAGGGACCTCCGGAGGTCATCTAGTCCAACCTCCTGCTCACAGCAGGACCAACCCCAACTAAATCATCCCAGACAGGGCTTTGTCAAGCCAGGCCTTAAAAACCTCTAAGGATGGAGATTCCACCACCTCTCTAGGTAACCTATTCCAGTACTTCACCACCCTCCTCGTGAAATAGTGTTTCTTAATATCCAACCTAGACCTCCCCCACTGCAACTTGAGACCATTGCTCCTTGTTCGGTCATCTGCCACCACTGAGAACAGCCTAGCCATCCTCTTCAGAACCCCCCCTTCAGGTAGTTGAAGGCTGCTATCAAATCCCCCCTCACTCTTCTCTTCTGCAGACTAAATAAATCCAGTTCCCTCAGCGTCTCCTCATAAGTCATGTGCCCCAATCCACTAGCCATTTTCATTGCCCTCTGCTGGACTTTCTCCAATTTGTCCACATCCTTTCTGTAGTGGGGGGCCCAAAACTAGATGCAATACTCCAGATGTGGCCTTACCAGTGCTGAATAGAGGGGAATAATCACTTCCCTCGATCTGCTGGCAATGCTTCTACTAATGCAGCCCAATATGTTGTTAGCCTTCTTGGCAAGAAGGGAACACTGTTGACTCATATCCAACTTCTCATCCACTGTAATCCCCAGGTCTTTTTCTGTAGAACTGCCACTTAGCCAGTCCATCCCCAGCCAGTAGCGGTGCATGGGATTCTTCCATCCTAAGTGCAGGACTCTGCACTTGTCCTTGTTGAACCTCATCAGATTTCTTTTGGCCCAATCCTGCAATTTGTCTAGGTCACTCTGAACCCTATCCCTACCCTCCAGCGTATCTACCTCTTCTCTTCTGAAGCACTTAGATGAGAGGAAAGTGATCAGGAATAGTCAGCATGGATTCACCAAGGGAAAGTCATGCCTGACTAATCTAATTGCCTTCTATGATGAGATAACTGGTCCTGTGGATGAAGGGAAAGCAGTGGACGTGTTATTCCTCGACTTTAGCAAAGCTTTTGACACGGTCTCCCACAGTATTCTTGTCAGCAAGTTAAAGAAGTATGGGCTGGATGGATGCACTACAAGGTGGGTAGAAAGTTGGCTAGATTGTCGGGCTCAACGGATAGTGATCAATGGCTCCATGTCTAGTTGGCAGCCGGTATCTAGCGGAGTGCCCCAAGCGTCAGTCCTGGGGCCGGTTTTGTTCAATATCTTCATTAATGATCTGGAGGATGGTGTGGATTGCACCCTCAGCAAGTTTGCGGATGACACTAAACTGGGAGGAGTGGTAGATACGCTGGAGGGTAGGGATAGGATACAGAGGGACCTAGACAAATTGGAGGACTGGGCCAAAAGAAATCTGATGAGGTTCAACAAGGACAAGTGCAGAGTCCTGCACTTAGGATGGAAGAATCCCATGCACCGCTACAGACTCGGGACCGAATGGCTAGGCAGCAGTTCTACAGAGAAGGACCTAGGGGTGACAGTGGACGAGAAGCTGGATAGGAGTCAACAGTGTTCCCTTGTTGCCAAGAAGGCTAACAACATATTGCATCTAGTTTTGGGCCCCCCCACTACAGAAAGGATGTGGACAAATTGGAGAAAGTCCAGCAGAGGGCAATGAAAATGGCTAGTGGACTGGGGCACATGACTTATGAGAAGAGGCTGAGGGAACTGGACTTAGTCTGCAGAAGAGAAGAGTGAGGGGGATTTGGTAGCAGCCTTCAACTACCTGAAGGGGGGGTTCTGAAGAGGATGGCTAGGCTGTTCTGACCTTCTACCGTCTCCACTTGGCTAGGAAATGCCATTCCATCCTATCAGACAAAGATCCAGCCTTGGTTATTCATTCCTTCATCACCTCTCAGCTGGAATACAGCAATGCAATATGCCTGTGCATGAAGCCTTCAACATTTAGGGAACTCCAGCTAGTACGGATTGCTGCAGAACATCTTGTTAGCAAAACAGGCTACCAGGAACACATCAGACCTGCCCTCTGCTCTCTACACTGGCTTCCCATAGAATATCAAATCAAGTTCAAGGTCTCTGTCCTTATGTTCAAATCACTCCACAGCTTGGGCCCAGCATATTCCAACTCACCTCTGAACAACATACTAACCTACAGAGAGCTTCCTACCAAGACTACAAAAAGAAGGATTCTGGGTGGACTCCTTCTGAAGGTTGAAACAACAGACTGGACTTCTACATAGAGTGCTTCTGCCGACGTGCACGGGCTGAAATTGTGGAAAAGCAGCATCACTTGCCCCATAACCTCAGCCATGCAGAACACAATGCCATCCACAGCCTAGAAACAACTCTGACATCATAATCAAAAAGGCTGACAAAGGAAGTGCTGTCGTCATCATGAATAGGTTGGAATATGAACAAGAGGCTGCTAGGCAGCTCTCCAACACCACTTTCTACAAGCCATTACCCTCTGATCCCACTGAGGGTTACCAAAAGAAACTACACCATTTGCTCAAGAAACTCCCTGAAAAAGCACAAGAACAAATCCGCACAGACACACCCCTGGAACCCCGACCTGGGGTATTCTATTTGCTACCCAAGATCCATAAACCTGGAAATCCTGGATGCCCCATCATCTCAGGCATTGGCACCCTGACAGCAGGATTGTCTGGCTCTGTAGATTCCCTCCTCAGGCCCTACGCTATCAGCACTCCCAGCTATCTTAGAGACACCACTGACTTCCTGAGGAAACTACAATCCATCAGTGATCTTCCTGAAAACACCATCCTCGCCACTATGGATGTAGAAGCCCTCTACACCAACATTCCACACAAAGATGGACTACAAGCCGTCAGGAACAGTATCCCCGATAATGTCATGGCAAACCTGGTGGCTGAACTTTGTGACTTTGTCCTCACCAGTAACTATTTCACATTTGGGGACAATGTATACCTTCAAATCAGCGCCACTGCTATGGGTACCCACATGGCCCCACAGTATGCCAACATTTTTATGGCTGACTTAGAACAATACTTCCTCAGCTCTCGTCCCCTAATGCCCCTACTCTACTTGCACTACATTGATGACATCTTCATCATCTGCACCCATGGAAAAGAAGCCCTTGAGGAATTCCACCATGATTTCAACAATTTCCATCCCACCATCAACCTCAGCCTGGACCAGTCCACACAAGAGATCCACTTCCTGGACACTACGGTGCTAATAAGCGATGGTCACATAAACACCACCCTATACCGCAAACCTACTGACCGCCATTACTACCTACATGCCTCCAAGCTTTCATCCAGACCACACCACACGATCCATTGTCTACAGCCAAACTCTACGATACAACGCATTTGCTCCAGCCCCTCAGACAGAGGCAAACACCTACAAGATCTCTATCAAGCATTCTTACAACTACAATACCCACCTGCTGAAGTGAAGAAACAGATTGACAGAGCCAGAAGAGTACCCAGAAGTCACCTACTACAGGACAGGCCCAACAAAGGAAATAACAGAACGCCACTAGCCATCACCTTCAGCCCCCAACTAAAACCTCTCCAACACATCATCAAGGATCTACAACCTATCCTGAAGGATGACCCAACACTCTCACAGATCATGGGAGACAGGCCAATCCTTGCGTACAGACAGAGCTTTGTAAATGTAAAGTGATTGGTATGCTTGGTCTGCCAGTAAAAAGTCCACAAACTCTCTTTAGAAGTTAAAAAATTATACATCCAATAAGGGTCCATTTAAAAAAAAAATCAAATACATATTGATAAGGTAGGAATGATAATTTCTAGAATCACTCATTGGCATTAGACATACCAACACAATCAAAGAAAAGCAATTTATAGAGAATAGTTGTACAAGTTTTATGGTATTTTTTTAATTTAAAAAAAAGTGTAGAACCAGAACACATGCATAAGAACTAACTTCCCCAATTCAAGTTACACAAATTCACTCACACAGTTTTATAGAATTATGTATTTAGCAGCACTGTTAATTCAAAGAGTTGAGCTGCAGTTACAGAACACAAAGGAGACCAACTAGTCAGCAACAGACAAACATTTTCAGATTTTAAACAGGTTTCTAGCTTTCACATTGAGCACCAAAACATTCCAATAAACATAAATTAGAAAAGGAGATAAATATGGCAAAATTGAAAGCATATATGGGACATACAAACACATCAGAATAGAAAAATATATTCTCTGTAATAATATAAATTTTCCATCATAAAATACACAGGGGAAAATGTTCAAGAATTGTCTCATGCACCACACCACAGGTTGCAATATATTTCTGTTGCAAAAAAGTAACACAGACATAGCTGGGGTCTAACAACCTTAATGGGTTGGTCAAGGGGTTTGTTTTAACAATTTTTGGGTTCCCAGTAACACAAGCAAGAATTACAAAAGCACAAGTCAAACTTCTGAAATGTGCACCAGCTAAACTTGGTAGCCAAATACCCAATGCATGTCTGCAAACCTGTGTGTTAGTCAAATACGTATGTAAACCTTGGCTTCAAGGGCACAGAGTGTTCGCACCCCTCAACTGGACATAAACATTAAGCACACATCTGAAAATCTGACCCCTATAACACGTTCTCCTCAGGCAGGTAAATTTATGGGCTACACAGATTGGTTATGTCCCTTTAAAACTCCAGCAGCCCTCTCCACCACCCCTTCCCCATACATATTCAATACTCCAGGAAAAAACTGTTGTGCTTGTTACAAACTAATTGTAACAGAACGAACATTCAGTAAACACACTCTGGAGCAAAGAAATGGTTTTGTCTGAAGCATTGTGTAGTATTCTACAACATCCACAACATTAATATAATATTTGGTACAGTACAAAGAAAAGTATCAATGATTTGAAGCTAGCTTTTAGTCTCTTTTTTTTTTTGTTGTTGTTATAGTGAAGGCACAAATATCAAGGATTAGGTCAAGAATCCAGGCTTGATTCATGTTCTTCTGTTTCATCTGCCAGCTCAGCAGAACCACCACACACACTACTGTGGTTAACTGCAGACAGATTCAGCTCTTCATGTTCACCACCCACAATCTGAGTTGTTTCTTCCTCCTCCTCCTCTTCCTCTGCCTCTCCATCATCTTCTACATCCATCTCAAACACTCTGACATGACGGAGATTCGAACTTAGCTATGGAAATATTTAGAAGTTTTCATTAATTTTTTTCTGTTTATTTTATTATTTGAAAATGTTGGCCAATGCCTTTAAAAACAGCACTTACCAAAACCCTGATTTTCTTTTAAATGGAGTGAAGTAAAGTAACTAGTTAGTGACAAACCTATTTCATTGCTACGGCTGATTTAGAATAAGGTAAATATGACTAAACTAACCTGTTCCAATCTATCTACACAGAAGGCAAGCAAATATTTAAGTTCTATTATTATAATTTTTTCGACTCTGGAGCGGAGATGCAAGTTGTCTCCTCCTTTCTTTCTAAGGATCTTGTAGAACACAGGATATAGAAAACATTTTTTTACAAAACAAATTAAGTGCCCTAAGAGTAACTGATGCAGAGTATCAATCTCTTCAGTCACTGCACCAGCAAACTAGTTCCCTTAATGATTTATATGCTAGACTGTAAACATGATAGTTACCACACAAGAAACTTTCCGAATGCCATTCACAGCAACATACTGAGCTTTCATATTCTCCAGTACTCTCCACTGACTTTCCAAAAAGATAGTACGTGTAGGAATATCATCAGATTGCTCATCCAGCCTACATTTGGTAAAAAAAAAAAATTCATTGTGTGTGTGTTTCTGTAAGCAGCAACTCTACCCCAGTAACCTCAGCCAAAAATGACAGAATTAAAATTTTACTGTACCACAGGCAACAGGCTTATAAACACTGTGATTCTCCTACTGCATATATTCTGTTACTGGACATATTTTTCTTTACAGTGTACTGAAAATCTCTCTTCTCACCCTGAAACCATTATGGCAATATAAATAAGCATAGGAAGGCATTGATCCTGCTCTTTCGTTCCAAAGATAAGTTAGTTCTGTTTTTTCAACAGACAGTGATAATACTCATAGGTACAACCACTGGGAGAATGAGGAAGAAATATTCCCTCAACTTCTTATTACCCTATCCCTCTCAGTGCAACTGCAGATCTTGTGCATTCACTCCTGTTCCTGAGTCTCTAGTACTCCTTTGAGTGGTGAGGCACAAATCCTCTTACACAGAAGCAAAGTTTCTACTTCCTCAGTACATTCTCAAAATTGGCTCTCCCATTTATTAAAAAAAGAGATGCAAAGTTTTATTATAAGAAATAGCATGCAATCTCAAATATGCACAAACATTAGATTTGGAAGTTGTAATCAATTGTAATCATCTCCCCTCAGAGGAAGAGAAAAAGTTATTTTTTTCCTCTTTAAAATACGTGTGTGTTAAGTGTATAACTGTACACAAATCAGATACTTGTATAATCCGCTTTTCGGCTCTTAATTTTCAGGGGGTCATGTTTTCATACCTTTTACTAGAATTCAAGCTGAATTCCCTTTCTTGGTCCTCGTCAACGTACACTGAAGATAAAGGCAACTGAGCCAAGATTCTCTCTTTGCCTTCTTGTTCCGCATTCTCCTTAAGAACCACGGTTATAGTTTCATCATCATAAAAATGTGCATCTATACAACTGTAGAAGCTATAGCAAAACAGATATGTTTATTTGTATTCCATCAAGTTTTACAAACAGTAAATGAAAAAGCTGAATGAATAAATACTGAAAGATCTTTAAGTAAGTTATCAGTATTTATGTTTCACATTTTAGATCCAAATTTCGCCTCAGCCCACAAATGAAGTGTTCTTAACCTGGTAATGGGCTAATGATCATAAAGGTCATAAAAATACACAGTCATGAACCTAAGCTTATAGAAAGCTTGGCAGTCCATAGTTTTTATGGCAATGCCATGTGCAGGTGATAGATGTTCAGGGCCAAAGTTTGTCTGATCCTTCACACAAAAAGGCAGGGAATGGGAATACTAAAAAACAGCAAGCAAGCCCCCAGGAAATATTTGGTATTGCTAAAACAGGTGTTGGCTGGTTAGCTCTGAAGACAGTCGTATCTAGCCCTCCTTTGCTAGAAGGAGAAGTTGGCCTGACATGGCTTTTCTGAGATGTGGAGAGCAGAGAAAAGGGAAATCCTGGAAGGAGAATTCCCCAAAGACACTGCATTGAGAAAATTATGGCCAACCATTACACACTTCATGCATATTATTATTTGTTAAGTTCTTATTTTGTGTCACTGTTTTTAAAGTGTCAGTATTCCATGTTTAGGCAAGAGCAGTTTCAGAACTAAACTAATTTTGTTTCCATCTAGCAAATTCTGACAGTTTCCTTGAACTTGAGTTCAAGTACAAAGTAAGCCACCTGCCCAAAATCCTGTAAGTTACTTCATGAAGATCTATGAGGGTGCAAGCAGGTGCCCAGGTCTGCCCACAAAGACCCTGATCCTGCAAGTTGCTCTAAGTGTAAACAGCTGAAAAAAATATTAAGTAGGATAAGCAAACCCTTGAAGGAATATAATCTGATAAATTATTAAAGACCCTGTTTCCCAGATATACTAACCTTGTATCTGAGCTTTCATTTATACTGTTGTTCAAGAAGTTTCCAAAATCAACAGCAAGTAGTCCATTAGCAGCAGACCTAAAAGGAGGGAGAAAACTAGCTGTGTTACTCGTCCTTGAAGTTCCACGCCAAAATACCAGAATCCAAAGATTTACACCAACTACTGGAACAGACTGCAGAGCCTATTTGGATGAGAACAGACAGGCAAGCTATATGTTGCTTCCACTCTGAAGGATGGGCTGTGGAAGAAGAAAAGCAAAAGACAATATGGATGAAAGGATTGAAGTTACAGAATTGTGTTGTAGACCTTGGCATCAGGCACTACTAACCACTGGCACAAAGAAATTAAGAGTATAACTGTCCGTATCACTGAGATCATCTTCCCATTTTTACAGACTGTGATAAGCTTTGTAATAAGTATACAAAGTCTATCACAAGGTTTGAGGTGTTGACCAAGGTGAATATTTATAAAGTAAGATGAAGAGCCCACTTAACATTACCATTACTGCTCACTGAAAGGAAGGGGCAGAGAATACTTGACACATTTCCTTTTCAATAAAGCATACAATCACAGAAGAGTAAAATAACTCAATCTAGCAATGAAGAGCAAGGTCCTAAGCCTGGAACTGGATCTAGATACATCTGGCTGCAAAATCAGGCCCCAAGAGCATACTTTTCCATTTCCAATCAATTTCTTACCTGGAAACATCCGTGTGCCGCCTCAAAATGTAAATTTTAGAAAGAGAACTTTCTAACATCGTGAAGAGAACATAATGTAAGTTGGAGGATTTGTCATTCCACCTAAAATAGAAAAAACAAAACAAAAAAGTTAGACCAAAACATAAAACATGGTAAATGAAATACAGTATGAAAAGCAGTATACTTACATAAAAGGTAATTTAAATAATCGAGGAGTAGAGTCCTCACTAAAACAGAAAACCAAAAAAAGTCAGAAGGTAACAATTACAATAATTCTATGCTCATGAACACTAAACATAATGTAGAAAAAAAAAATGTACCTTTTAGATCCTTTGTATAGAGGCATGCGAACTGCTTGATGTACTGATTTTCCAATCACATCCTGAAACACACCATGAAAACATTCCAAAATGCAGAAAAAATTATTCAGTTACACACACACCTCCCGACCTTTTTAAAAGTAATCACAACCTACCTGAAACAGACTGACTCAGCCCAGTTCCTTTTGAATAAATGTCCTTATCACAAAATCTCGTATCACTTGACACACTTTTAAAAAATTATTTATTTAAACCACGGTACTGTTTCTTGGAAAATAAAATGAATTAAATTTAAAAATGGATACTAGTTGTGTGTGTGTGAGAAGCAAAGAACTGAACAGGCAGGGAGATTTAACCACCTTCTCAGCCCCATGACAGGCTCAAGACACACTGGAAGGGGAAGCTGCATTACAGCCATCCATGTGGTACACTTTGTATATTAGTGGACTTCAGCCCTTAGGGCATGCAATGTGGCACCTTCAATGAGTACTAAATTCACTTTAAACAATTTAGAGTAATTAATGACAAGATCAAAAAACAGCAGCAACTGATGGCCCATAATGCACACAGTTTGTAACAAACAGGACTTACAGCTGGTTTTTGTAGACACTGATCAATAATACCCTCCATTCGTCTTTTGACAAAATGCAGTGATTTCTGAGGGTAATAGGGAAACAGCAGTGGACTTTCTGCAAACAAATAATTAGGGTTTTTACTGAAAAATACAGTTTCTGTAAAGATACAGTTAAATGAGTTTGCATTCTAGCAGAAGTGTGGGTCTGGATATAGAAATCAGAACTAGAGTCTTGTTTGCCCTTTGTAGCTCTCTTCCCCACCAACTAATTCCAATAGTATAAACAGGGGACTTGCATCCAGCCAACAGCTAGCAGTACATGTGTCATGAAGCATCCTGTTATACCAAAAATGTTTTTTTCCTCTTAGAGAATCTACTGTCTGGGCAAAATGGAAATATTTTCAGCTTGAATTTCCTTGCTTTGAGACATGATACATTTGATGCACAAACATTTAAGATTATTTGTTACTAATTATCTTCTGAAGTATATCTAATTCATTTCGCTACAAAGATTTTACTGGAAAAATAATAAATATATGCTAAGTTAGAAGGTAATATAAACTACCAAAAACTGGAAATATAGCATCAATCACAAAACCACTTATTATGTTCCTAGCTCCTTCAAGTTTACAGTTCTATGCAGATAACAAGGCAAGTGAATGCCTTAATACTTGCTGACTTGTGATACTAACAAGAAGCTGGTGTATACAATCATTCTCAAACTGTGCAGCGTTCTCTGCTGGTGGCAGAAAACTGGCTGGTTATACTGTGTTGGCTATTTCCAGCCACTAAATCAAATGGAAAGATACCTAAATTATATTACATAACTTTCCAGATATCTTTTGTCATATAAACAATTGCTGTAGTTGCCATAAGGATGCTACATGACTGTGAATAGGCAGAAAGGGTCTACAAGATAGTCTCTCTGTTATAATTTGGTCCATGCTATGGAAGAGTTTTAGACCACCAAGACAATCAAAAACAATTACTATGAGCATCAACTACTTGATGTCTAATTTACATGAGTGAGAGAAGAATATAAAAGGGAGAGGGATTCCATAATGCCTGAGGAAAAACAGTTTGCAAAACTGTGATCTTATTCTAGATTGAGCAGGGGCCTGTATGGAAACATCTTTATAGGGCAATGAGATCTGCAGGTTTGTTTCTACACCACTGATATTCTTCGCAACTGACACAGTATAATCTACTTGCACTCATGCCTACCCAGGTATGATTATCATCATCAAATCGGCACATGTATCTTTGATTGCACAGCATGCAATACCTTTAAGATGTGTGCTGTTTTGAAGGAAGTTAAACCACTGGTTTCCCTCTGTGTTAGGTGGGGATACAAGGTCGTCATCTTCATCTTTCAAGTACTGGAAGAAATGACAGATCCATGCAGTAAACATTTAAGAACAAGATACTTCTGACACATTCACTGAAGGACTGTGTGGGAGGAATGTGTGTCATAATATCTTCATTTAATTGGCCTTTTTAAAAAATAAATAACCCAGTTTTTGGGCCTTCTTCCCACATCTTTAGAAAATGTTTTATTGTCCATTCTAAATCAGATTATAACAGGTTACTCAAAATGCTGTGGAACTTCTTATCAGAGATAGTTATAAACCATTTCTCTTTGAAACTGCAATTTTAGATTCCAATACTAGTGCCCCACGATTTGAAGGACATCAAGCAAACAGATTTCAATTTCATTCCATCAACATTAGTTTCAACCATGTTCCACTTTTTTTTTTTTAAATACACCACACAAATGAAGGAAATAATTTATAACATATTAATCCAATTAATTTTCTTTTTAATTAATCTTTCCCTAATAATCAGGGAGATAAAATAGTATCCTCCACTCTTAACACCTGTGTGTGTGTTGAGCAGCAGGAAGGGAGTTAGAAGGACTGCTCTTTAGTAACTACATCATCTTAATACTCTAGCCCTTGCTCCCCTGTCCCTCTTTCCCCAGCTGGTGCTTGTCTCTCTTATCTCAATATACAGCCTGTTACTTTACCTGACCAACTCTCTCGACATTGAAGTATTTCCCTTTACGATTGTAGAGCTCTGGTGCCTGAACCAAATATAAAACAAATTTTAAACACAAAATACTGACTCGACAGTACTTAAGACAAGGGAAATTAGATGATTTTTCATAGTGAGACACTTTAAAAAAAAAACAAAAAACAATTTAGTTTAACCAGCCTTTCCAGTTCAGTTGTCTGAAGACAGAATTAGGGTGCATGCATAAAAGCACTCAGTAAACTGAAATACCTTACCTCATTGAAGTGTTCAGTAAGAAAATCAGCAACAAATGTGATATCTTTTTGAGTCATCTAATGGAAATAAAAAGGGGAAGACTATAAAATAACCATAATTCAAACAAATATAGAATGTAATAGGTTCCAAGGAGGCAGGTGACAAAAGCCTACAGGTAGATATAAAAAAAAAGGTGACCTTAACAGAGAGCTAAATGTTGGGAGAGAGAAATGGAAAATTACAAGAAGGTCATAAGAGCAACAAGAGGGCAAAGTGAAGGACTTTGCTTACCATTTCAGATGTCTACACACAAATGCGAAGAGTATTGGGAATAAACAGGAAGAACTGAAAGTCCTTTATTAAATTACTTAACTGGCATCACAGAGACTTGGTGGGATAAATCTCTTAACTACTGCATTGGCATAGAGGGGCATAGCTTGCTCAGGAAGGGCCCACAGAGGAACAAGGGAGATGTTGCACTGTACATCAAGAACACACACTTGTTATGAAGGTCCAGAGGACGAGAGAGGCAGACCAACTGAAAGCCTCTGAGTGAAGATAAAAAGGGAGGAAAAGAACAGAGACAATGTCATTACAGTGATCTATTACACACCAACAAATAAGGAAGTGGTGGTGGGTGAGGAATTTCTAAAAAAAACAAAAAAAACCCCACACAGAAATATCCAAACATAAGACATCATAGTAATAGGGGATTTCAACTACCCAGACATCTGCTGGACAAGTAATAAGACAAATCAAAGTGTCCAGTAAGTTCTTGGAATGTACTAGGGAAAACTTTTTCTTTCAGTAAGTGGAGGAAGTAACCAGCCCTTTTATACTTGATTCTGACTAACAAGGAGGAATTGGTTGCGAACCTGAAGGCACTTTGCGTGAAAGTGATCATGAAATGATAGATTTCATGATTCTAAGAAAAGGACGGAGCGAGCAGCAGAATAAGAAAAAAATTGACTTTAAAAACACAGATATTAACAAACTTGGAGATCTAGCAGATAAGGTCCTATAAGAAGAAAAATCAGAGGGAAAAAGAAGTTCAGGAGAGCTGGAAGTTGTCTCAAAGGGACAATATTAAAAGGTGCAACAGCAAACTATCCTGATGTGAAGTAAGAAGATACAAAGAATAGTAAGAAGCCAATATGGCTCCCTTGAGAGCTCTTTAATAACCTGTAAATCAAAAAGGAATCCTACAAAAAGTGGAAACATGGAAAAATTGCGAAGGATAAGTAAAAAAACCCAGCACAAATATGTAAGGACAAAATGAGTTGTACCTTGCGAGGGACATAAAAGGCAATCCAGAGACGTTCTATATGTACATTAGGAAGAAGAGGAAGGAAAGTTTATGTCCTCTACTTAGTGGGGAAGGATAGTTAATAATGGACATCATCAAGAAGACTGAGGTGTTTAATGCAAATTTTGCTTCAGTCTTCACTAAAAAGGTAAACTATGACCAGATACCTAAAACAAACAATATTAAACCAGGAGAAAAGAACACAAGCCAAAATAAGGAAAGAACAAGAATATTTAGATAAGTTAGATGTATTCAAGTCAGCAGGACCTGATGAAATGCACCTTAGGGTACTTAAGAAACTAGTTGAAAAAAAAAAAATATCACAGAACCATTCTCAATTATATTTGAGAACTCATGGAAGATGGGTGATGTCCCAGAGAACTGACGAAGGGCAAACATATCATTGTCTAAAGGGGAACAAAGAGAACCTGGGGAATTACAGACCAGTCAGCCTAACTTCAATATCTGGAAATATACTGGAACAAAATTATTAAAACAGTCAATTTGTAAGCACCTAGAGGATAATACGGTAATAAGTTATAGCATTCATGTATTTGTCAGGAACAAATCAAGCCAAACCAACCTAATTTCCTTCTTCGATTTTAGTAAGGCTTTGGACACAGTCCCACATGACATTCTCATAAACAAACCAGAAAAATGTGGTCCAGATGAAATTACTATAAGGTGGGTGTATAACTGTTTGAAAGACTAATCAAAGAGCAGTTATTAATGGTCAGCTATCTAATGGGGAGACATATTTAGTGGGGTACCATAATGATCTGTCCTGGGTCTGATACTTAAATAATGGCGTATGCTTATAGAATTTGCAAATGACACTAAGCTTGGAGGGATTGCAAGCACTTCAGAGGACAGGATTAGAATTCAAAACACTGATTAATTAAGAGAATTTATCTGAAATCAACAAGATGAAATTTAATAAAGACAAATGCAAAGTATTAGACTTAGGAAGGAAAAATCAAATGCCCAACCAGTTATTCCCCATTTTGTAGTTGTGCAACAGCACTGCTGAAAAGGATCTGCGTATTATACTGGATCACAGATTGAATGCGTCAACAATGTGATGTCCTTGCTAAAAAGGCAAATATTATATGGTATATTAACAGAATGTAATGCCGTATGTAATACACAGGAGGTAATTATCCTACTCTTCTCAGCACTGGTGAGGTCTCAGTTGGCGTACAGTGCCCAGTTCCGGGCGCCACTCTTTAAGAAAGATGTGAAGAAACTGAAGAAAGTTCAGATGACAGCTAAAAAATGATAAAAAGGTTTAGAAACAATGAGGAAAGGTTAAAAAAATTGGACGTGTTTAGTTTTGAGAAAAGAAGACTGAGGGGTGAAGCTTGTAACAGTCTTCAAATATGTTAAGGCTATCACAAAGAGGATGGTGTTCAATTGTTCTCCTGTGTACTGAAGGTAGGAAAAGAAATAATGGGCTTAATCTGCAGCAAGGGGGACTTAGGTTAGATATATTAGGAAAAAATTTAAATTATAAGTATAGTTAAACACTTGAACAGGCTTCCAAGGGAGGTTGTGGAATACTCATAAGTGGAGATTTTTAAAAACAGATTAGACAAACACCTGTCAGGGATGACCTGGATATACACCTCTCCTGCCTCAGTGAAGGAGGCTAAACTAGATGATCTCTCAAGGTCCCTTCCAGCCCTATTTCTATGATTTTATACAATACACCTTAATAGCAGCAAAGTAGCAATTTTGCTAGTTAAGAATACTGGGAAGCAACAATTTTCTTCAGAACAAATCAAACACAAAGCTTCACATTAGTAAAAGTTTAGATGGGCAGCAACTGCTTTCATATAGTGTCTAAAGGACTGCTGCAGAGAAGATCATGCAACAGCAGTGATATTAACTTAGACCCAAAGAAACAGAAGCAATGCTGACGGGGGGGGTGGAAGTAGACACCCCAGTCAGGGCCAAGGTGCCCACTGGAGAGGGGAGCAGAGAGTAAGGCTCCTTCAAGGAGGTGAAAAGATCCACTATACAGCCTACTCACTAAAATGGTCAACATATAGTTTACTCAATTTCAAAGAGAAAAGTGAGAATTTTTTCAGAAGAGTAATAGACATAAGGCTGACCACATTACAGCCGATAATGTGCAACTGAGGGCATTTCATGCCCTAACTATCCCAAAGGGCTAGCAGGACAGCATTATTCTTTAAATGCAATTTACTTCAAAGAAACAACCTTAAAAGGTTGGTTTTTGTTTCTAACTGCACCAAACCACTGGCTACCTTCAGAATTAGATTTAACATTGCAATATTATAAAAAGCATCTACTCGGAAGAAGTTACTACTACCTTGTTCAGCTCTGGAAGAACATGATCTTCTGACATCCTCAGCATGGCTGGGGGAAAATAAGAACAGCGAAAATGCTATTTTTCCAATACACTTAAAATTTTCCTAAGGTAAAATATTAAGATACAGATGACAGAGCAGGAAAGTTTACTCTTTAGATGCAATATTGACTAGCGCAGGGGACAAGGAATCAAGATTCTTAGGTTTTATTTATTAGTATGATTCAGTATTAATATAGGTTTTGAAATGAGGGGAGGGAATGATTCCTCAATTAAGTGACTGCTCTTCATTTAGATTGGCCAAGAGCTGCCACTGTTAATATATCAGAGCTAAACCATAGCCAAAGATTCCCCCCGCTCCCCCAATCACCTATATAAAGGAAAAAAAGTCACTTTAACTTGTATGAATTTCCAGGATGGCAATAAATAGAAAGTCATAACACCAGCTCCACAACTGGATTTAGTCAGTCAATCTATTTTTTGCCAACATTTCAGTATTTAAGTACAATACTGGCTCTTTTCATCATTTAATTTCTTTTTTAAAAAGCTATCAAGGAGCTTATCAAACTACATTTGTTAGAAGTCAATTCCACAGATTAACCTATAGGCAAATATTATTACACTAATTCTGATATTCTATGACAATTCCAAAGCAAATAATTAAAATATAAAGGAGATATGAAATACTTAGGATATAATTAAGCTTACCCACATACAACCATCGGAAAAATGCTTTGAAGTTTTTCATACTACTGTCTATAACTCTGTATAAAAAAAAAATGAAAATTGCTAAAAGACTTGATGTAAACAAAGGTCACAAGCTGCAAGTTTATGCAGAAGTTCTAACTGTATTATAGGTGGGGATGGCAGCAACGCCGTTTTGTTAAGTTGGCCTTTCGCTTCCCATTACAAGACTACTTTCGGTTGTTTATAACTTTGCCAAACTTTAACTCTTTGAGCTGAACTTTCCCATGCTAAATGTCTGCCTCAGGCTGAATTGTTTTGGAAAATTTCAGTCAAACTGGTTCAGTCATTTTGGAGAACGAGGCTAGTGAAAACTATGTTTCCCAGTTAAAAGATTCTGGTGACCTTTTCTTTGATACATTGTAGCACCCTCATGTTTTGGAGTAGGGACTTGAAATTTGGAAGGAGGGCAGAAACTTCTTTTGCTATCTGCATGAGAATTCACCCAGTATTTTGCCAAATTATAAGCCGGGGGGGGGCGGGGGGGAATCATGGCTCACAAATGCTCAGTACAGACTTGCTAGACCCTAACAGCTAAAATCTCTGTAGATTCCATCCTCACTGAGCATGCTCCATCCCCAAAAAACTCCTATAGGTGACAGGACGGTGCATGTACCATCCCCACAGAGCAGTGGAGCATGCTCCCTCCAGTCCAGGGCTATAGCGGTGAAGTTGGAGTTTTCTTGTAATTGCTGCTCCCCGCTGCTCTCTGAGCCAGGCACTGGAACTGAGAGCAGGGAAATCTCTCTCCTGTGCTCTCAAAAATCCCACTACTAACATCTACTGGAGGAGGAAGCCATTTGATTCAAATACTACTCCTGGGGGAATTCTGCACCCTGGTGTGTGTGAGCACAGAATTTACATCCACCACAAAGTCCTTTGCTTCCCTACAGAAAAATTATTTTCTGACAGGGAAGAGAAGGGAAGCTGCAAGAATGGTCACTCACCCCTCCTTAGCAGTGCAGGTATATTGTTTCAGGCACTCAGAGCAGCTGGTGAGGAGGTAAATCACCACAGGGCTGGGGACACCCCAGCTGGTGGCTCCTACCCTGAGCTGGGATCAGCTGCTAGTCCTGGCTGAGCTGGAGGCAGGGGGAGGACGGGACTTCCTCTTCCCCTGCAAGGAACGGCTGGGGCTGGGTCAGACCCACCCCCAGAAACCTCTCCCAGCTGCAGGAAGCTCAGCATCCTCCCTTGATTCCTACCCCCAACACTCTTCAGCCGCGGGGGGAGGGGTCACTGTATGAGAAGCTGCTCCCCCATCCACCCAACCCCCTGCATCTGGACCTCCCCATACTCAGACCCCCCCATCAACCCTCACCCAGTACACCCAGAACCCTCCCCCTGAGCCCCATCCACCTTCACCTGGAACCCCCTGCAGAGTCCTACTTCTCCTGCTCCTGGAACCCACCCCACAACGAGCCTCTGTGCATCCAGATCCCCCTACACCTGGACCCCAACAATAAGCTGTCTGCATCCAGATTGTCCCACACAGAACTCTCTCACCCCACACCTGGATCCCCCCACACTAAGCCTCTCCAAACTTGGATTCTGCCTGGTTGAGCCTGCCTGCCCCCTACCTTAGTGTGCCTGGCATGGAGGAGCAGAGCCCTGGGGTGTTTCTGGGGGCAGACCCAGCCCTTGCATTGTGTCAGGGTTGGGTGCAGCCTCACTGCCGAATCAGTGTCCCAGGAGGGGGCAGAGGAGGCTGCAAGGTGATCTCCCACCTCTGTGCAGCCAGTGGACTGTGCTTCCCACTGCCATGCTGGAGCCTCCACATTTATTTATTGTGCAAAATTCTGCAAGTTTTATTTGTCAATTTAAAAATATTGTGTACAGAATTTTAAAGTTTTTGGCGCAGAATGCCTGCAGGAGTAAGATGCAGAGGGGATAAAAGCCAGACAGGAGAGAGGGAAAGGAGTAGATTGGGACAAGGAGTTTGGTGAGACTACGTCTAGAGGGGAGAGAAACTGGGACTTGGAGGTGGGGAAAAACTGAGACTGGTTGGGTGGGGAGGCTGGGAGCCAAATTGCAGGGAAGGAACAAGACACAAATCAGATGAGGTGTTGCAGGGACTGGCTGGGCAAAAAGCCTGGGACAGTGAACCAGGGACAGAATGGGGGGCAGGAGACTGAGGAGGCAGACTGGGACCCAGTTGGAGGGCAGAAAGGGGGAGAGAGATTGAACAAGGGGCTAGGGTGAGGTAGAGAGGTACTGGCTGGGAAAGGAGACTGGCACTAGATGTGGGGAAGTGGAGAAACTGGTAGTCAGTGGAAGAATGGGATTCCAAAAGCAAGCCCAGAGGGGGAGCTTAGAATTGGTTGGGCAAGGAGATGGACTAGGATGAAAAGTCTGAGGAGTGGTGATTGGGAAGTAAAGAGAAAGGTAGTGGGACAAGGAGACAGGGTAGGGGACAGAAAGGACTGAGACAGGTTGGAGGGGATAGGGCAGAAGGGATCACAGCTGGGAGAACAGACAGAAGTGTCTAACCATTAGACAACACTCCCCTCCAGAGCTTGGAATGGAGCTCAGAATTCCTAAGTTTCACCATTCCTCTCATCAGTAAATATCTATGAAGCCCACTGGCAAAATGTGTGTCTCATCTTCTTGTAGTGCTGGTCCATACAGAGGGTAACAGCTTACTACTGCTGTTACTCCATTACCTCAAATGGCAGAGGATCTAAAGGTTCCAACTCTGCTGATGACCTATGTGAGTATCAAGATGATGCCACCTAATGGAATTTCTATTTTTTTTCAGTTTACTTTTCTAATAACCTAGGAAATTGCACATACATAAACTATGTGAAAGGAAAATTAAGATAGTTACTATATACTTAAGTTTAAAACTGCTCTGGTCATTGGAAATTACTCATTAAGAGAACTAATTTTGTTGAAATATGAACTGTGGACTAAACAATATCAAAAATTTTATATTACCCACAAATTTAGCTCGGTTAAAAGATTAATGTTAACCATTATTCAGGTTGCAAAGTCAAATGCATGTGCATTATGTGCATGTGCCTGTGCATTATGATACAGTCTCCAATTACATGATCACATGCTATTTTTCCCAAAGGACCCCAGTGTCTACAAAATTGGCACTCACAATGTAGAATAAAATGCCTTTATTTGTACCAGTTATATTTCTTCTTTTCCTAAGATCCATTTTGGTTGCCCTAGTCATCACTCCAATATCTCACTTGATCATTTCAGTTATGTTTTAAATAAAGGAGGTCATAGAACAGTTACTCCAGGGGATTATTCTAATATATAAAATGACATAGAAAAATCTTCAAACATTCATTTCAGCTATACGTTACATTTTTATATTTGAAAATTAGGGCTGTCGCGCAATTAAAACAATGAATCGCGCTGTTGAACAATAATAGAATACCATTTATTTAAATATTTTTGGATGTTTTCTACATTTTCAAATATATTTATTTCAATTACAACACAGAATACAAAGTGTATGGTGCTCACTTTATATTATGATTTTTTATTACCAATATTTGTATTGTAAAAATGATAAACAAAAGAAATAGTATTTTTCAATTCACCTCATACAAATACTGTAGTGCAATGCTTCTCAAGCTATCTGATGTGGGGGGACCAGCAATTTTTTTCCCAATGTGCGCGCAGGCTGGCAGCCGATGGCTCACGGACTGGCACCGGTCTGCGGACCACCACTTTGAGTAGCACTGCTGTAGTGCAATCTCTTTATCATTAAAGTTGAACTTACAAATGTAGAATTAAGTACAAAGTGACATTTCAAATAAGAAGCAGACAGCAGTATCTCCCATAAAATGTAAACAAACTTGTTTGTCTTAGAGATTGGCTGAACAAGAAGTAGGACTGAGTGGACTTGTAGGCTCTAAAGTTTTACATTGGTTTGTTTTTGAATGCAGTTTTTTTTGTACTTAATTCTACATTTGTAAGTTCAACTTTCATGATAAAGAGATTGCACTACAGTACTTGTATGAGGTGAATTGAAAAATACTATTTCTTTTGTTTATCATTTTTACAGTGCAAATATTTGTAAGAAAAAATAATAATATAAAGAGAGCACTGTACACTTTGTATTCTGTGCTGTAATAGAAATCAATATATTTGAAAATGTAGATAAACATCCAAAATATGTAATGAATTTCAATTGTTTAACAGTGCGATTAATCGCAATTAATTTTTTAAATCACGATTAATTTTTTTTGAGTTAATCACATGAGTTAACTGAGATTAAATCGACAGCCCTATTGAAAATAAAATTGTGTTGCAACTCTCCAAATAAATACTTACTGAAGAAGTTCATTTGCTTTCAAGATGAAGGAGCCCACAGCAGTAATAGCATCTGCAAAGAGAGCAACTATTTTTAGTTTTCACAATGAACATCAGCGTGATGAGTAGTAAGCCAATTACTGTACCTTCAATTCCTGCTGCGTCTAGTCCAAGAGACTCATATTTTTGTTTCCATGATGCCATTCCTTTCAGTTCACTCAAATGGTACAACAATGCCTCAGAGCCACTATTACAGAAAAGCATAATTTCTTAATCAAGTGGAGACTCGTTTAACTGACAAATATTTTATACATAATATCTTACTCTTATACAGCACTTTCTCATCCCTACTTCGTAAAGTTCTTTCAAATATATCATTATCCTCATTTTACAGAGAGCAAGCGTTCTGTCCAAAAGCATTACCTACTTTTTTTGAATCACAGTCCCAAGCCCCTAAACATTAGCTACAGCACATTTCCTGTACAGTGTTAGACTTTTCTAGCTCTAATCAGTTAAATAAATCAAGTATTTCTTCCCTTACAGTATTTTAGGGAGAAGAGAGTTAATATTCAAATTACATTTTATAGTCTTCTGATGTCACAAAATAATAACAGACTAAACTCTGCACGATCATGACAAGAAGTGGTTATGTTTTTGGTTGGGCTCAGTTTCTTTTAAACGAATGTTTACTAATAAATTTATCTCTGTAATTCATTAGGTGTTATATGACTTACCTCTGCAAGTGACTTATGACTAATTTTTGTATACTGGAGTACGAAGACTCTATGGACTGACCAAGCTTTTTTAAGCCCTGATAGAAAAGAGACATGCTTCATTACAGTATATTAATACGACACTTATGAAAGATACTGAAATAGACCATTTAAAGATAGTAAACATTACCATACCTTTACTGTTAGTTGGTTCATTAAAAGTGCTTGAAGTTCAAGGCTAAGTGACAAAAATTAAAATAAGTGTTCTTTCTTTAATCTGAATATGCATTTACAAGTTGAAACAGAAATATAAAAACCCAAGCAGCAACTACCTTGCTTTGCCCCACAACAGCAGCTGCATAAACTCATCCTGTACAGAAGTAGTTGTGTTCTTTTCCTGTTAACCAAAAATTACTGAAATAAACTGATGATTTTTATTTAATTACCAATTTACAACATTAGAATTGCAAACACCTCATTTAAAATACAGAGAAACAAAATACATCATTGAACACTGAAAATGCATTCTTGATCACTGGAAACTCAATGATTAAAATAGGAAAAAATATTCACTACTTTCACATTTATTCCATTAGTGATAAGAGTTTTGAACATTATTTTTATTAATTCAGAATGTATGTTACCAAACAATTTTTTAAATTTGTTTGTTAAATACTAGCAAGGATTACAAAATTTATGCCACTCCAACAGCACCTCATTGGTAGCTCCCTTGTACATATTCTACTATACTTTTTCCTACTTGACATAGAGCCAGTGAGATGAACCAAGCTGCAGGTGCTCCAGTTCAATAGTTATGATAATTGGAATCTGGGCTAGGAAATTATTTGCTTATAAAAAAGAAATTCAACTTTAGCCACTCACAAATTAAGAGTGTAAACGTACTGCTCAAGTTGTACACTTTCATGGACAGGCTGGTCAATCACTAACAGAAGTATACTCAGTGGGTTAGAAAACACAAATCTAATAAGAAGGCAATCAGCCAATAATTACATTAGTGGACAACCATCACTACTGTATGAACATGAATCCATTAAAATAATGAGATTGATGATGGTATACCAATTGACTGTTGTCAATGGACTAGAAAGTCACAGGATAAAACTACTGAACCCTCAAACAATGCTTTTTCAACTTCAAAGCACCTGACAAACATTAATTACTAATGGACTCCAGCTTGCCTCTGAATTTACAGAGACCATTATCCTGTGATAGCTGTTCATTACACAGGATATAGACAAACTGGAAAAAGAACAGGAGTATTTGTGGCACCTTTTGCGGATACAGACGAACACGGCTGCTACTCTGAGACAAATTGGAGAAAGTCCAGAGAAGAGCAACAAAAATGATTAAGGGTCTAGAAAACATGACGTTTGAGGGAAGACTGAAAACAATTGGGTTTGTTTAGTCTGGAAAAGAGAAGACTGAGAGGAGACATGATAACAGTTTTCAAGTACATAAAAAGTTGTTACAAGGAGGAGGGAGAAAAATTGTTCTTCTTAACACCTTGGAGGATAGGACAAGAAGCAATGGGCTTAAATTGCAGCAAGGGAGGTTTAGGTTAGACATTAGGAAAAAAATTCCTAACTGTCAGGATGGTTAAGCACTGGAATAAATTGCCTAGGGAGGTTGTGGAATCTCCATCATTGGAGATTTTTAAGAGCAGGTTAGACAAACACCTGTCAGAGATGGTCTAATACTAGGTCCTGCCAGGAGTCCAGGGGACTGGACTAGATGACTTCTCAAGGTCCCTTCCAGACCTATGATTCTATGAAAGAAACAGAACTGAGATATGAAATAATTTAATATAAATAAGAAAGCTATTCATTCTCTGCCTTCCCCAAATAAATTGCTTATACCACAATACCTGTACGAATTTGGTTAGACGTGAGTCCATCTGCATCAATATTTCTTCCCATGCTTCACACATACATGTCAATGATAACTTTATATACTGCAATGCAAACAGAAGTTAGTGCAGTGACTTTTTTAAAATTCAGACTAAACATACATATGTTCTCAGAGGACTCTTATCTTTACATTTCTAAAGCGGTGCTCTATATTAACTTAAAATCAACCTAAATCCCTAAGTGAGCAAGTGTTTTATACTAATAGGGTTACAAAATCCAATGCCTGTAATAACTGTGGAATTAAAAAAAAGTCATAACAAAAATGTACCTGTAGGAGAGTTGAAATATGAGTAAATTTCCTGGCCATTCGAGTTACCTCAGGTAAATAAACTGATAGCAGACTGGTGTCCAGCTGTAATATGCAAGATAAGCAACAGTTATAATCAGATGGATGGTCTTTTTATTTTTTGTAACAATAGCCTGGATCATGTTCATTAAGGCAAAAACCACAGTCACTAAAATAGGGAATATTAAAATATATTCCCTACTATAATAGGGAATAATGAAATTATTTAGTTGTTAGTTTGGCAGAAAGGAGACAGTACATAAAAAGCCTTTAGAATACAGCTACTGTTCAGAAAAATGCAAACACTTCAGAGCTTCATCACTGTCAATCACGTATTACAACAATTTGAGTCAAAATGGAGAAGCCAAAAAAACTAAATAATATTACATGAACTTTAGAGAAGGTGGGAATAAAAATATTTTTATCGTTATGTAAATAGAAATGAGGACAATATATTAGAATTGTTTCATATGAGTAGTAAAAATAAATTGTTAAAATATTTTAACAGAACGTTTAGAAAACACCACTATTTGTGTGTTTGCAGTCTGCATTTTACTCACCTGGAAATAGGTAATCTCCGGTACACTGTCTGGGGAAACTTGCACCTCTGTAATGACGGATAGTGATTTCAAATCACTAGAAAAGCATAATCCAAGGCAAGAACCTGCCACCTGAAAGAGTCCAATGTAAAGGGGTTAAAGTATCTCATTTTCTCAATAGCCCAATAGGTACAAGTACACTGATCTATTAACTGATGAACTAAACACATGCCCTTATTTCAAACAGAAACTGCATTCTATTTCTGTGTAAGTATCAACTGAAAAGAGAAACAAATGTCTCAGCTATTGAGGGCAAACAAAAATGTGTGCATACTGTTTTGTTTTGGATAATCAGTATTAGATTACAGAGTGGTAGCCATGTTAGACTGTATTAGCAAAAAGAACGAGGAGTACTTGTGGCACCTTAGAGACTAACGAATTTATTTGGGCATAAGCTTTCGTGGGCTAAAACCACAAAACCATTCATCAGATGCATGCAGCGGAAAATACAGAAAGAAGATATATAGATAGACACACACACACACACAAACCCACCATGAAAAAATGGGGGTTACCATACCAACACTAAGGAGACTAATCAATTAAGGTTTTAGAGTAGCAGCCATGTTAGTCTGTATCCACAAAAAGAACAGGAGTACTTGTGACACCTTCGAGACTAACAAATTTATTAGAGCATAAGCTTTCGTGGGCTACAACTGATGAAGTGGGCTATAGCCCACGAAAGCTTATGATCTAATAAATTTGTTAGTCTCGAAGGTACCACAAGTACTCCTGTTCTTTAATCAATTAAGGTGCACTTTGTTTCAAATGATACAGGATTTGAAGTTTTCCAGACAGAATACTAATTAAAAAACAAAATAAAAACCACACAACTATTCCTCTCTCTGGGTTTTAACCATAGTAATACTGAAGTGTTGAAGTTGCAATACTTTACACTCCCAAAGATGAACTAAAAACTGTGTTTAACTAACAAGGTGTATTTTAAGAGGAGAAATAACAAGGGAAGTTAAAAATAAAAACAAAACAAAAACACTTACCCCTGTTACTGTAGCAATCTTGTACATTCCATAAGCATAAACCTCAATGAATCCAGAACTGCCTCCAAGAACAAGGGCATTTAGCCTGATAATAAATAAGACTCAGAAATTACTCAGTGAGTTGTCCAAATGGGGGTGATGGGGAGAATCAATTTTTACTGGATTATGACAAACCTAGTCAGTAAATCACTAGTTGGCTATTTCTATTCCACATGAATACCTATTCTTAGGATTTAATATTTAAAAGTAATCAAAGACTGTAGTGTGAAGATTATCACCAATATATAGTCAACATTAAAACAAGACAAAAGTTTAACATACATTAAAATATTGTTTGAAGAGAGAAATTAACAGCTCTACAAAAAAGTTACTAGCACCAATGCTATTAGTATAGATATATTAGATATATGATGAAAGAAAATTTGATTTATACATACACCCTAACTAGCAATCTTCTTTCTAAAGAGTAGACAACAGCATATTTACTCTTTTAAATCTTCTCTTATATTCAGCTAATTTTACTCTAATATAACTCTGAATATATCACCAGCAGTCACACAGTGGCATTGCCCCACTCAATTTCAAATGCAATGAAAATTGAAAACAAATGTAGCACCTGAGAACAAGCATCAATGACAACAGCAACAGAAGAGGGAATCCCATCCAGTGAACAGGGCACTGGACTGGTCCTGAGAGAGTGGCATTTTGTTGCTGGCTGTAATGCTAACTTGCTGTGTAACCTTGGACAACTCACTTGATCTTTCTGTGCCTATGTTTCCTCTCCCATCCTTTGTCTGTCCATTTGTATTGTAAACTCTTTGGGGTAGGTGATCTATGATAGGGCTGAATCTGACCCTGTAATTTTAAATTGAATAAGCATTTACCATGTTTCCAAGTGGTTTCAGGCCCTGCTGAAGTAACAAACAAACCATTCCCTGCAAAATAGGTCAATACAGATCTTTTTTTCCAATTATATTAGAGGACGAGGAGGAAGCTGCAGTTAGCTATTTTTTAAGCTTTTATGGTGTGTTTGATAGCACATTTCTCTAATCTAAGAAGAGGACCTATCCAAGCTGCAAATGGGGGAGACAAAGGAAGGGAAAATGATTTTAAAGAATACCCATCACTTCCATTTGTTTTAAATAGGCTAGTTTTAAAGTGACTCTAATTATACTGCCAATGAGACAAAGGGTGGTTTTACAAAGAATTTGTATGCTTAATGCTTATAAACTACGTCAGGGGCTTTGGGGTTTTTTTGCTAGTGGATTCTTTGGAGGAATGGAGAATTAGCTGAACTATGACATCACAAAAAACTTAAACACAATCAGCTGAGAGATGAAGGGATTCTTTATCCGACTACAGAACGATTTAGTTTTGCTTAACATGTATTTAACTCAAGATTAAGACAATTTAAAAGAAAGCTCTCTGAAATATTCAACCAACTCTCCCTCTCTTTCAATTAAAGGGTAATAAAGTTCCCACTTCAGTTCTATATTCCTTCAAGAAGTCCTCCAGCAAAAAGAGAGAGACCTGAGTCCATTAAATCCTTCTTTACACTTTATAAAAGCCAAGAGATTTTCCTGCCACCCCTTTTGTAGGTCACCATTAAGAAAAAAAGTTACAATTTATTTTAAATCCAAACTTGCCGTTATTTTACGGATTTCAAAGAACAATACTTACCTTACATCACCCAAGAGCTTCATAATCTCATCTGATTTTTCTTCACTAAAAATATAAAAATGGTATGATTATGGTAACCCATAGGCAATCATAAGCATCATTATAAGAAGACATGAAGTCATCAATTCTTACCTGAAAATTTTTGCAGAGGTACTGTAGCTAAATTGAAGTCAAAATAAAGTTTGAGAAATAAGTGCCTTTAGTAAAGATGTCTTCTTATTTACTTCAGAACAGTTGTGTACTTTTAAACATAAAGAACCCATAAAATGACACCAAATGACAAATTAAAGATATTTAAGCTTTTTAATTTAACACCTACTTTTTGGGCAATGCAGGTAATTTAGGCAGGAGAAGATTTGACTCATCCTCAGCATTATAAAATGAAGTGAGAACACTGAAAAAAAAGGAATCATTAAGAATTTCTTTGCCTTTGCTGCCAGACTTTAAAAATCGTAAAAGATTTTTTTTAAAATTAAATGCTAGGTAGTAATTTAGACTTAACATATCATGTATGTTCAAAGAGTTACAAATCTCACAAGCATATCATTTGTTTTCTAAGTAAAGTCTTTTAAAAACACAATCACATCAATACAAGATGGCTAGTGAGCTCTCTTTTTGTTTTTATATCCTCTTCTTTTGGCTTAGTGTTTCCCACATAGAAAGGCGAAGAACAAGTTTATATTTGCTGGTTCAGTGGTTTGCTTCCCAAATCTTCCATTATTATTATTTGCATTACAACAGTGCGGGGTGGCCCTGATCGTGGAGCACAGGACCCCACTGTGCTAGACAATGTACAAACACCAAAAAAAAAAAAAAAAAAGATTTCCCCTGCCCTAAACAGCTTTAAATAATTCCTAGCATAAGTCTATGGGCCTGATCCAAAGCCCATTGAAGTCAACAGAAAGACTCGTCAGTCTAAAGCAAAGCCTTATTTACAACCTCATTTCAGGTTAACATATATCCACAAGTTCCAGTTAAGTGTCCAGCATATTACATGTTTATGCTGGAAGCATGAGGTTGCAATTAAAATTATGTAGAGATTACTGTAAGAGAGATTAAGGAAGCCCACAACATATTCTGCAGGAAATTACTTATGAAGATGCTGAGTGTGGAAACTGGCCACGAGGGCATTAGTCTACGGTTAAAAGATATCCCCTAGCTTAATATTTCCTTGCTGGTTCAGGGTTTGTGTTTATGGGGAGGGGGAAGAATGTCACACTTACCTAGCCTTAATCCCTTTTAAACAAAATTTTTGTTTATGGAATTTCTTGTTTTTTTAATACAGCCAATGTAGAGTGGTTTGTGAGGACACAGAAATGGGGGCGGGGATGCCCCCAACTTCCCCTATGGCATGTGGAACTATGGAGGGCACATATCAGATCTGTGCGAATGTCAGAGTGAACAGAAGCACAATTTATGATTAATGGCACACAACTTGCAAGACAATGGGGGTACTCTTATGTCCTGAGATACAAACATAATGAAGACAACACTTCCAATAGCTCTGGGTTTTCCATCAATGCATTAAAAATAAACAAAATCACTAAAATTCTTGAAAATGTGGATAAAAATAATATTTTAAATTTATCACCTTCCATTGTCCAGGTACAATGAAGCAGATTACAGCAATACATTTGATATTGGTAGAACACCGTTACGTAAACTGAGCAGCAATTATACAAGTCAATACTAGCTCATATATCTAAATAAATAAGCTATAATAAACTATAAATTAATAAATGGACGCACAAGATACTATTAAAAGTGTTCTTGTTCTTATAACTAGAAAACAAAAATATCAAACTTTTAGCACTAGAACTGCATTGTTATCAATAAATGTATGAAAAACCTACACTAGAAACAAAAAAAGGGGATTTTTTTTAAATGAAGTGGTGGGAAAAGTGACTGAGCTGTGTGACAGTTACTTTTTTTTTTTTTTTTGCTTAACTACTATATTCCACTATTTAACTGTAAAGTTTTTAGAGCTACCTGCTTTCTTCAGTTACTTCCATCCAATGCATGTAAGTAATAGGAGCATCCACTGAGAAAGAGTGTAAACTTTCAGGTTTTTCTACATCACACAGGATAACACGCTTGGTATCAGCTAGGCCAAAAGCCAAAACTAGAGAAGTAACAGAATAATGTTAAATAATAAACACACAAAACATTGCAGCTACTCAAACATATTACAAGTTAGGAAATGTAATGATTCTTCAGTCATTAAATCCAAATACTATATACAATTTGATCTTTTTCTATATATAGTACATTAATGTCACTTCTAATTTTAAACCATCTTACTAAAAAGCACACTTGAAGTCAACCTTTTTATTTTAAAATGGCATATTGGGTCACACCTGACAAAATGACCTGATCCTGCAAAGACTTACATATATGTTTAACCTAGGTCCATGCTTAGCTTTCTGTTACTCATGCGAGAAAACATAAGCTAAGCATGGACTAAAGTCTTAGCAAATTTGGTGCCAAAAATACATTTGAGACACACTGTTCAATTAGCAAGGATATTTTATTGCAATGTAACATAATGCTAAGATTCTCACAAGAACTTATCCCTACTTGATTAGAACACTGACACGATTATTCATTGGGCAACATTTGCATAAGAACTTACATGAGTATATTCATCTTTTTGAACTAATTCATTCCCAAAGAATGCCAGGTTACAATATAATTGGAGATTCTGCTCATTCATATGCAGATGGATGATTGACATGGAACATCTCTGCACTATTAACAGTTGAAAGTTGTGCCATGCAATTTGAAGAATAATATTCCCATAATTGCAATCAGATTTTAGATTTCACCTGTTACTTCAGTGCCACTATAATTTGGTCATTCTTTATACATCACATCACACATCAAAGGGGTACCTTTCACTATTATTTTAATAGCATTGCTACATAAAATTAAGCTACCCTTTTCTTAATATTTTGTACTGAGAATTTTCTTTTCGAGACAGGTGGTGCTGTGTTCACTAAAGGTATCTGCTGATTTCCAACACCATTTTTATTGCAGCACAAAACATCATATATTTAACATTACTTTTGCCATCTGGTCTCCAAGCAAGGGCTGTAACTTCTTTCCCTGTATTTTCATTTGGTGGCAAACTCCAAACTCGCTGAAAGTTTGCAAGTCGATGAAGTAAAACCTGAAAAGCAGATAGATTAAATGTAGGAAACTTGAACATCTTCTCCTTTAACAATATTTTGTAAGTCAGCCACTAAAGTATCACTCCTTTTTATTAGATTTAAGAAAATCCCACATCCTGAAAGTCAGATCTAGAACTATTTGTATCAAGAAAGCAGTCATTCTACATACACACACAGAGTTCTGGGGCATACTGTCTACTATGAAGCAATGAAAAGAGGTTTTAGGTTAAGACCTGAAGTTTACAATCAACCTGGCTAATCGGAATAATATGGTAGATAGCAACTGTATTGTGGAAGCACTGCAGTTGATCTTCCCATGCATAGCCAGATGCATCATGAGGAGACCAAAGTGCAGAGCAGTGGTTTTTAATCTTTTTTCATTTGCGGACACCCTAAAATATTACAAATGAAGGTGCAGACCTTTTGGAAATCTTAGGCATAGTATGCGGACCCCTATGGGTCTGTGGACCACAGGTTGAAAACCATTGGTGTAGACAGCAAAAAGAATGTGCTGTAGAGGGAGAGAGGGAAACAAGGAAAACAGGAACTGAGAGAGAGACCAGAAAAAGACATTAAAAAACCAATGCTCTCTAACAGAAGCAACCCCGCTACCCTGTCATCAGCGGACAGCACTGCCATAAGATCAGAAGCAATATGTGGCAAACTGGCAAGGGAAGCTCTGAATTACGTTACCTCAAGAAATAAACTGAGATCTATAACATGTTGTTCCAGGACATACAGTCTGCCTCTGCACCGCTAACCAGTTTTCGATGCTTCTATTGGTTTTAAAATTATTTTAAATATAAATTAATTTTTCTACACTTGTTAAATCACACACAAAAACATGCACTCTGCTGGGACACACAAAAAACCAGTATTCAGCTGGGAATTACCATTTACTTAGATTCTGTTTTTTTAACAAAGGATAAGAGTAAGGCAAAAATTCTCCTATCACAAAGTATATACTAAAACTATTATATTGTGGACAAAGGACTACATATGTAGCAAAAAACACAGAGAGACAATATACCCACTCCACCCCCACCAGCAACTATTGCTCTTTACTCCCAGGGATCTTAACCTGAACATTTTGAAGATGAGTACAGAATCTGATGGTGACAGGATAAACATTTAAATGATACACCTTTTCCAGAACACATCTGAAGAACATCAGGATTGTGAGAGAACATAAGACAGGAAAAAAATCAGCAAGCAATTTTTAAATACACTTTAGGAAAACAGGATGCTTCCCAAAGTCATCAGAGACTGAACATTTGAGATAGATTCAGATACAGCGTGTTCAGGCATTGTGCCAGATTCTTCATACCACTGTTCCACCAAATTCTGCCTTGCAACACATCAAGCAGCTACTGTAAACCTGGGTCTCTCCTGCACTGATGCTGGCAACTGTGCCATACAGCCAGCATGAAAGAACACAGTTCTTGGCTAAATTAGCAGTACAGCTAACAAAAATGCCTTGGAACTGCCAAGATAGTAAACCCAGGGCACTTACCAAGTCATTCTCATGTGAAGGGTTTAAAATAAAACAAAATACTCATAAAGACACATGCCACGCTAAGACTGGAGACAGCCAAGCACCACTATTCATGTGGCTGAAGAGGCCACAAGGAATAAGGAGGCATGTTTGGGGTATGTCAGTAATGGCCATTGAGGGTAACCAGTGCTAGCCCCCCTGGCACAGCACTGCCCAGCTGCCAAGGGGAAGACTAGAGTTCTTTCTCTCTGGAGTACCAGGTACGGGGCCCTGCCAGAGGCAGGGCACGGGACTGGATCCACGGGGCGGAGCCCTGTGTGGTGAGCCCTAAGGGAACTGCTCGTGGAGGGGGCAGGCAGCAGGCCCCTCGCTGCGAGCGGAGACGGGCTGTCAGCCAGCCAACCCCGCTCCCCCTAGCAGGAGAGATCACAACAGCCCTGTCTCCGGAGGCGGTTTCTCTACCCACCATTTCCAGCTCGCTGAGCCGGGCCCTCCAGCTGCTCCCCGTTACCCCCGGCCCCGCCTTACCTCCCCCACTTTGTTGGCAAGGGCGATGAGATCCCTCTTGGGAGACCAGGCCATGAAGATGATTTCCTGGGGAAGCTGCTTCTCCCCGACCTGCCGGAACGCCGGCATGGCGGGGGGCTCCTGCACCCGCAGGCACGGGGCTCTCGGCACAGCCTGCTCGGAAGCCCCCTCCTCTCACCGCCGCTCTCCGTCCCCCTGAAACCCGCCCCACTCCCCCGGCAGCCCCACTCCGCGCCCGGAGCCAGCAGGGACCCCGGCTTCACCGGGCGGCTGCCCACACAGCACAGCGAGAGCCCCCACGACAGGCAGCTCCGCCCCGGCGCTCCCGCCTTCCCAAGTTCCGGGCCGCCCTGCCCTCGTCACTGCGCGGCCGCCGGCTCCGCCTCCCCAGCCCGCCGTGCGGCGCTCAGGGGCCGCCTGTGCCGGGGAGCCAGGCTCCCGCCGGCGCCTCCCGCCTAGGCCTGCGCCGGGGGCCGCTCTCGGGCTGGGGCCCAACGCCCTCGCTGGCCCCAGCCCAGGCCCGAGCGGGTGGCTGGCCCTGGCCCTGGGGCGGGCCCCACTCGTGCTGCCAAGCGGGGACCCCTCCGCTGCCGCTCGGGCCGTAGAAAGCCCCTTATCTCGGGGAGGGCCTTGGGATAGCAGCCTAACGGGGGAATGTAAACCGGGTTAGGCAATTGCTGCAGCCGCCTGTGTGGACGCTCCTCCGTCGGTGTAAGTGGGTTTGAGTCAGCTGGGAAGAAGCAGAAGTGGAACAGAAGTAAGCCGCTCAAACCGCAACAGGAACATCCACACAGAAGTTTGTGCCAGTTTCACTGTATCCGTTTAAAAACCAATGCAGCTTTCCCCTATAGACAGCAAAAAATAGCCCAGGACACAAGAGTTTGCCCTCATTTTGCAGATTTCAGTGCAGTGAGACGAGAGAGCTGCTGCAGGCCAAGTTGCTTTTGATCAGTTTGGTCTCAGCAATATTTTTGGATTTTGAATCAGTGTCTCAGATCCCTATTCTGCAAGTACACATGCTTAACATTAATCATGAGAGTAGGCCCTTTGGCTTAAATGAGACTACTCGCTTAAAATAAAGCACTTGCTTAAATATTAGTGTAAGTGGGGGTGTAATTATCATTTCCTTTTGTGTGGGGTAGTTTGCTCCCGTGGTTTCACAGATTGGAGTTGTAGCTGTAATGCTAAATAGGAATGAGTATTTTCATTTCTGATCCTCCATTTTTTGTGGTAGAGAGATTGTATGCTGTTTGATGCTAGCAGACCAGGTGCCAGCTCATGCCAAACCCCCAGGCCTCACTGAACACTTAC
This sequence comes from Chelonia mydas, assembly GCF_015237465.2. NCBI lineage: Eukaryota > Metazoa > Chordata > Testudines > Cheloniidae > Chelonia > Chelonia mydas. The sequence goes on from NC_057852.1 coordinate 106,274,025, forward strand.
AGATGGATAGCTGGAAGCCAGGCTAATTCACTTGTATATTAGTATAGATCAAAGTGATTGTTAAATGTGTAAGAGTGTATTTGGTGCTTAAAGTTCATGAAAATTAATGGAATTTTACCAGTGGTGCAAGTAGAAATCATTTCTTGCTGGTACACTGTACTCACGGGAGGAACACAAAGTGGGGGTGGGCACATGACCTCCCCACGTGACTCCTCTGCCCCTCGCCCCGCAGCCTGGGGCCCCTGCAGTCTCCTCATGATGAATATCCATCCCAAATTACCAGGGGTTGGTGGGGGGGCTCTGTCCTGCCTTCCGCTGCTGTACAGAGAGACCCCAGGCAGGAGGACTCAGGAGATGCCACTGCGTGGAAGGGCTGGGGGTAGGGCTGAAGGCGGTACAGCCACGCTGGAGGTGCTGCCAGCATGGGGCTGCCCAGCGGCCCCACGTTCTGCTCCTTTAGCCACTGTGGTTCCCGGGAGATCAGGGCTCTCTGGAACCGCAGCGGCAAAAGGAGCACAAGAACATGGGGCCACCCAGGCAGTCCCACACCAGCAGCTCCACCAGCATGGCTGTATTGCCTCCAGCCCTACCCCCAGCCCTTCCATGCAGCTGCATCTCCTGAGTCCTCCTGCCTGGGGTCTGTACAGCAGCACGGTCAGAGGACAGGGCTGGGAGTGGTACAGCAGCTGCGCCGGAGGAGCTGCCGGTGTGGGGCTGCCCGGTGGCCACACGTTCTGCTCCTTTCCCCACTGTGGTTCCTGGGAGAGCACAGCTGTGCTGCCCCCAGCCCCTCCCCCTGCCCTTTCACTGAGATGTGTTTCCTCTGTCTGTACAGCAGCCCTGCCGGAGGGTGGAGCTGGGAGCAGTGCAGCTGTGCCGGAGGAGCTGCCGGTGTTCTACTCCTTTCCCCCACTGCAGTCCCCAGTGGGGAAAGGAGCAGACTTCTGGCAGCTCCTCTGATGCCTGTACCGTCCCCAGAACCACCCCAGCCCTGTCCTCCAGCGGGGATGCTGTACAGATGGAGGAGACGCAGCTCTGTGGAAGGGCAGAGGGTGGGTGTGACGTTCCCTTGGTGTTATCTGGACCAGTGATCTGCTAGGTCACTCGAATCCTCAACTCTAGGAGCCAGCCTTACCCTACTCTGCTGTGAGAACCCCCACTCCTGTTCACACATAACCTCTGGCATGAAAGCTGCTCCCAGCTACATGAGTGAGCACTTTTGGCCAGCTGCTGCTTGGATTGTGCAACTGAATGACACTAGCCAGTATCTCCAATCGCAGACACGACCCTAGGAACCTCTGTCTTGCAGTGTCCAGTTATTCCCGCTGGATGCAGCAAGCTTATATGAGTTCATCAATTTAACAAAGAAATTGATATGTACCAAGCTTGTTGTCCCAAGGGGAGTGTCTGACACACTTCAAACCAAACACACTGCTTCAGGTAGAATAAACAAACAAACAAATTTATTAACTACAAAAGATAGATTTTAAGTGATTATAAGTCAAAGCACAAGTCAGATTTGGTCAAATGAAATAAAAGCAAAATGCATTCTAAGCTGATCTTATCACTTTCAGTGCCCTTACAAACTTAGATGCTTCTCACCACAGGCTGGCTGGTTGCCCTTCAGCCAGGCTCTCCCCTTTGATCAGTGCTTCAGTTGTTTGGTGGTGGTGTCTGTAGATGGAGGTGGAAGAGAGAAGAAGAGTATGGCAAACGTCTCTCCCGTTTATCATATTCTTTCTTCCCTCTTGGCTTTGCCCCTCCCTTCAAGGTCAGGTGAGCATTACCTCATCGTAGTTCCAAACTGACCAAGGGAAGGGGGGTGACTCACTTGAGAGTCCAACAGATCCTTTGTTGCTGCCTAGGCCAGTGTCCTTTGTTCCTGTGAGGCTGGGCTGGGTTTGCCCCTTGCATGCCCGGATGAGGTGTGAACTGCCCCTCTGTTCCTGGACTTGTTTTAAGCCATGATGACACATTTTCAGCCTCGTAACTACATACATGAAATTACAACCTGTAACATTACCATAACAACAATGCTCAGTGCATTGTGAGCCTTCCGAAGACACCCGACATGACAAACTTTGCATTGGATACCACACAATTGTTATACCAATAAAATAAAAACCAGCAGGATCTTATTAAAGGGGATAAGGCAAAATGCCACGTTTATTTTGAATACAGAAAGAATCAGAGTAAGCAATCAGTTATAGCTATACCATCTCATTCACACACACATACACACACAAGTTCTGCAAAGTTGTTATAGTTATCAGCCTAGGAGTTGCTCGTGCCAAGTCACTGGCCAGGTGGCCTGGACATGAGGATGGAGCAGGGCCTTGTCAGATGTGCATCCGATGCTGCTGGGGGTTGGTTTGCAGAATCAGACCCAAGTCCTCAGTCTTCAGGGTCTGTTGTTATAGGGATTTATTCTCATACAAGTTTAAAGGGTTTGCTTCATCATGCTGTTTTTATGTTTGAAGTGATGATCAATCACTGTTCTCATGTTTGAGGTGATAGTCAATCATGCAGATGGCACAGCAATGACAAAATGACAGTATGTTGTTATCTTGTTCTTCAGCCCTCTTGTCCTTGGCACAGGTATGCCCTCTGGGTTATCAGGCTATCTCATCCACTGCTTTCTTTAGCCAGACGATTTTATTTTAAGGCTGGCACCTCAACCTTTAATCTTTCATTCCTCATTCAATCATACATATATGCATACAATCACACTCACACTCCAACGTATATCCTGTCACATCTGCATTTTATCATCTACCCATCCTTTAACATAACCATCCTAAAATCAGTGGGACATAGCAGACTTCAATAAGTCTATTCATCCCACTTATTATATCTAAAAGGAAACGAACAAGATAAGCATGCAAGAGTGAGGGGTTCACACATCTTATTCCAGAGTTCAGGAAAACAAAGTTGCACCAGCCATAAAGGCAGCTATTGTTACTTTTAGAACAATCTCTTAGTCTCTGGATGTGCTTCTACAATTAACACTGATCTTGTAAAACTGACAGGCAATTTCAATCAGCACAGACTCAGCAGGGTGGTTGAGAAACATATTCTTTCTAATGGTCAGGCAAATTCTGGGATCTGCTGTGGAGTCACTCTTTCTTACATTGCCCATATCAGAAATATACCAGTTATCAATCTAGTCCAACATAACCATGTCATAAGGATGAACATGGGGTTGCAGGGTGTTCCCCTGAAATACAGAGTGTCACAGCAGGGCTGGGGGCGGGCTTCTCCTTTGTCTTTCCAGTACGCTGTACCAGCTATAAATATCTTACTGGTATGGCCTATCGGACTGTACCACTGTACTTGCACCACTGAATGTTACATACATTATAACAGGACACAGATAAGTGAAAACAAGGTAATAGCAAACATTTACATTGTATATACTTCTGTAACTATATAACTCCTCAAATATCAGCTCCCATATGGTCTAGTGGTTAGGATTCCTGGTTTTCACCCAGGTGGCCCGGGTTCAACTCCCGGTATGGGAACAGTGAAATTTTGGGGGTTGGACTAGATGACCTCCTGAGGTCTCTTCCAACCCTAATCTTCTATGAAATGAGAAAGAATCCCTGTGTAATCTGACTGAAAAACTTTAGCAGAAAAGTACTAATTCTTGCACATTTGAATCCAGAGGCAACTCTCAATTTAGTCCTGAGTGGAGCAGGATCTGGTCCAAGAGGTAACTATAACAGGACTGCTTGGAAATAGTGACCATAATATAACAACATTTAACATTCCTGTGGTGAGAAGAACACCACAACAGCCCAGCACTGTGGCATTTAATTTCAGAAAGGGGAACTATGTAAAAACGAGGAGGTTAGTTAAACAGAAATTAAAAGGCACAGTGACTAGAGTGAAATCGCTGCAAGCTGCATAGACACTTTTCAAAGACACCATAATAGAGGCTCAACTTAAATGTATACCCAAAATTAAAAAACACAGTAAAAGAACTAAAAAAGAGCCACCGTGGATTAACAACCATGTAAAAGAAGCAGTGAGAGATAAAAAGGCATTTAAAAAGTGGAAGTCAAATCCTAGTGAGGTAAATATAAAGGAGCATAAACACTGCCAAATGAAGTATAAAAATGTAATAAGAAAAGCCAAAAAGGAGTTTGAAGAACAGTTAGCCAAAAACCCAAAAGGTAATAACAAAATGTTCTTTAAATACATGTGTCCATACAGGAATTATACATACTTTACAAAGCCATTACTATAGGTTCCTTGGTTCCCAGTCCATTAAATGTTGAAATGTTGGGATGTTGAAATGCCAATAGTTATCCTTGGGGACCCAGCCTACCCCTTGCTCCCATGGCTCATGAAGCCGTACACAGGCAGCCTGGACAGTAGTAAGAGGCAGTTCAACTATAGGCTGAGCAAGTGCAGAATGGTGGTAGAATGTGCCTTTGGACATTTAAAAGCTCGCTGGTGCTGTCTGCTGACAAAGTTAGACCTCAGCAAAACCAACATTCCCATTGTTATTGCTGCTTGCTGTGTGCTCCATAATCTCTGTGAGAGTAAGGGGGAGACGTTTATGGCGAGGTGGGAGGTTGAGGCAAATCGCCTGGTGGCCGATTTTGAGCAGCCAGACACCAGGGCGATTAGAAGAGCACAGCTAGGCATGCTGCGCATCAGAGAGGCTTTGAAAACCAGTTTCATGACAGTTTGTGTGTGTGACAGTTGTGTGTGTTTCTCCTTGCTGCAAACCCGCCCCCTTTTTTAATTTTAATTCCCTGTAAGCCAACCACCCTCCCCCGTTCGATCACAGCTGGCAAAGGAAATAAAGTCACTATTGTTTTGAAACCATGCATTCTTTCTTTATTAATTTTTTAAAAAGTGAGATAACTGACAAGGTACCCCAGGTGGGGTGGGGTGCAGGAGGAGGGAAGGGCAAGGCCACATTGCTTATTGTAGCCATACTACAAATCAAAGCTGTTTGAATGACAGCCTTCTGTTGCTTGGGCCATCCTCTGGAGTGGAGCGGCTGGGTGCCCGGAGCCTCCCCCCCACGTTCTTGGGCATCTGGGGGAGAAGGATATGGAACCTGGGGAGGAGGGCAGGCGGTTATACAATGGATGTAGTGGGGGTCTTGCTCTTCCTGGCTTTCCTGCAGCTCCAACAGATGCTTCATCATGTCTGTTTGCTCCCCCCATTAGCCTCAGCATCACCTCCTGCTCTTCACGCTCACTTAATGCTTGACCTCTGCCACTGAATGCCTCCATGCATTAAGCTGTGCCCTATCAGTGCAGGAGGAATGCATGAGCTCGGAAAACATGTCATCGTGAGTGCGTTTTTTCCCCACCTTCTAATCTTTGATAACCTCAGGGACGGAGATGATAGGGGGAGCATAGAAACATTTACACCTGGGAGGAGATAAAAAGGGAGAGTAAAATTTAAGATGATACATTTCTGAGAACAAAAGGGAGACTCTTTCACAGTGAATCAAGCAATTCACAGCACACAGCACATGTGCTTTATGTACAAGGTTGCATTTTGCCTTTTATATTGAGCACCTGCCAATATGGTGAAACATCACAAATGGCTGGGCAACAGAATTTGGTTTCCAGGCAGCCATGGGCAGCCTTTTGGTACTGGGGGTTGGCTTCTTCCACCTTCATAATATGTCGGAATGGTTTCAAACTGCAGCGCCATCCTTTCCCATAGCAAGCAATGCCGGTTGGGTTTCACATTTAAAAAGGAGGGCCTGCGGTTTTTGGGTGGATGTGCAGTACACACCTCCCCTCACAACACCACATGGCTATTGTCTGGGATGATCCCTTCATCCCTTCCCGGACCATGTGGCTATTCTCCAGGATGATCCCTTTTAGCCAAGCGCAAACAACCCAGCATTAACAGCGTCCTTTTACTGTTACCTTACAAAAATTCCCCTATTTCAACCAGGTGACCATGAATGATATCACTCTCCTGAGGCTAACACAGAAAGATACAGACCAAATGTTGCTTGAATGTGACCAAAACCCAGGACCATTCGCTGCCATGCTTTGTGCTGCAATGATTCCAGACTACTTGCTACTGGCTTGGCGTGGTAAAGTGTCCTACCGTGGAGGATGAAATAAGGCAGCCCTCCCCAGAAACCTTCTGCAAAGGCTTTCAGAGTACCTCCAGAAAAGCTTAATGGAGATGTCCCTGGAGGATTCCCGCCCCATCTCCAGACACGTTAACAGACTTTTCCAGTAGCTACACTGGCCGCGAATGCATCCCAATTCTTCAGGGCAAATCAAACATGAAACACTATTGCTTTTAAACCCTGTACTGTACTTACAAATGTACATTCACCAGAGCTGCCTTCTCCGGCTTCAGGGTTGAGGATCCTGCCTTGGGAGGTATTGGCTCCAGGGTGATGAAAAGGGTGATGAAAAGGTCCTGGCTGCCAGGGAGAATGGATTCACCGCTCACCTGCTGCGCATTCTGCTCCTCCTCTTCCTCATCCACAAAATCCTCCTCCCTGTTGCGTGAGACTCCCCCCTTGCAGATGTCCATGGACAGTGGTGGGGTAGTGGTAGGGTCCTCCTGGCTTTTCCTATGTACCTGGCTAGTGCATCGGAGTTCAAAGTTGGTCACATTGGAGCACTCTGGGATAGTTCCCAAAGGCCAATACCGTCGAATTGCATCTGCACTACCCCAAATTCGACCCAGCAAGGTCGATTTTAGCGCTATTCCCCTCGCCAGGGAGGAGTACAGAAGTCAATTTTCAGAGCCCTTTAGGTCGACGGAACAGGGTTGGTTGCGTAGACGCAGTCATTTTAAAAATCTACTTAACGCAGTTAAATTCAACCTAACCCCATAGCGTAGACGAGGGCTTAGTTGTTTATCAAACTACTTTTTCTTCCTGTCCCAGGATAATATTCTCCCTGTGTTCACATAGGTGAAGGAATTTGAGTGAGCGATAAACACTGTACTAGGAAAATTACTTTTTGATAACTCTCTCCTTTTAAGGTTTGAGCATTCAGAACAAGGTATTTGACTGCTTTATAAACTTTTAAAAAAAAAACCACCTTAAATTCAGCCTAGCACTCAACTTTGAACCTTACACTGCTGCAAAACAAAATTGGTGTGAATATCTGATATAATTAAACCTATGTATCAATAAAAAAAATAGTAGTGTAACACACAAACTGATGTTTTTCAATCAAGAAAGCGGAGTGAACCTGGATTGTAACCATGGGTGGTGGGTGAACCCCGGGCCCTACACCTCTCACCGGAACGCAGAGGCCCCCTCATGCAGCTGCTAGCCTCCCCCCTTCCCCGGCTGTCTGAGCACCCCAAGCCCCAGGCTGGTGGCACAGCCCCCCCACAGCCTCAGAGCACCAGGTGGGTGGGCAGGGAACACGGCCCTCCTCCCCCAGCCCGAGTTCTGGACGGTTGGGCGAGCAGCGCGCTTCCCCCATCCCCAGGCCCAGAGTGCCGGGTGGGTGGCATATACCTCCACCCCCAAAGCTCAGGCCAGCCCCCATTAGCCCCAGCCTGGGCCCTGGCCACAGGGGGGAATAGCCCTCTACAACACAGCGATGGGAAGCAGGAAGGGGTCGGGATGTGGAGCGTGGGCAGGGCTACACAAGGCTGTTTGGGGAGGATCAGCCTTCCCCGGCCTTTGATACCCACCACCAATGGTTGTAACCTCAGTCCTACACTTCAACATGCATGTCAATAGCTTATTTGCTCTACTGAAACAGCCTCTCACACTCAGGATTCTTCCTGACCTCAGAGATAAATTGCCAGTTTTAGGCAGATAATTTCATTACACTACTGTGTTGCCAATATAAATGCTTAGATGGATTTACACAATAAACATAATCAATTATTTAGATAATGGTATAGAGTACACTTATAAAGTATGAAGACAATACCAAGCTGGGAGGAATTGCAAGTGCTATGGAGGATGGGATTAAAATTAAAAATGATCTGGACAAACTGGAGGAATGGTCTGAAGTAAATAGGATGAAATTCAATCAGAACAAATGCAAAGTATTCCACTTAGGAAGGAACAATCAATTGCACACACAAAAAATGGGAAATGACTGTCTAGGAAGGAGTACTTCAGAAAGGGTAACGGGGGTTCAGAGTGGATCACAAGTTAAGTATGAATCAACAGTTTGTAACACTTTCCAAAAAAAAAAAAAAAAGCAAACATCATTCTGGGATGTTTTAGCAGGAGTGTTGTCAGCAAGACACAAGAAGTAATTCTTCCACTCTACTCCATGCTGATTAGGCCTCAACTCGAGTATTGTGTTCAGTTCTGGGCACCACATTTCAGGAAAGATGTGGACAAATGAAGAGAATCCAGAGAAGAACACCACAAATGATTAGAGGTCTAGAAAACATGACCTATGAGGGAAGAATGAAATAACTGGGTTTGTTTAGTCTGCAGAAGATAAGATTGAGAGGAGACGTAACAGTTTTCAAGTGCATAAAAGGTTGTTACAAGGAGGAGGGAGAAAAATTATTCTCCTTAAGTTCTGAGGATGGGACAAGAAGTAATGGGCTTAAATTGCAGCAAAGGTGGTTTAGGTTGGACACTAGGAAAAGGTGGTTTATCAGGGTGGTTAAGCACTGGAATAAATTGCCCAGGGAGGTTGTGGAATCTCCATCATTGGAGATTTTTAAGGGCAGGTTGGACAAACACCTGTCAGGGATGGTCTAGATCATAGAATCATAGAATATAAGGGTTGGAAGGGACCTCAGGAGGTCATCTAGTCCAACCCCCTGCTCAAAGCAGGACCGATCCCCGACTAAATCATCCCAGCCAGGGCTTTGTCAAGCCTGACTTTAAAAACTTCTAGGGAAGGAGATTCCACCACCTCCCAGGTAACGCATTCCAGTGTTTCACCACCCTCATAGTGAAAAAGTTTTTCCTAATATCCAACCTAAATCTCCCCCACTGCAACTTGAGACCATTACTCCTTGTTCTGTCATCTGCTACCACTGAGAACAGTCTAGATCTATCCTCTTTGGAACCCCCTTTCAGGTAGTTGAAAGCAGCTATCAAATCCCCCCTCATTCTTCTCTTCTGAAGACTAAACATCCCCAGTTCCCTCAGCCTCTCCTCATAACTCATGTATTCCAGTCCCCTAATCATTTTTGTTGCCCTCCGCTGGACTCTTTCCAATTTTTCCACATCCTTCTTGTAGTGTGGGGCCCAAAACTGGACACAGCTCTCCAGATGAGGCCTCACCAATGTCGAATAGAGGGGAATGATCACGTCCCTCGATCTGCTGGCAATGCCCCTACTTATGCATCCCCAAATGCCATTGGCCTTCTTGGCAACAAGGGCACACTGTTGACTCATATCCAACTTCTCGTCCACTGTAACCCCTAGGGTCCTTTTCTGCAGAACTGCTGCCGAGCCATTCAGTCCCTAGTCTGTAGCGGTGCATGGATTCTTCTGTCCTAAGTGCAGGACTCTGCACTTGTCCTTGTTGAACCTCATCAGATTTCTTTTGGCCCAATCCTCCAATTTGTCTAGGTCCCTCTGTATCCTATCCCTACTCTCCAGCGTATCTACCACTCCTCACAGTTTAGTGTCATCTGCAAACTTGCTGAGGGTGCAATCCACACCATCCTCTAGATCATTTATGAAGATATTGAACAAAACCGGCCCCAGGACCGACCCCTGGGGCACTCCACTTGATACCGGCTGCCAACTAGACATGGAGCCATTGATCACTACCCGTTGAGCCTGACAATCTAGCCACCTTATAGTCCATTCATCCAGCCCATACTTCTTTAACTTGCTGGCAAGAATACTGTGGGAGACTGTGTCAAAAGCTTTGCTAAAGTCAAGGAACAACAAGTCCACTGCTTTCCCTTCATCCACAGAGCCAATTATCTCATCAGAGAAGGCAATTAGATTAGTCAGGCATGACTTGCCCTTGGTGAATCCATGCTGACTGTTCCTGATCACTTTCCTCTCCTCTAAGTGCTTCAGAATTGATTCCTTGAGGACCTGCTCCATGATTTTTCCAGGGACTGAGGTGAGGCTGACTGGCCTGTAGTTCCCAGGATCCTCCTTCTTCTCTTTTTTAAAGATGGGCACTACATTAGCCTTTTTCCAGTCATCTGGGACCTCCCCCGATTGCCATGAGTTTTCAAAGATAATGGCCAATGGCTCTGCAATCACATCCGCCAACTCCTTTAGTACTCTCGGATGCAACGCATCCGGCCCCATGGACTTGTGCTCGACCAGCTTTTCTAAATAGTCCCGAATCACTTCTTTCTCCACAGAGGGCTGGTCACCTTCTCTCCCTGCTGTGCTGCTCAGTGCAGTAGTGTGTGAGCTGACCTTGTTCATGAAGACAGAGGCAAAAAAAGCATTGAGGATATTAGCTTTTTCCACATCCTCTGTCACTAGGTTGCCTCCCTCATTCAATAAGGGGCCCACACTTTCCTTGACTTTCTTCTTGTTGCTAGCATAGCTGAAGAAACCCTTCTTGTTACTCTTAACATCTCTTGCTAGCTGCAACTCCAGGTGTGATTTGGCCTTCCTGATTTCACTCCTGCATGCCCGAGCAATATTTTTATACTCCTCCCTGGTCATTTGTCCAATCTTCCACTTCTTGTAAGCTTCTTTTTTGTATTTAAGATCAGCAAGGATTTCACTGTTAAGCCAAGCTGGTCACCTGCCATATTTACTATTCTTTCTACACATCGGGATGGTTTGTCCCTGTAACCTCAGTAAGGATTCTTTAAAATACAGCCAGCTCTCCTGGACTCCTTTCCCCCTCTTGTTATTCTCCGAGGGGATCTTGCCCATCAGTTCCCTGAGGGAGTCAAAGTCTGCTTTTCTGAAGTCCAGGGTCTGTATTCTGCTGCTCTTCTTTCTTCCTTGTGTTAGGATCCTGAACTCGACCATTTCATGGTCACTGCCTCCCAGGTTCCCATCCACTTTTGCTTTCCCTACTAATTCTTCCCGGTTTGTGAGAAGCAGGTCAAGAAGAGCTCTGCCCCTAGTTGGTTCCTCCAGCACTTGCACCAGGAAATTGTCCCCTACATTTTCCAAAAACTTCCTGGATTGCCTGTGCACCGCTGTATTGCTCTCCCAGCAGATATCAGGGTGATTGAAGTCTCCCATGGAACCAGGGCCTGCGATCTAGTAACTTCTGCGAGTTGCCGGAAGAAAGCCTCGTCCACCTCATCCCCCTGGTCTGGTGGTCTATATCAGACTCCCACCACGACATCAGCCTTGTTGCTCACCCTTCTAAACTTAATCCAGAGACTCTCGGGTTTTTCTGCAGTTTCATACTTGAGCTCTGAGCAGTCATACTGCTCTCTTACATACAGTGCAACTAGATAATACTTAGTCCTGCCATGAGTGCACGGGACTGGACTAAATATCCTCTCGAGGTCCCTTCCAGTCCAACAATTCTATGATACTTTAAACTTTACAGATCAACTTGAAAAAGTAACCACCTTTCCAACCCCTCTACGCCCAATCATTTTCCACATCAGAAAATATCTGAATAAATAATGTTATTTGAAAACACAGAAACAGAGCAGACAATTCAGAACCCCATAATGATTTAGTACTTTTTAGTCCTGCAGAACCAACACAGCTCTGGGCAAGTAAAATTCATTTTTCTTCTTGTTTGCACATCAACAGATTTATTATAATTGCAGACCTTTAATACGGATTATGATGTGCAGAGGAGAGAAAAAGAGGAATCTGAAAGTTAATAATGGAGTCTGCAGTAACAGCAATTAGAGAACACCATCTTTTAAAACTATAAATTGAGCATATATGCTACGAAATTTAGTGAGCCTTAAAAAGTTACACAACTTATGACTGCGTTTTCTATATCCCTCTCATCTTCTCTTTCAATCACTGTGGTCAAGAAACAGAGCAAGATGACTGGGGTCTGAAATTAGCAGAGGAACTCCTGTTGCAAGATTTCGTAAACCTTTATTATCCTAATTATCCCTGCGGAAGATTTTGTTTTGCACACCTTAGCACAATGAAATTGTGTACTGGCAGATGGGAGAAGACAGACAGTGAAAAAATTGTCAATGACATCTTTGATATTTAATACTAAGTAGAAAATCAATTTCTTGAATCAAACAAGTACAGTTATAAAAAGAGTTTATTTCCACTGCATTTCTCATTTCATTTTCCTCTGAATTGGTTATATTCATGTCTAGCACAGCATCAAGAATAATTTGTATGAGTTTCCTTGAACTGCAGACTCATCACCACTAGTAAATGAGGTTACACATTTAAGTTTAGCGATTTTTAAAAATCCCTGATTTAAAAATATTATAACAAGGGGCACTTGTCTAGGAATTGTTTTGGGGAAGTTCTATAGCACAGGCTATAGTGGTCAGGCTAGAAGATCACAATGGTCCCTCACCTTAGAATCTATAAATCTATTGTTAAGTTTATCACTAAAATCCTAAAAATATTGTAACAGCTGGAGAAGAACATCCTCTGAATTTTTGTTGTCTACAATGTGTCCACTGTGGCTAAAATTTAAAAACTACATACATCTATAGTTATCTAGAAATTATAAAGCACTGGTCTCCATTACTGTAGGTGATACAATCAACATACCACTAGATAAATAACAAAAGGCTGACTTGATATCTCTTAGACAGATGGCCACAGTGGACAGTGTTGAGAGAGTGTAAGAGTTGGGTGAAAATGTTTGTAAAAAAGGACCAAAATGTATGTGTTATTGTATAAAGGTCAATACCAAGTTAACTGAAAGCTATTAAAATCCCTGTCCCTTTAACTTAAATCATCCTGTGTAATATTATTCCACTTTTTATTTTAGCACAGACATGGTTTACAGTGTATATACACTGATTTCTATTTTGCATTTGAAAACGTACACAAATTGAAAGAGCAGCTTGTATAGCAGTTTTGTCCTACTGCCAATTACAAGTAGTAATTTTTAATTCAACCAGATTTTATCTGAAAGATCATATTAAACATTTACAGAAAATGGAAGCAAAAGTTGGCTGTAAAGTCATTCACAGTTTTAGGTAACTGAAGATTAACAGGCAAGAGTGTTTTTGTTTTTCTTTTTCTTGTTCTTTATTTTTTTCCTTGAGAATGTAGCATGCTTCACATATGATCTTTTAACGATATCCATTTTTATTTTCTTGTTCTTTTTTAGCCTCTGATTTCTGTCAGCTCTGGAAAAAAAATAGATAGACAAACCCATTACTACATGCTATCAAAGTACAGGGAATTATACACTGTAGTATACAAATACATAAATACAAGTTAAAAGACTGGACTGTTCATGAGCAAAAACTCAGAAGTATTATCACAAAAACAGCTATTAAAAGGAACATTTTCTTTGAAATTGGATTTGTGAGAGTCTAATTAATCTCCCCAGGGATAAGTTTATCCACTTTAACTCGAACACTGACAAAGGATCACATTTATTTTGCATTATACATATATAAAATCTTTACTCAGTCGTATAATTTTAGATCCAAATGCTTATAAACATTTAAAAGTATATATATATATGATCACAGATCAAATATAAAACATGGCAATTGTTGACACTGCACGTTCAATACTGAACTTCTCTGCTCACTTTACTATTGAAAAAAGTGCACAATGTTTAACAAACATAATAATCTGCACAGAATACAGGAATGAAAACCTAAATAATTAACAAGTGGATTCTTTTCCATCTGTCATGGGCATCCAACATGCTATCAACTAAAAACTACACAATCTTTGTACTAACAATTACCTACATTTGCAGGTGTTTACATTAACTAGCAAAGGAAGCCCATGTTAATCCAACAATTCAATGCACTAGAAACATGTGGAGAATAATAATAAACAGTGGTCTGTAAGAACTACAGTATTTCAGTAAAATATAGGTCTTTGATCTCACCAAAACCTGCCGGCATGCAAAGTTTCATGGAAAAGCAAGGTCACACTTATTTTCATGTAGATTTTACTTCTTTGAGGAAAAATATTTTTGGAAAAAATTATGAATGAGGATTTCCCTACATTTTGGCTATATATTATCCATAATTAGAATGATTGGAAAACAGAGATGTTCGGCTAAGCCTTGCATTGCATTGCTATTAGATAGCAAATTACACCTGAGCTGATGTAGTATGGACACAAAATGCTAATATAGTTTTTGGACTGTATATACAGAGGCATCTACTCATAGAGCCACAATTTCTGCCATCTCACCTATAAAAAGGAAAGGTTAAAACACTACATCATCCACTAATAAGTGCACATGCCTTACTAAACTTCAGTAATTGCATGATCTTATTATGGTCACCTTGGTTGTTCTGCTTTGGACAAAAAATAATGGATTTAAACTCAAAAAACTAAAACCTTACAGTAATTGTGGTTCTTAGAGCAGGATCCATGTGGACAAAACATCTCTAGGTGAATATGAACCCCATGTACACAAAATCATTCTTTTGGCCAACTGATGACCATGGAATCATCCAGTGAGAGTCCCTCACCCAAATGCATAAAAGCAACACAGTCCCAACGGCTATTCAGTTCCTTCTTACCACCCATGACAGTAAGATGGAACACAAGTGTCCTTGTAGCTCTATCTCAGGGGTTCTCAAACTGGGGGTCAGGACCCCTCAGGGGGTCGCGAGCTGTCAGCCTCCACCCCAAACCCTGCTTTGACTCCAGCATTTATAATGGTGTTAAATATACAAAAACACGTTTTTTAATTTATAAGGGGGGGAGGGGGAGGGTCGTACTCAGAGGCTTGCTACGTGAAAGGGGTCACCAGTACAAAGAACCACCACTTGAGAACCACTTCTGTACCTTCTCTTATTGTTTAGTGTTAGTTCTACCTAGTGTTAGTTATTTAGTAGCTAGTTAAGCTTGTTGACAAATTAAAATCTTTCCCCCCCTTTTTAATAGTTACCTTGGTGCTAAGGCAATGACTATGACTGGGTCTAAGTTTCCAGACGTAGAAACTTGTCTGGTCTGTGAGGCCCTTCAATGATGGACATATTAAAGTGCCTTTATTACCTTAGAGAGGGGTATGTGCCTGGAATACGCTCAATATGCAGATCTTTTTTCAAAACACACCCACGAAAGGCCAGACACATCTATTTAAAATTGTTTTCATTAGAGTGCTTCAAGTGAGAGACTCTGAAGCTCTCTAGAAAGAAGCTCCTGTCTCTTTTAAGGTCACATCTACACGTTAGCTGGGGGTGCGAGTCCCAGCTTGAGGAGACATATGCTAACTCTGATCACGCTAGCGCACTAAAAATAAAATGAAGCTGTGGCACTGTGAGCAGCTAGATGTGCCAAGTACTTGCCTAGCATCTCCAATGGGCATATATTTTTAGCACACTAGCTCAATCAGAGTTAGTGCAAGTATGTCTCCTTGAGCTGGGAATTATACCCTCATGTTAAAGTGTAGACAGCTAAGTCTGACTCAGCCAATCATGGGTCTCCTAAGCTTCTTTAAAACCCAGCACTTTATCAAAACAGGCAGAGTCTCTCTCAAAGTCCCCACAAAAGTCAATTAGATTGAGTGAGGGGCTCAAGGACAGGGTGCATGTGCAGTCCCAATGGACACTGTTGGCCAAAATATGACCCCAAATCCATGAGGCAAACACTTGAAGTAGTCGTATCTCCTTTTTATAGATAAGGCTGAAACAGAGATTAAATGACTTGGCCAAAGTCACAAAGGATGCAGGCAGCAAACAGCATGTGAAATGAAAAAACTCTCAGAACTTCCTCAATTTATTCATTATCACAGACAATTTGAGGTTACTGAACAACTGTTTCCCTACTTCTATCAAATCATTTTCATGAAATAACAGTCACGTCCCACAATTGAGAGGTGCAGTGTCAAACTTACTTGCCAGCTCTTTCAGTCACAGAAAGATTAGGACAGGTGCTGCGTTTGTGACCTGCTCCACTACAAATAAAGCAGACAGCTTTAGCACTCTCACAAGTGTGACCTTGAAGAGCACAGCGATTGCAAGTGTTGCAGTGAATCCAAGCTGAAAAATAACAGGGATTTATGATCTTGAAAAGACTCACAAAAATATATTAAAATTGAAACATGATTCTAACATCAAGAAGTCTACAGATTGCTTGCAATTTAAAAAAGTATTTTAAGGTTTACGTTTAGTTTCTATTTCACCAGCCATTTTTTTGTTTTCACTAAATGTGCCGGGAGAAAAGAAAAAAGGATCTAGGGACTTCCCCATTAATTCATTGCTTTTCTTTTATTAAATCCAATAAATTGATAAAACTGTTCTGATGTAGTAGTACTAGATTGTACTACTAAGCTCATCACAGGGATGACAGTCTTAATCTTGGAAATATGATATAGTAGTTAAAGTAACCAAGAAGCTTTGGCTCTGAATTGATAAACTAATCCTATGTATGCACAGACAGCTCCAAATGAGAGTTGCTGAGCTGCTTTCATGTATCTGAAATGATAAAACACCTGGCAGGGAGAGGGGACTAGGTTAAGAACCATTTATATATGTTTATAGAATTCAGCTGAGAAATCTATTGTAGAATCATGAAAAAAATTCTTATATAAACAGGAATCAGACTAAGTTCTTCTATAACTAATACAGAAGGAATCTACTGTGCCTTGATTCAACAACAAAAATGTTTTCGCGCAGCTGAAATCCACTCAGACAAGCTGAATTTTGGGGGCTGTCTATGGAAGTTGGTTTTTTTGGTTTGGTATTTTTGCACGGAATCATTGTGTCTTTTATAGTTTACTATTTTCATTTCTAGTTTTTGTTTTGACTTCTTTGGACTATAACTTATATAGTAAATGTACTTGTATTACTTAGAAAAATATTTTCTGTACTTACAGGGCTTTACGCATTTTTTGCAAAGAAAGCAATGTTTCCATCGCCTTCCATCCTATGAAATAGATTTTGTAAGTAATTTGTTAATTTTAAACACAAATATTTTCAAACATTACTAATGAAAATGTACTATAATTTTAAACTGTACTGTACACCCAGTCTTCCTGGCATACATCACTGAAATATTTCAAAAATATGGCACGTGCATGTACATAGGTGGCATACACAGATACCCTGAAAACACAGATCCTGAGCATCCTTTGGCAGCTGTTAGCAGAACTGATGTGCCTTCAAGGGTAGCATATTTTTCCACCTTTCCAAACACAGGAAAAATGGTACATGGAAGCATGCTTTTGATGAATGGGGTCATGAGGGTGAAGGGCAAATATGTAAACTTCTGGTGTCCTTCTTCCAACCCAAAATCAATCAGAAAAAGGAGACAGAAAATCCCACAGGACCTGATCCATAGCCCAAATCAACAGAAAGCCTCCCATACTGAGCTCCCTGCCACGAAAGATATACTGTCAATATCAGGACGGGTTTATAACAAAAGTATGCAAATACATCACTTTACAAGTGCTAAAATTCCTTTCCAGAAAGAGGGACTTACTTTTGATGTACATGAATTGCAGATCTCACAGTGCTGGTTCCCTAAACTAACATATCGCTGACACACAGAGCAAAACCTGAAACAAGCAGTTACAAAAGTATTGGTCTGCTGTTTGCTCAGAGAACCTTATCAATGGATCAATTCAACAAAAAGTTGCATGAGGAATGCAAATTTAGTTTGGTAAATTTAAAATCTCACTACCAAGCTATGGAATAATCAATTTGTTTTTTGTTTTTTTTAAATACTGGCTGGAGTCACTTGCGCATACACTGTAAGCAAATCCTTTTATACTTTACCTGTAACCCTCTTCCACAGGAAGTACTATCATACTTGGGGAAATGTTGGTGAAAATACGAACAGGAGACTGTTTACGGCCCGTCTTTCCATGTTTATAAAGTGCATGATTATCATAGTCTACCTAGAAAATGAAGGCACAGGAAGAACAAATTAATTAAAAAAAACCTCTAAACTTCCTACCAAGTCTATGCTAAAAAGTGACAATGGCATTTAGCATGTTTATTCCCTTTCTACACCCTCCAAGAGGTTCATGTTTCTATGAGTTAGACTCCATCCCCAGTGCAAACAAAATAGCAAAATTAAATTATAAACTCTAGAGCAGATATTAGGTCATCATTATTAATTAGTGTGATTATACTACTGGGGGTGACTCAGGGTTCCTATCACTTAACCTAGTGCATCTTCCTTTTTTATTACACTTTTGCACTGGGTAAGGTTATTTTACAGTTGCTGCAGAGGAAAGAGATATATCTCCTTTGTTAAAATAATCCATTACTTAAATGAAAACTGCATCCAGTTTGCTCAGCCTGGCAGCATGAAAGTTCACAGGCTAAGAAGCATTTCTCATCCCACATAAAAAAGTTTTAATTACAATTACTATTTCTGAGCCTAGTGCTGGAAACTGGTACCTTGCGTAGAAACTGTCACCTTGGACACTATCAAAATTACAGAGGCAAAAATGTAAACCTGTTTCCAATATAAACATATACAACGTTTAAAAATATTCCCTTCTTTCCTCAGGCCATTGAACTGAAGTTAGGACAGGTTGGAAACTATTTACTATTGCTTGTCTTGGGCTCTCAGCAGTCAGTGTCAGAATTTCACAATAATAGACTGCAATCACGTATCAGACTTTCACAAGAGATGAAGCTCCGAATGAATTTTTCTATCTTAAAAACGTGCTGCATGGTTTATTTAAATAAGCATTTCCCCAAACCACCATGTCATAACTCAATGCAGAAGCAAACACCAGCCCTTGTTACTAGGAAACTGGCTTAATTGAATAAGTAAGGTGAGTTCTACCTTCCTAGCTGTAATTTTATGTATCAGTAGTGTGATATACTCAGATGATATAGTGATGAGTACAACAGAAACGTAATATTGTTAGGACACCTAAGTCATTTTACACAATGGTATAAAAAACGGATACGCATAGTTCACCAATTTTAGTACAGAATATAAAAACATTTGTTTCACAAGGAAAGACGTTTTAATATACTTCTAACAGACACCCATACAACACAATTGACCTCAAAGATACAAATCCTTTGATATAGTACAACACTCAAACAATTTTACAAATTACATCTATCCACTCATGGAGCCAAAACCATTTCATTGCTTTATCCCTGACGCTTCGAACAAGCATTTGCAAAAAGAATGTTTCCAGTGGTATAAAGATCCCATTTCTAGCCCTGATGGGTTGTGAGAAACAGACCTTCAGCTTTTCATTGGTCCAGCATTTAAAATTATAAAACTTCAGTGGCCCAATGGGTAAGAGAAATTCCACGTTTAGGAAAAGTAAACTGTTTGGGTTTTATTTATTTAAGAGAGCTGTTTGACTAACTCAAAGAGCTTGTCTACAAAGGGATATTCAGGGCAAGTCTACACTTAAAAGTGCTGCATTCATGCAGCTGCACTGATGGAGTTGAGCCACTGTAGACACCAAATAGTCTCGGGGAGGTGGATTAACTGTGCTGATGGGAAAGCTCTCTCCCACTGACTTAGTGAAGGGGTAAGCAAACTACAGCCTGGAGGCTACATCCGGCCCTCCAGACATTTTAATCTAGCCCTCGAGCTCCTGCTGGGGAGCAGGGTCCGGGGCTTGCCCCGCTCTGGCACTCCAGCCAGGGATCGGGGTCAGGGGTTTGCTCCGCTCCACAAGGCTCCTGGAAGTAGCAGCTTGTCCCCCGCTCTGGCTCCTAAACGTAGGGGCAGCCAGGGGGCTCCACACGCTGCTCCCGCCCCATGCATGGCTCCCGCAGCTCCTATTGGCTGGGAACCGCAGCCAATGGGCACTGCAGGGGCGGCACCTGCAGATGGGACAGCGCACAGAGCCGCTTGGCCATGCCTCCGCGAGGAGCCAGAGGGGGGACATGCCGCTGCTTCCAGGAGCTGCTTGAGGTAAGAGCTGCCCAGAGCCTGCACCCCTGCCCCAGCCTTGATCCCCCCTCACCCTCCAAACCCCTTGGTCCCAGCCTGGAGCACCCTCCTGCACCCCCAACCCCTCATCCCCAGCCCAACTCCAGAGCCCGCACGCCCAGCTGGACCCTACACCCCAACCCCCTGCCCCAGCCCGGAGTCCCCTCCCACACCCTGAACTCTTCATTTCTGGCTCCACACCAGCGCCTTCACCCCCTCCCACACCCCAATCCCCAATTTTGTGAACGTTTATGGCCCGCCATACAATTTACATACCTAGATGTGGCCCTTGGGCCAAAAAGTTTGCCCACCCCTTCACTAAGTCAACAGCACAGTTAATCCACCTCTCTGAGAAGCAGTAGCTATGTTGGCGGAAAAAGCTCTCCCACTGACACAACACTGTCTACACGGGGGGAGTCGTGTGTGTGTTAGGTTGGTATAACTATGTTGCTCAAGAGTGTGGATTTTTCCACACCCCCGAGTGACACAGTTATACTAATAGAGGTCTGTAGTGTAGATCAGACCATAGAAATATTAATCCAAATTAACTAAAGGTGGGAATTTAAAATGGAGTAGCTATACTGCATTAAATCCCTGTGCGGACACACTCATTCAGAATTAAAGCAGCCATATTCACTTTGGAAATTAAGTAAATTAAACCGAATTAAGGCCACTTTAATTCTAAATGAGAATGTCCACACAGAGGTTTAATGCAGTTTAACTAATCCACTTTAAATTCAGACCTTATGTTTGGTTTATGCTGAAAACTTACATCTCTCAAGGATCTGAAAAATCCACCTTTAAGAGACATAGCTGGGTTGATGGAAGAATTGTTCTGTTGACCTAGCTAACATTTCTTGGGGAGGTGGATTAACTACAGCGACAGGAGAACCTGGCCCATCACTGTAATGAGTGTCTACGCTGAAGTCCTGCAATGGTGCTGCTGTAGCATTTTAAATATAAACATACCCTTAGTTAATGATTAACTTTCCTGAATGACCCCATGTGGGCAAGCCCAAAGCTTTGTTATATTAAAAGCATCTCACGTGAGAAGGATTAGTGGATAGCGGGCTGCTGAAGTGTCAAAGGAGCTTGATGAAGGCATCACAGTGCTCCACAGTTTATCTGAGCGATCACCAATATAAGTGTGGCATATATGTATCAGGTTAAGAAATAACTTGACAGATGCTGTGGTGTTTGCTTTGCTGCACAGTAAGGCATGAAGTTGAAGACAAATTGCCTTTTGCACAGAAGTATTTTGATTATCTACAGTCCAGCCCATTTTAATTTCTAATATGTGTAGGGTAAATTAAGAGCATTAATTAGATTTGGTCATACCTGGTAATCCATCATACTGAAGCTTGGGAAAAACTCAAGAATGCGAGACTCAAAGAAGTATGGAAATATCCAAAAAATGGGTAACTCTTTGCTACTGTGATCTAATAATAAAAAGATTCAGATATATTTTTTGTTAAATAAGGAAAGCAGAATGAACTGCATGAAAATGTACTAATATTTATGCACCCAAAGCAGTTGTGTGTGTGAGAATAGCTCACACGGAACCAATTCCGTTAAGAGGGCAGAATGTTAGCCAGACCACTATGAGTAGTTAGCTTCCACCTGGACAACAACCAAGGACAGGTGTAAGTGACATTGGTTTAATGTTTTATCCACAAAACAAATATAGAAGAAATTAAAAAAAGAAAAGAAAATGAAACTTTGTATAAAGAAAGTGATTTGTTGCAATGTCAGGACATTAGTCAAGAGCACCTCAACCATTAGTTAAAACATACATTTAAATTTAGCATATTGGTCTTACATCTTTAGAAACTAGAATGAAAATTTGTGTGCATCAACTCAAGAGTCAGTTACCATTTTTAAAACAGTAGTTTATTATTACGGGGTGATGAAGTTATTAACTCCATCATCTTATTTGCTTGTAACACATACCTTCCTCTTGTCTCTCTCTCCATGTTGCAATCAGCTTTTTGAAACTAAAAGCCAAGGGCTCCACCAAACCTCCAAATGGGGGATCAGTCACCAATATGACTCCTTCACCTTTCTCTTGATGCAAGAATTTTCTACAGATTTCATGTGCAGCCTGCAGGAGATATAGGTTACTTTCCAGAAAATGAGCTCAAAAAGCTTAAGGACAGCATTGGGCATTATTAAAAAATGTGTTTTTTATAAGTGTGCAGTTTCCTTTTAGAAGTCTGAAAATGTGTATTGCATTTTAATTTTTTTTAGTGAATTTAGTGTTTGTAAAAACTGATAGATTGAAAACACTGAAAATGAGTCCTTTATATTTCATAGGCTAGATATAGTAAGGATAGCAATAGCTCAAGCTTCCTAACACTGCCCTTCTTATTGGGTCCTAACCCTGACCTGGAGAGATGGAGGCTGCTAGGAGCGCGAGAGAGTAGCTCAATCTCAATGCCAATTCAATATCTGCTCTTTTTCCTTGGCTGGCAATTAGTGCAAATTATGAATGCAGATGGAGAATAGCTACCCCACTAGGAATTAGGATAAATTCACCAGTTCATTCCATATCATTACCAGATCTATTACTTTTCAGAAACCAACATTCCATTTTGGAGCTGGATTTCCACTGATAGTAGAATACTAATCTAGATGTGAAAGGCTAACATCCTACACAATCATGTACTGTTCCTTCCCCTATGAACCATGTCCAACTCTGTCTGGTGGAGGGGGAGGGGGGGAAATCTTTATAATAACTTCTATTCATAAAAGTGCAGTGGTTCAATAGCCTCAAATAATTTATTATACTATTATGTATGCACTTCTATAGTGCCAATCATTTGAGACTTCCCATAAGTTAAAAAATTAAACTACAATGGGGTGTAACTATCCCTAATTCACTTTTTTTTCTTTTTCTTTTTTTTTTTTTAAAAGTGAGACACAGTAATACTTTAATAGAATGATAAAGGATTGGATTTGAACCAAGAAGGCAAGGAAAGTTTATTATGGGCCTGAAACCTCAAATAGCTAGTTTCACTCCTGAACGTTAGTTTTCTTTATTTTTTATTATTTTTGAGTCAACGTTAAAAGCTATGGTTTATGATGCAAAAATATGAATCCTAGGTGAAACCAAACTAAAGGGCACTGCTACAGATATATTATTATAAACTGGTATCTACAATAACAATGGCTCCAGAGGAGACTAACATTTATTGTGTAAAATTACTTGGATGAAGGTATTGTCAGAAACAATCTCAAATTTGTAGGTTATATTACAGTACGGTTCCACTCTGGAAAGTGACTATAAATATGGCATTGTGGGGTTGCATGTTTCTTTTCAATGATTTCCAGACCCAAAGTGCTCAGTATACCAGTAAAAAGATGTTTTTGCTAACTGTCAACACTACATATTTGTCCTCATTTCAGACAGTCAAGCTGAGATATTTCGATCTTGAACACTTGTAGTAAATCCTGCCCTCAGTGGACCAGTGTAACCCCACGGTCTTCAGTGGGACTTCAATAATAAATTCTACTAGTGATTCACAAGTGGGAAGCTTGTTCCCTCTTCACTGTGTTGGATCTGCAAGACTAACTGGAGTAAAAAGCAGTAGCCAGCAGATAGGATTCTGAAGACACAAAGGGAGTAATCTGCTGAGAAGGGTGGGGCCTTTTTTTTCTCCAAGTCACTTCTCAGAGTGGATCCTCACTTCAAGCTAGTACAAACAGAAAAATAAGATACAGCAGAACTTGATCACTGAGTACACCAGCTAACAGAGCGCCAACTACTAACGATCTGGGGTTGAGGAGGAAATTTTCCTGTGGATGGATTATTGTCCATTATAGGACTTCTGACACCCTCCTCTGAAGGATCTGGCTTTGGCCACTGTCAAGACAAGATACTGGACTGATGGGCCACCATTCTAATCCAGCATATTCCTAACTCTGTTCCATTCCTCTATATTGTCCATTTGAGATGCTTTCTTTCTTATATAAGAAAATAACTTGTACTGACAAACTCTCTCTCTTTAATACAAAATAACTAAAAAGTATTTAAAGTAAAAGGAACTAAAAATATTTAAGTAGCACTAGTTAAAATAGGCAGTAATGTCCTTGGATATAATGGTATAAGTTACTGAAGAAATTGACACTGCTATTCTTTGATCTAAAGTAGAGTTTGCTGGACATTACATTATGGTAACTATTTTATAATATGTTTGACCATATCAGTAATATGGACAAAGTTATACATGAACAACATACACAGCTTTGAGAAAACATTCAGGGAATTTGACTGGCCCTTACCTCTCCACCAAAGAAATAATGGTTAAACATATTATAGTGGCAGAAGTCTTCCTCTGTATAAAACTGTGAATACCTGTAAAATAAGTTTTGAATGTAATAGAAAACATAAATTCCTGTATGTTAGTAATAAGATTTAGGGTGAAAACTTGTGAGCACAGGGCCATGACTGCTTAATTACAAAATATCTTGACAGGCTGAGTGCAGAGGACAAGTACTTATATTGCCCAATCACTGAGCTAGTTGGAAAACAAGTATACCACATGGATCCTGGCTAGGGGAAAAAAAGAACAGATGGCAAAAATTAAAAATGAAATAAACCACACAGAAAAAATAGTTTGTGTATGTTCCCCATACAGACAGACACTTAACAAAACCTACCTGAAATCAATATCTAGCAGAAGGCTTTTAACACTGGACTCCTGTTCTCGTGATGCTTTTAATTGGATCAACTCATGAAGCCTGAGGTAATTAAAGCAAAGCAGTTTAACGTATCATATCATGAGTGCTTCAGAAAATAGTTAACTAGACAAGAATGACCAATAGTTTTCCAAAGAAAACAACTTATTTTTCAGATGAAATCACACTGAAATCTCCCAAATTCAAGTTATCAATCTTTCAGTTTCACTACTATTTAAAGTTAGAAAAAAACATCCCATTACCCGAAACACAATATTAGAGATTATAAAGCAGTGGAGATTGTTGAGCCCATCAGAATTCTCAATACCTTTTTTTTTTTTTTTTTTTAATAAAGAGAGGCTTCTTGCGTCAAGGAGAAACCCAGTGCACTTCAGTGCCAATACCATGGAAGACAGCAAAACTCTACTTTCTAATGAAAGAAGACTGTTGGTACTTCACTATAATATTTATAAGGCCTTCCCTTCCTGTATCTTCATAAGATCTTCATGAGCTGCTTTGGCAATACCAAGTACCTCAAACCAGAGCTCATGAAGGCACTTTAATGTCACATACAGAGGGAGAGAACCCTTCTGCTAGATACTGAATCACGTAAGAAAAAGGACTAAGCAAATTAGGTCTCGTCTATACTACAAAATTAGGTCGATTTTATAGAAGTCAATTTTTAGAAACCAATTTTATTCAGTTGACTGCGTATGTCCATACTAAGCGCATTAAGTTGGCAGAGTGCG
Organism: Chelonia mydas; assembly: GCF_015237465.2. NCBI lineage: Eukaryota > Metazoa > Chordata > Testudines > Cheloniidae > Chelonia > Chelonia mydas. The sequence continues at coordinate 106,299,342 of NC_057852.1, forward strand.
TCCTCACTACCGTGGCTAGCATCAACTTACAGAGCGGTGCACTTTGGGTAGCTATCCCACAGTCTCCACTGCCCATTGGAATTCTGGGGTAAGCTCCCAATGCCTGATGGGGCAAAAACATCGTCGCGGGTGGTTTGGGGTACATTTCGTCAGGCCCCTCTCCCTCCTTCACTCCCTCCGTGAAAGCAACGGCAGACAATCCATTCGTGCCTTTTTTCCTGGGTTACCCGTGAAGACGCCATACCATGGCAAACATGGAGCCCACTCAGCTCACCGTCACCGTACGTCTCCTGGGTACTGCTGGCAGGTACTGCATTGCTACACAGCAGCAGCTCCTTGCCTTCGCAGCAGACGGTGCAGCAGGACTGATAGCCATCGTACATCTCCTGGGTGCTCCTGGCAGACCTCGGTGAGGTCGATCAGGGGCGCCTGGACAGACATGGCTATCCTCCTCTTAGAGCACTGAATGGGAGCCAGAGACTCCAGGTCATTCTCTTCTTTAAGTTTCGTCTCATGGAGATTCAGTCCTGCCTGGAATATCATGTGAGCTGGAGGCCTCTCCCTCAGGCTGCTCTCCCAGCCAGCAGCACCGCGCGGTCGCACCTACCCCAGCCTACCCCTTGCTCCCATGGCTCATGAAGCCTGGACAGTAGTAAGAGGCAGTTCAACTATAGGCTGAGCAAGTGCAGAATGGTGGTAGAATGTGCCTTTGGACATTTAAAAGCTCACTGGTGCTGTTTGCTGACTAGGTCAGACCTCAGCGCAACCAACATTCCCATTGTTATTGCTGCTTGCTGTGTGCTCCATAATATCTGTGAGAGTAAGGGGGAAACGTTTATGGCAGAGTGGGAGGTTGAGGCGAATTGCCTGTCGTCCAATTTTGAGCAGCCAGACACCAGGGCGATTAGAAGAGCACAGCAAGGCGCGCTGCTGCGCATCAGAGAGGCTTTGAAAACCAGTTTCATGACTGGTCAGGCTTCGGTGTGACAGTTGTGTGTGTTTCTCCTTGCTGCAAACTCACCCCCTTTGTTGATTTTAATTCCCTGTAAGCCAACCACCCTCCCCACCTCGAAATAAAGTAATTATTGTTTTGAAACCATGTATTCTTTCTTTATTAATTAAAAAAAAATATGAGATAACGGACAAGGTAGCCTTGGTGGGATGGGAGAGGAGGGAAGGACAAGGCCACATTGCTTATTGTAGCCATACTAAAAATCAAACTGTTTGAATGACAGCCTTCTGTTGCTTGGGCCATCCTCTGGAGTGGAGTGGCTGGGTGCCCGGAGCCTCCCTCCCCCCAGTTCTTGGGCGTCTGGGTGAGGCGGCTATGGAACACGGGGAGGAGGGTAGGTGGTTATACAGTGGATGCAGCGGGGGTCTGTGCTCTTGTACACTTTCCTGCAACTCCAACAGATGCTTCATCGTGTCCGTTTGCTCCCCCATTAGCCTCAGCATCGCGTCCTGCCTCTGCTCTTCGTGCTCACTTAATTCTTTCCTGGCCTCTGCCACCGAATGCCTCCATGCATTAAGGTGTGCCCTATCAGTGCGGGAGGACTGCATGAGCTCGGAGTCATCGTGAGTGTGGTTTTTTTGCCTTCTAATCTGTGATAACCTCAGGGACGGAGACGATAGGGGGAGCGTAGAAACATTCTACACTCTACAGTTCTGGGGGGACTGCATGGTCACCTGTGCTGCTGAGTTCGCCACGCTGACCAAACAGGAAATGAAATTCAAAAGTTTCTGGGGGTTCTCCTGTGTACCTGCTAGTGCACCAGAGTTCAAAGTACTGTCCAGAGCAGTCACAATGGAGCACTCTGGGATAGCTCCTGGAGGCCAATACCATCGATTTGCGTCCGCACTACCCCAAATTCGACCCAGCAAGGTCGATTTTAGCGCTACTCCCCGCATCGGGGAGGAGTTCAGAAGTCAATTTTAAGAGCCCTTTAGGTCGACGGAACGGGGTTGGTTGTGTGGACGCAGTCATTTTTAAAATCGACCTAACGCAGCTAAATTCGACCTAACCCTGTAGTGTAGACCAGGGCTTAGTAACAAGAATTTCTTGCAAGACATATTGATGCTCACTAACATACCTTGGTGTGCCAACACAAAGCACTCTTTTGAATCCTAGAGCAATAATAAGGTCCAGCAGAAACTGACAGCTTCTATCTGCAAACAAATACTGTGCATTTGTCTTCTTATTCTTCAGTGGACACAAAAGTTGACTGGGCCTTTGTAAATGGGCAATGGAGAGATCACTAAGTATTTGATGGCCAGAGTGTTTTCCCCACTCTATTGGCAATAGCAACTGCTGGCATTCTTGACAAAATTTCCTTTTTGATAATGGCAATAGACCAAACTGTTTATACCTTCAAATACAAGATAAAATGAGGAACCAATTTTAGAAAACAAACCATTGAATGAAGGTATGAAATTAGTCCAAGTATTTTATAAAAGTTTAAACAATACAGTAGCACTATTTCAAAGGTACTGAACCTCAATCAATTAATGGTTAGGAAAAAAAAGTGTTCAACAGCATGCTTGGGAAAAGCCTTACTTGACAAGAAAAGGGTGTAGCATGGGGGCTAAGTGTGTTGTGAATCTCAACAGAGATTGGTATACATAGAGAAGAGCCTATTCCTGCTACCAGCTAATGAGCTACTCCTTTAACTTAAGTGGTAGAAGCCTGTTTCTTTGGTGCTAAAGGTTCAAATGACTGTAGTAACTGAAAATATTGGGCCCCCTCCAGACTTCTAGCAGCAACACGGTCAGCAATACCCTTGGACTGGGGCAAAAACTTCTTCTACAAACTCTGGAGTAGGATGATAGCAAGACCTTTATGAAATATTCAGTAGTGTACATTTCTTTTGTGCTATCCAGCTCACTTAGTCGCGTAATTGGCTTTCATTTTTATATTATTTTCCAACTGCATTCACTACTTGATTTGAACTCCTACTACTGCTGACCTACATTATTTTTATTACCTTAGCGCCCACAATGTGCTAGGCACTGTCCACTCATACAAAGATACAGTCCCTGCCCTGAAGAGATCACAATTTAAGGAAACTTTTCATGTAATTTTATCTTCATAGTTGATTGGTTCTTATTTTCCCAAATCTTGTCTGTAATTTTTCATATTTTTAATTAGCATAATGGAGGGATGATCAGTACATATGATGTACCTAAACTATCTACATGCTCATATTTAGTAATGAAAATGCACATAGTAACAATACCTTTCCATGTTCTGTCTGTGTGACAAAGAGGGTTGACAACTTCTATTAACTCCTTCTCGTGCTGAAAGTCTAGCTTCTGACACCTGTAGATATAGAAAATGTAAACAAAGATGTGAACCTAACTATGCTATATGAAAAGTTCACACTTCTCTGTTGAAAAAAAAAGTATGGATTCCCAGAAGACCTAACATTTCTATTTCAGCATCTGACTATCCCTGCAAAAGATCCTACTACTCAGAAGAATTCCCACAATCCCTGCAGAGATCATGGCAGCATTCAACATACTGGGAAGGTGATTCCCTGAAAGAATTCAAACAGCCTATGAAAGGATAAATTCCCTTCTTCTCATCCTTCTACAATAATAAAACCAGGAGTGGGAAATCAAAAATGTTCTGTTGCAGTGGAGTGAGAGAAGGATTTACCCACTGCTAAAGGATGCCACAGTCTTAAATGAGATCCTAATCCCTGTAAGGAGTATAAACCTGGTCCTGCCACCGAGGACAATGAGAATTTTACCATTAGCTTCAATAGATGGAGGATCAAGGCCTTGTAGCTGGCCTGAAGGTATGATTGGCCCTCCCCAAGTATTTTAAAAATATTTATTTTATTCCTATAAGAAATTCACACTTCCTGTCAGATTTTATTTAACCTTTTTAATGCAGCTGCAAAACATCTACAAAGAAGCGACAAAACTAGTTTATTTAAAGGACACAATGGAAGGCTGTGAAGTTTAATGGACTGGGAACCAACGAACCTAAAGTACGTATAATTCCTGTATGGACACGTCTATCCACTGGCAACACCACTTCACTCCACACAATCCAGCGAATAGCCATCTCACACAGTTTTCAAGTTAGACAACTTTTCATCACTTCCAAACAGCTGGGTTTGAACAGCAGACCAAATGGTGAAAGGCTTAAGAATCGGATTGATAAACATCCATGCTAATATCATCCCCCAAGAAGTGAGTTTTAAGATCCAATTTGAATCATGCAGACATGTTGACAATAGTATTGGAGAAAGAGATAAGTTACACATTCATGAATGTGAAGAAATGATAACACCAAGCCCAGTGGGAAGATACTGTGGCAAGCTATTCCCTCCGAGCTCCACCAATGCTCATCAATCCTGAGTTAACATTATTTTTAAATTGTCTGAGCAAAGACATACAAATCAGGAAAGGGTGCAAGGAACTGTATTGTGTTATGTAATATTCACATAGAGTGACATTTAACCTCAGCTGTACTTCCTTTGAAAGCAAATCCTATTTGAAACTGGATCTCCAGAGCTGCAGGGATATTTCACCATTTAGCCCATTCTCTTTGTCCAACCGCTGGAACTTTAGAAATAGTAAATATTATTGCTTCTCAGATAAAAGAAATCTTCAGTTCAAATATAAATATATACACACACACAGGAAAAAAAAAACATTAGCCATATCTTAAATAGTATTTTCTTACCTTTTCATTTTCCCATTGAAAAAAATTGCAGTCTTTCCTATCTCTACATGCTGAACAAGCATAAAATCTTCTTCCCTCTTCTTTTCCTTGGCTAATCTTTACAAACAGTAGAGTAGGACCTAAAGAAGAAATGTGCTGAGATCAGTACCTTTAAAAGAAAAAAATGCAATTTTTCCATTTGCTACAACACTAGTTATAAGGGATTACAGAATTAGATCTGAGATATATTTATGGCCATCCCTCCCCGACCCTGCCTACGTCCCCTCTGCTACAACTCGCCCCCATTCTCTCCAGCCCCTTCCCGTCCCGAGTTCCCTCCGCCCATCAGTCTCCGCTTGCCTCTGCTCCCCTCCAACCAGCCCCCATTGTCCTCAGCCCCACCTTTCCTTCCCCTCCCCTGACATCCCTCCCTCCGCTCCCCTCCCGGGATCCGTCCCACTGGCCGGGCTCAGGACAGCGCTACCCCCCGACTCACCGTGCGGGCAGCAAGGAGCGGGCCGGCCGGCCTCCTGCCCCAGCACCACCGCCACCCCCGAGCCCCGCAGAGCCCTCTCGCTTCCGGCCGCCGCATCCCCCATATCAACTCCTAAACCCCGCTCCGCGGAAGCTGCCATGCCACCGTCCCGGCAGCCTTAGCGCCCCCCGCCAGTATCGGGTGGTGATGATTCCTGCGGGCGAGAGAACACATGCAAACCCCTCCCTGCGTGCGCCGGCTGCAGCGCCACCCCGTGGCCGGAGGAGCGCCCGCCCCAGGTGAGTAGCACCTGGGATTTGCAGCCCTCGTTAAATCACAAAAATTAAACGTTTTCCTCACTTCTGTCCCTTCCCTCGCCCCCATCCGCACAGAGAGCTGCGGCTGCACCTGCCCAGCCCAGGCCCCATTTTGAAATTTTATTCTCGCACATCTTTTAAAAACATGATCTCCTTGCTGGAGGTGGGGAGAGCTGAAGGAGTCCCACGAGCTCTGGGTTTTCTTGTTCTGCAGGAGCTGGTTATTGTTTGGTTATTGTTAAGGAAAAGTTAGCACATGTGACTCCATGTTGGTTTGGGGCCCACCATTGTCCAAAAACAAGCACATCATGCTCCGGGAGGCGTGTTCCTTAGCTACTGCATTCCTGTGAAAATCCTCCTCCTTGTCTCCAGCCTGCCTTGACTCCCAGTATCTGTTCTTTGTCACTCCCTAAACTCCCTATCTCCTGGCCTTTGATGTGAGGCCTCCCATCCTGATAATAAAAGTTACTGATGCATGGCTTTAGGACCATGCTGTGTAATTAACATACTAGTTTAGCACGAGGAATGCACCAAGCAGGGATAGGTAGTAGATAAGAAAAGGGTTTGTTTACTAGCTAAGGTTTCCGATGCACGAGGGCAACATGCTTTGCTAAAAAGTATATAACCTTTGTATAATCTGTATTCGGGGTCCCCTCCTGGCTAGCAGGGGGGCACCACGCTCGAGCGTAATAAACTTAGTGTCTTTTGGGAACTCTGCAGTTGTGGACTTTATGTGCCTCAGCCTAGATTCAAACTGTGCGTGACCTATCAGGTATAATTCGCAGCATTTGTGTGCGTGTCCTACCAAGTGTAATTTGTAGCATTTGTGTGCGTGTCCTATCAGGTATAATTCGCAGCATTTGTGTGCGTGTCCTACCAAGTGTAATTTGTAGCATTTGTGTGCGTGTCCTATCAGGTATAATTCGCAGCATTTGTGTGCGTGTCCTACCAAGTGTAATTTGTAGCATTTGTGTGCGTGTCCTACCAGGTATAATTCGCAGCAGTTGTGTGCGTGTCCTCTCAGGTATAATTCGTAACATTCTCACAACTCTCATCATTTGCCACACTCAAAACAGGCTTTTCAGATGTGGGTGTAATGCAGGGGAAGTCTACTCCTTAGACTGCAACAGGAACCATTTGAACTGGAACTGTATTTTAGTAGGTTTTATCTGATTTTTCTGTATCACTGCTCTTGGAGTGCGACATCCATATTTTCATGTGTTTATACTTTAAAAAGTTACCTTTTAAATTGACATTTTTCATACACATTGACTTACACAGACAGAAAGGGTGGTTCTGCACAGGTAGGCCTCACTGTGGGCCTACTCTGAAATTTGACTTCAGCACAGGAAAGTTTACGTGTGCAGCTGATCCCTTTGCACAAGCATTGTTTTCCAATTTCAGTCACAAACAAGTTTTTACTGCTGTGGATGCCTATTTCACCTACAGAATCAATACAGCTGAGAGTGGATGAACTGCATTCTATTCCTTCTCAATCAAAATTCTTAGTGAGTGCTCATTTATACAACCCCACTGAATATAGGGGAGTTGCACAGATGTCACATAGAGCAGAATTTAGCCTGCACAACCTTTGTTACAAGTCATAGATATGATAAGAAAACCCAGCTGGTGTCTCAGGTGCCAGGTGGAGGTTATTCACTGTCAGATAAATATAGAAATCAGCTACCACAGAATGCCCTTCTGACTTTGACAGTTGCTTCTTTAAGTAGTACTGGTTCTGAAACTAGGGGTTGAAAAGCATATCTCCCTGTGGTAAAAGTGCAGTCCTTGTGACTCCATAGGACTTCTGCTCCTTCTCAAATGTTACATACATATACACACACACACCCCAGAAATTTAAAACAAGGCATCACCCTCCACTAAAATAGCAAAGAAAAAAGGGATGTGGAAAATCCTACTCTCTTCCTTGGTACTTAAGGATATGTCTACACAGCAAAGAAAAACCTGCAGCTGGCCCATGCCAACGGATTCAGGCTCATGGGACTCAGGCTTTGGGCTGAAATCCAGACTATAGGACCCTGCAGGGCCTGAGAGCCCGGAAGTCTACATAGCAATGAAACAGCCCCACCGCCCTGGCCCTGCAAGCCTGAGAGTCAACTGGTGAGGCCAGCCATGGGTTTTTCTTTGCTGTGTAGACAAGTAAGTGTGCCAAGTACATGCTATCTTGGACAACATATGGGCACAGAACACAAAGGGAAACGAGCAGGTAAAAATAAAATACCATGTTTTTAAGGTTTCAGAGTGGTAGCCGTGTTAGTCTGTATCAGCAAGAAGAACGAGGAGTACTTGTGGCACCTTAGAGACTACAAATTTATTTGAGCATAAGCTTTCATGGGCTAAAATCCACTTCATGAGATGCATGCAGCGGACAATACAGTTGGAAGATGTGTGTGTGTATATGTGTCTGTGTGTATATATATATATACACACATACATACACACACACACACACACAAACAGAGAACATGAAAAAACGGGATTACCATAACAACTTTAACAAGACTAATCAATTAAGGTGGGCTATAATAGCGTGTGTGTGTGTGTATATATAAAAAAATCTTCCTACTGTATTTTCCACTGCATGCATCTGATGAAGTGGGTTTTAGCCCATGAAAGCTTATGTCCAAATAAATTTGTTAGTCTCTAAGGTGCCACAAGTACTCCTCATGTTTTTAAGAGTATCTAACTATAGATCATTAGGTAGAGTCAAGCTGCCTGCACTTGTTAGTTTCACAAGCATATTATTCACGGTATTTATAAATTCAGCCAAGAGGAATTCCTGTTTGCTCCTTGCTATTCATTGGCAGGAGACAAGTTGTAACAGAGCAGCAGCACATACGTTTATATTGTGTAAGGGAAAAAGACAAACTGCAGAGTATTATTATTTTAATAATTTGTGGAATGATTATAGAAATGGCAGTATTCAGGACTCACTGTTTTCTTCTGTTGTTGGTGCTTGTTAATTTAGATAGGTAAAGAATAGCTAAATAATGTAACCATTTTCAGAATACCTATTCTTGTTTCAGTCTCATCATAGATGAATGGCTTCAATGCCACATGGCTGCCTGAACAGCTTCTTCACAGCGGGTACTTGAGTCTCAACAGAATGTTAAGTAGGCAAAAATAAAGTTAGTATCCAAGATATCCAACTGCTTATTAGAAACGTGTAAGTTTGTTAGTATAGTACTAATGGCATTGCAAGTGTTTTTTGTTGTACTCTTTCCCATTATATGTAATATTGAAAAAACTTATCATAATGTTCTACATCATGTACATTTTATCTTGTAGAAAGTGATTTGGATGCAGACTTTACAAAAGATTAAGTTAAGGTCCTCTTCCTGCTTAAGAAATAAAAACACTTTAGGCAAAAACTGTCCATTTCAGACTGACATTTATTGTTGCAAGTAGGCATGCCCAATACCTTAAATATACTCTTTAAATTTAAGAAATTGTTCAGCTAAAAACTGAAGCCATAGAACCTTATAAAGGTGGCTGCCTCAATCATATTTTAAACACCACAGTCCCAGTAAATTCTACATTTAAGGCTTAGACATTTTAGTAAATCAAGGGAATTCTTGACATGCTACAATATGTACATCAACCCAAAATTATATAAAACAGTATACAAGGATTTTGTTTTTGGGATTAATAGTATTGCTTGGAATTATAAAATACAGCAATGTCTGAAATACTTAAACTGTAGGTTTCCTAAAAGCAACAATATTTGTAACAAAGGTTTTTCCCCCACCCCAGGTCCTAACCTTCCAGGACATCACTGAAGTAAAAATAATTTACCATATCACATAAGCCACAGATGTGAAAGATGAGTCTATATTTTAAACTGGGTAGCTTCAACATAAAAACAAATAAGTGGCAGGCAAACATGGGGTTGCAAGGAGTCCAATGACAGTGTTGCTGTACTCTACACATTGCAATCTATTTTCTGCCTTTGCTGGTCCACATTAAATAATGGAGAGCGTTTAAACTGAAATGTTGCAAGTGGGATGGCTCAACAACCAACACTCCAGTGTTTTCATCAATCAACAATGGCAGGGAACTACTTTGGTGTCAGTTAATATACTCCATTGAATTGTCATACATAGCGTTAGCAATCAACCCATCAATTCTAAACAAAACTATGCAGTATTTTGTTGTCATGATGGAACTATAGAATGCTACCTATGGAGTAAATATAGTACAGACAATTTTCCATAAGTTATTTAAATATACAAGTGATCCTTAAAAGGCTAAAGACCAAATTTCACCCAACAATACATGTACATAACTCCCACTGAGGCCAAATGAAGTTGTGTACACATATGAGGGCAAAAATTTGCCCTAATTCTGATTAAACTAAGATGTGCTTTTTTGGTCCCCAACTCAAAAACCTTTGGAGTATTTTTCAAGTTTCAAAAATTGCAACTAATGCACTTTTTTAAATGCATGACCATTTTATTTGAATATTTTCCAACTCACTAGGCTATGAAAACCCATGGAATAACTTATGACATCTGTAAGCAGTAACACTGAATAGCATTTTACAATCAAAGAAAGAGAACATGCTGTGCTTCATTTCTAAAGCATATATAAAAAGGATCAGTTTATAATTGTATGTGCTCACATTTATATCCAACAATAAGCATTTTTTCTATGTTGTATTCAAAAGTAGTCTCAGCATATGTAAACTGTAAGTTTTCCCTTTAGTATGAATTCAGCCTATAAAAATACAGTATAGACAAATTCCTCTCATTCCCTGACATAAGGATTCACAATTTTGACACAAAAATTGTAAACTTTGATTACATTCAAAATACAATGCTTAAATCTTTACATTTTCAAGTTAAGTTTTGAGGTTTTGGCAGTCAGAGCCCTCGGTATATAGCAGAATTACATTATTGCAGAGCCTTTTGTGTAAAGTAGCTTACTAAATTACAGTCATTTACTTTCCTCTTATGTTGCTACCAGGAGGAAAAGAAAGGCTTCCTGCTATGAAAGGTCTGTGTGAATGCATTACTCAGATGAACAATTCGGCCCTGACTTCCAGTACTACTTCGCTCCACAACCACGCGTGGCATCTGAACTAGCTGAATTGGACTTCTTCCATCTTTTAATGCCTGAGTGAGATTTAGTATCTGCAGAAATAAAATAAAACAAAGTAAGTGGTACCTAATGAAAATTTGATTGTTCAACCTGTTTAGATGCTGCTCTTAAAAAAACAACCAACCAATCCCATAGGGTTCTGGTAATTCTATTTTTCAGGTTTCAGAGTAACAGCCGTGTTAGTCTGTATTCGCAAAAAGAAAAGGAGTACTTGTAGTATTGTTTCATGGTCTCTGTGTATATAATGTCTTCTGCAGTTTCCACAGTATGCATCCGATGAAGTGAGCTGTAGCTCACGAAAGCTTATGCTCAAATAAATTGGTTAGTCTCTAAGGTGCCACAAGTACTCCTTTTCTATTTTCTCAGTTATCTTTCTCCTAAAGAATCACATTGTTTTTTAAACTGCAAGTAAAACAACATAAGATATTACTGGGCAGCTGAACGTTCCACTAATCTTTTCTCTTGAGAGCATACACACCAAACCCTGCCTTAAATACCTCTTGTGAAGCAAGTTCTTTCTGAACTACTGGAATAGGTTACAAATGCAGAAATGCTTTCAGGTCTACATAGTCTAGCACATCTCCAAAGAAACCCATATATTAAAACACAGGAGGGCCATCAACATTTTCTTAGCCTAGAAGTCTGCCAGCTAAGATTTTAGCTATGAAATGACTGTCTCATATCACAAGAGAATGATTACAGGCTACCTTAAAAACCCATCTAAAATGCAGTTATCCTAGTTATTCTCTCATGTCTTTCATGAACCCTGGGGACCTTTGAAACAGAATATTTTTTTTCTATTTTACGTTACAAGATGGAAAGTTTTAGGGCATCCAGACTATGCTGAACTTTAGTGATGCTATTATAGCCTTTACACAGGTAAGCGTCTAAGCTTTTAGTTACATGGATCCCTGAACGATGCATGGCTTAAAGGAAGAGAACGTCTCTTTATGCAGCAAGTAATGGCTAGACCTACTCGGTTTGTGCTGAATCCAATGACTCTTGTGAGTTAACAGACATTTTGGTGTAATTCTTGAAATATCTTCAGAAAATTGTTTAGAATACAAAAGGGTCTAAGAATTCTTAAGGGAATATGGTATTGACCAGTAAAATCTTAGCTGGATCTCTATTATTTTAAAAAAGGCTTTTCTAAACTAGAATTTGTCTTGATTCTAAATTAAAGGTTTTGCAGAGTTCTTTTGTTAAATAATCAATTTTCAATGACAAGTTACCGGCGTGTCATGAGAAGGTTACTCACTTGAATCAGTTTGGTGCTTGATGAATACTTCCCAGCGATAAAACTCTGTGAAGAAGGGGATGTGACTTTTATATGTCCACACACCAAACTTCTTTCACAAGTTCTTTCAGAAACCAGGCCTAACAGTTCATTTTGACAAATATGCTTTTACTGGCTTTTTTGCCAGAAGAGCTACTTAATTTACCAGAACCATATTTGACTCAGCGAGCAGGAAAGCAGTATCAATGCCATGGACTTCTGTGAAAAGGGGTCAGATTAACCCTGTACAATGCCACTGTAAAACTGAACATGCATAACTTCTGCATTGTTCAGACAGATCATGAGCTCAAGGAAATCAAATTCATAGAGTTTAAGGCCAGAAGGGACCACTAGATCATCCCATCTGACCTCCTATATATCACAGGCCCTTAAATTTCACCCAGCTATCCCTGTATTGAGCCTCATAACTGGTTTTTGGCTAAAGCATCTCTTTCAGAAAGGCATCCAAGTCTTGATTTAACAACATCAAGGGATAGAGAATCTATCATTTCCCTTGGTAGTTTGTTCCAGTGATTAAATCATTCTCACTGTTCAGAGCGTATAACCTATTTCTAATTTGAAAATGTCTGGCTTCAGCTTCCAGTCATTGGTTCTTATTATGCCCTTCTTTGCTAGATTTAGGGGCCCTTTCTCTTCTCCCTGTGAAGGTACTTATACACTAATAGTCATCTCAATCTTCTTTTTGATAAAGAGTTCAATCTGTTTAGTTTAAGACTCTCACTACAAGGCAGTTTTCTCCAGTTTCAATCATTTTTATGGCATTTTGCTGTACCTTCTCCAGTTTTTCAACATTCTTTTAAAAATGCTGAACACAGAATTGAACAGAGTACTCCATTATGTCTCACCAATTCCTTATGTAGAGGTAAAACTCACTTCCCTACCTCCAAGGATTGCATTAGCCCTTTTTGCAATAGCATTGCATGGGAGCGCATGTTCAGTTGTTTGTCCACTATGACCCCTAAATCCTTTCCAGAGTCATTGCTTTCCAGGATACAGCCCCCCTTTCTGTAGATTTGGCCTGCATTCCTCATTCCTATAACTTTGCATTTGGCTGTATTAAAATCATTTTGTTTGACTGGGCCCACTTTACCAAGCAATCAAGATGGTTCTGCATTACCGGCCTTTTCTACCAGTCTGTGTGCCATCCATAAATTTGAATCAGCAGTGTTTTTATATTTACTTTCAGATCACTGACAAAAATGTTGACTAACATGAGGCCTAATACTGATCCCTGTGGAACCCCTCAAAAAGTACCTCCATTCAATGATGATTCCCCAATGACAACTACTTGAGATCCGTCAGTGAGCCAGTTCTAAATCCATTCAATGTGTGCTCTAGGTTTTATAGTGCCCCTTTTAAATAAAATGTTATACAGTACTAAGTCAAATGCGTCACAAAAGTCAAAGGTAACTGTATAGATGCAACATACTTAACCCGCAAACTTGTAAATCTCCTAAAAAAGAATCAAATCACCTTTCTTGACAAGACATACTTTCTGTCAAAGCAAATCTTATGTTCAAGTCATACATTAATTAGCACACAGACTAGCATAGCACTTCAACTTAAAATAGTAACTTCAGTGGGAGATCTATTGGCTTACAAAGTTTTGACTGGATAGCTAATATAAAATGTAATATTCTAAAGTTATGGTGGCAGAGACTTCGGTCTCCAGGAGGGTTACTTGTATATTAAAAATAAACACCAAAGCGATCCGACCAACTAAAGATTGATGCAAAATGAGAACCACCCGTTTGTTACATGCTAGAGAAGCCAGCTAAAAAAGAAGGTTGTCTAGTACTCCAGCGCAAGACCGGTGGAAAGAAATTATCCTTTTGATATTTCATTCAATAATTCTGGGAAGCAGGTTTATCTATGTTTGCATAAACTGCTAAACTACTCAAACTGGAATAATTCACTGCTTAAACATCATACTAAAAAGTATGCATTTTGATCAGAATTCAGTCTCAATAAAACCATTACATAGAATTCTATACTTTATGATTAAGTGCATTTCAGTTAAACTGCAATTCAATTTGTAAATCCCAAGGTGTAAGCATGTGGTACAACGAATGATTTGTAAGGAGTTCCTGTTGCTTTGTCACACACTTATGTGCTAGGTTTCACAAAACTGTCTTTCAAGAAATAAACATACAGTTAAGGTCAGGTGTTGTTTCCTCAGCATTCACATTTATCTCAAGTTAACTGCTAGTTTAATTCAGCTTCTCAATTGCTGATTTAGCTGTATGCTGGTTTCTCTAAATACAGTTTATTAATCAAAGTTTTTCACTATATTTTGTTGAAAGTTCATAAAACCCTTTTACTAAGCTTTGATTTTGAATTATTATAGAGTTTGTTAGAGATCCTAAATTAATAGCATCAGAAATGGAATTTCTTTAGCTGTAAAACACAGACAGAAAGACCAACATCAATATAAGCTTCCCTGCTGCCTCCTTTCTATCCTAATGCATGAGAACAACCTCTAGGAATGAAACATTAAGTTCAGTCTTCATGGCCATTTGGCTAGATTTTTCAGAGATATTAATCACCATAACTCCCTTTCAATTTAACAGCAGTTAGTTTCAGGTATATCTGAAAAATCAGGCAACTATTAAGAAATACAGCAACTATTTAAATATCTTACTAAGTGGTAAAATTTTTTAAATGGGTCATGATAAGGAATTTAAAAATCAGCCATACCTGTCCCCTCATCACTGACATTTGGTTTTCAAAAGTAGCCTTGTCAAATCCTTTATCGGTCTTTATTCAAAATAAAAACAGAGCAGTTATTTTCAAAACATTTTACCATTCTTAAAACCAGATGTATTTGGAAACACAATCTTATTCTAAGAATTTAACTGACCTTTTGTAAAATTTTAAAGTTTATGATTGAGACAAACCATAACTAGGAAGGAAATTCCAAGTACAAAAGCAATTATAAAATTAAGTATAGTAGCTGTGTAAGATGACAGATTGGACTTGGACACTGTCAACATCAAAGTGAATTAGAAGTAATTTCAGATACTACACCTGTCCCCAGTTCTCTCTTTTTGTAGTTTTGAAACTGCATTTTAAAATGTCTCTCACCTATTACTGTGTGAAAGAACCACACAGGGTGACCAATATAAGGGAAACCGGGAAGCAGACTATAAAATAGAGAGCTATAAACTGCGCGAAGTAACTGAAAAAAGATTCTTTATTGTCTTTCAGTTTTAATTAATTAGGTATTACCTATAACAGTAAAAAGTTTCAGATACTGTATAAGTGGAATATTTCTGTTGACAGTACCCTTTAAGACATAAGAGGAACAGCATGAGCAGTAACTGTGCAAGCTTAAAATCCCCTTTTCACAAATGTTACTCAACCCCAATGTGCAGAAACTACCTATATGGGAAAAAGGACAGGTCTGTCTCCAGATTCATTAAATCCTTCACATTTCTGCTGTGACTAACAATGGGTGCTAGTTAGTGCCAATTTTGATTGTGGTATTTTAATCATTTTAAGTCAGACAAATACAAAATTACATTAATGAATGTGTTTCAGGACTCTACTTTTCCAATCAGAATTGCATTTTTAGAAATGCAAGTTGTGCACCCTCCCCCCTTCCTCACTATGGTCATCTGGAGCATTCAGCATGATAAATGTTCATATTTTACAAGATTAGAATTTGTATAAGTCCCCTTTACTAAGATTACAGTTGTGTTCAGTGCTTTAATAGACAGAGTAAAAGGAGGTGTGTGTGTATTCACAACTATATAGTTTGAATATCTTAAAATGAAACTGACAAAACCTCTGTCTGGAAGCCCATTCATTAATGGAATGACACAGGTTTTAATATCGCTTTGAAGGCACATGTAAAATGAAATATTTTAAATATGTACCAGCTGGACTAATACCTGATATTACAGTAAGTGAAGCTTTTTCCCCAGGTTATTACTGTTTATTTCAAGTGCATTGAAATTGAGATTGCCAGGCATCTTAAGTGACAAATATATTTAAATGCATGTTTTAGTTATTAGTTTAGTGTTTTTTAATTGATTATATAAAATTTAAGTGTAACAAAGGAGGCTATTACCCATCAGTAAAGTTGATTACCAACAATTTCAAATCTTTCATGCACAATACAAGGCCATACATATACAAAGGGGGATGTATGACTACTATGTCAGCCTATGTACCCCTTTTGCCATCCTAACATTAGTGGTAAAGCATAAGTAGTATCACATATTGTGAAATAATTAAGTAAAGTAATACAAGTTTCTAAGTTAACTTTTAACAATTAAGTTTTCCTTCCACATATACTACTCAACTAACTATCCCTTCTCAATTAAAAATTAATTCTGATTCACCTTGAACAGTTCATAAAGATCTTCACAAAGATCCTGTACAAAGTTCATGTCAGAAATACGAGGGAGAATCAAATCTCTGGTCTCTTGGGAAAAAGGAACTTTTGCTTGAGAAAGCCAAGCCCAATGAAATGGATCTAATGGGAAAAACAGTTCAATTTCTTGATTAATTAACAGGTAGAAGTTAGAATCAAATGATCTGCTTTGGGCAGAAATCTTAGGAAATAACTTGCTATTCAGTATCAAAACATGAAACCATTTGTCAGTCAGCAGTTACCAAAGGTTATTTACATATATAATATTCCCAAATTTGTTTGTCACTATTACATTCACTGTGTTTGCCTGTAATTACAAATTAAATTTGATTGCTGTAAAGGCTCTAGTTTTTAAGAGACTACAGAAGACATTTTAAAAGGTAATTAGGGTCACAACAAATATTTACTAGAACAAATAAAAATTAAAAAGGTTAATTGTTCCAAAATAAAAGTCCCTACTTTCCCTATCTCCCCATCAGTTATATAGTTTGTCTTGGAGTGTCTTGTATTTGATCAAATAAAACTACTTCCAGATAGTTGATTTGATTTAAAAATATAATCTATAATTTTTAAGTAAAGATCAATCTTAACTTACTAAGACATTTTCTTAAAAATAGCTTGAAAAATAAAAATTATTAACTATAACAAGGGTCTTTTCTCAATCCTATAATCTGTGAAAGAACGTAAGATGAAGTTTATGTACATTATATAATGCTTTTTAGTTAGAGAAAAGCAGCTCTGCATCCCAGAGCTAAGGCTTTTGAACCACACTGAGATAGATATTTTATTTTTAGAAGTAGAATTGCATCAATCTTGTCCAATTTAAAGAAGTTTATATGCTGAGATTAATAAAATTTATACCGAACAGAAAAATAGTAATGCTCTTTAATTTTAGTATCACAATACAGTGGATTCCACTTATTAACAACATCTCAGTTCTCAGCAAAAAATTACATTAACTGGAAGTTGCCCATAAGCAGAAGGCAGGTTTGCAGGGCTGCAGCTAGGGAAGGAAGCACTGGAACATACCTTCCCTGGCTGCAGACCCACAAGCCAGCCTGCAGCCAGTGCCTGGCACATTCCTTCCCTGGCTGAAGCCCTGCAAGCCTGCCTGTGGTCAGGGCCTGGCACATCCCAGTGTTTCCTTCCTTGGCTGCAGCCTCACAAGTCTGCCTGCCTTTCTTCCAAAAAGTGTTAATAAGCAGCATGCCCCAGGCCAATAGCCAAATCCCATTAGGGATCAACTCTCAGCAAAATGTTGCTCTTAACCAAAACTTAAGATTGGTATTGGTATTAACCAGCATCCACTGTACTTAAGTTTGCTGTCCCAGGTAAAGGTTACCTTAACCTCCGTACAACAGAATAAGGCTAAAGTTATATGTCACTTTGTATTTGTCTACTAATTTCAATAAACATTACAAAAGGATGAAGAATAGCTTGTTTTGTAATAGGAAGAAATAGGACCATTCCCATTTATAGAAATAATCTGGGAATTTTAGCACTCAAGAGAAATTCTATCATAGCAAGCAGAAAGTGCACATGAAAGATGCATCCCTAAATCCCTTCCAACCCCACATATCTAAGTAGGTATTCATATCAATGCATCCTATTAGTCACCATCCATTACTGGTGGGGTGAAAAACCAGCTAGTGAGTGACTATGAAGCACAAACACATTCCAAAAACAGTAAAAAGCCACTCAGTATTTGCTTATTTTCTTGAGGGAAAAAAATACACCATTATTCAATAAAAACAAAAGTTAATATGGTGAAAATATTGTAAGTATTCTCAAATACCACCTGAAGACAATTATTCCCTCAAATTGAAGATTAAAGAACTCAATACTCACATGCTCGCCACTCGTCAGGATGTTTAAAGGGAAAAGCTAAACCATTATCAATTGCAGCAATTTTAATAACAGGTTCTTTACTAGTAGTCCATTGGATATCCTAGGATAAGAACATTTTCAAGTTACTAGTAATTGAAATATCGATAAGATATACACAAAATTAAGTATACAGTAAACTGCATTATTATTTTTTTAATATAGCGGGTTTAGCAACACCACAAGTGCTTTAGACTGAACAAAAAAAATAAAATAAAATGAAGGCATTAAGTGGGAGTACTCAAAACGAAGGCCAAAAGTCAGGTGCATAAGGTTTGGATCCATTTATTCGCTTCTGTAAACAGTATAAATGACCAAAAGCAGCTACATCAAGACAGCCTGAAGATCTAATTTAAATCAACAAAACCAAGATTAAGTATTAGATGAACAGAGCATATCAATAAAGTAGCTAAGATACTGCATTTATGTGCAAGCAGACAGCTTTATTGTTAAAGCACATGTGCTACAAAATGTTGCTTCTACTTGTTTAGTTTAGTTAAATATGAAGTTCATTAATGGTTTTATCCAGGTCACTCTGTAATTTAATTTGACCAGAAGGATATAGCCACATATTTCACCAGGAGTACTCTATCACATTCCTAGTTAAGGCACACTGTGCATCAGCATTCCAGCTACACTGTTCAAATTTTATGAGTCAACTGACTAGTTTTGAAAAAAAAATTCTTCTTACCTTATCTGAAAGATCAATATCATCAGCTTGCTTTTCATACCTGACTAACCAGTTATCATTGCCCCTGTCTTCAAAAAGGAAAACAAAAGTTGTTGTGGGGACGTGCAAGTCTTTTACAATTAGCTGATCTTAAAATAATGTTGTAAAACAATTTGTTTCTATCATAAACTGAAGATATTTATTAGAAGGACAAGGGAAAATATTCACAAAAATATTTTTCCATCAAAATACACGTGTTTTAGAGTTTGTGAAAAAAACTAGTATTAGATTAACTGGAAAGATGTAAATTTTTCATGTTATTAATTCAAATTTTGTGTAGAGTCATGCACTAGTAGTTCAGCTTCCCTTACTGGCTGAGCAAACATGTAATATCAGGAACGTCAGCAGAATTCATTTTAACCTGTTTTCCCAGAATAAGTTGGCTATGTTGTGTATGTTCTCGCCAATCAAGTCGGGGGAGGAGGAGGACGGAAGTGTCAGTAGCAGCAGCAGAAATTTGGCTCTGGGCTGCTGGTGGGGAAAGGGCAAGGCCCTCCTCCAAGATTATCCATGTTTTAACAAATTTAGCTAAGCACACAAAGGGGAAAGGTCTACTTCTGAGGGAATTCTGCGCCACTGCACAAGCACAGAATTAACGTCCCTTCCAGATTCCTCCCCCCCGAATATCAATCCTCAATTGATTCTGATGGGGAGGCAAAGGAAGCTGCAATTACACCTTTCGCCCACCCAGGGCTGATGTGGTGCTAAAGAGAGGGCAGCTGGCTCATGGGCCGGAGCAGCCAGCCACAGAGAGGGGGATGTCAGAGACTGTCTTCCTCACAGCACTCTGCCCACAGGGCCAGGTGGAGGCAGCACAGGACATGGTGGGGATGACAGAGCAGGTCACACAGCGCTGCTGGGGGGGACACACAAACTGGGGTGGGGGTACAGGAGCTAGTGGGGTGACAACATTGAGCCAGGGGATGAACATTGAGCCAGGGGGTGCAGGGCCATCTGGGGACAGGGGGAGTGGGAGTGGCTGAGTGGGGCTTCAGTGATACATATGGACAAGGGCAGAGGTGCATGACTGAATGGGAGAGGCTGGGGTCAACCACGGTCTGCTCGGAGGAGGCTCCCCAAATCCCTTCCATCGCCACCCCCCCACCCAAAAAGCCCAAAACAAAAACACAACCCTCCAGGTTCGCTCCCAGACCCCTTCCCAGCAATTACTTCCTTCTCCCCTTGGTTCTTCCATTGGCCCTGACTCCCCGAAGCTTTGCACCGCTTCTGAGGGGTGCAGGAAATACATTTATTTATTGTAGTTTAAATGAATTATTACTCAAAGTTCTGTATTAATATAACTAATAAGGAATCTATTTGTCAAAAAACATTTCCTGAGTCTTTTTTGCTGACATGTAACAAAACAGACAACAAGTATGTCTGTATTTTGAAATGTTACCAAAATAATTGAAACTGGCATGATTATATTGTATTTTGACAAATAAAATATGCACAATTTTACAATATTGTGCACAGAATTTTTAATTTGTTGGTGTACAATTTCACCAGGAGTAAAGGTCTACCCAAAGATGCTGAGACGAGGGGAATAGAAGACAATCTTCATTCCTAAGAGGATATTCTCTACCAGAAAAACACAATGGTATGTTGTAAATTCTTTAACAGGGTCTGCTGGGTAGAAGGGGATTTTGTGGGGACAGAGGGGTGGTGTATTTAGATTCTTCATAGATTTGGATAAGCATCCAAACTTTGAACATTTTACTGTTCCACTATTGCTAGTTTTGTACATAATTTGGTTGTGTGGATGCTGCTTTACATGTTTGGTTTTTAACTTATTCTCTTAAAGTAATATGGCGCAGATCATGAAAAATCTGTAAAAGTCTGGAGACACTGAGATCAAGCTTGGAAACTGGCTGCCAAACCGTAACACTGACCAGAAAGCACAATGATATCATTATCATCGTACTTTCTTCCTTCAGGGAGTTTAAAGTGATATGCATCCTCAACAGGCTTTCCTTGAGATATCCTCAACCGGCTTTCCTGCTACATTCCTAATTGCGCAGGGTAGGTGGGGAGAGGAAGGAAAGAGGAAATTGCAGTGGTAGGACCTGTAGAAGAGCAAAAGAAGGAACCCACTACTGGCAAAGCAGTGGAGGAAATGTCCATACCAACTACCTTCACACTCATGAGGAAACTGGGCACCTACATAGCCAGCAACAGAACATCAGCCTCCAGCTACAGAAAAGGAAGTTTGGCCAGCATGAGATGCTGAGGGCCAAAGTTCACATTTCTCCTCCAGGGCTTGCTCATGCTGAATAGGACTAGTTCTGAAGTGATATGCAACTGGGCTGCCATCTTCTTCCACTCAGCAGAAAGATCTGGCAGCAGATATTGCTCCTCTTCCTAGTTAAGTGGTCTTGAAACCCCAGTGTGTCCCTCACAGCTTGGCTACGATATGGAAAGTGGAAGGTAAAAGCACATATCCTGGGAGACTTCCCTCTGCTAGTAATGGAAGAGGGACCGGAGAGCAAATATCCCCAACTCACATCAAAAGGCTAATCGCTGGCTGGGGTTGTGTGCTTGATTTGCTACATATTGCTCTAGCCCTCAGTGTGCCTTACAAAAGCCAAAAACTGCTTAAATGGCTGCTATGATACTTGATACATTTCAAAGACAAAACTTTTGTAGCTTCAATGGATTTCACAAGTTCATCTGCAAAGGAGTTTCAGATTTGTGAAAAGTATGTGAAATGCATTAGAAGAATGTTACTTTCACTCAGCACTATTTTCTGACTCGAATGAGCAAGCAGATATAAACTGGGGGACAGTATGTTAGATACCTGTGTTTCTGATGACATAATCTAAAACAACCAATCTCTCAAACTGTGACTGAAATTGTTTCCTAGTATTCTCAGGTAAAGGATCAGTTTCAAATTTCCTGAGCCAGTACTCAGCTTCTTTATATCCTTCAACGAACAGCTGGAAGGAGCCAACCTGCAATTTTAAGAACCTGCATTTAGAAAATGTAATCAAATAGGTGAAGTTTAAAAGTTAACTGAAAGAACTGAACACAAAGAGTTCTGAACACAAAGTGTTTGACAGTACTACTCAGAGTAAGCTACATGAAATATTAAGTCTACAAAATAATCCCCTGCTTCCAATTTCTAGATAACCACATTTTATAAGTTGAAATACAACTGAACTATTTCCAATTTCAGAGTTCTTTATGATTAGAGTACTACACCAGAACAGCATTCTAGTCTTAGTTTGCATATAAGTAGTATGTCAGAAAAGAATAGTTTAATGTTCAAAAACAAAACATAGCAATCATATTGATACATGATATAAATTTACTGAAAGAAAAGCAGCAACTAAAAAGTTTTACTACTGTCATAATTTGAAAGCAGTTCAATCCAATCAAACTGGAACTACTTCAGGAGCCATACAAGAGATGGCAAAAGGAAAACAGAAATGTTTCACAGCAGTCGTGAAGTAACTGGAAGCAACAGAGGTTGACTAAAGTGACTGTATGCGTACACCCTGATTTCTAGACCAGTCCTCATTTTTCATGTGGATCTTGGTATCTCAGAACTTCTTTTGGGATCCCTGAAATGTCCCAGCTCTTCTATTTCACCAGTCAAAACATCTGTTTTCTACATCTGTTCAATAATTTGCTCTATATTTACTAGGCACAAAACAGTCCAATGGACTGAATGTTCACAGTCATGAACAGCCTTTGGGGCAACAAGAAAATCAGACTACGCACTACTAAAGCTGCTGTTCTGCTCAAAGTGAACATCAGTGACGCTTGGTTCAGTGTTTCATAATAAGCTCATCCAGAACATTAAGTTACTAGAGAAAATCCTCCATTCTCACAAATATGCAACTTTCATGTCTGAGTCAGAGAACTGGCAGCAACAATACTAGCACACTTTTTAAAAATAAGAGAACTTCTGTATGACTTTCATGACCCCAAAAATCATTTCCACAATAGTATCTGAGGAAGAAGAAAACTGTGTGAAAGAGGACTGCATGTGAGAGAGGGCACACAGCAAAGAAAGAACACTCAGGAGGAAAGAGAGGCTGTGCTTGTGTTCAGAACAAAAGGCTGCATGTTGCTATGCATCTATGTAAGTAGACAGAGACTTTCTGGGAAATGCATGCCTAACAAGTGTCATATGGAGTGCTGTTGTGGGTAGCCTGCACGTGTCAGCAGATAACGGGGGAACCCGCATGTGTGCATTTGCTTGATTTTCAAGAGAACATGGTTGTGAGATTTTGGGGATGCAAGAAGAGCATGTCTATGATTTTATGGGTGATGAAGTCGTATATGAGGCTTTGATCAGGGAGACAGGAGAGTCAATAACATAAAATGAAGGTGGGCATTATGTACAAATGGGGAAACCAAGAGAGGAAAGGAACGACAGACTAAGTGAGAATGACTGAAAACATTGGGCAGTTGGATGAGAAAACACCACAAAAAAGATGGAGGGGAAGAGAGAGAACAATTATTATACAATATAGAAAAGATACTGACGGGAAAATAGACTGCAAGGCAGGAAAAAATACCTAGAAGAAGAAAGGAAAGATGTAAAGAACAAATACAGTGTGGAGACAGTAAATTTTAGAATGCTCTTGGTAGAAAGTGTAGATGCAAAATGATGCAGTAAAGTCACCAGATTTTAAAATATGTTTAAATAAAGGGATAATATCTGATATGCTTTGTGGACAGAAATTTGTTTAAAGCTAGCCAAGGCTGGCAGTCTTTTTGTTGAATAGGGGCATGTCTACACAGCAATGTAAACCTAGGGTTAGTGGGACTCAAATCAGCTGATTAGTGTCAGGGAACCCTGGGCTTGAGCATCTACACTGTATTTTAACCCTAGACTAAGAATTTTCTGACCTGTGCTTGAACTCAGGGCCCTGGCATCCACACTGCAGTGCACCCAAGTCAAAGTAAATATATCCCGAAGTGCCTTGCGCCCCCACTCCCCCATGTTGGGACTCTAGCCCTAGGAATGTGGTGCACTGTGGGAAACTCTACTGCCCACCCTGTTTCCTAACTGTGGCGGTGCTTCTGATGGGACTCCCATAAGGAGTACGTAATCTACATAATTAGCTCCTTTGGTGGCTTAGTATAATGACTACAGTTTGAGAAGGCTTTATACTGAACTGCTGCCTCATCTGAACTGGGCTCTCTACCTCTAGGCTGAGTCACATTGCCAGGAAAATGCCCACGTGCACCAGTTTGGAGGATAATTAGGATGTTGGTCTCCAGGACTATCAAACAACTAAAATAAAACTTTGCAATTCTTAATTTTTACAATTGGATGTTCAATGAAGGTGTTTTCATTTGGTTTTTTTTTTGTATTTGTTTGTCTGTTTGGAAGTTTGACAAAAAATGTAGATGCCAGAGGAAAAACACAAACACCCTCCCCACCCAACCTGGCTGCTGCCAGCTGCAGAATGGTGAAGTGCATATCCAGGGCTTGGGGTACAGTGTGCTTCATCATCCCCTGGGGATCTCTTATCCCTACCCCCGCTGCACCCTGGGAGACAGGGATAATGGATCCCCCAGATGCTACAGGCAAATTTTGGGACTGGCTCCCACTCACTGCCCTCACAATGGATGCTGCCAAGATGCCTCTGCATATGCAGCTCCAGGGAATAGCAGCCCCAGGTGTCTGGGAGCAAGGGCCAGAGAACGGAGCAGGGACTAAGCAGCTGCCCTGCAGGGAGTGGGAGTGGCAGAACTCCTGGCTTAGCACTTCCAGGGGAGGGATGATGCCCAAACATCCTGGCAGCCAGGAGCTGCCTCCCACTGTCAGCTTTGCTCCCTGTGCTGGGCAAGTTCTGCGCAAAAGCAAAGAGGAACCAGAGCCACTGCCAAGGGAGGCTGCAGAGAAGTTTTGAGTCTGGCACCCACTTGCCACTGAGAGAGTGCGCATTGCACATGCAGCACCAGGGAGGGCACTGGGGGGGAGGGAGGGGGCAGAGTTGAGTGTGAACCGCAGGCAGGGGGAGCGTCGGGCTCCCAGATCAGCACAGCCAGGGAGGGATGACCCCAAATATCCTGGTGACCAGGAACAGCCTCCCACCTGCCAGCTTTGCTCCCTGCTCCAGGCAAGCTCCAGGCAGCAGTGAGGAGATGGAACAGGAAGAGGGGAGTGCATTTAGCCAGGTGGTAATGTCGCTTCTGGCCACTGCGCTGGCTGCCTGCAGTGCTGCTTCTCTGCAGCCAGGAATTCAGATACATCTGGAGGACTTCCAGGACCCGAGTCAAGCTGGAGCCACATGCACCCAGCAAAATAATATGGCTCGGACCCTACATCCCAGTTTAACATGGGCTCAGACCCTCCAGAATCCTGCGACCTTGGTCCAAGCCCTAGGTTAGCTCAATTAATGCGTGGACACAACGGGGTTTTGGCTTGAGCCGGGGTTCACACTGCTGTGTAGACATAGCTGGTATTAGTTTAGGGTTTCTTCTCCTGTGACTGAAGCTACCCATGAATGTCCTCTTTTTGATTCAGCAAAGTATATATCCTGTATAGACAAGGCATTAACAAAATACTACAATGTAAAGCTTCTCAGAAGAACTTACCTTAGGAGGTAGTCCAATTCGATGAAATTTTTTACCAACTTTTGGCACTTTTTCTAAAGCATATTTTTTCCCTCTTGATTTTGCACGATCTATTGCACTGTAGTTAAAGGTTTCACTGACAAGCCAGACAACCTTAAAAATATCCAAGTTAAAACATGGCTCAAAGTTGCTTATCATTTCAATTACATATTGACAATAAGATTTCTAACCATCATAAAGATGCCAGGTAAATAGCAATATTTAAAAACACAAGCAAATTCAATGCAAAAAAAGCTGCACACATGCAACATTGCAGATGGCAGAAAATTTAAATGTACACATAGGTCTGGAAATTCTAGACAACAGTCCTTAGAACTGGCCCCCTATTTTAATATACAGTGCTTTGTATTATCACTATATTGAAAGAACTACATTAAAAGAATGCTAAGATTGCAAAGTCAAGCACTCAGAAGTTAGGAAATAATGAATTAAAGTTGCCCAACCTTAATGTATATACAAAAGGGGGCCAAATTATGTTTGTCTAACATGATCATTTACTATTTTTCCGCCCTTGACCTCTGCTTTATTCAGTGAATATGTAATTATTGAATATTTTTTAAACCTCTCATTCAGTCTCTCCCCCCCAGGTCTTATTTATGCTCACCATCCAAACTCTGTACTGAATACAAAATTATTAGTTTCCTCATGGTCATTTCTATGGTGCTCTCACGAATGTCTGAGTGCTTCACAAACATTAATGACTTTATCTGTATAATTGTGCTATGAAAGTAGGTGGTATTATCCCCATTTTATGGCTGGGGAATGTAGACCTGGAAAGATTAATGTCAAAATTGTGCAAAGTGTCTAGACACCTAAGCGCTGAATTTTCAGAGGATTTGGTATTTTTAATAAAAAACTTTATACATTCAAAGCACAGCTCCAACTGACTTCAGTTGCAGTTCTGACAATTCAGCACTTCTTGTAATTTGGCCCTGAGTGTCTCACATTGAGCACCAAGCAAATGCACACACAAATAGTGACCAAATAGGTATTCAATTTCCTTAACCACGACAACATCCTTTCTTTTCTTGCAGCCCCCTACCTCATTCACTATTCACCACACTTACACCTTCTGCAACACACAAGAGGTTCTACAGACAACATCCTACTTCGCTACACAGTCCTGATATATGCATACAGCACTATCCATCCTAGGCACTGAATTAGGGAGTGGTTTTGAAGAAAAAAAATAGTATGATTGCACATATAAAGACAGTCTCATAATGCATATGCAAAAAGGCATGAATTAAAGCTGCAAGAACAATTTCCTAACTTCTGAGTGCTTGAATATACAACTTTGAAATAACTTCAAAGCAGCGTTTTTAATGCAATTTCCTAGGGTTGTTTTTTTTTTTTTAAATTAAAAAAAATCCCATCCTGTAAAACCATAATGATCCCCCACATTGGTCATCAGCAGGATTTGGAGCTTTATATCCACAGTGCAGACCTCATCATATGAGCTAGGGGACAGCAGATAGCACTAGTAAGCATTATTTCCTATGTGGACCAACCACTGGAGAGGGATGAGACATGCATTTTTCTGATGGGTTTAACAGCTATTTGCTGAAGGCAGAGAAATGTGGGTTCCCTTCACCAGGACTCCTAGGTTCCATTACAGGCTCTGGAGAGGAGCATGCTATAGTGATTAGACACAATTTTACCACTGGACCCCTGCTTGCCCCTCCCTCCACTTGGCTTCTATTCAGCCCTCTCACACTGGCTCATGCAATGCACATTGAATTGTTTTTCTCCAATATTAGTTTCTCTCTCTCAAGTTGGGGATAAAAATACTCAGTTTGATTCTACATTGCAATATCATATCCTTGTTTATTCTGCACACTTAAGTTGTAGTGTACTAAGAAAGAACTCTTTTACCTTAGTTTTAGGTACCACTCCTAATCCTAGTTTGGTGTCCACAAGACAGGCACCAGTTTCAGAAAGGTATCCCTGATTAGGAACAAGGCACCCTCTGCCAAAGCAGCAAGGACAACAGATCTTGTGAAAGTATTTGGTCCATTTTGGATTCAGATGACCATAAGGCTCTTCAGATTTTGGTTTGAACACTCCAATAGTTTTCTAAGAAAAAAAATCCAAAGTTAAGTAACACATAATAATTTGAAGTGTAAGAATTAGTCACAACAGTTTTTACTGAGAAATTCACAACTTGCATTTTAAGATTTATAGACTTGGAAAACAGTTTGCCATCGTTGATGATATTCTGCTTTGTACTTGTTCATTTTGGTCTAAACAAGGAGTTGAATAGGAACTCTAAAATGGTAATGTCAATTCACAAGTTTATAAAATGAAATGCTTGTCTAAAATGTACCATTCAAAATAAAACTTTTGTTCACAGATATTTTAAGATAGACATCTTTAGTGTTTGGGTTTTATTTATATTAAAAGGGATATGGTCAATCTTAAATTTTAAAAATTAGTTAAAAGTAGTAATCAGATTTTCTAATTTAAGATGTTTTTTCTCCCACAATACTTGTGAAAGACGCACAGAAACACAACTATACTGAAGAAAGTGACACTCACATAAAAAACTGAAGTTAAACTAGAAAATATTTTTCTTTCCTCTAATCAAATTTTAGGTGTTTTTAGTGACAGTATATAAAAAAGTAATATTTTTTTTAGTTTGTTTGCATCTATAGGGGCTGTATTGTCTTGTACAGCTGCTTCAGACTTAGTTTCTCATAGCAGACAATGCCTCAAACCATCAAGTCATTTACCTTAAAGGGAAACAATGAGCTTGAAATTGTCCTTATTGTTAAAAGTAAGCTTAGGGTTTACTTTTAAGTTTCTGTTAGAAATGTCCATCTGACTAATTTTGTCTCCAAACTCAGTTTCAGGTAAATCAGTATGCTGACTACAATAAGGTTCAAGTAGGGATCATGTCTTCATTCTCTCTATACCAGTGGTCCCCAAACTTTTCAGGGTCAGGCCTCTCCCCCCCCCCCCGCCCCCCACCTACCCAGAGCTAGGTCAGAGAGCAGGGCAGTGGCTCCTGGGGGAAGGGGGGGAGCAAGGGGGACAGAGGTAAGGGGACCAAGGCTGGGGCTGAAGATGGGGACAGGTCTGGGGACAGGAGTAGAGCTGGGGCCCTGGCCAGGGGACGAGGCTGGCAGCTGTGGCCTCAGCCAGAGCAGAGCGGGGCTGGGTGGCACTCCCTCCCCACCCCCATAGGGGATGGCCCAGGCCCTGCCGCACCCTCCTCAATATTCCTCTGTCCCCCCCCCCCCCCCCCCAGGGGAATGCATCCATTGAAGTGAGCTGTAGCTCAAATAAATTTGTTAGTCTCTAAGGTGCCACAAGTACTCCTTTTCTTTTTGCGGATACAGACTAACACAGCTGCTACTGAAACCTTTTTAGATAAGAGTTAAGCTCATTTACCTACTCCACTTGACTCAACCATTTGTGTTTTTGTTTGTCACTTGTAATCCTTTAAAGCCATCTCATTCTTATGCAGATGTGCTAATGAAACAGCCCATATTACCATGGACAATATAACACTAAATCCCCACAGTATAGCATTTTTTTTTAAAAAATCGAACAGTTGAGTTTTGTTTTCTTTTTTAACAGCTGCACATAGCCTTGCCCAAAAATCATTAACACAAAAATTCCCTTTGGAAGGATATTTATCTATAAAATAAATGATAGATCTGACAGTCAGAAATATATGGTGATTTCCATTTTTATTGACATTTTCAATCCTTTAACTCAGTAGTCCCCGAACTTTTTAAGGTGCATCATCTTACCTCTAACGTAATTCCCCCGCCCAATCCCCGAGTCACAATTGGGAGCCAGGGCTGGAAGCAGGGCCACGGTTGGGGTCAGAGCTGTGGTTGGAGCTGGGCCATGGCCGGGAGCAAAAGATGCGGCTGGGGGCAGGGCCGGGCCGCAGCCAGGAGCCACAGCTGGGGGCAGGGCTGGGTGGTGCTCTCTCCGTGCCACCCACTGGGGCTGGCCGGGTCCTGCCACACACCCCCGAACATTCCTCCATGCCCTCCAGAACTTGGGTGTGGCGCCCCAATTTGGGGATCGCTGCTTTAACTCATCATATATTGATATTCATAAGCAGTTCTTTCTAAGTGTCAAATAACCGCTGTAAAGTTAATATTAAAGCAAACAATTTAAAATTTCTAATCTATCATCTTTTTATGAATGATTTAATAAAATAGTTTACATTACTATCTTTAAAAAGACAGAACAACAAAAATAAAGGGGAATTGCTTGACTAGAGAACTGAACATTTCTAGTTCTAAATAAATAATGCCACAGTCCAAACAATTTTAATTATGATTTGCATTAGCTAATTCAGATGCAAAAAGAGCAAAACAATGACTGACAAGCCATAGGGCAATATACAAAATAATCAAACAGTAATGGAACCATATGAAATCAGACTTCACATTTTAATTCTATATACTCATGGACAACAGCAGTGCACTGACTGCTAACCTGATAGTGTATAGATCAGTCAAAGCTTCCCATAAAATGTTTCCTATAATAGATCATTCTTGCCCGAACAATTTTGAAGGGCTTAGTGTATTTACATAATGAAGATATCCTGACTAGCAAGCATTCATCATGAATCCCAATACAAATTTTAATCACATTTTTACCATTTCTGTATGTAGAAAAATACCATTTAAATTTTACTTCTGTGCTTTTTTTTCTGTTTATTGTAAAGGAATTCCATAAATTAAGCAGTCATTAGTAAATAAGTATTCTCAGAATTTTAATGTTAAAATGATCAATATCTATAAAAGGTGATTCATGAAAAATCAAATTGCAAAGCTGAAAGGAACAGGTCGGTTCAACTAGCCATGTCACACATATTCATTAAAACACTCAGAAAGGTTCTGCCTGCACTTGAATTTTAAACTACTTTTATAACCAATTAGTGACACCGTTTGCTCAAAACAAAGTCAGTGGCCATAAACGATAAGTTTAATACACAGTGAACATGGTACAGCATTTCACTCCATCAAAATTCTACTCTGGTGCATGGTTTTCTCCCTGAAAGAGTTTCAACCCACCATTTCTTTGTATCATTTTTATTTCTCCAATCCCCCTTCCTCCTATTACAGAGGATATCCAAAATGCACTTCCCTCACAAGCAGCTGATGCCACTTTGTGCAAGCCCTCTAGGCACATACATTCTATTGGGGTAGTAGTGACAGTTGCCCACATTTTCCCAGAATGGCAAGGAGATGCTAGATGAAGACACATAAATATGGGTCAGCTCTAGTTGCAAGGCAGAAAGCTGCAGAGTAAACAACTCAAACCACATTTGTTGTGAGTCAGTCAGATGAGCATGTCACAACCATGTTTTTGTATCCAGTTTAACATTTAGCATGGATGGAGCCAAGACAACTTAATACCCTTGAACTGAAATGGGTAGTACTGCTTGAACACAGATGTTTGTGCACTTTCTAGGAACAGAGGACCATCACTTGCTTTAATTGCGCATGCTTTACTAGGTAAATGCTTTTTACTGTACTTGTACAATACTGAAATATTTATTTTGCAATCACTAGAGGAATGTTTCTATTTAAAACAACTATATATTGCTTTGCTTTTTTAGTTCCATAACATTTTGAATACTGGATTTATTGAGTTTATTTTGTTAAGTCACAAGTCCAAAGTCAGAGGCTTGGAGGAAATACTGACAGGTAGTTTAGTTGCTGCTACCAAAGCAATCAAAGCACAATACATTTATTTGAAGAGTCTACAATACTAGTGACTTCTTCATTTCCCAGTGATGAGTTGGTAGATACAGTAGTATATGCAGCCTGCTAACCCTATAATCAGTCTCGTCCCTCCTTGAATTACACTTTTAACCTACCAAGGAAGCAATCAATACATGTGCCACACTAAAGGAGTCCCACCCATTCCACCAGTTGACTGGACCATGATGTATTTTCTCTGTATTGTCAAATCTAGATTATCCAATCCCAGATATGGCCTCTAAAGTTTGACTGAAGCACTGATCTTGCTGAGCTCTACAGGTTCAAAACTGCTGGGCAGCATAATTGTGCAGAGGCTTTTAATGAAGAGGAGTTACAGAGCCACACAGCTCGATGTTTAAGGAAGTCTCCATAGCAGGATTTGAAGTCTACACAAGTCTCCTGATTGACTCCACAAGTTACCTAATGGTTTTGTGTACCCTATACACTTCCAAGACTTCAGGACAGTTAGTCCTTGGAGCAACGATAATATCGTCTATGTTCTGTAAAATGCAACGCACATTAGGATTGGGGGTGAGGGGGCTTAATAAAATATTTTAAACTGCAGCTCAATTACTTTTACAATATTATATTTGAATTTAGATTTCATTAGCCTTTTTTTAATTTAGTTTCCTTTACCACTGATAGGCAGGGATGGTGTCCCTACCTCTGTTTGCCAGAAGATGAAAATGGGCAACAGAGACTGTATCACTTGATGATTACGTGTTCTGTTCATTCCCTCTGGGGCACCTGGCATTGGCCACGGTCGGAAGACAGGATACTGGGCTAGATGGACCTCTAATCCGACCCTGTATGGGCCGTTCTTATGTTCATTACCCAGAGGTATTTTAATACACAATGAACTAAGAGCATGATGGTAGTTTATTGTTTCACTTCTGTTGGCATCAAATAAAAGAGCTAAGGAGAGGGAGGTAAAAATCCACACGTTCAGTTTACCTATATTCTGGGAAAACAGGTTATCAAGACAATGATACAATCACAGGGATGTTAAATACTGTAAAACACAGAGTGAAGAAACAAAATACTCTGACTACCTATTTCCCAACACAAGGGAGAGAGGACTTGTTTTCCCTACCCACAGGGGAATGGGAGAAAACACATCAGAAAACTGGTTTGGTGTGAGATGATGCAACACTGAAATGTCAAGCTGAAAAAGGATTTAAAAGCCAGCTTAAAAGAAAGGGGCTTGGACGGTAGAGATGTAAATTTAACCGGTTAACCAATAAGCACACGGCCGGGGTGGCGAAGGCGGGGGACAGGAGGCAGCCAGGACCCCAGGTGTGCAGGGGAGGAAACAAGGGGAGGAGAGAGGAGGCAGCAGAACCCTGCGTAAAATGTGGGTGGGCTGCAGCACCCCCGCACCCCTAGTTCCCAGTTAAACCGACTGAATTTCAATAGATTAAACTATTACTTTTTTAACCCTCTATTTACATCCCTATTGGATGGTTGACAAAGTAGTGTCTGTGGGGTCCAAGAAGCACAGCAACCTATCCTGAAGGACGACCCATCACTCTCACAGATCTTGGGAGACAGGCCAGTCCTTGCTTACAGACAGCCCCCCAACCTGAAACCAACACTCACCAGCAACCACACACCACACAACAGAACCACTAACCCAGGAACCTATCCTTGCAACAAAGCCCGTTGCCAACTATGTCCACATATCTATTCAGGGGACACCATCATAGGGCCTAATCACATCAGCCACACTATCAGAGGCTCATTCACCTGCACATCTACCAATGTGATATATGCCACCATGTGCCAGCAATGCCCCTCTGCCATGTACATTGGTCAGACTGGACAGTCTCTACGTAAAAGAATAAATGGACACAAATCAGACGTCAAGAATTAGAACATTCAAAGACCAGTCAGAGAACACTTCAATCTCTCTGGTCACTCGATTACAGACCTAAAAGTTGCAATTCTTCAACAAAAAAACTTCAAAAACAGACTCCAACAAGAGACTGCTGAATTGAAATTAATTTGCAAACTGGATACAATTAACTTAGGTTTGAATAGAGACTGGGAGTTGATGGGTCATTACACAAACTAAAACTATTTCCCCATGTTTATTCCCCACCCCCCACCCCCACTGTTCCTCAGACGTTCTCGTCAACTGCTGGAAATGGCCCACCTTGATTATCACTACAAAAGGTCCCCCTCCGTCCCCCCCCCGGCTCTCCTGCTGGTAATAGCTCATCTTAAGTGATCACTCTCGTTACAGTGTGTACACCCATTGTTTCCTGTTCTCTGTATATATAAATCTCTCCACTGTATTTTCCACTGAATGCATCTGATGAAGTGAGCTGTAGCTCACAAAAGCTTATGCTCAAATAAATTTGTTAGTCTCTAAGGTGCCACAAGTACTCCTTTTCTTTTTGAGAATACAGACTAACACGGCTGCTATTCTGAAACCAGCAACAGAAATGATGGACCTGGACAGAACCCTGAACTGACAAGCACAGAGACTGCTGGGAGAACGAGGCAAAGCTGTAAATCAAATGTAATAAATCTTCTTGTGACCCCTTAGCCAATACTTTCATATTCTGAAATAAAGCTATTGCCTACCTACCAATATTTTTACAAATATTTAGTCCAAGCATATTTGAATATTTTATGACAGTTTCCTCCAAATATATCAAAGTGTGATGAAATGACTCATTTTGAGAACAATAACTGTCAGGCACACAGGAAGGAACGAAAACTGAACTCTGACCTTAAATGATGCTGAGCGGAAATATAAGTAACTGCTTCAGCACTAAGAAACAAACAGGAAAATAAAGGACTCCTCCCAAAAAAGTGCCACAAAGAAGATTGCCAAGGATATCATAGGCATTGGGACAGTCAGAGACTTGAGGGTGTTAGGCATTGTTACATATATATAGGACTGCCAGAATTCATGGGTGTTTTAATGCGTCATGATTTCAACAGAGAATATCAGTTTATGGTGCCATAGCACTGACTGGCCCCAATCATGGATCAGGGTCCAACTGTGCTAGGTGCTATATAAATAAAACAAAAAAAACAGCCCCTGATCTGAAGAGCTGACTTGGATTAGGATTTCTATTAGGATTGTGAGTCTTAGCTCCTTCCTATGAATGTGATGGAACTCCCCTCACAAGGTGTGTGGGGTTATGTTTTTTAACTTTTGAAGGCAGAGGGGTAGAGCACGAGCTAGGCTTTCTAGTGACTGTAGCACACCGCTCCAACAAGTACTGTGTTCCGTAAGTTCTAGTCTCTCAATTCAACTGCAGGAAGTGACATATCACAGAAATACAAGGTTGGGGAGGCAATATCGTTATTGGATCAACTTCTGTTGGTGAGAAAGAGAAGCTTTTGAGCTTACACAAAACTCTTCTTCAGACCTAAAAGAACTCTGTGTAAGTTCAAAAGCTTGTCTCTCTAACTAACAGAAGTTGGTCCAATAAAGATATTACCTCACCCGCCTTGTATCTCTAATATCCTGGGATAAGCAAAGCTACAACACCACTGCATACATCACAGAAAGAAAAGCCAATTCAAGATAATTAGAATAAGAGTACACTAGAAAAAGATGCATCCAAAACCAGCAACCTCCAATCTCCGAGGAAAGATGGGTGGGCAAGCAAGAATCCTGCAAGTTGGTCTTTTCATAGGAGCAAAATTAGTAAATATTTCCCCTTCTCTAATGAGATCATCTGTGCATGATGACCTCTCCAAAATCCAAAAAAAAATTAATAGCTGTTCCAAGGATATAGAAGTAAAAAGCGCCACCATGCAGTAGCAACAAGGCAGCTGTGTATAAATAAGGAGTGAATATTTGGCATGTAAGAAGACAGGTACTTCCACTAAGGCACAATACTCAGCCTGCAGAATGATTCTCCCCACCCCTGCCCAAAAACTCCCCCCCAAAAAACTATCTATGCAAACCCAACTGAAGATAAAAGCCATCCAAAATAACTGTTTTGATTCAAGACCAGCCAAATCACAGCAATTTGAAATACAATCAGACAGCTAGTTAAGGCATGGTTAACAGGACTGCCCAGCAGACTGGTGTCAGAAGTTGGATGGATTTTCTAAATGCATCAGTCCACACCAAGCTCTTTTCTAGAAAAGTTCTTATACCACCCTCTTCACCACAGTAACTGAATACCTTCTAGAAGTTCAATAAGTGACATGACTAACATCTGTCATGTGTGGTCCATTCTCTCATCCTCCCCTCCGCACTGGAGGTTGGTGGGGGACATGTGTGCAGAGTGGTTTTTGTTTTAGTAGGTCTTTAAAAAAATATGCACACACTGCTAGCTGTTTATATTCGATAACATGAGGTTGAAAAAATGCACATTTCACTAGGAATGGAAGATGGTGACATTTGTGATGGTCCTTAATTCCTGGGGGAATTCCTTCCAGTCTCAGACCAACCTCTGAGGCAGCTATGTCTCCTGCATTAATGAACTTTACTTACCCTTGTGGTGGGAAGTTCCACTGTGGCTGAGAAGTGGAGTTGTCAACCACTGTCCTCATCCTGGAGGCGATCTTTTAGAAATCTTGAGCCCAGGCCATCGAGCACCTTGAAGATGAGGACAGACACCCCAGATAGAAACCCAAAAGCCTTTTATCAAACAAGTGGAGAAAGACTTCAGTGCGATGGGCATGTGGCAATGGGAAAAATGTTGTCAGGTTTATAAACTCTTTAAGGTGGAACTCTGGTAACATCTTAGAGAGGAATTTAGAACGAGTCTGCAGCACCACCTTATCCTCATAAAATCTGGAATGAGCTGGGTTGGTCAAGACAGCTTGAAGAGTTCACTCACCCTGTAACCTGTAATCACTGTCATCACGTAAGTGACCTTCCATGTAAGAAACTTAAGATCACAGGAAATGAGTGCTTCAAAAGGAGGTTGCATCCACTTTTTCATAACCACATTAATATCCCAGACACAGGGATTTTTAATGAAGTTTTTTAAAACGGTCAATCCCCATACAAACCTGATAACAAGGATCATTCTTTTAGGGATACAGGACAACCATCTGGAAGGTTGACTGAAAACCTAATGCTGTCCCTACACTGTACAGTGCTCAAGATCCAAATGCCAAAGGTGACCATAGGTATTCAAGACTAACAGGCCCCTAGTCTGCATCTAACTGGGAGGTCTTTGCAGACTACTGGTAAAGGCTGGCCAGCTAAGCATGTAGAACCTTCCAAAAACCCTCTGCTTTTTGGTGCTTGCTGAAACATCCCTTTGGCTTTTGGAAGTGCTGAGGACTTCAGATAGAGGTGATTAAGTTCCCTCAAAGCCAGCTGGCGATGTGAAGTCAAATTACAAATCAGAGCCTCTCTTTTTAGTACACATTAGGGGTTAGAACCAGTCACAAGAATGGAATGAGACCCTTGGATAACATTTTCAAAAGCACTTAAAGTCACTCAGAAGCCTAAATCCTACTTCCCTGTCTCAGATCACCATGTACACGTCACTCTCCTGAGTACTAACTTCTCATGTTTGCTTACAACATGCCTGCTAATACATCTCAGAATGATGTTATGATGTTAGCTTTTTTTGCAACAGTGTTACACTGTTGACTCACATCTAGCTTGTGATACCTGGGGGTTATAGTGTTTCTTTCCACAGTACTCCTTTCAATCCAGTCATTTCCCATTTTGTATCTGTGCGATTGATTGTTTCTTCCTAAATCGAGTATTTTGCATTTGTTCTGATTGAATTTCACCCTATTTACTTCAGACCATTTCTCCAGTTTGTCCAGATCATTTTAATTTAACAAGAGATGCAAAGCTGAAGCTGAAATTTAAGAAGCAGAAGAGACTCAAAACGTGAGCAGGGGAACAGAAAAATCCTTATTAACAGATATTTAAAAGAGAAATTTTAAAGACCTCTGCAAAACTATTTGAAATAGTGTGCTATCAAAAGCTTCAAAACATTCAAGTTTTTGAAGTTTATGGTGTCCTTTTAAGATAGAAAGTAAAGAATATCAAAAATTTTACACAAGGTAAGAAGAATCCTTGACTTGTTTTCAAACAGTAACAGAGATCCCATTCCCCATATATTTTGATTAAGCATCAGCCATTCAAAAGTGCCTGAATAAATTCCACTACACAGGAATAAGAATTATTTTCAGATTATCTTGTTTTGCAAGCTACCTGATCAAACTGATTTTCACAGCCGTGCTATTAACGCATCAAAATAAATTAAACTAACATGGCACCATTTATTTAAGGGAGACAGTTCTTTGGTTACCAGTTAGAGAATGCCAGTTTCTTCCACCTTTTCAAATAAAATAAGTTGTGTTTACTATGTCTGATTAGTCAATAATGCACTCACCCCCTTTGGATCCTTGACAAAATAGCTCCCACTAGATCCTTGGGAAATTCGTTCTGGAAAGACTCTACACTCGATAGCTTGTTCTGTTCTCAGCACAATTTCTGCAAATTCTGGATCATCCAAAAATAAGTTCATCTCTGCAGTACTTCCCGCGTTTCCTAAAAAACAAAAAGTTATTCCTCTAAATGTTATTGAACTATATTAGACATGGTTCACACAAATAAATGGCGAGTAGGAAAAAATTATATCAGTTCTTCCTCCTTTAGTTAGAAAACGGCACTAGCATTCACTGGAGACCAAGGGTGAAATGCTGGCCTCCCTGATGTCAGTTGAGTTTTGCTATTGGTTTCACCAAGACTAGGATTTCACCAAGTGCCAACAAAGTATTTATTGTTTTAAAAAGTTAAGCATTAAGCCTAGTTTGTGTCAACTTATCTGAGTTCAATATCGTAAAAATGTTTGTCATCAACTTTAATACAGAATAAATAAAAGGGAATATGAATAAACATTAAATTTAAACATGTAAACAACTCATGTTTCTTTTGTTCTTATAGTCTTGTTTCCAAAGGAGGGAAGTTCAAATGAGTGGACTAAAAAGCTTTTATTGATCTTTTTTACTAATATCTGTCCACATATGTAAGTTGGCCCTGTAAAGAAAGCTAGATGAGTAAAGCATTTCAAGCAGCACTGAATATTCAAGGATATAGTCCATATAACAGCTTTGCTTAATGTACTTGTTTTTTACATTTTCAAATCCTCTGCCACAAACTAAAGTATGATAATATTGTTCACTAGCCATCCATTAAGCAGATCATTTGCAACTAGCATTAACATCCAGTTTAAGTTCTGAAATGCTTGTTAACATTCAAACTTCAAAGCATTCTAATTAACTGATCACCAGAGGGTTTTTTGCATACCAATGAACATAGAAATTACAGCTCTGTACAAGTGTGAAAAAAAAAATCGAAGTACTATGAAAACAGTTTCCATGACTTCGCACTTCTATTGCAATTGATACATTTTGAAATCTGTTTTTATCAAAAGCTTTGAAATCTGAAGTATCTGACAAGTTCTCCACAATTTTTTTTTTAAATTTTTGGTTAGGACTATATTTTACATACGCAAAGTTCTTATAGCTAGAGAAAATATTTTAGGGATTCTAATGCAAAAGTTAAGGCTGGTCTATCCATGGAGTTATACAAGCTGTTCCTGAATAACTCCATATGTGGACACTTATCCAGAATAAGAGTGCCTTGTTCCTGTTAAGTGTGTTAAGCTCCACTAACTGCCTGACATGAGGGAAGGGGAAAC
This sequence comes from Chelonia mydas, assembly GCF_015237465.2. Classification (NCBI taxonomy): domain Eukaryota; kingdom Metazoa; phylum Chordata; order Testudines; family Cheloniidae; genus Chelonia; species Chelonia mydas. Next base: position 106,338,197 of record NC_057852.1, read on the forward strand.
AAGCTCAAGGACACTTTAAACATCTCTACCTGGAGTGAAAGGGGAGGGGGCAAGGACCCAGAAAACTTGATGTACCAGGGCCCCAAATTTCTCGCAACAGGCCTGAGTGTAGACAGGCCATTATTCAAAAAAAGGTAACAGCTTTGTCTTTCTTCCTTGTCTCCCACATACCTTACTCTTCTCCTCCCTCTTTTTGTCTCACCACTATCTTCTGATTCTCATCCTTAATTCTTTTCCCATGGGAGAACGTCACACCATTCAGCTCACTGGTTCACAGATGTATAAAAGACATGTTGATATTACTGAAGTCAGAGTTAAAGTTTTGCATTATAATATAATTACAAAGAATGTGGTGTGTATATTATGTTACTGTACATATTAAATACAAAATTTTAGTCCTTATCGTCAAAGCATTCAATGGCATGTGACCAGAATATCTAGATTCCGCAAGATCACAGAAAGCTCCAGGATGAGGACAGTGCTCAGCAACTCCACTGCTCAGGCATTCACAATTCTCCTGGGGGAAGGAGGGGAAATGACACAGAATGAATGACATTTGACAGATGTTAGTCATGTCACTTTTGTGCTAATGGAAGTTGATCAGATACTGTAGTGATGAAGGTGGCATGAGACATCATACATGTTTAAAGTGTATGGGACCTTTATAGAAGGTCAGAGTGTCAGTGAAAATGGTGTGAATATGATGTTTGGGGGCTAAAGTATGCCAGAGGATACCTTTATGGGACATTTTTTGCTTTTAAGGGTTTGTGGATGGGGTTACCCTTAAGCAATGCTAACTTTTCTTAACCAATTTTTTGTCTTTGGGGGGATACACTATCGTCAACCATTTTTGATGTAGTCCCCAATGCTGCAATCAATCCTGAGCAGGCAGATCCCCTTTCACCTCAGCTTCACTTCAGTGGGGCTCTACGCTGGAACAAGGGTCCACCCACATCTAACTACAGAATCAGATCACTAAACAGCTTAAAATTCAAATGAGTCTAGATAGTATAACTCACGTCTTCTGAGCACCTTCAGCTTTTACGTATAGCAACTTCACTTGCTTAAGCTTTGTCTAGACTTGGGTTTAAGCGTGCAATATTAAAACATGGTAGCTAACATAAAACATTTTAAAGGAGTAAGACAGAAAGCAGCAAATACTTTAATACATGCTAAACTGACTGAGTTAAATCCGGGGCTCCCCCTATTCTATTCTTTATAGAATATACACTGTGCTCACCACCATAATATCTGAGCTCTTTCCGTAGTGCATTAAGCAACATGACTATCATCTCTCATATACTGTTCTCTCAGACCCCCCCCCAGTGATAAAAATGTATGCAGTTGAGAGTTGTTGTGACGCTCTGTACCTTAAAATAGCATCCTGGAACCTCCATATTTACCACGGTCATATGATTATGATATGTTTTGTACAATGAGTGCCTTGTGAAGTATCATTTTAAAATGATCTGTCCTAATCTGTTGAATTTTACTATCATTGTATGTGAAGTTATGAAGTATTGCTATAGGTTTGTTAATGAAATGTTGTGTGAAGTTGGGAATGCTCACAGCTAGCCTTTCAGTGGGGACAAAGGAGTAACTGACAAGATGGAGTTACATCAGGACCAGCCACACATGTGTTGATTGCCCATCAGGAAGAATCCACTATCCCAGAGCCTTAGAGAGGGCATGTATGCAATGAGGTCTAACTAAACCCGACCTCACAGCAAGGATCTTTCTAGTAGCTAGAAAAAGGTATAAAAGAGGGACAGTGAAATCATCACTTGGCCTCTCTCCATCCCCCATTTCAAAACCTGGAAGACTGTTAGGAAGATAAAACTTTGAACTGGGGAAACTGGTCCCAGGTTGGGAAGGGGATCCACCCTGTGTAAACTGGGGTGAGAGACTGTTTGATTCAAACCTTACTTAGGCCTGGTCTATAGTGGGGGGAAGGGTGGGGGATGCGAGGTAAGTCGGTCTAAGTTACGCAACTTCAGCTACAAAAATAGCATAGCTGAAGTCGATGTACTTAGAGCTACTTACCGGGGGGTGTCTTCACCGCGGTAGGTCGACTGCTGCCGCTCCCGTTGACTCTGCGTACTCTTCTTGCTCCGGTGGAGTACCGGAGTCAACGGGAGAGCGCTCCGCGGTCGAAGCGATAAATCGACCCCCGCTGGATCGATCGCTCGGGAGGTAAGGGTAGACATGCCCTCAGACTGTAGAATTTAGACTGCAAGATTATTATTTCTTATGTAACCAACTTTGATCTCTATGCTTGCTACTTATAATCACTTAAAAATCTGTTTTATATTTTATCTAAAACAGTGTTGTTTTTGTTGAAGTACTTGGGAAATCTCAGCTCAGGTTAACAAGGGTTGTTGCATACCCACTACCCTTTGCAGAAGTGGCAAACTAATTAATGATCTTGCACTGTCCAACTCTTGCACAGCATAAGACGGTATATTGCTGGGGTGACTGGCTGGTGCCGATCTCTATATAATTTGTGACTGACTCATGCAATTTATCTGGGTGTGGGGCTCCACGTGCTGATGGCTGAGTGATCACAGCACCTGGAAGGGTTGGCGGCCTGTCACGGGCATCGCACTGAGAGAGACAGCCCAAGTTGGAGAGTTAAGGTGCACAGCAGTCCCACAGTTCCATGTTGTACCCTATGAATCCTGTCAGTTGTGTTCTGGAATTTTTTATACATATATAGCAATGTGGGTGTACATATTTGATAAGGCAAAGTCAAAGAAATGCTCCTTGCACTTTAGTGTGAATGGTGGGGAGGTTTATTATGGTCCCTAGTTCCTGAGAGAGTTAATTTCTGACTAGTGCACAGACAAGCTTTACTATTATTGCAGAAAGTTCTATCATACCAAAGAAGCAAAGTTGTTGACAGTCTTCATTCTGGAGCTATAACACAACCAATTTAGCACATATTTAAAGGCAACATGCTTTATGTACTGTACACCATACTTTTAAAACATGTTATGTCAGAACATATGAGCGAATACATTTTAACATAGCTTCTTTAAATCTTAGGCCTGGTCTACAGTTAAAAGTTTTGCCAGAATAGTTATGGCAGTTAGAAATAAGAAAAAAAAATCCCATCATTCCCCCTCTCCCCTCCAGAAAACTGACATAGCTATGAATGAATAGCCAGAATGAAGATGCAGTTGTGCAAGGTAACATTACTTTTTTGATGATATAGTTTATTTCATTTGAGAAACTATTATAAAATAAACTGGAAAAAGGATTATTTTACAGCTTTAAGCTGCATCTCAACTAGCAAAGTTTGCTGGTAATAGTTATATTAATAAACCTTTTCTAGTGCAGGCAAAGCAGTTTAGACAAGGCCATAGGTTTACACTCCTTTACTGACCTGGAGAGGCTTGAAGAGAGGTATAAAGTCATAAGAAAGACAACTAACAATTTGTTAGTTATTACTTTCTTGCTACAACCCTCTTTTTGGCACTTTTGCATTTAGAATTTCACCGACTGACTCACTTTAAAATTTGGACACTTTTCCCTTGAATACTGGGTTTCAAAGACAAGAAAGCAGTTATTAAAAGTCAATTTCATATTGCCAGAAATGTACACACCTGACACACTAATACAAAGCTCCCCAGTCCTATAATAGGTCATAAAAGCAAGCACTGGATCACTTTTCACAGAATGGAAAGTGAATAAATATTATTCACAAGAAAAGGAAATTGGACAGTCTTTGAACAAGCAAGTCTGAAGGAGAAAAATGAGAAAGCTTTGCAAGTTGTCAGGAATGATAGACTGTTCCAAACACTAGATGCAGCATGACTACAGGTGTGAAGCCAGAACTTGAAAAAGATGACAAGAGCTGTTAAGTAAGAACTGAGGGCAAGTCTACACATAAAACGCTGCAGCTATGCCACTGTAGCACTTCAGTGAAGAGGCTACCTACGCTGTCCACGTAGGTACTCTGCCTTCCTGAGAGGCAAATTCTCCTACTGACTTAGCGCTGTCCACACCAGGGGTGAGGTCGATTTAACTGTGTAGCTTAGGGATGTGGATTTTTCATACCCTGAGCAACATAGGTATACCAACCTAATTTCCTAGCGTAGACCTGACCTGAGAGGAAAACAGGAAGCAAGAATACACAGACTGGATATATAGAGGCAAGTGACCTCACAGAGGGTCTTGCATATAGAGACAAGAAGTTTGATTTTTAAGTTAATTTACAGTAGCAGCGTTCCTTAAAGCACTGTTTTTAGAGGATGGTGGTCCCAAAAAATGATTACATTGCAATATACTCTCCCACCGTTCTAGACTAACAGTGACTGAAAGTAGTTTTTACATAACAACTGACCCACACATTACATGATACAAATTGGTGGTCTCCTGAGATGGATCCTTGCTGGCATTTTCAAAGAAGTATTGGGTATGCAGACTCAATTACCTCTGTAGATGAAAGAGTATCCTTACAAACAAACTAGCAGGGAAGGGGCTGTCACTGTCTATACTGTAGCCATTCCCTGAGCAAACAGGCCTTCAGTTAGGCAGCTCTTGCAAGCAGCAAAAATAGCTTTACAATGATCTCATACTACACCCCAACCCCTCCCCTTCCTCTTCAGGTAAGCTCTCTCAAATCGAACAACAATTACAACTTTGATCTTGTTCCAGTAACAGCGCCTGTTTTGTTCCGGGCTCACTTCTTTTAAAAAGTTATTTAAACTAAGTAAGTCGTATTCCAGAACGTGCAAGCAAGAGGAAGGAAGGTAAACCCTCGTTTTACACGGTGTGGGGGCAGGCTGTATGTGTGTATATATAGGAAGACTGTGAGGTACCAGCCCCCCTTTAGGTTTCCTACCCTAACAAGCCAGCAGCACCTCGGAAAGAAAAGAGAAAGTGAACTGGATAAACGCTGAGTCAAGGGATCAACAAACCAAAGTCAAGGCATGAATGGAGAGGGGTGGTGGTGAGGAATCCCCGCGTTCCCCCGGGGGGTGGGACAAAGAGTAGAAGCCAAGGGGAGCGCTGTGGAAATTGCGGGAGGGGAGGCAGTCCCACCGGTAGACCAGCTGTCCCAATTTTATAGGGACAGTCTTGATATGTGGGGCTTTGTCTTATGTAGGCACCTATTACCCCTCACCCCGTCCGGATTTTTCTCCAGGGTGGGTAGTGTGTGTGTGGACAGGGCTCCGCTGTACCTGCAGCAATGCGAGTCTCCCTGTCCCAGGAGGCACCGGCGCTCCGGCTCCGGCGGGTGGCAGATGCTCCTAGCAGCGGCTCTTCCTCACCATCACCCTCAGGGTCCGTGTCTATGTCCCCATCCTCCTCCTCCAGCCCCGAGGCCCCGCCAAGCCTCACGGCCCCGCCGGGAGCTGCCTTCACTCCGTGGAGCCCCCGCGCGGGGGGGCTGTCCTGCAGCGTCGGCTCCGAGAGCAGCAACAGCCGCTCGTCCGGCTCTTCAGGGCCCGGCTCCGCCATTAGCGTCTGCGGCGGGCTGGGTAAGATCCTGCGAGCCGCCAGGCGGGCTCACACGCTACCGGGGGGACGCATTGCGCAGCCAGCAGCCGAGAGTCGGACAAACAAGCTCTGCGGCGCCACCTCTCAGCAGCCCTCACTGCACATGCGCATCGTGGCCGAGGAACGTAGAATACCTCGCCACCCCCTAAAGGACCAGCTACAGGAGCAAATGGTACAGCAGGGAAAGACTCGGCCGCTGAGCCCTTCCACCCTTGTCCCCTTAGCCTACTTAGGGAGAGACACTCTTCCAACACCCGCCCCCGGCGCACGCACTTCAACAGGGAGACCTGCACTCCCAAGGGAGGGTGACCAGATGTCCCGATTTCATAGAGACAGTCCAGATTGTTGGGGCTTTTTCTCATATAGGTACTTATCACTCTCCACGTCCTGTCCCGAGTTTTCACACTTGCTATCTGGTCATCCTGTCCCTAGGGGCCTGCACAAACACACAGGCACAGAGCCAAGCCTCACAGGCTTCTCTGCTCTATTCTCTGTTGGGAAGCTTGAGTTGACAATATCTTTCTTTACACATTTATCATTTTTTATTCTCTTGCTTTGAAAGTGAATTTTGGGGCCAAGGCACCAGCTCCAGTAACGCCCCCACCCCACACATGTACATTCAGGACGATTGAGGCAATCTACAGGCCTGGGCTGGCTGCATTTCATGAAATTTATACCATATATGAAATTGCTACAGCACAGGACCTCTTGCTGCAAAATGACACCCTAGAATCTAAGTTGAATACATAAATTGATTGTAACTGATATTATTGTCAGATATCAATTTGCAAACAGTCTTGAGACAATACAATACAATACGTGTGAACTTTTCCCTTAATCTACATGGATTAATTCTGAAACCAAAATATGGCAGTATCACACACACTTATTTGATTGGTTTCAGAGTAGCAGCTGTATTAGTCAGTATTTGCAAAAAGAAAAGGAGTACTTGTGGCACCTTAGAGACTAACAAATTTATTTGAGCATAAGCTTTCGTGAGCTACAGCTCACTTCATCAGATGCATCTCTTATTTGATTGCTGACCATTTTAACAGAACCATTCCACTATTTTGTTTTATTCCTGAATCCCAAACTGTTCTCTCCTCATTAGCACATCATGAGCAAGTCAATTCTCTGTTCAACTAAAAAGAAGGCTATGCATGGTGGGAAATTAGTCATTTTATGAAATTGTAAGGGTCCTTCAATGTGCTACTTGAAAAACCTAAATAAAGTTACTTTTTTCAGTGACTGATAAAATAACCAATCAAATACCTGACTGGTCTGTTTTATCACAGCTTAACTGCGGGACATGGACTTTGGAGCCGCCTCATGTATCATTTGCTTATATAGCTATTAATATCTGTAATCTCATAGAATCTCTTCATATTTGCATTTCTCTTTTCATTTGTTTCTTCTGAAGATGAGCAGAATGGACCAAGTTTATCCCTAGTGTAAACCCAAACAAATTGGCCCTTTATGCCCAGTAAACAATTGCATGGAGACAAAAGATATGGGAACTGATTTTACAGTGTTGAATATTATATGGTCATCAATCCCTGTGCATAGTGGGTGTAAAAAGCTACCAAACCATAATGGCAGAAAATTCTACACCCACTCTGCACACTGAATAATCAGGTCCCGTGCATCTCCACATAGGTGAGTTAGCTGCTACTGTTTTGTGGCTATTTCAATACTGTCCTATAGCATTGGTGAGACAGAACCTCCTCTAGAAGATTCCAACAAGTTTGGGATTTTTTTCTGCCAATAATGGAGGATAGACTGAACAAGAAACATGTTTATATTTCCCTCTCCTATCCCATTTTTGTATACTGGAGTGGAAATGTTAACACTGTTTGGATCTTCTGCTCATGTAATGGGAGTTCTGTGATTTGCTCAAACACTCCTAACCCAAACAGCATTCACGATAGCTCACTCACTGACTCATGATACAGATCTCAAACAGGAAAATGCCCATAATAATAAATTATTAAATATATAACATACATTATTTACAAACTATTCATATTGAATTCAAATTATTAGCTCATGTTTCTGGATTAACAATGGTCTTTTTAAAAATGCTGAAAGATCTGGATTATTTCAGTTTTTTCATATCTTTTTCATCGATTTGAACATGAATCTAATCCTTTAGTGTATCTCACTTTGTAGATATTTATAATGTACCTCTTACAGTGGTGTCTGAACCCTATAACAAAGAAAATATAAAAAGAGGCTAAGTACAAATAGAAGTAAACCCCCATGGTAGCTCGCTCACATTCAGTGTGTTTTTAGCTTTAGGTGGGCGCCCTCTTGTGATACTTTCAAATAAAGAACAAAATAAATAATGTCCCTTGTATGAAAACAAGATTAATTCAGTGCATCATCACATTCCAGGTGCAACACAAAATATTTTAATTTCTAAGGGAAAAATCTTTTAGAATGGCTCTTCTATGTTCAAACAGGCTGAATAACAATCTATTAACAGGTTTCAGAGTAGCAGTCGTGTTAGTCTGTATCCGCAAAAAGAAAAGGAGTACTTGTGGCACCTTAGAGACTAAATGCATCCGATGAAGTGAGCTGTAGCTCATGAAAGCTTATGCTCAAATAAATTGATTAGTCTCTAAAGTGCCACAAGTAATCTATTAACAGTAAAGTGTGAGCCAACAATTATTCAAATAAGTTTAACATTAACAACTTGTGAGGCTTGTTGATGATGTAATCAAGTTGATTAAAGCTATGTTCAGTAGGGTCAGTGAGGTCACTATGTATGTTTCCCATTTTATTTAACCATCTAAACATAAAACTGAAGTGGAAGAACCAGATAAGACTCCAAAAGTAAGTTGTAAGGGGCCAGTTATATTTGCTCAAAACTAAACATCAGAAGTATGAACTCAGGGACCTATCCGAAAAGCTTACTTTAAAAAAAGTCTCAGTCAGTCCTTTATTTCTTATGTATAAAAATAAACAACCAAACATTCTAAACTAGAAAAGATTCTGTGGAGACAGAATACATTGCTCCTAAAATTCCAGTTCTACTAATTCCTCTCTTTTAGTCCTTCCAACCTCAGCCTGACAGAATGAATTATTCAGGCACTCCTCCTGCTTATAAAATGCAGTCAAGAAACAAAAACACCTCTAACAGAATTCCACGTCAAATATTCAAAACAGTAAAGAATTGACAAGCAATCCACAGCTTGAAATATTTTCATACTAAATTGTTATTTCAAATAGTTAACCATTTTTTAAAAAAAGTATCTGCTTGAGCGTCAAACTGAAAAATGGCTAAATCTGATTAATAAGCTTCACTGTGACTAAACTGACCAGTTAGGGAAGTGATACTAAACACCTAAACAAAACTGGGCTGAATAAAAGTTACTCTAGCAGTTTTAACCTAATTTCTGCTTGCTTCTTCAACCTAAACATTGCTTCAATGCATTGTTTGTGTCTAGTTTTAGATTTAAATTTACTTTGCAGACAAGATATACCATATAATAATGAACCACTCAGGAGAATGTAAAAACGTGGTTGCTTAAATAAGGTGGTCTTTTAATACAGATGCCAGAGAAATTTATTAAAAAGCTAAAAGGAAGACCTATAAAGGAGTAAATACTTATAGGACATTAAATATATTGTATCAGTTATTTAATAAAACAAATACATTTTAATTCAATACTTGAAATACTTAAAAATTTACGTTTAATGTATTAAGAAGTCTTGTGTAGTCCAAATATAAAACTGTCTACAAGGTACCCACAGATGAAATCAGAGTGTAAAAATCTATTTTGTTGCCGTCTGGTGTTTCATAATAAAAAATTTAAAGCAACACACAGAAGTATGCAAAACGCAATCTTTTGTGTATAATCTGTGGCCCCAATCCTGCTAATACTTACACACATGCCTAACTTCCAAGTATGTGAGCAATCCCACAAATTTCAACTCATAAGTAAAGATAAGCATATGCTGTTGTTGCTGGATCAAAGCCTTTGTACATACTTTACACATCTAAAGTATTTCAGGTGGGCTCATAGAACTGTAGAGGTGCGGCTGTTTCTAGTTCTGGGTGTTTTTAAAGTGCATTAAGAAGAGGTTTCAATAAAATAATTTAATACTGTAAATTGCTTGGCAATGTCTTGAAATGGGAGTTCTGGGCCTGGTCTGCACTTAAAAGTTTTGCTGGCATAGTTATGTCTGGGGGCTGGGCAGGCAGGGAATCACAAACTATACCAGCAAAAACACTCTTTTGCCAGCATAAACTAAGAAGGTTTGCTGGTATAGCTGTTCCAGTATAACCCTTTCAAGCATAGGCAAAGCCTTAATGAATGTGGGATCTTCTAGCAGAGGTTTTGAGTGAAATCATGCTGTTTCAAGTGATTTAATTACTTAAATATAAGGCTCCTGTGTAAGGATTTGAGATAGCTAGGCAGCTTTCTCCATGAACGAAACCAGTTTAGTTTTCTGTTTAAAAAAAAACAAAACAAAAACCAACTAAATATTTATTTTATTCTCCATTAAGTCTTTCTGTCTCAAGGACATAACTGACTTTGGAAATGCTGTAGAAAGGCACTAGCAGTGAATGTGGTGAAACGGGTACAAACTTCCACAGGGGTTCAATAACCCAATTATGACTTGTCTACACACAAAAGGTGTACTGCATTAATTATACCAGTATAGCTAAAGCTGCAAAACATCCTTATTACAGATGTAATTATACCAGTATAAAGATGCTTATAGTGGTTCAGTTTATTCCCGTTCCCTTACGGGAACAGCTACATTAGTATAAGGCACCTTGATAACTGTGTCCACACTAAGGGTTGTACTAGTGTAACTATTTTAGTAAACAAGCACATCTCTAACCACAATAATTATAATGGTGGAAGAACTGCATACAGCTGCCTGACATGCATGCTTTTAACTTTAAGAAATCCTCTTAACCACAAAGGGGGACTAATCATAAACTTTAAGTTAAGCACCTATGGAAGTGTGAGCAGCCTCAAGACCTAGGTTTATTTCTAATCCCTGCAGGAATACAGTATCCTGTTTTTCCTCCTTTGTACAGAAAAAGGGTTTTTCAAAATTACCAAAACCTTTCACCTCTCTAATATGTTCAGGCCTGGGTAGGCTTTAACAAAACGGCAATTCCACAGTACACTCCAGGACAGCTCAGCGCGCCCCTGCCATTCAAGCCTAAACTAAGCCCACATCCTAAGGGCGCTGCCTGAGTTATTCGCAGGCTGGTTGGGCCGGCCTGTGAGGGCAGAACTGGACCTTTCCGAGCCCATCTTTACTGGACGTTGGTACATCCGCGGGCCTGAGACCCGTGATCTCCGCGGCAGCGTGCGCTTGGTCAGTCTGGCTGAACTCAGGCCAGGGCACGGCGTGCAGAGCCCAGGGTCTCCGCGTGCTGCGGGGCCCGCCTCACCTCCGCATGGAGACACCTGGCTGCAGTCGGCTCCACTCTGCGGGCTGCGGCCGTTGGTGGCTGCGGGCAGGCTGAGGAGGCAACAGCGCCCCCGCGAGGCATGGGCGTAGAACACTCCGCGCGCCAGGAAAAAGGCGCCGCACCGCACCCCACCCCCAGGGGGCGCGGCGTGACGCGTTATCCACACGCATGCGGACAGGCTTTTGATTACTCCCTCGGAGTTGAGCGTGTCACCTCACGTGGTGTCACAACCCCTCGTTCTACGGGGTTGCGCCTGCGCTAAGGCGGCAGGAGCGTCTGGAGTCTGAGTGTGTTTGTCAGTTTCTCCGCCCACTACTTCCGACATGAACGTTGAGAATTTCGGCGCTAGTGAGAGGCTGGTGAACGCGGCCTACGTGCGGCAGGGGGCGCAGGGCCGGCGCGCGCATGAGCTGTGCCTGCGGGTGTTGCTGGAGCAGGTAACGGTCGTTCCTACCCCACTGCCCCAGGGGTTCTAAGGGCGCTCCGTCAGCGAGCGCCCAGCCCCCAGCTGTTGCGCAGCGCGCACCCTCCCTCCGTCCCTCCCTCGTGCGCACTGATTAGAGCGGTGGCTCTGAGCCCCCCCGTCCCTACCCTCAGCCTGAGGCGCCTGGCCGGAGTTGGGAGGATCCCCAGTAAAGGCTCCCTGCCCCTTCCCCTTTCTGTGCGCACTTTAGGGCAAGAGCGCGTGTGGCACTGCTGTGTCCTTCCCTGCTTATGGAGTAGCAGCCGTGTTAATCTGGATCCGCAGAAAGAACAGGAGGACTTGTGGCACCTTAGAGACTAACACATTTATTTGAGCATAAGCTTTTGTGAGCTACAGCTCACTTCATCGGATGCATCCGATGAAGTGAGCTGTAGCTCACAAAAGCTTATGCTCAAATAAATGTGTTAATCTCTAAGGCGCCCCAAGTCCTCCTTTTTTTTTAGTCTGGTTATGATTTGTCTGCCCCCTAGCGCACAGGAGCCCAGCCTTTGGGTTGTGCTAAAGCTGTACAAACACAGAACAAGGTCCTGGCCCTTGCCCCAAAGAGCTTACAAGCCAAGCGTAACTCCAGAGGATGGGTGGACGCAGATGGACTGGGAAATAGGAGGAACCTTGTCGTTGCACTTGGTGCCTTTCACCTCTTCCTTTGTGTAGGGCACACACTTTGAAAGCACATGGAGGGCCTCAGGGAAGATGCATTGATTTTTGTGGTCAGAAGGAACCATTATATTCATCTAGTCAGATCTTCTGCAGAGATGCATGCTGGAAGCATTGATATATCTCCCCAAAATAGCCATGCAGCACCTTGTCTGGCTCCAGCATTGTGGATCTTGGGCTTTGCGGAGTATGGACTCCAAGCAAGTTAGAGGTTTCTGTCTTCCTGCTTCCTAGCAGAGCGCTTTGCTGGGGCCCACATATTACCAGGGACTCATCTACACTACAAAGTTGATCTAGCTACATCGCTCAGGGTGTGAAAAATTCGCTCCCCGGAGTCAAAGACACCTAGTTAAACCAGCCTGAGTCCCAGTGTAGACACTGGTAGATCGACCGAAGAATTCCTCTCAGAGAGGTAAATTAATTACAGCAGTCGAAGAAGCTTGTCCGTTTCTGTAGTAAGGCCTAGTCTGTGCTGCACGGTTAGGTTGAGATGCCTTGTGTTGACCTAGCTGTGGAAGTATCTTCACTTAAATTTGGCTCCTGCTGATGTAAGTGCCTCTCTACGCTGATTTAGTTACACCACCTCCATGAGCGGCATAGAGTCACATGTAATTAGGTCAATGTAGTGTTAGTGTAGACACTGCCTTGCATACATCAACTGTTACTGGCCTCCAGATGCTGTCCCAAAATGCCCTACACTGACAATATTATCAATAAACGTGCTTCTGGTGAGGACATGCACTACCAACACAAGAAGCACATGGGCACACGCACAAAAGATTTAATAACAGGTTGACATAATTTTGTAGTGTAGATGTGACCTAAGTCTCTCCACTACAGTTTTGCAGCTGTTCCACTTCAGCATTTCTAGTGTAGATTTACTTCATTATTTTTGCAAACTCTACTGTGACCACTTGAAAAAAAGTATTAGATGCTTACAAGCAAGAGGTATTAGATGCTTACAAGCAAGACAAATGAGGGGATGTCCAACAGGCAAGGTCTAGAGCCAGTGCCCTGTGAAAAGCATAGCCTCTATCTGCTGCTCAGATTTTTACTGGTTTGTTGTCCCTAGGTCCTACTTGAGGGCTCCTATTTCAGGTTAACCTCTTCCTAGAATGGGTCTGATAAATTTGAAATGCCCTATCCCCTAACTCTTGGAAGTGAGAAGGAGCTTTCTCTCCACCCTTTCAGAACACTCACAGTGGCTGTAAGGGTTGGGTCTTCAAAACTCTACCCTTCTCCCACTTCTGAGCTTTCTTGCTGCCATTGAGAAGGGGGCCTGAGATAGACCTAAAAATGCAGTAGGAGTAATGTTTCTCAAGTCCCTTCTCATCACTCTATTGTGAATAACTCCAGTGACCTTCTTGCTGCTTATGGCTTTCACAAGCAGCAGCCTGACACTAACATGGTTTGTGATGGTTTCAGTGTTGCCCATAGGGTTCTGAGTATCAATCGTGAAACTGACCAGAGTCTTTTAATTTAATTCTTGTGCTGCTTGGTAAAGTTTTGAGCCTCACAGGTGTACTCTGTCTGGAGATTAAAGGGCTTGTTTACAGACCTGGGTTAAGAAATAAGGCATCCTTTTCTGGATGGAGTTAATCAGGGACTGACAAGCCCTCAGGAAAGTAGCATTTTGTCAGTTTACATTTGGTAGACTGTAACCATAAAATCTCTGCTTTTAGCACTTAGGCCATGTCTATACTACGAAATTATGTCAACATAAGTTACAACGGTATAAAGCCACTGAAGTTATTACATCGCTTGTGTGCGCATGCTTGGCTCCGTGTGTCAGCAGTGTGTATTCTCATCAGGAGCTCTTGTATTGATATAGAGTGCAATGTACTATGGGTAAATATCCCACTGTGCAACTCGCCACCATCCAGTGCAGGATCTTTTGGGAAGTTCTTGCAATGCCTGATAGGACCAAAACAAGTCACGCAGGGGTGACTAGGAGCATGGGGTCAACTTTCCATAATGCATTGTTCTCCATTCCATAATTTCATCTGCATCCCATAATTTTCATGCCTTCTTTTCAAAATTCCACAAACCCATGTGTCCCTCCTCACTGTCCGCCATCTCTGACAGAAGCATGGAGTCTGCACAGCTCTGTACTTTTGTCATGAGCATGGCAAGCACAGGGCATGTGATCCTGCAGTATTTACAGAGCAGGCAGAAGAGCCACGGGGAATGTGATGATTCCCTGGAGGCTAGATTGCTGTGGGACATAGTAAGAACCAATTGAGGATTGTGGGTGGCATTCATGGAGCAGTTGGAGATGGTGGAGTGTTGGTTCTGGGCCTGAGAAACAAGCATTGACTGGTAGGATCGCATCGTTATGGAGGTATGGCATGATGAGCAGGGGCTGCAGAACTTTTAGATGCGCAAGGCCACGTTCCTGGATCTGTGTGCTGAACTCTCTCCAGCCTTCCAGTGCAGGGACCCCAAAATGAGAGCTGCACTGACAGTTGAGAAGTGAATGACGATTGCACTGTGGAAATTTGCAATGCCAGATTGCTACTAGGTAGTCAGAAATGAATTTGGAGTTGGGAAATCCACCACGGGCTGTTGTCAAGCAAGTGTGCAGGGCCATTAATCATCTCTTGGTATGCATGACTGACTCTCGGTAATGTGCAGAACATGATGGATGCTTTTGCAGCAGTGGGGCCACTGAACTGTGGTGAGGCGATAGATGGCATGCATATTCCTATTTTAGCACCAGACCACCTTGCCACAGTACATTGACAGAGGGCTACATCACTGGGGATGCTTTACTGACATCAGTGTGGGCTGGTCAGGGAAGGTGCATGACGCGCACATCTTTAAGAACACAGGACTGTTCAGAAAGGTGCAGGGACTTTCTTTCCCAACCAACAATTACCATTGGGAATGTTGAAATGCCAATAGTGATCCTGGGTGACCCAGCCTATACCTTGCTCCCATGGCTCATGAAGTTATTCACTGACCACCTCGACAGCATCAAGAAGCGCTTCAACTACAGGATCAGCAGGTGCAGAATGACAGTTGAATGTGCCTTTGGTTGTTTGAAGGGTCACTGGCATTGTTTACTTATAAGTTTGGGCCTTAGGGAGAAAAATAGCTGAATGCCTGTTGTGTCCTGTATAAGAGCTGTAAAAGAAAGTGGGGAAAGTTTCCACCGGGATGGAGGGTGGGACTGAAGTGGCTATCTGCTGAAATAGAACAGCTAGCTACAAGGGCTATAAGAATTGCTCAACATGGAGCTATATGGCTCAGGGAGACTTTGAAAGAACATTTTAATAGTGAGTCAGAGTAGTATGTTTTGCTGTAGTGTTCTCTTCCTGGCCTTGCTCTTTTGCAGCCCCAAATGAATCTTGCAGTGATTGCTGTGTGTGTAGCAGTATAAGTAGGGCCCTACCAAATTATGGCCATGAAAAACGTGTCATGGACCATTAAATCTGGTCTTCTGTGTGCTTTTACCCTGCATTATACAGATTTCACAGGGAAGATCAACTTTTCTAAAATTTGGGTTCCTTCCCAAAAGGGACTTACAGTGGATCACAAGGTTATTTTAGGAGGGGGTTGTGGTATTGCCACCCTTACTTCTGAACTGCTTTCAGACCTGGGCAGCTGTTGGCCAGGCACCCAGCTCTGAAGGTAGTGCCCTGCCAGCAGCACCGCAGAAGTAAGTCAGTGTGTGTTGTGATTCATTACCCTTGATTTTTATTTTTGTTCTATAATATTCTGAAATTAGTAATTAGAAGTGAGTCTCCTGGTTATTAATGTGGAATATTGAGGTGCCTCCCTTACTCTCTTCTTGTGTGTTCAGACCTAATTTTCTGACCATTTAAATGGACACTATCATTTGTCTACATTTTTTCCTGTTGTTGTGACAAATAACTAAGATTATTGAAGGAGACTAGCGGAAGATAGTCTCTTTTTTTAGTGTTTAAAAACATACAGAAAGAAGAAGAGAACAGGGGTTGCATAGCTATTTGTTGCTGTGTAGTAATGCTTTGTGTTTTCAGAGTGCTTTTCATCTAAGCTAGGGGTTCTCAAACTGTGAATCGCGACCCCAAAGTGGGTCGTGACCCCTTTGCCAGGGCTGATGTTAGACTTACTGGGGCCCAGGGCCGAAGCCTAAGCCCCACCACCTAAAGCCTGAGCCCTTGGTCTTCAGGCTTGGCTGGTGTGTGGGGCTCCCGGGGTCATGTAGCAGTTTTTGTTGTCAGAATTGCGGTGCAATTAATTTTGAGAACCCCTGATCTAAGCACTTTACAAAAGGTGAGTATACTACACAAAGGAATGCAAAGAACAGTTGGCCGCAGTCTTTGTTTGGTCAGTCTCACTGTTTCCCCTGCATAAGTAGTCAGTTTCTCTTGCTTTAGTGGGGTTTTTTTTTTAAACAGTAACAAAGAAGAGGAAAAAATAAGTAGGAAAATGTGTAGTACCTGAAATTACTTTTAACTTTCTTTGATTATTAGTATTCTTTCTTCTGTTATCCTAGTTGTCTTTTACTTTATCTTCTCCATGTCTCTTGATCAGTGTTATACTCCTAATGGACTAAAGCTGCATGTAGTATACCAAATATCCTGTATATCCTTCATAAGGTGAATCTCAGAATCATAGAAGATTAGAGTTGGAAGAGACCTCAGGAGGTCATCTAGTCCAAACCTCTGCTCAATGCAGAACCAACCCCAACTAAATCATCCCAGCCAGAGCTTTGTCAGGCTGGGCCTTAAAAACCTCTGAGGATGGAGATTTCAGCACCTCCCTAGATAATCCATTCCAGTGGTTCACCCTCCTAGTGAAATAGCTTTTCCTAACATCCAACCTAAACCTCCACCACTGCAACTTGAGACAATTGCTCCTTGTTCTGTCATCTGACACAACTGGGAACAACCTAGCTCCATCCTCTTTGGAACCCCCATTCAGGTAGTTGAAGGCTGCTATCAAATCCCACCTCACTCTTCATTTCTGCAGATTAAATAAGACCAGTTCCCTCAGCCTCTCCTCATAAATCATGTGCCCCAGCCCCCTAATCATTTTTGTTGCCCTCCACTGGACTCTCAGCAATTTGTCCACATCCTTTATGTAGTGGGGGGGCCCAAACTGGATGCAGTACTCCAGATGTGGCCTCATCAGTGCTGAATAGAGGGGAATAATCACTTCCCTCAATCTGCTGGCAGTGCTCCTACTAATGCAGCCCAATATGCCGTTAGCCTTCTTGGCAACAAGGGAACACTGTTGACTCATATCCAGCTTCTCATCCACTGTAATCCTCAGGTCATTTTCTGCAGAACTGCTTAGCCAGTCGGTCCCCAGCCTGTAGGAGTGCATGGGATTTTTCTGTCTTGAGTGCAGGACTCTTCACTTGTCCTTGTTGAACCTCATCAGATTTCTTTTAGATCAGTCCTCTAATTTGTCTAGGTCACTCTGGACCCAAGCAAGAAACTTCCTAAATGCTCTTTGCTGCTTCTGTTTATGCATCCTAGAATACTGTACTTGGAGACAAATACATCTTAAATTTATTCTTTCTGGGAACATTAATATCAAATTGCATCGAGTATAGGAGCAGTTTATTATGTAGCTTTTATTACTAAATGTTCCAATTTCATATACTAGGAAGGGGAGACTAGAAGATTTCTTTAATGCTTTAAATCTGCTCAGTGCACTAAAGAAGATACCAAAATTAACAAAACAATCTACTTACAGAAATCTTATCAATTTTAATTATCCATATCTAGGCAGTATTTTTATTATAGTTATAATTCCTTCTGAAGGGCAAGTGTCCTGAAAATGGATGGGATGAAAGTACCATCGAACTCTTCCTCCATGAACTTGCCATTATGGATAGCAACAATTTTCTGAGCAACTGTGGTGTGGGTGAGAGGGAAGGAAGAGTGGCATCAGGATTAGTTGCCCGTCGGCATTACAGGTAAGTCTGACAAGTAATTTTAATGCTACTGTTTTATTATGTTTGTTTTGTATGCTTATTTTAATATCTTGTTATCAGAGTTTGAAAGCATTTGAAAAACAACATTTCATTACAGACAATTACATCAGTTTCAGATATCATATTTTCCATTAGCAAATCATTGAAAAGTTTTGTAACAAGATTTTTTTGTTAAAATCTCTCACCGTGTTCTCACAACTTTGCTCTTAAGGAAATTGTGAGTGTTAGAGATGCAAAATTTTGAATTGGACACGTGACAAAGCAAGAAGGAAAAGAAGAGACTTCTCTGGTTAAAAAATAACTTGTGTTACTTGTCCTTTAAAGTTCTGTTAATAGAGCACTGCATTAACCCATCTGTATATTATTCAAAACTTCTTCTTTCTTCTAAATATTATACCTATTGGAAAAGATCCCTTGCATCCAAATATTGATTGTTGTAATTATTAACTCATGACAGAGATTAATTGACATTACCATAAACCAAGCCATTAAAATTGATTCAGAGGAGGTAGAGCTATGAGACAGGGAGGGCTTCTAATAGCTTGAAGTCCTGAGTCTTCTGAGATTTGATGGGCACTTTGGATATTGAATTTTAGAGACTCTGTAGATATTGCTTTATCTAGATCCGCTGTTTTGGGTTGCTGTCCTATGCCAATTGTCTGCATTCTATTGTTATGTCATCTGTAATGTCAGCAGAGTGAAATTTACTGAAATCCCCATCTCTGACATGTTGGCACAAGGACATATCGGAGACTAGTATTCTAGTAAATTCGACTTTCACAAGTTAAGCTCCGTTTGGCCCATTCAGTTTTATAATGGGAGACCTCCAAAGAAAACCAGGGAACTGAATTCCTTTTGCAATTGCAACTAAATACGGTATTTTCCTTCACTTCTTGTTCTAAATTGCAGTTCTTTAAATTTAATGCGTGATCTTAGGGATCGAGCAGTTTTTGAAGGCCCCTGCAATTCTTCTTGAGGAAGAATTGTTCTAGTGGAGGACAGAAGACAGAGGTGATGCCTCCAGGTCTTTCTCCCATTCCATCTACTTAATTCTGTAGTCAGTCTCTGGCTTGATTGAGCTATGGGATCAATGGCATCTTCAGAGCATCTCTCTCTTCCCAAAAGTGCTGCTACCTGGCTTTTCTAAAGGAATGTGGTAGACTAGGAGTTGAACATATTGCAGGTGACAGAGCTGAGGATGTTCCTTAACTGTTGCTGGGCTGGGACAATTCTGTCGCCTTATGTACCACTTATACCTACTAGCTTCAGTAGTGGGAGAGAGAAGGAATTCTTCTAAGAGTTGTCCTTAGTTCCATCCCCACTCCATTGTCCTGCAAATTAGGTAAGTAAAAGAGTGGGGGGAAGCGTCAGGCAGTGGTTTGAGAGCACACTCTCCTTCTTGGCCATATTAAAATCAAAATGAATGGGCAGAGTGAGCCCAGCATCTAGAGACCCAGACTAGGAAAGAGAGATAGGGAACATGTAGACTGAGAGAAGGGGGACCAGGGGAACAAAGCATTTTTGTAATTGTAAAGTGTGGATTATGTGCAGATTTTTCAATCATCAAACCAATTAACTATTGCTGTAGTTACACTGGAAATGGGAGAAAAAAAAACTTCAGATATAAAACCACCTTCCTAAAAGTTCTGAGTTCCCTCTAGTCCATCAACTCTTCAGTGAGTGGATGTATGTGGCTGGAGTCCTCGCTGTCCCCAAGACAAAAATGGAATTCAAGTTGTTAGTAGTTGTATACTGTTGCTGAGCTTTCTTAGGCAGCTGCTGCATTTCACCAGTGGGTGAAGTTATTTCTGTAAGTGTGTAGTTCATAAAGAGTTATATGATCCTTCAAGCCTGAAAGGTGCTAAATAATATTCCACATTTATAAATGTAATTTGAGTGGTATCAGAAAGATGCAAGAATGTGAAGAAAGATGGGACTGCACAGAATGAGAAGGAGGAGGTAGTAGAATGCCGGGTGGGTAGAGACAAAATGTGGAGGGAAACAGAGCGTGTATTAACGTAAATGTTTTAAAATTTTTAACAGAGCATATGTAAACCACTTCACAACAACAGAGCAATGAAATGTTTATCAGGCACAGCATCTGTAAAATCCCATGGGTGTACTTTGCATTGTATAATACTGTTTTTTATTCTTCAAAAAACATGGCTGCAGTGTGTGCAAAGTGTGCTAGCATTTGTAGCATGATCTGGGGGACACAGATTTCACAGCCCTTTCTTCCGGTAAATCTACCTGGTGGATAAAGTAATCACTATTATAGGCCTTCTCAGTTACTCTGTTTAACAAGGTGTTGTTTTTGATGGCTTTACTGTACAGAAGTGAGTGAAATAGTCAATTTTATGTTAATATTATAAGGTATGGTAATTCATTATCTGATTTTGGTGTTGCATTGGATAAGACATTTTATCAAGGTTTATCAAATCAAATACTCTTCAGAAAACAGGAAATATTGCTTTAGGGCTTGAAAAATTCTTAATATAAGTTTTCAACCTCTTTTGTTCAGGCTAATCCATGGAATTGGGAGGTCAGGAGATATTTCTGCTGTCCAGCCTAAAGCTGCAGGTTCTAGCCTTTTGAACAAACTTACTAATTCAATAGTTCTGGACATTATAAAGCTGGCTGGTAGGTATGAAACGAATATTTCTCTTATGTGGGTGATATGGCAGTTAGCAAATATTCTATGCTACTACCTCGTTTGTTTTTATATACAGGTGTCCGGACAGTGACCAATTGCTTTGTGGTTCCTATGGCAACTGGCATGAGTCTAACTCTGTGTTTCTTAACACTGCGGCACAAGAGACCAAAGGCAAAGTATATTATTTGGCCACGCATAGATCAGAAATCTTGCTTTAAATCTATGATCACTGCAGGTAAGAGGAAGAAGATGGGATTGACCATGCAATGTGGCATTCTAACTACACATGTTTAAAACTATCCTGTTGATAGTGGTACTGGATTCATAAACTTGGTGTCTGGAAACAATAAAATAGACGACTGTAGAAATCCAAATAGAATATGGAGATATGTAAGAGTAGAGATAAAGATATCATCACTCTGCATAAAAAGAAAGTGAGGAATGTGTCTAGAATGTCGTGCCCAACTTCAGGCACCATATTACAAGAGACCAAAGAACTGGAAATAGTTCAGCAGAGGACAACAGTTGAGTATTTAGCTAGGCAGCCATAGCATTCTCTGAACATAGGTAATTATATGGAATGTGGTTTATTTAAGATATTTGTAATACCTGGTTATATACAGAGGAGAGGTTAAGAAAAATAGATTTATATTAGGAAAAAAGAGTAAGAAGAGACATGACTGAATTGTTCAAAACTTTTATTTAAATAAGATGGATGTCACCAAATTAAAGAATGAATAAGTGTCTCAAAAAAAAAAAATGGCAAGTACTGGATGTTTAGGGATTGGTAATGTTTAGGGATGCAGAGTCTCTTACCCCTACCTCACAAGTCTGAAACCAGCCTAGGTCAACAGTGACTAAGTCATTGCAGTATGATGGTTTCAGGTTGTCTAGTCCAAGTTCTTGTGGACAGGGGCTCACTCACAATTTCATTCCTCCATGACAGAGCTGAGGCATATTGTTAATCCAAGGAGGGAAGACCCACAGTGATGCTGCCATGCTAGATTAGAAATTGAAGAATTTAGTTTGGTCAACTCAATCCTACTCCCTTAGAAGTCAATAGGGGAATTCTCATTGATTGCACTGGGAACAGGAGCAGGCTTGACGGGAGTTCAGTACAAACTTCTTTGCATAGATGGAAATTAGTGTGTGAAATGGACTGCTAAAACTGGCAACTTGGGATGTATGAAATTTAAATTTATAAATAAAAAAGGATACAAATACTACTGAAAGAGGTGACCAGATATAGATGGGTCACATGACTTCCTTCCATAATAGGAAATTACTTTTTTAATCCTTATTTTGCTTGGGGATGATAGTTTAAATTACTTTAATTTTTCTGTTTGCATGCCATTCAGTTAAAACTGATGGTGGAAAAAGAAACAGAACACTGAGGCCTTTTTCTTTACGTTTTAGTTGGTACACAAAGTATGGAGGCTAAAAGTAGTGAAACTTCTAGACTTGCTAGATCCACTGTGGAGGAAAATATATGGTTCTACAAAATCACACCATATTTTAAGTATCAAACTAATTATTTTCAAAGAAGTGTTTTGAATTTTAATAGAGCCTTAAGTTTGCAGCCCTGTTCATATAGTTAACATGCATAATTGATCTTTTCAGTAACTCCATAGGTTTTAAATGATGCCATTTTGTCATGTACTGAAAAAACTTACATGTGGCACTATGGGCTTGTGCAATTGGATAGTTCCTCAAGCAGTGGCCTAACTGAAAAATGAATATATGTGCACAAAAGTAGTTTAACCATTTATGACTTAGATGTGTTTAAATTTTTTTTTCAAATGCACTGTCTCTTGGGTATGATCTTCAGTGAGGAATAGCCACATATAAAGTTTGCAGTTCAACTGTTTTATTGAGTCTTTGTATCTAAAGAAGTCTTAACACTTTTTAATGTGATTCTTTTCTTTAGTGATTGCTTAACTCAAATATGGATTAGCAAAATTGGCTCAGATTTTCCAAAAACAAAAATTTCACTTCCAGAATGAGTCCAAATGTGGACATTTCCAAACTCTGATCAATATTTGAGAGTTGAGAATGAGTAAAAACAGGATTTTGATGAAAGTTGAGTTGCAGCCTTAACTATAGCATTTGCTACAAACTGGTTTTATTTTTAGAAGCTGTTTGATTAGTATTTTTAGCATTTTTTTCCCCAGCAGTACTGTTTTAATGTACCTTGGAATCTTGAAAGGGAAATCCTTTTGACTGATTTCACCTGCCTCCCTCATATTGAATATTTAAAAACAGAATTGGGAGTGAAGGGGTTAATCTGCTTCAGTAAGGGAGATTTCCTTGAACCTGTTGCTGCTATGTGGTTCAGCTTGCAAAGGGCACTAGCTTTTACCTAAAGCCCAAGCTCTCCAGTGGGCACCAGTGAAGTTGTCATTTATGTACCAGTGTTCTTAATGATTCTGAATCTCTGAAGTAGTCTTACCAGAATAAGTGAGTAGAAATAAAAAAATCTGAAATTAAATCAGAGCCAATAAGCATGCATCTAGCCTGAAGATATAGACCTGTAA
The DNA here is from genome assembly GCF_015237465.2 of Chelonia mydas. Taxonomy (NCBI): domain Eukaryota; kingdom Metazoa; phylum Chordata; order Testudines; family Cheloniidae; genus Chelonia; species Chelonia mydas. The sequence continues at coordinate 106,361,402 of NC_057852.1, forward strand.
AATTACTGCTTAATACACACTCTTATTTTTATTGGCTGGGTTAGGTTTTGAGCCAGTGGTGATAGAGAATGTATTAGAAGGTGATGAGCTGCGCACAGACGTAAAGGCGGTAGAGGCTAAAATCCAGGATCTTGGGGCTGAAAATGTTCTCTGTGTTCATTCTACTACATCTTGCTTTGCTCCAAGGGTACCTGACAGGTAAATAATCCTCACATAATGCTTGGTAACTATTACCAAAGTTTTAAATAACCTTCACATTTATGCTCATCTTTCTAAAATTGCTTAATTACTACTACCAATAGTTAATGAAGCAAAATAGATACCACAGTGAAAGTTTATTTCCAGTTTCCTCCTGGAATTCAGGGAGCAGGAGGATGGAAACAATGCACCTTCTGCAAAAAAGCATACCAGAAGAAGCAGAAAAGGACGGACAAGAAACAGGGCAGATCTTCCTTTTCATACCTGGCTGAGGATAATAATCTCATTGCTTTTGGTGATATAAATGTGATTGTAGCCAGCAGTTTTTCATGTGATTCCACAGAAGTGGGTAAAAATGGTCTTCTGTGGAATCATACAACAGAAGCTTCCCTGGTAAGTCAGAGGTCACATTTTTCTTAGTTACAGTTCCCTATGCTGCTGTCTTCTTTAGTTCACTGATCACAGATGAATTTTTCTCATTTGACACTTTTGATAGCCCAAGGTGGGATGTCTGTCCACTGTGCAAATACCAGTGTATATACTAGTATAGCTGCAGCATTGCAAACCTGAAATGTAGATGTACTGGACGGATATTTAAAAAAAAATTTTTGCTCTGGTTTCTTGGTTTGAGCACTTACTAGCTGATCATGTGATGCTGGCACTCTGTTTCCAGCTGTTAAATCACATTAAAATAAGCTTAACATACATTACATTCTTTCCTAATATTACATTTCCATTCAAGCTATTGCTGTAATTGCCACAGGGATGTTAGTCAATCATTACTGACAAGGGAGATGAACCACACAGTCAAGAATGGGAGATAATATGGTCTTGAAATACTATATTAAGATGTGGTCTGCACTATGAAATCTTTGAAAACTCTTGTTCTGGAAACGAGAAATTGGATTCTGATGGCTAAATGCACTCAGTATGTTGGGACAAATTTTCAAAATGAGACCAGTGATAGTTGCTTGGAAAACCTGCTTTTGTGAATGTAAATACTGTCTGCATATGCAATTAGATAATAATAAACCCAAATACTGGGTTTTGGCAGTGTACAGTTGTATATCTGTGGGCTCATTTGTGTTCACAGTACAATTTGTTTAAAGTATAGGTTTTAATAATATTGTTGAGGTTTTGAAAATATAGTACCTTAACTTCAGCATAAGAATTGCTTAAATTAGGTATAATTCCAAAACAAAATAATCTTACTGCTGTTATAATTTTCTTTACTGCATCATATGTATCTATTTGCTTTAATTGCTTTGATACCTAGAAATTCATAACTGAATGTCTAAATTTAGAAATGAAACACTATCATTTTACAGTTGAAAAATGGCTAGTGAAAAATATCTTTCACTCTGTTATCCTACATTAGTCAAAAGTATCCTACATTTTATTGATTTAAAAAAAAAAAAACCCAAACACTTATACATGTTGGAAGGAAAGTGGGATGAATAATTCCGTCAGAATACGATGAACATTACCTGAAGATGAGTTGGAAAATGTATTGGCCAGCTTGAATCAAAACCACCAAATCAACTAGACTGTTTTTGAACTAGCGTGAATTTCTTTCACTCCTCTGCCTCCTCTCTTTTTTTGACAAGGTAGTGTTCTGTCCCCTGTGACTCTGAAATAAAATGTAAGATGGGGGCTGCATTAAAGCACACTACAGATAGAGAGGGTTTTGAGCTTTTTATTAAAAGGATACTTCCAACCATCAAAGACCACAAGATGCATATTCATAAAAGGAAGGTAAATCCATACAACATCCCTGTAGGATACCTTTTTATATGTATGTTTTTAAATATCTGACATTTTTGTTTTAATGCTCTGTCATAGAAGCATGCTGAAATGTAAATTTTTAAGCAAATGTCATGCTACATGAAATTTAACATTTTTATTTTTTTAAAAGGTCTTTTTAAGCCTAAATTCATTGTGTGCCCCTTTCTAAGTATTACCACTCTTTATTGGAAAGAACAGAGCTGTAACAAGGGATTTTAGTGCCCGGGGCAAGTATATTTGTGCCCCCTAGAGGTGATGGGTGGAGGGGGTTTGCAGGGTAACATGCCACCCCTCCACCCACTATTTTTGCCTTCTATTGAGTCGTGCCCCACAGTTTGAAAACAGTTACCTCTTGCCAGAAGCCAGTAGATTGGAAGCTAGTGGGAGCTGCGTGGGCCCCTGGTTCTTTGCAGTTGAATTTGAATTTGAATTGCAGTTGCAATTGAAAAGTTATAACTTTTCAAAGAGAATATTTTCAAAAATAAATATAAGAAATGTACACAAGTTGGGGGGAAATCAAGGGATTTTAGAGAGATGCCAGAATTGGAACCCTTTTCCAATGTACTAAAAGCGTAGATCTTATAAAATACAAGAGGCCCAGAAAGTTTAGTGAGCTCTGCCCGGTGAACTCCTGCATCTATGCAGAGCTTTATAGACTTTAGTGGGGTCCAGAGGTCCACCCACATGGAGCTCATTGCAGCTCTGAGCCTGTATGGTAAATGAAAGTTTATCTGGATTGTGAGAAATCAATTCCAGCAAGGTGCTGATCCATGGATCTTTGCAGTCAGCAATTATAGGGCTACCTATTAAGCCTAAGGAAAATCTCTTTTGTTAGTAAGTTATCTGAGATGTGAAAGCAAAGATATTGGCCCAAATCTTGAAATGAGTGTTGCTTGAAAAAGAAGAGTACAGGATTCAACTTAGTGTAGAGGAAAGATTTTATTGGTAACTAGTAAAATAAAATGAAGATGGTAGAGAAGACCCAAACACAGAGAAATACCAACCATCCAGATATGGTACTAACTAGGATCAAGTTCATGTGCCTTTAAACTTAGCTGGGATCAAGCATATTCAGACTAGTATAGCTGTCCTCTTTTGGGGCCCGTATTTGGGAAAGCGCTTAAGTCAATGGTCTTAAGAACATGCTTGCCTATATTAAGGACCTTAAGCATCACCCACTGACCCTCCAACTGCAACATACTTTGGTTACTATATTGTGGTTATCTGAAGATACAGTAATTTATATGCAACATCATTTGACTTTCTATGCTATTTGCTTTAAAATTGTACAAACCTCTCAGCAGGTTCCAGAACACACATTCTTAATTTAGATTTATGTGCAGACAAAGTATAAAACAAAATAATTTGGTGTGGCAAAGGTGTCAGATTGGAGTAATGGGAGCCCAAAGTCTACTTCCCACAGAGTACATATAGTATGAGTAGCAGGAGTGCATGATTCTCCTCATAGATCTGTCAGTATTTCTCTCCTCTCTTCTGGAGGAACCACTTGTATTGTCAAGAGGACAGAGTTACTTCCATGCCAAGTTACTCCTTGGCCTCTGCTTAGAATGCAGATGAGCACCAATTGATGTCAAAGGTGCTGGTGGTTTTTGAAATATGATTACTAAGGTTTGTACTGAGACTACCAACCCATTAAACATAGGCCACTCAATAGCTATCAGAGCATAACAACTTTAGTCACTACCCAGCTGGGTTAGATTGAACTGGGAACCTAAAGGTGAAACGTTCCCTATCCTGTGCTATTTCCAATCTCTGTAGACATTTCATTCCCCACACAAATTTTGAAACTTCAGTCAAACCCTTTTTGGGGCTTAGTGCTATAAATTGAAAAAATACAGTAAGCTGAAACATGCTTTAAAAAAACATTTTTGCAACTCCAATTACAGTTTTTTGCAGGGGTGCTTTTTACTAAAAAGTTCTTTGGAATCAAGGTTAAGCATGAAAAATTTGAGCCCAACCCAAAAGGTTAGAGAGTGGGTATAGGTAACTAGGAATGTTAGTTTACCAAAAAAAACCCTTTCTATTTAACTATCAGGTCACAATGGTAATACTAAGGTATGTCTACTCTCAGCTGGGAGCATGCCTCCCAGCCTTGGTGGACAGAAAGTCGCTAGTTCTCCTTGAGCTTGTATGCTAAAAATAGCAGTGTGGACTTTGTAGTGCAGGTTAACTACCTGAGTTAGGACTGAGGAAGTCAGGTGGGCCTGTACTCGAGCAGCTAGTCTGTGCCACTGCCCATGCTCGGAGGTCTGTACTGGTATTTTTAGTACACTAGCTCAAGGAGAACTAGCATGTATCTGTCTACCCAGCTGGAGGCATACTCCCAGTTGCAGTGTACCCTAATATAATTGTGGAGAAGTTTCCTTTTCCGTCACTTGCCCCCATTTTGACCTTCTTGTATTAATTAGTCCTTAAATGGCCTGACTCATACCATAACTTCACTGTGTTCGGTTATAAGTGTTTTCCTAATTTGCACTTTTATGTTTGTAGACTGGAAGAACTGGCTGTGATTTGTTCTAATTATGACATTCCTCATATTGTCAACAATGCATATGGAGTTCAGTCTTCAAGATGTATGCATCTCATCCAGCAGGTATGAGGCTTGTATTTCAAATGAGACTTTTAAATGATATATTTATATTAACCTTTGATATGCAGTTATCTAGAACTACGAAATGCACAACATGGGCACATTCTGTCAAATGTTTTTGCAGACTTGAATCTAATCCGAGGCAGTTTTGCATGTCTGAGCAGATTCAAAGGACAGAGTACTTTTTCAGAGCTGCTTCCCCCTGCTGACAAAGTCAGGTGGGCCAGATTGAGCAGAATTGGTTTCCAGCAACCTTCCTACATTTCAGACTAAAAAGGGTTTTCTTGAAGGGTTATTTTGACTCCCCACAACTTCTCATAGTTAGGGGCTTGAAGTAATATTCATTAGCTTCTGATTATTATTCACACTACAAAATCAGAAACATACAAAGTAAAATTGAAAGAACAGGAAGAAAAATAATTTCCCACAAATCACTTGGGATTTTTTAATTGTCAAAAATATGGAAGAGACTTCAGGGTATTGGTGATGCTAAATCAATAAAGTATATATAAATAATTTGTCAAAGGTAATGCACCATGTGAATTTGAGGCTGAGGAAAGGCAAGGTAGTAGAGGAAAGAGTAAGGAAAAGAAAGGGGTTGGGGGCGGGGAGGGGAGTTCCAAACTGTTGTTTCCCAAAATGCCAAGCAGTATGTGGCCCTTCCAGCTGCTTCAGATTCTTTTTCTAGTGTAAAAATTAGGATGGAAGCTTTTCAGTATTCCAGATGTCATTATTATAGAAGAAAGTGAGTTAAAATTGGCAGATGGTCAAGCAAAATGCTGCTGAAAGTGGGGAAGTTGGGGACGGAACCAAATAGTTCAGATAACCCTCTTTTAAAATGAGGGAGAGACTTGGAAGAAATAAATATATGCTCACCTTTTCTCTGTCTGGAACGTAACGTTTTCCCCTATCTTTGCTTCATTTTATTAAGAAATACTTTTCATAGTGGAAGGATGTTTTATGTCTTCTTAAAACTGCTTCCTAAACTTATTAGAACAATTATATTTAAAATCGTGGACTGTAATTGAATAGGAATTAAGACCTCTTCAGGATGTGAATTATTAGGTACCTTATTACTGATGCACTTCTGAGGTGGCTGAAGGAATATGACAGAAGTGCCACAACATCCTACCAATGTCCACCTCATCCTTGCTTTTTGCTACAAACTGTTCCAGGGAGAGGAACAACTGACTGATACTGGATAAGCTACTTTGTTATGTTTCAGAGTAGCAGCCATGTTAGTCTGTATTCGCAAAAAGAAAAGGAGTACTTGTGGCACCTTAGAGACTAACAGTCTCTAAGGTGCCACAAGTACTCCTTTCTACTTTGTTATAATGCTACTTTTTAAAAAAAATGCCTGTTTTGGGAGAATTGTTTGTTAAATGGACATTTCCTAATATGCAGCATCAGCCATAAAGCTGTTAACCCTTTTATCAGTAGTTGCAATCTACATGTGGTTTTTTTTGGTCAACAGCACCTTCAGAAGTGTAGATTGAACAGACTGAGGTCTTTAGGTATTTTGATAACAGTCCTTTTACTAGAAGTTAGTGGAAATTCCTTGTTTTAAAGGGACACTGTCAACTTAAATCTTTCTGAGAAATGTTTTACTGACTGTTACAAACATCTAATCTGGCTATAACTGAAAGATTAGAGGAAAAGACATCTTTCAGCATGTTTAATTTTGTACATCTGACAGCACTTTTTGTATCATTTCTAATATTTCCCTTTTGTGTTGGTGTCTCACATATCAGCAGGATAGAGGAAAACATTTTACAATCCCTATTTTTTCAAAAGAAATCACAGGCACAGATAAGGGATATTACTTTGGGTCTAATGCCTGAAACTACTATTTTTTTTTAAAAAAAAACCTAGATTTCAGGTTGATGGTGACCCTTTAATAAAATTATATTGTTTAATCTTCACAAGCATTAATTTTTTAAATAAAAACATTTGAAGTGAGATTATGGCTGCTATGTGCTCTTGAGTGGTTGAAGGCCCTTGCAAAACATACTTGAGACATGAGGATGGAAAACAATTTCTGATGTTTTATAGTTTACTTGATATTTATTGTACCTACATTACAGTGGTTTTGTGACATGTAATTGTTTGTGAAGCATTTTGATCTTCACATGGATGGGCTGTGTAATTGCTGAGTATTATCCTACAGCTAATGAGGGTTTCTTATCAGAGAAACTATATTATTATAGGCTAAACTTATGATCAGAATGTTAAGAAACTTAATTTCTTGTGTCAACTCAAATGGAAAAAATCATTTGTAATGATAATCTTGTCAAGAAACACTGAAAAGCACAGTTATGTGCATTAGTGTATTGGGCTGTGCATTTCTTTCTGGCTTGTAGCTAGATATTTCTTATGATATAATCTTAAACATTTAACTGAAGTCATTATTTCAGAGTTTGTTAACAAAAGAAATCTCTTTTCAATAGAAATTATACAATCTAGGAGGAAATTAATTTTAAGGTATATTTAGGAGCCAATGCGTTCCATGATAACAGTGGCAGAATTTGTCAATGGTAAGGGATGTCTTGGAGAATCATGGGCCCTGGGAAAAGTTCAAGGGTCCCAAACCACTATCATCCTCAAGATATTGGGAAGTTGGGGCATTCTACCCCTCCAATGTAATGATAGATATCGATGGAAAGGGAAGCCACATGAAGTTCCCAGGGCACCTGCTTATCCATGTTGTCACGAGGCAAGTGCGCCTCATGCCCTCTTGGGGTGGGGTAATTATTTCCCCACAGTCGCGTCCTTCCGATCACCCCTTGTCTTGGGGTAGTGTGGCCTAGTGGTAAAAGTCAATGTGGCCACTCTCTCAAGGTTGTGTGGCCCAATGGCCAGAGTCAGGGTGTGGGACCTAATGGTCCAAGTGAGTATGGCTTCCCGGTTTGGCCAGGGTGTATAGCCTAGCGGCCACAGTCAGTAAAGCCACCCTCTCTCAGGGCCGCATGGCCTAGCGGCCACGGTCAAAAAAGTGGGCCACCACCCCAGGGTGGCTGACAGCCAGGTAGGGGGACCTGGGCCCTCCCTGCTCCACCAGGTCCAAGCTCAGGGCCATGTGAGTGGCAAGTATGCCCACCACTGAGTCAGCAGGGAATCCGTTCAAAACATGCTGACCTCACTCAGCACCACAACTTGTCTCCCTGAGCTACTTCCTACCTGGTTCCTGATGCCAGGGATTCTGGGCTCCCCAGTCAGTGAAGCTCCCAACATCTCCGCCACTCCTTGGCCATCCTTCAGAGTCTCAGCATCCCTGGCTTCTGCCATCTGGGACTCCTGCAGTTCATAGGCTGAAGCTTGCAGCATGCATTTTCTCTCTTCAACAGTCAGCCCTGAATGGGCTGAGGTGCTCCCTTTTATACCTAGTCTCCAGCTGGAGCATGCCCAGCAGGGCCGCAGGGGTGTGGCCTCCTCAGCCCAGAGAGTAGAGTAAACTCTCACAGTACCAGTGCAGGGCAAGTGCACCCCGTCACACTTGTACATACTCATTACTAATAGACCAATGGATTGTGCATAGGTACCATGATGAATGCCAGAAAATAAATGCTAGAAGGATGGATCCAACAAACCAAAATGGAATGGGAGGATGAGGAGGAAAAAAACTAGATTTTTTTTTTTTTGAAGAGGGGGAGTGATCCTGTTCCCAGTACCCTGTCAACTGCCCCACTTTTCCCTTTCCCCCAACTAAATGCAGGTGTTAAACCTCTGGCATTCATCTCCGCACGAAAACACTGCCAACTCATTGGCTCCCTCCCACTCACGACCCAAACAGCTGTTTAAAAAACAGAAGTGACAATACATCTTCTATGTTTTGTTATTGTCACAGATACTAGTAACATTCATGTAGCTTGATTTAATATATAAATAAATTGTGTGCTTGAGTATATTATACTGATTTCATGCTGCTGCAGACGTCTCAGCTAACTGGAGAATTCATAAATTTGTGGCTTTTAAAAGGCCAGAAAGGACCATTGTGATTTTTTTCTAGTCTGACCTCCTGCATAACACAGACCATAAGACTTCTCTGAATTCACAATATTTGTGCTTCAGAAATCGGAGCCTTGCTGCAGTATTTACATCCTGTGTCTTGGAGAATACTTAGCCCCCTGGTTATAATGACAGTTTGTTTTATTGAGGGGAACTTGACTCCATTTGCAGTAGTGGAGTTACTTGGATTTTCATATTATAGGCAATCTTACATGATACAACTAACTGAAATCTTGGTAAGGACAGTGTTTGAGTGTTCTCCCACAATCATCCACCGGTTTTAATGGGAATTATATATCTGTACTGAGAAAAGACTCTGTTTTCTCAATTAAACATAGCTACACCGTGGCCATTTTTATATATAAATATAATCCCTGATTGAGACTCAATTTGGTAAACTTTTGAAATGTTGTGGGTTACTGACTTTTATAGGAGTTATACAGTTAAAAATCCATGCAGTACTTTGAAAATGTACCGCATTGTGTAAGACTTCAATTTAGTTCAGTGTTTCAATTCCTTGCAAAATAGGGATTAATAGTAGAATTACAGATAGATGAACCTATGGTGATATGTAGCAATGCAACCATGTTCTTAGTAAACACTACTGAGAAAAGGAACTTAACCATTTTAATTTTGTTTTAGCTCTAATGTATTTTCTATGAGAGTTTTATTAATGTAACTTGCTGTCCATTGCTTTTACACATAATACAATTGAATGCTATCAAACACTTGTTCCTAATGTGTACATGTGTGTGGGGTGGTTGTGTTGTTTTTGTTTTGTTTTTTGTTTTTAGGGTGCTCGAGTAGGTAGAATAGATGCTTTCATCCAGAGTTTGGACAAAAATTTTATGGTTCCAGTAGGTGGTGCTGTCATTGCTGGCTTCAATGATTCCTTCATCCAGGATATCAGCAAGATGTACCCAGGTAAATAATTGACAGATTGATTCATCTTTGTGAAATAACTGCAGAGAACTTGAATATCTGCTTCTGTGTGTGTGTGTGTGTGTGTGTATACACACATTCATCTTTGTGAAATAACTGCAGAGAACTTGAATATCTGCTTCTATATGTGTGTGTGTGTGTGTGTATATACACCCATTCATCTTTGTGAAATAACTGCAGAGAACTTGAATATCTGCTTCTGTGTGTGTGTGTGTGTGTGTATACACACATTCATCTTTGTGAAATAACTGCAGAGAACTTGAATATCTGCTTCTGTGTGTGTGTGTATACACACATTCATCTTTGTGAAATAACTGCAGAGAACTTGAATATCTGCTTCATATATGAAGCAGATATTCAAGTTCTCTGCAGTTATTTCACAAAGATGAATGTGTCATATATATCATTTTATATATATCATTTTGTGTGTGTGTGTGTGTGTATGTGTGTATATATATATATATATATATATATATATATATATATATATATATATATACACACACACATAAAATGAGAGAGAGAGAATTAAAATAATCTGTATATCATTGCTTCAGGAAGAGCGTCAGCATCTCCTTCCTTAGATGTCCTCATTACACTACTGTCCCTGGGTGAAAGTGGCTACAGACAGCTACTAAAAGAGAGAAAGGTAAGCTTTCTGGCAAACAGCATTTCTTTTTCTTTGTAAATACAGTGCAGTCACAGTACAGCCCAGGAGCATTCACATATGAGTATATGCAGTTTGCCTGTTTATCACTGGATCCCAAACTAGAAAATTAATCTAAAATCCTTTACTGTATTTCAGGAGCCACATACCTCGCTGTTTAAAAATATATGTGACTTCCAAAATAAATCTTTTACTTTTGAAAGCAACAGCCATGCAAATTCCAGACTGTTTCTGACTTTGAAAACAAAATTGCTTGAAACATGGATCATTATTTTAAAATGTTCATGTATTTGGCCTGAACATTTCACTTCAAAAGCACGCAGTTCACAGGAAGAATACTAATTGAAACTTGAAAACAGTTTATAGTAGAGTTAATGGGAGTGGTTATGTTTTAGGTTGGACCATCTAATTTCAGAAGTGCTATCAATCTAGGCAAATACTTCCTTTGTGGCTGGGTCAGGCATTTTGCAGCCTGTCAGTAATACATGACCTAAAAGAAAGTTGTGAGGATTTGATTTTATGTAAATGTCTGCATCTTCTATTACTTTATTTTGTATTGGGCTTAGACATGTTGTCTCTTGTCCATTTGTGCATATCACATGCGTGAAATAAAACAGTCTGAACTTCATGGTCTCTCTTGTTCAAATACAATTCCATCTAACACCTTTAATCACTAGATTCACAAATAAGGTGGTATACAGTAGTTAGCTGTATTTTGACTAATGAACAAAAAAGCTGAGATTTGCATCAGTAAATGTTTCCTTTTTCTTCCACCCATTCCCTTAAATAATTGTAAACAAATTAGTTATGCCTTTCCGTAAAATTAATTTTGATTGTACGCCTTATAATGATGGTGAATATGTAATGTGGAGCTGTAGGAATTGTCCATGTCACAAATATGGTAATTCTTTAACAAATAAAATGTCTTAATGAATAGCTGTATATTTCAAAAGTAATGACATTATTTTCCTGGAACTAGGATTCTAAAGTGAATAAAACATCAGATATTTACAACTTCAATAGGCAGGTCTTTTTATTCAAAATGTGGCTCTACGCTATAAACATACTTTATGTATGGTGTAAATATTTCCTTTATTGGATTTGTGGTAGGAATGAGAACCCTTTTTGTTTAAATGTGCTTGCTCCTGAACTGTATAACTCTAATAGTGATAGTTTATTGTCTGTGCTCTGTGGAGGCAGAGCTATTATGCTCTCAGCAGGAGCTATTTATAGCTTGACATTGAATACTTCTTTCTATATTGGTGCAGCCTACACCTACTCAAAAAAGAAGTGAAGCTATAAAAAACTCCATGTATTTTTTTCTTTCTTTTCTTACCTTATCCTTATTCACATCAAATGTTACTTCAGGTTATTTGAGCTCAACTCAAAACAAAAAGCCCAGATTTTTAAATAAAGAAGGATAATCTCTTGCAACAGACGGAAGCAAGAACCAGACTACTCTGTTTCTGCCCTTCACTGGGGAGAACTGTGTCAAGGTGTAAAATGTTATCTGGTGGCAGAGAGAGGAGTGTGCATGCAATAGGCAGGCCCAGAGGTTCAGGGCATCAGGCAATATGGAGGGAGTGATTGTGTGACCAAGGGCAGAGCAATGAGGGGATCTAGCTGACTCGCAGGGTTCGGGCTAAGGGGCTGTTAAATTGCCGTGTAGATGTTCAGTCAGTCTGACACCCGGGTTCTAGGACTCTGTGAGGTGGGAGGGTCCCAGAGCTCAGGCTGCAGCCCGAGCCCAAATGTCTACACGACAATTAAACAGCCCCTTAGCCTGAGTCAGCTGGCACAGGCCAGCTGCAGTTGTCTAATTCCAGTATAAACATACCCCGAGTGTGCACGTATTTAGAGTGCAAGTGGCTGGGGCTGGCAACAGGTGAACCTATATGAGAGACGGATGTGTCTTTAAGGGACAAATGCAGTGGGTATGTCTGGGAAGGAAGAACTGATCACAAACACCTTCACCGCTGTTTTGCTGTCTCCGGGGGGTGGGGTGGGGGAATGAAAGCAGTTTTTTTTCTTTCTCCCCTCTTCTAGCCCTGTCACCTCCATCATCACACTTAACACCTAGTGGCAGTATTGCCTCATGCATTTTATATTAATTGACACAGGGACTGTCTGTTGCTATGTGTTTACAGACTGCCTAGCACAATGAGTTCCCGATCTTAGTTGGGGACTCTAGGCACTACTGGAATGCAAAGAACAATAATAGGCACATAGTCAAATATGACAAGTACATGAATGTTTTCTCTCATTTTGAATTCTAGTATTATGTAAAGGTTAGATTTCTAAGAGGTGATCTTTTGGTGCTCTTAAATAATATACTTGTTGTACATCAAATTCTATATTTCAGGTTTTAACATGAAACCTATATGTTATATACTTATTTCTTTGGCTGAACCAGACAATATGTACCAAACATAGTAGTAATACAATTCCTGACACCCAATGCAAAATATTACTCATGCTGAGGAGCAAATGTTAATAAACTCAGAATAAACATGACAACCAAGGAACCTAAATTTCAGTATCAGATTTAACATTGGTTACCTATACTGTGGAGAACATCTTACTGCTCTGTCTAACCATTTGATATGTTGGTAATATCAGGAAGACAACTACAGAGTGTTGTGCTCAACTATTTAGCATTTTCCTTAGTTTTCTCAATAACCTAATGGTCAGGATGTATTGGCTACTGCTGAGACACAGCCAGCATATGTTATTTCCTGTTTTTGAAATGCAATGCAGATTTTGTTTTGGTGACTAGGTGTTTCTAACTTTAGTTATTTACAGAGCCACTTATATTCCATAATGACACATGAGTATGAAGTATTTAAAACTACGTGAAAGAGAAAGGTACAATGGAGAGGAACATTTTGATTTGTAGCTGTTTTACATATGTGTTACCAAGAAAATGTAGACTATGTTGATAAATATGAACGTACTATATTTTGTCTCTACAATTCAAAATCAAGTTATATTGCTGCTCTACTTACAACTGAACTTAGGAATAGTGAGAGAAAATACTTGTAATGCATATTAAGACCGTTAAGTTTTCAAAATGTTAGTACTCCAATACTTTCACTTATTCATTTGTTGCTGTCTCAGAATTCGTGAAGTGTTGGATTCCCATGTTATAGTTTGTGAGATTTTTTGAGTTACTGCAGGATTTTCTCTTTATATGGAACTTTCAGATGCTTTGTAGAACCTGGATACAGACCCACAATTTCCATGACTTTCTCACTTAGCTGACATTAATGCATAAATTTAATATTTTAAATTATGTTTTGCAGTTATGCAAGCACATGGCATGAGTAAATGGTCAAAAGCAGTATACATGTCCAGAGTCTGTATTAGAGATGCATGGATGTAAAGGTCATGCAGACACAGAACAGTGTGCATGGTGGGATTTACATCGTTGAAAACAAAAACAATTAAGTTTAGAACATGAGGATCCCGTTCAACAATGTGTCGTCATCTTATCTGAGTGGTGGAGGGTTGGGGGTTTTTGGTTTGTTTTCTTGCATTTTTAAGCAACCATTTTGGAGCATTTAACCCTCCATTTGTAATCCAGTTTCCATTTTTAAAACTGACATTAATTATATACCAGTGTTCGGAACAAATGAGATTTCAGCTTAAGCTCTGTGTCATTTCAGAAGTTGGACTCTGCTTTTTAGCAAGCTGTAGTTCTCAATGGTTGCAGAGGGGTTTTCATTTTTAATTACTCTTTTCAAATCCTTCTACTTTGTGTTTTTCTTGTGGATTCTTAAGACTAAAGAATGTCTAATCTTGTATTTGTAATCAAATACAGACGATATAATTGTTTTAAGCATTTAAGTTCTTTACAGTATGTTGTCCAAAGGTTTCTTGAAACAAGTATATTGAAGGGGCTCTTTCTGGAACTATAATGTGTGTTAGTAGATTTAGTATGAGCTGGAAGACAGGAACTTCTAAGTTCTAAATTTCTATGTCACTTACTTGTTATAAGGCCCGGGGCAAGTCATGTAGACCTGGTCTGCACTAAGAATTTATATTGGTAGAGCTACATCCCTTAGGGGTGTGAAAAATCCATACCCTGAGAGGCATACTATTCCAGCCTATCCCCAGTGTAGACAGTGCTAGCACAATGGAACCTAACTGCCCCCTCTGGGGAGGTGGTTTACCTCCGTCATGTACTCTATTGGTAATATCCACACTGAAGTGCTGCTGTGGCGCAGCATCATTTTAATTTAGACATATCCCTAGAGACTGATTGCAAAGGTGCTGAGCTCCTGCATTTCCCATTTACTTACATTGGAGCTGTGGGTGCTTAGCCACTGTGAAAATCAGATACATAACCTCTCTGTTCTAGCTTTTTTATGTGAAAAATAGGGATGATATTGACAGGGGTTTTGAGATTAATGGGTTTGTAAACTGCTTTGAAGATGCCAGGTGTTGAGGATTAATTCTGAACCTAAAATAGTTCAAATGTCACAAAAAAACCAAACCCACATACCTTAGCTTAATTTCTTAGGGTGAGATTCTCATACTATCCCATCCTCATTAAGCCAGGTAAAAGGGACAGGGCTCTGAAATCTCTATATCTGGCCAGGGAGGCACTGCAGAAGATAGCTGTAAGGCTATCCTCTGAGGAGCACTTTGCAAATCCTGAAATAGCAGTGGGATGGAGCTCTGGTCAGGAGAGGTGTATTGGGGGAAGGGTCACAGCATGCATATAACTATGGAAATTCTGGGCAGTGCTGCAGCTCACAGGGCAGTCCCAGGAGGCTGCCATAACTGAGGGTGTGTCTAGTGCTGCAGCTGTGCTGTCATAATGTAGATGCTTCCTGCATCAACGGAAAGGGTTTTTCCATTGATGTAGTTAATCCATCGACCAAGCTGCATCTACAGTGTCTATATACAATAACTGGGTCGCACAGTGTGAAGCATTTTTCACTGCTTAGGGTGATATAGCTAGGTCTGTCTAATTTTTCAGTGTAGACCAGGCCTTAGTCAGGCCCAAAGGGCTTTCTATGTTATGTCAGGGATGTCTCCATCTCTCAGTGTTACCCAGGATCAAGAAGGCGCAAAGATGGCTTAAAGCCATGATAGCTCCCACCCCTCCAGAACTGAAGATCTTGCAGAAGGAAATGATACCATAGTTGGGAGCCTCCTTCCAGGTGATGATGTGGTATCCTCTCGCACTGAGGATACCTCTCTGAGGGAGGGAATGCCAATTATTAGGAAGAGACAAGTATTAGTAATGGGCAATTCAATCATTAGAAATGTCTATAACTGGGTTTGCGATGAGCGGGAGAACCGCATGGTGACTTGCCTGCCTGGTGTGAAGGTTGCGGATCTCTCGAGACCTCTAGATAGGCTCATGTGTAGCGCTGGGGAGGAGTTGGTGGTTGTGGTACATGTAGGTACCAATGACATAGGGGAGGATAGGAGAGAGGTCCTGGAGGCCAAATTTAGGCTGCTAGGTAAGAGATTGAAGTCCAGGACCTTCATGGTGGCATTCTCCGAAATGCTTCCAGTTCCACACGCAGGGCCAGTTAGAGAGGCAGAACTGCAGGGTCTCAATGCGTGGATGAGACGATGGTATAGGTAGGAGGGGTTTAGATTTATTAGGAACTGGGGAAATTTTTGGAAAAGGGGGAACCTATACAGGAAGGATGGGCTCCACCTAAACCAAAATAGAATCAGATTGCTGCCACTTAAAATTAAAAAAGTTGTAGAGCATTTTTTAAACTAAGGGCTGGGGGAAAGCCGACAGGTGCGGAGGAGCACATGGTTCAGACATCCCTTAGGGGAGGATCTGTCAAATGAAAAAGAGTCCCATTCAATTACATCATGTAACGGCCAGCAGCTTAAAAAGTTATGAGTTTTTAAAGTGCTTATATATCAATTCTAGAAGTCTAAATAATAAGATGGATGAACTAGAGTGCCTCATATTAAATGAGGATATAGATATAATAGGCATCACAGAAACTTGGTGGAATGAGGATAATCAATGGGACACAGTAACACCAGGGTACAAAATATATTGGAAGGACAGAACGGATCGTGCTCGTGGGGGATTGGCACTATATGTGAAAGAAAGCGTAGAATCAAATGAAGTAAAAATCTTAAATGAACCAAACTGTACCATAGAATCTCTGTGATAGTAATTCCATGCTTGAATAATAAGAATATAGCAGTAGGGATATATTACAGACCACCTGACCAGGATGTTGATAGTGACTGTCAGGGAGATTAGAAGGGCTATTAAAATAAAAAACTCAGTAATAATGGGGGATTTCAACTATCCCCATATTGCCTGGGTACATATCACCTCTGGAAGGAATGCAGAGATAAAGTTGCTTGACAGCTTAAATGACTGCTTCTTGGAGCAGCTAGTCCTGGAACCCACAAGAGGAGATGCAATTTTTGATTTAGTCCTAAGTGGAGCATAGGATCAGGTCCAAGAGGTGAATATAGCTGGACTGCTTGGTAATAGTGACCATAATATAATTAAATTTAACATCCCTGAAGCGGGGAAAACATCACAGTGACCCAACACTGTAACATTTAGTTTCAGAAAGGGTAACTACACAAAAATGAGGAGTTTAGTTAAACAGAAATTAAAAGGTACAGAACCAAAAGTAAAATCCCTCAATTTAAATGTGTACCCCAAATTAAAAAACATAAAAAGAGAACCAAAAAAGAGCCACTGTGGCTAAACAACCAAGTAAAAGAAGCAGTGAGAGGCAAAAAGACATCCTTTAAAAAGTGGAAGTTAAATCCTAATGAGGAGAATAGAAAGGAGCATAAACTCTGGCAAATGAAGTGTAAAAATATAATTAGGAAGGCCAAAAAAGAATTTGAAGAACAGCTAGCCAAAGACTCAAAAAGTAATAGCAAAATTTTTTTAAAGTACATCAGAAGCAGGAAGCCTGCTAAATGACCACTGGACGGTTGAGATAATAAAGGAGCACTCAAGGATGATTAGGCCACTGCAGAGAAACTAAATGAATTCTTTGAATCGGTCTTCACGGTTGAGGATGTGAGGGAGATTCCCAAACCTGAGCAATTCTTTTTAGGTGACAAATCTGAGGAACTGTCCCAGATTGAGGTGTCGTTAAGAGGACATTTTGGAACAACTTGATAAACTAAACAGTAATAAGTCACCAGAACCAGATGGTATTCACCTAAGAGTTCTGAAGGAGCTCAAATGTGAAATTGCAGGACTACAAACTGTCTGTAACCTATCATTCAAATGAGCTTCTGTACCAAATGACTAGAGGATAGCTAACGTGATGCCAATTTTTAAAAAGGGCTCCAGAGGAGACCCCGGCAATTACAGGCTAGTAAGCCTGACTTCAGTACCGGACAAACTGGTTGAAACTATAGTAAAGAACGAAATTGTCAGACACATAGATGAACATAATTTGTTTGGGAATAATCAACATTGTTTTTGTATAGTGAAATCATGCCTCATCAATCTAGAATTCTTTGAGGGGGTCAACAATCATAGTGTATTCAGATTTTCAGAAAGCCTTTGACAAGGTCCCTCGCCAAAGGCTCTTAAGCAAAGTAAGCAGTCACGGGATAAGAGGGAAGGTTCTCTTATGGATTAGTAACTGATTAAAAGATCAGAAACAAAGGGTAGGAATAAAAGGTCAGTTTTCAGAATGGAGAGAGGTAAATAGTGGTATCCCCCAGGGGTCTGTACTGGGACCAGTCCTATTTAACATATTCATAAATGGAAAAAGAGGTAAATAGTGAGGTGGCAAAATTTGCAGATGATACAAAACTACTCAAGATATTTAAGTCCCAAGCAGACTGCGAAGAGCTACAAAAGGATCTCTCAAAACTGGGTGATTGGGCAACAAAATGGCAGATGAAATTCAATGTTGACAAATGCAAAGTAATGCACACTGGAAAACATAATCCCAACTATACATATAAAAGGATGGTATCTAAATTAGCTGTTACCACTCAAGAAAGAGATCTTGGAGTCATTGTGGATAGTTCTCTGAAAACATCCACTCAATATGCAGCGGCAGTCAAAAAAGTGAACAGAATGTTGCAAATCATTAAGAAAGGGATGGATAATAAGACAGAAAATATCATATTGCCTCTGTATAAATCCATGGTACACCCACATCTTGAATACTGCATGCAGATGTGGTTGCTCCATCCCAGAAAAGATGTATTGGACTTGGAAAAAGTTCAGAAAAGGACAACAAAAATGATTAAGAGCATGGAACAGCTTCCATATGTGTTGTATGAGTGCAGGGCCTAGCATGGTGCAGCCTCTAGGTATTGCCATAATCCAAGGCAAATAATATTTTTTAAACCCACCATCTCCTAAGAGATGGAAAGCCCTTTAAGTCTAGTTTAGCTTCTCAAAACTAGAAGAATTCTGCAATATAAATATATAGTATGATTCAACTATTTGTGAGAACATATCTCCAGATAAAGATTCTGCATTAAAATGTAAAGATTCCAAAATTATTAATGTCCAATAAAATAATTTTCCTGTCCAAAAATGGGTATGTGTGTATTATGCAATTTGTATATCTGCACTGAACGGTACATATTGTAGTAGATGGCTTTATTAACGGGTAAACCTAGAAACCATAAATCCCATTTCTAAAGACTTTCCCGTGATATTCATAGACTGGATTTTTGTGTTACTACCTCACATTTCATGGTCGGTCTAATATGAAACCTCAGGCTAGACTGATTTCAATGAAGCTGTGCTAATTAACAGCAGATGAGGAACTGTCCCTTTGTATCCAGGTTACCAAAATTGGCTCCAGAAACAACACTGATTTTTTTGCTCACTTCTTCAAAAGTTTCTTGATAGTTTTATGTATACTTCTGTGAAGCTTGCGATTATATCTAACCTGACCATGTCATTTGGCACTTTTGATATACGCTGCCTCTGGGATTAACTGAATTTTCAGTTTTCCGTTAGATGTGATTGTTTTAGGGGGTTAGAAATCAAGCTAGAATGCCAGAAGTGCAATATATTTTCATATAACAGCATTTACCTCAATAGCTAGCTAGTTTTTGTGGTACAGTTGTTTCACATTTTCATTCACTCTTCCCCCTAGCAATTTAGCTGACATTTACTGTGTAAGTAATTCAATACACCTTTTAGTATGATAAGTCTTTTAAAAACTGAGTTATAGTGCCTACCACATAAAAAATCAATTGTATTTACCTACATTTCTTTTAAGAGCTCATTGTATATATTTGCTTGGGGTGCTTATAAATTTTCCATGCAGCAGAAAATGATTTTATAATAGAGGTCAACTATAGACTTGACCCCCCAAAATATTGCCAAATCTGAAAAGTCATTAATTTATTGTACAGTGAACTGCTTAGCTAACTATTTATTTATAGAAGATCTAGATGTTGTTAAATGGAAAATAAAAATTCTAAAATGCAAAGCATGCTATTTTACAAAAACAGGAAAACATTTAAATTTGTATACAGAGGTTTTCAGTCAGTTTGATGAAAATGCATATACCTAGGTTTCCTCTCCTACTTCTTCATTCTTCCCTGATTCATCCAGTCCCTCCACATGCAAGTAACAATTCTGGGCTAATTGAGTGGTTTAGATATCTAATCATAAATGAGGAAAATGTACTGCTATAAGTAGCTAAGTTAAGAACCTAATTATACAAATCGGAAGTTATTTTATTAAAGGGACATTGTCAAATGTACTACACTATAGGGAAGTCCTCAAATGAGACACGCTTAGAGTGTTAAATTGTTGGGGAATATCTTACTGTTCTCATCTCTAACTTTCTCTCATCACCATTCTCCTCAATAAATGTATTCTGAGAACAGCCATTCTAAATACACTCCCTTGCAGTGTTATCCTCTGTTACTGCAGAAGTAAATAGCCAATAGAGGGAGCACAAAATAATGAACAAATCAGATTACAAAAATGATACTGATATAATAGATGAGCACATTAGTGATGCTTATTTACTCCTGAGGGAATTCTGCACCAAAAAATTAAAAATTATGCACAGTGTTTTAAAATTTTGCAAATTTTATTTGTCAGTAAATGCGGAGGCTCCAGCATGGCAGTAGGGAGCACAGGGCACTGGCTACACAGAGGTAGGAGTCATCCTGGACCCCTCCTAGGACATAGACTCAGCAGTGAGGCTGCACCTGACCTGACACAGTGCAAGGACCAGGCCTGCCCCAGAAACACCGCAGGCCCTGCCCCTCTACGCCAGGTGCACCAGGTGTGGGACAAGCAGGTTCAACCCAGCAGGATCCAAGTGTGGAGCGACGTAGTGTGGGGGAATCCAGGTGTGGGGTGAGAGGGTTCTGTGTGGGACAGTCAGTGTGTATGTGGGGGATCTGGATGCACAGGGGCTCATTGGGGGTTCTGGGTGCAGGGCTAATGGGACTCTGCAGAGGGGTCCAGTGAAGGTGGTTGGGGCTCAGCTGGGAGTGTGTGTCTGGGTATGAGGGGATGGCACTCAGCCGAGGGTGGAGGGGAGGAGGGTCTCAGGTGTGTGAGGCTCAGCAGGGAGGTCTGGGTGCTGGGAGAGAGTGGGGCTTGATGGGATGGGAATTGGAGTTTGGAGGGCTCAGCGAGGGGTGGTCCACGTGCGGAGGGGGGTGGGACTTGTTGGGGTGGGGGTTCGAGTGCGGGGGTTCAGCAAGAGGTCGATGCAGGGGTGAGGCTCAGTGGGGGGGTTCGGGTGCAGGGAGCTCTGTGGGGAGGTTCTGAGTGTTGGGGGAGTGAGGCTCGATGTGGGGTCTGGGTATGGAGGGGTCCAGATGCATGGGTGACGGGCAGCTCCCCCACAGTGACCCCTCCCTCCGCAGCTGAGGAGTGATGGGGCAGGAAGCGGGAGGGGGCAGAGCTTCTTGCATCCGGGAAAGGTTTCTGGGGTCTGACTTGGCCGCAGCTGCTCCTTGCAGGGGAAGAGGAAGTCCAGTCCTCCCCCAGTCCAGCCAGCACTAGCAGCTGGGCCCGGCACAGGGTAGAAGCCACTGGCTGGAGCATCTTCTTCCCCACCCCCTTCTGTGATTTACCTCTCTGTCAGCTGCTCTGGGTGCCTGAAACAATGTGCCTGCTCTGCTGGGGAAGGGTGCGTGACCACACTTGCAGCTTCCCAATCAGGAAGTCATTTTTCTGAAGGGAAGCAAAGAAATCTGTGGGGATATGAATTCTGCGCACATGCTGTGGCACAGAATTCCCCCAGGAGTATAACTTATTGTGACAAGAAAGTGAATAACAAATGAATATGGTGTTTGTCTTCCACGAGGAGCAAGAAAAATGTGCCTGGATATGGGAACAAATGTTACTTTTAAGCTTCTAAGAGGATACTGTAAATAAAGCCAACTGCAAACTGTTGTCCTCAAACCATAGAAGTATTGGGTTTGGTTTCAAATTGCCACTGCAAAGCAGTAATGATTTGCCACAAGTTTCTAGTAGTCCTCCTCACTGCCCATAGAAGCCTCTTGCAAGTTTTTTTTCTCTAACTAGACATCTCAAAAGCTTCATGCTGTTGTGAGTGAACTTAAAGGTAGTTTGATTAATTTTGTTAGGTGGCAGACACTATTTCTCTGTGTTTGAGTGAATCCATCCCATGTGATTAAGAGGGTCAGCTCAGGAGCCATTTTCACTTGATTTCTCTAAGATGGAGGCTACAATTCAGTTCATCGCAGTGGCCCAGGAAAACGAGGTATACACATTTCTCAGAACTGCCCCCCAACCCAGTTGGTTCTGTAAAATCTCTGAGGTGCTACCTACAATGGTATCTTTAATTCACCAGATCTAACTGGTTCCAGTCAGAGAGGTACATGTCAGAAGGTAGAATGATGATCCACACATGGAGGATGCTGATGCTGCTGTGTGTAGAAAGGAGGGTTCTTTGTCAAGTCCTAAAATTGATGAGGATGCCGAAGCAATGGCCATGAGAAAGAATGATGGGGAGAAGTAGCAAGCGGGCATTTGTACTGAAGTGAATGGTGAACAAAATCATTATAGTCAGGAGGAAGAACAAGCTGATACCTAATGATCAGGAATAGGCTACCCAAACTTAAAACCTCTTTGCCTTTGTGGGCGCCCCCCCCTTTCTCTCTCTCCCTATGTCTACCAATGTGAAGTGCTGAAAATGACAACTCAGAGGCCATAGGAAGTGTTAGGAAGAGTGGTGTTTGTTCTGACTGTTGTCCATCTGTTCTGCGCTGAGGTGTGAGGGGAGCATCACTAACACTGAATTGTTTGGTTGGTGAAGACCTGAAGCAGCTGTGATGTGTGGGTTTTTTTTTTTCCTAATATCGTGATGTCGCATATGCATTAGTCAGGATAGGTAGGCAATTCACGTAGGCATCTCTGCTTTTGGCATCCTTTTCAATAAAGGAACTGTCTGATGAAATGACATCTGAACTTTTGATACCCATCTATAATGTTTAGAAAGCTTGAGCAGCAGCTGCAGGGTGACCAGCTACTTTTCCCAGAAAGAGGACAAGGAGGGGAACTGTCTGCATGGCATAGTTGACTGTGGAGAAGAATATAGTGTATGGCACAAAATACTTTCATACTCATACCAATGCTCTCTTGCTTAATGTGAAGGCAGATCAGATGCTGACCTGTTGTCCTTCTTGTGTAGAAAAAGAGGGATCCTTTTAGGAGCTGGTGGCAGTTGCAGGCCTCTAGTGACAGATGCCAAACTGCACTTTTTTTCTACACTAAGACTGTTCCAGATTAAAACAGTGCAAGCAGCAGTTTGGCATGACTTGGCCTGCAATGAAGGTAGAACAGTGTTCTCCTCACTTTAGACAAGTGGGTCCAAACCTCCCCAACTATTTACCTTTAAATCAGGGCTTTGGAGCTGTGCGCCGGCTCTGCTCCAGCTCCAGGCAAAAACCTGCAGCTCCACGCTCCAGCTCCAGCTCCGGGCTCTGTTCCAAAGCCCTGCTTTAAATCAATCAAAAAGCAAAAAAATTGATCTGATTGATTAACAGTTAATATTTAACCATCATTTGTATCCAGATCTGTGATGCTAAACAGTAGAAATATTCTGATTCATCACAGAACTGTTTCAGCTGGTAAAAAACAAGAATATTTTCTTCTCAGATATTGATGGTAACAAAATGTGCTTTTTTAGTGTTGTATTGGGAAGTTAAAAAAGATGGATGAAAGGAATGCTAATTCCTGTTTTCTTTGGCATCTTGCAAGGTTAATTTTTTTTTGAAGCGGGTATTTATTGATAGAATTTGTGCTCAAAGATATCATCATGTTTCACCAAAGGTTCAGCTTCTTATGTCATGAGTGTCACAGCTATAGTCCTATTTGCTGTACTTGGATATGAAAGATGCCGTGGGACTTTTGTAAGAGTAGAGGTTTGTCCTGGTGTAGTGGGACAAAATTTCCCTCTAGTCTCCTCAACATGTCTTGTTGACGTTCAGAGTTATGCACCAGTTGGTTGCCATACTCAACTCCAGTGGTGCGCTATGTTATGTACATTTGAAGTGTTTTGGGCTCCTTCAGGATGAAGGACACTAAATATATGTAAAATATAGTATTCTCCAAGAAATATAAAATATGCTCCAAGGAATGATATCTCAACTTTGTCACTGAACCAGTTTGTCCCCTGTCCTGATAAATACTATAGACAAGGGCTTTGTGTGTGGCTATTTCTGCAAAGATTTCCTTGTGGCGATTCCCCCACAGCGTCTTGTTGGGAGGGCAGGGTTTGTTGAGCTATGGTAAAGCTCTTGCCCGAAAGCATAGCAGACTGGCTGCAACCTTACACCAGCTTTGGCCTTGTCAGCTCCTCTCTAACTCCCTGGTTCCCTGGCAGTGGCTGCCCTGTGGTGGTGAACAGTTTAGATCAGAGATGATGTGGGAGTACAGGTGGTCTGCTATGTTTGCAGATGCAGCCTCTATCACAGCAAGGCCACCCTGCTCCTTGCCAGGATGGATGGATGGATTACCTTTTCTATATAAATTCTGCAGAGCCAAAGAGGGATTGGTAGGAATCGTGAGCACAGGTGCTGGCCCACATGGAGCTGCTTCATCTGGTCAGGTGGCGAAGACAATGGTATGGAGGCAACTGAGCACCCCGTCTCTGTATGGAGGGATATCTACAAAAGAAGGGGCTTCCATGCGCAGCTCAAGGGCACTGTCTGACCTATTGACTCAAATAAATGGCTGATGCTTAATACATATGAAATGGGGACCACTTAGGTACTTTGATATATTCTGGAGACTGACAACTTTCCAAAATTGATATTAACTATTCAACAGAGAAAGAAAGAAAGAAAATTGAAAATTGTTGCTTTTTTCCAGGAAATGTTTTCCTACCTTTCAAGTCAGCTGAGGAAGCTAGCAGAAGTCTACAATGAGAGGCTGTTGAACACACCACACAATCCTATTTCCTTAGGTAATTCCCGTTCAGGTTTGAACTAAGCCAGCACTTCTGAAATCTTCTGTATTTGTAATACGCTTGCATACACAAGATGAGCTTGCATATGGTTCACCCTTCCATTCCATTAATCTTATGCCAATACGAGTCCATGGAAATCAATGGAATTACATCAGCCTAAAAGTGGAGTAGTGCAGTTAGTGCCTCAGGCCCTGTATTTATATACCTAACTGCTTGTGATCAAAATATGCTTAGTTTGATCATGAGAGTAAAAAGACTGACATGTTAGCATTTAGTACTACAATTTATTTATTTTTATACTGTTTAATAGTTATTTCAACCACAACTGCTTGGCGCCGAATTTCAGTAAAATAGACTACTAGTGAGTCCCTTTATTTACTTGGGATTTTCATTGTAAGCAATAACTCTGTTGAACCTGGAAAACTGGAATGTCTCTCTCCACGCAGTATCTCAACTGTATAAACAGTCTAATGAGATAATGAAAGGATATATTTAGTAGAAAACTGAAAAGACTTAAAAATAATAGTAAGAATGTTCATCTTAGTTATATTCTAAGCCAAATACTTAACCAGGTTACCATTGTTAGATAAAACTTATCAATGGTTCTTTTCTGATGAAAGAGGAGCTTTATTACACTTATTATAACACAGCTATTTATGTCTTCAGCTATGTCACTAGAGAACCTAGATAAACACAGTGACATGGCTGTCACTCAGCTTGGATCTATGCTTTTCACAAGACAAGTTTCAGGAGCAAGGTGAGCATCTGAGATATTTTAAAAAAATTTCATATTCAGTGAAGTTTGCTGTGCTGTGATGGTTCTTAGGACTTTACAAACTAACTGAGGTATAATGTGTACACATGTATCTCTCGCACAAATTTGAAGCTGGTTGTAAAGAGTCAGAGTGATGCATTCTTCATTCTGCTGCTGTTGCCATTCACTGTCTGTTACTTAAGCTTTCCCAAAAGTGTCCTCATGCTTCGTCCCATACTGCTCCATATGTACACAAGGAGCTTCCTGTAAAAATATGCTAAACCACTAACTACATAATGTCTGGCAAAACTCTCCTTAAAACTTGCCACTGTCAGGATGCCTGCGAAACACTGAATGCTGGTTAGACAATTGGTGTGCTATGATATGACCACTGATTACCATGTTACATTGTACTATCCCTGTCTGTTTGCTTTAGCACCTGTTCCCACTAATCTTAAGATTGTCCTTGTCCCAAATTATTCATAATCTTTTTGTTATGTGTGGCAGTAGTGCCTAGCACAATGTAGTCCTGATCCCTAATTGGGGCCTTCTAGGTGTGATACCACGATACAAATTGGTGGTAATGCATCTTTCACTAGTTGTGGAAGCTGTTACTGTACTTGACAAAAACTGAGGGTTGTAATTTTAGAGGAATATTTAACTTGGCTTCAGCTGTATTTTAAAAAATCATCTTTGTGCCGAAGACCTGGGAAACACATTGCTAATCTCTAATATTGTTAGTTACTTTTTGGAGTGTGAAAGAAAATCCTACTTTCCAGAATTAACTTCAGCCACTGTAGGTGGAAAAATTTTACTGCTAGACAGTACATGGCAAGGGAAATGCAGGCCAAATAATTTTTAATGATTTCAATTTAAACCTTTTAGAAGAAGAGGATGATCTAAAACTTGTTTTGGCAGAATTCTTTAATCTGAATATTGCTGCTGTCAACCAGCTGCTGCTACATAGTTAATGTCACTTTCTCTGGCAGAGCTGAGTATTTTCACATCAGAAGACATGCTTCATTAGCTTGGATTATTCCACTTCTTACACAGATGAACTACAGTAAATCTGTATGTACTGCAGTAAGATGGGTGGCGGGTTTTTTGGTTTGCCTGATGGTAACTGTTACTTGTCCTGCTATTATAGTCCTCTTTGTGTAGATTTGTCGCAACAGATACCATCTTCGAAAAGTTCAGGGTTTCATCAAGTTCAAAATTCCCAATCCTATTTGTACCTACGCTGTTTTTTTTTTTTCATAGTTCTTGATTTTAATGTTCTTTAATAATTGGTTCACTTCAGGTACTTTTATACAAACTTGTTTATAATTTACACATGTTGTTATGCATAGAAATGCTTGTAAATGATTTCAGAATACTGTGCTTCCTGTAAACAGCCCTGAGCATTTTTAATTGAATTGTGATTGTTTTTTTCAGGGTGGTTCCCCTTGGGTCTTTGCAAATAGTGAATAACTACACTTTCAAAGGCTTTATGTCACATACAAATAACTATCCCTGTGCTTACCTCAATGCTGCTTCAGCAGTTGGAATGAAAAAGCAAGATGTAGACCTGTTCCTAAAAAGACTGGATAAGTGTATGAAGACTTTTAGAAAAGAAAAGAGCAATGGAAAAGATGTGCCTGAAATGGATAACTGTACCAAACATACAAGTGCGGGAGAGACTGAAGACTAGAACAAGATGTGAATTTTGGAACACACAAAGTTTGGTGTGATGATTTTTTTTTTTTTTTTTTTTTTTGATTCTGGGAAGTTTGTATCCTATTTACATTGTGGAATATGCAATACAGGGAATGGGAATTTAAATTTTAAAAAAACTTGGGTGAAATTCAGATTTTAAAAAATTATTGGGTAATATTCACTGCTGTGCAGGCAGCAAACTACGAGGCTTTTGCACCTCTGAAAACCCACTTAAGTACTCAAATGGGGCTTAAATGGTATGAAGGCACTAAGATGGGTCTTTGTCTAGAGATGAATGTGCCCCATTGTGGTTGGAACTGGACAAATATCTAAAGAAAATTTCAGTGAATATTGATTAATATTTTAAAGTGAATTTGCTTGAGCAGTGTTTTGTATCCCTTCTGATTTTGCTATTGGTGTTCATTTAGCAAACAGTTCTTTTTTCCTCACAAAAATGTCTGTGGAATGAGTGTTCGTACATGTGAGTATTTGCTCATGAGTGCTTTCACAGCCATCTCCTGCTACATCTCTTTATGGGCATGAGAGGGGAGATAGATATTATTAAATGCAATTTTAAAATAATCTGAGGATGAGATACAATGGGGAGAGATGGTTTTTCCAAGTCCCTTTCCTGATAGTAGTTTGAACAGCTGCAAACAGGAGCCACATGTTTGAAATCTGGACATGTTCTTAGGCGGGGAACACCATGGAAAGGCACAAACTCCCTGTGGCAAAGGGAAATCTACAACACTTCATACCCAGCCAGTCCTCAGCCCCTGGAAAGTTTAGCAGGATTGAAGAGTGCCAAAGGAAGCATATGGGGGTAAACAGCAAGGAAAGAAGGGGGCTGCAGTAGAAAGGCAGTGAAATGGGAAGATCTCCCCTACCTCTTGCATTTGATTTGTGCCTTAATAATTGCTCTCCTGAATGGGAGCAATCAGCAGACCTGCAGTAATGGGAGATTGGTTCTCCTATGGGTCCTGAAGAGGGACAGCAGATATTCATGGGGACTCCCAGGAGGTTAGATTTACTCCAGCACTTGGATAATTTTTGAGACCATGCCTCCTAATTGTGAACCATCTCCTATGGGTGGTGCTGCTGCTGCACCAGCTATATTCAGTGGCTGAGTGAACTGGTTAACCTAGCTAAGGACCCATATCATTGAATTTGCTTTTGTTGGCTTAGGCTTGTAAAGTTTTTCATTTTAAAAAAGAAATTAAAATGGGATTCATGCTGTATATGCAGAGTGGCAATTTGGTTAAATTAAAGATATTCCAAATCATTTATTGGCCGCGTGGAGCAAGATCTAACGCTCAACTCAGTGGCATTTCTCTGTGTTTTTCTGTAATGTGATATCTTTGGCACGCCACATCTGAGCAATTTTAAAAATAATGGAATGTTCTAGGCATCCGTGGGCCCACTTCTTTTAGTTCTGGTGGAAATCAGAACACCAGAAGAGCCCAATTCAGAGGAAAATCCGGGCCCCAGACTGTTCGTTGCCACATGCAGAGGAATCTCTGCTGCCCCCTGTACATAACAGAGGCAGCAGCTTAACCTATTGAGTGGGGAGACTGTAGCCTGGACCCTAACAGAAATGAGAGCTTTCCAAGGATTGTATATAGGGAGGGAAGTGGGGCAGGGGGGGAAGAGTCGGGACCCAGCGAGGGAGGGGGCCAGGGTGAGGGGATGCAGCAGGGACCAGAGGGATGGGGCAGTCATGATGGGTGAAGCAGGGCCCCAGAAGCGGGGGAAAGGGAGATGGAGGGGGAAGGATGCAGGAACCCAAAGAGGACTAGGGGTCAATGGTGCTGTGGGAGAAGCAGGATCTGCAAGAGAATGTAAGGGATGGGGAGTGGTGGTGGTGAGGGAAGCAGGGGCCCAGAGTGGAGATGGGGGGAGGAGAAAGCAGGGGTGGGGAGTCAGGAGGGGCAAACCATAAATACTTGGGGGTGAGGAACAAGGACCTGGAGAGTGGGGAATGGTGATGGGGAGCATAACAGGGCATAGCAGGGCCCCCCTTGGTCCTGTCTCTGCTCCACTTCAAAAACGACTCCAAGACCTTCTGGCTCAGCAGTCACCAGTGCTGTTTATTTGCATAGTGCCACCCCACCACCTTCTCACCAGGTACAGCTTGGGGGCTCTAGCCTTGAGGACTCCTTAGTCTCTGGACCCAGAAGGGCAAAGCTACCACACTCCTTCCCTGGCTCACCCCTTCTCTCACTCTCTCTCCCCCTTCCCCCCGCTGTCTGCCTCTGGGCCTGTATATAGACCCAGGCTAATCAGGCTGGCAGCTGTTTCTCCTTTGCCAGTTGGCCACTGGTTTCCCCCAGCCAACCCCAATTTACCTCCTTTAATTGGAGTTGGAGTGACAGAGGGCTGGCTCAGCCATTCCTGCTGTGTACCCTGTCACAGGGAGGGAGATATGCAGGGGGGACACACAGACTGGAGCAATGGGGGCACACACTGAGCCCCTGATATGAGGAAGGGGGTGGAGGAGTTGTAGGGAGACCCTGAAATAGAGGAGGATGCAGTATGACACACAACAAATTTACTGCGGGAGAAATGGAGGAATGCAAGTAGCCCCTAGGGGCACATTGTGCTTCGCCTGCTGAAGCTATGAGGAGTGTGAACCCCCCCCCCCCACAGTTTTACACACACACACATTTTGTTTTGTGATACCATTGTCTTGGCATATTTTTACTTTAACATAATATCACTGTTTAAATGCTGCATTAATTCTATCCAGTTAGATTTTGTTAAACTTACTTGTTCATAAGCGTGATTTGTATGAGCCACTGTAAAATACTTTTATACAAACTAAGGCCCATAAATTGTAGAATTCTGCCAGCCGGAACAGAACTGCCAGACCTCCTATTCTGCCAGTGCCCCAAGCCTTTGTGCCCCATTTGTCCACTTCTTTCATGGGCATCGTCAGGGCTTCTTTCCCCAACACTAATCTCTGTGCCTGGAATGCCCTGCAAGGGCCGCTATTCTCTCTGCAATCAAATCCATTTTTCGGGCTCACATCGAAGACTCAGCAAATGCCCTCATGAAGCGAGTCAATTTAATATTTTTTAAAAAAACCTTGTACCATCATGATGTGCATGTGCCTTAAACTAAATACCTCTGTGATGTTATTGCTGCTACTCTTGTTTCTCCTCACCCCGTTGTTTGTCACTCTCATTTGCTGTGTCGCTGTCATTTGTTATGTCATGTCACATCTTAATTTAGACGGTAAGTTCTGAAGGCCATATGCTGTGGGTAATTTAATAATAACTTGAAATGAAATTTGATTTAAATAATCCAAACTCAAATGGAAAAGAATTACCAAACCTTTGTGTTGGTCTCTCACAATGCAGAGCTAGTTCTGTACAAAAGATCTGAGCCAAATTATTAAACAGAATGCTTTTAAAGGAAGATTATAATGTCATTGACCACTATCCGCCAGTGTGTGTGATAAAGTAAGTAATGTACATTCCAGTGATGCTTCAGTTACTAACTTAATCTTTCCATATGTCCCTTATAATAACCAATTATGGACAAGTCCCCTCAAGACGATGGGAAATACTACCCCTTGGAAGTGGGCAGAGTTTCACAGCACTGCTGCTAGAAGGTGGTGATAGAATGGAGGCAACATTGTTTGGAGGTAGGGCGAGAGGGAAAAGCTGACAAAGGCTGCCTTCCATGAAAATTTTGCAGTGAGATTTTATGGCGAAGGGGAAGAAGCAAGAACTTTTGCCGCACTGCACTCAGCCACAAAGTTCACAGGAGGGAATGAGTGAACTGACATTTGACCTGATGATCATGTGGAGATTTTGAGCAACTGCACTTTCAACATAAGTAAGGCCACGGGACCTCCCACAACTCCTCAAAGAAAACCAAATTAAGTGGTTGAGAGGGGGTGGCTTTGTGTGTAGGAGGGGGCCAGTGCTGTTTGTTCTCAGGGTGTGCGAGATGCAGTGCTTTAGTTCCATTTTACCATGTAATAACTTGTGCTAATTAGATATTCCTGAATGTTTGACATGTCTGATTAATTGTGTAGTAAGATCTCCTGTAATATCTTACTTTAAATGATCAGGGGCAAAAATACATAATAAATGTTTTAATATATTTGTCTTTGCAGCCTTGAATATTTTTGTCTAGCTTATGTAAATCTCATTTCAGAGGATCAAGCAAATTCTTCAAGTATTTATCACATATATTGCACTGTTGGTGTGTATCGTGTCTTTTGGGGGCCAACTCTACACCCTGAGTTTATTCATGCCTCCAACTGAGTGTTTAAAGGATGGAGGTAGCCCCAACCACCCACTTCCTTCTTACCACCTGTGGAATTTTCAATGTCTCAGCTTGCTCACTGTGTGATCTATGAGACCTGATTGAGGGAAAGAGGGGATAATTATTAGATCAGCCTGAGAGAGAGAGAGGGCAGGCCAGCAGGGCCAGGGTAAAGGAAGATCACTGCATGGAGTGTCTCTGGCAAAAAATGATGCTTATTGTATGACACAGTGAATAGAACTGCTATGTGGGACTCTAATTAAGAGGTTGGTGATTGATACAACACAAATAAAGTACACAGTGGTGGTTACAAATTGGAGGTGTCAGAGCGATTTGTTCAGGGAGACCGGAGCAGAGGGCCACTCCCTGTCACAGGACACCATCTCCAAATTTGCTGACAGGATTCCTCAAGATGGCAGAGAGGCGTTTAAATCCTTTAGCTTGAAGGGGCAACTTGCATGTACATCCCTTCAGTTAGACCATGCAGACACAGGAAGTGCCAGAAATTTCAGAGGAGGAAACCATCCATCTTCACCACCATGTCTTCTCACCAGCCCTCATCATCATAAGACGAGAGATTTGACTCCTTAGCTGGGAATGGTGTACAACCTGTGTTGGATCTCCCTCTTACATCCTCTCCATTTAAGTGCCATTTATTTTATTTTCATGGGGTGTGGATTGCTACAAATCATTGGGTCCTAGAAATCATAGAGGTGCGTTACTCAATACAATTATAGTCCCTCCCCAACCATCTTCCCAGACCCTACTTAGGGCCTGCTCTCATGAGAACATGTTCATCAAATATGCCTTATTGTAAGACGAAAGGAGCTCTCTTTACTTAGCTTAACAAAGTGAAGGTTAATTATTGACTTGATCACAGTCTATAAGTACTTACATGGATAACAGAAATTTGATAATAGAACTCTCTCCAGTCTAGCAGACAAAGGTATAACAAGATCCCGTGGTTGGAAGTTGAAGCTAAACAAATTCAGACTAGCTGTAAATTTTTAATAGGGACGGTAATTTACCAAAGGTCATGGTGAATTCTCTGTCACTGGCTATTTTTGAATCAATATTGAATGGGGTGTTTTAAAAAAAGATATGTTCTAGTTCAAACAGGGGTTACTTTGGAGAAGTTCTATGGGCTCTGTTATACAGGAGATCAAACTAGATTATCACAATGTTCCCTTTTGCTCTTGGAATGCAACATTCTATGAATCAAGAGGTGCAGTCACTTCTAAAGCTTGGAGCACTGGAAGAAGTGCCTCAAGAACATAGTAGAAGGGCAGGACTGGGGCCATATGGTGGACCTGAGACAACTGAATGCTTTCATTTGCAAGCTCAAGTTCAGGGTGGTGACTCTGGCCTCGATAATTCCAATCTTTGGTCCACTGGACTGGTAAGCAGCTATCTACCTCCAGGATGCTTATTTTTGTACAGCAATTCATCTTGCTCATTGAAAATATCTAATATCCATGTGGGCAATTCCCCCTACCAATACAGGGTCCTGCCAATTCATCTATGAAAAGCATTAAGGGTATTCACAAAATGCCTAGCAGTAGTGGCAGCTTACCTGACAAGAATAAAGGTTTACCCATACTTGGATGATTAGCTCATTTGTGGAAAGTTCCTAGAATAGAATCTGCCACTTTTCACCTTCCTAGGATTAAAAGAAAACAGATAAATCAGTGTTAGTGCCTACTCAAAGGATAGCATTTTTAGAGGCAGTTCTGCACTCCCATCATATCAATTGTCTATCTGCCCCCAAAAAGATTATATTAGATCTGGTCAACCACCTGCAAAGTCATACTCCGACATCTGTGAGAATTTGTCTGAGACTTCTAGAGCACATGGCCTCCTATACATACATAATTCAGTATGTCAGGTTTCACCTTCAGTGAATATAAGGATGGTTAAAGTCTGTATATTAGCCCAAACATCACCTGGATATGCAGGTCCCCCCAGAACTCTCATCATCATTAAATTGGTGGAAGGCCCCTCTAAAAGTTTGCAAGAGAGTACCTGTCTCTCCACTATTTCCATCAAAGACTCTGGTGACAGATGCCTCCATGACAATCTTCAAACACATGATCTATGGAGTTTTCTGGGTTCACATGCATGTCTTGGAGCTAAGGGGTATTCATCAACTGGGCACAGTTTTCCTTTCAGTTCTGAAAAGCCTGGTAAGCCAGATCATAATGGACATCACTACAGCCTTGTTTTATATAAATAAACAAGTGGGAGCAAGAACCACCCCTCTGTGTCAAGAGATGTGCATCTGTGGAACTACTGTATCAGTCACAAAATTACTTCAATAGCTCTACTACTGCCAGTCCTGCAAAATGTGCTGGTGGATCACCTCAGCAAACAGTTTGCGAACAACCATGAGTGGTCAGTAAAGGATACCTTTATTTGTTCAAGATGTACTCCTCAGATCGGGTCATCCAGCCATAGACATCTTTGGCACCAAAGAGAACAAGAAGTTCCATAAGTTCTGCTCTAGAGGAGGGCAGAATCAGGGATTACTGTCCTGACACATTCCTTATCCGCCGTTCCCCAGGTCTAACATATGCTTACCCTTCGATTCCATTGATCCCAAGTTTCTCAAGAAACTCAGGATTCTGCCAGGATGATCATGGTAACTCCAGCCTAACCCAGGCAGTTTTGGTTCTTGGATCTGATGAATCTCTCCAACCAAACTCCAATACAATTTGCCTCTTTAGCCAGATATGATATCTCAAAGAGATGGACAGATCCTCCATTCAGATTCACTTTCCTTGCATCTACTAGCATGGATGCTAGCTGGTTAACATCAGTAGAGGGGATCTGTTCTGATGAAGTACAGAACATTGAGCATTCTCAGTCTACAAGGCTTTCTTACTCTGCCAAGTAGAAGAGTTTCACTATCTGGGCACAACACCACCAGTTGTCTTTGTTTGAAACTTAGATACCAGGTATACTGGATTACCTTCTATCCTTAGAACTCTGGACTACCTAATGAACTCCCTGAGGGTCCACCTAGCAGCCATCTCTGCTTTCAACCCTCCCGTTCAGGAGTATTCTACTCTTTCCATGCTGTGCAGTAGCTAGGTTCCTGAAAGGCCTTGTGCAGGTATATCCCACAGTTAGAGAGCCTCCCTCCTCCTTGGAATCTCAATATTGTATTGACGGCTTTAATAGGTCCATCTTTTGAGCCACCAGCTGGGTATTCCTTCATTCAATTATCCATCAAAATATCCTTTATAATAGCAATAACACCTTCCAGAAAGGTAGGGGCAATATAAACTTGCATGGCGGGATCTGTGTACATGGTTTTTCATAAAGATAGAGTAGTCTTCAGACCTCACAGAAAGTTCCTGCCTAAAATAGTCTGATTTCCATCTTGAACATGTAACACTTCTCCCTGTTTTCTTTCCAAAGCCACATTCCAGCAAAGGAGGTGGGGCTAAAATTACATCCCAGAGATTCTTAGTACATTTTCTTTCTACCTGAATAAGACTAAGCCATTTAGGGCATTCCCAGATTATTTGTAGTTGATGGGGACAGGATGAAAGGTCATATCAACATGGAGACATTCTAACTGGATTTCTGCAGGCTTTAGGTTGTGCTATGAAATTGCCCGCTTAAGACCCAGTGGTGAGAGTGACAGCCCACTCCACAAGACCTTGAGTAGCTTCTGTATCTTCTTTGAGAAATGGTCCGTATTAGAGATATGTGGGCAGCTTTCTGGGGTTTTGTGCTTATGTTTTTGCAGCATTATTTCATAGTATAAGCATCAAGATCTGATTCCCCTTTTTGGCAGAGCTGTCTTACAATCATTGTTCAATATTTCCCACCTCCTGTTATTTAGTCACTACTTGTGTGTCACCAACCATGGAATATAAATAGCCAAGCACTCAAAGAAGCAACAACAGTTACTTACTTTACTAACTGTGGTTCTAAAAGATGTATTGTCCTTATATATTCCATGACCTATCCTCCTTTTTTGCTACCAGGAGTCTGACAACACCTCTATTCTGTATTGGCGAAGGAACAAAGGAGCAGTTGGGTTAGCCCCAGCTTTTATGCCCTCGGTCAAAGGCACAAGAACACCAAGTGCAGGCATGGCCACCTACCCCAACAAACACAGCTGGCAAAAAAAATCCGAACTCAAGTGCATAGGGGACATGTGGACCAACAATGGAATATATATATGGACAACACATATCAAAGAACCAGTGTTACTGTAAGGTAAGTAACTAACTGTTTCTTATTATCTGTGAGATAAACAAAATTGGGAACCATTTGTGCAGTAATCTTATTATCTGTTCATGCTTTGCAATGACTGTATAGGAAACAGAGCAAATAAAGCCTACCAGATGCAGCAAACTCTCTTGAGCCTAAGAAAGCAAAAATGTAATGTTGCAAATGTAAATGCTGGCATTGCAGCTTAATATACATATAAGCCAAGTAATCTATATTGTGTGATCATCATTTTTTTAAGAAAGGCTGGAGCCCAGAGACTAATAAATGTCCTCATCTGCAGTGTATCAGCAGTTCTCAGTCCTGCGCTGATGTACAGATAATAAATCTAATTGAAGAAATATTACATGAATCCACATGTGGATTATAGATGGGTTACAGCCTTTTGCTCATGAAGCTTTAAAGACTCAGTTGCCGTTTTCATTTTTTTGTTTTGGGGGTGTCCAAATTACCTCTTATTTTTAATTCAACATTTTAATAACACTGGCTTGAGGGGTTTTGAAGTCCCAAGTAAGACAGTTTAAGAAGCTGACAATCATTTTTTTTAAATCATGTCCATTGCAAACTTGAACTGGTTACAAAGTGACCCTCTTCTGGTATTAAACAGAGGACCTATGGTGAGAAACCAATATTTGAATAATTGTGCTGTGTGTATTCAGAAACTGTTGCTTTTCATTTATTTATAAAACTACCTTTGTAAATAATGTGAGCATACTAGGGTGCATTGTAATCATTCTATTTAAAAATATTGATTTAAAAAACACTATGATGGCTGCTTTCAACTACCTGGGGGGGGGTTCCGGGGGGGATGGCTCTGGACTGTTCTCGGTGGTGGCGGGTGGCAGGGCCGGGGGTGGTGGTCTCGGGTTGCGGTGGGGGGGGGTTTGGGTTGGATATTGGGAGGGACTTTTTCACTGGGGGGGTGGTGGGGCGCTGGAGTGCGTTGCCTTGGGGGGTGGTGGAGTCTCCTTCCTTGGAGGTTTTTAAGGTCAGGCTTGACAAAGCCCTGGCTGGGATGATTTAACTGGGACTTGGTCCTGCTTTGAGCAGGGGGTTGGACTAGATGACCTTCTGGGGTCCCTTCCAACCCTGATATTCTATGATTCTATGATTCTATGATCTCTAGCCATCTGTCACAGAGCGCCTCTGTCACTGCCCAGTGAACTACAGCTGGACTCCCATACCTACTCCAAAAGGCGTGACAACAACAGGAGCCTTTGCCTTGGGAAAATCCAGTTGGAAAAGGTCCTGACTGTTCAAGGGCCCAGATCCCAAAGTCTCTGAACTAAGGTAAAAGCCCTGAAGCCCTTGCAGGCACTGAAAGACTTCTCTGTGATCAGACTTTGTTTTCGTATACCCCAAAAGGGGTGGACTGGTAGGTGTAACCTGGGTGGTGGGGGCTGAGCCACAAAAGAAGAGACAGACCCCCCATAAGACTGAACTATAACTAAAAAGGGGGGATGTCAGGGTGGGAGACAACTGCTGCACCCCTGCCTGACCCCTAGTGGCACTGGTGGTGAGCATTCCCCTTTACAAGGCCTAATGATGAGACATAATATTTGACTTAGATTTTGGATTCAAATCCCACCTGTGTCAATAGTGGAAAAGTTATAATCTGGCTATTTTTTGGCCTACTATATGTGAAGCGAATATAGTGGCTCTCAGTGGACAGATGTGTGCACCACAGTTAACACTGATGGGAAAGCAAAGGAGCCAAGAGCCAAAACACTTACTTACCCTCCCACCCTTAATGGTGGCTTGAATAAGTCAAATTGTTGGAGCACTGTCGGGAAAGTTTGCTCGCTTGCTGCTGACTTTGTTCTCCAAGTACTGTCCCTCAGTTTTTGTGAATTAAAGGATTGTGGAAAAAAATGTTTTAGCAGAAATATGAGAATAAAGGAATGGTACCACCTAGCAGTAGATTTAGGAAGGTCTCCTGATAGGTTATGAGGTGATAGCCAGTTTAGTGTAAAAAAGCTTCCACTGTAGTTACCCGATTGTACCCAATCTGTGGCTAAAAAGCAAATGGCACCTTCCATTGCTGTCAGCTGTTTAAATGTAGACTGTACCCTTTTTTTCAGTCCACTCTTCTACAAGTTGACCTGTGAAGTTGTTCTTGCTGTGTATAAACTGTCAAAAATGCTTAGGGTCTCATTTTCTGCCCATACTGCTGTAAATCAGAATAACTGGACTGAAGTCACATGCGTTACATCACTATAACACCCCAAGTTGAATTTGTCACTTCAGAGCTGGTGGCTTCCATTTGATGCAGGGGAAAAGTCGTCTGACAGCAGAGTGCGAGAGCTCAGTATCTGACCATTTTAGTTTGATAATGGGCTAACAAACAGATGGTGACGTTTAGTACTAGATTGTGAATACTTGGTGAGAATTACTCTGGGGGCACAATGGGACCTCAGTCGTTGTTGGCTTTTAGGTACTACCATAATAAACACAACCAACAATAAACACAATTATTGTTAATAATAGTCCCATGAGTAGGCCTTCTGGAGTCAATGGAGGGCTCACCAGTGTGAGCAAAGGGCTCTCAGTTTGGCCCTTGATATGCTCAAAAAGAGGAATGTAGATAGACAAGGAAGGATTTTCCAACTTATCAGATTTAAATAGAAGTATTTTTATAAGCTTTCTTACAATATAGTGTAATAACCCTTGTTTAAATACAAAACTCTCCGACAATCTCTCACAGTCCATCTCCCTCTTCTAGATGCTCCAGCAGTGACGTTACAATGCTTTATCTAGTTTATGGTTTTGCATCGCACTCGTCATTGCAATGTTAGAAAGTACCAGGGAAATGGACTAGTGAGCAACAGACAAGCGAGATGATAAAAGGTATGTTTTTATATGTATATATCTAGAGAGAGAGAAAGTGTATGTTTATAAAATATAAATTGCACTGGAATTGACATGCTTTCTGTGGCATTGTAGAAGCAGAGAATCTTCTGGCAGGATTTGAATGAATAGCTATAATAACGCCATACCACATCATGATAAATATTTATCTTTTTTAGAGCCAGTAAATACTATCTAAATACATATTTGCTTATTTTACCAGAATGAGTGTCCATCTGTCAATTTTAGGAAATGCTACAACTTTATTTCCAATAATGTTGTATTTTTCTTTGACTTTTTTTTTTTTATTGTTCTTTGTGTGTTTTTGAGCCAACTTCGCAGTGCTACGGTACAGGAAAAAAAATGCTTACCAGTATATTTCCATCCCCATGGATGCAGAACTTAATAGGCATGAAATTGACTGATGCATATAAAGGCAGCAGGTCCATGTGCATATGGTGCCAGCAGTTTTTAGGGTTTATAATCAGTAAATGGATTTTAATACGGAAATGGTTTTTAATAATGATATAATTGATACTATTATAACTCCAGCTTGTATTCTACACATTGAAAACTGCAATATTCACTTTTTTTTGTTTTATTTTAGAAAAATTCATCGGAATGTCAAATCTATGAGCTATATCAATGCAGCACCTTATTTTTCAGGAAAAGACAGCACCAGTCTACAATATTAATTTTTTGATTACCACCACCAATGCCTCTCATCTCTGAGACAGTGGTTTGGGATTCTGAGCCTATTATGTTGCTTGGAATCTTAGGCCTAATTCTAGTCCTCCTGAAGTCAATGTGAGTCTTTCCACTTACTTCAGCTGGAATCGGATAAAGCTGTCTGTGATTTTCATCCATTCCTTAAGGTGAAGATCTACTCTGAAAAGTGACTGTCAACATGACCATGAGCTGCCATGATGACTGTAGGTCAGTGACTTCTAGGTCAGACTTTATTTAAGTTTACAAGCAAAGAATTGTTGTTTTCCATCAACAGGACAAACTGTTCTTTATTGCTCAAGCTTCATCATCAGTAATAAAGATTTAGGAAGCAAAAATTCTGACCTGTTCGACATTAATGCTTTCAGTAGAATTATACAGGTGTAACTGAGGGCAGAATTGGGCAGTTGGAACTTAGTTTACATTCTGTTGATGTGTGAGCCAGAAAAGAGTTCAGCTCTTTCCTGTAGATGTGATCATTCTGCAGTGCTACCAGGAATAAAAGATAATTAAAATGTATTTTTCTC
Organism: Chelonia mydas; assembly: GCF_015237465.2. Taxonomy (NCBI): domain Eukaryota; kingdom Metazoa; phylum Chordata; order Testudines; family Cheloniidae; genus Chelonia; species Chelonia mydas. Next base: position 106,401,084 of record NC_057852.1, read on the forward strand.
ATGGAAGCAAGTAGATGTGACTCAGAATGCACTCAGGGAACAGTTCTGCTGAGTTAAAAGATGCCATTTTTATTTAGTCACCATAACTGCACTGTTATGCAAGAACAAAGTGGCATAGACTTAACCCTGCACTCATTAGGCCTGATTCATATCTGCCCTGCACCTTGTATAGTCATTTACACCATTGCAATAGTCAACTGTTCTGATCTGATACCATTTGATATATATGCTGCACTGACTCTGCACTAGTGTACAGGTTGCACACCGGGCAAAGGAGTGGGTAATTAGACCCACTGTTTATATTTTAGTCCAAAGGACATAGAAGTCAAACATCCTTCTCCCCGTCCACCATGCTCTGCCATTAACATCAGTTAGTTTTTGTAAAAAAAAATGCATTCCTTTCCCCAGGAGCACATTATCTGTACAACACTCCAATATATTGCTAGAAACATTCCACTGTTAAGTTTTTAGAGAGTTCTTTTCATAGCTAGCGACCTTGATGTGACCACAGCACCTGTTTTTACCTGATAAGATCATTAATTTTTCTCCTCTCCAGCATTTGTGTTGAGCATAAGCAACTCTTTGTTTATACGTGACAATTATTGCCTGGATATCAGCTTGCTGGAATGCTGACCCATATTTCCTGATTTAATAAAAACAAACAAACAAACCATTAAATGACCAATTAGAAGAGAGCACTTCAACAAAAGTGGAATGAACTGTATTATTATGAGAGCGCAGGTTTCTCATTAGCTGAAAAGATAGCTAAGACTGCTCCTGCAATCAGTCATCATGCAGCTTTTCAGCCGTCACTCTGCTGCAGCAGCGGCCGTCTCTTAGTCAAAATGACAGCATAGCACTGATCTATACAGTTCTCTGAGCAAGAGCGAGAACAGTTGCATATTCACAATAAATGTGTTCCTGGAATAAACACATTTGGAAATACAGCTTATTTTTTTAAGAGAAATTTTCTTATCCTCCCTCTCTCCTTTTTTTTAAATTTAGTAGGTTGCTGTCATGTACTACATTTTAGTTTTGTAACTATTCTAGGCAGAGCTTTATAACTGTAGTCTATGGAACTTATGATTTTGTTTTTCTGCATACTGCAGCTTCACATTTCTAAGAATCTGCTGGAGGCAGCTGTCATTTTGTGTTCAGTTCAGATGTGGACTAACAGAAGAAAGACGTGCTCTGCTCTCTCATGAGCCAGCTGCACCAGTGTTTAGCAATCCTGGGAGTCCTAAGATAGCAAGGCTCCTAAGACTGCAGCTTTTATCAGTGCTGTGTTGAATAGACTTGCTCTGGGTGGGTTTCAGTGACACATTGCTGAAAATGGCATGGAGTGGGAGAGCCATTATACAAGCGCTCCCAGAATCGATACCACTGATTCAGTTATCAAGAGTGGGAATTTTCTGTCAAAAACCCTAGTGTAGACAACATTCTGGAGTCTTTACATTTGCTTTTTCTGGTTTTGCCTTCATCTATATGAAGAGCAGTTTGGACTTAAAGTATGTAGTTGTGTATCAGATTCTTTAGTGTCAAGGGCCCAGATCCACAAAGGTACATAGTTTCCTAACTTCTGTTGATTTGTCTGGATCAAGGGCCATATACGTACTGTGACAGGGTCGGGCCAGATGGCTACAGGAGAGTGCTAGAAGGCAGATATGTTAGCCCCAGGTTAAGTAGGTCCCTTTTCCCTGGGTAGGGTAACAGGGAAGGTTCCAGAACAATCAGGAACTTTCTGGAAACAATTAAGGCAGACAGTCTGATTAGAACACCTGCAGCCAATCAAGAAGCTGCCAGAATCAATTAAGACAGGCAGGCTAATCAGGGCACCTGGGTTTAAAAAGAAGCTCACTTCAGTTTGTGGTGTGCGTGCGAGGAACTGGGAGCAAGAGGCGCAAGAAGCTGAGAGTGAGAAGTACAAGCATTATCAGACATCAGGAGGAAGGTCCTGTGGTGAGAATACAGAAGGTGTTGGGAGGAGACCATGGGGAAGTAGCCCAGGGAGTTGTAGCTGTCACGCAGCTGTTACAGGAGCCACTGTAGACAGTTGCAATCGACAGGGACCTGGGCTGGAACTCGGAGTAGAGGGCGGGCCCGGGTTCCTCCCATCCCTCCATCCCCCACAACTTCCTACTTGATACTGGAGGAGTTGACCTGGACTGTGAGTTCCACCAGAGGGGAAGGTCTCTGGCCTGTTTGCCGATCCACTAGGTGGATCAGCATAGACTGCGGGGATTATTGTTCTTCCTTTTCCCCATGCTGGCCAGTGATGAGGCTAACTGAGTGAACGGCAGATTTGAGCCACGAAAGTTATACCATTATATTTTCTGTTTGGTGCAAGTGTGAAGAAACTCAGTATCTCAGGGAGACCGTCAGGCCACTGGTTCAAATTCAGATAAGTTGCTAGTATCAATGAGTGTCTTATTTAGTTTGGCCTTTCAGAAAGTCCTCTGAACTCCCAATGTTTGATATCAGAAATGGGCAAAACTGACCCCCAAAATGGTTTTCAAAAAAATGCATGAAACATTCTGCCCTTTCATTTCATGTGATCTTGAAGCCCCATAAGTTTTTGGTTTTACAACATTTCAGGAAAATGGACATTTTTTCTGTTGAAGTATGCAAAAAACGGAGAAGCAATTTTTTTTCTTGAAAATGTGCACTTGTGAACATCTAACCTTAGGTGGAAGGAGTCTGTGTCCATTTGTATGGGGTGTGTGTCCCCTCCTGGATAAGCTGCATGTTTGTCTAGTGCAACACAGGCCTCAAACTATGGTCAATGGGTCATTGTTAGTCCATGGAACGCTTGCTGGTGGACTGCAGGGAACTGGTTTTGGAACATTATTCCCCTTAGCACTTCTGTGTAGTGCTAAGTATATATTATGACAGGAAACTGAGCCACAAATGACAAGATCCTCAGCTGGTATAAACTGGCATCACTCCATTGAAGTCAATTTACACCAGCTGAGATTCTGGCTTAGAAAGTGTGTGATGAGCCTGAGGGAACACTGTGGTCTAGTAGGTTAGGCATGGGTCTGGGCATCAGGACACTCACATGCTATACTGGTGCTGGTATTTACTTGCTGTATGACCTCAGGCAAATGATTTAACTTCTCAGTTTTCCAGTTTCTGCATTTCTAAAATTAGGGTAATTATATTTATCTACTTCATAGAGTGATGTGAGGCAGAACTAAATAAGGTTTGCAATAGGATTATAAGTACAAACCAAAGGGAGGGTGTAGCAGAGATGGGAGTAAAATACAGGAGTTTTTGGCTCCCAATCTCATGCTTTACACGATAACTAATCCCTTTGGCTATGGTAGTTTAGGCCCAGGACAAAATGGACAATGGAAAATGCATAACCTTGTGAATTCCCTCTGGCTCAGGATGGAGATGCATTGATGATCAACGTGGGTAATACGACACTGCCATTAACCCTACAGCTACCCGTTCTCTGGATATGCACAAACAGAAGATGTCTGCTTCCACCACTGCCATTAGGCCCTTTCAATGAGAACCTAAAGAATGCCTGCAATATTATTTGAATGACCCCTTCTCCGTTATGCAGCCCTGTGTTTAACTCTTTGGTCTTAGCAATGCTTATACAGCTCCTGTAAAGTTAGCCAAACAACTCATCTGTGAGGAATAGAGGTATTGTTAGATCATATAAGTTCTTCAGAGGAATCGTTCCTTTCTCAAGGTGTAGCCAATTGGAAATAACATTTTGACAGTGAACATTTCCAATACTACCATTTCATCAGAACCCAACTCATTCATTTTCTATCTGGATGAAGCGCATAGTAGATCTTCCTCTTCCAAGTTTAACAGGTTAGGGAGTCCAGAACAACATACATATATACTCTCCGTTGGAGAGTAATCTGTTTTCTAGTGCACTGGTGTTGATTTCCCTTTAAATATAGAGCTGCACGGAGCTCCACTTTCAGTTTCACTGCGAAGGTTTAAGCATGGGCCACGGGTGAGCCCTATGCTTGGGGAGGCTAGCCCCTGGCCCAGCCCGCCCCTTCTGCCTGAGGCCCCTTCCCTCCCATTGAAGCCCAGAGGCCCCACCACGTGGCTGCCAGCCCCTCCCCCCAGGCCATCCTGCCCCCAACCCCCTGTGCGTCAGGCAGGCGGCGTGACCCCTCTCCCCCAGCCCCGGAGCGCAGGCTGGCCCCTATTAGCCCCAGCCTGAGCCTGGGACCTGGCCATGGGGGGAAGAATCCCCCACAGCACAGTGCTGGGAAGCAGGAAGGGGTCTGGGGGTGGAGCCTTCCCATGCCTTCGATACCCGCCGCTCATGGGTTTAAGCCACAGAAGACATACAACTTGCATGAACACACAAGAGAGGACATTCCCTAAGAAATGCTTCTGGAGAAATAAAATAGGCAGCTACTAACAATTTATGCTCAGTTTGAACAGTTTTCTTAGAAAATCTAATGCCACAAAATCAGAGCATTTAAATGATTCTGGTTCCAACCACACCCAAAGATTTTCTCTGAGATTTCACTTTTGAAATATATACCTGAAACAGAGAAGAACCTTTAAAATATCACCATGTAGCCCTGACATTTTCTAAGGCATACGGAAATAACAAAAAATAACATTCAAAAGACAACAAACATGAAGAAACCTCCAAAGGCCAACCTTTCTTCCAAGCCTTGTAAACAATATACATGCATACTGTAGAGAGACACATAAAATGTGCGCTCTGCATTTCAGGCAAAGTTGTGATCATAAATGGAGTGTAACATAAGTAGAATATTGATTACTTCCACTGGCAGACCATGAACAAACAAGTCCCAACAGAATTGTTCACTGTTGCTTGTGCCCTTTATTTAGCCGGTTTTTAGATGAAAGAAAGCTAACAAAGGTATGAGATAAAGCACTGGCAGTTGTGAGCTCCTTCAAACAATCCAATTACGCACTAATAAAGTCTGTGGAAATAGGGCCTGACCCTAAGAAGTGCACCCCCCAAAGTATCTTCTGCTAAAGCCAATGGGAGCTGCAGGTGCTCAGCACTATGTTGGTTGAGGACTGTGGTTTCTAACAGACATTAATTAAAGCCTCTTCACAGAGGCTTCTTACACTAAAATTAACACTTGTTTGAACTGCAAATCAGTCGGAGCATTCCGAGTGCAATTTGTCAAGCAAAGAGGAATCAATCCAAGTGAAGCAAAGATGGAACACTTTAACTGTAGGCCTTAATACAACCCTAACAATATTTCCCAACAATCCTCTCGCATTCTTGCTGGGTTTCCATAAGTAGGATTCTCTAGCAGGAATTTCATTTTCCTCAAACTTCTTACAAAAAATAACAAGGTAACATACAGTCAAATGAACAAGTACGATATTTATCGGTAAGCTCTTCAGGACAGGAGCCATCTATTACTCTGTGCTTGTACGGTGACTACCACAACGATGCCTTGTTCTTGGTTGGTCTGTAGGCGCTGCTGTAATAAAAGTTTATTATTATTAATGATACTAAGTAAGCACATCCAGCTTTAAATACAAAGAAACTGAAGCTATGTCTAAATGACCCTCAGGAGCATTATATCATTTATCATCTATCATTTATAAAACCTTAATCTAAAAATCTCTCAGGAGTGCTAGACATCTGTATTCCTAGGCTTTTCCTGAAGGGATGGATTGATACATGTAGGACAGTCTCATAGGTTAAATGATTACCTATGGTAGGCAAATACCAAATGCAATTTATATTTTGACCAATTGAGTCAGCTTTGGGAAGGAAGCATAAGTCTTTGTATTATAGATATTTATTTTTGTTTTCTACATTGTAATGTTTAAGCAAGTAAGTCCTTTGCAAACACATTAACAAGATTAATAGACATAAGAGTAGCATTCTTCCTCTCTGTGCTTTCTCTTGCTCTAATTGAAGTCAGGATCAGATCTCAAACTGGGTCTTTGTCTGTTACATTCAAGTCTACATATTTCCCCAGTGCTGTATGTCTTATTCAAAATCAATCCAAGATGCATTATTAATAGAGTGCAAAGAGAGAATCCCATCTTTACAAACTTGTGACTTTGTGGACTTAGGCAAACTGAGTCTAGACTCAACTAAGAGTCTGTCAGGCTTAATGCTGGTGGAACATTATTAAGTTGTTAAAATTGCAGTAAAATGCAATAGTGTTTGGATTTTCCTAAATGCTGGTGAATGAATGACTGTAATACTCATGTGCTAATCTCTCCATTTCTCGTGTTAAGAGTAATATCTGTACCTGTGTGTTACATAACTTCCATATGGCTGGCACAGACCTCATAATAATGAGCCATTAATCATTGCTGAGTTTTGCCCACAGAAATGGCTACACCCCTTTGCAGGAGAGAGTGGTTAGTTAATAAGCATTAAAAAGCCTCATGTCCAAAGGAAATGCCTTGATTCTCAACACAGCAGGTAGAACCAGTTTAGAGGACAGTGTAGAAGGGGAAACACCCACCCAGGGAGGAATCGCACAGGATTACTTCACCAAAGAATTGGCTCATGGACCTCCCCCCAGTCCCCTGTGAACCCTAGAGTCAGAATGGTCACATGGCAGGATTATGGATAAAAGCTGCCTAGCAGAAGAAAACAAGGTTCTTTTTACCAGATTGGATCTTTAAAGGGAAGGACTTTGTCTTCCAGGTGAACGACCTCGAGATACTTGTAACAACCCACAGGGTACAACCCGGACTGTGGGACCACTGTGTCCCCTTTACCTCTCTGGATCAGAGTACCTCTCACATTGCTCTGCTAGTGACCAGCAGCCCCTTCAGGCTTCGCTATCACATAGCCATTAGCACGCGAAGGCACACCCAAAGTTACATACAGGCTCTCACAGCCTCTCATGAACTATACACAGGGAGATACCAGCAAATCTGCCCAGCACCAGCCTTGCATACCAGAAATGTACAATCTTACACTGCTCCAGACCTTCTTGATCAGTGCAAGCTCATTAATTAGTTTGCTACTTCAGAAAAGGATAGTGGACGTGCCCCAACCTTTTATAATCTGAGCAGATTCCCTAAACACTTCAGACAAATTTACTGGTAAAGATAAAACATTAAAATAAGTTTATTAACTTCAGAAAGATAGATTTTAAATTATTATAAGTGTTAGGCATAGAGGTCAGAGTTGGTTACATGAGAAATAAAAGGTAAAATCACGGTTTAAATCCTAAACGTTATCAGACTAAGCAAGATTTGAATCAAGCAGTTTTTTTCAGCCCACTAGGCATTGTAAACAGTTCACAGTTCTTAATACACAGGCTGAATTCCCTGCTCATCCTGGGACCAATCTCCCCAGTTCAAAGTCTTTTCTTCCAAACGTTTTTGTTGCCTTCAGAGTAGGTGGGGGAAGAGAGAGGTGAACTCATGGTGTCATTGTCCCTTATTTTAGACTCTCAGTTCATGTGCCTGGACAAATATTGGCTCACACCATGGAGTCAAGCATCACATATCCTGATATCTTGCTGAGCTACAGAGTTGAGCAATCCCCCATAGTGCAGAGCTTGAGCAACTGTCTTTTATTGAATTGTAAATCTCATATGTATAATTCCCCTAGTGGTCAATGGCTGGTGATAGTCACTTAACACCAGTCTGGGTGTGGGTCACCCACTTTGTGGCCACTGGAGAAGTATCTGTGAGCATCCTCCAGACTCTCAACATAATGTATTTCAATAACAACCATATAGCAAAATCTCATAACTCGATATACAATGATGCTATACATATTTTGACAGAACAATGAGTTTCAGCAAATCATGATTTTTCAGAGGATACCTTAAAAGGCATTCTTTGTACAAAATATCATAACCATTTACAAGTGGTGATTGTGGGGGTTACAGGGTGCTATTCTGAAGTACCAAGTGTCACAATGCCACAGCTGGGGTAAGCCTCAGAAGCTGAACTATAAGACCTTGTTACGTTGAACAGAAATTTGATAAGATAATAGACTTTGCCTATCTGAGTCTTTAGTATTCTTAGCATTGTGAAAATATCTCCTCCTTCATTTTCATTCAATATATAAAGCCTACGTAAGTTTATTACAGGATTGGACTGAGTGTTGCCCAATTCGATACAGGAGGGAGATCTAAGGAGGATTTGACCAGGGGTATGTGTCTGGTCTCTTTGGAACAGAGGAACTTGGATTTTCTGTGACATTAAAGTAAAAGGGCCCAATATCACAGAGGTTCACTTACTTGGTGTCAAGATGCACTGAGGATCCCAAGGGTATTGTTTAAACTGTATACTGAGGCTGGCAAAAGCCTAGGAAGTTAATAAGCCATGTGATTAACTGGTGTGTCTAAGGAATTAGAGCCCTAGCTGGCACTGGGTTAAATTCCCTATTATTGAACAGTCTGCCCTGAAGTGGAACCTACAGTCTTGAGATACGCAGGGGCATGACACATACATTATAACTTGTCACTGTTAACAGATCATAGCAGCAATACCTTTCTCTTCTCTTTTCATAGGCTTACTTGGGAATAAGCAAACAACATTTTCCAATCTACAGCTTCACCAGTGAATTGTGCTAACAATTATTAAAGTCAATATTACATACACCTCTTTCTCCTCCAACAAGTGCTCCTCCACGAGGATCTTCCTTCAACCCTACTTCCTTGCATGATAAGGTGTTCCCTTCCAACCCATGCTATCAATGTCAGTAGAGCCACTTTTGGAACTATTTCTTTGCTATGGTTACCTTCTCACCTCCTGCCCCGCACCAAGTTGCCTTGTCCCTTGGTCATTGGGCTTTCCCTTTGCTCCAGTTGGCTGCAGCCAGCATCCTGGCAATATCTTTTGGGAATGAGATTCCCATGCCCATGGCTTTAGCTGCAAATCCAGCCAGGTGCTGTTGTCCCTATTCAAAATCCTCTGAGTACTTATTGGTGTTTCCCTTGCCATAATAACGGTGTGCACTTGGTCTAATATAATCATTCACTCCAAATTATCTTCACAAAAATAATTTTTTCTTTATTTTGGAAAGTGGAGGGAAATGTAAGGAAATAAAGCTACACAGAATATAGCATCTCTAGGAAAGGCAAAATGATGCTAAGATGTATGATAACTCTGGTGGCTACAGTCTTTTGACTTAAACCCAAATACTCTTTGAGTTCATTGGGTCCGGAATTCAAACTGATAGACTCCATGTTTTCATTGACTTTCTAGTTCAGTGTGACATGCTCCTGCAGCTAGCAGATACTGTGGGTCTAATTATCGTTGCAGCTACACTGGGGTAAATCAGGAGTAACTCAGCTGAAATCCATGGAATTACTCCTGAGTAGATGAGGAGCATTAGGCTCTGTATTTTTTCAGCTGTCAGTGTTGCAGATACAGTTGTTTTGGGGACCTGTGGAGTTGTCATGAAGTGTAGATGACTACTAGATAAGAAAGGGAGTTGAGCCATGTTTCCACTGATGAGGTCTGTATACTTAGATCTTCTGTAGCTGTAACACTGGGGGTACATATATATATATATATATATATGAGCATTTGGAAGAGCCCTGCTGAGCTTCGCTTCTTTCATCCAGTACAGAAAATGTCAGCACTCCCTCGGAGAAAGCAGTAGATTTACCACTGAGCATATTTTCACTATAGTACGTTTCATAATGGGGCTTTTACTCAATAAGTAAATGGTCTATTTTCCCAAGATTTAAGATTTCCTACTCAGCCCTCTTCTTAAAAGACTTAAACTCAGGGGGGAATAGTAATTTGTCAGTCATCACAGCCCAGTCTTGGTCTTCTTTTACACAATCTTCAAATTCTACTGGATATTTTGTGTAGGGATTTTAATTCAGACTGTAGTCCTTGTAATGATAATTAGGGTTACTTCCCTTCTCTGTCTTTTATTTAAGTGAAAGATATAACAATAAAGCACTAACTATGACTCATGTGAACTTGTGAATGGGTGAAAGTAAGTTAACTTACTATGTAAAAGACTTTTTGATAAAATGGTTTTCGTTATCTCATCTCTGTGATTTATGGGTGTTAACAGGTAGTCAAGATTCCTAGTGAGGGAGATAGAAATCTGAAAAAGATGCATGAATTGAAAACACTAAATCCCCTTTGGCTGGAAGGTCAGTCCCCTTAGAGCCTGGTCCAAAGCCCATTGGAGTCTATCCATTAACTTCAATGAGCTTTAGATCTGACCATGGTTTTGTGAGTGAGGACTGGGATCCTGAGCTTTTTGTCTCCCACAGGTTTTACAACAGCATAGCTCCAGTGTTGCAGTGGAAGTGCTCCTAACTGACAGCAATGTTAGGATCAGGCCTAGAGGCGCTTATAACTTGATCAGTTATTTTCTCCTTAATCTATTTATCTGAGTTTCCTTAAGGGTTTTACATGTTGTTGCCCCTTTGCCAAGCAGTAGCACATGTGAGGGCTCTGAAGTTGACTTTCTTGTTGGAGGAGAAATCAATGATGTGCAGTCTGTGCAGCTTCTTTATTTTACACTGTATAACCAGTCCTTGAACAGCGGTGGCTAAACAGCACACTGGAAATACTCTTTTTCAGGAATCTTGAACAAAATACCAATGTCCAGTACCCAGGAGCAACTCTGTGCCACAAATTGACTCTAATTAGGCACAGATATTAGATATTAAGGCAGTGAGCAAACTCCCTTGCTTCTGGCAATGCTTTCTACAGAAGAAAATACCTCATAAAACTAACAACAATGCAGCATTGTTCAAAGACTGAGCAATGCTTAAATGGTAAATTAAAGAACCTGTCAAGCTATATGTAACAGCCAACTGGTAACTCCTGCAATACAGTATTTATTGTATGGTTAAAGAGTTGACTGGTGGTTTGAGCTGTGTTTTTTACTTTGTAATTCATGAACACCTACCGAGCACTAAGTAGGAACCTGTTTGTTATCCTATTTAATCTTTATATAACTGGTAGGTACTTAGGCACTCTAATGATAACAAAGTCAAAGCAGATGTTTGAACAAGTTTAATTACAGCAACTTAGTTAAACCTGTGAACTTTTCTAACATAGACAAGTCCTTAGATTCCATTTTGTATTTAAAGCATCTTGTAGGACAACACACATTTTTTACATCTTGGCTGTTTGTTGATTTCGTTGCTTTCATTTTTTCTTTGGTTAATGTCTTCAGACTATGTTAGGAGATTAAAGATCAACTGCAAGTGCAGATCTACACACAGATAGGTGGTATGTAGTGCAGGTAGCTGTGCTAAACAGTCTAAAGGGGCTGGAGTTCTGCCCTCACCTCTTCCCCCACCCCAGCCAATGTAGTAGGCCTGGCACAAGGGGAAAGCAAACATTTAATCCTTTTAAAAGTTCCTGCTCTGGCATGGGCTCCCCCTGTGCTGCAGAGGCATTCTGACGCAGTTGGCCAGAATGCATTTAGCTAGAATACGTCCGGAGACTGCTGCTGGGGCAGAGTGCATTCACACAAAATAGGATCATGGTTTTAAATTCCAGAATAAAGCCTCTACCAAATACAGTTTATTTTTCAACTGTGGGAGGGGAGAGATAGCGATATTGTTTTCTCATACATAAGCCCCCATGTAGCACTTTACAAACATCAGCTAATTAATCCAGAGGCCCAAATTACTCAAATGCACATATAACTTTTTCTCCCTGTAGTAGGAAGAGCGCCTGAAACATAAGCCCTTTTATCAGAGGCCTGGTATGAGACAGGACCTGCTCACAGAATCTGGCAAGAACAGGGCTGATATTGCAGAAATACACATTCCTAAGAAGTGCTAGTTACAGTGTACTTATGCAAACACATTCTCATATTAAGTGGTACCAGAACATCCTGATATTAAGTATGGTACAGAAACATTCCCCAAAAGTAACAGGAACACATTGACCCTCCTAAAAGATAAGGTCAGGATGACAGTACATAATAGAGATGTTTTAATTTAATCAATATGTACAAGGTGATGGGTAATAACTTACCATGTTAGGGGGCAGTAACTAACTATGCTAGAGGGGCAGTATTAACTTCTTTGTATGGGGGTATAAAAATGTATTTCAGAGGGAGTATTTTTGTTCTGCCGTTTACTGAGTTGGTCCATTGTTACAGCATACATGTATTAGTGGTCCGGTAGAGTTTGCTGGATACTAATACCGTGCTGTGTTGACAATAAACCTGGCTGGGTGCCTTTGTCCCTTAACGGATCTTGTGGTTATTGGGTGGTTTGCTTGAGGTCTGCTGTGCCAGCTGTCTGCACAGGCCTGGGGCAGCACACAGAGGGAACACACACACGCAGCCAAACATCTGTTATCATTTTACCACACTGGTGACCCACAACCGCTGATCTGGTAAGTAAGCGAGCTGTCCTCTGTAGGAATTGTGATCTAACATAACAGAAAACAACAAGCTAGGGAAGATTTTTGCTCTGAGTGCTGAGAGTAAGGACAGGAACATAAACCCATCTCCCAGCAAGATTTTCACCTTATTTAATAAAACAACATTTTTATTACCAAGACATGTTAGGAGTAAAAATATGATAGCCTCTATTTTATGTAGCCATTGATCTTTAATCTGCAAGGACCTGGAGGTTTTCCACATTGTCATTGCTTTCCGGCCAAAATATGTGACTGCAGGGAAATGGATAAGTGAGTGCCAGTGCGGCTTTTTTTTTTTTCCTATGAAAAGATTGAAGTTGCTTTGTGTACATGTGTGGAAAATGCTGATATTTTGTTTCTATAAATATCTTGCTGCCTGCGTGCCATATTTCATTTATGCCGTTTCCTAGGAGTATTTGGCTTCTTATCACTTTGACACAGGGTGCTGAATTCAAATGAGCTTTTGCTACAGTTTACCTGGCAGCCTATATTTGGAACAGTGGTGACTGTTGTGCACTTCCTGAGCAAGAGTAACTACTGAATGAAACAGATTACACTGAAGCACTGCAGAACACTAAGGTTTATAAAGCATACACTTGCTATATAAATACTAGAGAAAATACAGACTTTCTGGGCAGGTAGGTGTGTGAATATATACTGTGTATATATGTGATGTAACCCCCCGCCCCCCCCCCCCCCCGAAATAATTCAGTACTATTCTTGGGAGTTTAAACACATGGAAGTCATGAAATTCAAAGTTTCAGTTCCTATTCACAATACCACTGTCCCAGATCTCCCAACAATCCCGGGTTTCAGGGCACTGCCCCAAGCCTCCTGTCCCAGTTGAAGGGAATATTTCCTGCATTCAGGGTTGCCCAGAGGAGGGGCAAAAGGGGTAGTTTGCCCCAGGCCTCCTGTTCGAGAGGGCCCCAAAACCAAGTGGCATTGCAACCTGATACACGTGGCTACAGCGCCACTCAGGTTTGGCCCAGCCACCCCTCCATCTGCAGATGAGCCAAACCTGAATGGCGCTGCATCCCACTATAGCCACGGGAAGTTGGGAGGTCTTGCATCCACAACTCAGCCCCTTTTTTGTGTCATGATTTGTATTGCTGCGTCTGCCATACCGTATTCATAGCCCATATTTCCCAAACCAAAAACCTGTATTACCATGGAGTTAAGGTTGAGTGTATGTATCAACAATTCCAGAGTTAAAAACACGATGCCGTGTCCCTCATTTGGCTGCCAAGCAGGGTGAACAGACCAGTAGAGCTGGTTGAAAAATTTCAAATTGACATTTTTTCACAAAGAGCAAGATAGGGTGACCAGACATCCCAGTTTTAAAGGGACAGTCCCATATTTAAGCCCTCCTGCAGGTCTCCTGTCTTTTTCTTAAAAAAGGGAAAATTTGTCCCGTATTTTCTGTCTTCCTCTCCATCAGTACTGGCAGGTCCTGCTGCTGGCTGGATCCCTGCTTGACAGCCATCCACCCACTAGTGGTGAGAGGGGGGTCCAGAGGCTGCTGATGGGGGTGGGTGTGCAAGGCTGGCAGCGGGGCGAAGATGCAGCATGCGGGGCCTGCCACTCCCCGAGCTGGTCCGGCAGCACAGCCCCCGCTGCGTGCCCGATCTTGGCCAGCAGGGCTCCACCACCTGTCCCGTTTCCGGCCAGCACTGGCTATGCGCTGCGAGCTGTGGTGGCCGGTCGGTGTGGGCAGGTGCCAGGGGGTGGCCGGTGACATGTTGCCTCTGCTGCACACCCATCGGCCCTTTACATGCTTCCCCTCTGGCTGTCCTCTCCCTGCTTTGCCCCTTCACCCCACAGCTCCGCTGTTCCTCCATTTCCCCTCTGGCAGGGCATGTCCTGCTCCCAATGCTGTGTGGAAAACCAGCCCCTGGTCGGAGTACTCAGCTCACCAACAGCCTGGCTGGCAGGCTCCTTCCTTCCTCCACTGCCTCTGGCTGGACCGGCATCCCAGGAAAGCCCAAGACCCTCTGGCCCGGGGTGCTGGCCAGGAGGAGCCGAGCCCTGCATCTGCCAAAGCCCCGCACGGCGCATGCACATAGGCGGTGAGTTATATGGGCCCATGGTGCCCATGCTCCACCAATATTCAGGAACATGGGCCAGGCTCCACCAATGTTTGGGCTTATATTTTCATAGCCATCCCATCCATAGGATGGACCGGGGTAACCGCCCCGGGCCCCACGCTTTGCGGGACCCTGCACTTCAGGGGGACGTGGGGTCGAAGGTAGTTTGGGGACTAGTGGGGGGCCTGGTGCTGGCAGCAGTAGGTGACCCAGCCCCAGCCTGCCAGCCCTGCCTCTTCCCACCCCTGCTCCACCCCCTTCCCACCCCCCACTCCACCCCTTCCCCCAAGCCCCCGCCTCACTTCTTTCCAGCTTCCGCCTCCTCCCCCAAGTGACGCCAGGAGCTCCTGGGGGCGGGGCGGAGTAGGCTGGAGTCAGGTTACTCGTTGCTGCTAGTCCCAGGTCCCCCACTAACCCTCCAGACCGCTCTGGACCCTGCATCCCCTGAAGCACAGCGTCCCCCAAAATGTGGGGCCCGGGGTGGTGGCCCTGCTCCATCCTAGGGACAGGACGGCTCTGCTTGGACCCGTTCTGGGCACCACCAAAAATTATACGAACCTGGTGCCCATTGGCATGGGGAAGCTAAGCTCTGGAGTGATGAGGGGAGAGCGATTTCCCGTCTGTTCATGTCCCAAAACTGCAGGCTCCACAGCATCAGGGTAGGGGTTTTGCACCCTCTTAACTGCCTCCCACCCAGGTCCTGCTCCCAGGGAGCACGGGGCTGCTTCGTCCCCTAGGAGCCCTCCTCTGTTGAGCCACCTCTCTGGCCAGGTTCGCTGAAGCCCCTGCAGTCAGGTTCCCTGGGCACTAGTGCACAATGCATCCTTAGAGCTTAACCCCTTCCTGCCCATGCTGTAGCCGGGGGACAGGAGGCGGCTGGGTTACGTCGGTGGCCAGCAGCAGCCTGGAGGTATTAGCTGTCTTTTGACGTTGTGCAGGTAGGAAGGGACAAGTTGCTTCCAGCCACACAGGAGTGATGAGGAGGGGGAGAGATGTGCTCTGCAAAGACACAGGCCAGGTCATCCCTTCCCTGCCCCATCCCCTGCGGCTGGAAGCAGCTCCCTTCCCTCCCACCCAGTGCCAAAAGGCTGCTGCTGGCCACATACTGGTGTGAACCCTGGCAGAAATCTGGGGAGCGGGGCATGTGACCCTGCGTGCCCCCCACATGTTGCCTCAGGAAGATGCAGCACCAGGTACCAGGAGAGGCGGATCCATCCCAGGGGCCCAGCCAGGCATGGAGGGCAGAAAGCTTTGGGCAGGGAGGGTCAGGTCTGTTGATCACGTCCTCTGTGTGAGAGAGGTGTATGGGAGTGTGTGTGTGTCACCCCCCCGCCACCGCCCCATGTGAATCTTAAAGATAAGGTAAATAAAAAGAATTCACTATGGAGTATTTCTTTTTAACAGGGGCTCAGTCAACTTGATGTTAATTTGAACGTTTGTACGATTGATTGCCGTTGAACTCGCTTGAATATGAGTAATTTTACCAGGTATCCCATATCCAGCATAGGGAAATATGGTCACCCTAAACCAAGGATAATTTTAAAACCAAACTTAAAGCCACTGTGGGAGACTTTTCCAATGCTCCCAGGGGTTGGGCTGTCAGCCCTTGGTGGTATTTGTAAACACTGAGTGCCTAAAGTCAGGCATTGAAGTCATCTGGATCTGCTGTACCCTCAAGGCCTGATCCTGCACCACTGAAGTTAGACTCTTCCATAAGTTATGTTACTGTACAGCTGCTGACTTCTGTCTGTTGCTTGGTCTCATGCACGCTTAGCTGCTTGCATCTGTGCTGTGTGCACTCACCATGAGCGACTGTCGGTGGAAAATGTGATGCACCGTGGTAAATATCCCAGTGTGCCCCGTGATGCTATCTGGTGCAGTACCTTGTGGGACATTTTTGCAGTTCTTTGTGTGATACTAGTGATTCGCTCAGGGATTTCTGGGAACTAGGAGTCAAGTTCCCACAATGTCACTTTATCCATCCCATAATGTTTGTTCCATCTCAGAATTTTTGCACTATTTATACAACTCCCACAATGCCATGCTCTGCTTTTCGGTTTCTGCCATCTCTCTGGCAGAAGCATGGACCCTGCAGAGCTCAATGCAATTGTAATAACTGTTGCTAATACAAGTTGCATGATTCTCCTGTGTCTGAGGAACTTCTGTGAATACTACTACAGCCAACTGTATGATGACGAGGAAGAGGAGATGCTCAACCATTACTGGATGAACATAGCAAATAAAAATACCAGGTTGCATCTGGCATTCACAGAGCAGCTCCTCACAGTGGATCACTGCTGCTGGTCCCAGGAAATGAGCAATGGCTGGTGGGATCGCATTGTTATGCAGGTTTGGGATGGTGAGCAGTGTCTGCAGCTTGCAGAACTTTCAGATGAGAAAGGCTACATTGTTGGATGTGTGTGCTGAGCTCATTCTAGCCCACCAGAATGAGACCTGCATTTATAGTGGAGAAGCAAGTGGCAGTCATGCTCTGGAAGCTTGCAACACCGGATTGGTATAGGTCACTGTGAAATCAGTTTGGAGTTGGAAAATCCATAGTGGATTGTCATTGTCATCCAAGTACATAAGGCCATTAAGCGTATCCTACTGCACAGGACTGTGACTCTTGGTAATGTGCAGGAAATCATGAATGCATTTTCAGCAATGAGGTTCCCAAACTGTGGTGGGGCAATAGATGGGACACAGCTCTCTTCACTGGCCACAGTAGTGTTATTGTGATGCTTTTATGAACTGGTGTACCTTCCTCTTCAGAGCTTAAATATGGGTGGGTTATTAACTGCTGGTATGAATTTTGATACAGTACTGCTCTGCAGCTTGAGCCATGGTGAGTATGGCATGGGGGATGGGGGGAAGGCTAATTGCATGGAAAGTTTAGAGGCTGGGTGGCCCTATGAGTAGAGAGAATGTGCACTGAATATTTCCAATATTTTCAGAGACACAAGGTGGGTGACGTAATCTCTTATTGGACCATCATCTGCTCGTGAAAGAGACAAGCTTTGGAGTTACACAAAACTCTTCTTTACAGTAACACTGCAAGTAATATTTTCACAGGCAGTGGTAAGTTTGGCTGATCTCTCAGTCCTGAGGGTAACAAAACCTAGCTGCTACTGGTATCCCAAAGCCACCCAGGCGTGCATGCTGCTGGCCTGTTTACTGCCATGGTGCCAACAGAAGTCATCACAGTGGTGTGGGGAAGTCTCTTATCACAGGGGAAGAAACAAGGCCACTAATGTTTGGGAGAGGATTGCAGAGTATCTACATGAACGTTTCCTTGAGAATGCTCAAGAGGGACATCGCTGTTCAGATAAACAAAGTACTTTACATGACTCCCCTTGCCTAATCCAACAAGACAAAGAATGGAAAAGCCTACATCTTCTCAACCTCTCTCTTTTACTGCTATGAGAGCACGGGTCACTGATCTGATACGGCGCTGCTGCTCATGCCTGTCGTGCCCCAATTTTAGCATCCTCTGTGCATAGCTGTAGATATTTCTATGGCTGTTCCATAGCTGTGCTTACACAGTCTCATCTCTCCCCCGCACAGGCAGGGGAGATCTGTGACTTCTTTCCTGCTCCAGGCAGGATCACGTCTAGTAGCTCTATGTGCGTGGAGCCAACCTGGTCAAATGTTCACAGCGGTGGGATAGTAGGTGTTCATTCCAAGGTGGGCACTGAGAAAAAGGAATTTAAAAAACACTCTGGGAGTTTTAGAAGGGGCCGGCCGGGGGGGGGGCGGGGGGCGGCTTCTTATCTCTGTGACCCTGGGCAATGTCGTTCAAAATTGTGACTGGCGCAACTACTGTCACGGGGACTGGACCACTGTGGAGCAATCACTATAAGACTGTTAGGATCAACACAGTAATGCAGTATCTACATTTGCACTGCACTTACAGAAGTAGGACAACCATGCTCTGCATCATTCAGGGAGGTGGTGTTATTGCATCACTGTAACAGGGTGTTTACATTGGTGGAAGACAAATGCAGGGGTAGACACATGCAAAACTAGGTTGAAATTAGTCAATTTAGGTCAACCAAACTTTGTAGTTCAGACCAGGCCTGAGAAGGACCAAGTAAAGATGGCCCAGGCACCATCTTCAGAAGGAGTAAGAATATTGGAAACAAATGGTTACATATAAAACAAAATTATAACATGCTTTTTAGAGACTAAATTTAACAGGTTAACCTCCTATCTGAAGAAGGATTATCTCACTCAATGCCTTCTGCAGCTTTTCAGTCAAGATAAGATGAGATCCTGTTTTCATGAAGGTAAATGCAGTACTTTTTTACTTCCTAGGTGCACGATAAGGGGGTGTCTTTTTGCTTTCTGCTTTTATCCATAAAGTTCATTGTCTGTACTCAGAGACAGGATAACCTCTTAAATTTTCCTGTGTGCTGCTTCTCTGTTGACCTCACATTTCCCTGCTGACTTCCTATGTAAATGGGTATATGTTGTGTTAGCTGGCAATGCTTAATTAACATCCCGACAGAGAGAGAGGGGAGTAAACATCTTCTGTCTGTTAGAAAACCTGTTTTTCCAGTTACAGAATCTAAGAACATATTTTCAGTATGTGCATACTGAATTCCTTACATAGTGTCTGTACATGCATTTCTCAATGATATTAATGACCAGTGCAACCCCCGTTTTCATTTAAGACCTCACATTCTTTGTGAACCAGAATCGGGACATTCCTGTAAGCCTCTTGTCAGGTGGCATTAAGGGGTTCTTGGGTCACAGAACCTGATCAAAGGATCGACCCTCTTGTAACACCCTCTTGCTTCCAGGCTCAGTTTCTCCAACCAAGCTGAATTTTCCCCTTTTTCTAGGTGCTGCTGCCTGAGGCTTCCATACCTCAGTGGTCCCTAGCTTTGGTCAGTTCTCACCAACAGCTTTCCTCCAAGCTCCTCACTGGCAACTCACAGTTACTGCTTGCCTTCCAAACTCTGCTCCCTGCCAAGCAACTCCTCTTCCTTGCTGCTTCCTATCTCTGAATCCTCTCTGGCCGGGCTCTAACTCTCCAGGTCTCAGTCTCTGTCTCTCCTGGTCTCAGACAACTCTCGCTTGCCAGTCGCCTCCCTTTAGGGCACAAATGACCACTTTGAAGCCCAAATGGGGCCAGGTGACAAATCACAGATGCACTGGCCTCTTGCCTCTTAAAAGGCCAGTGATACCCCACTTGAAAATTAAGCAGCTAACTTTACCATCAAAGAAATCCCTTAGGGTTTTTTGTTCATGAATCATACATTTTAAGGCCAGAAGATGCCATTATATACATCTGGTCTGAACACCCACATTCACTGCCAGAGAACTTCACACAGAAATTTCTCCATCAAGCCTATATCTTGTGTATGAGAGAGAGTGTACATTTTAGAAAAACATCCAGTCTTGATTTAAAGTGATGGAGAATCTTCCACGTGCCCTGATAAATTGTTCCAATGGTTAATTACCCTCACTGTTGAAAATTATCTTATCTCTAGCCTTAATTTTTCAGCTTCCAGGCATTGGAATATCATTCTATTGATAAATTTGGCAGAAATTACATAACATGAAACCATTAATCATAAATAAGCAAGGTTTAAAAATAAGAACCTGTTAATAAAATTATCAAAAAGTCTTAAATACTGATGGTGAAATCCTAGCTCTCCTGAAGTTAATGGGAGTTTTGACTTCACTGGGGTTGGGATTTCATTCTGAGTGTATATATTAATCAGAGGGTTTGAAGAAATAATTACTAATTCCTTTTTCTCCAAGCAAAATATATATATATATAGTTACTAAAGACCATCAGTTTAAAGCTTTGGATAGTTTAAATTTCCAGCCAAAGAGCATATGATTTACGAACAAAAGACTTAACAGTGCAAGTACATTGAGGAATAAAAAAAATCTTCTAAAATTTCCATATCTTTCTCCTCTATACTTTATTTTTTTGTATGCAGTTGAGACCTTTATATTATAAGCTGATCAAAATAATATGTTCTTTCTTTTATCATTCTTAACTGCTCATAATTTGCTAGGAAACTTAAAAGATACACAAAAACCAGTAAGAGTAGCTGGACAGTGTATTATGTAAGAATTGGGTGGTGTCCCTTGAAATAATTTCTGAGCACCACCGAAGGAGTCATAGACTATTTGAAGGGCTGATACTCAGTTCCTGAACATGTAGGCCTTACATGTTGTGTACATTTAGTAAACATGGTTCTCTGGAGCCCCAATGTGCCTCTTCGGTTTCTACATATTTTGTCGTTTAAAGTGCAAAAAATGGAGACAGATTAATGGGCAGAGTTGAGGTCAGACGGGTGGATGATAAATGCAATTGATTACGTGATACTACAATTTGTTACATGATTCTGCAATTTATCAGTGAATGTGACCACCACATATATGGTATATATTAGTCTATATGTATGTCCACTATATTCCATACACAGGTCTGTCTAGGGTTGTTGAGGTGCTGTACTAAGCTAAGAGTAGGAACTCATCATTTTGTTTCAATTGTACAATTGTAATTCAATCTCATTGATTTTAAAGGAAATAAATCTGCTAGGAGTGCTTCACTTTTCAGTGAATAACACTACCTTTAAGCACATAGCTCTAGATTCTGCTTTCATGTACAAACATAAATCAGGAGTTACTCTGCCAACTTTGAGCAAAATGGATGGTAGAAAAATATCTAGTTCTTTTTTGTGCGGGGATAATCCCAAAATGGCTGAATGATAACATCACATTTCACATGTGGCTTGGTTTCAGTGAAGTATAGCCATCCGCTAAATCTGAAAAGCGTTTTTTTAAAAGAGGGAACTGTGTTTTGTGTGTATGTATCACACCATATTTTAGGTTCTTATGTCAACACTTGGTTAAGAACAAACAAGGCAGTTGGACAGTAATGTTCATTTTAGAAATGGCTTTAATACAGTACTACTGAATTTTGCTGAGAAAGGTCCACGTATGTCACTGGATGGTAACATAGGTGAGGTTTTATGGGCGGAAAGGACATTGCAGTTTAACACACACACACAGGAGAGGTTTTCTTTTTGGAACTAAGTTCATGGTTTTATATGACCTCTACTGATGCCTTGGTTAAACCCATTTTCCTAAAGAAGAGAGGATTTTTGTTTCCATTTTCACCTCCATTCGCCTTTTTTTTTTTTTTTTTGGTCTTAAACGAGTAAGAAGGAAATTAAGTGCAAAAATGTAAAGAAACTTAGGGGGACTGTTTTTTAAAGGTGCTAAATGTGCATGGTTGCTCCTAGTTTCCACTCTGTTACTTAGTCTCTCTTGCTCCTACTGGCCCTTGTACTGCTCAGCTCCTATTGGATTCATACTTCCAGATGTGCACTGGGGCTGACCTTGGAATCCACCTTGGGGATGTCTATACTAAAAGGTGTGATTTGAGTTAATTGATTGCTAATTAACTTGAGTTAACTAACATGTTTGCGTATGCTAGGCTGCATACTCCATAAAAGTTGATTTGCCTAGGGTAAACCACAAAACTTTGTCTCCTGAAACAAATGTTTGTAGAGTATTCAGACTACCAGTGTAGGTAGCTAGAATTAATTAGCATTAGTTAATTCAAGTTAAATTCTCTGTGGTTCTACCTGTGGAGAGGAAAACAGACTAAGTTAATACAGTCACAGGGTGTACTAACCTCTGCTGGATTTGTGTGTGGAAACATCTGGAGGAACCCAGATGGTTCCCTTCATCCCATCTCCCCACTTTGACTCCCCTCCAAATCCATAGATTTGGAACCCCACAAAGTCCCCACAGAGGGAGAGGCAAGGGCAAGCGTACAACAGAAGACGAACTCTTCTCTTCTTTGGGGGCAGATTCCTTCCTGCATGTGTGTACATGTTGGGGTGGGGTCTATATGTAGCACTCATATTAGTGGAAATGTAGACTACTTTTGGTATAACAGGTGGATGGAATGCCAGGGTTATATTTTCCAGGACCCTGTCCCTTTAAGAGGTGGACCTCTGCTGAAGAGGCAGAGGGACACAGCTCTGGTGAGCAGGCTGTGGTTGCAGAAGGGTTTGCTGCTCCTGGAAGACTCTCCAGGTTTTTGCAAGCTGTGTTTTTTTTGGTTGGATTCAGAGAAAAAAAATGTAATAAAATGCTCATGTTAAAACAGCCCCTGGCCTTGGAGTGTGACGTATAGAGTTATATTTGGACAGAGAAAACTGCCGTTGTGCCTCACTGAAAAACATTTGCAATGGCACAGCGGGCACAACCTATGGAATGGTAAGGTGCAGTAGAGAAGTCAAAAGCCAAAGGTCTTTAAACCTGAACAAGCAGACGAAACATTCAGTACAGACACTGAAAAAGACTGAAGAGAAAGCATGACAAAGTACTTAGCACTTTGTAGTCCCTCTCCTGTAGCAGTCAAGCAGCCCAAAGAAAATAATCACCCATCACTGAAGGGAAGGAAAATACTCAGCAATATGAATATTATTCAGAGCACTAACCCTCTTACCCTCTCTTCTACCAGAGTCACAAGTGAATTAAGATCCCTAAATAGAGGAAACAATTCTGATAACACTATCTCCTCATCTGAATTTTTCTAAATCTTGGAGTGTGGACAAACAGGGTCAATGACGATACCACCAAATCATTTCACCACCCAGAATTTAAAAGAAATGACCATAGGTGAAATGATAAAGGATCATTCCATCCCCTGGCCTTCACTGTGGTGAAGTGTGTTGGGTGAGTAAGTGAACAGCTTTCTGTACACTGCCAAAGTCAGGACATCTTACAAAGATACATTGCAATAGTTTATTATTATTTGTATTCCCATAGTGCCTAGAGGTCTGGATCATGGACCAGGACCCCAGTGGGTTTATACTAACATTATATTAGAGAAGGTAGGAGACATTGTTAGTCAAAGGAATATGTGAGGATAGAAAATGAACGTGAGTTCTGGACATGGTTGCAGGACCTAGAGAAACAATTCATAAGCTACACATGGAGATATTTCATTGTGCTCTTTATTTAGTGATTATACCAAGCTCAGACAATCCCATCTCTCCTCACAAGTGAAGATGTCAGAAAACATGGGCAGGCAGAGATTTTGGAGAAAGGGAAGAGAAGGAAAGTGAACCTCTTAGCTGGAGCAATGACAACAACCTTCTAAACATGACATGGTCTGTGTCTGAACCTAAGACAGTTAGATGGTGATCAGAACATTTCACTTTTAAAACATTTTAAAATTATTCTCCCACCAGGCATCTGAATGAACACACAATTCAGCTGTATGTGAATGCCCTTAATGTGTGATCCAGGAATTGCATATCCTTGTGCACACTTGATTGTATTGACTATTTAAATGTGCAGCATATTCTATCTTTATATCATGCTCATCACTGAGTGTTTCTTTGATTGTGTTGCCTATTTTAAATGCATGTACCTATGGATAGTTGATAGCATGATCATTCATATGCACTTGACTGCATTTATTTGTGTGATGACTTTAAAAGGTGAACCTGCAAATTTTCATAAAAAATCACCTCATATACCAAAAGTTAAGACAAGCAAGATCCTGCATGCACACTGTAGTGTTATTTCCTAATTTTGAGAACCTTATTTCAAAACCATATTTTTTCAGGGAAGGGAGGATACTTGTTCTTATGCACAGCTAGTGTATGTACATTGCTAGGTTTAATGTTTTAAAACAAAGCAAATTTTGAATGATCTGATGTGCAATACAAAAGCAACCAAACATTTGAAATAACTTTTTAAATATATAATTGTTTTCCATGCTTGGAAAACTCAGAAACAATTAATTTATTTTGAACTCTCCTCACAAAAATTGTTTTTGGGATGAGACAAAGCATAGGAAAATTTCAGCCCCCAATGTAATTTTTAAAACAAGCTCTGAATGAAAACAGAATTTTCATTTGTCAGAAAATCATAGGGTTAGAAGGAACCTCAAGGGTCATCTGCTCTAACCCCCTGCCAAGATGCAGGAATTGTTATGTCTAAACCATCCACGACAGATGACTATTCAGCCTCCTTTTGAAAACCTCCAGTGAAGAAGATTCCACAACCTCTTGAGACAGTCTGTTCCATTGTCCTACTGTTCTTACGGTTAGGAAATTTTTCCTGAGATTTAATCTAAATATGGTGTAGTTTGAACCCATTGCCTCTTGTCCTGTCCTCTGTGGCAAAAGAGAACAACTTTTCTCCACTATTTTTTATGGCAGTCTTTCAAGTATCTGAAGACAGCTATCTTATCCCCCCTTAATCTCCTCTTTTCCAAACTAAACATACCCAGTTCCTTCAGCCTTTGTGCATATGGCTTGCATTCCATCCCTTTGATCATCTTTGTCGCTCGCCTCTGGATTCTTTCCAGTTTCACTACATCTTTTCTATACATTGGTGACCAAAACTGGACACAGTACTCCAACGGAAGCCTAACCAGCACCAAGTAGAGTGGTACTATTACCTCCTGTGACTTGCAGTTGCTTTTTTTTTCTTTTCTTTTTTTTTTTTTTGCAACAGTATCGCATTGCTGACTCATGTTGAGGTTGTGATCCACCACAACTCCCAGATCCTTCTCAGCAGTGCTACTCCCAAGCCAGTTTTCCCCCATTCTGTATTTGTGCATTTGGCTTTTCTTCTCTAAGTGTAGCATCTTACATTTGTCTTTGTTGAATTTCATTTTGTTGTCTATAGCCCAGTTCTCCAGTTTATCAAGATCCCTTTGAATTTTAGCTCTGTCCTCCAAAGTATTGGCAAACCTCCCCCCAGCTTTGTGTCATCTGCAAACTTGATCAGTATACTCTCTATACCTACATCCAGATCATTAATAAGGATGTTAAACAATACCGGACATTACACAGTTCCCAGTGGAATCCTACTTGAGGCCTCCCTCCAATCTGACATCATTCTATTAATAGTTACTCCTTGTTTGGGGTTGTTTAACCAATTATGTATCCACTTAATGGTAGTTCTGCTGAGCCTGCATTTCTCCAGCTTACTTATCAGAGTGTCATGTGGGACTGTGTAAAAAGCCTTGCTGAAGTCCAGTTTTGTTAGGTCCACCACATTCACCCATCCACCAAATCAGTTGTCAAAGAAGGAAATCAAGCTGGTTTGGCGTGAGTTGTTCTTGGTAAATCCATGCTGGCTGCTAGTGATGACCCCTTCATTCTCCAGGTATTCACAAATTGAATGTTTTATACATTGCTTTAGTAGCTTTCCAGGTATTAAAGTCAGGCTGACTGGTCTATAGGCCCCTGCCTCCTCCTTTCTCCCCAAAAGTAATCTTTCTTAAAGATGTCAGAGGTTACACTATTGCATTATTGAGTATGATTTTATTTTATTATCTTATAGTAGTGCCTAAGATCCCCAATCAGGGCTCCATTGTGTTAGGTACTACAGAAGCACATAATAAAAATACAATTCCTGCCCCAAAGAGCTTATGATCTAAGTATAAGATGACAGACAACAGACAGGGGAGCACAAGATAGCAGTAAGAAAGTTATAGTTTTATCAACCCCAAATAGTGAAAAATTGTAAGTTGTGGCTTCAAAAGTTCACGAGATTTTATTAATTGAAATTGGGGGTTCTTTTACTTTTACTTTATCTTCTGCTTTCTGAGCCTCAGGGTGTACTTTTCAGTGTTTTCTCTATGACCCTGAGGGCTAGAAACTTTGTTTTAAATGAAAGCTGAGATTTGCTTGTAATCACTTGTCTCCAGGAGCTGGGGTTTAAGTAAAACATCAAATATTGTGAGTCTCATGATTTTGTCATGAGAGTTGCCAACTCTGCTATTATGATAAGTTTAATAAGCAGTGGTTGCAGCAGAGGTCCCAACAGCCCTGGGTTTCAAGGGATTGTCCCACTTTGGCCTACAAACTCCTCTCTCTCCATTAAAGCAGCTCCTGTCCCATAGGGTTGGCTGGGTGTGGCTTCCAAGTCAGGACATTGCAACCTGGCCCCTTGCACGTGGGGTTGCAGCACCACTCAGGTTTGGCTCAGCTCCCCTGACAGGGAGGCAGGGCAAATTTGAGTGAATGGCACAGTGACCCCATGTGCCAGAGGCCAGGTTGCAACACCTGGAGCCCAGCCAGCCCCATGGGACAGAAGCTGCTACTGCAGGGTGGGCTTGTCTGCAGCTCGGCCCCCCTTCCCCCTCGATCTCCTACCCCCCAGGGGCAGCACCTGACGTGCTTTAGCCCCTGGAGATGTCAAGGGGTATAGTAAGCTGCGTGTTTGCCTATAAGAGTAGTCAGCCTGAGGAAAACATTAAAATGTTCCTCCCACTGCCAGCTCTTGTCATGCAAGTGAGAGTATGTGTTGATTCTTTAACTCTGTAGCAGGAAGCAAGGCAGGAGGTGACATGAAGAGGTTCTGGGTAGAAGCTCAACAGAGAGAGACAGGGCAGATTAAAGAATAACCATGCTCCTTATTCTAATAATGTTCCTTGTTCAACATCAGAAGAAAGTGACTCCTTCAGTGATTTTTTTATTGTAGTCAGTCCTATATTCTCTCTAGCACACAGCTGTAGTCTCTTCCTGCTGCCTTTCACAGTGCTTTCAGGACTTGTTCTTTCCCCAAAGTCACTGCTGCAGCTTCCTCCTAAGTGCTTGCTAGACCTTCTCTCCCCACCACGTCCCTAGCAGCCAGCTATGGCACCAGATATGGACCTAGATACAAGGCTGCCAGGTGTCACCCACTCAGCAGTCCCATCACACATCCAGCAAGGTTGTAGGGGGACAGCTGCATTCCCCTATAATTCATCCTCCCCACCAGTGGGGCCGCTGTGTGCCAGCTTTAATGATCACACACTGCGGTGGCTGCCTACACAGGGCTTGTTTTTGTTGTATTGTATTGCACTTTATACATTTAGTCTGTTAACTTCTAAGGGCAGGGACTCAGTTATTTGTGTGGATAGAACATCCTCTGGGACCAGCACTTCTGGGAGAGAGCAATTGTGCCTTCTCATCACTCAACACCACTGCTGGAGGCAGCTGATTAGTCAGGGAAGTCTCTAGGATATGTCTATATTGCAGTGTGATTGCAGCAGGTGTGATTGCAGTCGGTAGACCTGGGCTGGCTTTGACTGAGTTGGCTCGCTAACAATAGCAGTGTAGTTACAAAGGCATCCCCCTTTGGCGGCAGCTGCCCAAGTATGTCCTGGATGGGATTGCATGCAGGGAGCTAGCCTGCATTGCCTCCTGAGCTGCCTTGGCTACACGGCTATTTTTAGCGAGCTACCTCGGTCAAAGCCAGCTCAGGTAGGCCTACACATGCTGCAGTCACACCTCCCAGTTGCAGTGTAGATATGCCCTAAGGGTATGGCTTCACTGCATGCTAACCGGGGATTAAACTATCACAGATTAGTCAATGTGTAGTAGCCTAACCCACCGCAGTGGGACCAAATTGTTGATATGGGCTCATGGCTGTCATGCCCCATGTCCTCACTGTGGCTAGATTTGGCTGTGAGAAGCAATATAGCTATCTCGGTGCATAGCCTGTGATTCTTGGCACCTCAACTCCCTGCATTGTTCAACGCTCACATTTGCAGGTTCTTGGGGGGTAACTTGTCTGCGCATTATGTGGGTTGTGGAGGAAATGGTTTACGCCTGGGAGGTTCATCTCCTGGCAGGAACCAAGCTAGCATGGTGGTGTGCTGTCACTCGCCCCTTTTCTGCCAGGACCAGGACCAGCCCCGGTCAGTAGGGAGTAACTGTGCCTCACTGCTGCTCTTCTCCATTGCAGTCAGGGGATGCCTTTGTAAGCAGGGTCTGAATGAATGCTTCCCTGACCGCTAGCTGGGAGGGGGAGAGACTTCGGGTGTGTTTACGTAAATACAGTTTGCTCCTGTTCTGCTTACATATTCAGCAGAAAGAGCGGTGTCAAAGTGATCAACTTTGGCTGGTGTTGAGTTACAAATCACCTTAGTACTGAATGCAGGGGTAGTGAAATATGGTTACCAATGTTGTAATTATTGTGGGAATACAGGGAAGCAGGACTGTACTTAACCTGTCCCAAATGAGGGGGGTCACTCTCAGTTGACAGAACCTCATTAAACCAGGGGCTCGAATGCCAGGGCCCTGAGAAAGTAAGGGGGTGGTAGCAAGTGTAAGTAGTCTCTTGGCCTATCTAAGGCCGTGATCAAGTGTCTTGATGTTTTTGGTCTTTTGGCCTCGAGATGAAAACCTTGCCTGTGTCTCTTAGACCTTGAAGTGAAAAAATTATATAAGTTATATCCTGGTTAGGAGGCTGCAAACCCTTCCCAAGGGTCCTTCTTGGACTGGTTTAAGCTGTTCTTCTCTTCTCTCTCTCCCTCCCTCCCCCCCCAAAAGAAAGAGCTAACTAGGCTTAATTAGGAGCCTCTTTGTTATGTTAAATGCCGAATCAGAGCTGAAATCAGTTGTGGTAGGACTATGTTTCTGCCCTGCCTGCTAACAGCTAAAAATCCCTGAGAGTTGAACTCACTTGAGATGGGGCAGCCTGCAAAGAGATGAAAATTACTAAGAGACTGATGTGGAGAGGTCACAGCAGAGAGGCAGGTGGAAGCAGAAAGTGACTGACAGTCAGCTGGTGAATGAGTGCCTGGTGCAGCAGAGAGGCACGATGAGCTGCGGAGAGGCACGGCAAGAGCAGGCAGCTGGCAGGAGTGTCTGTTGAGCGGCTGACAGAGAGGGTCAGTGAGCGAGAGCCCGAGCAGCAGAGTGAATAAAGTGCTTCTTTACTCCTCCCAGGGCGGGAGGTGAACTCTCCAGATGCACCTCTGAACTTTGGGTCTGCACTGATCCAGGACAGCAGCTGTGAGTGGGGTGCGGAGAAGGGTCGGGCACATGAAAGGGACTTTTGGGTTGCTGAACTTAAGAACCTGAGGGGAAAAGGACACTGCCCAACCTACTTGGGGGCGGGTCTTTTACTCATGATTTATATTTTTGAACAGTGTTTGCAGTGTTTTCCAAAATTAACGCTGTTACTTCCCTCCTTTTATTAAAAGTTTCTTTTCTACGCTCAAACTCTGTGCTTGCGAGTGGGGAAGTATTGTCTCTCAGAGGCACCTAGGGGTGGTGTGTAAATATCCCAGGTTACCGGGTGGGGGCTCGAGCCAGTTCTGTATTGTATCAATGGAAAGGAACGCCTAGATATTGAACCCGGCCCTGGTTCTTGCTGGCTCTACCTGGCAGAAGGGTTATACCTTTAAGAGCCAGACTATCTTGTATTGGGACTAGCACAAGCCTTCCCTAAACAATAGTAGCGGCAGAACAATCCATAGCATCTCTCCTGAAGACAGGGCAAGAACAACCCACACAACAAAGTGGTTCTAATGAAAATAGGATTAAGAACATTTTAACTTGTGTATATGGCACCTAGAGAGACAAGGTGGGGGAGGTATTATCTTTTATTAACCAACATCTGTTGGTGAGAGAAACAAGCTTTCAAGCAACACAGAGCTCTCTCTTCTTCAGGTCTGGGAAAGGAACTCCCAGCATCACAGCACAATGCAAGATGGAACAGGTTGTCTCTCTCACCAACAGAATTTGGTCCAGTAAAAGATATAACCAAACACACCTTGTCTCTCTAATATCCTGGGACCTACATGGCTGCAACATTGGTGTACTCAGATATGGGAATAACTTAGAGGGTTATTTTTTTTACTTCATAATCATTGCAAGCTCCTATCTGGTGGGCACCTAGTTAGTCAGGGAATGGACACCTTACAAATCATAGCAAGCAACGTGGCCAGCGGACAAGGCAATTATCTGGGAGTCAAGGATTTGGGTTCTGTTTGTGTCTCTGCCACTGACCTGCTGAGTAACTTTAGGCAAGACATCCCCTTTCTGCCCTTCCCCCTCTGTAGAATGGGGTTATGGTATTTTCCTTCCTTCACAGAGTTCTTTTGAGGTCTACAGATGAAAAGGACTAAAGTAGTAGTGCTATAGCGTGGAAGGATGGCATTGTGGACTGCAAATTGGATCTGTATTGAGTTCCCAGCTTTGCCACAGGCCTTGTATAATCAAGTTTAAACTCCTTTTCCTCACTCTCAAGGCCCTGCGCAAACCTGCCCTACCCTGCAGCTCAGACCTTGTCTCCTATTGTATTATCCAATGGTTCGTTAATGCCCGCTCTGTTTTCTTTTCCCATTCCTATCTCTGTGCACTTTCCCACACTGCCCTTCCTAGTGCACTGATTTTACCTGTTACCATCTTGCTCCTAAACCTCCCATAAATTCACTTCTTCCCTGATGCCCACCAGATAGGAGCTTGCAATTAATTATGAAGTGGGGAAAAAATAACTCCCTAAATTATTCCCATCTCTGAGTATCCCGATGTGCCCTGTCTTCTGTGCGCCTGTCATGTAGACTGTAAGGGCTTTGGGGCAGGGTCTGCCTTCAGATCTGTGCATTGCGCAGCACTGAGAATTTTGTCAGCACTAAACATGTTACAAAGAAGAGGAAATGATGAAAGAATGTCACAGGTTTTCCAATCTCCTAAAATGCTGTTTCTACCACATGGTGATTTGGAGGGCGGGGGGCGGGGTGTCTTTAAATTATTTAAACTAACATTGTTCCCCCCCCCCCCAGCCTGCCCCACTTCTGCACAAAGGCGCTAACATGCTGGGTGTTAGGCCTGGAATCCCCCTTCTGTCCCAGGTCACTGGGAGCAGCAGCCCTGGGGTGCTCCGCACCCCTTCTTGCACAGGAAATGAACATTTGGCCCTAGTCATGTGTGTGGCAGATATACCCCCCCTCCCCCCCCGCAAGGTCACCCAGCTGCCTCCTCTCCTCGCTAGTGTTCAAGGAGAAACCAAGGGGAGGGGGAGGGGAAAGTGAAACAGAGTCCTTTGAGCCCTGGCTATTTGGGGGATTATTTTTAAACTCTCCCTTGCAATGGAGCCTTTGATAAATTATTCATTGGACAGAAAAGGCTGCCGCTGAAGTGCTGATGTCAGGAGGAAGGAGTCTAGTGCAGCAGCCCTGGTGCTGCTGCTGCTGCTTCTGCTGCAGAGAGACACTCAGCCTGAGCGTAAGGGTGCAGCATGCTGCCTGGCTCCTACTCCTGCTCCAGCCTCTTGTGCAGTAGCAGCAGCGGCAGCAGGGCTCGGGCCAAGGGTGCAGGGCCAAAAGGGGGCCGCGAGGAAGAGGAGGAGGGAACGGTATGGCTCTCCTCCGAAGCAGTGGCTGCAGCGGTGGTTCTCTCTGTCTCCTGGTTCTGGCGGTGGCATGCCTACTGCAGCGTGCCCAGGTGAAGAAGCCAGTCCGATGCCCTGCCACATGCAGCTGCACCAAAGAATCCATCATTTGTGTGGGGTCTCCTGGTGTGCCGCGCATCATCCTCAGCGACATCAGCTCCTTGTAAGTTAAACCTTCCTACACCAGAGTTCTCCTGGGCAGCGGCCGGGTGCCCCTCGCCCCTATTTCTTCTTTGTGGTTTGGGCTTCTTTTCTGTAAGTTGGGGTTTTAGTTTCCCTGCTGGATGCTGGCTTCTTGCGGGATGCTAAGATCCCAGTAATGTGCAGTGTAATTAGCGTATGGCAGTGTCTGTGCTTTCCATGCTGAAATATTGCACTGCCTTGCAGCTGCAAAGGAGTTCGAGTTCTATATCTGAAACACCTTTTCAAATGAGAAATCTTGACTGCACCATTTCTACACCACATATGTAAGGGAAGGAAAATGCATGTATGTGTGTGTGTATATATATATATATACTTACCATGTGTAAATCTAATGGACCTGAGGAGATGGCAAGTGGCCATATTAAAGTGCTGTAGACTTAAAGAAAGATTTACTCCCTGGTAATTATCTTAGATGGCATTATTACCGTGGGGAAAAGACTACACAGACTTCAGGAACTTGAGAGTTAGATGCATTTTTAATGTGAGTAGAACTGGAAATGATGGTGTTTTTGACTTGCACCACTTTTAAATCTCATGTGCTTTTGCTGTTAATCCTGTTTAACACACATACTAATTTTCTTTTCTCTCTCCCTCTCTCTTTTGTTCTTTCTTTCTTTATAAAAATCCAAAAATACAAGTGGGCAGACAAAACAATCCTCCCCACCCCGTGGAGAGAGGTTGCCAAGAGGCTAAAAGTGCATGGTATTAAAGATTAATGTGAGGATACGGTGAAAAGGGAACTTTCCAAGCTTAGTGGGGAGAAACAGGGACAGGAGCAGAATTAAACACCCTTTTAACCTGAATATTGACCCCATTTGCTGGGATATTATAAAAAGGGGCCAGGCCAACCAATGGGGCAGATATTGGGATGCTGCTAGTGAAGGTGATGATAATGAGCCTTATTTAGTTGTTGGATTTTCCTGTTTTTTTCCTCTCAGGAGCCTGGTAAATGGAACCTTTTCTGAAATCAAGGACAGAATGTTTGCCCATCTGCCCTGCCTGCAGCTGCTGTAAGTACTGCACTTCCCAACAAAACACAGCTCTACCTAAAACTTTTGCCAATATCCCCCTAGATATAGGCACCATGGTATCTTCAGAAAGAAGATAATGGATAAGTTAATCGCTGGGGTAACTCCATTGACTTCAGTGGTGTAACAAGACGCCAGGGATGAATTTGCTTCATTGACAATATGGCGTAAAACCATTTAGGAAATTATTGCTAATTTACTAAATGAAGACAATATGTTTCTCTGCTGTTTTAAATTCTTTTTTAAGGCCCATATTAAACACACTTAGGATTGAATTCGCCTCTTGGAGTCACACGACTGATCTAACTCCAACATCATGTTCATTCTATGCTAATGAATCTGACATTAACCGTGCGGGCGGGGGGGGAGGGTGGTGGTATTGATATCAGTGGTGATTTGCTCTTCTAGGGAGCGTGGACTGTCGGAGTCCAGATCATTCCAGTACATTTGAGAGGAGAATTTTGTGCTACCTGTAAGAGTTCAAAGTCTCTTAAGCAAATTGTGTTGGGTTGAATGTGGCTTAATGGAAAGTGTTGGGCTTTGAGGTCACAGGTTCCAGTCCCACCGAACCTGTCTAGGAAGTGGTGACTATTCTGTAGGAAGGACAGTGCAGTGGTTAGGGTGTTAAGTTGGGATATGGGAGCCCTGTGTTCAATTCTCTGCTCTGCTGCAGACTTCCTGGGTGACCTTGGACAAGCTGCTTAGTCTCTGCTGTGTTTTGTGCTGCCATGCCGAACTGATTTAGGAGCCTACATCTCATTTTCAAAAGGGATGTAGGTACTTAGAAGCCTAAATCCCCTTGACAGTGCCTCAGTGCCACGTCAGTAAACATGTGGATAATAGCACTTCCCTGTGTTAGAGGGTGTTGTGAGGATAAATACATTAAAAGATTGCAAGGCACTACAGAAATGGGGGACATGTAAGTACCATAGACAGATCATTTAAAACCGGGGTCTGCTGAGACAGAATAGCCCCTGGTGGCGTCTCGTAATGAGGGGCGAATGGGGCGAAGCCCCACCAGTTCAATCCTCTCGCCTTTATTTCTTTGAATAAACAAAAACAAATAAATACAATTGTGCCAAATTCCTTCGTTTCCTTCTTTCCAGCAGCACAGTGGAGAGAACACTGGGGAGTGAAGGGAAGACAGGACGAGGAGAGGCCTTCATCCCCTTCAGTGCAGCACCACGGAGCGCAGCTAGGAAATGGAGGGGCTGGCAGAACCTTGCATCTTCAGTACAGCAACCCCCTGGCCTTTGTGTTTAGTGGGAAAATGCATTGGGTTAGAAAAATGTATTAACTAACCAGCTGCCACATTTGAAAACACTTGTGTGTGCGGTAAGGGAAAAAACATGTTTAACATGGTGCTAGTTAATGTGTTTGCTAATATGATGCTTTTTCTCACTATAGACAAGGCCATAGAGGGCACTCAGGGGAAGGAAAGTCTGGCGGCCTCCAGCCCTTAAGACCTGAACTCTTCCCTTCATTGAAAGTGTAGAGCAGGGCGGAGATCAGAACATGCTCAGAGGGAACTTTCTTAGGCCTCTTTGGGGCTACAGAAGATTTGCCCAAAAGAGCTGGAGTGCAAGTATAACCCACACACCTCCTGGATGTGGTGTTCAGTCCCATCTAGTGGCACCGAGACCACTTAGAGAGAGAAATTAATGAATCTGCTCTACAGCCTTTGGTAAGGGCCATGTAGCTTTTAGCTCATGCATTAGAGGTTCATGCACTGATGTCTCAGGTTCGATCCTGCCCACTGACAACTGGGGTTGTCGCTGTTACACAAGCTCAGCCCCAGTGCCGAGCTCCATCCCATACCCTTCAGAAGCAGTGTGAGGAGTCCAAAGAGGGGAAGGTCAATGCAAAGGGAGTGAAGACCTGGCCTGCCAGTGATTTGAAGGAGATGGCAGGTAGAGGCCTGTATCCTGAGGGGAGGGCAATGTGGAAGGGGGCTGCCTGTTTATTTTTTTCAGAAGTTGGGGTAGAGTGGTGAGATTACCAGCAGAGGATATTGCGAAGTGGGGGTATCAGATTGTTCAGTGAGGGAGGAGGAAGAGCCCCAGCATGGTTAGTTTGTTCATGTTATTGGGGAGGGTGTCTAAGTGCCATACCAACCACTTATCTTGTGTCCCCCCCCGCAACAATTTTTGCTGACTAATGTATTTTATAGTTTTGCCTTCAAACACAGGAATTTGAATGATTCAAGATATGAAGGAAGTAGCTTAAGGTGTGAACTGAAATAACCATTGCTCTTTGCAATCTTTGGTACTGGTTCTTATTTGTTAGTAACCCTGGTAAAATAGCAATACCAGGATTTATTTTAATTGCCATCTCAATCTTTCTCAGATTTCTTTGGGTTAATTTAAAGAGTATTTGTCTAGAATTAGCATACTGACAAGAGCAAGTTTGCATTTAATATTCATTATCTTTCCAAATTAATTTTAGTAAAATACCTAAAACTATGCAAAAAAAGGATTATTGAGTGGTTATAATAAGTGATAAATGCAGACATGCTCACTTGTAGCTGCTGGGAGTTCCAGCAGCCCTCGTGAGATTTTAGAAGTAGTCTTTCATTTGAGTGGGGTTTCCTTTTCATAGACTAACAGGATGAAGAAAGAGCATATTTTTGATCAGATACTTGCATATACGAGGATTACAGGGCAGATTCTCCACCCCACGTTGAGCAGAGCTGTGGCTGGCTGTAGTTCCCTGATCCCCAGCCTCACAGCCATGGCACAAGTTAGAGTTGCTCCTGTCCAGCACTGTCTAACTTACATTACTGACCTAAGGTTTTGTGGATGGGGCAGAGCTGCCTCTGCTGGCAGATGATATCGGGGGAATTCTCTGCAGACTATCTGTGGCCACTTTGCACCACTGATGTGGCACAAGATGGCCTTAGTGCACCAGAAAATCTAGCTCTCTGTGCCTTTCCACCAAGGTGGATGATAATGTCATGGAGTATACTTTCTATAGCATGGAAGATATTAATAGCGGGTCAGATTATGCCATTGATTTTTTTAAAGCAGCACTCCAAAATATTTTCCACATGCTGTATTGATGGGATAATATGGGCCTGAGTCAGTAAGATTAGGCTGATGATAGTCAATAAACGTAACTGGCATAATCCTCTGTGTCAGGTTTTCATCGGCTTTCCTAATGGCTGCTCTCCATTTTCAGCTTGCTGAACTCTAACTCGTTTACTATCATACGAGATGATGCCTTTGCTGGTCTCTTCCATCTAGAGTACCTGTAAGTTCTATATTTTACATATTTGCCAGTCTTTTATAAACCAAGATGTTTTGATGAGTTGCCAAAACTCCTGCCTTGGAGAAACCATTTTCCCTGTGGTTACTGGGGCCAAGGAAAATGGAGGGATTTATGTTCCATTTTCTGTCCAAATGTCTCATGCAACTGCCTACCATTTTTCAGATGTTGCAGAGTATTTTTAAAATATGCCATATATGCTGGGGTGACTCTGTATAGACACAATTCGCTGAAATGGGGTTGGTGATCTAGAACTGGTGCTAGATTTGCAGGCCAATTCTATCTGTTATATGTAATAGAGGAGTTTGAAATGTCAGTCAGTAGATAATGGCTTGCTGACAAGTCCCAGCAGGTGAGGTGCAGAGTATCAGAGTCACTCTCTTTTGTAGCCATGATCCCCTTTTTCTTCATTCTCCCCCCCACTCTCTCTCTGCAATATTTTTGCCACCCCAGTATTTCATTTATACTTCATCCTCTTTCTTCTTAGCTCAGTTTACTCCTTCCCTTTATTTCTGCTTCATTTCCTCTTCTTACCACCCTTTCTTTCTCTTTTTTAAAAAAGTATACTAACCGTATTATCTGGTTATCCTCACTTCACATTCAAAGGGCTTTCCAAAGACTCACCTGCTTTCGTATCTCAAATCAGGAGGTAGGTTTTTAGAGTCTGAACACATTCTGGGTACAAGATACATCCCTCCAATAACTTTTCAGTGTTGAAAGAAGCTTCCCCTTCTATAGATTCTCACCATTATATTGCTGCCTGGAGGAGTGTCATTAGCTAACCTCTGCTAATGCCTTTATACATCTATAAGCAGTTATTGCTAAACATGCTGCATTCAGAACTAATATTATGGTATGGAGGAGCAGCCAGCAATAGAAGTAACAGACCCGGAAATAGTGGAATATGGCAAACGGCATATGCTGTAATCCATGATTCTACAGCATCTGGATTTTTCAGTGACAGCAGTAATCAGTTTTACAGGTGGAGGCATCAAAATGTAAAAAGCTTGTGGAAGGCAAAAAAAAACCAAACAAACTTTCAAATCTGGGTCTGTTGTGGGCTGGCTTCAGCTTCTAAGTGGTGCTCATGAGGAGCCCAAGATAGAGCATGTTACAATAGCCTATGTTTGTGGTGACGGATGCAGTGGGCAGGCCCACATTTGAAAGAAAAGTATGGAGTGTCTTAGTCATTTGATCAAATGTAGCATTCTATCAAGAAACAGAGACAAATCTAACAAGACCCCAAGACTGCAACCCCCTTTAACCAATGCCAGACAGATGATCTCAGCTGAGGCTATGATCAACATCTCTGCCAATTCTTCAAAATGTTTCCTCCTCCCAAGAGCCCTTACCTCCACCTTTTGTAAATTGAAGCTAAGCAGTGATATTTCCTCCACATGAATGCTAAGCAGCATTAATACTCCAGTATTCAATTTCTTCCAGGCATTGGTCACCCAGCATAGGGGAAAAAGAAACCTCTCTGGCAAATGAGGAAGTTTCTTTGTGTACAAAATAAGGGATCAAGGAGGAGGGTAGGCCAGGGAGTATGCATAACAGGTAATGTTGCCAAAAATAACTACATCATGTCTACACCATTAAGAACAACATATATATAAATACTGCTAAGACTAATGGGCTATGTTAATAGTGTCTGAATATATATGCCTAGGAGCTCTGAAAAAGGACTGGGCTAATATACTGTCAGTCATTAGAGAGTGACACTAGTAGGTGCATTCTCACTGAAGAGTCCCTTCAGAAGATTCAGTGATGCAGGAATCTATATTTACTGGGCCATGCAGTCACTGAGTCCCAGTCCAGACTTCCCCATCTTGAAACATTGAGTTTGATGGAGATATGTTTATTTACACCAACTGAGGAGGCAACCAATCTTGGTAAGGCAGAAAAAACCTTCTGTCTCCTGAGAGGATGAGAAAATAGCTCCAGCTTCCTTGGGTATGGTGTATGGGGACAATCTGGCCTTTGGAGTGCAGATAGAATTCATGACTCAAAGCAACCTTCTGACAGAGTAGACTGACTCCTTTCTCATGTCCTTATCTGTGCTCTTGATGTGAAGAGGGGTCCCTGTCACTTCATGAAGATGAACAGTTACTACAGAGCTGGGTACCAATATATGAACCTAGACAGATAGTGAAGAGCCAAGGACAATGTAACTGTTCACAGCAGCTGACTTTGCTCTCTAACCCCCAACACAATTATTTCTCCAACACCTTAGTTCCTAGAAATGTAGGGAGTCATTCTGCAATTTCCTTGGCCAGTCTTGGTGGTGACCCCACAAAGTGTAGCCCCCAAGGAGACCATACAGATTTCAGTCCAGATGCTGAAATGTAGGTAGGTTCATTTTATTGTCCTCACTTTTGTCCCACCACTTTCCTCTCTGCTGCTATTGGCTCTCTTTGTTTTGTTCTTAACTTACTTTGTCCAGAGGAGCTTACAGTTTGTCTTCACACCACCACACATATCAAATAGCATTGCTAAGCGCTGTAGAACCCTGGCCAACTCCCCCTCTCAGGTCTGTCAGTAGAACTCCTCAGGGGATGATTAACTAGTTGTGAAATGGGGAATAGGGTTATCCACACTGTCCATGCTTTTCCTTCTTCTCTTTTCAGCTCTTTCCCTTACATTCTCTCTCTCTCTTGTTCAGACTGTCACCTTTTCCTTCTCTTGTGCTTTGGCCATAAGAGAAAGGAAAAGGGAATGTAAGTACCTCTACTGATATTTCTTCAGCATCATATACGAAGGAGCCTATGTAGATACTAAGTTAGGAGGCGATAGGTTAAAACATACATACTAATACTGTATTTAAAATATATATTTATTATTTTTTCTGTATAGATTTATTGAAGGAAACAAAATAGAAACCATTTCAAGAAATGCATTCCGTGGCCTTCGCGATCTGACTCACCTGTAAGTCCTTTAACACTTATTAGAAGTTGTTTATACATTGCCAGATGTTCCAAAACTCATGCCGTAAGCACTTCTGTAATTGTTTTTACTGTTAATGGTGGAGGCTCTTTCTCCTTTAAAGAAAACTAGTTTTTGTGCTGTGTAGGACATTTCCATCTTAATCTCTGCACATCGGCTAATTCAGACTGTTACAATGTGGCTTCCAGTAAGTTTAAAAATATTCACTGTTCTGACGATACTCCAGGGTTTTCACCTGAGTTACACACACTCAAAACCTGAACATGCAACCTTTACTTTGCAAGCAGTTCTTATTACTACTACCTTAGATACAGCATATTAAAGTATAGTTAAAATTCCATTTACTTTTCAGCATTTTACTGCTTGTATTTTTGTGTATTTCATTCCTCTTGGGCAATAAAAACCAATTGACCAATTTCACTTTTGTTTCTAGTCATCTTCACTTTCTGTTCTCACACATTAGCAAAGATTCACAAGGTGGAAGCACAGTGTTTAATTCATTCATGATCCCATTAGTCATGGTCAGTACTAGGACTTAGACAACATCAAATCATTAGCATTATTTAAGTGACGTTAGACTTGGTAGGAGCCAAGATAATAAGATCTAACTTTCTTTTCTAGTTCTTTGGCTAATAACCACATTAAAGCTCTGCCAAGGGATGTCTTCAGTGATTTAGATTCTCTGATTGAATTGTAAGTAATGAAAATCTTTTTATTGGTTGCCTGTCATTGTGACTCTATTAATCTGTGCTTTAAGTTCCGTTTTTTTGGTGTTGTAGCTGAAATCCATGCTAAAAATAAATGCTTATTGTGTTGTATTAGCATTCTCATTTTAATATTGTTTGCTCAGTAGGATTAAATTAGACTTCACTTGTTGTTTATCACAATCGTGCACATGACCAGCATTATTACTTATTTTCTGATCTTTCATGAAAAGTCTTGAGTTGAAGGGACATCAACTTTAAAATCACAGTTTGTGTGAAAATTTTTTTAATCTACTGTTGCTACAAGTAACCCCTAAAATTACTGTTACTGAAAGAGATTAGATTTTTAAAAAAAGATTCCCCCCCCCCCATTTTTTCATTTTGTATTTGACAGCACTTTGCTCAGGCTGTGTCAATATTTTTCTAGTGGTTAGTTACTTTCTCCTATTATTTGCCAGAGTCTGTCACACAGCAACAAGGGAGAGCAAAACTTTTTTTTTTTTTTAAAGTTGGAAAATGTGATTGTAAAGCCACAAACTTTGTCAAGAGGCTCAGAGACAGGAATTGTACCTGGAACTTATTTTTTGGAATTGACTCAACTTCACGTTGATGGTGACCCTTTTAAGAATTTAAACACACTGTGAACATTTCAGATGTTTGTGGAATTAGTCTCTGTATGCTCTGTTTCAATGTAACATAGAAACTTCACTGATAAGGCTGTTAGTGTCAGCCGCCTATGCACTGGAGTGGTAGAGTGAAGCAAAGGAATCTATGAATTTCAGTGGAACTCTGACACAATGGAAAAGCAGCGGAGTGGGAGGGAGCCGTCTTGTGAGGATTTTTAGTGAATTATAGTTCCAATCCTGCTAATGCTTATGAACGTGAAACACCTGAATAGACCCGTTCCATGCATAAAGATACACATGTGCGTGTTTCCAGAATTGGGGCCTGTATTTGTTATAAACAATGTTTCAGTGAAATGTAAAGAACAATACAGTTAGGATAAGAGATGGAAAATATTTTCCATCCTCTGTTCAGAATCAATTTAAAACAATTCAGCTACTTTTGAATTAAGTATGTCAACGTGCTAACAATTCTGCAGTTTTCGTATCACTACCAAACATTTCAAATATGTTTATTTCTGTGTGTTTTTTTAGAGATTTAAGGGGAAATAAATTTGAGTGTGACTGCAAAGCCAAGTGGTTGTTTGTGTGGTTAAAGATGACAAATTCCACTGTTTCTGATGTCCTGTGTATTGGTCCAGCAGAATACCAGGATAAGAAGTTAAATGATGTCACAAGTTTTGATTATGAATGCACCACTACAGGTATTCAGAATATGTATTTCTAAGCACACTACAAATGATTAAAGATTAGAAATTTAGATTAATCCCATATTATTGTATCAGCATGATTTGGGAGGAGGGAGAAAAGGGTTCTATATAAAGCATTTTAGAATAACAGAACAAGTCTAACTATTGAGAAGATTAAATTTAAAAGCCAAAGGAAGTAGATGAGATTTTATTTGGATTAAGTGATAAAAGGGACAAGAGCTATGATTTTCAAATTCCATAAGGTTTCATCATGACTCTGTGACTCAATTTTCAGTCACAGATCTTTTGCTGTTGTCTGGAATAAGGCTGTATATCTATGTCAGAAGAATTTCCTGAAATCAATCTCCATTTCACAGAATGCTACATAATACCACTGTGTCTGTTGTCTTCGTTCAGTAGGCCACAGCTTAGTAGCACTGTAATAAGTATGTGTCAGCAGTGTTTCCAGCAATTAATTATGCAGACCCATAATAAAGGAGAGAAATACTGTATAATACTAGTGCTGCATGGCTTAGGAACCCGGTATTTGTTTTATATTAGATAGTAAAAAGCATTCTCTAGGATGTGGAGACAAACTTGCATGAAGTTCTGATTGTCAGAAGATGATTACAGACCAAACATAACAATCAGTTATCTGTGTTTGAATACAATTGTACTATATTAAGAACATTAGCCACTAATGTTAAGTTGTTCTTATATATGATGAGAGCAAATTGCACCTGAAAGAAGTTGGTCCAATAAAAGATATTACCTCACCTGCCTTATATCTGTCACCTGAAGGTATGGCAGTCATATTAATGGTAGTTGAGTTCTCATCTCTGCAAAAGCAAGCTGTCAAGAATGAGATAGAGCTCTTAAAAGCTTGTGTAAGAGACAACATAAAAGTTAATTGCCAGTATTGTAAAGATAAACTTTCAAGCCAAGGTATGAAATATAACCCAAGCACCATATATAAAAAGTAAAAAGAATAAACTCTAAGTTAAAGCCCCAACGTATGTCAGGAGAAGCATCAGAGGTGAAGGATGATAATTCCTTGTGTAGACAAATTGATGTCAAAAACAGAAGACAGAAATTCCTGCGAACCGTACCAGAAATTTCCATTATTGTGTCCGCTGATCCACAATGATGCAAAAACACAAAGTTTAATTTACCTCAGTCTGCATTCATTAAAGGTTACTGTTGCACAAGCACTGGCTTAGTGCTGTGTAAGCCTTGACAGCCAGATCCTCAGAGCTGCCCTGATTTACAGCAGCTAAGGATTTGATTTAGATCTACTCTCTCTGTAAATGTAAGACAGTATATGTGTAATTGTGCAGTTGTCATAGGCAAAATTCTATCCTGCTGTTACTTCACTGGCCTGGTGTAAATGAGGTTACGCTCGGGATAAATCTGACCCCATATGCTCTAGGGATTATGTAAGAAATTAGGGTTTTATGTGGTGTAATGACTGACTGCTTGAATACTTGTGCCACTGCAGTCAGAGAAGCATTGAGACAGGGTAGTATAGGATATTTTCAAACCCCACAGCCAGTTAGTTGCTAGCTGATCTGAACAAAGAAGAGCATGCACCTCACCAACAATGGCGTAGTCAGCAGCATGCCTTCCAGTTTTTTTAAGAACAGCATGAGAGCAAATTGTAGAAAAGTTGGAGCTGTGACATAGGGCCTCCTTAACAGGTGTTTGCGGGGGGAACAGACTTTGAGGCCATGGCACACCTGGTGACTGAGCTTTGTGACTTTGTCCTCACCCACAACCATTTCAGATTTGGGGACAGCTTATACCTTCAAGTCAGTGGCACTGCTATGGGTACTCACATGGCCCCACAGTATGCCAACATTTTTATGGCTGACGATACTCCAGAAGAAGTGGGTTTTTTACCCACGAAGGCTTGTGCCCAAGTAAATCTGTTAGTCTTTAAGGTGCCACCAGATTCCTCGCCGTCTTTATGAAGAAACAGTTTCTGGAATAGAGAAAAAAAATCTTCAGGGAGTGCACCATCACCAAGGCAGCATAGTACCCCAAGTGTGGAATTAAAAACTACCCACTTCTGAGCTCTAATCCCTACTCTGCCCTTGACTCTGTCTGTGGCATCAGGCAAATCACATAGCCTGTCTGCTCTTACTTTTCCTAGCTGTAAAGTGGAAATTGGGGCTTGTCTACAGTGGAAAGTTATTCCAAAATAAGGCAGAGTGGGAATTTAAAAAGGCATGAAATAGCTCCCTGTATGGACACTCTTATTCTGGAATAAAAGTGCCCTTTTCTAGTTTCTTAGTCCATTTCCAAAGTGTGTTAAGATCAGGAAAAGGCATTCGTCTACCAGAATAAGTGTGTCCGCACAGGGAGCTGTTGCAGAATAGCTTGTTCCATCATAGCTCTTCTGTTCAATTTCCCCTCATTTGGTCTGTGAAGATTAATTAATTTGCGAGTTAATGTTAGTACAGTGATTTGAAGCTGTAAAGCAATATATACTGTAAGTGCTAAATGTATTCTCCTACTCACTGAAGGACAGATGGTTATTCTGCTTTTTGTTCCTATCTCTCAGTATAAATCA
Organism: Chelonia mydas; assembly: GCF_015237465.2. Classification (NCBI taxonomy): domain Eukaryota; kingdom Metazoa; phylum Chordata; order Testudines; family Cheloniidae; genus Chelonia; species Chelonia mydas. Next base: position 106,444,685 of record NC_057852.1, read on the forward strand.
CTTTCATATAGTTGTTCACATTAATCTTCAATATCATCTTTCCTTCCCTTATCATGCATGGTTTAACAGACCTTTCAATGTATTATACTCTTCAGTGATCCACATCAAGTATTACGTGGATAATCCGGGTAATTTTCAAAATACCTTTGATTTCAATAGGAATTTGTTTAGTAAGATTTCCATCTCAGTGGCTCCATTGACATACCAGACCTGATGAACTGAAGAACAGTAATGAATCACAGGGATGCTATAAAATTGAAACACTTTTTAACACAATTGATTATTAAAACTGAAAGAATTTTAACAATCTAATGTTACTTTTAACCATTTTATCATGGTTTAGTTTTTGCATGTCTCACAGTTTGAACAATGAACATAGATTAATCTATTTCACTTTTGTTTCTAGTCCATTATACTTTCACATTCTCCTACAATGGCACAGGGCTGCAGGGGCTTGGTTGCAAACACAGCAAAGCGATGTTTGTTTATTTTTAAAAACTCTTTCCAGGTTTCGTTAAATCTTATTTTTATAAGGCCTGCTTCTCTTTGACTCTAAGGCCCCTTTACATTGCTCTGGCACCACAAAAGGGGCTTAAAGTGGATGCACATCTGGCAATGTAAAAAGACCTTAAAGTGGGCCAGTTTACATGGGAATAATCTGGAAAACTAATCTAAATTAACTAAAGGTGCTAAATTAAAGTGGATTAATTAAACTATATTAAACTCCTGTGTGGATGTTCTCATTCAGAATTAAACTTTATTCAGTTTAGCATAATGTAATTAATTTAAAAGAAACCAAATTATGGTCACTTTAATTCTGAATGAGGTTGTCCACACAGAGGTTTAAGTCATTTTAACTAATCCACTTTAAATTCACATCTTTAGTTCATTTGGATTAATTTTCCTGAGGGGTGAGATCGATAAAGCACTTTACTGTATTGCACTCTAACTCCCCCATGTAGACCCTCCTGGCACACTCTAAAATGTACCTGGTTCACGTTAATGTATGTAGCTTTCTTGAGCAGGTCAGCAGCATCTTTATGTACCTTTTAGAGAGCAACGGTAGAGCCCTTTACAAATCACACCCTTCAAATGCACTTTGCCCTAGATGAGCCCTGAGTGTCCGTATCTAGATAAGCCCTTGTGTCCACTTATGGCCTCTCTACTGCTAGAGTGGCATAAAGGGGTCTTAGTGAAAATGCAAATCAGGCCCACAAAGTTTAAGTCAGAGAACAGATGACAGCACCTTTCTACTGCGTAACTCCATACCAACTACAATGGACAGTCTTTTTTAAATATGTAGTAAAAATATTGTGTAAATTTTTAGTGGCTTTCACCAGTTACTGTGAACTATTTATCAGTTGATTCAGTGAGCGTTTGATCAGTAATTCTTCCATTGTTACTGATCCAGTGATATAATAAACCCAGTGTCAGGTGTGAGTCAAAATAGCTTTGTTGATATAGTATCACTTCTGAACAAGCTGTGAACCATATGATGCCAATGGGCAGGTTTGTTTTAATTCACAAACTTCATACACTTGCCCTAAGACTGTTTCAAAACTGTTGTGATGTCCTGACAGGTTTATTTAGTTTTTAATACCCCCCCCTTTTTGTATCACACTGTGATAAAGCGGCCTCACTTGGAGCTCCTGCAGCATGACCAATGTGCCTGCAAGGCTAATTTATTACAGATAACGTCCCATACTTATAAAACATAACAAATCAAGTGCCCAGCAGTCCATCAAAATGCAGCCCCCACGCCTATCACCACACTCAGGCTCTCTGCAGCTTCAGCATCTCTCACTGGGTTCACCTCGTAAGTGTTGCGCCTGCATCTCTCACTACGCCTCATTGCAGCCTTCCCTCTCTGCCCCTCCAGCTGCAGCTCTCCAGCTCAGAGAGCCAGGCTTCTCCATGCCTATGTTGAATAAATAACAGGTTGAAAACGCAGACTACAGGCTCAATTCCAACTTCAGATTCAGCCTTCAGCCCTCACTGGCCATGGCTCTCTGGCCCCTGCACTGGCTTCCTGGCAATTCCTCCCTCGTTCCAGGGAAGGCCTATATAGCTTTCTGCTTTCTCAGAGATCTCCTCCAGTCTCCTGATCTTTGGCAACTCTCACTTGCCAGTCTCTCCCCATATACATGGCCCAGGTGCCTTCTCTTAACACCAGTTGGGAAGCAGCTGATGAGACACAGGTACAATGGCCTCTTCCTTCTTAAAGGGCCAGTGCCATGCTGTGACACACACCCTTTAAATACATGTTTATCAGTAACAGCTAGAGTCACTGTTCCATCCTTAACTACATTTTTATGCTTTCATTTATTTTTACGCTCCATATATTTTACCTTCCAGTTTTCTCCAGTCCTTTAATTTTTCCAAAGGAATTGATAAGAACACCCTTACTTTCTAAATGTACTTGCTTTCACACCAGCATCACTGATATTATCAGCACAAATACAGGTTTTGGAAATAGGATCTGCTATTTCAGTGACGCAGGGGAGCTTGCCACAAAACCTCATGCTTTGCTTTTGGTAGTCACCAGAAAAATGGTGGCAGTTCTCTTTTTTAGCTGTGGAATGGTAGATTTTCTGTTTGTTTAATTGTAGCTATCTAGTCTTACCTCCTGCAATATGACTCCACAAGGGTGGGCCTTTCAAGTATGCGTAGATGTAAAATCCAACATTTGGAAGCAATTAATATTTACTTTGGAGAGGAAATAAGGACATGCCTTTAACCACCACTGAAGTGCACAGAACTGGGCAAGAGTTTTTAAAGGGTAAGAGTGAGGACATGATTAAAATGTTGCTAAAATTCATGGGCCATCAGGTCCTTCCTGAATATGAAAAGTTAGCATGCACAGCATGGCACAGAGCTCCTAGTATGTAAGTGTGTCTGTGGGTCTGAGATGAATCTTCATCTTAATGAAAGACTCATCTTCTCCCACAAATATATTTTCCCCTCCTTGTAGACAGGGTTTGTGTCACCCAAACTAGACCTGAACTCTGTTTATGCTGCTCTTTATTGACCAAAAGGTGTCACCCTAAGTCTCTTTCCCTCATAATAGTCCCCTGCTCTGACCTGCCAAGCTACTGTTGCAACAGAACAAGTATGAGATCCTGCTACGCAAGATATAAAATGAGCTCTTGGCTCAAGTGAATTTTAGAATAAAATTGACACATAGGCTGGGATTTTCAAAAGAGACTTAGGGAAGCATTTGGAAGTTGGACTCTCAACTCTCTTAGGTGCTTTGGAAGCCTCAGCTGCCACCCTAGGTTTTCCACTAGATGATAACAGTAAGGCAGGTCAAATTTTAAACCTAAAATACTTGACAGTGTTCCTTTAAATTATACTTTTATTCAGGTTTTTTTTAATTAAATGTTCTCCTATGTATACTTGGTCCTGACTCAGCACAGATGACCTTTCGAGACCCCTTCCTGCCATACATTTCTGTCATTGCAGGTGTGGGGTAGCTGGGGTGGGGTAGCTGGGATGGGGTTATCCCAAGGAATTCACTTCATCTGCTTTAACTGGAAATGTGCAGAAGTGTCTGTGTTGAATAAATAACAGGTTGCAAATGCAGACTATGGGCTCAATTCCAATTTCAGATACATATGTGCAATAGCGAGATTTTTGAAGACATGGTACATAGCAATAAGTGACCAAAAGTTACTGTTGAAGTTGGAGTCTTGGTTTTTTGGGGTAAAATCCTGACTCTGTTGAAATGTATGGCAAAATTCCCATGACTTCAGTGTGCCAGGATTTCACACTTTACATTCTACTCATAGACAGTACTCCTACATAGTACAATTTCTAGCTTTCTTTCTAGGGAAGTCAGTGGTCTGATTTCACAGATATCAGGCAAGATAGAATGCAGATTTTGCAGCTAACACCAATCACATGTCTTGATCTTCTTGTGAATTGAATTTTGGAAGGGAAATTTACACTGCACAGAGCAGCAAACTATTCTCCCTATTGCTGCATGCCTAATTGTCACTCAGTGACACTCCCTGTGTTAGGGCTGTTACAAGCTTAATCCTAAATCAGAGTTCTTCTTCCTAAAATAGTGTCCAATAGTACTGATTAGAAAATAGGAACCATGTGTCAACTATTTTGTGTTTACAACATGGGATTTATTGTAATTTTTTTAAACGTCTGTTTCTAGATTTTGTTGTTCATCAGATTTTGCCATACCAGTCAGTTTCAGTGGATACATTCAACTCTAAGAACGATGTGTACGTAGCCATTGCACAGCCTAGCATGGAGAACTGCATGGTACTGGAATGGGATCACATTGAAATGAATTTCAGAAGTTATGACAACATCACAGGTACACACATGAATATATCGGATTTATACATGAAGTGGTGGTATAATCAGTGTGTAATGGGGGAAGGGAAGAGTTGGAATATGGAATTCACTGATACATCATGGAATGGCCACTTGATGCTATATCCTGTTATCATTCCATCTTTGTTGAAACCCCCACATTGAAGGCAATGGATCAAGGCCATAATGTGGACTAGATTGCTCAGAGAGCCATATCGTTCTTGTAGGAGACAGCTCTTACCAGAACACAAGCTTGGCATTTGTCTCTGTGATATTTAGTCTTCAGCAAAGGACAGGGTAGACATGGGTGGGTTCTGCTCCTGTAAATTTTTCTTCATGAGTGGACCCTTATATCCCCACAAGCCCCTCTGAAGTTAGCTGGGCCTCCACACAGGGGTTGCCTTGTGGAACAGCTTGCAAGATCAGGGCCTTGTCTACAGGAATATGGGAACTGCCATGTTCAATCAGACCTGAGGTCCATCTAGTCTAGTATCATGTCTCGGACAGTGGCCAGCACTAAATGCTTCAGAGGATGCTATAAGGGCCCTGCAGTAGGCAGATTATGTAGGCACAATATTAGTATAACATTTGAATTAGTATCCATTCTAATAGAATTAATTTTATCCAGAGTGTGTGAAATCCCAAACTGATCTCTTGACGAACTATCTGGCTTTTCCACATACAGTTCATCTAGACCAGTGTTTCCCAAACTTGGGACGCCACTTGTTCAGGGAAAGCCCCTGTCGGGCCCGGCCAGTTTGTTTACCTGCCGCGTCAGCAGGTTCAGCCGACCGTGGCTCCCACTGGCCGCAGTTCGCTGTGCCTGGGCAATGGGGGCTGCGGGAAGTGGCGCGGGCCGAGGGACGTACTGGCCGTCACTTTCTGTAGCCCCCATTGGCCTGGAGCAGCTTTCCCTGAATAAGCAGTGTCCCAAGTTTGGGAAACACTGATCTAGAAGATTAACTATTAGGGTTCACTTGACATCATGTGCTCAAGGAAGTTCATCTTGCCTTCATACTGACCTTCAAATGTACAAACTACTACATGGCAAAATAAATGCAGTGCACCAAACTCTGTTCTGTTATACCTGTGCAACACCACTGAAATCAATGGGACCGTACAGGTGTAAGGGAGAGCAGTATTTTGACAGATTTGAATTAGTTTTCTTTATGTTTACTCCTGGAGAAATTTTGCGCCACTGTGTGTGCACATAATTCATGGGCCGTGCATATTTTAATTTATTTTTTTGCAGAAATTAGCTTCTGCCATCAAGTTGCTGCAGTTCTGCCTTTTGCCCACCAGAGGGCTCTGTGGCGCTAGAACAGAGCAGCCACTCCTGACCAACTAGGGAAGAGAAAGAGCCTATAGCGCAGGGATGGGCAAACTTTTTGGCCTGAGGGCCACAACTGGCTATGGAAATTGTATTGCGGGCCATGAATGCTCACAAAATTGGTGGTGGGGGTGAGGGCACCGGCTGGGAGTGCGGGCTCTGGGGTGGGGCCAGAAATGAGGAGGTCAGGGTGCGGTGGGAGGAGCTCCTGGCTGGGGGTTGGGATTCAGGAGGCAATGAGGGCTCCGGCTGGAGGTGCGGGCTCTGAGGTGGGACGAGGAATGAAGGGTTTGGGGTGCAGGAGGGGGCTGCAGGCTAGGGGTGGAGCAGAGGGGTTCAGAGTATGGGAAGGGGCTCTGGGCTGAGGCAGGGGGGCTGTGGTGTGGGAGGAGGTACAGGCTCAGAGCTGGGGGTGCGGGTTCCAGTGTGGGGTCAGAAATGAGGGGTTCAGGATGTGGGAGGGGGCAGGAGGTTGGGGTGGAGGGGGGCTCTGGGCTGGGATTGAAGTGTTCGGGGGGCTGGGGCAGGGGGTTGGGGTGAGGGCTGCGGCTGGGGGTGCGGGCTCTGGGGTGGGGTTGGGGATGAGGGGTTTTAGGGTTCAAGAGGGTGCTCTGGGCTGGGACCGAGGGGTTCAGATGGCAGGAGGGGGATCAGGGTTGGAACAGGGGGTTGAGGCGCAAGAGGAGGTAGGGGTGCAGGGTCTGGTTGCAACTTACCTAAAGCAGCTCCCAGAAGCAGTGACATGTCTCCCCTCTGGCTCCTATGCAGAGGTGTGGCGCTGACCAGGTGGCTCTGCGTGCTTCCCTGTCCGCAGGCGCCACCCCTGCAGCTCCCATTGGCTGCAGTTCCTGGCCAGTTGGAACTGCAGAGCTGGTGCTTGGGGCGGGGGCAGCCTGGAGAACCCCCTGGCTGTCCCTATGTGTAGGAGCCAGAGGTGGGACATGCCGCTGCTTCAGGGAGCCACGCTGAGCCATGGCACACGCAGCACCCCCAATCCTGCTTCCCTGCTGGAGCAGGGCAAGCCCTTGACCCTACTCTCTGGTAGGAGCTCGAAGGCTAGATTAAAAGGTCTGCAGGGCCGGACATGGCCCACAGACCATAGTTTGCTCACCCCTGCTGTAGTGACTTCTTCACAGCACCTGTTGGGCCAGGTCAGGAGACAGAAGATATGGGGAGACAGACAGCGTGGAGTCGCTGGGGGCCAGACGGGCTCATTAGGGAATGTAGAGGAGGACAGACTGGGCAGGGGCTGAATGGGAGTGGAGGTGCAGGGGCAGGGGGAGGGAGTGCAGGGCCACATAGGGACAGGGAGGTGCCTGGGTGGGGGCACAGAGACACATGAGGACAGGGGCAGATGTGCCTGATTGAGTGGGAGAGACTAGGGGTCAGCCAGGGTCTGCATATTGGAAGCTCCCTAACAATCCCTCCTTGCCCACCCCCAAAAAACCTGTTCCATACTTTTCCCACCCATACCCAACAACCCTCCAAGTTCACACCCAGGCTCCTTCCCAGCAATTACTTCCGTCTTCCTCCGTTACCCCTGACTCCCTCTGCACTGCTTCTGAGGGGTGTGGGAAATACGATTCGGTATTGTAGTTTAAATTAATTATTACTCAGAGTTCTGTATTAATATGCCTAGTAAGGAATCTATTTGTCAAAAAACATTTCCTGAGTCTTTTTTGTAGTCTGTATTGTTACAGACATACTTGCTGACAGGTATTTTGAAATAAATTACCAAAATAATTGAAACTGGTGTGATTCTATTGTGTTATTTTGACAAATAAAATATGCAGAATTAAAATATTGTGCACAGAATTTTTAATTTTTTGGCGCATAATTTTTCAAATATTTTGTGCAGAATTCCCCCCGGAGAAAATGTTGCTGTTGCAGAAGTAAAATATTTCCCTTTAGAGAGGATGTGGGGGAATTCTCTTCAAAGTTATCTTATAGCTTTATACAATATGTACAGAAAGATATCAAGGTCGAATATAAGTGATTATGTTTTGCTGACTTGACAGTTTTGGGGGAATAAGGGATTTCACAAGAAAAAACTGGATTAGGAGTAGCGGCATAAGGAGACAGGGTATGAAGGGCATGTATTAGCCTATTACAAAGCAGTGTTCCTACCTACCTCAATGCCAGAATGTTAAAATAGGGCTTCAGAATACATATGCTCACACTCCAAATCTGCACATTTCAAAGACTTCATGTCATTGCCCCATTTGGCCTGAACGGCTAGTCAGAATTCAAGGTCTTGCCAGGGTGATTCAGCAATATGTGTCAGGTGTGTTCTTGTTGTACTTTTGTTTGTTCACAAAAAGTGTACACAGAGTGGTTTCCTTGAACACAGAGGAAACAAACAGTAGCAGGCAGTTTCCTTGCTAAGAAATCCCCAAGTCTGCCACTTCAGCGAATTCTGTGCCCAAACTATCTTTATGCTTCCTCTCAGGGTCACTGTCACAATTCCTTCAACTAGCTTGCCCCCTCCAATACACATAGCCAGCAACCAATATCTTAGCTCCTGAAGCCAAGGGTTTCACTGCTTGAGAACCCTGTTGTTCCTTAATATCTGAAGTCGCTTTCCTCACTTGTTGCTGGATCAAAAAATGTGTTACGCCTCATGCAGTATGAATGAAAGCACTGCCTCATGCTGCCATGTAGAACATGAAAAGAAACTGGCAGCAGTTAAGACAACAAAATGAGGGATAAAGAAAGAGGGAACTTAGTAAATCTCTCTCTTTGTTTGAGTGGTTGAATTGTACGGTACTAGTATTTTTTGCTTTTTGTTTGAGCAACAGGTCAGTCCATTGTGGGATGCAAAGCAATCCTGATCGATGACCAGGTCTTTGTGGTGGTGGCACAGCTCTTCGGTGGCTCACATATCTACAAGTATGATGAAAGCTGGACAAAGTTTGTCAAATTCCAGGACATAGAAGTCTCTCGCATTTCCAAGCCAAATGATATAGAGCTGTTTCAGATAGACAGCGAAAAGTTTTTTGTCATAGCAGATAGCTCTAAAGCTGGTCTGTCAACAGTTTATAAATGGAATAACAAAGGATTCTACTCTTACCAGTCCCTGCATGAGTGGTTCAGGGACACAGATGCTGAGTTTGTTGATATAGATGGAAAATCTCATTTAATCCTGTCGAGCCGCTCACAAGTTCCCATTATACTTCAATGGAACAAAAATTCAAAAAAGTTTGTCCCACACAGTGAAATCCCCAACATGGAGGATGTCTTGGCTGTGAAGAGCTTCAGGATGCAAAACAGCCTCTACATAACGCTCACAAGGTTTATTGGTGACTCCAGAGTCATGAAGTGGAATAGCAAGCAGTTTGTGGAGATACAGGCTCTCCCATCTCGAGGGGCAATGACACTGCAGCCTTTCTCCTTTAAGAATAATCACTACCTAGCTCTAGGAAGTGACTACACCTTCTCCCAGATATACCAGTGGGATAATGAGAAGAACCTCTTTAGACTATTTAAAGAAATCTACGTGCAGGCACCTCGCTCTTTCACAGCTGTGTCAACTGATAGAAGAGATTTTTTCTTTGTTTCTAGTTTTAAAGGAAACACACAGATATTTGAACATATAATTGTTGACTTGAGTTTATGAGGGCTGTTGGAGTGAAGCTCATGTACAATGAGACATTTTCACTTATCAGAAACAGCAACAAAAAGACAGATTATTCATCTCCAAAAATAGGGTGTACTTGTGGAACTAGTAAGAAGTTTTCTGAACTTTTAGAATTTGCATATTAACCAGGAATTGCAATGACTTGGTTAACTGCATGACATGTCCATTTTACCATTTTTAAAGACATTTTAAAACCTGTAATTATTCAGAGGAGTGTGCAATGCATTAGGATTAATTCTGATATCTAAGACAGCTATGTGAATTTTACCTAAGAAATTGAATTAGATTGGACACCTCGTAGAAACAAGAGAGGAGAGAAAACAATGTCAAACATGGAAACTATTCTTTCCTCTAAACCTAACATTTCAGTAATGATACTTAAGAGTAAAGTCAACTGCACATATTTGTTGATGAATTGTATAAATTGACATCAACCTTCAATAACATTTTTTGGTCATCTTGGTTCCTTGCAGTTGATGGGCAGCATCTCTTTGTTCTTTATAATAAAACAAAGGTCATTGTTTTAATTCATATTGATACTAGATGAGAGGGAAGGTTAAAAATTCTTTGACCTCTTCCTGTTGATTTCAGAGAGAAAGCATGGATACAAAAAAATCACTGTGGGTGATGGGATGGCAATGAAATATAGGGCCTTTCACTTCTAGATAATGGGTTCCCTTCAGCTTCAGGTCAATAGTGACTGAGAGTGGCTGATAGTTGTTCGCTGGCATATCTGAACTCAGCTGGTCTTAGTTCAATTTGTAGCTCATAAGTCTCTGTTTCACAAATACAAACTCTCTAACTGGCACTAACTCACACCCCTACTGGTAGTCTCAATAGTGTGCCAAGGATTTTAATGAGTATGGAAACTGAACTACTCTGTCACTCTTAGGCCTGGTCTACACTACAGGGTTACGTCGACCTAAGTTACGCAACTCCAGCTACGTGAATAATGTAGCTGGAGTCGATGTAGTTTAGGTCAACTTATTGCAGTGTCTACACTGCACTGGGTCGACAGGAGAAACTCTCCCATTGACTTACCTTATGCTTCTCGTTTCGGTGGAGTACTGGAGTCGACAGGAGAGTGATTTGTGGTCGATTTAGCAGGTCTTCACTAGACCCACTAAATCGACCCCTGGTGGATCAATCACCGCAACATTGATCACTGGTAAGTGTAGTCATACCCTTAGAGGAGGTCCTGCTTAATCTAGATTGAAGCTTACTTATGGGTCAGTGCAGGGGAGCCTGTGTTAGTGTTGCCTGTGCTGGAGCTGTTCCGTACATAAAGAGAGCATTTCATTCCATAAAGTTTCTCATCTCCTAAATTAGATTTCTGAAAACTGCAAGCTGTATTTTGAGTGATCCTCCCACCATATGAAAGCCATATTCTCCTCTGGTATAACCAAGTCTACTGAAGTCAATGGAGTTGTAGCTGCCTCAGATTAGTGCTAATGTTAGCAATAAAAGTACAGTGCTAGCTAAGAATTTTCACTTAGATCACCCCACGCTATCCAACTGACAAATGGCTCTGGGAATGCCAAACTACGGAAGCTCTATTGGATACAGAACCAAACCATATTTAGCAGTCTTTTAAACTCATTTTTGGGTGAATGCAGGCTATAGTGTTTATTCATCATCACAAATAGGTCAGTCATGGCACAGTCACCATGCATAGTCACTCTTCCAAGATGACAGAGAGGGGTTGTGCATTCAGTCACATGAACAGAGCCTTATGGTGGAAGCCATGTCTCTCTACATGCTTTTGAGACAGTTTTATTATAGCAGAGTCCTTCTCTGACTCACCACTACAAATGTCACTTTACATTTTCATCTTGGATTCACATATTAAATTTTCTACTTTATCATGAGACTTTTTGCTGCATGCTATGGAATTTATAAGGCTTTGTAAAGGAAGCTGAACAAATGAAACAGGTCAATATCCTTCCCCAGGCAAGGTTATCACAGCCTTGCTGCTCTGACTGAGCCTAACATTTCTCATCATGGATAAGTAGCAACATGCCCAGTTATTACAAATGTAAATGTCTCTTGCTGATTTCTGGTTTAAAGATGCCCAGCATGTAAGCAATACTGCATGAGCGGATTAGGATATGACAGCTCCTCTCCTTGAAATAATAATCCACCTATGACCTGAAGCATCATTGCTTTCATTGAAAATGTTCTAGATCATATGAAATCAAAACATTACTGGCTTGCCAGAAACATAGTTCATATTATTGACATTTGTAAATTTCATTTAAGAATATTTTCCACTTAGCTGATAATCCCAGGTTTTATTTTATCTAAATATAAAAGCTGTGAGGAGGCTTTAAGTGATCCTGCACTGCTACTTCATAGTGCTAATGGCCCTCAATTCCTGTTGATTTCAGTCAGAGCTGAGGATTGTATGATTGGGCCCTTAGTTGCTAAAGGCAGTTGTTTTGTAGTTGTATTAATAGGTCTTCTAAGACTAAATTAATGGGTCCTATGTGGCTAAGATATGATAACCACATGGCTGACAGCCAACCACATTTCTTCCATTATTCCAGCTTGCTTTATGAAGCCTTATCGATTACAGATGCACCTGTACGAGTACAGCCACAATGTAGATGGCTCTTTACATTCAGGAGCTGTCAGAAAACATTGTACACAATGTAGCCGCTCTTCTATATGTATCCAGTATGAAAATGTAAATACATTTTCGTTTTCTGTCCAAGAGGAGCATATCCCAGTGTGCTAACTCTTTCTTTCAGGGATCATTGCCAGTGTTATGTACACAACCGGCCTTTTTGAGCACAGTCCTTATCACTCATTTGGGAAGAACCATAAATGAGAAAACTTACAGGCAATAAAAATGAATCCTGAAACCCAGCACCTGATTTCAAGAGAGATGATGGTGGTCCGGAATTCCTCCCCCCCCGCCCCCAAAGGCAAGAGACTATATCTTTTTTGGGGAGTGGGGGGAGGGGGAAGTGGGGTGTACTCACTTGTGGGTAAGGAAGAGGATTTCAGGCTCAACTATCAGGGCCAGTGAAATTAACATTGTCCTATTATTACAACCATGGTTACAGAGACAAAGTGATCTACAGAGGCTAGCTCATTCCCATGGGACCCAAAGAACTGATTAAAACAGATTCTTTGGGTAGACTGATGTTTCTGCTGAATAGGTCGGTTGCCCAGAGAGCTGAGATCATCAGTCCTTTTACAGCTTCTGCAGTGAGTGTGTAGTTGGAAGGTGGCCTACCTTTTCTGCTGAATAGGTGTAGTGAGATCAAAGGAACTAGGAGGGAGGTTGAAGGGAAATAAGTGGATGAAGAAAAGGGATTACAGTAAGCCTCCCATTGTTAAATAAATGTAGTATCTGGGAAGGATCCTTGAAATTCCTAGTCTCCACTGTTCCTGCTCAAGGAGCTGATCTATAACACAACCATGAAAACTGAAATTAAAAAAGGGGATAAAAGGAGGGGTTGGATTTTGTTGTGAAAGTAACCAAGAGTCTAAAACATAAAGTGCAAAAACTTTCAATAAAATAAAGTACACATTTTCTTCTGTCTATCCAAATACCGCTACTATATCATCTCCATTGCCTATATAACTTTGGTTTTGAGTAGTAAATAAACTACACATACCCCATCATTTCACTGAAACTATCAGAAACACCAGGAAGGACACTGGCAAAGGATAACACAACGTACCATTTGGTACAGTTTTTATGTATTTTAAAATGTATGTAAAATGCAGTAATTTATATAAAATACATTTACTACAGTATGAAGGCTACAATGGAAGAGCATTTTAAGGCTGTATATACATTTAGCTCTTTTTGGTAAGGAGATAATGACTTAATCTGTGCGACTAATACACATATGTACTCTTTAATTATATGAATAAAAAGTAGTTACTGAGACAAATAATGATGCACTTTGTATATTAAAATGATGGGGTTTTTGCTCAGAAAGTTGAAGCACCCAATATGAGGTGGTGCGGTAATGATATCCGAGCTCCATTTTCCAAGGAATATTTCCAACAAAACGCTGGAGTTCTTCAGGATTCAGTGATAATAGAGCCTACATGTTGTAGGCCTGGATGGAGCCCTTGGCATGGCTAAATGTATGAACGACTGTAAGGCTGTGAACCAAAGTAGGCCTTGTTAGAATAGTAACCACTAGGAATCAGCTAAGTAACATAAACATATTCCTAAGAGAATGGTATAGGAACATACAGCCCCTTGCAAGATAAAAATGGAATGATAGGATAATGGATGAGGCTGTTTTGTTTGAATATCAGACACAAGGTACAAGGATGGCAACTGATAACATCTGGAATGTAATACATAACTTGTTTGTATCAATGTAGAAAAGGAGAGTGGTAGGAGGGGCAGCTTTGTATTGGCCTAGGGGTCAAAACTTGTGTTGATTGAGCTGATACCTTGTCACCGACATACATGGGTTAATGTACATGTGACTGGCTGGATGGGGTACTGAGAACATGCCTTATTGACAATAAGCCTGGCCAAGCCTTAGTCACAGAACTGAGCCTGTGGTCTTTCTTTATGATTAACATCAAAGTCTGCTGAATCCACAATCTACGCCAGTGCAGAAACACCAGAGCTCCAAAGGACAGCATGAGAGTGACATCCTTCATATGTGATTCAGTAACCTTAACTCTCTTCAGGTCAGCTGCGGAGCAAAGAATCTTTTGTCTCTTCTCTACTACTACCAAATGTTAAGGACAAGCCAGCCCTTGTGTCCATATGTGCAGCTGGCCCACAATGACAATGTACTAATGACTAAACTGAGTGTGGGCTAAAAGAACCATGGGAAAGGGCTGAAAAACTGACACAGACCCAGAAGCCGGTAGGTCTTTAAATAAAGATTTGTTTCTTGCTTTTTGTCTGCATGAAAGCACGGTGCTAAGAAGCATGTGACAGACCCTGCATTAAAGTCTTATTAAGGGAGGCATGTTGACCAGATGATAGGTAGTGAGCTATGGCTCCCACAAGTAATGGTGGAAACTCTACCACTTAAAATATTTAAAACAAGAATGGAGAAAGCAATATATCTTGTACCATCAAGGGAACTCGCTAGCTGACCTAACAAATCTTTTCCATCTCTGATTTCTATTATTCACTCTGTGCAGAAAGACCCGGTGTTGTATTTTGGCTGCAGTAATGAAAAATGAGTAGACTTAAGGTGCTTTCTTTTCTCTAAGTAACTCAGATCTCCAACATCTTGCTGGTATCTCAGTTCTTCACACTTTCCTCACCCCACCCTAGTGTTATCACATGTATACTGCAGCTACTATTTCCTGATCAATTCAGTTAGCATTAAATGTAACTCATCTTCTGTCTTTAAAAAAATAAAAGTAAAAAAAATCTGAACTTTCAAACTGTAAAATAGTTAAGTAGACTTCCTACATTTATAATTAAGAGGTATAGTAGTAACCAAACTCTAAAATAACCTTATGGGTGTTTGTATCTGAAATGTACTCTTCCTTATGACTTGCTGAATTCTTTTACATTATTTGGATAAAACAAGAATAAATGTTGAAATGTCGTCATTAAATACATCATATCCAGAAACCTGACCCTTTTTCTGAGGCAACTCTAGAGCCACTCTGTCTCCCACCACCCCCTTCTGTTTTTCGAACATAGCTCAATTCGCTTTAGGATTATGTAGGTAAGGATGTGGGGACTAGAACCTAGCACTGTAGAGGCTGAGACAGCTGACATTTGCACAGTGCCCCCAGGTGCTCATAAAGTGCTATAATCAGATAGCACTTTGGAGAACAGGAACCACAGGAAGTACCACCCAAGAGAGTTAGTGTGACAGTACTCTGCGGCCCACTGATTGGCCAATCACCCTATCTAACTCTGAGGGTGGCCCAGAAAGTTGTCTAGGCAATGATACAGACTTTGGGTTTTCTGTGATTCCACACCTAAACGCCTGATGTTTGACTCTAGCCAGGTATTACCACTGGTCTCTGACTCTGACCCTTATTCCTGCCTCCTGATTACAGCTTGGTACAACCTCTGGTCTCTGATGCTGGCCTGACTTTGACACTGACTCTGGCTTATTAAACCTGCCTCCAAAGATTTCTCTGACCCCTGCTCACTGACTACTGTGGACTCCAGCCCAGCTGTGACTCCTAGGCCAGACTGTCTATGCCCTAGTCCCTTATAATGTATGATCAGACTTAGAGTACCACAAATGTCTTTTGCATCAAACAAGATTTTACTTGAGCTACTATCAGACCATGCTGTTGCCTCAGTTTCCCCTTCTTGGCTTCTCAGAAGCTGTCAGAGGCTTGCAAGTCAAATAACACCACTCCTTGGGGCCTTGTTTACTAAAATAACATCACAGTTTGAACATATGCTTAAATCAAAACATGTCTTTCCCCACAGTTTATACATTCTTTTGGTGGACTCACTATTTCTTTCCCAAAAATCAGATCCTGCTGCCTAGTGTTTCCTAAAGTCTTTCTCTAAGGCTTCTAGTCCTATTTCTCACTGCAGGTAGCTTTAGGGCCTTTTCATCTACCTGATGTGTAAAGCCCCAATCTTGAGAAACCTACAAGAAAGAACTGTCACTAATCAATGCCTCTCAAATCCATGGGTCACCTGTGGTCTGCAAAGGTTGAAGGTCTTGCTAGATTATTTAATGCTCCCTTCTGTCCTTGAAAGCTATGAAAATACTGACTGCTCACATGGTGCTGGCTCCTCCTTCTTGTTTCTAGCTGCTTCAGCACATGAATAGACAGCTAAGAATACCTGAGACACTTTCCTAGTATTACTTTTCCATGTAACCAATTGCTGTCATTACCATACGGTACATAAATCATCAAGAATCATAAATATGGGAGGAGGTGTTCTATGAGCAAACGAAAGGGAGGAGAGGTGTCCAGAAGACCACCTCTCTTTTAAGTTGAGGTCTACACTATTAAAATATTTGGAGAATTCCTGCCCTAGATAATTTTTTTAAATCTAATATTTTCAATCCCTCCTCCCCCACTGAAGAAATGGGTCTTCAAGAGGGCTCTAAATGAGGAAAAGTGGTGGCCTGGTGCACAGGGGAATTAGAGGTCATTCCACAGAAAAATGTACAAAGACAGCAGTGTAAAAAGAAGCCAAAGGGCTTGTGGAGGTTGGTATCCTTGTTCAGAGTAAAAAACGACCAGAGGCAACATCATAGGAGAGGAGAGCCAAGATGTTATGCAGGGCCTTGAAGGCAAGGATGTTTATGGACTTGATATTGTCAGAATAATCCAAAGATGGGGGGAGTGCTGTGGTCTGACTGGTAGACAAGAAAGATAAGTTTTCTGTAATGTTTTTGATGGATTGAGAGGAAGCAATAAGGGCCGAAGGGAGACTGGAGAGGAGGCTACAGTAGACAAGACTAGAGATAACCAGGCAGTAGAGAAGTGCTTCAGCCAATAGGAGGGAAAGGAAGGGTCAGATTTTCGAAATGTGGAGAAAAAAGTAGCAAGAATTAGTAACAGGCTAGATGTGTGGGGAGCTGTGATGTGGTGCCCACTCCACATCTCACCTGAAGGGTTAAGGTTGCTTGGAAGGGGCAAATTAACCTAGTAGGCCACACCTGGGGGAGAATTAGGATGGCTATACAAACCCTAATGGAAGATAAAGCTCAGCTGGGCAGATGTAGGCTGGGCTGGTACGAAGCTAGGAAGCTGAGAACAGAAGGCCTGTAGTCACTTTCTGTGCTTAGAGAGGGAAAGGCAGAAACCAGGAGGCTAATAGAAGCCCTGGGATCCTGGCCCTGACGGAAGGGTATACCCAGAGGAGAGTGAAGAAGGAACCTGATAGAGACAAAGTACAAAGCAGACCTGGGAAAAGCAGTGAGGTTTGGGACAGTGCAGACCTTGACTGCAGATTGTAGGGTCCCTCAGCTAGAATCTAGAGTAGTGGGCAGGTGGGCCCACCTTGGTTCCTCTACCATCCCCTGGGGAAGTGGCACAGTCAGGGCACTGAATAGGAAAGCTACCTGAGACTGTTTGTATGGAGAGACTCTGATTACCCCCCTTTGAAAGGGGAAAACACAAAGTGATCTGTCTGGATGGGCCAAGCCACAAAGAGTGAACACTCTGAGTTGCACAGAGAGGCTGTGGGGCATACAAATGAGTGACGAAAGGGAGTGTCAAACCTGGAAGGAGCTGATTCCCAGAGCAGCCAGGAGGAGGCACCCTAGCAGTGAACGACCCTGTGACAGGAGCCTACATTATTTGCTTTTAAATAAAGCTGAAGGTTCAGGAATGAGAGAATATGCAGGTTGAGTCTATTAAATATTTTTGCTGCTAATTACAGTGCATGTTGGGCCTCTGCTTATTCCTGAGGTCACAGAGAGAGCAAAATCTACGTCACTTTACTCTTCAGAGTCACCCGAAGTGATACTTAATCTGTGCAGGATCTCCACACTTAGCAAAATGCCCTTTTCAGTCCATTGTTTGCAATTTGCATTTTTGAAGGGCATTTTGGGCAGACTGTCATCACCCTGCTAAAATAATTGTGCTTTGCTTTTGGTAATGAAGCCTGCATTTTTGTTCATTTGCAATTGTGGCCTTTTTTCTCCCCTCTGAATATCATTTCTATTTCCTGCTGGCACATTAGTGCTGGATTGTGTGAGAAGTGATGATTTTCTAACTTTAATGGCTTTTTCAATTCTTTTAACTAACTCAGCAGTTCTATCAAGGGTTGAATCATGCTCCAGCTGCAGGAGTTCTCTTGCAATTATTTCTCTAATTCATTCTAGTAAATGCAAGGTCAGTGGTTAATAAAGTATTTACCATTCATTATTGGTTAAGTATATGGTTCCAGACTTCACATGTTTAATGGAAAACAGCCTGGAGGAAGCATGGGCTGCAGTGGCAGCTGTATGCTAATGACAGCAAGGCTTACATATACATCCCTTCTGTTCCTGCCAGGGTGGTGAAGTGGTGTGCCCAAAGGTTGATGGATAGTGGGACGTAAATGAGGGCTGTTGTAATAATTGAGCCTACAAATTTAGCCTCATGGTGAGCTCAAATGTAAGAAGTGAGTGGAAGTTCATAAGATATCACAGGAACTTATTACAACAAATGTTGATGGGAAAAGGTACAAAAGAGAAAAATTGCATTAGTTCAAATAAACTACTGATAAAATTCAAGGATTGTTAAAATTGCACCAAGAACACAAGAGATGTGGGACTGAAAATTAATGGCCCAAACTTGGTGCATTGGAAGATAGGCCTACTTAGAAGGCAAAATAATGATGGAATGAGCAATTCCACCCATAGCTCCTTTTTGGGCTTCTTACTCCTCACTGGGGAGGCCTCAGTTGGAGCATGGTGTCCTATTCTGGGTGCTTTAGGAAAGATGTGGACAAATAGGAGTGAGTCCAGAGAAGAGCAACAAAAATGATAGGTTTAGAAAACATGACCTATGAGGAAAAGTTAAAAAACTAGGTATGTTTAGTCTTCGGAAAAGAAGACTGAAGGGGGACCTGATAACATGCTTCAGATATGTTAAGGGCTGTTACAAAGGACTGCGATTAACTGTTTTCCAAGTCCACTGAAGGTAGGGCAAGAAGCAATGGGTTTAATTTGCAGCAAGGGAGAGTTTAGGTTAGTGATTAGGAAAGCTTTCTAAGGCCTGGTCTACACTACGAGTTTATGTCAGATTTAGCAGCGTTAAATTGAATTAACCCTGCACCTGTCCACACAACGAAGCCATTTTTTTCAACATAAAGGGCTCTTAAAACCTATTTCTGTACTCCTCCCCAATGAGGGGATTAGCGCTGAAATCAACATCGTCGTTTCAAATTAGGGTTAGTGTGGACTCAATTCGAAGGTATTGGCCTCCGGGAGCTATCCCACAGTGCACCATTGTGACCGCTCTGGACAGCACTCTCAACTCGGATGCACTGGCCAGGTGTACAGGAAAAGCCCCGGGAACTTTTGAATCTCATTTCCTGTTTGGCCAGGTGAGCTCATCAGCACATGTGACCATGCAGTCCCAGAATCGAAAAAGAGCTCCAGCATGGACCGAACGGGAGATACTGGATCTAATCACAGTATGGGGAGAGGAATCTGTGATATCAGAACTACGTTCCAAAAGATGAAATGCCAAAACATTTAAAAAAAATCTCCGAGGCCATGAAGGACAGAGGCTACAGCAGGGACGCAACACAATGCTGTGTGAAACTTAACGAGCTCAGACAAGCGTACCAGAAAACCAAAGAATCAAACGGACGCTCCGGGACAGAGCACCAGACATGCCGCTTCTATGCTGAGCTGCATGCAATTCTAGGGGGGGGCCGCCACCGCTACCCCACCCCTGTCTGTGAATTCCGATGATGGGGTACTCTCCGCCATGTCTGAGGATTTTGCGGACGGGGAAGATGAGGAGGAGGATGAGCTTGAGGAGAGCACACAGCACACGGTTCTCCCTGACAGCCAGGATCTTTTTATCACCCTGACTGAAATACCCTCCCATCCCAACGAAGCCAGAAAAGGGACCTCTGGTGAGTGTACCTTTTTAAATGTAATACATGTTATAAAAGCAAGCGTTTTTTTTAATGATTAAGTAGCCCTGAGGACTTGGGATGCATTCGTGGCCAGTACAGCTACTGGAAAAGTCCGTTAATGTGTCTGGACTAGAAATCCTCCAGGAGGTACTCTAAAAGCCTTTGCAGAAGGTTTCTGGGGAGAGCAAACTGATTCCATCCTCCATGGTAGGACACTTTACCACACCATGCTAGGAGCAAGTAATCTGGTATCATTGCACGACAAAGCCTGACAGCGTATGGTCCCGGTGTTTGCTGGCACTCAAGCAACATCCGTTCTTTATCTCTCTGTGTTATCCTAAGGAGAGTGATATCGTTCATGGTAACCTGGTTGAAATAGGGGAATTTAATTAAGGGGACTTTCAGAGGTGGCTGTTCCTACTGGGCTGTTTGCCTGTGGCTGAAAAGAAATCCTCCCTGCAGTTAGCCACACGGTGGTTGGAGGGAGGGCCACTGGCGCTGAGCTGTTCGCGTTTGGCTAGCAGGGATCTTCCCTGATACCAGCCACGCGGTGGGGTGAGGGGTAAAGCAATCATCCCAGAGAATTGGATGGGCGGGGGGTTAGTTTGGTTTCTGCTGCTGCATGTTAACAGGAAAACCGCAGCACTAAATGGCCAACTCAATGTGCTTTGCTTGGTATGGGAGTGGAGGGTGCTGCTGTTACGAAGGTTGCAGAAGCCGAAAGACTATGGCTTACCATGGCCGCCTGCAAGCCGAATTCTGTTGCCCGGCACTGCGTGTGTGATCTCTAACACCAAAGCCGCAGGCACGCAATATAAGATGCAAAATGCGACCTTGTACCAAAATCTCATGTGCTATGTAATGTGAATAGTGTTGTTCACCGTGAGAGAGTATAGCCATTGTTCTGTAAAATGTATCTTTTTGAATACTTCACTCCCTTTTTTTCCTCCAGCACATGTTTGAAGCCTCCCTCCTCCGTCCCAAAGGCTCTCAGATAAGGCGGCAAAAAAAACGCACGCGCGATGAAATGTTCTCTGAGCTCATGCAGTCATCCGGCACTGACAGAGCTCAGCAGAATGTGTGGAGGGACACAATAGCAGAGTACAGGAAAGTGGCCGACGAACATGAGGAGAGGTGGCGGCAGGAAGATCAGAGGAGGCATGAGGCAACGCTGGGGCTACTGCGGGATCAAACGGACATGCTCCGGCATCTGGTGGAGGTTCATGAACGGCAGCAGGATCACAGACTGCCGCTGCAGCCCCTGCTTAACCGCCCTCCCTCCTCCCCAAGTTCCATAGCCGCCCCACCCAGACGCCCAAGAACGCGGGTCAGGGGAGGCTCCGGGCACCCAACCACTCCGCCCCATGGACAGCCCAAGTAACAGAAGGCTGTCATTCAACAAGTTTTAAAATGGCCTTTTCCTTCCCTCCTACCCTTCTCCCACACCCCACCCGGGCTACCTTGTGAGTTATCTCCCTACTTTTATAATCAATTAATAAAGAATAAATGTTTTTTAAACAATAGTGACTTTATTTCCTTTGCAAGCAAGCTATGATCGAAGGGGGGAGGGTGGGTGGTTTACAGGGAATTTAGAGTCAGTGGTTTACAGGGAATTTACAGCCAACCAAGGGGGCGGGTTTTCATCAAGAAGAAACAAACAGAAGTGTCACACAGTACCCTTGCCAGTCATGAAACTGGTTTTCAAAGCTTCTCTGATGTGCACCGCTTCCTGCTGTGTTCTTCTAACCGCCCTGGTGTCTGGCTGCGTGTATTCAGCGGCCAGGCAATTTGCCTCAATCTCCCACCCCACCATAAACGTCTCCCCCTTACTCTCACAGATATTGTGGAGCACACAGCAAGCAGCAATAACACTGGGAATGCTGGTTTCGCTGAGGTCTGAGAGAGTCAGTAAACTGCGCCCGTGACCCTTTAAACATCCAAATGCACACTCTACCACCATTCTGCACTTGCTCAGCCTATAGTTGAACAGCTCCTGACTACTGTCCAGGGTACCTGTGTACGGCTTCATGACCCAGGGCATTAAGAGGTAGGCTGGGTCCCCAAGGATAACTATACGCATTTCAACATCCCCAACAGTTATTTTCTGGTCCGGGAAGTAAATCCCTTTCTGCAGCCGTTTAAGAGTTCCTGAAGACGCAAGCGTTATGAACCTTTCCCGGCCATCCCACGTTGATGTTGGTGAAACGTCCCTTGTGATCCACCAGTGCTTGTAGCACCATTGAAAAGTATCCCTTGCGGTTTATGTACTGGCTGCCCTGGTGGTCCGGTCCCAAGATAGAGATATGCGTTCCATCTATAGTCCCACCACTGTTTGGGAATCCCATCTAGTATGACCTGCACATTTCCCAGAGTCACTACCTTTGATAGCAGCAGCTCAATGATTGCGTTGGCTACTTGCATCACAGCAACCCCCCCAGTAGATTTGCCCACTCCAAATTGATTACTGACTGACCGGTAACTGTCTGGAGTTGCAAGCTTCCACGGGACTATTGCCACTCGCTTGTGAACTGTGAGGCCTGCTCTCATCTTGGTATTCTTGCACTTCAGGGCAGGGGAGAGCAAGTCACAAAGTTCCATGAAAGTGCCCTTATGCATGCAAAAGTTTCGGAGCCACTGGGAATCATCCCAAACCCGCAACACTATGTGGTCCCACCACTTGGTGCTTGTTTCCCGGGTCCAGAATCGGCGTTCCACAGCATGAGCCTGCCCCAGTAACACCATGATCTCCAAATTGCTGGGGACCGCGGTTTTAGAGAAATCTGTGTTCATGTCCTTATCACACCTCCTCGCCTGTTTTTTCAGGTGCTGGTTCTGCATAAACTGCACGATAATGCGCGAGGTGTTTACTATGGTCATAACTGCTGCGGTGAGCTGAACAGGCTCCATACTTGCTGTGCTATGGCGTCTGCTCGGGCAATCCAGGGAAAAGGGCGCGAAATGATTGTCTGCTGTTGCTTTCATGGAGGGAGGGAGGGTTGACTGACGACATTTACCCATAACCACCCGCAACAAATTTTTGGCTCCATCAGGCATTGGGAGCTCAGCCCAGAATTCCAATGGGCAGCAGGGACTGCGGGAACGCTACCCACAGTGCACCGCTTGGAATGTCGACGCTTGCCACGGTACTGTGGACACACACCACTGAATTAATGTGCTTAGTGTGGATGCATGCACTCAACTTTATACAATCTGTTCCCAGAAATCGACTTCTGTAAAATCAGAGTACTTTCATAGTGTAGACATGGCCTAATAGTTAAGGGTAGTTAAGTTCTGGAACAGGCTTCCAAGGCAGATTGTGGAATCCCTGTTGTTGGAGGTTTTTAAGAACAGCTTGGACAAACACCCGTCAGGGACGGTCTAGATTTACTTGGCCCTGCCTCAATGCAAGGGGCTAGACTTGATGACCTTTTGAGGTCCTTTCCAGCCCTACATTTCTACGATTCTTTGAAAAGAAAAGACTTTGAAGGAAAAAAAATCAAGTAGAAGAAAGAAGCTGCCTGCCAACAACCACTGCAGTGAGCTTTACCATCATATCTGCCACCCCCACCATCCCCTGGAACCCCACGATCTACCATAAAACCACTGGGCCTTCATTGTCCTGATCCCAAGAGATGTTCTGAGCAGAACAGAGAGAGGAACCTGGATGATATTGCCACCTCCACCCGACTAGCCTCAGCTAAATCCCAAACACCATCTGGGATGTGAGATTTTGTCACACACACATCCCACTTCGTATGTCCTTTCCCCCCCACCCCAGCTTTCTTTCTTTCTTTTCCTATCGCTCTCCTTTAGCCTTTTGTTTAGTCAGCCAAGACTATACTCCAACAGTGAGGCTGCAAATGAGAGGCAACCAGTGCTTAATTTGTAATAAAAGAGGTGCTGGGGTGCAAGCAATTTTTTTTTACTTTTACATAACTCAGGCAGCAAGCCCAGAGGTGCTAGGGCTATGAATTGCCAAGCCTAGAGGTAAGCCCTGGCACAAATTAAACATTGGAGTAAACACCAGAGACAGATGCTTCATGTTCTCTCTTTGCTGGTCTTTTCTCTCCCCTCTTGTGTGTGTTTGTCTGGTTTTGTCTTTTAGGAAATGGGATTGGAGTTCTGCAATAACAGCTCCAGCCTATCTCAACCCACTTCTTCTCTCCTCCCCAAAAAGAACAATTATTACCACTGAATAAGTGGTTAAGTGTGGGGTGGGGGGGGGGAAGAGATTCCTTTTAAAAACTCTCTCCAGTTAAAGGGAAGGAAGCAAGGAATGTTGTTAAAATTGAAAGCCTTTCTTAATACTCTATATTTCAAATGCTTTAACCTTTCCCCTCCCTTCTTTTCTGTATCTTTAATAAAAAGTTAAGAATACTTTTAATGGTGTTTGCCATGGTACTAAGCAGGCTGAGATCTCTGTAAACCAAACCCTGACCCTGGTTTAATGCTGTTTAATGATGGACAGTGAAAGGATCATGTTAACACCTTTGATTCTTTTGGCCCATATATTCCATCTAATAGAACGAGGGTAAGTGGCTGAGACTTTGATTACCATATAGAACATTTCATCTTGATCGCGTTTGGAAATTGTAGCTTGTACCTAATGCAGTGGGCTACTATTGCACAGTATTTCTCACCAAGAACATACTAAATGTGTGATCCATAATCAGTACTGGATACTAGTTGATTTTTTTAAAGTGAAGATTACTGTGTTAAGCTATGAACCCTGAAATGATTTGGGCCACAGGGCCTGGAGCAACTGCCATTCTCCCCATAGGATTCCACAGCAGTAACTGTCTCTCTCAGATAGAAACTCTAGGAGTGGCCGGGGAGTTCAAATAAATCAAAGCACAGACCAAAAACCACAAGATAATGTTTAAAAAAATTATTTGGGCCAGTCCCATGAATCATAGAATCATAGAATCATAGAATATCAGGGTTGGAAGGGACCCCAGAAGGTCATCTAGTCCAACCCCCTGCTCAAAGCAGGACCAAGTCCCAGTTAAATCATCCCAGCCAGGGCTTTGTCAAGCCTGACCTTAAAAACCTCTAAGGAAGGAGATTCTACCACCTCCCTAGGTAACGCATTCCAGTGTTTCACCACCCTCTTAGTGAAAAAGTTTTTCCTAATATCCAATCTAAACCTCCCCCATTGCAACTTGAGACCATTACTCCTCGTTCTGTCATCTGCTACCATTGAGAACAGTCTAGAGCCATCCTCTTTGGAACCCCCTTTCAGGTAGTTGAAAGCAGCTATCAAATCCCCCCTCATTCTTCTCTTCTGCAGACTAAACAATCCCAGCTCCCTCAGCCTCTCCTCATGACTTTTGGCCTGTGGGGGTTTGAGATCCTGTTCTGGGCTGAGATGGGAAAAAGGAAGGAGCTGATTTTAATCAACTTTCCATATGAGGATTGCAAAGTGAGGTATCCAAAAACCCAAGAAATCCTCATAATGAGAAATATTGCATATTCATGCAGGAAGCAAGACTTCACTAGGGATTAATTCCTCTGCTCTCTTTGTCTATTGTTCTTCTCTAGACTCATTCTCCAAGTTCCCTGACTGTGCCTAAATATTCACTGCATCTACTAACTCCTGTTCTATTCAGTCCATATTAGATTCAGCACCCATGTTGTGGGGGATAGACAGATGCTAGAAATCCATGGATCAAAGGTGGTGTCAAAAAAAGTCCCAGAACACATGCCAAAAGTAAATAATATTTGCAATATGAAAAGGTAATGTAGTACAAGTAGAAAGCCAGTCATTCTGTGATCACTTAGTCCAGTGCTTCTCATTTCCTCACCTAAATATGCAGGTAACATTACACTTTCATATTTTTCATGGTGCCAAAATGTTTTAAAATCAATTGTTTAATAAGCACAAATTTGAAAACCACGTTAGGTATAAAGGCCAAATAAGTAGCAGACCTAACAACCACACAGTTCTGCTAAAGGCATTCACTTCTCTCTGTGAGCTGAATTTGGGTACTAGGAAGGAGCAAATGGTCTAAATGTACCTTCTGTGCTTTTGTCTTTGCTGATACCCCCATGATCAAGGGTATTACATAGACACACTTATGTACATACTATCATATACTAGCCTCTACAAAAGGATACGTACCCTCCCATTGCTGACCAGTTAGTGCATTTCCCACTCCTCAAGTGGAGTGCATAGTTTTGGTTGTGGGCTGTGTTGCTTTCGTCTTTTAGACAACATATTTTGCTGCTTAAGCTTGTTCTCTGGCATCAAACAAATCAAACCCCAAACTAAAAATACTCTTTTTAAAATTGTTTAAAACATTCAATGTTGGATGCTGCATCCCTACTAAAACACTGCAAAAATCAGGGGGATAAAAGGTTTCGTAAAGGTTTTTCTCTCCCTACCTTTGTTACTGCTTCTCCTTCTCTTTCCTAACACCTACACACACTTTCACACATACAAAGATGTTAAAGTTTTATCAAGCACGCACATAAAATGAGATCCATTTCTGCAGGTGCAGTGAAATACAGTATTGAGGGTCATGGCAAAAGACAGAAGCAAAGCAAACTGAAGCTCTTTTCAATAACATGCAAGGTTATGTGGAACATACTGGCATTTACAACTTACAGAAATAGCAAAATAACACTCAACTTCATAAACTGACTACAAAGCATTTGATTGTATTTACATCTTTTACAAGAGAGATCTATTTTGTCTTTTGACATTTACCACCAAAATATTTGCATTTCCTCCCATGACAGTGAATTCAAATCCCTGTGTAAATACATTTGGATTTTCTCCAGTAATATTCATTGCAATCAAATGTAAGAAATTATTGTCATAATAGTACAGGAAAAGAGATGGAAATTCAAGAGAGGTAAAAAGGAGAATTCACACAATATGTGCTCTGGTGCGCACACCAAACAACTGTTCAGGTGTTCCTGGTCTTTCACACTTCAGGTCAGAAAACCTTTGCAGTATAGCTGAAATAACATATTCACCTTGGCCTGGGTAGGGGTAGAATAGGTCTTATATTTCTCAACAGTGAGCTCTCTGCTTGAAGAAGACATTGACTGTCTGCAGAGGGAGGCCTTTCCACTCCTGCTTGCCTGAACACTGAAAGAGACAGTGGGCTGGTGGTTACCAATGGATCAATGACGTGCCCTGTCAGGAAATTATGCTTCAATTGGTGCAGGATACTCTGTCTTGCTGTTCTGCTCTCACTGCAGAGGCTACCTAGCCACAGGTCAGTCTCCAGAGTGACCTTTGGATAGGGCGAATCGGGGCGACCACCCTGGGCCCCATGCTTTGGGAGGCCCTGCGCTTCGATAAAATCGGGACTGTCCTGTTATTTAGCCCTTTGTCCTGACCAACGTACGATGGAGATGCCACCTGTCCCAATATTCAGGTGAGGAGGCGGGTGGGGAGAGGAGGCGAACGAGGATGCGAGTGGCAGGTGGGAGTGGGTGAGGAGGCAGGCAGGTGCCCCGGACAGCCGGTGAGGAAACTAGCAGGAAGGCAAGTGGCGAGCAGGCGGGTGAGGAGGCGAGTGGCCGGCGGGCAGACACCAAGGAGGCGAGAGGCAGTTGGGTGGGTGCGCGCATCAGGCGAGGAGACTAGTAAGAAGGCTGATTTGTCCTGGGCTCCGCGCCTGCTAGGGACAGTCCCGTCCAGAGTCACTGCTGCCTATACACATTGTCAAACTTAGCTGACGGGACCCAAACAGCCTCCCTGTCAGCCAGGGTCTGAGGTGGCCTTCAATTCCTGGAGGCCCAGATGATGCCCACGCCATATGGACACCCTTTATTTTTCAATACATAAAAGCTACTCAGAAACTGACAATCTAACTGCAAACAGTAATACCCCCCAAAAGGCAGAAGAAAAGAGAAAATGATAGGGGAAGCATCAAGGACCCTGTGTGTAATCAGTCCAAACTTGCTGCACTTTTGGTGGTTAGAAGGAACTGATAGAGAGTTGGGGCTGTCCCCCCATTAATGCCCTCAGAAACCTGCACAAGGGAGGGGAGTGAGTAGGAGCGAGTGAGCTGCTCCGCTTTCTAGAAGAATCCAGGTGCAGATGCCTTTATCCCACATGTGGGACTACGCAGAGTTGACACTCTTCAAGTAACCCACTTTTTCTTCCCTTTAGAAGGAGGCTGTGCAGCCCATCTGAGTGCAGTGCACTTGAGGATGAATGTAAAACAGTCCAGGGACTCCCAGCCTGTGCCGCATACAGCCACCTAACACCTCAAAGGGACAGGCCACTGTGATCTTATTGCCCCATCCTCTGTTCCTTCCACTGGCTCACAGTCTGCTTCTGGGGTCAGTACAAGGCTTTAGTCCTGATCGTTAGCTAATTTAAAGCAAGATTTATCGTTCTTAGATCTTTTTGTGTGAATTTAGTGCTTGTAAAAGGTGGTCAATTAACGGATCTGAAGAAAGAAGCCCTCAGATTACCCACAGAACAGGTCCACTGTGAGCAGCAACAGTGTAAATTTCCCAGCACTGTGCTTCAGCCCTGACCTGACCTAAAGAAACCAGCTGTAGAACTGAGAAGCTAGATCAGTCTCCATACGTGTTGGTGTGATTCAGTCATTACCAGCCTGAGACATTATCAAGTGGCATTAGATCCTATTAGATGAAAGGTGCTAGAGAAGTGCAAAGAATTATTATTATTGGTGAAAGGTTCTGTATTTCACTGTGATTCACCAGAGTCATTCACTCCCTCTTGTTGTTCTTAGTTTGAAGTACAGTTTTTGGAAAGTCTATCATACAAACGCATCTAGTATACAAAATGCTCTATACCCCCTCTCATGGAAGGGCTCATACAAAATATAAGGCATTATATATATGTTGATCTTCCATAGACTTTCAGATGTCTTCTGAGCTTAATCTAGATTCAGCATAGGGAACATCAGCTGTATAGGGTCAACGAGCATTCTCAATTTCCTTGCATCTATAGCAGCCTGTAACACTGACCTTATAAGAAAGTGAAACCAGCATTATGAAGTATTTGTGTTCCAAATTATTGGAAGCCTTTAATCTACCAGAGACTTATATCCTCCGCTTGCAGGTATATGAATCTAGGGTTACTTTCCCAGTTCTAATTTGCATGGTTGTTAGCCCCTTGCCAGAAGCTCCAGAGGGAAAAGAGCTCTTTACTCCTTCTATTGATGAAAAGGGAAAAGTGTTGCTCTAAGAGATTCATTTACATAGTCTATTTACTCATGATTCCTCTAGTAACACTTTGGGACTCACATAGCTATCAATGAGCTTGGATTTTGGGGAGTAGTGGGCTCTCAGAGAGAGGAAAGAGCTCATTTTCAAGCAGCTAGAACTCTGCTCAAGGATCCTTTCCAGTGACAGAGATGATGCAGAAGATATCAGCAGAGCAAAGTGGGCTTTGGTGAGTCCTTGCCTAACTGCAACTTTAATAACGCTGAATCACTAATTGGGCCCAGCCTGTGGCACCTCCCAGGGAGCAGGCATGTTGTTCTCTTGGGACTAGAGACAGTTCTGCAAAGAGACACTCGGACTATTGCTGCTTGCTGATCCATACTGTGAGTAGAGTTTGGTGGATGGGTGAGGCATGTAGCCAAGAGGCCATTACCTGTGGGATATCTCACTAGTGGGTGGAAAGGGAGTTAGATGGGCTGTTGCCAAAGCTATTGAAAGGAGATGGGGTGGGTACTTTACTCTTTATTTGCTTCTATATTCTGTTGCTGTGCTTCCCCAAGCTTATGACTGCATTCCCTTTCTCCTAATACAGATTGCCTTGTTTTTACACTATTTCGGAGTGCTTGAGAGTAGGGTGGTTCTGCCTAGTGCCAGCTGCCCACAGAGGGTATGTTTAATTTTCCAAGGTTTCTGGGTGGGAGCTCAAGCTGGTTAAGGGACCCTAGAAATATTAAATCTGGCCCTTTTTGTTGCTGCTAACACCTGACAGAAGGGTTACGTGATCATAGGTTCAAGACAGTATTGGAGTACATAATGATCAGGCTTATTGATAAATATGTGGCCCTGGCATAGGTAGTCAATAACCTACTAAGACTAGTGCCCTATCCCACCAATCACTGGGGTTTATGGAAAATCTAAGATGGAGTGTTTACAGGCTTTATGTGCTTCATTTGTTCCATAGGTCTGGTGAGGACCGTGAAGAAGATTTTTACACAGATCCCTGCATTAGCTGCACAACAAGAATTGCAAGGAAAAACATTTGTAAAAGTCATAAAATCAAGTAAATCTGGGAGGTGCCTCCCTGTGACTCTCTGGCCTTGAGCTCCTGGCTACCAGTTTAATTTACACTACTGGTGGGCACTCACATATTTGTCCCTTGCTACGAGTTATAGCTTCTCTGGCTGTTTCTGCTTGTTCTTTCTTCCCACTCGTTTCATCCGCCAGCATGAACAGCTAGTTAAGTGGGGAGGAGGGAAATGGACAGGAGGGAAAGATAAAGAGGAGCTGTGTCTACACTGCAGTCAGAGGTGTGAGGTGTGACTGCAGCATGGATAGGCATACCTGCCCTAGCTTTCATCTAAACAGCAGTAAAGATGTGGCAGCACCACCTTCAGCAGAGACTCGCACTGCATGGACGTACCCAGGGTCTCCAGAGTGCCTGTACAGTCTACACTGAAGCCCGTGTTGCCATCGCTTCAGAGCTTTCGTTAGCCATGCTGGAGAGATCAAAGCTAGTGTGGTTACGCCAACATATGCTGCCGAAACATCTCTGTTTGCAGGTGGTGTTAGTGGACTCTCAGGTACCACTGCTAAAAGTTCAGGTGGGTGGGAACAAGACAGTTTGGGGGACCCTCCTTATTCCTTGCTTGTCCTTATGTTCAGATAGAGGCACTAGTTGCCGGCCAATGCAAAGTATTGCTTTGGAGCTCTATTTTGCCACCATTCCTGGCACTAAGTAATACTTACATAAGTAGTCCCATTAACTGCAGCGAGAAGCCTTACCTGAGTAAGTACCATTCAAAGGAAGAAGTGAAGCAGGCCCATAGGATTTAGTCAGTGCTTCAGACTAGCCACACTTTAGCCCATTAGCTGCCAGCCCCTTTTAGGTCAACACATTTCTTCAGAGGTTTCTTCCCATGCTAACAGCTCTGGGCTAGGTTCCCATTATTTAGCAAGGGGACTCCCATGTGAATGCTGCTGCTGCTTTTCTCTCACAACCTTGCTCAAGAGGAATATCTAGTAGAGTCCTCTTTGCAGTGGAGTAACATTTAACAAAGCATCACCCCCAACCTCCACATGGGTGCAGTGGCTAGCTTCTCACTAGCATAAGAGGGAGCACTAGGCTCACCAGGTAGTTTAAGCATTGTACTGATAAGCAAAGATGCAGCAAGCAGAGAAGAAATATGTTAATCACAATGAGATTGCGGCTTTAACAGCAGCTGCTGATGACATGCAGCAGCTGCATTGGGTCTGTAATCAGTTCAAGCTATACTTTAGATGTTTAAGTGCCTTTTGGGTTGTTTTTTTTTAGCAGTCAGAGAATTATGCACATAGCCCCAGTTACTGTGCATTATAGCTGTGCACCATCCTGAAGAAGTTTCCTTTTGCAAATCCCCTACTGCCTGCTAAAGCCCTAAAACAAGCAGTGTGGCTTAATCCCTAACAAGATAAGATTCTTCTAAATCCTAAAAGATAATTTGTTTGAAGCTTAATTTTAGTTTGCCATTACACACAGGGCCTTATCTTAACACAAAGTTGTCAGCAAAATTAAATGAGCCGATTCAGACAGGAAACGAATGAGTAGCAAGTGCCCAGTGAAATGCAGTGCTTAACAGTACCCCTTAGAAAACCTCAGGGCAGATTCACCTGGTGCTGACCAACCTGCAACCACAGGGAGCACTATGTTCATGGAGATCCTGACCACCAGTGATGGGTAGATGGTTATTGCTCATGCTGTCTTGCCGTGTGGTGCAGAGTACAAGCTGCTTCTGAGAGTTCAGTGAGAATATTCACCAGCCCCCTGGGAATCGAGACATCTTTCCTTGATTAGGGCCCTGGCTGGAGCACACTGCAAGTTCCTTATGTCCTTCCGTTCAACAGGAAACCTCCCTCCGCAGTTCCCCAACTCCCTTCCAGAAACACTTGCAGCAGTTCTGGGCATGTTTCCTGCTCTCCTTCAGACCCATGGGAGTGAACCCTTCACCCCTAACTGGCATGACCTAGGCCTCTTGGGCAGGCACGGTAGAGGAGGTGATACATTTGAAGTACTGAGTCTCATTTAAACTGAGGGCCCTTTACACCAGTCTGGAAGAGTGGTGAAAAGGGTCTTACTGTAAATGAGAATCAGGCCCTGACTCTTGTGTCATGCAGGGGCTCAATCACGTATCTTCATCCGAAGGGCCTATTTTGGTTGGTCTGGTCCTGGGAAATGCTTGTTAAATGAGGATCAGTACATTGTGTGATTGTTTTGGGCCAAATGGAATGAAAATGCCAATATAAATTGACCAGGCCCACAGGCTTCATAACAAACTGCTTCATACACTCAGTTTGTCTTCAGTCTTGCAGAGTCTTGAATTTGTGAAATTTAAGATATTCCTAAGATAAACGGCTGCAAAAGTCACACTTACTAACTGCAAAAACTATAGAATAGACTCCCAAATGTAGAAAGGGACAGAAATAAGTAATAGTGACTAACATTAGGGGTGGCCTTAGGTAAGTTGCAAAAAGTACAATTCTGTTAATTACTGTCTTTAAATCTGGTTCTTTCTGCCAGTGTCTCTTTTACACTCATAGGACCCTCTGAGCTCCCTCTGGTGGTTACATGAATAATTGAATATTCTTCTGCACCAAAACTGTGAAACCCAGGTAAATAGCTAGTTAACTTTGGCATAGAAAACAGGATTTCAATGGTGGTGTGGATGTGAGCTCAGTAAAAGTGCCCACAGAGTCCAGTAGTTAAGGTACTCGATGGGGATGCCAGAGACCTGATTTCAATTCCCTAATCTGTCCCATACTTCTTGTGTGACCTTGGGCAAGTCCCTTGGGCAGGAGCAAGGATATCCACAAAGTTCCTTAGGTGCCTAAACTCAGCTTTAAGTGTCTAAGTCCCCGACTGTGATCTACAAAACTCCCACCAAGCACTGTAGACACCTAAACTCCCTTGGCACCTAAGTTTTTCAAAGTAAAAATTCCCTAGATGCCTAAGCTTTTGCCTCATAGAGCCAAACATAATG
This sequence comes from Chelonia mydas, assembly GCF_015237465.2. Lineage (NCBI taxonomy): Eukaryota > Metazoa > Chordata > Testudines > Cheloniidae > Chelonia > Chelonia mydas. The sequence goes on from NC_057852.1 coordinate 106,477,663, forward strand.
AGAAATCCAGGTTGTCCACATCGTAAAAAAATATTTATGATGCCTTTTCACACCCCAGTTTACATGAAGGGCACAAAGCAAACAGGAACAGTGGCCGCTTGCAGATCTGAAAGCCAATGCACAATATCAGTGAAAAAACATTAAGTTCTGTATGCCATGAAGAGCAGAACAAGTAAGCTGAGGGTCTGTCTACACTTGGCACTGGAGTTGTGATTGGCTCACAGAGACATACTTGCACTAGCTCTAATCGAGCTACCATGCTAAAAATAGATGGTAGCTGCGGCAGTGAGAATGGTGAGATGGGCTAGCTGCCCCGGGTACGTGCCTGTGGTTTTGGATGGGTATTCTCAGGGTGGCTACAATACCTGCTGCTCATGCTGCTGCAACTACACTCTATTATTAGTACACTTGCTCCATGACAGCTGGCATGAGTCTGTTTCCTAGAGCTGGGAAACACACCGCAGCTCCAAGTGCAGGCATAACCTCCTTGTTTGTTTTTAGAGTGAACTAAACAATGCTAATGGTATGAAGAAAGAAGTGCATGTTCTGAAATGTATGTTTCCTCAGGGCACCTTCATCAGTGTTAATCAGACTGTAGAAACAGTAGAATACATTATTATTGTGTGTAAGTGCTGACAATGCATTTGGTGCTGCCCAAGCTGCAGGATGAAGACAGTTCCTGCACCAAAGAAATTAGGCCCAGATCCTCAAATACCTCTGAGGCTCGGGGTTTTACAATCTAAGTTCCTAACCCTAGCTTCAAGCCAATGTAAATTTTGCCACGGAGTTGAATGGAAGCAAACTCAAGCCCTAAAAGCCTACAGTTTTGATTGGCAAGCAATTTGATTGGCAGTTGGCAACGGGCTTTGTTGCAAGGACAGGTTCCTGGGTTAGTGGTTCTGTTGCCTTGCAACAAAGCCCGTTGCCAACTATGCCCACATATCTATTCAGGGGACACCATCACAGGACCTAATAACATCAGCCACACTATCAGAGGCTCGTTCACCTGCACATCTACCAATGTGATATATGCCATCATGTGCCAGCAATGCCCCTCTGCCATGTACATTGGGCAAACTGGACAGTCTCTACATAAAAGAATAAATGGACACAAATCAGATGTCAAGAATTGTAACATTCATAAACCAGTCGGAGAACACTTCAATCTCTCTGGTCACTCGATTTCTGATCTCAAAGTGACTATCCTTCAACAAAAAAACTTCGAAAACAGAATCCAACGAGAGACTGCTGAATTGGAATTAATTTGCAAATTGGATACAATTAACTTAGGCTTGAATAGAGACTGGGAATGGTTGATTCATTATAAAAAGTAACCTATTTCCCCTTGTTTATTCCCCCCCCCCCCCCCCCCCCCGTTCCTCAGACGTTCTTGTTAAACCCTGGATTTGTGCTGGAAATGGCCCACCTTGATTATCATACACATTGCAAGGAGAGTGATCACTTTAGATAAGCTATTACCAACAGGAGAGTGGGTTTGGGCGGGGGGGGGGGGAGAAAACCTGGATTTGTGCTGGAAATGGCCCACCTTGATTATCATACACATTGTAAGGAGAGTGATCATTTTAGATAAGCTATTACCAGCAGGAGAGTGGGGTGAGGGAAGAGAAAACCTTTTGTAGTGATAAACATCCATTTTTTCATGGTCTGTGTGTATAAAAACATTTTCTGTATTTTCCACAGTATGCATCCGATGAAGTGAGCTGTAGCTCACGAAAGCTTATGCTCAAATAAATTGGTTAGTCTCTAAGGTGCCACAAGTACTCCTTTTCTTTTTGCGAATACAGACTAACACGGCTGTTACTCTGAAACCTCTCTTGTAACTGTGAATCATGTGGTTATCTAGACTAGTACGTGCACTCCTAGATGGAGCCAAGTCAATATTTTCAACTATAAGTTTCAAAATATTTTAAAAACAGATATCAAAACTGCTATTGGCATCCATTTGTTATCAGTTGGAAGCTTCCCATAGGCCTCATGGTAAAAATAACCTTGAGGGGAGATTTGAAAGAGGCCAGGGCAGTAGCTTTACAGACTGGTTTGGGGACGGTGTCCCATGCATGATGGGTGGCATCAAAGTAAGAATGAAGGTGTTTTTGGGATAAATGGGGGAAGAGAAGCTGACAACATTAGCAGAGTGAAAGAGGCAGAGGTGACATGACAAAGTATGAGCATGGAGAGGTAGGGAGGGGTTAAGTTGAGAAGGACCTTGAAGGTGAGGTTAGGAGACTTGTAAATGATGTGATGGAGGGACTTATAATGGGGACTGACACAGATTGACAGGTCAGAACGATAAAGTGTGGACCTGAGTGAGGCACAGTGGATCAACACAACATACGTGAGGCAGTGGATATATTTGGGTTTCTTTGACTTGTGAAAATCCTTGCAGTTTGCACAACAGGATCATTGTAGTCCTTGTCCATCTGAGATCCAGTGGTGCTTGTTATTGAAAGATGTCCAGTTATTAACTGCAGAACATTTCATTTGGAGTCCCATCCTGTGCCCATGAAAACCAATGGCAAATTTCCAATTAACCTGTATGGGAGAAGGATTGGGCTCTATGGAGTATATGGTGTCCATATAGTTAACAACAAATATGTTGTACAAATTTGAGGTTCCTTATTGTAAATAGTTTCTCCAATTAAAAATTACGTTTTATTCCAAATCTCAGTATTCCATATACAGAAGCCAAGTATCATAACACTTAGTTGTTTACGTACATTTATTGATGTATCATCTACTTTCAAGTAGCTAAAAAACCTTTGCTTCCAATTTTACAATACCTGTTTTACATTTAGTATTCACAAATTCAATATTGCATCTTGGCAATTAATAAAGAGACAGTAATTGTTTCTAAACCTTTCCTATTGTTAATCATCCACGTTTTCAAAAATGGAATTGCTGGTCATATCCAAATGAAATTTCTGCATTTGGTCCCAGATATTGTGAATCAATCTGATTCCCCAGTACTGTGAATCAAAATCAGTATCACAATCCATTTTGGGAATCAGTTTGTGGGAGGGTAGTCCCACAACAGTGATAAAAGGTGAGCCTAGGTGTGAGACAATTAGGGGATTTTGATAAATTGGCCATGCATTTTTGGATATTAATTGGCTGTAATACACTCTGTAGGTAATTAAATACTGCAGTTGGGCATATCTATAACCAGCTGAGAAGTCATGTAGTATATACAGAACTGTTCTCCAGTGGTCTTCTGAAATTTCTGGGACTCTCTATTTCATGCCTGTGCAGGGTCACTAGTTTATTATCATATAATGGGTTTCAAAAAAACAAATAAGAGGACAGATTCTACCACACTTCTGCTCATTTAATATTATGTTACTCTAAAAGTGATCCCAACTTACTTCTTAACCGGGACTACCTGCAGAGTTAGGCACCAGTCAGTGTTAATAAGGGTGTGGGCTCAAATTATTGTATACATGTTGAGCGGGGTGAGTAACAGGATAAATTTTAAATCAGTTATGTGTGCTGTATGCCCTTCTCAACCTTGTTGTTTGGGCCATTCTGGGGAAAGTCCTACAATTCCAAATATACTTCGTAAAATGAAGTAAGTTGCTTTAAGAAGGCACTGTTAAAATTGTGGCGCATAAAAACTGATTTAATTTAAACAGTTGGTCCCATATTGAAGTTTTTTCCTTCAGCATTCTTTCCACATATTTGTTTTGGTTTTTTTTGCCAAATGATCTATTTTGACTTTAAAATATGTAAAAAAATAGCACATGTTCAACTTGCTGTGAAAGAATCACAGTAAACAAATCAGCGCATGCACGCTATCTCTTAGCATGAGTTATCTTGCTGTAAAGTATAACAGCATGTTGTGTATCTCCTTAGAAAACAAATATTTTCAGTGACAGTCTGGGTAGGTTTGCAAACCATTTACAATCTACAAACAAATAAAATACCTTTCGTTCTAGCAAACAGATGCCTTTGTAGACAGCAAGCAGAGTGAGGTGTCTGGGTAACGCAGATGTGGGTGGGTTGTATCTGTAGGGAACCCATGTCACAAAGAGTGCCCTTGTACGCTTGTCCTGAACTAGAACTTCTTTTACAGTGTTGCTAAGTCTCATGATTTCTATCATGAGTCTTAGGATAGGTGGTATTTTTTCTTAAAGCCCCAGCTCCTGGAGTCAAGCAATTTTATTAGAATCTCAGCTTTAAAAGAAAAAAATAATAATTTCTAGCCTTCATGGCAGCAGACAAACCTTTGCCATGAGTGAAAGCTAAATTCTCAGAAACCAGAAGGCAAATCAAAAGAGCCCAAGCTATTCTTTAAAATCTCATGATTTTAGAACGTTTGTGGTTGGTAATACTGCTTTCATATAGAGTAGTTTTATTATCCTTATTTCTGATATTCCTGACACTTTGACATATCACTGTACAGTATTTTTTATGTTTTCAGTGTTTGAGTATTTTTCTCTGTACAGTGTTGTAATTTATTTTTGTGCATTTTCTCTACCAGTTCACTTAGAAATGTTTTTCAGGTTCATAATTAAATAATATAAAATTTATCTGGGAATGATTCCAGCATTTTATTAGAAGTGCTAATCACTGGACTTCTGCCCCCTCACAAAAGAGCCTGATTGGCAGGACGATATACCAATGAATGGCCTAGAATCAGTCATGTTGTTTCTTCCCTGTAAGAATTGTACTTGGGGAAGTTTATATTTTAAATGGAGATGCACCTGAATCAAAAACCTTGATCCAAACATCCCCAGACTTTGAGGGCCAGGATTGTATGAAATTTTCACCCAAATCCAGATCCAGATCCCCATTTTGCAAATGGACTCTATCTTTAAAATGGTCTTACTCAAAACCCTAGTCTGAACACCCCACATATCACTGAGTATGACATCTACATCTGAGTCCAAATTTTGTTGCTTGAGCCCATTTCTGGTTTTAAGGGAGTCTATTTTTATTCCCTATTTATTTACTATTATTTGACACAGTATGTATTGGATTCATTTATGAGTAAGCCCTGAGGGTTGAAATCCATGGTTTATTATAGAGGTGGAACCACTTTAATTTTTATTTATGGTTAGTTTCTATTTAGTGCCTCCTTCTCCCTGGAGAATTCATCCTTGGTGAAACTCCACTGTCTTAAAAGAAGTTACTCTAAAGATGAATTTAGCTCCTTCTCTAAAAGCTTGTCCTGACAGGAGAGAAACGCTTCAGTTGTAATAGGAATGTAAAAAGGTTATTGTCTATGAGAGGGAATTGTTTACCGTTGGTCAAATGCTTTCCTATGGATTGCTATATCTTCTGGTTTTTCTTATATGTGTTACCAATCACTTGTCCTACATCGTTTGCCGATATTGAATCATAAAAATACAGGGCTGGACAGGACCTTGAGAAGTCACCAAATCCAACCCCCTGTGCTGAGGCAGGACAAAGTAAACCTAGACCGTCCCTGTCAGGTATTTGCCTAATTTGTTCTTAAAAACCTCCAGTGAGAGGGATTCCACAACTTGTCTTATAAGCTTATTCCAGTACTTAATTATCCTTATAGTTAGAAAGCTTTTCCTAATATCTAACCTAAATCTCTCTTGCTGAAGATTAAGCCAATTACTTCTTGCTCTACTGTCAGTGGACATGGAGAATAACTGATAAACAACCTCTTTATAACATCCCTTAATATATTTGCAGACCGATCAGGTCCTCAGTCACTCTTCGTTTCTCAAGACTAAACATGTCCAGTTTTTTTAACCTTTCCTCATAAGTCATGTTTTCTAAACCTTTTATAGTTTTAAAAGCGCTCTTCTGGATTCTATTTGTCCACATCTTTATTACTATATTTAGAACTGGACACAACACTCCATCTGAGGCTTTACCGGTGCTGAGCTGTATAACAATTACCTCCCGAGTCTTAGATATGATATTCCTGTTAATATATCCCAGAATATTAGCCTTTTTCGCAACTGTGTCACGTTGTTGGCTCATATTCAATTTATGATCCGCTATAACCCCCAGATCTTTTTCTGCAATACTGCTGCTTACCCAGTTATTCCCCATTTTGTGTTTGTGCGTTTGATTTTTCCTTCATATATGTTGTACTTCGTATGTGTCTTTACTGAATTTCATCTTGTTGATTTAAGATCAATTCTCCAGTTTATCAGTCCATTTGAATTCTAATCCTGTCCTCCAAAGTGCTGGCAACTCCTTCCAGCTTGATGTCATCTGCATATTTTATAAGCATAGCCCCCACTCCATTATCCAAGTCTTCAATGAAAATATTAAATAGTACCAGATCCGGGAGAGACTACAGGACTTGTTAGATGAACTGCCTTGAATAATTATTGTAAAGTTCAATAAAAAATACAGTGTATAAAAGTTGACTTTTAAGATAAGAATTTCAATATGGAATCTATATATTATCACCAACCCTGGGATCTCTCAAAAATCATATTTGTTTAAAACTCCTGCCATTTTATATAGACATAAGATTACGTGTGGTTTTTGTTTGTTTGTCTGTTTGTTTATTTTTGTTGCTTGTTGCTGTTGGGTTTTTTGTTTTTTCCCTGCCTTCTGATTTTTAAAACTTTAAAAGATGGGTGGAGCCTTGGACCTCCATTTTGTGTGTGCGCATAATTTCAGGTTGAAAATTCAACCTTAAAATGCACCCACAGAAAAGGAGGCTTCTCCTCAGTTGGTCAGAATGGGACTCCACTTACCATCTCCTAACCTATTGCCAAGAGGATCACTTTTGCTATCCCTAGTTGTTCCCCTCCCCTGCTAATGTCCAGCTTTGAACTTGCAGTAGAGGAAAGCAAAGTTGATTAACTGGCTGAACGTAAATTGGCATTATCCATCACAGATATTGGTCCCCACACTGGCGTAGTACGAGGTTGTAATGAAGGCTACAGACGTGCCATTGACAAATCTGAAAATACAAAAGAGGGAAGTCTGTCTGGTCTAGAGATCTTTAATTGTGAATTAGTCCCACTGGGGAGCCCAGAGCTGGAAAGCAGCTCAAAGACAGACAAACAAAATAAAGTCAAATAGTAAAAGAGTCAGTGTGAAGCCAAAGGGAAGACAGAAGCCAAGAATAAATCTTCAAAAAAAAACATAGAGGCAGAGAGAGAGAGTAAAGGAAATGGGCCAGTTCAGAGTCAAAGAAAAAAAGGGTAAACCAAAAGTTAAGAGAGTTAAGCACAACAGATTAATGCAGAGCCAGTTGAATATAAGGCAGAATAGTCCTTCCAGCAGGCTCAGATGTTCAAGTCAACCACTGTACCTTGTCCTCAATTCAGGTTTACGTTTTGACTTTGTTTGGCCTTTTCAATATTAACAATGCTCATGAAGTTAAAAGAGGGAGATGTGCTGAAAGGCACTAAAAGGATGCTTATTGTAGGTCTCACAAATGACACCTGGGTAATGTTTCTTGAGTCTCCTCTGGGTTATCACTAAAAAACTCTAACCTCTGTAGTAACCACGCGTATTCCTGCCTACACCACAACATGACAGTACCCTCATAAAAGCTGTATAATAGAGCGTGGAATCCTAGCTCCATTGAAATCAATAGCAAAGTTCCCATCAACTTCAACAGAGCCAGGATTTCACCTTAAGCATATATTAAAAAACAGAACTTAAATATTGAACTTATTCAATATGAACAACTTTACGATTTGAAAACCATGAGTCATATCTAAAAAGTTGGCAGCCAGTTTATCTTCCACATTCACTAATGTAAGTAGGTGTGGGAGTGACTCACCCAGAGTTACTGGGAAGACTGCCCATGATTTGTGTAAAATTTGTTTAATTCTGTGAAAAAGCAGTGTTCTGTATTATGCATGGGAATGAAGGTTTCACAGAGATTACCACAAAACAGGAATCTTCAAACAAGACTTCCAGTCAGGAGGTTCTCTCCTCCAGCCAGAGCATTGTCTCCTCCTCCTCTGTTGGTGTGTACAGCACTTCACAGACAAGTACAAAGACAAACCAGATCTCTGCTCTGAATGTCTTACACCCTAAGTAGATTGATAACATAATGGAAGCTGAATACAGCTATATTCAGAAACAGTTGAAGGAGATCATCCTCAAGTCATGGACAAACACAAACTCTGCTACTCACTCCACATGTCTCTTGGTCTGCTTCTTCTTTTTACAGTTGCTTTCTCGCCTAGTACTCTTCAAAAATAGCCTTTAAGAAATCAAATGTCTTTTTATTCTTCTCACAAATATCCTCCTAACTTTTTAGAGGGACTCTTATCACACTACAATTTATGTTTTAGAGTTGGCATACTCAAATCCTCACTGATTTTGAGAATAGTCTTAAATCACACATTATAAAGTCTTATCCTCCGGCATTCTGATTGCTTTGGATTTACAGTCTCAGTTAAAGTCACATCTATGAAGGAAGATGACATGAGCAAGCACCTTGCTTCTCCCTATGCTTTTAAGCCCCCAAATTGATTTGGTATCTTAAGTTATTGCTATAGTTTATACTGAGTCCGCTAAATCAGTTCATTGAATTTTAGCGGCAGCTATATAAAATCCCATATAGTGAAATTATTTGACCATACTGAGGATGGCTAAGCCCTGATCCATCAATGCCACTAACTGCCAGCAATAAAGGAATCCTCCATCCCACTCATCACAGTGAATTTTTTCAACTATTATTGAACATCTGGAATCCACTCTCCTAGGTTTCTAATTTTTTTTTCTTTGGGTAGCACATCAATAATATTCATATGAATCACGCTTGACTGGTGAGTGACTTCAATAGCTGTCAGAAAGAGACATTGGGAGGATCCAAGGAAATACAGACTTGTAAGTCTGACTTTAATAGTCAGATAGATAATGGAAACATTTATAAAAGACAAGATTACAATTCAGTTAGAGATGTGATTTAGTAAGGGGCAGCCTGCATGGATCTGCAGGAAAGGAAAATCGTGTATGACAAAACATACTAGGGTTATTTCAGTGCATTACTGAATTGAGAATGATGAAATTGTTGACATAATTCATCCAGATTTCAGGAAAGTATTTGTTACTGACTGCACAGGCGATTGGTTTGCAAGGTCAGGAAGTAGAGTACAGTGGACAACTTTTGAAATGGAATACAAATTGGTTTGGGCACAAGAAACAGATGGTGTCCAGTAAAATGAAACAATTCAGGGTGCAGAAAGGTTGAGACATGCATGAATACGAATGCTGAATACCACAATTCAGGTCCAAAAGTATTTGTTCCACGAGGAATGTGGAAATGGGTAGAACTTCATGACTTTGGAATGAAATGATTTGCAAAGCTCTTTAGGGTGACTGATTGAGAACTACCATTGAAATGCAAATCATTGTAGAGAAATCCATGCAGTAAAAGTATGATTAAATTTCTCCATGGCATAGAAAAAAGCCTAAAATTCACAGGTGATTAACCACTTCTATCTGCCTTTTAACACCATCTGTGCACCCTGTTAAATAACAAATTGAAATAAATACATTTTAATTGTGTGTCGGAATCATCCCATCCATTGAAGTTGGAGAAACTTACACTTTATCATTACTGGATCCATTAGCTGTGAGGAATCTGGGGGTCAGAGGGCGTAGGAGAGCCATCCCATGGTTACACGAGGAAGCACCTCAACCAGCTCTTTTGGCTTTTCTCCTCTCCGTGTTTCTTTTCTTTCCACTTGGAAGCTGAGAGCAACAGGATAATGGAAGGATTCTCGAAGGTGGAATTTCTTCACCCAACGTCACAGCCTTTGGGTATTCTGCACACACGGCTACATGCCATGGGCTATCTTGCCCAACCTTGAGAACATTATGGGCCTTGTTAGGAAGATTATTAAGACCACTAACTGAATCGTATGTGTATTAAGTTTGCCATAGGTCAAAGGATAAATGCTAAGAGTTAGATTACTAAAGGTATTAGAAATTCCAATGGCAGTTAGGGACCTATGTTAGGGGCTTTTGAAAATCCCACTAGGCACCTATCTGAATCTTCAGGCATGCAAAGACCTTTGAAAGGTTGACCTTAAGGGCCACATCCTCCAGTGGTGTAAACCAAATAGCTCCATTGATTTAATACTATCTAGTAGCACTGTCAAGTGATTAAAAAAATCGACCGTGATTAATTGCGCGATTAATCGCACTGTTAAACAATAATACTGTAGTGCAGTCTCTTTATCATGAAAGTTGACATGCATCCATGCTGATAACGGGTTCTGCTCGATAACAATCCAAAGCAGTGCAGATCAACACATGTTCATTCTTATCATCTGAATCAGATGCCAGCAGCAGAAGATTGATTTTCTTTGTTTTTGGTTTGGGTTCTGTTGTTCCACTTTGGAGTGTTGCTCTTTTAAGACTTCTGAAAGCATGCTCCACACCCAGTCCTGATCAGATTTTGGAAGGCACTTAAGTTTCTTAAACCTTGGGTCGAGTGCTGTAGCTATCTTTGGAAATCTCACATTGGTATCTTCTCTGTGTTTTATAAAATCTGCAGTGAAAATGAACACATGCTGGGTTATCATACAATCTGCTATCACATGAAATATATGGCAGAATGTGGGTAAAACAGAGCAGGTGACATAGTATTCTCCCCCAAGGAGTTCAGTCACAAATTTAATTAATGCATTATTTTTTTAACGAGCATCATCAGCATGGAAGCATGTCCTCTGGAATGAAGGGCATGAAGCATGAAGGGGCATACGAATGTTTAGCTTTTCTGGCAAGTATATACCTTGCAATGCCAGCTACAAACGTGCCATGCAAATGCCTGTTCTTACTTTCTGCTCACATTGTAAATAAGAAGAGGGCAGCACTACCTCCTGTAAATGTAAACAAACTTGTTTGTCTTAGTGATTGGCTGAACAAGAAGTAGGACTGAGTGGACTTGCAGGCTCTGAAGTTTTACACTGTTTTGTTTTTGAGAGCAGTTATGTAACAAAAAAAATCTACATTTGTAAGTTACACTTTCACTACAAAGAAATTGCACTATAAGGTGTTTGTGTATGTAGTGCTTGTATGAGGTGAATTCAAAAATACTATTTCTTCTATAATGACAGGTTTCAGAGTAGCAGCCGTGTTAGTCTGTCTTCGCAAAAAGAAAAGGAGTCATAGTGGCACCTTAGAGACTAACCAATTTATTTGATCATAAGCTTTTGTGAGCTAGCTGTAGCTCACGAAAGCTTATGCTCAAATAAATTGGTTAGTCTCTAAGGTGCCACTAGTACTCCTTTTCTTTTTACTATTTCTTCTGTTTATCATTTTTACAGTGTAAATAATATACATTTTGATTTCAATTACAACATAGAATACAATATATATGAAAATGTAGAAAAACATCCAAAATATTTAATTAATTTCAATTGGTATTGTATTGTTTAACAGAGCGATTAAAACTGTGATTAATCACTATTCGTTTTTTTAATCACAATTAATTTTTTTAGTTAATTGCATGAGTTAACTGCGATTAATTGACAGCCCTATTATCTAGCCTCTCTCCAGCCATGAATTTGTATAGCTCTGTAAAGCAAAGTTACTTGAAATTAACCGGTGCTGAAAAAGCTTGGAACAAAACTCACAAGCAGATTAATAACATATCCGTTTGTATTACCCAATGGGTACAGCTACACAGCGAGTCTCAGAGCCTGGGTTCACTAGCGTGGGCTTCCATTATGGGGTGCTAAAAATAGTTGTGCAGATCTTGTGGCTTGGAATGGAGCTTGGGCTCTGAAGCCTCGGGAGAGAGGTAAGCTGGCCAGGTTGGCTCTTCTCTCTCTCTCTCCTGTGGCTGGTGGTTGTGTGAAGAGACTAGCTTCTCCCCCTTCCCAACGTAGTTTTGGAGAGAGCTAGCTGTGGGATGAAAGCTCCTGTGAAGCTGGGAGCTTCTGGTCCACTGGGTTCCTCTTGTTGAGAAACAAAATGAAGTTCTTTCTCCTACTCTGCAGAGAATAATTATGGGGCTTCATCTCCATCTGCTGCTAGAACCCCGCTCCCTTACCTCCCCACAAACAATGCGTGTGTGGGGGGTGGGGAGGAGGGGAAAGATGCATGTATTGGTCTGTCCTGACCATGTGCAGGCGATCCTGAGTGTGGGTTGGGGGTCCAACCATGTCAAACTCATAGCCAAGTAACACCTCCTCTTCTCTGCCCCAGCCTCCATTGCTGTGTGGGCCTCATATATAGAGGTCACATAGTAAGTTTCTCGTTCCCAGCTGCTGACTCTATGCTGTCTGTGAGAGCTGCTTCTCTCAACCCCTATAAATTAACTTATTCTACTAGGAACTGACCCCTAGACTGCTGTCCATTGTGTTCTCTAGCTTGTTCTTCTCCTGTTCTTCTTTATATTCTATTAAAGCTTACAAGGTGCTAGGCATTGTTTCCACATACAAGATGTCACGGTCCCCACCCCAAAGAGCTTAGTCCCTAGTATAGTCATAGCAGCTGAATGGAAAACCTAATATGTCTCAGAGATGATCAAACAGCTTTCAGAATCCGGAGTACCCCATCAATGAAAAATGAATGTAGCCTCAGAAAAGATATTCATACATCGTATCTGCTGACAATACCTAGTTAACCTTGACAAATTACATTGTATCATAAAGTAGACTGAATGCCCCAATTTTTCTCCTGACAAAACTATTTCCTGTGTATTTAGGGTTTTTATAGTACTGATTAGAGTCTAAATGCAGTACACCTTTCCTTAGTACCCCTTTCAATTGTGCCTGTCTGAGCCGCTAGACAAAATACTTTCTCTAATAAGTAATTGCATTTTTTAACTGCATCAATAAAAATATTATTGGGGGAAAATAATGCAGCGGGAGGACACTGAGAAACTGGCAAACTGTCTTGACAAGAGGAGTCTGATGCTTCTGGGAAAACAGCATTCATTTTTTCAGAACTCTAAATTAAATTATAATGGCATTTTCTTAAAACAAGCACAGGCAAACTATTGAGCCTGTGCTCTATTCTGTACTGAAATGTTCTGATTCTTATTACATCATCTTTATTCGTAGGGTCACAAGAGAAAGAGTCGGTGGGGTCAGCTGTACATACAATAGCATTCCAATAATGTGTCCAATGGTTCAAATCCCACCCAATTTGGAAGTGAATGAAAGCTGCTTAATGGCCCATGTGAAATGGACTGATTGTCTCAGTCCAGGTTCTAGTGGAAAGGTATCACCATCACATTTGGCACTGCCTTCCTTGCTAGCAGTCTCAGTGAAGAGGCCTAGAAACTGCCTCGATATAATGGATGAACTATCCTCTCCACGTAGCTGATACTGCTGCTGCTTGTCGTACTATACCTTTTTTTTTACAGCTAAAAGGGGAATTTCACTTTCCCAACCTGTTAATCTGGCACCTTTCACAAACACAAAAACCCACTTTAAAAAAAATCATCTTAACTTTTGTCACTAGATTCTAAAGAGGATCCAGTTTATGCAGAAAAATATAATGAAAAGCCATTCAAGGTCATGCCTGCTGACAGCAAACCTGGATTCTAACATTTTCTGATTCCTACACGAGAGGTAGTCTTTCTAGGTGGTCAAAAAATAGAAAAGTGTTTTCAAAAGGTGCTAAGATCCTAACTGGTTTTTAGGTGTGAGCTTGATTCACAAAGCAAAATAAAGGGATTTTAAAAGATTTCATATACACTGAGAAAATGCATACATTTGGGGAGATAAAGTAGTGGCAAATGTACTTTGGAAGAAAAGCTCCCAGGGGTAAGACTCTCATGGACTTGACTCAGGACCTTCCATAATCAGAACTGTTGGGACTTTGAAATTGGGACCATTATGTCTAATAGAACTTGAGTTCAAATCCACTGCTCTGGAAGAACTCTTGAATCACCTTGTCTCTTGTATTTTGGAATCTGTTTATGTTGCTGTGTTTAGATAAATGCAGCTATTTGAACTGTCAGAGTACTTGTCAGAGAATACGGGTAAAAGTTTCAAAGGCACCAGTCACTCAGGAGCCCAAATCCCATTTTCAAATGGGACTTAGGGTACTAAGTGTCTAAGTCTCTTTTGAAAATGGGACTTGGGCTCCTAAGTCACTTCGGTGCTTTTGAAAAATTTATTCTAAGTGTTCTTATATATAAAATATTACACACAAAAAGACTACATTAAAATAACTTTCCTAAGGCTGCAAACTCAAACATTCATAAGTGAGGAAATGCCAGAAGCAAGGCTGCCTGTACATATTTAATTTTGGGCCCCTTGGCACTATGTTATGATACAGTTTTTAATTACATGACCACATTCTTTTTTTTCCCACATACAATCTCTCCCTTTTCCCACACCCAGTCTCTGTCTCCTTGCCTAGCCAGTCTCAGTTTCCCCCTCTCAGCTCCTCATCCAATATGTCTCTACCTCCTCACTACCCCGATCCTGCTGGTCCCCAGTCTCCCTCCTTGGGCTCCTTATCCAATCTGGCTCACCCTTCACCTTACCTCCCACCCTTGTTCTTGTCTTGTCTTTTCCCATCCCATCCCAGTTCTCCAGCCACGTCCCAGCTCCTTGTCAGAGCTGCCTCCCTTCCCTCTGGCCCTGTTCCCCCACACTGGTTCATAGTCCAGGCCTTTTTGCACCCTTTCCAGCCATGCCTGACACATTAACCCAACTCCCATCCTACCTTTCCCCATGCCTCCCAGTCACAGTGTTTCTATCCACCTCCAATCCCAGTCTTATCTGACTCCTTGCCCCAGTCTACTCCTTTCCCTCTCTCCCAATAGCCATTTTGGGCTATTGTCCCCTCTGTATTCGAATCAGATGGCTTCCTCCTCCATTTTGCATGGGCTCAACAGAAGGGACATAGAGTCACTAGAGTGACTAGAGTGACAGGCTCCCTGCTATCAGTTTTGGTGTATCTGATTCTAAGGGTACAGCCAGTATCCAAATGAGTATAATATATTAAAAGTCCAAAATCACAGAGGAGTAAAAAGGAAACACCATCACTTCAAAACTCTCCAGTGTTTGTCTAAGAAGTGTCTTTCATGGACATGACTGATTGGGCATGAAAGGATTCAAAATAAATGAATAGCAGCTAAACTGCTTCTGATCTCAGTTCATATTGTCTTGCTGACAGACCATGCATGTGAACTAGAGGAGTTGACAGATAATAGTGGAACCAGCATTGAACCTGAGAAAATTGAAGAGGCACAGCAGGAATATAAATGGACAAAAAACAGCCTCAAACTAGATACCAGAGACAAGAAGGCACAACAGAAGTAGAGTGGATACTAGGGGAGAGGGCAAATGTTAAAATTAATAATATTGCCACAAATGTGGAGTGCCTCCAACAGAATGGGTGCACAAGGTTGCAGGATGTATTTATGTATGAGCAGTCTAACAGAAGTATAAAATGAGACTATTGCTGATATAAATTACCACAGGTCCTAAATGCCTGTGCTATCCATAATAGGTGATATCTTCATTCAGAGGTACTTAAACCTTGATTAAATAGTTGGAACATCTGTAGAGAGCAGGATCAAATTATTCTTCTGGGGACAACCATTACATACTTTCATTAAGCTTCAATGACTTATCCTGCCAGAATGTATCCTGTGTTTGTCTTTTTACCATATATGTCTTCAAAGCAGAAGATTGAAGTGATGATCATGTTAGTGCAGTAGATAAACAATGAACACAACAAAAATAAATAACAAAGTTGTAGACGATCCCATTTACTGGCCTAGCTATAAATAAAACAAACAGGCAAGCTTTCTAGAATGACGCTGACTGACTGACAGGAGACTGATTTCTGAAAGCTAAGTTCTAAAACTGTGGGCTAAATCATCAGCTGGTGTAAATTGGTGTAGTTTCACTGAAGTCAATGGAGCTATGCCTATTTACACTAGCTGTGGATCTGGCCCTGTGTTTTTAGTTAGTCCAGTAAAAAGGATTACCTAGGGAACTAAGAGGCTCAGGGATTGGTAATGGTATTGCACTGGTGATCAACACATACATGGAGGATAAATTGATAAAGAGATCATGTGAAAAGCAAGATACCCCAGGAGAAGATTTGAGAAACAGAGTCAGAAATGTGAGACTAGACAGAGTGGTAAACAGGGGTGGAAAAGGGGTAGACAGTGAGGTGGCAAAGTTTGCAGATGATACTAAACTGCTCAAGATAGTAAAGACCAAAGCAGACTGTGAAGAACTTCAAAAAGATCTCACAAAACTAAGTGACTGGGCAACAAAATGGCAAATGAAATTTAATGTGGATAAATGTAAAGTAATGCACATTGGAAAAAATAACCCCAACTATACATACAATATAATGGGGGCTAATTTAGCTACAACTGATCAGGAAAGAGATCTCGGAGTCATCGTGGCAAGTTCTCTGAAGACGTCCACGCAGCGTGCAGCGGCAGTCAATAAAGCAAACACGATGTTAGGAATCATTTAAAAAGGGATAGAGAATAAGACAGAGAATATCTTGTTGCCCTTATATAAATCCATGGTACACCCAAATCTTGAATACTGCGTACAGATGTGGTTTCCTCATCTCAAAAAAGATATACTGGTATTAGAAAAAGTTCAGAGAAGGGAAACTAAAATGATTAGGGGTTTGGAACGGGTCCCATATGAGGAGAGATTAAAGAGGCTAGGACTTTTCAGCTTGGAAAAGAGGAGACTAAGAGGGGATATGATAGAGGTATATAAAATCATGAGTGATGTGGAGAAACTGAATAAGGAAAAGTTATTTACTTGTTCCCATGATATAAGAACTAGGGGCCACCAAATGAAATTAATGGGCAGCAGGTTTAAAACAAATAAAAGGAAGTACTTCTTCACACAGCTCACAGTCAACCTGTGGAACTCCCTGCCTGAGGAGGTTGTGAAGGCTAGGACTGTAACAGGGTTTAAAAGAGAACTGGATAAATTCATGGAGGTTAAGTCCATTAATGGTTATTAGCCAAGATGGGTAAGGAATGGTGTCCCTAGCCTCTGTTTGTCAGAGGGTGGAGATGGATGGCAGGAGAGAAATCACTTGATCATTACCTATTAGGTTCACTCCCTCTGGGGCACCTGGCATTGGCCACTGTCTGTAAACAGGATACTGATACCAGTCAGGATACTGATACCAGTTTTTGGGGAACCAGGGTGCAGTATCTAGCCTGTCTGACTCATGAAAGACACCCCACCACCACCAGTCTCTTCTTGAACCAAAACCGATCAGAGAAAAGGCTTGCAGAAAGCAGTGAAGGGTGTTGGGAGACACACCTAGACCCCTCCTGACAAGGGTGACAAGATTAAGACATCTCCATTAGCATACAGAATGGAGAACAGAGAACCGCACTGAACTCTGGGATCAGAAAAGCAGGGATGCACTGCATCATGGGAATCTCTGCTCCAGATGGTAATGAACCTATGCCTGTACACACCCAGCTCAGCAATTATCAGACCAATTCTAGTAATAAATCCTTGATTGATATCCAAAATACTGAAGCAGCCTAGTTGCATTGTGAGCTCCCTGGAAGAAAACACTACCAATAGCCGAGAGCGATCAGCTCCTATTGTCTAGCCCAGGGGTCGGCAACCTCTTAGAAGTGGTGTGCCGAGTCTTCATTTATTCACTTTAATTTAAGGTTTTGCATGCAAGTAATACATGTTAACGTTTTTTAGAAGGTCTCTCTCTATAAGTCTATATATCATATAACTAAACTATTGTCGTATGTAAAGTAAACAAGGTTTTCAAAATGTTTAAGAAGCTTCATTTAAAATTAAATTAAAATGCTGATCTTACGCCGCTGGCCCGCTCAGCCCGCTGCCAGCCCGGGGATCCATTCACCTAGGCCAGCAGCAGGTTGAGCAGGGCCTGCGGCCGGGACCCCACGCTGACAGCCGGCTGAGAGAGGCCGGCAGCCGGGGCCCCAGACCAGCAGTGGGCTGAATGGCTCAGCCCGCTGCCACTCAGCCCGCTGCCAGTCTGGGGTTCCATCTGCCGACTCCTGCCAGCCAGGTTCCCGGCTGCCAGCCCCGCCCAGCCCACTGCCGGTCTGGGATCTCAGCCCTGGCCACATAGAGTAGGTACCTACCTTCTCCCTGGTTCTAGCCCATTCTCTTCCTCTCTCTCTGCACTGAGCTGAGGGTGGGAGTGCACTGAGCACAGGGCTGGGGGTGAAGGAGCAGGCTGGGGGTTGGGTTGTAGGGTCTGGCCAGGAGCTAGAATGAGGGAGGGGGCTCAGGGTTGGGGCAGGAGGTTTGGGTGTGGAACCCCAAAGATCGCTTACCTGGGCAGCTCCCATTTGGTGCGAGGGTGCAGGTGGGAATGTGTGGGGGGGGGGGTGCAGGAGCTCCCGTTTGGTGCTCAGGGTGGGGGTGGGAATGTGGGGGTGCAAGAGTCAGGCATGGGGCATGGGGGGCTGGGTATGTGTGGGGTTGCAGGGGTCACGGCAGGAGGCTGGGGTGTGTGGGGCGTGCAGGGGTCAGGGCAGAGGGCTGGGGGTGTGGGCTAGGGCTGTGGAGGTGCTCCCAGCCCCCTGCCCAGAGCAGCTCACGGCAGGAGGCTGCAGGGGATATGCCCTGATTCCACCCCACCTCCCCAAGGCCCCGTCCCCACCTCTTCTCTGCCTCCTCCCGGAGCAGCGAGTGCCCTGCAGCTCCGCTTCTCCCCCTCCCTCGCAAGGGCCATCAGCTGATCGGCGACAGGGAGGGAGAGGGGGAGGGGCAGGAACCCAGCACGCTGGGGGGAGAGGCGGGGGAGGGGGGAGCTTGCCTGCCCTGCAGCAGCAGCCGGCAGGACTAAGCTTCTTCACCCTGCCCCTGCGGGGGGAGGGGCGGGGCAGAGAAGAGCAGGCCGGGTCGGGCAGGATTTTTAATGGCATGCTGCTGCCTGCCGGGGTCCCTGACGCTGGCCCCGCTCAGCCCTCTGCCGGTGTGTGTTCAGCAGCAGGCTGAGCGGGGCCGGCGGCTGGGACCTGGCAGGCAGCAGCGTGCCATTAAAAATCAGCTCACGTGCCATCTTTGGCACACGTGCCATAAGTTGCCGACCCCTGGTCTAGCCTAAAGAAAACCCTTGAGTCATCAGTTTACCAATAAACAAATCTACTGTTCTCCCTTGAACCATTGTATTTTCTCTACAAAAATCCTTACTCACCCTCCAGTCAATGTTCTGATGCTTAGATCCAAACTATGCATCAGTTCCACTGGGCATCCATCTTCTCCTGATTGATCCTGCTGGGGACTCTGCCTGTCTCCAGCACTCAGCACCCTGAGCTACCACCATCACCTGGGAACCCCGACCCGTTCAAGCCTCATGGAGTGGGTGAGATCCCCCACTTTCTCTCTCTGTTTTCCTTTCTACCTTAGGTATTAACCTTTAATGTATGTTATGTTGGTTTAGCCTTCCTTGTGTAGTTATCACTATTATTCAATAAATAACTTTTATGGTTAAGCTGGTTGCTTCTCTCTCTCTCTTTCTGAACTTTACTCTTTTGTGTTTTTAGCTTCCCCCATTTACTCTGCAGCAACACTTCTTTTACCTAAGCTAAAGAGCCCTGTGGTGCCCAAAAATACTGTGGGGTTTGCTCATCAAGTGAGTTACTGCCAGTACAGTTGTGACGTGAAAGTGGGATAGGGATGTGTTAAACC
Source organism: Chelonia mydas (assembly GCF_015237465.2). Classification (NCBI taxonomy): domain Eukaryota; kingdom Metazoa; phylum Chordata; order Testudines; family Cheloniidae; genus Chelonia; species Chelonia mydas. Next base: position 106,497,240 of record NC_057852.1, read on the forward strand.
TGGGGCACATAAGGGGAGGGGCAGCTGAAAGTGCTGCTCAGCCCAGCCTATTCAGACCAGGGGCACAAAAGGGTGACAACTTGAAGGTGCTGCTTAACCCAGCCCATTGAGTACAGGGATATATGAGGGGATCAGCTTGAGAGTGCTGACTGACCTGGTCCACTCAGACTTGCCCTGTTACTGTGCGTGTGTGCGTGTGCGTGTGTTCATCTAGTTCTAGGGCTGGAGAAACCCAGTCCTGGGGAACCTAGGTACTGCAGGATAGCTCCAATGGGAGGGGACTTGCAGAAGGAAGGAGTAGAGCTCCATATGAACACAGAAGTGACACAAGCAGTATATTAATAGAATTACAGAACCCCTCCTCCCCCAGAGGAGTAACCCTAATAAATGAGCATACCCCAAGGTAACAGGCACATCTGGTAACATGGACCTTTGGTCTGACCCCGTATGGCCATTCTTATGTAGAGTTTGGAGTTACACAGACAGTTGCAAGTTATCTGCAGAGAGGTGAGAAAAAACCCCAGAAACAGACAAGATTGTCTGGAAAGAGTATGAAAGAAGAGACTGAGGTCAGAACCCTGAAGGACATCAATAGAGAGGGGAGACAAGGAGTCTAGAGACAAGAAGACCGGATTGAAGTTGGAGAGGGAGGTAGGGCTATGAATTTTTTTTCCAGATTACGAGTTACAAGAGTAGGTTATTGGTGAAGTGATGGTGAAGGCACAGTAACTGAGGTAGGAGAACCAGGAGAGCTCACCTGTTAGAGAACAGGAAGGCTGGTTTTGTGGCTAAAGCAGTGGGCTGGGACTCAGGAGATCAGCATTTAATTCCCAGGATCCAGGGGAGAGTGGTTAAAGCTAAAGAGGAAAGGGATGAGAAAAAGTGAGAGAAGGCAAGAAGGAGAAGGAAGCAGGAGGAGATGAGGTTCAAGAGTTAGAAGAAGATTGCAGGAGGATATTAAAGAGTGAGAAGAGGTTGGAGAGGGGGTAGGAGGGATATCTTCATCTCTGTGACTGTCAAGATGACTCCTATCCCCATCGTTAAAAAGCGCTACAAAAAGGAAGTGAATATACACAGTGCTGGGCTATTTGTTTATTTCATTCTCTCTCAGGGAGCTTACACGGGTTCGTATTCGAGTAACTAAATATTTCATGGTTGCAAAACAACAACAACCCCCTTGCCCCAACTATTTTTCACGATACCTTTCAGATTGCCAAGGCCACAACTTTGGGCCACAGTGTGTAACAAAGACTTAAAATGAGTGACAAAAAAAAAAAATCATTCAGGAAACTTAAAATACTGTGGGATTCACTATTGCCAATCGCAAGCGATCAAAAATCATGAGTCAGGCCCTAAAAATAACAAGTGACTTTAAATCTTAGGTTTTAAAAAGTAAACTTTGTGGCCTTGTTATTTGCCTTTTTGTTTCTGAGCCTTTACAGTGCACTCATGTCACATTTCAGGCTCTCTCTCTGCAACCATGAGGACTAGAAACTCACTTATTTTTTCAAATGAAAGTTGAGATTCTGACATAATCACATATCTCCAGAAGATGGGTCTTTAAAAAACACACCATAGATACAAGATTTGTGATAAAATCACAAGAGCTGGCAATATAGTCCCCAAGGCTGATTCTGCGTCACCTTGCTTACCCGTCCCTGCCAGTTGCTCTCTGTGTGATTGAACTTCATGGCTTCAGTAGCCAGGATGCAGGATGCTGATGGTTACAACTTGAAACCTGCTGCTGGAGTAAAAGGAGGCAGAGAAGCAGAGTCCAGCAGGTTCATATCCAAGATCATTATTACTATGTATTCATCTGTATAACTTTAAACAGACAAATAACACGAGTCCATGCCCTACGGAGCTTACAATTTAAGAGCCAGATTCTGAGAGATTGGAGTCTGTTCTCTAGTCTTCCTGCCCCCGTATGTTGCTCCTCCAGCATACGTGGGAGGGGAACACTCACTGCACTATGGGTTCTGTGAGTGACATAAAGCAGCCAAAATTACCTAATGGCGCTGCCTCGTATACCCTGGTGTAGGAGATCGAGAGGCAGTGGCTGGACCACTCTGCACTGTGACTAGTCATAGCTGCGAGGAGTCTGTTGCTTTAATTTACAATGGCAGTTGAATTGGCCCGTCCAGTCTGAGGGGTCAGGCAAAGGTTGTACACCAGTTTAAGCTAAGGTGTGAATTTAAAATAGTATATTGTTATTACTTCCATGTGGACACATTTAAGCCAATATAAGAAAGTGCCTTTTCCCCACCTTATATGAGAAGAAGTATGGGCTGGTGGTTATGGCTTTTGCTTAAACTGCGGGAGACACAAGTATCAAGGGGTAGCTGTGTTAGTCTGTATCCACAAAAACAACAAGGAGTCTGGTGGCACCTTAAAGACTAACAGATTTATTTGGGTAAAACACCACTTCTTCAGATGCCTGGCATGCATCTGAAGAAGTGGGTGTTTTACCCACGAAAGCTTATGCCCAAATAAATCTGTTAAGTCTTTAAGGTGCCACCAGACTCCTTGCTGTTTTTGTGGGAGACACAGGTTCAATTCCCTGCTCTGCCACAAAATTCCTGCATAACCTTGGGCAAGTCACTTAGCCTCTGTGTACCTCAGCTCCCTGTCTGTAAAATGGGACTAATACTTCCTTACAGCAGGGCACTGCGAGGCTAAATACCTTAAAGATCTTGGAGAGGTGGAGAGCTACTGCTGAGAAGAAGTTGTTTGCTGCAGTTTAGCTTATGTCGCTCTGCTCCGGGTTTCAGCTAAACTGGAGCAGCCCAAGGCTCTTCTGGCGGGGCAAGAGCGTGCCGGTGCGGGGCAAGAGCGTGCCGGTGCGGGGCCAGCCGCAGGGCTGCGGCGGGTAACACTCGCCCCTGCTGGGGGCGCCGCCGTTGGAGTCCGCGCCCCCTGGTGCCTGCCGGCCTGGCTGGCGAGGGCGGGGCTCCTGGGCCGGGGGCAGAGAGCGGGGTCCCGCTGGCGGGTCACGTCCCTCGTTGCACCAGGCTCCAACGCCCGCTCGGGCCGGGCCGCAGCGGGGGCAGCGCCACCCACCCCGGCCTGGGCAGGAGGGGCGGGGCCGGGCGCTGGTAGGGGGCGGGGCAGGCCGGGCCGGAGGGGTGAGGCTAGTCAGGCGGCGCCCGGGGGCGGAGCGGGGCGGACCACGCCGGAGGGGGCGGGGCTGGGCAGGCTCGTACCGGGATGCAGGGGGCGGGGTAGCCTCGGACCAGGATGCCGGAGGCGACACCGCCCTGGCAGGTGGTGGGGGGCCTCCGCCCCCTGCGCAGGCGGCTCCGCTGAGCCCACGTAGCGCTGGCGCTGCCCGGCCCTGAGGCGGTGCCGGGGCGCTCCACTTGCCGCGCAGCCATGAGCTTCAATCGCACGGAGAGCGACTGGCAGGGGCTGGTGGGCGAGGTGAGGCGGCCTCGGCGGGGGGCCGGGCCGGGGGAGCGGCCGAGGCTCCAGCGGGGCGGCGTGGCGCGGGGGCCCAGAGGGGGCGGCTGCCGGCGCCTGGCCTCAGCGCTGTGCTCCGCGGGTGCGGGGTCCTGGCCAGCGCTGGGGCAGGCCGGGGAGCCCGCCCGGGAGCGCTACAGGGGGCAGAGCCCGGAGCTCGGAGTAGGCCTGGACGTGGGCCGGCGATGCTGGCTCCCGCCCCCGGTGAGCCGAATGGTTCCGGCTGCCCCCTCTGCTGGGCTGTTCCCGCGCCGAGCCGGTTGCTCGTGAACAGCCTGGAGCGCCGCAGGCGGAGGCAGCGCCGCAGGTGCTGCAGTAACAGCGGGTGGAGCGGAGCCTGGGTGTTCCTGCTCCTAATGGAGGGCTGTGACAGCCCGACAGCCCCTGGACCGCTGATCCTTGGCCCTTGGTCTGCACCTTCCTTCCCAAAGCACTTCAGAGCTAGAAACACAGTCCGGTGCGGACCCAAAACACTGCAGTGACCTTGTGTGAGCTGTCGGGCTTGGAGCCCCTCCTGGAGAATAAGGAATGTGTGCCTTTCAATGATACGTCTTTTAAAAGTTTGTGACGACTTGGTCTGTGATGACTTCTCAAGGTGGGCGCTCTACAGGCACGGGAAGGAAAGCTCCATAATGTTTAAGTCCTTTGGCTGGCTTGTGGATGTTCCTTGCCCCCTCACTCTTCATGTATAATTGTTAGGCATCCTTCAGAAATTTTATACAATGTGAAACTTCATGGTGCATTGCTATCTGGTGTGTATCACATCGGATGCTGTAGAAATTAAATATTGGCACCAGATAGCACAGTTGTAAATGACATTGTCACAAGTTGCTTTGGGCCCAAACTTTAAATTTGTTTTTGCTTGCATGAACCAACTTCCTGATTACCACCAGAAGGCAGTTCTTACTTAGGTACTGATCCTGCAGTTGCCAGTGCAAGAGTCACAGGGGGTTCACCTGTGCACAGATCGAATTGCAGCATTGCGGCCCTAGGCCTTAAATTGTTTTAAGCTTTTAGATAGTGTCAACAGAAAACAAAGGTTGAGAGCGGACTGCACTTGAACATAAGTATGCTGTGGTAGCCAATAGTATGTATACACAGCTTTGTTCATGTTTGAGACAAAATAGACTTCAGCTTTTGTTCTAATCTTATTGCAAATGCAAGGCTTTAGACATCTACTTTAGAAGAATTGGGCACTTAAGCTATGCAAAACAATATGGTAGACAAAGATTTGGGCCTGTAACCTCAATAGGTAGAAGTAACAATTCAATATTAAATTGGAAATATTATTTCTGTTTTACATGCCTTATACAAACCTCTGAACTATCTACACTTAAAAATATATATATAGTAACAGACTGTTAACAATTGGTAACACATGCACAAACCCAAAGTAGCAGGCAACCACGTAAAGAGACATCAACTTGAAATTTATTTAGTTTCCAGCAATTGAGTTAAAATCAGTATCTGGTAGTATACTGCCACTGTACCATGCCCACAACCTTTGCTGTTTTACAAGTACATTTTCCTGTTTACAAAAACGAAAAACTCTTGTCTCTCCTGCTGCTGTTTGAAAGTTCCCAAACTTACAATATGATTCATGTGGGTGAACCCACTGATTTCATTGGGGCTGTGCATGCATAACAATTGGTAACACATTGCAAGATTGTGGCATAGGGCCCTAATCTTGCAAACAATACTCCAGCACAGAGCCATGAAACTGTGACAACTTCCAGTGACATCAGTGGGAATTTGTGTGAGCATGGGGATCTCTGCTAATTCAGCTACTTCCAGGATTGGGGTCTAACTGTCAACACACACAATGCTGTATCAAATACACAATAAGCTGAAAGACTGAAATATGCATTTTCTCTATTCTTCTGGTTTTTACACAATATGAAATGTTAGGACAGAATTTTTCTCATCAGTCTTGAGGGAACATGGGGGATGGGGAAAGAAAAGGGTTTTTTAAATTATGGTGGAGGGAAATGTCCCCGGTCTTCTTAAAAACACTCATGACTTTATTTTGTTCATCAGACTTCCAAAATATTTTAGCCTACAGACTCCAAGTCTGGGCTCTGATCCTGAAATTAAACCCGTGTGGATGAGCCCTTGTGCCCCTGCAGAGCCTCATTGATCATACCAAGCTTAGGCTATGGTTAGGGCCCTACCAAATTCACTGCTGTGAAAAATGCATCATGGACCATGATATCTGGTCTTTTGTATATTTTTAACCTATACTATTCGGATTTCATAGGAGAAGCCAGCGTTTCTCAAACTCAGGGTTTGAGACTCCCAAAAGGGAGTCATGCTGGGGGGAGGCAGGCACAAGGTGATTGTAGAGGAGTCATGGTACTGCCACCCTTACTTCTGCACTGCCTTCAGAGCTGGGCACCTAGAGAGTGGCAGCTGCTGGCAAGGGCCCAGCTCTGCAGGCAGCAGCACAAAGTAAGGGTGGCACTGCCATGCCATGCCATCCTTACTTCTGCATTGCTGCTGGCAGTGGCGCTGCCTTCAGACTTGGAAGATCAAGATTCAGTTTGCATTTCTATCACAGATTTCCTGTGAACTTAGGCAAGTCGCCTTGTGTTCACAAAAGTTGCTCTGGTTTAACTAAAACGAGTTTTAAAAATCAGTTTAGTTAAATCAGTGCAAAACCATGTGCGTACTGTCGTAAATTGATGTAAACTTGGCTTATATTAGGTCAAATTGCAAAGGATGAATATAAACAAATAACCATTATGTAGGGACAAAATTAGAAAAGCCAAGGCACAAAATGAGAATAAAATAGCTAGAGACATAAAGGGTAACAAGGAAACCTACAAATACATTAGAAACAAGAGGAAGACCAAGCACAGGGTAGGGCCACTACTCAGTCGGGGGGAACAATAACAGAAAATGTGAAAACGGCAGAAATGTTAAATTGTTTTTTGTTTGTTTCAGTTTTCACCAAAAAGGTTAGTGGGTTAGTAGCAATAGGAAGGCTAACATAGTGAATGCCACTGAAAATGAGGTAGGATCAGAGGCTAAAATAGGGAAAGAACAAATTAAAAATTACTTAGACAAGTTAGATATCTTCAGGTCACCAGGTTCTGATGAAATACATCCTAGAATACTCAAGGAGCTGACTGACGAGATATCTGAGCCATTAGCAATTATCTTTGAAAAGTAATAGAAGAGATTCCAGAGGACTGGAAAAGGGCAAATATAGTTCCAATAAAAAGGGGAATAAGGACAACCCAGGGAATTATGGACGAGTCAGCTCGGAAAGATAATGGAGCAAATAATTAAGCAATCAGTTTGCGAACACCTAGAAGATAATAAAGTGATAAGTAACAGTCAGCTTTCTTTGACAGGGTAGCAAGTCTGGTGGATGGTGGGGAAGCAATATACAGTGTGTAGTATATCTTGACTTTAGTAAGGCTTTTGATACTGTCTTGCATGACCACTCATAAATAAACTACAGAAATACAATCTAGATGGAACTACTATAAGGAGGGTGCATAACTGGTTCAAAAACTGTTCCCAGAGAGTAGTTATCAGTGGTTCACAGTCAAGCTGCAAGGGCATAATGAGTGGGGTCCCACAAGGATCAGTTCTGGGTCCAGTTCTGTTCAATTTCTTCATGAATTATTTAAATAATGGCATAGAGAATAGACTTATAAAGTTTGCGGATGATACCAAGCTGGGCGGGGTTTCAAGTTCTTTGCAGGATAGGATTAAAATTCAAAATGATCTGGAGAAATGCTCTGAAGTAAATAGGATGAAATTCAATGAGGACAAATGCAAAGTACTCCACTTGGGAAGGAACAATCAGTTGCATACATACAAAATGGAAAATGACTGCCTAGGAAGGAGTACTGCAGAAAGGAGTCTGGGGGTCATTGTGGATCACAAGCTAAATATGAGTGAACTATGTAGCACAAAAAAAGCAAACATCATTCTCGGATGTATTAGCAGGAGTGTTGTAAGCAAAATACGAGAAGTAATTCTTCTGCTCTACTCTGCACTGATTAGACCTAACTGGAGTATTGTGTCCATTTCTAAGTGCCACATTTCAGGAAAGATGTGGACAAATTGGAGAAAGTCCAGAGAAGAGCAGCAAAAATGATTAAAGGTCTAGAAAACATGGCTTATAAGGGAAGATTGAAGAAATTGTGTTTCTTTAGTCTGGAGAAGAGAAGACTGAGAGGGGACATAAGTTTTCAAGTACATAAAATGTTACGAGGAGAAGGGAGAAAAATTATTTTCCTTAACCTCTGAGGATGGGACAAGAAGCAATGGGCTTAGATTGCACCAAGGGTGGTTTAGGTTGGACGTTAGGAAAAACTTCCTTACTGTCAGGTTGGTTATCGTACTGGCTCCCACGTTTCTTGGGCAGTACAGACAGATGGATACTGGGGAAGCAAGAGGGGTGAAAGAGGTGAATACTGTATCTCTGCCCACTGTGGTCAAGAACGGGAAAAAGGTATCCAGTGGGTACCACAAGAAATGTTGAAGGCTGAACACGGGTAATAAGATCTGACGCAAAGACGTAAATCCCTTAAGGGCTTGTCTACATTACAAAATATGGTCTTTGAACATGACTTTGAAAAATGAAATCAAATTACATGATGCTGACCTCTACTTAAGTCAGTGTAGACCAGGACAAATAGTTCAGCGATTCAAGTAACTGTGACTAAATTCTGATCCACGGTGAGCCTGTTGTCTATAGGATCTCTGCCTCATGTACTTTATCAGCTGGGAATTGTATAGGGAAGCAAGCAGGGACTGCAGGAAGAAGAAGGATTGTCTAATGGGTACAGCAATTGACTGAAACCCAGAAGAACTGTTTTTTATCTTTGGCTTTGTCACAGACTTCGGATGTGATGCTGGGAAAGTCATTTAAACCAGAATTGTAACAGGTGGCAACTAATTGTGTTCCTCATTTCCTCAGACCTAACTAGACACCTAAAGCCTAATTTTCAGGTGTGCTGAGCACTCAACATTGCAACTGAAGTCAGTGGGAGAAGCCAGTGCTGACCTGTGAAAAGTCAGCCCCATGGCAACTTGAAGGTTACTCCATTATTAAGACACCCAAAGTCAATGGATATTTTTGGAAATTTTGGCATTAATCTTTCAGTCCCTCAGTTTACCATTTCTGCAATACCTCATAGGGGCGAGGGCGTTGTCAAGATAAAGGCTTTAATATTTGAGGGCGTGAAACATTAGTGATTCGGACTTCTTGTCCAAAAGATTTGAGTGTATAGTTTCAGCTCTCAAGAACGGAAATAGCAATGGAAGAAGATAAGTTTCAACATCTTTGTATAGTACCATTGAGTTCCTACCAAAATTTAGGGGTTGCACTGATTCCAGAATGTTGAGAATACATAGAATGCAGTCCACAGTGATTCATAAGCAGAGGTTAGAGATGTTTTCATTACTCTTGCTCTCAGCCAGTTGGTGATTTGATGTGGAAATAATGGCAAGAAGGGAAATACGAAGCTATAAGCCAATCATTTATACAAGTGTAATATAGACAAATTTCTAAACTATTTTGTGATATGAACTTGTCATGCATTATTGTAAATTCTAAGACCTTGACAGTGTCCCAGCTTCATTGGATTATTAGACCATGTCTGCATAGTAGCTGATGAGATCTAACCAGATTTGTCACTAAAAATAGCTGTGGACAAATAGTAAGTGTTTGGGGTAGAGAGGGTCACCTTGGCACAATTCCACTCTCCTGTAATATCAGTCTCTTACTCGGCTTCACTAAAGAAGTTACCAGGTTGTAAAGCATTTCAGGCAATAAATAGTTTGTCATATATATATTCCTTTTAATTATTATGATCTGCCTGGTAGCAATTATCATTTGCTTTATTGCAGATAACAGTTAATTGGTAGATAAGAGTCACTAGGCAAATAAGGAAAGCTGTACATTTCAGCTTTTTAGATTGAAGGGACGCAAGCAGGTTCATGGGTAACTTCTTGTTTTGTTGTTTTTAAGCTGACATTGAAAAGGAAGCTTTCTTGGATTTTAAAATTTAATATAACCATGCAGAAAAGATTTTTATTTTTTTATTTTTTGGTGTGGTATAAATACTTCACTGTACCTAGAATACATTACAGAATTCATTTTGTTCATATCTCGCTGATTGTGTGGCCTACTGTACGTAACCTTTTTTCTTCCACTTGAGAAAAGGAAACCTCTGGCATTCATGTAAACAGAAGCAGCTATTGGATATTTTTTCTAAAGACCTACGCTTAAAAATCTCTTTGCTTTGCTTTTTCCATTTCTTGCTTTGTTCAAACCAGAATATTCAAGTCTGTGTTGTTTTCTGTTTTAATTGGCACCATACTGGTTCTGCTGGTCTCATTTGTTCAGATATGCAGTTTTCAACAGGGCCCCATTATTTCCTTAAATACCTTCCTCTCTTGTTATTCAGTTGGTCTCATTCACTTTATGGCCATTATTCCTTTTTTAATTGGTAAAAAGCATATGCATTGCATAGTGTCTCGCTTGCCTACTTTGAATTGTCTTGATATAATTTATTATTACGTGAAAAACAAATAGATTAGAATTGGGAACATAGTTCTGGAGAATCATAGTTTTGGAGAATCATCAAGCTTAGGAGAATAGGCTATTACTGTAGTTTTTTTTTTCTTTTGACGTAAGTCCACAGAAGCAAACTCCATATTATTTTTTTAAATCCATTTAGAAGGTAAAAATGCCTACATAGAAATATCAAGCCACCTTCTTATGTATGGCTCTTCATCAGTATATAATTCACTAAGTCAGAGCACAATTGACTCAATGTGCGGAGGACATTGTGATCCCTTTTCATTTGGACCCTGAACACAGTTGTCACCATCTGTTCATGGTTCAGTCACTGTCAGCCTAATTGATAAGGGAAAATTACCTTCTCCCCATAAAAGGTGACATGTTCTTTCATGCTCTGAATGTACTTCTAATGGAGGCCTGACATGGATGGCAGGATCTATTTTTGTTTAGCATTTGATCTATATTTACTGGTTGAAAGCCTGCATTTGTACTGCAGTATAGTTACAGGCTACCATGTAGCTCTTGTAACTAACAAATCTTCATTCGTAATTCCATTTTATGGTCTGAAGGCCTGAATCTTAAGACTGGCTCTACCCAGCCAGTAATAGTGGTGCTTGGAGGTAGTTGCTCATTGTGAACATCTTCTGATATGAGGTGCTCAATTGCTGCTCCCCTCTCATTATACACATTGCCTAATCAGTTCTATGATCCCCATCAGGCTGACTGCATGTGCCAGTCCCCTTGTTCCTGGTCAATAAATGAGTATGGGGACTTGTTTTTACAAGGAATTTTGTGTTTACTTTCACTTTTATATGTATTAATTAACCTGTCCAATTGCCATTTCTGGTAGCGAGTAATTATTTGGGGAAGGAATCTGTGGGGCTTACGTATATGAGAACGTCTGAATAAAGGAAAGGGAGCTCTTCAAAGAAGAATCCTTCATAAAGGAAAAAGTTTGAAATTCAAGTGATTTATCAGCAAAACTGTTGGAGGCAGACTTTTATAGATATCTATAAAGGGCCTGTCAAAGTTAATTCTCAGGTCTCATAGTTAGTATTGTTTTAATCCCTTCTATTTATCTTTTTCCTTTATTAGGAATAGGTTAGAAATGTTTTCATACATATGGTATATTAGGATGGTTTTCTGTTCCAACAGCTTTATTCACCTGAAGTCATAACGCTTGGCTTGTGATTTTACTTCCAAGTAGCAATTCATAATCTTGTACAGAAATCTCTTACTTTTGGTTGGTCTTAAAGTGGGGAGAGAAAGAAACTAGAAATGGATGAACAGAATTGTTCATTGAAGTTTAGAATTGTTTACGCTGTCAGTAGAGTAACTGACAGCATTACATTTTAGATTCTGGGTGGCTTTTTTGGTTTTTACCATGGATTTGCAACTTTCAAGGTGTCAGGACACAAGTACAGAGATATAGTTGCCTTCGTGAGGCATATGCCAAGGCATCATAATCCAGAACATTTATGTCAGTGTTTCAATTTCTTTGCTGCCAGGAATAAATTTAATCCAAGGTGGAAGTGTCCTCTCCAGGAGCTCAAATCCTTCTTGGAATTGCTTTTCATTTCCCTTTTGGTTTTGCAACTAAGCATTTGCCATTTTTGGAAGACATTAGCTGTACTACTGTATCAAACACTCCCCCAACCTTTTCCTTACTCATTTTAAATTGAAGTTAAGTAAGTCAATTCCAGGCAAGTAGTATATATGAGTAATGATTTTTGTCCTGAAGAACTACACTGACTTGAACAGTATGGAAGTGCTGATGCTGTTGCTTTGTATAAGAGCCCATAATGACAAAATATTCTTGTCAGAGTATATAATGAAACTATAAATTGTTTTCATGAATGCTATGATGTTTGGTCTCTTACAGGGCAAATTCAAAATGTATTTAGTACCACATCTCATATATGTGAATAACATCAAGTTGTACAGTATGTACAGTAGAAATATAGCACTTCTTCACAGACACTCTCTCGTGTGCGGTGAGAAAATCTGACTGCACGTTGTAAAAACTGAAGCAAGTTGTATAAACACTTTTTTGAGAATTAAAATTCAGATATGGCAGAAATATATGCATATATCATGCTTAATACATACATAATTTCTCCCACTTTCTCTCTCAAAATCAAGGGCTCAAGGGAAAGTGGCGGCGTGGGGTAGACTAGTAGATAACTTTAATGGCCTGTTCACCAGTGCTAGGAGCTTGGGTAGTAACAAACAAGAGGACTTGGAATTGCTCATTTATGAACATAAATTTGATCTAGCTAGTGTTACAGAAACCTGGTTTGATGAGTCCCATGATAGGAATATTAAAATCAATTGCTAAAATCTATTTAGGAAAGATCGAGTGGGGGATAGGGGAGGGGGAGTGGCACTCTGCCAAAAATGGCATTACCTGTTTCTAAGTCCCTGATAACTCAAAAGAAAATGATCCTGCATGCTTACAGATGCAAACAGATCAAGCATAAGATGGGGTATTACTTGGTGTCTGCTACAGATGTCCAAATCACATTAGGGAACAGAATGACCAGCTCCTTATGCATGTATCTATTGTGTGTAGGGGGGAAAAAAGCTGTGTGATTATGGAGGACTTCAATTTACATGATACATGCTTGAGGTCTCATAGTGCCGGTACTAAAACATGCTTGGAATTTCTAAATATTATGGATGACAATTTCCTAACTCAAAAAGTGTTGCAACCGATGCCGGGGAATTCTATATTAGACCTAGACTTGACAGATAGAGGAACTGATTACAGAACTAAAAATTAATGGTAATTTAGGTAATTATGATTGGGAATTGTTTAGGAACATTTTACTAGATGCTCAAAAAGCCACAATCAAGGTTAAGCTGTGGAATTCTCTGGCTGCTTCTATGGATGGTGTCTAGGGGGAAAATGGCCAGGAAACTCTGTGACTTGAAACTGTTGGAATAATTTGGCCCTAAGAGTTGATTTTAGGATTCTCTTGTACAGCAAATACTTTCCCAGTGATTCTAATATATTAAAGTCTTCAGTTTTAACCTAGAAAGATACAAACGTACACCTCTAAACCCTTACAGATAAATTGCTTTTAAAATATTTTCTTAATGCAAACTTAGTCTTCTCAGTTCAGCACAGTCTTGTGAATTAACGCTTTGTCCAATTACTTTCCCTTTTCTCTCTTGCAGTATCTGGTATGTAAAAGAAAGCTAGAAAGTAAAAAGGAAGCATTGCTGATACTTTCCAAGGAACTGGACACATGTCAACAGGAAAGAGACCAGTACAAGCTTATGGCCAATCAGCTGCGGGAACGTCACCAGTCACTGAAAAAGAAATACCGGGAGCTGATTGTATGTTACCTTATGAACATTGTAGTGATTTGGGCAAGAATGAACCTGAATTTAAAAAGTGTTTTCCTTTTATGAGTGCAGTGTGTGCTGTAAAAATTAATTGTTTGCTATACTACTTCCAGATGGTATGATCCCGATTCCACCATTATTTATTTGTTAAGCGCTGATGTAGTTGGCGCTATAAAAGTGTGCTTGGCAGGGTTCGATTTAAATCGACAGATGTTTGTAAATGTTTCAGCTGCTGCTCTGAATCCGATTAAGGTAACGGTCGCTGTAAGTTCAGCCTCCCCTCTGCACCTTGTGCCTGCAGAGATTGGTGTCGCTGGCCCTGTGGCAGCACAGAGCCCTCTGCAGCCCTGCTGTCAAAGGAGTGGGTGGAGCTGTGACAATGGGCCGGTAACACTGGACCTCTGCAGATGCAAGGTGTGAGGAAGACACTGGTCCTGGCCAGTGGAGCAGAGACCTCTGGCCAGACCTGTAAGGAGAAGGACAAGCCTCTGGCCATGGGAGAAGCCACCTCACTGCTGAATGGCTCTTGCCCAGGGACAGAGCCATTCAGCGTGGGGTGCTCTCCCTCCTCCTCCACACTGAGTGGTGAGTTGACCTCCTGGCAGCCTTGGCCGGGGATCTGTGCTCTGCCAAGCCAGGACTGCAGCCTCCTCCGCACCTTGCACCTGCTGTCTTGAGCCCCTCGACAGCATAGAGCGCATCCTGCAGCTCTGCAGTCAGTACATTAACCCCCCTGCAGCCTTGCTGTCAGTGCTGCCCTAACCTGCGCCCCTTAATTTTCTTCAATTAACTATTTTTATTTTTACAGTTGCAGGAAATTAATTAATGGAAAAAAATAAAAATTAAATTCTGCCAAGACTGTGTATAAGGCACAAACAAAGACCGTTCCAATCCCAAGGAGGTTAATCTAAAAGTCAGGCAACCATTTAAAAACTGACTGCAGTGTTATGCCATGGTAACGTCATGCACTGTTATGGAGAACAATGCAACACAAATGTATGATATGCTGTTTTTAGCAATGTAAATAAATCTTAACTCTCCAGTTCCAAGAATCTTCTGAAGTTAACATGAAGTGTCTTTAATCAAACTGCAACTTTTTGAAAACTATTGGTTCAGATACATTCTGGTGTTTTAAAGTCTTAGAGCTGCAAAGCTTATATGGTTACCAATTTTAGAAATAAGCTGCCAATAAAATGTATCTCTTTGTTTTTAGGATGGGGATCCCTGTCTTCCTCCTGAAAAAAGGAAACAGGTAGGCTTTTTCTGTTTTTAGTTGGCATCATACATAAACTATTTTGTGAGAATTCAAACTCTTAAAACTATATTGATGTCAATAAAAAAAATCTGATATTCAAGTGGACATTCCAGTTCACATTGGAAGACCATGAAGTCTTCAGTGACTCGTGCTTTCTTTTAAACATGCTAACTCCTGAAATATCTGAGCTATCATTAATAGAGCAAATGGTTATGCCTATCATTTTACCTAAACTGAAATCAACAAGGGTAATGAGAGTTGAGATTGACCTCTTCATTTGTATTTCTTGTATTGTATCCTAAAACAAGTGAACAATTAGGGGCATCATGGTGTCAAAGGGGGCTTAGAAATCTGTTGCATGTATACCAGTTACTTACACCGTGTTTAGGTGCTCTTTCCAGTTGCATGGTCTCCTGGTTTTGGGGGGGTTTCAGTGTGGAGCTATATTAATTACTTATACTTATTTTAGGCCAGAGGTTCAGCGACCGTGCTCAACAGAGTACTTGTTGCTCTGCAAAGAGCTGGCAGTTGCACGAGGATGGATCTTGGTTTCTACTGAGAAATATAAGAAATGAGAGGGTGTGATGAAATGAAGAACAGAAATAACCATTGTAACTTCTCAAAACGGGCAAAACATCTGTTGCACTAATGCCAGGCAAAAATATATGAATATTTTCCTGTTTTTGAATGGAGGGGCTAGCTTTTTTTTTTTTTTTTTTTGCCACTGGGGTAGTATTTGAGCACAGATAGGAGGGAAGGTGGTGGTCTGGGTGAGCCCAAAGGAAAGGTGTCCATGAAACAGTCTCTCTAAGATGTAGCCCACATTATTGAGAATTTGAGTCTCCTCATTTTAGTCAGTCGTCAGTCTCTCCTGGTGCCTAACATTCATATTAACAGCTTTTTCTTCTCAGTATCTAATTTAGCATTTAAAAACCTAAATTCATATTCCCTTTAAACTCCAGAGAGGTGAAATCCCAATCCATATCCCCAAATGTTCAAAAATTACCTCAGGCCTCAAAAAATCATGAGTTTTAAAAATAACAAATTATGGGTTCCTTTTTGTTTTGAGTCTCTGGGCTTCACTCAGGTCACATTTTCTATTTTTTTTCTGAAATCTAGAGAGCTTAAAACTTCCTTTTAAAAATTTAAATTTTAAAATGTTAACTCAGAAGTTCATAGAACCACTTGACTCCAGGAGCTGCCATTTTAGGAAAAAACACCAAATATGGTGAGACTTGTGATGAACTCATAAGTTTCGGCAACACTGCCTAATACTTTCCTTCAAAATATTCTACAGAAAAGTCAGAAGAATGCTGAAAATAGTGTAGGTAGAAAGGTTAGAAAACAGCGCTTAGAAGGAAGTACACTTGAAGGGCTGAAGATTTACATGTACTGTAAATACTGCCTGTGTGCACTGGAGTGAAATTAAAACCACATGTCAACTTTTATTCCGAGTTTACTGGCTCTATTGTGCTCGTGACACCTGTGGAGCTGCCATTCCACATATGCATGTCAGCGGTGTGGAAGGGCCATCCGTCCATGTTTACCTACTCCTTTAACTTCAGAGTAGAGGGCAGAGAGGGGAACTGGCTCCTCTGTCTCAAATCTGGTTGGCCAGAGGACTGGGTCAGAATCCCACTCCTGCCTTCCCATTATCAGGCTGCTTCCCACTGGAGGAGGAAAGTGCTACTCCGCAAATGGAGCTTAGCTCTCTCTCACTGGGGATGGGATTGGTTGGCTATAGGCTACTTGGGTGGCAGAGGGGCGTTGCTGGGATAAGGCTGGCTTTGGGCAGCAAACAGCTGCTGCTGTTGGGAATAGGTCTAAACACAGCCTGCACCCAGGGCTCGGATATTGGCCCACAGAGCAGGCTAAGGCACTCCCATAGCCAGGCTGGAGGAGTAGATGAAACCCAGCTGAGGAAGCCCTGACAAGCATGGAGACCACTGGGCTGGACATTACAATATAGCAGCATCCAAGATTCACAACTTGGAGCTCACACCACACCCAAACGTGAGTGATAAGTGCAGGGGACAGGAGATGCCCTCTTTTGGGACTAAGGGACACTGACTATTGAACCACTTGGAGGAGAGGAAGGTGATCAGGAAACAGCCAACATGGATTCACCAAGGGCAAGTCATGCCTGACCAACCTGATTCCCTTCTAAGTTGAGACAAGTAGGGGGAGAGATAGCTCAGTGGTTTGAGCATTGGCCTGCTAACCCCAGGGCTGTGAATTCAATCCTTGAGGGGGCCATTTAGGGATCTGGGGCAAAAATAAAGGACGGTACTTGGTCCTGCTGTAAAGGCAGGGGACTGGACTCAATGGCCTTTCAAGGTCCCTTCCAGTTCTGAGAGATAGGTATATCTTCATATTAAAGACTAAACTGGCTTTGTGGATATGGGGAAAGCGGTGGGTGTGATATACCTTGACTTTAGCAAAGTTTTTGATACAGTCTCCCACAGTATTTTTGCCAGCAAGTTAAAGTAGTATGGATTGGATGAGTGGACTATAAAGTGGATAGAAAGCCGGCTAGATCATTGGGCTCAACAGGTAGTGATCAATGGCTCAATGTCTAGTTGGCAGCCGGTATCAAGCGGATTTCCTCAGTGGTCGGTCCTGGGGCTGGTTTTGTTCAACATGTTCATTAATGATCTGGATGATGGGATGGATTGCACCCTCAATAATTTTGTGGATGACACTAAGCTGGGGGGAGAGATAGGGGCCAGAGTGACCTAGACAGATTGGAGGATTGGACCAAAAAATCTGATGAGGTTCAACAAGGACAAGTGCAGAGACCTTAGGATGGAAGAGTCCCATGCACTGCTACAGGCAGGGGACCGACTGGCTAAGTGGCAGTTCTGCAGAAAAGGACCTGGGGATTACAGTGGACGAGAAGCTGGGTATGGGTCAACAGTGTGCCCTTGTTGCCAAGAAGGCTAACAGCATACTGGGCCGCTTTAGTGGGAGCATTGCCAGCAGATCGAGGGAAGTGATTATTCCCCTCTATTTGCCACTGGTGAGGCCACATCTGTCCCCACTACAGAAAGGATGTGGACGAATTGGAGAGAGTTCAGCGGAGGGCAATGAAATAGGTTAGGGGGTGGGGCACATAACTTAAAAGGAGAGGCTGAGGAAACTGGGCTTATTTTGTGTGCAGAAGAGAATAGTAAGGGGGCATTTGATAGCAGCCTTCAACTACCTGAAGTAGGGTTCCAAAGAGGGATGGAACTGTTCTCAGTGGTGACAGATGGCAGAACAAGGAGTAATGGTCTCAAGTTGCAGTGGGGGAGGTCTAAGTTGGATATCAGAAAAAACTATTTTACTAGGAGGGTGGTGAAGCACTGGAATGGGTTCCCTAGGGAGGTGGTAGAATCTCCATTCTTAGAGATTTTTAAGGCCTGTCTTGACAAAGCCCTGGCTGGGATGATTTAGTTCGGGTTGGACCTGCTTTGAGCGGGGGGTTGGACTAGATGACCTCCTGAGGTCTCTTCCAACCTTAATCTGTGATTTAATGATTCTAAACTGCTTGCATGTCCCCTTCACCTGTCAGAATCCAGTTTAAAGGCTAACTCCATTCAGTTACCCTTGGTGGCTGTTTTTGTCTGTCAAAAATTAGTCAAAAAGCTGAGCAGTGTGACTACAGCCCCTTGTCATCAGATTTGTGCAGGGAGTACTGTTAACCTTTCGCTAAAGTGCTAAGAGCCATGAGTGAAAATCCTGAAAGATAACATCTTCAGAAAAGTTTGAGTAGCAGCCGTGTTAGTCTGTATTCGCAAAAAGAAAAGGAGTACTTGTGGCACCTTAGAGACTAACAAATTTATTTGAGCGTAAGCTTTCGTGAGCTACAGCTCACTTCATCGGTTGCATCCGATGAAGTGAGCTGTAGCTCACAAAAGCTTATGCTCAAATAAATTTGTTAGTCTCTAAGGTGCCACAAGTACTCTTATCTTCAGAAAAGCAGCATTTGGAGGTAAGCAATCATCACTTATCTACCACATGGATGTTGTAAAGATTGATTAATGTGATTTCCCTTTTGTTAAGGGGGGTCTGAAGATGAAAAGCACTACTCATGTGCCAAGTACTAGTAATAAAATGTGACCTGTCAGCTTTGTTGTGGTTTGTGGGTGAGTGACTCCCTGACTGCGAAGAGGCAGATGGAAAACTGCAAGATTTTGTCCTTGTAATGCTTCAGAGAACAGTATTCTTGTATATTTCAAACTGCATCTGCTCAGAAGAATCCTACCTGCAGAGTGGAGGTACCCTGGTTTCTACATATCTTTAGTCTTATAGAAACAGGGCATTCTGTGTGTTGTGAACATGTAGGTCGAAAACTAGGATTTTTAGCAATGTTGTAAGCCTTGTTCTATAGGGTGACAGTGTTTTTGTTTTCCTCATAATGTAGTTTAAAAAGAAAAGGTGCCCTTAAAAGTTGAATCTAACAGTCATTATGGTACCCATTTTCATAATGTTGGGATCTTTTCAGGCCCAACCCCTCATGCTCCCTGTGCTCCTCTCCTTTCTCAGTTTCTTACTTTTCTGGAATAGAGAATCCTTGCCAATGGATAAACTTTAATATCCTTGAAAAACACCCCAGTGTTCATTAATCATAACACTCTCAAAAGGCTACAAAGATTTTGTTTTTCTGTTTTACCTTCTGCTTGAGGCAAAGGTATTCATCTCAGATTCTGAAAGCAACTGAAATGACTCCCATAAAACATCACATGAGAAGATTTTCTTGTTGGGCAATATGGAGGCCTTTATTTAAGCAGAAAATATTCCTGTTTGGCTAGATCTGACAAATATTTGACGCACTAGCAGCATGTGTTCGGGATGTGAGGACAAAAACGCCCTTAATGAACACTCTCACTGAGCAGTGCTTCTAGAAACTTGGTTATAAAAGCTACTTGCAATCTTAAGGTCCTCTGTTATTGGTGAAGGAGTGGGAGTGAGCACTGGGAACAAGTGACATCTTAAAGGAGGCTACAGTTGTTACCTACTTGTGCTCTTGTTCTGCAGCCCTTCCCAACTGGGACAGATCTGGGTAACTGTTAATAGGTGTTCTGCTACAGAGGACCAGAGCTGACATGCAAAGGATTTCTTGGTTGACACACAAAAACCCACAATGGTTCTATATCTGTAGTTTCTAAATTGATAAACCTAAATACAGCTCCTTGATGGTGTATTTATTTCTATAAAGAGCTTTGCATGGGGGAAAAAATCCATGCTTCATATTTTTTTAATCAGCCCTGTATTTACAAAAACACATATCCCACATTTCTGAATTCCAGTCTTGAAAGTTATTAGGGGTAAGTAAAAGTGAGTAAGTCTTAACAAAACATTATCAGGCCCTGGGTGATGTATTTCTGTGCTAGCATCCCTGTGACTGATCTCAGAGAGCCTGGATCCTCCTCCAGGGGTTCTGTATTTATTTATTTTATTAGGTCATCACTGCGGAGGTCTTTTTTCTGTCCAAGGGAATGTGTGACTTGTAGACGGTGCATTTTGTTTGCTACATCCAGGTCACCATAGCTTCAAAACGATTTTGGGGGAAGACCGATGGTAGGAGGTTTAAGTTTAGTTTCTAATAAGATTGTAGTGCTAACAGAGGTCATCAAATTTTGTAGCTTGCAGTGAACAGGGGCCCTTGCTAAGCAAAAGCAAATTTCTGTGTTAACGCACCCATCAACATCATATGAAAGCCTGGGAGGACAAATTGCAGTTAAACTTGCTATCAGTCACAGCCCTAAAGTGTACCTGATGTTTCAAGAGACTTTTATCCTGTTCTCCCTTGTTGGAGGTGTGGGTGTGAGAAATGGGAATATTCTAAGACATTAAGATAAAGATGAACTATTTTTACACATTTGTATCTAAATATTTAAAGGAATATTTTTTCCAGATGTTTACCTTCCATTCCCCCACCACCTCTTTAAAAAAAAACACTCTTTTCCGGCAGTATCTCTGATACTGAGGAGGATTTTTTGAGTGCCATATAAGAGTTATGTGCCAGAAAATTGAGATATGTTAAAGGGGTGTTCCTATCCATTTTTAGACAGTAGTGTGAAGGAGCATAACACTTATTCATATGGCTAGACTTGAGAAACTGTTAAAGGAGTCTTATACAAGGACAGTGGATGGTTCCAGAATGTATTTGAATAAGGATTTTTTTTCTTATCTCTTGATTACTGGTTCAAATACTGTTCATGTCAGTAATAAATTTAAATGAATGAAAATCATTATTCCCTGGCAGCCATTCACTCGCCAGTATCTCATTAGCTGGAGGTTTTTTTAGCGGTGACTTCAGTTGGTTAAGTTAACTTAAAATAAAGCCCTTATTCACCCTCACGCTCCTCCTCCTGCCCCAAAAAAGTTTTGAGTACTTAACTAGAAATGAGCAGTGTTTCTCAACAACTGGGCCGTGGACTGGCCCCAGTCCCTGAGATCTCCTTGATGCAGTTTAGGAAGGCAGCATCAGGTTGACGAAACACTGTTATAGAGCATCTGAGGCTCCAAAATTCTTTCCCCTTGTATGTTTAACTGAGAGCCTTGATGATGTCTTGCCAAAACCTTCGGAATCTGGGACAATTCAAAATGCGTGTAGTGCAGAACCTCTAAGCTGGGGGAATGAATTCTCCAGCAATTACTCATTGGTGGTGTGGCTTATTTGTTTCAGTTTAACAGAAGTAAAATAGAAGCGTTGCAGTAAGGGGCAAGTCTGTGCTTAGCTTATTGAGATGCTCTTAGCATGTTAAAGAGTGCTGTTTTATTTTGGCGTCTAAATCCTTTGTTTAAAATTTCTCCCAAAATCTCAGTTGTGTATATAAAGATTTATTACATTGTCGTGAATCATTCATCTGACTAAGCAGTAAAATGCAGCAGAGATTGCAATCCTAGAAAAATGTTTTAGTAGGAAATAAATGGGTGTGATCATACACCCGTTAGTCAGTGGAGCTGGATTTGGCTCGGAGCTAGTACAACTCCAGTGTCATAGATGTCAACACTGATTAGTGACATTCAGTTCTTCTAAGGGGTTCAAATTACGTATGGTATTGGAGTGTGCAGATGTCTTCACGTTCATAACAGAAATGAATTTCACAAATGGAAATATTTCTAAGAGACTTATACAAATAGCATTCCTCTTAAGTAACTCAATCTCTCATTTATCTCGTCTTTATTGAAATTCAGTCACTTTTTGCAACATTTGCATCAGAGCATTGCAAGTCAATTGATTCTAGAAGAACTTCAGCCTCAGCTACTTTGGTTTAGACGAAAAAGTCCTGAAAACGACCTGAAATATTTTTAATGCCCCTTAGACAGTAATCTCTGAACCACTGACAGAATGCATCTTGAAGCTGCTTGATCCATTCAGTATATTGATGACTCATTTGTTAGCATGCAGAAAAAAATCATTCTACTGAAGAAGACCTTGAAAAAGAGTTGTTGGCTGAAAGGTTGCTGTCTGAAAACTAAGATCAGAAACTAGTTAATTCTTGCCCTAAAGTTGGATAGTTATGTTGTTTAGGAAATATGTAACCTCTGAAACAGACAGATCTGAGCCATTCCCAGTTTTCAGCCATATCAGCAGCTAAAAATAGGGCTGTAGATTAATCGCAGTTAACTTATGTGATTAACTCAAAAAAATTAATTGCGATTAATCGCAGTTTTCATCACACTTAATAGAATACCGATTGAAATGTATTAAATATTTTTGGATGTTTTTCTATATTTTCAAATATATTCATTTCAATTACAACACAGAATACGAAGTGTACACTCTTCACTTTATATTATTTTTTATTACAAATATTTGCACTGTAAAAATTATAAAAGAAATAGTATTTTTGAATTCACTTCATACAAGTACTGTAGTATAATCTCTTTATTGTGAAAGTGCAGTTTACAAATGTAGGGTTTTTTGTTACATAACTGCACTCAAAAACAAAACAATGTAAATAGAGCCAACAAGTCCTCTCAGTCTTACTTCTTGTTCAGCCAATTGCTAAGACAAGTTCGTTTACATTTACGAGAGATAATGCTGCCCTCTTCTTATTTACAATGTCATCTGAAAGCGAAAACAGGTGTTCACATAGCACTTTTGTAGCCAGCATTGCAAAGTATTTATTTGCCAGATATACTAAAAATTCGTATGTCCCTTCATGCTTCTGCTACCATTCCAGAGGACATGCTTCCATGTTGATGATACTTGTTAACAAAATAACGTGTGTGTTAAATTTATGACTGAACTCCTTGGGGGAGAATTGCATGTCTCCTGCTCTGTTTTACTTGCATTCTGCCATATATTTCATGTTTTAGCAATCTCGGATGATGACCCAGCACATGTTGTTCGTTTCAAGAACACTTTCATTGCAGATCTGACAAAACACAAAGAAGGTACCAATGTGACATTTTAAAGGTAGTTACAGCACTCGACCCAAGGTTTAAGAATCTGAAGTGCCTTCCAAAATGTGAGAGGGAGCATGCTTTCAGAAGTCTTAAAAAAGCAACACTCAAATGTGGAAACTTCAGAACCCAAACCAACAACAAAGAAAATCAGCCTTCTGCTGGTGGCATCTGACTCAAATGATGAAAATGAACATGTGTAGGTTTGTACTGCTTTGGATCGTGATCGAGCAGAACCTGTCATTAGCATGGACACGTCCTCTGGAATGGTGGTTGAAGCATGAAGGGACATATGAATTTTTAGCACAGTCTGGCACGTAAATATCTTGCGATGCCAGCTACAACAGTGCCATGCGAATGCCTGTTCTCATTTTCAGGTGACATTGTAAATAAGAAGCAGGCAACATTATCTCCCATAAATGTAAACAAACTCGTTTGAGCAATTGACTGAACAAGAAACAGGAGTGAGTAGACTTGTAGGCTCTAAAGTTTTACGTTTTATTTTTGAATGCAGGTTTTTTTTGTACATAATTCTACATTTGTAAATTCAATTTTCACGATAAAGAGATTGCCCTACAGTACTTGTATTAGGTGAATTGAAAAATACTATTCCTTTTTTTACAGTTCAAATATTTGTAATAAAAAATAAATATAAAATGAGCACTGTACACTTCGTATTTTGTGTTGTAATTGAAATATATTTGAAAATGTAGAAAACATCCAAAAGTATTTAAATAAATGGTATTCTATTATTGCTTAACAGTGCAGTTAATCACAATTAATTTTTTTAATTGACAGCCCTAGTTAAAAATGCTTTGATCTTTTCCAAAAACGCAAGGAACTTTACTGTGATCTTCTGAGCCTCTAACCTCAAAAGTAGAAACCACATGAATTGCCGTAGTAGATCTAACCAATGGTCTGTCTAGTACAGAGGACCAATGTATTTGGCTTCTTGTTTCTCCTTGAAAGTTTGAAGTTGGCCGTGATATAGGCCACCTGATCTAGCAAACTTGACTATTGTAACAACAATCACAAATGAGTTTTTCTTGTTCTATTTCTATTACATTGGGATTTTTGGACGCTAATCAGGTCAGGTCCATTGCACTGGATACTGCATATACGTAGGTCCTGATCTTGCAATCAGATCTATGTACGCAAACCATTATGCCTATATGGACCAGGTTTGCCAGACTAAGGCCAGATAGCATGAGACTACGACTAAAACTTCAAAAGTACCTAAGTGAAAATTGGATTTAGGTTCCAAAGTCACATAGGATAAAGTTTTCAAAAGCACCTGTGCCTTTCCAAATTGCTTGTAGTCTAATAGCCTAATCCTGTAAACACTGAAGTAACTTTATTTAGGTGAGTAGATCTGTTGAAATAGAGAAGACAAAGGGTGTGGGAAAGGGATGCAACATACAAGCAGAGTAGTCGCAGTGATAGTTGTCAAACATTGTGTTAGTTCCGTGGTGTGTGCGTGTGCGCACGTTGAGCTTTTGCATTTTTTATTTAAAAAGAAAAAAGTATTAAGTAGCTGAGGGGAGGATTAAGGGAAAGAGAAAGGAAGGATGAGGAATGCTGAGGAGGAAGGAAAAGGGGACATCCTGGAAAGCAGTGAGAGTGAGGGAGAGGGGTGGATGGAGGTCGGAGCAAATACCAATCAGCGGATAGCCTCAAATTCTAGACATTACTTTCTAAACTCTTTCCACACGGATTCAAACAGTGCTTCATTGGGTCATACTCAAGTTGTCTTCTGAGAAATAAATAGGATTGCCAGCTTTAATTGCTGAATACCAAACATCCTTGCCCCGCCCACTCACCGAGGCCCCACCCCTCACTCTCTCCTTCCCCCTCCATCTGGTCGCTCTCCACTCCCCTCACTCACTCTTCCCTCTCCTGGGACTCGCCTGCAGAGCCAGGCTGGGAGGAACTGATGTGGAGCCTGCTCAACTGCCCAGTCAGGGCACAGCAGGGCGTGGGGTGGATTGGTCCCTGGAATGAGGGGCTGGGGCAATTGAGACATGGTAGGGGTTGGTCCCTGTAGCAAGGGGTCAGGGCTGGGCCAATCAGGGCACAGTAGAGGTCTGTCCCTGGAGCAAGGGGCTGGGGAGGAGAGGGGCCAGTCCCCGTAGCGAGGGGCAGTTGGGGCACAGCAGGGGCCGGTCCCTGAAGAGAGGGGCTGGGGCAGAACAGAGAGGCAGACAGGAATGAGGGGGGGGAAAGAGTAGCTAACTCTACAAAACATTTAGGATGTCAGTAATGATAACTTCTGAGACACACACCATTTGTTTTTTTCAGGAGTGTACATCTTTAGGATGTTAGTGGAAGAATATTATTTTTCAGTTAATCTGATATTTTTCAGTAAACATGCAATAACAAATAATGTTAGATCATGCTCAACATCTTCTAAATGTTGCACCACTTTGACATACAAGATATTTCCAGAGTAGCTATGAATGGGGGTAGGGACTTGTTGGGGGAGATGTGGAGAAATTTTCTGAAGTTCATTTGTGTAATAGCACGTAGAATTTAAGCAGAGAGAACACCCCTCCCACTTCATAAGCTCTCTTTCTCAGTTATTCCTTTTGCCTAATTATACCCATGTTTAAAACAGTTAGTTTAGCTATCTCATATCAGATTTTGTCTATCAAGCTTTTTTTATTTTCAGAGGTATCTGAGATAGTGTGGGTATTCCCACCTTTTTTTTTTATTGTTATGTACTGTTCTGGAGCTTTGTAATACACATACTTTATTAATTATTTTGCAGTAATTTAGGTGCTAGAATCCTGATGCTGTTTCTAGTGAAACGTTGGGGCTAGATAACATTGACAAAACTAGACACAGTTGAAAGGTAGTGCATAAAGCCCTGGTTCCTTCTCAACCACCACCTACACTCATTACTCACAAAAGCACACTTTTGTCTAATATAACTTTGTAACTTTCCTAGGCTAATCTTGCCCAACTATTGAGTGATTCTCGGGATCGAAATAAGCATCTGGGAGAAGAAATTAAAGAACTGCAGCAAAGACTGGGAGAAGTACAAGGAGACAACAAGGTACTGCAAACTTTTTTCTTTACTAGGAAGACTACATGTAATGTGTAAACTGGACTAGAGACAAGCTCCTCAGAAAAACTGAATGAAGAAATATTTTGTTGTTTTATTCATAAGTTTCTAGAATATTGAGGTTACAAAAAATACTCAGAACAGGAAAACAAAAACAGCCTACACAGGATGCTAGTAACCTAGGTTCCTTGGATATGATATTTTTTGTGCATGCTACATTTGTTCTGTTTTCTTTGAATATTTATTGCGGATCCTGTTTTGGGTTAATCACCGTTAGCTTCTGCTCTTTTATATGCTGTTCCTGGTGTTTCCATTTGTAAATATATTTGGACAAGCTTTTAATCTTTTCTTGGTTATGTGATATTTTAAAGTATTTTGACAGGGTCAGGCCAGATGGCTACAGGAGAGTGTTAGAAGGCAGATATATTAGCCCCAGGTTAAGCAGGTCCCTTTTCCCTGGGTAAGGTAACAGGGGCAGTTCCAGAACAAGAAGGAACTTGCTGGAACAAATTCAGGCAGGCAGGCTAATTAGGACACCTGAGCCAATTAAGAAGCTGCTAGAATCAATTAGGGCAGGCTGGCTAATCAAGGCACCTGAGTTTAAAAAGAAACTCACTTCAGTTTGTGGCATGTGTGCAAGGAGCTGGGAGCAAGAGGTAGTAGGAGCTGAGAGTGAGAAGGCATACTGTTGGAGGACTGAGGAGTACAAGCTTTATCAGACACCAGGACAAGGAGCCTGCGGTGAGGATAAAGAAGGTGTTGGGAGGAGGCCATGGGGAAGTAGCCCAGGGAGTTGTAGCTGTCGCACAGCTGTTCCAGGAGGCACTCTAGACAGCTACAGTCCACAGTGCCCTGGGCTGGAACCCAGAGTAGAGAGGGCAGGCCTGGGTTCCCCCCAAGCCTCTCAACTCCTGATCAGACACAGGGAGAGTTTACCTGGACTGTGGGTTCCACCAGAGGGGAAGGTCTCTGGGCTGTTCCCCAACCCACATGGTGGATCAGCAGAGACTGCGGGGATTGTTCTTTCCTTTTTCTCAGGCTGGCCAGTGATGAGGTTAGCTGAGTGAACGGCAGGTTTGAGCCACTTGCAAAAGTGGCCAAACTGAGGGCTGCTGTGAATCTCTAAGGCAAGCAAATCCGCCAATAAGCGCAGGACCCACAAAGGCAGAGGAGGAATTTTGTCATGGTATCTAATGCAATAATGTAGAATTTCAGTATATGATTAAAAAAGGTGTTGTTTTATATTTTTCTCTCAAAAAAAACATAGACCCAAGTGGTCTTGAAGTACATATTTCTTTATGAATTTTAAGTAATCATTCTGCTAATTATCTTTACATAACCAATTTATTTTATTACCAAGTTTAGCAATGTATATGGAACATTGCTCGAAAACTGCTGTTCAGTATTAATCAAACTCCTGTTGTCTGTTAATTGAAATATATAAGCTCAAGCTAAATGTGTGTACCACTCGCAGATGGAGCTGTGTACAAAAGTGTGCACACAAATCAAACTAGTGAAAGGTAGGACTTGTAACAGGTGGTGGGGAGACTAGGTAAGGACTAAAAACTAGCAAGGCTTATAGGGAGCAGAATCAAAATTACACAAGGCCTCAATCCCGTACTGGCGTATCTCTATGATCAGTGGAGCACCACTCGAGTAGCTTGCAGGACTGGGGCCTAAGAGCTGGCTTAAACACACTTTTTATACAATTATAACTGTATCTGTTTAGAAACTGATAAAATGGTAAAACTCTTATTTGGACACAGTTATATTGATATAAGGTGCTTATAACAGCTGCTGTAGCTTATTCCAATAAATCTATGTAAATGTTTTTGCTTTGTTTCCTTTCACTCTTGTGCTCCATCCCTTGTCTCCATTTTCTTTGCTTCCTTTTGTGTTCTGTTTTCTTTCATGATTTCTCCCCATATATCGTTGAAAACTTACTTTTATTTTGTAAGAGCATCCTGTCTCCAGCTCTCGCCTTTGCAGAGGAAGGATGGTCCAGTGGTTAGGGCACAAGCCTAGGACATGGGAAACCCAGGTTCAATTCCTTCCTTCAACATAGATTTCCTTTGTGACTTCAGGCAAATCACTTAGCTGCTCTGTGCCTCAGTTCCTCTTCTGTAAAATGGGGATATTACTGCTGTACCTCACACTGGTGTTGGTTTATAGATAGAGCTACTCTGATACTACGGTGACAGTGTCTATATAAGTACCTTAGATTGTCAGACTTGCCTTTTATCTGTGTGTTCCTCTCTCCCCGCCTCTTTTTTTAATGTTCCCCTGCACCCCTTTCCCATCTTTGTCAAAGGTGCTGTTCAGAAAATGCCTACAGGGTGTACTAATGCAAATTCTGAGTCCAGTCGAGGAACAGTAAGATGTCAACTAAAAATACATATGTTGGCTCACATGGCTTTTCAAAGATCGTGCCTCAGGAAAAAAAGTTTAACAAAGTCTCTCCACTTTATTCCACTCCTTCTGTTCATAACATGAAGATACAAAAAATCAAAACCCAGAGTTCTTGCCAGAAATGGCTCATGATCTGACTGCCCCACCAAGGGCTACATTGTGGCATTCAAGGTGATCTGTAGAGGAGGAAAATAATTATGAATAATGCCTATTTCTTATATAGAGCTTTTTATCAGTAGATCTCAACGAACATCACAATCTTTGATATACACCTCTACCCCGATATAATGTGGTCCGCGGGAGCCAAAAAATCTTACCGCATTATATGTGAAACCGCATTATATCGAACTTGCTTTGGCCCCCCTGCTCTTTGGCCCCTGACCGCCCCCTCCAGAGACCCCCACCATCCCTAATCACCCCCAGGACCCCGTCCCCTACACAGCCCGCTGTCTCCTGACTGCCCCAACCCCTATCCACACCCCCTGACAGGCAGTCACTGGCAGCGGCGGGAAGCGGAGCCATGTGGCCACAGCCCGCTCCACTCCGCCAACTCCCAGCGGCGGCGCTCAGTTTCCCGACGCCGGTGAGTGCGGGGAGGTTGGGGAAGGGACGTTCCCCACATTCAACAGTGGTGGGAAGCGGAGCGCCATGGCTGGGAGCCGGCGGAGTGGAGCGGGCTAGCGCTGGGCAGCTCCGCTGCCACCAGTGAGTGCGGGGGAATCCCTTCCCCCAAGCCCCCTCCCCCAAGCAACATGGCTAGGGTTGAGGCAAGGGAAGCGAAGTGGGCTGCCCCCAGCCCCCTGCTAATCACCCGGACCATAGCTCCTGCCTCCCAGACCCAGGGGTGTGGGGGGGGGGGACTGCTTTACTGCTTTGGCAGCCCCCCTGAAATGTGCTCGCAGCCTCCAAGGGGGCCTCAGACCCCTGGTTGAGAACCACTGCTTGTTGCCATATTTTACTCTCTCCTAGCTTTGGTAGCAAAAGTTCTGGGATGGTGGTTCTGAGCTGGCAGAAGAGTTAACTCAGCATTGCAGTACTGATAAAATACAGTATATACAAAAACAATGAATTACAATAATTTCTTACGTTTTTATACTGCCATTTTTCTCTCTCCATTTTTTCCGAAGCAAAGGAGGGCCCTGAGTCGACGTCAACTTTATTTCTGGCAAGAGATGAGCAAGCAGCTGCTTTTGCAGCCAGTGAAGCTGCTGCTGGATGAACAATTCTGCCTGTGCTTGAACATGCATGACTCATAAAACCTGTCCCTCAATGACATGGGTTTTGTAGAATTAAAAAAAAACCCTTAACAGAGCCGTTGTGTGATATTTAAGGAAAAGTGTGTTGATGGCCTATTTTTTTTCCTTCAAATTGCATTAATGTTCACCAGTAGTGAGATACAACGGTTAATTGGGTTAGCAATGGGATTTTAACTGATGACCTTTGTACTTGTTATGGGAATTGTGGATTCTAGATATTAAGTACATAATCAGTTAGACAAGAGCAAATTGCTTGTATTTGACTTTTTTAACTGGACTAATTTTCCCATTTATTCAGCTAGAACTCAAATGGCACAAACAGTAAAACATTTCCAAAAAGTCTCTTGAAAGATTTGTTGCTGCAACTAAAGAAATACAGCTACAGTTACACTGTAGCACTCAAGCAACTGAGTTCTAAGAGTATTTACTCTTAGGGTTGTTCACAATCTCTTATCAACTCTGACACATGAAAACTACTGTGTTTACCGGGTACTTGATTTTTAAACCCCTTTTCTACCCAGCGTTGGGACAGTGATACTTGGAGAATAAACCCTTAAACTTAGAGGGCCTGAAGAGATCACGCTCGTGCCTTAAATGGAGACATAGAAGTTGATTGGGGGGGAGGCTAGACGCTTCTAGGAGGTGAGGTGACTCTCATCTCCACTTTAATTCCCACTCACACAAGTCACTGACAGAGAAATGATTTGCTGAGCTGCTAAGGGTATAGTTCAGTGATAGGACAACATGTTGTGTCCAAAATAATTGCTACAGTATTACTGCCCATACATGAGACACAGTCATTGTCAAACTAAGTCTGTCATGTGAAAACCCACTGTGTCAGAGGTCCCATCCCTGGGCCAAGCAGCCTGCTGTGGCTTGGAAGTCCTATACATGAGCTTACCAATTACCAGAATTCCCTTACCCAAACTACTTGCTCAGTATGAGACCATTACCACAATTCAAGCCTGTGCAGAATTGGTCCTCATTTCCAGCCTAGGTCACAGGCTATTTGGCAGTAGCAGTGTTATGAACTCTGGTGTAGAGTGCTGGTGGCTGCCTGCAGTGTTATCTAGAGTTGTTTTCATTAGGGTTAGGTGGTGGTACTGGAGAAAAATGGCAGCAGCAGCTTATCTGCACCAGCTGGTGCAGCTGCCCTAGTGCTGGCAATGGTGTGAAGTTTGAATTTAAAAAAAAGGTGAGACACATCTCGGATAATTAGGGGATTGAAGGGTCTGTTCATAAAGCAGCATAGATATTGTTTTGATGCCCTTTTCAGGGATGAGTCCTTCAACTTGCAATCAGTCATTGACTGTTTAGACTTGGTGGTGACTTGATATACCTCCGACCGTGACTGTGAGGCACAAGCTATTCAGTTACTGCTGTGGAGTATAGTGGTAAGCCAGTCGGTCTGGCAACTTTGCCTAACCAGCTGAACCAGAAGCATGACAGCTAAAGCCTGCTAGGTGGGGATGGACACCTGTAGCATGTATCAAATGTGTGAATCGAATTGCTGTAGAAACTAGCTATGTGATAAGTGTAATTATTACACTAAGAAATCGTGTTATTATTTGGCACTAACAGTGCATTTGGTCCTCTATAAGCAACATAGGCACTCACGGTTCCTGTCTCAAGTTTTTATGATTATGCAAAGTACACAAAAGTGCACTGGGATACCCAGAAGCGCCAGTGTAACATTTCATTAACATAATGGGCTGGAGACAGCATTTCACTGCTATGGCTTAAGGTTGGTGCTCTTCATGGAGAAAGTGAGTTGAAAAGAATTACTGTACCTTCATATTGTATATATGTGTGTGGCCACGAGTAATCTAGTTATATATTTAATCTTCTGGTTAGTATTTTGAGATAAATTCTGTATGATCAGATAAAACGATAGTGCAGTACAGTATCCCTGTATCCAGTTCACAACTTCAGCCTACCTTTGGAACCTAAGAGTGTTTAAGTTAACAGAATTTAATAAGTCACTAGTGTCTCCCATCCCTAATGAACCAAAAGAGGATCCAAAATAATGCTCCCAAAATACACATGTACATGCTGTGAAAGCAGTATCACTGTACTCTTCCTTTTCCATGGCAATTGCTCCCTGTGCACATTGTGCTCCTAGCAGGAACTATGAATCTGGGGGGGGAGGGAGAGGGCGAAGGGAATAGTTTTAGCCAGGGTGCAGTACATTTAGTAAATAAAATACCACAGAGGTAACAGATTCAAAGTTGAAACTTATTTAGCGTGATAATGGCATTGCTTTGGCTCCGACCCTGCAAATATTTACATAAAATGCTTAATATTACACTTTTTTATTTGTCCCATTGGTGGCTAATGAGTCTACTCCATGTGTCAGCCAGATTGATGGGATTACTCACAGTGCATAAAGTTAAGCACATGCATATGTCTCTTGCAATAGGTCCAAATCCCCTCTAAAGACTCACTTATGCCATGATTAAGGCTATGATTTAGTCACAGGTATTTTTAGTAAAAGGTACGGAGAGGTCACAGGCAATAACCAAAAAGTCATGGGCAGTGACCTCTCCTTGACTTTTACAAAATATACCCCTAACTAAATCTTAGGTACTGCAGGGATAGGGGGTGCTCCAGCAGCCGCTGCTGCTCCTGGGGTGGTGGGGTGGGCCGGCCCAGGGTCCTGCCACTCCTCCGCCCCAGGGGGCTGCTCTTGGCCCCACTGCTGCTCCTGGGGTGGGGGGGGCCTGTTCCGGGGCCCCGCCACCACTGCTCCGGGGCAGCGTCCAAGACCAGTGCCTGTGGCCTCCGAAGCAGGCCAGCCCCAGGGCCACCCCAGCTGCTCGGGCAGCCCTGGGGTCAGCTGCTGCAGCTGAAGAAGTCACGGAGGTCCTAGAAAGTCACGGAATCTGTGACCTCCGTGAAAGACTCACAGCCTTAACCACGATGTCTAGAAGGCTCTGCCAGATTAACATGCTTGTGTTAAATGCGACTACTGCCTGCTGTGCAGAACTCGCTTTTCCCCTCGTGTCTGTTCAGCACCTCGAACAGCGAGGTCTGATGGA
Source organism: Chelonia mydas (assembly GCF_015237465.2). Taxonomy (NCBI): domain Eukaryota; kingdom Metazoa; phylum Chordata; order Testudines; family Cheloniidae; genus Chelonia; species Chelonia mydas. The sequence goes on from NC_057852.1 coordinate 106,530,016, forward strand.
GGTATCTCGCTCTGTTTATTTTAACCAAAATTGTTGGGTTAAAATAAATTTTGATTTTATCATTTTTGCCTGCGCCTAGCACAGTAGAGAGAGTGATGCTAAATAATGGCATGCTGCACCCTGCTTTGTTTGGTGAAAGCCTGTTTGTTTAGTGTATGCTGAGCCTCTCAGGAACTGCTGCCTCTGTTTAAAGTGCACTTCACTTCAAAATCTACTGTGCTGGAAATATTTTTGGAGTCCTGAGGGGTCCTCTATTTGTATTAACCTATTTTGAGGAATAGAGCAACAAAATGAAGCTGAGTGGTTCTATCCTGGATGAATTCTGAATGATAGTTCAATAAAAATACAGTGCCCAGAGGGACGGAGTACAAACTTTATAATAAAAGGCTAAAATATAGAATAAACCCTTCTTTCTCCCCCCCGCTCCTTCGCTTTCCCCCTAGCATAACATGAAAATGCTGACATTCCAAGAGTTACAAAGGGAAAAATCTTTACAGCAGGTGGTGCCACATCAGCAGATGTGCAGGGTGCAGACCTGGAGGGCTAGACCTGCTCAGCTGCACCTGCTGTCTGAGTCGCTGAATGTCTGAAGTGATCTGTCATTTAGGAATAAGATGTTGGATTTGTGTTTAGGATTCCCCCCCACCCCCACACACTTCATCAGTAAATAAAGAACTGTGATTTGACTGGAACAAACTTTGGGCCTTGCAACCCTTATTCCTGCAAGTAGTATTTACTCAAGGCTGTAATCAAGGGTGCTGGAACTAGGGGTGCTGGGGATGTGACAGTACCCCCTGGTTTGAAGTGGTTTCCATCATATACAGCGTTTACAGTTTGCTTCAATGGCTCTCAGAACCCCACTGTACAAATTGTCCCAGCACCACAGGCTGTTACATATTATACCCCAGCCCCTTCTTGGGGTGTGGAATGAGCATGGTTGAATGGCATTAACCAAGGTCTCCCTATCTAGTGCTGTGTGCGCTTTGGAGAGATCCTAAGCCGTTACTTGCATTGAGGGGAGAGAAGGTTCCCTGCTCCCATTTTCTGAGCCTTCTGATCCTTATTTCAATTTACTTTTCTAACCAGTCGCAAAGTGAGATGCTGTAATACAGTTTGGCTATTAGCACTATGTGTTTCTCCCCTTTCACGTCTGTATGATCAGACGAAAGCTCTGGCCCCATTCCTAAACCTGCTTGGTTTAAAAATATATTTTTTTTAAATTAGCCACTGGTATATTTTCCAGGAACAATTCAGTGTGTGCTCCTTACAATATAATCCACGCTCTTTCTGTGGGAAGGGGGAAATGCAGTTTGTCAAATATGGCAGCCTGTGGACCATTACTTCACTCAGGAGCTGTAAGTCACCCTTTAGAGCTTATCAGGAGAAGCTATAGTAGCAGCACTTGTGTGGACTAAACGGGCTGAAGTGAAGAAGAAGAACCTGTTTTTGATGGTCTGCTTTGCATCAGTAGGATTTTAACTAGCACATAGGAACTGTGGTGACTGGCATCCTCTAAATACCTAAAATAAATGGAATATACAGTCTTCTGTTTCAGAAGATTGATTTGCTAACTCTGAAATATAATGGTGCACATTAATTCCTTTGTGCCACTGAAAAATGGGAGGGAAGTCATGGGAATTCTCACTGCAGATTTCTCAAGCCTCTGTGGAAATCCCACAAATTGGGCTACTGGGATGTAGGACTTTTTCCGAACTGTGCAAAGTATAAACAATTCTAAATGATGCATGTTCTTTAGCCTATGCACTCTGTAGGCTGTTTATTTTACCCCTTTTAATCCTTGAAACCTAATCCTCGGAGTAGCCTCTGTTTAACAGTAGTACTGAAAATGGTTGGATGTTAATTCAGGTCAGGCTTTGTTTAAAAAATGTTTACTAGCCATGAAAGATGCTGAAGATTTTGTTTTGCATTTTAACTAAACATTTTTAACATCTTCCACTATCATTATATGTTAATAGATATTTCAGAAACATTTGTTTTCATGTTCATGTAAAAATAGCCCCGTTCTTTTAATCTTCATGCTAATTCTGCACAAAGGTTGCAACTGGATTTAGTTTAGGAGGTGCATGTGTGGTGCTGGGCAAGTCACTTGACTTCTCTGTGCCATGTTTCCTAATCTGTAAAATTAGGATAATAGTTATTGTCCTTTGCAAACAGCTTTCAGATATAGGGGTGAAAAGCCTGATATAAAAGCAAGATATTATTTCTGGTAGTAAATAATTTTTAAAATTCAAAACCTTGTCTTTTCTGGAGAATGAGGATGGATCATATGTCCATGCTCACTTTAAACATATGCCCATATGTAAAATTCTTAAGTTACTGCTAGAGGGCCTAATCTGGCTTTTTGAAGTCACTAGCCAAACACCCATCAATTTGAATGAGAATGGGATAGGGCTCATAGGCACAAAAGTGATCTCTCGTAAAATGTGTCTGGTTCAGATTTGTGAGAGTCTGGAAAGGCTCTCTGATAACATTCCATATCTAGTGATACAATATACTCTGCTAATATTCTCTCAAGTGTTCAATCTGTGTTCTGTGGTTTATGAAGTCTTGGCATTTCTTGCAGCTCCTTAGAATGACAATAGCAAAACAAAGACTTGGAGATGAAGAAGTTGGGGCACGCCACTTTGCAGCACACGAGCGTGAAGACCTTGTTCAGCAGCTGGAGAAAGCACGAGAACAAGTAATAACTAATGGGCATTCAGTGAGAGATTGTTTTCACTGCTGGCAAAAGAATAAGTAAATTACAGTGCCTCTGCTGTGCTGTAATTGTTACCTGGTTTGCAATGCAGATAGTGGTGTTGGTGGCAAGGAAGTTTATACTCTGGTAGTATTTATTGAACATGTGTGTAAAGGGCATGCAGAGCACTTTATGCATCTACAAGGTATGCACCAGTGGAGATGAAGTTGCTTCATCTCAGAAATTCATCCACCTCAAGAGGTGGAATGTGACAGCTGTTGAGTAGCACATAGAAGCAGTTTAGGATTGTCAGTGAAGAATCCCATATTTAACCAGAAATGTCAGAGGCGCATACGTTGACATGATACGAGATGCCCAAACTGAAATTGAGCCAGGGGACAGATTAACATGTTAAAGTGCGTTCTTTAATTTCCACAATTGGGTAAGACTTCTGATTGATGTCTTTTCCAAAATCCCTTGCGCCTTTCATCAGGAAAGTGCTCTTTAACACTGCACTTAGTACTCACTGTGTACTGAATCACCAAGCCTTCGTGGTGTCTTCACCTAGATGTCCACTGGCAGTTGGTATCTCTCTTCCCAGTACTCATCTGGTTTACTCCTGCTTCGTGTACTGAAGACAGAACTTCAAAGCCCTGAACACATTTCAGTTGAAACAACTGAATTTTAAGGACAGGTGTTAGAACAGTTTTTCTACCCTATGTAGACTGGTTGCTTTCTTATAATTAGAAATGGGTCAAAACTTGAACCTTGAATATGAAACCCTTTTAATTGTGAAGGCTGCTGGGTTTTAAATTCTAATCCCAGGAGCTAAACCTGTCATTACAATCTTGGATCCAGTCCAGTCCAAAACCGCCAAGCCCCGACACCCCCCCTTCAGATGGAGCTGTAATTTCTAAGAACAACTGATCTCACAAGAGAGCCTTATCTAGATTTTTGCCTCGCACCCTACGCTAGCCCAGACCTACTCTATACCCAAATGCTAGCTCTTTAGTCCCTTGATACCAAGTTATAACCGTGCTAGGAACTACTTGTTGCTGACCTCATTCCGACCTTAGTGTGAATAATGTCTTCCTTTGCTTTTGTATTCCAAATGGTTTCTAAATATTATGCAAGCTAGTTCAGTTTTAATTGCTGAACTTTGTTTTAATATTAGTTTTAATGAAATAGAGAAAAATAGAGTAAATGATACTTTTAAAACAAAATTGTGTATGCATGGTCAAAAGAGAACAACAAATGCAATCTTTATTTCCTTTTTTTGGCTCTCATTTTAAAAGGGAGGAAATAGCAGTGCAGAAAAAACTGTAGCTATATGAATTTTAGAGTCAGAAGCTAAAGAAATTTTGCAGAAAGGTTATGCATCTCAACTTTTCTTACAGTGGTGTCTTCAGTGATATTACTGACAACAATTATAGGGAGCATCATAAATTAAAATATTGCTTGGTCAGGGTTTAATCTAATTTCTTTCCCAATATATTCAGGTAGCTTGAGTAGAGATGTAGTGATCAACAAAGATTGAAACTAAACTTCTCCAAAGTTTTAAGGATGTTTGATTCTGGGGGTTTGATTCAGTCTTCATATGCTGCCATTTAGTATGCTTATGGCTACTTTTTGTTTTACTTTTATGGATTATCAAAAATCTACTAATTGGCCTTCTAAATCTGACCCTCTTCAGAAGCGAAGTACTTGCTACTGTTCTGTGTCTGGATATGATGTACTCTTCAGTAAATTCTGCAGAATAACAATAGCTTTGATTTCTTCTCAGATTGAGACTCTGGAACATGATCTTCAAGCCGCATTGGATGAGCTACAGGATGTAAAGGAAGAACGCTCTTCTTATCAAGATAAAGCAGACCGACTCAACCAAGAGCTTAATCACATTCTGGGAGGACATGAAAATCGCATCATTGATGTAGATGCCCTGTGTATGGAAAACAGGTGAGTGTATAGGAAGTCTGCAGTGCTTCTTCAGTATGTACAGTGTGATGGTTCACGTGGTTCAAGGACTGAGTCACCTTGTTACCCCTTGCCTCTAGCGTGAGGTAGCTTTGTCTGAGGTAGCTGGGTGTTAGTGCCTTAACACCCCCAGCCTGTCAGCCACTCAAGCACTCTCCTTGAGCTGTGCCAGTCGTGGCTTTGCCTTGCAGGTTAACAAGAGGGGCACCTCAGACCCCTTGAAGCATTCCCTTGTGATATCCAGCCCCGACACTGGCTACTCACAGAAATCAGAGATCATCCATTCCCCAGCGAGTAGTGTACTCAGTTTCAGTTTTTTCTTAAATTGCTGCTCATGTGTAACACACAGCACTTGTGAGCACTTATAGTAAAACAAAAGGTTTATTTAAGAAAGAACAGAGATTTCACTAGAAACAAGAGTGATGGAAGCAAATGGTCTCAATACAAAACAAAATCATAAAACTTGAGCTTGGGAGCCTATGCTTATTAGTAGTTACCTTTCCTATCTAATAAAGTAGGTTTCCCCCCTCCCCCCAGAGTTCTGTTGTAAAACTGGCTGGTTTCCTAAGAACCAGGATCCAATCTTACATGAAATACCCCTGCTCCACAGGCTGTCGGCTCAGTGAATGGATGCAGAGTGTCTTTCTCCACCATGTGATATATGGAATCACTGTATCACATGCTATACTTCATGAATAAATACCATGCAAGTGGTGTGTTAGGTGTAGTGAGTTTGTCAGGTTGGAGAAAGGAGTTGCTTGTAAAGAAAAATGAACCCTTTGCCCATTAGCACCAATTAGCCTCTGTGTCACAGGCAGCAAATTGCTGAAATTGGTGCTCGCATCAGGAGCTCAGTCACATTGCATTCTTTGAAATATTTTCTTTAAAGCTGTGAACTGATGGATTTGGACTCTTAAGTGTTGTGCTTTGTACTTGTTCAGTTTCACATTTGTTTTCATTCCATCTAAATCATGAACAAGCAGTCAGAATTCACAATGGCAGGCAGCTTATTTGGATTTTGCTCAGCTGAAATGGTGGGAATGATGCTTTGCAGTGTGTGGGGATGAGGAAGGAGGGAATGGTTCATATTCTTTCAATCGGTTTATGGCACAGAATCAAAGACAACTTCAGAAGTAGCCATATTTTTACACTTCAGACATCCTGCACTGAATACTGAGACCAAACAGAGTCTTGAGCTTGTAAATGAGGGGCCTGAGCAGATGGATACATGGTTCTGAATACAGCTTTGACCACCGAAAGGGCTTGTCTTTTTATGGGAAAATTTGCCAATATAGTTATGCTGGTAAATTTGCCCTTGTAGACAAGTCCATTAATTCTCTGTCACTGCTTTGGAAAGGGGAAGTGCAGTTACAATATGATTTGGGCTCTCTGCTAGGACACTAGAAGAGAGGGCTCTGAAGAGGCTTTGCAGTATGTCCATAACATTTAATTACCTAGAATTTCAGAGTTACAGACACTGTTGTTTGAGTTCTGAAATGTTCATAATTCTGAACAAAATGTTATGGTTGTTCTTTCAAAAGTTTACAACTGAACATTGACTTAATACAGCTTTGACACTTTACTATGCAGAACAAAAATGCTGCTTTCCCTTTATTTTTTAGTAGGTTACGTTTAACACAGTACTGCACTATATTTGATTTTTTTTCCTTTTTCTCTGCTGCTGCCTGATTGCATACTTCCACTTCAAATGAGGTGTGTGGTTGACTTGTCAGTTCATAACTCTGGTGTCCGTAACTCTGAGGTTTTACAGTATACACATCCAGACTTAAGGGGCCAAAGGTGGGGAAATGACTTCTGAAGTCAAGTATGTCTTCCCTGAAGAATTAACTCAGGCTTTAGCCCAGATGTTGCCCTGATCTCTAATCTGTGATTGAGGGTGCTTTAAACCCAGGCTAGTAGACACAGTTGAGGGTATAATCTTGAACTTTGGTGTTGCTTCAGCCTGGGCTGGCAACCTGTCTACTTTGCAGTGAGAATGCAGGGTAATCCAGCCTGGCTGCTGTTAGTCTTCTGATGCTGTTCCACGATTGCACCTAGGCTGTACTTTGTTTGATCTTTCCTTCTGCATTGGAAGTCACCTACACTGTCTCAGCATTTTAACCCCATATTTGCCTGCTCCATGTCTGCTTCACTTGCACAGCATTTCAACAGATGTCTCCACTTGGAAGTTCAGAACATAAAAGTATTGTTCTCATGGCACTGCCACAGATGACAACTTCATGCCAAGTGAGAGAGTGTGAGCATCCTGTGAATGAATTTGTAGAGCAGACCAGTATAATGTACCACAAAGAACCAGCACATGGGCTAATACTGCATCATATGTGAATGCATGGGTAGGGCTTTACATTGGGGATGCTCCACCAGCGCTAGGTGAAGTCTCCAGTGAAGACATAACTGTAGAAGCCCCCTCTTGTGAAACGTCCTGCCAGTGGCTCCGTTTGTGCATTGTGCTATGCAATGACTAATACATTGCCAGTGTTTAATACAAAACAAACACAATATACAGGAGTCTAATGATATATATTATGTATTTTCCAGATACCTTCAAGAGAGATTAAAGCAACTTCAAGAGGAGGTCAACCTTCTTAAATCTAATATTGCTAAGTACAAGGTAGAGTTCTCCCAGCATATCATTATGCTGCGCTCCTCTATTTATAGTTTACTTTTTTTCATTTGTTTATACACATTTTAAAAAGCGTAAAATTGTTTGGGTCTGTAGCACCTTAGGAGTTAAAATTCCAGGTGCAATTACCACTTCCTCTTACTTGTAGTTTAAGACAACTAGATAATTTTAGTACCTTTATGTATTTTGTTTACATCCCCAGTCTTCCCTATAGACTTCTCAGCTGTTTTATAGCATAAAGAAATACCTGCTAGAAATATCTAGAAAGTGAATGTATTCTCTCAAGATCTAGGAAAAATTGCTCCTAGTTGGGGTTAGAATGTGACGTTGTTCCAGCTTGTCACTAAATGGAAGATTGGTGGACGTAGAAAATTAATGCTCTTGTGTTTCTACGAAGTGTTCGGACATTTATTATCATGCAGCTGTTCTTTTATCTCCATGTTTCCCAACACCAGTACTGTTGATTGGCAAATTTTAATGATTGATATATCTTCCTTATACCTCCACTTTTGGGATAGGCTGTATGTGTTTTTTTTTGCAGAATATATTTTCTGGACTAAATCTAGTTATCTGAGTATTCTTCCTCTAACCCTCTGCTCCAACTTCAATCAAAAAACACATCCTCCATTTTTCTGCATGAGACTTTAAGCCTATAGGTGATGCTTCTTAATTCCTTAATCACTGTTAAGCAGTCACAGCATTCCCTGCCATTCTAGTGAAGAGCAAAATTCCTCCAAAGCACTGCCATCCCCATCCCAGGCACAGGTATGAGAAACTGAGGTCACAAAGCAGGTGTGTGTGTATCTGATTTCTGAAGGACAGTTCTTTGGGAATAACTAGGGCTCAACTTTAGTGAGAATCATGATTTTACTTTGAACTCTTCCTAAAAGCCAGAATTTTCTGAAAGGACCTTAAAGAGAGTTTTAGTGCTCTTTTCTTTTCCCTCTTTAAGCATGTTCAAGAGAAACTTTCTGGAAGGTCAGAATTTTATCCCAGGCTGCTATTCCCTATGGAGTGTTTCTGCATTTACAAATGTATTCAACTTTTTCCAGAAATAGGACAGTTTTAAAAACCCAAGTGGTGGTGTGGGGGGGGATAGAAAGAAGAGTAAAGGGGGATGGTGATGAGGTGCATAGATTCTTTAGGGTCCCAAATATACTTGGCTAGTATATCCAATACTTCAGAAGGAGCCCCACTCATCCAACCAACAGTGTAGGTATAGACTCATGCCCTAGAAGAGAAACTCCAGGATTAATATCCCCACCCTCAGATCCCTTACTCTAATGAAAATGCTTACTTAGGCTAATGTGTCTGAAAAATAAATGTTTTTGTTTCCTTAGAATGCTCTAGAGAGACGGAAAAATTCAAAGATTCACAGTAGATCGGGCAGCAGTGCACTGACTGGAGTCCTTTCTGCAAAGCAAGGTACTGCATAGATGGAACGTGGTAGTACAGTACCTCATTCTTTCTTCAGTATGAACTGAAGTTTTTCTCACATCACTTTCTTCCTAATCATCTCTCAACCTGCCAGCCAATCTAGAATAAAGCTGCTAAACCTATCTTCCTTTTCCTGTCAGTCTGACCACATAAATTCCCCTCCTTTGCTTCCACCTGTTCACTACGTCAAGCTTGAACTTCTTCGCCTTGCCTTCAAGGCCCAATATAACTCTGACCCAGATGAGTCTCTTCTTGTGTCACCTCTTTTCTCTGTTAACAGTGCCAACCTTGATGCTCTGTTTTAGCAGTAGTACAGAGAAGGCATGTTAAGGAAGGTGGGAGCAGGTTAAGTCCAAGTTCCACTCCTGCACTTGGGAGCTACTGTGGCTTGCTTCTCCCTTGTGGGAGGAGTTCTGAGGTTTCCTTCAGGAAGAGACCAACAGAGCAATCGCCTCATCCCACATGTTTTCCCCCACACAAACCCTGAACAAAGGCTAAGGATCAGAAAAGATGAGAATAGGATAAGAAAAAGTAACCTTTTTTTTTTTTTCCTGGCAAATCTTGTCTCCTGCACCGTGATCCTCACCCTCTCTCCATGCACACAGGCACATACCAAACCAGCAGTACTTGTCATGACAGGTTGAAACTCAAGAAGTTCGCCAGCACTGACTGCTCCGTTTATGTCCTCTTCTCCATACATTTTGTATAGTTTCTAGCCACAGCAGATGACCAAATGTGATGATGCAAATGGACTTGCTGAGCAAGGTTAATGAGTTCACAGGCTTCCTTACTGCAGAAGAAGGTTCTTCTAGGCTGATGTGTGACAGCTCCGTCACATCAATCTCGAACAACCTTAGGGAATCAATAGTTCTAAACATGAAGCCTTCTTTGTGGGCACGGTTTTTCAGTTGGACTGAAGAAAAATATTTCTGTTCTGCCAGTGGCAGGAGATCATAGGTTAGAAAAATGAGGCTCTTTCCAACTGAATGGAAATCTGTTCTTTCCAAAAGAAATATTAGCTAAGCAGAAAATGGGTCTACCTATGTTTGTGCTGGCAATTGCTGCAGAATAATGATCAGCTTAAACAGCCACCATTTTGTATGACTGAGTATTATATGTCTGGGTTTGTTTTGCTGATTGGTTGGAATGAATCTACATTCAGCTAAGTAATTAAACAAAGGTGGATTTGCTTTGTAAGTCTGACTACCTATTTGTGTCACGTTTCTGTCCACATAAAGATAAGATTCATTTTTGTTTTAACATTTTAGTCCAAGAGTTGTTATCGGAGGACCATGGTTGTAGCCTACCAGCCACGCCGCAGTCCATTTCAGATCTCAAATCCTTGGCTACTGCCTTGCTGGAGACTATCCATGAGAAAAACATGGTCATACAACACCAAAGGCAAACCAACAAGTAAGTAGTATGACTTGGAATTTGGGGGAAACCAACACAGGTGTTCAAAACACTTTTTAAACTAGCATTTGATGTTTGAGCTCTTGTATAGAAAATGGGAACTTAAAAACAGGAAAGGGAAGGAAGGTCAGGTATCTTGTACTCCTCTTCTGTGAAATCTCATTGTCATAGGTTTGGAATAGCAGTTGCTTAGCCACAGCCATGACAATTCCTAATATAGCAACTTGAACATTGGTTTTTTTGAGGCATAAACTGTTGGATTGTAACACTACTGTATGATTCCTATTCTGTTTTGTGATTTAATAAATTATTTATGTTGGACAGTAATCTTAACTATCCTACCTCGTCTAATCTAATCTTGCTATCTCACATACTTCAGGATTTTCTATAGCAGCCAGCTTGAGAATATATAACTGTCTTTTGACACAGTTTAAGACATTGGACTGTGTCCTTATGCAACACGAGAAAGTGGGAACTAGAAAGGAAGCATTTCTTGATTGTGTTTAGCCTTTTAGCAGCACTGACTCACTAGTGGTAATCAGAGGTAATTCAAGCTTCTCAAAGGCACATCAGGACCAGATGTCACAAACAGGCAGATATCTTTCATGAAAGGAAGACGAAATACTAAAGGAAACTGGATTGCACTAGGATAGATGATTCATTTTGAAAATTGATAACTCTAATACTTAAGCAGAATCCATAGTATAATTCTTGGAAGTGGCAACAAAAACGGAGGAACAGTCTGTAGGCATACTTAAAAGCTTTGGATGAAGTAAGGGTCTGTTGAGCTGAAGAGAGGCTAACATCACATCAGCACCAGGGAATCTGAGGAGAAATCCAGACACCTTCCAACCTAGCTGTCTCAATGACTTCCATCATTCCACCATGCTTCAGTCTAGACCTATTATGTCATGGTTCTTTGTCATTGTCCTGCATTATAGTTGACCTGTTCTTGTCTGTAAACTTTGCATTCTATCTAGGCATTAAGAGTGTGTCTCCCTAGAGCTCAGAGCATGCCTCCCAGTCTGGGTAGACAGACTCGTGCTAGGTCTGATCAAACTAATGCACTAAAAATAGCAGCATGGACATTGCAGCACCAGGTGTAGTTTTTCACTACCAGATAGTTGCCTTTGTTTAACTCTTAGTTAGACGTGATTGTCCCTCACTATTCATCTGTTTTCCCCAGATCCTAATTTAAATAACCCTCCCAAAGTTTGGTAAGTGGAAAGAGTTACAGATATTAATGAGGGCCAGAGAAGGGATCAATAGAAATTAGAAGTGTAGCCTGAAAAGTAACATGTGGAAACATAAGAATACTTTCGGTGGAAAATAATCTGGATGCACAGATACTGAATGAGGCACAAACCTGAAAAGCAGTAAAGTTGCAGGATATTTAGTGATGGCATTGGATGGTGGATTGCATGTGATTTTTGCACTGCAGTGTGACACAAAAAAGGCCATTGCAACTTTGGGCTACGTATATGCACACAGGCATATCCCCCTCTCTCTCTCCAGCTCTGTTGTGACCACACCTATACTTAAAATACTGCATTCAGTTCTGGGTGCCTCCATGAAAGACCAACTGATAAACTGGAGTGAGTTCATAGCAGAGCAGCAAGGACAGTTGGCCAGGCAAAGAAACTTTTACAACCAAACAAGATTTAAATATCTAGCATAGCTACGGTAAGCACAGTTAGTCAGAGCAACCTATGGATATTTGGAAGCCACAAACAGCAAGGAGGGATAGGAATTTATTTTGGATACTGCATGAAGCAACAGGATGAAACTGAAAGAGGAAAGCTTACCAGAAAAACAGCCTGACAGTGAGACGTATTAAGCTATGGACTAGACTCCCAGGGGAAGTGAAGGAAGCCTTGTTGCTTCAGACATCTAAGACAAAACTTTAAAAACCCATATAAAGTGTTGAGGGTGTGAACTACTAGCGGTAAAGGCAGAAGATATCCGAAAATAGGGAGGCAAACCAAACTAGCGATGAGATGTGGACTCACCATGGGGTTTTGATAGGGTGGGAAAGGATGCACAGGGAAGGGGAGGTTTTTGTTTTTTTTTAAGTTTGAGAGGGGCACTGCAGAGGTGAAATTGACAGGGGTTTCATGCAAAATTCCTCCCTACTCAAGGTTGGTGATGCAAGGAGGGTGACTTAGAGAGCAGGCTGAGAAGGGAAGCTGGAGAGAGAAGGGACTGTAATGGGAGGAAAGATGACCTGGCTCAAAAAGGTAGAAGGATCTCCTTTCTTCATGCTTTTGTTCCTTTCTTCTTCCCCTTGGCCTCCCTTGTGCAGAGACCTTGCTGCACAGAAGAATTTGTGAAATCACATTAGGTGTTTTTAACTGCCTGTTGTTTGCAGAACCCCCTTAGAAGTTCAGAGATGCAATTTATTTTCCTATCAGTTTACTCCTTTCTTCTTAACCAAACAGTGATGACTCTTTAACATATGGTGCTTGTTAACCCCTGAATTTATTTACTACTTTGTGTTCCATCTACTTGGACTACGTCCCTTGAGAATGGTTCCCAGAATGTGTTTCATTAACTTTCAGCAGACCAGCAGAGGGAGCACAATGCAGGGAGAACAATTTGAACCTACAGAAATGGTGGATATTATTATTACCACCAAATGGGAAATAAATGAAAATAGACTATTTAATATTGCCTTCACTAATCAGTCTTTGCAACTATACTGAGTGCTCATGAATAAGAGTTGTAGACATCAGTTGCTAACCTGTCTCGCTAGAAAGAGCCATTTTAATCCATAATATTTTAAAAGAACTCCATCTTTGTTAGGAAGGATAAGCGGAGGTGGATTAGTGATTATTAGTACAGAGATATGGATGTGGTAACAGACCCACTTCCCCACACTCCAGCCAGGTGGAGTCAGTGTTTAAGTGACTGGCCAAACACATGTTGGTACAATAGGGATTTAAAGTGTTTGCAGTGGGATATAAACACAAGAGTTGGAAGCAGCAGACAAAAGCATCATTTGGAACACAGAGTTGTCTTTTACTGCACTCTGAACAGGGCTGTGAGCTTTGCTGCTGTTTCTGCTTGTTTACCCTTCCCTTTATATTTATGACGTTTAAATCTCTCCTGGCCAGAGGAAAAACCCTTTCACCTGTAAAGGGTTAAGAAGCTAAGATAACCTCACTGGCACCTGACCAAAATGACCAATGAGGAGACAAGATACTTTCAAAGCTGGAGGGGGGGAAACAAAGGGTCTCTCTGTCTGTGTGATGCTTTTGCTGGGAACAGAGCAGGAATGCAGGTCAGAACTCCTGTAAAGAGTTAGTAAGCAATCTAGTCAGATATGCGTTAGATTCTGTTTTGTTTAAATGGCTGATAAAATAAGTTGTGCTGAATGGAATGTATATTCCTGTTTTTATGCCTTTTTGTAACTTAAGGTTTTGCCTAGAGGGATTCTCTGTGTTTTGAATCTGATTACCCTGTAAGGTTTTTACCATCCTGATTTTACAGAGGTGATTCTTACACTTTTTCTTTAATTAAAATTCTCTTTTAAGAACCTGATTGTTTTTTCATTGTTCTTAAGATCCAAGGGTTTGGGTCTGTGTTCACCTACGCAAATTGGTGAAGATTTTTATCAAGCCTTCCCCAGGAAAGGGAGTGTAGAGCTTGGGGGGATATTTTGGGGGGGAGACATTTCCAAGTGGGCACTTCCCCTGTGCTTTGTGTAACACTTTGGTGGCGGTGGCATTTAACCTAAGTTGGTAAGAATAAGCTTAGGGGGTCTTTCATGCAGGTCTCCCCCCCCCCCCACATCTGTACCCTAGAGTTCAGAGTGAGGAAGGAACCTTGACACTGTGGTTAATCCATTTTTTGTCAAAGGCAACAAGATCAACTCCTATGCGCATATTATAAATAAAAATAGAGTAGGAAAGACTATCCTGAATGGGTGTCAACTCATTTGTCTCCCATCAGTGAATTAACCCATTCCCAAAGTCCAAACCCATCTTCACTGTTTGACGGCTAGGACACAATTATTTTTCAATTGACCAGTGATGGTGTACTTTAGTTTAACAGCAGCAGCAACACGTGGGGTTAATAGCTTTCAATTAGATAAGGTACCAATGACATAGGGAAAGGTAGGAGAGAGATTCTGGAGGCCAAATTTAAGATGCTACGTAAGAGGTTAAAGTCCAAGACCTCCATGGTAGCATTCTTTGAAATGCACAAGACCAGTAAAGCAGAACTGCAGGATCTCAATGTGTGGATGAGACAATGGTGTAGAGAGAAGGGATTTAGGTTTATTAGGAATTAGGGAACCTTTTGGGAAAGGAGGAGCCTATACAGGAAGGATGGGCTCCACCTAAACCAAATGGAACCAGATTGCTGGCATGTAAAATTAAAAAGGTGGTAGAGGAGTTTTTAAACTAAGGGCTGGGGAAAGCCAGTAGGTGCGGAGGAACACACAGTTCAGACAGAGACATCCCTTAGCAGAGGCTCTATTAACAGGGATTCACTGTAGCTTAGTAAGGAGGAGAGGATAGAAGTGGATAAAGTACAGAGAGGAACTGAAGAGAAACAGTCAAATGAAAGAGTCCCATTCATGAAGGCAGACAACTAAATATTGACAAATGTTATAAGTGCTTGTGTACAAATGCTAGAAGTCTAAATGCTAAGATGAGTGAACTTGAGTACCTGGTATTAGTTGAGGTTATTGAGCTAAGAGGCATCAGAGAAACTTGGTGGAATGATAATCAGTGGGACGCTGTAATACCAGGGTACAAAATATATAGGAATGTCAGAGTAGGTTGTACTAGTGGCAAAACAGAGTCAAAAATAACAAAAATCTTAATTAAATCAAACTCTACCATAGAATCTCTGGGGATTGAAACTCCAGGTTTGAATAATAAGAATATAGCAGTAGGGATATACTACTGACCAAAGATGGTGATAGTGAAATGCTCAAGGAGGTTAGAAAGTCTATAGAAATAGAAAAATTAATAATAATTGGGGATTTCAACTATCCTCCTATTGACTGGGTACATGTCACCTCAGGACAGGATGCAGACAGACGCTTTTAGTGACTGCTTCTTGGAGTAACTGATCCTGGAACTGACAAAGGGAGCACAAGATGTGGTCCAAGAGATGGATGTAGCTGAACCGCTCAGTAATAGCAACCATAATGTAATTAAGTTTAACATCCTTTTTAGGGGGGAAAACCAAGCCCACCACAAAAGCGTTTAACTTCTAAAAGGGGAACGATACAAAAAATGAGGAAGCTAGTTAAACAAAAACTAAAAGGAATAGTCACAAGAGTGAAATGCCTGCAAGCTGTCGGGAAATGTTTTAAAAACACCATAGTAGAGGGTCAAATCAAATGTATACCCCAAATTAAAAAGAATTGAGACCCCAAAAAATGCCACGATGGCTAAACAGAGTAAAAGTGGTTAGCGACAAAAAGACATCCTTTAAAAATTGGAAGTCCAGTTCAACTGAGGAAAATGGAAAGGAGCATAAAATCTGGCAAGTCAAGTGTAAAAATATTATGAGGCAGGCCAAGAAAGAATATGAAGAGTAGCTAGCAAAAGAATAAAAAAAAGTGCGCAAAAAAAAAAAAAAAAAAAGTATATCAAATAGGAAGCCTGCTAAACTATATGGGTCCACTGGACAATCAAAGGAGCACTCAAGGAAGACAAGGCCATTGCGAAGAAGCTAAATGAATTCTTTGCATCAGTCTTCATTGCACAGGATGTGAGGGAGATTCCCACACCTGAGCCATTCTTTAAGTGACAAACCTGAGGAACTGTCCTAGACTGAGGTGTCAATACAGCATGTTTTGGAGCAAATTGATAAATTAAACAGTAATAAGTCACCAGGGCCAGATGATATGCACCCAAAAGTTCTAATGGAATTCAAATATAAAATTAGAGAGCTATTTACTATGGCATGTAACCTATCACTTAAATCCTCTTCTATGATAGATGACTGGAGGATAGCTAATGTGACACCAGTTTTTTAAAAAGTCTCCAGAGGCAATCCTGGCAATTACAGGCCAGTAAGCCTAACTTCAGTACCAGGCAAACTGGTTGAAAATATAGTAAACAACAGAATTATCAGACACATAGATGAACACAATTTGTTGGGGAAGAGTCAGCATGGCTTTATGTAAAGGGAAATCATGTCTCACCAATCTATTAGAATTATTTGAGAGAGTCAACAAGCATGTGGACAAGGGTGATCCAATGGATATACTTGGACTTTCAGAAAGCCTTTGAGAGGTCCCCCACCAGAGGCTCTTAAGCAAAGTAAGCAGCCATGGGATAAGAGGGAAGGTCCTCTCCGGGATCAGTAATTGATTAAAAGGAAGGAAACTAAGGTTAGGAATAAATGGTCAGTTTTCAGAGTAGAGAGAAGTAAATAGCAGTGTCCCCAGGGATCTGTATGGGACCTGTTAAACATGTGCATAAATGATCTGGAAAAAGGAATAAACAGTGAGATGGCAAAATTTGCAGCATGTACAAAATTAAGTCCAAGGCAGACAGTGAAGAGTTACAAAGGAGCCTCATGAAACTGGGCAACAAAATGGCAGATGAAATTAAATGTTGAGAAATGCAAAGTAGCGCACACTGGAAAACAATCCCAAGTATACATACAAAATGATGGGGTCTAAATTAGATGTTCCCACTCAAGAAAAAGATCTTGGAATCACCGTGGACGGTTCTGTGAAAACATCTGCTCAGCGTGCATTGGCAGTCAAAAAACCTAACAATATTAGCAACCGTTAGGAAAGGGATAGATAATAAGATGGTAAATATCATAATGCCACTATATAAATCCATGGTACACCCACATCTTGTATACAGCAGTTTTGGTAGCCCCATCTCAAAAAAGATATATTAGGAAATCAAAAGGTACAGAGAAGAGCAACAAAAATTATGAGGCGAAATTAAAAAGGTTGGTCGTGTTCATCTTAGAAAAGAGACAATTAGGGGGGGATATGTTAGAAATCATGAATGGTGTGGAGAAAGTGAAAAAGGAAGTGTTACGTATATCTTCACTTAACACAAGGAATAGGGGTCTCCAATGAAATTAATAGGCAGCTGGTTTAAAACAAAAGCGAGTACTTCACACAATGCACAATCAACCTGTGAAACTCATTGCCATGGGATGCTGTGAAGGCCAAAACTATAACTGGGCTCAAAAAAGAATTAAGAGAAATTAATGGAGGATAGATCCATCATAATGGTCAGGGATGCAACCCCATGCTTTGGGTGTCCTTAAGCCTCTGACTCCAGATGCTGGGACTGGACAACAGAATGGATCACTCGATAATTGCCCTGTTCTGGTCATTCTCTCTGAAGCATTTGACACTGGCTACTGTCAGAAGACAGGATACTGGGCTGGATGGACCATTGATCTGACCTTGTAGGCCCATTCTTCTGTTCAAGCATTTTTATTCTTCTTGTTTCTTTAAAGAAATGTATGTAAGCAGAATCACATGCTAAACAGAATCAAGGAAGTAGCCTAAGGCATGATTGAGCTAAATCCAGCCTCTGATTTTCTTTGGCCCAGTAGGTAAGAAAAATAAAGGTTGGTTCCTGTACATGATACGTACTTCTCACCCTTGGGTTGTAGGCAGTTCATCTACATTTCTTCTCACAAGCATATCAACTTAAAATTTATAAAGCTGACTGTGTGTGATTTTGAAATGCACCACAGAATGGAATTATGTAAATTAGAGAAACTAAGGCCCTGTCTAGAGATGGTCTAAAATCGTCTTGGCTTGAAACAGTTAGTTTATATCTTGTTCATGGTAACTTGTTCACTCATGAATTAGGTGGCCATTCTGGATAGGGGTCAAGTGAGATTAGGAACTGCTGTAGACCATGTCATTAGCTTGTGCTGGGTTTAAAAACGCTTAGAAGCCTGGACCTTTGCTGGTTTAACTCCAATATAAGATGGACTGAGAGAGAAAATGTGTCAGTCTGAGGATAAATAAAGGATTCTAGGTGATACACAGTGGATGTGACAGTGGACTTATTTATAGACAGCAGAGAGATCTTATAAGGGTAGGACAGATCCTCAGCTACTGTAAATTGGTGTAGCTCTGTTGAGGTTATGTCTATGCATCACTGGGGAGCGTGAGCAAGCCAGCATGTGAGCTGCTAAACACAGGACGGGGCTGAGGAGCGAGCTGGCATTGCCACAGCAGTTTGAACAAGGACAGTGGAAGTGCAGGAAAACCTGATCCTAAACAAAGAGAGTTGGGTTAACTCTCATGAGGTGCCAGGCACATTACTAGTAGGGAGTGGAGATTGTGCTTCTCTCTACTACCAGGCGCACTTTTGTCAATGAGGCCATGGTAGTTTAAATCATCTGAGCACCTGGCCTGGTATGTCTAGATCTAGGCAAGAGATTGCAGCTGTGCACGCAAAGGGGGGTCTCCACAGACTCTTCAAAAATACTCATCATTCTGGGGGCAAGGACAGTGGATTGATACAAGAGTAGGATTACATTTTCTATAGCACTGCAGAGACAATGCATTTTATTTAAAAAACAAAAATCAAACTAAGTAGTAGTCAAAATTGACTCAGTGATTGTTCAAGTAAAGTATTCTGACAAGTGTTCACTGGCTCAATATATTATTCAGCGAACTTAACTTATGTTTGAAAAGGGGTATGGAAAAATGACCATGGTTGAGGACAAAGTAAAATAGCAATATGCTTTGTCTCCTGGGAGCAGCCACATAACAGTCCTTTGAGAGCTTGGGAACCTGTCATAGAGGTGAGAGAATTCCCCAGCTCCTGATTACAGGATCTATCAATGGGGTTGGGGGTAGACACCATGTCCCAATAGCTTGGGAGAGTGCAGCATGTGAATGACAAAGTTCAAGAGTGGTTAAAGGAAGTTGGCCTTGCTACTCCTGCACTAATGGGCAGTGGCGCAAACCTGGGTCACAGTGGCTCTTTTGATATGTTGGTGATATCTCTAGCAGCCCCCATCCCTGCTATGAGGAGCACCTCCCTCCCCTTCCCTGCCCAAACTGCCAGGATAGGAGGGGAGACAATCATGCCAAGGAGTCTCTTCTGCTGTTAACAATGGCACAGAGATCAAACTGTGATTCCTTGCCTTCATCAGTACACCCCACTTTGCATACCACCTCTGCAGCACTTGCTCCTCTGCTGAACTTGCACATACTGTATATGAAGGCTCTTCCCTCCCTCCTGAGCAGTCCTCCTCATTTGGGTCCTTGAATCCTGGTATACCAGTCTCCTTGTGTGGAAACTGAGAGCTTGTTGGAAGGCTATCTGCCTTGCAGATGTCATCACTGGGCACCCAGGGAGAAGTAAAGCCAAGGACATTAAGAGTGAGTCTCAAAGTTAACTAGAAAGGAAATGTATAAAATAAAAATGCAGATTGGCTCAGATTTCATTGAAGTTAGAGATGAGAAAACAGCTGTTTGGTCACTGAGTGTGTGCCTATGCCAGAGCATGATTGCTCCCACTGGCACATGACCTAATGTTTTGTCACTCTTGCACTACACTGCAATAAAATACATGTGGCTGGCCCCTGTCCGCTGACTCAGGCTGCAGGCATATAAAATTGCAGTATAGACAGCCCAAGCCCAGATGTTTACACTGCGATTCTATAGCATTTCAGCCAGAGCCCAATAAGCCCAAGTCAGCTGACCAAGGCCAGCTGTGAGTGTTTTATTCTAGTATAGACACCCTTTGGGGCTAAGTATTCCAGCTGATGGGCTTGTATTACTACCCATAGGCTATTCCCCGTCCCCATTCACTTCATTCCTTGATATTTATCATAAATTTTCCTTTTTTTCCTCTTCATTTCATCCCCTTTCTCTTGTATTACCCTCCTCTCCCACCTTATGGCTAAATTATGGCTAAAAGGTATTTTACACTACTGAAATACTGGTAGACTTTTATCCTGTGCCTTGTACACACCTCATGGTAGATGCTTTGCTAGGCTACAGATATTTAGCCCCTTTTAATCTTTCTTTCATCAGTCTCTCCTGCCCCTTAATTTGTGTTGCTGTGTTTCATATTCTTTCTAGTTTCTTTCTGGTAACCAGGTGCGCTCAAATGGGAGAGGCATAAAAACCTGGTGAGGTGGACTGAACACAGTATTCCATCCCCACCAGAGCTGTGTACAGAGACTGTTGCTTCACTGGTTTGTAATTTGCTGTCTGAATATTCAGACTTCATTGTCTTTTCCTGTTGCTATATCTTTATGTAAAGTCGTATATAATTTGCTGTCCATTATCACTGCTAGGTCACTTTTAGCATTGCTGTGTCTTCTGGGGTGTATCTTCACTTGGAGCTGGGGTGTGATTTCCAGCTTGAGGAAACATACATGTGCTAGCTCTAATTAACTAGTGTGCTAAAAGTAGTGTGTGGCACGAGCAGTGGGAGGGGCTAGCTGCTCTGACAACCTGCCTAGGGTATCTGACTGGCATGTATGCAGGGCGGCTAGCCCCTCCCGCAGCTTGCACCGCCATAGTTGCGCTCTATATTTAGCTTGCTAGCTCAATTAGAGCTAATGTAAGAGTGTCTCCTTGAGCTGGGAATTACTCCCCCCACCTCCAATTGTAGACTTACCTTAGGTATCTCCCTTCCATTGAATATTGTTTGCGATTTAGTTAAGGCCTTCTGTTTTTTAGAGACTTGTTCTAGAAGTGAAACACATTCAAAACTTACAACAAAATGGAACCTTTCTTGTTAGATACATATCATCTGATTTTTTGGGGAAAAAAATTATGGCTAAAAGGTAAATCTTGCTGGAGAGCTGAGGATTGTATTTACATAGGGATCAGAAACAAAAGCTTTGGTGACCCAGGAAATGCAGTCAAAACTGAGAGCAGATGATAAGGTCTATAAAGAACTTGAGACTGCTCAGTACTGAAGTGAGACCCTGTTCAGTGGAATCAAACAGCATTAGATATGCTACGAAGGAATATTAAAGTTTGATGGGCAAACCAGATTGGATAAAGTAACTGGCCCAAAGCTAAGGCTAATACCTTGCAAAATTCAAATCTTATTTTGAGGCTCAAAGATGTTGTTTGCCTACCGCTTTGCCTCCTGGTTTCAGCCAAGGAAGGGAATAGAAATACCATAGGGGCTATTCTCACAGTATTTCTTTCATAGTAAATCTAAGATATACTGGAAATTTATTTGGGACTTCTGTTTTGGGAGAGGCTCAGGTAAGCATCCAAATATTATTTAATCTGAACTTTTGGGGGTTTGCCCATCACTGTAATTGAAACAAAAGATAAACAAGTTAATATGTATGTGCTGTGACTGTGGAGAATGTATCCACAACCATGCAGACATCTGTGGGTGGAATAAATCCCTGTGACAATGAGTCTTCTCTTTCTCAGCTGATATATCATGTTCTTTTTTCAGAATTCTAGGTAATCGGGTGGCAGAATTGGAGAAGAAGTTGAGAACTTTGGAAATTTCTGGTTTGTGGAGTCTTCCAGGTTAGTAGAAATTTAGAAAAACATAACATAAGAATGGCCATTCTGGGTCAGACCAATGGTCGGTCTAGCCCAGTATCCTGTCTTCCTTCAGCGGCCAATGCCAGATTCTTCAGAGGGAATGAACAGAAATCGGCAATTATTGAGTGATCCATCCCCGGTTGTCCAGTCCCAGCTTCTGGCAGTCAGAGGGCTAGGGATACCCAGAGCATGGGGTTGCATCTCTGACAATCTTGGCTAATAGCCATTGATGGACCTAACCTCCATGAACTTATCTAGTTCTTTTTTTGAACCATCCCCTGTCAATGAGTTCTGCAAGTTGACTATATGTTGTGTGAAGAAGTACTTCCTTTTGTTGGTTTTAAACCTGCCACCTATTGCTTTCATTGAGTTACCCTTGCTTCTTGTGTTATGTGAAGGGGTAAATAACTTTCTTTCTTACTTTCTCTATGCCTTTTGTGATTTTATAAACGTCATTGTAGTTTTTCTAAGCTGAACAATCCCAGTCTTTTTAATAAAAAGAAAAGGAGTACTTGTGGCACCTTAGAGACTAACCAGTTTATTTGAGCATGAGCTTTCGTGAGCTACAGCTCACTTCATCGGATGAAGTGAGCTGTAGCTCACGAAAGCTCATGCTCAAATAAACTGGTTAGTCTCTAAGGTGCCACAAGTACTCCTTTTCTTTTTACGAATACAGACTAACACGGCTGTTACTCTGAAACCAGTCTTTTTAATCTTTCATATGGAAAGCTGTTCCATCCCCCTAGTCATATTTATTGCCTTTCTCTGTACTTTTTTCAGTTCTAATCTCTCTCTTTAGAGCTGGGTCAACCAGAACTATATGCAGTATTCAAGGTGTGTGTGTACCATGGATTTATATAGATGCATCAATATTTTCTGTCTTATGTATCCCTTTTCTAATGGTTCCAAACATTTGGTGACCCTTTTCTTTTTTTGACTGCCACTGAACATTGAACAGGTGTTTTCAGAGAACTGTGCACGATGACTCCAAGATCTTCTTTTTTTTTTTTTTTGAGTGATATCAGCCAATTTAGACCCCATCATTTTGTATGTATAGTTGGGATTGTGTTTTCCAATGTGCATTACTTTGCATTTATCAGCGTTGAATTTTATCTGCCATTTTATTGGTCCGTCTCCCAGTTTTGTGAGATCCCTTGCATTATTAAGTGTTTGGGTGTCTGTTTCCATATGAGGATTTGAATGTACACTTTGTGAGAAACTTGTTAAAAATACAGCCAAGTTTCAGTGGCTAGTGGTTTTGAAAAGATGGATGTTTACCAGTTTTTGGGAAAATCCAGCTTAAGGTGTGTCAAGTTGGAAACCCAAAATCACTAGTCACTTGTGAAAATGCTGGCTAGCTGAAAAATATTAACGATCTGATTATAATGTTAGTATAAAATCATGCAACTTAAGATATTAGAGCCAGGTTTTTTTTTAATGTTTTATTTATTAATTTTAGTTAAATGTGCATTGTTCAGGTTACATTCATTTTTGGTTATTTTTCTCTCATTACACCTAATTGTTTCTCCTTTAAACATCTTTCTCCTTGATGTTCACACCACTAGGTTATGTTTGTGGTAACGAGTTCGCACTGCTGCCACCATTAGAGGTATCTACACTAGTGTAGACAAGGTTCCAGGTCTTCTAACCTATATCATTAAGGTCTAACCTCACCAAAAAAAGCTAATATTCAGCAATGTGTCTGAAGAGTCTTTGTGACAAACCTCTCCAGTTCCACTCCTGATGTTAGTTTTAACTCTCATCTTCTTGATGCAAGATGCAGATAAAATAATTATCTTGAGTCACACTAATATAGGTTTACATTCTAATTGAAATTTAATGTTGCCTGGGTATTTAACAGATTGGCATTCTACTTTGTTTAAAAATGTTGTTCAGTGAAATTCATAGTTAATAAATGCAATGTTTGGTCTTTGCAGAAATGTATAAAAAAATACATAAAAAATAGAATAAATGGAATGCTGAGAGCTTGCTCCATTGTTAGTCTATTTAGGTAAGACATCCAATTAATATTAATACAATAACTGTCTCTTTTCTTCCTTTCTTTTGCTGCCTGAAGGCCTGAGCTACAATGTCTCAGTGGGATTTGGGAGTAGGTTCTACTTGACATGTATATTTTTAGTAACTAATTTTAGCAGTATGTTAAATATTGTCACAGCATGTAAATAAATGAAAATGTTATCTGAACATTTTTATATTTGTCAGATTAAGATGTTCAAGTGAGTGAGTTAGATGTCCGCAAGGGAAATAGAGACTGCTGCACAAGACTATTCTTTTAAATTGGGGGAAAATGATGATAAAGGCTGATAATCAATAGCTGTAACTGAATTTTGCAGTAGATTGCGACTTGCATCAAACAGTGAGGTTTATTTCTTTGTTTAACCAGAGAAGCAGTAAATTAAGAATGCACTTTTGTTTCCAAGTGTGATTGAGCTCAGAGATACTCAGTATGAGTCTTGAGACACCCAGTGGGGTCACAAACACTTTTTCGGATGGTTACCAACTGGCTTCTGCTCTGTAAAATACCATCTCATATCAATACTGTGAGAACTATCACAAGAATGTTGGCTTGAGTGAAGGGTGAGAGCACCTGCTCTGATTGATGCTAGAAGAAAGATTTTCAGAAGAAAACATCACTTGATTTACAGCGAGTTGAACTTTTTGTCATTGGAAAGACTTGCCAGTTAGAGCTTACTTTCAATCATACTTGTGAAACAGACACATCAGCCTAGTTTAATAAATTTCAGGTTCCTAAAAGCAGAATAAGTATTGCTACCTAAACATTGCCATCAATAGACTATCTATTTACTTAGCCCAGCACCATGCCACCTATTTACAAATAGAAATAGCCTTAACATTCACTCTCTTTGCCAGTCTGTAGAAGAAATGGTTTGATAGTTTATAGGTTCTTTAGTTAGTTGGTTTTTGTTTGTTGGCATGCATGTAGGGGGGAAACAACTGGGTAAGCGAAATCAAATAAATGAATTTTGTGTTTGAAAGTGGTGAAAGGTCCGCAGTTGTCATCTTTTGTCAGGGGTGAGTTCCATAGAGCGGGTCTCTATCCTGCAAAATTTCTTTCACATTTAGGATTCTCCCTTATTGGCTGATGGTTTCATTGTTCAGTGAAACTCAACCTGTCATGAGAGAGCATGGTTGTGTTGGGAGAGGTCGTGGGCATGGATTTGCTCTGATCTCGTTTACATAAGCTTGTCGCTGCTGAGGGTGGAGCAACAGTGGGGTTTCAGTATCCTGATAACATTTCAGTCTTTTATTGGTTGCCTAGATACCAATAGGTGATTGATGCATCATCAATATCATCAATAGGTGATTGATGCATTAGAAATGTGTATGTACAGTGAGTGTCACCCCGCTTCTTAGACTTTGGTGTAATTGGTCACTTTACATCAGCAATTGGTTTATAAGCTATTCTGCTCTCAAAAACCAATTCCCAGCGCAAAAGGATTAGGTTGAGTCCAAGAACAGTTCTCTTGCTTTTCTTTGTATGATCACAGGAAATGCTGCAGATGGCTTTTGTTACTCAGCAACCTCCCACTTAAAACATGCAGCTCCTCAACTAGCCTATCTCCAGAGGGAGTGATGTATTTAACTCTGAGGCAGTTATGTTTTACCTTCTATGAGCAGATATTTAAAGAGAGGTGAAAACTTGACGGAATTTACAAGACTCCGCGTATTCCTCTAAAGAAAGGAGAAAACAAACTTACCTTTCCATGAATAGCTCTCTTGTTTACCTGCTTATTTTCAGCCCTGTACATTTTTAACCAGAAATCCCCCCCTGAAAGCTCCCTAAATTGAGGATGTGCCTTCCAGCAGCTATAGGTGGAGAAGAATAATGTACAGAAGTGAGCTAGCTCCAAGCACTCAATCAAAATTACATTTGATAGCCCCACTCGTACCATCTTCACAGAATATGGTGCAGCAGTAGTCAAACCTCCCACTTACAAGGACGTGAATCACTGTTCTGATGTATGAATAAGGCTTGAGAGTCTGTCACGGATTCCTTGACTTCTGTGACCTCCGTGACTCCTGCGGTGGCTGGGCAGCCCTGGGCCAGCAGCAGCAGTTAGGATAGGAGGGAGGGGGCTCAGGGCTAGGGGCAGGGGTTTGGAGGGTGCGGGGGAGGGGGGGATTACCTGTTGTGGGGGGGCCCCCCTGCAGCTCCTAGGCGGTAGAGGGGCGAGGGGTCTGCATGCTGCACACTGCTGGTGCCTGCAGGCCATGCCCCTGCAACTCCCATTGGCTGTGGTTTCCGGCCAATGGGAGCTGCAGCAGCCAGTGCTTGTGGCGGGAGCAGCAGAGGAGCTCCTGCCCTGGCCCCTGTCTCTGCTGCCTAGGAGCTGCAGGGACACAGAGCTGGGTAGGAAGCCTCCACCAGCCCCACCTTCCCAAGTACAAGTGGGGGATCCAGGTCACCTCCCCCAGCATCCGTGGCACCCCCTAAGCACCCCTCCCCTCCCCCCCACCCCCCCCCAGCAACCCCACCCAAGTTTTACTTAGGGCAGGTATTTTTAGTAAAAGTCATGGATAGATCACGGGCCTGTGAATTTTTGTTTACGGCCCATGACCAGTCCGTGACTTTTACTAAAAATACCCGTGACTAAAAGGTAGCCTTATGTATGAATAAGACTCTTTAGGCAGGTGAAACAGTATTGCTTAGATGGCTAGATGATGATCTGATTATTTTGTGGAACCAGTTGGCTTCAAAGGGGATGGTGAAAGTTATAGACGTGAGTGTGTTTACTGGGTAACAGCTGGTTGGAAGTCAAAACTAGTTTGGTGTTTGTACTGGAAGCCACAAGTGTCCCAGCTCAGGCTTTACTTTTCTGAATCTGACATGCTGTGCAAGGTGCTCAGAATAAACAACTCCGTTGGCTCCCATTCTGTCTGGGAAGAGCCAGTTCTGTTTTTTTTTTTTTTTAAATATCTCCACAGACTTGCTCCGTCTTGTGTCATAAACCTTTCATGTCACTACCCCCCTTCCAACCACCTCTGTTCATCTAGCCCTGCCCATCTCTCCATGCAGTCTTACCACTGTCATAGAGAAAAGCCTTTCCCACTTCAGCTTGTGCCATTTGGAACAGCCCTCAGGTTTGTTCTGCCTCATCAGCTGCCCACCTTCAATTTTCAGCTGAAAACTTGTCCCTTTTCCCTTATATCATAGTTTCTCTCACTTAGCTGTCTAACTCCATAATTTTATTATTTGCTGTAGAGGATGCAGAGTTCAAATGCAAATTATGTTTACGTTGGAATTCTGATCTTGATCCAGTCAAAACTTCTCCAGCGTTATTATTTTATTTGTATTACTGTAACATGTAGACCCCAGCAAGGTCAGCTCTCTGTTGTGTTAGACACTGAACAGACATGTGGAAGCACGGTTACAGCCAAGTTTTTCAAAAATGACTAGAGATTTTGGGAGCCCAACTTGACATCTGAAGTAAGGGACCTGAGGTAAAGGGAGGGAGCTCAGAACTTCCGGAACAGCAGGCTCCTTAAGGTGTTTACAGACTGGACACCCAAAAATTGAGGACCCCAAAATCACTGGTCCCTCTTTAAAATCATAGCTTTTGACACTGATGTAAGATAACATGCAGAGTATGCCCAAACAAATTTGGAGGAACAGAGTAATGGTAATACAAATGTGTCATCTTATTTGTTTAGTGAAGATAAGCAGAGCAATAGTCTGAGCAGAACATCTGTCCAGACCTTATCTATTAGCTGGCAGTGTTCTATAGGCCTCACAGAAACTTGCAAAATTATATCCACAGTGGAATCCCCCTTCCGGTCTGACATGGAATCAAACCCCTTAAAAATGGATTTGGGTCTATGGATTAAAATCCCCAAGCCCTCCTTTTTCTTGCAATATTACTGTTTGTGTTTACTGCTTATCTCATAATTCATACTAATACTATAAGCCTTTGGGGGATGCAATTTATATTAAAAATGGGGTACAAAATTGCATTTGTAATATTGAGGGTACAGCAATGAAAGCAGGATGTAGAGGGTGAAAGGACAGAGGGAAATGTTTGGCGTGGTGTGCTCCTAGAGTCTAGATGTAAATGATCTCCGCATTAGTGTAACGCTTTAATCTAAAAATAATACTTTCTGCATCACTTCTAATATGATCTGATTACAGCAGAATACAGCAGCAGCTGGTCGTCTTTCAGCAAATTCGAGAACTGCCCTTTAACCAGTAGTGTTGGTAGAAATTAGTGTGTGCTTTTTGTATTTGGCTAGTGCACTTCAGCTGCGGTACATTGGTACTTTGTTCTGCAGAAAAAATCATTTTAAGCTACTTTACGTATCACTCTACTTTTTTTTTGTAATGGCAGAAAAAACTAATTAAACTGCAAGATGTTTTTAAACAAAACCAAACTCTTTGGTGATCATTCATTACAATCTGTTACTGAATCTTTCCAATGCTTTCTTCATTTTAGGTGGAAAAGATACCATAACATTCAGTGACCCAACCCTGCCTGTTCTACAGAGGTCAAGATCGCCATTGCTAACATTTGCTGACAAGCCACAACAGAATCAAGCACACAGGCATGAAGGTGAGCATCTAGGACAGAGATGGGTCGACACTACACGTCTTATCAAATACAGTAAAAGTAAAAGTCAAGGTTTCATGCCAGTATAGCAGAAGGTAAAGATTCTGTGATCACAGAGATTAACTAAATCAATCACGACCAAAGTGGGGAATCATCCCAGTTTGAACAGGCCTGGAGGGACTGATAAATGACTGTATAGTGACTTGGACCATGCTAGAGGTCAGGTTTTAGCAGCTCAAAGGAATTTTGCAACATAGCTGTATGCCATAGGAAAGCAACACATTGTACCTGTGTAAAGCTGGTTCCCTCCTGTTCTCCTCTCCTCCCCCCCTTTACAGTGCATGATAGGAAAGCAGACTATGGAACTAGCTTAGCACTCTCCTGCATTAGACCTGATCTACAGATGAAAGGCTTCCTGATTGTGCCTGGCAAATTGAAATAAACCCCTGCTGTTGAGCAATTGATTCTTCTTTTATAGTCATGCATGCATTTTGTTAAAATCCTTTCCCAATCACAAGCACTAAGATCTTCCCTTAAAAGTCCAGCTCAGCTCTATTTGATAGTAAACAGCAGGCTAATATTTTAATGAAAACACTACTTTTCTTTAGTTTTTCTTGGTGGACAGGGAATAGATTTTGAGACTTGCCTATCAACATTTGGATAAGCTATTTAATGGCTATAAAATTTTTGACATGCCCAGATCTTATTCAGTCAACCATGAAGCATTGTAAATGCTTTGATATTAATTCCTCAAATTAAATAGATCATGGCTTCATTTTGACTTTATTATCCATGTTATCAGATGATTGACAGGTTTCAGAGTAGCAGCTGTGTTAGTCTGTATCCGCAAAAAGAACAGGAGTACTTGTGGCACCTTAGAGACTAACAGATTTATTTGAGCATAAGCTTTCGTGAGCTACAGCCCACTTCATCGGATGCATGCAGTGGATTGATCACTTTTAATCTTGATCAGCTAATTTTTTCTGTGCTAAAAATAGAAAACCTATTTAACCACTCCTTCATTGAATAACTTACAAATATTAATTTTCATTTTAAATAATCATTGGGTTCTAATTAAATCTTCACGCACTGAAAGTGTTTGGTTGATATCGTTATATTGATTTTGCCTTATTTGTCATCGTGTGCCGGGCTGGTAGCTCTACCTACTATTAAGGTTGCGCAACACTTCCCATTATAAGACCCTGCATTCACTTGCATGTAATTTTGCTGAACTCCAGCCATTTGAGTTGAAATTTTCCATGCTGGGTGACTGTTTCAGCCTGAATTGTTTTTTTGTTTCGTTTTGGTTTTTTTTGTTTTGGTTTTTTGGTTTTGTTTTTTAAATTTAAGCCAAAACAGTTGAGCTGTTTCTGAGAACAAAGATTACCACTCCTCTGCTGTGGGCAAACACTTGCAAAACACATCCCCCTCTAGTAGTCCACAGTGAGGATGGCAATCTACTACTGCTGTCAGTTACTCTGGTAGCTCAAGTAACAGAGGCCTATGTGGTACAACCTAGTTTGGCCCCCTTGTGCAGATGCACTGTGATGCTGTCTTTAATTGCATAATCCCTTCTTTCTGAATTGTTTTTTGTATAGTTATATCCAGTGCTTGGATTTTGTTGTAATGATACACTTAAAATGTTTAATATATGGAGAGAGAAAAGGAAAAAAGCTGTTTTTTTTCTGTCCCTGCCTTATCTTATGCTGCTATCAAAGCATGTTATTCAGATGAAATGTTGAAGGGTTAATTATATAACTTCATTATTGGATGGGTTTCAGAGTAACAGCCGTGTTAGTCTGTATTCGCAAAAAGAAAAGGAGTACTTGTGGCACCTTAGAGACTAACCAATTTATTTGAGCATAAGCTTTCGTGAGCTACAGCTCACTTCATCTGATGAACTTCCCAATGTTCTGATTGGTTCTGTTCTTTGAAGTGAGTCCAGAATGGGGTAAAGAGCCAGGGTAGAATTCAACATACTGTAGTTAAGTTGTGCTCTGATCAATCTTTTACCATGATGGTGGGCCACTGGTATTTCACTAGCTAGATCATCTTCTGCATGGCTTTCTTGGTCAATGCCCCATGCATATAAATTCATATAACGTACACTAGTGTGACACTGTCCCATTTCTCTCTTAGCAAAACAGAAGGGAAAACCAGATGAAATTTATGCCGTTTCAACAGAGTTGACAGTTCCAGAGGAAGCTGCTAAGGTCTACAACAATTCCCAAGCAAACATAAATAACAGTAACCAAAATAAGCCTTTTCATCCCTCATTAGCCCAGTTTCCTTCTGAGGAGGAAGAAATAAACAGTCTTGGAAGTGAAATAATTAAATTGACAGAAGAACAGGCAGCTGCAGAACTGGAAGGGAGCAGAAGAGAAAGTCTACTGGAGGGCCAGAGTACAATGGACCAATCAGACCTTAGCAGCTCATCCAAGGAAGAGTGCCTCTTGTCCAGCCCTGACCTATTTGACCCTGCGGAGACATCAAACTCCAAGAATGAGCATGCAGCTGAAAATTGGGTCCTGAAAGACCATGAGGAAACCTCAGAGAATGACTATGAAAATGTAAATAAGAGAGAGGGTGGAAATGGCAACACACTGGACACTAAAGACACAGAAGGATGTGGAGAACTAACTGTTTCAACATCTGATTTAAACAACATTTCCAGTAATCCCCCTGAATCTGAGTGTGACAAATCATCTGATCCTGCTGAATGCTCTGAATATTTGGATAACAGCATGGCTTGTGGTATGAAATCCAAGATCTCAAGCTTCTCCCTGTCATCCTCTTGCAGTGGAAGCTGTGCTGCTGTGAATACGGATAGTCACTGAATTAATCTGCCATAGAATTGTTTTTTTACATTGGTCTGTCAGCATTTGTCGGTTAAAAAGATGTTTTTCTATTAACATTGACTGTGCTTAACCAAAATAATGTAAATATATAAAATGGATAGAACTTGAAAATGATGAGAGGCAGGTTTAATGATGGCTCTGGTGTTTACAGTGATTGAAGTTTCTAGAGAGACTGACATAATTGAGAAAAATGGGGCCAGGAGACTCACCATTATCCTTTATCATGTCAAGTCCTAGCTGGGTCTTCATAGCATGTATGTTCTTGTCCAATGCACAATGCCTACTGGTATGTATTTTAAGGGTTTCAAATGGCTATTTTCAGCAGATGAAAAACTTGAAATGATAAACTAAAAAGGATCTAAAGGTAACAGGCTTTTGTTTATTTTTCTAAACTTGCATTCTCTCTGTGTATATTTGCTGAGAATGCATATTTAGAATAG
This sequence comes from Chelonia mydas, assembly GCF_015237465.2. NCBI lineage: Eukaryota > Metazoa > Chordata > Testudines > Cheloniidae > Chelonia > Chelonia mydas. The sequence goes on from NC_057852.1 coordinate 106,561,555, forward strand.
CAGCATTTGGTCCCTACTGAAAAGCAAAATGGTTTTGAAAAGTAGCCCCTGAGCATGAAGTTTCCATCTCTTAAACCTCCATATCTCCTCTACATTCCTCTGAAGTTTTCCTTCCTTGCCCCAAGAAAACAGGAGGGACTTATGTCTCAAAGTATTAAAGCCCCATTCCAACTGAAGCTCTTAAAGCTGCTCTAGTAGAGGGAAAGTTCCCCAGGGAAGTAAAAAATCATCCTAGGGGACATAGCAGAGCTGCCTAGGGGAAAAAAGAGAGAGAGAGTGTGTGTGTGTGTGTATTTATAGGCCAGCTTCCTATTGTGTGCTGCTAGTGCCAATTCATGGGACTATGTTCCTCCACCTTGGCCTGGAGTCACCTGTGTGGCCCCTGGTGGAGATTGAGTGGATCTAAGCCTATCTCCACTTTTATTAGGTATAAAACAAAAATGTGAATGTGGAAACTCTTCCTTTCCTCCCCCAGCTCACCAGTCTTTTGGATAGTGGCGGGGTTATTCTTTGGGCCCCAGTTGCCCCTTTAAAATTCTTCCTAACCTGACACGTAGTCTGCAAGAAAAATCTTCTGGTGTTAGAGTGGGGGGCGTGCAGAGAAAGTCCCCATCTCTCGAGTGATGGAGTTGTGCTATGCTGCTCCTGGGAAGGCAGCAGCAAGGGAATACTTAATGTTGGAGTTGACAGCTGTTAGAGCTGGGGAGGCACTTCCGCTCCTCTTTCTAGAATAGGGAACAATCTCTGCAGCTGTGGAGCTCCTATGCGCCAGCAGCCGTGGAGGCAATTTTTCTGCTGGCTTGGGACCTAATTGTCTGTAAATGTTCATTTTTCACTCCTAGAACTTGAAACCAATCAGAGAGAATTAAACCAAATTTAATAAACTACTACTAATAAAAAGGAGAATCCCTCCCAGATTGAGCCTTTGTTTGACAAATATGTGCCAGCTGCAGATTTTTACAGCCCACTTGTCAGCTACTGAAAAACAAGGTTTGTATTAGCAGCACTGACAAACTCGTCTCTATATGGATACTGAACTAGCAGGTGCTGCCATAATCAAAGGTGTTTTGATTCCATGAACAGTTTGGGCTTGGCAGAAGAAAGAATATATGTAATGGTTACATCTGAATATAATGAATGATGGGAGGCTGAAAAATGTGACCTGACTCTTGTTTTTGTGCATGCCCCTAAGAGGGGCATGCATGTAACCCTTTCTCTGCTGTCTGTCTGCTCTTTTCTTGCTGTGTGCAGGCAATAAAGGAATACTTTTATCACTCCTCTAAAATGCTTCCTTTCTATTTAAAGGACTGTGGCATTGCATCACACTGGTATCAGCAGCCCCCTTTGAACCAGTTTGTTCCAAATTCAGATGCCTTAGGAGCATGCTACCCTGAAAAGTTTAAGCTTTCTTCCCTGGCCCCAGTTATATTTATGTTCCTCAAAACCAAAAGACCAAGAGGGGCTGTTGCTATTAAAGGTAAAATAACTGATTACATTATTGACTCAGTTATTTATATGACACCACTGGCAAGCATGAAGAAAAATAGACATGCATTGAAATAATTGAAGAGATTTTTACAGGGTTTTGTAATGTTTAAAATATAACTCTCCCTGTAATGTTTGTTCCAAGGAGTGTATTCCTTTCCACCTTTCATCACAGCCTGAGGCGTTCTGAAGCTAAATGCTAGAGAAGTTTTGAATAAAAATGCAGCCAGAATTGAGGCTGGCTTTGATTTTTCTTTTTTTAATCCCTAAATGTCAGTGTTTGTTTATACAGCTTAACTCTGAAATGTTGAAGGTATGTGCCTGCTTGATTCTCCTCTCCCGTAGGCTGGCGTAGAGGCCTGAGGCAAAGCTCATTGAAGTCAATGGGAGTCTTTCCCTTGACTACTGTAGGCTTTGGATCAGTCATTAAAATAGGAGTAATCCCACTGAAATCATTATGGTAATGGTGTAAACGTGGCGCAAGTCAGAGCAGACTCAGGCTGACAGGTATCTTTAACACACACAACTGTTGTTTCTGTTCTGATATGGCTGGCAGGCTGCTCTTTGAAAAACCTCCGGTAAATTAGATCGTTCTATGGATTAATCTCTCCCCATTCCTCCCCACCTAAATTCCTCTTCTGTACCCTTGCAACCACTTGCTGGCACAGACTCTGGCTAGGAGGCTCCCTGCAGACCTCACTTCAGTACCACATCATTTCCCTGTCTACAGGGAGTCCGGTGCAATGCATTTTGTGCCCTTTTCCACACAGGGGACTGTGCATCCTCCTAGCTGTGCTTTCAGCCTTCATCCTTGGGACTTGAGCCTTTACAGACTGAGACATGAAGCTTCAATACAGCACCAAATCACTCTTAAAGTAAGATTTGTTTGCTGCAATAAAATTACAGTTGACGCCGAATGTTGGGGGGGAGAGGGGGTTATTTTCCTTTCACTGGTGCTGTTGTTACACTAGTATAACTGTTGTCTTTACTGGAATTACTTCTGATTTACACCAGCCGGGAGAAGAATCAGGCCTTCTCTGTTGAGACCTACATGCTGTCTCTGTAGGACTTTAAACCATGCTCTGACAGGCACACCCAACCATAAACCACCCTCCCTCACTGATGGGGGAGGGCGGGAGACAGAGTGGCAGCTTCAAATCCAACATTTCAAAAACTGATTTTTAAGAATGCTGTTTCATAATCAGACCAGATGACTTCCCTTATTCTATACCCTTTTGAAAGACAGTGAACTTGTGCTGGAGCCCAGCAGCAAATACATGTTTTAACTGGGAGAAAAGAGGGGGGAAAAAAAGACCCAGCCCCTTTAAATTAAACCTATTACAGAAAAGGTGTTCACTGAATCTTTAAAACGTAGATTTGTGAAAATGACAGATTAAGAATCATCTTTTAAAGCACTGCTTCCTTTCTAAGTGAGACTATTTTTATGCATAGGGCAACTTGTATAATAAAGAAATTAGAATTTCTTTAATCCACATGAGCCCAAGAATGTATTTTAGAATCTTAACTGAGATTAATTTTTAAAAGATTGGTATTTTTTTTTACTGGTTGCTGTTTTATTTAAAGAAAGATACAGCTTTTATTTATTTGCAAGCCTTTCCTTTGTTACAATCTACAGTCACCATGTAACATGACAACTATATATAAGTATATATATTTTGGCTCCTGGAATAAAGACAAATTTCCAGATTTGTTTTGTCTTTTATCTTCTCCCTTATTAATATGGGAGGGACGTTAATTATGCCTGTGTTTTATCAGTGGGTCATGTATTAAATTGTGGTCATACTTTCTTTTTATAAAACAAGGAATGTAAAGATTTTATTCAATAACTTTCTTCAGTTTGTATAAAAAAAATCTAAATTGAAAGTCTCTTCTACTGTCACTTATTCCTTGCAATCTGAACAGACTAATTTGCTATATTCGTGTGAGTATGGAAGATCACACAATGTACCCTTGCCTTCAAAATAGTATATATTTTTTAAATTAATGTATCTACATTGTGTTAACAGCATTACACAATTTTACCAGCTGTGTTATCTAGTAGTAAGCTCTCCAAACATTTCCAAGCTACTTATTTTAAAAAAAAAAAAAAGCCAGAACAGTTCTTTTAAGTATACTTTCAAATGTAAACAGTGTGCCTCGGGTACAGGCGAATGGATAACTCAAACCAGTTAAGATTACACATGTTGGAGAATAAAACCAGCAAATATAAGTAGAATAGTATAATGGATCAGAAGTTAAAAATAGAAATAATGTCTATACTCTTCCTGAATCTGAGGAGAAGGCTATTATCTAGCTCTACTAGGCTACCACACAAAGCTGTTGAAGTTATAGAAATCTTTATACTTTTCAGATATGTAGAAAAACACTGCAGAGCATCTTAGCCAAAAGCAGTTTTTCATTAATTTGTCTTTTTCTTTGTACCTCAGCTTGTGATCGCTCAAGAGATCTGTTAGAATGGACAAGCTCTTTCCAGATTTCATAAACTAAATATTTTGCTAGTCTTACCATGTTGCACTAAACTTTTGAGCTGAATAAATGGGAGTTTAAAGTTTAAAAAAAAAATTACATTGCAAAGTTGAGTTGATGCTGTTTTTTATTAATCTGCTTACAGAAGGGAAAAACCTCTAAAGAGTAATATGCATTTCTCAGAGAGCAGTAGGACCGAGATCCAATGGAAACAGGAAACCTTTCGCATGTCTCTCATTGATCAACTACATGGACTATATCTATTCTGTGCTGCCTAGGCAATGGATGGTATGTTGATCTTTAGTTAGGCCTGGTTGTTTTGTGCTCATTTGTGATCCTCTTCTTCCTCCTGTCTGTAATGTCAGGAAGCTTTTTCTCCCATAAGTTCTTGTTGCATATCCCAATGACACAGCAAGCTAGACGTCTGCCAGCATTCCCATTCTCCAAACTGGCTTTATTGTTACCCTTGCCCATGTCATCTTCCTGTTCATGGATCACAATGGATCTCCCCATGACGGAGTAGGGGCCAAACAGAGTGGCGAGCAGATTTGGCTTGTATTTTCTAATTTTGCCTTCTTTAGAGTAGAAGTTGCCAAAATCCCCTGGATGGCGAGGGTGGTTCACATTGAAAGGGTTATAGTGCCCCCCAGTAGAGTCACAGCTGTTGCTGAGGTCTCCGAGCTTATGGATGTGAATAGCTCTGCCAGACAGATTGCTGCCTGACGGAAACCCATTCAAGTCAAAGAGAGCCTCTAGTTTTCCATTTGGGTAGGACTGTCTGAACAAGACTTGGCCTGTCACCTGTGGCTTGTCAGCATCTAGGTTGGAGCTGGGCTTCACTTCACAGGTGGCATAACCTGCCCGGTCAGTCTCCTCATTGATGAACTGTGGGTAGAGTAAATTCTGCCACAGGTCATTCACTTTTTTCTGTATGTCTTGAAGTGGGCTGTCTCCATTGGAATCAACCTCACCTTCTCCCCTCACAACACCAGATGCAGAGAGGCCCAGACTGATGACCAGGTAAAGGAACAGAAACATGTTTGCAATTCCCAACCTGCAAAATACAAAAGGCTACAAAGAGGCAAGGGAAAAAGTGCCATGATTTTTTATTCTGTGTGGAAGGAAGAGTAACCCATTATGGCGAAAGGGACAGGCACATCGTTAGCTTTTAATATTACCAAGCAAAACAGCTGAACTGTGTGGTCACGACACACTCTGCTTATTTCTAAATCTCTCTACAATGATTAATCACCTGACTAACCTAGAACTCTCTCTTCACATGCAGTTTTTAAACATACATAAACTACCAACTATGACTGTAAAAATATCAGCAATCTAGAGCGCAGAGCAGGTCTGCAATATCTTCCTTCTTGCAGAAATCAAATCTAAAACTTTATTCAATTTTTGAATTAGTATTAAGAATTTTTTCCCTAAATCAAACCCCACTAGGAAAATCTGCCAGGAGACTTTATTGTGGGCTACACGTTTGCAGCCAACTGATTATGAAAAACAATCCTGATGTTGCCTACCTTTTCAAAGATTTTTCCAAAAGCTCTTCACAGTGGGTTGCAGTCTCTGCTTTTGTGAACTTGGAGCAGTGATCAGCCCAAATTTCAGACCTCTCTGCAGCTAAGGCTTATGAGAGCTGCCTGTTTATGTAAAAGTTGGGTAACACTAGCTCATGGGAGTGGCCAATAGAACTCTGGGAAGAGAGGAGGAAAAAGTTTAATTAGGAACTTTTTAGAAAGGATAAACAGTTTGTCTCCTTTTCCTGAGTCCATACAGCAAACTGGCTCTGAGACCTCCCTGACTCCCCCTCCACCCCCCCCAAAATGGTTACCAAGCTTTTAAATTCATCTTCCCTTTCTTGATTTCATGTGTGTGTTTAAGGCATATGAGTGGCGGGGGGAAGGAGAATTTTATCAGGGTACAGTCATCTTTGTTTAGACAGTTCTTCCACTTAAATCTGTCGTTTCACAGATTTTGCTAGGTGCTGCAGTTTATATCATTAGAAATAATGATAGCAGCTGCTTTAATATCAGGACATGATTTACATGGACACATACGGAGCTGCTGGGATTACAGAATCTGAAAGGCACAATAAGAGCTCTAAAGCAGCGGTTCTCAACCAGGGGTCCGGCGGGCTGGGGGTGGGAGGGCGAGAGCAGGTTGCCGGGGGGTCTGCCAAAACAAACCAGAGAGCAGGGCCGGTGTTAGACTTGCTGGGGCCCAGGGCAGAAAGCTGAAGCCCGAGCCCCACTGCCTGGGGCTGAAAGCTGAAGCCTGAGCAACTTAGCTTCATGGGGACCTCCTGTCGTGTGCGGCCCTGAGCAATTGCCCTGCTTGCTACCCCCTGATGCCGGCCCTGGCTTTTAATCTACTGAGTATGCATAAAAACAGTTGTTGTGGCACAGTTGGGCCATGGAATTGTTATAGCATGGGGGGGTGGGGGGCTCAGAAAGAAAAGTTGAGAACCCCTGCTCCAAAGCTTTATGAAAACTTTTAAGAACAACTTTGCGTCTCTATAAAAATTATCAAAGAGGATCCCCTCCCTGCAAACCCATTCTTGCCAGGCTGTTTGTTCTGTTGCAGTGGGTTATTGTGGAAGTGGTTAATTCTTTCCACAGTGTGTGTTTTGGGTAAGTATTTCTGCAGCCGTGGGGTGTCAGACGTGGGCACGGAGTGCGATTGTTGCCCAGGAGCTGACTGAAGAGCCTAGATCAATCTCTAATGCACACACATTTAGTTGGCTTTTGAATTAAGAAATGTGCCGCTGTTGTCAGGACTGCTGCGTTACTGGTAGCATTTTGAAGTGCCGTACAGGAGAGTTGGTTTGGATTAGGAATCCCAGTCTCTGAGCCTAACTAGCTGGAATTGCTGCAGAGATAGAGTGGCTCCTGATACACAAGGAAAACTCTTCAGCCTTCTCTACGCTAGAAAATTGTTGAGGAAAAAGCTCCTACCAGTTCAGTAGTGGTGGTAATTGGGGTGCGCATGGCACTGCCAGCTTCTGGAATTGTTAGCACTGTTAGTTAATTCTCATGGAACATACTCTAAATGCAGTTTACAGTCAGACCTGCTTACTGGAGAGCTGATTTTTGTCTGGGGAAGGAGATCAGAGAGGAGGGATGGTCCATCAGTCAGGGCTAGGAGGTCTGGGTTCAATTCTTTGCTCTGCCAGTCTCCATGCACGACTGTGGGCAAGTCATTTCATTTCCCTGTGCCTTCGTTTCCCATCTGTGAACTGGGGGAAAATAAAACTTGTCTGCCTCACAGGAGTGATGAGAGGATAAATACATTAAAGGTTGTGAGGTACGTGGGTAATACAGGGATGGGAGCTACACAGTGGCCTTAGGTAGAAGTTATGATTGGTTCATAATCTTAGGTAGGCACAGTCCAAGCTCAGGACTGAGACAGGAATACCTGAGTTGTGATCCTAGTTCTGACACGTCCTCCTTCAGTAGCCTTGTCCAAGTCACTTAATCCAACAGTTTCCTATCTGTAACAAGGAATTAATATATAATTACAGCACAGTGATGGAGTGAAACTAACTGAAGATAGTTTCTAAGATGTTTTGAAGAGATGAAATGCTCCACTGAAAAGTCAAGTTGTTTAAGACAAAAAGTCCAAAAGGTTGAGGGAGGTCAGTTGTAATGTTGTAAAATGGGCAATTTCAACTTTAGATATATATAAAAGCGGCAAAGAGTTTTGTGGCACCTTATAGACTAACAGATATATTGGAGGATAAGCTTTCGTGGGTGAATACCCACTTCATCGGATGCATGTACATGCAGAAAACTTATGCTCCAATATGTCTGTTAGTCTATAAGGTGCCACAGGACTCTTAGTCTGGATCTGTAAAAGCAGCAAACACAGCTACCCCTCTGATACTTAGATATATAAAGTTACTGAGCATCCCATTGTGATGGGGTGCGCCACTCACTGCTTGTCTGGCACCTCCTCCAGGTCACTCTGGGGTGTCGACCTCAAGAGCTAATCCCCATTCTGTGGTCGCATGCCATCACACTGTCTCTCAGGTCTGCAGCTCCTCTCTTGTCCCAGAGGCCAGTGTCCTCTTCGTGACTCAGCCCTCTGGCTAGGTCACTCAGCATTTCTCCTCTTCTGGGGTATAGTCCTCCAAATTCTCTCACTCCAGCAGTGACACAGGCAGTCTTCCCATTCACTGCCCCTCTGGTGTAGGTCATGCCCTTGGTGGCTGGTGGTAGGGAACCTGGGCCCGCCCTCAACTTCAGGGACCCTACACCCAGCAGTTCTGGGCTTTCCTCTCCCAGCCCTCATTGCTCCTTCCCTGGACTGCTTCCTACATCTCCTGGTTCCCCTCCTCTAGCTGGGTGTACCAGCTCCAAACGTTCCTCCTCCTCCTCCCCAGGGAGGGTTTGTCTACACTAGAAACATAAGTCGACCTGTTTTAGGTCAACTTACAGCCACTACACTAATTACTGCAGTAGTGCATGTCCACACTACCCTCTTTCCGGTGGTGCGCATCCTCACCAGGAGTGTTTCCACTGATCTCAAAGAGGCAGTGTGGGGAGCAAACATCTGTGTCTCAGCTTCACTGGCAGCTCCCTGCCGGGAGCCTGGGTGCCCCAGAGGCTCCAGGGCTCCCAGCACACTGTTCCCCGTTCTCTCCCTGGCTCCCAGCTGGGAGTGGGGTCCGGCAACCTGGGTTTCCACTTTGGGTATGGGGGGCAGCTGGGCTCTAGTTGCCCGACTTTCATGAAATTGATAAGTCAGCCAACAGCCGTGTAAGAAACAGTGTCTACACAGACATAAGTCTTTCTTACACCTCTCGTGAAGGTGGGGTTATTATGTTGGTGTAGAAGGGCACTTAATCACCAGGAGGAAGGCTGTAGTGTAGACACTGACATAACTGGGTCGACTTTTAAGCTGCCTTACTAATGGTGTAGTGTAGACCAGCCCAGAGTGACTGCCCTTTCCCAGCAGCAGCCACTGCCTCTGTCTGTTGCCAGCTTTCTGACTTTATAAGCCCTGCCTGTTCCTGCACTATTAAACCTGCTTGCAGTTAATTCCCTGTTTCCCTGGCCCTTCCTCCAGGTGCAGCCTGTGGCATTAATAGACCTAACTAGCCATCCAGTCCTGTGTGCGGTGGACGTCTCATCGCACTCATCGAGATAGGGTTTGAAGAAAGTATTTCTCCACATCAGAAATAATTTTCTTTTGGGGGAAGCTTGCTCTAGAACACACAGGAGGCCGAGGCTGTTTTTTGGCATGCGTGCTCAGGAATGCACATGAGTTGGTTGAGCTGCTAAGTAACCGTGGTGATAATTAAGTTTGATGTCCTTGCAGAGGGAGTCCTAGTCCAAGACTTCGTGTTCTGACACTTTACTTGAGATGGGTAAGTTATAAACCATTTTAAGGTGAATGTTAAGAAATTAGGGTCAGATCCTCAGCCGCTGTAAATCAGGATGGCTCCTTTGACTTCACTGTTGCTACATGGATTTCTACCAGCTAAGGGTCTGGCCGTAAAAGGACACTCAAAGAGCTAATAGTAAGAGGAAGAAGTTTTCTTGATGTACCTTACAAATGGGAAGCATGCAGGAGGCCAGCAGGGCATAAGGGGGGAAATCAAAGAGACTGTTTCACTGCACTCTAAATGATGTATTTCCAGTGTTCTTCACTTCAGAGAATATAGTAGAAATACCTACCCCGGGCTACCATCAGATATATTTTTAAAGAGAGACACTGAAGAACACAATAATTAAATTGTCATAAGTTACTCAGATGAGCTGGCTCACCTGGTGACTGATATATTCTTCATTAAATAGAGGGGCTGAGGTAATATAACTTGTTAATGACCTTTAGTTAAGTTAGTCAACAAGGCACGGGAGGGAATACTAGAAGGACCTAACCTTGCACTGCTCTGCCATGATCCTTGCCATTTAAAAAAACAAACAAACAAACAAAAACCAGGACCTAACTCTTACTTGGGCAAAGCCTGATTCAGTGAAGAGACCCTTGAAGTCAGTGTAGGATTTAGCCTGAGTAAGAAATGCTGAGTGGTGCCCTGAGAGTAAACGCCACTGGTTGTGATGCAGTGTGTAAATGGCATTGGATGATTTATTTATTTTGCTTTTTATAATATGTCTCTAGATGTGGCCACAGTGCTACTGAGCTCGCATTAGCAGATAGCACCAGGTCTACTTCTGTCTTCTCTGCCCCGGATACAGCAGCTGACTGCTTTACTCTGTTTCTGGCTGAGAATGGAGCAGTTATGAGAGCAAGTGGTTGAGCTTTGATCCAGCTACAATAGAGACAATAGTAGTTGTGTGAGGAAAGCAAACTGAAGATCTTTTGAAGCTTAATCTGGTCCTTTGGTCTGAGGGCATGTATCTGCCTTTTGTTACTTATGTTCCCACTTTGGGAATCTGGTTAGATCCAAAGTTACTGTTGGATAGTAGCATTGAATCAACTAGTTGTATACAGTGTTATATGTAAATATGTCAAGTCAGGTCTTTTATGAAAGCGTGGAATGTTCTAAACCTGATGATTCTTAGGCGATCTGTATACAGCTATGGGTATGAATGGATGCATGTAGAACATTGTCCTTGTAACCAAGGGTGCAACTACAGCATCACCTCTCAGCAGTGCAGGAAGCAATCAGGCAGGCCAGGAAGGACACCTCCAGTAGTGGATCATTACAGTTAATGGAAAGACATTGAAACTGAAACCAAAAACCCAGTCTTGGAAAACTAAGGAAGGAGGGAGTTTCCCCTGCTCTGTCTGGTAATTAAGAACTTGCGGGGGAGGAGGGAGGATGGATTTAGGGAGACTTGAGACCAGAAGGGCTGTTGGAGTCACCCTGCACAGGGTAACTAGGCAGGTGGAAGCCAGGGTGAGACCTTTATGCTTGTGGGCTAGCTCCTGGTGGCAGAGCTCTGAGCCATAGCAGCATAGTATTGTTGCCGGCACCCAGTGCCAGAGGTGAACAACAGCAAGGTTCGTTGCCCGGTGTGCGTCACCCAATAATCACAACGGGGTGGAGAAGCAGAAAAGTTTATTTGCAGCTGCAAACAAGGTACAGGGAGAATAGAATCTCAAATCCTGCACACAGAGCAGGAAGTTACACAGGCTATTATACATCCTTTCTTCAGCATACTTATCCAATAGCAAGCTGCCCTAAGTATCCATATAGCCAGCCAATCCAGTTCCCAGCTAGTTCCCTTGCTCTCTGTACCATCTGTTAAACCATACATAAAGCTGCTTTATTCAGCATTGTTCTTCCATATCTGCCCTGTTTAGCCTTGTTTAGTTTCAGGCAGTCTGACTCTGCAACATATTGTTGCAGATCCTCAGCATAACTGCTGTGAGTGCCTCCAGGCGGGGGTGGGGGCCAAGGACACTTGGGCCTAGTACGCATAACTGCTGCGAGTGCCTCTAGGCGGGGGAGGGGAGCCAAGGACACTTGGGCCTAGTGCGAGGGGGCTTCGACACTCGTGGTCTTCCATCCCCTCGAGTTACCTAGTGGCCATGCCCTAGTGTCCCCAACAACTCCCTCCTTTGAGAACACTCAACAGCCTTGGCTCTGAGTTTTCTCACTTGGGCTACTTATTTCTTTGCAATAGGACTTTGCATAAGCACTTTGTGATAGCCCTGAAGAGAATGACTTATTAACTTTTGCAAAAGGGTCCTGACACATGAGACTGCACAGCATAATACCATTAATACAAGCAATACAGGAAAGAGAAGTTTCAATAACGGGCTAAATAAACCACCAAGCCAAAACGACAAACCCAAGCCTGAAAACAAGGTTTGCAACCAATCGCTCTCGGGGGCAGTATGGGCAACCTGTGCTCTGGCTCGGGCATGGGCCTCAGCCTGTACCACCTTTTCATAGATCTCATAACTGCTATCATTTACATATACACAACTTCGGAGCCCGACGAGGGCACAAACCCTTCCTTGGGATGCCAAGAGATAATCCAAAGCCAGCCTGTTTTGGAGGGAAAAGGTCCTGAGCTGCTGTACCTCTTTATTTAATGTTTTTACTGCTGACCCTAAATCACTAACCGAGTCCTCTAACTCTAAGGCAACTTTCTCAAGTACCATTTCCAGCCTTACAGCATAGCGGCCTATGCATGCCATGCTGGCCCAGTAAACAGTGGCACTATTCCCAGTACAGATCACCCTACAAGCTTCTCGGTTGTGAGGGGATTTTTTATATTGCCCTCTAATGCTGTAGTCAGTTGCCGCAGAGTCTTTTCTCGTGACTCAACAGAGGTATCTTTCCTTTGGGCAGTGTGGCAGTTATTGACAGATGAGGAACTCCATGAGCTATATAACAGCTACCTGTCCATTTGGCTGGCAGCACCTTGTAAGCCTTTTGGCCACATACAAAATAGTGACCCTGTAGGGCCCAGTAAGGACTGTTTCTTAAGGGGATTCCTGGGATATTTAAGGCTGCTTTGGCTGCTTTTCCAAACAGTTCATATGCCCCTAAGGGGGGGATCCCATCCTCCTGATTGGGTACAAGTGGGAGTGTTTCTAATTGTGCTGTTCAAATTACACTCGCCATAGGGACCAGTACAAACCCTCCATTGGCTTGCTACATTGGAGATATTAACAGGACGGCAAGTTATATTTCCAAACCCTTCTTTTGTGGTAAGATTATTTGTAAGAGTTTTCCTAAAAGGGGAGGAACCATTACACCCACACTGCTGGCCTCCCCTCTTGGTCTTTATCCAATACCCATCAGCTCACTGTGTAATAACAGGAGCTCTTTCCCACAGGACGCCCATAGTGATAGATTGGTTTCGGGTGAAACATAATACTCCCTCAGTGAGTACTGCAACTGAATACTCCTGGTCCTGATAGGTGGCTTGCTGTAAAGACGTCTTGTTCCAGAATGGCGAGTCCATTCTTTCCTGCTCTTTGGTGGCGGCTAATTCTGCTAGGGTCAGGGGCAGTATGTCAAGGGGCATTCCCGTTTTGGGGGACAGTGGAGTTGGAGCACATACCCAGCAATCAGTCTGGTTTGTTAAAGTAGCAACATGGTGCGCAAGAGAAACAAAGGAGTTATGCTCCCGATATGCACAGTTTGGAAATAATACAGAGAATAACAATGTTACCCAATTAATTATTACCAGAGTCTTCCCAACTCAGGGTCTCCAGTACCTGGGTGGGCCCATTTTGGCGTTAAGGTGCCCACTATTTGTGTCTCTTAAACAGTAGCTTTAGCCCGAGATCATCACTAGATGAGGAGTCAGAAGGTTGGACGGTCCACTGTTCTGCTGACGAGGGGGCGGGTACTGCCTTCAGACGAGAGTGATGGATCCAGTTCTTGTGTCCCTCGATCTTTGCCGCTGTATGGGAGACCAGCAGGACAGTATAGGGTCCTTTCCACTTTTCCTGGCGAGGCTCGTCTTTCCAGGTACGAACAAGCACAGAGTCACTGGGCTGTAAGGACTGGACAGGAGAGTCCAAGGGGAGAGGCTGGGAATCCTTGGTATACCTGTGAGGAGACAAGAGAGCAGCAGACAGGGAACACATATACTGAGACAAAAAAACATTACCCAACTCCCATTCCCCTGACAGAAGCGGGGTGCCATTCATAGGCCATGCCCTTCCAAACATAATTTCAAAGGGACTGAGCCCTAATCTACCCTTTGGGAGAACGCGAATACGGAGTAGGACGAGGGGCAAAGCATCAGGCCATCGCAGTGAGGCTTCTTGGCACACTTTTGAGAGATGTTGTTTAAGGGTCTGATTGGTACATTCCACTACACCACTGGCTTGCGGTCTCCAGGGCGTATGGAGTTTCCAGGGGATCTGTAAGGCAAGTGAGATGCTTTGAATGATTTTTGACATGACGTGTGTCCCGTTGTCAGATTCCATCCACTGGGGGCGTCCAAAGCGAGGAATGATCTCCTTAATAAACTTAAGGGCCACTGTTCTGGCAGTGCAATTACGGCATGGGAAGGCTTCTGGCCATCCGCTGAACCGATCCACTAAGACGAGGAGATATTTGAACCCTTGGGTCCGGGGAAACTCAGTAAAGTCTATTTGCCACACTTGTCCGGGGCCCGGAGTGGGTTCCAGGGCAGCTGGTGGCACAGGATGTCCCGGTCGGGGGTTATTCTTTTGGCAGACTAAGCAGTCCGCTTGTACCTGGGCAGCCAGGTGTCGGAGTCCGGATGTGATAAAGTATTTTCCCATTAGTTGGAGGAGTGGTTTGATGTAGTTTCTGCAGCACCGGCTGGATCAGGCCCTTTGGTAGGAGGACCTTCCCTTCCGGGGAATGGAGCCATCCCTCCTTTTCCCGTAGACCGAGTTTGTCAGTTAGCTGTCTCTCCTCCCCAGAGTACTGAGGGGTTGGAAGCTGCCCTACTGATGGGATAAGGGCATGCATATGGGCGTTCTCAGTCTGAGGGGATGGCAGGGTGGCAGCATGCTTAGCCTCTCTATCTACCCGGGCGTTACCTCTGGCCACATCTTAATCTCCCCTTTGATGGGCTTTACCGTGTATCACCGCCACTTCTGAGGGAAGTTGTACTGCTTCTAGAAGCCGGAGGATTTGGGGCCTGTACTTGACTGGGGAGCCTTGGGCTGTCAGCATTCCCCTTTGCTTCCAGAGGCCAGCATGAGCATGCAGCACCCCAAAAGCATACTTTGAATCAGTAAAAATGTTGACCTGCTTTCCTTTTGACAGTTCAAGTGCATGGGTCAGGGCTACTAGTTCGGCAAGCTGGGCAGAGGTCCCAGAAGGCAAACCTTCAGCTTCCACAGTGTCATGGAGGGTCACAACAGCATAACCTGCCCTCCTTTGCCCATCTATTACAGTACTGCTACCATCAGTGTACCACTCATAATCTGCATTTGGGAGGGGTACATCCTTTAAATCCGGACGGCTGGAGTACTGGGCATCTATGATCTCTAAACAGTCATGTTCCTGTTTGTTAGAGAGCTTATTCCTTCACTCTCCCACTTCCCTGGTCCTTCTCGCATGAACAGAGAGCAACAATACCCGAAGTCCGAAGGTGCAAACAATTCGATGTTTATTGGGGTGAACTTCCAGCAAGCTTAAATACAAGTTCCTTTTCCTTATTTTCGAATCCCAACTTACTTCCTGTTTGCCCCTAATTTATATAGTAATATTCTTAGCTATACCTTAACCAATCATTCTACTGAAATTTAACTAACCAATCCTAACATATTGTAACATGATTAGCTAACCAATTATATCCCACCACCTTAATTAGATTACACCCAGCAAAATTAATTATACAGCAGACAGGAACAATCACAGAACCAGACAGAGATTATACAGACAAACAATAGCAAAGTGGGAACTCTAATGACAAAACAATACAGAAGTGAGGATTTCACATCCCAGCTATTGATAAGTGAGTTCTTGCCAGACAGGATGCTATCAAACTAAGTTTCCTTTTACATTTTCTAGGCACTTCCCTTTCTTTGGAGGTGATAGGAATTATCAGGACAGGATTGTATTCAGGACAGGATTGTATTCCTAACAGCCCAATAGCACCTTCTTTCAATGTGGCTAGTTTGGAATGTGAGGATGTGACTGTTCGCTTCCTGGCTTATGGCTGCCTCTGCTGCTTAGCCAAAGGCCTTAGCCTAAGAACAGGGCCTCAAACTGTCACAGTAAGAGAAGGCCCTTACACCAGCAGACAGTGATTTTGATTCTTTCTTTTATACCTCTAGAACTAGCCAAGTAATAAGAATACCCCTAAATTCTTAAAGTACAGGCCTTTACAGACAGGCCTGAATATCTATATCCTAACACTGTTCCTCTGTTTCTGGCAAGAGGGTGGCTGGGTTAAGGGAGGGGCAAGGCTGTAAGGTGACTTCAGAGTTCTCTAACAGCTTAGCCTGATACCGAGCAATCTGAGCCTGAGTGAGCCAGAGCCCACCCTTGGTGTCTAGCAGGGCTCGGACCATATGGGGAGTATAGATTTGCATATCCCCTCCCAATGTTAGCTTCTCGGCTTTCTCAAGCACTAGGGCAGTAGCTGCAGCCGCCCGTAAACATGCCGGCCAACCCTTTGCAACCTGATCCAGTTGCTTAGAAAAATAAGCCACGGGACGTCTCCATGCTCCTAACAGCTGTGTGAGCACTCCTAGGGCCACCCCCTTTCGTTCATGTACATACAACTGAAACAGCTTAGAGAGACCGGCAGGCCCAGAGCTGGGACTTCCATTGACTTCTTTTTCAAGATTTTAAATGCCCTGTCAGCCTCTGGGGTCCCATAGAAGGGGTCGTGATCCGTTCCCTTGACACAGTCGTACAGGGGTTTAGCCCATAGTCCAAACTCTGAGATCCAGATCTTGCAAAAGCCTGCCATACCCAGAAATGCCCTGAGCTGCTTACAATTACTTGGGGTAGGAACTTGACAGATAGCTTCCTTTCTTTCGCTTGAAAGCTGATGCTTCCCTTGCTTTAGCTGTAACCTGATTCCGCTCCACCTCAGACAACAGTTCTCAGGAGGATATTACAGTCATCCCAGTCTGGCTTGTGACTACTGAGGCACCCCTCAAAGACTGAAATAAACCAGCTTGGGTTCATGGAGAATTCCCCAGCCTGGGTTTTACAAGCTGCTAGGTCTAGGGGATTGAATGGCACATGGGTGTAAACTTGCATAGTGGTAGCCTGACGTCCGTCTGCCCATGGGCGAGCCACAACAGTCTCAGTAATCAAAGGATAGAGTCCCACCGAGAGGGCAATCTCTGTAACCCGAGGCATTCTACCCTTAAAAGGTGGGGGTGTGGGGGCCGAAGGGGACACTGAATCTGACATTACAACAGTGAGGGGAGGGTGTTCTGGGGACTAACATTAGCTGCTACTGAGCCAGTCGGAGTCAAATTACAGCTCTGTTCTATCTCTTAAAGCCATAAACACTTGTGCATACAGATGTTCATTCCATTTACCCATTCACTGACAAAACAAAACTAATTGGAGGATCATATTATAATTAATTGACCATTCCTGGTCCTCTAGCCGATATTGAGGCCAGTCTATTGTACAAAACTTTTTCAATTTGCTTTTTGTCATTGGGTCTGATCCAAACACTTTCCAGTTTGCTAGAATGCATTCTAGGGGCGTACACCGTGCCCTAACCCCCGAGCTCTGTCCCTGTCCCATACCTACAGGGTAACTCTGGGCATCCCCAGGTTCCAACAGAGTATACAATCCGGATTTCAAAAGGTTCCTACCTTACCCCAGGGACCGGTTCCCCACCGTCGCCCGCAGCTGCTCCTCCCCCATGTCCAAGGGACCGGTTCCTCACCATCGGCCACAGCAGCTTCACTATATGAGTGCGTTGCACCGTTGTGCCCTCCGGGGTCGATCAAATCGCATCTGCTCTGAGGCCCCCGATGAACTCACCGGTGCGTGCTGGGCGTCAGTTCTCGCCGCAATCCTCGACCTCCAGGAGGGGTCCAGGCAAGGCTAAATAGCAGCCTCGTTGCCCACCCAGGGACGCTGAAAGCTGTTGCCGGCACCCAGTGCCAGAGGTGAACAACAGCAAGGTTCGTTGCCCGGTGTGCGTCACCCAATAATCACAACGGGGTGGAGAAGCAGAAAAGTTTATTTGCAGCTGCAAACAAGGTACAGGGAGAATAGAATCTCAAATCCTGCACACAGAGCAGGAAGTTACACAGGCTATTATACATCCTTTCTTCAGCATACTTATCCAATAGCAAGCTGCCCTAAGTATCCATATAGCCAGCCAATCCAGTTCCTAGCTAGTTCCCTTGTTCTCTGTACCATCTGTTAAACCATACATAAAGCTGCTTTATTCAGCATTGTTCTTCCATATCTGCCCTGTTTGGCCTTGTTTAGTTTCAGGCAGTCTGACTCTGCAACATATTGTTGCAGATCCTCAGCATAACTGCTGCGAGTGCCTCCAGGCGGGGGTGGGGGCCAAGGACACTTGGGCCTAGTACGCATAACTGCTGCGAGTGCCTCTAGGCGGGGGGGCGCGGAGGGCAAGGACACTTGGGCCTAGTGCGAGGAGGCTTCATCGACACTCGTGGTCTTCCATCCCCTCGAGTTACCTAGTGGCCATGCCCCAGTGTCCCCAACAGTATTAAGGCACCCAAAGTTACAAGAAGGCAGCGACAGATCTGGTCTGAGGCATCCTCAAAAGGTCACAGTGGGGTATTCTGCAATCTTTTTGCAACAAGCAGGTTAGTTGGCCGTTGCTGATGTATAGTGGAGTTTGCTGTTGATTTTGTCTTTGTTACAATTTGTGCTTATACAAGAAATATTAAGGGGCACTGAGAGCCTGGAATAGCCTTCTTTTAAAACTTTTAAATAAATACATACAACTGGAAGGAAGCTGTGCACATTTCCAGCTTCCCAGGGAATGCAGCACAGTGAGAGTTGAAGTTAAATAAAAATACTGCTCTGAAAGGAAACTAATTTCTGCTAAAACAGGGGAGAGGCTCACATGCCTTCCAAGCTGGTCTTACTGATCAGCATCTGACTTGGCTGGCAGGCCAGCCAGCCAGTTCAAAAAAAAATTCTTGAAATTCCTGCACTTTAAGAGCTTGGGATAAAATCACTTTGTGAGTGGGAAGAGGGAGAGAGAGGTCTTCAATAAGCTAGTCTGGAAACAATCCATCTAAAAATTAGAACCAAATCTGTCAGTAGAATTTAATTTTGTGTGTGTGTACAAGATAGGGAATTAACCCAATTACGAGGACAGTTATTGTATATAATTACATAGTGTTTGGGTCCGTTCACTATTAGATAATATATTGATGGCCTCTTGTAAATCATGCGTGCATCAAATTAAACTGGAGGGTGTAGACACTGATTATTTTTTTTTCTAATGGTGAGGGAAAGCAAAGAAATATATCAGCCTTGACGGTCACCTCGTAGTCGACCGCTGAAGTGGAAGGACCTCAGCACTATTGTCAATGGGTCCAAACCCAAGAGTCGCTGGAGATTTGGGCCAGTAGTTCAGTAATATGAGGCGTAACCAGGCAACAAATATTTAAAAGATAAATCAGTCAGAATTGATTCAGTATCCCAACAAACATTGAGTGCATTGCAAAACCCAAATGCCTTTTCCCATGAGTTATGTCACACGGCTAAGAGAATAGGACTTTTGACCTCTGTTACAGGCATTTACCATTCAAACAGGCACAGTTAGACAAAGAAGATACTTGGAATTTAATATCGATTTCACCTCACCAACCCGGTATTCACTTCATGTTTGATCTAGAGTTATTTCTCTCCCCTCTGTAATAGCGTACAGAGTAGATGGGATCTTAGTTTCAGCTTCTCTCAGTGAATTGCATTACCCTTCTTTGTTCTTAGCTGGCATTAAGTTCATTTGCCCATCGCTTTACCCTGCTTAAATGAGGTGAGTGTGTGTTCCAATATGTTCTGTCTCAAAAGCTGGTCACTTGGTAGTTGTGGTCACCAGACACTGAGGGATCCGGTTGAGCTGTGGGATCATTCTCTCTTTCTTCTTGGCTGTGGTCTTGGCTTCAAGTCTGGTTACCGGTGTTGTCAGAACCCAGGTGTATTCCGAAGGAATTCAGGGGGAGCGCTCACCATACTACTTAACAGTCAGGTCTCTGGCATAGCTATCCTCTGCCAGGAGTCGCCCCTGCACTTGTGTATAGGTCTAACCATACACATAGTCACTGCACAAGCATGTTGATTCATTGGTGGCTGTGAACAGATTGTGATGCTCCTGAGCGCTTCTCTAACTAATTCACTCTGTTATCTTACTCTCATCACATACCTAGTCATTCTGCTTCTTTTGAAGTTTGCTACACTTCTTCAATACTTAGTGTGCTTATTAGAGGCTCTCTGAGTCCGTGCACAAAAATTAATATGGAAACCAGCTCCCTGAGGCATGCAGTACATGCACGCACTGCAAAAGCACGATTTTATTGCTGTTTGCCTCATCTTCCCTTCTTTCTCTCCCCCGCTGGATGGTTGGTTGTTACACTCATATAAATGGTACATCAGTTGTGCCCAAACGTCCCAATCAGATTTGACATAACATAACAATCCCAATCCGACCCCAAAGAGCTCATCTTAAAAGTGCTTATGATCATTTAAGCCTTGATCATTTCTCTCCCTTGGTCTAGAAGGCATTATGCAAATTGACAGACAGTGTATATGTTGTCATCTTGATTTAAGCTTTATCTCCATACATTTCAAAAAAAAAAAAAAAAAAACCAGAAGGGACCATTGTGATTATTTTGTCTGATCTGCTGTGTAACTCAGGCCATAGAAACTTCCCTGTATTCATTTCTTCTTCAAGTCCAATAGGTGTGGTTAAACAAGAGCATCTCTCTTAGAAAAGCATCCAATTCTGATTTTAAAATGTCTAGTGATGGAGAATCCACCATAACCCTTGGTAAACTGTTCAAATCGTTAATTACCCTAAAAAAAAAGATTGCCTTATTTCTCAAAGTAATGTGTCTTGCTTCAGCTTCCAGCCTTTGGAGCATGTTATAGCTTTGTTTGCTAGATTAAAAATCCCTCTATTGCAAATTTCTGTTCCCCAGGTAGATACTTATAGACTGATAATCAAAGAGAAGGTTAAAGTGTGACAAACTAAACAGATTGAGCTCCTTGAGTCCACCATTACTAGATGTGTTTTCTAATCCTTTACTCATTTGCGTGGCTCTTCTCTGAACCCTTTCTACAAAGTTTAAGATCATACAAACTTTTGTATACAGAAGTATCCTTTGGTTTTCTTTTTCTCTTTTTCGGTTTTCCTTCTTCCCTCCTCCCGCCACAAATCAGCTGAGATTTATCATTTTGTTTTTTAAATATTTGGTAAAGCAAAGTGGGTTGTTACATTTTACTGCCTTCGGAATGAGATTTATGATCACTCTATAATCTAGTGCAGGGATTCCCAAATTGTGGTACGTGTACCCTTGGGGGTACGTGAGACATCTCTGAGGGGTATGTGGGAGAAATTGTGTAATGGTGGATTTTATTTATTTATAGCATTTTCATAATAGGCTACTCAGATGAAGCTTTAAAACTCTGTGGGAATCTGTTATATAAAATACTGTAGTTAGTTTACTTCAAGATGTACCAGTGAGAACACAGATACGCAGAGACGCTAACATACGGAGCCCTCACTTCCAATTGCTGTACAGTGTGGGTTCAGTTGCCCAGCAACTGTCCAGTCTGAGCTCAGAACTTAGGGAAAAAAATTTCGGTTGTCTACGTCGCATTATATCTGTACATAACAGTGAAAGGTGGAGAGATGGCTAAAGACAGGTAGTGTTAAGAACATACAAAGTCTCAGTGATGAGATGGGTAGAAACGCATGGCAGCTGGTAGAACTGGAAGGGGGCACACAATAAGAAAAGCTTGGGAACCTCTGGTCTAGTGGTATTCATGGTAATCCCAATGATAACCGATGGAACATTATAATATGAAAGAGTAGCCAATTTCATTTGGGGACTGAATAAAATGTCCATAGTAAACAGTACTCATAGTGAAGATGCTGGAATTCTTTCTGTTTTAGTTTGTGTTTTATATAGATAGACATTTGTTTTTAACAAAACATTCTAACCTGACCATCTTTTTTTTAAAGCTTATTTATAAATGTTAAGAACTGTCACTGCTCTTTCATTCAGTACAAGACTCCCCGAGAAGTACACATTGTCTCAAGGAAAGGCACAAATTGAATTGTCCTGCCCACCTGTGGCAGTTTGTTCTGTGCTTGTGATAGGTCTCGGAAATGAAAGTGTGGAGCACAGGTAGCCTGTTGGATCTTCCCTATTCTTGTAAGAGAGGGTGTTTTTTGTTGGTTGGGTTTTTTTGTTTTGTTTTGTTTTACACTTAATGCCGATGTCCTTCAGAGAAGAGCTGACTGTTTAGGACAGAACTGAAGTTCAGTTAATCCTTTTCTCTCATGTGCATTGTTCTCTCATGGGTGAAGATTAAGTTTAGTTAATTCACTTTGGATTTTCAAATCCCAAAGCTGTAGACTAGAGGCCTGCTCAGCCCTACTTTTAAAGCCCAGTCTAAGAGCATTGAATTGTCCACAGACCAGACTGTGATGGAGCATCCACCCCACAGTGGCAGAGAAGGGGTTAAAAGCAGCCTAGGGTGGCTGAGCAGGGAGCAGCCTATCAGGACCCTGCAGGCCCATATAAAAAGAGCTGCAGGGCCAGAGGCAGTCAGTTGCTGCAGGGAGTCCAAGGGAGAGGACTGGACTCCTAGAAGGCTGCAGGAGGGCAGCACCCCAGACAGGGAAGCTGCTAGCAGGGTCTGTGGGAACTAGAGAGAGCTTTTGGGTTACTGCTCGGACTTGCAAGCTGGAGGCTCTGGGAAGAGGGCGAAGAAGGTGCTGGTGCTGCGGAGAAGTGGACCAGGGAATTTGAAGCAGCACTGGTGAGAAGTTAAGGAGAGGCAGCAGGAGGCTGCTAGCTACAGGGTCCCTGGGCTGGACCCTGAGTAGTGGGTGAGTCAGGCCCCCCACCACCACCACCACTGAGGAAGAGGCTGGACTCTAGAACTGAGATATCCCTGTCACCAGAAAGGGGAAAACACAAACAGTGACACAGCCAGAGGGCCAAGTCAGGAGGCGGACGCTGCAGTACTTGGACTGAGGCAGGGCTGCAGGTGGTGACGACAATGGGTGAGGCACCACCAGGAGAGAGCACATCGGCTAGCAGAGCTAATCCCTGTGACTGCCAGCAGCAGGGGCTGCAGTGCTGAGTGGATCCTGTTACACAGAAACAACCTGAACCCGACACTTCCTCATGAACCTGCATTGGCACTGCTACCACCCTTGCCTTGTGCTTAGGGCTCAGTTTGGGGGGGGCTTCCCATTCCCCATGTGCCACCTCCTGCCTGTCAGTTGGCGCCGCAGTGGCTGTCTCTCCCACTCCTGCCAGCCAGCACTGCCTTGCTCTGGAGTGAGAGGCACTGCAACTCGTCAGCACCCTCACTCCTCAGCGCACACGTTGCAGCAAGGTGGACATGGCCAGCGGGAGCAAGGCATGCAGCCATCCCCAGGCTGACCCCACAGGCAGGAGGAGGTGATCAGAGATAACCTGAGCCCAAGGGGGTCAGGTTGTTTTCAGACCTGACCTGATGCTAACTCAGCACTTGTCGTTGGATGCCATTGGGTTGCAAGACTGTACTGCAAACTTCTGTTCAGTAGATTCAGGTCAGCAGGATTCCCTCTGCTCACAAAGGGTGTGGCATAGGTACCATTGCTGCAGGGTAATTCAGCTGGGTTTGGAGCCAATGGAGGATGCTCCCTTGATTAGTATCAATCATGTAGGAACTCTCAGGGCACAGGTACATCTCTATTACTTGTATAGCTTTGTCACTGGTATTACCTAGCACCTAGGAGCCCTGGTGATGGACGAGGACTCCATTGTGCTAGGTGCTGCACAAACAGAACAAAAAGATTGTCCCTGCCTCCAAAGAGCTTACAAGTCAAGTATAAGGCAAGAGATAACAGATGGATGCAGACACGTTGATGGGGTAGTATAAGGGAACAATGAGACTATTGATCAGCATGATAGGCTAGATCCTAGGCTGTGTTACGATAGCTTTGTACTATTACTAGTCAAAACCAGCTTACCCAGCCACTGAAAGATTCTCCCCATGTTAAGGGAGCCTCAAGTATAGAGAGCCCCCATAGCTGTGCCTACACCACCACTCTTCTAGTGGGTGTGGCTGGGGCATTCATGCACCCTGGTGATCCACAGTTGCTGTAATGGCCCCTGATACCATAGGCATCTAGAGCTCCATAAAAGGCTATTCTAATTTGAACTGGAGAGCCAGACCCTGTGCACAGAACAGGGGAATGTAAAAAGCCTTTAAGACAGTGTTACACACTCCCACAGATATGCTGAGCACTCCTCTGCTACAGCTGATAATCTGGCCCACTGTTTTTTTATTCTTTTGGGCAGTTACTGAAACAAAGGCCGGAATTATTAATGCCAAGTAAAGTAAGCCTATTTCCCAAGGGTCAGATTCTGATCCCTTTACTTGCACTGAGCAGTAAATAGCCTCATTGACTTCAGTGGGATCACACAGACAGACACAGACTCAGTAAGAGTAAAGATGTGTCTGGCCCTACATTTGTCTGTAGAAGCTTTGGAGAGCTTAAATAATGGTATGTTCTGGAGAAAGATGTAAAGAAACAGACCTATTTCTCAGCAGAAGAAAAATAGTTTTCATTACAGAATGGGTCCCCACCTCTTAACAGTATTCAGTCTAATGTGTTGATTTTGTAAGCATAATTTAAACCCTGGGAGACTGACGTTTAACAATGTGTTAATGATCATTGTTGTTTTCTCAGTTAAAATACAATATCCTAGATCCTAGTTATGATCTGAAATTCCAGAGGTTCCAAGCCTCTTACTTGACCGTAACATCATCTCCTGGTTACATGCAGCTTTCGTAAGCATATACACTTATTTAAATTCCCCTATGGAGAATGTTTTTTTAAAGATCAGATGAACAGGGGTTATAAAGAAAAGAATTTTCTTACCCCAATTTACACTTCAATGTCAAAAACTAGTTAAATAGTTAAGGCCTTTTTTTCTTGTACCATCAAAGGGGCCAAGACTTCGATGGGGAAATTGATAGAAATCAGTAAATAAAAATATTTTCATTTCTAAGCAAATCCTTAAAGGATTTTAACTTTTTAAATGTTGTATGCCAACTCTTAAGCCCCTGTGAACAACAGTAATCTCCTAGAGGCGTGTATTTTCCTGTGAAATCACATCATGGATAACGTTTCCATCTAAGGAAATTATACTATATGACCAAAAATGGAATAGGAAAACTCCAGTCTGAAGAATTTTTCTGCATTGCATATATTCTGATATTTTTTCTGAAAAAAGATTCATTTTGGATTTATGAAGGTGCATAACAAAATGTCAAGTTTTAGGACACTGCATAGAGATGCAGAGTTCTTTTACTGACTCACTCTGATGTCAGATCAGGTGAGTCCCACTAGCTCTAACTTTGGAGTAAGAAGAGTTTGAGTATCTCTGAGGAAGGAGGAATTAGGGACAGAAAAAGAGGGGTCCTGCTGGGAAAGATAGACCATTAAGAACAGTCAAGCTGAGGAGAAAACTTCCTCCGAGGTTTGTTTTGTTTATGTTAACAATAAGGGCAACCCCAAGAAGGGGTTAAATTGGATCTGATCAGTCTATACTTTTAACAGCGGGAGTGGGAATGCCACCTGCTTACAGAAAAGCCTTAAACCCTCAGTATGTGGAGACTTGATTAGTATCCCGTTAAATATAGTAATGTTTCTAGGAGCAACATTTCTCAGAGGGTGGTACACATTTATACAAAATTGGGCTCCTACTGGGGTGTTCTATGAAGCGAGGCTTTGCATTCTAGTTAAATAAGATAAAACAACTGTTCTTACAGGTATGTGGGGAAAGCCTTGCACCACCTGTGGCTCAAAGCTTGGTATTTGGATGCCAGCAATGAGAATGTCAGGGGGAATAGAGGAGTAGAAATACAAGAATATACAATAGTGGTTTTTCAGAAGGGAAGGCCTCACATTAGAATGTATCAAAAATAATAAAACAGTTTTGGAAAAAATAATGAAAAATCTGTCATCTTTGAAATTGTTACAAAATGAGGGAAGGACAAATTGACATTCCATCTTCAAGTTCCAGAATTCCCTCCCATGCGTTGTCATCTATTTGTCACTTGCAAGACTTATTCCCAAAGCCTGCAGATTTTATTAAAACTGAGGATTATAAGGTTATAAAGTGCTTTGAAAAAGCCAGATACAGATTGAATGTTTTTATTAGAGGATTACCAAATTTTTGTCAACAGAAGCGAGTCTGAATTAATTCCACTGGAAGCTTTACTGTAGAAGTTATGAAATGTTTGATCTTGAGGATATAAAACTGCACCTTAGGAAGGTACAATTCTCTCACTGTGCTATTGAAAGGACATGTTTGATGTGTAAAGTTGGATCTCTGCCAACCCCTATAGTCTCTTACTATTTAAATGGGAAAAGTTTGTTGGTTATGCCAGGAAGAAATTGTCACCTAGTACAAAAAGACTGAGGATCCTTCCTAGTCTTCCTGTTCACTTCAGAATCCCTACCCTGTTTCACAGAAGAAACCAAATTAGTAGATTGGGAGCACTGACTGTGTGATTCAATGTTCAGTGCCAGAATCATGATTTTCTACTTTTTAAGCTGTGTCCACCATTTGTATTGACAGGAACAGGAAAGTAGTAGGACCTATATACACACTCACAAGCAATGGACACATTCATTTAGCCCACATGTTAATACTCATGTTGGCCAGAGCCAATTCCAATAAACTAGAACAACTTGCAGGGTTAACAATCTTATTCAGGCTTAGGAACAGGTGCAGGAAGAGGCAGGGCCTTTAAAGCAGGAGGGTGCCAACAGACAGGAGCAGTTGCTGGGAAAGGGCAGTCACTCCTTGGGAAAGGGGGTGAGGGTTGGAGCTGGTACACCCAGAAAGAGTAGGGGAACCAGGAGTTGTAGGAAGCAGTCCAGGGAAGGAGCAATGAGGGCAGAGAGAGGAAAGCCCGGAGAACTGCTGGGTTGAGAGTCCTTGAATGGGAAACTGGAGTAGAGGGCAGGCCCAGGTTCCCCTACCAGCCGTTGAAGGAGTGGCACCTGAGGCAGTGAATGGGAAGACTGTCTGGGACTGGTGAAGGAAAGACTTTGACATACCCCAGAAGGGAGGAATGCTGAGTGACTGGGCCAGAGGGATGAATCACAAAGAGGACACTGTGGTTCCTGGGACAAGAGAGAAGCTGCAGACCAGAGAGAAAGTCGGAGCAACTGCATGCCAACCGCCAAGGGGGAGTCAACCTTGAGAGCTAAATCCCCTGAGTGACCAGGAGGAGGCACCAGACAAGCTGTGAGTGGAGCACCCCATGACACAGACTGACCCATACTTCACGTAGAATGACACAACCCACTTTAAATATACACAACAGAAATATCCCTGTCACGTAACGCAAGAACCAGGGGTCACCCAATGAAATTAATAGGCAGCACATTTAAAACAAACATAAGGAAATACTTCTTCACACAATGCACTGTCATCATTTGGAACTCATTGCCACTGGATGATGTGATGGAACATCCAGCAGTTCCGGGTTTTACTCTCCCAGCTACTTCCCTTGACTGCTTCCTACAACTCCTGGTTCCCCCTTTTTCTCTGGCTGTACCAGCTCCAAACCTTCTTTCTTCCTAGGGACTGACTGCAGCCTGCATGCCTCTGCAGCTTCCAAACACTTCTCCACTTCCCAGGGAGTGACTGCCCCTTCCCAGCAGCAGCTCCTGTCTGTTGCCAGCTTCCTGACTTTATAGGCACTGCCTACTCTTGGACAGCTGAACCTCCTTGCAATCAATTCTCTGCTCCCTGGCTTTTCCTCCAGGTGCAGCTTGTGGAGTTAATAGGCCCACCTGAGCATCTTAACCCCTTCCAGTCCTGTCCTATTGGGTTCCGGGAAGTGGGCGGACGCAAGCCCACCCATTGCTAAAGGACCCTCCCCCAGCCTTAGGGGAGGATCCACAAGGTCCAGGAACTCAAATAATTACAACCAAAAATGGAACAGGGGCAGGTGGGAAGGTCAAAGGGTCAAACAAAGAGAACGTGAAGAGGACACCGAGCAGAGACCCCTGGACACTGCTCCTCGAAGGTGTCAAGGGAGCCTGGGGTTGCCGCCCAGACGAACTCTGCCGGATGCATGAGCAAAGGCAGGATCAGAAATAGGGCCCACAATCGCAGGAAACCCCCTCATCCAACCTCCTCTCCCTGGTCTTATAGATGGCTACTTTGGCCAGCACTAGGAGGTCCCGCGACTTTGTGAGGCCATGGATAGGGTGTGAGTACATGAAAAGGTGAGGGGAAAAGTGCAGCCAGAAACGTAAAAGGATGGTCAGGAGGAGCCGAAACAGGGGCTGCAACCTGGCGCACTTCAGGTATATGTGCACCAGGGTCTCCCTCGCTCTGCAAAAGGGGCAGGCATCAAGGACTGGAGTCAGGGACAGGGGTGACCCGTGCCAAGTACACACCTATGCTCACAGCTCCATGGAGGAGCTGCCAACTAATATTCCCAGCAGATCTTGGGACTAGGATAGACTATAGGCTGGCCCACCGGGGTTTCTCTCAGTCAACAGGTGGCAATAGGTCCCACCACTTCGTATCGGGGCGGGACATGAGGGTGAGGAAATGAAGGATGTGAAGCATGAGCATGTACAGATGTTTCCTTGGTGTGGTCCGGAAGTGAACTGGCTGCAAATCGTACAGCCGGCTCACAGTGTATGGGTGGGATGGTTGCGGCGCTCATGGGGCAGGGGCCTGATGAAAAGGTCTAAAGGGTCCCGGGTGCAGGGTGGGCGAGGATTACCCTCCCGCAGGACCTGTTCGAGGTAAACCCAAACAGTGGGCAGTAAGGCTGCCCTCATCTTCTGAAGTTCGCGCCAGGGAGTACGAAGGGTGGAGAGCCCATTGCACTGAGCCAGCGTCAGGGAATCCACCCAGTCTCTCCAGTCGTAGTCCAGGAGGTCTCCGACTCTGGTGACGTCTGCAGGACCAATCTTTGATGTACCTACGGGGACTCTGCCACCTGCACACGAAGTTGGGGATTGTGTAGCAGGGGCTCCGCGAGGAGATCTACCCCCTCAGTAGCCACCATGGACCTGGTCACCGAAACCAGCTTCCAGGTCCAGAGGAGGTTCTTGTAGAAGACCAGCAGCCCAGAGAGGTCTCGCGGAAAACGTCTTGGATGAAGATAAAGGAGCTGCCGGTCGTATCAGAGCCCTCAGAAGTGGCGCAGGAAGGCGTGTGCCAGTGCACTCCACGCCGGACTACCTGCACCATAGAGGAATCTCTGCAGGGCCCGGAGACGGAAGACCTGGTCCTGAGTGCGCAAGCATGTCAGGCCCTGTCCTCCCTCCTCCAGGGGGAGATGGAGAACCCCTGCAGAGACCCAGGGCAGTCCTGGCCAGAAGAATTCCAGAACCAGGTTCTGGATATCAGCCAGGAAACCCGGGGCTGGGACCAGGGTGCTGAGTCAGTGCCAGAGCATGGACAGGACTAGTTGGTTGAGCACCAGTGCCCTCCCCAGCAGGGAGAGGCACCGGAGTAGTCCTGTCCACCTCCGCTCAGACACCCTGCCTTCCAACCCCAGCCAGTTCTACAGCACAGAGGGATGCATGGCAGAAAGGTAAATGCCAAGATAGAGCAGCAGACCTGCGCTCCACTGGATGGCTTGAAGCGCAGGTGGGAGGGAGCTCGCTTGTCCCCGGCCACCAGGCCAGAGCTCTTGACCCAGTTGACCCGGGCAGAGGAGGCCGCCGAGTAGATGGCCTGGCAAGCCTCCACCCATAGCAGGTCACCCAGGTTCTGGACCACGAGGAGCACGTCGTCAGCGTACGCCAGCAGGACCAGCCACAACTCTGGCTCACGGAGCGCCAACCCTGTCAACCTCTGACGGAGGAGACAGAGGAAGGGCTTGATCACCAGAGCATACAGCTGGCCTGACACCGGACACCCCTGACACACCCCATGCCTAAAGCTGACCAGTTCGGTCAGGGTCCAGTTGAGCATGACCAGACGGATGGATACCCCATCGAAGTCTGGTTTGGTTGTGGCTGGTTATTCATGCTTCCAGTTGGATAGCAACTGAGGCAGTATGCTTCTTAGCTTTGTTTTGACTCAGCAGATAATTTTTGGATTGAAGGGTTGCTCTATCTTAAGCAATTTTTGAAGTACTTTGGGGGACATTTGACAGGGGCTTTCTAGTCTGTTATATGTCCCACAATTTTCTATTAGATAGCTATTCTATGCTTCCGACAAGTTATTGCACTTTTTATAGGAGTATATTATCTTTCAGACAAACAAAACATGTCTGTTTTGAATGATCATTGTTTGGTATGTTGCTGTAGTTTAATAGCTGCCTTTTGTGGTTTCAGTAAAGAATATTAGCATGAAATGGGATGAAGGATGGTCTTGTGATTAAACACAAGACTGAAGATCTGGGTTCTGGTCACAGCTTAGTCAATCTCCTTGTGACCTTGAGCAAGTCACACAAACTACATGGACTTCCAGTTTCTCCCTTCT
The DNA here is from genome assembly GCF_015237465.2 of Chelonia mydas. Lineage (NCBI taxonomy): Eukaryota > Metazoa > Chordata > Testudines > Cheloniidae > Chelonia > Chelonia mydas. Next base: position 106,591,621 of record NC_057852.1, read on the forward strand.
GTAGAACGGTGTGTTATGGGGATGTTATGATGCTTCCTTAATGTTTGTGAAGTTCTTTGTGACTTGGAAACGGGAGTTGTTGAATGCAGAGAATCTTTGTGAGATCTCAGGACTGAGCTTTCCTGGCTTGGAATTAAAAAAAAAAAAAAAATCCACACACTAAATGTTGTTCTCTTCTTGTCCCCTTGATAACAGTCCTTGAAATATCAGAGCCCAACATTAATACAGAAAACAGAGGACACAGTGGACTGGATAGCCCTGACTTGTGGCTTTCTTAAACAAACAAGGTAAAGCATAAGTTATTAGTAAATACCAAGGCTTCATTTAGATTGAATAAAGCTGCAATCCCACAAATAAATGAGCCATCAAGTTTGAATTTATGTAGTATACAAAACACATTAAAGGCATCTGACCATGACAAAGGCCTTCTCTGCTGTGAATAATGAGGCCTGCACATTCTAATATCCTTTGGATGAGACATTAAAGCCAAGGTCCTTTCTGTTTGTCTCTGGTGGTGGTCCAGGTAGAAGTTAATGACTTCAGGGTATTTTACAGAGTATGGAAAATCTCCAGTGTCCTGGCCATGTTTCCTTTCTTGATAAAACAGACAGGAACAGCCAAAGCTGTGCATGGACTAAATACCATTTGGTAAGTGCCAAATAGCTGCTACTTAGCCTATACAAAAGAATGATGGGCCTAGTCCTGCTACCATAGAAATCAATAGCAAAACTCCTGTTGACTTCAGTGGGAACATGATAGGGCCCTATACTACCAGTTTCTGTCTTGGAAAGTGCTTTGGGATCCCAGGAATGTAATAGGTACAGTGTACAATGTACAGTATGCAATGTAGTTCCATTCAGTTTCTCTGTTTCCCATCAAACTATACTAAACTGCATGTAGAAGTTGCTTTATGTTATGAGGGCTCTTCATTGAATGAAAAATGGAATGTATATGTGTGTACATGAATGTAAATGGGAATATTATGGAATACTCCTGGTTTACATACAGATCTGTATTTTTTCAAAGAGAGAAAAATCACTTTCTCAGTAAGTGAAGTGTTGTGTAAATTAGAATTTCTTATATTAATTTACATTCAGATGATTACATTAAATGCACTGGAAGCTGACTCTTGGTTTTGAGTGAAAGCCCAGTTGTGCAACCCTCATGCCTGCAGGTAGACTCATTGACTACTTCAGTAAGAGAGGATTGCACAATCAGGCCCTATCCAATGAGGCACTCAGTACTGATCTGCACACGATTTGCATGCTGTGCACACCAGCTTTGTACACTGGTTGACCTGTATCAACTCAGTGTAGCCTAATTTTCAGAGAAGCCCCAGCTGTTCCCATTGATTTCATTTGGAGTTGAGTGCTCAGCAGATCGAAAATCAAGCTTGTAAACTTAATTTTTCATGCAGTGCTTGGTCACGGTTTCATGTGTGCGCATGCATGCATAAAAAGAGTTTTACAGCAGAAGCTGTTTTATCCGGCACTTCACCAACCAGAAAGCTCTATCTATAAACTGGCATTTCTGATCTTAATTGAAATTCTGGTTTCTAGTCCAGTTGGCACGAGGCTGGCAGGGGATTGGGGGGGAGGTACAGGAGGGGGTGTGGAGCATGGGATTTGGGAGAGAATTTGGGTGTGGGAGGGGGCGCGGGATGGGTGTGGGGTGCTGGATCCAGGGGCAAGTGATGTCCCGGCTGCTCTCATTGGCTGGGAACTGCAGCCAATGGGAGCTGCGGGAGCAGCGCCTGCAGGTGGAGGCAGCGCACAGAGCCTCCTGCCACGCTTCTGCTTAGGAGCAGCAGGGACAGGTCACCATTTGTGGGGAGCTGCTCGAGGTGAGCAGTCCCCAGATCCGGCACCCCGCACTCCAAGCTGCTGCCCTGAGTTCCCTCTGGCACTCAAACTCTCTCCCAGAGGGCTCACCCTCCCCCCCACCACACCCAAACTCCCTCCCTCTTAAATGTTAAACAGCATTTTTCATTTACCAGCACCCCTCATTCCCCCAACAGGCCGGGTAAAACAACTTTTACTGTATTTAGTTCTTTTCAGAAATAACAAAGTAAGTATTAGAATACAACATGGGAGAGAAGAGCAAATCTATATATATTTGCAACAGGTGCTGAAAGCAGCAGAAGAGTTCAGAGTTAAATGGAAAATATATTTTTAATATGAAGCGAAGGATGTACAGTCATGGTATAAAGAGGTTTGATTTGTTTAACAAAAAGGACTAAACACATACCTACCTAAGTTCAATTTATCTAGTGTAACCCTGACAATAAATTCAGTATCATGTAAGAGATTTCAACAACGAGAGAGATTCCAGTTAGTCTTCATTTTGAGTCAAACCCATATGCATTTACTTAGCATGAGACACTGATGCAAGACCCTTGCAATACTGCGGCACAACGGGTTGTGTGAAACGTAAACTTTTGACTCCTCTTGCAGTTGTAAGTCTATTATCTTGTGGCTATTCGACTGAAGTTGCTTGTTTCTTAAGTTTAAAATAACAAAAAGAGAGAAAACAAATCCTTTAACATGTATGAGGGTGAGCAGTGGAAGAATCATGCCAGAATTGAGCCACCTTGGGACAAGAAGCAACATAGGGCCTTTCATGATGATTTTGAACTAATTGAAACTGGGCATCATTCAGTTTTTGAATAGGGGATCAATTGCTCCCTCCTGCAGAGAAACACACAGGATGAGAAGAAGTCAGCTGGAAACTCTGCAGTGTCTGTTTTCTTCTGCATCTTCTCCACTAGAGTGGTGTTTTGTATCTTAAAGAAGGGGCCGGGGTGAGCCCTGTGAGATAGCCACAGGAGAATACCCGTTGTGCTGGTTGCTACACAGACTTCAGCGCAAGCTAGCAACCAGCGTACACACCCAGTGTTCCCACGGGTATGAGGTGGCTACTTCACTACTGTGGTTACCTGTGCTTGTTAGATTAAAGCTAGCACCAGTATGTTTACCTGAGCTACAATCACACCTTCATTAGCTATGTGGATGTACCCTTGGACAGAATGGAGAATCTGGGCCACGATTTTTAGCCTGCTACTTTCCTTTTAAAAGCTTTGTCTATGTAGGATTAGTGACCTGCAGCTCATGTACATCTTTCATATGATGTGGTTTATTCTCATAATATAGCCTTTCACTGATCATTTTAGTGTCTTTGGCGGAAGATGAGAATATTTTTAATATGTTAAAGGCTTTTTGATTCCACTGAAAATATTTAACAAATCTGTGGTCACCTAAATATTCACAGTCGTTTCTGACATCACAGAAGACAGAAGGGGAAAAAAAAAAAAAAGGATGCAGAACTTGGCTATTCCTTCTCCAAAACGTAGGGCCCTGCTACTTCAAGGCGCTATGATATACTATTAGTATATTACTAATTAATTTGTGTGGTTAGTAGTATAGGGTCTATGATACAGAACTGAACTGTTCTGATTCTAGCCAGAAGAGGGCAGAGCAATTTGTTACAGGAATTTACAAAAGCAAAGTAATCTAAAGGGTTGGCTGTTATGCCACGATAGTATTCTCCTGAACTCTGACCTGCAGCAAGTTCTTGTCTCCCAGAGTCCAGGGATGTTTATTTTTTCAGCTGAGTACCGCGAGGCAGCCTGTAAGGCTTAAAAAAGAAAAGGAAAAAAAAATCAATAAAGTTGCAAAGATACTTCACAATGTAACACAGATGACAACATATAGAAGAAATTAATAAGGACATTTGAAGGGAAGACAGGGTTGCGCCATTAGCCCCTACTGAAATATACTGGATTTGATGGATTATTTTAATGGGCCAGAATGACAAAAAAGGGACTGTTCCACCTAAACAGGGACAGCTGGCACCTATGACAAGGATGCATTGCTGTCTGGTTGAGCCTGTCAGCCAGCATGACTGAAATAATAGCATTGAGAGGTGTGAACATTCCCTATTCACCTTAATTGGAAGTTAATATGAAGCCTCATTATGAACACTTATACGTTAACCACTTCATGGCTGACTAGAGACATCCAGCCAACATACTTGCAGCATGTCCAGGGCAAGAACCATTTTAATTTTCTGCATGACATTTCATGTTCCAGCTGACCCGTGGACTGTGCCTAACTGCATGTAATGAATGACTTTTGCAAGTGATGGCATTTCGTTCTATGTCTGACACCAGAGAAGTCCTCTTTGGACAGAATTTAAGTCTAGAAAACAAACTGCATTTTTCTCAAAGGCTCGCACAACTTCTGTGTAGAAGTTGGGGGTGGGAAAGAACCTTACCAGTATTTGCAAAGCCAGCTGGCAGCTTTCCAGTATATTCTGTGCCTCTATGGAAACCTGCCTTGCGATGAACTGTACCGTAGCAGCGGCCAAGGAATTGGATTCAGCCTGGTTCCTGAAGTTCTGAAGGCCTGTTTCAGAATTCTGCTACCCAGAACCAGCATCAATTGGAAGGACATGAGATGATAGAGATATGTGCCCATACTGTATGTCTTGAGCCATCTGCCAGGATTCAAAGCACGACAGGTGGGATTAGAGGATTTAGGCAACTAATTACAGTATTTACTTTCATACAAAGTGTTTCTGTGTGAGAGAGAGAGGAGGATTAAGTTAATTGAAGAAATCTCTGGCAGTTATTTGAAAGGTGGTTGTACAATGATTATTTAATCTTGCATCTCACCTGCTTCTGAGATCAGAATTGATTAAATTTAAAAACACCAACTAGAAGGGGACTGGTGGTGGGGTTACTGCACCTTTCCCTTTAGGTCACCAGTTCAAATTTTGCCTGGGTTGCTAATGATGCAAAGTTTTTACCATCATACAGGTTTGTGGGCTATATAATATAAGATTGGGAGTGATAGTGCAGCTCCAAAAAAAACAAGGGTCTGAGTCTGCTCCCATTGCAGTGAATAACTAAGGATCAGGGCTAAAGTAGCGACATCACAAAGTCCATCACTGGAATTAAGAACTTCATTGGTCATATCAGCAAAAAGACGGAATAGACTTTGAAAACGCAACTCCTGGTGGTTTTTCCAGTTTTGGGGAAGTATTTGGAAGATTGTTCAGTCCATATTTGGTGGATAATGAGAGGATGTCAAGGCTCTGCAGGATTATCAATCTGGGACCTTTCGTCAGCCCTAAAGAAAAGTGGGGGAGGGGAAGCAAGCAAAACACAAACCAAAACACAAACCAAACCAAAAAACCCTCAGCCTCAGAATCAAAACAGCTTTGATCAATGGATCTGTTCTCAGAAGCACTTTATTTTGTTAACTGCTTTCTAACAAATGAAGAATTGCTCTGTGATTTCTTTCCAAAGCTGGAATTCAGCTTCCCAGAGCAAGATGAAAAGCTAATTTTCCTCTAGTTTAACATATTTGTGTACTCATGTCAGGTGAAATAAATGACATTGATATTCAGTCTGTAGATAGAGTTTGGGAGCTGGTGCAACCTATATCTTTCTCATCTGACTAGAACATTAACTTATGCTCCTGAGGGCTGTGCAGCGTGCAGAGAGAGAGCACAGACCTAAGGATAATTTATCATCGCTCTCTCCTGTGTATCACTCTCTTGCCCCAAACTTTCCCATATCAGACAAGGAATAGAAATAATTTACTTTTGCCTTAACTGCTTCAAACTGAACTAATTTAAGGTCTTATTCCAAACAGTTGTTTGCATCCTGAAAACTGAATATACAGTGTGGTCTTTTTGTAACTAACTTTTTGTTTCTTTGCTAAATGGCTGATTGGGCATCTTTACCATGCATTTGCTCCAGGCCTAGCATAATGGAGACCCATTTTTTTGTTGGTCCCCAGGTACCACCATAATAAATTATGAATAATAATTAAATCTGAGTATAAGAATAATATAGGCTATGGCACATTATCAGCTGACCTTTTCAAATAATTATATTGACAAGAATACTTTGTTCCTGTGACCTTTCATCTAAGCATTGCAAAAATCAGTCTGCAAGAATTATTTACAGCTATGTCTACACTACACCAGCCCAGCTGCAGCTAACGCCACCATAATGCAGTAGTGTAGACACTTCCTGTGTCGACAGAAGGGGTTTTTCCATTGCTGTAGTTAATCCACCTCTCTGCTCAGTCAGGGCTAACTTTTAAGTGTTGATCAGGCCTAAATCTCATTATGTTCCTTTGAAGTAGGAGTGATTGTTATCCAGGCTGTACCATGAGGCACCAAAAGGTTATAGGACTTCTGCAAAGTCACAGAGCAAAGCTGCAGATTCTAAGGCCAGAAGGGACCACTATGATCATCTGGTCTGACCACCAGGATAGCACAGCCCATAGGACTTCCCCCCCAAGTAATTCCAGTTTGACCTAGAGCATATCTTTTAGGACAGAGGTGGGAAAACTACAGCCTGCGGGACCATCCTGCCTGGCCCTTGAGCTCCCAGCCGGGGAAGCTAGCCCCTGGCTCCTCCCCTGCTGTTCCCCCTCCCCGCAGTCACGCCACCATGCGGGCAGTGCGTCTGGCTCCAGCCAGACGGTGGAGCTGCAAGCTCCTGCTGCTCTCAGCTGCATGCTAAGGGGGTGGGGGGTGTTGGATAAGGGGCAGAGGGTCCCGGGAGCAGTCAGGGAACAGGGAGAGGTTGGATGGGGTGGAGGTTCTGGGGGGACAGTCAGGGGACAGGGAGCAGGGATGGTTGGATTGGATGTGGGAGTCCTGAGGGGCCTGTCAGGGGGCCGGGGTGTGGATAGGGGTTGAGAAAGTCAGAGGATGGGGAAGAGGGGGGGTTGGATAGGGGGTGTGGATAGGGGTCGGGAGGCAGTCAGGGGCAGGGAGTGGGAGAGTTGGATGGGTCAGAAGTTCTGAGGGGAGTAGTCAGGGGGCGGACGCAGGAGGGGACAGATAGGGGGCAGGGGCCAGGCTGTTTGGGGAGGCAGAGCCTTCCCTACCCAGCCCTCCATACAGTTTCGCAACCCTGATGTGACCCTCTGGCCAAAAAGTTTGCCCACCCCTGTTTTAGGAAAACACCTGATCTTGATTTCAAAATTTTAAAAGAGCTGGGAATAAAACAGAGAACTCTTGGGGGTTTGTCATAAACATACAGCTAAGGGTAGCATAAAATCCCTCCTGGGTAGCTGTACTGAATCTTTACCTGGAAGGGGTAAGAAGCTCAAATAACCTAGTTGGCACCTGATCAAAAGGGCCAATGAGAAAAGAAGATACTTTCAAATCTGGGGAGGGGAGGTTTTGTTTGTGCTCTCTTTGTTTGTTCCCTCTCTGCACAGAGAGAGAGACCAGGCTGGAAAAACATCTCCTGAAAACATACCTGAAATGAGAATCTAAGATTACAAAAAGTGTAAGTAATGGCAAGGAAATGCATTAGATTATCTTTTGTTTTAGCTTGTGAATTTTCCCTATGCTAAGAGTGAGTTTTATTCCTGGGTTTTTTGTTGGTTTGTAACTTTGAAGCTGAGCCTAGAGGGGAATCCTCTGTGTTTTAAATCTTTTTATTACCCTGTAAAAAGTACCTTCCATCCTGATTTTTGCAGGTGTGATTCTTTTACCTTTTTTTAAATAAAATTCTTCTTTTAAGAACCTGATTGATTTTCAGTGTCCTAAAAACCAAGGGGTTTGGTCTGTGCTCACATTGCAACTAATTGGTTAGGAAAGTATTCTCAAGCCTCCCCAGAAAAGGGGGTGAAGGGCTTTGGGGGAATATTTTGGGGAAATAGGGACTCCAAGTGGCCCTTTTCCTGAATTTTTGTCTAAATCACTCGGTGGTGGCAGCAATACTGTCCAAGGACAAGGAAAGGATTTGTGTCTTGGGGAAGTTTTTAACCTAAGCTGGTAGAAATAAGCTTAGGGGTCTTTCATGCGGGTCCCCCACATCTGTGCCCCAGAGTTCAGAGTGGGGAGGGAACCCTGACAGGGTTAGACTAGATGACCCTTGCAGTCCCTTCTAATGTTATGATTCTATGAACCACAGTGCCAGGCTTCTTTTTGATCATCCTGTAACCAGGCACGCATGGGCGACAGGTGGACCTCCACTTTGGGGAGGCTAGCCCACTGGCCCCGCCCCTTCTGCCCAAGGCCCTGCCCCTGCATGCTGGAGCCCCGAAACACGCCCCCCCCATGACAGGAGGAGCCCTGAGGCCCCCCCTTGCATTCAGAGGAGCCTCGACTCGCTCATCCCAGCCACCCCAGGCCAATCCCCGCCAGCACCGGGCCAAGCGCCGTGCCAGGCCACTCCCAGCACCAGGCCAGGCAACTACTCGTCTCTCCCCTCCTCCCAGCCCCCCGCAACCAGCAGACCAGGCCAGCCCCAGTGCTGGGCTGAGTCGAGCTGCCTAAGTGCCAAGCCAAGCTACTCCCCCCTGCTCGAGTGACGGGCAGAGCTGGTGCCCTCCCCTCATCTGAGCCGGTGGCCCCAGTGCCCAGCCAAGCCACCACACTTCCCTGCCAAACCCCCGTGCCCACTGCTTGCTTGCAGCGTCCCTCCTCACTTCCCCACCCCTGAGGAGAAATGATGCGGCGAGCAGCAGGGACCTGGGGGGCGGGAGGTGGAGTGCAGATAGGCAGGCGGCAGCAGCAGCAGACAGTGGCTGGAGGGGCCTCAGGGAGGAGGTGGGGCCACCATGGCCCAGGTGTCTCTCGTGGGTGGCTGCGCCAGGGAAGGCTTTGCCTTCCCTGACGTATTATACACGTCACCCATGCAGGCAAGGATACCAAACCCTTGGCAAACAAGATCCAAGGGTTTGTTACCTGGGGTTCTTTCAACCCAAAGCTCTTGGTAACTTTTACTCTGTGCAAGGTGGTGTCAGGAAATAAATCAGGGGAGACATGGCCGTCCAACCGATAGATGGCTGGCACAAACAGGACAACACAAGAGTGCTTTCACTTGAAGCTAAACTTGACTTAGTCTCAAGCACTTATACACACGTCTGCAAGAGGTTAGTAAAACACCTCAACCCTTGATAATTACCAAAGCTGTGTGTGGCTCTCGAGTGGCACAGCAGTCTGCCGCTGGGAAACACAAGATGCATCCAGAGGGAGAGAGTCCAGAACTGAAGAGTCCCCCTACCTCGAACTTTTCCCCCTTATTTATACATTAGTAATAGAATGACATGTCCCTTAAAGAAACCTTGTTAAGCAAGCAGTTCCAATGGGCAAGCAAGAGGCTCCTTCTGATTATCAGTTAACCAGGTGTGGGTTTTTTCAGAGTTTGCAGCCTAGAGGCCCCAATAGACATTCCTGGGGCACATTCTGCTCTTCTAAGATGCAATTATCAGCAACTTCAACACAATTCATATCAGGAAGGATGCGGGGTCAAGCTGCCCTCTCTGTGGCACCCAAAAAAACCCCTCCCCTCCAGCCTCGGTTAAGCTAAGCCTGCTGACTTGGCTGCCTTTAGCAATAAGCCATAGTGGTTTCAGGCACTTTATTGGTTTGCCAAAGTCTCCCCGTACAGGTTTAGCACTGTAAATATTTGGAGGTGGCAGACTTCACAGGTTAAAAAAGAAAAAGGCAATTTTTATTCTTCTGCATAATACACAAGGAACAGTCACTGGCTCCCTGTACAATAGTGCAGCAGGCTTCAAGTCTTAGCCCATGTCTACACTGGGGTTTCTTGTATCATAGAATCATAGAATAGCAGGGTTGGAAGGGACCTCAGGAGGTCATCTAGTCCAACCCCCTGCTCAAAGCAGGACCAACACCAACTAAATCATCCCAGCCAGGGCTTTGTCAAGCCTGACCTTAAAAACTTCCAAGGAAGGAGATTCTACCACCTCCCTAGGTAACGCATTCCGGTGTTTCACCACCCTCCTAGTGAAAAATATTTTCCTAATATCCAACCTAAACCTCCCCCACTGCAACTTGAGACCATTACTCCTTGTCCTGTCCTCTTCTACCACTGAGAATAGTCGAAAACCATCCTCTCTGGAACCACCTCTCAGGTAGTTGAAAGCAGCTATCAAATCCCCCCTCATTCGTCTCTTCTGCAGACTAAACAATCCCAGTTCCCTCAGCCTCTCCTCATAAGTCACGTGTTCCAGACCCCTAATCATTTTTGTTGCCCTTCGCTGGACTGTCTCCAATTTATCCACGTCCTTCTTGTAGTGTGGGGCCCAAAACTGGACACAGTACTCCAGATGAGGCCTCACCAATGTCGAATAGAGGGGAACGATCACGTCCCTCGATCTGCTCGGCTAATGCCCCTACTTATACAGCCCAAAATGCCATTGGCCTTCTTGGCAACAAGGGCACACTGCTGACTCATATCCAGCTTCTCGTCCACTGTAACCCCTAGGTCCTTTTCCGCAGAACTGCTGCCTAACCATTCGGTCCCTAGTCTGTAGCTGTGCATTGGGTTCTTCTGTCCTAAGTGCAGGACCCTGCACTTATCCTTATTGAACCTCATCAGGTTTCTTTTGGCCCAATCCTCCAATTTGTCTAGGTCCCTCTGTATCATATCCCTGCTCTCCAGCGTATCTACCACTCCTCCCAGTTTAGTATCATCCACAAATTTGCTGAGAGTGCAATCCACACCATCCTCCAGATCATTTATGAAGATATTGAACAAAACCGGCCCCAGGACCGACCCCTGGGGCACTCCACTTAATACCAGCTGCCAACTAGACATGGAGCCATTGATCACTACCCGTTAAGCCCAACATTCTAGCCGGCTTTCTATCCACCTTATAGTCCATTCATCCAGCCCATACTCCTTTAACTTGCTGGCAAGAATACTGTGGGAGACCATGTCAAAAGCTTTGCTAAAGACAAGGAACAACAGGTCCACTGCTTTCCCCTCATCCACAGAGCCAGTTATCTCATCAGAGAAGGCAATTAGATTAGTCAAGCATGACTTGCCCTTGGTGAATCCATGCTGACTGTTCCTGATCACTTTCCTCTCCTCTAAGTGCTTCAGAATGGATTCTTTGACGAACTGCTCCATGATATTTCCAGGGACTGAGGTGAGGCTGACTGGCCTGTAGTTCCCAGGATCCTCCTTCTTCCTTATTTAAAGATGGGCACTACATTAGCCTTTTTCCAGTCATCCGGGACTTCCCCCGATCGCCATGAGTTTTCAAAGATAATGGCCAATGGCTCTGCAATCACATCCGCCAACTCCTTTAGCACTCTTGGATGCAGCGCATCCAGCCCCATGGACTTGTGCTCGTCCAGCTTTTCTAAATAGTCCCGAATCACTTCTTTCTCCACAAAGGGCTGGTCACCTCCTCCCCATGCTGTGCTGCTCAGTGCAGTAGTCTGGGAGCTGACCTTGTTTGTGAAGACAGAGGCAAAAAAAGCATTGAGTACATTAGCTTTTTCCACATCCTCTGTCACTAGGTTGCATCCCTCATTCAGTAAGGGACCCACACTTTCCTTGACTTTCTTCTTGTTGCTAACATACCTGAAGAAATCCTTCTTGTTACTCTTAACATCTCTTGCTAGCTGCAACTCCAGGTGTGATTTGGCCTTCCTGATTTCACTCCTGCATGCCCGAGCAATATTTTTATACTCTTCCCTGGTCATTTGTCCAATCTTCCACTTCTTGTAAGCTTCTTTTTTGTATTTAAGATCAGCAAGGATTTCACTGTTAAGCCAAGCTGGTCATCTGCCATATTTACTATTCTTTCTACACATCGCGATGGTTTGTCCCTGTAACCTCAATAAGGATTCTTTAAAATACAGCCAGCTCTCCTGGACTCCTTTCCCCGTCATGTTATTCTCCCAGGGGATCCTGTCCATTAGTTCCCTGAGAGAGTCAAAGTCTGCTTTTCTGAAGACCAGGGTCTGTATTCTGCTGCTCTCCTTTCTTCCCTGTGTCAGGATCCTGAACTCGACCATCTCATGGTCACTGCCTCCCAGGTTCCCATCCACTTTTGCTTCCCCTACTAATTCTTCCCGGTTTGTGAGCAGCAGGTCAAGAAGAGCTCTGCCCCTAGTTGGTTCCTCCAGCACTTGCACCAGGAAATTGTCCCCTACACTTTCCAAAAACTTCCTGGATTGTCTGTGCACCGCTGTATTGCTCTCCCAGCAGATATCAGGGTGATTGAAGTCTCCCATGAGAACCAGGGCCTGTGATCTAGTAACTTCTGTGAGTTGCCGGAAGAAAGCCTCGTCCACCTCATCCCCCTGGTCTGGTGGTCTATAGCAGACTCCCACCACAACATCACCCTTGTTGCTCACACTTCTAAACTTAATCCAGAGACTCTCAGGTTTTTCTGCAGTTTCATACTTGAGCTCTGAGCAGTCATACTGCTCCCTTACATACAGTACAACTCCTTCCTGAACAGTTTATATCCATCCATGACAGTGCTCCAGTCATGTGAGTTATCCCACCAAGTCTCTGTTATTCCAGTCACATCACAATTCCTTGACTGTGCCAGGACTTCGAGTTCTCCCTGCTTGTTTCCCAGGCTTCTTGCATTTGTGTATAGGCACTTGAGATAACTCGCTGTTTGTCCTGCTTTCTTAGTATGAGGCAGGAGCCCTGCCCTCTCTCGCGCTCCTGCTCGTGCTTCCTCCCGGTATCCCACTTCCCACTTACCTCAGGGCTTTGGTCTCCTTCCCCCGGTGAACTTAATTTAAAGACCTCCTCACTAGGTTAGTCAGCCTGCTTGCGAAGATGCTCTTCCCTCTCTTCGTTAGGTGGAGCCTGTCTCTGCCTAGCACTCCTCCTTCTTGGAACACCATTCCATGGTCAAAGAATCCAAAGCCTTCTCTCCAACGCCACCTGTGTAGCCATTCGTTGACTTCCACGATTCGACGGTCTCTACCCAGGCCTTTTCCTTCTACGGGGAGGATGGACCGGAAGACCACTTGCGCCTCAAACTCCTTTATCCTTCTTCCCAGAGCCACGTAGTCTGCAGTGATCCACTCAAGGTCATTCTTGGCAGTATCATTGGTGCCCACGTGGAGAAGCAGGAAGGGGTAGAGATCCGAGGGCTTGATGAGTCTCGGCAGTCTCTCCGTCACATCATGAATCCTAGCTCCTGGCAAGCAGCAGACTTCTCGGTTTTCCCGGTCGGAGCGGCAGATAGATGACTCAGTCCCCCTGAGGAGAGAGTCCCCGACCACCACCACCCGCCTCCTTCTCTTGGGAGCGGTGGTCGTGGAACTCCCAACCCAGGACAGTGCATCTCATGCCTTCCAATCTGTGTGGCTACAGCTGCACCAATGTATACCCTCTAGTAAAGGTGTACTGCACTGCTGTAAAAAGTGAATTGCACTGTTGCACTTACACCTGGTGCAGCATATCCTACATTAGGAATATGTCTTCACTATGGAGACTATATGAGTGTAGCAAGGTCGCTGTAGCTATGCCAGCATAACCCTCCAGAGTATATGGAACATACACTGACAGCAAAAGTTTTTCTGTTGCTATAGGAACACTACCTCACCGAGTGAAGGTGGATATATTGATGGAAGCATTCTTCCATTGACAGCTGCAGTTACGCTGGGGGTTAGGTCAGCATAGCTGTGGTGCTCAGGAGTGTATTTTTTTCACACCCTGACTATTGTAGCTATGTCAGCCTAACTTTTGTAGACCAGGCCTAGGCCTTTGCATTCATGTGGCTACATTGATGTAGCTACATCAGGTGGCTATTAACCCAAGTGGACAAGACTTTGATCTGCATTTCCAAGAGTCCTCATAGTCTAGGCTCTGGGTACTGAAGGAACCACCTCAACCGCCTTTGCCCACCTTTCTCTTGTCAGGAGCAGTGGCACTGTCCATACCAAGGGTAAAACTTAAGTGGGCAAGAGACAGGAACTTGGAACAACAACAAACCTTCCAACTGTCTGGGCCAAATGTCAAACCCTCTTCTTCAGCCTCTCTTCCCTCCCTAAGTAGAAGATACTGTTAGCTTACATAATAAAAGAAACACACCAAGAAAAAACATGCTTGTAGCATTTCCTGGTGTGGGAGGAACAGAGAGGGACTCTCATACAACAGACATTAGTCTCCTTATTGATTCTTAACAGTGGAAGGTACAGTATTAGAATTTAAATGAATACAATAGAGTTCCTCGCTGAGGGCTTATTAGGTCATTCAGCTCTGCTCATGCCCTGTAATTCTGATATAGGCACAATCATCTATGCAGATTCTGGTCTCTCTGCTGGGTAATCAGAGCTCTGGGAACTTCCTGCAGTATTAATAGTTTCTTTTAATGAGATATCGGGTGTGGCACTTTGCATAGGGTAATATGTGAGGCCTTTAAAGACTACTCTCAGAAGACAGTAATATCCTAATGCCTCCACAATTTGCCAACACAAATAACTGAAAACCTAAAGCAAAACTGGTCAGTATGTTATCAGCATGTAGCATATGGGGGGTGTGTGTGTGTGTGTGTGTATGTATCTTTAAAGCTTTCTGGAAATAGACTCTTCTTTCTTATTAAGGCTGAACACAGAGGGACTGCTGACCTTAGTATCTTATGGTACTGTCTTTATCCAAGTGCACGCTGCATTTTAGAAGTCCATGAAGATCACTTAGATTAAGATGGGAGCATTAGATACTCAGACCTGTAGTCTCTTGAGGCCGCACTCTTGTCCGAAGGATGAGGTCAGGCGCAATCTTTTCCATTGAATGAAAATTAGGTTTGGTGCACAGCTCCTGACACCCGTGACAATCAACATAAAATTTAGAGCGTTTTACTCAGTTTGAAATCTAACAGATGCCAACAAAGTCATTAGCTGTCTGGATATGTTTAAATGTGACACTCCTCAGGGGTACACATGATTGTGAGGCACCACACCACTGAAACGGATCTTTAATGGCCCACAGCTGGGCCGGTTGTTACCTGCACGAATGAAAATTCAGAAACAATATGCTTAATGCATAGTAATTTATTTGAGACAGATTCACACAAGCAGTAAAGATTATATATTACACATCTCCCTAATAAGCCTCAATTCCCCAAGCATAAACCCTCAGTAACTATGTTGGTCTTACACAGTATCCTGATTGGCCAACAAAGCAGGTATATCTACCAGTTCAGGTGGAGACTTCTTTTCTTCTCTTCTTCTCCCCTCTCATGTACTTGGTCTGTCAAATGTCCCCAAAAGCAGGGTCTTGGTTAGCCTGAGACCTTCTGTCTTACAGCGTCATAGTCTTCTGCAGATGTTAATTGGGGAACTAACTAACTAATTTACTTTGCTTAGCATTTATACCTTTTGTTCTCAAAGGAGTCACATGTCCCAGAAATATGCCCTGTGGACATTGCATTACTGGTTTTCTCTAATTAATATTTTGGAAGGGGCTGCAAAACAGGCACAGACCAAAGCTCAATCAACTTTTACCCTCTAATCAATCATTCAGTTGAGCTCTTAGCATGATGCCATCCAGAGGGGTCATTTTGACCCGGGTCAGCTTGCACCAAGCCCACTGATCGCATGTTTTTATGTTTTCTTTATTTTGTGAGCTGGTATAGTCCAAAGTCTGATGTTGAAACATACATGCAAATTGAGCCATTATTAACCATTCAAGTGCAATTTCAGCACTTCCAGTATATTTCCACACTGTTTATTTAATGCTAAAAGAATCCTGCTCCCAGAATCCTCTAGCAAATTCAGACGTACCATGCCATACCAAACTCATGCTTGCCACATTAATTTATATCAGCCACAGTAATTCACAATAATTTGGCACCATCCCAACAACCACCGCCTGCCCTGAGCATGAAGGAGCCTTGTCTGTGGATCAGCTCCCTGAAACCATCAGCTTTTGGCAGCAAAGCCCTGCCTTCCAGGCCTCCACAGGCCATGC
The DNA here is from genome assembly GCF_015237465.2 of Chelonia mydas. Lineage (NCBI taxonomy): Eukaryota > Metazoa > Chordata > Testudines > Cheloniidae > Chelonia > Chelonia mydas. The sequence goes on from NC_057852.1 coordinate 106,607,354, forward strand.
ACTCCCTCTGTATGGGTAGCAACAGGCACACACCAGCCCCCAAATACTTGGAGCTTTCCCTGCAGTCTCCTGCCCCTTATCCGCTGAACACTCAGAATTACCAGGCCTGCTAGCCCCAATGGGACAGTACACACCAGCTTGTAAAATTTAACTCAGGACCAGCATGTTGATATAATTATAGTGAAAACCAGAGTAAATGTATTATCAAAGACTAGAGAATCAGGAGAAGACAGTGAGGATATTGGAAACAAATGGTTACATAGAAAACAAACTCATAACGTGTTCTAGAGCCTAGACTTAACTATCAGGTTAGCCTCCTGTCTGAAAAAGTTTATCGCATCCCATCCACAGTCTTCTTCAGCATTTTCAGCCAAGGATGGCTGATACCCCAATTTCATGAATGCAAATGTGCCATCCTTTTACTTCCTATGTGCAGGATAAAAGGGTGTCGTCTTTGCCTTTTAGAAAAAACCCGAAAGTTCATTGTCTTTACTCATAGACAGATAACCCCCTATGGCTTGTTTTTTTCCATTGTGCTCCTTTCACATAGATGTCACTTTTGTTAACATTTAACATCTCTTTGTTAACATTTAACTTCATATTTAAAGAGGCATCCATTGTGTCACCTTACAATGCTTAATTTCCACCCCCACAGAGAGAGAAGTTCCTTGCCTCCTGGCTGGAGGAAGCAGTCTAAGCCATGTCTCCTTTTGGTGACCTGCTTTTAACGTACATGCCCAGGAATGTAATTTTCTGTTCCAGACATGTAGCTCCTTATATTCATTTCACAATGATACTGATGGCCAGTGTGACACTGGCTTTCCTCTGAGACATCATGTGACATTTGTCAGTGAACAAGAATGTTCATACCAGAATCAGGAGATACCTGTACCTCTCTGCACTCCCTTGTCAGTTGGCATTAATTGGTTCGGGTCACAGTAAACTACATGAAAGTGAATTTGGAGACAGAAAAAAATTAAAGGGTGAGCTAACTAAAATGGAGATTACTGATTCATGGCTGAACCTAGGGCTGGATGTGCTTCTGGCTGATGGTATATACATCACATTCTGTCTGTGTAGAAAGTATCCACCATCATCTTGGCATCTGAGCACAACCAAAATTACAAAAGCAATCAATCTGCCTCAAAATATGCTGAGGAAGCGTGCACAGTCGGGGATGGGAGGGAGAGAGATGCCATCTTTAAGAAAGACATTGGGCTTGATTCATCCTGCACTGGGAGTTACAATTTGCATTCTTCTGCACTTCTGGTATCATCCATCCCTAGGAGAGGGCAGGACTGCAGCACGACTGCCATCTTCCACTAAAGGAGGCAACGTTAATTTCCATAGGAGCCCCACCAATGGAAGAGAGATTTGGCATTCTTCACACAGTAATGGTTTCTGAATGATTCACAAAGCTAGCTCTACCCCGCCCCCTCTAGACCTATCCACTTTTCGAGGCTGTACCAGCCAGCCCCCAGCCATGTGCAGCTTGGGTCCCTGCAGCTTCACACTGTGCGGACTTCCTGCTGCTGACCCCCGCTCTAGGTTACACCAGTAGAAAAACAGGAATGTGACTGTCAGGTCTATGCTCACCACAGAGGCACAGATTCCTAGCCAGCCAGGACAATACAGGGTAGTTCTGGTTACTGAAGTTATTTGGGTATACAGACACCAGTGAAGACAACTGAGACTGCACCACCTTGATAGACGGAGGGCAGATGTCCCATAACTGACAGTCAGATTATGGTTTTGGTTAGTTCTTCAAAACATCCAGGGGCTAATTTCCTTTGGATAATGGGAAAACTGGATGATGCCACTGATTTTCTTTGATGAGAAGGAAGTGTGGAGTTGGATGTCCTTTATGTAGTGCTGACATTAAGGTCTGTTGTGTCTCAATCTCTGTAGGAGCATACCATGTAAATTGAATAGGACGGGGGATCGGATTGAAGCAAAGCGTTATGGAGAAGCAATATTTAGAAATGCAGCTAAACTGTGTGAAATAAAACATTGCTGCAAAAGTGAGCAATGAGGACCTGACCTTGCTGTAAGGCCCAAATCTGTCTTGGCCCTTATTCGATAGGTGTCATCAAAATAGCCAATATCTCTGGATGGAATTACTTATTACTGAATGCCCCAACAGATGATCAATAGTCTTTATCAAAATCTTGGCTGCTGTGATGTCCATCTTAATTTGGGTTACCTTGCTGGGTTTGGGGAGGAGCAATTGGTCAATGGCAATGGCCATTGAACAGAAGGCAGCTGGCAATATTCAAATCAGAGAGAGATGATATCAAAAAGATGCCAAGAAATGGGTCTGAAGAGCAAATTTGGCTGTTTTCATCTGGCAAAGCTATTGGGATCTTTTGGGTGGGGCTGCTGTTGCTTCATAGCCAACTAATCAACACCCCCAGGTCAATGGAGCTCTTGTGGGCTGGGTCCATGTGAAATGTGCACAGAGGATGTGATGGAACTGATTTTAATTAAAGGATGTATACAGCTATGGAATCCTCAGAGCTTTTGAATAATGTGGAGTGTATGTGCAAAGTTAAAAGCTTACTGCTGCTCCAAGGGACGGGGCAAGTTGGGAGAAAAACTTGATCTCGGCCACTTAGAAGCCTCAGGTTTCAGGCTCCACAAATTATAAATAAGGCCTTTCTAAAATTATACATTGGGGTGGTCAATGGTTTGTATTTGGCTTCAGCCCAGAAGCGTTTTTTGTATGTTAATACATTTTTCCACACACAGAGCTAGAAGAGGTTGAAGTTTCCTCTGAAAGGCTAGCCCTTACCTTTGGAGAAACCAATTTCCCCTCAATAATTCAAATACATTTTAAATTCAGCACCCCCTTCTAAACAAAATTTTTTCTATCTTAATGAAAAAGGGTATTTGGCTCTGGTATAACTAAGAACAGAAGTTGGCCCAATGTCTTCAAGCTAGTCATCTTAAATGTTTTTTGACTTGTGTAACAACTTAAATATGATCAAACAGATTTTGCTTTTAACCTGTGAAAGAAAATATTTGTGCTTGACCTGTAAAGCATGCTGTGCCAAATTTGATCATGGAACAAATGTTGATGGTCAAGTTTTAATCCCCTGAAAATAGGAGTTGAAATGGGAAATGCTGACACAATAGCCTAACTATGGCTGTGGAAATGGCACTGATATAATATCTAAAATAAATGAATACAGCAAAAAAAAGTACTGAGGTTTGTATTTCCTTAAACCATGTGTTTCTGAGCCTACTGCGTATGGGGAGAAAAAGAAAGACGTCGTAGGAATCTACAGCATGTGGTGGAAAAGTCTTTGCTGACATTTGCAGAGTATTATGTTGTGCCAGCATTGTTGTAAGTGTCTGAGAGAGAGAACATTGCAAAGTAATGAATTCTGGAGCACTGTGAAAAAAGGATTACATATGTGTGTGTGCACATAAAAATATGTGTGCATGCCTAAATATAGCTATACTAAATATAGCTATATAACAGAAGATGAGATTTATATAATAATGCTGTTCGGGGGACTTGTCCTCTTCCCCCCCCTCCCACAATTAAATATATTTTTCAGAAGCAGATTGAAGTGATGTTTATGACAGACGATGACTGTGATGGAATGCTGACTGTGAATATCTTCCACAGTGGGAGTAATTGTACAGTGAAGTAACAGCTGATAAATGTAAAAAGAAGTGACTTCTAATGTGTGTGTTGTTTTTTAAAAATCCACTTTATTAAAATATAAAATCTTTTTATATTGCTAATGGATCTTTAAAACAATGAATAGATTTAAGGAGATGTCTTTAAAATACTGTTCAAATTATGTCTACAAAACATATGAATCATTGCTGTTCTGTAGCACAATTAATTTTCATTGCTATATTTGTGACCTACTTAGGCAACCCACAAACGCTAATCTTGCTGGATAATTAAAGGAGTGTAAGTATCATTTGTCCGGTCCCTGATAATTTATTTTAGATATCCAGCAAGCTCTCTTCAGTGAACTTGCAGATAAAAAATCCTCATTTATGTACAGACTTCAATTATCGTATACCACTAATGATTCTTAATATTTTATTCAATTTTTTTCCTTTGGAAAAGAACAAGTTGCATTTAATATGGCAATGAGATATTTCCACCCATAAATTATTTTATTTTCATAAATGTGGCATTCAGATTTCGACAAGACTTGGATGCATTGTACAAAAGTAACACATTTATTACAAGGAGTATTTATGGCACCTTAGAGACTAACAAATTTATTTGGGCATAAGCTTTCATGGGCTAAAACTCACTTCATCGGGTGCATGCAGTGGAAAATACAGTAGGAAGATATATATACACAGAGAACATGAAAAAATGGGTGTTGCCATACCAACTGTAACGAGACCAATTAATTAAGGTGGGCTATTATCAGCAGGAGAAAAAAAACCTTTTGTAGTGTTAATCAGGATGGCCCATTTCAAACGGTTGTTGTAATTGCTGTTTGGTTAGTGTAACCACTAGCTTACACTGTTCATAGTCACTGGAAAGAAAGCAAAGCACAGGTGCTGGACTTTAGTGAATTGCATGGGGGCTGCAGCCCTTGGTCAGATGGGAGAAGGATACAGCTCCCTGCAATCCAGACCAATGAGGGGTTGTGTCACCACCTGCCCTGTAACCATGGGTACCTCACAATGCTTTGCTGCTCTAGCTCCCAACCTGGGCTGCTTAATACCAGCTTACAAGCATGCAGGTCATACCCTGATTGTCTGTGTGCTAGACAGTCCTGGTTCAGCAATCCTGACCCCAGCAGCATGTCTACAGCCCCCCTCTGGCTTCTACTAGCCATAGTTACTACTTGCGTGGTGACTCCAACATGCTTCCAGTCCTGGATTTTCCCCAAACCAGCCTTCTCTTGGACAGCTCAGAGAAATAATACGGTTTGTTTACACCTTTAAAGAGATAAAACACACCAGTTTGCCACATTAACTAAAGCTGACATTCGCTTTAGTACAAATGCAGCACTGTGACCAGCCCTCTCCTGGATCAGGATCTCTTCCAGAGGCCCAAAGGTGCTGGCACCTTTGTCGTCTTAGGTGAAAGAGAGAACATGGGGTTTTCTGCCCTGTTCTTGTATAGTCCAGCAAACCTTTGACATGGATTCTTCTGAAGGTTACACACCTCAAAGTAAAGTTTATTCAATCAGTGGAATCTGGTGGTGAAGGAGGCTCCATGCTCTTTCTCCCAATTCTTGTGTTTACTGAAATGCAAAATTATTCTGTTTCCTGCCATCTCCTCCCCCAGCTGTGTTGAGCACCCTGTTTACTACTTATAAGTAAATTAAGATAAACACACATTTATAAGTAAATTAAGATAAACACACATTCCTTTGTTTAGGATAGACCGGTTTAACAACTTTTGCCTAGGCAGAGCTGTCTGTTTTTGAACATGTGCTAATAACATCATGCAGGAGGAATTCATAGTTTTACATGTAATATTGCCATATACTTATCACCATGATATTATTGACTACTGAGTTATTCGTTTTCAAGTGATACCTCAGAAAAAATATTTTGAACAAAAATAATTACAATAGTGTATAAGGTGTGAATACAGGAGTGTTTTGGGTTACAGTATTCAGGAATGGGCTACGAGGTTGGAGGAAGTCAGAGATGCAGCTATCCCCAAATTGAGGTATGATTAGGGCTTTCTTTACTTTTTTACTTTACAACCATGTGCATATATATTTTTATTTGTCTTTCAGCTCTTCGTTGCTGTTTAACAGGTACGTAGAACCTCAGAGTTATGAACACCTCAGGAACGGAGATTGTTCGTAACTTTGAAATGTTCATAACTCTGAACAAAACATTATGGTTCTTTCAAAAGTTTACAGCTGAACATTGACTTAATACAGCTTTGAAACTTTACTTATGCAGAAGAAAAATGCTGCTTTTAACCATCTTAATTTAAATGAAACAAGCACAGAAACAGTTTCCTTAACTTATCAAATCTTTTTTTTAAACTTTCCCTTTATTTATTTTTTGTAGTTTATGTTTAACACAGTACTGCACTGTATTTGCTTTGTATGTGTCTCTCTGCTACTGCCTGATTGCACACTTCCAGTTCCAAATGGGTGTGTGGTTGACCAGTTAGTTCATAACTCTGGTGTTCGTAACTGAGATTCTACTGTACTTAGTACTTGTCTGTCCTTTGGACATTGTTAAAAGTAAAAATGTAGCCACACAAATGGCAAGGAGAGATGTTTCACATATGGCCATGGAAAGTAGTTTCCTTTCTTTTACAGCAATGTGTAAAAAAGCCATATAGCTTTAGAGTGTGGAATCATACATGGACACTCCCACTGTGGCCATATCTCTCAAATATCCTTCATTTCAAGGGATGTCCCTTATTTTACTACAAAAGTTGCCTATATGCCACACAAATTTGGTGCCCTCTCACTTTTATTGTTGAATTTATTTACATTAGAAACAAAGAAGCATGAAAGTGAGATTGTAGCAAGCATCTAATGGAATGAATCCCACAACATTTTAAGTTACCGGCATGAATAAATGTTTGTGTCCCTCACTTTGGGTCTTTGTCACGCAGTGTGCTCCGCACTTGGATCTCTGCAGCTTGAGAGATGTGGCAATAGCGGTGACTGTGGCCTTCCACAATTGTGAAGTTCCACCAGAAAAATGAAATTGTGAACTAAGGGCTTGTCTACATGGGGAGCTATTCCAGAATAGCTATTCCTGACTAATGATTCTTAATTAACATCATGAGTGGAGGCTCTTATTCTGGAATAAGAATGCCTTGTATTAGATTAGCTGAATCCCCTTTTATTCCCTGGAAATTAATTAAACTAATTCAGAATAAAGCACTCTTATTCTGGAATCAGAGCCCACACATATGAAGTTAATCGGGAATATTTAATCTGCTTTAAATTCTCACCTTACTTTATTGTGGATTAACTATCGTGCACAGGCAAGCCCTAAGAGGAGGAGGCTTGTAAGCACGAGAGGCAGAACTGTCATAGCAGTTGGATCTATCTAGATTATGGAACTCACTCCCACAAGAAACAGGAATGATCAAATGCAAAACTCGTTTCTTTGACTCCGCTTTCCCTCAATTTCTTCACACCCACAAAGCAAACTTAGAAGCTAATAAAGCCATTTGTCCTATTTGTTTAAGAAGACAGCTATTAAATCTATTTTTAAATACTGAATGCCTTTTTTTCACCATGCCAGCTGTAATTTGAGAAGTGCGAAGAAGTTGCGTGTAGAGCTGACTGTACCTACGCAGAAATTAGAAGACTTATTATAACTGAGTCGCAGTCTCTTGCTATATCTTGCCCATTAAATTGTGCAAATACAAAATGATGTGCACATCCTTTATTTCATCTGCAAATATATTCACACATTAAAGCTGCATGGAAATAGTGCTGAAATTGTGTGTGTGGGGAACAATACAAACCAGGGAAAACAAGGTTAAGGGTGAAGCATGCCATGGCCTTCAATATCCAAACACAACAGGGGGCATTAGGACAGTTGTTAATGTAGTGCCTTGCTGTGCTTCGTTATAGAAAGACATATGGTGCATTTCACCCTTGATCTTGATTATTTCTTGATTATAATTAGAGAGTCTTGGCACCAGTGAAGGAGCAATGGAATATTGAGTGTATTGTGTGCTTTGCTATGTGCATTTCTTTTCTGTTGGATACCCGGAATCCAGGTGTGCTTTCAGTGTGTAAACAACTAACACCTGGCCCATGCCATTCTGAAGAAGACAATATTGTTGTGTTCTTTAGGGTTCTGAATCTGATGAAGGCATCTGAAACCAGTGTACGAGAAAGATGATTCCTTATTAAAGTTAACACCCAGCCTGTTCCAGCATGTCTAAGTAGGAGGGGGAGCTGCTAAAAAGCAAAAATGAAACCAGAGAGAGACAGAGAGAGAGAGAGAGAGAGACCCGAGTAGTAGACGAGCATTGAGAGACATGATCCTCGCAAATATGGGCTTCAGATGCTGCCCAAAGTCGAGGCTTTCAGTGCAATTGAATAATATGCAAGCCATTTGGATAAAGGGGACTGGAGCTTGGTGCGTGCTCTGTGTAGAGAGGATGAGGAGGTTGGATGAGTTAATTTAAACACTGTTCCTTTGGATAAATGTGTCTGTCTCCTCTTGCCCCACACAACATCTTCTCCCCAAAATCACACTGATTCCAATTTTGCTTCGCTTTCACTTTCTGTCCCACTCACCTCTATGCACGCTACCCATGATCACTCTTGGGGAAATGATTTTGTAAGTGACACTCCCAGGACCAAAAATGTGATCTTTCACCCACTTCAAAGAGGTAGCAAGTAGTAGCCATGAGGGCACCTGGTCTGAGAAACACATATGTGGCATGAGTGCAGCTTAACTGCCCCCAGGCAATTTTCCTTCTGCAGAAAAAGATAGTCTTGAGGCTTCTTGTATTTCCTCCTCCCTTGGGGAGAGGAGTGAAGTGCCTGTCTGATTTCCCCTTCACTGGAGTTGAGCTCCCTGGAGTTAATATCTTCCCCTTTGCTCCATTAGGTGGGATGGGAATCACAGGATGCGTTTGTAGTCTCTGGGCGGCTGGCCAGGAATGAGTGGCGAGGGGTGTCAAGTGGTTGGGGTAACAGGCGCCCTTTTAGGTGGATCTCACATACTCTAAAAAAAGGTCTGATTATGACGCTATTCATTCTCCTCTCCTCCTGCAAGAGGTCTGCTCTCCTGGCAAAAATCTATGGGATCCCAAACCCCTTCCCCAGTCAGACATGCCAAATATCACATATCTTGCATGACAGTCATGCATTTGGCAGCTCGGTGACACCTTCCTGCATCTCAAATAAAATTTCTCCTATTTTTGAGAGACAGAGGGCCCATTCCCCATAAACACCTGGTACTCAGAGGAAAGTGTAATGGGTTGCGAGCCATAACATCCTGAATTCAGGGTTTATTTCTTCCACAAACTATTGTTGTTATTGTATTTCATAACCTTTATTACTAAATTAGGCCTTAAATCTCAGGTCTTTAATGACATACTGAATTCTCATTTCCCTTAGCCTTTCACAATAATAGCACCACTGGAATTTTGACACACAGTGTTCTACTGCCGTCTCACAACTACTTATATAACCCACTGGCAAATGGTGTGTTGCGTAATAGCCCTGCTGACACCAATTATGCCTTTAGTTCAGCTGGTAGGCTTGTCTGTTGTGAATCTGAAGGTCCTGCTGACAACCCATGTAGTAATGGTCTCAAGTTGCAGTGGGGGAGATTTAGGTTGGATATTAGGAAAAACTTTTTCACTACGAGGGTGGTGAAACACTGGAATGCGTTACCTAGGGAGGTGGTGGAATCTCCTTCCCTAGAAGTTTTTAAGGTCAGGCTTGACAAAGCCCTGGCTGGGATGATTTAGTTGGGGATCGGTCCTGCTTTGAGCAAGGGGTTGGACTAGATGAACTCCTGAGGTCCCTTCCAACCCTGATATTCTATGATTCTATGATTCTATTGGGGGGGGGGGGGGGAAGATATGTGACTGTGCAGTTAGAAACTGTTTCATGATTCATATGCACAAGGGTCCAGAATTTGCATGGGCAAACTTAATTCTGTCATTTCCTAACTTCTGAATGCTTGACTTTTAAACCTTAGAGTTCTATTAATATAGCTCTTGCATGTTTTATATATATTTATGGGACTGTCTCTTAAGTTAGTGCTTACTAGAGACCTGGGCATGGCTGGTAGGTTTTATGGACCATTTCTCCTGTAGGTCACCAGTTTGAATCCTGCCCTAGTCAGTAGTGACTGACCATTGTTTCCATCCAATATAAGAGGTTGTCCACACATGGAATTATTCCAGAACAGCTCTTCTGGCATAGCTCCACATATGGACACTTATTCCAGAATAAAAGCGCCTTTTTCCTAATTAGTTGACTCCGCTTTGGAAGTAGATCAAGCTAAACCAGAAAAAGGCGCTCTTATTTTTTTTTTGAATTTTTTTTTTTTTTTGAATAAGTGTGTCCATACCAATGTTCCTGCTAATTTTTCCCATCCATGTGTGGAATACATTTTGTTATGTGCACCAAGGTATGGGTGGATGTGTGCCACCAGTAGAAACAAAAAACCTAGATATAATATATATTTTTAAAAAGTTACCATAGGGATAATTACTCCAGCCAGGACAGGTTAGGCATTTTAGAACTCACTACTAAAAGAATTAAATTTAAGTGTAAGAGAAAAAAAAATTATGAAATGTACAGACCAGTCAAAACACTAAAATAACACACTTTGAAAGAATAAAATTACAGAGTGTGTGTGTGTGTGACACAGAGGCAGTGTATGTGCCGGCTGCTGAGGAGGTTTCTGAGAGATGCCGTGCACTGTCTCTTTAAGGCACTCACGGAAAGCTCTCCTGCTCCGTCCTGAGCCCTGCGGACGGGGGGGAGGGTGAGAGTGTGTGTGTGTGAGAGACACAGACAGACACACATGAGCTGGCTGCTGTGGAAGTCTCAGAGACCATGCGCTGTCTCTTTAATAAAGGCAGGCACTCACTCACTCACTGCCCGGAGGCTGGAGTTGTTCAGACCGCAGCAGCTCCAAGTCCTGAGTGAGAGTGTCCCCTCTCCCCTGCTCTGTGGAGATGGGGTACAGTGGTGAGTGGAGGGGGAAACCCTGACATCAGCACCCCTTTCCCCCACACCTCCCCACTTTGCACAGCCAGCAGGAGGGTCCCAGGAGCAGCTGCAGGAGCAACATGGCTGCAAAGCAGCAGGGGTAGAAGGGGCACCCGAACACAAACTTCCAGATGTGAGCACTCTGCTAATCAACTGGGTGGCACTTGAATCTCTCCTGGGCAGCTGCCCAACCTCACAGCTTAGAGGGAACACAGGTCCATACATGGAATTATATCCAGTATAGCTATTCCACTTGAAATTGAAATGCTATGTTATTCTGGAATAACTTTCATGTGTGGACAAACCTTAGCAGGTATTTGCTGGATCCTGTATTTGTATTTGGGGTGTCTCAGTTCCAGCTCCCGTAAAACAATATCACCACCATGCTTTGTGCTAATTGGCAGACCCTGCAGAGAGATCAAGAACTTATGAGCCTTGAAAACTGAACCTGTTTTCCCTAGCTGTCCTCTCACCAGAGCAGGGTGGAGGTATGCTAGCAGGGCAGTGTGGTGTGGGAAGCGTCCTCTGTACGTAAGACAATTTCATTCAAAGGGTAGGTTAATCTGACTTTTTTTTCAGTGATATTAATGTGACGTTTTGGGGTTCAATCCCAACCAGGTGTGTCATTGCCTGCCCTGAAATTCTGGGTGCTTTAAATGCTTTGCTGCTGTGGCTCAGAGCCCTGATGTCAATAGCCAGCCTACAAGCATGCAGGTCATGCCCTGGCTTCTACTGCCCAGTTACTCTTTGCGGAGTGACCCCAAAAACCTTCTGGTCCCGAATTTCTCCTAAACCATTTGAAGTTCCCAGAATTATGAATCCCTGTGTTACCCCTCTCACCCAGTGAGGGTTTTGCTACTGCTAAGCTGCGTGACAACTTCCTGACACACCAGCTTGTCTGCCTTGCCAGCAAACTCTTTGGGCCTCTGACGGTCCAAACCTTGCCTTCCAGCTAACAAACAATGAACCCCGACTCCTGAATGGCACAGAGATTTGTCTCTGCAGTGTCCAGCCCTATCCTGTAACACTCCCAGAAGTTATTAAGTTCTTTGCTCCTTTAAAGAAATGATACACTGTAGTTCATTAATTTAACTGGAGTTTGACAAACACTCTTATTTCAATCACAGCACTGAATTCATTTATAATAAAACAAGTTTATTAATCAAAAAGTAATGGGTTTAAGTGATATTGAGTATAAGAAGTAAAGATAGAAAGTGATACAAGCAAACATAAGTAAAATATGTTTTTAACACTAAAACTTAATTTCAGCAAGTTACAATCTTTGCCTAACTAGATTTCTCATTAAACTCAGTTCCCAGAGACTTCAAACCCCCAACCTTCTGTGATTTCAAGAGCTCTGGCCCTTTGAGCCCCCAAGTGATGAACCACTCAAATAGCTCTCCCCCCGCCAGCCTTTATATAACTACAAACTTCACTGTCTCTGTTACAAGAGGCAGGAAGGCTTCCTGCTGTTCTTCCCTTCCTGGAAATTTCGCACTCCCCTGCTGATACATACGTAAATGGGGCTTCCATTGTTTTGATTCCATAGTGCTTAATTTACATTGGAGACAGGTAGATATCTGCCTTCCCCTCTGTCTGGGAGAGAACCTGTTTTCCCCTGTGCTCGGTCAAATACTTTACAGCATAATATCAGTGAATATCCATAATTCCTCAGATAGTGTTAATACATACATTTCACAATGATATTAATCACCAGTGTGTCACAGGCTTTCATAAAAGACCTCACTTGATACACATTTATAATACAGTAATATTGTATACAATCAACTGATTCAATTGCTTATCATTTGAGGTTCAGACCCCCTTGTCTTTATAGACCAGTAACCTTTGAAATGCATTCTCAGATCAAGTTTTTCTCTCCTGCTGGGGTGTAGAAGCCATGCTGTCTTCTCCCCTGCTTGATAGCTTTGTTTACTTTGCATGTAAATGTGCTTTTCTTTGTCTTTGGTAACACCATGCCTTATTTAAATCTGAGACACATTCAAGCAGGTGGAACCTCCTTGCTTTGTCTGGAACAGATGTGGCGTAGGCACTGCTTGCCAAATACATTTTAAGAACATAATTCTAGCACACAGTTATAACTCTTTGTATACACCCTGTACAAACATCACTCAAGAATATTAATAATCAGTGAGTTATTTTTCCAGTGATATTGTGGTTAGATTTTGATAGATGTTTGGCTGTGTGCCACCCCAGCCCTGCGCAGACAACTGGCATGGCAGACCTTGAGCGAACCGTCCAATGACCACAAGATCTATTAAGAAACGAAAGCACCAGCCAGGTTTATTGTCGATGAAGCACGGTACTAGTATCCCTGAGACTCTACCGGGCCACTAATACATGTATGCCCATAACAATGGATAAGCTCAGTGAACAGCAGGACTTTCCATTCCTCCCTAGGCCAGACACGGACCCCTAGGACCCCAATGTCATGATCTATGGGTCTTGAACCTGTTGCTTCAGGGTTTATAGGAGCAGCCACACTTCAACCCTCTATCTGGCAGTCTGCTGAGCCTTGCCTACCTGGGATTCATGAAGCTCCTGGCCCCAGTTTGGGGCTCTGCCCCTATGGTCCTATTGTTGGAGTCCTGGAGCAGCTGATTGACATGCTGGCCCTACTTAAGCCAGCAGCAGACACAGGAAGCTGGCTGAATTGGGCGAGTGTCTTGTGCTTCCTGCTCCAACTAAACTAACTTGATTTCCTGGCATCTGATTTGTGCTTCTGATCTCCAGTTCGTCTCGTACCTCTGACCCTGTGATATCTGACTTGGCCTGATTATGATTCCTGACCCATGGCTCTGATCTCTAGTTTGTTTCCTGCTTCTGACCTTCCAGTATCCTGACTCCTGTTTTGTGACTGTGGAATCTGGCTCTAACTACTAGGTCTGTGACAGCTTGTGCCCATGACCCGGCCGTGACAGCTTGTTCAGACCACAGTTACTCCTAAAGGGCCAAGCCTGGTGATAGAAGGTTGGATCCACCAGCACCACTGCAGCCACTAGAAGTATCAGACTCGCCTGAATTGGCCCTCCACCTCCAGGGAGGTAATCAATCACTGCAGGCCTAAGTTGCTCAGCTGACCTTGAACAACCAGTGGCTTCAGGAACAAGTGACGCAATTCAGCACTGAGAATACTACGCTGTGAACACAACGTGCAGTGTCATGCCCCAGACAGGGGCCTGCAATATCCTTGTTCCAGGTTTGATGGGAACCGCCAGTGGTGCCGGGGCTTCATGAACCAATGCCGCCTTCTTTTTCTGATGAGTTCCCAAATCTATGCTTCTGACCAGGCTAAAGTTAATCAGCCTCCTGACAGAAGAGATGTTAGACTGGGCCTCCCCACTTGCTAGAAGGCCATAGCCTGGTGCTGTCAGCCTGGGATACTTTTCTTCAATTGATGTCAACCATTTTTGATGACCAGAACCGAATGCAAACAGCCGAGGCTGACTTGAGGGGACTTCAGCAGAGTCAAGGCACGGTGGTCTCCTATGCAATGCACTTCCGCTGCCTCACTGTGAATTCATAATGGAACCAAGCAACACAGCTGTACCAGTTCCGCTGGGGCTTACACGAAGAAATCAAAGATGCATTGGCCCATGTGGAGACACCAACAGACCTAGACGTCTTTGAGGACCTCACCCTCTGCATAGATAATTGCTGTGAGAAAGAAGAGAGGAGGAAAGAGGTTACCTTCAGCCTCCCTTACCACATACTGTGACCCCAGCTTCTGTATTGCCTGCCAAATCCATGCAAGCCTATCTGGCTCATCAGTGACTCACACCTGAAGAAAAGGAATGGCACCCTCAATGCCACCTGTGCTTCTACTGTGGTGAACCTGGCCATGCCATTTTGGCCTTTCCAGTATGAACGCTGAAGAGCTCAGGGAAACAAGCTGACCCTGGCCTGATGGGCCTGGACCTTGTGGGAAGAGAACTTCCCTGTACCCTGTTCCTCACTGAGACACACCCTGAGCCCCTGCCACAGGCTTCTCATTTGTAAATGCCTATCCATCAGCACATCCCAGGCAACTCCCAACAGATTCGCCTCCAATGGGCCCTCATTGATTTAGGAGCACTGGACAATTTCATAGATGCAGCTACAGCTTGGGCCCTAAGGATTCCCTGTTACACATGGCCATACCTGACACAATCAAAACTACTGATGGCTCCCCACGGTCTTCAGGTCCAGTTGTGGAGGACACCATCCCCCTGAAGGCCATTATTCAGTGACATAGAAAAACAATACAATTCAGTGTGATCCATTTTCCCCTGATCCTTGGCATCTCCTGTCTGATCCTTTGTCAAGGTTCCTTCCCCACTTTGCACTCTAGGGTACAGATGTGGGGACCTGCATGAAAGACCCCCTAAGCTTATTCCTACCAGCTTAGGTTAAAAACTTCCCCAAGGTACAAACTTTGCCTTGTCCTTGAACTGTATGCTGCCACCAGCAATCGTTTAAACAAAGAACAGGGAAAGAGCCAACTTGGAGACATCTTCCCCCAAAATATCCCCCCAAGCACTACACCCACTTTCCTGGGGAGGCCTTGATAAGAATCCTCATCAATTTGTACAGGTGAACACAGACCCAAACCCTTGGATCTTAAGAACAATGAAAAAGCAATCAGGTTCTTAAAAGAAGAATTTTAATTAAAGAAAAAGTAAAAGAATCACCTCTGTAAAATCAGGATGGTAAATACCTTACAGGGTAATCCGATTCAAAACATAGAGAATCCCTCTAGGCAAAACCTTAAGTCACAAAAAGACACAAAAACAGGAATATACATTCCATCCAGCACAGCTTATTTTACCAGCCATTAAACAAAAGGAAATCTAATGCATTTCTAGCTAGATTACTTATTAACTTAACAGGAGTTGTGAGGCTGCATTCCTCTTCTTTTCCCGGCAAAAACATCAAACAGACAGACCAAGCCCTTTTTCCCTCCCTCCCCCGCTCCAGATTTGAAAGAATCCTGTCCTCTCATTGGCCATTTTGGGTCAGGTGCCAGTGGGGTTACCTTAGCTTCTTAACCCTTTACAGGTGAAAGGATTTTGCCTCTGGCCAGGAGGGATTTTATAGCACAGAAGGTATACAGAAAGGTAGTTACCCTTCCCTTTATATTTATGACACCCTTCATGCCTCCCCCTTTACTGGCGAGAACAGAAAGTCATCACCTTCCCATAAGAACTCTGAAAACAGCATGGCCAGGGACCAGCAAACATTGTACCCGGACCTAAGAAGGCTTAAGTAGATACAGTTGCAAGCACTGAAGCACCTACTGGGGAAACTAGACCAGCAAACATTGTACGCGGACCTAAGAAGGCTTAAGTAGATATAGTTGCCAGCAATGAAGCACCTACTGGGGAAACTATGGAACTTTCCCCCAAGTACCGAGACCACACTGACATCTTTGAGAAGAAGAATGCAGCAAACCTCCCCCAACACCAGGGCTATGATTTTCTCATGGAACTTCAGCCGGGGCAAAAATATTGTTTGGATAGAAATACAATGTGGGAGCCTGAACTGATGGCACTGCGAGAATATCTCCAAGAAAATCTGACCCAGGGGTTCATCTGCAAATCAACTGTACCAGCCAGCTCCCCAGTCCTTTTTGTAAAAAAGGATGGCAGCCTCTGCCCCTGAGTCAATTACTGAACCCTAAATTGGATAATCTGGAACTGTTCCCACTACCCTGATCCCCGAGCTGTTAAATCATGTGGGGGCTGACTGCATATTCATACAGCTGGATCTCTGGGGAGCTTACAATCTCATCTGTATCCAAGAGGGGAATGAATGGAAGACTGCCTTTCAGACCTGCTACAGTCACTTTGAATACTTATGCCATTCGGAGTGACTAATAACCCAGCAGTATTCCAACACTTTGTTAATAATATGTTATGAGACCTATTGGACGAATTCATGGTAGTGTACTTAGACGATATATTGATCTTCTCAGATGGCCTGGACCAATACACCACTCACATCCGCACAGTCCTGGAGAGACTATGACAACATGGTTTCTATGCTAAATTAGAGAAGTGCACATTTGATCCGACCTCAGCTGAGTTCCTGGGGTTCATCCTGTCCCCAGAAGGAATCAAGATGGAGCTGCGCAAGGTCCAGGCTGTCCCCAACTGGGCAGCCCCTGCAATATGTGTGACCTTCAACACTTTTTAGGTTTCGTGAACTTCTTCTGGAGGTTTTTTGAATTTTTTTTAAACAAGCCACTCACTGCCCTACTCCAAAAAACTGCCGAGTTCCATTAGTCTCCTGAGGCCCAATATGCATTTGAGCAATTGAAGCTCGCCTTCACCACTGCTCCAGTATTAGCCCACACCCACATGGCATAAGCTTTCATTGCCATACCAGAGGTGTTGACTTTCACAGTCAGGCCAGTCCTCTCCCAAAGGCATGGACCTGAGAAAATACTGCATCCCATCACCTACTATTCAAGGAAGCTTACACCTGCTGAATGAAAGTGATATCTTGGACAAAGAGCTCCTGCCAATTAAGACTGCCTTTGAAGAATGGTGACGCCAGTTGGAAGGAGCCTGTCATCTGGTCCAAGTGTTTACAGACCACAAGAACCTGGAGTACCTGTGTAGGGCTAAGGCCCTGAATAAACTACTGCTCCAATGGCCCCTATTCTTCTCCTGGTTCAACTTCACCTTGACCCACCACCCTCTGGAACCAGGAATGGCAAGGCCAATGCCTTGTCCTGAAGATTTGGCTTTGACCCACGAGGTCCCAATCTGGAACCAGCCTATGTTCTCAAGTCCCATAACTTTCTTAATGATACTCGCTGCTATGACCTGCTTGTGTTCATCTGTTCTGCCTCTGTCTCCAGAATTCCACCTGATGGGTTGGTGATTGTCATCTGAGAACCACATGACACCCAGGAAGGGATCATGTTTGGGAGGGACTGCATTTATGTTCTCCCAGGACCTGTGAGGGTGGCAGCTCTTCAACTGTGCCATGACTCCACCTTGGCAGGACACTTAGGGTCATATAAAATCCAATTATTAATGTCCCATTTCTTCTGGTGACTCTGAATGTACCCCATGATAACGACCTTTGTAGGTTCCTGTCAGGTGCATGCATGCACCAAGATCCCGCAGAAAACCCTCTGGTCTCCTCTAACCTCTGGAAACTTCATCTGGGCCCTGGGAGGCTATTTCCTTGGACTTTGCAGTGGAACTACCAGAATCCAGTGGTTTCACAAACATCGTGAGAGTGGTAGATCGCTTTCCTAAGATGGTTCACTTTATTCCCTGCACAGGTTTTCCCTTTGTAGAGAAAACCGCCCAGCTCTGGATAAACAATGAAGTCTTCCTGGCCTCCCAGACCAAATCACCACAGACCACAGTTTGCTGCTCGCTTCTGGCACGAGGCCCTACATTTATTAGGAGTTCATGTGCACCTGTCCTCTGCCTACTAACCTCAGTCAAACGGCCAAATGGAAAGCACCAACCGGGATCCCTGAATAATACTTATTATGATGCATCAACCATCACCAAGATGACTGGTCTTTACTATTATCATATACAGAGTTCTCATACAATAATGTGGACCATGAAACCACAGGCCCCGAGACCCTATCTTTATCAACTATGTGTACTGCCCACAATTACCCACATCCCATCCACCTCAGACCTAGCACAACATGTCCATCACATCCAAGAGAAGGTGAAAAAAGGCAAAGGAAGACTACAAAAGGCATGCGGACAAACACAGACAACAGGATCCCACCTACTTTGTAGGAGAAAAGGTATGGCTTTCAACAGAACAACTCCACATGGACAGACCCTCCTGGAAACTAGACTATCAGTTACTTGGCCTATACTGCATTCAGCGACCCATCAACCTGATCACCTTCAAGGTCCAGATCCCTCAATCCCTTAGCATCCACCCTGTAGTCCATGTCTCTCTTCTAAAACCATACACAGAGAATACAGTTCTGCTCAATAGAGCCCAATCATTGCCCCTTCCAGTACAAGCACAGGGTTAGGACAAAAACATTGTTCATTAAGTCCTAGACTGTAAGATCAAATGGGAAATTATGGTCCCTGATCAACTGGGAAGGTTGTGGCCCAGCGGAACACAAGTGGGAGCAACCAGAAAATGTTAATGCTCCTACCCTGGTTCAAGCCTTCCATAGGAGCGATGCTGAGAAAGCTGGACCCACATCACCAGGAGGGTGTCCCTAGGGGAGGAAGTGATGTCATGATGCCTGGGTCTTAAACCTGGGTCCACAAGGTTTATAGGAGCAGCCATGCTCCAACCTTCGACTGAGCAGCCTGCTGATGCTTGCTTGTTTAGTTGGGACCCCCTGAGCCCAGTCCCAATTTGAGGATCCGCCCCAGCAGTCCTATTGGCAGAGTCCAAGAGCAGCTGATTGCCCTGTTGTCCCTACAGCAGCAGGAACAGGAAACTGTTTGAACAACTGAGCTTCATCCTGTATTAGACTATGTGTCTTGTGCTTCCTGCTCCCCTGGCATGAGTTCCTGGCATCTGATTTGCAGTTCTGATGTCCGGTTTGTCTTCTGCTTCTGACCTTCCAGTATTCTGATCCAGCCTGACTCCTGTCTTATGACTGAATACTTTGGCTCCTACTACTAGTCCTGACTGCCCACGACCTGGCCGTGACACCCACCTGCTGCTCCTGTTCCCCTGCAGCCTCTGACTCACTCCAGAGCCTGGTCCAGTCTGCCTTCAGGTTGTTTTTTCTCTTTTCTGTCCTTCGAAGATTTACATCTGATCCAAGAGGTGAATATAGCTGAACCTCTTGGTAATAGTGATCATAACATAATAAAATTTAACATCCCTGTGGGGAGGAAACCACCAAAGCAGCCCGCCATTTAATTGCAGAAAGGGGAAGTACACAAAACTGAGGAAGTTAGTTAAACAGAAATTAAAAGGTACAGTGCCGAAAGTGAAATCCCTGCAAGCTGCATGGAAACTTTTTAAAGACACCATAACTTTCAATTTAAAGGTATACCCCAAATTAAAAAACATAGTAAGAGGACCAAAAAAGTGCCACCATGGCTAAACAACAAAGTAAAAGAAGTAGTTAGAGGCAAAAAAAATCCTTTAATAAGTGGAAGTTAAATCCTGTTGTAGAAAATAGAAAGGAGAATAAACTCTGGCAAGGGAAAAGTAAAAATATAATTAGGAAGGCCAAAACAGAATTTGAAGAACAGCTAGCCAAAGACTCAAAAAGTAACAGGAAAAAAATGTTCGTACATCAGAAACAGGAATATCATGTTGCCTCTCTATAAATCCATGGTATATACATATCTTGAATACTGCATGCAGATCTGGTCAGCCCATCTCAAAATAGATATATTGGAATTGGAAAATGTACAGAAAAGGGCAACAAAAATGATTAGGGTACGGAAGAGCTTCCGTATGAGGAGAGATTTATAAGACCTGGACTTTTCAGCTTGGAAAAGAGATGACTAAGGCAGGATGTGGTAGAGATCTATAAAATCATGACTAGTGTGGAGAAAGTAATACGGAAAACTATGGGTCATCAAATGAAATTAATAGGCAGCATGTTTAAAACAAACAAAAGGAAGTATTTCTTCACACAATACACAGTCAACCTGTGGAACTCCTTGCCAGAGGATGTTATGAAGGCCAGGACTCTAACAGGGTATAAAAAAGAACTAGAAAAGTTCACGGAGGATAAAGCCATCAGTGGCTATTAGCCAGGATGGGCAGAGATGCAAAACCATGTTCTGAAGTGTCCCTAGCCTCTATGTTCCAGAAACTGGGAATGGGCAACATGGGATGGATCACTTGATGATTAACTGTTCTGTTCATTCCCTCTGAAGCACTTGGCATTGGCCACTGTCTGCTTAGCGAGTGAGGCTCAGTTTAGGGTGACCCCTCAATCAGGACATGTGATGCACATTTCTGCTGCTCTTTATTCATGCAATTTCATTGCCCCTGCATCTGAATACTAGAGTGTCTTGTAACCCAAAACCAGACAAAATTAATCATTTTGGCAAAGGAGCTCCATCATGCTGCACACATAGGCAGAGTAGGCATGTCTATGCAAACACCTCTGTTCCTGAAGTCTTTTCCCCCACTGTGTCACTAGATGTCAGGGGAGAGTTCAGTTCAGACCCTGCGTACACTATGAACATTACCTCACTGACTAGATCACACACAAAGTTATTGTATTACTGTGGTAGCATCACAAGGTGGCTGCCCCCTGTGAAGTAAATTGTGCATCCCTGTGCCAGAGCAGGTCCCGCCATTTGACCAATTAAGAGAGCAGGGCAGCACCTGGGGGCTATAAAAGATCAGAGAGTGAGCTGGTGAGTCAGGGCTGAAGAGACCCAGTGAGAGAGAGACAGCTGCTAAGGAGTCCTCCCAGTGAGTCTGCACAAACTATTTCAGACAGGTAGGGCAGGTGAGAACTGCCAGAGACCTGGGGATTGGGGGAGTCTTGGAAGGAAACAGAAGGCAGAGGAGCAGCAAGAGGGGATTGCTGGCTGGAGTCCACAAGCCAGAGAGTCAGGGCCAGAAAACTGAAGGAAGAAAGGAGGAGCCTGCTCGCTCTGTGCTGGAGAGTTGGAGCTAAGGGTCAGAGAGGGTTGAAAGGCAAGCAATGGAGGACTTTACCTGCTGGCATCTCCAGGGCTGGAGAGCTTGACCCAGAGGAACTGTGGGACGGTCAGGGGGAGAGACGGCTGTTCCCCTGCAAGGATGTTTCCAACAGAGAGGCTGTGGGGGTTCCTGCTGGGAAGAGCAGGGTTACACTCCAGTTGGAAGGGCTATGGTTGGGATGGTTGTCCTACTACAAACACAGGAGAGGATTAACAGTCTGTGTATGGCCAAAGGTGCTGGTGTATGGTTTGTGGAACATCAAGGCACCAGCTGCCTGGAGCTTTAATGACTACTTCCATTGGCATGAGAAATGGACTACATGTTTAGGACTTCAGTTATGGACTATTTGAACTATGCTTGTTCAATGGACGAGAGCATAAGCTTGCATGGAGTTACTGGGGACTCAAAGGGGAAACTGAGGCAGATGTGCCTGTTGTACCATGGTCTGCTGCAAAGGGGTGCTCCAGGTGGGGTGGGCTATTAGAATTTCCTGTATGACAGTCTTAATCTAATTTATATTCTGTGTTGTCAGGCTCAACAAAATCATGAGATTAAAAAGAAAAAATCATGATTTTTAGGCCAAAGATTGCGCTTTGATTTTTGTGCTCCTGCTGCCTATCCCTGGTGCGTGTGATTGTAACAATTAATGTTGCCATTGCTCTCAAATTTATTAAGGTGATTTTGGCCCACACTGCAGAAGCTCTCACAACCACATCTTCCCATCCCCCTGCCCAGCAATTAATTCATCTCCCCAGCACCCCTGAATGGCTATGGGGGAGGGCAAGGCTCTGCCTGCTTTCTACAGCAGTCCTCATTGGCTGCGCTTCCCCATGAGGCAGGGCAAGGGAGAAAGAGGTCAGTCATTGGAGTTCTCCCCCACTCCAGCCACAGGCAGAGCTAACATTCAGAAGAGGGCTAGAGCTGGTTGAAGCGCTAGTCAAACTCCTATGACTTGCAAAGAAATCACAAGAGTTGGCAACACATAATTCCGGGGGTAATGGAATGATTATTATATGCCTATAATGCTTGAAATCAATGGAATCTGGGCAGGAAGGTGACACAATGGCTTCCCAGAGAAAGACATCCAAGCACACACTTGAAAACCAGTGGAATCATTCCAGACTCTAGCCTGAAGAGCAACAGCTCTCTTTACTAGGCTGGGAGGCTAGTGATCAAAAAGGCTGTAAACAGTTAAGGTGTCTTGATTCTGGCAAGGGGGCTGAGAGTTGACCACAGAGTGTCAGTGAACTCTAACAGGGAGACAAGCTGATAGAGAGAGGCTCTGTAGAAGAGTCTATAGGAAACTAATTGTACTAGCCTTCCTGTGTGAAAGATGTGTAAATGTTTAGCAGTGAGGGTCATTAACCACTGGAACAATTTACCAAGGCTTGTGGTAGATTCTCCATTACTGGCAATTTTTAAATCAAGATTGGATGTTTTTCCTAAAAGATATGCTCTCATTAGAACAGAAATTAATCTGAGGAAGTGCTATGAGCTGTGTTTGCAGGAGGTCAGACTAGATGATCACAATGGTCCCTTCTGGCCTTAAAAAAAAAAAAAAATCTATGAATCAGATGGTTAAACACCTGGTAAGATAGACATATGTGTAGCGTGCCTTATTGTTTTTAAGGTAAGTTTCCCTTGAAAAGTTTTTGTTCTAAATAAATACTTTGCTTTAAGGAGGCTGTCACTGATGATGCCTGTGCTTGCCTTGGATCTGCAGGGCCTCAGCCTGTGCCATATGCGAGGAGGCAATCCTAGTTAGTACCAAGGAGCTGCAACCCAGCTGCTGGTCTGAGAGTAGGAGTTTGTGTGATTCCACCCTGGCTCAGCTAGAGGCCTGAGTCCTGGGATGGAGTGCACTCAACAGAGAGCACATTAGTCTGGTTCAAAGCTGGAGAGTCCTTGTGATGTTGTACTCAATATGTTTTGTGGAAATATGCTAATGAGTGTGAATATAATATAACTGGAATATCCTTCATGCAAAAGGTCTCTTGTAAGGTATCATTACAAAGCTACCGAGCGTTCGTCCTATTTGTTTGCATGTGCTATTTCTATGTCTGGAGTTAGGAGAATAAGATATAAACTTGTGTTACTGATGTAAACATGTTAAGTGGAAGCCATTCAGGGTGCTTCAGGATCAATGAACTGTGAATGGGTTGGTTTCCCTGCAAGCCTTCCTATGTACCTGTCTTCCAGATACTACGTAATGAAGAAGAAGGTCTTACAGTAACACGTGACCATGTCACTCGCCCCGGAATCCATCTTAAACCTGGTGCTTTTCCATTTAGAAGGAGGGGTGGGGACCCAGAGAGACAAAGGATTCCTGCCTTGTGCCAAAGCTATAAAAGGGGATGGAGCAGGACAAAGGGGGTCCCAGTCATGAGAGAGCCCTTGCTTTTCACCTAAGGTGCCTGCTGGAACTAACAAGGGCTGTACCAGGGGAAAGGATTGGGCCCAGATTAAGGAGGAGTCTAGTCTGTGAAAGAAGCTTCTTGGAATATCTGAGGGTGAGATTTACCTGTATTCAGTTTCTTAAATGTATTAGCTTTAGACTTGCATGTTTTCTTTTACTTTGCTTGGTAACTTACTTTGTTCTGTCTGTTATTACTTGGAACCACTTAAATCCTACTTTTTATACTTAATAAAAATCACTTATTAATTAACGCAGGGTAAGTGATTAATACCTGTGTGGGGCAAACAGGTGTGCATATCTCTATCAGTATTATAGAGGGTGGACAATTTGAGTTTACCCTGTATAAGCTTTATAGAGAGTATAACAGATTTATTTGGGGTTTGGATCCCATTGGGAACTGGTGTGTGGGTGCTGGAGACAGGAGGACTTGCTGAGCTGTTTTCAGTTAAGTCTGCAGCTTTGGGGATGTAGTTCAGGCCCTGGGTCTGTGCTGCAGCAGGCTAGCATGTCTGGCTCAACAAGGCAGGGTTCTGGAGTCCCAAGCCCTCAGAAAATGGGCTCAAAGGTAGTTTCAGCACATCAGGTGACAGTCCCAAGGGGGCCTCTGTGTCTGAACCCATCACAGTCCTCATTTTGTGGAGCACTGTCCCTTTCCGACAAGGACTTAACAGATGTGGCTTTGTCTGGTGAAAATGAGAGGAAACTGAAGACAGCTGGACACCAACGGGGATGGGACCATGCAGGTGAGGATGAGGACATCCTGTATTCTGGGGATGTGTCCGTGGCCACCCTAGCACTTAATGAGACCGGGAGATGGTCAGAGGTGCAGTTTGCGTAGAAATTGTGGTATATGGAACATCTGAGCTGTAAAAACACAAAACAGTGTATTTGAACAAATAATATAAAACATCCAAAGTATTTTAAAAGTTGAAAAACATTTAACACCTGTACAACTCGAAACCAACTAAATGGATTTTCTTCAGCCCTCCCAATTAAGTTCATTTATGAGTAGAACACACGCATGATTAAAAAAATTCAGCCCTAAGGGTCATGTTTTGGGAACATTATAAGCCACTTCCAACCGAGGCTTAGAAGGAAAGTGTCTTAACTATTACAAGAGCATTTCTGCACTACAGTAGCATTATGGCAGCATTAGTACTGTAATTAACATTCTTTTTGCAGCAGCCTGAGAAAGTGGAAACACTCGTAGCCTTAAGAAGGGTAGTCATGGAGCACCACCCTGTGGATCAATACCTCACAAAAGGGTTAACTGGGTCTCAGGCACTGCTAGGTGACAACATCACACCTCATCTTCATTGCTCAGCCAATAAGAGTTTTATTGATATAATGCTTCTATCATGCATTTGATTGAATGTGTTGTCAGGCAACAGCCTTTTGGGGTGTGGAGTTCTTAAAGGGAACCTCTCCTCCCACCCCATGCACATTTGAAACAACAAAACCATTTATTTTGCCTACTAAGCAGTTATGTTTCTCCTACACCCAAAGACTTAACTATTGTTGCTCCAAACACAATACACATCTGTAAAACCAGTTATCCTTATGCTTCCATGTACTGCACCCTATGCTCTCTAGGCGCTTCAATATGGCAGCTGGTTGGACAGGTTTCAGAAACTGGTCATCTCTGAGGTGGCAAGTGAAATCTGTCTCTTGGAGGAAGAAACTTTTATGGGACAGCAAGATCTCAGTAATTAATTGCTGTATCGGATTCACAAGTCTATTGAGAGCAAATGGCAAATGCAGGGCTGACTTTTGTCCTTCAAGTGCACCTGAGTCTCATAGGTGAGACCAGACTTTCATGCATGTCCCAGGATAGAATTTCTAAATGTATAGTATGTTTGTGTGGCAACTGCCATCTTGACTGATGCTGAGGATTGAAAAATCAGTCTGTACAGTTTGAGGTAAAGAGCTGGGTTCCCAAGTGGAGAGCTGTAAACAGTACCACATCCCTGTGTGGAGCAGACCTATAACCCAACAGTGGGTTACATGCTCTCTCTGCACAGAGGAACCTCATTCCAAGCATCTGAGGCACAGACTGGTTTGAATCTCATACAAGTTTCCACTTAATGTGACAGCCACCATCTTGGCCAATACTGGGGATTAAATCTGGGCCTCCATTGCTGAAAGCAGAAGTCTTTACATCTTGAGCTGATTCTCGGCTGAGTGTTAAAATAGACTCACAGGACCATCCTCTTTTGCTTGTGCATAGAGTGGGACACAACATACATTGACTGCAAGTGTAATTCACTGGTTAGTGTATCTTGCTGTATGGTAT
Organism: Chelonia mydas; assembly: GCF_015237465.2. NCBI lineage: Eukaryota > Metazoa > Chordata > Testudines > Cheloniidae > Chelonia > Chelonia mydas. The sequence goes on from NC_057852.1 coordinate 106,633,365, forward strand.
CTTATGGGCTTTAGTATACTACAGATCCACATATAAAGTACAAATGCATTACACTTTAGTAAGTTTGCTTCTAAGTAGTCCAAAAGTTAGTGTTTGGATTGTTTACAGTTTATAGTAATTCATATAATATAGTGGACTATTATACAGAATTTAAGCTGTAAATTCTAGTACAGTATTTCTACATGCCGCTGGGGTTCCCCCTCCCCCACTTATAGCTGCCAGATGGTGCAGAGCAAATTATTCCAGCACTCTGACCAGCTGAATTTTAAGCAGATGAATATAACATTCTGCACAGCATTTTGCCTCCTTTTATCATTGGCTGTAGTGCTCGCCTGTTTGATCACTCCCCCGGAACAACCAAGTCCTATTAATTAATATTTTCCTCCTGCTTCCCCCCGCCGCCCACTTGGATCCCTTTACTTTTGAGGCAATGTAATATAAATTTTATAGTATGAAAAAGTGTGGGGTTTTTTTGTAAAGTGTATTTAGCACTAATGAAAAGTGCTAATAGGTTGACAACATGGGGAGGTGGAGTCTGCTGTTTACCTATAAATCAAGTACAGTCTGGGCGGTTGTATAACCTACCGACCAGTGATCTGCCACCCTAATTTGAACCCGCACCATGGAAAAGGTAAAGGAATGTAATATCTGTGCCCTCTTACTTAGGGGATTATGCTATGACTGCCATGAAGGAAGTAAATTGTGATTTCACTTATGTCCACTTAAAATGGAATAGATTCCCCTAAATAGTCAGTGGATGGTGCCAGTTTGTCAACTCTTCCATGACTGGAGTGGATTTGGATAATTGGCTGGCTCCCTATCACAATCACTTGAGCCAATCACCAGATTCAGCACTCTTTAAAAAACAAATGGGTGTCTTTCTTTTAACACAGCTGGCTGAACAGTTGTGTGGTTGTACTTTTACCTGTACTAGGAACTCAAGCCATGGAGGAATAGCCTCCCTTGGTTGAATACACAACTCTCCTTGGCACTAATGAGCATGTTGGCCCTTATCCTTGGCTGCATTGGGCCTAATTTATGTCAAAGAACTAGCCTAGCATGCAGCTGGCCCAGATCTCTATGTTGCACCTTTTCCTTGCTTGCAGCTCAAGATCAGGGGTGTCATTTGTAACAACCAGAGTTTGTACAACGTCTAGCACAGTGGAATCTTGGTCCATGACTAAGGCTCCTGGATACTATGGTAATATTACTACTAATAAATAATAAGCTTGAAAATGTTTTTCCTATTGTATTTTTCTATTTTGCAAAAATAGATTTTTCTCTTTTGAAAGGAACAAATACAGCTATGCTCTGTAACTTCCTTATTTATGTTCTCTAAGAACACCAATTATGTTAGCACAGCTTAGCACAACGATCTGTTAATTAAGCTCAAGTTAACTTTGCCTGATTCTATAGCTGCCAAGCACAAACTAGTCTAGGTCCTACATAAACAGAGGCTTGGCCTAAAACTACATACATACATCAGTATAACCGAGTCGCTCAGAGGTGTGAAAAATCCACACCCCTGAGCGACATAATTATGCTAACCTTAAACACACACCTCCCACCCTGTAGACCGTGTTATGTCAGCAGGGGAACTTCTCCAGCCAATGCAGCTACCGCCTCTTGTCAGCTTACCTCCACCTGCACAGGAGAGCTCTTTCCTGTCTGCTTACAGCATATTCACCAGACTCACTGTAGTGATGCAGCTGTGCCGAGGTAAGTTTTTAGTGTAGACCTGCCCAGAGAAACTGCTGTAAATGTTTGGCAACCGCTTCCTGGAAATATGGGCCCCCATTCAGCAAAACACTTTAATGGGACTGCTCTTGTGCTTAAAGTTGAGCATATGCTTAAGTGCTTTGTTGGATCAGGGCCATAGCTACTTAAAGTGCCTAATCAGCTCTGTCACAGGATTCATTCACCAGAGCAGCATCTCCTGCTAGGTATCTTTGGGATTAGCTCTCTGACCATACACCCTATCCTGGTGGTGCCTCTCCCACCCCCTTCTCCACCTGAAGACCCATCTAGCACAGAGATCGCAGCATCCTTTTCATAACTTGGCCCTCTGGCTGTGCCACCATCCAGGTCTTTCCCCCTTCCAGGGTTCAGTATCTCAGTCAATAGTCCAGCCACTTCCACAGTTGCAAGTGAGGGGGGGGCCCAGTCCACCCACTACTCTGGGACCCATCCAAGGAACCCTGTAGATAGCAGACTCCTGCTGCCTTTTCTTAATTTCTCCACCAATATTGCTTCAATTCCCTGGGCCACTACCCCAGGGTCCCAGCACTTCTTTGCCCCTTTCTCAGGGCCTCCAGCCAACCAGGAGCTCCTTCATGCTCCCCCAGTCCCAGACAGCAATGGCTCTGTCCAAGGTGCTAACTTCCTGCAGCCCACTAAGAATACTGTCCTCTCTCCTTGGGCTTGCTGCAGCAACTACCTCTGCTTTGCCCTGCAGCTCCCTTTTATGTGAGTCCACTGGGCCCTGATTGGCTGCTCAGTGCAGCCTCCATAGGCTGCCTTTAACCCCTTCCTTTCTGGTGTGGGATGAACAGCCCACCACTAGCTCTAAGATGGAATGACTTGAATCATAGAATTGCAGGACTGGAAGGAAGCTCAAGAAGTCATCTAGTCCAGTCCCCTGCACTCATGGCAGGACTAAGTATTATCTAGACCATCCCTGACAGGTGTTTGTCTAACCTGCTCTTAAAAATCTCCAATGATGGCACTTCCACACCTTCCCTGGACAATTTATTCCAGTGCTTAATTACCTTGACAGTTGGGAATTTTTTCCTAATGTCCAACCTAAGACACCCTTGCTGCAATTTAAGACCATTGCTTCTTCTATCCTCAGAGATTAAGGAGAACAATTTTCCCCCTCCTCCTTGTAACAATCTTTTATATACTTGAAAACTGTTATGACTCCCTTCAGTCTTCTCTTCTCTAGACTAAACAAACCCATTTTTTTCCATCTTTCCTCATATGTCATGTTTTCAATACCTTTAATCATTTTTGTTGCTCTTGTCTGGACTGTCTCCAATTTGTCCACATCTTTCCTGAAAGATGGTGGTGCCCAGAACTGAACATAATACTCCAGTTAAGACCTAATCAGTGCGGAGTAGAGTGGAAGAATTACTGCTTGTGTCTTGCTTATAACACTCCTGCTAATTCATCCCAGAATTATGTTTGCTTTTTTTTTTTTTTTTGCAATAGTGTTACACTATTGGCTCATATTTAGCTTGTAATTCATTATGACCCCCGATTCCCTTTCTGCAGTACTCCTTCCTAGGCAGTCATTTCCCATTTTATATGTGTGCAACTTATTGTTTCTTCCTAAATAGAGTATTTTCCGTTTGTCCTTATTGAATTTCAACCTATTTGCTCCAGTTTGTCCAGATAATTTTGAATTTTAGTCCTATCCTCCAAAGCACTTGCAACGCCTCCCAGCTTGGTATCATCTGCAAACTTTATAAGTGTACTCTCTATGTCATTATCTAAATCATTGATGAAGATATTGAACAGAACTGGACCCAGAACTGATCCCTGCGGGACCCCACTCAATATGCCCTTCCAACTTGACTGTGAACCACTAATAACTACTCTCTGGGCATGGTTTTCCAGCCAGTTATGCACTCACCTTTATACTAGCTCCATTGAGGTTAGGTTGTATTTTCCTAGTTTGTTTATGAGAAGGTCATTCAAAACCATATCAAAAGACTTATAAAGTCAAGATATCCCACATTTACAGCTTCCCCCCATCCACAAGTCTTGTTACCCTGTCAAAGAAAGCTACTAGGTTGATTTGACACGATTTGTTCTTGAAAAATCCATGCTGACTGTTACTTATCTCCCTATTATCTTCTAGGTGTTTGCAAATTGATTGCTTAATTATTTGCTGCATTATCTTTCTGGGTACTGAAGTTAAGTTGACTGGACTGTAATTCCCTGGGTTGTCCTTATTTCTCATTTTATAGATTGGCACTATATTTGCTGTTTTTCAGTGGTCTGAAATCTCTCCTGTCTTCCATGACTTTTCGAAGATAATCACCAATAGCTCAGATGTCTCCTCAGTCAGCTCCTTGAGTAATCTAGCACGTATTTGATCAGGCCCTGGTGACCTGAAGACATCTAAGTTGTCTAAGTAATTTTTAACTTGCTCTTTCCCTATTTTAGCCTCTGATCCGACCTCATTTTCAGTGGCATTCTCTATGTTAGACGTCCAGTTGCTACTAACCTTTTTGGTAAAAACTGAAACAAAACAGTCACTTAGCACATCTGTCATTTCCACATTTTCTGTTATTGTTTCTTCCCCCCGCCACCCCATTGAGTAATGGACCTGCCCTGTCCTTGGTCTTCCTCCTGCTTCTAATGTATTTGTAGAATGCTTTCTTGTTACTATGACATGTTTCAGAGTAGCAGCCGTGTTAGTCTGTATTCGCAAAAAGAAAAGGAGTACTAGTGGCACCTTAGAGACTAACCAATTTATCTGAGCATAAGCTTTCCGATGAAGTTTGAGCTTATGCTCAAATAAATTGGTTAGTCTCTAAGATGCCACTAGTACTCTTTTTCTTGTTACTAGTCTCTAGCTAGTTTAATCTCATTTTGTGCCTTAGCCTTTCTGATTCTGTCCCTACATACATATGTTAGTTGTTTTTATTCATCCTCTGTAATTTGACCTCATTTCCACTTTTTGTAGGACTCTTTTTTGAGTTTCACATCATTGAAGATCTCCTGGTTAAGCCAGGGTGGTCTCTTGCCATATTTCCTATCTTTCCTACACCGTGGGAAAGTTTGCTTATGTCCCTTAATAATGTCTCTTTGAAAAACACTCTCTTGAACTGTTTTCTCCCTTAGACTTGCTTCCCATGGGATCTTACCTACCAACTCCCTGAGTTTGCTAAAGTCTGCCTTCTTGAAATCCATTATCTTTATTGTGCTGTTTTCCCTCCCACCAGTCCTTAGAATCATGAACTTTACTATTTCATGATCACTTTCACCTAAGCCACCTTCCACTTTCAAATTCTCAACCAGTTCCTTCCCATCTGTCAAAATCAAAGCTAGAATATCCTCTCCCCTAGTAGCTTTTTCCACCTTTTTAAAATAATTGTCTCCAATACATTCCAAGAACTTGTTGGATAATCTGTGCTCTGCTGTATCATTTTCCCAACAGATGTCTGATAGTTGAAGTCCCCCATCGCCACCAAGTCCTGTGCTTTGGATGATTTTGTTAGTTGTTTAAAGCATAAAATAATGCATTGTTAAAGAATAGGAAGAGAGAAATAAAAAGCAATGGGAGTACAGTGTATGGTGACCACATTTTCCTTCTCTAAGTAAAACAGCACTTTATATATACTGTTTTGCCTGTAGTCTGGAGAAGGCCTTTGAGCCTGATCCAACACCAGTTGAATTCAGTGGGAGCTGGCTCAGACCTCTTGTGAACATGTCTGAACACCTTTTCCCCCAGTTCAGTGGTTGGGAATCCTCCAGGATATCTTTTCTTCTTCTTTTTTCCCCCAATGTGCTCACATAGAAGATCACATTTACTTTACTGAGTGGCAGCTGCTGTACTGAGACAGGCCGCTTTCTTGGGCAAATATCCCCACTCACATGCCTTACAGGAAATGGAAGAGCTGGAGAATCAACAGAAGAAAGGAGCTTAGATTAAAGTTGAATTTTCACATGTTCAATAGAGGGAAAAATAATTAGAATAGTTACTGCGCATCCCTGTGCACATTTCATTAAAGAAATTCTGTTTTTTAAAAAGTACTTGGGAATATGACACATTTTAATGGTCTGGCTTGTAGACGGCATCACCGTTAATAATGTTCTTTAGCAATACATAGGGCATATTATGGTGTTCTATCACTATTTGAAGTGGGGGCTCCCATAGACATGTTTTCCCTTAGCCTATGATAACTTCCATAAACCTGGTCTGAATATGCTCAGAGAGTGAGGGACTGGGGAATCTCTTCATTGATTTTTCTATTAAACAAAATATTTCCTCGTGACCACAGCCAAGGTGGGAGGCACCAACTTGTATTAAGAGCATTTACTGGAAATGTTTATAGTTAATTCTGGAAAGTTATACTCAGTATGATGGTATAGCACAATGTTGTGCTGGTATCATTAAAAAGAGAGTGCAATGGTGAATAGCTTCAGGGTGATATAAGCTAATGGAGTTCCTATCTGCCCCTAACACACAACACTCCAAGCACTGGATCTAGGCCAAGTTTTCAACCTTTCTTGGGTTTGTCTGTATTGTTAGTAACAAAACAACAGAAACCCAGCCTAAGCTTCCTCAATAGCATGGCTGTTCCTGGAGTTTTTCCTTGCAGAACCCCCTTTCCTCTCTCAGAGAGAGAGAGAGAGAGAGACTAAACCCCCTTTGTACTCCTGGGTTGGAAATAACAGGACTGGCAGAAGAGCACTACGTTCTACTATCTGACTCCCTGTTACAGAGATCCAGAGGTACCCCTCTCCCACATATTTTCTTTTAAATACCTGACACTTGGTGCAGTCTGGTGTTTTAAAGGCAAAGTATTTTCTCTTCAGACATGGGAGACCCAGTCATAAGTCATTACTGGCAGACATAGTTTATCCAGGGAGAAGGAGAACTCCATCATCCTAAGAAGAGAAGTGACCTTCATCTCCTATTCAGAATAATTGGGGGCGCTTAGGGGCCCCTTGTTAAAATTCCACCAGAAGCCCCCTCCAGCACACCACTGATTTATGGAGCTACTTGACTCAACAAGAGAGCACGTCTCCAGCTGACAGAAAGAAACAAAACTACAGTGCAGCAGCTCAGAGCTGACATCCATGTGTCATTCCCAGCATGTTGAAAAATGAACAGCCATGAAGAGGCATTGAGCATGGCATCTGTGTAGCATGTGATGTATTGTCACACTGGTACCGAGAAACAAAATAAAATAAAATTAAATACAGAAAGCTATATTCAGTGACATGAACAATTATTTTAACCCAAGAACATTCAGAGTTTAGGCTGATGCTCTGTTTGTATATTGATCCACTATATAGTGCAGTGGTCCCCAAACTTTTTACCTTGCACCCCTCCTTACCCCTGTTTGCGCCCATCCCCACCCCCCACGGTTGGGTACCAGGAGCAGGTGCGGGGGGCTGCAGCTGGGAGAAGGGCCATGGTCAGGGCTGGGGGTAGGTTGCCAACTTTCTAACTGCACAAAACCGAACACCCTTGCCCTGCCCCTTTCCTGAGGCCCACCCCCTGCCCAGCCCCTTCTCCGAGGCTCTACCCCCTCACTCCATCCTCCCTCCCTCTGTCACTCTCTCTCCCCCCACCCTCACTCACTCATTCATTTTCACTGGGCTGGGGCACAGGAAGGGGTGAGAGGTTAGCTGGGGGTGCTGGCTCTGGGGTGGGGCTGAGGATGAGGGGTTTGGAGTGTGGGAGGAGGCTCCGGGCTGAGGCAGGGGGTTGGGGTGCAGGAGGGGGTGAGGGCTCTGGCTGGGTGTGCGAGCTGTGGGGTGGGACCAGGATGAGGGGCTGGGGTGCAGGAGCGGGATCCAGGCTGGGGCTGAGAGGTTTGGCGTGCAGGAGGGGGTTCTGAGCTGGGGCAGGGGGTTGGGGAGCGGGCTCCCGGAGGGAGTTTGGGTGCAGGAGGGTGCTCCAGGATGGGGATTGGGTTGCAGGAATGGGTGAGGACTGCGGGCTCTGGGACAGAGTTTGGGTGTGGGAAGGGGCTCAGAGCTGGGGCAGGGGGTTGGGCCTCAGGAGGGGGTGAGGGGTGCAGGCTCTGGGAGAGAGTTTGGGTGCAGGAGGGGGCTCAGGGCAGAGTATTGGGGCATGGGAAGGGGTCCAGGAGGGGCCTCAGGGTGGGGGAGGGGGTGTGGGCTCTGGGAGGAAGTTTGGGTGGGGGAGGGGGCTCAGGGATGGGGCAATGGATTGGGGTGCGGGAGGGGTTTTGGGGTGCAGGTTCCAGGCAGTGCTCACCTCAGGCGACTGCCCACAAGTAGCGACATGTTGCTTGGCTGCTAGGTGGAGGTGCGGCCAAGCGGCTCTGCGCACTGCTTCAGCCCTCAGGCGCTGCCCCCGCAGCTCCCATTGACCACAGTTCCTGGACAATGGGACCTGCAGAGCTGGCAGTTGGGGGCAGGTAGTGGGCAGCACACTGAGCGACCATTGCCATCCCTCTGCCTAGGAGCCGAGGGACTTGTCGCCGCTTCTGGGGAGCCATGTGGAGCCAGGTAGGGAGCCTGCTGGCCCTGCACTAACTGGACTTTTAGTGGCCCGGTCAGCGGTACCTACTGGAGCCGCCAGGGTCTCTGTTCGACTAGACGTTCCTGGCAACCCTACCTGGGGGCTGAGGCTGGGGCTGGAGTGGCGGCTGGGCTGGGAGCCAAGGGCCACGGTTGGGGGCAGGTCTGTGGCCGGGGCCAGGGCTAGAGGCGGTGCCATGGCTCGGGGCCGAAGCTGGAGGCAGAGCTGGAGCCAGTCTGTGGTTGGGGGTTGGGGGCGGGGCTGGGGCCACGGCCGGGAGCAGAGCCACTGCCAGGCTGGGGGCAGGGTTGGGGCTGTTGCTGGGGCTGCAACTGGAGGCAGGGCCAGAAGCAGAGCCATGGCCAGGAGTGGGGCTCCCTCCCCCACCATGTGGGCTGACCCAGGCCCTACCACACCCCCCCGAACCTCCCATCTTTGGGGGACCACTGCTATAGTGGCTAGGTGTAAACAGATTTTAAGAAACACTAAGAATTTTCCTGTCACTCTTGTAGCCTTTCTTTCCCACTTGCCCTCACTGGCTTAAGTGACAAGAACAGAATTGGATAATGGCTTCTTTCTGGCCTCATCTCTTAGGAAATGTGGGTTATTCACTGTGCCACTGAGAAGTGTGCCTAACTGACTCTTCTCCCCCACTCCCCTTCCCAGGTTTCACACACCGCCTTCTGCCCTCTGTGTTTTCTCTCCCTGCATATTGGTTGCTTTCTCCTTCAGCATTGTTTCATTTCCCCCCCACTCCCCTCCCACAACATGTTATAACTCCCTTCTATGTGATGTTTCTTTTCCCCTTGTAGTGTGATGTTAGTTGCATGAAGTAAATAACCTTCTGAGTTATTAAATGGGAAGCAAATGTTAGTATATGCATGCATATGTTTCACATGCATGTGTGTACACACACAGTGATGGAGGATGTTGAAGGCTGCATAGGACCCAGTTAGAGATAACAGCAAAGCTTTTGCATGTAAACATGCAATGGAAGCAGCATTAGCTAAAGGTAATTTAAAATAAAAAGGTAGAATGGGAGAGAGATGGTACGGATATAAGCTGAATTAGCTTGAGGTTTTTAATCTCATGTCAAGGTGTGGGTTTGTGTAGGTGCAAGCTGGATGCATTTTTAAAGCCAAAAGGAAGGTGACACGCTGGCCCCTCTCCTTCCCCTTTGTCTTTTTTTCCTTCTCCCCTCAAACTCTGTCCAGTGGTTTGTCCTTCACTCTTACTTCCTCTGAAACTGCAGTCATCACTTCTTGAGCCACATCCTCTTTCTGAGCCTAAGAAGCGCCGCTGTTTGTCAGGATAGATTTTCCTTCTTCGTTCTTCTGTCGTTTCTTCCTCTTTCTCTGATATCTGTCACCTCTCCTTCTCTTCTATCCATTTTTTTCACTGCTGTTGTCTTTTTTTCCCTCTCTCACTTTCATCTTCCCTTTTTCCCATGTTTTTGCTGTTTTTCTCCCCTTTTCTTTTCTCCCCCCTCCCAACTCTGCTCTTGTCCTCTTCCATTTGTGCCCCCTGTCAATGTTTCACCTGCAAGAAGTGCCTTTTGGGGTGCCTTTTGTTTCCTAGCAGTGCTGGGAGCTTGCTTCTATGAGGTCTCCTCCTCAGACTGTTGCTTTACCTCTGTCCTGCAGCTCTATCATTATGATACAAATATTAGTCTGTAGAATCACTTTTAAACCAATGGGGTTTGTCATGGTATCCATACTATAGGTACAATTAGCTTCCCCAAAATTTTCTTGATGCAGGTTTAAGGTTGCCTGGTGGTGCCTCTTGACCTTCCAGAATGCTGAGTTCACCTATGCTCGAAAGTGTGAAAACCAGAATATGAAGAGTTACAATAAAGCAAACTTAAACTTCTGAAAACCAGGAAATAGGGAGCTAAGGTTCACCCCTCCTCCACAATGCAACTTGGCAGTAGCCACTGGGAATGGGTCAGTAAGAGTGGTGCCATAAGTAGGCATGAAGAATAACTAAGAATATGCCATAGTTTGTGTTCCACAAGTTTGAATTCCAATATTTATCTGATTGCACTCCAGCTGCATTCACTGTGTTCGGGGGAGCTGTGCTGAGTGGTGGAGAGCCTAGTTGGAGCAGGTTGGCAGAACTGTCACTGTGATATGAGAAGTCTGCCTCCTTTCAGCACTGAGTTGTATAGGTTGTTGGTATGTGTGAAAGGGAGGATTGTCAGCAGTGTAGTGGCATACATGTGATCTTGAGGAGTAAGTGAAGGCAGTGTCTCAGAAGGAATCCTCAGGGCAAGGGAGAAGGGATGGCAACACTTTGCAAGTCTGTAATGGGCTCGGAGTCTAGGCCATGTGTAGGTAGGTAACCCCTACACCTCACTGCAATTTAGATGATCCAGCACCTGTGGTTAACTCTGACCAGCCTTCATAAAGCAAAATACATTTATTCTTAAAGTAAAGCATTACAAAGAAAACACATCAAAACAATAAAAGAACCTATACACATGCTAAAAGCTTACCAGATGTCAACTCTAACTCCAACACAGGGCGCTGGTAGGTGTCAATCTTTCAAATACTACAGCCACCTGTTAGGATATAGATATTCAGGCCTGTCTGTAAAGGCCTGTACTTTAAGAATTTAGGGGTATTCTTATCACTTGGCTAGTTCTAGAGGTATAAAAGAAAGAATCAAAATCACTGTCTGCTGGTGTAAGGGCCTTCTCTTACTGTGACAGTTTGAGGCCCTGTTCTTAGGCTAAGGCCTTTGGCTAAGCAGCAGAGGCAGCCATAAGCCAGGAAGCGAACAGTCACATCCTCACATTCCAAACTAGTCACATTGAAAGAAGGTGCTATTGGGCTGTTAGGAATACAATCCTGTCCTGAATACAATCCTGTCCTGATAATTCCTATCACCTCCAGAGAAAGGGAAGTGCCTAGAAAATGTAAAAGGAAACTTAGTTTGATAGCATCCTGTCTGGCAAGAACTCACTTATCAATAGCTGGGATGTGAAATCCTCACTTCTGTATTGTTTTGTCATTAGAGTTCCCACTTTGCTATTGTTTGTCTGTATAATCTCTGTCTGGTTCTGTGATTGTTCCTGTCTGCTGTATAATTAATTTTGCTGGGTGTAATCTAATTAAGGTGGTGGGATATAATTGGTTAGCTAATCATGTTACAATATGTTAGGATTGGTTAGTTAAATTTCAGTAGAATGATTGGTTAAGGTATAGCTAAGAATATTACTATATAAATTAGGGGCAAACAGGAAGTAAGTTGGGATTCGAAAATAAGGAAAAGGAACTTGTATTTAAGCTTGCTGGAAGTTCACCCCAATAAACATCGAATTGTTTGCACCTTCGGACTTCGGGTATTGTTGCTCTCTGTTCATGCGAGAAGGACCAGGGAAGTGGGAGAGTGAAGGAAGAAGCCCCCTAACACCACCTTTGTCCCTTGGTTACAAGTTCATGTCCATTTTTAGATCAGGAACCAGATACCAACTGGACAGTTCAGTCATACAGTTCAGGCCTTTGATCTCCAGTCTCCTGGAACAGGTAATCACCAGTCAGTGACCCTCCCTCAGGGGACAGCTTCAAAAGTCTGGGGTTTTGCATAACTGGGGTTTTCGAAATTGTATTAACCACTCCCCAGGGATTCCCCTAGAAACCCATTCAAAACTTATTGTTAGGGTGACTACCAATTGAAATTTATTAAATATTTTGGATGTTTTTCTACATTTTCATATATATTGTGTATTCTGTGTTTGTAATTGAAATCAAAGTGTATATTTTGATTACAAATATTTGCACTGTAAAAATGATAAACAGAAGAAATAGTATTTTTGAATTCACCTCATACAAGCACTGTCATGCAATCTCTTTGTCATGAAAGTGCAACTTACAAATGTAGATTTTGTTTTTTGTTACATAACTGCACTCAAAAACAAAACAATGTAAAACTTCAGAGGCTACAAGTCCACTCAGTCCTACTTCTTGTTCAGCCAATCGTTAAGACAAACAAGTTTGTTTACATTTACAGGAGATAATGCTGTCCTCTTCTTATTTACAATGTCACCAGAGAGTGAGAACAAGCATTTGCATGGCACTTTTGTAGTCAGCATTGCAAGGTATTTACATGCCAGATATGCTAAACATTCATATGCTCCTTCATGCTTCGGCCACCATTCCAGAGAACATGCTTCCATGCTCATGATGCTTGTTTAAAAAAAATGCATTAATTAAATTTGTGACTGAACTTCTGGGAGGGGAGGAGAATTCTATGTCTCCTGCTCTGTTTTACCCACATTCTCCCATATATTTCATGTTATAGCAGTCTCAGATGATGACCCAGCAGATATTGTTCATTTTAAGAACACTTTCACTGCAGATTTCACAAAACAAAGAAGATACCAATGTGAGATTTCTAAACATAGCTACAGCACTCGACCCAAGATTTAAGAATCTGAAGTGCCTTCCAAAATCTGAGAGGGACAAGGTTGGGAGCATGCTTTCAGAAGTCTTAAAAGAGCAACACTCTGATGCAGAAACTACAGAACCACCAAAAAAGAAAATCAACCTTCTGCTGGTGGCATCTGACTCAGATAATGAAAATGAACATGTGTCAGTCCGCACTGATTTGGATGGTATTCAAGCAGAACCCATCATCAACATGGACGCATGTCTCTTGGAATGGTGGTTAAAGCATGCGCATCTGGCACGTAAATATCTTGTGACACCCACTACAACAGGGCCATGAGAACACCTGTTCTCACTTTCAGGTGACATTGTAAACAAGAAGTGGGCAGCATTATCTCCTGCAAATGTAAACAAACTTGTTTGTCTGAGCAATTGGCTGAACAAGAAGTAGGACTGAGTGGACTCGCAAGCTCTAAAATTTTACAGTGTTTTATTTTTGAATGCAGTATTTTTGTACATAATTCTATATTTGTAAGTTCAACTTTCATGATAAAGAGATTGCATTAGATTACTTGTATTAGGTGAATTGAAAAATACTATTTCTTCTGTTTTTTCACAGTGCAAACACTTCTAATAAAAATAACTATAAAGTGAGCACTGTACATTTTGTACTCTGTGTTGTAATTGAAATCAATATATTTGAAAATGTAGAAAATATCCAACAATATTTAAATAAATGGTATTCTATTATTGTTTAACAGTGCGATTAATCGCGATAAAAAATTTTAATTATTTGACAGCCCTATATTGTACTGAAGTTCCAATTCTTAACCAGCCACAAGGGCTGCTGCAGTGTAGAGTGACTCTGCAGTTCTCCTAGAGACCTTACAAATAAGGAAACCCTATAAGACCCTTTGCTGTAGAATTGCTGCTAGGTCCTAATATAATTTACAGTAGAGGCCTGTGGGCAAATAAGCCTTATTTCAAATAATATATATATATATATGTGATCTCTTTTCATATGAATGGCTTATTATTATTGAAGTGTATGTATCCAGACCAACCAGAATGTCACTTAAATGTAGGATTACAGTCCATTACTATATACATAGTAATAACTTTGATAACATGTAATAGCACTGAGAAAACAAAAAGCTTTTTCAAGAAAATATCTCATTCTAAAGCAAACTATGGCCCTGATGCTGCACTGACTTATGTACATGGTTAACTTTATGCACTGGGAACAGTCTCATTGATTTCAGTGGGACTAGTTGTGATATGTAAGTCTTTGAAGGATCTGGTCCTATATTAAACATTATATATTACAGTAGACCCTCACTTTAACATCCTTCATAATTGTGAACCTTGGACTATAGTGAATGTGGTCCCTGCATCCTACTTCCACGCTCTGTGGTGGAGGGGCTGAGAGCTCCTCCTTCGGCTCTGGGGCTGCCATGGGGGGTGGACAGGTCCTCTGGTCTGGGGCTGCAGTGGGGACAAAGTGCTCCTCTGGACCCAGGGCCTTGGCTGGGGCAGAGGCAGAGATCTCCTCTGGCCCTGGAGCCATGGCAGGGAAAAAGTACTCCTCCAGGTCTGGGGCCACGGCGGGGGAGCGGAAGAGTGTTCCTCCAACCCCAGTGCAGCAGTGGGGAAGAGGTGGGAGATTTCTGCCCCCTGCCATGGTCTCGGGGCCGGAATAGTACTTTGTCCATGGCTGGAGGAGATCTCTGCCCTGGCCCCTGCTGGAGGAGCTACCCCCTCACATCGCTATAACGAACCTCTGGCTATACTGAACAATGGTTAGATCCCCAGGAGTTTGTTATAGTGAGGGTGTACCGTATATACATACTCCTAGACAAAAATTTACATTAAAAAAACATTGTTAAAGCTGCAAAGTCAAGCAGCCCAAAGCTACCAAGTACTCATGCAACCTTCATTTAGCCCCCTTCAACAGATGCATTAAAGATATGGTCTTTAATTACATGAACGGAGGCAACAAAAAGGTACTTTATTAAAACACATACGGTTGGATTCACAAGGGTGATTAGGTGCCTAACTGCCATTTTAGGTAACTAAGTCAAAAGTAGATGCTCAGATCCCTCACTCAGCTGCCACCTAATCCTGTGGGGAGTTTGGGTACCTAAACTGCCACTGGTAAAGTCCCCCAGGTGAATAGATTTTTACTGATGGGCATATACACCTGACACCATCAGGCAGCAAGGTGTGTAACTCATGCCTAAACCCCAGAGGCATTCACAAACTAAGCATTCTGCTGCCCTTGCCTGCATGGCTCAATCCAGTAGACATGCTCCAAGGCAGTCTCTGAGAATGTCTAGCAGATCAGGCCACATACAAAGCACAATCCATGGAGAAGCTGCTGCCTCCCCCACCCCCCGCTTTGTGCCCAATAGACCAATGGTTAGAGCACTGACCCAGAATGTGTGAGATAGTGGAGTAGAGACTTGGGTCTCCCACATCCCAGGTGCGTGCCCTAATCATTGGGCTAGATTTTTTTCCTCTCTCTCTCTGGTCCAATTACTAGTTAATTACTTATCCAGAATGAAACAGTTGCAACAGCAGAGATTGACAGAGACCCACCCCAGAATACCCCAGGGCACTCTCTTGGGAGACCTGCATTCAAGTCCTTGCTCCACATCAGGGAGAGTGAGGATTTGAACCCAGCTGTCCTGTATACTGGGTGAGTTCTCTAAAGACTGGGCTATTGGGTAACATGGGCCCACTACCATTTTTCTTGAAAGGGGCCTAGCTTAGGCACCTAATTTCAGGAAAGAATTCACAGCTGTGAATCCTGAGTGGAGGGAGGTGCCTCCCACTAACCCAGAGTTAGGCACCTAACTCTCTTAGAAGGGCAGGGCATAGACTCTTAGATTGGCACTGATGCGTCCCCAGAATACAGGACACCATCCATTCAGTTGTCCCTGCCCCATGCCTGTATGACCCTGATCCTGCCGGTGTGACCTTACATACACTGCCACATGGAAGGGGTACCATTTTGCAGAGTGCACTGGCCTGCCCTCGCGACCTTGGACGCACAGTTTGTGCGAGGTCACGGTGCCAGAGGTGGCGTGACATGCTCTGTAAAATAGCATCCTCTGTGCATGACACCAGCCAAAACCATGTCTGGCTTTATACAAGTGTAATGCTGACAGACACCGATTGTCAGAATCGAACCTATGGTCTCTGGAGCTAAATGCATAAGCCTCTACTGTATGAGCTAAAAACCAACTAGCTATTGTCTAACTGGAGAAAGCTAGGTTGCTCACGCACTTTCCCTCCCCCCTGCCCCAGGACAGAATACCACACCCTGGAGGTGTGTGGTTACATAAGCACCATTCAGGGGACAAACCATTCAAAAACAGTTTTCAGAGTAACAGCCGTGTTAGTCTGTATTCGCAAAAAGAAAAGGAGTACTTGTGGCACCTTAGAGACTAACCAATTTATTTGAGCATAAGTTTTCGTGAGATGAAGTGAGCTGTAGCTCACGAAAGCTTATGCTCAAATAAATTGGTTAGTCTCTAAGGTGCCACAAGTACTCCTTTTCTTCATTCAAAAACAGTACTGTCCAGCTTAAAATTAGATGACTGGCCTGCCTATACATCCCTTTCATCAGCGTTGCCTACTGCCTACCCTAGGCAGCTCCCCACTCAGCTTGCTGGCTCCTGTGAATCTGTTTTTTAGGCACCTAACACTTCTTATTCATTGCATAGGGAGCATGGATGCCTAACCTGAGCTTGTGAATTCTACATGGCAGCAGGCAGCCTAAAAGTTAGGCACAGCAATCCTCAGCCCGCCCTGTGAATCTCACCCATAGGATTCTATGCAGGATCCTATAGTATGTGAAACAATACGCAAAGCCTTATATGTTAGTCTAGATATTAATGGTTTGATTTTTTTAAAATGTGCTGTTCACTTGCCATTCCCATTTTCTGCAGTGGGAACTGGGTTGCTCAGCACCTCTACAAATTAGGTCTTGTGTCTTGTATTAGACCCTGTACTTTTGGAAGGGAATTGGCTTATACGACAGACTGCTTTCACCTCAGGGTCCAGTACCACCAAATTAAGGAAAAAGATGTTATTACAAGATCTGTAATGTAATCAAACAGTGAAGAAAATGGCTTAGCCTGAGTCTGCTCTTAAATCCTTTATGGCTGTTACAGTAGTATTCAGATTAAACTAAAAATAATATTCCCAGCTGTCAAAAGAAAAATAAACCAACTTGAAAATAACCTAGCTTCTTCCTTGCTGGGGTTTTATGCAAATAAGGCATCAAGAGAAGGCGGTTCCAATCCATTTTGACACAGCTGTGGACATTTAAAGCCCCTTGTCAAGCACTTTCATTGGCTGCTAACGTCTGTTCTGCATGGGGGCTTTTAATACAGTTGCAGAATATCTTCCATAATCAACCTGGAAGTGGGAAGAGAACATGGAAGCTATTTTGTTATAATAAACTGGGTTCAGCAGCAGCTGTTAGCCAAGGTATGGCAGTTAATTTCTGCACAGTATTCCAACCTGCTTCTAGCACTCGCTGAGTTTTTCTGCATGTTACCGACACAGTCAGCTAATTATTTATTCTTGTCTCCTCACAAACAAAAAAGGACCAGCCTCCAACACTTTTGGCTTTATTAACCCAGCAGGTGTATGTAATTAGGGCACCTATTTCACATCATGGTAACTAGCTTTTGTTTGGCAGATCTTAGCAACTCACACACAGTTGATAAAAATTGAACAGCTAAGGTCCTAGTCAGGGCCGTCCTTATCCATACGCAATTTGGGGCACCAAATTTCCCGGTGCCCTGCGCAGCTGTGTGCTGCTCCAGCCCCTGCTCCGCCTCTTTCCAGTGGCCCCAGCCCCGCCTCTTCCCACCCCTTCCCCAAAGCCTTCGCCCCAGCCCCACCCCTTCGCCGCCGGCCCACCTCCACTCCACCCCTTCCCCAAAGTCTCTACCCCGCGTTTTCCCGCCCCTGCTCCGCCCAGCCCTGCCCCCACTCCCCTGAGGACTCTGCAGCAGGGCTGGGCCTGCACTCACCGGCGGCGGGAAGCGCAGTGGCCCGGCCCCAGCCGCACCACTGGTGAGTGCTGGGGGATGGTTCCCTCAAGCCAGACCCCCCCCCCGGAGGCCTGCCCCCCACCCCAACAAGGGGGCTGCATAGGGCCCCAGAATAGCTAGGAACGGCCCTGGTCCTAGTCCCGCAAACATGTATGCACATGCTTAACTTTAAGCACATGAGCAGTCCCACTGACTTTAATCGTGTGTTGAAAGTTAAGCACATGCTGTTTGCAGAACTGTGTTGAAAGAAAGGACCTGTAATCAAGTATTAAAGAACTAAATAAACAATAGCCAATAAAAAGATTTGTATTAAATATGAAAAGGAAAAATACATAACAATAAAATGCAAACAGTTTCTCCTGTACCACCTTAACAAACTTGTTAAGAAAGAGCAAGAAAGAATTAGACCTCTGAAAGCAGTGGCAGATTTAGAGTTAGTGGGGCCCGGTGTGCAGGCTCATTTTTGGGGACCCAGCCAAGAAAAAGAACATTCTCTCTTATCTCCCCACCCTCATTTTTCATTCTTTTTTTCTTCATGCTCCTACTATATTATAAGTAATAGGAAGTAATTGAAAATAAAGTGAGATACCTTGATTGGGGCAGGGGGTTGGGGTACAGGAGGGAGTGAGGGGTGCGGTCTCTGGGAGGAAGTTTGGGTGCTGGGTGCGGGCTCTGGGCTGGGGCAGGGGGTTGGGGTGCGGGAGGAGGTCAGGGGGTAGCGCTCACCTCAGGTGGTGTGACTCCCAAAGCGACCAGCACACACCCCCCCGCTCTGGCCGCAGCTCCTAGGTGGGCACGGGGTCTCCACACACCGCTGCCCATGAGCACCACCCCCGCAGCTCCTATTGGTCGCAGTTCCCGGCCAATAGGAGCTGCGGAGTTGACACTCGGGGCTGAGGCCACACGCGGAGACACCCCCAGACATGCCGGCCGCTACCGGGAGTGGCACAGCACGGAGGGAGGGATGAAGAGCAGGCAGAGAGCTGCCTTAGCCCTCCTGCACTGCTGCTGGCCCTTTGGGGGGAGGGGAGCAGCAGGTCTCTGTGCGAGAGATAAGAGATGGATATGGTTACACAACCAAACCAAACACACTTTCTAGTGAGTAAAACTTAGTTTCAGCTGGTTACAATCTTTGTCTAAGCATGTTTTTCACTTACATCAAGTTTCCAGTAGCTCTTGGTTTTCAGAGCAAGAGGGTGAAGCTTTCAGAGGCTCATAGGATGCTGGACTGTATTGTCCCATCAGTGATGGGTAACTAAAATGTCTTTTTTTCCACCCTTACATTACCCAAAGTGTATTGTCTCTGTTTCAGGAGGCAGAAAGCTTCCTGGAGTGCAGATTCTGTCCCCTGGCATGATTGTCTCCCCTGCTCATTTAGCCTGATTGTGTTGTTTACCTTATATATAAACGTATTTCCATTGTCCTCTGTCTGTAACCAAGCCAATCAGAGAGGTAAATACACATTCCTTTGTCTAGTGCAAGCTTATGCTTTGTCTCCGAGACACTTTTTAAGAATATATTTCCAACACACATCTGTAACTTTTTGCATACAACCCTACATACATCACACAATGATTTTGGGGACCAGTGTGTCACCAGTTTACATAGGATACCTCACACAACGCCTTTGAAATATACATTGTGACAACCGTGGTTTAGGGCAATGAATATGGCAGGCCTGTTATGAGTTTCAGTATGGGAGGGGCCTCTGTCAGTTGGCACTGAGGAGTTTCTGGGCTCACAAGGTCTACAGCATAAAACTTCCAATCCAGGTCTCCCCCTGGATTCAACAATTCCCCATGGAATATTTACCATTCTCTAACAACCTCCACGTATAGGATGCCACTTGCAAGATTCCAGACTTGGCCTAGAAATCAGCAAGGGGGTAAGGACCTTAAAGGATAGGCTCCCTTCACATAGAATATATTAACTTTTGGTCTCAGAAGTCCCCACCATCCCAAGATGTAGAGAGCATTCAGCTAGCCTCAATCTACCCTAGACTGCTATAAAAATTACCCGTAACAGTATGTAAATGCAATGGTTCAGTTTCACTGCAATAATACATTGAACTTGTTTGGTGACTCCCATTCAAGTGTCTCAAAGCATTTGATAAATATTTATCTTCACAAGATCTCTGTGAGGTAGGTTTTCAGGTACAGATAGGTTTTAAGGCATTGAGCAAGTAACTGATAAGGAATACTGCTTCAACTCCCAGTCTCCAGTGTAGTGCAATACTGTCTATAATAATGTTTGTTCCATTATGGCTACGTGGAGAATACCTGGGGGGGGTTTTAAAAAGAAAAAATACTTTATTTTAAAATGTCCCCTCTAATTTTACCTTTCTAAAACCTTTCTGCTTTTTGAGTCATTCCTTTGTTAAAATTAATTCAGACTATGGCAAGGTATAGGGTTAGAACAGAGCTTATTCTGGAGTCTGCTGCTTCTTTCTATAAGACCCACCTCAGGCAGAGTTCTAGTATTCCCAAAAGGCTGGTTACTTGGATGAGTATCTGCTGTTTAAAACTTAACCCAGTTGAGATAGAGGTGATGTTGGTTGGCTGGTGGGTGGCATCTGTCCCCAGTATTGAGGGGTGTGTTCCTATGCTTTGTCAATGAGGTATGTTATTTAGGAGTCCTCCTTGACCTGTATTTGCTAAGAGTTCCAAGTGGTTTTGATAGCTAAAAGTGCATTTTCCTATCTGTGCTTGATGTGACTGCAATCTTTTTCTCTGATTCAAATGTTGCCAGAATCATCCAGGACTTTCTGACTTCCAGACTGGATTACAGTGATGTGCTCTGTGTGGAGCTACGTTTGAAGACTGCTCACAAGTTTCAGATGGTGCCTGAACAGTTGGTAAAGCTGTATGTATGGAGCACATTACATCACTAATTTAAAAACCACACTGGCTTCCTATTTGCTTCCTGGTGCAATTCAGAGTGTTGATTTTGATTTGTAAAGCCTTACATGATCTAGTTCCTATAATTACATGAAGGTGCCTTTCTTCCTCTCCCTCACTGCAGTAGTTGAGATCAACTGATGCTCTTATGCTAATATATCTAGATTTGATCAGCCTTGTCAATAAGTTCTTCACGGTGGGTTCTTGTCTCTGAAATTTGCTTCCTCTGTTGAGCTGACTGTATCTAAGGCTATGTCTGCACTACATCTTTTAGCGACATGGCTGTGTTGCTGCAGCCATGCCACTAAACGTCACGCAGTATAGCCGCTGTTTGCCTGCTCTCCTGCCGACAAGAAACTTCTACCCACAACAAGGGGCGTTTGCATTGTCAGCAGGAGAGCGCTCCTGCCAACAACGTGCTGCTCATATTGGCACTTGTTGCGGCAAAACTTTTGTCTTGGGGGGTGGGCTAACACCACTGAAAGACAAAAGTTTTGTCGTTCGATTGCCAGTGCGGACGTAGCCTTAGCCCTGGTCTACACTAGGACTTTAGGTCAAATTTAACAGCGTTAAATCGATGTAAACCTGCACCCACACGATGAAGCCACACGATGAAGCCCTTTTTTTCGACTTAAAGGGCTCTTAAAATGGATTTCCTTACTCCACCCCTGACAAGTGGATTAGCGCTTAAATCGGCCTTGCCGGGTCAAATTTGGGGTACTGTGGACACAATTCGACGGTATTGGCCTCCGGGAGCTATCCCAGAGTGCTCCATTGTGACCGCTCTGGACAGCACTCTCAACTCAGATGCACTAGCCAGGTAGACAGGAAAAGATCCGCGAACTTTTGAATCTCATTTCCGGAGAGTGCGGGAACTGTGGGATAGCTACCCCCAGTGCAACACTCCAGAAGTCGACGCTTGCCTCGGTACTGTGGAAGCACTCTGCCGAGTTAATGCACTTAATGCACTTAGAGCATTTTCTGTAGGGACACACACACTCGAATATATAAAAACGATTTCTAAAAAACCGACTTCTATAAATTCGACCTAATTTCGTAGTGTAGACATACCCTAAGTTTACCTTTTTGGGTGTGGCATGAAGTCCACCAATTCACTTAGGCTGTTCTCTGAGACAGATTAGCTGTGATGGATGTTGTGTTTAGGACTGTTCATGTGTCTATGTTTTTATCACAGCAAATGATAGTGATAAACACAGGCAGTATTCTTGTTGCAGCCAATTTTAGATGGCCCAACTTTAAAAAAAATCCTGTGGGCTTTATTAATACAAATGTACACTTAGGCTTTTTATTGTTTTTTAATAAGCAAATTGAAAATAAAAATACATTTGTATCCAATATGAGCAGAGTAGGGGTGACAAGGGGGTTCTACAATGGAGAGGGGAGCTCTGTTCTACCTTGGTTCAACCAGCCACAACATATCTTTGTACTGCAGGAGTTGTAAGTCTCTGTGGGCTGCACCGCTGAATTAAAGTAATAGATAGTTTAGGGCCCAATGTTTAGGGATTTTTTTTTTGCATAAACCTAATAAAATTATAAACATTTAGTAAATTTAAAGAGAAAAAATGTAAATCAAATCAGTTTTTGGTTTGCATTTAAACACTCCTTTGCAATGTTTGCAACCCAAACAAAATAGTATTACATTAATATATTAGAAGTGAAAAAAGTTAAAATGAAACTGGCTAAAAATGTTTTAAAAGGAATATGAAACTGACGACTAAATCTTTGTTAGCTAGAATAAGAAATGGAAAGTATAAAGAATAAATAGGGAAACAAATCCTAAATATTCCTTCAGTTTCTTTAATCAGGGTTTTTATTGATACAGATGCACATGGAAGAAATTTAAAAAATACTTTCTCAACAAACAACTTTTGAAAGACAAGTGACTACTGTGTTCCATTTTGTGCATATGTACAGTAGGACCTCAGAGTTATGAACACCTCAGGCATGGAAGTTGTTCGTAACTCTGAAATGTTCGTAACTCTGAACTAGGGCCCTACCAAATTCACAGCCATGAAAAACACGTCAGGGACTGTGAAATCTGGTCTCCTCATCCCCCATGAAATCTAGTCTTCTGTGCACTTTTACCCTTACTATATAGATTTCATGGGGGAGACCAGCAGTTCTCAAATTGGGGGATTCTGACCCAAAAGGGAGTTGCAGGGGGCTTGCAAGGTTATTTTAGGGGGGCACAGGTATTGCCACCCTTACTTCTATGCTGCCTTCAGAGCTGGGCGGCTGGATAGTGGCAGCTACTGACTGAGTGCCCAGCTCTTCAGGCAGCAGCACAGAAGAAAGGGTGGCAATATCATGCCATGCCACTTTTCTTCTACGCTGCTGCTGCTGGTGGTGGATCTGCCTTCAGAGCTGGGCTCTTGCCAGCAGCCGCCACTCTCTAGCTGCCCAGCTCTGAAGTCAGTGCCGCGGCCAGCAGCAGCACAGAAGTAAGGGTAGCAGTACCGCAACCCCCCCAAAAATAAACTTGTGAACCCCTCCCCCCCACAATTCCTTTTTGGGTCAGGACCTCTACAGTTCCAACACCTGAAATAGCTGAAATCATGAAATTTACAATTTAAAAAATCCTATGACTGTGAAATTGACCAAAATGGACCGTGAATTTGGTAGGGCCCTACTCTGAACAAAATGTTTTGGTTCTTTCAGAAGTTTGCAACTGAACATTGACTTAATACGAACTTTACTATGCAGAAGAAAAATACTGCTTTCCCTTTTATTTTTAGTAGTTTACGTTTAATACAGTACTGTATTTGCTTTCTGTGTGTGTGTATCTCTGCTGTTGGCTGATTGCATACTTAAGTTCCAGTTCCAAATGAGGTGTGTGGTTGAGTAGTCAGTTCGTAACTCTGGTGTCCATAACTCTGAGATTCTACTGTATTGCATCCCTCAAACTTCTGGCAAGATACTTATCTCATTGGTCATTTTTGTCTCATTGTTATCTTTGTGCTCCCCCATCTGTTTGCTCTAGCTATCTGTTATCTTTCACCTTGTATTTAGGCATTGATCCTGGAAACTCTAATGCATGTGCTCAGCTTTACCACCCTGAGTAGTCCATTTGAAATCAAGGGGATTACTTGCAGATGAATACATGTTTGCAGAATCAAGACCTTAGATGGGAAACTCTTTGGGCTGGGACTGTATCTTTGTTATTTAGTGTTATTTAGTTTAGTGTTATTTAGTTATTTTGTTAACTATATTTGTTTATATAGTGCATAGCACAATGGGGTTGGGGTATCAAAGTGCTACCAGAATATAAACAAATAATGATAATGCCAAAATCACCTTTAGTGATTAGTGATTTAGTGGGTCAAAATTTGAAATAGAGCCACGCCCATATAAGACTATTCTGCCATGACCCCTCCTGAAATAGATACCCCAAAGTTGTGTATAAATTTGAAGTATTGCTTGGATGCTGACTCCTGATTGGCCACTACAAAGCTCAAAATCCAGAGTCCCCAAATTTAAAGCAGACAGTTGATAGCTCCAAATAAAAATGACACTGGTATAACTCCCTCTTTGGACATTCTTATTCTGGAAATAAGATGGCTTTTTATGTTGTTGTTTAGCTTAAACAAAACAAACAAACAGACTTTTATGTTATGAGTGTCCACTGGGGAGTTACACCTGTATAACTATAAAGGTTTAAATTAAAACCTTAGCTTATATAGATATTACTTGCTTATGTAGACAAGCCCTATACAGATGAGACAAGACAACAAATAGGAGAAAGTGGCAGAAGCAGGAATTAAATTCACATCTCATGAGTACCAGTTAGTTCCTTTTGCACACCACCATCTTTCCTGAAGGGGTTCTCTTTATTTTATGATCCTTTTAAGATATATGTGTGTTCTTAACTTCTGGGATGTGTCTCAGTATTGATACTTTCTACTGTGATGGGTTCTCAAGTCTTCCCTGCTCTCATTGACATCAGCTGAAACGACTAGCATGATAGAGCTGTGTGCGCAGACCTACAGTGGGGCTTGAGTTGCTCTGAGCTGGTGTTGCTGATGAATGGGCAGCTATGACCCCAATCTTACAAAGATTTAAACAGGTGAGCAATGTTCCCTCTAATTTTTGACAGGCCGTGTGTGCAAAAAATTTCTTCTGTGCAAATTTTTGAAGCAGAATTCAAATTTGTGCACCATGAGGCAAATGCACCCAAGCGAGTAAAATGCTTATATATTTTAAAAGTTTTAATTTGCAATTTGTGATAATAATAGTTTTACACCATGTTATTTTATAAATGTCATTTTTAAATACTTAGAAAAAGGAAATTTAACCATTCTTCATGAAGCAGAAGTTAGTTTTAAGCATTACACTTTATGATCTTTTTTATAGACAATCACGAGCATATATCAAGCACATATTAATCATGGTCATTATCAGTCCATAGGCTTTTGCCTGTTGGTGTCCACTTTCACCTTTCATTCTATAAACATGTCCAAAAAGATTCTGATAAACGTATAATAAAGACAATTTAATAAGTATGCCATTATGTCAATTTATATGGGTTTTCAGATAGAGACATCATAAGTAAAAAAAGAAAAACAAGAGTTTGTGTTTTAAATTTAAAATTTTCCTAAAAATATCAATAAATGATTATCAGCCAAAAATAAGATAATTTAATCTTATGTAATGTAATGTAATTACAAATGCATTTTAATTTCCTAATTGGTTGAAATGTTAAAGACTGCTAAACTAACCTTACTGTTTTTCCCTGCGATCTTTTTCATTTGTCCATTCAATATAAACTCTGTCCAGATTCATAGATTCATAGATATTTAGGTCAGAAGGGACCATTTTATGATCATCTAGTCTGACTTCCTGCACAACGCAGGCCACAGAATTTCACCCACCACTCCTGCAAAAAACCTCTCACCTATGTCTGAGCTATTGAAGTCCTCAATTCGTGGTTTAAAGACTTCAAGGAGCAGAGAATCCTCCAGCAAGTGACCCGTGCCCCAAGCTACAGAGGAAGGCGAAAAACCTCCAGGGCCTCTTCCAATCTGCCCTGGAGGAAAATTCCTTCCCGACCCCAAATATGGCGATCAGCTAAACCCTGAGCATATGGGCAAGATTCACCAGCCAGATACTACAGAAAATTCTTTCCTGGGTAACTCAGATCCCACCCCATCTAATATCCCATCACAGGCCATTGGGCCTATTTACCATGAATATTTAATTACCAAAACCATGTTATCCCATCATACCATCTCCTCCATAAACTTATCGAGTTTAATCTTAAAGCCAGATAGATCTTTTGCCCCCACTGCTTCCCTTGGAAGGCTATTTCAAAACTTCACTCCTCTGATGGTTAGAAACCTTTGTCTAATTTCAAGTCTAAACTTCCTCGTGGCCAGTTTATATCCATTTGTTCTTGTGTCCACACTGGTACTGAGCTTAAATAATTCCTCTCCCTCTCCGGTATTTATCCCTCTGATATATTTATAGAGAGCAATCATATCTCCCCTCAACCTTCGTTTAGTTAGGCTATACAAGCCAAGCTCCTTGAGTCTCTATCAGTCCTCCATCCAGCTGGTATCTCTTAATACACATCAGCATGTCCAAATGATCTACTTGTAAACGATTCTGTAGTTTGTTTTTTAGAGTGTTCATTAAGCTAAAGCCACGCTCACAGTCTGCACTTGATGCTAGGAATGTTCCTCCAATATCCATCAAGTTTGCAAGATCCTGAAACTGTTCGTTCTAGTGAGCAAATGTCACCACATCCGGGAAACTTAAAACCAATTGGCTTTTGATTCTTTTGGCTACTGCAAACTTGAAGTCATTGTACTGACTGACTATAACAATCTCTTCAGCAAGAAAGTCTTTGTATTTTGAACATAGGGATTTGACAGATGACGCTTTTAAGAAATCCAACTTCCATACATTGTTCCACATTCTTCCTGTTGAAAATTCTCCCGAAGCTCTAGCATCTCAACCATATACACAAACCACTCCATTGTCTTCATCATATGTGAATGTTTCACGAAGTTTAACAAGCATTACACTATGTGACTTTGGTGTAACCGTCTGTATAGTCTCATCCAGATTTAAATGAAGTCGCTGTTCTTTTACACTTTAGACCTCTAGACAGTGACATTTTGGGATTGATTTTTTACCAGATTGGTTTATTTAAAATTAATACTTTTATTATATGGCTACTATTTCAATGCGCTTAACAGCGTGACTCGACAAAAGGGCAAACGGGAGCTCATTCAGATCAGGATACTGGAAGTTTGTGCATAGCGCCGATCACATCCATGAATCTGCAGCAAAAAAAACGCAGGAAAATGGAGATGTGAGGGTCCTGACTGTCCCGACGTGATCAACATTCCACGTTCGAAATGCTGGCGGGGAGGGTATGATTCATTGCCCTCCTTTCCCTTTCCCCCCCTTGCCAGCTAGTAGAACCTGGCTGTATTGATAGATGGTGTGCGAACAATGTCAAAAGTCGCCTGTAAATGATATTTCGGCCTGGCTCCGATGTAATATTTCATTTTTTGTGTGTGCGGTGTTTCGCCGTGTGCGCGGGGTTTAGGATCTGTCTGCGTGTGCACATGCGCACAGCTTAGAGGGAACAGTGCAGGTGAGCGGTCCCATGATGTGTAAAGTTATGATGGACACATGTAACAAGTCTGTAGGATTGGGTCTTTGTTTGTGGAGCAAGGCTAAGTGAGCCATCACAGCAAGTCATAAGGTCATGTCAGAAAAGCGATGACAATGGTACAACACAGTCATTGTGGGGAAGCGCTGCCCACTGGTGCTGAAGGGGTGGGGACGGTTCCCAGGCCCAGTTGTGGGTCTGGGTTATGGGCTGTTATAAGCAGGCTATGCCTGGACACGCTGCAGGAGAACACTACCAGCTGAAGCCAAAGTCTCAGTCTGGTCTCTAGGCAGGGCACCGTGTCCCTGGTGCGTGGGGAGCTGGTCCTGCTTTGGGCCATGGGGCAGTGCCCAGAGGGCCAGGCTGTCCCGTGCACACCACTCCTGGCAGGCCCGCTTGCCCAGCACCGGCTCTTTCCGCCTGTGAGCGCCATGTCAGAGCCCCACCCCTTTCCCCACTCGCACCGCCTCACGCTGTGGGCCCTTCTCCAGTCCTGGGGTGGCAATGGGGTTCCCGAGGAGCGATCCGCGGGCCGGACCCGGACGCGTGGGGGTAAGGTTCCCAGCCGGACCAGGAGTGGTTGCACCGCTTCCCCCTCTTCGAAGCCGCTCGTTCAGTGTCTCGCGCGGAGCCGGGCTTCCTTCCGGCCGCCATTTTAGTTGCTGTTCCTGGCCTCGGGGCGCTGCCGCTGCCGCCCGAGGAGCAGAGAGCGCGGAGCCGCCGCACCCATCTCCGCCCGAAGCCCCCCGTTGCCGCTGGTACTATGTCCAAGCGCCATCGCCTAGATCTGGGGGACGACTACAGCTCCAACAAGAAGCGCGCCACGGCTGACGGGTGAGGGACGCCGGGGCCTGGCCGCGCGGCCTGTGGGTCGGGGTCGGTCCCTCTCGCTCTTGGAGCGGCTCCCGCCTAATCCGCTTTGTACCCTCGGCGCCAGACTCGCTCCCTGCTGTCTTGGGTCTGGCCGAAGAGCGGGAGGGCAGGGATCGGCGGGGCGAGGGGCCGGCGGGGCGCGGCACACAAGCCGCATGGCAAGTCCCTGGGGGTAGGCGCGTCTCCTCGTCCCATGGGGGGGAGGGGCGGCGGGCCCAAGAGCCCGGCGGCTTCCCAGAGCCTAGAGATGGCTCCGTCCATCCTCTCCAAGAGCCGGGAGCCCCGGTGCGGGGCAGGGGACACGGCGGGGGCGCCGGGCGAGCTGGGTGGGAGCGCCTTTCCCTGCAGGAATCCGAAATCCTGGCCGGGGCGGGCTCCGATTTCTAGCAGAAATGTTCCTGCATCCGTGCAAACGGTGACCCCATCCGTTCTCCAGTTACTCGGCTCCTCGGGTCACTCTGGCCGCGGCCGGGTGAGAGAGTCCCGTGAGCCCGGGTCTCCGCGCAGCGCTGAGCGGGGATCAGTATTTCTAAACTCGTGTCCTTAACACTCCGACATGGCCTGAACCAGATCATAGTTTTCGGCCCAAGGCTGATCATCTTCCCTCAGTAATTTAGAGTGATCTCGGCAACTTCTGTCTGCAGTTTTGCAAACTGCTGTTTACGAGTAACTGCTATGATTATCGAAACTGAAGTTGGCGGGGGAAGGGTAGGACAAAAAGATTCTTTTGTTTGTGTTCTCTGCATCTTTCAGCATTTTGTGTCTAGTCAGTTTCACTATTGCCCCTGTGTGATCAATCATTCCTCTTTGTGTGAGATTATCCACAGGTGAACAAAAGAGGGGAAAGCATTACCAAAAAGAAAAGTAATTGTAAAATCACAAACACTGGAAGAGATGGTAGGAGACACAGGAGTGAATTTAATGACATAATTTATTTTTGTTTTTAGCTTACACTGAAAATTGATGGGGTGGATGCACGTTCAACAACAACAAAAGTTTAGGGAATGTCCTTAAATTAGTTTACCTTTTGGTTGAAGCATTTGAATTCTGAAATTTAAAATAGTATTCTGTAGATTTTTCTTGTTTGTGTGTGGACAACAGAAAAAGTTTTTAATGGAATAATTAAAAATGATGGAGGACTAATAGGAATTGCCACACACTGGATCAAATCACCGGACCATCTAATCCAGTATCTCCTCTGTGAAAGTGGTTAGTAACGGAAGCTTCAGAGAAAGATGCAAGAAAAGCCAAAGTAGACACACATGGAATAGTTTTCCCTTTTGGGAGAATTTTGTCCTAATCAATGTCAGTTGGTAACGGGTATATGCCCTGAAGCAAGAGGATTCATAGTTCTTATTTAGAAACAAATTCTTACCCTATCTAATGCTGGTCTGGGTGGTCTCCTTCATAAAAGTCTGATCCTAGTGGTAGGCTTATATTTTCAAAGAAAAGGTGTGAAAAGCTTCTCATTGTCATGGGGTCTCCTTCTGCTTCCAGACTCTCCCTTCAATCAAATATCTATTTTTTGCCAAGTGTAGTTTGCATTTTTCCAGATTGACATTTTTCTAGTTGTAACTAAGGATACTTTTCCTGGCTAGTGTGGGGGCATAAGAAGACATTAATTTCAGCAAAATGTAAGCTTTAATTTAAAAGTTAAGTTTTAAGCTTTTGCTATATTTATTATTGGTATTACATTAGTGCACAGGGGCTTCAGTCACATCAGACCCTCATTGTAATGGTGTTGTTCAAACAGATAGCATGAGACAGGTGCTGGCTCAGACAGTTTACAGTCCAAGGCCCTGATGCATCATCTTAAAGCTCATTGCAGGATTAGTACATGAATTAGGATAAAATGGAACAAATTTTTGAAACCAGAGGCACTGCAGAGGGAGAGTGAGGGTAACAGTGACACAAAATATTGTAAAATTTAGGTCTCTTTTAAAGATAAATAAACAACATATTAATGGTGTCAGTAATTCTTACTGTTCACCTCTAGAGCCATACAATCAATTGAGGATCTAGAGATGGTAAATCAGAGCTCTTATGGGCCTTTTCTAATAAGAGCAGGGAGTATTGGCCTTTGCTCGGTCACTCAGCCACTTTTTAAAACAGTCTTGGTCTTAGAATTTGTAAAATACAAAAACTACTATGTGCTAACTGTAGCTGGCTGCAGTTTCTTTTTTTTTTTTTTTGTATGTGGAAGCTCCCATGCCTATTCATCTACTTTGTATGTTAAAAAGAGGAATGGCCAGCAGCAGCCTAGGATGAATATGAGATGCTGTGGGGGGAAGTAATTGGCCATGAGCTCTCTTCAGGAACTCTGCCTATTCTTGTTATTTCCCTGAATAATACGAGGCAGCCTGGTGCCCAATAGGAAGAGATTCTGTTGCCCCAAAATAGAGAGGGAGAATAAGAAGAGTTCCTAAAGAGATCAGTTGGCCATTTACTTTTAGGTGAGATTATTAGGATTATTTTTGTTGTGCCATTTGAAGTTTGTGAATTGAAATTCAAAGGATATGAAGTTGAGGGAATCCTCAGCTTGCAAGCCAAAAGGTCACTAATTATTCTTTGATTTTTAAATATGTAAGTATAACAATTGTTTATGTAAAAAGAAAAGGAGTACTTGTGGCACCTTAGAGACTAACCACAGTGCATCCGATGAAGTGAGCTGTAGCTCACGAAAGCTTATGCTCAAATAAATTGGTTAGTCTCTAAGGTGCCACAAGTACTTTTTCTTTTTGCAAATACAGACTAACACGGCTGCTACTCTGAATTGTTTGTGTAGTTGCTGTACCTGACCACTGAACTGTTTTGAGGCAGTTTGATTTGTATCAACAGCATACTAGAAATTCTGTAGAAAAAATTGGGGTACTTGTAAGTTTTTAAAAAAATGATTTGTAAAAGACACAATTCCTATTTAAAATGTGTTAATTTTATAAATACCTTATTTACAACTCTTATGACCAAACGTATAGGCTAAATTATCTCTCTTGCAGCAAGAGACAATGCTGCTACCTTGAGGTACTAAACTTCAGTTTACTGGTAAATCTTTTCCAGGAACAAAACTATCAAGTATACTATATCCAAGTGCAGTTGTCTTGTTTCAAAGGGCCAGATTTTCAAAAGTATCCTCTGGATTTAGGTGATCAGCTTTCTGTTGAAGGCTTAATTTTAAAAAGCGTTGAACATCTGCATCTTCAACTGAAATTAATCAAATAAGCACTGTGTAACTTTGAGTTCATGTCTACGCCACAGGACCCATGGCAGCATAGGCACCTAGTGTAGATGCAGTGTATGCAGGCAGACGGAATTCTCTTGCTGGCATAGTAACACCACCTCACCAAACAGATGTTAGCTAAACCAACAGAAGCACTCTTATTGGCATAGTTGCATCTACACTGAGGGTTTTGTTGGCATAGCTATGTTGGCTAGGGGGTGTGATTTCCCTCTCCCCACTCCTAACCACCATAGCTGTGCCAACATAACCTTGTGTAGTCTGGGCCTGAAAATCAGACATTAGGTATTTGAAAGATTGGCACCCAAAACTAGTAGTGGTTATTGAAAATATGGGTCAGAAATTTTTGAAGGGAAGGGGTACGTATGTGGACAATCACTAAATTTCTTAACCTATATTACAAATGCCCTCTTGGTATTTCAGAATTATGTCTTTCAATAATCTTGCTTTTCCAAGTTTGCTTTTGTTCTCATCTTGGATAGTGGAAACGTGCTTGGGTTCCAGTCCTTCAAATACTATCACATGTGCTTAACTTTATGCACTGTGAGTAGCCCCATTGACTTCAGTGTGGTGATTCTCAGTGCATAAAGTTAAGCATGAGTATACATTCCCCCCCCCGCCCCAAGTTTGGGGCCTTTGTTTTACTTGTGTTTAGTTAGTTTCTCATCTATTTCAGCATTTGGGTGCCACTAGCACAATCCTGCAAAGGGTTTGGTTGCAACCATCCCAGGAAATTTTTGTAATTTAAAGGGATACTGTCAAATTAAATCACACTTCTGGCTGAAAATTTTCACCTGTTACAGTGATTCTAAGTGGTGTTTGTCACTGAAAGATGAGCATTTTTCCAATTTTTTTGTTTTGTTTGTCAGCTCTTTGTGGATGGTCAGTTTCTCCATTTCCGCTGCATAGTCCATTTCCCCTTTTGTTTGTGTGGGTTTCTCACGGAGTAATAGCGGGAGAAAAAACACTTAAAAAGAAAATGGGATTGTAAAATCACAAAAATTACCAGTGCGATTCAAAGCCAGGTGTAGAATATGAAACTACTTTTCATACACACTCCCCCCCCCCCGCCCCAAAAAAAAAAAAAAAAAAAAGACTAGATTGTAAATTGACCATGTTCCTTGCACAAAAAACCTGGTTCTGGTGAATTGGGTAGGGGAATTAGGAGAAACAGTTTTATTGGTCTATGGTCCTTGTTCTTTTGAAATCTAAATCCGAGGCCAAATTAAATTGATACCCGTTTGAAGGCAACTTGTAAAACTAAAAGGCAGATTGAGTTTACTCCAGATACCTGATCTGAATATTCCCTCCAGCCTGATTGGGATTAATTTTAATTTGCAGTTCCCTCTTAATTTAAAGGGAATTTATCATACAGTTTAGGCCACACATTTGATATGCCATAGTGCATTTTGTACCCCAGTTTCTCTGCCTTTAAAAAACAAATGCTTTTACCCTGATTTCTCTAGCATTATTACTAGGAAGCTTAATTATGTCTATTTATAAAGTTTGTTTTTTGTGTGTGGGTAGGTGAATGTATCTCTCTGTGTGTGTATTCTCTCTCTCTCTCTTCTCCCCACCCCCCATTACTACAATTGCGCTGATGCTACTAGTCCACTATTCTATAACCGAGAGCACTTAATGATGCATTATACGTTTCAGGTTCCTTTAGATCTAGATTTAGGGATAGAGTGGAGAGGGAAACTACTTTTAAATGCAGTTATAGTCTTAAAAGTCATGGGATTCATTTTTGAGTCTCAGTGACTTATATATCGAATTTGCTCAGCTTAAGTATAAAGGGGACTTTCTATCTGCTAGGGCTAAAAACTCTTCATGGAATGTGAGAATCAAGCTGTGTTCTTTCTAGTTCATGCATCGTCATCAATAACAAAAGATTCGGCAGTTGATACAGTTCTGCTACTGCACATGAGCAAGAATAGAATCCGGCTTCCTCCCATAACTATAAGTGGCTCTGTAGTGGTAGCAAGTAAAGGACTGAGAAAAAGCTGTCAGAAAAGTAAGGAGATATATAAAGAGAGCCTGGATTTTGATATTTATTACATGTATTAGGTTAAGATGCTACTCTTGTAGTTACTTTTCTGACCTTACCTGTACGTAAAGGCACATGACAGCACTGATAGGCAGTGAGTGTTTTTGTAATTTTTGCATAACTAATATGGCATATGCATCAGACATGAAATTTGGTCTTTGTAATGACGCAAGCAAGTGAACAGTGTTGTTTTTCTTTCTCTGCCGTACACTTAAGTGAAGCTGCTTGCAAAACTGTTTAAAATATTTACTGTGCATTCAGTTTGCATGAGCTGCATAATGTATTCCATGGTGAAACATTAGTTTAATACTTTCTTTGGTTCTTTTGTTCTAGATTAGCTCCTATTTCTTAGTTTTAAAACTACTGAATGTAAGGAAAAGAATCTAAACTCTTCATTTTTATCTAGTTTTCTTGACACTTCCTGCATACATTGGCTATATCCCGTCTTTAAGTATTAACTTCAACATTCTGTATTTTTCTGTGTCTGGAAATCCTTTTAGGAAGGACCGGGATCGTGACCGGGATCGAGAAGATCGTTCTAAAGACCGTGACAGGGATCGTGACAGAGAGAGAGATCGTGACAGAGAGAGAGACAAGGAAAAAGATTTGCGTCCTTCATCTAATTCTATGCTGCTTGTTGGTGGTGGATTACCACCTTTAAAACCAGCAATACTTCCACAGGGTATTAATCCATTCACAAACCTACCACATACACCTCGATACTATGAAATCCTAAAGAAGCGGCTTCAGCTCCCTGTCTGGGAGTATAAGGAAAGATTTACAGATATCCTGATCAGGAAT
The DNA here is from genome assembly GCF_015237465.2 of Chelonia mydas. Lineage (NCBI taxonomy): Eukaryota > Metazoa > Chordata > Testudines > Cheloniidae > Chelonia > Chelonia mydas. The sequence goes on from NC_057852.1 coordinate 106,667,545, forward strand.
CAATCTTTTGTACTGGTTGGAGAGACCGGGTCTGGTAAAACGACACAGGTGAGTTCTTATTCACTTGATGCTTCCTGCTTAAAGTTTAAGATTTTGTCACAGGGTGGAGTGTTTATATCCATGTTTTTTTGGATTACTATGATAAATTGTTTAGTATTGTGTTAACAATTTTATTTCAGTATCTTAGTGACACATCACAAGTCTTACCCTCTTGAGCAATACTTGTTTAATGAACTTTTCAGTTGCTTAATACCTAAAACATTGATCTCTATTTTACACATAATTTTAATTTTAAGATGCTAGTCCAGCTAATGGGTGAAAACTAAAGGAAAAGCATTTCTCAAAAATGTGTGTACTGCTGTTTTTATGGCACTGAGTGATCTTAAGTTGAATTTAATCAGAAAATTGACATACAAAAATCTAATGTCTCAATAGTACTTGAATATCACTTTGTACTCTAAAAGATACATTTAATGTCAACACTTATGAAGGAGAGAAATTCACGCTTTAATGATAGTGAAACAGTGCTACAGAGGTTAGGTGATGTATCCATGACTTCACAGCTAGTCTGTGTTAGAAGCAGAATTAGAACTCATTTCCTGACTGCTGCCCCTGGGCTATGCTCATCAAAGAAACGGAAGCTCAAATCTTCCATACTCCGGTCGAAAGAGAACATTATATATTTTCTCTTTAACTAGTGGTGCTTCTAGTTGTTATGCTCCTGTTGTTGGCTCCTTCAGAGGACAGTGGGATGCCCTTCTATATCCTAGGTAGAGATCTCCCTGGGTTAGATTTGTATGGAATACACAGCTTTCCAAAGCTACTGGTGCATTGAACAATGTGATATTTAGATCTAAAGGCCTCCTGCTAACCCACCAGAGATTTGGGGACTTACAAAATAAGCAAGACATTGGGAGTGGCACACAGAAGTGGATCTGTTAAGGCGTCAGAAAATTGCTAGTTTGAATACAGGTACAAACACTATATAGCTCTTGGTTTCTCCTCAGGGGGGCTGATGTGGAAAAGTCCTTTATTGAATTACATGCATAAATCTCCCTGCATAGGCAGAAGAATTGATTCATAAAGACTAAAAAAAATTTAAGTTTTTAAACAGATTGTAATGAATTTGTAGCAAGTATTATGGAGATAGATTTTAGACAAAAATAAAATTTGAGGCAACTCTGAATATACAGATCCTTTGGAAAAGAAATGTTCTCAGAAGTCCATTAAAGAAATCAGTCACTTTAATATATAAAAGTCCATCAAGTATACTAACTGCAGCCTCTGAGAATTCATCTGCAGTGGTATAAGATGGCTTGTATCCTTCATATGAATGGCTTAAACCTCCAGTATTCTTGGTTACAATGTAGGTCACTTGGGTTAAAATTTTCAGAATTGACTGAGGGACTTAGTAGCCTAAGTCTTAGGCCATGTCTGAACTACAAACTTGGGTCAACACACGTTAAATTGGCATAAAGCCGCCATGGGTAGTACATCACTTGTGCGTATGCATGCTTGTCGTCTTGCATTGGCACTGTGTGTACTTGCTAGGAGTGCTTATGTCGATGGACAGTGCAGAGCACCATAGGTAGGTATCTCACTGTGCAACCTGCCACTGTCCAGCATGCTGTATTTTGGTAAGTTTTGACAATGCATAATGGTGCAGAAATTAGTCACGCAGGCATGAATGGGTGCAAAGGGTCAACTTCCCAGCATGAAATTGTTTCCAACCCATAATGTCATCTGTCCCATAATATTGTGCCTTTTAAAAAAATCCCATGAACCTGCTCGGCCATCCTTGCTCTCTGCCATCTGCAAGCATGGATCCTGTACAGCTCTGCTCTGTTGTCATGAGCATTGCAAGCACAGAACAGCTAATCTTCCGATATTTGCTGGGCCACAGAAGAACTGAATCAACAGGGAACATGATGATTTCTTGGAAGACAGATTGGTTTTGTACATAGCAAGAACCAATTCAAGGTTGGCAGTGGTGTTCACAGAACAGCTTCAGGTGGTGTGCTGCTTCTAGGCCCAAGAAATGAACACTGAATGATGGGATTGCATGGTAATGCAGGTTTGGGATGAAGAGCAGTGGTTGTAAAACTTTTGGATGTGTAAGGCCACATTCCTGAATATATGCGCTGAGCTCACCCTAGCCTTGCAGTGCCAGGACAACAAAGTGAGAGCTGCACTGACAGTGGATAATGGAGTGGCAGTCGCACTGTGGAAACTTGCAACGCTGGGTCATTATTGGTCAGTGGTAAATCATTTTGGAGTTGGAAAATCCACTGTAGGGGCTTTTGTCATGCAGGCGTGTACAGCTGTTAATTGTCTCCTGCTACGCTGGACTGTGATTCCTGGCAGTGTGCACGACACAGTGGATGGATTTGTATCAATTGGGTTCCTGAACTGCAGTGGAGTAACAGACAGTACACGCATCCCTATTTTGGTACCAGACCACCTTGCCACAGACTACACCATTAGAAAGGGCTATGGTTATGCAAGCATTGATGTATCAGTGGGGCCACTTCACCGACCTCGATGTTGGCTGGTCAGGCAAGGTGCATGATGCTCGTATCTTTAAAAACGGGACTGTTCAGAAAGGGGCGTCCTTTCCTGACTAGCGGATTCTGACTGAAAAATTTGAAATCCCAAAAGTGATCCTGGGGTTTCTAGCCTACCCCTTGCTCTCCGGTTCATGAAACTATATGCCAGCCACCGCAGCTGCACCAAGGAAAGATTCATCTACCAGCTCAGCAGGTGCAGAATTACAGTTGAATATGCTTTTAGTAGATTGAAAGGATGCTGGCATTGTTTACTCACAAGATTGGATCTCAGTGAAACAATGTCTCAGTGGTTATAGCCGCCTGCTTGCTCTTAGATAGTATCTGTGAAGCAAAGAGGGAAAATTTGCTATCATGGTGGAAGTGGAGCGCCTGTCTGCTGAATTTGTACAGCCAGATACAAGGATTATAAGAAGACCTCAGTGTCGAGCTGTGCGGCTCAGAGGCTTTGAAAAGAGCACTTTAACAGTGAGCCACAGTAATGCATTTTGGTGAACTATGCTTTACCTGGCCCTGCTGTTTTTGGTGCTTGGTGTACACCGATGAATACAACACTGTCAGTGCTCCTATTAATTTTTCAGTGCTTGGTGTACATTTGATTATTTTTCACTGATCCTATGAGTTTTGGGTCACTGTACAGTAACAAGTGGGTACTTTCAGAACTGCTAGGCACTCTGTAGCATATGTTGTGAACTAATAAAGGTTAATTACTTTCAAACAATAGAATTTATTCAATAACAAAACCAATGCAAAGAAGAAATCTGTGCAATTTAAAAGCAAATACATTTAACGGAACAGAACTTAACAAGTGGAAAGAACATATATGTCCATTTTACCTACACAAACAGCAGCTGTGGCATTCAGAGGTGTATGTGAGGCGTGATTGTCCTTAATGATCCCAGAGAGGAGTGGTAGGGTTAGGAATGCGGCTCTTGATGCCATGTGGAATATTGAGGGGGAGATGTAGGGAGGTGCTGTAATGGAGTTCTCCATGGATTGCAGTGGGAGGCGAGCCCAGGATCATTGAACCTGTAGGTCTACAAGAGTCTGCAGCGTCTGTGTTTGCTGGTGGAGAAGACCCATTATGTGCTGGAACTCCTTTTTTCTGCTGGGACTCATGGATTGTTCTCCTCTGCACTTTTTTCCTTCTCCAGGTTATCTGCAGTATTCACTTTCCAGGCCCTTTGCTCCCACTGGCTTGCAGGATCTCACTGAAAATGTCATCCCAAGTTCTCTTCTTTCTCCTCCTTATCTGGCTCAGGCATTCCACCGGTTTGGGGAGAGAACCCCTTAAGGCTGCAATGGCAGCAACTACGATTAAAGCACACAGAGGTACTGTTGTTGGTATAGTCACAGTGGAAGGTGCATGTTAAGATTCAGAGCTCCCTTGCCTTGCTCTCTTAAAGTTTATTAAACAAAATATGTTTATTGACACCTCTGCCAATAAGTGATTGCATCCTTGCTGAAAATGCAAAACTCAAGTCCACCTTAACTGTGGAACTGTAATTGGCACTTCCATAATGCTCTTAAATTTTCCTAGTGTAGACTGACCCATAGAGATAGTAGCTGCTCCCACTAGGAGTCTCACCACACAGAACAGAGCACTGTTCAACATACCCCCAGTGATACCTCTGCCCTGTGTATGGTTTATGAGAACTGAGGCCGAATACATGGGGTTTCTGAGCACGTGGGGCAACAATGCACAAGGAAAGAATTACAGGTGAAAACCTGGTTCTATTGACATTAATCGTAGTTTTACCACTGACTTCCATGGGGCCAGGATTTCACCCTGTAAACTTTTAAGCAGTGAAGGTTTTTTAGTGGTTGAAGAATCTCATTTAAATCCTTTAAACAGTACCTGTGTCCTTTTCCTTACCCCTGCACCAACAAAAGGAAACTCTTGGCTTGATTACGTTATTCATTTGACTTGATCTGTTTTTAGTTGTTGTTTTTTTAAAGAACTCTGCTGAATGTTCGTTTGGTTATTATTTTGGCCTGTCACAAATGTATCCAGTGTAGACTGTTACCTCTGCAGCCCTTGTCACCAGGTTCATGTGGTGGTTTTTGTGTTTGAAAATCTCTAGCCTCCCTTAGAAAGGCTGTCTGTGTCAAGGGGCTGACAAAGCTAATGAAAGCTCTTCCTGATCCCTTTGTTATCTGTGAAATAGCTTCAGGAAAAGTCCATTTTCCTGGTGGCAGTAATTTTGGCTCCTGCAGTGGCTTCAGATTCTTATCGATCCACATGATGCTAAGTTTTATAAGGACCGTGTGATGCTATAGATTATTCTAAATTCGTACCAGGGATGATGACTGAGTTCCACTTTATTGTGAAACAGTCATCTTTCTTTGTGCTTGCATGCTGGTCCTGGAGAGGCCTTTCTTTGTAAACTTGATGTAAAGAGATCTTTGGTTTTTATTTGAATCAGATTAAAGCCCTTAAAGTCCACCCAGCTTTTTTCATTTAACACCATTATAGTAGATTCTGCTGTTACCAAGAAAACCACTTCTAAATGGCTGTCTAATTATATTTCTCACTGTTGTAGCCTGGCAAGCCTGCTGTTTTAAGGTCATGTTGAGACTTACTCTGTTTGTAGAGGTGATGCTTCAGCAACTAGCCTCAGACTTGCATTTTTACTGGTGTCTTGCAAAGTGGCCTCATTTCTTCTCTTCACATGTGTGAAGCTCTTGTGTGCATGTTTCTACTCAGGAATCCAAGTGCCGATTATCTATGTTAGAGAACCTATTCTTTTGCCTATCTTGTCCAAACTTTTCTGCTCCTTAGGGTTCTTTTCTGTTCAGATGTCTCTGTTATCCTTCTTTTGACAAATTTTAGTAGGTACTCTAGGCTGGTGCTTCTCAAACTATCTGATGTGGCGGACCGGCAATTTTTTTCCCCCAGTGTGCCAGGGACCGGTTCCATATTTGTGCCATATTATTATAGTTTTCACATAGGCGCGTAGCGCATCAGATCAGAAAAACTAACATTCTTCACTGTATTAATTGGAATGGGAGTGTGGCGTACATGCGGAGATGTTCCCATTTAAATACATTGAAAACTGACTGAAAGGCTGTGTGTCTGTGCGGATAGTATAAAATGACTATTATTCGTTTACGATCCAAGAAAATATTTGAACATTCATAGTAATATTAATTTATATCGGAAACAATATAATAAAATAAAAGTTGGCAGACATTTATTTTGTTTATTTTGTAAACAATACAATATTACAATACAAATAAAAAATATTAAAATCAAACCAGCAAAGTCTTCTAACAAAGATATTATAAAAAAATTTATTAACACAATAATAGGCATGTTAAAACCTTAACCTTTACTAGTGTGAAAGGTGAGCTTGCTTCTTCTTTGTCAGTTGATCCAGTCGTGGTTCAATTGAGGACAGTGCCACACTCAATGGAGAATGACTATCCATACTATTCCTGTACTTTGTCTTAATGACATTTATGGTTGAAAAGCCAGTCTCGCAGAGGTATGTTGAAGGAAATGGGAGAAGAGTTTTTAGAGCAATTTCAGTAAGCTCAGGATATTCTGCTTTCACTTTTATCCAAAAGGAAGCAAGTGATGTTGTAGTTTCGAAACTCATCTTCAATCTTTCGTCAGCAGCCAGCTCCAACAGTTTATCCTCCATAGTGACAGTTAAGTCATCTTCAATGGAACAAATGGATTTCGGATCCATCCAGTCCCTTTCCGTGGATCTTTTTCTGCTGGAAAGTAAAACTCAAAACGTTCTGCCAAATTTATCAGATGTTCACTGATTACATTTTGTAGAGATGTAACATCAAGGTCTTCACCTGCATTGGTGGTGATTGTCGCTAAGTTGTGAAACATGTCATAACAATCTCTTGACACTCGACTCTTCCATACTTTTAGCTTTCGTTTCTGTCCGTCGATCTTGTCTGCCATTGTAAGACACGAAGCCATCCTTCCCTGCATGGAGGTGTTGAGATCATTAAAGATGGCAGAGGTACCAGCCAAATAAGCCAGCTTGGCTATCCAATCCACATCTTGGAACAATTGTGACCAATTTATTTTTTTGTCCTGAAGAAACTCGGCAGGCTCGTTTCGGAGCTCAAATACTCTTGACAGGACTTTTCCCCTTGATAACCAACGTACATCGGCATGCAATAGGAGCTCCCATATCATCGCATAATGCAGCAAATAGTCTTGAATTTAAAGCATTCGCCTTTACATGGTTCACAGTTTTTATGACCTCGCTGAACACACTGTTTACTTCTGTTGTAATTTTTTTTGTTGCAAGACTTTCTTGGTGAATGAAGGAAGCAGTGCGTCAACTTGCATTCGGGTGCAAGCACCTTAATCTGGGTAACCACTCCAGAAAGCCATCCTGTCATTGTGGCAGCGCCATCAGAACATACGCCTACACAAAACTTGAATCCAACCCATATTTGTTAATGATGTAGTCGCTCACAGTCTTGAACATTTCAGAACTAGTTTGTTTTTGTTGGTAGTGAAGCAGAAAACAAAAACTCTTCAAATCACCCTCATGTTCAAAGCGCACATACACCATCAGAATTGCCCTGTTAACAACAGCTGTACATTCATCAAGCTGCAAAGAAAAGTACTTTGCTAATTTAATCTGTCCTATGAGCTGATCTTCCATATCGTGAGCCAGATCGTGAATTCGTTGAGCTATAGTGTCATTTTGAAAGTGGCACCTGAGCCACTTTCTTTGCTGCCAGCTCACCCAGCATTTCCATGCAGACATCTTTAATACAGCGTATCACTAGTGTCTCACTGATTGTGTTTGGCTTTTTAGCCTTAGCAATGTGAAGCGCTACAAAGAAGCTCGCAAAGCAAAAGTATTTGTGTGATACTTCAAAGATCTGTTTCTTTCAGCCTTCTAAATCAACATGCTTTCTTTCGAAGAACCCTTTCGGCTTTGAACTAATTTCATTATATTTTGTATTTAAATGCCTCTTGAGCTTTGATGGCTTCATTGTGTCGTTAGCCAACACATCGCCGCACTGCGGTTTTGGCACTCCACCATCATTCGTGGCTACAAAACGAACTGAATGTATGAGGAGTCATATTTCCGAGTAAAGCTAGTACGAATTCTTATTGTTGACAATACTTCGGTTTCATTTAGATTGCCATCATCTGATTCAGAATTACTTGCGTGTTCAGCAGCCGGATGTCTCTGCTTGATAAAGATGTTGATTGCGCCTCACTTCGCCATCTGTAAATTAGGCATAAAAATAATATCAATTCCATTGGTATATACTTAATTTATGATATTAGGATGAAAGCCGAATAAATGCAGTGGGAATGCTTTTATTGAGAAATATGTGCGGGAGAACATTGATTAATAGGGTAAGTAATGTTAGGATAAGAAAATATAAATTTTAAAATTAGATTGCAAACAGGATAATAATAGGAAAGTTAAGATGGTTTGAACATATGGAAAGAATGAATAATGAATGTCAAAAATAACATTTACCTGTCTGAAAGATATGGAGTGAGAAAGGAAGGAATTTTGAGAACTTCCTGGCAGAAACACGTAGGTTTGATTCTAGAAGAGGGGAAGGCTGTATGAGAGCGTGTATGAAATGATATATGGATATGGAGGAAGCAAGGATGTTATGCTCATACAAAGCACACAGGATCTTTTCAGTGGGAAAAGGCAGATACGCCGCATTTATTGAAAATACAACAGTGAGCATATGCTTTTCACAGAGAGAGAGAGTGAGTCTGTTGTAGCTCGAGTCAATCTAATGGCTGGTTAGATTGAGCATGCGTGAGGAGCTGGGCTCTGTCAGTCGCGATCCGATGCTCTGAGGCTGTGCGGGACTGAACCCAGAGTTCCATGGCAAAACACCCCAGCTTTATAGTTGTAAATTCCCATTTGAGTTCATGCATTTTGCAACGTCATCCTGTAATCATTAGTCCTTAAATGGTGTTAATCTTGGAGTTTTCTGCTCTTATCATTTGATGGTTATTGTCGGGCTTCCCATCGTTATCTCCTATTTGTTGTCTCGCCTTCGGCTTTGCCTGTCTCACCTCTGAGGTCATCAGTGCTGCTAACATGTTTAGCATCCGATACAATGGATGTTTTCTGATTGTCTCCTGGTCTTTCCAAGTCTCTTACTTTTTCTTTCAGAGTAGCAGCTATGTTAGTGTTTATCCGCAAAAAGAAAAGGAGTACTTGTGGCACCTTAGAGACTAACCAATTTATTTGAGCATAAGCTTTCATGAGCTACAGCTCACTTCATCGGATGCACTGTGGAAAACTTATGCTCAAATAAATTTGTTCATCTCTAAGGTGCCACAAGTACTCCTTTTTCTTTTTTTCACTTTTTCTTGACCATCTGGACGTTTGTGATGGCTTTCCCAGCTTATCTTTTCCTAATGTATTCATTTTCATTCACACAGTCTCTCACAGAAACCTTCAAAGGTATACAGACAGCAGTATTCAGCAGAATACATTGTAAATCAAGCCTTGCTAAATCTTATAACTAAAACAATTCACATTGGGGCTTCATGCCCTCAACGTTAATCTATTTATCATAGACAATACAAAATCCTGTCTCTTACTAACTAAACTTTATAACAGGTCCTAATGGTAATGCATATTGGAAACAGGATCCCAGTCTCAGATGGTCATTCCTTTCTGTTATTCAAAAAGGGTGGCTGGCAGAATGAAATCAAAGTTTACATCAATTCTTATAGTACAATTATAAAATCCTGCACCTACAAAGACTGTCTATTTGGCTTTGGGTGTGTGTTGCTCAATTGTCTCCATCTACTTCGTAAGGGCTATGGCATGATAGGATAGAAAATAATTATTAAAATTTATAATATTATTAGTACTTAATTCAACGATCAGTGGGTTTGGACGGGGTCCCAAATGACAAATGCGCAGAGATCCGCATGACACTCTTTATTCAACTTCTTGATGGTAACAGCCGGTGGGGCGGGGTCTTTATATGCGAAGGAGTGGGGTAAGCGTGCGCTCGCACATCTCATGCAAAATGTGCTGTAGCACTATGGTATAATTATCAATATTATAATATGTGCTTCTGAAAACATATTTAATATAGTTGACTTTTATCAACTAATGATTATTCTTGGTGGCATTCCGGTGCCATTTTTAAATTTATACTATTATTTCTGTCTTTCTTTCTGTCTTTCCTGGAAACTCGCCACGGACTGGAAGCCAATGGCTCGCGGACCGGCACCAGTCCACAGACCACCACTTTGAGAAGATCTAGACCTCTTGTATTTTTCATGTTTAATCCTAAAAATGTTGCTTTTTCAGTATATCTGTGTTTGCCTCCTGTTGCAGCTTGTGGATTTTTCTGTTGCATTTAGGATCTCTGGCCTTGTCAGTTTCTTCGAGTAGCAATCTATAGACAAACATTTTTGAAGAAAAAAGTACTTTCTTCTATTAAGAGAAACTTACATGGATTAAGTCATTCATCCTCCATGTTTAGTTGGATTCTGTAGTTTTGTTTGTATCTTTCTCTTTTTGCACTTTGTTTTAGCTCTTAATCTACGAGTATTCTGAAAGGAAATTACTAGGGGCCTGGTTACATTGACATTAATGCTATGAGAGTTCTGCTTGACCTCTAGACCCATGACTGGTTATCCCTGGAGATGTCTTCAGAGAATGTGATTTACTGAACCTCTCATCAAATTAAGAGTGTAATCCAAGTATATTTCATTTACTGTCTTCTGCATGTCAGATTGTTATCAGAGGTGCAGATTATTCTTTCTGTATTAAGAATAAAGTTTAATACAGACTGTAAATGATGGGGGTGGGGGACTAAATCTCCTGTCATTGGATCAGTAAATTGCTTATTAGGCAAACAAAATAAACACGTTCTGATTCCATTGGTAATACCAGGAATTCATATCTGTTTGGTAAAAGTTAGGTTCTCTTCCTGTTTCTTTAGGAACTCTAACTAAATGGAGATGCCAGACTTCTTGTTCTTTTTACTTCTCACTATGATATTTTAAGGTATTTTCTGGTTCAGCCAAATTTTTAATACTTGAGTATTTTTTCAAGGATCTGCACCTGTAATAAATACTGTTTAATTTTAAAGTGCGCTTTATAACGTATTTAAACAATTTTATAGCAATCTTCAAGGGTATGTCTACCGTGTGGCCTTAGCCCATGCTTCTACATGTGTGTTTGCCCAAACCACCTTGCCATTCACATACACAGCACTCAAACAGGTGCTTATCTATATTTTGAATCCATGCTTGCTTGCAGGCTGGGAGTTTGTTTTAAGGCCTGAGCTGTGCTTTATCTCTTGCTGAACCCACCCTCTTTTCAGTGAGGACCCAGGCAATACTCAGTCCTCCAGTCCCTTTCTAAAGTTACTCTACAGGGTCTGACAAGTTTTCTCATAATTGACTGAAGAGGAATGTTAGTGTCTCAGCACACACAATCATGGGATATGCCCCCAAAGACATCTGGGTAAGTTTGGGCAGGAATAGGAAGGACACAGTAACACGGGTAGAGCTTTACTCTTGGAGCTGTAATTCTCTAGCCAAGGTAGACTACCCGAATGCTCAGACCCAGCTAACTGCAGTATAGACACACCCTAAAATGTATACATTAAGGCTTCATGAAACTTCATATGATTTTACTTTTCTTAGATGCCATTGGAGTGTCAGCACTTCTGCTAAACTGAGGTCATCTGACAGTTGCTTAAATGTACAGCCAACCAATACTCTTTCTCACTAATTTGAAAAATGGCAGGTTTTGTGAAAACTAGTACTATTTAATTGTGAAGTATTTTATCTTCATTTTGAATTAATACAAGTATACTTCTCATTCATTCCACAGCCTCACATCTATATTTGATCCAAGTTATTGGTAAACGGATTCAGGAAATATAAATGTAACTTATCCTTCTCATAATTTGCTTTTTTTAAAATACCAATAAGCCAGCTGACTCCTTGCTTTCTCCAAAATAAAAAAAGAATAAAAAAATCTTGCCTTCAGTTTCTAATTGAAGTTTTAGGCTGTAAAACAGAACTTTTATCTTTAGATACCACCTGCTGCAACAACTACTGAATAAATTGTGTTGCATCTGAGTGGGCATTTAAAGTGTATTTAAATTACAAATTTGTTCTTGACAGATCCCTCAGTGGTGTGTTGACTACATGCGGTCTTTACCTGGACCTAAGAGAGGTGTAGCTTGTACCCAGCCTAGGAGGGTAGCTGCAATGAGTGTGGCACAACGAGTTGCTGATGAAATGGATGTGATGTTGGGCCAGGAAGTTGGTTACTCGATTCGATTTGAAGATTGCAGTAGTGCAAAAACAATTCTGAAGTAAGTATTGTAACAGTCAACAAAAAGTGGACAATTGCCTATCTTGGGTAGCAGGCTTGTGCAGGGCCAAAGGTTTTGATTGGGAGTCTGGAGGTAGCAAGGTTGTGAGAGAGGAGAATGGGGAAAATCTGTGGGGACAGAGGGCTATGCCCAGAAAGAGTAGGGGAAAAGTGGAGCTTAAGCTCTGGGGGACCTGCAGATCTGGTGGAGGAGAAGTGAAAGGTAAAAGTAACTTGTCTTTCAAAAATCCTATCGTATACTGGAGATGAATTGTATACTAATGAATTGCATGAAGTTCATTAGAACAGGTGCTGTCTGGAGCTACTCTCCCAGTACAAACTCTGGGTTGTTCTACCACTGTGGGTCACAGGAACAGTCCCAGTCCCTCCTCGGTTTTCCAGTCAAGACATTATGCCCCTAAAACTCTCTTCTACATCCCCACTAACTCCTCTCATCTCCTTGGTTTCAGTATGCACATCTTGTAGAGCAGCAGCTTTGGAGTTGAGGGGAATGAGCAATCATATAAAGTGGAGCAGAGTGATAAAGTGGGATGCCTGTACTGAGACATTCGTGCATCGAGGGCTCCTTTTACACTGCTCCATGGCTTCCATGGTGCACTGAGGTTGCATTAGTGGAGCCCCAAAAGTGCTGGTGTACTTAGACACACACTGGGTTTTCCCTCACCTAGTCCTGCGCAGATTTGGAGTCCCTCCCCCTAGACTCATGGATGTGCTTGCTAACGTCCCATCTCCTACAAGTCCCTCATCAGTTATGCTCCCTGGCTCACCATGGGCATGTGCAATGGTCAGTTGGTCAGTCAAGCAAGTAGACTAGTAGTGTAAGGAAATAAAAGCTGACCATCTGAGCAGTTCTGTCCATTAATTGCGGTAAGATTCAGCTTACTTGAATAAGGAGGCACCGATCTATATATTTCAAAATTCACTTGTAGCTATGAAATTATATGAAATCCAGAGAAAATTATATGAAATCCAGAGTTATGGGGGCTAAGGTTGTTAGCTTGAGCAGGTGTGTAAAACACTGGACGAGGCCCACTTATTATCTTTGTGTGAGTTGCAAGCCACATTCAGGTAGTTCATTACCAAAACAACCCAGAGTATTTCCAGATATGAATAGTGTGATTCCAATGTGTGTCAAAGCAAATGTCAAAAACTTTCACAAAAAGACATCTTCCCAGCAAAGAATAGCCAATAGCTCACCTAGAATGTGGAAGACCAGGCAGGGGGGACTTGAACCTGGGTCTTCCACATTACGGGGTGTTCCTTAATCATCAGGCTATTGACCCAGTCATTTTCTCTCTCTCTCCTGTTGGAGCTGTTCCATTTTGTATAAAAATTCATTGAGCCAGATAGAGAGATGATAGCCTGGTGGTTAGTGCCCTCATTTACGATGTGGGAAGTGCAGGATAAGTCACTGTTACAAACTTCATTAAAAGCTGTAGTGTGGACAGGGCCTAAAGATGATTTCTGTGTTGAGTTTGAAGAGAAAAATACTTAGGGGTTTTTTTTGTGTTTTTTTTTTTTTAGCTGAATTATCTATTTACACTACTGGTGCATATGCTAAAAAACCTGTGATGGCAGAATGAAGCATAAATTTGTTTTTAGACTCTGGTCATTATGCTGTTAACATTCATATTGGCTTTCAGAGGGGTAGCCATGTTAGTCTGTGTCAGCAAAAACGAGGAGTCTTTGCGGCACCTTAGAGACTAACAAATGTGTTTGGGCATAAGCTTTTGTGGGCTAAAACCCACTTCATCAGATGCCTGGAGTGAAAAATACAGTAGGCAGGTATATATATTACAGCATGTGAAAAGATGGGAGTTGCTTCACCAGGTGGGGGGGCAGTGCTAACGAGGGTAATTCAAACAGGGTGGATGTAGCCTATTCCCAACAGTGTGACAAGAAGGGGTGAATATCAACAAAGGGAAAATTACTTTTTGCAGTGACCCAGCCACTACCAGTTTTTATTCAAGCCTAATTTGATGGCATCAAGTTTGCAAATTAATTCCAGTTCTGCAGTTTCTCGTTCAAGTCTTTAACACCATCAAATTAGGCCTGAATAAAAACTGGGAGTGGCTGGGTCACTACAAAAAGTAATTTTCGCTTTATTGATATTCACCCTTTATCAACTGTTGGGAATATTCTAGATACACCCTGTTTTGAATTAGCCTAGTTAGCCCGTATCCCCCACTTGGTGAAGCAACTCCCATCTTTTCATGTGCTGTAATATATGTACCTGCCTACTTTATTTTTTCTCTCCAGGCATCTGATGAAGTGGGTTTTAGCCCACAAAAGCTTATGCCCCCAAAAATTTATGAGTCTCTAAGGTGCCACAAAGACTCCTCGTTGGTTTTTATTCATATTGGGGTAACACTTACAGTCCTAAACATGAAGATTTCTCTTGAACTGTTTGCTTTAGGAAGATAGTCATTGCCCCAAAGAATTTTTAATCTAAGATTACATACAAGTGAGTTGTAGCAAACAATAGGAGGGAATGGGGTGTGGAAGATGAGGGTAAAAGTAATAAAATAAGTGGACGCATAGGATAATACTATGCAAAATTGCGCTTTTTAAAAAATAGAAATCCTTATCAAACTACAACTCGTTGAGCTTTAGCTCTTGTTGTACCCAATTCTCTTGATTAAAAATGTGACCCTGGGCCTCACAGCCTTTTTTTTTTTTTTTTTTAATTGCACCTTCCTGTAAACATTTAGCCTGGGTGGTGCTGTTTGGGGGAGGGATGGGGAAGATAGAAACTGTAATGAGTGAGAAGGAGTTGTACTGTGAAAAGTTTCTACACAGCTGATACTTCAATATTAATTTGGAATATTTAAAATATTGTTTGTCCTCAGGTATATGACTGATGGTATGTTACTTCGTGAAGCTATGAATGACCCTTTGCTGGAGCGCTATGGTGTTATAATTCTTGACGAGGCCCATGAAAGAACATTGGCTACTGATATTTTGATGGGAGTTCTGAAAGAAGTTGTAAGGCAAAGATCTGACTTGAAGGTCAGTAGCAATTATGCTTTGTAGAAGCCAGTATATACTCAGGAAGCACGGAAGTATAAAAGAAATTATGAGTATGGATTTCACTATGCTTACTAATAGATTTGCTAATAAGGGTCATATTTATCTTCTGATAAATATATGGCTTCTATTCTCTTTAGTGGAAGCCAAGTAAATATAAAAGTAGTTTGTTATAAAACTGTTTTCCTAACGTTTCTTTCAACATATTAAACAAAAGAGAACTTTTCCCACAAATGCTTATTGGTTGAGTGGAACACTAAAGCAAGGAAAGTTGGAATGAAATCTTCGATTTGATCCTTAAATCATACATTTTAAGTTAAGTTTCTCACTGTCTGTGTATTAAGTATAAAGTTTTGTAGATTCTTGGTGTTAACTTTGGAGTAATGCTGTTTTCCCTTTAACTTACAGGTTATAGTTATGAGTGCTACTCTAGATGCTGGCAAATTCCAGATTTATTTTGATAATTGTCCTCTCCTAACTATCCCTGGTCGTACCCATCCTGTGGAGATTTTCTATACTCCAGAGCCAGAGAGGGATTACCTTGAGGCGGCTATTCGAACAGTAATCCAGATTCACATGTGTGAAGAAGAGGAGGGAGATCTTCTACTCTTTCTTACTGGACAAGAGGTATCTGTTGTATTCTTCATTGTAGGAGCTAAATTCAGAAGCTTATACATGTGAAGGGTTTAGTTGTACATTCATGTTTTATTCCCTGACTTTCAAATGTGGAATTGATTGATTAAGAAAACAGATTTTGGGGAGTGAGGCAGGAGATAAATATTGGGCTGACTCTATATGATATGAAAGATGTTTGTTAAAACAAAATTACTAAGATTATTTAAGGGCCAAGCTTTTCTATGTAGAAACCTAAAATTAGGTTCCTAGGCTCATATTTAGGACCTAAATAACTTGAAATTGAAAAGTGCTGAGCACCCAGTAGCTCCTATTGACTTGAATGGGAGCCTCTGGGTATTCTGCACTTTTGAAAATCAGATTGACTATTTATTTATGTTCCTAGATCCATTTTTTTGGAACTTAAACTTTATATTCTTGTTTAAAAAAAAATTGGCTCTGATAGTTACAGAAATGTGTGTGTATTTGTGAGACTTAATTTTTGAAGTAGCTTTGAGAAACAGATGGGGATATCTTTATAACTATAAATAACCAGAGTGGTATTTCTGAGGAGATTGTCACTGTACTGATACTTTGGAGCATGAGCTTTCAGACAGTAGAGTAGAACTGAAAATACAAACTATTTCACTATACACCAGATCCTTGCTAGAAGGCGGGATTTGGGATCCATGCGCGGATCCAGGCACAATTAAATTACAGGAACTCCTCACTTAGTCATTCCGGTTAACATTGTTACGTTGCTGATTAATTAGGGAACATGCTAGTTTAAAGTTGTGCAATGCTCCCTTCTAACTTTGTT
The DNA here is from genome assembly GCF_015237465.2 of Chelonia mydas. Lineage (NCBI taxonomy): Eukaryota > Metazoa > Chordata > Testudines > Cheloniidae > Chelonia > Chelonia mydas. The sequence continues at coordinate 106,683,909 of NC_057852.1, forward strand.
TGGCAGCCGCCTGCTTTCTCCACTGCTTGCAGGAAGAGCAGTCCGTTGCAGCTAGCTGGTGGGGGCTTGGAACCAGGGTGGACCAGCAGCCCCCCTAGCAGCTCCCTGCTCCCCTAAGTTCCCTGTGCAGCAGCTGCCTAGCAGGCTATCAATTGCTGGCAGTTCAGCTGTCCCTCGCCCACTGCCATGTGCTGCTCCCCGAGCCTCCTGCTTGCTGTGCGGGGGGGAGGGAGCGTGCAGGGGGAAGAAGGGGGCTAATGTCAGGGTGTCCCCCTGCACCCCTTACCCCATCTTCCATAGAGCAGGGGGGACACACGACAGTCCTGGAGGGAGCTTCCTGGTCTCGGCTTGCTGATCTACTTAACAAGGCAGCATACTTAAAGGGGAAATGCGCATAATCTCGCACGCGCACACACACACTCTCTGTCTGTCTGTCTCTGTCTGCCCTCCCTTCTTTCCTGCTGCCTTGTAGAGTGTGAGAGTTAACCCTTGAGTGTTCAGCCAACTGCTAGTTCATCATTTAGCAGTAAGGCATTCCTTGGGAAATATCCCACCCTCTGACTTCACCACCTCAACCAAGCTTCACAATCATCATTGCTGTGTACCAGTATTAAATTGTTTTGTGTGTGTGTGTATTATAATATAATACCGTCTTTTGTCTGGTGAAAAACTTTTCCCTGAAACCTAACCCTCCCATTTACATTAATTCGTATGGGGAAATTGGGTTCGCTTAACATCGTTTTACTTAAAGTCGCATTTTTCAGGAACATAACTACAATGTTAAGTGAGGAGTTCCTGTAATTTAAATTTGGGATCCATGGCTGTGACCGCGTTATATGTGAATTTGCTCTATATAGACGCGTGTTCTAGCGAGGGTCCGGTGTATATAAAGTGAGGATTTAGGTTTTTCAAAGTTTTAAAATTCTGTCTTCTCTTGTTTAAACTTAACTGTTTTTCCGACATCCTTTTGTGCCAGCCAGGACGGTGGGTGTAAGTGTCCCTCCCTGTAATTAAGAAATGGGGGTGGGGGAGGAGGTGAGGAGATGAAAGTTGTGTTATGAAAGTGGCTGGCTGGATTAATGTCCTCAAAATCTTGTGTTCTGCAGAGGGTGAGATAGTGTTCTTGCTGGTTGAACTGGGTTTTTTGGTACATATTGTGACATTACCTAGCATACAGTCTTGACAGCTAAACATCTGTGTCCCCTCAATTCTCCAACCTGGGGTGCCTTTTACACTGCTTTGCTGTGAGAGCAACCACTTCTGGTCTGCTGTCGCACAGCCCCCACCATGTAAATTACTCCCAGCTATACAGTATCAGTGCTACAGCCAGACATTCTCTTGAATTACACTGCAGAGCAACACCTGCAAATTCCCAGCCCCAGACTTTCCCCCAGAAATGTGCATCTTGTACTGCCCAGCACCTTCCTGGACAATACAAGCTCATATAAAGTTTGTCATTTCTTTAGTAGAAAATGATATACACAAATTCTGTTATCCCAAATGAAGCTTCCCCGCCTCTTCAATCTAAATGCACACTGGTTTAGATAAAATAAGTTTATTAACTACAGAAAGATAGATTTTAAGTGATTACGAGTAATGAGGCATAAAAGTCAGAATTGGTTACAAAGAAATAAAAGGTAAAACATGGCTAATACCTAATTTAATAAGCTAAACGAATTCAAAAGGTTTCTCACTACTTTTCAGCAGTCTTATGAGTTGAATTCCTTTCAGCTAGGACCCCCTCCCCCAGTTCATTGTCCTTCAGGTGGTTGTGATGCTGTGGGCAGAAAGAATGGGACAGGTATTTTTGGGGTGTCTGTTTCCCTGCCTTATAGTTCTTTTTCTTTGAAAATCATCTCCAGCTGACGTTCAGGAGACAGTCTGTGGAGATGGGAAACTCCAGCAGTTTCTTTGCAAGATGTAAATTTCTCGCTCACACCCTTTTTCCTGCCAAAGAATGGCCACTTGACCAAATGATAGTCCATTTGAGCTTGTTGACCCCTCACCTTCTGTTTCTGAGAGCGCCTTGGAATATGTCTCAGTAATATCCTACAGCAGAATCTTATAATTTTACATTCAATGTTGCCATTCAGATTTTACCAGGATAAAAATCAGCAAATTATGAGTTTTCAGATGATACCTCACAAGGCATACATTGTACCAAATTTATCATAGTCTTGTAGAAGGGGTGAACGTAAAGATACAGACAGTCACACACATCTTCTTTGCAAAGTTCCACAACCTTCTCTGATGAGCTTAGTTTAGTGTCAGGGACATACTACTGAAGATAATGGCTGGCTTTCACACAGGTGGCTCCTTATCTTGCTCAGCATCCTTTTACCAACACCTGATTTCCTTGGTCCTGTTTCTTCCCCAAAATCCTACTGCTTGTCTGTTTGGTTTGTCCTGCAGGTAGGCCCTTTGAAGAAAGTGCTTTTAAGGAGCACAAAATAATTCAGTTTCTTGAAGTAGTCTAATGTGTTGCTCACAATATGACTATTGAGAAACCTGGTACAGATAATTTACTTGGATGCTCAACATTCACAGGCCTCTCCTTGGATAGCCTTGCCAGTCATACAGATTTAGTTGTGCTTTTCTCCAGAAGATTCAAAAGACTTACATGATATAATAGCTTCTGGCAGCTCTGAAGGGACCAAGATAGTGACTGCCAGTGCAGAAGCAGATCTTCTGGTGCCCTTCTCTGCCTAGATTCTCCCTCTGAGATCCTGCTCCTAGATCAGTGGAGGTGAATAGAGCAGTTCAAGACATAATCTGTCAATTTTTCTGACTCGGATAATCTGTTCCTCAATCTCACAAGGCTGTGGATGATGTACAGAATGACCTTGAGAGGGGAGATTTATTCTGAGCAGGTCACTGTGAGGAATGATTTTCACATCTTGATTAAGTGAGCCACTTGAACCTTTTATCTGACACATCTTTGCAGAAGAAGTCCATACTGTAATTCGGTACGTTAGAAGCAGAGTGGACTTCACTGCTCTCACTTTCTCAAGGCTGTTTCATTGCTAAATTAGTGGGTTCAGGTCCTTGTCCCCACTCAGATTCCAGTGTCTGATTTAGCCAGGAAAACAGCCCTTCTCCTGTGCATCTACTTTTGACCCTTAAGTACCTGATGAACTGAAAGACAGAAGCTTCTCCAAAAAGGTAAACTCCAAATGTTTGGGGTTTTTTTCATTAGAAATTTGCATTATGACTGATCTGAAAGACTAGTGGAGAACTAGTGAAATGGTGACATCACAAGAGTGAAGAGAGTGAAAGCCAATTGAGAGGGAAAGGAATTCTTAGATTAACACTTTTAACATCTTTAACTTAACTGATTTAATATCTCTGATAAAGGAAGCCTTTATTATAGATTCAGTACATTTGCCCCATTAATGTGTTAGAGCTCACAAAAAGTACCCCTGAAACCTCCGAGAGTCCTTCAGCAAGATCAGGGGAAGAGTAAACTTGACATTTCTGATATTTGAGGTAAAACCAAGCAGAAAAAAGTAAAGATACAAAAATTGAAGGTTGATTTATACTTCATAAAGAAACCAAAAAAGGGCTAAAGCTCAGCTTTAGAAATGGAAAGGTAGGTTGCCACAAAGGCGGTGTTCTGAATGTTCCAGGGCCTCGGTTTAGACAGCTGTCAAATCAGCCTGTGTAGCCAGTGCGTGGGTGCAGTGGCTACAGAAGCTGGAGTCTGAGGATGTTGTAGATCAGCGATTCTCAGCCTGTGGTCCGCAAAAAAACTTAGACTGAAAACTTACTGAACAGAATTCAACTATATACAGACAGTAGATTTACAAAGGGGGTCTGCACCTCCGTTTTTTCATTTGCAGACCCCTTTGGAAATTTCAAAGATTGAAAACTGCTGCTGTAGATCACTTGATAAACACAGGAGCCGTAGCAAAAGTGCTGCCCTCAGATAATGTTCCCTCTATTTTTTTTTATGTCCACGTGCAGAATGAATTTTGTTATGTGCACCAAATGTGGAGGTGAAATGGAATGGAAATGCTTTTAGTTTCACGGGAATCATTACTAGGCCAACTCCTATTAAGTGCTTTCATGAATGATCTGGAAGTAAATATAAAATCACAGTTGATAAAATTCATGGATGACCCAAAGATTGGCAGAGTGGTAAATAATAATGAGGCCAGTCCATTTCAGACAGAGCAGTCTGGATCAGTTGGTAATCTGAGCCCAGTCACATAAAGTGTGTTTTAGTACAGCCAGATGCAAAATTATATTTCTAGGTACAAGGAATGTACACCACATATACAGAACGGGGCACTGTATCCCGAAAAACAGTGACTCTGAAAAGGATTTACAGGTCATAGTGGACAAGCAACTGAACATGAGCTCCCAGTGTGATGCAAGAGCTAATGCAATCCTTCCTTGTATAAATGGAAGTAGTGACTAGGGATGAGGATGTGATTTTTACCTTGTATATAGTATTGGTGAGACAGATATTAGAATACTGCATACAGTTTTAGTGTCAACATTTTAAAACGGATTGTGGAAAAACTGCATAGAGTGCAGAAAAGAGCCACAAAAATGCTTCAAAGGTTAGAGAAAATGCCTTCCAGTGAGAGACTAAAAGAACATCTTTTTATTTTATCAAAAAAGGATTGAGAAATGACTTGATTAGTGTATAGGAACCTTCCTGGATATAGGAAAATACTGAGTGCTGACGAGCTCTTTAATTTAGCAGAGAAAGACAATAAAAACCAGTGACTAAAAACTTGAAGGCAGACAAATTCAAATTAGAAATCACTTTCAGTTTAAGAGTGAGGTGATTAACTGTTAGAACAGACTACGGAGGGAAGTAGTGGTTTCTCCATCTCTTGATGTGTTCAAAATTGGCTGTCTTTCTGGAAGGTGTGCTTAGTCAAGTTAAGTGTGCTTAGTGTGCAAGTCATTGGGTTCAATAAAGGGGTAACTGGGTAAAATAGTCTGGTATGGAAGAGGTCAGTCTAGATTATTTGATTTGTTCCTTCTGGCCTTAAAATCTATAGATCTGTTGTTGTAGTTTCAGTATGAATGGATAGTCAGGAAGGAATTGAACTAAGTTAAGGAAGTGGCCTTGCATACCAACTCAGCAAGAGTATTCCCTTTCTGGGCTTGGTGAAAGATAGTAGGGACAAAAAGGCATAAGTTGAGATGGAGCATTAGTCAGCGTGTTCAAGTGTGAAAAGGAAATGTTGTCAGGACAAGAGTCTTCTCTGTTCACGCGTGAGTGTTCTGACATAAATCACTTGGGTTTATGCTAGGGAAAAATTCCTGAATGCCTAAACATATTGGGATATGTTCACCCCCATTGTTGACACAGCAATCCTTTATTACATACAAGTGCTGAGCCTTGTTTCTGTGGTTGCCATGATAGTCTTCCCCTCTCACATGAATCTTCCCACAGAGGAGAGATTTTTTTTTCTGAGCCAGTATTCAAGCTATCTCCTGCATTAATATAGCTCAGTAGCCTGTTAGGTGGGGTGAGGGAAACAATGACTTACCACCTTGCCTTTTTATTTGGGCAAGACAAAAGAGGTTGTTTCCATCGTTCTACAAGAAACACACAGACACAGACACACACACACACACTTAATTTTGAGGACAGAATTGGCAGTGCCGAAGTACCTATGGCCTGGTGGTGTGAATTGTCTAGCAGGGGATAACTGTGCCTTTCAGCCTTATAGTTAAAGGGTTGTTTTTGATGCTAATACAAATCCCCTTCTATCACCCATTCACGGAGGCCAGGTCTGCACTACATACCTGTATTGGTATAACTGTGTCGCTCAGGGGTGTAAAAAAATCCACGCCCCTGATCTATGTAGTTATACCGACCTAACTTCCCATGTAGACAGCACTACGTTGGTGAGAGAGCTTCTCCTGCTCTCTACACACAGTTGTAGCGCTGTACATGAAGACAAGCCATGACCGTTACACTTCAACGTATAAACACCTGTCCCTTCCAACCCTCTCCAATATGGAGGACCTCTTAGTCAGTCAGTCCTCAAGTATTCTCGTCTTTCCCCACAGGATGTAAACCTTCCTTGTGCCTTGGGCTGATCAGTTGGCTCTCGTTTCCTTCAATATGTATCAATAGTGTTCACTTTATATTGGATAAATACAGCTCTTCTGTTACAAAGGGAAGAAAAGCTAATCATTTCTGTCTAGGCAAAGACATACCATCTTACTAGAACATGCTAGATGTCTTGGTTACGAGGGACAAAAGTTAGTTGATGTAGTGAGTATATTGCTCATCAATCCACTTCTGTTCCTTTTTGCCTTTTCCTTTCTCTATCTGCTTCATGACATGTTGCCAAGGAGACAGTTACTCTATTGTAAGTTTTGTCTCTCTTCTCCATCTCTGGCTCCCTCCTTCCATCAAAGAACTCTTTTGCATAAAAGGTAACAGTCCATTCTATGGAGAATAACCAAATGACATTTTTAAGGTTTGCATTAAGATAAACCCATATTCTAGCAGAGCAGTAATTCAGCTCTGTAGTTGAACCTCACTAACCATTTTAAAGATGATAATTCTGAGTGTTCTAAAATACACATGCTTACTTAGACATGCTTAGATTTTCTTGAAATTTGCTGTGCATCCTGGGGATGTGGGTAGGATTAGTGCTCCAAATATGGGGTCATTTGAGCAAGGGGTTCCTGATTTAGTCCCCCTAAAAATCAACTGATTACTTTTAATGTTGTTTTGCATACATTGGGAATCAGGCTATGGCTGTAATCCTCCCAAACTAATCTCACATGTTCAGAATTTCTCATTTAGTGCCTGGCACTCACTGCCCCTTTGGGGAAGCAATATTTTCAAAGCTATTCTGGGTAAAGTTTAGAACTCAAGGTTAGGTTAAGTCTCAGTCATGAGCCAGAACGAAATGTGCATATGCTGCAAAACTAGGGCTCGTTTTGAGCTAGAACATTTGTCAGCAGTGTGCTGTGAAATAGCTAAGTGACTCCAGGTGATATACTGTGGCCGTTGAACCTGAGCAACACCTTTGTACTCTGAGTTCAAGTCCTACGTATGGCAACAGAAAACGGGACACTGGCTGTTCATTGTCTGCTTTCTTCGGGAAGTTTTGCCCTCATTTGAGTTGATATTTTAAAGTGCTCTAAAATCATAGGCTCTGATTTTACTTGTCAAGGAATTTAACATTAGAGAGAAAATAAAAGGTTCTAATAAGCAGTTAGGTGAATGTAATCATGACTTGTGATCCTCAGCTGTTTCCTGAACAATGGGACTGAGTATGATCAAAAGAAAGTAAGTTGCTTGGGATTTTGGTAAGGGATTAACTGTGCCCCTTACGTGAGCTGATCATAACATTATCAGATTCTTAACTTTTTGGTGCTGCTAAGGAATATTGGGGTTGGAGCAGTGAGGAGGAATATGGGGGTGAGGGGAATATTGAAGCAGTGCAGGAGTTGTGGGGGCTTAGGAGGATGCAAGGCAGGGAGTCTCCACCTCTGTCCCTTATTAGCATAAGGAATCATGCAAACACTGTTCTTGAAAACCCAGTTCAGTGATTAGAGCTTTGACAAAGAACAGGGTTTCCAAAAAAGTAACTTTTTTGAGAGTCCTCAGTGGAATAAGGAATTGTCCTCAAAAGGACCGTTGCTCTTTGAGAGCTCAGATATACTGACATAGCAGAATCATAACGGGGAAAGTCAGATATTCTTGGGGGAAAGTGGAGCCGTCTATGCCCTCCTCATCCACCACAATTTCTCTCCACAGCTTCTTTACCAAGGGAAGGAACTCAAGGGCTCCTTATTCTTCCAGTGCTCCCTGATCAGGGGGAAGAACCCAGAACTTCCTCCTTTCTGCATGCTGTCTTGAGCAGCATCAAAGGAACACCAACCTCATCCTTCACTCTTTTGCTTCTACTGGAAAAGAGGAGGTCGAGCAGTGGAAGTGTGTGGTGAGGAAAGGATGTGATTAGAGCTGTGCAAGGAGGAATGTCCTGGGGGGCTACAGCTGGGCTGCTCAAACCCTCCATTTCTCTTTCCTCTTCACAACACATTCCCACTGACTCCATGCCAGTCCCTGCACTAGTCCTATATTTTCTGCTCAGCTCCTCCATTCTTGGGGCCCTGGCTGATGCTTGTTCCTCTGTGGGGAAGTGCGCTGGGAAGTGAGGACTGGACTGTGCTGGACAGGCAGAGAGTTGAGATTCGGGGGCAGTGAAAGGACTACCATGCAGCCAGTGCCCTTTGTAGTTGGTTACGTCATTGGTAAGGAGCCAGAGACAGTGGAATGGGGGAGTTGGGCTGTGGAACATGGGAGTACTGAGAAGTTACTTTTTTTAAAAAAAAAAATTACAAGAAAATTAGCTGCCTAAAAACTTTAATGCAGAATTAAGGATGCCCAGTACTGCTTCATTGCCTTTCTAGGACTTGAAGTTCCTCTACTTTCCAAAAAACAGAAATAAAAAGACTAGAAGTACATGCAACCCCTGCTACACATCCTTAATTCTGCCCTTTCAGTGATGCCTCAACATCCCAATAACACCACTCTACCCTTGCAACTTCTATGGAACCCTCTGGGAACAGAGCACCTGAGTATGTAGGGCAAAGTAACACCTTCTCTATGCTAAGGCAAAACTTGGGTTTAGCTCATGTGTAGCAGACAGGAGCTGCCTACAGTCACTGAGCTTGCCCCATGCAAACTGGCCGCTGGCTTGCGGATTTTATCACCCTTTACCCTTACTCTGACAATTTCTTCAGAGCTATTGCTTTCACTTAACCCTCATTAAGCTGTGGAGACCCCTCATGGATGCTACCACAGTGTTTATAATCCTATGGCAAAAAGACACCCTTGTGTGCCTCTGACACAACCTACAGATCTTAGTGCTGAAATGAAGCATATTTGATCTATCAAATTACTTGGGCACCTTTCCTTATATCGTAGTGACAACTTTGTCAATGTGCTCCAACTAATCCTTCCACCATTCAGTATAGCTACTGCACCAACACTGAACTCAACAGGAGTGCATGCAAATAAATGCTGGAATTCAAATTTGTGAAACATAACAGAAGCAATGGTGCCTTCTCTTAGTCCTTCTTGTCTGCTTATCATGGCATTACCTTACTGAGCCATTCCAAACAGCTTTCTTCAACTCCAGAAGGCAGAATTAAGGTTGCATTGTGGGTTTGGTGAGTGCCCTAACTTTAAGGTTTGAGCATAGCTGAACTAGACAATCTGGAAGGGCATGAGGCACCACTGGGCTACCTTAACTCTGTTAACTGCGCTTTTGGGCAGATAACACTACAATCTTTGAACAAAGATTATGTATTCATTTGTGTGTTGTGACAAAGTTCCTCCTCTACCTTGATAGGTCTTGCGCTTATTGGCGGATTTGCTTGCCTTGTAGCTTCACGACAGCCTTCAGTTTGGCTGTTTTTGTGAACCCACAGTCCAGGTCAGCCCCTCCTGTGTCTGACCAGGAGTTGGGAGGTTTGGGGGGAACCTGGGCCCTGTGGAATGCAGCTGTCTAGAGTGCCTCCTGGAACAGCTGTGGGACAGCTACAACTCCCTGGGCTACTTCCCCAGGGCCTCCTCACCATAGGACCTTCCTCCTTGTGTCTGATAATGCTTGTACTCATCAGTCCTCCAACAGTATGCGTTCTCACTCTCAGCTCCTAGTGCCTCTCGCTCCCAGCTCCTTACATGCGCACCACAAACTGGTGTGAGGTCTTTTTTTAAACCCAGGTGCCCTGATTAGCCTGCCTTAATTGATTCTAGCAGCTTCTTGGTTGGCTGCAGGTGTTCTAATCAGCCTGTCTGCCTTAATTGTCTCCAGAAGGTTCCTGATTGTTCTGGAACCTTCCCTGTTACCTTACCCAGGGAAAAGGGACCTACTTAACCTGGGGCTAATATATCTGCCTTCTATTACTTTCCTGTAGCCATCCGGCCCGACCCTGTCACAGTGTAGAAAATGTCCATTGCTTTTTTTTTTTTTTTTTGCATGCTGCCACTGTCTAATATTACCCTCAGTCTATGCAGATCTTCCATAAAACTGAGCGGTTGGTACAAATGTCTAAGGTAGACACTGGCCTTTATACAGTAACTAAACTCTTAGATAAAGTTACTGTAGCATTCATCACTCATTGGGGAGGAATAATGATTCAGGACTGCTGCTGTTTTTCCTTTTTGTCTACTTGCATATTCAGTTGTGCTGTTTAGGGTTACATGAAGATTCTTACATGTGTTTCTGTGAAGCATAACTCTGTCAGCCTTTCAGTATGAATCCACGTGTGGTCACAAATCAGTTTTTGGGGTGAATACTCAAAACTTAACGTTTCACCTGTAAGTTTCTTAGATTTTTGTAGCAAGCTCTGTGATCAGGCTTTCGTGATATTGGCATGGATTGTAGCTATAGAAAAAGAAATTGCCTTTAACTGTTTATATGAAGTGCAGATTACAGACTCACTTATTGTATTACCAGTAAAGTTGAGAATTATGTTTGCATTGTTCAGTTATGCTTCTTGGAGTATTGTCAGTGCTTACTTGTGAGAAGCATACTGCATAAGCCCAGGGCCCTTAGGAAAGCTTAAATTATCAGTAGATGTGCAGACTTCATTCTGGAATACTCTAGGTAATGCTATATAAGGAGGCATAGCCCTCATGCATGCTCAGTTTCTTAAAGTAGCTGAACCAGTCTTTGAACTTTCAACTCATTGGAGATTACTTGTATTTTGTTTTTGTTTTTTCCCCCCTAGTTAAAATCTAGTTTTAATGTAAATAGTTAAGATTGGTCTTAAGTGTTAGGCACTTACATTTTTGGTTCTGTAGAAACCTTTTCCCTGTATCCCTAATTGGATTAGTCTTTTCCACTATAATGACAGGTTGTGGGGGAAATTACTAGATTTAATGACTACCCTTTGGAGGGAGGGAGGGTGGGAGATGTCCAGACTAGACCAGATAATCGTGGTGCGTAGATCAAGGAAATTTTTCCAACAGGTTTTCTGCCTGCTTGAAGTTCACCACTCATGCCTGCAAGGACCATGTGTATCTGGTCTCGCTCCAGGCTGATGAAAAGTCGTATGAGCTTCCAGGGTAGATTCAAAGTTGGAGCAGATTCCAGGCCCTTTTTGGAAGTCTGGATCCCAGAGCATGCTTAAGTCTATTTCAGAAAGATCATAAATGCTGCTTGCCAGGTGTGGGAAACCAAGAGCATAGCTTTGTGTTCTACACCAGTGGTTTTCAAACTTTTTTCATTTGCAGACACCTAAAAAATTTTGAATGAAGGTGCGGACCCCTTTGGAAATATTAGACATAATCGGCGGATTCCCAGGGGTCCACAAACAACAGGTTGAAAACCACTGTTCTACACTGAAACCTTCCTTTTCAGTATTGAGACTTTGGCTACTCGGCACTGGTGACGCCCCAGCTGGAATACTGTGCACTGTTCTGGACAACACAATTAAGAAATGATGTGAACAAATTGGAGAGAGGCCAGAGGAGAACAACAAAAATTATTATGGGTTTAGAAAATCTGAGCTCTGAGGAAAGGTTGAAAAAACTGGACATGTTTAGTCTTGAGGAAAGACTGAGGGGCAACCTGATAAGTCTTCCAGTCTGTTAAGGATTGTTATAAAGAGGATGGTCTCCATGTCCACTAAAGGTAGGACCAGAAATAATGGGTTTAATCTGCAGCAAGGGATATATAGGGTTAGATATTAGGAAAAACTTTCCAACTTTAAGGGTAATTAAGCTCTGGAATAGGCTTCCAAGGGAGGTTGTGAAGTCTTCGTCATTGGAAGCATTTAAAAACGAGTTGGACAAACACCTGTCAGGGAGGTCTAGGTTTACTTGGTCCTGCCATCATGCAGGGGGCTGGACTCGATGACTTCTTGTAGTCCCTTTCAGCTCTCCATTTCTGTGATTCTGTCTCTACACTTAAACTGCTACAGCAGCATAGCTGGAGCTCTGCAGACACACCGCAGGAATGCTTCAGTGTAGCCACTCACTACAGCCACTGTATGGTTCTCCTGTCGCTCTAGTTAAGCCACCTCTTCAAGAGGTGGAAGCTAGGTGATAGCAGAATTCTTCCATTAACCTACTGCTGTCAACACCAAGGGTTAGGTTGACTTGTCTGTTGCTCAGGGATTGTGGATTTTTCACACCCCTGGCTGATGTAGCTGGATTGATGTAACTTTTTAGTGTAGATCTGGTCTTAATGAACGGGAAAAGGATGATACTTTTACTCCTCTTCTAAGAGTCTCAGGGCAGTGCTTTCTGCAAGGCGGCATCGTAGGCTGTAGTGGAACTAAACAAAGCAAAGGTAGGAAGTTCCTAGTTCCAAAGGAGAAGTCTTCATCCTCGGTGCTGAGAATTAGGTCATATCCAAAGTTGGAGTGGTTCCAGTTCCACACCCTCATTAAGAGGGGATAGAAGTAGAGAACTTCCACTCTATCCCCATCTCAAGCTCTGTCTTTCATGCAGCCAAGTGGATGTCTACCTCGATTCTACCAATTGTAGGGTGATAGACATGGTACTTAAAATAAAACAAAGAATGAATTAGAGGGCTACCAGAATCTGCTTTGATGTCATCTGGGATGGAGCCGTTCGATTGCTCTGTGTGCCCTTTGCTTCAGATTCTCCCTTTCTCGATTCCATTTTTGGCACAAAGTAGCACAGTCCAACTTTCTTCAGGGTTTCTAGGCTTTTTTTTCATGTGGACCATCTGTTCACTGCCCTATTCTTATTCCAGCTGTATTTCTTGGGGCACTTGAGTCTCATGGGCAGCCACTTTTGGGGTCACCAGTCAGAGGTAGAATAGGAGTAGAAATCACTGCTTAGTCCTGTTTCTCCCCATTGTTCCCCCCGCCCCCACCCCTAAGCCATACAACTACATCTGAGAGATCAGCCTCTAACCTGCTGATTAGCCTCCACAGAGGGTCTACTGGGAGTCCACAGATGAGGAAAACACTTCAGGCTGTAATCCCAACAACATTATTTTGTCTCCAGAGGATATTATGATTGGGACACTTGATGACAGGTCTGGAAAATGTTTAAATCCTTTCAAGGCCTCATGAAGACTGAAAACTTATTAGATACAGAGCTTTCCAAGATTTATAGGTTGTAGTCTAACCTGGAATGTTGGTAGGTACTCGGTCTGGTTGAATTTGAAGGTTTTATGTTTCCGGCCAAGGATTTATGGATAACACCAGTCTCTGCCTGCCAGTTCTTGGAAGGCAGATTGCTTAAGTTTAAGAATTTGAATTTTTTTTTCCCAGCAGCTAAACCCAACTTCTTTAGTTATATTTCTAGAAAATAAAATATGGGCTTTGGACGACCTCACAAAACTACCATAAATTACCAAGATGCCTGGAAAATTGATCTTTCAGGCTGGAATTCTTGCTCACCTTCCATTTTACAAACTATCAAGCTGTGGTAGTTTAATATGACTTGTGTGTCTAGGTCAATATCTCTTCCTTGTTACGGCGTGTTCCTGAAGAGTTTAAGAGGCAAAGGATGCAATGGCCAACCTATTTTCTTGAAGTCCCTGTATGTGATAGCCGAGATACCCCACATTTGTTAGCATAAGCATAGAATGCCATATTTTTTAGTTCTATATCATTTAGTGCATGTGAAAGTCTGAACTGAGTACTCAAGCTTGATTTAAATTTAAACAACACCTGCTAGTAGGTATATTAAGGAACTCTGAGAAGTTCAGATTAGTAGTCTTTAAACATTACAGTAATATGTAGAATCATAGAAAAGTAGGGCTGGAAGAGACCTTGAGAGGTCATCTAATCCAGTGTTTCTCAACCTTTTTGATACCAGGGACCAGCTTGCTGCCTTCCTAAACTGTATGAGGGAGATCTCAGAGACCAGTGCCAGTCCACTGACAGGTTCTTGCGAAACACTGATCTAATCCATTCCCCTGTGCTGAGGCAGGACTAAGTATACCTAGACCGTCCTTGACAGGTGTTTATCTAACCTATATTTAAAAATCTATGACGGGGATTCCACAATCTTGCTTGCTAACCTCTTCCAGTAGTTAAGTATTCTTATTGTTAGACTTTCTAAATCTCCCTTGCTGCAGAATAAGCCAATTACTTCTTATCCTACCTTCAGTGCATAGAGAACTCTTGATTACTGTCGTCTTTGTACATATTTGAAGACTATCAGGTCCCCCCATTGTCTTTCCTCAGGACTAAGCAGGCCCAGTTTTTTAACCTTTTTCTCATAGAATATGTTTTCTAAACCTTTTGTCATTTTTGTTGCTCTCCTCTGGACTCTCTCCAATTTGTCAACATCTTTCTTAATATGTGGCACCCAAAACTGGACAAATTGCTTTACCCGAGGTCTCTTCAGTGTCTTAATATGACAATCCTATTAAATACACCCTGTAGTATTAGCTTTTTTCACCACTGCATCACGTTATTGGACCATATTCAGTTTGTATTCCCTTTAGCTCCCAGATCTTTTTCAGCAGTACAACTGTCTTGCCAGTTATTCCCGACGTTGTATTTGTGCATACGATTTTTTTCCCCTAAGTGTAGTACTTTTCACTTGTCTTTATTGAATTTATCTTGTTGATTTCAGACCAGTTCTCCAGTTTGTCAAGGTCTTTTTGAATTCTAATCCCGTCTTCCAAAGTGTGTGCAACCCATTCCAGTTTGGGGTCCTCTCCAGATTTTTATAAGCATACTCTCCATTTCATTATTCAACTAATTAATGAAAATATTTAGCATCTGATCCAGGACAGACGTCCGTGGGACCTCAGTAGATACATCCTTCCAGTTTGACAGCACACCATTGATAACTGCTCTTTGAGTAGGGTTTTTCAACCAGTTGACCACCCATTTAATCGTAATTTCATCTGGCCCACATTTCCCTAGTTTGCTTAAATGCTCTTTCAGTAAAGTATTACAGTATGTAACCCGCACTGTAGCTCTTGCTCTTTCTTGAATGTTTTGGTGAAAATTGGTTTTGATTTTGCCAAGCTATAAGTCTTTAAAAACTGCTCTCCACTCCTCTACAGTAAACTCATCTGCACCAGGGATAAGTGTAACTGGCATGCATTGTGTATTTATGGATGGTAACAACAATACATGTACACAGTGTTTACTGGAAGCTTGAGATGAATGAGCATGTTGTATGATATATACATGGGGCCCAGCCTCCTTCAAAGCTTAATTTAATGTGCACCTTTAGGAGATGTCTCTTATGTGAATATATTATGGTGAAGGTTCATTGATCATATACCGTTTTTCAGATCATACATCATACCTGTGACTTTTTATCTACAGCCTTGTAAAAAAATTTTCTGTGAAGAATGAATAGTGAATGAAGCAAGGGCTCCAGAGAAGCCTCGCTTCATCTAATGTCTCTTGTGTTTATGTAATCACTTTGCAATCCACAGAGTAGTACAAGATGCTACAATGGTTGTTTAAAAAAAAAAAAAAAAGTTGTCTTTGGTACTTGAAAAATACAGCATGGTTGTGTAATTCAAGACATTGTAGTGTGTCCACAGAGAGGGTTAAAGTTACGCCTGCAGCCTTAACTCTGGCATTTCTTGATTCTTGAATGCTTAGCTGTGAATCCTTAATGCTCTCATAGCACATTTTTGTTAGTATACATTTATAAATTAGCATATCTCAGGACAACTTTTTAGAAACAAGCTCTCTTTTCTCTGAAAGAAGTCTCAGTTCTGCTCAGAGTTGGAAGTGAGTATTTTAAATGCTTTTATATGCTGCAGACCCCTAGTATGTGAAAGGCAATGATTTGGAAGAAAGCGAGCTGGTTATAGATAAGGCTAAAGTAGTGCTTGCTGGCAGGGGGGAAGCATTTAGAGAAATAATATGCCATCTATTGAGGGTGAAGACACTCTGTCTTTCCATCAAAATGGTTCATAACCACAGGATCCTCCTGAGTTTATTATTGCTCTCAGATTAGCAGAAGTAGCCATTGTTGCCGTTCACCATGTGCAGCTGAGAAGATGATTATAAGGTCCATAAGGTGACTATAGTAATGGTCATCTATGCATTTGTCATTTCCATGTTATCCTAATCAGAACTCATTAAAATAGTCTTACTCTTGAAATTATATTCGGAAGCGCCAGCTGGTACAGAATACAGCTTGTACTTTTTGAAGAGAAATGTGTGGCTTTGAACAAGACACCTGGCTTTTTTGTTCGCTGCTCATTGACAGACTGCTTGCTTGTCTTAAGCCCAGTTTAAACATAAAATTAGTTGTGAGATTCTGCAGTTAGTATTTAAATTTGAGCACTTTATGACCAGCAGCAGGGCTTTATCATTTGAGGGGGCCAGTCTTTGGCATTTGTTAGTGGCATCCCATCACTAGGTTCACCGGGGGAAGGAGACCAAAGCCCTGAGGTAAGTGGGAAAGCGGGATACCGGGAGGAAGCACAGGCAGGAATGTCTGTGAGGGGAGGGCTCCTGCCTCATACTGGGAATGAGGGGCGATCAACAGGTTATCTCAAGTGCTTATATACAAATGCACAAAGCCTTGGAAACAAGCAGGGAGAACTGGAGGTCCTGGTGATGTCAAGGAACTATGACGTGATTGGAATAACAGAGACTTGGTGGGATAACTCACATGACTGGAGTACAGTCATGGATGGTTATAAACTGTTCAGGAAGGACAGGCAGGGCAGAAAAGGTGGGGGAGTAGCACTGTATGTAAGGGAGCAGTATGACTGCTCAGAGCTCCGGTACGAAACTGTGGAAAAACCTGAGTGTCTCTGGATTAAGTTTAGAAGTGTGTGCAACAAGAGTGATGTAGTGGTGGGAGTCTGCTATAGACCACCGGACCAGGGGGATGAGGTGGATGAGGCTTTCTTCCGGCAACTCGCAGAAGCTACTAGATCGCATGCCCTGATTCTCATGGGTGACTTTAATTTCCCTGATATCTGCTGGGAGAGCAATACAGCGGTGCATAGACAATCCAGGAAGTTTTTGGAAAGCGTAGGGGACAATTTCCTGGTGCAAGTACTAGGGGAGCCAACTAGGGGGGGGCGCTTTTCTTGACCTGCTGCTCACAAACCGGCTAGAATTAGTGGGGGAAGCAAAAGTGGATGGGAATCTGGGAGGCAGTGACCATGAGTTGGTTGAGTTCAGGATCCTGACGCAGGGAAGAAAGGTAAGCAGCAGGATACGGACCCTGGACTTCAGGAAAGCAGACTTCGACTCCCTCAGGGAACAGATGGCCAGGATCCTAGATCACTAACATGAAGGGGAAGGGAGTCCAGGAGAGCTGGCTGTATTTCAAGGAATCCCTGTTGAGGTTACAGGGACAAACCATCCCGATGAGTCGAAAGAATAGTAAATATGGCAGGCGACCAGCTTGGCTTAATGGTGAAATCCTAGCGGATCTTAAACATAAAAAAGAAGCTTACAAGAAGTGGAAGGTTGGACATATGACCAGGGAAGAGTATAAAAATATTGCTCGGGCATGTAGGAAAGATATCAGGAGGGCCAAATCGCACCTGGAGCTGCAGCTAGCAAGAGATGTCAAGAGTAACAAGAAGGGTTTCTTCAGGTATGTTGGCAACAAGAAGAAAGCCAAGGAAAGTGTGGGCCCCTTACTGAATGAGGGAGGCAACCTAGTGACAGAGATTGTGGAAAAAGCTAATGTACTCAATGCTTTTTTTGCCTCTGTTTTCACTAACAAGGTCAGCTCCCAGACTGCTGCGCTGGGCATCACAAAATGGGGAAGAGATGGCCAGCCCTCTGTAGAGATAGAGGTGGTTAGGGACTATTTAGAAAAGCTGGACGTGCACAAGTCCATGGGGCCGGACGAGTTGCATCCGAGAGTGCTGAAGGAATTGGCTGCTGTGATTGCAGAGCCCTTGGCCATTATCTTTGAAAACTCGTGGCGAACGGGGGAAGTCCCGGATGACTGGAAAAAGGCTAATGTAGTGCCAATCTTTAAAAAAGGGAAGAAGGAGGATCCTGGGAACTACAGGCCAGTCAGCCTCACCTCAGTCCCTGGAAAAATCATGGAGCAGGTCCTCAAAGAATCAATCCTGAAGCACTTACATGAGAGGAAAGTGATCAGAAACAGTCAGCATGGATTCACCAAGGGAAGGTCATGCCTGACTAATCTAATCGCCTTTTATGATGAGATTACTGGTTCTGTGGATGAAGGGAAAGCAGTGGATGTATTGTTTCTTGACTTTAGCAAAGCTTTTGACACGGTCTCCCACAGTATTCTTGTCAGCAAGTTAAGGAAGTATGGGCTGGATGAATGCACTATAAGGTGGGTAGAAAGCTGGCTAGATTGTCGGGCTCAACGGGTAGTGATCAATGGCTCCATGTCTAGTTGGCAGCCGGTGTCAAGTGGAGTGCCCCAGGGGTCGGTCCTGGGGCCGGTTTTGTTCAATATCTTCATAAATGATCTGGAGGATGGTGTGGATTGCACTCTCAGCAAATTTGCGGATGATACTAAACTGGGAGGAGTGGTAGATACGCTGGAGGGGAGGGATAGGATACAGAAGGTCCTAGACAAATTGGAGGTTTGGGCCAAAAGAAATCTGATGAGGTTCAATAAGGATAAGTGCAGGGTCCTGCACTTAGGATGGAAGAATCCAATGCACCGCTACAGACTAGGGACCGAATGGCTAGGCAGCAGTTCTGCGGAAAAGGACCTAGGGGTGACAGTGGACGAGAAGCTGGATATGAGTCAGCAGTGTGCCCTTGTTGCCAAGAAGGCCAATGGCATTTTGGGATGTATAAGTAGGGGCATAGCGAGCAGATCGAGGGACGTGATCGTTCCCCTCTATTCGACACTGGTGAGGCCTCATCTGGAGTACTGTGTCCAGTTTTGGGCCCCACACTACAAGAAGGATGTGGATAAATTGGAGAGAGTCCAGTGAAGGGCAACAAAAATGATTAGGGGTCTAGAGCACATGACTTATGAGGAGAGGCTGAGGGAGCTGGGATTGTTTAGTCTGCAGAAGAGAAGAATGAGGGGGGATTTGATAGCTGCTTTCAACTACCTGAAAGGGGGTTCCAAAGAGGATGGCTCTAGACTGTTCTCAATGGTAGCAGATGACAGAACGAGGAGTAATGGTCTCAAGTTGCAATGGGGGAGGTTTAGATTGGATATTAGGAAAAACTTTTTCACTAAGAGGGTGGTGAAACACTGGAATGCGTTACCTAGGGAGGTGGTAGAATCTCCTTCCTTAGAGGTTTTTAAGGTCAGGCTTGACAAAGCCCTGGCTGGGATGATTTAACTGGGACTTGGTCCTGCTTCGAGCAGGGGGTTGGACTAGATGACCTTCTGGGGTCCCTTCCAACCCTGATATTCTATGATTCTATGATCAGAGCTAGTCTTTTGACTTTCAGGGTGTAATGCAAGGTGCATTTATTTTGTTTATCATTTGACTGTTGATTTTGCTAGTGACATATCTGATTTGTGTTAATATTTGTAATGGAAGTGCCTAGAAAACATAAGTACCCTAGAAATTGGTAAGTATGATTCCAACTCCAGGGAGTGTGATGTGCCTAACAGCTTCAGATTTCTGCATCGAGCTAGCTACTTCTTTCTGAATATTCACCCATTTCATAAGCTACAGTATAGGTGCTTTGAGTCTATTGAAGCAGTTTCACTTAAGACTTGAAGTTCCTCCTTTGTTTAACAGACCAGTAGGGGACATTTTAGCCCAGATTCTTGAAGGCTTTTAATGAAAGTAAACCTGGAATTTGCAAGGCTTAACTTTGTCTAGAAGAGGTTTATCTTAAGTACCTACTATATTTAAACTTACAAGAAGATCTGAAACTTAAGTCTGTGTAACCAAATATCACTTCAACTAATGTCAGAAGAAAGCTGGCAAACCATGTGTAGTTTCTGCTTCGTTGGGCCTACATAGGGTGTTCATCTGTCAACATAGTAAAACGATGTGTGTAATGTTGCAAATCGTAAATACTGAATTGATATTGAATAATATTATGAAGAAAAGTGAAACGCTAGTAAAATGTTTCTTTATTTCCTGTGTTTTTTTGTAAGTTCCATCTAATAGATGTTTCAGCAATATGTTGCTGCTTTCTTTAACATGAGAAGTAACTTTGACCTTCTTACGTTTGGTTCAGAGAGAGAATTCCTGAGACTTAGATTAACTTTTTAAAAAAGTTTTTAAAAAAGATTCTTCTTGGCTAATCAGACAATTAAACAGCATAATCCACAAAGGGCGTCTAGTTATATAAGGTGAGAGATATCTAGCCTTATTGTTTAGACATACATTATAGTAATTTCTGACTTTTGTAAAACATTGTTTCCCTCTTTTAAACAAAACTTTTAAATTCACTCTTTAGTATGAGGGCTATTTGGAGGATCTCTCAATAGCTAATACTGACATCTTTCAATTATACCAGCAGGGGTTGCTATAGTTTCCTATTCTGAGAATATTTCATTGGATCAGTAGCAACCGGCCTAAAATTCTGCTGTTATAATTTCCTATTTTAATCAAACCTTCCCATAATTAGGGGTCATTTCACATATTTTAAATGAAATTTATGGTAAAGTGAAATTGAATTCTAAATGAATGGGCAGCATTAAATATTTTCTGTAATCCAGAAGCTAGATACTGTGGTACTATAGAAATGCACAAAATATATTCTTCCAGCGTTCATTCAGATTGATTGATTGAGAATAGTTCAGTGATTTTGAGTTTAGATGGAATTTTAACAAATTTTAAAATAAACTCTAAAATATTGGACTGAGTTCTATCTGGTTCTTGAAAATCCGTGTTTATACTGTAAAGGTGTTTGTTCTCATTAGGTACAATGAAGCAAATCTTCCATATAATTGCATTAGTGATACGTGACATTAAAGCTTAATTGGCTTATTTAAAATATCTCGCACATCAATTTCTTTTAGATTGTGAAAATTGAAAAGGTCATGAGTACAGTTTAATATTCCTGGGTGAGAGATTTCAATTTTAGTACAAATTGTAGAGAATTAATTAGGAAACATGACTAAAAGAAAAAGGGTGTTGAATGCAAATAAGGTTGTTACCTCAACTTCTGTATGCTAATGAACATGTATCATGGACTGTTGTGGAAATCCCTTTGGAAGATCTGCAAGCACCCAGATTGGTTTTAAAAGTAAAAATGATATCTGCTGTTTTATAGCTGGAAATAATTTAGTTGCCATGCAAAGTTTTTAAAATAAAATTAGTCTTTTCATGAGTTTTTATTTTTGCCAACGTTTGCTTTGTAGGAGATTGATGAAGCCTGTAAGAGGATAAAGCGTGAAATTGATGATTTGGGTCCTGAAGTGGGTGACATCAAAATCATTCCATTATATTCCACGCTTCCCCCACAGCAGCAACAGAGGATTTTTGAACCTCCTCCTCCTAAAAAACCAAGTGGAGCAATAGGAAGAAAGGTAATAATATCAGAAAATGTTTGTACCTTAGTGTGCTTTTTACTATCAAACTGCTTATAGTAGTAGGGGGGGATTAAATATAGTGAGTTTCCGCTGTTAATCTTAAATGTATTTGGACAGCAACAAATAGAAAGATAGGTCTCAACTCTTACTTTGAAGCGGACTTGAGCAATGTAATCAAATGTTTCTTAGGTTAAGGACTTACAGGGATGCTGTCAAATTAAATATTACATCTGCTTTGATATGCACTGGCTTTCTGTTTATTTCCGGGTGCAGTTCAAGGCACAGACTTCCACCTACAAAGCCCTAAATTGTTGAATATTAAAGCTCTGAATCAAATGGGACCTGGCTATCAGAAAATGCTTTGCTCACGTAATACCATGATAATTCAAATCAGCTGAAACAGGGTCTGACCAAATCCTTATTTTAAATACTGTGGGTAGCCAGTTAAGGGATCTTGAATGTGGAATTTGGTCTCAGCAGAATCCTTATCTGTTGATCTTCAAGGGATGCCCTAAGGTGTACGGTCTCTTGATTCTCTCCCTCTTCCCCGACCGTCTTTTAAGAATTCGATGGGTTAAGATAAATAATCAAATAATAAGTCAGAAGCCCTTTTTTTTTCTTCTCTGGGAAATACCCTGAATTTAGGTCCCCTTTCCTCTATTATACCAACCCCTTTGGCCTATTGGGGTTACCATAATGCTGAAAAATTACATGTTATGACCTGAGATTGGTAGTTTTGGTGCATCTGGGTATAAACAACAATAGAAGTCACTTAGTTTTTTTTTAATCTATTTGGAAAATTAGGGTCACCTAAATATTGGACTCTACACTGGCTGTGTTAAATTATAACATTCATAAAGTTGAACAGAAGATTTTTGAAGGTCAAAGCTGAATCATTGTATGTGCTCTAGGCAGGGTTTGTTCCTTGATTATTGCCTTTTCAGTGCAGTACAGTGCATGTAGAATACTAGTGACAACTTCTTGTTCTCTGGATGAATAAATCACTTATTAAATCTAGTGAAATGATCCTTTTTTCCTATTGACGTTGATTGCAGAAAGCATACAATCTGAAATCACGAAACTAATGCTGCAACAAGATTGTATTAGTAAATGACTTAAATGAATGAAATTGCTTCTCAGTGATGAACAAGTGATAGCATTGTATTTCATTAAATTTTCCTTTATGTTTAAAATATAACTTGCTTCAAAATAGGCAGTGTCTGGTTTTCTTGATAAGTGGATAACAGATGCAGATGCACAGCTTTCAGCATGCCTTGCTGACAAACCAGTGCTAGTATTCAACGATGCACTCTAACCTTAGCAAGTATTGTGTTACAAGGGTTGCTAGACTGGAAAAGTATAAGTTGTGAGCAAAAGCAGTCATAAAAACATGCATGCAATGGCTTCTAATCTAAAGTGTCTACGTAAAAATGGTGCCTGTTCTCTCTGATTTCTGATTTGTGTTTGGTTGCTTTAGTGACCGAAATGTTTAATATTTTTCTTCTGCAGAGCCAATATAGTAATGAAAAAGTAAGCTTTATTCTCTTCTGGCTTATGTGTTATTAATGGACTTGTTAAATAAATTCTGATTTCTGGATCTTTATTAATGGCCAAGATACTCAACCCAGAATGCAGCTTGATTTTCAGATCTCAGGTTGTTGACAGTTAAAAAATGACCTTTCACGTGGACATTTTGAATTTTAGCTGTGTGGCTGGAACAAAGGCCAGAACTTGGATTATAGCATAGCTTGCATGAAAGCTATTGGTACAGCCGGTATTGGTGTTTCCTGATGCGTTATTGAAGCTCAAGGCCTTCTTTACTCCCCAAATCTTTTGGACAAGACAAGCCAATTGTGCAAGGCAGCTTCAGATTTAGGATGAAGATGTCTGCTTATTTAGATTTAGGTGATCCAGAGGACTCCGTTGCCCATATGGAGGAACGTCAGGATAAGAATGCAACAAGGAAAGATTTCTTTGAGACAGCTGATTTTTTTGACTTAGGTCAGGAATCTACAAAGGCCACAATTGCTGTACCTGGGCCAGGAACACTCATCTAATAGGCTTGTTGTATCTTTGCACCCTACTTTTTGACCAGCTGGTAAAAGTGTGTTAAGACCCCCATGTACAACTGCTCTAGATTCTAAAGGAATTGAGAACATTGCCCTCTTTCTGGGCCATAACTTTTTAAGTTGGTAATGTGACTGTTACATAGGGTACTACTGGTGCAGGGAATAAAAATATCCTATTTGTACATACAGTTGTAATTGTGCAAACTTAGACACAGATTTGTACAGCCATGTATGAAAATGTGGTTAGAAAGCCTGGATTAGATCATTAAGCTCCTTGAAGGTGTTCACACATTGCCTACGAATGAATTAATCAGGTTATCTTTCATCTCTTGCAGGCTGCGTGCAAGGCTTTTTAATCTATCTTTCCAACATTTTACACTTGGTTCACATTTTGAAGATTTTCTTTGCAACCATAAGGGCTATAAACTTCTTTAAAGGAAAACCTAGATTTGCAGCATCTGAATCTGTTATGGATGGTGTTTGACTCTGCTTGCTTACTCTGGCTTTTAAATCACTCATAGACTTGTCCTCCAGCTTACTTACCCTTCATATAGCCTTTTTTAGATCATCATACTTTTTATTAAGATATTTTTTCAAAATCTAAACCATATATGCCAAATTTTCTACTATTAACTTGTTTATCTAATCTTGAGGTATCTGAAAATGATCCCCCTTAAAGAAGCAATGCTGCTTCGATGCCATCATGTTATACTTTTCCACGTGTTGTATTGATGTGTCTAATTACTCCGTTAAAATCCTTCAAATTAGAATCAAATTTAAGACTGTAAAATTCTTTAAAAACTACAGTTGATTTAGGAGTCCACATCACTTTTGAAACTGAATTTGGGCTCCTAAGTCACTTATATAGTCCCCCCCCTCAAAAATTGCCAACAATTTCTAGTGGTTGCAAAGCAAATAAACACAATTTAATTGTCATATCATCTCAGTTCCTCTAAAATCATTAGATTTTGTAGATGCATTTAAAAAGGTTCGGTATTATTAATTAAGCATTTCATTATAAAAGATATATAATTTTAAATTCAGGTCTGAAAGTTGTAGGGCTTACTACTGTAACGAGCCTAACATTTAACAAAGCTATAGTCAAACTGGAGAGAGACTAAACTGTTTTATCCTTTGGTGTAACCCTAGAGAAGATCAGTAAATATCTTTGTTGTAGGCCCCCAGTGCTGACATAAACACAAAGTACTGTCCCGTTATTTGTTTTTATATTTTTTAATAAAGGTAACAGTTAATTCAGTAATTGCAAGGGAATAGATCTAATCACTATTCCCCTGCAATTACTGAATTAACTGTTACCTGGCGTATGGGCAAGGATGAGTATGTTTTCCTTCAGGTGAGTAGGCCAGAGATCTGCTGCCATATGTGCTATTCATTCTCTCTCATGGAAGGTAGGGGTGCTGGAACAATTTTTGTAGTGGAGGTGCTGAGAGCCACTGAACCAAATTGTAAACCCTGTAGATAATGGAATCCACTTCAAGCCTGCCGCACCTCCAGCACCCCTAGTTCCAGCAGCTTTTATGGAAGGATACTTTGCATTTCCTATTGGTTGATTGCTTTTCACGGATTAAATTCTTCATCTTAAACATATATTAAAAACGGAATGTTTTTATAAAACATTTGGCATAAATGAGAAGAGAACTCTGGTCATATCATGAAATTCTACTCTTGTCAATTAACCTGTATAAATAGAACACACCAGAATTGAAATCCCAAGTTTGTTGTATTGTCATGAAAAGTTTCAGATTCATTGGAGGCACTGGGTAAAGCCACTGTATATAGAAATACAATTTTTAATTCAGTAGTCAAATAAATAACTAAATTAAGCAAGTCTCTAAAAAGAAAATTCAATGAAGCAAATTGTTAAATAGGTACTCAAATATCAAGATAATAGAACCACTTTGCAATTATAAAATCAGGTAAATTGTTAAATAGTCATTTATATTTTGTGTAATTTAGCAGATTTAATCTTTTAATTTCAAAACAACTTTTCATGCTTTAACTTCCATTTTGGTTTTAAGGGTAGGATTTTTTCAAAGGCTTTTACGTACTTAAAATAGCAGTTAAGCACGTCTGCTTACCATTTAGTTTCATGTGACATTCACAATAGAAAACTTACAATGGGTTTGGACTATGGAATGTTTGGGCAGTGCATATTTTTTTTCACCTGATATGCTGAGTGGCATCTTTGAAGATTGAAGTGCAATAACTGTTACTGGGTCTATATGGACCGAGCACATAGTAGCAAGGTGAGCCCATAGAATTTTCAGCAGCAGAAGTGCCTTAATTGGCTCCACCCATAACATTTAATATTCCCCTGAAGAGCCTATTGCCAACGGCTTCCACTTCCAATTGGGACTTTCAGAATGTGGGCATGGATGCCCAGCACATCTGCAGAGCTAAAAAATGTTATGCATGTTAGGCTCATATAAAAATATTTGTAATAAATAATTATCTCATAGCAAGCTGGATCGGGGTGTGTATGTAGTTTATGGAGGTGGATTAATTTAACCCTTTAACACAACACTAGTTTAATTCTGTAAATCATTTAAAATGTAAATTAATGTGAAAATGCATCAAGCTGTTCTGTCATTTATTTTAATTCAAGTATTTGACTTTTTTATTTATGTGGCGAGTTTGTACCGATGACATCTGGATGAATGTATTCATTTTTGTTTGAACTGTTCCATATAACATACTGTTTCTTACTTAAGTTTGATACAACTCCAGTTCACTACAGAAATATTTTTCAACTTCTGTATTATTTTAACTGTCTAGTATTTAGCATTTAGAGTGTGGGCTTGTTGGGAAGAGGTAGCTGGGGTAATGAGTAGCAAAGTGGTTAGGGGAAGGGGCTGCTATACCCTGTCACTGGCTTTGTTCTTATCTGGGACAAATCATTGTTTTCTTCAAGTTCCTAATCCATCAAATGTAGGTATTTACCGTTGTAAAACACTTTGCAATTCACAGGTGAAAGGCATGTTTAAATTCCCTTGGTGTTATGCTGGAGAAGTTCTAGAGATGTTCCTTTTGTAGTTAAACAAGTAACAAAACTCATGTAAAAAAACAACTTCTAACTTAATTTTTTCCAGTCAATGTAGTTGGATGACAACTTAATGTTTTGTGGTGGAGTGTGTTCCACTAAATTCTTATACACACAGGTATAATTGAACTGAATGGAATCTTGGCATGAAAATCAGTTTGACTTTAACACAAGTTGGACTTTAAATGTCCAGTTGTTTTATTGCAGTAATTTTTAAAAATATGACCACAAAGGTGGTATTTGGACACGTGATAATTTTTTTATTTTTAAAATGGAGTAATTAAACATGGACATTTCTGGATTTTACTTACCAAGATCTTAATTCAGGGTTCTGTGATTGTTAGAGGATTTCATTAACACCCATAGGAGGAAAAGAAATGCTGAAAATATTCAGAACCCTGAATTCAGGTCTTGGCTGGGGAAAAAGCTTTGTATCAGTACCCTCTGTAGTGCATTGTGTAACACATGATTGCAATTCTAGTTAACTAGTTTTCACTGATTTTTTGAATCTTTTAGGTAACATTCATTTTAATAGATTTGTACCTGCATGCGTGAAACAGATGTGTAAAGCCATGATTAACATCAGTATGAAGTATTAGCTCTTGGAACTGTAATTTTAAACTAGCATGTTTTGTAATTATATTGAGTTTTCAGTGGAGAAAACAAGGGAGAGAGGGGAGTTCTTAGTGGACAAAATCAGGACTTTCTCATCAGCAGAATGCCAGTTAATAGGTTCCAGTGAGATTTACTCTTGTTTGTGACTGTGTCCTAGGTCACAGCTCTAAATGATGTTTAACGTACTGTAACTGAGAATTTGCTCACAAGACTTCAAAAAGTTAGTGTGGGTACTGAATTACTCCTCTCATCATAGCTGCATGTATTATTGCATGTTTAAGTTGTTTATATTTACTATAGTATATGTATCTTGATGTACAAATTTTCATGTTCTCCCCTTCCCCCAACAGGTTGTCGTATCCACTAATATTGCTGAAACATCATTAACAATAGATGGTGTTGTGTTTGTTATTGATCCTGGATTTGCTAAGCAAAAGGTAAATATGTGATGTCTTAACCTAGATTGCTTCTTGCTTAATTAGGGCAGAAAATGTTGGGAACCTGGCTTGCACATAACTTTTATTTCTACAAATATTGTTTAATGTCTTTTGTAAAAGAGAAATCTCATTGTGTGAGGGGAAGATTAGGCCTTTGGTGTTCTAGCTGTGAATGTCTCTACTTTTGCCTGATCAACTGAGAACAGGAACAGAGACTTCCATGTTTTCTTTTCCCTGACCCTCCTTCCCTTGTTACGTAATGTCACCAATAGCAATGCAGGATTTTGTTTGTGCTGCTCTTACATAAAATGTTTTTCTTTTACCATATGGCTCAGGAGCAGCCAAATGAAACTGATTTAGTGTTTCACTCTGCTTCTAATTTTTTTTTTTTGCGAGGGAGGTGGGGTGTTGGTGAGAGGTTTGGGGTTTTTTGCACAGGTGCCCAGGACAGGTATGGGGTGAAGGAGCAGCAGCACAGGTTCAGTCTCTGTAGAAAGGAGGGGTGAAAGATGTGGGCTGACCAAGCGGACAAATAGCACTGTAACAGAGTTCAGGACCCATGCTTGTAGGGGCTGAAAGTGCAGTGGTAGCACATTCACCTACCGAAGGAAAGCTTTGCCTTGTTGCTTACTATAGGAAACTCAGGCTATTAGAAGGAACTGTCACTGTACTGAAAATTAGTGTCCCGTCCTACTCAATCAAAAGGAGAATTACTGTTTGTGTGTTGACTTCAGAGATCAGGGGCAACAAAAGAGATCTCACTTGCATTAATGACTTGCTCCAACCATCTCCTTTTAATTATTTGTAGTTTTCTGCAATTTTTGCGCTAGAATGGTCTTCTTGGTCTGAAGTCCAGAAATGATTTTTTTGAAAGTTTGAGCAAACTCAGTTCATCCATTATTGAGATTTCTGCACGTTTTAAGAAAAATCATGAAAATCCCATCAGTGCAATAAAATGTTATACATGCATAACTCAAAAATGGCTGGGCTGCTTATTTGATTTCTGCCTGTTTTGCAGACTGAGATTTAAGCAAAAAGCTGTGTTTGAAAAAATAGGGCAAGTTTTAAGTTGCGTGTTCACATATTTTCACTTATATACAGTAGGACTGTGCTTGTGGTTTATTAATCTAAAGTTATAGCAATCAAAAACATTGGAATGTTTTGAAATGCTTCAGTTTTTTTAAATCAATCTAAATCATGAGGGTGCCTTACAATGTGGTCCAGAGTTTGTCAGAAAGTTTCTTTGACATTAATGAATGCACGTAATCTACTGAACTAATTTTTTTTGTAGCACCCAAACATAGATTTTAAACAAAAATTCAAGCAAGTCTGCAGACATGTATTGTATCTAGTGTAAGGAAAGTTCTTTAATTTCCACTTTGTATTTTGTACTACGTGACAGATTCCTTAGGTTTTAAAATATAGTCTTGCTTTATGTCATCAGCACAGTTTTACAAGTTTTTGATTTCCTGACCCCTCGGTACTTGATTATTCAACCTTATAATTACATTGAGGCTATCTATTTTTACATGGAATTATTTGAGCACCAGCAGTGTGTTTAGCACTGTATAGAACAAACGGGAGACATGAGTCCTGCCATGAGAATCTTATAATCTAAACATACACACATTAAAAGTGGACAGGGAGCCTAACTGGAAAAGATGTTAACAAATGAGTTGAAAAGTAAACATTTCTTAGTTTAGAGGGGCAAATGTATTTGAAGCTTTCCATTACAAATCCAGTTGTTTTCTGTAGCCAGAAAATTTCTCTGACATAAATGAATGCACATAATCTTCCAGTTAGAAGCAGTATTTGAAAATTTAGACTAAAACCTTTTTATTTTCTGCATAACATTTTTACCTACATGTGAGTGTTACTCACTTTTTTCTTTTCCCTGCTTCGGACTCCACTATCATATAGGTATACAATCCTCGTATTAGAGTTGAATCTCTGTTGGTGACAGCGATCAGCAAAGCATCTGCTCAGCAGAGAGCTGGCCGTGCTGGTCGTACTAGGCCAGGCAAGTGCTTCAGGCTTTATACGGAGAAAGCGTACAAAACTGAAATGCAGGTAAGATTGCTTAGTTGAATGTAGAATCTCAAAAATTGCTTTACCATGCAAGAAACCCAAAACAACTGTCAAACACTGCTCCCCCCCACCCCCCAAAAAAAAACAAACAAAAAAAAAAAAACCAACAACAACAACCTAGTAACCACTCATCACAAAAACAAAAAGTGGAACAAAGTACAACTACTCCACAACCCACAGAATTTGAAAAGAAAGTACTCAAAGAAAAGAGATTGCCTCACCCACCTGTCTCACTTTTACCAGATATTGCCAGCGTATTTTAAGGTGGTTGAAAAGGCAGGAGAATTAAAAGCAAAGTAGAAAACAAACTTTTTTTTTTTTTTTTTGGCCAGGACAACACCTATCCTGAAATTCTGAGATCCAACTTGGGATCTGTGGTGTT
The DNA here is from genome assembly GCF_015237465.2 of Chelonia mydas. Lineage (NCBI taxonomy): Eukaryota > Metazoa > Chordata > Testudines > Cheloniidae > Chelonia > Chelonia mydas. Next base: position 106,713,934 of record NC_057852.1, read on the forward strand.
ACAACTGAAGAAACTTGGTATAGATGACTTGGTGCACTTTGATTTTATGGACCCACCAGGTATGAACTTGTTATCAAGTTTGTTTAGAATTATATCTTATGGATTTGCTTTTGTAAGAGTTTACTTTCTGTTACTCTAGAAAATTTTAATTGCAGTGGATATTGTGTAAGTAGAGACTAATAAAATGAACCAGAATTCGATCTGCCAGTTGTATTTTAACTATTTTATGATCATCCATAATCAGCTTTCTCAGGTTATTCTGATTTTTAGTGCTCACACCCTTTTGTTACCTCCTCTCTTCCTTCCTCCCACTAAAAACCGCCAATAACAAAACAAACAAAACACAACTCATCTTTCTGTCATTGCTTGCATGAGTGCTTTCTTTTTTATTTAAGCAAGGAGTTCCACAGTATGCCCCCTGTTCGGAGAGGATAAGGCAAAATCAAGTCATCTGTGGTAGAAAACCTATTAGTTTAGTTAATGAGGTTTTTTTACTTAACACCTTGATTACACAATCTGATTGCACATCAATTAACAATCCCATGTAAATAAGATTGGCCAGTACTTTTAAAGTTTAATGCACAGTTTGGCATATTGAAGCATAAAATGAAAGTACCATCTCAATTGTGAATTTAATTTTTGTAAACCTTTAAAAATGTAAAAGCCAGTTCATGTTGCTACTTAAATATCAGTCTGGGCTCTGATTTTTAAAATTATATATGGCAGTATTTTTAAATCCTTGTTAAGCATTGGAATACAGTCATACAAATATGTCAGAATCCTTGTTCCCATGCAGGAGATCTGTATAATGGTAAATAGTATTACTTTATCTGTGTATACATACATCTGGAGAAATAGAGGACAAGGACAGCATTTTTGTAAGACCAGAGGATGTTTGTTGAGACTGCAGGCATCTAAAGTTCTTCTTTTCTTTTTCTTTTAAAAGTCCTGTCTTAAAATATTGGTATTCAAAAAGTGACTTTGGACTTACTTTGTATGAAACTAAAGGAAGGGGAAGACATATCAGCGTACTTGGTATAATAATAGATGTCGATGTCACTAAATATTTGACACTCTTCATATCACTTGTGTCTGGATTCTGAAAAGTGCTTTTAAAAACAAAACTCAGCCTGCAGATTAAGTATCCTTAGCAATAAAAATTGAGTTTCTTGTTGGTGAAGATGGTAAACTTTTATTAACACAATTTTTGTGAAAGAATGACAAAACTGTCAAGAAATAGGGTAGAGGTGTAATATGTATTTTGAGCAAGATAAATTTAATGCATTCTTAATTAGTTAAGCAATAATTAAACTGTGCCCTCTGACACAGCCTTTTCGCAAGTGACCGCAAATAGAGAGCTTCTTGCCCTGTCTCTCATATGTATGGACCTGTTTGCATGCACTTTCTCTCTGTAGACCCAGAAAAACTTACAGTAAAAAAAAAAAAATTTAAATGCCCCAAGTTAAAGAAAGAATAATAGTAAATATTTTTGAAGTTCATTACAGTTGAAACCCAGATGTCATGATAAACTTGTAACCATCTTTAATAGGGTAAATTAGCTGACTTAGAAAAAGGTTTTGAATCTTGTGTAGAAGTCGCCTATATCAAACTTTGAGTATTATGACAGGTTTCAGAGTAACAGCCGTGTTAGTCTGTATTCGCAAAAAGAAAAGGAGTACTTGTGGCACCTTAGAGACTAACCAATTTATTTGAGCATAAGCTTTCGTGAGCTACAGCTCACTTCATCGGATGCATACTGTGGAAAATACAGAAGATGTTTGTTTTTATACACACAAATCATGAAAAAATGGGTGTTTATCACTACAAAAGGTTTTCTCTCCCCCCACCCCACTCTCCTGCTGGTAATAGCTTATGTAAAGTGATCACTCTCCTTACAATGTGTATGATAATCAAGGTGGGCCATTTCCAGCACAAATCCAGGTCGTCCCCCCCCCGCAAACAAACCCACTCTCCTGTTGGTAATAGCTTATCTAAAGTGATCACTCTCCTTACAATGTGTATGATAATATTATGTGATTCATTGGTTGCTAGATCTCTATAATTGAATTTGATGACAGCTTGTGTTCTGAATTTGGTCCGCTACAGAAAGAAAAATGATAGTGTATAATAGTTTGTACTTGGTCAGATTGTTGCTTACTAAAGGCAGCTGGACTAATAGAGTGTTTTTCTTTCAGCTCCTGAAACTCTGATGAGAGCCCTAGAGCTTTTGAATTATCTAGCTGCTTTAAATGATGATGGAGACCTGACTGAATTGGGATCCATGATGGCTGAATTTCCACTGGATCCACAGCTGGCTAAAATGGTTATTGCAAGTTGTGACTACAACTGTTCTAATGAGATCCTATCTATTACTGCCATGTTGTCAGGTAATAGCAGGGGGAGGGAAAGAGATGCCAAACAAAGTCCAGATCTCCAGTTTGAGAAAATATTTTGGTTTTCCAACATCTGTACATATAAATTACTACAAACACACCTTTTAATAAAGCTAGAATTTTGCCTTTCAGAGCTTATTTTATAGAATTATTCATAGTGGGTTAAAGTTTAGAAATGAAATTAACACTTACTAAAGCATGCAATATGCATGAAATGGTGAAACAAGAATTTGACTTCCTAGATTGTAGCTAAAATATCTTGGGTTTTTTTGTTTTGTTTTTTTTTAATATGGAAGAATTCTAGGCCATTGAAACAGAAATGTATATTGCTTTGCTTAGTATGGAAGAATTCCAGGCCATTGGAACAGAAGTGTCTATGAGGATTGTTGTCCATTTCTGTTGAGGACTAGGAGTTCAGCCACTTTATTTTTAACATCCCCCATCTAATTTGTGGTATTCCTTTACATAATTTGTAAACTCAACTCTTCCCAAAGTGATCTTATTTAAAAAAAAAAAAAAAAATTACTAACCTTAAACTCAGATAAATTAAATACTACATAAATTTCCCAAGTTTTCAAAGTAAAAAGGAAAGCCAAAAAGGGTAGTAGCATATTTATTCCAAAAATGGAAAAGGAAATTTCATTTCATTTAATGGATATGTGTGTGCAGCTATATTTTGCTGTTGCAAAACATGAATGTTAGTATGCTGTAGCAGAGCTGATTGTCAAGAAATGTCGTCTGAGGAAAAAAACAAGAAGTCAAGCGGGTTCCATGTTTAAATCTCCAGTTCTATAGAACGATTGACTTTATGCTCAGTCTTAACAAGATGGCAGCAAGTTTTAGTCCATTGTGGTGATGAGGATATTAATATTGGTTCTTACCATTTACAGACTTGTTTACAATACAGTTATACTTCTGATCCTTCTTGAAATGGTTCAAGCTTAATGTAGATGATTAGAAAAATGTTTTAGCTAAGTGTAAAATCTTGCTTTAGTTTAGTCTCAGCATATTAATGATGTGAAAGTTTTTTGTAAGAACAAGCTAAAATGTTTGCAGAGTTTTTGACTGTTCAGACTCAGAGCAGATGGGCAGGGCAGAATCTAATCATTTTTAACTAAATTGTAGCCTTATTTGCGGAGGTGGTGGTAGGTTGGTGCCTGCCTTTTCTGTCACTTTTTCCTTTCCCCTTCCTACCCACCCCAAAAGTTATATTAAAGAGAAAGTATAAGGCAAATAAACTTTTGAATTTAATATCTTGCCTTTTATTTTCTACTGAGTATGTTAGGGGTCATCTAGATGAATAGTGCCCAGAAATCTGTGGTGTTATTCTACAGGGCACCAGCATGTCACACACTTAACTGTCTGTGTGGTCCCTGCTACCATACAATAGAAGTTTCTTAGGGGACATTGACCTGCTGCTATTTCAAAACTGAGGGCACCTTAGAAAGCTTCTAGTGGGAGATGGGGGTCCACACAAACAGTGTGTGGCATGTAGTGCGCTGTAGATTTATACCCCAGCTTGTTGTGCACTATCTGTTTGTCTAGACAAGACTTTTTTTTTTTTTTTTTTCTATTTAGCTTTCTCCCCTCGAAGCCTATGTTTAAAAAAATCACCACCATCTATTAGGATTAATAATAATATATAGAAAGTTGGCCGCTTAGGATTGTGTCTTTCTTGGATGTAGTTAAACTACTTTTGTTAAAACCAAAAATCCAAAAAATGTTCTACAAGGCAAACAGCTGGGCTGGTCATAACATGTTGCAGAAAGCACATGTAGGAGCTATCCAGTATCAATTCAGAGATTAGCTTTTCGGATTAAATGGAAGAGCTAAATACCAAAAAGGAGGAAGGAATAGCATTATTGACCACAACAGCAAATAAGTTAGTTAAACCTTCATACAATAAGTTCCTTTTACAAAAAGCTGTTTTGAGGAGTGTGAAGGCTTATTTAAACTAGGTAAAGCCAGGACATTCGATATTATTCATTCCTTAACTCACTGTTTTGAATACTTTTGTAGCACTTGCTAAATTGCAGGCTTATGGAGATCTCTTCCACATTGAGGAAAAACAGTGAGTCAGTGGAGTGACAGCATAATTAAGAATTTGTTTTTTTATTTGCTCAAGTTAGACTTAGCTTTTTAATATTTTCTTATTTCCTTTGTTTTCAAATATGGGAGTTCAAAGATGTTGGGTTGTGGAAGAAACATCTTCATTTACATTGTATTTGATCCATTGGTCTTTCAGATTTGTTACCATGTGAATTGAAGAGTAGGGTTCTTCCACTAACATTGCTGTTACAATGTCCACCTTTTATTGGAATTTCATGCAGTATTCAACTCGTGCAGTATAGCCGGTCTTTAAATGTAGCATTTACTAGCTTTTATGAGAGAGAAAAATCAAAAGGTCCTTGTCTGTGTTACAGGCAAATGATATCTAGAATAGTGTTTCTAATTAGGTTTGTGGGCTTTAGTTGTGAAAAAGTGCAAAAAGTCCCAAGTGACTGGAAAAAATAAAGAACATAGGCCTTCAGGGCTCTTCTTTCAGCATGTTTCATAGCATTAAATTAACTTAAAACACATACAAAACCTTATGTTGCTGTCTACTTAAAGAAAAATCAAACTGTTTTTTTTTTTTTTTTTAAATGAGGTGAAGACCTTGTATAACAACTTTCAACCTCATGAATTAAGATTAGTGTTGCAAACCTATCAAATTGGGGTGGCTGCTTATAAAATGTTGACAGACCATAGAACTAAGTGATGCTGCAGTAAATATTTGTGCACTTAAATTGTCTATTCGTCTGTTAGATTTTTGGCACTTAATTTCTGGTTTTGAATTAAAAGTCAAAGCATGCTCATGGATAAAATCACGTGTATAAGAGAAACTGAGGATAGGCAGAATTCATCAACTTCAGAGTGGGAGTTTTATTTCAAATAGTGCCAAAGGGCGGTTTAACCTTCCACCACTACCGCTACCATCATGACCTTGGACTTCTTTATACTTTCTCATTCACATAAGTTTCTGTGCACCAGTGCTGATAGCAATACCTACTGGAGGTGACAGAATACATGTAAGGTTGAAATTACCTAGCAGCAGACTAGTAGTAAAATTTCACCAGCTGCACTAGTGCAATATAGTTTGAAAACTCTCTTCTGTACTTTTGTCCACAGAGAGCCTCTCTGAAAAAGACTTCCTCTTAATTAGACAATCATTGTCACTTTGATACTGCTGTGTGGTACAGCTATCAGCACTGGGTCTTGAACTAAGATCTGTTGAGCCTTCTAGTATATTTAGGCAATCTTGATGGCCTTCAGAATAGAGATTTTGATGCCTACATATAGTTCTAGTCAAAATAATCAGGTACTCTGTAGCTTTGAAACCCTCTTGTCTTACAGATGTGGTTAGGTGTTGATGTACCAAATCAAGGTAGTAAACAGTCCAAGATGCAGTTGGAGGCCATCCTGCCCTGCCCTATGCTCTGTGAACTGACCTAGCTAGGCCTTGTTCCTCTATCTGTGAATGCGTGACTCATCGATATGGGCGTTTGTGTTGGGCCCATACCAACCTTGTTTAGTCCCACAGTGTTTTGTTCGCCCCACGGAAGCCAAGAAAGCAGCAGATGAAGCCAAGATGAGGTTTGCCCACATAGATGGAGATCATTTGACCTTGCTGAATGTCTACCACGCTTTCAAACAAAGTAAGTGAAAACCTAAGCATTTATATAATATGCATTAACTCTTAATATTACCATCCTCTATGCCTGGTGTCAAGTGTGAATTAAGCGAGCCTATTTCAAAGTACCAGCTTTTTATATAACAGAGTATTTTTAAATAAATAAATATTATCATGTGAGGAAAGATTGGCATCTTTTTAACAATGCTATCTCTCTTACCTTAGAACTAGGAAGTAATCTCATTTATCTGGAAGATTGACTTATTAATACCTGAACTCTGGCTGCTGCCCAGTTGTATTTTTTGACTACCAGTTCCCCTGCAGCTTTTGCTAGATCTGCGCCATGGGTTGCCTCTGTGCCTTTCTGAATTGGACTTAGGCACTGAGTTTTTCAGGAGGCAGATGCAGATAGTTTAAGAAACTATTTTAAGAATATTGTAGAGTTTTATAAAATGTTGGGGTTGTTTCTGATGTTTCTTTTCCTGTAAAATTACATGCCAAAGTTATCACAAGTCCACCTGTTGAGCTGAGAGGGAGAGAGAATAAAACCTACAAATGTAAAATCCCTTTAGGAGACACTTGAAATAGCACATCTGTATCCCTCAAACAAAATTTTTGTTTTAAAATTGGGTATCTTGGTCTGGCCCAGGTCTTGAAGTGAGTGCTGGGTAGCCTTGGACAGCAAGGAATCTACCTTTCCCAGGCATATGAAATATTAGGCGTAGAAAACCTGAATTTTGCTTGTCTTGGGCAGAGGGTAATGTCTTTGGGGAGTTTTGAGGAGGGGATATTTCAGAGTTGGGAGGAGAGGAGCATTTCTGGAATCAGGTTGATTTGGGAAAAAGGCTGGTTAGGGGACCGGAATGTTGGAATAAGTCTCAAGGAAATTAATTTTTAGAAGAGCATAGGTGACATGTCAATAGTGAATGGTAAGTTTATCACATGGCTCTGTAATTTATCACATGGATATCACTTGTACATATATGGCTTGTATGTATATATACAAACACAGTATTCTCTCCTCCAAACCCATCACTCTTTTTGTTCAAAAATATTTCTGCAGTTTGAGCAAGATCAAATGACAGAGAGGTGAAGATAAGCAGTTCTATCTCTTTTTGAAAAATAACTATAAAAGTGGCATCCTGGATTTCAGTATTTTCCATCAACCATTTCCATGTCAAATTTGCTTTGTTTGTAAGTCAAAAGATCACATGAACCGCCAAGAAAGCTTCACATGGAGTTTAACAATCCAGCTGTATTTTTACATAATCAGTAGAAGAAAAGGTAGATTTAAAAAAAATTTGAACTCAAGACTTGGCTGGCAGGTTTGGTGTATGATGCAAAATTGAATCCAGTTTACTCTTCCATAACCTTATTGCAGCGCTAACAGGAGTAAAAACTGTAGGTTTTTAAAGTTAAATTTGTATGTAGAATTAAAATGCCATTATTACCTAGTTGCTTTTTGACTATAACCACATGTGGCGCTCCAGTAGCAAGAGAGAGTGTCCATGTTTTTTGATAAAAGAGCCTACAGATGTCTTCAGATCTTCGCTTTGAGCAGTAGTTAAGAGGCTTCTGTGAAAACTCACTATTAGTTTTGGAGAAGCTTGCACTGCTGCCACCTTTATGCTATCTGCTCTTTAGATTGAGGACTTGAGGCTCCAGGATTCTCCATGTACCTTTTATGGACACTTAATTTGAACATTTTTTGGAAGCCTGCAAGTGAAGGAAGTGCTTGACTTGGAGGGTGAAAACAATGCTGCTTATGAAAATTAGATTTAGAATACTCTGCCGAAAGTGATAGCAGCTTTCAGTCTTCACTTAGCATCAAAATAATATTTATTGGTGGTGTTGTGTTGGGTCCTAGGTCTATCTTGTTTGGGATCCAGCAGTTGTGGCAAATACCTTAGTGTTAATACAACTGTTTTTACCCCCAAAAGAGAGTCATGTGCTGTTATGAATACAGTTTTTCCTCCTAAACCACTGTCTCTTTAAAAGTACAAGTACTCTGGTGAAGCATACGTTCAGTAATGATTAAAGGAAAACTGACGTGACAGTACATTTACAACGGGGCTGTGGTGATGTGTTCAGTTTGAGTAAGATGCCACTCTCTGCATGTGGAAATACCTGGGGAACCAATTATTTCTTAATTTCACAGTGTTCCTATGGTACCTTATTTTGAGCTGGGGACTGCAAGTGGATATTCTTTTGTACAGGACATTATACAACTCCGGTTAAGTTCAGTGAAGGGGATAAGGATTAAATGGCATGCAGTTGAGATTTTCTCTCCAGTGTTTGGCTTAATAACTTTAAATTACTCTAGGGCTAGTTTGTACTGTTCATTCTACCAAAAAGCCTCTACATTAATCCTTTGTTTGTAAGGTGTCTTATGAGAGGAAAATATAATCTATTTTTAATAGTTATAACATCTTGGCTTCCACAAAATAACTTGACAGCTTCCTCAGTATGAAATTTATCTTTTTTTGCTAGTCTGAAAATACAGAAAACTTACTCGGAAAACTACTACCTTAAATTTTGCACAACTTTGTACTTTTCACCTGTTCACTTATACTTAAGTGAAGGATCACTTCTCTAAATGTTCAGGCCAGTGTCCTTTAAGAATGAAGTGATCCTACAGTCTAATTTCACACAGCATATATAAAGTATTCATGAACATGGAAGACTTCTTTTTAACAAATAATACATAGTAATACATTAAGACAAGAGGCAGTTCTGCTCTACTTGGCACTGGTGAGGCCTCAGCTGTGTGGTCACCACATCTTTTTTGATGTGTGGACAAATTGGAGAGAGTCCAGATGAGAACAACAAAAATGGTATGTTGAGAGAATATCACCTATGAGGAAAGATTTTAAAACAAAACAACTGGGCATGTTTAGTCTTGAGAAAAGAAGATAGGTAGGGACCTGACAAGTCATAGAATCACAGAATATCAGGGTTGGAAGGGACCTCAGGAGGTCATCTAGTCCAACCCCCTGCTCAAAGCAGGACCAATCCCTCAATTTTTGCCCCAGATCCCTAAATGGCCCCCTCAAGGATTGAACTCACAACCCTAGGTTTAGCAGGCCAATACTCAAACCAAGTCTTCAAATATGATAAGGGCTGTTTATAAAGATGATGTCCCTGGCCACTGAATGTACAATAAGAAGTAATCTGCAGCAAGGGAGATGTTGGTTAGGTGTTAGGAAAACTTTCTGATTTAAGGATTGTTTCAGTAGTGGAACAGGCTTCCAAGGGAGATTGTGGAATTTCCATGCTTGAAGGCTTTTAAGAACAGATTAGACAGACACCTGTCAGGGATGGTCTTAGATATACATGGTCCATGGACTTGAGCTTCTTTCAGCTCTTCATATCTATGATTAAGTAATGCTGCTTTTGTCAGATTAGTAAAGCCGCAAAGGTAATTTCAAGTGCATCTTTTGAAGAGAAACTGGCATTGCAGAGCTACTTAAGAATGAAACACATTTCTTAAGTACTTTTGGTATTGTCTAAATGTTTCTGATTTTTGTTATTGAAGGGAACTGATGCTGTGTTTAATGTTATCACCCTTCTTTAAATACACTGAAATGAGCTAATGTTACAATGTCTCGATAGAACCACCATTTCTGAACAGTAAAAGGAGTAAAGTGTGAGCGTACCCATGGTAGGCAACTAGTCTGGATAATCTAGAGCACTAGAAGTATGGAATTCTGGAGATGTTACCGTGATAGGCTGTGACCAGCCGCTTATGTCTGCTTTAATTTTCCCTTCAAAAGGCAGAAAACACTTAACCTACCACGCCTCTAAGATAGCTAAAGCATGCTTCTACTGTTCTTTAAAGATGAAAAAGCTCTATAAAAGGGCTTAATATTTAAGGAGGTTTTATTATTCATTTGATTTAGTTGATGCATCAATGCAATATAGTTGTACTAGTCTCTCTCATGCATTCATTACCCATATAACAGAAGTTAGTAAAGATTTCCACATGCTACTTGCAGCCTGTTCATTTTTCCTAGCAGTGTGGGCCAAGCTTATTTGCACTTGTGTGGCATAGTGCCTCTCATCTTAGGAAGAAAGACATTTATTGGCATAGCTTGTGAGCAAGACAATAGTGTTTAGACATGTATGTGTATTACCGCACACAAAAAATGCTAGGTATATTCTGTGGTCCTGGCCACACATTTCCTGAGTAGAAGACAATTTAGCCAAGTTATCTAATGTATAAAATCCACTGAAGAGCCTAAGAACTGTTAGCACTTACAAAATATGGATTTTGTTTCTGGTTCATCTGATTGACCATTCAGTTGGTCACTGTTTTATTTATTTGTTTTAATGGGATAAAACGTTCAGTTTTGGATGATTAATGATTTTTTTTTAATGTTGCAGATCATGAGTCGGTTCAGTGGTGTTATGACAACTTCATTAACTACAGGTCCCTGATGTCTGCAGACAATGTACGCCAACAGCTGTCACGAATCATGGATAGATTTAATTTGCCTCGTAGAAGCACAGACTTTACAAGCAGAGACTATTATATCAATATAAGAAAGGCTTTGGTTACTGGGTATTTTATGCAGGTATGTGTGTATCTGTATATGAAATGTATAGACTCCTCAGTTTTTGCTGTGTAGATTTTAACTTTACCTTAATTAACTATCACCAGTTATACAACTTATATGAATATTACTTATAAAAATGTTTAACCACAATTTATTCAAATCTATTTAGTAGAAGATTTATTGAGTAGGAGTGTGCAATCAACCTGACAAATGACAGTCATCTCAAGAAAACCACACACTTGGAAGAGAAATTGCAGTTAAACTAATCAAATTTTTTCAAATGTTATTTCTTTAGTCTTTACTAGTTACCTTGCTGAATAGCTGGTGATTAATCCCTGGTAAATATTGTAAAAGAAACAAACCAAAGCACAGTCCTAATACAATTGTCTTTCAAATACAATGATTTTAAAATGCAAAATAGACAGTGTCTAATCTGACAGAACTACAGAAAATGTATTTGTATAATTGTTTCTGATATTTGAAGCATGAGAAGGAAACTGCATTACAACTGCCATATTGTTTTTCCAATATGAAAGAGGGAGGATCAGGTAGCTGCTTGCTTTAGCAAGTTTAAAATAAAAATTAAGTTTTACAGTGGCAATAAGCTTCCATCTGGATAATGGTCAACTGCTTCTAAAAGCAAATGCTCTGAGCATTTTGATTAAAGTATTGACTCATTATTTTTAAATATGTAGGAATTGTTACGCTTGTCATGACTAATGCTTTATTTAGAGCTTCGTTGTTGGACAGGATATTGTGTTAAACATTGAGGTTATTCTAATTATCTAATCATAATATATATGGACTGCAAACTTGTGCTCCAACAATTGTCAACAACTGACTTATAAATACTGATAAATATTTAAGCTGAACTGGTGATTGATCATTTCAGCCTTGACACTGTCAGTGATAAACCATGGGTGGAGCACAGACTCCATAATTGATCTATCAGAATCCCAGGGAAGGAGATAGAAAAATATTGCAAGACTGTCAACCTTTTTCTCAAACTTTTTTTCCGTATGCAGAATGGTGATATATCCTACAACAGTTAGTGCTCTTGGGAGAGTTATAGCACTGGCCCCTTTTCTGCTTTTTAATTGTCCACGTTTCTATAATTGTGCGCTCTGATGCATAGTGAGGAAAGAATTACTCCAGAATACCAGCAGACATAAAATTTGTATAGTTGGTACTTGCAAGGAAATCAAGCCATATTCACTGTTTACTTTCTAAAAGAAAATTTTAGCTGATCAGAAAATGTGGGAGAGCTGTATTCTTATGAGAGGACTGTTAAATGGCTACGCAGTAAGCCAGTCTGCCTTTTAGTGAAAGCGTAGTTTACATAGACTTATTTTGTGCCAGGTTCTTTCTTTTAAAAAGTTACTAACATGTCCATTGATTTTGTGTATTTTGATGGGAGAAAAGCTCATGTGACTCTGATGTTTTATGTTTGTCTGAATTCACCTTTTAGTGGGTAACTCTTTAACGGTAGTATTATGATCTTTTGTTTTATTTTATATTAAAATACAAAAGATTACATTTATGTACCATTTAAAATTACATATAAACCAAAAATGGAAATCATGGTTTTCATACTAATGTTATCTGAACAATGGGCTGTATATTTTAATTATAGTAAACATTTCTCAAAACAGTAATGTATTGAGACAGAAATTTTAGAGAACAGACCTGTTTAGTCTGTGGTTTAAACCAAAAACAGTTGCCAAAAGATCTGCCACAAGCTTGCTGTATTAAGTTTCCTATCTGTACTAATACCTGACAAGGGCATTGAGACCTGATTATTGATACTGCTTGGAAGTGCACTGGTATAAGTTACTAGAGAAGTGCAGAGTTTTAACTAAGAAATAAATGGAAAATACACTGACAGATTTAATGTTACTCTTGAGAATGTTCTGACTTTTTATGTGAACATACTTTGTTAATTTTCTTTCATCTTTAAGAGGGGAAAATGTTAAATTCTACATTAGTCAAATTTGAGTGCTGGAGAAAAAATGGTTTTATACCTGTAGTTCATAATTGTTAAAACACCTGCAGCGCACATACTCTTCTCAGTCTAAGCTTTGTTTCCTCATACAAATTTCAGGCCCTAAACTATTTAAATTCCTTGGCCTTCAGGGCGCAAATAGCTATATAGAAACTTCAGCACTTCTTTTGCACTTGCATCTTTTAATTTCTACTTTCAAATCTATTTTTGGAAAGCTGTGAGAAAATATTACATAAATATTAAAATAAATAGATATGTTCTGAACATACGTGAAAGATGCTACTGCAAATATGAAGTATTGGCTCGTGAAATACGTCAAAAATAGTACTTTATGTAACTCTTTGTAAGTGTGCCTTAGGAGATGGTCCTCAGTAAGGGCATGATTAGACAGACACGTACATAAATATTCCTTCATTTCACACCCTAGGTCTAACAGATAGCTGAGACATAAGAAGCCCTAAGAGATGAGACTATATATTTTGTATGCTTTGCATTAGCCTATAGTATTCAGATTAGAATACATAAAAATGAAAGGGGAAAATAGAAAAATGAATGGCCTTTGATATATAGGAGATCGGACTCGATCTAATGATCTTGTCTGGCCTTAAATTTTATGTATCTATTAGAAAAATGGCAGCACATTTATTTATTTCCCTGGTCATAATCCTGTCTGATCTGATAAAAACAGATCACGAAGAACTACATTTTCATGCTTTAAAAAATAATATATTTCTGCTCTAATAAAGAGTTGTTTAAGTATAAAAACTGAAATTGTGTGGCTTTAGAAATCTTAAGGATGGAGCCAAAATAACTTCATGGGAAGTACTAAACTGTGTTAAAAGGTGGGATAATTAGCCTCCAAAAAGAAAGTTAAGGAAACAAAATGGGAAAATAACTGAATTGGAAAAGTGCAAGCAAAGGAAGTAATTGCAGGTATAATTGCACTGTCCCAAAATTTGGAGGATACCTGCATCTCAGCGATGCCTGAGGAGGCAAAGGCAAAACAAACGGAATCTTCTATATAAATCTAAACATTTTATCAAAAATAATTTCAAAAAGATTACTAGCATCAGTGGAGTATTCAATAAATATTGACAGGTTTTATTGCAGATAATAGGCTTTTGAATATTGTTACAAAAATGAAGGGGGGGGGAAATCTTGCTGCTGCAAATGTTTTTGTCCTGGTAAATGTATATGTTTTTACAGTGCTTAATGCATTGATGCCCTGATCCCGTTGTTATTTATTTTATATGTAGTGCATTCAAACTATGATTCTCTCGATGCTCAAGTTATAGTTAATGGCTGTAACTCAAAACCTTTTGTTAAAAAGTGGTATGTGCCAGTTGTCTTCTTTTCCCACTCCACTTCCACTGTCGCTTCAGTGGAACCACTGGCAATCAATATTGGGGAATAAAAATAGGTAACATATCATATAAAATTGGTTTTATGCATATGTTTTATTGTATGTTTCAAAACCATCAAAATCAATCCAGAACTTCTCAAAATGATCAAGTGTTACTGTTTCTGGCTATAAGATAAATGACAGGAAAATGGAAGCTATGATGCTAAGCATGAGGAAACCAGAAGTTGAGATTTTTGTATAAATTTAAATAGAGCCAAGAGAGATTCGGATACTAAATGTACATGTTATTAATAAGAAAATTTACAGCAAATATTCCCTAAAATAAAATATTTAAATAAATGAGGAGTTCTTCCCTTACCTTTTCTACATATGATAGAACCAGTTAAACAATTTTTCTCCCAGGAATATTTTTAACCAATATATTCCATTCCCAATCCAGGAAACAAAATTGATTAAAATATTTTATTAAAATAGTGGGAATTATCCAAGAGTGAATCATTATTGGGTGGTCATCCAAACCTGAAATAAAGTAATGGTATAATCTGTGAATTTCCTTTGTGTTGAAAATGGGAAGTTAGGTAAAAATTACCAATTCTTTAGGAATATTTTAAAAGGGATATTTCAAAACACACCACTGCAAATAATATCCCAGAGATTTTAGATAATGCCACAAAAGGTGTAAGAAACATAAGCACAAAAACTTTAAAAATATATAAGAATTTCTCTTAATGTGACATTGGGGAAATATCCTGATTTGCTATAAGTAAGGACAGGTAGTTATTTCTTTCGAATACTTGTGACTTAAGCAGATAAATATTTTTAATTACTATGGTAGCAAAAATGAAAAACAACTGTAGAAATGTGGTTGGTAAGAACAAAAGAATGAAGATAAATGAAATAATTTACTGCCTGTGCTAGATTCACAATTCAGGAAAGATGGCCTAAGATGAACTGATTAAAAAAAATCATTGATATAACTAGCTGTAACTCCATAATCTAGATTGTTTCAACTCTGTTATTTCCTTTCATTATTTTTCTATCACCCTTTTAATATTTGTGACAAAACAAACAGAATTGTTGACAGTACAAAATATCTTCAATAAAGGGATGATGAATTAGCTTTAGATTAACTCTGTAAATAAAACTAGTGATATAAAGATCTCTGAATACTTTACCAAATACTAATAAATTAAGTATTGCAACATCTCTGTGATGTAGGCATTATCTCTTCACAGACAGGGAACTTGGACATGGAGAGGTTAATTGACTGTACCAAGGTCACAGCAAAAGTATGTTGCTAAACCTGCATCTCTCAGCTCTGAGTCTTATGCCATAACCACAGGACCATTCTTCCTCCTGTCATACTGGATCTCCAGCTCTTTTATTGGGCATATGCATTTTTCAGATCCAAAGTGTTAGTAGAAACTATATTATTATAGGTCCATTATTATAATCCAAAGTACTATTGTAGTTGGTGTCAAATGAGAATTTAAGAATCAACATATTGTTCCTTTGTCAGTCCAAGAGGCAGCAGAATGACTAAAGTGCTTGAGTTAGGTGTCCTTGTTGGACTGATACTGGCTTTGTAAGATATTGCTATTAAAAACTTCTTCCAAAGTTTTAATTTTAAAGAACTGTATTTGGTATGCTTTTGTGCTAGAGATCCTCTTCCTAAAGTAAGAACTATGAGCCAGTTTTGTATCACTTTCTCTTGCTTAAATTGCTTATGAATATTTAAGTATATCTTAGGAATTGCCAAAAACACCAGAAATCTTGACAGGCAATATAAATAGTTACTCTTGGCTGGCAAGTATGCAAAGTCCATATGAGGTTTAGAAAGTTAAGCTTATATATTTTAGAAAAAGAAACAAGTATTTTCAAGGTAAGACGTCTGCTATAGAGTTGTGCAGACAATAAACAGGTGAGTAGTTTTAAACAATTTCAAACAGTTCACAAAGAAGAGATTTAGTTTCTTACATGTAAAGAAAACCTCTGTTTTTTGTTTTGTTTTTAATTTAGGTGGCACATTTGGAGCGAACAGGGCATTACTTAACAGTGAAGGACAACCAGGTGGTGCAGTTACATCCTTCCACAGTTCTTGATCACAAACCTGAATGGGTGCTTTATAATGAATTTGTCCTTACTACAAAGAATTACATCCGCACATGTACAGATATCAAGCCAGAATGGTGAGCAAAAACACTTGAACATTTTCTCTTGTTCTAAGAATCTTTTTTTTAAATCTGAAAGTGTTTTCTCAAAATTCCCTAAAGTTAGTACTTTTTTTCACAACTGTCTCTATAAAACGTGTTTTCCTATAAAATGTTTTGATGGAGTAGCTGGATTTGTGCACTTACAGGTGACTTGAGCTCCCTTGATCTGTACATATAACTCCCATACATTAGTGGGGGCTATATGTGTGAACAAGGGGGTTTGGTTTCTGTTTTAGATGTTTATATTTGTTAGTAATGAGGAGTCCTGGGATTTGTTTTGAGGACTGAGCAGGAAGGATTTAACATTGTGTCACAGACTTGGCGTGAAATCCTGGTCTCATTCAAGTCAATGGCAAAACTCCAATTGTCATCATTGAGGCTAGGATTTTTCCCTTGGTGCAAGAACTATAGTTTCTAGGCGCTAACTTCCTGGTGGTAGATGCATGTTTGCACAGTCAGGCAGGCAGTGCTACATACTTCGTGTCTCGTTATAGGTTGTCACTTGTTTCTCTGTGTGTTGTACATATGACTTCATGGTTCTTGGAATCTTAAGTTGTAGAATACAGTACTTTTTTGGAATTGTTATCTGGTTATGAAGTAATCAAAAACTTTGCAGTATATCCTAAAATGTTTACAGCTTCAGTATTATGATTCAATTCAGAATGCTTTTTTGGATCATTTGAATATTAGTATTTGGCACTTGGGTCAATCAGAACTTGATTTTTCTATTTAAAGGCTCAAAAGCTTGTGTCTCTCACCAACAGAAGTTGGTTCAATAAAAGATATTACCTCACCCGCCTTGTCACACTAAAAATTAGGTATCTTATTCCTTCTTAATAAGAATTACTGGGAAATTTTGATCTTTGAAATGGCCACAGCCTTGAGGCTAGTGTGAACATGTTTCATAACTTTTGTACTGCTTAAGTAAGCATTAAAACGCTGGATATTTTTGTATGTAAAGCCACTTCTATTTTTGAATGCTGGACCTAGGAGTCATAAGATGGATCTGCACATTTCTAGACAGTACTAAAGAGATGGATAATGTTTAATTATTTTACATAGCTGCTAATTAGGCAAAATGGCTACAAGCTGTATAAAGTTCAAACTTGTATATTAGTGACAGTTTTTTTCTCTTTTTGGCAGGTTGGTGAAAATTGCCCCTCAATATTATGACATGAGCAATTTCCCACAGTGTGAAGCAAAGAGACAGTTGGACCGCATCATTGCCAAACTTCAGTCGAAGGAATACTCACAGTACTGAATTTATGCTTTGAACTGAAGTTATTCAGAGGACGACTTTAAAAGATGAATGAACTCAGAGTTCAAGTTGTGCTCTTCACTTCGGTTCAGTAATGGCCTTTATTTGAAAGCTTTTAAATTTTTTTTTCTTTACAGTAAATATTCCATTCTGATTTCATAAATTAAACATTTATGCCTCCCTTTTGTGTTGACACTGTAGCTCATACTGGAAAAGCTGATCAATGTTTTGCAGTTTATTGAAAGTAGTTCTATATATAACAATGTTATAAGCATTTCTTTAGAAATGGTTGAAAATGCTTCTAAAATGTGATTATCGACCATGGTATGCATGATCGTTGTAATTGTTGACATTCCTTTTAGAAGTTGTGAAATGTTACAACTTGTGCTTATGTAGACACAATCTTCAGCTTCAGTACAGAGGTACTGACTTCAATAAAGTCTATTTATACTAATTTTGTGCCACAGTACGTCAGTATTTTTATTGTTTTTGATCAAAAAATTTGAAGAATCATTCAGTCTTCAATTAAACTGCTTATTTTGTTGACATCACTTTAGTCCACAGTTTTCAGAGTGTTGCAATTATCGGTGTATCGCACTTAGTACAAATAGTGATAAGTGAGATATTAATATATAGTGTGTAACATGAATTCCCATGCCTAATTCTTTAAATGGTTTAGTGATTTGTTGTAAATGGAAATCCCATATAATCTTGTTGCAGTTTTGACAGAGCTCTTCCTCTGAACACGTTCGTACAGACTTTTTCGGTCAGAATTGTAATAATAAGAATGCATCTTGTTTGAGTCTTTATGGCCAGCTGGAAGTTACCCTTTTAGGTGGTGGTCAGATAAGGTTTATACTACATTGTTAAAATGCAGTAATTCTTATGAGGTTGGATTCAGAGCTATATGACTGACAAACACTCCAGACATAGTAGTCTTATAGTGATATTAATGAAATAAGACTTGACAGCTTTTTCAAAAGAGGAAAGTTGGAACTTGTTGATCCTAGATGGAATTCAAATGTTTGGTATGATTTAAGATTTTCCCTACCCTGAAACACGTATTAAATTAACAGTCCTTCTGGCAAAGGAAGGTAGGAGCAACTCTCACCAGTCTCCATGCTGTAGCTGAATTGCTTATAATAGACATTAATATTATGCTCAATGCTTTTCATTTTTTTCACAACCTAGGGTGAAGTTTTAAGTCCTTCTGGCCTTGAGAGTGGAGAACTAAGCTAGTGTCCCTTGCTGGTGATACTGCTCAGACTGTCTGACCCAAGGACAATGGATCTTGAGTGCTAACATTTAGGGTGCTTTGTTTAAGTTATAGCATGTGGCTGTAAAAATACATGGAATGAAGTTTATCAGGTTTCCCTCCCTCTTTCCAATTACAAATCTTGAATCCTTTTCTAAAATGTTATGGGGGGGGGGAGGGGAGAATGTGAGATGGTGGGAAAATATCTCTTAACTGTTGCTTAATGAAAACTCTTAGCATTGTGATGGAGAATGATGCTATAACATTGTCTAAAAGTTAAATAATTCTTGTGTGTGGATTCAGCACAAGAAGCAAGATAAAGTACGAGGTATTCTGTGAAATCTTCCCATTCCCTTCAGTGGACTTTACTGCCCCCTGTCAGGATTTCTGGTAAGAGCATAGAAAATTCAGGTTGTAGGGAGGGGGCAGAGGCAGACTGTTTAAAAAGTAAATGTAAAATAAATTGAAATGCCTTAGAATAAAACTAAGATTGCAAATTGGAAGATTAAATATGTACTTAAATGTAGACATTATAAAACAAAATGCTTAATTTATTTTCTCCACTACTTCACTAATTGGAGTTCTACCCTCCAGAAAACAAATTCTGCTCTAAGATAACTTTAAAAATCTACTATGGGGTTCCGTTTTGTCTTGCTAATTTCCATATCACACTTGCTCAGTGCTCAGTTTGCAAGGAAAAAGATACTGGGGTCACGTTCTCTTCCACTGTTCCAACTACTGTGTACAATTCAGTGTAAAGTGGCTGGAGTCTGGCTCTAACTGGCCAGCTGAGAATTCCCCTAGCGTGGGTGGGAAAGCACTCGAATAGCTGCTATAAAGGCAGCTCCTATACCAGCTAGCTCTCCCTTGATGTGGCAGTGTCTCTCAGTATTCTGCCAATTTTCAGTTAGCATATGGTCCCATAGTCAGCTGGCATAGGCTATGGAAGCTTAGGTGCTCCTCTAACTTTACGGCTGGGACAGCTTGGGAATTGGGAGAGCAGCTGGTTATAGCTTCAAATAGTTATTGATATGAGAGAATGTGGCCTGTTGTTTCTAACAGCCAGCCCCACAAACTCATCTTTGGCCATGACAGTCAAGATGGAATCTTTCAGTCACATGCATCATGACTACTAGGGATGAAAATACTACAGGCCAAATTATGTATTCAGTGATAGCTGTGCAACTCTGTAGTCTTCCAGTTAAGTCAGTGACACCTGTGAAAACCACCTCAAGAAAATAGTGACACTTGTGCAACCCTATCTTCTTGAGGTGTCATTGACTTACCTGGAAGACAACAGGGTTGCACAGCTGTCACTGAGTACATAATTTGGCCTGTAGTATCTCCAAACTAGTAGTGATGATGTACAAGATGGAAAGACAATCAGGGGCTAGCAGCTGGTTTAAAAAAAAAAAAAAAAAAGCAGCCCATTTTCTAACTTGGAAATTTAATAGTCTTGTTATGGAAATCAGTGCTATACCTGATGCACAATGCCACTTAAGCACTTTTTTAGGTTAGAACTGAACTTGGGAACGTTTTGAAAAACTCAAATGGAATTTTTCAATTCAAAACCAACTTGTTATCAAAGGTTTTACACGTATTTGTACATTGTCAACAGAAACATTCAGTAATGCTGAATTTTATGTTCAGCTAATTTATGCTCTACATTTAAAAAAGCTCACATGGGTGAGAGCTACCAACTATGCAAATAAAACATTTTAGTACAGTTCCAGTGTACTAGGTGTTACTTCTACAATTGAACAATATTTATCTTAGCTATAAATAAGAGCAGAACTGAAGGCTACCTTTTTTGGCCTAAACTCCTTATTTCAACATTCTGACATGAAACTGTTGAAGCCACTATACACAATTCTTAAATTATTGCATAATTCATACATAATTATTTAAAATACAGAAGTATATTTGTTGTGTAAGAGACGTACAATAAAAGGGAGAGCAAGTTAACTAACACATGCTGTCAGCACTTGTGCCAATAGAGGAAGTAACTAGTCCTTGGCTCCATAAGAGAGAATTGGAAAGGAGTGAATGAGGCATACTTACTGGATGTAATGGTTAGGGAAAGAGAATTTTCGGTTTCTGACAGGCCACTGCAACAGCAATAATGAAACAATCTTTTTTTGAATGAAGTGCTTTTCTTAAGGACACAACTGAGATAAATGCATAATGTTGCTTAATGCTTTTTGCATATATATATTTCAAAATCTTCACCATTTTGCTAGTAGAAAAACTGAAGGGTAATAAGGATAAGAGACTTCTTCCTCAGGTCACACAGCAAGTCAGTGACAGAGCTAGGGAATCATGTTTGTTTGGTAATACTTATATTTTAACTGAGCATGCAAGGCTCATTGTCTGTCACTCAGGGAATGTTGTTAAAATAGCGTTACCCTGTTCATCACTATAACTTTACTTTTAGTGATTTATAACAGAGAAGATAGCAAACTGAAAGAAAATATTAAATCAGGTATTAATATATGGCCAAACAATGGAAAGTTAGTAACTTAAAATTGAACAAAATACTTTATGCATTTTGGGATGCCAGAGGCCATAACTGACTAAAATAATTCAAAGGTTTTTATGCTGTGTAACATTCTATTCACATTAAATAACACCACTATTCTTCTTAGGAGGCTAGACAGATCTCCTTTTTTAGTCAGTCAGTTCTGCTCCTTGATGAGCTGAAAATATCACTTCTGAGAAAATGAAATGCTCTGCAGATTTCTGCTGGTGCATGGAACAAGAGATTCTGAATAAAGTAATGCTACTGAGCACTAGTTTGCACCTGGCCAGACTCAGCTGCTTGTTGTCGGGTTGTTTTCCTTCTGCTGTGTTCTCAACCTTCATAATTTCTTGTAAATTAGTGGATATGTTCTAAACCGCAGCGAGTGTGTTTTTAGAATACTCAGAATACAGAAGAGTTGTATCAGTTAGGATTAATTGGTTTAGCTTTTGAAAAATTACAGCAGCTGAGTTCTTAATGTGAGACTTAACCAGTTCCCTTGGAACAACTGAAGGGAAAGAAGTGCTCTATTTACTTGTAGAGTGGTTGGTTGTGGGAGGGGAGTTCAGTTGCTTTGTCTGAAAATATCAGAGTGGTGTAAAATTAACTTCAATTTGGATTGTAAGATTTTTGTTTTATAGTATGGATTAGATAAGGAAATAGTCGTACTAGAGAAAAAAGAAAAGGGGTACTTGTGGCACCTTAGAGACAAACAAATTTGTTAGTCTCTAAGGTGCCACAAGTGCTCCTTTTCTTTTTGCAGATACAGACTAACACGGCTGCTACTCTGAAACCTAGTACTAGAGAGTAAATCAAAATAATGCATTTTTTTGGATGAGAAGGAAAGCCCTCCACTTTATAAGAGTGCTTCTACTTAATTCCTCAAAGCAGCTAGAGCTAATGTGGATCTGTAATAAGTGTGTTTAACCGTGTGTGGATGACTAAACTAACTTGTGATTGGATGCATAAAACATTTAGAGAGATACCTGCTAATGTTAGTGATTTGTCATACAGAAGTAACTAGTCATACTTGCTTTTCCGATTTCTCTGTACCCTTATAGCATTTGTTAATTTTTCAGTGTAATAGAATAAATTAAAGCCAGTTCGCACTTGTAATCCTGAATGTAAAAGTCTGAGTTTTTACTTATTAAATTTGTCTGCACATATAAAGAACAATGATCTGCAGAAATTATGCACCTGAATGTGTTTCTGGTAGCATGATGGTGAATAATTTTCTTTAAGTTCAAATTCTTTTGGCGTGGGGCAGTTGTTTGCTGTAGATCTGGTTATTTATTATTGATCATTTTTACATCTTCACATCTAATTAGTATAGTATCAACTTCTGTGTGCTTTTCCCCCACTCTTTGGATCAAGTCTAATGTGAAACTAACACAGCATAAGTTTGAAACTTGGACTTCGTTTTGTATATGCATCAAGAAAAATACTCAGAAGTACTGTATAACTGAATAGTGTAAACTGAATTTGTCTTCTATTGGAGTGTAAAATTTCAAAAAGGGATTTTTAAAGTGTCACAGGAAAACTTAGATGGCAGTCACTACTAAAGGTAATGTTTCTCTTCTGTTAGATACAAATTCATGACTAACTTATAGTCACAGATTGCTACGATTTCTTTCTTTTTTCAGTTACTAAAACAGAAAACTGGTCATGTATCATGACATCATGGAATTACCAGATAGTGAGAACCCACATAAATGCAGTTGGCCATTTAAAAATCTTGTTTGTGTGACGAGTAAATAATTTAATTTTTATCCTACTGTTTGAGCAGTGAAAGACAATGCTTTTAAACCTTTTTAGTCCTAATCTTATACCACAGCTTTGTAGGCTTTTTAAATCTACTTTACAAGGAGTACAGTATCTCATAAGAGAATAGAAATTAGAGATAGAAAAGGTTTATGTAGTCATCTATATTTCTTGTCTCTACTACTACTAGCTCATTTCAGTATTCTTTCTTGCATTTGTCCAATCAAATTTTAAAATGTCCCAAGTGATAAAAAATGTAAGTATTTTTGAAGTTGAAATTGGTAGCTTTAAAGCAGTACATAAGTTTTTTCTTCCTTTGCCTTTTGCAAGTATTTTACATGGAAGAGGGATGATTGTGTTCTGATTATGCAGTATTGCATTTGAGATAAGTAGTTATCGTTGAGGACATCCTGACTTCCACTATCAAGAGGTTAAAAGAAAAATGCTGACAGCCAGTGAATAACGTCACAACTGCAGTGGTCTGTAGTTTTGTTCTGACAATTTTGAGGTTGTTTAATTTTGTAGTCTCAATTAAGATACTATAGAGCCTGTCAGGTACACTGCATGTTGGAGGGGCACTACAATTTTCATATGTATACATATGGTTTTAAGTGATTCTGTAAACATATCCCACTTTGCAAATGGCAGCTATTCAGTAACTATCATTGTATAGAAAAAAATCCTCACAAATGAATGCTGATAATAAATATTTCTTGTGGCTGCAGTGGTTTCTTAATTTTTGGATGGATTTTATTCTTTTATGTAAAACATGCCCTTGCCTTCCATTTGAATTCAGTGTCTGTTTTGTAGGCTTATTTCATTAATGCTTCTAGCCTCATTGCTTCCAGTAGCATAAACAATAAACACTTAAACCATCAAGCACTTACTGGGCTTCATGCAGCGGAGGATTGCAGGTAGACCTGAATGCTTTGTCAGTTCAAGTTTTCAACCATATAGTAAAACCACTTCTGCTTATATTAGTGATGGGTTTTCTCTTCTAAAATATCAAGTTTTTCAGCTCTACAACAATGCTAGTTTTCTCTATCAGAATTCATGTGCCACTTTCAAGCACTGCAAACTAAAGCATAGAGACTTGGCTCTTTAGACCTTAGAATGAGATAGTTGAGGTTATTTCATCTTCCATGTTGAATAACAGGTCATTTATAAGCTTTTTATTGTGAACGGGAATGGTATTGTTCTTTTAAAAAGCTTAATTTACTATGAACCTTTCCTAAAAGGCCTACAGTTTGTACAGGGGCAGAAGGTTAAAAGCAGTGGAATTCACAAAAAATATGGATGATAGTAGCTGTCAAAGAGGACATCAAAAACATTGTTTTAATGAGTTACTGGATTGTGCAGTAATATGGAAGTAATCTTAAATTACTGCTACTTTTACAGAGACTTTAAAATGTCATTGGATTAGGAACAGAAACTAAAGACCAAAGATTAACAAGAATTTAGCATTCAGGGCCTTAATGCTCAAAAATAATGAGCACCCTTTGTTAACAGCTGAGACTAGTTTTCTTTTCAGGAAATTTATGGACAATAAACAGCTTTGCCCCATAGTCAAATAAGTGTTAAAGAAAAATCCATAAAGTGAATAGAAACAAGAAAATTAAAATACTGCAGCGGCACAGGAGCCAGCAAACAGAGCTCTAAACAAGGGAGTTTGAGTGGGAGTTCTGTTGGAGGAGAAGGTATTTGTATTGGTATTTTGTAGAGGCTTGTAGGGGCAGTATGCTAGGAGAGAAGCTGAGCCCTGATTAGGGGGCGGGGCTTCTCTGACTAGGGGTCCTATAAAGGTAGCTAGCCAGGCAGGCAGCAGCACAGACAGCTGCAGGGGCACAGGAGCCTGTAAACAGGGGAGTTTGAGTGGGAGTTCTGTTGGAGGAAAAGACTAAAAGGACTTAAGTAAGAAGGCGATGACAGACACAGAGGCAGCAGTGGTAGTGACCCAAGCAGTGAAAGACACAATGAAGATGGCGGGATGTGGAAGCTGCAGCAGGTACATGATCCTGGAGGGGGTACTTGAAAATAATTTTGTCTGCATGAAGTGTCGCCTGATAGATCTGATGGAAGAGAAGATCCGAGGATTGGAGATGCAAGAGGAGACTCTGGTTGAGTTTAGAAGGGGGTTTGAGTGGATCATTGAGCAAAGACATGAGGAGGCTGAAGGGAAAAGCTCAGACTTGCAGATGGAAGCAGGACCAAAGAACTCTGAGGGGATACTTCTGGGTGAGAAAGGTGGACAGTGGAAGCATGTGACTAGGAGAACCAGGCAGAGGAAAAGACGGGCCAGTGAAGGAGAAATAGCGCTCAGGAACAGGTTTGTGGAGTTGGAAAATGAACAAGGGGCACAGCAGGTGGTCGCTGAAGGTGAGAGCACAAGGAAGAAGAGAAGAGCAGATAGTCCTATAGGAAGAGGGCAAAAGTCAATGGAAATAACACCAAATACGAGCCCCAGGAGGATACGGAATGGGTTGCAGAGGATTGCAAGAGACAATAGGAATCGAGAGGACTTGCAGCCAGATGGAACGGGATAGACTGGAGAATCGCACCATCGCCAGGAAAAGGCAGGTCTACATGATTGGGGACTCATTACT
This sequence comes from Chelonia mydas, assembly GCF_015237465.2. Classification (NCBI taxonomy): domain Eukaryota; kingdom Metazoa; phylum Chordata; order Testudines; family Cheloniidae; genus Chelonia; species Chelonia mydas. Next base: position 106,739,526 of record NC_057852.1, read on the forward strand.
GAGAAGAAAAGACAGGCCTGTAACAAGAGCTGATCCAGAGAACAGAAGAGTGTGCTGTCTGCCGGGTGCTAAGATACGGGATGTGGACCTGAGGCTGAAGAGGATCCTAACAGGAGCGGGAAAGTATCCTGATTATCCTTGATATGGCTAGATTCTCACTGGAACGTATCAAGGGAGACTATGCCAAGCTGGGGAGGACACTTAAGGAAATCGAGGCTCAGGTGATCTTCAGTGGGATTCTGCCTGTTCCTAAAGAAGGGCAACAAAAGTGTGACAAGATTATGATGCTCAACAGATGGCTCAGGCAGTAGTGCTATAAGAAGGGCCAATGGGAAGCATTCATGGACGGAAGACTGTTCTCTAGGGATGGACTTCACCTGAGTAAGGAGGGAAATAGACATCTAGGATGGAGGCTGGCACAACTGATCAAGAGAGCTTTAAACTAGGAATTCGGGGGAAATGGTTGGGAGATGTCCAGGTAATCTCCACACCAGATTTTCTCTTTGAGAGGGAAGAAAATGAAGTAAGAAAGGATACAGCCGTGGGTAGGAGAATGGACATAAGGCGGAAGGGCCATGTACATACCAATCTAATAAGTAATATTGGCGGTAGAATGTCTGTGCCCAATCGGGTAAAGAATGTGAGCAAAGCCAAACAGCAAAAATTAAGATGTTTGTACACTAATGTGAGAAGCCTAGGTAACAAAATGGAGGAATTAGAGCTACTGGTGCAGGAAGTGAAACCAGAAATTATAGGGATAACAGAAACATGGTGGAATAGTAGTCATGACTGGAGTACGGGTATTGAAGGGTATGTGCTGTTTAGGAAAAACAGAAATAAAGGCAAAAGTGGTGGAGTAGCATTGTATATCAATGATGAGGTACACCGTAAAGAATTAAGAAGTGATGGAATGGATAAGACAGAGTCTGTCTGGGCAAACATCACATTGGGGAAGAAAGCTACTAGAGCCTCCCCTGGGATAGTGCTTGGGGTGTGCTATAGACTGCTGGAATCCGATTTGGATATGGATAGAGACCTCTTTAATGTTTTTAAAGAAGTAAATACTAATGGGAATTGTGTGGTCACTGGAGACTTTAACTTCTCAGATATAGACTGGAGGACAAGTGCTAGTAATAATAATAGGGCTTAGATTTTCCTGGATACGATATCTGATGGATTACTTCACCAATTAGTTGCTGAACCGACAAGAGGGGATGCCATTTTTAGATTTGGTTTTGGTGAGCAGTGAGGACCTCATAGAAGAAATGGTTGTAGGGGACAACCTTGGTTTGAGCGATCATGAGCTAATTCAGTTTAAACTAAATGGAGGGATAAACAAAAATAGATCTGTGACTAGGGTTTTTGATTTCAAAAAGGCTAACTTTAAAATATTAAGGAAATTAGGGAAATGGATTGGACTGAAAAATTTGTGGATCTAATGGCGGAGGAGGCCTGGGATTACTTCAAGTCAAAGTTGTAGAAACTATCAGAAGCGTGCATCCCAAGAAAGGGGAAAAAATTCATAGACAGGAGTTGTAAACCAAGCTGGATGAGCAAGCATCTCAGAGAGGTGATTACGAAAAAGCAGAAAACTTACAAGGAGTGGAAGATGGGAGGGATTATCAAGGAAAGCTACCTTACTGAAGTCAGAACATGTAGGGATAAAGTGAGAAAGGCCAAAAGCCATGTAGAGTTGGACCTTGCAAAGGGAATTAAAAGCAATAGTAAAAGGTTCTATAGCCATATAAATAAGAAGAAAACAAAGAAAGAAGAGGGACCGCTAAACACTGAGGATGGAGTGGAGGTGAAGGATAATCTAGGCATAGCCCAATATCTAAACAAATACTTTGCCTCAATCTTTAATGAGGAGCGTAGAGATAATGGTAAGACGACAAATGGGAATGAGGATATGGAAGTAGATATTACTACATCTGAGGTAGAAGCCAAACTCAAACAGCTTAATGGGACTAAATTGGGGGGCCCGGATAATCTTCATCCAAGAATATTAACGTAATTGGCACATGAAATTGCAAGGACATTAGCAAGAATTTTTACTGTAAAATCTGTAAACTCAGGCGTTGTAACGTATGACTGGAGAATTACTAACATAGTTCCTATTTTTAAGAAAGCTTAAAAAAAGCGATCTGGGTAACTACAGGCCTGTTAGTTTGACATCTGTAGTGGAAAAAATTTTGAAGGAGAAGGTAGTTAAGGACATTGAGGTCAATGGTAATTGGGACAAAATACAAAATGGCTTTACAAAAGGTAGATCGTGTCAAACCAACCTGATCTCCTTCTTTGAGGTGTAAAAACCTAAAAAGAACAGAAGCAGAATAGTTTCCATAGTGCTCCTGAATAGTTCTTAAATTTTGTCCTTGTGAGGTTCAGATTTTTGTTAATTAGATCAAAACAAATTTCAGCTGTGACAGTGTCTTCAGCCTACAGTCTAAGTCCCTCTGAAATATTCGTCAATTACTTTTTTAGCTTTGGTGCTTCTCTGTAGAGTCCCTTGTGTAAAATGTAAACTATGATCAAAAGTTCTTCTTGTGCATAGTGCAAATTTCAATGTACTTATGGTAGTTAAGTGCAAATACAGAAACAATCTTCCTGATTTCCTCTGTGTGTCATTGGAAGACCTTTTTTTCCAATCATGATAGTGGTTGCAGAAGAATTTTTTAACTTTCGCAGTATGCTTTAGGACGATTAGGTGTTCTAAGATTTAAATAATGTACTGACCACCCATTCAGACGTTTAGGATGTTTGTGCTTCAGAAGTTCTTGTAAACAAATGACTGACTTCCTTGTCACACTTTTCAGTTCATTCTTGGATGGCATATTCAGGAGTTTGGACATAATAGGCATGATCCTGTTGTATTGAAGTCAGTAGAAACTTCGCCACTGACTTCAATGTGCTCAGGATAAGGCAGAATATTCTGTAGTTTCTTTTCAGACATGTAGAATCAATAGCATTCAATGGGATTGCATTTATTCCATGTGTGGATGCTTGTCAGTTATCACATCATGTCTCCTGTTCGACTAGCCATCCTGTATTACTGTCAATTTTGATTCTTTTCCTTTGTCTTCTCTGCTTTATCTTACAGTAGCTAGTAGTGGACTTGAGTTTAAAACTTCCTCTGTGGAGGATTAAATTCTGGATGAAGTGCTTTAATCACTTCGAAGTGCTTTAATCACTTCATATTGCTAGTTGGTGAAGATTGCAGCCATCACATCAAGTTCAAGTCTTTGCCTGAGTTTTAATGGCATGTATTCATGGACTGAACTTTGCCATTTTGTAGGTGTGGAACTCTAATGGAGACTGCCCCTGGACTACAATGATATTGAACCGCTGTTGGAAGGTTTGAATTGGGAATTAAATTATTGTGGCTTTATTTCAGTGACAAAAATGGCACTGAAAATGTCTTGCTTGCTGGATCACGAAAATCATCAATGTTCTGCTTTTCCACTTCAGTAGACAAAGTTTCATTCAATGGCACATATGATCTTATAGATTCCAAAGAAAATGATTTCTTGGACTTCTTAGATGAGACATACCCATTTTATCTTGCTGTTGAATTCTTGAGTTTTCATTTTACTTTTGAAGATTCAGGTTTTACTTCAGTCCATTCAGTTGCTTACATAATGGAATCCTGGTCTATGCTTACAGCCCATAGACACTACAGTAATACAAATAATAAGTGATATTGCCTATCACTTCTACTACCGTCAAGATGACCCTGTGCTTGGATGAGATCAGCTCATGGTTGAAGAACACCTGGCTGAAGCTGAACCTGAGCAAGACAGCAGTGATGCTGGTAGGCAGAAGAAAGAGAGCATTTTGAAGAGTACAGCCACATTGCAGTCTCCTTTGGTTGAAGATACAAACCCACAATTGGTCAATTAATACTATAGCTTTGGAGTGTCCTGGATTCCTCAGAGATGCTAAACTCTTGTCTAGTAGCAACCAATAGTAATATGTTCTTCCACCTCCAGTGGGCTAGAAGACTGTCCGAATCCTGTTGAACAATGACCTGACCTCAGTCATTTGTGCATTCATTACTTTTTGGCTGGATTACAGCATGTAATATACCTTTGCATTGAAGTCTTTCAGCATTTAGGAAGCTTCACTGGTACAGAACCCCGCAGCACACCTCATCGAAACTGGCTACTGAGAGCACATCATACCTGTCTTTTGAGCCCTGCACTGGCTTCCCATAGAATATTGAATGAAGTTCAAAGACTTGGTCCTTCTTCAGGGCAGTCAGTGGCCTGGGACTAGTGTGTCTAAATGATCACCTAAACCTCCTCTTTGGGATGAAGACTATAGTTGACAGCTTTGCTCCTCTGGTTCAATGGAATGCTCAACAATAAGGGTGAAGTTCATCTGTGCAGGAGACAATTTTCTCAGTGGGGCCAGTCAAAGACTGTAGATGGATGCCCTGATCGTCGGAGCCCTGGGCGCTTGGGAGCCCTGCAATGAGCGTGTGCTGCAGACCTGTGGGATCGATCGATCGCTACGCACGGCTCATGCGGCGCCTCATGGTCTCGGACACCATCCAATGTGGTGTCTACATCAAACACATCACCGGCCACCGACAGTACCAGGAGGTGTGAGCCAGAACGACATCATGCATCAACTATGGGAAAGGGACTGAGAGACTTTTTCCATTGGATCATATGAACTGGAACCATAAACTCACTGACCATTAAATCCCACCATATAAGGGTAGATCCATCCTCATCATCGTATCCGCTCATTATACTCCACACCTGAATATAGCCATTATATGGACAACATACCCCCATAGCTCAATGTCTGTACTTTCCCTGATAACTAGAAACTTCTGTGCCTAAACTCTGTACTGTTTTCTTTTTACTTCAACATGAACTCCCACAAGAACTAAGTTTTTTTCATGGTATCTGAGTGCCCTACAGATTTAAAATGTGTATTTGTACGGATATATTTGTCTTTTCCCTGCATTCTGCAGGATCTGTATTTTGTGTAGTTTTGTTTATTTTGTGGAGGATGGGGACATTATTCAGGTGAGAATAGGTTGAAGTAAATTTTGCATTTTTCTCCAAAGGTGCTACAGGTCATCCTGACCTCAGAGACTTCTGTCTCCTGTAAGCGCAACTTTCATGCTTGAGGTTGGCTGTTCCAGTGTGACATCCCTGTTGTGGGGGCTCATGATCACTTGAATGAGGTGATTCCTTCAGTAACTTGGAACAATCCTTTGAGAGGCTTTGAAGATGAGAATACGAATCTTGGATTTGATCTGGGATATGACAGGAAGCCAGTTTAAAAACAAACAAACAAAAAAACAGATTGGGGTGATATGCTATAAGTGGCATAGCATATATCTGATCCATTTGGAGCCCATGTATGGTTGGTGGTTTCATTCTTGGATATACCACCTTTACATTGTATTATGGACATCAGTTTAAGGGGACCAGGGTTTAGTATGTTTGTTAGTTCTCAGGTTTAATTTCTTACATGTTACAAAGGCATAATACTTATCCCATAAAGTGTTCATAAAGCAAAATGAGATCTTCTAATAGAAAGTACTATGGAAGCTTTAAAATATTACATTTTCATTAAGATATAGGAGGACTTTTAAAGCCTTTCCTCTTCCATTTTTATGAACACTCTTAAGTATGTTTAAAAGGCTTGTTATGCATGTACACGTTGGTGAAGTGGAGACATTCTTTTTTTTCCAGCATATAGGATACATGGACCACAAGATGCTCACTTTGTGTTTTAGAATGTTTGAGATTATAGACATTGGTCCAAGCAAAAGCGGATTTTCAACTGTTGAGGCCTAGTAATGTTAGGAATAAAAATATGCAATACTAATGCTGGAAGCGTTTAAGAAAATGCAAAAATTGCAAATCTGGCCTAATTGACTTGGGAGAAGTGGATTTGACAAAATTGGTTTCTTAGAAATGTGATGCATGACCAAAATCATTGAGATGTTAATTCTTGGCTACAAGCTTTACATAAAGAGAGAGGAGCTGCTTTTATCCAGGATCTTGGGTACTCTGTTTAATTACTTGGGGGGTAGGGCATATAAGTACCTAGATAAAATCAACAGCTGTAGAATATGCCTCAAAATTGTACTCCAGAATCTAAGCTTCAGATGACGATTCTGGAACTTAATTTATTAAAGGGGAACTCTGATCTTCATTGAACTGTTCTAACTAATATGAATGTCTGCTTGAAGGGCACACTTGAAGTCTTAAGGTTCTATATATACATCCTACAGCTAAGACCCATAAGAGAGACCTTATTTACCTTTCAGAGAATTCTGTCAAGGAAACCAGTGAGCATCTGGAAAAATAATATGGTCCATGGCAGTAGCTCTCAGCCATCAAGGGCGAACCAAGAACTTCAGCCTTATTTGAGTCAAGCATCATATTCCTCCTGAGCAGACAGAAATCACATTGTTTGAAGGGCTGCCCGTTTAGTGGGAAAAGTTAACCCAACTACTGGAGCTGAGCAGAAATATGGGGAACTGGTTTTCCCCATTGTAATATTTTAATCCCTAGTGCTGCACACGTCCTGTCTTGTGATCATGGATCTCTGAATTTTCCAGTGAATTTCCAATTCTTCCAAGTTTTGTTCTAATACCCCATTATCTAGCTTATGAAGGTGTTGCCTTCATCCCATGGTCCCAGGTCCTTTTGTTACTGTCTTCCATTCTTTCCCCTTGACAGTGATTTTAAAAAAAAAGTTAAAAGCAAACACTGTTGTCATAGGTCTTGAATGGCCAGGCAGAGCCCTACTTCATTGACCTGGTCTCATTCTCCATAGAAAGAATGGTTTTACTGCTCCAGCTTCCCAGCCTTTTGTCTTGGTGGACTAGTGCTTTACATAGATGTTTAGGCTCTGGCCTGGATGGGATGGAAAGTTAATCTTATGCCAAATTGAGGGTACTTTGAATAGTCAGTGACCCTAGGCTAAAAGTATTCTTATTTTACCTCCTTATCTCTGTTCAAGAGTTATCTATGTGAGAAAACATCTATTTTGATACCTACCTTGTCTCTTAGAAGTAAGAGTAAGAGAAATTACTTCGTGGGTTGCAAATGCTCTATGGGAATGTTTATATTAGAATTCCAAACTTTGCACTGGAATAAAAAAAATGAAATACGTTGCTTTGTAAAAGCCTTTTCACTAAACCGAGGTTTTGGACTTCAGTACATCTAACCTCAGTACCTCTTTGACCTTCAGTCCAGAATGGAGATGATCACTGGGGTGGAATCTTATCTGATTTCAAATTCCGGCTACCAGAAATAACATTGAGAGCGCAATAGTGTTCTCTCCTCTTCTTCCCTCAAAATCAGAATAATAATTTAGCATGTTGAAGAAATTGCTAAATCTGGTGGTTAAAAAAATGGTTTATTGTAACTATCTCCACAATGTCTGGTTGAGTGGCAAACCACCATATGACCTGGAGAAGCAGCGTATAATACTGTAAATAACTTATTTTTAAATCTTGTTTTGGTGCCAACAGAATTGTTGGAATACTCTCCTTAAATCTATGAATTAGACTCAGGTAATATACAGGAGGAGAGTGTAGGAGCTCCATTAAGTAAGAGTTTGCTGCACAATTAAGTTTCACCTCATGCTAAACAGGGACTCCCCTAGGGACTCCCCTTGGTTGATGAACTTTAAACTAACAGATTTTAAAATGGAGGAAACAGCCAACAGGAGGCAGAGGGCAAAGTTAGAAAAAAATTCAGAACATAGAATCTGTCTAGAGCAGTGGTTCCCAGGCTTGTTCCGCTGCTTGTGCAGGGAAAGCCCTTGGCGGGCCGGTTTCTTTACCTGCTGCGTCCGCAGGTTCAGTGGTTCACTGCTCCAGGCCAATGGGAGCCGCTGGAAGCGGTGGCCAGTACGTCCCTCAGCCCGTGCCGCTTCCAGCAGCTCCCATTGGCCGGGAGCAGTGAACCGCGGCCACTGGGAGTTGCGATCGGCCAAACCTGTGGATGCAGCAGGTAAACAAACTGCCCCAGCCCACCAGGGGCTTTCCCTGCACACGCGGTGGAACAAGATTGGGAACCACTGGCCTAGAAGCTAATTAAGAACATATTGCATTAGAGGCACAGATGGTATGTATACCTATGACCAAAAGCAAAGGCAAAGTACACGGTGGAGTAAAACCGGCATGGATAAGCCCAGAAATACACAAGTTCATTAGGGACTGGAAAAAAAGCTCCAGCACCTTCATGCAATATTTCAATTTAACAATGTAGGTAGATAGATTAGAACACACACTATGCAAGGATACAAATTCAAAACAGAGTGCACAAAGACCCAGTAATTATCCAACACTATCACATTACGTAGTTTTAAATGTTTGAAACAAAAACGTTGGAAAGTTGACCCTGTAGCCCACCAAAGAGGAGGGGAAAACAATTTTTAAAAGGATGATGAAGCAGTAACGAAATTAAATGAATTTTCTGCATTAGTCTTTGTGGTCTCCGATGATGGAAAAATGTCTACACCAAATGCAGTTTTCATGGGCAGCTGATGTTAATTAAAATTGAAGTCTCTCTCAAGAAAATAATGGGGTAACACACAAAACAAATAATTGGGGTAATCAGCAATTTGGTGGATAAGGCTATGTCTACACTTAAATCACTACATCAGCAGTGCCACTGTAGCACTTCACTGCAGGGATGGGAGGATTTCTCCTGTTGCTGTAGTTAATCCATCTTCCTGAGAGACGGTAGCTAGGCTGACAGAATTCTTCTTTTGACATAGTGTTGTCTACAGTAGGGATTAGGTTGGGTTAATTACATTGCTCAGGGATATAGATTTTTCACACCCCTGAGTGATGTAGCTGGGTCGACCTAACTTTTTAGTGTAGACCTGCCCTAAGTCTCTCCCATATTCAGTTCCTGGAGATTTCTCTGCTGTATTTTGCACCTGAGCTGGGGGAGGAAGAGGCATTCTTTGACCCAGGAAGCCTTTACATCAACCTGTTTGCATGACATAGATATGTGGGTCCAGGGGTGTGAAAAAAACAACCCCTAGCTGCCATAGCTATGCTGGCAAAACTCTCATGACAGAACTAATGTCATTTGGGGTGGTGGCATTACTATGCCAAAATAAAAACTCCTGTTGGGATAAGCTGCATCTGTGCAGTGTCTACGGGAGCTCTGCCGATACAGGAATATCAGTATGGTTACACTGGAAAAAGCATATGTTGTGTAGACAAGGCCTGAACCTCCATCACTAGGAGGAGGGTGGCCATAAGGATTCCATGGCTACAGATTGCAAAGCCATTGGCCATTATCTTTGAAAACTCATGGTGATCGGGGGAGGTCCCGGATGACTGGAAAAAAGATAATGTAGTGCCCATCTTTAAAAAAGAGAAGGAGGAGGATCCTGGGAACTACAGGCCAGTCAGCCTCACCTCTGTCCCTGGAAAAATCATGGAGCAGGTCCTCAAGGAATCAATTCTGAAGCACTTAGAGGAGACGAAAGTGATCAGGAACAGCCAATATGGATTCACCAAGGGCAAGTCATGCCTGACTAATCTAATTGCCTTCTGTGACAAGATAACTGGCTCTGTGGATGAGGGGAAAGCAGTGGACGTGTCGTTCCTTGACTTTAGCAAAGCTTTTGACGTGGTCTCCCACAGTATTCTTGCCAGCAAGTTAAATGAGTATGGGCTGGATAAGTGGACTATAAGGTGGATAGAAAGCTGGCTAGAATGTCAGGTTCAACAGGTAGTGATCAATGGCTCCATGTCTAGTTGGCAGCTGGTATCAAGTGGAGTGCCCCAAGGGTTGGTCCTGGGGCCGGTTTTGTTCAATATCTTCATAAATGATCTGGAGGATGGTGTCGATTGCACTCTCAGCAAGTTTGCAGATGACACTAAACTGGGAGGAGAGGTAGATACGCTGGAGGGTTAGGAGTCGGATACAGAGGGACCTAGACCAATTAGAGGATTGGGCCAAAAGAAATCTGGTGAGGTTCAACAAGGACAAGTGCAGAGTCCTCCACTTAGGACAGAAGAATCTCATGCACCGCTACAGACTAGGGACCGAATTGCTAGGCAGCAGTTCTGCAGAAAAGGACCTAGGGGTTACAGTGGACGAGAAGCTGGATATGAGTCAACAGTGTGCCGTTGTTGCCAAGAAGGCCAATGGCATTTTGGGCTGTATATGTAGGGGCATTGCCAGCAGATTGAGAGACGTGATCGTTCCCCTCTATTCGACACTGGTAAGGCCTCATCTGGAGTACTGTGTCCAGTTTTGGGCCCCACACTACAAGAAGGATGTGGAAAAATTGGAAAATGTCCAGCAGAGGCCAACAAAAATGATTAGGGGACTGGAACACCTGACTTATGAGGAGAGGCTGAGGGAACTGGGATTGTTTCATCTGTGGAAGAGAAGAATGAGCTGCTTTCAACTACCTGAAAGGGGGTTCCAAAGAGGATGGATCTAGACCGTTCTCAGTGGTAGCAGATGACAGAACGAGGAGTAATGGTCTCAAGTTGTAGTGCAGGAGGTTTAGGTTGGATATTAGGAAAAACTTTTTCACTAGGAGAGTGGTGAAACACTGGAATGCGTTACCTACGGAGGTGATGGAATCTCCTTCCTTAGAAATTTTTAAGGTCAGGCTTGACAAAGCCCTGTCTGGGATGATTTAGTTCGGGATTGGTCCTGCTTTGAGCAGGGGGTTGGACTAGATGACCTCCAGAGGTCCCTTCCAACCCTAATATTCTATGATTCTATGATACTACCAAGGGACTGCTGCTTCTTGGAATCTGGAGAACCAGTAGGCATGAGGAGCTTGAGGGCCATCAAAGAGAGAGCCTGGCCTTGCACACTTTTTGTTTTAAGTGGTTGATTCAAAAGTCCAAGACACTGTCCACATCCTGGAATCTCTTCAATACATTTGAGTTTCTTATTCTATTTATGTCCCATTCTGTATAATTCATTATTCAGAGAGCAAAAGTTCTTCAGAAGATTTGGAGTGGTTCAAGTACACATTTTTAAAAAAAGTTAACTTTTCATGGAAAACATTTAGAAACCAACTTTTCTGTATTTTTCTTCCCGTTTGTTGTTGCTTAAGGCTTTTTTATGAAAGGCAATCTTTGTTTCTCAAGAATATATCTACCTCTGCTGTGTGCTGCCCATCTGAATTCATCAGTGGCTATTTGTGACATTAAATTTGGTTGATGTGGAAGATGTTCATATTGTCAGAGCATTGTGTTCTCAGGTGTGGAGTATACAAATGGTGCTGGTGAACTACTAAAGTGGTGATTCTCGAACTTTTGTACTGGTGACCCCTTTCACACAGCAAGCCTCTGAGTGCAACCTCTCTTAAATATATAAAAAAGTGTTTTTTTATTTATAACACCATTATAAATGCTGGAGGCAAAGCGGGGTTTGGGGTGGAGGCTGACATCTCGTGACCGCACTGAGGGGTCCCAACCCCCAGTTTGAGAACCCCTGTACTAAACGATCATCTTAGTTGTCTGATATTGTCTTTACTATTGTGACAAACACCTAAGTGACTGTAACAAAGTTTTTTTATTCATCTTTACTTTGTTCATTTGACAGCAGCTTATGTATAGTCAATTCTATTATTTCCTCTTTCTGATCAGAAAATGAACAGGAGTACGTGTGGCACCTTAGAGACTAACAAATTTATTTGAGTATAAGCTTTTGTGGGCTACAGCCCACTTCATTGGATATGAAGTAGCCCACGAAAGCTTAGGCTCAAATAACTTGTGGCACCTTAGAGAGTAACAAATTTCTTTTCATTTTGGGGATACAGACTAACATGGCTGCTACTCTGAAACCTGTAATTAGAAAATGTTCATTGTTGACTTTAGGGGGCTTTCATATAACCCAGAGTGAGAAACATTTAAAAAAATAGGAAAAGCACAAAATGAAGTCACATGAAAAGTAACTTCTGCAGCTACTTAATTATTTGATTTTTTTTTTTTTAAAGTTTAAGTTCTTGACCCCTTTTGAGAAACAAATTTTATACACATCCCTTTGAAAGATTAGTGTGTGAGAAGAAAGAGAAAAATGATATAACACACTTTTTAACTGTTTTTCCAAGATTCCCATGAGGCTTCAGGGGCTGGGAAAAGCTTCCTTATAACATGCTGCAATAGACTTTATGCACAGGACTACTTCAAATATCATCCCATTTACTGTGGAGGCTCATGCGGCTGGAGAGCTAAACTGAGACCTGATTTATTTATTTAGTATGAGGGAGAGGAGAAATGGCCTCTGTGCACATGCACGCATAGATTATCTTTTTAAAGAATGTAGATTTTGCTTGATTATAGTCTGGAAACTAAAAATGAACTTTTTTGTATTGATTTGCATAAATCCCGAAGGCGGGGAGTAAAATTGGCGGCGTGTAATTGTTTCACGCTGCCAACTGACTCAATCAATTGCAGCCAAAGGGCGCGTTTAAACGCACTTGGGGAAGACGACGCCTGTGGTAGGAGCCTGCACCTCAGATCTTGGGGTGGGGGGAACGCAGGAGCCTCATCCCCACTTCACTTACCCGTTTTTTTGTTTTTTTTTTTGCTTTGGTGCAGCAGCAGGTTCTGCAAGCGAGCGCCCTCTTGTTTCCTTGCGCAGCCCGCGGTGCCGGGGAGGAAATTGGGGTGGGTGGGGACGGAAAGGTCACCTGGCGCTGGTGATTTAGTACCAGGGGCTGTAGCCACAGCCCGTCCCCAGCAGCAGCGGCGGCGGCGGCGGAGTGAGCGCGTACACGTGACTCCGGCTTTGGCTCCTCAGTGCTTCTACAACCAGACGCGCGCATACACACATCCCCTCTCTTCTCCATCCAGTCTCTCCCCCCCCCTCCCACGCACACGCCTTGTGAGCCGCCGCCAGGGCAAAGCTCTAGGCACACGCCGGGGTGGCAGCGCCAGGAGCAGCAGCGATCAACCAAGAAGCAAGAGTTTGCAAAGGCTGCTGTGCCTGGCCGAAGAGGCTTTGCACCCGGGGGATGGCTGGCTGCGGGCTGTCAGAAGATGCCTTCTTCTCTTCCTTCTTCTACAACTACACCTCCTCCTGGGAAAGCTCCTACAACCAGGTAAGAGGTGGCTGAGCGGCCACGCGCGCTCCTCTGCACCCCCTTAGCGCCCCAGGGGACGCCGAGGTGGGGAGGGGGGCGAAGTGGTTTTGCCCTGGGTGTGGGTTTGTATTCAAAAGGGGAGGATAGTGCAAAAATGACAGAGAAGGAGCTTTTGAGACGTGGAATGTGCCTGATCTCCGCTTCCCCCAAGCCCCTCTTGGGAGGACCGAGGAGCAGCAGCAGGAGGAGGAGAATTAGGAGCGGGTGCTGGCGCTGTGTGGAGAGCGGTGCGTTACCCAGAAACAACTCACAACAAGACAACTCAAGCGAAGCCTTCCCAAGTCCCACCTTGGCTGCGCTCTTCCTTTCGCCTTGCACTGAGGGGTGCGGGGGGGGATGTGAGTATTTGGGGGGATAACCGTGCTAGTTCCTAAGGTGCTTGGAAGCCCCCCCAAAATGGCTGAATAGGCATCACATGCCCTAATTACTGACCCTGTCTGGATGGGAATAGTCCCGATCGTTCCTCCCTGCTTCAGAGCTCCCCACCACCACTTAACTTTGATGACTGTGCAATGCACCCCGTGCATCCCAAGGAACCCCTCAGTCTCCCAGCCAGTGGCTTTGCAAGGAGGTGTAGGCTGGGAGGGTGCGCGGCCAGCTGAAAAACAGCGAGGAGGAGGAAGGGTAAAAAAAAAAAAAAATCCCAGTCTGAGGTTGTCAAGAGCTATTCTGGGAGCCTCCCGAAGGTCTTCAATTAAATAACGGTTGTCGTCTGCTGCCCCCGCTGCCGGCCTGGCGGAAGTCCACAGGCGACGCGCGTGCGGTGGGGAAGGGAACGGGTTTCTCCTGGGCGGCGGTGGGAAAAGTTGAGCCGTGGATGTCCAGGCTCCCCGGGCAGGTGAACCGCACCACGGAGCGGGCGAGACAGCAGCGCCCGGGGAAGGAGGGAGGGAGAGGAAGCTCTCCCAGCCCGGCCGCGGGGCGGGGGAGCAGGGGAGCTGCGCTGCGGGGTGTGTGTGTGCGTGTCAGGTGGCGGAGGGGCTCGGGGGAGGCTCGCCTGCGTGGCTCCCGCCCTGCTGGGGGCAGAGCTGTGCTGAGCTCATGGAAAAACGTGCGGCCCACAGGGCCGGTTTCCAGGAAACTGAGCTCCCGGAACGAGCCGCTGCCGGTTTAAGGTTACCCCCCTCGCAGCCAGGGCTCCAGGCGCCGCACGCGGCTCGCTGCCTGCGGGAGGTCACAGCCCGGAGAGCCGGCGGCCGGGCTCCTCCTCCGGCGGCCGCCGCAGCCAGCCCGAGCGCCCGGAGCCGGCGGGCGCTCGGGAGCCCTGCCCGCTGCGCTTGAGCCGCCGAGTGCACAGCGAACTGCCCGGGTCTCAGGGTGGGAGCAGATATTTCTCAGCCCCAACTTGGAAGGCACCTGGTTGGGGCTAGACGGGAGCGAACGCTTGGCCAGCCTGCTCCGGGCATGAGCACGCGGGGCTGCATTGGGGCGACCAGGGACCAAGGGAGCCTTGCCTCTGTTGACCCTTGGGGGTCGGAGGCTTGTTGGAGTAATCGGCAGGAGCCCCCTCACCCTGTGCTGTGCTCAGGGACAGGCGAAGCCTGGCGGCGTTTCGTGTCTGTGTGCGCGCGGAACCACCAGACCCGCGGGGCATCGGCCGCGTGAGTCAGACTGAGCGAGCCCCGGTTTCCAGGCCAGCCCCTTGTTGGAAGCATCGAACCAAGGACTGTCCGCATGCCAAAGCTTGGGTCTCCGGCGGCGCAGCGCGGCCAACTAGGCAAGGGCAGCTAAAGCATGATAAGTTGCTGTGTGATCCCCACCAACCAGCTGCGCCTTGCACTAGCCCTAAAAGGCAGGACCGCCGCTGCGAGTGTGTTTATATAATGCACAATGTATTATTTGCTCCCATTATATGAATCCACACCATTTAGTGTAATCTAACAAGGGTTTATGCCTGGTTGAAAGCAAGCAGTGAAAGGAAAGCTCCTTGGAAACCAAAGGAGGGGGGAAATTGCTAAGAAGGACGCAGACAATAAAATCAGGTCTAAACCAGTTCATTTAGATAAAGTTAGTTCCACTCTATAGTGAAATGTATTTCCATAAAAGGACAGCAGTGTTAAATGCTAGATTCTTTTATGCATTTTTTTTCAAGTATGACCAAACTGCAATGAAAACTAGGGTGAATTACTGACAAATCTATAGTTGCTTTCTTTTGGAGACCAGTGTTGTATTGTATCTAAGGGGAAAACAGAAGAAAATGTGGGATGCTGCTCATCTATTTTTAGTAGGACTATATAAACTCTAAGTTATAGTACACAAACTTGAATTAAATATGCATGATTAGGGAGGGAGTTTAGAAGTAGAAGGTATAATCACTATACAGCAGTGCAACAAGAATAGATGGGCACACCAAGATTTTCCAAGGGCTAATCCATGAAGAATTTAAGATACATACCGGTTTTGGTGTTCATGAGTCCCTTCTGTTATCTTATACGTCTCATGTTAGCATTTACAACAATCAGATTCACCCAAATGAAAATTAACAATAGGATGCTCACTGCTGATACATAATCAGAAAATTAATACAGTATTGCTGAGAATCCGTTTGTATATGTTTTTTAACACTTAAAAAGTAGCCTTGGTCTAAATTTCTGAGCCAGACATATTAATGGTTTTTTTAATCTGAACTGCAGCCAAAAAAGCTTACAAACCATTTCTTCTCACTAAATATAGCAACATTGCTCAAATCTAATTTGTTTTGTTTACCCACTTCAATTCTTTAAAAAAACAAGCCCTCAAACTTTAAAGCATTACAAAGTGCTTATGAAAGGAAGGGTTGACTCTACTTGAAAAAATAGCTTTTTATTCCTAAATCAATATGATGCACTCCCAGCATCTAGTACCATGTAAAAGGATCCTTTGTACAATATCAATAGCAGTTCAACCATACCTCACTAAGGAGATTTCTTCCTGGCATCACAGGCCATGTTTTTAATAAAATTAAATGTAATCAGAATAACACTTCTCAATATAAACAACCAAATGAAGGAGAATAAAGTGAATTCTCCTGCAAACACCATATAAAAACTAGCAATTTTAAAATCAGAAGTAGGACAGTTACTCTATGACTTAAACCTTAGGTTTACGAGTTTTAATTTTTTGCATTTTCAATATATCATTGCAGTTCATCTTTTAGCATTGGCTGTGGAGGGGTGATTTGTTGGTAATGTTCCTAGAAATAACTTTTTGTTTTTTATATAAAACTGAAAAACATCAGGGAAGCCATACCTGGAAAATTTAAATTTGGAGACTGTACCAAGAAATCTATTTTGAATCCAGTTCCAAGGCACTCTGCATGAAAATGAAGGTCTGTTGTAGTGATGCTTGCCATATTTTGCATTATTAAAGAGAACTCTAAAAATAACACCTATGTGCTAAAGTTTTAGTAGGATTCAGAGTTCGGATTGCCAACCTTGGAGACTGAAATTCTCTACTTACAGGATGGCACAAGCTTCCCCCTGTGAAGTGAAGGAACCAATTGTCTTTAGGTTGATTAATTCTTTGACTTCTCTGAGACTGTCAACAAAACTGGCAGTTCTGGTGGTGATTTTATGGACATTTGTCCAACAGAAACGAAGTGAGACTAACTGGCGAACTGGAATTCTCTTTTTCATCTTATTTAATAGTCATGAAAAATTAACCATTACCTCTGCTTACCTCACCCCTACCAAAAAAGCTATGGGTTTTCTCAGAGCAAAGGTCTAACATAGTGGTGGTGTCCATAATTTCTCCTTCCCCTCGCTGTTGATTAATGTTCTGTGCACTGGTTAGCTGCTGCTGTCCACCCCAGAAGTGGCTGCATTGCAGTGGTGTTGAATCTATGTAGTGATGTGAGGTGCTTTAGGATCCTTTGAAAGGAAAGGAACTGTAAAAACTTAAAACTATAATTGCGGGCTTAAACCTGGTCTTTCATCTTCAAGAAAATTCCTGTAGTGGAAATACAAAACTGTGATGTTTTGAGGGAGTGCTCTCCCTTATATACTATCTCATCAGGCAGCAGGCACTGATTCCCGTTGGAACTCTAAGCTGTATGCTTGTTAGCTAGGCCCCCCTTCCTCTTTGTACTATTTTTAAACCTGGTAATATTTTGTATAAACCCTTCCACTGAAAGCAGTCAGTGAATATAGGTAAGTAGTTGAAAGCTTGAGCTGAGAGCTGGTTTTGTGGCTTGGCTTTGTGTGTTTCTGAATATGGAATAGCCAAGGAAAAACAATCCAGTCAATACTTCCTGTGTGTTGGACTGAATTTAATACTTTGCTCTATGCATTTCCTCCTTCCTATGTTAAGAGTAACTCCAATGGCTCAGCTTGCGTTTGACCCCCCTCAGTCAAGTCATACCTTTGAGTCAGCGCTGCTTTCAGTATTTCTGGCCTTTTTGGTCTGATCCCCAGACTTTAGAGTTTCTGCAGTTTTAGAAATTTCTGTGTAAGTATTTGTGCATACTGCCAATATGTACTATATGTGTATATGAGGTAACCAAGTGTTGAGTGAGATGCTGTACAGATTTTCTCAGATTGCCCTGCCAACAAGGTGTCTTAGGTTTTTGTGGACTGGGACTTTTTATTATGAAAAAAAGACTGTGAATTGTGATACGTTTTGTGTTGTTTTTTCAGAAGTCTGTAAAACACTGGATTGATACTATCATTTATTTTCAGTTGTAATCTAAGCAAAATTTGTCCCAAGGTTTCTGGAGATTAAAAAGACAATGTCTGATAGATTAGATCCAAAGTTTAGGTTTTTTGCTTAATAAAAAAAGTTGTACATAGCCTAATCTGTTACTAACAAAGATGGGCTTTGTGATGTTTAAAATTTAAAAAGTGTTAATCTTGGATTTAAAGATTGTCCTGTGTAAAAGTGCAGGGTTTGCATTGGAATGAGAATGGGGTCATCCACCCTTTGTACTCATCATCAGGGAAGCAGAACCTTCTTCCAGAGAGTCCATAGGAAATCAATGAGTACACTTTGCTAGTGTAGAGATAAATGTGTACTGCAGAAGGGTATTAAATATAAAAGGGCAACAGTAAAATGATTTACTATATGAGGCAGTGTGACGTGGTTTTTTTTGGGTCACCCGAGAGGATTTTCATTTTTTGAGACCATAACTATATCTTAATATTTCTTTTTATACAGATGTCCAAAAATGAGCTGATAGTTCTAACCCCTGCAGAAGGGTTTATTTATGTACCTTAAGCTTTGAGATCCTCATTTATAGATGGAGTCTTACTGAGAAATGTGTACACATTTTTTGAAAATATTACCTGATCTTTATCATTTAGATTATAATCATCTGACCTGACTTACCAAAAGCTAATGGGTTTTGTAATATTTTTTTCCTGAGGCAGTGTGGATGCCTGAGATAGGGTGAGTCTCGCCATGACCAGAAGGTATCACTGAGGGATACCAGCACAACGGACATACATAGCAGAAAACCTGACCTAAATTTAAGTGTAGAGGCTAAATGAAATGTGGAAAAGCAGGTGCACATTTCTAATATCTTTTTTTTTTTTTGGTTCCATCTTATGATTCTCTTTGCTTTGTGAGCAAATCTCTTCATAGATTTGAAATTTTAGTGCTGTAAAATTGCTGAAAAGGAAGGGAAAATCCATACTTTTAAAGTGCTCTGTACCTAAGAATCCCAGTGCTATTTATAAACATTGATTAAGTTTCAGGGGCACATTGTTGGGGTAAGTAAGTATTATTATCTCCATTTTGTAGATGAAACTGAAGTGCAGGCCTATTAAGGGCAATATTTTCAAAAGTGGTCACTGGTTTTGGGTGCCTAACTTGAGACTCTGTGGGTCTTATTTTTGGAGGAGATGCTGTGTATTTGTGGCTCCATTTGAAGTCACTGGGAGCTGCAGGTGATCGGCATGTCTGAAAATCACACTCCATATGCTGCAGTTTAGGCACCTGTAGACACTTGAAAACTTGAGCCTAAGTGTCTTGTGCAAGTGCATATATGGGAAATCTGTTGGAGAACCAAGAATAGAAACAAAGTCTCCTGACTCGCAGTCCTGTGCTTTAATCATAAGACCTCCATTCGCTCCCAAAACAGTCTGGTTCATGTCAGCATGAAGAGAAGAAGTTCATTTCATCACCTGTCATATAGTGTGAATATGTTTGAAACTTTGGTACTTTTACACACACACAAATTCTCCACAGTTTTAATTAAATTGTTCTTGCAAAGAATAAAATGAGTTCCTAATGTTAACAATGAGTGATTAAGGTTCTGTACTTCCATTTACAGCATAAACTAGCATTTTGTTTTCCAATACAGCTTTTGAATGAAGAACTATAATTTGCAGTAAATAGATGTTATGAGCTCTTTGGATGACAACAACCACATAAACTTGTGCAAATGATAAAAATGGAATCAATTACTTCTCAAATGGAAGTAGTTTACAAATCTCCACATACAAAGTGATAGTAGTAGCTGGTTATTGTAACAAATCAATAACTTTTTAAAATAAAAAAACTAATTAATTCCGTTGACAATTTAGTAATTGTTCACAGGAGGCTGTGACCCTCCCCCTCACAAAATACACACCTATACATAATATCTGCATTTTGAAAACTGCAGTTTGCCTCAGTGTTACAAGCTGATTGCATAGTTATTTACCCATATATCCATTTCAAAATAGGGAAATACTGAGCTGCACTTTGCACAGATCCTAATTATCAGCAAGCTTTGTGATGCGTTAAAGTTGGTAGACAAGGATTCATACTCTTCAGGAGGGAGAAGTGAAGTGTGTGTACTATGGGCCTGATCCAAACTCCAGTGAAGCTGATCGGAGATTCTTCATTGGCTTCAGGGGGCTTTATATCAGGCTCTATATGCAGCAGGGATGGGGAAGAGTAGGAGAGGAGGGGAGAAGATCCACACAAGAGAATACACCATTGAACTGGTAGATGCTGTCATGGCAATACGTACTATATGCCTCGTAATAACAATATTCCTTTTGTGGAACAGTCCTTAGTCACTGTATTGTGCTTATTTTCATTTGGGTCTCACAATGAAGTGCCATTTCCTTAGTCAATTGCTAAATCCTATTCTTGTTTGTTTATACATTTGAGTGGTTAATTCTTGGCAAAAGATCAATGCATTGGCCAAAATAAACTTACTTTTCCTCAGAAACCCTCACCATTCCCACCCATTCTGTGTCACTTGTGACAAAAACACCCCTTCCATGTCATGTAGGACCATAACCTGAGGATCATAGCTGGCTGGAAGGGACCATGAGAGGTCATCTAGTCCAGCCCCTGGTGCTGAGGCAGGACCAAGTATAGCTAGATCATCCCTGAAGGTGTTTGTCTAACCTGTTCTTAAAAACTTCCAGTGATGGAGATTCCACAACCTCCCTTGGTAGTTTTTCCTAATATTTAACCTAAATCTCCCTTACTGCAATTTAAGCCAATTAATTCTTGTACTACCTTCAGTGGACGTGGAGAACAATTGATTACCATCCTCCTTATAAGAGCCTGTAACGTATTAGAAGACTACAACAGGTATCCCACCCCCCCTTAGTCTTCTTTTCTCAAGACTAAACATATTACCAGTGGTTTTAACCTTTCCTTATAGGTCAGGTTTTCTATACCCTTTATCATTTTTTTTTTTTGTTCTCCTATGGACTCTTTCCAGTTTGTCCACATCTTTCCTAAAGCATTGTGCCTAAAACGCATTACTCCAGCTGCGGCCTGACCAATGCAGAGTAGAGCAGGACAATTAGTTACTGTGTCTTACATGCAACGTTTCTGTTAATGTACCTCAGAATGGTATTAGCCTTTCTCACAACTGCATCATGTTGTTGGCTTATATATAATTTGTGATCCACTGTAACCCCCAGTTCCTTTTCTGCAGTACTACTGCCTAGCCAGTTATTTCTCTTTTTGTATTCATGCATTTGATTTTTCCTTCCTAAGTGTAGTGCTAGGCACTTGTCTTTATTGAATTTCATCTTGTTGATTTCAGAAATTGTCAAGGTCATATTGAATCCTAACCCTGTCATCCAAAGTGCTAGCAATCCCTCCCATCTTGGTGTCATCTGCAGATTTTATAATCATACTCTCCACTCCATTATCCAAGTCAACAATGAAAATGTTCAATAGTGCTGTTGTTCAGGGTTTTCAGAACCCAAAACTGTGGTAACTTAACTTTGTTTTCTTCAGGAGGTGTCAGGAATAAATCAGTGGGGACACAGCTCCTCCATCTGATAAATGATTAGTACAAACAAGAATGCTTTAACCCAAAGCTCCTTCTTTATTGAGTCTCAAGCGTGCGCGCGCACACACCCACGCAGTAGTTCTAGAGCACCCCAAGCATAGTTACCCAAAGTCTAACATAGTTTTGAGTGGGCAACTACTGGGCTTCCAGGGAGCACTCCTTCCGTCCAGCTGCTGGGGGGAGGATGTCAGTCTCTGCTCAAAGAAAAGCTGCCCCACACTGCTCCAAGGTGTACTCTTTTACTTATATAGCTAGCTCAGACAAAGCACATAACTCATAGTAACCCCTAGTGGGTCACCTAGCTTCAGCGAATTGCTCATTATCCTTTATCAGCAAAGCATTTCTAGTCATAACAACAATAAAACTTGATTATCAGGGGCACTTAGGTCCAAGGTCAGCCAAGGTCACACGCTCCCTTCCATTCTCATGGTACGTTAACTCTCTGTCCCATCCTCCCATTCTGATTAGCAAAACTGCAATCATGCAGCTGTTTGGTCTTGCCTATGAAGGGCCTAACAATTTTTCCTAACTATGTGGTGTTTGGTTTTCAGTGAATAGTGGCTGGATATACAAAATGGCTGCAGTTCACTAAAATTCAGTTCTCTTGTTACACTACCAGACCCAGGAGAGACCCCTTTGGGGCCGCACCAGATAATGTCTTTCCATTTTGACAGTGGACCATTAATAACTACTGTATGAGTACAGCCTTTCAACCAGTTATGCATTCACCTTACAGTAGTATCATCTAGACCATGTTTCCATAGTTTGCTTATGAGAATTTAATATGGGACATCAAAAGCCTTACTAAAATCAAGATCTATCATGTCTACAGCGTCCCCCCACATCCTCTAGGCCAGTAACTCTGTCAAAGAAGGAAATTAGGTTGGTATGGCATGATTTGTTCGTGACAAATCCATGTTGGCTATTACTTATTACCCCATTATTGTCTGGGTGCTTACAAACTGATTGTTTAACAATTTGTTCCGGTATTTTTACAGGTATCAAAGTTAGGCTGACTGGTCTACAATTCTCCGGGCCCTCTTTGTTGCTCTTTTTAAGATGGTTTGCTCTTCTCCAGTCCTCTGGGATCTCACCCTTCCTCCATTAGTTTTTGAAGATAATCGCTAATGTTTCCAAGATCGATTCAGCTAGTTCCTTAAATATCCTAGGGTGAATTTTGTCAGGCTCTGCTGACTTGAATACCTCCAACTTTTCTTTCCCTATTCTGGATTGTGTTCCTTGTTAATATTAATTTAAACTTTTTAGTGAAGACTGAAGCAAAATAGGCATTAAATACCTCAGCCTGCTTGATGTGATCTGTTGATAGCTTTCCTTCTCCACTAAATAGAGACCAATACTTTACTTCATCTGTCTCATTTTCATCTTTCATCTTCAGCTCCTTCCTTGCCACATCTCTTGGCACTTCTTTCTCCTCAGCATTCTAATATCTGGAATTTCTTTCTGACTAAATAAAACTCTTGCCAGGCCTTCACCATTTCTCATCTTGATTTCTCCATCTTCCTCCTCTCTGGTTTCCCTGACATCCACCTCACATTCATCTAGCTGATATAAATATAGCTGCTAAGATAACTTTCCTGTCTTACTGATTTGTCCGCCCCTCCCCCCTTTTTAAATCCATCCTCTGAGTCCTTCTCTAGTGCATCAAGTTTAAACTTATCTTTCTATTTGAGCCCTTGTATAATTTGGCCTCTCTGTTTCTGTAACCTTGTTTCTTGCCACCACACCTTCCATTCTGCTAGTGATGCCAGACTTGGTGTCCTTTTTGATTGCTTTTCTCAGAGCTTGTCTACACTTACTGGGGAATTGACAAGCAATGATGGTAGATTTAGCGGGTCTAGTGAAGATCTGCTAAATTGACCACAGATCGCTCTCCCGTCGACTCCTGTACACCACCGGATCAAGAAGAGTAGGGGGAGTCAACAGGAGAGCGTGTCCCGTCAACATCACGTAGTGTGGACTCTGTGGTATGTAGATCTAAGCTACGTCCATTTGAGTTACACTATTTATAGTAACTCAAATTGCATAGCTTAGATTGAATTTCCCCTGTAGTGTAGATAAAGCCTCGGAGCCATCTGGATGCTCTTTCCGCACTTTACCCTATGCTTAGATACTCTTCCTGAGTTGGTCCACATGGCTAATAACCTCTTTTTCAAGACTTTTTTCTACATGGTGATTAAAACAAATGAGTCAGTAAGTTTTTGCTTATTTTTTTACATTTAAGAAACTATGGCGCAAACTAGACATGTATCAGCTATCACCTTAACTAAAACTTATGTTGCATCTCAGTACCAAACCCATCATCTGTCATTTGCCCTTTTAGATTGTAAATTATTCAAGGGTGGCACTCTTCTTTTTTTACTGTTACTCCTGGGGGAATTCTGTGCTGCTGCATGCAAACAGAATTCACGTCCCCTGCAGATTTATTTGCTTGCCTGCAGAAAAATGACTTTCTGATGGGAAAGCAAAGGGAAGCCGCAAGAACAGTCACACCACTCTCCCCAGCAGTGTGGGCATGTCATTTTGGGTGTCTGGAGCAGCCGGCGGAGAGGTAAATCACCGCGAGGTTGGGGACACTCCTGCTGGTGGCTCCTATCCTGGGTGGGCTCAGCTGCTAGTCCCGGCTGGGCTGTGGTTGGGGGAGGATGGGACTTCTTCCCCTGCAAGAGGCGGGCGGGGCTGGGACAGACCCACCTCCAGAAACCTCCCCCCGCAGTGCATCGCTCACTCGCTTTCTTCCCCCATCGTTCCTCAGCTGTGGGAGGAGGGGTCACTATATGGGGAGTTTCTCCCTTGTGTGCCCAAAACCTGTGCATTCAGAACCCTCCCACTGAGCCCTCACCTCACCTCACCTCACCCCACCCCTTTTATATCTGGACCCCCACCAAGCCCCTGCCCCTACATTTTAAACCCCCCATCTGTGCATCCAGACCATCCCTGCTAAGCCTCCTGCAGTCTAACTCCCACCCTGACGAGCCCCATTCCCTGCACCTGAAACACCCCAATGAGCCCCCTGCACGTGGACTCCCCATTCCCCCAGCACCCAGACCCCCCCGCTGAACCTTATCCTACACACCCAGAACCCCCCAACAAACCTCTGTGCATCCGATCCTCCCCTCCACCCATACCCATACATATACCAGTACCTTCTACCAAGCCACCTGGACCCAGATTGCCCCACATAGAATTCTCTTGCCCCACACCTGGATCCCCCCACACTAAGCCTCTCCACACTTGGATCCTGCCAGGCTGAGCCTGCTTACTCCACACCTAGATTGGAGGCCAGGGCTAGGTGTGTGTGTACGAGACTCTGTCCCTCTTGCTTGCTATTTTGGTGCGCCTGGCATGGAGGAGCAGGGCCCCGGGGTGTTTCTGGGGCAGGCCTGGCCCATGTGCTTTGTGAGGGTCGGGTGCAGCCTCATCACCAAGTCCGTGTCCGGGATTGGAGGTCTGCAGGGTGATCTCTCACCTCCGTGCAGCCAGTGGCCTGTGCTCCCCACTGCCATGCTGGAGCCTCCACATTTACTTATTGACAAATAAAATATGCAGAATTTATTTTTTTTGGTGTAGAATTTTTAGTTTTTTGGTACAGAATTCCCTCAGGAATATGCTGTATGTTAAAGTACAGCCTCTAGCACACTGATCTTGCTACTGTATTACAAATAAACAAAATAATCCTTTCCTTGAAAAGACTAAAGCTACCTTCCTTTCCCTCACCTTCCCCCCTGTATATTCCCTAAATCTGAACTGCTCCATTTAAAAAAAAAAAATTAGGATTAAAAAAACTGACAAAATGGGAATAGTGCAACATACAATCCAAGGTGCTGTGTTTAAACTTAAAGCCATAAAGGGTTTGGGGCCTGGTTACCCAGTAGGTGGCTGCATGGCATTCTGAGAAAGGCGGATTACCAGGATGGGGCATCTTGAGCTTTGTAAATGGATGTGTTGGGTGTGAAGGTCTCTCAGATGGAATTTGCTTTTCTTCTTTGTCTGTAAAGTCTGGATTTTTAAGTCTTCTGGACACACTGCAAGGCCCATATTTCTTTCTTGTTTTTGGGGGTGAAAGTTTATATAAATGATACCAATGGGGTTGTAATCTTAATTGTTATTAGGACACCCAGAGTTCAGGCTGGACACCTGTTGAATTATTATTACATTTTCTGTTTATTGAAATAAATAATTGCTGAAGGGATAGTTAGCTAATATTCCATAAACACATACGTTGCTTCATAGTTACACATGGGTCCCTGCTCTAAAGAATTTGAAAACTCAGAAAAATAAGAGACCTGTAAAACTCACCCCAAAGACAGAAATAAATACTGTATATTTTTTAAAAAGCTTCAAACAAGAAGTTATGGCATTAAGTGATGTATGCTAAATGTTGACGGTACATTCATACTCTCATTATATCTCACCCTTACCTCTCTTTGCACTTTGTTTTCTTAGACCCTGATCCAGTAAACCACTTAGCCATGTGCTTTAGAGTAAACACTTGAGTACTGACAATGAAGTCAGTAGAATTGCACACATGTTTAAAATTGAGCAGGTGTTGAAGTGATGTGCTGGATGAGGGGTTTAGATGATTGGATCTTCAGGACGGGGATCTTGTCTCCCACCTGTTTCTTAAGGCTGAGTTCCTCAAAGGAATTAAGGCACCTAACTACTATGGGAGTGCTAGGCTAGGGAGTTAAGTGCCTAAACACCTTTGAGGAGTTCTGCCTAGCACACCACCAGTATTGTATAAATAATTGTAATATTTTAGCAAAGAGAAGATTAAGGGGTGACTTGATTGCGGTCTATAATTACCTACATGCTGAACAAATAGTTGATAATGGGCTCTTCAGTCTTACAGAAAAAAGCATAACATGATCCAGCGGCAAGAAGTCGAAGCTAGACAAGTTCAGACTGGAAATAAGACATAGATTTTTAAATGTGATAGTAATTAACCATTGGAACAATTTACCAAGGGTTGTGGTAGATTCTCCATCTCTGACCATTTTAAAATCAAGATGGGATGTTTCTCTAAAAGAAGACACTCTAGGAATTACCTGCGGGATGTTCCATGGCCTGTGCTATACAGGAGGTCAGACGAGATGATCACAATGGTCCCTTCTGGCCTTAGAACCTATCGCAATAAGCCCAAAATAGTGTGGAGAAAACAGTGAGGAGATCAGGAAATCGTAGCCTGGCTTACAGTATTGATTATTGCTAATGGTTTAAAATTTTAATCTATTTCTTTATTAGATGGATATGCAAATAAGAACCTTTTTAAAAAAATGTGTAAACTGAGACTTGTAACAGAATGAATAGGTGGCACATTAAAAATGCAAAGTTATGTGTAATGATAAAAGCCATGCAAGAAAGATACTAGAGGATAGGAAACTTCACCTGGATCGTAAACAGATTTGGAAAAAAAAAAGATGACAGGAAACAATCACAGCCAAAGTAAAAAGGATCTTAAATGGGACAAACACAAAATTAAATATTTAAGCCTCTTAAAACAATGAGTAAATGAACTGCTGACCAAATTAATTAACAAAACAAAAGTAAGGTTGCGCTTAAGGTTTTTTTTTTTTTTTTATTTTAGTCCAAAAGGCTGTTAATTGCTAAAGGATTAAAATTATTCATATGCAAGGATAGAAAGTGATAACAGCATATAATATGCAGAAGCATGGAGGCTCCAGCTACACAAGAAGCTGTGAAAATAATACTTTTCTCTTTGTGTGATGTCACAACCAAAAAAAAAAAAGAGGTCATGTCTCTTTGATGTCATTTTTAGAATAAACGCAGTAGAAGAAATGGCATAATCTTATTTCTATTTATGAAAGACCTTTTTTTCCCTAGAGAGTTAGGCCACCACTGTTAATTGATTTTTCTGACACTGCTAATAACACTTAAATTAAAAATAATTTACATAGGAACTTTTTTCCAGAAGCAGAGCCCTGCAGAATCTATTGTGAAAAACTGGGTAGATTAATTGAATATCAGTGTTCTGACAGAATTATAACCTGCTTGATAGGTAAAGTACATGTTTATGTGTTTACATTGCCTGTCCCCAACCAATGGTATCTTTCAAACAAGATGTACTCCTGACCGTTCTTGCAAGATATCATGGTGCTATTATCACTCATCATTTTTTTTACTATAAATAAATGCTCTGGCTAACAGCTGTTCAAATTGTTGGGAAGCCAGTTTTTGGCTAGCTTGCCTTAACATACTGGAGCCTTACTTTGGCTACCAATGGTTGAACTATTTCCAGCTGTGAACACAGATGTGTGCATGTTTTGGGAAGTAGTGTTACCAAGGGAGGTTTATGCAATAGACCTTTATTTTTTTTGTTTTATTTGGGACTGAGAGGATATATTAGAAAGGGAGGATATTTGCATGGGCAAGAAATTGGACAGATAGGGAATACCTGCATTATTATTGGGAAATTTGTGGGTGTGCCTGTCCATGACAAAAAGAATATGCACCCTTATTTTTAAGGGAACTGGGAAATAAAAAGAAGAGAATATTAAAACAAAGTGTTTAAAGTGATAATTTACTATTAAAAATGGTGACAAAACTAACAAATGAGTGGTTCATTTTTTCAGCAAATTACATTTTAAAATTTATTATTTGGCCATTCTGATCAGCAGACAATATTCCCTTTTCAAAAACTAGGTGTACGTATACTTTACACCTGTCACATTTTGCTCTTTTAATATTGCATTTCTGTTGTGTGTTTCCTAATTCAAAGAAATGTCTTGATGAAAACTTCTCTGGAAAATTATTTGTCATGTTTAATATATTTTCCTCCATTCTATTTTTAACATGCATATTTCTATCTTGGCTGAAATTTATGCTTTTTAAATCTATTTTAAAATTTGCTAGCAAGCACAATACAAGTATTCTGGAGAAGAGATGCCTTTTATATGAAAACTGTGTCAGTGGTGTTTCTTTTTCTCTTTAATGTCACAAATGATGAAGGATGCAAATAAAGTTGGCAGCAACTCATTAAATTTTTGTTACTCTTGTTGCAAATAAGTGTGTTATGAAAGGGAAAGCGATTAATCAGAGCATCCTGGAACAAGAGAACAATGTGCGTACACTAAAGCTGCACAATGTGGTACATAGTAAAACCCCAGATGTACAAGTGTCTTTAGAATGATCACTAAACCTTCATGCTGAAACAAAACCATAGTCTCATCCAGCAGCCACTATGCCATATGACTAAGACTGCTGTAAGTTTATGTGTAAACCAACAATACCAAAAAGATTGATCATATTATTTACTGTACATAGTTGTCTTGTAAAATAGTCACATTTTTTATTTGGAAAAAGACTTTTAAGGGAGTGTTGCATAACAATTGCTGTGGAGCCAACCAAATCCATGTGTCTGAGATACCATGGTCGATGCTTTCTCCTCAGAGGTAAACTGTCCTGCATGCAGCAGAGTGCATTCAGAGTCTTGGATTGGCTCCCACTGGTAGAGTTTGTATGAAAAACGGTGCATCTTTTCAAAGAGTGTGCAGCATAACTAGAGTTTTGGAAAAGAGGCGAGATGATTCATTTCACTTCCGAAATAAGCAACAAAGAAGGCAGTGGTTTTCATGTTTTCCCATAACAGAATACACCTGACTGTCAGCAGTCTGAGAAGGGCAGAGAGATTACCACAATCTAACACCTGTTTGTTGTGCCAGCCAGGCACATAAATCCCATAAATAAGGCAATCTATTATAGGTTGCTCTGGTAGTGATGTCTGCAGTTAAAGTTGTCTAGCACTATCCATGATAAGATCATGTTTTCAGTTGCTTATAACTTTGCTGAACTTTAACTATAAGGGTTGAAATTTTCCATGTCAGGTATCTGCCTTGGGCTGAATTGTGTGTGTGTGTGTGAGAAGGTTTCAACAAAAATGATTTAGCTTTTTCTGAGAATGAAATTAGGGAAACATGTGCGTATGTATGCATTATGATATGGGGTGAAATCCTGGGCCTACTAAAGACAATGGTAAAACACTTCGTTGGAGCCAGGATTTCCCCCATGATTTTTAATTACATGATAACATACCTCTTTCTCTCCTCCCCTCCCCCCAAAGGCGGTTTTCAGGATGAAGCCAGATGCAAATATAATAAAGTTTATGGGGGTATTGTGGTGTTGTTTTACACGCATCAGAATGAATCCTCTTATAGAATCTGGAAGATACATAATGATAATACAACTAGTGTATAAGCAGCAGGCAAAATCAGCTGTATTTGATTAGGAATCAAAAAGTTATTAATAGTGCTGATTACCTTAGCTTCGTCATCTTTCCACTGATGCTACTCTTATATCTGTTTGTGAAACTAATCAAGCTCCCTGTAAGCCCTTATCTTTGACCAACCAGAAGAAAAAAATAATTGTTTTTTGAGAGAGACTTTGATAACAGAATGATTCCAATTTGAGAAACAAGGAGCAAGCATCCATCCTGAGTGAAGTGATATACCAAAGGTACCAAAAGTGATAACCTCTGTAAGAGTTGTTTTGTCTTCAATTGGTCAAATATATAGTAAATGAAATAGCATCTTCAAAGAACTCCATATGCCCTTTTAAGAACTTGTTGAACACCCATAATATTTGAAATTAGCATATTTATGGAAGGATAGAAAGTATGGGTGTTTAAAATAGGTTTGATTTGCAAAACTGTACCATTTGTTCATAGTGTTTAAGATTAGAAGGGACGATTAGATCATCTAGTCTAACCTCCTGTACACTGCAGGCCATTTAATTTCACCCAGATACTACTTTATTGAGCCCAGTAACTTGTATTTCACTAAAGCATATCTTCCAGAACGGCATCCAGTCTTGCTCTGAAGACATCAAGAGATGGACAATCCACCACTTCCCATGGTAGCTTGTTCCAGTATTTTTTTTAAAATGTGCCTTATTTTTAATTTAATTTGTCTAGCTTCATTATCCAGCCATTGGTTCTGGTTATGCCTTTCTTGACTAAATTAAAGAGCTCGTTAGTAGCTGGTATTTTCTCCCTGTGAATGCACTTATACATTGTAATCAAGTCACCTCTCAATGTTCCTTCTGATAAGCTAAACAGATGGAGATCTTTAAACCTTTTACAGTATCTATTTTTTCCAGCACACATCATTTTTGTAGCTTTTTTCTGTGCCCTGTCTAGTTCTGAGACATCCTGTTTAAAATGTGGACACGAGAACCACATCAAGTGTTCCAGTATCTGTCTCACCATTGCCATATATAGAGGTAAAATCACCTCCCTACTTCTACTCTCCTATTTCTAGAAAGATGGCATTAACCCTTTTTGCCACAGCATCATACCCGGAGGTCATGTTCAGTAGTTTTTCCACTGTGACACCTAAATCCTTTTCAGACTCACTGCTTTTCATGATACAGTGCCATATTTTGTATTCCTTATTCCTAGATGTATAACTTTGTATTTGGCTATATTACAACACATTTTATTTGACTGGGCCCATCTTTGGAAGAGATCCAGGTATCTCTATTTGGCTGCCCTTTCCTCATTATTTACCTCTCTGCCAATTTTGGGTCATCCACAGATTTTATCAGCAATGATTTTTATATTTAATTCCAGATCATTGAAGGAAATGTTGAATAGTGTGAGGGCTGGTACTGATTCCTGCAGAAGCCCACTAGAAATACTCCCATTCAGTGATGATTCCCCATTGATAACTGTTTTTGAGATCTGTCAGTTAGCCAGTTTTAAATCCATGTAACTTGTGCTTTATTGATTATTGTGTAATGTTAAATTTTTAGTCCGTATGTTGTGTGGTACTAATCAAATATCTTACAAAAGTCTAAGTACATTACATCTACACAGTTACCTTTTATCAACTAAATTTGTAGTTTCATCAAAAAATTAAATAAATGATTTTACAGTGTTAGCCAAAATGTTTAGATTACTAGTAAGTAATATCTATTTTTTTATGTAGTGTTTTTTCATCAGTAACTCTCCAAGTGCTTCACAATTCTTTATTGTATTTATCTTATCAACAGTGGGAGGTAAGGAAGCATTATTTTCCATATTTTACAGATGGGGAATTGATACACAGAGAGGCCGAGTCCCAGATCTTTAAAGGTATTTAGGTGTTAGTGCTCAGCGTTGCAATGCCTAACTGATTTAGGAGCCTAATGTTCAAAGGGGATTTAGGCACTTTAGGAGCCAAAATCTGGGATTTTGGCACTGCAACACCTAAATATCTTTAGAAAACTGGGCCTAAGTGATGTGACCAAGCTCACACAGGAAGTCTGTGGCAGAGCAGGAAATTAAACTGAGATCTCCCACAGCCTAAGACAGTGCCTTAACCTTTGGACCATTCTTCCCTTCTAAGATTAAGACCCCAATCCTGCACACAGTTTACATGTGTGCTTAACTTTACATACAATACTAGTCCCATGAAGTTCAATGGGACTACTCACCTGCATAACCAGGGGCTAAATCCATTACTGAATTTCCACTTGCTGTGCCTAAGAGGAAGAAAATAGTCCAGCTATTGTGGTAGAATCTAAGTAGGCAGTGGGAAAATACACTACCACATGCGGACATTTGACTTGATGTGCTTAAAAACCCTTCTGTCACTTTTCAAGTAGAGTTCTAATTAGAAAGTTGTTCAAAATTTGAGCAACCCAGAAATAAATTTACTCTTAATATAACTCCACTGAAGTCAATTGGCTTGTACAAAGGCTGGATTTAGGCTCATATGTTTAAGTGAAGGTGTTCTTTGACTTGGGGAATATGCTTCTGTAACTTAGTTGTGAAGGCCACAGAAAAGTCTGAATAAAATTTCCTTTTTCAGAAATTCTGACCAATGTCAATGGGAGTTTTGCCATTGACTTCAGTGTGGACAGGATTTCACCTTTTGTTTAGACTCATCGATTTCAAGATGAGAAAGGACCACTAGTCCCTGATCATCTAGTCTGTCTTCCTGCATAACACAGGCTATAGAACTTCCCAGGTTTAATTCCTGTTTGAGCTAGAGCATATCTGTTAGGAAAAACATCCAATCGTAGAAACTTTGGGCTAGTCATCTGCCTCAGCACAGGGGACCTGACTAGGAGCAAGGAAGCCTAGACCATCCTTGAGAGGTGTTTGTCCAACCTGTTTTTTAAAAACCTCCAATGACAGGGATTCCACAACCTTTCACTGGACTCTCTCTAATATACACTTTCCACTGGACTGTCTCTAATTCGTCCACATCTTGCCTAAAGTTTGGTGTCCAGAACTGGATACCAGTGCCAAATAGCCTCTCGGTTCTGACTTGATATTACCGTGTTTATACATCCAGGGATCTCATTAGCCTTTTTGGCCACAGTGCTGCACTGGGACCTCTTTATCAGCTGATTATCCACCGTGACCGCTCAGTCCTTTTTCAGAGTCACTGCTTCCCAGGATAGTGTCCCCCATTCTATACATATGGCCTCTATTCTTTGATTCTAAATATATACATTTGGCCATATTTAAAAACAACACTGTTTGCTTGTGCCCAGCTTACCAAGTGATTCAGATCCGTGACCTATCCTCTTCTTTGTTTGCTACTGTTCCATTCTTTCTGTTATGTTATGTGCAAACTTTATCAATTTTGAGTTTGTTTTCTTCTAGGTCATTGATAAAAATGGTAAAATAGCATAGGGCCAAGAGCCAATCCCCACTAGAAACACACCTGCTCAGTAGTGATTTACAATTATGTTTTGAGATCTGTCAGCCAGTTTTAATCCATTTAATGTGTAGCATGTTAATTTTATAGCATTCTAGTTTTTGTGCTGTGCCACGTCAAATGCCTTACATAAGTCTAAGTATATTACATCAACACGATTATCTTTATCAGCCAAATTTGTAATCTCATTTAAAAAAAAAAGAGATATCAGGCAGATGAAATTCAGTAAAGACAAATGCAAAATACTACATGTAGGAAGGAAAATTCAAATGCCAAAAACAAATTGGGGAATAGCTGGATGAACAATACTGCTGAAAAGGATCAAGAGTAGGGGTTACAGTGGATTACAAATCGAATATGAATCACAGTGTCATCCTGGGGCGAAAAAGGCAAAAAGGAGTGTTGTATGTAAGATGGGGGAGGTACAGCTGGAGTACTATATCCAGTTTTGGCACTTACTTTAAGAAAGATACAAGTAAACTGGAGAGAGTCTAGAGGAGAGTAATGAAAATGATCAGAGGTTTAGAAAACATGACCTATGAGGAAAGGTTGAAAGAACTGGGCATATTTAGTCTACAGAGAGAGGTGGGGGAGGGGGGGACAACTATCTTCAAATATGTAGAAGCTCATTATAAAGAAGATGGTGATCGATTGTTCTCCATGTCCGCCAAGGATAGGACAAGGTATAATTGGCTCAGTTTGAAGCAGGGGAAATTTAGGTTAGATATTAGGAAAATCTTTTTCACTATGATGATGATTAAGCTCTGGAACAAGTTACCTAAGGAGCCTTGGAATCCTTGTAAATGGAGGCTTTTAAGAACCGAGTAGACGAATACCTAGACAATCTGTGACAGGTGTACTTAATCTGGCCTCACTTTGGGAGGATAGAAGAGATCACCTCCTGAAGTACCTTCCAGCCCCACATTCCTATAATTCTTTCAAGTTAGTTTGATAGGATCGGTCTTCCATAAACCCAAGTTGAGTGGCATTAACTATGAGACATAGGTAAATTAATCCAGTTCTCTTTAGGTATTTAAGGTTGAGGTTTTCAAATGACTAATGATTCTGGGTGCCTCCATCTTGGGGGGGCTCAGTTTGAGACACCTTAAAGGGGCTGACTTTCAGAGAGTGAATGCTCAATGCTTTCTGAAAATCAACCCCCTGAAGATATTTTTAGTTTGAGCAATCAAAAAATAAGGCACCCAGAATCACTTACTTGTCTGCTTTGAAAATCTTGGCATGGATGTCTATAACATCTCCTAATGAATGTCAAGAGATTTCTAATAGACTGTGGGGAAGACTGGAGGCAGACCTTGTCAGTACTAGTTATCTAGAGAATTGATTGTGGTCATGGAGAAGCTCATTGCTATAAGCCAAGATGTACTCTTAATGCAGTATTTTAACAACTTTCAGTAATTAGGGATCGAACTTAGAAGACTTTGTGTTTAAAATGTATTTATGATTTGTTTTGCAGTAGTGCCTAGGACTGCCAATCTTGGATCAAGACCCTTCTGTGATAGGCTATGTACATCATGTACTTTGTGCCCATGTCTTTTCTAGAAGAGATATTTTGATTGTGGTATGGTTATTTTGCTGTTAGAGATACAGTGACCATGTGGAAAAATCTGTCTTCTGGTTTATACAGATAGTTATCTTGGTAGCCAAAGCTGTTTGATGTTTCAGTGGCCAAGACAATTGGTTACATTTGCAACCCTTTCAAGCATAGGTTGAATAATAGGGGAGGAAAGGGGCAGTGCTTGACAAATGCTCCAATGTACTTCAAAAATTAAAATGGCCTAAAATAGTATCACTACAAACAGTGAGTGACCACTAAGGATTTTGTAATAGTGATTAGAGCTGGAGCGAGCTAGTTTCTACAGACTTAGGGTAAAATTGCCAAAAGCACGTCAGTTCCATTTTCAGAAGTGATTTAAGCAGTTTGAACCCTAAGGGCTAGTCTACACTACAAATGCTTTGCTGATAACCCCCCATCCCATGGAGACATAGCTTATAAAGACAAAAGGAGTGATTTGTTTCTGGCTTGGGATATGTCTACACTTAAACTGCTACTGTGGCAGAGCTGCAGCACGTCCATGTGGACACTTGCTATGCCAATGGGAGAAGTTCTCTTGTCAGCATAGGTAATCTACCTCCCCAAGAGGTGGTAGCTAGGTTGATGGAAGAACTCTTCCGATGACCTAGCACGGACTCCGCTGGAGGTTAGGTTGGCATGGCTATGTCTCTCAGCGATGTGGATATTTCTCACCCCTGAGAGATGTAGCTATGCTGATATAAATTCCCAGTGTAGATCAGCCCTTGGCTAAATCTCCTCCCCCCACAACATAAACTATGTTGGCAGAAGGACTCTCTTGCTGGTAAAACTACATCTATGCTAGGCCTTCTGCCAGCATAGCTAGTTTGGTTGGGTGTGATTTCTCCCCCCTCAGGCCCCCCCGCCTTCTAACCAATGTAGTTATGCCAGCAAAACTTCGTAGTGTAGACCAGGCCTAAGTCTCATTGCAAATTTTACCCTTAAAATAAATCAGAAAATCTCTGCCAAATCCTTCCAAGCTAAGATCAGAAATTGATATTTAATTATTTTGAGGTCAGGTTGAAAGGTTCAGAGCTAAAACTGCTTGAAGAGAGGGAAAGTTGGTGACAGTTGAGTTTTTCAGCTCACCTAATAAAAATATAAGTACACATTAAAGCACCTGTTTTAATGTGAACATAGATTTATTAGAAAATGTCGAAGACCACTCAGTATTTTCCCACTGGGCAACAAAAATGCTGTCTGCATAACATTTGCTAAAAAAGCAGTGTTGTATATGCCTCTATTTTTAAGTGATTGTTTAAAGATAAGAGCAGTGATTCTTTATTAATACAACATGGATAATATAAAACAAACAAAGCTGAATGTAGTGATTTCAAACATCTAACTTAAGAATTGACTTAAAATATGGCAGTAGTCATTTAAAAATGCAGGCAAATTAAAAAACTCCACTAACTATATAGCAGAGGGACAGATGTCTGTTTTTATTTTTCAGATAAATCCCTACTAAAAGCCTTTAAAATAGTGGTTTACTGAGTCTGAGCAAAATGTTTTGTCCCCCCACTCACACCCTTTTATGGAGTAAGATAATGTATGGCATTTAGTAACCATCTAATCTTTACCAGATATGCTTCAGCTGGCAGCAGGTTTAAAAAATCCGTGAGTAGTGTTGTAGAATTGACAGGAAACTAAAGAAAATCATGTTATAATGCTTTGCACTTTTATACCTCTGGTACCTTTTTGTTTGAAGATCTCAAAGCATTTTACAAACATTTATTAGCCAAATGTTAGGGTGATTACTTTCAAGGTGAAGCTGTTTTGGGCTGCTTTGAAAAGATACTGCATGATTAAGGTAATATAGTAAATGCTGCTTAATTGCTACACACTTGATCAGAAGACATTCCAGGTAACTGATTTAAGCCCAACAATACTTAATTGCAATGACTGCTGCTTAATGGGGATGGTAATTACATGCAATGGGGACACCTTCAAATGATTTATTGGTGCTCCATCTTGTGTCTCCCTCATGCGTGGCTCTGTTTGCTCTTCTACAAACAGCTTCCAGACCTTCAATATAGAATCATGATACATTCAGCATGAGTATGAAGTGTTGCCTGTTGCTGGCTGTTAGTCTGGTCCTTTCAGGTTAGCGACATTGTCAACCCAAAATGTTTAAAAGTCATGAGCCAGCCCCACTCCCCCACAAAATCCTGAGGTTTATAATAATGGATTTTGGGTTCTTTTGATTTGTCTTCTGGTTTTTGATCCTTTAAGGTGTT
Organism: Chelonia mydas; assembly: GCF_015237465.2. Taxonomy (NCBI): domain Eukaryota; kingdom Metazoa; phylum Chordata; order Testudines; family Cheloniidae; genus Chelonia; species Chelonia mydas. The sequence continues at coordinate 106,776,375 of NC_057852.1, forward strand.
GTTGGGTGAAAATTTTCAAGCTTTTTCTCTGAAACTATGAGGGCTAGAAATGTAAATGAAAGCTGAGATTTTCTTGTAATTACTTGTCTCCAGGAGGCGGGGCTTTATGTAAAACATAAAATAGGAGACTCATGATAAAATCACAAGGGTTGACAGTACTATGTTAGCTACACATGCAGAGCAACCATGTTGTGTGTCCAAGGGCAGAACTCGGGTTTGGTTCTGTCTTAATACCTTCACTGGGATGGCCTCTTTCCTTCTGTGTAGGCCTGACCCATACAGATTCTTAGGTTCTTCAGCTCCCTGCAATCTGAAGCCTCTCCATAGCTAAAGTTATAAGCAGCTTCCACTTACAGAGCCCTATTTTATTCCCCTCCATTTTCCCCTTATTCCTTATAACTTTGGTCTGGAAAAACTTGTTGGCTCCTTCACAGTTTAGCCTGGCTCTTCCTATCTGCTCTGTTAACTTTTCACATCAATTTATCTCCTTAGCTTTTTGAAGAAGACTTACAAGGGCCCTTTTAGAATGTTTATAGCGTATCTAATGTTTCTGTGTCCTCGCGTATGTTATGCTACACAACTTGAAACATAGGTAGGTTTTGACATTGACTCCTGCAAGAAGCAATTTTCAGTGATAGCAACAATAAAATGTTTAAGATATTGCCATTATCTGAAAACTAGACAAGAGTCTATGTCAACAAAACCTGTGGAGATTTAAAAAAAAAACCTGCACGATAATGGAAAATACTTTTGTCATCAAGCTCAGAACCAGCCTAGGCTGCCCTTTTTTCTGAAGTGAAAAGACACTTCAGGTCTGGTATAATTACTCCTCCTCCAACAATCCTCCCCTTCTTTTTCCCTTGGCAGAGCCAGGAACACACACCTCTAAGGTGGAAAAGGCTGTTCTCAGTGGTGGCAGATGATAGAACAGGGAGCAAAGGTCTCAAGCTGCAGTGGGGAAGGTCTAGGTTGGATATTAGGAAAAACTATTTCATTAGGAGGGTGGTGAAGCACTGGAATGGCTTAACTCCGGAGGTGGTGGAATTGCCATCCTTAGACGTTTTTAAGGCCCGACTTGACAAAGCCCTGGCTGGCATGATTTAATTGGGATTAGACCTGCTTTGAGCAGGGGGTTGGTCTAGATGACCTCCTGAGGTCTCCTCCAACCCTAATCTTCTATGACAGTGGTTCTCAAACTAGGGCCGCCACTTGTTCAGGGAAAGCCGCTGGCAGGCCGGGCCGGTTTGTTTACCTGCCACGTCCGCAGGTTCGGCCGATCGCGGCTCCCACTTGTCGCGGTTCGCCGCCCCAGGCTAATGGGGGCTGCAGGAAGGGCGGCCAGCACCTCCCTTGGCCCGCGCCCCTTTCCGCAGCCCCCATTGGCCTGGAGTGGCGAACTGCGGCCAGTGGGAGCCGCGATCGGCTGAACCTGCGGACGCGGCAGGTAAACAAACCGGCCCGGCCCGCCAGGGGCTTTCCCTGAACAAGCAGCGGCCCTAGTTTGAGAACCACTACTCCTATGATTCTTCTTTGATTCTATGAAAACTTATGTTTCCTCCACCAGCCATATCAATTCTCATGCAAATTTCTTAGCCTAATTTGAAGCATTCTTTCTTCCTTTTGTAAACGGCTTTGAGATTCACAGATGGGAAAAGTACCACAAGTGTAAAGCATTATTATTAGCCATGTTCTTCAGATAAGATAACTACAGAAAATACAGAGACTGTCAATGACTTGACTAGGATGCCCAGTGGCCTAGTAGACTGACCAGTGTCTCACTGACCTTAATATTGATAATATGGTGATCTTTCCATCCATGTATTAAAAAATTGTGGCCAAGATTTTCAAAATGGCTGCTGTTTTTGGTGTCTCAAGTTTGTCCCCCACAATCTCTATCTCTGCTTACCTACATAAATGAAAATTAGAAAATAATTTAAGACAAAAAATTCCTCATCATCTGGGACATTCCAGAAATGCACAACTTCGTTTCAAAGTCTAGTTAAGAGAACAGTGTACTTGCCTATATCACACTTTACAAAACTCAAGCACTTGTATTAAAAAAAAAAAAAAAGAAGCAATTGAATAATTAAGAAAATAAATCTAACACTACCCACATAATCAAATATTTTAGTCTTCTCAGTTATGAAGAAATGTGTATTTTTCCACAGTGCATTTGACCAAATAAATCCTGTTTAGTCAGTAATCTCCAAATATAAACAACACAAATCTCCCCAGTAAAAGAATCATAAAAATTATATATGTACACACCAATTATTTTATATATGGAGAGAGAGATCAATCTCTAATTTAAGCCAATATGCATACATACTTTTTCATAAATAGGTTATGCACATTTCCTATTAAACTACAAAAGAAATATTCTCAAAAACAGTAATAAGTAATGTATAAAACATTCTATCAATAAATATTAACTGATGATAATCCCAATTTATCAGAATACCTTACAAAATATTTAGATATCAAAAACACAGTGCTTTTAAAAAAAAAAAGTCAGCAAACTTGGAGTCAAGGTTGAGGTAGTTGTGGTATGGATGAACTATACACTTCTAATACTTAATAAATTGGGCCAAATCTTAGCTGATGTAAATCAGGGTAGCTGATATACTCCAACTGAAGTTTTGGCCCAGTATGTGTGTGTTACGTAGTTTGGGTAAGAGATATCCAGTCCTAACTATTCATTCCCATGTTTGTGAGTACTGAAGTTGTGAAAATGAACTTCTCCATCACATCATTGTTATTGCCTAGTAACATTAACTGTTTTAAATGAAATATTTAGTTTTGGGGATTTTATTAAAATGGTGTCTTTTTCTTCATTGGGGATTCCTTATCATGGGGATGGAAGACCATCTGGCTAGGCCCACTGCCTGAGGGTTCTTGTGCAATGACCAGAGAGAGAGAGAGAATTACAACAACATAGCATGTGTAAAGCTATTTAACAAAACTTATTCAGGTGTGAGACACTTTCTTTGGCTGCATGTAACTATTTTGAAAATGACCTTTTTCCCTTCACCCGAGAGCTGTGAACTTCCGTCTGCAGCTCCTTCTTTCCCTCCACCACATGGTGGTGAGATTTGACTATTCAAAGTAATGAGGTGAGAGAATTCTGGCAGCTCAGCCTGTAGGCTATTGAGGCAGGGTGCGAGGGTCCTGTTTTGAGCAGCACTGCCCTAACTTGCAGAGGAAACTGCTGAGTGCTTGTACAATTGTTCTAGTGTCTATTACTGATAGCACTAATAGCCTCTTCTGGTTTGTTTATTGTTCTGCAGCACCCAGAAGCTTGCTAGGCACCTCTCAATATAGATAAGAAAAGTCCATGCCCTGAGAAGCTTTCACATTAACTTATATGTCATGTGTAGGGTCATACCAAATTCATGGTTGTGAAGAATGCATCTCAGACCAACACATCTCCCCCGTGAAATCTGCCTATTGTAGGGGAGACAAGACTTCACAGAGCTGGGCCCCTGGAGAGTGACAGCTGCTGGCCGGGAACCCAGCTCTGCAGGCAGCACCGCCACCATCAGCAGTGCAGAAATGAAGGTAGGGTGGTACTGGGGGGAGGCCGGCCTCACAGGTGGGCGAGTGGGTGCTATGGTCACCCCCCCACCCACATACATAGCCAGCCCAAGGCCACTTTAACTCCCAAGCGCTGGGCCTGGAGCTGGGGAGGGGCAGGGCTGAGGCCACCCCAGCCGGGGGCTCCTACTGTGCACTGGGCTCTAGCTGCTAGTCCTGGATGGACTGGGGAGGGACAGGACTTCCTTTTCCTCTGCACGGGCCGCTCCTGAGGCCAGGTCAGACCCATCTCCGGGAACCTGCCCTGGCCGCAGGAAGCTCCTCGGCTGCTGACTGGGAGTCCAGCTCTGAAGGCAGCGCTGCCACCAGCAGCAGCATAGAAGTGAGGGTGACATGGTGTGGTATTGCCACTCTTACGTCTCTGCTGCTGCTGCTGATGGCGCTGCCTTCAGAACTGGGCTCCCGGACAGCAGCTGCCCAGCACAGAAGTAAGGGTGGCAATACCGTGATCCCTCTACAATAGCCTGGCAACTCCCCCCACCACCCTGTTTTGGGTCAAGACCCGCCTTCTCCCCCCTGCCCCCTTTACAATACCGTGAAATTTCAGATTTAAATATCTGAAACAGTGACATTTATGATTTTAAAATTCCCATTACCATGAAATTGACCAAACTAGACTGTGAATTTGGTAGAACTGAATGTAGGAAGCAGAATAAAAGGGATGGGGAAGAAAATGGGTTACAGCAACAAGTGCTGTCCAAGCACCTCACTCAGCAAAGGTGTGTGTGCATCATGGTGGGGTGGGGTTTTTTCCTACACATAAAACAGACTAAATTATTTTACCTCACTTTTTGTGGGAATTGCAATAGAAGTAGAACTTAAGGGGGGATTTAAATGAGAAGGTAAGTGGCCCTAAGGACTAGTTTGGGAAGGGGTGCAGGAAAAGAGATGGAGAGACTTGTGGGAGAAACGGGCCATCTGTAATGTCAGAGGTGCTACTACTAGATGGTGGTAGTTCTTCTAGTGTCATAACTGATAACGCTATTAGTGTTATAACTGTTGCTAGTGTCTACCACAAGAAGTGATTTCTCTACTGGGACCATGAGTCATGCTGTCTCTGTGGAGAGAAATGTATTGAAAACATGGAAGCTAGTGAATTATGCTGTGGTTTTTTTGTTTATTTTTTGTTTGTTTTTTTTTATTAAAGAAAATGCTGAAATATATCTTATCCAAAGTCTGCATTCTTGCATTCTAAGTAGGTTCTTTTCTGTAACCGAAAGAAATAGGAGAAGAGAGCACACGGGCGTAGTTTTCATTAGATGTAGTGGTAATGTGTAAAAGGACATCTTCAGGAGAAGGGGGAAAGTCAGACAACAAAGGATTTGAGAAGGAAATATGTAAGTGAAAAATTAGGCCTGGCTCTTCAGCAGAGATGTCGTCCTTGAAGCAAGGGAATACAAAGTGTGCCTTCTCCTCCAAATGCATGATAATATCAGGAATGGAAGGACAACTGAGTGACTTGGTGGCTGGTGTTGCACACAGCAGAACAATCCGTTTAAAGTTCTTATACACAATGCACCTATTAGAACCACTCAAATGTAATAGCAGCCGCTTCGATTCCGAGTTGCCAAAGTATAATCATTATTGATCACAGTAGCGATTGCAGTAGTGCCTAGAAGCCTCAACCAGGCCAGGGCCCCATTGTGCTAGGTGCTGTACAAACATCTAGTAGCCCAGTCCCTGCTCTCTAAAGAGCTTACAGACCGAAAGATGAGATGTAACATGTAGATGAGAAAAACAAGCAGGTGGAACGGAGGGCGGATGAATTAACAAAATAATGGGATGTTTTAGCACACACTAGCTGTGTATGCAATTTGTAGCCAATCAGTAGCAGCAATCACTGTAATCACAACTCGCCACCTGCCTAGCTGTTATCAGATGGCAGCTTTCTGAATGCATTACATTCAGAAAAAGTCTCTTTCAAACATTGCACCTGAGGCTGAGGAGTTGAAAGAGGAAATATTCGGGGCTTTGAAAAATCGGAGGAGCTGCAGGGGGAGAGCTGGGGGAGGAAGGGAGAGGCTAAAACAAAGGGGAAGTGTCCTGATGGAGCGGAAGGAGTAAGTGACACGATCAGGAAAGTTCCCCCAGAAAACTCTCTATCCTAGAACAGAAGGGAGTTAGTGGAAAAAGGATCGGTGGAACTGAAAGTGCAAGTGTGGCAGTGCTGCCACTCCTGCCTGACTGGGAAAACAACCTTTGGTTGCTCTAAAGAATCATGAGAATATAAACATCTGTAGGAGTCATGGCAAGGCTAGAACCCGTCTAAGCACAGCTACGCTTGGCCATCATTTCCAAGCAATGTGGTGGTGGTGGTGCGGTAGTGCTTAGGAGTCACCATCACGGATCAGGACCTCATTGTGCTAGGTGCTGTATAAGCACAGAATGAAAAGAGTCTGTCTCACAATGAGCTTATAGTCTAAATATACAAGAGAGAGCAGGTGGAGATAGACAGATGGGGTAACAAGGAAATGGTGAGCTAATATTATGTAGTCTCTACAGCCCTTATCATGCAAAGAGAACAGTGAGTGAAGACACCCCCCACCCCCGGGCCCTATTGACTGCAGTGCTTGGCTAGCAGACCCTTTCCCTTTGTCCTCAGTGGGGCTCCTTGTGCATACAGAGGCTTGCCTGTGCAGTTCCTTTATAACTGGAATTGTGGGGAGGGAGAGATTCAAGAGACGGCTGCATCGCCCACAAGAGTCTGCTTGCACCAGTTTAACACCCACATCAGCAAAGCCAAGCAAACTTGGAAGGAGGTCATAGCATAGAAAGCAAAATAACTGCCAGTTAGCCAGATTAGTACTTCAGTGACTAAAATAATGACTCTGGCTTGTGGTTACTTGCCGCTTTCTTTGCTGCGGAACAGGGAGCTCAATCATTCTGTTGCTTGTGTGGTTTTAGTTTAATATATGCCTTTGCAACTTTGACAATTGCTTCCACGCCCTTCTAAAACACTGTATCTAACTTTACAAAAGATGCTTTATAATAAGAACAAATGTGTATGGAAAAGAGCCCTGCTGGTCACGAAAAGACTGATCACTACTCAACAGAAGACCAAAATACCCTCTTAGGTCACCAAGCAACATGTAGCATGACTGTCTCTTGAAAACATTAATATATACAAACAGGCGTGAAAGTGAAGAAGTCAAATGTATTTGACTCCACTTCAGACTGGTTTAAACAAACCCCAACCCCAGTCTGAAGAGTTATAAAGGGAAGCTTTTACAACAGGATGGCCTGCTTTTACAGTGCTTGGGGTTTGAACATCACCACCAGCTAGGTTCTTAGCACCATCAGATCGGACTGTACCATCCAGTTCCTCTCCACCTCTCCCTGTCCCTCTTTGTGGACCCTTCTCACGAGATACTACTCCTCAAGCAGGTTCACTCTCTACTGGCTTTGGCACTGGTGGAGGAGTTTCCGCCAGAACATTGGGGTCACGGTGTCTATTCCCAGTATCTTCTGGTGCCCAAATTCTTGAGCCATTCTCGACCTTTGCAGCCCCAACAAATATATCAGATACATGAGGTTCTGAATGGTCACTCTATCGACTATCCTCCCTGCATTGTCTCAGAGTGACTTGTTTGCTGCTCTGGATCTTCAGGACTCCTACTTTCAAGTGGCAATTTTGCCAGGCCACTGAAAATGCTTTTGATTCATCATAGTGGAGTGCCATTTTCAGTACACAGTGCTTCCATTCAGCCTCTCTTCTGCCCCTTGGGGTTTTACCAAATGTATGGTGGTCATGACAGTGTATCTTGGGAAGAAAGGAATCCACATCTTCTCGTATCTGGATGACACTGAGAAGTAGGTCCAAAGAGGAAGTTCTTAATGACAACAATGCTAGACTATGCTTGCTCAACTGCCTGAGTCTCATCCAGGAAGTGAACTTTGGTTCCCACTTAAGTCCCTAATGAACTAGATTTTGTAATAGACTCTACAAGTTTGAAAGTGTTTCTGCCGACTGACGATTTGCAGGCTGAAGCACAGGTAACAAATCGCCTAAAGTCTCAGCCTTCCACAATAGTGTGGATGCGCCTGAGATTCTTGGGCTACATGTCCGCTTGCTTGCAGGTGGTCCAGTTTGCAAGGTTGTGCCTTTGCCCTCTCCAAATGTGGTGCAGGACAGTTTACCATCTCACTCTTCACCCCCTGGACAGATTGCTCTGTCTACCTCCTCTGGTCCTGGATTCCTTGCAATGGTGGACATATCCAGAGAACATTTGCCATGGCATTCCCTTCGTCTGGCCCTTGCCAGCCAGATCTGTTGTCACCAACTCCTCCCGGATGGGTTGGAGAGCACACTTTGGGTTCATGGAAAGTTCAAGGCCTGTGGTCAGTGCAGGAGTCCTCACTGAATATAAACGTGCTGGAGCTTTGGGCCACCTACAGTGCACGTCATGCTTTTCTGGACTGTATCAGGGGCTTACTGACAATACCACAGTGATGCATTATGTGAACAGGCAAGAGGGAACACACTCTCTAAGATGCTCTGCCAAGAGGCAAGCCAGCTGTGGTAGTTCTGCATCGAGTTCTGCATTACTCCAATAGCCAGCCACTTGCCTGGGGTCCAGAATCATCTCATGGACCATCTTAGCAGGAATTTTTCCCTTAGTTATGAGTGGTTTCTCAAGACAAGTGTCCTCCAGGTCATCTTCACAGCTTGGGGCATTCTGACAATCAACCTCCTTTGCTCTGGGGGACAACAGGAAATGTCATCTAATCTGCTCTCAAGGGGCCTAATTCTGGTGTCCATATCCAACATTTTCCATCTCAGCTGGCAGTCGGCTCTCCTGTATGCTTTCCCTGGGTCCCAGATCATCCCACAGGTCATCCTCAAGCTGAAAACGGATCACGCAAAGCTCATTCTTGTTGCCCCATTATGGCTGAGGCAGTGCTGGTTCTCCGATCTTCACACTGTCATTTCAGCCTCCCATACCCCTTCCTCTTCATCCCGACCTACTCGCACAGAATCACGGTCACACATTGCGTCCCATGCTCAGCTCCCTATATCTTGTGGCGTGGTTGCTATGTGGCTGAATGGGGGGCGGGGGGAAAGAATGTTGTTCGGTGGCTGTTGAACAGGTGCGATTCAACAGTTGAAAATCCTCTACCAGAATGGCGTATTCAGCAAAAATGGAAGCCATTTTTAGTGTGGTCATTGGCCCATGGAGCTCGACAGACTCTGGTTTCTGTCCAAGACATCTTGGTGTAATGGCTGCATCTTCAGTTGTTGGGCCTTGAGCGTAGCTCACTGAGAGTGTATCTGGCAACAATTTTAGTATTTCATTCTTCCATTCAGGGACGATCAGTCTTCTCCAGTACCATGGTAGCAAGATTCTTAAAAGGGCTTCTTCGTCTCCATCCTCTGCTCCGAGAGCCAGTTCCTCTGTGGACCTTAACACAGTCCTAGCGGCTTTAATGGGACCTCCGTTCAAGCCCATAGGTGCTGAAACTAGGAGTGCTGGGGGTGCTGTTGCACCCCTAGCATGAAGTGGTTTCCATTACATACAGGTTTACAGTTTGGTTAACTATAAAAATTTGTTCCAGCGCCACTATTGGCCCCTGGCATCTTGTCCCTTTCCACTTTTTGTATCAGAAAACCATATTCTTGGTAGCATCCAGAAGGAGAGTCTGTGAGCTGCCAGCTCTGATAGCAGAGCCTCCTTATATGCAGTTCTCTAAGGACAAAGTGACTTTATGACCGCACCCACAACTTTTGTCTAACGTGGTCTTTCAGTTTCATTTGGCAGTATATTTCCTGTGGTTTTTTTTTTTTTTTTTCCATAAGCCACATACATCTCTGGAGGAGCAGTGCCTCCATACACACGGTGTCTAGCTTTCTATATGGACAGGACTGAACCGTTCTGTGCTTTGCCTTGCCTGTTTGTGTCATATGCAGATCGTATGAAGACGTAAGCGGTCTCCTCACAAATGATTTCTAAATGGATAACAGCCTGTATTAAGAGGACATATGAAATAGCTTCAGCTGTGCCCCGTCAGCGGGTAGAAACTCATTCTCCGAGAGCGCAAGCAAAATCAATAGCGCTCCTAAGTGACGTCTTAATATTGGACACTTGCTACATGGTCATCCATACATGGATTATGCCATTTCCCCATCTTCCAGGGCAGATGCAATTTTTGGTAGGGCTGTCCTGCAATATCCTTGTTTAGATAGACTGAGCCCCGCCTTCTGGTACTACTTGTGAGTCACCGAAATGGAATATATGGCTGCATCCAGGGCTGGCTCTAGGATTTTTGCTGCCCCAAGCAAAAAGTTTTTTGGCCACCCCTGCTTTTTTTCGTATCTCCCACCCCCCGCCCCGCCTCCTCCCCTGGGTGTGCCGCATTTCCCCCTTCCCCCCCATTGCTTCCTGCGGCTCCCCACAACCCTAGCTTATCTCCACTCTGCCTCCTCCCCTGAACATGCCACTGCTCCTCTTCTCCCCCTTCCCTCTCAGGCGAGGGAGAGGCAGCGCGTTCAGGGGAGCAGGCGGAGCGGAGGTGAGTGGGGGGGGGGAGAGCGCAGGAAGTAACGGGGGTAGAGGAACCGCTCCCCGCCCCAGCTCGCCTCTGCTCCGCCACTGCTGCCTCCCCCGAGCGTGCTGCTGCTCGACTTCTCCTCCCTCCCTCCGTCCCCATGCGTGAAACAACTGTTTCGCATGCGGCAAGCCTGGGAGGGAGGGGGGAGAAGCGGAGCGGCGGCGGCGTGCTCAGGGGAAGCGGCGGAGGCGGAGTGGAGGCGAGCAGGGGCGGCGGGGGTTCATTTCTAGGGGCAGCATGGCCGGCGCCGGAATGCCACCCCTAGAAATGTGCCGCCCCAAGCGCCTGCTTGTTTTGCTGGTGCCTAGAGCCGGCCCTGGCTGCATCTACTCGAAGAAGAAGAAATGGTTACTTATTGTAAGTGTGGTTCTTCAAGATGTGATGCAAACGAGTATTCCACGACCCACCCTTGGTTCCTTCTGCATCAGAGTCTAGTCTCTGGCCGTTCGGTGTGAAGGAACGTTGGGGGTTTGGGCGAGTGCCACCTCATATAGCCAGTGGAGGGACTGTTGCTGCAAGCCGTGAGCACTGCCCCTCTACGGTACTGCTAGGCAGAATTCTCTGGCTCTGGTGAGTTGGGCATGCACACACACAAATAGAATAGGCATCTGCATCACATCTTGAAAAGCTCTATGCAACTGAAGAAAACGAAAGATGACTTGATATGGCAGTGTTAATCTGGTCCATAAAATATCCACTCCACAGGTGGATGAAGTAGCAGCTGAATTGCTGTAGAAATTAATTTGCCTCACAGAATAAGTTGAATAAGGCACTAGAATAAATATGCAGGGTCTTGATGGAAGCCATCTTGTTTCTGTCTGTCTCTCATTTTGTGTGTGTGTGTGTGTGTGTGTGTGGAGAGGGGGGAGGGAGCGAGAGAGATGGTGACTTGCTCTATGCAAAGGGATTAAGAAGACATAAGGTGTCCCTTTACCCTCCTTGTTTGGTAGAGCTCTTGGGGAAAGAGTTCTCTGCAAGGCTGCTACTCCTTGTCCAGCACATGGCGCACAAAGGTGAGAATTGGGTGGAGCCTTTCTTCTGGGGCTTCCCCTTCCTGAGCAGTATAGTTGAGCTGGTGCAGAGGAAATAGTAATCTGTGTCAAGTATAGGAGCTGGTACAGATTACTTTCCCTTGGAGCAAGGGGGAAGCCAGGAACCAGAAACAGTCTGCTTCTGAAACAGTGCAGTTACATGCTGCCCACTACTTGGGGCAAAGCCATAACAGAGCTCTATATGACTGGCCATGAAGGTTGTGTCTCTGTTGTTGGAGACAGCCATGCTGGGGCATGATGTTATCCTACTTGAAAAGTGATTTACAAAGGGAAAACCGTTGTTCCTGTTTTTATTTTCCTTTGTTTTGTATGAAGATGTCCCAAAAGGTTTCCAAGTGTTACCCTTCACTCTTTTCCAAGAACAATCTCTGAGGATGATGGAGAACTGGTAGGATTATGATATCACAGGTCCCAAGCAGGTGTAACCTGGCTAAGGGTGAAAATGATCTTTATTCTGATTCTTTAAAACATTTTTAGTTAAACAGGTAAAAACAAAAAAAAATTCCTTCTAAACTGAAGAAATAAAATATCTCTGGATCTTCCAAAGAAAGCTCCAGCAAAACCAGGGAATGCCTGATTTATTATTGGCATTCCTGATATTTCTGTAATAAATAAGTTGGGAATAATAACAATACTAATAGAAAAATCTATTTTTTTTCAGAAGAAAACCATGTCAACCACCTTCATGTATCATAAAGAACCCCCCCCTTTTTTTTCCTTTGCAGATCACCTTCTATGAATTTTTGACTCCATTGTTCTGTATGGGCAAGGAACTAAGTCTTTGTCACAGAAAATTCTAGTTTGATTAATCTGTATCAAAGAATGTTTTTATCTTTTGCATATCTAGACATTTTTTAGTCTATTTTGAGCCAAGTAATCTGAATCCATGGATCTTTCTGCCAGCTTTTGCTACTGCCTGATGTATCATTTAATAAGCAGCTGCAAAGTTGGGAGCAGATCAGTTTTGTCACACTCTCCCCAAAATATTGCACAGGTGCAATGGAAAGTTAAGGTGTGCACCATGTAGGATGCACAGGTAACTCCTGGCTCACAGTTAAACATGCATTGTAGGGTGAACAAGCAAAGCAGCACAATGTCTAATTATTAAATCAAATAGTTGTGGTTCTCTGTGATAGATTTTGATATAGCCCAGCGTAATGGTGAAGTGGAGGAGAGTTAGAGCTGTTTGAGCCCTCACCCCCAAATATGCTGTCAGGGTGGATAGCTGGGTTGGGTACTACATGGGCAAAGACAGGCATGAATAATTTTCCACTGAGAAAGTGTAACTGTCGTTGTCTGATTTGTGATCAAGTCAAGCAATGTCTCCAGCAGGAGCTAAATATTGGCAGGACCACTGTCGGAACTTAGAGGCTGTGCATTTATGGAGCAATCTGGATCTCTGGCCTCCTAATGCTTCCTCCCATACTAAACATCTTTCTGGAACATGCAGTTGCTGGTGGACAGCTTAGTAAATTTACGTCCTAATTTGGCAAAGGCAGTGTAGTATCTTCCTTTCCAGTGTATAATTGGACACCTTTTAAAATCCTTAAGTGGTTCATTGATGTAGCAGCACACTGTTATTATTCTGCCTGTTGCCTGGTTGGCAAAGAAGCAACTTGTACCAGGTTTCTTCTAATGCTCCTGTCTATAAAATGTTGTGTCCTAGAACTGCTTCTCTAGCCACTGCTGGGAAATGAGTTCTGTGAGGTAATTGCTGGAGCAGCTGCTTCCTACACTGTGCCCAACTGAGAAGTATATTTTGTCATGCCAGTTGATTTGCCATTCCTGCACAGACACAGTTCTGTGACCATCCTAATTTGGGCTGTCTTCTGGTGAAGCTGTGAAGGCTTGAACCTTGGATCCATTCGTGAATCAGACTTCTTTGTGCACACTTAATTCGTCAGGAAAATGTTTTTGTGAGAAACGTCTCATGCTGCCCAAGTCTTAGACGTGGTCTGGTTTGACTCAGCAGATGTATCTCTTGTGACAGTCTCAAATGGGGCAAGTTCTGTGCATATTTGCTGTGTCAGATTTCATTGAGCGTGAGGGTAGTTTGGAAATAGTGTAATCTAAGAAGTATACAAGCACAGCTTGTTTCCATACATGAAGGTGTGCAAGGTGCAGCTTTTTGATCCTTTTCACCCTGTATAATAAACAGGATTTTCACAGCCTTAGAAGGGAGACTGAAATGACACACTGTTTTTTTTCTGTTGAAATCAAATTCCTCATGTTCATGGATTATTGGAAGAAATGGAAAAATTTATTTAGACTGAAAAAATTTATGCAACATGCCATGTTTGTAAATGCACTGCCTCTGAAGAGTGTTCAGCCATCACCACTGGCAAGCATGGTGTTCTCAGTCCTTGTGACAAAAGCCAGCCCCTTATTTGTACCTCAGGTCCAGAGCTTTAGTTATATTTCAGGCACAACTGTTAGAGCCTTGGTGCAAGTGACTCTCCAGCAAACGATGCCAATGAGAAGTGAGACTCACCTTCCACCCCCTCCAGCTCTTAGCTCACACAACAGAGACTTGATATGGCCAGGTGCACATATTGGGAATTTCTATAGAACAGAAAATAAATCTTAAAGGAGAACTTGTAGCTCTGAGCACCGAAGGAATGTCTGGAAATAGGAATTTAGCATGGAAAATGGCATATCTCTAGCTACCGTTTGGTATTTTTCAAGTGAGAGCTGTAGTAAGGTTCCTTCCCAGCCAACAGATGTTTCTTCTTTGTCAGACAAAGCGTTGGTGTTTGATACTTGTTTGCTCGCTGAGACAGTGGGGCCGTTATCTTTGCTTCCATCACCACTACTACCAGAAGCTGTTTTCTTAGCCAACTTGACCCTGCTCTTTTCAGGGTTGCTACTTACTTGTGCTATGTGTGGTGCAAATGACACCCATAGGTACAAGTGTATATGATAGAAGACGCTCTCCCCTAGCAGTGGAGACACAAAAGAACCCCTCTTAATTTGTCAGTAATGCAAATGGATCAATTGGTATTTCTTGTTAAGAGCAGCAGAGCATTAACTCTCAGGATAGAACAACAGATGACAAAGCACCTCTCTTAGGGAGAAAGAACATCAATCCCCGAACCTGGAAAGAGCAGTGGTTGCCCTTTCTTAAGGGATCTGATCTACCATTTGTCAGAGTAGCTTTGCTGTTTGCCTGATGCAGAGCAATGCATAATGTCCCAATTGCGGTGGCCCAGTTGCGCCTTATGAATGTAGCAGAAAGATGCTTGGCTCAAACAAAAATTTCAGTGTCTGACAGTAGCTCTTAGCAGTTGTCATCTTATGCTGAGTATTACTTGACACAGGAGACTGAATCAGCAGAGCAGCAGCTGGCAGGACAAAAAGAGCCAAGGTCAAAGCATGTGTCTTATTTGTGTAAAAGAGGAACAGTGTACCTACTGCCAAGCAATGAGGGCACAAATAGTGAGGGCCCTTATCAACTGAGCAAATGAATCACTTGGCAACAGCATTATAGGAGCATGCACCTCAAATACTTGCAGTGATGGTAGTACACCATTATGGGAATGGCTTTTTTTCTCCACTCTCTGCTTCATCCTTTCTAAATCTAATGTACGTTTGCTTTACTTTGTTTTATAGGAAAGGAACATCCCACCTACTCCAGTCTCCAAAGCAGCTTCTGCTTTGTGAAACGATTTCCTGCTGGGCTATGAAGTGTCTTGGCAATGTCTGATGAATGCACTAATTTTTTAGCATCATTTTCATATGTCAATACAGTCAGACCTCAGTAACCTGAACCCTGTTTAACCAAAAACCTCAGTTACCCAAGGTCACCGAGGTTTGATTTCATTGCATAAGTCTTCATGTGTTTGGTGCACTGGTTACATGTCAGCACATAAATCTTTCCCTGCACTGGCAGGTAAATAGACTAGATGACCTATTAGGCTTTTTCCTTCTTTAACTTCTAGGATTCTATGTCTGGAAACCCTGGAACTCGGCTACCTCTGGCTCCTTCTGAGCCAACTGGCCCGGGGGAAGGAAGCTGTCTGTCAGTGACTGAGGAAACCCTCCAACAGGCTTTAAATTGTGTGCTGCCTCCAGGGACCCTAACTCCAGGCCTTCACAGTCTGTAGAGCAGGGTCCCCCAGTTATTCAGACCCACGATTGTTTGGAGATTTCATATGTCCCCCAAGACCTGTGGATAACAATCATAGAATATCAGGGTTGGAAGGGACCTCAGGAGGTCATCTAGTCCAACCCCCTGCTCAAAGCAGGACCAATCCCGAACTAAATCATCCCAGCCTTAAAAACTTCTAAGGAAGGAGATTCCACAACCTCCCGAGGTAACGCATTCCAGTGTTTCACCACCCTCCTAGTGAAAAAGTTTTTCCTAATATCCAACCTAAACCTCCCCCACAGCAACTTGAGACCATTACTCCTCGTTCTGTCATCTGCTACCACTGAGAACGGTCTAGATCCATCCTCTTTGGAACACCCTTTCAGGCAGTTGAAAGCAGCTATCAAATCCCCCCTCATTCTTCTCTTCTGCAGACGAAACAATCCCAGTTCCCTCAGCCTCTCCTCATAAGTCATGTGTTCCAGTCCCCGAATAATTTTTGTTGCCCTCCGCTGGACGTTTTCCAATTTTTCCACATCCTTCTTGTAGTGTGGGACTCAAAACTGGACACAGTACTACAGATGAGGCCTCACTAATGTCGAATAGAGGGGAATGATCACGTCCCTTGATCTGCTGGCAATGCCCCTACTTATACAGCCCAAAATGCCATTGGCCTTCTTGGCAACAACGGCACACTATTGACTCATATCCAGCTTCTCGTCCACTGTAACCCCTAGGTCCTTTTCTGCAGAACTGCTGCCGAGCCATTCGGTCCCTAGTCTGTAGCGGTGCATGGGATTCTTCCATCCTAAGTGGAGGACTCTGCACTTGTCCTTGTTGAACCTCATCAAATTTCTTTTGGCCCAATCCTCTAATTTGTCTAGGGCCCTCTGTATCCTATCCCTACCCTCCAGTGTATCTACCTCTCCTCCCAGTTTAGTGTCATCTGCAAACTTGCTGAGGGTGCAATCCACACCATCCTCCAGATCATTTATGAAGATATTGAACAAAACCGGCCCGAGACCGACCCTTGGGGCACTCCACTTGATAGTGGCTGTCAACTAGACATGGAGCCATTGATCACTACCCGTTGAGCCCGACAATCTAGCCAACTTTCTATCCACCTTATAGTCCATTCATCCAGCCCATACTACTTTAACTTGCTGGCAAGAATACTGTGGGAGACCACGTCAAAAGCTTTGCTAA
Organism: Chelonia mydas; assembly: GCF_015237465.2. Taxonomy (NCBI): domain Eukaryota; kingdom Metazoa; phylum Chordata; order Testudines; family Cheloniidae; genus Chelonia; species Chelonia mydas. Next base: position 106,792,860 of record NC_057852.1, read on the forward strand.
AGTCAAGGAACAACACGTCCACTGCTTTCCCCTCATCCACAGAGCCAGTTATCTCGTCAGAGAAGTCAATTAGATTAGTCAGGCATAACTTGCCCTTGGTGAATCCATGCTGACTGTTCCTGATCACTTTCATCTCCTCTAAGTGCTTCAGAATTGATTCCTTGAGGACCTGCTCCATGATTTTTCCAGGGACTGAGCTGAGGCTGACTGACCTGTAGTTCCCCGGATCCTCCTTCTTCCCTTTTTTAAAGATGGGCACTACATTAGCCTTTTTCCAGTCATCTGGGACTTCCCCCGATCGCCATGAGTTTTCAAAGATAATGGCCAATGGCTCTGCAATCACATCTGCCAACTCCTTTAGCACTCTTGGATGCGGCGCATCCGGCCCCCTGGATTTGTGCTCGTCCAGCTTTTCTAAATAGTCCCGAACCACTTCTTTCTTCACAGAGGGCTGGTCACCTCCTGCCCATGCTGTGCTGCCCAGTGAAGCAGTCTGGGAGCTGACCTTGTTTGTGAAGACAGAGGCAAAAAAAGCATTGAGTACATTAGCTTTTTCCACATCCTCTGTCACTAGGTTGCCTCCCTCATTCAGTAAGGGGCCCACACTTTCCTTGGCTTTCTTCTTGTTGCTAACATACCTGAAGAAACCCTTCTTGTTACTCTTGCTAGCTGCAACTCCAGGTGTGATTTGGTCTTCCTGATTTCACTCCTGCATGCCCGAGCAATATTTTTATACTCTTCCCTGGTCATTTGTCCAATCTTCCACTTCTTGTAAGCTTCTTTTTTGTGTTTAAGATCAGCAAGGATTTCACTGTTAAGCCAAGCTGGTCATCTGCCATATTCACTATTCTTTCTACACATCGCGATGGCTTGTCCCTGTAACCTCAATAAGGATTCTTTAAAATACAGCCAGCTCTCCTGGACTCCTTTCCCCGTCATGTTATTCTCCCAGGGGATCCTGTCCATTAGTTCCCTGAGGGAGTCAAAGTCCGCTTTTCTGAAGACCAGGGTCTGTATTCTGCTGCTCTCCTTTCTTCCCTGTGTCAGAATCCTGAACTCGACCATCTCATGGACACTGCCTCCCAGGTTCCCATCCACTTTTGCTTCCCCTACTAATTCTTCCCGGTTTGTGAGCAGCAGGTCAAGAAGAGCTCTGCCCCTAGTTGGTTCCTCCAGCACTTGCACCAGGAAATTGTCCCCTACACTTTCCAAAAACTTCCTGGATTGTCTGTGCACCACTGTATTGCTCTCCCAGCAGATATCAGGGTGATTGAAGTCTCCCATGAGAACCAGGGCCTGCGATCTAGTAACTTCCGTTAGTTGCCGGAAGAAAGCCTTGTCCACCTCGTCCCCCTGGTCTGGTGGTCTATAGCAGACTCCCACCACGACGTCACCCTTGTTGCTCACACTTCTAAACTTAATCCAGAGACTCTCAGGTTTTTCTGCAGTTTCATACTTGAGCTCTGAGCAGTCATAGTGCTCCCTTACATACAATGCAACTCCCCCACCTTTTCTGCCCTGCCTGTCCTTCCTGAACAGTTTATATCCATCCATGTACTCCAGTCATGTGAGTTATCCCACCAAGTCTCTGTTATTCCAATCACATCATAATTCCTTGACTGTGCCAGGACTTCCAGTTCTCCCTGCTTGTTTCCCAGGCTTCTTGCATTTGTGTATAGGCACTTGAGATAACTCCCTGATCGTCCCGCTTTCTCAGTATGAGGCAGGAGCCCTCCCCTCTCGCGTGCTCCTGCTTGTGCTTCCTCCCGGTATCCCACTTCCCCACTTACTTCAGGGCTTTGGTCTCCTTTTCCCGGTGAACCGAGTTTAAAGCCATCCTCACTAGGTTAGCCAGCCTGCTTGCGAAGATCTTCTTCTCTCTCTTCGTTAGGTGGAGCCCGTCTCTGCCTAGCACTCCTCCTTCTTGGAACACCATCCCATGGTCAAAGAATCCAAAGCCTTCTCTCCAACACCACCTGCGTAGCCTTTCGTTGACTTCCACGATTCGACGGTCTCTACCCAGGCCTTTTCCTTCCATGGGGAGGATGGACGAGAAGACCACTTGCACCTCAAACTCCTTTATCCTTCTTCCCAGAGCCATGTAGTCTGCAGTGATCTGCTCAAGGTCATTCCTGGCAGTATCATTGGTGCCCACGTGGAGAAGCAGGAAGGGGTAGTGATCCGATGGTTTGATGAGTCTCGGCAGTCTCTCCATCACATCGTGAATCCTAGCTCCTGGCAAGCAGCAGACTTCTCGGTTTTCCCGGTCGGGACGGCAGATAGATGACTCAGTCCCCCTGAGGAGAGAGTCCCCGACCACCACCACCCGCCTCCTTCTCTTGGGAGCGGTGGTCGTGGAACCCCCAACCCTAGGACAGTGCATCTCATGCCTTCCAATCCGCGGCATCTCCTTCTGTTCCCTTCCCTCAGATGTATCATCTAGTCCACTCTCCGCATTAGTACCTATGGAGAGAACATGAAAACGGTTACTTACCTGTATCTGCATTGCTGGTACATGGATGCTCCCCTTTCTTCTTCTGGAGGTCACATGCTGCCAAATTTCTCCACCGTCCTCCTGTCCCCGCAGTGCAGCCTTCTCTGAATTTTCAGAATGTTGTGTCCGTAGAAGCATATCCTGACATCTGTCCAGGAAATCTTCAGTTTCTCTTATGCAACACAGGGTCAGTACTTGTTTCTCGAGACCTTGAACCTTCTCTTCCAATATGGAGACCAGCTTGCACTTTGTACAGACAAAGTTGCTTCTACCACATAGTGTTCTGCTGCCCTTTCATTTTGAACTGCTGTAATATTATGAGAGAAGAGTCTAACAGCACTTGAAATGGAGGCTGGAGGTGGTGTATTTACAGCCCTGGTTTGTCTTGATTTTCTCGAGGCCCAAGTGACCTGTGAGCTATCTCTAAGATATGAGGGGGAGGGGCAAGACACTCAGAACTAAGCCTTTTTTCTCTGAGCTTTTCCCTCCAGCAGTTTTTGCTCCCAGCCGCCAGAGGTGGCTGTTCCCACTACTGTTGAAGGCTTCCCCTTTTCTCTCAGGCAGCTTTTCATAGCTGCCCCATTGGCTTTAACAGGCAGGAAACAGGGCCACCTGCCTTGGCACCCCCTGCCCTCCAATTGTCCCTCAAGTGCAGCAGCAACACTAATCCTCCTCCAGAGGGGTAAAAAGGAGGAAGTGGAAGAGGAAGATGGACGTAAGTACGGAGAATACAGCTTCTGCTCTGCAGCCCCCCAGACGGCATGGGGGTGACCAGGGCAGACAAGGTTCTGTTGATCCAACATGTCCCCTGCTATAGCTTCTGTTTCTGTGGAGTGCCTGGAATCAACCAAATCTTCCATCCAGGGCAGGGTAGTTGTGGAAATATTGCCAGTGCTCCACTGATGGGGCAAATCCTCCCCATAGCACTGTTCTCCGGAGGAGGTAGCATACGCTGCCATGCGCCCTCAGTGCAATGTAATTGAGGTACTGTGTAACTCAGGGTAAGATGGAAATATGAATGATCAATGTAGGAGTCTTTTCCCCATGGTTTATACTTTGCTTAATTTTCTTTGACCGTTTCTTCTCACTTTATAAAATGTAAATGTTTCTTTGGAGGCTTCTTGCTGGATCAACATTTGTAATTAAAATGCTTGAAAACAGAGTAGACCTACACATCTTCACATAACTGGTACGTCGGCAGACAACATGCCATGGACCTGATTCTCCTCTCACTGAAACTCAGGAGTAATGTCATTGAAATCAGTGGTGCCTCACCTGTATAAAGCCAATGAAAGTGAGAAGAGCATAAGGTTCATGATCATTTGAGTGTCTCAGCTCCCCGGGAGTCATAGCCACTACCACTGAATTGTGAAGACAAATTGGAGTCTGCATTTCTAGCTTTATGACGACACCGCAGCCAGCATACTGCATAAATTGAAATATAAAAAACAATTATATTTGCTTCTGTCTTAAGATCTGCTTGTCTTTTAATATTCCTCCAGAGATTTTATTACCTATAAAAAGTAGGCTATACTGTAAACAGAATGAGAGATACATGGCAAGACTTGTGGAAGATGACCACTCCAGGGTGCCTCACTGAGGGGCACCATTTCCTCCTTCTGAACTCTAGTTGTTCTGCTATTCCTGTTGAAGCATACCGTCATGGCACTGAAGCAGTGTGGCAGTATTTACGTAACCCTACCTACAGTGGAGGAGGAAATGTTTGAGTTCAAATGCAGCATTTTATTCTCTTCTATAGGTAGAGTGGCTTCCAGTGGAGCAGCATGAGGGCATCAGAGAGGCCCGAGGCAAGATGTAATGTCACTTTTTCAATCCAGGGGTCAAGAAGGGGCAACGGAAATGAGATAAGTGTTGAGTAAACAAGAGAAAAACAGAAGCAGAAGAAAAAGATGAGAAATATAGGTGGGAAGTGAAGAGGCAGGCTAGAGTGCCAGGCGAGATAAAGGGTAACATTTGCAAAAGCACCTTACTTAAGAGTTACTTAAGAACCTATGTCCCACTGACTTTCAATGAGAATAAGTCTCTGAAGTGCCTTAGCCACTTTTGAAAATGGAACTAAGGTTCCTAAGTCACTTAGGTGCTTTTGAAAATTTTACCCAAAATCCATCTTACCAAAAAAAAGCTGCTTTTGTCAGTCAAGCCTGTTCAGACATCAGGAAATGCAAGAAGCAATGGAGCAGAGCATCTAACCAAAGCTGTGAGAGAAGAAAAAGTTAATGCATAGGAAACTAATGGGAGCTGAGATGAAAGAATGTCCTTTAATGGCTTCCAGATGAGGGAGGAAGGGCTCTTGGAATGATTTTGCTATGAATCAGTTACATTGGTAGTTCAGATCTCTGCCAGGACTGTGCAGCTGGACTCCATAGAGCATCAAAACCAACTAATTCCTAAATAGATAAGGTTGTATGGTGGGTGGGGGTTTTTCCCCCCCCAATTCAAATTTCAGCCTTCATGCACTGTTCAGCATGGGGCAAACACTTTGGCACCAGAGCTCTTCTGCCACCAGGAACTCTAGGGAGATCATTTCTGGGCCTGAGTTCTGCTAGCAACACTAATTAGTGCTTAGGTACCACAGTACGAGATGCTATGCTTCCCTTAGATAGCAATTCCATGTGCCTGGAAAACCCCCAAATTCAGTCTCAGCTAGGGTATCTCTAGCCAAGGAGTCATTGTACGGCAAATTCCCACGCACCCCACTCTACACTGTATCAGCATTTGCTGATTAAATAACATTCTTTAATGTGACACTATTACTGCACATCTTCTGGCAGAATTTCATTAAATCTCCACTTATTTTCGTAATTCAGTTTAAAATGTAAGTGCACTTCTTCAGAGATCTGCAAGGGAAAAACAGTGTGTCTATGTACAACTGCAGAGTGGAAGAGCCAGTTCACTGGAAGTTAATGTGCTACATGCTGCAAAGGCTAATGAGGATTCTGCACTACACAGGTAAAGAAAAAGGGTAGGAAGGCAAAGAACACCCTTCTTTAATGCCTCAGCAGTAGTTTATGGAATACTTGTTTAAATTTTTGCATGATGTCATTGAAGTCCTAAGGCAAAATTTTGAAAAGGAGAGTGCTAAATACTTGTGCCCTATGGTGGGTAGGTATGACTGAACCAAATCTGACACCAAATCTGACCAAATCTGACAATGACTTAAAATTTTCCCCCAGAACCTCACACATTATATCCTAGCTACTTTACCCTACTCTAGATGGAAGATGAATATTTGAATCTCATTTGCAATGTATTGCTTGGAAAAGGAAAGGGCATGGGGAAGAGCAGTGGAAAAAGTCTAGTCTGAAGCCCCTCCACCCCCTAGGCATAGTCTGGATAATGAGAAAGAGGTTCCAACCAACATTATCCTATATCTTCTGGGTGTTCTGTTCCAGCAGCTGCTCCTCTTAAACCAAGACCTAGATAGCATGGTGACGGGTGCACTAAAAATAGAAAACTAGGTTGAAGATAAGAAACTTCTCTAATCACAAGCTTCGAGGAGAAGACCCATTCCTGAAACACTCTACCTTTTCCCTGACAGATGTCCTCCTGAGCTGTTGGATGCAAAAGTGCAATGTTATGGTTTAAAAATAAAACACTGTGAGTAGGAAATTCCAAAAGTAAAGGTTTCTGCTGCAACACTAACTCTTTGCCAATGGAGCTTGTAAGTTCTTTGAACCACATTTATTAATCTATGCAAATAATAATAATATGCAATAGCAAAGGTACCGGAAGCTCCTCTGTCTGTGTCTAGGTGGCTTGTTGCATTTTAAACTCCTCCACCCCTGTTAGCCAAAGCTTTGGCTTTTGATCTGACAGTAACCTCTTGCTTCAGGAGCTGAGCTTGTAGATTCCTGTAGCCAAATACAGGCCCGATCCTGCAGCCATTGAAATCAGTGGGAGTCTGTCCGTTGACTTTAGGAGGTCTTTATTGCACAATTCATATCTTTCCATCTCTAAGGACCAAATCCTTGTTCTTCTGGCATCTGTAGGAAGGTTCCAATTGATTTTAGTAGGATCATGAGATTGGCTTAAAAATAATGGTATTTTAAAAATAATAAATGTTGGGTCTCTTTATTTGCCTTCTGCATTTTCAGCATAGTCACATTTTCAAGCTTTTGTCTGGAACCACAAGGGTTAGATGCTTTTTTAAAAGTGGAGATTCTCCTATAGTTATACGATTCCAGAAGCTGTGGCTTTAAGAAACGCATGAAATTTTGTGATGTCAGTGATTAAAATCATAGGAGTTGGCAATGTGAAATTGACGCATTTAGACATTTGTACTGCTATTATTTTAAAAACAATTGTTTTGCTAAATTGCACTGCTTCCCAGGATAGAATTCCCCATCATGTAAGTATGGCCTATATTCTTTGTACCTAGTTGTTTGCATTTACTTTTGGCCATATTAAAACACTTATTGTTTGATTGCACCCAGCTTACTGAGTGAACCAGATCTCCCTGTATCTGTGACCTGTCCTCTTGGTTATTTACCACTTTCCCCAAACTTTGTGTCATCTGCAAACTTTACAGTGAGTTTTTTTTTCCAGATCATTGATAAAAATGGCAAAATAGCATATGGCCAAGGACCAGTCCCTGTGGGCTCCCCTAGAAACATGCTGAATCAGTGATGATCCTCTGTTTACAATTACAATTTAAGACCTCTCAATCAGCCACTTTTCAATCTATTTAACGTGTGCCATGTTAATTTTATATCATTCCAGTGTTTTAATGACAATGTTGTGCCTTGCCTAGTCAATGCCTTACAGAAGTTTAAATATATTACACCAGCACTATTGCCTTTATGAACCAAACTCCTCATCTCATCAAAAAAAGATATCAAGTTAGTATGATAGGATCTATTTTCCATAAACCCATGTTATTTTGTATTAATTATATTAGTCTACTTTAATTCTCTTTTAGGCAAGACCTAAGAATTGCCATACCAATGATCCATCTCGCCCAGTATCTTGTCTCCCATACCAGAGCTTCAGGGCGAGTGTACAGAACAAAGCAGTTGGAGTGTCTTCCCAATCTTTCCCCCTCTAGCAGTCTGAGGTTTAGGGTTGCATCCCAGACCATCTTGGCTAATGGCCATTAGTGGACTTATCCTTCATGAACTTATCTCATTCTTTTTTGAACCCAGTTATACTTTTGGCCATCACATCTCATGGCAATGAGTTCCACAGGTTTAACTGTGTGTTGTGCGAAAGAGTACTTTCTCTTCTTTGTGTTAAGCCTGCTGCCTATTAAATTCATCAGGTGACCCTGGGTTTTGGAAGTGGGAAAGGGTAAATAACTTTTTCCACAACATGAATGATTTTACAGACCCCTATCCTATCCCACCTTAGTCATCTCTTTTCTAAACTGAACAGTCCTAATCTTTTTAGACTTTTCTAGTATGGAAGCCATTCCATACCCTTTATTATCTTTTTTGCCCTTCTCTGAGCCTTTTCTAGTTCCATTATATACTTTTTGAGGTGGGGTGACCAGAACTAGATACACTATTCAAAGTGTGGCCTCCCCATGGATGTATTTAATGGCATTATATTTTCAGTCTTACTTTCTATCCTTTTCTTAATAGTTTCCTAACATTTTGTTAGCCTTTTTGATCACTACTGTGCACTGAGCTTAAGTTTTCAGAGAACTATCCACAGTGATTCCAAGATCTTTCTTGAGTGGTAACAGCTTATTTAGAACCCATCATCATATAAGTGTAGTTGTGATTATTTTTTCAAATGTGCATTATTTTGCACTTACCAATGTTGAATTTCATCTGCCATTTTGTTGCACAGTCACCCAGTTTTGTAACCCCTTTCACTGTGCTTTTGGACTTAACTATCTTGAGTAATTTTGTGTCATCTGCGAACTTTACCACTCTACTGTTCTCTCCCTTTTCCATGTCATCTATGAATATGATGAACAACACTGGTCCCAGTAGAGATCCTTGGGGGACTCTGCAGTTTACCTCTCTATATGTGAAAACTGACCATTTATTCCTACCCTATGTGTCCTATCTTTTAACCAGTTACTGATCCATGAGACAAGTATCAGAGGGGTAGCCGTGTTAGTCTGGATCTGTAAAAGCAGCAAAGAGTCCTGTGGCACCTTTATAGACTAACAGACGTATTGGAGCATAAGCTTTCGTGGGTGAATACCCATTTCGTCGGATGCCGCTTTTACTGATGCATGAGAGTACCTTCCCTCTTATCCCATTATTAGTTTCTTTAAGAGCCTTTTGGTGAGGGACCTTTTCAAAGGCTTTCTGAAAGTCCAAGTATACTGTATTGACTGGATCACCCTTTCCAAGTGGTTGTTTACACCCTCAAAGAATTCTAATAGATTGGTGGGGCATGAATTCATTACCAAACCTGTGTTGACTCCTCCCCAACAAATAGTGTTTATATGTCTGATAAGTCTGTTCTTTAGTTTCTACCAATTTGCCTGATACTGAAGTTAGGCTCACTGGCCTGTAATTGCCAGGATCACTTCTGGAGCCATTTTTAAAAATTGGTGTTACATTAGCTATTTTCCAATCATCTGTTACAGAGGCTTGTTCCAGTGATGGGCTACATACTACAGTTAGTAGTTCTGCAGTTTCATATTTGAATTCCTTCAGAACTCTTGGGTGAATATCAAAATTATTGTTGTTTAATTAATCAATTTGTTCTGAAACCTCCTCTATTGATACATCAGTGTGGGATAGTACTTCAGATTTTTTGCCCTAAAAGAATAGCTCTGATGTGGGGATTTCCCCCACATTGTCTGTAGTGAAGACCGATGCAAAAAAAATTATTTAGCTTCTCAGCAGTGGCCTTGTCTTCCTTGAGTTCTCCTTTAGCAGCTTGGTTATAAAGTGGCCCCACTGCCTGCTTGGCACGCTTCTGCCTTCTGATTCACTAAGAAAATTCTTACTGTTTACTTTTTGCATCTTTAGCAAATTGTTTCTCCAATTCTTTCTCCCATATTAGTTCCCATATCTGCCATTCTATTTTCTTCCCTGGGACTGATATCAGACTGACAGGCTATGATTACTCAGATCATCCCATTTACCCTTTTTAAATACTGGGACAACATTCACTTTCTTCCAGTCTTCTGAAACTTCCTTGGTGTTCCAAGAGTTATTGAAAATCAACATTAATGGTCCAGTGAGCTCCTCAGCCAGCTCTTATAAAACTCTTGGATGTAAGTTATCTGTTGATTTAAAAAATGTCTAACTTTAGTTGTTGTTTAACATCCCTCTGAGATACTAGTGGAATGGGAACTGTTATGAGGAATAAGACGGTACTTTGCTCTCATTGTTCATTCAAGCTCTGGCCTTTCTGTTGAGACAATAAAGAATATGGCAATTGCCATTTCCTTACCCTTTCCCTCCACCCCTCCAAGCAAATGTGGACACCTTTTTATTAGGAACTGGGCTGAAAGACACAACTCACCCACTTATTTCTCATAGGCCATCAAGTGGCAATCAGATGAAAATGACTTTTAGCTGCCTGGCCCTCGACTTGAGCTAGGGATGTGGAGGAGAAAGACTTCATATTACATTACTTGTCTCTGAGCCATTCATTCCCCCAATATAGCTGTTGATGCTGATATCAGTGAGTGGCATGCAGTGTCATTTCAAGATGAGAGACTACAGCAGAGTGAAAAATAATCCTCTGGACATAAATCCCATGACACTGGAGTAGCAATTAACAGTCTGGTCTTTCCTCACTGGGAGACGATTAACATTTAGATTACTGCCAAACATTTAAACCCCTCCCCCCAAACAAAAATAAAAAACCCTAACCCATTCCAAATGACCTATACGTAGCTTCATTATCCTTGTTAAATGAAGCACATTTGTTGGTATAGGAATGCAATTTTAATCATTTTTGTACTGGGAACCAAAGGCAGTGCCGTGAGGTTACCATAACATTTGGAGGTGGAAATATGCTTAGAATTTCTGGCAGTTGTAGCTACGGGCATGTGATTGGCCACGCTCTGCGTCAAGGCTATGCAGAAAACTGGGTGGTTGAGTGGGTGGGTAAAGGAGTCATTACGCAGACCAGCTAGACTGTGTGTCATTTTGTCAATAAAGGCTTTATAAAAATCAGAAAGAAGCCATCTGGAACTGGGGTTTTGCCAGACAGAAGAGACTTAATAGCTTCTTGAATTTCAGCAGTAGAAACTGGGTCATGGAGGGAGTCAGCCATGTGCTCAGGAATGGCGGGGAGCTGTAGTTTTATTTAATAAGTGAGAGGGCTTAAGATAACTCTTGGGATTGGTAGGGAGGGGAACAGAGCTCTATTGAGTGAACATAGCTGCTGATAAATATGCAAAAAGAAATAATTTGTTTTTTTAAACTAAATTTGCCAGTCTCATCATTGACAATAAGCATAAGATTTTGCTACATAAGTACTGTTAAATCATCCTCCTTTCTAGCTTCCCCATTCATACAGTAAGAACATAAGAACAGCCATAATGCATCAGACCGAAGGTCCATCTAGCCCAGTATCTTGTCCTCTGACAGTGGCCAAAAGGTGCCCCAGAGGGAATGAACAGAACAGGTAATCATCAAGTGATCCGTTACCTGTTGCCCATTCCCAGCTCCTGGCAAACAGAGGTTAGGGACACCATCCCTGCCCACCCTGGCTAATAGCCATTGATGGACCTATCCTCCATGAATGTATCTAGTTCTCTTTTGAACCCTGTTATGATCTTGGCCTTCACAACATCCTCTGGCAAAGAGTTCCACAGGTTCACTGTGCGTTATGTGAAGAAATACTTCCTTTTGTTTGTTTTAAACGTGCTGCCTATTAATTCCATTTGGTGACCCCTAGTTCTTGTGTTATGAGAAGGAGTAAATAACACTTAGAATCATAGTATCATAGAAGATTAGGGTTGGAAGAGACCTCATCTCGTCCAACCCCCTGCTCAAAGCAGGACCAACACCAACTAAATCATCCCAGCCAGGGCTTTGTCAAGCCAGGCCTTAAGAACCTTCTAAGGATGAAGATTCCACCACCTCCCTAGGTAACCCATTCCAGTGCTTTACCACCCTCCTAGTGAAACAGTGTTTCCTAATATCCAACCTAGACCGCCCCCACTGCAACTTGAGACCATTGCTCCTTGTTCTGTTATCTGCCACCGCTGAGAACAGCCGAGCTCCATCCTCTTTGGAACCCCCCTTTCAGGTAGTTGAAGGCTGCTATCAAATCCCCCCTCGCTCTTCTCTTCTGCAGACTAAACAAGCCAAGTTCCCTCAGCCTCTCCTCGTAAGTTATGTGCCCCAGCCCCCTGATCATTTTCGTTGCCCTCCGCTGGACTCTCTCCAGTTTGTCCAACCCTTCCTTATTTACTTTCTCCATACCAGTCATAATTTTAGAGACCTCAATCATATCCCCCCTTAGCTGTCTCTTTTTCAAGCTGAAAAATCCCAGTCTTATTAATCTCTTCTCATACGGAAGCCATTCCATACCCCAATAATTTTTGTTGACCTTTTCTGAACCTTTTCCAATTCCAATATATCTTTTTTGTTATGGGACGACAACATCTGCATACAGTATTCAAGATGTGGGCATACCATGGATTTATATAGAAGCAATATGATATTTTCTGTCTTATTAGCTATCCCTTTCTTAATTATTCTCAACATTCTGTTCCAGTGGTGGATTTAGAGTTAGTGGGGCCCCTCCTTGGGACCCAGCCAAGAAAAAGAACATTCTTTCATCTCCCCCAACTCCCGTTTTTCATTCTTTTTTTTCTTCATCCGCCTCCTATAAGTAATAGGAAGTAAATGAAAATAAAGTGAGGTACCTTAATTATTTTTTGTAGTCTAACTTATTTTTCCACAGACCACTTGAAAATTGCGGAGAGTCTCAGCGGACCATTTGATCTTTCCAAATATGGTTTGTACTGTTAGCTAACTATTGTAAAACATTTTGGACAAGAACACTTTATTTAAAAAAAAAAAAAGGGGGGGGGTAAAAAATGTTGGGGTGTGGGGTCTGGCCAGGACTTAGGGTGCAGGAGGGGGCTCAGGGCTGGGGGTGCAGGGTCTGGGAGGAAGTTAGGGTGAAGGATCAGGCTGGGGGTTGGGGTGAAGGATCAGGCTGGGGGTTGGGGTGCGGGAAGGGGCTCAGGGCTGGGACAGGGGGTTGGGATGTGGAGCGCTTACCTAGGGCAGCTCCCGTTTGGTGCGAGGGGTGCAGGTGGGGATGTGGGGGGATGGTGGTGGTGAAGGAGTCAGGGAGGGCAGGGGGCTGGAGGTATGTGGGAGGGCAGGAGGTGTGGGGGGTTTTTAGCGGTCAGGGCAGGGGACTGGGGGTGTGAGAGGGGTGCGGGAGTCAGGGCTGGGTGTGTGTGAGGGGGGTGCAGGAGTCAGGGAGGACTGAGGGTGTGTGAGGAGGGGGGGTGCAGGAGTCAGGGCGTGGGGTTCAGGGTCTGTCCAGGAGTTAGGAGGCAGAAGGGGACACAGGTTTGGGGCAGGAGGTTGGGGTGTGGAGCATGTACCTGGGGCAGCTCCCATTTGGTGTGAGGGGTGCAGGTGGGAATGGGGGGGGTGTAGGAGACAGGACATGGAGTGTGGGGGGCTGGGTATGTGTGGGGAGTCAGGGAGGGGAGAGGGCTGGGGTGTGTGAGGGGGTGCAGGAGTCAGGGCAAGGGGCTGGGGGGGTCATAGGGGTGCTCCCTGCCTGACCTCACCCCACCCCACCCCACCCCACCCCTGAGCGGATCATGGCAGGGGGCTGGGGGAGGGTATGTGTACGATGAGTGCGGGGGCTCCACCTTTGCTCTGCCTCCGCCTCCTCCCCTGAGCGCGCTGTGGCCCTGCTCCTCCTCCTCCCTCCCGGAGCGACCTGAGCACCGGCAGACCGCTGTTTCGCGGCAGGGGAGGCACTGGGAGGGGCGTGAAAGTGGCACGCTTTGGGGGGGAAGAGGCGGGGGGGAGGAGCTTGGCTGCTGGTGGGTGCTGAGTCTGCAGCAGGAGCCCCAGGACCAAGCTTCTGCCCCCGCAGCTTCCCCTGTTGTTGGGGGACTCCATGCCAGGGCACCCTGTGTTTTACTGTAAATCCTCCTCTGTTCTGTTTGCTTTTTTGATTGCCGCTGCATATTGAGTGGATGTTTTCAGAGAACTATCCACAATGACTCCAAGATCTCTTTCTTGAGTGGTAGCAGCTAGTTTAGACCCCATCCTTTTATATGTATAGTTGGGATTATGTTTTTCAATGTGCATTACTTTACATTTATCAGCATTGAATTTCATCTGCCATTTTGTTGTCTAGTCATCTAGTTTTGAGAGATCCTTTTGTAGCTCTTTGCAGTCTGCCTGAGACTTAACTATCTTGAGTAGTTTTGTATCATCTGCAAATTTTGCCACCTCATTGTTTACCCCCTTTTTCCAGATCATTTATGAATATGTTGAATAGGACTTGTCCCAGTACAGACCCCTAGGGGACACCACTATTTACCTCTCCATTCTGAAAACTGACCATTTATTCATACCCTTTGTTTCCTATCTTTTAACCAGTTACCAGTCCATGAGAGGACCGTCCCTCTTATCCTATGACAGCTTACTTTGTTTAAGAGCCTTTGGTGAGGGACTTTGTCAAAGGCTTTCTGGAAATCTAAATACACTATATCCACATGGGCATCCCCCTCAAAGAATTCTAGTAGATTGGTGAGGCATGATTTCCCTTTACAAAAACCATGTTGACTATTCCCCCAACAAATTATGTTAATCTATGTGTGTGACAATTTTGTTCTTCACTGTAGTTTCAACCAGTTTGCCCGGTACTGAAGTTAGGCTTCCTAGCCTGTAATTGCCAGGATCACATCTGGAGCCCTTTTAAAAAATTGGTGTCACATTAGCCACTTTCCCCAAGTCATTTGGTACAGAAGCTGATTTAAATGATAGGTTACGGACTACAGTTAGTAGTTCTGCAATTTCACATTTGAGTTCCTTGAGAACACTAGGGAGAATACCATCTGGGCCTGGTGACTTAGTACTGTTTAGTTTATCAATTTGTTCCAAAATCTCCTCTAATGACACCTCAATCTGTGACAGTTCCTCAGATTTGTCAGCTAAAAAAAAATGGCTCAGGTTTGGGAATCTCTCTCACATCCTCAGCCGTGAAGACTGATGCAAAGAATTCATTTAGTTTCTCCACAGTGGCCTTATCATCCTTGAATGCTCCTTTATTATCTCAATCGTCCAGTGGTGCCACTGGTTGTTTAGCAGGCTTTCTGCTTCTGATGTACTTAATTTTTTTTTTTGCTGTTACTTTTTGAGTCTTTGGCTAGCTGTTGTTCAAATTCTTTTTAGGCCTTCCTAATTGTATTTTTACACTTCATTTGCCAGAGTTTATGCTCCTTTCTATTTTCCTCACTATGATTTAACTTCTACTTTTTAAAGGATGCCTTTTTGCCTCTTGCTGCTTCTTTACTTTGTTTATCCGTGGTGGCATATTTTTGCTTCTCTTACTATGTTTTTAATTTGGGGTATACATTTAAGTTGAACCTCTATTATGGTGTCTTAAAATAAAAAACCTCAATAACTTTTTAAATAGCCCCCTCTAATCTCCCTGACAGTCACTATCAACATCCTGGTCAGGTGGTCTGTAATATATCACTATTGCTATATTCTTATTATGAAATCATGGAATTGCTACCTATAGTACTATCCACAGAGATTCTATGGTACAGTTTGGTTCATTTAAGATTTCTACTTCATTTGATTCTACGCTTTCTTTCCCATATAGTGCCACTCCCCCACCAGCACGACCTGTTCTGTCCTTCCGATATATTTTGTACCCTGGTATTACTGTGTCCCATTGATTATCCTCATTCCACCAAGCATCCGATGAAGTGAGCTGTAGCTCACGAAAGCTCATGCTCAAATAAATTGGTTAGTCTCTAAGGTGCCACAAGTACTCCTTTTCTTTTTGCGAATACAGACTAACACGGCTGTTACTCTGAAACCTATTATATCAAGATTCTCATTTAATACAAGGCACTCTAGTTCACCCATCTTATTATTTAGGCTTTTAGCATTGGTATATAAGCACTTAAAAAACTTGTCACTTTTTAGCTGCCTCCCATTACATGATGTAATTGAACAGGACTTTCTTTTCATTTGACTGTTTCTCATTAGATCCTACCATATTTTATCATCTTCCATCCTCTCCTTCTTACTATGACACAGAGAATCTCCATTAATAGATCCTCCCCTCAGGGATGTCTCTGTCCAAACCACATGCTCCTCCGCACCTCTCGGCTTTCCCCCAGCCCTTAGTTTAAAAACTGCTCTACAACCTTTTTAATGTTAAGTGCCAGCAATCTGGTTCCATTTTGGTTTAGGTGTCGCCCATCCTTTCTGTATAGGATCCCCCTTTCCCCAAAGTTTCCCCAGTTCCTAATAAATCTAACCCCCTTCTCCCTACCGCATTGTCTCATCCACGCATTGAGACCCTGCAGTTCTGCCTCTGTAACTGGCCCTGCATGTGGAACTGGGAGCATCTCAGAGAATGCTACCATAGGGGTCCTGGACTTCAATCTCTTACCTAGCAGCCTAAATTTGGCCTCCAGGACCTCTCTCCTATCCTTCCCTGTGTCATTGGTACCTACCTGTACCACAACCACCAGCTCCTCCCCAGCACTACACATAAGTCTATCTAGATGCCTTGAGAAATTTGCAATCTTCGCACCAGGCAGATAAGTCACCATGCGGTTCTCCTGGTCATTGCAAACCCAGCTATCTATGTTTCTAATGATCGAATCACCAACATTACTAATACTTGTCTCTTCCTAATAACTGGAGTTCCCTTCCCCTGAGAGGTATCCTCAGTGCAAGAAGATACCATGACATCCTCTGGAAGGAGGGTCCCAACCCCCTATCCAACCCTCCCTGCTCCCTATCTCCTGACCCCCCCCCCCCGAATCTCCACCCCATACAACTGTCCCCTGACTGCCCCCCCCGGGACCTCGTGCCCCTTATCTAACCCCCCTTTCCTCCACCCCCTTACCATGCTGCTCAGAGTGGCAGGACAGGCTTATTGGAAAGCCTGGGAGGTGGGTGGGCGCAAGCCACACTGCCAGTGTGGCGGCATAGCTGCAGGGGTGGCGGGACAGCAGGGGAGGCACAGGGGTCTAGCCTCCCCAGCCCGGAGCTCAGGGGCCGGACAGGACGGTCCCGCGGGCCATAGTTTGCCCACCTCTGTTCTATTATGTTATAAACCATACTGAAACTTGGTAACTTGTTTCATGAAATTAAACAGGAAAAGAACTGATTATCCTCCAGAGAGTCATCTCATGAGAACCCTCCAGAAGAAGAAGAAATTTTTTCCACAGTAGTAAAAGAACACAATGGTCAGCTTTCTAGTTGAGTTGAGTTTTAAACCTAGGATCTTAATATAGAAAGCTACTGAACTTCTACACTCGGGTGAAGCTCTAAGAAAAGAAGCACACATTATATGGGCCTGTAGAGTTCCATTAGCTCAATAGTTAGCAGTCAAAAGCCCTTGTTTCTGGACGCACTACTGAGATGGATGGGACACTTGCATGATCCAGTGGGTTTCAGAAATGCTTGGTTATGATCACCAATGATCCAGACTGTGACTCAGGGAAGGTCATTTAACTTACATGTGCTGTAGTTTCCCTCATTATAAAGTAGGTATAATAGCACCTACCATTGTGAATTTACTTATATGAAAATAATTACTGAGTGCCAAATATTACTGTATTTTTAAGATGCATCAACAGAACCAAAGCCCCAGAAGACATATAAAGGCAACACCTTAAAGGAAGTTCTGGTCCCAAATGTAGATTGCACTTCTATTTGTATTTTCCCCCCTCTCCTCCCCAGGTTACGTTTGAATAGCTAGCGCGGGTAATTCTTGCAAAGAGGCTGTCACTGGAATCAGCATAAGTTACTACAATGATTACAGGGAAAGAGCATTTATGTGCGGGGGGAAGAGTCTTTCCTATAAAATGTGTGGGCTTGTGGATGCAGACTCCTCTTTCTAGGGTTAAGGAAGAACTCTACACACCCTAACTGCATTTTTTCTTTTAAGAAAAATATTGGTCTAGATTTTAAACACCGCTCTGCTCCCGGTTTGGGCACCTGAGTTGAATAGCCCGATTTTCAAAAGCCCTCTGCACCCACCAGCTCCCTTTCTGTTCCCGCTTAGGTGCCCAAATTGGAGTTGAGCTCTTTTGACAACGTGGCCCATTATGTTTTGTCGTGGTTGCGATTAAGGCCCTGAGTATTCCGGGAGTGTTCTATTACAATTCTCCTGGATGGGATGCCTTACAGGGCCGTTTATGAAACCATGAAGCTAGGTTTAATATAAAACATTCTAGCGTTGTACAACCACATCCAGGAAATAAAAATAGCGAAGGTAAATTGTTGGTCGTTGTTTCCTTCTGTCTCAAGATTTCAGTTGCAAACCAGGTGAAACTCAAGAAGATGCACCCACTAAGCAAAGAAGGTATCGAATTAATGGTACACAGGCCGCAGACTTTCTTGAGAACAGATCAGTGACGGTTGCACAACACTTAGTCTGATGTACACGAACAGTGAGCATAACAGTGAGCGCTAACATGCTGAAAACATGCACAGCTGAACAGCATACAGATGAGGCAGCTGTCTTTCTATTCTTCTTCACAACCGGAGAAGAAGAAAAAGCCCTTCAAGTCGTAGAACTGGGTGGAGTTCTGTACTTGGATGTACTTAAATAGAACATGGAATATGAGTTTAGAGGGGAAATGAAGAAAATCACTGGAGGTGCTGAGCACTCAGTTCCTGTGTCAAGTAAGTAGAGTGACCAAATGCCCTGGAAAACAGGCAGTCTTCTGGCTTCTCGAACCTGCCCTCCCAGGGTTGCCCTCCATTTTTGGGAACGTGGGCAAGTCATTTAACCCTGCTGACCTGTCCCAGAGCCCCTAAACATCCAGACAAATGAACCGTACCTCAGCATAGCTGGCTGGGGTAGCTGTAATGTCAAAGCATATCCACTTATCTATGCAGCCTGTTCACGTGGTACATTCCTCACCCCCATAGCAATACTGCCAGAAACTTCAGTGGGCATGTTGAACTTCCTTGTGGGATTCAGCGGTGAGAAGGTCGTGGCCATGTTCAAAGCCAGATCTTCTGCTGCCACGCTTAAAAAGGACAGTGGGCCACAAGAACCACTGGCCACAAGTGGTGAAGGGGCAGTGCTACCTGGCCCCTAAAGAAGAGGCTCTCTGATTGGGAAGGGTGTGTCTCCAAATTCCTCAAGTTACCTTCCTTGCTGCCTACACCTTTCCATATGTACACTGCCCCAATGCCCCCTTCCCTGCCTGCTGTCCTGGGTTTCAAAGTGAAAAAAGGAACCAGATTTTTAAAAGGGATTCTGATGAGTTAACAACCCCCAGCCCTAGAAACTATCAATCCACCCCTTCTGAGAGGACTTGATTTTTTTTTAAGGGCACTGAAGAACTAACAATGATGGAGATAAGGCCCCTTTTCGGTTTAGTTCACACACAAGCAGAATAGACCAAAGCAAATCTCATTTATGCCGATAAAAATCTATTGCTGGGCCCCAATGAGTTTCTAGAGCCCATCTTTACCTTGGAAGTTATTCCATGAAGTTAGGACCTGTCTATACTTAAACTGCTACAGCGGCACAGCTGCGCCGCTCGTTCTTACATGACCCCCATCATCACAATATCTGGGCACTTCCTAAATATTAATGAATTTGTCATTATGACCATTCTGTTCTACCAGTGGGGAGCTGTTGCCCAGGGAGGTGAAATGTCACACAGTCAATCTGTGGCAGAGCTGGCAATCGAACTCCATTCTGTTGGGTCCCACAACACAGCTTCCGTTTATTTGTATGCTATATTATGTGTATTGCAGGAGTGTTTTAAAAAAAAAAAAGAAAAGAAAGTAAAAAGCTCCCATCGTGATCAGAGCCCGATCATACTAAGCACTCTCCAGGCATGCCAAGGTCAATATAACACAATTTGAAGTCTATGAAAGGCTTCCATTGACAATGCTAGAGATGGATCAGGCTCATCCTGAGAAAAAGTGCCTGTCCTGCCGAGCATATAATTTAGGATAGTCAACACATTAACAATAGAAAAGCAGTAGAAGGATGCTCTGTTTTCTGCACATGTGGATGCCCATTGAAGTACCCAGTAAATAGACACACAATGTGAATGGCTACTGTCTAACTCGAGGGCACATCTAGGTGCAAGTGCTACAAAAATACCTGTGTTCTGGGGATGTGTTTTCTGAGTTATTTGAGCATATTGGCCTTGCTATTTTTCCTTTTAGTGTAGCACTATTACTCAAGGCATGTATTTTTCAGATCATTATAAAGATACCTGGTGGGATAACATTGGAGAGGGAGAAATCCATGTATGAAAGACAGCCTTGTAACAGTATGAGCATTTATAGTGAGATTGCATTACTTCCTAGCTATGCATCTGCTGTGAGCATCAGACCATACTTAAACTATAATGTATGGTTTTAAGGTCGCTACCGGTCATTATCAGATCGGTAATGACTGAGAAACTATACATTACTGCTATTATGAACTGTTTTTGTACTATTTTCAGTTTCCCATTTTATTGAATACCTTCCGGCTTCCTTAGAGTATCTCTGAGCTGGATTACAGTGGTTGATATTGCAGAAATTTGCTGGTTTGGTTTGATGTCTTTTTTATTATTATTATTATTATTATTTATTAATTTTGTTTTTTAAATAAAAAACAATGTATCCATTGTTTTTATTTATATACTACCAAAAAGTTGAATGTGAAACCTGCCAGGGCATTTTTGAGCAAACAATACTGTTTTCTCCCCTCTCGCTCTGTTTTTAAATTTATTATTTAAGTGTTCATGGTAGGAGAGGAGGCAGAATTGTTCAGCATTCTTTTTCCTACACTGTTCATAGTAACTGATCATTAATGAATATAAAATTGATAATCGATTTGCAGCCTATAACAAAAAAAATTGTGCGTTTTTGGGGGAGGTGGGCTGTGTCAAGGCATTCAAAAGTAAGATTATTGGCAACAAATTTGTTGTTAGTAGCAAGAGTGTTATATTACGTTATAATATAATTAAAGTTTTTTGTTATATTTTCTTATAATTAGGACAGCTGGAATATTCTGATTTAGTTAGTTTAGTTTTTTTAATGTTAGAGAAGGTATTAATCTTTGGCATACAGTTATAAAACTGTAAGCAATGTTATGTATGAAATTCTGTTGTGATTCATTGTTACTTTATTCTAATTTTATTTTCTATAAAGATATGGAAGGATTGTCACAAAATAATACAGGTAGGGGAAAAGATGAGACATGATACAACATAATGATTTGCTTCCAGATGTGAATTCTTTTTCCCCTAAAGGTGTAGAATTGAAATGAAAGATATTTGGGTGAATGGCAGGATAAAAAGGTCTTAATATTAAAAACAGATTGTGACAGGAAATATACCTTGATTGTTGGACAATCATCAACAGTTTCATTTGCTGCCCTGAATTAATATTTTAACTTCTTTCATATCTGTATGGGAGGTGTGTAGTGATTTCATTTGTCTTCTGTCACTGCATTGCTGCTGGATGGAAGGCTGTATTTACATTTATAACAGGCATTTTTACAAATGACTACTAAATAATATAGACTTGCATTAATTATTTCTCTTGTCAAAAGTGAAATAGTAAACCGTGATATATCTCTGTCTGTTTATGTATCTATCAGATGACTGATAACTATAGCTAGGTTGCTGTGCTCACATTAAAAAAATAAAATAAAAAACAACCCCAAACACATATGCGCTTTTGTAAATCACTAAGTAAAAGACTGGGAAAGATTTTAAGATGGATTGAACTTTCTAAAAGGCTTGTTCCCAGTGCAAAGGAAGAGCATTTTCATGGGGTTTATCAGTGTGGTCCAGCTATTGTATAATATGATAGCTATAGCACATATAATTATGATACTACTCGCATAATCTCTGTTATCATAATACATTTTTCTTCTACAAGAGAAATTAGAGGTGTAATGCTATGTGGTGCACGATTTTGCCATCTTAAATAGATGTTGAGTATTTGAGTGATGGTTGAATGATCTCTTTTATATTTAAGTACATAGTCCCAAGAAGGTTTAAATCAATGTGTTAATTGGTAAGTGATACTGTAATTATATGTATAATCATGGAAATTTCGAATCCAGATTATTTACTTGCTCTCAGGAAATTAATCTACAGAGGTCATATATTAGATTGCTTGTTTATTAAGTGGAACCCCTGTAGTTACAAAGTACTGATTGGCTATAAGCTGAATGAAGTATTCTTATAGCTATATCCAGCAGGTGTCAACAGTTCAAATCTTTGAGTGCTTATTGATCCAGATTCAAACAGTTCATTAATCTAAGCACACATTATATAGATTTTTTTCAATGTAATTTTGAAAGGGTTGAAAAACTGTATTGAATGATGAGAGATGATACTCAAATTATGTTTTTATGACATATCTCCCTTGGGTTTGACACACATTCAAATGGGGATAGGTACAAAAACCGACACCGGAGAGTGTCTTGATTTTTTTTTTCTTTTGGTCCATACGTATTTTTCTGGCATGAAAACTACACTGGTGGGTGAAGTACCGTCTAGTTAGCTGTAAATCCAAACCATCTGCATCTTCGGCATTGGATTTCTCAAAAACTACCCCCTTCCTTTTTGCTCATTTGGGAGAAAATGGTGATGATACCGCAAGCTCAGATAGTCCTGAGGAATTAAATACACCTTATTTTAGTTTTCCATGGGCCTGACCCTGCAAATTCTGTGGCCCCAATCCAGCAAAGCAGTTGAGTGCTTAAGTGAAAGGTCTTGAATGATCCTATGAAAATCAGTGGGACAACTTGTGTCCTTAAGATAAGCATGTGCTGAAGCGCTGGGCTGGATTGGAGCCAGAATGCTCAACACCATGTAGGATTTTGCCCAGTGTCAGCGTTAGGGAAATTAGTGCAAGATATTGGGTCAAATTTTCCATTCAGTCACATTGGTGCAACTGTGGTAACTGAGAGCAGAAATCAGCCCATTGTTTGGCTCATCTGTCAGACATGATTATATTCAGAAATTATGAATTTAGTAGGAGAAATGCTGTTTTTCTTCCATACTGGATGTCTGTATTCTTATAGAAACCCATTGGTTGCCGTATCCATAGCCTTGTTGGTCTTAAAGTATCCAACTATATTTCTCCGCTAATTCCTAAATTTCTTTGTTGGGGGTAGAGGGTAATCTTTAAAAAAATTGCATTTCTATTATTAATACTGGGACGGTAAATGAAAAGGGGATGTGAGTTCAATTTTAAGGAAAAACCCAGTACGCAGAAATAGGTTAAGGTGTACAGTAGCTATTATATTTTTCCTTACTATAATGATCATGCTGAGGATATACTTCAGTCTCACTGACCAATTTTGATTAGATTGTCATAATAATATACCTACAAGTACCATATATGAGGGTAAGAATGCTTACTCAAACATTTACAGTTGATAAAAGCTTGTATTCTTTTCCTTTTCCAACCCCCTGTAGTTTCCAGAAGAAATTTGTATGATGTTATAAAAGTTATCATTGTACCTCTTTGATACATTTGCTAAAATTTAATATGAAACGATACGCTATAAAGATGATAGATTGTGCAGTAGATCATTGTAGATCTATTCTAGCAGATAAAAAAATCATATAAAATCTGACCCCAGATATCTTGCCTCTTATGTTTCTTTTATTCTGGCTGTGGCTATTATTATTTCCGACTACTGTTAACTACTGTCTTTTAATTTTCCAGGCTATTTATTTAATGTGATGAAGTCCAAATGCTTGTATATATGTTCAAGAAATAAAATACAAAATTGCAATAAATATTAAAAGGGGAAGGGGTCTAATACATTTTCAAAATGAGCTGATGTGCCTGTCAAGGCAATGCTGATAGAATTTCATACATCTGCAGTAGGACACAAAATTAATTACTAAAGAATCTGACATTGTTAGTCCTTTTTATGCAGTTATATGATGGATTCAGTGCTCCGGAAAAAAATAATCAAAGGAGAATTTAAAACTGTTCTCAGAATGCCAGTTTTTCATCTAAAAATGTTAATGTATGTTAAACTTTAATTAAAAAGAAAGCGTGTCATATCTTAACCTATTTTTAATGTGGAATAATTATCTATGGCGTGTAGATCCTATTCAAAGGTATATTATTTAATCAAAAGAATTCTGCTTTAAACATAAGTGATCTGTGTGTTTCATAATTTCAAACCAAACAGTTGTCATCCACTTATTTGTGGGATTCACACACACACACAATGGTACAAACTGCAGTCTTCTATGGAATGCAAGAGTGTGATTCAATCACAAAGATCTGGTGACATTTCCAACATCAAGTGCAGACTGAGCACTTTATGTACATATAAAATACAAAGATACCATTACAAGCCTTCTGCTTTTAAAAATATTTTATCCTGATCATCACTAATTTTTGTAAGCCCGCAAGCAGTCTTTTTTTATTTTCTCGTTCCATGGTTTTCTGTACATCCCTGTGAGGAGTTAATATATTTTTTTCCTTAATAGAGAACCATTCAAAATGTGATGAACAATAGTTACTTAGAGTAATAGTGATATTGCTGAAAAAGATGGGCAATTTGTGCCCAAGTTTATTTTGACTGCCTCTGTGAAACTGTAGAAGTAAAATAGCTGATATATGGAGCATCCAAAGGAAATAAAAGCTTTAGGTTACCCTTCCTGGCCACTAGATGTCACTGTTGCTCCATAGTAAAATGGCTGCACCTGCATTTTTTGGGCTGTGATGTAAGGTGGCCCTGGAAGGCAGAAGTTTGCAAAGATCAGTTTTGCTTGTATGGCACATCATTAGACAGTACACTTGGGAACACAGAAAGCAGTTAGATGGCAAAACATTATCCTATGTATCTTAGGCATCCATATTAACTGGGAATCTGATCATCCCATTTCCAGCCATGTCAGTGGGAAAGGAACATGGTCTGTTATTGCTGACTCAGTGATATTCTATCACAAGGAAATGAAAACAGATTTCTAGTCTTCATCTTTAGTGTCAGAAAGAGGCCACTTTTATTGGTGGTCACCAGCTGGAGGAAATGGATAAGAACTGTATTGCATTGAGGTCTTTACAGATGGAAAATGTCATAATCTTCTTTTTCATTCATACCCTCTGAAGCCTTAAAAACATTTTTCCCCAAGTGCAACATTTTTCTGTTAAATTCAAACATCCCAGAAATCCTAGGCTTCATCAGAGGGGACAAAAGGAAAGACTGAGGAGGGGAAAATACTCATGTCCGTAATAATTGCCAGTCTGCTTTTATGCCCTTATATAAAGAGTACTTTATTTGAAGAGGTAATAGTGAGAGGGAATGTGACTGTGAATACAGAAGTTATCCAGTGATGGTGTTCAAGCAGGGGAAATGGCTCAGAAAAGAGCTACAAGAAGGTAACCTGCCTTCCAATGAGAGACTGAAGAAGTCCGCTCTATTTAGTTTATCCAAGAGGTAACATGATTATGGTCTATTCTCACCTACATGAGGAGAAGATTTATGTTAGTAGAAAGTTCTTTACTTTGGGATACAAAGGCATAAAAAGATCCAGTGGCTGGGACCTGAAGCCAGACAAAATCAAACTAGAAATAAGCTGCAAATTTTTAAGTAGGGGTAATCGTCCACTGGAACAACCTACCTTGGGATGTGGTGAATTCTCCATCATTTGAAGTTTTAAAATCAAGATTGGATGTCTTTCTAAAAGATATGCTGTAGCTCAGCCAGAAGTTATGGGCATCACGAAGGGATGAATGGGTGAAATTCTGTGCCCTGTGGTATTCAGGTCAGACTAGGTCATAATAGTCCTACCTTAAGATTTATGAATCTATGTTGTGACCTCCCCCCTCCCCCGGGTGTCTCAGGTAGGCTTCAGGAGATTGCAGCTACCCTGCCTTTCCCAGATTGTTAAATGGGAAGGCCAAGTCTATATGCTGGCTAGATGGGAAAGTCTGAAAACCTCTGACCTAAAGAACATAAAATCTCAGTGCACATTTTTATTTTTAGAGTGCAGTTCTATTCTGAAAAGTGACTCTCTAAAAATGTAGTTCCTGGTTTATTGTTCCAGTAATTGGCATATAAAAGTTGTGCAGTTTACAAGAAAAATATTTTTTTTCCTAACTGAGTCTGGTGAATTAAATCTGGGTTCTTTCCTTCAAACATTCCTCCTCATTAATAATAATAGGGGAGACCTATGCAGTCCCATTGGCATAGTGCGTTTGTGGAGGTGTAACTGACTTTAGCTTGGTAAGCAATTCAGCTGATGATGTGCAAGAAGGGACTGAATTCAGCTCACTCTGCGTTCTTCTAGCTGGACCAGAAGAAGAGTTCTGTGTGGCTCGAAAGCTTGTCTCTCACCAACAGAAGTTGGTCCAACATTATTACGTCACCCGCCTTGTCTCTGTAATAGTCTGGGACTGACACAGCTACAAGTAAACATCATTTGTAAGTAGTCACCTTTCAGAGTACAAATGAACCTTAAAGTAGTAAGGACCAATGTGACAAACTGTAGTTAAGCAATGGCAAAGGTAATGCAACTCAGCTGGTCTCTGTTGGACTGATACTGGATTGCTACAGGGAACCTGTGAACTAGAAAGGGGCTACCTTGCCTAATAGATATTTTTAGTAGTAGCGGTATTGCAGATTATGTACTCCTAATGCCATCCGATCCTAAACCGAATTTTGCACCCCTTGATAATCTGTACGTTATTCCCTGATAACCAGAAACTTCTGTGCTTAAACTCTGTACCGTTTTCTTTTTATTTTAACATGATCTTAATAAGATTCTTAAACCTGGGGGAAAAAAAAAGTACGACCCTGTACTTAATTAAATCAGGCCAGATCACCCTCAGTATACTTAGTGGAACATTTGATCTAAGGTCTCATTATGTGGGCCTGTGTGCCAAGATTGGGTGGTGGGGTTTGGCTCTGAGTGAATGAGAATGCAGAATGGATCCAGTCTTGCACAGGGGAAAACTCCCACTGATGTTTATCATAGTGCTCCCTTGATCTGAGTGATAGTTTTACCTTAGAAGCATCAGGCCTAATCCATGAAATGCTTTTCATCCAGATGGACTTTACAAACCATATAGCAGGAGATCATACACTGATCACTGAAATGTGGCCAATTCTGGAATGGAACACAGCTGTTCTGTGGTGTGGCGGCAACACGACTCAACAGTTTGTAGAGGAGAGGAGCAAATGAAAAGTTCTAGATAAACACTGAAATCACACAGGTTGGACTATGTACAGGACTCCAGGGCTAATTCCCTATCTCTTGTGAAAAGTGCCATAGGACTTTTAGAAGATGACTATTAAAAGATAAGAGCTTGTTAACACCATGCAAGTGCACTGATTCAGTCCTAGCTCAAAGGGAATAGTGCCACTTCCATTCCTGCCACACCTCTGTTTCTTGTTTGGGATTTTCACATCAAGGTCCAGTCCTGCTTATGGGATCTGGTAAAGTTACGTTGTTAAGTTGTGTGGGCCTGATCCAAAGCCTGTTGAAGTTAATGGTAGTTTTTCTATTGACTTCAGTGGCCACTGGATGAAGCCCTCTCACCATAGCATCACTTGCTATTCCTTTCCAAGGATTATCAGGAGTCACCCAAATAATGGAACCCTATCTGAATAGGCAACTTTTGTATAATGCCTCATATTGTGTGGATTTAAAGATCATTCTGAGTATTCAGTCCAAGTGCTAAATAATGACACCCTAATAAGGAGTTGTGTTATCCCTGTTTTATAAATGGGGAAACTGAAGCACAAGAGTGTTTCAAGTGACTTGCTCAGTCACTCAATGAGTTAATGGCAGAACTGGATTCCAAGTCTCCTTTAACCATTAGACTCACTGCCTCTGAGACTCTTCGGTTAGTAAGTGGAGAGGAGTATTTAGTACCTGTCCATCCCTGTGAGACAGTTTTCTGAGTGGCCAGGTGTGTCTGTGTAACTTCTAGCTTGGGTGATTGCTGGTGATTTAAGGTACTGTGTACACAACAAAAAGTTGTTTGACTGTTGAGAGGTATAATTATGCAAATACAGAGCGCTGCAATTGGCTGTCATTGGCTGTAATTAACTTCCTTCCAATGTGCTTGTGAAGCTAGGCACTGGGGCAGTAGACATTACATCTGGGGTTAGAGAGAGCACCAGGAAGGAAGGCAGCAGTGGCCCAGAAGCTTAGCACTGAGGGCACAATGCTCCCTTCCACAAGCCTGCGTCTTTGGAATGAGGGAGTTACACCTCTGCAGTCTGCTTACTCTTCCCCCTCCCCTCTCACATGCTATGCAAGCCCCTCCTTGAGGAACTGCAGGTTTCAAGCTATGTCGAGTCAAAGGAGTAGGTGAGTAGGAGCACAGGCGTGGCTCCTCGGTATTCTGCCTTACCCTCTAAGCTAGTGGGGAAACAGACTTGAGACTTCATATGGCCTCTCTGCCTAGAGGAAGCCTCTTTGGTGTGCGTTAAGGGTGTATGCAACTGTAGGAGCCTGTGGAAGTAGGGGTCCTGCAGGAGCTTTCTTATCCCAGTGACAATGAGAAGTAGAGGGGCTGGGCACTAAAAAAGAGGCCAGGGGCATCTGTGTAGATGCCTCTTGTGGATCCTTTAGGCTCTAGATTTTGGGAGTAGAACCCCTGGCTTCTATCATAGCAGGTGAGCCCTGCTCCCTATCCGCGGATAGCATTTCTAGGAAACTCTGTGAGCTGGCACTTAAGGCATTTCCTCTCTGACAAGGGTTATTCCCATACAAAGACCAGAGGTAGGAAAAGGAGGGGAACATAAAGTTCCAGGGGTTGAAATGTCACTGCGGTTACATGTTGTATTAGTGTTTGGGAGACACCAAGTGACGAGGTAACAACTTTACCCAAATACCAGCGTTTTATTTTACATGTATTTAACAGCAAAACTCTGCCTCTGATCCTTAAGCTAGTATTAAGGCATGCGGGAAACTGGTTTACTGTCTCCGGAAAGGGGCCACACATCATCATCGTCATAAATTATGTCCTTTTTTGGCAAGATATTGGCTGCCAGCTGAAAGGTTAGAAATAACTTATTTTATTTGCAAATGAAATTTCCAGTTTATCCATGGAGAGAAATGAGCCAAATGGATGCAGCTGTCTTAAATTAACCCCGTAAAGCCAGCAAGCTTGGAGTTCCCAGAGAAGTGCTAATTCAATTCTCTCTTCACATCAGGAAATCCCAACTCTTCCTGGCATTTGAGAGTTAGGGGGTGAAAGTGTGTGTGTGTGTGTGTGTGTGTGCGTGTGTCTCATCAGAGAGCACAGATTGCCATGGAGACAAACCCCCAAAAGAAAACAATGAAATAGCTCCCAGGGCATCAATTCAACAAAAGAGCCACTTGTTTTGGTGCTGCAGGAAGCTGCTTGATAATGCAAAAGGCCTACTGTTCTGGGAGCTTTTATTAAAAGGAAGTGCTTTATTTTTAAAGCTTCTAGCGCCTCCAGACAATAACTATCTTTACCACTCTAGTTAGGGCATGAACTTTAATCAGGTCCTAACTTTACCATAGTCATTGTTGGAGTTTCTGCCTTTGAATTAAGCACATCTCCTGTTTAGCCTTGCACAACTGTTAGAGGTGTAAATATTTAAAGAGCTTTCATGAAACACACAGATTTGGCGTTTACTCCGTTTATTTTGTGTTTGTTTTTCTGTGCATTTTATACTTTCTGCAAATCAATTTCATAGAGGAACTTGTAACCGAGGAGAGTAAATCCTGAATTAAGAGTTCTGATGTCTTAGTATTCAGTGATGAGGTACTTCAAGTTATTTTAAGATGATATAGAAAATGATTTTTAAAAACAGCGAGCTCCCTAGGTTGTTTAATTTTCATATCCATCACTCAAGCAGAGACCGTTTACAATGCATGTGACACAGAAGAAGGATTACTGTGTATGTGAAACATGAGGACACAGATTACCTGGGAAATACCATGGTCAAATGTACTAGGGAATCATCATGTTGTATAGGGAAGGTATTATTTCTTAACAATATAACTTTCTTTGCTATGACAATGACACTGTATGCTACACTGAGCATGCAAGTTAAGTCAGAAATATAATCTACTTGGTATAAATGCATGTTTCCTTCCCACACAGCTGCATCATTAAAAACCTGATGACATTTATTTGTAGAACTGCAGTGGTTGCTTGCTTCTTAAAATACTTTTCTGCACCATGTGCCATTTTAATGTACAAAGAAAGCTCGTATAACATTTCCTATCCCAGTGTCTTGTGACCTGGGAACCCAGCCTAGTGTATAAAAACAGCAAGCAAATACTATGGAGGCTTGCAATGAGCTCTAAGTGCGTGCAGTTCATTTAAAGTCTACTTGGATAAATCATAGTTGAAAGATTATTGCTTAAGGTCATTTATTGTTGAAGGTTTTTAAAAGGAGAAAATACAGAATCTCTGAAGTCAGTCCTGAACCAAATTTTCCATGTGTCTTAGCTGTACATTCCTTGTGTTGAGGAAATCAATGCCAGTGATGTAATGGGAGTTTCTACATCACACTTGTATGTCATTCACACGAGGAGAGCATCGTGGGAGCCGGGTGAGATTGATGTCCTCTCTAAGAATAGCACTGATTATAGAACAGATTTTCCCATATAGAGCCATTTTTAATTCACTGCCTACTGCAGCTGCCAGCCTGTGGAGATAATTCCTTCTAGCAGAATAGCTCTAGATTATTATAGGGAAATCAAATTTGCATAAAAGCATTTTATCTCTCCTTTTTTTTTTTCTTGTCAGAGTTACCAAACATTTGCTGTCAGTTACTTTTTTGTAGGGAGAACTTTGTTGCAACTCCTTCTTAAGTAACTGTTTTTTAAAGATCTGTCCTGCTCTTTGTTGTTTTATGCATTTTGGAATAAATACTAAATGAGAATAAATAATCACCGTTGAGAATGTGTGCAAGGTAAAGAAAAAAAAAATACACTCTGAGGGCCCAGTCCTGCAAACCTTTCATTTCAGGGGAGTCAGTAGCACTACTTGGATGAGTAAGGACTAATGATGTAACTAAAGTTTTAAGGATTGAGTCTTGTTGCCTAAAAGCGAGAAAGTACACCTAACACAATGGGGTCTTGGTCCTGACAAGGGCTCCTTTGCACTCCAGTAATATGAATAATAGTAATACGTGAGCATTGAGTATTCATCCATTGATATCCAAGTCCTTCACAAGGGTAAAGATGGGTAAGCTGAGCCACAGAGCATTTAAGTGACTTAAAGTCATACAGTGAGCAAATAGCAGAGTTGGGAAAAGAACTCAGGTCTCCTGAATCACATTTAGTTGCCCCATTTGCTGGGCTACCCTGCCAACTTAATGCTATTCAAATGCGAGGGGATTTCGTGCCATTGTAAGTCTTAAGACATTTATTTAAATAGATTGTAAGGGCTTGTTTACACTGCCCCGCAGTTTGGACTATGGGGGTGTGAACTGTAGTGCGCACTAGTGTGCTGGGCTGTAATTCCCCCATGTGGATGCTAGCTGTGTGAACTAAAAGATACCTCGTTCGTGTTACCTTACAGGACTATGTTAACACGCACTAGATACTTTTTATTTCATGTTGCATGCTTTAGTTCACACCTCTGTAGTCTGAACTGCAGGCTGTGTAGGCATAGCCTAAGATTCAATGACATTTGATTACTTTTTTGGGGCTGACATTTTTGTTACAGTTTTATACATTAGCATAGGCGCCACATGATGCTTTATAGACAAATAAAGCATGTCCGGTCCCTGCCTGGAGCAGTTTTAATCTACGTTAGATTATACATGAGAACCACAGAAACTCAAAGGGAAGCTTGTAGCAAAATCTTACAAGAAAAGACAGAGTGTTCTCAAGAACCCCAATTCCTCCCAAAATTGATGGCATTTTATGGGAGTGAGTGGTATAATTATTTGCTGTTCTCCTTAGTTGTACTCTTACATGCTTATACCAGAAGTTATATTTGCCATTCATATACATTGTGAATTTATCTCATTCTTGATTAAGTTCTGTAGAAGTTTCACAAATTCTGAAGTGTTCTGACAATTCCTGTAAACTAGATCGCAGGAGCCAAATACTTAAAAAACAAAACAAAAACTCAAACAAAACTAAAGCTGAGAGCTGCTTGACACAATAGAGAGGAAAGGCTGTGAGGGAATTGTTTACGACTCCTTATTCTCTTCTTGCTTGGCCCTGGCATAGGCTGAAGGCTGCTGGAGCCTATGCCAGCTGGCAGTAGCCTCAAAGGGATCATCTACGAACCAACAGCAGCTGGAGTGTAGCAGCACTCCCCCTCACCTTCTCCCACCCCGGCATGGCCTCTGCGTTGGAGCCAGGATGGTTTTGGTATGGTGGTCAGCAGTGGAAGTGGTTAATAATATTGGCAGTGAAGTGATCATGAGTTGTTCTACAGAAAAGATTAACTAGGGGCATTTACACCTTTTTTTGGTTTTATTGATTTAAGGCCATCTGGCTGCAGACATGGTAGCCCTGCCCACATTCCTGTTGAAAGAACGTTAGCAACAGTAGAGTACAACTACAATTCTCTCATGGTTTCCCTGCATGGTGTGGAAAGTTTTATATTTTCCCAAGAACTGTGCTAGCCTACTTGAGAACTGTGCTCTGGGTGCTATCCAGTGCTAACCTAGAGAGTTTATTGTAGTTACAGGCAAAA
Source organism: Chelonia mydas (assembly GCF_015237465.2). Taxonomy (NCBI): domain Eukaryota; kingdom Metazoa; phylum Chordata; order Testudines; family Cheloniidae; genus Chelonia; species Chelonia mydas. Next base: position 106,825,128 of record NC_057852.1, read on the forward strand.
TGACGCTGGGGGATTGAGCTATAGTTATTTTTTTTCCTGCCCTGAGTGTTATAACATGATTTGGATTGTCTATGTGGATGAAAGCAATTTACCTTTGCTATTAAATTGTATTGCAGCCCTGACTTCAACCAGTGAAACAAAACCCTATTACGGTATGGTCATAGAACTAGTGTGTTTTCTACAGGTAAAATCTGGTTGTCTGATGGCCTCCAGAGAATGTCCAAAACCTTTGGCGAACCAGCAGTTTGGATAAACAGAAGTTTTCAGCCCTACAAAGCCCCATTGAGCTGTCACTCTTGCAAACCTGGGGGACATCCCTGAGTCCAGTTAACCAGGGTTCACCTGCGATGCAATCCTCAACACTGTCAAATTGAATGGGGCCGATTCCGAGCTGGTGTCAGATGTCGTAGTTCTATGGCTGGTATGGCAGTTGACACCTGCTGAGGATCTTCCTCTCTGCGTAGCTGGCTCTTAAAATGTGGCTTCCTAGTGCAGTTCTGTTTACAGAGAGAAAAATTAGCAGGGAAAAAACAAGCCAACAAAAGTGGTCGCGTTGGCCTGGAATAATGAGCTAAAAGCTGGCTAGCAGCACCCTGCTGAAACGTGTGTCCAACAGTGCTATTGAAATGTGATGATTGCATGCCTGATTTCAGCAATAAGATTCTAGCCCTTCTCCTGGTGAGAATATAAACCAATGCAAACCGATCACTAGAGCTGAAAGATTGTCATTAACTTGCCCTGCAGATCACAGGTTATACGTGGTCTTTCCCTCCAGCTGCCCCAGATTGTTGTATGATGTCTATTAGAAGTATGGTCACAAGCACCTCGTGATTTGCAAGGTCCTCTGATCAGTTCACAGGAGCAGAGGGCACTAAGGCTGCTGCAAACTCCCTCTGGCTGCCAGCAGCTGACTCAGCCCTCCTGTGAGCAGCCGTGGCAACTCTTGGTCACAGGGAAGAGCAGCTCAGTCATGTGAGAGTCAGTATAATCTAGTGGACTAAGCGTGTGACTGAGAGCAAAGTCTCCAGTATTCCAAACCTTCCTCTGATACTGACACTCCCTCTCTGGGCTTGGGTGAAACATGTAGACCAAAATAATCAAACTTGGGCGCCTAAAGTCAGGCACCTAAAAGTCATCGTTCAGAATCTAAATAAAAGTGTCTCAATTTCCAAAGGCCTGAAGCACCCATTTGCAGCTTACATTGAAGTCCATGCCCTAACTTTTCCTCATCTGTAAAATGGGGAACTAAAACACCTTAGAGTGTGCGGTGGTTGGCGATGGGGGACCCAAAGTTCTCTCCCTCCCCCCTTTATATCTTAAGTTTAAAAAATAATTAGCAAAGAATGCTATCTCTCTCCTCTCCCCGCTAAGGATCCTCGTGATAACTCTCTTTCAGATCCTTATGCCAGCCATAACTGTAGGGTTTGTCTACACTTGGAGCTGGGGGTGTGATTCCCAGCTTGAAGAGACATGCTCGTGCTAGCTCTGCTTGAGTTAACATGCTTAAAATAATAGTGTACCTGCGATAGCATGAGCAACAGCTCAGGCTAGCCATCCAAGTACGTACCATGGGGTCCATTTCATAGGTGCTGGAACTATGGGTGCTGGGGCTGCTGCTGCATTCCCGGCTTGAAGTGGTTTCCATCATATACAGGGTTTACAGTTTGCTCCAATGGCTCTCAGCACCCCCACTATACAAATTGTTCTAGCACCCCTGGTCCAGTCCAGTTTGTACTCAGGGCGGGTAGCTTCTCCCGCTGCCCATGCTACTGTGGCTACAGCTAACTTGATGAGAGGCAGCATGAATGGGTCCGCTGGAGCTGGGAATCACCCCAATCCCTAAGCTTCAGGTACAGACATAGCCCTAATGGTGTGATCAGAGTGCACTAGGGTTGCCAACATTGTATTTCAAAAATAAGGGACTGGTTTTTTAGCACCACCAGCCCACTCCTTCTCCCAATATGATTATTTATTATCATTATTATTAATAATGAGCAATACATTCACCAGGGTATTTCTTGCTGTTTTTTGTAGCACTCAGCAATTCCAGATCTTGTTGTACAGAGATATAGAAACAAGGGACATCCCTTGTAATAAGGGATCGTTGGCAGTGGGTGCTGGAGGTGGTTATGTTTTTTGTGTAGTAAACATTTGTTTCCCGGGCCCACCTAAAAATGCAAGGCCAATTCTTGTATCAGCTCGAGTGTATACAGGGCCTGAATTATGACTGTGCAGTAGCTTAGTGGTTCTCAGCCTTTTTTCATTTGCGGACTCCTAAAAAAACCTCTAATGGAGGTGCGGATCGCTTTAGAAATCTTAGACATGGTCTGCGGACCACAGGTTGAAAACCACTGCTCTATGGTGAGCTGTAGCTCACGAAAGCTTATGCTCAAATAAATTGGTTAGTCTCTAAGGTGCCACAAGTACTCCTCTTCTTCTTTTTGCTCTATGGGAATGACACTCTTTTGTGGACATTGTCTGCGGACCCCTGGGGGTTGAGAACCACTGTTTACATTATGCTGGTTATCTCCACAGAAGATTAGATTGTGGGGAATCTTGGAGAACATATAGGAAGATTATGGGGCAGATCCTTGACTGATGTAAATTCTTGATGAGTTAATGGCGCTATGCCAATTTACATCAGGAGCCATCAGAAATATTACTATGATTCTTGTTTGCATTTAATGTTTGAAGGACCAACTATAAACACCTCTGCCATTCAGAAACTAAAAATGTGATTGAAATGTAAAGTAGTATCATATCCACACACTAAATTTGTTACTGACCAGTCAGACTCTTTCCGTATTATCCCAATGAACCCTATGACTGTATGGCTACAATTTTGAGAGCATTCCAACAGACATCAACATTTATTATGTCAAAGTGGTTTAAAAGAAGAAAATGCTGTAAGGAAGCATAATTACTAGCTGCCTTTCTGCAGACAACATTAGCTTGCAAATCATCATTAGTTCTCATTAAAAAATAGCTTTTGATGGATTTTGTTTTAAAAAAAAAACTTCATTGTGGTTTCACTAACTTGTTTATATGACTATCTTGATAAATGTGTAGCAGTCATTACATTCTTGTAACAATCAGATCAGCAGAGACTGATCAACTGAAGACATAATAAATTAAGGGTATAATAATGTTGCTTGTCAAAGTTGTGCAAACTAAATAAGATCTGGCTTGCAATTTATCTGATATATTTATATTAAATGGAGAATTACGCTTAGAGATTTACGTAATTGATTTGCTTTGCAGGTGTTTTTAATAACAAATTAGCTTTTAAATTATGTTCTGTTTGCTTTAAATAACAATGATTAGTTTGGTTCAGGCGTAGGATGAGGGAACCCACAGACTGGAACAAGAATCACGTCAGAATAATAGCACCATTGTCCTTTGCAGTTTACGTTGGCAGTTAAATGAAAAGTTTTTTCCCAATAGGACACTCTTCTCCAGTTTTTAAATAGAGAGTTGGTATGTTCTTAGTGGTTTACGTTTAAGCTTGCCCTTATCAGCAGTTTACAATGTTCTGCTTAAGCATTTTGCAAGGAAGGTTATAGAATCATCCAAAGCCACTCATGAGGAAGCTAACCTTAGGCTAAAGCAATAGAAAGGACAGAAGTGGTTGGGTTTTTTTATTGATGATGCACTAATCCAGGGGTTCTCAAACTGGGGGTTGGGACCCCTCAGGGGGTCATAAGGTTACTACATGGGGGGTTGCAAGCTGTCAGCCTCCACCCCAAACTGCGCTTTGCCTCCAGCATTTATAATGGTGTTAAATATATAAAAAAGTGTTTTTAATGTATAAAGGGGGTCGTGCTCAGAGGCTTGCTATGTAAAAGGGGTTACCAGTACAAAAGTCTGAGAACCCCTGCACTAATCCAAGGGGTTTAGAACTGTACCTTCTGGTTGACTACTTGATTCATTTGAAGCCCAAAAGACAAAACTCACTGACCAGACATAATGGTAATCTAACAGTGAGAAAGGTAAAGAAGATACTTAAAGTTTTTATATTTGAGCACTCCAGTTATCCTTATTGGAGTCCTAGATAAGGAGCCTTGCACAGTCTGAGCAGACATCCGTATTGGGGGAAGTGGGCGGAATTAGAACGGCGGATGCAGTTTTTTGGAAAGGAGTCAACTTCTGTTGCAGGGGTAAATTCTGAAAAATATAAACAGAAGCAGACACTATGCAACTGTACCATCAATTAAGTTGGTTTAATAGCATTTCAACTTGTTATTAATAAAGCAAACATTTACTAATCTTATCTCTTGTAAGCAGGAAGGAAGTTAAAGTGCACACTAATGCACATTGCTGTCAGGAAAAGTGGTTTATAATATCATATGGTATAATTTGCAGTGAAGCAAAAACAGTAAATGGCTATGTGGGAGCACTCTTTATCCTCTTGATTTAACCTCCCCACACCCACTAGGGGTGTGTATGTGTATTTCAAAGCTTCCTACTTCCATATATTCAAGGCATTTCTGGCTGTATTCTACTAGAATACCTACAATCTGGCTGTGGCAGAGAGCATGCTGCTGGAGGAGACGATGGATAAATGGTGTGAAATCTCCTTTCCTCAGGTTTTTCTTTTCCTTCTCCCAGGATTCAGTTACTTTGAGGAGCAATCAGCATGATAGTTTAATTGTACTCCAAGGAATGCTCTGATACAATCAGGACTGACAAATGATGATCTGAGAAGTGAGAGCATTTATTTAAAAGCATTACTTGTCAGTCATTATGAAAAAATGAGTGGTGAATTTTATTGATTGATCATGAAACAGATACATTTCCCCCTCATATTGCTGATTTCCCTCTCTTTCCTCCTTCCCAACCACCTTTTAGTGTTTCACGTGGTAAAATCAGAAACAAGATTTTGTAAAAACTTAGTTAGGCTCCTAAATCCTTATTTAGACTCCTGAATAAGTGGTCTGATTTTCAAAAGTGCTGAGTAACCAATGGGAAATGCTGGCTTCTCAGACCTTTTCACAATCAGGTCCTTATTTAGGAGTCTCAATTTACGCTTCTATTCATGAATATAGTGGCCCAAGTACAGATGAGCTGTTTCAGAGTCCTATAGCCACCAAATTCAGGAGTGTTCCTTGTGCTTCTGTATTGAAGAGAATTAATTGCTGATTAATTAGATCAGTTTTGCATGCACAACTATTTTCTGCAAACACTCCTCGCCTCTTTTGACTAGAAACCATCCGATAGTTTGCTGACATTTGAAATAATATACAGCTTATCCGTTGTGAAGTCCACTGAAAAATAATTTACTATTCACATACTAAACATAGGGGCAGTTGGTCCTTCTATACTACTACAATAATTCTGCAAAGGACATTTCATTGATGAAAATGAAAAAAATTAAATAGTCATAATTTACTGCTTCAGCCTGCAGGGCAGCTGTTTTCTGCCTCTATCTGTATTCTAATAAGTCTTTTAAAGAAGAGATTTATGAGATTATTTTAATTTTGATGTCTTTTTAATGCTTCATGCATTTTAAATACAACCTTTTAATAGTTTTTGAGATTGAAGAATTTAATTTTATTTTATACTGCAGAAATAAATGTATTCTCAGGAGACTGCACCATTGTTATGTTTTTTTAAATTCAGCATATCTGCCATATACAACTAGAGTACCAACCAGTAATGGTACACTTAGCATCAAATACAAGGCTTCATTTGAGTTTGGAAGGCAATTTGGTTATTAAGTACATTTAAAAACTCTGTTTACTATGGGCAATAATAGTTGGTTTAGCTACATAGAGCAGTGGTCTCCAAACTTTTTGGCTCGCACACCCTCAGGGTGAAGACCGGAAGACCTGCCACAGACATGCCGCCAGAGGGGAACACCAGCCGTGGACGTGCAAAGATGCTGCTGAATGAAAAAAAAAATGGCAGAGTGCCGTCCGGCGGCGCTCCTGCTGCCACGCACCCCCTGGGATCATCCCGTGCACCCCGGTTTGGAGACCACTGGCATAGAGGTCCCAGTCTTCCCAAAGTAAAGGCCATGAAGCCCACAATGCAGTGAAATAGGTGTAGTCCTTCTCTGTAAGATGCATCTGCATCCTTCTTGTCTGCCTCAGCAGCAGGCTTGTGGAAAGGGAGTTTGGAGGAGGTTAAAGACATAGCTGATTGGTCCGTTCAGTTACAGATCCATAAGCCAAAACCCCCGCAAGGCTCTGCTAGAGCCCCTGACATGGCTAGGGGAAGGAGTCTGTACCACATAGGCCTCCCACTGGCTTTGGTGGAGACTCTCTGTGTAGAATGAAGGACAGCAAGACTGTGTCTTTCCTTAGGGATATCAGTTTTTTTTTCATTTGAAGGTACAAAATGGTGTCACAGAAGAGGCATTGCTGCATCAAACTCCTTTCCATCACCCAAACTCCTCTACGGTCATGTTCCTCCCCTCTCCCCAATAATTTACATTAATCTAAATGTAAATCTGGAGAATTTTTTTTACTTAATGATTTCCCCTTAAACTGTTTTTCATGTCGCACTGGAACATATGTTTGAGATAGGCCACAGTGGTCCCTTCTGGCTTTGGAATCTATGAATCCACGAGTTACAGTAAGTGCCAACTTGTTTAGCAGTTACTGTGCTAAATTCTCATCTTTTCCACAAAAGGTAAAAAAAGCAAAACAGCTGCAACTAAATGTACAAATTTCCTGTTACTGTTTTCAGGTGATTCCTTCCTGTCTGGGTGCTTAATGACCCCATTATTACAGTATCTGAATGCCTCACAATAATTAGGTTTATCCTCACCATATTTGTGAGGTAGGAAAGTGTTATTTGCTCATTTGTAAAATGGGATACTGAGACAGAGACTAGGTGAGTTACCCAAGATCACACAGTAAGTCTTATGTCAGAGTTGGGAATTGACTGAGCAAACACTGCACTCTCCGTATTGGAAGTTATAGTGTTATGGTCCAATATTATAGTACTATTTTTTTTTAATAAGGGCACTGCAGGACTATCTGCAGCTGACCTCTGAAGTGGTTGATGTAGTCACAGAGCTATCATCAAATTCAGACCATTTCACCTTAGTATCTGCTTCACTTCAACTGTATGAAAGATCTCAGTAGTATTGTACATATATTTGAACATGCTGTCTGAGCCCTAAAATATATTTTATGAACTAATGAAATCCTGTCTCCTGGCAGAAAGAGGCCCAGTGCTTCTTTGAGACCATTTCGAGCCCTGCTAGAAACTAAGGGAACAGCTGTGACCTCAAGGGTGCTCCCTCAAAGTTCTAAGCACAGAATTCTGATCCCTCAAGTCCTGGCAGCCAGGCCCTGGGCAAACCTCAGCTGAAGGATTTCTTGGAGTGACAGTAATGTAGGCTTTTCTGGCTGAGCATCTTTCAGGCCTTCACCATACTCTGCTTTAGGTTAGGGACATGGACATGGAGACTACAGGGAAGGGGGCCATGAACCTAGATAAATACACCCTAGGTGAGAGAGTATAAACCATGTGCCACCGATATCTCAAAAAGAATTGAAATTCCAAATTAAACTTTTCAATTTGTAGGTCCCAGGTCAACCACTTTTCAGACTTGGGCCCAGATGCAGACAGCTACTAATGAATGTGGCTAACTTGAAACATATGAGTAGTCCCATTGCTTAAAATTAGGCATTGTCATGTTGAACTGAGGCCTTAAAAGACGAGAATAATGCAGAAGTGGGTCATCAGCAAGAAGACTCACCTACACAAATGTAGTCCTTAGAGAAAAATGTATTTGTTATATGATCAAGTCATGCAAATGGGAGCTGAACATGACTGAGTGCTAAGGTGTGCCCTGGAATTTCAGCTTTACACACTTCTTTCCCCTGCTATAACTTACTTGGATAAGTTGTGAAGAGAAACAAAAGGCCACCTGCATTCTCATGGCAGAGCACAAGCTCCTGGCCATTTAAGTCATCACAAGAGTGTTTTGAACTCATCAGTGTTTCAGAGCTAAGACCTCTATTACAGTCATCCATGCTTCTGAGATTTGTAAAACATCTTGGGATAAAATGCCTAAAAAAAGTAATCAGTTTATCAATGGTTTAATTATTAAAGAGCTGGAAGATAGGAGGTGAGTAAATCAGACCAACAGAGAACACATTCCTTCTTTCCAGCTGGTTCTGCTTATTTTGAGTACCCTTGTCGTGATCTGCCTCTTTCTAGTTGTCAAGCTAAAGCCACAGTATTTGCTGTGCGTGCATGTTAGATTTCAGCTACCACACTTTAGGTTTGTAATTAAGAAATTAATTAAAATAGTATACAGTTTACTGCACAGTCTCTCAAGAGCAGGCCAGTTTACAAGAATTTTGCACATTATGTGTGCTATAAATTATATGCTACAGAGGTACAGAATCATATTCATACTGACATTAAAAGTTCTCCTCCTCCCTCAGAGGAGTATCACTAAAAATTATTGAGAGGGACCAGTTATGAGGTAATTGTCTTAGCAGAAAACCAGGTGAACAGGACTTGGAATTTTAAAACTTGAAGACTGACATGGAATCTGATATGAGCATAGAAAAGAGTAATGGAGAAGGGAAAAGAATTTTAAATTTGTGTAATGAATTAATGTTCTAAATTGAGTTCGAGTTACCAAGGCTACTAAGTATCTTTATCACTGATCCAAAGCTTCTGTTAACCTTCTCCAGATGCCCCTTAAATGGCAACATTTCAGAATTCTAAAGCACAAGCCAGAAAGTTGTTATTGTCAGTGCCGTACTTTTAGCAGATTACTGAGCCCTTTCAGTTTGAGAGAGTTCACTTTTGGTTACATGGGGCCAAATTCACCTTTGGGTAACTCAGGTGATTTCAATGGATTTACACCAAGGATCAGTTGGCTGAAGACATTTAAAATGATGTTCCCTTTTGCAGATTCTATCTTGTCTTATTTTACCCTTTATATGTATTCACACTTTCTATTTCTATCTATCTATCACCACCTAAAAATAAATTAGAAATATGTGGTAGTGCTTTATTTCAACAATTCCAGCCAGGGTTCAAGATGATTTTTTGGAAAGTAACACACATGCAAATTTTGTTAGGAACCTCTCCCTCCCCCCACACCCGTCAGGAAATAGAGAGAGAGGTTAGGAAATAAAGAAAGATAATACAGTGGAATTAGCACGTAACGCTGACCTATGGATGGTATTGACAGAGCTTTTCTCTGGATGACCTTTTAGTACTGCCAGGTGTTTACTGCCATTAGGAGCTTTGATGCAGCTGAGGCCATAGAAAGAAAGGAAAATGAGATGAAGCTGGCAGGAAAAAATTCAAAATAGAATGTAGGGCAAACAAAACCAAATTAATTTTTCCTACCTTATTAGTATCAGCAGAAGTTGAATCAAATTTTATAGCATAGCAAATTATTGATCTTTGTTTTTTTTTTTTTTTTAACAAAAGAAAATTTCAGGGAACCGTTTCGCAGCTTTTGAAGGTTGCTCAAGAAATGCTGGACAATCAATAAGAATCAGGATAATCAGTTCTGTAAATATAAAATGGTTCCTGCCTCACTTTACACAAACATATTAGTACCTGTTTATGTCAGTTAGGTGGCTCCAGTGAATTCAGACTGTCTTGGGAAAAATATGGGGAAAGGCTAGCAGATTGATGTAGGAAGTATATTGATTTTTAAATCAAATGTCAAAGATCTGTTTGTACACATGGAATCATGCCTTATACTGTGCTTTTGTGAATTGTAGCTAAACATTGCTAAATCTTAGGGTCAGATCTGACAGCCTCAGTGGCTGTGAGCATCAAATGTCGCTACTCAGTGTGAAAAAGGACATTATTGGAGTTTGGTATTTTGGTTGCTGTTGACACTGTTACTAATGAAAGTTCATTAGACGTTATGCTGTATGTCTGATTAAAACAAAACCACTGTTTTCCTACAGCAATGGAAATTGGGAGTCAGTCCATATATGTCAGTGAAGTTACATTGGTATGTAACCAGTGAACGGAGAACTGGGCTGTGAATCCCTTTTATGAGAATCCTTTCCCTCATCCCAGTCAGTGCTAGTGCAGGCCAAAGTATGAAGCAGAGCTATTCTCTAGAGCAGCTAGTTTACAAGTATTTTTGAATATTGACTTTTTTCAGGACCATTAGGGATCTATTTCACTTTCCTTTCCATATTATTTTATCATTCCTGTTAATAATAATAATAATAATAATTAATAATTATTAATAGGAGTTACCAGTGTGCATGGAAGAGAGAGAAATCTTAAATTTGTAAAAAAATCCAACACTGGGCTTGAATGACTTGCTTTGCATAAGGGAATAAGGGTTAATAAGAACTGTGTGAGCACTACCTCAATCTGGGGTGTATAGGTCATTCCCTTCTGGAGAAGGTGGGCAGGAAGGGATGGGGAGTGGGCAGAGCTTTGGCTCCCCTCCACCCTCGTTGGCATACAGTCACTGACCCATGGCAGGGAGGCTGGTAACTTACTATTGCTATAAGCCAGCAGTAAATTACTTCCCCTGGGAGAAACCAGGAGAAAGAGGGGAAGGGATTGTGACTCAGGGTATCTCTGAAGCTACTCTGGGATCAGTGCAGATTTCTCATAATCTCTTTCTCAGGGCTGAGTCTTAACTCACAATCTAGTCTAAAAGGAAAAGCAATTGAAGGAATTTAAGGTGTTGGCTTTGGCCTACTTGAGAGACTGCTTCTCTTCCCTGGCCACACTGCCACAGTTTATCAGCTGGGCCGTTGTTGTTTTCAGAGGAAGAGGGCTGCTGGCAAAGTGGTCTCTGCAAGATCCCCTTTCCTTTGGAATATTCCCCCCACCCAAGGTCCTAAAGCCCCAGATTTGTTGACCTTCTCGGCACATTGCAAGGCCCGTCTGGTTGAGTAAGCACTTCTGGAGGGCTGAAGCAGTTACAAGTAGGATTTGCCCAGTGAGGTTTGTAAGCTTTATTGGTCACGACTGGTGATCATATGTGGTATGCTAGGATCAGTGATGCAAGCAGAATTTATTTCTTACCAATATGCTGCACATAGGTGACTCATGTGAGGGACACACGGTGGCGGGACACCAGCTAAAGGGGAGGGCACGTTACCCCATCTCCAGCCCGGGGACCCCGCGCTCTCCCTGTCCCCTCCCCATCCCATGTTACCTGTGGGGGACGCGGGGAGGGGCTCTGTCCTCCCGTTGTGCCGGATACAGACTTCTGAACCGCAGGGCTCTTCAGAACCGCAGTGGTTAAAGAAGCAGAAAGCCTGGCAGCCCCACGCTGGCAGCTCCTCTGGCATGGCTGTACTGCCCCCAGCTCTGTCCTCCAGCAGGGCTGCACAGACCCCAGACAGGAGATGCAACTGTGTGGAAGGGCTGGGGGTGGGGCAGGGGGCAGTACAGCCGTGCTGGAGGAGCTGCTAGCGTGGGGCGGCCCAGCGGCCCCATGTTCTGATCCTGTGTCTTTCCAATGTGGCGTACTGGCAATAAATATCTTAATGGTGCGGCATAGCTGACTGTACCACCCTACTTGCACCACTGGCTGGGATGGAAAGAATATGCTGCTTTGATCAGTTTTCCCCTTATATGTCCTTGGGTTTTGGGTTTACAAATCTATATCAAGGGCTCCCATGGCTCTGGAAGATAATAAATACCCTTTGGTATAGGGCTTCTAGGTGACCAAAAGTCAAATAAATAAATAAAATTCTGTCATGAATGATGAAATATAAATGAACACTTTGAGCTCCAGAAACCTGATAGCTATTTGTGAAGCAGTTGAGGAGTGTTCATAAGTACTGTGCTCTCCACTACATTATGGGAAGTATTTATTTCATGTGCATTTAATAATGCAGTAAAGATGATGCCTGAAATGCTGAAGTACAATGAGGAATTATTAGTTTTCTGCAGTGAAGGTAAAGGTACCATGTATGAGTGCCCTGGAGGATATGCAAGATACAGAAAATGAAATGAAATAAAATAAATAAAAAGTGGCAGATGACTGGTTTCTGGATATTGCTGGGTGGATTTATTAATTGCTAATATAGCACTGAGCCATGAATTACTCAGTCATTGCCATTGTTTCAATTTTATGACTTTCCTCTTAAACACAGATTCGTTAGGAAGGAATCAAATGTCACTGGGCAGTGAATTATACAGGAACAAATTTATGCTTGTGAATGCTGATTTCACGTAATAAGTTATGACTTTAAAAGAACACCATCAAGGTATTTTCATCATTTTTTAGAATGATTTTTTTTCTCACTGTTGTCTGTAATAACCCCTTAGATGTTGGAAGGTGAAAGCCACCTTACAGATTCCTTATCCTCTCCTCTTCCCTCTACCCCATAATATGTGCACAGTGGTTTGGGCATGGTAGGGTTTCTCATCCTGTGTATTTTTAAATTCTTGTCTTTCTTTATTTTAGATGAAATAGCATTGAGGTATTTGTTTTAGAAGGACATATGTTAGAATTAATGGGCATTTGAAAACAGATACTAGCCCCAAAATAAAGGTTACTTTTAGGAAATACCAACCTTGGGAGTGACCCTACATACATGGCTTTTCATTGCTATGGTGCAAAGCTCAGCATATCCCAGTCAGTTATCTCAAAATGCCTTTCTGCTGCAATCACAGAGCATGGCTGCATTGCATTTGGTCTGTCAAAATCTATTTCACAATCTGAGATGCTTTGAGAGGAGTAGATTACTGTGGCTGTGGCTCCTTATCTCATAGTTTATGTTTGATGGTTAAAGAATAGTTAATAACACTGTTAGGGATGAAAGTAATGAAGAAAAAGAATATGAAGAAACAGTATGAATTCCATGAACTGACATGCATCAGAAAATGCCTCCAGTCACTGGGATTTCATATATGTAAAAGGCCACAGTTTTATGTTTTATGTTCTTTTATATATAAAAGGGTTGTGTTGGATTAGTCTTGGCAGAATTATCCAAACACTACAAAGCTGACACCGTATTTAAATACTGGTGCTGCATGATAAAAGTGGAGTTAGTTATATCCTTGGCATTATTCCTTCAGATTGTTATTTATTCTTTGTAAGATGATTTATAGCTTGTATAATCTCCTGTCTGTATGTACTGAGTATGGAGAAAACATAGTCAAATAAAAGGTTTCAGTGAAGTAGTTTACAAGTACTGGGCTTGTGTTGGGCCATATTTACACTAACACTAATGTCAGCAAAACTTTTGTCACTCAGGAGTGTGAAAAAAACCACCCCTTTGAGTAACATAAGTTTTGCCGGCATAACTGCTTGTGTTAGGGAAACGCTATCCCGCTGACATAGCTACCACTGCTTGTTGAGCTGGTTTTATTATGTCGATGGGCGAGCGCTCTCCCGTTGGCATAACACGGCTACACGAGCGCTCTTACAGTGGCACAGCTGTATCGGTACAGCTGTGCTGCTGTAAGCTTGTAAGTGTAGACAGGATTACAACTTGTCTATTACCCTATTTTGGTTGTTCAAGATGTTATGTAATCAGGTCCAGGATATTTCCCTACAGTATATTCTTTATTGCTTTGGCCAGACGCTCTCTAACCATCCCAAGCAATGGTGCTTTTACCAAAATTTCATCCTGTTCTCTTTAGGCATACCACCTTTCACTGCTCTAAATAATTCTTTTCCTTCTTTGGTTTTAAGATGCCTATCTGCATCTTTAGGCACCTAAATACCTTGACCTAAGGCACCAGCTTCATATCTGTTTAACCTGTCAAGGCCCAAATCTTGGGCCTGATATGTGACAAAGACCCAAAATGAGGGATTAAATAAAATTAGTGCAGAAAAGTTAAAATTCTGTGGGATTTATTCCTTTAGTGGAAATAACTTGTTCTGTAACCTCAGTGAGGCAACACAAAATTTGCATGGAATGGAAGTAACTTTGAGACTAAAATGAGGGAGCTTGGAAACGTCTGACCAGGCGTGGGGTTTCTTAGTCCCACTATTTATTATTATTATTGAATATTTATAATCAGGTGGCATTTTAAAGCCACAACCAGATTGGACCCCATTGTGCTGGGCACTATACAAAGTTGTCATAAATGCTGATAAGGCCCCATATCCCTAATTTCTTTCCCTGTCCCTTACTATTACCTTCTGCCGGGTCTCCCATGCAGTCAAAAATGCTTTGAAGTATTATTTAGATTGCCAGTGTAATTAAGACTAGCTGTTGCAGCAGTTGTAAATTGGGATTCTTAAGGCTAATGTTGGGATGTAGGATTTGTTTTTTCAAAAGATGTCCTCCCCCACCCAGGAGTTGTGTAGCTGAAGGGAAGAACGGTGTGTCCCTAGGTATGAAGAGTAAACCATAGAAAATTTATGCAGAGGAGAGCACAGAAGTAAAATAGTATCTTGCTGATATTACAGTAGATATCTGAATAGAGGTTTATAGAATGGAGTAAAAGGAAAGTACTGCCTTCAAGATTTGTTAAGTGCTTATAACTTTTTTATGGAGCACTTTGGGTCGGAGCATAACTTTTTTGTTAGGCGAATTGCCGTTTGAAATGCCATACAAACAGAACTTTACAATGCAGTAACTCACTGAGGTAAGGTACAGTATAATTGCTGACAGGAATTCCTTCATAGACTATGTGTATCTTTATTATAAATAATCTACCAGCCTCTTAACTGAAAAACACCGAAGGATATAGGGATAATTGATCTCTCTCTCTCCATTCTGGGAACCTATAATGATAGCCCTACACTGTATATATTGGAAGCACATTTAATGCTAGTTTTTTGGTTTAAAAAGGGTGGACTTGCTCTTAAGATTTTGCTATTTGAAGAAAATCTTTAGCCAAGTCAGGTTTTTAATCGCTGTGTTATTCATCCCAGTGATTACATAAGGGACACTGTAGGAGCATTTCAAATACCATCAGCCCTTGGCACTGGAATAACAATGAGGATGAAGTACTAAAAACTATGTAGTCATAAAGGCAAACATGGCTAGATTGTTACATAGAGAGATCATCTCAGTATTTGTGGCTGAATATATCTTTACATTAATTCAGCTCATTTCTGAGACAACACGCTGGAAGAAAACATAATTTGAATTAATTATTTGCACATATGGCATGTGCCTGGTGTCAGCTAATGCTACATTAAGGACAGACGTGCTGGGCACATATTAAATAATAGAGTAAATATTTGTATTGTTTATGATAAACTGATTCCCTTTGCAGATCTTCTTTGTTTGTGCCTCTGTAAACGTTTCTGTTGGGCTTGTTTGCTATGATTCATATAGTGCAATATCTTAAGTGTTATGTGCTCTTTTAAATCTAAATCCTACAATAAGGCCTAGCTCTGTTTTCAGAGCGATTGATTGTTCAGTAACACTTTAAAATAATGGCCAAAATCATTATGGCACATTATTATTGTACGGAATGTTTTGTTAATGTTAATCATGAGAGCTTGTTTTGTGTCAGAAGTACTTCCATAGGATTGCCATTGTAATTCAGTAGTAATAAAATATACATTTATTTTAAAGTGTTTCCAAATATTTATATGAAGTGTTGGGTGGGGGGAGGTTGTTTTTGTTTTTTGTAGGAAGAAGCACTTATGTTCAGGTGCCCTAAACTTCTTCAGCATGTAGAAGGAAGGAAGACTGTAATATGGTGCCAGCCTCTAGGGTACTGCATAGGTGACAAAGCTCTGTCCTTGTCTCCGTGGATCCGGTGTTTCCTGGAAGATTTCGCTAGCCTCAGGGTCTCTCCACATAGCCCTTCTCTCTCTAGAGGCAAGGGTCACAACTTACTGAGCCATTTTCATCATCAGCCAGCAAGGGAGGTGAGGAGAAGCAACCCTCCCTCGCACAGTCTCTGTTGTCTCCCAGTCTCCGTGATTAATCGGGTAAGGGAGCGGGGAGCCCGGGCCTGCCCTCTACTCCAGGCTCCAGCCCAGGGACCCTAATATTAGCAGCTATGGTAGCTGACTTTTTGGAAATACGACATGTATAATTCTTTGGTCCACTTCCCCACAGCAGCCCCCACTCAATATCTCCTTCACTGTTATCTCAGGGCCTTCTTCCTTGCATCTGATATGGATTTGTACTGCTTAGTTCCTCCAACAGTGCAGCTTCCTCCTACAACTCCTGACGCACACCTCACTGACTAACTGAGAGGCTTTTAACTAGTTCCAGCCAGCCCTGGATTGGCTTCAGGTGTCCCAACCAACCTAGCTTTCCACTATCTCCACTGCTTTCTTGAAGGATCTTAATTGGTCCCAGGTGTCTTGATTAACCTTGAGCAACTGCCATTTGGTTACCATGGTACCAGGGATTTGTTTAGCCTGGGACTAACATGCCTGTTCCTCACTACTTTACTATAGCCATCTTGCCTTGCCCCGTCACAATAGGAATTTAGTGCTCTTCTCCTGAGCCACTTTAAACTCGGGGCTGTAACCCAGTCTGCAAAGACATAGGTCTAGATCCACAAAGGGATTTAGGAGCTGAACTATCATTGTAGTTCACTATCACTGTTTGCTAAATCCAAAATTCAGATTCTCAGAACCACTATTCAGTGCGTCACCTAACCCTGTAGGCCCCTAAAGTCCCTCTGTGCCTATGTTTCCATTGATAAAGTCCCTTGTGTGCCTAAAGGTCTGCCAGTGACCATTTGCACAGCCACCTGAATCCTGACATCTGGCACCCGAGTGGGATCCCCAAACTAGGCATTCTCCCAATTCTCAGCCGATCCAGTAGGTGTTGTCAAAGGCTACCTAACAGATTGCGCTCCACACAAAACACAGTTGGAGGAGAAAGTGGTGGTGGTCCCAGGTCACTTATAACCTTTAGCCCAGTGCTTAGAGCACTCATACAGGTTGTGGGAGACGCAGGTTTAAATCCCCCTCTGTATAATGAGGAGCAGATATTTGAACCCATGTTTCTGACTTCTTAGGATAGTGCTCCCAGGCGGCTAGGGGGTATTCTATGGAGGGTCTTTCTCAGTCTCGTCTGTTGAAGCTGTTTCACTTTGTATAAATAATTTAATAGTCACTGAAACAGGAATTTGAACCTTGACCTCCCACATCCCAGGTGAGTGCCCTAAACACTGGGGTAAACATTTCTGGGGGGAGAGGGAAAAGAGGAGGCAGTACCACCACCACCTCCTCCTCCTCCACATTATGTGTGGTGGTTTTTTTAACAAGAAAGGGCTTAGGTGCCTAAGTCCAGGAGAGAATTCACAGCATAGGTGCTGGAACTAGGGGCTCTGGGGGTGCTGTGCACCCCCTGGCTTGAAGTGGTTTCCATCATATACAGGGTTTACAATTTGGTTCAATGGCTCTCAGTACACCCAGTATAAAAATTGTTCCAACTCCACTCGTTCACAGCATGAATCCCAAGTAGAGATTTGCGCTTCTCTCTGAATGATGCTTTGCTGTGTAGGTGCACAGGGGCAGTAAAAATATATCAGTGTGTTGATTCACTTGATAAAGCACTGATGAATATAGCCCCTGGTCTCAATTTTGCCTCACAGACAGCCAGACACTGATCCAGCTATACAGCTCCCCATACCTGGTTGCTTATCTTGCTCACTAATCAGCTAGACAGGATGGCCTGCAGAATAGGCACCTAATGAGTTTGTAAAGAAATCAGTAGTTTGTTATTTAGGGGGAAAATGGGGATTAAAAAAAAGATTGATTTTATTTTAAAGTGTCATTTGGGACTGGCTTATAGATCCTACTGCATTAGACAGACTTTGGTTCGATTCTTGGCAGTGCTAGTTGGATTAGGAGTGTCTAGCATGCAACTGAAATCCTGAGATTGTGTGCCAGGTATTAAATAGTTCCATAAACCTAGTGAAAAGTGGGAAGGATATTTCTAATAAATGACTGCTGTTTTCTCTGAAATGCAGGAATACATTTTGTTGATTGAGGGCTGGCTGTGTTTATGCATTTTCAGTTAAGATGAGACAATTTTGCAAAATAATTCTTGAACACGTTACAAATGTAGACAATCAATTCATATTAAAAGTATCACAAATAAAGACACCCTAATTTCCTAAATTACCAACACTTAGAATTTTTTTAAATGAATCCTTGTGTTACAAAAATCTCCTTGTAGGCAGACTTGATTATTTGGTATGCATGTAAAACCTCCATAACATATATTTTGGTATCTGCTGAGGAATGTAATGCAATATATACCATTATTCATTTACACTCCCTTCGTTATGGGGGAAATTAATATAATAAAAGGTGGAAAACAAACAAACCAGTACTTTTGCTAACCTACTGTGATTTTTTTTGACAGTTGTATTCTTGTGCATAAACTACATATGTGCCCAGTATGTTGTGAGTTGCATCCTTGTGTGTAACAGGGAACTGCTTGGTGCACCAGAGGGGTTATCAGAGAAGCTCTTATGTCACTTTTCTATCCACCCTCCTTTCAATCCTGGGGAAAGCTGGGGGCTGGTTTGATCCCTGGCATAAGTTAGAGAAGACATAGGGGCTACTTTAATTTATGCCTGCTGGAGAGGCCTCCTGCGAGCCATTCTGACAGTCTAGGATCATTGGTATATGTTGTGCTCTGGTTATGCTGCCTTCGACTCCTATCACATGTGATGTGGCTGCCCCAGGCTTACATCAATAGGGGAATCCCTAGCTGCCTTTTTAGGGCAGCTTTAAGTTTCTTTTGTGTTCCTGGCTCCTGGACCAAGGAAGTGGCTCAATAAATGACATATCAGGTGGCAAACTTTTTCCACCTACATGTTGACCATTTTGGCAATCAAAAATGTATGTAACAAAGTAACATCAGCTTTACAAAAAATCCACATTCATTTCTGTTTTTCTTTCTCCTAACCCAGGAGTAACATAGCAAATATAACACACACAAGCACCTAAAAAGAATATACACAAGCATCGTACATATTGTGAGCTCAGCCCTGCCAGACTTATACATGTGGTTTTTCCAGGACTACTTGCTTGCGTAAAGATAGTCATGTGCCTGAGTGTTTTCAGGATGGGTCCCTGTCTATTAAGTTTTGGCTAAAAAGAAAAAAAGTAATCTTGTTGAAGTTTAGCAATTATGTACCATAGTTAATTAATCATGTAATTAAATGAAGTGAGACCATATTTCTTGAAATGTGTCAAATAATTATGATACATTTCAGTAATTATGTATAATAAAACTAATTAAACATATAATTCAAAGAATCAAGAAAATATTTCTCAAAATGAATGTATCCTGTCCTTAGGTCAGAAAAATCTCTAATATTTTTTGCAAAAAGAAAAGGAGGACTTGTGGCACCTTAGAGACTAACATGTTTATTTGAGCATAAGCTTTCGTGAGCTACAGCTCACTTCATCGGATGCAACGAAAGCTTATGCTCAAATAAATGTGTTAGTCTCTAAGTGCCACAAGTTCTCATTTTCTTTTTGCGGATACAAACTAACACGGCTGCTACTCTGAAACCTAATATTTTTTGTTAAATCAAAACCCCTTTAATCCAATCCTGTATATTTTTGAAGACCTTGTAGATTTCCAATATTAGATTTTTTTTTGGCATAATATTAGTTCTTAGTAAGAATTTTTCTTGGGACTTTGTCATTTTTTTTAATCTTTATAGTAGCACTGGTCACCCAGTTTGAAAATCCTTGGATCTCTTGTTAGATCATTACTCAGAAAATAGATGTGACAGCTCTTGAGTGCTGATTTCTTGCTTAACCACTGCAAAGTCATACAGTGTACTTATAAAAGGAAAGGGAAATGAGAGGAAACAAATATTACCCATTGTGAGTTGTGTGTTCAGAGCTCAGACATTCTAATAGATTGTATTGGCACGTGCCTGAAGCACTGAACACAGAAATATTCTCAGTTGGAACAGTGGACTAAGCTGACCTCCCTCTTGGGTTGCAACGTTTTTATACTTAGTTCTCATTTTCTCTGCTGCTTTGAAGAAATTCTGTTGCCATTGCACATGATATTGTTAGAAGTGGAAGAGGCATCAGAGAACCCCATAAAATCAAGCTTGTGATATTAATTTTGTCACCTTGGGCTTTATAGTCATTTTATGGTCATTTTAAAAAAGTTTTGGAGCCATAATGTTTTATCTATCTTTATGGTCTCTTACGCTGTGTTTAATCAGTGTAATTATAGAGGGATAATTAAATGTAATACTACTAGTTCTTAAGATTTTAGCATTATTACTATTAATGTAGCTTAGAAAAAGGAAAACCTGTTTAAATCCTGGTGCCATACAGATCTTACACAGAGCAAAATATTGATGCAGCATTTTTGGTATGCAGTTAACTAAAAGAAGCAATGGTGCCTTTTTGTTGGTACAGCAGCATGCTTCTGCATTTATTAGCTTATTTGCAACTGAGAAGAGATTGCTTAGCAGTGATAAAGCCAAGCAATGAGAAGCTGTTTTTGTTCAGGATATCTGAGGTGTCATAGAAACAGTTGAGGCCCCAATTCAGCAAATTACTTAGGCATGTGCTTAAGTCTGTCTCTACTCAGCAAAGCCCTTAACTCCATGCTTAAAACTTCAAGAAAATGTTTAAGTACTTTGCTGAATCCTGGCCTAAATACCTGCCAGGTCTATTTTGTGTGTCCTTTTTTCTGGTGTAACTGTAGATCTGTGTTATGGAAATCTAAGCCCACTGAATTCAATGGACACATTACCTTCTGCAGTTATCACCTGTGATAAAATGTATTATTTTATGGCCTGAAAATATCTTGTAGCATCTCTCACATCTGTGAAAACCAGTCCAGTTTGGCTCTCCTAATGAGGGTGATTTTGTATTTGTCATTTACTGAAAGAGGTAAATCGGATCTCCATGCTGCAGTTTGGAAGAGGATGTTATGGATCTTTCCTGTGTCTCAGTGATGTTCTGTTGCATAAAGTGGGAGCTTTGAGAACACTGGTTAAGGTAAGACTGGAATGAGGTCAGCCGAGGAGGCAGAATTGAAAGAGGAAGGAAAGAGGTTCCGAGTACTGCTGACACAGGAGTGCAGATGGCTGCCCATGCTGGAGTTATCATAGCAGGACCAAAGGATGAATAAATCAATGTCTAGATATACTTCCAGTAGCCTGAATGCCTCTGCCTCTACTGTGTGAAAGGGCTTTGAACAAAGCTGCCTCCAGTTCTCCCTTACTTTTCTTTCTGGAACTAGAACTCCTAACCAGAAGTCAAATATCACTTTGGAGTAGCTGTCATGACAATTTCCTCCATTGACTAGGAATTGCCCTTAGATGCTGATGACATCCTGCTTCTCACTCTAGGATTTTCATGTATTTCACCCCCATTTTCTAAGCATATGTCTACACTTCAAGCTGGAGCTGTAATTTCCAGCTTGAGGAGACATACCCGCGCCAACTCTGATTGAACTAGCAAGCTAAATATAGAGTATATATTTACTAGTGCGATTGGCTGGTAGGGTTGCCAACCCTTGTGGTTTCGCCGGGAGTCTCCCGGAATCAGACTCTCCCCCGGAGGCTACTGAAGCCAAACCGGGAGATTTTAGGCTCTTAAAAGTCCGGCGGTGCAGCGGGGCTAAGGTAGGCTCCCTACTTGCTCTGGCCCCATTCCGCTCCTGGAAGCGGCCGGCATGTCTCTCCAGCCCCTGGGAGGGGGCAGGGGGTCTCCGCGTGCTTTCCCCACCCCGGGTGCCAAATCCTCAGCTCCCATTGGCCAGGAACTGTGGCCAATGGGAGCCACCAGGGTGGTACCTGCAGTCAGGGTCAGGGCATGGAGCCCCTTGGTCCCCCTTTCAGGGGCTGCAGGGACATACCGTCCGCTTCCGGGAGCAGTGCGGGGCCAGGGAAGGCAGGGAGCCTGCCATAGCCCCACTGCGCCGCCGCCCGGGAGCCGCCCGAGGTAAGCGCTGCCTGGCTGGAGAGTTTAGCTGCCCTGAGTACATACCTGTCCAAGATGCTAGGATTGTATTCAGGTCACCTAGTCCCTCCTATTTCTCATGCCGCTGTGGCTACACATCTATTTTTAGTGCACTAGCTCATTCAGAGCTAGCATGGGTATGTCTCCGGAAGATGGTAATTTCACCTGCTGCTCAAAGTGTAGATGTACCCTAAGAGTGGATGATGTGGTACATTGCATTACTAGTTACTTGTAATCATTACTGCTTGTCTTTACAACATTTTTACATATATAGAAAACCCTTCCAACTTGTCGTCTGCTGTCTCTGTTCCAGTAATAATGCAGCAAAAGCTGTGCAATTGTCTCTTTCTTCTACTTATTTTGTGCACCATCTTGGATGGGCTAGATTATGTGTGACGAGCTCACCAATTTTTTAATTTAATTAATGTAACTTACAATTAATGGGTAGAGGAGCCTAGTAGAGATTTAACACATGAAAGCTGTAGGATTAGGAAAGTTTACAATAGATGGGAGCTGGTATTAAGATATTTCAAATGTCCCATAAGCATCAAGAGTAAATTCTGTTTGATACTAAGACAAAAAATCCACTGCTGAATTTGTACTTTTTGGCAACCCTATTGACATTCTTAGGAGCGAGGCCAATACATGAATGTGGTTGGGGTGTGAACTATTCTTTTACCCTTTCCAGCTCAGTCTTGAGGCAGGTTGGCAGGGTTGAGCAGGGAAGCATGTGCCATTGCTATTCTGTACCTGTCCAGTTGAATATCAATCTTTACATGTCCTTCAGTCTCCAAACACCTTCCACAAGCACTACATTTGCAAGAAATTTAGAAAAAAAATATAATTTTGTAGACCATTAGTTCCAATGAGATATTGCTAGGTCCCCAATCCTACAAAGATTTAACTTCATGCACATGAGTAGTCCCATTGAAGTAAACGGTACTACTCCTGTGCATAAAGTTTAGGTCATACATGAATTTTTGAACATTCAGAGCCTTAGATTGTACATTCTTTTGGGCTCAGATGGTGTTCTTGTTTTGTGTGTTACTTTGTCTAGCACAAGGGGTTCAAAATTGCTGATTGAGGATTTTAGGTGTTCTAATAACACAAATACCGACAATGCACACAGCAGTTAATTTCTTTTTAGCATGTACCTTTTTGCAATTCAAATGGCCAGTCTATTAACTACAGTAGAACCTCAGAGTTACGAACTGACCAGTCAACTACACACCTCATGTGAAACTGGAAGTATGCAATCAGGCAGCAGCAGAGACAATAAAAAGTCAATGCAGTACTGTGTTAAATGTAAACTACTAGACAAATAAAGGGAAAGTTTAAAAAAGGATTTGACAAGATAAGGAAACTATTTCTGTTCTTGTTTCATTTAAATTAAGATGGTTAAATTAAGATGGTTTTCTTCTACATAGTAAAGTTTCAAAGCTGTATTAAGTCAATGTTCAGTTGTAAATTTTTGAAAGAACTACCATAACGTTTTGTTCAGAATTATGAACAACTTTCATTCCTGAGGTTTTTGTAACTCTGAGGTTCTGCTGTATTAAAAACTATCCGCTGTGCAACCACAATTGCTTTTTCTAAAAATGAGGTAGCGTTTTTTTATGACAAAACACCTTTGTAATAGCTCCAAAACAAACAAAAAGGTACAAGGTCATCAATAATCTAAAAATGAATTAGTCTGCACACTGCTTTGTTTTCGTACCATTGAGTGGTGTAGACCGAATACACATGAGAAAAATCTGTGGGCCAGTTCTTCACCATTGAACTCGAGCTTTGCGGATTTTCACCAACTGAGGAGTTGGTGCCACATTCAGATAACGTTAATGAACTTACCATAACCAGACTCCCAAGTAAGGGGTTTCAGGGTTAAGATTAAGGGCCTAGTCCTGCATAAACTCTGCAAGTACAACTCCCATTGACTTGATGGCGGCTTCATGCCATCGGAATTGCAGGAGTGAATCCTAAACCTCCACCCTGTACTCGCACACTTTCAGGTGTCATGAATCATGAATTAATCTTACAGTTGAACCTATTTTCTGTTTCATATTCCTAAGGCACAATGAAAGGCGTTAAAGACTGAATTTCTCTTGATGGCTAAAATTCACCCTGTGCAGAGGACCGGCACAAGTTCTGTACACCACTTGAGTTCTGCGTAAGCCCTATTTTGAGGGTTTAAGTGAGACTTATGTGGGGCTAGGTCTTGTGCTGGCCACCTGCACAAGGATCAATTTCACCCATTATCTGTATGTTTGTGGGTTTAAGTCAGACCATTGAGTAGCTACATTTTCAAAGCACTGCTTGGGAATTTATACACAGAGTTCCTATTAAAGTGAATGAGGTGTTTTTTTTGGTTTTTTTTTTTTTTGGCTAAAATCCCACGCAACCCTTTAAAAATCAGTCATGACAATATGCTGATATTGTCAATGTATGTTTGTGATTAATATTGTAGTGCACATGTAACTCAAGTATTGCTGCTTCTCCTCATATTTCAGTGAAATACAAGATAGCAGCCGCTCAGAGATTACTATTCTTGAAATAAAATGTTTATTTATGACTTAATGTGCTGCTTAGAAAGGCCCTGTCACTGCATGTTTCGTTGGTGGGCTCATAAAGAATTGGGTATCTATGTGTGGAATTAAAAGGAACTTTAATGAGTTGAAAACATGTCAGGAACCACATTTCATGTTTAGCAAATAAATTCATGGAGTGAGCTCTATTTTCAGCTACATAACGGATTCAGAGAGAGAGGCTTTTATTTATTTATTTTTTGCTATCCAGGTAACTGGTTCCTTAGAAATTAAAAGATTCTTTTGCTAAAAAAAGGTTCTTTTACAGCACACAAGGGAATGCTTTTATAAAAAACCAAAACAGGTTTAATGGAACAAGTGATTTAAAAATACATATAGGGTAATTCTTGGATGACTGAGTTATTATTATTCTGGCAAGCGTTATGGCAAGAAAGAATAATTTTTAAATGTGAACATAATGATTGATAAGTAGTACAAACCTATGCTAAACAGATTTCCAACATTCACCTTTGGTTTTGCAGAGAAACACTCCCCTGCTTTCATTTTCCATAAGGGGAGGCTTTCCTTAAGTGATCCATTTTTATGACTGATTCTAGGTATGTTTGGGTTTCTTGTTTTGTTTTTATTGTGTAGGGGAGGGGGGAGTGTTTGGGAAAATAAAGCAATGAATGAATAGGGTTTTGCAATTTGGGCATTGCGTTGTGCAGTTGAACGGTAGAGTCCATTTAAAGGAGAGGAAAAAAATGAATCCATGAAATGCGGGAGTTCCCCTTCCCAACGCTGCATGTCAGCGGGACTGTCATTCTCAATTAACAGGGGTCTTTCCATGCTGGATCGGAACCATGCTAGCAAGAACTACGTTTAGCTCTGAAGCCTCCATGGCCACCCTCTAACTGTGGTGGTTATTCTTTCATTCAGAGTTGAGTGCTCAAACACCGCCCTTGCCTGGTTTCTCTGACATTCTCCATAAAGGGAAGTGTCTGTCCCTGTAGGCCAGGGAAACTTTTGTGGAAGACCCTGCTGGCAACAGCCATTATTTTTAAATGCATGGGTAGCTAGTATAATTCAGCTTCCAGTGTGTGCAGGGTGCAAGAACTGGAAAACCTGTGGAAAGTGGATGGTGTGCATATCACTTGTGCTGCTGATGTTCTCCTCTGCAGCTGCAGGCTCAATTCTCTGCTTCCTCTGCCTGCAACAGTCTGGAGAGGAGACATATTGGGGAAAATGGCTGGCACAATTTGCAGCACCAGCTCTCCTCCCAAACCCTACCAACTCAACTTTGTCTCTTACCCTGCCTGCCCCCCCCATGACTTTCCTTCCTGAATTTTCTCCATGCTTTGTAGTAACCAACCATAATCCTATTCCCCATTCTCAGCCTCCTAACACCCCCTGCTTCTTCAGCAGCAACTCCCCTGCCTTCCCAGGCAGGGGCAGATTAAACCAACAAGAACTAATTAAATGTTTCAAAACAGTGATCAAAGGATTCACTGCACAGCGCTGCTTTCTTTTAATTGAACCAGCTTTCCTCTGCCATCCCTCTCCCTTCCCCATCCCCCACGCCTAGCTGTCCTCCTGCTCCCAGCCACCTCTCTTGACCTTACAAGCCTGCCTCTTCACTCCCCCTGTATCCCATCATTTGGCAGGCTCTTCCCCAAGGCTGACTGGCATCGTGGCTACTAAGAATGCTGGCCATTGCTGATCTTCCAGCTTTTCTTTCTCCACCACCTCTCTTCACTGCTGCTGCTTTGCCACCCACCTGCTTGACTGGCTGCCTTTCCAAAATGGCATCATCAGATCATTGCACCTGTTTGAGAAGCTGTTGGATCCATGGGATGGCTCTTTGAATACCCATATGTATAGAGTGGCACAGGCAGTGGTCTTGCAGGGTAAAAGAAGGCACAAGAGGGAATGGGGATGAAAATGGTAAGAGAGAACCTGTTTTAAAAAGGGGAAACATGGCCCTCACTGTGCTGTCTATCTTGGGCCCTTTACCTCTGAAAGAAGAAACAAGGACAGATGAGAAGATGTTTTAGTAAATTAACTCCCTTGCTGCTGACTGATCCAGATCTCCTGCCATTAGGCACTAATGTATTTTGCATCAGCGCTTTGGGTTGATAAGTCCTGACTCCTATCATCAAGGGGTTAAGCGCTCTCCTACAGAAATATGTGAGCATAAGGTAGTATCTTTCAGTGAATTCTTTCTTTAGTTAATGGAAACTGACATCTCCAACAATCAACTGTAATTCAACTAAGTCATATTCTTTGTGACAGAAGACGTTAAGGTATGTGGTAAACACATGGCCTCAACACAGAATCTATGCTTTCCAATATCCTAAACTATTTTATATGCAAAATCTTTGCAGTCTAAATTTGCAAAAACATCCAGTCTTTGGTCAATTCACATATATTTTGTTGGAGGGGTCTGTATTCTATATCAGTAGCCAGTTGTTTGAACATTGGTGCCATATACACATGTATCTCAAAAAGGTTACACAAATGATAATACATAATCCAAGATTTTGAAAAATGGTTGCATAAAGTTAAGCTACTAAATTCATAGTTACATGCCTAATAATTGGGCTGATTTTGAGAGGTCCTGGATACTTAGCAGTTTTGAAATTCTGGTGCCTAAATAAGGAGACTAATTTTAGATATCTGTGTTTTGAAAATCTTGTCAGTATTTTTATTCTGTAATAAAATGTGGTCAATTTAATCTCTTCTGTGTATTTTTCAGTTATGACACTGTGTCTTGTGCATTGACAACTAACTGGTGTGTTTGTATGGACATTTGAATCTTTGGTTGCACAGAACAAATTTGTTCTATCATAGGACTGGTCTAATGGTCACAACTCTGGACTAGGAGTCAAATTGTCTTGTGTTTTAATCTTGACATGGACTTCCACTATGGCCTTTGCTAATTTAGGCTAAGATTATCAAAAGCATCTGCTGATTTGGGTGCTCAACTTTGCACTCCTGTAGCCCACTTCAGTCCATTATTTAGAGATGCTGAACATCCACAACTCCAGTTAGTCAATGGGAGCTATGGGGTTGCTCAAATCCTCTGAAAATCCTAGTCCTCATGTTCAAATTAGGTACCAAAAACTAGTGGATTCTTTTGATAAGTTTAGCCTTAACCTCTTTGTATCTCAGTTTCCTTGTCTGCAAAATGGGGTAACCAATGCTTATCCACCTGACACCAATAGTGTGGGGATGAATTAATGTTTGTGAAGTGCTTTGAAGATGTGATAAATTGTATAGCACACCCACAGCCTCTATGAATAATATTTTCTGTTCCATTTTTCATGATTGCCAATTACTGAATCAAAGGAAATGTAACATGCAGAATCACTTTAGCTGATGGGAGAGAAATGCACAGAATGTTTTTCTTTAAGATACAATAAAGAATAACTAATGAACATGGCAAAAATCACTTGGAGGAGATGTGTATGAATGAATCTTCATCCTACCAAATCAATCAACAGCTTTCTCAAGATGGAAGACTTTGAGTATTCCAGGTTCACTTGTCATAACTAAGATGTCAGTCAGGCTCTAGTCTCTACCAGTGTTTCTTAATTAATTTCCCCCCTCACATTAAACTGGAGGAAAATATATTAATTTGTAGCATTTCCAGTAGGTAAAACTAACTGTATATCTATCAATTTCAAAACATCTCTAAGTATAGCGAGCAAGCAGTTTAGATGGATCCTATCAACACACATCTCTCTATATTTGTGTGTGTGGGGGGTGTAAACTGTCTCCCCAGATAGACAGAACTGAAATGATTCCAACTCTGCAGATAACTGAATTGTACAATTCCAAGCAAACCTGTCCAGTGCAGCAACGTGAAAAAAGTTGTCGACAGTTCCATCAGATCAATGTCCATTAATTTAATATCAATTTTAGAAAGAAAACTAGCCAGTGCAGCAAACAAGATTTGAGTTGAGCACCTTGGACAGAGATTGTGGTTGTAATTTGTTTTTTGTTTTGTTTTTCCCCCTCTTAACTGACAGAAGTGAATCCTGCTACTGACCCCCATCAGTGTGATTGGGGGCTAGAATTATCTGATGTGCAGAGTTGTTTGGCAGCTATGCACATGGATAAATGATATTAATTGGAACAGGAACGAGTGACTTCAACTACCCAAACATAAACTGGTGTCATAGCAGTATAGAGGTTGTGTACCAGTTACAAAGAGTTCTGATAGTCATTCTGTTGGATTATTGACTGTTTCAGATCTGCAAGCTTTTTTTTCTTTTAATGTGCATAGGAAAAAAATTGATATATGTTTGATCTCTGGTCAATTTTGCAATGGCCTCTGCAGAACTAAACAGTTGAAACCAGTGTCCATCCTGCTACTAAATCAGGCTACAGGTAAATCAAGATTTTGGCAGCATAGTTCTCATGAACTTATATGCATGTGTTTTATATATATCTGTATGTTTTCATGCATTTATCATTTCTTCAGAAATAGTTTCACCCATAGGCCTGAAGAAGAGCTCTGTGTAAACTCAAAAGCTTGTCTCTGTCACCAACATAAGTTGGTCCAATAAAAGATATTACTGACTCACCTTGCCTCTCTAATGTCCCGGGACTGACACAGCTAAAACAACACTGCATACAACATATTTTGGTACAGTCATTTTACCATAAATTCTTTTTAGGCTGAAATTAGTTTTAGATTTCAAAGGTTGGAGAGAATAGCACCTCCTATTAGAAAGTTTGCCTCTGGTTAAGCTTGGCAGAGAAATGAGTTAATGTAGGATTCGCTATATTCATCATCATAGGATTACTCATTATGTTGGGGCACAGGTTCCAAGAAGAAGTGGATCAACAAATCAAATTCAGATTAACTATTTCTTAATGCTATTAGTTCCAAAGACACATACTTTGTGTTTTTTGGCTTTTGGGTTATTCTTTTCTGGTCCCTCACCCCCTTATTTGTTGGTCTTTCTTGCCATCATGGTGACTTTTGTTGCAATCATGGTGAAAATGTCCCCCTCCCAATATATATTTTATATTTAGCAGCTTTACATCTACAATATATATTTTACATTTAGCAGCTTGACATTGGTGTCAAATAACAACTCACAAGCTGTATCCTGCCCACAGGATGGATTTTTGTGGCCTATTTGATACTGATGAATCTGAATGTATCTACTCTTTCCCCTGAACCTTCTGCTAAGTTTTAGCCTTCATAATTGTCAAGAAAACTTTCCTAATGTGAAATGAGTTCAAACCAATGCAGTGTTGTCTGCCAAAGCCTGCAAGTGGACAGCTCAGAACAATGGCTGTGAGAGGTGTGAACTTGTTTGTTCCCCATTTATCTAATTGAGATGTTAATTCAAAAGCCTAATGATGATGATACTCTGAATGTCAATATTAATTACTTCATTGCTGATCATTTTAGCAGATGGAGATGGGAAAAGAGGTAGGAATTGGGAGCTGTTACAGGCAGAGAAATACAGAAGGGGGAAAAGATGAGTGACACAAGATGGGAAAGAGAGAGAGAAACAGAAAAGAGAGGAAGGAAGAGAAACTTAAAGGGCAGAAAATGTGGTGTGACTGAAGGTCGCATATTTTTGCACTGAGTGGTATGATAGTAACATGCTTTGGGCCAGATTTTGAAAGACCTCAGCACCCAGCAACTACCATTGCTCTCTAACAACAAAATACAGCAAACGTATTCTCAATGGGAATGTTCTGTGGGAACTGTTGGGTTCTGGGCTTTCTTGAAAATCTGGCCACTAAATAATTATGTCATTAATAAGTAATGGTAATAGTCACTATATTCTATCCATCTGCAAACCTCTCATTGACATCATACTGAAGTCTGCAGTAGACTGGACCTTATACCCTGGATCATGGAGCAA
Organism: Chelonia mydas; assembly: GCF_015237465.2. Lineage (NCBI taxonomy): Eukaryota > Metazoa > Chordata > Testudines > Cheloniidae > Chelonia > Chelonia mydas. Next base: position 106,855,349 of record NC_057852.1, read on the forward strand.
AATTAAAAATAAAATAGAATGAAACTGGTACCCCTACTTTTCCTGAAGGTTACCCAGTAATTCATTCTAGCAGCTGGTTCATTTCTGGTCATTGGTATCAATCCTATCAGGAAGACAACTCCACACTCTGCTGTCATTCTTTAAGGGTAAATTTTATGCCTTCTTCCCCTGCACAGAAATAGGCTTTCTGTGTGGGGTCTATGGAGTGGAAACCACTAACTGTCACCACTTCTTGTGTAAAGGCTGAAGGGCAATCCTGTAACCTGGTGGTTCTCAATCAGGGGTATGTCTACCCCTGGGGGTACTCAGAGGTCTTTCATGGGGTACATAAACTCATCTAGATATTTGTCTAGTTTTACAACAGGCTACACTAGTGAAGTCAGTATGAACTAAAATTTCATGCAGAAAATGACTTGTTTGTATTGCTCTATATATTATACACTGAAATGTAAGTACTGTATTTATATTCCAATTGATTTATTTTATAATTATGCGGTAAAAATGGGAAAGTCAGCAATTTTTCATTAATAGTGTGCTGTGACACTTTTGTATTTTTATGTCTGATTTTGTAAGCAAATAGTTTTTAAGTGAGGTGAAACTTGGGGTATGTAAGACAAACCAGGCATCTGAAAGGGGTACAGTAGTCCGGAAATGTTGAGAACCACTGCTGTAGCCCTCCACAGCTGCTAGTTCAGCCTTGGGGCTGGATGTGGCATGACCTCCATGCTCTTCTCTGCAGTGACATGAACACGGACTTGGCAGCCGTGCTTGTCCTTTCCCCAGCTTGCCTCAGCCCCATCACTATGCAGAACTGTGTTATGCAGAACTGGCACAGAGCCCAGCTGTGCTATGCTCCAGGGGTGTGAAGCCCTCCCATGTGCCCACTCCTCATGCATAGTAGAGCTGTGATGATTTTGTGCATTGAAAGCCTGCCTTTGATGTGTGGATTTCCCCCCAAGGGAAGAGGGGGATACATGACAGTAGATGAGAACCTTGTGACCATAGCGAGTTGTTACCTGGGGAGCAGAGTGCCTTCATGACTTCATCATTACTGTATCACTACTGCTGAAGTTCAGTGAGTGATCGGCATTTATAAGTCTGATAATCAAGGGGTTATAACTAAGCTGCATACATTTACCATAGGCTGAAATCTGACAGTCTTGAATGTACTTAAATAATAAGAATGAAGGGGAGAAAATTTTCTGGTCGTAGAAATGACATCCAATTGTTTAGTTTTTTGTAATAAGTAATTTTTAAAAAGAGAAAATCATTAGGAAATAAACTAAACTGTGGTCATATGTTTGTCACAGCAACCAGACGAAGCTCTAAAGCTATTCAGAATTAAAGACGACAATCCATTTTAACGTTTCCTAATGTGGTGAATAATGTGGCACAATGGGGGAAATGTGAGAATCGTAATTTTGAATTTGAATTATTTGAATTATAGTCAGCTTCTATCCTGACTATAATAGGATGTAAATATATTTATCTTTTTTTATTTTATGGATCAATCCTGGAATGCTGCACAATATTCTGAAAATATAGATGACATCTGTATTTGATGCTGCTGAACTTAATGGTCCAGACTGAGAAGAGTTAGGCAAAGCAAACACTAACACAGCAGAAGCACATCTCCTCATATCTAGCAATTTACTTCCTCATCCTGAAGATGACACTTATGTGCTGTTAAGCAGGCGGATGTTACTTCAACACTATGGTAGCGGGCATATAAGATCATAGAAAAGGACATATGGAAGCCTGAGAAAGGCAAATGGCTAGTCCAGAATCCTGCATTCTTTGCTGCCTGACAATTCAGTTATCTCGAAAGAAGTTTTAGCAAAACAGAAGGATCTAGTGTTGTGCATAAATGGCCTTTTCTCATGTCTCCAGTAGTTAGGATTGTGAAATGGAAATGGCTGTCATGATGCTATAATTACAAACAGAATAATGAACAATTTTATTTTTTTTTGGAACTGCCTTGCTAGAACAAATCAGTGTGATGTTCCACATTTGACAGCCAAAAACCTACAATAAGTGTGTCAGAATTTTGTTCTCTTTTAATTTTATGAAATGTAATCTTCTTGTAGTAAGGGCAAGTTAAAGGATACTGGTTGGATACTTACACCCCATTTCTACACCCCTTTTTAATTGGTATACCTCTATTATATTTCATCACTTACCCTCCTTTTTTCCAAGTTAAATAACTACTTTTAAAAACAAAGTTTCATATTTAAGCATTCCATGTCTTTTATCAGTCTAGGTTGGATTATAGAATTTGCATTCTGGATCAGAGGTCCATCTAATCAGCAAGACAGCCACTAATACTTGTTCTTCAGAAGAAGGTACAAGAAGCTCTGCACAAGGCAGCTCTGCAATAGCTTGCCTTCAAGGAAAGTTTCTTCCTAACCCCCATTAGTTAAGATTGGCTTATGCGCTGGAGCATGAGGGTTTTTATCTTTGATGTGCTTCTTTGGAATGTTTGTATTCCTTTCATGTCCTTTTTGAGATAAGGTGACAAAAACTGAACATGTAGTGAGGATAACCCATTAATTTATATCAATGGCAATATAAATACAATAGCAGCATAATCATATTTTCCATAATATTCTGTATTTCTGTCTCAGTACAGCCCAACATCCTAGTCGCTTTGTTGATCCTGTGTGTGTGCTGAGCACACATCTTCACTGAACTGTCCATGATGAATCTTGTATCTTTTTTTCCCTAAGATGATATAACTAATTCAGAATCCATCAGTATGTACAAGTAGCTTTAAATTTGTTCCTTCCAGGGTATCCTATGATGCACTTATTTATACAATGAATTTCATCTGCTATTAGGTTCCTCAATCACTTCATTTTTTAAAGTCCTTCTGGAATTTTTCACAATCCTTTGTAGGTTCACTAACCCAAGTAGTTTTGTGTAGTCAGCAAATCTCACCATCATGTTTCACATAGTCTGTCACCCTATTGTTATTAGTAAATATGGATAACAACAGTGATCACAGTATTGATCCCTAGATCTCCCTAATACTAACTTCCTCCTACAGTGAGGATTAGCTATTTATTCCTACTGTTCCCCCACTCCCAGTCTTTGAGTCAGTTTTTAGTCCACAACATGAATTTACCTCTTAATATGTGGTTATCAATTTTACATTATAGTCTCATATGAATGACTGTAACAAAGCCTTTAGAAAGTCTATATAATGTACATCATTAGTTCTTTTTTAGCCATCATTTTTATAATTCACATAATTCTGGGGAGGTTATTAAAGCATAACTTGCCACAACAATCACCTTTTTGATATGTCTGTATTCTGTTTATAATCTAGTATGTGTGTTATGATTCTGGCTTTAATGATATTTCACAGCCATTTGCCTGGTTTAAGAGTTTGCATGTCTTTCATTCCTCAGCTCACACATCATGTATTTTTAAAAGATGGATTCCACATTCCTCACTTTCAGTCCTCAGGTACAGTAACTGTTCTGAATAATAAATTGCATATTTTCTTAGTGGTCAGCTCCTTTGGTCCTTGGTTCTTTCAGAACTCCTGGATGAGGGCTGCTGATCATAGAGAGAACAGACAATTGAATTAATCAAATTTCACTCTCTGTTTTGTGTGTTTGATATCTCTGACAACTCCAGAACTTCACTGCTTACAAAGAATAACTCCTCATAGTTATTTTCTCATTATTCTTTGTGGTGAATAATGATTCCAAGAAACCTTTTAGGTTCTTTGCAGTGTACTTATTTTCTTTAACTGACATATTGATACCCAGGTGGTCTAATGGACCTACTGACTTTCCTGTGAACTGTTTATTTCAGATGTACTGAAATAATCTTTTATTTGTCACGGTGTATTTGGCTTTTTTTAGGCTTCCTTCTTAGCCCTTTTAATCTCCTTTTTATATTTTTACCTGCTGAAGTTTGTTTTTGTCTATTAGTTTCACATAGGCTAGGTTTCCATTTTTTAAAGGTTACCTCTCTGGCCTGAATAAACTCTTGTGGTTTGTTGTTTAACCATACTGTTCTGTTCTTGACTTTTTACTTATTTTTTTTTGTTCTGCGGTATGCAAACCTGCTGTGACTCTAATAAGGTATTTTTTAGCAGCCTCCATGCTGTTCGTATGGATTTTAATTTCTTAACTTTCCGCTTCAGGCTTTATAACTTACTTACTCGTTTTAGAAAAATCCCCTCCTTTAAGTTAAGTGCCACAGCACTACCTCTTGGAATAATGCCCCTGAGAGGAGGTGAAACTTAATTATACTGTGACCACTGTTACTTAATGGCTCAACTATACTTACTACTTGTACCAATTCCTGTGTGTTACAATAAGCTGTTCTTATTTGAATAAGACTTGTGTATGCTCCACAACAAGCTGTTTTCGGAGGTAAAACATTTATGGTATTGAGAAATTGTTTCTTCAGTCTTTATCCTGATGTTGTTGTAGCCATGTTGGTCCCAGCAAATTAGAAAGAAAGGTGGGTGAGATAATAACTTTTATTGGACCAGCTTCCATTGTGAAAAAGACAAGCTTCTGAGCTTACACAGAGCTCTTCAACTCTATCCTGATGTGACATTCAACCACTTTGTCTGGGTAGCTGAAGTCGTCCATTCTTCCTGTTCAAATACGTATCGCTTACAGATATGCACCGCTGCCAAACAAATCTAAATTTGGGAGAATTTTAATTCTAGGTATCAACCGTACTCATGAGTTAGGAGCAGGAGTCACCCAACTTTTGAGTACTGCTGCTGTATCCTTTTCTTCTTCCTGCCCACCTACTTAGAACAGAGAAGGTGGTGTCCTTTTTTTCACCGCACATATAGTGGTGGGACAGTAGCACCAGCAGATTCTTATTGTCTTACCCTTACAGATAAGATAGGGGGCAGTGGCTTCATTTCTTCCCCTTTGAATGGTCGTAAAAGTGATTGGCAGATTTTCTTTTCCCCTGTATGGCTGGGAGGAGGGAGAGGGCTGGACAGCTCAAATGCTGCTAGTCTTGTGCCGTGGACCAGATGAAAATGCTTTTGAGAAGGTAAAACATATTAATGTAGCTTTCCAGTACTCTTTGCAAATTCCTACATCAGTTGTTACAAAAGATATCACACCATATATTCCTCCTCAGATTTCTCTGTCCCCAGTCCTCTGCCCTCAGTATCCATTACTAAATCAGGTATCTTTGCATGCACATAGCAAATTATTCTACAGTGAGCATCCCACATATGGCTATATGTCCATGTCTGTTCATGACAACTAGGTCCTCTTCTTTTTGGAGCAACTTCCTTGGCTGCTTGCATTATTTTGTCCAAGTGTAATCACTCTGATTAAACACATCACTGTTTGTACAGTGGCTGTTACTCTGTGATGATCATCTTGATTGTTTCTAGAAGCAGTTTCTGCTGTTTCCTTGATTTTCTAATATTTGGTTAAAATAAGGACAGCGGGAAAAGCAGATGGTTCACAATTTAGCTGGGCATCATGCAACTCTAGTTTAAAAACCACCATAAAGTAACAACAACCAATATAACAATTTCCCCTCCCTCCCGCACTCATATGCAAAAATATTTATTAGGTCAGATGATGTCCTCTGTTCCAAAACACTCATATGGAAAAAAAATTGAAGAATTGTGATTAAAATTGATTTTTTTCCCTTTGGGAAGTTGGAATAAAAAATGATTACCTACTCATTTATGAAACAGATTTATTCTGTTGACATGGAGGCTTGTTTGAAAGGTAATTGAATTTCTGTTACCTAATGGAAAGTGACAGTTAACAGTATTTATTTTCCATTTGTGTCTCAGCAGATAACATAACACAATTTTGATTTGTAGTTAGCTTTGGAATCTGAGATTGTTCTATCTCTGTAATTGAAAAGATGGGAGTGTGATGGCCTAATACAATCCCTTTTTGTTTTTTACACCAGTAAAGGCTGCATTAATACAGTAAACAGCATCTATTTTAGTTTAATGGTTATACTGAGATGTTATTTTTGCATCATGCCTGTCTTATTAGACTCTGACACATGGTGTCTTGGGTTGATAATCCTTCCATTTAGACTCTGTTTTTGCCAACTAATTTCTATGGAGAATACTTCCTTTCTCCTCCCCACTCAGAAATAGCTTTTTACCTTTCAGGTAGAATGAATTTCTTTGCAATAGAATTTCAACTATTTTTCTTGTAATTGTTTCTTAGATGCCACAAAATGCATCAAAATGAGTCTGTGGGGAAAAGCTGCAGCTTTATTAAAGGCACAATTTACAATAATGAAGAATTCACAATAATGACATTTATACATGGTTGTTATATTCCTGACAATATCCTTCCCCCGTCTTAGATCATTACACATCACTAGCCACTCAAGAGGCTATAACCAGTGTTTAGACCTCCAGGGAGAGTTTTACTGATTCTAGAATAAGTATCTTCCAGAGAAAAGTATAACACAATCTAATGACTGGAAGCTGAAGCTAGACAAATTCAGACTGGAAATAAGGTATACATTTTTAACAGAGATTAATTAACCACAGGAACAATTTACCAAGGGTCCTGGTGAATTCTCCATCATTGACAATTTTTAAATCCAGATTGGATGTCTCTAAAATAAATACTCTAGGAATTATTTTGGGGCAGTTCTATATCCTGTGTTATACAGAAAATCAGACTAGATTATCCCGTCTCTTCTGGCCTTGGAATCTACTAATCTCCAAGCAGTCTTGTCACTCATGGAAAGTTCTCTTCCTTTCAGTCCCACTCCCCATCTATCCCTACTCATATCAAGCATGATGGTATGGAAAGTGAAGCACCATGAGAATGACAACCACCTATTCTTTTCCTTTAAATATTCTCATGGTGATGCCTGAAGTCAATGAACCATAACTAATTCATCCATGAGACAACTATTTAGAGATCACGTTACTACACAGCATGAATTATTCTGCCGTTCACACTACAGCTCCAATGATCAAATCCATGTCCCAAATTGCCGAGTCTGGAATGGGATCAACTGGACAAGACCGTTGCTGCTGGTTCATTGGCTTGTATAGGCACTCTTAACTGCTACTTTTTAAATTTGCCTACCAATCATTGTGCAGTTGCAGACTTCCTTCCATAGTATGAGACTGAGGAAGGGACATTATTCAGAATTCATTTTTAGTACTGTAAACCATTACGAGCTCATAAAAACAAGCTTTTTGTAGTGCACCACATATAACTATTAATTATTTTAGCATCAGAGCCTTTTCTTCATGCTGATGAATGAATCAGAAGGAAGTGAGATTTTTATGAGCTGGCTTGAATCTAGAGTGATGCAGGAGTACAGAGACCTTGTAGTGAGTACAACAGTTTGAACAAATCTAAAATGGAAGTCAGAGAGAGTTTGTATCTAATACAAGGATGATGTGTTTTGCAAAATGATTGTTTCATTGGAGCCACTGTTTATAGAGATCTTGTGCATTTGCAAAACAAAGAGCATAGATACAGATTTCTGAAAACTCGGAGTTAGTTAATTACTGAAACACAGATAAGCAGTAAGTTTATAGTCTCTGCCTTTTAAAAAAATGGCATTTTCAAATACATTTTTAATCCTCCCCAAAAAATCCCTTATTTTCACATTATAAAAATCAGTCATTTTCAATATTAACTTAATAAAAGCTGACTCTATCAGTTCAATACAAAGATGAAAGTATAAATAATAAAAGTTCAGAAGGCAAATTTAAATTTACAAACAAACTAATCTCAACAGTAGATTTGCTGCATTTAATGTGCTTGTAAAGTATTGCCCCTGAAAAGCATGACAAGTTATATGTTCTTGAAGGTAAATGGCAGGACATGTCCCTGCAGTTAACAGAGCTTGTGATGGGGTGTATAAACCCAGCACTGACAGGGAAGGTGCTTGGGAGGCTGTGTGCACTAAAATAGCTCGGCCTTTCTGGCCCTGTAAATCATGCATGGTAGGGAGAACAGCTAAAAAGGAGGAAGCTGCAGTACCAGTGGGGGAAGCCCTGAGAAGGGAGTGAGTGGCTTGGCTCCTGAAACGACTGGGAACTGTCATGCCAGGAACCCCTTCAGCTTTGCAAGGAGTCCAGTGACCCCAGGGACAAGCCCGATAGGGAGGGGCTACTCAGCTACAAGCCGTAAGGACTCCAACAAAGCTGCTACCAAGGCACCACGGAAGTAAGTCCATGCCTCAGGCTTTTTTTGCCTTTTCGTTGACCCCAGGAGGGGTTTGGTTTGTGTTGACCTGAACTTTTGCTTTTCCCACCCAGAAACAAAGTAAGCAGGCCCACAAGGGTGGGGCTGCTACCGGTACTAAGAGGCTGTGGCCTGGACTAGGGCAACCCAAGGGTAACTGGGTGTGGTGAGGGAGCCCCAGCCCAGCTAGGGCGATGCCCCATATAGATTCTTTTTACAGAACTCCTGTGCATATTCAGAATCAACAGGCCTCATCATCTGCCTGTGATGGCCCTAAATAGTCAGAACTTAATACTTCCACTTACAAGTTTGGGAGCTACTAGTGAACCATTATTTCATGACATATTTAATCACACTTCTGAATTTATAAATACACAGTTTCAAGCGATGGACATCGAAGCCTGTAATGAGTAGATATCTCAGTGTATTTCAAGCAGACCTGGAGTGGCGCTTTCAATGCAATTAATTTTTTTTTATTGTGGAAAGTATGTAATGGGGTTGTTCATCAGGTACAGAAGGTGACCAACTCTAATGATGTCCACAGCTGAACAACTCTATTATATACTGACTTCACCATGTGAGAGAAAATGTTCTGATCGACCTGGAAAACCTTACTGCCTAGTGCTGCTCTGTGCTGAAAAAGACGGTTGATTCAAAAGAACTAAGTATCTCTGTGCACTTGTAAGGACTAGAGAACTACTACTATTGCTTTCTTTGTTCTTTCAGATTTGTGTATGCAGATCTGGCTGTGGCCATGTATCCCTGTCTGTTCTTCTGGCTGGAGTTTAACCCTTGCCTGAGCCCATGTGTTGCTGTAGTTTCCCATGTGCCTCTTTATGCTTGCACAATCCAGGATGGGTTTCCTAGTAATTTCTTTAGTAGTTTAAACATAAACCAGAGAAACAGCTGACATTTTATCAGAAATAAGCAATCATTGGCTGAAACGACAAGATCTAAGCAACTAATACATTGTATTTCCTTTTCATCTAGTATATCATATTTTTCCTATTTTGTTTGTGATTATTGCAGTAATAAATTGCGATTAGCCTTACAGCACTATATACCTGATTAATGTGTATTGATCTGTATGTGTATTCATATACATGTGAAACATCAGTTTTGGTCACATGCCCACACCTTAAGAAATGTACAGCAGAAATAAAATGGTGCAATGAAAGTGATCAGAACTGTGGAAAGACTTCCATATGAGGAGGGATTGAACAGATTAGGACTATTTGTTTTAGAGAGGAGATTAATAAAAGGGAACATATTAGAAGTATATGAAATAGTGAATGGTACAGAGTGTGAGAATTAATCTATTTATCTAGGTAGTGGGGTGGGCTCCATTACTGTAGTGTTTGCGCAATTCCAAAGTATTTCTGAATTTGTCTTTACAATACCGCTGTCAGGCAAGGAAGTATCATCCTAATTTTACAGATTGGAACTGAGGCAGAGAGATTAAATGACATGCACACAAGAAGTCTGTTGCAGAGTTGTGAATCGAACCTATTTCTCTTGAAACCCAGTCCAGTGCTTAGGCACAAAACCTCTTTCATAGAATCATAGGGCTAGAAGGGACCGCAATGGTGATCAAGTCTAACCTGTTGCCAAGATGCAGGATTTGTTGCCTCTAAACATCCAGGACAGATGGCTATCCAATTCTTTTTGAAAATCTCCAGTGAAGGAGATTCCACGACTTCCTTAGGCAGTTTGTTCCATTGTCCTACTGTTCTTACAGTTAGGAAGTTTTTCCTGAGATTTAATCTAAATCTGCTATGCTGTAGTTTGAACCCATTGCCTTTTGTCCTGCCCTCTGTGGCAAGAAAAGAATTTTTTCTCCATCTCTTTGAACATAAGAACCGCCACACTGGGTCAGACCAAAGGTCCATCCAGCCCAGTATCCTGTCTTCTGACAGTGGCCAATGCCATGTGCCCCAGAGGGAATGAACAGAACAGGTAATTATCATTATGGCAGCCTTTCAAGTATTTGAAGACTGCTATCATGTCCCCACCTTAATCTCCTCTTTTTCAGACTAAGGGCAGGTCTTCACTACCCACTGGATCGGCGGGTAGTGATCGATCTATCGGGGATTGATTATCGTGTCTCATCTAGACGCGATAAATTGATCCCCGAATGCGCTTCCCGTCAACTCTGGAACTCCAGCTCATGAGAGGCAGAAGTGGAGTTGACGGGGGAGCGGCAGCGGTTGACTCGCTGCCGTCCTCACGGCCAGGTAAGTCGACCTAAGATACGCCGACGAAAGTTGCGTATCTTAGGTCGACACCCCCTCCCCCACCAGTGTAGACCAGGGCTAAACCTACCCAGTTCCTTCAGCCTTTGCTCATGTGGCTTGCATTCCATCCCTTTGATCATCTTTGTCGCTTGCCTGTGGATCCTTTCCAGTTTCTCTACATCCTTTCTACACAGCTGTGATCGAAATTGGATATAGTACTCCAGCTGAGGCCTAACCAGTGTTGAGTAGAGCAGTACTATCACCTCCCATGAGTTGCATGCTATGCCTTTGTTAATGCCACTCAAAACTGCATTTGCTTTTTTTGCAACAGCATTGCATTGTTGACTCATGTTGAGGTTGTGATCCACCAACTCCCAGAACCTTCTCACCAGTGCTGCTGCCAAGCGTAATCCCCCATTCTGTATTTGTGCATTTGATTTTTCTTCCAGAAATGTAGCACCTTACATTTGTCTTTGTTGAATTGCATTTTGTCGTCTGTAGCCCAGTTCTCCAGTTTATCAAGTTCCTCTGAATTTTAGTTCTATTCTCCAAAGTGTTTGTAACTCCTTTTCCTCCCTCCCCTGTCCCCCAGTTTTGTGTCATCTGCAAATTTGATCAGGTATGCTCTCTATACCTCCATCCAGGTCATTAATAAAGATGTTAAATAACATCAAACCCAGAACAGATCCTATGGAATCCCACTTGAGACCTTCTTCCAATCTGACATAATTCCATTAATAGTTACTCTTTGTTTGCGGTTGTTTTACTAGTTATGTATCCACTTAATTGTAGTTCTACTGAGCCCGCATTTCTCTAGTTTACTTATCAGAACGTCAGGTGAGACTGTGTCAAAAGCCTTGCTAAAGTCCAGGTAGATTCTGTCCATTGCATTCCCCCTCTCCACCAAACCAGTTACATAGTCAAAGAAGGAAATCAAGCAGGTTTGGCCTTCATCCTTCATCCACCAGGTGCTTGCAAATGGAATGTATTATACATTTCTTTAGTAGCTTCCCAAGTATCGAAGTCAAGCTGACTGGTCTATAGTTCCCAGGCTCCTCCTTTCCCCCCTTTTTAAAGATGGACACTGTTAGCCCTTCTCCAGTCTTCCAGGACCTCACCTGTCATCCTTATTTGTTGAAAAGTAACAAATGCAATTAAAAAGGTAACAAATTTAAAACTGTTTAATTTTTTTTTTATAAACTCATCCACCTACCCACCTGTAATGAATCTGTAAAACTCAAATAACTATGCTGATTAGTGCCACTTCTGTCTGGTGAGGCAGACAGAATGCATAGGTACCCACAAACATTATTGAAGTAGAGAGCTTTGTATCAAATAAGGACTAGATATTGATGTGTCTGATTCTGTTCTGACTTATACCTATATAAATCAGGAATAACTCAGTTGAAAACAATGGAGTTACACTGGTTTTTACACCAGCGTAGGTCAGAGGAGAATGAGGCTTTTACATGAATAATAAGAATATTATTAATAGTTACACTGGATCGGATAAAAATGATAGGAATAATCCATCTTGAAGCTTCAGGACATAAACCAACTGTCTGGCATAGGAAGACATTTCCTCCAGACCAATGTGTTGATCTTCTATCTTCGGTACGCCCTCATGGCAAGACCCAGTGGCACACCAACTCTGCCTTGTTTTTTCTCCTTCTTTGTTGGATTGCCTGCTAGCCCACCTGTTGATTCCTTGTTATGACCTTTGCCCTCTGGCCAGGTCACTGGAGTCTTTTCCCCTCTTGGCCCTGGTCTACACTAGGACTTTAGGTTGAATTTAGCAGCGTTAAATCGATGTAAACCTGCACCTGTCCACACAATGAAGCCCTTTATTTCGACTTAGAGGGCTCTTAAAATCGATTTCCTTACTCCACCCCTGACAAGTGGATTAGCACTTAAATCGGCCTTGCCAGGTCGAATTTGGGGTACTGTGGACACAATTTGACGGTATTGGCCTCCGGGAGCTATCCCAGAGTGCTCCATTGTGACTGCTCTGGACAGCACTCTCAACTCAGATGCACGATTGTTTGCCATTGCTCTGACGCAGGGAGGGGCGACTGATGACACGGCTTGCAGGGTTGGCTTACAGGGAGCTAAAATCAACAAAGGGGTTGGCTTTACATCAAGGAGTATTTCAGGCAGGACTTCACGGAGGGTTCCAATAAGAAATGGTGCACCTAAGTTATTGTTCTTATTGGAACAAGGAGGTTAGTCTGGCCTCTGATTGATACATGGCTAGATTTACCTCACTGCACCTTCTCTGTGAGTGACTGCAGTGTGACCTAGAGGAATGAGTCCCCTAGATGGGGGAGGGGGAGGGTTTGCAAATGAGTACAAAACAAATCTGGTCTATTTCTTATTTTGATACACTCCATCTATCTTTTACATCTTTGGCTGGCAGCAGACGGTGCAGAAGGACTGCATGCCATCCACATCTCATGGCTGCTCGGCAGAAGATGGTACAATAGGACTGCTAGCCATCCTCATCTCTTGCCTGCCCTGCAGAAGATGATGCAATAGGACTGCTAACAATCCGTATCACCTGCCTGCTCACCATAAGATGGTTCAATAGGACTGACCGCAGGACTAAAGAGAATGACTTGATCAAGTCACTCCAAATTTAGTCCCTGCGCCCATGTCTGCCCAGGCGCTCCTGATCGACCTCACACAGGCGACCAGGAGCACCTCGGACATGATGATGACGGCTACCAGTCCTATTGCACCGTCTGCTGCCACAAGGCAATGGGTTGCTGCTGCTGTGTAGCAATGCAGTACCGCGTCTGCCAGCACCCAGGAGACATACGGTGACAGTGAGCTGAGCGGGCTCCATGCTTGCCATGGTATGGCGTCTGCACAGGTAACTCAGGAAAAAAGGCGTGAAATGATTGTCTGCCCTTGCTTTCACGGAGGGAGGGAGGGAACGGGGGCCTGACGATATGTACCCAGAACCACCCGCAACAATGTTTTAGCCCCATCAGGCATTGGGATCTCAACCCAGAATTCCAGTGGGCAGCGGAGACTGCGGGAACTGTGGGATAGCTACCCACAGTGCAATGCTCCAGAAGTCGGCTCTAGCCTCGGTACCTTGGAAGCACTCCACCGAGTTAATGCACTTAATCCACTTAGAGCATTTTCTGTGGGAACACACACACTCGAATATATAAAACCGATTTCTAAAAACCCGACTTCTATAAATTCAACCTAATTTCATAGTGTAGACATACCCTTGGTGTGTTAAGAGTCAATAAGTCCATAGGCCAGTGCAATGTTTTGGGGCTCACCCAGACCAGGAAGAGGTTCTGTCACCACCTACCTTGTAACTGTGGGTGCCTTAATGCTGTACTGCTAGGGCTTGGAGCTCTAACACAAGCATAAAGGTCTCACCCTGCCTTTCACCTGATTAGTTACTCAGTGCAGAGTGACCCCAGCGGTCCTTCTGGTCCCACGTCTCCCTAAATCCATCCACCCAAGTTCTTAACTGCCAGACACTTGGACTTTTCCGTTCTGGTTCATCACCCCCGAAAGAATTGAAACCTGCCCCCAGTTATCAGTTCACTAGGGGCTGCACAGTAAAAATAAACAAAAAGTTTATTTAATAGAAAAATCACAGATTCAAAGATGAAACAGTAAGGAAAAGGAAACGCATACAAGTTACACAGAAAATAACCATAAAGACACAACTTCAGGCTTTATGCTTCTATATTAGCTAATTTCCCTTCTCTAATACAAGTTACCTATTGCTGCTGAACAGTTTCCCAGCATGCCTTCTGTCCTAGAGGGGACCGAGCGTCCACAGACAGCACCCGGCATAGATGCTGGGCCTCCGTGTCTGGAAAGTCTTCACTTCAAACTACTTCCCTTTGAACAGGGTTTGCAGGGCTGTTTTTCCTCTCACTCTGACTCTGGTAATTCATGGTTTTACAGAGCGGAGGAAACTCCCTCCTTCTTTAGTTTTCTGAGACTGAGATTTTCTTTTCAGTTTCAATGTCTTTCCATTAACTTTAGTGGTCCACCATTGTCTTTCCCAGGGTTGTACAAAGCTAAGTGCTGGGGGTTAGCTTTGCATAAACAACTAGCCTGAGAGGTGCTCCTCCCTGCCTGATTGCTCCCCCAACACTGCTGTGAGATGATGCTGTAGTTGTACTCTGGTTACAATGACAATGTTCTACATGTAGATACATGCATTCATAACCACAGCTGTATACATATCCCCTTAGGATCATCAGGTTCAAAACATTGTATGCTTTCATAAAAGACATTACATGACATACATTTATACACAATTACATTGTATGTAGCCAGTTGATTCAGTTGTTTATTCTTTGGGGTTCAGTCCCATTGTTCTCTCCTTGTGGTCTCTGGACCCTGATTGTCACGGCCAGTGGCCCCACTAGAGGGGCACACAAATAGTCCCTGGTCCATTTGGGTATGGCTCACTTGTTTAAGGCCTTAATAAGATCCCTTGCTGGGCTTGGTAGGGGACCCCAGGCCCATCCACTCTCCTGGATTCTAAGCCAGGGACCTTGTACAAAGTGGTTGGCACCAAGGTCTCTCTCATCCTCTTGCTCTTTCCTTGACCTGCTTCCTACTGTGCCTGTCCTACAGGCTGATCCTCAGAGTTAACCCCTTTGCTCTCCTCCCCCAGAGGCCCCAGTCTTCTCACCAGCCTGTTGCTGAAGGCTCCTTCTCTCCATGTCTCCTTAGCTTCTCTGGCAGCCACTCCATCTGTCTGCTCTGCAGTCCTTTTGAGAGTCCACCAATAAGCCCCAGCTAAGCAGTCAGTTTCTCCATTAGCAGCTGTGACAGCCTGAAGTCTGTTCACCCCATGACACCATGTTATTACACAATGGTTCATTATGGGTGTTTTACAGTTTCCTCTGAAGCATCTGGTAGTGGCCAGTGGCAGAATGCTGAAGTTGATAGACCAGTGGCCCGATTTGATACTGCAGTTCCTGTTTTCATGGGTTTAACGTATTGCTGTTAAATTTGCAGTACTTAGACGTGGCATGTCTTTGACCGACATGAAACACATATCATAAGTCAGCTTTTTGCTTGTGATGTGCTGCATTGGCTGTGGCATTCTGGAGCTGAATAAACAGATTGTAACATGCTATTGACATCGCTGAAAAGTTTTCCGCAAGGTGCTGCGCTCCCCTCACCTTTTGCTTTGCCGTTTTGATTCATTTATATTTTCTCACGCATTGAGTTTTCAAACAGTTAAATGAAGTGACAGTAGTTTTAAACTCATATCAGTAACTTGGGCTGAATTACCTTAATAACTTGTATTAAATGATGTTTGGATTACTTGTTATATGAAGAATATTATCCGAAATGCATCTGTCACCGATTTAAAAAAAACCCTACATATGGATGAGTGTAATCTGTTCATTGGTTGATGAACATGTAGTCCCGCAGGGACTGTTACAAATACACACGCTGGATTTTGCATTTGGATCTCTGAGTAAGCTGAAAAATCTGTAAAATCACAGCCAGGAAGACTGTTTCCCTTTGACTAAGCATTTGATGGCACTTGTTGCATTACTTATTCCAGCAGGTGTATGGAATATGTTTGCACTCAGGAAGCATGTTCCTGACAGGGTAGCTTAAGACAAGACCATGAAAATAACTGGTGATCGATACTAATTCCTATAACGTTTGGTTAGACAATGCTCCATTTTCATTACCTTGGAGCGTAGGTCCATCAGAAATGCCTGTGTGACACAAAAACCATTTTGGAAGATATGCCTGCAGAGTCCCAGTAAATGTGTAGGCCTTGTGTGTACGATCAGAAATAAACCTTGCTGAGAAGATGGGAACTGAAAATAGTACAAAGGAACTGAAAATGTTTTTAATAGGAAATGTTTTTAATAGGATTATGGCCTCAGTTACGGCTGGATCCAAAGACCATTAGTGGGACTTTTTCCATTGACTTTTCTCACCAGTCCAGATGGTGCCTTTCAGATATTAAGGAGGCACAGGCAGCATCTCTATCATTGTGGTTGTACTGAGGTTTGTTGTGGATTAAATCCCTTTGTTGCATTATGTATGTAAAATAATGTATATCAGCATCAAACTTGCAGCACTTTCTCAGAGGGCAAAGTCTAAATTTTCAGGAAAGTTAGAAGTAGATCTGTCCAATAGTTTAGGATTTATAATTTGTTTAACTCCTTTCTGAGACTTAGATTTGCTTTTCACCCTTTTCTTTGGCTCCTGCTAGCTAACAAATGGCTGGGTTATAACACTTGCAACTTTAGGTCCATTAACATTATAACACTTCTTAGCGTCCTTTGTCCTAACTACTTTTATTTATATCTATGTAGGTGGATAAAGAATGCCTTTGATAAACAATTCGGTTACATTACTGTTTGCTTCCCCCCCCCCACCCCCCTCCCGGTCTCTCTGCCTTCAAATCTCCACTCATTAGATAGCATCCAGCCAGGTTTTCCTCTCGTGCCTCTTCACCTCATCCCTCAGCATCTGGTAGGCCTACTAATGAGCTAAGTAGTTGGTCTACACACTGGGACTGGAGGCCAGTGGGGATGTGGAACTAGGGTTTACAGGGGCCAGGGAAGCAGGTTGCTTTCTCTGACTGGAGCCCCAGTCAGACTTCACCTTAGCTCCCTCTCTGCTTCCCTCACACAGCCACCCATGGACCTAACTAGAGGGAACTCCTTTATGAATAAGCTGGTAAGGTGTGTGGGACTCGGGTGGCTAGCTGGCCAACTGCAGAAACTGAAACCATAGCAGATCTAAAACACCTCCTCTCTGTAAACCTGTCTCTCTTGCAGCTCCTTTGTGCTCCCTGTTGCTGGGCTAGGGTATAAATATAAGAGCTGGCAGAAAATGACAATTATTTTTTTTGTGAAATTTTAATTTTGGGGGTTTTGTTTTTCAACAAAAAAACCCTGAAACCTAAAACTGAAATACTTTCTATTCTCAAAAATTATTTTCAGCACAAAATTTTGGTTCTCAGTAAAATATTCTAGATTTTGGCTCTGTTTTTGTCACAAAAAATGAAAAAACTGCCAAAAATTATTTTTGTTTTCCACAAAAGTTTTCATATGGACAAAAAGGCCATATTTTGGTCAAGATTACTTTTCAACAAAATCTTTTTGACTGGTTACAAGTGTGTATATAAACATGTATACTTTGTATAGAAATGTGTAGTATACGTATAGTGTAAAAATAGCCCTGAAGATATAATTGCCTGGAGAAAAGCCCCAAACTACAATACAATGTCAACTGTCCTCTGTTTTTGCTGAAACTATTGAGCAAATACAACATGTAAAACCAGTGGTGGTTACTTAAAACTGTTGATTTGCAACTCTCTGTCACAATATATTCATCAGGCAAAGAGGAACAAAAGTCTTTTCTATGGCATATGTTAAAGCCATATCAGGAGGAAGAATTCCTGTAAATGTATGTTGCAACACAGTTTGGGTATGCAGCTAATTCAAAAAGTTGATCTTCTGGTGATCTTAAGTCAGGTCATTTAGATCTTTCAAAGCTGAATTAGTTTTAGATAGAAATTTTTCATGTGTTTGTAGTGTTGCCACCCGTCCAGTTTTTACATGCACATTTTGATTTTTGGCTTCTTTGTCTGGGTGCCATTTAGGGTTACCAGGTGCCTGGTTTTCAACTGGAAAGTCTAGTCGAAAAGGGTACCTGGCAACCCTACATGTCATCCAAACCAAAAGTCCAGTTACTGTGGGGTAGGGGGAGACATCAGGACATTAACCCACGCTATCCCCTATTCAACTGGAGCCACCTCCTACTTGCAGGCAGGCTCCTTGGGACGATCCAGCGAGCAAGAGGGGCAGTGCCTTGGGGAAGAGGTGGAGAAGGGGGCAGGGCTTTGTGGATCTGGTTACCAGCAGTTAGAAAGGTTGCAACCCAATGTGTGTATGCATGAATAGGACTATTACATAAGCATTGGCAATGGAAAGGGGATTTTTTTTTTCCTGAGAAGATCACTCCTGGGTGAACATGAATGTATTGGGATGTCACATTGTAGAGACATCCAAGAGCTGGGAAGAAGAGGATTGGGATCCTTAAACAAATTTTCCCGAGTAGCAGAAAAGGCTAGGGTTTGTTTCAGTTTGAAAAAAAGGCAGTGATTCTTGCTGTGTCTTATTTTAACCAAACTGGTTTGCTCATCCTTATTTCTATTCCAAAATTCTTGACCTCAGCTATACTGTTCTGAGATTTGCTTGAATAAGAAGTGTTTCTAACTAAAGTAGGTTAAACCTACAGTATTCATGAAGCAAAACCTTGGAAAATGTTCAAACAGTGAGAGCACATAAATTAAGTCTGCTGTGGAAAGTCTAAAGGACACATTTATGCGTGTAAACTGACTGATTACTCATAGATTAGTGGTCATTAAGGCATCATGAGTCAGTAGCCACTCATTGAATGGAATTTATAATTTAGCTTTTATTTTGAATTTACTGCTGAGGGGGGAGTATATAAATATTGTGTCCTGTTGGTGAATTTCCGAGTACAATTCATGGGCTTGATCCTACAATATACTGAGCACTGTCAAATCCCATTGATTTCATAGGGGATATAATATTTTTCACGAGGCACTTGGCACCTTGCAGGACTGTGCCCTGTACATAATTAATTGCTCTTTTATTTTGCTTATCATAGATAATAACTGAACTGCCTGGGCGCTTATACCATTGTCTTTTGAGATGGATGGTTGCCATTCATATTTATGCAGGTAGAACAATTTTACTTGCCATAGTCTGATTGTGGAACACACAATGCACTGCTTTAATTTTTTCTCCCAAGGTCTAATACTAAAAATGATCATTCTTGAAATTATTTTTAGGTAGGACAGTAATATACACAGTACAATGGTAAATACAGTAAAATATTATAGGCTCCTACATTGTTGATGAAAATATGTCTCTCTTGCTTCTCTTTTAAGATCAAGTCACTTTTTCTATTGGGAACATGTTTTCAACGTTAGTTGAATATTGGTACGTAGCTGAGGTACACACAAAAGGCCATCTATTATTGCTTTTGGTATGCATGAAAAACCCTAAATGACACTTACAACTTGGTTTTCAAAGCTAGGCAGTGCCATTGTATGCCACAGTTGTGCTCGTCTAAGTTGCATGTGCATATGAGAATTGTGTAATTGTGTGTTTGTGCGCAAATCAGGTCTCTGTGCATGCACATCTGCTATTTGCATGCATAAGGTGGGCATTCCTAATTCCACATGCCTGCCTTTGAAAATCTTCCCTGTTGTTGTCATCAGAAGATGACAGATTTTCTCAGTAGGTTCTGAAACTCAAGGAAAAAAAATAAACAGCAAGAATGGTGCTTTATTTTTGAACATGGGACCAACTGTACCTGGTGATTTGGGGTGATTCTTCCCTCACCACAGATGCAGGAAACAAATGGCATAGATCAGTGCTGCTTGCCCTTTTTGGGTGACTGTACTAGTTACCAGACTAAAACCTCAGCTGTGCTTCCTGCTTCCCATTAGGGTGACCAGATGTCCTGATTTTATAGGGACAGTTCCAATATTTGGGTCTTTTTCTTATATAGAAGCCAATTACCCCCCCACTCTGTCCCGATTTTTCACACTTGCTGTCTCGTCACCCTACTTGCCATTCAACTGTGAAAACACTAAATAGTTTTTAAAAAGAATATTATGTTCCTTCTTCATTTCCCCTCTTCCTTACTCTCCTTTTCCCCATTTCCTTTGCTTCTCTTTCCTGTCTTTTTCCTCCTCTCACATTACTTTCCTCATATCTTGTATCTCCCTGCCTCTCTTACCCAGAGAGGTGGCCAACTTTCTGAGAACCTGCGGGCTGCGCTTAATGTTCATCTCCTTTCTAAGATAAAAATAAATAAATGCAAATAAATAAAAAAATATATGCACGCATATTTGCTTATACACAGTACTTAAATAATATGGTGAGTCACCTTGTAATACAAAGGCTGGATATATAGTTACATTTTTCCTTCATAAAATGTCTGAAGTTGAATTTTCCAGCAATTGGGGGAGGTGAATGTTGAGAAAAATGAAAGCATTTACAGATCCATTAAAAAGGAATCACAGATTTGGGCTCTGAACTGCTAGGTTTGTTGAGCCAAAGTTTTTTGTTTTCTTTTAAATCTATACTTAAAAATCTAAATAAATGACCTGATTTTGAGCACCCCACCTTGACTTCAGTGGGAGCTGCTTTGTGCTCAGCACTTTTGAAAATCAGCCCACTTATTTAGATTCCTAAATATGGAAATAGAAGCCTAACTTTAGGCACCCATGATTGAAAACCTTGGCCTCACTCTTTGGTGGGTGTATCTCTGTATAAATAATATGATGAGTTGTGCCCTATAAATATTTGAGAGATGATATAGTGAATGAAATGGTGGCCTCAAGCCACATTATAGGACTTCATGGGCCACATTTGGCCCTTAGGGCATGCTTGCCCATTTGGTTGTTTATTTTTTTAATCCTAGTTAATGTTCATCAATATTTATTAATGGCCATCTTCAAAGAGAACAAAAAAAGATGAGGAGGAGGTAAGGTAAGTGATTTGTGCATTGCTCACAATTTTAGCGGTGGGTGGTTCAGCCTGTATAAAAACAGTCCCTTCTGGGGGCCTACAATCGCCCACATTCAAATAATTTGTAATCATTTCCTCCTACAGAGTCTTGATCACATACATTGTTTTTATCTTTCCTACTGCTAGAGTGGCCCTATATCCTGTGTACATATGCCTCAGCCCTGATTTATAATTAGGAGCATCTGGCCATGCTGCTGCCTAAAATAATTTCCCCTGGAGAAGGGATGAGAAGAAAAATACAGTAGTGTTTTACTGGCTGGTTGAGAGAGAGGTAAGGTTTCATGCCTGCTCCGGGAACTAAGAGCCAGATACTTGTCCCATTGTAAGCCCCCTTGGTGCTGCTCCTGCGGTACAAAGGGAAGTTAAAACTGCCTTAAGGCAGCCAGTGAGGATTCCCCTGAGCTGGAGGCTGGTTTTGCCCTTGGCGGTTCTCAGAACTGGAGACAGCAGAAAGATGGAAAGCCACCTATGCCCAGATTTTCCTAGGTGTGCTCAGCACTCCTGTAGTGCAGCTAGAGAATTGGCAGGGGGGTTCCTCAGATAATGCTTGTGGAAGAGGGCTTTAATGCAGTCTCACACGCCCTCCTGGGTTACTTGACTCTGTTAACTTTGTTTCCCTCAGCATAATGTTGTTCATTAAATATATAATTGAAGTTAAACTCAAATTGTGGATTGTACGTAAAATGTATATTTTAAAATGAGGAAAATAGCTAAAATGGTGAAACTAATGCTTTAGAAATGTTTTTGGTAGAGTCCAACTGAAAGATGGCTCCATCTTACATGCACCTCAGGGTTATTCTCTTCAGAGTGGTGGCTAGTAATGGGCTCAGCCCTACTAGTTAAATCCTCTCTCTTTTATATCTGTATACAAACAAACTCCCCATGTGGAAGATGCCTTTCATTTCCCCCATTTATCTCCAGTAGCACAATAGAGAGAGCAGCAGCAGGAGAAAAGGGCTGGCATGTTCTAGCTCTGTCATTGTAGCATCACAGAGTGCAGGATGAAGGAAGGGGCAGGTGGAGCTCCTGGCCTCTAATGAGCTACGTTGCATAGAGCAGGGTTGAGATCAGAGCATGCTCAGTGGCTGCCTTCTCAGTGTTCTTTCTGGCGGCAGAAAAGTTGCTCCAAGGAGTGTAAGCACAGGGCCAGCATAAGTGCAGAGCTCCCACTGGCACCTTAGGAGGGAGGCTGAGGCAGAAGGTGTGAGGAGCTGGTCAGTCTGTGATTTCAAGAAGGCAGTAGGTAGGGACTTAGGTGCAGGGGCAGAATGTGGCTTAGGGCAAGAAAAGAAAGTCTGCGACCTGGCTGAAGGTGACAGAAGACAGGGAGTAGGGTGCTACCTGCTCATTTTCAGGAGGAGCAGGGGAGCAGCAGTGAGAGTTACAGCAAAGGAGCTGCTGGTGTGGGAGGAGGAATTTATTGAAGCATAGAGTGCCCCAGTTGTCTAGTTGGTTGATTTTTATTTGGCAAATTAGAAATGATTCTGTGTGGGGAGCCATAATTTTTTTTGAGGGGTCTTAGTGGGGAATATCTAGTTGCTAGCCTGAGCCCTGTCACTTATCTTGGGCAACAGCTGCTAATCTCCTGTATGCAGCTGTCCATTGTAAATTAATGTTGTAGCCACAGAGAGGTCTTACGGTCAAACACACATACAGGTGCTGCTTTTCTGTACATAAATGATACACTAAAATGGTTAAAGGAATGGATTATAGGGCTAAGTTTTTAAGATGGCCTCAACCTGGTAAATCTGATGTGCAATTGTTAATTATGTATTAGTTATAAGTGAATTGTGTGCACAAGCAGCAGAATGTGCAAACAGGACTTTTAAGGGCAAGCACATATCTGCCTTGCACAAGTCCTATTTGTGCAAAGAAATTTGAAGGCTGTTTTTGGAAATTTGGTCCTTGGAATGTTTAGAGTATCCAAGGAAAATGAGCCTCCTATGAAGGAGTGGTTGTTTAAAGAATGGCCCCATTCACAGTCCACATTTCTGCCATAGCAAAAACTGAAATATAGGAGAAAGATAACCTGTCAAAATAAAGGAACCATTAAACAAAAAAAACGTTTTTGTTTGGCATGCCAAAACAGATTGTCTCTTGTAAAACAATGGAGTCCTCCTAAGCCCTAAATTTTGCCCTCAGATGCAGGTTTACATCTCCTATTAAAATGAATGGAAGCTTCCTGTGTACATCTGAGGCCTGAATTTGGCCCTTAAATAAATATCTGCTTAAAGAGTAAACTTTTTAAAATAATTCATTGTCTTCTGGCTGTGTGACAATGTAAATCTTACAAAGCAGCACTCTGTGAACCTGAAAATGCATGTCTTATATCTTCGCATTCCATTCCAACCCTCCCCCTGCCCATTTCTGCAGTACATGTTGTAGCCCCTTATTGCAAACTAAATTCCAGCACTCAGGTAGTTAAAACAGTACATTTTTATGTGTGTGCAGTGAATTGATGCTATCCATGTGACTCCTGGTGATAGCCAAAGCATTATGGTCAAGGGCTATCCTTGGTCTTCTGTACCCCAGGTGCAGACTGAAAGCTTGGATTCCAACCCAAGTCAAGTCAAGCAATAAGGTTATGCATTTACTGTAACGTGATTTACTCAGGGCCTCCATGGTGTGTATTTAGTTGGCTGTCCTTTCCCTAGGCTCCCAGTTCTGCTGTATAAGTATGCTATTAAAGTCTGCTAAATTTTTATAAAATGCTTCCTCTGCCAACCTGGCTCACTGGGCTTATCCAACAGTGGCACTACAGTTGTAAAAAATATTTTGTTAATGATTTTAGCGTATTTGTTTTCCTCTAGTGCTGTGGTCTTAAATATTTTCACAATACCATGCTTTTGAGATTATTTCCCTCAGAAGGATTTAGAAAAGGGAAATTCATACATAAATATATCTTAACTTTTGTGTGTGTGTGTGTATGTATGTATGTATATGTGTGTGTGTATATAGTTATGTGTGAGTATTGCATTTGTATTGGAAGCACACACTCATAAATACTGCTGTAAAGATTTGTAGGAAGGGAATGGACTTATTAAGGACAGTTGATCGGTCAGCATCTGTTTGGCCAATAGCTTTATGCTGCTGTAGCTTCCAGCTGATAACATTAATAGGAGCAGCATATTAAATTGTAAATTTGATGGAAGATATTTAGTTTGTCAATACTTGAATTGTAAAACAAACATTCCAATTGTTAAGGTACTGTAACTTTTTTTGCTCATCTGATGGGCACCCAACAATTCTTTCTTGTACCTGTCCCTCGTAATTATTGTTATGCGTACTTAAAATTCTTCTTTATTTTTCCCATTTTCATAACAACTGCACTATGATGTGACATCTTTTCCAGATATTTTGCTTGAATAAATAAATATATTACATTCAACTAGGGTATTAGATTATAAATTAGTTCTGTAACAGGCGTCATAATGTTATTTAGATTTTCGGTTTACATAGACCTTGTAGCAACTCCCCAGAGCTATGCTACAGAATTAGAGGAAGATGTGAGTTGATGTAAGAAAATTGGTTTTTGTAATATGCTGATGTCAGTAGAGTTTTGCTGTGTGGAAAGATATTTAAATTAACGTTTCTACTTACTCTGTTGTACGGACTAAAGATTAGTAATGATTTTAAATTACTGATTTGTTGGCATTTTGACTTAGCATACATGACAATAAATGTCTTTTCTCGAGTAGAGCATTATTTATATGTAGAGTGTAAAAAAAAAACACACCCCACAACCTTCCAATAATGTAAAAGTGTCACCTCCTGTCAGCAGAATCCTAGTTTACAAATTTAACCAATCAGAGCTTATATATTTGTAGGCTTACTGCTTGATTGCAGTCCAACTGGTGCCCAGGGCTCTGTGAGAGCAGACTTGCAATACTGGATTTGAATAACTGTCTCATTGATTAGCAGACAGAATGACACTTTACTGATCAACTGCTGAAGAGAGATGTGAAAACATGCACATTGAATAAATATATTTACTAACCAGATGAATGATAATGGTGACTCTTAAAGAGCACTACTCAGGAGTAAAAAGAGTTATAGTGGCTATATTGGTGCCTCTAATTATTGGAAGCTATTATTGGAACCTTTGTGATGTTTTTGTGTGTTCAGTGCAGGAGTGAAAGGGGAGAAATGACTATCAAAAGCAGTGGGTGTCCACCAGAGCCATTCCCCTGAAAGGTGGGGCAGGAACAATGGTGGGGCCTTAATTAAAAAATAAACACTTGAATTGTTCTGTTCTCCAAGGAAAACAAGCAGATGAGTAAAATGTATGTATAGAAAGCTGCAAGGTTGTCTCTGACCCATCTGGCTGCATGTCACTTTGTTGAGGTAGGGATGGCAGCTTCACAGAAGGGACAGGACCTTCCATGCACACATTGCGATCTCCTGGAAACGCTAATCCCAACTTTCTGGATCTCCCGCCAAGCATGTGGAGTCAAAAGATCAGGAGTAACTCTACTCAAGTTAATGGAATGATGCCAGTTTAAAATGCCAATGAGAGCTGAATCAGGCCCAAATCCTTCCACACAACTCCCTGACCTCTCAAACGCCCCCTCTCCCCAGTGGCCTTCCTGCAGCAGCATGGGTGTCTCACCTGATGGGCTGTTATTGATCTCTCACTGTGGGTGCACGCTCTTACAGCTGTGGTGTTTTATGAATCTTACATCCAACTTCCCAGGGAAGCATGTAGAATGGCTGCGACAGTCCCTTTCACTAGCTAGCTACACCTGTGATTTTATAGCAGAACACCGCAGTGTTCAGGCTGCCGCTAACATTAGTATAGCTGTCGCCTCCTGTCACATAGGCAGCCTCCTGAGTTCTGCACATTTGCTTCTCTCCCTCATCACACAGTGCAGGCAGTACGTGGCGCTAGGTACAGTAGACAGTGAGGTTAATAGGTGCTGCCAGATGTCCAGAATCTTTGATAGTCTGGCCACTAATTTGGGTGCTTAAATATCGTTTTAGGAGCCTCACTTTAGGCTCCCTAAAAAATACAATCTCTTAGCCATGGTAGAAATAAAAACTCAATTACCATCAATTATAACACTATAGAAACATGAGGGATTTCAACTCCATACTACCATACAAGTGGCATGTTCATGTCCAGCTTGTCAGTAAAAATTCATGAGCAGTGGCATGATTTTATACGCAAAATATGTCTGGGGTTCATATTCCTTACCTCATCATGAACATGCTATGAACATCCACTATTTGGAACGCGATTTGTCATCTAAATGTAGCCACTGCTATAGACTCAATGTTTCTTTGCTGTGAAACATTTTGCTCCTTTTAAAACAACTTGAACAAAGAGAGCACTTCACGTTACACTTTGATGTGTGTCTTTTTTGAAAAAGCTCCTCTCCATTGCTGAGGCAGTGGAGCATTTGCATTAAGTGACGCAGGAGATGCCATAGCAATTTCATGAGAATTACCCTTTGCAATGAACGTTAGATTAAACACCTAAGTAAAATCCCTTGAAAGTGGTAAGAAGATAAATTAGAGCAGAGCTGCACTGAGGTAGATCTAAATTATGTACCTTCCTTTTAAACTTGTTTTTAATTGATTTGGCATACTCTTTAGTTAGTTAATAAAGAATATTGTACCTGTGTCTATGTGATCACTCATGTGAGTTAGATCTACAGCACTAAGAAACTCCCTTTATCAAAGGAAAACAATTTCATGAAGGGGCTGCACTGCTGCTGATAATGTGTCCAGACTGTTTTCTGATTAGTGCTGCAGTGTAATACTAATACTGAAGATGTTCCCTAGCAGATAAATACAGGTTCATAACATCGTTTTAGCATTCTAATCTGCTTCTTGCTTATGTGTCATGGCAACTTACTCATTTCGTGTATTAAACCTCTCCTGTGCATCAGGAGTTCTGTGCATATTTCACAAATGGAGGTGGGGGGAATGGGGAGAAGCAGAAAATAAGTAAGAAATAAAGGGTTAGAAGTTGTGGACAAATGAGAGGAACTTGTTCCAATGCGAAAGTTCCTCCGATTTTACCTCTCTGGAAGCCTGATTCTGACTTATGCTGAGCATCCATGATTGCCATTACAACCAATGGGAAATATGGGTGCTCCTGACCTTTTGGGACTGGATCCTAAAAGAGCAAATAATTTGGGTAAAAATGTTTAGCATAAAATGAATCTTACCTTTCAATGCGCAGCTTTATGTGGTGCTTTAAACTTTGACCTAACTTTTATACGCATGTATCCAGATCCCACTAATTAGATCTCCCCAAAATCCCAGAGCAAAAATAAAATCTAAGATCAGTATTCTCAAATGCTGGTGCCCAGAGTTAGGCACCTGGGCTTTCCCCTGTTCAGTGCAGAAAAGATCCTTTCATGATAAGGGGTAGACGGGTCCGGAGTAGATGCAGAAGGAGTAGGAAGGACTGTAGGGGGCACACATCACTCCTCATCCAGGTAGGGTTGCCAACTCTGTAATCGCACAAAACCGAACAACCTAACCCCGCCCTTTCCCCAAGCACTACATTCCCCCTCCATCAGTGGCTTGCTCTCTCCCCCACTCACTCACTTTCACTGGGCTAGGGCAGGGAGTTGGGGTGCAGGAGGGGGTGAGGGCTTTAACTGGAGTTGTGGGTTCTGGGATGGGGCCGGAAATGAGGGGTTCATGGTGCAGGAGGCAGCTCTGGGTTGGGGCAGGGAGTTGGGGTGAGGGCTCTGGCTGGGAGTGTGGGCTCTGGGGTGGGCGTGGGGATGAGGGGTTTGGGATGCAAGAGGGGGGTGGGGCTGAGGGATTTGGAATGTGGGAGGGGTCTGTGGGTTGAGGCAGGGGGTGGGGAGCGCAAGGGGGTACAGGCTCTGGGCTGGGGGTGCAAGCTCTGGAGTGGGGCTGAGGATGAGGGGTTCAGGGTGTGGGAGGGGGCTTTGGACTGGGGCAGGAGGTTGGAGTGTAGGGGGGTGAGGGCCCTGGCTAGGGGTGGAGGCTCTGGGGTGGGACTGGGGATGAGGGATTTGGTGTGCAGGAGGGGGCTCCGGGTCTGGGGGGGGTCTCAGGGTTGGGGCACAGGCTTACCTCAGGCGGCTCCCAGTCAGCGACGTAGCAGGGCTAAGGCAGGCTCCCTGCCGGTCCTGACTCCATGCTTTGCCCCGGAAGTTGCCCACAGGCACACATCCCCCCATTGGTTGCCATTCCCGGCCAATGGAAGTGCAGAGCCGGTGCTTGGGGCAGGGGCAGCGGGCAGAGCCCCGTGGCCCCCCCCCACCTAGGAACCGGACCTGCTGGCTGCTTCCGGGGCGCAGCGCAGTGCCAGGACAGGTAGGGACTAGTCTGCCTTAGACTCGCAGCACCGCCAACAGGGCTTTTAACAGCCCGGTCGGCAGTGCTGACCGCAGCCGCCAGGATCTCTTTTCAACCGGGCATACTGGTTGAAAACTGGATGCCTGGCAACTCTACATCCAGGCCTCACATTGCATGAAATATGGGAAAGAGAGTACAGGCTCAGGCTATAGTGCTTTTTCCATTGAGCCTTCTCCCAGAAGTCCTGGGGGCCTTGATGGTGCAGGAGTACCGAGTATTGCAGCTGCAGTGGCCACCAATACCGCTGCACAGGTGATCCTGGCCTTCCATGCATCCCAGAGAATATACTCTTTGCAGATGAGTCACATAGCTGCTCCTCCTCCCCCCGGCTGAACCGTCAAGGAGGAATACTGTGAGGGAATCCTTGTGGAGGTTTCTCTCCACAGCCGCCTTTCATTGTTTTCTATGTGGGAGGAGTTGGGCCAGGCCTCAGTCCCACGTTTAGACAAGTACAGAAAAGGGACCCACAACTCCTCCTGACTGCAGGCACCCCAAGTTTGACCATATTGGCCTAAACATGTATATTTAAAAAGACTCCCAAGCAATGAACTCTTAACTCCTTCAGTTAGCACCCAAATAAGTATAAGATTAAAAAACTATCCCCACCTAACAATTATAACTTAAATTATCGCACATTGTAATTATTTCTAATTCATTTCAGTATACAAATCACTATTGTATATGTCATGTTGTTAATGTTTACTACTGTAATTACTAATTTGCAATATAAGGCAGCAATTTTATAGTTATTCAGTTACGTATAATTATTATCTCAAATAGGAGACAGCAATTAGCACTGAAATGCATTAGAAATGATTGTACTAAAATTCCTCTAAGAATATTTGACACATAATTGTCATATAGTAGAAGACGGATTGTATTTTCTACTATTCCTCCTCCACGCCATACTTTTAGAAAATCCCAAAGGACCCAGTCCTGCCAACACTCCCATTGCAGGATCAGATCAGACCCATAGGGCTAGGACTAATATATATAATTTATATATTATTAAGTATGTGATTCCAACACTCTTCTTCAGGCTTAGCAGCTCTTTACTCCACAAGTAGTCCAATTGTGGTGAAAAAGGGCTACTTGTGGAGTAAGGCTGTACTTGTGAACAAGACTATCAGAATCTGGCCTTAAGTGATCAGGGGAATCATTAAAGAAAAAAATTCCAAGTCCTATAGCGTAATTCACAAAATGGTTGAGTAAGCACCATTGTTAAATAAACTCTGTTAGTTTGCAGCAAGATAGTTCTTGCCTATAACAATCCCATTTTGCTGTGGATTTAAAATTTGTGTGGTTCTAAGCCCTATCAACCAAAATCAATGGCTGTACATCTTAATAAAACAAAGATGAGTATGCTGTGCTAAATAAATGCACCTTCTCGTCTATGTGCAAAGCTGAGATAAGTGCACACACAGCACAGGGAGATCTGAATAGGGCCCTCAGTGAATATGCCCAGCACAGCATATTGACTCATATCAGTCCTTTAGCCTGGTTTAAAATTGATCCCCTTAGAAAAGTTAAATATCACCTATGTTTGTAGATTGCTAGGCAGCTATTAAGATGATTCTTTTTTGTAAATACAGATGGTGCCCTTATCAAAATTACATAGCAGTAAATAGATGTGAGCAGAAATAATATGACACTTTGATTAGCTAATAAAATGGAGCACAAATGGAATAGGGACGCTAAGTTTCTTTGACAGTTTTCATACTGTCTTATTTATCGTTTATTCAGATTCGATAAATTTCTATCCGTTTTTGCTTAAGCTGTTCTTTTGAACTTTTAATTTAAAAAATAATCTGTGTTTTATTCTCTAAAATACAATATCCTCATTGTTGATTAAACTCTGCATCATGACAGTTAACCTTTGACGTTCTTTTTTAAGGTAAATTGATAAGCCAAATTGCATGCGAAAAGCCCAGAAAGAAAGGGACTGAAGTGTGCCAATTAATATGTTAGGTGGAAACTATTGATTTAAGCAAATAATTGCCAGGGATTTGGCAAGCAACTGATGAGACTTCTTTATGCCATGAAAGATGCTGAACATATTTTTCTTATACCAGTGGATAGAATGAAGAGAGGAAAATTATACAGGAGGAGGATTATACTGTGGGGAGGGAATTTATACTGAGAAATTAATCTATAAACCCTAAGGGCTAGATCCTCAGCTGTTTTAAATCAGAGTCACTTCACTGGCTTCAGTGGGACTGGAGATCTGGCCCAATATAGATCAAGCATCCCTTTGTAAATTTGCTGGTAGGAGGCATGTGGGAAATAGAGACTGACCTTTCAGAAATATCAGAATAATCAAATAATTGATGCAATAATTGATTATTATCTTGCAGAAATAATCAAACTGGTTCAGCTATTGGGTAGGATCTGCACCTGTAATGTGGCGGAATAACATAAGTACTTGGTGTGTAGCTGAAGAGCTATTTTAAATTTAGTGATATATAAGGAAGATTCATTTACAAACCTTAAAGCAAACCATTGTGTAAAATTATCACATTTTCTAAATACTATAGTGTAGGAGTGTAAAATTTGCAAAGAGACAGTTGGCTGAAACAAGCTTAATGCATTCCTATTCTCTCAGTCATGGGGAAAAATCAGTTTTGGTCATTTTACAGAGTTTATGTATATGAAGTACAAGGTTCCTAGCTAGAATCTTAAATGTACCAATGCTCAGGATAATGTCACCGGCCTGATCATTCTGCCTAGGTTCACACATGGAGGAGGGCTTTTGTGGCACTGTTGGCTACTCACCTGGACCAGTGGCGTCTCTGTGAACGGGGGGGTCTATGCTGAAGAGGTGAAGATTGGGTGGGCAGGGGAGTGGAGTGGCTGGAGCCAAGGTTACCATACATCATCCCCACTCTGGCGCTGTTGAAATTAGGCTTAAAAGACAACACAAACCTCAGCTCTGGTATCGTTTTCATACAGCCATTTCATACATTCCATTTGGAGGTCCTGGAATATACCAGGGTCAGAGAGAGGCCTGGACAGTGTGGCTCCCTACTATTACTATCCTGGAGCTGGTGTGGAGGCACAGAGCCTACCTAAGGAAGACCTTGGCCTCCTGCACATACCCAGGGGTCTGCCAAACTTGTGAGCACCCCCCGAGTTGGGCAATGTTGGAGCTGGGAGAATCTTCCTGAAAATATCTTCAGAGAAATTGCCTCCCTTGGGGCTCCTCATGGTGGATTTTTCCATAGGTTGGGGTGATTTAGGCCAGTGAGAGAGCCTAATCCCTGGTTACCTTGACCCATTTAAACCAGTGAGTATAAGTCTAGTTACCAGGTGGAAACCAGCGAAGTTCTTTTTCACAGCTATATGGATTAATGAAATCCTTTGACTTTTCTGTTTTCACCAGTAGGTTTTTAATTTTTGATAACCTATTTTAAAAAACAAAATCCAAACTAAAACAAAATGACCCTTAAATTTCAGATCTTTACGGACATATTGTCAACTTGATGCATGAGTTTTTAGCTGTGCGAATCCCTTCAATGCTAGTGGGAGTTGTACAACTAAAGCCTTACATAGACTTAAGAATAATATTCCTTCATCTATTATTTTTTGTTTAGCCTTCGTATTGATTTTTTCCCCATCTCTCCTCCTTTGTTCTTTAATGAAAATGTAGACTAATTTAATGCTTTTCTTTTCAGTAGTGAAAGGCAGACATCCATGAGTAATCTCTCCCTGGCCTACCACCCTGTGGACAAGCCTATGCCAAGGGCACACTTACGATAGTTAACGCAATAATGATTAATAAGGGAAATCCCTTACCTTGCCAACGTTTCCCAAAAGCAAGCACAGTACAATCAACATAGCATGACTCCTACCTGAAATAATAGACTTTTTAAACAGTTGTTCAAGATGACTGTTTTACCCATTTTGGGTGAACTTTCTTTTGCTACTCATAGTAATGTGGCTGACACAAATAAATGTACATGAATCTAACATTTCAAGAAAGTTCATGCCATATCCTATAAATATCTGACGGCAGAATTTTAATATTCTTTCACTAGCCTGGGGCATAATGCAAGTTGCCTGGCTAGAGTGACTCTTGCTCCTGAATTTCAATTGATTGTCTTCTCATTTTATAAAGGGATTTACTCTGCACAGCAAGGTGGTAGCTCTTTCCCTTCCTGTCTTAGTTGGTGACAACTGACCTAAACACTGAATCCAGTGGGACTACAAAAAATGAAAACACCTTTATCTCTGAATTATATGAGAAAATGGCACTCTCGCTCTCTTTTTTTTTCCCCAGAGAATTTGCACTGTTTTCCACGAAACACCTGCAAAACTTTGGGAATAATATGCTGTTGATTTGGCAAAACTCACAACCATGTATTGTTTATTTAAGGCAGTGCTAGCCAGTTCCCTGGGAAGAGAGCTGTTGTCACCTTGCTGGGTGAGGTGAGGTAATCCATCCCTTTCCCCCAGTCCCTTGCAAAAGGAGAACACAAACCAGATGGAATTCAGAATACTGAAAAAAGGCACTTTGCCAAAATGTTCGTCCATAGAATGGCAGAGATTAAAGCACTTCTGGCTCTGATTGGATTACCACGGTCCAGAAGCACTTTAATCTCTACCACTGCTGCTTTGAGGGAATCCAGTGATTGAGACGTGTGTGGTGGGACCATGCTGTAGAAGCGGATGACTGTACTTAGCTCTTTAATCTTCTAGTCCTGTGGTTGTAGTGGAGAAATGTTTAACCATTGCAGCAGAGATAGAGAAACAGATTGTAAGTAGGTTTTTATCTCTACTATGCAGGAACTCCCTCCCTCCCTCCCTCCCCCCCCCGAGCAGCATAGCCTGACTATGGGCTTGTCTACTCTCCAAAATTAATTTGGATTAAAGTAGGGTGTGAATTCAAAGCCCAGTAGTTATTGTTAAATGATTCCATGTATGGACACTTTTATTCCTGAAGAAGAGTACCTTGTCCCTGTTTAGCCTTGTCCACTTTGAAAGTTGTAGCTATTCTAGCTATTCCGGAATGATGCCATGTGCAGACAAGGCCTTAATCGAAACAAAACAGGGAGGTCGGGGATGGAAAGGGGCAGACTTTGATAATATAAAAAAGTGAAGCAGGAAAAAAACCCAGACACAGAACTGAACAATGAAACCTCAATAAAAGGGGAAAGAAAAAGAGAGAGTTTATAAAACAGAAAAGAGTGTCACTGGAAGAGGCAGTAAAAATAGTCAGGGAGGGTTGAATAGAGTCTCTGTGCCTGCCTAGGACTCAGGCTTCATGAACCTCCAAGCTGTTCATCGATGGAGGCTGCTCTCTGTTGGGAAGAACACACTTCTTCCCTGCATGTGGCACCCAAACCTGACTTCCATCTTATACCGCTGGCTAAAATGACCACCTTTCTCTTAATGGATTCTGTGGCTTTACAAAACCTGACTGCCAGCAGGCTCAGGAGAATTATGTTGAGGGATGTGCTGAGCATGTCATCCAAAATCTTAAACAAGTCTGGGTTTTGATCAGCTAATAAAGAATCTTAAGGAGGCAGCATGTGATTGCTGCTGAAATTCTCCGGTGGATTTCTGGTGCGCAACGGATCTCTCTGGGTCAAATGCACTGGACTCGCCCCTACTCAGTACCGGGACTCTGGTGCTGAGTTCTCCCAGAACATTGGACCCAATGACATCTCCATGCAGGGCACCACCTTTCTTCTCAGATAGTGAGTGAGAGGACTTCGGTTCCCACCGCTTGTCCTACTTGCCATATGGGACCCAATGTCATCATGGACTCTAGGCATACCACCTGCCCAACCTTCATCCTCCATGGTTTGGACAGCCATAATACCAGCCCCCTACCCTCAATGACCATGCTGGGATCCCGGCAGGCCCAGAGGCAACAAGCCTCCCAGGCCTCTAATGTGGCATATCAACAGGTAAGGAGGCACCCTCCTTTAGCTGCAGAGTCAAAGGGTTCGGAACCTCCTGAGCAACTGCTGGAGGAAGTTGAAGCTGAGGCAGAAAGGGAAGGCACCCCTCAAGCTCGTCTCTCGTCATCCTCACCTGATGAGGCAGCGATGCCCCCTTCGCCACCCATCGCGGATGATTTTGAATCATTCCAAGACTTAGCTCAGAGGGTGGCAGAAGCCCTGCAAATACAACTGGTAGACATTCTACATTCTTCCAACTCTGAGTGGCCCCCCCCCCAGTTAGTGAGGCACGCCTGGATCCTTCCAGAGTTATATGGCAGATGCCTTTGTCCATCCCACCGACATGCAAGTGGGCAGACAAAAAGGGCACAAATTTTTTATTTTCCCACCCACCTCCAAATTCCATCGTAATGATCTTGCTCTGAGGAGGTAGAGGAAGTGCTATTACACAGTAGAAAGGGTATTACTCATTGTACCTACCTTAAGAAATGGAAGAGGTTCCAGATCTGGTGCCAACCCCAGGGTGTCACTCCGAATTCAGCCACCCTACCGGTGGTCCTAGACTACCTTTAACCTTAAAGAAATCAGGCCTCTCTGTTAGCTCACTGAAGGTTCATTTCACAGCAATCACAACCTTCCACAAGTGGGTAGAAGGCTACTCAGTTTTCTCCCACCCAACTATGCAGAGGTTTCTTAAAGACATAGCAAACCTCTTCCCCCAACCAGGTCTCCCACTCCCCAGTGAGACCTCAGTCTAGTGTTAGAAGGACTGACTAGACCACCATTTGAACCCATGGCCTCTTGTTCACTAGCACGCTTTTCCACGAAGACAGTATTCCTTATCGCCATCACTTTGGCTAGAAGGATAGAGGAGATAACAGCTTTGGTCCCCCTTTTACTGTGTTCTTCCCTGACAAGATCACATTCAGATCACATCCGAAGTTCAACCTTAAAGTGACTTCTCTGTTTCGCATGAATCAACTTATTCAGCTTTCAACATTTTATCCCAAACCTTATGAGGACATCAGGGAAGCCATCTTCCATACGCTCGATGTAAGAAGAGCCTTGGCCTTCTATTTGGACAGAACAAAGACCTTCAGAAAATCTCTGAGACTCTTCCTCTCCGTTATGGATAAATTGAAATGTACAACGATCTCAGCTAAGCAGTTCTCCAACTGGGTCTCTGACTGTATTAAACTCTGCTACCAATTGCGTGGAGTAACACCTCCATATTCAATATGCAAACATTCCATGAGGTCAGTCTCCTTGCTGATCGCCTTCTCTAAGGGTATCCCTATATCAGAGATCTGCAGAACAGTTACCTGGGCATCTGCGCATGCCTTTGCAGAACACTATGCCATCATGGGGAATTTGGCTACAGATGCCCAATTTGATGCCATAGTACTGGCATCTATATTGGACTTGACTCCGAAGTCCCAGCCTCCAGTGGTGGGTACTGCTTGGGAGTCACCTGTAGTGGAGCACCCATAGGGACACTACTTGAAGAAGTTACTCACCTTGTGCAGTAACGATGGTTCTTTGAGATGTGTGTCCCTATGGGTGCTCCACAACCCACCTGCCTCCCCTCAACTTCGGAGTTCCACGGGCTGCTGTGCAACAGAGAAAGAACTGAGGAAAAAATGCCTGCGCACGCTGGCTAGCCTTGTGGCAGGTGGGGAGCTGTGTGGCTGGGGGTGGCACAGACGGCTATTGAAATTCCCAGATTGGCAGACACCTATAGTGGAGCACCTATGGGAACACACATCTTAAAGAACCATTGTTGCCTAACAAGGTGAGTAACTTCTTCTTTTCAAGACCTAATTGAAGAACAGAGTTTAGAAAGTGAGCCTGAAAACCGACACACATAAGGTTTTGTTAGGTAGACTGTTTAGAAATAAGCTTGAATCCAATTTAACATTTATGATGATGGTTGTCTGATTCACCTAGGCAAAAGTACCTGCTTTTCAAATTGATGTTTGTACAACTTATTGGAGACGCAGATGAGCCATATACAGAGGAAGAGTTATATTAATGTGACGGCAATCACAGTCAATGTTACCAAAAATACACCATCACTCTATCCTCCAGAATTAACATCATAACCTTATGTCAGTGACTCACTATTATCCTAATATCTGTTTTTGGATTCTGTCCAGTCCCATTAGATATCCCCATGTTGATTGCTCTGTTACTGGTGAATGTTAATTGCCTCCAAATCTCTTTGGAGTTCAAATGCTTGGGGAAAAAATACTGAGTGGTAAAGCTGCTAGTTTTATTAACAGGCAAGTAAATAATAAATCTGTTTAGAGATTTGAGTGAAGTGCCTGAGACTTGAGATATAAACAGCGGATCTCACATCTTTCTTTGCATGTCTGTCATATGTTAGTAATGAGATAGCAGAGTAAGCCATATTGACTTTCAACATTTAAATATCAACAGTGTCTATCCAAATCAGTGTGCTTTAGGAGGCAGTGAGAGTCCATATCCTTTCCTGTGGAATTCTCATCTGCTTGATATTAAATGATGTCCCTTATTACCTTTTTAAGACGAGTTTATATTTAGTGAGTCTGTATAATTAAAATGATGATGTAAAAATACAGCTATGATTTGGTTTGTCACCTGTTATTTAGTATTTTTTCCTTCCTGGTAATGCATATTTAATGCATTGTCTTCAGAGAAGTTGATGTTTTCCTGTGCTTTGCTTTAAAAGAGAGAAAAAATCGTATTAATGTTTCTTTTTGCTTAATTGCACAATCTATCAAAAATTATACATGGGAAATCACAGAATACTCCCATTGCAGGATTATTTCCAGAAGTTCATTTTCTAGTGTTTATTTGGTAAAGTAAAACAAAGAAAAATTAAACTTTATGAAAAAGTTAATTACATTTATAAAGTTGAAATAAGCCATGTGAAAAGTGTACTGTAACTATGTAGAACAGGATAAATTCATATTTTGATATCAGGGATCTTCAGTCACTGGATGATATTTGATCTATTGGAGATGTGTAATAACCCACCTTAGACACTGATCCTCTAATTTCATTTCAGGAATTAAATATTTTCAAGTACAGTAATGTCTGTGTACTGTAATGCATTATAGATAAAGAAAAATAACTCTAGATATCACCTACTAAATTGTCTGGCAAAAGCGTTTGTTACCAAGTTATATGGTCTGAAGTTGAGTGTGAGCTGAACATATATTATGTCCATATAGTTTTACTTTAGATGAAATGAAATAAAGTTGCTATTTTTGTTGTTTTATTTCAAGTGGTTGTGAGGCTGATAAAATGTAATAAAAACCACACAAAACTCTCACCTCTTTTGAGCTTCTTACACTAGTCTGAAAGGCATAGGAACTACAAACTAACATGGATGCTTTTAAGCAGTGGAGCATGATAGTGTCTATCATTCAGTTACTATAGTGGGGGAGAAAATGTGAACAGAGCTGAAGTATTCTTTTGTGGGATCGACAAAAAAAATGTGGGGAGGAGAGAGAATAATTAACAATAGTTTCCCATTTACTAGACATGAACCAGAGTTAAATGGCCATTGATCAGTGGCATTTCTTAAACCACTGATATACCAGTAAGTACTTTGAACAGTCATGATCCAATATTGTTAGCCCTTAAACTCCTGCTTCTAAGAAATGGTATTTATGGGAATGACTTCACACTGCCAACCAGTCAATATTTCTGACATCTCTAAAATAAAGACAGTGGCCAAGATGTTTTTAAATGAGTGTCTTAAATTAGGCTTCTTAAATCATACTGAAGTACCTAAATAAGTGGCCTGAATTTCACAGTTGGTGAGCACCCTGAAGCTTCCATTAATTTCCATTTTGAAAATCATGGCCAGTGTCATCTTTAGTTAGTGAGTGGTCCTTGCTGTGAAGATACCCTGTGTGATGGGTTCCCCCCTGGGGTGCCACTTGGAACTGAGCTACCACTGAGCCCTCTGACTCACTAGCCTGGGCTCCCTCACACACTGTGCTGCTGTGACAAGTTACAGACTGCTCCCAGTCCTACACTCCCACCAGCATTCACACAGGCAGGGTAACACCCAGCTGCAGTTACATGCAGGTTCTGACCAGCCTCTGCTGGTCCAACAATAGAGAGGCTACAGCCAAGATAACCTCCAGTTCCCCAGCCTAAGACCCCAGATCTGTACCATCCTGCCTTGGTCAAAACCCCAACCAGTATGAATTTATTACTCAGTTTTCCCCTCCCTCGATGTGGAGAAGAATATGCAACAAGCCTGTGTTAACCAAGCTGAGATTTTCCCCCAGACACTTCACTCAAAGGCACACTGGTTTAGATAAAGCAAAATAACAAGTTTATTAACTAAAAAAGATAGATTTTAAGTGATTATAAGTGACAACAAACATATTAAAGCAAATTACCTAGAATATAAACAAAAACGCAAATTAAGTCTAACATTCTAGAT
Source organism: Chelonia mydas (assembly GCF_015237465.2). Classification (NCBI taxonomy): domain Eukaryota; kingdom Metazoa; phylum Chordata; order Testudines; family Cheloniidae; genus Chelonia; species Chelonia mydas. The sequence goes on from NC_057852.1 coordinate 106,894,058, forward strand.
AAATTGCATATGAATTAGCAATTTCTCACCCTGGCTGATGATACAAGCAGTTCACCAAGTTTCCATACACAGGTTAGAAATTCCTTTAGCCTGGGACTAGCACTTTCCCCACTTCAGTCTTTGTTCCTCAAGTGTTTCCCAGAGTTCTCTTGTGTGGGGAGTGAGGCCATTTGATGATGTCACACCTTACCTTGTATAGCTTTAACATATAGTGGGAACCCTTTGTTCCAAAAACAATTCCCAGCCCAGTTTGTGGAAAAATACAGGTACCCAAAATGGAGTCCAGTATCATGTGATCTGGTCACATGCGCTTGCTGAGTCATAGCAGCCATTACTTGCAGGCCAACTGAAACATTTACAGGAAGGCTAAACATTTTCATAGCCCATTGTCTTTGTTGATGAGCCATCAACACTGTGTAGCTTCTTCATTGTTGTACCTCAAAGGCTAGCTGTGGGTGTTTTCCAGAGGAAGCACATTTGAAATACAGATACATAGTCAATATTTATAACTTCATATACAATAATGATACATGCATACAAATAGGATAATCATATTCAGCAAATCATAACTTTTCCAATGACACCTCACTTGACCCATCTTGTACAAAATGTATCATAATTATGTCATAATTACATCATAATCATTCAGCTATGAAGAATATGTCACACCCTGGTCCTGTCAAGCCTGTTCAACTACTTTTCTATATTTCTATTCACGTTTACGAGAAATTTCCAGAATAAGAAAAACCGGTGCATGTTATGTTTTATAAACAGTTTTAAGTTTCCTTTTTCATTTTAGAGTTCATGATAACATAAATCAAATGCAAAGGAAAAGAAAAAGAATTAATAAAATATTGGATTTTGTTTATTTAGTTTTATTGTGTTTGTGTTTTGCACTACATGTACGTTAAATTTATTCATGATTTATTATTGTATAATATTTCTGATTGTGGGCCCTAATCCTGCAGCCCTTATGTCCCATTGAAGTTAATAGGAGTTTTATGTGTGTAGGTAGATCAGGATTGGGCTCTGTAGATTTACTGTATGATTCAGAGTCACAATTCGGTTTCTGATTTCCTTCTTTGCGTCAAGTAGTATGAGCCAGCCCTTACTGCAAGGTTACTGCTTCAGACTACTTCCTTTTCCATGCTGATGTTGCTGTGTTTGCTCACATGTTGTGGCGGGGGGCTGGTTTCTCCCATTTCAAACTGTGACTGTCCATTCTTTTCCTACCTGCTTAGTGGGACTTGGCAAAGGTGGGTGGAGTTTCGGCAAGGAGTGGGAAGAGGCTCCACCATGCTTGCCAGGGAATAATAATGGGATGCCTTTTACGTGAGCCTGTAATGTGAGTCACAGCCTTTCCATTTGGTATGAATAGACTCTAGCCGTTGATTATTACTTAAATGTTCTCTGCAGAGGCTATGAATAATCAACTGGGCATTAGAAACAAAACGGGATCTGGATTAGTACAACAGCTGTCATTGGGCCAAATCTGTCTCTTATGTAAATTTAATTATGGGTTTGCATAAATTACATGGATTTACATTGGGGATTAATTTGGCCCACTGACTACACATGGATCGCATTCTTTGTCTGTTCATGGATTAGGGTTTCAAGAAGGAGTTTCACTTTTGCTGCAGGGTTACTAGAAGAAATGAACCAAAATAAAATAATCACCATAACTCCAGAAAAAGGTATACAGTATTGAATCACCAAAAGTAATCAGCTGTTGAAAAGAATGAATATTGCCCTTCTAATATGCAGAAATCCTAGAAACCGCTACTGTACCCAAGCACTTGCTAACACAATAAAGTATAATGACCTAATTAAATACAATATAGAATTTCAATAATAGGAAAGTTTATTTTCTGATCACAAGATGTGAGTTGCTGATGTTGACAACCATGCTTAAGTATTTTAACTAATACCAGATACTTACATACTATATATAATGAGGCTACAATGACACTTTCCCATTTGGGGGAAAAATGGTTAAATAGACAAGTGAAAGTTTTTTATGGAAGTTGCCCGAAATCTGACTTTGGGTTAGGGAAGTATTTTGTTAAAAACATTTTGTTCTGTTCTTTCCTGATCGTTACTTGAAATTGTCTAGTTGATGCTGTAGTTCCAGTGCATGGAATCAGTGTGATACCGAATTTAGGGCTTGAAAGTGAAGTTCTGAAGGGTGAACAGGTAGGCTGGCGGTATACAGTTTTCTGAGTCTTCATTGCTGACTTCCTGGGAGTTCTGAGTAATCGGGAATGCAGAAATGGACTCTTTAGCTATGGAAGATGTTTTTCCCATAGTGTTTCTCTTTGCCTGTGTATGTTGTTCACTGATGTACTTAAACATTTGCCCTACTTTTTTACTGCTATCACTGTGTTCTGAGATTCCTTTGTCTGGTGACATTCTAGAGTGCATGAGATTTAAGATGAGGGGTCAGCTTGGAGCCCAGCAGAAACACTGGCAGACTAGCTGGATCCACCACTGGTTACTGTTGGTTAATGGGAAAGTGGTCCTGGAGGCAGAGGTCTATTGGAATTTGAGGAGTGAAACATTTTGGTTCTTTTTGTAGAAATATTTTAAGTCATGGGGGAGGGAGATAACAAGCCGTGGGGTGTCTTTTGGAGGAGTTGGGGTGTGTACATAGGAAGAAAGTCAGGAACAGGGAGTTGGGTATCAGGGAAAGGAAATGATACCTTGGCCCCTGGCTAGAGGTGGGTGGTGTAATGGCAAAGCCCTTTCCCTGCTGGCATGATGGAGGGATAAGTTGTCCAAATTCGAGTGTTATTGTGACCCAGTGTGCCTGCTTCCCCCCCCCCCCCCAATCTTTGCAGTCCTTTGGCACCCCTGGGCACTGGGAAACCCCAGTCAGCCAGAGGTTTGGATTCAGGCTTTTGGTGCTTCCTGGGGAAGTGGAGATGCAGGAGGAGGATGGGATTTGGGGCTCCCAGAACTGACTGGCTCCTGGTGGGGACAGTGCACTTCAACCTGACGACAGCTCTGGGTAACAGCACAGTGCAGGGTGTAGGGAGGAGAGATTTATTGACTCAGAGGTATAGACAGTAGTTTGACTACACTTGTGGTTCATTCTTGAAAATATTCAAGAGACCAAATAATTGAACTGAGCCAAATGTATTGTCTGAAGACAAAACAGTACAATACGAAAAGGAGACATACATACCTTCCTTCTGGGAAACAGATTCTTACAGCATGTTCTCCTTACACAGAAGGGGTGCTTCAAAGATATGCATTTCAGCTAGTTGTATTTATAGGAAGATTTTACAAGTTACAAAACTCTTTACATGTCACTAAAATCGAACCGACCAGTTAGTACCAGTTTCTTAACTTGTTGTTCTATACCTCCCTTATCTTTGTTTGGGATACTACCATTCCAGGTTCTGGTCTGCGCGGGTACTTCCCCAGCTTGTACCGGGACAGAACATTAATGTATTTTGCCTTTGACAAGTTTCCTATTTTCTAATGCCAAATCTGAGGTCAGCTTTGCAAGGTGTTATGGGATACTTGACATACATAAACAGAATTGTGGAGAGAGCATAAGTTGTTCAGTTACCATAACTTCCTAACACTTTATATGTAATGTGTGTTACATTAATACCATGCACATAATACCTGTCAATGTGATGTGTAGACTACACCTAACATATGTTTGTAGGGTAACAGCTCAGAGCTGGGTACGGGGCAATGTGGGAGGAAGAGCTCAGGGCTGGATGTGGGGCAGAAGGAGGGGAGTATTTGTGGAGCTGGGTGCAGGAGGCAGAGCATGGATCCAGGTGCAGAGGCAATGTGAGACAGCTTAGAACTGGTTATGGGGCGGGGGGGAGAGGAGCAGCAAGGCTGGGGGTGGAGGCATGAGTGTGTGGGGCTGGGTGTAGGGCAGCAGGAGGAAGGTCTGGGCCCCCTCCTTAGGAAAATTCTGCTTAAATACTTCAGCCAGATGACCATCTTGTGTTAATTTAATGTAATTTAAAATAAAAATGTTCTTTAAAGACATGTAACTCACTTAGAGTAAAAAGAGTAACTTCGAGATGTGACCATCTAGCTATTTTATCCTTCATATGTCATGGGAGAAGTCCTTGCTGCCAGAGGTAATCCCACTGGCTTCAGTGGAACAACTCTGTGAATAAGGACTTCTTACATGATTAAGAGATTAAAGGATTGCATCCTTAGATTGTAAATTCTTCGGGGCAGGCACAACCTATATGTAGTGTGCAAAGCCCAACTCGCTGACCAACGTCAGTAAATAATACATTTTACTCTGTGTGTGTGTGTGTGTGTGTGTGTGTGTGTGATACCCTTCACTCTCTCATAGACTCAGTTTTATGTAGTTAAAGATTTATTGTAATTACAGATTCTATATGCCATTTATATGTAAAATTAAAAGAAAAATGGAAAAGCTGACCATTTGCAAGACTGGCTTCAAATATTTCCAAGGGAAGATGTTTGTGATGATCTGATTAAAATTCTAGTTTTTATACATTTTAGCAGTAATTTGGTTGAAAAATTGCAAGACTGTAATTTCATTTGGCTGGAAGAAGATGTATGCGATTGTAGAGCAAACTAACTGCAGTTCTAACAGTGTAAAAACCCATTATAAATCAGTAAAAGAAAAACAAAGTACATATCCCCTAATAATAATTTATTTGACCATGCTGTTGAATATATGCATTGTTCACAGATCATGTATTTCTCATCCACTAAAAATATACAAGGCTAAACGCAGAACATTATTTTGTATATGAATATGTAATATTAAGGGAAGAGGAGTTGTGGATTTTGTGGAATGATAATCAGACTGCTGGAGGGCCCTGTTCAGTTTCTCATGCCAGTTGCAAAAAGATCCACAGAGGATAATCAAGCTGTCATCACTATATCTTTTGTTTCTTTGCACATTCTAATTAAAATTACCCCAAATTCCAAAAATGTTTTCCTAGCTATAGCTTTCCAAAGTCTAGTCTCAAAGCTGCCAAACTCTAAAGATTGATTATAAAATCTGTGGTACCTTGGTTTGCTTCTGTTAGTATGTTTTCTTCGAGGCTGGTGAGTGAGTGATTGTATGATTGCTACTTGTCAAAAGTGAAGAGTGAAAATCTGCTATTATTCTCTCCTGTATATTCCCAAAAGGTTATTTTAATCCCACAGGTCACTGCTGGGATTTATTTTGGGAAGCAGACTCTGCAGCAGGGTTTAGAAATACAGCTGTGCTGCTCTGACAGGCTATAGGTAAAGCTATATGGATTTTAGATATATGGAAACAGGTTGTTCTGTGATAGGCATTTTTGATCTTCTTAGTAAATGGATTTACAGCATTTTTGCAGCTTTTCTTTTGGCTGTCAATGATCTCATATGCCTGCCAATAATAGTCCTGATGTTGTGGTCCTTTTTCAGGCAAAACTGTCATGGAGCAATATTAGCATTAACAATAATATTCATATGCACGCCAATACGGTGGGAGTTTTGCCTGAGTAAGAAGTTCAAGATGAGACCCAAAGTCTGGTCAGTGTATGGGCTTGATTGACTATCTTACTCATATTTGTAAATTCTGTTTTATAGTAGCAATAAGATATAGCAGGAAAGGGATTATTGTTCTTGTCTTAAGGATTTGGCCTTGTGCTATAATTAAATTGCCCAGAAGTGCATTGTTGGGCTGGTGTCTAATTGGCTAGATATAATTGCAGATATTGAAAACAGCTTACACTTACATAGATCATGGAATCAGGGAGATTCATTGGGCCTCTAGTCACCCATCGTCCAGTAGATTTTATATCTGGATACCTACCCGTTTAAAATGAAAATTTAAGCTGAAAGATGTGCTGCCGAATGACTTCTTAAAAGTTCAATTTCTTAGTTTCAGAGTTTCTTAGCATAGTTTCATGTGGTATTATGGATACAATTTTTAGCAAGAAATGTGGCCAATAAATACTGTGAAATATTGAAAATATTTAAAGTGTAATATGTTTACCTATCTGATCAAATCAGTGAAGAACTGTGACATATACATTTTAAACATGCTACATGTTCATAAGAGGACATTACTTTCAGGTGCATATCTGCCATTTTGCCATATATATATAGTCCTTATTTAGCAAATATTGAACTAACTGTCAAAGCTAAACCACTGAATACAATGTATATCTACATATCTGAATTAGGGACTTGATATGATGATTTTTGCAAAAATATATACATTTTTATTCTTCTCCAGAATTTTTCTGTGATAAATTCCTTTTCACTTATTATTTAGTCGGTTGTGTTGCTAAACAGTTTTCTCCGTATATCTTATTAGTACAATTGCATTGGTCAGCAGGGGTGCTGTATAAACAGTGTGGTCAGCAATGCATCCTCCTTGAGTTACCTGTCACTTGTAACACTGTTACAATAGTAAGATCACAGTTAAAAGCTTAGCTATAAAAGAGACTTTGCAATAAACCCTAAAACTTTTACATGGATGGGAGTCTGCTTTGCATAATTTGAAATCCAATACTGCTACATGCTTCCATTTCAACAGCTGAGTCAAGGAGATGGAAAACTAAAAGATGTTGGATCATGAGGCTTCCACTGGGTATGAACTCAGTGTACTGTGAGTGAAATGTCACATTCCAAAAGGTCCCGGAATTAATAGTTGCAGTGTCACATCACACTACAGGCTCAGTTCACATGATGCAAGTCCTGTTTATTTGACCTGACCTAAAATAAGAAGGCCTTATGCTTTATTTATGAGCACTGTGCTGCCATCACCATGATGAACGTAACCTTGGGGCACATATCATTTGATCACTTCAATTCACATTAACTACCTGTTTCTAAATGGAGAAAAAATTAACTGGCATATTGTGTTATTCATGAGAAGACACAAAGCTGCCTGTTGTACTGTCATTGGGGCTGCTTAACATGTAATGCTATCCAGTTGTTGAGCTTTGTAGGTTTTCTATTTCTAACATTAGCTGTTTTTGTTTCTTAAAAAGAACTTTGGCATCATTCCAGCACACTGAAAAGTAACGTTATATCAGGAAGTGAGATACAGTCCTGTGTTTTACCATGGAAAGTTAGAGACGTGGTGTTGGCTAGCTGAGATGTCATTTTGCATTACAAGAGCATTTAGCATTCCAGTGTACTGTATCTTAATGTATGAATCCCATCACCTGACTTGTCACCAGGCAGCCCTTTCATGTTCACGATATAGCCACAGGAATTTCTGCATGTTACAGGAATTCAGCCAAGAGTACGCAAAGAATTCAAATGAGCTAAACACCACAGGATTCTGGGAGCCTCTTAAAATTCTGTCTCCTCTTCACAGTGAGCCCAATCCTGCTTTCCTTGAAGTAGATGTGAAATCTGGCTTATAAGACTCCTAATTTTTTTTTTACTTTGCACCCTCACCAAAATTGTGGGTAGAAATGGACCCGAACCAACATCTGAGATATAAATATCCTTGAATTTGAAGAAAGTTTAGCTCTAGATGCAGTGCTTGTGGCTTGGGTCCACCTTTAATTGTCAGGAATGGGCATTAAGTGGTGTACCCCTCTGTGAAATTATCCTAGTTGGTGCACTCAAAAATAGCCTCATCTTTGACATAAATATTTGATGTAGCCTAATTTATTTTTGTTATAGCTTCAGAAACATTGTTATCCAAATACCTGCCTGTTGATATTACAGGGGAAGAGGCAGGTATAATTGATGAGGAAAGACAACAAACAATGATCTGAGTTTCCAGTAGACCCACAGAGGAAATGGATTAGGTAGGGAGAGTAACACAATAGCCTCCTGATTTTAATTGTGCGCTAGCACTCCACGGAATCAGAGGAGCTTGCTCCCAAATTCCATGGAACTGCTAAACCTGCTCTGGGACTTTCCAGTTTCCTGGTGGCACAGCTCCAAATGGGGTCTTGCAGCAAGCAAATCCCATCTAAGTGACTGCTTCTGGAACTTTGCACTGAGGCATTTGGGAGGGAATGATGACGCCATGTTCATCCTCCCCTGCGTATGTGGATTCCAAGTTCCAAGCCCAGAATCAGTAGTCCATCCTCATCCTCCTTGACCTGTCAGCTGCCTATGACATTGTTGAACCATGCTGTTCTTCTTGAAATCTTGTCATCTCTTGGCTTCCATGGTTCTGTCCTTGGGGCCTGGTTCTCCTCCTACCTCTCCAGTTACTCCTTCAGTGTATCCTTCAAGGGATCCTCCTCATCCACCCTCCATCTTTCTATGGTTGTTCCATAAAGCTCTGTCCCTGGTCTCCTTCTCTCTCTCTCTCTCTCCATATCTTATCTCTGGGTCATCTCATCAATAAACACAAATTCGAATACCATGTCTATGGTGATGACTGACAAAACTACCTCTCTGCTCCAAATCTGTCTTCATCTGTCCAAACTAAGATTCCATCTCGCCTCTCTGACATCTCCTTGTGAATGTCTGGCAATCTGCTCAAGCACAAGATGGCTAAAAAAAGAGTTCTTAATCTCTCCCCAACCCCAATCCCTCCCTGATACCTTGTTTCTCGATCAACCTGGAAAACAATCCTTCCTATTATTCTGTCCCGTAATCTGAGCGTCATCTTTGACTCGGATCTCTCTCTAGATACTAACATACTGGCTATGTCTAAGTCTTGCTGATTCTTTCTGCACAACACCTCTAAGATAAGACATTTTCTATCCATCCATACAGCTCATCATTTCATATCTCAGTTACTGCAACATCCTTCTTTCTGGCCTTGACAAATGGACTCTTGTCTCACTCATACCCATACTCATACCCACTCAGGTGCTGCAAAGATCATTTTCCTTTCCTGTCACTTTGACCTCTCTCTTAGTATAACTCTGCTTGCCCTCCCTTCTCTATTGCATCAAACATAAGCTGCTTGTCTTCATTTTTAAAGCCCTCATGATCAATTCCCACTTCACCTATCATCTCTCATTCATTGTCAAAAAGAAAAGGAGTACTTGTGGCACCTTAGAGACTAACCAATTTATTTGAGCATAAGCTCACTTCATCGGATGCATACCGTGGAAAATACAGATAATGTTTTTATACACACAAACCATGAAAAAATGGGTGTTTATCACTACAAAAGGTATTCTCTCCCCCCCCACCCTACTCTCCTGCTGGTAATAGCTTATCTAAAGTGATCACTCTCCTTACAATGTGTACGATAATCAAGGTGGGCCATTTCCAGCACAAATCCAGGTTTTCTCCCCCCCCCCCCACCTTGATTATCATACACACTGTAAGGAGAGTGATCACTTTAGATAAGCTATTACCAGCAGGAGAGTAGGGTGTTGGGGGGGGGGGGTAGAAAACCTTTTGTAGTGATAAACACCCATTTTTTTCATGGTTTGTGTGTATAAAAACATCTTCTGTATTTTCCACAGTATGCATCCGATGAAGTGAGCTGTAGCTCACGAAAGCTTATGCTCAGATAAATTGGTTAGTCTCTAAGGTGCCACAAGTACTCCTTTTCTTTTTGTGAATACAGACTAACACGGCTGTTACTCTGAAACCATTCATTGTCAAGTTACCAATGCTCACCTCTGATTGGCCCATAATGCCAACCTCCATCACCCACTTGTTTTCAGACAAATACTTTCATGCTTTCTCCCTTACTGCCCCACTCATGTATGAGGCGCTCCTTGGATGCATCTGCAAAGCTACCTCATTATCTACCTTCAAATCCCTCCTCAAAATTCTCTTTTGCCACTGGCTACAAAAAACTTGGCAACTGATGGTCTGCTGAGACCATTACATATCATGCTGCTTCCTGGTACTTCCCTATCTGTCTGCATCTGTCTTTTGTCTTCTACTTAGGTTATAATCTCCTTGGGGGAGGGACTGTCTTTTTGTTCTGCGTTTTTACAGTGCCTAGCAGAAAGGGGTCCTTGTCCATGACTAGGACTCCTAGGTGCAACAGTAACATAAATAATAAATCATTAGTAATAAAAGGAGAGGAAAAGTTGACTCCTGCTGTGTTGGCCAGGGAAATGTGTGGGGTTCCTTCTGCCAATGGATCTGGGGGAACAGCTAGTCCCTGAGAGCACAATTGCACATTCGTGACTTTTGAAAATTAGCCAGTAAGCAAACAATAAAGACTAAAGACAATGCATTACAGGAAGGCCTTTTTTCATTTATTTTGACAATTAGTTTATTTTTAATTATTTATATACTACTTATAGTTATTAATAAACATACTGTAGTAGATCTTGTAAAAGTAATGGCTTCTCAATAACATGAGATATTACTACAACATTCTGCTATTAAATCTTTTCTGGGAGCTGGGATGAGCCTGTCAGTTTGTGGTGTGGATATAAAGTGTGGTGATTATGGAGTTTCTGCTGCACAGTATTTCTGTAGCTCATTAAGCATCCATAACCAGTAAAAGCGTTGGGGCACTGCATGTAGTCTGTTAAAGAGATATTGGGTACAGTGGACAGATGGCAACCTGTCCTTGCCACTGAGTCTCAGTTCAACAGTGAGACCCCCACTTCCATGCAGAGCAGAAAAGGAACTGAAAATGAGAAGTAATTATGGAAAAGTTACATAGCCACAGAGAGACTCGAATGGACATCTTCAGAGAAGGAATCTTGGAAACAGAGGCTCCTTAGCAAAGGCTCCCCTGTTCTTTACAAACAACTCTCACCTGAGACCTGACAAACTCACTACACCAAACACATGTTTTGCAGGATATTTATCCATAAAGGGCAACAAGTAAGGTATCTACAGAAAGCTCAGAACTTGTCAAGATTCATAATCATTGTGAGATGTGCGTACGGGTAATATTTAAGGAATAATGTATATATTTTGAAAGTCTACTTTATGGACTTGGAGTAGAAATTGGTCGCCAAGGGATAATGTATCTCAGTGATGGCCCATTCAAGCAGGAGGGAGTTGTCACCCCATCCTATTTAGCGTGTGATGCAATGCAAAGTTCAATCCTTGTACAATGCTAAGACTTTCAGTGGACAGCAATCAGAGGCAACTGCGAACACTCAAAACCACTTGAAGGTAAATAGCTCCCCAACATTAAAACAAGACTGGGGCCCCCCACCTATGAAAAGAAACAGAAGACTGTTTCAATAGCACACGGAGGGAGAGGTCCTCTGGATCCATTCACTGGGGAAACCCCTTGTGGAACGGCATTTTCATAAATGTTTGGATCCTGGTTCTTGTGAAACTAGCCACCTCTGCAACAGACTAAATTTTGAGGGGAAAACTTACTTTGAGGGGAAGAGAAACTGTTTACTTGGTTTAAGGTAAACACTGGTAAACAGGGGTACACTGCTCCTTTGAGGGTACAGAGGATCTGGAATTTCTGCTAGTAGCCAACGGCATGGATATCACACAGGAATGCTTCAAAAGGACTCGGTGACTGGGGTGCACCTATTGTTAACGTGCAAGGTGAAGTTAGGGCTGGCATAGCCCAGAGGAGAGTCCTTGAGTGAAGGCTGATGATGATAGGGCGAGGACATCCAGCCATGCACAGAGAAGACTAATCATGCTGGAAGCAGGGGGTTAGCAAGGTGGCTCATGTCCTGGGAGCCCTAAGAACTGTCTCAGAGACTCACAGAGGAGGCCCCTGCTCTCAGAAACCTTGCCCTAACTCTAATCCAGTTTGAATCTCTGGTGGCAAGCCAACAACAGTTTAACCAATCTCAGTTGCCTTGGCAGGATATAAGGTGAAAGACAATCATGTGAGTAGATCAGTCCTAGGTTATTAAGGGCATTGTATTTCAACAATGAGACCTTGAAATGCACTAGTGGTTGGCTCACTGGCTGCCAGTACAATTCACAGAGGGCAACATTTTCCATGTTATATCATATGTATGTGAGGTTTCATTCCCCCTTTGATAATTCCTCTAACTTCCTCTATTGTTATGAAGGTATACTAAAACGGTGGGCTATACACTCTTAAAAGTGGCTTTTTCTGGTAGATTGAGCTGCATCACATTGGCTATAGGTTTCCATAAAATTACAAAATTGTGGTGTAAACTGTAATAATCTATGACCAGATCATCACTTCACTAGAGGTATGTTCATGTTAATTTTTTAAGTGACTCTATTAAGTATTCAGCTTTTTTATTTTTATTTTTATAAAAGTTTAGCTTGAACCTGCTGGGTGAAATGAGACTGTATTGTCCATTAGAATTATAAAGATAATTGCTAAATAAAAGTGACTCTTTTAATTTTGCTCCTGCACAATCCTCTGTGATCAATTCTATTCCCTAATAAATACTGCTTTTTATTTGAAAACTGTGAGCTGTAATATATATTAACTCCATACAGGTATTTCACAAGACATCACATTTTAAAACACATTTGCAGTATTATCACTTGTGTGTAAAATGCCCAGATCTACATACTCAAATACAGCATATTTCTTACTCCCAGTTTTCTATGCTGGCAGTTTTTTAGGGTGTAGCGGTCACGTTGTTTTTTTTATTTTTATATATATATATAAAGCACTAAAGAACTCTTTGCTGGCAGCTTAAAACAATTGAACCACTGTCAATTTATAGTCTTTAATCGATCAATACAAAATTGCTTTATTTGCCAGTTTTAGTGATATTAGCAAATACATGTAAATAGAAAATAAAATCAATCAGCTGCTGTTCAATAAGAAAGCATCATGTTTACCTCAGCCTTGTAGGTATTTTGCCCTCCTACACGACTATTTTAATTAGCAGTATGAGTTTTGGATAGTTTAATTTGTTTTATGATTGTATAAAAATACTCCTTTAGAAGGGTTTATTTATAAACTGCCCAGGTAATTAACAATAATATTTCAACAGCAGCTGTAAAAGCAGGGTGTCCTGTGAAACATTGCTTTTCACTCTTCTTTATCCAGACCAACATGATATTTACTGGGGTCTCTTTTTTCCTTATTGCTTTTAGCCGAAGGCAGCAAAAGAAGAACAATGTGAAGATCAGATAATTAAATGAGAAAATAAACATTTAATTAATCTCCTCCCCTGAGATATTCCTTCCATATAATATAGTAATAATAATGCCGTATACTTTTATGGTGACTTTCATTCTGAAGGATCACATGGAACTTTACAAACTTAAGGTCCAATCCTGCACTCATTGAAGTAATGGCAAATCTCCTCCTTGCTTCTCTAGGCGTAGGATTGAGTGCAGCAGAACCTGAGACAGCAAGATAGTGAGTGCCTTTTGCATGATGCTGAACATTCCGTGGGACCTGATGGTGCTTGATATTTTTCAGTATCAAGTCCAAAATAAGTTGAGTACTTCAAACCCTTATTCACAAGAGCAGTCCCATTAGATTTCAGTGATTAACTACGTGGGCATAGGTTTGCAGGCTATGTAGATTGTCATGCAACTATATAGAGATTGTATACCACTGAAATGCTGCAACTGTTTTAATATTCTTGTATCCTTATACATTTCTTGAGGTCCCTTCCAGTCCTACATTTGTGAGATTCCATTATCAATACCTCAGCATCAAGCCAAATTTGTTCTTCACTTGTGGCATTTTGGCATAAAACTCCATTGAGATCCAAAATAAACTCATTTATAACATAGGGCCTGTGCTAGTACAAGATTTGCTTGATGCCCTAAACTGCCTTATTGGGTGGAAGCACTAGTACCTGCGGTGTTGATCCTGCAAGCCTGATTTATACAAATAATCCTTACTCACATGAGTCGTTTCCGGGAAATCAGTGTGGCTACTTGGGCAAGGAAAGCATTGCAGGTTGACTCCTGGAAAACTTAAATTCTGTAAACATATTTTTTATAAATTGTATTTGGTTTCCTTTTATTCACAGTACCAATGAACAGCATTTTTTTTTTTTAAAAAAAAGTGTATTAATAGCATATTCTGAGAGAATTCAAGGTTTTGTGACAGATTGTGGGTGCTAGAGACAGATGAAGCCATTTCTGGTGTTATATAGCAAATTACGTGTCAAATCTTGAAGATCTGGCTCAACCAAAATGCCCACTAACCTCACCGAAACTTTTGCCTGAGTGAGAATTGGGTAAAATGTGAGCAAAGACTTCACGATTTGGGCCTGTATACAAAATTCTTAGTTCAGATCTGCATAGCAAATCTTGGTATTCTGTTTGTGAAGAAGTTATATTCCCGTCAGGGGCTGCTCTATACCTATCTGGAGAACAAGATCTTGGATTTCAGAATGTTTACTGTGAGGTTCTGAGAGGATAATTTTGCCCCAATTCTTTGCTATCAAGAAATTAAAATGATCGCTACAGTTAATGAACATTCTTTAATGTAAATTAGAGTTGTCTGAACATTTGATCAGTCTAGCTGTGGTATGTGTGATTCAGGAGGTTGCCTATTTGATTTCATACTTTCCAAAATCTCACCTGAAAAAAGTGCATTACAAAACCAGTCCTGGCATGAATGTGCTCTAAATGTATAAATACGTTTTTTTGAACAGGATACAAATAAACCATAATGAATAAAATTTGTTGCTTTATATTTTTAACAACTTTACTCTTTTTACAAGATAGGACTATGGATTATTATTAAATAAGATACTTGGATCTTTATTTAAACATTTAAGTCTTTTTTTAAAAAAATGCCTGTTTTTCTTAAGGAAAACAACGTACCATGGACAATACTATGATTTCTGCTGTTAGAAAGGAATAATTACTTACAGCTACTATTACAATACACTTGGTTGCTAAATGCATAAATCTAACAATGCTACAATACAATGCTACAATGAGCTTCGTGAATTGGAAAAAGATAGAATTTAAATGCTTTTGGCATCTGACACACATTTCCCAAAGAAGGTCTGTAATTTCCTGTGCAAGAGATAGCTTATCCTTTAATGAATGCAGTTTAAAAGAGGGGTGAAATGGTGTCTCAGGATTCATGTAATTTAGTCTTTGGTCTGCCAGGTATACCATTTTACTTATTGCATTTGTTTTTAAAGCCATCAAACTTATTTTGGGATTTGTATTTATTTACTTATTCAGCGGGGTAGTTAGCTTATATTTGGCATTTCAGAATGCAAGGTTAAAACCAGTAAGTCAGCCTGTTATTTAAGTGTATTTTAAATGTACAATGTATTACTTATATGCATTTAGAGAAGCCTGTATTTGTAAGTGTTAATGTAAATGCTTGCATGGCTCGCTGTGCATCTGTGAGGAAAGCTGTAGATTATATTGTAGCTCACTGCAGTTTCTTTGACCTAAGCATCAGCCATGAAAGTTTAATGTAATCTTCTCTAGTGCACCCAGCAGTCATACAGGTGTAAGCACAAGACAGTATTCTCACAGTGACCTGTGCGACATCGGTGCAGGTCCATATTATTCTACTCTCAGGTTTGGTTTTCAGAAGCAGCGTAGTTGGTAAAATAGGCAACATTTCCCCCCCCCCACCAAAGAATTTTATAGATCACTGAAAATGCAGTATTTCACTGTGTGGCGGTAAAGCTAAATTTACAGTGAAAACCAGTGTAAGTGGTTCTGGGAACAGCACTAGGATATGCAAGGGAGTAAGCGTTGGCATTGTTGAAATTCATGCCTCTGTGTTGTTACTCTGATAAGCCTACGGTCATGGTGTTAGGTAGCATCCGCTTCTCATATATATGCCAGTGCCATCTGCAAGAGAACAAGCAGCCAGTTCCCCAGAGGATCTCTCAGAACATACCTGCTGCCCCTCTGACCTGAGCAGTTCATTCTCTTTGTCAGAGTAATGCTGCCTCTTGCTCCACTTCTGCTTATTGCTAAAGGGAAGCTAGTGGGTCTTCGATCAGTGGTAGTGGCTGTTGACTGAATTTAGTCCTTGAGAGGTGGGAGTGTTGGTGCAGATGTACAAAAACAATGCACACATCCGTTTTCAGTACAAGCCACTTGTATCTCAAATACCTATAGTTCTCAGCCTCATCTGATTAAAATGCAATGAATTATTTAAAACCTTATGGACCTGTTGAAGTGTTGAAAAATCCGGACTACTGGTGACAAGAGACAACTTGTAATAATAAGAATGAAACCTTACCCTTTTCTTTCTGGCCTAAAAATAAAATATCGGTATTCCCTGGGACCAATTATGAGAGACTATTTATGTATTTCATGCAGCTGAGTTTCACAATATTGACCAGTTCCTTGCAAGCTTTGAGATGGTTATACCTTGCCTTTGCCCCAGTGTCATTTAATTAGCTATAAGTCCATGTACAGTTCAGTCCAGCTGGTTTTTCAAGACAAGTTGTGGTTTCTCTTTTGGCTAACTCTCTACTTCTCCTGAGATTGAAGGTGTTGAGTCTTGTAATTCATTTTGTTCCACCATTATTGATTTGATGGCAACAGTCCAAATGTTGAAAAATATTTTCCAGGTTGTTGTTGCCCTTGGCTTACAAAGACATTGTGTAAAATGGAGAGTGAGGATCAGAAATTGAAGTATCAGTAGTGTCACCAAGGTTTGAAGGTCAATTTTCAATAGCGAGAGCAGTTTATTGTTAATTGCAGAGATTTTCAAGGGCATCATGCTCTTCTGATGGTGTCCGAGGATATTCTTCTGTGGGCTCTTTCTGTCACATCACACGTTCAAAAAAATTATTCCCTCATAAAGGAGAGATGCAGAGATTTCAAGGTAGGATTATGCGGAAGATTAATGATATTACCATAGTAATAACCTAGTAGATGGTACCTGAGTGCAAGTAGCCAAGTCCTGGAGGATCAATGACTTATAGGGGAAAGAAGGTGGAGATTTCCATGACAGTTGGTAGGAACTGGGGGTGGGCACCATCTTGGCTGTAGTATGTTGGGAGTTTGTGAGGGGGCATCGGTGGAAGGAAGGAGGACTGTGTTGCTCTGGACATGGGTGTGTGTGAGCCCAGGGAAAGGATGTGATGGACACTGGTAGACAGGGGCTGATGGTGAGCACTTTGAACTTAGGGTCGTGCATGTCCTGAGGGAAGGTGGAGGCAGGGTGGCCGAGGAGCAATGTATCCCACCAGGCTGGAGGTCCAGACTATGCATCTACCAGAGGAGCAGGGCTCCTCACCAGACTAGCACATCTCAGCTTTGTGTGCCTCGCTGGTGAGGTTAGAGGTCAGAGGGGAAGGGGTGGAGGCGGAAGGAGTAGGGAGGGGGCTGGGCACCTCCAGAGGTGGGGGAACAGACTGTGCTATTGTTTCAGTGTTTTTATTGTTGAATTCCCTTAAGTTTCCCATCCCCATTCCAGCCCTTGTGTTTGTACCCGTTCCTTTGCTTAATATTCTTTTATATAAATGGTCTCAGAACTCCTCTGTGTATAATTCGGTTTTATGTCAGCAGTCTCTAGATCCACATAAGCAAAGGGGGCACATGCCCAACCCAGAGAGGAATAGATGCTCACTGTCTTGGGATATCTACCAGCACATGTGTCCAGCATGATGGTGGAGTGAAGTAGGCACAAATTGTTGTTAAGGATGTAATTGTGGGGATTATCCCACAACTGAGGCAAGTGAAAGTCTGTGGTCCAGGTCATATGAAACTACTGTGTCAGTTGTAGAGTTTTTTTTGTTGTTGCTAGTTATTAGACATTTGAAGGGAAGAAAACGAGTGACAGGGAGGAGGGGGACCCCTTTCAAATATGCCACCTCCGAGAAG
This sequence comes from Chelonia mydas, assembly GCF_015237465.2. Classification (NCBI taxonomy): domain Eukaryota; kingdom Metazoa; phylum Chordata; order Testudines; family Cheloniidae; genus Chelonia; species Chelonia mydas. The sequence goes on from NC_057852.1 coordinate 106,911,644, forward strand.
GGTACCATGGCCCATGTTTAATCCAGCACCTTATAGTGGGAAGCAAAAGGAGTAGAGCAGTTCAGAATGGCAGCAGAGTTGAATGGATAGGCTGAGTACACTAAGTTGGAGTTTGAGTCTGTTGCTCATAGGGAAAGCCAGGGAGCCTGTCAAAGATTTAGCAGTGAGGTTTGGCAGGACCATAAGTGCCTAACAGATGCCCTCAAACATTCTTTGGAGCCTGCAGCATGCACTGACTGGGACTGGGTGGTTTTTTCCAACCATAAGAAGAAGCCAGAGGAATCAGTTTTGGAATTTAGTAACACCCTGAGGAGATTGGTCTTGAAGGCTTTCCCACAAGCAATCTCTAGGACACAAGATGTGCTAGCATGAGATCAGTTCATCAATCACACTTCTAGTGAGGAGACAAGAAGACAATTCAGGATGGGGAAGCCCCAAGGATTAGATGAATCTGTCAGCTAACTACAGAGATGGAACTGGCAAGGAGATTGGAAGCTTCAGATGCTCAAGGGTACATGCCCATTCTACAGAAGAAAAGAAGGGTAAAGACACCATCCGATGAGTCACCAGCTATGCAGACAGAGCTGGGAGTGTTAGAAGAACAATGGGGGTGAACTGGATCATCTTAAGGAGGCTGTGAAGATCTAGGCCCAGGGCAAGCTCCCATGGAAAGATCAAGTCGGGTCACAGTGGAGATGACATTGAAGAGAGGAAGATGACTGATGCTGATGTGATAGCACTGACCACTTTCGGAGGAAATGCCTAAAGAGGAAGGGGTTCTCGGGGCAGGGAAATTGAAGAGAGGAGTGGATAAGAGCCCATACACTGCCGCAGTATTGTGGCGCTCAAAGAAGGAGATGGTGATTGCTTATGCAGTAAGGTTGGGATACTAGCTAGAGGCAAAATTGGAGAAGTCCACTGCCGGTTTCTCCAAGACTTGAGTGCCCTAGTGTCTATTGAGTATAGCCATTTGTGGGAGCAAACAGCATCTGAAACTGAGAGGAGTCTTCAGCCCTATAAGTTGGCTGTCGGGGTGGCTAACAGAGCATGCTTAAAACTCTGGGAATGTGGTACACAGTCATCAATCTCCAGGGTTTAAGATTGACCTGGGAATTTCTTGTTGCAAAAGATGCCACTCAAGACGCCCTGATTGGGACCAACTTATTGAGGAAATACCAAGCCACTGTGAGTTTCACTGACTCGTCCTGTTCTCTGCTGGGAAGGCATTTCCCACTGTCTGCTCTGGATAGCCATGTGGAAGTGCATGAAGTGGTGGAAAAGAATCTAATGGTGCTCCCTAGAAGAGAGGTTTCAGAGTAGCAGCCGTGTTAGTCTGTATCCGCAAAAAGAAAAGGAGTACTTGTGGCACCTTAGAGACTAACAAATTTATTTGAGCATAAACTTCCGTGAGCTACAGCTCACTTCATCGGATGCATTCAGTGGAAGAGAGATGAGTATCTGAGACATATTGAAGGGCTGGTGTTGGGAAGGTGAGGTGGACCTGTTTGAGCCCAAGCCTTCAAGCAGGCTAGAGCTCCTGGTGGAAACTCAGTTGGGAGGAGCTGATGGGGCAAAGTCCTTGTGCGAGAAGCCATGTAAACAGAGCCTTTGGCTGTTTACCAGGGGATTGTGATTGACGTATTCAAGATGGGCACATTGGAAAGGAAGGAAAGGCCCAATGGAGATGTAGAGAAGTTGGGCCTTGAGAGTAAGTTAAATCAATACTGTCTGGATCCTGAACAGGTATGAGCAGTGCAGGAGGTTTTTTTAGAGCACACAAACATACTTGTTATATTGACCATGATCTAGGAGACACTGGGGTAGTGAAACACCAGACTAATACTGGGAATGCCAGACCTATTGAACAATGACCTTGAAGAGTCCCCATCAATTTTCAGCAGTTTCAGCAACAACTGAGAGAGGTGGAGGAAAGAGGGATCATTAAGCCCCTTGTGAGCCTATGGGCTGTTTCAGTGGTGTTGGGGAAGAACAAATGTGGAGGTGTGTGGCTGTGTGGATTATTGTAGACTGAGTAATGATACTGTTAAAGATGCTTATCCCTTGTCGCAGACTGATGATGCATTGGATTTCCTGGTTTAAGCCCAATGAGTATCCACCCTTCACCTGGCTAGTAGGTATTGGCCAGGGGATGTCCATCCAGAAGATAAAATTCAAATAGCATTCAGCCCCAAGCAGGGACTTTTTAAGTTCTATGTAATGCCACGTGGTACATGTAATGCACCTGGTACATTCCTAAGGCTCATGGACATCATATTAGCAGTCTTTCAGGGAATATCCTGCCTGGTGTAGCTGGATGATATCATCATGATAGGCTGAACTAATAGCATATAGGAAGGGTAAAAAGAGGGATGATATGAGCACTCCGCATAAAATCAAGATGTTGAGAGCAAAATCAAGGAACCAAAGGAGACAAAGAAAAGAAATTCTTGAATTGCCTATAGACTAATGCTAGATGCCAGGGTAACAAATGAGGAATGGGAATTGCTCATCAATGAACATAAATTCAATCTAGTTGGTATTACTGAAACCTGGTGGGATGATTTGCACAAGTGGAATGTTAAAATCAATTATTATAACCTATTTAGGAAGAATCAAGTGTGGGAGTGGCACTCTATGTCAAAAATGGTATTACCTGTTTGAGTCACTGATAACTCAAAAGAAAATGATCTTGAATGGTTGTGGATCAGTGTCCTAATAGGTAAAGCGCAAGATGGGGTACTAGTTGATGTCTGCTACAGATCACCAAATTGCACGAGAAAACTAGCTCCTTATGGAGCTATCTATAATATGTAGGGAAAAAAACCTGTGTGATCACCGAGGACTTCAACTTGAGTGACATATGCTGGAGGTCTTATGCTGCCAGTACTAAAACATCCTTGGAATTTCTAAACATTATACATGACAATTTCCTAACTCAAAAAGTGTTCCAGCCAGCACAGGGTAATTCTATATTACACCTTGTCCTAACAGATAAAGAGGAACTAATCACAGAATTAATAGTTAATGGTAACTTAGGAATAAGTGATCATGACTTGATAATATTTATAACGTCCAAGAAGAATAAAGTCCAAACTTGTAAAAAAAATATATATATATAATATAAATATGGTATTTTAATAGGACCTGTTTCACAAAGTTGAAAACAATTATGAGCCAAATGGGCTGTGAGGAAGAATTTTAATCAGAAAAATGTGAATAATAATTGGCAATCATTTAAGAATACCTTACTAGATATCCAGAAAGCCCCATCCCACAATTGAGGAAGAAGGCTGTGCTGGTTAAGAAACCTAACCTGGTTTAGAGGGGAAATGAAGGTTGCTATAAAAAGTTAAAAAAACCAAACAAACCCAACAACAAATGGAAGAGAGGGGAAATTGATAGTAATGAATATAAATCAGTTAGGAATTGTAGAATTCCTAAGGGAAGCCAAGGGACACAAAGAGGAAATCTATGGTGAGCAGAGTTAAGGACAATAAGAAGGCGTTTTTAAATATATTAAGAACAAAAAGAATCCTGACAATGGTATTGTTCGATTACTAGATGAAAATGGTAGAATTGTCAATAATATTGCAGAAAACGCAGAAATTTTCAATAAATATTTCTGTTCTATATCTGGGGAAAAACAGAAGATGAAGTCTCATCATAGGGTGATAACATTCTTTCCATTCCACTAGTATCTCAGAAGGATGTTAAACTGTAGCTACCAAAACTAAACGTTTTAAAATCAGCATGTCCAAATAACTTGTGTGAGAATTTTAAAAGAGCTGGCTGAGGAGCTTGCTGGACCATTTATGTTGACTTTCACTAACTCTTGGAGCACTAGGGAAGTTCCGGAAAACTGGAAGAAAGCTAGTGTGACAGTGTTTCAAAAAGGTAAATGAGATGACCCAGGTAATTATAGGGCTGTCAGGCTGACATTGATCCCAAGCAAAGATAATGGGGTGGCTAATATAGGATTCAATTAATAAAGAACTAAAGGAAGGTAATGTAGTTAATGCAAATCAACATAGTTTTATGGAAAATAGGTCTTGTCAAACTAACTTGATTTTTTTGATGAGATTACAAGTTTGGTTGATAAAGGTAGTAGTTTTGGAAGGCATTTGAGTTGGTACCATATGACATTTTGGGTAAAAATTAGAATGATATAAAATTAATATAGCACATATTAAATGGATTAAAACTGATAAGTCTCAAAATGTAACTGTAAATTTGGAGTAGTCTTTGAGTGGGTCTGTTTCCAGTGGGTTCCTGCAGGGATCAGTTCTTGGCCCTATGCCATTTAACATCTTTATCAATGACCTGGAAGAAAATATAAAATCATTGCTCATAAAGTTTGCAGATGACCCAAAAATTGGATGAGTGGTAAATAATGAAAAGGACAGGTCACTGATTCAGAGCAGTCTAAGTTGCTTGGTAAACTGGGTGTAAACAATATGCATTTTAAGACGGCTAACTGTGAATGTACACATAATGTAGGCCATTACATACAGGACGGGGGACTCTATCCTGGGGAACAGTTTACTCTGAAAAAGATATGGGGATCATGGTAAATAACCAGGTGAACACATTCTCCCAGTGTGGCCAAAAAAGCTAATGCAATCTTGGGATGAATAAACAGGGGTATCTTGAGTAGGAGAAGAGAGGTTATTTTACCACTATATTTGAGACTGCTGTGACTATTGCTGGAATACTGTGTCCAGTTCTAGTACCTACAATTGAAGAAGATATTGATAAATTGGAGAGGGTTCAGAAAAAAACCATGAGAATAATTAAAGGATTAGAAAATATGCCTTCCAGTGGATAGATTCAAGAAGTGCAATCTATTTAGGTTAAGAAAGAGAATGTTAGTGGGTGACTTGATTGCAGTATATAAATGCCTACATGGGGAACAAATATTTAATAATGGGCTCTTCAATTTATCAGAGAAAGGTATAACATGATCCAATGGCTGGGAGTTGAAACTAGACAGTTCAGACCAGAAATAAGGCATTTATTTTTTAAAAGAGAGAGTAATTAACCATTGGAACAACTTACCAAGTGTTGTGGTTAGTTCTATATCACTGACAATGTTTAAATCAAGATTGGATGTTGTACTAAAAGATATACTCTAGGAATTATTTTGACAGTTCCATGGCCTATGCTATACAGGTCAGATTAGAAGATCAAAGTAGTCTCTTCTGGCCTTAGAATTTATGAAACTGTGAACCCTTTGAAGAACACCTGCAGAAACTGAAATTGATACTCAAGAGGTAAGAGGGTGCCAATTTGAAAGTTAAACCAGCAAAGACTGAACTTTCCTGCCGGGACAGAAAATATTTGGAACGTGTGATTTCTACAGAAGGAGTAGGCCCACATCCACCCTAATGCGGAGGCCATCAGAGCATGGTTGTTACCTTGGGATATAACTGAGCTGCACAGTTTCTTGGGTTGGGGCTCCTACCACAGATGATTTGGAGCATCTTTGCTATTGTTGTTAGCCCCTTTCATAGGATTTTGGACAAGGCAAAGTTCCTCGGGATTGAGGAGTGACAGGATGCCTTCATGGACCTGAAGTGGGGATTGATGTCAGCTCCCATCTTATCTTATCCAGACACTCAACTGCCTTCTTGTTGGACACTGACGCAAATGAGGTAGGCATTGGAGCAGTTTTATCACAAGTGGAGGATGGCTAGGAGAAAGTGATAGCTTATGCTAGCTGAGCTTTAAGTAGAGCAGAGTGCAAGTATGTGATGACAAAGAAGGAGCTGCTATCTGTGGTGACCTTTACCAAATATTTTTGGCATTTTCTTCTAGGGAGGAAATTCATGTTGAGGACAGATCACAGTTCTGTCCAGTGGCTGCACAATTTCCATCAACCTGAAGGGGAATTAGCTAGATGGTTGGAATGGTAGGCTCAGATTGACTACCAGATTGTGTACCGCCTGGGGAAGAAACACCAGAATGGCAATGCTTTCTCCTGATTTGGGAGAAGCTGAAGCAGAGACCAAGGTCGTGGAGGTACTGCCATTCTCTAGGGGCTGGGGCTGGGGCTGAGGGTCAAGGATCATAATACTCAGAGATGCAGAAAATGTCTAAAACCATTTTCTGTCAGTGAGTCAGTAGGTTGGCATGGGAGCCCATAGGAAGATACTGATATAGAGAAATTGATAAGATGGGACAGAACTGATCGTGGGGAGTTCCCAGAGGAAGCTCAGCATCATCCTTGCCTCTGTGGCCCAAGTTGAGTGTTAGACAGCGGATACTGGTGTAGAGACTGCCAGTATCTGGGGAAAGGTTGGAACTTGTTCAGTAGTAGTGCTAAAGAAGGAAATGCTGGTGATTTTAATGGTCCTTCATGATGTAAATAAAGAAGGAGGTTTGAGTATAGAAAAAGTCGCTCATAAGGTCCAGTCCCAGTATTTCTGACTGGGATTGAGAAAGTCTGCGAGGGATTGGTGTAGGTCATGCAAAATGTGTGGGGTTCAGAAAGAAATAGGAAGTAAACCTAGGGCTCCAAAGGTCTCCACGCAGGTTGCGGGTCCCTTGAAAGGCATTGGATATCTTGGGGACCTCTGCCCATTAAGCCCAAAGGGAACAAATATGTGCTGATAATGGCTATTTATTACCCCCCTTCCTGACTGTAGAAAGGGCTTTTGTTAAGAGGTTTGTGTACTACCATGGAGTGTCTCAGTCCTTGCATACTGCTAGTGCTTCTCATGTCTGTCCACCACACTCATAGGTTTTTCTTCTGTTGGGAACATGTATCCTGGTTGGTAGCCCTGATGAGATCTTCTATGGTGTACGGTTTCTCCAGGAGGCGCAGACCAACAGATGTTCCATAGGATTTGCTTCACCACTGGGTCTTTGGAATAGCCCCACATCTATACGTTGACTTTTGACCTGCCAACTCTTGTTTGGAGGTGATTTAAACATCTCTAGGTCAAACAATCTTTCTCTGCACCTGCAAGAATGCATTCGGCAGTGTCTGTGCATTTTGACATCCTTGTCAAGTATTTTGAGCCAAGGAAGCCACATTTCCAGTCACGTAGCCACTATTGATTTTTTTAAAGTGGTTCTGTTGCTGCTAAGGTGCTTTTCTGTGATTTCAGGTGGCTAACTGCTGTGGTGTGGCCGTGTAGCAGATGTCTAGTATATTCAACCCATTGTAACTGTTCAGGTTTGCCTCCACGCTCCTGATATCTGGTGGAGTGATTCCACCAAGCACATAAAGGCTGTTAATGTTTGTTGGTTTTAGACATTTTGTGATGTAACAGGAGCTATCCTTCAGCACAGGGTCCAGCTTCTTTGCGTGAGCCAGTCTTTCCTGCACTGAATGTCTGCGAGTACAGTGGCTCTCAGTGCTGGTGGGTTGGTTCACCATTTTGAATTTGCAAGTTTCCTGAGTATGTTATTTTGGGCCCTAACTTTCCCTTTTTCTTCTCCATGTGTACCTTGAAGGAGATAGTGTGTGGTCTAGCATCACTCCAGCGTAGTCAGGATTCCAGCAGTGGGCAAGCAATACCCCATTCCAGATGATGTTGAGTTGTCTATTGGCCTCATGATTTTGAAGATAGAAGAGATTCATAGACTCATAGATATGAAGGTCACAAGGGACCATTATGATCATCTAGTCTGACCTCCTGCACAATGCAGGCCACAGAATCTCACCCACCCACTCCTGCAATAAACCTCTCACCTATGTCTGAGCTATTGAAGTCCTCAAATCATGGTTTAAAGACTTCAAGGTGCAGAGAATCCTCCAGTAAGTGACCTGTGCCCCATGCTACAGAGGAAGGCAAAACCCCCCCAGGGCCTCTTCCAATCTGCCCTGGAGGAAAATTCCTTCCCGACCCCAAATATGGTGATCAGCTGAACTCTGAGCATGTGGGCAAGATTCACCAGCCAGATACCCAGGAAAGAATTCTCTGTAGTAACTCAGATCCCACCCCATTTAACATCCCATCACAGGCCATTGGGCCTGTTTACCATGAATAGTTAAAGATCAATTAATTGCCAAAATCATGTTATCCCATCATACCATCTCCTCCATAAACTTGTCGAGTTTAATCTTGAAGATAGATAGGTCTTTTGCCCCCACTGCTTCCCTTGGAAGGCTGTTCCAGAACTTCACTCCTCTGATGGTTAGAAACCTTTGTCTAATTTCAAGTCTAAACTTCCCGATGGCCAGTTTATATCCATTTCTTCTTGTGTCCACATTGGTACTGAGCTTAAATAATTCCTCTCCCTCCCTGGTATTTATCCCTCTGATATATTTATAGAGAGCAATCATATCTCCCTTCAGCCTTCTTTTGCTTAGGCTAAACAAGCCAAGCTGCTTGAGTCTCCTTTCATAAGACAGGTTTCAGAATAGCAGCCGTGTTAGTCTGTATCCGCAAAAAGAAAAGGAGTACTTGTGGCACCTTAGAGATTAACAAATTTATTTGAGCATAAGCTTTCGTGAGCTACAGCTCACTTCATTGCTTATGCTCAAATAAATTTGTTAGTCTCTAAGGTGCCACAAGTACTCCTTTTCTTTTTTCATAAGACAGGTTTTCCATTCCTCGGATCATCCTAGTAGCCCTTCTCTGTACCTGTTCCAGTTTGAATTCATCCTTCTTAAACATGGGAGACCAGAACTGCACACAGTATTCCAGATGAAGTCTCACCAGTGCCTTGTATAATGGTACTAACACCACCTTATCTCTACTGGAAATACCTCGCCTGATGCATCCCAAGACCGCATTAGCTTTTTTCACGGCCATATCACATTGGCGGCTCATAGTCATCCTGTGATCAACCAATACTCCGAGGTCCTTCTCCTCCTCTGTTACTTCCAAGTGATGCATCCCCAGTTTATAACTAAAATTCTTGTTATTAATCCCTACACTCTTCACTATTAAATTTCATCCTATTACTATTACTCCAGTTTACAAGGTCTTCCAGATCCTCCTGTATGATATCCCGGTCCTTCTCTAAATTGGCAATACCTCCCAGCTTTGTATCATCCGTAAACTTTATTACCAGACTCCCACTTTTTGTGCTGAGGTCAGTAATAAAATGATTAAATAAGATTCACTTGTGTTTCAGCTGCGATGGTGCTCAATTGATTCTTGGTGTAATAGACTAAGAGCCCAGATAGTGCCAATGTTAGCATAGCTTTGATCTGGGTAAAATCCTTGCCTTGGGCAGTGACATGTAGTTTGTTGGTATAGATCAAACTTTTTGTGCTGTGATGGATCAGTCGATCATTTGTATATATGTTGAATGATATTGGAGGGGTTACCCTCCATTGTGGTAGGCTGGTTTCTGTTGCTGCCATCGGCTTCCCTTCCTGCATAGTTTCACGTAAAAATGTCGATTCTCTAGTTGAGATAACATTAATTGTATGAGCTGATGATCTTTCATCATTTATATTTCATCAAGAAGCCTTTGGAGATTTACTGTTTTGCATGCTGCTGAAAGGTCGACAAACACGGCTCCTGTTACAATACCCTTTTGAAAACCGTCTTTGATATACTGTATCATGTTCAGTACATGACTAGTGCATGACTTGCCTGGGTAGAATCCAGCATGCTCTGGGTTTACGTGCTTTTCACTGAGTGATAATAGGCAGATTAGGATGATATGCTACTATGGTTTGTAGAGGTGACATAGTAGTGGTATAGGTCTGAAGTTCTTCATTTCCATTGCATCCTTCCCTTGCTTCAAGAGTGCCACAAGGTGAGCTTGTCACTGGATCTTGGGTGCTTCGTATATGGCTGAGCATGTGCTCAACAACTTGAGTAATGAGTTCTTTATTGCTGGTCCAAAGTGTTTGAATTGTTGAGTACAACTGTTGTCTAGGCCGGCATCTTTGCCATTCTTGAGGATGTTGTTAACTGCTTGCTGCTCTGGGAGGAAATTTTGAATTCCGATTGTTACAAAAGGTTTGTGACCTTTGGAGAGCCACAAAATCTGCTCTACATCTTCTCACCTCCTATCTGATGAACTAGTCAAGAAATTCAACCACATGCTTATTGGTAGGCTATCCTCTTTGATTAAAGGCAATCAAAGTGTGTGGGATGTGTTACTCCACTATGTTATGATGGCCTGTTGGAGCAGTGTCCAGTCTTCTACAGGATATACACCATATGTGATGTTATTTGGATGGGATATGCCTACTTTTTGAGTTTATATCTGGGGCAGATGTATTGGAAGAGTTCAGCAATCCATCTGAGTATGTCACATTCATAGTGAACTACCTGAATACTGTGAGCCAGGCTGTTAGGGCCACACAAAGACAGAATGAATACTAAGACCTCAGTGTCACTAGAAAGATGTACAAACCAGGAGAAGTGATGTAGATATGGGACCAGACTATAAGGAGGAGCTGTGTCAAAAATTATGCAGAAAGTTTAATGGTCCCTATACAGTTAGGATGTCCAGGATGCTGTCCGCTGAGCCAGATGGACAATCTTTTGTGGTGCACTCCAATCATCTGCAGCCATATGTGAAATCATAGTGTGGGGACACTAATCCTACACAGTAGCCCTGGGTGACCACCCAACTTAAAATGAGATACTCTCAGTGGTCCCATATTATAGCCCCCACCCACGTTCTAACACACAACCCCCAAAGAAAAATGTTCCTGAGTCAGAAAGTGCAGAGTGGGTACCCTGCCCCGATGAAGATAGTCAGGATGAGCAAATGTTTGAGTTGGTGTCAGGGCAGGGAACAGGAGGGGAACATTCTTGAGACTGCCACCCCAACTCCAGTCTGAGAACCCCAGGGCGGAGTACAGGAAGTGCCCAGGCTGCCCATGCGGCTTAAGGACAATCTGAAGTAGCTTCCAGAAGGATGTAGAGGTGCATCCCCTTAAAAGCAGGGGGTAATGTAATAAGACGGTAGATGGCACCTAAGTATGAGCTACCATGTCCTGGAGGATCAATGGCTGAAAAGGGCAAGAAGCCAGAAGATTCTGTGACATTTTGGATGAACAGGGAGGCGGGCATCATCTTGGCTGTAGTGTATTGTGTGGGCGGATGGTGGGGGGCTCTGTGGAAGGAAGAACTGTGTTGCCCTGGATGTGGCTGTGTATGAGCCTAGGGAAAGGACTGTGATGGACACTGCTAGACTGGGACTTGTGAGCACTTTGAACTTTCATGTGTCTCGAGGGAAGGTGAAGGCGAAGGCCAACTAGCCAAGGAGTAACATAGCCAACCAGGCTAGAGGTCCAGACTGACGAGCCACTCAGCAGCGTACATCACCAGGTTAGTGCATCTTACCTTCATGTGCACTACCAGTGGGATCAGAGATCTCAGGTGGGAGAGGGGTAGAGGTTTTGGGCACCACTGGAGTTGGAGGGGAAGGGACTGTGCTATTGTTTTGCTGTTGTTGAATTCCCTTAAGTTTCCCATTCCCATTCTGGCCTGTTGGTCTGTACCCAATCGCTTGCCTAATATTCTTTTATAAAAATGGTTATAAAACTCCTCTGTGTGTAATTCGGTTTTGTGTCATGATTTTCTGGACCAGTGTAAGCAAAGGGGACAAATTCCTGACCTGTAGAGGAATAGGTGCGGGAATAGGTGCGGGCTCACTACTTCAGGACATCTACCAGCACCTGTGTCCATTGTTGGGGGTGAGAAGGAAGGGTGTGTTTTCTCGCACACAGGTTTAAGTGCTCCTTTCCCCCTCACTTTTATTATAGCATTTCCTTTCTTGATTCTTGTAAAAAATCAGTCTACAGTGTCTTCAGAATTTTTTATTATCACCACTTTCAACTTCATTGTGGTCACTGCCTTGGATAGTGAGGTGAGATGTATGTCAACAGCAGCTGTCAACTTGAAACATATTTCCTCAACTAATATGATTCTTCATAGTGTGTTAGCCTAACAGGAAGTAATCTTACTTCTGACAAAGCTTATGATACTAAGTACTATGCCTAGATAATAAGAATTTACAGAATTGGCTCCGCTGTATGTTGTTCCACTTCAACATTCGTTTTCTTATTAAAATGTTAAAAGCTTGTGATGGAAAAGCTGATGACTCATCTTTGCAAACACATACTTTTATTTCTTACTGTCCTGTTTGATTTCTATGCAGTCGTATTTGATGCCGTAGACCAGGGGTCGGAAACCTGCAGCACGCATGCCAAAGGCGGCATGTGAGCCGATTTTTACTGGCATGCTGCTGCCAGCCTGGGTCCCGGCCGCCGGCTCCTTGCCAGCCCGCTGACGGTCTGGAGTTCCGGCCGCTGGCTCCTTGCCAGCCGGAGTCCCGGCCATCGGCCTCGCTCGGCCTGCTGCCGGCCTGGGATGCCAGCCGCCGGCCCCGCTGACTTGCTGCTGCTCTGGGGTTCCAGCCGCCCGGCCCCCTGCCAGCTGGGGTCCAGGCCTCCGGCCATGCTCATCCCTCCTGCCAGCTTGGGGTACTGGCAGCCAGCTCAGGGCTCTGTTCCTGGCCTGGGACCACTGCTCTGCAGCCCTTATCAAAAATTACACTACAATTAGCTTAAAATCTTGAAAACTTAAAATCTTTCTATATTACAGTAATTACAGTAATCGTTTAAAAAAAGTATAATAATAAATACATAGGTTTGATGAAACAAAGTAGTTGTACTTATGTGCCTATGCTTAATTTATGTTTCTGATGATTTACCTTCTAAAAAAATCTCGCATGTCTCGCACCCCCAGAGAGGGCATCTCGCACCCAAAGGGGGTGTGTGCACCCCAGGTTAAGAACCACTGCACTAAAGTGATAAGATCTGCATTTTAATTTAATTTTAAATGAAGCTTCTTAAACATTTTAAAAACCTTGTTTACTTTATGTACAACAATAGTTTAGTTATATAATATAGACTTATAGAGAGAGACCTTCTAAAAACTTTAAAATGTATTACAGGCACTTGAAACCTTAAATTAGAGTGAATAAATGAAGACTCAGCACACCACTTCTGAAAGGTTGCTGACCCCTGCCATAGATAATGACATTCTAGGGACCCGTTATTGGTATACAAGAGAATGCAAAGGCATAGATATGATCCTGTTTGCTTTAGAATCCTCAGTTTATTTCCACAATGTATGCTTTGATGATCAGTTTGAATTAATGTAAAATCACACAATTTTCCATTTGGGGTTCCTAGGCTTTCTTTAATTTGTAACACCATCTTGTCTTGCTGAGAGGGTGAGAGTGTGTTTATGCACACACAAAACCAGAATTTTTATAGAGGAAAATTCTTTCTCTTTTGTCTTCCCCAGTGCTGGTTTGTTATCATGGAGTGAATATCTGTAAGTAATGGAGTTGATTGCGAGGCTGCCTCTGTGGCTGGCATTTTGTTAATAATAAACTGAGCTGCCCCCCATCAGATAGCGTGAAAAGAAATTGAGTTATTATGAATGCCAAATAACTGTGTGAAGATTACTAAGTCACTTCATCAAATCTGTTTTGTCATACATCACTCATTTTTGATCTACTGTACGTTGAGATGCTTGTTTATAAACTCGTACAGGAAAGTACTCTGCTGTTCATTGTGCAGACGTGAATGTTCGTTTAAAACCAACCCACTGCAAGCAAACATTCTGGAAGGCTCTTCCTAAGTTTTGGCTCCGGATGATTATTATGTTTGTGTCATAACTTACGAATGTTCCCTCTTACTCTGCTGTACTTTATTTTTAATAGGTCTTCTAGAGTTCAAATGGCATAAAGGAGAATTATGCAGTTAAGGTTCTAACTGGCACTAGATTTGTGCAGCATATACTTCCCAGCTTTTGCTGCCATTACATTGGTTTTGAAATCTGTGCCGGACTGAGTTTTAAATTGTGATCCTGACATTCATTGGATTATATGGATCAGCTCTTTTCAATACTTATCCATTAAACTCTTCACCTCCATCATCTCTATCTCAGGCCAGATTCTAGTCTATTATGAGTTTATAGGCTAGACCAATTTTAAATCCACTCTTGACTGTATCCTTTCTCACTTTTGAAATTAAAAAATAAAATAAAATTTTGGAGTTGTGATTTGTGGAGGAAGGGGAAATCTTCCAGATGGACATTTTTTTTTTCATAACGTTTTGTTGTATTTCCAAAGCGGGCCACTATGACTTTGAAATTGATATTGTTTAAAATGGGACTGAGTATGGTCTTTTTCTGTGTTCTGTCTGGCACCCTTTTCTTCAGACATGCCCCTGCACTAAGGGCCTGGAGGCAGGTAAACAGGGGTACTACACCACCACCACATGGGGAATCCTGCAGTGTTTGGATCTGCCAGGTATATAGTTGTTTCATACCAGTAGATGGGTGTAGAGCAGCTGCAGTGTGGCTGTGAATCTGGACCACAGTCCCTGCTCAGAAGCGTTTACAATACAAGGGCTTGATTTTGCAAGCATGCGCATGAGCAACTTTATTTTTTAACAGAAGTATTTACAGGTTTAGGCCCTAATTTAAGGCAAGAACATTTGGAAGAGGTGACAAACACAGGAGATTGAGGAAGGGAAGGACAAGGTGATGGCCATATAACCCTCTGCTAAGTGAGGGATCAGCATTTCTTATTAACAGTTAAGTAGTGTGGTGATGTTTTTAGACTGCGGTTCTTTACGGTTCTCTGAAGAAATGCGTTTTAAGGAGAGACGTAGAAGAGAGGAAGGAATGGTGGGTTCAGTGAGGAACGAGATCTAGCGTTCTCTGGCCTGTCCTGCAGACACATATGTAAACATTCACTTGAGATTTCTTAGGTTTTATAAAAGCAGATTTTTTATTGAAAGTCCAGTTTGGGACACATTTGACCCCAAAATCTCCATTTAAGTTTTTCTATCATGTTACACTGTTTTGGCAGATGACTGCAAGGTGTTAACATGAAGTAATGCTATGTGGATATCTGTACTGCAGTGTGTATCATGATCAGTGGAGCTGGAGTCAGAGGGCCCACGTTTCCTGGAGTAGCTGATATTGATGGGATATCAAGGGAACAGGGAAATTGAGGAGTTGGGCTGAAAGCTGTGCAGCCACGTGGACGGAGAAGTGCACAGGGTTTAATAAAGTTCCATTTGTTCAGCTTAACCTGCATTCAGCTTCATTCTTTGTGAATGAAACAAGGTGACAGCCTCTGAGTGGTGGGTTCTCTGAAGTGCAGCAGCTGGCAGTATGAGCCACGTAACTTGGTCTTAAACCCCCGGAGCCCTGGATTTTGCAAACACAAACCTAATCCAGCAAGGGATATGGTGGAAGGAGACATTCCAGCTGTGCACAAGCAGGAGGATGACAGCAGCAGGAAAGTAAAAATAGCTGCACATGTAATTCTGGGGACTTGGCAGTCTCCCTGATTTGGGATAGGATAGTCTGTGGCACTTGGGGTCACCACCTGAGAGAGTGGTTGCTTCAAGAAGATCTCACATTAGACAGATGCTTAGACATAGGGTGTCCAGCAGGAGCCTCAAGAGAGAGGATGAAAACCCTAGATGGCACAACACCTTCAGAAAAACATTCAGTGAGACAACAGCAAAGGAGAGCAGGTGGCCACTGTTGGATACCCATAGTGAGATGAATTTGCTGTGGGAAACAGCATGGGAGGTTAAAGGAGAAGTAATGGCAACCAGGACAACATGCAAGGAATATGGCAAGCTGAACCATTTTAGCAGTGTGTGCAAGAACAAAAGAAGGTCCCAGAAAGATTCAGTCAAACTTGTGCCCTCCCCCTCTTGTACATTAGACAACAGTGATGACATCTTGAGACTTTCCTTGAGTCCGAGAGCATATCAGATTCAGGCTGTCGGGGCAGAAAAGCAACAAGGCACAATACCAACCTCCATGTAGGCAACTATGGTAATGCGGAAACACCCTTTGTAATTTCAGCTGGGTAGTGGAGCCTCTTGCAGTGTGATTCCTTGGGGTAATTTGGACTCTAACACACTCAATACAAAAAGCAGGTGCCTTCTAATCATGGACAATGAGGGCATAATGCAGCTGTAAGGAAAATGTGACTTCATAGTAACTTACCAACTGAAGTGTGTGGATGGTGAGCACTACAGACCCCTCCTGGGGAACAGAGCCATCCACACCATGGATCTGCTCAGGGCGCAGTGTCAGAATTTTATACATGCAGTATAAAAATTAAGAGGGGGAGTCCCATGGACAATGGAGCCAGTTTTAAAAGCATGTGGAGATATCTGTTTTCAAAGGTTAACGGATGCTTCAAAAGAAAACGGTGACTGGAAGTAGACCCTAAAGTGGAATCTGTGTGCTTACCACGAAGGAAAATTTCAGTGACACTGCAGAATCCAGTCCTCAAGGAACTTGAAAGTCTGCAGAGCAGGGATATCATAGAGGCCATAGTGGTGGTAAAGAAGCCATCAGGCAAATTGCGCATCTGCATAGACCCAAAGTCACTGAACTAGGCATTGAAAAGGTGCCGCTATCCATTCCCCACAATTGATGACATCTTGCCAGAACTTTACAAAGCCAGAATCTTTACAATCTGTGATGTGACAAATGGGTTTTGGCACATAAGCCTGGGTAAAGAGTCCAGCATGCTGACAACCTTTGCAACAGCATTTGGTTGTTACAGATGGCTCTGCATGCCAATGGGCATAAGCCCAGCAGCAGAGGTGTTCTAGAGAAGGTTCACCCAAGCTCTGAAAGGACTTCATGGGGTAAAAATAAGTGCAGATGATATTTCAATGTAGGTGGCGAAAGCAATGATACAGAAGCTGAACAAGATCATGGCAAAAAATTGCAAGCTTTTCTACAGCAGTACAGGAACAAGAACATAAAACTCAAATAAACAAAAATGTGACTTAGACAGCATGAGGTGACATATATTGGACATCTGCTCACAGCAGAAAGATTGAAAGCAGATCTCAACAGAGAAATGCCAGCTCCAGTGTGTGTAAAAGGGGTACTGCGCTTCATAGGAATGATAAATTTTCTGCCCAAGTTCTGTACACACCTGGCTGCAGTCATGGAACCCGTAAATCTGCTCACAAGCAGGATGTTGAGTGTGACTGGCAGGTCCCAAACAGCAAGTATTTGACACGCTGAAACAAATAATAATGGATGTCCCTGTCCTGAAGTACCACCAGCCAGGAGAACCTCTGACCCTCTGGTGAGATGACCTGGAGAAAAGATTGGGTGTAGCTCTTTTGCAGGAGCAGTCATTCGCTTATGGCAGCAGAGCCCCATCAGAGACTGAACAGGAGAACACCCAAATAGGAAGAGCTTCTGGTTGTGGTATTTGAAGTGAAGCGATTCCATCAGTGCATCTATGGCTACTCGGAGTAAAAAGATGGTCACAAACCCCCTAGAGACAGTTGTGCTCCAAAGAGTTTGCAGTATATGTTGCTGTGACACCAGAGCTACCAGGTAGAGATCAGGTATTGTCCAGGATGATTACTGGTGTTAGCTGACACCCTGAGAAGGGCATATATACCTAGTATTGGTGAGATTGGGGATGCAGATCAAGACATAGTGTAGCATGTAAATGGATTCAATTTCCCAGTTTCAACAGTGGAAATCAACATGAAAAGTGGCATCCAACTATGGGTGGCCAAGACAGTGATATTAGGAAGGTGGTCAGAAGGTGAAAGCCAAGTAGTGGTAGGAGCAGAACCATATTTTCAATTTAAAGATGAGCTGTTTGTGCAGGATGGAATCATATTTTGAGGACAGAGAGCTGTTGTCCTGCCTCATTACGTAGGGATGTCAGGTAGAAAATACATGCCTTACACCTAGGTATCAACAGCTGTTTTAGGTGGGCTTGAGAGTGTGTTTACTGGCCAGGAATGACTAAACACCTTCATTCCTTGATAAAAGGATGTGACACCTGCAGATTCTGTGAAAACTGCCAGCAGAAAGAGACCTTGTTACCACGTAAGCTGCCCACCCAACCATGGAAAAAGGTGGGAATGGACCTATTTACCTTCAGTGAAAAGCAGTATTTGATTATGGTGAGCTATTCAAATTTTGGTGAGCTTGATGCGCTGCCTGATACAAGAAGCAAGTCAGTCAGTGGCAAACCGTGAAGGCCCAGTTTGTAAGATATGTGGTGTTCTGGACTGGCACAGAGGAATACCCATCATAGGGGTGCCGAAACAGTCCAGTGCACGCATTAAAGGAGTGAAGTACCAAAACCCTGCCACCAATGGGTGGAGACCTGTTGCAGCCATAAAGATGAGAGAAGATGGCCGACAATCAGCTAAAGCTGGCACTAGAGAAAGACAGGTCAGCCAAGGACCTATCAGCCTGGAAGACAGGCGCTCCTGTGAGGATCCAGCCATTAGAGAGACACCAGAAAGAATGGACTAAACAAGTTGTGCGGGGTGCAGTGGCACCCAGGACATATGAGGTGACTAGACAGGAGGGACAAGTGATCTGAAGGAGCAGAGCCAGCAGACATAACACCCAGAGAGATCCTACAAAGGTACAAAGATCATCATGGAATGGAGAGACAGAGAACTATCATGAAGCCAATCCCACAGGGAGGGAGGAGACTCCACAGAGAGAGTTTGCTGGAGTTGGAGACATGACAGGGAAACAGAGAAAGGTCACTTCCAATGTGGTTGCCTGTTGGGAGACCAAAAAATCTCAAAAACTGTAACCAGCTCAGTCTGGGGAAAGACAAGACTCCAACTCAGCTCTCTGCTAGCATCCTCTAGCTGAAGAGTCATGGGTGGGGGTCTAGGTGTCAATTATTTGTTTTTAAAGCTTATATATTAAAGTGTTTGTAAAATAGGGAAGATCTATCATGATCAGTGGACCTGGACTCCAAGGCCCCATGTTCCCTTGCGGGTTTGTTATTGATGGGACAGTGGAACAGGAAACACATGGAGTTAGGCTGGAAGCAACTCAACTGCATGGACAGAGCAGTGCACAGGGTTTAATAAAGTTCCACTTGTTCAATTTAATCTGCATTCAGCATCAATCTTTGCAAATGAAACAGTGTGTTTCTCAAGCAAGTAGGGTTTTTTATGTGAATTCATCGAAGTATGAATGACCTGTTTATTGATTACTGCAGCTGCTGAAGTTTTATATGCAATGCATGCATGTTCACACGTACGTAATAAAATATTCAAGGAAAAGTTTATCAATATTTTAAAAAGATAAAGTAGTTCTATATCTCTTTAGACTGAAACCATTCTAAGATGTTCTCTGTGGGCCTGAGGGGGATGATAAGTTTGTATCTTTATTGGGGATCATCAGATTGCAAGTATGCAAAGTTATGGCAGAGGAATGACAGGAATCTCTGTTCTTCCCATCACAAGCTGAGCTGAAATCACCTTTGTTTATGGAGAAACAGTATAACTCTACTTGGTCATTAAAAACTTGTCCACATACCAAGTTTCTCTCTGTTTTTTCCCCCTTGACTCTTTCCAATCAATTAAAAGACGACAATAATAATGTGAGAACTGGGAATCACTGGAAAGCACGAGTCTGTTTTTTGTGTGTATTGTATATGTTGCATTTGCTGTTAATTTCATTATAAAAATGAGAGTCAGAGAATGAAGTGGGAATGGGCTATAGTAATTTCGAAGGTGGCTTTTATCTGTACCTTTGTAAACCTAGAAAGAAGATTTTGGTTTGGTCCAGATGATGGCAAAGATTCTGTGAGCTTTGTTCTGCAAAGGATTCTTTTTTCTACCCATTTGTACTGAGCTTAGCACAACAGAACTATGAAACCTGATTGTGGTGCAGGCACTACCGCAGTAGAAATAATAATATAATGACCGCAAAGGTTCTGGACCTTCCTGATTTTTAAATATCATTACTATAGTATAATCACCTGTCTTTTGATTTTTAATTGTGCTTTTGTCATTTTATTATTCCTTTTAAACATTTATACAGTGTTGTGTCTCTTTGTAGTGGTATACATATATGAGTTTACACCTTCTTAGGTATTGGGGCACTTTATACCATAGAGCAGTGTCTGAAAGCTTTAAACAATCACTTTACTTGTTTTCAAGGTTTAATAAGTTGTTTTATGGCTAGGTGGTTTCAGAAAGCTAACAAAATTCCCCATTTAAAGAAACAAACCACTGGGCATTAATACATGGTAAAAAGGGAGGCATTTATTCAACAGCTTGACATCAGTCTTTTATGCTTTTATATTTGTTTTAATTGTATCATGCTTCCTTTCTAATGTTTTATATACTAATTTAAATTACAGGACCATACATAAATATGTAGTCACGCAAGAATGACTAAGGATGATAAAATTGGAACAGTGATTCTAAGTGCAGCATTGCAATCAATAGGCCTGCAATGGTAATAACACCAATATGTCTAGTTAAAGAGATGTAAATTGCTCTTAATCTGAAAGAAGGTTAGAACCGCAATGGAACAAGGAAATGAGTAAGCTGTAGCACTGAAACTAGCTAAGATGTCCGTGCCTACTCAGGATATGTCTTGCTTCGCTAAAAGCAACCTCAGGGGGCCATCAAGGAATTGCTACAAGGTGAGCAAAACTCCAGAGAACAGAGGAGATGTCTTTCTAAGCAGCAGAAAAGCTCTGCTGCCTAACAGAAGTATTGGAGGAAAATGGTACGGGGAATTTTTTTTAGAAGTAATGCAAGCCTACTGAAATCTGAGTGCCTGATTCTGCAAATTTTATTCATGCAAGCTCAATGCAGCAACTCACATGAGTAAGCACTACTCAGCGTAAGTAAGACTTGTAGATACAGACTTCCAATGTGTTAACCAAGGCAGATAAGATCTTTGTATTCATAAGCTATGCATTAGTTATGCTTTACCAGTGAGAATTCACAGTTCTTTTTAAAGGTGACTTTCTCTGTACTATGTGATATTCCTTAGTTAATGCAGAAAATATTATATTACAGTTGGTTCACAATAGTGTGCATTCCCGTACAGAATTAAATACAGGCAAACAAGTGATCTCAAGGGCAAAATTCAGTGGACAAACCAAGAACTTTCAAAGCAAAGGCTGCCATTTCAACTTCAGCTTGCCCTCTTGCATGGTTGCACCTATTGGAGGTATTTTAGCTCCTAGGACATGAACGAATACTCCCTGTTCAGAGATCCCTGAGATACTTAGGGGTGGAACAGGTGAGTTAATTCAGACAAATGCTCTGTCCTTTCTTTGCTTTTGTCAATTTAAGTGATATCCTTAATGTTCTCCTAACCAATTTTTTTTTTAACTAAGGAAAACAAACCACCCACTGCTTCACTTGTTGTCATTTAGGGCTGGATTTTTAAACAGGTTTTGTAAATTCTGCCAATAAATTTTGGAAGCATGAGACCAATCATGTTTAGGATGTGAAAGGACCTGGTTTCTGTGAACAAACACGCACAAGGATTAAATTTACTCAATATGCAAGGGACCTGCACTAGGCCTCACCACAACTTAAACCCATACGGCGAAATTCTGACCCCACTGAAGTCAATGGCCTGCATTTCACCCATAATGTTTAATGGGACTTAAGAGGAGCATAGGCCTCGTGTTGGACCTCCACACAGGGGTGAATTTCACCCACAAATGTGGATTTTGTGCATACCAACTACTTCATGCATATATGTATGTTTTCAGAGGTACATTAAAAGGCCAGATCCTTAACTGGTGTAAATTGTCATAGCTCTACTGATTTCAATGACAATATGGCACTTTACACCAGCTGAGGATCTGGCCCCTTTATTCCTCTGGGCCATATATTTTGTCAGTGGTCACATTGTATTGTAATATGCTCCCAAGAGACTCAACGGAATTTTGTATGATACAGTTATCAAGCACCTCGTTCAGTATTTCTAAGACAGGGTGTGTTGTTAAAGAAGAACAATAGCTGCTGCATGTGCTTTGTAGCTAATTTTCAAACAGAAATGTTTTGGCCATTTTTGAACAGGTTTTGCTCAAAATTCTATGGGTAACGTGTTGCTTTCAGCCAACACTCATGGAACTCCATTGCTGTAGTAGGGATGCATGTTTGTTAACAGAGAGCAGAATTGTCTGAAAGCTATTTGTTCTGCCCATTAAAAATGTTCTTATAAAGTGTTTTTTGTTTTGTTTGTAATGCTTTTTTTTTTTGGACGCATGGATCTAAAATGATCTGACAACTTGAGTTTTGTGTTAGTTTTGATGTTTTTGATTAATATTAATTTAAATAAAATCTTCTAATAATTACAGGTGGAGTTAGCACACTGTGTGACCCAGTGCTAGCTCAGTATAAATTAAAATGACTGACTTGGAAGTGAGAGAGACAAGATGGTTGAGGTAATATCTTTTATTGGACTAGCTTCTATTTGTGAGCTCCCAACCGTGAATGTAGAAATACCACTCTGTGATCATCGATCAGCTTACCCCACTGCCTGCCATTACACAGTGCTTCAGTTACAACTACTGCTGGATAAAGGACTTCATGAAAACATGGCTCACATCATGCATGTTCCATGAGGTAGATTAGTTTATATAGTTTGTGAGGTTCTGATATTTCAAGAATTACAAGTAGAGTGATTTTAAAAAATCTCTGGTTCAATGGTATTATCATGCAAGGGCTGTTTATGATGTCTACATGGGTAAACGGATAGCAGCCTGGTTGCTTATTTTGGTCCTCCGAAATCATTTCCCTAATCGCTTATGGGAAACTTCAATGTGGACAGTACATTTAATATGGTTTCTTGTAGCTCCTGATACAATTGGCTTTTGAATAATTAAAGCCACTCCATTTGAACAGAAGGTGCCACTCAACGCAACAATATTTTGCATGGGCATGATGCAGTCTTCAGAATTTTTACAAGATTTTTAACGTGTAACCAACAAACCAAGATCTCGGTCCTACAAGAGATCCAAAAGAACTGTGCTTTGGCACTTTGGTAGCAGATCCTGATGTAGGATTAAAACTGGTAGTAAATAGGATTTGTGAAGGTTTAGGAACCTTGCTGGGGTGAAATTTAAGAAGGCCTGCTAATGGCAAACTTCCATACTAATGGCAAACTTCAGTAACTAGTGAAGAGATCATGGCCAAGTCTCTCTGGTGCAGAGCAGCAAGCAGTGAGGTTGGTGGCAAGGGGTATAGTTGGTACAGGGAAAGGAGAGAGGTTTTGAAAGGAGAGAGGCATGGGGGCAGAGAGACATTGGGGAACCTGAATTAAAGAAAGAAGATCAGGAGATGATAGGCATGTTGAGAATTCTGGGAGAAGATAGAGCTGAATGGGGAAATAAGAGAGGAGCTCGCAGAGGGGGAGAAATTCAGGTATTCCATAGTACATGACAGAGCTTTGTGGGAACAAGGCATCACTAATGATTTGTGGTTATTCCTGTAAATCTAGTGTATTTTTAAAGTTGAATATAACCCTTCCCGTGGCCTCCTCCTTCCTTCAGCTGTAGCTGATATTTCTTAATCCTTAGGAAAATAATTTGAAATAATGCTGTTGTTTTCAGACAAGCATGTCATTTGTTTTACCGGTCTGTAGTTGATTAATTTGCAAATCATATTCCCAATAAAGTGCTCAGAAGTAGATAATTACAACTATATTAAGAGTTACCGGGGAAGCAGATGGTATTCTGAGGAGCTGCCATGTAGAATTAGTGCTGATGCTCTACTGTAATGTACCATATACCCCAGCAATCCACAAACAACAAACTAAAATCCTGCTGATATTCCAGATTGTAAGTAAATTGTGCTATTGCTTCACATTCAGTTCTTATCTGAATTTTTATGTGTGTTTTCTAGATAGCTACAGTGCTCAGTGAGCTGGTACTTTTTTATGTTCAGTCACATAACTCTCCAAGTCTGTATTTTTGTATTATCTCATTATTAAACCTGCTAGAAACACATTTTTAAGCGTCAATCTGTGTTTTCTCCACGATACTATCAGATATTCTAAAGCACAGATTACCTCTGTACACGCATATACTTTTAATTTACCAAATTACTCAAACCCAAATTCTATGCAAGCTAGTAAGTTAAAAATTCTCTGAAACAAAACAGCCCTATTTCGTCTCTCGCACGTGCATACGCACACATCCTTGTTTAGTTAACATCCATATTTTATTGTGCTGTCTGATAAAGTGGGATCATTTTTATGCTTCCAGCTATCTAGTAAAAGGCCATAATGTCAGTGCGATTCCGTCTGTGCATCTTTCCATCAATAGTTTTTATTTTAAGTAGGCTGGAGTTATGTAAGCAATAATACACAATAGGGCGTGAGGTCATAGCAAAGTTTATATTCATGCCCTGGGCTGGCTGAGTGCCTCTAGCAACCAAGAAGAGTTCACTACTGCCAAATGGCCTGGAGTGAGTGTTGAACACATATTTTGCTTTACACTTTTAAATAAAAAGGTAGTCAGATTAAAAAAGGAGAGCTTAAAAACAGCATTTGAAAATCACTTAAGAATTTATTTTAATTTTTTTTTCCTGATGATTTAAAGTCTGGAATAATATGGGGCCTGGCCTACCAAAAGGGACTATGGAATAAACTTCCAAAGGAACTAAGGACTACCACAGGCCTCACTGCCTTCTGCTCCAAGTGCAAGGTGCATTTTTTGACATTGTCTTTTCCAACATAAATGTGGGTAGGACTGGAGGGGTCCTTGAGAGGTCACCTTGTTCACTCCCTTGCACTGAGGCAGGACTAAGTATTATCCGGACCATCCTTGACAAGTGTTTGTATAACCTGTTCTTAAAAACCTCAAATGTCAGAGATTTTACAACCTCCCTAGATAATTTGTTCCACTGCTTACCTATCCTGACAGGAAGTTTTTCCTAATATCTAACTTATATTTCCCTTGCTGCAATTTAAGCCCATTACTTCTTGTCCTGTCCTCAGTGGATAAGGAGAACAATTTATCATTCTCCTTTTTTATAACAACCTTTTACATAATTGAAGACTGTTATCATGTCCCCCTTCAGTCTTCCAGATTGAACATACCCAAGTTTTTCAGTCTTTCCTCATAGGTCATGTTATCTAAACCTTTAATCATTTTTGTTGCCCTTCTCTGGACTTTCTTCAATTTGTCCACATCTTTCCTGATAAGGAGTACTAGTCGCACTAAGGTGCCACTAGTACTCCTTTTCTTTTTGCAAATACAGACTAACACGGCTGCTACTCTGAAACCTATCTTTTCTGATGTGTGCTGGACAGAACGTGACATGATACACCAGTTGAGGCCTTATTAGCACTGAATAGAGCGGAACAATTACTTCTCTTGTCTGTGTAGATCTAAAAGTGTAGATCTAAAAGTTTCAACCTTTCTGACTTTTCATGTGGGTGTCAATAGGATAACACCTGACAGGATTTCTGTTTTTTCAGTTTGCTTTTTTAAAAATTTAGGAAATTACATGCGCGCGCGCTCTCTCTCTCTCTCTCTCTCTCTCTCTCTCTCTCTCTCTCTCTCTCACACACACACACACACACACACACACACACACACACACACACACAATTAAATTAAAAGAACATTATTAAGGACACACACACACACACACACAATTAAATTAAAAGAACATTATTAAGATTGCAAAAGCAGGCACTCCAAACTTAGGAAATTCCAGAATTAAAGTTGCTTGTGCAACCTTAATTTGGCCTCCTTTTGTGCATACACTATGATGGTCTTTAATTACATGAGACCACATATTGTTTTTTCCACAGGACCTCTGCCTCATTCAGTATGGACAGGATGGACCTTCTCTGGGGATGAATCAGGATTGTGTGCCTCATTTGTTACAGATGTTGAAAGGTGTGTTGTGAGTGTGGCAGGGGATTGTGGGAAGACAAAGGAGCATGGTTAAGGCAGTTGAATGCTACCCTGGAGAATTGGATTCTATGCCTGCTTTGCAACAGAATTCCTATGTGATTCTCGGGAAGTCACTTAAAGTAAACTTTTCACAGGTGGTCACTAATTGTGGGTTCTTCATTTTGTGGGTGCCCAGTTTCGGACACTGGGGCCTGATTTGCACACGTGCTGACCACTCACAGCTGCAACTATGAAGTCAGTGGGAGATGAGCTCAAAGTCTTATATAATGCTAAATTATCTGAAAAATCAGGTTCTAGACCATTCAGATTGGGCACCCAAAATTAGTGGATACTTTTGATCTTAATCTTTCTGTGCCTCATCTGTGTAAAATGGAGATTATCATAGCCCCTCATCTTTTGGGTGTTGTGAAGGTAAGTTAATGAATGTTTTTGAAGCACTTGGATATTATAGTGTTGTATGGCCTACCTTAATTCTGGCATTCCTTTTGAATGCAACCCCAATAATATTCTTTTAATTTTGTTTTTGTGTGTGGAAAATATGTATAATGTATTAATAAGGATGTGGGGCTTTGAGAGTGGCTCTTAGATTTTTTTTTTTTATTGGTAAGTTGTTTTATTTCATTATGTCTGATTTTACAGAGTTTTTGTTTTATTTTAAGACACGAAATTTTAAGCATTGACTTTTATTGTCCTCTTTTTCCACTGAGGACCCGCTTCTCATTCTGAGTAGCATTTACTCATGACATTGAAGCTTCTGGGACTACTGGCATGAGTAAGAATTGCAAAATCATGCTCTCAATTTTGAACATATTATAGAGAGAAACCTCACAACCTTTATTGACTTTTCATCCAAAGAGCTGATAGCCCTTAAAAACAGACTAATATTACAGATGGCAAACTGAGACACAACAAAGTAAACATACTTACAGAAAATTAGGTATGAGATAGAGCCAAGAATAACAACACCCACAAATTCTAAGAGCTTAATCTTCCAACGTGATGCCCTGTTTGCAAGCTGCTGACCCCATTGAAGTTGATAGGAGTTGAAGGTATTCAGTACCTTGCAGGATCACTCTCTTAGTTTCCTGCCTTGCCCAGTTAAACCTTCATCTCATTTAATTTTACAAGTTTAAAAACATATGGACTAATAGAATCACAGGAATGAATCCAAGGAATTACTGAGTTTTGAACCTGTGGTGTACCATTCTTGTGGTTTGATGTCAGCAGACTCCAGAAAGTGAATTATGTCTGTGCATTCTGTCTCTGATGAAATGTGGTATCTATTGCTTGAGAAAATACTGCAGCTGCAATGGGTCCATTGTAGTGCAAATAAAACTAAGTAGAAAAGCTCATTGTCAATGCCTTATTTTGCAGTGTTTTAGGTTTTTCGTTTTTGTGATGCAAAATAGTGGGAAAAGAATACTTATTTTTGTCTATGCTTCTCAAAAAGTCTTTACTTCATAAATTCAGATTTGTAGTATTAATATTTGCGTATGTTCTGTTTTTTTCCTGTGGAAATTCAGTAATTATCATTTAGGTTGTGATTTAGTCACCTAGGTCACGGAAATCATGGAATCTGTGACTTCCAAAGACCTCCGTGACTTCAACCAGCACCGGCTGGAAGTTGCAGGGTCCCCTGCAGAGGCAGGGAGTTGTGGGGTACCCCTGCCACCCCAGGCTAGGGGGAGCTCCCCGCAGCTCCCAGCTGCCAGCAGGTAGAAGGGGGGACCCCCAGAGCTCTCCGTCTCTGCAAGTGGTGGGGGGACCCTCAGCCCTCCTGGGCAGCAGGGGGGACCCCCACAGCTCTTCACTTTCACGGGTGGCAGGGGAGACCCCTGCAGATCCCAGCCACCGTGGGAGGCAGGGGGGACCCCTGCAGTCGGAGCCATCAGTGGAGGGGACCCCTGAAGCTCCCAGCCCACCTGCAGCTGCCCAGGTTCCCCATTTTGTCATGGATATTTTTAGTAAAAGTCAGGGACAGGTCACAGGCTTCCATGAATTTTTCATTATTGCCTGTGACCTGTCCGTGACTTTTACTAAAAATATCTGTGACAAAATCTTAACCTTAATTATCATTAGAACAGTTAATAAAAATTCAAAAATAGTTGTAGCACTGTCATTCATTAAAATACAAACCCCAAATACATCTATTCATTTTCCCTTTTGATGAACGTGTTTTGCTTGGTCAGAAAATTTCTTCATGGGAACTACAGAAGTTACAGGATATTGAACAAAAGTATTTATTGACTTTTTTCATGGCCATAAGAAGCTAAAATTTGCGACCTCTGTGTTCAGAAGTAACTTTTTTAATACCCAGATCATGAGTTTTTCATCCTCTCTGTATTTGGAAAATCCTCATATAAGCAAGGCTGTGGCTGCTGCTGAAGTGCTTAGCCACGAATTGTTCCAGCTGTTTTTGTGATGACAGCAGACTTCTGTTGTATCATACAAGTATGTAGCTCACTGCTAGTTTTATCTTCATGTGGTTTGTTGCAGTTGGACTCTTGTGATGTACAATATAGATTACAAAGGTAGATCTGCATGAAAGAGTATGTTGTAGCTATTGTAATACCACCTTCTGAATCCAGTTGTTTAGGTTGGTGGTGTTGATGTTGGTAAACCACCAAGTACATAGAACACCTTTTTAAAAATGATCTCAAAGTATATTTACACATAGGAACTGCTGTACTGGAACAGAAAATTGGTTCATCTAGTCCAGTATACTTTCACCAATGGTGGCTGTTAGGATATAGATATTCAGGCCTGTCTGTAAAGGCCTATACTTTAAGAATGTAGATATATGTTTATCATTTAGCTAGTTATAGAAGTATAAAAGAGAGAATTTGTGTAAGGGCCTTCTCTCACTGTGACAGTCTGAGGCCCTGGTCTTAGGCTAATGTATTTGGCCAAGCAGCAGAGGCAGCCATAAGATGGGAAGCGTACGGTCACATCCTCACATTCCAAACTAGTCACATTGAAATAAGGCAATCTGGGGCTGTTAGAAAAGTGATCCAATCTATCACCTCCAGAGCCAGCGAAGAGTCTAGAAGATGTAAAAGGAAATTTAGTTTGATAGTTTTCTGTTTAGTAAGAACTCACTTATCAATAGACACAGCTATAAACCCTTATGTCTTTATAGATGTAGTTGTGAAATCCTCACTTCTGTATTGTTTTATCATTATAGTTCCCCCTTTACTATTGTTTACTTTACTGTCTGGTTCTGTGATGGTTTCTGTCTGTTGTATAATTAATTTTGCTGTGTGTAAACTAATTAAGGTGGTGGGATATAATTGGTTAGCTAATCATGTGTTAGGATTGGTTTGGTAAATTTTTTGGTAAATTTCAGTAGAATGACTGGTTAAGGTATAGACTATATAAATTAGGGGCAAACAGGAAGTAAGTTGGCATTCGAAAATAAGGAAAAAGGAACTTGGATTTAAGCTTGCTGGAAGTTCACCCCAATAAACATCAAATTGTTTGCACCTTCGGACTTTGGGTATTGTTGCTCTCTGTTCATGCGAGAAGGACCAGGGAAGTGGGAGAGTGAAGGAATAAGCTCTCTAACAGTGGCCAAAAGCAGCTGCTTTGCAGCAAGGAGGAATTCTTCCCCTGCACCCCTTGATCCCAAAATAATTCTCAGAAATTGACATTCTAAGCCATGAGTGAATCCCCTAAAAAGTAATTGCAGAGGCAGTTCTTAGTCACATAAACAAATCCTTTCCTGAATCTTACTGAATATTTTGCCTTAATAATATCCTGCAATATCCACAGTTTAACTATTCTAATTCTGATTATCTTCCCTAATTCTGTGACCAGAGGGGCCTGAAATCCAGTGGTCTGTGAAGAACCAAGCTTCTGTGGCACCATCCCTCCCTGCCAGGGACTTCATGGAAATTCTTTTGGAAATTGGCTCCACTGGGTTTTTGAGCCAGGTTGGGTCTGAGCAAGAGGAGGTAGAGCAGGAAACCAGGTGGTCTTTGTAGTGACAACCCTGTTCATCCTGTTTCTATGTGGAAACCAGCATTATGGCCATGTCCACACCAGGAGGACTATGCCGGTATGGGTATACTGGTATACTGTACCAGCAAAGCGCTTCTAGTGTGGACACAGCTTATGGCAGCAAAACTGCAGGATCACGCTCTTCACACCACCAGAGCTATGCCAGGAGAAGTAGTAGTGTAGACAGGGTTAAAGTCCTTCATAGTTGCTTCACAGCATGCCAAGGGGAGATGGACAAGCAAAACAGCACAGAAAGACAGCCATGGTCCAAGGCTCCTAACTCAGTGGATCTGATATTGCTCTTTCTCCTGGTTCCTCCTGCCCAGATCATGGTCCCCGCTTTATCCCAATAGGTGGAACAATGTTTTTAAATCCTGCATGGTTCACCTTGTGGTGTTCCGGTGCCTGCTGTTCCCCTGTTGTGGGTTTCTCCAGAAAAGGGGCTGATCTGCCCCACCGTGTTACAGATTCACTTTCCATTTTAAATGTGTGGCCTCTTAATTTCATGACTTTCTCCTTTCTTTTGCCGGTATCTGTCTCCTCTTACTTTTCTTTCCAAACAAATTACACCTAGCACCAAATTCTCATTTTAATAGAGTTGACACAGCATTCATTATTAGAGATGCGCTAATGTAATAGACAATGGCATTTGGACCCTCACCTCTTGGTTCACAGAAACCCCTTTCTGTCTAGTAATTTTGTTGCCTTTCTCTAGGTGATGTTAGTTTATGGTAATGACCTGTTTAGTGCATCTGTTTACACTTTCACTTGGCTGCGTATTCTCTTCAGCTGACACTTGCTGCTAAGTGAATGATATTGGGACCACAGCCCAATGTCAGATCTCTTTGACTGATGGTACCATTTTGAAATGCCGTCTCCGAATATCTCCTCATCTCTCTGCCATAACAGGAAGGGAATTTTTTTGTTTTTCCATGAACATCAACGCAACTATTTCCCTTGATATGTTAGTTTGTCACAGAATTGGCATCCACAGTCTTCTCTGGTTTATCTGACCTGAGGACAAAAGATAATATTTGCTAAATCAGTTCCTTGTGATAAAAATAGCATGACTTTATCATTATCATCATCTGTTCAATGCATCACTAAGGAGTCCATCACTGTGCTACTGAGGTGCCAATACATACATTTAAAGCATTCAGTTCCTTCAAGAGAAGGGCCCAGTTCTAGTTCCCTCCACTTCAGTTATAAATCTCTTAGAATCATAGAATATCAGGGTTGGAAGGGACCTCAGGAGGTCATCTAGTCCAACCCCCTGCTCAAAGCAGGACCAATCCCCAATTAAATCATCCCAGCCAGGGCTTTGTCAAGCCTGACCTTAAAAACTTCTAAGGAAGGAGATTCTACCACCTCCCTAGGTAACACATTCCAGTGTTTCACCACCCTCTTGGTGAAAAAGTTTTTCCTAATATCCAACCTAAACCTCCCCCACTGCAACTTGAGACCATTACTCCTTGTCCTGTCCTCTTCTACCACTGAGAATAGTCTAGAACCATCCTCTCTGGAACCACCTCTCAGGTAGTTGAAAGTAGCTATCAAATCCCCCCTCATTCTTCTCTTCTGCAGACTAAACAATCCCAGTTCCCTCAGCCTCTCCTCATAAGTCATGTGTTCCAGACCCCTAATCATTTTTGTTGCCCTTCGCTGGACTCTCTCCAATTTATCCACATCCTTCTTGTAGTGTGGGGCCCAAAACTGGACACAGTACTCCAGATGAGGCCTCATCAATGTCGAATAGAGGGGAACGATCATGTCCCTCGATCTGCTCGCTATGCCCCTACTTATACATCCCAAAATGCCATTGGCCTTCTTGGCAACAAGGGCACACTGCTGACTCATATCCAGCTTCTCGTCCACTGTCACCCCTAGGTCCTTTTCTGCAGAACTGCTGCCCAGCCATTCGGTCCCTAGTCTGTAGCGGTGCATTGGGTTCTTCCGTCCTAAGTGCAGGACCCTGCATTTATCCTTATTGAACCTCATCAGATTTCTTTTGGCCCAATCCTCCAATTTGTCTAGGTCCCTCTGTATCCTATCCCTGCCCTCCAGCGTATCTACCACTCCTCCTAGTTTAGTATCATCCGCAAATTTGCTGAGGGTGCAATCCACACCATCCTCCAGATCATTTATGAAGATACTGAACAAAACCGGCCCCAGGACCGACCCCTGGGGCACTCCACTTGACACCAGCTGCCAACTAGACATGGAGCCATTGATCACTACCCGTTGAGCCCGACAATCTAGCCAACTTTCTACCCACCTTATAGTGCATTCATCCAGCCCATACTTCTTTAACTTGCTGACAAGAATACTGTGGGAGACCGTGTCAAAAGCTTTGGTAAAGTCAAGAAACAATACATCCACTGCTTTCCCTTCATCCACAGAACCAGTAATCTCATCATAGAAGGTGATTAGATTAGTCAGGCATGACCTTCCCTTGGTGAATCCATGCTGACTGTTCCTGATCACTTTCCTCTCATGTAAGTGCTTCAGGATTGATTCTTTGAGGACTTGCTCCATGATTTTTCCGGGGACTGAGGTGAGGCTGACTGGCCTGTAGTTCCCAGGATCCTCCTTCTTCCCTTTTTTAAAGATTGGCACTACATTAGCCTTTTTCCAGTCATCCGGGACTTCCCCCGTTCGCCACGAGTTTTCAAAGATAATGGCCAATGGCTCTGCAATCACAGCCGCCAATTCCTTTAGCTTTACCTTGCTTATGGATACTTGAAATTGGGCAGTTTAATTCAAGATCACATTGCTGAGGTCATTCCATGGTTCAGCTCTTAGTGAAAATGGTTAAAAGGCATCCCTTTAAAAATTGGAAGTTAAATCCTACTGAGGAAAATAGAAAGGAGCATAAACTCTGGCGGTAAGTCCAGTGTAAAAGTATAATTAGGCAGGCCAAAAAAGAATTTGAAGAGCAACTATCCAAAGACGCAAAAACTAACAGCAAAATGTTTAAGTACAGCAAAAGCAGGAAGCCTGCTAAACAATCAGTGGGGACAATGAACGATCAAGATGATAAAGGAGCACTGAAGGCCATTGCAGAGAAACTAAATAAATTCTTTGCATCTGTCCTCACTGCAGATGATGTGAGGGAGATTCCCACACATGAGTCATTCTTTTTAGGTGACAAATCTGAGAGGAACTATTCCAGATTTAGGTGTCATTAGAGGAGGTTTTGGAGCAAATTGATAAATTAAACAGTAATAAGTCACCAAGAGCAGATGGTATTCACCCAAGAGTTCTGAAGGAATTCAAATATGAAATTGCAGACCTACTAACTGAGGTATGTAACTTATCAATTAAGTTACCAGATGACTGGAAGATAGCTAATGTGATGCCCATTTTAAAAAAAGGCTTCAAGGGTTATCCTGACAATTACAGACTGGTAAGCCTAACTTCAGTACCAGACAAATTGGTTGAAACTATCAGAAAGAACAGAATAATCGGACACATAGATGAACATGATTTGTTGGGAAAGAGTCAATATGGCTTTTGTGAAGGGAAATCATGCCTCACCAATCTATTAGAATGCTTTGAGGGGGGTCAACAAGCATGTGGACATGGGGGATCCAGTGGATATTGTGTACTTAGACTTTCAGAAAGCTTTTGACAAGGTCCCTCCCCAGAGGCTCTTAAGCAAAGTAAGCATTCATGGGATAAGAGGGAAGATCCTTTCAGGAATCAGTAACTGGTTAAAAAATAGGAAACAAAGGGTAGAAATAAATGGAGAGAGGGAAATAGTGGTGTCCCCCATGGGTCTGTACTGGGACCAGTGCTGTACAACATATTTATAAATGATCTGGAAAAGGGGTAAACAGTGAGGTCGTAAAATTTGCAGACGAAAGAAAACTACTCAAGATAGTTAAGACCAAAGCAGTCTGCGAAGAGTTACAAAGGGATCTCACAAAACAGGTGATTGGACAACAAAATGGCAGATGAAATTCAATGTTGATAAATGCAAAGTAATGGACATTGGAAAACATAATCCGAACTATAGATACAAAATGATGGGGTCTAAATTAGCTGTTACCAGTCACCAAAAGAGATCTTGGAGTCATTGAGTGGATGTCTTCAGAGAATTATCTACAATGTGTAGCAACCGTCAAAACAGCTAACAGAATGTTAGGAACTATTAGGAAAGGGATAGATAATAAGACAGAAAATACCATATTCCCTCTATATAAATCCATAGTAGTCCTACATCTTTAATGCTGTGTGCAGATCTGGTCACCCATTCTCAAAAAAGGTATACTACAGTTAGAAAAGATACAGAGAAGGGCAACAAAAATGATTGGAGTATGGAACAGCTTTCATATGATGAGGGATTAAAAAAACTGAGACTTTTCAGCTTGGAAAAAGGATGACTAAGAGGCGATATGATAGAGATCTATAAAATAATGACTGGTGTGGAGAAAGTGAATAAGGAAGTGTTCTTTACCTCTTCACATAACACAAGAACCAGGGGTCACCCAAAGAAATTAATAGGCAGCAGGTTTAAAACAAACAAAAGGAAGTATTTCTTCACACAATGCACAGTCAACCTGGGGAACTCTTTGTTAGAGGATGTTGTGAAGGCCAAAACTATAACAGGGTTTAAAAAAAAAACCTAGGTAAGTTCATGGAGGATAGGTCCATCAATGGCTATTAGCCAGGATGGGCAGGGATACAAAACGATGCTTTGAGTGTCCCTAGCCTCTGTTTGCCAGAAGCTGAGAGTGGATGATGAGATGGATCACTCGATGATTGCCTGTTCTGTACTTTCCGTCTGAAGCACCTGGCATGGGCCACTGTTGGAAGACAGGATATTGGGCTAGATAGACCATTGGTCTGACCCAGTAGGGCCATTCTTATGTTGTTATGGAATACAGATCCAATGCCAGTTTTAAATTGCAGTCTGAAGGTTTTGAGATTTGGGTTCAACATGATCTCCATTGACAGTGAATTCCACAGGGAAGGCCACTGAGAATATTATGCCCCTAGCCCTGTGAGTTCAAATATAGTCTCCATCAGCTGATATGTCCCTGTTGAATGTAGCTGCCATGGTGGGATGCAGAGTAGTAATCTGAATTGTCTAAAATTTCAACAGCATCTCCTTTATAAGTTGAGATATTTTTCAGGTATACATTCATGTCCCCCTTTAAGACACACACCGTACATGTTCCTTGCCTCCCTACAACCTGTGTGCCCACTTATACAATAACAATTAAGAAATATATCCAGTTGTTTTCTGTGATACTAAATTATCTCCAGTGAGGCATCTTGCTTTAATAATAAAATCACTTTTTCTTAAACCGTATTTTACATTAGCAGTAAGTCACCGTTTTCAAATACCATCAGGAGGGATATCCAGAATGCTCTCTAGGATGGCTGACTGTGCATGTAAACTGTAGCCAGGTGGAACAATCCACCATTAGTCTTCATTTTCATTCTCCATCGAAGCATTTGTGTTAATGGAAGAGTATTTTCAATATAAAGGATCATTTTCTACAGTCAAAGAAAGATGCCACTTTACTGATTTTTTTTCCTTTCTGTTATTTGTACTGTGGTAGCGCTCCAGCCAGGGGCTGAAGCCCATTGCTGTTCGTGTGTGTGTGTTTGTTTTTAATGGAAAGATGATTCTTAGCCCCAAAAATCTCAAGCCTTACCCTGCAAACATTTAACTATGTATGTCACTTTACTCCTCTGAGTAAGCACCTGCGACGGTGTTCGCAGGATTGGGGTCCAATGTTCTATAAATCTGGTGCCTGTGTTCTCAGTTGGCAAATACTGAAGCTATGGCTACACTAGAGAGCTTACAGCTGCACCAATGCAGCTGCGCCATTGTAAACTCTCTAGTGTAGTTGCTCTAAGCCGACAGGAGAGCTCTCCCGTCAACTTAATTACTCCAGCCCTCACAAGCGGCAGTAGCTATGTCAGCGGGAGAAACTCTCCCACCGACCTAGTGTTGTCCACACTATCGTTTAAGTCTGCATAAGTTATGTTGCTCAAAGGGGTGGCTAATTCACACCCCTGAGCCCCATAATTTATGTTGACATAAGGTCTGATGCACTAATATCCTTCATTACACAAAGAATGTGCGGATGCTTGTCAGGGTGTGTGTAAATGCACTGTTATTCTTGCCAGGTGGAAAAGATGTCAGATCATGGTTTAAGGACTTGAGAGGGGAAAAATGGGAAGAGGATGACAGAAGAAGTAATAAAAAACGTATAAGCAAAAACTCCACCACTAACAATCCTGCACTAATCTGACTTTCTGCAAGTCCATTAGTTTACCCTGTCTGCATTAAATTTATCATCACCAGAGCAGCTAGAAAATGGAGGTCAAATTTCATTTTGGCCTGCAACTTGATAAAAATGACCTGCAAAAGGTAGATGACAGGCTGTTATTTTATGCACTGGAAAATAGCAAAGATCAGATACTATCTCCTGTGTGTCCTCTTTCTCTTGCATGTCTGATACTAGCTTCATTCTGTAATGTATCACAGGTGTGCGTCCTGATTTGTTGGAAGGGTGGTCAGAGTTTAAAACAAAAGCAATCTATTTCAAACTGGCAATCTCAATCAGTATGGGTTGACTAAGCACCTTTTGCCATTTGAGATCCCCACTGAATCGCTAACAAGTCATAAAAATATCAAGTGCATGCATGTGACAATCCAGTACACCCTTTCTTTTACTTATAGTTCATTTAATCTAGAAAGCTTTCTATTAATAGTAATTAATGATTCCTAAGAAGTTACGTTCACCATGTCTCAACAGCTTGCATGAGGTAGGAAAAATCCTGTCACTAAATAGAGTGCACCAGCTCAGTTAGTGGTTTAGAAATACAGTGTAAAAGTTAGATTGTGTAAGGGAGGGAAAACCCCCAAACAAATGTTTCTTTAGCACTTACAGTATTTTGGAATCTTCACCAAATGAAGGCGGTAAAGGATTAGTCTAGGATTAAGAATCCTTTAAACTTATGAAGTGCTTAACCTTCACTATGTCTGCTTCCTACACTGTTTGCAATACTGCTCTGCCACTTTTGCAGGGGGAAGTGGTAGCAGAGTGACATTGCTGCATTGCAGCCTTCTCCACATTTTATGATTCAGTACTACTTTTGGTTTGCTTTTGTAAAGATCATTGCAAGGGCTTATCTTGTGTAATTGTTATTACTGCTATCTGCATTACAGTATAATTACCTTTCAAAAATGGTAGATCTCTTTTTGCTAATGTTTAAAGGCAAATAATAGGCAACTAAATTGCAAAGTCTTAGGATACAGCAGAATATAAGCTTTAATAAAATGAATCCTATATTAACTGTGTATCTTCCTTCCCACTCGTGCTCGGGAATGGTAGATCATGATTGATTTTTCTTGTTTGTCCCCTTTTTACAGAGTTATGATGAACTCATGGTTTTTAGAATTTGACCTGATCCTAATCTGATGCCTATCCTATAGAGGAGGCAGGATGAATATTCTGGCATTCTCCAAAGCTATTGTGTTAATCAAAAATAATGATGAATAAATGTTAATATAGTTCCTAAGGTAGAATTTGGCTGAATAATGGGAAATTAGAAAAAGACAGATTAAGAAATCCCTTGAAAATAATCAGTACTAGCTACTCAAAAGAGTTTTAAAATGTTTTAACTAATTTTTAAAAAAACTATCTAACTTATCACTTTGTAGCATCTAAATGCCCTCAGGTTCATGCTACATTTTGATAGTATCTTGAAGTTTTCTGTTTCCAGCAATTATATACCAGGAATTACAGTGTGTGCCCTTAGTTAAATGTGAGTGCCTTTTTTCTGGATGCTGCTGTAAATCCTGTATTACCTGGTTAAAATATGGAGAGTAGGATATTAAAAAGGCATCCAGAAAATGTAGATGACAGGAAAAAAAGAAAATACGGCGACAGAGGGGAAATACCATAGATAAAATGATAAGGCAGAGAAATAAAGCATGACAAGACCATGATCGTTTGCATAAGTAATGAGAATTGAATTCCTGGTTTTTTAAATTGCTGTTTAAATTCCTATTTGCATGTTTATCGGAAATCTCATCTGCTTAAGTAAAACTGGCCTATATACTGTTTTTTTAATGTGTGTTTAGCACAGATTTTGTTAAACACAGAAGTCAGATCCAGTTAGACTGATACATGTATATTATAGAAATTTAAAAGTGGGACAGTGTACATCTTAGAAAGTTCTTATGAAAATATTTTTTCATTAAGGGCCTGCTCCTGCTCCCATGAAGCCAATGGTAAAACATATGTTGATTTCATTGAGAGCAGGATTGGATCCTGAATTACATGTAAGGAACTACATGGTTGATCCTACAACATACTGATCTTCGCCTTATGGATTTCGAGTTCCCTCACAGGCCATTAACTTTAGTAGAAGTTGAGACGTGCCCTGCAACTTAGGAGATGGCACCAAAGTTAGCTCCTGTGAGATGCTAAGCACCTCGTGCAGGTGCTGACTACCCTCTACTTCCATAAGGAAGTTCTGGGTGTTCAGTCTTTTAGAAGATTGTGCCCCTGATTTGTGACTTTTACACCACTGAACATGACTTCTTCATAACTGAATAGAGATAAGTCACCTGTGGTTGATCTGACTGGCCACTGGATGCCCCTGATGTCCCACATAAATGCAGCTACAAGCCCATTCATTTTGGTACTGAAAATGTTGTATTCCACTGGTGACATTTTGGACTGCCTCCTTTGTGTGTACATGAATTGACTGCATATTTGTTTGGCGTGTGTGTGGGGGTGTGTGTGTATGCCTACACGTAAGGGAACTATGGGCTATAACAATTGCAGGTTCCACATTTCTGACTTAACATACATTCTAAAAGGACCCAAACCTTTAAGATACTGAGCACTCTCAGATCCTTTTGAGGGTCACTGGGACTTGCTGGTGTTCAGCACCCTTACAAGAAACACTTGACACCTCACAGGATAAGGCTCGCAGTGACCAGTAACACAATTTTCAGTGAATGGAGTTTTGTTAGAAAACTTCCTGAGAAAAAGAAACAGAACTTTTGAATAAATTCTCCAGTATGTAGAAGCTTAGAATAGGAAAAAGCAGTCCTTTCCTCCTCTGTTAGGGGCATTCTTGTGGCACCTTTCTTACCAGACTGTACAGGCCTTTGAAGGCTATAGTAGCTTATGAAGAGTGGAGCCACTGCAGATCTGAGTCATGTGCCTGCTCCTTATATGCATTCTTATGGCATCTCTGAAACAGATGCAAATTGAATTTCAAACAAAAGGTGCCCACTTCTGCTGCGACAGTAGTGAAAGACCTACTCTTTGAAAACTGACACTACCATACAAATGTGCAGATATGCATCCTGCACTAATAGTTTTTGGATACAGTACAGGATTCCTAGCATAACGATAATCATATAGACTTTTCTATTGAGATATAAACAAAACTGCTTTTTATTTTTAAAACATGGTTTTAGTTATAGAAACTAACTAAATGTATTTGAATTTTCATACATAAATGCACATTAGTTTTCACATTTAAAACCTCTGTAATTAATCTAATATCTCTCCTAGTTTTCTGTTTTATAATAGACTGATACTATGGAAAGTTATATTTCTAATTTACGTGTCCAAATTAGTTTCAACATACTTATATTGAATGATAATAGATTTTTTCGTATAATTAATGTTGTCTGCAAACGTAATGTGGATTAAGTTTATCATTGTAAAGATCTTAAGATTTTAATATTTTTGCAGAGGCATAAATACAGTGTAGCTATAATTATTTCATTATGTATGTATAAAAATAGGATACGGGAAAAAGTGCATGCTTTCCCTCACTGATTACTCTTAATGTCTCCCAAATTTCCTGATTTACAATATTCTCTAAGGATGTAGATTTTTCTAATTGAAGTATAGTAATTTGCATATTTTTAGACCTTGTGACACAGTTAATTGATATGTCATTACTTATATGGTGCTGAATATATTTCACACATTCTCTGCAGAACAGGCTTAACTTAAGATGCTGTAACATTTTGCAAAGAATTCCAAACTATTGCGTG
Source organism: Chelonia mydas (assembly GCF_015237465.2). Lineage (NCBI taxonomy): Eukaryota > Metazoa > Chordata > Testudines > Cheloniidae > Chelonia > Chelonia mydas. Next base: position 106,951,362 of record NC_057852.1, read on the forward strand.
TAGCTCTTCTTTCCTATGCTTTTTCTCACCTCTCTTTTCTAAAAGCAAAGGAAAAATGGATGATGTAGTAATTGGTATAGTTCCCGTTCAAATGTACTCATTAAAATAATGTTGCTGTGTAAATGACAGGACAGGAAAAATAAGAGCAAGTAAACAAAGAAAGGAAGAAAAATGGGAGAGACAAGGACAAAGAAGATAAGGTTAAGAGTAAGGGGGGGAAAAAGCTAAAATGTCAATAGTATCAGTGCTGTGGGTTTGAAAACCAAATTGTTCTGTTTTCTTTTACACTGCTCGGTATAAACTTGTTAAATGTTCAGAGTGTCTATGAATATTTTAATAAGGGCTCTCTTAAATTTAGGAGTACTATCTCTATCACAGAGGATAGTAATGTGGCTAACGCTCCATTATTTTGATGATGGGCAGTAATTTTCTCTCATGGCAATATGTTTATTTTTTCAGCTGTATTCCACCCAGCAGAACTGAAGCCTTTGCTTTTTTGCTAAGCTAAGAAAGTGGCTCTGTCATGTGAAAAGGACTGAAGGGATTTTATTCCTCCTTTTCAGGGTCCTGGTTAGATGTGTGGCTCATTGACTGTGATGCTGTCAACTGCATTATTCTAAGTGGCTGCAGGATGTGTACAGTATCTGATCAGTCTGTTGTTATTATTATTAATAATAATAATAATGATTATTATTGTTTATATAATGCCAAAGTGAAATATATCTTTCATATAAATCTGCATTTTGTGTTTGACTAAAAGAGTGAATTAAGAACAAAGATTCATTGTTTACAAGTACATTTTTTCTCTTTCTCACTCACTCTGAAATTAAAATCCAGGCTTCCCATCCTCTCAGAATGATAACCTCATGTGACTAGATAGGGTGAAAATGGTGATACAACAGCAGCCCAGCATCATACATGGGTGGAATGAGCCAGGGGCATAGTTTGATTTAGAACTGAGTTTGCTGGCAGCAAGCCATAGCCCAAATATCTGGCTGAAGAAGGCCACGGATCAAAATAGAAAATGGACCATTCTCCTGACAAGTGTGCACATGCTACTAGTTCATGTAACAACACCTACGTGGCCCATTGGGAACATACGGCTCTGAAAATATGAGTGATTTTTTTTCTTTATATTTTTAGAGCAACGCCATGGTGGATTTCTTCATATAATGCTCCCCTCATACCTGCCGAATGGCTGCACATCAACAATGTCAAGTCATTTACGTGTTAAATCCTACCAACTTGTCCATGGCCACAGATGTTCTCATCCACCTAAAAACCAGTGATGTTCCTCTGTGTGGGAGGGGGGATGGTGACAGGAGGCTGAGAGCCTGCAGTAGAGGGAATGTGTTCACTGCACACCTTGGAGTCTAGCTCTGTGAGGTCATCTTTTGTGCTGTCACAGAGGCAAGGTTTGATGGCAGTGTTAAACAGAGTGTATGGGAGGAGCTGGGAGTTGGGATGGGGCACAACAAACACATGGGCTACCGCAGTTGCAGGTGTTGCCACAACTCCCTGGCCTGTGCAGAAGGACTTCTCCTGCTTTCTGTCCCTGATTCAAAACTGAAGGAAGTCAAGGTAAAGACTCTCATTGACTTCAGTGGGCTTTAGCTCATGTCCTCTTTCTTCACAGGTTCTGCAGTTTGGCTTTGTGCTTGGGACAAAGTATTCCCTTTAATGAATATTCCTTATGTTTTCATTTCTGATACCTCTTGCCATACTCAGCTTCCCTCACAAAACATACATATCGCAAAGGCAGTGAAAAGATTTTTTGAGATTTATGATGTTAGCTCCAGCTACCTTATAATATGCAGCTTCAGGGCAGTCTTCAGGTATCAAATTCAGACAGCAGGTAGCACTGAACTTTTAGGTGAATGTGTCCCGGATTCTGTAAGAATAAAACAAAGAAAATATGCCAACATTTTCTTTTTCTTTTCTTTTCTTTTCTTTTCTTTTCTCTTTTTAATAATAATCTTTTTCCCATTAAATATTTGACCATCAGTCTGGAAAAAAGTGTAGAACCGTAACAATTTAAGAATATTTAAATAAATGTAATCTACTCTCTATAATTAATAACTGTTTACAAAGACATTCCTTGATTATTTATTAAATCAGGTGATTGGATTTTGCATAGAAAAGCATCTTTCTATACACGGTACTTTTAATTTTGATTGTCTTGAGAAAAGTGTTTTAAAAAAAGCACACAGAACTGAAAAAATATTTTGTCTCTTAAAAACAATTCTATGTAGCAATAAGCCTACATTAAATCAGAAGTTTTAAAAAAGTAATGTTTTTAACTGGAAGCTTCTGGCTGTTTTGTTTAGTCTTAAGATTGGTGAGGTGAGAAACGCAACTATCAGATCTTACTGCCCTTGAAAAAGCTGCAGTTATGTATTGATTGTGTACATACAGAACACTATAATTTCTGAGAGGAATACATCAGGTGCTGCTGAGTTACGATTCAGCAATGCATATATGGCTGGTGCTATTATTTGCATTATTTTGGAAGATTCTGAAGGTTACTGTGTAAATATTAATGAGGGTGGGCTTTTGTTTTAGGACAGAAAACCTGTTAATAATCATATATTTCCAAGGACTGACGTATGTTTTGCTTTTATATATTTTAGTGTGATGTTTTATTAAAGTTTCAGGAAGTTTCACTGATATAAGAAACAGTCATTAGAAGTTGAGGAAGAGACAGGAAGATAAGTACAGAATAAATGTCAAAGACAGGAATATTTTGTGATAAAGCAGAGAATGAATGTTTTGAAATATAGAATAGGAATATATCCTGAAGGCAGCACTGCAGGTTCCCCCATCTGGTACATAACCCTTTCTTCCTTATAATCTAGAATGCTTTATAAGCTGCATAGGTGGAAATCATTTGCTCACCACTGAAGTGTAGCTACTTCTGGGGTATGCTGTGCCAGCCACTCTACTTGGAAATTTTTTTAGGAGGGAAGTAAAGAATAACTTCACCAGCTGAAATGTCAAAGGAATTTTAAGAAGACAGAATATAATTATCTGAGTTGAAATTTGGCCAAGACACGGGTTAAAATTCCTGCTCTTGAAAGTTTCTTGTGATAGCTAATGAGTGTGGCCCTTGATCTGGGAGTTACACTATTGACTTCTGTAGGTCCTGGGTTTCACCTAATGAGTATTATTATTATTAAGAATGTTGATTACAGAAAATCTTAGGTTCCAACCAAGAATCGGTCCCTATTGGCTAGGCACTGGATAAACAGAGTAGTTGACAGTCCCTGCCCACTAGCCAACTTCCATCTCAATTAAAGCAAGTCTGATCCTGCAATCCTTGACCATGCAAAACTGCCATTAGCTTCAAAGGGTATTTGTATAAGTACAAGACCTGTAAGTTCAGTTGCTCTCCAAATAGAGCTGAAGAACAAGTATGCTTACAGCAGGATAAAAGGCTAAACATAATCTGGAAAGTAGAGCTTTTTTCCAAGAGAAATTTTGAAAAAACCTTTTTCAAAATCCCTCAGAATGTTTTGGGTTTTTCAACAAAAAATGAAAAATTGAAATAATTTTGTTTTATGAAACCCATTTTTTATTAAATAAATACTTTTTGGTTTTGTTTTGAAAACTGTTTTTTTTTTGTTTAAAAAACTGTTGGTACCATTTTTTGGGTTTTGAAAACCAAAACCTGATGATTTTTATGAAAATGGACCAAAAATGAAAAATGTTACCAAAACCTGAAAAAAACAACAACCCAAAATGTGATTTTTCAGTTTCCTTTTTGGTCAAAAAAATTGGAATTTCTGACCAAAATTAAAATTTCCCCTTAAATTTATTGTTTCAGTTGAAAAGCCATTATTTGTCAAAAATGTTTTGATGAAAAGATTTCCACCAGCTCCCATACAAAAAACCTCCAGCTAATTCTATATATATCTATCCATCATCAAATATGTGCACAACCACAAAGGCCTTGAAGCACAAATGAGTTACTTGTAAGACAGGTCATTCTCACAAAGATCCTCATGTTTAAAAAAAAAAAAATCTATGGATTGCCTTTCAATATTGAAAGAGCTGAAAAGTGTGGGAGAAGGACAGAGTGTGGCTGTACAACTGTAAACACATCTGCAGTGTTTTAGGTGGGGTGTGTTTACATATATAAATGATCAGCTTAAACTCCCACTGTATGAGGACAAACATTGCCTTGTTTTGATCTGTCCCAGTATCTTTTTAATGTTGTTATTCAAAGGTTAAAGACTAAAGGTTGAATATTAAAGACTGATAGGAGAATGTTTACTACAAATGAATGTCACTAGGTGTTTATCCATCATTTGAGTAGCCAGCCACCTATTCTCTAGGTCCCTCTACATGAAATAATTATTTTGTTGTCCATTTTTCATATATTTATCTTTCTATGATAAGACAAAATGTTTTCCCTCAATAAAAAATTAGATATCCAATATTTTTGAACACTTATTACAATTTTATTAGAATCACAAAAACAAACACAAAACCCAAGTAATAAAATATGCCCATTAATTTAAAATGTACACTCAGTTCTTTACCGAAAGCCATATTTTTCTAATCTCCTGACTGTTTTAAAAATAATATATTTTTATTAACTATCGAGCTTGCTTTGTTGGGTGGTTCATTAGCTGTAGGATGATTTGATTACTTGCACCAAAAATCTGTAATAAAATGCTAGCAGTACCATTTAGAGACAATTTTTATATAAAGCATTAAGCATCAGATAAATGATCTGCATGTTAATGTCTGTTTCAGTAAGTGTTCATTACAGGATAGGAAGACGACAATTCTGACATACTACTACCACTGCTACCACTTAATTATAAAATCAAGTGACTCCTTCCCATAGGTAAAGGTACTTTCACATTTTAAGTATGCTTGTACTTAACCTATTAGACTTGCAATTTTTTTAACATAAAAATAATAGCAGTAACATGTAGTGCTTACAGAACTAATTCAACATATTGTAGGCTGTTATGTTAAATAGGATGCAAACATATAAGACCAAATACCAATATGCTTTATTTAGGCACAACTCTCAATGAATACCGACTTCAAGTTTGGCCCACTGAAACATTACCAGTGCATTAGTAATAAATAATAATAATATCTTACATTCACACACAGCTACATGTTCCGAAGTATCCCAAAGAACATTACAAACAAAAGGCTAAATTCTGCTCACTTTTCCCTTTTAGTAGTTCCATTGACTCCAATGGAAATGTTTATTTCAGTAACATACCCAGGATTGATCTTACAGCGCTTGTGGGGTGAACTTCTCTTTGTGCTTCGCATCCTTTACCCCAGTTGACTTCAGAGGAAAATGTTGAGTGCTCTGCACTTTAGGACTTAAGAATCTGACTTTAGGCACCTATTTTGGAAAATCTGGTACTTGATTTTTACTTTGCCTCTGAAAAATGACGCCTCCAAAAGCACAGTGACCCCTATCCCTGTGGGGGTTCAGTAATGATTCTGAGGGATGAGTGCCAGGTACGCTAATCTTTTTTGGTTTGCAGGCTGTTTTGTCAGAGAAAAATCTTCTTATCAGTCACTTCTGTGGCTTGTTTCTTATACTATTTCACTTGGTGCCTTACTAGTAGTACAGGGACCACGGTTTTTGAGAGCCATGACACCGTATGCTAGCTTATCGTAGGAGGTTCAGACCAGTCCTGACTCTTTATAAATTGCAAGGTCTTATGAAATCACAGTATAAGGTTTCATGGGTGAAAAAGTTGAGCCAATCCACTATGGTTTGGTTTAGTTTTTTAATTAAAAAAAGCGTTGTTAATTTTTTTTCAATTTGGTATGCTTCTGCACTTCCTGCTTTTGGGTGGGTTTAGAAGTACACAGATACTGTGAGAGAGACAGCCAAAAGCAGGAGCTACTGGGAATCTGTTTCAACATGATTGCCCAAGTAAAGTAGTTTGAATAAGTATAAATCAATTAATGGTCTCTCATTGCTATTGAGTGCTACCATAGTAATAGTGGAACTTCATAAAAGATGGAATAAGTTACATTTTTATTTTCTTAATTTTCTCTTTTTATATTTGAAGTTCCATCATTGAGTACAGGTGTGTCCCAAATAACCTGTGAGTAATTATTACCTCCATTTTACAGGTGGGGAAAACTGAGGTACACAACAGTCAAGTGACTTTCCCCAGGCAATAGACGGAGTTAGTATCCCAGTTAGGAGTACAATTCCTGGCTCTGAGTCCTTTGCTTAGACCAGTAGCGAATGTTTCTTTCTTGGTGTAATGTGAAGCTCTATAAATTAAAGACAAAATCGACAGGCAGAAGACTCCCACAATAGAATCTGTTGTTCAAAGGATTTCTAAAGCTGGCTTGCAAAATTTGCTTTGTGTAGAAACTTGGAACATATGTTCTGCTGGCCTATTAGGGACTAACTTTCTCCAGAAATTCAGAAAACTCAGATTGCGCATTTTCTGAGTCTAAGAAATGTCAAAGATATAAAAGAATGTACTGGTTTTAGATTCTTGCCTCCATCCTACAACTTAAAAAACAAATTGGATTTAAATTACTTTTCACAGGGTGTTACTGCTTAATGTGGACTTAACCCACTTTCTATATATATAAAACCAGTGAAAACAGCAAAGAAAATCATCTTTAGAAACCCTCTGCTGTGCAAAGGCAGTGGCTTTTATCACTAAGTGTGATAATCTCTTTATTATGGACAGCATGGATGGACCCACATGGCTCCCAAGGAGACGCTCCATTTTCTCGGGTAAATAATACATGGGGTTTTTTTTCCCCCTGTAATTACCTGATAGAGTAGAATAACTCCTTGGGATCCATTCCAGTCTATTGGGTAAATAATATGTTTTCTAATTGCATCTTTACCCAACAGTGAAGCTTGTGAAATAATAATATATATACTGCAGGCTCTGTGGGGTACTGCGGTGAAGCAGTAGTTACTTTTCATAAAGTTTTTTTAATAGGATCTGAGCTCCAGGATTCAAGGGAGAGAAGATTTTTGTCCTTCTCAGGACATCATAGAAAATAAACACTGTGTTGCAGCAATCCCTTGACAATGTCAATGGAGGATCATTACGAGACCATTTATGATGGGAACATGATTCCATTGCAAGTCTTCCGAGACCCTGTTGGGATGCTGGTACTATTTGATATTATCATAGGAAAGCAATTTCAATAGAAGTCCATAGAGACCATATGGCAATTATGTTACTGACTATGTCAAGATGATTTTAGTGAGACCCTCTGGAGGCCCTAACTCTGTAGTGAAATGTGATGCATTGTTGTCCATACAAATGATATTATTGCTAGTGAAACATAAAATAAGTGAAGCATTAAAAAAGTGTTAAATTTGAACCTTGATGTTAGTCTATAGACTTTGTGATAGTGCAGGTAGTGTACCTTTAATACAGTCCTGTTGTGGGCAGCTACCAGCTGCAGTTCTTGTTTCCATATTTGCCTTCACACAGTAGACTGGAGGTGGACTTCTAACAAAATGACATTTCTTTTGTGGATTTAAAGCACTTAGACATAATGTATATAGTTTACATTTTGGTAAAAGGATGCTATATGTGCACCTCTTAAATGACCCTCAGCTCCACTAATAATGGTTTGTGGGTCCCTGGAAGCAAAGGAGGACAATGTTAGCCTAAAAAGAAGTTGCTACCAGCTCATCACAGACCAAGCTTTAAAAGGAGAACTGCAACATTTCCAGTGCCAAAGGTACATAGTTTAACTGAGCCAGGGTAAAGTGCAGTGTTTGCATTTTATTGATTCCTACCTATTGATTCCAATGGGATGAACTGCCAGGATAACAGAAAGGAGACTGACAGCAAGACAAGAACTTAGGCATGAGAGACAGGCCAGGTCCTTCATGACCAGAACAAATTATATAAACAAATACCCCAGATATTTCCTAGCTTGAATCACACCAAAATAAAAGAAAGAGCATTGTGTATCTCAGGAGGATCTGATCTGCATGGAAATTACTAAATAAAGCTTATGTTGCATTTGACCATTTTTTACAAATAAGGTAGAGCAACACAAATATGTATGCATTTCTCTACGTACTACATTCTGCCATCTATATGCATAGTGCCATCTTCTGTAATACTGGAGGATGGCAAAATGTGTATAAAGTCAATCCCATCAATTGCATCTCCTTGCACCCTCAGTGGGTCTAGTTCTGTGACTTTGAAAATTATTTCTGCTCTTCCCCAATTTACCTCCCTCCAAATAATTCTCAGTCTCCCAAATAAAATTAATTAACCCACTAACCCATCTGAGGATGCAGTTCCCCTTCATTTTCTGTATATGATAATGTATTTCACGCACTTATTGGTTCATGTACTGGAAGGGAAAGTTATGTAAAAAATTTAATCAGTTGCTATGCTTCTATTTGTGACATAAAAACAAAGAAATAATTCAGTGATTTTTCTCCCTTTACTTTTGCCTTTGTTGTGAGAAGAGAGAATAATTTAGCCAGCTTGGCCAAACTGGTGCAGTATAGTGTAGTATCAGTGTCCACTTAACAATCAGCTGCAATCTTCTGTCAATATCCAGCTGTAATTATAAAGCCAAAATTACTTTTCTCCACTTCCCAACTCTGAGTCACTCACTGATTTTCCACCCATCTCCGTGCCCCTCTGAATAGCAGATTGTCTGGGTTAGAATTAGACAGACGCAGGTGGTGCCACCTGCTGCATTGTTTTTTAGTTGTGTTTTGTTCTTTAGCAGCTGTTGGTTTGTGTCTTTTAAGAGTTTGTTTAGTGGCGAGAGAAGACAGACCATGGATCTAAGTTTTTCCATTTAATGTTATAAAACTCTGTGGGTCCTGTCATATGGCCCTGGCTTTAGCAAAACTCCTGTTAGCTTCAGTGGGAGTTTTGCCAGAGTCAGGACTGCAGGGTTGGGCTCCATGCTAATACATTATAGGTGACATTTTCAATGCATCGGATTCAGAAAATTCAAACTTATCTTCCCCCTGTGGACAGTCCTAACTCATCCCCATTGCACAAACATAGTTTCTGATAGCACTGTATGGGCCTGATCCTGCCAGGTACAGAGTGGACTGAGCTCATATTGACTGCATAAGAACATTTTTGTTGCCCCTTTGGCCCAAGTGTTTAGCTAATATTCAGGACCTTATTGGGTTATTTCCATTAGGAGGAGAGATTGATGATACAAGGCAGGTGGGTTTTTTGTTTGTTTTTGTGCAATACTGTTTATCTACAAAAAATGTACACAAAGTCCTGGTTTCCTGAACACAGTAGGAATCATAGAATATCAGGGTTGGAAGGGATCTCAGGAGGTCATCTAGTCCAACCGCCTGCTCAAAGCAGGACCAATCCCTAACGAAATCATCCCAGCCAGGACTTTGTCAAACCTGATCTTAAAAACTTCTAAGGAAGAAGATTCCACCACGTCTCTAGGTAACGTATTCCAGTGCTTCACCACCCTCCTAGTGAAAAAGTTTGTCCTAATATCCAACCTAAACCTCCCTCACTGCAACTTGAGACCGTTACTCCTTGTTCTATCATCAGCTACCACTGAGAACAGTCTAGATCCATCCTCTTTGGAACCCCCTTTCAGGTAGTTGAAAGCAGCTATCAAATCCCCCCTCATTCTTCTCTTCCACAGACTAAACAATCCCAGTTCCCTCAGCCTCTCCTCATAAGTCATGTGGTCCAGTCCCGTAATCATTTTTGTTGCCCTCTGCTGGAAGCTTTCCAATTTTCCGCATCCTTCTTGTAGTGTGGGGCCCAAAACTGGACACAGTACTCCAGATGAGGCATCATCAATGTCGAATAGAGGGGAACAATCACGTCCCTCGATCTGCTCGCTATGCCCATACTTATACAGCCCAAAATGCCGTTAGCCTTCTTGGCAACAAGGGCACACTGTTGACTCATATCCAGCTTCTCGTCCACTGTAACCCTTAGGTCCTTTTCTGCAGAACTGCTGCCTAGCTATTCGGTCCCTAGTCTGTAGCGGTGCATGGGATTCTTCCGTCCTCAGTGCAGGACTCTGCACTTGTCCTTGTTGAATCTCATCAGATTTCTTTTGGCCCAATCCTCTAATTTGTCCAGGTCCCTCTGTATACTGTCCCTACCCTCCAATGTATCTACCTCTCCTCCCAGTTTAGTATCATCTGCAAAATTGCTGAGGGTGCAGTCCATGCTATCCTCCAGATCATTAATGAAGATATTGAACACAACTGGCCCCAAAACCGACCCTTGGGGCACTCCGCTTGATACTAGCTGCCAACTAGACATGGAGCCACTGATCACTACCCATTGAGCCCGACGATCTAGCCAGCTTTCTATCCACCTTATAGTCCATTCATCCAGCCCATACTTCTTTAACTTGCTGGCAAGAATACTGTGAGAGACTGTATCAGAAGCTTTGCTAAAGTCAAGGAAGTCCCCTCACCCACAGAGCGAGTTATCTCGTCATAGAAGGCAATTAGATTAGTCAGGCATGACTTGCCTTTGGTGAATCCATGCTGACTGTTCCTGATCACTTTCCTCTCTTCTAAGTGCTTCAGAATTGATTCTTTGAGGACCTGCTCCCTGATTTTTTCCAGGAACTGAGCTGAGGCTGACTGGCCTGTAGTTCCCCGGATCCTCTTCCTTCCCTTTTTAAAAGATGGGCACCACGTTAGCCTTTTTCCAGTTGTCCGGGACCTCCCCCGATCACCATGAGTTTTCAAAGACAATGGCTAATGGCTCTGCAATCACATCCGCCAACTCCTTTAGCACTTTCGGATGCAGCGCATCCAGCCCCGTGGACTTGTGCTCGTCCAGCTTTTCTAAATAGTCCCGAACCACTTCTTTCTCCACAGAGGGCTGGTTACCTCCTTCCCATGCTGTGCTGCCCAGTGCAGTAGTCTGAGAGCTGACCTTGTTCATGAAGACAGAGGCAAAAAAACATTGAGTACGTTAGGTTTTTCCACATCCTCTGTCACTAGGTTTCAGAGTAACAGCCATGTTAGTCTGTATTCACAAAAAGAAAAGGAGTACTCGTGGCACCTTAGAGACTAACCAATTTATTTGAGCATAGGCTTTTGTGAGCTACAGCTCACTTCATCGGATGCATACTGTGGAAAGTATAGAAGATCTTTTTATACACACAAAGCATGAAAAAATGGGTGTTTACTACTACAAAAGGTTTTCTCTCCCCCCACCCCACTCTCCTGCTGGTAATAGCTTATCTAAAGTGATCACTCTCCTTACAATGTGTATGATAATCAAGGTGGGCCATTTCCAGCACAAATCCAGGGTTTAACAAGAACGTCGGGGGGGGGGGTAGGAAAAAACAAGAGGAAATAGGTTACCTTGCATAATGACTTAGCCACTCCCAGTCTTTATTCAAGCCTAAGTTAATTGTATCCAATTTGCAAATGAATTCCAATTCAACAGTCTCTCGCTGGAGTCTGGTTTAGAAGTTTTTTTGTTGTAATATCGCAACTTTCATGTCTGTAATCGCGTGACCAGAGAGATTGAAGTGTTCTCCGACTGGTTTATCAATGTTATAATTCTTGACATCTGATTTGTGTCCATTTATTCTTTTACGTAGAGACTGTCCAGTTTGACCAATGTACATGGTAGAGGGGCATTGCTGGCATATGATGGTATATATCACATTGGTGGATGTGCAGGTGAACAAGCCTCTGATAGTGTGGCTGATGTTATTAGGCCCTGTGATGGTGTCCCCTGAATAGATATGTGGGCACAGTCGGCAACGGGCTTTGTTGCAAGGATAGGTTCCTAGGTTAGTGGTTCTGTTGTGTGGTATGTGGTTGCTGGTGAGTATTTGCTCTTGTTAAACCCTGGATTTGTGCTGGAAATGGCCCACCTTGATTATCATACACATTGTAAGGAGAGTGATCACTTTAGATAAGCTATTACCAACAGGAGAGTGGGTTTGTGCAGGGGGTGAGGGGGTGGGGGGGGGGGAGAAAACCTGGATTTGTGCTGGAAATGGCCCAACTTGATTATCATACACATTGTAAGGAGAGTGATCACTTTAGATAAGCTATTACCAGCAGGAGAGTGCGGTGGGGGGAGAGAAAACCTTTTGCAGTGGTAAACACCCATTTTTTCATGCTTTGTGTGTATAAAAAGATCTTTGATACTTTCCACAGTATGCATCCGATGAAGTGAGCTGTAGCTCACGAAAGCTTATGCTCAAATAAATTGGTTAGTCTCTAAGGTGCCACAAGTACTCCTTTTCTTTTTGTCACTAGGTTGCCTCCCTCATTCAGTAAAGGGCCCACACTTTCCTTGACTTTCTTCTTGTTACTAACATACCTGAAGAAAGCCTTCTTGTTACTCTTAGCATCTCTTGCTAGGTGCAACTCCAAATGTGATTTGGCCTTCCTGATTTCACTCCTTCATGCCTGAGCATTTTTAAACTCCTCCCTGGTCATTTATCCAATCTTCCACTTCTTGTAAGCTTCTTTTTTGTGTTTAAGATCAGCAAGGATTTCACTGTTAAGCCAAGCTGGTCGCCTACTTACTATTACTATTCTTTCTACACATCGGGATGGTTTGTTCCTGCAACCTCAGTAAGGATTCTTTAAAATACAGCCAGCTCTCCTGGATTCCTTCCCCCCTCACGTTATTCTCCCAGGGGATCCTGCCCATTAGTTCCCTGAGGGAGTCAAAGTCTTCTTTTCTGAAGTCCAGGGTCTGTATTCTGCTGCTCTCCTTTCTTCCTTATATCAGGATCCTGAACTCGACCATCTCATGGTCACTGCCTCCCAGGTTCCCATCCACTTTTGCTTCCCTATTAATTCTTCCCTGTTTGTGAGCAGCAAGTCAAGAAGAGCTCTGCCCCAGTTGGTTCCTCCAGCACTTGCTCCAGGAAATTGTCCCCTACGCTTTACAAAAACTTCTTGGATTGTCTGTGCAGAAACAGTTGGCAGTTTCCTTGCTCACAATTTCAAAGTCTGCCCATCCAGTCAGTACTGTGTTCCCAGGAGCTCTGTGTCTCTGTTCCTTCTCATGGGCCATGCTCACCACTGGTTCTTTTGATGTCTACTTTCTTTCTTGGCTTTCTGCTTCTCACTCAGACACAGCTTGCCACCCCAGTCCCGATCTTGCTCCCCTGGATTTGTACATAGTGCCACATACCTAAGTCTGTTAACTCTTACGCCTTAATATACATGCAATGTAATCAATTTATGATTGTTGTAGGAGCATACTTTTTGAGTTGCTTTCTTTCTTGCATTCAAAATCCAAAGTATACATTGTATTTTTGCTTAAACATCACCTTTTGCATTTAATGTATTTGGTTACTTTAAAAATAATAATATGTCCACAGTTCTGGACAGACTCTTTCTTAGCCACCTATCCCTGAACAGATTTTTCCTCTCAGCCCTTCCATGTTGGACGATTGCCTTTCTCATATGTCTGAGTCCTTGATCTGTTTCCCAAGTGAAGCAGCCAAGTTCACCCCAACAAACAGCTTGCAGCCGCCATTAGCTGCTTTGCTGCTGCGAGCAATGTTTCTGACTCACTACTGCATTCAAGTTCCCACTAAGCACAGGGCTTGGATTCCCGAGATCCACGTATCCTGACATGATCTGTTTCTGTTTGTACAAATGTGTAAATGATTTCTCTCCCTTCTTGTAATTATTTACACTCTAAATATTTGTAAGTAGCTTTCATATCCTATCTTTTAGTCACTGTTTGGCCAAACCATACAGATTTAGATGTTTTTAAATCTTTCCTCATATGTCCAGCTCTTAATTGTTCATGTTGCTGTTCTTTGTTCCTCCAACTTGTCATCATTTTTCTGGTATTGGTGTATTTGTGAACGAATACAGTATTTTTTTTTCCAGGCTATCAATAGGTGTATTTATTTTAATTGCATGTTGAGTTTTGTAAAATAGCGGCTCAGGAACAACTCAAACAATGTAACAAAAATTATGTGCTGTGTCCAAAAAGATTTAGCACCGCGCATTTTACAGTTTGGTTTGAAATGTCTGGATATTTAATACTCATAATGAACTTAGTAGATAATGAACTTAGTAGATTTAAGAGAGTTTTGTTTGCAGCTGATTTGAAATTTGCAGTGTTTTAGTTAAAAGCAAAGATCTTTCAAAGTGGTGGCTTTTTTTTTTTTTTTTACATATCCCTTCTCCAAGTTCTTCAATAAAGTTGTAAAGTAAAACTTCCAACTCTGTGCAGTGTGCTGCAGGTGGCCGGGGGGGGGGGGGGGGATGTTGCTGCAGATTGGGAGGATTCGATGGAAATACTAGATCTGCATGAATGATGTGAATGGTGCAAATGATGTATGAAATGCAAAATCTCTACTCACCCACTGGGCAAGGAGAATAGAGATGGTTCTTTGCAGCCATTACTGTGATGCGCTGTTAACTGGAATTTTAAAACTCAGGTTCATTTTAAAAAAAACAAGAAACAAAAGAAAAAGAAAAAGCCAGCCAACCCCACTTACTGCTGACTGTGGTTTGCTGCAAACATCAACTGCCATGCAAACTCAGTTGTTGTCTGACTTGACATTTTTTTCATGGAACTGTGCTTCATATCAGCCATAGCACCTGGTTGAATCTGTCTATTTATTTTTTCTTTTAATTAAGAGATAATGTCAGTGGGAGGAAAATAAAACCTGACAGGATGAAGATCTCCTACTGTACTATAAAAACAAAGTGAAGGTGAAGCTGTTATGTTTATTTTGAAAGCGAGAAATCAGCTTCTAGTAACAACATCCTATTACCAGGAGTTTGTTATACTGATGAATGAAAAAATACGTACAATGAAGGGAACAATGGAAGATCCGACCAGACAACCAGAAATTCACAGAGGCATTGGTGCAACCGAGGCTAGTGCTTGACTAGTATTTTGGGGTAACCTTATTCTTATTGGCTCAGAGACCCTCTTTTTCTAAGTTGACTGGCTCACTGAAGCACAGTTTAGTACCGGATGGTTTTGTTTCCATGCTGTTTTTTAACTGGCTGAAACATGGTTTTAACTTTTTTCAGTGTTAACTGTGAGCTGTTCAGCATTTTAACTAGTTCGCACTTACTTAAACTGGTTCTGAGAGTCCTTTTTAGATATCAGCATTACTATTAGGTTGGTTTTTTGGTTAAGGCACTGGACTGGGACTCAGGAGATCTGGGTTTAATTCACAGCACTGCCAGTAACTCCCTTTATAACTCTGGGCCTCAGTTTTCCATTTGTAAAATTATGAAATTAACACTTTCTTTGTCTATCTTGTCTACTAATGCTGGTAGAGCTAGTTATTCTGGGTTTGATCTGTGTCCAGCACGAGGAACACCTGATTTTGGTTAGGGCCTGAAGGTGATACCATTTCACTACTGAAAAATAATAAAGAAACACAGTACAGCAGGGTATGAACACAGACAGATATGTGTAATTCTTGTTTTACACAATAAAGAATAAATAGCACCCTCTGTTAGTCAAAGTAATGCAGTGATGTGATGTTCTCTCTCTCTCTCTCTCTTACCCCTGTGATGGGGGGGGGTGGGGTGGGGTGAGAGAGAGAGAACTAGTACCTACTTTTCAGATTTTTCAAACAGATAATACTTTTTTAAATTGATGCTTAATCTGAATACATCTAATGTCAGACAGCTGTTGTTAATAGGAACTGTAACACAAAAGTGCTGATATTATAAATGTAGTTGGTCAACCCCAGCAGGCCTATATATTCAGGCCTGTTCCACAAGGTTGTATTAGTCATTCAACACCGGTGCTAAATTTATGTTGTCAGATCCATGCCAGCTATTGAAACTTGACAACTAATTCTGGATAAGAATGATTGGAATTGATAAACCCTCCTTTATTTTGGGGGGGAAAATTGGAAGTGGCTGCTATTTCAAATAGAATCTCTTATCTAGAAATGCACGACGGCATTTAATGAAAAACATTCAAACAAATCTTCTCTTGGATTGCCCTGAAGATAGAGAGTTGGATGCAATTCAAATAAGTAGTTCTTTATTTTGCATAACTTTGGGGTATGCTGAGACATTTCATCAGCACCTATCATCATTACATTTGGCAGCCACCACCTAAAATTCCTGCTCCTCCCATGTGCAAAAAACCACATTAAATAAATAAAGATAACTTACATTAGCAGAACTGAAATAAATTTTGCTTTCCCCCACATATAGCAATTGAATGATCCTGAGGGTATGTCTACACTGCAGTAAAACGCCTATGGCTGGCCTGTATTAGGGCTTGGGCTCCGGGGCTATAAAATTGCAGTGTGGACATGTGGGCTCAGACTAGAGCTGGGCACTGGGACCATCCTCCCTCACAGGGTCCCAGAGCCCGGGCTGCAGCCCAAGCCTGAATGTCTGCACAGCAATTTTATAGCCCCACTAGCCTGAGCCAGGTGACAGGGACCAGCTTGTGTTTTACTGCAGTGTACCCGTACCTGAGTTTCCAGCACCGCAAAGGAATGGCACATTAAAATACTTCAATTTCATATACATTTTAGTTTTATAATTTTAAACAAAAGCTGTAGGTTTATTTCATATTTTATACATATTTCTAAAGAAAGTCAATACACACCGTAAACTGGATTCTGCTCTCATTTACTCTGGTGTAGGTGAGAGCAGAATTTGGCCCAGCATGTTCAATGGGTGTTTAATAGGTTGTAAGCCAGAAAGTTCGGTAAAATCAATCTTAACTGTGTCATGACTGTGTTTTGATGCAAATGTTATGATATTGGTGTGTTGTGTTATTCAAGGAGTATTCACACTTAGGAGACTGTCCTATCACCAGTGCAATGGGAATAGGCTCCTGTAATGGATATGCAGGTTCTTTTGACTCGTGTTATAAAGTAATCCTGATCACAGCTCAATGCCACAGTGGTTACCATTAAAAAGCCAACATTTGCCAGTACTTACGTACATGATTTCATTTTGTAAGCATAGGTAAATAGGATATTAGCATAGGTACCACAACATGGTAAATGATGACTTTTGAATGACTACCAGTCTGTCTTCCCAGTCCCAGCTTGCAATGTTCTGATTGCAAGACTCAAGAAATTCTGATAAGGCTTTAAGCAGGAGCTATTTCAATGTGAATGATTAATAATCATAATAATAATGCCATCTTACCTTTACATATTAAGGGATGACTCAACTGCTGGGATGGCCTTCTAAAACTAAAAATAATCACCTAAAGGTTGAAGTTCACTCCACATCTTTCAGTACACCTCATCCTTTCTTATTTGAAACCTCCTTCACCCTTATGGAAGATCTGGTGACCATCCCATTTCCATGAACCACTTTTACGAGCTTTGACAATAAGATTAGGTCTTCACTTTTACATAGTAGCCATCATCATTATCTGTCCAAAAAATCAACCTCCCACTTCTCCCGTTTTCTTACCAGAGTGGATGTGACAAAAAGTTGGACAGGGGCTTAAAAATTATATTACCTCTGAGGTCTATTTTTAGGCTGCTTTCCCTTGCTCTTATTTTGTTAAATTTTTCTAAGTTTCTGCCCAGAGCACATTTTTATAGTTTAGTTATAAAGCCTTGCAAGTGAAGATTTATACTGGGAGTGACACAACCTAACTAAAGCAGTGCAAATGGCACAAAACTGAAAGAAAAGGTTATCAAGACTGTAATTTATTTGTTTAAGCCAAAAGATGCTTCTTATCTACTCCCTGAGTAGGTTGCAACAAGCACCCTGCTATCCCTGTCAGTCATTTTCTCTACTGAAGGATTTTCAGGAAATTGTTAGCTGAAACCACTGTAATTAAAAATATGCTCACTGATATACTTTTCCCCTCAAATTCAGTGCTCAGGCACAGTTGGTCTTTAGCTTTTCCATCCAGGTTGCTTAAGGGGCAATAAAGGGCAGTGAAGACTATTCATATCTCATTATATGGGGAAAAGATTGCAATAGCAAAGTGGTAAACTTTATTGTCAGTATTTAGAATGGAGAGAAGCAGTATGTGAAATCCACTTAAAATATAATTCTGTGTTCTAATATATATTGTGAATTTATAGAGAACTGACACATGCCAGTTGGTCAAAGACAGAAAATGCATGTAATCTGCAGTTGAAGTTATCATACTATAATAATGCATCAGCCCGTTTGGAGAAGTGATTGATGCTGTTTTTCATTAGTCCTTTCTGTTGAGCTGATTCAATGCCAGCAACAATAAAAATGGTGATAACAATTAGTAATGTCCCCTGCAAAGCCATTCAGTTAGGAACTCAGACTGAAGCATTCAGTATTCAGTCTGTGACCCTACCTTTCCTGAAACTCCTGTGGTATGCCAGCTGGGGGTGGGTTTGGTACGCCTATGGAAAAAGAACAGAGGAAGAAGTAATGTATCCATAACTGGGATATATGTGACGGAAATAATAGAGGGAGGTTAGCTATTAAAAACATAAGCATGGGGGGAAACCTATGATATGGGGGAAGACAACCCAGATCCCTAGGGAGCTCAAGTTACTGTCTGCACAGATCTCTGTCTCCATGAAACACCTCATTCTCTATCTGATAAGGCAGGGGAGCTTGATCAGACAACATCACATATCAGTTGGGTCTCCATTATCTGAAGGCTTGGCAGCATTTTCTGTGCTGGACCTAACGGAAACATTGTGTATAATGTTCCTGTGATTAAAATGGGTTCCACTAGGGCTGCTGATATCTTGCCCTCCGGATATATGTAATTTTGTACCTGGAAATGTTTACTATGTAACCACTATAAGGACTATTCTAAGAATGGGAAATGGAAAGGAGTTTTGGAGGACAAGGAATACAGACTTTTGGCTTAGACTAGCTGCACAAGCGGCAAAGAGTCCTGTGGCACCTTATAGACTAACAGACATATTGGAGCATAAGCTATCGTGGGTGAATACCCACTTCGTCGGTGATTTTTGCAAAACTTCGTGAAAAATGCTCATTTGAAAGACCTGGGAACAAACAAAACAAGGATACTTTACTTCTGCCAGGCTGGAATGTTGGGACCTGGGAAACTAAACAAAGGAGAAAATGTTTTCATTTTTTAAAGCATGGTTCCCAAGCTACACATTTCAGATAAGAGCAAGATACCTTATTGTTTTTGTTTTTGTTTTTAAATTAAATATGGCGATTTTTAGATGTAATTTGTAATTCTGAGCCACTGCATTCCCTTTCTGATTCAGGTCAGGGGAATGCTGGGCTGGCTTGTCAGCTTTCATATTGTGTGGAGTTAGAGATCAGAGCAGCACTCAGGCTAGACAGGCAGAGTCCAAAGCTTTGTCGGATCCCAAGGTCAAGAGCTGCCATAAGGTCTGAGAAGAATTCTTCCCCATGTTTAGTAGCACAGGTATACAAATACTCTCATGAGTATCTCTGGACTTTCTCCCCTGCTTCCCACTATATCTGGGTTTAGTCGTTCTATCCCACAGGCTATACAACCTCTTTCAGATCTCTCCTTGTAACCTAGAGTTTGATGATCTCTCCCATCAGATTCACAGTCAAAACAAACCAACATGATGCATAAGATACAAAAACGTTCCTCCCATTCTCATATCCCACCATGTCATGCTTAATTTTATATAACATAGACTGTAAGATGCTTGGGGCAGAGTTCATGCCTTCTATTTGTGTATGATACTATGTATGCAACTAATGATAAAAGTTTCTGATACCATTACTTACATCCTCAATGGGGCTACTGGCAGAATAAGGTACTACTAATTGTAACGGAATCAGAATCTGTGTAAAAATATTATAAATCAGCCCCATATTAGCTATTGTTTGTTTATGTTGCTTGAATATACAGTATGTAGGGTAGAACCCTGCCCTGAGATGCCCTTGGCAGATTATAGTCCCAGTATCAGGCTCTCCTTACATGACCAGATAACACCTATTGCCATCTGTGTCAGTATAGGATGGAAGATCTGTAAATACAGAGAAATTAGAATATTGGAGGTGAGGTCTGGCAGGTGAATCAGAGACCAGAATTTTGTTCCTGTCTGTGCAGCTCCAAAACCACAATCCACTACTGCTGGGTTTATGCAGCCTTGCACAACAGCAAACACTAAATATTTTATATTGGAATTTGGCCCTTATTGCCGATGATCTTATTCCCCCAGCAAGACATACAGCACATGCACAGACACTTGCAGACAAACCAAATAAATAATAAAAAGGACCCTTTAAACACCGCACATTTTAAAAGAAATAATAGCGGGTGAAATATGTGAGAATATGATAAGTATCAGACGCTTATTTTTCCAACAATGACAAATGTGTCTGGTTGAAAAAGGGTAATTGGGTAATGTAGAGTACAATAATATTTCCGCTTTCTCCCAGATTTTTTAAATGAAGTACAAACCATAATACACGTTGCAGCAAGCAAACATGAAGCGGGGAAAAAAATCCTGAACAACTCAAAACCACTCTTTCTCAAGGCATGTGTTGGTTCATAACTAGTTTCCAGTAGAAAATATTTGGATAACTGGAAAGAAAATATAAAATCTCAATTCATTTGTTTCATATAAGCATGTCAATCATTTTCTATTCCCGCAGATTTTAAAATAATTTGGCACCTCACAAACATCAAGATGCTTTAGAGAATTACAAAACTGTGGGCCATATGTACCATCTGATTTTTTACTAAATTTTCCACAAAAACTAATGAGATTGCTGCTGCTGGCGTTGGGATGGCTGCACTGTTCCATCCCAATTTGGCTGCTGTTTTGTGCTTGTTGGAATGACCCTTATTAGTATATGAGGCCATATGATGTTAATTTTGTTGCACACTTCAGAAAGATGGTTTTAAGTTTACAACAGAAAGAAATTTGGATCCTCATGTGTAATAAAAGAATGCTGTGTAGAGGCCCAGAAAATGAATATGTCTGACTTCCTATACGCATATACCTGCAATGTATTTGTGAATTTCTGGCTTTTGCCTCTGACATTCTTTTGTGTGGATACAATGGTGAGGAGGATGATCTGATACAACTTCTGTGACTTTACTACTGCTGATCTGTTCACATAAATTCTTCCCTTTTGCATATTTTTTTCATGGTATAGAGGAAATAGAGGCTGCAATGTGTGATTCTGTAAAGCACCTTGATGCTTGCAAAAGTGCAATGTAAATCAGTAATAATGCATGTTCCTAAATCATGGCATAAAAATCAGACCATCTGCTTTTCTTGAGGTTATTTCTCTTTTTTTCTTAGGAATCTCACCTGTCATTCTGCACCCTATGCTCACAAATGAAGTTTTCAAAGGCACCAAGACACAAAGAGACCATACTCCAAAGCAGAAACAATACACTGTCCTTGATCTGTTCATACAACTACCACGATGTCAGTGGGAATTTCTTGCATAGACAGACCATGGCATTACATATTTACATACGTTTTCAGTTTTTGAACATTACATTTTTTTTAAAGGGAGGGATGCTCTAATGATTACAGCATGGTACTGAGAGCCAGGAAATCAAGCAAATTCTGAAAATGGACATATTGTTTAGTTTCTCTGCCTCCATTTCTCCACATGTCAAACAGGATTGACAGACACAGAATACTGTTACTATAGATGGAACACAGCTTGCACCTGCTGTCCTTCATGGAGGTTTGTGAGGCTTACTTGATAAGATCTTTGAGATCCTTTCTTGAATTATGATATACGAATGCAGGGTATTATTATAATGACTTCTAACATCAGGCAATGTCAAAGGCAACCAAAATGCACAGAGATCTGACGCATAAAAATTAGCAACAAAAACATTCTTTGTGCTTGGAAATAAAATGCATCCATTCAACCTATACTCATGTATATAGACAAGAGAATCTGGTTTCTTCCTGATTGTTTGCTGCTTTAATGTAAAATGTGGTGCCCACGGATACTCCCATGATAAATTCCATACAAATGCCTGTATAATAATGTATGTCAAGGTCCATCTTCCTTCCACTTTGGAAGTGGGGAGATTTTTCCCTTGTATGTGCAATGCAAAAATCTTTACATGCCCTTTACATTTTCTGTCTAACACTTGAATCCCATCCATTTTTGCTGACATTTTTTACATATTTTTATGTTATTATAAATACAAAATAAAAGGATATGCCACTGTAGAGTGTATTGATTTTTGTAAGTGTTTTATTGTCATTTTTCACTTTTAATAAAAAAGAAAAATAGCAATAGCTTAACAAATTTAACAGCTTGTAACCTAGGCTTGAGAGCTTTGTGGATATCAATATGATAAGAGTGAGAGAGGAAGGGTATGCTGAAATGCAAAGAGTTGCTGTTATTGTATGGATAGAAAATTAGCATTGGAGCTATTTTACCTTTAAAACAACCCAGCTCTGTATATTTGCTTACTCTCTGATTGAAGACGAAATAAAGTTCTCTCATCTTGTTTGTGTTGCTGATTTGTTAGATATTTATTGATTTAAGGATCATAATGCACAATTTGTTTTCCATCTAAAGTAAGGATATTCTATATCTGTCATGCCTTCTATGAGTTATTGATTTACTATGATCTGTAAAACTGTTTGATACCAATAGTCACTGGCCCTCAACATTTCTGAAGGATTTTTTTTGAAGGATATTCATTCATTCTGCTAGGAATCAATGAATTACAGCTAAGCACTAGTACCGTACCATTAGATTTTCTGTAAGTCATTGAAAAAAAATTAGATTTAGATGCAGATAAAATCTGTTGAGTACGTAACAATGTTTTATTTCTGGTTTGTGACTTAACTGTTTTATGGAAAAGCATAGTATCTGACCCTGGGGGAAAATGTAGTATTTATAGCATTGTCTTTTCCCATTTCAGTTGATGAGGGCAGGATTTAAGTAACTTCCTTGAGGGCACCTTTTCATCCTCTGTCACAGGTTTGCTGTGGTCTGGGTGGTCCTACTTGGCTCCTGTTCCTTATTAAGACAAAATTGTCTAAGATCAAAGTAATATCCAACAGTCATATTCCTCCTATAGAAAAGGGAAAAGGCTGTAGGTTTGAGACTGTAGCCTTGAGTCTCAGTTCTTCCATTCCTGTTCTTAGCCTGAGAATGGAAAGAAATGAGGCAAAAGTGACTTTAAGCCATTTTTTGATTCCCATATTCCAGAGGTAGGTGGTGGGCTGCCCAACCCCTGGCATAAGCCAGCGCATTCTTACAGCTATTCGGACATCTTCTTGAGCAGCTTATGGGCCCCAGGAACAGTGGGCAGGTAGTATCTAGAAAAGAGTATACTCCCCATCCTCCCATGCTGTGAGGAGAGCCAGGAGATGACTGTTGTGGCAGCTCTTCACTTTTTAAGAAACTCATTTATATAGGAACTATCCCTGAGATTGAGGTCTACTACTTTTAAGCTCCTGTATGGCCCAGTAGCTGCAAAAAGTGTGCCTTTAGGACAATGGAGAATTTGTCCAGTCTCTTTAGAAGAACTACGCTATGAAATATCAGCAGTCACAGTCAAAGCCTTTGCAAAATCTAATGTTGTCTGCTTTGCTAGTGATGCTGTTCAGGGTTCAGTTAAGTATTTAACAGAGATCATCTAGTTCAGTTTATCTTCAGATGATACTATATTTGCAGCAAAGATGCCATTGTTTATTTGTTGGGGATCTGTAACATGTTAATGATTTTTGTGATCTGACAGGACTACAGTTTTTAATTTAGTCAGAGAAGTCTCCTATGGCTGTGAATGGGGGGGAGCAGGGGTTTACTAAGCTAAAGTAACTTTCCTTTAATAGGAGAAGTGGAGCATTCGTGTAGGTGCTTGAAAGATCCCGTAGTCCTGAAGTGCTTTATTTTTGCTCAGGTAAACAAAAATTATTGCCAGTTTACATTCTCTGGATGGTTGTGTCTTTAGGTTCCAAATGTCTCTTTGGTGCTCAAATGCAACAGCAGATATTCCTTCCAACTGAGTAAGAAATGCAATCAAAATCCCTCTTTTCTCCACTGGCACTTTTCTAAATTTTAGCTGTTGTACAATGATCATTTGAAGAAAGTTTCCAATAGTGAGACAGACCATTCATTTTCTTTTTGGAATGGTTCAGTCTCAGCCAGTCCTTTTGTGTTTTGCATATTGTTCTAGAGGATTGTGTATTTATTTGTTAATTTTGAGTCCAAGTGTTTTTGAGGCTGTGTATTTGACATAAGAAGACATGTTTCAAACTCCAAGGGCTTTCAGCATAGGGATATGATCTTGACAGTCATTGAGCTGAACACCTCTCCGGAGGTCAGGCCCCCAAATATGCTACAGCCCCAAAAGAGAGTGTGAGATCAGATAAACGTTCAGGTGTGTTTTTGGCTTTTTCCATTTCTTTGATGCTTTATTATGGAAAGACTTTGCAGAATTTTTAAGGAAGGATTTGAAGGAGAAGAGTTCGTTGTTTGGCACACAACATGAGGGAGGCAGTTCTGGTCATAAGGGACAGCATGAAAGAAAAAGTCACAAGTGAAGAGATCTCAGTAAGGGAGCAGAGTGTTGATATTAAGATTGGCTTTTACTCTTACCCCCTTTTCATTATTTTGAGTATTTGAGTTCTAAATAGTGTCCTAGATTTGGGACAATGAAACTTGCTTACTGCAAGTCAAAGACCCAAGGCATTTACTACATCTAGTTTAAGGTAATCAAAAAGTTCATATACTTTAGGTTTCTGTATGATCTCTAGCATTTTTTCCACTCTAC
This sequence comes from Chelonia mydas, assembly GCF_015237465.2. NCBI lineage: Eukaryota > Metazoa > Chordata > Testudines > Cheloniidae > Chelonia > Chelonia mydas. Next base: position 106,975,997 of record NC_057852.1, read on the forward strand.
TCTGTGATGATTAGTCCTCAACTGGAGTATTGTGTCCAGTTCTGGGCGTCACATTTCAGGAAAGATGTGGACAAATTGGAGAGGGTCCAGAGAAGAGCAATAAAAATGATTAAAGGTCTAGAAAACATGACGTATGAGGAAAGATTGAAAAAATTAGGTTTATTTAGTCAGGAGAAGAGAAGACTTAGGGGGGACATGATGATAGTTTTCAAGTACATAAGAGATTGTTACAGGGATGAGGGTGAAAAACTGTTCTTGTTAACCTCTGAGGACAGGACAAGAAGTAATGGGCTTAAATTGAAGCATGTGAGGTTTAGGTTGGACATTAGGAAAAACTTCCTAACTGTCTGGATAGTTAAAACACTGGAATTAATTGCCATGGGGAGGCTGTGGAATCTCCGTCATTGGAGGTTTTTAAGAACAGGTTAGACAAACGCTTGTCAGGGATGGTCTAGTGATTATGTAATTCTTCCTTGAGTGCAGGGGACTGGACTAGATGACCCTTCCAAACCTGTACTTCTATGATTCTATGTAACTAGCTTTTTTGAAATAGAAGCTCATCATTTAGATCCAACATTCCATCCTGGGATTTGCCTGTGCTTTCTGGACTTGATTCATACTTCTCTTCCCTCTATAAGACATTTACATTCATTTAAAAAGTTTCCTTTCAGACTTTCACTTGTTAGAGCTACTTTGTCAACATTATCATTGATATAGCAGCCCACAGGAATAAGGGATTTTTCTTTCTTCCTTTTCTCTGGCTCTCTAACTTCCCTTCTCTCTGTAGCTCATAAAAGCATCCTAGCTCAGCATCTTCTATTACCTGTAATGGTTGTCCAGAATCTGTGCTTAACGATTAGCTTGCCTATGAGCTCTCCAGACTCCTTTCAGACTTTCCGTTATCTGAAATTTTATTCAATATGGCTTGCAAAAAAACAGCCTATCTTGCTTGGGACAGATTATAGAAAATCACGTTAAGCAGCAGAAGCTTTCTTTCCTTCAAGAAGATTCTGCTAGTCACCAGACAATTCTCTCTTATCCCAGGTGTTCCAACAAGAAGTGTGACAGCGAACGGGAATGTACAAGTTCCAAGGGTCACATTTTCATCATTGGCACTTGCATATGAAGAGAGTTTCTGTTTTCCTTCGTTAGAACTTCCCCATTATTGAGCACACCTGTTTTTAGTTTATTGGCATATAATGCCACTTTCTGCTAGAACATGGCCCCTGAGATCTCTTCAACAGCCAAATGACCCCTATTAGAATTATTAAGGTTCTTTAAGCAGGGACTGCCACATTCGGGGAGGAAGTAAAATGAAGCCCTGTTGGGACTACCCCTCCCTTAGCACTCCCCCACCCTCAAATCCAGAATTGTGCAGGGTTTTTGCAATATCAGCCCTATTCTTGCCAGCTTCTTTGAACTTGGAAGTAGGCATGTTTTGTAACAGTGCCTGACTTTTGCTCGTAGCTTGATTCTTGCTAACTAGGAGGACCTGACTACCTTAGTTCAGGTCTTAGGCCTCAGACCAGGCCCCTTATACCAGGCTTCATGTTTCAGGCTCTCTTTCTACTACAGCTCCAATCCTCTCCCTCACAATTTCTTCATCTTGCCTTCACTCCATACTTGCCCCTCATCTTCTCTTCTGTCTCCCTAATCCTCTTACTTCCAACATCCCCTCTCCCTTCACTTTTCTTTCCATTTAGCTGATCCCCTCCCACTAAACCTGCCCCACCCAAAAATTGTGGAACTAACATTACATTTGCCACCATCACACCAATCGCTCTGCTTGCATGTTATACCCCTTTCCCAACCCTGTGTGTGTCTTCTCTATTTAGATTGCAAGCTCTCTGAGGCACGGACTGTCTGATACCTTGTTATATGGTGCCTAGCATAATGGGGCCCCATTCTTGGGCGGCCCTTAGGCACCACTGCAATAAATATGATCAGTGATTAAGGATCTAAGGATATCCTTCTACTAGGCTGTCAGATTCTTCTGCCTAATTTCCCATGTTCCTTTATCTAGACTAGTAGAGGTTCCAGGGTGGGTGGGAGAGGGGAGGAGTGGAATTATATTGACCCATTAATTTCCAATGGATCCCCTGTAGTTGGGATTCGTTACCAAGTCCAGGGCTTTACCTTTTTTTTAAACAAGCAAACTCTGTGTTTTGCTCCAGGCATTCAGATCATTGGACTTTTTGTTCAGGTGACTGAGTGCGAAGACGAATGTGTTCATGAGTGTAATGCAGAAGTTAAAACAGAGAAGGCCAGGTTAGCTGAAATGTCGTCTATTGGTATCCATATCTAATACTGCGAAGGAAACTGCCTGGCCTCGAGACTGGAGAATACTGGGCCAAACTCTGAACTCCGTTTCACTGATGTAAATCCAAAGTAAGTTACACTAGTGTAAGTCCAGAGAAAATGAAGTCAGAATTTGGCTCCTTGTAATTAATGTCCTTCTAAACGTTAATTTTGTTGGTAGTCTGGAAAAATCAGCATTTGAGAGGTTAAAGCTACATAAGGTTTCCTTTGGCTTTGAGTTTTGCATGTAGCTCTTTGCAGGTTCCATCTGAGCATGTAGGTATTGAAAGGACAGCCAGAAGTCCTTTTGTCATACAGTGAATTATAATGCAAAACTTGGCGTTTTTAAATGTCCTTACCACTATACACAGCTATGTTATATTATCATTCATACAGTATGTAATTGGGTATTTTATACAATATAACTATTTGATAATAAAACAATACTGGAATGTAGAACATTGTCACAGAGTTCTTTAAACAGTAGGATAGAGCAATAAAAATAAAGCCTTTTAACCTATATTTAACAAAAGATGTACTATCATCTCAGTCTTCATTTTTAAAGGAAGAGAATACCATTGTGTAAAAGCTGTTACTCCATAAGGCTTGCAAGTGAATCTTAGGACAAGTGAGAGATTTCCCTGAGTGTACAACCAAGAACAAAAAAAGTTAAGAAATGCTGGACTGAGGCCAGGTAGTACCTTGTAGGTTAAAAGAGTAATTTTAAAATCAACACTTTTGTTTAACTCAGAACCATGGTAGTAGTTTCAGAGTGGGTGAAATGTGTTAAGAACAACCCCTTTTTCACAAAGAACATTGTCTTGTTATCTGTGCTAAAATACTATGCAATGTTAGACATGTAAATCACTAGGGAGTTGCAAATAATCTAACCTTGATGTGACAAAAGCCTGAATAATCATTTAAAAACCTGATGGAGATAGAAATGGCCATAACTTGGTGATGTCCCATAATTGTCAGGAAGTCAGCCACAGAATTTACAATAGATCTTTTCCAAAAGATGAGAAGAAGACTTAAAATAACCTCTTAGCCTACTGTAAATTTCATATGCTTGCACTTCTGGTTGAGGGCTTTTGAATTATAATAAATCACTTCTGAAGTGCAACCAGGCAGTCACCCTGTCTGTCTTTTACGTATTATGGGTTCAATCTTGGCCTGAGTTGCATCGTAGCACATCACCTCATGTTTTGTAAAACCACCTATTGTGAACATGCGTGGAAATGCAGTAGTTCATATCACAAGACACGTGCTTAAGCACACCCAGATTTGATCTCTACATGTAGATTTTAAACATTGCCTTTTGTCCTCTGCAGCTTGTCAGTTCACACAGGGCTATATAACCACCTACAGACTCTTTTATGATCTCTGCTTATATTAGGCTATCCATAAAAAGAAACAGTTGAATTATCCCTTAAAGTTATCTTCCTAGTAACAGTAAATTTGGTCCCAGTCATTAGTGTGGTCCTGTAGATACGACAAAGGACTGGAAGTCAGGACATGAGCGTCCTAATCCTGGTTCTTCCAGTGAACCAGCTCTATCAGCTTGTGCAAGTTACTCTCCCTCTATCTGCATCTGTTTCCCTTCCCACCCTTTGTCTGTCTTAACTCTTCCAGGGTAGGGAGGGACTGCTTCTCATTGTGTGTGTTTACAATGCAAGGCACAAATGTTGAGGCTTGTAAGTGTTACTTTAATAGAAATCATAATTAGTAATGTGAAATCTGTGCTTTTGTAAGAGATCTTAACTTTGCTGTTGGATAAGAATGTGTAAGTTGTATTCACCGTTAATACAAAATCAAGCTCTGTGTTCACTGCAGTTGGACATTTTCCCATACTGCTGCTGGGACCTCCCCCAAATGCCAACAGTTTAACAATATCTATAGACTGTGGGATAACTTATGCATCTTAAGAGGCATAACCCAGCTGTGAGGGGGAGGAGGAGCACCAACAGAGAAGTGGTGCTAGGGGCACTGGGGAGAAAGCACAGTGAGAAGTGTTTCTTTCTACTCCTTCAAAGGCTGGAGTGGGTGCTCCCTCCAAGAACAGGCAGAAAACTATAACATTTCTTGTAACATTTTCATCCTGTGGGTAATCTATGCTGATATTCAGTGAGAATAAGAAGGGCACAAATGACTTGCCAGCTCCAGCTCGTTGTGTTTAGAATGCCTACGCCTCAGGTGGTGTTTGCTGCTCTCCCTTTCGCTAGTCTCCATGTTAGACACATAGGTCTGTTCTAAACTAAGAAAGTAAATTCTCACCTATGATTTATATGTGCCAGTTATTTAATCTTGTGTTAACATTTGTTTTGCTAAATACTGTCAGTTGGAGGTGCAACCAAAGAAGGGGCTATTGCTTTTTGATGAAAGTTTCTCCAAACAGCTGTGTGATCCCACATCTGGTCTCACCCTTTGTTTGTGACAACTCTGACTTTCAGTGGACTGGAGTTGGAACATGGAAAGCAAACCAGGAACTTCATATTGTTTGTTTGCCAGCTACTTTTCAAGCCCACCAATATAGTACTCCTTTTCGGACTATTATTTGCTGGTGGCTCTTTAAATTAAATGTCATAAACCTGTTTAACTATGTCTTTGACTTAGATTCAATATTGGCATTAGTGTGTATTTATTAAGTATTTAATATTTAATTCTTGCTTTACCCCAGTGATCTCAGACAGTATTTCCCTATACCTGAACTTGCTTCCTCTGCATTGCTAATTTTGGCCTCTGGTTAATCCCCAGCTTCCTCTTTCTTCTGTATCTGCACCAGCTATCTGGAAGAGAAGTCATCTCCCTCTCACCTCAGTGACTAACCAGTCCTTTTTAGAATGCAATTCCAAATCGCCATCTGCTAGCTTTGCCGGTTCCACATGCCTGAATTTCCCCTTCATATCTCTCTGTCTGCTGTCTCCACCTGCTTTCATTTTTTGTAACATTTTACAACATTGAACACAATGACTGTGTGGTTATGTTTATATGAACCACTTGAAACTTAAATGGTCACAATTTTCAAATCTGGTGCCTAACTTTAAGTACCCAGGCCAAGATTTTCAAAAGTGACCAGTGATTTTTGGTACATCAATTTTTGTGTGTGCCCAGTATAAGACACTTTGAAGGGCCTTGTTTTCCAGAGGGCAGGTGCTCAGCACTTTCTGAAAATTACCAGTCACTTTCAGAAATCTTGACCCGATGTTTGAAACTTGGGCCTAGGGCAGAAGACACATTGGGAGAAATCCATCCCTGGTATAACTTCATCAAAGTCATTTTGTTCAACACATTTTCCAGGCCTCACCAAATATCAGAACAACTTATTGTTTCTAAAGAGCATTTAAATTAATTTACCTGACTTTAAAATAGTTACGTACATTGACTTTGTGTACATCTAAAGAGAGATATTTACAAATGAAATGCTGATTTTTAAATATAATTTTCTTATTAGAATGATTAGGGGAAACATATTAAACAAATTAAAAATCCTTCAGTCTAGAACTGTCACTAGAGAAAAATGGTTGATAACCAAGCTTGAAATAGTGTAAGAAAGTGAGAAGGATGTTTAGTGCCTGTCACAATATTCTCGTGTCTTGGAACAATTCATTATCTAACCCTTTTTACCTGTGATAGTCCCAGATAAAAAGTGGCTTTTCTTGCCATCTGGAGAAAGAATCCAGTTACTCCCAATAATGATAAAAAAAATCAATATTCTGATCCCCTCAGTGTATATTAAATTCAAAATGATCAATCAGAACATAGAAGATAAATCTGTTAGATCAGTAGCAATTCACGGGCTCTATACAGAACTAGACATTTTGCAATCTTTTACGAAAAGATGGGTCGTAGGTTTTCTATCATTTGCATGAGGCAGGAGTAGCAAAAATCTTCACAGCATCTTATAACACAGTACTGAGGTAGTGAGAAAACATACACAACATTTTAATGTTGTGATGCATTTTAATGTTCAGATGCATGAATCTGTAAGCACACAATGAAGTCTTGTACAAATAAGAACGTATTGCTTTTTTAATTACCTAAACCAAGACAAAAAGACAGAACAAACAGTAGTTTAGATAAAGTAAGAGAGTGATTCCAACCCTCTTACGTGTTCCTAAGTTAGGACAAAATTCAGCTGTCTGGTACATGCTGTGGGTAAGATACTCAACTGCTGTAAATTGACATAACTCCATTGACTTCCAGGGAGATACTCTAGTTGACACCATCTGAGGATCTAATTATCCATCCATCCATTCATCCAGGTTCATATATTAACAGTTTTCTCCATTGTATCCAGGTTCATATACATGGGGAAGTGTTAGTGCCATTGTACAAGGCACTGCTGAGACCTTATCTGGAATACTTTGTACAAGTCTGGTCACCTATGTTCCAGAAAGATGAATTCAAACTGAAAAAGGTGCAGAGAAGGTCTACTAGGATGATCAGGGAAGTGGAGAGCCTTCCATTGTATCTGAGCATTTATCTGATAAACTTTGCATGTAATGTTTCAGAGTAACAGCCGTGTTAGTCTGTATTCGCAAAAAGAAAAGGAGTACTTGTGGCACCTTAGAGACTAACCAATTTATTTGAGCATGAGCTTTCTTGAGCTACAGCTCACTTCATCGGATGCATACTGTGGAAAGTGTAGAAGATCTTTTTATATACACACGAAGCATGAAAAAATACCTCCTCCCACCCCACTCTCCTGCTGGTAATAGCTTATCTAAAGTGATCACTCTCCTTACAATGTGTATGATAATCAAGTTGGGCCATTTCCAGCACAAATCCAGGTTTTCTCACCCCCCACCCCCTCCACACACACAAACCCACTCTTCTGCTGGTAATAGCTTATCTAAAGTGACCACTCTCCTTACAATGTGTATGATAATCAAGGTGGGCCATTTCCAGCACAAATCCGGGTTTTCTCACCCCCCCCCCCCACAAACCCACTCTTCTGCTGGTAATAGCTTATCTAAAGTGACCACTCTCCTTACAATGTGTATGATAATCAAGGTGGGCCATTTCCTGCACAAATCCAGGGTTTAACAAGAACGTGGGGGGGGGGGGAGGGGTGCGGGGGTAGGAAAAAACAAGGGGAAATAGGTTACCTTGCATAATGACTTAGCCACTCCCAGTCTCTATTCAAGCCTAAGTTAATTGTATCCAATTTGCAAATGAATTCCAATTCAACAGTTTCTCGCTGGAGTCTGGATTTGAAGTTTTTTTTGTTGTAATATCGTAACTTTCATGTCTGTAATCGCGTGACCAGAGAGACTGAAGTGTTCTCCGACTGGTTTATCAATGTTATAATTCTTGACATCTGATTTGTGTCCATTTACTCTTTTACATAGAGACTGTCCAGTTTGACCAATGTACATGGCAGAGGGGCATTGCTGGCACATGATGGCATATATCACATTGGTGGATGTGCAGGTGAACGAGCCTCTGATAGTGTGGCTGATGTTATTAGGCCCTGTGATGGTGTCCCCTGAATAGATATGTGGGCACAGTTGGCAATGGGCTTTGTTGCAAGGATAGGTTCCTGGGTTAGTGGTTCTGTTGTGTGGTATGTGGTTGCTGGTGAGTATTTGCTTCAGGTTGGGGGGCTGTCAAGAACTGGCCTGTCTCCCAAGATTTGTGAGAGTGTTGGGTCATCCTTCAGGATAGGTTGTAGATCCTTAATAATGCGTTGGAGGGGTTTTATTTGGGGCTGAAGGTGACGGCTAGTGGCGTTCTGTTATTTTCTTTGTTAGGCCTGTCCTGTAGTAGGTGACTTCTGGGAACTCTTCTGGCTCTATCAGTCTGTTTCTTCACTTCCGCAGGTGGGTATTGTAGTTGTAAGAATGCTTGATAGAGATCTTGTAGGTGTTTGTCTCTGTCTGAGGGGTTGGAGCAAATGCGGTTGTATCGCAGAGCTTGGCTGTAGACGATGGATCGTGTGGTGTGGTCAGGGTGAAAGCTGGAGGCATGTAGGTAGGAATAGCGGTCAGTAGGTTTCCGGTATAGGGTGGTGTTTATGTGACCATCGTTTATTAGCACTGTAGTGTCCAGGAAGTATACATTGTCCCCAAATGTAAAATAGTTATGGGTAAGGACAAAGTCACAAAGTTCAGCCACCAGGTTAGCCGTGACATTATCGGGGATAGTGTTCTTGACGGCTTGTAGTCCATCTTTGTGTGGAATGTTGGTGTAGAAAAAGATCTTCTACACTTTCCACAGTATGCATCCAATGAAGTGAACTGTAGCTCACGAAAGCTTGTGCTCAAATAAATTGGTTAGTCTTTAAGGTGCCACAAGTACTCCTTTTCTTTTTGCATGTAATGCCCTTGTTCTACTGCATCAGTGGAAGTTACAATTTTTGTGTTCCAACCTGATTGTAGATGCTTTGGTGGGCAATATAGGGAAGATGGATAGATTTTAACAACAGTTGTTAGAGGTAGAAGAATTGATGTTACAATGTGTACAGGAAATATAGAAAAACAGCAGAGCTAAAAAAAATCCAAGAAGAGTTCCTGAAAGTGTTAAAAATTTACTTAAAAAGATACTGCCAATATTTTCAAAAGTGACTAGTGATTTTGAGTGTCTCAATTTTTGTTGTTCAGTCTGAGTCTTTCTTTGAAAATCAGGCCCCAAGATGTCTCAGGATGACCACTCAAAAATTGATGGCTCCCAAAATCACTTGCCTCTTCGAGAATTTTGCCTTTTTTGGTCATTTGTATGAAATATAAATACTGCAAACTGAAGCAATGTTAAAAAAAAATTCTGATATGATGTCACACAAGAAAATATGGTTCTTAAGGGAAAAAAAGCTTTAACAAACAAATTCCAAAGTATCTGCTTGACTTATAGTAAAATAGTTCTGTGTTCTTGAAAATGTTTATTGGAAAATACATTACAAAACCTTGTAACAGCTGGAATATGGTGATCTAATTGCTGTTTCAATAACACTGTGAACATACAAACATATTTCCTGTGCAAAATGTCAAAAAGGCAGCAGTCAAAGGGAGTTTTTAAGCTTCAAAACAAAAAAACAATGAGCTGATTTGTAAACATTTTATTTCTAAGGTTACCCTCTTTTTTTAAAAACAATAGAAGAAGAAAGGAACAGCTTTTGAGACATTATAACACATCTTTCTATATAACAGGAGCTGGAGAGAGCAGAGGATCCCATTGACTATAAAAAACACTTAAGATGCATCAAGGATTCGTTCAAAGTTTGATGGAACTACTTTAACCAGTATTTTTTTCTGATTCAAACAACTAGTAAATCTTTGTTGTGAACATAGAGGCATAACCTCTAGTAATAAAGGAAAATATACATAAAGACCCAGGAATCTTTCATTATGAGAACATAAATTAGCATTTACTTTCATTTGCAATAATATGCCCTTTCTATTGATGTGGTTTACTTGCCATGTGATCAGGGTCAATGACAATATTTACTTTTACTACAGCTATTGACCAAGGTAAGTTTGGAGTCTCTGTTCTGGGTTGTATCAGGATTTAGAGTGACCTGGCAGTCCTGTACAATTCTTAGAACTAATTGGTTCAGGGGATAGTGTTTGTTCAGTTTGATTGTGTTCTGAAAGGACAGATTATAATTTAAAGGTACAGTTTGAATTCCCTTGTAGTTTTAGCAGTCAGGTGCACCAAGTGACTGTTAACTAGTCTATAATACAAACACTGAAACCTCCACATATATTGCAATAATAAACTTGTTGCAAGAATGATTTTAGTGCACATCAATCTTCACAAATCCTGTCTGTGTGGCAAAGCACACTAAAAACAAATCTCTGATAAAGAAATAAAATTATTAAATCAGTGCAACCGTGTATCCCAGGAGATGGACACAATTGTCCTGCCTGTGAAATGTATAATCTTGTAGGGTCTGGTTCTCCCTCCGTTACATCCATATAAATCACAAGTAATCTCATTTAAGTCAATGGAGTTGCTTCAGGGTGAAATCAGAATCAGGCCCATAAAAATGAATACAGCTGCTGTTCACCAAATTATGCCAATAGAATACAATAAAAACCTTCTTAAACGGGTATCTGATAAAGAAATAAATCTGTCTGAGGAGTGAATTTACTTTTCACCAAGGCTATGCATTTGTAAGATTTCTACTGTATTGTGCTTGCAAATAACATTTATTTCTGTAGTGTAAATATGCAAGAATTCATTTTAATAAAAAGTAAGCCCTAAAATAAGATAAACCCCATGACTAGACTTGCATTGAAGATTTAAAGTGCATTCATCTGCTGTTTTTCTATATAAATATTCATTGGGTTAGTGCTCTCAGGTGTTGCAACTTTTTAATCTGCATTCAGATGGAGGTACTTTAATCAGAGAGTTCATAAAAGTCTCTAACTTTTTTCATAAAAAATAGAGTAGTAGATATAACAGAGGGTATCTAAAGCTTAAAAAAGCTAAACTGCCTCTCTAGGAAAAAAAAAGTAAACACCAAATGGCATTTTGTGCCATAATATCAATATTCTATTAAAAATAAATCTCTCACTGTTAGACCGAAGAGTCTCAAACAACCTTGTCACTTTACTGCAGTCTTCAGAGATGACTGATAATGGGTAAAAAAATCCCATAGCATCTGTTTACTATATTCTCACACAAACTGTTAGGAATGTTTTTAAATGTCAGCAGTAATGTATGCATGTATTAGCTATCACAGATCAACTGCTCAACAAAGACAGCATCCATGCCACACTGGAGGCTGCTGGTATAAATTAGGGAGGTCAAGTGACAGAGATACAAACAGAGTACTTTTTAAACCATATTGTATGTATTGTGAAAACCAGAATACATTGTGCAGTGTACTGCAGTTAACAGTAGTACTAGGAATGGAGTTTGAATACCTTTAAAATAGCTAAGTAGGATTTTGGTAAATATTGCAGTTGCAAGAAGGTTAACTGTGAAAGACACTAAATGTAAGGTCAGTGTGGGGGGAAAGAAAGCAACATGATTTAGGCTACATTTTGCATTAGCAAGGTATCAGATTTCATTTGGCACCCTGAGCATTCATCAAGTATAGAGAGTCATAGGTGCAATTGCTGACTAAACAATGTTTGTGTGACAGCATTGTTAGCAGCTGCTATATTACTTGACAATTCTGCACTATTTTACTACTTAGGTATGGAACAGGGTATGTTGTCCTGGCAAAGTCATTGTACTACAAGCCACTTTTTGAGCTGAAATTCGTAAATCATTTTTCCCCTTCTACTAGGCAATAGAAACATCTTTTTTTTAAAAAAGTGTGCATTTTGTTTCTTGTTTGCTTCTAAGGGGATAAACTGTTGACTGCTAGTTCTGCAAAGACTATTTTAAAAACATTTCCAAACGTTTTTGTAACCTTGCCTTCTGCCCCTTTTTTGTCCACTTTAATGTGAAGTTGTGTAAAATTTAATTAGTTAGTTAAAGTGTGTTGAGCTTTAAGGGAGAGTTGGCTGATAAATGAGAGAGAAATGACAATCCAAATGCATTAAAAAGAGTCCCTACATTTATTCCGTTGTCTTGTTCATTACTGGTCACTACAGACCCTATCTTGCGAGCTGCTCTGTGTAGGCAGATCCCTGTGCCCACACAAGTGCCCCACTGACTTCCAGGGGACTCCCTCCAAGCAGGATTTTCCTAATTTGATCTAATTGCAGGACCGGGTCCATAGCGTTTAAGCATGAGTACAGTGGGACACTATGTCATGGGCTGCAGACCTGATTCAGCAAAGGACTAAAGTACATGTTTAACTTTACACGTGTGACTTGCCCTGTTGATTTCAAAGTGCCTTAGGAGCTGTCCTGGATCAGGGCCAGAATGCCTGGTGTATCAGAATACGTTGTACACGTTCTGCTTTGCTGCTCACTCCCTCTCCTGGTGAACATTTTGGAACGGCCAGTAAACACATGCCACATACAGTATATGGCATCTGGCCCTTAATGAGTTAAGGAGACTCCACTAAGCATTCCTTAGAGAGTCTGCTGTCCTGACATTTTTTTATGTAGGTCAGGCCTGTGATGGCTGATGGGCAGCTTCCATACATCCATAGTGGCCTTTAAAGCAAGTAGTGTTTTTAAAAAGCCAAAAAGAATAAAGATAGATCAAGGACATAATGTTCTTGATTAATCAGACTAAAATCCCTGAACAACAAAGAGGTTTTTTATTCTTTATTTATCTAGATCGTTTGGCCAACTGTGAGCCCGGAACTCAGCTGGTTAGCTGTGGGTTTGAAACAGGTTTCTTTGTTTATGTAACCCTTTAGGTTCTGTTAAAAATATATAGATAAGTAGATTTTATTCTTCATTGCAAAATGGCCATTCAGATTCACTGGAAAATTATTTCAGGTGCAGAGGCAGGAGAGTGCATAAGTAGAGTGTCCTCCTGTGGGTCTGAGAAGCCCTGATCCAGATAATTAAAGAAAATGGCTTCTGGCCAGCTTTTCAGTTGCGTAGTTTGGTTGGATCATAGCAGAGCTGCGATCCAATTCTATAACTTTCGGAGTGGGTAACTGCAGTTGATTTAGAGCCCTATGAAAATAATTATTACAGTCATCATGGAACACCTTGCTGAACTAACAGTAAATTAAACTGAAGAATAGGAAACAAGTAAAGGTATTGAGACTGGAGTTGAATGGGTGTCTTTAAATGTTTCTACTAGAATAATTTGTCTTTAGGATCGTTAGGCTAGCACTTTCTGAATCCAGGCAGAAGCAATTGGTGAGAGAAGTTTTGTGGTCAGGAAAATAAAAACTTCGAAAGCAGACCAGAGAAAATGAAAACACTCCTCAAGATAGAAAAAAGTTCCGTAAAACAGAACAGAAGGAGGGACCAAAGCTGACCATGCAGGAGAAAATGATATCTTTGAATGCCATATCTTGAGGAACACTCTTACCTTGAGAGATGAGCTAAGTACACATCTGGAGAAGAAGGGATTTCCTTCCCTGCATAACTATAAGGCGTTAAGTTGCTCCACTGATAAGAAATTTAAGAAGCAGGACTGTACAAGTTAGAATATTGGGGGGAGTGGGGGAAAGCTACCTTAGATTTATTACTGGTCTACAGGCATGTCTTGGGAAGAGAACTGTATGGGAAAACCCAAATACAACAACAGCCTACAGCAAAAGTCTCACAGCATGCATATAAGTGAGAGTTCCATAGGGCTAGATTCTGCCACTCTTACTCATGCTGAGTTGTACCTTACTTGGCAAGTAGTACTATTGACAGGCTTCCTCGTTCCTTCTTGAATTTCCATTATGTAGTCAGTTCCAGGACATAATCTTTTAGGCATAAAACAAGTTAAATCAAATAGTCCGTTGTAAAATACTGGTTGTATTATCTACCAAAATTATATCACCTTTCCGAGCACACCTCAGAGTGTACAGCTGGGAAAGGAGAGGACTTTGTTTACCCTTTTGGGAACTGTGTAACTTTGATGTATCCCTATAAAAAACCAAAACACAACTACTCCCTTTTTTCTTGCAGTAAAATAAGCTAGCTAGCCTTCCTTGTTTCCATTCTTAAGGAGCTGCACTGATTTGCACCAGTTGAGAAACTGGCCCTGTATATATATTTTTTTAAAAGCAAATGATGTCTGTAGCTTTTTATTGACACTGGGCAGATTATTTGAAAGCAATTTGTCAACCCTTCCTATTTTTGTTACTCACAACAGTCTGTCGTTCTGAAATGGAGAAGGTATCTCTGTATGGTACACAATAGCCCTTATTGCCATGGTACAATGTATATAGGAACGTGCTCAGCAATCAGCAGAGTGGAAAATAGGGCTTTTTCTTGCTTCTGAAGGAACGCATCCATGAAGCAGCAAAAGTCCATTTGCAACATCATCACAATTGATGTGTCCTTTCAACTTCACTGCTGCCTCTTGATTGGCTGGCCAATCCTTATACCACGGAAAATTCTGGAAAGTCCCATGGCCAAATCAGTAAATAACTTCCACTGATATACATGTAATGAGGCTGTTCCTAAATTTGGGTTTTCTGTGTAGTTCTCTTTTCAGGACACGTCTGTACAGCAGCGATAAATCGAAGGCAGCCTTCTTCCCAACATCACACTCTTCTTTCTTTCTTGCGTTAATGTATTTGCAGATTAATGGAAGTCTGGAATGTTTAAGTACTGATAACTGTTTGTGTTTCTTAAAAACATTTTCCTGGGTGTCTCATCTGGAAATTTGGGATGGTCATCGCTCTGTTTCCAAAAAAAGATGAGACGCTAATGTTTATATATTTTATATATGAGCGAGAAAAGAATCATTAACCCATCCTGCTGTTAAAAATACGGTCATCAGGCTAGAATTGGGGGGGAGAAGGGAAGGAGGTATATGTTAAGAACCCCAGATCTGTTACTGTTTTAAATGTGGTTGCAATAGTGAATGTCTCTTGACGTCACCACCTCAATGTATCTCTGATATGATCGGGATCCCTCAATATTCAGTTATCAGGCAGTGAAGCAAATGCAAAAACAGCTGTGTTCTTTACCTGGCCATTTGCTTTATGATGCTACTTTGTATTTTTATACTTTCCATCCAAGGATCTTGAAAGTGCTTCAGGCATTAATGAACTAAGTGTCTCAATACCCATGCCAGGCAGGTAATGTTATCCCTCTCTATAAGTGGGGAAACTGAGGAAGAAAGCAGTGCTTTTGAACATTTTACCTATAACCAAAGTCCCAGTTTTCAAAAGTGGTTTATGCACTTAGGAACCTAAGTCTGATTGAAAGTCAGTGGGATTTAGGCTCCTAAGTGACTTACTCAAGGTCAGTCTGTATATCTAAGATTATTTCTGCAGAACTCAGTCTGTTGCATAGATACTAACACAGCCCAGGTTTCCTGATTCCCAGTAATCTGTTTTAACTACAAGATTACACTTTTTCTCCTTGCTTTGCTGAAGAGGCATGATCTTGAACGCAGCCCTGATTCCCCCTGCAGTCCTTTGTTACTTTGCTGGGATGGTTTCAAGAAGAGCTCTTGACTCACCCCAATGGCTTGAGTTTCATTCACAGTGACCCTGGCTATGGACAGCATCTCACCAAGTAAACTATTTTAAAAAATGAAATGAACACCAACCTTGAAGCTAAACATTCACAGAGCGAGGCACATGAAAAATTTAACAGTGACAATATCAGAAATCTCACTGCATCAAGCATGGGGGAAGATAAAATGAACATGGTGATGGGCACCTTAGAAATATCTCAGATAGATGAGGCATCATCATCTAGCGATTAAAATGACTGTCTGTGTGTCGGGAGACATGGATTCTACTACTGACCTTGCCACAGGCAAGCTGTGTGGTCTTCTCTGTGCCTCTCTTTCTCCATATGTGTAACTGAGATAATACAGTACTTACATACCTGATTTGTAGGACAGTTATGAAGATTAGTTCTCTTTGTAAAGCATTCTGTATGCGCAAAGCACTATATAAGTGACATGCTAGAAAGAGAGGGCCAAATTCTAGTCTTATTTATAGTGTAAATTAGTTCACTGACTCCAGAAGAGTTACTCTGGACTTACTACGGAATTTGGCCTGCAAATAGATGGCTATCTTAGTTTGGAGAAAATGTAAGAAGCAGGTTTTCGTCCGTTTTGTTTCAGTGCTTGCTTTCTTCACATACCAGGTTGCCTCAGATATTTAAGCTTTTTTGGGAGTGCCCTACCCAGCTTGCTGGGAATCTATTACCTCATTCTCAGGCTATCAATGGTCTCATCTATTGCCTTGTAGTTGATGATGAATCATACTGAACAACAGTGATTTACAGTTTGTAAATGTCTAACTTAATTCTACATTGTTTAGAAATCAATACTTAATTTGAATTGATTATGTTTCTACACCCTGAGATCTTTTATTAAGTAAAGGGCTGACTCTGGCAGTGGTAGATGAAGATCAAATTTCTCCATTTAAAAAAAAAATTCTAGGAAACATTCCAATCAGTCGGATGACATCTAGAGATGTGTATGGGCATTCTTGGCCCAATGCTGAAATATTAGTGTTTCTTCTGCTTTGAACCTGAGTATCCTGTTCTGATCTTACTTATGCTGATTTTGACACCAGTGAAAACAATGGAGGTGCATTCGATTTACACCAGTGTCACTGACAGTAGAATCAGTCCCCAAATCCCGGAAGTTACATGTTGCGGGGCCGATTCTTGGCTACCTTGTACCTTATATGTTGATTTACAAGGTGGATGTAAGACATAAGGTGCAAGGCAGTGGAGAATCAGACACTCTGTCATTAAAACTAGAGAGCACTGGGCTAGTAGTCTGACTGGTAAATGGAAACTCTTGAGTTTCATCCCCAGCATTTACATTGACTTCCTCTGTGGCCATCGGCAAATCAGTTAATCTATTTGCCTCAGTTTCCTATGCTGCAAAATGAGGATAACAGTAATACATGCTTAACTCCCAAAATTATTGCAAGAATTAATGATTTAGTACTTGTAAAATGCTATAACTGAATTTGGAAAATTAGTTCCAAAGCCTCCTGACTGCTAAGTGATTCTTTTTGCACTGAAAATGCAGGTATTGGAAGATCTGTAATTTTCCTTTTTAGGATAGCATCCACTGACTTTAAGGAAGAGCCAGGCAAGTTGGTGTTATTGAGTACAAACCAGAACTTAATGATTCAGTAAAGTCAGAGTATAGATTTCTTACCTTCGAGATAGGGACATAAACTATTTATTTTGAGTAATTGCAGGAGCTAAGAGGGTTTTCTAAAATTCCTCAGCTCTTTTGTGTTCACCATAAATCTGAGGCTGTGAGCTGATCAGCAAGCTTATTTACTCCCGAATACAAAGCATGAGTAAAATGTAAAAGATGTAGTTTTCCTTTCAAATGTCTAAAATCACAGATTTAATACAACTCTTACAGTCACAGTGGACAGTCAGCATGGTATCAGATATTGATTAGTAATTTATTTTGCAGTAAGACGTTGTCATTCTCTCTACTAAGCATCTGCATGTCCCTTTTCATATTTTTCTCACCTTGTGCTAAGTTCTCAATGTCACTGGGGAATACATGCAGTGAGTACTGTTCCTGCTTTTCCCCCCCCCTTTCTTGAGAGCAAGTCACTTCTCGTGTAGGTGAAGTCTGTTTCTCTAGAATTCAGTAGCAGCCACAGTTTTCAACATAATATTTGCTGGGTTAGCCTTTGATTAAAAATAAACCAAAACAAGAACAACCTTTCTGTGGATGAAATGTGATCTTGAAATTACATATTGATGACACTATCAGAACCTGGCCCAGTCCCCATTTCTGGGCAGACACCAGTGTGTTGTGAGTAGAGCTTAGTGGTTGCTGAATCCTATGTGCTTCTAAGCCCCGTGGGTCTGAGTAGTAACTTGTCACTGTTCCTAATTCTGGCACACTCCCTGCACAGACCCAAAGTCAATCACCCCTCAGCGGCAGTGGGACCTCACAGTCTGGCTGCCTTAGACCATGGAACCAGTGCCACAGCCTTTCTATGTCCCCAACTGCTTAGATATGTTCCCCCAGAGTCCATTTGGATGTGGAGTTCTTTTTCCTTGATTAAACCTTTTAGGAAGAATGCGGAAGGAAACCAAGGAACTCAAGCATAGCAAAGGAGTTCCTTAACCACACACACTTTACAAACACAGCACATTCAAGCGTGACACATCTTTGAAAAACAACAGTGTTGAACACATCCCGCAAAGTCAGATCTTGCTCCTCCTGCGAGTCCTGGGTTTGATCAGCATGCTCAGGCTAGGAAGCCTTTCCTGCCTCCTTTGCCTACTCTTCTAGTAAGTGGCATTGGTCTGACTCCTTGTTTAGAGAAGAACCACTCTTTAAAACTGCCTATGTGCACCAGTAAGGGGCCTTCTGGACTTCTGTATAGAGTCAAAGTCAATGGCCCTACTGGTAGAAAATCCATTTTTCCAGTAGGGAAGAGTCATTCACTGTTGATGGCCCTTGATTGCTCTGTTATAGCTCCTCAAGAATAGTCTTTCCACAAGGTTTTCTGTTCCAAAATGGATGCTCTGATCCATTAAGGAGGCTGCAATACAACATGACAGTCCCACTCCAAAATGAAGATTACAATCCGAGGTACAGCGCCTGAAACAAAATGGGGTTCTCAATTAAATACAGACACATATAAAAGAATTAATATGGATGTATTGGTTTATTTTCATAAATATAATGGATTAGTGTTCCTCAGAGTATATATTGGTCAAAAATCTGGAATGCTGACTTGAAAATCATGCTCACTATTTACGAGCCTTGTAAAAGCAGCTCTCTCTCTAAACTTTCATCCCGTTTAGAATGATGATGCCACGAAACTCCTGACAAACAGATGAAAGCTGTTTCTTGCCACCTTTATTTGTGCTATACTGTATGTGGAATCTTTTTTCCTTCTTAACAAAACTGTATGTGTGC
Organism: Chelonia mydas; assembly: GCF_015237465.2. NCBI lineage: Eukaryota > Metazoa > Chordata > Testudines > Cheloniidae > Chelonia > Chelonia mydas. Next base: position 106,994,696 of record NC_057852.1, read on the forward strand.
ATGTGTATAAGGGGGCTGGTAAGAATCCTCTCACACAGCTTGCTCCTTTTTAGGGATAATGTAAAACTGGGAGTAATGAAATATCCTGAAAGAGCCAAATTGGAAGCAGAAAATATAAGAAATATCAGAGTCTTTTCTCATGGGTTTTCCAGAACATTCCTACCAACTCAAAGGGTTAGTTTTGTTCAGATGAGTATCCATGTTCCATGTTGATCAATTATCAAACCAAAGCTGAACTCTCCTTGATATTATTCTATTCCTAAATCTTATGTTCCTTAATATGTTTGTTTTTCCTCCGACTTGTAAACCCTTTTGTTTTAAGGATAGAACTAATTTTAGATCTGAAATATTCTAAATTATCAGCAGCTTTAATGAAAAAGCACTAGACTGAAATTCAGTGTTAAAAGCTAGAATCCACTGTAAGGTATGTTCTCCTTTCAATGAAGCTGCAGAACTCCCCTTAAGTTTACAAAACTGTAATACAATGAACTTTGTATGCTATCACATTTGTCAGATGAAACTGACTATGCATTGATTTTAGCGCCATAGACAATGTCATCAAGTCTTATTTGTAACGAAAATATGAAAAACTGTGTCAGCTAGCTAAGGAATGCAACAAACTTCAAATTTTCCAAAAGCACTTAATTACATATTCCCTTTCTTGAAAGAAAAGTCCTATCTGATGCCCAGAAACAGAGAGGGCATGTTAACAAATATTGGTACAGGGATAAACTTACTGTATTTCCTGCATGCTAGTGACTAATTATCCTGTTATTAAACTAAAAACTGTATGAATTAATGTATTAAATGAAAACATATGTTCTACATCTATTTATGCTAAAACAGCATACATTGAAATTCTTCACAAATAAATACCTGATAAAGGAATTAATTGACTATACAAGATTATCCTCTTGATAGATCATCACTGGTGCTACACAAGAAACACCTTCTATTAAGAGCAGAATAAGGACAAATTTGTTGTCCATCCTGGATATTTTTAGATTGTATGGACATTTTTCAATTATGGTCCATTATTCCTAACATGTTAATAAGCAGAATTGACTGTAAAATATTACATTGCATTTACCTCTATTTAATTTTCTACATATATGGGAGGGGAGTATTACTGATTACACCATGTTCAATTTTTAATATCACACCAGTATGTCATGTTTATAGATGGATACTGATGTGGCATCAATCTCTGAACTGAAAAGTGATTTTTATTGGTTTTTATATAGTGTGTATATACATATATATATATATAGGGATCATTATATACGTCAGAACAGAAAATAAGGCACTTCATCTGAAAGATATTAAGTTTATCAAAATTCCATGGCCTAGAAAAGGTAAAATTCTATGGTGTTATATACAAAAAAGTTCCACTAGTATGTTTTTGCCTTTTGTCAGGCTTTGACTAAAACAATTGGAATAGAATGATATATTTGTGTTGTCTCAATCTGAAATTAAAAAGAGGCAGGGATGTCAGCACAAGCAAAGAACACTACAGCCTATATACTTGAAGATGAACTATGCCTGTTCACCGTTTTGCAATCTTTTAATCAGTTCAAGCATTAAAATTGACGAAACTATGCGGCAGTCCTATTTTTTGTGTGACCTGTAGCTGTTTCTTGTATTCTGATCTTCAGACTTTAGTGTGCAGGCAAATCAAAGTGCTAAAGTTTCAGCCTGATTTTGGTGTCACTTACATGACATTTTACACTAGTGTAACTCCATTGACTTCAGTGGAGTTACTCCTGATTTCTGTGAGTATAAGAGAAAGGAGAATCAAACCATCTGGCATTGTCAATTATAGGAGTAAAGTGCTAGTTTTTAATGCATATATAGCTCATGGCCTGTTTATTACAGCCAGGATGCTAACACTATTGGATGTTCTACAATAACCAGAATAGATGCAGTGTGAAATTCTGTCTCCACTGAAGTTGATGGCAAAACTCCTCTTGACTACAGTGGAGCCAGGATTTCATCCTTACTTTTTTCCTAGTGATCACACACATTCTTTAAAGGACAACAGTGTATGCCAGAATAAAAAATAAAGACATCTGTAGCTCCCATAAAGACATCTGTAGCCATGTCTTGTGGAAATAAAGAGGATGTGTAATAAACAGTGTCAGTGAAATTTCAGGATTTTTTTCCTGAGTCAGTGTGAGACTAGGGGTGAGCCAAAGTAGTTTGACAAAGTGTGGTTGCTGCTCCAAACAAGTATTAAGCGGCCTCATGATATTGTAGCACAGTACTACCTCCAGATCATTGACCAATGTGTGTCTAAACAAGGCTTTCCAAAATGATCCTTCTGGCAGTCCTATAGAAATGCCGATTGAGTGGATATGAAATGATGTTTGACACCATTAATATCCATCATGCTTGCTCTCACAGAGACAGAAGACCTTGGACTGTTCTCCATTCCCTTCATGTACCTCGATAGATTTTCCTTCCTGCATAATTGTTTACACTGGTCCTTGTTTGATCTTGTATATTAAATTATGATGTGCTTTTCACTATCAGAGTCACCGACAGCATTCAGGAAACACCCACATAAGCAGGTTACCATGGAATCGCAGAAAATCAACATCTCTATAATTCTGTCTGCTAATAGTTAGATTCCTGTACTGTGATCCCTCATTGGTTGGAGTTAAATAAAAAGTCAATGAAATTAAGCAGAACAGGGCTTTGTTTGATGCACCATTTCCAGCTTTCACTCCCACTTCCAAAACAACCCTTGGGAACTGCACAAACATCTGGCAAAACTGTCCAGTTACATCTATATGATCTGTGATGATAATCACTATGGTGGCTGCATAAAAAACTCTCAGGATCTGATGTTTTTTCCAATTTTTTTTTTACAGGGGTGTGTTTTGAGAAAAACGTGCAAAGTTCTTCTTTTCTTTTTCTTTTTGCTTAAAAAAGGTCAAACTGCTTTGGAACAAATAGTCCAATTTTCAAATGAAAACCTACAATTTTTGAAAGTCTGCAATGGAAGTGGACTAATATCACAATAGTTCCATGCTATCACCTTTGCTTGCTGCTAGCATAGCATTTCCAGGCATGCTCTCTCAGCTCCTGCCGCTTTCAAGTTGATTTGTCTTACTAACTTTCCATTCCCTCACTCCATAGAATTTCAGGCAGCACTGGAGCTTGATAAATCCTGCTCAGGCTTGTTTTTCATGGAGTTGGAAACTTGGGGCCCTGTTTAATTGGGGTGAGGGATGGGGTGTGTGAGAGGATCTGGGGCACCTTACAGAATTTGGATGGCATCAGGGATGTGCCATGTCCCTTTGACTGGTATTCATGCATGCACGGTGGCAGTAAGTTATAAACCTTTTTTGGGGGTATAACATAGTCCCTCTCATCCCAGTGGGACCATCCAGTTCCTCTAGCCAGTGTGTGGAAGTGGAGAGCTATGGCTCCATCCGCTTCTTCAAGAAGGGGAGTTTTGGATGCACAGTCCCTACTTCCCCATCCGCACCTGCAGCCATAATCAGGCAGGTCCTATGCAGCCTTAATCAGGCAGGTCCTACACAGCCATATGGGAGGGCCCTTATTTCTCTTTCTCCTCTGCATTTTCATGCATTGATAATTTAAACAGTAATAAATCACCAGGACTGGATGGTATTCACCCAAGAGTGATGAAGGAACTCAAATATGAAATTGCAGAACTACTAACTGTGGAATGTAACCTATCATTTAAAATCAGCCTTTCTACCAGTTTGACTGAAGGATAGCTAATGGAAATTTAAAAAAAAAAGGCTCCTGAGTTGATCCTGGCAGTTACAGGCCAGTAACCCTAATTTCAGTACCAGGGAATTTGGTTGAAACTGTAGTAAAGAACAGAATTATCAGACCCATAGATGAACACAACATGTTGTGAAAAAGTCAACATAGCTTTTGCCTCATCAATCTATTTGAATTCTTTGAGGGGGGTTAACAAATATGTGCACAAGGGTGATCTAGTGGCTATCTTGTCCTTGGGGGGCTTTTAGAAAGCCTTTGACAACGTCCCATGTTGGAGGCTCTTAAGAAGATTAAGCAGTCATGGGATAAGAGGGAAGGTCCTCTCATGGATCAGTAACTGATTAAAAGACAGGAATAAATGGTGGGAGAGAGGTAAACAGTAGGATCTCTGTAAGATCTGCACAGGGACTTGTGCTGTTCAATATATTCATAAATGATATGGAAAAAGGTGTAAACAGTGAGGTAGCAAAGTTTGCAGACAATACACATTTACTCAAGATAGTTAAGTCGAAAGCTGACGGCAAAGTGTTACAAAGATCTCACAAAAGTGCGTGGCTGGGCGACAAAATGGCAGATGAAATTTAGTGTTGATAAAAGCAAAGTAAGGCACATTGGAAAGCATAATCCTGACTAGTTGTACAAAATTAGCTGTTACCATTCAAGAAAGAGACTTTAAAATCATTGTGGAAAGTTCTCTGAAAACATTTGTTCAATGTGCAGTAGCAGTCAAAAATGTTAGGAACCATTAGAAAAGAGAGAGATAATAAGACAGAAAATATCATGATGCCATTATATAAATCCATGGTATGCCCACATCTTGAATGCTGCGTGCAGTTTAGGTCGCTCCATCTCAAAATTAGAATTGGAAAAAGTTCAGAGAAGGGCAACAAAAAAGATTAGGGTTACTGGACAGCTTCCATATGAGGAGAGATTAAGAAGACTGGGACTGTTCATCTTAAAAAAGACACGACTAAGGGGGGATATGATAGAGCTCTATAAAATCATGAATGGTGTGAAGAAAGTGAATAAGGAAGTGTTGTTTACCCCTTCACATAACACAAGAAGCAGGGGTCACTGAATGAAATTAATAGGCAGCAAGTTTAAAACAAACAAAGGAAGTATTTCTTCACACAACACACAATCAACCTATGGAACTCACTGCTGTGCGATGTTGTGAAGGCTAAAAGTATAACTGTGATCAAAAAAGAATTAGATAAGTTCATGGAGGATAGGTCCATAAGTGGCTATAAACCAAGATGACCAGGGAATGCAACCTGATGCTGTGGGTGTCCCTAAACCCTCTGTCTAGAAGCTGAGATTGGATTTTGGGACGGATCACTCGATAATTGCCCTGTATTGTTCATTCCCCGTGAAGCATCTGGCACCAGCCACTGCGGGAAGTCAGGATGTGGGTCTAGATGGACCATTGGGCTGACATAGAAGTGCAGTTTTTAAGTAGTATCAGGGCACAATTTAGCTTAAAATGTTTATTAAACTTAGCCACTAGAGGTGAGATTTTCAAAAGTGCTAAATGATGGCCTAATTCTGCTCCCATTAATGTAGTGGTAAAACTCCCCATGTAATAACACTGTTTAACAAACTGTTTAAAGTAAAGTCATTCTTGGGGAAACAATCATTTTAGAATAGCATTGATGTCACACAGGATCTTCAGCATTTCGATGGTAAATTCATGCAACTGTCCTGAGATAAAATGGATCAGCATTGTGTAAACATACATAGTGAAAATAAATATATGTGTGTGTGTGTGTGTGTGTTTTAATTCTTTAATGATGAGAGATGTAGCAGGATCCATATTTGCAGGGGGGAGGCATAGCTCAGTGGTTTGAGCATTGGCCTGCTAAACCCAGGGTTGTTAGTTCAATCCTTGAGGGGCCATTTGGGATCCAGGGCAAAAATTGGGAATTGGTCCCACTTTGAGCAGGGGGTTGGACTAGATGACTTCCTGAGGTCCCTTCTAACCCTGATATTCTACAAGGACATAGAATGCAGTTTATAAAAAAAACTCAAGAATTTTCTCACCAGAAACTTTGAATTAAAAATTTTTGTTTAAATGTTTTGATAGAAAAAATTGTTTCCCACAGGAAGTTTTGAACTAATTTGAAATGAAAATTTTGAATTCACATTAAATTAATTTTGATTTCAAATGTTTCATTTCAGATTTTAAGTTAAAAGCAAAACAAAAGAAAAAATGACAATTTCAATCACACTTCAATTCAAAACAAAATTTTTCATTTCAATTTTTCCTGTACGAAAATCAATTTTTTGTTCAGAATTGTAATTTTTCCATACAAACAAACATCGTTTTTGATAAAACTATATTTTTCAGCAGAAAAATTAATTTCTTCATGAAAAATTGTGTTTAGCTCATAGGATGTTAGGACATGAAGATTCCTGTAAGTGTTTACCTAATAGTTAGCTTGAGCTACAGTTTCATTATAAAGTTATATTTAAATGACTACATGATGCTACTGATATTTAAAGCAATATACATTCTGAAGCAGCAAACTATCTGTTCATTAACAAACACAGAATTTACATAGCAATAAAAGGTATCTTTGCCATCACCCATAACCACAATAATGTTTATTTAAATATTAACTAGTTTCCTCAGCGCTTTTATTATTTACTGATACAAAAAAAAGACATCATTACTTTTCTTCTGATTTTCTTAAAATGACAATGGTGCAATTAAATTACTGAACTCATTTGTATTTAATTGTACTTTTGCTTTTAATGTCCTATGGAGGACATTTCTTTCTTTGACTGTTAGTTTTCCACGTAACAAGAGAAAATGTAAAGCTATATTAAGGAAATATATTACGTGGGCAAGACAAAGTCTCATTAGTGTTATTTATAGCATGCTGAAACCTCATTAGGAGAAGGTATGCTGGATTCAAAAATGCATTACTGGGAATGCTTCTTTTTTTTTTGTCAGAAAGAAATAGCTTTTATTGTGTTTCTTGTTTATCACATCCATAGTGGTCACTGGACATGTTGGTATCTTAAAGCGTAAAATAAATTAAGATAGAGGAAAAAGAGTAATTAATCTATTAGCAAGTATAACCTCATTATTGATTGAGAATAGCCCACACATGGTCACAAGGAATTTCTGTTTACTATTCACCTTAATCTCAACAAACCATTAATTTTTAACTTCTTTCGCCGGAAGTAAAAAACGATATTTTTCAGCATAGTAGTTTACATCTTAAGCAGTAATAATGTGCTTTTAGTGCATTTCCGATCTGGGATGAGTGAAATTTGAGGTGTAGAGTCACAAATAGCCCAATTTAGAGCAAATACTACTTCCTAATGAGAGCTATATATCCAGTCCACCATAAATATTGTTTGGTAGGCATGCAAGGGAACCATTATTTGCAAGTAAATGAGAACAAAAGGAGAGTCCCTGAATTGTCAATCTCAGACAGGAAAGTCATTTTGTGCAGGTAATATTCTTCAGCAGGTGTGTATTACTGCTATTACTTACCACTGACTTGAGCAACCACTCCTTATGTTAGAAATGAAATCCCTGTTTTCTTCCAGACCTTGATCCCTGATGCCATTGGTGCAAATAGTTAGTTCTCCTCTTCATTTTGTTCCCTGCTGCAGTTGGTCACTGTCAGCCCTGTTCCTTAGCTGACAAACTCTTTTACGCTGGTGCTTCACAAGGCTGCCTCTTGACAGCAATATTACCTCGTAGCCAAGCACATTGTTTTGACTTATTATGTCATACCCACTTTATGCTAACATACACACAACCACTTTGATGGTGTATGTATATACAGTATTAGACTTCTACATGAAACCTTGCATTAAAATTTGAGTACCTGCAAGGCCCTTTAATAAAAAAAACAATTTATTCTAAAAGCAATAGTTCTTTTTTTAAAGCTGCTCCAGATGTGACTTCTGTGGCTGCAGCTGTTACGTTTATAGATGGAGTACTCTTTGGTTTGTAATGGGATGCTGGGATTCAGAATGTATGGTAATATCTGGTCGAGGCTAGGTCACCTCAGCAAACCCTAAAATGTTGTACATCTCTTCTCTGTTTACATACTTAATCCATTATTCCCAAACAGTGATTGTTTAATTATTTTAAAGTGCTTAGAGATTCTCAGATCAAAGGTGCAATAAAAATGCAATGTATTTTACTGTAGTCATAGTTATAAAAACCCCAGATTTATGACTTAAGGAATGCCTAGTGACAGTGACCCTTCTATGGGCCAAATCCTTTCTCCAGTGCAGTTTGAAAATAAGTGGTTCTGCACTGCAGAGGTGTAAAGACCAGATGGATGAGAAAGGAATCTCACCCAGTAAGGTCTCAGGGCTGCGGTAGTACTGTCCACAGGCCCCAACTTTCCAAAGTGCCAGGGGGTGCTCGACCCCCAGCTCTACCCCAGGCCTCACCCCTCTCCACCCCTTCCCCCAGGGCCCCACCCAGCCATGCCTCTTCCCGCCCCTGCTCCACCCCCGCCCCACTTCTTCCCACCCAGTTCTGCCCCCTCCCCCAAGCGCACTGCGTCCTCATTCCTTCCCCCTCCTCCCCCAGCCTCCTGCAAGCTGCGAAACAACTGATTGTGGCAGGCAGGAGGTGCAAGGAGGGAGGGGGAAGTGCTGATCCACAGGGCCCACCAGTGGGCAGGAGGCGCTAGCAGGGAGCTGACAGGAGGGCTGCCGGAGTCAGTGCCTATGGTAGTGTCTGCTGCTGTACTTCCCTTGGTCCTCGGGGGCCCAAGTTTATTTCCCAGTGGATAAAAAATTATTATTATTACTATTATTTATTTGTATTAGAGTAGCACTTAGCGGCCCCACCTGAAGTCAGGGCCCCTTTGTGCCAGGCACTGTACGAATGTAGAGTAATGGACAGTCCTTGCCCCGAGAGCTAATTGATGGAGGAAGGGCAGACATCATGCAAGCCCAGCGCACAGTGTGATGTTCTGCAAACAGCATTATAGTGCCGCCCTTTGTTTATTTTTGTTTTATAATTTTTTGGGTAGGGTTATGTTTGTTTGCAGACAAAGACAAAAGAACGGGGAGAGGATATTGCACTTTGGGGTTGGGGGGAACAGGAGAGGGCAGAAGAGGTTAGTAAGGGCAGGAAGGGTTTGGTGCAAACAGCCAGTCAGCACATGGCATTGCTGTAGAAAGCAGTCGGACATGACACTGGTGATGTTACTAGTGTTCAAAGGGCCCTTCTCTGCAGCTGCTCCTCTGCTCCTAGCAGTTTCTTTCTTCCCCAGAGTCACATTGCTGTGATTGCTTGGACAGGAGAGGTGAAGCCCATCTGGGCCTCATCTTTCCCCTTTTCCCCTTGTGCTGTGGCTGTACCTGGGAGGGACTGGGACTCGTCATCCCTTCTCCCCCTCCACACACACTGCTCCCTCCCTGTGTTGTAGCTGTAATTGTTGCAGCTGCTTGCCTCTGCTTCTGCTGGCCTGGGCCAGGAGGTTTTTTCTGCCCTTAACTCATCATGAAAATTCACCAGTGTTATGCCTTTCCCTCTTTTACTTCTGGGGAATTCTGCGCCAAAAAGTTAGAAATTCTACACACAATATTTTAAAATTCTGCAAACTTTGTCAAAATAACCAGGCCACTTTCACTTATTTCAAAATACCTGTCAGCAAGTATGTCTGTAACGATACAGACACACACAATAATTCCCCCAGGAGCAGAGAGTTAAAGAAACCTCTACAACAACCCAGTTCCTGTTTCTCTTCCCCCCCCCCCCCCCGAGCCCAGCCAGGGGATCAGACAGTCACACCTCCTCCCCCCCCAGAGACCAGCCATGGCCCCCCCAGCCCAGACACTCACGACCCTGTCCCCCCCCAGAGCCCAGGTGTGGGGCCCTTTGTGGCCCAGACACTCACAATCCCATTCCCTCAGAGCCCAGCCCTGCCCCCCCAGCCCAGATACTCACATCCCCTCCCCACAATAGCCCAGCCGCTGCCCCCCCAGCCCAGACACTCACACCCTCTACCCCCCAGAGCCCAGCCATGCCCCCCGACCCAGACCCTCACACCCTCTATCCCCCGGAGCCCAGCCACGCCTCCCCCCAACCAAGACATTCACACCCACTACCCACCAGAGCACAGGGATCCAGAGGGAGAAACAGCCTAATGGTGGGTCCCAGGCTTGCAAAGAGTTGCCTCTGCATTGGTGCCTCCTTCCTTCAGGGCGCGCTGGGAACTGCAGCTGCTGGGAACCCTGCAGTTCCCTCCCCCTCCCCGGGGTTGTCTTATATCTGTGAGCTGGACTCTGCCAGGTCCAGCGGCCCCTAGTGATGGCCAGCAGCTCTGCAGCCCATTTCTGTGGAGGGAAAAAGGAAATTCTGCACGCACAACATTAATTTCTGCAAAATTCTGCATTGTGCAATGGCGCAGAATTCCCCCAGGAGAAGTTCTTTACATGACAGAACAATGCAGCAAAACCACATGGGCATGGCTGAGTCCTTAATAACCCTGTCAACTAAACATACACACAACATGCAAAGCCTAGTTAAACACACTCTGCTGGTTTCTGGTAGCTTCTAAAACATAGAACATGGTGAGTGTGATTAGAGGGCTTGCAAATTATTTGAAGGGATACTGCCCTATTCCTATACACTGCAACTAGCACTAGTCTTAAAACCACACTACACACTAGTCCTCCAAAGCCTGTGTGGAACAGAGCTTCATGTTGTGCAAAGGTGCAACTCCTCTGTGCAGACCTCTTGCCTCACATATCAGCTCCGTGTTCAGGGCCTTCTGTGACTTTGGAGCAGGAACAGGATTTGTATATATGTAACATTGTAACATACAGATGGAGAAAGAAGGTCTTGTGGTTAAAGCACTGGATTCTGTGGCAAGATTTGAGTTTTATCTCCGGTTCTGCCTAGAACTCCTCTCTGACTGTGGACAAATCACTTAGGGCTCATTCCAATCTCACTGAAGCCGGTGGGAGTTTTTCCATTGACTGTCATGGGTGTTGAATCACCCACCTCCCCTAAATATCTGAGCCTCACTTTCACCATCCGTCAGTTGGGAATAATGCTACTTACTTGCCTCACATGTTGCCTTTAATGTTTGTAACATGCTAGAATTGTCAACATACAGTTTCAAGGCGTTTAAATAATAATAGTTGTAACAATAGGGTGTTCATGTAACTGGAGTGAATGTCAAAGGTAATAATGAAGATTTACGTCTTTTTATAAATCTTTCATTAAAAATGAGCCTGGCCCATAACACCACTAGACTTAGGAGAGCTTTCAACCATCAAGACAAATACCTCTGTGACAGCAAAGAGTTTCTGTGTGCCACAGGGAGCATAGCTGTATAAGGGTGAGTGATGTAACCACACACCAGAGCAGTGATGGTCTGAAGTCCGTGTTGACTTGTATGTCCTAATTTTGTTGGTCAAGATGAGCAAATCATGATTTCTTTTCTATGCATTTTCAGGGCATTTATAACCCAACTTAAAAAAACAGCCAGAATCAAGTGTAGACAATCTGCTGGCACACCTTGACATTTCCACCAGAATAGTCGTATTGAGTGCTGGTATCAAACTCAGATTGACTGGCAGTGCTTGTGAGGAGATCTACTTCTCAAAGGCAGGCAGATTTAATTCCAGTTTGTCTCAAAGCGGGAAATTGAGAGAAAAATGACAACGAATTTGATTATTTCATTCTTTCTTTTTCCCTAAATGATGCTCACTTCTAGCACAATATAAAAGGAGCAAATAGAGCTTCCATCTGTCACTAGCAAACTTGTCTGAGGATTTTATGCAATATATTACTTTAAAGATTTATACCATTTCCCCATCTTCTCTACTGTGCATTGTTAGTGTTAGTAATCCTCTAACATGGGAGATGGAGCGGACGATTTGTTGCTCAAGTGTCCGTGATGATTTGTGAGAATTTAAACTAAAGACATTTGGAATCTCTCCTCCACTTCAGCTCTGATCATGTGGCTAAACTAATGATTATTAGTTTGCAAGAATGCCTGCTTTTTACCATATGCCTAAATAAAAGCAGGGTAATAAGTGTGAGAGTTAGAGAGAGTGTTCCCATTAAAATGCTGCAAGAGATACCTTCCATTTATAAGTGGGAAATTAAAAATAACAATTCAGGACCTTACAAAGTTCAGCTGCTTAAACTGTGTGAATTGGCTTGTTTGTCAAACAAAAGATAGCTGAGATGGGGTCAAACAACATTTATTCTCCTTCTTTCTTTTTATTTCAAAGAGTAGCAAGAGTCTTATCAGTAACAATAATTTACAATTCAGCCTGGGAGCCTGGCCCAGAGAGGAAGATGGGGGCATGAGGCACCTAAATACAATTCCCGTGAGCCATTGTGGCACCTCCGGGAGACAGAGACTCACCAGGTGCTCCGAAATGATGGACTGAAACATTTTGATTTGTGTCGACCGAGCCCAAAATGAAATATTTTGTTTGCATTTTCCCACCAGAAAGTTCTTATAATAATTAATACTTAACACAGGCACATGTTCCTATAGAAAAGTTCACTTTTATGGAAACCACATTTTCTGTTGGAAAAGCATTTGATGGAAATTTCCTGGCCAAGTCTACCAAGCCTTATGGCTATTGCCAGCATGTGTGGGAAACTCCTCCTTCAGTGGAAGGGCTGGGCCTCAGTGGCTACTGTTGTAGGGTCCTACCTTTCTCATTTGGAAACTAGCATTCTGTGCGTGGAGAGCCTGGACAACCTGCCAGGCTGTGGCTGGGCCTTGCACCCACTGCGTGCCAAACTTGGGATTGGGCCCTGTGTATCGAACCTGTCCCATCGTTAAGTAAAGCTACTGGTTATTTCCTTGTTATTCCAGACACCACACTTGTTAACTCTCCATAGAACAGCAATGGCTATTTAAAGTTGTATTGAGAAAGTCACTTCATATCTGGTGGTTTTTCATTGGACTTTCAGCACATTTTCTCTACTTTCTGTACTGATGTGACCTACAATTATATCATGGGAAGAAGAAAATAAAGGGATTTTTTTTCTTTTCCCATACTATAAGCAAATCCCACCTTTCAGTTGCTCAAATTTTTATAGAATCATAAAATTAGAGGTGGAAAAGACCTCTTAGGCCTGGTTGTGGTGGCCCATCTAGAAACACCATGCACCAGTGCAGGCTTGCTCATAGTTTAGTTTTAAATGGCTCAAGTGATAAGAAAATAGCCAGAATATTAACAGTCATACAGTAGGCCCCAGTCCTGAAGTGGAACTACTCACATGCCTAGAGTTAAGCAAGTATGTGTTTGTAGGATCAGGATCAAAGAGTGAAATTCACCAGGATGACAAAGGTCCCTTGTACCTGGCCCTCTACACCACTTAAGCCTCATGGAGAGAGCTGTGCAAAGTGTGTCTGCAGTCCCTGTGCATCACAGCACATATTTGTGCTGGCTCTGAATTGGCTAATGCAGAAGGGAGGCTTCAAGGACATTAAGGATAGGGGCCACTAGCTCCATTTCAGTGTGAATGTAGAGGCCCAAAATCTGCATAATGAGGTGCAGACTAGCAGTAGCTGCAAAAAAGATGCATTCGCCCATGTTGTGTAGAAATGTAGTGCTCTGTGCAAAGTCCAGTTACTCAAGCTTTGTGAGAGAGGGCTGAATTTTAACATAATTATGAACTTTGTACTGATCCACTCTGCCTCTGATATTTCTGGGGGAAAAACCCAATTAATGATCATCTGGGGGCACTATCCTTATTTTTTAACTAATTAATTTGCAAGTTATGTAGGAATTTATTATTTTCATGAAAGTCCTAGAGGATAGAAGTCATACAATGAAACTGGAGCACAAGCACATCACAGACCACATATTCAGGATATTGTCTGAAATAGCAGACGACAACAGTGAGCGGGCACAATTTTTCAGTTCAATTTACTTTACAATAAAGGATCAAAAGTTTCTTAAAACCAAACAGGCACCCATATGAGCAAAATAGATCGCTTATTCCAGCTGTTGGGGAGATCATCCTTAGTCATCCTCATCACCCTTTTCTGAACCTCTTTTAGTTTTGCAATGTCCTTTTAGAAATGGGGTGACCAGTACTGCACATGGAATTTAGATCAGGCCACATCATTGATTTACAAGGTGGCATTATCGTATTTTTTGTATTATTCTCCATCCCATTCCTTATACATCCTAACATCTTGTCTGATCACAGCTGAACATTAAGCAGAGGGCTTCATTGACCTGTCCACAGTGATGCCCGTGTGTCTTTTCTGAACAGATAATGTTTGGTTAAATCATTGGCCTCAATTATCAACTGGCTTATCTCTCTAAGTCCTATGTTGGTCCTAAAGACTGGGAGAAATAAAATAAACTTAATAGTGTAATGCTTTTACCATGCTATGAGTGCATGTTACTCAATGGAAAACAGATAAAGGAAGCATGATGGTAAGTGAACGTTTTTTATGTGTGAGTATGTATGTTATCCATAAAAGTGCTTTCCATATTGGCACCATTTTGAGACAATAAAATACCTATGTGCTTCTCTGCTCTGCTGATTTACACCTGCCGCAAATCCAGCCCCCCAAAACAAGCTTTTTGTTTGTTTGCTTGTTTTTTTAGCTCTGAGAATTCTGATTGTACTGAGAATTTCTGGTCAGGTGGCTAAGTGGTTGAGGTAGAACTTAGTTAGCTGATTTTACAGGCCGTGGTTGGTAGAGATCCAAAACTAACTGGTAGCTAAAGGCAAAATATTAGCATATTTATCTGACCTCTTGATGCATTCCCTCATACTGGTTCCTAACGAGGTCATAAGAACTTTTGAATATACAATCTTCATGTTAATGAATCCTCAGTTAAACTAACAGGGAATTATGTATGATGGTGTTACTGTTTGTATTGTGGTAATATTTAGAGGCACAAATCAGGATCCCATTGCAATAGGCTCTGTCCGAACACAACAAAAAAATGAACCCTACCTTTTTGATTCCAGTCAAGAAAATCAAGGGAATTTGGAGTGAAATTTAAAGTTACTTGGTCAGCACTTCATTCTTAACCCATTTTGGGGTGTTTTAATGGTTCTCCTGCTCCTCTCCCCCCCGCCCCCGTGATATAAGCTATATGGGGTGTTTAATGGTTCTCCTGCTCCTCTCTCCCCCCCACCCCCCGTGATATAAGCTATACAGGAGTCTCAGCCTTAATTCTAAATCACCTTCTTTCATGGTTTTAAGTCAGATGGTGGATGTTACTTTAACATAGTTTTTCTGTGGCTTAATTTATTTTGGTTGGTGACCAATATTCATCACTCATATAATTCACAGGATATCTGTTGATTCTTTTCTCCTCATTTGGTATTTTGACATTTTATAGCACTCAGTATTGATTTATACAAAATCTGTAGTCGAATGTCCAAAGGAGTGCTTTATTCACTTGTCATTTGCTGGGTTTTTTAGAACTAATAAATGTAACAGCCATGTATATCAATCTGTTAAGATCTTGTGGCTGCTCTCAAAGAAATGACAATCTGGCACTAACAAATGAGGAATTCTCTCAGTCAGAAGTTCATAAGAGGCAAGATAGAGAAAGAAACTCCAGCCCGATTATTTACTAGCAGGAAAGAAAAAGCCTATCATGTAGTCAAAGAACACTTAAGTTAAGGAACGAAGAAATGGAACTCTGATTCAACCTTTTGAATTTCAGACACCATGATACTCTGATGGCAACTTTATTTACAGATTGTCCACATATAATCAATATGTGTTACACACGCAGCAATACTAATAAGATGGCAAGTATGTCTAAACAACGTTGAGCTGCCATACTGTCCACTTACTCAGGGTTGCAGTTACTTCTTCAGGATTGCAACTGATTCTCATCTCTAATGTGAGGAAGTGGCCTGTAAAGTCTTTGGGTAAAAATTTTCAAAAGTACCTACGTGGTTGAGGAGCCTAAGACACAATTTAAGAGTGATTTAGGATTTTGGAAAGTCAATGGCATTTAGGCTCCTAAGTCACTTAGATGCTTTTTGAAAATTTTAGCCTACATGTTTCACCGTCTTGATCTGGCTCCGTATTGTAGATCTCTGTCAGTTGTATTTCTCCATCCCTGTATAAGTTCATTACATTACAGGGAACTTTTGAGTAGTGATTCTGTGCCTGGTGAAGAACAAAGGAAGGGAGGATTATTATTGTTGTTGTTGTTGTTATATTAAGCACCAACAATTAGTCTGGGATTGTTCAGGACACAGATAGAAATTATGCCATGCCCTGTGGAGCTTGCCATCTAGGAAACCAAAATACACAAGAAAAGGTGCATTGGGAAGACACCTCAGGGAAAATGTAAGCTTAGAGCTTTGCTTTCCAGGATCTCATGCTCTTCTTTTCTGATGCTGAGGTTCAGAAGGCGTATGATGTGGCTTGTGGGCATGGCAGAAAAATGGAATCTTTAGGAGGTATTTAAATGAGCAGCAGGTGCTAGCTTGACATGCTGGCCTTGAGCAGTTATTCCATGTCTAATGCGGTAACATGGAACAAGATACAAAGTTGGGCAATGGGAGAAGGAAATGAAGGGGTGTTGTGACTGACACTATTGGCAGAGCAAAGGGGGTTGGAAGGCTCATGTAAAGAGATTTTGGGCTATATCCTGGGCCGTGTCCAACATGTCCTCGTCACAACTTGTGTGCGGGTGAAGGGGGAGGGACACATATTTTGTTTTTTTTTAACCCAGTCTTGCATTCCCCCAACGACCCATACCAAGAACAGTTTGTCTACTATGATACCCAGCATAGAGTAGAGTAGCTTCAGAGCTTCTGTACTCTATACCAGCTGCTAATATCCCCAAAGGGCCTTTTTAGCAGCTGATGTCATTGGGATGCAGGAATATCCCCTCTCCCACCTAACCACTAACCCTACATTGGGAGCGGTGGTAGGGGATGGCATAGTAGCTGATACAGTGGCTCTAAACTATCAGAGGGTTCCCCTAGACAAGGTGAGTCCTCCACTGTCCATATTTGACATGTTTAATGCCACTATGCATAGCTGGAAAGGCATATACAAGTTGCAGAGTCTGAGAATTCAGCAACAGTATCTTTCACTGTTTCTATAAAGTTTTGAAAATCTGACTCTGGGAATTCAGTGTTTAGCTGCTAAAATTACATTCCATGCTTAAACGTGTGTATTTCTCACTTTGTTTCTTTATACTAAAAAAGAAAAGGAGTACTTGTGGCACCTTAGAGACTAACCAATTTATTTGAGCATAAGCTTTCGTGAGCTACAGCTCACTTCATCGGATGCGTACTGTGGAAAATACAGAAGATGTTTTTATACACACAAACCATGAAAAAATGGGTGTTTATCACTACAAAAGGTTTTCTCTCCCCCCACCCCACTCTCCTGCTGGTAATAGCTTATCTAAAGTGATCACTCTTGATTATCACACACATTGTAAGGAGAATGATCACTGTAGATAAGCTATTACCAACAGGAGAGTGGGTTTGTTGGGGAGGGTGGGGAGAAAACCTGGATTTGTGCTGGAAATGGCCCACCTTGATTATCATACACATTGTAAGGAGAGTGATCACTTTAGATAAGCTGTTACCAGCAGGAGAGTGGGGTGGGGGAGAGAAAACCTTTTGTAGTGATAAACACCCATTTTTTCATGGTTTGTGTGTATAAAAACATCTTTTATATTTTCCACAGTATGCATCCGATGAAGTGAGCTGTAGCTCACGAAAGCTTATGCTCAAATAAATTGGTTAGTCTCTAAGGTGCCACAAGTACTCCTTTTCTTTTTGCAAATACAGACTAACACGGCTGTTACTCTGAAACCTTTCTTTGTACTGCTGCCAGTATGTGGTATCACAATAACAAACTGTGGAGATATTTAAAAAATCGAAACTTTTACTGCATGTTTATGGCCTAAGTCAGTTTTTGGAATGGACCTTGGAAGCATCCCATTTACTGTGTATTGATAAATCTGTTTTCACACAGGTATTTTTCTCCCTGGTGGCGGTTGAATTGCTACTAAAGCCTTTTAGACTCTGAGCTGTAATATCTAGAGATGTTTTGTCTAGAGCAGTGTAAAATCAAGTATATTGTATGAACTGCTAGCAAGATATATCTGAGTAGAATACTGGTTTACAGAGAATGATACAGTATATGGCACTTCTTTAACTGTGTAGAGTTAGATGTGATTCTTAGCAAATAAGTGACAGATTCTTATGTAGGGAAAAATTGAAGTTTTCATCTCTATATTGTTTTTTATTATGTTTTCTTTGCCTCAGGCTATAACATATCAAAGTTATTCAGACATCATGGATGAAAAAAGTTGCTTGATTTCCATCAATAAATGTCTTCATATTCCTACAGTTCATACACAATTTGTGCTGTTTCATGATTATAAAAAACACAAGCTAAAGTCATGAAATAATTAATTGAAGTCCAGCGTAGCTTTGGTTTGAAGCACTGCAAATATTTACAATTACAACTAAGCCTTTTCTATCAGGTATCCTGTCTGATGTAGAATTACCCTCTTTGCCCAATAAAGATATGTCAGCGTGCTGGTTTGCATCTGTCTTTGCCATATTAAGAGTGATTCCTTCTATTTTTCTTATCCCTCCAAAATCAGACCATCTGCTGTCCTTTGCAAACTACAGCACTCTTAAAATAGAGCTTGTTTTGTGTTGATTTTTTTTTTGGTATGTTTTGTTCTCACCAGACACTGAATCATATGATTTGTCAGTTGCATTGGCAAGTGGCCTATTGTAACCACACAAATATAGTTCAAAGCATTCATATGTTTTTGGTTACTATACTATATTGCACTGGACATTGCTGGGCTCATAACACTGAATATGGGGAGAAGGCAGGAGAGGTCAGCATTCTTGCAAGTGTGTTGAAACCACCATTAGTTGGTGCCTCCAGTTTTTATTAATGGCAAATTTATTCATCCCCAAAAAGAAGGAATTCCAATACTCTCTTAAATCATAGAATCATAGAATCATAGAATATCAGGGTTGGAAGGGACCCCAGAAGGTCATCTAGTCCAACCCCCTGCTCAAAGCAGGACCAAGTCCCAGTTAAATCATCCCAGCCAGGGCTTTGTCAAGCCTGACCTTAAAAACCTGTAAGGAAGGAGATTCTACCACCTCCCTAGGTGGTAGACAAACAAAAGTTCCTTTCCATCTCTTTTGTTGCTTGCCTGATATGTCTCTTTC
Organism: Chelonia mydas; assembly: GCF_015237465.2. Lineage (NCBI taxonomy): Eukaryota > Metazoa > Chordata > Testudines > Cheloniidae > Chelonia > Chelonia mydas. The sequence continues at coordinate 107,013,630 of NC_057852.1, forward strand.
TGTCTGTGAAAGTATCTGAATACTTCCTGTGTTCGTATTGGTTTACCTCATGCGCTCTTGATCTAAAAATAAAATATCCGTGTGTGTAATAGAATCTGGTGTTCACGTTTGCTCTTGTTATGTAACACGAGTTCTAAAGTCAAACTGAATTCTCCAAAGAATATTGCTTTATAGTCCACACAAAAATCTTTTGATTACTTTAGCAACATTAAAAAAAATTCTGAGCTGAAGAGTAGAATTGTACTTTAGATGCATGATGTATGTGTAGGTCTGCCCGGAATGTAAAATGTCAGATTCAGATTTATATTAGGGCCATTGTCAGGTTGTGTAAGGTCCAAAGGTAAGGATTTGTGAAAACAAATATTTGTACAACCTAAGAGTAATAGAAATATTTCCACAAAATACAAAAAAATCAAGGGAAATGGTTTTTGTTTGTATTTAAACACCTTTGTGCAGAGTTAACACTCCACACTTTACAGCACTGCAGGAGTGTCTAAAAGTCCCAAAGTGAAAATGATGATAAACAAAATGAAACCAACTTGTCTATTTTCATTTTTTCATTCATTTTTTCATTTTTTCATTCACTCTACAGAGTGCAATAAAAAGAGCAAACAAATGCTATGAATGGTAAAAGTAAATAGGATTTTAAAAATTCTTTCAGTTTTAATAATCTCAAATTTTGTTAACACTTGGATGTTTGTTTCTTTACGTATATATAATTTTAAACATGACTGTGTCCCTTTAATTATAACAAGCTGGTATGTCTTTGGTTTGTTTTAGGTTGAATAGTTCAGAGGACCCGTCGTTTAATTTTCACCTACAGTCAGTTGAAATCTGCTTTGATTTTCTAATTGCAATGAGTTTGGTGATCTCTGCTAGTCTCTATAGAACAAAACAATACAGTGGGAAACCAGTGCTCCTAATATTTTGCAGTGTGGCACAAATGTCAGTCTCTGCTCTGGGGAGTTAGTATGTAGGCTGAGGGATGCTCCTGCTAGGTTAAGGAGTGATGAAAAATATTATAAAGAAAGTCTTGAGAACACATCTGCCACATAGACTCTTTGTGCCGGGCATCTTCAGGCACAATGTGGAAAGAGAAGGCTCAAGTGACTTTTATTGATATGTTTTAGATAGGGACTAATTTTTTCTGCTGTTGGGTAGAAATGCATGCGTCTGACAGTACCTATTTCTGCACTGCTGAATCTGGTGTCTGAAACGGCTCAGCAGCCACTATGGTAATGAGCCCATTTCTATCAAAATGGCCCATATTATTATTCATGTTTATTGGCTACTGAGTAATTCATGAAGATACATTGAAATATATACGTATTTCTAAAACCAGACTGTGAAGCTGGTTGCGTAGTCTGTGCGTGAATCCACTCCACTGATACAATCTTAATTACAATGACACAAACAAGCAGTAGTACAGTCTATGAAATAATATTGTGTGTGTGTGTGTGTGTGTGTGAAAATATTTTCATGATCGTCACCAATCCTAATATACTTGACATCTAATTACGGCTATTTTACCAAAGCTTTTTCATTATATTGTATTGTGAACTCCCTGGCTGTAGCTATGCATTCACTGGAGCAGGTGGCACATGTCAGAGCATAGTCACACTTTTTCAAATCTTTTCACACGTGGGCTCTTCATGTCCAAACCCCCCGTCCGTGGTGTGACATTTTCTTCAGGACAGTCTGCCTCTGAACTGCACTTGCTGCTGCCTTGGTAAAGGCATACAAAGATAGTGTAACAGCCAGTGGCCAATCGAGTTTGCGCAAGCTACAGCAGCTATGGATGAAACATCCACGAGACAGAATAAGGACTTGGAGAAAGACTGGATAAAAGGGCTGCGATGGGAAGCTAGCTGGCAGGTTAGTGATACAAAGACATATGCTTTGGAAGTGCATTAAATCTAAGTACTAAAAATCTCTAAACTTTTTTAGCCCTAAGTAGAGGGGAAGCATGGACTTTCATTTGTATCACAGCAGTATCTGAAGGCATATTCATATGAGATATGTGATCATTATGTTTTCATTTTCTTGGAAAGAATAGTTATAGGATTCCAAATCCATTTATTCCAAATTACAGAACAAGTAACTAGGGTTTTATAAATCTACAGACATTACTAAATTTACACTTGCTTAATAAAGGTCCTTACATTAACAAGTTGCAGGTGTCTGCTGTAATATCAAAGGAAATATGTGGGTTTTGTCTGTGTAAATGCAAGTTCATTCCATTATAAAATTGTAATACAACACCTGTCATCCTATTACTTCATGGTGTCATAGTAACTTGTAACAGGGGGCTTGTTTTAGCCTCTGTTAACGAGGTGACCATTTTTTTTAATGCACAGTGCATTTTTTCCTTATTATGTTTTACTCACAATAGGTATGCATGCTATTCAGCCAAAAGGCAGCCAGTTTTCATTAAAGTGTGCAAAGCAATAATGTTGACATTATGCCATACCTCTTCCAAATTTGCAGAATTAGATACTGCCATTTCATACCTGCTCAGCCCCACTGAGTGGCTTTGATTGCTCTTTACATTACATTCTACACATCATCTATGCACTTTTTCTGCTCTATTGCATTTTAATTAGTTAATCAACAATAATCAAGAGATGTGTCCTGAAGTTGATTCTTCTTTCTTCTGCTGCTCCCTACAAGGGATGTGTGGGTGCGGTTTGTTTGTTCTGCGATGGCATTATAAAGAGAAATTCGGACAAGTTGCTGATTTGATCTATTTCTATCAGGTGAAGTTGTGCAAGAGTCCAGGGTTGGTGCAGTCTACTGTAGCCCTCATGCCAAAAAGCATTTTTTCCGCTGTAAGAAGAAAATTCTGTTTAATTTGACACCTTCCCTATAACTTCACTTTAGAGAAGGGCATAGAACTCCCTCTTCTGAGGAGTCCTGATACTGATTTTTATGTGAACTAGCTGCATAAGTGGTGAAATGCAACTCTCCTGTCTAATACAAAATCAGGATCTTCTGTCGTAAAGGCCAAATGTTCCCCTCCCATCTGTACCACCAAGGGAAGAAAACGTGCACTAAATTGTGTGATCGAGGCCCAGAATTTGCAGAAGGCGGCAAACGGCATCTATGTGGGCATCATTTTATTTATTTTTATTTCAGTAGCACCCAGAGGCCGCAATCCTGTTTTGCTACATGCTGTACAAACAGAGGCTGGGAGAGAATCCCCGCCCTGAAGAGTTTTCAGTCTAAATTAGGACAGAATGCAATGAGTGAGTTAGTACACGGGAGTCATGGGAGAAGCAAGGATGAGAGTAATGGTGATAGGGACATGGGGATTTTCAGCTAGTCTGTGTGCACAGCTAGATGGATTTGAAGCATGCTTTCCTTTATCCCTGTGATGTTCTAGCTTGTGGTATTTCCATATACATGGGTTTCTATGTGTTTTGGGGCCAGAACAAGGGAGTTACTTCTCTAGGCAACATGATTCTCTCCGAACCCACTGGCTTTCCTATAACAAATGGCTTGAGAGTTACTGATGCTAAGAGGAGCATTAATTTTTGGTCTGCCACATCTGCCTCCTTTTGGGGTGAAGAGGTACTGCGCCACTGCAGAATGTGAGCCAATGCCGGCATAGCAACTGAACTACCTTTGCTGCTAATAAGTGAGGGTGAAGGACAGGGAATGTCTCAGACACTCCACCGAGATGCACAAGGATGGGATCCATAGATCCTTAAACTCCACAGCCTGAGGATACTATATACTCTGCTCCCTCTCCCTGCATCTGATTACCGCTTCTGCAGCTTCACAGTTGTGGACATTTTGTATTAATTTTTACCCATTCACACATTTTTATGGTCTGAGTTGTTTTGCCATAGAATTGGCTCTCTATTAAATTACTGTGGGATTTTCAAAGACACCTGAGGGAATGGAGTGCCCAAATTTCATTGAAATTGTAAATAATTCTGTATTTTTTGCTCTGCAAGGCATCTGGATAGAACAAAAGAACAGAACTAGAATGAATACTGCGTATGTTTCTTTCTTTTAAATGGGCCAAGACTTTTAAAACCAGGAGCCTAAAGTTAGGCGCCTAAATCCATATTTAGGTTCCTAAATAAGTGGGCTGAGCATCCTTAGAACTGAGCACTTCTCAGAATCAGGCTATTTCTTTAGGACACATCCTACTGTGAAAGATCTGTGCAATAATCAAATACACATTAACAAACATCAAATATAAGAAACAGAGGTTTACAGTCTTGCTTTCCAGGGAATATAGTTTGGAAAATTGCATATATATTGTGGATATTCTACATTGCAATATAAGCCGAGGGTCAGACTCAGGCTTGAATTCAACCCCCTGCTTCCGCCCCACCCTCTTTCAGCTACATAAAAATCTCTGAGACTTGGGCTTGGATCCAGGGTCATAGGACCCTGTGGGGTAGAGGATTCAAACCCAAGTCAAGCCGGGACCCAGGGTCCAAGCCTTATTGTTTTGCAATGCAGTCTCAGCCCCTCCAACTTGGGTTTTAGGAGTCTGCCAAAAGTATCCCACAATCCCATGGGCCAACTTCCTTTTTCCTCTCTATCCCAAGAATCGCCAGTCAAATCCAGGGAAATGGAAGCAGCCCCTCTTGCAGTGCTGCAGCTTGGCTAGTCAGCGTTTCACCCTTCCATTGTTTTCTGACTGTGAGCTGCAGACACACCTTCAGAGAACCTTCTGTCTTTGCAATGCAGACTGACAGAAGTCCTTTGCAAAGCGCACTGCTTCATGGTTGCAGGAGCACAGCCGGATTGTGGTGAATCTGTGGTGCAAAACCTGGACTTTAGTGAGAGCACTAGGAATGACCACGCACACCAGCAAATAGCGAAGAAGCTGGCAGCTTTGGAAATTTACCAGACTGGTGACCAGTGCAGGGAGCAGATTAAGTGCTCAAGACAGAGTAGAGGAAAGCCGGGGACGAGAACTGCAGCTCGGGCAACTCGCCGAAAACAGTCCCATTTTATGAGGAATTTGACCGGCTGCTAGGTACTGTGTCAAGCATGGAGTGGTGCATGATGACTTGGTCAGCTGGGATGGCAACTTGCTGGCCCTAGAATCCAGCATGGGGACTGATGCAGTGAGTGATGCCAACCAAGTGACACTGTTGCTGAAACTGGTCCCAGAGGAGGCTTTGCTGCAGCAGCACACCCTGGGACTGTACTTGGAGGAGCTTTTCCAAGTCACATTCTCCCCCCCCCAACCGCCTGCCCAAGGAACAGCCTGTCGTGGAGACTGCAGGAGACAGGAAGGGACAGAAGCCACTTTGGAGCCTGGTAAGTTTCTGGCTTCATTTTAATGTTTAATAATATAGGAATGAGTGGGATTTCCACTCTACAGGCTAATGTAAAAGTTATTAGAAGCCCTAACCAGCAGCTTGTATCCGCTAATGGTAGACTGTATGTCAGCACCGTGGTGTCTCCCCACCCCTGCCCACTCCCATCATGAGGATTTCAAAATGGCGACTGGGGAATGCAAACCGTAAAAGTGCCTTGAAAGTGGATTTTTACTGGAAAGGTGCAGATTTTTGCTAGGGCATTCCTGTGTATTAAATATAATAACTGTGTCTGTCAATACGCCACTCTGTAACTGCTCAGTGGTGCAATGAACCTCATGGAAACAGCAAACTGTCGGGGGGGAAGGGGAAACATGCTCCATTTACAAATCTAGTCCCGTTCAGTTAAATGTAGTTCATACGTGACAAAATCATTTGTCCCAAATATGATTGGGGTTTGAAATTTTGTCCAGAAAGGTGCCAGAATGTGGGGTGAGAGGGATTAGGATGGCTGTGGAGTTCTGTGTGTTGGTATGCAGTCAAAACAGGCTAAGCTATGTGGAAACTAATATAACATCCTGTTGATTTCCTCCTGAATTCTGACCCAGTCCTGGGTGCTGATAGCTGCAACCTCTTCCTGTAGCAGGAAATCCAGATAGATAGTCCAGTTCTGGGAAGGGTGTATTTTCTAGGGACACCTTGGTAGCTGACCAGTCCATGCCACTCGTAAATGTGCTATTCAGTCACTATACATTTGAATACATCGGTTGCATACACTGCTGGTTTCCCAGCAGTGGCTTGGAATAACATCTCCCTTGGCCAAATGAGCACCACAAGAATCGTTATGTCCTCCAAAATGTGGAAGTCTTAAAATGAGAAACACCTTTCTGAAGCATGGACACCAACTGTCCCCTGCCCACAAGTTCTTGTGCTGCAATTAATGTGGCTGTGTCCAGGGAGCTTCTGTGGTCTGAAGATCCCTCTTACAATATGTTGTAGTTCAGTCTGGAAAAGTATCATTTTATGTCATTGGAATTCCACAAGGAGTTTTTTGTGCTCCTGCACCGAGCTAGTTCAGACAAAAACCCGCTCTGTCTTGTCTTATTCCAGCCCCTCAACCTCTGCTGGCTGCAGCACCTCCACAGCTCACCCACACTGCAGCAGAAGCCTGGGCCAATGAACGTTCACGTACCATTCGAAGAGGAGGCCTTTCCATGACCAACTTATGGTTGAAGTTCTGGAGAGGGCCAACAAGAAGGTCCGGTGCCAAAGAGGAAAGGCATGGCGAGAGGACAGAGGCAAGGCTCAGGCTGGCTATACAGCATGAGGATGGGGTTTCAGCATGGGAGCAGGCATTTGCTTTGCAGTTCGTGGCAGCTAAGGAAGGAGGACAGAGCTCAGCAGAACAAACTCTTTGAGCAGCTGCTATCACTAATGGCCACCAGAGTACCAGCTCCTGCTGCATCACCTACACCACAGACTGAGTCCTCTATGCATTACCCTGCGATGTATTCCAGCAACAGCTTGGGAAACTCCATGGCTGGGTGGCCCATGCAATCGGATCCCATGAGTGGCTGAGCAAGGCAACTTTGCCCCACGCAGTCCTCCATATTGAACCCTTCCCCCTGCAATGCCTCCACCCCCATACCCTGGCACTAAATGTGTGGCCAATGTGCAAAGAAGGGAAAGAAGAACATAGGGTCAGGGGACATGCATCAGTAGGTGGTTTCTATCTTGTACATTGTTTCATTGTTTGAACTTGTTCATACACTTTGTTGGTTTTTTTTTAAAGGTTTTGTTGTTACTGGTGTTTTGATGTTGTAATGACAGCTGGTCTGCCTGGCAATAGGTGAATGTACTTTTCTAATACATGTTTATAAATAAAGATATTTATTTTATCAAGAAAGTTTATTGCTATCACTGCATCACATCATACCATGTGTATTTAAAATAATAAAGGCAAACACACGATCAGGGAAAATTGGGAATTAGTAAGTGGACACTGTTGCTCAATATAGATAGCTTCATCAATCCATACATCAATCACTTCCTTACATCAAACTTACTGGGAATCAGCTCTCCTCCCCTCATTTGTTAAGGTGTCTGATCAATCATAAGTCCATTGTATGGCAATCAACCCCTGCACTGAATCTCCCCACAAGCAATGAGCTCCTTCCTCCCCCACCAAGGATATATTTAAAGGTAGAATCATAGAATCATACTATATAGAATCATAGAATCGTACTATTTCCCCTCTTCCACTGGACCATCTCAGTCCATAAAGTGGGAGCAGAAGGCAGCCCTGACTTTGTCGCCCAGATATATCCAGCTCTAGCTGTAATAGGTGCATCTTTTGGCTGAGTGAACTGGTTCAGCTTTTCAACAGTGTCATATGCCCATTCAGGAGAAAATGGCTTACCTCTGGATTCACAAAGATTGTGAAGCGCACAGCAATCCACAGCGATGCGGACTGCATTGATAACACTGAAATCCAAATGAGTCTGCAAACATCTCCCATGGGAATTCAGTCTGCCAAAAGCACATTCAACAACCATTCTAAACCTGCTGATAGCATAATGAAATCATCTTTGGCCAGGGCCTCTGAAATCAGGGTTTGGTTTCATCAGTCACGGCAAAAGGGTTGCACAGAATAACAATGGGGACAGTAACTCCTGTAGACGCCTGATCAATGAAAAACCTTGGCATCATGAACTTTTCAAGTGCAACCCATGCTGACATTCATAAATTGACCTCTGTGGTCCACGAGGGCCTGCAGAACAACAGAGTCCTACCCTTTGCAGTTTACATATGGAAATATGATTGGTTTGACTCAGGTCTGTGTGCTGTGGTGTGGATACCAGAGCCTCAGGTTCAAGCCCGGGTGAGAAAATTCTTAACCTAGGGTTGACAATCAGTGTAGATGCTCAAGCACTGGGCTTGCTAACCCAGGGTTATCTGACTCAAATCCCACTAACCCTGGACTTACATTGCAGTGTAGGCTCCTAAATGGACACATTTTTCTGTAAAATGCGATAAAATTATAATTCCCTATCACTTAACTTTTTAACTGTTTGTCCCACATTGTTCCCATACACAGTAGAGTCCTCTGTAATAGTGTTTGCGACACCGTTTATTTGTTGATATTCCATAAAGAAAGATGGGCCTTCTTGCTGATGTTAAGCAGTTCTTCAGAGCAGGTTTCCAAAACCGTGTCTAATCCTTTTTCCTGATGTTCCTTGGGATACAACTTTCCTACAGATGATAGATGTCATGAAACTTGCACAATTTTACCATATGCCAATCACTCATTGGAGTGACCATTACTATGCAGGGAGACTGAAGGTAAAAAGAATACAAAAGGGTATGGGTGCTAACATTTTTTAAAAAACCTAAAAAAAGAAGCTAGACCCTGAATATTTAAAGAGACAAATGGATTTTACTTCACATTTATACATCCAGGGCCAATTTATGCCCTCAGGGCTGCTGGCATAACTCCAACTGATTTAAATGGGAGTTTTACCTGCATAAATAAGAGGAAAATTTAGTCCAAAATGTCCTGAGAAATGAGAAATACTCCAGTGACAGCTACTTGTCAGAGCAGCGAATCCCTTTGCTGACATTTGAGATCTCAAAAGCCAGTTTTCTACCTAATTCATGGCTCAATCAGACTATGTCCTCTGTCTCAAGCCTACTTTAAGCTTTGCCTTTGGCATGCTGACTTATTATATAGCCTGAAAGTAATGTCTTTATTGGGCAAGGAGGGATACAGTGAAAAAAACCATTGAAGTCATTCTGGAATCATTTAAGATCCTTCACCAAGATCGGCACTCGGTTGATTAAAAATAGTCATTTTGTCAGAGCCTTGAACAGTTTGATGATCGCTTTCTGACAGGATAATATGAACAGACATTCCCTGCCACTTCCATTTACATTTTTATTCTATTCTATATTTGTGGGGAATGGGAAGAGTTTGGCTGAAATGAGATCTTGTGTAGGTTCAGAAAAGAAGAAAACACCGTAATATAAAATACAAAGAGTGAAAGACTCCTGTTCCTTCCCAATGTCATGACATTAAGTAAATGTTATTTGAAAAAACAGTTAGCAGTCTATCATTGTGTGTGTCTGTCCTACAATGCAAAGAAAAAAAGGAGGGGGGTGGTTTTGGAAAAGGAGGTATAGAAATCACTTGGCTGAAATAATGTGTAAATTCTCATATTAATTCCTGTTCTGTGGTCTGGACTAATCTATCCTAAAGCTTGTAAAATTTTCCATTCTTAAATTAATAAGCATTTAGCCTGAAGAAATCCTTCTGTCACGTGTAGTAAGAGAATCAGAAATTTTAAGCGACTGATTTTTTTTTTCCTTAAGGAAATGAATGCCATTTTTCTGAAAGCACTGAGTGAAAAAACCTCACACTTAAATATATATATTTAATATAATTTAATATATATTTGGTAGTGCTGATCACTGTGCTGTAGGCACAGTTTTCTGCATTGGTGATAGTCCAGCAGGACTATTACCTAGCCAGTGATCTACCAATGCACTACAGACAAGCGTGCAACAATCTAAAAGAAACTTCTTTGCCCCCCAGCACTGGATTTCCCAACCCCTTCAAGTAAAACTGATTATATTACCCAAACCATCTAAAACCGAGACCTAATTTATATAACAAGTGCACCATCATGTGACATTTGCTCTGACTGACCAATATTGCAAACCCTTTCAAATAGTGAAGTCAATAGAGCTACTTGTCTGCGTAACTGTGCATAAAGGGTTCACAGTTTGGCTCCAAGCTAATAATTTTTCACATCTGATTTTTTTTTTTACAGAATATTTCTTTGGATAAATATTTTTAAAAGAGTCGCTGTTGGTATATTTTTTGTCATACAAATATCTTCAGTTGCAAAATATATTTTGTAATAGTCATGTTGACAACTCTGAGGGGAAAGTACCATTTATGAGATAGCATATTAGTTGCCCTCATTTAGGCCCTGATTCAGCAAAGTACTTAAACGTGTGCTTAAATCCAATGGAACACAATGGCACTTAAGCAGAGGTTTAATGTTAAGCACATGCATAAGTATTTTGCTCAGGATGTACCTAAACATGTGTTTTGGTGCTTTATTTTATTTATTTATTTATTTATTTATTTGGTCATTTAGAGACCTAGACCCTGAATCAACAAGATACTAAATTACACACACCTAACTTCAAGTATGAGAGAGTTTTCATGTTTCATGTTTGAGTACCTTGCAGAATCCAGGCCATCCACAAGCTCCTTGAAAATTTACCGCACTTTATTGCTTTTTTAGGTCCCAGTTATGCAAGCTGCTTCACATGGTCAGATTCTTATACCCTAATTGAACCCCACTAAAATCAGTGGTGCTCCATGAGAGCACATGGGTCTGTCCATGTGGACCAGTTTGTAGGATTGGGCCTTAGTTCCCTGCCTTGCTCTGGATCCTGTATCACAAACACATGAGGCTGTGCAGACACAGCGTGAAAGGTGAGAATTACAAGCAACTGAAAACAGGTAGTCAGAATGGAAATGCTTAATTTTAGCGATGGCTGCTGATCTTACCATATTTTATTTCTTTACTGACTCCTATAATATTAAAACAGGAAATTTCATTATACATAAATATGAAATATCATGAGAAAAAGATGGCCTATTATAGAGAAAAGGCAGCTAATGAATGTCAGTGAAGTTATATTTTAGGGTTATTCGACTTCAGAGCTGGTGTTCTGTCACCTGAGATTAAGCATGTACTTTTTGACCTTTACTCAACCCATCACATTAGACAGCACATATTTAGGTACATTATATTTTAAAGGGAAGAACATGTTATGCCCACTTCAGAGTGCTGTCAATATATAGTTCATTACTGGCTACCAGGGCATGTTTGAGGATGAAACCCCATCCCCAGAGATACAAAATGATTCCCCTTATTTCCATTATTCATAGAAGTATGTTCTCTCTTTGATGCGCCTCATGAGCATTAAATGGGAGTTCTTCTTTGAGTGATTGCACATGTCCATTCCACTGTAGCTGTATGTGCATCTTGTGCACAGTTGTCGGCTATTCTTCCCATGCAGGTATAAAGGGCACTCCTGCCCCTAGCTCCCCCTGAGTTTTTTCCTACCACCAGTGACAGTTGTTGGAGCTGTGATCTTTGCGTTTAAAAAAATCATCCCTCACCTTCTTGTGTGTATAGTTCCCATCCGATAGAATACTGTTTCTTGTATATAGTTACCAATTAGAATAATTGTAGTCTAGTTCTTAGTGTTGACCACTCTTCGGTGACTGTTTGAGTACTGGGTCCAGTACTGCACTCATGTTGTGCTCTCCTTGCTTTAAGGCCTGTCACATCTGTGGCAAGCCAATGCCCATCAGCAACCTCCTACCCCAGTTGCTTGAAATGACTGGGGGAAACCCATGTAGGTGACAAATGTCTCATTTGTAGAGGGTTCAAGTTCCGTTAAAAAAAGAACAGAGTCCCAGGCTTAAAATATTGCTCATGGAGTCTGCATTTCACCCTGCGTCGGAACCTTCCTGCTTGAATGGCTACCGAGCACATCCGAGTCAGTCAGGAGTGCTCCGCCCACTTTATCCGAGTCTTCAGGCATACCAGCCTCACTGGTACTGAAGAAAAGACTGTGTAAGTCTTCAAAGGACTTGGTAGTAGGGGCTTCGAAATCTGCAGGCAAGGCACTTGGTGCAGCAAAGGACACTATGGAGCACTCGAAAATGAGACACCCCCAGGCGCAACTGCCCTGCAAAGAAGGATTGCTGACTCCAGAACCTAGGAAGGGCCTTGTGAGACCGCTCTCAGGACTGACACAACTCCTAGTACTGCAGGGTCACGAGCCTTTGGCAGTCCTGTCTACTCCCAAAGTGTTCAAGGCAGCTTGGGAACTACTGAACTTGTCGGTACCGGTTTCACCGGTGGGACAAAATTCCCATCTGGCACTGGGAGTGTGTATGTTGGATCTGCCGGTGCCTGCTCTGGCACCAGTCGATACTAGTGACTGCTACAATTGCAGTATTTTGGCAGATTCCATCAAGGGGAAAGCCTGCAATGATTGTGGTGTTGCCTCCCTTGCCGGATTTGCAACTAGTCTCCCCAGTACTATCGGGGTCAATTCCCCTGTGTCCAGAGGTAGCGTACTCGTCCTCCTCCTCCTCAGATTCTGAGGTCAGATCTTATGCATCCAGGCCAAAGCAACCCTAGTTACCCTAGTGACAGGTTGGTACAGATCTCAACCTAATAACTAATGGCCAGCACACATCTGGATCCCACGATTATACCAGTGGCCTTTCTTGAGCTCTCGGGACATTCCCTCATACTCATCAACACCCAGTAGACACTGGGGTGGGGGGCATGGACACCACGGTCGCCATTTCTCTTCTGCAGGTACTGGGACTGGTACCATGAAAGAGGAATCTTGGGACTCTCCTGTACAAGAGTTGGACAAGGCCTCCCATCAACAACCGCTGGCCTCTTCTTCTCTGATGCCAGATGAGGCATACTTGCTACAAATGAAAAGGAGACACCAGAGATGTCAGGCCTCATTCCCGAAGTGTAAGGATGCAAAGAAGCTTAAACTCTTCAGCAGGAAAATGTATTCCACAGGAGGGTTACAACTGAGAATCACAAACTAGTAGGCTGTGTGTGGTTGGTACAATTCTAACCTGTGGGAAAGCATCCTAAAGTTTAAGGACAAGCTTCTTGAAGAGGTAAAGCAGGAGTTTGCCACCCTGGTTGATGAGGGTAGATTAGTGGCCACATCAGCCCTGCAGGTGAATCTGGATGTGGTGGATTCACCAGCTTGTGTTATGGCTTCCATCATTTTCACGCATCATTCATCTTGGCTGCAATTGTAAGGTTTGCCCCCAGAACTGCAACAAAACATACAAGACATCCCATTCGAAGACTCTTTTCTCTGAGTAGACGGACACAAGACTTCATAGCCTCAAGGACTCAAGAGTGATGCTTCATACCCAGGACCTATTGAGAAAGAAGGGCAAAGGTTATAAGAGATGGCCTCCACCTCCACGATGCCCACTTCATCCAGGCAGACTGGTTCCTCAAAGCATTCATTTGGTTGAGAGCAGCTTATCACTTCCCAGGGTAACCATCATTCCCTTCCCCTATTTTTGCAACTGCCTATCCTCAGTTGGGCCTCCATCACCATGGACAAGTGGGTCCAAGCATGGTGGAATGGATTATACCCTCCAGTTTGCCTCTGTCTCCCTCCTCCATCCCTATCCCTCTTCAGGGACTACTCTTATGAGAATGTGATGCTTCAGGAGGTCCAGTCTCTCATCTTCCTGCGTGGCCATAAAGGAAGTTCCCATGCCTTTCAGAGGAAAGGGTTTCTATTACTGATATTTCCTAATCTGAAAGGCAAAGGGGGGCTTCAGACCTATTTTAGATCTAAGCTAACTGAACAAGTTTCTGAAGAAAACAAAATTCCAGATGGTTATTCTTGCTTCTGTTATTCCTTCCTTAGACACGGGGACAGGTACACTGCTCTCAACTTAAAAGATGCTTACTTTCATGTGGCAATTTATCTCAGCCACAGAAAGTGCCTCAGATTCATGGTCAACAATTCACACTACCAATTCACAGTTCTCCCCTTTGTCCTGGCAGCAGACCCTTGCGTGTTTACAAAGTGTACCGTGGTAGTGGTGACTTTCCTGCACTGGTTGGGAATCCATGTGTTCCCTTATCTGAATGACTGGCTAGTGAGGGGCCGATCCAGATTTCAAGGTCTCTCCAGCATAACCACTATCCAGTCATCCTTTTAGACTCTCGGGCTCCTAATTAATATAGAAAAATCTATCCTGACTCCACACAAGCTAGGGTATTCCTGTCACAAAAAAGGTTTGAGGCACTCCAGCTTGTTACTCTAGATCTAAAAGCACATGCTCTCTCTACAGTTCAAACATGCCTCAAACTTCTAGAGTACATGGCGGCATGCACCTACAAGGGCCAGCATGCCAAAATGGAATTCAGGGAGCTGCAGGATTGGCTTGCCTCAGTATATGCTGCCACTAAGTGGATGGGGTAGTTCAGGTACCAGCTCGAGTCTTGTCCAGCAGTCCAGGGAGGACAGCCCCATTGAATGTTTGCCCAGAAGTTCGCTTTGCTTCTCCTTGACAGACAGTCTCTTTAGGCACGGATGCATCAAATCTAGGTTGGGGAGCTCACTTAGGCCCCCATGAAGCTCATGGGCATCGATCATTGTAGACCTCACTCTTCATATAAATATCAAAGAGCTCTGGGCTATTTGGCTCATATGGCATTCCTCCTGCATATCGGGGGCAGACGTTGTTAGTACTCACAGACAACACAACAGCCATGTTTTATGTAAACAGACGGGGGGAGTCCAGTCAATGAAGTTATGCCAAGAGACAGTCTCCCTTTGGAACTTTTGCATAGTCAGGTCCATCAGCCTCAAAGCAGCCTACCTTTCAGGGGTTCAGTACACCCTTGCAGAATGCCTGAGCAGATAGTTTGCAGGCCACCCCAAGTGGTTCCTTCGTCTGGATGTGTCCAATGCCCTTTTCTATCAGTGGGGTACTCACTGGTGGATCTATTTGCAACTAAAGAAAACAAGAAAGGTCAGCTTTTTTGTTCCCTGGAGGGTCACAGACTGGGGTTACATTCAGATGCTTTCCTCCTGATTTGGCCAAAAGGCCAGCTTGCATGCCTTCCCTCCAGTTCTGCTCCTGCCCAAGGTCTTGTCCAAGATCAAACAAAGTGGTGCTCACATCGTACTAATAACCCCAGCAGGGCCTCTCCAACATTGGTTTTTCCTCTACTAGCCCTATCTGTCAGAATCCCTGCACTGTTCCCAAGAGATGCAGATGTGATCTCCCAGGACAATGGCCACCTCCTCCATCACAATCTACAGGCCCTCTACTTGACAGCGGGATGCTACATGGCTAACTTCTTTGGAAAGTCTTTGCTCTAAAGGAGTACAGTAAAGTCTCCTTAACAGCAGAAAGCCTTCAGCCAGGTCTACTTACCTTGCAAAATAGAAGAGATTCTCCATATGGTATGCACAAAGAGGCATCCTCCCAGCCCAAGCTTCGAATCCTCGTATCCTAGATTATTTCCTGTTCCTGAAACAACGAGGGCTTGTCGGTAGTTCCATCAACATTCACCTGGTGGCTATCTCGGCTTTCCACCCTCCAGTGGATAACAGATTAGTTTTTTCTAACCCTACGTCCATTAGATTTCTAACAGGTTTAGACAGATTATATCTACATGTTCACCACCCAGTTCCACAATGGAGTTTCCAAAGCCTCATTCAAGTAGATCCTAAGAGAAATTACATTCACTAGAAATTAGAAGGTCTTTGGCCTTTTATTAGGTCATCACTGCAGCTATTCATGGCAATTTCAAACAGTGTAAAGGGCCACCCAGTGTCCGCTCAGAGAATCTCTTCCTGGATTTCAGTCTATAGTGTGAATGCGGAACCTGCGTCAAAAGTGGTGGCTCGTGCAACTGGATCACAGGCAGCTTTCAAGGCCTTTCTGGCCTGGGTGCCCATTTTGAACATGTGAAAGGCATCAACCTGCTCTTGGATACACACATCTACCTCCCACTATGAGCTATTGCTCATCAGTCTAGAGGTGATGCCAGATTCGGACAGGTGGTCCTACAATCCCTGTTCAAGTAGATTCTGAACCACCCTCCAGCTTGAATTGCTTGTGAGTCACCTACAGTGGAATAGACGTGTGCAATCACTCAAAGAAGAAAAAATGGTTACCTATCTTTCTGTAACAGTTATTCAAGATGTGTTTTGCATGTCCATTCCATGACCCTCCCTCCTTCCCTGCTCTCTTCGGTAGGAAGGAACTGAGGTGGGTCTGGGGCAGCAGGACCCATTATACCTGCGTGAAGTGGCACAAGGCCCCAAAGGGTGCTCACGCTGCCCCGATGGAAGGAAAAATCTCCAACAACTGTGCACAATGCGTGCACACATGTACAGTAGAATGGATGTGTGCAACACATCTTGAAGAACAACAGTGATGGAAAGGTAGGTAACCATTTTTTACTTGCACTGAAAGGGAAACATCCCCAAAGAACAAGATTCCATCAGTCCTTCAGAAAATCAGATTCATTCGTAGTCCCAAGAGGTTTATCAGAGATGCCTCCAGGATAACATGTGGTGGGTTTTGGATCATAAGATATATAAATAGGGAAAAGAGAAAGTAAAGATATTAGGAGCAAAGTCCGATATTATAAAGATGGTGCTTTTAGCAATTAAACAACTTAAGACCACCATAAGAAAGATCAAGAGATCTGCTTGGTGAACCTCAGTTATTTAATACTCTGTGAAATGCACAGTGCTTGCTGTACTTAGTTTGTTTGTGCTTAGTTTCTGCTCAATACTTTATCTGTTCATAACCATTCAAAGCACTTAGGATCTAAAGATACACGCATCCTTTGATAGGACAAGGTCAATTATTCTCAATTTATTGCTAGTACAGAACTGTTTATGTAATTTATTTATGAGCTATTTTGTATTAAAGAAATTTGATGGTGAAATGGGTGTTTTATTTTAAGATAACTTTCTCTGTGACATATTTATATATAAAGCATGTGTGTATGTTTATAAAGTAAATAAACCCTATCTTTTTGTTTTTCCAAGGGTAGCCTGTTAACTTCTTTTTAACTTGATAAATTATTCTCAGGCTCTCTTTAGTTATTTATTTGGAGGGTACCGATATACAGATGTCTGTTTTTGAGCATGGTTATTATTTAACTAGCAGCTTGTCTCATTTGGAACTTCATTTAGCTGTTAAGGTGACTCTGAATAAGTCCTCCATTTTTCCACCTTGCTACTAGTGTGAGTGGAGGCTAAATGCTGGGGGCCCAACCCAAAAGCACTACCTGAAGTATCGGGGGTAGCCATATTAGTCTGTATCCACAAAAACAACGAGGAGTCTGGTGGCACCTTAAAGACTAACAGATTTATTTGGGCATAAGCTTTCGTGGGTAAAAACCCCACTTCTGTTAGTCTTTAAGGTGCCACCGGACCCCTCGTTGTTTACCTGAAGTAATGCTTAACACCCGCATTGTTCCAATGAAATCAAGAGAACTAAGGCCCCATTTCCGCAAAGCATTTAAGGACATGCTGAAGTCCATTTCTGTTCAATAAAGCACTTAATTCAATGGGACTTAAGCACATCCTAAAGCCCTAAAGCTAAGCATATATTTTAAGTATCTTGCTGGATACTGACTTGGGATGTAAGCCCACTGGTAAGCACTATTATATCCAGTAGTAAGTGAGTCGAGATCTGGCCCTATACCTGCTCAACTAATATAAAAAAAATTGCAAATGATTTGATAACTGACAAAAATAACCAAATCATTGATTTAACATATGCCATTTGAGTCTCTAACTGAGCTGCCTGAATAATGGAAAAAATTATTTGTTGAGTAATTGAAGGGGTGAAGGCTGTCAGAATTCATCTAATAAATTGTTTGACTATTATTGGACAAGCTCTACATCTAATGTTTGTGCAGATGCTGGGCCTTGGCGTCACAACAGGGAGATGCCACATAAAAATAAATTGTTTGTCTTATTAGATTCCCCTCCTCCCGCACTTCCTTTCAGTTCCTCTGAAAGTTTCCTGAGGAGGGAAAAGGTTGAAGCACTAATTACCGATAATGGGCCCAATTCTCCAGTGTTCTCCGACTGCTTTGGACCACACCAGAGCAGAAATAATCCAGTTAAATGGCCCGGGATTCATCCTAGTTTGGAAAATATTCCAGTGATGTAGAGCTGTCATAAACCACCCCTACACAACTTCTCCTCCTGGCTCTTGGTGAACGGGGGGTGGCTAGGGAAAAAAGGTATGGCCAGGCATCCCTGCACCCCAGTAGTACATGGTTACGGGGATGCCCAATGGGGCTTTTGGCAACTGGAGTAAGAGAGCACAACCATCAGACTACTCTATTTTTCTCCAGAGTCAGGGTCTGCATCCTCCAGCGTGAGGATCTGATAGCTGCTGAGGTTGTTTAAAGCTACCACTCCAGATTCCGCCAAGCAAAGCGCAGTCCATCCAGGAAAACTTAGCCCTTGTTTGTTTATGAATTTAACCCCTTGTTTTTTGGGTAATGAATTGCTCATGAATGTGTTTCCCATTTGTAGTAGTTTGGACAAATACCTTTTCTGGCCTGGGGTTTTCAGGAACTGTTTGCTTCAACTATTTTTTGTGGTGCATAGTTGGTCCCTCATTTTTTGAAAAATGTGGGTAATGAGTAACAGTGCACTTTCAGGGTGCCTGTTCAGCCATAAACCAGTCATCTAGAAGTTCATGAACCTTTTGGGATTTGCTGAGATTTTCATGAATACCCAGAGGATTTCTGAATACCCCCGATTAATTAATAGTGTCACCCCAGGAATTGCAGTGAGCCACATTCAGCACTTCTATTCACACAAATATTTTTAATCATTCTTTTGCTATTCATAGCCTGTAAATGCAGCATAGCAATGTGTATATTTAAAAAAACAAACTGTAAAACTACCAAAACAAGATACTCCAGTGTGCACGATTCCCCACTGCCTTCCCCGGGAGACGATAAGAACAAATAACACAGGACTGGTATGTAGTTATGTTGCTTAATGCATGACAAGAATAAATTCAGATACTACTATGATGAGTACGGTATAAGAACCAGGGGTGACAGAAGCTCCCTAAAAGTGGGGGAGCCACCGGTGCTTCAACCGCGGCCTTGCCCCCTCACCACCCTTTTCCCCGCTCTCTCCAAGTCCCCGCTCTCATGCTGCTCCTTCCCCCTGAGGCCCCGCCCCTGTGCCACCCCTTCCCCTGAGTCCCTACCCCCACACCACCCCTTCTCCCAGTCCCCGCCCCCACACAACCCCTTCCCCTGAGCCCCTGCCTCCACACCACCCTTCTCCCAGTCCCTGCCCCCACGCCACTCCTTCCCCTGAGCCCCCACCCTCATGTCACCTCTTCCGTCCAAGGCCCTGCCCCCCACTCGCTCCTCGCTGCCCCCTTCCACCCCATCATCGCTCGCCTGTACAACTGGTAGAAGGTGATGGGGACACGGTCTTCTGGCACCCCTGGTAAGAGACTTGAACCAACTCTAATACTTATCTCAAGCTGGGAAGAAGAGCTGTTAGTTAGCAAGTAACTGTTGCTGCCTACTCCTTCCTTCAGCAGCTCTGTGTGTCACCTTCTGATATGCCCCCCAGCCCTCATCTATTCAGGGAGTTAGAGCCTTTAGTCCGTTCCCAATGCTGGGACTCCTGGAAGGCAGCGCAGCATGTTGCAGCTGAGCCAGTTGTTAAGTAACAAGTTGCTTAGGTCTCCAGCAGATGTTGCTAGAATTAAAAAAAAAAAAAAAAGCAGAGACAAGACAACAAGAAATGTTACAAATGTAGTTTCTCCAATTCTCCAAAGAGTACTTTTTCCGGGACCACTAGGAGTTCAGAATAACCAGTGTTTGACAACAGGAATGAAGTGACTAAACTAGATTCTTTAATAAGCCTTTGGCCATTAATAAGAATGCTATAGGGCAAAGTCACCAGCTTACCATTCTGAACTTCCTTGATTAGTTTAACAAGAGAACAGAAGGTCTTCAACATTTAAAACAGCTGTCAGAAGGATCTATTCCCAGCCTTTCCCTCTAGCTAAGCCTGTTTTGTAGGCTGAATCTCTAGGACACGGACTGTACCGTACTTTTGACTCTTGGCATATTCTCCACTCCACTTTGTCCCAGGGTATTTTTCTGCAACATGAGCTGGATTTTGCTTCTCTGCAAAACGAATATAGAAGGCTGAAAAATCCAAATGAGTTGAAATGGCTTTTTTTACAGATATCTTATTACTAAGCAGCTTTATTAATTTTAGCATTTACAATATAGGCTCAGTCATTGCTGTGTCTGTTTATTTTATAATGGCAAAATACTTCAAATGCTACAACTTTTTATATCTTGATTTAGAAATCACTCCAGAATATCACTGTAACTGAGATGCTACTTCACAGTCCAAGTATTTTGCTTGTTTTTGATAGCAAATTAAAAATAATATTTGGTAAAATTGATTTTTAAACTAATAACAGGAATTTTATAGGAGCTGATAAATGTGAGATTAATGGCTAAGAAAGCAGTCATTTCAGATGGATAATTTAGATTTTTATCATTTATTAATCATAAAAAGTAAACCTGCTATATAACTAATTTTAGTTTTATCAAGAAGATGAATTGTTCCAGCTAATGAATGTATAGATATTCTATGCCAAAGGCATTCGTAGGAATCTGTTAATCATTTAACTGTGTCATGGCATATGCTTTGTCTTCATAAACCAATTAAAACACACAACTCCCTTCACTGAAATGTGTGTAGGTCTTCAGTGCCTAAAGCAAATTAAAATAGCATTTGTCTTAGAATATGCTGCAGTATTGCAGATGCAGAATTCATTGGCTATAGTGTCTTCAGGCAAAAAATATAGGTAAGCCAAACATGTTGCTTTATTGGAAAGACCAGCTCAGTTTCTAGCATGTCAGGTGGTGCTGCAAATTAAGGCTCTGATCCTGTAAACACTTATGCACATGCTTAACTTGAGGCATGCAAGTAAGTCCGATTCTAGTCAGTGAAACTACTCACATGCTTAAAATTAAGCATATGCATAAATATTTGCTGGATTGGAGCCTTCATCTGGAAGAAGTACAGTGCAACTGAGGAAGGACCTCCTGGATTACTTCTTGGCACCCATTAAAATACAGTGAGATAGGAGGAAGGTCTTGTCAAATTGATGATTGTCAACCCTGGTGTCAGTGTTACATAGTGACATGGCATCTCCTCATTTTGTGGGGATGGAATGCAGCAAGGAGAGGACAGTGGGGGCAACAGACGAAATGGGATATGGAGGAGTTCATGCCCGAAACAGAGCCTTATCCAGGCAATTTACTCTGTGGGTGCATGCGTGTGTGCACATACAACTGGCAGTGCTGAGTCAGAGCACAATACTGGTGCTCCCCCCATCCCAGTTTTAGCCAGGATGGGACTCTGTATTGATGTAAAAACTAAACAAAAAAGGGTTTCTTGGGGGCAGAGGGAGTGCTTTTCTTTGAAATACATAGCGCAGTTTTAGAGTATTTCAAGCCAGATGTATGCCAGATGTATGTATTATTTACTCTCATTCCCCTAGAGGCTTCAGGGAGACCTACCATCTGCTCCTGACAGGATATCTCCCCGAGTATCAGAGCCCAGGATGGGCCGTCACAGGCTCATCCTGTTTAACAGATAGCCTCCATCCACTGTTTTCCTAAAGCCTCCCATCGATGTGCACTGCAGTTCTGGTTACACACCCATTCTGTGACCCTTCTTTATGAAACAGAGCTCATGACACTGGCATAGGAGTTTGGGGCAGGCAGAAGGGGGTAGTTACATGCTGAAGTTTGACCCTGGCAGCTGGGGCTCAAAGTTCATTTGAATAGCTTTGCTAGATTTGCTTCAATTGACTCCTGCTGAGCATGCTGGTTTTGCATCATTCTTGTCTCCTACTGGCTATTCCAGAAGAGAGGGACCAAGGTAGAGCCTCAGGTACAACTAGAGTGGGATTTTCCAAAATGGCCAGCCTTGGCCTATCTCCGTTCTCATTGGAGTCATTAGCTTTAGTGAGAACTGAATTAGGCCAGTGCTTAGCATTTTTTTGTAAATTCTACATTAACTTGCTTGGTTGTGTGTTGAGATATCTCTAAACCAGCAGGACAGCCCCACAATATTTCTAATACACATCTTAGGTATTAGCATCATGATAGTGTTACTGCAGATTGGTAGGATACAAAATATCCATGGTTGGGACAGATTTTTAAAAAAAGGTAAAGTGATATTGGGAGGGCAAAGGTAAATGAACCATAGTAGCCAATTACACTTATATCAAGCCTAATTTTGTACATTCCATGCCAAAAAATCTCCCAGTGAGAGAAGAAGGATAAACTTGTGTTTAAAACACTGAACTGGGATTTAGAAGATCTGACCCTGTCCCAGATTTCCTGTCTGAACTTGAGCAAATAAATAATTTAGGAGTGAATTGTGTAACACTTACTCACACTGGCGAGCTGACTCACCCAAGTAGTTCCATTGATCAGTAAATGCTCACCACCATAAGAGTTGCTCAATGTAGCTCATTATCTCAGTTTCCCATCTGTAAAATGGGGATTATCATTTTTCTGCCACCTGGTTCTTTTGTCTGTCTTCTTTATTTAGATGGCAAGCTCTTTGGGCCAGGGACTGTCTCTTCTACATATACGTACAAGTAACAGAATGGGGCCCAATCTTGGCATGGGCCTCTAAAGTGCTACTTTCAGTTGAAGATTTTCCTGTGTAAATCATATTCGGTTGGGCCCTATCTAGAAGTAAAAAAGGCAGAACTCCTGCCCTTCAATTATATTAGTCCAAGAAAAAAAAAAAGAAATTCCATTACAAAAATCACTGCCTGCTGGAAAAACTTGGGAGTTGCGACACAAAATCACAATCAATAGGAAGCTTAAGTTTTAAGGCTGGATTTCTATGGTTTATTCATGCAAGTCTGTTTCTTCCACAGCGAGTTGAATTAAAGATGAATGTGAAAGTGTTTAGGTTTTATTTGCAGCATTGTACAAATGTCAGAATGAATGCAGGCAGCAGCAAGACAGAAAGCAGACAACAACAAAAATCAAAAGGCAGCAAACAAAATAATCAGCACTAGTGAATTCAAGTCTAAATCATAGGTTTTCTATTTAACAACATTGCTATACAATCCATACAGTTATTTTGTCTGTATCCCTAATACATTATATGCAGACAACATTATGGGTAAAACACTTGCTAAAATAGAAAGAAAAATGTAGTTATTCCTATAATAAACAGCTTTCGAAAATCTTTTTAAGAAGCCTATCTGCAGTAATACAAAGAAAAACAGTATTAGAGTGTAACATCAATTATTTAAAACAATGTTTCATCCATTTTTTACCCTACTGCTTTGCTAAGAGATAAAGATCAGTCTTTTCAAATTCAAGTTCTTGGAGTTTAAAGCCACAAGATGCCTTCTTAGGTCAGGAGTCCATAGCTTTATGATGGACCTATTCATAAGACTAAGTAAAAGCATATTTTTGGATGCACACAGTACAGGGAACCAGAAGGTGCGAGAGTGTACAGTATTAGCCGAGTGCTAATAGGCGTACTCACAGTATTGTTCAAGTGATAGCTGTGCTATAAGGCAGAAGTGCAGTTGGCTGTAGGTTTTCTGGGATTTTGAGGAAAATAGTAATTTTAGGCCACGTTGCCCTAGATTTAACTGACTTCTGGGAATAAGGGTGGGAAAATGGATCCTTGTGAAGACTTGAAGAATACTGCTGAGAGGGAGAAACTGGGTCCTTATGGAGCATTGAACCTGGTTTATAAAAGGAGTGTGGAAATGTAAGTCATTGTGCACTTACAGACTTGGGCCTTTTGTATGGCTATTACTTGACTGTAGAGGGAAACCTTTCCTGAAAAAGAACATTTCTCTGTGCCAAGGAGATAGGGGCCTGGTGGTTTTATAGGAGCTAAGAAAAAGACAATGGGTAAGTCAAAGAAATAAAGACATATTTTTCTCTGCTGTGTACAAAATAGAACTATTTCATGAAAAATCAGGCTCCTTGACCGTTAAACGTATTGGTAAATGTAAAGTCTGAAACCTGTTCACTTGTTTATATTGACATTTGGAAATAGTTCCTTCCTTTTGTTACGAACAATGCAGCCAGCAATAGCTTTTCAGTGCATGTAAAATCTTTAGTGGCACAAACCTCACAAAAATAAACGATACTTTGTATGAATTCTGAGTGAATACACATCAGCTGAGAATACAGTTAGGACAGCTGCCATTGCTTAAAGGTCAGTAAAGCATAGCATTAAACGGCATATTTTGTGCTCCCAGACACGTAACTCATGATACATTTTATGCAGTACATTTCTGAAACATCTACAGACACATTTTCTTCAATAATTCACAAGCCTTTAAAAGCTTTTTTTTTCTTTTGACAATCAATAGCAGGACTTGGTGTCTGTAAAACTTGCTGGTGCTGGACTTCAATGATCAGTTTAATTGGAGAACAGATGGTGTTAAACTTTTATAAAAGCTGACAGAGGAATCTGCTTCCAAGCTTTTCCCTCTAGCTAAACTTGTAACACACAGGCCCAGTCCTTAGGACACATATTGCACGTCTGACCTTTAGCCCATCCCACTTTATCCTAGGCAATCTTTTCCCCTGCAAACTGAGTGTTTATCTATAAAGCAAGAGTAGGAGGATTCAGAACCCACATTAATATGAGATATTCAGTGGGAAATGTCATCTCTACTACAAGACTTTTCCCTGCTTCTGTTTGTTAGTGTAAAGTCAGCAGAAGTAAATTAGCTGGCAGATTTCAATGGAGACTGTTACCAGTGTCCTCTGCCAGATACTGCATGGAGTGCCAAATTAGAATTGATTTCTCAATAAAATTGGGTTCAGCCTCCCCAACATAATCTCAGACAGAAATGACAAAACGTCTCTAACTCACTTTTTAATTTTATTATTTTCAGTCAGTTTTCTTGTTGGATGTTTTTCCTTCCATACTTGCTTGTTATCCTCTTCCTAGCATCTTTTCCCTAGTCCAGGAGAACAAAAGCTCATCTGATTTTTACAAGCAGTTCAGAATAGTCAGAGGATCATTGCATAATTGCCACCTCCCATTTCCCCTCCCCAGATTGAACTCTGTGAAGACTCTTCCGGCATTTGAGCCAGGAGTGCAAGTTCTCTCTCTGTGCTGTGACTCACAAGCTCAGAGCACAAGCTGTTGACAATCCCCTCCTCCCCCAGACGCATAGCACATTGCTTTCAGAACCACCAACCAACCTAATTAAAACAATTTTCTTCCTATTGAAGGAGTAATTCCCCAAATGCTCCACCTCGCCAGAACCATGCTGTGTCTGCTCAGTTCACTACCTCTCTCCAGCTCCCTCAGAGGCTCATCTTATTGTAAGAAAATCAATGCCTTCTAATGTGGCTTTAATTCTTAAATTTGGTGCATTTATCACACTTCTAGGGAACTTCCTCTAATAAATAGAAGCACTTGAATGTCTTCTTTGTAAAAGGCCACACGCAGTGGGTGACTTTTAAAATATCAGCAACCCCTATACTGTGATCTGATTCGAGAGACATTCAGAATTAAATAGAGCACAGTTTGTTGAGGAGCAGGAAATCACTATTATTTAAATTCTGTGATATTCAAGGGAATTCCAGATAACAGCACTGAAGGTGCCCAAAGGCTCTGCACCCACCCCTTCAACCTGCTACTTCAGTATCTGATACATACTAGCCACAGAAACTGGAGGCACATATCCATTCCATACTTTGGAGAGAGTGGAAGGGTATGTTTTCAAGGAGAGCAAAGTTGTAAGGAGTAGTGGTGAAATGTAATTCCCCTCTTGTGCTAGGAGCCTCTGAAAATCAGGTCCCAAATGACTTGACCAAAGGCTCAGGCAGAGTCACTGTGCGGGCTTGATCCTGCAAGGTGCTGAGCACGTTGGCCCTGATCCAGCAAAGCATTTAAGCGTTGACGTCAGTGGGATACCCACATGTTTAAAGTTCAGCATGTGCTTATGTACTTTGCTGGATCAGGGCCAGAGTGCTCAAGAGCCACTCTTAGTTCAGAGGACCATACTGAGCCTCATGCTAACGAGCTGCTGTTCCCTGTAGCCAGGGGCCACACTGGGCATGTTCATGCTGCAATAAAACACCCTGGCTGGTCAGGGTCAGCTGACTCGGGCTTGGGCTGTGGGGCTATAAAATTGAAGTGTAGATGTTTAGGCTTGGCTGGAGCCCAGGTTCTGGGACCCTCCCCATGAGCCTAGTCAGCTGACCTGGACCAACCATGGGGGTTTTATTGCAGTGTAGACCTACCATCTGACTGCTCAGCAGAGATGCTCTCAGCTGCTGGCAGTCAGCCAATGGCTGGGAAGGCCCTTGAATTGGCCCTAATATCAGCAGCAACTTGGGAGGACCCTGCTACATATTTGTATTGTTCTGGGATTCGCTCAAAATTGAGGCTATATGTTTTGCCCACCACAGGTTGACCCCATGGTACTATAGAGGAGACAAGGAATAACCAAGGCTTTTGAGAAAAATCCTGGTGGATTGCAACACGGCTTCTCAAGGCTGTCTTCACAAGGAAAAAGGGCTAGGAACTTACCTCGTTTTGCTTGCAAGCCAAAATTAACCCTGAGATTTTTATAGAGTCCAAAAATCAGTGGGAGTTGTATCCAGGAGCTTTGGGGATCACGAAGACCAGTTTAGGTCAGCGGGAACATTATATTTCCCACTTTAAACACCTGCTTTGCATGGTGTTTATGAAGCGTATGTGTGGGGCATAGAAACACAGAAACTGGAGAATGTTAGGTCATCATGCCCTCTTTTCCTAATAATAAATCATCGTGTGCATCCCCCTGCCAGTGTGGGGTTATTCCAGGAATATGTGCACCCTGAGCCATGTTGAAGGGATCATTTCATAAATCTGAAGATAAAATAAAATCTTGAATGCTTTGTCTAGCAAAGTTTTAAATATCTCTAAGATTAGATATATTTTTTGAATAGCTTTGAATTCTTATTTAGTATTTTACTTACTGCTAATGTATTTTATTATTAAGCAACGGTACTTCAACCTCTTCCTGTGGAGACTATTCCACAGTCTTATAGTCAGAAAGTTTTTTTTATTGATAGCTTATATTTTCCTTCGCTTAATTGCAGACTGTTATGTCTACTGATGTCCTCTTGTACCATGATTATAAATGTTAAAACATCAATTTAGGAAAAATACCAAGAGGGGTTTCACGTGGGTCAGTACTGGTCCTATTATTATTTAATACTTTCTGAAACAATGTACACACAGTAACACAATTTGCAGATGATACAAAATTAAGAGGGATCATAAACACAGTAGAAGACCGAGAGAAATAACACATGGAGCTTGAAAGTTTAAAGAACTGTGGAAAAAATTAACAAGATGAGATTTAATTTAGATAAAATACAGTGTCATACAGGAAGGGAGAAAAATACCAACTACAAAATGGAAGAATGCTGGTTAGAAAACAACAATAACAGTGATATATTTTACATACATATAGCACCTTCATTACAAGGGATCCCAAAATGCCTTACAAATTTAATAAACTAATTTGCAAACTGCACGCAGGGATTAGTTTATCCTCCATTATAATGCAGCTATCTCTGGTGCAGAACATGGCAGCTATTCAACAGCACACAGCAACTATACAAATTAGGGCAAAAGAAACAAATTATAGTGAGATTTAGGACAGTTAGAATGTGTCCAGGATACTATTTAATATTCCTGTTCTTCTGAAAAGTGCCAGGGGATCTTTAATGGACACAAATGGTCAAGACCTTGATTTTACATCTCATTCTACATTTACTGCAGCAATTCAGAGATGACCCCAGTGGATGACAATGGACAGTAATTTTATGTTCACTCAGGGTATGATGCAGTTCCAATAAGTGGATGTTCTACTGAGAGATGCAAACATATCGCGCATATGTGAAAAAGAGGAACATAAATTCTTCTGTGTGTATCAATGGTAAGGCCAAACATGCAGTTGTTTGAGAGCTATTCATTATAAAATGGACAAGGAAGTTTAAGTAGAGGGAATACAAAGAGTGACGATGGGGAGGAAGGGAATACAATTCTGAATCGATTATAGAGTGTGACATATGAAGAGAGATTAAGAGAACGGAATGCATAGTCAAGTGAAGAGACTACAGGATTTAGGGATAGAATAGATAACCTATTAACACAAGAGCAGCAATGACCGAGGAAGGGGTGTGAGTAATTTAACACCTCTGCTGCTGCAGAATGTGGTGACATTTTTTTTTCTGCTGGAATGTTGGCATTTCAAAGAGGACATAAAAGATACATGGGGCAGCACTGGCAGGTTTGTTTTTCCCAAAATACTTGCTACGTTAAGTAGATATGAAAGGAAGTGCACCATATTTCCAGTTACTGTAGGTCACTTAGGCAGTGGAATAATGTTCCAATGGAAGTGTTTGTGGCAACAGTGCTAGTGGTGGTGAAAAATAGACAAAACACTTATGAGATTACGGTAGAATATGTTAGTGCAGGTGGAGAAGAGTTTAGATTAGATGACCCACAAGGTTCTTTTAATCTCTATTATCTGTCATTATGTGATTATGTACAAGTGGAAATACGCAGTGAATGGAACTGTTAGCAGTTGTCTTTGAGAACTCATGGAGGATGGGTAAGGTCCAGAGGACTGGAGAAGGGTAAACATAGTATCCATCTTTGAAAAGGGGAACAAAGAGGAATTATAAACCAGTCAGACTAATTTCAATACCTGGCAAAATACTGAAACAAATTATTAAACAATCAATTTATAAGCACCTAGAGGATAATAGGGTTATAAGTAACAGCTAGCATAGATTTGACAAGAACAAACCATGCCAAACCAACCTGATTTCTTTCTTTGACAGGGTTACTGGCCTAGTGGATAGAGGGGAAGCTGTAGATGTGATATATCTTGATTTTAGTATGGCTTTTGATGCAGTCCCACAAGACATTCTCATAAGAAAACTAGGAAAATATGGTCTAGATGAAATTACTATAAGGTGTGTGCACAACTGATTGAAAGACCATATTCAAAGAGTAGTTTTCAATGGTTCACCGTCAAACTGGGGAGCCATATCTAGTGGGGCCCTGCAGGAGTCAGTCCTGGGTCCAGTACTATTCAGTATTTTCATTAATGGGTGGGATGGAGTGGAGAATATGCTTATAAAATTTGCAGCTGATACCAAGCTGGGAGGGTTTGAAAGCACTATGGACAATAGGATTAGAATTCAAAATGACTGTGGCAAATTAGAGACTTGGTCTGAGCTCATTAAGATGTAATTCAAGAAAGACAAGTACAAAGTTCTTTCCTACACTTAGGAAGGAAAAAATCAACAGACAGCTACAAAATGGGAAATAACTGGCTAAGCAGTAGTATTGGATCTGGGTGTTATAGTGGATCACAAATTGAATATGAGTCAGCAATGTGGTGTAGCTGCGAAAAAGGCTAATATTCTGGGGTGGACTAATAGTAATATGTCATATGTAAGACACGGGAGGTAAAATTGTTCTACTTCACTCAACATTAGCGAGGCCTCAGTTGGAATACTGTGCCCAAGTCTGGGTACCACACTTTAGGAAAGAGGTGGCTAAATTGGACAGAGTCTGGAGGAGAGCAACAAAAATGATAAAGGTTTAGAAAACCTGACCTATGAGGAAGGGTTAAAAAAATTGGGCCTGTTTAGTCTTGAGAAAAGAAGACTGAGATGGGGGCCTGAAGATTTTTTAGAAAGAGGAAACCAATCAATTGTTCTCCAAGTCCATTGAAGGTAGGACAAGATATAAGTGGCTTAATCTGAAGCAAGGGAGGTTAGGTTAGATATTAGGGAAAAACTTTCTAACTATGAGGGTAACTAAGCACTGGAATAGGTTTCCAGGGGAGAATGAGGAATCCCCATCATTGGAGGTTTTTAAGAGCAAGTTGGACAAACACCTGTCAGGGATGGTTTAGGTTTACTCGGTCCTGCCTCAGCACAGGTGGCTGGACTTGATGACTTCTTGAGATCCCTTCTAGGCCTACATTTCTATGATTCTTTGGCACTGTATGGTTAAAGCACTTAGCCCTAGACCATAAAATGTTGACTGAAGTGGCTCAGACAAATTTCCTAGTAAAAACTGAGAGCAAAGCAATAGCTGACTTCCTAAGTTTCCAGTTTCCTCACACCAGTCCTTGCAATAGAATAATTATTGGGAAAGTGGGGATCAAGGTTAGCTCCTTGGAGTACTGGAGTACTCATCATCTGGAGTACTGTGTCCAGTTTTGGGCCCCACACTACAAGAAGGATGTGGATAAATTGGAGAGTCCAGCGAAGGGCAACAAAAATGATTAGGGGGCTGGAGCACATGACTTATGAGGAGAGGCTGAGGGAACTGGGATTGTTTAGTCTGCAGAAGAGAAGAATGAGGGGGGATTTGATAGCTGCTTTCAACTACCTGAGAGGTGGTTCCAAAGAGGATGGTTCTAGACTATTCTCAGTGGTAGAAGATGACAGGACAAGGAGTAATGGTCTCAAGTTGCAGTGGGGGAGGTTTAGGTTGGATATTAGGAAAAACTTTTTCACAAGGAGGGTGGTGAAACACTGGAATGCATTACCTAGGGAGGTGGTAGAATCTCCTTCCTTAGAAGTTTTTAAGATCAGGCTTGACAAAGCCCTGGCTGGGATGATTTAATTGGGGATTGGTCCTGCTTTGAGCAGGGGGTTGGACTAGATGACCTCCTGAGGTCCCTTCCAACCCTGATGTTCTATGATTCTATGATTCCTTAAGCTTCAAAGAGGCCTCTATGTAGCAATGAGCCAGTGAGCAGCATGTATCACAGCACACAACTGATTGTAGCCAGTGCTTCTTGCATGGAAGGGACCCACGGTGAGTCCAGAATATCCCCTTCCAGTCCTAAGGATATGTGACAACATGACCCTTAGAGAGGCAGATGCTAAGAATCGTATGACTTTGACATGCCTGGTATGCGCAGCGCAAGCTGCCTGCTGTCCAGGGGGCCCAAAAATTGTGTTTGAATTCAGGTCCAATATAGTATTAACATAGCCCTGAGGCCAGTATCAAAGCATAAACAAGTAAGACAGGGCACATTGGACTGAAATGTTTCACATTGAGAATGACTCAGAGTGCCATTTCAGGGATCACTTTAAAGCATGTTACCAGGAAGGCTTTTCTACTAGTAACATTTGTGTATGTGTGTCTGAATGTAGGTTCAGTATACTGCAGTGTACACAGGGGTCTGCATATTGGACCAAACGGAGGGCTAAATTCTAAAATCAGATATTTGGTTAGATTTGTCTAATAAGTTGTAATCCTCTGCTAAGCCACTATGTGGTATGTACAATACTTAAGATCTAGAACAGTTGTAAGCACAGTCGCCAACTTTCACCCCAACTTTCACAATAAGCCAAAAATCAAGCTAATCCCATTTCAAAACAGGGCCAAAACAAGCCAATCCCTAGGAACCCCAACACTCTATGTGACTAGATCCCCTCGGCATGCAGTCTGGGACTGTGGTGGGCCCGCTGTGCACCCCTGACTCTCTCCCCCCCCTTGCCCCTGCTTGCCCTTTGCCCCTACTTGCCCCTGCTTGCCAGAAACTGCTCGAAAAAAGAAGCAACAAGCTACAAGCCAAACAAGCAACAAGCCAAAAACTAGCGAACAAGCAACTCACAAGCCAATTAAGCCAAAACCAAGTCCAGTTTCTGCGTTTTTTCCGCAGGTTTGGCATGTCTGGTTGTAAGTGTGGTTTTCTGGCTGTATTTTGCAGTGTCCTTTTGAACCCATCCTACTGAGGCTGCTGTTCTAGATTTTCTCCTCACCATTGTCGTATTTTGAAGGTTCCCTCTCCGGCCCCCACACACACTCACACACACTCTCCCCCCAAATAGTCTTCTTTGAACGTTACCTATGCTCAAGTTAAAAAGAATGGTGAAGCTTTTTAGAAGTGGAAATTGGGCTCCTATATCCATTTTGTCATTTTGGTGTATAAGTGGTCTGATTTTTCCAATATTCTGACTCCTGTTACTGAGCAGTGGCTTATAATTGCCATCTCAGTTTCAGAGTTCACATAGGCTCTGTCTACACTTGGAGATGGGGGTGTGAGTCTCAGCTTGAGCAGACATACTCACACTAACTCTCATCAAGTCAGAGAGCTAAAACCAGTCCTGCGGCCGTGGTAGCATGAGTGTGCATGTATGTGGGCACGTACCTGGGGTGGCTAGCCCATGCCGCCCCTGCCTGTGCTACCATGAGTACACTACTATTGTTAGTACACTAGCTCGCTGAGAGCTAGAAATATGTCTACTCGAGCTGAGAGTCATACCCGCGTTCCAGTTGCAGATGTAGCCTTAGATTCAAATTTCAGAAGTCACTTTAAAATACTTTTATGAGCCTCACCTGTGTGGTCTGTTACTGAAGAATTATCTAGGCAGGGGTAGGACTCACTGGGCCAGATTTTGCATTTTTGTGTAGTTACTGGTATAACTGTGTAAAAGGCCATCATTCTGATTTGGCAGCATTTCACATCCATTTGGCACAGGTCTGAAGCAGTACACTGGGTGCAAAGCAGTGGAAAAGCAGGCCCATTATGTTTGTGCTCTGCACTTCAGCTCAGCCTAAGCGCAAACCGGTACCCTCATGGTCCATTGATAGCAAATTTAGCAGCAGTAGATGAGCTAAAAGGCAGCCTTCCTCTGGCTAAGCTAGTGTGAGCTGTGCTAGGCTTGTTTCAGATAGAATAAACTACACTTTTACTTTTGAACAGAGAAGTTCTTTGATTTCTTTTATGGGGTTGGATATTTGATTGTGATGAGCACCACGGAATATTAGTGTCCTAGAACCTATGCTCAAAAGGTAATTTAAAAAGTAAACTGAAGCTTTTAATGCTCCAGATAATCACAGCGAAGTCGCTCTACAGCAGAGAGAATTCAAAATGGTGGGCATAAATGTGTGTGGGACCCAGAAGTCTGATATGCTTTTAAAGGGACAGTATTGTATTTCAGAATTCTTGCTGCTATGCTGCCGTGGATTTTTTTTCTTTAAGATGCAAAGTGCTGCAGTTTTAAGTATAAAAGCTGCCCTAAATGCTCTTTTGAGGGTCTCACCAAGCCAGCATCTTATTTGCTTTTTAATCAGACTGAATGGTAGTTGGAACTGGAAAAGATAGAAACCAACACTGTTGAAGGACAAACTGTATTTCCCTCCATGGTTGTAGTAAAAGTGCTTGCTGTAGTCTGCTGCCATTTTGCTTGAAAGAGCTAGAGCACTTGAGTTATGGTGACATCTATTAGAATTCAATTAGTGGTAGTTCACTGACCCAAATTAACGCTCTTTGTTAAACTCAAGCCAGTGTATATCTATGCTATTTTCAGGCCAAACGGACCTGCATGGAAGAGAGGCTCAGAATCTGAGTCTGTTGGTAGTGTCTTAGTAACTGGATTCAGAGCACAAGCTTATATAATGCCAGTGCTTTAGGCTTGCTAATAGAATTGCACACATCTGTGGTTTGTAATTAAACTTTGTAGATCTCTAACTCAAGATGAGTGGGGAGAAAAAGGACAATGGAGACAACATCATGGCTGCTCAGTGGGCTCTTTGTTATGCTCTCTCTCTCTCTGGTCTACCTGTGAACATTGGCAACTTCTGGGACTTGTTTAAACAGTGAGATTCTGGATCTTGATCATTGTACTATTTTCTCTTTGAGGGAAAGCTGAGAGCGCAGGGGAAAGTCAGGGCCTTCCAGCCTCACTTTACTCCCCACACCATGCCTTTCACAGCCTCTGACATCATCATATCCAAGCAACCCTTAAACTTGATCTAATTATAGTCTAATTTCTCATTTATTTTCTTGGCACTGGTTGTTGGTCCAGATTGTCTCACCACTCCCATACATCCTAAACCTTTCACATGCCCATTCTCCTTCTATATATATTATTTTTTTGCCTTGTATATGTCTGTCGGTGCCTAGTATATTTTGGGCCCCATTGCAATATAAATAACATTAATATTATAGTCAGTAATGCATTTTGGGGGATGGGAAACTAAAGGAAATTCCCACTCTCTCTTCCCCCTACCTCTGTCTGTTTCCTCATTTGAAATACTCAGTAACTTGTCTCCCAGAAAATATTGGTTGCTGTCTGCTGCTTCTCTAAATATCATTCCTGTGGATTGCATTTTTTTTTGCCTAAAATATATCATTTCACAGTATTTATGTATTGAGATTTGTGCCTGGTTTACTCCCTCTAGGAATAAATAAATCACCGACTCCGGTCTTTCAACACCCATGACATTATTTGAGAAGAAAGCATGACATATTAACAAACAGTTGTTAATGATTGATTTAAAAAAGAA
Organism: Chelonia mydas; assembly: GCF_015237465.2. Taxonomy (NCBI): domain Eukaryota; kingdom Metazoa; phylum Chordata; order Testudines; family Cheloniidae; genus Chelonia; species Chelonia mydas. The sequence continues at coordinate 107,047,949 of NC_057852.1, forward strand.
GAAGAAAACTTCTGTTAAAATATTTTTCACACACTGTAGTTCCATGCTGACATTTACACTATAACAGTGGGCAGGGAAGACCTTGTTTGTGTTGCACTGGATCTGTTCCCATGTGTCACTTGGACTAGTTTAAACTCTCTGTGAGAACCTCAGAACAGTCAACATCATGTGTCTTGTAGCTATCAGTCATTATACTTCACAATTTAATTTTAATACCCAGTGATGTGTATGTCAGGAGATGCTGAACCATTTAGGCATTGAGCTTATGGGTATTTTTTCTCATTGTCAAGGTTTATCTCACATCGTAGTTAGAGGTATAGGACCATATTCATTCCTGGTGTAACAGAGTTGCACCCACATATGCTAGATCTGAATTTGATCCAGAAAGAGGATGTATTATTTGAATTGAAATTATTTTTTCCTCATAGTTTGTGTGTATTTTCTATTGTGTAACTTAGCTATACACATTTTAAATATTTTGAATACACCAATGTCTATGAAAAAACCCAGCTGAATACCTATTAACATCCACAGAGAATGTATTTCTGATGTTGGCTGTGCCTGGTAGAAGGTAAAACTTCAGAAAATCTGGTTCCAATATACTTGAAGGCATTTACTTATCAGCACAGATGGTACTTGAAATGCTGAATAATAATTGTTAAGAGCCAAGATAAACGGCACTGCAAATTTAAACATGGACACAGGAATTATATTCTGTCCAGGTTGCATCACTTGTATGGGCAAAGCCCATTTCGCTGCTGAAAAGACCAGCTAATGTGCTTATTCATCACTGGGGATAGACAGCTGGGGGACCTGGTTGCTGTCAAGGGAATAGAGGTGAGACCTAGGTGTTCAAGATCTACCAAAAATCTCGAGGTGCTTGTGCCCCTGCCTGTAAGTGGAAACGAAAGATGAGGTGCTTCCCAGCCACAACTCAAGATGCCCCAATGGTCTTTTGGATGCTAAAACCCAAACCACTTCCTGGTTGCCTAAAGCCTTAACTGCCCTCTACCCAGTGGAAAATCTCCATCTTTCCCACAACAGCTTCTACCAGGCAATCATAAATTGTCAATAAATACAAGTTCTTGTGGTAACTGGAAATTTTGGGGGCAGCAAAATATAAACAGAAAAATATTCCCAACCTGCACTGAATTCAGTATCTAATGAAATAGCACAATAATGCTCTACTGAGAGCATTGTTTGTTTTTACATCTAATTCAATAAAACTTCTGCTTCTGAATGTCCTCAAAGCTGCTGAAGAAATGTCAGTGAGTTCAACACAGCTGCTCCAGTGGGCTGCTGTGTACACAGAGTTCTGTCTATTGGGTGAAAGTGCAACCTGGTGCAGAGAGGGCCAGCAGGTGGCCTGTGCACCATGTCAGTCTCACTTAAGCACTATTTTGAGGGATTAAGTGAAACTAAAGTAGTGTTATTATTTATTATTTGTATTACCATAGCACATAGGAGCCCTAGTGATGGACCACGACCCAACTGTACTAAATGCTGTATAATCCCAGAACAAAAAGATGGTCCCTGCCCCAAAGAGCTTACAAGTCTACACTATAAAATTAAGTCGACCTAAGTTATGTTGATGTACAGCCACCACAATAATTAAATCACGTTTGCATGTACACATTACACTCCTGGGTGTCTGCGGCGCACATCCTCATGAAAAGAGTTTGCATAGATTTAACTAAAAAGAAAAGGAGTACTTGTGGCACCTTAGAGACTAACCAATTTATTTGAGCATAAGCTTTCGTGAGCTACAGCTCACTTCATCGGATGCGTACTGTGGAAACTGCAGAAGACATTATATACACAGAGACCATGAAACAATACCTCCTCCCACCCCACTCTCCTGCTGGTAATAGCTTATCTAAAGTGATCACTCTCCTTACAATGTGTATGATAATCAAGTTGGGCCATTTCTAGCACAAATCCAGGTTTTCTCACCCACCCCCCACCCCCATACACACACAAACTCACTCTCCTGCTGGTAATAGCTCATCCAAAGTGACCACTCTCCCTACAATGTGCATGAAAATCAAGGTGGGCCATTTCCAGCACAAATTCAGGTTTTCTCACCCCCCCAACCCCCTACACACACAAACTCACTCTCCTGCTGGTAATAGCTTATCCAAAGTGACCACTCTCCTTACAATGTGTATGAAAATCAAGGTGGGCCATTTCCAGCACAAATCCAGGTTTTCTCACCCCCCCCCCACACAAATTCACTCTCCTGTTGGTAATAGTGGGGGGGGGGGGTGAGAAAAGGCTTGTAGTCCATCTTTGTGTGGAATGTTGGTGTAGAGGGCTTCTACATCCATAGTGGCCAGGACTCCAGCGAGAGACTGTTGAATTGGAATTCATTTGCAAATTGGATACAATTAATTTAGGCTTGAATAGAGACTGGGAGTGGCTAAGTCATTATGCAAGGTAACCTATTTCCCCTTGTTTTTTTCCTACCCCCCCCCCCCAAGACGTTCTTGTTAAACCCTGGATTTGTGCTGGAAATGGCCCACCTTGATTATCATACACATTGTAAGGAGAGCGATCACTTTAGATAAGCTATTACCAGCAGGAGAGTGGGGTGGGGGGAGAGAAAACCTTTTGTAGTGGTAAACACCCATTTTTTCATGCTTTGTGCGTGTAAAAAGATCTTCTATACTTTCCACAGTATGCATCCGATGAAGTGAGCTGTAGCTCACAAAAGCTTATGCTCAAATAAATTGGTTAGTCTCTAAGGTGCCACAAGTACTCCTTTTCTTTTTGAGAATACAGACTAACACGGCTGTTACTCTGAAACCTAAGAATGATCAGTATTACTTGTAAACAAGATTTTTTTCTAATGTCAGATGGACATGTTCTTTCTTTCTGTGTAATTCTTTGGGATAAATACATTTCTGGAGACAGGATAGTCTTGTTTACTGTAACAGTCATATTTTCTATAGAACTTGAACGGACCTTTGCACACCATCACCTCCATCAGCCGCACCAAACCAACTCTTGTCTCACATCCCCCGCAACCTCACTGTCTGTTCCCAGAACTTAAGCAGTGCAAATCAGCTTCCCTTGACAGCTGCATGAGCCTCCTTCTCACACTCCAGTTCCAATACTTCCCAGCTCTTCATTTCCTCACTTCCACTATATGTCACAGCAGCCATGGGGGCTCCAGGAACTGCGGCCAATGGATGCTGCAGGGGCAGTGCTTGCGGGGGGTGGGGGGCAGCACGCAGAGCCCCCTGACTGCCCCTACATGCCTAGGAGCTGGAGGGACATGCCGGCCGCTTCCGGGAGCTGACTGAGGTAAGCGCTGCCTGGACCCCACACTGCTCCTCCCGCACCCCACTCCCCTGCCCCAGCCCTGAGCCCCCTCCTGCACCCCAAACCCCTTATCCCCGGCCCTACCCCAGAGTCCACACCCCCAGCCAGAGCCCTCACCCCCATACCCCCCCAACCCCCTGCCCCAGCCCTGAGCCCCCTCCCACACCCAAACTGCCTCCCAGAGCTCGCACCCCCTCCCACACTCCAAACCCCTTAGCCTCAGTCCGGAGCCCCCTCCTGCACTCCAAAACCCTCATCCCTGGCCCTACCCCACACTGTGCACCCCCAGCCGCAACCCTCACCCCCCACACTCCAACCCCAGGCCTTGAGCCCCCTCGCACACCCAAACCCCTCATCCCCAGAGCCTGCACCCCCAGATGGAGCCCCCATATCCCAACCCCTTGCCCCAGCCTGGAGACCCTTCCCACACCATGAATCCCTCATTTCTGGCCTTACCCTAAAGCCCACCATCCCTCACCTCCTCCCATACTCCAGCCCTCTGCCCCAGCCCAGAGCTCCCTCCCACACTCAGAATCCCTTGGCCTTACCCCCTGATCCTCAGAGGCGGGTACACCATGGCATATCTTTCATGCAGAAAATGATCCACTGAGGGGGAAAAAGGTACATACATCTGTACACACTTCAAATAGAACTTCAGACTAGTGAAGAATGTGTGCATAAGTTAGTGGGGACCCTAAAACGGAAGTGGAATAAATAAAAGAAATGTAGAGAAAATGGTAAGTGAAAAATAAAGCAAGAGAAAAAAATCACTAGTTTACATGAACAGCAACAACAAAATAATTGTCCTGTGTTATGGTTTTATCTAGGTTTGAGTTTTATGTATTATTGGGATGAAATTCTACAGTCACAACATGCATTAATACATTGTACTGAAGTAATTAGACTGCATTTTAAGTTTGTTAGTGGACTGATTAATGTACTCTTAAATAGCTTTATTTGGAAGAAAGTCAATATAGGAAGCCAATAGAGCTCCTGAGAGTTTGTGCCACACACATTCACACATACAAAAATCACGTTATCAATTTTCATGTGATTTTTAATCGATTACAGTGACAGATGATTTGAAGTCAATTTTCTGATGGTTGCTAAATTAGTATTTGATCACAAATGATTATTTTGATTTTCAAAGTGTCTGTGTTTTCTTAAGAGCAACATAGGCCTCGTCAGAGGCTGTCAATGTTGTTTTCAGCAAGTGAAATGCAGTTTTTCAGTGTGTTTTTATATGCAGTTATTACCTTTAGCTGTGATCTCCTCAGGTTTCACAAGCTAAGCAGGCATGGGCTTGGTCAGTACATGGTGCTTCAGGAAGTGGTGTTATTAATTTAGAAAGAGGCTCTCTCACCAGTACTAAACCAAGACATGGAACTATGAGGAAACAAGTAACTCCTACATCCCTCTGTTTAGAGTTATGTAATATACATTAACAGCAAATTTAACATTTCATTTCCTAGTGATTTTAAAGGAACAACAGAAATCAGAAAAAGCAAAGGAAATAAAAATAATGGAGAAAATAAAATCTTCAGATAATTAAATCACAGGTTCTTGCAAGGCAGTGAAGAATTAGGCTCTGACCTTTTGGGGATCACCCAGACCTGTAAGAGGTTCTGTCACAACCTGCCTGGTAATCTGGAGTGCCTTTATGTTACGCAGTTTTGATTCATACCCATGACACCAGTAGCCTGCCTGCAAGCACAAAGTCTCACCCTGGCTTCCACCAGCACAGTTACTCCTTACAAAGTTACACCAACAGCCGTTCTAGTCTTTACTCTCCCCAAATCCATCCTCCTTGAGTTCTTTTTCCCTCTGGTTTGTCATCCCTGACCGTGTGAAATGAGTGCCCCACACACCAGCTTGCTTTGGCACTGATGCGCCATACAGTTTGCACAACAGAGACCTGCTTGGGGTAAAAATAAACGAAAAGATTATTTAATAAAAAAACCACAGATTCAAAGATGAAATATTAAGGGAAAGCACAGAAAATAAACAAACATGAAATCTCAGGCTTTACACTTCTATATTAGATGAAATCCCCTTTCTAATACAAGTTACCCATTGCATTTGAACAGTTTCCCAGCATACCCCTTAGTCGTAGGGGGGGACCTACCGTTTCATGTACAGCAGTCGCTAAGGACTTGCATGGACAGCACTCACGAAGGCCAAATCACACTTGGAGTTGCAGCTAGCAAGGGATGTTAAGAGTAATGAGAAGGGTTTCTACAGGTATGTTAGCAACAAGAAGAAGGTCAGGGAAAGTGTGGGCCCCTTACTGAATGAGGGAGGCAACCTAGTGACAGAGGATGTGGAAAAAGCTAATGTACTCAATGCTTTTTTTGCCTCTGTCTTCACGAACAAGGTCAGCTCCCAGACTACTGCACTGGGCAGCACAGTATGGGGAGGAGGTGACCAGCTCTCTGTGGAGAAAGAAGTGGTTCAGGACTATTTAGAAAAGTTGGACAAGCACGAGTCCATGGAGCCAGATGCGCTGTGGCTGAGGGTGCTAAAGGAGTTGGCGGATGTGATTGCAGAGCCATTGGCCATTATCTTTGAAAATCCATGGCGATTGGGTAAGGTCCCGGATGACTAGAAAAAGGCTAATGTAGTGCCTATCTTTAAAAAAGGGAAGAAGGAGGATCCGGGGAACTACAGGCCAGGCAGCTTCACCTCAGTCCCTGGAAAAATCATGGAGCAGGTCCTCAAGGAATCAGTTTTGAAGCACTTAGAAGAGAGAAAAGTGATCAGTAACAGTCAGCATGGATTCACCAAGGGCAAGTCATGCCTGACTAATTTAATTGCCTTCTATGATGAGATAACTGGCTCTGTGGATGAGGGGAAAGCAGTGGATGTGTTATTCCTTGACTTCAGCAAAGCTTTTGTTACGGTCTCCCACAGTATTCTTGCCAGTAAGTTAAAGTAGCATGGGCTGGATGAATGGACGATAAGGTGGATAGAAAGCTGGCTAGATCGTTGGGCTCAACGGGTAGTGATCAGTGGCTCCATGTCTAGTTGGCAGCCGGTATCAAGCGGACTGCCCCAAGGGTCGGTCTTGGGGCCGGTTTTGTTCAATATATTCATTAATGATCTGGAGGATGGTGTGGATTGCACCCTCAACAAGTTTGCAGATGACACTAAACTGGGAGGAGTGGTAGATATGCTGGAGGGTAGGGAGAGGATACAGAGGGACCTAGACAAATTAGAGGATTGGGCCAAAAGAAATCTGATGAGGTTCAACAAGGACAAGTGCAGAGTCCTGCACTTAGGATGGAAGAATCCCATGCACTGTTACAGACTAGGGACTGAGTGGCTAGGCAACAGTTCTGCAGAAAAGGACCTAGGGGTTACGGTGGATGAGAAGCTGGATATAAGTCAACAGTGTGCCCTTGTTGCCAAGAAGGCCAATGTCATTTTGGGCTGTATAAGTAAGAGCATTGCCAGCACATCGAGGGATGTGATCATTCCCCTCTATTTGACATTGGTGAGGCCTCATCTGGAGTACTGTGTCCAGTTTTGGGCCCCACGCTAGAAGAAGGATGTGGAAAAATTGGAAAGAGTCCAGTGGAGGGCAACAAAAATGATAAGGGGGCTGGAGCACATGACTTATGAGGAAAGGCTGAGGGAACTGGGATTGTTTAGTCTGCAGAAGAGAAGAATGAGGGGGGATTTGATAGCTGCTTTCAACTACCTGAAGGGGGGTTCCAAAGAGGATGGATCTAGACTGTTCTCAGTGGTAGCTGATGACAGATCAAGGAGTAACGGTCTTAAGTTGCAGTGGGGGAGGTTTAGGTTGGATATTAGGAAAAACTTTTTCACTAGGAGGGTAGTGAAGCACTGGAATAGGTTACCTACAGAGGTGGTGGAATCTCCTTCCTTAGAGGTTTTTAAGATTAGGCTTGACAAAGCCCTGGCTGGGATGATTTAGTTGGGGATTAGTCCTGCTTTGAGCAGGGGGTTGGACTAGATGACCTCCTGAGGTCCCTTCCAACCCTGATATTCTATGATTCTATGACTGCCCCTCAGCTTCTGGATGCCAAATGTCAGACACAAGCCTGCTTTAAAAAGGCTTTCTTCTTTTATTTCTCTTAGTCCATGGTGACTCATGTTTACTCAGTGTGGAAACCACCTCTTGATTTGAGAGCAGGGATGTTTCAATATCTTTTCATTAACTTTAATGGTCCACCATTGTCTCTTCCTGGCTAGACAATGGGTCCATACTTGTAGCCGGTTTCATGTAAACACCTGTTTTGGGAGGTGCCCCTTGCTACTGTGACATGTAGTTGAAAGTGTATTACAAATTATGAGTACAGTTTTCTATGTACATGTATACATAGAATCATAACCAAGTCTATGCATATTCATAATGACCAAGTTTACAACATTACAAGCTTTCATAGAAGACCTTACTCGATACAGTTTTATAGTATAATAATACAGAATGCAATCAGTTGGTTCAACTGCTCATTTTGGGGTTTAAATCTTTTGTGTGTGGTCTTTGATTAGAGAGACAAGGTTGGTGAGATAATATCTTTTTATTGGACCAACTTCTGCTGGTGAGAGAGGCAAGCTTTTGAGCTGACACAGAGCTGGGCCCAGAGCTGAAGAAGAGCTCGGTATAAGCTAGAAAGCTTGTCTCTCTCACCAACAGAAGTTGGTCCAACAAAAGATATTACCTCATCCCACCCTCACCCCTTGTCTCTCTAATATCTTGGGACCAACATGGTCACAACAGCACTGCGTGAACCCTGATTGTCTTATGGGCCCATAATAATTGTTTTCTTTTCATCATGTCCCCCTCTAATTCATCTTCACTTTAAAGTAAACAATCCCAATCTTTTCTGTCTCTCTTCAGAAGAGAGCTTTTCCCCTGACCACATAGCACACAGGCTCAAAGAGTTGCACTGCCTACTTTTGAGTTTCCAAGTGGTATTCAGGCACCAAAATAAATGGCCAGATTTTCCAAAGAGCATGTATTGGGAGCTCATCTTTTATTTTTGAAAATTTGACCCTAAGTGTGACAATAGGTGCTCCTGGATGCAGAGCAGTTTTGAGAATTTGGCCCCCAAAAGAATACTATTTAAAACACAGGTTTGATTCTCTCCCTTCCATCATCTTTCCCAAAAGCTTGGAGGACAGGTGGGCTTTGCACAGTGACCTGAAGATCAACAGATCTGGCCTATTCCAGACTAAGGTGAGGAATGAATTTTAGAGTTGAGGGATCCTCACAAAGAAAGCCCAGCCAGCAGCCCCTGACTGTGGTAAACTGCAGGACCTCCACTGATTGCAACAGTGATGATAGCATCTCACAGATTCTTTCAGATACATTCAGGCCAATTAGGGGTAATGGCAGATCCAAAGACTATTGAAGTTAAAGGGACCCTTTCCACTGACATTAATGGACCAGTCCTATATAGATCCAAACCAATACATTCTACCTAGAAACTAGAGCTAGTTGAAAATGGTAAGTATTTTCTGCCAAAAATTTCCAAACAAATGAAAAAATGGTTTTGTTAAAAAATTTCCATAGAAATTTTAGGAGTTTTTTTGAAACATCCACATCTTTGATTTTTGTCTCTAAAACATCTTTCCTTTTTTCCTCTTTCCCTTTTTTCATTGCCAGTAGCAAAACAGAAGAAGAGAAAGGGGGGGAAATGAAGAAGACAAGAAAATGGGGTAGGGGGCCAAAACCAAATAAAAATTCATAATAATCAGTTTTGGGTTTTTCAGGGGAAAACTGAAAAATACAACATACATGAACATTTTCTGCTGAGTACTTTCATTGAGACAAAAAGCCTTTTTTGTATAAATAAATAAATACAAACATTTCGGTGAAATAGTTTTGACCAGTACTATCAGAACCAGTGTAGATGTCAATGAACTAGGGTCATGTTCTTCTGACATGATCTTCTGATAAGACACTAAAATACTCTTGTATTGTGGACCATATGAGCACTTGGTATATAGACAGAGGCTCCGAGAGTTGGGAGCTCCAGTGTATCGCTGTGTTCTGCATCTGTATCAGTTTTTGAATGGTTTTGAGATATTACCCTGTAGAAAGCATGCTGCAGTCATCTAATCTCAAAGTGACAAAGGCTATAGCACCAGTCATAGTTGAATCCTATTAAAAATAGGATAACTGGTCTGCATGGTTTTCCAGCCAAACAATACTATGCATGGTAGTGAACTTTGATTTTTGTTTCATATACCACATGCTGGGTAGTAACTTGAGAGGACTCCATGCTTACAAAACTAACCTGGCTCTTGATTAAGAGAACTTTTTACAAGGTGCTACAAGTGAAACTAGCATTCAAACCATGTGTTTACAGTCTGGCTTCCTGGTGCCTCCTCCAAGTTCTTCTTTCCTGCAGCCTGTGATCCTTCCTCCGAGTTCCAGGCAGGTTGCTACATCTTTCCTTTGAACAATTAGCATATAACAATTCTTCAAGTGAGCGGAAATTCCTACATTCTTCATGGGGATGATGGTAGCAAGGACCACATTTGAAATAAAAATCTCTTGGATCAAAGCAAATGGGAAAAAAAAACCTGTCTGGGTCATTGCTGTGATCTGATCATCTAATAATAGAAGCTGAAATCTAACTATATCGCTGTGCAATATTGGCCTTAATTTACAAAATTCCCTTTCAATACCAAACCATAAATCTACTCCAGGGGACTGATTTTCTCCTAGTATGGTATGAGTGAATCTCACTGATTTCAATTTCAGTTTCCATTGAAGTAAGTAGGAATCACTTGTATACTATAGGTTTCAGAATAGCAGACATGTTAGTCTGTATCCGCAAAAAGAACAGGAGGACTTGTGGCACCTTAGAGACTAACAAATTTATTAGGGCATAAGCTTTCGTGGGCTACAGCCTTCCTCCTGCTCTTTTTGTATACTCTAGGAAGACAATCAGAACCTAGCTTTTTCAGGTGGCTCCCATTTACATGTAAATGTGTCTGAATTATAAATTCTATAGTTGGCAACTTTGTTTCCAATAATTATTCCTTAGGAAAAACAGTTCTAGTACTAACATTTAATGCATTTGTTGACTGAGATTTCAGTAGCAACAGCAGAGGAAAACCATTCTCTTTCATTTTTTCTGTTTACACACACCTAATTATATCAAAAAGGGCTGTATTTCCCCATCCTTTTTTCTGGCTTTTGTTGTAAAACTTGGACTGACACATGCAGACTGAACTAGGAAATCAGGGTGAAGCCACTCCATTTGGAGGTATCACTTCAAGTTCTGGAATAGCGAAGAGTATTGTGAATTTTTGAAAAATTGAAGTATTTTGTGTTTATCTATAAATAGCATTCAAATACCACATTTCAGGATTGTTTATGGCATTGATCTTCAGGAAAATCAGGCAGACTTTACATGTGGTAACAAAGCAATGAAATACCATGGCGATGGAGGCTATAGAAAACTCTAAGGTAGATAAATATTGCACTCTTTCGTTTGTGTGCCTTTTATCTGACATAGCTATAAAACATTAAGAATACATTTAGCCATAGAATAGGTGGAGTAGTGTGAACTTCTTATAAGAGTGCATGAACTGTGATCTGGAAGCTGTGCCTCAGAGGAGTGATGCTGAGAATTTACTACTCCTTCTCACGGCTGATATGTCCAGCAAAGGAGTCACTCTGTGAGACAAAAAGAAAAGGAATACTTGTGGCACCTTAGAGACTAACCAATTTATTTGAGCATAAGCTTTCGTGAGCTACAGCTCACTTCTCTACTGGGACTACTTACTTCCCATAGACCACCAAGTGATCATCATAAGGTGACCACTGACCTGGCTTGTTATCACTGACCTGGGCTGAGTTCAGATCACTAACATAGAGTTGGATGACTCCATTTTTGATCATGCACATCCTGAGCCATCCAGTTTGTTGCGTTTTTAAAAGGGATATTTAACTTGAAAAATAGTTTACTCTACAGAAGTTCCAACTGGCATAATGTATATTAAAACAGCAGTAAAGTAACTGCCTGCCACTTGAGGTTCAGGTTTGATAGCAATAGTGCTCCTGTTGTGACTATCTAAACACACAGAGAGACTGATTTAACAAGGAGCAAATGCACATAACATGCTCTGTGGCTGTACCAGAAGTGTTAGTCTTTAAAGCCAATGCTGGAGATAAGGTTAGGGGATTAGTAATATACTGTGGAACCTTCCAGCTCTAGGTGACTAGTATGAATCGAGGCTAACTCAGTTATTACCATCTGATGGCTGTTCAGTAGCCTGTTAAAATGAGCTGATGGTCTCAGTTCGGTTCCTCTTATATTTGCATCACCTAATAATAGGTACTCTTTGGGGAATTCTCAGCAGAGAGATTTAGGATTAAATGGACATGGAGGTTGAACCTCATTTCTTGGTCCTATGGGAAGTCAATCCAGGTCAGGGTGGAGGCAGTGCGGGGAAGAAAGTCTTGATCTTCTGTTGCCTGGGTTGTGTATGTTCTGTGGATAAATACAGAGTGCAGTCTTTAGGCTTGTCTTTCCAACCGCTATCCTGAATGCTAAAAGTTCAGTTTAAAACAACAAAAGCCCACTGAGGGTGATGGCAGGTTGCAGGGAAAAATACTACCGAATTTTCAGTGTCTAGTGGGATATTTAATGAGTGAAAACAGCAGATTACCCATTCACATTTTCATTGCCATTTCAGTTTGCTGCCATTAGAATACTAGAAGGTCAGTACCCCAGGAGAACGTTACACTGCAGTCTCCATTTTCTTCAGTCCTTTAGACAACTCTCCACACTCGAGAAGCTTTTGGAAGGGTGATAGCCTAGTGGATATTTGCACACATCACAACATTCTCACCCATTTGGCCCAATTCACCACTGATCTGGTAGTCTGCTCTGCCGGTGGTTTGTGTTATTAGGGCTGTGTGGGGATGGTTGCTCAGCACCTCAGTACTTCACTCAAAATGGTGCTATAACACATGCAGCATTTGCACTTTGAACAGCCACAATATTGCTAAAATAAGGGACTGTGTATATTCTGTGTGTGTCACTGTAAGCACCCTGATCCCATTTTTTTAAAGAGATTTGTGATTAGATAGTTTTACCCTCCCCACCGGTATAGCTGAACCATTGCTTCAACAGTTACCTTATTCCGTGCCATCTGCACTTGATTTTCTTAGCTGCCTTGCCTATAACTATGTACAGTGAAAAATACCCATCTGCTAAAGGGTGAGGTACTAGTCAGAGGTGACACACAGTTCTAAATAGGAATTATTAGGACATGTCAAACACCAAAGATTAGGCAAAAATGTCCCAAGAAGATCTGGATGATGAAAGAAAGAAAGAAAGAAAAAACATTTTATCCATCAAAACATAAGAATTAAATGGAAGAAGTGGGTAGCGAGAGAGGGCTTTTAATCTGGGGGCTCTAACTGTAGTTAGATTTCTATAGTACTCCTGCAATACAATGATCTAACCGTGACATAAAGATGATGATGTGCAATAGACTGTATCAGCAGTTTCACAGATGTTTACTTGAAGTTTAATGTTAATGAAATGCATAGATGTGCCTTGTGTGTTTTTTTCCCCCAAGACACAGTTTTCACATTTGGTCTTTCTTACAGTTGAATTAATTTATCTCATTTAGCACCTGAAGGATCACCACAGTAGGTGTCCTTATTTGAGAGTCCAGGACTGAACAACTGTAAAGGCTAAAAATCACTTAGCCTTTGGAAAGAAAGGTCTCGATTGTGATGTATAGGAAAAATTTTCACTGCACCTTCATAGTCTGACAGTTTTAAACTCCCCTGTCACAATGACTGAATTTCTCATTATTAAAAGTACTGAGTAACCTGTCATTACCTTTGTAACAGTAAGCGATAATTGCATGCTACATACTTTAAGGAAACAATCTGGAAGAAAAGCTTGTTTACATATACTAAGGATATGTACAGATTAGATACAATGGGTTTGTTTAAACTGTCAATCTGTATTATATTAGAGATCAGATAAATGTACATGGACGTTAGGCATAACAAATATTTGGCAGTGGTTCTCTGTCCTTGCATTGTACTGTAGTTTATTACTGTACTTGTGAAGCAAGTAGCACACCGTGATGTGTTTACCACCTTCAACTCCCTCAGTGCAGGATCACACCCATGCAAGTAATTCAATAACACATAATTTTTAATGTGCGACTATTATTTTTAACTGACTATTTTTATTAGAAACAACTGTATACAAGAAGCTGACAAATCAGGAGGAGCGTTTAGTAAGCTTATGTTACAATGTGTACATATTTTTATGCATTTGTATTTATCTGCTTGCAGTGGTCGCTGTTAACGCTGTTACCATTCTCATTTGAAAGTAATTAATCTTACTGCAGTATGAGTTAGATAAAACTGTAAAGATTTTTAGTGATGAGGACTGTATCTGTAGACACAGCATTGCATTCCATCTCCATTTCTGTTAATGCCTTATATAACTTTTTTGTATTTGCTTTTTTTCCTTTTCTTTTACTAACATCAATAAAAAATTGCAAACATGAAAAAAAAATCTTTGAACATAGTTTTGGAATGTACATGAGGCAATCTTGAGCTAAGGAGAGCAGAATCCATTTAAATGTGTTTGAAATTCTGTGGGTCAAATTATGCCACTTTTGCTCAACATGAGCAAGGGTGGCAGAATCAAGTCCTGAACCTGAATAAATTTAACAAATCATCTACTTCCATCCTTTGCTTTTCAAGTTCTTTTCTTTTTTAGATTTTGATTATTAATACTGTTACTACTAATAAGATATAATGCTTAACAATTGCATAGTGCTTTACATCCACAACTCTCAAAGCACTTTACAAAAGTGGGTATGTATTATTAATTTAACAGCTAGGGAAGCTGAGGTGTATAGAAGTTAAGATTGAACATTTCAAAAGTGGTCTCTAATTTTGAATGCCCAATTTTAGACATCTCTGGTATATTTTTCAGGGGTGCTGACCACCCCAGCTGCCATTTTTATATTAAATGCAATGTAACTAAAACACATATACCACTCTTACGCCCTGACTCTGCAACTAACTCTGTACTGTCAGACCCCGGTGCTCACGTAGAACCTCACTGACTTCCAGAGTTCTGCATGTAGGAGCAGGGGTCTCATGAGTCTGTTGCACATAGCTGTGACTTTAGAAAGGAGGGCGGGGAAGTTTCCCTCGTGGGACAAAGGGGAACAAGGAAAATTAAGAAGAATGAGGTTCTGGGATAGTGAGGAGCCATGTTTGCTGTGGGAACTTTGGACGGACATACATCTGTTTGTAGTTTTATAAATCAAAATAAATGAATAAATATGTACGGGTAAGGTGAGATCAAAATAGAAGGATTTATAATAGCCAATCAAAGGCTAGCATTGAGAAGGGGAACACTGTAATGCAGGAAATACTTACCTAAAGCACTGTCAAATTATCATCTAAGTAAACCAGAACTAAATATTATCTGGATTGAGGATTTTCCTGGCTGGAGCTGTGAGATTATCTTTGTGGGTACAATATGCAAAAGTTTCATTGGCTTTTTTACAGTGTGCACTAATTGATATTTGATTTGAATTACCTTTGTAGCACCTTTGGCAGTGACTTGGACTGAGGAGAAAATTTCAGAAATTAAAAAAAAAGGGGTTATTTATTTATTTTAATAAACTCAACAGTATCATATTTCACAAGCCACTTGTGCCCTAAACCTACTTGCACAGATCATCGTGGTTGTGAGGAGCTCTGTGCCCTCATGGTTTCTCATTACTATCATTGGCACTCCATGCAGACACCCAAAGTCTGACTAGCTGCTCACATTACAAGATTATGAATTAAATATCCTCTAGCTACTTCCTTCCCTTATTATTCTGTCTTCAGCTCTTCTTTTTCCTCTTTCCTAAACCTCAATTCACACAATTATATGAGGTGTTAACACCCAATAAGAAAAAATTATGGTATTAACAAGCCAATAAGAAATGATGTGACATTCTTTGGTGTAAATTTGTGCTTTTAAATGTTATTGTCTTGGTTTTTCACAAACAGTATGTCTATATTAAGTGAATTCTCTTTCTTTGAATATTGTCCAAACTATTTTTTCCTCTACATTTGTTACAGAGTTTTGCAATATATATTTTAAAAAGCACCATAGTGCACAAAACATGTGGAGCTTTAAATGGGATTACCTGTTCGATAGTTGTTTCTATGGCTTCAGAAATGTGCTATTCTGTCTCATCACTTTAGTAGCTAGCTACTGTAGATAGGAATGATAACCCACACCATGATCTTCTAAGGAAGATAACAGAAAGATCTTTTGAAGATGTTGTCAACATCTTTGATGGTATTTTCATAGGGATTCTGAAATGGACAGAGTGATGTATTTCATTGAATAAAATTACTCTGTCATACGCAGGGGAGAGGCATACATGTCCTAACTCATATGTGCTCTCCTGCTGCTTCAAAGGGAATAGAAGTGTGAGGAAACTGGTGACAGTGAAAAATTTAGCTACTGAGGTGTGAAATGAGAGGATGAAGGTAAATGCTGTTAGCCCATTGAGCAGGCTTTTGGGAATAGTGACATCATGGCCTTTTTCACTGCATCATGAACCTGCTAGAAGGACAAAGCTAGAAATCTTATAAGTGTCTAAAACGCCTTCTTACAAAAGAGGGACATGTTAAACGGGAATTTGGGGGGCAGAGAGCATGGAATTGAGTAAATAAAAGCTTCTAAGAAGGGTTCAATTAGCATTGTACCTATAAAATCAAGCAACTCCTACTACCTGTAAAATTAATAGGTGAAGACAATGTTAAATAGCCCTAAGAAAAGGGGCAAAAATTCTTATAAAATGAGGGCTGATATGATTCCTTTTGCAATATAAGATTGAGCCTTTTTCTCTCCCAAAATAACATTGTCAGTTATATAGAAACACATGTACTTACTTCTGCTAATGGAAAACTGCAATAACAGTCTTTGAATAATAGGTTTTAGAAATATCAGCTATTCGGTCCTTATACTTGCTTTACCAGTCAATACTGAAGCTTTCCTTCAAAGAGGAAGCAGTACTTGGAGATGGGGAAGGAATATGTGCTACCCAATCTTTCTTATAGAATTTTTTTGCATCTCAGATGAATTATTAAATGCAAATTCAGCAATGCAAGGGAGGAAAAAACAGATTATTTTCCTTTTGAGTTTGCTGATTAGTCAATTGCTTAGTTCATGGAGGATGCCACTTGTGTCAAGTTTCTGTATACTTTCATAGAACTGGAGCATGATACTTACTGTATCTCAAGTGAATGATTTTTCAATTAGCCTGCACTTCCTTGGCTGTATTCCCTTTTCAGTCCTATGTGGGTGATGTAGACTAAAGGTTTAAGAGGTTTTGGACAATTTATGATGTTTGGAGAAGCTGTTTGTCAAGAAACAATATCTGCAACAACTTTTATGTTCAATTTTAGTCCTGGGTCTTTTGTTTATTTTTATAGCACTATTTTCTGAGGTGTTAAAGCTAACTTGAAGGTATTATTAAAAATGAAGGGGGGGAGGAAAGGCCAGTGTTAAGAGATCGAGATATCAGGGTGGCACACAACTGTTTTTATGATAGAGATGCAGACGGGAGTGCACTGTGAATGGGTTCACTCCTCCAGCCAGACCAAGAAAGAAAGGAAAGATCAGAAACATTTGAAAATGAGATCATACGGCGTGTGAACTATACAGACATCTCGCCCATGTTTTTTTTATGAGAAGTCTGACTGACATTTGAAAAGTAGGGACCTGTTCCTTAATCTTAAGGTTGACTGACATTTAAGGGCAGCGTAAGGCATGATTTCCTCCTCCTCTTTTTAAATTGAAGTTTTCATAAATCAGTGTGAGTGGAGAAACCTGGTTACATCTTGCGAAGTGCGAAGATGTGGATAGAAATATGAAAAAGCAACCGATGACATTTTAAACACTTTGCTGACTTGTGTGTGTGTGTATATATATATATAGAGAGAGAGAGAGAGAACCTTGCAGGGAGAGAGAAGAATTGAAAATTATTTCATTTCAGGCCTTTATCCCAATAGCATGGACACAGCTCTAAGGAATTTTATAAAAATTGAAATAATTGTGGGCAGACAGGATGCATTGCTGGCTAAGATAACACGTTACAACGCTACAGCACACATGCATCATCCTAGTTCAAGCAGGCAACCGGCCTGCCTGAACACTACAGGCAGACTCAGACACCCATCTTCAGTGCTGGTGTGTGCTTCTGAGTTGAGGTAGGTAAAAGCGGAAGGTAACAGTGCTGTGTGTTGTGGCTGATGAGTTTAGTTGGGTGGGCAGTGTTGAGAATCAAGGAGCAAACATTTCTTTTTGATCACTGATCCAGTACCAGGGCTTAGAAAACTTTCCTACTCCTGGAAGCATCCATAATATTCCTAGTAGAGTGTTTCTCTGCTCTAGCAAGTCATGAAACATTTGACCGTAAAGTGTCAGTGCTACCTAATTTATTCAATTATATTCTTTGCACCAATATTTTTTGGGAAATTGAATTGCAATTATAGGAAACTTCACAAAATTTAAAGCAATAGTTTCCCGCAAAGTTAACGTTGCCACTTAGTTGTGTTCTCCTCTCCCAGCAAAAGCTAAGAGGCAGTTCAAACCCCATGCTGCTGTTGACATCACAGTAAATTCCTATTTCAGTATTCAAGACAAGCTCCAAGTGCGTAATAGAATCAAGTGGGAAAACATCAACCTTACTAAACAAATAAAGATGTCAGATATTTTCTCCATGTAACTCCATTGGGTGGTTATACCTCCTCTTGACCATGGAAACGAGAACTGCATGCTTGTGTTTTTTAAACCACAATCTGAGATAGCTTATTTCGGTTGTTAAAGCAACGCTCTCTTTGACTCCCGAGCCACTGGAAACAGGAACACACGAGTGTCAATAATGTAAAAATCCATAAAGGGACTGATCCACAAGTCCTCCCTAACTCAGTTGAATCTCCTGGGACTTTGGCTTATGCAGGACTGGAGGATTGGCGCAAAATGTCTTGTGGGTTTTTAAAACTGGGTTCCTGTGACAGTGCTAATACTGCTTAGCTAGCTTTACTTTTGCGAGTGATTAGTGCCAGATGTTGAAGTCAGGCACTGAAGCCAATGTAACAATTGTTTTATAAAGGGTGATAAACAACATGAATTGAGGACATTAATATTTAGGTGTTTTCATGCTAAAACTATCTGAAGAGGAGTGATATAAAGTGACATAAAATTCCCCTTTATAATTTGAGTAGCACAAAAGAATGACTAATAAACTGCATTGCTTTTATAGCTAAACAGAGTGAAAATAAGGCTGCTTTTGCTATATCCCCACTATACAACTGCATTGTGGGGAATTAGGCAATCTTTTTGTATTTTATGTGAGGCATCATACATTGTGTGTCTATATAATGGCTTTCTGTGAGCTGAGGAACAAAAATTAAGCAATGCAGTTTGTTTTAATAGATAACAGTGCATTTATCTCTTTCGGAGCTTTAAACCGTTGCAAACTTATATAGGAAAGCACATGTTGGACAGTTTAGCAAAT
This sequence comes from Chelonia mydas, assembly GCF_015237465.2. Lineage (NCBI taxonomy): Eukaryota > Metazoa > Chordata > Testudines > Cheloniidae > Chelonia > Chelonia mydas. The sequence continues at coordinate 107,066,831 of NC_057852.1, forward strand.
GTATGTGAACTAGAGTAGCCAATTTTGGTTGGATGTATTCATGGAGGTTTCATCACATGACATAATCTTTAGTTAAAGATTAATCTTTAATTCTGAGAGATTCCAGGACAATCCTGGTGGGTTGGCAGCCATAGTTTGAATCATTGTAAATATTTTGTGATTTCTATTGCGTGTAACTTTTAAAAATAACCATTAGATATTTAGGGCCAGATTCTCTACTGCACCAATATCTTTCAGCACTAGAGATACTAGGAGGACCGTGAGAGAGATGGTTATGACTTCCTGATTCTTAAATAGCACTTACTCTGGGCCTGGGATAAATGACAGCAGCTTAGAGGCTGCTCTAACTTAACAACAGGTAGCTATGGTCCATAGGTGACCACACAGTGGAGCCATACCCATCCTCATCCCTGTCATTTCCCCTCCCCTCACATACCCCCTACGCAGTTGATGTAGGAGTTGCCTCCAGAAGCTTTACGCCATCTGAGAATCCAGTCTCAGTTGAGTAGCTATGGCCAGATTCCAGCTCCTTGTTCCACTCATATGGGGGTAGGAGCTAGAAAAGGAAAGAAAATCTGCCCCTTTACATTTGAGATACAGTTTAGCCTAACATTGGCTCTGTGGGCTATATCTGGGCATACTTTTTACTGGGCATATTGTGTGCTACCATGAGTAGATCCACTGAATCCAATGAGAATGCTCAGAGTAGTAGGCACTTTGCCTGGTAGTAAACATTGACATGATCTGGGCCTCTGGGTGGCTTGGCATCAGCTTCATTCAGCTATCAAAGAAGTTAGGTTCTGGTTTGTGCTTATGAAGAATAACAGTATGATGCTTCTCCTTTGCTACTTTCTGGACTCTCCACCACTTTCCAGATAGAAACTGAGACCTATTTATAACATAAACAGAATGAGAACAATGTCTATTGGTAATGAAGTAATTGTAAGATTTTTGCCAACGTGAGGATGAACCTGAAATAGGACCACTGAGTTAGCGCTAGCAAAAAAACCCCAACATAATCAGAGAGTAGTTATCAGTGGTTCATGGTCAAGCTGGAAGGGCATATTGAGTGTGGTCCTTCAGGGGTCTGTCCTAGGTCTGGTTCTATTCAATGTCTTTTTAAATTACTTGGATAATGTAAAGTAATAGAAAGTACACTTCGGAAGTTTTCAGATGATACCAAGCTGGGAGGTGTTGCAAGCATTTAGGAGGAGAAGATAGAATTCAAAACGATCTTGACAAGCTGGAGAAATAGTCTTAAATAAATAGGATGAAATTCAGTAAGGACAAATGCAAAGTATAACACTTAAGAAGGAATAATCAATTACACAAATACAAAATGGGAAATGGCTGCCTAGGAAGGAATACTGCAAAAAAGGGTCAGAGGGTTATAGTGGATCACAAACTAAATATGAGTCAACAATCGTAATACTGTTGCAAAAAAGTGAATATCACTCTGGGATGTATTTAGCAGGTGTGTTACAAGCAAGACACAAGAAGTGTCTCAGCACTGATTAGGCCTGAACTGGGATATTGTGTCCAGTTCTAGGTGCCACATTTCAGGAAAGAGCTGGACAAATTGGAGAAAGTCCAGAGGAGAGCAACAAAAATGATTAAAGGTCTAGAAAACAAGACCTACAAAGAAAGATTGAAAAAAAATAGGTTTGTGTAGTCTGAAGAAGAGAAGACTAAGGATAACAGTCGTTAGGGATGTTAAAAGATGTTATAAAGAGAAGAGTGATAAATTGTTTTCCTTAACCACTGAGGACAGGACAAGAAGTAATGCAGCAAGGGAGATTTAGGTTAGACATTAGGAAAAACTTCCTAACTGTAAGGATGGTTAAGCACTGGAACAAATTACACAGGCAAGTTGTAAAATCTCCATCGATGGAGGTTTTTAAGACCATGTTAGACAAGCATCTGTCAGGAGTGGAGTAGATAATACCTAGTCCTGTCTCAGTGCAGGGGATGGGACTAGATGACCTATCAAGGTCCTTCCCAATCCTACATTTCTATTAAAAGCCAAAGAACTCGAGCATTGGACACCACTAAGTTTGGGATGTGACTTTTTTTTTTGAAGTAACTATAGTGTAGTCTTTGATGGAAATGACTGTAGTGTCCTTAAAGTAGGGGCATGTTTGGAAGTAGGGGAGGGATAGCTCAGTGGTTTGAGAATTGGCCTGCTAAACCCAGGGTTGTGAGTTCAATCCTTCAGGGGGCCATTTAGGGATCGGGGGGCAAAAATTGGGGATTGGTCCTGCTTTGAGCAGGGGGTTGGACTAGATGACCTCCTGAAGTCCCTTCCAACCCTGATATTCTATGATTCTGTGTTGTGTTCTATCATTGTGAAGTACTTAGAACATTGTTGGCATGATTAATAATAATTAATAATAATAAAGCCAGTCTGAAGTATGAATGAGAGAGACACCAGATGGTCTGAGAGTATAGAGGCACAAGCCTGAAGAGAGGTGCAAATACTCTCTTTCCATGGAGATTCAGTCTGTATATATACTCATAGACTTTAAGGTCAGAAGGGACCATTATGATAATCTAGTTTGACCTCCTGCACATTGCAGGCCACAGAACCTCACCCATCCACTCCTGAAATAGACCCCTAACCTCTGGCTGAGTTACCGAAGTCCTCAGATCATGATTTAAAGACTTCAAGTTACAGAGAATCCATCATTTACACTGGTTTAAACCTGCAAGTGATCCAGGCCCCATGATGCAGAGGAAGGCAAATCCCTTACCCCCTCTTCCCCAGGGTCTCAGCCAATCTGACCAGGGGGAAAATTCCTTCCTGACCCCAAATATGGTGATCAGTTAGACTCTGAGCATATGGATAAGACCCACTAGGCAGATACCTGGGAAAGAATTCTCTGTAGTAACTCAGAGCCCTTCCCATCTGGTGTCCTGTCTCTAGGAGCTGGGGATTTTTGCTACTGGCAGTTGCTGCTGGGCCATATGCAATTGAAGGCAGTGCCATCATACCATCCCCTAGATAACAGATCTACGACCAGTCAGGAAAGTAGAAGAACAGAAGGGCTCCAAATATGAGACTAGGATGATCATAAATAAGAGTATTTTTAATTATTGTTTTATTTTCTTGGAAATTATATTTTATTTTCTAGTTTAATACTAGGCAGGGAGACTAGAGACAGGCTTTTTAAATACCCGTCTTGACCAGGTCAATGGGTAATTCAGCCTTTATAGTTTTCAATTTTCAAACTGTTTTCACTCTTTGTATTGGGACTGGACAGCTCCTCTTCTCTTCATGGGTTTGTTACTGAGCTCTTACTGAGACTTCTGCTGCAGAAAAGTAAAACAGATGCTAGTTGTTCTGCACGTGGAAGACTACCTGGTAAAAAAGGCAAAAATTTGCCATACAGAAATGTTGTCACCATGAAAAACGGGTAATGTCTAAGGATTTTTGCTAAAATTGTAATGAAATATGGAGCCATGGGTACTCTGGAATCCATGTACAACAAATCATCAATGGGCCAAATTCTGGCCTCAGAAGTAAACATTTGACTTCCCCTAACATCAATCAGAGTTGTGCGTGTGTTCCTTAGGGCAAAATTTGCCCCATTGTACCCACTGCAGTATACTATATCCAGGAATGCCAGTCTTAGAACAACATCAGGAGTCTGATTCACCACTGCAGAATTGCAGTGTTATGCCAGTGTTGATTTAATAGATTTAGAGCAATGCAGCAGTGGTGGGTCAAGCCCCAAGAGTCCGTCTCCCTCTTCCACTGAAGATATTTGTTAAAAGGTAAGTAGCTGTTTTGATGGTACTTCAATACCAAGGTGTCAGACAAATATACTGATCTAAAGAACTTTCATCAGGTTTTTCACATGTCGGCCTAAAGAATTATGGTGCCCCTGTTCCTATGAAATTGAAGTAAAAACAGTCTCCTTCCATACGTAGAACATTAGTGACTCAGAGTTGGGGGGATGAAAGGAGCAGAGTTGGTGCTCTGACTGCAGTAAGGAGTCTGATTGTTGCTGCCGATTGGCTTCTGCCTGTAGGTGATCCTGCAATACTGCCCTTCCCCACAAACTCTCCCTCTCCATCCACCTAAATTTTTTTCCTATTGCTTGTTAGCTGCTAAATGGTACTAAATTAAATATCTGTTACCAGTTATGCAGCACTGTGTGTGAGCCACTAGCTGGCACAGCCACAGAATTTGCCACATGTTTATCACATTATTTAGCCTGGTTTGGGAGAGGAACCAACCTAGTTCCGTGGCAGTTCACTATGGGATATAAATATGAGGCCAAGAACTTCTCATTTTGCATAAATCAGCATTGAAGTCAATCAGTACTATCATTGTCTTCATCATGGCAAATTCCAAAGGGATGTAACCTCATTGCAGATGGAGCACTATCTGGACTGATCTCTCTTTCTCTCTAGGTTCTGCACTGAAGTAAATGAAGCTACTCCAATCTACCATGCCTTCTTTTCAGTCTTCCCATATTCTTTCCTTTATTAGTATCTGGACATTTTTCTTCTGTCATTTAATAGTGGTGGTACTGAATGATGATGAGAAAAGACTTGGTCAATCACCAAGCCCTTATTTTTAGATAATTAATACTTGGCACCAGAGTAGCACTTAACAACCATGACTGGGAGATGACTGGCAAAAAGTCCAGGCATGGCATCATCTATTTATTACTTTTTTGTCAGTGTGCCAAGGACTTAATCATTTGTTACTTTTATTTTTCTAGTGGGAGTGGGAATGATGATTATGACTTGGGATAAGATACCAATGGGCTACCATAAGTATCCCTTTGAGGAGGGATAGATTATGTCTGGTAATCCTGCCGGCATAATATCCATGAAAATCGGATTCAGTACATATAAATATTGTGCTCTGATGATAAAGTGTAGTGGGCCCAAGCCTTTTTATAGATTCTACATGACCATGTCTGTCACTGACTTAATCTGTCTTTCCATTCAATGAACTTTTGTGCCAGGAAGTCCTGGTAGCTCCTCCTGCATTGGTCTGATCAGCTCTATTACTTCCCTATTTTAAATCTACTTCTTGTGTTCTACCCTGTTTCTATCCCCTCACCCCCCTTTGATCAAACTCGTTCTGCATTTGTTTTTGCTCTGTTTAAAAACTGTGACTCTGCTCCCAAGGTGGGTTATCCCAATCTCTCACAGCTCTAAATTTTATTCCGGTTTTTAATATAAATGAGCTATATGTTGAATGGATGAAACCAGACCACAAGTGACAGTGTAGTTCATTTACTAGGGCTCTCACGTCTGGGCCAGAAGGTCGCATGTTCATTAGTCCCATGCCAGGGCTTGGGCTCATCCACAGTGCCGCTACTGGGTGTTGTGCTAACCTTTGTGAGTTGTCCTTTGCATGAGATGTTACATTGAAGCGCCTTCTGCCTTTTGCTGGTGACTGGTGTCCAGGTGGAAATGGAAATAACCCAGAGAATGTTTTTTTTTTAAAAAAATTAGGGGATAACCCTGTTGTCCTAGCTAGCATTTCTTCTCTCAGCAGAGCAGGTACAGAGTTACTAATGTCCAAGGCTGTGTATGTGAGCTGTTGCTGAGCATGCAATGGCTGCTCTGTTTGTCTAAACAGTCACTGCCCTAACAGTTAACTCACTTAGTACTGTAAAGTATTTTTAGGATGCCTTCAGTATGAAAGGCAAGTTATAAAACCAAATTCTATTCTAGTATCTAAGGAAGCGTAAAAACGAAAATCCACGTTCTGGATTTCCTATTGGATACCACATTAACTTAAAAACTGAATATAAATGTGAACCATAACCCTTTGTTTGCAGTGCTGTTGTAGCTATGTTGTTCCCAGGATATGAGAGAGGTAAGGTAGGTGAGGTAGAAGTTATTCCGATACAATATTATCTCACCTAATTTGTCTCTAAATTATTACTCATAACTACAGTTTAGATGATAACTTGGCAATGTGCCCACAACTCCTTTATAAACCAGTGACTTCCAGAATAAATTATATATCATACATAATCCATAACTGTTCTTAAAAAGGTGATCATTGTTCTAAAAGGTACAATTTGTAGTATATTTCACATGAAATATGTGCAACAAAGCTGGCCTGGTCGTTCAGCTTCTAGGCACTCTGCCTGAGTAACCTGCCTGCTTTCTGAGGCTGCAATTCAGGTTCCTGTCCAAGACTCATGATGATACGCTATGAAAGGGGGGTTGTTTAGGTTGGTCTGATTTTTAGTTGTGGCATGGGGATAGGTCCTCAACAACAGTTAAAGTGGGAAAAAACTGAGTAATGATCACTGATATTTCTGTTCACGCTCATGAGTTGTTATATGTTACCTCAGGATCTCCCACAAAGCATTAAGTGGTGGTATTTCACCCTGTTTTCATTTATTGCTCCATGCAGTCTTTCCACCAACGCCATTACCCATCTGAAGTAATACCAAATTATAATATGTGCACTGCATTTTATAGTTGTCCACATTTCACCAGGTTTGGAGGACTATGGTGGGACCATTGGTTGGCTTATCCGTGCCCTAGTCTTGGAGTACCTTGACTTATTTGGTTTGTTTTTTCCTAGAGGGAATGGCTTTGTGAGGTAAGTAGCAGATCTGACATATCTAGACTCCTTGAGACCATGCTTTCAAATCCCATTCAGAGTCAACTTGGTCTTTTATTCTTCCAAGATAGATAAATTGTGTTCCATGCAGTCTAATTTAGGATTGGACAAGAAGAAAAAAAAAAACCCTGTCCTGTTCGCTCTGCCTACTCATTAAAGATCTGACTACACTTACCCTAAAGAGTAAGGGTTTGGCCCAATATTCTTGTTTGGCTAATTGCTGTCCTCTAACCCAGATGTGGCTGTGTTTTAGTGACGGACAAAATGATCTCTATTTGTACATAGTGTTAAATGTTCTAAAGTGAAAATTATTTTACAAATTTCAGATATTACTACTGTAATGGTGTATAAAAATATACATGGATGTGTATTCAAGTAACCAAATAATAAACTGAGAGTACCATAACATGAGGAGTTCCAGTGTTTGTCCTGGTAATGGGCTGATTAGCTATTCAGAACCACTCATTAATTTTCAGTTAGAATTGTATTATTTTAGTGTCCTGCATATGTTTTCATAACCCATATACAACAGAAGTTGCTCATATCATGTAGCACAAAAAAAAATCTTTTCAAACAGAGTAATACTCTCTGAATTGCATGTTTTGTTTTTTTTTCTTCCTTGCTTCATTTTCTTATAGTGGCAGTTTTAAAATGTTAATATTGGCTTGCTAATGCAAGCCAGACTGTCAAAAGCCTCATGTTTTACAGTCAAAATCTTAATTAATTCCATTTGCTTATAGACATACTTGTAAAATGGACACCAAAAAGGTTATGTGTACTTTGTCTTCTTTGTTGTTGGTCTGCAAGACACATTGCAGGAAGCATTTCACATGGGAGCTAGTGCGTCACTGTAATAATTGATACTAGAAAGTTATGTGAAGGTCTTTTTGTGTTAAATAAACTAGCTTTTTCTCAGAATGAAAAGATAAATGGTGGGAGAGTAGAGAAGCAAGCTGCTCTATAAATGACCTAAGTTGTAAGATATATAAACTGCAGGAAAAGAACCCACATATTTTTATCATTGCTAAGAAAGGTCACTATTTTTTTACTACAGTAACAGCATAATAATATCTCCACTTAGCAGATAATTGCACAACTGAATGATCAAATGCCAACAGATGTTTTAAACAAAAATTTTAACAGAAAATTCATCTTTTCTAGCTTTTGTTTGCTGCCCTTTCAATGATTAGATTCTCTCAGTCAAAATACTGTATTCATATATAAAGCTATTAGGAACAAGATCTTCTGTAGTCCTTAAGGGAAACAAAACTTGAATGCCATCAGTGACAAGATATTGGTTGCTTTAGGACTTGACTTCCAGAATGTTGATACTTCATTTGTAACAGCAATTCAATTGTAAAATGTGTAGATGGGTTTTAAAATAAATTTAGCCATAAAATATTTGTGGGTAAGAACATAAGAACAGCCATACTGGGTCAGATCAATGGTCCATCTAGCCCAGTATCCTGTCTTCCAACAGTGGCCGATGCCAGGTGCTTCAGAGGGTACAATTAGAAATGAGACATGCTTTGCATACATTTACTTCCATGCCACATGTTAGTATGTTGTATCCCTCTTGCCTCATATTTTTTTTCCATTCACTGGCCTAGTGACTGAATTGGATTTTTTTTAAAAAGTATTTTTATGCACCTGTTCTAGGCCATGATCAGTTTGAAGATGCTGGTCCAGATTCTCAGCTGTGCCTACATCTGCTGGACCATCTGAGTAAGGGGAGCGTCAAGGAACCAGTCCTTATTCTGGAGTTGGTTCTGTGTCAGCCTGGTCTCAAGCATAGCTTAGAGCAGCTGTGGACCCAGCTGGCTATTGCTCCTATGACTGGTACGTCTGCATAGAACAGCCAGAACATGGTTTGCCATTACATTTTGGTATTTCCTATGCTAAGTACAGGAGGACAGCATGGTAGTTGTGAGTTCCTAGGTACTGAATGTTGAGTTTTTAATGGCACTCACTATACTCCATTTTGTGTCTGATCTGAAAAACTTCAGGCCTGGTTTTGATCTCACATTGGTGTAAATGAAGATAGTGGAGTTACCCCAGTGTATAACCACTTCCATCCAAATCCTGTTGAAATCAGTGGGAGTCTTTTCATTGTCTCTATTGGGCTGTGTATAGAGTCTAAAATGAGGTCCTTTGCTTCTAGAAGCACAGTACATTCTAAAACTATGCTGCACTGGTTTACTGTTATAAACAGGAGGACCTCACGTTACCTAATGAATAATCAACACCTCCTGCAGCACTTAACTTTTTTTGAGAGGTCTCCGACCCAATTACTAAATGTAAACCTGCTTAGCTTACAAGGTCTGAAAATATAAAGTGGTATGGTTACAAAAGCAAGGCACTTCTGAATTCAGTAGGAATTTTGGATGTGCACAGAATGCGGGACTGGTTCCTGCATGGTTACAGAAGTGCAGCAAAGTGGAACAATTTTCCATTTGTGTGATTGGAGGCTATCTGGATCCATATCGTAAGACTGAACCATATAATGAGGAAAAGTTGAGATGCCTTTGCTGTTCTTTTGTTGTTCCACTCTTAGTTTCTGTTGCCAACTTGCCAATGCAATATTACCGTCATCTTTCTATGTTTTTATGGGAAACAAAACTAAAAAAAAAAAAAGTAATGGTTGTTGAAAATAGCAATTCCGGTCCTAATTAGCATTGGGAAGATGCCAGCAATTGTTGCTCAATTTTATCCTACTTTTTCTACAGCGAATTACAGTGAATTAGTATTTGACTTGGGACAAATGAAGTAACAGAGAGCAGCCCAAATTGACCTTGAGTGCTCCTGAACTTTGAGGATGATCAAATCTGGAAGGCAAATGCTAGATTCCCTTTTCTGAATATTAGATAATCTGGAAAGGAAAAGCCAATTTCTCCTTCCATGCCCCAGAAGTGGAAAGTGAGTCACATCCTCCTGTGTGTGCCTGGTAGCTAAACCTGGCCAGGTTCTCTAGTAGAGCCATTCCTCCCTTACTTATCATTTTAACTTCTCCTGGTAGGGTCCACATACCTCTGACCCTTGCTAGGCTTCAGATAGAGGGACATTATCTGTTCATTCCACCCAGTTCCTTCTTTGGGGGCTTCCAGCTGAGGCCATCAGCATTCCAAATCCAGACTGGGGAAGTCTTCTGAGGATGATAGCTGGACCGACGCCTTCTATTCTTTGTGCATATATGTTCCCCATTCACAGCACCACCTCCTTGTAGCAGCCAGCTCCCCATTCATAGCAAGGTCGGTGCCTCAGAACATCTTGGCTCAGTACAGTGTGAGAATTAAAGAGTTACATTTCATAAAGGTACATGGGCAACTGCTGGTTATAGCTTGCCTTTGTCAGCCAATTTCTGTGAAAAAAGCAGTGCTAGGTAAACAATATTGAATGAACTCTCCCGCCCTTCCCGTGGCTGGGAGAAAGCATTCTGCTTCTACTTTGTGGCATCAAACTGGTTTTGCTTTGTGTCAGAGTCCAACTTTACAGATTAGATCTCTTCCTTCTTAGTCTGACAGAGTTATTATATCGCTTTCTGTTACACAAAGAACCCCGTGTTTGTGCACTACACTCTAATTAAAGGCTGATATCCAGCTGTAGTAGTTTACGTTTCTTCAACAGCTTTTATGGTGTTGTCACATGGAGTTAGCTCTGTCTGAAGACAGCCAGAGTTTAGAGCAGTTAAAGCTTTTGAAAGAGATTACCATAATTACAAGTGATCAACATACAGTGCTTTCTCCCCCCATGTCCCTCTCCCCTTTTGCACAGCTTATTTCAAGGCAGGCTGTAGAAAGGAAATTCAGTGAAAGTGGCTTTATAGTGAACACTAGTTAGTTAGTTGAGAATGCAAACATTTAGGAATGATTCTGGAAATACACTGTACCCCGTAAATACAAGATCTCTGGATATTTGCTAGATTGTCAGTTTTAGGCTGCTGCTCATGGAATTGCTAATAGCTACAACTTCTATTATTTATTTTCATTATTTTAGTTCTTATTTTATTATCATTTTAATTTTGATTAATTTGTTTTATTCATATTTTAAGTGTCAATGGTGTGCCCTTTTATGATTTAAGAATTTACCTTCATGAATATAATTTATATATACTTACGTTACCTATCATGTTGTGTTTTCAGGCAGTGGCCAAGAAATATTGATACAGAGAAAAGGGTTAAAAATAAGAGATACAAGTATGTCCTGGATAGATGAATCCATTTTTCCACTAATTAATAGCATACTTCTAACAATGGAAAGCCATTAAAATCTGAAGGTGTGTTTTGTGAATCACATTTATCAACCACTGTATATGCTGAAGTTCTATTATTTATTTTGTATTTTAATGTAATATATGGATTTTTTCATTCAAATGTAAAAAGTAGTAGCAAAAACAAATTTTTATCTCCATTTAAAATATATTGAAACAAAAAGGAAAATGTAATAAGAACAGTACGTTTTTATGTCAACAGTAACCTTTATATGGTGCTCTTTAGATAAAACTGTGAATATTGGAAGAGAAAAAAGAAAGATAAGAGGTTCCCTTATTCATCTTAGTCCAAAATCTATTTTACCCACTGCTGGTTGTTGGCATTGTTTGATGATGTGACAGAGTAACAGAGTATCAGATTATCAGAAAAGGAGATTCCCAATTTAATAGTTACTCACAGAAATCAAAGTATTTTTTCCTTTATCTCAACATCTCAAAAATAAGTAGCTGTTAAATTTCAAATCATGTAGTCTTCCTGATTTATCATCATATCATGGATGCACTTAGCTGTCTAGCATCAGGGAATCCAATAAGTCCTGTCACATAAGAAGAAAAGAGAAAATCCAATTGGATAATGGTTCACATTCTTCCCTACCAGTGATTTATTTCTGTCACAAGGCTTAATTTTATCATAAGGCAGATGCTCCATCTATATCAATGCAGTACATTCCTGCATTCATTTGTTTCATACAAAAATTGTACCTGATGTATTTTCAGTTGCATTTTGGCTTCTTTAGTACATGGAATGATTAGGTGGTGCTTAATCACATGTACAATTTCCAGTTTTTGTAATTCTCAAGCATCACAAAGCAAGTCCTATGCGAAGAAGCATAATATTAAATTGAATGGCACAGAGTAGCAGTTACAAATGCAGCTGGTGTTAACATTTTCGATCTCTAGTACATGTCGTGGCAGAACATGTCAGATGGAATAAGTAGAGTTTACTCAGGTTATCAGGTGATCCTCCTGGTGAGAATGTGCCAGACTTTATCTTGAATTAATTTCATTGACATTATTATGAAATAAATTGTTGCTGTACTGTGTGTTTGAAATCTGCCAAGGAGATTCTATGTATTCTGTCTAAAATGCAAAAAGTCTAACCACAGAGTGCTTTAATGACAAGCTACTGTCCTATCAACACTTCCCTCCCTCCAGTCTGCCACTAAATACAGATAATACTCTTCTGAAAAATCATCTTTATTCTGCGGGGCAGCCGAGGTCCACAGGTTGGGATCCTCCGCCAACTGTCATTATACAGCAGGAGCTGGCTGCATCTGCTTACACACATTGCCTCTCCACAGCCACTCTGAAAAAGCAGAACTATTTCCCTTAGACACAAAGAGGTCCCAATGAAAGACTGTCAGATTGCTAAACTTTTCAGTCAGATCAGGATATATGCAATTCCCATTTTGACATTCTGCCTGGAGGACCATCTATTGTCAGCTGCCGTTGACAAGTGACAGCAGAACAGTGACTTCCAGGAAGTTTATTTTCTTTATCTCCCTCCTCCCTACCTTTCCTCCTTTAAAAATAAACCTTGACTAGCTACTCTTTCTTCAGTATGGAGTGTGGACAAATGAAGGTAGGTTTGATGTAAAGTTTCCCAAATTTGCATTTTAGTGGTATCGCTAGAAGAAAGCTAATAGACAGGAAAGGAGACCAAGTTAATGACAATTCTCTAAACAGCTGTTGTACGATTCAGCTTCACTACTTCAGTTAATTAATCAGCACCTTGCTGGCAACTCTCGGGGAGATACTCGTTAGATACTGGTAGCAAACAGACAATGCTTTCATATCAAATATGTTCAACAACATCTAATGCAGAGATAACTTCCACAAAAGAAGGCAGGGAATACAGTGACTCATAAAGGCACTCAAGAAGAGGCGTTTGATATTCTTGTACACATGGAAGTGCGGGATGTATTGCATATGTTGCGTACTCTGTTATTTTTATCAAGCCTACCAAAATGTGATCTAAAAATTTCAAACTCTCCCTCAGATGCCCATAGATTTATAAAAATACAATAAATGTATGTGTATAGACCATGTATTATTACATTCATGTATGGATGTCAGTGTACACAATTCATAATGAATTAAACAACTGTATATTTTGTTTCAGGAGACTAAACTGGCCACTGTAAATATTTCATGCAAATATATTTTGAATATAGTAAACATGTAATTAAGATAAAAAAATTAGTCTATAAAATACTGAGCCTATGCATCACTATAGTAAGATGGCTGTTATCTCAAAGCTTTCCCTCCACCATCTGTTCTAAACAGGAGATGCTTTGCATCCTACCTATCGGGTCAATAAAAGCATTCATATTTTATGAGTAATAATGCACAGAAACCTTAAACCAATGAAATTACAGCTCTATATTTGCAGTATACTGTATATTTTAGTACAGCTCTAAAATTGTCCTTACAAATGGTTGGTTTCAAGTTGAAGACAAAACTGACTTAAACAAAATTATGGCTGTGTTATCACAAAAATGTCCTCCCTCCTACTTGTTTTACTGTGAAGTTGCAATTTAACATACTATAGTTCTTATTCTTGTACTTTCACTTTTTCTTTATTCATGCCTCTGATTTAACCCTGTTGTGGTGAAGAGGGTAAATTGCAATGAAAACGACAAAGCTTAAGAGGTTGAAATATATTTGCTGTCAAATGGTCCATACTTGTTCAGTTTAATTTTTAATACAACTTTATTGACTTATTAAGAATGATAATAGTCTACATATCACTTCATATACATAATTGTCATATAAATCTTTAATATTACTGACATTAGTTTTGCCCATTGTAGGATGTAGTGAAACATTTTCATTTTTAATGCATAAATGATTGTGGAGTTCAGAACTTTGTTGTTTGATGGCTTGTTGGGTCATATCATTTCCCTTTGACTCTTCCCAAGTGTCAGTTAAGTGGAGTAATCCTAGTTGGGACTGACTGATACCATTCCTAGGGTCAGGTTATTGTACTCTGGAACAAGGGCTTGGAGTTGTATCAACCAATTTATATAGATAGTTTATCCAGTCTGCTGGTACATACTGATGTAGACAATTATAGCTTCAGCTCTTTAATAAAACTTACATTATGGCAGGAAGAATATCACAGAGTTTATAATACTCACGGGAACTATGAAGATATATGTCCCTTTTAAAATTAGCTTTATGGCACTGAAGCTTTATGTATTTACATGAAAATGCACTATTAACCCAAACTACTTGTTTTGAACTATAACAGTTGTCAACTGAAGGGAATCAGCACTGGCTATAAGAAAAAATTCTTTATATCTATTTTTGCACATTGTTGGTATTTAATGTGAATAGAGATCCTGCTAAAATGTCTCCTTTGCTGCAGTTGTGCACAGTACACTGAGAGCAGAATGTTTTCTTAATCCTGCCTAATCTGCAGCAAAAACCACAGATAAAAAAGGACTTTTGTCTAATCCGGTTTCTCAGGTATGGTTTACTTTTAGATTTGGACTATAAATATCTCTCTTTACTTTGTTCTTCTGAGAAGCTAACTGTTAAAAAAGAGGCACTGATTGTTCTCATTTTCAAAAGAAAGGGTACTTCTAATTTAGAAAAGAGAAAATTAAAGAGGCAAAGCTTTTGGTGTGTATCCTCTAGTCAGGGGAATTACTTGTGAGCCCACTCAGACTGGAGAGTTGTGTAGTCTTATTAACCAGGAGGCACTAGTGGGTGTAGAGCTCACACTGCTAAGTGTTGCTCTGTATTGCAGTAGTACTAAGCATCAAGAAATTCCAACATCTGTTTTCAAGGATTTCAGACAGGGTACATCCCAAAGCACTTGTGTTTGACCATTTTTTCTCCACCATTGCTCATTCCATAAACCTTAGTATTAAAACCTTTGTAAGGATCAACCAATCACATCCATACATACTCATTCTTAAAAAAACCCAACACAATAAAAGAACCACATGAGTGTCTGTGTGCATGTGTGCATGCATGCGTGTGTGTGCGCATGCACAGTCTGGGTGAAATCCTGGCCCCACTGAAGTTAAGGGGAGTTCTACTGTTGACTTCAGTGGAGCCAGATTTTAACCTCTGTAATTTATCTTTCTGAATACCTCACCTGCTCCTTAATTGCCCTGCCACCGTTCTTACTGCTGAAAGCCAATACAAACCTGAGTGAATTCAGTAGAAAGACTCCCATTGACTTCAACAGAGCTAGATCAGGCCCCTACTTGCCTTCCATCCTTTTGGCTACAGCAACAGTTTTGTATCATTTTAAAATCTCGAGGTAAGTTGTTGGAGGAAGGTATTTTTTTTTCTCTTGATGTGCTATGTTTTGTGTGGGGACAGCATGATGGAGAAGTGAAATGGTTAAAAATTGGAGTAGGTGTCTGCAAAATAAAATGGAATGATTTGCTACAAGTGGGTATAAAATTAATGGACTATCTCAAGGCTCTCAATCACTCCTCTCTTTCTCCCTCTAGTAAATGAATGTACTGCTTATGATAGGTGCCAGGCTGACAGTAGCGGAGGCTGAATTCCCTCTCTTTATCCACAGAACAGGCATTGATAAGAGTATACCAATCCTTACACCTTCCTATCCAATATGCCTCCTTCCATCTTGGACTGTAGTGGCTACTGCTGTATGTGAGGGTGGTTCAGTTCACATACTTTTTCAAGATTCAGCTTCTTCACTGAGACTAACATTAAGAGTTGCCATTTATGCCAGCTGTGGGTGGCTTTTGTGATGTGGACAATTTTCCAACAAGAACTATATTAGACGATAAGAATAATACCTAGCTCTTCACACATAGCCTAAGTGGTCTCAGTGCAGAGCTCCACCCTCTTCCCCCTGGAACTGTACAAGTAGTCTGCATGGGAGGCAGCAAACCTGCGGAGCTTGCTTGCACCATGCTTTGAGTTTGAAGAGCAGAGGTGGCAAGTGGGCTTGGTAAGATGAGGGGTCTCTGTTACCCAGTAGGGACGGGGGCTCTTTAGTGATCTCTTGCCTGCAATGGGGCCTGGGTATCTGGTGACTTTTAGCTGGTCGAGGTGGTCTGCTGCTTAGCAGGGAATCAGCCCCGCCCAACACCTCTCCTTATCTTGGGCACCAGCTGACACTGAACAATGGAATGTGTTATCTGTTAAGCACCAACAAATTATTATGGTGTACAAGGCACAGATATCAAGATAATTGCTGACTTGAGCCTAGTCTGTCCTTAAAAGGTTCACTGGTATAGCTGTACAGCAAAACCCTGCTAGTGTAGAGGCCATTATACTGGCAAAAGCACTTTTGCTGGTGTAGCTTATTCTGATTTAGTGAGCAGAATAAACTATTGAGGCAAAAGCACTTTTATGCTGATATAATTGTGACTACACTATGGTTTTTGTCAGCGTAGCTTTGTCATAAAAAATAACATATCCAATCAATGTACCTATGCCAGCAAAATTTTTCAGTGCAGACCTGGCCTTAGAGAGTTTACAATCTAGAAGACAGAAGTAGAAAGACAAGATGCATTGGGAGACCGAGAGAAAGGACTCACGTTAGATAATGTTGTAATGTAGTATTTTTGTTCACAATGATGGTGCTCACAGAAGTGCGTCTGCAGGAGGGATTTGAAAGAAGAGAAGATGGGGGCCTGGCGCATTGGGAAGTCAGTCCACATAGTGTGGGTAGCCTCGAAGAAAAGACTGGTGTAAAGTATCATGTCTGCAAACAAAAGGGCCCAAGAACTATATTAAGCACATATAAACCGGGAGCAGGGATTAGAACCCTGGTCCTTCAGCTCTAGAAAATGTAAGAAGCACTTTCCCATGGCCTTTCCTAAGGTATCCATTTCACCAGATTTGGTGAAAATGTGACTTTTGGGGGGCACAAGCTCATCTAAACCAAATGGAGCAATTTTTAGTGTAAAATTTTCTGAAAGGTGTTTGTCACTTCCTCACATTTCTACATCATGGAACCTTCTGAGACATACAGAACACTTGTGATTCATTGCCCCCCCCCCCCTTATAGTTTTGCTCCTCTGAGCACTCCCCACTCCAAAAATTCCTTTTCAAAGAAAAAGCTTTAGAGCTTTCACAGTTAGCTCTGGGAACTCACTCTCTACCCAATCTTTTCGGCCTACGCTTTTCCTGGTGGCTGGGTATTGAATGGACTGAGAAGGTAGTTTCTGCTGGGTAGATAGGTGAAGGTCAAGTCTCCCAAGTGATCAAAGGAAGGCTTTCATAGAAACACAGCAATGTAGGACTGGAAGGGACCTTGAGAGATCATCTAGTCTAGTCCCCTGTGCTGAGGCAGGAGTAAATATTATCTACACCATCCCTGATAGGTGCTTGTCTAACATGGTCTTAACAAACCTCCAGTGACAGAAATTCTACAACCTCCCTAGGTAATTTTTTTCCAGTGCTTAACTACCCTTACAGTTAGGAAGTTTTTCGTAATGTCTAATCTAAATCTCCCCTGCTGCAATTTTAAGCCCATTACTTCCTGTCCTGTCCTCAGTGGTTAAAGAGAACAATTTATCACCCTTTTGTTTATAAAATGCAGTTACATACTTCTTTTCTCCAGACTAAACAAACCCAGTTTTTTCAATCTTTTCTTGTAGGTCATGTTTTCTAGACTTCTAATAATTTTTGTTGCTCTACCCTGGACTTTCTCCAATTTGTCCACATCTTTCCTGCAATGTGATGGCCAGAAATTGACACAATACTCCAGTTGAGGCCTTATCGGCATTGAGTAAAGTGGAAGAATTAACTTCTTGTGTCTTGCTTACAGTACTCCTACTAATACATCCCAGAAAGATGTGGGGTTCTTTTGCAATAATATTACATTGTTGACTCATATTTAGTTTGTGATGCACAGTCACCTCCAGCTCACTTCATCAGATGTAGCTCACGAAAGCTTATGCTCAAATAAATTTGTTAGTCTCTAAGGTGCCACAAGTCCTCCTTTTCTTTTTGCGAATACAGACTAACACGGCTGCTACTCAGTAAACTCCAGATACTTTTCTGCAGTATTCCTTTATAGGCAGTCATTTCCCATTTTGTATTTGTGCAAGTGGTTATTCCTTCCCAAGTCTAGTACTTTTCATTGGTCCTATTGAACTTCATGCTGTTTAATTCAGACCATTTCTCCAGTATGGCAATATCTTTTTTTAATTCTAGTGCTGTCCTAGTGCATTTGCAACCCCCACCAGCTTGGTATTGTCTGCAAACTTTATAAGTGTACTGTCTATGACATTATCCAAATCACTTATGAAGATATTGAATAGAACCTGATCCAGGATAGATCCCTGCAGGACCCCACATGATATGCCCTTCCAGCTCAATTATGAACCATATAAAACTACTCTGTGAGTATGGTTTTCCAGTCAGTTGGGCATCCACCTTATAATAGGTTCATCTAGGCAATATTTCTCTAGTTTGTGTATGAGAAGGTCATGTGACCCAGTTGCAAAAGCTTTAGTAAAGTTGAGATATATCACATCTACTGCTTCCCCCCATCCATAAGGCTTGTTACCTTGTCAAAGAAGGATTAGGTTGGTTCTTGACAAGTCATTGTTGACTGTTATTTACCACCTTATTTCCTTCCAGGTGTTTGATTATTTGCTCCATTATCTTTCTGGGTACCTAAGTTAAGCTGACTGGTCTATAATTCTCTTTGTTGTCCTTTTAATATTTGTCCTTCTCCAGTCTTCTGTAATGACAGGTTTCAGAGTAGCAGCCGTGTTAGTCTGTATTCGCAAAAAGAAAAGGAGTACTTGTGGCACCTTAGAGACTAACAAATTTATTTGAGCATAAGCTTTCGTGAGCTACAGCTCACTTAATCGGATGCATCACGAAAGCTTATGCTCAAATAAATCTGTTAGTCTCTAAGGTGCCACAAGTACTCCTTTTCTTTTTTTTTTCAGTCTTCTGGTATCTCTCCAGTCCTCCACAGTTCTCATAGATAATTGCTAATGGCTCAGAGATCTCTTCAGCCAGTTCCTTAAGTATCTAGGATGTACAGTATTTCATCAGGCCCTACTGACTTGAAGACATCTAACTTGTCTAAGTAATTTTTAACTTCTTCTTTTCCTATTTTAGTCTCAGATTCTGCCCATTTACACTGATGTTCACTATGTTCGTCGTCCAAACACTGCTAACTTTTTTGGTGAAAACTGAAACAAACAAGGCATTTAACACTTCGGCGATTGCTGTATTTACTGTTACTGTCTTTCCCTCCTCACTGAGTAATGGGCCTATCCCGATCTTGGTCAATTTATATTTTAAACCACCATTTCATGCTAAAAACAGCTAAAGTACATGTGCACATTTATGAGTATCTGTTGGTTTAGGCTAAAAAACCTCTTATTTTATTTTTTTGTATTCATTTCATTAGCTCCACTGATCAGGAGCAACACTAATAAGCTCTGAAAAAACCTCTGCCTTCCAGCATCATATAGAACAGCTTCCTTCTTCCTCTCTCTCATGTTTTTTTTTTTGAGCAAAGAAATTATGGAGTCATAGACATACAGTGCTCTGCAATACCTAGGTAAAATCCTTGTCTTGATCAACCTAAGTGCCAAGCATTTCTGTAACAGTTTCTCATGTCACTAATGTTTCCTTCTCCAAGTAGTCAAAAAGACCAAAGCACAGTAACTTAAATCTCCAGTGTTCATGAAATGTGTAGTGCTGCTCAGCGGGAGCTTAGTCTTCAGAGAGGCCAGCTGTGTTCTTACTGTTCTGAAATGGTAGATAGATGGTGTTACTTATTTTTCTTGAAGGTGGATGACAGTTTCTTATGGATAATGTAGTATTTTAATAATTACTGTAGGAAAATGATCTAACTTAAGGTGTATTAGTTTTGCTTACTATAATCTAATATGTATTAATACTGTGGCAATGCGATGCTGTTTAATGGCTGCATTAATGCATACACTGTGCATATTATAGTGCACTGTTGTATTTATATCACATAATTTATTACAATGTGTACAATATTATTACTTTCAAAACCCGGAGTAAATTATGGACAAAGTGGCTTGATTTCACAGGTTGGTCATAGGGCAAATAGATTTCATGGCTTGTCACAGATTAATAGAAAAGTTGTACATGGAAATTATTTATATAGTTTAAACAAATGGTTATCAATACAGGTTTTATGAACAATAAAAACAAACAGTAGTCTCTAAACAGTGCGTCTATTAGGATATATATTATTGCATTTGTATTGAGCTTTTGACCACTTACTTGTTCATAGGTATCAACTTCTGTCAATACCAAGTGAAGCCTGACTGAGAAACCAAAGGCGGGGAAACACTATATAAAGTCAAACTTGCACAAGGACCCATGAATGATTAAAATGTTGCCATATTACCAGAAAAATTTGAACTGAGCATTCGTAAAAGAAAACTCCACTTATTTATTGAATGTTTAAAAACACTTTTTACTGTGAATAAATTTTATTTCAAAAAATACTGCAAGTATAACCCACTGGTTAGTTTGTATTACATATCCCCAATAATCCTGCAGCATATGAGAGCCTGTTACAGGCCCATATAGAGAATTTTGGCTCAAGCAGTAGCATGATTTTAGCTCTGGTGGTCATTGGTTCAATGCCTGATGTTTCAGCCAAAATAGCAGCCATCACACAAACTCTTCTGAGCTTCCGTTTGGCAGTAGCTATTCTTGACACAAGCAGTATGAAAGCCCAATGTACCAGCCTGCAGAAAAGAAAAGACTCCATCTTGTTTACTAGCAATTTACTAGTCATAAAAAGAACTGCATTCAGAGGAAACACATCCATCCATTATTCTTATTACTCTTTTCTGATCTCTCATTTTATTTTTCTCTTATCTGGAATTATAATGCTTATTTTAGGCTATAAGTCTGATGAGATCAGTTTAAAAACAATTAAAATGCAAAATTGAAGGTTGCACAAGAGTATAATTTTACATGATTTACTATCTAGCTTTTGCCAGGCAATCCACAGTTACCACTATAACATTCGGTAAATAACTGAATTTAAGGATTTAGATGTTTATACATTTTGTTATCCATGCTAACCATTTCTCCATCTTTGTCTTTGTCTTCTTCTTTTGCATGAAGTGTTCTGTTTATTGGAAAAAAAGAAACAGGATAAGGATACTACAAAACAACTTCAGCGTTTAAAAATTAACATTTTGTTTAAATATGAACATTTAGCAAAACACTTGGCATGTACATTACACCAACCGACACTAGATCAGCAAAAGGGGCAATTAGTCACATCATGCATTTTGTATAAATACTATGGCTCAGACCCTGTCCTGCACCTGAGCTTCATTCAGCATACCAGGGAATTCTCAGGATGCATCTTCCTTACTCCCAAGCAGTGGCAACTTGTTGCTGGCCTATACCATCAAAAAATTGTTACCCACCTCTCTGCCAGCTCATCTCCACTGATTGGTGCATTGTACGGTAGAGCCAGGACTCCACCCATTCCTCACCAGCTGCTCTTGGAAACTATATGCAGGCTTTCACGTCTTGACCTAAGGTCCGGATAGCCCAGGCAGGCATAATGTGGGAGCAAAGCCCAAGCAACAGTCTAGCCCACAGTAACAAGAATCAGGGGAACAATAAATGACCATGGTGCCTGGTGTAATTTGAAAGAAAATTGAATGATTTCCTTAGTGCTATAAGTTACACTGAGCCTCCTTATAGAAATGCAGTAGATACTGTGCTATGGAAGATTAAGATTCAGTAATATTGTCTGCAGTGACTTACTGTGCATGCAAGGATGATGTGCTTGAGTATGAAATATAAATAAACTTTCCCTGACAAATATACCACAGTAGACTTAGAGAAGAAAAAATATCCAATGTCTTCTAATCCTCACTCTATTAAAAAGGACAAAACCTTATAAAGTATTATTTTTATAAAAATAGTTCTAGTAATATTTCTTTGAGCTGAGTGTGGCATCAGTCCCCAGGGTTCTTTACAAAGCATTTTAATTTTGAGAAGTCAAAAGTCATTTCCTTTAAAGTCTAATTGATGTAGATAGTTGTAAAGCAAACCATTGTGAGTAGCCTTTTTTAAAAAAAATCCAAGCTCTGTTTATCTCATGTAAATGTTTTAGAAGCATTTTTACTCTGCCTTAAGGCATTTCATTTAATGCTCAGATACATTCTAGTAAAAGCTTTACCTTATGGTTGTTTAGTTGGTATTCTGTAGTATTCAGCAACATGCCGAGGAGGATATCAATAGATAGCAAAGACGAACATGAAAAAATGAACAAAATCTTTTTCTCGTGAGAGACTTCACATTTCACACTTTGTTTTAAGAAGGCTATACTCCTTCCAGGAAATGTATTACTGACTGAGATAAGTCTCTGTTGCTAGAGCTTAACAGGTTTTACCACAATGGTATTATGGTGTCTGTAGTTTGACTATGGTTGTTCCCAGTCTGAAATCTACATTTTAATGACATTATGGTTATCAGCAAAGCTAAGGACAAAAGTAGTCTTAATGTTCCCTGTTGTGCTAAGATGGTGCAGGGAGTCAGAATTATTCATGGTATGCACAAGCATTTTAAAAGTGCTCATCATTTCCAGAGGAGCCAGCAGAGGTCAGGACATTGTATAAATCTCCACCAGTGATAGTTTTTCTGTTACGGTCCACCTAATGGTGGAATTTGCAACTGACAATATTGATCCAACAGACCTTAATCCTCCGGGTCAATATAAATTAAACAGATGTTGACTTTTTATTTTAATTGTTCCAGGCTGAAACTGTAAAATTACTTGAAAATATTTTGGACAATTTTTTGCTGTGGTTCAAAGACAGCAAACCCTCACAGGTGGTATAAGTTTCTGCTGATTTTTTTGATCTAGCAGTTAAAAGGTGACTTTTTTAAAAAAAAAGTTGAAATGTTGGCAGGCACCAATGTCTTAGCTGTGGTACTAGAAGACCCAGGTTGTAACTGTGACGAGTGACTTCCAGCTGAATTATGTTGAGCAGAGTTCGTCCTGGCTAGGAAAAAGGTAAGCATCATTTTAGCTCACCTGGGGAAAAGGCTCTATTTGTGCAGCAAGAGTCCCTATATGAATCTCAGTCGCAGAAATGTACGAAGTGCACACAGAGTGAGATCCATCAATTTGTTGTTTGTCTGTGTTAGTGACTGGCCATCAGTTTGCAGACTCCATAGTAACATTTGTAGATGTCTGCAACAGAGATAACCCAGACTATGAGAGCACACTTGCTGAGGAATGCAAGAGAGGGTTGACTAGTGCTGCTAGTGAGCTTGCTATCCATGTTATTTGTTATTACTGGTGGGGAATGTAGACTATGCCTCTGTATAGGTGCAATGAGAGTTCCTCTGATGCCTAACACAGACATAATGTTCCTCCCAACATATGGTTCTGCTAATAAGATGTTCTATCTTCCTCCCCCTCAGTCCATGAAAACAACTAATTTGTTCCTAAATATGGGACAATCTTAAAAAATTGAGGTATTTAAAGAAGATAAAAAGAGATCCAAAGAAATCTCAAACTCACAGCCAACATAGTCTATAGCAGGGGTGGCCAAACCGTGGCTTGCAAGCTGTATGCAACTCTTTTAAGGTTAAAGTGTGGCTCACGGAGCCCCCCACACCCTCCCCATTCTCCACCTACCAGACTGGGGGAGGGAGCTTGGGATCTCTGTCTTGCAGCAGGGTGGTGGGATAGGGGCTTCTGCCCAGCAGGGCACTCCTGCTGGGGCTCGGGGCTTCAGCAGGAGTGGGGCTGAAACCTTGAGCCCCGGCAGGCACGCCCCAGCTCTTGAACTTCTGTTGTAGGCGGCTCGGCAGGTCAGTAAGTTTGGCCAACGGTGGTCTATAGATTTCCTACAAATGCTTTCAGGGGCCCTTGGTTTTCTCTTTAGGGTCTTCTCTCTGCATTCTGGTGTGTGGCATTCATGTGGCATTATTGCTCTCTGCTCCCAGAGCCTTGGATATTTCTCTCTTACTCTCTGAATTCTAGGATAAAACAACTTCCACTGATTTCAGCTTATATATAATATATAGTGTGGGTATGCAGGTTTATACACACACACAGACACACATATATGTAAGTACACACCATATAAATATATATATAATATATTTATATACATATGATCTCAAGTGGGATCTGGGAGAGGAGAGAAGCAGAATCTGCCATGCTATCTTTTATAGACAATGCTCTGTGAATCGAATGATTATTTTTAGCACATGGATGATTGGGACTCCATAAATGTGATAGATTAGTTGGAAGAGTAGAGATGATGGTGGGATTGAGGGCAGAATGGGCTTGGTGGAATGAGAAGGGATTTGAAAAATGCAACAGACAGGCATAGGGGGAAGCTTATGTGTGTGAGTGAGAAGCAAGGCTCCCAGCAGCCAGAAAAAAAAAGAGAGAGAGAGAAATGGGACACAGGGCATTATTCAACCAATCACAGAATACACCTAGAATGCACAGACTGTTCTGTAACTCCCACTGACCTATCAGTCGCCTAGGTGGAGTTTTATTCTGATGACTATTTTCATTGTCACTGGTAAGGTTTAATCAGTGCCATAAAAAGTTTGAAGGGCCCTTCTTTATGGAGCATAAAACATTCCTAATATTTGCTTTAGAGAGTACATTGAACACCAGAGTTGAAGTGGCTTCAAAATATATGAAAAGACTTATTTCATTCCTGCTTGGATTCTCTCTTTACTGGGGATCCAGTAAGTAGGTTAATATAAAACATACAATGTTTTGAAATGTGCACCTGCCCAAGTTTAAGCAGCTATGCAAATATCAAAATGCTGTTCTGGGTAAACAAAGAGTAGAATAGTTGTTTGTGTCTTTTGCATTATTGTTAATTAATTTCCATTCAGAAGTGCTTAAAATGTATATATAATTATACATTAATCATGTTTTTTACCGATGCATATTGGAAGAGCAAAGCTTATAATTGTAGACAAGTAGATGCAGAAGCCATTAATGTTTCTGATGCTCTGTGATAGAAAGAACTATATTAAAACTGATATTTGGTTTCTGCCTTTGGCTTGGTAACATTTATAATAAAGGATACAGCAGAAAGTATGCTTTAAAATTGACATTTTAAAGGTTTTAAAGTTTAGGGTTTGTTATTTGGTATTGTTAATGGGATTATATAGCAGAGTAAAAAGATCAGCATCTGAACATGATGGTTTTATTCTTCTGTTAGAAAAGTGGTGTTGTTAGCAATCTTGAATTATTTAAATATCAACCAAATATTTGGGACACTGCTATGCTAGAGCGCTATTATTGACACAAGTTTGGAAACTTTAATATCCTTTCAATGTAATGTTTTATGGTGAATAACATTAACTCTGTCTCTTTCTCTTTCTCTTTCTGTCTCTGCCGACTTGTAACAAGGTGTTGCTTGCTGCTGTAAGTGTACTCTATGTGCTGTGTGCGATGAGACATGTATTTATATTACTTTCATTGCTGAGATTCAATCTTCACCAGTTTACACTTTTATAATTGAAGAAGCCTCTGTTCAGCCAAGAAAAGCAAACTATGATGTGTTTCAGAGCTGCTTCTAGTTCACAGCCATGGTGTACTGAACAGGAACTGTTGTCGGTTTGTTTTCTTTTAATAAAACATTTTTTTTAAAAAAAGCCCACTCCATGATTGTGTAAGGATGAAATAGCATGGAGTAGTTTCAGGTGGTTTTTTATTAATGAAATATTGGTTCCAGTACTATTTTTTGTGTGTTGTTTTTAGTTTTGCAAATAAGGTAGATTTTGGAATAACTTGACAGAAGTAACACTGTCACATGTTTAGATATATCATTTTTATCATGTTTTATAATTCAGTAGATTTTTTTTATGGATATGGATCTCTATTAAAAAAGAAAAAGAAGCATTTGATTCAATATAGCAGTGATGGTTTGAAGTGTTAATTGCCCAACCAGCTAAACTATATAAAGAATGACATTTTATGCAGCATCATTAATCATATTTTTAAAAGTACTCGTGATGGATTAATAAAACACTGTAAATCTTGTATGCAAATAAATGTTTATAATAAATGGACTATAAGGGTCCCAATATTAAATGAATTGAAGTAACAGTCAACAACTGAACACAGAAAAACTATAGTGTTATGGTGACATGACCTCAGTACCGGAAGTTAACTTCTCAATAAGTTAAATCTTTGGAAGTGGCTATCCTGTATTATACTTTGCTTGTTAGCTACATGGAAAACTTTGTCCTCCGAACAAGTCTATTGCTTTGTTTGGAGATGAACTCGATCGATTTCCAGAATGGTATAAATTTGATAGATACAGGCACACAGTTGTATCTGAGAGGATTCCTTCTACAAATATTTGCTGAAAAGCAGTAACTGCTGCTGTTCAGTGGACAGTTGTAAAATGTTTTAGTGCCTTTTTAGTGTTGGTTTAGGAGCTGTAGATTTTCACTTTTCATGTATTACAAGGTAGGTGAAAGAATATAAAAATAGCAATAATAATTTAATATCAGCGTCATTGTCTCTACTTTACATTTTGAAAGTGAAAACTTAGATTCTTGTTCCTGGAAGTTTGATTACTGCAAAAAAACAAATTTTCTCCTGTAGTTATTGTTTGTGAGAATCATTCATTTCTTAATTGTATTTATACTTCATTAATAAAAGTCTAATAGAGGGTAGAAAATATACAAGAAACAGGGGTTTGTTATTTAGGCCTTTTGTTCTGCAGGGTTCCATTCATGTCCACCTTTCTGTCGAGCCAACACACTTTGGGAAAGATGTGGACCAACTGGATAGAGTCCAGAGGAGAGCAACAAAAATGATTAAAGGTTAGAAAACCTGACCAATGAGCCAAGGTTTAAAAAAAGTGACATGTTTACTCTTGAGAAAAGAAGACAGAGGGGGGATCTGATAACAGTCTTCATATTGTTATAAAGAGAACAGTGATCAATTGTTTTCCACATTCACTGAAGGTAGGATAAGAAGTAATGGACTTAATCTGGATCAAGGGATACTTTGGTTAGATATTAGGAACAGCTTCCTAACTATAAGGATATTTAAGTATTGGAATAGGCTATCAAGGGAGATTATGGAATCCCCGTCATTGAAGGTTTTTAAAAACAGGTTAGACCAGGGGTCGGCAACCTTCGGTATGACATTTTGTTTACGTTGACCGTCTGCAGGCATGGCCCTCAGCTCCCAGTGGCTGCAGTTCACTGTTCCCAGCCAATAGGAGTTGCGGGAGCTCATGGCCCTGCCGGTGGATTACCCTGATGGGCTGCATGCCAAAGGTTGCCGACCCCTGGGGTAGACAAACACCTGTCAGGGAAGGTCTAAATTTACTTGGTCCTGCCTCAGTGCAGGGGCTGGGCTTGACTTCCTGAGGTCACTTCCAGCCCTACATTTCTATGATTCTGTTCTCTGAGTCTTAGGCAGGTATACCTATCTCAGCTCCACTCCATCATTATCAAAACTGGCTTAATTTTAACTAGCGTCCACACAGAGCTTTCAACATGAAATCCTTGGAACAGTCCTTATTTCCTGACAGCAGTAGAAATCCAGAAATTATTGTTGCTTCTATAACTCTGTTTAAATCACTCCATCTCTGTAGCTATCAGTTCTCTTCTCTGTGCTTTGCCCGCAAATACTTCAACTAAGCTTTTCAAAAACCAATCTGAGAGTTTGGCTGAATAGGTTACTCAATAGGTTATGTTCAATAACTGTACCAATGGCAATTATTCTTTCAATGGTTAGTATTTTCACATCTGTTCAACAGTATGTGATAAAATCTGCTAGCTTTCAGACTAAATTATAAATGTAGTCCTGTCATTATCCATTTTTATAAATGTCTTTGGAAAGTTCTTATGTGGGTTACACTCAAAGTGAGAAATATTATAGTTTAATAAAATAACTGTTTGCTTGATGTGCTATGAATTCCAGTGGTGCAAATTGCCTGCTTCTATTAGTTCCAGTAACATAAAGCAGTATTATTTATGAACGCTTAGCACTTATATGACGATTTGCATCTTCAAAGTGCTGAACAAACTAGCAAATTAATCCCCACATTATCACTATTGTTAAGTAATATTATCTTCATTTTATAGAAGGGGAAACTCAGGCAGAGAGGCTAAGAGAGACTCTCTTCAAACTTAAATAAGAGTTTGATTTCAATTCTCAAGAGGTGGGCCAAAATTAGGTCCAGTTTATGTTTATTGCCACTAATTCATCCTTCACTTGTCACCCAACAAATCCATAGTCAATAAGCAATCCCACATTAAACCATAGTGACTTGCATAGATTGATCATGCAATTTTCATTTTCAGTGTGTGACGGGGGAGGGAAGTTGTATTTAAATTCAGTTAAGAAAAAAGGTTTTATATTTAGAGGTAGTTATTTTCATCTGGGTGGAGTTTACTGAGTTATTAAATTCTATGTGAAATTCGACTGTGTAGTGAGAATTCACTTCTGTTAAACCAAAGAAAAGGGTTAATGAAATTCTAGTATAGAATTTTTGCTTTATCTTTAAGGAACATTAAAATGGACATCAAATAATGTAATGCAATGAGTTTAAAAAAAATTCAGCAAGAAGAAGAACGTGAATTTGTGTGACAACCAATTTCATAGCAAAAACTTTGCAAGAAAAAAATTATGTATGTCCAATACTGATAAGACATTGTGAATGCAAGTTTTAAGACTCATGTCTCTTAGCATTCCATCCCTCCACCACAGCGCTCTAAGAATAGTCAGCACAGTTGGAAGGCATTCTGTATAAAAGTGAAAAATATAGGGCATAAAACAAAATTTTAGAACACAGACTTGCAAAGTTAAGGACTGACACTGAGGAGAGTTTGTAATGTACCCTTCCCCATCCCCTCACTCAACTTGCAAACTCTGTCCCACGACCTGCCAGGTCAGCTTGAAATGAAATATTTGTTTAAATATCCCTTCTTCAACAGCAACAGATCTGGTGAGGTTTACAGATAGTAAATATTCAATGCACAGAGTGAGTGGGCGGGTAAATACTGTAGTGGGTAAATATATGTCAACTTTTACAGCAAAGCAAAGCCACTAACCTATATTGATCTTAAATGATTTTTGCAGTAAATGGTATTTTTGAATGTTAGAAAAGTAGCATGGATGACACTTTATATTGCTTTAGCCCAAGGCACAGTGCTTATCGATGTTGGGCAGATAATAGTAATAGTGCACATAAATGACTGGCAACATTGATAATAGTAGTAGTTCATGACATGACGCACAGAAGAGACTGGACTTGGACATGTTAGGCTGCTTTCTGATAAAGATATATCATGAGCAGCAGCAGGTTTCAGTTAGACTGTGGTCTGATCCTGTACTTGTTCAGGACTTTTACCACCAATATCAGGCTAGGGGAAATGGTGGTAAAAGAAGGACCCAGATTGCCTTTCTATACTGAGGTTGTTTCCTTACTGCATACTGGAGTTGCGAACTTGCCTTGATTTTACAAATCTTAATCTAAAATAGATGTAGAATGCTTTTTGTGAAGTGGTTCTCACAAAGATTTGTTTCATAAGTAAGCTTTGTTGTGGCATCCTAGTAATTCAAACAGCCTCTTTTGGCATTGATGGGGGTGTTAATATTCCTAATCTTCTCATAGTAATAATGTTCGCTGTGGCAGGTAAAATTTAGTCATATTAATAATATTTTACAAATGTTTGCTGACAGGATTTTGTTTCTAAATAAAATGATGAGGTAAAGGAGAAGCAGAGATCCCCACATCGCAAGAGAAAAGCGTGTCTGGGATGGCCTTGGCCTACCTATGGCAAAGAAGCCTACAGGTGGCATATATATTATTTGGATCGTGTGCCCATTGTGCCTGCTTCCTATTGAAAATATGGTTGTGTGGTATAGTACCATCAAGAGCTCACCTAAAAGCCCATCCTGCTCCTACTGAAGGCAATGATTGCTTTGCCATTGACTTTATTGGGAGCAGGAGCAAGCCCAGTAGCTGTAAAGCATGCAGTGGGCAGGCTGCTGTGAGGTGTCAGCGAGATGGTTGGTGACAGCATCTGTTTGGGTATGCACAGCCGTAGGACAGGGCATGGCAGAAGGCTAGCAGCATTTTATATAATGGCCTCTCAGCATTTGCTTCTTTTAGGATCCTAGAAGCAGAAAGGGATAAAATTCCACCTAATCAAGTGATGACCTCTTTTCAACCTGCCTTTTAGAGTTATTGCCATTAGTTTTTAAATGAAAAAAAATAAAACAAAATCAAAAACAAAAACAAAAAACTAACCAAAAATACCATTTTTCCCTGCAGAAATGAGTGTGGTATTTCATTTTATGGAAATATAGATGGAGCGATCTGAGTGTGCAGAGGGGAATATTACATTGCTGAGGCCCTTCCATAATACTATTAAATAGCAGTGTAATTAAGGGCTCCAGCAATTTGCCATCTCTTTTTTCACATGGAATTACTTCAGATGTCTGGCATACACACTTACCCTGTTGTTCAAAGCCATTACAGTCCATACAGTCAATAATCTGCAAATTAAAAATTCAATAGTAGATGCATTAAAAATTGTACGTCTCCAATTCAGTCCATACTCCCAATTCAGTCTATTTGGTGCTGGAAGGACATATTGAGAGGTGCTGGCCCCTGGGGGATTGTGACACATTTTCAGTATATCTCAAAACATCCCTAGTCACATTATATTTGCAGTACTAGAGTTTGCTTGCAGCCTGGATTTAATTCTGTAGATAAAAATGAAAGACACATGAAAAAGCATTGTAACGCTAACATGCCACAAACCAAATAAGTTGGTTACTTTCTTTCTGCAAATGGAACATATATCCCTGAAATGGACTGGGGTGTTGCATCTCACCCATAAAATTAGCATCTCCAAGAAGCATGGTATCCTTATAATGCTACAGCACTGGTTCAGCATCAGTTTAGAGAGAAGAGCACCAATTACTGAATGTAACATCAGCACCACTTTGTGCAAGATCTGTGTGTCTGTAAGGGTATGTCTACACTGCAATCGGAGATATGATTGCAGCCTGGGCTGGCATACCCGTGCTAGCTTCAATGTAGCTCGCACTGCTAAAAACAGCAGTGAAGATGTGGCAGCATGGGCTTCAGTGCAGGCTAACAATGCGAGTAGGTTTCAGGTTCCCTGGTGTGTTTGTATAACTCACACTGAAACCCCTGCCAATGAGTCTTCACTGCCATTTTTAGCAGTGCCAGCTGGATTAAAGCTAGCATGATATGCCAACCCATGTGGCAGTCACATCTTTGATTGCAGTGTAGATATATCGCTAGATGTTTTTCCCCTCTAAGTACTACCCAGCCCAATCTTGTGAGTTCAGTCAGGAGAACATATTGAGGCGGTATTGGGACAATTACTGTATGGGAGTCCAATGCAGGAAACTGAAATTAAGTCTCCATCGAGTCATTTTTGTTTTTCAACAATAATTTTAAAAGAACTAAAGTGTTTAACATCTTTCTTCTGATTGTCATACCCAGTATATTATTTCCTGTCTTCCAGTGTTTTATATAGGATTTGTAGAACCTCTAGCTCACAAATTGTTTGCAGTGTTGTTGTAGCTGTGTTGGACATGAGGTAGACAAGGTGGGTGGGTGAGGTAATAATCCCAGGATATGAGAGAGACAACGTGGGTGAGGTAATATCTTTTATTGTGAAGCGGGGGAATAATCCCGCTATTGTGGGGAACTTTCCTGGCTTCTGTACTACCCCAGTGAAGTGGGCTAGCGAAAGGATCTGAGTCCTCGCTCCCACTTCCTTTACCCCGTGGACTCCCCTTCCACTCTCCTGTCTGGCAGAGTCCTCACAACCCCAACAAGGCTGGGCCCAAGATTCCTAAGGGGCTCGACCCCCAACCCTGCTGTGGTCACCTAGGACAGGGGCTAGGGTGTCCCCACTCTGGGGTACTCTCTCTGCACTGGGCACTTCTCTGACCCACTGACCATTACATACAAGTTAAAGCAAATGCAAGTTATTTAATCAACAATTAATTTTAAAAAGAATAAGGAAAATTGGGAAAGGTTAAAGGAAACACATCAACCTGCTCTGTGGCAGGGAACATCACAAACAGTGTCTCTGGAATGTCAGGGCAGTTCACAGTCTGTTCCTTGTAAGTCCCAGGCCTTCTTCTCAGGCCCTGGCTGTGCTGTAGGGATGCTGTGGGTTGGACACTTGCTCTGGTGGCGGCCACATGCTCTCAGGCTCTAAGTGGTAGGACCCTTCTTCCCAGTGTTGTTCCTGCCCTGTCAGGGTTACAATCCAAGCCTGGCCTGCAGAGCCTCTTGGCTGAGGTGTCTCCCTGTGCTGGGTCCGCTGCCCAGGGTCCCCCTCGCTCTCCCCAGCTGCTCACCACACCCAGCTCCGGACTGCTCCAGCCCCAGCTCCACCACTCTGTCTCAGCACTGCTGCTGCTCTGCCTCCAGCTCCCTGGGCTGCTTCTTTGGCCTCTCTGCCTCTGGTCGCTACAGCTCTGCTGCCAGGACAGGTCTGCTCTGCAGGCTGCTTCTGTGACTCTGCTCCCAGCATTGACCTGCTTCGTGGGCTGCTTTTCTGGCCGCTCTGGCTCTGGTTGCTGCAGCTCTGCTCCCAGGGCAAGTCTGCTCTCTCTGGGCTGTGCCTCTAGCTTTGGGGCTGCAGCTCTGCTCCCAGGACAGGGTCTGCTCTCTCTGGGCTGCTTTTCTGATCCCTCTGGATCTGGCACAGCTCTGCTCCCCAGTTTAGCTTGGGCCCCTGCTTTCTCCTTAGCTTGGCCCCCACTCTGTCTGACCCAGGCAATTCCAGTTCACATGGAGGACAGGACCTCCCTGGCCTCCTGACTCCCTGATTAGCCTGCCCGCCCTGTCATTCAGGCTGACCTGGAGCATTGGCCTCTCCCCATTGTTCCTGTGAGCTGTCAGTCTCAGGGTCCTGATTCCCCATTGACCCTTCCCCCTTTTTAGTACTGGGAGCTAGCAACTAAAACACCCCTAGTGACAGTCCCCTTACAATTGGACCAACTTCTGTTGGTGAAAGAGACAAGCTTTCAAGCTCTACAGAGCTCTTCTTCTTTGGAGACAACATGACAAATGTTACTTTTCAGGATGTAGCTGCCACCATCATGAGGCCACTGTAATTTAAAAGCTTCTTTTTCAAATACATCTCATTGCCTGCTCCTGGTGAGAAAAGCTTGTTACCGCTTGAACTTTCAGGTTGTTATGCTGAGCAAAGTGAGTGGAGTTTTTCTTTTAAACAAAAGAAAATACATAACCAAGAACTGGATGATTCCCCTTAGCAAAACTCTTCAGGTTCCTCACTGTTTGGAAGACTGTTTCTTATCCAGGAATTTCCAGACCTTTTTAAAGGAAATGTAGAGCTGGCAAAAGCAGCACTGGTGACTGAATGGCGATAAACAAACATGGCGGTGTAGTGCACTCTTCCAATCAAAGTGCAGTGGCTGACCTCAAGTGAGAGGCTACTTCATTTTCTGTGGCTCATCTTTGCTAAGATTTCCAATAGGGGTAGGTAGCAATATGTGCCTGTATGGAAACTGTAGATTCTTGTGATTATCAGTCATGGGCAGCACTCAGAAGGTTTGGAAGCATGGTGCAGTTTGGATAAGCTTTTGAAAATAAAATAAAAAAGGTGGATGTTTATATGAACCAATGTATTTTGAGAGTCATTCTGATCATCCTTCCTGCCTACTTAGTTTCTTGCTGGAGTGTTATCCCTCTTCATAGGCTCTTGGAGGGAGTGATTTTAGCTTAGCCACTCTCCAACTTGAGTCATCTGGGATGAATTTTTCACCCATAACTTTCATGAGAAGACCCTCATACCAGCCATAATACTTTCCTTGAGATGGGCAAAAGCTGCATGACTTCTGTTTTCAGACTGGTATTTTCTTGGAATCATGATTTGTGCCCTATCCCAGATTTTCTTTTATTCATACTGTGTCCCCTATTCTTAACCAACAGGAGTGTTATTGTGCAGGAGATGGAGACTCCATAACCTCATCCACCTCTTGAGGCTTGTGATGGGGTTCGGACTCACCACCGCTGGTGCCTCCCGCTGGTTGCTCCCTGAATTAGCTCTGTCTAATCATGGAGCACCTTTTTCGCATGGTACCTTGCCCCTCATCTACTCTGCTGCTTTGGGGACCCTCGTTGCTCCCCGCTCAGCAGCGTCCGCTTCAGGACACTGCCCTCCGGCAGTGCCCACTGCTCTGGTCTCACCCCCTACCGGGGGTTT
Organism: Chelonia mydas; assembly: GCF_015237465.2. Taxonomy (NCBI): domain Eukaryota; kingdom Metazoa; phylum Chordata; order Testudines; family Cheloniidae; genus Chelonia; species Chelonia mydas. The sequence goes on from NC_057852.1 coordinate 107,100,916, forward strand.
GATGTTAACAGCAGACCACGATCTGTACCTGTTGTAGTGGCCGGCTGCAGCCTCTAAGTCTAGCCCCTTATCGCAGGGCCCAGCCACAGCCTGGATCGGGCCACGCTCCTCTTCAGCCCGGTGTAGCACAAGGGGAAGAGAGGGGACCCAGGCCCACCCGCTACTCTGGGTCCCGGCCCAGGGACCCTCTAGCGGCAGCCTCTCCACCCTCCTTCTCTCCCCTTGCCCTGCTATTGTCCCTGGGCCACTTCCCCTTCGGCCCTATGCACCTGCCTGGCCTAAGCCAGCAGCCTGGGGTTTTCCTTGGCCTGAGCTTCCCAGCTCCTTCTGGCCTTCCCCAGCACTGCTCTGTCCAAGGTGCTACCTTCCAGCCAAGGAGCCAGCCCTTCTCCCTTGACCACCAGAGAGACTACCTGCTCCCTTCCCTCCCTTCCTGCTCCCTCCCTGCCTTTATGTATGGCTGAGTCTGGCTTTGATTGGCTGTCTCTAACGCAGCCTTTGATTGGCTGCCTAGCAGGCCTTCGCTGATTGGCCGCCCACCTGCACTGCCTCCCTGGCCTGCTGAAGCTCCATCTAGGATAGGAGTGGGGCAGCCACCCACTACAAGGCTCCACAGCCCTCTTCTAAATAGTAGTAACCTTACTGCTGTCCCTTTTGAATTTTCTGTCTATGGCTTTTTCCCCGGTAGATGCATCAGACTGCACAGAAAGATGTAAAGCCCCAGATGGCTGTGCCTAACATGGACAAAATTGACTTAATATGTAACCAGTGAAGTTAGAAAATACCAAAGATACTGGATGACATAATTTTCAGTCATAAATGAACAATGCAAGAGTACTTTAGACCTTTGTTTAAATATGTTATTAAGGACAGCTTTAGCTCTAGTTCTGACTGATCAGTGCAATGTGTTATACAGATGCTCAAGTTGTCTGTTTCTTTTATCTTTGGTGAAATTATGTTTGTTGGGTGAAATTCATCCATCATGGTAGGGGGCAAAGAAGGACTCTAACAGCATCGTGGTACTACAGTGAAAGGAAAAGGACACACATAGAACAGGTGACTGGGGGACTCTGCCTTCTATGCATGGTGGGGCTGTGTTCCTCAATAGCTCTGGAGGAGAAGGGTTGGAAATGCCTGGAGAAGAGGTCCCACTGGCCACAATCCCCCATGCAGGGCATGTACAGAAGTCACAGTCTCTGGGGGTTTTTTGGGGGGGGGCGGAGAAAGGGGGTGGAAAAAGGGGGTGATGAATTCCAGCTGTTGTAAATTTGAATCAGAACTACTTTTTCATAAACAGATCTTTTGTAGGTTAATAGATGTCAGATCTTTATATAATTCTGGTGATCTCCCATGTGTGCCCAGCTGAGCTGAATTTAACCTGTGTATACTGGTAAATAGAATCTAGTTGTTCAGTTTAATAATTACTACTAATAATCTTCATTTCTATAGGGTCTTCCATCCAAGCACTTTACAAACATTAATGAATTATGCCTCACAACACCCTTGGGAGTGAGCTGAATATCATTGTGTGTATTGTGCTGAAATGGTAAGATGATATAATTGTAGCTCTCCCTGTTCTTTTAAGTTTTTTTTATTTATCTGCCTGATAGAAACCACTAACTAGAAAAAAAATCTGTCATTATAGAAATCCTTCTGGTAGTTCAGCTGTAATGTCAGATTAGTAGCCAGTGTAGACAGAAGCTTAATTAATGTAAATATTCACAGTTAGTTTCTAATGAACATAACAGAATTTTGGTATTTAACTGATATGACATGAAACTAAATAATACAAAGATTTACCATACACTAATGCAGCAGTGTCTAGGGAGAGAAATGAAAGGTTTAGGTCATTGGTTTCCAAATTTTTTCACGTAAGCAATATAGGGATGTTGCAAAAGTGAATGCGAAGGAAGATGGTATGAGTAATACTGAATGGGTGTGTGTGTATCCAACAGAAAATATTAAGATGTGGTCCCCATTGTGAGTGAGTTAGAGAACTCCATAAGAAAATCCATAAAGTGACTTAGAGAGGTTACAGGTATTCTTGCTATGGGTTTAGCAAACAAACAAAAACTACAGGCTTTCCTCCACTGTAGATGCTTGCTGATTTTTAGATTCCCTCTTTGTTCTTTAAATATGAGCATGTGCCTTGAGGGCTGTCTATACAATAGCTGGAATTCAGATTGGGCCTTACTCAATAAAAATATGTTTTGTTTTACATCAGTCCAGTGACTGAACTTTATTAGTCTTAATTTGAAAGTAATACAGTAACAGTAACATTTGTTAAATGCGGCTTGCACAGTGAAAGCGAATAGGATTTTTTTTAACAAATCCAAAAAGTCAATTTGGACTTGCTTTCACATTCCACCATGGAACACATTCTGATACAGCACAACAGCTGAAATGTGCAAGGGAAACACATTTTATTTATTCTTGGCTCCGATACCCACTAGCAATTTGGCGAATGGGCATCCCATTCAAATTCTGGTGCAATTTATCTGACCAGGTGTCCACTCACTTGCCTGCCTTGTTCTATGTCAAAAAAGGAACTCCTCACTCATATCAGAGTTCATTCTGAAAGACCATATGGTGAGCAATACCTCCCCTTCAATCAATGCAGTAGCATTTGCATTTATTCTCTGATCAGACATTGAAGAAAGGATTCTTTTCAATATGAGGAATTCTGTTTTCCCTCTGGTAACCCTGCCGAACAGATACTGCCAGTATTGTGCCATGTGGTGAGACAATTTTGTGTTTTGGACATATCTCTGGAACTGACTGGTTGGGTATATTCTCATCTAAGTTTGCTGAGATTTCTGCATATCTCCCCATGCATTAAGATAAGAATAGCACTAGGTTTGCACATGCCAGCTATCTCTTAAAACATATTTTAAAATATCCAAATATGAATTAAGGTTTTTCATATAAATACTTTATATCTGATAGAAAAACATATTTTCTCTCTTTCTTTCTCTCTCTCTTTTCCTCTGCGTCAAAGGGGAAACCCCAGCATGCTGGACTGTTCTATTAATTACAGGGATTATGTTTAGACTGCTGCATTTGGGATTTAGCTTTGAATTAGAAATATAGGTCTTATTTTTCATACTTTAAAAGTATATCATTAATCTTTTAAAAATATTGTGATAGGTTTCAAATGAAGGGCATGTCTACACTGACTCACAGATCTGACTAAGGGGGAGTGAATAGCAGTGTGCCCCAAAGTGCTGCATTGTAACCCCTCCCCCACCCCCCAGTGGACACTGCGGTCATGAATTCAAAGGTCCCGAGTTTGTGTGACCTTTAAGTTTGCGCCCATAATATCCATACAGGAGAGTTATAGTGCAGCATTTGTGCGCATTGTTATTACCACCCTGTTAGCCTGAACTGCGCGGCAGTGTAGACCTGGCCTAAGTCTCCTTGAGTTTTCTTTCATTCTTCTTACTTACATTCTTCATTCTTACTGATTGTATTTGAATTGTTTGGCTTGTATTTTAAAAGCCTGATCCAAAGCCTTTTGGAGTCAATAGAAGAATCTCCATTTACTTTAGTAGACTTTGGATCCGGCCCAAAGTGTGGAAATTTAAATAATGATTTTTCCTTTACAGCAGAATTTATGTGTAGTAATAATAATAATAACTATTAAATGGCACTATATTTTCAATAGCTCCATGAACTTTAATAAAACACTGGGTATAATTTAGTTTGATATTTTTATGCCACCATAATGAATTTGTTTGTTATTCATTGTAAACACCATTCTCGGTGCATAAATCAGTTTTGCTTAGTATTCAGTGCAGATAACACATCTATTTCCAGAGGTTTTCCAGTGTAAAAAAAATTATATTTATTAATAGAAACATAAATGTTATCCAGTGTTTTTGATACAATTAGAAAGCATCAGTAATAGAAACCCCAGCCTGGAATTTGTTCCCCATTTTGAATAATATATTACAAGGACTCCTTTTTCTGTTTAACAGTTAGATTTTAATTTATGATGAATCTTGGTGGTGTTAACATTTTTGTTTTATAATTGCAAGCAAAGGGAGTGTAACCTTTTCTCAAAATATGGAAAAAAGAAATGTGATGTTTCAAGAAAAATCATATGTCACCATCTTTATCTCCCTTTTTTCTCTTGTTAGCCATGCTCTTATTTCTCCTCCAGCTAACACAGATACACAGTGACACATAGTGAAAGTAGCAAGACTGCAGCAAAACTATGCGCTTCTGTGATGGTGATATCTCATTGTTGGGAATACAACTCATCGTCTTTTTGGCATGTTACCTAAATATTGAAGCAGCTTAAAGATCCACACAGACTACTGAGATCTTCATTATTATAAAAAACTGTGATTAACTCAGCTTTAAAATATTAACATAGACAAGCAAGGCCTGATCCAGAAATCTCTTACTCATTCAAGACTTCAAGATTTTTCAGCACCAGTCCCCTAATTCCCATTTCTGAAAACAATAACGATAATAAAAATCAGCCTTTTATATTGCATTTTATCTAAGAAAACTATTATGTAAATCAAATAATTTTAATGTGATTCTGCCACTGAATAAGCACCAAATCTAGAATTTCTACATCAATACCCTTTAGTTTCTTTACATTTAAATAGTTAGCAAGCTTGACACTTAAATCACAATGAACTGTGCTGGTTCTTTAAAGGGAAAATCCTTTCCCCAGTTTGACTCAGCCTGACTAGTTGGGCCTGGAGCTATGGAGAGCTGTAGGAGTAAGGGAAAGAATCTTCACACCCTTACATCCCCAACCCATTAAGCTACACAGGGAAACTGCTCTGTGGGCTGATGAAACTAGAGCTGATGAAGAAATGGTTCGGGAGGTTGTTTTTCTGTTTTTATCAACATGTTTCAGGTTTTTGTTGAAAATCGCCAAACCTGAAAATCAGAACATTTCAGCTGGTCAGGCACGCATTTTTGGAATTACTAAAAAATTTTCATTGCTTGGCTAAAGTTTTCAGTTTTTGATTATCAAAAACCCAAACATTTTTGAAAAATGTTAGTTGCCAAAAAATTTTGGGTTTGGAAGTTTAAAGTTTCTTAATGGAAACCTTAAAAATGTCGAAAGCAGGTATTTCCTGTGGAAATGTCCCATTTTGACAAAATAACCATTTTCTGTCAATGAAACTTTTCAACAGAAAAACGTTGGTTGGCTTTAACGGCAACCTCTGTGTCTCTAGCACCCACGTGCCTTTTCAATGTGGAAAACATTAGGGGCCTGCTCCAGGGCCCATTGAAATCAATAGGACTTTTTCCATTGACATCAGCGGTTGTTGGTTCAAGCCCTGAGAGCACACAGTAGAGGATGACCCTTCTTTGAATGAATTACAGTCCTCCACTGCCCTGCTCCAAGCTCCATCTTGCACATCCTCATGGCAACCCCTGCAGAGCTAGTCTCTACAGCACATGTAGGGGCCCAAATCCAGCAAAGCACTTATGCATGTGCTTAACCTCATGAGTAGTTCCATTGAAGCCATTGAAACTAATTGTGCTGCATGTTAAGTGTGTGCTTAAGGGCTTTACTGGATTGGGGCAAGAATGCATATCCCTGCATGGCCTTTCCCTACCCTTCCAAAACAGAACTGAATCAATTCCATTGTCAAGAGACCCTCCACACCTAGAGAGGATTGCTTCTATATAATTACAGAATAGACTTTAAAAATTGAGTTTGCTCAGCATAATTCTGTACTGTAGCTACAGTATTTCCTGCTACATTAGATGCCCAAAATAGTGGGAAAAAATCTCAAAAGTTTTAAAAATGTAAAACATGGAAGATCTATTAAATGAAAATTGCAAATACGATGCAATTACTAAAAAAGTAATTAAAGAAATTACTAATGCTAAAAACAAACATGCATTATGTTATACCAGCCTATGTCTGGGACCAGCCTATTAGCAAAAGTGCAATACGTGGAAACTGAAAATCCCCACACATTACTAAACTGCTAGAGTGGAAAAATTCTTATTTCTCTGGACACATAGAATATAGTCAGCTTGTTATAAAGACCATGATTTTTATTTTATTTTTTGCTCCTTTTTTTCATTATATTATTATAGCGTCAGTGTGTTGTTGGATTTCTTTTGAGAAAGCAAATATCCGGGATACTGTTAGAAAAAGAGTATTAGCATGGTAAAAACATATCACTCTTAGTCACAGGCTGATGATGGTGATAGGGATGTCTCTTCTTCTACTGCAGTATTGGTGATGCTATAGAAAAAATATTAAGGCAATTTTCATCATGTTTGAATTTTAGATACCTAAGACCATAATCAAAATCTAATTCTTAAATGTGTCTTTTAAATGTAGTATTTTACATGCACGTATCTTCTAGAAGTATGCATTATAATATATTTATAGTACTGCGAAATAAGTGCTTATTATACCAGCATATTGTGCTTGTACCAGAGTATATGAACTACAGTTTAAATTTAAAACAAACGCTATTATTTGACTGATTTAATTTAGTTTTAACTATCCTATACAGCTTCAGGGTAGAAGTGAGTACTGGAGATCTTGTATGCTGAATTTCTTATTGGTTGGATGTTGTGAGATAGGCACAGTATATTTATTGTTTAAAAGAATGATGATTCAGCAAACTTGCTGCATACTAATCCTTACTTCATTGTTACACTGTAAGTGGTTAAAGCCAAGTGTCCATGAATACATAATGTGTTCCTTCAGTTTTGTAATGTAGTAGTACATTATGCTGGTGAGCTACTGAGACATTTATTCCAAAGGAAATGCAGAGAGTGATTTAGAAATGCCAATAACAATAATGCAATTACAGTTGCAAAACATCTTAGTTGACCAAACAAATCTTTTCTAAATGCACCTACTTTATTTCTTTAGCACATTTAATTAAGTATATATGCAGCATATTTCGGTTGAGACTCAATTAAGCACCAGATGCATAAACAAGTAAAATATAGTCATTTAACCAGGTACTCCCGGTTAAATTCAGCAACAGTTACACTTGGGACTGTAATAGGGTTGCAGCAGAGGTGTGAAAGGACATCACTAGCACAGAGTATCATATGCTAAATGACAGCGGTGGCTACAATAACTATAACAATCATTCACATATTATAACATTTGATAAATATTGCTGCATATAGGTTTTAACTCTGTCACTTTAGAACCCTATAACTCCCGCATTATTTTTTTCTTTATTCTTTATTGATGTCACTTGTCACATCTGTTGGTCTGTCTCTTTCTTGCACACACGCATATGCACACAAATGGCTATGTTGGATTCTTTTGATCTTTGTAGAAATAGATCTTGGTGCAGTAGTTACAGCCATACTTTAGTCTCTGGTTTGTATATCAAGGTGTCAGGATGTCTCACGGCCAAGCAGTAGAACACACACACTGATGGTGGCATGAGGTTACATTGCTTCAAACAGAATTTCATGATGCTGAGAAATCCTAAGAAATCGACAATGGGGTATAAAGAGAAGGGCATTTTGACTTAAAGCATAATATTAGATTAATGACTAGCTATTGCTAACTGTCTTTCTTTTCCATAATTAATAAAGAGCTCCTGTAAAAAACTGTCAAAATCTTGCCTATCTTGTGTGGGTGCACTATGGGGAAGAGAGCGAAGGGTGACGCCTAGCTTGCTTGTAATACAGTGCCAGGAATCTTGCAGCAGTGCAAGATTCCTGGCACTCTAATGGGGCAGGGAGGAGAGACTATGATGATCTTCAAAAGTATTTAGGTGCCAAAGTCCCATTAAAATCAATGGGAGTTAGGCACCCTAAATATTTTTGAGGATCTGGGCTTATGGCCCCCAGAGTGGCATAGTTTGCCAATCATAAGGCACTGTTCATATGTTCATACCTGTACTCTCCCGGGCAGTTGCACATATGCTAGGGGCTTACTCTGTTCCCTTTTTATTTAAAGAGGTAGCAGTGCATATCCCCCACTACACCTATCCTCCTGCCTGCCGTCGGCCATCTTTCCATGCACCAATAAAATGGCTTCTGCACCCTATAGATGGCTGTACTATTCCATTCTCCCACTTATGTCGCTGTAACCAGTATGTGATGGGATTTCTCCCTTTGTACTAAATCTGGTATAAACTTTAGATCAGGTTATTGAAATTTTGTGTCTTTTATGTTGGTGATGCCTTTTAAAGTAAATTTAGTACTCGTGGGACCTGACTAGAGCTTGAGGTCGTCTAGGGGTGCAATATAACTAGCAGCAGTGCAAACGTCCAATGCCACCCTGCCAACAGGTCTTAGATCCCAACCCTGCCTTCTCCTGTATGAGTGATGTTATTCACATGAGTAGTCCTTTTGTTTTCAGTGTAATTGTTGAAATATGGTAGTTTGCCCTTAAGACATTTTGATGACCTGTATCTTTTCTCCATGGCCCTGGGGTCGGGAGAAGTCTTGCGTTCTATGACAGAGGGGACAGTGTTTATTGGCTGTCTCCCTAAGGATATTGTCCCATCACTGGTTGTGAGTTTCTGTTATAGGAGCACATCCTTAAGAACTGGTGTATGCTTGAGATTTAGGTGAGGGAAACAGTGGAACTATGTTATCAAAAAAAATCTCCTCTGGATGTCCGATTAAGTATTCCTTACCCTTGAAAAAGTGATAGGCTGTAATATAATCCTGTGACACCATCTCAAACTGTCAATCACCCACTGAACATTTAAGACTTGTGAAGTATGCTATGGAATAACAAAATGGTATCCACTTATTCAAAATGGTGGGTAGTGACATTACTGGATTAATCTTGAAGTATGTTAATAACAGATGGAATGAAAAATCACATGGCGCTGTTTAAATAGATTAAGGTTAACCCCAATGTCCTGGTCAGTGTCCCTTCTCTCTTTTAATGCCTGTGCTAATTAACTGGCACAATCGTTTCTAGCCTTATGTGGGATGTTGCTGAAAGCCTGCTGGTTGCTGGCATACCTATGTGCAGTCACTACCTGCATGTAATGCAGTGTTTTGTTTTGTTTGTTTAGTGCTGTGGGACTTTCAGCAAGCTGCATTGCTTCTCCTGTTGCTAAAGTGTTATAGTATTTAACTCATTTTCTATATATCTGTTACTGCTTATAAATAAGATTCCACTGACTCTTCAAAAGGTTAGTGAGCTGATTTGCTCTTGGTCTTTCTGTCTACTTGTCAGGCAGACACGGAGACCATCAGCTCAAACTGACTTTGATACCCTAATAGATAATGGCAGCTACCATGGAGATGCTTCTCTCTGCCCAAACATGCCTCTACATTTTATACTCCATGCAGGACCTTTGTGACTAGAAAGAGAAACTGTAGTGAAGGAACATTTTTATATGATAAAAGGTAATATTTCATGGGAAATGTGCTCACAGCACTAAAAATCTTAGAAGTACTCTTTAGTTATGCAGCTGTGGTTTGATTCAGTTAAGTTACATAGTAAGTGTTTTACTCTGAAGATATGTTTCATTATACGGTAAATAGATGGGTTTTTCTGGTTTCTCACCAAAGGGAAAATACTATAATAATTATTCCTTGATATACAAATTTTACTCTCCTATACTAATCTGTGTCCTCTCTCTTAAATATTCCTTTTCACTTCCCCCTTTTCTTCTGGCTCCTTACTTGCTGTATGTTGAACTTTATCTCTCTTCTGCTTCAGATCCATTCATAAAACACACGTCTGTCACAAAGCTTTTTTGTGCCTATCTCCTCACTGACCATGGTAGCTCACCTTCTCTCCCCATAACTTGTGTTCCTTGTCTCATGTTTGTTCGGGTGAGATTATGAGCTCTCTAAGACTGAAGATCTGTCTTGTTACATGATTTGTAAAGTGCCAGGTGCATTTATATAAATAAAATCTCAGGCCATGTTCTATGTTTCTACTGCTCATATTATTCCCACTGGTGAAGCATTCTCAGTGCAGAAGGGCTGCAGTACTGTAAATGCACAGTTACTGAGATACATGTATATATTAATATCATGTAGGTACTTGGGGTAAGGTTGTTTGGTTAATCTTAGGCTCATTAGGAGTTTCTTGGAGTGATTTTCTACTTCTTCACATGTATCACTGTTCGGACATATCACTCCCCATTCACACCCTTGGAACACTGCAGCGCCCCTAGCGTTGGGTTGGGGAATCCATGGCTGAGGAGAGGAGAGACAAGGGCAGGTGGCAGGCCCAGTTTATGCTCTCAGTAGCTGTATAAAAGACAGCAGCCTAGTGTTCCATTAACTTGTCTATGGCCTGGCTTATGTTGAGGAAAGCCCTTTTACTCAGCGAGGGTCTTAGGGTGCCAGCAATGTCTGGGATAAACCCTCATAGTCCCCATTCTGGGGAAACAGCACTCACTCCCTCACTCCTATCCCACCTCTATAGAATGCTTCAGGGAGAACTTCACAAGGATCCTCAGTGGGTTTTCCATCTCGCAGTAGCTAAAGGCCACTGGTTTCAATGGAGTGAAACCATCATCAAACTGGAGTACCTAGGAGTGCATCAAGACCATTGACTTCAATAACAGCAAGCTTTGGCTCCATGTGATCAAGATGTACATGTATGATCTTGGTTCTATGTAAAATGAAGCGGCAAGCCGCAAGGGTTCGGACAAGCAGCAGGACTTGGGGTTGCTTATTTGTGGCTTACTAATACCAATGCAAACCTGGAGAAAGTCTACCAAAGCCCGTGGATTTATTGTGGATTTACACTGGTGTAAATGAGATGAGAATTGAGTACTTAAGATACTGCTTAGTGCAAGGTTCACTTAGTTTGATTCATTGGCAGAGCTAATTTTTCTCCTTCTCCACAAAAAGGGGGAGATTTCACTCTGTGACTCGCTACTCTGTCTGCTTGTTTACTCATGATATGCAGTGATTTGAGCCATGCTGCTGAGGTTAGAATCTGGCTTGAAAAGATCAAGATGTAAATAATGCTCTGAACTTTTGGAGGACATTTTATTTTCACCTATATTTCCTTCCCCGCGTTTGTATGATGCAGTGAGATTTTCCTCCTTTGTACACTAATGTTATTTTTCTGTCAGGTTTTTGGCACACAAAATTAGGAAAGAATTTGTCCTAGTATTAAATTAGAGATCCAGGAGCTGGGAAATACTCCTGCTCTGTACGCGTAGCAGTACAAAGCAATTCTTCAACATGAAGGGACTATAGAAAGCACCACATTATTTTGGCATTTGTCGCTGTGAACACTGCATTGGCTGGCAAGGGGCTCATCTTGTTGGAGACAAAAAGTGAATTTCACCTTTGTGCCTGCATCCTTAGCTCCCTCCTGATGAAAACAGAGCCTGCTTTAATCTTCCTGGGGCTGACGGAAAGGTATCTTGCAGACTGCAAGTCAGCACTTGCCCACACAATTGTTTGGCAAAATCTATTTTTAAAAGTCCATAAATTCCACTACTAGACAAACTGGGATCTAACAAAAAATATAGTCACTAATGTATTATCTTTTAAAGAAAGACAATACCTTCCTCTCCCCCGTCATCTCTCTCTCTCTCTCTCTCTCTCTCAGGGAAAACCTGCATATCTTAAAAAAATTCTAGTCACAATGGACTCCATTCTGCCACATTATTGTAGTTCAATATCACTTTGCTCTGCATGTAGGTCCATTGATGACAGAGGGACTACATATGGAGTGAGATATTATGCGATGTGAGGAAGGGTAGTAGCATCAGGCCCCATATAGACACAGATCTGCCTGTTCTGAGTCTCCTGCAGTCAGACACCTCTGCAGATTGCATGAGAGTAAGCGTCTTGATAAATGCGTCAGTGGAACTGGAAATGCAAAACAGGAAATCAGGTTGAGCCTCTTTTTTAGGTTCCCCCCTTGTTTGTTTGTTTGTGTTTTGTTCACTGAAGTGAGCTATAGAGGAAGTTTTTGCTGACTGTGGAGTTAGTCTGGTAATTTTTTTCATTTACTAAAGTTACAGACTCAGGAAGAGTTAATTGCCTCTCCCTTCCACTGTTTAAAAAGCCTTCAAGAAATAAGAATACTGTACATTGTACACATGAGTCACCCACGCAAAGTACCATTTAAAAATATAGCCCTAGGCTTTGATGCACAGTGTTGTATTATTTTTCCTATATTTTAAATCAATCATAAGCAGTTTGCAGGCTGACCTGCTGATCTCATATGCAGAAAATTGTACAGGTTACCTGTACCTGAAGCTAATCTGTATTGCACAAGTTTATTTAACTGTATATCCTCACGTTGAAGGACTTCATATATGAAAAGGTTATCTGTGCATGAACGAACTTGCACTCCAAACATAAATTGTTTATGTAAATACTGCAATCATACCATAAATCTTTTCTGAGGAAACCTCCTTTTTCAGTTAACACCCCCGCACCTCCCAAAAAACAAACAAACCCCAAATGAGAGGTGATTGTGACAGGACGTGGTTTTCAACGTGTACTATTATATGTGCCTAAGTTTAGATTCCCAAAGGGACCAATTTACTAATATTAGGTGTTCTCACACTAAATGGGAGGCAGTGAAGAGAGAGCTGCACATTTAAAAAAAAAAGTTTAGAGCTGAATTTCAAATGACTAATGGTAGCGCTGGAGTTCCAAAGGAGTGGGACTTTTTCCTAAACCTCTTGTTAATTAGGCATTATCATAAGACAAAATATCTGCATTAATTTGCCAAAGGCAGACTAAAGCATGGTGTATTGCAGTACTCACAGACTCATTCTGGTGGTACTGCATTGCACAAAACTTCTAATAAATTGGGAATAACTTTGATGAATTTGACAACAGGCAATTAATGCTAATCCTTCCTCCACAGGGGCACATTTTATGCTGGTTTTCTATTAGCACAAGCACTAGCTACTCTACTTTACTTTCAATCATGCTGCTTGCGCGAGTACTGCAGTATATTACAGTAATCAGTAAAATGCCCCCTCAAAAGAATTCTTGTGGTTCAGAAATGGTGAGAATCAGAATTATGGGATAATTCTTCAGAGACTAGACAGAGTAAGACTGTGCTTGGCTATTTTTGCTATTCTCTTTGAAAAATCCATTGTCTTTGGCAATGAGAAAATTTTTTGAATAGATTGTATTGTGTTCTTGAGTAGCTCATTGTTTTAGCCTGAATTTTGGATGCATGTGATCCCAAACCTATTCATTCACTAAACAAGAGCTAGACATTCAATGAAAGAAATGGTAGTGTTGTATAAATCTGATTATTTTATTTTTAAATCAAATATCACTAAAATCATTCTAAGCCGTAGTAGTACAAAAATAGCTGTTATTCCTTGTAATTATAATGCTGTCCAGTCAGGCAGTTCTAATTCTCTTGCATATACTATGGACAATTTACAACACACATCCACGGATGTGGCATTTGTAAAGTTCTGTGGATGTAAAGCTGACATGCTGTATGGAAATAAATGACTATTATAAGACCACATGCCCTGTTAATGATTTTTGATATTCAAAACTGGTGTAACTGGTGCCCTTTGCTATGCTGTTGGGTACTTGGCAGAATAACAGGTTATCTTATGGGTTACAAAATAAGGTCCCAGACCTGTAATTGGATGGGATTGGAGCCTGCTTAGGTTTCTTCATGGGCACACAGGCTCACGTGCATATATTGTATTGCTGGCTGGGAATCTACAGAGGCATGAAATAACATTTTTCTCTGTTCTTGGAAAGTTTGTAAGCACTTCCTGGCTGAGCCAAAGAAAAAGGCAGAGACATCAGTTGCTGGAGGCACATGAGGTCAGAATTTCATCTTTCTTTTAAATTACATTTCTAGGCCTCATGCATGCAGAGAAAAGTTTGAAAACATGACCCAAGCGTAACTGGTGCCTGCCTGCAGACTGCCTGAAACAATAGTTCCAAGAAGCGTTAGCAACCCTTACTCATCTTAACTCTGAACCTGGTGCCATCCTATGGAGGGGCAGGGCCACAGGCAATGGCCTCAGAGCAAGGGTGAAGAGCCAGATGGGATATGTCTAGGACTCTTGATTCCCCTAATTTGGCCCTGTTTTTAGGTAAGTGGGGGTTAAGGATCTGGTATATTTCTACGATGCAGCCTCAGTTCTCAGGAGGTTATCATGTGGCCCAGTGGGCTCAAATGTGTATATACAACTGGTCATTCCAGATGTTCTTATATGGAGCAACATAAACTGGTTAGGCTATTTTAGTTCTAAAGAATTAAAGAGAATAGATTTTTAATGTTTTTAGATGTTTGTTCTTTTTGCCAAGCTCCATCCTTAACAGGCTATTATTTTAAGAGACATTTTATCTACAATTAGTATTTAGTGTGGGCTATTCATTTTGGCATCTAGTGCTTAATAGCTCAGCCATTTCAGATTGGGTTAAACCATGGCATACAAATTGGTAGATCTGAATATTTGTAGATCAGGTTTAATTTCTATTGACAGTACAACTGACTAGGCAGTAGTACTGCAGAGAAAGATTGGGAGTTTGTAGTGAATCACAAATTGAACATAAGCCAAGAATATGATGCAGTTGTGAAAAAGGCTAATATCATTCTGAGATGTATTAACAGGAGTGTCTTATGTAAGAAAGAGATGGTAATTGTCCCACTCTGCTTGGCATTGGTGAGGCCTCAGCTGGGGTACTGTGTCCATTTTTGAGTGTTACACATTAAGAAAAATGTGTACAAACCAGAGAGAGTCCAGAGCAACAAAAATGTTTCAAGGTTTAGAAAACCTGACCAACGAGGAAAGCTTAAATTTTTTTTTGGCATGTTTACTCTTGAGAAAAGAAGACCGAAGGGGGAACCTGATAAATGTCTTCAAATATATTCAGGACTGTTTGTTATAAAGAGGACAGTGATCAATTGTCTTCCATGTTCTGTACTGAAATGGTTGCTGAGGGAGTTTGTGGAATCCACATCATTGGAGGTTTAAAGAACAGGTAGAAAAACACCAGTCAGGGATTGTCTAAGTATATTTGGTCCAGTCTCAGGGCATGGTGGGAAGGGTGGAGTAGATGACCTCTCAAGGTTCCTTCCAGCCCTACATTTCTATGATTCTGTGATTATTGCTCAATCGGGCAGAAAAACATACATTTCTACGGGTCTCAGATTCTTTTTACTTTTCTTTCTTTCCTTCCTGCTGTCAGGGACAGTGTTCTGAATGAGGCTCAGTTGTTTGAGGTTCAAGGTACTTCGAAAAAAAATTCTCTCTCTCTCTCTCTCTCTCTCCTCATACATACATATATGTATATATAAGTGTGCGTATGTTTGTGTGTGTGTGTATGACCCCTTTAGATACACATACAGACAAACAAACTAGCAAAAGTTTCCCTGCGCATTATGTTCACTGCATTTTATTCTGAATATTTTGATATGCAAAGTTCCATTGAAATTCATGGGTTGTTGTCACTGCTGATTTCAGAAGTAAAAATAATAGGCCATCATATTTTGTTTTAGTGTGTGACTTAACATTACACGCCAGTATAAAGCAGTTGCTTGTCTTGTCTTGTATGTGATATGTGGTTGTGATAAAATCATTGTTCTTCCTCTGTAGGCAAATGTGGTACTAGTTTCCAAATCCTTTTCCTAACTCAAGAAGCTGATCTGTGTGCTAAGGATCTTTGCAGGGACAGATGTGGGAGGAAGCTTCCTTCACCAGATCATAAAGCAGTAATGGAGCTGCTCCGTGGCTTATAGTTCAGCCTCAAGGCTGTAGTAGCCTCTGAGCTGCTTGGACACTCACATGCTCACAACTTCATGAATGCCTGCAAATGCGCACACACACACACACACACACACACACACACACACACACACACACTCTCTGCTACGGAAGTGACTGGAATGTTTGTAACATTGCTTCCAGTGGACATCGTAAAACAAAATATTACATAGTATTGTGTACAAAATAGCCCCCAGAGTGTTACAACACAATGTAAGAACTATATCCTTTGTACTGCAACTTAAAAGTCACTGAAGTGTTTGCTATGAATTTGGCCCAAAGAAGTTTATACTGCAATTTTTTAAAAAGCAAAGATAATTATATTTTTAAACAATAATTTAACATTCAGATTCTGATTTAAGTCCAGAAAAACAAGAGAATTTAAGTTAAGGCAGGAGTCATGGGTGCCAGAACAGGGGCATGGGGAGGACGGGGACCATGGCCCCATCACTTATAAAAGTGGGAGAGCTGTGTCCTCCCACTTTTTACTGGCCATAAGGGCGAGTGATGGGCGGAAGTGGGTGGAGAGGAGTGAGCAGAGGGGTTCTGGGGGGAAGAGGCAACATAAGGGCAGGGCTTGGGGAGAAGGGGTGGTGTGGGAGGGGGGACCATGGTTTGGGCATCTGTGTCCCGCCCACTTTTAGAGAGCTTCCGTTGCTCCTTGCAAGAGTGATCCTATATCAGAGGGGCTGCCGAGAGTAAATCTCGTTTTTAGTTAAATTTTGGGGATGGATTCCAGGTCTCGTGAAAGTGAAGGGTTAAAAGCTCTTTCCTAGACCCATTGTGTAGATAGGTGTTATGCAAATTTACCTCACAACCCTGACAGTGTATCTCAGTCCTAACTTGTATTAAAGCCTTGACTCTCTTGAATAGGCATTGCAGGTCAAGGCAGTTCATATGGCAATTTAGTGAAGCAGGCTAGAAAGAGGCCACCAACCTCATGTGCACGTGTGATTTAGAATAATCAGGGTTTGAATGTCAGTTTTCTGCGATAAAAGGCCAATTTACTAACCCCTAGTTCCACCTCACTCCCTTTCTGCAGATGTACTGGAGATCATAAAGTAAGTAAGATTACCTGCTGTTTGTAGGGTCTCTGATAGCCTGAGCCCTAATGTTAGTTTTATGTCTTTTTTTCTTTATTTTTATTTAATCTTGTATGCTCCAGTTGAGCTACATTAATGGATTCAAATGGAGTAGGATCTTATGAGAATTCCACTACAATAGGTAGGTGGTTGCATGGATGGACAGACAGATGCAAGTTTAAAGCACAAGAGGATTTGCATATTTAGTTCTGCTTTACAGCCTTCTTTAGAGAGTGGGATTAATGATCTGCTAAATTATCACAGTTGAGAGTCTTCAGCATTAGTGTGAATTTGTATCCTGTTAGAGTTAGTCTTACAACTTTCTGGAGACATTTAAGAATCTCACTAGGGTGTGCCAACTTGTTGGTAAAGCAGTCAGTGATCAAGAAAATAGGGGGTGTACTGAGAAAAAGCCCTACTTACCTCCAGTCCCAGTTCCCCAGCATCCCCTCACTTAAGAAATTATCTCCAAGGAGAAGGAAAGGGATACTCCAAGAAAAGTTTGCATTTGAATGCTCCATTATCTTATGTTCAGCCTTCACTAATAGAAAAGGAGTACTTGTGGCACCCTAGAGACTAACAAATTTATTTGAGCATAAGCTTTCGTGAGCTACAGCTCACTTCATCAGATGCATGCAGTGGAAAATACAGTGGGGAGATTTATATACACAGAGAACATGAAACAATGGGTGTTACCATACACACTGTAACAAGAATGATCAGGTAAGGTGAGCTATTACCATCAGGAGAGCGGGGGGGGAAAACCTTTTATAGTGATAATCAAAGTGGGCCATTTCCAGCAGTTGACAAGAACGTCTGAGGAACAGTAATTGGCGGGGGGGGGGGAATAAATATGGGGAGATAGTTTTACTTTGTGTAATGACACATTCACTCCCAGTCTTTATTCAAGCCTCAGTTAATTGTATCCAGTTTGCAAATTAATTCCAATTCAGCAGTCTCTCGTTGGAGTCTGGTTCTGAAGTTTTTTTGTTGAAGAATTGCCACTTTTAGGTCTGTAATAGAGTGACCAAAGAGATTGAAGTGTTCTCCGACTGGTTTTTGAATGTTATAATTCTTAACGTCTGATTTGTGTCCATTTATTCTTTTACGTAGAGACTGTCCAGTTTGACCAATGTACATGGCAGAGGGGCATTGCTGGCACATGATGGCATGTATCTCATTAGTAGATGTACAGGTGAACGAGCCTCTGATAGTGTGGCTGATGTGATTAGGCCCTATGATGGTGTCCCCTGAATAGATATGTGGACACAGTTGGCAACGGGCTTTGTTGCAAGGATAAGTTCCTGGGTTAGTGGTTTTGTTGGGTGGTGTGTGGTTGCTGGTGAGTATTTGCTTCAGGTTGGGGGGCTGTCCATAAGCAAGGACTGGCCTGTCTCCCAAGATCTGTGAGAGTGATGGGTCATCCTTCATGATAGGTTGTAGATCCTTGATGATGCGTTGGAGAGGTTTTAGTTGGGGGCTGAAGGTGATGGCTAGTGACGTTCTGTTATTTTCTTTGTTGGGCCTGTCCTGTAGTAGGTAACTTCTGGGTACTCTTCTGGCTCTGTCAGTCTGTTTCTTCACTTCAGCAGGTGGGTACTCTAGTTGCAAGAATGCTTGATAGAGCATTGTAGGTGTTTGCCTCTGTCTGAGGGGTTGGAGCAAAAGAGGTTGTATCGTAGAGCTTGGCTGTAGACAATGGATCGTGTGGTATGGTCTGGATGAAAGCTGGAGGCATGTAGGTAGGCATAGCGGTCAGTAGTTTCCAGTATAGGGTGGTGTTTATGTGACCATCGCTTATTAGCACTGTAGTGTCCAGGAAGTGGATCTCTTGTGTGGACTGGTCCAGGCTGAGGTTGATGGTGGGATGGAAATTGTTGAAATCATGGTGGAATTCCTCAAGGGCTTCTTTTCCATGGGTCCACATGATGAAGATGTCATCAATGTAGTACAAGTAGAGTAGGGGCATTAGGGGACGAGAACTGAGGAAGCGTTGTTTTAAGTCCGCCATAAAAATGTTGGCATACTGTGAGGCCATGCGGGTACCCATAGCAGTGCCACTGATTTGAAGGTATACATTGTCCCCAAATGCGAAATAGTTATAGGTGAGGACAAAGTCACAAAGTTCAGCCACCAGGTTTGCCGTGACATGATCGGGGATACTGTTCCTGACGGCTTGTAGTCCATCTTTGTGTGGAATGTTGGTGTAGAGGGCTTCTACATTCATAGTGGCTAGGATGGTGTTTTCAGGAAGATTACCGATGGATTGTAGTTTCCTCAGGAAGTCAGTGGTGTCTCAAAGATAGCTGGGAGTGCTGGTAGCGTAGGGCCTGAGGACGGAGCCTACATAGCCAGACAATCCTGCTGTCAGGGTGCCAATGCCTGAGATGATGGGGCGTCCAGGATTTCCAGGTTTATGGATCTTGGGTAGCAGATAGAATACCCCAGGTCGGGGTTCTAGGAGTGTGTCTGTGCGGATTTGTGCTTGTGCTTTTTCAGGGAGTTTCTTGAGCAGATTGTGTAGTTTCTTTTGGTAACCCTCAGTGGGATCAGAGGGTAATGGCTTGTAGAAAGTGG
This sequence comes from Chelonia mydas, assembly GCF_015237465.2. Taxonomy (NCBI): domain Eukaryota; kingdom Metazoa; phylum Chordata; order Testudines; family Cheloniidae; genus Chelonia; species Chelonia mydas. Next base: position 107,120,246 of record NC_057852.1, read on the forward strand.
TGTTGGAGAGCTGCCGAGCAGCCTCTTGTTCATATTCCGACCTATTCATGATGACGACAGCACCTCCTTTCTCAGCCTTTTTGATTATGATGTCAGAGTTGTTTTTGAGGCTGTGGATGGCATTGTGTTCTGCACAGCTGAGGTTATGGCGCAAGCGATGCTGCTTTTCCACAATTTCAGCCCGTGCACATTGGCGGAAGCACTCTATGTCGAAGTCCAGTCTGTTGTTTCGACCTTCAGGAGGAGTCCACCCAGAATCCTTCTTTTTGTAGTCTTGGTAGGAAAGTCTCTGTGGGTTAGTATGTTGTTCAGAGGTATGTTGGAAATATTCCTTGAGTCGGAGACGTCGAAAATGGGATTCTAGGTCATCACAGAACTGTATCATGTTCGTGGGGGTGGAGGGGCAGAAGGAGAGGCCCCGAGATAGGACAGATTCTTCTGCTGGGCTAAGAGTATAGTAGGACAGATTAATAATATTGCTGGGTGGGTTATCAAGCGTTCTTACAACAACAATACCCACCTGCTGAAGTGAAGAGCCAGAAGAGTACCCAGAAGTTACCTACTACAGGACAGGCCCAACAAAGAAAATGACAGAACGCCACTAGCCATCACCTTCAGCCCCCAACTAAAACCTCTCCAATGCATCATCAGGGATCTACAACCTATCATGAAGGACGGCCCATCACTCTCACAGATCTTGGGAGAATGGCCAGTCCTTGCTTACAGACAGCCCCCCAACCTGAAGCAAATACTCACCAGCAACCACACACCACACAACAAAACCACTGACCCAGGAACCTATCCTTGCAACAAAGCCCGTTGCCAACTGTGTCCACATATCTATTCAGGGGACACCATCATAAGGCCTAATCACATCAGCCACACTATCAGAGGCTCGTTCACCTGCACATCTACTAATGCGATACATGCCATCATGTGCCAGCAATGCCCCTCTGCCATGTACATTGGCCAAACTGGACAGTCTCTACGTAAAAGAATAAATGGACACAAATCAGATGTCAAGAATTATAACATACAAAAACCAGTCGGAGAACACTTCAATCTCTTTGGTCACTCGATTACAAACCTAAAAGTGGCAATTCTTCAACAAAAAAACTTCAAAACCAGACTCCAATGGGAGACTGCTGAATTGGAATTAATTTGCAAACTGGATACAATTAACTGAGGCTTGAATAAAGACTGGGAGTGGATGTGTCATTACATAAAGTAAAACTATTTCCCCATGTTTATACCCCCCCCCCCATTACTGTTCCTCAGACGTTCTTGTCAGCTGCTGGAAATGGCCCACCTTGATTATCACTACAAAAGGTTTCCCCCCGGCCCCGCTCTCCTGATGGTAATAGCTCACCTTACCTGATCATTCTTGTTACAGTGTGTATGGTAACACCCATTGTTTCATGTTCTCTGTGTATATAAATCTCCCCACTGTATTTTCCACTGCATGCATCTGATGAAGTGAGCTGTAGCTCACGAAAGCTTATGCTCAAATAAATTTGTTAGTCTCTAAGGTGCCACAAGTCCTCCTTTTCTTTTTGCGGATACAGACTAACACGGCTGCTACTCTGAAACCTTCACTAATAGGTGTCTCTCCAAGAAACATTTATTTTGGAGAGAGGGTAAACCCTTTGGGGATGGTGAGAAGACCTTATCTGAGCCCTGATATACCTAGCACACTTTTTGACCCTATTAAATAATAACGTTCTGAAAAAAATAATAAAACAGTGCCTCTGGATGGGTCATGGGTAGTGGGGATCAAACCAGTGACTTTGGGATCTAAAAGCACAAACCTCTGCCACCTGAGCTAAAAGATCCAGCTCTTAGCATAAAACCATTTGAAGACTCATAAGGCTCTATATAGTCCAGCCACTAGAGGGGTTCATTCTCTATAGCTGGTTCAAACAATGCTGCTAAACCTGCAGTTGCATAGAGCCCCTGATGTGTGGGAGACCTACCCCCTGAAAGGCACTTGAAATGCTTGATGTTTATTGTTCCTAGTCCAGAACCACAGGGTATAGAATATGAGATTATTAATGCTTTTGGAGTTCTTTGGGGATATCTTGTGCTCCCTGGTGAATCAGGAAGTCTCCACATTTTTGTGGCCCTGGCACAGATTCCCCCTTCTCCTCTTGTTTAACAGGATATTTTAATTCTCCAGACTCACATGCCCATTCTGGATATTATTATTTATTATCTGTATTACAATAGCACTGGGAAGCCTCATTCAGAGAGCAGGATTTTGTTGTGCTAGGTGCTGTGCAAGCAAGAACAAAAGACAGTGCCTGTCCCAATGAGCTTACAATCTGAGACACGAGATGACTGATGGAGACAGACAGATAGGGGAATACAAGGAGACAGTGGGACCATAATATACAGCTCATTTTTGTCTACTCCCTGCCTTGGAAATTAACACCATCAGCTGGCCTGGCATATGAGTGTCAGGTAGGTGTAAGGAGAAGATTGCACTCTAACTGGGCCTTGAATCTGGGGTCCCCAGATTTGTTGATACAAGCCTTGATTCTACCTTTTCCCTTCCATATTTTATGGTGTCTCTCCTCTACTACTCCAATTCTGTTCTCTCTACCCCTTACTTTCCACCTGGTTTAATTTTATCCCTCCCCCTTGCTTCCCTTTATACTGTTCTTTCAATCCCTTATCCCGCACCCCCTTTTGGCCACAGCACTGTCTATTATCCAGTGCCTCCTTTGCTCCCTTATTCCTGTCTCTCCTCTCCATTAGCTCCCTTCTCTGTCCCACAATCTTCCCACCTTGACCCCCTATTTCTTTTGGTTGTACACCCAGTCTCCATTTCTCCTCCCATGGTCCTGTGATCGCTTTCCTTCTCCCCTTTCCCTGGCATTGTGGGAGAAGAAACTGAGGGTTGGGGAGGGGCTGCAGTGTTTCATTTCCAGGGGCCCCATGCAGCACACTGGACTCCCTCTTCAGCAGTGGCAAATGGAAGTCTGCCAGTGCAGATGCAAGAAGGCACCCCCTTCCAACAGCACATGTTGCACTGCTCTCAGATCAGCTATGGCTATCTAAGCCAAAGTTCAGATGAAGGGCAGCAGTATAGCCAGAAAGTCATGTGGCTCTCATGTTGGTTAGTATGTCACTTTGAACAGCTCTTATCTGATATTATTATGACTAACCTAGTGCTGACAGCATGGAACAGATTACAGAAGCCATGTGATGATTATTTAAGGCATCACTGAGTATACCATGCAGCTAATATTAACCCATTCTTTCCAGAATAGCTTTCCTTGTAAATTACCCCTATGGAGGGGAGCTTAGTCGGAGAACATTTGGTAACTATGATTATATTTATTTCCATGTTGTAGAGAAGAACTTTTTTTTTTTTTTGGATCATTTGACCATTTGATATCCTGTGGCTTGCAGATTGGAGTGCAGATTTGTGGAACAGAATTGTGAAGCTTGCTTTCTTCTTTTTTCTTTTTAAATAATATCAGCTGTGGCAGGTGCAGAGATTTCAGAATTTCTTTGAACAGTATGTGGCAATAGAATTCAGATGCCTTTTTGTTTTGTCATGGCTGATCTTTAAAGTTATTGAGAAATGCACTGAAGTCCTAGCTGGCGAAATAGACTTTCAGTGTTATACATAAATGTCAGCAGTGAGAAGGTGAGGATTTCCGAGAGGTAATAATTTGCACATTGACTGGGGAGTGTGAGGCGAACACACATATTGTACCCTTTAAACAGTCTGACAACTGCATGGAGTGTTTAAAAAACAGTGTCAGAATGCAGTGTTACATAAAGTGCAGTAGTAGCAGAGAAGTCTGACTTAAATTGTTTTGACAAATGTGTTAAATGTAGCACATGATGATATCAAGCAAAGTTAGTGCTTCAAATCAATGGAGATATTAATCATAACTCAACATAATGAGTCAAATCCTGCGTGCTGGTTAGTGCAGATAGTCCTGTTATCTGGGATTTGTCCCATTATTTGCCTCTCCCATCAGATAACTTTTAAGGTGTAAATGATTTAGGTCCCAATCCTGGAAACAGGTAACATTACTCATGTGAGTAACCCTATTGGCACTGTTTTTGGGAGTAAAGTTACTCATGTGCTGTTGTGTTTGTGGGATCAGGGCCTAATTTTTTCTCCCTAAAAGGGGCTGGGGTGTATGTGTGTGCCAGAAATAGGTCACTGAACTGCGGATACCTTTGATCTTCTGTGTGCTGTGAGGTTTGAGGGCTGCTACAGAAGCAGTGTGAGACATTCCCAGCCCTGGGTCTGTGTGTGCTATCTGAGTGTGCTATCTGGCCTGCACTGAGCAGAAAGGCTCAGAGTCTGAGGCTCTGGATGCTGCATATTGGGGTGGTAATAGGGGGGCTGGACCTAATAAGGGGAAGTGGATGGATAGGGAAAGTTTGTGCGTGGGGTCATTCTTCTTTTATAAAGTTGGCAAATACTGGAGTGTGAATCAGCATTATCATGCACATTAAGACCTTTATCCTGGTTCCTTCTAAGTCACTGGAAGTGTCATCAGTGACTTCAATGGGAACAGGATCAGGCCATAAAGGGAGATGATGCCATGAAGAGTGACTGTCCCCTTCTGCTCCACCACATTTCCCCTTCCCTTTGGATCTGCAAAGCCTTGACCCCCCAGCGGGGGCTTGTGCCGGCCTGGGGCAGGAATGATGCAGTGAACAAAAACCCTCCCCTCCATTCTGCATGTGCCAGTCACTTTTGGACTTTCTCCAGGCAGAGTGATCTGAGCAATGGCGTATTATCGCCTAGGCCGACAAGGCCTCGGCCTAGGGCGGCAAATTTGCAGGGGCGGGAAATTTATAATAGCAGCATTTTTGTAATCGTGGCATTTTTGCACAAGCCCACGGCCTGTCGGATGCCTGTATCGTCGTTTGTTCATATTGTAACTGCCCACCAAACTGAAGCATCAGTGACACGGTGATTCTACCAATCATAGCGCATATTGAAACCACCAATGTTGGCGCGACGCCATTTAGTAAACATACTCGCGACAATCCTAAACGTTAATAATATGACCAAAGGAAGAAATTAAGTGGTTCTCAGTTAAAAAAAAAATGCTATACAAAAGAAAGAAAGGGAAAATGATATGATAGCAAAAATGCGCAAAATAGATTCCTTTGTTGTATCAGTTAGTGCCGTTCACAAGTTCATATGGGGGCGGCAATTATTTCAGGGCCAAGGGGCGGCTAAATCATTTATCTACCACTGGATCTGAGGCAGTAAGGACTGCAGGACATGGTCCAGTGCTTTGTGTGGACTAATGATGGGTGAGCCTCCAAAGGCTTAGACGTTGGGTTTGGATAAGTGACTAAAATTCAAATACTTCTCTGAACCATTTTGTAAAACCCCCTCATACTAGGAATGCCACAGAAAGAGGCTTCCCTTGTGAAATTTGTATCACTTCCTGTTTGTGGGAGATCATAGAATCATAGAATATTAGGGTTGGAAGGGACCTCAGGAGGTCATCTAGTCCAACCCCCTGCTCAAAGCAGGACCAATCCCCAATTTCTGCCCCAGATCCCTAAATGGCCCCCTCAAGGGCTGAACTCGCAACCCGGGGTTTAGCAGGCCAATGCTCAAACCATTGAGCTATCCCTCCCCCTGTGGCAATACCACCAGAATTGCTATGATGCAAAACTATGAAGTGCAAAGCCAGGGGAAAAATGAGACAAATGGAAAGTTAACTGAATTAAAAATAAAAAGGATTCAGTTTGCACTTTGGGTAGCAGTTCAGCTTGGTTATTCTGACTCACTGTGAGAATTTGGCCAAGTCACCAGGTTTCTTTGTGCCTCAGTTTCTCCATCTGTAAGATTGGAATAATAAATTGCTACTTCACAGGTACTTTACGAGTTTAAATCATTAAATTTTAAGTGTTTTGAGATCCTTGGCTAGAACATGTTATAGAAGGTAAAAGAATTATTAATTTATTTTACCAGAATTGATTCACACATTCCTCATGTCCACAAAAATCTATTTACAAGCTTTTTCCTTTACAAAATGTTTATCCTAATGCTATTTTATTGGGAGAGGCACTGATAAAATGTTTTCTGGTTTGAAGCAGATGTATCCATTTAATAGTTTACTTTGATGGCTCCTTTAAGAGGTTTTATAATCTTTATATTTTTCCATTGGGTTTGGAATTTTATGTTCTTTTAACAGGTGTATTACCTTGATCAGATGTTTTCATTTTAAACTGTTGACTTATGAGCACATGGCCTGCAGGGATTGATGTGCAATAAATTTATTCTTTTAACAGATTTATTCTTATATTCATTTTTTTATTTAGTGCAGGAGTTCACTGAAAACAAAGATGATTGATAACAACAGTTCATTAGTAAAACTGAAACTGTCCTACAGTTGAAATCTTTGTTTTCTCCAGACTCAAATGTGTCTGTAAGAGATCATTAGTGATATGAGAACACTTAGAAAAGCCAATTAAAATTAAGAATCTTTGAGGTCGGAGTTTAATTTTCTGAGTTCCCATTTAACAAAAATGCTTTTAAAAGTCTCTTCTCAGTGCACAGGTGTTATTGCTTTATGCATAGTTTTATCATTCCACCAGTTCAAACTGTTTTAAAAGGATATGTGTAGAATTTATTTAAAATGACCATAGTAAAGCTCCCTACCTGATGAATTTGTAGTATGAGAACCAAACATCCATTTTAACAGAATCCAGTAAAAAGTTCAATCTGTTGGATATATAAGATGGAATGCAGCAGCAGGGCCCTGAAATGAAAATAGCGTATGTAATCAGTAGAATATAAATGGCAACAGCGTCCAGTACTCCCTTTTATGATGGTGGAAAGTGAAGGAATTCAGTGGGCAGCCATATGACCAAGTCCTGCATGACTGAGAAGCTTACATTTTTGCATTGTGCTGTAGCACAGAAACTTGTGTATCCAGGAGGAGGTAAATTGTTCCACTGCCTTGTGACTAGAAACTGTGTCTGAGGGGGGGAAAAAACAGAATAAAGGGCCATTATTTTAGCATAGGCATTAAAAATCTGTACAACTGCTGGAAGCATTAATTAACAAAATATTTTCTCATAATGGCCCTAATGTCCTTTTGAAAATAGAGTGGGGAAGCTGTTTGAAATAAAAACTGCAAATAAGGCTGAGTGGTTTACAGTTTAAAGCACTGCCTATGCAGACAAAAACGCAGGGATCATGCCTGGAAATGCAAGGCATGCAAGGATCAATTATTCAAGGTTTAAATGCAAGGAAAGATTTTAAGCCATTTTATTCAATATGTGATCCTTTCATCATGAATGTGTGATCCACATACTGTTGCCAATATGGGTGGCCTTCTTTAGAATCTGGTTGGAGTCCAATCTGTGTTACTGCATGAAATGAGTTTGATGGTGTCAAGTCAATCCCCTGTGAATGATAATCCAGATTATAAAACTGCAGTAAATGATTCAGCATGATTTAGTATTATTTTCAGTTAGTGCCCAGGAGAGGCCAGGACTGAGCTAGCATTAAGAATGAATCATGCTTCCTACTCTTATATAACTAAGGGTTGAGGTCACAGACAACCATTGTAAGAAAGTAACCACAGCCTTCTTTTGCTGTGTAGAGCACTTGCCTTCATAGAGGAAGCATTTGAACAGGGTTATAAACATATTTGTATTTCAGTTCTAAAAGTGTTTTGTGTTTTCTTGCAAAATTGGGACCTGACTCTGCAAGGTACCAAAGACTTCCATCAAGGTGCAACCCTCACCTTCAATAGTTATTAAGGACACTCAACACAATATAGGAAGTGCTCAGCACATTACAGATTCAGGCCTCTGTTACTAAGTGGCTAGGGATAGAACATGTCTGTTTATTGCCAACAGTTCAGTTGCCAGCTAGGGCTAGGTGGCCACTAAAGTTTGCCAATTTCGATTGTTTCTTCTTTAAAGTGGCAGTAAGGCACCCCTTAGAAAATTCATTTGTTGGGGTTGAGTAATTGTTTGATGGACGAGTACATTATCATTAATTTTTATCATCATCCTGATGAAGATGAGTAGATATTTTGTTGTTGGTTGGTTTGTTTTTTGCACACTGGCTGGTAAATTGTCATGTGATTTTAAAAGGCTGTATTAAAGGGCGCTAATATGTAGTACTTCAGAATAGGGGACAGGCCAAAGCAAACCAGATAATATGGAAGCAAAAGCCCTCAGGCAAAGCTGAGAACTGTAAAACATGCAAGTTAACTTGCAAACTTCTACTTCAGTTTTTAGCAGCTTCTTTGGATCTTGCCCTTTAATTGCAGAGGTCAGCTAAGGTGGCAGCAAATAACCCAGCTCTAGGGAATAAATGCATTTGTATCTGGTCAATTACAAGTGGCCCTTATTAGTATGTAGATAGAGTTAACTTAAATAAGCAGGTCCTGTGTGTGTTATGGACTTGGCTGTTCAGTCCAGCCTAACTGTTTTGGTACCATTCTCACTCATAGATGGAAACTATCTTGAGCACTCTTTTCATTAAAGCATTTTCTTGCATTTCTGAGGGAGGAAAATCATTGCAAATGAGCAGCTATGTTAAACATGGCTCATTCCTGCTTGCTGCGCTATTCATCTTCCTGTATTCAGAACACTTTTGCAAACCTAGGCTGAGTTTCTAACAAAACCGCATTGAGTGTAGTCATCTAGTTTATGGTTTGACTGTTCGGGCTGGAAACGGTGTGAAATTTGGTGGCTTCATTCGGTTGGGTGGAGGAGGGGGCGCAAATCAGGCAAAACTTGGTGGGTTTTGTTTTGTGTTGTTGGAACTGAAACTGCTGAGCATCACTTAGTTGGTGTATGTGAAGAGGTGTCTGTTTCTGTAAGGAAGTGTGTTGTCTTCTTAGTGCTATTATTTTAGCTGTGTGATAAGATGGGAAGTAATCTTTTTGTTCATGCAAAGCGTTAGCTCGAATTCCACACCAGTGGCAAGTGTATATGGTGGCAGGCCTTGCACTGTAATAGTGTTAATACCTTTTATTTCTAATTCTCAATGGTTATACTGCCTGTCAAAGTTGGGACATGTTCCTTCTTTTAGAGAATCCTTTTCTCCTTTTAGGATTGAGCATTCCTCATAGCCCAGCACCAGCATAACCATTTATGCCCCAGACAAGTAGGCTTCAAGAAACAGAAAATCCTGTGCATTCTGCACTGTTATTTACAAGTAAATTCCATGAAAAACCCACACAAATGGAGTTTATCTTGTTAACCCCTCTCTTCCCACACTCCCATGCCAAGGGCCATTGTTGTCAGTCAAATGTCAAACAGTACAGTGTACAATGTGTAATTAAGGCTTTAGAAATGCCCCTGAAGCAGGACTATGCTGTGTTTTATACAGCATTTGGGAAGGGATTAATATTCTGTACTAACCCCAAACTTTAATACTGAAGACCAAAACAAAAAAGCTTCCCCTCCCGCTCCACCCCCAACTTGTATGTAAATACAGCTTGTCATGCTGAATGATTTTGGTCTCTTTTTTCCCAACCCCATACACTGTACCACATGGTTATCAACAGACAACAGGTCTGCTGTTTACAGTTTTTCAAAGGGTCAAAGTCTTTCAAAGTTTAATTGTTAATGTACAGACCAAAGGATCAAAAGTAGGATCCTCATTCACGCAGATGGGGCAAACGCTGTGAAGTTACACCAATGCTGTCAATGCTGCTGTAATTGTGGTAATTTGGGGAGATGGGAAACATCACAAAGCAATATGCAGTTTTAGTGACTAGCTCTGAGGAAAGTGAGTGATTTTCCTGTATCCACATTTAGTCTTCACTGACGTGTTTTATGAAATGCCCCCAATATGGATTCAGTAAGTGTGCTATGCAAAAAACTGACCTTTGACTGAGTCTAGTTTAGCATCGCTCCAACTGGTCTGAAGGGGAGCTCTCCTCTACATCACCAGCTCCAGTCAGGTGAGCTGAAAATGATAGTCCTCTGACCCAGTTCCTCCTGCAGCAAGTAGAAGGAGTCCTCTACATTTAAAGGTGTAGTACACAGAATAGAGAATAGCAGTATCTTTCAGTCACATAACTATGTACACCACAATAATGAAACTCGGTACATGTCCAGCCACTGGGTGAGGAACTCTGATAACTAGTTAAATCCATTGTTGTGTCTGTTCAACAAACAGAAGTCTGGTCTTAACAGAAATGATTTCACAAAGAAATTCCCATTATATTGGAGCAGGATCTCTCTCCCTCTCCAAAAAGAAAAGGAGTACTTGTGGCACCTTAGAGACTAACCAATTTATTTGAGCATGAGCTTTCGTGAGCTACAGCTCACTTCATCGGATGCATACTGTGGAAATTGCAGAATATCATTATTATATACACAGACACCATGAAATAATACCTCCTCCCACCCCACTCTCCTGCTGGTAATAGCTTATCTAAAGTGATCATCAAGATGGGCTATTTCCAGCACAAATCCAGGTTTTCTCACCCTCCGCCCCCCCACAGACAAACTCACTCTCTTGCTGGTAATAGCCCATCCAAAGTGACCACTCTTTTCACAATGTGTATGATAATCAAGGTGGGCCATTTCCTGCAGAAATCCAGGTTCTCTCACCCCCTCACCCCCCTCCAAAAACCTGGACCTGGATTTCTGCAGGAAATGGCCCACCTTGATTATCATACACATTGTGAAAAGAGTGGTCACTTTGGATGGGCTGTTACCAGCAAGAGAGTGAGTTTGTCTGTGGGGGGGCGGAGGGTGAGAAAACCTGGATTTGTGCTGGAAATGGCCCATCTTGATGATCACTTTAGATAAGCTATTACCAGCAGGAGAGTGGGGTGGGAGGAGGTATTATTTCATGGTGTCTGTGTATATAATAATGATATTCTGCAATTTCCACAGTATGCATCCGATGAAGTGAGCTGTAGCTCACGAAAGCTCATGCTCAAATAAATTGGTTAGTCTCTAAGGTGCCACAAGTACTCCTTTTCTTTTTGCGAATACAGACTAACACGGCTGTTACTCTGAAATCTCCCTCTCCAGGTTCTCAGAGTGACTTTAAAGGATATAAAATAAATAATTTAGGATCAGGATTGGATGGAGGACACCCAATGAAAATTTAAAAAAATTATTGATCTGGGTTTGGGGGAAAACGTAGTGGGAATGGGATGGAAGGGGGGAAGGTTTGTAGTTCCAAACTATTTAGTGTTGAAAGGCACCAGTTTAACCCATGAACACTGCGTTCCTATCCACACCCAGTTTGCACACTGATTTCAATAGCTGGATAACAGAGCAAAATGTGTATTACTATTATTATTTGTCAAAAGTGACCTGCCTTCCTCTCAACACTGTGTAAGGTTCTGTACATATGTAGGGACAAACCAGGGCTGCTTTCAAGGGCATGCAATTTAGATTTGTGCATACTAATTTTGCTTTCTCTGTTTTGCCATCCAGTCCTTCTTTCTTTGTAATGTTTTTAGTTTTGTATTATTATATTTATGATATTTCTTTGAAAATTGTAGGCATTTTTTATGCTCATTTTTGACAAATTGTGATGGGATTTCTTTAAGCAAATCGTGTTTAAAACGTGTAACGATTGCAGCTGTAAAATTAATTTCATTTGTATTTAGTCAGGTGTGGGCACTGACAGTCAAACAATATCTAGCATGGTAAGTCAGGATTCAAAAATAATTATGGGTTTCTGTTGTCTTCCATACTTTACTCCATTGTTTAACTTAACATGTAGGCTACTGCTAGTTTCGCTATAGCAGGGTCTCTCATTTTGTCTGCTGCTGTTTTTACTGTTCTGAGTCAGTAGCTACAACATAACCTTTTTTCTTTCTTAGGGTGCAAACAGTCTGAAAAACAGCTTTATCAGCATATGAAATGGTAGAACTTGTTGTCAATAGCAGTTCTTAATCAAGAGGGTCCTGACAGATTAGTAGTGTATCAGTCAAACCTCATTTTTTATATGCGAGAATATCTGTTTTTATTACTAGATGTAGTAAAAACAGAGATGCTCCATTTATTTATAGGATTTGTGTGCTATAGGTAACTGCAGTATAATCTGCCTCTTTCACAAATTCAGCTCGCACTTGGAAAATTCCCCTTTTTAAGGGTGAGAAATATTTCACTGTGTCTGCTTGGCCCTACATGATATCTTCCTACCTCATGCTAATACCAGTCATACGAATTGTTCTAATTATAAACACGCCAGTTCTATGAATTTGGATTTTAAACTGCTTTTTCATTATACCATATATTGAGACTCCCAAAAATTTTCACTGAGGAGTTAATAGCAGACTTAAAGAGGTTATAGGCCTGTGTTTTATCCACTAAACCACCTAGTCCACACCTGGAACTGCGCCAAGGAGTACATCTGCTATATATCTCAATGAACAAACTATTCTATTCTGTAAGATTGGTATCAGCAGGGTCCTCTGTTTCCAACCATGCACATTTGCTCTGAGTCATGAAATTAATTAATTGAAAAAAATGTATTGTAAAATAGAGCAGCAGTTCTGATTTACTAGTCTTCTGTGCATTTGCAAATATTTTTCCCCCTATGGCTAGAGATATATTAACAGGTTTTGTTTCAATAGATGAACCGATGTACATGTTTTAAACAGTGATATAAAGAATTAAACGCTTGTAAAGATTCCGTCATATTGTCATATTTATTTATTTAGATTTATAATATACACCTCTCAATGCACCCACTGAATCTACTGTACTTGCCTCCTCCCTTATGTACCAAGCAACCTTTTTTCACTCTATACTGAATCAACACTTCTTGAATGATCATACCCTGGTATGTTATGCTTCCATAAATGATGCTGGAGCACCGGAGAGGGCCTCCCATTGATTTCAGCATGAGCAGGACTCAGCCCTTAAACTGTGTTTTTTGGACAGTTTTAGAATAAGAAGTGGTGTCTCTAGAAATAGGGCTCACTTTTAGTTCATTTTATACAGGAGTTTTTTTGTTGAAATTGATCAACTGGCTATCTGCCTGTCTGGCACCCAGATATTTTGTACTAGGTGCATTATCTCCATTAATAAATAAAAAAAAGAAGTTAGACTCAGGTAGGTCATGGTCGGGATTGATGGACCTTAGTAGATTCACAGGGTCATTAAAGATTTGGAGAAAACCACAGATGTATGGGAAGCTTTTTGAAGTTAAAAATCAATTGAAAAGTTTCGTGCCTAACTCCCCTTCAAGCCTTTGAAAATCTCCTCCTACTTATGCATTTTTTCTTCAAGTGTAGCTATACGGACAAGATGCCGAGTCCTTTACTCACAATGAATAGCATCTTCAGACACAAGTCCTATTGAAGTCCGTGGGCTATTTGTGGAATAAAGCACTATTCAGTGTGAGGCAGTCTCAGAGTTTGGCCCACAGTAAGGGGTGACTCCTGCTCCCACTGGCATCAGTGAGACTCCCATTGACTTCAGCTGGAAAAAGGGTAGGATCAGATCCTATGTGTGTATATATTCTATTTCTCCTTGTACCTACATTCTCCATATAATATGATGGAATCCTCTGAAAGAATAATCACCTTCCTCACTCTCCCCATCATGTTCATCTATATGAGTGGAATTTCGAAATGACCAGGGCTGGATCCTCAGGTCCTTATTTGTTTTTGTGTTGCTGAGTGTTTTTTCCTTGTATCCAGAGCTTTGTGTTTGTAATTTTATGTACACATATAATCTATTATGATGAACAAAAAATGAGCTCTGTAGGGCCTGATTCTGATAATTTCTTTAACTTCAATTGACTTAAATAGTTAAATATCTATAGTAACCTGAACTATATGAGTATTAATATTACAGTACATGAAATGATGGGAGTTGCCTTACCAAGTGGGGGGTCAGTGCTAACGAGGCCAATTCAATTAAGGTGGAAGTGGCCTGTTCTCAACAGTTGAGAATCAATATGAGTTTTGCTATCTTTACCAGATAATTTGTGCTTTGTATGTCTAATATGTAACATGTTGATTAGTGTTTTTGTTATATTAAGAAGGTGTTTGTTTTACTATAGGCCAGGTCTCTTGCAGATTAGTCTACTTGTATACAGTTTATTAGATGTACGGGGCAAGATTTTCAAAGGGGCCTCAACCTAACCTCGACTTAGGCATCTCTGCTTGTGTATGTTTCTTGAGTAGACTTGCACACATGGGTGAGAGGATTTACACATGAGATGGCCACCATCTTGGCTGACATACTGGGGATTGAACCAAACACTTCCAAAGTTAAAAAGCATGAGCCAAGCCTCTCTAGTTGGGGATGACACTGACCCATATAACAGACCTCTGTAAAATGAGCACAGATGGGGACCTGTTAACACACTAAATAGTAGATTACACATGCACAATTTCCTATTGTCTAAATGGGTTTTGCATATGTATATTTTATCATCTCTGCACGTTACTGTGTTAAAAATTGTGTGTCCCCTTGGAGAGTTGTACACACACAAGTGGAGACAGTGTTTTCAAAATGTCTTCAGGATTAATGGAGAACTTGATCATCCAGTTATTGTCTGAAACCATACGCCCTGTGAATGCCCCTGCATACAATGTTATGTGTTTGTGTTTTTAAAGGTAATGGTTGTGGAGAGGATTATCTTTTCTCTGTTTACTTTATTAATCCAATTAAAAATATCCAAGACTAGGAAGTACTTTTCCAGTATTATGATCCCATTAGTTAAACAAAAGAGGTTATAAGTGAAGAAAGAAAACAGACTAAGTAGAAGCTGTCTAAATAATATACAATAACTATCAGTCTGCTCTGAAAAGTAACTAAAAATGGCAACGTCTTACTCAGCAGATCTGCTCCCTGTCTATTTCATTAGCTCTGTTGATATTAGGGATATAAATATACTTTTACTACTTTTTTACTTGTGGTAGTATTGCAGAGCCAATGAAGTTAAAGGAAAAGGAGCTAGATTCAATTCTGGCTCATGCATCATCTATCAAATTGTTAGTTAAGAGCCAAAGTCTGCTCTGTGATGTATGAACAGAACTTCCAATAAAACCAATTAATGTTGAACCTGTGTATCTCAAGGCCGAATTTGCAGGACCAAAATCTGCCCTCACTGAAGGCAGCAGAGTTGCATAGATGTAAATGAGAGCAGAATATGATCCGCAGGACCTTTCTGTTTCCTGATGCTGCATGTGCCAGAAAGAATTCTGATTGATATTCGTATCTCAGGATGTGTTCACAGGTTGACAGTTTGAACATAATCATTTTGTTAAGTGAGAAAATTGGATTGGGAGTGAGACATAACAATAAACATGGAACCCCAAGATGCCATCTGCACATAGTCACTTTTCAAAGAAGAACGGCATCTTAAGAACATTTTCTTTTTTATTGGGGAAGCGTATTGTCTCGTTAATATTTTCAGGATTCTGCGAAAGAGAAGGCGATGCGTGTGATTTCATGCATAATCACCAGTTCCTGCGTTGTATATTCTGCAGTCCTTTCATAAATATGCCAGTAATGAAAGCAAGGGTCTCAATATGAGAAACAACTTTCTGTTAGGGAGGAAGGCTTTCTAGAATAGATACTGAAGCAGCAAAGAACTGAAAGTGGTTTTTGAGAAGTGTTGACCTCCTTTCGTGCCACTTACTGTGAATTAAAGCTGTGAGTGAGAACTAGTTTGGGCATGTGGTACAGCACTTACAGCAACTGCTGCCAAGGAAAAAGATTTGTGTTTCTAAGGAAATGCAACAAAAGAAAATGGTTTAAGAGCCAGTAGCTGTCACAGTGTAAAAGTATCTATGTTCAGATAGGGAAAAAAAAAGCTGAAATAGGTAATTTTATACACAGGTTGCAGTATGCTCTTATTCCGATAATGCAAAGTTCAAAAGCAAACAACTGTAAGTGTGTGGGGTTTAGCACATCTCATACCATTATAGCTTTCAAAGTCAGACTGGATAAAATCAGTTGTGACCTGCTCTATGCATGTGATCGCACCATGACTTGACTGTTGTTTGTCATTCCTTTGGGAGTTATTAGTAACAGCGAGCTACCATATAAAAGGGATATATTTAAGGCAAGGAAACTGGGGTTTCATGGCTACTTGGGAATCCTTTCTTAGCAAACCAAAAGGGAAAAATTGTCAGCACTCCAAAACCAATGCTGCCAAACACTATCAATTTCCACTACATTACGGTTATAAATATCTGGGGACATGAAGCCAGTTTACATACACTCAGTGATTTGTAGCAAGGATGTTATGAGAATTGGTCATGCAATAAAGTGTCATTAAAGGACAAAAACCATAGACAGAATGTGAAGGAAAATTACTTCTATATTTATACAGTGCCTTTAACTCCTTTTTCTCCCGTCAATTGGAAAGGGAACCACCTGTCTCTGTTGCTTATGTCAGACTGCTCCGTGGAGACATAAGGCTGTTGGAAAGCACATGATACTATACATATTTACACCAAGCCCGTATCTGATTGAGATTGGGCTTTGAGACCTGTGAGTTGACTAGTTTCTTCATCATATCTTTATGCATTAAATATGTGTTTGAACTCACTTGAAAGCCGTGTGATCTTATGATAGATTCATTTACGTAATAGTTAAATGACTGATCATGTGCCCTCCAACTCCTTTTCCATGCAAATCTTGAGGAATTTGAATATTATCTAATGCAGTGAAATGTCCTCAATAAGAAATTACTGTTTAAAATAACCAATATTTGTATGTATATCAATTGCCTAGAAGATATTTTTGTCTGCTATTTGCATGATATGGAAAAGACTTTCACTAACAAGCATTTTAAGCTACTTGGTGTTGTTTCCCCTTTGGAATGATCAGAAGTGTGCATATTTGGGGATGTATTTTCCGTCTCGCTTTTTGAAGCCAGCAAAGTATCTAATTTGTGGAAGAAGAGAAGAGTCTGAAATAGTAACAGGGACTCAAGCTTGAACTAGCAAGTTTTTGAGCAGTTCTGGGAATTCTTATTCAGTAGCAATTGGTGAAAATGAAGGACTATATTATGCCCTTGGATTCACCGTTCGGCTCTCACTCAAGGCAGTGGGAGTCAAATGGGAACATGTGACTGCAAAATTTGGCCCTAAGAGTTGTAATGTTTTCTTATAAAGACATAACCTGTAATCAATGGGAGTTTTGTATGCACAGTGACTGCAAAATCTGGCCCTTGGGGACACACTGGCAGAGGGTCATCTAAGGCTCTCTGTGCCAGAGAATCACTGGTGCAGCTCTACACAACAAGTTGGGTGAAGCAGTTTCACGTGGAGAACTTTTGAACATATTGTGCACTAGAGAAGTGGACCCTGTGCTGACTCAGGGCAAACTTGAGGTGGGCTGGGTGAAAGGCCAGTGGACCTGTGGATACATGAACCCTCACACAGCGAACACAGAAGAACTCCAGACAATATTCAGCTGTAGTCTATTGCAGCCAAGTGGCCCATCCCACAATTGGGGAGTGACCTTCTTTTCACTCTGAACAGCTACATATGGCCTAATTGTCAGAATTTTTATAGAAGTCAGCAATTTCATCCTTATGGGCTACATTCTCCTACCCTTACTTATGATGGGGTTGCCTCAGTGATTTTGTTGGGACTGCTTGCTGCATCGGATACTACTCAATGTGAGTAAATGTGACACAATCTGGTCCTATTGCTTTGGCAGAAGGGTCATGTGCATTAGTAGAAGGAAGGACTGGAATGAGGCCTATAGGTGGAAATTTCAAAAACACCCAAATCACTAAGAAGCAAAAATGCTCTTTAAAATCAATGGGACTTATTATCCTAAGTGACTTAAGCACTTTGAAAATCCCTTGCTATGGGCCAATGCCTAGTATGGGCTCTTGGGATCACATGATGAGACAAAAATCTCCACTTTCATTTTTAGAAGTATGTATCTAGTCGTCATGGCTATCAAGAAATGCTTGAAAATATGAATTTATAGCCCCAAATTGCCCTAATTCAGCCCTTATAGAAGGATGACTAGCCTGTGGTTCTCTTTGTCATCTCCTAGAGCACAGAAGTTAGGCCTGGAAAGGAGCTGCTGGATCATCTATTCCATTCCCATATGTTATCGCAGAATTCTCTTGTATACTAAAGCCCTCAGTGCCGTAATATATGATTGATATTAATTAGGTTTGTGCAAAGTACTGCACTCCTCAACTTGAACTGAACCAGAAATAAATATATTGCTATATATTACCATTTTATTCGTTGAGAAGAAGAATAGGATGAAGGCACCTATGTGAAACCCACAGTACAAGCTTCAGATTGAATTAATACCAGCAGTGCCTTGAGATTAATTTGGTTACTATGGGTACAGCATAAGAAATAGTATACCATAATGTAACTATGTTTACTGATTCATTTCTGGCATTAAAAACTAAAGCCACATTATATATGCAACAACAGTCTTTTCTTCCTTGGAAGAAGAAGGCGGGTACATTTTAGTAATTAAAGTGAATGTTGCCCTCTGAAAAGTGCGAATGCTCTACTGGAAGAAAAGCTGTTATTCTCCTTCAGGATCTGCCCCACCACATGTAGCAGAGTATGATATACCAAATGAGAACTGAGAAAAAAAAATCATCATCCCAGGAAGTTTCCAGTCTTCTACAGCTTCTTGTTAAGTCTCTTTTGTAACATGATGACCTCCATTTTTATATGCCATTCAAGTGTATTGGTCAAATGTCACTTTCTAACATCATGTTTCTTCGTATCTCATCAGTATGAAAGAGATGGAACAAGTTTTGCATCTTAAGATGTTGAAAGCTGGGCAATAATAAAATAAGGCAATGAAAGTACCATATATTCAGAAAGCAATTATTTTAAAGGGTTTCAGTTTTGACATGCTTAGATTAAGCATGAAGCTTTTGTTTCATACACTTGCTGTCAAATATGTTGTTAAATACTGATACCACCTCCTAAGAGAACAACTTTTAAATTCCAAAATGCAAAGGATAAGCACTAAATATTTTGGTAGATATATTATGCCATAACGTCTACTGCGTTGTTCTTAATACAAAGCGCAGTAAGGCTTAATTAAAAAGTGATTGTACAATCTATCACAAACCTGCATTAGGGATATGGATGCCAAGAAAATTAAGTTGTATAGGTGGTGATAATGAAATCGATTTTTTATTGAATAGTTTTTATTTCTATGGCTTTGTTTTCTGTTCTTGCCTCTTTGTCAACAGTTAAGACATTCTCCATCCAAACTCTTTGAAAGCTAATTGGAGTCCATTGCTTCTTTGTTTGCATATTTATGACCCATTTAAGTTATTTGTTCATTTTTGATCTGTTAAAAAGCTTGATAAACTTTTGACTCAGAGAATCAGTGCAGAAGAGTATGACAGTAAACAAAGAAAAACAAGGCCTTCAGATCTTGTTTTTGCTAGTTCCTCCAAAGGAATATGCAGGTAACTACCAGCACAAAGTTTATTTTGATTTCCTGTTAGCAAAATTCACAGAAAAACTAAAAGGCACCAGGTACAACCTGAAATATTACTTCACTGACTTACCCCATAATAAGTAATGGTCTGGCATGAAAACCTGATAAACAGAGAGCAGTAATGAAGATGAAACTATACTTCTTGTAGTGTAAGAGACAGTGAAGAATGTAAAATGGAAGTAAGAGTCTACAAAAACTGGGCCAGATTTATCCCTAGTGTAACTCCATCACCTTAAATTCCATTGACTTTTCAATTCCTTTAGCACTCCAGTCATTGGAATTACACCAGGGATAAATTTGATCCTTTTTGCTAAAGCCAAGCACAGTTATTATACACAAAACAAAATGTCAGGAAATAGTCGTGTGCTCTGCCATGTAATAATTCCTCACCGAATAGTAAGTCAATGTTGAATGTGCTGTTGGAGAAGTCCCATTATTAAATATTTAGAAATGGATCTGAAGCAAAGTAAACGATAAAACAGTAATGATTTGAATACATCCTTTCTTCTTTCCTCTCTCCTTTTTATACTTTAAAAAAGTTGGTGTCTTGCAAAACACAGAGCAGGGCTTTCCTAAGCAGAACTCTGGGATCAGCCAGCACAGCTTCATTTTCATATCTTAAGTTCTCATGTTCAGTTTTGCCACAGTGTCCTTTATGCTGTGAACTCAAACAGCACAACAAAGAAGAAATACTGCTTTAAATGATCTTGCTGCTCGTCCTTAGTCCACATATTGCAATGCACTGCACATCGCAGCTAGCAACTCCTGTCGTGCTTTGGCGCAATATGCAACTTGGGATAATGTAATAGAGAAGACAAGCACAGCACAAGGCACTGAAAGCCATAAGAAGCATAGAAAGCTTACGTTTCTGGTATGCAGCAGTACAGATATTTGAAAGGTTAGGTTCTGTCTATTTTTAGCATTGGGACTGATCTAAAAATGAGGGTGATGTAAAAATTACATGTCTCTCTCCTGGTTTATCAGAGATTTTGAACAAAATGTATAAAAGATACTGCTCTCTAAATCAGATGAGATTTTTTGAAATAAAGCTGTGCCTTTTATTTAGAAGAGAACCTTTTATATCCTTGATTAAAATACCTTTACTGTCTATTTCACTGTTAGATGAGCATTTTTAGACTTTAGCAAAATTAAAGAAATATGACTTTCCCACTTATTGTTTGGGAAGATTTATTCCCCTGTGTAAATGACTTTTTAAAAAAAATTGGTAAGGCATTTTCTCTGGTATAAAATAAATCTGAAGATAAATTATCTGTACTGGTTAATATCCCCTATCATTAAAATGGCTAAATGAAAATCAAACATGTTGTTATTTAGTACCTGCATCCCTTTCATGGGAGACAAAATTGAACATGTATATTGGGCAGGAATTGCCAGCTATGCTACGATTTATAGCATTGTCCGGGGCTCGGATTAACCTTTACCATGTGTTTCCCCCACCCTATCCTAAAACTGTCAGCACTCTATCTCTAAAGTATATGTCTGTGGTTGGTTTTGTACACTCCCATTCAGCTTTAAAAGAAAATCTGCAAACAATGTAATATTATCTTGAGCTGGAGCACAAACGTTTTTCCATTTCTTTGTAAACAGGGTTGCATATGAGAATGAAACAGCTGGAGATATACCTTCACAAAACCCTTGGGGATGCTTCTTAGTCATTTCTCCATTGTATGCAGTTTTAGTTTAATAAATTGGTAATAATATTATGATGAAGTGCTCTCTGGTTTTGGTTTGCTTACCTTTTTTTTTACTTGCAAGTTCTACTTGAAATTCATAAATTAAAATAAACTTCAAATTAAGCAGCTTCCTATTTTTGGCTGGGTGGTTGGTTCTTTTCTGGTGGGAGAGGAAGGGTAAATCTGTGAATATGAGTGAAAGACTGATGCTACAGCCATGTCAAGGGTTTGGTGCAGGCATTGCTTCTGCTCATGCATCTCAGTCCAGATCTGCTGTTCCAGGTGTGGAGTTCTATTAAGCAGAGAATGCAAATATTGCTCAATTGTGTCAGCTTGCCTGGGAGTTTTACAGTGGGGAAGATATTCACTAGGAACAAACATGAGACCAGCAAATTCATTTTACTTGTTGCCTGACATAGATTTGAACTTTAACTGGGTCTCCCTTATGGCTCATGATTTTGACATTGAAATGATGAAAGAGCAGACATACAGAAGAGCTTTCAGGATAGGGCTGGTACATATTTATGAAATAAGTAGCAAACATTAACCTATTATGGACATAGTCGATCTAAGATACGCAACTTCAGCTACGAGAATAGCATAGCTGAAATTGACGTATCTTAGATCGACTTAGAATCACTTACTTCGCATCCTCGCGGCGCCGGATCGACAGCCACTGCTCCCCTGTCGACTCCGCTTCTGCCTCTCGCCCTGGTGAAGTTCCGGAGTCGACAGCAGAGTGATCGGGGATCGATCTGGCGGGTAGTGTAGACGTGGCCTAAGCTGGTGCCAGCTGCTGAATGGGATAAACGTCTTCTACCCTTTCCACACTCTTTCCTTCCCCATACTTGCTTACTCAGAAGTCAGGCACAACCTGGCCCTTTATATGGTGCAAAATCAGATTTTTAATTCCCATTGTTTTTGTATATTGTATTTTCCTTTGTGCTCATAAAAACCATATCTATGCCCCATATTACAACAATTAGGTCAAATGACTACCATGTAGAATTATTTCCACCTTATACTTCATTTTAATATAAAAAATGCCAAGAGCGAGGCCCAAGAAAAAAGGCTGACTCAATTCCATGGAGCTCTGTCTGAGGAAGTTTTTATTTGAACATGAGAGATGTGTCGGTAAGGCTGTCTGTCATCTCTAGTTTATTAACAAAAATTGCTAGGAGGCACTAAAGCTGTCCACTGCCTTTCCCTCTGTTCCTTCACTCAAAGGTGCTTCATTCACGTTGACTTTACTATAGCTGTTTTGTGTAAAACAAGACTTGATTTTAGAGCATTTAAAGGTTACTGTTCTTTTCAGTACTGGGCTGTGTACACTCCAGTGAAACCATTTTCCTAGCCACTTTACGGAACAGACAAAGTTAGAAAGCTATGTGATATTTCCCCCCTCCCCCCCCCATTAGATACAGTAATGCTTTGAAGTGGAGCTGGTAGGGAAGGGTGTCGTGCTCGCCCGTAGCAATGGGAACTTCCCAACATTTTGGTTTGTGCTTGGAGATCCCAGCCCCATGAACAAGTGACCACGTTGCAAAACCATCTCCAAAACTGAGTTGAATTGGCACTCCTATCAGCAGAATGGTTAAGGAATGAATGGCTACTGAGCCTGAGCTGTCCTTTACAGTCCAGAGTTGAGGTCTGGACGCTTCCTCTGCTATCACCCATCCTGTAGATATACCAAGGACTCAATTTCCATGGTTTTTAAACTCATCCTTTGCAAGCACTACCTTTGCATACACACATTTTTTTTAAGGAAACAAAAATGTGCATAACTGTATGCTTCCTATACAATAACCCTTCCCTATAAGTCAGTGGTGGGCAAACTTTTTGGCCCGAAGGCCTCATTGGGGTTGCAAAACTATATGGAGGACCGGGTAGGGAAGGCTGTGCCTCCCCAAACAGCCTGGCCTCTGCCCCCTATCCGCCTCCTCCCACTTCCCGCCCCCTGACTGCCCCCCTCAGAACCCCCGACCCATCCAACCCCCCCTGCTCCTTGTCCCCTAACCGCCCCCTCCCGGGACTCCCGCCTCTAAGTGCCCCCCAGGACCCCATCCCCTACTCCCTGTCCCTTATCCACACCCCCGCCCCCTGACAGGCCCTCCGGAACTCCCACGCTATCCAACCCCCCCATTCTCCATCCCCTGACTCCCTATCCACACCCCCACCCCCTGAAAGGCCCCCCCCCCAGGACTGCCATGCTTATCCAACTCCCCCCCATTCCCTGTCCCCTGACCGCCCCCCCCAGAACCTCCTGCCCCTTACCCAGGCCCAAGCCCCCTTATCATGCTACTCAGAGCAGCATGTCTAGCCACCGCAGCCCCCGGCCAGAGCCAGACACGCTGCTGCACTGCCCTGTAGGAGCGTGCAGCCCTGCTGCCCAGAGCGCTGTCCTCAAGGCGGCATGTCTGCGGGGGAGGGAGGACAGCAGGGGAGGGGATGCGGGCTAACCTCCCTGGTGGGGAGCTGAAGGGCCGGGCAGGATGGTCCTGCAGGCCGTAGTTTGCCCACTTCTGCTATAAGTACTACCTGTAGAAGGCAGCATTTCTCAACTGTTATGTCAGCTGTATATGAACATATGACACGTCGAATCAGTGAAAATGGCAGCATGTCCAGTTCAAATATGTGTCATCTCAGGAGAGAAGAAAATGCATAACCCTGTAATGGTTTGTTAGAGAGGTTTAGCCAAGTCCTCATAGACTAGTACAAATGCACCTTGAGCACACCAGGGACTCTTTAATGTGCAATAAGGCAAAACTTTAAATGATGCCCATTTTTTGGCTGAGTGGGTGGATATGGGGCTCTTTAGGTGATATCTATGAAAATGGTGTTATGCTCCCCTTTAGAAATGTACAGAATTAATTTGCCTTAGAGAGCAATCCATCTAAACATAGATTTAATATTGTTAATAGTCATATATGTTAGTATTTACAGTACCGAGCACCAATAGTGTACCCAGCATTGTACAGATACAGAGGGAGTCAGAGTCCCTGCCAAAAACAGCTTAACTCTTAATACACCTTACACCTTAAGAGTACTTTAGATGAGAATGTTAGAACAGTCTTAGCTCCTAAAAATATTACCCCAGGGTTACAGCAAGGTACCTAGTATGCCCCATATGATACCAGATACTGGGCTTATCCTACTTAGGCCCTGCTCAGAACAAGTCAGAAAAATATTGCTCATTGAACAGAAGTTTCTAGAAGTTATTATGAGAGCTTAAGGGAAATTAAGTTACGACTAATGCTAATAAATGTAACCAGGAGAATCTGGATGGGATTTTCCAAAGCACTTACGAGAGTTAGGAGCACCAGTCTTATCCCTTAGGTGCTTTTGGAAATCCCACCTCTGGAACTGTTGCCTGGCTGTTTCTTGTATTGAAAGAGCAATTGCACACACGGAAAAGTGCAATAACAGTAAAGTGTTCAGCCTGCTGTATGGAAATGGTGCTTTTGAACACTTGGGGCCAGACTGAGTGGGAATGCAATTGAAGAGCTTGCAAGACACCTGCCCCTAGTACTCACAGTCAGTCTCTCGTGCTTCCTAGGGACTTAAGAAAAATGGATTTTTAAAAGAGAAAAATAACTCAGTGATTCCCATCCCATTGCTGTAACAAAGAGGTATCAACAGTGATCTGTGGTCCCAGTCCTGCAACAGACTCTATGCAGGCAGTTTCCTGTGCTGGTATAGAGCACCACTGACCATAATGGAGCTCTGCTCAGGTATAAGAGTCTGCTCATGTGCAGCAACTTGTGAAACTGGGGTCTGTCTTCCTTACTAGCAGGAATTTCCCTGTTCCTCCCCCCCCCCCCCCGAAATCTGCTCTCAATCCCTTATAAAGCTTTCTATACGAAACTGACTCCTTTATGTGGTTCCGCCTCCCCAAACTGAAAAATTCCAAACTCGCAGGTGTGATATAAGAAAATGGGTACATTTCTTTAGAGATTAGTTTTTCTTTAAAACAGTGATACTGGAATGAAAGACATTGGTCGTACTACTTTTAACGAGGCTGACAAACTGGTTTTTTTTTTTTTTTTTTTTTTGCTGTTTATAATGAATATACGTTCTGGAAAAACATGTGTTCCAAAAGTTGGGAAAAACCTCTTATAACAAGCATATTTCTATACAGTCAATTTTTTGGTGGTGACAAATCCCTTACTCTTGTCTTGTTTTAATAATATTCACTAATAAATAATTTCATAATGTTTATTAAGGGGAGATTTCAGAAATGCCAAAGATAGTTAGGAGTCTAACTTTCAATAGGATTTAGGCACTTTTGAAAATCTTCCCCAAAACTTTCAGTCATAAAGGGCCATGACTGTGAAACCCGTACTCCCACTGATGAGCACTTAATCTGGTAACTGTTCATCTTCAGGGCAGTGGGGTTACTCATGTCTATAAGTATTTATCAGTGTGAGTAAGGGCTGTATAGTTGGGCTCAAAGTATGTGAAAGTATCTGTTTTTAGACCCGATCTTGATCAAACTCCCATTATCTTCAGTGGTGGAGGACTGAGGCCATTGTACCAGTATTGGAGATAGACAAAGATCTTTTACCCATTTTTGACTCTCTGGAACGTCACAGGTTCAAGATGTTATTGGGTTCTGGTTCTGCTTAGAGCCGACTGGTAGGAAAAAGGAGCAGAGAAGAAAAAAATCGAACAGGGCAAAAATGCAGCACATGGCTGGAAGAGTGGTAAACAAATGCAAAGTGAAGAGGGGTAGAGAGAACATTTCTAATAAAAAATTAATACAGTATGTATACTTTATAGAGGACACCCATTTGTGCTAACTTAGCTTCTGAGCAGTGTTCTTCTGTCCTTTATACAAAGCACAGGCTTATCTTACATTAAAAAAAAGTTGTATGACTCCTGGGGCAGGTAGTGGAAATGAGTTTCAATTCCATGAAAACTGGTTTGTAAACTGTAACTTGCTGAGACACATTGTTTGTGATTTGTAAAACCTAATGGTTTGCTCATCATTAGACTGTAGCATCTCCTCTGATAAAGTAGCTAAATCTGTTGAGTATCAGCAACATACAGTACTTGTGTGTGGGGGAGGGGGAGCGGGGGGTAAGTACAGTTCCCTGTTGATCAGTGGTATAGGTGAAGGAAGTTGGGCCAAATTTCTCAAAAGTCAACTCAGATTTTGGATGCCTCAGTTTTTGAATGTGCAACTGGAGACAACTTATGATGTTTGAAGAGGGGCACCCAGAAATGAAGGAAACTAAAAGCAGTAGCCACTTTGGAAAGTTTGAACCATAGAGAGGAGGTGAGGGCTAAAGGGACCAAAAGGACAAATGGTATGGGTGAGAGAAAAGGGTATTAGAAGAAAGAGACCTAGTGAATGATGTGTGCAGAAAAAGATTGCGGGACTAGAGATAGGGTCCTGGAAGAAGAAAAGGCAGAATTTTGGAAGCACAGCGAAGCAGAGACGGCATGCTCGGGAAGCAGAGGAAGAGAAATGGCAGTCAACAGAGTGCTGGCCTCCTGAGGGGGGGGTGGAAAACAGTGCCAAGGAGGCCTGAAGTCTTTACCATAAGATCTCTCTGACTGAGGAGATCTTTTGTTTCACATGATGCTGTAGGGCAATCTAATTAGTTTGAAAAGTCTACTTGTAATGAGTGTGTCCTCAGTAACTGCCTAGGAAACACATTTGTTCAGCTTTTAGCATTTACGAAGCATTAGAGGTGAAAGTCACTGAAACTAGCACAGAGAGGTGTAAGAATCCAGGTTTCCTCAGGGGGAGAGTAGCTTTAATTTCTACTGTCAGCATCCATTAGAGGCTGCGTATTCATGTGTAAAGACTGCACAATTATATGAACCCATCTTTTACTTTGGCGTAGCCTCCGTAAGCTACCCACCTGTTGGAAGGCAGTTTGTGGCCATTGCCTGCTTCCTTGATAGATGTGGGTCTGCCAGCGCTCTTTGCTCTGCATGAACAATAGGAGAATCTAATCCCATAATTTAAAACCCTCTGTTTACACAATTGCTTATGATCACTTCAAAACTATTTTCTATCATGATATACTATTGGAACTTTGTTTTGCATTACATATATGGTTGGTTACAAACCGCGTTTAAGGACATTGATAAAAGATATCTAATGGGCAAGTTCATGGTAAAATTTGAGCTAGACAGGTCTTTAAAAGGTAAGCCTCTCCATAACAGACTGAGAACCCTTGTTTAAACCATGTGATCTAGAATCGTGCTGGGAAAATGGTTTTCAAGTACAGTTTGGTCAGAACATTCCTTGACATCCATTCTGGAAAATTGTTGCTGCAAGAGCAGGTCAAGCCAGTGTGTGGACAGGCCTTTAGTAAAGCGCTATACTATTATTAGTTGTTGCTGGTACATTATGTGCTAGGAAAGTTCTCCCATCTCTAAAGCTAGTATGAAATCACCACAAAGGTTACAGTTTGTATTTATCAGTTAACTTGCTAATTTGAAGCAAACGTAGTGAGGTGGAATTGTAGAAAATAGAAACAACACGAGCAGGTCAAAATATCCAAAACAGCAATATACAAATGTTCCAGTGTAAATACATTTCTATAAAAGGTGTGAATGGAACTTAAAAAAAATGATGGATTCTGTACAGTCAATGAACACAATTATAAGTAGGTATTGAAGGAGAATATTCCACCAAGCATGGATCCACTGATAATAATTAATAAGAATCTACTCCACTTCAGTCAGTCGGGTGCCCAACATTATTTCACAGTTGACTGTTCTGAGGGTAGAGGTAATGACCTTTGCCCCAGATCTTAATAATTTACTGCAGTTTTATCATTAAATCAGCATATAATTGGGAAGGAAATTAGGTTTTTTTCATGGTGAGAGCCAAGTAATACCGTTAATTTAATCATTTGTAGGAAAAGGCTTTCTATAGTCATAGGGTATTTTGTTGTGGGTTTTTTTAATTAAGTAAAGTAGAAACAATGTCACTTTTTGTCATTCATGTTTGATGAAAATATGACAGTGTGATGTGATTTGCAACTTAAACACAAGCAGGGAAATCTGTACTTTTTTTCAAATCCGGCAATGATAAATTGTCAAATAAGCCAAGTGTTTTCCTGTGACTTGTTACAATTTTTGGAATGCATTTAGTATCTGAAAAATAACCTCTTGCAGCCTCTTTTTGTCTTTTCTCTCAGCAAAATCTCTGTAGCTTGATAATAACTACATTCATTTAGCATTTAGAATAATCAAGTTTGCAAATAACTTAACAATGAAAATGAATATTTCATAGCAAGGAGAATGACCAGTTATGGTTTTGTGACTATAACTAGCAGGACAGCATGACTCATATCTAGCACTTATATTTTGCAAACTAGGCTTTTGAATACAGCTAATTAAAAAGAGACAAAGACACAACTTTTTTAAAAATGAAAAGGCAGGTGGAGATGGTTAAACAAGACCTTTATTTTTTTCTGTTGTGGGAAATGTTCTGCAGTTATGTTTGGTACCTTCAGTTTGTTATGTATTCAGTATGTAGTGTCATCATAAACCAGTTGCACCTGCAGCAGCTCCCATTGTCTCAGGGAGAGAGCTGTAAAAGGCTTAAAGAAGAAACACTTCTGTTAATAGCATGTCGTGTTTTCACATGACAACGAGAGCATTCTTGTTTTTAAACAGAAAATGCACAGCCCAGGTCAGCGAGGTTGGAATACAGTGTTTATACAAAAATGCACCCTAAGGCAGCACTGAGGAAATACTACTTATATGAAAATGGAGACAGGAATCTGAGCAGTTATGGACAGGACTACAACAGTTGTATTTAATAACATTGTTTTCCAGGAGGGCTGCGTGAGAAATGGAAATGATTATAGAGAAGAGATGAAAAAAGAAATTCATATTTCAGTGGGAGTAGGATCAGGCCCCTTGTTTGTAGCAGATGCTAAATAAATAAAGGACTGTGTTTGCACTGATGTTTGCAGCATCACTGTGAGATACAGTCTGTGTAGAGGTCTTTGCTTGTAAAAAAAAAAAAAATGGCTCCAGTAGTTATTGATCAGAAGTTTCTAATATATCACAATTTAAAAAAAAATACTCCACGAGGTATAAAATGACTAGTAAAAATTAATCGTGCAGTAACTTTTTACACACCTCTCTAATAACATTTCCAAACTAAACAGCACTAGTTAGCCAACCCGAAGTAGCCCACTTAGAATCAAGGTATTCAAAAAATACATGCTTTACCGCATATGAGAGTTCCTTCACGGTTGTCTTTGTAACAACTACAGCTTTGTCTGTTGCTTGTTTTGGAAAAAAAAAAGAAATTAAAAAAAGATTGTAGGGGATTTGAGTTATATGGCAGCAGCACAAGTTAGGAGGTGTGGCATCAAAGTCTGATTTTAATCCCAGTGTGGTGCTGCAGACTCAAGGGCCTGAGTGGGGTTTTTAGAAAGACTGACTCCACTGAAGCCTCGGGTCTGCCTCTGGCTCGTGACGTCACTAGTTTCAGCAGCCGCACCAGAAGGCTGGGTGAGTGACAGCCCAGCCTACTTTTTAAATAGCTTTGTCACGTGACTGGGAACAGTAGTAAGACAGGTGCCTTCAGTTCACCCTCAGTAAGGGTCTAGTTGCCTGTGCAGGAGTGTGTGCTCTGTGTGAGGCTGTGGATTGCAGTTTAAAAGCTACACTGCTGTCATTCAGGAGCTGGATGGCGTGGGACATGTGCAACCAGGACTCTGTATGGAGTGATATAGAGGTGAGCTTTGCATTATGAACAGAGTGAGAATTCTCTTGTGTGCAACCCCTTCTGGAGGTAATTCATTTAAATGGAATAATTATAAAAGTATACTAGAGATCATGTGTTGGAAAGAAGTCTGAATCGTATGTGAACTTTGCTAATTTAAGGTTACTTTATAATGCCTTGAGCAAATCACAGCTTAGCTGCTGTCATCAGTATCTCCTGCAGTTGGAAACTATTTTCATGTGCCTTTGGCTCGCTTTCCAGTCATATGCAATATTTATGCTCTAAGATAGTGATATGAATCAGTGTCTGAAGTCTTTCCAGTGGCATTTAGTGGCCTGGTTGGAAAAATGCCATGTCTATTTATAATTAGATTAAGACTTTTTAAAAAAAGTTAAAATTAATCAGTGGTTTCATATTTTGATTTTTGTTTGGTTTTGTTTTTTGCTATGCTCTGTTCAGGATTTTTCTCATTTATCACTTGCAGAATTGACACACACAAACTGAGAAAGATGAATATGATGTTGTTGCCTTATTGTTTTAAATTCCTTTAAAACAGGGTACTGGAAATAGATGTTACTTTACTTCTGATTATTGAACTGGATTATAGTATTGCAGTTAAAATGTTCCATAGGACGAGGTTCTCAGTTAATCCAAGTAGTCCAGCAAATAGTTAAATCCTACTGTACAGCAGAGACAACAGGATGAACCATGAGAATAGAGTTTATGCGGGACTATGTGAGCTGCTGCTGCTGCCGCTGCTGCTGCTTCTATAAAAATAGATGGCAATACATCAAATCCACAGCTTCTGCTGGCTACAGTTCATAAAGGAAAAAAGCAAGCAATTCCCTGGTAATCTCTGGAGTATAATGTGAGGTTTGAGGATTTCTGCATATTTGCATTCTGCAAAATGGAGCCTTATCTGAAAGTTCTGGCAACTTGTGAAGCAAAGGAAACTTTCTTTGGACCCAGTTGAGAGGAATCCAAAAGACAAACCTGCTCAAAGGAACTGACCCCCTGACGACAAGTTTGGAATAAGTACTTAAAATCCTCCCCTTAGACATCTCTTAAATAAGATGCATGTATGGTGCAGAGATACACATCTAAAGTGAAAATGTGCTGGTGTTCTCTGTTTGTAGAATTACATTTTTCCTATCTATTAAGGCATGCATCGGATTCTTAACTCTTTTTGTCGTGTTTTCAATATTTGCAGCACGCCATTGTATCCACTGATTTCTGTTTGCATATTGTAATTGCTCTTATCTTGTTTTGATTTCTTGGTAAAACAGAATAGATATGGATAATTCATATGTCCTGTAGCTATTATGAGTCAAGGCTGTAAGTGGATGACTTTCTGGCTCCAAAGTTCTAATTGTTTCTGAGTAGCTGGAGTATCCTGTGGGTTGTTGTCTGGCTTATAGCGTGGGTCTCAGCTGCTGTAGCTTCATTTTTCCATCCATGTATTATTCTTAATGCTGCTAGGATTTGATTGAGGAACCAGCTTATATGGAAATATTGAAGATTTATTTTAATCATCAGAGTTCCTGCAGTAATTTCAAGCTAGTAACGGAATAGATCATTTATAGCAATCATTTTTTTCACAGAGGAAAAAAGGGTTGATCTTAATATTAATTGTGTGGCGGATGGATTAGCTGTTGGTAGATTTTTACCAACTGGCTCTTTCATTTTACTTTGTATAGCGACATAGTAGTGGCTGCATGCTGCTTTGGCTCTGGGGATCACCTTTATGATCTACAGTATTACAAGCAGCAGGTACTGTAGGCAGCTTTCATATTTTGAATTGTTAATGTTTGTTGTCAATTTAAAATGCATTATTCCTCTTGCACGTAATGACAGGCTAGCATGTTGCTTAATAAAGGCCTGCGTCACTATAGCTGATCAGAATCCCCAGTGTTTCACTGTTTCATGAAGGTGATGTACAGTCAGGTTGCAAAGATTGATAGAGAGAATCTGCATGGCACACATTCTATCAAGTCTGTCATTCTTTACTGGGTTCATCCCCTTGCTGTTTCAACAAACTTATTAAAAATAAAAAGATTATTTTTACATTAATATAATTAATGTGGCACAAGTCCAGTCTTTTTTTTTTTTTAATTTACCTTCAAAGGCACAAAGACGTCTAAAAGGTTAATGAAGAATTATACTTAATTATAATGATTCATTATCATCAGTGCAGTTAAGGTAATTTATTGTTTGCTCCCTAACAAAGAAAAAAAAGTCTGTTGGGGTGAAATAATGCACAATAATTAACCTTTTGTGTTTAGCAACTACTCTATCCTCTTAAATCTTATTATAAAATTAAGGATATAGTTGTGAAATAACTGTCATACCTGTGAAAAGACAGTGAAATGTGTTATGGCAATGCAGGCACACCTGTTACAGATGTAAAGGCAAAGAGTAAATATCAACATGTCAGATGAGGACAATTATAGGACTTGGAGTGTTAAACCTGACATCATCCAAAAGCCAAATATAAATTAATAACAGGAACACTTGCTACTAATGTGTCTCAGATTAGAAGCATAATGCCATATTCAGAAACATTGATTTTATTATCATGTCAACATTGGCAAGAGCATGTGTACTTCATTTCAGCTGTTACATTTTTTAAGTGACATTGCCGTCATTATAGACAAATGAAAGCTGCAATGGACATTTTTTACACAGCTGTTTATATTGCTTAGAATGCCCATTGCAGGACGTTCACAATGCATATTACTACAGCCCTAAGATGTTTAAGTAGGTGATGTACAGAGTGAAGCTATTTTTACAAACGAAAGTAGTAACAGATCAGCAGGATACTTTAGAAGTCTACGGCATCAGTTTTAAGCCAGTGACCTCCACAACACAAACCTGGGAATGATGCTGAGAATCTACCTTTTCAGTCAAAAACTAGATTATCCTTTAATGAGATCACAGATTTCATCTGTGCATCAAAAAAAGGTCATCTTGGCATTATAAGATTGCTGCTGGAAGGTTATGTCAGCGCT
This sequence comes from Chelonia mydas, assembly GCF_015237465.2. NCBI lineage: Eukaryota > Metazoa > Chordata > Testudines > Cheloniidae > Chelonia > Chelonia mydas. The sequence goes on from NC_057852.1 coordinate 107,153,059, forward strand.
AGAAAATGGGGAAGCTTTTTAGTTTCTTTTTCTTTGCAGTTTTTCTGTGGCCAAAATAAAAAGAAGTAAATTTCATTGTACAAAATTTCACCTAAGCAAGGCCTTGGCCTGTTGAAGTTCCAAGCCCTCTTAAATAACAGGAAGAAAAGCAATTGATATTTCAAAGGCTCCCCTTGCAATCCCTAGGTTCCTTTGCCCCTTGGCCTATTGTATAATTGTCTTGTAGTATCCTGGTAGACTAGTGGAAGTTGCAGGGCCGGCTCTAGGCACCAGCAAAACAAGCAGGTGCTTGGGGCGGCACATTTCTAGGGGGGGCATTGCGGCGCCGGCCATGCTGCCCCTAGAAATGAACCCCCGCCGCCCCTGCTCGCCTCTGCTCCGCTTCCGCCCGCTCCCCTGAGCGCGCCGCACTGCTTCAGCCCCCTCCCTTCCTCCCAGGCTTGCTGCTTCGCGCAGCAAGCCTGGGAGGGAGGAGAAGCCGAGCGGCGGCGCGCTCGGGGGAGGCGGCGGTGGTGGAGCGGAGGTGAGCTGGGGTGGGGAGCCGTTCCTCTACCCCTGTGCCCCCGTTACTTCCTGCACTCCCTCCCCCACCCTCGCTCACATCCACTCTGCCTGCTCCCCTGAATGCGCTACCTCTCCCTTGCCTGAGACGGAGGGGGGAGAAGTGGAGCGGCGGCTTGTTCAGGGGAACAGGCGGAGCGAAGGTGAGCTAGGGTGGAGGGTTGTGGGTTGGGGGGGAGGGAGCCGTAGGAAGCAAAGGGGGGGGAAATGCAGCACGCCTGGGGGCGGAGGCGGGGCCTGGAATTTGGGGAGGGGATTGGGAAGGGGCGGAGCCGGGGGCAGGGGAGGGCATGAAAAAAAAGCGGGGGTGGCCAAAAATTTTTTTGCTTGGGATAGCAAAAATCCTAGAGCCGGCTCTGGGAAGTTGCATGGTAAATTATAGCCTTTAGCAGCTGGACTGAGTCTGCTGACTCTGTTCCTGGTTCCCAGAGTGTTGCTCACCATTATGCTGCTGCATATAGCCCATGCAGTGTAGACTTGCAAAGATTCCTAGCTACAAAAATCTCTATGAAATTTATTTTATTTAAACGTAACTTCATCTCTCTCATATCACTGCAAAAGGCAGCATTTTCAAGAGCAGCATAACAAATAGTGAGTCATCCACATCAGTGGGCATGGTAAAGTTATTGCCCTACAAACCTACCTTTTCAGATGGTGGTACTTCTGGGCTTGACTTCATTCCAAGTTGAACCTAGTAGATCATTCAAATTGCCCAATCAGCTAACTGGAGTCCAAGAGTTTCTGAGGTCTGGATTTTCTGTTTGGTCCATCCTTACCATTAACACAAACTGATAAAGCTAGAAACAATCAATTAAAGGCAATGGTGAAAACCCATTCTCAACTGGCTTTGTTATGGCTTTTAACCACTTAATTGCTGGAACTGCCAGTAGCCTCTGTACAGAAGAACTCTCCACCTTTCTTTCCAGTGATGTATATGGGGCAGCAGTGAAAGGAGCTACGCCATTGGTTATTGCTGAAGGTGTGGACTTCAATTGTGTATTTCCTGGTTTCTGTTAATAATGAAAAAATGGTTCAGGTGGTATTTTTGAATTAAAGTTTCTGTTCTAGGGTAGAAACATAGTATGAAAGTGTGTATTTTTTTTCCCTCCGTTGATACCTAAAATCCTGATCCTGACATACTAAAAAAAATATTCTGGGTTATATTAATGAAATTGATATTCTACTGGTCTGTACTCTATTTCTAAGGTATGCAAAGGACGACATTCACACTAGCGAAGAAGGGCCACACACTTTAGTCCCCTCCCCTTAGTCCCTTAATACTGGGCTTAAATGTTGCATCTGCTCTACGATGAATTTCCCCAGCAATGACAGGAGGCTGAGACAAGCGTAGCATTGTGCTGACTGGGCAGGCCAGAGGAAAGCTCCCTCTTGGTGCTTCTGAGATAGCTGCTGCTTACAGACCGTAAGTCTCTTAGACACAGCAGTGTACGCACGTACAACCAGCACAGCCACAGGTTGGAAGACCCCATAAACTAACCATGACTGCTATAGCACTTGGCAGGGGCAAGAGGTACACTTCATGATTTGCTTACTATGAGGACAGTATTTTAGAACCAGGTTGTTAAAATCTGTGCAGTTCCTGAGGGTACTGATAAGCCAGAGCCTTTGGTACATGGGTATAGACATGCATGGCCTGTGGCAGGCAGGCACAGTGTCTCCGGGAGCTCTGGGAATTGAACAGTGTAGCACCTACTGCTGTATCCTTCAACAGGGTGCAGTACATGTGGCAGTCAACATCTTGACTGACCCAAGGGATTAAACCAAGGCCATATAGAGCTGAAAGCATGAACCTCTACAGCTTGAGGTGCAGATCTAGCCTGTATAGCTGGCAGCTGTAACAGACTCACATCTTCTGTGGTTTGGGCATAGAGGAGGATGCATAAAACACACTGACCAGTTGGTTACCCATGCACTCCCACCCGCGCTGATTCCTTTCTGCTGGCTGGGACAGAAAAGAGATAGAGCCATGCCTTGGCAGTCCTTGTTTGGATTTCTAATGCTGCAGATGCTAGACACTCCAGGGCGCATAAGAAAAAGGATAGTAGTGACCATTTTGCTCACCTGTGCAGGCTAGTCACAATCTAACCCTCAGTGTGTCTTTCTAAAAACGAGATTAACTCTAGTGACCTGCTTTGTGGAAGTGAGTGACTTAATCAAGGCTTAATTCTCATCCATGCAGTTATGGTTAACACATTCCGGTGATTAATGAAAGTGTGTGTTTCTGTACTTCTCCCTGCAGTGTGCTGCTCTGGTTGGTGAAGACCAGCCTCTTTGCCCAGATCTCCCAGAACTTGACCTCTCTGAACTAGATGTGAATGACTTGGATGCAGACGGTTTTCTGGGTGGACTCAAGTGGTACAGCGACCAATCAGAAATCATTACCAATCAGTACAGCAATGAATCATCAAATATATTCGAGGTAAGGGAAGTGGATGCAAAAGTATATTTCAGATTGCTTCATGTTTTTACCAGGTGGAATGACAATCTTCTAATAAAAAAGAGCCAATAGATGCTGAAGTACAGCTGTGACGTCTGTTATAGCCTCCCTCTGACACCCTTAATCCTCATGATCAAACCCAGACCTGTTATCTGGAGAGAAGAAATGCTTGGAAAGAATTAAGTGGAATTCTGATTTCTGGAATGAAAGTGCTGAAGAGATACCAGGTTACACTATGGCATAACACTGAGATATTGCAAAATAGTCTGTTGCAAAGAAAAACAAAAGTTGAAACCTGTTTGTCGTCTTCCACGTTCATTTCGCAGAAACAAACGCAGTGGAATACAGCATCTATTGATGGCTCTTTAATATTTTATAGGTTAGTAATTATTATTACACCTACAGGTCCCAAACAGGCCCCAATTGTGCTATGTGTTGTACATGCACATATCAAAAAGTCCTTCCACTCTAAGTACAAGATGAGACCATAGGTGAATACAACAAACAGACTGGGGGAGCACAGCATCAGAGTCAGATTATTCTGATTAGCATAATAAGCAGTGGTCATAGCATGCCAACTGACTAGTCACTGATGTGTGTTTTATAGACATAATGGCAGAGGGCAGTCTTAAGGAGAGAACTGAGGGATTTCAGGAGAGATTTAAATGCCCTCTTTAAAATACTGCTGTGGGGGTCAAGGTATATAAGAGATGGGCTATGCCCCCTTTGCCTCAACCACTAATTCTCCTTTCCTGTGTAAGACCTCAAGATTCTCCACTATTTAATTCTCAGACAACCATGCCCCTCTTGAACCCTAATCTTCTTTCCTCCTAGATGGTAGTAACTGCAGTAGATCATCCTCTGGCTTGGAAATTGGGCAATAGTACATTTGATAGCTGGCGGGAAGACCTTGGGCAACAATAAGCTATCACCCCTGCTTCACCTCTGCCTGGCAGATCACAGACCAGAAGCATTCCTGGTCCACTTACTTGGGGGAATCCCCAGAATAAAGACTGTTAAATTTAATACCTATCAAATACTAAATGCTTCAATAAGGTAAAATGCATTTGGAGGTGAAATACAGCCTTTATGAAATACTCTGAGCCAAAATCAGCTATTACTTATGCTGGCATAACTCAACTGCAGCAAATTAAGTTACTCTGGATGAACACTGATGTCACTGAGAGCAGAAACTGGCCCTCTGAGTCTGGTCTTTCTATCATTCACACTGGTGTAATTCAGGAGTAATTTACTTCAAGTCTATAGGATTATACTAGTATAAAACCAGTGTAAGTGGAGCAGAAGCCAGTTCTCTGTCTCCAAGGGAAAAATTTTGAAACATTCTGTATTCTGAAGTTTTGTGAAACTTCAAAATGTTGTGTCTTGTGCTTAAGTTTCAGTCATAGTAAGTAAGTGACACATGTTATAATCACGTAATTGGGCTGCTCTATTATAGTATTCTTATAGGGTCAGTATGGGAAGGAGTTAATAACATTTGTAAGCAAGGTTAAATTGGGTTATATCAGAGAGAATTAATGAGTTAGAACTTCTGCTTCCAAATAAATCACTGAAAACCAAATGTATAGACCTCTTTCATTGGCTGAAGTAAAATCAGCAAAGGATTATATTCAGTGTTGATAAATGCAAAGTAATGCACATTAGAAAACATAATCTCCGCTATATATATAAAATGATGGGGTCGAAATTAGCTGTTGCCACTCAAGAAAGAGATCTTGGAGTCATTGTAGATAGTTCTCTGAAAACATCCACTCAATGTGCAGTCAAAAAATGAACATAATGTTAGGAATCACTAAGAAAGGGATAGATAATAAGACAGAAAATATCATATTGCCTGTATGTAAATCCATAGTATGCCCACATCTTGAATACTGTGTGCAGATGTGCTCGTCACATCTCAAAAAAGATATATTGGAATTGGAAAAGGTTCAGAAAAGGGCAACAAAAATGATTAGGAGTATGGAGCATCTGCCATATGAGGAGAGATTAATAAGACTGGGACTTTTCAGCTTGGAAAAGAGACGACTAAGGGGGGATATGATAGAGGTCTATAAAATCATGACTGGTGTGGAGAAAGTAAATAAGGAAGTGTTATTTACTCCTTCTCATAACACAAGAACTTGAGGTCACTAACTGAAATTAATAGGCAGCAGGTTTAAAACAAACAAAAGGAAGTATTTTTTCACACAACACATGGTCAATCTGTGGAACTCCTTGCCAGAGGATGTTGTGAAGGCCAGGACTATACAGGGTTCAAAAAAGAACTAGATAAATTCATGGAAGATAGGTCCATCAATGGCTATTAGCCAGGATGGACAGGGTTGGTGTCCCTCTCCTCTGTTTGCCAGAAGCTGGGATTGGGCGACACGGGATGGATCACTTGATGACTACCTGTTCTGCTTATTCCCTCTGGGGCACCTGGCATTGGCCACTGTTGGAGTACAGGATACCGGGCTAGATGGACCTTTGGTCTGACCCAGTATGGCCGTTCTTATGTTCTTATGATTTAGTCTTCTAAAAATTAAGATCCTGATTCTGCAATTACTTAAGTGTGTGAGTAACTTTAATATATTCAATTCCAATGGGAATTAACTCCCAATGAGACTGCTCATGCCTTAAAGTCAGGCATGTTCTTAAGTATCTTGCTGAATCAATGGCCAAACTTATAAAGGATAAAATTGTCATTTATTGTGCATGCTGATTCCATTCCTGAAGATCAAAATGTTATACAAACACAGGGATAAATACATGATGTTTAAACTGTCTTGGTTGGTGCACAGCAATATCAAGACATTGGTCCATCACGTGGAATTTAAAGTCAGTCATATTAAGGTGTATTTGGAAGTGCAGCCCGCCAGGGTTCAGTAGAAGGAGATAGATGGAATACATCTAGGGAAGTGCATTGTGAGGCAGCAACTAACATTGTCAGAAACCGAGATTTGGACGAGAAGTGTTTTCCATCTTCCCTAGCAGACAAATTCTGCCATCATTTACTCAAATGCCACCCCTCAGACTTCAAGGACTTCACTGACTTGAATTACAGATTGCACTGAAGTCAATGAGGGCACACTTTGGCTCAGAGACTACTTCCTCTGGAGGGGCAGATTGTTGTCCAATAGCACTTTGCCATATTGTCGCATAAGGGCAACACTATATTCAGTCTGTCATTTATTATATTTAAACTGCCTTAGTTGGTGCACAACAATAGGGACAACCATTGGTCTATCATGTGGCATTGGGGTTTAAAGTCACAGTCTCATTAGTCTGCATATGTCATACCTGAGTGTAGACAGAGGTGGGAGGATTACATGTAAAGGGCAGCAATTACAAGAGACTTGAAAAGTGCAGTGGACGCTCTTCCTATGCTGGGTCTAGCTGCTTCCAGTTCTCAAATGTAGGCAGGGTCCTGACACACTCTGCTAGGCCCCCCCTTGGGCCGTGAGATATTGTTGGCAGCACTAACACACCTCTGACACCTAGCCTTTAGGCCTGGAATGGCTAGTGCCAGAATTCTTCCTGCGTTCTTGCAAGTATGCAGAGTAGTCTAAGACCCAGATTTTCAACGTTATTTAGGTATTGCTGCATTCAGCATTGCTATGCCTTATGGATTTCGGAACCTACATCTCATTTTCAAAAGGGATGTAGGCACTTAGGAACCAAAATCCCATTGACAGTCTATGATATTTAGGCTCCTAAGTTCCTAAATCACTTTTGGAAATGAGACTTGGGCTCCTAAATCAGTGAGACATACCAAGGCTGAGCACAACACCACCTAAATACCTTTAAAATTCTGGGCCTAAGAGTTCATCTGCAGTTTCACTGTTATCACACAATCATTCATGACTAGTCACAATATTACCCATTGTGTGTATAAGCCTGTGCTAAACTACATGCAACAAAGGCTATGGAGAAGGGGAGGGTCTCTATATAGCTTCTGGGAACCTGATCGAAGGTTACTAATATTCCATATCTCGGTATCACATTAATAATTTCCACCACTACCGTTCTTTGTCATTAGTTAGTTCTAGGAAAGAGGGGAATAAAGGAGTTGTTTTCTTACAGGGTAGGCAGTCGTGATCAGGCTATCCAAACTGAATAATAGAAAACTCGTTCTTCTTTTTGGGCCAGCTTTTTCCAAACTTTAACCCCTATCCCTGTTCTCCATTATGTAGCTGTGTGTGTGTATATATATGTAGCACTATTTCTTGTCTCTGCTGCTCCTTAATGAGACAACTGAGGGTGCTCAAGAACAATAAAAGATGTGTCCTTTCTCTGGGGATTATCTTGGTGATGCTCTGAGACAAACTATTTGTGTTAGCGCAGAGAATGGAAGCTCTACCTAGTCTCTTGTTTGTTAATTTCTGGATTTTTCTATATTGATTAGCTTTGGCATTTCAGCTCTTTCTTTTTAAAGAAAATATAATTGTATCTTAATCATCCTGGGGCAATATGTTTTAGAAGCCTTAAAGCCTCTATCTGAGAGCTGACTGCTATGAAAACATGAAATATATTCCAAATTTGTTCAAAATGGAATTGCAAACAAAAGATTGAAAGTACAAGCAGCACAACAATAATTGAAAACCTAACCTGAAGTGAACCACTCTCTCCTTTGAGTTACCAATGCATTGCTTATGGCACTGTCTAGGTGAGGGCCTATATTTGCAAAAGGGACTTACGAAATTTTGGGTGCCCAGCCTGAGGCATCTTTAATGGGGCTTGTGTTTCAGAGGGTGAATACTCTGCACTTCTGTCTCAAACTGAAAACTGAAGCCTATTAAAGGCATTTTCCTTCTAAAAATTAGTGAATTGCCTCTTTGAAAATTGAGTGTTGTAGGAATAATTATTATCAGTTTATGAATGTATTATGGTAGTGGTTAGGGACCAACTGAAAACACGATCCACATGTACGAGACAGTGTGCAAACATAGATTAAGAGACAGTCTTTGCCCTGAAGAATTTTCAGTTTAAATATGATGAATTTACAGTCTAAATCTAATGGGAGATAACAATCTAAATGTGATGCGAAAATTGACAGCACTGCTATAGAATAGATATTTCTGATTCATCACTACAGTACTCCATTTGTATCCCAGTGCAACTGGTTTTACACTGGCATGAAATTGGAGGAACACAGTGGTGAATTAAGGCCTTACTGTTACACTGATGTTGCATGTTCTTTATCAGTGTTGTACATTTATTAATTTTTTTTTCTATTCTTAGCCTGGCTACCTCTATTTTCTTCCCTGATTTTCATTGCCTGAGATTCTGATCATTGGAGATGTATGTTAAGGGAGTTTTTACCCCTAAGGGCACTGTCTATTGACATAAGCTCATGCAAGTAAATAGTTAACTGGTTGTGTGTACTGGTTAGGTAGATGGCTTTCGTTCTCATTCACTTTTGTGATTTGCTTTTGGAAAGGATCAGACCTTCAAAAATTATATTTGTACAAAACTGATTCTGCTGCCCTTTTACAAAAAAATAAACTGGTTTCAATTCTTAAAGTCATTACTATGTGAAATGTGGAGATCTGTAGATCTTTGAGTAATGTGAATTAGAAGGCTTTTTTGTGTTCTTCCTCGGGAGATGAAAATTGTTACCTCCTGAGGTGTATTTCAAATATACTGTACCCTGTATACTAACCCTATATAAGGCTAGTCATATTTTAAATTATTTATGAAGAGTGGACAGCATTATACAGAGGATAGAGATGCGCAAAGATAAGTATATACTGTCTGCACCATTCACAAATAGATCAGTGGAAGTCATCTGAAAAGAGAAAATATAGCTAGACAACAGCCAATTAAAGTCTAATTTAGCAGCGTAGTGTCAAAAAGAATTTTCAAGTATGGTGTTCTGACAAAATATTTTTCACTTTTAAACAGATTTAATAAGACCTGAGTTTCGTGGCCTGCCCTGAATTTAATTGCTGGTTTTTGTTTTGTTTTGTCTTTAAATGCAATTCTCTATTTTTAAAGAGTTGTTTGTTTCTTTTTAATTGTTCAGCATAGTCAAAGTTACTTTCAGGAGTGTGCTCTGTGTTATATATTTGGAGAGCTGAATAGGCGACAGTGTTTCACTGTGGGCTGCCAAAAATGCTGTATTACAAGCAGTGAGAATGAGGGAGTGAGAAAGAGATTCACAATGAATTGCATACTCTGTTGTTCTTGGCAAAGGAGAAATTTATGAAGATAAATGACTGCTTATCCATTTGGAATGGTTTCCATGAAGAAGATGATGGGGGGCTTTTAACACCAGGAGGGTAATTTGCATTGGTTCAGGTTATATACTCTAATCTTCGGTGGTGCTGCCAGTCTTTGTTACTACTGCAAGTTATTCATTCAAGGTTTGTAGCCAGATTGATTAATGAATTACCAGATCTTACGTAAAATGACTTGGCCTGACTTTTAAACAACCACCAGTGTTTTCTTTGCCAGTCTTGTGACTGGTGTTAATGGGTTTCCAGAGACTGAACCTCTATAGATTTTTTTGAACTGGCCTCTTCCAGAATTTTTTCCACTTTTTAATTTTCTCCAAAACTAGTAGCCCAAGGCAGGCAGTTCAAGGAGATATAATCTTGGGGAAAAAGACATAGTAGTCAAATCCTTGATGGCTGATGCCCTTCAGTGCCAATTCAGAATGATTTATCATAGCCATCTATTCAGCACAACAGAGTCTAGAGGTGAGCTGCATGGTGTACCTCACACAATATGCATAACTAGAGCTCTGAACTTTGAAGGAAAGCCTCAGAGCTATTTGCAAAGTGCTGGTGCTTAGTGAATACTAAATTACATTTAGGAAATAGTCTACTGCTACCAGTTATACTTCATTTTTATTCTTGACACAGACACCTAAATCAGAGAACAGTAACATTTCAGAGATTATGGAAGCAGTTTGGGTATGTTCCAACACTATAATAGGATCAGAATTTTAAGGCCTTTTTTATTATTACCAATAGTCACTTAGTTTCTACTGCAGTGTACTTTGTAGGGAATTACAGCTTTTACTAAAAAGATTAAAATGCTATTATGCAAATGATTGCAGTATGTTATTATGTTTACAAATTAACATCCATGGCTCAACACACAAATTAACTAACTATTCCATCTATATTATTAAGGATTTAATAAAGTAACTGTTGATAAAAATGGGGAGCTTGGAACAGTTAATAGGAACTGATTGTGATTTAACATAGAACTTAAACATTGTGTTTAATGTTCTAGATGGTATAATGGCAGAATAAAGCTTATCAAAGTACTTAAAAGAATTGAGATTGTGTGAACAGCATAGCAGTATGTCTTAGACCTTAGCAAACATAAACTAAGTAGCTCTGGGCAATAATGTATAGTGGGCAACATATCAGTAAATCTAAGGGTAACACAAAGACCATCTTATATGAATACATACATTAGTGCACTAATATGTAGTTTATTAAAATTCTAATTACTGTACGTTAAATATTTTATATATTATAAACATGTCTAGCATACTTGGCAACTTGTGTCCGTCTAAAATGCATCTTGTAATGAATTTTTGCTATGGCAAATGGGATTTCTCTGCAGAGAGTATCACTGTATGACAAAGAAGGGGAAGGTTGAGTTCAGACTGAGATGGCTTTACAAACAGCGCTGCAAATTGCTATTCCTAGCAGTTCATAAGAGCTCATAAAAGCAAGCAGATAAGAGCCACCAAGGTCCTAGAGAAATGAATGTACAGTATGTGGTTACAGGATAGATTTAGTAGAGAAACAGACAACATTGTAGATTTAGTACAACAATAAACATAAAAGGTAGAAGATGCAGATTTGGGATAGGAACTTTATAATAATAATAAAAGATAACAATGCTATAATAAAAAAAATTTAAACTAGGAGAAAGACCCTCAGTTCCAATGGAACAGAAGAGAGGATATAGGGAAAAATAGCAGGAAATGTAGCAATGTCAAATACGTTATGCAAATATGTTTACCTTTACAAATATCTTTGGCTTGAGTTGTATAACACATTAATAAGAGAGTTAAGAATGAGATTAATGGGTAATACTGCATACCGTTGGCGCTCTGAGTCTACTAAATAAGTGCGTCTCAGAAACAACATTACATCTGTATGGCAGGTGTGTGTAAGCTATAATCCACCACAAAGTTTGCTTGGGTTTAAAAACTCTCAAGCGTAAGTACAATTTATTTTGTTCCAAGCAGCTCCTATGTTATTGGGAAGTGTTTATGCAAATTTGCTATATCTTGCTTTAGCAAGGTGCATTATTTCTTCGTTCTCTTTCCCAACTGAACAAACTGTGCTGTTCTGTACTAGTCCAAATTTGCCTCTGTTGAAGTAAGTCCTTGTAAATTAGTTGAAACCTTCAGGCAAAAAGAACCCGCAAAATGAAAAAAAAACAATTCCTTTGAGAGCTTATTGTTTGATGGCTTAGTGGCCTTGTACCATTCCGAGGCATGTGATCAAGAAAGGGCACGTGATCAGCCGCACAATCCTGTTATGCGTACATTCCGTTGCACTGCCGAACATTTCAATTGGAGTGGCCAAGGTTTCGTGAACTCACTGTATCTTTACTCAGCCTAAGCATGCCCCTTTTGCAACAGGGGAAAATAATGTTCACCCAGAACAGTGGTAAAATACTGGCAGACAAATGGCTTGGCCTGTGTTAAGAGGCTCTTAAGAACACAGTGTTCCACTGTGTTCCTACCAGTCACATACCTAAATACAAACTGGTGTCAGTTGCCATACAGACAAAAATATATTAGCCTCCTTTCACATAGGTCATCGTAAATCCGTTTTGGTCACAGTCACACTGCACATCTGTTTTAGTGAGATGCAGCTTCTTAAGGTGGCTTTTGGACTTCATCAGCACACAAACAGCCAAGCCATAAATTGCCACTGCTGGAGTTATTTTGAATAAGCGTATACTGTTTCATATTTATAATGGTGAGACTTCATAATATTCACACTGAATATATAACACAGATCAGTTCAACAAGCATGAAATTGTATGTTGTCAACTTGTCACATAAATAGAGCCATATTCTGGCTTACGATAATGTTGAACTAAACATTTTCCCCTAGAATTGCAGAGAGGGTCACAAAAAGTGGGAAGGTAGCATTTCCTTTTGTAGGATACACAGTCATTGATGTTCAGAAATAAATATTGCTGTGTGGCTTTTCTCTTTTTCTCCCCGTTTAAAAAAAATGTTTGATTTACTTAGACAAATGCTAATTGGCTAAACTGTTCATCTTTTCCCCCCCAAATGGTTTGTATTTCTAGGGTATCCTTTTATTATTATTTTGTTGCTATTTTCCTACCGCACATCAATGCTAATTGCTACTAAATGCTACAACTTAACCCTGATATGCTCTCTTCCTCCTGCCCCATCTCATGTAACATTAACTCAGGCCCATGCTATTAAAGGAGGATGAAAATCATGGCTAGGGTTAATGTAGGATATTTTGTTTTCCACAATACCACTAACCTATTATAAGTGTGTAAGGGTTTGCTGAGAGCAAAGTTGTATAGGAAGAGAGATTTGGTGTTGACTTCATACAGTGAATCCTTTAAATAAATAATTCATGCAAGCAACAGCTTTCCCTAATGACTCTAATAATTACACATTAAAAATCCTTGACTAAAACCTTAGCTGTACAGAATATGAAGGGGCTTATTTTAAAACATTCTGAACACCTACAACTCCAGTTGAAGTCAGTGTTGGGGTTTGAGTGCTCTGGGCCTGATTTTCAGCCTCTAGCTTCCAGTTGTGCATATGCAGTTTTGTGCGTGCACAAATGCTTGTATATATTTTCTGTGTACTAATGCCTGTGGTTTGTAAGTGACATATAACAATGGAACTTGAAGGAGTTAGAATTTTCATGTAGAGAACCCCATTGGGAACATGTGTGTATGCATCAGTGGAGGGCAGGTGTAGGACCCTCTGGAAATCAAGCCCTATAGAGTGTATAGGAAATGGCTTTGAATACGTTTTGTCTGCTGAAACTCAGACAAGAGCAGCCTTATTTCATAATGGGGATATTAATTTGCAGTTTGTGATAGGGATGAGCCTGTGTGGCTGTTGGTTTGGGGTTTTGCCACACCTCAGTCATGTTTTGGTTTTTAAGGCACCAAAAAGTCCCCCAGATTTTGGATTTTGTTTTGGATTGGCCTATCTGAATAGAGTTTTTTCTGTGAGGAACCCACATGCTAGCCTCATTTTCATGGTATTGCTCTGCTTACTGATTTATGAAACCACCATTGAGCTGTCTGAATGGATTATCACCAGCCCATGAAGACTAGAAAGGCCAAATTTACCACTCATATCTCATGGAATTTGATGCGGAGGGCTGAATCCCTGACAGACCTAGATCTGTGTGCTGAAAGGGGACACAGAGAACTTCCCACACCTGATGACTTTTGTCTGCAGTAATAGCTGCTCCTTGAGGGTTCTCTGCAGACATTCATCATGTCTTTACACCAATATAGGGAGTGATACGTGGCTTGTAGGTCTCCCTTGTGCGGGGTCTACTTAATCTGAAAGTGGAGAGAATGTCTCCTGACTCATGGAATGATTTCTAAGAAAAATAGTGCTTACCAGCATCTGAAAGAGCTATTTGGTTGATGGCATCCAACTTCCCCAGTGAGCTGTTAAGAGGACATCCCTGACAGGACTCTGGGGTGTGCTAAAAACTACCCCCAAGTGGGGTGATCTCTGAGAAGGAAATAATTCACTCTCCTTCCACGCTGCCTTCTGAGCCTCAAAAACTGACAGACCTTTCACAAGCCAGTCACTGAGACAAGATAACTTACTTTGGTGAAGTGGTACTTACCACCATAATGTTGACCTTGGAGAAAACACTGGGAGCTGATGCAAGGCTGAACAATCAAGTGATGACTGAAAGTTCTCTTGACCCAGAGTGAAACACAGGTATTTCTGATATAATGGGGTGACACGTTAATAAATATTTTGCTTCTAGGAAGTCTCCAGGTTCCAGTTCTGCTATGCTGCCAGTTTTCTCCATTGTTTATCCTTCATATGCACTTGGCTTTTATATTAAGCAAAGACACATTTCACTGGGATACCCTCAATTTCCATGGGTCCTATTTTGCCCATTCTGGTAGGCTGTCTATTCTTTGAAAGGTGAACTAGTGGGATATCTCACACAATCTTTGACTTGGTCATTTACTGTATAGAGAATTGTGCAGATAGTGTAACTTCCAGCAGCTTTAGTAAACAGAAAGCTAAGTGCATGGCTATAGAGCATAGCAGACCTTTGACTGGAACTGCCTTGCAGGGCATTCCACTAGTCCACAGGGAATTGGGGACTTACAAAAGGAGCAAAGTGGCATGTGACTGGTAAGAACTGGAACGCTGTATGGAAGAGGATCTACAATCCTTCAGAGGTTTTCTCTTTTTCTTCTTTAGACTTTGCTTAATTCCCTCTCTCCCCCTTACTCCTCTCTCTCAGGAATAGGTGGAGGTGGAGGAAGTGTAGATGAACAAAATGCACTGCTTTCATTAGCAGGATGATTTGGGGAAAATGCTGCCAGTTTTTCACCCCCATTATATCTGGAGAAAAGCCAAAATTCATTGGTTTTCTGATAGGTGTGAAAATGTTCAGTTCTAACACCACAGAGCTTTCCATTTGCAAATCACATCCCTTTCTAACTAAAGGGTGTCAATCTGCTTTTGCTTGCACATGATTTTAGTATCGCCATCCCTTGTAATTTCTTTGCTGTTGATCCCAGTCTTGCATATAAAAGGTCAGTTCAATGTCGCTGGAGACCAGACCTCCCATTTGCAGGAAGAAGTCTCTCAGGTGGAGAGGATAACATTTCAAAATAGAGGGTAACATTACAAAACAGCTCTGCTTCCTCTGGCGCAGTGTAGAGCTTCACAGACCAGCACCTTATTATCTATGTTTTTCTGTAAATCCAATCTGAGACTGTCATTATCAGTCTCAGATAGGTGAACAACATCTGGGTGAAATAAACCTGTGCCAGTGATGGCCTGGAGGGGCTCTTGTTAGTTAATCATCCCTGCCTTGCCTTTGATTACTTAATTTGTGTGTTGAGCCATGGAGGAGCCCCCAAGAGCCTCTTGTTAAAATTCTGCCAACAGATGGATGATGGGAAGATAGGGATGATTTCTCTGCCTTGGATGGAGTTCGTAGTATCTTTGATATTGCTAAATCTTATGTAATACTTCATTTAGGGTGGGATCTCTCTGTTAGAATATTGGCAGCACGTTACTTTCTTGTGTATTTAGCCCTTAAAATCATCAGCAGTGACTCAGCTCCCTAAAAAATTCATATAGTTACTTAAGGTTACTTTTGGTTCTTTGTTAAGGCACTCTTGTCACTGGTCTGCCACCACGCTTGCTCGATTAAGATGTCAGAGCATACTCTTTTTTTTTCTTGAAGACATTATTGTTTATTTTGTAGCGGTAGTGCCTAAGGGCCACCATCAAGGATTAGGGGCCCACTGTGTTGGAAAGTGTACAAAAGCATAAAATAGATGGTCCCTGCCCCATCCTTGACATGTTTTTGTGAATAATGGGTTCTTCTATCAGTCCGAATGGTAGCATTCCGAAACGTTGCCATCTCAAGATCATAAGTGGTACCACTAACACATCAGGCACTGGGAGACCCACTTGTGTATACTGATGTGGCCTTCACCTGATTTTACCATATTTCCACTAAAAAAATATTTCCACTAATTATTGTAATTTGTTGTCTATCGATAGGATACTTAACTGTGTACCAGAACTCCTGTGTATTAGCCACTTTTCTGACCAGAATGCATAAGGATGTACAATCATCCATCCACGCTTTTTGTCCCTTCCAGTACTTGCTTTTGGGAGTGCAGTGATAGATAGCAATTTATTGTGTATCAGCGCTGCTGCTTTGTGTACAGCAGATTTAAGAGTTTACATTAGGCCACAGTGCTATCTTCCACTTTTCCTAATTCTGTCTCCTGGCAATCCCTCAGTTATACAGTTGGGGTGGCTGCCTCGTCCCAAAAGGAATTTGTGTCAATTTCTGCAGGGACAAATCCTCCCTGCATTAAATCGCTTTGCAATATTTGCTCAGACTGAAATTTTGACAAAGACATTCTGTCCACATACACCAAAAGAGATTTTTAAATGTGCTTGGAGGTAACTGGATGCTGCCTGTACCTGACTGATAACTGAGTCTGTACATCTATATAGCGTCATCCATGCCCTTTTTAATTTGTCTTTGAATGACAAATGCGTATCTTCACTGAGTCAGCAAAAGGGATGATATCCTGCAATAGCACTCCTGGCCCATCTATTGCTTTTGTAATGGGGACAACCAATTGGTTTGCCTTGAGTTTTCCCCATCTCCCCTCCTCCACACCAAAAAGAAGAAATTTAAAAGCTAATGTAAACAAACAAGAAAAAAAAACTCAGCCCCTTCCATCTCTTGTCCAGAGCACCCCCAAGTTCTCAGTGTGTGACAGGATCATCTGTTGTTTCTTTAGAACCAGAATAGCCCCATTGCATCCTGATACATTCCATCTTCAGAAAGGGTAATGCTACTAGAACTTTGTTGAAACTGACCAGTTTCACACTGCAGGCATTTGTCCAGACATTCAGTTTCAACCCTGATGGACTGCCACCCTCCAGTGTCAGCCTCAATTTTGAGTGTGACTGACTTCAAAAATCAAAAGCAAAATTCATCAGAAGCTACTGTATTTCACAGAGAAGCCATGCACAAATCAGCCCAGCTCTGCTTGAAAGGTTTGCAAACTTTTCAAGGAATGAGTTTTGTGTTTATAATCAGACTAGAAATCAGGGAAGTTTTGCATGGTTTCAGTTCTTACTGCAAGCACCTCACACAGCCCTAAAATGATACTGCTTTTAACTTTGTAACTGCTAAATGATAAGCCAGACCTTCCTCATAAATGAGATCTTGGCAAAATACCCCGTGGTGGGGCAACAGTCTGTCATAATAGTGTACTTGTCTGCATTAGCAGAGGATTCATAGTGTTAATGGGAATGGAAAGAAAAGGTACAAAACCTTGCTGACTGCTAATTAAATGCTTGAATCCTCTCAGATTGTTGGATATAAAAACAAGCAAAAACAAACACATCTTCCAGTGCCAAGCTTCTACACACCAAGAATTCTGGAAATACATCCACCTGCTACTTTCTGAACACTTGGTGCAACCTCTGATATGTGTAGGTAGCCTTGCTGGTCTTGTAACCAGAATATCAGCAAATAATGAAGGACTGCAGCCACTTCACCAGATTTTCTTCCTTCTGGAGCCCAGTAACTGTAGTCTTACCATCAACATGCAGCTAGCCTGACTGATATCTGACAAGCCTATTAATCCTTCAACCAGACTCCATAACTTTGAGCATCTTCCCAAATTGCATTCTGTGATTTGGTTAGATTATATCTTATCTTTAACCTTCTTGCATCCATAAACGCACACTATCTAGTCTATCTTCTGATGCACCTTTCAAATAAGGAAAAACAACAGGACTCAATTGGCTGCCAGCATTAGTGGCATGATTCTTCACACTGATTCCTATTCACTGTAACTGATATCTCACAAATACCTTTGTGGAAGTCTTCCACTCCTTTCCATGTCCCAAGGAAGTTTTCTTCGTCACTAATTTGTCTGTCCTCTCATAACTTCCAGGGTGACTTTTGCTGAGTGTACCACCTTATAAGGAGTTATGCATGGTAGGCCACCATTCATCCCTCAGTTGTTCTTCAAATGCAGGACTATCAAGAGTCAATTTGTTAACCAAGCTGCTGGGGCTTAGGGTTACTAACTAGCTAACCTTTCATTTAGAAGTGTTAAAACTATCCCAGAATGAACAAAAAGCTAGTTGCTTTGCTGCTAATTAGCAAAAAGAAAAATTCAATATGAAGGTATCAAGAGGAATGAAAGGAGGAGTTGGCAGTAATGCAAGCATTATTTTTTGTCTCTGGAAGTGGCTGGTCTTGCAGTTGCTCCACATGAGACTCTCAAGAAACAGAGCCCAAACCTGAAGTCGTGGCAGAAGATGAGGATGCACAGAGGCTACCATTGTTGTATTTCTTTTTAGCATTCTGTATTTTAAAGATTATCCTAATCCCAAAATAAAAGCTTTCCCTACTCAGTTTACTGTAACATGGGAACCTCTAGGTGAAGCTCTGCTGTATGAAGTTTCCACCGTCCGTAAGTTTACCCGACACCTACCTTTCTCTACCTCAAACATTTGCTTATGTGTGGGAATGCTTACTAGTCTTCCCAAAGTAAATTACATAAAATGGGAGGCCCCATTTAAACACCTTGTTCTTCCCTATCCCTCCAGAAAATGTCATTGTGTGAGGATACTCACCAAATTGTCTTTTTACTATAGCCTATTCCCCTGTGGGTTTTTAATATGTTAATTTCTATAGTCTTATAGTAATGTCTTTGCTCACTTTTAAGACCATACGGTACTCGGCCCCTCCCTACATGCCTACCCTTCTCCCTTTCTTCTTCTCTGCCAGTAATGCCATCCCCAGTGTTCATTTCTCATACAAATATCTCAGTGACTTGTTCATGCTACCCACGATGCATGAATTGCTCTCTCAACTGTGGAGTTGCGGGTCAACCCACTATCCTCTCCTAATTTAAGTCCCGCTGGCAAACTCACTTCTGCAAAGCCAACAATGGAATCAATACTATATATATTCTACAATTTCCCTGGGCAATTTATTTCAGTGCTTAAGCACCCTGACCTCTCAGTCTTCTCTTCTCCAGACTAAACAAACCTAATTTATTCAATCTTTCCTCATAGGATATATTTTCTAGACCTTTAATCATTTGTGTTGCTCTTCTCTGGACTTTCTCCAATTTGTCCTCATCTTTCCTGAAATGTGGTGCCCAGAATTGGACACAATACTCTAGTTGACACCTAATTAGGGTGAAGTAGAGCAGAAGAATTACTTCTAGTGCCTTGCTTACAACACTCCTGCTAACACATCCCAGAACGATGTTTGCTTTTTTGACTCATATTTAGCTTGTGATCCACTATGACCCCCAGATCCCTTCTTAGGCAATCGTTTCCCATTTTGTATGTGTGCAACTGATTTGTTTATTCCCAAGTCGAATATTTTGCATTTGTCCTTATTGAATTTCATCCTAGTTACTTCAGACCATTTCTCCAGTTTGTGCAGATCATTTTGAATTTTAATCCTAGCCTCCAAAGCACTTGCAACCCCTCCCAGCTTGGTATCATCTGCAAACTTTGTAAGTGTACTCTCTATGTCATTATCTAAATAATTGATGACAATATTTAACAGAACCAGATGCAGAACTGATCCCTGCTGGACCCCTCTCGATATGCCCTTCCAGCTTGACTGTGAACCACTGATAACTACTCTCTGGGAATGGTTTTCCAGCCAGTGATGCACCCCTTATAGTAGCTCCATGCAGCCACCTTATAGTAGGTCCATCTAGGTTGTATTTCCCTAGTTTGTGTATGAGAAGGTCATGCAAGACAGTATCAAAAGCCATACTAAAGTCAAGATATACCACATTTACCACTTCCCCCTTTTCCACAAGGCTTGTTACCGTGACAACACGATTTGTTCTTGACAAATCCATGCTGACTGTTACTTATCACCTTATTATCTTCTAGGTGTTTGCAAATTGATTGCTTAATTAGTTGCTCCATTATTTTTCTGGGTACTGAAGTTAAGCTGACTGGTCTGTAATTCCCCAGGTTGTTCTTATTTCTCTTTTTATAAATGGGTACTATATTTTCCCTCTTCCTGTCCTCTGGAATCTCTCCCATCTTCCATGACTTCTCAAAGATAATCGCTAATGACTCAGATAGCTCCCCAATCAGCTCCTTGAGAATTCTAGGGTGCATTTCGTCGGGCCCTGCCAACCTAAAGACATCTAACTTGTCTAAGTAATTTTTAACTTGTTCTTTCCCTATTTTAGCCTCTGATCCTACCTCATGTTCAGTGGCATTCACCATGTTAGACGTCCAGTCGCTACTAACCTTTTTGGTGAAAACTGAAACAAAAAAGTCATTTAGCACTTCTGCCATTTCCACGTTTTCTGTTATTGTTTTCCCCCACTCATTTACTCAATGAGTAGGCCCTATCCTTGGTCTTCCTCTTGCTTCTAATGTATTTGTAGAATGTTTTCTTGTTACCCTTTATGTCTTTTTTTAGTTTGTTTTAGATAAAAATGTTAATAATAGTAATAATAATATATAATAATGTAGATGGATTAATGTTTCCCTATATGATTATGAAGGAAAGGCTTGAGAAATAGATGAATAAAATTGAATGCATATTGTCAAAAGCAGGGCTTGCTCAGCAGCCTAGTGACAATGAACATGTTGTTTATTTGACAGAGAGGCAGTGAACTTAACTCCTGACTCACAGAGAAAAACTTGCTTCCCAAATGAAGATGTATGGTTGGTTTTAATGACAGTTGCAAGACATATGGCTATGTTACGCCGCTCTGCTTTAGCATGTAAAGGCACTGCATATATATCTTGTGAGGAACCTGCGATTTCCACCACTGCTTAAGAGCAAACACCTTTCTCACCCTTAAAGAAAAAATATATCTAAGGATGGCCTCAACCAGCTCCACAGCAGTCGAACAAGTCATCTGGCCAAAGAGCCAGATATTGATACCAGTATGGGAAGAATCTGTTCCTCAGCTTCATAGCTCTGGGTCCTGGTTTAGTTTTGCTCCATATGCTGAACTCACTCAAGTGTTTTACATCTTTCAGTTACGTACGTGTGGCGTACTTTGAAAATTGTAGTAAAACCAGCCTTACTGGAAAACCAGCCTTACTGGAAAACATGCTAAAATACATGCCTGAATAAGGTTCCATTTGACACTGCAGTTTTTGGCAATCTCTCTAGTGCTGCCATTGTTTTCCAGCATAAAGCTCCAGGCGAAAGGGAGGGAATAGGAAATTGTTTAGAGGCTTTTGTGCTGTTCTGAATCTTGGGTAGGTTCCTCATGCAGTGACTACCAACAACAATAGAGCAGACTGTGTCCAGAGGTGCTGAGAGGTGAAGCAGCAACAGGGAATACTAGTCATGGTATTCTTCCTATTCTCTTCTTAATGTTGCATGGCTGCATTTGTAATCATACTTCTCAGTCTTTTGCTAGTAGGGGTCAAATGAACATAAGGGCTGAGAATATCTGTGCTGTGCTTTGGAGGTGGTCTTTGCTATGGCGTTTGGATTATGCATGATGGAGGTGCTTTGTGGTCAGTGCAGAAAAGTGGCCAAGATTTTCAAAAGCGATTAGTGCTTTTGGATGCCCAGCTTGAGCCACCTTCAGGGGGCCTGATTTTCAGAGAGCAGGCGCTTAGTGCTTTATGAAACTCACCCCCTTTAAGGTATCTGAGTTTGAGCCCCCCCAAAATTGAGGCACCCAAAAGCAGAAATCCCTTTTGAAAACTTTGGCCAGTGAGTTTAAAAACAGTAAACAAAAGTACATTTTAATTTCTTAACAAAATGTAATAAACCAAATTTTTTTTCCTGAGGGATGCAAGGGAGGGTGAGGGAGTGGCAGGGGAATGGTATCTTTTGGTTTGCTCTTTGCTGCTGTGTGTTGAACATTTATATTCCAAAGAGGTATTTCTACCTACCCTGAGTGTTTGGGAGGTCCAGCAGCTCATTAGATGTTCACAGTAGCACCATTGCTCAATAGGAAGGATTCATAGGCAAAGTACCCCCCAGGCTATATGTCTGAGAGAAAATGTGGCAAATAGAATCAGAAACTAATTAAACAGACAGCTAAAGCAAGCATAACTTTAAAAAGCTCTAAAACTACCAAAAATGGAAACCTATTCCAGTTATCTGCATTCACAGTGCAGAACAAGTTTGGTAGTATTTAAGATAATTCTCTAGTGCCTGCTATTTTTAGTCCAAGGGTAAGCTTCTGTAAGAGCCTTTCAGCGTTGCATCCCTTTAACCTGGCCTAACAAGCAAAGCCAATAAGCTGTCTGATTTCCATCTTACATGAGGAAGAGAAATAGCTAAAACAAACCATTTGTGGTGAAAATGTTCAGCCTATCTTATATTAAGAGCTTTTTTCATATAGATTTTTTCAAACATCCCAATATTAAGTGTTGCTTGTCAGAGACCAAAATGTCAAGCTTTGCTGTTTGGAAATTGTAGAAGCACAGATGCAAAGGAAGGATTTTATAGACTCACCCTAATGGAAATGAACATTGCTACGTTAGCACTGGTGACACTGAATCTTTGCAGTTCGAGATATCATTATCAGTGTATCTGAAAGAAAAGGGAATGTGTTCAGTTTTTCTTTAGGGAAAGAAAGGCAAACATAAGGGGCTTGAGCCTCTTCTCACTTATACCAGACCTGAACTGGTTTAAATCCTCTGACTTCAATGGAGTTACTTTTGGTTTATACTCTTGTAAGTGGGAGGAGACTCCAGCCTAAGATCATGGTAGTTGTAGGACATTGACTTCAGGACCTATGCGCTCCTTCCTGTCCGAGCAGAAAGTAAAGACAATGCAGCTTTAAAACACTCAGCTGATCGTTCTACATTAACTTGCGGTAGGGTGGGGGGGGGGGTTGTGGTGCAAAACGTCGTTGCAATATATTCAGTTACAAATATTTCTTTCTTCACCTGAAACGGAATGCATTTTTTTTGGCATTGATTTGTAAGATAAAATAGTACCTTCCTTTGTCGTCCTCACTGAGTTTACAAAACATTATTTTATTGCTGCCTAAACATGAGTGAGTCCCAGCCACTCCCTCAGCAGCTGAATGTGCAAGTGTTGTTATGAGTATCTTGCCCTTTGTTTGAAATGTATAGTATTAGAGGTCACGCTGCTTTGGTTAATGTAAGAGCTTCTGGTTAATGTAGGAGCTTCAGCCTTCTGTCTCCCAGGTTTCACTTCAGTGGAGCTGTTCATGTGAGTAAGGGCCCTAACTGAAGATGTTGTGCTGGATTATGAGGGGCTGCATGGGTGTCAAAAAGTGTGGCTTGTAAGCTCTTGAAGCCAGACGTTACCCCCACTTTGAAACAGTGATACAGTTAGAAGAAGGCACAAGTCTCAGTGTATAATGCTCCATCTTGATACAAATGGAGGCCACCTGTTATCAACAAGATGTTGTGTGTGTCGTGACCAGTGGTTTGTAAAGATCACATCTCAGTACTAAATATGAAGGCGGATGCAATTTGCTCCATTTCTTGTAAATTAGGCTCATCCCTCAGGCTCTCTACTCTGTTACTTACTCATGTTGACTTTGGTGAGATTACTCCTAGAGAAAAATGCCACTCAGTGTATTAGAATATTGGCTAGAGTGAATATGAACTCATTAAGAATATAGGGTCAGATTCCCCAACTGGTGTAAATTGGTGAAGCTCCATTAAAGTCAATGGAAAGGAACTGATTTACACCAACTGAGGATCTGATCCCTAATTCTATTTCTTTTGGTTTTCTGTAGAAAAAATTAAATAAAAGCCTATGGTATTATTATTTATTTATTTATATATTTTTTGTATTATGGTTGCACCTGTGGACCCCAATCATAAATCAATATTCCATTGTGTTCGGTACCACACAAATACGTAACAAAAAGACAGCTCCTTCCTTGAGGAACTTAAAATCTAAAGTTATACAGTACAGTATTTTAATGCAAGCCCTTAGAGGTCGCAATCTTTGTTTTTAAAGAGGCAAATAGCAGAATTTCCCACTTCTCTTTCACCATCTCTCATGATATAGTGACTTGATAAAACATCAGCATCTCTCAGATCTAAGAAATAGGCAAATACAATCTCCGTTATGTCTTTCACAGTGAGTGGTGGTGGTCAGGAGCATAGCTTTAAAAGGCTGTCAGAGAATGAGCAGTATATTTAATTCTGACAAAGAAATGTAAACACTGAATGCAAGGCATGCAGCCCTTGTGTGATTCACAACATGCACGGCAGCGTTAACACTAAATAGCTCTGTCTCTGCTAGACTGGTGGGAGCAAACTAGCAAGGCATTTTACCTGTTATACTGAACCACATTTAATCAACAGTGTCTATAATGACTAATGAGCTTCAGTATAACTCGAAATCAGAAACCAGCAGACTTACTCCAGAGAAACCCGTGTAACAGAGACCCCTTACTGTGATTGTTCTGTGTAGTTTGCTATTTAAAATCTCTACCTCCAGTTTATGATTCTATTCACACACACACAACTGTATTAAAAGAACATTAAAGTCATGGCACATGGTGACAAATCGAGGAAATATATAGTTAAGGGTATTATGAGGTGGCTGAGACAGCTAAGCCAATCAGATTGCTTGACTGGTTGAACATTCTGACACCTCTCTTTAGAGAGGAGATGGTGGCTGACTGCACCATTCTGTTACTGCTTTTTGCAGTGAAGGCATCGTTTAAATATCGTGTAATGTTTATATTTTGATTTAATACAACTTTATAAAATGAGCTGAAAATGGTAAAACACATTTGTGCTTCATGCTACATGAGTACCTGCACCTGACAGCATTACTTTTACTAGTAGTGTCTTTACATTCTGAATTAGAGCTTCGTTGTATGATCTTTTTTGGTTTCATTTAAGTGATGATGCCATAATGCCGGTACAAATAGAGGAAACTGTAGGCCCAACCAAAGCCCCTAAAGAGATTTGTAAAGGAAATGCACCATTGTGCATAGGTCTCAAAGGACTTGGTGGGCCAAATTCCCTCCTCATATACCTGAATGCAGCTCCCATTAATTACAAGCCTGTTTAACTTCACAAGAATTGTGCACACATATCTAAGGACAGAATTTGTCCCCCTGCCTGTAATGTGTTTCCCTTGGTCATTCTTGGGTTTAGTCTTATGAAAGCATTTTGTGTTGTGTCTGCATCAAGTCACTTACAGCCAGCCCACGAATATAGAATATGTGCAGTGTGTTGTCAGCCATCCAACTGGATCACAATAAAAAGTTTATGGGAAGCTCAGTTGTGTTAACAATATGCTAATCCATTCATGCTACAGGTTTAAGAGAAACCCAGATATGCTGGCTATTCCTGTGTGAGCAGGACTAAAATCTGTCTGTTTGAAATACCTGTTCAATAGGCCCGCTTGTATAAATTTGATGAAGCTGAACGCATTGACCAGTTAAGCATTCTAAAAATTAGTTAATGAATAAGACACTTTACAAATACTAATTTCTTCGTCAAATTAAATTCAGTTTTTTTAAATAGAAGGCATCAATTCAAAGTGCCTCTCACATTTTGATCTTTAAAAAGAAGCTAAAAAGCATTAGAAAACATTTTTTAAATGCCTCTGACAACAAAAAAGGGCTCCACATATTTGAACCAAAGTTTTAAAAAAATAAAACTTCCTCCTCGTCTGGGAACCTGAGTACTGAGTGTAATTTCACCCCGAAAGGAATTTATTTTTATATAGAGTCATAAATCTCCAGGAAGAGGTGAGGGTTATGATGGAAGTCCTGACATAGCCTTAATTATTGTGAATATAGCAAATGTGATGATTATGTTGCAGAAGAAGGGTATATAATGCCACAATAGCACATTTTTATGGAGACGTCAGGCATTACCAACAAGAAGAAGGATTGGCATAGATTAAATGTGTGAAATCATCAATGTAAATTAGAGTGAAGTGGTGTTCTTTCCCCCTTAACATACTGCTTAACAGGCAGATATCTGGAGCAAAGCATGTGTTGTGGGTGAGCATTTAAAAATTCCTTGTAACTGCACACAGAGTTTAGGATAGGTATGCACCACACTTCAAATAAATAAAGAAATGTGAGCAAACAGACAGTGTTGAAGTATTTGGGCTGAAATGTTGTTGGCACTTTCAGCAGAAAACGAGTAAGGGGGAAGAGTCCTACACACCTCTTCGATCTTATTATTGTCTATCCTTCCTGTCCGCTTCCCCCTTTTTTTTGTTTAAGATCCTTGGGTCAGGGCCTATGACTGTGAAGCACCTGGCACATTGTTAGGCACTCAGGACCACATCACTCTTATGAATTACAACTGTGGATGGGGGGAGCCATAATACTGTGAGGAAGGAAGCATTCATGGTAGGCACCACATGCCTACACAGAGGAAGTTGCTAAGTTGTGAGCATGGACATTGGCCTGGGTAACTTCAGATACTCCCCATTAGTGTGAACTACCCTTTTGCCTCTTGCAGTTTCAGATACTTCGCACAAGCCTGGCTATTCTCCCAGTTTCACCACCTTCATCGGCGTTCCCAAATTCTCTCTCAGCTGTGGTACTCCTTTGCTCAGCTCCCTCCCTCATCAACACCCCATGCTTACCCAGACCCCACTTCCTTCACTCAGGGCTGGCCTTACTATGAGGCGAACTGAGGCATATGCCTCAGGTGCCAGACTGGGGTGTGGGGGGGCCCCACAAGGACCGAGAGTGTAGAAAATTGTGTCTGCTGCTGGAGCATATGTATTCTCTCTGCTCTAGATGCACAGAGATGGTGGAGTGCTCTGCTGGAGGAAGGAGGGCACAAGAGACATAACAGGCAGGGAGGAGAAAAGGTGAGAGGGAATAACAGAAAGGAGCAGGAGCTGCAGGGAGAGAGGAGGAGGAGCCTCTAATGTACCTCTCTAGCACCCCCAGAAACCTGGACTGATTAACACCAGCTTCTCAGGGAGCTTCCTGTTTCCTGCTGCTTCCCCGAACCCACTTGAGGAGAACAGGCAGTCAACTGAAGTAGTAGGAGCCAGTTAGGCCCTTAAGACACTGATATCTTTCCTTGCTCAGGCCCTGCTACCAGCCTGCTTATTTGTCCCCTTCAATTGAGTGTTGAGAGCCACTATAGATGGCACAGAACAGCAGTCATGAGTGAAAGAAGAAAACTCCCCTCTGGGGCAGCATTCAGAAAAAGAAAGAAAGCAAAGGAAGCTTTTCTATCTAAGCAGGAAGGTGCTCTCCTGAGATACATAGACACAAATGTTCACGGTGAGCCTTCTGGCCCCAGTGGTGAGTGGTGAGAAGATGCCTGATCTTCCAGTTATTCAGAGTGCAGGTGATCTGGCAGCTCGTGCAGCATCCATATCTCCATCTCAAATGGATGTAACCGTGCACATTCCTGAAGAAAAGTGTAGATCGGAGAAGAGTGTGGTACAGGAACAAGAAACAGCTGCTGAGTTTAGTTCCTTAAGTCTAGATGATCCAGGACTGTGGACCCACTTGAGCAGTAGCCTGAGGGATTTCCTTGTACTGCATGGGCCACAGCAAGAGAAAAACTTCATGTTCCCCAAAGACAATGAAAATAGAAGTTTCCATCCAACATATTACTGGCGTGAAATCCTCAATGCTGACAAAGTGGAGAGGCCATGGCTTATGAACTCAAAAACCCAGAATGCTGCATACTGTTTTTGTTGTAAACTCTTCCAGTCTAATGTTCCAGCCACATTGGGTTCTACAGGAACAAAGGACTGGAAAAATCTGGCTAGAAATCTGGCATGCCATGAGAAGGCAGCAAATCACCAGAGAGCATTCCATAGGTGGAAAGAGCTTAAGATGAGACTAAGGTTAAAGGCCACCATAGATGATCAGCATCAAGAGAAGACTGCATTAGAGTCTCTTTACTGGCAAAATGTTCTGAAAAGGCTCATTGCCATTGTGAGAATGCTTGCTACCCAAAACCTAGCACTTCGTGGCACTTCAGATCAGCTGTATGTGCCAAACAATGGAAACTTCCTTAAAATTGTGGAGCTGATGCCTGAGTTTGATGCTGTACTTGAGGAGCATCTAAGAAGAGTCACCACCCAAGAAATGTACACACAGCGCTACCTTGGAAAAACAATTCAAAATTAGATCATACAGTTATTGGCAACAAAAGTCAAACAGAAGATTGTGGCAGATCTGAAGTCAGCAAGATATTACTCTGTTAGTCTGGACTGCACACCTGACATCAGCCATACGGAACAAATGACTTTAATGGTGCGTTTTGTAACAACAACAGAACCTAGTGAAAATGTCCCTGCAATGGTGACTGTCAGAGAGCATTTTCTAGAATGTATTGACATTGATGATACCACAGAAGCTGGTATGACAAATGTGCTTCTGAAAAAGCTGGAAGATATGGGAATTGCAATAGCTGACATGAGAGGTCAGGGCTACGATAATGGTGCCAACATGAGAGGAAAGAACGGAGGAGTGCAGACACGGATCCGAGAGTTAAACCTTCGAGCTTTTTTTGTCCCATGCAGTTCTCATTCATTGAACTAGGTGGTCAGAGATGCAGCATCAGCTTCTAGTGAGGCTGCTGAATTTTTTAATGTAATTCAAAGCACCTATATATTTTTCTCTGCATCTGCTCATTGATGGCAAATTTTGAAGCAACATCTGGGAACATCCTCTCTGACACTGAAACCACTGAGTGCCACACGATGGGAAAGTCGAGTGGAGGCGATAAAGCCTATCAAACACCAAATTGGGAAGATAGATGATGCCATAGTTGCCATTATGGAGGATAATGCTATGACAGGAACTGTTCATGGGAGAACAGTGGCAGAGGGAAATGGAATCACCAGAAACATACATAACTTCAAATATCTGTGTGGCTTAGTGTTGTGGCAATATGACATACTGTTTGAAATAAATGTTGTAAGCAGGAGACTCCAAGGTGTTGACCTTGATATATCTGGAGCAATGGAACAACTGGACAAAGCAAAGTCTTACCATCTCACCGGTCAGATGAGGGATTTCAAAACGTTCTGAAGAGTACACAGAAGTTGGCAGAGGAACTTCATACTGGAGATGTTTTCCCACTCATTCAAAAATACAAGAGTCACCGAAGAAGAAGACATTTTGATTATGAGGTACGGGCTAATCCCATAAGAGACCCCAAACAACAATTCAAAGTTGAATTCTTTAACCAGGTGCTAGATTGTGCAATGCAGTCAGTTGAATGTTTCACGCAGCTCAAGGAACCCAGCAGTATATTTGGGATGTTGTATGATATTCCAGAACTCCTCACTACACCTGAAGAAGACCTTCACCAGCAATGCAGGGCACTAGAGACAGTGTTAACACATGATGACGTGCAATCCTGATGCGAGTGATTTAGGTGATGAACTGAAAGCCCTTTCAAGATACATTTCAGCAGGATCAACTCCAAAGGCTGTTCTGGAATATATGTGCACAAATAAGATGACCACCGTCTTTCCAAATGCTTTTGTTGCTCTGTGCATACTTCTAACACTCCCTGTAACAGTTGCCAGTGGAGAATACATCTTCTCCAAGCTGAAGTTAATAAAAACACATCTACGCTCCACAATGACGCAGGAGAGGATGGTCAGCCTTGTAACCATCTCAGTAGAACATGAGCTGGCCCAGAATGTGGACCTTCAGGAAGCAGTTGAAATCTTTGCAACCAAGAAGGCATGGAAAGCACCACTTTGATTATTCAGATAAAAATGCCAGAGTTTACTATGCAGACAAGAAAAGTTACATTTGCTGTTCAGGCATTTGAAAGTTAAGTGTTACTTAAAATTTTTGAACAAGGCATTTTAAGTTGTAAGTTCTCCTTAATTGGGGTAGGTAGCAGAGCAGTACCATGAGAGGAGTAGAACAGGAAGAAGGCAGAATCGAGACCTTTCAAAGTTTTGGCCCAAGCGATGTTGTGGGCTGGCCCTGCCTTCACTCACACATTCACCATGCTGCATACTACACTCACTCACATTAATACAGGCGGCCAGTCCCTCCTCTGAAAAAAGGAAAACTCCCATCCTCTCCCTCTCACCTTTCCTCTACCACTCCTGATTAGATTTATCTCCCTCCATCCGCCCCTGCCATTGTCCTCCATTCTCTCTCTGCCAAGGAGAGGTGGGCAGAGCCTTGCATTTGAATGGCAGGGCTCTCGTGCACCACAACGGGAGATGCTGAGAACATTCCTAGTTTCCACTTGTATTGCGGTTCCACATTTCTGGCCGTGGACTTGACAGAGCTTTTGCCATGAGAGGTCATAATGTAGCATGTTGTATTTCTTGTCTCTGCAGAGCAGGAGATAGTTCCACTAGGTGTCTCGGCACTGTAAAAATGCAGTTAATGTTAATGATAAGATATCTGGTAATGCTTTTATAGTGTCAAGTTCTTTACACGTTTAAACATCCCTCTGGTGAGCCCAGACCAGTACAAAACATACGTAATGCATTTATTTAGTAATCAGCAAATTACCTTATGTAGTCAGTAAATGTTGAAGCCTGAACTGCTGCTAAGATCATTTGCTTTCAGATGTTTTCTCAATATTGTGCTGAGCATCGAGTATAAATTGAATAGAGTGACCTTTTGATAGTGAGTCAAATTGACTACATTTCCAAAGATTCTGTGGTTTCAATTACCATAAATTTTTGATATTGGGTCCACAGCCACTGCATTGGCTCCAGCATAACAATATCTTATCATTGGTCCTCTTAACACAGTCAGCAGAATTATAGCTTGTTCTCTGTGTTTTTGTTGTAGGTTTGTTGTGTCTTCTGTTTTGTTTGGTTTTTTGTTGCTCAGAATCGAAGCTTACTGTCAAGGAGAGGAAAGATATTCAGGTTATACAAATGAAATCTAATTATTAAGTGGCTTGCAAAATGTGAATGATTTTTGGTCAAAAGATGTAAAATGTGTCACAGGGTGCTAGCTGGGATCCTGAGTTTGTGAGATGGATAAGTCAATTAGTAGCTCCTCAGTTTGTTAGAAACTTAATTGTCAGTCTGTAATGGAAACTTCTGAACTGCAACAACTCATTAGAAGCAATAAAATGTGTCTTTTTGTAGAAGAATATTTAGAGGACTTGTTTAAAATGCCATATTTGTGTATAGTATAGAAGCTAAACTTTACACCTGGAAAGAAGTTTCATATTAAGGGGAAGTGAGGAAAGATCCTATCTGAATATAGCCTGTACCTGTGGTTTTCAGCTGACATCTTTTGCCTATATAGGAGAGATTTGGTAATGCTTTTACAAAGTCAGGTTCATTACAAGTTTAAGCGTTTCTCTGGTGAACTCCAGCCAGTACAGAATGAATATATGTATGTACAGCTAATACTTGACTACCTGATTGGCATGTGCACAAATCACAGGTTTTTTGCATACAACTTTGCTGTGAAAAATTACAGGCACAATTTAAGAGCCTGAGTGAAGATCCCTTTGAAAATATGTCACTTTCTCTTCAATTGTGCATAGTGCATTACTATTTCTTGTGGGCAGCAGTAAAGTGCTATAATGTCCTATAATGCGCTATATCTTCCTATCAGAAAGAAGATAGGTTGGGAGAAGATACTAAAAATGGATGCAGGGATTATTTGGGAGGTTGCAGATGACATGCTGGCTGTATGAATATTTATTTATTTATTTATTACTATTACTGTTGATTTGCTAAGTACTGCCACTCTGTTCGGCGCTATTAGAGAAGAAATGAAAATGGTCCTTGTCCTGAGGAGTGTACAATTTAAAAGACAAAGGTGGAGAGCATGATGCACTGAATAGCTGACTTACTCACTTTCTGTTGGCAAAGCAGAAGTACTCTAAATGAGTACTAGATACCCCCTACATGGCTCTGAGCAGAGGTGATGCATGGAGAGGGCGTGCGGGGTCATGTGTATCCCCACCCCAGATTTGCTGCTTGGCTTGTACTGAGCATACTCACACAGACTAAGCATGCTCAGTAACATTGCTGAAGCCGGGTGCCCTCACTCTGCCCTCCCACTATTGGCAGGCACGGGTCGTCCTGGCTCTGAGCTAGACTGGAACAAAGGGACTGCTCTCTCCATTTAGCCCCAGGGATGGAGTGCAATCCATCACAGAGAGGTAGGGAGAAGGCAGAGCTATGCCTTCATCCCCACTGAACAGCAACGTGTAGAGCTTGCTCGTTGCATTGGGGAGACCAGGCTGCTCACTCCTAATGGGGAGCTGCAGCTACATGGCACAATCTGGCCCTTTGTATTTAAAATAACTATACTGATGCTAAGGTCTTGGGTTTAGGTGCCTAATTGCCCCTTTGTCAAAATGTAGTTCCTCTAAACTCCTGTTGAGCTGCTGCCTAAATCCTGCAAGTGCCTGAATTTCCTAGGCTCCTAAATTTCTGTTGGTGGGCATGTACCCCACTCCCTAAATCCTGACACTGCCAAGCAGCTTGGTACCTACAGCCTGGCAGGATCTTCAAGCTAGGCATTCCCCCATCTATCTCACCTGTGGGGCCCCATCTGGCATGCTCAGAAGCCACCTCCCAGATCAAGCCTTGCACAAAACAAAGCCCTTTTATACTCTGTGGTCCAGTGGTTAGAGCACTCACCTTGGGGGTGAGAGACATCAAAGAGAGTTCAAATCCTCACTTTGCCTGATTCAGAGCAAGGACTTGAACCCAGCTCTGTCATCTCCCCAATGAGTGCCCTAACTACCAGGCTATAGGGTATCCTGGGGTGCATTTCTCTCAATCTCTTCTGTTAAAGCCATCCCACTTTGTATGACATACGTCAATCTTCACTGGACTAGAGAGCATGAGAGTGATTTTACTAGCTGGTGATTCAGGTGCCCAGCTGAGAGGTGGGAGACCTGGGTTCAGGTTACTGCTATTCTCAGGCGGATTGGGGATTTGAACCCAGGTCTCCTGCATCTTGGGTGAGCACATCACCATCTTCCCTTGGTGTGTGTTTGTTGCAAGGAAGTGCTGACCTGGTTTAGGTGACAAACGTCAGGAGATGGGTGACAGCTGTGAATCCTAAGTAAGGGAGGTGCCTCCCTCCAGTTAGGCACCTGACTCCCTTGGAAGGGCAGGACATAGGCCACACCCCAATCCTCGGTATTTGCTAATGGCTACTTGAGGCAGCTCCCCGAGCCCCCTCTCAATTTGCTGGCTTTGGGGAATCCAACCCTTAGGTACCTAACTCTTCTCATGTGTTGGATGAAGAGCTTGGTTGCCTAGCTGAGGGCTGTGATTCCCCCTAGGTGGTAGGGCACCTAAGTGTTAGACGCTGTAATGCTGAGTGTAACTCCCCTTTGTGGCCCTTGGTGGTGTGTGAGAAAGCTCCAAAGGCATCTTACTACAGGCAGGCCCAATGCCTCCAGAAAGCCAGTGGGAGTAAGGCTGTTGAACGAGTACTAGAATAGGCGTGGCAGATACTCCCCATCCTGTATATAAGAGAGGCTGTATGGGCTGTTTCAGGCTGCCTGACCAGGAAGTGTCTAGTGCCACTGTCAGCACTAGATTCAGACAGTACTTTTTCTTCGGTGAATGCAAGGAGTCGGATTGTGCCTGTTTCCTTCATAAAGAGGGGAAGGCCTCTTGCTTCCCTGCCATACGAAAGCACACCTGCACAAGGACAAGGATAATTAAGCCCTAAATTTCTTCTACATACAAAGGAACCTGGCTGAAATCTTCTCCTAGTGGGACTCCATTTTGTTTTTAAAGATAATTGATAGCTCTGAACTTATGCATTTCAATTATAAGAATGTCTTTTGGGGACTAGAGTAACAGACACGTTGGAAACTTGCTAATGCTAGGGCATCATGTGGATTTTTTACTGTAAATCACTGAAAAAAGTTTATGGATTCATAAAATAAAACAATCCAAATGTAAAATAAAAATAAACCCCTTTTCTGAACAGATGCTATCAGGGATTGATAAATGAAGACAGTGTCATTTACCTCTAGTTACTGATTCTATTCTGGCCTAGGGCATAAGGATTCTTGGGGATGAGAAATCTGGGTTCTGCTCCATCCCTTTCAGTTGACTCCTGTGGTGTCCAGAGACAAATCAGAAAACCTGTTTGGGCCTCAGTTTTCCTATATGCAAGTGAGGGCAATAATACCCTCCTCACAAGGCAGTTGTGAAGATTAAGGGTAAATTTTCCAAAAACGCCTCTTAGGCGCCTAAATCCCATTGAAAGTCATTAATGTGTGTTTTGGAAAATTTTGCCCTCATACCTTAATATATGTAGAGCACTGTGAGATTCTCAGTGGGCAGGTGCTATAGAAAAAAACATTTAATTATTAGATTATTATTTAGTAATTGTGCTACTGGACTCCTAATCTCTCAGGCCACTAAACAACTGTAAGAAATGAGTTGATGTGTTGAAATGACTGTTTCCAGCGACTCTAGGTTTGCTGCTACCTGATGCAAACTATTCTTACCAGCCTCCTTTACCCACACAAATAGTTATCTTACATTCCCCTGCCCCAAGTTTCCCCCTACTTTATTCTGCCTGGCTGGTGGAGCTGGCTCTCCTGGTGATTAGGAGATTATTCTACGACACATTTGTTACCTGTTGGCAGTCTCATTATAGAGGCCACAGACTCAGTGAGACAGGCACCTGAGCTCCCCCTTTATTCCTGGAGATGGCTCCTCCAGGAGAGATACCTAGGTGGTATGGTGCGGTTGCACTTTCTTCTTCCTGAAAAGAGGATCCCAGTCTCCACGGATGTCATCAGCAGTGATATCATCAGACTGCATTTAAAAATGGCTGCCATCGCCATCAACCCCACATCACAAGTCCCTATACATACAGGGGGCCAGAGTCCCAGCTAGTGTAAATCGGTATCACTCTATTGTAGTTGGTAACGCTATGCAGATTTACACCACATGTGGATCTAGCCCATTATTTTAAAGAAATTTTTTCCAGTGCTAGTAGTAACTCCACCACATTGTCCTTTGGTTCTTTTTCTATCATGGTATGTGAAGCTTGATCTTACTGTAGTCAACAATAATCATACCTACCTCTTCCATAGCACTTCTCATTCATACACATCAAAGTGCTCTGACCTCAGCTACTAAAATCAGCTAGTGAATGATTACGGTGCCCCAAAGTTTTCTCCAGACTGATCATTTGGATGATGAGAAGGGGCTTGTTTTTTGCCTACCTAGAGTCATATTGAAAGATTAAGGGCTTAATTTGACATTAATCCACAGCCATGAGTTGGGAGCAGTGAGGAGTTGCTGTGCCCCAGCAGACAATCCCGGAGTCAACTGGTGTAAATTGTGGTAATGTAGCTATTGGGTGCAGCATGCACATATCTTTGTGGCTAAAAACCTCTGCTCCCAAGGTGCCTCTTGCCATTGGAAGCACTGACCAAGGACAGTCCTTAATCTCAGAGGTGTTCAAGGACTGCCGCTGTGAGTCGCTGTTACACAGGCGGTGTAAGGTAGAGAAGACTCCATGCTTCTTGGCTCCCGCATCGTGTTGCACACCTGTAGGGGCCAGACATGTTCTGGTCCTAATCTGTTTTTAGCAAATGATCTTTTAGCAAAACATCAAGCATGTGTGACAAAGTGGGAAAGCAGCACATAACTGTCCTGGTAGCAAATGCGTTTAAAAAGTCACAGTAATCAGCAGGATCTAGTCATTGCAATGCATTTTCACAAAGTCCCTATTTACATATATTTGTAATCACATACAGGGTATCCTCCCACTTCATCTTCCATACAGACATCCATTCAGGTAATTCTTGGCAGTTATCAGCTTCTTATTTAGATGGAAGCCAGTACAAATTTAGTGTCACTGTGTTTGGAATTTATGGGCTCAATTCACTGAGCTGCTGAGTGCCTCCTGTGACGTGCTGAAAATCCTCAGTTCCCACTGACCTCAATGGGAGTTAGGGGTGCTCAGTGCCTTGCAGACGGTACTCAGCAACTCACAGGTTCAGGCTCTGTGAGATTAGAAGGCTGGATGCCAGTACAGAAAATGACCCTCATAAGTGGGAAGGCTAAAATGGTGGAATTTACTGCATTTAGCTGTTGCATAGCTTCTCCCTAGTGCTGTCAACACTAAGACTCAGACTGTGATAGTGAACCAGAGTTGCCACTTTCGTGATTATTACTCAGACGTTCATCTGCTATACCATCTTACTCTCCCCAACTCCCACCCCCAGCACAGTTCCTGCTGTATCTAATAAATATATTTCTATATAAACAGTAATTTAGGACCATTAGGAACAATAGCATAGTTAAAGCTTTTAAAGGTTATCTTGCAATGTCATTTTACTGACTAATGTGTTCCTGCTGCCATGTCGTTTGTGAACAGACATGTGTTAGCCAGCTAGTGTGCTTCATCTGTGGTGACTTTGATTTATTTGCTCTGTAAATTGGGACTGAAGCAATAATGGAAAGTGACATTAATTGTTTAACAGAGTCCTCTTTGTCACATCCTTTGCTTTCTCTAGGGTGTTCGATTGTTGAAACTTGTACAAAACTAATTGAAATTGCTATGATGAGGAGCAGTGTCCACTCAACTTTCTGTTCTTGAATGTCAGTGCACTTGAATGTCTGTTTAAAGCACAAAGGCAAAGCAGCTAACAGCAAATATCAGGGTTTCTCCTGGCATTATATTATTGAAGGAGGCATTCCAGGTCAGCAATAGTAACACTTAGGGCTCTGCTGTGGGTTTGGTAGGCAATGTGCACAGAGAGGAGGTGGGAAGGGGTGGAGGTGCACCATACCAGCAGAATTTCCAGAGGCATTCTCCTTGCAGAGCTAGTGGTCAACCAGGCAGAATGCCTCTGGGGTCACTTGGGGCAATGTGCTTAGGAGTGGCTTTTACACCTTCTTTTTGGACTTCAAACGTGTAATCTATCTCCTACAGAATGTAACATATATGTCTGCTATAAATTTCTATTGGTAGATTTAAATATTCAGTGAAAAGGATATTATTCTATTAGGTTGCATAGAGTTGTTATGGAAAAAGGCTGCCTTATATACCAGAATTTGGACTTAAATTTTGCTTGTTTATATCAACAATGCAACTAAGACAACCCAAGTTAGAGCAAGATTCTCTTTAAAAAATTGGCTTCCATCTCTTCTCCCCACCCCCTTCACCTCCAAACACAACTCTGATAAACTGGTGAATCATGCTTATAGTTCTTCCCATGATTCTGCTGTTTTGCTTAAGATGTGGTCATCTATGTTGTTATGCTGGGAACCATTAGATGGCACTGTTAAACACAGACGTGCAAGTTCTTTTTGTCAGAGTGAGAACATTGTTCAGTCTTTGAATAAACACTTGTCTTGTTAATTTCGTGATATTGTTTCTTTCTGAGGAGCAGCTGCAAGCAATAAGACAGTTTTCTCACTGCCTTAATCTTTCTAACTAGAGTAGAGTCTTAGGTCAGATCTGCTCTCTGAAAACTGGGCATTGGTATTTTGGCTGAGCTTCCTGAAGGAGGGAATTGCCTCAGTGCTGTTTGACCACCTCTGTTCAAGGCCTGGTGCATTTAGTGTGAATAAAAAAGTTACATTAAGAAAATACCCAAACTCCACATCACTGATTTCTCCTCCAACACTTAACTGGCAAGACCCCAGTGTTTGCTAGTAGTTGGCTGAGGGATGACAATATTTTGTTGTTAGATTATTCAATTTACACTCTGTATAGAGAAACTTATTTTTAAGGTCTCATTGGTATTTTATCTTGCAATCTTTGTCCATTCCTTGATCTTCTAAACTGTGAGAACTTTAAAAAATGTTTAGTCAAATTTCTCTGACAAGGTGTATGTTGGGGGCCGGCCCAACTTCCATTAATGTCAATGGATAGACTACCAATGACTTTAATGAGATTTGGATCAGGCCCCTGAAGTAAATGGGAGTCTTTTCATTGACTTTAATGGGAGTGAGATCAGAGTCCAAATAATAAATGATTGATATGACAAATCTCCCTAAAATTAATATATAAAGTTTTTATTTGCTGGGAAACCTTGTTTTCCAAATATACTATTCTATAGATAGATAGATAATTGAGAATGTAGTGCATTAAACTATAAGGAATTTAAATGTATTTGATTTGACACAAACAAGTCCTGTTACTGAAATAAGATATCTAATATAAATTCACACTACCGCCACATCTGATGAGGAATTAATCTACTTTTTATAATTGCAGACTGAATTAGATAAACGTATACAATAGTCTCATTGAGCACTCAAACTACATAACTGGGAAGGACAACTTCAAAGGCAACCTGCATAATACAGTTATTTTAAAAGAACCCAAAGAATCTATCAATAATGTGAGCGCTGATTGAGAACAGAAACTTGTGTATTTGTTTTTGGACCAAGAATTTTTTAAGAGGTGACACAAGATTGCATACATGATCAAGACTTGCCTAATTTCTCAACGAATACATTTTGGTGTTCTGATTAGCTGTCTTATTCTGTGATTCTTTTAATTTTGTCAGGTCAATTAACTGGAGTTCAGTGCTAGAGAGAGAGAAAGAAAGAGACAGCCGGGGCAGTGCTAGCTTCATTAGATGTCAGTTGCTTAGGTGCATTCTGTAATACAATCTGTGCATGATCATTTAACCATAGCTGTTTACATTGGATTAAAAAAAAATCTAAGGAAGAAAGTAAATTGGAACAATACACTGCAATTGCAAAAAGATTTCTCCCACCAAATGCGGAAATGGATAATTTCATTGCCAAAAATTATATTTTATGAGACTCAATTGCAGGTTGCTATTGCAAAGACAAGTTTTAGACAAAGTTTTTACTTTTCCTGTAGAGATTCACCATTTTATTTCTCCCATCTCTCTTACATCTGTCTCTCTCTCTTTCTCTTTTTTTTTTGTCTTATAGAAGATAGATGAAGAGAATGAAGCAAACTTGCTAGCAGTTCTCACTGAGACACTGGACAGTATCCCTGTGGATGAGGATGGATTGCCTTCATTTGATGCACTGACAGATGGAGATGTGACGAACGAAAATGATGCTAGCCCTTCACCAATGCCAGACGGCACCCCTCCGACTCAGGAGGCAGAAGAGCCGTCTCTAGTAAGAACCCTTCCTACTGTTTAACAGGAATTGGATGTGCCTCTGGCTACCCGCTGCATGGGTATGATGTAGTCACAGTAAGGTCTGGACTTTTCATTTAGACTGAAACCAAAGGAAAATCAAGTCAAATACTAAAACTTGCCTAGAGGAGAGGGGGGCAAACCCCAGGATAAATGTTAAGAACTTCTATTGAAAAAATGTGTTGAAGAGAGAAGTTTTAATTTGAGATTCTTGTTCTAGAGACTGACACTTTTGGTTATCATTGCATTCACATCAGTAACAGTAATGTTTTTAATTCCCATTTCCTTTCTTTGGGCTCTGTTTGTATGTAGAGACTTCACTTCTGATAATGGGTAAAGAGATCCCCGTTAATGCAGGCTGGATTTGACACTAGCTGACATGCCTTTAACAATGACTTGACCAGTAAGCACTAGCATAGTGCTAATAGGGGTGGGGTGTCAAAGGCAGATTGTCTGCCTTTAGCTTTCTTCCCTTCTGCAAATGGTAGCATCACACCCGCTTCCCAAGCATCCTGCTGTTGAGCAAGTTGCGTAACCTCACGGATAGCCAATTTTTAATATCTCTCACTCGAAGGGTATGCTGCATTTGGAGGTGTGACTGCAGCACAGGTTGCAATCGCCATGCTAGCCATTTAGCTAGCGTGGCTAATAATAGCAGTGAAGTTGCATCAGCTTGGGCTTCAGTGTGAGCGTGCAATGCGAGTATGTTTCTAGGACCCCCAGTGTCCTTGTACAGCCTGAGATGAAGCCCATGCTGCCATGACTTCATTGCTATTTTTAGCCAGACTAACTAGATTAAAGCAATCGTGGGTATGCCAGCCCATGCTGGAGTCACACCTCCAGTTCAGTGTGGACATATCCTTATGAACCCAAAGTCAATGGACTTGTAGTACAAACCCATTACTTTTGCTTTTGGGTCCTGACTCCTGATCTGGCTTTTGTTGATGTCATTTTATTATTGATTGCTATAGGAGCAGGATCGGGACCTTAATTTTAATAATTCACATGTCTGTTAAGGTGACTTTTCTTCTGGATAGAACGGAAATGTTCTATTGTTGGCACTGATCACTGAGGAGATTCTCTTTTGCCTTGCTTTGCAGAAAACCAAGGCAGTCATAATTTCTTCCTGCACTGCAGTATACTGTAGTACAGGAAAAGGAAATACGACAGCAAGCATCAGAGAAAAATCAACCCTTTTTTGCCCTGGGGATTACAGAGGACTTTGTTCTGTGCTAGTATACTCTGCTTGAAGATATTGATGTAACTAATTTTAAGTAACTGTGCAAAATAAGATAAATTATTTTAATCCTTAGAGATGCATAACTTTTCTCTCCCCAACCCACCCCCCTTCTTTTTCCCTGATGTGTTTGTAGCTTAAGAAGCTCTTGCTGGCTCCAGCCAACATTCAGCTAAATTACAATGAATGCAGTGGTCTCAGCACACAAAACCATGCAAACACTAATCACAGGATCAGAACAAGCCCTGTGGTTGTTAAGGTACAAACTTAATCTTTATAATAAGGCAAAAAAAGTAACAAAGACTTTTATGCTTTCAGCAACTGAGTAAGCAGTAGATCTATATGTACGGTATTAATCTGCCCAGCATCCTGCAGCTGCTTCAGAAAATGTGAACAGATTATAGATTGTGTTCCAAAAAATCACCTGAGCTCCTTTATGCTGTGAATAGTTTATTTATGCCTTCTCTCTTGGCATTAAGAGGTAGTCCCACCGTCTGTCACTCTTTGCCCACTTTATTGATATACAGAATAGTAGGGGGTGCAATAAAATTTGCTGATGGGCTGATGTTGTTTATGAATGACTCCAAGATGCAGTACTGCCATTTTACCAGCTGTCTAACCTAAGAAAGATTGCACTG
The DNA here is from genome assembly GCF_015237465.2 of Chelonia mydas. Taxonomy (NCBI): domain Eukaryota; kingdom Metazoa; phylum Chordata; order Testudines; family Cheloniidae; genus Chelonia; species Chelonia mydas. The sequence continues at coordinate 107,193,723 of NC_057852.1, forward strand.
GAATCTCGGCAAAAGGTCTGTCTCAGCCATTAATTGGGTAGAATGCTGGCAATGACATAATTCTGTTAGCAGGCTGTATTAAACAATGTTTGTCTTGCCATTCACTGTAACTGAAAACAGAGCATTTAGGGGTACTTAAGAGAGTTGTGAATACTGGGCTCAAGCAAATCAGGAGCAAATTAAGGTTTAAACCAGTTTATTTTTTTGTTCACAGTAAAGGTGCTGTAGGGTCTTGTTAGTTACATGTTGCTGAGTAGGAACATTGAAACGTAGGAGAAATGAAATAAAAAGCAGCATAAATGTCATTTAGGAATTTTAAATGTAATTTTCTTTCCTTGTTCTGCAAACAATTATTCACAGCTCATAGATCTAGTACACTTAGACTGAACACTTCATTGAAAATCTCATCTCTTCAGAAAACCTATATCCATTCTGATAAGGTTCAGTTCACTAATTTTAGCTTTTTTTTTTTTATTATGCCTTGTTTTTAAGACCGAGAATTCATGGAGCAATAAACCGAAGAGCATTTGTCAACAGCAAAAGCCACAAAGACGTCCCTGCTCTGAGCTTCTCAAGTATCTGACTACAAATGATGACCCTCCTCAGACCAAGCCAACAGAGAACAGAAACAGCAGCAAAGACAAATGCATCTCCAAAAAGAAGCCCCATCTTCAGTCTCAGGCACATCATTTGCAAGGTAGGCTTGGGACCCAAGAACGCAATTTTGGCAACAGTGTTAATTGCAGGAAGCTGAAATGCAATGACGGTGAAAACACTAACACCCAGTACTTCCTCTGTTCTTTGTATTGGTATCTGTGTGCTGTAAATTCAGAAGCTGCTCAGCATAGAGGGAATTAACAGTCAGTACAATGAAGTTAGTTAAATGTAGCCTTTTTAATATAGACAATTTAAATCACAATCCCCTTAGAAAAGGAACCTGAAAATTTTAACCAATTTACAAACAATTAACAGACACTGAACTGTCCGCAGAGGTTTAACCATAGAGTTCTGTATCACTAAGAAGTACTTATACATCTGAAGAAGCTGGGCAAGCCAGTTCATTAATGCGCTTCTTTCTTTTTGCCAGTGTGAAAATGAAGGCATTGTTAACTTGCAACATGTGCCTTAAGAGACAATAAATAGTGCTCTTGCAGCTACTGAAGAGGCAGTAAATGTGTCATTCCTGTTACAGTGAGATTGCCAGTTTGTATTTTTATTTTGTAAATAGTTTAAGGTTTAGAAACCAGCCTGACCCTTCTCTCTCTCTCTTTTTTTTTCTTAAATTTGTTTATGGCCAAAACTAAACATCTGTGTTGACTTTTAGCATTCTCCCATGTACAAAGAGCTTGGCTGGTGTTGTAAGTAGCTTCAGTGGCAGAGATGCAAGAACTTAAAGAAGCTCCCCTGGCAGACATTTTCTACTCTTTTCTCTCTCCCTCCTCCCCTCAGCTAGGATAAAGAAAAACTCTATAAGCTTATGGGCCCAAAGGGAGCTTATTTAAAGTCACTGTTATTTTAAAATACACATACTTATGTACTGGCGGTGCTTCCAAGAGAGCAAGGTTCTGATCTCAGTTACATCTGTGCAAATCCAGAATAATTTCACTGAAGCGAGTGGCATTTAACCTGGTGTATCTGAGATCGGAATTTGACCCGAAGGTTGCTACTCTGATTTGTTAGAGCAGGAATAGAAACATTTTAAACTGTCAGTTCTAAACATATGCATCTTATTTTTGTTTTGTTTGCCCCCATTTCCCTGCCTGTTACCCCATCCCTCCTCTCAAACTGCATTTTGACCCCTGATTAATACAGCTAGGTTTAAATCTTCCCTCCCCCATCCATTTTAATCTTCTCCCAGCTGTAGATTCTGACCTTTGTAGTGTGGTATTACCCATTTTGGATCAAATTCATGTAAACAAGAGGCTGCTTAATGCCAAGTGACACTCCTTTCTGCTGGTTTTAGCAGACTGCTTCAGAGCAAAACCAGACTGGATTGTTCAGGGATGATGTGGGTCTCTCTGCTGAAATTATGCTGAAATAACTTGATACATTCAGTGTAAAGATGCAAGACAGGTTGGGTTTGGGCTAATGGTGAACAGGAGGATTAATACTCCCCAGTATGTCTGTATCTGTCTCTTGTCTTTTACTTACATTGCAAGCTCTTTGGAGCAGGAACTGCATTTGTACAGCACCTAACACAGTGGGGTCCTGGTCCATGTGTGGGTCTCCTAGGCACTACAGTAATACAAATAATACATAAATAATAGAAAAGTCCCCACAAAGAACTGTACTTATGGGAGTTTAAACAGAATTTGATTGTTGACTGTGGCTTTAGTAATATTACAATATTGTCAATAGTATTTTCTTGAGTTCCTGCTGTTCAGTCTCCAGCCCCCCCAAAAATGTATTTTTTCATCAAATACTGCTCTAGCACACCAAAGCATCGCAATTGATATCAGTGCATAGGTGCAGCTGAGAGCAAAATTAGGCCCTGAAACAAAAATGGTCAAAACTGGGCAAAGATACGCTCCTAAATCTTTATTCAGGTGCCTAAATGTGAACTTGGAAATGTAATTTTAGGCACTTGTTTTTGGAAGTCTCGTCCCTTATCTTTCAAAACCAAGAACATATATATTATAAATACAAGAGATATGTGAAACTTTCAATTTGAACAACAAATGCACTTGAAATCAGCCTTCCAAATTCAACCCACATTCCCAATCAGCAGTAGTTTGCTTAAACATTTAATCAAAGCTGGATAATGCCTTTTTTGCTCCATCCGTAAATATGAGCTTGCTATTCTGTTGACTGGGAAAGCTCACTCGGGGTGAGTCAAATGGTATTTTCCTTTAGGGTCACTATCCCAAATTCACATGAATGTCCACAAATCCATTGAGGCTGAGCTTGTCTGTGGTCTTGCAATGAGATTTGCCCATGAGGAAACTGGGTTCTTTTGAAACTGAACATTTTTAATCTACAGGAGGAAGCATGCCCATGTGAATTTTTATTTGCATTAAAATAGAATAGAAATTGGAAGTTCTAATAAACAGCCAGTAAGAAAATTGGCATTGTATTGAGTAAATATTTCCTCAAAATTGTGTGTGAGGGTGTTTTTTGATAGCTGTTGTACTCAGATTCAAGTTCAGTAGCACACAAAACCACTAATTGGTGTAGTGGTTTATAGCTTGCTAAGTGAGTTTAGGGCTGTTTGAGAATTAGCCACTATCTGCTTAAATCTGGGGTCAAATCACAGGTCAGAGAGCTATCATCTGAGTTCAGTTCCCAGCTGTGTCCCAGATTTCCATGTCACTGTGCCTCAGTTTTCCAGTCTGTAAAAAATGTGTTATTTTATACTTCTCTTTGCTGTTGTGAAACCCTGGGGGAGATTTTTCAAAAGCACAAAGGGTGATTAAGCACTTACTCTCCATTGAAAGTATCAGTCATCTGTAGAGCGTCACATAGATTTTACTCCATTAGGGTGGATATGCTTCCACAAACTTTGTTTCTGCTCATTGCCACTACGGTTGAAAATATCTTGATGCTTTTTAGCCACTTAAACCTGTAGATAGCCATTGGGGACTTTGGCAAGTCTTAATGAACACAAACATTTGTCTAGTAAAATAGGTATGTGCCTAGCTAACATGTCTAGAAAACACCTATTCATCTCATGGTAACTCACTAGTTAGTATATGGCAGCAGCCATACTGGATCAGACAAGGGAGCTGTTTAGGTCAATTTCCTATCTCAGGCTGTGGCCAGTTCCTGATGCTTCTGAGGAAGGTGAACAGACATGCCTAATTTTCCTTCTTGAATTTTCATAGAAGGAAAAGAATGCCTGGCTCATGAGGATTGGTGTAGACTTTTTAAAAAATGAATGATCTCATTGGGAATACTCTAGAGTTTACAAAAATAATTAATTTGCATGTAAAATCCTTTGATGTCAGTAGGAATTCCACACCAGGGATGAATGCAGATTATGCAAGAGTCACACTCTGGACAAGAGATCTGCAGTACAGGAGGGCTAGAGAGGAAAACGTTGTCTTAAATAATTAATTTGCAGAAGAGACCCCCCCCCCCAGTAGCTGTTCTTGATACAACACACACTGCCTTTAAAATTAAATCCAACTCCTGCAAACTAAAATTTGCAAGTAGTACTGTTTTTAATTTTTAATCACTTTATTAGCAATTAAAGAAAGCTTAATTGGTTGAAAATATCCTAGTCCTTGGTTTGCTTTGTAAAAAAGGCAGATCTGAACAAATGGAAACTACAAAAGAGTTGTATTTTGTAACTAAAACTTTCTGTACACTTATGTTAGTTTAAACCATCTGTGACTATATCTGTGGCATGCCATAGTTTGCAGAATAACTTACAAAAATTTGGATTATAGCTGATTCAGTGTTGGCCTCACAGAAACAACCTATTCTCAACCTTGTATATAGAACTGTATGCTGTAGAATTAAAATCAACTGAATATTCATAACCGTCCTGGTGCTTTGTAGTTATTCTGCTGCTCTCATTTCCAAATAAAAGGTGAACTGTAGCTTAAATTAAATCTAAGAGAGATAACATTTTCACAGCATTTCTGTAAATTTCTCCCTTGACTGTTAACATGTACCACTCTATTTTCTGAAAAGTTCTTTGCATTTGGGCTTTATACCATACTTCAAAGACTCAGTAATTGATGTAAATCAGTGTTGGAATTTAGGTGCCAGTAATAAGGGGTCAGACTGGATCTCGTTTTTATTTAGCCATCAGATAAACTGAGGTGCCTTCTTGAACTACTGGAGTTTAGCCCTAATGGACTCAGGTAGAATTCCTGCACTGATATAAACAATATATAAATATAAACTTCTGAGTCTTCACAATATTTCATAATCAGTTTCTTTTTTTCCTTCTTCAGCCAAACCAACAAGTTTATCACTTCCTTTGACACCTGAGTCACCAAAGTAAGTATTAAGAAATGTAAAAGTTTACAAAAGGGAGGGGGCTTTAATACATTTTGGCTACAGCAACTCAATTTCAGCTTGTTTTTATAAATGTGCCCTGTCTTCCAGTGATCCCAAGGGTTCCCCATTTGAGAACAAGACTATTGAACAAACCTTAAGTGTGGAACTCTCTGGAACTGCAGGTGAGAGATGTGGAATGTGAACATTTTTTTTCTGTAAGCCTGACTTTTTTTCTTTGGTAAGAAATGTATCGTGGGATGCTAAGGAGGTCTTCAAGGGATTAATTTTAATGGTTTAGCGTTGACTCTTTACCTAGTTGCCTCACATGAGGTAGGTTTAAAACTGACTTCAAACCTACAAGCAGAGCATGGTTTCTGGAAAAATGTGAATGAAAGCATTTGTCTGGAATATTTCCCCATTCCCTCAGAGATTTGTGTAGTGCTGAGCATTGTTTTTCAAATACAGATCCCCCAGCACAGAATACAGAGGTTGCAGATGGAAAAGTTGTATCATTGAGTCAGTCTGATGCTAATGTAAGGCTGTTCCTCACAGCACATTTTGGTCAGTTCTAGATTTAAATGCTACAAAAGACAGAGTTTCTTCCTCTTTCATTGGGAGAGTATGCCACAGCCTAAACAGAATGGTTTTCTGATATTCATCTTAATCTTTCCTTTTCTTAATTTCATCCCATTAACCCTCTTGATACCTCCTTTGAGCGATCTCAATCATTCCTCTCCTTGCTCTCTGGTGTTTTCATCCTTCAGATATTTGTAGACTTTCATCTTGTTCCCTTTTAGTTGACATTTCACCAGGCTATACATGTTTAACTCATTTGCTTTTGCCCACAAAAGTCAGTTACTCCAGATCTCAGATTATTTCTGTTGCTTTCCTCTGAATGCCCTCCAGTTTGTCTGTATTATCATGGGAATGAGGTGCCCAGAACTGAGCACAAGATCATGGGTGTAGTTGCACCAGCATTGTTTAGAGAGACTATTGCCTCCCTGCACAGCACAATACTAAAAGACAGTGTAGTAGAGATGTGTTTCATTCATGAACATGTACAAGGGCGGATGCTGAGATATAAATTACTTAAACTGTAGCAATGTTCTATGAAGGTCAGATCTACAGCTGGTGTAAATCAGCCTAGCTCCATTGAAGTCAAAGGCTGATTTCTACAAGTTGAGGATCTGGCTCTAAGTTTGTAAAGGCACTTTGGACTATTGATTTCATGCACACAAAATCATCCTTTCACTTCTTCAGAAGCTGCTTCATTAATTCAGCATTTAAACATAAACGAGGCATCCTGATAATCTGCAGCCTTAGTTGCTCCTTATTCAAGTGAGGGAAAAAAGGTCTTTGGGCAGGAGACCATCTTTCAATTCTGTGTTTATACAGCACCTAGTACAGTGGAGTCGTGGGCCATAACTGGGGCTCCTCGGTGCTAATGCAATACAAATAATAATAATAATTAATTATCGTGTCAAACCAGAATGGTATGCAGGGTTGCTCTAGCCGTGTTGGTCTCAGGATATTAGAGACATAAGGCGGGTGAGGTAATATCTTTTATTGGACCAACCTCTGTTGGTGAGAGAGACGAGCTTTCAAGACACGCTTGGTCCAATAAAAGATATTACCTCACCCACCTTATCTCTAGAATGGTGATATTTGTTCTCTTGGGAAGAGAAGGAACATAAGGTTCTTTCGGTGGAGCATCCCAGGGCAGGTGGTACTAGTGGGTAGGGAGGAAGAGCTCCCCATAGTGTGCTGCTGGTATCTGACTTCTGCAGTATAGCACCCAGACAGCACAGGGTATAGCACTTGGTAATCCACATAACAGCACGATCATGTGTGTGGGAGTCTGTTGCCATTGAACCCAGTCATTGAACAAAGATGCTATATGATGTAAAAGACACCTTCCTTCCTCCCAATGGACCTCATCTTTATAAAACCAGATCAGATGTCTTTGCAAAACTAGAATAATCATGGCAAACTACCGTGTGTACTCATGGAAACCAGGTGAGCACCAGAATGGCTCAGACCCAGTGGAACCACCTTCGTCGTCACTGCAAAGCACGTCAGGACAAGACCAGTCTTTTGTGAGGCACAGTAGCAGCATTATGTTAAGGCTTGGATTCTCCTGCCACCATCTGAAGGAGGAGGTGGTGACATGATGATGTTCCACATGATAATTGTTGGAATGGCTCTACGAAGAGCAAGCTGCCATCCATTCCAGCCTAGAAAATCAGGAGCCTGCACTTCCCATCGGCAGACTGGCCAGAAATAAGAAGTCAATATGACTTGAGGCTTTGTAGTGGTGCCACAAGTCATGACAGTTGGAATTGCTCTGGTATTATCAGGTTCATTCCATAGATTCTCCTCTGTGTGTAGCGGAAAAAAGTAAAGTCTATAGTCATGCAATCCAACCACGTGTAGCACTAGCAGGTAAAAATACTGCAATGTGCTGATGGGTAAGTGCCACCATTGGATGAGCTATGTGAACAAGAGCATTATACCATGGATATACCTTGCCTTTTTTCTGTAGACCATGTCACTTCAGTTAGTTAATAAGTGGGCTGGGGAGGGGGTCAAAAAAGAGAGGCGGAATACTGGCCTTGGGAGTTGACACTTGGTTTACACACGCATAGAAGACTACCTAGCAGCATTGCTGCCAGGTGCCACATCATAGCTATTTCTCTCGTACATCCAAATATTTGCCTTTTTTGTGTGTTTTGTTGTATTAATCTGTGCCTTTTTGTACATATGCAATGTGCAAACAGGTGAGTGGAAGTGACCCATTTTCCAGTGTATTATTTATTTATTGTTTGTATTATGGTAGCGCCTGGAAACCCCAGCCCTGCTGTGCTAGGTACTGTACAAGCACATAAAACAAAAAGAGATAGCAATCTAAGTGGGCAGTCTTTGCAGGGTCAGGGCCTAATCAATAATAAAAATAACAGTAGCAGTAATGATTAATAATACTTAACAGTAGTATAAAGAAAGCCCCTCGCAACTCCAAATTCTACCCAGATGACTGCATTGCTCAGTCAGCTTATACAGCACTCGCACCGTCTATTATAATTTAAATGGCAGTTGCCTTGATCTCACTGCTGAACTGAAAAGACCATTAGTGGTGTTGCTTGCACTATCAAAGCACAAAGTATGTTAGTATAAATTGCAGCTGCCTTGATCTCTCTGTTGAAAGCAGCTACGGTTCCCTCACCAATGAATTAACTGTACATTAGAAAAAGAAATAAATAAATTAAATAACTGAAAGCATTCCCCACTCCAGCCATCAGTGTTCATCACATGTACGTAAAATTGAATTAAAACCCGTTCTCTTACCTAAATGAACTTTTTCTTTAGAAGGGGTTGCATATTATACATATGTGTACTTTTTTTCCCCTTTCTAAAACTGAAAAAATAATTTCCATTTTATAATTCCAATATTGCCTACAAACTTCATATAACTCCAGGAAGTTAAGAAAAAGAAAATAGCTTTTAGAGGGGACAGCACATGTGTAAGAGGTTCTTAGCCTGGAACATACTCCAAATTGTCTACAATTAAACATCAAGTCCCGTTGCTACATAAAATCACCGCTCCCTGGGCTTACTGCTGGTTAAAACAGTAAAACCTCCCTGTCCTTAACCATATTACACAAATTCTACATTGCAAGGCATAAAATAGTTTCTTAAAGGAACATGTGTGTATGTCACAATGTACTGTGGACTGCTGGAATGTGTAGAGTAAATACAGGGGATCAAATGTCCCACGTTGTGTCATCAGCAACAACTCCAGTGGAGTTCAACTGGCTCATGCTAAGGCTAAACTGAGTTGTTGATTCAGAGCTGCTTATGGAGTCTGGAGAAAGCTGTACAGTCAGCCAGCAATGGGATATAAATGTCCCAGAAGTCATTTCGCAGGAGTAGGATCATGCGGGTGTACTAGCAGCATCCCCTCTAGCAATCCTAGGAGCAGAAGGAGAATACTGCTTGGCTAGCAGCAGGAGTAGCAGTAGCCCCAGCTGTAGCAGCACATGGAGAAGCTTGTTGCTGGTTGTCATCAGAAGGAGCAACAGTATCCAGCTTGACAGCCCCATAATCAGCACAGTCCTCCTGACTGGCAGCAGAACCAGTGGCAGGAGTCACCACCCCAGCATCAGCAGCAGCAAGGAGCAGCAGAGCCCCTCTCGCTAGGTCTCAAACAGGAGTGGGGCATAGGGCATCATGCCAAGCAGTGTCTGCTTCTGCAGTATCATTCGGATAGGCGAGAAATAAGCCTGACACTGCAGGACTCCAGTAGTGATTGGCCTCCTCTTGCTTGTCAAGCAGTTGCACTTGTAGCCCTCTAGCGTAAGCAGGTTCTGTTCCCTCCTCATTGGCTGTTGCTGGTTCTGCCTCACCCCTGTCTGTCTTCAGGACCCACTCAACCACTGCAAGCTCTTGCTCTCTCCTATCCATGACTCATTCCTGCCAAGCAAAAGCAACACGGTACACCCAGTGATAAGCCACATCTCTGCTTTATGCTGCTCACTGGTCAAAGGGCCTGTGGCCTGGTCCTTCTTGACAAGCTCTGGTGCTTCCTCCCCATCCCCAATTTCCTCTGACGTTATCATGGTTGAGGAATTCCTCCCTGTCAGCCTTTGTTAACCACAGATGTGGGGATCAAGTGACTGTTGGGGTATGCTTGGGGACCTGTGCTATGTGTAGAAGTGATTGCAGAGGGCAGTCGTTCCCAGGTGCTGATCCCCATGCCTCAGTATCTGGCCACTGCTGCTCATGGTTTTTTGAAAATCAATGGCTTTCTCATCCCCACATACTCTTCCTGCCTCCTAACACGCTCTGTCCCAAAAGCACAAAGACATTGTATAAGGTGTATCAAGGGGTGGCTTAGTGCACACTTGCAGAATGGTGACACTCCTTCACACAAAAATCCCTGTATTTATGTGAGTAAAAACTCCTCCCCAAATTTTCATGCAGTCAAAATTTGGTCACTCAGAAAATCTGACAACGAACAGACATTGAATAGTGATTTGGAATTCACATGCGTTTTTGCAAACCCCAGTATTCACCCATCACTAGACTTGAGCAGTCCCTTGGTTGTCTGAATAAATACTTAAATTCTACCAGGCAAAACTCAAAATGATTTCTGGTACTTGAGACAGAGAAAGAGAGATATTAGTCCAGAGGGAATAAAATCTAGTAAATTATTAGATATTTTCAGGGTCTATATTTGTCCTCTGCGGTACTGACAACAAGATTAAACTGACTGCTCAACAAGCATGTAGTTTTTTATTATATGATGGCTATTTAATTTTATTATATTTTCCTGGCTTCTGCAGTCTTGTGCTGTACAAAAGCTCTACCGATTATTTTACTGAATCAGGCTATTATCTTGCATTCAGTGCTTTAAGTGGCCTTAAATAATGTTTCTCTTGATAATCCCATTTTTAAACTCATAAGGTATAAAGGAATCCATTTTTAATAACCCTCAGAATCTCAGTGTGCTTGTACAAAGGTTCATCGAGATGCATTTCCTGAAGGATGTGAAGGCTCCAAAAATATACCAACAAGCAGAAGCATCATCAAACATTTAAATGCTAACAGTAACATTAGATTTCGCTGCCTATATGAAACAGCATTGTAAATGAGTCTTAAAAAGTCAAGATGTGACATTTACTGTAAATGTATTCCCCTAATTTATTCTGATCAACCTAGCTGAGCTAAATGAGTTACTAAGTTTTCTTTACTGCAGCTCAAGGAATGCGTCTAGGTGATATGAAAACTTCTGCCTGTCCTCACAGACTTTTCTCTAAAACAGGTCACTGAGCTGAGGTGGCGGAGCTGACGTACATATGAAAGTCTGTTGTCACACGGATATAAGAAGTGGTGCTGATTTGGCATATACACTATTTTAAAGCAGAGATCATTGAGTGAGTTCATAGTATATAGATGGAGCGAGGCAAAGTACAAAGTTACCATTTTCCAAAGCCATTCAATTAAAGAAAAGTCCCTACAAAGAAAATGGTTTTATAGCATGTCATGAAAAAATACTTGCCTTTTACTTTAAAAAAAAAAGAGACTGTTTAAGGGGGATGATTGTAGCGTATGTACCACTTCTAACAGATTTGCTGTGCAGAAGTACATAAGTGTGAGTGATGTAGAGGTACTTGTTTATTATAGAGCACATTTCAATGCAGTAATCATAAATATTGCTAAGGTTGTGCTCTGTTGAAATATGACCTACATACTCTTGATTGTTTGTGTTACGTGATTTGTCTGACACCCATTACATTCTGGGTAATGGCAGCCATTTGTTGCTGTGCACAGCAGGCTCTTTTGACAAAAGAAAATAGGCAGCAATAAAAAAGCTATAGTCTGAATTACATTCTGCACAGTGCTGCACTGCTGAGAGTTTGTGCAAGTGTGTTAACAATGCTCTGAACTGCCTCTTGTCAGCCTTCAGCCTGTAATGGCCATCTGTCCTTACATAAATCTGTCAAAACCTGCTAAGTTCAAGAGAGAGCCCGGAATATACCTTGTACTGTCAACACTCAAATGTACACATTCCCAGAGAAATCAGCGTGCATGAAATAATTCTAAGGTCGGAGAATATTTTAGCACTACTGATTTAGGATCATGGTGTGAAATTAAGATTACTGTGTAAAGATGAGCAAAGAAGATACTGATGATGAATAAGTACGGAATTAATTTTCTCAAAGTTTAGCTGTTTGGATGCTGAGCATGGGAGGGGCTTGGAGTGGAGAATTCAGCAGTGACACAGACAAAACAAAAGCCAACTCCAAGCTTTGCTGCAAACTAAAACACAAACCTTTTATTCAAGTTTCAAATGTCCATTGAACTTTTTGAACAATTTATTTTTCATTTATGCTCACTTGTGCACTTCCTGCTTCTGTTCAAGAGCAGAAGGACGAGTGCCAAAATGCTGTGAGGAAACCATTCCTCAGGACATTGCCAGTGTGGTTTTGCAGGTGAAAGAAACTCCAGTAGCCAGGCTCAGCACCTGGACTTTTAGGTTCCTCTCTACACCGAGCCTTGGTCTCCTTTGTGGTTGACTTAGCATCACTACTCCAGAAAGCAGTTACGCTGTGCGTAAAGCCAATGCTCACATAGGGCCAGTTTAACAAAGGAAGAATGCAGAGATGATTTTATTTGGCATGTTACAGTATAAATAGTTTTTGTTTTGGTTAAAAATCAAAGGTAAATAAATATTTCAAATGCTGAGGGTGGAATGCTTGTTTTTATAGAAAAGCAGCACCTAGTGATGGGGATAAATATTCTCCCAGGTCATTCTTCCTGAAGGGGCCATTTTGGGTTGCTTTTTTTTTTTTAAATAAATATAAAAATTCAGTAATTAACCCTGGGGTCACTCATGGGGTATCTAATTTTACAAATCAAAATGCTCCTTGTGAATTTTATTTGACAAAAGTAATGGTATTTACGCATTAATTATTTGTTGATTCTGAGCCATTATTTTTAATCCAGAAATGGTGTTGTAGAATATCAAAGGGAATTGTTCTCTTCAATTTACCCAGATGACATTAGCTCATCTGGAATAGCCAGCATGCACATGTAATTGGCATTTGGCTAGTTTGTTAGGAGGTAGGCAAAGAGGAGGAGAAAATGGAAGACGTGAACTGAAGGGGATAGTTGTACTGATCATGAATTTAAAAGTTGGGCAGTTTTCTGAGGCAGCTTTAACTTGAGGGCCAGTGTTTGTGTATTAGGACTCATTGTCCTTGATGGCATTGGAGGAAGGCCTTAGTACACATGAAAAGTTCATAAACATTATTTTCAAATGTTCAGTCAAAATCAGGCTTTTCTTTTGCATCAGGTATTCATGTCTTGCTGTTCCTATCTGGTTTTTTTTTGTTTTTTGTTTTCTGGAACAAATTCATTGTCGCTAATGCAGTGGGACTCCCAGTCTCCATTTATGTCCCTTAGAGAGCACTATGCGTTGATGGAGGCTTTTCCTTCTTTGCTGCAAACTGCTATAAAACATGTTCCATTTGCATTGATCTGCTGAGCTCCATTGTATGGTTAAAAATACAAAACAAGAGGAAACTCTCTGCCCATATTTGAAATAGGCATTTTCTCAAACTGTATTCATATTCCCTGTCCATTCTCCCTAGGGAAGTGATGGAAGGCCCATTGCTTGGGTATTTTAAAACTGGGCTGGACAGCATTAGAAGTACACTGCATCGGGCTCAGAGTTAGTGTAAGGGGTGGACTAGGTAATCTAGTATGTTTTTTCTGTCTCTCTTTGCGATATTTTCTTATCTCTGGCTCAGATTCAGGAAAGCACTTCAGCACATGCTTATCTTTAAGCATATGTTTAAGTCACAAGGAAGTCAATGAGATGTAAATGAATGCTAAGTTAAGCATGTGCTGAAGTGCTTTCCTGAATAGTAATGTTTTCTTGAACAAGAGCCCCGATTTACTATTGTTCTAGATTTGTGAACACAGTTGTCCTTTTATGCAATGTGAATGTCTCCTTGTATGAAGTCTGAAGGAAACTTTGAGAGCAATACACTTTCTCCACACAGAAATATTGTAAAATTAGCTGTAGGATGTAGCTTTGGCTCCCTGCTTTTTTAAGGATTACATTAGTTATGTTTAAATTTTCATCTCTATCTAGAAATGTAATTTAATAAATTATCATTCTGCTGTGGAAAAACCTGGTAGTTATTGACATGACATTTATCTAGTCTTTATTTACGTATGTGTTTAGTTGATAAAACTCAGGTAAGTGTCAGTCTCTCCACCTCATGACACTCCACGAATATTTAATTCTAAATAGAATGGCTCATTGTGGCTGCAATATTGTTACAGTTCACTTAGGTTTTTGCTGCAGAAACCACATTTTAGGCAAAGTGTATTAGTTATGCTTACCGGAATGTATTATACATGCATTAGCAATGGTTTACTAAGTTAATGAACTGTGGAGGCAAAGAGTCATTGCAGTCAAGTTGGATAGTTGCTGTAGTTCCTTGCATTAGTGCACTGTGCATTACAGAAGTTACTTTGGTAGTATTCATTTCATTTTTCCAGATTTGCTTTCATCCAGGTTTTCCTCTGTTAATTTCTTTGGCCTCAGGACAGACTTCTTTGGTTTGGGGGAAAAAAGAAACTGTGTGAAAGCTAAAAGTAACATCCTCAGTATACCTCTTATGTAATAAATACAGTTGAAGCTAGTGCCGGACTCTATCTCTCTCTGTATACATATATACACATACACACACAACATTAAAGTGAGTAGTAGATGTACTTGTAAAAAAGTGACAAAAATAATGTTGAAGACCATGGGGCAGTGTGTTAATATTTGCTCGTGTGTTTGATGTTGTTAGCATTTCTGTCCAAAACACTAAATACTATTGCTGGTGCATAACATCCTAGTAAAGTCAATTTATGGTGACAGAAGTACTTAGAGAAAGCAAGTTGTTTTTTTCAGGCCATGGGAAGGGACTCTTGGTTTAATTTCTTTTTCAAAGAAGAATCTGTGCTTTCTGGAAACGCATTTTTCTCTGTTAAAACTCTCTCATTTTTTTAGGCCTAACTCCACCTACGACCCCTCCTCACAAAGCCAACCAAGATAATCCTTTCAGGACTTCACCCAAGCTGAAGTCATCATGCAAGACTATTGTACCACCCTCAAAAAAGCCCCGCTACAGTGAGTCTTCCAGTTCTCAAGGACATAACACAATCAAGAAGAGTCCAGAACAGTCTGAGCTGTATGCACAGCTTAGCAAGACAACGATACTGTCCAGTGGACATGAGGAGAGAAAGACAAAACGGCCTAGTTTGCGGCTGTTTGGTGACCATGACTACTGTCAATCTGTGAATTCAAAAACCGAAATACACATTAAAATATCCCAGGAACTTCAGGACTCCAGACAACAAGAATTTAAAGATTCTGTACCTGGGTGGCAGTGTCAGATTTGTTCTTCTTTAGAACAAGACCAGTACTACAAGAGAGAGACTTTACAGGCAAGTAAGCAGGGTTCCCACTCTAGCAGCCGAAAACAGCTCCAAGACCAGGATATCCGGGCTGAACTGAATAAGCACTTTGGTCACCCCAGCCAAGCTGTTTTTGATGAAGAGGCAGATAAGGCCAGTGAACTGAGGGAAAGTGATTATAGTAATGAACAATTCTCCAAACTACCTATGTTTATAACTTCAGGACTAGCTATGGATGGCCTCTTTGATGACAGTGAAGATGAAAGTGATAAACTATGCTACCCTTGGGATGGGACAGAAGCCTATTCATTGTTTGATGTATCGCCTTCTTGCTCTTCTTTTAACTCCCCAAGCAGAGATTCAGTGTCTCCACCCAAATCCTTATTTTCTCAAAGATCCCAAAGGATACGCTCTAGATCAAGGTCCTTTCCTCAACACAGGTCTTGTTCCCGTTCTCCATATTCCCGATCGAGATCAAGGTCGCCATGTAGCAGATCCTCTTCCAGGTACTGTCTGAGAAATGCAAATGTATTTATAATGGACATGAAGGAAAATAATCCAGAAGCAGTTGAATCTAGAGCAGCTCCTTTTATTGCCTTTCAGATTATTAATCTTGAAGATAATGGGATTGTTACACAAAACACTTGTTGCCATTGTCCTTTAAACTTGCCAGTGTTGAATACTCCTAGTGGAGACAGTCAGATCATAAACAGAGCAGTCATTGAGAAATTTACTTAGTTAACTGATTCCATTTTCTGCAAATCTATCGTGTGCCAATCTAGTTGCAATCCATATAAGATAAAGTTCACACTGGCTGACTTGGTGCTCTGTGTTAGCATGAATAAAGGATACTACAAAACAAAACACATCACTCCAAGGCCCCTAAGTTAACTATGAGATCACAAACTGTCACTAGAAAATCTCACTGGTTGCTTGAAAGAAATTGTAGGTTCAGGTAATATGTAGCTCGCAAGAACATGGTGTCAGTAGACTTATACTAAATGACAGAAGCAAATGTCCTTTGTGTTTTTTCTTACAGATCGTGTTACTATTATGAGTCCAGCCACTGTAGACATCGAGCATACAGAAGTTCTCCTTTATATGCAAGATCACGATCCAGATCACCATATAGTTGTAGACCAAGGTAGCATGTTTTGTTTGTATTTGGCTCACTTTTTATTCTGTTTTTCTGAGATAATGAGATGCTCCAGAAATTGTATTATTCATTTTATTTTGACAAATTCAGGTACTTGATTTAATGATTAAGTTATGTTTCCTAGATATGACAGCTATGAGGAATACCAGCATGAAAGACTGAAGAGGGAAGAATACCGCAAAGAGTATGAAAAACGGGAATCTGAAAGGGCCAAACAAAGGGAGAGGCAGAGACAGAAAGCAATTGTAAGCACTGTGAAGATAATTTTCATTTTGAAAGCGGTTTTGGGGTGGGTGGTTGGTTGGTTGTTTTTTTGATAGATTACTAAAGCTAAAACTACGGCTTCATTCTCTCTTTTCCTTATAATAGAACAAACAAAATCCACACAAAAATCTCTTCACACACATTCCTTAATAATTCTGATCTCTTAGGCTAATATGTGTTTTCATTTCAATTTTCATTTGACTGTACAATTTAATTTTTTTAAAGACACTGAAAATTGTGACTTTCAAATTTAGTCACAGTCAACAAACAGTGAGGCTTTACTAGACAAAGCTTTGTCACAGATAATAAGTAGCATTATTAAGCACTGGTCCCATCTCTTCATCATAAAGAAGCATATAAATATATTAATCTTTTAGAGAAGCAGCATCTGTTACAGTACATCATCTACCAATAATTGGCAACAATGTGACACAAGTATGTACTCCAGCATTTCGATTTGTTACACAAGAAGTAACAATACGTGTCAATAAGTGCACATCTTAAAACTCGTGTCTTCACCGTACTCAAAAACTGTACCCAGAAGGCCTGAAGTATAGTTCTGTGGGGGGAGGGCAAATTGGGCCCTTAATGACAAACACACCAGCTCAGTCTGTGTTCTGTCTATGACGTTATTAATTTTAAGAGATTTTATAGCAACTGTTGAAACTGGCCCTTTTCTAATGAACAAGTGCTATTTAATTAAATATTTTTTCAGAGTCTTCAAAATACCTGGTGCAGTGGGTTTTTTTCTCTCCTAGGTGCCCCGGGCACATGGGGCAAGGGCAAAGGGAGTTGTTGCTGGGATCGGTAGCAGTGTTGTAGCAGTAGGGTAGAAGGATGGATCCAGTAGGGAAGAACAGTGTCTGTCTTCTCTGGTTCCATGCTGTCATTGTATGATGGTCTTTATAAAACTAAATGTGGGGGATACTTTCAGCCTGGCTCCCCTCTCCTCTCCTTTTGGTGGTCTGTCCTAGTGTCCCCTACTTTTCTACTCGTTCTCCTGTTCTTTCCATTCTTCCTACTGCTCCTCCATATTCTGCCCCTCCGATTACTCTGCCCTATTCTACCTGCACAATTTGGGCTCCTTTAGGTTTCCACAGCACTCATCTAGGGCCTGATCCAAAGCCCACTGAAGTCAATGAGAGTCTTTCCATTGTTTTCTGTGGCTTTGTGTCAGACACTTACGCATTAACTGATTGCAGCACTGACACGTTTCTCCTCACACTTCTGGGGGCCTTAAATATTGAGATCAGGTCACAGAAACTGCAATGAAGGGAAGCAGTGTGGGTTAGTGGCTAGAGTACTGGATGACGACTCAGGGGGCCTGGATTCTATTCCCAGTTCTACTACTGCCCTGCTGGGTGACGAACGGGAAATCACTTTACTTTTCTGTGCTTCAGGTTCCCCAGCTAATAATATGTAGATATGATGTCTTTTGTAAAGCGCTTTAAGATCTATAGAGGAAATGTGCTCTGAAGGTCTGATCCAAAGCCCATTGACTTTACCCTGGATCAGTCCCCATAAGAGCTAGCTGTTATTCATTTATAAAATATCAGGCTTGTAGCTACTCAGAGAAGAACACTAACTTTCAGTAGCTGTAACTCTCACCTGAACTTCTTTGTTAGGAACAGTGCTCATCTGAAACCCAAATATACCTCCATCAGAAGTACTCAATCATGCAACTGAGTACATAGAACAATGTATGAAACTTAAAACAGCAAACACCTTTGTTCTCTCACAGGCCAGCAGCCAGTCAAGTAAAAGTAGGGAGGCTGTGAAAGGTTACATTGAGGGGGGGAGGGGGCGAAAATGAAAATGAAGTCTAGGTATCCGCAGCTATATTTCCTGTATGTTAGAGGAGTTTTAGATATTTCAAAATCAAAACTCCATTAAAAAAGCAAGTACCTGGTGTGTACTTATCCATAAATCAGTACTAAAATAATCTAGCAGTGTGGCAAATTATAGCCTGTTAAAATACCAATAAATGCAGCATAATAAAAACATAGAGCCCTTGTGTATGTTGCATCAGCAGATGATGGAATCCTATCAGTTTTTTGTCACCATCATAAGCTTTATAAAATGAAAAAAATGGTATAAAATGAAAGCAAGTTATTTCCTCCCCTGTGTGAATAAGCACTGTGGGTGAAATCCTTGCCCATTGAAGTCAATGGCACAATGCCCATTGACTTCAGTGGGCCCAGGGTTTTACCATGGGTCTCTCTGTCTCCCTCTCTAATGCTCCTCTCCTTAGAAAGCACTTTTCTCCCCAGCTTCTCTCTTGAGAGACTCTCCTCATTCCCTCTTCAACAACTACAATCTTTCCTTCATATTCTTTTCCTTGGGACTCTCTTCCCACCTATCCCCAAATTAAGGTTGCTTTGTCGTCCACCTTGGGGAGTTTCCCCTACTTCCTGTTTCGTCTCTTTTAACTCTGCAAGGACTGATCCATGTTTTTCATATAAACATAAATTCCTGAAATATTAGGCTCCAGCCCACTGTCTCATGCTACTGAGGTTGGACTGGACAGATGTCTCTTCTCCACAAGAGACACAGAGCCAGGATCTCAGGAGCTGACTGCAGGAGACGTGCTAAGGAGGAGGTTGCATAAGACTGGGTAGCAGCAGGTATGACTGAGCTAAATCCAGGCAGGTATTAATGGATTAATATACAGAGTCAGCTTAAATGGTACAGCAGCATAAATGCACACAGAAGGCGAAAAAAAGACGTAAGAATTGGGTAATTTAATCTGTCAAAACCAAATGTGCAAAAATGCCTTCTGATTGCACATGGCCAACAGTCTGTATATGCCATTAGCATCTTGGCAGATGCAAATATATATTTTAGCCACAAAATACTGAAGATACTTGTTTCCAAAATCTAGATGCCTGTTCGTATTCCTGTGTGATGACTGTAGTAACTGAGGCCAGGTTGAGGCTGACTAAAACTGTGAGCTAACATTTTAAAACATGGATGCCTAAAATTAGGTTCCTAAATTCATATCTGACTATTTAAATGAAAGTGGCTTAACTTTCAAAATGAGGGGCCTCCTCAGCTCCCATTGAAGTTAATGGGAGTTCAGCCCCCTGAAAATCAGGCCACTTATTTGGGTGCCTCAATATGGATTTAGGTCTTAATTTTAGGCAACCAAGTGTGAAAATGGTGGCCTCAGACAATAAGTATTTTTTTTAAAACGGAGTTTAATCGTTTTATTAATGCTATTGTAAAAGGAGGTATTCTAGGGAGCGGCATAATGATATGCTTGGTGAACAAGTTTTATATACCTGGGGTGAGATCCTAGCCCTATTGAAATCAATAGTAAAACTCAGTGGGGTCAGAATTTTACTCTGTGTGTGTGTGTTCACAGAACAATAGTTGAAGCTCTCTTTAGCCAACAAGATATATCCAAATCACTTAATAATGCTAAGTGGCAGCTTTCTAAATTATCACAATAAAGACACCTTCATCTTGACATTTGAGGCACAACTCTAAGGGTACATGTACACTGCAGCCAGGGGTGCAATTTTCAGCTCACATAGACATACCTGTGCTAGCTGTCCTCTAGCTAGATCCAGTGCTTAATTTGTGCCAGGGCTTGCCAGTCTTGGCAATTCATAGCCACTGCACCTCTGGGCTTGCTGCATCAGTTATGAAAGTAAAATTATTGCTTGAGCCCCGGCACCTGATTACTTGAGTCCAGCACCTCTTTCATTACCAATTATGCACTGGCTAGGGATGCTGCGGTGTGGGCTTCAGTGCAGGCTACCAATGGAAGTACCTAATCTAGGAGGGTTGGGGGGGTCAGGCAGGCTTGTGCAGCCTGTACTGAAGGCTGCACTGCCATGTCCTCACTGCTACAACTAGCACCAGTATGTCTACTGCAAATCACAACTCCGGCTGCAATGTAGAGGTGCCCTGGAACAGTCGATACAGGGCTTTGTAGGAACTAAGAATCCAAAACAAAACAAGTGACGTGCCATGAAGATTCAGAAGCGCCCAATTCCTCTGAGCTGCTGCAGGTAATTTCTGAGCTGCTGCAGGTAATTTCTGAGCGGCTGCAGAGGCTTTTGCCACCACAGTCTATATTCCTACGTGTCTAATAATTCTCAAGCTGTGGTTTCAGAATGATAATTAATTAACGCTTTACATTCCTGGAATCTGTGGCCGGGGTAGCTTAAGTAGTGAGAGGAATTAGCAGATGGGTGAACATCACAGAAAAGACGTACTGGCCAAAGAACAGAGTGGCAACTCCGTAGTGTGCTGCCCAGCGTGCGGTGGGAAGAAGTTTTATGTCATGTCAGAGGGGAAGAAATAGCAGAAAGGCAAAGGCTTGGGAGAAGTGGTGGCCCGGAGGCCTAGTTGTACTGCAGCAGAAGCTTGAAAAGGCTATAGAGCTACAGGTGTGATGGAACACAGAGCCAGCCTTCAGAGCATTACCACTCCAGAAGCATTGAAACCCTTTGATGTCTCAGCAGCTCTTGACACACCACTAAAGCGCTGCCTTAGAACCAAAAGGTTAAACCATGTGATCAGCAACTTAGCATTTATAAATCTGTGTTGGCGCTGCTATGCTGATTTTCTGTAGACTTCTCAGTCTCCCCTCGTTTGCAACCTGCGCAATCTGCGGGCAAGGAATTGGGATAACACAATGCCCCTTTGAAAGACGAAACAAGAAAATTACTCTTAACATCTTTACTTTTCATTTCTTAAGTGCTGACAATGGACAGGACGCAAATCTCAGGAGAGCCCCTGTCCCAGAGAACTTATACACAGAGAGAGTACAAAGGAAAGCATCATTTTAGATCAAATACATTTCTTTGCAACATGAAGGCAAGAGACAGAGCTTTTTATAAATGAATATCTGACGTCTTTAAAACACACCAAACACTGCCTAAAACTGAGTAAATCCCCAGTGAAAAGAAGTTCACGGTTTCTTTGTCTCCATGATTTTCCGTTGCCCCTCCTCCTGATAATGAC
This sequence comes from Chelonia mydas, assembly GCF_015237465.2. Taxonomy (NCBI): domain Eukaryota; kingdom Metazoa; phylum Chordata; order Testudines; family Cheloniidae; genus Chelonia; species Chelonia mydas. The sequence continues at coordinate 107,215,039 of NC_057852.1, forward strand.
TATTTATTATTATTGCAGTAGCACCAAGTGGCTCTACCTCATTGTACAAACCCAGATCAAGGTACATATGTCATGAGTTTTACTGGGTCCACATGCTATCAACAATCACCCTTTTTTGGCCATTCTCCTACTGTTCACCTAAGTGCATTGTTGGACCGTTGCAAACTTTCTTTTCAAGTCTTCATGCTCTCCTTTTTGCCACACTTGTTTCCCTACAGCAGCATTTATTTGCTGATTCACTTTCCAAAGCAGGTCTCCCTCATGACCCTGCTTGGGTTGGAAGAAGGTTGAGCTTTTCCTAACTTTTTTTTTCTTTTTAATTTCTCAATCTAACCATTCCCATTGCACTTTCAAATGGGGGCTTTGCCTCCACATATAAGAATGAGCTCCTTTATTATCTTGTGCTAAAACTGACTTGCAGATCACTCACCATGGGAGGCAGGGTAGTGATAGGGTTGTAAGCTACTTTCCACCCACTCTTGGGGAAACAGCAAATCCTTCGGAAAGTTCCCAGGAAATGGTGAAAAGAGTTCAGATTTACCCTTTGGTCTCCCATGGTCCTGCCTGAGTTTGTGTAACAGCTTTACATACACTGGCTAATGTAGCATTATGTGGGTTTCAGAGAACTGCATGCAGGCCACACCCTCAAAAAGGGGGGACCAGTGTTTTGTTAAGCCAGGGCAAAGATGGACCATCTTGGAAGGATGTGGTGAGCAGCATTGTATGAGCCTTTCCCAGTACACTGCTGCAAGCATGCCAGCAGTGCACAAAGGGGAAGGAGAAGCAGCGGGGAGAGACATGGCTGAGCATGGCTTCCTCTAGCACTACTGCCTTTGGTAAACGCAGCGCCCAGAAGTCACTCAGCAGCAGCCCAGGAGACAGTGGGTGGAAGAGCCTGGCATGGAAAAAGCATTGTTCCTTGCAAAGCTGACAGTTGGGAATGAGGAAGAGAGTTCACGCGGAAGGAAGAAAGTGTTTAGGAGGCAAGAAGAAGCTTAGCATAGGATGGCAGACCTGGCCAAACTGGACATGCAGAAGGCAAACCTGGGTCTCACTCTGACTGCAGTAAGGAAAGCTTGGTCACACTAGGAATGCTGGCCTCGCTAGCTTTTAAAATTTGAAACCATAAATTTTATTTATAGATCTACAAGTTTTTCTACCCTCACTGTCAGTAGGCTACTGCTTCTGAGGACAGGGTAAAAAGCAGGAAGACGATCTTAAATTAAGCCCAAAGGAGGACCAGCATGTTGGGCCAGAGGGGGTTGGCAGGGCATTTCTTCATTTACGTGGCAAATCACTGAACCATACTCAGAATTTGTGATGCAAGGTAAATGATCTGCAGACTGCGGTGAAAAGCTCAACAGTGCTTTCCAGAGTTTTCTGCACATTTCTCTCTGCCCACATTAAATTTGTGACAAAAATCTTTCCTCTGTAATTTTCCAGTGTCCCTGTTCATACATCATCAAGTGCAATAAAGGGCATATTTAATATGTACATACGGACTTGTACGTGTTACTTTTTATAAAACAAAAGGAGTATGTTGTAATCTTGTTACGCTTGTGTAGCTCTTGTTATTAAAGGTGTGTGTTGTTATGAGAGGAGATTACAAATAATCTCTTTACAATCACAATTATATCAACAAAAGCCAGCCAAGCCAATGTCAGTGCTGAAATGAGCCCTATTCTCTCTAATACTTAGACACCATGGCACCCCCTTTAAACAAACAGTTAATGAGAACATCTTGTTGTGCCTACATATTGAAGGGCATATGGTACATTTCAGCTTTACATTTGAATTTCCTTAATTTTGTAGGTTGAACTTATTCCCTTACTGATACATTAGCAAGATTTTTTTTAATTGTTCAGTTTTGGTTTTTTACAATTATCTTAAAGATAAAAGGGGGGAAAAAAACCCACCCCAAAAACAAAACCACTGCACACAGGGCCTCACTCAGTCACACGGAAGTGTGTGCAACAGTTCTTTCCATCACACTGTTATATAACAATCTCAGCATCCGTGTATGATACGTTATGTTTTTTCAGTCGAAATGTAGTATCTCAGATGACGTGCATTAGTCGGTTTGCTATGTTATGTTATACGCCATCTGGCCAGTCATTTAGGTTCAATACCTAGTGTCAGTGGAATTGTTTCTTATCAAGTGTTTCAGTGTGTTTACATCCTCGATTTGGTAAGACAGTCTGGAAAGTAATGATTGTGCATATGCAGTCTTTACTGTTTTTAAAGTCTGGGGTGGGCGGGGGTCTGTGCTTCCTCATGCCCAACCATACTGAAAGCAAGCAGGGAGGAGCAGAAGGAGGTTGGGGAGCTGACCTCCATGCTCCATGCTCAAATCCCTCGTAGCTAACAGAAAACCCTCTGTTCACCTTCTGCATGATCATGGATCTGTGTTGGACATCCTGGAGATAGAGGTTGAGGATAGGACCAAGAAGCAGCTGCTGTTCATAGAGCATCCCCCTCGTAATCCCCTGGTTATCTATGGGCAAGTTAATGCTTCTCTTAATTTCTTTGTGCTGCATTGCTGTCAAATTCTCTGCTCGTGTAAATTGGTGGTGTTCCATTGACCAGTAGAGCTGTGCCAATCTGTAGCAGAGAGTTGGCTCTGACACAGGATATTGGACATACATGTGGGTGGGAAGAGCCAAAACTTGACAATGGTGAGGCTACTGATGTGGAGAGACCATGACCTATCTTGCTGACTAATACTGTCTCCCATCTGCCTATCGATAACCATCTGTTATATCTTGTCTTATACTTAGCTGGTAAGCTTTGTGGAGCAGGGACCATCTTTTCTGTGTTTGGACAGCACCTGGCACAGTGGGGTCCTTGTCCATGAGTAGGGCTCCTAGACACTAGGGGAGGTCTTCAAAGAACTGTGCTGCCTGGGAGAAGCTGTGGGCCTAGTGCGTCTTTGCCCTGGGGATCTGGGGACCTTGGCAGTCTCTTTCCACCAGTCATCATCTGCAACTCGCTGATTCCCTCTGTCCTGAGTGAAGCATTAGTCAGAAAATCATCACGTGAAACTCCCAGAGTTTCCTAGGTTCGGTCACTCTGTCATGGATTTTAGCTCTGGGGGGTATGAGAGGGACCTATGTCTGGAGTTTGGACTATTTGAAAAGTATCTTTGTTCCAAGTACCAAAGCACAACATACCAGTCAGCATCAGTGCCTGCAAAATTGCACAATTGAATAAAGAAAAGGAGTACTTGTGGCTCACTTCTTCCGATGAAGTGAGCTGTAGCTCACGAAAGCTCATGCTCAAATAAATTGGTTAGTCTCTAAGGTGCCACAAGTACTCCTTTTCTTTTTGCGAATACAGACTAACACGGCTGTTACTCTGAAACCTGTCACAATTGAATAAGAATGTTTCAACATTTTTGCTAATAAACCAAAAATGTAACTGTAGCTACAAGAAATGTGTTATTTTGCTTCCTCAAAGAAACCACTCATGTAATTATTAGAAACTGTCTCTAGTCTCAGGCTGAGAACAGGTCTTCCTTCATTTTGAGGTTATAAATCACTAAAAACTAGATTATGGTGGCAATGCTGACTATCCCTTAGTTAGGTCTGCTGTGTACGTGTCTAGAATGTATTTTTATTATTGCTACGGTTGTTATTTATTATTTTTATTACATTTGCCCCCAACTGAGATTGGGTCCCCACTGTGCTTGGTGTTGTATAGACACATACTAAGAGACAGTCCCTGCCCTAAAGAGCTTACAGTCTAAATGGACAAACAGACAGAGGACTGGAGTGGAGCCAGAGGCATAGCAAGATGTTCAATGTCACATAACAGGAGAGTGGCCTAGACAGTAACAGAAGCACCCCGGTCTCTTGACTCCTAATTTGGGGCACTATCCCTGGACCACACTATCCGTCACGTGTAATAATACCATTTAAATATCTACTATGTCCTTCCTCAGAGAACAATATTATTGTTAGCAGGGAGATGGATCTAGTAGGTCTTTTCCACTTCTAACTATACTACCGTCATTATGCAGCCCCAACACACCCCTATATATGTAAATATATGTAATCTGTACTGCACCTATCATAAAAAGTCCCTCTTCTTCCTTTCCCCTTCTTCACAGGAAGAACGTCGTGTGATGTATGTGGGTAAAATCAGAGCTGATACGACCCGAACAGAATTGAGGGACCGGTTTGAAGTTTTTGGTGAAATTGAGGAGTGTACAGTACATCTGCGGGATGATGGGTAAGAACTTTCTAAACAAGGCTATTTCTTGTTTAGAAGCTGCCCTATATAAAAAAAAAAAGTATGACACTAAGATCACTGGTAGGGGCGTTACCAGTGTAAGTGCTGTGACAGATGACATGCTGAGTTCAAAACCTTATTTATTTTCTTTCAGCCTTATTTATTAATGTTGCTAGTTGAGATTTCCTGTCCCAGAAATAAGTATTTAGCTGCATGACAGGACAATCATGCTGATAAATGGATGCAGTAGCTTTGGCATTTGCACTACAGTAGCACCAGTATGTTCCTGCTTTCAGGAAAGGGTTACATTGATGTGCATTAACGCTTTTTAACTTTTCTTCCCAATTGTATTTTTCAATTACAGAGACAGCTATGGTTTCATCACCTACCGCTACACTTGTGATGCGTTTGCTGCTCTCGAAAATGGATACACTTTGCGGAGGTCAAATGAACCTGACTTTGAGTTGTACTTTTGTGGACGCAAGCAATTTTGCAAGTCTAACTATGCAGACCTAGGTAAGTATTTTGCTGTACATGAAATGTGAGTACTTGATATAGAGATCAAAATGAAACACATAATCCAGGGCTATCCAGAGTTTGGTTTTTGTTCATAGCTATTGTATTGAAGTTACTGTTTTTTTAAAAGGCAAATGGTTTCTGCTTATTTGACGAAAACAAGTTTAAAAACTACAACTTTGTCTAATGGCTGAGTGGCAGGCTTTCATAGAGTTTATGTACCATTCATTTGCAATTTATCTATATCGGTATGGAAATCAATGGACCCTCTGGTGAAAATATTGCCTTGGCAAAATGACAGTAGTCTGGAAACTTTCTGCATGCATTATTATTCTCTGTAATGTAATAACTTCTTGGTGCTGATACCGGATGTGTTTATATGATCCATAAATAGAGGTAATGGTAGAATCCCCACCAAAATAAACTTCATCATGATTTTTGCCCTTTCATATGTTTAGGTGCTAGTTTGGTAGAACCAGCTGGAGACAAGGACTACAGTCTCATAGGCTATGTTTACACTGTAATAAAACACCCATGGGTGGCCCATGTCAGCTAACTTGGGCTCATGGGGCTACAAAATTGCAGTGTAGACATTTGGGCTTGTGCTGGAGCCAGGGAATCCCAGACTGCAGCCCAAGCCCAAACATCTATACTGCAGTATTATAGCCCCTCAGCCTAAGCCCCACGAGCCCAAATCAGCTGACCCAGGCCAGCTATGGGTGTTGTATTGCGGCATAGACATGCCCATAGATTTTAAAGCCGGAAACGATCATTATGATCATCCACTCTGACCCCTTCCATAACACAGGCCATAGATTTCACCCGATGATTCCTGCATTGAGCCCAAGTTTGTAACGGAACTAGAGCATCTCTTTTAGAAAAGACATCCAATCTTGATTTAAGGACTCCAATTGATGGAGAATTTACCCCCTCCCTTGGCGTTCACTGTTCCAGTGATTGTCTCCTAATTGCAAGCACTTAAGGCTAAATTGTCACAGCCCTTCCTGATATTGGAGCATGCTGGGTGTAAGACCTCAGCTTACTCCCCTGTTCAGACTGTGACTCAGGCCATGGCCAGGAGAGCAGGAGGTGCTCATCCAGTGCTGCTTCTTGCAGGCGAGACTGTTTGAAGTGTGTGTGCAGGTGTTAGAATTTTTACAGTATGCGTGCAGGTGTTTGTGTGTGCACATGCAGAGGCCATATAGATCGACCTGAAAACTGGCTCTTCTAAATATGTTATCATGCATACATACATCATACATACGTCCTATTTTAATGACCTTTTAAAATGCAGATTATTCACTAAATATTAAACCGTAGCTAGTACCTGTCTAAATAGAATGCGGGTATAGCAGATATTCTTTTCTGAATAAAATACCAAGGGAAATGTTATTACAGTACCTTCATTAATTGGTTATTGTGTTTTTATGAATTAATGACCACAATCATTAAAATCTCTGCATAACCCTGTAACATGAGGCTAATGAAATCTTGTATGCACTGCCCTTGGCTTTGTGTGAAGCAAGAAGTGAATACAAATATATTTTTTTCTAACCAGTAGATGTCTTCTCAGAGTAAATGATAAAAGTGATATGCATTGTTCACAATGAATATGCTATAATTCACTTCACTTGCTAAATAGATAGCGTAAAGCTGGGAAAAGGCAGCTGACTGCTGAAGAGATATGGGACTGATGATGAAAATATAAAAGGTGGCAAGTCATTTGTTCAAATGTTGGCTGATAAAAACAGCAAAGACAGATTGAAGTCTTGACTTGGTTTGACATATCTTCTGCAGTGATGAAGCCAGGGGTGTATCTAGTATCTCAATACATCTGGGCTTAAAATAAGCTTCCTGACGGGGACCCTCTTGAACATTATTCATCATTGGCTTGTGGGCCCTTCAAGATCTTTCTATATTGAGTGGGATCCTCAAAGTATTTCTGAGCTGAACACCTTTGCTTTGTATTACTGACAGCCTGTGCCTCTCTCCATTTCAGATTGCCCTCTCTGAATTTCACAGGCTGTGTGTCAGACATAGGGAAATGATGGAGTGAACTTTTAACTTCATGAGTCCATACAAGGGCAGATGCAATTAATCAGCAGTGTGTTGAACATCTGATCTAAAGAACAACAGCAGCAAAAAAATACTACGCGCTCCCTTTGAAGTGGTCAGAACTTTAGTATTGCTACGATGAGGCCTAATCTCAAAGTCAAAAGAACGTGTATTGTGCATTGTGTATTCAACGCAAACACATCTCATGATTCAACCTCAGGTGTTAAGAATGACTATCATATATGTAGTGTAGCACAAACACAAGAACCAGGATTAGTGATGTGTCTGAAATGAAGTGCCTGCAACCTCATCAATGTACTATGTTCCCACTTCTGCAAACATATTATTACATGAACAACTTTTCCTACAAGAGAGTGGCCTCACTGAATTCACATGACTAGAGTCACACGTTTGAGTGATTACACAGTCTTGAGCACAGGGGATTGGTTACTTCCAAAACACAAACTTAATATTTTTTTAATCACTGTAATCTGGACCGTTGAACAGCTGTGTCCCCTTAACTCTCTAGCCTAGGGTGCCTTTTACACTGTTTTGTTGTCAGAACATCCACTCCTGGCCTGCTCACACAGCCTTCAGCATGCAAATACACTCACAGCTAAATACATGACCACTCTGAGCAGTAATTCATGAATTACATACAGGGTAACACCCGCAAATTCTTAGTCCCAGCCTTGTTCCCCCAGAAATGTGCTTCTTGTACTGTTCAGTTCTCTTCTGAATAGTACAAGCTCTTAGGAAGTCTGTCATTTCATCAAAGGAAAATGATAATGCACCAGCCTTGTTATCCCAAATGGAGGTTTCCATACATTTTAATCCAAACACACTCGTTAAGATAAAACAATAAAATACATTTATTAACTACGTAAAAATAGATTTTAAGTGATTACAAGGGATGATACACAAAAGTCAGGTTTGGTTACAAAAGAAAATAAAAGTGTAAATCGCAAGCTAGTACTTAACTTAAGCTAAAAGAACTTAAAAGCAAAAGGTTTTGCCTCACCCTACGCTGGGTGGGTCTCCTTTCAGCCTGGCACCCTTCCCCCTTAGTTCAGTTCTTTGCAAGCCATTGATGTCGTGAGCAGAGATGAAGGAGAGAAGCCTGAATTGTCCCTATGATGAATTATAAATTTCTTCTTTACACCTTCCTGTTGCTGGAGAATGGCTGCTTGAGCAGGTGATAGTTTTTTAACACCTGACTGTGGTGTCAGTGTCTCTTTGTCTCTGAAAAACTGGTTTGGGCCTGCTTTTTTTTAAAACTTGGAGTATGTTACAGCAAGGATATATAGTAGAAACTTATAACTTCACATATAATGTTGATACACATATTTTACCAGGACAATAATGTTCAGAAGTTTGACATTTCAGACAATACCTCAATGTTGGCTAAAATGTATCAGAGTCTTAGAAAAGTGGTGAACATAATAGTATAGACTAGCAGTTCTCAAACTATGGGGCAGGCCTCCGAAGGGAAGTGTGGGAATGTGTCAAGATATGTGTGAGCTGTGTACTTTTTTATTTTTTTATTTTTTGGACTTCTGGCTGTCAGCCCTGGGTGGCTCATGCAGAAGGGCTGGGCATACCCAGGAGGCAGGGTTAAAAGGGACAGCAGGGGTCCCGCCAACCTGGGGCTGACAGCAGAGTCCTGTCACCTGGGCTCAGGCTCTCCTTCCTTCCCCACTCAATCCCTCACCTGGGGGCTGGGGGCCTCAGGCTTTCCTTCCACACTAAGTTTGCTGTGAAAAATGATTGATAAATATCACTTTTCACATTGCCTCCCTTACCTCTGCACTGCTGCACCCTTACTTCTAAGACTGCTGTAGAAAGTGATATGGACAAATATCACTTTTCACATTGCTACTCTTACTTCTGCGCTGCTGCTGGCACAACGCTGCCTTCAGAGCTGGGTGCCTGGCCAGCAGCCGCTGCTCTCCACTCTGCCTTCAGAGCTGGGTACTTGGGGGGAAGACCATAAACATCTACAGACCCAAAGAATCAAACTGATCAAATCAGTTTGAGAACCACATTATTATTTATCATTTGTATTACAGTAGCATCTAGAGACCCCAACTGAGGGTCTCAAGCAGCCAGATGCTGGGACTGCATGACAGGGGATGGATCACTCAATGATTTCCCTGTAATGTTAATTCCCTCTGTAACACCTGTCATTGGCTACTGTCGGGAGACAGGACACTGGGCTAGATGGACCTTTGGTCTGACCTGGTATGGCTGTTCTTGTGTTCTGTACAAAGCCATAGTCCCTGCCCTAAAGCGCTGACAGTCTAAATACACAAAATAAACAAAGGGTGGGAGAGAAAAAAATACAGGAAGGTGAAGTGACTTGTCACCCAGTAGGACAGTTGCCAAGTCAGAAATAGAACCCGGAGCTCCTGGGTCCTAGTTCATTTTTCTATCCACTGCCTCTCTGCAGAGCCCTTTAATCCATGATTTTAACCTGCCTTTCTTCAAGCTATGATTTTATTAGAAAGCCCCTTTCTTACACAAAGCTTCTCCGCTACCTAAAGTCTTGGTTCTAGCACCCTGTCATATTTCCGGGGCATGTGAATTTGCTCATTGATGCCTTGTTGTTTCCATAATGGTAGTGATTCAAACTGGTTTGAAGAACAAACTGCAAGCCTTAGGGGGTATTATTGTATGTGTGGGAGGGGAGGAGAGGGAAGTGTCAATGAAATTTGCGAGACCTCTTAGCTCATCTCTGCATCTCTTGGTTTCAGACTCAAACTCAGATGATTTTGATCCTGCTTCCACTAAGAGCAAATATGACTCCATGGATTTTGATAGTTTACTTAAAGAGGCACAGCGAAGCCTGCGTAGGTAACATGCATCACAGCTGAGGATAATGGAGGGATGGCGAATACCTCACGGACATCATGTCCTTCAATAATGGACAATTTAGAAGTCATACTTAGGAATTTCTCCTACTTTACACTCTCTGTACAAAAACATGGTTTACATGAACACAGCTGCTTGAAGAGTGAAGAGGCAAAATGGATATCCAGGAAGCACATGTATATCTATGGGTGTCAGCTTTACTTTCCTGGGGTGATTGGTGGTGGGGGGGGGTTCTGATGTTCATAGAGAGTGCAAGTGCAAACCCCTTGAAATGGCAGCAGTTCCACAGAGTTACACTTAAAATGTAGAACTTCAAAATGTGTACATATCACATTTTAACAAAACAAAAATCAGATTGATAACTACAGCTGCTAATGTCTGGGAATCAGACACTGCATTTCTTTAAAAAGGCGCTTTTTCCCACAACACAATGATAATATGGCAGTCCAGAAGAAACCACAGGTCCTAGAAGCTGATTGTCCTTTTATTTTGTTTTTCTGATGGAGGAGAAATCGAAAGGCTAAACCTTCCCTAACATTTTGAAGTTTCATCTTTTAATTCTGACACCCATGTAAATTTCCAAACTGTTGATCTTCCACAATGAAATTTTCAAAGCCTTGTTAATGGTCAGATGTGCAGCTTGTTCAGCAATTTTATTCTGATGAGCGGACATGGTGTTGTATTACTAACGAGAGTTGGGTATAACTGTCTGGTGGGGGGGCGATGTGTACAGATAGCTTATTTGCTACATTCTGTAATGTAGCTGAATATTTACAGATATGAAATGGGAGTATTTTTATTTTGTGTACATACTGTATGACAATGTTCTTTTTTGGTTACAGCTATGCACTGTAAATGCAGCCTTCTTTTCAAAAACTGCTAAATTTTTCTTAATCAAGAATATTCAAATGTAATTATATGAGGTGAAACAATTATTGTACACTAACATATTTAGAAAGCTGAACTTATGCTTATATATATTTGATTGTAACAAAAAAGAGAAAAGTGTGTGAGTGTGTGCGTGTGTGTGTGAGTGTGTGTGTGTTGAGTGCAAAAATATCAATGCTTTACACACATTCGTCCCTTCTTTGGTGACCTTATCTAAGAATTTTGTCAAGAACTATCCAAACCCAAAAGGTATTAACCACTTCTGCAATATTTTCCACATTTTTCTCATTGTTTGTTTTTCTTTTGCAGTTTTATACACTGAATTTGTTAGCAGAATGAAATTTTCTCATCTAAAATTTTCTAGGAGATATAATTTTATGTAAAATCTCTTAAATGGGTAATCATTAAGAAATGTTTTTATTTTATGTATCAACAGTAGTTTTGGAACTAGAAGTCAAAAATCTTTTTAAAATGCTGTTTTGTTTTAATTTTTGTGATTTTAAAAAATGCTGAGGTACTACGCACGGTATGATTTTTACAGTAATTATGTGTGTCTAAGCACTGTTCTTGAAGCCAGTAATCTTTTCATTGGCAGAGCTTGATGATATTTATCTATATTTTTTACAGTTATGCATCCTGTATAAATACCAATCCTTCGTTCCTTTGTTTACTAAAGAGACCTATTTATCAGTTGCAACTAACATATTTATTATAAATTATGAGACGACTAAAATAATGAAAAGGCCAGTGGAAATTTTGTACCTAGGATGCATGACACTTGTCAGGTTGGAATAAGTGCTTCATTTGGAAAATTCAGCTTTTGCAGGAGCAGTGTTTTTTTAACTGTGCTCTAGCATGGCCTCAGATGTGCCCATGACATTGTTGATGAAATTGCTTCTGCTAACTTAAATAGAAACTTCAGGAAAAAAACTACCATTCTGAATATCAGGATTTCATCTGAACTTGGAGCTTCAAGAGTGAATCAGTAAAGTTTGGAGTCCGCTTGTAAGTTTATAGATTGGTATTCTATTATTGTTTGGCATTCATGACTTCTTTTAAAGATATGGCACACCTACCTATTTAATCTCCCTTCTCACCCCGACTCTTAGAAAACCGATTTCACCCCTAAGCCAATGCAGCTGATTTTGATAGCTGCATTCATTTTATCACCAGCATATTGTGTTCTGAGAGATTCCACGTCTGTCTTGTTGGATGCTTGCTTGATTTTTTGGCTTCTTATTTCTAAGTAGGTAGATAGCAATAAAAAAAGAACTTTTTCACAGGTTCAGTGTTAATCTGCATAATTCTTGTCCTTGCTCTGTAGGTTAAAATGCAGGTATTTTAACTTTGATTGTGTGAATGCCAAACTAAAGTTTACAGTTTTCCTTTCTGGATTTTGAGTATCTTCTGTTGTAAAGAAAAGAATATTAAAAGCAATAAATTATTTTTTAGAAATCAATATTTAGTATATCATATTATGTGTTCAAGGACCAGATGCATTACCTATTTTGCCTTTAAATTTCTGTGATTAAATTTTAAATATGTTCTCTTTTGCCCTGGATTGCTGAGATGAACAAATTGTGTGCTTTTTTTCTTCTTCTTCTTCTTCTTCTTTCTTTTTTCCCCCCAAACAGACATTATGCCACAGCTCAATTTTTTTTTCACTGGCCTGACAAATATTCTTCTCTTGAAGATGGCTTTCCTCCGTGGATTTACAGATTACATATGAAATTTACGTAGAAGTAGGATCTCTGAATAAAGCTATTTGTATCTTTTGTAGACACTGTGGTTAGCCCATCAAAATGTAAAGTTAGGGATTTTTTTTAAGAGAACATTTCAAATTAGCACATGTATCACATCATCACTAGAGGCAAACTGCAGTATAGAACTGTATGTCTTTTAGATGAAGATTGTACCGTTGCTTCCATGCTGTGGTAAGTACCACATCTGCAATACTGGTAACAGAACTGGTACTTAGGAACTATGGTCTTTTCTAGAGATGTAACAAAGTAATTCCTACATAACACAAATTGTTCTGAATCCAAACAGAAGGAGTCTAAAATTGAGGGGCGGGGGGAATCTCAATCTGTGTTAAACAACTCCGAACAACAGTTGGGTTGCCATTGCCGATAACAGCACGGAGAGAAAAGTTTGTGCTACTAGGGTATAATAGTTGGGTCAGCTGAAAAAAGCCTTCTTTTCATCTCGTTAGATGTAAGCTTACAGTAGGTAATGATTATGTGTCCTTTTTGATGGCTGTAATGAGAACTTCAATCACTGTAGTATAAGATCTGATCTATAAATGACCTAGAATAGCCATGTAATATAATGTGATGATTCTAAATTTGTACCTATACGACAGACATTTTCAATAATGTGAACCACTGATCTGATGGAGCTACTGTAAAATTTGTACAGTAGGTGAAAGTGTAAAGCTATTGGTTGGACTATGCTGAATAGGGAAAATGAACTATTAGTTTAGCCCTTGCTGGGCTATTTTCCACCTGCCAATTCTACATGTACTGTTGTGGTTTAATTCATTGTATGAAAATTCCTGTGATTTTTTTTAAAATGTGCTGTACACATCAGCCTCACTGAGCAAATAAAGGGAAACGAATGTTTCAAATCCATTTCTGTTTCTCTTATTTATCACAAGTGAATTAGTGGCCTATTTTCTAGCAGGACACGCATTGGGTTTCCTTTTAACCTCTATGTACCTTCGTAGCTGATTTCAAACAGTAGTACAACTTGCATCTGGGCTATTGTTCCTTGTTTTGAGCAGCGGGCCAAAACAGTGGGTTTACAAAAGAAATCCGCTAGGTGAAAAATTGCTCTTAGATTTTTTCACCTAATGTAACTAAGAGTCACTTTGAAAGATCAGCAGATGACTCATGGGAAATGCTGGAAAACTTTCAGTTTAGAAATCACTTAAGAGTTACTGGCTGTTGAGCAGTTGTAATGGGATACAGCCTTTCACTTCTAGGTCACACATTTGAATCTAGCTCAATTTGGTAAAAGGGGTTGACGTTAATATTGGCTGATGGCCTCCGTCTACTGCCTAATGAATAACAAGCTTCTGTATCATGGAACACCATTCCGTTACAACTGGCACTCATTAGCATTGTTATATCAGTAGAGAGGCCAAAGTGTCAACAAGCATGGAGATTTGGGGCTCAAGCCCCCTTTGCAAATGGAAGATGTACACCTGCTGAGCCATTCACATTGGCTCAGGTAACACACAGGTAGCAACCGCAAAGTTCAGTACAAAGCCTACTGCAATGCAAAGTGCATGCCCTGCGTGGTGATCTGGCAAACTACATTTTCAGCGTGAATGCACGGAAAAGGGGTGCAGGTGGAAGGGGAGAGAAATGAAATTATCGGCTGCAGTTACACTGAGCCCTCATGCATGGTATATTAGTGAGTAGCCGGTGACCAGGAAAACCCCGTGCTATGCTGCTCTGCCAGCAATCTTCAAGGATGATTAGTAATAAAGCACCAGGCAGAATGGCCTTCTCAGTGGCTCATCTAGTGAGCCACCTCTGCATGCTGCTAGCTTGAGATTTTAGTCACCCTCTCCTCCAGAATGAGCTGAAGCACATTGGCAAGGCAGCACGGGGACGGTTGCCAATACAATGCTAGAGATAGTCTGTAGATAAAGAGAGGACTGTCTGCCTGAGAGGTTTCAGAAGCACTAAATTCACTTTAAAAACAATTCTGCTCACAGAGCATATTTCAGCTCTGTCAGCTCCTACCCTGTCCAAATTACAACTAGTTCCAAACCCTGCCATTCATTTGATCTTCTGTCTGCATGTGAGTGTGACTGACGTAAGTGCTTCCAACGCACCCAGTTTAAGGTGCCATCTTAACTAAATAACACGGTTTCAGTAGTGAACCGACTTAAACTGCTTCTGCAACTGCTTTGTCTGTTGAAATGAAAGGAGAGTCTAAGTACGTACTGCTACACTAAGAGGGAGGAAGAATGGATCTCTGCTGGGGCTATGCCAACCCCACAGTGTCCCCTGGACCCAGAACTTTGCAGGGAAGGGCTATAGATATTATATAACATGAGATATTGATATTATAAGTGAGATTAATACATGCAGCAATATACAGGCATTTCATAGAGTCTAAGCACTAAATACATGGTTTTGCTCAAAATAGGTATTAGTCTTATAACAAGTGACCTAGTCTGGTCTCCAGCTACGAGGTTCTCCGTTCTTAGCTAATGCCTGCAGCCTGTCAGAAGCTGGCATCTGGCACGCCAGCATCACACTGGCATCTGGCACGCCAGCACAACAGCTGCAGAAGCAGTTCAAGCAGGGTCTGTTGGCAACCTGATGATGTCATTAGACTGCTCTTTGCTTTTGTCACTCTGGACAGTCTCGTCCCTGTGCTGACTGGCTGCTCATCCCAAACTGCTCTGTTGTCCCTTCCATTGGCTGGCTGGCTATGTAAGTCCCTCCTCACAAAAGCCCACCCAAAGGGTTTAAAAGCAAACACTAACCAAACCAAAAACCATGGCATAGACATGAAGGTTGAAAAACCTGCACTCTGCTTATATATGATAGTCCTTTCCCTCTACCTTTTGCCTGTCTTGTCTATTTGAACTTACAGTTCTTTGGCACAGGGACTGTCTTCTACTCTACATTTGTACAGACCCTAGCAGTTGGCCATTGCTGAAAAACATAATAAACCATAATGCTGGGGTTTCTATTTAGTAGCATGTTTTTAACCATTTACAGATCCAAAATATTGAGCTTTTTGCTCACATTGCTCTTGGAATGAAATTTTTCACTGTGTGGGATTGACAGTGACGCATTGTTCCAGTTCATGTTAATGCCTAAAACTTAGCAGGCCAAATCCATCCTTGATGTAATTAATCAATGTCAGTGGAGTTGTACCAAGAATGAATTTAGCCCAATATTTCTCTAGTTACTGTGCTATTTAATTTAATTTGTTTATTCATGTCATGACTTTTGCAAAGCACTTTAATGCTTGCAAAAAGCACTCTATTAAATTTGCAATAAACTAAAGTATTTCTTTTTTCCCATTCCATCATTTAAGGTTTATTGCATAAAATCAGGATCTCATTTATTAAGAACGCGTCTCGTCTATTGCCTAGGCTCCACCCAGAGTCCTAGGCTAAGTACTGAATGTTAAGCTTCTGTGGTCATATTTAGGCACTTAAATAAGTGTCCACATTTTCAAAACTGCTTAACACCCAGCAGTTCCCACTGACTTCACTTACAGTGGCTGGTGCTCAGTACATTAAGATCAGACTGTATCTTTAAAGCTACAATTTAATAAACCATTTAAACACATGCTTAAGTCCTGAATCAGCAAATTACTTAAGCACGTATTTAAGTTCCATTGAAGGCAAGTGCTTAAAGGCTTTACTAGATAGGGATGGAGTGCTAAATTGGAGTCTACATGCCTAAATTTGGATTCAGAAACCTAATTTTAAGCATCTATTCTTGAAACGTTAGGCCTTAGCTGTAACCTTTAATGTGACAGTGTCTCTTGAAAAAGTCATATTTTTAACGCAAATTTTTCAGTAATAAAGCAATGATAGAGAAATGACAGAAAATGTTACATATAGTCACAGTTGTTCCTAAATAAAATGTTTAAAAAGTTTTATATATGGCTTTTGCAAGATTGTTTGCTTTATTAATATCATTACACTCCAAGGTATAACTCATTGAACATCATGTCCTGTTATTCAGGATTAATTAATAAACCACTCTATAAAAGTTTAAGCAATGTAACTTTTTCCTGATATTTTGCAGTTCAACATTGATATTCCAGGTTCACAAGAAAAATAAACTATAAATCATTTTTCTCTACTTTATAATAAAGTAATAAATAAGGTCACAAACAGAACAGTAGTTCCTCGGAGGTTTGGAACATCATGATTTAAAGCTTAAAAAGATTGAATCAAAAGTTGAATTAATCCCTAAGGGAAAAGATTCTATAAAGATTCTATTGCTAGACACAGAGCAGCCCATCTTCACTGGCATGTAGTATAGTTGTTAATATGCTGGGACAAAGGAAAATAATCTCAGCAAGAGAGAAGAGAATTAAATCTTCAAGGGGAGGAAGTGAAAACATTCTGGACAATCCCACCACTTCATGTTGATCTGCTTTTCTTCCTTTCAGCTGGAAAAGCACCAAACAAATCACTTTCCTAGAGGCCAACCCATTTTTCTGAATATGTGTAGTACATGTCCTTTGCTTATTTGTTCTGAGGACATTTTTTAAAAACAATCTATAGGCTCATAAACCATTGTAAACCTTCCATGTGTCATGTGCACTAAAGCCTAAATGGATGTGATTGAACTCAGATGATTTCCCTTCTAAACCTTAGCAGCAGAGGAACTAAAAGCAGAGGGAAGAGTTGGCCTTCATGTGTAGGTTCAAATGTCAAGGCTTTGGAACACTACAAATATTGTTCCAAACATATACACATGCCTATTTTGCCAAACCCATAGACATGTATCTTCCCGTCAAACTTTTTTGTGAACCAACAGATTTTAAAGACATGTGCCTCCTTTCATATTAGTTAAAAATAAAAATCTATAAACTAGCCACCGCAACTGGACTAGGTGGGGCAACCTCTCCATCCAAATGTAAATAGAAGTAATAAATAGGACTGAATCCTTGGTAAAGAAACCTATTGAAATAGTTTTCAATAATTGCATTATGTAGTAGTTTAGAGTAACTGTACACACAGAAAAAATTGGCGTGGTGAACTCTGAAATGCAATGTACCTTTTGTGACCACATACCCTTGTAAATGCAGTATGAAACCAGTGCTTCAACTTCCTCACTGAATGGTTTCTTGTGGTATTTGCTAATAGAAATTCAACTACCCATGGTAGCGGTAACTGGACAAAAATCTTGGATAACATATTCATCCCTTTGAAGTCAGTGACCAAAAAATGCCAATTTACTTCAGTGATGAGCAGGACTTCACCCTTTGTATTTACACCAGTTTGGAAAATAGTGGACACTTATCAACCATAAATGAGCCATGTGCCTTATCTGCTTCATGATGGCGTGTCAACCACATTCGGGCCAAATGAAAGCCAACATTAAGTGCACAGAAAACCACGGTCTAAATGGTGAAATACCTAAATGATTATGAGGCCTGTTAAGTGAATAAAATGTTTGCTGCAATTTATTCTTGACACTGTACACTCCAATCTCAATTAAATTAATACTTGATAAAGTAATAAAATTGTTACAGCCATAAAGTTACAGCCCTATGCCCCCCAGGCAAGGCATTTAATCACATCTCCTCTGTGTCTTCATAATATTGACTTTGGCATCATGAAAAACATGTACCTCACAGGAAAGTTTTCCTGACTCAGTCTGATGCATACAGTGTATTGGCAGTAACCTTTTTTTTAAAAAAAGAAAACTACCACACACATGAAAAACAATGCAGTGCTTGCTCTCTTTTAACCATTTACTAGGCCCATGGCACTGTAACTATAGTTTTCTACTGTATGAATAATGTATCATATTAGCTAGACATGCTCTCGGTTACAAACTCCTGCCAGCAAGTAGTGGATAGCAAGTGCTATCACTGAATAATGATTAATTGCTCACCCTTCTGAAGGAGCCTCATTTCATAAACTGGTCACACAGCATGTTACGTGGACTGTGTCAGCTTCACATGAGGTTTCTTGCAATCACTTAATGAGACATAATGATGCACATCGCAACGATGCTTTGTTGCATGTCTTTGCGCAATGGGAGTATAGCTGGAAATCCATTTATTTACTTCGCTCATTTGCCAGTGGGTACAAAAGTTTAGCGCAGTGCTGCAGTGGTGCGGGTGGTACTGCTGCAATGCTGATATTTTCCATAAGACCACATAACAGCTTGTTTACACTCCTAGATCATCATCTTCAGTGTATTTTCTTTAGACAGAGTGAGCTAGCAAGCAGCAGTGGGGGCAAACCCCTAAGGGTGGGGGGGTGATGGCTGTGTGGATTAAATACTTATGTGACATGTCTCCAAACCCTCTTTGATTTGGAAATCTACTGGACATCTTCTGAGAGCAGACTTGCACACAGGATTTTCAGTCTAGCCAGGTATTGGCTTGTCTGGGATGACGATACAAACAGGCTTTTTGAGTGTGACATTCTGTGCTTCCACTTCTGGCCAAAATGAGGCTATTTAGTAATACAGGCATGAAAAACAATTATCACAGCTCTTTCTGAACCTTGAAAAAGGGTTGATTTGTTTTTGGTTCATGCACTTCGTGAAAGTTAAGGTCACATTCTAGTTTATCCAAACCAGTTTGCCAAGTCTCAGTAGTGTCTTAGCACATGAGGCCACCATCCCAACCGTAATAATGCATTATAATGCCTACATTAGCCCTTCAGGTGTCATGTAAAACTGTTTTCCTCTAAGTGAACTAGATTTTATAAATTCTGAATGAATTACTAAGTACGGTTAGTTGAGAGTTGTGTATCATTCTACTGGACATATTTACAGTCTGGGCCCTCCCTCGCACACAATGCTTATGATGAATCACATCTTGCATTGATAACTGGATCAGTGCTGCTATATTTCTATGCAAGGCACAATGAATTAATTACTCCCTGTTCCTTCCGGAGACCATCAATGGCCAATTATTTATTTTCTTTACCATATGGGATCAATGAAAGGCTACTGAGGTAAGCGTAGCTAATTGGACTGTTAAAGTGCTTCCATTCCCATGTAGTAGGTATTTATCCTGACATTCCTCCAAGCCTCACTCTTGCCCTCTAGCAATGTCATAACCTCAGCCTGCACCTCGCCCTCCTGTGCATGGCAGTCATGCAAACCATGACAGATTGCTATGTGCCTTTTCACTGAGTGGAAGGCAGCCATGAGATTCCTTCATGTGATACCAGAAGCTTAGCAGAACACTGGAGGAAATCCATCTGTGTGCACTGGACCCCAGAAGGGGAACATTACAGAGGCATGTATGATATTGGCTGGCTGCTATGATATTGTGGTATACTGGCTGGCTGAATAGCTAGCCTAATCCTAGAGACAGCTAAAAGATATTCTCTTTTAGCAGAACCGGTAGACACCTGCATTTTGGTGGCTGAACATTGTATGTGGTTTATTGTATGTGGCCTAACATATGTGGTTTCACTGACTAATGTGAATCTTTGCATACTGAGAGCCTCGGCAGCTGCATTGAGATCTGTGTGCAACCTGTAATGAATGAGGAAAGGGACTGGACAAGAAGCAGGGAGCAAGTAGGTTGTTCTGTATTTTGCTGCTACGTTTACAGAGGCACAGTGGAGGGAAATCTGCCTTCATCCCCGATGTCTGGCAGGGATAGAATACAACCAGGATAGCTGAATGGAGTTACAAAGTAGTCGGGTAACACATTGCTTACAAGAGAACAACAGCTTCAGGCATTATCATGTATGCCGGCATGTTCACAGCAAATGCACCTCATCGAAGAGCTCATAAGAACTCTAGGCGCCTCCTACATTTCCCCCTGCCCCACATTTCCCATTCTCTGACTTTTAGTAAGACCATTTGCTCTGGGGGGTATATTGATTTCTTACCAATACAATTCTTACTGGGAATTTTTTTGGTAAGAAATAAGCACTGGTAAATTCATGAGAAATTTTAAACAAGATAAAAACCAAAAATGAAGGGCCTTCATTATTAGGAAGACAATGTATTTTCTGAAAACTACTCTTAGACACAGTACAAATAACATAATGCAACATTAGACGAAGATAGTAATGCAGTAAACTATCTCATGTGAGGTACTAAATGCATCACAAGGACAGACTGGAGATTGTCCTGGCCCATCTGTGTTTGCCACATCTATCTGGCTTCTGGGCTCTGGAACACTTGGAGTTCCTTATCACTGTCCCTCTAGAAACATTGATCTCAGGACTACTATTTGTTGGCACCTAACTAATAAATACAAATAATAACGTGCTTGGTGCTGTACAAAACATAGTTCCTGCCCCAAAATCTTAAAGACAGGTAGAAAGAAAGTAAGACTTAGCCAGAGGAGGTACTAGCTTGGAGATTTCTGCAAGACCCAGAAGAAGGAATAGCCGGGAGGCTATGGGTTTTTGGGTTTTGTTTTTTTTCCCAATATATAAAATGATTTTGATTATTTTTAACTTAGCAGAGTAAGAACCAGTCATTGTTGCCTTTTGGTGATAGTGACAGTCTGGCAAAATGCTCTGCATGGCTAGCTCTGCCCCTAGTTTCCTGTGCAGTAGAAATGGTAACGGTCCATCATGTGTCCAGGCATCTCTGAATCTGGGATGGTGGATTGCTGAGTCTCCTTACAGTGACTCTGAGTGGCAAATTTCTCCTGTTCCTCTTGATTGTGTGTCTTGATATTGGCTGTGTAGGGCCCTCTGAAATGTTCATTTGTTTTGTACAAAAGCAAGTGTTGCTCAGTCTCTCTCTCTCTCACACCATCCAACTTTACACTCAACCAAGCACCAGCTACGCGCTGCCCGGGAAGCATTCCATTTGTCAAAGGGAAATGTGTATGGATCTTTTTCACTTTTCTCAGGCTGTCTGACCTTACTTTAGATTTGATCTCTTCGGGTGCATTTAGTCTTCTACAACAGTGCAAGCAGGCGGAATTTCCCCTCTCCTCCAGTCACAGTATATGCACATTTTACATCTATTTCACATATACCCCTTTCCTCGGGGTTGGCTTTACTAGTAACTCAGATGGCAATAACGAAATATCAACTTCAATCTACCTTTTCTTCCCAAGCGTGGTTGTTTGTAGGATTTTCTTGCACGACCTCTTAAGTCTCAAGAACTAGTTCCTTCAGCGCAGAGAGATACCCCAACCCCACTTACATTTTTGATTGGTGCTAACAAGATCCACCTACCACCATGAATTGCATCTTTACGCAAGGTTCTAGCAGCTGGAAGTAGGGTTGCTCAACAGAGGAGTACTGAATTCTTAAATCACTCATGTATAAGTAGGAATTAATGGTCTCGGTGGTAGGCTATTCTTCACCTGTGTTGAGCTACATTTTATTCAATTTATAATGAGTGGCTGCAGAAGAGCCTGGAGTTCCTGCACTGGGGGAATCCAGGGATTTTTGAACCTCCTTTATGATGTCTTGGCCTTTTTATCCAGCATACAAGGGGCAATGTGGGTGTGAGCATCTCCCCCCTAGTCTTTCCCCCTGTGCAAACATTATTCAGGGAACTTCTCAAAGTTACCCTGGGAAGATCAGGAAAAATATGCAATTTCCTAATATCTGAGACAAGTAGTCAACAGCCATCAAGTTCTTCTATCAACCTAGCTCACAAGTGTCTAGGCCTTCTCTTCTACAAGGTCTTGTCTGGCAAGTGAGTAATTGTTAATGGTTTCTTAAGCTGGATGTGCTTGGTTCCTTGACAAAGCTCATACTTGACTAGTCATTTGAATGCCATTCCCAATCCCTGGTCATAAAACAGACATCTTGGCTCATTCAGCACATTCCCCTCACAGTGTTGACACAATCAGGATTTACTCCAGCTTTTAGATTTATGTAATGAATTTATTTATATATCACAGACACTTATTTGGCCTCCATCACGATCTTATCTGGGCACAAATGGTTTAGATGATACACAACAACATTTAGCCAGCACAGTATAGGTGCCAAACTCCCAGGACTTCTCATATGCCTGCAACTTTACCTGACAGTGCTGGGAAAACTCTGCCAGCAGGCTGAGTTCTAGGGGAAACCAGTATCAACAATTAGTTTTACTTCTCCTTATTCTGCGGTGCTCACTTCTGTCAATGTATAGATAAAATCTGGATGTTTGAGTGGTGGGATTTACAAAGAGAATCAGGCATTGCAATGCCAAGTGTCACAGCAGCTATCTTTTAAATGCCTAGAAAAATCACAGGAACAACACTGCACAATCCACAAAAACCCAGTTAGGTGCCTAGGCTTTCTGTACAATGAATGGGATCCACAAACGCCAGCAGGGAACAGTAAAAGCTACCCAATGGGAGATGCTGATGACAGGGGTGTGTTCTAAGCTCTGCCCCTCTCTCGGCTACAGGTGCCTAAGTCTGGGCTGCAGGGAGGCACCTAGCTCTGCAAGTGATCCCTGCATGGGAACCCGCTTCCTGGAGTCAGACCTAAGTTAGGTCTTGAGGGAATGAATTAGGTGCCTGCCTCCATCTACACATAATGGCTGGAGAAGGAGAAGGTGGTGCTTAGAACACTTGCCTAGGATGTGGGAGACCCAGGTTCATTTGCTCCCCATCTCTGTCAGAGGGGGGAAGAAAGGTTCTGAACAGGGGTCTCCCATTTCCTCAGGTAAATGCCCTAACAACTGAGCTATGGAGTAGTCTGATGTGGGTTCCTTCAGTTTCTCCATTGAAGCTGTGGATAAATAATGAAAGAATGATTAGAGTAGGGGGACTGGACCCAGGGTATGCCATCTCTTGGGGGGGGTGGGGGTTGCCACTAGACTCCACAGAATCATTCTCTCTCTCTGGCCCACTCCATCCAGTACCCCTCTCCAGCCATGGCCATTTCTGATGTTTCAGAGGCAGAAGAGCAACCTCCCTTGCACACCCAGAATACACAGGGAAGCGGAATCTTCCTGACCCCTGCAGGTGGGCAGCTGAAGCCATGAAGCATGAGATTTTAGAAACATAAACTGGAAATGAGCCCCAGGGATGCCGAGCCCTGCCCCGCCCACCACGACTGCATGCATACATTTGTCCAGCTCTCTTAAGTTGTTTGCCCCTACAACTCCTAGTGGAAGACTGTTCCAGAACCTCACCCCTCTGATGGTAAGAAACCTTCTTCTAGTGCCAGCCTGACTTTGTTCGTGGCCAGTTTATAACCATTTGTTCTTGTGCCAACATTGTCCTTTAGCTTAAATAGCTCTTCACCCTCCCTTGTGGTTACATCCCTCTGAGGTATTTATAGACAGCAAGTATACCATCTCACAGCCTTCTTTTTATTAGGCTAAACAAGCCAACCTTTTTCAGGCTCCTCTCATAAGACAGACCTTCCATTCCCCCGCTCATCCTAGTAGCTCTTCTCTGCACCTGTTCCAGTCTGAATTAATCTTTCTTCAACATGGGTGACTGGAACTATAGGCAATATTCAAGATGAGGTCTTACCAGCACTTTGTACACTGGCATTAATGCTTTTCTAGCTCTACTGGAAATGCTGAGCCTGATAGGAGTGCATTTGCCTTTTTCACGGATGCATTACATTGGTGGCTCATTCTGTGATCAGCCCATATACCCAAGTCTTTCAGATCCTCTATTGCTTCCAAATGATAAGTCCCCTGCTTGTAGCACAAGTTCTTGTTATTAGACTCTAAATACATGACCTTACCCTTTGTACTATTGAACTTCATTCCTGTATAACATTCTGATCTTCCTTTGTAGTAATGATGCCTCCCAATTTTGTCACATCAGGAAATTTAACTAGCACATGCTTACTTTTTGTGCCAAGGTCATTAATAAACATATTGCATAAGATTGTCCCCAAGATCAATCCTTGAATTCCACTGGTGACCTTCTTCCAGTTCTATAGTTCCCTTTCAGCACAACCTGTTGCCTTCTCCCCTTTAGCAACTTCCTTATTCACCTAACAATTCTTGTACTAATCTCCATCTTCTCTAACAACTTCCCATGTAATAGCCGTGAAATTACCCAGGGTACAATCTGGACAGGTGGACAGCTGTGTCCCCTCAATTCTCCAGCCTCAAGTGCCTTTTACACTGCTTTGCTGTGACAGCAACCATTCCTGTTCTGCTCACAAACAGCCTCTAGCATGTAAACTACTCCCAGTTGATTAATATGAGCGCTCTTAGCCAGCCACTCCTGAATTATATTGCAGAGTGTGATGGAGTGGACTGGACCCAGAGGCCCCCTCCTGGAGGCCTCAGGATCTTGCCACACTTGTCCCAGGAAAGAAGCAATGGAGCTAACTCAAGTCACTGAAAGAGACTGCACAAGAAGCATACAGTCGGGGGAGGCTGCAAGGGGTTAGCCAATCAGAGGGCTGTAGGCTAGTATAAAAGGAACTGCAGCACAGCATAGAGTCTGGCAGGGATGATGGGAGAAGGGGGGGAGTGAGAAAGAGCTCCCGGCTGACTGGTAGGCCTGAGCATAAAAGAGCCCTGAGGTAAGGGTGAAACTTTGGTGAAGGCAGGGTTTCATAGAAGATTAGAGTTGGAAGAGACCTCAGGAGGTCACCTAGACCAACTTTCCTGCTCAAAGCAGGACCAACACTAACTAAATCATCCCACCCAGGGCTTTGTCAAGCTGGGCCTTAAAAACCTCTAAGGATGGAGATTCCACAACCTCCCTAGTGCTTCACCACCCCCCTAGAAAACAGTATTTCCTAATATCCAACCTAGACCTCCCCCCACATCAACTTGAGACCATCGCTCCTTGTCCTGTCATCTGCCACCACTGAGAACAGCTGAGCTCTATCCTCTTTGGAACCCCGCTTCAGGTAGTTGAAGGCTGCTATCAAATACCCCCTCACTCTTCTCTTCTGCAGACTAAATAACCCCAGTTCTCTCAGCCTCTCCTCGTAAGGCATGTGCTCCAGCCCCCTGATGATTTTCGTTGCCCTCCGCTGGACTGTCTCCAATTTGTCCACATCCTTTGTGTAGCGGAGGGCCCAAAACTGGACCTAATACTGCAGATGTGGCCTCACCAGTGTTGAATAGAGAGGAATAATCACTTCCCTTGATCTGCTGGCAGTGCTCCTACTAATGCAGGCCAATATGCCGTTGGCCTTCTTGGCAACAAGGGCACACTGCTGACTCATATCCAACTTCTCATCCACTGTAATCCCCAGGTCCTTTTCTGCAAAACTACTGCTTAGCCAGTCAGTCTCTAGCCTACAGTGGTGCATGGGATTCTTCCACCCTAAGTGCAGGACTCTGCACTTGTCCTTGCTGAACCTCATCAGATTTCTTTTGGCCCAATCCTCCAATTTGTCTAGGTCACTCTGGCCCCTATCCCTACCCTCCAGCATATCTACCTCTCCCCCCAGTTTAGTATCATCTGTGAACTTGCTGAGGGTGCAATCCATCCCATCATCCAGATCATTAATGAAGATGTTGAACAAAACCAGCCCCAGGACTGACCCCTGGGATACTCTGCTTGATACCCGGAAGTATCTGGTAGCAAACTCTGGTTTGCTGGGAAGTGGTCCAGGGAACTGAAAGCTTTTTCATTAAAGGGGCACAGTGGTGTGTGGCTGCTATTTTAGGGTACCGAGGCTTGGACCCACAGTAGTGGATGGGCCTGGGTTCCACCCACAGGCCACTGGGGAACTGGCCTACAATTGGACAGTGATAAACTCCCAGAGGAGATCTGAACTACTTAGTGGCCCAGCTGGAGAGTCTATGATTTCATTAATAGAAAATGATATGTGCAAACTTTGTTCTCTCAAATGGAGCTGCCTAAACACTTCAATCCAAATACGCACTGGTTTAGACAAAACAATAAAACAAGTTTATTAATGACAGAAACATAAAATTTTAAGTGATTACAAGTAATGAGGCATTGAAGTCAGAATTGGTTACAAAGAAATAAAAGGTAAAACACAAACTAATACCCAGCTTAACAAGCTAAGTGAATTCAAAGTGAAAAGGTTTCTGTCAGCATATGTTTACAGCAGTCTGGCTGTATCCCTTCAGCCAGGACCCCTCCCTCAGTTCAATGATGTTTTCTTTGTCTTTCAATGTTGTTGATGCCATGAGTAGAGATGAGGGGAGAGAGGTGATTTGGGGCCTCTGTTCCTCATTTTTATCTCTTTTTTTCTCCTCTTTGAGAATTCTCTCCAGCTGGGGTTCAGGCGACAGCCAGTCTATTTACACAGGAACCCCAAACTGTTCCATTGCCAAGATGCAAATTTCTCGCTCACACCCGTCTTCCTGCCAAAGAATGGCCGCTTAATCAGATCAGGTTCATTTGATTATTCTGACACCTGGCTGATGTCCTGGCTAGCCTTTTGTCTTTGGGAAACAGGTCAGAAGCTATTTCCCTAGATTTAGAATGTACCTATACGCAAGGGTGCCAATTGGAGGGGGGAGGCAGAGGAGGGTGGGAGCCCCCCAGTTTCATACAGGAGGTGTGGAAGCTCCGAGGCGCAGCTGTTACAGCACAGCATTAGTGTGAAATGTAAGTTCTGCTGCAGAGGACAGGGGCCCTTGGGGCAGGGAGTCAATATTTTGTTTACAGAGGTAGGGTGATTAAGCTAAGAAATGGCTGGTGATTAAATTATGGAAGTTTAGCCTGTAAAAGAGGAATCCCTCTGTGGAGGTGGGAGTGGGAGGAGGTGTTGTTTTAGAGAGAACACAGGGGACTCAGAAAAAATACAGCAAAGCACTGAACGTAGGTTATATTCAGAAAAGGGGGAGATTTGGGGGCATAGGTGAAAAGAAGGGGTCAAACCCAGGGAAGGGCAAGCAATATACAGAGAAGTTTCCACTCTACCTGTGACACTTATGTGGCCCCCTCACCATAGTATCTGAGGCTGTGCCTCACAAGGTCTAACTCCTTAGGTCTAACACAAGGCTCCACCTAACGAAGAGAGGGAAGAGCATCTTCGCAAGCAGCCTGGCTAACCTAGCAAGGAGAGCTTTAAACTAGGTTCACCGGGGGAAGGAAACCAAAGCCCTGAGGTAAGTGGGGAAGTGGGATACCGGGAGGAAGCACGAGCAAGAGAGCGCAAGAGGGAAGGACTCCTGCCTCATACTGAGAAAGCAGGACAATCAGTGAGTTATTAAAGTGCCCATACACAAATGCAAGAAGTCTGGGAAACAAGCAGGGAGAACTCGAAGTCCTGGCACAGTCAAGGAATTAAGATGTGATTGGAGTAACAGAGACTTGGTGGGATAACTCACATGACTGGAGTACTGTCATGGATGGACATAAAACTGTTCAGGAAGGACAGGCAGGGCAGAAAAGGTGGGAGAGTTGCTTTGTATGTAAGAGGGCAGTATGACTGCTCAGAGCTCCAGTATGAAACTAGAGAAAAACCTGAGAGGCTCTGGATTCAGTTTAGATGTGTGAGCAACAAGGGTGATGTCATGTTGGGAGACTGCTATAGACCACCAGACCGGGGGGATGAGGTGGATGAGGATTTCTTCTGGCAACTAACAGAAGTTACTAGATCACAGGCCCTGGTTCTCATGGGAGACTTCAATCACCCTGATATCTGCTGGGAGAGCAATACAGTGGTGCACAGACAACCCAGGAAGTTTTTGGAAAGTGTAGGGGACAATTTCCTGGTGCAAGTGCTGGAAGAACCAACTAGGGGCAGAGCTCTTCTTGACCTGCTGATCACAATCCGAGAAGAATTAGTAGGGGAAGCAAAAGTGGATGGGAACCTGGGAGGCAGTGACCATGAGATGGTCGAGTTCAGGATTCTGACACAGGGAAGAAAGGAGAGCAGCACAATATGGACCCTGGACTTCAGAAAGGCAGACGTTGACAACCTCAGGGAACTGATGGGCAGGATCCCATGGGAGAATAACATGACGGGGAAAGGAGTCCAGGAGAGCTGGCTGTATTTTAAAGAATCCTTATTGAGGTTGCAGGAACAAACCATTCTGATGTGTAGAAAGAATAGTAAATATGGCAGGCCGCCAGCTTGGCTTAACAGTGAAATCCTTGCTGATCTTAAACACAAAAAAGAAGCTTACAAGAAGTGAACGATTAGACAAATGACCAGGGAGGAGTATAAAAATATTGCTCAGGCATGCAGGAGTGAAATCAGGAAGGCCAAATCACACTTGGAGTTGCAGTTAGCAAGAGAGGTTAAGAGTAACAAGAAGGGTTTCTACAGGTATGTTAGCAACAAGAAGAAAGCCAAGGAAGGTGTGGGCCCCTTACTGAATGAGGGAGGCAACCTAGTGACAGAGGATATGGAAAAAGCTAATGTGCTCAATGCTTTTTTTGCCTCTGTCTTCATGAACAAGGTCAGCTCCCAGACTGCTGCACTGGGCAGCACAGCATGGGGAGGAGGCGACCAGCCCTCTGTGGAGAAAGAAGTGGTTCGGGACTATTTAGAAAAGCTGGACGAGCACAAGTCCATGGGGCCGGATGCACAGCATCCAAGGGTGCTAAAGGAGTTGGCGGATGTGATTGCAGAACCATTGGCCATTATCTTTGAAAACTCATGGCAATCGGGGGAGGTCCCAGAAGACTGGAAAAAGGCTAATGTAGTGCCCATCTTTAAAAAAGGGAAGAAGGAGGATCTGGGGAACTACAGGCCAGCCAGCCTTAGCTCAGTCCCTGGAAAAATCATGGAGCAGGTCCTCAAGGAATCAATTCTGAAGCACTCAGAGGAGAGGAAAGTGATCAGGAACAGTCAGCATGGATTCACCAAGGGCAAGTCATGGCTGATTAATCTAATTGTCCTCTGTGATGAGATAACTGGCTCTGTGGATGAGGGGAAAGCAGTGGATGTGTTGTTCCTTGACTTTAGCAAAGCTTTTGACACAGTCTCCCACAGTATTCTTGCCAGCAAGTTAAAGAAGTATGGACTGGATGAATGGACTATAAGGTGGATAGAAAGAAGGCTAGATTGTCGGGCTCAACGGATAGTGATCAATGGCTCCATGTCTAGTTGGCAGCCGGTATCAAGCGGACTGCCCCAATGGTCGGTTCTGGAGCTGGTTTTGTTCAATAGCTTCATTAATGATCTGGAGAATGGTATGGACTGCAGCCTCAGCAAGTTTGTAGATGACATTAAACTGGGAGGAGTGGTAGATACGCTGGAGGGTAGGGATAGGATACAAAGGGACCTAGACAAATTAGAGGATTGGGCCAAAAGAAATCTGATGAGGTTCAACAAGGACAAGTGCAGAGTCCTGCACTTAGGAAGGAAGAATCCCATGCGCTGTTACAGACTAGGGACCGAATGGCTAGGCAGCAGTTCTGCAGAAAAGGACCTAGGGGTTACAGTGGACAAGAAGCTGGATATGAGTCAAGAGTGTGCCCTTGTTGCCAAGAAGGCTAACGGCATTTTGGGCTGAATAAGTAGGGGCATTGCCAGCAGATTGAGGGACGTGATCATTCCCCTCTATTTGACATTGGTGAGGCCTCATCTGGAGTACTGTGTCCAGTTTTGGGCCCCACGCTAGAAGAAGGATGTGGAAAAATTGGAAAGAGTCCAGCGGAGGACAATGAAAATGATTAGGGGGCTGGAGCACATGACTTATGAGGAGTGGGAACTGGGGTTGTTTAGTCTGCAGAAGAGAAGAATGAGGGGGGATTTGATAGCTGCTTTCCACTACCTGAAGGGGGGTTCCAAAGAGGATGGATCTAGACTGTTCTGAGTGGTACCAGATGACAGAACAAGGAGTAATGGTCTCAAGTTGCAGTGGGGGAGGTTTAGGTTGGATATTAGGAAAAACTTTTTCACTAGGAGGGTGGTGAAACACTAGAATGCGTTACTTAGGGAGGTGGTGGAATCTCCTTCCTTAGAGGTTTTCAAGGTCAGGCTTGACAAAGCTCTGGCTGGGATGATTTAGTTGGGGATTGTTCCTGCTTTGAGCAGGGGGTTGGACTAGATGACCTCCTGAGGTCCCTTCCAACCGTGATATTCTATGATTCTATGATTTCTCCTCCCAGCCCCTTGGTGAGGTAGAGCAATGCTGTTATCCTTATTGTACAAATAGGGCACTGAGGCACACACAGACTAGAGGCCAGATTTTCAAAAGCATTTAAGCACCTGGTAACAGAGGGGTAGCCGTGTGAGTCTGTATCCACAAAAACAATGAGGAGTCCAGTGGCACCTTAAAGACTAACAGATTTATTTGGGCATAAATTTTGTGGGTAAAAACCCCACTTCTTCAGATGCAACCGAAGAAATGAGTTTTTTAACCCACGAAAGCTTATGCCCAAATAAATCTGTTCGTCTTTATGCCACTGGACTCCTCATTGTTTTTAAGCACCTAGTGAGATTTTCAAATCACTTGGAAGGTTTGGTGCTTTGTAAATCCCACTAGATATCTAGCTGCATCTTTGGGTGCCTACAAACCTTTGACATTTTGTCCTTAAAGCACTGGCCTGAGGTCAGACAGGAAGTCCATGTGGGGAATAGAACCCAGGTCTTTCAGGGCTAGCATGCTGCAAAAAAGAGAACTGATAGATCAGAGCAAAACCAAGGCGGCCAGTTCTCTGAGTCTCCAGCAAATGGTGCCAGGATGGATGTCATGGCTGACAGCATGAAAAGCAACACAGAGGTCAGGAAGGATGGAGAATGAGCATCAGATGCATCTGATGAAGTGAGCTGTAGCTCATGAAAGCTTATGCTCAAATAAATTTGTTAGTCTCTAAGGTGCCACAAGTACTCCTTTTCTTTTTGCGAATACAGACTAACACGGCTGCTACTCTGAAACCTGTCATCAGATGAGAGGAGATCACTTAACTCGCAAGGGGTGGCAGGGTCTGCCCCATGCTGGGTTGTACAGCAATGGCTGCTGTGCAATTTTACATTTTAACTGAAAACCATTTTGTTCAGTCATTTTTTGTTCTGAGTTTGAGGAAAAGGAAGGAATAAGAAAGTGTCATATGAATATCAGATGTGTTATGCCTCCAATTCTTAGGGTTTCAGCTCTATTCAGGCCAATTCCAGAATAAAGAACAGAAACTGCATCCATAGAGTCCATAAGGTCAGTGATTATTGTCATGATTTACATTATTCACTGAGCACCATCTGTGTGTTCAGCACTGTTCAGAATATGCCAGAAAATCCAGTCCTTGAGCCAATGCATATAAGATGTGTGACTCTGGATATGAGGGCTCAGATATTTAAGTATGAGTATATAGTTATTGACCACACATGTTATCACATGTTCACTGTCATGTTTATATCTGAGAATGGAGCCACTGTTGGCAATAGAAGTTTTAGTTGCTTAAGGTTTAGAAGATTTGACCCTCCAACTTTCTTTCTAAAGGAAGAGCTGCCCACAGCTCCTGTACCTGTTTATTTTCCTTTCCTGCCTGCAGTGGCCCTGACCAGTTTTTTTCTCAGCTTTAAAATACAGAATTTTTTTGGTGTTTGGTTTTAAATATTCTCCTGTGAGAACTGCAACTCAGTCGCTGTAGTGTTGTGTTTCAGAACCTTCTGGAAAGTAACTAGCCTTTAAACAGAAGTAAACGCAGTGTTGCCAACTCTCATGACTTTGTCATGTCTCATGTTAATTGTTTTCCTTAAAGCCCCAGTTCCTGGAATCAACTGGCTACGTGATGATTTCAGCCTTCATTCTTAAAGAAAAATGGAGTTTCTAGTCCTCATGGCTGTGGAGAAAGCTTCAAAATGTGACCCCAGTGCACCCTAACGGCTCAAAAAGCAGAAGGCAAATAAAAAGAACCAAAGTTAAATGATCTATTTCAAGCTTGATGAACTACAAAAATGTGATAGAAAGTAATTTAGATTTTTCTACAACTGTTTCAACTGTTGTATTCAAGAGTTAGTAACAAATAATATACATTAAAATTTTAAACTTAAACAGTGTTCCTTAAGTGACTTGGCACAAGATGTGAGAACATGTTAGGATTAGAGCTGAGTGGGTCTAATATTTATTAAATGCTCTCTTTTATATAGGAATTAGATACAGTGCTCCTATTAGCTAATTTCTAAGTAATCTGCAAAATAAAAAAAAAAACCCCAAAACCCTAGCGATTTCAGGTACCTAAGTAGCCCTTGGAATCACAGTTAAGGTTTCCGCTGCCAAAAAATCTGAAATGGTGCCTCTGTAAAATTTTATAACTTTACATACGATGTTGCCACACATATTTTACCAGGACAATAATGTTCAGCAGATTATAAGCTTTCAAATGACACCTCACAAGGCATACTCTGTACAAAATTTATCATAGTCTTGTAAAAAGGGTGAACATAATGGTACAGACTGTCACAGTATCATGTCACATGCTTTACTTATGTCCAAGTATATTAGACCTTCTGTGCTCACTGAAAACACATTCTCCACTGCAACTCAAAGCCCTTTGGTTCCTTTTGCCTTTGCTGTAACTTGACCCCTTCTGGACTCTTTTCTCAGTGGTGTAATGAGTGGTAAAGTATGCACTATGTAATATCTTGCAAAAGCAGAGCCCATGTTGCCTCTTTGAGAAGGGTGTGGTGTAAATGGATTGCTACTGGCACTATGCTGTTGGAGAAACTGGACTACTTTGCCAAAAATTCATGTAGTCAGTCATATCGCTAAGTTGGTACAGCACTGGCATTAGTTAGAAAGTCCAGCTGGTTTGATATGTGACTTTAAATGAGAAGCAGAACTTAGCAGAACTATTTCTGTGGACAACTGCAATAATGTTGCTATGTACTATACATCTTGTTCTGCGTACTGGTAAGTGGAAGACTAAAATCCATCCCACTCTAAGAACAGAGGTAATTGTGGGTTAGGAGATAATAGACTTTCAAACATATACGAGTAGCCATCGTAGCATGTGACATTGGGCCTGATTCTCCCTTTGCTTATATTAATTTTGCACCATTGACTTCAGTGGAGTTATTCCTGATTTACACCAGTATGCATTAGGGAAGAATCAGGCCCAATATGTTAGGCCTATGAACACAGCGTAAATTTGAGTCTCAGTAGTGCGCAAAGGACAAGGCCGTCCAATAGAGTACTTGGTTTAGAGATTGCAGCATGTCACGTGTCCTTTGTTCCCTTATCTGCTTTTTCTCTCATTTCCCCCTTAGCTGTCCTGTTTCTGTCATAACTTTATCTTTGGCATGGTTTCCCAGGACGCTCTCTTATTCACCCTTAATATCAATCTAGATTTAGCTATAGGCACCCAGCTGCTGATCTTTACTGTGCATTTTACAGCTTGATTTACTTCTAAACCTTCATTGTAAAGCTGCTTCTTATTCTATACGCAATAATTTTTGTTGGGGAACAGGCCAATTACCCTAAACAGCAAGTTTACACAGCAGAACAACCTCAATGTGATCAGACCTTCTTGATTTGTTCTGTATGTTATTAAGTGGCTGACATTATTGATGGTTAATACTTTGTTTCCCTGTGGATTCTTGCCTTTGGTGCTTGCACATTTGACTTTGACATTGCAATGTTTTGTTATGCAAATCTGAGAAATAGAACTAAGAACAATAACTCACTGAAGATCCATACCTTCCTTCATGGTCACACAGAGGTCCAGGAAACTCACAGATAATAGAGCCAGCGTGCTTGACACTTCAGTTCATGCAGATCGTTTCCCTGTATTAGTCCACACTAGTGGCAACAATGCACAGAAATCTCCTACACTATGCACTGCTACCTTTTAATAGACATGGGGTGGAGGGCAGGGGTGTGTTTAGTACAAAAGGCTTTTAAAGGGTATGTCCAAAAAAGGAGAGTCACTGCTGGTGATAGCAAAATAGGAGTCAGGCTTTCAGAAGAAAAGCAGATGTTTTCTTGAAATAATAAACCACACAAGCATTCCTGCCGTGTATAGATGTATTACCATTCTACAATAAGTCATTTTACAATGCTCCTATTATTTACTTTTTCCTCATATTTATCAGAGACTCAAGTTTGTGTATTATATAATACAACTATTAAAGTCTTCTGCTCTTCAAGTGGTAATAAAATTGCTCTGAGGAAACTGGAGGTTGTAAAAATAACAACGTTTTATGAAAGCAGTTGTTGGATAGTCCATTTCTTATTTAGGATACGTGTAGTCTTTTCATCAGAGAGCATGCCAGTAATATGAAGGCTAAACTGTTTGTTTGCCTTTTTTTCCACACATGCTTGTTCAGGGACATGCATTCTTAAAGTGGGCTTTAGTTAGCCCCTGGCCTTTTGGGCATTCTTTTAAAATATGTTATTGCAATAGTAACAGATTAAACGAATTAGTAAGAAAGAAGCATGTTTCAGCACTTAAGTTAATTGAACTGTTACAAACTAAATATGATTCTAAATTGTTTCTGTATTTCAAACCTCTTCATGCATGCAGATAAAATGAAAAAATTACTAAATCGTTTTGAAATGTGCAAATCAGGCATACAATACTGACATTTAGATCTGTGACCTGATCACAATGTAGTAAGTACCTTTAAGAACTTTGCACATTTTAAAGCTGTCATACAAAACCTTTGAACCACTGCTTGATGTGATATTCAATAAGTGGAAGGCAGACTGCAATCGAATTGTGGAACTGTCTGCATCAGAGTTTTACTACCAATTTACCCAGAAAATAATCTTTCCCTGATTCATTTCATGCGCCAAGTAAGAAAGAGATTGTTGAAAGGAGGAATGACTTAATGTATAAAATACCATGCTTTAACCTATGGGACTCTGGTCTGAGTTCAATTTGTGGTCCTAACTGTAATGAGCAGCTCATTCCCCAATGACTAGTAGTCCATATCCTTGAACTACCACACACAATTAGGTACAATTGGCTTTCTCTGCATCGTAGAAGTTGAAGACTGATTTAGCATGGAGACTAAATCACGTCTCTCAACCATAAAGTAGGATGGCCCTTTCTGGGACTGTGTGACAAATAATAAAACATATTGTTTCTTTATTTCAGCATTTCTCTGGAACAAGGAAAATAAAAGATGGGAAAGGCTCATTCTCTTATAATGAAAGCCAGATGGCAGCGCTAATTTGCAGCTATTCTTTTTTATTAAGAAGCTAGCGACTACTATAACCGGCAGAGTGTTGGTGAACATACTGGTACAGAGAACAAATGCAAAAAAAGAAGCTGGAAATCCTGTTGCTTGGAAGCCTGGGCAAGATATCTACCTAGCTATTTGTCTTCCATGACCACCGTATCTAAGGACTTGTCTACACTGGGGTTTCAGCATGTTTCCGCTCTGGGCTAAGTAGCAGTGATACAAGGACACTACAGTGGTGTAAACTAGCTCTACAAGTAGGGGTTGTACAACGAGGAAAGGAGAAGAGAATGGCTGGATGGGCTGAGTGAAAGAGCAGCAAAGAGAACTGAAAAGCATTAGGAGGCAGAGCGGGCTGAAAAGAGCAATGAAGCTGAATTGCCAATCACGGGAGCAACTGAGGCTAGAGGGAATCCTAATGTGGTATAAAGCTGGAGTCAATTTAAGTCAGTTGGAGCTATTTCATTATACCCCACTTGAGGATATGGCCCAAGATTTAGGAAAAAATCATTAGTGATATTTAGCCATCCATACCTTCAAACATATGTTGTTGTTACAAAAGAAACATAGCAAATTGCGAAAGAAAGTGAGTAACATATTATACCTTAGATTGCAAACTACTGTTCTGTCGTATTTACCAACTCCCTGAAGGGAGTTCCCAGACTTTTTTGCAGATTTTTGGCCCTTCTCAGGGAATCCATTAATTTTCATGACTAGCTGTACTTGTCCCTTTCATCTTAGGAAGAAAAGGCTGCACTTGGATGTAGACTGCAGCTCTACTTTTTTTAACTACTGGAAATGAGTTAATAAATGCAGTCACAATAGTGGGTACCATTCTCATTCCTTACTGATATCAACCATACTCTAACAATGAATTTCAAAGTGCTGCTGATGTAAACTCTACCTGAAGCCTGTTTGATCTCAGATAAGTATCTTCATCTCATTCTTCATTTCAAGAAAAGAAAATCTTACTGCACGGCAACATATTCATCTGCTTTGGGTTCAGTTCAAGATAAGCCATGCTTTGCAGAAAACCTAATTAATATCAATCACATGGAAAACAGAAATCGGAAGGAAATGTGCTTTCATTTCAGATCACCCATGATACGTACGCAAAAGGACATACCAATTTGCTTTATTGTGGAAGTACCAGAAAAGACACACTCTAGTTATTGAGATTGTTATTAGAGAACACAGGCCTAATTGTGTTCTCATTTACACTGGTGTAAATAAATCAGTAACTCCATTGCAGCCAAAAGATTTACAGTGGTGTAAATCAGAGATGAATTGTAGATTCTGTTGCAATTAAAAGAATGTATAGTCAGAAGTCCAATAATAAAATAGCGCACATCATGTGTTACGTACTTCACAGAAAAAGAAAGGGTCTCTTTTCTAAAGACCTTACAATCTAGGTTTGGGATAAATATTCATGTGCCACAGAAGTGCCACCAACCCAAATCCAAGTTTAGCGCATTCCCTTACCCCCACCCCCAGCTTTGTGTACTGGTTACCTTCCCAATCTCCTAACAGAATGCCAAAAAGACTAGTAACTAATACATACGAAATATAACAATTCGAGAAACTGCTTTCACTAATGTTAAAGAGGAGTTCAAAAAGTATTAAGAAAAATATATGCTGGGTACAGATGAGGTTACAGACCTAGGGTCGGTTAGAGACCTAAGGGTCAGACGCAGACCTTGTAAGTAAGTCTCAGGTTAATCTCCCTATCTCTTACTGAATTTATGTTGGTCCTATAATTCTAAAATATTAAGCTGTAAATAATGAGATGTGCATAGCCAGATGCAATTTATATATTTTTTGCAAGTAACTGGCTTTGAAGCATAATATGTGTGTTTGACAAAATAATACACAGTTCTCTACAGTTAACTATTTACAAATGATTAAAGATTAACTTCTAATAACATCCTCTGTCTCATACTTTTATATTTTTACTGAATGTTATGAGAAGAGTCTATACAAATTGTGTGTTGTTTAGAGGAATTCCTCCAGATCTGGCATATTCCATTCAAATGTGGATATAAGGGATAGACAAACTTGTCCAGACAAAATGACTTCCCACACATTAGCTGGTTGCAGAAGGTGAATTTAAACCAAACTTTTACTGAAGGTCAGGAATTATTTGACTAGCTGATTTTTTTCACTCTGGTTTTAAGACAGTACCAAAAGTACTGAAGTAATATGAGAAAATTTGTTTGTACTTCTCATGGCACTTCCAAGTGAGACTAAAAATGGAAGTCCAACAAATTCCATGGAAAAAAAATCTATTCAAGAGATTTCCAACCCAGCTTTGCCTATTCAAAAAATATGGCTAGCTCATATAAACCTCTAGATAAACATCAGACTTACCTGAACCAAATCTGATTACTGCATTTGTTGAGGTTTTGCCTCTTTCATGGAAATACAACTAAGCCTTTTTTTTCCTTCTTGCAACACTTAACATTTTGCGTGAGGGAAAGCACAAGACTAGCCAGTAACAGATCTGCTGCTTGGTCCCTCCCTCATTTAGCTTCACATAAACATACGAGATCATCTTTAGTGGATAAAACTGCCATTCTGAGCACACCCAATGAATAACATCTAAGATTTGATGAAATGGAGACGCCACTCCGTGTTTCTGGATCTCCAGTTTTACCAGTACAAGGTACAAGTAAGTCCCATGGACTTTGTGTTCTGCAGGGGGAAAATGAGGCACCAGGCAAAGGAAAGGCATGTTCTTAATGGTCATCCATGCTGTCCTTTTTGAAATTACTCCAGATAATACCAACTATGTGGCAGGGGAGAAACAGAAATTTTTTAAAAAAGAGAGAAATTAGTTTTAAATTGCTCATTTAGAATTGCTAGTTTCAATCAATGACAATTTTGAGACATTAAATACATTCCAGAGTAACCTGTCAAAAAAAACCCTGCAGTTGCTGACATTCTCAGAGGTTTTTTTAATAAGATCAGGGTCAGTGATGGGAAATAAGCAGGAAGATGAATAGGATGTCAGAATTAAATTGAGTTCCAGAAGAGTTATCTCAAATTCCCCAGCAAAAGGAGCTCATGAAACTTTGTCTCAAAGTAGATGGTTAGTGCGTGTTTCAGCTTAGACGGCACTGGGAAGGCTGATGATCGTCTCTAGAGGTATTAGCAACCCATGCTTTTTTATCAGCTTGAAAAAACACCTCCTTCCTTTGAATTCTGGGAGAGAGAACTTTCTACTCATTTTACATCCTAATGATTCCTGCTGCAGCAAGCTTTCAGTTTTATACAGGAAACCCAGATTAATTGTCGTAACCATCTGACTATCCATTACAATCACAGGATATACATCTTGTTAAAATTTCAGACTTGTTGGAGAAAATACAAATTTTTAATAACCCATATGTCCATGGATTTTTGTTTTAGCTATTTTGTTAAATATTGTAGCACTTTCTATAGAAGAGTTTGAACATGCTATAAATCCACTATTGACCAGTCTTGTTAATAATCATCCATGTTATCAATAATCAAACATTCAGTGAGGCAAAAAAGATGGACACCGAGGACTGCGACTAATTAAGGTTTTTGAATAATAATATTTTGGGCTTATTTGGTAACAGAGTTTATAATATGAATGTATCAATTCTTTATGGTAATGCAGTCTAACTATATTCTAACTGGTGGCTAAAACCCTACTGGAACACTGCTACAAATATCGAATGGATCGATTTCTTAGTGGACTCCCTCCTCCACATCATACTAGAGCTGGGTTCTCCCAAAGATGTTTGGGTTCTAGAAGTTATTTAACCATACAGACCCTAAACTATTTCATAACTTCTGGGTTCTCAAATAAGGTGCTCCCTCATTAATACTCTCTGAAGTTCCCAAGTGGTGTTGCTGCATGGATAGAGTATCATTAGTTTTCAACAGTTAGACATGGAAGTGATATGTAAGATTTAAGGCCCAGATCCATAAAGCAACTTTAGGTGTTCTGACACTGAGCATAGCCATGCCTAACTTTTAGGCACTTAGAAAATCTCAGGAACAATGTGGCGATTCACAAAGCCTGAGTTAGGTACCTATGTTGCCGATAGGTGAGAATAGGGAGAGAGAGGTGCCTAAGAATATGATCCATAAAAGCCAGCATGTTAGTGAGGGAGCCACCTAAACTAGCCAAGTGGAGATGTTGACAAGAGTTATGTGTCCTAAGTCCCACCCCTCTCATGGAGATAGGCATCTTCCTGCAGGTTGGGTTTAGACGCCTATCTCTGCTAGCGAGCCATAGCCCAGAACCCATCTCCTGGCATCAGGCAGCTTAGGCACCTCAATCATTTATTGTGAGAATGAGCGAGGAGCGTACATCGCTCCACACAACAAGCTGCGGGGTGGGGGAGCAAAGGTGGTTGTAATCCCCCCTCATCTTATAATTTTGAGGCTAGTGGTTAGAGCACTTGCCTGGCCTGTGGGAGGCCCAAGTTCAAGTCCACATTTTGCCTGAGGGAGAGATAGGGATGGATGCCCTAATCATCAAGCTATAGAGTCAATTTCACACTGTCCCAACGACTCATTCAGTATTTAATCCACAGTGGAACAGCTTCCTCAGCGAAGACTGAGTGAACCCCACATCAGAATACCCCATAGCGCAACAGTGACAGATGAGAGATCTCTGTTCAACTTGTTTCCCTCAGGCAGAGAAGAGGATGGAACTTGGGTCTCCCACATCTTAGGTAAGTGAACTAACTAAAGTTTTAGGATGGGCAGCACCATCACCTGTTTTGCTGCCTGCTGCAAAATTTTGAATGGGACCTGTTTGGATAGGCAGCCTCTGAGCACACCTATCAAACTGGGCCCCCATGGGTGTGATGGGTGCTCCCCTGCCTACCTTTCCTCAGTTTGTGGGTTGTGCAGGGACATAGGCATCTGGACGCTCGGAGGGAGGCAGCAGTGGGCATGCCCAGGATAGAATTTTAGGCACCTGGGGAACTTTTCCAGTGGAAATTTAGGAACCTTCAGGGTGAGGTGGCAGCTGAGTGATGGTTTTGTGGAGCTCATTGCCTAAAACTGGGACTTCTTGTATATTTTTGTGAATCTTGATCTAAGTAGCATTATTAATAATACTTTCATCGACTTAGAGGGAGCTAAAAGTAAGCAGGGTACACAGGCTGAGGCGTAAGTATGGGTATCATCTTACTCATATGAGAATGACTATAGTAACACCTCTGTTAAGCTTTTGAGCATACTCAGTGAAAACCAGTATAAAGCAGGAGTAGCTCACTTGCGGTCTGAAGTCTCCGGAAACTACAGCAGCCAATTTGAGCTGGCTGTTTGTATGGAGAAATGCTGTGCTTTCTCACCAGCAATCCTGCTGAACAACACAGGGGCAATGCTGGTGAAGAGGGTATGCCAGTATGGAGGCAGAGAAAAAAGAAACACAGGTATTTGGGGCATAGGGGCACTGGCTTTCTATTTGTGGCTCAGGGAGCAGAGTGTTTGCCTACTGATTACATATATCATAGCCAAATGTTTGGGTTCTCTCTGGAGCTTGAACACAGCACTTTGTGTGTTACAGAATGAGCTTCTGCCACTTGACATAGGAGTACTAGCATCAAACTTCTATATGTGGGAGCCTGTAGCGGGTGACAAACTGTGTGGTAGCATGGTTAAAAAAGTACCTAACTCAGCATGGTCCTTCTGAAGAGAAGGGTGGCAAAGTAGCTTTATTCTATTAGAAACATGTTTTTTTTCCCTAGCTCTGCTCAAAGTGTCCTTCTATGTGTGCTCAGTTATCTTACCCATGAAGGCGAATGACTGTTACACCCTAAATTGCCATAGTAGGCCTTGATTTTTAATAAGGGCTGTGAAGGGCAAAGAAACACTCTCAGGGGTCAGTGGAAGAGCCGGAGACAAGGGCTTGTGCTGTCTAGGCTGGCAGTTTATAGCCTCTTCCCCTAGACTACAAGGCATCGTGTGGGTCTCTCTCTTTCTGATTGTGTTTCTCCCAAATCATATGAGGACTAGAACTTTCCCTGTCTTGTCTTTGTGTAACTGCCTACAGCAGGAGCCAAAATGATATTATTTGTGAGTTGGTAACACTTCTGTACCTTTTTTCTGCTTTACTTATTAATCCCACACTCTGACTGGTTTGTGTCTGTCTTGAGACAGAACTGAGTAGGCTGTGTTTGAATGCGACATCGTATAGGGAAAACCTATGCGGAGGTCAGAAAAGGAATTATTCCTCTGAAAGGCACAGCTGCTTGCAAACCACAAAGTCCACAGGTGTGTGTACTGGCTACATTAGCCTCCAGGATAGCTAAGAATCTATCTTTGCCCACCTGGCTGAGGCCACTTTCCACCCCACCTGTAGTGTCCGAGGCTTTGGCATCTCTGAACTCATTCCCTCTGACCAAGATTCCACTTGTCTCAGTTAAGAGCTCTCCCTAGCCCACCTACAGAGTGGGAGCCATAGCCTGTGTAGTAGCTTCCTGACCAAAGCTGGTGTGGCAGCAGCCTTGGACCCCTCTACTCTTGTCGTTCCCACCTAGATCAGGGTTACTGTGAGGTGCTATGGTAGCAGCCTGGGTTCCCACCATGGCCGAAGCTGTTGCTCCTCCTTCAGGATGCTTCATACCAGCAGTATTCTCCTGCAGCCTGTGTGCAATGACAGCATGGCAATGCCATTTTGTAATTATGATTCCCTGAACCAGAGCCTTAGGTATCAGCCTAGTATTTAATCTGGCCTTGGTGGCGCATGTATCAGCAATTGCTGAAATATTTTTCTGTGTTAACAGGTTTTCAAGAAAAGTCAGGTGGCTGCTCAGGAAGTTTGCTATTTAAAAATCTGATGACTTTCATGGTTAATCCTGTTTCTTTTGTAGCAGATTTCTCTCTTTTGATAATGATGTGAGCTTGTATGTAAGTGTGAAGGGCATGAGTATATACCAGGTAAATCACTCAGGTCCTCTATTTGATCATGCAGATCTCTGATCTCACACAGACCTGAAACCTTGCAAGGACTATAGCATTTATTTCAGCGACAGAGCACTTTTGCTGTCTCACATTCTCTGAGTTGAAATGAAAATCACAGGTTCATCACTCCGCGAAATACATGGATGTTTTTTGTACCTTTCTTCTTCCTATTCCTTTCATTCTCTTTTTCCAAGCTACCCCAGCTATATGTATAATAATACTGGTGCCACTCTACCGCTCGACATGACACTGAATCCGCACCTGGATTAACACTGGATCAGCACTGAGGGGCTGATCCTCCTCCCATTTAAATCAAATTCCCACAGATTTCATTAGGAGCCAGATCTTGCTATATATGTCTGGATTCAGCCTTCAGAGAATGGGAGTAGCCAGGTTATAAAGAGAGGCAGTCTAAACATCCAAAACATCTTAATAGAAATTCTAAAAGCAAGTTCCACAGTACAGTAATAGAAAACCACCGAGCAATCTGAATTTCTTGAATGCCAACAATTTACTGAATTTACCATTTTTTTCAATGAAAAACTGATTAGCTTAAGACTTTGACTATATTATGTATATAACTATTCTTTCTAATTTGTGAATGTCAAGTCAGTTTGAGAACCGTTTTGGTTTTACTGGAACTGAGATGGCCTCAGAAATGGCTGAGCCGTATGACCCAGTTATGACCCATTTCTCAACTCAACTAGAGCTCAGAAAGAATAGCAGAGCAGAATAGATAACACCAGCACACAAAGTAGATCACCATTTCAGTCGGAGATTGTTTGGTCTCTAAACAAAGTGGATATTATATGAGCAAAATTGAGACTCTCTGAGAAAAAACTAGATTATGGCAGCAACTCGCATAAATACAGCAAAATCGAAATTTCTATAGAAAACTGCAATTTAAAGGAAAAGAAGAATAATTTTTCATCCACTTAATAACTGGCACGTAAATGAATAGAAGTCAATTTTTTTTGTATTGTATTGCTTCTCTATTGAATTAAATCTGTGTCCAATTTAAAAGATTCATTTTATTCTGTCAGTCTCCTGAGCAGCTATTCAGTAGTCTATCAACACAACAGAATTTCTGTATGCTGAACATTCTTCTTCATTTTTGCATTGTAACTCAGTTGTTCATTATAGTGGTGCTGCTAGCACAGCTAAAGACAACAGTGTGTCAATATTTCCATGCTAAACTCCGTTTTATTGTTAGATGTTTGTAACCAGACC
Source organism: Chelonia mydas (assembly GCF_015237465.2). Lineage (NCBI taxonomy): Eukaryota > Metazoa > Chordata > Testudines > Cheloniidae > Chelonia > Chelonia mydas. Next base: position 107,258,420 of record NC_057852.1, read on the forward strand.
ATTCTAATTTGTTTAATCAAGATGAAGTGAAATACATTTATTCTGAATCCTGATACCAATTTTCCTCCAGAAATATACTTTACATTTTTGGCCATTTTTTAAAATCAAGAAGGTCAAAAATCCAGAGAAGTGTTGAGGGTTCAAACAAAGTTTGTCACTGGCTGTTCTGCTAGTTTTAAAAACCACTGGCTAAGAAGGTGAGTGGGAGGTCTTTTTTTATTGGATCAACATTTAACTTATAAGTTTTAATATAAAAGCTTTGTTGATAAGGAAAATGCCTGAAAGGAAAGGGTTTTTCCCTCAGAACGTAAGTATTTCAAGTTGTGTTGGTCTAGTACATGGTATGTTACTATTTGTGGTGGAGACATTTTTTGCATTATTCCCTGCATTATTATTGTTATAATTCTATAAGTAAAGGTCTACTTCACACATGCAGTTGTTCCATAAGAGAACATAAATGATATTTCCCTTCTACTGCTGGGGACTGTGCTTGGTATTGAGCACTGGCAATGTGTATGATGGGAGAAGATAAGCTCCTAGAAGGTGCTGCCTCATTTACATGCTATTTTTAGTAGGAAGACAAATCTATCATCTTCATTATGGCTGTGCTTCTTATGCAAGTCCATGGAAATGAGCCACATGGCAGTTTAATATTCATCCCCATGACCACCCCTCAAAGGTGCTTTTTGTGCCTGAGTTTTACATGAAGCCCAAAGCTGGTGACCTTTGCAGACCTTGCAGGCCCAACCCCCCTTTAAAGTAACCCATTAAATGTTTAAAAAGGCAATTGGGTGAATGGGATGAGGGAATTATGCGCATTACTTTTTTTTTATATCTAACATCACATGCCCCTCAAGTTCTCTGTTTGATATTAAGCTGCTAGGTATTAAATCAAAGGAGGCTGTTACGGGAGAAACAAGCAGAAAAGGTAACATAATGGCCTAGATAAAGAGCATCCCAACAAATACAATATCAAGGTTTACAGCTATGAAAAGGTGAATTCTTGGACCCAACCTGGTGATGTTACTGTTTTGCCAAGGCTGAGAAGAGTGAGCTCAAAGGGAACACTTAACCCTTAGATGAGCCCAGGGACTAGAAAAGGTTATGGGGAGTGGTGTTGTGCAAGTGGCCAGAGACTGCCCTGGGAGTGACAGTGAAAGCTGACAACCTGGCAGGGGGACATACAGAGACAGAGAGAGCCTGCTGTGAGCAGGAGAGGCAGTTTCTCCCAGCCAGAGATGGAAGTTAGCTGGGCTAAGGAGAACTTGCAAAAGCTGGCAAGGAAAGGTTAAAGTGTAAGTAAGATCCATACATATAGGCCTTGTCTTTTTATTCTTTGCTCTAAAGGCTTTGTACTTTATGGGGGTATGAATTAACTGTTACTTCCTTTAGAAGATGTGTGTTTTGAGTCACTTTAATCAGGTACAATCACAGGCCCCTAGAGAAACACAGTTGGGCCTGTTGTGTTAACATGTTGGTAAACAGGGGACTGAAGCCCAGAGATCTAGCGTAGGAGTAGTTGGACCAGGTGGTTCTGTTCCACCCAGTGTGAGGTGCCGCAAACAAGGCCTGTCACCTGAGGGGTCCACTGCAGAAGGACAAAAAGGGGTCTCAGATGTGACTCACCTCGTAATCATGACAGGAACCTCAAGATTGAGGCAGAATTTAGACATATTGTATATTTCTACAGCACCTCTGTCTTCTATTCAGGATCTCATAACACTTTACAAACATTAATACATTAAATCTCTTTGGGCCTAGCACCAGCTACCCTCAGAGTAGTCTTTCCCCTCCCCGCTGAAAGGGACCTGCACTGGGTCTGCATTTGATCAGTCTGGCAGTTGCCCTGGAGAGTAATCACTGCTATTCCCACTAGTCACAAAGGCAGAAGTCAAGATCAATAATCTTTATTTAAACAAGTATTTGTAGCTGCTTGTTAAATTTGTTGAAGATTGAAGCCTGTCCTTCTGGCTTGTCAGAATGATATAGCGGGTCCCTCTTAGAGAGCCATTGCGCCAACCACATGAATACTGTCATAGTTCAACACAACTGTATTCCCCCGATATGGTCCAGCAAGGGCACCCACTCTAGCTCCTGGCTCCTCAGCCATCACCACTCTTGGGCGGAGACCAGCATCTTTCCCCCTCCTCACTGGGGTATTTCCAGACAGCTCCCTGATTATACTATGATATCCCCAGCAAAAAGCAGACTGCTTAAGCAGGGCTGCTTCACTGCACTCCGCAAAGATGGTAAACAGTGTAATTGCCCAGAGTTAAGCTACCACACGGCTCTTTCTAAGTGAACACATTTTTAAAGTAAAACTATTACAGAGAAAACATATTAAACAATAAAAGAACCATGTGCATGCTAATAAGCTTGCCAGAGGTCATCCCCTTACTCTGAAAGGGCTCTGGTTAGCGGTTAGTTTTTCAACACCCTGCTACTCCGATACAAGTTCATCACAAGCACACTCAGTTTATGGGGTCTTGGTGGGCCAAAGTCCTTCCAACCCTTACCTAAGGATTGGACCGCTCCTTGGAGCAGGGGTCGTGTCAGTTTTCCGGATCAGAGAGCATGCTCTGAGTTAGTTTAAACTCAGGTTCTTTGTCTATTGGTCCCTGAAGAATCCAGTTTGAAACATTAGATGAAAACCTCTCTCCAGGTGGTGGAGCTCTCTGGAGGTGTTACAATCCCAGTGAATTTGCTAAACCTCTCTTCACTGTTCTTAGTTCCTAGAAGGCTGTGGTTATCCTCCAACCCCATGGAATTACATCCAATCCCTGGCCCACAATGATACATGAACTTAATTCAATAAGGTTTGTCCATGATACTGCAGGAAATTGCCATGCCTGTCACAAATACCACATGATGAATCTTGGGTGATATGCAAAGTGACAGTGGTAAGGTAAGGATTTGTCAAATGCCACCCTAACTGGACTCTCATGCTGATCATTACCATGGTGCTAAGATCACCTATAGACATCTTGGTATAAGGCCCCCCCCCCCCAGTTCCCGAAAGGCTGTTCAGATCAATGAGTGAAAGGAGCACATCAGAGCTACCAGACTAAAGCTTCACATATTTTTTTCAGTGGGCAGAAGGGGAGGGGCCTTACGCATTAAATTTCACCCATGGATAAAGGCATACCAGGAAAAATCTGCATTTATTCATATTTTTATCTGAATTTTGCACTAAAAATCCCCAAATGAATATGAATGTCAGCCTCTGTTCACAGCCTTGCTCTTTATGCTTTCCCTTGGTAGTAAATTTGACTCCTACTAACAGCAGGTGAAACTGCTGTGCACAGAATAAAAGAAACTATTTAAAATTTTTGAACTCCTTTCTTGTTGGCTCGGTGTAATAGTTGGTGAAGGCATACATTTAATAATTTATTTAAAATTTCAATTAATCAATCCTTGGGATTTTTCTTTATATCCAGTTGTTTGAAATTTGATCACATTTCTAAAGATGCACCATTGTCCATGAAAGCAGACATCAGTCAATACTGTCATTGGTGACATCTGACCTGGGCAGCTAAAGTCAGTCAGTGCTGGTAGCAGGGAAAGTTGTCATCCAAACAGCTTCCACATACATCCCTCTGTGTGAACAGAGCCTGATGATGGCTGCAAAGTCAGCTAACATTTCCCCACTGGGAGTGGAGCCAATTACTGGAGTGGGATGAGCTGGACGATAGGTAAGAAACAAGCACAGCTGCCTCCTTCTCCCTCAAAAGCAGGCCCAGTAGTCTCTCCCCTCTACTAAATATTTACATTTTGCTCAAAGGCTGCCCTCACCTATAAGAGAGGAGAGATGGCTCTGGCATGTACCTCTATTCTCATAAGACTACTTTGACCAAGCGGGAGGGCCATGAGATTTCCTCCAGTGGGTAATCTAATCTGGGCATGGACAAGCAGATCAGGAAAAAAATACCTCAGACTGAATTAAATACATCCCCACAATCCTGAGGGCAACAGAGGTCAAAATAATTCCCCTCTGTAGTTCTTTACATTCTAATATTCCACAGTCTCAGCTGCCACTGCAGCCAGTCACTTAGCCAACTCTGGATGTGCTTAATCAGAGGGCCCAGACCCTCACTGGAACCAGAGCTCCACTTGGCAAATCTGAGGTGCAGGAAGGCAAAGGTGGTCTTAAACCACCTTTGCTCTCCCTTGATCCCTAACATTACTAGGGTTTGTTCAGCCCCAAAGGCAACTTAGAACAGCCTCATATCTATTCTGAATACCTCTAGTTCAGAGGTTCTCAAACTGTGGTCTGTGAGCTCCATTCAGGTGGTCTGCGGATAGTTCCCTCTAGGGTGCGTGCTTGGGCAGCCACACACGAGAGAATGAAGAGCCACCTATCTAATTAGTGGAGCCGCGCAGATGTGGCTCCACTAATTAGGTGCCTGGACCCTGGAGAAGACGCACTTGTAAGGTGAGGTGTGGCTTTGGGGGATTAGGGGTAAGATGGGAGGGGGCAGTGGGGTGAGAAGAGGAGATGGGGGGAATTTGGGATGTGCAGGGCTGCAGCGGCCAGAAAAAGAGGCGACTTTCCCGAGCTCCAGGGCTGCAGCTGCCGGGGAGAGACGGCCCTCCTTCCCAGCCTCAGCTCGGGGGCTGCTGTGGTGGGGGAGAGAGGGAGAGACCCACCTCCTTCCCAGCCTCAGCTCGGGGGCTGCTGCGGTGGGGGGAGAGGGAGAGACCACCTCCTTCCTAGCCTCAGCTCGGGGGCTGCTGCGGTGGGGGAAAGAGGGCACATCTACCGTGTTAGAAAGGTCAGACTACTGATATTAAAATGTGACTTGTGTGCTTTTATTTGTAAAACAAAAAAGTTTATTATGATGAAGTTTTTTTTATATAGCGCTTTTATCCAAAGCGCTTTACAATACTTAACTAATGGTACAAACAAGATTTGGAAAGATCATTAGGTGGTCCACCGAGACCCTCAGCAATTTTCAAGTGGTCTGCGAAAAAAAAAGTTTGAGAACCACTGGTCTAGTTTGTAATAGCTCCCAAGGGTCTGTTGAGCCTGCCAGAGATTACCAGAACGCCATACATACTGATCATGCCCCATCCCCCTTCTGATATACCCCTATTAGGTCATTTTACCAAGCCCTTTGCACTGTTGGAGCCTCATGAGGAAGCCAACTCTTGCAAATTTTCCATCAGGTTTTAAAGGTGCAAGTGGTTTGGATATGCCTTAGTTCAGTATCCATATTTTGGATGTTTCTCTGAACCTGAACTCTGAGGGAGAGGTTGTGAACCCCTCACTCCAATCTGTGAGTAGTTATGAGTATGTGAATCCTCATATGAGGCCATGAGAGCCAGATTCTGCTACCTTTACTCACGTTGAGTAGTACTTTGCTCTAGGCCAGACTGTGATTTCAAAAAGGGACTGTTCCTGGAATTCTACTCTGCCTCTGAATATTATCATAGGTTTGGTGAGGGTATCACATTCTGGCCCTCCATAAGCAGTCCCATTGAAACTGCAGAGGAAGGTACTACTCAGTGTAAACAAGGAGTCTGTGGCCTGTGACTCAGTTTACCAAACTATCAAATATTGTGAATGAATGCTGTTCCTTTCAAAGAGCTACATTTTCTGTTTTAAGTTAATATCCACTAGTGGATATTAAATGTTTATGCTACTTGCCATTTAGTGATTCTAATCAATCTAGAGTTGTCTGTACTTGGTGCCAGTGGAAAACTTTAACAATGTGTGATTCACCCCAGCTCTTTCAGAATGAAAAAATTGAGTGTAAACTCTGCAATCCAAGCTAATTGACAGATGTGACGGCATGCTGTGTAAACTAAGTTTTTCCAGCAAAATTTGTTAATCCTAAAATCACCGAAACACACATTTTCCCCAAAATGAGATGCAGTGGCGTTAAGATAATTATACTACAATTACAGTAATGGAAAAGAAAAACCTAATCAAACATGAACAGCTTGTATAACCATTAACCAGCCGATGGTGAACCATTACTTAACTCTGACTTAAGTGATCCATCATGGGATTCAAGGCAGCAAGTTAACTAATGCTTAAACAATTCTAAAGTAATTTAAAGCTGAGGTGAATGGCAGCACTCAACCATACAGTCACTCTTAGTGTTTGTAGTTATTTTTAACTGGTATGAAGTTATGCTAACCCCCTCGAAAGCTGCAATATGCAGAGGGATCTGTATCTCTTTTAAAGAGATCCCTGGTCAAACTTCTGTGTAAGAACTTTCTACGTTTTAAAGTCTCATGTCCACCCGAAGCCCTCATTTTCAGATACTGCAATTCTTCTTAGGGCAATATATCATATGGGGTCTGATCAACTTGTGCTGCCAGGTGAACTGTTTAATATAAGGCTGATTATAGGTAACATTAGTAAAAATTATCCAATAGTTGTGTATATTGTACATTATATTAATTTATATTTTGTCCTGAAACAGTAAGGTGTTCAGAGAAACTAGAAGAGGAGCAGTTAAATTAACTTCCCATACAACAGGGCAGACAGCATAAAAGAGCTTACGCAGAGAAAATGAGACCTATTGCACAGATGTTGACATTTCCCACTAAGTGTACAACTGAGCCCAAACTAGTGACCAGCATCAGCGCTAATGAGGAGGAGGTGGCAAGGTACTTTTGTTGTAGCTGCTTCATGTACCACCACAGATGACCTCCGCAGAGCACATCTCTGAATAAGCGAGCGGTTAGTGTGGAAGCACCCACCTCCTATAACAATAGTGTGAAACACATTATGTTTATTCCCTCAGATACCAGTGCCTCTTCTAACTAGAAGGAAACAAATAGATTCAGCCATACTGCAGTATAGAAAAGAGGGGGGGGAACCCCCAATGCTGGTGTTATTCCAAGAGGTGCTGGCTATTAAGCTACAGCACCTATAGTTGCCTTATATTACAAGATTTGTGAGAATGAAAATTAGTTTAGGATCACATAATGAGTAGGAGGCTGTGAAGGAAAGGACAGTCTGCACTCACCAAAGGAGGAGTGCTGAAGAAAGAGCTTTGTTAGAAGGCATGCCAGGAAGGAGCAGCTGTAGTCAGGTTAAGTGTGCCACCCCAAAGAAAAAGCACCTAGCACATTCTGGTATAAATAATATGGATAATAATAAACAATACAATAACACATACTTAAGAAAAAAGAGTGTGGTTTGGGGAGGAGGGAAAGATAAATGCTTGAGGCAAAAAGAAAGAGTCTAAGACACCTAAGTACAAAATAAAGACTTTTCAAAGATGTAGAAGGCTTCACAGCATAAAATACACAACAGAGGTACATGATACCCTAACAGTGGGAAAACATCACAAATATGCATTAACCTCTATATCTGTGCTGGTGCTATTCCAGAAGAACATGGTGGAACAACTATGGTTACTATCCGAATTATGCAAAGGGCGAATTAGTGCAGGCTAAAAAGAACAGAACATTTTACCCTGCGCATTGACTGGTTCAACAAGGCCTAAAATGCACTTTTCATTACTTTGGAATATATTTAAAATTTTCATTCATAATCCTGTTCAGAGCATCTTCTTAATGAAACACAACCATAAACATTTCTACCTGAGAATCATGCCTTCAACACACACTTCTGAGAGGGTTTGATTCTGATCTCACGTACATGAGTTTGACACAGTTTCCATGAAATTACTAGTTATTTACTCTGCTGTGAGATGAGATCATGAGCAGACCCTACCCTGTCTAGTCTGTTGGCTGCATATACTTGAAGCCAGATAGAGAAGTACACGAGAAGGTACCTAATTGTGTAGTAGTCAGATTGTTACTTTTCCCCAAATGAACTTCTTCAATGACATCTCTTGCTACAACAAAATTGCTGACAGGGATTTACTGCATTAACCTTTAAGCCCCAATTCATGCTGGTGCAGTGCGTCAATATCAGGGGTATGCACTGGTGTAACCAATTGATTTAGTTACAGCAGTGAACATTTTCTAGCTTTGTTGTTTGCAAGTAATCTTCCTCAGTCTGTCTTTTGTATAAATCTGTCCTATTTAGCATTCCCATTTAGCTTATTTGCACACGAGTCACACAGCAGCATGGTGTTCTTTCCCAGATCTCTTTTACCTGGAGACGCTAGAAAAGATGAGTTTACATGAGTGATTTGCATTTCTGCAAAAGTCTCATCTCTTCAGAAACAGAACTCATCTGTACATTGTGTGAAAACAGTTCATGTGACATCTGAACTACTTTAATTGGACACACAAGGCATAATGCATGTTCCTGATCCCTGATTGGAGGAGCATAACTCTTAGAATCAAGTTTATTGTGTAAATGGCCATCTTTATGAATCTGAAAGTTGCATTCTGAGGCTATCCTGCAATAGTCACTTAAAATTTGCTGTTGCTGTTCCCAATAATAAGCCCATTTGCTATAATATACGTGACAATTGAATGCAAATGGTGTGGACATAGTTAGAGCAAGCATTTAATACTGGTGCTAATATTTGCAGAAAATAGGTTGTCGTATTTGCTCAGCTTTAGAGCAGGGGCCAGTAACAACCCTTTCCCCTTCTCCCCACCTCAGGTGAGTAGTCCCATTGACTTCAGTGGGAGTACTCATCTGTGAAAGAGGAACAGAATTTTGTCCTTGATTTGGAACTAGGGGCCTGATTCAAGTTTAAGTCATAATCTGTTTGGCGCTGGGACAGTATTTTTATTATATGTGTATAAAATTGGGCCCTGATCCCTGATTGAAGCTTTTAGTCACTACTGCAACACATAAATAAATCATAAATAATCATTATCATAGTAATTACCCCGTCATATAACACAAGAACTAGGGGGTCACCCAATGAAATTAGTAGGCACCTTGTTTTAAAAAAACATAAGGAAGTCCTTCTTCACACAGTGCATAGTCAGCCTGCAGAACTCACTGCCATGGCATGTTGTGAAGGCCAAAAGTACAACCGGGTTCAAAAAAGAATTAGATAAATTAATGGAGGATAGATCCATCAATGGCTGTTAGCCAAGATGGTCAGAGGTGCAACCCCATGCTCTGGGTGTCCCTAAGCCTCTGATTGCCAGGAGTGGGTACTGGATGGGGAATGGCTCACTCAATAACTGCCCTGTTCTGTTCATTCCCTCTGAAGCATCTGTCACTAGCACTGTCACAACCCAGGATACCGGGCTAGATGGACCACTGGTCTGACTGATTATGGCCATTCTTACATTCTTATGAATAATAAGATAATGGAAACCTACCTTTTGTCTAAGCCCTGGCAGAATCTGCAAACTAGGAGTCATGTTGCCTCACTATCTTGTCTGAAGGGCTCAATCCAGTAGGCATTTTCAGAGGCTGCTTTCTAGAACCATCTCACAAAAAAACTGCAGCAAGCAGAAGATGATGAAGCAGCGGTGGTGGGCTCTGCTTATAACATTTAACTCAGTGGTTAGAGCACTCTACCTACACGTAGAAGCCCTAGGTTCAAGTCCCTCTCTGCCTGAAGTGGAGCAGGGACTTGAACATGTGTCCTGAGTAGGCATCTCTGCTGTTGAAGCTGTTACACATTTAAATAATTAAATATACATTGGGGCACAGAATTATAGAGTGTCTCTATAGCCGACTGGGTAGGGCACTCAGCTGGGATGTAGGAGTTTCAAGTCCCCGTTCTAAAGCATATTTACATATTTTATACAAAGTGTAACAGCTTCAAAAGCAGGAGTTAAGCAAGTCCTACCCCATAGATGGTTAGAGCACCCCCCCGAGAGACAGGAGACCTGAATTCAAATCCCTGTTAGAGGGGAATTCAAACCTGGGTCCCCAACGTCCTGTGTGAATGCTCTAACCAGTTGACTAAAGATTACAAGTAGGCACTCTCTCTCCCCCACCCCCTTTTTTGTGAGAAAAAGCATAGGTGAGCAATTTCAGGATAAGGTTTACAGCTGTGAATCCCAGGCAAAGGAAGGTGCCTCTCTGCGGCCTGGAGTTAGGCACCTAGGTGTTGTGAAGGGCAAGGCTTATGCCCTTTTCTCAGCATTTCCTCACCTATTTCTTAGGTGGCTCCCTGCTCAGCTTGCTGGTTTCTGTGCATCCCATTCTTAGGCACCTCTCTCTCCCCAGGCATTATATAGGGTCCCTGGGTGCCTAACTCAGTGCTGCGGTTCCACTCGGTAGCAGGACATCTAAACTTTAGGCATCACAAAGCTGAGTCTAAATTCCCTTTTTGGTTCTAGTCCCATAAGTCTAGGTAGAAGTGCAGGTTTCTAGCTGACAAATGTAAATGATCCAAGTAATTCTTGATATCTCATTCACCTCTCAAAACTTCAAAGACATTATTTAGATACCATTTTATGGGGGATGGGGTGGCGCATTGTTTCTAATAGTTAATTTCAATCCAGATTCTTTAGATACTGAAGTACTTTTTCCATGTTATTTGCTTTAATACTATTAGTTTCTAGTCTCCTACACTGTTCCAATAATTGTGAAATGGAAAATACACTAGAAGGGAGAAAGTGAACTGGATCCAATAGCTCTTATTAATGAACTATTATAGGGAGTGCATGAGGGTTGCAACCTTTATCAGAGTAAGAATCATGCTTTTATGAAGAGCATATATTGGAACAATACCCATTTTGCAATCTGATCCTGTGAAGAAATGGTTCTGAAACGGTGCACTGCAGAAGCAAATAAAGAGAGATTCTTACGTGAATACTTCTTGGTAGTCTTTGATTTGCCTAAGTCATAAACCTGTAACTCGGTAATAGTTTTAAACTGTTTATATCCTTGGGAAAAAACGTTGTCAAGAGAAAATAAACATAGATGAGTTTATTTTATATTTTTACTACAGGAAGTAATTTGCTACTATATTAATGGACTAATGGAAAAGAAAACAATGTTTCACGTATAAAGTGAATAACCCCATTCCCTTAAATATATTTCTGCAGCCAAATACTTTTCTTCTTTTTTTAATCTATTGTAAAAGACATGAATCAGTAATGTAATTTTCAGGAAAAGATTTTTCTGTAGTGCAGAAATGTGAACTTCGTCATACAGTTTTATGCATTGCAAGGAGCACTGAAAATTAGCTAAAACGATGTTTTATAGAGATGCAATCAACATTGATCTTGGGGCATTTACTGATTTGTGAAAAAGAAATACCCATATCTTTTTCAGACCTAGATTTCACATTGCTGTTCAGTTCAGATAGTGCTTTTCTGAAGTAAACGTTACAAATTGTGTCTAAGAAGTAGATGCAATAACCCCAATATTTATTAATGTGCCTATGAGCACCTTAATACTATAGTTCAGATTTAAAATTATCTTTTTAGCAGGGCCATTGAAAAATGGCAGAAATCACCCTCTGCATTCTAAGCATTGTGGTTTATATATCTATAAATTGCAGAAAAATGTTTTACCATTTCTAACAAATTTTCTGTATTAACAAACCATTTTTTAAAATACTTGTCTGATGTGGACTACCAATTTCTATAATTATCCTTTGTAGGGTGAGGGACCCAAGTCGCATGCCTCTAACTAAACACCAAGGCTAGATCCACAAAGGAATTTAGGTGCCTAACTGCCACTTTAGGCAGTTATCTGCTACTTAAATCTAACATTTAGATCCTCAAAATCCTGTTAGCTAACACCTACCCTGTAGGCACCTAAAATTCCCAGTCATCTAGGTCTCCACTGAAGTCCCCATGGTATGTAAAAATCTGGCAGCCACCTAAATTCCGGTGCCTAGATCACATCTAAGCCCAAGCAAGATCATCAAACTTTGTGTTGCTCTGCTGACCGGATCAGGCATTGCACAAAACAGTCAGAGGAGGTGGTGAGACTCCCCCTCATAAGATTTCTTAGTCTCCCCCGATAAGATCACATCACGTTCAACTGCTATCTGACTACATGGTGGCAGTTGAATATATCGACAAACAAGGCGGCGCCAGGTCGCCCTCTCTACGTGCAGAGGCCATCCAACTCTGGAACTGGTGCATCGAGCACGATGTCACGCTACAGGCAGTGTATCTTCTGGGCACCAGCAATTCCCTAGCGGACATGCTTAGCAGGTCCTTCTATGCAAACCACGAGTGGAAACTACACTATCCCACACTACGCTCCATCTTCTGCTGGTGGGGCACTCTGCACTGGGACTTCTTCGTGACCAGCAAAAACTGCAAACTCACCTTTTCCTCCAGAGAGGCATTGGAGACAGACTCACAGGCAATGCCCTCCTCCTGCCCTGGACCAACGAAGTTCGCTATGCCTTTCCACCCATTCCCCTACTCCCACAAGTCCTGTGTAAGATTTGACGGGATCAAGCGATGGCCATACTGATAGCCCCCTTTTGGCCTCACCGGTATTCATTCACAGACCTCCTCCACCTCTCCATTAGCCAGTGCACCCCGTCCTCATGCACAGCAGGAGGCCATCTACCAGAGCTTGCTATCAGGCAAAATGGAAGCGTTTCACCACCTGGACACACCACCACCATTACCCCTGATCTGCCCCCCACACCCATCCGGCTCTCCTCACACAGGTGCAGGGATGACTGCAACACTCCAATCCGGACCTGCTCCATTTCACAGCTTGGTATTTGGATGGAGCTTGTGAGTAGATACAGCGTGCTCCATCCCAGTGCACCACATCCTCAGGCACAGCAGGAGGCCATCTACCAGAGCTTGCAATCAGGCAAAATGGAAGCGTTTCACTACCTGCACATGCTGCCACCATTACCAATGAGACTCCATATTCATTCCTATCCTCCTGGAATACCTCCTCCAACTTACACTGTCTACTCCTCTGTCAGAGTCCACCTAGCGATGCTCAGTGCCCTCCTCCCACTGGTAGACGGTTCCTCCATCTTCACTCACCCCCCCACCATTCATTTCCTCAAAGGTTTGCTCACCAGTACAAAAACCTATCCCCTCTTGGGATCTGAATATCACTCTCTCAGCTCTCACTAAACCATGCTTTGAACCCTCACAACCTGCTCTCTTGTTCACCTCTCTATGAAGGTGATCTTCTTGATGGCCATCACCTCAGCAAGATGCATCAGTGAACTGGCATCCATAATGGCTGACTCACCCTACACCATCTTCCATTAAGACAAAGTTCCTTGTGCCTATACCCCAAATTCATCTCCAAGGTGGTCTCCGCATTCCACTTCAACCACCTCAACCTGGCACTTGCCTTTTACTTCCAATGCACCCGTGCCTTCCGTGGTTCACCAAGGCTCTTCATCACCATTTCTGAACGTTGCAAGGGCCTAGCTCACTCCTCACAATGCCTCTCCAAGTGGATCTCCCATTGCATTGCAGAATGCTACACTCTTTCTCACATACTTCTGACCTCCTGGAGTCACAGCTCACCCACGCGGGTGCATGCTACCATATTAGCCTGCCTTGCAGATGTACTTTGGCTGGACATTTGCCGGGCTTTACCGCTCACTATGCCATTGCCCCAGCCGTGGTGGCTGATGTGGCAGTTGGCCATGCTGTGTTATAGACTGTAGCTTCTCGCAAGTTCTCGCAACCACCTCTGCTCGCTAACCTCCCATGTTTGGATGCCATATACGGACCATCACTCAACGAAGAAGAGGAGGTTATTTACTGTAACTGGAGGTTCTTTGAGATGTGTGGTTCCTATTTGTATTCCAATACCCACCCTCCATCCCCTCTGTTACTGACTCCATTCTTGCTGGTAAGAGGGAAACTGGAGCAGCATCAACCCACACGGTCTCTTATAACCTCGGATGCGAGCATGTGGATGGTGCATGACACACGCGCAGGTGAACGAACACTACTACTACAAAGCTGTTCCAGCTCTGGCACCTGGTGTGCATGCGCACCCACATTTGGAATCCAAATAGGCACCACACATCTCCAAGGACCTCCAGTTACAGTAAGTAACCCTCTCTTTCTACATCACCATCCAATGCATGGCATTTTATAGGCACAGAAAATACAGGTCCCTGCCCCTAAGTAGACCTGAGTAGGTCCAGCATTCCATCCAGTAGAGGCTAAATATACACATAGGTCCAGATTCTCAATGGTATTTAGGAATCTAACTCCAATTGATTGCAATGGAGACCTTTGATCTGGGCCATACATTCTGGCCTTGTAAGTTATGTGTGAGCTGGAAGAGAGAATGTCATTGTGCTCTCATATCACCACTAACTTGCAAACACAAGAGACAAATGTTGCACTTCATGGAAAAGGCACAGACAAAGCTTTTGGCTACTTTAAAATGACTCTTTTCTTGCCTTAAATGACCCTAATAGGTATTGGCTAACACTCCCCAGACTAGTTTAATCAGTGGGGAATTTGTAAAGAAGCTCTAGAAACTCAGTGCAGTTCACCATTTGAGAGCTGAAGTGTTACTCTCAGTAAGTTCTGCCAAAGCATCCCCTAGAAAAGTGAGACTGCATCCCAAGATGAGGTCTATACGACCACATTAATTAAAGATCTAGGTTCTGATTCTGTAACATGCCTCTTGCAGGGGGAAGGAGAGACAAAAGTGGCTTTAAGCCACATTTTAGCCACCCTGATCTTGCACTGACTTGGAGCCAGTGTTGCCACCTATGCAGGTTAGGCCAGCCCTAGTGGCTCCTGTAATTTACAACAGCCTCTCCTGGTCATCTATGGTCTGTGTCACAGCCCAGAAGCTCCGCAATGCTGAGTGCTATGGAGACATCCCCTTCTCTGCCAGCCCTGCCCTTGCATGCCCAAACGTTGGGGTTTTCAGTGGGGGTAGTGTAGTGCTGATTATGTTGGGACCAGGGATTGGTGTTTGAACTAGGTTTTCTGAAAGAGGGTATTGCCTGCGTGGTGCTTGGGATACCCCTGCTCAAGGTCTGGTGTATATAGTGCAAAATAAAAAAGTTACACTAAGAATATAGCCAGTCACACTCTACTTCACTGATTTCTTCTACAACAGAAAGCTGACCTGCAAGGCCCCGACATTGGATACCTCTCAACAGAGGAGGGACAATACAATATATCTAAAAACAAACAAAAAATAAACAACCATCCAAACACAATACATAGTCAGATCACCAAAACCAACCATCCAACCACCCTCCTTGAAGGGATCAAATCGTGACTAGCTTGAAGACCAGGGATCAAACAAAAGAACAGCTGATAAAGATCAAAAGAATAAGTCAAAAGACAGTCAAGACAATGTAAGCATGTGGAATTCCTTAGATTGTAAGCTCTTTGGGGCGGGGGGGTGTGTGGCCATCTTTTTGTTTCGTGTTTTCACAGTGCCTATCACAATGGAATCTTGGACCATAATAATGGCTTCTAGGTGCTATGATAACATAAATAATAAATCATAATAATTCCATCGTGCTCCAAATGCACTGTATGCATCCTGAATCTGGTCCAAACTTAACAGATTCCTGGGGTTTGCCTGCATTTTTGACTGAAATAACAGTTGGTGGCAGGAGCACAGCTGGCTCCCAGCCTAGTAGCAAGTTCAGCTGGGCCCAATGTGTCTTCTCCAAGCAGCTGTTCTTCCTGATTGGGCAGGACGTTTGCAACCTGCTACTTGAGCCAGTCAGTGGCAGCAGCATAGTGGCTTCTCAATGTGCACCATGCCTTCACCTGTGCTTGCCCTGCTCCTGTTGCCAGCCCTGCTCCTGGTTCCCAGGCCTGCCTTCAGTCCTTGCTCCAGCACCGTTCCAGCCTTTCCTCCTGTCTGCTCCAGTCTAGTCTTTGCCTCCCTGCTCTACTTCCCATCCTGAGTCTGGTTCCAGCCTTTGGCTTGGCTTCTCAACCCTGACTTTGGCTTAGCCTTTGGCTTGGTGTCCAATCCTGACCCCAGTTCTCACCTTTGACATGGCTCCTCAACTCTGACTCTGGCTTCACCCTCAGCCTGGTACCTGGCTCCTGGATCGATGCTCTGCACTGCCACTACAACCACCAGCCCAGGTCCTCCTCCACCCACTAGGTAGGCTGCCCAGGCCCCTGATAGCTTATAGTTGGTTGGATAATTCCAAGAAAATGAAATTTCAAAGAGAAACAGAAATGAAAATTTTCACAATTCCCACACCTCTTTCTACTCTACAGTTCAGGAGTTTGGACTTCCTTAAGATTTCTCCCTATCAGACTGTAAGTCCCTCTGCCTCAAAGAGATACACAAAGGCTTTTTCTGCCTCCTAAATTGGAAGTAATAGGGGGTCTCCTAGTCTAGCTATCAGGATGAGTCAACAAAATAGTTCTTTGTTTCGATGCAGAATCCTAACTCCTTGGCTATGTCTACACTAGCACTTATGTCTGCAAAACTTTTGTCGCTTAGGAATGTGAAAAACCCCACCCCCCTGAGCGACATAAGTTTTGCTGACATAAGCACTCATGTGCACAGCGCTATGTCTGTGGGAGATGCTATCCTGCCGACATAGCTACTGCCGCTAGTTGAGCTGGTTTCGCAATGTTATTATGTTGACAGGAGAGCTCTCGCCCATTGAGCGTTCTTACAGTGGCACAGCTGAATCGGTACAGCTGAGCCGCTGTAAGCTCGTAAGTGTAGACATGGCCTCAGACCAACAGAATTAAATGCCCAATAAAGGCGACTAAAAGGCAATACTACAACTGATGACCAAGAGATTGAGAAAGACCTGAATCCAGACATGTTCTGATTAAACACAAGGCCTCTACTGACCATAGCTGTTAAAACCCTGACATTTCTGGTATTTCAAAAACACATCTGGCCTGAAAATGTGTGTGCCATGTTTCAGCTTGATGAAATTTTGAATAAGTTGTTAAACACTGAAAATCAGGATCCATAAGGGAAATGCCTACTCAGCTGATTCTAGTGCAACTGGTGCAGCTATAATAGGCTCCAGACACTCCTTGAATAGCAGATATCTGTGCACGGTTGCAGAGATGTAAACAGGAAAGAAAAGCCAGATGGTGTACTTAATTGCACTTAAAATCTGATTGCCAGTGTCAATGAATTCCAAATTGGGTTCTTCCATAAAAAACAAATATCTGTACACAATAGTAGAACAAATCCCAACCCTATAGAAAACAATATGGGATGGATACCTGAACTAGAGCTATTGTTATTACTGTTATCTATTTGTTTGTTTGTCCTAAGTTTAATGTCTTAAACATTAAATACCCTAACAACATGATAAATAGATTTGACCAAATCACGTGGACAATGCAATATAATTCTGACAAATACAAAATTAATATAACCATTTCAAATCAGTTTGTTAGAAATAGGCTCCGTCACTCAGATCTCCAGAGGAGAGTGTTTAAGTGGATGCCACAGGCTTAAAATATCTACTCTCACTAGCACGCCAGGATCAACTCCTGGCAGGGTCATTTGAGATCTTTATCTTTTCAAGGTAAAGTAAGCTGTATATCATGGATAAAATCCTGGCCCCACTGAAGTCAATAGGATCCTTGCCATGAACTTCAGTGGAGCCAGGATTGAACCCAAATGTGGATCTTTCATGTAAGACCTTACAAATTGAAGTCCTGCACTGTATGCACATTAAAGATCAAGAGCAACTCTTGTGTAACAGTAAGGATTTCCTCCATTGTCCAGATTAAATAAGAAAATTAAAATATAGACCTGAGGTTAAAGAATAAATTTAACTGAGATGCTTCTGAATGTTCCCTCTTCTATTTATTAATCGAAGAGTCTGATCCCCCTATTCATACTACTGTTCTGTGACTAGTGTCATTGCCTCCAATGGAAATGTTTGTACCAACCAACATGAGTTAGTGCTACCCCTCCTCCCCATCCATGGCCTGCATCCAGCCTTCCTGATGCAAGGTCTGACAGGTATCAAGTTTTAGGTGTACTCAGAACACACCTATAGGAATGGGTCCTGCTGACAAGAGGACCTAGTTTGAGAATCCCTCATTTGCGTCCCATGCCTAGTTTGAAAGAAAAGGAGTACTCGTGGCACCTTAGAGACTAACCAATTTATTTGAGCATAAGGTTTCGTGAGCTACAGCTCACTTCATCGGATGCATACTGTGGAAAGTATAGAAAATCTTTTTATACACACAAAGCATGAAAAAATGGGTGTTTACCACTACAAAAGGTTTTCTCTCCCCCCACCCCACTCTCCTGCTGGTAATAGCTTATCTAAAGTGATCACTCTCCTTACAATGAGTATGATAATCAAGTTGGGCCATTTCCAGCACAAATCCAGGTTTTCTCCCCCTCCCCCACACAAACCCACTCTCCTGTTGGTAATAGCTTATCCAAAGTGATCACTCCTCCTTACAATGTGTATGATAATCAAGGTGGGCCATTTCCAGCACAAATCCAGGATTTAACAAGAACGTCGGGGGGGGGGGGGGGGGGCGGCGGGGATAGGAAAAAACAAGGGGAAATAGGTTACCTTGCATAATGACTTAGCCACTCCCAGTCTCTATTCAAGCCTAAGCTAATTGTATCCAATTTGAAAATGAATTCCAATTCAACAGTCTCTCGCTGGAGTCTGGTTTTGAAATTTTTTTTGTTGTAATATTGCAACTTTCATGTCTGTAATCGCGTGACCAGAGAGATTGAAGTGTTCTCCGACTGGTTTATGAATGTTATAATTCTTGACATCTGATTTATGTCCATTTATTCTTAATGGACTGTCCAGTTTGACCAATGTACATGGCAGAGGGGCATTGCTGGCACATGATGGCATATATCACATTGGTGGATGTGCAGGTGAACGAGCCTCTGATAGTGTGGCTGATGTTATTAGGCCCTGTGATGGTGTCCCCTGAATAGATATGTGGGCACAGTTGGCAACGGGCTTTGTTGCAAGGATAGGTTCCTGGGTTAGTGGTTCTGTTGTGTGGTATGTGGTTGCTGGTGAGTATTTGCTTCAGGTTGGGGGGCTGTCTGTAGGCAAGGACTGGCCTGTCTCCCAGGATTTGTGAGAGTGTTGGGTCATCCTTCAGGATAGGTTGTAGATCCTTAATAATGCGTTGGAGGGGTTTTAGTTGGGGGCTGAAGGTGACGGCTAGTGGCGTTCTGTTATTTTCTTTGTTAGGCCTGTCCTGTAGTACGTGACTTCTGGGAACTCTTCTGGCTCTATCAATCTGTTTCTTCACTTCCGCAGGTGGGTATTGTAGTTGTAAGAATGCTTGATAGAGATCTTGTAGGTGTTTATCTCTGTCTGAGGGGTTGGAGCAAATGCGGTTGTATCGCAGAGCTTGGCTGTAGACAATGGATCGTGTGGTGTGGTCAGGGTGAAAGCTGGAGGCACATAGGTAGGAATAGCGGTCAGTAGGTTTCCGGTATAGGGTGGTGTTTATGTGACCATCGTTTATTAGCACTGTAGTGTCCAGGAAGTGGATCTCTTGTGTGGACTGTACCAGGCTGAGGTTGATGGTGGGATGGAAATTGTTGAAATCATGGTGGAATTCCTCAAGGGCTGGGGCCAATGGGGCTTGAACTAGGCTCCAGGCAGTGTGGTAGCTGTGAGGCAGGGCCATCAGGCTTTAGGCTTTCTGAATGCTGACCAGTAGAAACTTAGGTGCTTAGGGGACTTAAGCACCCCCAACTTTGAAAATTTCAGTGGAGGATTTAAGTGCCTAAAGATGCCAATAGGTGTGTAAGTACCCTGAAGGATCTGGGCCTAAGTGACTTGGTTGTATAGGTTGTCTGTAGAAGAGCAGGGAATTGAAACTAGCTCTCCCAAGCCCAGTCTAGCACCCTAGCCACTGGAACATCCTTCCTTTCTTCTTGTGCATAAGAAGATCAGGAATTTGGCCCTAAAACAGTTATTGTTTCATGAGGCTCTGAATCAAGGTGGTGGTCTAGGAAACAGTATTAGTATTATTTAAAGGATATCTATACCACTGTGTTAGTGCACAGGCAACCTTAGTTCTGTCTTTTCCTAACTTTAGATTGCTTGACTGTGCAGCCCTAATCATGTACTTTTAATGTATTTTAGTGTGTAATTATATATAACTTGTAAAGTATTCTGAGATCTGTCATACATTTTTAAAATGATATATAAATGTGTAATACCATTATAGATATATAAAATTATTACAATAAAGAAGATACATGTGCAAAAAATTTCACATGAGAAGGAAAATCTGGTAAATGTTGGTATTTTTCCTGCTTCACCCCAAAAAGAAAAAGAACTGACTGCAGTGTCGTGGGTTTTCACCTGAAGCGGGAAGTAGTTTTGCAAAACCAATACCTAGTTAACTTTTGCAGATTGACTATAATTTAAAAATAAAACCCAGAAATTCTGGTATATAATTTCATACTGTCAAACCTTCCATGAATATTTTCAATTGCTCTGTTGAAATTACACAAAGGCAAAAACTGAAGACGTGGTGGTGAATTCTACAAGACTGACAGCAGCTGGAGAAATGCTCACATTTTAGTTGCACAAAGGATATCCTGGGAATTGGCAAGAGATTATCCAAAACTGAGTTTAACTCCAAAGAGAAAGTAGACATAAATCAGCAGCCATAAGTAAACTGGATCTGACACCTTAAGTGCCTTAAATGTTAAAAGTTAAACCTTAAATAGTAGCCTGATACTTAAAGGAAATCAGTAAATTGCTCACTGAATAAATGGGTGACAAAGTAGTAAGTATGCTGAATCCTGAATAGACTGTGGTACCTGAAGGTAAGAATTTGGAAGACTAGGCAAGAGTGGATTGTCAATTTCCAGATAAGCTTCACCAGAACCAAAACCTGCATAGAAGATTTGGTTACAAAGTTATACTTTGTCACACCCCATAGGTTTAGTTAGATTTAGTAAGCACTACCGCAATCCTCATCAACATGGCTCACCTAGATGTTGCTATTATGACTGACATTCAGCTTCCTATTTCTTTTCTTCCTCAATAGTAGACAAGAAAAAACCCAGAACAAACAAAACCCACCTCTTCCCCCGCCCCCACCCTCCAAAAACACAACCTATACACACAGAAGAAATAAAATTGGTCACATTTTCCTTTAAAAGAATCTGCTATTATTATCTTCAATGAGTTTTTGCGATAGTGAAATGAGTGATAAGATGCTTCTAGATGAAAAGGAAAGCCTTTTAATTTACTAAGGCAAAAACCCCAGAAGGCTGCTGTGACTGGCATTATTAAAATTTGCTCCTCTGTAATTGACTTGCCTCCCATCAAACATATTTTCTCAGCATTAGTGTTGGCCATGGCAGTCAAGCAACATTACTCAACCCCTCCCCCCAAAATGAAGAGCTGACTTGCCTAGAAATGAATTGGAGAGCAAGGAGGGGGAGGAACCATCATTGACAGTGATAAGGACCTTCTTCACACTAGCTTTCTTAACAATGGGGAGTCAGAATAAATCCTGCTGGTGTAAGTGAAGGTATTTAAAAGAAAAAAACAACCTTATGTCAGAAATGTAGCTCCTGATTACAACAAGGGTTCGTTGCAGTGAGCTGGGAAGCTCCTAATTATTAGCTAGAACATCTGTCCCTCACATTTGTTAAGAACGCAGAGGTTTCGTTTCAGGGTGATTAGAGTGGAAACTGAAATCAGAACATTTGTCAGATTGGTTTAGAGCAGTTGTCCTCACATTGATTTGATTGGGCCCCCTTTCTTTGTGTCTGTAGTCGTTTATGCCACACCACCACCCAGCTCTGAAGGCAGAGTGGAGAGCAGCGGCTGCTGGCTGGGTGCCCAGCTGCCCTGGAAGGCAGCACTGTGCCAGGAGCAGCACAAAAATAAGTATGGCAATGTGAAAAGTGATATTTGTCAATATCACTTTCCACAGCAGACTTAGAAGTAAGAATGCAGCAGCTCAGAAGTGAGGGAGGCAATGTGAAAAGTGACATTTGTCATCGCTTTTCACAGCAGACTTAGTGCCCCATTGCCACCCTTACTTCTGCACTGCTGCTTCCACCCTGGGGCTGACAGCCAAAGCCCCGTGGCCTCCCGGTGAGGATTGAAGGGGTGGGGAAGGAAAGCCTGAGTCCAGGTGGCAGGGCTCTGGCTTTCAGCCTCGGGGCAGCAGGGTTCCAGCTGTCCCCTTTATCCCAGCTTCCTGGGTGTGCATGGCCCTTCTGCATGAGCCGCAGCCATCCAGGACTGACCAAAAAAAAAAAAAAATAGCACACAGCTTGCATCTCCGTTGACACATTCCCTTCCCGCCCCTCCCTTGGGTGGCCCGTCCCATAGTTTGAGAACTGGTGGTTTAGAGAATTCTAGCTGGAGCACAAAGGGAACACAGCTATGAGCCTATTGAGTCAAGGGCAATTTCTATGGAAATCTGCATATTCAGATATTTTTATGTATCATGAAGAATTTGGGGGAAGCCCCTATTGAATTCATGGGGCTTTTTGAATGCTATAGATAGTACAGTCCTATTTTATGAACTAGTTAGGGACTGAGCAGTTCCTAACATTAAACATCTCAAATTACAGTAGGCATGGTGCGTGCATAAGTTAATTTATTCATCAGTCAATGATGGAGTACATAACAAATGGTAACATATGTATACAGTGAGCTTATTAGAAACATGCAAACAAAGCACATTGTATCATACATACTATGCTGTCATGTCCCTGATGTCACTGGTGAAATAAAATTGCTGATTTTTCTTCACTTGCAAATTCATGCATTTCACTGCACCAACCTCCTCTGAAAAGTTAGTTGCTGTTTCCCTCTGTCTAGCCGTTCAGCACTCTCTACTTTATATTGAAAAATGAGCATAGTTTACTTACATTTCTCAGTCATTGTGAAAAAACACTGAAGAACATAGGGATGCTCACACACACTGTCCGAGGCATGACTTATCTAATGCTAACGCGCTTTCACCAGCGTGCTTTCACCATGTTCTGAGTGCGCGTGATCTCTGCTCACTGCTCAAGTACATACATATGTACGTTGTAGACTGACAGATAAAATGGTTCAGCTAACTGGTCATCAATAAGATTGGTTCATCGGGTTCTACTGTAATTTAACCAAAATTCTCAGTGCTGTCTGAATAAAGTAAACTCAAGAAATTACTGTTGCTATCAATCAATCTAATCTAATCTAGGTTTATGTTTTTACATGACAATCATCACAATGACATCTTGCAAAATTTGCAGAATGAGCATCTTTTGTCATATTTTCTTAGACCTTCCATTGAGTTCCACTGGGATATGAGCACCTAATTCCTTAGGCTGGGATCCACAAGGGTATTTAGGTGCCTAACCCCCAGATTTAGGTCCCTAAGTCCCATTTTTAGGCACCACTGTGACCCACATAGCTCCCAATTGGCTGCTGATTAATCCTGTACGCACCTAAACTCACTTGGAACCGAAGTTTTTGAAGAAAAAGTTCCCTAAGCATCTATGTTCCAGCCTGATGAGGGTCTCCCTCAGTCTCTCCTAGTGAAGCTGAAAGCTATACTGAGACGTTATATCATTAAATTGGGATGTTAGTGCAGACAGCTTGTAGGTGAGTGCAATGATTTTTATATACTGTAAGTCATGATAATGTAATTATGTAGTTCATTACTTTTTACTAATGATTAAATTGTTAAGATACCAACGATAGACACACATTCAATAACTAGAATATGAAAGAAATGTATAAATATGCTGAAAATTGCTTCCCTCCAAAACTGGCAATGCGTCCCCTCCAAACACATACACCTCTTCAAAAGCACCCGCTGGCAAAAACAAAAGTCAGTGCCTGTGGGTAAGTACCTAACCACGGGGCTAGAGGTTACAAGGGAGGACCTTCCCCCCACCCCCACCCCCAGCTGTTTTGTGTGGAGGAAGGCAGTCTCTGAGCGGCCTACCAGATTAAGCTCTGCATGCCACTTAGGCAGAGGAGTGCCTATCCTCCCCCATTTCACAGATTGCTAGAAAAGATAGGTGCCTTCCCTGTAGCCCAGGCTTAGGTGCCTATTTCTGAGAGAGGGCCAGGGCACATCTCTCTTGTTGGTATCTCCCATTAGTTAGCTTAGGTGGCTCCCCACCTAGTGTGCTGGGTTTTGTAGATCACATGCTAATGCTCCTCGATAAATTCATGGAGGTTAAATCTATTAATGGCTATTAGCTGGGATGGGTAAGGAATGGTGTCCCTAGCCTCTGTTTGTCAGAGGGTGGAGATGGATGGCAGGAGTGAGATCACCTGATCATTACCCATTAGGTTCACTCCCTCTGGGGCACCTGACATTGGCCACTGTCGGCAGACAGGATACTGGGCTGGATGGACCTTTGGTCTGACCCAGCATGGCCATTCTTATGTTCCTAGCTCTCTTCATTGTAGAGGGAGCCTAGGTGCCTCACTCAGCTTTATGGATCACAGAGTTGTCCAGGTGATTTTCTAGGCACCTAAAAAGTAGAGGTTGTGACATTTAACTCCATTTGTGGATCCAAGCCTTAAAAGGCCCTTTTCAAAACTTCCTGAAGCTGAACTGCTGACGACTAGTGAACTTCACTTATTGGTGGCTTTCTAACATGTCAGTTAGGACATCTTAGAGTAAGACCCTTTAACCAGAACTTACCAATATCTAAAGATTCTACCCCTTTGTTGACCTCTCTGTTCTACGCTCAGTTAATTTCAACTCCTTCTGAACATAAACACAGCCACACTGGGTTAGAAATGGTCAATTTACCCAGTACCCTGTCTTCCAACACTGGCCAGTGCTAGATATTTCTGAAGGAATGAACAGAACAGGGCAATTATTGAGTGATCCATCCCCTGTCATCCAGTCCAGTGCTTCTGGCAATCAGAGGTTTAGGGACACCCAGAGCATGGGGTTGCATCCCTAACCATCTTGGCTAACAGCCACTGATGGACCTATCCTCCATTAACTTATCTAGTTCTTTTTTAGCCCAGTTATACTTTTGACACTGACAGGATCACTTGGCATTGAGTTTCCTAGGCTGACTGTGTGTTGTGTGAAGAAGTACTTACAGTTTTGTTGAACCTGGTGCCTAGTAATTTCATTGGGAAACCCATGGTTCTTGAGTTATGTGAAGGGGTAAATAACACTTCCTTATTCACTTTCTCCACACCATTCATGATTTTATAGACCTCTATCATATCCCCCCTTAGTCATCTCTTTTTCCAAGATGAACAGTCCCACTCTTTTTAATCTCTTCTCATATGGAAATTGTTCCATACCCCTAATCATTTTTTGTTGCCTTCTCTGTACTTTTTTCAGTTCTAATATATATATTTTTGAGATGGGGTGACTAGAACTGAATGCAGTAGTATTTAAGGTGTGGCCTACCATGGATTTATATAGTGGCATAATGATATTTTGTCTTATTATCTATCCCTTTCCTAAGGGTTTCTAACATTCTGTTAATTTTTTTGACTTCCCTGAAGATTGAGCAGATGTTTTCAGAGATGATGATGACTCCAAGATCTCTTTTTTGAGTGGTAACAGCTGATTTAAACCCCATCATTTTGTATGCTGAGCTGCGATTATGTTTTCAAATTGGCATTATTTTGTGCTTATCAATATTGAAAAATGTTAACCTTAAATGCCAAGGTTTGGTACCTGTACTTGGAAATGTGTTTTAATTTCACTGTCAACCACATTAGAGTTGCTTTTTTTGTTAGCATTTAACATTTTGTAACCAGTTCATTTCTTCCTTCTTACTGACTGTAATATTAACCTACTCACGAAAGACATACTTCTCTCACCCTGGTGTAAATGTCCGTGGAGTTACACAGGCATAACAATTATATTTATTGCAGGAGTGGGTGGGTGAGACTCTGTGGCCTGCATTGTGCAGGCGGTCAGACTAGATGATCATAATGGTCCCTTCTGACCTTAATATCTATGAATCTATATAAAGGAATGGAGAATTGTAGACAAAATATCAATTCTCCTTTCTTTAGTGCTTGATTCTAGGCAATATGAAAGTTCTCCTGGCCAAGGCATTAGTCTTTCAAATGTATGGTAACTACAGAATGAAGCTGTAAGATTTGTTCTTCAACTTCACAGCAGTTACACTTTTATAGTTTCACTTTCTTTTTGTACTCAGTTTAAAAACATCTCTCTCATACATTTCATTTTTACATGGCGGGCAGTATGATGGATATTACGAACACAGGCATTCTATTCTATTTTGGTTCTTATACTTTACTTGTCACTGTCGTATCTGAGTGCCTTAATAATAGTGTATTAAGCAATGTGCCTACACATCTGTCAATTGTTGTTTGTTCTCTCATTCTCTCCACAGAGGGAGAAGTGGGTGCAGAAAAATGTCTTGTTCTGGCAGTGTGTGTGCGTGTTTGTGTGTGTGCATGTGTTTCCGTATAAATATACCTGTTGCTATGTGTTTGTGTTAGAGAAGGCAAAGTCAAAGAAATGCCCCTTGCACTTGGTATGGAGAACATATCTTTGGGACTTCAGAATCAACTCTATCCATAGGTGCTCCAGAGCTGGAGCACACACAGAAAAAATTAGTGTGTGCTTAGCACCCACTGGCAGCCAGCTCCCCCGCTCCCTCCCAGTGCCTCCTGCCCACCGCAATCAGCTCTTTTGTGGTGTGCCAGAGGCTCTGGGAGGAAGTGGGAGGAGTGGGAACAGGGCACACTCAGGGGAGGGGGTGGAAATGGGTGGGAAGAGGTGGAGCAGGGGCAGGAAGAGGATGGAGGGTTTGGGGGAAGGGGGTTGGGGCTTGGGACGGAGTGAGGGGTTGAGCAAAACCTGGGTCCGGAGAAAGCTGGAGCCTATGACTCTAACTGTTATATGCATCTGTGTCTGCCAGATATTGTATTCTAAATCCATGGGGGAGGGTTACTGAGCTTCCCCAGCAGGAACTACTCTCAGTGTGAGGTGATTACTGTGCTTCCTGGGACAGGTAAACAACTCCAAAGAGGCACCACCTCCTAGGGATGTTTGCATATACTGGATCAGCTCAGTTTCCACAGGCCCTGGGAACAAAGAAAGGCTTTTGATATAATGAGTCAGTTTAAACTCACTGAGGGACCCTCCTTTCGATTCAACAAACTGACAGGAACCTTTAATCAAGAGGGCAAACCATACAGAAGGGTTTGAAGGACTGGAACCTGCCAGGGTCTCCCTGTGGAAGATGGAGGAAACTTGGTAAGCTTAAACAATAAACTCTCTATACGCTTATGTATTTTATGTTTTTTCTGTAAGGCTTTTGTCCTTGAATAAATGTGCTGTGCTTTGTGGAGGATGTCTGATCTCTGGTAAACCGCTCTCATTGTCCCTGGAGAAACAGAGTGAAACTACAGGTGCTGAGCTAGGTCAAACTTGCTGGGATAATCACAGTGAACTGGAGGGCAACTGCATCCTAAATTCCAGGTCTGGAGGGAGAAGATCCTAGCCCACAGAGGAGTGATGGCTAGAGGCCTGAGACCTCAGGGGCATCCCTTGAGCAGACCATGAAGGCGCAGTGACTCGGAAATTGTGAGATGCTGTACTCCTCATATTTCTATTGTACGGTTTCACAGTTAGCCTCCGTTGCCTTAGTGAACTGAAAACAGTTAAACGTATCAGGTGCTTCCAAAACAACTATTGTGAGAAATACGGCTACCATATGTTTTCTTTTTTGCCGACACCCACTGCTTGCCGATACAAAGTCCTGTTTGACCTTTGCCAGTTCTCTTCTATATTTCTAGAGAGTTTCAATTCTAGTGGGGCTTTACCTGCTCCATTCTTGCACAAAGGGTATTTTTCTTAGGCCATGTCTACACCTACAACTGTGCACCGGTGCAGCTGTGCTACTGCAGTGCATGGGATGAAGATGTTGTATACCGCCGGGAGAGCGCTCTCCCCTTGGCATAATAAAACCACCTCCATGAGCGGCAGAAGCTATGTCAGCGGGAGACGCTCCCCTGCCAACATAGTGCTGTGCACACTAGCACGTATGTCGGTGTAATTGATGTTGCTCACGGGGGTGGAATATTCACTCCCCTGAGCGATGTAAGTTTTGCTGACAAAGGTGGTAGTGTAGACATAGCTTTAGTTCCATTCTATGCCGGGTTCTATGCGGTGTTCAGTGATCACCCAGCACTTACGGTATTTGCAAGAGCTCTGATTTATTCTGTGTCCAATTCCAACTGGGTGTGTGTAACAACGAGAGCTTCCCAGCACCCCGCCTAGGCTTTCTACCTGGGAAGCTCAGCCTATAAAGATACAGCCCCAAAACCACAGCTTCCACTTGGAGCTATTATGGCAGTCGATTTTTGTTATTTCTTCTTTTCACTGTTATTAAATTCAAGACCTATTGATAGGAAATCTCTTACGTTGAATGGTGCAAAATTTAATATTAAGATGGACGGACTATATATTAATGAAAAGTGATTTTCCTAATTTGATCAAATGTGGCTGCAGGATTATAGTCCTCAGTGTATTACTGCATTATTCTGCCTAGCTAGATTTCCCTGTAGTTTTAGTTTTTCGTCACATTCTGTTTGTATCTGTTGTATAGTATTGCTTTGTAAATGTAAAAAGCAGCTGCTGTATCTCTCATAATGACTTACATGGGACTTAAACACATGCTTAAAATGAAATGCATGCTTAAGTGTTTTGCTGAACTGGGGCCTAATTTTGGGAATAAGTTTGGATTTAAACCTGGGTAAATACTGCAAAAAAATTCCATTGATATTCATTTTTTTAAATTAATTCGCTTTCAGTATATTCATGGTCCTTTTGAGTTCTCTCTTTCTTGGACAGGGGGGGCAAACTTTTTGGCCCGAGGGCCTCATCTGGGTATGGAAATTGGATGGTAGGCCACGAAATTGGGGCTAGGGTGAAGGGGGGAAGGTGAGGGCTCTGGCTGGCGGTGCGGGCTTTGGAGTGGGGCCAGAATGTAGGCGTTCAGGATGTGGGAGGGGGCTCTGGGGTGGAGCAGGGGGCTGGTGCGGGAGAGGGATCAGGGCTGGGGTAGGGGCCCGGGGAGGAGGTCAGGGGTGCAGGCTATGGCTGGCGCTTACCTCAAGCAGCTCCTGGAAGCAGCCGTATGTCCCCTCTCCGGCTCCTATGTGGCGGTGCGGCCAGGTGGCTCTGTGCACTGCCCCTGTCCACAGGCACTGCCCCTGCAGCTCCCATTAGGTGCAGTTCCCAGCCAGTGGGAGCTGCGGGCCTGATGCTTGCGGTGGGGGCAGTGCACGGAGCCCCCTGGCTTCCCCTAAATGTAGGAGCTGGAGCAGGGACATGCTGCTTCCAGGAGCCTTGGCACGAGCGTGCGGAGTGGCCTCCGACCCCACTCCCTGGCTAGAGTGCGGGAGCAGGGCAATCCCCAGACCCTGCTCCCCAGCAGGAGTTTGAGGGCCATATTAAACCAGCTGGAGGGCCGGATGTTGCCCGTAGGCCATAGTTTGCCAACCCCTGCTCTAGGAACATTCTTATGAACAAGATTAACTAGCCAACTATCCATGTAAGACAAATTTAAAACTGAAAACTGCAAAGTTGAATTGTGAAATTTACATTTCAACGGGCCATTTGCAATGTTGACCAATGGGGGTACATTACATCTTGTAATTTTCACATTTCAAAGAGTATTAGTACAAACTGGAACAATTCCTTAGCAGATAGCGATATTTTATATAATTTCCTACATTAAGATGGTTATGGAAACATTACCTACATTATAAAGGAACATTTGTCAGACATTTCATCTACCCTATTTAATATTTTGTTAAATTATTTTTTTCATTATCTTGGGTAAAAGCACTAACGGGCCAGCTTTGTAAAGGTATTTAGATGCCTAAAGATGCAGATAGGCAGCCAGTGGGATTTTCAAAAGCACCTAGTCATTTAGTGATTCATTTCAATGGGAGTTATGCATCTAGGCACTTTTGAAAACCTTGCTAGTTGACTATCTTCATCTTTAGACATCTAACCATCTTTAAACATCTGGTCCTAAATTTTTGAAAATGGGACTGAGGGGGTTGTGAAAATTTAACCCTTATTCTTTCTTTTAACCTTTCCTTTGTATTTTTGACATACAAATTTAAAAAGAACGAACTTAGGACACCATGTTTAAATTGCTTGAGTTCCAGACACTATAATAGCAAAGCAATTCTAACATTTTGAAGTCAGGATATGGTGATCATATTTTAAAGGAATAATAAACCTACCTGCACTTTTTGAACACCAGCTATTATTTGTACTGAAATACGTAACCTCAGGATGCCAGACATCAGTGCTATGTAATGTCACCTGTTACTACTTCCTTGTAACATAAACCCTGGCTGCACATTGCAAAAAAAGTTAGAGTATGGAGTAGTAAACTGTTAAAAGGGAGTAAGTAAAAAGCAATCTATATCTGTGGGCCTGATTCTCATTTACAGTGAGGCCCCTTTACATCACTGGCAGTGTGAAACAGCCTTCAAATGGGTGAAAATATAATTCATGTCCACTCTAAGGCCAATCATAGAACCATAGAATTGTAGGGCTGGAAGGGATCTTGAGAGGTCATCTAGTCCAGTCCCCTGCATTCAAGGCAGGACTAAGTATAATCTAGACCAGTGGTTCTCAATGTTATTTGATTGCATCCCCATTCTTTGTGTCTGTAGTCACTTATATCCAGTGATGAGCTGCCAAAATCTTAACAACCGGTTCCCTCCTCACCCCATGAGGGGGTCGTTGCCCACTCCCGCCCCCCAGGACTCCTGCCCCATCCAACCCCCTGCGTTCCTTCACGCCCCACCCCCCGGGACCCCTGACCCATCCATCCCACTCCCCTGTCCCCTGACTGCCCCCAGAACCAGGCAGGAGGGTCTCATGGGCCACCGTAGTAGGTGCCCACCCCACCCCTAAGAGCCAGAGGCACCTGCCGGGGGGCGAGGTGGGGAGTCCCGGCGGTGCTTACCTGGGGCAGCTCCCAGGAAGCATCTGGCAGGTCCCTCTGGCTCCTAGGGACAGGGGAGCATAGCTGGGGGGGAGCAGGGAGAGCAGGGGGAGCAGCCGCTCCCCCCACTGATCACATCACATCAAAAGTGGCGCCTTAGACACCGACTCCCTGGGTGCTCTGGGGCTGGTGCACCCACGGGGAAAATTTGGTGGGTGCAGAGCACCCACCGGCAGCTCCCCGCCCCACGCCCGGCCCCAGCTCACCTCTGCTCCACCTCGTCCCCTGAACGCACCGCCCCACTCTGCTTCTCCCCCTCACCCCCGGCTTCCCGCGATACAGCTGTTCGGCGGGAAGCCTGGGAGGGCTGAGAAGCAGGCGACGGCTTCGTGCTCAGGCCCAGGGAGGCAGAGGTGAGCTGGGGCAGGGAGCAGTTCCCCTGCGTGCCCCCCGGGTTACCTGCTGCAGCGCGGGCAGCCCTCCTCACGCCCCCCTGCCCCAACTCACCTCTGCCTCCCTGGGCCTGAGTGCAAAGCTGCCGCTTGCTTCTCAGCCTGCCCCAGCTTCCTGCACTAACAGCTGATTCATGGGAAGCCTGGGCAGGGTGGGGCGGAGAAGCAGAACGGGGTGGTGCGTTCAGGGGAGGAGGCAGAGCGGAGGTGAGCTGGGGCCAGGGGCGGGGCGGGGAGCTGCCAGTGGGTGCTCTGCACCCACCAAATTTTCCCATTGGGTGCTCCAGCCCTGGAGCACCCCTGGAGTCAGTGCCTAAGGCGCCACTTTTGGCCGGTTGTTAAATTGAGACGGCCTTTTAGAACCGGTTGTCCCTCGCGGAACAACCGGTTCTAAAAGGGCTCCTAAATTTAACAACCGGTTCCAGCGAACCGGCTCCAGCTCACCACTGCTTACATCCCCCCGTCCCCAAGTACATATATCGTTACCCAGCTTTGAAGGCAGCGCCGCATCAGCGGCAGTGCAGAAGTAAGGGTAGCAATGTGAAAAGTTATATTTGTCAATATCACTTTTCACAGCAGATTTAGTGCCCCACTGCCACCCTTACTTCTGCACTGCTGCTCCCACCCCAGGGCTGACAGCTGGGAGCCCTGCTGCCACCTCCCAGCGACCGGCCGAACCTGTGCTGCATCCCAAAGAGGCATTGGGGGGAGAGAAGGGAAGGAAATCCCGAACCTGGGCTGCCTCCTGATGAGGGATTGCAGGAGGTGAGGGGAAGGGGAGCCTGAGTCTGGGGTGGCAGGGCTCCAGCTGTCTCCTTTATCCAATTCACCCACTCCTGGGTTTGCATGGCCCTTCTGCATGAGCCCCAGCTGCCCAGGGCTGACAGAGTTCTTTTAAAAAAAAAAAAAAAAAAAGAGAAGGCCACACAGCTCGCACCTCCCTTGACACATTCTTGGGCCTCCCTTGGGAGGCCCATTCCATAGTCTGAGAACTGCTGATCTAGACCATCCCTGACAGGTGTTTGTCCAACCTGCTCTTAAATCTCCAATGATGGAGATTCCACATCTTCGCTAGGCAGCAATTTATTCCAGTGCTTAACCATCCTGACAGCTAGGAAGTTTTTGCTAATGTCCAACCTACACCACCCTTGCAATTTAAGCCCATTCTTTGTGTCTTCTTGTCCTATCCTCAGAGACTGAAGAGAACAAATTTTCTTCCTCCTCCTTGTAACAACCTTTTATGTACTTGAAAACTGTTATCATGTCCTCCTTCTGTCTTCTCTTTTCCAGACTAAACAAACCCAATTTTTTTCAATCTTTTCTCATGTTTTCTAAACCTTTAATCATTTTTGTTGCTCTTCTCTTGACTTTCTCCAATTTGTCCACATCTTTCCAGAAATGTGGCACTCAGAACTGGACACAATACTCCAATTGAGGCCTAATCAGAGAGGAGTAGAGCGGATGAATTACTACTCATGTCTTGCTAACAACACTCCTGCTAATACATCCTAGAATGATGTTTGCTTTTTTTGCAACAATGTTATATTGTTGACTCATGTTTAGCTGGTGATCCACAATGACCCCCCTTTTCTGCAGTACTCCTTCCTAGGCAGTCATTTCCTATTTTGTATGTGTGCAATTGATTGTTCCTTCCTAAATCTAGTACTTTGCATTTGTCCTTAGTGAATTTAATCCTTTTTACTTCAGACCATTTCTCCAGTTTGTCCAGATCACTCTGAATTTTAATCCTAGCCTCCAAAATACTTGCAACCCCTCCCAGTTTGGTATCATTCGCAAACTTTATAAGTGTACATTCTATGCCATTCATTGATGAAGATATTGAAAATAACTGGACCCAGAACTGATCCCCGCAGGACCCCACTTGATATGCCTTTCCAGCTTGACTGTGAACCACTGATTACTACTCTCTGGGAACAGTTTTCCAACCAGTTATGCACTCACCTTAAAGTAGCTCAACTAGGTTGTATTTCCCTCATTTGTTTATGAGAAGATCATTCAAGGCAGTATCAAAAACCTTACAAAAGTCAAGATATACCACATCTATTGTTTCCCCCCATCCACAAGGCTTGTTTAGGGGGGCCTTGTGGCTATAAAGGGGCCTTAATGTAAACAAGTCTTAGATCTTATCTATACTCATATAGATTAGATATTAATATATAACTTTTGCATTTCTATAGTGCTTTATGGGTCTATCATTTATATTGGTGTAAATCAGCACTATCAGTGAAGTTACACTGAATTAAACTAACTGAAATAAAGTAAAACTGGTGGGAGTGGCTAATAAATCCCTACATGTTCAAAACGATAACCGTGCATTTGTTCATTTAGTAACTGTAAATTATCAGAGCACAACCTTAGTAGGGCTACTGTAGAGGGTGTGGTTGTTATGTTTAATCTAACTTCTTCTGACCTTGTACCCATTAATCATGTACCCATTAATTTTTTGGGGCCAGTGCTGTTACATATCTACATCCTCCCTTTAAATGTATTTTTAGACGCTAGAATATGAAATATTACTGTTACGGAAACAGCCAAATCTATTTTGCTCTTTCAAGTGATACGCCAAGACAGCCTCTGTTTTGTCATCAAGCTTTACCAAAGTACAAATGTGGATGGCACAGAATGTTTTTTAAGTTAAAACATAAATGCTGAGAGTTGACTTTGCTAATTTATCAAAAGTGTTTCCCAGCTCCCCTGAGTTTTTGTTGGCGGCCATCGTATTTTCTTTTCCAGTACAACCAGCAGCGTTTTGGAACTAAGTCAATTTTATCATTCAAGCCTCATGTTAACAGCAGACTTGACATTACAAGGTGCTGAGTCTCTTGAAAGGAAGTCTCACCCCATATTGAATTTAAAATAAGTTAAAGATGCTCAACACCTTACTGAAGGCATCCAGCGCTTTGCAAGATCAGGCCCACCAGCATTAAACTCTGTTAGCCTGATGCTCCATTACTTTGCACCTTGTGAAGTTAATGACACCTGAGCAAAGTGGCCGTAAAATACTACTAAATCTGAATTTGGTTGCATTTTACACGTTTCGCCATAGGTATACATGCCTATAAGAGGAGCAAAGCAATACTGAATTAGGCCCAGACATCTTTTTTCCCTGGAGTTTGCATCTTATCCCTCGAGACAACACAAATACGAAACCCCCTTCCTGTCCTTCATATGCCCCTTCCACTTGTGCTGTTCCAACTGAATGGTGGTCCTGTGGAGGGACTTTTGCAGACTCAGAGCAGGGTATACAATGCAGAAGAGCAGCTTCTTTCCCGACACCCACTTCTGTCCATTTTTTAATTTCTTCTCCCAGAAGAGCTAGATGGGAGCAGTGGGCCCAGTGTTTTTGTCCATTTATCAACAAAGAAATATAACTTAGTTGTTCAATGTTTTGTGAGCTTGGCTAGAAAACAAGGCTGCATGCTCTATATCTTCGGGAATTGTTTACTGCATCTTTTGTTAGTTGGATTCAATGGTAAAGTTCTTCAGGGTTCTTAGACATGTAAGAATGCTGCTGTCACACGTCTTTCCTGCATTGTCGTCTTCTCTCAGTATATAAAGATCCCCTTTTATCAATAATTGTATTGGCTTCCTGCATACAGTAAATCAGTTACCAAAACACATAGTTTAATCCAATGCATGCAGCTTGGTAGGCAACAGTCTCTCTCTGCAGGTGAGAGTGGACACTAGATTTTTTCAGAGGTGTCAATGATAGAAGTTGGCCATTTTGCTATTATATGCAGTGATATGGTTATGGAGATTTCAGTCATGTTACTGTCTTCCCACATCAGCATTCCTTGCACAGCAATGGAATAACCACTGTAGCTGCTAGAACTATTAAACCTTTGTAACCCCCCTTTCCTTCCCTGGTTACTCGGGAGCAGGCTACACTCACCTGTGTGCCCGGGTGCCTGATGTTGTTGACAGTACAGGAGATCCTGAGTATCCCAGTGGTGATGTTGGATAGGTGGGAATCCTCTCTCCACCCCTCTGCTCAGTCTTTTTACTTGTAAAGGAAATTAAAATTGGCAGTGCCTCCGCCTGGCTGGGCCCTGTAAGCACTCAATGACATGTCTTGGGAACCTCTAGGAATAAACCTGAGCTAATCTGTGCAATGGGTCTAACTCAGAAAGTACCAATTATAAACAATATACACCCAATATGCATTTAGATGAGAGTTAACACACCTTTTACGTAACAATTTAAAAAAAACCCATGATATAAACAGACAGATTACTTTAAATGTCACAACAAATTTAAATCAGCAGGGGGCAGTTCATTAAATCAATTAACAAATACAGTTTACAGTAGTAAATGAAACTTATCTAACTTGCATTTACACTCTCACCATTTATCCCACCTGAGTGCGCACTATTCTGAATTTCAGAGTTCTAGACCTTGCTTGCATGGGTTCACCTGAAGATCTTGAAGCTGAGGACAGGACTCTGTTGGTCCAGTAAATCAGTCCAGCCAAGGCAAAAAGGGGCAGCAATTCTAACTTGGGATCATTCCAAGCTGCACAACTCCTTTGAAGACTGGAGTTGTTTTAACCAGAGGTCAGTAACCCTAGATTCTGGTTAGATGACAACAACACTCCAGTCTCTTCTCAGACTCAGGCAACCCCTTACAGTCTCCTTTCCCTTGCAAACACTCTCCCAAACAACAAAGATGGTGGTCACTCTCGCTGCCTTCACTGCAGGCCCACCTCAGTCAGCTCTGGGCACAGCAATATTCTCTGCCCCGGCGCCAGTGAAGCCCAGCAGTAGCCTCCATGGCAGCCTGCTCAGTCAAAGCCCCTGCAGACTCTCAACAGCATCTTCTGGCTTCCTAGCAGCATCTGAGGAGCAGCTCCTGGCTTGGACAGAGCTCCACAAAGCAATCTCAGCTCCTCTCCAAGATGGAGCCCACCTCATGCTCTCCCTGCATCCCCTAGAAGTGAAAGTCTCTCTCTCTTCCCCAAGGCATCTTGGGAGTTGTAGTCTCCAAGGCTGGATTGCAGCGCTCAGGATCTTCCCAACTGGAACACTCCCAGTTAAGTTCAGAGGCCCCTTTCACAGAGGGTGCCTACATCTTTATTTGGCATTTTTCAAATGAGTGTCTTTGTAGGTACAACTAGTCATAAGCTAGATCCTCAGCTGGTGTGAATCAGCATAGCTCCATTGACTGCAGTGGGGATATGCTGATTTGTATCAGCTGAGAATCTGGCACCTGTTTTACTGTTTCAGCCTCAGTGCTTGTAAGCTGTGCAAACAGTGACTATCAACAGGGAGAAAAACATCACAGCCACTACTAGTTTAGAACCTGATCCTGCAGCCCTTACTTGTGTGACTAGCTGGAATTGCTTAGGTGTGTAAGAGTTGCAGGACCAGACTCTAGTGACAGCAGAGTATCTGTGGGCTCACCTTGTACTGTTATTGCCTATATGTTATGAGCCCAAACCTGTCTCCACTGAAATCAGTGATAAAACTTGCACTGACATCAAAACAGGAGCAGACCTTATGGTGGTGCTGTTTTGAGACCCTCCTGAAGGATTGTGCAGGATGAATGTACACTGAGTTCAGCCTACAGTTCAGGGGCTTTCTAATTTGGGCAGGTCTGCTCAGCGTCTGGACATCAAGACTCAGAACAACAGTGCTAAGTTTAGCTTTGTATTGATTGTAATTTGCCCTGCGATGTTGTGCATGGACGAAGCTCTAGAATGGAAGATTATTGCATTTACAATATTGATAATATTGTAAATCATTTCCTATTTGCCACAGGAATATTTTGGACACAGTTTGCAAGCCAAATGGAAATATTAACAATAGCACCCTGGTTCTTCACGTTGGGAGAGAGGTGTTAGATTGTGAACATTGTAATATAGTTACATTTGCTTCCTAAATTGGGAATTGCTAAAGCTCTGTACACATTAAACTTATTTCTAGCTGGATTTTAAGATTAGATTAGTGAGTGGCTGCAAACTTACAATTATAGCTTTTAGAAATGAATACTGATGTGAGCTGAAGAGTTACAATGCACCCACTTGGATTTTCTCTCCAAAGCGTTTAACTTTTATTAAACAATGGAAAAGTTTCCAAGCAGTGTTAGAAATCAAACCAGTCACGTAAGCGTTTCCAGGAGGTGCTCCAGAACCTCTCAAACTACACTTCTGTGCACTTCTGTCTTCAAACTAAGTGCTTAAATCACAACAGCAGGCTTGAACAACACTGATGCACCAGTAGGGCATGACCCAGAAGTGAGGGCAGAGCCTGGTGAATGAACTCATCAGCTGAGAGCACCAAAATATCCAGGTCTATAAGACCCAAGGGGCACCCTTCAAAGCAGCTCCCCCTCTCCTCTTTCTTTTTTTGGGAGAGTGGGGGGAAAGAGGGGAGACACCATTTTATGGGTTCTAGGCCAGGGGTTCTCAACCTTTTTCTTTCCGAGTCCCCTCCCCCCCAACATGCTATAAAAATCCCATGGCCCAGCTGTGCCACAACAACTGTTTTTATGCATATGCAGTAGATTAAAAACCAGGGCCAGCATTAGGGGGTAGTAAGCAGGGCAATTGCCCAGGGCCCCACACCACCGGGGCCCTGCAAAGTTAAGTTGCTCAGGCTTCGGCTTTCAGCCCTGGGCAGTGGGGCTCGGACTTCGGATTTTTGCCCTGGGTGCCAGCAAGTCTAACGCTAGCCCTGCTCTCTGGTCTATTTTGGTGGACTACCACTGAAACCTGATTGCGTCCCGCAGGGGGCCCTGGGCTCCTGGGTGAGAACCATTGTTCTAGGTCAAACATGTTGAGAACCATTAGATTACAGCAATTCTGTTTTACTTTATCCAAAGAACAATTCATTCACATACAGGTGTGAAGCCTGTTTTACGCACTTAGAAAATATTCAGGACTTACAACTAAAAATGATTTATGGCAATAATTTCCTAGCCCTATTCCACACGCTAAATATAACCAACGAACAATATAGGCGACAATTCAATACAGAGATGTACTAAGTGCCTACAGATCTACTGTGCTTCTGGGCACATTTCCTGACAGGAAGTGGAGTAACTGAAACTCCATATTCACCTCAAGGTTCTAGAGCCACCGCTGCAGCCCCTTGTCAGAGGGAAGCATAATCAGAACAATTTGAGCAAGGCCAGTTTGAGCAAGGCCAGAAAATAGGCATGTCCGAATACTGTTCCCCACCACTGTGATGGGATGGACCCCTTGGGAAGCCACCTGATGTGCTCAGATACTATTGAATCTATCTGTTCTGCCAGCATGGGCCCCATTTAACCTGTCCTGCTGAGCCAGGCTCTTAAAACCTTCTCTAACACACACACAGGCAGGGCCACACCCAGCTGCGGATCAGCTCTGGGAAGACTCAGCTTAAGGGACTTGTTCCAGAACTCAGATATCCACCTCCTTTGAAGTGCAGACCCAAAGATATATTATGCAATTCACACCCTCCCTCAATGTGGAGAGAGGTGGGCACACTTCTTACCCCCCCCCAGTTAGAAATTACAGAAACTGGGTTTAATAATAAACAAAACAAATGTTATTAACTATAAAAGGTAGATTTTAAGTGATAAAAGGGGTAACAAACAGAACAAAGCAGATTACTAAGCAAATGAAATCAAACATGCAAACTAAGCTAGTTTCACTAAAGAAACTGGTTACAAGTAGTATTTCTCACCCTAGGTATTGTTGCAGGCAGTTTGCAAAGCTTCTGTGGTTCAGAGTTCCAGTTATATTCCTTTTCATACTAGACCCCTGTCTCAGTCTGGACTCCCCTTTCCCTTCCCTTTTGAAGTCTTTCTTCTTGGGCAGACAGGCCATGGAGAGGAGGAGTCCTGTTTGCATTCCTCCCCACCCTTAAATAGGATTTACATAAGGCGGGAATCCTTTTTTTCCCAAACTTGGACCACCATCCCCCTTCCCTTACAGTGGAAAGTTACAAGAAGTCCCAGGTAATATTTTAGTATCAGGTGACAAGACCACCTGACTCTGTAGGATCACAGCATCCATGAATCAGTGGCAGTATGGAGCATCCACAGGAAGGCCAATCTTTTCACAGTCCTCACTGATGGGCCATCTGCCCTGTCTTATTTTCCATTGTTGTACCTGAACTGTTACCAGTGGGCATCACCCAAAGTAGCATAGTTGAAATACAGATACATAGTCAATATTCCTAACCTCAGATACAGAAATGATTCAGGCATACAACTTGGATAATCACATTCAGTAAATCAAAACTTTTCCAATAATATCTCACAGGAGCCATCTTGCATGAAGTATATCTTAGTTATGTTATATTCATATCATAAGCATATTTTCATAAAGAATATGGAATGACACATCACACACTTCACTTACCATACCGTGGTTTGCAACAGTTGCCAGAAAAGTTACTGCAAAAACTGAGAGGAT
This sequence comes from Chelonia mydas, assembly GCF_015237465.2. Classification (NCBI taxonomy): domain Eukaryota; kingdom Metazoa; phylum Chordata; order Testudines; family Cheloniidae; genus Chelonia; species Chelonia mydas. The sequence goes on from NC_057852.1 coordinate 107,297,988, forward strand.
TAAAAGGGGCTGTGTGGGGAATTGTACTTCCACAACCGCTATTGCAGCCTATCCTTCACTGTAGTGAAAATCAACTGATGTCATTTTTGCAGGAGTGCTCTACGTCTGTATGTACATAATCAGTTAACACAAAACACATAACACATAGTGGGGAAGGTGCTCAAAAATATGTAGCATAGTTCCTGGGTTTTGTAGGATCAATAAAACTTCTTGTTGTGCACTGCAAATGGCTTTTTCTGGTAGCTCTTTACACCATTTACAACAAGGCCATAATCTGGTCTCAAGGTCAGCCATATCTGGGCATCTGGAAAATCTTCAGGCTATCTACTGCCCACTTGTGACCTCTCTGGCTGTGGTGACCCCTTCATGGTCTCTGTGACCTCAGCCCCTATATCAACCTAGAAGACAACAGGTGGAGCGAAAACCTCGTTTTCCATATGGAGAGAGAAGGAGAGAGTGTTAGGGAATCCAGTCTCGACTCAGACCCCCTGGTGCTGCAGTCACATAAAAAAGCTCGGGAGAGGGAATTCAGGATGCCGAGTTGGGTGTGTATGTGTGTGTTGTGGGCCACCTACATGAACACTGCTCTCTGCAGCTGCATAGGTCACATAGGCCTAAGATGTTCATAAGTAATTTTGTCTACTAAAGAAAGAGCCAAATATATAGAAAGTTCCTAAATGTTTACACCTGGAACTATAGAGTAATATTATCACAGCACATGCCCTTTGAACATCCATCCGAGTAATATATAATGCATAATAGAATTTCCCTACCTCAATGGGATGTTTTGAGCATAAATGCATTAAAGACTATCAGGTGCTCAGATACAACAGTCATGGGGGCCATACAGGATAGCTGGAGACAGAGAACCAGAAACCATGAGAAATATGAACCCACAGAATGCTATGAAACATGGTTTCAAAACAGGAAAGATGTTTCCTTTCTCCCCCATCTTCTCACAGGGTTTTTCCAGATAATGTAGATGCTTAAGGAACAACTATAACATCTTTAGAAGATTGTTAGATTATATGAAAGAGAAAATAGTAATATACATAGCGAGCGATACTGAGAAAGACAGTACGTGGTTTGAGTCGGAAACCTTCTGATCGCAAAAGCAGCAGATTATGCAGATAAGGTGCAGGCTTCACTGGCACAGCTAGTGGGGAACTTTTATGCATATGTAAAGCAATTATAAAAGGTGTTTGATTTTGCATTAAGCCAGCCAATTAGGCCCTTTTTAAAACTAAAAATGTATATTTTTAATTTTTATATTTTCAGTAGACAACAACCTAAAATGAAGCTTGGAAAAAAGGCAAGAACTATAAAGAGTTTTTAAAGTATTCAGAACAGTAAAGCTGACATGACAAAAAATAAGCCGCCCTCCCGCCTACCCCCCACCCTTCATTTATAACCTGGACATGACAGCTTTCCAATGTAATTGATAAGGACAGTGGTTTCTGAAAAATTCTTTCTGGGCCAAGGACAAAGTTGGATTTTCGAACATGAAGCTGAGACACAGCCTGTTGGGCAGCTCACAAGAGACAGTGTGTCAGCTGTGGATGTGTACACTTACTTTGGGGTTATCCTGGTTAGGTTGTTCGTTGGTTTTGCAAGTATTTTTCTCTCAAAAGCTGGGAGAGGTCAAGGAAAGCCAGTGACGAGTAACTAACTATGACACAGAGCACAGAGCACAGAACCTACGATACGTTGGAGAATGTTGAAGTCTCTGTTTGTTCTGTACTGTTGTAACTGCACAATTGTATTACACAACACTTTTTTTGTTTTCGCTTGGAAATGGCTCTCAGCAAAGTTTCTACAGCATAATATCTCCCCACTATGGGATGATTTTAGATGGCAACGCTGAATGACAAACATAAAACATTTGCCAATTTTAACATGCTTATAAGGACACTGTTTTTGTATAGGTTTCAGAGTAGCAGGACACTGTTTTTGTATAGTGGCACTATAGCATACTAATATTCACTTATTATGTAGTACTTGCTTTTAGGCAAATAACATGGCCAATATAATATTCCTCTCCTTCGCCTCTCCTCCAATACAAATGTTGTTTATTAAAGATTATTTATTGGATAATTATTTATAAAATATAATGGCAAGGAGCAAGGCTGAGATGACATCTGGGGAGGTGGAGGATCTGCACACAAAAAGCCATGAGTTTCTGGAAGCTGTTCTGATCTAGAATGGAAGGAGTGTGCCCAATGCAGCTATGCTTGGCAGCATTTTAAGGACTGGGAATAAAGATGAGTTAATAAATCACTTTTTGGTTCAATGGCAGCTTAAAAATTTTTTAAACAGTTTGGGTTTGGATCCAACCAAATCTGAAATTTTTTGGAATTGTCAATGAATCAAAGAAGTGCATTTAGATTCTGTTCCAGAGCAGAGATTCACACCTAGTTTTCCCAGATCCCTCATGGGTGCTCTAACCACTCAGCTAAAAGTTAAATTGGAGCATGGGGAGCTTCAGCAGCACCACATTCTCCTTTTCTTCTGGCTGTTTGTGACTGTCCGCAACAATTTGTGTCAAATTTGAGAATAGTTTTGGATCGACTGAATTTTTTGTCAAATAAACTATTCGTCCACAAAATCTTGCCCAGCTCTAATTGGGTAATGAAGTAACTCAATCAATACAACATGTCATGTTCAGGGATTACACAAATCATATTGTGATTTTTGAAGATTTACAAGAACAGTTTATATTATTCTAGTCATCTTTACTGAGTCACGGCAGATGCCCAGTTGCACAGGGCAATTTCCTGCAGTGTCAACTCAGCATAAAGATCTTGAGTGAAGTAGACTAGAACTCTGATATTAGCCTCAATGGAACGTACTCCACTGCCTTCCATATGACTTATTTTACCATGAATCTATTGTATCCTACTGTATCACAAATTGTGAACAGTTATCTGTGGTCATTTTCTTGGACAGGTTCCATAAGTCAAAAGGTCTCCAGGACATCTTTTGCTGACTGGCCTTGATTACTCCCAGGGGAAAGACTCCCATTTATTTTGAGTATAAATCACAGATGTCAAGGTGATACCTTTATTCCTGATTCATACCATGAATTTTTTTGAAGACATCAGACTGAAAGTATGTAGGTGAGTACAGGAGACCAGTGGCCATTCTATGCTACAGAGTAGAAGTCTTGTTGATGCACAGTTCCCACAGTTTGCTAGTCCAAAATGCCTTTTATATACTCCCAGTCTCCAACCAAGCTTTTTCGCATGTATCCTGAACCTGAACAACTTTAACAATCATGCCCTGAAAATTTCAGGAAGAACCAGGCTTTGTGTTGGGTGAAAGTTTGGAACATCCTAAAGCTTCTAATGGGCATATGGTGGCCAGTACCTGATGCTTCAACCAGCTTCTGACACCTGGAGGTTTAGGGATACCCAGAGCATTGGCTTGTGTCCCTGACCATCTTTGCTAATAGCCATTGATGGACCTATCCTCCGTGAACTTTTCTAATTCTTTTCTGAACACAGTTATACTTTCGGCCTTCACAGCATCCCTAGCAACGAGTTCCATAGGTTGACGGTTCATTGTGTGAAGAAATACTTCCTTATGTTTGTTTTAAACCTGCCAATTAATTTCATGGGTGACTCCTGATTCTTGTATTATGTGAAGGGGTAAATAACATTTCCTCATTCACTTTCTCCACACCATTCATGATTTTATAGGCCTCTGTCAAATCCCGCCTTAGTTGTCTCTTTTCTAAGCTGAACAGAATGAAAGTATTGAAGTGCTTCACAGTTTCTTTTTCACCAAATGAAAATCTAGTTTTCTGGCCAGCCGTAGCATGTTTTTGGGTAGTGGATAAAAATGCCCAAGTCCTATTACATCATTCCCTTGCTGCTGCAGGCTATAGTCACCCATTGAAGTACATTTCAGATATGAAATCAATACTATATTGGGGGGCCAAATCCTGTTCTTCTTACTCATGTAGTGCTAGACTACGACTTGGACTGTGCAGCCATGCAAGAGAGTAATAGAGAACAACAACCTCCCCTTTAAGCATTTACCTGGACCTTGAGTCCAAGTGCTTAGGAGAAATTGATGCTACAAGCTCACTCCCTCCTTCTCTGGAACAGGAGAGTGGGGCGGGACTGGGACTAGATGGTGAATTGGCAGAGTCTTGATTCCACCCTCTACTCACTGTCTGGAGTAGCTTAGCCAGTGAGGGTGGGGGGTTGAAGGGTGAAAATTACTATCTGCCACGAACAAGGAGGAAATAAAGGAGGAACATTCCTCAAAGCTACTCCTGGGACAGTACTCAGGGCTGTGCCTAAAGTCACAAACTAGCTCACGATTAATACCATTAAGTTCTTGGCTCATTATGTTCACAGGCCTGACTGGCAAATGAATGTAGAAACAGGTACCAGATGAGAAAATTGATTGTATCAATGTATCTTTGTCATGTCAGACGGTAAAGACATGAAGGACTATTTAGAAAATCTGGACGTGCACAAGTCCATGGGGCCGGACAAGTTGCATCCGAGAGTGCTAAAGGAATTGGCGGCTGTGATTGCAGAGCCATTGGCCATTATCTTTGAAAACTCGTGGCGAACGGGGGAAGTCCCGGATGACTGGAAAAAGGCTAATGTAGTGCCAATCTTTAAAAAAGGGAAGAAGGAGGATCCTGGGAACTACAGGCCAGTCAGCCTCACCTCAGTCCCCGGAAAAATCATGGAGCAGGTCCTCAAAGAATCAATCCTGAAGCACTTACATGAGAGGAAAGTGATCAGGAACAGTCAGCATGGATTCAGCAAGGGAAAGTCATGCCTGACTAATCTAATCGCCTTCTATGATGAGATTACTGGTTCTGTGGATGAAGGGAAAGCAGTGGATGTATTGTTTCTTGACTTTAGCAAAGCTTTTGACACGGTCTCCCACAGTATTCTTGTTAGCAAGTTAAAGAAGTATGGGCTGGATGAATGCACTATAATGTGGGTAGAAAGTTGGCTAGATTGTCGGGCTCAATGGGTAGTGATCAATGGCTCCATGTCTGGATGGCAGCCGGTATCAAGTGGAGTGCCCCAAGGGTTGGTCTTGGGGCCGGTTTTGTTCAATATCTTCATAAATGATCTGGAGGATGGTGTGGATTGCACTCTCAGCAAGTTTGCGGATGATACTAAACTAGGAGGAGTGGTAGATACGGTGGCAGGTAGGGATAGGATACAGAGGGACCTAGACAAATTGGAGGATTGGGCCAAAAGAAATCTGATGAGGTTCAATAAGGATAAGTGCAGGGTCCTGCACTTAGGACGGAAGAACCCAATGCACCGCTACAGACTAGGGACCGAATGGCTAGGCAGCAGTTCTGCGGAAAAGGACCTAGGGGTTACAGTGGACGAGAAGCTGGATATGAGTCAGCAGTGTGACCTTGTTGCCAAGAGGGCCAATGGCATTTTGGGATGTATAAGTAGGGGCATAGCGAGCAGATCGAGGGATGTGATCGTTCCCCTCTATTCGACATTGGTGAGGCCTCATCTGGAGTACTGTGTCCAGTTTTGGGCCCCACACTACAAGAAGGATGTGGATAAATTGGAGAGTCCAGCGAAGGGCAACAAAAATGATTAGGGGTCTGGAACACATGACTTATGAGGAGAGGCTGAGGGAACTGGGATTGTTTAGTCTGCAGAAGAGAAGAATGAGGGGGGATTTGATAGCTACTTTCAACTACCTGAGAGGTGGTTCCAGAGAGGATGGTTCTAGACTATTCTCAGTGGTAGAAGAGGACAGGACAAGGAGTAATGGTCTCAAGTTGCAGTGGGGGAGGTTTAGGTTGGATATTAGGAAAAACTTTTTCACCAAGAGGGTGGTGAAACACTGGAATGTGTTACCTAGGGAGGTGGTAGAATCTCCTTCCTTAGAAGTTTTTAAGGTCAGGCTTGACAAAGCCCTGGCTGGGATGATTTAATTGGGGATTGGTCCTGCTTTGAGCAGGGGGTTGGACTAGATGACCTCCTGAGGTCCCTTCCAACCCTGATATTCTATGATTCTAAGGTACATAATGGGAATTTTTATATTTCACTAAAGACTCAGACCTAAAAAATTCTTCTAGAACAACTAAAATGTATATATGACAGGATGAAATGAAAGTACACTACGCTATAAAATTCTGGTATCTTTAATACCAATGTGATTCTTAGAGTAGTTATTCACTGTACAAATGGCTAGTGGGATGCATGCAGGAGTTTTTAGTTCTGTGGCATTTTGCTGACTTAACAGTAAAATGGTCTTCCTTTCTTAGATTTTAATGTGCTATGTCAGGAGTAAATTATATAATGGATGCTCGGGACTTTCTGTCTTGTGGACTGATTCTATAACAAATTTCACCCTTCTTTTCCTCGGAGAGTGTAATTAATGGAGTGTACCATGATTTCCATACAAGATAATCTTCAGAGAACTTTTTTTAGCTGTGTATGTACAGCCTTGTGAATCCTTTGGTTTAAAAAGGGAATACATTGTTAAAAGCTTAAAATAGCACAGATAAGCCATAATTCTATGGAGAACCTGCTTTAATGGATTTAGAGTTAAATTTATTGTAGAGGTAAAGGTTTGTATTGTTTGTCATTTATATAGCACTATATGTTTTCATGGCCCTTCTTAAGTAAATATTGTCCCTGTCCCAAGGGGCTTAGAATTACAATTGCATTGCTGATAATGGAAATAAGGACTTTTTCCATGAATAAGGTGTGTGTGTGTGTGTGTGTGTGTGGGGGGGGTTAATAGGATCAAACCCTAAAGAAGTAACACTCTTTCAGTAGCACACTTACATGTACTTTGGTTCCAGGGCATAGATCAGCATAGAGTAGGTAGATGATTGGAGAGTGATGATCTCATTATTCAGGTGGAAATCTGATTATGGTGATCTTGGCAAGCTGATCCTCCCAGCAGAATTGACTAAGGCTCTTTAAATGCAAAATGGGGAACGGGTACAGAGAAAGGGAGAAACAGAACACACACAAAAATGAGCAAATGAAATTTCTCTCTGATTTTATTGTCTTTGTTCATCTGTGTAGTAGAAGTTTCCTAACTGAGTATGTGGTAAAATAATCATTTGTCAAAGGAGTCAACTTACTGTACACTAAGTCTGTGCATTTAAAAGATCCCCAGTGTACTATGAACTATACTATACTCATAAAAAGTCATACTCAAGAGTCAAATATTCTTCCTTCCTCAATTACTGTAGTTTTCCATTGTCTCTTAGGATGGACTATTAAACGCTCAGTGTCAAGACACACTACGTTGTACTTTGTACTACGTACTGACACACTCATTAGCCCACACGCTTTGAATTTCTGATTATATCTATATGGCTTTCAGCAAGCTACTTATAGGCTGTAATGAAAAAAACCATCCAGTCAGTATGCATTGCAATTTTGAGGATACTGTGCTTTAGTCCATGAAAGCCTGGGGTCATTTTAGGTTGGACATTGCATAGAGTGTGCCTGCCAGATTCAATATATATAATCCAGCGCCAAGTGGCTGAAATTAGGGTTTTACTATTGGATCTTTCAGGCAAGTAAGCAAATTGTCGCTTTCATTTCGCAATAATTGCTGGGATAACAGATCTGACTATTATTTCCCCCAGTCTGTACTATTAACCAGGATGGAATGGAAGAAGTCTGATCAAAGGTAATTAACAAATTGGAATGAGATTTCATTGGGGTATTGGATCACATTTCCTTTTCACGTGTCAAGGAGAGTACATCCAAGCAAGGGAGAAGTCTGGGCAACTGAACTGGCAAGATTTTTGTGAATTATCCTGAAATACGTCTTCCATCGGAAACTGTTGTTTTAAAAGTAATATTTTAAAAGTCTGAGGTTGTAGACCCTGATCCTAAAGGTGGTGAGGGCCCTTAAATACTGAATGCTTTCAGTTTCCACTGACTACATTATCATTATTTATTTGTATTGCAGCAGTGCCTAAAGGCCCCATTGAGGACTAGGGCCCCATTACACTGTGCTCTGTCAAAATACAGACTAGAAGAACAGTCCTCACCCAAAAGAGCTCACAATCTAATTTAATTAAATGGGAGTTGATGGCAGTCAGCTCTTCTAATGAGGTGATCCACACCTTACAGAATTGAGAATCCGGCCATGAATCCAGGTTTGCTTGAGCAGACCTCATTGCAGAATGAGATCCTTAGAGAAACATTGCTTAATATGTATACCAATAGGAGGAATATTTAAACTAATTTCATAAATCACATATACAGAGCACATATGCCATGGAATGAAATTCAGTCAAATGGACCGCACACCTGTCTTGCTTAAAATACTGTATCTTCATAGGGAAAAGAAAGTCAGAATTTCTTTAAATGCCACTTAGGAATCTTAAACAAAAAACAAACAATGTAGACATGGGTAAATCACTGAAACAATCTCAGAATATATATATATATATTTATATATGTACACAGACACACACAACCCCAGAATTATGAGAGAGAGAAGGGTATGTATGTATGTAGTGGTACCTTTTCTGTCGGATGATTGGTTCTGTACTGATCACTTTTGGAACTGCCTCCAGTTGCTATATTGAAGATTTGAAAGCCATAATAATATTTTTTGAAGGATGATTGTAGAATGCCTGTTATATACTATCTGCCAGTCAGAGCACCTCTTGAGCTTTCATTGCTAGAAATCCATCACTAACTATAAGGGAGTGGAGAAGTTTTTTTTTGTTTTTTTTTAAAGAGCACTTTTTTCATATATTACTCATCTGTATTCTGCAAACCCACCATTAATGGCAGGTTTGTTGGAGTGTAAACCACTCTCTGCTTTGCCTTGGGCTGTCTGGTTTGTTCAAGTTACTGTGGAACAGAAATAGCTGTGGTTTTGGCAATATCAGCCCTGCTATGCTGTAGGGAATACATCACTATTTAGCATTGAACATTTTCAAATGCAAATGACCCTCCAAATTAGGGATGTCCTGCTTCTTAGAACCACTACTAAACCACCACCTGCATGTGTTCATATTCAAAGCTGGTCTACTCACCCCATATGCATCTCCTCCAGTGTTTTATTCGACAATCTGTTTCAGCTTCGCAAGGGAGCTAGCAAATTATGTATTGCTCATTTTGTCAAAGTCATCATTGATGACAATTCCGGCATCAAGAGGATCATTTTATTCTGCAGATGTTTTTTTCAAATAGAAGATAAATCATGGTTTTCAATTTTTTTTTTAAATTTGTGTGAGTGTGAGCATAGGCGAGAGTATATGTGTTGTGCTTCTGGGAATAACAGAGGGCACAAATAAAAAATAAATTCTTTCATTTAAATAAATAAATATGAGACCTCAAGAGCATCTCCACTTCAAATCTGCAGAGCTCACAAGCAGGTGTTATATTTAGCACCAATGTAACAGGCAGGAAAAATTACTGGGCTGTTTATGTGAAGAATGGTTTCATTTCATCACGTATTGGATAACCGCCCAAATTCCAAAACATGATTTACAGTCAGCCCAACACAGAGCTATTTTGTAACACAGCACCATCCATGCCTGCAGAGGGTGGTACTGTTAGATGAAAGGAACAAGTGAGCTCACTGGTAAAATGCTATGGGAGGCTCTCTTTACATCCTCCAATAGTGCAGTCTGTCTAAGTCTTTACAATGATGCCAGTCTTTTGAAGTGGGCAGGTAAACTCTCTCCATGGCCAGATTTCTAGAAGTGCCCAGCACCCACAACTGGGCCTAGATTTTCAAGAGCTCAGCTGCCATTTAGGGCCCTTAATCAGGTGGGTAGATTTTTTCTGAGAACTCAGCACCTAGAAGGTCTCATTGGTCTTATTGGGAACTGTTGGGTACTGAGCAGAGCTGGTCAGAATATTTTTTCCCCAGGGAAAATTTTGACTGGTGAAAAGCCAAAAAGTTTTATTTGGAGATGTCGCCTTGGTATCTCATGGGAATTATATGTGACTGCCTCATATTCCTATACTCCTGTATAGGCTGAGCTCCCTGGTCAAATGGCAGCTCCCAGGATGCATGATGGATTCCCCACTTCATGGGGGGAGGAGGTGCATCATGGGAACCCAATGACCAGGTTTCATCCTGGGAACTTAAGTACAGTTAGGGAGCCTGCCTGCCCCATAAAGTAGAATGGGGACATGGGGCAAATGAACTGTAACTTCCATGAGACACTACAGCAGCATATCGACCCTCATAAAAATATTTTGGTTTTCAGACAAAAAATGATTTTATTAATTTTTGTTTTGGGGGATTCCATTTTTCAACAAAAAATCTAAATTATCCATGCAAATTTGACCCCCCCCCCTCACACACACACACACACACACACACACACACACATTTTCCACTGAAAAACAGTTTTGATGTATAATTTTTGTCAGCCTTTTTGAAAAAAATCTGTCCCCTTCATTTAGGCACCTAAATAGAAGCTATTGAAAATCTGGTTGCAAGTGTTTCATTTTTAGAAACAATCAAGAAGTTTTGAACAAAATTGGAAGTCTGTAATTTAGTGGCTGCATGATACTTTGAAAATTAAAATAGAAAAGTTTGTTCTATTTAGAATAAGAATCTCTCAAAATTATGGGTGTTACAACTAGAAATGGGCCATATTTGTCAGCCATATCTCACAAAGTGGGCCTTTAGTTTGCTAATCACTGACTTGCTTCTTGTATCAAGTAGGGCAATGCCCTACCAAAAATTTGATTAGTAGTTCACTGTAATCAAGTTTTGCTTTTCATTAAAGATAAATACGTCCGCTCCCACTCTTCCCATGGTTGGGTGAGCAGTTCATATCGTAAGAGTCTTTTGCTGCTGGCAGTTATCATGTGACCAGCAGGTGTCACACCTTTCTATCAAGTAGTGGAGTTGTTTATTCATTCCCAGCCAGTAAACACACACTTGAGCCCACCCATACCTGGGTGTGCGGCATGTATGCCTTGGATTACATCCATACATAAGGAGGTGGGGACAACTGCTCTCTGTCTTCAAAATAGGATTCCATCCTGTACAATCAGCTCATCCTTAATTTGAAAATATGGTTCTGCTTCTACCAGTACTTGGCTTTTGTCTTCTGGTCACCCTGCTAGTATTGCTGTCTTGACTGCCTATAGTTTGATGTCCTTTTCTGTAGCCTGTTTGATTACCACCAGCTTCGCTGTTGAAACTGGGAGATAGTGCAGCATATTAATAGATTCAGTGTCCTGATTTCCTTCCCCTACCTCACTGATACTGGGTATATATGCTCTGCCCTGGATATCAGCTAACATTGGTAGTCATCCTGGGTAATATCTTATTTCTACCTGGTAACGCTGGTGTCACATCAACATGCACTGCAATCTCTTTGGAGCATGATTTTCTCTAGGGGTTTGTGGTCTCATTGAACTATTACTGGGTAGCCATAGGTGCACTGATGGTATCACTTCACTCCAAATCTCAGCTCTTTTTCTATTTGGTGTACTTCTGCTCAGATCTCTGACAGGGTTTTGCTGGCATAGTGACCAGCTGCTCCTGTAAACAGCTGTACCCAATCCTTTCTCTGATGCATCACATGGCAGTGTCAGTGGTTCTCCTGGCTGGTAATATTCAGGACAGGGGCATCTGTTATCATTTGTCTCACTGTGTCAAACTCTTGGTGTTGGGAACCTGCCCAGTCCTATACAACATCCTGCTTTGTGAGCTGATGTATGAACTCTGCTACTACAAACAGGTGTGGACAGAACTTGCACAGAAAATGTATCATGCTGTACCCCTTTCACATCCACTGGAGTGGCATGTCTATTCTGTCCTGAATTAGGGCAAATTAGTCAGGTCCGCAAAATGTGCATAAGGTGGTAACATAGGACTCTATCTCCTCTCCTCCACATCTTGCTCCACAGTTTCATTCTGCTTTGGGGTGCAATAGGTCCCCAGGGTTCCTAGCATTGTGAGCCTTGAGGCAGTGGAGAGCTTCAGAGCAGTGCAGACTTCTCTCTGCTGTAAGGTAAAATAACAGTTGTACTTTCCTGCTGTTGTCTTCCTGCATGGCCAGGTCTGTGTTCAGCTGGAACGCTTCCTTCCACTGGGTCCCATGCTGGGCTAGGTTCGTGTCTGAAAAATCCAGGGCTTTGGATGGGGGCTTCAGACCACACTCCATGGCTCACGCTACCAGCTGCTGCACTGTAGAGAACTCACAGCTCAGATGCTGTCATCATGTTTCATTAGCAACGAGTGAAGCTGAAAGCAGGTTAAGCTAAACAAGCAGAACTTTATTAAACTTTGTGCACTGCTCCGTCCTTGTCGCTGAATTGCTTCCAGCCCAGCTCCTCACATTTCCTGTTTTCCTGGTGCTCCGCCAATAACAGTCCCTTCAGGGAAGAGGGGCCCTCCGACTCCGTTTCCACTGATCATGACACAGTGAGCCATTGTGGTACCTTCAGAGAAATGCAGGCCAAGCAACAAAATAGAGACAATGAAAACACCTGGCATCTCTGAAGACTTTGGAACAAACTAGGAATGGACCTTTTCACTGCAAAACACAAACTGCCTCCTTACTGTAGTCTACCACTCAGACCTCTGGGAGCCAGAGGAACTCTCAGACACTATCACAGTGAGCATGGCAGTCAATGCAATGAAAGAGTTCAGCATGCATGGTATCCCACACTGTAGAATCAGACAACAAACCCCAGTTTACTTGCAGTGAGTTGTGCTATTTACCAAGGAATGGGAATCTTCAGTCACAATACATCATCACCATACCATATGCAGTCAAACGGCAAAGCCAAATCGGCAGTTGAAATTGCTAAGACTCTATTAAAGAAATCTGCAAAAAGCAAAGAAATATATGACAAACCATTCTTAAATAGAATAACACTCTCAAAGAAGGCCTTAATAGCAGCCTGGTGCAATGCTTAATTTCAAGATGTGTGTATAGTCACGGCAAGTGGTGGTGGAAGGAATACCAGACAAAAAGAAAAAGACATGCAGAGGCCAAAGCCTACTGTGACAGACTAGCAAAAGTCCTTCCAGAACTACAGCTGGAGTCTGTGTAAGGATCTAATTATTTCCTGAGGACAAATCATACACTTAGAAGCAAGTTACATGTGTTGAACAGATAAATCCTAATTCATATAACATAGCAGTGATTGGGTCTATATTTCACCAAACTGCAAATACATTCACACCCTATGAACACAAAACATGGATTTGGAGGCAGGTGAAATATGCACACCACCGGAACTTGATCAGCAGGACATGTAAGGAGCATAGGCCAACAAGCAACTAACGGATATTGGAATGGACTCTCAAAACATGAGACCATCACAAGAAATAAAAGTGCATAACAGTTTCCTGTCAGCATAAGAAAGACTTGCATTTGCTCCAACATCAAGATATACACAAGACTTTGTACAACACTCAGACATGAAAGAATAACCCTCCCAAGCCCAGAGGAAAATATCTTAGTTCTGAAGCAAGCTAAGAGTTAATTTAAAAAAAAAAAGAAGAAGAAAAGCTGGTGTTAAGTTATATATATGATATGATAGACTTTTTAAGAGAATGCAATAGAATGTTAAATATGTCTGCAGTTCATGGTATTCATGTTTAATTTTTCTATCTCAAAAGGGATGTTACAACAGATTGCTTCCCAATGGGGATTGGGGGGGGTGGTATTGTCTGATTAGGTATAGGGTAGTGTCCAGGAATTTTGAGAACTCTGCTTTCAGGAAGTGCTTGATCAGAGAGGACTGTTTATGTAGAGGAAGGAGTAAAACCTGAATGTTGCCCTGCCTCTCTCTCTCTCTCTTTTTATGCTTGAACAATGGGAATATTAGAAACATTTCTGCACCAACCTGTTGCTTTAATAAGCATAAAGTAAAATCCTGTGGATCAAACTGTTGTGTGCTTGATTATATCACCTACTTTGCACCCATCAAGGTGGTCCAAGACCAAATTCTCCTTCCTTTTCCTTTGGGCCAGAAAAGCAGAGCAGATGGAAAGATTCCTACTGGAGTCAGTAGAAGGCCTCCCTTTCGACTGAGGCCTTAAAGAGAAAAGGCTTTAAAAGAAAAAAAATCTTTCATGCCAAATGTTTCTTTCCAGTCTAGTTGTCTTCTTTCTGCTAGCGAATCTTTAGAATTTACCCAGCAGCTTCACTGCAGTTTGCTATTCAAGAAAGAGATTCCATCTTATTTCACATCATCCCCTATCAAGTCTGAATAAATACAAGCCAATCAATATCGATCTCTGTAACTGGGGCACTACAGTGGCTTTTTATGTGGGTTTTTTGTAACCCATTTACCTTACTTCCATGTGATTTAGCATTAAAGGTTTAGGCAGAACGAGATACTGAAAGGCAAATAAGGTTTTAATAAGCTTTGACAAAAGGAGATAGAAACCTAAAGCATGAAAATAATAAGCAATGGGGATGCCAACAAATACAACCTTCAAACACATCCAAAATAAAAATATATGTATTTGTATCTTTCAGTTCGGCTTTATTTGAACTATATGGTTTTCTCCCTGTTTGGATTTATTTAATCTCCTAATGCCTTTTTGCAACCCCCTCTCCCCCTTTTGTCTCCTTGCTTTAAAATCTTTTATATACTGATTTTCAGGCACAGTTTACTGTTTCTTACAAATAGTAGATATCATTGAACTAGCAGTAAGAGTTATTGTTGGAGCACAAATAGCCTAAGACAGAATGTAAAGTCCCTGGTGATCAAGGAACTATATAATGCTGACCAGTTCCAGCAGCGACAGCAAAAATTTCGTAAACCAGACACTTAGATTTCAACAAGCTCTTCCCCTTCCACTGTTTCCCTCTGAAAACTAACTAAACCCAGACTTATCAGTGCCATTAGCATTATGTCTTTCTAACCCTAAAAAGTGTTTCTGAGAGTTTAGTGCTAAACCCTCTCTCCGCAAATAATCACAGGAGCTCAGTCTTGTGCCGTGCCTGGCTGAGCACCTCTTGAAAGCAATTGAGTTCCTCAGCTCCCACAGTATTCAATGGGAGGTTGAGGTGCTCAGCATTTCCCGGGGGGTGCTCAGCACCTTCAAGGATTAGGCCCCAAAGGATTAAGGGCTTGTCTAGGATTTAACTGGACTAGCTTTGGAAGTGGACTAAGCCAATCTGGAAAAAAGGCATGCATTTGAGTGTCCACATGGGGAGTATATCAAAATAACAGTCATGCTTTGAATTTGCCACCTACTTTAGTCCGAAATAATTTTCAAATGTGAACAAACCCTAATCCACAAGGAAAAAGAAGTAAGAGAGGGCCTGATCCTGAAAGATGCTAACTGCTTCAAGAGCTAAGGCTGTTAAGCACCTTAATGGATTGTGTCCTAGATCAGCATCTTACTCATATGAATAATTGCATTTGCACGTTAAAGGGTAGGATGATAAATAACTTATCTGGGCACCAATCTGTTTGCTTATTATCAAGCCACAGCGTACTCTGTGGTCAGCTGGACCCACATTCTGCCACAGAGTCCCTGGATTCTGTGCCACTTTGATGGGGTGAGACTGGAAATTCTGCAACTGCTTCCTTTAAATTAAGAAGAGGAATTTACTGAATTAAATATAAGAATGAATAATACAGTCAATACCTTGGCCTGTTTTATTTATTGTGTTATTACATTTAATTTATATTATGCTGGTCCCACATTTTCTTATATGCTGCAGATTTAGGATTGCTAACTCTCCAGGATTGTCCTGGAGTCTCCCGGAATTAAAGATTAATCTTTCATTAAAGATTATATGATGTGATGAAACCTCCAGAAATATGTTCAACCAAAATTGGCAACCCTATGCAGATTCTTGTAGAGACAACACATAATTTCACTGTAGGATTTATGAGTGGCAGGGATGGTTTGGTATTTTGGAAGTTTGGGTTTTGGGTAGTTTGGGTTTGGGGCTTAGTCACATAAACTGTACCTTTCCGCTGAAATAATCAATAGTGAAATAGTTAAAAATATTGACATTTAAACTGTCACCGTTAAGGTTTCAGAGTTAATACCCATTGGGAGGAATTAGGCAGTTAACACCTCTCAGAGCTATTGCTTCAGGCTGAATACAGATCAAAGGAGATGACACTGATTTATATCTGGTTCATGTTTTCAAGGTTCTCTTCACTGCCATGAAAGCTAGAGATGAAAAGTATACTTGAGAGCTGTAATGAAAGGTCAGATTCTACAGTACAGTTCAGTGGCAAGGGATGGAGGCTGAAGCAAATTCAACAGCTATGGAATCATGAAATAAAAGGGTCATTGTGACCAATCCTGCCCTCCAAAGCAGGACAGCATGAATCCAGGCAGATAATGCTCTTTGAAGTGTACAGCAACCTTTTTATAGTAATGTAACATTTTCCATTCACATTAGGGTTTAAAATGTATGTGAGATGTGTGATGGTTTGGGGGTTATTGTGCATTGCAAATAGAGCTAGGAAAACTACTCTGAAAAGTTACATCATTTGAAAGCATAAGTTTCTTAGCATGATGTTAAACATGACAATAGTTAGGGCAGACAAGGACTCTTTGACATTGTTTCAGCTGGTTGTAGTTAACCTCAAGGTGGCACCAAGACCTGCTGACAATATTATACATAACAGTTCTTGTCTAGACTGTGGACTACGTTTTTATTTACATGAAGGCCCCTCTACACCTCTCTAGATCAAGGTAAATGACCATATTTGAAGTGGCAGGATTGGCCAGTTTACTGGCCAATCTCTGCATCATTACTTGTAGCAACATGTATGGAAATTGGAGGGAGGAGCACAGGTTGCAGGAGGGAAGAATTTGGAGGAGGCACCAGGAAGCCAGAGTACGTGCATGTGGCTAGAATGTTGGCTGCAGCTGCAGCATCTTTGCAAATAGTTCTTTTTACAAAGAGCCAGTTTAGTTTTAGGAACTTGGTATCCTCTCAAGTTCTTACCCAGGATGCAGTATATGAAACATGGTGGCAGCAGTCAGTCTAGCAAGACCCACCACAAGGGAGAGAGGGTGATTAACAGGCAAACAAAGCAGCACCTAGAGACAGAGCAATTAGGCAATCTGAAAGGACTCAGACAACTGGGAATGTTGGATTTCCAGACAAAAACATGCACAAGCATGGAAGTACTGGAAGCAAGAATTGAGTCTGTATAGAACCAACCATGGGGGATAAAGATGAGAAAATGAAGATAACACTTTTTTACTATCTCACTGGGAGAAAAAGATGAGAATTAGTTGGACATTGTTGCTGGGAATAAACCCCAAAACAGCTGATGAAGGTGTTTGCTGAGTTCTGTAACCCTGGACAGAATGAGACTCTAGAGAGAGTACATGGGTACGTTTTTTTACCCAAGCCCAAGAAATAGAAGTGGGAATAGATATTTACATTACACAGCTGAGAACTCTGGCACGCGCATGTAATGTTGGAAATATAAAACATTCACTAATTAGAGACAGACTCATTTGTGGGCCACTTGATTCCACCTACATGAGAGATTGTTGAGAGAACAGATCTAACCCTAGAGGAAGACCTTAAAATAGCAAGGGAAAAGATCATATCAATGATAGCTATTAGTGCAGAACAAATACACATGCTCAAACTAAAGGAATCAAGGGAGCAGGACAGACAGGGCTGGCCTTACCATGAGGCGAACTGAGGCAGCTGCTAGGGAGGAGCGCCACTAGGACCCAGAGTTTAGCAAATTGTGTCTGCTGCTGGTGCATATGTATTCTCTGCTCTAGATGCACAGAGATGGTGGAGTGCTGTGCTGGAGGAAGGAGGGCACAAGAGACTTAACAGGCAGGCAGGAGAAAAGGTGAGAGGGAATAACAGAAAGCAGCAGGAGCTGCAGTGAGAGAGAGAGGAGGAGGAGCCTCTTATGTACCTCTTTTGCACCCCGAGAGCCTGGACTGATTAACACCAACTTCGCAGGGAGCTTCCTGTGTCCTGCTGCTTCCCTGAACCCACTTGAGGAGAACAGGCAGTCAACTGAAGTAGTAGGAGCCAGTTAGGCCCTTAAGACGCTGATATCTTCCCTCACTCAGGCCCTGCTACCAGCCTGCTTATTTGTCCCCTTCAATTGAGTGTTGAGAGCCACTGTAGCTGGCACAGAACAGCCGTCGTGGGTGAAAGAAGAAAACTACCTCTGGGGCAGCATTCAGAAAAAAGAAAGAAAGCAAAGGAAGCTTTTCTATCTAAGCAGGAAGGTGCTCTCCTGAGATACATAGACACAAATGTTCACAGTGAGCCTTCCGGCCCCAGTGAGGATGTGAGTGGAGAGGAGATGCCTGATCTTCCAGTTAGTCAGAGTGCAGGTGACCTGGCAGCTACTGCAGCATCCATATCTCCATCTCAAATGGATGTAACCATGCACATTCCTGAAGAAAAGTGTAGATCAGAGAAGAGTGTGGTGCAGGCGCAAGAAACAGCTGCTGCTGAGTTTAGTTCCTTAATTCTAGTAGATCCAGAAGTGTGGACCCACTTGAGCAGTAGCCTGAGGGACTTCCTTGTACTGCAAGTGAAAAACTTCATGTTCCCCAAAGACAATGAAAATAGAAGTTTCCATCTAACACATTACTGGCGTGAAATCCCCAATGATGACAAAGTGGAGAGGCCATGGCTTATGAACTCAAAAACCCAGAATGCTGCATACTGTTTTTGTTGGAAACTCTTCCAGTCTAATGTTCCAGCCACATTGGGTTCTACAGGAACAAAGGCCTGGAAAAATCTGGCTAGAAATCTGGCGTGCCATGATAAGGCAGCAAACTACCAGAGAGCATTCCATAGGTGGAAAGAGCTTGAGATGAGACTAAGGTTAAAGGCCACCATAGAGGATAAGCATCAAGAGAAGACTGCATCAGTATCTCTACTGGCAAAATGTTCTGAAAAGGCTCATTGCCATTGTGAGAATGCTTGCTACCCAAAACCTAGCACTGTGTGGCACTTCAGATCAGCTGTATGTGCCAAATAATGGAAACTTCCTTAAAATTGTGGAGCTGATTGCTGAGTGTGATGCTGTACTTGAGGAGCATCTAAGAAGAGTCACCACCCAAGAAATGTACACACACCGCAACCTTGGAAAAACAATTCCAAATGAGATCATATAGTTACTGGCAACAAAAGTCAAACAGAAGATTGTGGCAGATCTGAAGTCAGCAAGATATTACTCTGTTAGTCTGGACTGCACACCTGACATCAGCCATACGGAACAAATGACTTTAATGATGCATTTTGTAACAACAACAGAACCTAGTGAAAATGTCCCTGCAATGGTGACTGTCAGAGAGCATTTTCTAGAATGTATTGACATTGATGATACCACAGGAGCTGGTATGACAAATGTGTTTCTGAAAAAGCTGGAAGATATGGGAATTGGGATAGCTGACATGAGAGGTCAGGGCTACGATAATAGTGCCAACATGAGAGGAAAGAACGGAGGAGTGCAGACACGGATCCATGAGTTAAACCCTCCAGCTTTTTTTGTCCCATGCAGTTCTCATTCATTGAACTTGGTGGTCAGAGATGCAGCATCAGCCTCTAGTGAGGCTGCTGAATTTTTTAATGTAATTCAAAGCACCTATATATTTTTCTCTGCATCTGCTCATCGATGGCAAATTTTGAAGCAACATCTGGGAACATCCTCTCTGACACTGAAACCACTGAGTGCCACACGATGGGAAAGTCGAGTGGAGGCGATAAAGCCTATCAAACACCAAATTGGGAAGATAGATGATGCCATAGTTGCCATTATGGAGGATAATGCTATGACACGAACTGTTCGTGGGAGAACAGTGACAGAGGGAAATGGAATCACCAGAAACATACTGTGACAAGGTTCCTACTCTACCTTGGTGGGTCTTGCGCTTATTGACAGGTTTGCTCGCCTTGGAGCTTCACAGCAGTGCTCAGTTTGGCCGTTTTTGTGAACCCACAGTCCAGGTCAACTCCTCCTGTGTCTGACCAGGAGGAGTGGTGGTTTGGGGGGGAAACTGGGCCCGCCCTCTGCTCCAGGTTCCAGCCCAGGGCCCTGTGGAATGCAGCTGTCTAGAGTGCCTCCTGGAACAGCTGTGCAACAGCGACAACCCCCTCTGCTACTTCCCCATGGCCTCCTCCCAACACCTTCTTTATCCTCACCATAGGACCTTCCTTCTGGTGTCTGATAATGCTTGTACTCCTCAGTTCTCCAACAGTATGTGTTTGTACTCTTAGCTCCTAGTGCCTCTTGCTCCCAGCTCCTTACATGCGCACCACAAACTGAACTGAGCTCCTTTTTAAACCCAGGTGCCCTGATTAGCCTGCCTTAATTGATTCTAGGAGCTTCTTGATTGGCTGCAGGTGTTCTAATCAGCCTGTCTGTCTTAATTGTCTCCAGAAGGTTCCTGATTGTTCTGGAACCTTCCCTGTTACCTTACCCAGGAAAAAGGGACCTACTTAACCTGGGGCTAATATATCTGCCTTCTATTACTCTCCTGTAGCCATCCGACCCGACCCTGTCACAATACATAACTTCAAATTTCTGTGTGGCTTAGTGTTGTGGCATGACATACTGTTTGAAATAAATGTTGTAAGCAATGGACTCCAAGGTGTTGCCCTTGATATGTCTGGAGCAATGGAACAACTGGACAAAGCAAAGTCATACATACAGTCTTACTGGTCAGATGAGGGATTTCAAAATGTTCTGAAGAGTGCACAGAAGTTGGCAGAGGAACTTCACACTGAAGCTATTTTCCCACCCATTCAAGAATACAAGAGTCACCGAAGAAGAAGAAGACATTTTGATTATGAGGCACAGGATAATCCCACAAGAGACCTCAATCAACAATTCAAAGTTGAATTCTTTAACCAGGTGCTAGATTGTTCAATACAGTCAGCTGAAGAAAGTTTCATGCAGCTCAAGGAACACAGCAGTATATTTAGGATGTTGTATGATATTCCAAAACTCCTTACTGTACTTGAAAAAGACCTACATCAGCAATGCAGGGCACTAGAGACAGTGTTGACACATGATGACATGTGCGATATTGATGCAAGTGATTTAGGTGATGAACTGAAAGCCCTTTCAAGATACATTTCAGCAGGATCAACTCCAAAGGCTGTTCTGGAATATATGTGCACAAATAAGATGACCACCCTCTTTCCAAATGTTTTTGTTGCTCTGCGCATATTTCTAACACTTCCTGTAACAGTTGCCAGTGGAGAATGCAGCTTCTCCAAGCTGAAGTTAATAAAAACACATCTACGCTCCACAATGACACAGGAGAGGCTGGTTGGCCTTGCAGCCATCTCAATAGAGAACGAGCTGGCCCAGACTATGGACCTTCAGGAAGCAGTTCAAACCTTTGCAACCAAGAAGGCACGGAAAGCACCATTTTGATTATTCAAACAGATAAAAATGCCAGTGTTTACTATGCAGACAAGAAAAGTTACATTTGCTATTCAGGCGTTTGAAAGTTAAGTGTTACTTAAAATTTTTGAACAAGCCATTTTAAGTTGTTAATTCTCCTTTATTGGGGTAGTAGCAGAGCAGTACCGTGAGAGGAGTAGACCAGGAAGAAAGCAGAATTGAGACCTTTCAAAGTTTTGGCCCAAGCGAGGAGGCATGGGGGCATCATTTGAGCTCCCCGCCTCAGGTGCCAAAATGTTGTGGGCCAGCCCTGAGAACAGAGATAGACCAACAGAGAATACAGACATTGTCATCGAGTGTATATCCTGTGAAAACATCATGAAAGACACAAGGAAAAAAATGTCCCACCTATAGGCAACTGTATAAAGGATGTGTGGAACAGAATTGCTCTATGTCCCAATGATACAGCAATCCCAGGAAGAAAAAAGCAGCAATAGATGCAGTAATTGGAAATGTAGAGACTTCCCATGAAGAGAGAGGTTATCTGCAGTGTGACTTTAACAGACTCAAAGACACTGAATGCATACATGCCGCAGAAGAGGGCTGCCAGCCATTCAACAGCCTTACTTGCAACTATACAATTAAAACAACCAATTAAATTCCATCTGGATTGCAGAGCGAAATGCAGTGATAAACAGCAATATTAGACTGGACAAGTGTGACCAAGTGCTGGCGATGTGCAATAAAATCATTCTGAGGTCAGTGGACAAATGCAAGTGTCAGGAAGAAACCCATGAAACAAAAAACATTATTACTGAGGGTTTCTCTGCACTGCAGCTGGGCCTGTGCCTCCCAGTCTGGGTAGACAGATTAGCACTAGTTTTACTCAAGCTGGTGCACTAAAAATAGCAGTATGGATGTTGTTGCATGAGTTCAAGCCTGCCAGCTCCCTGGGTCTGAGCTTGGGTGGCTAGCTAATGCTGTAACAGCCACACTGCTATTTTTAGCACACTAGCATGAGTCTTTTTACACAGGCTGGGAGGCATGTTCCCAGCTACAGTGTAGACAGGGCCAGCTCCAGGCACCAGTGAAGGAAGAAGGTGCCTGGGGCGGCCAATAGAAAGGGACGGCATTCCATGTGTTATTGGGATGGCATATCTGGGTCTTCGGTGGCAATTTGGTGGCGTGTCCTTCATTCCCTCTCTTCCTCTTCAGCGGCAATTCGGCAGCCAGGTGCTCTGGGCCTGGGGGTGCTTGGGTGGGCTGGCTGGGGTGGCGGGCTTGGGGCTCCAGTAGGGGATGGAGGGTAGGAGGAGCAGGGCCTCAGGCAGAAGAGGTGGGGCTGAGAGCTAGCCTTTCCCAAATGGGCAGCTCACACGCCACCCATGCCAAAACCAGAATATCCTCTACATGAGACAGGAGGGAGAACTTCCCATCTATTCACCATCCAGCATTCTAACACATCACAAGAATATGTTTCAAGGAGATGGACACCTAGACAGCAAGTTGAAGTTGGAAATAGACCCTCATGTGTAGCCCATGAGACTTCTGAAATGCAGAATTCATTAGCCCTGGTGGAGCCATGAAGCAAGGATTTGGGAAGTCTGCAAAGAAGAGGCATCATTACATCATTGAAACTAGAACAGATGGATCAGCAGCCTAATAGTGGTGAAAAAACTTTCAGGTAAACTGAGTATCTTCATTGATCCAAAAATACTGAACAGAGATTGAAAAGAAGTCACTGCCCGTTGCCTGTGATTGAGGACATACTATTTGATTTACCCAGGGCAAAGGGTTCACTGTTTGTGTTGTCAAGAACGGCTTCTGGAATATAGAGCTAGAGGAGCCATCCAGTCACCTGACAACCTTTGCCACACTTTTTATCAGGTAGCACTGGGTATGAATGTCTATGGTATCAGCCAACCCCAGAGGTGATCCAGCATAACCTGAACAAGGCACCAGGAGGACTCCCAGGCTTCAGAAGGACTCGCAGGCTTCAAGCCTGTATCTAATGACATTCTAGTTGTAGGAGAGAGATATCAAGGAAGAGACAATCCAGGACCATGATACCAAGCTGCAACAACTACTAAACAGGTGGTGGGAGCAAAGTATTAGGTTGATAGCTGACAAGCTGAAGCTCAGGACAACTGACGTCCCCTACATTGTTACATGTGTTGACTCCTGAGGGACTCCAGTCAGGCCATGAGAAACAGACAACCATTAAGGAAATGCCCATACCAAATAAATGAAGGGAGTCCAGGAGTGTATAGGGATGACCAGATATCTGTTCAGATTCTGCTCACACCTATCAGAAGCCTATGAGCTTTTGAAACAGTTAACACGCAATGATACGTGCGAACCAGCTGAGCAGCAAACAGCAGAGAGGCTAACAGAGGGAGTTTGCCTGGGATCTGTCTGAGAGGAGGTACGCTAAGGGCTGCATTAGGGAGGCTGTGTTGGTGAGTATCTGAGTGTCTGTTGTGGGGACAATTTGACAGTTTGACCGTGTGCTTGATTGGTTTTTTGAAAAGTGTGAATTGGGAGTGCTTTGTTCTAGGCGAGCCTTGAGTGGGCCTGACTGTTATAAAAAGCCAGTCAGCTGTGAACCAGCTGAGCGGCTAACAGCAGAGAGGCTAAAAGAGGGAGTTTGCCTGGGAGTTTGCCCGGGGAGAGCCCACTGAGGCTTACATCTTGCTGGCTTCTCTGAGTAGTTACTACAACTCCTGAGGAAGCTCATAGAAGGAAGGTAATATGGATGGGGAGCGTTCAGCTGTTGTGACCTGCACTGTATGTGCCATGTTTGT
This sequence comes from Chelonia mydas, assembly GCF_015237465.2. Classification (NCBI taxonomy): domain Eukaryota; kingdom Metazoa; phylum Chordata; order Testudines; family Cheloniidae; genus Chelonia; species Chelonia mydas. Next base: position 107,322,097 of record NC_057852.1, read on the forward strand.
CTTTCTTCCATAGGACAGAAGCGACTTTGTCTGGACAAAGTGCAAGCTGGTCTTCATATTGGAAGAGAAGGTTCAAGGTCTCGAGAAACAAGTATCGACCCTGCGTTGCATAAGAGAAACTGAAGATTTCCTGGACAGACGTCAGGATATGCTTCTACGGGCACAATGTTCTGAAGATTCAGAGCAGGCTGCGCAGTGGGGACAGGAGGACGATGACAAAATTTAGCAGCATGTGACCTCCAGAAGAAGAAAGGGGAGCGTCCATGTACCAGCAGCGCAGATACAGGTAAACAACTGTTTCCATTTTCTCTCCACAGGTACTAATGCGGAGAGTGGACTAGATGATACATCTGAGGGAAGGGAACAGAAGGAGACTCCTCAGATTGGAAGGCATGAGATGCACTGTCCTAGGGATGGGGGTTCCACGACCACTGCTCCCGAGAGGAGGAGGCGGGTGGTGGTAGTCGGGGACTCTCTCCTCAGGGGGACTGAGTCATCTATCTGCCGCCCCGCCCGGGAAAACCGAGAAGTCTGCTGCTTGCCAGGAGCTAGGATTCACGATGTGACGGAGAGACTGCCGGGACTCATGAAGCCCTCGGATCGCTACCCCTTCCTGCTTCTCCACGTGGGCACCAATGATATTGCCAAGAATGACCTGGAGCGGATCACTGTGGACTATGTGGCTCTGGGAAGAAGGATAAAGGAGTCTGAGGCACAAGTGGTGTTCTCGTCCATCCTCCCGTGGAAGGAAAAGGCCTGGGTAGAGACCGTCGAATCGTGGAAGTCAACGAATGGCTACGCAGGTGGTGTTGGAAAGAAGGCTTTGGATTCTTTGACCATGGGATGGTGTTCCAAGAAGGAGGAGTGCTAGGCAGAGATGGGCTCCACCTAACGAAGAGAGGGAAGAGCATCTTTGCGAGCAGGCTGGCTAACCTAGTGAGGAGGGCTTTAAACTAGGTTCACCGGGGGAAGGAAACCAAAGCCATGAGGTAAGTGGGGAAGTGCAATACCGGGAGGAAGCAGGAGCAGGAGAGTGCGAAAGGGGAGGGCTCCTGCCTCATACTAAGAAAGCAGGACAAACAGCAAGTTATCTCAAGTGCCTATACAAAAATGCAAGAAGCCTGGGAAACAAGCAGGGAGAACTGGAAGTCCTGGCACAGTCAAGGAATTATGATGTGATTGGAATAACAGAGACATGGTGGGATAACTCACATGACTGGAGTACTGTCCTGGATGGATATAACTTTTCAGGAAGGACAGGCAGGGCAGAAAAGGTGGGGGAGTTGCATTGTATGTAAGAGAGCAATATGACTGCTCAGAGCTCCGGTATGAAACTGCAGAAAAACCTGAGTGTCTCTGGATTAAGTTTAGAAGCGTGAGCAACAAGGGTGATGTCATGGTGGGAGTCTGCTATAGACCACCGGACCAGGGGGATGAGGTGGACGAGGCTTTCTTCCAGCAACTAATGGAAGTTACTAGATCGCAGGCCCTGGTTCTTATGGGAGACTTCAATCACCCTGATATCTGCTGGGAGAGCAATACAGCACAGACAATCCAGGAAGTTTTTGGAAAGTGTAGGGGACAATTTCCTGGTGCAAGTGCGGGAGGAACCAACTAGGGGCTGAGCTCCTTTTGACCTGCTGCTTACAAACCGAGAAGAATTAGTAGGGGAAGCAAAAGTGGATGGGAACCTGGGAGGCAGCGACCATGAGATGGTCGAGTTCAGGATTCTGACACAGGGAAGAAAGGAGAGCAGCACAATATGGACCCGGGACTTCAGAAAAGCAGACTTTGACAACCTCAGGGAACTGATGGGCAGGATCCCGTGGGAGAATAACATGAGGGGGAAAGGAGTCCAGGAGAGTTGGCTGTATTTTAAAGAATCCTTATTGAGGTTGCAGGAACAAACCATTCTGATGTGTAGAAAGAATAGTAAATATGGCAGGCCACCAGCTTGGCTTAACAGTGAAATCCTTGCTGATCTTAAACACAAAAAAGAAGCTTACAAGAAGTGGAAGATTGGACAAATGACCAGGGAGGAGTATAAAAATATTGCTCAGACATGCAGGAGTGAAATCAGGAAGGCCAAATCACACCTGGCGTTGCAGCTAGCAAAAGATGTTAAGAGTAACAAGAAGGGTTTCTTCAGGTATGTTAGCAACAAGAAGAAAGTCAAGGAAAGTGTGGGCCCCTTACTGAATGAGGGAGGCAACCTAGTTACAGAGGATGTGGAAAAAGCTAATGTACTCAATGCTTTTTTTGCCTCTGTCTTCACGAACAAGGTCAGCTCCCAGACTGCTGCACTGGGCAGCACAGCATTGGGAGGAGGTGACCAGCCCTCTGTGAAGAAAGAAGTGGTTCGGGACTATTTAGAAAAGCTGGACGAGCACAAGTCCATGGGGCCGGATGCGCTGCATCCGAGAGTGCTAAAGGAGTTGGCGGATGTGATTGCGGAACCATTGGCCATTATCTCTGAAAACTCATGGCGATCGGGGGAGGACCCGGATGACTGGAAAAAGGCTAATGTAGTGCCCATCTTTAAAAAAGGGAAGAAGGAGGATCCTGGGAACTACAGGCCAGTCAGCCTCAGCTCAGTCCCTGGAAAAATCATGGAGCAGGTCCTCGAGGAATCAATTCTGAAGTACTTAGAGGAGAGGAAAGTGATCAGGAATAGTCAGCATGGATTCACCAAGGGCAAGTCATGCCTGACTAATCTAATTGCCTTTTATGATGAGATAACTGGCTCTGTGGATGAGGGGAAAGCAGTGGATGTATTGTTCCTTGATTTTAGCAAAGCTTTTGACACTGTCTCCCACAGTATTCGTGCCAGTAAGTTAAAGACCGATGGGCTGGATGAATGGACTATAAGGTGGATAGAAAGCTGCCTAGAATGTCGGGCTCAATGGGTAGTGATCAATGGCTCCATGTCTAGTTGGCAGCCGGTATCAAGTGGAGTGCCCCAAGGGTCGGTCCTGGGGCCGGTTTTGTTCAATATCTTCATTAATGATATGGAGGATGGAGTGGATTGCACCCTCAGCAAGTTTGCAGATGACACTAAACTGGGAGGAGAGGTAGATATGCTGGAGGGTAGGGATAGGATACAGAGGGCCCTAGACGAATTAGAGGATTGGGCCAAAAGAAATCTGATGAGGTTCAACAAGGACAAGTGCAGAGTCCTGCACTGAGGACGGAACAATCCCATGCACCACTACAGACTAGGGACCGAATGGCTAGGCAGCAGTTCTGCGGAAAAGGACCTAGAGGTTACAGTGGACAAGAAGCTGGATATGAGTCAACAGTATGCTGTTATTGCCAAGAAGGCTAACGGCATTTTGGACTGTATAAGTAGGGACATTGCCAGCAGATCGAGGGACGTGATCGTTCCCCTCTATTTGACATTGGTGAGGCCTCATCTGGAGAGCTGTGTCCAGTTTTGGGCCCCACACTACAAGAAGAATGTAGAAAAATTGGAAAGAGTCCAGCGGAGGGCAACAAAAATGATTAGGGGACTGGAACACATGACTTATGAGGAGAGACTGAGGGACTGTTTAGTCTGCAGAAGAGAAGAATGAGGGGGGATTTGATAGCTGCTTTCAACTACCTGAAAGGGGGTTCCAAAGAGGATGGATCTAGACTGTTCTCAGTGGTAGCAGATGACAGAATGAGGAGTAATGGTCTCAAGTTGCAGTGGGGGAGGTTTAGGAAAAACTTTTCACTAGCAGGGTGGTGAAACACTGGAATGTGTTACCTCGGGAGGTGGTGGAATCTCCTTCCTTAGAAGTTTTTAAAGTCAGGCTTGACAAAGCCCTGGCTGGGATGATTTAGTTGGGGATTGGTCCTGCTTTGAGCAGGGGGTTGGATTAGATGACCTCTTGAGGTCCCTTCCAACCCTGATATTCTATGATTCTATGATATAGAGCTGGAATAGTCAGGGATTCAAGAACAGGCATTTGAAAGAATAAATAAAATCATAAGTGAGGTACCCATCCAATCTCTGCAGAGCAGCTACATCCACAGTGTGATGCCTCAGAAGGAGGCCTAGGAGCAGTACTGATGGAAAATCAGCAGCCTCTAGCACTGGCTAGTAGAGTCCGGAGAGACACAGAAAGGGGATATGCTCAGACAGAAAAGGAGCTACTGGCTGTAGCCTTTAAAATGGAATGATTCCATCAGGGAGACGTGCAGTCTGATCACAAGCCATTAGAAAGCATCATGAAGTCATTGCAGAGTGTACCCATGCAACAACACATTACTGAGGCTGCAGTGCTATGATGTGAGGATTTTTTGCCCAGGAAATTTGCTCCTGGTGACACATTTTCCAGAGTACAACACAGATGGCTCTGTGGGACAGATATATTTTATCAACATGCTACAATATCTTCATATTCCAATGGGAGGCTCCCCACAACCCAGCAAAGCACAGAACAGGATACAGTCATAGAATCATAGAGTCGTAGGACTGGAGGGACCTCGAGAGGTCATCTAGTCCAGTTCCCTGCACTCAAGGCAGGACTAAGTATTATCTAGACCATCCCTGACAGGTGTTTGTGTAACCTGCTCTTAAAAACCACCAATGATGGAGATTCCACAACCTCCCTAGGCAATATATTCCAGTGCTTAACGACACTAACAGGAAGTTTTTCCAAATGTCCAACCTAAACTGCCCGTACTGCAATTTCCATTGCTTCTTGTCCTATCCACAGAGATTAACCAGAATAATATTTCTCTTTCCTCCTTCTAACAACCTGTCCCCTCTCAGCCTTCTCTTCTCCAGACTAAACAAAACCATTTTTTCCCCAATCTTTTCTCATAGGTCAAGTTTTCTAGACCTTTAATCATTTTTGTTGCTCTTCTCTGGACTTTCTCCAATTTGTCCACATCTTTCCTTAAATGTGGCACCCAGAACTGGACACAATACTTCAGTTGAGACCTAATCAGAGAGGAGTAGATTGGAAGAATTAGTACTTGTGCCTTGCTTACAATGCTCCTGGTAACACGTCTCCAGAACGATGTTTACTTTTTTTGCAACTGTGTTACACCGTTGACTCATATTTGGCTTGTGATCCACTATGTCCTTTGTGGATCTGGGCCTTAATCTATCTGTACATCAGATCCCCCTTTGTGTAATGGGGAGAATAGCACTTCCTTACCTCACAAGGGTGTGTGAGGAGAAATGCATTAAAGATGGTTGGGTATCCTTGGGTAAAGGAGACCATATAAAAACTATATAGGTGGATGCACTAAATATTTTGAGGCTTGCTCATGACAAAATAGCATCCAATTAACTACATAATATGTATAGATTACTTAAACTAACCATATTTAACCACTTTTCAATTAACAGTTTATTATCATTACATCGCTTTTGTAACATTGGGCCAGATGTTAGCAGATGTGAATTGGCTTTGCACACCCATTCTTTTCTGTTAAGTGTCCATTATCTGCATGTCCATCTAGATTACATATGTCTAAGAAGTAATCTTTTTTTAATTTCTCCATTAATTACAGCATACACTAATCCATGTGATGTTTTCTATTGTGGCAAATAATGGCAGGTGTATTACAAACTTCTTAGGATGGCTTTTATTAGTATTCCATTGACTGCCTCTGTCATAAATATAAAGGGAAGGGTAAACCCCTTTAAAATCCCTCCTGGCCAGGGGAAAGCTCTTCTCACCTGTAAAGGGTTAAGAAGCTAAAGGTAACCTCGCTGGCACCTGACCAAAATGACCAATGAGGAGACAAGATACTTTCAAAAGCTGGGAGGAGGGAGAGAAACAAAGGGTCTGTGTGTCTGTCTATATTCTGTCTTTGCCAGGGATAGACCAGGAATGGAGTCTTAGAACTTTTAGTAAGTAATCTAGCTAGGTACGTGTTAGATTATGATTTCTTTAAATAGCTGAGAAAAGAACTGTGCTGAATAGAATAACTATTTCTGTCTGTGTATCTTTTTTGTAACTTAAGGTTTTGCCTAGAGCGGTTTTCTATGTTTTGAATCTAATTACCCTGTAAGGTATCTACCATCCTGATTTTACAGGGGGGATTTCTTTATTTCTATTTACTTCTATTTTTATTAAAAGTCTTCTTGTAAGAAAACTGAATGCTTTTTCATTGTTCTCAGATTCAAGGGTTTGGGTCTGTGGTCACCTATGCAAATTGGTGAGGCTTTTTATCCAACATTTCCCAGGAAAGGGGGGGTGCAAGTGTTGGGAGGATTGTTCATTGTTCTTAAGATCCAAGGGTCTGGGTCTGTAGTCACCTAGGCAAATTGGTGAGGCTTTTTACCAAACCTTGTCCAGGAAGTGGGGTGCAAGGTTTTGGGAAGTATTTTGGTGGGAAAGACGTGTCCAAACAGGTCTTCCCCAGTAACCAGTATTAGTTTGGTGGTGGTAGCGGCCAATCCAAGGACAAAGGGTGGAATATTTTGTACCTTGGGGAAGTTTTGACCTAAGCTGGTAAAGATAAGCTTAGGAGGTTTTTCATGCAGGTCCCCACATCTGTACCCTAGAGTTCAGAGTGGGAGACGAAGCTTGACAGCCTCCAGGTTACATGCTTCTTGTAAGGACATAAGAACAGCCATACTGGGTCAGACTAATAGTTCATGTAGCCCAGTATCCTGTCTTCTGACAGTGGTCAATGCCAAATGCTTCAGAGGGAATGTCTAATCATTTTTGTTGTCCTTCTCATACCTTTTCCAATTCTAATATATAGTTTTTAAGATGGGGTGGTCACAACTGCATGCAGTATTCAAGGTGTGGGCGTACAGTGGATTTATTTTGTGGCATTATGATAGTTTCCGTCTTATTTTCTATCCCTTTCCGAATAGTTCCTAACATTCTGTTAGCTTTTTTGACTGCCAATGCACATTGCGCAGATGTTTACAGAAAATTATCCAGGATGACTCCAAGATCTCTTTCTGAAGTGGTAATAGCTAATTTTATACATCTAGTAGGGATTATATTTTCCAATGTGCTTTACTTTGCACTGATCAACACTGATTTTCTTCTGCTATTGTGTTGCCAGTCACCTAGTTTTGTGAGATCCCTTAGTTACTCTTCACAGTCAACTTTGGACATAAGTATCTTGTGTAATTTGTGAATGTCTGCAAACTTTGCCAACTCATTGTTTACCAGTTTTCCAGATAATTTATGAATATGTTGAACAGCACAGGTTCCATACAGATCTTTGGGAGACCTTGCTGTTTATCTCTTTCCATTTGTGAAACTGACCATTTATTCCTACCCTTTGTTTCTTATCTTTTAACCAGTTACTGAACTATGAGAAGACCCTCTCTCTCGTGCCATGACAGCTTACTTTCCTTAGGAGCCTCTGGTGTGGGACATTGTCAAAGGCTTTCTGAAAATCCAGGTACACTATATCGACTGGATCACTCTTATCCACATATTTATTGGCCCTCTCAGAGAATTCACATAGATTGAGGAGGCATGATTTCCCGTTTTAACCCCTGTTCTCCCTTAGTTAACCCCACCCTCACATCAAGGGATCCTAAAGGGATTAGTGATCAAATGATAGCAGGCTAGAGCCTTGTTAGGAAGCTCTCAACCTAGCCTAGCCGGGTGCTTAGCTCAGCATTCAGCCTCACCAACCGACTGCACTGTAAATTTCAAGCAAGCAAGCACACAGCAAACGAACTAACAGACAAACAAACTCACCCCAAGAGTCACGTAGTCTTTCCTCCTTCACTTGGTGAATTCCCTCACAAAAATCCCCTGTTTACTGCTCCTGTTTGCTGGCTCCTAGCTAAAATTTCCCATTTGTTGTGTATCTATCTATTCATGTTTCAAGCAACGGCAAATGTATAGTGTTCTTTCTCATGTCTCCTCTATTACCAGTAATTACTTGTGTGCTAACCATTTCATGGTTCTGGGGTGAAAATTTTAATAGTGTCCGGTTAGTAATTCAAACTGTACATTACACTTTTACAGAGGTTTCACTTCAGTTAGTGAAACTTATCTGAGACTAGACCAAGTGGGAAACAGAGCAGGTCATTCACAAGTGGTGATTACAATAATAATCTTCACAAGGATAAGGAATTGAGACAAATGGAACTGCAGGCTTAAAAACTCGGTTTACTAGTTCCGATTGTACAGCTACAGACAAATCTTTTCAGCCCTTTTATTAAAGTTACAAAGCCATGGCAAAGCTGGATAAAAATCTAGTGCTGGCATCATCTTCTGCATTTAATGCACCAAGCCAAAAGGACTGCGGTCCTCATCCACAACTGCAACTTTGCCTCTCTGATCATAACCAGTTTCTTCTGAGAACAAAACAGACATGAAAATATTGCAGTATTGCTACCTGCCAGACTCTCGTTCCAATGCTGGGGCAGAAAGTATAAAAAGGAGACCACATGAAAGAAAAAGAAAAAGAAGGAACATCATTTTTGCACAGGTCTCTCCCAAAGTCTTATGAGAACCTCATGTGCCAAAAATCCTATGCTGTTTTGCAGATATACCTGTTGCTTCTCCGTTCTTCTCGAAGACGACAGTGGCAGAAAAAGCATTTGACAGTAGTCTCCTATCCATTTTCGACAGGAAAGTCACAGGACCCATAAAACTCAAATACATTTCTCCTCAAGTCCTTACAGTTTTATAATGGATGGCCCTGTAATTGCACAGCCTTTTACTTGCGAATTAACAATCTGCATTCACAGAAAGAGGATTTACTGGTGATTCAGAGATGTGGACAGTCAAAAGGATCAGCTCTCTTCTTCAACTAGCAAACAAATGAGATGTATCATTTATTTGAAGAAGGGGAGCATTGGTTTGATCAGACAATACCAGGCCAGTAGATCATCCGCTACTTCTTGCAGAATAGTGTGGAGAAACATAATGCTTCCTTTCAATTTCAATGATACTGTATTTTGTGTTAAACCCATTGCAAATTAAGTTGATTGCCTAGAGACTATAGCTCGCAAGAGAGACAAGATAGTGTAATGATCTGTGCGTGCATACCGTACATGTAGGCTACAGCCATCAGTCAACTACAAAATCTTTATCAAGATTCATTCGAGTCAGTGGGAGTCATGTTGTTAAAAGCCAGTGTGCTACTTAGAAAATGTGGAGCTTAATATTGCTGAATGGGGCAAGAAAAAAAGTGGAAGAGACGAAAGGTGAGATCAGAGCAGAAGCAGATAAAATCAGAGCTTAGTGCTCAGGGGTGTACATTACTCTTCATGTAGATGATCACAAATAAACAGTTTTAAAGGAAAACTAATAGCAATATATAATTTATCCAAAGGCATAATTCTTTTTGTTTTTTGTGCTCAACAAAATTATCATCCGTTTTTCATTAGCTTCAGAAATATTATTTTTCAGAATATTGAAGTACTTGCAGGCAAATTCCAGTAACTTCTTTCTTTTCGAACAACTGACAGTAATAAAGTGGCTCCTCGGGATTTGAAAGTGTTAAAAAGAAAGTTAAACTTTAATTATGGTCTGTGAGATGCTAGAGAGAATACTACACTGTAACAATGACATCTGGACTAGTACTAGTGCACGTACTGCATATCTGTCACTGACAACTCACTGGGTTACATTTAATTCAGAATCATCAGTCATGTCTTCTTCTTCTCTAAGCACAGAAAGAAACTACAACAGCATCAGTAGAAACAATGCCAGTGGTGGATAGATTCTTTCATATCAAGTGATTCAAGAAGACGACCTTACAGATGTTAACATAATGGATACAATAAATGTCAGTAAATTTTAAGTGGGCAAGAGTTTCATACACCTTTGCTTACATACTACTTTATAATAGCAAATGAAGCTTTGTCAATTCTCTTTTGCACACACTCCCTTAATACTGCTGAGCCTGATTCCTCTGCCTCTTTGATCTCAATGGAATTACTCTCTATTTACCCCAGTATAACTCTGAAGGAATATGTGACTTAACATCCATTTAATGAGGTGAAATATCTATTCCCATTCTTAGAAATCTAAAACGTAATCTTAAGCAGTTACAAGATTACTCAAATGGCTGGTTGAGAAAAGTCAAGCTCTACATGCTCCACATATTTGTGCGCTGAAGAGGCAGTAATGGATAAGGACTAAAGGACGTCAAATGGAACTACACTTAAATAAGGAAGAGTCAATAGTGTGCACCACAAACCTAAATAGATAAGAAGAATGGTCCTCTCTCACATTGCAGTTCTATATGCCTGACCAAAATGAGTGCACAACAACATGTAGGATTGTCTGGAGATGTTTCTCTTAAAACATGTAACTGTTGCTCCCACAGCTTCACAAGAAGGAGACGTGGATGCAGCCAATTTTAACTGAACAAGTCAGTTGAGAGAAGCAAAACAGCAGAAGCTACTGTAAATTCAGTCCGCTTTGATCCCACATTTAAATGACAGTTCTGGGGCTAACACCTGTCCAGATGCCTTTCCTACAGATCTGAAAACTTATCTGGCAAGCTCTCAATCATTTGGCTATCAGTATCTCAGCTGTACTCCCACTAAATATAGTCTTAACATATACGTCATGTTTCAAGATAGAGTGAACAAATGAGTGCATCTTACTCAATCAGTAATATTGATTCACACATAAGAAGATGCAACTTTGAATTGTCTTCGCAGAGAACTCGCCTTACATATGCACAATTAAATATTAAAAGAATTAGCAGGTGCTCTAATCAAGGCTCTTCAGGATGTGCTCCATGATTTGACCACACATCATTATGTTTGTCCTTTTTATGTTATGAAGTGACCTCTGAGAAGGTGCACATTTTCCTACAGTTTATGGCAATTGCGCCTCTTGTTCATGGTAGATTGACTAGAATCTCTTTCGACTATCTTGTGTATAATCTTTCTTTATGTATGTCTGCTATAATACTCTACGCATTAGCACTGGCCCACTGGGTATCATTTTTATTCCAGGCTTCAAATATACATTCTAATTATTCTACTACTGTACCACCATTTGAACTTAATGTTGGAAATAGATTTTACTTTTCATAAGGTCCACCAACGAAATTACAATTTGTGACACTTAGGTTAAGCTTCCACTAATAAATATGAAATAATATAGCTCTTTGTAATACGATGCATCCTAAATTGCCAAGTTAAAATCACATGCAAGCAAAGAAATGTATACTGTTTCAAAATATCTATATATTATTATGAACCATATTTATAGTGGCATCAGTTGAAAAGTAAGATGTTAAGTTCTATAATGTTCTCTAATATTTACTATGCTAAGCTATTAATTATTATTAATTATTATTAATTATTATTAGCATTGCTGTAGCTCCTAGAGATTGAGGCCCCATTTATTTATGCTTGACCCTGTTTTCTCTAAGCACTACTCCTTCTCTGCTCTGGGAAATATACAAGTTCCCTCTCTCTGACCACAATCACTACCACATCACCCATTGCCCCTACTGCACACCATTCTGTGACCTCCAGTCCACCCTCCAGACTTCTTTACTCCTCTTTTCCACTGCAAAGTCAATTCCACTAGCCAGCAATCCTGATTTACTCCGAATGTCTGCCTCTTCCACTGCTGCTCCCAAAACACAAACTGCCTCTGGGGAAAGTCCTATGGCCACTACTATTCCATGCTTTCCTTTTTTGGCTCCATCATATTTCCTGATAAACAACATTGCTTATCACTCCCTCCTTGGCTCCCCATCTAAAGTTCTAGACTTGGTCCCCCTCACAATGCCCTGGCCAGCATGCCTGAGCTGGGGTGGAGGTGTCATAATTTGCTGGTGGTATAGGTCAATAACTAATTGCCCTTCCTCAGAGCAAGAGGTAAATTGGGAGGGAATTGTGCCTCAAAGTGGTATTTGTGAGGTACAATGCCCCTCAAGGTTACTCCTGGGGTAGTGAAGCTTAAATATCACTCCTTGCTCAGGGCTGTGACTAAAGGCCCAATCTACTCCATGAATTTCTGCTACCTTGGAACATTCCATTTGTATAACCTACTTCAAGGAGTAGATTTTGGGGGTCACTTTAATTTCCTTCACCCTGGACAGTATCTATGCAGCAGAATGCAGGATCCTATATTTTTCTGTTACTGTATCCCTCTCCCCTCTCAGCATGAAAATAGAATGTTTTTAAAGTTGTGTGTTTTGATTAGAAAACAGTATAACAATATAACCATTTTGTCACTAATTCATTTGTGTATTTAGAAACTGATTATGCAGAAAGACAAGTAAGGGAGGCCAAATACAACTAATTAGTAAAGAACACCACTTTAAAATATTTTGTTGCTTTTTAGAAGTACAGAATTTTCTTATACACAGGGCGTTCCTGGATAAATTAGAGAGAGAGTGCATTTTATACTGAGATTTGTGGCAGATCTCTTTTAGTATGCATAGGGGTTCCAACATAATACAATTCATTTAGGAGTATGACACATCTGTGTAATTTGTAGGTGTTGACTGTCTAACCTTCAGACAACTTGATGGAAAAAAATAATTCATCCATAACAGAGACCTTTATTTTTTCTATCCGTAACATTCTAGCTAATGTATTAGAGCTACATGAAAAGAATAGAAAAACGGGAAAAATAAAACAGGAAGAAGAAGAAATGCCTTACTGTACAGAGCTTCAACAAATAATATAAAGATGGATATTTTCCATGTCTTCTAATCCTTTACAGTCCAAGTGCTATAGGTCTTTCTGTGGAACTATCTTACTTATCTTTGTGACAAAGTAAGAGAAAAGCCATTATAATCATATATAGATATGACATATATTCTTCCAGCAGTTCGGATAACTCAAACATGACAACACTGAAGAGTATGTTATGACTATTTTATCTCATGATTGGGATCAACTTCATATTTAATGCTATACCTTCACATACCATAACTATGCTGTAATATACAATTATATGATTTATTTATATCACAGTCATTTTTATCAAAAGAAAACAGGTTAGAGATAGCAAAGGCAGGATAATAAGTAAGGTACCCTAGTACTAACATGACTTTGTTTTTCCTATTGATAATAAATTTAGTTAATTACAGCAGAGTGAATTTTGATTACCCCAGAAAATAAGACCTCTCTCTAAATATTGGCATGCTAGGTGTTGGCGAATTTTGTTAATGGTGAGTTTAGGGTAATGGACAGCAACAAAGCACTAATATCTGCAGATTCTAAAGTAGCTCATTCTAGTGCTAATAATTTTGATTCCAGAAGTGGGATCCCAGCTTGTATAACACTGTTCTTTGCAACAATTGTACAACCTGTGCATTCGGTATCCATTCGTCCTGCATGTACTGACAGATCCATTGGCATGGCATATAGAGAGATGTACCACATTGTGGATCCTGATGCACTGGATTGATTCAATCACAAAGTATGAGAAGCCCAAAAGGGAACCAGAGTGAAGGTGATGGAACCCAGTTGACAATGGAAAACATGAGCAGCAGTGATCAAAAATGGCAGCTGTTTGTTACTGTTTGTTAATCAGTTGTCTGCTATTTCTTTTTGTGCTGATCTCTTTATAAACATAGAGAAATTGATAACGGGGAGTCATTTGATAGCCTTTGTATTGTTCCTTTTCTAGTTTTTGATTTATTTTTTAACCATCAGACTTTTGTTTGCACAAGGGGACAGTACAGCCCTTAGTGCTTGCAAAAGACACTCAAGTGTCTATCATCTAAGGAATGAGTCTAACAGAGCACACTTGCACATGTTGCATCAGCGGTCAGGCAAATGGACTGGTGGCTGCAAGTGCAGTGCAGCCTCAGTTTCCATGTGCACTGATGGTGTTTTTACTGTCAGGAGAACCCCTCCTGCTTCCTCTCTCATCCCAATTGCAGAGGATCCAGTTCTGGCAGGAAACAAATGGTTAGAAGAGTAGAGTATACAGCCGCATTTGGAACGACTGGAACTTTTCTGTAAAGGCTGATCCACCGACTGCTAATTTGACAGAATGCTGAATTCTTTGTGCATGCAAGCTCCCCCAATTTAGCTGCACAAGAAATGTAAGATAAGACCTTTTCTCTGCAACGTATTACAGAAGAAAAACCTACCCTACCATACAGTATATTGTAAATCTCTTGGCTATAGAAGTAAGAATCATATTCTGAAGTATGATAGAATGCACAGGTATGGTGTGCTAAATTTTTTTAAAAAGTAATGAATTTTATGCCTGCACGTTTCTGTTCCTTTGTCTATTTTTAATTCAAATATGTGAAAGCTTTTTTAATACAGACTCCCAGGTGTCAGTTGCTGCCTGGAGTTCCTTTTCTTTTCTCTATTGTTCTCTTAATTGTTACTTCAAAACAATTAGCTGGGCATTCAAATGCAAATGAATGCAAATGTACAGGGGATTGGGTGTGAGAGAAAACCACCATTCGTTAATTTCCACTTCAAGGTCTGCTGGTAGGAACGGCAAAATTGCTTAACAATGTATTTTTCCCTGGGCCGTAAAGGGTGAACTCATGAAGAATCCAACCATCCTGCTGGCTCTGCAATTGTTAAGATTCTGGTGTGTTACTTGGTGAGATTTTTTGAGGGTTTTATTTTTGTTATAGTGGTTGTGCTGAACCTCTCTCTTTATTTATCCCCTCCTTGCTCATTCGTGCTCAAGGACATGCCTAAATAAGTTGGGTGCATCCCTGATTGAGATATGATATGAAATAAAATAAATAAATAATAATATGATCCATCAGGAGATAAACACCCCCTCACCAGTAAGAATGTCTCATGCCTCAAACAAAACATAACTTTTATAATTTATTTTAAAAGCGTGCCTTATTGCATTTATGCCACAGAAGAAAAGACATGCTGACTGATGTGTTGAGACTATGAATGAATTCTAGAGAGATTTTCTCAGTTGTTAAGATAAATCTGATCTCTTTTGGAGCAATTGCAGTCTATTGTGTAAATCTGCATTACTATTTTAGGCTGTGCATAGTAAAACTCTTTATGAAAAGCAGTTGGTTACTCAGCATTCAAAATTGCTTTTCAAATACCTTAGCTTTTCACATCTAATTAATACATCGGAAGCAGTTATAGGACCAAATCCTGCAATCTTCACCCAGGAAAAATTCCTAGGACTGAGAACCAAAGTGTATCCTAATCAGAAATTCCCTTCTCAGAGCAGGAAAATTCCATTGTTCAGCTATGGATTTCCTATCCACCAGTTTGCTTACAGGAGGCATAACTTCCAAAAGGCATTTCTGATATAGTGGGGAGCATATCTCTCAAATGTTGAGAAACATCACTAATTTTAACCCCAAAGTTACCCTCTCACTCTTATTGTTGAAAATTGAGCAGAAATAAAGGACCACAAAACTAGATTCTTGGGGCAATGCCCCTCTTTTGGGGGGTGATTATATGTAGCATAGTGGGGTCCTGGTCCATGATGGTGTTGCCCAGTGGTTAGGACAGTAGCAAAGGACTTGGGAAACCTGGGTCAATTCCCTGCTTTTCCACAGACTTCCTTTGTGGCCTTGGCCAAGTCACCTATTTCCCTCTGTGCCTATGTTCACCACCTGAAAAATGAGGAAATTAGTACTTCTCTACCTTAGAGGGATGTTGAATGAATCCCATAGAATGTTAATTTTACTGTATGTCTATTTCATTTGTTTCCTTCATTTGGGGTCTTTGTCACGCATTGTGTCCTACTTTGGGGCCTTTCTGAGCTGAATGATGTGGCTGCGGGATATGCTTTTAGCACGTGGGTGAAATCCTATACATCTGCTGAAGGGAAGGAGGAAAGAGAAAAGAGGAAGGCGACTCCTTGTCTTTGATGAGCACACAGTTCCCTCACAGCGAGGAGGGGGACACAATCAGCATAATCTTGGGTGGCCATTCCCATGGCACCATGCTTGAAACTACATGGTCTTTCAGAGGTTTCTGGGTTCTCAGGAGGATGATTCGCTTGCGCACAATTTCCCGCTTTCTGTGTGTCCCCATCATGTTGGCCAATACTTCGTTTAAATTAGTGCCCTCTTTTCCCAAGGAGGACATCCCTTTGTAATGATTTGATCCCAAACAAAGACTTCAGGATTTGGTCCACAACTAATATACAAATGTCAGAAAGGGCCTTTAATCATAATGGTTCTATTTCCCCCCTGCTTAAAACCTGGGGAAATTAAAATATTTGTCTTCATTATGACACAAGCACCTGTGGAAGCTTGGAAGGTACTGGATGTATCTCCTTATGCGAGGAATAAATGTCTCATCCCAACAGTCAGTGCCCTTATTGCAACCTATTCATACTTCACCAACCAATATATTTTATCTTTGTGTACGGCTGAAGATTTAATGGGATTTAAAAAGGCAAATAAAAATACATCTATCTTCCAATAATTACAAAAGAGGTTATTATTAGCCAGTGAAGTAATACTAAAGCAGACTGAAGTGCAGGAAAGGGGAAAAGATTTCAATAGCTAAGTATATTAAGCAAGTATTTAAAAAGATAAGCATGTTATATCCTACAGTTCTTAGAATGTTTTTGTCATAAACAAGTTGTTTCAGATCTTTTCCCTTTTCTTTTACATGGCTGAAGTGGTTTCAGCTTTAAGATATGAAGAATATTTCTAAATAGGAATGAAGGTGATGAGTAAATATACTTGAAGATCTCACTTTGGTACAGTGCTGTGTCAGAGTTGCTGTGGTAACAGAATTAAAAGTTGGGTTTGGTAAAAGAATTAGAAGTACCTGGCCTCCATTTGTTCATGTTCATTATTATCACTGGTTTCAGAGTAGCAGCCATGTTAGTCTGTATTTGCAAAAGAAAAAGGAGAACTTGTGGCACCTTAGAGACTAACAAATTTGTTAGTCTCTAAGGTGCCACAAGTTCTCCTTTTCTTATTATTATCACTCTGACTTGCAGGCAAAGGTGGTAGAACTAGCCCTCATGTATGTAGCTATATAACAGTAAGGTTGTTTCCTATGTACTGTATCTTTAAAATTAAGTGGGCACCCTAACCTGTCTATAGATCACTCCCTGCGAGTTCATTCTGGCCATCTGCTGTTGTTGAGCATCACACACTGTATACGCACTTTGAGACTTTATATTCATCCTTTCTTTGTAGATTCCATTAATCTAAAAAGAGAAAAGCCGTTAAGACTGAAACTCTGTCCTCACTCCAGTAACTCCTTTAAATTTTGTCTCCTACTTTCACAAACATCTTCACACTTTCTTCCATGTTGTCCCTTGTGCTTGGAACTCTGCCTCCAAACCGTTTCACTGAGCCACCTGCATTCAAATCCCTCTTCCAAACTAATTTCTGCGGCAAAGCCTCTGAAAAGTGCCTTACTAACCGTGTGAGCAACCACCTGCTCTCAGCATTGTCACCCTTCTCCTAACTCTCCTGACCCCTATGCACCAACACTATTTGTGTGTGTGTGTGTGTGTGTGTGTGTGTGTGTGTATTTACACACACACAAAGACACACACACACGCAGGTCATAAATTCATGTGCAGGTCTTTGTGCTCAGGCAAAGCTCAGCTGGTATAAATGGAAGCCAGCTTGAGGCCTCTCTGAAAACTTTGTCCTGAATGTGGACTCCCCTCCCACCTTATAAGCCTGGGCCTGAGCTGCTGGAACTTAAACAGAGGATGTGCCGTTGTTGTGTCCTGAACACTGAATAATCACTGTGTCCCTTCACCTCCCCACTCATTCTGCACTTGTGGCTGATTTACAGAGATTGACTGTGTTCAGGGCCAGTTTTAGGCATAGACAGACAGTTGTCTAGGGTTGGACCATGGGCTCTTTGTTGCTGTTCTCGGTGTTCTGCAGCGGTGAAGGGAAGCGTAAACAAAAGTCTTCTTGTCCCTCGGGCTGGAGAGCTAGAACTCTCTTCTCTATTGCACTCCGATACTAGGACCTGGAACAGTGGCTCCTCATGTGTGTCCAGCTAGCAAATTTCATCAGGCTCTGAGGTTGAGGAGCGTGTGTGTGTGTGTGTGTGTGCGCACATGCACACCTGCATGCTATTATAAGGTGCTCACAATGGATGGGGAATGGCTCTATTTTAGAGTTGGGGAACCAATATACCAATACTGGCAACAGAGTTTTGCATAAGACTAGACTCTTGGAGGCAGGTAGCTGTGATGGCTAGGCAGCAGTTCTGCGGAAAAGGACCTAGGGGTGACAGTGGACGAGAAGCTGGATATGAGTCAGCAGTGTGCCCTTGTTGCCAAGAAGGCCAATGGCATTTTGGGATGTATAAGTAGGGGCATAGCGAGCAGATCGAGGGACGTGATCGTTCCCCTCTATTCGACACTGGTGAGGCCTCATCTGGAGTACTGTGTCCAGTTTTGGGCCCCACACTACAAGAAGGATGTGGATAAATTGGAGAGAGTCCAGCGAAGGGCAACAAAAATGATTAGGGGTCTAGAGCACATGACTTATGAGGAGAGGCTGAGGGAGCTGGGATTGTTTAGTCTGCAGAAGAGAAGAATGAGGGGGGATTTGATAGCTGCTTTCAACTACCTGAAAGGGGGTTCCAAAGAGGATGGCTCTAGACTGTTCTCAATGGTAGCAGATGACAGAACGAGGAGTAATGGTCTCAAGTTGCAATGGGGGAGGTTTAGATTGGATATTAGGAAAAACTTTTTCACTAAGAGGGTGGTGAAACACTGGAATGCGTTACCTAGGGAGGTGGTAGAATCTCCTTCCTTACAGGTTTTTAAGGTCAGGCTTGACAAAGCCCTGGCTGGGATGATTTAACTGGGACTTGGTCCTGCTTTGAGCAGGGGGTTGGACTAGATGACCTTCTGGGGTCCCTTCCAACCCTGATATTCTATGATTCTATGATTCTATGATTCTATGATGCAGCTCCTGATGAGTAAAAAGGACTGGTAATAATTTAAAAAGCGAAAGCATTCCTGTGCATCAAAGCTATGGATGTAACATAATATATATCTAACACATTTTATGCAGTAAAGATAAATAGAAAGAACACAAATGTGTAATCCCATCACCAACATCAAAGCATGCAGATTTCAGAAAGAGAAACATGATTAGGATGTGATTCAAGATATAAAGCTTTTCACATCTCAGCAAAATTCATATATATATTCTCTTGCGCAATACAGTTTGTGTAGCTCAGATCTCTGTCTTTAGTACGTTCCAGTATCCTTCCTTTTATGTCTGGCACTCCCCATTCAGATTTTTTTTAACAGATAAAATCCCCCCAGCCTTTCTTCTTGATAATCCTTTCATTTTTCCCCCCTTATCTCTTTCTTTGCCTTCATTGTTTGATTGTGCCACTTACACAGGCCTTTACACAAGGTTAGTCAAATTAAACATTAGCTAGCTCAATAGGTAGCTGGATAACTTCTCTTGCTTGCTACTAAGATAAACATCCAGACACTGGATGTTGGAGTTTTCTTCTTTTCCACCTTCATTGTTTCAAGGGGCTGTTTTTGAGGAACAGGTGACTCATTTTCTTGAATGTTCCTTAGGAGAAGTTTGCCTTTATAATACTTTGTGATAAACACTTCTCTGTTCTAAAAACATGCGGTAGCAGCGGTTAGTTTTAGTGCATCATCTTGATTTGGATATGGCTCTTGTGGAGTGTTTAATATTCTTGCTTTGACTGGTGACTGCTGCCATTGAGTATCTGGAGATTTCATAATCCCCTGGTATGCTGTGAGGTATAGACTCCAGAATGTACTCTACGAATCAGAGCAGCAGGACTGAACAGAGGAACTACTGCAGATCCCACAGCTCCACAAGACTTCAGCTGCTAGAATGCAAGACAGGGATGGACCATAAATTCCAGAACTTGGATAGGATGCGTGGCTTACAAAGAGAGAGGCCTCACATGGCCATATTCTTTGCATTTAAGGTCTAAGCTGGAACAATAATCCTTTTTCAGTTTGCTCAGTATGAGTTTTCACTTCATTGTGGAGCTTAATAATGGAGCTCATGGTTGCGGGGGGCATTGGCAAGCCCTGTGTGTATAAGTTGGAATGGTGATACCTGCACTAAACTAGGCTATTGCCATTGCTCTTTGCCCTTCTGTTTCGTAAATGATACAACAGTCACCCTTAAAACAAGCCAGCCCTTGCAGTGTTGCCAACTCTTGACATTTTTCATGAGTGAGGAGATTTTGTCTGGGGCTGGAGCCAGTCTCATGATGACATGAGATGCCCCAGCCCTTTAGCAAATATAAGCCATCTGGCTGGTTGCCTGCTCCACTTACCCACCCTCAGGGCAGAACAACCAATCAGAGCTGCTATAGGAAAAGGTCTCTCTCCTCCACCCTTCTCCTCAGCAACCCAAAGCTGTTCTCAAAGGAGGAGACGTGGAAAGAGGGAGCGAAAGATTCTATGAGCTCTGGGCACCTCTGAGGCTCCTTCATCCCCTCCAGGAGCAAGGGGTGCAGGATGGTACCTTTACTCCTCCCGCCTCCCTGCAGCATCTGGCCTGGGAGCGGGCAGAGCGTGGAGAAGAGCTACTGAAACTACCTCTCCCAGCCTGGAAAGGGCAGAGGGAACCCCTCTGTAGTCTCCAGGCCTGGGAGAGGACGGATAAGAGCTCCAGGAGGAGTAGAGGTGAGGCTGAGCTGAGGGGGGCTGAACTGAAGGGGTAGAGCAAAATTTATTGCTAGGTAGGGGATGGTCAGCTGTCAGGGGGTCAGAGATCCTGCAGCAGGAGGCAAAGTCACTTTACCCAATACATTCAGAAGAGTTGGCAACATAAATTTTCTCTCAGACACACTGAGGATGGGCAGGGGGAGTTCAAAAATCAGAAGACAGGCCAAAGAACACAATATAATCTCGGAGTTTTGGGGCCAATCTCATGATTTTTGAACTCTTGAGGTTGTCAATACTGCAACTGCCTTACTACATGTAATAGATAGATATCTAATTAATGCTCCCTCCCTATTTCTAGCACTGCCTAGGTAAAAAGAATAATGGAAAATACTGGGAAAATAGAGGTAATATCCAATTATCTATATCCAATTGGTAAGATTTTAAGATCTGCCACTATGTGTTCACTTTCAAGTTTACACACACACACAAAGACTAGGGGCTTTAAAAGAGGATGTTTTGCTACAGTTAGCTTGACTACATTTTCTGGAAGGTCACCTCAAGATGCCATCTAGTTCTGCCCCCTGTACTAAGACAGGACTAAATATATATAATCCCTAACAGGTGTTTGTCCAACCTGTTCTTCGAAACCTCCAGTGAGGGGATTCCACAACCTCTCTTAGTAACTAATTCCAGTATTTAACTATCCTTATACGTTTTTCCTAATATGTAACCTATATCGCCCTTGCTG
Source organism: Chelonia mydas (assembly GCF_015237465.2). NCBI lineage: Eukaryota > Metazoa > Chordata > Testudines > Cheloniidae > Chelonia > Chelonia mydas. Next base: position 107,343,325 of record NC_057852.1, read on the forward strand.
CAGAGAGCAAGTCGATTACTTCCTGTCCTACTTTCGTGGACATGGAGAACAATTGATCACCATCCAAATTTTAATCCTACTTAACTAGTTTACAAGTACAGCAAGTCCCTGGGATGGACTCTGTCCTTACCAGACCCTGTCCCTTCAGCTGTGAGCAATCAATAAAGCTTGCTGACATCATTTGGACATTAGACCTCTCTGATGAGTAGTGACTGGCTACAGCAAGGCAGCCAGTCACATATAGGCTTTTTTGCAATGGATTTTTCACAGTTCTGAATGACTGACCTGAAGTGCCAACAACTTGCTGCCAGCAAACGCAATCAGATAAACAAATCTGCCTTCCACCCTCCAGCTCCGATGGCTCCTAGCCCAAAGAAAGGTGGCTGGGGACAGTTAGTACTGCCAGGGCAGGGACGTTGGCTACTGTAGCTCACTAATGAGCTTTTATGTGCTGTAGTTGGAGTCTTGTGTTGGCATATTCTCTAATTATTCTCTTTAAACCTGTCCTATCTCTTGCCATCTAGCCATTGTGAATGTATGCACTGGTAGTATAGTAATGCTTGTCTTACACGTTTGCACCCTGGACCGTTCCCGGGGCCAGCTGGCTGTTTGAATGCGGTTTCCATTGAAGCTGCAGGTTGTCCGAGTGGAGTTGGAGATGGAGTCTCTTCATACTGATTCCAGTAGGCATTAGGAACAGAAACTCGTGCCTTTTTTTCCCCTCTGTTAACTACTAATTGGGGTAATCTAACCTGGTGCTAGTGCTCGGTCTGAATGGTCCTTTTCTGTCACACTCACTCTACTCAGAGTAATGCACCCTTCAATTAGTTATGGACCATTTCTCCCATCACAGGCTGCTCTTTTCTCAATATTATTTAACAGGGTAGTGTTAATTGCTTACAGATTATGCTTTTCTGTCCACAATGCTCCCATTAAGGTCTCCTGCTTTGGACTCTCTTACAAAGTTCCCTGGAACTTGCTAATCCATTAGACCACTCAGTTTAGATTATGAAGCACTTTGAGAGAGACTCACCCCTTCAGTGCCCCTGGCTCTCTTTCTCATCTATTTTAGTGATTCTCTGATTCTTTCATCTTGTTTTTGCCTCCCTCACCTAGCTATCCTGATTTATCTTCCCTGTTCTGTCTCCCTGCTTTCTCTCTTCCTCAGCTCCATCAAAACTTATTGCCTACTGACCATGAGCGTTGCCCTTCCCCATACTTTTCCATTTCTTTCTTCTCATTTAGATGTAGATTTCCCAAGCCAGTTCTTCCTCCTACATCTGCTCTGTGCCATGTACAACAGCCCTCCTCAATATCTTTAACTAACCCTCCTTCACCATTCCTTCTCCTACCCTTGCTTCCCATTCTACTCGGTTCCTACCACCAACCTCCCATTTCTTATTTTTCACTACATCTAACCAACAAGATCTCAACCCCCAACCATTATCCTTCCACACAGTTACATCTGGTTTATCTCTTGTGTGGTCCCTGTTGTTTCTAAAAATCTGTCCTGCTGGCACATTACAGTCCCTTAGAAATCAACTACCCTCTACTCAGCCCTATGACACATTCTGCCTAACTCGAGCTTCACCATGCAGTGGAAGAGCAAAAAGACTGTGTAATGATAAAGCAGACCTTTGTTAAATAGAATATTTCTGCATCCATCCTATTCCGGGCAAAATTTAGATTAATCCACAGTGCTACATCTTTCATGTTCTGGGGCACAGCGCCAGCGTTGCAACTGCTGCAGAAGACAAGAACAAAGAGTGAAGATAAGGAGTCGTGGTGTAGAAGAGAGGAGGGAGAGAGAGGTGGGAAAATATTTTGTATTCCTGGAATGACTGTGACACAATCATAATAATTCTGAAATAATTATATTTGTTATCAGTCAACATAATTTCCTGCCGTTCTCCACACAACATCATTTTCCTTTCCTAACAGTCAGTCTGAACAAACGGTTCTGTCCTTGTTATTATTTTAGCACGGAGCAGAGTAATGTTGGTTGAGCTAATAGTGTAAACACACGGCTATCACTTAAAAATGCCAAAAGATGATATGCAACTTTTTTCTATTGCTTTTCGACAGGGGGCAACCACAGCTGGTAACAATGAATATTTTCCTAACATTTTGCCCACAAAGTTGTGGTTTTGTCTTATAATATTGGACTGCAATATTGCTGTAACACCAAGTCTATTCTGTTTAGGTTACTACACAGAGCCCACAAGAGAATTAATATTCAGTGCATTAAATAGTATCAGACAAACCCAGTATCATGCTGTAGGCTAACAACGTGTAATAACATATTTAAAATAACAATGGATTTTAGCCTATGATTTATGAAAAGGAAACATATTTACCCCCTTTTTCTCCCATGGGGCACAGAGAGGTGAATTTCACTTCTCTCCGCCAGAAAGCCCCACTGTTTTCCAGTGGGATTCACCTAAGAGAAAGTAGGTGATGTCATCACCCCCAATTTCCCATTGGAGTTCTGTCAGTGGGGACAGCAGCTGTAGCTTGTGCTATGGGCTCCATAGGAATTCTGACAGCAGGGGACACACTACATCAATATATTCCCTGGCTGCCATGGTCGTGCCACTTCTCAGATGGGGACACACAATTTTTTGAGTTCCATATTGTGCAGTGTCAAATTATCCCCGGTGGTCTTTCTATTACTAGAAGTCCCACAGCTTGACTTAAACTAACAGAAGTTCACACAAACCAGGAATAAGTCTGGCCCAGTTGTCTACTTTCTTGTTAAAGTCACTGTCTGATCTATCAAGCCAAACTCAGTTCTGGTGGAAGGAGATCCAGATCTCATTGACTTCACTGGGAGCTGCACTCCCTTCCTCCAGAGTTGCATTTGGCTCCTTGTGTTTAATGATACTGCTGTATAATAATGAGACTACTTAACAATTGCTGTGCTCTTTACCCATTGTCTCAAGTAACAGATAATTCATTGCACATATAAATATGAGGAAATCAAAATGGAGTCTAAGAAACTTTAGTAGCTTGGATGGGAACCAAGAAGTGGGAAAGCAGGTGTGGTAGATATCGAAACTTAATAGGAGAAATAACTTGTTAGGCCATTTGTCCATTCTTGTTCTAAGGCAAGACCAACCGGGCTCTACAATGTATTCTGATACTACTGCCTATCGTGTTGACCCATATTGTCTTATTGTTTCCTTGTATCCCCCCATCTGTCTCTATTTATTTGTTGTCTCTTGTCCTATACTTAGATTGAGAGCTCCTTGGGGCAATGACTAGGGTTTTTTTGTTTGTGTCTGTACAGTGCCTAGCACAATGAGATCCTGATCCATAACTAGGACTCCTAGGCATTACAACAGTACAAATACTACTAACTAATAATAAATAATAATATTTTGTCCAGTTCAGTTTTAAATTGACTTCAAAGAAAGTACCTAACATACTGTTGATGCCACACAAATAGTAATATTGCAAGGAGGTTTCGAGTACAGTGAGCTGTAGCTCACGAAAGCTTATGCTCAAATAAATTTGTTAGTCTCTAAGGTGCCAAAAGTACTCCTTTTCTTTTTGCGAATACAGACTAACATGGCTGCTACTCTGAAACAAGGCTCTATGTTAGATGTGGACTTATTCAATATCTTTATTCATGTTGTGGGAGTGGGGAATGTTGATTAAATGTACAGGTGATATTAAATTGAAGGCAAATACTAATGAGGGCAAATTACACAATAGAATCTTTAGAAGTCAGAAATATGGAAAGTAGCAAAATGAGATTCAGCTTGCAAAAAAGTCAGCTGGAAATAATAGCCTAACCAGACTAGTGGATGTAGAACACATCCCCCTTACTTATGGCTATGTGAGATTTGGCTTGGACAGCCTAAAGGGAAAACTACAGCTACAGTATGTCCCACAACTGCAGCATCATACAGTCTTCCATCAAAATTGACTGAATTGGAGTGTTTGACAACAACAAAACAACAACAACAAAAGAAGAGGTAATATTAATGGAGGCTACCATGTATTAACAAAAGGGAAGGAAGTTTGATTCCCTGAGGAGAAGAACATTTCTATCATTTATTCCAATGGGAAAAGCAGGTAATTCTGAAGTAAGTCCATACATTTCAACATGTATTTTAAATGTTTTTTTTTTTAAGGTTTAAATGGTTTTAGAGTGTGGTTTTTAAATTGATTTTATTTACTTTGCAAGCACTGGGGCTTGGGATTTCTAGAGGAAACTATATAATTTGACTCCCCAGTGCTCCTGTGAGCCCTTTGGACATTCCTCTGTATTCTCTCTTTCCCCCATCAGGGCTCAGAGGAGTGCACAGGGGAGGTTTCCATGCCAGCCAACTTCTCTCTCTTTATTCTTATTCCAAAATCACATTGACAAGAACAAGGAAAGTTTTTAAAGCGGGGATGAGAACTGAAAACAAGCTAATAGGAAAGAGTTCGCTGCTATCCAGATTTGCTGCCTTTTAACAGGGACATAGCTACTTCCAGGAAGTAATCATACAGGTATCCACTATCAGAAAGCTTTACATTTCCAGGGTATTTCTTTAATAATTATTGCTTATATAGATATAGATTGATATCTATAAACATTTATTACATTTTCTGTATGTGTTTATCTATATGTCTATCTATCTATAACTGGATATAGATGTAGATGTGCATGTGCGCGTGTGCGTGTGTATATATATATAATAAAATGGTGAGTACAAAAACTCTGGCATTTTCTACAAATGATACACTAATATCAGGCTTTTAAATATTTTATCAAGCAATGGGCATTTCACTTAGGGGCTGATTTCCAGAGATACTGAACACCCATCACTCCAGTCAAAGCCTTTGGGACTGGGGAAGTGTCAACATCTCTAAAATCTGGCCCTTAGTCCCATCAGTTGTGAATCACAGGGCATCCAGTGAATCTGAACATCAGCGAATTTAAAACAGAGTCAGAGGAAGTACTTTTTCTGCAGTGTATAGTCAATCAGTGGTGAAATCACTGCCACAGAAATCGCCAAGGTAAGCTATTTGGGAGGATTAAAAAAGGATTAGGTGTCTATATGAACAGGAATAACATTTGCAGTTTTGTAGCTATGCTACCAAGGCTGAAAAGTTACACAGGTGATGAAGCCTCAAGCTTCAGAGTTTAAACTGACAACCCATGGGGTGAGTAAGGAATTGTTGCCTCCACATTCAACAACTGCCCAGGGGCATTATTGTTCTTTTCTGACTATGGGGTTTAGGGGCATTGTAAGAGGCATGATACTGGATAGATGAACTAATGATGTCTCCTAGTATGGCAAAGCCTATATTTCTGTGACTGCAAATTTGTTCTAGCTGTGATACTTTTGGAATAGATCTTTTCCGAGGGAACAGCCTGTGAGTTAGTTGTACGGAGAGGAAGAAAATTTGCGACAATGCCCATGATGATGAATTTGCTCTTGTCCTGTTTGCTTGGTATGCCCTACTGTGAATAATACATTCTTTGTCACTGAGCAAGATCAATTCAATGGACACATGAAGCAGGAGAAGCTTCCTCCCACACAAGAGATATCAAAACTCTTAAAGCTCTGTCTACAATCAAGTGAACTAGCTGTGGTGCCCACAGGGCCAAAGCTAAGATTCACAGGGCCAGGAGAAGATGCCAAAGCAGTGCCCCATGTGGCTGCCACAGTGTCCTTCCTTGCAATACCCCAGCCCTCCCCAAAGGGCTTGCCTTTATTGCATTTGTGCCCCCTCACTTATACCTTTATGTTTCTATTTAACTCTAATCTGGTCAGAAAACTGGCTTGCCCACACACCACTGCTGCCTACCCACACACATCCAGCCCTCCATGCTCTGCTTACTCAGCTAGGCACAAGCACACGTATACTCACCCACATTAACCGCCCTCCCCCACCCCTCCAACTAACATCCACTAGGCCACCCATACTCTCAGCCAGGCACCAAGACACAATCACTTTCTTATTCCTCGGGGTGCTGCTAAGCCTGTGCCTGAAGAGTGTCTTCTCCTCCTGTTTCCCCTTAGGCTTCAGGAGAAGCCTTTCCACTGAGTGGGGACAGGGGTGAAACAGGGGCCTCTCCAGGCATTATCACAGGGGAGATGGGGCTCAGAAGAGGCCCTAAGGGGATCAGCTGATGGTGAGGGAAGGAGAACTTCAGGCTCCATGCAGCAACACTCAATTACTTTCTGGTGGCCAGGAGGAACGGTGTTGTGCATCTGTTCATCTCAGCAGTGCTTGGTGGCAGCATCACAGGCCTGACAACGGCACAGTCTGGGACAACTGCCCTGGCTGGTCTGACATACCCCTAGCCTGCAGTGGCCAATACAAAAGAAAGCATGCTATTTTGTCTCTGTGGTACACAGTCTATTGGATTCAATGTTTTCACTTTACAGACATGGCTGCCTCTTCCTGTCGACTTGTGTGGCCCCCACCACCATAGCATCAGAGCTCCACCCATGTATGTAAGAATAGGAATTGATATTGACTGCATTTGTGAGGTGACCACAACATATATGCAGCAAAGAGTCCTGTGGCACCTTTATAGACTAACAAAAGTATTGGAGCATAAGCTTTCATGGGTGAATAGCCACTTCGTCGGATGCATATCTTTGCCGCTTTTACAGATCCAGACTAACACGGCTACCGCTCTGATACTTAACATGTATGCAGAAATTCCTGAAGCAGCAAAAGCAGCCATTTATGGACAAAACATTTCAGCTAGTTTGGCAAATCCCACTCATTTACATTCACTAACTGCTACATAGTCTACCCCTCAACAGATAGACCATGAGGGGCCGCCTTAGAAAAAAGCAGGTTCGTAATCTGTCTGATAGCACTATTTCAGTAATACCTAATGTAGATAATAAACCATGTATTCACTGGTGAACTGTAAACCACAGGTCCAAAAGTCCGTTGCTGATTTCAGAGAGTGCGCCGAGTGACAAACAGTCAAAACCAAAACTCATGCGAAGAAGAAAACTCACTCAAACTGAGATAGCATGATCCAGCGGAGATGATAGATCTGTGATGATTTAAAGCAGCAATTTAGAATTAAAGTCTCCTTTTCGCCACGAATCCTCTGGAAGGATGTGATACCGTGCACCTGTAGTTTTGAGATAGATGCAGGAAATTTTAAAAGTTGCTAAGTAAGAGGTTACTGACAGTTTGCAGGAGGAGCAGTGATGGCTAAGCCTCTAGAAACCTGAAGGGATGCCAGTATGATTGGATTTTAGGAAAGGAAAGAATTGCTAAAGGCAACAAAGTACACTCTCCTAAATGAGAAATCAAGGAGCACCCTCACTAGAGGCTTATCTTTGATATATATATATATATATATATATATATATATATATATATATATATATATATATATATATATACACACACATATACACATACACACACATATACACATACACACACACTATATGCTAGCTACCAGTTCCCTGGAAGCTCTTGAAAATTTAAGATAACTTTTTATAATGCACCTTGCTGTAGCATGCAAATTACATAGTCTTGCGTAGAACTGTATTATACAACAGAGCAAGAATAGTTTGAACTGAAATTAATGGACAGTATTAATATTAATGCCCAGGTACTTAAGCATTCATTTTGGTTTGATTGACTGATCCTATTGTCTTCCTGTTTTATGTTACCAAAATAATAATAATAAAAAAATAAATAAATACTATTACTACTAATTTAATTAACAAGAAGGAAATTCGCTCTGAATGCCACAATATGTAGGCTCAATCTAGGACACAATATAGTTCATTCTGATTTTTGAAAATCAAATAGCACCATTACACTTGCATATTAAAACATATATACACACATTCACAGATAAACTGCTGCTTCAAGTGGCAAATAATATATCTACTGCCAACGTAACGGCCATTGAGAAGACAAGAGAAGTGATTTTCAATTGGCTAAAAAAAATTAGTTCATATACTGTTTCCTAATCAGTATATATATTGGTTCGCTAAGTCTGTGTACGCTATTTCAGGGTAAATTATCACACCAAACTCTTTGCTCTTCTAGTTGCAAATTAAGCTGTCATTCACAAACTCATAAAAGAGGTAAACCATTGCTAACTCTAAGAACAAACACACAGCCATTTTATATTTTAAAATGTCTTTTTTATACTATACACTTAATCTTTTCATGATTCTTTACCTATACCTTGGTCTCAATTTTATATCAATTTAATTAAGTACTGAAATTTAGGGGCATGCTAAATGATAATTATTTGTGCATGGTGTAAGTACTAGATCAAGACTATGGGCTTCACCGCTGCATTAATCCAGTATTTGAAAAGCAATTGAAATCAATAGTGTTACACTGGCATAAAACTGGAGTAAAACAGTAGTGAATCAAATCTCTCCCTCTCCCTCTCTTTTCAGTCATCCAATAGCTTAAGTTTTTGAAAATGGTTTGGACCTTTTCAAATTTACCCTGTGTGAATTTTAGTGGTTTTCATGTGTTTTTGTTAGGTTGTTTCCCCACTCCCATTCCTGTTAAGTATTGTTTCTTAACTAAGTAGTAGGGCACGTGGAATTTGCTACCATGATACTAATATGCTTCTGCTGATCAGACATCAGGGTCCATTTTGTGCCAGATCCTTTGCTGGTGTAATTTGGTGTAGCTCCATGAAGATCTGGCCCTTTGGGTCTGGAATAGGTGCTATTTTTCCACTGAAGGCTCAAAAGGGCTCCTGAACCTCAGCTTTCTACATATTATCCTATTTTGCTGCCATCTCTGTTTCTCCCCACATTGTTCCCCAATATATGTGTGCATAATCCCCATGTTCACTTTAGATAAGCAATTTTATAGATGCTTTTCCTGCTTTGACTATGAGACCCAAATACACCTGTCTCATAAAAGAAATGCTGATTCTGGAAAGACTAATTCATTCATGAAAGACATGTCAACTCATTATTCCTATACTATAGGGGCCAGATAGTAGCTTGCCCTGCACGCCAACCCAGGGAAGTAAAGGGACATGACTGACTCCTCAAGTGGCAGCTACCCCTAAGGTGGGTAGTAGCAGTTGAGGGTAGGGAAAGCACCCTCTGCAGAGCCACTACTCCCTTTTCCTGTGAAGGTGGAAGAGGAGTGGGCAGAAGAGGGCATAGAGTAGCAGAGCCTTGGCTCTTCTCCTCCAACCCACTGGACAGAGCAGCTGTACTGGGAGGCCTAGGTGTGGGGCTGGTGCAGGAAGCAGAAAGTGGGTCTCTGAGCTACAGTCTGGGTTCTGGGCTGCTCTGGGGAAGTGCAACAGCTTGTTGTCTCAGACATGAAACTTGTGGCCCAGCCACAGAATAGCCTCAATTTGTACCTTTGCCCCTGAGCTGTGTGGATTTAAAAAATGCTGATCCACAGATACAGAATAGACAAACAGTGCACATGGCTCAGCAGTTTGTAACTGAAACGTGGGGTTAATGGTTTGTGAGACATTCTGATATAATGACATTTGGTTTTGCTTTAAATTGGAACGAAACCAAACTTTTCAAGATTGCTCCCGAACTGGAAATCTCCTCCAAATGTCATTTCACAAACGCCGATATGTGTTTTGTTCTGAAATGAAATAAGCTTTCCAGTCCTGCAGCTGCTGAGTGAAATTGACATTCTTGTCAAAAAAGTCGATTGCAGTCACAGCTGTGGCGGCTCCCAGGTCTGCGTCTCAGGGCAGCCCAAGGAGCCAGCTGGCCTCAGAGTCTAGAAGCCCTGGCTGGCGTCCCTCGCCCAGGGCAGTCCACATGGTGGGGCTGCCCTGGAGACACAGATGCTGACAGTCAGGCTGCCCAGCCCAAGGGCAGACCACACAGTGTGGCTGCCCCAGAGCCCTGGACCGTGAAAGCCTGGGCTTCCAGTAGTCCAACAGGTGAGCTGGCAGGGAACCATCAGAAACCTGCCTATGATCTGAAGGAAGTTCATCGAGCCTGATCCATTTTTGTGAGACATTTTAAGTTAAACAAACTGGCATTTTCTGATTAAACTCAGTTTTATTGGAGAATTTCTGACCCGCTCTAGTTTGTAATTCTCAGGAATGAAGGAAGTGGCAAAAGGTGTACACAAGCAGCAGCATATATTGGAATGAGATAGAGTTCTCTCCAGATGGATATTTTCTGTGACCAGAATGTTGTATATGCTATTTTTGCTTTGTTGAATAGGTAAACATAAGAACATAAGACTGGCCATACTGGGTTTGAAACCAATGTCCATCTAGACCAGTATCCTGTCTTCTGACCGTGGCCAATGCCAGATTCTTCAGAGGGAATGAACAGAACAAATAATCATCAGGTGATCCATCCCCTGTCGTCCAGTACCAGCTTCTGACAGTCAGAGGCTTAGGGACACCCAGAGCATGTGATTGCATCCCTAGCCATCTTGGCTAATAGGCATTGATGGATGTATTCTTCATGAATTTATCTATTTTTTAAAATCCAGTTATAGTTTTGGCTTTCACAACATCCCCTGGCAACAAGCTCCATAGGTTGACTCTGTGTTGTGTGAAGAAGTACTTCCTTTGTTAGATTTAAACCTGCTGTCTATTAATTTCATTGGGTGACCCCTGGTTCTTGTGTTATATGAAGGGATAAATAACACTTCCTTATTCACTTTCTCCACATCATTCATGATTACATAGATCTCTGTCAAATCCCCCCATTACCTTAATCATTTTGTTGCCTTCTCTGTACCTTTTCCATTTCAAATGTTGTTTTTTGAGATAAGTCGACCAGAACTGCATGAATTATTCCAGGTGTGGCTGTACCACAGATTGATATAGTGAGATTGTGATATTTACTGTCTTATTATCTGTCCCTGTTCTAATGGTTCCTTACATTCTGTTAGCTCTTTTGGCTGCAGCTGCACACTGAGTGGATATTTTCAGAGAACTATCCACAATGACTCCATGATCTAGTCCTTGAGTGGTAACAGCTCATTTAGACCCCATCATTTTATATGTATAATTGAGATTATATTTTCCCATGTGCATTACTTTGTATTTGTCAACAGAGAATTTCATCTGCCATTTTGTTGCCCAGTCACCCAGTTTTGAGAGATCCTTTTGTAGCTCTTTGCAGTCTGCTTTAGACTTAACTATCTTGAATAATTTTGTATCGTCTGCAAACTTAGTCACCTCCCTGTTTTCCAGATCATTTATGAATATGTTGAACAGGACAGGTCCCAGTATAGATCCCTGGGGGACACCACTGTTTACCTTTCTCCTTCTGAATACTGACCATTTATCCTACCCTTTGTTTCCTGTCTTTTAACCAATTACTGACCCATGAGATGACTGACCCTTTTATCCTAGGACTGCTTAGTTTCCTCTAAAGCCTTAGTTGAGGGACCTTGTCAAAGGCTTTCTGAAAGGCACAGTATCAGATCACTTAGGCAATAGTTCTTTGTGTAGATTCCCATTATTTTTATAAAGTTGACAGAGCTCTGACCAACAGCTTACCTCACAATAATAACTAGCTCTCATTAAGCACTTTTCATCCATACTTCTCAAAGCACTTTACAAAGGAGGCTGGTAACACCAGTCCCATTTTACAGATGGGGACACTGAGAAGCAACCATGTGATGTGACTTCCTACGCTGACACAGCAGGCCAATGGCAGAGCTGGGATTAGAACCCATGTCTCTTAAGTCATAGTTCAGTCTATCCAGTAGGCAACACTGCCCTCAACACATTAATATTTCCAAACTTCATCAGCTGCTTCAAGGTTGTCATTACTGGGCAGAAATTTTATCAGGAATCATAACTACATACAAACAGATTTAGATTTCAGAGCCGACCGGGGATTTAGCTACAGTACTCCTAATTGGTGTTAATAATAACTCAGTGGCAGTGCTTTGAAAATCTTGGTTGCCTCATAAAACCAACTCCAAAAAGTTTACATATGTATTTATTACACACATACCAGAATTGAAGAGCAGTTAGCTTTGTATATCTTGCAATAGAAAAGCACAAACTGCCAGAGAGAGCCTGCCAGTTGATTCTCTGCTGCAGCCTGAAGTTAGTACGTAATAATAAGCACAAGTCTGTAAAGTGATATGACAGAGGAATTGTTTAGCCAGGTCTTGACTGTGGCCTCAGAGTACCTGTATCAAAGTAATGCAAATAAGGAGACAGAATAAACCAGCCAAATATCCTCTAAAATTATCACTGGCATCAGAAACAACTACCGTACATCACACTACTGCTCTATGAATAGAAGCTAGAGTAGCTCTGGAAGATTTGCAGCTCATGGAATTTTGCAGCTGAAGTTGATGGCTGGCAGCCATTTATGGTTCTAGCGGCTGAATAGAGACAGGACTTTAGAGCTGTCCAAGTGAAATCTACAAGCACATTGCAAGGTACTTCAATACTTGAAAATTACATCTCTCTCAAAAGCTTTTTGTTACATCAAAATAAATGTCAGTGAATACAAGCATGGCAACATTTGCTGGTCAATCAAGTGAATCCTCAGCAAACTCTGTTAAGACTGTTTTCCAGTTGTACAAATCATAGACCTTATCTTGGAAATGCTTAGCCGACATAGTGATTATTACTTGTGCTAGTCTGTGTTTGCAGGATTAGGACCAGTGGATTATTATTTCTCTTATAGCAATGCCTAGGAACCACAAAGAGGGATTAGGGTACCAGTGTACTAGACACTGAACAAACAAATAACATAAAAGCAGTGCTTGCCCCAGAGCGCTCACAATCTAGGGTTTAGTCAACAGGTGAATAAGTAGAGAAATAAGGGGAAGAGGTGTGGAAGGACAAGGCTAGAGTAGAGACAGGTTGAATGAATAAGCCAGTTATTAAAATGGTCACAGATGACTGCCAGCAATATTTGCATGAGCAAATTTGAGTGAGTATCCTTTTTTATTAAATAAAAGTCATATAGAATATTTGTCATTCAAGAGCTTATGTGCATGGTAAATGTATATCCATTGCTATCTGACAATCTAATAATATATTTTGGGTGCCAAGGTTGGGTTTCCGATGCCATGCCATGCCATGCCGATACAGATATCTACAAATGAAACATCTTACATCTCCACTCCAAGTTGATTATAATGTGATTGCAAATAGCAAGTGTTTCAACGTGGTTAATGTTTATGAGATGCATTTCAGTTTATAGGTGCATACAGATTGCCTGGAAAAGTACCAGACCATTTTTTTCTTGTAGGTTAGTGATGAAGGAAGACAAGAATATAGATCTGTGTATTCTACTCCTGTTTGAAAATCACATGGAGGGAAACAAATGAGTGCAAGAAATTAAGACTGCATAAAAGTCTCAGTATCGGTGAATTTCCTCCCCTAACTCCCTTGGTTTGTGGGACTGGCTGGGGAGCAGACTCGGCTGAGCTAGACCAGGACAAAAAGGAGAAGAAATGGAGACTGGAGATTTATGAGAAACCAAGACCACAAGTCTGTAAATTCTCAGGCAGATGTGTGAAGGGTCTCTGCCTTGGAGATTTCTTTAGACCACCCTGCTAGTAATGACAGCATGCCCCAGATGGTAGCTATGCTATTTTTGGCTACCTGACCCATGTATGCACTCTGTAAGGAAGGGGTATGAAGGACTTAACGCTGTTTCAAGCCATATTTACTTTACTCAACATTTACAGCATATGGTACCCAGCCTTCTCAGTAGAAAATGTCATATACACCAACTGCTTCCTAGCTCCTTTCACATCTCCCCTGCTATGCCCATATATCCCCATGACCGATCAGTCATTTGGATGATTTGTGGCAGGGACTGTACTGGAGTCGGAAAACCAGCATGCATTGCCGCTTAGGGGCTTTTTATACTATTTTCCCCCACCATACCCACACAAACAGGGAAACCAGAGAAACAGGCAGAGGGACAAACTGCATTTCAAGGTAGCTGGTAATACTTATGTTAGTTGACATTTTGGAAAAGGGTAAAGGAAATCACTACTGTATCTTGTTTACAGTACAAGTGATAATAATTGTCTTACATATAGCGCCATCAACAATTACGCAAGATAATTTACCCAAGAAAATTACTTGGGCTGTCGATTATTTGCAGTTAACTCACGCAATTAACTCAAAGTTTAATAACTACTAAAAAAATTAATTGTGATTAATCGCAGTTTTAATTGCACTGTAAAACAATAGAATATCAATTGAAATTTATTAAATATTGTGGATTTTTTTTACATTTTCATATATATTATATATATATATATATATATATATATTATATCTTGTATTCTGTATTGTAACTGAAATTAAAGTGTTATATTTTGATTACAAATATTTGCACTGTAAACATGATAAACAAAAGAAATAGTATTTTTCAATTCATTTCATACAAGTACTGTAGTGCAATTTCTTTATTGTGAAAGTGCAATTTACAAATCTAGATTTTTTTTGTTACATAACTGCACTCAAAAACAAAACAATGTAAAACTTCAGAACCTACAAGTCCACTCAATCCTACTTCTTGTTCAGCCAATCGTTAAGACAAACAAGTTTGTTTACATTTACGGGAGATAATGCTGCCCACTTCTCACTTTCTGGTTACACTGTAAATAAGAACAGGCATTTGCATGGCACTTTTGTAGCCATGTAACATATTTCATGTTATAGCAGTCAGGGATGATGACCCAGCACGTGTTGTTCATTTTAAGAACATTTTCACTGCAGATTTGACAAAACGCAAAGAAGGTACCAATGTGAGATTTCTAAAGATAGCTACAGCACTCGACCCCAGGTTTAAGAATCTGAAGTGCCTTCCAAAATCTGAGAGGGATGAGGTGTGGAGTATGCTTTCAGAAGTCTTAAAAGAATGACTCTGATACGGAAACTATAGAACCGAACCACCAAAAAGGAAAATAAACCTTGTGCTAGTGGCATCTGACTCAGATAATGAAAATGAACATGTGTCATTTCTGCACCGCTTTGGATGGTTATCGAGCAGAACACATCATTGGCATGGACGCATGTCCTTTGGAATGGTGGTTGAAGCATGAAGGGACATATGAATCTTTAGTGCCTCTGGCATGCAAATATCTTGCGATGCCAGCTACAACAGTGTCATGAGACGGCCTGTTCTCACTTTCAGGTGACATTGTAAACAAGAAGCAGGCAGCATTATCTCCTGCATATGTAAACAAACTTGTTTGTCTGAGCAATTGGTCGAACAAGAAGTAGGACTGAGAGGACTTGCAAGCACTAAAATTTTACATTGTTTTATTTTTGAATGCAGTTTTTTTGTACATAATTCTATATTTGTAAGTTCAACTTTCATGATAAAGAGATTGCACTGCTATAATTGTATGAGGTGAACTGAAAAATACTATATATTTTGTTTTTTTACAATGCAAATACTTGTAATAAAAATAAATACAAATTGAGAAGTGTACACTTTGTATTCTGTGTTGTAATTGAAATAAATATATTTGAAAATGTAGAAAACATGCAAAGATATTTAAATAAATGACATTCTATTATTGTTTAACAGTGCGATTAATCGTGATTAATTTTTTAATCACGTGATTAATCAATTAATTTTTTGAATCTCTTGACAGCCCTAATAATTACTCAGACAAAAGCAACCTATGGGCTGGAATCCAATGCACAGTTTAGTAGCACTACTATGTAGCAGTTTATAAGCAGAGAGTAAGAGAAGAATAATTATCCAATGGAGGCCTCAGGTAAGTCTCAACTTCCCCTTTTCCTCTCAGCAGCGCTGGGATTTGGGAATTGTGTTATTTGCTTGGCACATCCCTATTCTTGTTAATTTCGGTAGCTGCATTAGTTAAGCTTTTACCAGGCCATCTAAAAGAAATAAAAAATTGCATAACTCAGAATGGCAGAAAGAGAATGAAACATGGTGTGAGGAGAGGGAACAGACCACCCCAGTTAAAAGCCTTGTATCTAGTTTCTCATGTAGGGTTGTTTCCCCTCATTTTCCTATTCTTCACCACTTAAAGGTTTTTCTGTCATCAGCGGAGCTTTAATTGAGTGGGATTAGGGGTGGATTAAAGGATCTCATCAAAAGTCATACTCCCTGCATCCCTTTCTTGTTGGAGCTTCTCAACTGAAGAACTTTTGGCATTAGAAAAGTGAAAAATACTTAAGACATACTGAGGGGAGATCTCAATCAAAATGTAAGCCCATTATGGAGTAACAAATCTATATGCAGTATGTCATAGAATCATACACAGCAGAGAAAAAAAAATTATCTATGTTACTATGCCCACTATTCCAGGATTTCACCCAAAGAGTTTAGCAGTATCCAGAGAGGGGGTGAATTCTACCAGATTCAAGGAAATCACCTCAACCCCTCTTCAGCTGGTGGTGGATTTTTTAATGAAAGCTCTTTTCAGCACATTGCTCCATCCAGTGTAAACCATTTTCCCAATATTTTACACAACAAAATGGAGGCCACTGGGTCTTACATTCAATTGTCAATCTATACGCCACTTTGAAATAGTAAAGAACGGTAGAAGCATTTTTCCCCTTTTTTGTGCCAGGCAGAATTGGATAGCTAAGTTATACACGTTCTTGGGTTAGTTTGTTACTTTTTATTTGTTCTTTAAAATATTGGTTGTTTTTTTTTTTAACCCAAGTGGCTACTCAAAGTTCAGAGTCCTGCTGGTGTCCCAGTGAGAAATGGAAATCAAGAATGGGATCTGCTATTTTCTTTGATGCAATCTTGTTTATTTACAAGGAATACACAAAGTCCTGTTTCTTTGAACATAGTAGAAATCACTGTTCCTAACCTGCCTTTCCAGCCAACATTCTGTACCCAAGAATCTTTTTCTTTTAGCTTTATCTTTATCTCAGGGCCACATTACTATGCTTCCAGGCTGTGTCTGCTTGGCTTTCTCTCTCTCCTGCCTTTATTTTTTTTATTTGTTGCTGTGTCTCTCTTTCCTTGTGCTGTGTCTGTGATCCCGCAACCCCTCCACACACATGTCCTTACTCGAAAAACAATACTCAGCGAAAACCTCTCCATCTGAGTCATTAGAATTCCAGTCCTGAGTGGCCTTGAGTGTGCCTTTGTCTTGAAGACCACAATTGCTTCTTGCATTTAGCTTGAATGAAGGGCAGCTTTTAAATTTATCAGTTTAAAATGTTTTAATCCAGTGTACAACAATAGTTTATTTCTTCCTAACAAGAAGATAGGGTGCAGGAAATTGAGGCAATGTGCATACATTTCCACTGCATACTCAGCCAAATACAGGGCAGAATCCTGGCCCTATTGAAGTCAAGGGCAAAACTCCCAATGATTTCAGTTTGCACCGGATTTCAAGAGCAGAGGACCAGTTGTGCTCTTCATATACCCCTTTGTGACTCCCACGGAAATCGCTGAGAGTTCTGCATGCACATTGGAGGGGAGGATTGTGCCCAACACATATAACCCTAATCATATTGCTCCAGGAACAATGACCAAATCCCATGAAAAATAATTCCTTATCTCTCAAACTTTACAAGAGCCTCTCCAACAGCAAAGTTCTCCTTTCAAATCTGCATAGCGGGTCTTTACTCTGATATTCTTCTGACATTAATGGGAGGTCTGTGCGTGGAGCACAGGATATACAAATCAAAATTTTCTATGAGTTTCTAAGAGGATGATATTACCAATTTATTTCTCTCCATTTCGGGAATATTAAAACAAGCAGTAGCCTTTCAGCCCTTTCGGTGTGTTCCTGGGTGCAATGTAAATGGTTCTGTAGCTCAGTTCAAATAAGCCTCTAAATATTTTGCCTGTTCAAAGTTATCTGAACTACTCTGGACTGAAAATCTCATGGGGCTATCTCGTGAAATGGATTATTTATGATAATGACCATTATTATGTATTATTTACTGAGTGTAGTCAGTGTTCAATGTTGGAAGACACAGCGAGAAAGCACTGTTATGCCCACAGAGTTAGACAAAATTCTGATCACTATTTATTTAGTCTAAATGGTGTCTCTTAAATTAGTATTTCTATGTATGCTATACATTAGACTCCTGCCCAGTATGAGTTATTTAAGAATGTTGATCATTCATGGACCCTATACTAGCTCAGCTAGCAGAATTCCAAGTAAATTGCCAGTAAGAGTTTAGATTTACCATATTATATCATCAGCACGGTAAACTACCTTCCTCCAATTCCCTATAGCATATAGGATTGCAGTATTTAAGTGCATTACAGGTGGTTTATATGAGTATCCTGTCAGAGACAAATACCAAACTACATGGACCAGTGATTTTTTTTTCTGATATAGCAATCCCTGTGTTCCTAAGGTAGATACAGAATTTTCAGAAAGCATTACTGCTTACACAACGTGATGAAATGCTGAAAGAGATTTGAGGAGCCCTTTCAGAACTTTGAATAAAATTAGATGACATGCTTGTATTGTAGAAAAACCATCAGAAATCTGAATATAAAGAAGCTTTGGAGATCAAGACTTTGAAATAAGCTGGATTTGCACTAACAAGGTTTTATAAAGCATCCTGTCTAGTAGGGTGTGGGAGAACAGCTAAATTATTACAGAGGTAAAGTTTTCCATAACCACAGGAAGTGAAGAATTTCCTCATTTGAATCCTGTTTAATTCTATGCAAAAGAGTATCACAATAACCCAAACTCACCACAAATACAGAAAGTCTGAGATGGTGATTGTAAGGTGATAAGTCATCCCTGAACTAGAGCCTGATTAAGCCACATGCACTGATGAGTCATTCCTATACTAGGCTCCAGCCAATCCACAAGCCTGGAACTGGTCTGGTGACTCTCAGGGCAGGTGTATAATCCTCACAGGATGACCAGAGACTCAGTCTGCTCAAGGTTACTCCAGGGCTTGAAACTCTCCCCTGTCTGATAGTAGCAACAGACTTCTAGTCCTAAAGGCTTAGTCTGCTCCAGCTTTGCTCTCATTCTAGCCCTGTTCCTAAACCTGCTCTAGCCTGGCTCTCACTCTGACTTTGCTTCAACCCCACTCTGGACTCCTGCTTCTGGCTATGACAACTGGACCTGACTATTCTCACCATGGTTTCTGAAACTGATTTACTTCTCTGCATACAGCTTGGACTTTGAGTAAATAAGTCTCCTTTTCTCTTTACTTGTAATTGAAAGGGAGAAATTGTAGGATGCGTGTCATCTTTATTAAGGCCTATTAGTCTGTTTTGGGCAAGGAGTGATAACCAGTACTATTAGTATTTACCAAACAGAAAGATTTCCAGAGTTCATATCTTGTGAAACAATGAGAGGTTTGACCTACTGTTCTTTGTTGAGCCCTAATAACTACTTACACATGGAGCATGCTAGAGAACATCAAAGGAGGCTATCCTGCTTAAAGTCCAGTAACATGGTCTTTTGTTTGGGCAACAGTTACACCCTAAGTGTTGGGAAATACAGTTGGGAGGAAGATGGATATACACTGTTGTCTCTGAGAAAGAGCTGCTCTGTTACACCCAAAGTTGATGAGCTGAAGCCTCATGGAAATCAATGGCAATTTTAACTTAAAGTAACAAGTAGGCATTAAATGGAGTCTGAGTTCTTCACTCTATAGCATTTACATTCAAGAGTACCAGGACTTGATACAAGATATTTAATTACTTCTACCATTACAATCAGTGATTGGGTTGCTTTTATACCAGTTCCATCTTGGTAGGGGTGCATGTGTGCTGCTGTGAACACTTTGGCACCAGCTAGTAGTATTGGAGTTCTCTTTCCCTCTCTCTTTTAAAGGCGCATGGCAATTTTTCATGTCAAGGTCATGACTGATGTGGGTTAACTTTCACTAACAATCTTTTGAAACATTTTGATTAATATTAAAAATCCTGGTATGCAATACATCAAAATCTTTCTCAAGGCTTACTGAATAAGTAAATAAACCCCAGGGAAATGTGGAAGGCAGCTACAGTATTTTGTAAGCAAATTTCAAAATGCACATTTCAGGCTTATATGCTACATAAATTTACACTGAGATATATATTGCATTTTATTAAAATATAGTGTGGGTGTGGAACAGATGGTGATCGCCTACATTTGTGTCTTTTCACCTGACAAAATGGAGATCAATTCACTAAGAAAAATATCCAAGCATGGATTATGTGGCCTGTCTATCAAGTGTAAGTTCCCTGGGGAAATCCTCAGTCTTAGGCCAAATGTCTGTGTTGTAATGCCCAGCATTCTGAGTATGGAATATGGGATTACACCAACCATCTGTTACTGACAGACAAATGTTACAGTCACTGATCTTGAGCAATCAGATTCTGCATAACACAGGAAATCCCTCCCAGACATAACTCACAAAGAAGTAAAGTGAAGCAAAGCAAGAACGAGGAATAGGTGGTGGTGTGTTTATCCTAGCAACAGACAAAAACAAGATGATATCTACTGCTGTCACTCAGATAAGTAAATATATGAACAAACAGTGTAAGGTTAATCAGGTCACTGGCAGTTGTACAATACAGATCTCTACCATTTGTAAGGTCAATGTCTTTTCATTAAGTATTATTAGAAGAGAAGCAGCAAAGGAATGTGGGGAAAGAAGCTGTAGCCACTATAATCAAAAGTCAGGTAATCTAAATTATTACTCTCCCTGTTAAGTCAGGCACTTACATTACGGTGAACTAGAATGTTAACATAAAAAGTCTGAACTGAAGACACAAATTGTAAGATTGCTGAAGATACTGAATATTTGAGCCTGCTTAAGCATTCAGTGTGAGAAGATAATACAATTTCCATAGAAAGGGTATATGGCACTTCAGAGTCTATGTTGTAATCCCTTCCATTAATGTCAGAAGTATCATGGAGAACAACCTGGGGGAAAAGCGTCTGGTACAGTTTGCCTAACAGGAAATTATCAAAGCCACGGAAAACCAAAATTTGACAGATATATTTGATTGTCAACAGTGATGCTCCTGTAGCAAAAGGCTGACCAAAGAGACACATAGTTTTGGATGAATACATACATATCCGTTATGAGGGTATATTGCAGCCCAAGAAGCACACATCGACCTTTAAATGTAGTCTGGCAAATAGATATGAGACGAGTATGCTTGTACTACTGAATACACTCCTCTGATAAATCACAAGGATGACTCCACAGAACACAACATATTGAGATGGTCACTTGTAAAGCTCCTGATTTTAAACAACAGCATGTCTAGTCATGAAGATAAACTGATTGTCCATAAAAGAATGTAAGTCCAGTGTTCTGTACAGTGCCCAACAGGAAAATGCAAATGCTTAGGTGATGATCAAAAAAAACCTCATGTCTACACATGCAGAGAGTGCTGTCTGTCTATCTTGGGTATTTCCAGGTGTCCATCACCATAACAGCTGAGTACCTGACAACATACTGGCACCAATAGTTACAATATACTGGCACCAATATTACATCATGTTCCCTGTGGGAGAGCTTCCAGTGGTGCAAAACCCACTTGAGAGAGAATGTGGCAGCGAAAGGTGGCTAAACCTCACCTCTGACAGAGAGCACTTACCTGGCAATAATAATAGCAGGGTCATGAGCCAGGCCCTGACATGAGCAATTGGGCTCTCTGGGAATGGGAGGGAGCTGCTACTCACAGAGCTGAGAAGGCTGGCAAACCAGGCTCTCCTTGACCATGTCAGGGCAGTTAGGAGCTTATGGTACCTAGGATATTTACCTGAATAAAAATAAAGATCTCTGCTTTTAAGTGCCAGAAGCCTGATCCTGTGCCCATTGGTCAAACTTGCATTGACATCAAAGGTACAGGATCAGGCCCCAGAAGAGATGACAGACTTCAAGAGAGTACGTTTATATGTGAAGATGAACTTCACACTAATTGTAGCATTATAGTCCTGGTTTGACCAGAATACAAAGAACTTTGCAACAGTGAGTATTATAGCATGTTCAACATTTTTGAATGAAAATGTCTTGTTCATTTTTAAATTGCCTCTCCTTTTTAAAACTTTTTTGGGGGTATGTGTGTGAAAAACTATTATGAAAAATCATCTGCCATTATGAAAAAAAGAGTTTGTTGTAAAAAGAAAAGGAGTACTTGTGGCACCTTAGAGACTAACCAATTTATTTGAGCATAAGCTTTCGTGAGCTACAGCTTTTGTTGTGATATTTTTGCA
This sequence comes from Chelonia mydas, assembly GCF_015237465.2. Taxonomy (NCBI): domain Eukaryota; kingdom Metazoa; phylum Chordata; order Testudines; family Cheloniidae; genus Chelonia; species Chelonia mydas. The sequence goes on from NC_057852.1 coordinate 107,365,411, forward strand.
ACATTTTAGTTAATTTTTAGTTATCAAAATATGTTTAGGCAAAAGCATGTTTTTCAATAACATAAACGAGGTTTTTCATGAGTGTTATCAAAATGGTTATAATTTTTTTTTCCAATTCAATGAAAAATGTAATCATTTAGATACATTCAGAAAAATGCTAATGAAAAATAAGTTCACTGCAAACCCTGTAAAAAGGAAACAACTTTGAAATTTGCCACAACATCTTTTTATTTTCTGACCAGCTCCAGTGACTATATTTTGGGGTAATTTTTTTAGACTGTTTGTATATACTCCATATATCCATATGAGTGATCACGTGATAAATTGCATATGTGATCACGTGATAAATTGCATTCATTATGCAACTTTGACAATCCTCACATGTATTCTGCTCACTGATCCATCTCTCCATGGGCTTCCCAAGACAATGCCAATAAAACCTTTATACTACACCTCACCGCCATGTGTTTTCTTTGAGCCATAGTCTAATTTACAAAGTAGTTAAGATGTTTAGTATTGTTACTGATATTATTTTTCATATATTTCTACCTCTGCAGTCAGGTTGCTTTAATTACCTTGCATAAGGCTGTCATTTGTTATAAACCTCTACAGTCTATCTTTGCTATAAATAAGGGTTTCACAGTTTTACAGTTCAGTATCTCCTGACATGCAAGGGCTGAAAATCAATGCTACATATGTTTTAAATCATGGCTTTGTCACCAGCCCCAAGCAAAAGGCAGTGCATTGTTGTGATGGCCCGGGGCAGACCAACAGGACCCAGTTTCCTCTTTGCTCTAAGGGAGGTGGACCTTGAGTCCAATATGCATTAGGTCCATACATGGTCCAATATATATCTCCCAGCATGTCTTAGCTTCTAAACTGACTGGTGGATTGAAGGCTCCCCACAGCATCCCAGCTACTCCTGCACATATGCAGAGGGGGAGGGTCATCTAGAGCATTCTCCTCCCATACAGTATGGATATCCTGCACAAGAGATTAAGGGCGACCATTATGTTGCCGCACTTCCCTGCACAAGTTTGGCCACAATTTGACTGTGTATCACTAGAAAGGCTGAACTTCCAGGCCTGCATTGGTATACAGCAGACATTTCTCGTTCTGGTTGTTCATGAGATGAGTCCTAAAACCCAGCACTGACGCAGGACTGAATATTATCAGCCTTGAGCTCTTGACCACTGTCATTTGAATTCCTGCTTTTGCATTCCTGATCTACATCTGTGAGGAGAGAAGAAAATATTTGTAATGATCCTGCTGGCTCATTACTGGGCAGGGTGTTAATTTTCAGTTCAACATCCAGCCAGCAGAGCACTCCATAACCTCCCTAGCACAGCAAAGGGTAGTATAACTAGGTTTCAGTCATTTCAAAGAGCAGGCTCTGTGTGATATTACTTTATTTATACAGTCTCAGCAGCATGGTCTGGGAACTAAGGCTCTGATTCAGCAAAGTACTTAAGCTTAAATTTGTTAGGTTAAATTTGTGCTTACGTCCCATTGAAGTCAGTGGGGTTTAAACAAGTGTAAACTTAAGCATACACTTTGCTGAATCAGGGACTAAAGCAGGTGAGTGGGAGTCTGGACTCCTGAGTTCCTTTCTCACATCTGCCACTGAATCACTGTGTAGCCTTTGGGGCAAGCCATTTAGATCGAAATTTTCAACCTAGCTTCTAAATTTTGGTTCCCTCAACTTTTGATGCCCATCTTGAGAAATTGAGTGCCGGTCCTATAACCCTAGATGAAGCCAAAGCGTCATTACACACCTTTGTCAGTGAGGTGTCGAAGGGGTTGATTATTTAACATTTGTAAAACACTTTAGTGTACCTGGATAAAATGGGCTACAAAAGTGCAGTGACTATTTTATCAATAATGATTCTGTACTGTGTATTTACTCTCAGTGTGACACTTCTATCAACAGACTAGAAGCAATTTTAAAAAGAGCAACAACAATTATTAAGGGACTAGGGGATTTGAAGAAAAAGTTGAGAAAACTATATCTGGCCAAATTACGTGACAGCATCGAGAGTGTGAGAATCATCTACAAGTATCCATCAAAGACAGAAATAAATTGTTCAGTGAAATGCAAGAGGGTGTAACTAAGCGTAATAGAATGAAACCGAGCAAAGAAAAGTGTAACCTGAACATCATGAAGAATGCGCTAATGATGCAATCAATTAAACTGTCAAATGATTTCCCAAGGGAACTAACGAAAGTCTCATTTTTGAGTCAATTCAGACTGGATAGAAGAGTGCACTGCGTGCAACATTCTGGCCCTGATAAGGGATGGACTAGATAATCTACTAGATTTTTTCTATTCCTATTTTGTATGGGTCTTTGAATTAAGAAAAATAAAGGGCAAATTCTCTGTTCGTCGGAGCTGTACACAGCACAAGACTGTAGATGGGGATGGATGAAAGTGGAGTTTAGCTACCTATGTGGATTGTGGATTTTGAGAGTAATCTGCTCTGACTGGCCCCTCCAGCACAAATTAGAGCAACCCTTACAATTGTCTGTTTTACACTAGCCGCCCTCACCTCCCAATGGGTTGTTCACCAACAGGGGATCAATGAAGGCATAGGGCCATCCCAGCTGCAAGCATGGTCCAGGGGCTGGTGGAAGGAGGTAGGACATACTATAGCAGCTCTATGCCATATAACGAAGAGGAAAACCTCAAGGAGCCAGTTAGGGTGGTTTTAGGACTGTCACTTTACTGGAACAGCCCACAGATGCTGGAGGAGGATTGAAGATTGGGCCCTCAGTGTTTGAAATATCTGAGAACAGGGGGGCCTAAATACTGTACTATTAGATGCTTAATAAGTTTGGAACTCGAGTCATGTTTTTTGAAAAGATATGCTCTAATTCAAACATTCAAAATTCAAAATTTTGAGAGAAGTCCTATGGGCTGTGTAATGCATGAGTCTGTTACCAGAGTGGGTGGGTGAGGCTCTGTGGCCTGTGATGTGCAGGTTAGACTACATGCTCACACTGGTCCCTTCTGGCCTTAAAGTCTATGAGGAGGATCACAGCGGGCCCTCCTGGCCTTGGAATCCTCAACAAAGCGTAACATATATACCTGCATTTCACATGTGCTCCTGTTAAAACCAGTGGAGGATTTGGCATTGACTTCAACAAGACAGGTTTGGGCCCTGTATTTGCATTTGCAAATCTTTCCTCTGCGTCTTTGGTATTGTCTGGGGTTTTGTGAAGATTGGACATGAGCAAAATTAACAGGGCCACATTCAACTCCTGCTGAAGCCAATCACCCAGTGATTTCAGTGGGAATTGGATTGGACCTTTATTTATTTAATTATATGTATCTACTTTGATGAGATGAATAAAAAACAAGAGTTGCCTATCCAAAGCTCTATGTACCCCTTACATAAATTACAAGACCAAAATAAATAATTAGCAACTAACTCCACAACAGCCAACAAAAGTCAGTCTCCTACCAAGGGTATAATAGAACTGGTGATAGTAGAATCCTCATCATATGCAGCTCTGAATGGGCTCTTCCCCCCGACCCTGTGTTTTGAAGAGTGGAGGAGGAAAATCTACTGGCAGTGCAATCTCACCACACTGGTGCTAACAGCTCTAGAAGGCAAAAGGATGCAGCACATACATGTTTCTGTGCCCTAGGAGGCTGGTAAAATACATCACAGCGTCTGATTGTATTATATATCATAACTGAGAACACTTAACTAATCTTGGGAAAGGTGTTTAAGAAAGCCACAAAGCCCAAAGAACATATACTTCTATTCTATATCAATATCATAAGTATATCAATATTATCCCAATGACAGCATCAAAATTTACTGACAGCTAAATGGACCAAAACCAATTTTTTTCACTTGTCATGGAACTGGTTGGCAGCTGTCGAGAAATTTCCTCAGCAGTGGCTAATTCATCTTTTCAAAGTGAATTAAAAAATACATTTAAAATCTAAAAGTATAATGTGTAAAATGTCTGCTCAAATCTGAAAAGCTATTTGGAAAATCTCTCAAGTTATGACAGGGTCTAACCAAACCCTAGACAGAATCAAGAGAGCAAATGGATTATTATACAAACAAAAATAAAGTGGCAAAATTCAGAGCTCTCAAAGCGATATAAATAACCAATCCAATATGTTACTAATAAATAAAAATTAATAATAAAGCTTAATTTATCTAGAGTCCTTTATACAATAGAAATGTATTGCAAAACACTATGCAGACTTAGTAATATAGTTAAAAGGGGTATGTTCAGAGTTACATAATTACATGTGTGAATTCTGCCTTCACTTGCATGTGAACAACTCCCACTGAAATTAGTGGCAGATACATGTATTTGGCCAAAGGTATAATTTGGCAAGATATACGTAAAGAACTATGTAATGGATTTATATACACTGGGCTAGATCCTCAGCTGGTGTACTGACAGAGCTTCACCGCCCACAGTGGAACCATGCAGATAGACACCAATAGATAGCCCAGTGTATATAAATTCATTTCCATAGTTCATACTTTTTAGAATGAGAAATGTTAGTGAAGCTTTCCGTAGTGGTTGCTACCTCTTTTCCTATAATTTCATTTAAAACAATTTTCTTTTAAATGCAACACTAAGTTTGAGAAATCAAACATTCAAATATCAGAAAAGTAGAGTTAAGGTCAGATATTCAACATGAGTTTAGGCTTCTTCTGTTTATATCTTAAATTATGGTCTGTCTTTATGAGCCTGAACCAAAGACCATTGAAGTCAATGGAGTCTTTTTAGGGCCCATACCATTTTAAATTATTTGTCAGTTAATGTATGATTGATACAAAGTGGAGTTTCTTATACCCCCAACTTACATTCAGTAAGTGTGATAACCTGATCTGGAAGTCATAAACTGACAATATCATGAAACCTCACACTGCAGGTTTTACAGAATCACTTTTCATAGTGGAACCACCTTTTACATTTTCATGATTGTGCTTATCAATTTATAGAAATATAACATAAACTGAAATATTTTATTACTCCAGCCTGACAGCTACACATATATGCATAATGATCATGTGCACTCCTTATATATGTTTTATACAGAAGTAACCTGGGCAACGATTGAAAAATGCCGTCTTGCTATTTCACATGCGTATGAGGTTTTCGCCAATATTCTATCAACAGGTGAGGCCTGTCTGAGCTCTGCCCCACAACCCCGAGCCTCACCTTCCAAAATGGAGGATGTCCTTAGGTCTCTGCAACCATGCCATGCATCCCTACTCAATAGCTCTACCACACACCATTTGTGCTTGGTTTTGTCTGTCTCATTAACATGAATTCTGGAGGTAACCATAATAATGCAGAGTCCACTGTAACTTAAGGTGCTTCCTTCTCTACCTTCCAGTGTGTTGGGGGGGTGGAGAGGTTCCCGATGCAGCTGCATTAGATGAAGTTCAACATTACCCAGGTGCTCAAAAATCATAATCCAGGCCCCCCAAAATCATGTGATTGGCTGAAAAATCATGAGCTATTTTTAAATAACGAGTTTGGGGTTCTTTTTATTTCCCATCCGCTTTCTGAGCCTTTAGGGTGCACTTGCTTCATGTATTCAAACTTTTCTTCACAACTATCAAGGCTGAAAACTTACTTTAAAAAAGTGAAAGCTGAAATTCTCATGCAATCTCTTGACTCCAGGAGCTGGAGCTTTAAGAAATACACCAGCTATCATGAGATTCATGGAAGTTGGCAACAATAGGAGTTCATGGCAGCATGGCTTCTTCTGGTGCCAGGTTGTTAGTTGCTGTTGGGGCTTTCCCCTCCCCCCTCCCCCCGGTTCTTGTTACGCAGACAGAGAGCAGAAGACCAGAAGTCTGAAGTGCAGGCAATGCAATGTTTATTGGGATTAGTTACAAGCAAACATGTCCATAGCTCTACACGCCAGCAAAGTCTGTTTCCCAGTGTTCTGTTCCCAGCACTGACTCTACAGACCGTTTATCCTGTGTCCCACTTCCCAGCTCTGAAGCCACAGAGCTTTGCCTGTGTCCCCATTCCCACCTCCTTCTTCTTAGCAGGCCCAAATATACCTTCAGTGCACACCCCTAGTCACACCCCTTACAACGTATGGTCATGTTCCATTTTGAAGGGTCGTGAGTCTGGGGTTTTCGTCCCACCTCTTTTGTATCTCATGGGAAGGGTAAGGAGTGAGGTTGTGTTCTGGCCAAGGCCAGGCTTTTCTTTGACTTTTCGTGTTTCTTATGCCTCACCATCACCCCATTTCCCCTTCCCTCTCCTAACTGGTTGCTTGACCTTGGCTTAAGAGAAGAGCCAGGCAGTCTGCTGAGGCAAAGGAGAGTCTATGTGGAAGCCTCTTGCCGTCAATGAATCATCAGGGTTCTGGGGGTTTATGGTCTCTTTCTTAGGGTGGATGGGATAGTCACTGCCTGGTGGAAGAGTTGGAAGGCAACCCCTTGAGTTTAAGAAATTCACAATTTCTAATCACCTACTTTATTACTGTTATTCGTTAGGCATGAGCACTGTGCTTGGTGCTTGATTACATGCAAAAAGAATGCAGTTCTTGCCCCAGAGAGTACACTCATAAATATTTGTGAGGTACTCAGATATTACAATCTAGACAGAAGTGTCTGGAACCTCTTGCAGTAGACTTCATTCCCCAGTCAGAGGTCTGGCTTTGATGGGTCTGTGCAATTATAACTTGGCTGAAGGAAGTATGGTTTCCATGTAACCCTACAGAGATCCCATCTGGGGTAAGTATGGGGTAGGTGAAAACTCAAACGAAGGAGCTGATGAGATGAATTAAATGCCAAGTTGCAAGATTCATAAATCTCAAAGTCTTAGCACATTTTTACAAGTTTTGGCAGAAGGACATCATTAATATTTCAGAAGATATTCTGATCTCCCTTTACTCCTTTTTTGGCAGGAGCTCACTCCCTGCAGCTTTTCAACATAACATGCTTTATTAGGGGGAAGAAGATGATGTCTCTCTTGTTTGATGGGAATCTCTTCTCTTCTCCTTTAATGAATTGCAAAATGAAGCAGAACTTGTAAGCAGGACTTAAAATGTGGACACCAGGTTAATACAACGGTCAGTCCCTTCCTGTGATCATCTAGCCCTCTTTTTACTATTTGTTACTGTTAAGTGTAGGTTGAATATTATACTTCAGCTAAATCTTTAAGGGAGAAAGATTTAGCTTATAACAATACTTTAGGATCTTGTAGGGGGTAATTCACTGTGCCACATTTTTCTTTAATTTCTACAGGTTTACAATTTTCTGTAACTCGTTTAATGTTGTTTTCACTTACACTTGAGCAGATATCTCACAAGAATCTCACGGTATTATCTAATACTGTATTTAACCTGACTCAGAAGCATCACAACTTTGGAAAAATGTTTTGCAAAATACAGTTACATTAGATAGGATTTTTTTAAATTAGAGGGGATAGAAATCCTCATGCTTAATGTATGAACCAAACACTGACTGATGGGCTTTAGGAAAATCTTCTGTTATCGGCACATTATTCAGGAGTTGTCCACTACAGGGTTTCCTACATCTTTACTCTGAAGCCTCTGCTATTGCACTTCTGTCTGAGACAGGGTATTGACCTGGACAGAACATCTTGATCTGATCTGGAAGGGAAATTCTGATGTTCCAAAGATATATGTTTTTTCTTTCAAAAACTAATACTTCACAATCTAATAATAATACTTGTATGTAGTGTTGTTGTAGCCATGTTGGTCCTAGGATATTAGAAAAACAAGGTGGTGAGGTAATTTCTTTTATTGGACCAACTTCTGTTGGTGAGAGAGACAAGCTTTCTAGCTTACATAGTGCCCACACCTGAAGAAATTGGTCCAGTAAAATATATTGTGTCACCCTAGAGTGACCAGACAGCAAGTGTGAAAAATTGGGACAGGAGGTTGGGGGTAATAGGTACCTATATAAGACAAAGCCCCAAATGTTGGGACTGTCCCTATAAAATCAGAACATCTGGCCACCCTATGTCACCCACCTAATCTTTCTAATATTAAGTGATAATACTTATCACTTAAATTTCCCTTTTGTTGGATGAATGAGGCACTTATATACCGAAAGTTAAAAACTTAGAGATAGTCCTTTTTATAAAATATTCTGAAATGGGCTAAAATTTTCATAGCTAGACAAGGGACACTCCAACAACTCCTCTGGTCCTGAGTCTCCCTTAAACCATCTCCTCTACAGAGTTCAATCCCTCTTACTGGACACTCGCTGAGGTAACACCAAGTTTCCTGCTTCCGAAGAGCCTGTACACACAACAGCTTGTTAGCTCAGCTCAGGTTATGTGCTCTACCTTAATCCAGAGCACTGAAATGATTGGCAGAAAAACTAAGAATAAGTTTATTACAAAGAACATAGATTTAAGTGATTTTAAGCAAGAGTGAAAGAGATGTGAAAGGGTTACAAACAAAACAAAAACAACATGCTTTCTAGTGTCTAAAACTTAATTCCAGCAAGATATAGCTTTGTCTAACATAGTTTCTTATCCACACCAAGTTGTTAGCTTTTTGCTTCTGCTTATATTTTCCAAAACTCATTGTTTTGTCCCCAGAGTCAGGATGACTGGGGCTGTTCTTCACTTCCTGTTGACTTTCCACCCCGCAGCTGATTTGTATATAAACGAGGCTTCCACTGTTTTCATTCCATAATGCTTTAGATACACTGGAGACAAGTAGATAGCTATCCTCCCTCCTGTCTGGGAGAAAACCTGTTTCTCCCTTTCTTTGGTCATAGATTTTAAAGCATAATATCAATGAGTTATCAATAATTTCTCAGATACCATTAACACATATATTTCACAATGATATTAATCACCAGTTTGTCACAAGTGTTGATAAAAGCTTAGTTGATACTCTTTTATAGTACAGTAATATTGTACATAATCAGTTCATTCAATAGCTTATTTTTTGGGGTTCAGACCTCCTGTGCTCCCCCTCGGTATCTGGACCTAGATTGTGACAATAACCTCTTCAAACCCCATATTTTTATGATATAAAGCAATGGCAAATCCTTAACAAAGTGAGTGATGCTGTCATAATATTCTATCATTTTAGTCCTAGAAAGAAAAATTGTAAGAATTAGGAGTCTCATAATTGTAAGAATATTCCAGAAGCCATATTTATTAATCCCAGGTCCAGAAAACCTTTGTATTAAAGTTTGAAAATGTAATAGTAGTGATAAGAAAATTGTTTAAAATATTTAGAAATTGTAAAATATAGACATTTTGGATATTTGTAAAAAGATTATTATTTCCCTTACAATAGCTTGAAAGCTCTCTCTCTTTCTTGAGTAACTGAGCATTCTGTTACACCATTAAATATGTTGGATCGATCCATTAACTACTACCAAGCTAAGTGAACGTTTGTTTTATACTGACACTACTCAGGTGAGCCAAGACTGCAGAATCTGATCCCTATTTTGTGTGTACTAGCTAGGTGGCAAATTTGCTCACGGGTTATGTATTGCTGCATAAGAAAGGTGCTAAATTTATACCATATTCAGCAATGAAACAGTGATCATGTACTGCATCTGAACGCCTAAGTATTTTTATGGAGTAGGTCTCCTCCCTGCGTGTCCCTAGAGACTTTAAAACTACACTCCCCTATTTTATGGTCTGGGAAATTCCAAAAAATGTAGCACACATAATAATTTTCATAACTGAGGAATCTACTCATGCATGTGATGTTCTTCTTACAGGAACCATGGAAAATAAATTGTTTAAGAGCTCTCTCCAGTACTATATGATAGGCACACAGATTGGCAGCCTGAGAAGAAACTGCACATTTCATTTTGTTTACACTTTTCTGTATTTTGAGACAAATTAAAAAAACCTCACTTAAAGCTTTGCAAACAGATTTGCATATTAAGTGAAAGCAGCAAACCCTGGATACTACTCTGTGTTGTGAAAAGACAAGTTTTCTTTTCATGGTTTGGATTTGCTCATTTTTGCCAAAAGTGAAAAATGAATTTATATATCACAGAGAGTGGCAGGGGAGGGAAGCAGGTAGAGGTCAAAAGTGAAGTTCAGCTAGCTGTAGCATATTTTCATAACAGAAACTTCACCCCAGTGATCAACAGTACTCAATCAGAGGACTTGAGCCAAAGCTCTGGTGACTTCAATGGGTTTTGGGTCCATACTTATTAGCATAAAAATCAGGGAGCATGAGAGCATCGGTACACTCTACCTGAAGAAAGAAGAAGAATCTAGGAACACGCCTAGAATCTGGCATGGAGTGAAAGTCACCTCCTTTCATTATGCCCTCTGTTCATGTTTAACTTCCTCTGCTGAGAGAGGAGAATGGGCATAGCGAGTTGTAAGTTGTACTGATGTCTTTGCTTTACTTGGTGGAGCAGAGGGAAAGAATACATATATGAAACCAGCTAAGATATATTAAACATAACTGCATTACCTAGAAATGTTATTAGATGTTATGCTACATATGTATACATGTAATGGACACACACCACATGTTTTGTAGTGATATCCATAAAATAAATGGTAAGAGTATGTAGTGAATTAAGCAATGCAATAAGTTGGCATTGACTGTACTCTCCAGCTGCACATTAATCCATTTATTTACTCCTAAGTGGAGCACAGGATCTGGTCCAAGAGGTGAATATAGCTGAACTGCTTGGTTATAGTGACCAGTACATAATAAAATTTAACATCCTTGTGTGTGGAGGAGAGGGTGCGGGGGGCGGACACCAAAATAACCCATCATGATAGCATTTAATTTCAAAAACGGGAACTACACAAAAATGAGGATGTTAGTTAAACAGAAATTAAAAGTACAGTCCCAAAAGTGAAATCCCTGCACACTGCATGGAAACTTTTTAAAAGACACCATAGTAGAAGCTCAATTTAAATGTATATATTCCAAATTAAAAAACATAGTAAGAGGACCAAAAACGTGCCACCATGGCTAAACAACAAAGTAAAAGAAGCAGTTAGAGGCAAAAAGGCATCCTTTAAAAAGTGGACATTAAATCCTATTGCGGAAAATAGAAAGAAGCATAAAATATAATTAGGAAGGCCAAAAAAGAATTTGAAGAACAGCTAGCCGTAGACTCAAAAAACAACAGCAAAAATATTTTTAAATACCTCAGAAGCAGGAAGCCTGCTCAATAACTGGTGGGGCCACTGGACGATTGAGAGGCTAAAGGAGCACTCAAGGAAGATAAGGCTATTGCAGAGAAACTAAATGAATTCTTTGCATCTGTCTTCACAGATGAGGATGTGAGGGAAATTCCCAAATTTGATCCATTCTTTTTAGGTGACAAATCTGAGGAACTGTCCCAGATTGAGGTGTCATTAGAGGAGGTTGTAGAACAAATTGAGAAATTCAACAGTAATAAGTCACCAGGACCAGATGGTATTCACCCAAGAATTCTGAAGGAACTCAAATGTGAAATAGCAGAACTGCTAACTCTCATTTAAATCAGCTTCTGTACCAGATGACTAGAGGATAGCTAATGTGATGCCATTTTATTTAAAGGGCTTCAGAGGTGATCCTTGCAATTACAGGCTAGTAAGCCTAACTTCAGCACCAAGCAAATTGGTTGAAACTATAGTAAAGAAGAGAATTATCAGACACATAGATTAACATGATTGTTGGGGAAGAGTCAACATGTTTTTTGTAAAGGGAAATCATGCCTCATCAATCTACCACAATTCTCTGAGGGAGTAAACAAACATGTGACAAAGGTGATCCAGTTGATATAGTGTTCTTAGATTTTTAGAAAGCCTTTGGCAAGGTCCCTCACCAAAGGTTCTTAAAGTAAGTTGTCATGGAATAAGAGGGAAGGTCCTCTCATGGATCAGTAACTGGTTAAAAGATAGGAAACAAAGGGTAGGAGTAAATCGTCAGTTTTCAGAATGGAGAGAGGTAAATAGTGGTGTCCCCCAGGGGTCTATACTGGGATCAGTCCTATTCAAAATATTCATAAATGATCTGGAAAAAGGGGTAAACAGTGAAGTGGCAAAATTTGTAGATGATAAAAAACTACTCAAGATAATTAAGTTGCAGGCAGACTGCAAAGAGCTACAAAAAGATCTCTCAAAACTGGATGACTGGGCAACAAAATGGCAGGTGAAATTCAATGTTGATAAATGCAAACTAATGCACATTGGAAAACATAATCCCAACTATACATATAAAATGATGGGGTCTAAATTAGCTGTTACCACTCAAGAAAGAGATCTTGGAGTCATTGTGGATAGTTCTCTGAAAACATCCACTCAATGTGCAGTGGCAGTCAAAAAAGCAAACAGAATGTTGGGAATCATTAAGAAAGGGATAGATAATAAGAAAGAAAATATCATATTGCCTCCATATAAATCCATTTATCCCCACATCTTGAATACTGCATGCAGATCTGTTCGCCCCATCTCAAAAAAGACATATTGGAATTGGAAAAGGTACAGAAAGGGCAATAAAAATGTTTAGGGGTATGGAACAGCTTCCATATAAGGAGAGATTAATAAGATTGGGACTTTTCAGTTTGGAAATGAGATGACTAAGGGGGGATATGATAGAGGTCTATAAAATTATGACTGGAATGGAGAAAGTAAATAAGGAAGTGTTATTTACTCCTTTCTCATAACACAAGAACTAGGGATCACCAAATGAAATTAATAAGCAGCAGGTTGAAAACAAACAGAAGGAAGTATTTCTTCACACAGCGCACGGTCAGCCTGTGGAACTCTTTGCCAGAGAATGTTGTAAAGGCCAAGAGTATAACAGGGTTCAAAAAAGAACTAGATAAATTCATAGAGGATTGGTCCATCAATGGCTAATAGCCCGGGGTAGGAATGCAAAACAATGCTGTGAAGTGTCCCTAGCCTCTATCTGCCAGAAACTGGTAATGGGCAACAGGGGATGGATCACTTGATGATTACATGATCTGTTCACTCCCTCTGAAGCACCTGGCATTGGCCACTGTCGGAAGACAGGATACTGGGCTGGACGGACCATTGGTCTGACCCATTATGGCTGTTCTTATGTTTTTATGTTTCCAGACTAATTCCATCAACTTCAGTGGAGTAACTGATTTACACCAGTGTAACTGAGAACAGAATCTGGCCTTCTTGTCTAGCCACTCCTGGAACGCAGAAGCAATTTGGCCACCTGATATGACATTGCCAGAGTGGTGCTTGGGGTTATGACACAGGGGGAAGCAGGCAATATAAGACACAAAGACAAACTTGACATCCTACATCAGGAACAACAATAAAAGGAAACAGAGATTTTTATGTTTGTAATATAAGATTCTAAAGTATTTATATAGCTCAGAGCTCACTGAAGAGGAAGAGAGTCCAACAGACAGGCTGAATGTTTCACACATAAAACAGTAAAAAGAAAAGGAGTACTTGTGGCATCTTAGAGACTAACAAATTTATTTGAGCATAATAAATTTGTTAGTCTCTAAGGTGCCACAAGTACTCCTTTTCTTTTTGCTAATACAGACTAACATGGCTGCTACTCTGAAACATAAAACAGTCTCACTACTAAGAATATGAGAGGCTAGAGAAATTTTTTTGAAAGGAGAGGAAAGCTAGATGTTTATTCTATTCATCAAAGGGAAGGAAGAAGCAAATGAATCAGAAATCAAAGATTGAATATCATCAGTCTTGCTGACAAAGCAATCAGCAATCCCCTCAGCAAGTACGTGGGGTTTGTTGAACAAAGCAAAGGGATTTAAAAGTCTTGAACAAAATAGGGTCTTTCCATTTATAAAATTAGACACATAATTTTATAACAACATTTTGATTTAGAAGCTGTAAAGAATCTTTGCATTATTTATATAAATCCCAATTTTGTGTTGTACAATTAATAATGACTTTCTCCAATCTTTCCCCAGCCTTCTCTGGAATTCTGTTAAGAAATCACTAAAGGAGGGCATTTTCACTTTAGTTGAAAATCAATGACACTTCAATGAAGCATGTATCTCAAAATATTATGCAATTGAGAATCATTCAGTTTTGTAACTAAGTCAGGAGACTTAGACTTCAGGAGTATGAATAGTGATTTAGCAGCAGAAACCTAGAAAGTATCCGGACTAACGGTTTCAAAAATATAGGGCCCAGGTCTAATCTCCCGAACAGCTTCGGTTTCCTTATGCAGTAACATCAAACTAAAAAATATAATGCTCAGTCAACATGAGGCAAGGCAGCATCATTCTCTAAAGTTTCTTTTTCCAGTGCATTTTGTTAGGTTATCAGTTCTCTCTCTTTATCTTTTGAGTAAGTGCAACAGCAGAGGGAGGGAGTCCAATGTATAGGTTTATTCCTGGCTTTGCCACTGACCTGCTATGTGACCATGGACAAGTCACTTCATCTTCCTCTCACCTTTGTTTGCCTCATATATTTAGACTGTGGGCTCTTTGGGGACAAGACTGTCTCTCATGTCTCTGTACTAGCAAAACAGGGCCCTGATCTCAAATGGGGTCTAGTGATGTAACCCTTCTCCCATGTATTGTCAGCAGCAGCAAGGGTCAGGTTCAAACATCTAGGGTTTCCCTCTGAAAACTTAAGCAGTATCCAGAAACCTGGGAAAACTAAATACCTCCTGGGCATCCTTGATAGGCAAGCACAGAAACTGTTGTGCTACATAAAGAAAACTATACGAGAGGGTGTGTGGGAAGAAAAGGGTCATAGAATAAACTTGGGAAAGCCAGTAATAATTAGTCAACAACAGCTGTGTATAAATACATGAAGCTCCACGAGGGTGTTTTGGCAATAGTCTTAATCTCAGTCGTCCTATCCTGGTGTGAGTGTCAACAGAATGCATTCCCACAATAGCTACTTCCCTCCTCCCTCTCCTTCACTGCACCACTACTCACTGTTTGTTGTCTAGGGGTGGCAACATCCACAGTTCAAGCAGGTCCATTGCTAGCCCCTAAGGGAAGTAATGCCTGGTCCGCTCTAGGGCCTGTATCATCTAACCCCAGGGGTATTAATTATAGCTATATTAATTGCTGGATGGGGAGCCCTCACCACAATCCCTACTTTATGCTGCTACTCTCTGTAGCTTCAGCAATTACTGCCTCAGCATTCCCTCAAGTCACACAGCCACTTCTATGGCATTGCCTGACTCAAAACCACCTTGGCACTACTTCTGCATAGAATCTTCACTAAGGGATCAGTGGTGCATACGACACTGAGCAGCGTCCTTATACTCTAGACTGCACTACTATCAGAAGGTAAGAACTGCTTTCCCCCTCTTTCACACTCTGGTTTGTGGGCCAGCTCTACAATCCAGTGGTGGAACACTGAGTCTTTGTTCAGGGTGACCCCTCACCCCAGCCACATTTGATGCGGCTGTCTTGTCCTTTTGTTCCCAACAGAGCTAGTAATGTTACCCCCAAACTCAAAACTTGACGGCATTTTCACCAAAATGCCACAGATTGTCACATAACAGAAATGCAAATGAGGCCCGTCGCATTCAGTCATTCCCCCTTTGCTCGTCAATGGTGCTGGTAGAAAGCTCTGTGCCCTATTGAGCCCCTGTCCATTTGGAGTTCTCAAGCCAATCTGGGACAATTTCTCCCCATTCACCAACAGATGTCAATATCAGGCTCCCTATTCAAAGCCATGGGGCGTGCATGTAATATAAATAATAATAATAACGATGTAGCAGTACCGGACAATAAGATATGTCTGTAAAGAGAAGACAAGCAAGTCAGAAAATATTTGACTATATGAATGGAAAATACACCATTTCCACAGTAGTTAGATGGGAAAGTACTTCACAGTTTGCACTATGGAAATTGTGAAATTTGTGTTCCATAATGCTATGAAGTAAGTATTAAAAATAACAACAAATTGCCAACAAAAACACATACATCGTCTTATGGAAGCATATGAACAAATGTGGCTATTCTTATTCTGCTACCCCTGAATTTTGGCAGTAGTAATGGAAAAAGAAAAGAAATCAGCTGAGGCTCCTTTCAAGAAATGGCATATAATCTAGTGGCTAAAGCCAAGTTTCTGTTAAACATCTCATGTTATCTTAGGTACCAGTCATATAATCCCTTATCAGCAAAACTTTTTTTTATAATAAGGAACATGTATTAAAAAGACCAAAAAGGAATTTCTAATGAGAAAGGATGCGCCTGCTTTTTGGGAAATTAACTGCTCCAGTGAATTGCAAAGATAAAGCAGAAGAAATTATCCCAATAATTTGTCTGTTGTAATTAGAGATGGGCCTGAGCTGTGAAGTTCACAGCTAGATCCAAACGTCCCCAAAATTCAGGGGTATTTGGATTTGGGGTTTTGGGCTGGGGTAATTTCTTTGTAATCAGGCTAACATGGAGAGCAGATAAAAGTTAAAACTCCAGGGGCCTATTCCCCTGCTACAGGATATAAACAACTGCCATTGACTATAATGACAGTTACTCAAATCACATGGCAGAAGAATAGGAACCATGTACGGTAAGTTAGTGGTGTTCAGCTCAAGATATTTTCCCTTTGGGCACAACACTGAAACCCAATACTATAATACTGAGGCCATCACAATTAATTACTCACATCCTGCAGGGGGAACATTAAGCCCCACATGTTTTCGAACAGACTGTTACAAGGTACTAGTGTTTCAATTAAATGAAAGAAAAAATATCCCTGAAATCTAAAAACATATTTCTGCTGTTTACCTCTTGCAGGAAGAGTGGGGGATGAATAGGGAGGGAGAGAAGAGAAAGTTGATCTAAGCCAATGAGCACCAAGAGCTTTATGGCAAACCCCTGCCCCCAAATAGTTTGCCACACAGACGTAGTCAGGTGACAAGTCTTCAGAAGGTTACTAAAGATTAAACTAGTATGCTGAAGCCTTGAGCTATAGTAATTAATTCATAGATTTTTAAGGCCAGAAAAGACCATTATGATAATGTACTCTGACCTCCTGCATAACAAGCCATAGAAATTCATCCAGTGAGTCCTACGTGAAGTTCGTGCCTTATGATTGAACTAGGGCCTATGTTTTAGATATAGTGGTCCAAACAATCTTTTATGATTGTTGTTATTATTCAGGCAATATAAGTGAAAGGCACTAGGACCAAGAAGCATTAAATGCAGATAATCCACCAGGCAAGCAGAAAATAGCAGCAGTGCAGATGAATTAATTAGACAAGAGAGGTGGGAATGGGGGAAGGAGCAGTAGAAATTGGGTAGTAAACCCAAGGAGGGGCGGATAGATCCAGTGTATGAACAGTTCTACTTCACTCTAACAACAAGAGTGATCCTGAGACAAAAGCAGTGCAGGGGGGAAAGTAATCAACAGTTGAAAAATACCAGTCAAGCAGCCCCAGCAAATTAACACTGACCTTCCAGGAAAGCTGCTACTGTAATCAAAACAGCTGCCCTGAGCCAGTTTGAAACAAACAACAGAAGGTAAAACTGCATCACTGATTCTGGATACCACAAGTTCAAAAAGAGTGAATGAAGCACACTATAAACATTCCTACTAATTAAGTAAAAACTAAAACAAAAACCAAAACAATTATCAAGCAAATAAAGGAAGCTAAAATCAGCCCAAACCCTATAAAATCTGGAGAGTGAAAGCAGCGAAAACATGACTAAAGCAGACCTCAAAGCACAACAGCCATCTGTGCCAGCCAGGATCTTGTAATAATGTGATTCCCAATAGCAAAACAAATAATAAAAGAAAAATCTCACGAGCTACCATGGCTTTTCAGTGACAATAATAGATTCTTTCTGTGGTCTCTGATCTTTGCTTATGGACCATCATAAACATGTTTAAGACTTGCGGGGACAGAAAATCTCTCCTTTCTAAAACTAACAACAGTGGTTTTTTACACATCTTGGGCCAAATCTTAATCTGTTACCACAGCACTGTGCACTGAAGATTGCATGGAAGAACTCCTCTCCCCTCCAACTGTGCAGCCAAAGCCACCCACAATTTCTCTGCACCCTCTCTCTTGTATGCTTGGGTTTGGGTAAGAGTAGCTTCCAGTCAGATATTAAGTTAAGGGAAAGTGTGGGGGCGCACAGCTCACTCTCCACTGCTAAAGATAAAGGAACAGCTTCCCTTCCCCTCCCTTCCTTTGGCATCCCTGCTCCTCTGGAGCTCGCCCTTCTTTTGCCTGATGAGTTAAGGACTCACTAGGCAGGAGAATATGAAATGGGGGCAGCAAGAGGAATTAGGCCCAGATCTTCAAAGGTATTTAGGCACCTAACTCCCATTGGAGGCCCTTTGACTGAGGAGTTTCTATGGCTGCTGGCCTTTATGTGCACATACTTCAAAAATAATGTTGAGAAATTGGAGAGGATTCATAAGAGAGCTACAGAAATGTTTCATAGTCTGAAAAACATATCGTACAGTGAGAGAACTAAGGAGCTCAATTTATTGCTCACCTATTCAAGTCTGATATCTTGATATCTTTTTTTTTTCTGAAATTACAAGTTTGGTTGATATATATTTAAATTTCTGTAAGGTGTTTGACTTGGTACTGCACAACATTTTGATTAAAAAACTAAATCAATGTAAAATTAACAGGGTATATTAACATATTAAATGGATTACAAACTGGCTAACCAATAAATCTCAAAATGTACTTGTAAATGGGGAATCATCATCAAGTGGGTGCGTTTCCAGTGCAGTCCCACAGAGATCAGTTCTTGGAGCTAAGCTATTTCAATTTTTTAATCAATGATCTTGAGGAAAACAAAATCATTACCGATAAAGACTGCAAATGACACAATAGTTGGGGAGTGGTAAATAACGAAAGAGAGGTCACTGATTCAGAGCAATCTGTCTCTCTTGGTAAAAAGTCTCAAGCAAATGATATAGGTTATAATATGGCTAAATACATTCAGGGACAAAGAAAGTAAGCCATACTTCCATGACTGGGGACTCTATACTGGGAAGCAATGACTCTGAAAAAAGATTTGGGGCTTGTCAAGGTTCCTCCCCCACTCTGAACGCTAGGGTACAGATGTGGGGACCTGCATGAAAACCTCCTAAGCTTATCTTTACTAGCTTAGGTCAAAAACTTCCCCAAGGTACAAAATATTCCACCCTTTGTCCTTGGATTGGCCGCTCCCACCACCAAACAAATACTGGTTACTGGGGAAAAGCTGTTTGGAAACGTCTTTCCCCCCAAAATACTTCCCAAAACCTTGCACCCCACTTCCTGGACAAGGTTTGGTAAAAAGCCTCACCAATTTGCCTAGGTGACTACAGACCCAGACCCTTGGATCTTAAGAACAATGAACAATCCTCCCAACACTTGCACCCCCCCTTTCCTGGGAAATGTTGGATAAAAAGCCTCACCAATTTGCATAGGTGACCACAGACCCAAACCCTTGGATCTGAGAACAATGAAAAAGCATTCAGTTTTCTTACAAGAAGACTTTTAATA
Source organism: Chelonia mydas (assembly GCF_015237465.2). Classification (NCBI taxonomy): domain Eukaryota; kingdom Metazoa; phylum Chordata; order Testudines; family Cheloniidae; genus Chelonia; species Chelonia mydas. Next base: position 107,384,810 of record NC_057852.1, read on the forward strand.
GAAATAGGAGTAAATAGAAGTAAAGAAATCCCCTCTGTAAAATCAGGATGGTAGATACCTTACAGGGTAATTAGATTCAAAACACAGAGACTCCCTCTAGGCAAAACCTTAAGTTACAAAAAAGATACACAGACAGAAATAGTTATTCTATTCAGCACAATTCTTTTCTCAGCCATTTAAAGAAATCATAATCTAACACATACCTAGCTAGATTACTTACTAAAAGTTCTAAGACTCCATTTCTGGTCTATCCCTGGCAAAAGCAGCATATAGATAGACAGATACCCTTTGTTTCTCTCCCTCCTCCCAGCTTTTGAAAGTATCTTGTCTCCTCATTGGTCATTTTGGTCAGGTGCCAGCGAGGTTACCTTTAGCTTCTTAACCCTTTACAGGTGAGAGGAGTTTTCCTCTGGCCAGGAGGGATTTTAAAGGGGTTTACCCTTCCCTTTATTTTTATGACAGGGCTCATGGTGGATAATCATCTGAACATGAGTGCTCAGTGTGAGCTGGTGGATACATAAAGAAAGGAATCTCGAGTAGGAGTAGAGAGGTTATTTTACCTCTGTATTTGGCTCTGGTGAGACTGCTGCTGGAATATCATGTCCAATTCTGGTGCCCACAATTCAAGAAGGATGTTGATAAATTGGAGAGGGTTCAGAGAAGAGCCACAAGAATGATTAAAGGATTAGAAAACATGCCTTATAGTGTGTGACAGAATGTACCCCTGTGTCTACATGCTACATACTTTTGTAATAATCTTTGTACAAAGTATGCCTTGTATGGTATCATGTGAAAACTCGTAATTTGCTATTCAGTATTGTCCTGATAAAATATGTGTTGCAAAACTGTATGGGAAGGTATAAGATTCCACTGTATGGTGATCTTTAGAACATGTTCCAAAACAAGGTTGGCAAACAGGTCTTTCTCAAACAAAGGAATGTGTGCTCTGCTTAATTTGCATTTAAGCAGTAAACAGAGTCATCGAGCAGGACAGGTAGACAAAGAAACCTCAAACAGGTGACAAAAAGCTGCAGGAAACATACTTTCCTATAGACTTTCTGGGAACCTCATCTGGGAATGTTTTCCAAGGGGAGGACTGACACTATAAAAAGGCACCCCCTCTTCCTTTCTTTCTGCCCATCTATTCACTGCACCAGAAGGAACAGAAGAAGGAGTTATTATACAGAAAAAGGCCTAAGAAGTTTGGCCAATAAGAGTGCTGAGAGCATCCAGTGAGAAAAACTTTAATTTGAATTTAACATGGTTTGTTAAGCTGGCACTAGCTGTGTTTTATCTTTATTTTTCTTGTAACCATTTTTGACTTTTATGCCTCATTACTTGTATTCACTTAAAATCCCTCTCTTCCTAGTTAATAAACTCATTTTTTTTGTTTTATCGAATCCAGTGTGTTTCAATTGACATGTTTGAGAAACTCCATTTAGGGTAACAAGGTGTGTTCATATCATTTCTATTAATAAAATGATGGACTTCATATAAGCTTGTATTGTCTAGGAGAGAACTGGGCACTACAGCACAGACATTTCTGGGAAAAGATCTAGGACTGGGGGGATGTGTGTGCTGGGCTCACCCTGCAATATAGCCAAGGCTGGTGAGAGCCAGAGTGTAACCCAAGGTGTGGGTAACAGGCTGCAGTTGCATACGGACACTCAGGGTATGGCTTGCATGCTTGAAGGCTCTTGGTGAGTAGCCCAGGTGGGAACTCCTTCAGCAAGGCATTGTAAGGCACCCAGGGTCACAGGGCAGGAGTGACCCAGTCAGTCTGCTTATGTCACATAGTGATAGACTCAAAGAGCTCAATCTATTTATTTTAACAAAGAGAAGGTTAAGGGGTGATGTAATTATAAGTATCTATATAGGGAACAAATATTTAATAACGGGCTCTTCAATCTAGCAGATAAAAGTATAACATGATTCAATGTCTTGAAGTTGAAGCTAGACAAATTCAGACTGGAAATAAGGTGTACATTTTTCACAGTGAGGATAATTATCCACTGGAACAACTTACTAAGGGTTGTTGTGCATTCTCCATCACTGACAATTTTTAAATCAAGATTGGATGTTTTCCTAAAAGATATGTTCCAGAAATCATTTTGGGGAAGTTCTGTGGCCTGAGTTCAGACTAGATGATCACAATTGTCCCTTCTGTCCTTGCAATCTACGACACTAGAGGTTTTGTTTAATCTGGAAGACAAAGGCATAACAATTTATGCCTGGAAATTGAAGGTAGAGCTATTTAAACTAGAAATAAGGTGCATTTTTAACAGTGAGGGTAAATAATTTATGAAGGGTTGTGATGAATTGAAGTTTTTAAAACAAGATTGGATGTCTTTCTGAAATAGATGCTGTATCTCAAACACAAGTTATTGGACTTGATACAGGAATCACTGACTAAAGTCCTATGGCCTATATTATGTAGGAGGTCAGATTAGATGATCATAATGATTCCCTTAGAATCTATGAATCTAAGATCCTGTTTACTTTTCTCCACCGGGCAAAGATCTGTCCCCAGCACCCATTTCCCCTCTTCTCTGTGAGGAGAGAGAAATAATGAGACTTATATATAAGAAGAGTTGGGGGACAAGATAAGAGGAGCAGAATGGAGTAGTAGAGAGGTGAAAGAATGATTTAGATGGGGAAGGGTGAAAGAAAAGTGAATCATAGTGGACATGAATATGTAGAAAGGAAGGGTATAGAGTCCTGGTTTTCGGTAGGAGAGGGCAGAATCTTATTTTTAAAAAAAAACTATTCTGCTTGTTGGCATGCATCTATATGTTTTAACATCTGTGTGTGATGGGGATACATGCATGTTAGTCCTTAATCCTGCCATGAATGCAGGGGACTGGACTAGATGACCTCTCAAGGTCCCTTCCGGTCCTACAATTCTATATTTGGGGCCTGTGAGGTCTGGTGTGCCCCAAAAGGATTCAACCAAGGGAGGTGAGACGTAGCTTGCACCTATATCCTCCTTTGAGGATTTTGCTGTGGAAAAGAAGATTTAATTTGTGGCCAGAGGGCAACTAATAGAAGCTGCCAGGGATTATGCAGAATCAGGGCATCCTTTGTACCCCAGCTATGTCTGCTTCCAGCCAGAGGACCTCCAGCAAAGAGATCACTTCAGCCACATTGTGTTGCCACAATCCCCTTGTGAGTGAACTTTCTGTACCATGTAAAATACTATCTATAGCATTCCCAGTGTAACACTGACAGATGTAGAAATGGTCGAGCTCTCTAAAAGGATATGAGGATGTTTTAATCTCCTAAATTAAAGCTGTTTTTCAAGCAGTATTGCCTTCTGTGTAATACTGAGGCTAGCAAGGAAGTTCAGGAATATCAGTCTCTAATTTCATCCATGCAAATTAGCCTATTTATTTCTAAACAAATACTAGAAAACAGCATATTTTTTGGATAAATGAAACAATCTAATTCTTATGGAGAATCTATTTAGTTCATTTTCGTAATTTAAAAATATTTTACTTACTGTCATTTAAAATAACCTTTTGAAGTTTACAGATGAAATCTGTTTCCTTCATGAATGTTTTTCCTCCATCACAGTAGCCAGTAGTTGGCTATTGCTGCTACCATTCTCCCTCTCTTTGCCTATGGTTGCAAGATGGCCCCAAGGAAATGTCATCAGTGGAATAAGCAGCATAGGAGGTTCAGTTTTCCCAGCACTAGCTATGCTTCTGCTCTTGGCCCTCACTCTCTAGCTGTCATTGATTACAACTTGAGTAACTGGAAGTAAAGTCACTTGCCTAAGCAAATCCAATCAATGAACAGACATGATAATATGTGACTAATATGAACAATTGCAACTAAGATAATGGAGTTCAAATTACAAATTTCAAAGGGCAAACCAACAACTAAACAAATTTACAAAGAATATCATCAAATAATTTCAAACAGTAAATAAATCTGAGAAATCTTAATCTTATTGGTAGACATTCTTGTGTCTGAATACATGATTCTTTCTGAATTATTTGCTGAGCATTACTCATATTACATTTAGATTCTAACTTTTACAGGAAGATACACTGGCATAAAGAAGATCTTTTATTTAAACTATGCTTCCTTTCATGCAATTGGACCCATGTGAGCCTGCCCATGGCCTACACAGAGCCTCACTCATGTCAATGGGACTCCATGCAGGGATAAAGGTCCAGCCATCCTGAACCGAATGCAGGATCAAGGCATACATTTATAACCACTAATAATTTACTTGTGGATCCAACATGGGGGAGGGGTGTGACTCTGGAGTCTATAACTTGGGAAGATTGTTCATTTTGTGAGAGGCACATTGAGGCAGCCCTTCTGAAAATTACTTTAAGCACTTCTGCAGTGAGTCCTTGTAATTTGTATACAAGTCTGGGTAAGAGCATTGAATCAAGAAAACTTAATTTTGACAGGCCTGATATATAGTCTATTTTGGTTAACCAAAAGGAACACATACATTTTCTACATTAGAGAAATTTCCATTATTTTTCTCTCATCCATGAAAATCGATTTTGATGTGATTACACTCAGAGGCCGCTTGATGTGCTTCTGACAGTACAAAATGGATAGAAACGGTGGGTGGTGTTGAATCGAGGATATTGTGGTTAGCTGAACTCTGTCACAAGCTGAAAATGGTAAGATTAAAGCACACACCATTAGTGTATTGTGCGGGAGAGTGAGCCTTAGGAAAAATGGTGACTGCAATATTTTGATACTGAAGATTGCAAATGATTCAGAGGACTTTCATCATCTTCTATTTACTGTAAACAGTGCTACTTTAGAAGTGGGAGGAGATCACCAATACTCATCAGATAAAAGCAGCTTTTAATAGTAAACAGTGGGGTATGTCTAAACATAGCTGGATATATGTAAACAGAGAAAGTCACATGGTATAATACATTAAGGATCAAATACTGGTCTCATTTACACAGGAGTAACTATTGACTTCTGTGAAACAATTCCAGTGACTGAGAGCAGAATTTGGCCCTATATTTCATATGTCAGAGAACGATGTCATTTCTCATGAAACTGAAATGTTTACTCCTAGTCTAGCATGTAGAAAGATCCCCTTCCATCTAGAGAGACTGCATTATTTGTAAATACTACTTCCTCAAACATATTACCATGTTTTAAATATTTCACTTGTGAGGAAAATAACGACAGGTGAACCTCAAAAGGGTTGAAGTTCAATTCAGTTAGACAGCCAGAAGTATGGATACTTTTCTGAAATTCTTGGTCCTATCCATACTAGGATTTCTAGTTTCGTGTTTAAACACAGTTGTGGCTATCAAGGCCCTAGTATATTTCTCTGACTAGTGCGAAGATGGGTTTTTAAAAAACAAACAAACAAAGAAACAACTGCTATAAACCATGTCTATAGACTAATAAATATACAGGTACCATATATTATGGTTTTATAACACAGTTAAAAGAAAATGTCTGTTTCACTGGTCCAGGAAACCATGCTAGCACCTTGCCAGCAAACATTCACAAGCATAGTTAATATTAGTAAGTTTCAGCCGTGGTGAGCCTAGGGACTGGAAAGCTTACAAGAAGAGACTCTCCTATGAGATTTGCTTGGCTTCCTGGTTTTGGCTAGATCAGAGATATCATGATAATAAGAAAAGGAGTACTTGTGGCACCTTAGAGACTAACCAATTTATTTGAGCATAAGCTTTCGTGAGTGACAGCTCACTTCATCAGATGGATCCGATGAAGTGAGCTGTCGCTCACGAAAGCTTATGCTCAAATAAATTGGTTAGTCTCTAAGGTGCCACAAGTACTCCTTTTCTTTTTGCGAATACAGACTAACACGGCTGCTGCTCTGAAACCTATCATGATAATAGTCTTTCTTATGCTGTTTTTTCTATTTACACTTCCTGTCCAGAATGAAAACAGACAACTGAAAATCACTGAGAAAATGTGTTTTTAAAAAAGTTTATCAAATGTTTCATGAGCCTCAAAAAATGTTCAAGTTTGGTTTGGATTGAATTTCAAGCTTAGAATTGATTTGGTGCTTATTTCATTCAAAACTGTGCACTCTTATAGATTTATTAAGGATGTGATCAGTAGGGAGATGTGTATATATACACATTTACACGCACACATATTTATATGGTCCCACAGAAATACTATAAAATGTATGAATTAAATAGAGAATTATATCCATCCTAGAACATTTTAAAACCAACTTAGAGTCTCTAACAGAATTATGGCCCTTCTTCAGCAAAGCTCTGAACCATGACGTAAAAAAGTCCCCTGCATTTTCTGTCCCTGATTATGGGAAAATCTGACTTTACACTGGGTGTCTCCAGCACAGGTTGCAACTTGCAAGAAGACCTACTCTTTGCAGACCCTTTTAAGTCCCTCCAGCTTTCACTGGGAGTTTGCTGCACTTTCCAGAGGGTCAGGGTGAAGATCTCCTGGCTGGGAGCTCCTTTGGAGATTCCAAGAGTCTCTAGCTTAGGGCAGTCCTGGCTTGGCTTGGGTTGGCTTGCCCTCCCCCTCCTCCAGCTGACTGCCCCTTTTAAAGACCTCCTTCCGACCACACATGAGGCCCCCCCAGGACATCGCTGGCACCTTCCTTTTCAGCGTGGGATTTATACACATCATCACACATATGCTAATCTTTTAGTACATGCTTAAATCCCATTGACTTTGAAGTTTAGCACATACTTAAGTGCTTTACTGAATCTGTCCTTAATCTCTCTGGACCTCAGTTTCCTGTTTGTAAATTGATAATAATACCTCCCAACTGCATGATTGCACAGTGAGGATAGACAAATTATGGTTGTGAGGTGCTCAGACAATATAGAGATTGGAGCCATATAAGTACCCAGACAGAAAGACATGTTGTCTATATTCTCTAATTTAGAGTTACTCCCTTGCCTCATTTTAGTCTAGACTCAGATCCCACTGAAGTCAATGGGAGTCTTTCCAGTGACTTCCATGGGATTTGATTGAGACCCACAGACATAATCACAATCACAGTAAAACAATGCATTTTCTGACCCTTATCTTGTTTTTGTAAAAACAGCAAAGTACGAAACTTTTCACTTTCTTTTTTTTCCTCTTTCCCCGTGCTAAGCATTCTCCATATTTTCTCTCCTCAGTAAAAACATTTATTTTGCCTGGCCTTCCATCACTAATCACTTATGACTGTGTATTGGGATTGGTTCCTAGACTGTAATGTCCTTGGGTCAGGGATGATGTCTTGCTGGTTTTGTGATGCACCATTTCCCACATTGGGGTCAATACAGTTGATTAAAATAATAAAAACAATTTATGTATTTAATTCCAGATGTTTTGATTAAGACAGAGCAGTACGATTACTGTGCCTGTCATTCTTCCCAGGACATGACACAGTTCTCATGGTCAGTTAATCCTGTTAGAAAACACTTTGAGGAAAATTTTCAAAAGCACCTAGGTGACTTAGGGTATATAAAACACCTGCAGCTGGCCTGTGTCAGCTGACGAGGTTCTCACGGGGCTCAGGCTGTGGAGTTTTAAACTACAGTGTAGATATTCAGGGGTGGTCACTTTTTAAAAATGTGAATGCTAGAAAAGTACTGTACAGTAGTCAAATCTTCATATAAAAGCTTAATAAGCCAGAGGTGTCTATTTAATATCTCATTAATCTAAATTAAACTCAGTTAAGTGCTAGTAGTATATTCTACCTGTAATGTGTTCACATCTCTCATTACTATTAGTGAGAGGCATGTGTGTGCATCAAGAAGAAAATCAACCCCATGGGACTTAATTTTTAACCTGTATATTCAAATCCTATTATTAGGCCAAAGCTGGAAGTTGTTACTAAGTTTTTTCTCAGTCATCACTCAGTCAGATTTTGCTGTTCAGGATTTGGTCCATGGTTAGCATAAGTTACATCTAATTTCTCTTGTATGCAAATATTTCCCTTAATATAAAGCTTTATTTGTGAAGCAATCTGCAGTCTTTTTGCTGCTAACCAACACAGGGTTTTTTAGTGTTTTTTGTTTTGTTTTTTGTTTTACTGTTTGTTTGCTCTCCCGGTTTTTGTAGATATAAATATGCTGTTTTACTGTGCAATTTTTCCCTCTGTCTTGGTAATAACTGTAATCCAGTGACTTCCCATTTTCCCCTGATGTTTTGGGTTGTAAAGATGGGCTGAACTAATTTGCAAATTACAGGTAATTCTGCTCCTAGGGTATTACTGGATGTTGGCAAGGTAGATCTTGTATTTTAATGCCTTGATACACCCTTGCCTTTGTCTATCGGCCATGTAGATTGGATTGTAAATTTTAACAAGGTATGGAGGAGTTTAGCATGAGAGGGATTCTTTCAAACAATCCTCTTCTTCTACTTCTCTTCTGCTTTCCTTCATCCAGGGTCAAAATCCTGGAACTCAAGACAAAGGGTACTGGGTGGGAGGAACATGCAGGAATGAGGGAAAAAATAATCCTATCCCCTAGCCACAAGTACAGGTGGTGTTCATCGCAGCCCTACCATGGTCACTGATCCTTTGGAAGGGAAGGAATGTTGGTCAAGACAGTTGTAATACCCTTTCTCAGCATTTTCAACTGCCATTTCAATGCACAAACCTACCATTCTACTTGTCCCCTTCCTTTCAGTCTTTAGCACTGCGTCTTGTTCTTACGCATCTTGTGGCATTCCCAGCACCAACTGAAGCTTAACATGGCAAAAATCGAGCTCTTCATTTTTACTCCATAACTGAAACACTGCTCTGGTGAGAGAGGACCTGGAGAGTAAAGAGGCTTTTGTATGCAAAGTGAATTCATTTGAGGCCATGATACATTTAAATTGGTGGTGGAACATTCAGGAAGGGATGTTGGTGTGATAGGATCCTTGTCTGTTCTTTCAATGATGCCAGCCCCACTTCTCCCTTTGCTTCTTCATTTTTAATTGTTATGTCTTCTCCCAGGCAGCCCCTACACACAGCATCCATGATCTGGATGCTACTGCACTGCAAATAAAATAAATAATAAATAATAATAATAACAATAATGAGATTCACATTCATCCTCATCCTTAAGGTTCTATATAATCTTGCTCCCATCTATGTCCCCATTCTCATTTCCTCTCTTCCTCCTTCTCCCTCTCATCTGCTTAATACACCCTTTGTTTCTTCCGCTCTTATCACCTGTGTCACATTGTACCCTTCTTCTGTTCCTTCAAATCCCTCTTGAAAACTCGCTTCTCCAAGCAATTCTTCCTACCTTCTTCTCAGAGTCAATAATCTCCATAAGAATTGTCTAATAGCCTCTCACACAGGGGGATTCTGTGGAATATGGGCAGGACGACTGGCACTATGCCTCCTCTGACCTTCCCCACAGTAGAAGCACGATGCGGGTGGAAAGGACCATCGTTGCAGGTGTAATTTAGAGTAGTCTGTTGGCTGGTTTAATTTATGCTGGAGGCAGAACTAACTCCTGGCCAGCCCCAGGATTAGAGGAGCAGAATCGTGGCTAAGAGATTACCTCTCCCTTGCTCCTCTGATTTTGCAGTGAGTATAGCTCAGCTAGACCCAATGATCCAGTCCTTTAATATTAGTATCATAACACCCCACTGAGATGGGGGAACACATACTTCTCATGCCACACAAGAGGAAACTGAAACAGAGAAAGATTAAGGCTAGGGTTTCCACAGAGGCTCTGAAAATTAGGTGCATAGCTCTTAATCTAAACCAAGGGGAGTAGGGCTCCTAACTTTTTCGAAGGCTCCTTTGGAAATCTCAGGTGTCTTACTCAAGGCTATACAGGATCCCTGGTGGAGCTGGAACTAGGTCTATAGCACTGGGCTGTGTCTTAGACACCAGCCAATCCTTCCTCCCCTGGGAGGCATATTTAGGACAAACACATCCTAATTCATGTTTTAAAGCACTGTGTACAATTATAAGTGCATTTTACTATAGCAATTTTTTTCATTCTAAACAATATTATTATAATTAGCAGCACTATTATTATGGGCCAAATTCTGAAGTCCTTATTTGATGTTAATTGGAGTTTTCCCTGAGTAAAAACTGAGGAAGGTGTTTTTCTTTTGGCACAATAAAAATGAGGCTATCTTCTCAGGTATTCTGACCTTGTAATGTCTAAGACATTCAGCATCAAGGAGGAGATTTGGTCAGGACACCAGTGAAAGCAGATGGTGTATATAAGCAAGATCACTGAAAAGTAAAAGCCCTGCTGAGAGGGATGTGTGACATTTTGAAGGAAATCTGCCTTTTGATATACTGTATTAGAATTTTAAAAATTTAAGATGTCTTTTATGAGTAGGAAAACATACTCTGGGGTCCTGCTGGTATTAAAGAGATAACAGCATTTGCAGGGGTGGAAGGCACTTCAGTGTAATTCATGAGCCACGTGGTTAACCCACATCAACAACATGCATTACCATACGTCATTCAGGACACATATCACCAGGGGTTAAAGGCAAACACAGCTCCCTTTCCCATTCCTCTTCCTCCACTCTCCCTCTCCCAAACTTGGGGGAGTGCAGCGTCTGTCCTGAAACAAGGACTCTCCGGGAAGCGAAGTATGACCAGGGAGCAGCAGGAAGAGTTGGTGCCTGACTAGGGCGTTTATGGCTCCTAGCCTTCCTGTCAATAGGGGGAGCAGAACCACCACCACCTGACTGGAGGACAGGTGTTCTAAACAGGAGTCCCCTTTCTGCCTCTTCTCTTCCACATGAAAAAGATCTTTCCCTCCCACTTATTTTAATCACTGCATAACCCGCACTTGGGCCCTAGAATGTACCAAGAAGAACAAGAAGCATGTCTTCATCTTCAACAGACCTAATTTGTATTTAGGCAAAGTGCAGCTCACTCTTATTCTGTCTGGATATGGGAAGGGATATGGTAATGGGAAATGGCATTTTAATCTTCATTTGATAATTATGGCTACAACCTATGTAAACTAACATATTTAAGTGATGTACAGTACGTGATGCTGTTATTTGTAAGGCATAAATTATATATATGGATGCAGTTCTCTGAGCATGAAAAATGCTAAGAGCATTTGTAAAATGTTAGTTAGTCAAATGTAAATATTAAACCATGATAGTTGCATGAAGCTAATCAGCCCAAGCATTCTGTCAAAGCTCACATGACAGGCTCGCTCATCTCTGACAGCCTAATTGTCACTATTAATCTCACAGGGAGAACAACTCTCACAATAATGTACAGCAAGTACAGATGCAAAGAATTTATATACCGCAGTCTACCTTTCACCTACATATTTCAGAAATAGTGTTTAGCCTTGTATAATAACTGCTTCATATTCATAAATTATGTGCAGAGGCAGCAGCACTGTGCATCCATCCTGTGTGCTGAATGACGCAGGGTTCCTGTGGAAAAAAAATCGATCATATAATTAAAGACCATGTCAAAATGAATATGCACAAAGGGGTGCACGAGCAGCCTTAATTCAGGCTGCTCCTACCTTTTAGTGCTTGACTTTGCAACCTTAATGTTCTTTTAACATAGGTTTTATTTATATACACACAGACCAATGAATTCCAAAGTATGTGTACAAAGCATGTGTGTCTAAGAATGTCACTATGGAGCTGGCGATCACGTGGGCACCAAAAACATTGTGTAGTAGTGCAGTAAGATTGCCAGTGATGAACATAAACTGAATATCCAGCCAGACCACCTGCAGCACCTAGCCAGAGACTGATTCAGGTGATGCTCCATCTGCAAGGAAACCACATGCCTTTGGGATTGGCCATGATGATGATGATCTGAAGGAGGATAATCAATGGGACACAGTATTACCAGGGTAAAAAATATATCGGAAGGACAGAACAGGTCTTGCTGGTGGGGGAGTGGCACTATATGTGAAAGAAAGCGTAGAATCAAATGAAGTAAAAATCTTAAATGAACTAAATTGAACTATAGAATCTCTATGTATAGTAATTCCATGCTTGAAAAATAAGAATATAGCGGGAGGACTATATTACAGACCACCTGACCAGGATGGTGTTAGTGACCCTGAAATGCTCAGGGAGATTAGAGAGGCTATTAAAATAAAAAACTCAATAATAATGGGGGATTTCAACTATCCCCAAATTGACTGGGTACATATCACCTCAGGAAGGGATGCTGAGATAAAGTTTCTTGACACCTTAAATGACTGCTTCTTGGAGCAGCTAGTCCTGGAACCCACAAGAGGAGAGGCAATTTTTGATTTAGTCCTAAGTGGAGAACAGGATCAGATCCAAGAGGTGAATATAGCTGGACTGCTTGGTAATAGTGACCATAATATAATTAAATTTAACATTCCTGTGGTGGGGAAAACTCCACAGCAGCCTAACACTGTAGTATTTAATTTCAGAAAGGGGAACTACACAAAAATGAGGAGGTTGGTGAAACAGAAATTAAAAGGTACAGCACCAAAAGTAAAATCCCTGAAAGCTGCATGGAAACTTTTTAAAGACACAATAATAGAGGCTCAACTTAAATGTATACCCAATTTAAAAAACGTAGTAAGAGAACCAAAAAAGAGCCACCGTGGTTAAACAAAGTAAAAGAAGCAGTGAAAGGCAAAAAGGCATCCTTTAAAAAGTGGAAGATAAATCCTAATGAGGAAAATAGAAAAGAGCATAAAGTCTGGCAAATGAAGTATAAAAATATAATTAGAAAGACCAAAAATGAATTTGAAGAACAGCTAGCCACAGACTCCGAAAGTAATAGCAATTTAAAAAAAAAATACATTGTTGTATCAACCAGGCAAGGTACTAACAAGCTTCAACAGGACCTTATTTTCAAAGTGGAAACCCCTTTACCAAGCTGCTGCACCCTCTGTAGCTTTCTCCCAGCCTCTCTACTCCTCCCCCTCCTTCCTATTTCCTGTCCTTTCAGACTCCCAACAGCCAGTGCTCCTAATTCTAAATAATTACAAGCAACATCTAAACACCACATTCCCTCCTCTCTTAGGAAACTCTCCCAATTAAAATAAACATTATTGTTCTAACCACGGGAACAAATATGAAACAAGACACTATACTGTTGGCAGAAATATTACACTGAAAACACTATAGATACCACATAACATAATCTCTAGTCCAGACAGGTAGTCGTCTGGGTCTGACAGGCCGTCTCTCAAGCCCCAGTTCCAGTGCAATGTCTTGTTGTGTTGGTACTACGGTGAAGTCATCCAATGCAGACTGGGTGTTGGCATAATCTCCTCTTTGTGCATAGGCAGGTGCAAGATAAGAAGCATTCCATACCCACCCATCAGAAAGTTGATAGGTGTAAGGTCCCTTCTTCTCTATGATTTTAAGAGAAGCTGTGAATTTATGGTCCCCTTTGCATAAAATTCCAGGTTTTCATACTCTAACGAAGGAACCACACTCAAACTTTGGTTCCTTAGCACCCCGCCACTTGTCTGTGAAAGCCTTAGACTTTGCTTGGTTCTGTTCAACCGTTTTTCTCACGTTATCCTCGTTTGGGGCATCAGGTCATGCCTTTAACAATCCAGCAATGTTCTGTTTAGTATTCATCTGTTTCCCATGGAGAAACTCTGCGGGTGATCTTTGCATTGTGGCATGTCTTGTAGCCCGGTATGCTTGCAAGAAATCAGTAGTGAAGGGTATCCACAATCGCCCTTCCAGTTTAGCCGTTTGCAAACTCTCTTTCAAACTTCTGTTAAACTGTTTTATTTCCCCATTGGCTTGAGGGTAATATAGGAGTGACCTTCTGTGTAAAATGTTCCTCTCCTCTAGAAAAGTTTCAAACTCCAGGGAAGTAAATTGACTACCATTATCTGAAACCAGTTCTTTGGGGTTACCTTCCCTGCTAAAAACTGAAGAGAGGAACTTAATTACTGTAGCAGAAGAGATTTGCGATGTAAACGCTACCTCAGGCCATTTACTGAAATAGTCTATTAAAGTGATGGCATAATGGCAATCAATTGGAGCAGTATCAAAGGGTCCTGCAATGTCAATCGCCACTTTTTCCCATGCAGATTCAGGAAGAGGAACAGTCTGTAATGGAACGGTAGGTGTCACTGCTGTTTTATCATGCATTTGGCAAGTGACCAGCATTTTATGAGTGCTTCTGTTTGAGAGTCCCACCCTGGCCATCAATACAGATCCCGAAGTCGTTGTTTGGTTTGGACAATTCCTTGATGAGTATCATGTGTCAGGTGTATGAGTTTTGACTGTAATTCTTCTGGCACAAGGAGCCAGTGTGTACCTTGTAGCACACAGCCATCAAACAAAGAAAGTTCATCCCGAACTCTAAAATAAGACAGGAAAACTGGGTCAAGGTTTTTTGGGTGACTGGGCCATCTCTTTGTCAGAAATTCCCATAGTTTTTGTTGAATTGGACACGCTGAAAAAGCAGCTTGAAATTGTTCTCTTGTAACTGAAGTGAGAGTGCTTCAAAAAGCGCAACCACTACATCCTCATCCTCCAGTGGACCATCTGGTGAAGGCAATCAGCGACCACATTTTGGTTTCCAGGCTTATATTCCAGTTCATAATTGAAAGAAAGTAATCTTGCAGACCATCAAGCAATACGGTATCCTGCTCTTCCCAGTCCTTTTGTGGTGAGCAACATTGTCAAAGGGCCGTTGTCTGTGCACAACTTGAACGTGTGGCCCCACGGGTAAGTTCTCCATTTTTCAGTAGCCCAGACACAAGCAAGTTCTTCTTTTTCGACTGTAGAATATTTTCTTTCAGCATTACTTAGTGTCTTTGAAGCAAATGTAACAGTCCTCTCTGTGTTGTCCTCATGCAGTTGTGTGAGAACAGCCCCAAGTCCATAATCAGAAGCATCAGTAGTTACAATTGTGGGCAATGCAGGACTAAATAGTGCAAGTACTGGACTATGTACAATCAAGTCTTTCACTGTTTCGAAACTAACTTGTGCATCCATTGTCCACACTAAGGTTGACCTTCTCCGTAGTAATTCCCGTAATGGTTCAATGACAGAAGCATAATTGGGAATGAATTTTGCATACCAGGAGGTAAGACCCAAGAAGGAACGTAAGGTTTGCAAATCTGTTGGAGGAGGAGCATTTGCAATTGCCAGGATATGATCTGGATCAGGTTTTAGTTCAGCTTGTGAAATTGTATGTCCCAGAAAGGAGAGTTCAGTTTGTCTAAATTTGTATTTGGACCTATTGAGCTGGAGGCCTGCTGTGCTGATGCAGTTTAGTACAGACTGCAGGTTATTGTCATACTCCTCAGAAGCATTTCCAAACAGTATGATATCATCCAGATAGCACTGAACTCCATGTTGATTCTTCAGAATCAATGACATCATTTTTTGAAAGGTACTTGGGGCAGATGCTAGACTGTATGGAACACGTTTAAAACGAAATAGTCCCTCGTGTAATAAATTCTGTGAGGTCTCTGCTATCTTCATGCAACATAACCTAGTGGTATGCGCTCTGCAAATCAAGAGTAGAAAACATCTTTGCTCCACGGAGTTCTGCAAATACTTCTTCTATGTGAGGAAGAGGATGGCTGTCAATCACAATAGGTTTATTTGGCTCCCTTAAGTCCACACAAAGGCTAATACCTCCACCCTTCTTCTGCATCACTACTATAGATGAAACCCATTCCGAGGAGTTGATCTCTTCAATAATGTCCTTTTGAACAAGTTTTCTAAGTTCGTTTGAAACAGCTTCCCTGACTGAAAATGGCAAGCGCCGTAACTTCTATCGTACAGGCATCACATTATTCCAGATTTTAACTTTATGCAGAAACCCATAAGCACAGCCGAGTTTCTCCTCAACCTGGTGTTGGGTCCGAGCTGAAACTGGTGTGTGTACTGCAAGAGTGCTTTGCTGAAGAAGATCAATTCATCCATTAACTACCCTGAGATTTAAAGCAGGCAATAAATCTCTGCCAAGGATAGGAGTGCCTTTGTGAACAATGTAGAACTCTGCAGTTACACAGCAATCACCAAAAGTAACTATTACTGGCAGGCAGCCATGTACTGGAATATGGTTTTTCAAATAGCATACCAAATGAAGTTTGGGTTCAGTAAGAGGCACTTCTTTAAAGTAATGCAGATAGATGGAATCAGGTAGTATAGATACTGCTGAGCCAGTGTCCAACATTAGCTGAATAGAGTGTGGTTTGCCTGAGGGTATGGCAGAAACGTTTACAGTGTACTTTATCTGTTCTGGAATATATGCAGTAGTGATTCTGGAATATGTGCAGTAGTGACAGTAACATCTGGTATTGTAACTGCATGCACCTGTTGATTGAACTGGCTACTGTGATATACTTTAGCAAAATGTCCAATCTTTTTGCAATGATTGCACTGAGCTACTTTTGCTGGACATCCTGTGTAGCTTGCAAGGTGTTGTGGGGATCCACATTGAAAACATACTTTTACTGTATTTTGAATTTGCTGATTCGGTGGTTTTTCATTAGTTTTCTCTTGCAATTGTGTGTCTGCAGTGGTAGTGAACTTTTCTGCAAAGGAGTCACAGCCTGGACTGTGCCTCCTGTATCCATGCTCATTATTTTGGCTTCAGTTGTAGCTGACTCAATCTGAGTAGAAATGGTTATTGCTTTTTCTAGTGTAAGTTGTGGTTCCAGAAGTAAGTGTTCTCTTACATGAAGCATGGTTGTTTTCTCAATGAGCTGGTCTCTAATCATCTCATCTGCCATATTCCCAAAGTCATAAGTTACAATCAAACTCCTCAGGGAAGCAATATACTACTGCATTATAGTTTCCCCTGGTTTCTGCTCATGCTGGTGAAATCTGTAGCAATTAGCTAGTACATTCACTTTTGGAACAAAAAAATTCTTTAATGCAGTGAGTGCAGTCTCATATTTATCATCTGCAAGGGGAAAAGTGTAAAATATACACTGCCCTTCTGCTCCAAGGCAGTGGATTAGCAGAGCACGCTTTCTTACTTCAGAAATCTCTGTAGCACTGATTGCGAGCAGATAAGTCTCAAACATATGGATCCAGGTAGTAAAAGCAATTGGAGGCTCACCTGGGGTTTACAGACAGGGTGCAGGTGAATTCAGAGGCAGAAGATCCATCCTCATCACCAAAATGTTGTATCAACCAGGCAAGGTACTAACAAGCCCCTTTACCAACCTGCTGCTGCACCCTCTGTAGCTTTCTCATAGCCTCTCAACTCCTCTCTGCTCCTTCCTGTTTCCTGTCCTTTCAGACTCCCAACAGCCAGTGCTCCCAATTCTAATAATTACAAGCAACCTCCAAACACCACATACATCAGAAGCAGAAATACTGCTAAACAACCAGTGGGGCCACTGGGCGATCGAGATGCTAAAGGAACACTCAAAGACGATAAGGCCATTGCAGAGAAACTAAATGAATTCTTTGCATCAGTCTTCACTGTTAAGGATGTGAGGGAGATTCCCAAACCTGAGCCATTCTTCCTGGGAGACAGATCTAAGGAACTGTCCCAAATCTGAGGTGTCATTAGAGGAGGTTTTGGAACAAATTGATAAACTAAACAGTACCAGAACCTGATGGTATTTACCCAAGAGTTCTGAAGGAACTAAAATGTGAAATTGCAGGACTACTAACTGTAGTCTGTAACCTATCATTTAAATCAGCTTCTGTACCAGATGACTGGAGGATAGCTAATGTGACGCCAATTTTTAAAAAGGGCTCCAGAGGTTACCCTGGCAATTACAAGCCAGTAAGCCTCACTTCAGTACCGGGCAAACTGGTTGAAACTATTGTAACGAACAAAATTGTCAAACACATATATGAACATAATTTGTTGGGAAATAGTCAACGTGGTTTTTGTAAAGGGAAATCATGGCTCACCAATCTACTAGAATTCTTTGAGGGGATCAACAAGCATGCAGACAAAGGAGATCCAGTGGATATAGTGTATTTAGATTTTCAGAAAGCCATTGACAAGGTCCCTCACCAAAGGCTCTTAAGCAAAATAAGCTGTCATGGGATAAGAGGGAAGGCCCTCTCATAGATTGGTAACTGGTTAAAAGATAGGAAACAAAGGGTAGGAATAAATGGTCAGTTTTCAGAATGGAGGGAGGTAAATAGTGGTGTCCCCCAGGGATCTGTACGGGGCCCAGTCCTATTTAACATATTCATAAACGATCTGGAAAAAGGGGTAAACAGTGAGGTGGCAAAATTTGCAGATGATACAAGATAGTTAAGTCCCAGGCAGACTGTGAAGAACCACAAAAGGATCTCACAAAACTGGGTGACTGGGCAACAAAATAGCAGATGAAATTTAATGTTGATAAATGCAAAGTAATGCACGTTGGAAAACAATCCTAACTATACATATACAATGATGGGATCTAAATTAGCTGTTACCACTCAAGAAAGAGACCTTGGAGTCATTGTGGATGGTTCTCTGAAATCATCCACTCAGTGTGCAGCGGCAGTCAAAAAATCAAACATAATGTTGGGAATCATCAAGAGAGGGATAGATAATAAGACAGAAAATATCATATTGCCTGTATATAAATCCATGGTATGCCCACACCTTGAATACTGCGTGCAGATGTGACCACCGCATCCCAAAAAAGACATATTGGAATTGGAAAAGGTTCAGAAAAGAACAACAAAAATTATTAGGGTTATAGAACGGCTTCCATATGAGGAGCAATTAATAAGACTGGGACTTTTCAGCTTGGAAAAGAGGCGACTAAGGGGGAATATGATAGAGGCCTATAAAATCCTGAGTGGTATAGAGAAAGTAAATAAGAAAGGGTTATTTACTCCTTCTCATAATACAAGAACAAGGGGCCACCAAATGAAATTCATAGGTAGCAGGTTTAAAACAAACACAAGAAAGTATTTTTTCACGCAAAGCACTGTCAACCTCTGGAACTCCTTGCCAGAGGGTGTTGTGAAGGCCAATACTATAACGGGATTCAAAAGGGAGCTAGATAGATTCATGGAAGATAAGTCCATCAATGGCTATTAGGTCAGGAATGGTGTCCCTAGCCTCTGTTTGCCAGAAGCTGGGATTGGGTAACAGGGCATGGATCACTTGATGATAACCTGTCTGTTCATTCCCTTTGGGGCACCTGCCATTGGCCACTGTCAGAGGACAGGATACTGGGCTTGATGGACCTTTGGTCTGACCCACTATGGCCGTTCTTATGTTCTTATCTATATGCACAGAAGAGAGGTGCAAGCAATGACACTTATAAGATCTATCTCTGCTGTCCTTAATCAGGCAGTGAAGTCCCCCACTCCCAGAAAAACCTGTGTGAAGGGAAACATGCTACTCCAGAAATGGTGAGGAGCTGCCACCACAGTCTCTCTTCCAAGTGGAGGAATTTTTGCCCTTGCAGAGAGGGGGGAGGGATAGCTCAGTGGTTTGAGCATTGGCCTGCTAAACCCAGGGTTGTGAGTTCAATCCTTGAGGGGACCATTTAGGGATCTGGGGCAAAAATTGGGGATTGGTCCTGCTTTGAGCAGGGGGTTGGACTAGATGACCTCCAGAGGTCCCTTCCAACCCTGATATTCTATGATTCTATGAAAGTGCACAGGTTACATGTGCCATGGAGCAAAAGGATCCATGGGAAAGCACAGCATAGTCCTACACACTGTCTTATTCCTGGAGATTCTGACCTCTTGATGCTGCTGTCTCCATTAGGAGCCATACTGCCATTGGCTGTGGTTGTAGTCTGTCTGCCTCCTTCTCTGAAGGAAGGTTGGTGTTGTGGAAGAGAATCATTCCTGCTAACTCACATATAGACTTCCACTTGGGAAACCCCCAAGTTAGGACAGGAGCTTGCTGACCAGCATGGCTGTCTTCCAGTACCATAGCCTCCCAGCAACACACTCTCAGTGCCCCATCCTACACTGGTTTTATGTAGGGGTTTCTCCCAGCTGCCAGGGAAGAAAACTCACTCTTAGGAGAGACAGTTTTACAAAGAACCGTTTTAGTTTCCATCACATGTTATATAACCAATCAAATGGCTGTTGACATAGCCATGTTTAAGGGCTTTTTGTGTACAACTGTTTAAGGTTCTGTAAGAAGGGAATAGAACTTCAGCCATCGCACTGTATGGATTTCATATGAAACCAGGAATCACGTGTCGGAAAATTCTCACAATTACTCACAAGATGGAGTTCCTTATATAATTTTTTATTTTGCTGGTTTCCATAAGGGCTGTTTATAAACCTTACATCAGATAGTTATGATTATTAATAATACGTAGTATGATTTCTACAATGCAGGTGTGCTAGGTATGCTCTATGCCTGTAGCTATATCTTGTCACTATTTAGAATGTAAGCCCTTTGGGACAGGAACTGTCTTTTACTGTATGTGCATATAGCATCAAGCATAGTACAGTCCACAGCTAGACTTGGCTTCTTGGCATTACAGTATTACAAATAAATAAATAAAATAATAATAAATAAAAAGCCAAGATCTAAGCACACAAGGATTTTACAATCTAAACTGGAAACCTAAGGAAAACAATGATCTTACAATCATAACAGTGAGGTTTTAATATTACTGCTCATAGCACTTCAAGGACCTCTATATGGAATACAGAAGAACAATTTCCTCTCCTCCCACCCCCAACAATGTATTAAGTGAGGTCACCGTATTTCTCCTTTCCTTCTCCCCTCACACTTACAGCATTTCCGTGTAAATTTAGGGGATCATCCAGTCCTCAGTTGTTACTCAGATCAGACTCCTGTTGAATAGATTGCACCTGGTTATGAAAATATAACAGAATGTCATATTAATCTTTATTAACATCCACAGAAAAAAAAGTTCACCAAAATCTTTAATTCATGAAAAATAAATGAAGACATTTTTAATTTCATATGAAAGTGTGACTACAATGGACTGCTTTTGAGAATAACATCCCTATTGTTTTTTTATTCAGTCTTACCTATTTCACTTTATATATTAATTCCTGACTCCTGTGGCACTCAGTAATTTTGTTGATAGTATGTATCTGTACAGTATAGAGTTATAGCTCAATTGTTCTCACTTAAGTCCCATTTTCTTTCTCATGATGTGGATGGCATAGGTATTCTTTTTCATTACCAAACACCTGCTTTTGCTTTCATTTGGTTGAAAAGCTATTTACTTTGGAAATTACATTATTAATTGAAAAACTTGTAAATATTGCTAATGTCCCCACTTACAATAATTGCTATCACATTCTTGCTGCACATTTCCCTCCACATTTGTTGACTATAAATCCTGTTTTGTTACTGCAATGAGAAGGAGCTAGACATTATACAATAATCTTAGTAATATTTATGTCTGAATTTCATCATATTGGGATAGAATCATGAATAGAACCTACAACATCCCCTTTTGGGGCAGGTAAGCATTGAGCAGACGGGATAATTTAGGAAGAAAGAGCGTAAGTGATCTGCCCAACATCATGTTTTACGACTCTAGCAGGACTACATGTGGGCACAGGGGTCTTCCCAGGGCTGTTCCATTTTTAGGATTCGGCTCTAACTCTGCGGCTGAGCTAGAATAGAATCCTGCTTCCCAATCATATGCTTTAACTACTAGACAATACTTGCTCCCTAACCAAATTTTGGGATAGCCAGGGCTACGCATATAGTTTAGTATACTCATACACTATAGTAGCTGTTTGATGGTTCCAAGGCATCAGGCACTCTTTTCCTTAAAGGAAGAAAGAGTTGTGTGATGACCTGAAATTAAATGGGGGTCCCAATTCTGCAAGCTTCAACTCTTATTGGGAGTTCAGGGGTGGGGGGAGGGTTGCAGGATTGGGTCAATGGACTATAAAGAGGAGAAGAAGACAGAGAGAGAGATTGCAAGGGATTTTGTGGAGGCAGATACAGATGGAAAATGTGGCTCCAGTTTAATATATCTTCAGTGGTTTCAGGAAAGTTCAGCTCAGACTTCAAAACAAGGATTCCAAAGAAACCATCCGACTAGGCTTAGTGCTTGCTAGTCCACTCCTCTACTAGATTCTGTTAATATAATGTTTTAAAAAAACAGCTCAAAGAGCATTTTCTGGAGTAAAATCAAAAGCCTGCTTCCCCTGCTCACACACATGCAGCTGAATTGATTTCACACTAGCTAGAAGAGATACATCGTTAACCACAGAACCTATTGGTCAACTTAATTAATCTGTTTTCCCTAAAAAGTACTAAACTGACTAGTAACCTGTTAAAAATTGAACTTCTTTGTAAAATGAAAAAACAAAACAAACAGTCTTTATAAATAAATTAAAATTCTAACTAAAAAGCTAATTATAAGGGTATTTGTTTTGTTTGAGGTAAGGCACATCTATTATCATAAAGATAATTAACTCAGTCTGACAGATCTAATAAAAGGACAAGTTTAGCATTGGCTTAGCCAGAAGCCCAAGGCAAGCAATTTTTATAATTACTAGTTATTGTAACTGGGCTCATAGAAAATGGTCTGTGATATTTAAACAGTAATGTTAATTTGCATTTAGACCTGTTTTTTTTTTCCCAGGCAAGATCTATTTAACCGGAATAACTAAAAGAAACTTGAATAACTAAAAAGAAAAGAAAAAATATTCAGAATGGCTCTCTCCTCACAGAGAAACTTAAAGTCTTTTTATGTCTGGATAATTAATACCTTTACAAGGTAAGTGCTCTGGTAATCACAAAACAATTAAACAGCTTAACACAATTTTAACATGCAGAAAATGTAGAATTTTCAGCTTGAGCTGATGTGTCTAAACAGCATGCATTTGGGGCAATTGTATTTATTAATCCTCAGATCTGATACGTGTACCTTTACTGTGCATGCCCTCAACCATGCTCCTGCAGATCAAGAAGGGGCTGTAGCTGTGAAAAAAAAAAAGTCATTCCAACTTCTGTAGCCAAGTGGGGGCCATTCGCAAACAAACAAAAATGATGTTTAGGAATATATGCAAAAGCAGTAAATTTCTCCTGCTGGCATGTTGTAGTAGCCCTTTACCTAGTGCTTACCTCAACATTTCAGAGCCCATTTTCTGTAAAAAAACCAAAATCAACATTTTAAAAGGAGAAAGTTATTTTTAACTACTTCTGTAATGAAGGTTTTAGAAATAAGTAATAAGCAGGGTCAGAAAATACATTGGTTATATACTACAGAAAAGCACTTGGCAGTCAAGTAGGAATTTCATTATGTACTACTTCCAGATAATGCTACCTCATGACATTTTGCTAAAGCAGGACCAAATCCTGGGGAGCACCAGATGCACACTTATCGCCTCAAAGTGGGTTCAAGGATGTGGGGCAGATCCTCAGCTGCTGTAAAACTGTCATAGCTCCACTGAGGTCAGCTGAGGATCTGCCCCCATGTATTAACCTCACAGGAGGAAGGGGGCAAAGCAGTGGCATCCCTATGCGCGGCAGGATGTGGATCTGTGGACTTCATGAATCCAATGGAGCAAAACACTGCATGCAGGTGGGGCAGGTATCAACTGGCTTTGGCCACTATTCTCCCCACCTCTGAGCCTCGTAGTTGTGGTTTCAGCCCAGCTGCACAGTCACCTTGGTCTATTAGGGCTATAAATGTCTGTTTATCAGTCCCATTACCTTTGCTTGTGGAGCAAAACCTTTTTGTTCCATTTCCAAGATTTGGCCCATGGAATCTTGTATGTCCTCATTATTTGTAATGTTCCCTGGTGAGTACATTTGCTCTATCAGCCCAGTTAACTGGAAGGGCTGGCATATTCTGGATTGTATCAGCGATGGATGCTGGCAGCTGGCTGTACCTGCCTTACTGTAGTTATCGGTTTATTGATACAGATAAAGATATTGCTCAAACTCAGCAGCTACCATCTCTTTTTCTGCCTGGCTGTTTGATATTCAAGCCACTATGCCTCTCATGCTTCACTCTCACTAGATCTGATGTGATTTTTGAACACTTTAGCCAAGATTTTTTTTAAATGGGAGACTAAATTAGAATCTCAAATCCCTTTTTAAGCACTTTGATTAGCTTATGCTTTATCCTCCATTTTGATTATTGGTTTTATGTTAATAATTTGGATTTTGTCTTCATTAGGATTAGAGCCCTTCCCTTTAAAGTATTTTTCCACTTGGTAAGAAAAAATAAGTGTTGTTCATTTTAATAAACATTTTGACCATTTTTTTCCTAATTTCTTTGCGCTCACTTTTTATGGTTTGGGGTTTCATACCCACATGAGTAGTCACAGGGACTACTCCCCTGCATAAGAGTTATGCCTGTGCTGAACGCCCAGATCCACAAATGGACTTATGCACCTAGAAATTCACAGGAACAACAGTGCAACCCATAAAGTCTGAATTAGGCATTTAGGCTCCTTATACAAACCTGGAGAGAAAGAGATGCCTCCGGATGTGATCCATAAAAACTCAGTACGCTAGGCAGCTCTCAAGCCTAAATTGGCCAGTGGGAAATGCTGACAAGAGAGTTGTGCCTGCCCCTCTCACAGAGTTAGGTGCTTAAATCTGGGCTGGAGGGAGGCGCCTGTGTCTGCTTGAGATCCGCAACCGGGAACCCCTCTCCTGGATTCAGGGAGCTGTGATGCTTAAGTTGTTTCTGGAAAGAATGAGTTAGGCAACAGCCTCTCTCCACAAGAAACACTGACGATGCCCAGCAATTAGAGAGACCAGGTGGGTAGAGTAATATCTTTTATTCGATATTAGCAACCTCGTCTCTCTAATATCCTGGGACCAGCACATCTACAACTACACTGCAAACAATGGTTAGATCACTCTCCTGAGAGGTAGGAGACCCCCGTTCAAATCCTTTCTCCCCATCAAGCAGGCAGGGGAATTGAACCCACATCCCAGGTGAATGCTTTAATCCCTGGGCTAAAAGATATAAAGTGGGTGGCAGCAACACCTCTTGCTAATCTGGTCTGATTTTGAATGGACCCCACTCTGGTTGACATGCTCAGTTTACCTGCCAGATTGAACTCCACAGGTGAGATAGGCGGCTCCTTTGCCTGTCTTCCCTTAGTTCACGGATTGCATTTGGGCTTAGGTGGGAGATGGTGTCTGGGTGCCCAGTGTGAGGTGGCAGTGCTGTACATGCAGAGAGGAAGAAACATAGGCATTTAGGGATTTCTACAGCAAAAATTTAGCTGCATTTAGGTGCCTAAAGGCTTAGGCAACAGGAGTTTTGTGGATAGCAGTGGAACCTAAAACTGCCCTAAGCACCTAAGTTTGTAGTTTAGGGGTATAAATACCTTTGTGGATCTGGGCTTAAATGCTTTGCTGGGTTGGGGCCCAAGGGTCTGATCCTGAGAAATGCTGGACATCTGCAACTTCCCCTGACTCCAGCGTTCAGCACCTCTTGGATCAGATCCTCATAATATCAACAAAGCGCTGATCTCTGGCTCATTTTGGAGAGGTCGGGGGCAATCTTGGGGGTTGGTTTTCTCCGATGGTTGGTTCATGAACTCAGGTTTACAAGGTCCCTAATCCCAAATCCTCCAAAGTTACTTAATCACCTGACTCTCAGTGAAGCCAATGGTAGTTGTGGGGGTGGGGGGGAGAGGGTTTCCCTTCCTCTGCAGCATGAGTCACTTGCAGGTTTAACCCAGTGTAAGTGGTGGAGTCTCTGTAACCTGAAGTCTTTAAATCATGAAGTGAGGACTTCAGTAACTCAGCCAGAAATTAGGGGTCTGTTACAGGAGTGGGTGGGTAAGGTTCTGTGGGTTGCAATGTGAAGGAGGTCCAACTAGATGATCATGATGGTCCCTTCTGGCCTTCAAGGCTAAGACTCTGCCTGAATACTATGAGTGCCTTCAATTTGTACTGACTTCACCTCACCAGCTCTCAAGAAATGCTTAGCAACTAACAGGTTCCAATGATATTTAAGACCAACACTATGAGACAGAAACACCCATTTCATTATATGCACCCTTTTTGTGCTGCCATGTTAGTGGCTCAGGCTAACAAGGTTCAGAAGGATCGGAGGAGAAAGACAAGTCCCTTTTCAAGAATCCTGATTTGGGTTGGGGAAAATAATCCCACATCCTGCTCTACTTCTGAATTGTTGCACTGACAAATAATCATAGAATATTGGGGTTGGAAGAGACCTCAGGAGGTCATCTAGTCCAACCCCCTGCTCAAAGCAGGACCAACCCCAACTAAAACATCCCAGCTAAGGCTTTGTCAAATCGAGCCTTAAAAACTCTAAAGATGGAGATTCCACCACCTCCCTAGGCAACCTATTCCAGGGCTTCACTACCCTCCTAGTGAAACAGTGTTTCCTGATATTCAATCTAGACCACCCCCACTGCAACTTGAGACCATTGCTTCTTGTTCTGTCATCTGCCACCACTGAGAACAGCCGAGCTCCAACCTCTTTGGAGCCCCACTTCAGGTAGTTGAAGGCTGCTATCAAATCCCCCCTCACTATTCTCCTCTGCAAACTAAATAACCCCAGTTCCCTCAGCCTTTCCTCGTAAGTCATGTGCCCCAGCCCCCTAATCATTTTCGTTGCCCTCCGCTGGGCTCTCTCCAATTTGTCCACATCCCTTCTGTAGTGGGAGGACCAAAACTGGACACAGTACTCCAGGTGTGGCCTCACCAGTGCCCAATAGAGGGGAATAATCACTTCCCTTGATCTGCTGGCAATGCTCCTACTAATACAGCCCAATATGCCATTGGCCTTCTTGGCAACGAGGGCACACTGCTAACTCATATTCAGCTTCTCGTCCACTGTAATCCCCAGGACCTTTTCTGCAGAACTGCTGCTTAGCCAATCAGTCCCCAGCCTGTAGCGATGCATGGGATTCTTCCTTCCTAAGTGCAGGACTCTGCACTTATCCTTGTTGAACCTCATCAGAATCATCAGCAGGACCCCTTGACTCTCCCCCTTCTCTACTGAACTCTGTAGGTTTTTAGAATAGTTTTTCTAGAAACCTAAGAAATTTTATGGAGCCCTATTTGTTTCATGCCATAAGTAATACTTTAGATTATTCTTTTCAAAAAGTCACAGAATTATAAAGATATTTCCCATCATATTTTAAGGAGGTCATTTTTTGCCTAAATAGATTGATTCAGCTCCAGTTGTCGCATATTAGTAATCGCTGTAACGATTATAAAATACATTGTCTCCTTGCTGAGAATAGCATGTTTTCTTTTGCCTATGAATTGATCCCTGGAGTATTTCACATGGGAATTTATACACACACATATATGCACACATGTGCACACACACATTTCTAATGCAAAATGGCTTTAAACTGCAGATGTGCTAATCTGTAGGAGACTCCAGAACTCATTGATCTGTGGCCAGCATAGGTATTAATCTATGTTGGTTGGAAAACTGAAAACAAGAACAACTAATTAAATAGCCTTGAGGATATTTTTCAAAACGGCAATGTAAGCAGTGATGGACAAACCTCAAAAGGGTTAGGGACTGGATTCAGTTCAGATAAGCTCCCTAATGTTCAGATGCTTAGCTGATCTTTAGGGCTTTTAGAGGAGAACAAAGCAATTTTGAGCTAATATTTTATACTAGGAAACCATTAGCCCAGTGAGAAAGGGGTCTGTAAATAAATTCTAATTCTTCTGTAGTGAAAGACAAGGCCTGTCTGAGCTCTGGAGGTTCAAGCATTAGGGGTGGAATACCAAAAGTTTTGTTCTTTCCATATCTGCTTTTCCTTTGAGCATCTATTTCAGAAAAAGATGAGAATCCAGGCCTGGGTAACATTGCTGGGAGTCAGTACAGATACCAAATAAATGCAACAAAGTTACACAGTTAAGTGACAGTATTCAGATTTTTTTTCAAAAATCTGAACTCTGGGACAACTACAAACACATGCTGGTTTACCGTCTCTTATGGCTTCCAAAACAACATTTGGTAAAGCAACGAAGGCTAATGTCAACCCGTAACCTGTGTCTGCTTCATCAACAGCCATTTTTCGCCTTCTTCCTTGTTGCCCCCTTGCATGAAATACCCCAAATTCAGTTACAAGTCAACTACCTTTTCCTCCAAATTCCTCCTGAAAAATACTTCTCCTGTGACACTGACAAGAAAGGATAGGTTGAGGGGCATTAGGTTATGGAAGTGGTACATATATGTGTGTCCACTTCATATTAAAATTGTACATATCTTGAATGCACCCCTCTCTTACACCCTTCATATATTGCTTGTCTTAGATTTGAAGCTCTTCAGGGCAAAGACCACATCTTCCTTTGTTTGTACAGCACCTAGAACAATGAGATTCCCATCTTGATTAATGGCTCTGGACACTATGTTAACAGAATAATTAATAATTAAAAAATAATTAATAATAAATAAGTTGTTACTTGAGTAAATGAATCAAACAAACAACTGTAATAATTTCCACTTGGGTTTTTAAAAGAGAATACATATACACTTCTCTCAAAGTCTCTGCTGCAGTTTGGACACATTCGAGCTCTAGCATTAACAGATCTTTCTTAGATCTTACAGCCAGATGGTCAGCAGCTGTGAACTGCTTACTGAACTGCTCTTGAAGTTATGCCAAGATATCTGTATATGCGTGCTTCTTTTGCAAGCCAGTGCTATAAGGTCACAAGAATAATAAGGTCACAAGTGATTTGGCTTGTGCATTGGGGGGAGGGGGGCTGCTAGCTCCACTAGCCAAGCACGGTTGTTGAGTTGCAAACAGAGCAGGCAGGGCAAATAATTCATAACAAGTCATTTATTCATTGAATTTTGCCTCTCCTTGTGTTTGCAAATTGTCCATGAACAGACCATGATTTTCCTGAATATATTTGTTATTCAGAGTTATTTGCTGACACAGGCAGCAGAAGCTGTGCAAGCAGTGTATGGGTCGAGCAGCCGATGCCTACTCCACCTTCACCAGACCCACAGAAGAGTGGGAACAACCCCCGCAGCAGCTGAACCTCCAGCCATTTGGGCAGGAGAAAGTACATCTCAGAGGTGGGCTCAAAGCCCAGGGAAGAGGAGACACAGAGATGTAGGCAATATCAGAGACTTTGCAGGCTCTTGACCTTAGTTACATCTCCAACTATGTTCCTCAGCTTGAATGTTGGAGTTTGACACTTCATGTGTGGTGGGGTTATAGAGTTCTGGGTCCTCCACAGTTGCTAGAGAGGACCAGAATTTGTTACAAAAGGGAGCTTACTAAATGTAGGACGTTCTCTAGTTGGTGTTTAACGCAAGGCTCTTTGTGTTTGTCCACTACAATGTGTTCGCTGTACTATCCTCCTCCTGCTGGTTGCTTTTCTCCAACTGCCAGACTTGCCCTGCTACTGGCCTCACTCTCCCTGCCCACCATGCCCCTTCCTCCCCTCCCCCCCCCAAAATATTTCCCCTCCCTTTTCCTTCAATATTCATCTCCCCTTCCTTCCCTCCCTCTCTTTCCCTCCTATAGTTTCATTCCCTCTCAGAGACACACTGTCAAAATAGTCAAATACATTTTTTAAACACATGGAGCCCTCCCTCAGCCATTTTAAGACAAAATCTGAACCTTCAAGTAAACCCAGAATCTTGTGTATGTAACCTCTTTGCTGAGTTCTCTCATCCTCATGCATAGAAGCGGATGAAGCAGCCGGTCTTGGAGTCCATGCCCTCCTCCTGCACCCTCCACAGGTCCCGGAAGCCCAGCTGGGAGAGGCAGTTGTTCTGGATCTGCAGGGGTTTCTCGTGTGCCTTCTGCTTTCGTCTTCCCTTGCTTTTATTGTTTATCTAGCGCCAAAGTGAATGTGGAGTGTCTCACAGATATGCACTGAAGATAGGGCCCTGGTGAATGATGGTGAAAGGGATAGAACATGACAGTGTTTTTCCTTCTTTCACTTTCCTTTCCCTTTTGTTAAAGTTTATTTACGTTTCACTTAACTGCATATATTCCAGTTCACCCTGTCATGTCCTGCCTTCATTTAGGCTCTGATCCTGCAATTGGATATGTAGAGGTGGACCCAATTACTGGTCAGCAATTTGTTAGTGTGCAATTTGTTGAAAACATTCAATAATTGTGTTACTCCAATATGACACATAATATATTTCTGTTCCCTGATTGGATGCACATAACTCTTAAAAATGTGTCACAGGTGCAAATACTCAGGGTTACAAATTCAGAATTCACTCTCCATTAATATTTTGGAACATTCGCTTAATTTAAAAAAAACACCTGTGGCTATAAATGTTCACAATTTCCACCTCCACTCTCCATTTTTGATGAAATAGGACTTTTCTGACTGCTCTAGTTTCAGCAAACATTCCTGACATTAACCTAATTAGCTAGAATATTTGTGGAAAGTGAAGGTAGAAGGAGTGTGAATGCAGGCAAACCCAATTTGATTATAGATTGAAATGAATATTCACAGAAATATTTTGCAGTATTCAGCCAGTTCTAGATGAAACTCCCACATAATTTAATTTATTTTTAATTTAATTAATGAACTCAACCTCTGTAGCTAAAAGCACTGTCTTGTAAAGTGAGTTCCCAATACAGAATACAGCTTTGTACTTACCATGTGCTGTCATATATGTGAAACGGGTCTTTGGGTGAAAAGGTGTTTCAATGGAGCAATATACTGTGGTTCATTGGTTGTCATGACCTTCTGAAAACCACTGTGCAAAAAACAAACAAACAAACAAACCCAAAAAACCCCCAAAACAACAACAACGAGCAGCAGAAATTTTGGAATGGGAAGGCATAATTACTAGGCTGCACTATTTGACAGTGTGTAGGCTTTTAATCTCTTGTTCCCTTATACAAGTCCAGCAGCATGAGTTACATGTCCTCCCTGCTGATTGTTAGGTGATAGTTTCCCCAGATGTATAGAAAGAATGGTGCCCTGGATAAATCAGTTGTTTCCTGTTCAGCAGGTGGAAACAACTTTATGAAATCTGTTCAATTGCTTCTTTAGTTTGCACCGAAGAAAATGCACTTTTTCATCCTCTGATCACGATTCCAGGTATAATTCTCTTCAGGAGAATCCAGAGCAGTGATACTCTGTAGCCTCTCAGAAGAGAACTATATCAGTGTTCAGCAACTCCTTAGTTCCCAAGCTTTCAGACTGCCTGTAATAACTACCATTTTAGACACCTGAGTAGTCTGGGTTTGCCCTGAATTACATCTCTACAGTTTCTATCTCTTTTGGCTCCGCTTGCAGATCAGCTGGAAACATATTTTCTCACTGATTTCTCTGACCACAGCACAATTTCTCAGATTTCTGGACATATGTTTAAATATGATTCTGATAGCACTTTGTTATTTTTTTCCCCCTCTTGTTCCTGGTATCACTTCTACTATGAGGGGGAAAATGTGCAAAACCCACTAGAGCAATGGAAATTAGCTCTCACTCTCAGGGGAGTGTTCAGTAGCAACTGAAGTCAGTATACTGTAGCTATCTTCCTTTGCTTACTTTGTGTATCTGAAACAGACCTAGACTCATCCTCATGCCAGATACTAATATTCTCTGAAGACAGAGCTACTGGAGTGAGACATGCCTCTCCTGCTCCTCAAGTTATCTTATCAGCTTTCACTCCTGATCCCTAGGATGCAAGGGAATTGCTAGCATAAACCTTAAGCACTCCCACAAGCAACCAAGTCAGCTTAAATGCAGAAATTATTAAGCTTCTTAATGTAGTCATTTTATTTCTTAAGCCTTGAATCTCTCTAGAAAGTGAAGGAGAAAAGTCAAACATTTATTAAAGTAGTCACTTATCTGACTAATTCCAGCCTCTCTGTAAAGCCTTCACCTTTCCCACGTTGTTTTCCCACTTTCCAGTCTCCTTACCTTTGGAAAAATCTCTTGGAATAAGGAGCTTCAGAAGCAGAAAATGGGAAGGAGTCCAAGTGAGGAAACTCTGATTTCCCAGTATTTTAGACTATGTATAATTGCACAAAGAGCGAATGCTACCAATGTAGCTTCACCTTGTCTAACTTCATATAACTTCATCCACCTTACTTTAGTTTAGAGAATGTAACAATGGAGTATTTTACATCATCATAGTTGACTGGCCAGAAGAGAACACTTGAAATATCAGAAGATACCATATTCCCATTCTCTTCTATTATTTTTTTGTCCTGTCCTAAGACTTCTGCAAAATTTTTGTGATGGCTTTTGTGTCTGAGAGATGAATAGAAAATTGTGATTTGAAAAGGGTTTAGTTGACCGGGACTTGCACTAATATTCTACCTACACAAGGAGAAGATGGCATCATTTTTATTTATAACTAAACAACAACAATCCCACCAAAAACCAACTCTCACCTGACAGTAGAAGAGCTTCTGTTGTTTAATCTTCTGGCACAAATTAACATCGGGGCAACTTTGTGTATATGCTTTATTACTTGTGCCTCATACTGATATTTTGTGTTTGCCTTATTCTACCTTCTTTGTCCTGTATTGGTTTCATCCCTCTTTATTGACTGTCCGCCATCCTCTTCTTCATTTAACTCCTACCTGCTTGGACAATCACCTGAGCTGGTTTTATGCCACTGCTTCTAGGACCCAGTAATGTAAGTACCACTATCTTCAGTATGTTCTGCCATGATAACTGAGGTCAGCTGAGGGCCTTGGCTGTTGATGGTTGAAATTAGATTTTGTAGGGGTGGTGACAGGGCATTCTCAGTGCCAAGCCATTACCTTTGAGACTTGGGCCCCATCATGTTGCAAAGGTTTCTTTTGAATCACACTTCAGGTTGCACATAATTTGGTTGATTCTATTTTGTTTTTGGCTATAGGTAGTTGGATGTCTGAGGCCAAGTGAATTTTATGAAGGGCAGGGCTACATATGAGTGAGTCTGTGCTCTCTAAGGCCTATTCTGCCTTCCATAATCCAGTAAGGAACTCCCATTTAGGTAAGGGAAAAATCAGGCTTTTAAAATTTTTTTTAATTATTATTTTCCGTCTAAGTACTTTTCCAGATTTGCAAAATTCTACTCACCCTGGCTGAGTAATTGTCTTGGAGGGGTAAGTAAAATCTTTTAAATTTGTTCATTACTATCGTTGTCATGCTAACGTGCAGGCAGAGATATTTTTTTGCTTAGGTTGTAAATTGCCAACCCAGTTTTGCAAGTCTGGCAATATTTAAATAAATAAATAATGTAAATATGAAATGAAAGTCAAGGAGCAAAGAATTGATTCTCCCTTCTCTCCTCCACTCAGTTCTGATTTCTCCAAATTAGGGGCCTGATTCAAAATCCCCTCAATGGGAGACGTCTTGTTGATTTCTGTGGATTTTGTTAGTTTAACGTTGGATCAGGTTAGTTTAATGCTGAGTGCTCTTGAAAAGTCCCCCCTTGCTTATTAGTTAGATTATAAGACTTTTGGGAAACAGACCCATCTTCTATGTGCTTTTTATAACACACTGCTGGGTAGTAAAAAATTATAAATAGCTAATAATAAAATACTAAGTGTAATGTTGCCACTTCTCTGCTATGAACACTTTTCCTGCCAAGTCCCATGGACTCTCCCATGGTGTCCTGTGGGTCAGTATACCTGGATTCACTCTTGTGTTTTTACACTTGTGTAGTTTTCTCTGCTGGGTGGCAATAGCTGTTATTATAGATGTGACGTACAGATCCCAATCTTCCTGATGCTACAGTTTATACACATAACATTTCCAAGTCTGTGACCTTGAAGGGGGTTCCAAAGAGGATGGATCTAGACTGTTCTCAGTGGTAGCAGATGACAGAATGAGGAGTAATGGTCTCAAGTTGCAGTGGGGGAAGTTTAGGTTGGATATTAGGAAAGTCTTTTCACTAGGAGGGTGGTGAAACACTGCAATGCGTTACCTAGGGAGGTGGTGGAATCTCCTTCCTTAGAAGTTTTTAAGGTCAGGCTTGACAAAGCCCTGGCTGGGATGATTTAGTTGGGGATTGGTCCTGCTTAGAGCAGGGGGTTGGACTAGATGACCTCCTGAGGTCCCTTCCAACCCTGATAGTCTATGATTCTATGACCTTATATTCTTGCTTCACATGAATATGAGGGCACCAAGGGAACATAAATACCTATATGCAGAACTGTTAATCCTCAGGAAATGTATCACAGGACACTGATATTTGATATTCTTCTTAAAGCCCCACCTTTTGGAATCATGAAGAACTCAGCTTTCATTTTTTAAAAAGGAAGTTTCTAGCCCTCATGGTTGCAGAGAAGAACTATAAAACAGAGGAAAGTTAGCCTAAAAGCTCAGATAACCAGAAATCAAAGAAAACTAAGCACAACATTTATTATTTTAAAAAAAGTGTCATGAGTTTTGGGCCTGACTCATGATTTCTGAATTCTTGGGTTTGGCAATAATGTATACACCAGCCACTATATTGTATTTTCAGTTATTACTTGTTGCTCCTTTAATTCAGAATTCAATATCTGTCTATTTATAGTTACTTTAATTGTTGTGTGTTCTTAATACTTTGGGGGACAGTTCCAATGCAGCACACAGGGATTTAGCTTTGCGAATCCTATTAAAGTTAATGAAGGTCATGCAGTTACATCTCAATGCATCACGCTGAAAATTTACCCCCAAACGTCCTCAGTGTACGTGTTCTCATCATCATCATGTGGAGCATGTTCCCGGATTTCTGTTGTCCTGCTGAATTGTGTGCAGCAGTTGTGTCCTACTACACCTTGCATGATGCCACTGACTCTTCCCCTTGCTCGCTGCATCCTGCTTTACTGCTGTGTTGGTGTTTTTAATTGTCACTCTCCTGCTGCCTGTCCATACAGTAGATACAGGTACAGTGTCATAGTTAGTGCAGATCTAACAGATAGTGTCCTATTGACCTATATAGGTGAGACAGAGACTGGACAGCACATTTTTTCTAAACAACCATGTGAACATAAAAATAAAAATAGTTCCCATCCAGGTTTAATATTTTAACTAAATATAATGCACACCAAAGGAAAACACACTCTGTCTGATAAAAAAAAAAAACTGTCCCAATTTTTTCTTCACTTTCACCTTATCCTTTAATCAGGATCGGCAGCTGTTATTCTTTATCTCCTTGTGTTCCTGTCAAGTGTGTCTTGCAAGCTGACACTGACCTTCATGTCATCCTTCAACATCTTGAACCACTTTTTACTGGATCTTCCTCATGATCTTTGTGCCATGACTATTAAATAGCGTGGCATATGTTGGGCAGAGTACATCTTGTTGCCTCACATGATTTAGCTGTCTCGGTCAATACTCCCTAAGCTTTTCTATCTGCAGCATGGCTCGTACCATCTCATTGTGTAGCCTATCAGTGCTCATCTTACCAGCATCCACTTGAGCATTTTCATTTTGGCAATGAGAAGTAGTAGTTTTCTCTTCCTCATCAAGCAGCATTCTAAACTGTACATCATAGCTAGTCTAATTATGGTCTTAAATGCTTTGATCTTTAGCTTACGTAGCATGTTGTTATTGCAGAAAATTTCCATCAACTGCGTCCATTTGCACCAACTGCTCTTCATGTGGTTTTTAATGTTGGCATCCACCTTCCCATCATAACTCAACACTGAACCAATATTTGAATTGTCGCACACACTTTAACTCTATACCAGCTAGCTTTACTGGCTTCTTGTCCCTCTCAATGAAGCATCGCAAGTATTCCGTCTTGTCAGCTGACTCATAAACCATTTTCTTTTAATGCAGCGCTCCCCATTTTAGATCCCTTTCCAGTTTGTATTTATTGGTGAAAAGCATGCTTTGTGGAGCCTCTCCTCTAACTCCCTGCATCAATATGTCCATTACAATCACAAATAGGAATGAACTTAAGACTGATCCTTGATATAGACCCACCTTCACAGCCAATGACATGCTGTAGCCACAGCTGCATCTCACTACCATTGTGCTACCTTTGTCCATGTCCATGGTAGGTTAGAAAATACATCTCCAGCAGATTCCGCTACCACAGGCACCACTATATCAATTTTCTAAAAACTGTAATAAATCCACAAACACTAAATGCAATTCCTTGCTTTTCTTCCTGTACCTCTCCTGCAATATTTGGGCTGCAAGCACTGCATCCATTGTTGACCTTCCTGGCATAAACTCAAATCGGTTGTCACTTACTTTGTGTTCTAGTTCCTGTTGAAGTCTTTTCTCAATAATTCTTTTCAATCATTTCACAGTGTGACCCACTACCTTGATGGGTCTGTACTTGCTATATTCTTGTACATCTGCTTTATGCTTGAAAATGGAGACCAGTGTGCTCTTCCTCCACGTCAGGCATTTTTCCAGTTCAGATGATTAAGTGGAAGAAGTTTGTCATCACTCCCTCATGACCTAATGCTTTAAATGCCTCGATTAGAACACCATCTAGTCCCACTGCCTTTCCATATTTTATCATCTTAGCGCTCTCTGAGTCTCTGTCACAGTGATTGGTCTTGTGAGGTTGTTGGTTCTGCATACTTTCCTCCATGGTTTCCCTCTGGTTTTCTTCATTGAGCTGTTTCTTTAAAACCACTAATGATTTCTCTGTCTTCCACCACTATTGTTTCCCTGGCATCTTTAACACACTTCATGACTTTCATGTCCTCAGTTCTTCTTTGCCTAGTCTTGGTTAATCTGTATATTCTTTCCACCATTCCTTAGGCAGTAGTCCTGCACATAAGGCCTTAAGTGCCTGGCCTTTAGTGTCTGCAAACAATCTTTTGGCCTTTTCCTTTACTAGCTTGTATTCCTCATAACTCTTTCACCTTTCTTACTTTCTGCCATCATGTAAACTTTTCCTTCTTCTTTACTGTCTCTTGCACATCGATGGACCATCACCATGTTTCCTTGCCTTGAAATCGCTCTCCTTTTGTTTAGTCACAGGTAGCTTTTGCACTTTCTGTGATATATCTGGATATTTCTCCCCAAGCCTCACTGGTGTAATCATGGTCAGTTTGATCATTGTCCAACCTCTGTAATTAAATGTTCCTCCAACTTTGCCAGGTATATATTGGCAACAAGCAGGCAAGGGTGATGGCCATGCGCACCGGAAGGACTGCAAGAGTGGGGGGGCCCCCAAGCCCACCCCTCCAGCCCCACCATTCCTGGAGCCCCTCCCCTTCCCTTCTTACCTACTGACCAGACCAACGCATTCGGGTGACAGGTGCTTCCTGCTTCCCAGATCTGGCAGGTTCCCAACAGCAAGAGAAGACTCCGCTGCCGTTTTGGTAGCTGACTGGTGAGAGCCCAGCTGCTGGCATGTGGCTCAATACATGGTGGGACCTGGGTGCCAGCCTACTGGGCTAGGCCACAATGCGCTTCCTCACAGCCTGTTTTAAAGGTTGTGTGGGGGAACAGGACAATGGCTCTTCAGGCACCAGAACCTTTGTAGAAGGAGGAATTAATACTTAAATATTTTGGAGAGTGCATATGATTTTGTTAAAAAGTGAGGGGGGGGGCTATGGCTCACTGGCCCCCCTGGTTACTGTGCCGGTGGGGTTGGCTATCTGTAAGATTTTCTCACCAGCTTCATGTCTGCTTCCAAAGCCTTCTCCTCCATGACAGTCCTTCTAGCCCTCACTGTGTTCTCTTACATGACCACTGCGATCTGCTTTGATAATCAGGCACTCACAGCTTGTGGTACTTCATTTATCACTTGGTCCAGCGCTATCTGGAATTCCTCCTGTTCTATCATATAGCCAGCTTGGGGTGTATATCTGCATATTACATTAAGTATTTGGTCTCTGCTCAGTACTGTTCTAACTTTCATCAGCCTGTCACTCTTCCTTTGGATGTCCCCTACCTTACCTTACCTAAGTTTCTGCAATGATTATTCCTACTCCATGCCTCTTTGCTACCAAGCCATGACACATTATCTTGTAGCCCTTCCAGATGTTCATGGACTTCAACCCCTTCTATTTTGTATACAGGCAATGTGCACTCTCCTTTTCTTCAGCATTTCAGCTACTTCTTAGTTTCCCAATTTAAATGATACAAATGTACAGGAAGTGCATTTCCGAAGAAGGAATGTAGGACTGTCGCAATCTCCCGAGTGTGCTAACCTGAACCCTACAGTTGATTTGCTGTGTGATTGTAGGCAAATCACTGTGGGATAAATTTTATTCTCACTCTCTCCTGCAATGCCAATTGAGTTGTTATCCATATTTTAAAGATGAGGACATTTACACTCAGAGAAGCTGAGGGAATGTAACTGAAGGCAGAATCACACAGGCAGCTGCATGTCTTCATTGAAAAATGAGGATGCTCAGAACCTTGCAGGATTGGATTTAAAGTCCCACGGGCTTCCAGTCTTCAGGTCTCCAGGCTAATAAAGAACTGATAGATCAGCCTTATTCTTTGCATATCTTTTATTTCCATTTATATCTTTTGATTATATGAATTAAGACTAATTCCATACCTAATATGCACATTGTACTTTAATATAGGCCACGTGCTATACACTGTATCAGTGTAGTTCTGCAATCCAAAATAGAGTAATTTCATTTCAGAGGGCACCAAGGAATCTGAGTTTTGTGGTTAAGAAATGCCTTTATACTGAAACCCGAGTTCCTCCTCAGTGGATTTAATTTTCTGATATTCTGAAATCAAAAACACTGAAGAGTGTTTAATATTGTAAACAAAATAGTAAATGAAAGTTAATATACAGAATAATCAGTATTACTGGAACCAACGCATTTCACTGAAGCAAATTATTTCATTTATATCTAATGATTTTTATTAATGCCCAAATGTTTTTGCTGATGCTAGTAGAGTCCCCCCGCAATCAAAAATATGCATATATCTAAATAGTCAGACAATTTTTGCTTAAGCAAATATTTTTTTCAAAGTCAGGCAACATTTAATCTAACCAACATTTACCCAGATCAATACATTTTAATTGAAATTAATGGCAGTTAGTTCAGTGAAAAAATCTGTTGGTTTAAGCTAAGTACATTAAATCAATACATATCTAAATTTTGCTATATTTTGTGTAAAAAGTATTTTTATTCTTAGCTAAACTCATTTCTATTGAAACACGTGAATACTAACAGTAATCAAAGTACTGACTCTGAGACCCAGTATTGGTGATATCAATACATTTAGAAAAGGATAGGCAGAGCTTATTTGTATATATATCTCAAAATAATATAAAAGAGGTTAATTTGTAGAGAGGAAGGTTAAGACACTGGACTGGGACCAAGGAGACCTGGGGTTGGTTCTTGTCTCTGCCACAGACTCCTTGTGTAATCTTGGACAAATCTGGCTATGGGTATGTCTACGCTGCATCTGGGACTTCCCAGCTCACATAGACAGATGCATTAGCTCTGCTCAAAATAGCAGTGTACCTGGGGGTGC
This sequence comes from Chelonia mydas, assembly GCF_015237465.2. Taxonomy (NCBI): domain Eukaryota; kingdom Metazoa; phylum Chordata; order Testudines; family Cheloniidae; genus Chelonia; species Chelonia mydas. The sequence continues at coordinate 107,423,946 of NC_057852.1, forward strand.
TGGCCCAGGCTACCAGCCTGAGTACATACCCAGAGGGTCTAGGCAGTTTTGTATTCAGGCTGTTACCCTGTGCTACCCCATCTACACTGCTGTTTTTAGCATGCTAGCTTGAGCAGAATGAGCATCTGTGTGTCTACGCAAGCTGAGAAGCACACTGCCAGCCGCAGTGTAGACGTACCCTATGTCTCAATCCCTCATTTGTAAAGGGGGGATTATAGTACACTTATTTTAAAGTGTAAGTATAACCGTTGAGCGGGCTAGAGTTTACTTCACCACCCCTCACCTGGTACTTAAACACAACTCCTATAGCAGAGCACATGGAGATCCAGAATTCAGTCACTGACGATTTTCAGCAAGGATTGCACAGCGTCAATATTCCCTCAATCAAGTGCAAAAAGAACGAACTTAAGAATTAAGTACTCTCTTTATAAAATCTTATAATGATAAAGAAACAGAATAATAGATTAATTTCTACTACATAACAAAGCTACTGCATTATCCATATACATTATCTTCACAGTTTTACATAAATATAAACCAAAGAAATAAATTAAATCTAAACAGATTAGTCCCTACAAACACACAGTGAGAAGTAAGTCAAAGTTTCCAAAGCTTACGTTGAGTTCACTGAGTCTCAGTTAGAGTCATGGTTCATCAACTCTGCACAGTCTGCTGAGTCAAAAGCAGTAGTATCTTCCCTCCTTTTGCTTGCAGAACTGTCCAGTTGGAACCCAGGCAGACTCTCCTCCTCTGCAAGACTGTGGAATCAGTGTTAGCCAGTCAGTTAACAAATTAACCACCTAACCAGTACTAAGTATATAAATGAAAAACCCTGTTACAAGAAATATACAAAACTAGGAAAAGCAAACTATAAGTGGCTCTTTTCCCATAATCACATTTAACTAAGAAAGGAGTTGGTGAACCATGCTGATTAAAACCAAATAACATTCAAGATGTACAACTAAAATGAAAGAAATTAGTTTTCCCTCCCAATTTCCTCTTTCTATAACTAACAGTGCTATGCTTCCCTGTATTGGAAAGTTAACAATAGGACCAACCTGCTGAAAAGCACTTCAGAGTTAGGGGAAAACCACATGCTTTCTGATCCTGTAGCTAAGTGTCTCCCAACCCAGGAAGGTCACATGTCCATTTTGTACAGCAGCTGCCCTGACTAATTGCCCTTAATGAAGTCTGAGTCCACCTACATGGAACCTATTGCATATACCCAAAACTACCACATCTCAGTTCCAGAAACTTCTGGGCATGGGGTGCTAATTGTGCATCTGCCTAGTTGCAGTGACCCAGTCAACTCACTTCTCTCTCCCCCTTCTCTCTCGAGCTCTTAAAAAGATATCTTCCTAATAGGCACGTGTGTTACCTAAGCTCTTTGGGGTAGGGACTGTCTCTTACTATGTGTTTGTACAGCACCCAGGACAATGGGGCCCAAACTCAGATAGGGCTTCTTGGCACTACCATAAAACTAATAATAATAGTAAGTGTTCACAAAGATGCACTTGTGCTGCATGGGTAGAACTGGATGTTTCAGTCTGCATTTGCTGGCATTTGCAAGTATAGTATGTAAATATTTCAACAGGAGGTACTCAAGAGTGAAGAAACAATTGCATACATTAGAAAGAGAGCACAAAAACAACTGGGTGGGATTGGGGCTGACACATGGTCATCTGTTTAAGTACTCAATTACAATCAAAGTATAATTAGACCACTAATTGCATGCCCAAATTTAGTTGATGAATTTGTAAGTGTAATTATGATTTATTGAAACACACTGTGTTAGAAGGAAATGGAAAGCCAAGCGCTGCAAGCTGAGGGACAGACTTTATTTTTTCATCTCCTTTGTATTTAAGCCACATAAAACAAATTTAAAAGATGGCCACAAAACACACACAACTCTGCCAGATATACCCCTGTCCTGCTGTACAAAAGGGCACAGCCCCATGCCCAGCCACTTGTTTCTGTGCTCTTGTATAGGGCCCTGATCTTGCAGTCTGATCTGTGCAGAAAAATTCCTGTTCTATTGTGGGGCTGCATTGACTTCAGTGGAAATACATGCAGGATTGAGACTTTTTTGCCCATGTGTCAGCTGCTGAAAATGGCAAGATGGGTTTTTGAGACTGCATCCATCCATTATTAGAAAGGTACTTTCCAGTAAAAGAAAAGAGAGAATTGTCTGAAACCAACCCCAATACTTTATATGCTGATTCTTTGGTCCTTCATCTACAAGAAAACAGGTGCACAAGAGCCATGGAGCCTATATCAACTCTTCAACTGGAGTAGCACCCTTATCTGCAGCCTATTGGGAACATTTCCTCTCCCTTTGTCTCCACTAAGTTCCCCAGCACCCAGTTGAGTAACTTGGGCTGGGCATGGAGGAGAGGATTAGTCCTTTAATATGAAATACAAATCTTGGAGGAAGCTTTAGATGATATTGAAGCTTTGTTTGTATTTGAAAAAACCTTCTAAAAGGAAGCCCTTACAACCGCTATGAGAAGCCCATTTGAAGCCCAGGTGGCAGCCACATGACATATGTGCAGGGTTTTATGAATCCTGTGAAGAGAAATCTCACATAGCTCGAGAGTCCATCAAACTTTCAAAGAGATGCTGCTGTATTTATAAGATGGCCTGCATTAAGGGAGAATTTATACCAAAATGTGCAATTCTGTGAAGGCTTAACAGAATTAAAATTTGAGATGTTCCAGGATCAAATTGCAAATCCAGACAACTCTCTTTATAAAACTCTGGGGGGAAATCAGAATGTAAAAATTTTTGGCTGGGCCTTTTTCTTACAAGTTTTGGTTCAGTCCATGATTATCTGAAAACATGAAAATGTGGTGAAGCTCAGCTGAGTCCAGTCCCTACTGAAAAATAGATTGTGAGATGGTTTATATCTAAAGTATTATGAAATCTAGGCAAACATACCATACAATCTTGCCATATGCATTGTAATTGTTTTATGAAACATATAACCTTTGGAAGGCTAGATTTTCATATGCATGCGCATGGTGCAAAGAGCTTATGATCCTCAGAGACCAAGAACTGCATCTTGAGACCAGATTGCTGAAATGGGGAGCAGATGGAGATGGAGACAACATACAGGGACATAGAGCAGGCGTACATCAAAAGAGGCTGCCTCAATCCTTGAGTTAAGGAAGCTGGTCTCATGATGAGAGGGAACTCTATTGGAAGGGAAGGACAAAAGAAACACTCCCTTACTTGGGAACTGCTTTCCAATTGTTGCCTGTTTTTGACTGTTTTGAGAAATAAATTTAAAGCATCAGTTCTGTTCTTGTCTTGAGCCTCATTAGGATGAGTTAGACATCCTTGTTAGAAAGGTTAAACGTTGTAAGCAGTAATAATTTTTATTAGTGCCTTTTATCATCTTCTTTCTAACTCCTTCAAAGTCCACAACAGATTGACCAGGGGACATATGTTTTCTATTTCTTCTGTAAAAGTCTGTGTCATTGTTTTGAGGGCAGAATTATATGGGGATGTCCAATAATATTATACTAATTAATGTTGTTTCATTAGTAATTTTATCCTTTCTGCAGGCACCCTGATGTGTTGGTGTCTCTCAGCGTACTGTATCCACCATACATTTCTTTACCCAACTCCAGACCGCCAAGAAATAATATTCCTGTATAAAATGCCTGTAGCATCTCTCTAGTGCAGCATTCTAGCACATTTCTTGAGGATGAATAGAGAGAGAAAATTCTAACTTATATGTTCAGGCATAGTTGCCCATTGCAGCTTTTCTTAGCCAAAATCTGAAGCACAGCTATAGGGCCCAGCTTGCTTCCACAAAGGCAGAGAAAATGTCTAAAATACACTTCAGCCAAGTTTCAGAGAAGAAGAAGAAGAAACCACTACTAAAATTTGAAAGTGAACCAGGTTTTGCAGAATTGTATTTGCATTGGCCCTCCTGTTCCATTGTACTGCCAAGTCAGGCAATGAGAAAGCGAGACTCTTGCCATCCAATCACCCTATAGCCTTGGGGAAGTGCACTCATCTGGGAACAAGAAGACCATGAGTTAAGGTCTAACCTTCACTGACCTGCTGTTATATTTCTGTGCACTTCAAAGCCCTTATTATTGAGCAAGACATCATACCCTACCTTAGAAGGCAATTAAGTATCATTCCCCATATAGCAAAGCCAGCGCAGAGAATGCACACTGGGAAGAATTAATTAATTAATTAATTATTCAAAACTGGCCCAGCCTTGCTGCCCTTCAAATACCTGCACATAGGGCAGGAAACTGTGGTCCTTGAAATCAAAAAAATATATTAACTTCTTCCCTGACAATCTCTGTGATATACCCATCACACTGACCAATTTGTAACCAACAGGATTGGTTAAAAATACCCAGTGTTGATAATAATTATACAATACCATATATTTTCTCTCTCTCAGACACACACAATTTGCAGCTACATATTAAATGCAGCATTATTATACCTACATCCCAGCTTTACCATAAGTATGTTTGTACAGTGCCTTGAAAATATAATATACCATTTCACTGTTAATGAATTCTTATCACAATTGCTAATAGCTTAGAAGCCCTATTCTGGAGCTGGTTTTGTGTGACAGTACAGCACCTTGTATTTTTGAAGCAATACACTCGATTCAGACTCTGAGTATTATTTATCTTTGGCTCATTGGTGGGTTGAAGAGGCAAAATACCTGCTAGCATAAAACATCAGCACTTTTTAATTACACTATTATGTCGTATAAGGTGGACCTGCGAGATGACCTACAAGAGGAAGTCAGCATTTTTTGAGTGAGCACCAGCACATTTTTGCACTTGCTTTCTTCAGCCTTTTCTCCTCTTTCAAATGGATCAAGTTCCCTTTCTTTGGATCTTTAGCTTTTGTCCATTAGTACATCCCCAAAGACTGTTTATCAAACAGAGCAAAACACTTTAGAGAAGATTTTAGGTTCTTTCAAGAGTTATTGCCAGTGCTTTGTTTATGTATTGTGATTATTTACTGAGTTAGCACTCCCCAAAGAAAAATCTGGGTAGATACCAGAAAAATGCTTTAGATAATTGCTACTTGGCTTGATCTCTTGGTATTTTGTGGTATTGTATGCAGTCTTAATGGCATCATCTGAGATTCTCTGGGTACAAAAACGCTTTAAACTGTGGTCCCTAATAAATTGTAAGGAAGCGATTTTCAAATCCCAATAGTAACTAGCTATGCTGAAAATATTTTAATGTCCAGACTGCTGTTTTTGATAACATCATAACAAATGGCGATATGAAACTTACATCCGTGAGGAAGATTGGGTCAAAAGATCATGATCTCTGTAAGCCTAAATCTTTAGTACAATCAACAAGTGTTTCCATTCATCCTCTTTTCCACTTACTGTCTTTTGGTTATTAATAGATTGCTTGTAGTGCAATGCTTATTATTATTTGCTTTGTTTACATCCTGAGATCTTTACTAAGTATTGAGTCTCTCTCAAAATATTGTTACTTTCTGAAACAATAGTATGATCCTCTCAATTAGCTTCTTTTGGTGGCTTTGTTTGCAGAATACCTTTTTGAAACAGTACTTTTTGGTACTACCTATGTGTTTATCCTGAGTTTATACTCAGCTGATGGTGATAAGTTTACATCTAAAAACTCAAAGGTCCAATAAGTTATTTCCTTGGTAAACTCTCTCAACTTAGTCTAAATAACTAAGAACAATTCAAGATCCATAAGCTCCAAAACTTTAAAAAGGCTTCAGTCTCATCTGGTTTTTTGCCAGTGATATTATATCCAAGTAAGACACTGTCAACTCGTAAAAGATTCAGGAGACAATCCGAGATTCTCTACATTTTGAGCCAGATAGTCAAGAAAATCCAACTATTCCATGGAGATGTTTTTAATAAGGCACTGAGATAGTCTAATCAAATTATGGAATATTTCAAAACCAAACCAAACTGACACAACCAATATTTTTTCATTACTCAATATTATGTAGGCATCTTTCTGGACCAGCAGTGACCAGTTAGCTTGGTCTATATATTTCAAAGCCTCAACCTTGTCATTTCAAAGTTAATGTTCACATTCCATATACTAAGATAATATGAAAACAGTATTAATCTAAAATACCCTTTGCAGTTTAAATTCATTGTTCTGTCTGGGGGGGGGGGGGGGCTGGCTAGACAGTTGATTATTAAAAATTTCTAAAAATAACTGAGGTAAATTGTGCAACTTACAAAAAAAAATCAGCAGGCCAAATTCTGAGTTCATTTATTCGCTTGCAACCCCACTGACTTCAGTGTGTGAGAGCAGAATTTGGCCAACATATTAGTTTTTGGTAATCAATAATGTACATATGGATCATGGGAAAAAGCTTAGCTGCTGTATATTTAGCCACTACACCTCTTTCCCTTTCCTTATCTCATCCTCTACCCTCAAACACCAGCTGCAAGCACATATTTGTCCATGTGAAAGTCTATGTGTGTGTGCTAGTGGGGAGTATCTCATCATTGATAGGAGTTGGCAAAGAAAGAGTACCACATTATTTTTCCACAAAGACAATTGTCACAGTATTTCCCAAGTGGCCAATCACTCTGCAGGGGACAGCTTCTTCTGTATTATACCTGCTTAACATAATTCATTAACTCTGTCAATTACCAGCTACTGCAGCAGTTTTTGTGATCATGTTACACAACATATGGGTTGCAGTTCAGATAGACTGTCCAGTTGTTTCCTGGCCTGATTTTCAAAGGTGCTCAGCACCCACAATTCCCATTCTCTTTAATACATATTGTGGATTCAGAGCACCTTTGGAAATTGGACAGATGTCTGTAAGGGATGACTATATTTTCCTTGACAGTGCATTCATGAAGGTTTCATTGTCAAAATATCACTGCTAATTCTGTTTTGGCATGTTTTTAAGATAAATGTTCAGTTTCCTTTGCTCCCACCTTCTGACAAAGCACACCTGATTTTAGTTTCTCATTTGGATTTATGAAACTATTGTGGCAGGACAGTAATGTTCTTGGTTTCCCTGTACTTCCTTCCTATTCCTTCCCTCCCCAGCTCTTCCAGCAGTTAGGGACAGATTCTTAAAATGGTTTTAGCCTGGCCTCTATGTTTATGGATGCAATTTCTTGGGAATGCAGTTTTGCCTATGTAAATTATCATATGCGCAAAAACTCCATTTTTAAACTCAAAAAGGGCTTTTGCAAATACTTGTGGTGAGACATCTATGTGAACTGTTATGCTGGCAAATTATACACCTAAATCTCAGATTTATAATGTCTAAATTATTAGATTAGACGTCTCATGACTTGGTTTGCGTGTGGAAATCTAACACACATGCTCAAAACACTGGTAAAAATTCAGAGGCCACTTTTGAAACTAAGAAAATCTATATTTCCACAAGGAAAATCAAATGACACCAACATCATCCTACTGCGTGTAACAAAGAGACCCACGATTAGACAAAATGAAACACACTTTTCAGATCAATCTAGCATCAAGTATTCTGAAAGGGAACAGATGAATAAAAAAAAAGAAAGTCATAAATACCTCCCAATTATTTGGAGTTTTCTGGTCACTTCCCAAAAAAGAAGCAACAAATGTACAATATCTACTACTGCTGAAGTAGGATCCCGCAGGTCAGATAATGGTTGCTTTCTGTTACCCTCCATTTTCCAAAGGTGGAGTCTGAACAGTATATTTTTCTGTGCTTCAACTTTCCAAATGATGCCCTCCCAAATCCCCTTCCTGCTTTTCTCCTCACTGCTCTTCATTTTTGCTTTTCCATTCAAATCAGTATAGTTCCTTGGATATTAGGGATGCCGTGGTCAGGATAGTTTCTTTGATAAATAAGAGCAAGTGGCATTCCCTGTAGTCTCTTCCCATGCTAGAGCATGATGCAATGCAATATGAGGTTCCAGCACACCAATTAGCTTTAAAATACCATAAGATCATATTGAGAAACAGCTGATACCAATTGCCATATGCCACATTAATACCAAGACTGCCATTAAGCACACCCCTGGGAACAGTACTGAATTCCCTAGTGCAGTTGGAATTTCACTGAATATGTATAAAGAAAGTCTCTATCGCTGTGTTCATCAGAGGGTTTGCAATAATTTTACATTGCCTTCTATAAGCCTGTGTACATTCTCAATTTTATACTGCTGACTGGGTTGAGATTCTTTTTTTTAGTATTAGATGGACAATCATTTAAAGATAAATCTCTAATTGCAATAAAAATAAAAGCTTGCAATTCTCTGACGTGCCCATCACCTGAATTTTTGAATTAGTCCGGGGGGGGCAGGAGGGGTTGGGGAATTGCAATATACCGTGAGCTAGTTCCATTCCTGAAAATGCTGTTTGTTCATAGTCAGGTGTAGGGTGAGGGTTTTTTTTTTTAAATAAAAATGAACACTATGCAAACACAGGCTGACTCCTTTTTAATCTGTCAGCATATTCTTTACATCTGTGCATAAACGTTATTATCACAAACGCAGTGTGTTACGGCAAAAATGATCAGAGTCCTCAAAATGTACTCTCTGCGGCTTCCAGTGGAATACAACTTTAATGCATTAATGTGAAAACAAGCAAGCTTTAGGAGGAAAAAATAGGCTTTTCATTTTCACAAAAGATTAGCCAAGGTTTCCCTCACTATCATATATACATACAGGATAAATATTTTGTACTGAGTACAATATTGTCTTATGACACATACTTGGCCTTGATAAAAATTTTCCACTGTATTCACATAAAATATTAACTGTTGATGAAAAGATACAGTCAGACTTAGGAGGAGACAGGGATATGGCATATCTTCAGAGATTTGTAAAGATTACCTTCTGAGGTGGGAACCTCTAAGTGTATGGGTGTGTGTCTGTTTATAGAAAAAAAATTACAGTCAGCTTTTCCATGTTTATAGGGATTACCTTTTATGTTATAGAATGATACTTTGAAGCACGGTTATTTTTAATTGCTTTATATGCCTTCTGAGACCATTCTGTGTCTCATTTTGTAATATACAGTACCAAGACATGTATGTTTGGTCAATGAATCGTTTCATGACTTTGTATTTATGCTAAAGTCTCAATAAGAGTGGTGGAAATGTTGCAGGTTTTTGTTTGTATTTTTGGTTTTTTTACTGTCACTATTGCTGTATACCTAATGAGGTGACAGAAAGAATTAAAAATGACAGATTGTTTTGGCTGCAGTGTTGCCATCTGAGATATATTTTCCTATAATACAGCTCAGTAAACCCAGCTTGTGTGAAGTCCTCTGTGTATGATTCATTGCCGCAGCAAGGGTACTCATGGAGGTTTAACGGGAGATGGTCTTGGGCTCGGCAGCAGGAAACTGGAATTGCTGTCAAAAGACCACACTGGGGACTGCTGCCAGCACCACTATACGAATTCACAGGGGGTTGGCCAGGCTACATAATAATATACATTACTCCTAAAACATCTAATTGGAAGTTGCATTGGTTGGCTAACAGAAATACGCATTTCTGGCCAAACACCTTGAAAACAAGTAGCTTCCAGTCCCTAATGCTTGCAAAAGTGTGGTTGTCCCTTAGGTGGCCAGTCCCTCAACGCCTTAAGTCAATTATGTAAAATAAGCATCAGTGAGATTAAAATCAGACTCTAGGTCTGCAGTAATAAACGTCTTAACATCCACGTGCCATTTTGCTGCCAAGTGTCTGGTAGAACAATAAAACATATCAGAAAAGATTCTTCAAGACAGAATGGTTAACTACAGGTGTTAGACTGATAGCCGGTATAATTAAGAAAAAAGATCTGTCATTTCACAGTCAGTGCAGAATAAATTCCAGATATCTGTGCGTAATCTTTCAAAGTACCTTTATCTCTAGAGCCAGTGAGGGTGACCACAGAATACCCTGAACCCAATTATGTACTTTCTGATTATCATATTTTTATTCCTCAAGACACAGGGCTAATATGAAAGATCAAAAAATGTTTAAACCAGAGTAATTTCAAATGTCAAGAACTAGTTATTCTTACAACAAGCTTCCAGATCTTGACAATGTAAGCTGTTTGCTGTTTGGTTTGATTCCTCCTGGGGAGGGGAAATGAGGGACTAGGGGATTTAAAGTGACTTTGTACTGTGGAATCAACATATGCTATTGAGACCTGCAGTTGACACCGGCTTTGTGGATTTTTTTTTCTGAGAGAGAGAAACCTGAAGAAGCATTGCAACCTGTCATGACCAGTGAATTTCTTTTTAAACCTTCAGACCAGAAGAATCTAAATAGGTAAGGGTATGCAGGAAGGGACTGGGATGTCAAGAAAAGTAAAAAGACCTAATAGATGAAAGTCACATAACGAATTCACCTCAGAATAGAAAGTAATTTTATCAGCAGTACAACAACAACAAAGGTGGAGAGGGGCCAGAGACTCTTTTACAAGGAACAGAAAGTATACTATTGCTATGCAAACAATCCCCAGTTTGGAAGAGGATTCATGGGGGTATTCATTTTGTTCTTGTGATCCTTCATGCCCAAGGAAAAGAATAGTAATATAAGAGAAAAAACAGTGGGGCTCCCGCAGTGGTGCTGTTATGCATGTAATGCAAGTGTGGAAGCAGCTTCAAGACCCTCACCTTGTGGGATGCCCTTGGGGCTTGATCGTCACAAATGCCGAGCACCCATAAGCACAGTTGAAGGCAATGGGACCTGTGGGTGCTCAGCACTTCTGAAAATCAGCTGCTAGGTATTTGGATGAGCGAGGAAGCTGGTCCAGCTCTTCATTCTCCTGCTGGCTCAGCAGAGACGGTAAATTCCACCCTCTCAACGAGAGGAAAGTGATGCAGCAGGAACTGGGAGCTAATTAAAAGAAAAAGCTCTGTAACGAAGAAGAAAGCTTTGTCTATGCATGTAAAACGTAGGGCTTTGGCCATTAACAAAAAAAAAAGGGAAAGTGATAATAACTTTTCAAGGGGTTACCCATTTCTCCCACCCTGACTGTTCATAGTTATTTCAGTTACAGACAAACCAAGAAAATCATTACACACCAGTTTTGAAAAGTAACACAGAAGATGGAAAAATACTGCAAGTAAATCATGCAAAATAGTATTCTGAGAATAGCTTCAAGAGAACAAAACAAAACTGTTTTCACTGAGATCAATCATGTTAGTTTTCTGTGGGGTTTTGGGGTATTTTTTTTTAGTTCTAATTATCAGTACCATGCAGGAATCACAGATTAGACACTATTGAAGCTATTTTTAAGTTTAGCGTATTGAAACCTGTTCTTTTTAATTAATCTGTTCAGAACAAACTCAGCTTTTAGATTGTGCAATATACTGCTCAGAGTATCCCTGAAATTGAATACTGAAAATGAAAAGACCACTGCCAAGAGCCCAGAGGTACACATGCACATATACATTATATTTGCCAAGCATCATATCATTTGGAGATGGGCTAAGGAGGCCTATAAGTTAGTTTTACAAAACTTTTGCTGTTTGGGTTTTATTTTGCAAAACTCTATTTTGATCTGGGTTCCATGTCATCTGAACCACCAGAGTCTATGAGAGGGATGACAGAGAAAAGATTCCAGTTTTGGCCCTTCTCTAATACCATTTGAAAATGGCCCCTGATTTTAGGGAACTATAATACTGAAACATAGGGCAGAGATTGAGCGAAAAGACTAAAGACAGACATGGTGCATCAGAGGAAGCTATCATTTTGAGTTGTGGTGGTAAATTTTGGTGGGAAGGTGTGCTAGGTAAACCAGGCTGCTATAGAAACTTGAAGTACAAAGGAGTGCTAGTCTGGGGGAGTAAGGGGTGGAAAAAAGAGGAGATGGGCACTTTTGTTTTTTTAAAATCCAGTCAAATCTATATGTAACAGAAGGGGTCTAGAAAAAGAATCACAGAGTAGAAGGGGGAAAGAGAATGAGAATGCTGAGAAAAGTTGAGAGATAGAAGAGAGTGCGAAGATGACTGTTATAGAAGGGGTACTGTACAAAGACAGGAAACTAGTAATTGGCAGTTGTGGAATCCAGTAAAAGAGGATGAAAGGAAGGGTAATGGAAGAACCGGGACAACCAAGACGGACAAATATCCATAAAATCCTAACACTGCTCTTCATGGCTCAAATCCTACTACTAAACCATTCCAGTATGTGTGCATGTACTTGTTCACAGACACCCATATAAGTGTATGTGTAAATATTACACATGTACATACACAAATATATACATATAGTGAGATACGGTTACAGGCAAAAAGGCATCCTTTAAAAATCGGACAGCAAATCATAGTGAGGAAAACAGAAAGGAGCATAAGTCAAGTGTAAAAGTATAATAATAGGGCAGGCCAAGAAAGAATCTAAAAAGCAACTAGCTAAGGACATAAAAACTAACAATTTTTTAAAGTAGCCCGCCAAACAGTCAGTGAGGGCTACAGGATCATCGAGATGCTAAAGGAGCACTCAAGGAAGACAAGACCATTGCATGGAAGCTAAATAAATTCTTTGCAACAGTCTTGACTACAGAGGATATGGGGGAGATCCCCACATAGGGTTGCCAACTTTCTAATTGCACAAAACTGAACACTCTTGACCCGACCCTGCCCCACCCTTTCTCTGAGGCCCCATCCCTTCTGAGGCCCCGCCCCCCCACTCACTGCATCCCACCTCCCTCTGTCGCTCACTCTCCCCCACCTTCACTCACTCACTCATTTTTATTGGGCTGGGGCAAGGGGTTGGGGTACAGGAGGAGCTGAGGGCTCCATCTGGGGGTGTGAGCTCTGGGGTGGGGCCAGAAATGAGGGGTTCACAGTGCAGGAGGGGGCTCCAGGCTGGGGCACATGGTTGGGGTCTAGGCTCTTGGGTGGGGCCAGGGATTAGGGGTTTGGGGTGCTGGAGGGGGCTCTGGGCTGGGGGTGGAGCCTAGGGGTTCAGAGTGTGGGAGGGTGCTCCTGGCTGAGACAGGGGATGGGGTGTGGGAGGAGGGTACAGGTTCTGGGCTGGGGTTGCGGGTTTTGGGGAGGGGTCAGAAATAAGGGGTTCAGGGTGCTGGAGGAGGTGCAGGGGGTGGGTTCCGGGAGGGAGTTGGGTGTGGGAGGGTGCTCCAGGCTGGGGTAAGGGGTTGGGGTGTAGGAGGGGGTGTGGGCTCCAGGCAGCACTTATGTCTGGGGGCATCCCTGGATCAGTGATATGTCCCTCGGCTCTGCATGGTGCGCACTGCCTCCATGTGCAGGTGCTGTCCCCCACAGCTCCCATTGGCTGTGATTCCTGGCCAATGGGAGCTGTGGGGCTGGCACACAGAGCCCCCCTGGCCATTCTTCCCCTTAGGAGCCAGAAGGAGGTGTCACCACTTCCGGGAGCCGCACAGAGCCAGGTAGGTAGCCTGTCAGCCCCGCCAACCGGACTTTTAACTTCCAGGTCAGCAGTGCTGACCAGAACTGCCAGGGTCCCTTTTCAACTGGGCGTTCTGGTCAAAAACCAGACACCTGGCAACCCTGTCCCCACTCCTGAGTAATTCTTTTTAGGTGACAAATCCTAGGAACTGTCCCGAACTGAAGAGTCAGTACACAAGGTTTTGGAACAAATTGATAAATTAAACAGTAAGACGTTACCAGGACCATATTGTATTCACTCAAGAGTAATGAAGGAACTCAAATATTAAATTGCAGAGCTACTAACTGTTGTACGTAGCCTATCACAGAAATCAGCCTCTGTAACAGATGACAATATTTTAAAAAGGCTCCAGAGATGATCCTGGCAATTACAGGTCAGTAAGCCTAACTTCAGCACCAGGCAAATTGGTTGAAACTATAGAAAAGAACAAAATTATCAGGCACATAGATTAACGTTGGGGAAAAGTCAAAATGGCTTTTCTAAAGGGAAATCATGCCTCACCAATCTATTAGAATTCTTTGTGGGTGTCTACAACTATGTGGACAAGAGTGATCCAGTTGATATAGTATACCTGGACTTTCAAAAAGCCTTTGACAAGGCTCCTCACCAAGAGCACTTAAGCAAAGTTAGCTGTAAGGGGATAAGAGGGAAGGTCCTCTCATGAATCAGTAACTGGTTAAAAGACAGGAAACAAAGGGTAGGAATAAATGGACAGTTTTCACAATGGAGACAAGTAAATAATGGGGTCCCCCGGGATCTGTGCTGTCCAACATATTCATAAATGATCTGGAAAAGTGGGGTGGAAAAATTCGCAGATGATTAAAAGTTACTCAAGCTAGTTAAGTTCAAAGCTGACTGTGAAGAGTGACAAAGGATCTCACTGAACTGGATGACTGGGCAACAAAATGGCAGATGAAATTCAATGTTGATATATGCAAAGTAATGCACATTTGTACGTATAGCTGGGATTATTTTTTCCAAATGGTGGGGTTTAAATTAGTTGTTACCACTCAAGAAAGCGAGTCATTGTGGATATATCTCTGAAAACATCTGCTCTAGGTGCAGCAGTAGTCAAAAAATGCTAACAGAATGTTAAGAACCATTAGGAAAAAGATAGATAATAAAACAGGAAATATAATGATAACATATAAATCCATGGTATGCCCACACCTGATTGCAGTTTTGGTTGCCCCATCTCAAAAAAGAAATATTAGAATTTAAGTTCAGAGAAGGGCAACAAAAACAAAAATTATTAAGGTTAGCACAGTTTCTATATGAGGAGAGATTAAAAGACTGGGACTGTTCATTTTAGAAAAGAGATGACTAAGGGGGATATGGTAGAGGTCTATAAAATCATAAATGGTGTGGAGAAAGCAAATAGGGAAGTGTTATTTACCCCTTCACAAACACAAGAACTAAGGGTCACCCGATGAAATTAATATACAACAGGTTTATAACAAAGATAAGGAATTACTTCTTCACACAATGCACAGTCAACCTGTCGAACTTGTTATCATGGGATGTTGTGAAGCCAGAAGTATAACTGGGTTCAAAAAAGATATAGATAAATTCATGGAGGGCAGGTCCACCAATTGCTATTAGCCAAGATGGCCAGCGCCACAAGCCCATGCTCTGGGAGTCCCTGAACCTCCCAGGGCCAAAAAATGGGACTGGACGACTGGGGATGTATCACTTGAAATTGCCCTGCTCTGTTCATTCCCTCTGAATCTGACACTGGCCACTGGCACTGGTCATTGTTAGGATACTAGACTAGATGGACCATTGGTCTGACCCAGTATGGCTGTTCTTATGTAGATGGATACAGTTATACACCTTTAATAAGCAATTTGGGCTTTGATTGACAAAGGAGCCTAAGAGATGTAGGCTCCCAACTCTACTGAATTTTAATCCCTTTGGTTTCTTTGTAAATCCCAGCTTCATACAGCATTGTTTAGATTAAATGCTGGTCTTTAATTGTGCATGTGCCTTGAGAGTTTAAGAAGTTACACAAATACACCGGGCCTTTCCCTTGGGGACAGTTTGGATCTATGTGACAGTCAATAAAAGAGGAAGATGTTAGTTTTATATACAGTGGTTTTACATAAAAATGTACACATTTTCAAATTTATTCAAGAGACTAGATTAGGCTTGTATAGCAAACAAAGCCTCCAAGAGGTTTGTACATTATTAATGAGACAGTGGAAGTACTCTACAATCAGCTTTCATCTAAATAAAGGTGATGATGTTTATCTGTACCCTTTGTATTCATTGTTGCCTTGAGTGCATAGTGCTTCCTGGTGGTATGCATGTTATCGATTTGCTGACTAATCTTTTTATCTGATCATTATAGATTGTAACTCTGCATCTATAACCTTCACACATACTGCTCTTGTGGTTAAATAAAACCAGATGCAAAATAATTAACATGTTTCCATATTGATATTTTCCTCCTAGCAAATAGTGTAAGCAAGACTTACATTTGACAACTAGAAGCAGTATTTTTAGGAAAAGGTGTAAATAGAAGATGAATATACAATCTTTAGTTCCTTAATATAAATTACTCAAGAAGAAATAGTATGTTGCCTTAGGGAAATCAACAGCTTCTTCAATTGGATTGCTTCTGTCATTGCATGGACACAGTCTTGTTTGATGTCCTCCTACCATTTGTCTTGTATGGAGTCTTTTATCTAAATCCAAAGCAATGCAGTCTTCACTGCTGCAATTTAATAATGGCTCCACAGGAGCTGTCATCCACAGTTTGCTATTCATCTTGTGAAGCCTTTGAGTTTTCAAAGTACCAACTAAGGTTGGTATTTCAATGCTGTGGACAGATCACTTAAGGCTCTTTTGTGTGTTCAAACCAGGTCTAAATTGAGGATCAGCTGATATTGAAATACCCACCTTATTGCGCCTGGGTGCCAACGATGCCATGAAAATGTCAGTAGGTAATTAGATAATTTGACACACCTCCTACCTGAGAAAGTATGACAGCATGGGTTTGAATCAAGATTTGAATTAGTACCAGCATTGTCTGGAGGGAACAAGCCCCTCTTAAATAAAAGAAAGAAAGATAAAAGGAGGACAGTGTGAAGAGGGGGAAAAAGTGGAAATGGCCATTGGTGGTATCATGAAGTGAAGAATTATCATGTGACAAAAGCTTGGAGTCTAGAGTAAGAAAAGCCTTTATGTAACTTTCTTTCAATGTTTCCTTTCTAAGGACAATTGAGATAATTTATTCCATTGTATTCATCTTCTTAGTACTCAATCCATTAGTATGTATGCAGCATGAGTATGGCAAAATGCTCATATAGGACAACTATAAATATGGTATTCAGAGTCCATCTTGGCACAGAGTAGATGGGTAGGAAGGAAGGAGAGGAAACGTGGTAGAAGTTGTGGCTGTTACACAGCCCCCCTTAATCTACATCACCAGGACTATGCACTGCTTAAATCCAATTTTAAAAGCTTTAGCAGTATATAAATCTACTGTTGACCTTCTGCATCATGGTGAATTTCACCCTTAGAGACTATGGCCAAGAAGCCATACAGGTACCTAGCTAGAATCCTAGTATGCCCATTCCCTGCATGGTATTGTAGAGGTAGCTCACAGAGAGCAGGGTTCCAGAACACAATGGAGGTGTGTGAGTTCACTTTACCTCCTGCAGCTCCTTCTTGTGGAGCTGAACTGTGTCAGTTCCACTGCCAAGGGCCCATTGCAATGGCAGAGACAGGAGCTAAATTTCCCCCATATTGACTCAACAGGTAGCTTCTAAGATACTCAGACATTCCTCCTACATTCTTTAACCTTCTCCAGTCTACTTGAAATGCTAGTCCTCTCTTATTAAGTGCTAGAATTGAAAAAAAAAGCATAAATATACCAGAAGCTCCTGGGTTAACCTTATCTCTGACCCTTCTATTATTCTAATTAAATATAATCAAAATATAATATGAAGATTCATGTTCCTTTCTTTTTAAAAGAGGTTTGCAATCTTTTAAAAATGACAAGTGAGTCAGTTAAGCATTAAAAAAGTAAAATATAGATATATAATTATCCAGATGCAGTGATATAAAATAGAATCTAAATTGAGCATATTTCAGCAGCATTGGGAGACCTCACCCCAGAGCTAATAATGTAACAGATCTATCTCACCAACAACTCCAAAGTTGCAACAGAGTTTTATCCACAAAGGAGAGTTCTCTGGCCTACTTTATTAAATACCTTGGAGGACTCTGTCTGTACCAGCACAGCTGAACAATGCAATTTATTAAGATCACACTTCTTACTTTTCCTACTTGAATTTTAGCCATTTTGTATCAAAAACATTTATAAATAAAGCAAATAGGATAAATAAACCTCATTTAAAATATCTGTCCTTCATCAGATACACTAAAAAAAATCCTAGCATTGATTTTCTCATTATTATTTATATAGCAGTATGTATTATATAGTAGATGTATAGTAGATGTATTTATTCACTTGCCTATTTTGCCATGATGAATAAGGTGAGTTGTATTGATAATGACAGATAGGGGCATTTCAAAAAAGCTAGGAGGAGAGTTGAACAAATAATGAAAAAGATATCCATTAAATATAATAATTAAATATTTAACAAAATTAATTGAAAATGAATATAAATATATTACAGTGTATGTGTGTGTGTATATATATATATATGAATGAAACTAATTGAAATCTTATTTCATAAACATGATGCACTGAGTTGGGATAACAAATAGTAGGGAGGAGATAGAGTAAAGAACGACAAGGGTTCCAGCTATCCATTCACTTAGTTTACACAGTTCGAGCACATCCTGGTGGCTCAATTAATTATTTTTTTCCATTTATATCTCTGTGTGTGATTGAAATACAAGATTTTGTAAGTCTAGTTGGCAGCCAGTATCAAGCAGAGCGCTCCAAGGGTTGGTCCTAGGGCCGGTTTTGTTCAATATCTTCATTAATGATCTGGAGGATGGCGTGGACTGCACCCTCAGCAAGTTTGCAGATGACACTAAACTGGGAGGAGTGGTAGATACGCTGGAGGGAAGGGATAGGATACAGCAGGACCTAGACAAATTAGAGGATTGGGCCAAAAGAAATCTGATGAGGTTCAACAAAGACAAGTGCAGAGTCCTGTACTTAGGACAGAAGAATCCCATGCATTGCTACAGACTAGGGACCGACTGGCTAAGCAGCAGTTCTGCAGAAAAGGACCTAGGGGTTACAGTGGACAAGAAGCTGGATATGAGTCAACAGTGCCAGGAAGGCTAACGGCATTTTGGGCTGTATAAGTAGGAGCACTGCCAGCAGATCGAGGGATGTGATTGTTCCCCTCTATTTGACATTGGTGAGGCCTCATCTGGAGTACTGTGTCCAGTTTTGGGCCCCACGCTCCAAGAAGGACGTGGAAAAACTGGAAAGTGTCCAGCGGAGGGCAACAAAAATGATTAGGGGACTGGAACACATGACTTATGAGGAGAGGCTGAGGGAACTGGGGTTGTTTAGTCTGCAGAAGAGAAGAGTTAGGGTGGATTTGATAGCTGCTTTCAACTACCTGAAAGGGGGTTCCAGAGAGGATGGATCTAGACTGTTCTCAGTGGTAGCAGATGACAGAACGAGGAGTAATGGTCTCAAGTTGCAGTGCTGGAGGTTTAGGTTGGATATTAAGAAAATCTTTTTCACTAGGAAGGTGGCGAAGCACTGGAATGTGTTACCTAGGGAGGTGGTGGAATCTCCTTCCTTTGAGGTTTTTAAGGTCAGGCTTGATAAAGCCCTGGCTGGGATGATTTAGTTGGTGTTGGTCCTGCTTTGAGCAGGGGGTTGGACTAGATGACCTCCTGAGGTCCCTTCCAACCCTGATATTCTATGATTCTATGATTTTACACACTGTAGAATAAAAAAATCACCATGATAACATTTTGCTAGCTCTAGTTTGGATATATAAAACAAAGACGGGAAACATAAAGTATGCCATTGTACCATCTCCCTGATATTGCACATGAGCAAAATTCTGCTCTACATAATCTAGGATTGCATAAAACAAAGGGTAGAAGCAAAACTACCGTCACACAAGCTACATTCAGAACCTAGCTGACATGTAACCGAATTGCAACTATCGATCACATCACTGAAAAATGCAGAGAGTACAATCACCCAGCGTGCATGTGTTTCACTGACTACTCCAAAACTTTTGATACCATCCAACACGATCGTCTTTGGAGGATACTGTCAGATATGGGGATTCCAAGCACTTCACTGAACTCATCACAAGTGTCTACCTCCAAAAACAGAGCATGGTGCCAACAGCAGCAAGCAATAGTGAGTGGCTTTCCACTGAGCAGGATGTGAGACAAAGATATATTTTGTCCCCAAGCCTCTCACCTAGATGCAGAGTTTATTACCAGACAAGCCTTGGAGGGTTTTGACATAATGGAAGGAATTGGGATTTCCATTTGTGGACACTTCTTAACTGGCCTCAGATATGCTGATGACATGATGCTCTCTGCCACAGCCACCAATGCAATGCAATAAATGTTGGAGTCTGGAGAAACAGTGAGGAATATGAACTATTCCTGATTGAGATGAAAACAAAATGCATGTATGTTGACATGACTTAAAAAAAAGCACAGGATGCAAGAGGATATCATGATTAACGTACAAACTGTAGAGGCAGTAGATAAACTTAATTATATGGGATCATATAAATCCAACCAAAGAGGCTGTTCCAAAGAAATCAGAATAAGATCAGGGATGGCTCACTCAGCTATGGAAAATCTTTTTTGCATGGAGAGTAGCTATATAATCCAGATAACTTGCACTCAAAAGTCCTTAAAGACCTGGCAGAGGAGATCTGGATCATAGATGTTCATCTTTAATACATTTTGTAATACCCATGAAATTCCAGAAGACTGGAAGAATGTCAATATTAAAAAAGAGCAAGTAAGATGACCTGGGTAACCCTAGGCCAGTTAGCCTGGCATCAATCTCAGGCAAAATAATGGAAAAGCCGATATGGGATTCAATGAAAGAATTAAAGGATAAGAATACAATTACTGCCAGTCAACCTGGTTTTATGGAAAATTTGTCACACAAACCTGGTTTTGTTCTCTTTTTGAGATTACAAGATTGGTTGATAAAGGTAACTGCATACATGTAATTGAATTTTGTAAGGTGTTTGACTTAGTACCACATGACATTCTGATTTTTAAAATTAGCACTATACAATATCCATAATGGACATGTTAAATGAATTAAGAACTGGCTAACTGACAGATCTCAAAAAGTAGGTGTCAATGGGAAATCATCAGATGGGGGTATTTCTAGTGCAGGGGTGGGCAAACTTTTTGGCATGATGGCCACATCTGGGTATGGAAATTGTATGGTGGGTCATGAATGCTCACGAAATTGGGGGTTGGGGTGTGGGAGGGTGTGAGGGCTCCAGCTGGGGGTGTGGCCAGAAATGAGGAGTTCAGAGTGCAGGAGGGGGCTCTGGGCTGGGGCAATAGGTTGGGGTGTGTGGGGAGGGTGGGGGGTCCAGCTGGGGGTGTGGGCTCTGGGGTGGGACTGGGGATGAGGGGTTGGGAGTGCAGAAAGGTGCTCTGGGCTGGGACTGAGGGGTTCAGAGGGTGGAAGGGGGATCAGGGATGGGGTGTGGGAGAGGGTCAGGGGTGCAGGCTCCGTGCAGTGCTTACCTCAAGCAGCTCCCAGAAGCAGAGGCACGGCCAGGCAGCTCTGCATCATGACCCGTCCACAGGTGCTGCCCCTGCAGCTCCCATTGGCTGTGGTTCCTGGCCAATGGGAGCTGCGGGGGCGGCATTTGGAGTGGGGGCAATGTGCAGAGCCCCCTGGCTGTCCGTACGCATAGGAGCCGGAGCGGGGACATGCCCCTGCTTCCGGGAGCTGTGTGGAGCCATGGCACATGTGGAGTGGGGCAAGCCCTGGACCCCTCTCCCCAGCGGGAGCTCGAGGGATGGATTAAAATGTCTGAAGGTCCAGATGTGGCCCCCAGGCCTTAGTTTGCCCACCCCTGTTCTAGTGGATTTCTCGGGGATTGGTACTAGGCCTGATGCTGATGCTCTTAAAAATTTTTATCAATGATCTGGAAGTAAATTTAAATTCACTGCTGATAAAATTTTCAGATGACACAAACATTGGTGGATGGAAAATAATGCAGAGGACAGTGCAGTCATACAGAGAGATCTGTATCACTTAGTAACAAAATGTGTTTTAATAAAGCAAGATCATACATTTAGGAACAAGCAATGCAGGCCATACCTACAGAATGGGGCACTGTATCCTGCAAAGCAGTGAGATAGGAGAGAAAATGGACAAGCAACTCAACATGTGTTCAGGGTGCTGCTGTGGCCAGAAGGGCTAATATGAACCTTGAATATATAAACAGGGGTGTGGTGGGTAAGGGTAGAGAGGTGATTTTTACCTCCATATATGGACTTGATGAGACGAATACTGGAATATTGCATACAGTTTTGATGTCTGCATTTTAAAACGGATGTTGAATAATTGGAGATGCTGCAGAAAAGAGCCACAAAAAATTATTCAAGGACTGGAGAAAATGCATCACAATGATTTAAAGAGCTCAATCCATTTTGCTTATCAAAAGGAAGATTGAGAGGTGATTTGATTACAGTGTCTAAACACCTTCAAGGGGAGCAAATTCCAGGTACTAAAGGGACTCTAATCTAGTGGAGAAAAGCAAACAAGAACCAATCTCTGGAACCTGAAGCAAGACAAATTCAAAATAGAAATAAGGCACACATTTTTAACATTGAGGGTGATTAACCATTGGAACAAACTACCAAGGGAAGTGGGAGATTCTCCATCTTTTCATATCCAGAGAGGATGCCTTTCTGGAAGATATGTTAGTCAAACACAAGTTATGCTTTAGTCAAAAACAAGTTACTGCTTAATACAGGGGAAATGTAATGGCCTGTGAAATTCAGAAGGTCAGACTAGATGATCTAATAGTCTCTTCTGGCTTTAAACTTTATGAATCAACTAATATGATCTTCAATACAGTATCTTGGCTGGGTTTTTGTGTGTGTGTGTGTGTGTGTGTGTGTGAATTCAAATACCAGTATTTGCCAGATCGAGTAATATAATCACTTGATTTTGGGGTTCTGAATCCACGTGAGTGAGTGCAGAATAGGACCCCCCTTCCTGTTCGAATTTAAAATTTTATTTTTTTATTTATACAAGCCCTTACAGTGGTAAACTTGCTTTTCATTTATATTTATATCTTTTATATATGGCTGCACCTAGAATAATCTTTGCTTAGCCTTCCGATGCTATTTCTCTTCTCCAACAGTCTGCTCCCAACCTCATTCCTGATTCTTAATTATAAATAGATTGTAAGCTCTTCATCTTCCTGTGTATTTGTGAGACACCACAAATATGTAAAATACTAGCAAATTAATACAAAATGATAATGCGCTGTTTGGGAAATGGATTTTTTATTTTACTCCCAGGTTCAAACCTTGCTTTCTCTACAGTCCAGAGCAAATATGAAATTCAGGGTTAACATGGAAAATAGTGACAGATATTAGCAACGTTAAAGCAGCACAAACAGTTAAATTGTAACCCAGGAGGACTAAGTGTAAAGAAAAAGCCTAATTTATATGATACAATGGACCTGGTCCGCTGCCAGGATGAAATTCACCCCTCTGCAGAGAGCCTAGCATAGGGTCTATACAAATCCCATGTAAGTCTTATTTTGAGGGCTTACGTGGGATTCTAGTGGCACAAAGCCCTTATGCTGGGCCCACACACACAGGCGAATTTCGCCCCATGAGGTAAAGATGGAGTTTGGCCATTGGCTTCAATAGAAGCAGGACAGAGTAACACTTTTCATTTGTCTGTAAAAAACTGTTTAAAATTGTTATGGAGAACCATCTTTTTTCTTTCCTCCCCTCACAGATTTTTAGGAGAATTGTACTGAGAATTATGCCTACAGTATGTACCATAAACAAACAAAAAAATCCACACTTGTGTCACTTTCTAATAGTTTTTTGTTATGCAGTCATGGATTATTTGATCCACTTCATTTGAATCTCGTCTTGATATTAAAATTAAAACAAATGTTTTTGTCAGCAAGATGAATACCTGCAGTAATAAAAGGCATGTTTGATGCATGTTTGTGACTTCTTTCCTCTGTGCACCATTTTTCTGTGACAGATCACGCAGTCTAAAGTGCTGGCTATCCTTCCTTTAGCTTTTCAGCTTTGCTATGTTGTGTGGAATAATGCCATGCTAAGATTATCTGCACTGAAAAAAGTGTATGTTGAAGGCTGGTTCTACAAAGAGATTCCTTAGAAAATGGCATTCTGCAGAACTTCAGCAGCATCTGTAGAATAGCCTATGTCAAAAACAGTATGCTGTCCTTCCCCGGCAATGTTCCTTATTTGAACTGCTTTCGCGTTAATTTTGATTTCATTTCATCTTTTTCATCAACTGAATGTCAAGACGATGTCTATATTTCATGCACATAAAGCAAATGTAGAAAGTTTCTCTGTGGATACCTTTTTGGCTTTTTAATAAATTCTTTCTTTTGCCTGAAGAGAATTAGAGGCTGGCTTTTGACCTCTATTAATTTTTTTAATTTAATAGTTCTCTGCATGCATTAATAAATATTATTAACCATACTTTGTACTACAGCATTTCCATTTCCTCTATCCCAATGCTTTCTCATCACTACCCAGTTGGAGAGCAGATTAGCAAAAGTAGAGGGAATAAATAGAGAGACTCATCAATATTTCAACTCATCAAAAACAAATAAGGGGATTTTAGTAATCTCTATATCTACCCATGCTTTACAAAAATGTAATTATAAATAAATTGCTATTTAACAGTTAAAACAATGTGGCTTAGCATAACACTGTTTTAGAAAGGCTAAACTGACCTCAGATTATAATATATTGAATTAACCCCCCCCCCATCCATTTTTACTTACAAATTATGCCTCCTTTACTCATGTTGAGTAGTACCTGACTCTATGAACAATTCCACTGATTTCAATAGAGCTGCTTGTGGGGTCAGATTAATTCTCTATATGAGTAGGAGTATTAGAATATGGCCCTTACTATCGTAGTTCTTCCAATATAGCCTCAAATTTACCCATATAATAAATAATTCTGTTTCAAAATAGAATGAGGCTATAAGTACATAATATAGCCTGAAGTCAAGCTGCAAATGGCACTTACAGACTTAATATAAGCCATAATATTTAAACCTAATTTGTGAACCATATGTATGTTCCTATAGATTTTTGTAAAATGAACATCATGTAAAAGTCCAGTAGCCGTCTGTTCATTTATTACCAGGGCAAATAATTTTTACACTAATATTGTTTTTGTTTTGTAGCTACAACATAGTGATAACTAACGGGTATTCTTAGGAGGCTACCCACTTGACACTGTTATAGCAAAGCATTTATCATACAGGAACAATTGACCCCTCTAGTGGAATCAACAATGTATTGCAATTGTATGTTTATGGCTATTTAGAATTAGCAATTCAAATAGATCCACAGTATAGTAATCTCTTCTATAAATGTTAGTAGCGATCCTTAAAATGAAGACTCACTTCTTTCATAATGCCCACAAAACCCAAAACAAACCTAAACCCTTAAACTTCCTACTTATCTTTTCTTTGTGCTTTACTGTGTTTATTCTGCAACTGTCTTTTTCAAAACGTATGCTTTTTTGTCCTGAGATTGTTCGTATGTTGTACAATACCAAGTTCATTATTGGCACTTAACAAATAACCTGTAATAATAAATATGATAATGCCCATTCCCATGCAAAAGGGGCTGGTTCCCATCTACTGGTGTTTGTTCACATTAATCTTAGTTTGTAGCTTCTTTGGTTTCATATGATAGTTGAGTGGGAAGTGATTCTCAAAGTACATTAGAGAATTAAATAACAATGTAAGAATAAGTTTGCATCAAGGTTTTTAGAAATACTTATTTCTGAAACAATGATTCAGAATTTCAGAGGAGTTTTCTGTAAAACATAGCCATGGAAAATGTACAGCTGAATAGAATAAAATAAAGAAACCATAGATTATAAGCATAGTGCAGGGGTAGGCAACCTATGGCACGCGTGCCAAAGGCAGCACGTGAGCTGATTTTCAGTGGCACTCACACTGCCCGGGTCCTGGCCACCGGTCTGGGGGGCTCTGCATTTTAATTTAATTTTAAATGAAGTTTCTTAAACATTTTAAAAACCTTATTTACTTTACATACAACAATAGTTTAGTTATATATTATAGACTTATAGAAAGAGACCTTCTAAACATGTTAAAATGTATTACTGGCATGCAAAACCTTAAATTAGAGCGAATAAATGAAGACTCGGCACACCACTTCTGAAAGGTTGCCGACCCCTGGCATAGCGTGCACACACCACACACACTCTTCTGCTTCACATAAGCCCCTTAAATTCCATTTCTTCCACAAACCATTCTCTTGCTTATTTCCTATCACTAGTGTTGTTACATGCTTCTGCATTTGATTTGTTTTTCCTTTATTTTTTTTTTCGTCTTGCCTGTGTTACATTGCAGTATCTTTGGACCTGAGACTGTGTCTTATGCTGTGTTTTGTAAAGCACTATGTAAATTTACTATCTGACTATTTAATAGTAAAAGGAAGGAGGTAATATTGCTATTAGAGAAACCTGCAATAAAGACCACATCCGAAAGGCAATGTCCTGTCTTAAAGGATCACTTAAAGTGTTCAGGATTTCCACTGCCACTTTGCTTGATGGTTAAAGGCCACCTCTTGTTTAGGCAACCAATTTTTGCTGGTCCTTCAGGTGCTTGCTTAAGACAAGTTTCACTGTATGTGAAATTACTTTATGGGTCTGACATACACTCAGAAAAGGCTGAAAATTTAGGGCTTGGCCTTTTGGCTAAGATAAAGTACAGTATCAGCTATTTATTAGTAGTAGAACCAAAACATTATTCAATGCTCTAGCACACACAAAGCAAGGCCATCAATGATCCTCAAAGTGTTTGCAATCTAAAGCTCCAATCCTGCAAATATGTAGCAGCTGGCTAGACTGGTCTGCCCACACAGAGCCCCACTGAAGTAAACATTAAAGAGCAACACAGATAAGATAGGTGACACTGGGAAGCCCATAAGAAGAATTAACCAGGCAGGTTTTATAAACTTTTATTTCTGGTATTTATTTCTTCTTGGCTTCCTTTTGGGAGGGAAATACCTACAAAATGGTCCAGTCCAAATAAAAACCATACTTATTGGACCATATCATCACAAATACCGGTACATAACACTCCAGCTTTCAGAACAACAAAAAACACCCGACTTGTGCATATTTCCTTCCACCCATGATAGACAGTCACTTGTTTAATTTCTCCTTTAAAGGCACACAGACACCATGATGAGTGTGATATAAGAACCTGAATACAATGGAATTTACAAAGAACTTGAACGCAGAGAGGGTAGTAGCTTGGAGAACTGGTGATATAATATCCAGTACATCTTCCCTTGGGTAAATCTATCTTTGCAAGGGAATAGGCTCAATGATCCAATAGGTCTTGTCCTTCTCAGACTTCTATAATCCATTTAATTGTGCCTACTGTGGAAGTCTGAAATTATACTTAGCACATGTGCTGAAATGCCCTCTCTTCCCTCCCTACATACTTATATGGCCCCACTCAGAACAGTAAGAGTTAAAGATATTTATGAAAACTCCTTAGTGCTGAATGCAATGAATTTTGTGAGTTTAAAATCAGCCAACTAATTTATATTTTATGTATCTTGTTTTGTCTAAGTCAACAGTAGTGTTAAACATGAAAACATACTAGAAAAGTCTATAATTTATCCCATTGACATTGAGATCATAACAATCTCAATAGAAATGTATGTTACATTCTTACTATCTATGAATCATGATATGAGGACTATAGTGACCCCTTTTAAAATGTCATGGTCTGTTACGTTAATGAGTATTTAGGGAAGCCTAAATCATAGGATCATTGGTGAGATACTTCATATCAGAATAGCACCTTCTAAAACTATTAGCAAGCATCATTTCAATTTGTTCTTATGGAGGATTTCAACTGCCCAGTCATTAAGGCTATGGGTGAGGGGTTTTCTAATATGGACCTTGACCTTACAGTGGGATCTGAACAGGTAGAGCCTTATACCCCGACGGAGTCCCCACAGGTGAATCCAATTGTAGGATCAAGATCATAGTGAAGGAAACCTTAAAACAAAGATCCATATATAAATGGACGGTAACTCATTTTATTTTCAAAATATGAAAAATAAAAATTTTCTCCCTAGCAGAGACCTTATGTGCTAACATGTACTTTAGAGGCATTTGTTATAGCCAAGTTCTGCTTAGTAAGTATTATTTGGCCTTTAATAATAATGCTTGCATTTGCATTGAGCAATATGATAATTACTTATTCCCACTTTTGAAAAAAGCCATACTGCATTGGGTGTGCAGAAGATCTGAATGAGCAGTAGCTTCAACAAGATGTTAACATTTAGTGTAATATGGTACATTAGTAGAGAGTCCTTGTAATTGTTTTTAATACACACTTTGGATTAGTGTTAGTTAAACAAAAACAGGATTTGAGAATATGTGTTTGAGCCATATTGGCTGCACTGTGGACTTCAGCCAGATGATTCATTATCTCCATTTTTTGATTCTGTAATTCCCAGAACTAGTGTACCAAATATATGAACACACTGCATTCTGGATTTATACACACAAAGGAGATAGACTCTGAGGAAAGTTTTTGTTTCAAGAAATCACAGTAGAGCTCAATATTAGCAGTTCTTGAAATACTCCTGAGTCCAGTCAAAACACATAGCTCAAGAATTCAAAGTCTTATCTTAAAGAGAGAGAGCTCTGAGCTGTAACGACCACATATATATATCTTCCAGCTGTTGAGAAAAGATCTGACATCAGTCCAAGATCAAATGAGAGATAATCTGTATCAGGAAATAAAAGAAATACAAATCCTTGAAGGGCAGGTGTAAATTGGATAAGCCAAAACCCTGTAAGACTTAGAGAATGAAAGAAGGCATTCAAGAGCTAAAATTTAAGGCTTTGTATACCAGGAAAGTATTGTATATATCATAACCTGCATGTGAAACATTAAAGCAAAAATATTTGACTCAATGTGTAATTTGACTCAATTCAAAGAGCTGAGTATTAAAAAAAAGAAAAACAAGAGGAAATTCAAGCATAATACTAAATCAGACTCACAATAGTAAAAATATAAAAAGGTGAAGTAGAAAGGAAAGGTGTTATCGTAAATCATGTTTGCGAAAGTGAATCTGGAAATCCATCTGTTAGTGGACCCATCAAAGTCAATGTTAAACATTACATGTAGCTGTAAATTCTCGACATGTGTCTGCAACAGTGTCACTTGTATGTTTAGAAGCAGCAAATTCATCTCTGTATGGGACCAGTGTGTTAGAGAAGCCAATAAGACAGAAGCCTGCAACACTGAACAAAAATAAATCAGTTTTGTTAGCCTCTAACAGATTGAAATCCTGGCAGGGTGGGAGAAATGCAAGGGTCCTGCTGTGAGAGTGAGGCAGGCACCATAGATATGTGACGAAGGTAAACGCTGATATCCTAATGAACCATTTGTGCCTGAAGGACCGATGTTGGAAAAAATAAAGCTGCTTTTTCAGTTTAGAAGAACTCTGCAAAGCCTGGAAGGACGAGGCGACACAAAGAGTGGAATGCTACATACCTAGTCCCTGGAACTCAGCGCTCCTTTCCGGGATCCATTATAGAAAAATAATCATTTCCCCCCTGTAAAATAGGAATGATTCGTCACACTTTAGTATAATAAAGGAATCTTTTCCTGTCTGTCTAAAGTGTTTATAGAGAAGCACTCACACTACTACCTAGGCACTGTTCATTCAGGGGGGAAAGGGGTTATTTCTGACTAATGCTAGGAAGGCACTACACGTAACTGTTAGCCTTTTATTATAAATATCATCTGATAATGTCCTAGCCCAGTTTTGCTTGAAAAACTGTTAGTTTTCCAGCATAAGCATGGTATAGGTCACCTTATACCCATTAAGCTTGTAATTCTGATGAATGAGTAAAGGGAGTCTAAATTCTAAAAATCTGTCATTTATTAAAAGCCAAGGATATTACTAATGATATATTAAAGCCCTGATATTTGCAGGCCTTCAGCTCTTAACTAGCCAAAAGTAACTTCAAAAACTTTTGTGGCTTAAATGTAGTAGTATAACTATTGGTGGGAATGTCCCTTATATGATTGCTGTTCAGCAAATGGTGTGGACTAAATTTATCCCTGCAGTAACGCCACTGCAATCCATGGAATTACACCACAGGTTAATGTGGCCCATTATGTAATGTTGTGCATGAAATGATACCCCCTTAAGGAAGAGGTTAGAATTTGGAGACTGGTGGACAGAGCCTTAGCTGGTGTAACTTTGAATAGATCCACGAAGTCAATGAAGCTATTTCAATTTACATCTGCTGAGGCAGAGGGGAAAAATAGAAACATAAGCACAAAAGAGAAAGGAGAGTTGCTCTTCTCATTGAAGAGTTACAGAAGTTAAATCAGTACTTCAAACATAGCCCGAGGAATGCGGGCACACTTAAGCATACTAGCTATTTCTTTTTAATAGATCTAAAGTTTATGCATATACTGTGTACACATAATAGCTGATTGTGCAAGAAATATAGCAATATATGCTCTTAGATCTAAGGTCTGCATCAAAGCCTTAAGTTTGGTCTACATTACCAACTTATGTCTATATAACTACGTCACTCATAGGTATGGAAAACCCACACCCGTGAGTGATGTAGTTATATCAACCTAACTCCCAGTGTAGACACCACTATGTCAATGGGAGGGGTCCCATTGACATAGCTACCACCTCTCGGGGGCGGGGGGGCATGGAGAACCTGTATTATAACACACGGAGGCAACAGGTATTCATCCTATTTGGTAAAGGAGAATCCAAACTTCAAGTATGTGTCATCATATTTTGTTACCATTCTCTTAATTTTTTTGGCTGACTCATTTCATGTAGGTGTAGATGGTCCAGGACTTTCATTATCTTCTTCACCAGTGCACCTTTCTTGTTTTAAAAAAATGAATGGATCCACGTCAGATTGAAATACTCCTTGCCATTTTTTTGGTTGTAAATGGTGGACTGTATGCACATTGCTAGGTTATCTTACAGTGAGCTGCATCGTTGTACTCACAAGAATTAAACTTGATATAGTGCAGCTCATTTTTTTAATAAATAAATAAATAATTTTCTTTCTATACTCTGTCCAACATATACAGCTCAAAACAGTACATTTATATAGCTTTTACTCAGATTACACAAGTCATGTGGAGTTAACGATTTACTAAGAGCTTGACTGGAGAATGCAGTTGTGTTGGTGGACCACCTGGGACTGTGCCGTAGCCCACCTTTAGGCCACAGCCTACAGTTTGGGACTCCCTGCAGGAAAAGATATTACCTCACACATCTTATCTCTCTGCTTATTCCTGTTAGCTAGATCCCAGTGTGTGTTTTGATAATAGCTGTACTTGCTGCTTGTCTAGATCAGTGTTTCTCAATGACTGGTCTGTGGACCGAAGCTGGTCCCCAAGATCACCCTGACACAGTTTAGGAAGGCAGGAAGACAGTCCCTGGATCAAAAAGGTTGAGAAACAATGGTCTAGATCACACTCAGCATGTTTCACCTTGTTAGCTGCTCAATGCAAGACACATCTTTTGCAAAAAATTAGCTGATGCTTAGCACCCACTGGCAGCCAGCTCCCTCCTGCCTCCCAGTGCCTCCTGCCTGCTGGCAGCCCTGCCAATCAACTCCTCTCTCTCCTTCCCAGAGCCTCCCGGCTGCTGCAATCAGCTGTTCTGTGGTGTGCAGGCGGCGCTGGGAGGGAGAGGTCACAGTGGGGATGGAGCGGGAAGACGCGGGGCAGGTATGGGGCCCTGTGGGAAGAGGTGGAGTGGTGGCAGGTCTAAGGCTGAGCAGCGGTTGAGCACCCCCAGGCAAAGGAAAAAGCCTGAACCTGTGGGAAGGATCATACTATGGACTTTCTTCACATACCATACCATGATCCTTGGAAAGTCAATCCTGCTGAAGGAGGAGCAGAAAGGATGGTCTATATTTGGATAGTTACGATACATCTTTTAATCTTGTTCTAGGTACTTACATATTATAGTGATAGGCCCTCTAGAAGAACACCACATTATATAGACCCCATGTGATGGGTGGAGCCTTGCCGG
Organism: Chelonia mydas; assembly: GCF_015237465.2. NCBI lineage: Eukaryota > Metazoa > Chordata > Testudines > Cheloniidae > Chelonia > Chelonia mydas. The sequence continues at coordinate 107,455,598 of NC_057852.1, forward strand.
TCAAGTTGGGGCGCCCCCGTCAATCTAGTATGGGGGTGGCCTGTTCCACCACTTGGTCGTAGGTTTCTCCATTAAGCAGGTGATTTCTGCCAAGTGTGGCCCAGCCCCCCGACGGGTCACCTAAATGGGTAATCCGTGGATTCTGAGTGGCAAAACAATCAGTCTGTGGAATTAGCCCCCTGGTCAGGGCGAAGCAGCAAGCAGGCTGCAGCCCCTGGGCCAGGCATGGCAAGCAAATGATCAGTCTACAGGCCTCACATCTCTCTGGGCTGGGGCATAGTTTAGGCAGCTTCCTTAATGGGTGAGAGCCCGGCTTCCATGGTGGTCTCAATAGCCAGTGGATCACCTGGCAGGTAGTCTAGGTCCCCGGGCTTTACTGCCAGGGGCGCTGCAGGTACCTCTGCAGGAGCCAGCAGCATACTCCCTTCCTCCTCCATGCCCCCCCCCACCCCCCGCCTGCCAACTGGCCTGGGCCGCCTCCTTTTATCTGAGTTCTCCATCTGGAGCATGTGCAGCAGGGAAGAGAGAGCATGGCCTCCTGGGCCCACAATGATTGGTCCACCCCGGCGGCCCAGTGTGGGGCTGGTACACCCCATCACACCTCATATACTCGTTCTCTGCTTCTACTGATCTGGTAAACCCTTCACACGCTACACAGTTTAATAATTTTTTTCCAGAGATTCTGTTCCAATACATTAAGGTTGGATTTTAAATGCTCTAACTCCTTTTTAGTATATGTAGTCTCTGTGCAGGATTTTACATTGCCTTTGTTGGATTTCCTCAGATCAGTCTTGAACATATTCTTAATTTACTAATAGATATTTTGTAACAAAAAGCTATAAACACTATAGCTTGACCTGAAATAGCTGGGTGCCATATCTAGACACACAGAACTATTCATCTGTAACTTTGGTAACAGCTTCTGTCATAAATATAAAGGGAAGGCTAACCACCTTTAAATCCCTCCTGGCCAGAGGAAAAAACCCTTTCACCTGTAAAGGGTTAAGAAGCTAAAGATAACCTCGCTGGCACGTGACCAAAATGACCAATGAGGAGACAAGATACTTTCAAAGCTGGGTGGGGGGGAACAAAGGGTTCTGTCTGTCTGGGTGTTTTTTTTTTTGCCCGGACCAGAGCAGGAATGCAGGTTAGAACTCCTGTAAAGGGTTAATAAGCAATCTAGTTAGATATGCATTAGATTCTGTTTTGTTTAAATGGCTGATAAAATAAGTTGTGCTGAATGGAATGTAGATTCCTGTTTTTGTGTCTTTTTGTAACTTAAGGTTTTGCCTAGAGGGATTCTCTATGTTTTGAATCTGATTACCCTGTAAGGTATTTACCATCCTGATTTTACAGAAGTGATTCTTTTACTTTTTCTTCTATTAAAATTCTTCTTTTAGGAACCTGATTGCTTTTTCATTGTTCTTAAGATCCAAGGGTTTGGGTCTGTGTTCACCTATGCAAATTGGTGAGGATTTTTATCAAGCCTTCCCCAGGAAAGGAGGTGTAGGGTTTGGGAGGACTTTTGGGGGGGAAAGACATTTCCAAGCAGGCTCTTTCCCTGTTATATATTTGTTAGACGCTTGGTGGTGGCAGCAATAAAGTCCAAGGGCAAAAGGTAAAATAGTTTGTACCTTGGGGAAGTTTTAACCTAAGCTGGTAAAAATAAGCTTCGGGGTTTTTTCATGCAGGTCCCCACATCTATACCCTAGAGTTCAGAGTGGGGAAGGAACCTTGACTCTGTTACAGAACAATTTCAATCCACCTTAAAAGAGGTTAATGTAATAATGTATGTTGACAGCAAGAGAAACCGAATGCATAAACCTCCCTGTCACCTTCCAGGGTGCAATCTAGACCAGCGAGGGGTTGTGTCACCACCTGCCCTACAACCTTGGGTGCCTCACAATGCTTTGCTGCTGTAGCTCTCAAATAGCCTGACCGCATGCAGGTCACAACCTGAGTGTTTGTCTATAGGTGCAGCCTGCCAGCTACACATCAGCTGGATTCTGGCTTCCAGCAGCCTTGGTTACTACTTGCTGTGTGACCCCAACACACTCGCAGTCCTGAATTCCTCCCCCACCCCCACCCCCACAAAAAAAATGTGTGTTCTGCTCTGCCCAGCCCTCTCCTGGATAAGTCCAGATATTAGAGGTCCATTGCCCAGGTAACAACAGTTTGCTACTTTAAATGGAGTTACCAAACAATTCAGTTTAAACACAAACACTGGATTAGTTTTGATTAAAGAATAAAACCTATCTCTTTGTAGTTAAATAAACTTATCTTAAGTGAGTACAAGTTATTAAAGTCAGAAATGGTTACAAAGAGAAATAAAGATAAGACACTTCCTAGTAGCTAAGAATTAAACTAGACTTAGTTTGAGGTAAAATCTTTGTGACAGGTTCCTAGCAACACTGCTGATCAAATTTTCAAGTCAGGATCTCTCACAGAATCCAAAGGCTGGTTCCTTTGTCTTCTTGGGTGAAAGAGAGGGAGAAAGAAAGTGTGTGAACTTGGGGGGTGTTTTGCCCCTTACTTTTATAGTCCAGTTACCCATTTGAAATGCATTTTCCTGAAGGTTACCCCTAGATAAAGTTCCTTCTGGCTGTGAGGATGGAGGTATGGAGTCATGTGGTGAAAGAGGTTCCAAGCTGTTGCTTGTTAAAATACAAATCAATCTGCTCCTGCTCCCCTTTGTTGCTAAAGAATGGCCACTTGACCAGTGATTGTCTTTCAACTTTGATGACACTTGACTAGAGGCATCAGCTTGTCTTTTCTCTTTGAGGGACAGGTTTACCCCCTCTCTAGACTTGTCTGGTCAACACATTTCAGTCATAATTTCAGCTTACGTTTATAACTTCACATATAAAGTTGCTATATACATTTCACCATCATATTATTGACCTGTGAGTTATTAATTTTCCATTGATACCTCACAAGGCATATTTTGTACAAAGATTATTACAATGGTGTGTAATACAGGGTCGCATTCAGTCATATTACCTTGAGTAGTAAAGTTGCCACAAGGCACTCAACCCCCTCATCGGCTTGTTTGTAAGTGCAAGCAGTGTGATAAGAGTGGTAAACACCTGCTTCAAATGCACAAATCCCCCATTCCAGACCAATCAACTTAATGCCAAAAACAGTTCCGATCAACCCCTTTTATACTACTGTTTTTTATCTTCATACCTGAAGTCCAAATAAAGGGAGAGTAGCAGTGGAGATCAGGAATGGGTTTGTAATATATCTTAGTGGTTCTATACATGCTCAGAAAGCAGGGGGCAGAGCTACAAAGAATCCAAAACATCCAGGAGAGGAAATGTTTGTAATTCCTCAACATGCTCAGTAGCCACACTTGGAGCCAGTGTGTAGAAGCCTCCATTAGGTTGAACAATTCTATACATCCCAGAATCTTCTGGAACTCACCAAATCAGAGCTGAAGGGGACAGTCAAAGATGACCAGACTTGCCAGCCAGGCTCAGCTGAAAGCCTTAATAAGAGAACTGGTGTTCTGAAAGGAAGAGGACCTGGCAGGACATTGCTGCTTTGATCTGAGCCACAGCATCACTCCAACAAGAGGATGGACGTCCTTGTAGAAACAAAAACAATCTGATCTTTTTCCATTATGCTTTGGAGACCTAGAGGTAGTTGGAATTATTGGGGCAACTCTGTACCCCACGTTCTGAGCATCCCAGTAGCAAAGCATGTGTACAGTGACTGACAGGCAAGCACTGCAGGTGCTTCAGCAGCTAGGCCTTGTAGGGGCTAGCCCTGGTGGCTCCCAATAACTACTCAGATACATGGCTCAGGGAAATGTTATCTTACGAGGGATGGTGGGAAAAGGAATGGTTGCACATACCCTAGGTAAAGAGGCTGAAACAGTTACACTTCAAAGTGAGCAATAGCAATTCCTGTTTGGGTGCCTGGACAGTCCAATTGAGAATCAGAACTCTTCAGGCCTAATGCCTGAGGTGCCCTCTCCAGGCCAATCTCTATTTGAAGCAAAGAGGAGCTTGCAGGTTTTCAGGACAGGTTCAGTCAGTGTCTTTAGTTTGGGCCCCTGTGCACTGGCTCCCAGCCAAGCTGCTGCTGCTCCCCATAAGTTCCACAGAGACCTGTACCCAGCTGTGATGTCTGGCACTTACAAGCTGTTCCACGTGCAGTTCTGGATCCATTCCTGCCTCCAGCCTTTCTGCTGCTTTTTGTCATGTGGCCACTGCTTCAGCTTTGCTGCGGCTCCTGGTTTCCATTTGGCCATCGCCCCCAAACAGGGCCTAACCACTTACTGGCTCAGGACCTTCCTACCTGGCCAGAGGAAGGGGATGTGCAGTGGAAAGCAGACCAATGGGTACTGTAGTCCCCTGTTTTGCAGATCCATCACATAGTACCCATAGGGATACTTTTGCCACAGAGAGGTTGTAGACTCTAGAAAGTCTGTTAGCTATTAACTAGTTAAATTACATTTGGATTTTGTCTTAGCCAATGAGGAACAGAACAGAGGCAGACCTCAACAGGAAAAGGGTGTTTACATCGCTCAGCTGATTTAGCTGGGTCTTTCTGTGGAAGGATAGTGGCTTTTCCGAGTCAGAAACCCAGGGCATTGATTGTTTTATGTGCTGGGTTGCAGTGCGTGCAACTCTTGACTTCCTGACCTGAGTGGACTGTAACTAAGATTAGCAACCTAGTGGAGGACGGCAGCAAAACTGCCTAACCTCCATCTTTTGGAAATAGGAGTCAGGAAGTTGGCTCTACCTCCATGCCTCAGCCTCCCTGCTGGCTTTCTGCCTCTGGTCCAGCTGGCTCCCAGGTTGGCCGGGGCTAGCAGCTGAAATTCTGTGCTAGCAGCACACTCCCAATCTTCTGCTCCTGCCCTACTTTCCTTGAATAAGAAACAGCGCACTGAGCACTGGAGTGTAGCAAAGGGGCAGATTGCTGAGCATCCAGCATGGAGAGCTGCAGCACTAGCCTGCTCAGCCCCCATCCTCTTCTCTCCATCATGAAAGTAAGATACTGAGGAGGTAGAGGTGGGTGGCAGAATATTCAGGCTGAAGAGAGTCCAAGTTGATGATGGGGATGTTGCAGAGCTGGAGGAGGTGATCCAGGTAGGAGGGGAGAGACTTGATTGAGGGAACACAGACTGGAAGAGAAAGCTGCCTAGTGGGGAGAGCTGAAGCAAGGACAAGCTGGAGGGTGGCTCAGACCTTGGGAAGGGAGAAAAAATAGAGATAGTGGGGGAGAGGCAGACGTGGAATTATTCAGCAATTGGCAGGTGCAAAAATAGGCCAAGAGCCTCAGAAAAAGTTCTCCTCAGAAGAGCAGAAGGAATGGCCCTTGAAGATACCATTTGTCACTTGAAGATGTGAAAGTGTAAAGTGCTGTGTTTTCTGGAAAGCTGTGAGCAGGCAAGTGTAGGCAAACCATATGCAGATTTTTATCTCCAGTTTTTCGATGGCCCAATGTAGTCAGGTCTGAAATGCAGCTATTCAGAAAGATTCAATAATGACTTGTTAGAACGGCAGAAGCTTTCCGGTATGGGCTGAGACATACTTCTGTTCATTCCAGTTCTACTTCAACAACTGAAGGAAAGTGAATAACTCTACATTTTAGGCCTTGCGTTAGACTGGAAGTCATCTCTGTAGAACATCAGAGGGATGTGTGTGTGTGCATACACACACATAAAGGAGGATAAGTATTATGCTGAGGACTCCAAGTTGGGATGCAGTTGTCATAAATCACCAGGAAAAGTCACTGGGAAAGTATGTAGAGAAAGGCTTCCCGGAGCTTAACTATTCATAGATTTCTTTTTTAGTTAATATTTTAGATAATGTTTAAAATGCTTGTTTGTAAATAATAACTATATATTTGTGCATTCTAAACAATGAAGCAGTACTCTCTATTTGATTTGAAGGTAACTGCTGCCTATTAATAGAATTTAAAATTCAGGATTTAAATTCTGTGTCACAATTTATTAAAAGTCCTGAAAAGCAACTGGTTTATAGCCTGTCTTTTAACAAAGAGTTAGGCTCAAGTTCAGGAAAGAGAGTGTGATATTAGTGAGTTGTGTTGGGTGAATCTTCGCAAACATTTTCTGCAAATATTCACTCAGATGAATGAGCTGCAATTAACTATTCACACCCTTATTGTGTTCATTTTCCACAAATATTCCAGTATATCAGTTTATTGGCAGGAATATTCACTTCAGCAGTGACTTTCCATTTATAATTATTATTTTTACTAGAAAACAGATTCTAAGAACTATGCTCATCCAATCAGGAAAAACACATGTGACGTGTCCAATCAAGACAGCCAGTTTTGAATTTCCAATATCAAATATGTGGATTGAAGTGCTTGTAAATAAACTGCATACCAAGAATATTTGTAGAAATTAAATTAATTCAGATAATTAAATTAGAGATTCACAAACAGAAAATGAGGCAAAAAACTCTTTACAAATGAATTATGAATCATTTATCCAGTTCTATTCCTGATATATGACTTGCTCCAATATGCAGTGGTGTGTAGCTGTATTGGTCCCAGGATATGAGAGAGATAAGGTGGGTGAGGAAATTAAGAGAGACACTAGATTTATGGCTTATTACAACAATCTATATAACCCACTAACAACCCCTCCTTTCATTTGATTTCCTCTCCCCCTTCTTTTCCTCCCTATGATTGGGTGGGGTATTAATAGGCCACTTCACCTTGAATGATCCCTTGAAATATGTATTAACTACTTATGCTAAACCATTTGTTCCATCTTGTATTTATCTGTGACACTGAGTAAGTTTCCCAGAGCTGAAGAAGAGCTCTGCGTAAGCGCAAAAGCTTGTCTGCCTCGCCGACAGAAGTTGGTCCAAGAAAAAATGGTACCTCACCCACCTTGACCCAATATCTCAGTTATTAAATCAAGCTTTTTAAAAAAAATCTCAACTGCCCAGCAAATGGATGACTCAAGGTAATTCACAAAAAGAAAAGGAGGACTTGTGGCACCTTAGAGACTAACCAATTTATTTGAGCATGAGCTTTCGTGAGCTACAGCTCACTTCATCGGATGCATACTGTGGAAATCGCAGAAGACATTATATACACAGACACCATGAAACAATACCTCCTCCCACCCCACTCTCCTGCTGGTAATAGCTTATCTAAAGTGATCATCAAGTTGGGCCATTTCCAGCACAAATCCAGGTTCTCACCCTCCGCCCACCCACAAACAAACTCACTCTCTTGCTGGTAATAGACCATCCAAAGTGACCACTGTCTTCACAATGCGTATGATAATCAAGGTGGGCCATTTCCTGCAGAAATCCAGGTTCTCTCACCCCCTCACCCCCCTCCAAAAACCACACACACAAACTCACTCTCCTGCTGGTAATAGCCTATCAAGGTAATTCAGTGGCTGGATTTCATCACTAGATCCAGAAAGCAAAGGGCAGCAATTCTGACGATATCAAAGGAGTTTGAGTTAACATGCAACACACCATTTCACCTTGGCTAAATCTTCGTCTTATTTTTATCCTACAGGACCACCAACAACTGACAGAAGAAGTTAAGGCCCAAGAATAACGGGTAGTGGCTGCCTGTCTGAAACATGTTTTAGGACAACATTTCCATTGCTGAATTTTAGAACAAAAATTTTTTGATGAAGTTTAGTGCATAACATTTCTGAGAGGTGGAAAGCCAGAACTGTCCACCTTCCTAGCCAGGGCTTGCATATTTCAAGGTTTCCATCTTCTAAGTAACTGACTGATGCAGATTGGCAGTTATCTTTGGAAAGCCATTCTGAACATCAATAACCATCATTTGCGAAAGAAATTAATGCTGGATTTTGCTTAGTTTTGGTTCAAACCCTCTTATTATGCAGCCTCTAATCCTCTCTAATAGTTTTGTCATGCCCACCTTGTCTTTATTATGGGGAAGCAATATCCCCTCTATTGTTGCAGCTGCAGCCACCTTCTGAAGTCCAATTTTTGTCCTTCTTTAACTTTGGCTTGGAAAATTGGTTTTACCTGAAAATTTCCATACTTTGAAAGAAACGAAGAATGATTAATTTTCTTCAAACACTGCATAATCAAACTGTTTTTAATTTAGAGGTCATTTAAAAATTACCCTGACTGGAAATTTACTTCTCTAATGTATCTCTGTCTCCCTTTATCTCAAAAACAGCTTGTTAATATCTCTTTCAACTTTCCATAAAGTTATATTTACTTGAAACCTCATGCACCAGCTATATTATAGAAAAAATATATAACAATTAAGAAAAAATAGTGATTTTTGTTGTGGATAGTTTTGAGCCCCATCCTTTCCTCATTTAATTGAGTGGAAACCGGATAAAATACAATATGTTTGTGGGCATGTTGCTCTTTATTAACAGTTTGCTACTGTAAAACAACATATAGGTTTTTCCATAGCTTAACAGGTAACTGAGATCTTCCTTTAGCTCAAGACATCGAGGCCTGTGTCTTTGGAGCTATACAAATTCATAAATTCCTAGATTCCAAGACAAGAAGATACCATTCTCATCATCTACTTCTCCTCCATAACACAGGCAAGAACTTCCCCAAAATAATTCCAGAGCATATTTTTTAGAAAAACATTCAGTCTTGATTTAAAAATCTCCAGCAATTGAGAATCCAACACAGCCCTGAGTAAATTGCTCCAATGGTTAATTATCCCCACTTAAAATTTTATGCCTTATTTTCAATTTGAATTTGTCTAGCTTCAATTACCAGCCGTTGGATCATGCTATACCTTTCTCTGCTAGATTGAGGAGTGCATTATCAAACATTTGTTCCCTGTGTAGCGTGGCAAAGTTCCTCCTCTTCCTTGGTGGATCTTGTGCTTATTGGTGGATTTGCTTGCCTTGGAGCTTCACGGTAGCCCCCAGTTTGGCCATTTTCGTGAACCCACAGTCCAGGTCAACTCCTCCTGTGTCTGACCAGGAGTTGGGAAGTTTGGGGGGAATCCGGGCCCACCCTCTACTCCAGGTTCCAGCCCAGGGCCCTGTGGAATGCAGCTGTCTAGAGTGCCTCCTGGAACAGCTGCGCGACAGCTACAACTTCCTGGGCTACTTGCCCATGGCCTCCTCCCAACACCTTCTTTATCCTCACCATAGGACCTTCCTCCTGGTGTCTGATAATGGTTGTACTCCTCAGTCCTCCAACAGTATGCGTTCTCACTCTCAGCTCCTAGCGCCTCTTGCTCCCAGCTCCTTACACGCGCACCACAAACTGAAATGAGCTCCTTTTTAAACCCAGGTGCCCTGATTAGCCTGCCTTAATTGATTCTAGCAGCTTCTTGATTGGCTGCAGGTGTTCTAATCAGCCTGTCTGTCTTGTCTCCAGAAAGTTCCTGATTGTTCTGGAACCTTCCCTGTTACCTTACCCAGGGAAAAGGGACCTACTTAACCTGGGGCTAATGTATCTGCCTTCTATTACTCTCCTGTAGCCATCTGGCCCGACCCTGTCACAGTAGGTACTTACAGACTGTAATCAAATCACTTATTAATCATCTCTTTCTTAAACTAAATAGATAGACTCAAAGAGCTCAGTCACTATAAGGCATGTTTTCTAATCCTCTAATCATTCTCATGGATCTTCTCTGAACCTTCTCCAACTTATCAACATCCTTCTTGAATTGACACCAGAACTGGACACAATATTCCAGCAGCAGTCACAGCAGTGCCAAATACAGAGGTAAAATAACCACTCTACTCAGACTCAAGATTCAAATTTATGCATCCAAGGACTGCATCAGCCCATTTGGCCTCAGTGTCACACTGGGATCTCATGTTCAGCTGATTATCCACCACAACCACCAAATCTTTTTCAGAGTCACTGCTCCCCAGGATAGAGTGCCCCCATCCTGTAAGCATGGCCAACCTTCTACGTTCCTAGATGTACACATTTACATTTAGCCGTATTAAACACTTATTGTTTGCTTGCAATCAGTTTACCAGACTATCCAGATCATTCTGAATCAATTACCTGTCCTTTTCCTCATTTAACAATCCCCCAATTTTTGTGTCATTTGCAAACTATCAGTGAGGATTTTATGTTTTCTTTCAGGTCATTCATAAAAATATTAAATATCACAGAGCCAGGAACTGATCCCTGTGGGACCCCACTAGAAACACAACTGCTCGATAATGATTCCCTATTTACAGTTACATTTTGAGACCTATCAGTTAACCCAGTTCTAATCCATTTAATGTGTGCTATGTTAATTTCATAATCTTTCTAGTTTTTTTAATCAAAATGTCATGCGGTACCAAGTCAAATGCCTTACAGAAGTCTAAGTCTATTACATGAACACTATTACTTTTATCAATCAAACTTGTAATCTCATCAAAAAAGAGATCAAGTTAGTTTGACAGGATTTATTTTCCATAAACCCATGTTAATTGGAATTAATTATATTATCTTCCTTTAATTCTTTAGTAATTGAGTCCTATATCAGCCACTCCATTATCTTGCCCGGGATTGATGTCAGTATGACAGGTCTTTACTTACACAGGTCATCCTGTTTATTCTTTTTAAATATTGGCAGAGCATTAGCTTTCTTCCACTCTTTTGGAATTTTTCCAGTGTTCCAAATCTTATTAAAAATCACTATTAGTCCAGAGAGCTCCTCAGCCAGCTCTTTTAAAACTTTTGGATGCAAGTTACTTAGATCTGCTGGTTTTAAACATGTCTAACTTTAGTAGCTGTTATTTAAAATTCTCCTGAGATACTCTTTCCATTTGTTTGGGCATAAGCTTTTGAGGGTAAAAAACCCACTTCTTCAGATTCATGGAGTGAAAATTACAGGTGCAGGCATTATTATACTGACACATGAAGAGACGGGAATTACCTTACAAGTGGAGAACCAGTGCTGACAGGGCCAATACAATCAGGTTGGATGTTGTCCACTCTCAATAACTGCTGAGGAGGTGTCAATACCAAGAGAGGGAAAGTTGCTTTCATAGTGAGCCAGCCACTCCGAGTCCCTATTCAAGCCCAAATTAATGGTGTTAAATCTGCAAATGAATTTTAGTTCTGCAGTTTCTCTTTGAAGTCTGTTTTTGAAGTTTTTTTTGTTGAAGTATGGCTACTTTTAAGTCTGTTATAGAATGTCCAGGGAGATTGACGTATTCTCCTACTGACTTTTGTATGTTACCATTCCTGATGTCTGATTTGTGTCCATTTATTCTTTTACGTAGAGACTGTTCGGTTTGGCCAATGTACGTGGCAGAGGGGCATTGCTGGCACATGGCATATATCACATTAGTGCAGGTGAATGAGTCTCTGATGGTGTGGCTCATGTGGTTGGGTCCTCTGATGGTGTCACTAGAGTAGACATGGGGACAGAGTAGGCAACAGGGATTGTTACAGAGATTGGATCCTGGGTTGCAAAAAGAAAAGGAGTACTTGTGGCATCTTAGAGACTAACCAATTTATTATCCTGGGTTGGTGTTTCTGTGGTGTGGTGTGTAGTTGCTGGTGAGTATTTGCTTCAGGTTGGGAGGCTGTCTGTAAATGAGGGCTGGCCTGCCTCCCAAGATCTGTGAGAGTGAAGGATCATTTTCCAGGATAGGTTGTAGATCGTTGATGATGTGCTGGAGAGGTTTTAGCTGGGGGCTGTACATGATGGCCAGTGGTGTTCTGTTATTTTCCTTGTTGGGCCTGTCCTGTAGTAGGCTTCTGAATTCTAGGTACCTGTCTCGCTCTGTCAATCTGTTTCCTTGCTTCCCCAGGTGGGTATTGTAGTTTTAAGAATGCTTGATAAAGATCGTGTAGGAGTTTGTCTCTGTCTGAGAGATTGGAGCAAATGCAGTTGTATCGTAGAGCTTGGCTGTAGACGATGGATCGTGTGATGTGGTCTGGCTGAAAGCTGGAGGCATGTAGGTAGGAATAGCGGTCAGTAGGTTTCCGGTATAGGGTGGTGTTTATGTGACCATCACTTATTTGCACTGTAGTGTCCAGGAAGTGGATCTCTTGTGTGGACTGGTCCAGGCTGAGGTTGATGGTGGGGTGGAAATTGTTGAAATCCAGGTGGAATTTTTCGAGGGCCTTCTTCCTGTGGGTGTCCATATGATGAAGATGTCATCAATGTAGTGCAAGTAGAGCAGGGGCGCTATGGACGAGAGCTGAGGAAGCGTTGTTTTAAGTCAGCCATAAAAATGTTGGCATACTGTGGGGCCATGCAGGTACCCATAGCAATGCCGCTGAGCTTTGTGACTTTGTCCTCACCCATAACCATTTCAGATTTGGGGATAACTTATACCTTCAAGTCAGCAGCACTGCTACCCGGCTACCCTTATACGGCTACCCCTCTGATACTCTTTCCATTTGTGTTATCATCAAATGATCTGACTACACTATCTGATCTAGTTCCAGTTCTGCAAGTGTGTATGGATTATTATGGAGCGCTAGTACCCTGCTAGTCTGATTTTGATCCCCTTCATACCAAAAAAGAAAAATACTCATACTTTCATATTTCTAGTTACCTCTTATTGTCAACTAAAGCACTTTCTGAAAAAATGGATTTAATTAAGTGCCATGCCATTAATTTTATATACTTTTGTCATGTCCTCTTTTATCCATCTTATTCTACATTATTCTAATGTCCAGTCTTTTCAATCTCTGGTTATGAGAGTTTTCACTCCCTTCCTCATTCTCATTGCCTTTCTTGGAAACCCCTCTAGTTTTTCAATATTCTTTTGAGATCAGGGTGACTAGAACTGCACACTGTATTCTACATGAGGCTGCACCTTTGATTTGTATTACAGCATTATAATATTCTCTGTATTATTCATCGTCCTATTCCTTATGCATCCCGACACCTTGGGGTTTTTTTACCCCATCTGCAGGTTGAGCAGAGGACTTCATTAGAGCCATCAACAATGATGCTGAGGCCCCTTTATTAAATTGATACTGCTAATTTAGAGACCTGTAAGGTGTATGAGTAGTTTTCCCTCCAATGTGCATTACTTTTGTTTTTATCAACAGTTAATATCATTTGCCATATCATGGCACCTAAGTTGTTTAGGACTCTGTAAAGTTCTGCACAGACCTCTCTGGTCTTGACTAACCTAAATAACTTTGTGACATTTGCAAATTTTGCTACCTCATTGCTCACCGGCCCTTCCCATATCATTAATGTATTAAACTACGCAGAACTTAGCATAGAACTTTAAAGCACTCTGCTGTTAACCTTCAGTTATGAAGCAAATTGACCACTTAATCCTACTCTTTACTTTGTCTCATAGCCAGTTTATGATCTGTGTCTACTTAGCTTCTTTATTAGCTTCTTGTGCAGACCCTCCTCAAAGGCCTTTTGGAAACCTGAATAAATTATGTCAGTCAGTTCTCCTTTATCCACTACTTTAGTGACACATTGTGACCCAAGGACCTCCTGATGCCAACTCGCAGAGTTCACAGGAGTACACAGATCTCCTGGGTCCACCAAAAGAATGTCATAGATCTCTAATGAAACCTGTGTCACACTGGTAATCAATCATTGAGAGATGTATGTCTGGAAAATATGTGAAGAGTTATGGATGGATCACTTGCTGATTACCTATTCTGTTCATTCCCTCTGATACACCTGGCATTGGCCACTGTCTCTTCAATAAACTAAAGCAAGCTTCTTCATTCTCTCATATTAAGTATGTTTTCCAGGTCTAAAATCATTCCTATAGCTCTTCCAAATGGTCCGTCTTTTTTAAAGTGTGGACACCACAACTGAACAGAAGGGACCATTGTGATCATCTAGTCTGGCTTCCTGTATATTGCAGGCCACAGAACCTCACCTACCCATTCCAGTAAATCAGTCAGTGGTTATGGATCTATTATAGAAGTCCTTAAATCAAGATTTAAAGACTTCAAGTTACAGGGACACCACCATTTCATCACGATCCACAAATACCTACATGCGAAAGAAATTTATAATAGCAGATGGGTCTTTAATTTATCAGAAAATACAATGAGATCCAGTGGTTGGAAGTTGAAGTTAGACAAATTCAGACTAGAAATAAGAAGCAAGCTTTTAACAGAGAGGATAATTAGCCATTGGAACAATTTATCTAGGGATGTGGTGGATTCCCTACACTTGAAGTCTTTAAAGACTGAATCTCTTTCTAAAAGATATACCGTAGCTCAAACAGAAGTTACAAGCTTCATGCAGAAGTTACTATGTGGGGATTTATGGTCTGTGTTATGCACAAAATGTGACTAGATGATCACAATGTTCCCTTCAGTGCTTAAAATCTATGATTCTATAAAACATTTACTTCAACATTCCAGCAAACAAGTTTATTGGCAGGAATGATTTCAGAAACAGCTAATTTTAAGTGAGTATTGGAAACCTAATTCTTCGCGTTACATTCATTCTACGGGAGAAGAAAAACATAGCACGTGGCAAGGGCAACCAGTGATACAGCCTGTATAGATACCAAGTTCTTGAAACAAACTGATAGGAGCTAGAGACAATGAATAACTAATAATTTACTCAATAAATAACTTTTCTGCACATGAGCTTTCTGTGACCAGATCATGAATCTCAAATTTATTTATTTGAAATTATCAATTATTCACCCAGTAGGAGTCAATCGTGTGGTTTGCAATAGTCCTGCTCATTGTGTATTTTCAGTAACTTGAGCAAACTGACTGTTTGCAACTTTTGTTTTTAGAAGAAATAAGAAAAAATAGCTTCAATAGATGGTCATATCTTTAGGCAGCCCCTTACCTTCACTTTCTCATTTAAGCATGGAGTTTGGTGTTTTGTATTGCTGTGGAATGTGCTGAAAATACAGATTTTCTTGTAGTTTCTTGTTTTGTGCTCTGTAAGGAAGTATACTGGTACTTTAAGAGTACAGGGGAGCAGAAGACCCCTGTTCCAGGGAGCTGGAATGAACAAAGTCCAAGGAAATGGCCAGGTCCATAAGAGAGGAAGCAGTCCTGGGGAATCAGGGGTTGGATGAGGGGATCCCTGGGGAACTGTTTCTTTAAGGGCTGGAAGAGAGGCAGTAGGGTGGGGCAGAGTGCTCCTTTCTTTCAGCCAATTAGGAGGAACTCTCTGGATCAGGGTAGTATATAGATTGCCTTCTCCCTCAAACAGGGGAGACACTGGCAAAAGAAGGAAGCCAGAGTCTTAAACTCCAGGGAGAGACAGCTATGAGAGGTGACTCTGTGGAGAGCAGTTTGTGTGTGAATGGCTGAAGAGACAGAGATAAGTGTGAGTGTTTGGATTGCAGTGATGGACGTTATTGGTGGGACTGTTTGTGATCATTAAACCAGCCCCAAGAGGAAGGTGGTAGAGGCTGTGGGTGGGGGAGTGGGGTCTGTAAGGGGCCTTAAAGAGGGAGAACAAAGAGAGGATGCTGCAAAGGAACTGGCCACAAGGCCTCAGTAAGCAGGAGCCCTGTTACATGCCCATAACTGAAAGTTTTACTACTAGAATTCAAGCACATATTTTTAAAATGTATCCCTATAATGGCTTTTCAAAATCTTGCAAAGCAAGGATCGACTCAAGTTCACCTGGTGTCATTCCACACAGAAAATTTCAATTTTTCTCTCCAACACCCCTTCAGCTGAAATGAAGGAATTTCCACTGGTTAGGGCACTAGTCTAGTACAGGGAAGACCTGAGTCTAATTCCCTGCTCCACCACAGACTTCCTGTGTGATCTTGGACAAGTAAGTCACTTATGGCCAGATTTGTTATCTAGATGCCCAACTCCCATTAAAATCAATGGGAGCCAGGTAACTAAAAACCTTTAAAATATGGCCCATAGTCTCTGTGCCTCAGCTTCCTATCTGTAAAATAGGGACAACAGCACTTCCCTACCTCCCAGGGGTGTGTAATGAGAATAGGATATTAAATGTTATGAGGTGCTCAGATACTAGAGTGACATGAGCCATATAAGTACATTAGATAGATTCCCCAGGAAAGATGCGGATTTGTCCACTCTGATCTTAGAGCCCACTTCCAATTTACTTGTGCATGTTTCAAAATCCAGATAGTGTTTTTAAATAGCAGACGAATCTTGGTATAGTTCTAAGACAGAGTATGACACTTGTACTTACACATGTGCTCTTCTTGTCCCACTACACATAGAATCTGTTCACCAGCACCTGCCAATAGTTTTAAGGAATGACTGCTTCCTGAAGAGAAGTCTTACAGTTTGTGATCTGATGTAGCAGCAACACGGGGGACAAGCTGTGGCTCACAGTGTCAGCATTATTCTTGGGCTGCTGGGTAGGGTTGCTGCAAAAGTCATGACCACAAGAGACAGAACAGGATGGGAGCAAAGAGAGGCACAGCCAAATGGGATGTCAGGGTCTTGCAAACACAAATTGTGAAGGAGTCTCCTTGCCTATGAAGTGCTGGCTGCATAAGTTGCGTGAATAAAGAATGGTGTTACAGATGAGTTGCCCAGTGGAAACTATTGTAAAGTATTCTGGAGATGTTAAGAGTAGGAGATTGCTTCTTAAGGTAAACTAAGAAAATTCATTTAAAACTGCTTATCCTACCTGTCAGTCCATCTTTCATAGTCAATTCCAAGTGCCCATCAGCAGCAGCTCTATGTGGTGGAAGTCTCCTTCTACCACCTGTTCTCACATGATACCTGCTATGGGGCTCATCCAAATTGGATTCAGGAAAAAAAACTCTCCCAAGTCAGAACCAAAATTATAAGAGTGCATCTGGGTCTGAGGATCTGAATCAGAATTCCCCTCCAATTCAGGCATGGGAGAGATTCAGTTATGAATTTCTTGTTTTGACATTCTCTAAAACAGATTATATGAATATATTGCTAAATGAGATGCTAGATGAGAGAGTTTTGGTACCTTAAATGTATTGATCATTTGAGACCTTTGCCAATACGTTGTTTGCATGTTATTGTTGTCTCACTGGACTCTTAAAAATACATATACTATTACTTGTAATTTTCTTATAAATAAACTAATAAGAATCAGAAGGTCAGGAAAAGATATATGAAGGGAAGGCTTGCCTTTGGATTAAAAATATACTAATCTCTTTTTACCAAGGATTATTATTAGGTGTTTGTTTAGCGACCACTGATTTTATATGTAAGCCAATTGAATACACATTGTTCTTAATGCTGAAGTATTTTACTTTACCTCTATGTGATTTTCTTTGGGTATTTGCATTTAGATACTGTCCCTGTAAAATGAGAAATAATTTTACAAAGGGGGAGGAAGAGCCATAAGTGTCTCTCAGAAAAGAGCAATGGAGGGAGATTAAGAAAGTTAGGTTCTTTAAAATCTAAAATATGAAGAAAAGGGGGCATTAGTCAGAGAGAAAAATGAAAGAAGAAAGAGTAAAAGAGTAAAAATATTAATGTTGTCACCTGATACTTTCCCCTGCAATCTCTTTAGGTTCTTTAAAATCCTGAGAGTGAAACAGATTACATTTCAACTGAATAGAGGAAGAAAGGATGGAATTCTCTAACAATAGCCTCAGTGGCCAATTTCACAAGATAGGCAGAAGAGCAAAGTCACTAACAGGCTTTTTGTGACTGAAGAACATTGAGAATAAAGCTGAGAGCTCCCTTATTGACTGGAGATTCCCCAGGACTTGAGCCATACAAGGGCTTACTGTCGGTCTATAGACCTTCTGTCACTGGGGCAAACAAAGACTGAGGATGAAAGTTCCTCACACAGTAGCTTTCATTTTACAGTGCCCTCTGGAAGAGAGCAGTTCTCACAAGGATGGATAACTGTCCTGTCCGGCGTCCCTTCTGCTTGTTATCAACATATTTTATTTTGAAGTGCATAAGAAAGAATGCTGAAGATCAGTTTGGTTTTGTCCATACCAAAGAACTGAACTATTTATACCTGAGTCAGTTGCAGTGAACCAATTTAGGAATAAATGGGTCAGTGCCACCGCACTAGCCAGGCTGAACCATGTTAAAGAGCCCTTGCAGATTTACCCTGAATCCAAACAGATACTGCTCTGAATCACTTTGCATCATACCTTCTGGGTAGCTGGAGTGATTGAGGCTGAAATGGTGCTTAGCCCTGCTGGTGCACTGTCTTCTCCAAACCATATTTAGGCCCCTGTAAACTATCCTGAATGCTTCTGTGCTTGGAGGTCAGGCATTTTACAATCACTCGTGGGAGAACAAATGCATGGCTGTTTGGTGTAGATAAGAACTTTTGAGAGCAGCTACTGATGTAGTTGTAAAATTGTATTTCTTTAAAAGATGAGGTAATTCTGTAGATGAGCAGAAGTAGTAAAAGCAGCCCCGAGGTATTGTCCCTCTTTTCATTTTTACCATAATCCTGAGAAAGTGCATCATACCATATTCACTTCCTAAAGGCAGTGTGAAAATTGAGGTGCTGAGAGGAAGAAACGGGGTTGGAGCATAAGGAAGGCACCCAAAACTCTGCTATTGGGGTTGCTACCTGTCTTGAAGAGAAAAATGCAAACAATCAGCCCTAAACTGGTGTTTATTTGGAAGAGCCTGTTTATTGGGAATTTTCTGAACTTAGACTTTAATTGAGCATTAAAACTCTCCCTCCACTCCCTCCCCCGGGGGAAATTTGGGTTCTTATGTGACCCCCCCCCCATAACCATAGAGTGCTTCACAAACATCAGTTTATGCTCACAGTACTCCTGTGAGGTGGGAGAAGTATTATCCCCATTGTATAGATGGAAATTAGGGCACAAGGACACAATCAATCTCCCAAATCAAGACTCACACTGAATATAGCCTAGTACCATAACCACACAAACATTTCACCTTTTTCTTACTTATTACCAAGAAGAATAAAACTAAGAGTCAGACTCTAAAAATGTCCCACCTTACTAACATACATTCAGGAAACTAGAGACCAATTTATCAATGCATGGTCTTGCTTTGACCTTGATCTTTCAACGACATGTAGAAAGACCATTTTAAAATTGCTGGGTCATTTCTCAGCGTCAAGATGGAACCATATAGGAGAGACAAAATATAATAAAAGGAGGTTCTACCTGCAGAGAAAAAAATTTTCACCATGCTTTGAAACTGTAGCTAGCCACTTGCCAAAAGCCACAGGAGAATTTAAGATGAATACCCTTCTTTTCAAATGTCTACAGCATCCTCAGTTTTTGAAGAAATAGGACTCTTTCGTCACAATGTCATTCCATTTGATATAATCCATACAAAACCTTGCAAACCATACAAAACCTCCCAGACTATTCTGGGCACTGTAGGTAACAAGATCCAGTAACAGGTTTGACCATTCCTTTTGCACATATTTTGGTGCGTTTGCCCGTTTAGTCTGGGAAAGAAAAACAAAGTCCACCCTGACATATTTTTTTAGTTCTGTCCAGATAAGGAAGTTATCCATGGGACACATTAGAAATGCTTTATGCCAAGGGAAGCAGGAGATGCATGCTATGCTAGTACCCTACCAGTCAAGGATTAGAAAATTCTCATGATGAAGCAGTTTAAGGCTTTATCTTGTAAACCCATTGTTTGCAAATAAAATAATAAAGACAGAGATAGTATGTAGAGCAAAACAAGTAGCAATCACAGGCCTACCAGTGCCATTATCTCAAACACTATGAAACTGCTACCACCATATGAGAATTGTTGCAAAATGCCCTGGAATGAGTGATGCTGTATAAAATTTCAGTTGTAAGAGCACCACATTGTGAACCCACATATATCTAACTTACATTTGTCCTATAATGGTGGACTATAAACTAGAAATCTTCACCATTATCTCTTTAGATCTTTTAATTTTTGTACGTCATTCAGAAGGCATTGGCACAGGTTGGGCATAATGCATATGGTGCATAGTTGGTAGCTTGTCCCTGTGTTCACACAGGGCCAGGTTATGTACCCTTTACTCATATTGATGAGCAGCTACTCAAATGATGAATCCCACTGATTTTAGTGGGACTACTCAACTGTTCTCCAATATGAGTAAGGTGTGTGCTGGGGGCAGGGTCACAGGGTCTGGTTATCTTGAAATAACAGACTAGATAAATGTCCTTCTTTTAGGCTATGTGTTATAAATGAATGTTCATTTACTTCTGGGTGGGAATATCTGGAACGATACAGTTCTAAAGAAGTGGTGATCAGATGGGTTTCACAGGTGCCCTTTGACTTCTCAAGCTTCCTCTGGAGCTGATCTGTGATTGTTGAGGTTGGAGTGCCACACTAGACAACTTTGTAATGATCCGAGGCACACGGTCAAATAGTTCCTATTTGGTTTTCATCCAAGAAAAAAAAATAGTATTAAATTTCCGAAGTCTTGTATCATGCTGGTGACCTATCTGGAGAGTGATTAATTGTGCCCTTGGGGGTCTATGTAATATTCTATTTTGGACAAAAAGATCTTTTAAAATATATCTAAGAACTATAATTATGAGTGAGGATGGGGACCCATAACTGTAAACTGGTTCTCTGTGTTCCTTATTTAAGTACCTGCCAACAATTGAAAGACGGAAAGCTGGAGAGCATTTTGTACCAGCAAGCAGAATGCAGCAACTTTTCAGGATAAATTCTATCTGCTGTGAACAGTTTTGTCTCGTAAGAACCAATGAATCTATTAATCTGTTCTATGAGACAATGGATAGTGACGACCTGTCAGCTTTGTGGGATACATCAATGTCTAGCCTTATCCTTTTGAAGAAAGCCCATATGCCCTCTGCAGGCTCTGCATTACCGTAGCCCTGTTAACACTGTCAGCAGGACCATTATAAAACCTGCATTTCAGAGATCTATAATGCTGATATTTTTAACATTATAATCACACAGGGTTAAAGTTTTTCATGAGAGTCTCATCCACAGAGTGGTTTTGCAATTGTGGTGATGTGGTTTTTTTTAAACCAATTTAAGATAAAAGAAAAAACCTCAGAATTCTATGTTTATGCTACACAAAAAAAATTACTATTTCAGACATTAATCATATCTTTAAAGGGTTTAAAAGATATAGTCTTCAGCTGTGCAGTTTTAGCACTGATTTTAAAGGGTCTATCCTTTCCTATGTTGTATCTCTATTAATTTAACCAACCTTTAAAACAAATTTAAGGGGAAATTTTTTTGGCTCAACTTTTTGCATTCATTTTTAAAATGAAAATGTGTAGGCCACTAGCCCATTGTTTCTAATATTTAACTTTATACCAAATAATCTAAAATGTATTGGGTCAATGAGCAGTTAATTCATTGGTCTTTGCATCTGACTTATAGTGCCTTAATCCTCTCTCATTCATACTAACCCACTTCAGAAATAATTCTACTGAAGTCAATGTAATCACACCCATGTAAATGTGGAATGAACACAGAATCAGCCCACAGCATCCAGAGACTGAAAGTTTAGCTGTTTTCAAAAAATACAGGAGAGAGTGCTAGCAATTTTATAGAGAACTCTCCATAGAGATCATTTCTATGATTCTGGGGTAAATGCACAGAAATTAGAAGGTTAAAAGATTGAGAGAGTAATAAAGAAGCTGGCTACCAACCCATGAGATTTAATATGGAAATATTCAAGCTAGCATATCTTACAAAAAAAGATCTGAAGCTCAAATAGTTAAACTAGAGGGGAAAACTTGGAAACTGTGAAGGTTGAAAGAGTCCTACCAATGAGGAGAGCAGAAAGGGCTTGCCTACACTAGAATATTCTTCCGCTTTAACCATATGGGTATAGTTAAAGCTGTACAGCCCTCCCAGTGAGTGGACAGTTAATATTAATACCAAAAGGTACTTCATACCGGTAGCTATTCCCATACTGGAAGGGGAATAAGCTGTACCAGTATAACCACCACCATACACATCTTATATAGTGCTTTTTATCCACAGATCTCAAAGCATTCTGCAACGGAGGTTCAGTATTACTACTTGCATGTTACAGATGGGGAAACTGCAGCACAGAGAGAAAGGTGAGTTGCCCAAAGTCTCCAGATAGGCCAGGGGCAGACCTGGGACTAGAACCCAGTTTTCCTGAGTCCTAGGCCAGTGCGTTACCCATTAGGGGGAGTTGGTGTAGCTTGTGAGATGCTGGGGAAATGGGAATTGAAACTGAGGCCTGGTCTACACTACAGAGTTACAATAGTGCTCCCACTGACGTAAGTTGCCTACTACGTCAACTTAATAATGCCACCTCCGTGAGAGGCATAGCATTTATGTCAATGTAGTTAGGGCGACACAGTGTCCGTTTAGACGCTATGTTAATTACATCGCCAGTTGGCTGACAGTGGGAGTCCCTCTCCCCACTTCAGGGCTGAGAGCTCAAGCTGTCAGCCTGGCATAGGGCTCAATTTCACAGTAGATAGCCTACCAGTGGTGAAATTGACATTCTTGTCATTTTCAGGGCTGCTATTTCACATTTCCTTTCCAGCTCCAACTGTCAGACCTGGGGTGAGGGGCTCCAGCTGTGAGCCCCACATGGGGATGACAGGGGAGACAAAATGTGTGAGCCCTGCGAGTCAGTGCCCCACAGTATCACACTTCAGACGGTGCAAGCACTCCTGGTGAGGACGTGAGCCACTGGCAGAAGGAGGGCAGTGTGGACACCAACAGCTGATTTAATTGCTGTGGTGACTATAGGTTGACCAAACTTAAATCAACCTAATTTTGTACTGTAGACAGGCCCACAGTGTTCTTTTACAAGGAAGTGAGGCAGCCTGTTGCCCATTCTAACAGAAGCAGCTACTGTGTGTGAGGGCTGTGGCTCTATTAAAGATTGCTAGATGTTCTGACACTGTGGTCTCATATCATTCCTTCATATACCTTTGAGGCTGCAGTATAGTTTGGCAAAGAGAAGATGGATTATGATGACAGTGTGCAAATATTTGAAGGCCGTAAATGCTACAGGGTGAGGATTTGTTTAAAGTTGTCTCTGGAGAACAGAGGAATGTATAAAAGGCAAAATTTCATCTGAATATCATGCAAATCTTCTTTCAACAACATCTAATAGCATAGGCCCTAGTCCCCCAAGGGAAATGGTAGAAGACCCATTATTTGGGGCATTCAAAACTAAACTGGAAAAAAATAATATAAATGGATCATAAGGTACAATCCTGAATTGGAAGGGAGATGGAATGGATGACCTAAGATCTTTCCGAGCTCCTAATTCTAAGCATGCAAGTGCTGTGTGTGTGGGTTTGCGTTATGCTCAAGCCAAACATTAATATATCCTTACCAAGAAAGATATATATCACAAATGGTGCTGAGGTCTAGACGTTGCAAGCAAATACAGATGTCGGTGCAGCACCAATATTAGATTGTACTGAGAAACCAAGAAGTCTCACATCTGGATATAAAAGACAGACACATGAATTCCAGCTATTTCAATGAGTGCAAAGATTGGTGGATGATGAGAAGCAGCATACTCCGTTAACCAGCAGGGATTACTGGTTTGTTTATGTTAAAAATATAAAAAAAAATCTTCAGTTAAACCCTACTACACGCCATGTAGTTGATATGCTGTAACTAAGTGTTCCCATCACCATTATATCCTCCCTCCTCTTCATCTCCATGTTACACCCACTTGTTACATCTTGTCTGAATTTAGGCCCTGTTCCTGTATACACTTACAGATGTGCTTAACTTTAAGCCTATTGAACCTCTGGTCAGGATTGGGGTGTTTGTACAGCACTCAGCATAATTTAGCAGGGACTTATCCTAATTAGGGCCTCTGGGCATTACTGTAGTACAAATAATGATTAATAATAATGTTAAGGTTTCAGAGTGGTAGCCGTGTTAGTCTGTATCAGCAAAAAAACTGAGAAATACTTGTGGCACTTTAGAGACTAACCAATTTATCTGGGCATAAGCTTTCATGGGCTAAAACCCACTTCATCAGATGTATGCAGTGGAAAATAGAGTAGGAAGATATATATACACAGAGAACATGAAAAAATGCGTGTTGCCAAACCAACTGTAATGAGACTAATCAATAAAGGTGGGCTATCATCAGCAGGAGAAAAAAAACTTTTGTAGTGATAATCAGGATGGCCCATTTCAAACAGTTGGCAAAAAGGTGTGAGTAATGGTAGGGGGGAAATTAGCATGGGAAATAGTTTTTACTTTGTGTAATGACCCATCCACTCCCAGTCTTTATTCAAGTCTAATTTAATGGTGTCCAGTTTGCAAATTAATTCCAATTCTGCAGTTTCTCATTGGAGTCTGCTTCTGAAGTTTTTTTGTTGGAGAATTGTGACTTTTAGGTCTGAAATTGAGTGACCAGGGAGGTTGAAGTGTTCTCCGACTCATTTTGAATGTTATAATTATTGACATCTCATTTGTGTCCATTTATTCTTTTGCGTAGAGATTGTCCAGTTTGGCCAATGTACATGGCAGAGGGGCATTGCTGGCACATGATGGCATATATCACATTGGTAGATGTGCAGGTGAACAAGCCCCTGATGGTGTGACTGCTATGATTAGGTTCTATGATGGTGTCCCTTGAATCGATATGTGGACAGAGTTGGCAACGGGCTTTGTTGCAAGGATAGGTTCCTGGGTTAGTGTTTTTGTTGTGTGGTGTGTAGTTGCTGGTGAGTATTTGCTTCAGGTTGGGGGGCTGTCTGTAAGCGAGGACTGGCCTGTCTCCCAAGATCTGTGAGAGTGAGGGATCGTCCTTCAGGATAGGTTGTATATCCTTGGTGATGTGCTGGAGAGGTTTTAGTTGGGGGCTAGAGGTGATGGCTAGTGGCATTTTGTTACTTTCTTTGTTGGGCCTGTCCTGGAGTAGATGACTTCTGGGTATTCTTCTGGCTCTGTCAATCTGTTTCTTCACTTCAGCAGGTGGATATTGTAGTTTTAAGAACGCTTGATAGAGATCTTGTAGGTGTTTGTCTCTGTCTGAGGGATTGGAGCAAATGCAGTTGTATCCTAGAGCTTGGCTGTAGACAATGGATCGTGTGATGTGGTCTGGGTGAAAGCTGGAGGCATGTAGGTAAGTATAGCGGTCAGTAGGTTTCCGGTATAGGGTGGAGTTTATGTGACCATCGCTTATTAGCACTGTAGTGTCCAGGAAGTGGATCTCATTACAGTTGGTATGGGAACACCCATTTTTTCATGTTCTCTGTGTATATATATCTTCCTACTCTATTTTCCACTGCATGCATCCGACGAAGTGGGTTTTAGCCCATGAAAGCTTATGCCCAAATAAATTTGTTAGTCTCTAAGGTGCCACAAGTACTCCTCGTTTTTTTAATAATGTTAAAGTAAATGATATACCAGCCTACTCACAAAATGGTTTCCAAAAAAATGAAAACAATGAAGTTGCATCATATAAGGCTCACTTGTCAAGGATATGTAAAATAACAACAACAACATGGAAAGAGAGGAAAGAATAGCAAGTATAGGCTTTTAAAATTCAAGGGTTACACGGGGAAGGAACACTGTGACTCACAATGCTAAGGGCTCTTAGTAAGGATGTCAATTTACTCATGAATGACTACAGTATAACTGACCTGACATTATGGATGGAACTGAAGCAACAAGGTGTTAAATGTTTATCAGATAAAACAAAGTGAAAGCTATTTTCCCATGGGACAGGTAAACCTCCAGATGTGGGAAAATTGGCAACAGGTTTACAGAAGAGGTCAAGAAAATCAAGCAAGAATAAGGGGTGACAGTGAGAAAGTGCAGTACACTTCGGTGTACTATAATTGGCACTATAAACATATACAAGCTTTTTAAACAAATAGACGGAAGCTATGGGATGGAGGAGATACTATATGACCAAAGTTTGTGCACTGCGTAGTACACATATTCTACCCTAGTCAAACATACTGACTTAATTGGATATCTAATATCTGAGCCTGTGTAAGCCTAAATCACACCAGCAGGACTCTGAAGGACTTGGATTCTTAAGACTGACAACATTCACACACCATACACAAATAATGAGAATTTTAGCCCAATGTACTACAAGGAACTCCATTCCAAAGGAAGCCTATTCAAAGCTTTAAATCATCCAAAGCAGTCACACTACTTCTTCTCCCCACCCTGCCACACCAGTTGATCACCAGTCATGTGATCAACACAGTTTAAAATCCCCATTGCCCACTCCGACAAGAGAGAGAAATCCTCCCTCAACAGCCACAACCATCACCAATGCCTACTCAACCAGACAGGCTTTGCAGCATGCCCAGGTCAACAAATTTGGGCTATTTTGGACCTTTGTGGGGAAGACATTCCAAAGGCAAGGAATCACATTCTGCCAGCAGTCCCCGCCCTTTTATAATGAGGAATATCAGACTCAAGGGTCTCTGTTGATCATAGCTGTGGCAGAAGAGAGCTTACATGGAGAACAGAACAGAAAGCATGGGGAAATTTAAATCACAAGTTGCCAAAATAAAACTTTAATGTATTTTGACCAATGTTAAAACCAGGGTAATTACAAACACTAATCCGGTAGTGTTAGGAGCTGTCCTTGTACATGTACAGAATGGTTATGCAAAGTGTATACTAGCAGAAATGTAATGGACACAAAATGGAACTGCTTAAAGACTGGATAGGAAGTTTTTCTCTAGTGTGGGTGTGAAGCAATTTCATGTTCACATAGAATCATAGAATATCAGGGTTGGAAGGGACCTCAGGAGGTCATCTAATCCAACCCCCTGCTCAAAGCAGGACCTATCCCCAATCAAATCATCCGAGCCAGGGCTTTGTCAAGCCTGACCTTAAAAACTTCTAAGGAAGGAGATTCCACCACCTCCCTAGGTAACGCATTCCAGTGTTTCACCACCCTCCTAGTGAAAAAGTTTTTCCTAATATCCAACCTAAACCTCCCCCACTGCAACTTGAGACCATTACTCCTTGTCCTGTCCTCCTCTACCACTGAGAATAGTCTAGAACCATCCTCTCTGGAACCACCTCTCAGGTAGTTGAAAGCAGCTATCAAATCCCCCCTCATTCTTCTCTTCTGCAGACTAAACAATCCCAGTTCCCTCAGCCTCTCCTCATAAGTCATGTGTTCCAGACCCCTAATCATTTTTGTTGCCCTTCGCTGGACTCTCTCCAATTTATCCACATCCTTCTTGTAGTGTGGGGCCCAAAACTGGACACAGTACTCCAGATGAGGCCTCATCAATGTCGAATAGAGGGGAACGATCACGTCCCTCGATCTGCATGCTATGCCCCTACTTATACATCCCAAAATGCCATTGGCCTTCTTGGCAACAAGGTCACACTGCTGACTCATATCCAGCTTTTCGTCCACTGTCACCCCTACGTCCTTTTCCACAGAACTGCTGCCTAGCCATTCGGTCCCTAGTCTGTAGCTGTGCATTGGGTTCTTCCGTCCTAAGTGCAGGACCCTGCACTTATCCTTATTGAATCTCATCAGATTTCTTTTGGCCCAATCCTCCAATTTGTCTAGGTCCCTCTATATCCTATCCCTTCCCTCCAGCGTATCTACCACTCCTCCCAGTTTAGTATCATCTGCAAATTTGCTGAGAGTGCAATCCACACCATCCTCCAGATCATTTATGAAGATATTGAACAAAACCGGCCCCAGGACCGACCCCTGGGGCACTCCACTTGACACCGGCTGCCAACTAGACATGGAGCCATTGATCACTACCCGTTGAACCCGACAATCTAGCCAACTTTCTACCCACCTTATAGTACATTCATCCAGCCCATACTTCTTTAACTTGCTGACAAGAATACTGTGGGAGACCGTGTCAAAAGCTTTGCTAAAGTCAAGAAACAATACATCCACTGCTTTCCCTTCATCCACAGAACAAGTAATCTCATCATAGAAGGCAATTAGATTAGTCAGGCATGACCTACCCTTGGTGAATCCATGCTGAATGTTCCTGATCACTTTCCTCTCGTGTAAGTGCTTCAGGATTGATTCCTTGAGGACCTGCTCCATGATTTTTCCAGGAACTGAGGTGAGGCTGACTGGCCTGTAGTTCCCAGGATCCTCCTTCTTCCCTTTTTTAAAGATTGGCACTACATTAGCCTTTTTCCAGTCATCTGGGACTTCCCCCGTTCGCCACGAGTTTTCAAAGATAATGGCCAATGGCTCTGAAATCACATCCGCCAATTCCTTTAGCACTCTCGGACGCAACTCGTCCGGCCCCATGGACTTGTGCACGTCCAGCTTTTCTAAATAGTCCCTAACCACTTCTTTCTCCACAGAGGGCTGGCCATCTACTCCCCATGATGTGATGCCCAGCGCAGCAGTCTGGGAGCTGTCCTTGTTAGTGAAGACAGAGGCAAAAAAAGCATTGAGCACATTAGCTTTTTCCACATCCTCTGTCACTAGGTGGCCTCCCTCATTCAGTAAGGGGCCCACACTTTCCTTGGCTTTCTTCTTGTTGCCAACATACCTGAAGAAACCCTTCTTGTTACTCTTGACATCTCTTGCTAGCTGCAGCTCCAGGTGCGATTTGGCCCTCCTGATTTCATTCCTACATGCCCGAGCAATATTTTTATACTCTTCCCTGGTCATATGTCCAAACTTCCACTTCTTGTAAGCTTCTTTTTTATGTTTAAGATCCGCTAGGATTTCACCGTTAAGCCAAGCTGGTCGCCTGCCATATTTACTATTCTTTCGACTCATCGGGATGGTTTGTCCCTGTAACCTCAACAGGGATTCTTTGAAATACAGCCAGCTCTCCTGGACTCCTTTCCCCTTCATGTTAGTCCCCCAGGGGATCCTACCCATCCGCTCCCTGAGGGAGTCGAAGTCTGCTTTCCTGAAGTCCAGGGTCTGTATCCTGCTGCTTACCTTTTTTCCCTGTGTCAGGATCCTGAACTCAACCAACTCATGGTCACTGCCTCCCAGATTTCCGTCCACTTTTGCTTTCCCCACTAATTCTTCCCTGTTTGTGAGCAGCAGGTCAAGAAAAGCTCCCCCCCTAGTTGGCTCGTCTAGCACTTGCACCAGGAAATTGTCCCCTACGCTTTCCAAAAACTTCCTGGATTGTCTATGCACCGCTGTATTGCTCTCCCAGCAAATATCAGGAAAATTAAAGTCACCCATGAGAACCAGGGCGTGCGATCTAGTAGCTTCTGCGAGTTGCCGGAAGAAAGCCTCATCCACCTCATCCCGCTGGTCCGGTGGTCTATAGCAGACTCCCACCACTACATCACTCTTGTTGCTCACACTTCTAAACTTAATCCAGAGACTCTCAGGTTTTTCTGCAGTTTCGTACCGGAGCTCTGAGCAGTCATACTGCTCCCTTACATACAGTGCTACTCCCCCACCTTTTCTGCCCGCCTGTCCTTCCTGAACAGTTTATACCCATCCATGACAGTACTCCAGTCATGTGAGTTATCCCACCAAGTCTCTGTTATTCCAATCACGTCATAATTCCTTGACATCACCAGGACCTCCAGTTCTCCCTGCTTGTTTCCAAGGCTTTGTGCATTCGTATATAAGCACTTGAGATAACCTGCTGATCGCCTCTCATTCTCAGTATGAGGCAGGAGCCCTCCCCTCACAGACGTTCCTGCCTGTGCTTCCTCCCGGTATCCCGTTTTCCCACTTACCTCAGGGCTTTGGTCTCCTTCCCCCGGTGAACCTAGTTTAAAGCCCTCCTCACTAGGTTAGCCAGCCTGCTCGCAAAGATGCTCTTCCCTCTCTTCGTAAGATGGAGCCCCGTCTCTGCCCAGCACTCCTCCTTCACGGAACACCATCCCATGGTCAAAGAATCCAAAGCCTTCTCTCCGACACCACCTGCGTAGCCATTCGTTGACTTCCACGATTCGACGGTCCCTGCCCTGGCCTTTTCCTTCCACGGGGAGGATGGACGAGAACACCACTTGCGCCTCAAACTCCTTTATCCTTCTTCCCAGAGCCATGTAGTTCGCAGTGATCCGCTCAAGGTCATTCTTGGCAGTATCATTGGTGCCCACGTGGAGAAGCAGGAAGGGGTAGCGATCCGAGGGCTTGATGAGTCTCGGCAGTCTCTCCGTCACATCGCAAATCTTAGCCCATACATTGACTCTGAGTTGATCACAAAATGACTCTAAACTGTGTATTCTTTAACATTTAAAGTTTTTATGAGAACAGGACAATTGGAGTTATGACTACAATCAAACTTCAGAAAAGGTGCCAACTAGGCACAAAAATTGGGAACAGTACATTGACATGGTTATCCATGAAACAAGGCAGACTATGGCAGATGAATATGATAGTGTGTTACAGAATATTCTTTGCCTCATAAAATGAACACAAATGAAGTGGGAAGAGAATAAGAAAAATGAAGAGCTGGTGGAACTGAGATGCATTCAGACAGAAGAGTGACTGCAAATGAAACTGGAAACATACAGATCAGTAGGGCGAACTGAGTGTACAGATTACTTCCTTGTATAGGGAATAGCAGCCCCATGACAGCAACTGAAATTTTGAATCTGGTATACTAAGGACAGTGGTGAATCAAAAGTGTGGTGGTCTGGCAGCAATAAAGAAGAAAAAATAAATGGCAAAATATTGCCATGAGTATCGACTGTAAGACTGATAGCATAACCTGGGAAAGGAATTTTACAACTGATGTCTTAGGAAAATTACCTTCATTAGCCAGTGTCCTCATACTTTTAGACTCCATATAGCAGGTATATGAAATTCTTGTTTTACAAACTACATCATCTGATAAGATCACTGACTGCTTGGATTAAGAATTTATAACTCATGGATTACCACATTTACTGCTAGTTACATTTACATCAGTTCAACTCAATGAGCATCTTGAGCAAAATGGGACACAATATAAAACCCTGACCCCATTGTGGCTGGCACCTAAATAGAACATTAAAGAATGCTTGCATCTTCCAGACTGTCTGCCAAATGAAAGCTTAGGACATGCATATGTGCCTTCAGCATCTACAGGGTTAATAAACGCTATCAGAACAGCACAAGCGATAAAATACTCTGTTGGAAAGGTGATTTGAGACTATTTCTAATACATTATAGAAGCATATTACAGTCTCAAACAGGAGTTTAGCCCAACTAAATAACTCTTGAGACGAATGTTTAGGACAAAATTGCCAGAAATAATTGAGATCAACAGCAATGATTTAGAAGTCAGAGACAGAGAACAGAAGAAGGAAAAGAGATATGCAGATCAAAGGCGAGGACTTGAAAATTCTGAGCTACAACCCGGGAGACCAAATACTATTGCAGCAGAAATGCAAAGATAAGATTAAAACTATTTTTGAGAATGATCCATATCAAGTGATTCAGAAAAGTCTCTAACTGAGAATACTGTCCTCTGAAGGATAGCCATGTATATGAGAAATTCATCCAGTACAAAGTAAGAGTGAAGGGGACTATAATAAATCTGAAATAGGAGGTAACAAAGATGAGACTGGTGGCTTTACTAGTCAGAGTAATGAGAAGAAAATTGTTTCAGCCAGACCAAACAATTAAAAAAGAAAAGCCATGAGGATTTTGAAATGTTGCAAGCCACAAGGACCGATTAGACAGATGCTGGAAGACTATATGCAGATCTCTCCTGCCTAAGGAAAATGACATTAGCAGATATATTGTTTTATGAAGTATTCATATATAATATTTGGGGGGGAAATGTTGAAATATGTAGCAGTTCTCAAAGAAATTCAATTGTTTACAGTGAGACAGTGTGTGATTGAAAAGGAAGAAAGGATATAATATCCTCTTGTTTTAGATTAACATCACATGGCAGAAAGCAGTACCATCTACTCCACAGAGCTGACATCTGCTGCATGATTCTGAGTAGACACACAGGAAATAGGAAACTGAGGGTTAATAGGTTAATGAAAGAATAATAAAAAGTTAGTTGACACACAGATTGCTCATGAATGCCACCTCTGTGTGGAGTTATTCTGAACCTAAGTCTCAATGATTTGTATATCCCTATGTAGAAAGATGGCTGGGATATTACACTAACCTGGGCCTTTGCTTATTTAAGGAAACTGAATTTTTTAGAAGAATATTATTTAGAAACATTATTGGGTGGACAACATGCCTTACTACTTTCACTGCAAGTTACAAGATATATCAGGATGCAGACTTGTAAACATACCCCTCACCTTAAGTCATTTTCTGGGATGCAGATACACGACTCGTATTAATATGAACAAGAGTCATGTTGTTAAATCCATGTACAGTCCCAGGACTGCGGACTTGGGGAAACTAGAAATGTAAAAAACAATCTCAGCTTTCATGTAAAATAAGCAAGTGATGTAAAATGGTTACCAGGATTAGAAGGAAGTAGCCGCTGGGTTCCAACTCTGCAGCAGGAAGCAGGGATGGTTCAAAGAGAAAGACATACCTAATGTAAAATACGTCCATTAAATTTGTGGGTTTTCCAAAACATATTTTCTTTTCACCAGAAAAATTGTAAGGTCAGGTCTGTGTAGTGGTGAGATGAGGGGACAATCATTGGTGGAGAAAGACACAAAAATTGTTGCAGAGACTTGAAAAAAAATACTAAGACCAATTTTGACAACTTACTGAAAATGTACCTCCCTATATAGCTGGACTGATCCTGCTCCCATGGGAGTCAATGGGAATTTTTCCATTTATTTAAATGCACCTCTTATATCCTCAACATAGGTGCTGGAATTAGCGGTGCTGGGGGTGCTGCCTCACCCCCTGCTTGAAGTGGTTTCCATCATATACAGGGTTTGCAGTTTGCTTCAATGGTGCTCAGCACCCCCACTATACATATTGCTCCACCACCCCTGGTCCTCAATGGAGTAATCTTGTCCATAACACCTGGGGAGAGAAAACCCCACTATTGTCAAACATCCTCCTTCTTCTTATACCTTTGCCCTCCCCCGCCCCCCTCAAGCCCTCACTCTAAAGAAATAACACCAAAGCCTCATTCTCCTGTCTCCCAAACACTTTTCATTCTCCTCCAGGCTCTTTATCGGCTCTTTCTTCTCTCTCCCTCTTCCAAACAACTATCATTCACCACTCCCTCGCTCCACAAATAGCCTCGCTCTCTTCCTTCATCTGTGTCCCTTACTCTTCCCCAAGCCTCTTCTCTCCTCTATCTCATAAAATTCCTAGTCTTTTCTACCTCCCCGCAAATCCTCCTTCTATTTGATCCTGCACGAGGTCTTCCTCACTCCCTATACTGCACTCAAGCTCTTTCTTAAGCTTATACCTTCTGCATCTTAATGTCCCCAATCTTCTCTCTTAATCTCTGTGACAATCCCCCCTCTGCACTGAAACACATGCCATACCTCCCTCATCTCTTCCTCTCCAGCTCCCCTCCCCAAGGACCTCTACATCCCTTCTCCCCACCTCCGCTCTCTGCCTCCCCATGCCAGACCACCTCTTCCAAGTCTCTCCAATGAGACTGCCCCACTTGCAGCTCCCCTACTCAAAGGTGTCCCAAGAATTGACTCTGTCCACAACCAGAGTCTCACCCCCACCCAGGATGTACCATCCAACTAGCTCTCCTCCCATCAGTCTGCCTCAGCAGGCCCCCTGACCAAGCCTCTTTCATCCACAGTCAGCTCTCCACATGTCCCACACCAGTACCTGTCCACTTGTAATTGTCATCTAAGGTGGGAAATTAGGAAGTGCTTCTGTGCAACACCTGTGTCTACATTAGGAAGTGCATTAGGAATGTTGCTTCTGTGCAACACCTGTGTCTACTCCCAAGCCAGCTCAGCTCCCTGCCTGCTGAGCCAGACTGTTGCCACTCTGCATTCAGGCTAGGGAAAGAGCAGAGGGTGAGGGAGAGTGTCAGGCAGGTAGGGAGTGAGGTGGATCAGCTGCAGATGAAATGTTCATTGCAACCTCCTGCCTGCCTGGAGGCAGAAGTTCCAAGCATCCCCTACTGGCTGGAGGCTGCAAGGCAGCTGCATCCATCTGCTGAACATATCAGTTGTTTGAGTCCAGCATCCAGGATGAGGGGAGAGTCGATTGATCTGGCCGCATAAAGCAGCCTCACAGCTTGCCTATGCAGGAAAGTTATATCAGTATAACCTCAGTCTCCCCCGTACTTCCCGCCTGGGTCCCTCTCCTCCAGCCAAGGACTGAAAGCTGGGGGGAACATCTGCCCTATCATTATGCCTATGACCATAATTTATTCAAAATGTAGATACCTTTTACAGCATTTACAAAACACTCAAAAGCAAAGAAATTATTTAAGGACAGCCTAAACCTTAGTCTCCCATGAAAAAAAAAGTCTATTTCATCACAATATATGACATTAACTTTGATCCATGGATTGTTGGATCTTATTTTGATGTATTTTTGTTATTGTGAGCTTGGCGTCTAGATGTTTTCTTAAGGGTTACTGTAAAATGGGAGGGGGGAATCAGAATATTTAATCAACTGAAAGTAGAATTTTGTAAAGTACTTAATTTTTGTATTTTGAGAACAACTTTGTGGTTTAATAGAAAAGAGTATAACAATCATTTTATGATAAAATTATATACACGAATTTTCATTCGATCAGTTAGAGTTAAACATAATATTTGTTTCTTTTTCAAAGGGTTTTCTGTTGTGTTCATCTTTTAATATCAGTGATGAAAAGATTCATTGTGGATCAGAATTAAAGTGCTTATGATGAAATATGCTTTGCTTATACTGGTTAAAAATAATAGTTCATTTATGATGTGGACAGCGTAAGATTATATGTTGTACTTGACTATTCATTTCCTTACTGTTAAGTGCTTTGTTTTGATAAATGTTGCAATAGGTAACTATCTTGGTTCACTTTGCAACTTTTTTGTTTTGGGAATTTTCCATTTTTTAAAAATATGTATCTTTGCATGGGTGTAATTAAATGAAGGTACGGGTTTTTTCATTTTGAGATGGCACAAGGCAAGGCAAGAAAAGACTCACTTGTGGCCTGCACTGACCTTTATCGGGGACATACACCACTCATTGGCCATCCCAGCACCTATTAGACACCAGGAATTGCCCAGTGAGAGCTCCTGGCATCGGAGAGCCCCTTTTGGATATGGGACACCCAATATCACCCAGAGGAGTTGCCCACATCGACCCTGGGGTCCAGGCCTTCTACTCTCTAACAACCACAGAGATCTTCACCTCTCTCCCTGCAGCCTCACTTTTATCTGCGCTTCCTCTCTTTAGACTCACCAGGAAGCTCCTCCCCCAACTGGGCTTCATTTTCATTTGGATCTACCCCACATTTCCTTAATTGAACTCTGGCACTAAAAGTGTTAACTAGAGCTAGGGTGTGTACAGAGCCCATCACAGCCCCAAATCTGCCTGCAATGGGATTACTCATAGTGCCTAATGTTACATACATAGATAAACCTTTATAGGATCAGGGCTTTGTCCCTGCACACATACACAGCACAGCTTACCTTAACTCTGAGTAGTGATCTGAATCCTTCCAGCACTGTCAGATGTTGATTAGGGCACAAACAAGGCACTGCCTCACTAGTCTATCCTGGGCCACTCTTTGCATATCCTCTATGTTGTTAAGTCCCATATGTCTCTGAGCAGCCTTCAACAGAAGGATTTTTTTTGGTCATCCCTTTTGCATGTTCCTCAAGCTGCCCTACGGAACACATGCCATGGTAGATGCTCAACAACTCCTTGTCTACAAAGTTATCCAGAAAAAAAGATGGAAATATTTAAGACATGTTAAGATTGAAGCCAGAGCATCTGCTTTGGCTGATGTGCCACTGGGGATTTAGAGCAAACTTTTTGAATCACGCACCCCCAGGGCCAGCTCTAGGGAAGCAAAAAAAAAAAAAAGACGGAGCGGGGAGAGCTGGTGTGCCACCGAAGAATCAGCACTGCTGCCGCCTTGCACGCACCCCACTTTGGAGACCACTGATCTAGAGGAACATGCGAAAGGGGCCAGCCAAAAGAATTCTTCTGTCAAATGCTACTCATAGAGGGAAAAATCTTATGGAACGTAACAACACAGAGGACACGCAAAGAGAGGCCCAGGATAGGCTGGGAAGACAAAGTGTTGTTTCTGTACTAAGTGATGTCGGATGGCACAGGAAGGATTCAGCTTCAAATATTTTGTTGAAAAGTGTGTTGATTTTAATCGATGGTCTCATCACCACAAGCTTTCAACATTTCCCAGCTAACTTATTCCTCACCTGCAGCTTTCCCAGTTTTTTTTTTTTTATTGAGTCTTTTTGCTTCTTCGTGATGTGAGATATTATGATGTCTCATTCTTGGTGTTGAATTTCTTTGTCGAGTCAATAGTTCCTTGTGGTATTGGTCTACATGGCAACTCTTGAAAGTGCTCCTTTGCTCTTTGTTCTATTTCTGTCATGAAGAAATGTTGAGTGTTGATAAGAGAAATGCCCAAAAAATCAGAGCAAAGTGTCACCCAAACCTGTAACAGAAATCTCTTGGGTCCACATCTAACACCTAAACTAGTAGGCCACAGTGCTGAATTTCTCTAAGCTTCAGGAATCCCCTCTGAAAAAGATGTGTCTAGTAATGCTTCTTTGCACTTACATAGTGGATTTTCAGTTGTAGTTCTCAAAGTACTTTACAAGGTGGGTAAGAATTATTAGCCCAGTTTTACAGTTGGCCTAACTAATATACAGATTATCACTACAAAAGGTTCCCCCCGCCCCGTTCTCCTGCTGGTAATAGCTCACCTTAAGTGATCACTCTCGTTACAGTGTGTATGGTAACACCCATTGTTTCATGTTCTCTGTGTATATAAATCTCCCCACTGTATTTTTCACTGAATGCATCCGATGAAGTGAGCTGTAGCTCATGAAAGCTTATGCTCAAATAAATTGTTAGTCTCTAAGGTGCCACAAGTCCTCCTTTTCTTTTTGCAAATACCGACTACCACGGCTGCTACTCCGAAACCTGTAATATACAGATGTAAAGCTAGTTATGAGAGGCATTGTGATCTATTTGTTAAGAGATGGTTCTTGTCACCTCAGAGATTAAAGTTCTGTTCCCAGCTCTGCCAAACTTCGTGGGCAAGTTTTGGCAAGTCACTTAAATTCCACACCATTACCAAATATGGAAAATGATTCTGTGCTCATATTTCTAAGCAATTTTCAGCCCAAATCAGGTTTCTAAGCCAAAGTTATAAGAGGGGTGGAAACAGTGATTTCTAATGAGAGCTTGTTGCAACAGATAATGAGAATCATCATGATTCATGTCAAATATCTACTCAAACAAAATTAACATACAGATAAATATGCTACAGACTTTAGTGGCTATCTATATGTTTGCATTGCAGCATGAAGAAATCTGCACTGCCATTTGCCATGCATGTGAACATAATTGATTTTCCAGGGCTGTCAGCATAGAACTTTCCATGGGCACCAACATCATATTCAAATGCACATTTAAGAAATTAATGATGACATTTAAAATAAAAACATGTTTTAAATGAACTAGACTAATTTTCTTGGAGGTATGAAGGAATAGTATCACTCTCTTCGTGAGACATCTGCCTGGGTCCCCAGCCATTTGCCAACATTGTATCCTGAAATTTAATATGTCAAATCAAAACTCCATGAATTCTTTTTTTAAAACATGCACATTGACTATTTACCTACTACATACTACATGCAGAAATCAGATGTAATAAATACGTTCAGATAGCAACGCAGATTGTTACAAAACCAAGACAATTTAGATTTAAAGCTAAGAATGTATTACTTCATATACCACTGTGTAAAGGACAGCATCAGCCTTGGTTTGGAATTTCCTGTCTTTTATTGCTCTGTGGCACAACCTTAATGTTATTTAAACTCACTTTTTGTATTTAATGGATTTGAGCAACCTGATAAGCGCAATCTGACGGTCAATAAAACTCATAAGCACACATGTCACTGACTGACCTGCAGTGATAGGAGGCTAAAGGTTCTGATTACTAACACTTGAATAATGCACTCTGTGTTAGGCTGAACTTTCAGGAGTAAAATTTCAGCCCAGTATACTGGACTGTACATATTCCATTACTATTAATAGTACGGTAGGCCTATTTGCCCACACTAACCAATATAAGATGTACCTGGATCTTTCCTGGAACCTAAAGTCAGAAAAACAGTCTTACACCTTAGACATGCAGGTTGTTCATACAAACTCACAGGCATATTATTGATATAATACAATTAAAGCAAATTTGTCTTTACAAAAACATAATACCTACTGTGTTCGAGTAGAGAAATGAATGCCAACCAGCAATCTAAAAGCAATAAACAATAAACTTAAATTATAGTAAAAGTCAATTAGTATGCCAATTAGTTTATATTGCAAGCAACTTGCACGAAAAGTCTTATTTTTCACCATCATACAAGGTGTCAAGGAATGAACTATCATTTAGGATTCACTAATAATTATAAAGGGGAGTTTGACAGATTATGATGTGACTCCATAAAGTAGTAACGTAAAATAGCTAACTGCCAAATGGTAAAAGCTTTTATACTTCAGCAGCTTTAAAAAGGGTACACATGGTATTAGAGACTCACTTTGTAGTAAGACAAATAAATCTGGGAATGCATATGCTTTGTGTCAGTTTCATGTGGTTCCTAAACAAGATTTTTTACTGGAAATGTTTTCAATGCAAAAAGATAACAACATGGAGAAAAACACATCATTCATCAAGTACAACACACAAAAGCAAGACCTCACTTTATTCTTGGGGGGATAAGCTCAAAAAAGGTAGTAATCCACTCAAATCAGTGGAGTTCACTACCCTCACAATAAAAAGATACTGTGAAAGAAAACAAATACTTTCAAACAACATTATACCACTATTACATATTGTATATTAGAATTGGAACATTCCAGAGAAGGGCAACAGAAATCATTAGGGGTATGGAACAGTCTCCATTTGAGGAGAGACTAAAAAGACTGGTTTCAGAGTAGCAGCCGTGTTAGTCTGTATTCGCAAAAAGAAAAGGAGTACTTGTGGCACCTTAGAGACTAACCAATTTATTATTATTATTATTATTTA
The DNA here is from genome assembly GCF_015237465.2 of Chelonia mydas. Classification (NCBI taxonomy): domain Eukaryota; kingdom Metazoa; phylum Chordata; order Testudines; family Cheloniidae; genus Chelonia; species Chelonia mydas. The sequence continues at coordinate 107,494,428 of NC_057852.1, forward strand.
TTTAAAAAGACTGAGACTATTCAGTTTAGAAAAGGGACAACTAAGCGGGGTTATGATAGAGGTCTATAAAAATCACGAATGGTATGGAGAAAAAGTGTTATTTACCCCTTCACATTACACAAGAACCAGAGGTCACTCAATGAAATGAATAGGGGGCTGGTTTAAAACAAACAAAAAGGAAGTACTTGTTCACATGACACACAGTCAGCGGATCTTGTTGCCAGAAAATGTGTAGGCCAAAAGTGTAAATGGTTTCAAAAAAGAATCATCAATGGGTATTAGCCAAGATGGTTAGGGACGCAACCCCATGCTCTGGGTATCCCTAAGCCTCTAACTGACAGAAGCTGGGAGTAGACTATAGGGAATGGATCACTCAATAACTGCCCTGTTCTGTTAATTCCTCTGAAGCACCTGGCATTGGCCACTGTTGGAAGACAGGATACTGAGCTAGATGGAGCATTGGTCTGAACCAGTATGTCCATTCTTATGTTCTTATTGTACATTTCAAGAGACAGTGCATTCCAAGCCAGTACGAAAGGCAAGTTCTGATTTGTGTTTCATGTTCCTGGCTCAGAAACTAGAGGCTGGGGTTTTCAATGCCACCAAAAGGATTTGGATGCTCAATTACTGTTAATTGTAAAGGAATTGGGCAGCTACATTCCTTTGTCAATATTAGAAATCTCTGCCTAATTGTTCTGTGTAGTCTGCTTCCCCTAGGATTAACTAGCCTTAGAATTTGTTTGTTCTCCTATCCTTGCACACAGACAGATTGAATTACTCCGCCAATGGTTGGCTGAAGTCTTCATTTGGCTCTCTCAAAAAAAGTCTCTGTGGAGAGGCTGGCCGGACACTCACAGTCCCCAGTTAGTGTTTTCCGTTTTGTGTCTGGACTCCCTGCGTGTGTTTGTCTGACCTGCATATCACCCTGGCTGAGAAACTGGTACCTTTATGGTCTCTAGACAGCAGTTTTACCTAGAGAACTAATGGAAAGCCTTCTTCCAGCTGAGACTATTGTAACTATGCTATATTGTTTCATCTGGTAGTTGATCTTACTTAAAGTTTATATGAGAGCCAGATGTGATGTAAGTAGGCTGTTAACCTACTCTCTTCGGAGTCCAGCACATAAAGTCTTACCTTAACTTTTCTTCCTGCTAAGAAGATTTGGTATACCAGTTTCTATGCTCTTTAGTCTAATCCCCCTCTGAATGTGTGGACTTGTTCTGTAACCTAGACAAGATTTCTGTTTCTTTGTAAAAAGTCACTCCCAGTCCCTTCTCTTCATCATGGAAACTGACAAGGTAAAATACAAATACAGTGAGGTAAAATGCAATGCAAAGGAAATGACTAAGCAGATAAAAGCAAGACAGTGTTTTGTATCTAGACTGCTTCTGCATCTAAAAAGGGCTGTCAAGAATTCTCGAAAATGACTGGCCACTGAAGCATTGGTGACAGCATGATAGTCAATATGGAAAAAACATTTTTCACAGATTTGTCTAAATACACTGTCCATGCATTACAATCCAAGTGTGCAGGATTCCATACTGTTTTATTTTCATGTTGCCTTCACCATCATGGATTGCTCTGAGGAGGCTGGCAGTTTATATGTTTTAAAACAGTGGTCCCCAAACTGTGGGGTGCACCCCCTAGGGGTCTTAGAGGAATGTTTGGGGGGCACAGTGGGGCCCAGGCCAGCCCCTATGGGGTGGGGAGGGAATGCTACCCAGCCCCACTCTGCCCCCAACTCAGCTTCTGGCCCCAGCCCCTATCACAGGCCCGCTTCTGGCCACAGGCCCTGGCCCCGACCATGAGCCCAGCTGCAGTGCTGGCCCTAGCCCTGACTTTGGCCCTGCTCCCACCCCCAGTTCTACTCCTGACCTGCAGCTTTGGCCCCCTCCAAGCCCTGGCTCCCCACCACAGCTCCTGGGGGGCGGGGGGGCACAGAAGTTTGGGGACCATGTTTTTAAAAGCTTTATTTGAGGTACAGCACTGGCTTTTAAAGCATCTCAAGGGCTATGAGAACCCAACTGCAACCTGTACATTGTGGATTTACTCCTAACAGAATGCGCCGGGCTGATATATGATAGAAGGCAAAGGTGGTGCTGTCACCATGTATTCAAAATGTGTGTGTTATGCGATATTTTAACCCAGCAGCTAATGTGTTAAAATTGGGTTAGCAAGTAAGAACATAAACTAACATGTTGCAGTGTTCCTGTTTGTAAGTGTGACAGATATCACGAACCCCATGCAGTATCTTTTGGCCGGGGGGGGATGGGACACCATATTGTATTCCGTTTATGTATCATTGTGGGCCACAGATTGCATGCAACTCCAGGGGGAGGGTTACCATAGCTTCTGCAGGAATGAAAAAAGAGTGAGCAAAGATTAAGGTGAATCCCATAAATTGTAAAAACCTGCAGAGAGGTACCATCCCACTCCTAGAGAAGGCTCAAACTAGGTTTTCCAGAAACCAATAGACAAAGAAATGGATTTGGGCATAAAAAGATTGCATTTAAACTGACTCATGGCCTTCTTTCAGATCCAGAAAACAGGCAGACAGGACCTTTGCTCCAAGATAAGCCTCAACACTTGTGGAAGGGTTAGAAAGGCTTTGCCTACTAGAATCATAGAATATCAGGGTTGGAAGGGACCTCAGGAGATCATCTAGTCCAACCCCCTGCTCAAAGCAGGACCAATCCCCAATTTTTGCTCCAGATCCCTAAATGGCCCCCTCAAGGATTGTACTCACAACCCTGGGTTTAGCAGGCCAATGCTCAAACCACTGAGCTATCCCTTCCCCCACCCATATATGGATGACCTCTGGTCAGCTTTTGCATGCACATAGGAACATTTATTGTTTTTATGTATTTTTCTCACTAATGCTTTTACTTAGAAAGAACTGTGTAGTAACTTGGAACTGCTACCACTATACTGTTTGTAGCCCTTGGAGAGAAAGCAATGCACTGGCCTTTAGGCAAAATTGGCTTGCTGGGAATATCAGAGTGTAAGGAAGGGAGCTATGCAGCCTTGAAACCCCAGTCAGGAAGGACAGATGTGTGTGTCTCAACCTAAAATACGTGATGTCTGGGAACTGGAAACCTTAAGTGGGTGTCATCAAGGGACAGCAGAGGGAGAATACAGGTGCAGTTAACCTGGAGACTGTGACACTAAGCGTCTGCAAACAGACCACTGACGACACTGTCACAACTAGCGTGCTGGGCTGCACAGATGTCTACGTCTGAAGATTGCTTTTGAGCAAGCAGAGCAAGAGCTATCTGAATGCTGGTCACAGTTTTCTTCTCAAAACTTTCAAGGTTGTTTCATAATAGAAAGGTTATGTTAAGAAAATACAAATGTGTGCTTAACAATTCTTTAATGCATAAGAGCACACCAGCAGGATAGGCCTAATTTTCAAAGTTCAGCACATGTCCTAAGATATGTTCCACCAAACATGCTAATCTCTGCTTGGAGCTTACTCTGCAGTTCATCTGTCTGAAACGTCTTGAAATACTTCAAGGGTTGCTGCTGCATAGTCACTAAGGCCTAGATTTTTAAAGGTGTTTAGGTGTTGCTATGTTCAGTTTAGACCTAAATCAATTAGGTGTTCAACACTGAGCTCAGCAAGGCCTAAATACCTTTAAAAATCTGGGCCTAAATTCAAGGATTCATGGAAGAATCTGGGAAAGCTTTTCTGGAAGGAAAGGATGCTTGCCGCTGTGGGTACGGGATATACCAGGGCCAAGGGAACACTTTTAGCTGTGGGAATCAGCTAATACATCTGTAGGCACAACTCTGGGCATAAGTTAGCAGGGACAGGGACAGGTATATCCCCACTGAAAATTTCAGTTTGGGGAAGGCAACGTGCCCCCCACCTCCATGACTTGTATGCCCCTATTGGAGGGAAGGAAGGGAGGCTACAGAGGAACTTTCTGCTAGCTAAAGAACACCTTTTTATCCCAGTCTAGACATACCCTATGAGTGTCATTGTCCCCCAACAAGATGTTGAAGAGGACAAAACTAGGCAAAATGAACAAACATAACAGTGTCATGTGGAATTTTTTATATTTTAAGTAGATCAAAGAACACTGGTCAGAATGAACTAGTGTGCAGCAGCGTTGGGCCCAAGGCTCGTTATGAAATAAAAGTGACTAGGCATGAACAGTAATAAACAGCCATTGTTTTCTTTCACAGCTGTAACACTTGTGTACAGTTAAACAGTACTGAAATGAAATGTGAAAAAATGAGTTGTTTTCCTAGTAAATATTTTGGATATGGTACATTTCTAATACTATAAGTTATTACTTATTTCTCTGACTGAAGAAAGCATAAATTATAATAAAGTGTAAAGGTTCTTGATGTTTTTTTTAAAGATAAATGAACTAAAATTTTTGATCAAGATGATTGCTTAAAGTCCTTTGTATTTAAACACTTGATGTTGCTTTATGTTCTAACCTCACAAAAGTTTTGCAACTATAAAAGAAATCTTAAACAGTGAAGTGTATTTTAGCATAATTTACTAACATTTTAATACAGAAAGTTATTTAAATAATTAAGGACATAATTAAGCCCCATCAACATACTGAACTGTTTATTTTTCAGATTAAAACTTCATAAGGATTCTTGTGCTTTCATCTTTATTAGACAATGTATTTGTTTTGTATTTTCATGGACATCTAATTAATGTTATCTGTTTAAAAATGAATAATTCCCCCTTTTGTCTGTCATGACTATATACTAATACATAGTACTATAGTTACTATGGCACTCCCTGGAGCTTAACCACATTCAGTGAGGAGAGGAGCGATACCACAGGAGTAGTGGTACCAGAAGTCTTTACACCAGCACCCATTATGCACAATGCTTCCTCAGTACCGGTGGAGTGCCCTTTGCAAAGGGGTAGCCAGTATTCCTCCCAGCCAGGCAAAAATCCAAATCCTCTTTTGATTGACAAACAGTAAACGTACACGTTCTCCCTTGCTACTGACATCGGATGAGACGCTGAACAGAACGTTATTGCCCTAAGACTAAAACAGTCACTTTACTATAGCTTCTCCTGGTGCTGCCTACCTTCCCTTGGCAGAGCTCTCTCTTCTGTACAGATCTCTTACACATCTTCATTTACCCTGAACTCTCTTTAGATTGGGCTTCCCTTACTGTCAAACAGCTATCCAAACAAAGGGGAAGAGTCCCCTAGTCATGTTGAAAGCTCAAGTCATCTCCCAACACCCTCACTTAACTTGTGTGCTTCACTCCTTCTCTTTGTTTCCCAGGTCAGCATTATCTGTTCCTACATACCGTCTTACTGCCCATTGTGGTGTCGCTGGTCTGTTAGATGAGACCCTATCACAGGGTTTGCTCTCTGCTAGTGCACCTCCTCCAATTCACTCTGGGGATTAGCAGATTCCAGGACCAATGCCTCCTTCCTGCCTCTTGCCACATGCCCTGCCTTCTCTTCCTGGCCCTCAGTGGTGCAAGATGCTCCATTTGTGAATTAGACCTCCAGACAAATCACATGCATCCTTCCCTCTGGGTATCAAAGTCTATTCTTACACACTGGAACAGGCAGTCTTCCCATTCACTGCCCACCCAGTACCTCTTCCCCAGTGGCTGGTAGGAAAATCTAGATTCACCCCCTACTCTGGGTTCCAGCTCAGGGACCCTAGAATCAGCAGCCAAACTCTGTTCCATTTCAGACCTTACTGCCTTTTCCCTGAGCCTTTGCTAACCTTCTGGCTCCCCTTCTTTAGGTTTACTAGTCCCAAAACTCCCTTCTTCTAGAGAGGAAAAGTATATTTCTTTGACTCTGTAACCCCCAGATACACTTCCCTTCTCCCAGAGAGTGACTGCAGAATACTTCTCTGCTGCTAACTTCCTGTCTTTATATACCCAGCCCAGCTTATTCCTCCTCAACTGGACTCCCTCAGTTTTCAATCAGAGGATTACTTATACCACCTGATTCCCCTCAGCTGTGGCCCATCTGGTTAATTGGCCTCCTTTTTAGATACATTAACTCCTTCAGGGCAAGAGTGGGGTGAACACCCCATCACAGAGCTAGAATAAATAGCTCTCCTTAATAGTCCAGTTTAGAAATACACCTTCCATTTTAAGTTTCCTTTTGAACAAAACACTCAGCTTAATATTATTTTAAACATGCATCTAGGATGTGGATATCACCATCTGCCACATAAACAAACCCCAACACTGAAATATATGGCCTTATTCCTCCATGCCCTACACCATCGTGCTTAGCACCCACTTGTGAGAGTAGGTAGATTCTCATTACAGTTAAGAGAAACAGAAGAGCAATTGTGTGAATCTAGCCAATGATAGTTGAATGTTCTCCCACTTTACCAAAAGTAGCACTGAGACTAATATTAAAAACAACAATGTGTTTTCTGTCATGATAAAGCCTAAGGTATTGGCTGAAATACAAAAATAATGCAGAATTGTTTCACTGCTAGACTGAAAATCATGCTGCTGACAGCAGTTCAGTTTTCTGAGTTATTGCATTAAGATCCTGTAAATCTACTTGTAACACTGCATAAGAATGATCCATGGATTAAAAATCAATGAGTAGCTTTATATAACACAGAAGAGTAAAGTAAAATAGTAACCTGAAACTTCAGATGTATGAGGAACATAATCTGCAAGGCAAACAAAAGAGACAAGATCCACATGAGCAGTTAATCAAAGGGTACTGTAAAGCCTGGTCTAAAATATGGAAATGCCTTTACAAGTCTATGTAAAAGAGGCCAAATCCTCAGCTGGAAAAATTGGGTCAAATGAAGTCACTGAAGGAGCTTCCATTTTCATCAGCTGGGGATCTCACCCAAGGTTTGTAAAATGAATGGACTACACTATATTCCTTTAATTTTTTTGCTAGCAGTCTGGAGAGGTAATTAGTATACAGCTGCATCCCCAAGAGTGTTGTTTAATACAACAGTTTTTTTCCTTGCAGTGGTATGCAAAAGCACACACAGAGAGGCTAAGAGCCAGAGGGCCTGACACACTGTGTATTCATATACACCATGGCAAGTGGGAGTAAATATTTCTGATTTGGTATACAAAGTGCAAAGCAGTGGAGAACGAGGCCCAGTAATCAGGATGTTTGAAATGAAGACAGTTTGTCAGGAAGTGGGAAATGAAAACTCAACCCCAAAACCATATATAGTATTGAGATTTCTTAAGTCCCATAGCTAACTATGAATAGGAAAGCATATATCTGATAAATGAGAGAAGTGAAGAAGGCAGAAAGGAAAATATGGTGAAATGTGAAACAGAGGAAGTGTGCAGACCACAAGGTTCCAGCAATGCACATAAAAAATAAACAGCACACTTGGAATTGCTCCTGAGGCTAGGGAACACTCAGAAAACAGTTTTTCAGACAGAAAAACCACCCTAAAGGAGGGACTAAAAGAAAGTAAAGTTGGAACAAACTGAAGCCTGATCTACACCTAAGACGTAGATGAACCTACATACATCTGTCAGGGCTGTGCAAAGTTAAGATGACCTAAGCCCTGGTGTGAACACCACTAGGTTTCTTCTGTCAACCTCGCTATCCCCCTCAGAGAGGTGGATTTACTACAGTGATGGAAAAGCCCCTTACACTGCTGTAGTGTCTACATTTCAGTGCTACAGCAGCGTTGCTGTAGTGTAGACATACCCTGAGAAACACTGTAACCATTTCAGGCAAGCAATTCCATGCCTAAGCAGGAATTTGTTATCTTGTAATTAAAGTGCATGTGTAGGGAATACTGTAAATACAGTGGTAAGGTTATATAGTTGTCTGTGGAAAACCTTGTGGATATCCAAAAGCAGATAGTAACCACCCACTTTGAGCCTGATTTTCATGGTGCTGAGCACTGACCTGGTGATTTCAGTTACCCCTCTGAAAATCAAGCCCCTGGGGATTCAAAATGTTCGGAAACAGATTGAAGACTCCTTTGTACAAGACCATGTCAAAGATGTACTTTACTGTGTGTGTGTTCTACCTTTAATCAAAAATTAAGCCCGGCATTTTCAAAGGGACTAAAAGGAGTCAGGGATCCCCACTCCCATTGAATTTCATTCAGATTTTGGGATCTTAATTCCCTTAGCTTTCTTTGAAAATCCCAGCCTAAGGGCTTGTCTACGCATGGACTTGTTCCTGATTGTCCACACATGGAGTTATTCTTATTCTGGAATAAGAGTGCTTTGTTCTTTAACCGACTTGGAAAATTTGAAATGTTTTCCTCTTCGTTGTAACTTCAGTCCTGCTGCTGTGTTTGGCTGCATTTGAGGATAACTTGCTCTTGGGAACATGCTGGGACTATACAGTATGTCAGTTTTTTAATAACATTTTTAAAAGCAGACTCATCTCCTTGACCATTTAAAGAGAGCTTTATCTTTCTTTCCAGACAGGCTATTTGATCGAGTAATTTAATACAAACTTTCCAGAGCATGAGCAATACAGGTTGTGTTCCAATCAAAGGGACCTTTACACTTAAAAATGTATCTATTTTGAAGCTGATTGACCTTTAAGAAAATGCGTATCCTGTTTTCCATGTCTTATTTTTTTTCCCTCTCTTTTCAAGCACACAGCTTCCTGAAAGGGATTTATACAGATCACATTTAGCAAAACTGTGAAAAGCAAGTGCTTAAACAGTACAGGCTTAAACCACATTGATATACAAACTACAAGAGTTACAGGGAGACTCAAGATCTGGAATTTTAGGCAAAAATCACATTGGCTCCATTGGATAATTTGCATAGAGTAAAGCAAACAAAATTTGGCTCATTCATTAGAACACTTTCTCCCCAGAATATTAGAGGTGTGTTGTACCAATACCTTTTTTTTTTTTTTTGCAGAACATATAATAATAAACTGCAAATAAATGATACAGTATTTTTCTATAAAAATCTAGGCTGTTATTTTCAAAGGAGCTTAAGGGAATTTGATGCCAAATCCCATTAACTTCTTTAGGCTCCTTTGAAAATGAAAACCCCAGCCTTAATTAGTATGAGCCAAACATCCAACTAGAATTATTGTGAAAAATAATAATGCATTGAATTAACTAATTTTTGATCTAAATAAAACCATTGTTTGCAACAGGCCCAGGTCATTGCTAAACTCTCTTTTTTCAGTTTGAGAATTGATAGCCACACCAGCTACACAAGCACTTTAAATTCAGTGTCATAGCACATTCTTTTATTGTAATTTTACATTAGCTTCCACTGGTAGCCAGGAATGCAATATAATGATGTGGAAACAAAATTTCAAGGTGTTAAGTTGATCCAATGCAGCTTTTGTTATATTGCCCAATAAGACCCCACTTTTTCAGTAGCCCCTTCAACTATATGGCCTAGAATTGATATTAATAGCTTATAGTTAGAACCATATTAGGTTTCTATTTACTTAGGCCCAGGTTCTCAAATGTATTTAGGTGCCTTATTCCCACTCGCCAGCTGGGCACTTGAAAAGGAAGGAAAAACAGAAGACCGACACACATTTTTTAAAAGTATGTGTGATTCCCAGCTCAGGTAGACTTACAGTCTGTTAGCTCTGTTCAAGCTCGAGCCCTCAAAACAGCAGTAAAAGCGCAGAGGTGTGGAAGGCTTTTCAGGCTAGCCACGGGAGAATATACCCAAGAAGCTGGACAGGATTGCACTCAGGTGGCTAGCCTAAGCTACCACACATGCAGCTGGGGCCAGACTGGTATTTTTAGCATGCTAGCTTGAAGAAAGCCAGTGTGTTCATGTTTACCTAAGCTGGGAAACACATCTCTCTGCTGCTGTGTAGACATACTCTTAAAGGTCAATCAGCTGCAAAAAAGATACATCTTTAAGTGTAAAGGGCCCTTTGGTCTGAATGCAACTGGTATTGTCCATTAAGGCACTTAAATCCATTTAAGGATCTGGGCCTTAGTTCCCATATCCCTCAATGTATAGAGGACAGCTTTTCTGTGGCACCCTTTTTCTTCTCAGGATAGTCAGGAACTGTTGCCAGGTGACAGAATTGTTTTTCAGTATCCAATAGGTACCTGAAGCTGCAGTACTTTTGTGGGCAAATCCTACACTAACTTCATTGGGCCCTAGCTGGAATCCCATTTGAACTCCTTTCTTAAAGAGACATCGCATACTTAGCTAATTTTTACAGTTTACAAAATATCAGAGGGGTAAAAGTGTTAGTCTGTATCCACAAAAACAACGAGGAGTCCAGTGGCACCTTAAAGACTAACAGATTTATTTGGGCCTAAGCTTTTGTGGGTAAAACACCCTCTTCTTCATGCATCTGAAGAAGTGGGGTTTTTACCGACAAAAGCTTACACCCAAATAAAATCTGTTAATCTTTAAGGTGCCACCGGACTCCTCATCGTTTTTGTAGTTTACAAAATATAAGGTAGCATGTTTTGTTTCTAATACACTGGATGCAACTCTTTACATTTCTGCAGCTGCACACCCTAAATCTCGGCACAACCCAGTAATATATCTTAGGTAGAAATATGACCCAATAAAAGTAGAGTATTATGAGCACTAAAGCTCTTTTATGCCTAAGTCAAAGTATGAGGCTTTTTACTGGAGTATTTTACTCAGTATTCATGGAACAGAAAGTGACTAGAGAATGACTATTTCTGTGTGCAGATTCAATAATTATTGTTTGTTTTAATGTATGCACAAAGTTGCACTCCACCCAAACCATATCATAGAAGTGAGAGAAAAGAGAGATCTCTTTCAAAACAGTACTAACAAAATACGATGTAATTTTGCAATGTATATGAATAACAATGCTGTGTTCACCAGTTTATTCTAGCTGCCTTAGAATACTATTCCAATTAATCAAAGGCAATCTAAGAGATTTTGTACAAAAAGGCTGTAACCAGCATCAATGGCTATTTCATATTGTATCTAGTAGTCATTTATAATGAATGAGTATTCATGACTTTTTGTAGAAGGGTTTGCATCTGTCAAAACAAATACCTATCAAAGTTGTGGTGTCACTTCTGTAACTTTTTAATAGCTATTTTGGAAACAGCTGGCTTGCTAGCACTTTTATTATTAATTAAATTATGGGCATATTTGAGGATTAACTTCATTCAGGTCTGATGGCGCCCCTGCCAACACTTATTTGCACTGCATCACCCCTTGCTTTCCAGGACTTGTCCCTTTAGCCAGGTCACTAGGTAGTTCTCCCTTTCCAGGGTAAGAAAATCCCACCAAACAAGCTATCCAGATGCTGTCTCAGAGTCTTCTGTTCCACATCTCCAGGTCCTGTACTACTTTCTCAGTAGCTAGTAGGAGAATTAGGGATCTCTTGCTCCTCTGGATTCCAGCCCAGGGACCCTATGACTAACAACCTAGATCTGCTCAATCTCAGACCATGTTGCTGTTTCCTTGGGCTCTTTCCTACCTCACCTCTCTATCTCCTTGCCTGTTTCTAGTTTACCATCAGAGCTTTCTCTATGGCTATTTCACCCTTCTCAGTCTCTTGCTAGACTCCATAGTCCAGAGACAGGACTACAGTGCTTACTCTCACCTTTGTTCCTAGCCAGCTCCCTTTTCCTCTAGGAATAACTACAGACCTCTTCCCTAAAGCCTCCTTCTTGGCTTCATCCCTTTATATAGGCCCCACCTGCTTCTTCCCAGCTGAACTTCATATTCCGTTAGGCTTCACTAAGCCCTGGCTCTCCTCCAGGTGCTGCATATAAGGTTAATTGACCTAACTGACCTACTCTGCTTTACAAACCCCCATAACAGAAAGATTTTGAAAACAATTGGAGAGTGATTAAAGAGCAACAAAAAATGATCAAGGACCTGGAAGAGATGATTTATGAGAACACAATTTTTAAAAAGCTAAATATGCATATCTTGTCTAAGAGACAGCTAGGGGATCTGATGACAGTCTGCAAGTATCTGAAAGATGTAAGAAACAACAGCCAAATTTATCTCTGTCATAACTCCACTCATAACAATGGAATAGCACAGGAAATGAATTTGACCTTAAGGATTAGAATTTTTTAATATGGTACACAGGTGTATAAACAGTGCATTGGAAAGGAGAGACTGGATAATTCAATAGGTCTTTTTCATCTCTAATTCCTTGGGCCTTTGAAACAACTGAATATGGTGGTTTATTTAGGTGTGACAACTATTGTTCAATCTCATTAAATATGCTTAACAATTAACTGGTATCCGTAACAGCAGCCTCCAACTGATGTAACTGGGAGTTATACCTATGTAGCTGATGACAGAATTGGGCCCACAATATACAATAAATTCTTTATATCTTTGCTAAACCAATTAATTTAGTTGCATAATTTAGTACATATTAAATAATTATTAGGAGCATATTTACTGAAATTCAATTGTTTGACATATATCTTCATAAAAATTGTTGCACTTCAATAAATATTCATAGTAACCAGTGTGTATTTAATTAACATATAATAACTCTCTCATTAAATCTAAGTTAAATACTTTTGGGGGATATTTCATTTAAAGTGCAACTGGAAATCTCTCTTTGGAAGATTACATAATTAACCTTATTTTTGGCTCCTGACCAAAGACAGGGCACTTGACGGCTAATGCTGAATTGTCCTTTCCCTGAACATGTGTCTACACTTTGATAAAAATCTAACCAAAGGGTTTGAGAACAAAACAAGAAAGAATAAAATGAATGTATTATTTAGCTCATCTGTGATTCCAAAATAGTTTATTTGGAAGCCTTAAAAGCCTTGAAAACAATGACAGAAGAGTACAATCTGCAATAAGTAACAAAGTTATGGACTATTTTAATTTACATCAAATAGCAAGTTAAATTGCTGATAAAAAGTGATGACATCTTTCAAAAAGTTTTAAACCACCCAGTCACTCTTAATTTTTCATTCATGCTTTACCTTCCCCTCTTTTCTATTGACCCCCTTGCCAGAATAGAACTGTTAGTAAAGTGCACTATTTCCTTTTGGCTTACATGCTAATGTACATGAATGGGCTTAAAGTTACTCACACTCACCTTTATACTTAATTTATGTGAGGCTCCAATCTTCTCTTTTCCGTACGAATCTTCTACAGTTGAGTAATCCATAGAATAGTCTGTGGTATAGGCCCAAGATTGTACATATGTAAAAGACTAAGTTTCACATACTAATAACACCACCATTGAAATGTGTATCCTGTTGTCTAAACTGGGACAAGTCTGTGCCTAGACAAGTCAGGAGGCCCATCTACAAGGTTTGTGTGTGTATGAGAGAGAGAGAGAAAAAAAAGCCTTAGACTTGAGGTATAGTGAAGATCTAGAGATTTGGCCTGACCATGATCTCACTTACCCACCATTTTATACTGATGTGACTTCAGTGCTATTACTCCGTATCTGAACCTGAGAAAGTAAAATTAGAATCAGGCCCAAGATAAAGCTGAACCAGATCAGTTCTAACTTACATAAGAGAACTGATCCTGTCATGAAGGAAATAAGACATAAAAGAAATGGATTTAATGCAGCAGGCAGGAAATTTGGTCACCAATGTATAGAAAGGATGTAGAGAAACTGGATAGGATCCAGAGGCAAGCGACAAAGATGATCAAAGGGATGGCATGCAAGCCATACGAGCAAAGGCTGAAGGAACTGGGTATGTTTAGTTTGGAAAAGAGGAGATTAAGGGCGAATATGATCTCAATTCCCTCTAAGCTGTGTAGCCGCACGGCCGCACAGCAGGCTATAAAGGGCTGTGCAGGTTCGCAGCCACCGGGGCCTGGAGCGCAGAGAGGATGGGGAGGTGGATGGGGAGAGGAGCAAACTGGGGCATGCAGGGCTCCCACAGCGAGAGGCGCCTCTCCCCCAACCCCGGCCCCAGAGCTCCTGCCAGCAGGGAGAGGTGCCTCTCCCCCCGGCCCTGGAGCTGCTGCCGGCAGGAAGAGGCGCCTCTCCCCCGAGGGGCTACTGTGGTAAGAGAGGGCTGGGGGGAGTCTTCTCTCCCTGCGGCAGCCCCAGGACAACCTGCACCCCAAACCCCTCATCCCTGGCGCCACCCCAGAGCCTGCATTCCCAGCCAGAGCCCTCACCCCCATTCACCCCAACCCTCTGCCCCAGCCCTGAGCCCCCTGCCACACTCTGAACCCCTCGGCCCCACCCCTGCCACAAATCACCTCCATATTGGTGCATACAACAAAATTCATTCCGCACATGGATGTAAAAAATTAGAGGGAACATTGAATATGATAGAGGTCTTCAGATAAGGACAAAAGAACAGCCATACTGGGTCAGACCAAAGGTCCATCTAGCCCAGCATCCTGTCTTCTGACAGTGGCCAATGCCAGGTGCCCCAGAGGGAATGAACAGAACAGGTAATCCTCAAGTGTTCCATCCCCTGTTGCCCATTCTCAGCTTCTGGCAAACAGAGGCTAGAGACACCATCCCTGCCCATCCTGGCTAATAGCCATTGATGGACCTATACTCCATGAATTTATCTAGTTCTTTTTTGAACCTTGTTAAAGTCTTGGCCTTCACAACATCCTCTGGCAAAGAGTTCCACAGGTTGACCGTGCATTGTGCAAAGAAATACTTCCTTTTTGTTTGTTTTAAACCTGTTGCCTATTAATTTCATTTGGTGATCCCTAGTTCTTGTGTTATGAGAAGGAGTAAATAACAGTTCCTTATTTACTTTCTCCATACCCGTCATGATTTTATAAACCTCTAAACCTTAGTCAACTCTTTTCCAAGCCGAAAAGCCTCAATCTTATTAATCTCTCCTTATATGGAAGCTGTTCCATACCCCTAATCATTTTTTTGCCCTTTTCTGAGCTTTTTCCAATTCCAATATATCTTTTCTGAGGTGGGACGACCACATCTGCAGGTAGTATTCAAGGTGTGAGCGTACCATGGATTTATAGAGGCAATATGACATTTTCTGTTTTATTATCTATCCCTTTCTTAATGAAGCCCAACATTCTGTTAGCTTTTTTCACTGCTGCTGCACATTGAGTGGCTGTCTTCAGAGAACTAGCCATGATGACTCCATGATCTCTTTCTTGAGTGGTAACAGCTATTTTAGACCCCATCATTTTATGGGGTCTAAAGATACTTGAAAGACTGCTATAGAAAAGATGGTGAAAAGTTGTTCTCTTTTTCCACAGAGGCAGGACAGAGGCAATGGGTGCAAACTGCAGCATAGCAGATTTAGACTAAATCCCAGGAAAAACTTCCTAACTGTACGAACAGTAGAACAATGGAACAGACTGCCTAGGTATGTTGTGGAAGCTCAATCACTGGTGGTTTTCAAAAGGAGGCTGGATATTCATCTGTCTTGGATGGTTTAGACACAACAAATGCTGCATGTTGGCAGGGGGTTAGACTAGATGACCCTTGTGGTCCCTTCTAAATCTGTGGTTCTGTGTTTCTATGATTCTATTAAACTAATCCCCCTTCAGTATTTGGATCCAGTGTGGTGAGACTATCCAATTTAACCAAGGATGGGGGAGGCACTGAGCCCTACCCAGCAGCCCCCAGTCAGGGATTCAGCCTGTGCTGGGCTCCTTTGTTCCCACCCCTCATGTGGGGAACAAGGGTGCCCAGAGTGACTCAGTCGACATCAGACTTAAAACCAGTTTTGTCCCAGTAGCCTTCGGAGCCCTGTACTTGGGATTGCCCCAGGATCTGGTCACCCACTTACTCCATCTAGATACCCTGGAGTCCGGCAGCAAGTTGTTTCAAAGGGGGTTGGATGGGGGTGGAGGAGGGTTGGAAGGGGGTATTTTTATTTCAAACAATTTTTCCTTTTCATTTTAAATATCCTAACTAACCAGCCAGACCTCTGTGTGGTTGAAAGTAAGGTAAAAAAAGAAAGGAAGGTAAAAAAAAATCCAACTTGATACAAACCAATCTTCTCCAGTGGGAAAATCCCTTGCCAAAAAACATTTTGGCTTGGCTCACAGCATACCTGGAGGTCCAACCAGGCAACTACACAGCAAAGGTGAGGTGAGGTGGGGTGGGGTGGATGGGGGCAGGGGCAAATAGTGGTCCACTCTTGAGAGGGACCTTCTATGACCCCACCGCCTCAGTTTAGCTAATAGCCCCTCCTAGCTCCTTCTCCTCCACATGCATTGCTCATTCCCACAAAGACAGGATAGGAGGGGCGATGGATATATATGCAGGTGGTACCTCCTTTCCCAGACCCCTCCTAAGATGGGCAGGGCATTTTTGTTGTATTCTTATTTCTCCCATCAAGAAACTGACACGTTCTTTCTTTTGGAAAGGCCTAAAGCCATTTTTGTGTGATGTATCTCAAAAATCTACCTTGATTGCTCTATAGATAATGGCAAAAAAGTTTCTTTTTGGGGAGCCTCACGTGGGGGGAGATAATCTTAGTGCCTGATTTTGCAAGTACTTACTATTGGGCATAACATCGCTTAATCCCATTGACGTCCCTTAGTAAGCACTATACCCAGTTATCAGCATTTTTCAGGATCTAACTCTTAGCTTTTCTGTTTTGCTACCTATCACTGTCTCTTTCATCAAACAGGAGACCAAAAAAACTTTCTTCAGGCAGTTACCTCTCAAATGTCCCTAATTTCAAAGGACATCTCTTATTTTAGTTCCAAAATTACCCACAAGCTATACATATATGATATCCTCCTCACTTTTACTGCTGAAATGATGTAGATTAGTAATACAGATTCATGAAAGTGAGGCAATAGACTTATTTACACTAACCAACAAAACAGAGTATTTTAAGTTTTCTGCATGCATAATTTTTGTGTCCCTCATTTGACTATTGTAACACATTGCTTCTTCCATCTGGGCCTGGTAAGATTGACAGCTATGTTCAAGGTATGTAGGTACATCTCCCTGTCTTCCCTTTAATACTTAGGCCTATGCCTACAGCATGTACCTCCTCTAGTAAAGTAACAGTATGATTTTGAATTCAAAGTGATCACTCAGTGAAATGAGAAGTGTTTTAAACATAATTTCACTATGTTGTTTTTTTTTAAAAATATCCCTTCCAAACATCATACTACGGTTTAGAAATGCATATATATATATATGGTATATTTTATACTGTATTGCACAAAACTCCATAAGAACATAAAATAAAATTAATTTAAACTACATAACATGTATAAAAGGAATATGGAAACTGTCTGTAATATTCAGGAAATAAGCTTCATAACTCACTAGAGGCTCTGCTATTCATGAGTTATGTGTTCTTTCCACATCTTTCACAAATTGATTATATATTTTTTGTTCTCTATTAACTATACTTTATCTTCCTCTGTGTGTGTGTACATATTTATACATATATTCATATATTTACATATGCAAATAATCACATACTAACAGTTTTTCATCCCTCTTGACTCCATGTGTTATCGCTTCACCAAACTAACAAATTAAAAACAACTTCCAATTTCTTTCACAAATACCTAGTGGCTAAATGTTACTAATGCATTTGTCGGAAAGGCGCAAACTCAAACATTGCTCAGTTAGGGAAGAAGAATATACAAGGTTGATTGTTTACAATCAGTTTTTGTAATCTGTATTTTCTTCACGGAGCTGAAAGTTTATCTCATCGTAGAACAACAGTTATAATTTCACCACAACTATTCATCAGAACTGATATTTCAGAGCCAGACGCAAACCATCACTTTTTGAGGCTACAAAGTAAGCAAGCTGTTGACTTTTTCCCCAATACACATTTTTTTAAAAAATGGCTGCCAGCAAGTTATGGGTTTATCTCATACATGTGAGAGTACTCCAATAAATCAGTTTTCCTGCAGTAGTCATGGAGTATGAGGCTTTTATAATCATGAAATAAGCCCCATAGCCCACTGCAGTTTTCAGAAGATTGAACATCACTGAGTATTATGCTCTTTGTATGGGTGTGTGGGTGTCTCATTTTTCAGGGGCTAGTGTTACATTTAGCTATGCTGTCAGCATGTATCTTGTACAACAGTAATGATTTCTACAAGTGAAGAAACATCAGGGAGTTTTTTCAACTCATGCCATCTTCACTATGAAATAATGAAGTTCACTTCAGGTGTTTCAAGTCTCTAAATCACTTTTTCTTCTCTTTCCCTTTCAGGAATGTTAATCTTGCATAATCTGTTATAAAACCATGCTTTGAAATCGTTCTGTATTGCAAGAAGCACAAGAAAGTAATCTGAATGAAGTCTATGAAGGAGATTTATCTGAATTCTCCCTCAGAACAATTACAGCCATTAGATATACCAATACCTTTGTATTCTTACTATTGCAATATTCTTGAAGTAATATTAGAAGGAGTTTCTTACTGGAAATAGATCTAAAACCAAGGTTTGATGACTTTCTCAACTAAACAGGTTTTGTGAGCTGTAAGCAAGGTAATGATGACAGATATTAAGGTCAGTGTAATTATCAGCTTTCCATATTTGGGTAAGTATTACCTTGGGTCTCATAGACAAACCATGTACAACTCTTATTTTATTACTGTCATTCCTTGAAAATGGACTTTGCAGTTTTACATTGTGAACATTTATGTCAGTTCCAAATGGGAATTTCATTTCTGCTTTAAAAATCCATCTTCTTCTACTTGATTTGGCTTTCTAAAACCAAAAGGTGCAGGCATGAAAAATAAAGAGAAATAAACCAAAGCAAATTTGGCTTTAAAGCTACAAATGTGCATGCTCAGAAATGCAGATTGTAAAATGGTATTTTATCCAAGAGAGAGGAGAATAGCAGACACAAGCTAGAATTCAAAAAGGAATTGTTGTGTCAGGTTTCCATTTACATTTCTGATACTCCTGCAATTATTAGATAGCTATTTGCTTTAATCTTTCCATATCAGCCACAAACTGCTTGTACACATTGTGTCATAATCACTGCGATAGGAACTTTATCCAAATGGCATTCAACTTCAAATTTTTATGCCCAAATTTTTGGATGATAACTATGTTTGAGGGTGATATAAGAATCTTATGTAAACAATGCTTTAGAACTGTACATATATCTTGGCTGCACTAAATCAGCAAAAGTAGTGGTGTGCTCATTCAAAGACACACTTCAATGGAAAAATGTTTCAAAGCCAAAACTAACATGAACTACTCTGCCAAACAGGTCTTGTGAGCTGTGAATACATAGGAACGTGTTAACAAAAGACAAGGTCAGCAAAGTAAGCCGTACTTCATTAGGTCTTTGTTATAATACTATTCAGTATCAAGACATATTAAACTCTTTCCCCCCATGTAACAGAGCTCCTTCTGAATTGTGTGTCTTTGAAATTACTCGTTTTCCCTTCGAGCCATCTTGCGACATTCTTATAGTACATGCTGAAGAGTCACTCACTACAAATGAGCAACTCTTTCAGAAGTCATTGGCTAACCTCATCCCATGAATAGCTCACACACTAATGGAATATCCTCTTCCAAGTCACTCTTATATGCTGGACTGAATGTTCCAGGTCTAAAAGGTGTACAGCCTGGAGCAGTTCAGTGTGTGCAAGCCTGAGTCCATCAAGTTTGTCAACTTTCTGCCATCAGTCATGAATTCAAAGCTTCTGCCATTTTCACAAAGTAAAGTCATGATAAAACACTTTGTAAGCTACAAAGTGAAGGAAACAAATACTCCTCTTTTCTCAGTGGTGACAACTTGTCTCTCTATTTTTCATCCAAACAAGTAGAGCGCTGTAAATCCCATCCAGCAGACACAGACTGGAAGAATTAATGAAAGATTTGCTTATGAGCTGTTTGAAGCAGATTAAATGTTGTGTTGACAATACACTTTGCAAATTATCTATCAACAGAAACATAGCTCCTCATCCTGATTTCAGTAGAAGCAGGCCCCGGAGAGGTGAGCTAAGCCAGTTTGGCTACCTCCAGACCTGAAGTTATCACCTAGATTATTTTCCCAAATTTAGTCCTTGAAATTAAGTCCTTATGTGTTTATACTGGAGCCTATGTCAATTACCAGACCACTTCACCACAGCCAAGAAATGCTCATTTTTAGAGCTAATCAATAACGAATTTTCACAGTGACTCAGTGGTCAGTAGCATAGGATTTCCCTAACTGCAATACACAGGAGAAAATAACGTGCTCAGGGGCCCACAGTTCCTCTGAGATCAAAGAGTTCCTCATGTAGAAAAAGGATAGACTATCATCCTCTGAGACTGTTTGGCTAAAGACTAGAGATGAGCAGGAAGTGGCTTTTTCGTCCCTTGTAAATTTTTGAGATTTTAAAAAAAGCCTCCTTGCTGTGCACTGGGACGAAACCAAGCCCTCTGAAAATTTTCTCAGAGAGAGACCACCCCCACCCCCCACATCCCAGAATAGCAAATACCCTGGTGGTTAGGGTACTCACCTGGAATGTGCAGGTCCAAGTTCCTTTTCTGACTCAGGCAAGGACTTGACTCTGGGTCTCTGTAAGACATTGCTGGGGATACCCAGAGCTGTGAATCACTATGTTACCTCTCTGCCTAAGTAAGAATGAGTTGTGCTGGTGATTAGACAATACGTCAACTCCCTGTCACACCAGCCTGTCTTCCTCACCAACAAACTCCTTAAGGCTCTCTCAGCCCAAACCTTGCCTGACGAGTAGCAATCAATGAACTCCAGCCCCTGAGCTCATCAAAGATGTTTCTCAGCAATGCACAGACACTACCACTTTGCATGCACAGAAGACATTAAATTCGCTGCTCTGTTAAAGAGTCAGTACATCACAGTTTATTAATTCAACTGGGGTAAATACACCCTTCCCTTCAGACATAGCACTGAATTGGTTTATAGTAAAAGTAAAAAGGTTATTGACAAAAGAGAATGGATTAAGTGATACCAAGTAAAAGAGATTAAGGTACAGATGGTTACAAGCAAATAATAGTGAAAACATGAATCTAAAAGTCTAAATCTAGCAAAACAGTTTATTTTACCCACAGTCTCCTTTCTAGCTTTTTGTAGGCCAGGGCCCATCCCGGAGATCAAATTGCTTGTTTTTTTGGTCTTCTCAGGTGAAAGATAAAGATGGAGTCTCTCTCTGTTCCTTTTGTCCCTAAAACAGTGGTTTCCAAACTTGTTCCGCCGCTTGTGCAGGGAAAGTGGCGGCCAGTACGTCCCTCGGCCTGCGCTGCTTCCAGCAGCTCCCATTGGCCGGGAGCAGCGAATCGCGGCCACTGGGAGCCGCGACTGGCCGAACCTGCGGATGCGGCAGGTAAACAAACTGGCCCGGCCCGCCAGGGGCTTTTCCTGCTTAAGCGGCGGAACAAGTTTGTGAACCACTGCCCTAAAGGGATAATGTTGTCTCACAAGTCAGGAAGGCCTCCTGGGGATTCAGTTTCTTGTGTCTCCCTAGAGTGCAGGAGCCATTATAATTCTCTGTATCTTGAGTTCAGGCTCAGGATAACTCCCACTGGTTTAGCTCAAAGGCTTTGTTTACTGCTCATTTGTGAAATGAGGTAAACCCACATTGTAGGCTATCTAGTCTAAAACATATTCTAGTAACATCATACAGAAGGAATCCATGACCACATATAACCTTAACACATGCATTTTACAATGATATTAATAACCAGAATGTTATTAGCTTTCATACGATACCTCACAAGGCATAATTTGTACAAATATT
Source organism: Chelonia mydas (assembly GCF_015237465.2). NCBI lineage: Eukaryota > Metazoa > Chordata > Testudines > Cheloniidae > Chelonia > Chelonia mydas. Next base: position 107,515,982 of record NC_057852.1, read on the forward strand.
ATAGCAGTAGTGTGTAGGGAGTGAATACAGAGGTACCTAATGTCATAGTCTCCCAGATGAGTGCCCAATCACTGGGATGTTGGCTATTCCAGGGTCGTTTTGACAAGAAATTTCATCCTGGAGCTGAGAAAGTTTGGTTGAAACTGATACATTTCCACAAAAGTTTTCAGTTTTGGCATTTTCCAATGAAAAACTGTTTTGTCAAAAAAATTCCCAATCAGCTCTTCTAAAGACCCACACGTACATCCATGTTTCTTTCTTTCTTTCTCTTTACTTCTCCGTGTGTGCCTGCTTTCCCCCGCATGTTAACTGAAGGCAAAACTGTTTGGAAAACCCCTCTTGTATCTAGATTTCTCCTATAATACAAGTCTATTGCTAAAAATAAGAAGCATTCACTACTGTGTGGGCTTTGATTGTTGCTTATTATACTAAACAAGATCATTCAACTCTTATCTGGTCTTCCTCCCAACTTCACAGTCTCCTCCCTCACTTGTTTGGTGTCTCAGCCTGCCATCGCTCATCATATGCAAAAGCTCATAAGCACTTCAGAGAAAGGACTGGTGCCGTTAGGGCCTTGATCCATGATTAGGACCTCTAGATACTATTGTGACATTTGGGGAAGGTTTATATTATAGTCAGTTTATTGATTTCATGATGGCACACAATCAGATCTCATTCAGCAAATCCTATGATCCTGTATTATAGATAAGAATAGTATTCTATTCAGGTAGCAAATATTGACATTTCTGTGAGTAGTAGGTGGATGAAATTACCTAGATACCTTTGCAGTTCAGGTATTTTAATGCCCACCATTCTCTATGTCCAAATTATAGTCCCTATCCTTGAAGATGCTGAGTTGAAGTTACTCAGCACATTGTAAAATTGGTAGAGCCCTGCAAATCTGTGGACCATGTTTATGGATCGCAGATCAGATGTAGATACAAACTTTGTATCCGTGCAGGGCTCTAAAAATTGGGTCCAGGGTGGCCCATGTTCTGTTTTCAGTTACACTGCTGTAAATATAGAATTCCTCCATTGATTTAAGTGGAGTTGCTCCAGGGTTGTTTTTTTGTTTGTTTGTTTGTTTTTGTTTTTGCAACAGTGTAATTGTAGAATGTAGCCATGTCTAGTTAAGAAATAGAAACCTGCAGATGGAAATACATAGGTTTGCAGATGTGTTTATATGTACAGTTTTGTTCTATCAAAGGAATAAGATTATGAGGCACAATTTTTCACAAATTTGACTAAGATACATTATTACAACCTGTCCTGTGAGTGACTAGTAAAGCTTTGCTAACTAATGAGTGGATTAGTGTCCTGAGTAGAGCAGGGTGGAAAGAGGATTTTCCATTTTGTGGGAAATTCTGCAACATAAAAAAAAATGTTGCAGGTCACTCAATGTTACATTTTGTTTTGATTTTGACCTTTACTTTTTTAATGTTTTTATATTAAAAAATGAATTCCATTTCAAAAAGTCATTTTGAAACACAAATTCAAAAGTTTTCATTCTGAAAAGGTCAAAATGGAACATTTCAACATTACCAAAACGCTTGGTTTTGTTTTTTTTTCTAAACAAATGGTTTTGCTGAATGTGACACGTTTTTCATTGCAAAACCATTTTGACAAAAAATTTCCAATCCATTCTAATCCTGAGTTTATGGAACAGTCCAAAAGCTTTAAAATTCCTTCCACCCTGCAAGATGGTTTCTGTTGAATAATAGTGAGTTCATATGAAAAAGAATTTCCCTTCCTGCAGGTACTATGGTGATGAATGCTATAGAAATCCCTACCAGAAAAACAAAACAAAAAAAAACCCAACCCTAAAATAATCATCAACAACAAAAACTCTTCAAAACCAAGCATTGTTTTGGCAGGACTACATGAAATACAAATTCCTATTTTAGAACTTATACTACCTGGGGAAATATGACCAGTGCTTAATTTATAATAAAACAGGTGCCAGGGTTCAAGCAATTTTTTTTTTTACATTCATAACTGATACAGCAAGCCCAGAGGTGCCAGGGTTATAAACGGCCAGGCCTACAGGTGCCGGAGCTCAGCCCTGGCAAGCCCTGGCACAAATTAAGCACTGAATATGACACATCTTCATGAGTGAAGAGAGAAGTGTTCCTCACGCATTGGTGCTTAGGAGAAGAACTACATTTGCCTCAAAAGAGAATGTGAAAATGGCTGGCATTGGACTACCCTTGTAGAGTTAGGGTTTTTTGAGGTGAAATTCATTAATAACTGTAAAGTATTTTGAGATTCTTGCAATATGCTATTGGTTCAGCTCCATTTGAAGTCATTGAAGCTGATGGAGCTATGCTGATTGACACTAGCTGAGGATCTGACCATATATAGCCATAGTGCAAAGTATTTGTTAAAGAGCAAGAAAAAACAAAACCCTGATGATTAATTTAGTCTTCATTTTCTTTATTTTCCGATAAACAATGTTAAGTCCTTTAAGAACACTAAAGCTTGAGTCTTTAGAGATACTCCACAGTTGGATTCATACAGAAGCTGCACTATTTCTCATTGTTTAAATCAATTCATTTGCATTGTGTTGAGTACTCCCAAGCTACAAGATGCTTAAATTGTAAAAAATAAGCTCTTTCTTCATCTTACTGGCAATGTACTGTAAACCACAGCATATAAAATAAGCCATGATGCAAATGATTTCATTAAATTATTAGATTCTATGAGATTAATATTAACAACTGACATTGCTCCATATAACAATAAAGGCTTTTCATTGGTACAGCTAGTTTTAAAATAGTGTGTTGTCATTCTTATCATTTAGTACCAGATGAGAGTAATAAGAAAAGAGCTTCCTCCATCAAACAGCTGGGAACCCCAGCTTCATAGATAAGAGAGGTTGTTATTTGCGACAAAGAGTGAAATGTACTCATTTTTTTCTAGGAATAATGAGATCTACATGGAAATGCAAAGGCCAATTTAACAAATTTGTACAGGCATTAATCTTATGTTTTAAGCTCATCTCAGAAAACGTGGACCTAATTCATGCTTGCTGTAACGTACATTTTCTTTCTGGGTTTTGAATAATCACATGTGGCTATTTTTTGTGATGAGAAAAAATTAAACAGAATGATCAAAATACTGAAAAGAATTGGTTCAAGTCAGGGTCAAGACCAGAATATTGTTATTCTAAGGTACGGAATAAAAACTTGGGGCTTCCCTTAGTGTGAACATTTTTTAAAGGGGGAGAATAGAGATGGGACACATTTCTGTAAAGCATATTTTTAGTCCTATTTTGGGGCTGAGTTTCAGGGCGTGGAGGAGATCCAGCAACCACCATCACTACAGCAGAGTTAGCAGGCCATTACAAGCCAGTGCAATCTAGAGCCCCTGAAGATATGATTATTTTCACTGGGGCTGAACCTATCCTCAGCTCTTCCCGCAATTGGAGGTGCAGGACCATGGTGGAAAGCCACCTTCCCCTTCACATCCCAGGGTTCACCAAACACTTATGCCGCATGTGAGGATTCAGACCTTAGTTTGTAAATCACATTGTTCAGAGCTGAACAATGGGGTTTTACATGTCTTACATTGCATATGCTGAACGGCTGGGTTCTAGCTTGAAAACATAGGCCATTGCTACACTACAAACTTTGGTTAAGGCAAGTTGCATCAACGTACAGCTGCCCAAGTTTGTATGCATTGTTTGGATGCCTGCATACTTGGCTTCTTGCATTAACACTGCATGTACTTACCAGAAGTGGTTATGTCGATGTAAAGTGCAGTGCATCAAGAGGTAGGTATCCCAGTGTATTCCCTGTCCTGCTGTCCACTACAATGCCTTTTAGGAATTTTTGCAATGTTTTGTGCTATAGTAATGACATGCCACATATCTCTATGAGCTAGGGGTCAAGTTCTTCGCATGCAGTTTTCTCTGTCCCACAATGCCATCCATATACCATAATTTACATGCCTTTTTGAAAAAAAAAATCTCACAAACCCATGTGGCACGGTTCGGTGCCTGGCATCTCTGATTGAAGCATGGAGCCTGCAGAGCTCTGCACTATTCTCATGAACGTTGCTCACACAGGATTCTCCTATATCTGCAGACCCTCAGGAAGTACCACAGCAACTGAGGACATGAGGAATTCTTCTAGGAAAGTTTGCTGAAGGAGACCGTGAAAAACAATTCATGGAGCAGATGAAGATGGTGGTGTACCACTTCTGGGCTTAAAAAGTGAGCATTGACTGGTGGGATTGCATGGTAACGCAAGTTTGGGACGATGAGCAGGGGCTGCAGAACTTTCGGATGTGAAAGTCCCACATTCCTGGATCTGTCTGCCAAGCTTGTCCAAGCCTTCCAGAGCAGGGACACCAGAATAAGAGCTGCCTTGACAATGGAGAAGTAAGTGGCAATTGCATTCTGGAGGTTTGCAATGCCAGATTGCTACCAGTCAATAGGAGATCATTTTGGAGTTGGAAGATCCACAGTAGGGGGCTATCGTCATGCAAGTGTTTAGGGCCATTAATCATCTCCTGCTATGCAGGACTAAGACTCTTGCAGGAAATAATGGATGGATTTACAGCAACTGGGCTCCCTAATGGTGGTTGGGCGACAGACGGCATGCATATCCCTATTTTGGCATCAGCCCACCTTGCCACAGAGTACATCAACAGATGCATGTTTCTGGGGTTATGCAAGCACTGGAGGATCACCTGGGATGCTTCACTGATATCAATATGGGCTGGCTAGGGAAAGGGCATGCCACTAGCATCTCTAAGAACACAGGACTGTTCAGAAAGTTGCAAGAGGGGATATTCCCTCCCAGATGGCAGATTACCATTGGCAATGTTGAAATGGCAATAGAGACCCAGCCTACCCATTGCTCCCCTGGTTCATGAAGCTGTACCCTAGCCACTTTGACAGCTGATATGATTTTGGTAGATTGAAGGAAACTGGTGGTATTTACTCACAAGATTGGATCTCAGTGAGAAAAATATCCCAGTGGTTATAGCTGCCCGTTGTGTCCTGCATAATATCTGTGAGGCAAACGGGGAAAAGCTGCTGCCAGATTGGAGGGTGAGCAGCTGTCTGCTGAACTTGAACAGTCATTGCAAGAGCCCAGTGTGGAGTTATGCAGTTGAGGAGCTGTTGAAGACGACTTTAACCACCAGCCACAGCACAGTTAGCTGCTGGACTGTTCTCTGGGCCTGGAGCTTTGTGGGCTGCTAAGAATTGTATAGTGCTTGCTGTACATTTATAAATGTGACTAGGTGTTTTTGTGAAGTTATGAATTCTGTGGTGTTTGCTGTGCATTTAGAAGTACTGTTTGCTTTGACTACTGCTATGCATTCTGCAATATTTGCTGTGAACTAATAAAGATAATTTGATTATCCAAAAATAGAACTTTACTGAGTGGAAACAACCGTGCAGAAAATCAAAGTGGAAAAAACCCCCACAAGAACATCAAACACTTTTTTACATAACTGTGGGGTGAAAATTTAGAAATATAAAGGAAGTAAACATATATGTCCATTTGAGTAAACAAATGTTGTCCGTTGCCACTACACATACACCGATCTGTGAAAACCACAATCGGCATATGTGAAGCTGTGTTTTTCCTTGCTGTCCCCCAGTGTGAAGTGGTAGGGGTAAGGATGTGGACCATGATGCCAGGTGCCAGTTGAGAGGGTGTAGGAAGCAGCAACCATGGAGTTCTCCAAGGACTGCAAAGTGTGGAGAGTCTAGGATTTTTGAACCTAAGGCCAACCAGGGTCTGTAGCATTTAGATTTGCTGGCTGGAAGACCCATTAAGTCCTAGTGCATTTCCTGGTCATTGTCCTGCTGGGACCCCTGGGCCTTTTTCCTGTCCTTTCTGTCTCTGTCTATGCTATTGGCCTTATTGACCTGCCAAGCCCTTTGTACGATGCAGCACTATCTTTCAGGATCTTAAAGAATGTCTTCTCTAATTCTTTTCTTTCTCCTCCTTGTTAGGGTCGGTGTTCTGTGGGCAAGAAAGGGGCACCCCTCCAGGCTGCCACACCAGAAATGGTGACAAAAATAGACAGACGTACCATTAGAATTACAGTAACAGTGGAAAGAGAAAGATAAGTTTCCAAACTCCCTTTCCTTATTCCCATAAACATTTTTAATATGAAATACTTATTGACACTTCAGCTTTAGGGCACCTCAACAAAGCACCGCTCCCCAGCCCTGGTAAGTATGGGCTGGAAGGGATGAGGAGAGTGAAGGATTTTTTGTTGCATGAAGGTATAAAATTTTAGTCCCTATTTCATGGGTACAAGTATAGAACAATGGCACTGAATATTGGCTCTATTTTCCACAGACAGTGATGATTTTAGCTGATATCTCACTCCTGAGGGTCACAAAGGCATAGAAAACACAATTGCTACATGTTGTCCCAAAACCACCTGGGCCCATATGCTGCTAGCCTGTTTACTGTAATGGTGAACTCATCTCAGAGGGGTGTGGGACATTGTTCTACTGCAAAGGAAGAAAGCAGCCATCCCTAGAAACCTTTGGGAGAGGATTACAGAGTACATCCACAAAAGTTTCATTGAGATCTCTCAGGAGGATAAAAGGGACATCCCAATTCACATAAAGTGCTCTGCATGCGCTGCTCCTACCCCCTCACCCGCACCTAACCCAACAGGAAAATGCAAAACGGATGCCGACTTTACCTCTTTTTTTCATGCCACTACCTCTTCTAGTACAAATAAAACAATTAAAAGTCGATACCTGTACCTTGTTAACTCGAGGACAGGACAGGTACCATCTTTAAATGTAAACATTGTTGGGAAAAATGCATTCACACACTTAACTGAGTTCCCTTTCTCTTCATCAGGCTCATCCACCCTCACCTGAAGGGACAGTCTAGACTGTGGCAGAGTCTCAGAGAGGTCCTGGCTCATGGCAGGGCTGGAGTCCCACACTGTGTCTCCCTCCTCATCCTCCTCACTGTTCACAGTCTCTGTCTTGGGCTCCTTTGAGATATCCACAGTCCCCACCATGGTCCTGGTGAGGTCTCCACCACATATGCCATGCAGTTTGTTGTAGAAGCAGCAGGTGTGTGGCACAGCATCAGATTTACTATTGCGCTCTCTGTCCTTGTGGTATCCCTGGCAAAGTTCCTTCACCTTCACACAGCACTGCTGCTGATCGCTGTCAAACCCTTTTGCCTGCATTGCCAGTGCAAGCTGCTCATAAATGTCCACATTTCTACACCTGGTCCATTGCTGTGCTTGCACAGACTCTTCTCCCCACTCGCCCAAGAGATCCAATGCTTTCTGTGTTCTGCAGGCAGGAGTGCGTAGAGCTGACCCGGTCAGTTGGGCAGATTCACACAACAAATGTGAGCTGCTAGGAAAAGGCATTTGAAAACATGCAGGAGACTTTAAAGGGCGGGATAGGGGCATTTAGTCTCTGTGACCCCAGTTACAATTTTAAACTCCCTGCCCACAGAGATCATTATCGCAAGGAAAGAGGAAATTTTGGGATAGCTGCTAGAGGACGATTAGGGTCAACATAGGTCATGCAGTGTCTTTATTTGCACTGCATCACCCTCAGTAGGTCATCCACAGCACTCTGCCATTTGGGGAAGTGGTTTTACCGCTGTAACTGGGTGCTTATGTCAGCCGGAGACAAATTTAAGTGTAGACACATACACAAATAGATTGATGCAAGGTGACTTACATAAACCTAACTTTATACTGCAGATCAGGCCATAACTAACATCCACGTTGCAACTGCTGCTGAACTTGGCCCAGTAACTAAAGCCTACCCAATATACATGTATATATATATACACACATATCAAACATTCTATTTACATATATTTTCTTGATCCTCAGCAGTCAGTTTTTGGAGCATTGTTTGACGTAGAAATGGCATTAATAATTTGGTTGATAGTCTGCTCCTAGCGAGGGATGCTGAAATTGTGTCTATGCAGTTTTTATTAAATCTGTCACCTGCCTTGCATACTATTGACTATGAGGCATTGATGACTTATTTGCAGTGCCTTGCTGGAACAGCAGTTTGTAGTCCAATAACCAATTTAACTTCACTTTCTGCCGCAAATACTAACTTGAGATTGTTAAAGAGCTCCCAGCTGATGTCCTATAATATAAAATAAGAATTGAAAGTTGCTGTGTGAACACAAAAGGCTGTTTGAAAGGGCAAGGGACTTTCTTAAAGAAATATTTAGCATGTTATACGGCTCCTAAAACAAAAATGGTGAAGGAAGCCAAGGCAAAGGCGTAAGTCCCCTGTGCAGAGCAGTGCCACACAAGGGCCAGAGAGGGCAGTAGTGAGCAAGAAAAGATAGCAACCTGAAAACTGTATTTTGAAAAACAGCTGTTTTATAATGTATTTTCATGATAGCTCTCAAAGCATTTTACTGAGGAAAGTAAGTATTATGGCACTTTACAGTTGGAAAAAGTGAGGCATAGAGAGGTAAAGTTACTAGGCCAACCAGTGGGGCAGTGTTGGAACTGGAAATAGAACCCCATTATCTTCTCTTATTATTATCTGATAGTGACCCCTATATTTGGGTTGCTTAACACATTTTATTATAAAAGATTTTTGCAGCCTTCTTTTGAGATGCTCTAGCACCTCTAGCATTGTTTGCAGCAGGCATTTGAAATTTGGCAGGAAAAAAGCCCTTAGGCTACAGAAGTGCCTTCTCTTTGTTCCTTAAAATTCCATTCAGGTTTTGCTGAGATTAAAATCTTTGAAATCTCCATTTCCCTTCTCTCATTAGCATTGTTCAGGAAAATTTTGGCAACATGCTGAAATAATAACACAACGTGAACATTCTAAAGAGCTGGCCCATCCTGCTACCAAAGCAGCAGCAGGGGCAGTAGATGCTTAACTGGGAATGATGGGAGCTGTAGGGTTGGGGAGAGAGTTGGATTGGGCTGGGCTCCCTCCCTCAACCCCATTCTGCAGCCAGTACAGGGTGCCAGCAGCCCATATCCTTTCTCTGCAATAAACCTTCTCCTGCCAGGTAATGAAATTATCCCTAGAGTTCTAGTCATAGAAATCTGTGCTGCAGTGCTGAAGGTTCAAGGTTTAAACCTGTTGAGGATGATGGGGGTGGGGGGAGGATTATAACAGTGGCATATAATACAACTGCTTTTTACTTCTTTTTAATGCTAGGAAATTACAGACCAAAAACTATGTTAAAAGAATGTTGTTTGTTGCAATATAAATAATACAAATATAGACAGTTTGAGAAATAGTCTCTGCCCTTGGATACTATAAATACATAAAACTATAATGGACTTTGTCGTAAATATAAAGGGAAGGGTAAACACCTTTAAAATCCCACCTCTGCTACCATGTCAAGGTTCCTTCCCCACTCTGAACTCTAGGGTACAGCTGTGGGGACCTGCATGAAAACCCGCTAAGCTTATTTTTACCAGCTTAGGTTAAAACTTCCCCAAGGTACAAACTATTTTACCTTTTGCCCTTGGACTTTATTGCTGCCACCACCAAGTGTTTAACAGATAAATAACAGGGAAAGAGCCCACTTGGAAACATCTTTCCCCCCAAAATCCTCCCCAAACCCTTGATGATGTGGCCATATTTTCGGATTCCTGAGCAGAACACCTGGAACATCTACAAAAAGTCTTCGAGCGCATAAGGGAGGCAGGACTAACGGTTAAGGCTAAGAAGCGTCAAATAGGCCTAAACAGAGTGACTTACCTTGGACACCAGGTGGGTCAAGGAACTATCAACCCCCTACAGGCCAAAGTGGATGCTATCCAAAAGTGGCCTGTCCCAAAGTCAAAGAAACAGGTCCAATCCTTCTTAGGCTTGGCCGGTTATTACAGGCGATTTGTACCGCAATACAGCCAAATCGCTGCCTCACTGACAGAACTAACAGAAAAGAAAAAGAAAACAGCCAAATGCCATTCAGTGGACCGAAGACTGTCAGAAAGCCTTTTAACCAGCTTAAAGTGACACTCATGTCTGACCCTGTAGTAAGGGCCCCAGACTTTGACAAACCGTTCCTAGTAACCATGGATGCGTCCAAGCGTGATGTGGGAGCAGTTTTAATGCAGGAAGGACCGGATCAAGAATTCCATCCTGTAGTGTTTCTCAGCAAGAAGCTGTCTGAGAGGGAAAGCAACTGGTCAGTTAGTGAAAAAGAATGTTACACCATTGTCTACACTCTGGAAAAGCTACGCCCATACGTTTGGGGACAGCGTTTGCACCTGCAAACCGACCATGCTGCGCTACAGTGGCTTCATACCGCCACAGGAAATGACAAAAAACTTATTCGGTGGAGTTTAGCTTTCCAAGATTTTGATTTCGACATCCAACACATCTCAGGAGCTTCTAACAAAGTGGCTGATGCACTCTCCCATGAAAGTTTCCCAGAATCAACTGGTTAAAATCGTCCTTGAGATGTGGAAAATATTGTTAGTTTTTATATACTTGGTAGTATATTTAGAGGTGCATGTGTCTTATTAACTCTGTTTTCTCCTAGAGCTCCAGGAAGAAATCACAGCCAGCGTTTCACCCTATCTGTGATTTGGGGGGCGTGTCATAAATATAAAGGGAAGGGTAAACACCTTTAAAATCCCTCCTGGCCAGAGGAAAAACCCTTTCACCTGTAAAGGGTTAAGAAGCTAGGATAACCTTGCTGGCACCTGACCAAAATGACCAATGAGGAGACAAGATATTTTCAAAGCTGGAGGGGGGAGAAACAAAGGCTCTCTCTGTTTGTGTAATGCTTTTGCCGGGAACAGAAATGGAATGGAGTCTTAGAACTTAGTAAGTAATCTAGCTAGATATGCGTTAGATTCTGTTTTGTTTAAATGGCTGATAAAATAGCTGTGCTGAATGGAATGTAGATTCCTGTTTTTGTGTCTTTTTGTAAATTAAGGTTTTGCCTAGAGGGATTCTCTATGTTTTGAATCTGATTACCCTGTAAGGTATTTACCATCCTGATTTTACAGAGGTGATTCTTTTACTTTTTTCTTCAATTAAAATTCTTCTTTTAAGAACCTGATTGCTTTTTCATTGTTCTTAAGACCCAAGGGTTTGGGTCTGTGCTCACCTTTGCAAATTGGTGAGGATTTTTATCAAGCCTTCCCCAGGAAAGGGGGCATAGGGTTTGGGGAGGATTTTGGGGGGAAAGACGTTTCCAAGCGGGCTCTTTCCCTGTTATATATCTGTTAGACGCTTGGTGGTGGCAGCAATAAAGTCCAAGGGCAAAAGGTAAAATAGTTTGTACCTTGGGGAAGTTTTAACCTAAGCTGGTAAAAATAAGCTTGGGGGTTTTCATACAGGTCCCCACATCTGTACCCTAGAGTTCAGAATGGGGAAGGAACCTTGACAGACTTCTTTGAGAACAATGGGGAAAATTTGGCCGTTAAATTGTTCACTATACACATAAATGAGTGAAACAAGAAATGTCCTGTTCAATGCTATCTTTTAGCCATTATTCATAGAGAGATAAAGTGGCTAGGTTCAACCAGTGGGGCAGTGTCCCCTTTAATACAATTAAGGAAACATGGATGAAGTAAGCTGTAGCTCACGAAAGCTTATGCTCAAATAAATTTGTTAGCCTCTAAGGTGCCACAAGTACTCCTGTTCTTTTTGAGAATACAAACTAACATGGCTGCTACTCTGAAACATGGAATGCCTAGTATGTTATGCACCTTTCATGAGCATGTTCTTCAGCAATACTCAAAGAACTAAGTAGAACTCATTACCAAATAGAGGCTTAAGAGCTTTTTACACTAAGGGGTCTATTCAGTTTATGTGAAAGTCCATTAATATAAATAAGAGCTACACAGATGTATCAAGGGGAAAATGTACACTGAGTGATTATTCATTATTTCAAAATACAAATGAACTCTACTCTCTTTCACTAATATGCACCTAGTCATAGTTTACCCATCTGCTTCTAGACCTGTGGTGAAAAATGTATTTAAACTGCTAAGAAAGAACAAGGTTTTAACTATTCTTGTCAGGACATACATTATGAATGTGGTGATGTATTATTTTTTGTTTCTTGGAGGTTTTTTAAGCCTTCCTGGAATTAGGGGCATATTTAATATGCTGTGTACAGCATACTAAATTCTAAATTATTTATGGAGAATAATGGCCCTAGGTACTTTGGAGAGACTTTGTATGGAAAGTTGGGGTGAGGAAGTTAGACTATTTAAAATCCACAAGAGGTCCAGTGCAGAGGAGAAGTTAAAGAGCAGCTAAGATGCTCTGCTAGTTAGTACTGCAAATGCCTAAGGTGGGTTGGATCTCCCTGCTGGCAGGCCAGTTACTCCCCAGCATCAGCTGATCCAAAAGGTTCTGCTTTCCACAGAAAATTTAGAAAAATTTTGCTTTTCGTCTGAAAACACCCAACTCTGTCCTCCCTAATGCATCCTGGTGGTTCTGCAAGAGAGGAACCATAGTGGCAAGAGAGGAAACCCTGGGACATGTATTCCAGCCCACAGGGAAGAATGGAGGCATGCAGCAAGTGAAATATAGCTCTCTGAAGGCACCTTGGTTTACATTCCTGAATTTAAATATTTAGTTTTCAATCAAAAGTTTTCAGCTGAAATTTTTCAACTTTCAATTTCGTACCCAAAATTTCATTGAAAACAATTTTGTTTTGTTTTCTTGAAATTATTCATGTCAAGAAAAATATTCTGACCAGCTCTAATCATATATAATATTTCTCAGGTTCTATATTTAAGGTTTTTCTCCCGTAATGATCTAAAAAGTGAACAACCTTTAAAGGTTGCAAACTGAGTGTGTCCATTTCCCCTTCCTATGTTTTTTCACTTTTTTCTCTCTTCTTCCTATCCTATGCTGCTTCTTACTTTTCTTCTTCTTCTTCTTCTTCTTCTTCTGTAGTCTGGGCTGCAGACTCAGTCTATATTATTTTTATCTATACAGATACGGCCCTTGACCTAAAGAACTTACAGTCTAATTAAAGATAAGATGCAACAAAAAGAATAACAGACAACAGGAAAGAAAGAAGAACTAGAGCAACAGTAATAAGCACATGCAATTACAGGGGCTCTCCATGAGCACAATTAGATGAATCCATCAGCTCTCCACCCTCCAGCCCCCAGCCCTTTTAAAGAGTAAAACTAATCAGGGGCAAGCACAGGGGTCTCATTTCTCAGCTAAAGGAATGATAAACTAAACCAACCAATAGCACAAGAAGATGTGTTGAGCCCTTTACTCTATATTCCTAGGTTTGGCTATAAAGTTGCTAACTAATTTTATCTATTCTGCTGTTCAAAATGTAGGCTGAATGGGTGTCCAAGCACTCACAACTCATACATACCAGAACTATTTTCTTTAAGGGTCATGTTTTCTTGCGGCCAGAGTAGCTGCTCTTTCTATATTATTTGTTCAATTTATTACAGATATGTTTTCTCTGGGAGACATCCTAAGCATTATTTTCCACAGACAGTTTGTAAATCACAAAACATGTATCCTACCACGTTCAGTGCTCCTCAATTTAAAATGTCCCAGATCTTTCACATTTTAATAGAACAATAAACTTTAACAAGTACCTTGGTTTTCAGCTATTGAATTGCTAAACTCCATTTGCTTCTTCCATATGTTTTATATTTTCAAATCCTCTAAATAGCTGCAGTATTTTCAAGTGCACAGCATGGTTCTTCATAGGAAAGGTCAATCATTCTGAGGTATATGATTTAATAATTTTACTGCCCATGTAGGAGATCATGTTGATTACACTTGGAGATAATATTTATTTTTTGCTTTGTTTCTGTTTATTCACTACTTTACTAATGCTTTAAAAGCAATTATCAGAGTTAATGCCTTAAGAGGTGAGCAATCACATCACTTTAGCTTCTATGTATAGGTTTTCCTTCACTTGTACAAATAATGATTTATGCAAAGTCACCCAGACAGCTATTGCTTTCATTGCGAAGTTTATTATCTCCAAGATGAACAGACAAGTCATTAAGCTCTCATAGAAGCATTAGCATAGAAAGATCGCTGTATTGTGATTTTCTGGTTACATGGTTCAATACAATGATGGTTTAAGGAAGTAAAAGCCAATTTTAGCACTGTCATTATAGAACACCGTATGTCATCAATAGGCAGTTATAAATACTATAGCTGATAAGAGTTGCCTCTTCATAAAGGGATATTTCTGTATGTACCAACCGAGCGAGTAACACATGAAAATAATTTATGAAGAATGGTGTTCAGGATTTATCTTTTATCTAACCTGAAATATATTTTTCAGTTACATCTTTGAGTCTAAAAGGTCTGTAGCAAGACAAATCTTCTCTAGAAGGTTCTTTTCATGTCATTGTACATTTTCACATGACAGATGAGTTTTCAAAAATAAGCAAGCTAATTAACTTGGTCTTAAAGAGGGATGCTGTGCTTTTGGCTTTAGCACTAATCCACTATACATCTTCTCTCCTGCATTTAGAAAAGGACATATGATCCTCTCTGGCATATTATGTGGCACATTATTTGTAAAATAAGCATAACCTTTACAATTTGCATATTTACAAGTCATTTAACAGGAGTAGATGTGGGGGGAATCCTTTGATCAGGTTTCTTGGTTGGCTTGGTATCAGAATGTTAACATATTGCTCTGCTATGGGAGCTCTTGGGTTTCAGAGAATCTTTTTGATTCCTGCTTCTGGGATTTTCAGATTTTGGAGGACCCTTTTGATCCCTGCTTCTGGATATCAGGTGCATCACCATGTGTAGGGAAATTCTCCACTGGCGTACAACTGCCAGAGATGATTCTGCCTTCCCCTCTGCCAAAGCACATCCCAGTATAAGGGCCATCCCAGAGATGTTCCAGCTGGGTCCTGGGTGGCTCTGTGGGGTGGTTTTTGTGGCACAGCAGAGCTTTGTTATACATAATCCTCCTCAAAAAGCCCCTGAGGGAACCCTAACTTGCTCTGGGGCTGAGCATCCCTGAATCAAGGAGGTACAATTGGCTCCCTGTGGCTGCCCCTCTCTGTTATGCCCAAGCACAGCAGAGTGGTAGTTAGGGGCTGCCAACTGGATAAACAAAGTATTCTCTGCATGGCTTATGATTTTTATTGATAGTCCACATAACTCGTGCAATATATAAGAAGGTATATTCACCCTTGTGTGAGAGAACCCACTTGAGGGCCAAGGCCAAAGACCAGCCACTCAGAAAGCCAAGGCTGTAGGAGAAAACCCACACAATGTCAGAGACTTGATGAGACTGCATTTGAAAAAGGCTATGAGACCCCATTAAATTGAAATCCTTTCACAGAAGCTACCCCATGTCCAAGTGGAAAATAGCAAGTCTTTATCCACAAACTAAAGTAATGATGTAACACATACTGGGTGGTCTGACAGACATAACTAGACACTCGAGATTACACATGGGGAAGGAAAAATCTATCAGCCATATGCAGGGCACCTGAAAAATCTGATGCAGGGAGATGTGGCTAGGCAGTGACAATATACCAGAAGACCCAAATCAGCACTTTATACCTCAGTTTTCAGATTTGTATTGGGGGCAAGCAGGGCAATATTTTTGTGTTTCCAATGACAAAATTAAAATGATTCTCAGATCCCTAACTGGCTTATTCTGTGAAGTGCTTGAGCACCAGTTGTTCCCAATGATCTCTTTTGAATTCAGATAAACTACCTCTATATTTAAGCACTAATTGTGGGAGTTAGGTAGCTAAATACCTTTAAAAATCTGGCCCTTCAGTACCTATCAGAAATCTCTTCCCTGTGTAGGTACCTGTAGTCTGTGATATAGGCAAAGAGGTGACTCCCTTGGATGAACTAAATAGACTGAGCTTCTTTGCGATGGATGGACGATAAACTGGAAATTCTATGACATATTGCACCCTTTTTATTCTTCTGTTGTTTTGAGCAGGAAGGATAAGAAATCTAGTTAAATCCAGCAGTACATGTAATTTCAATACTAGTTAAATAGTCATCTAAACTTTCCTAGAAATTGTTTCTAATATTCTCTTTTTCTCCTTCCCCGAAACATAGAAACTTTAAAACATCAAAAATGAAAAACCTGCCCACCCACAAAATATGATATGAAAAGAAACTGTTTAATAGCTCAACCTTTTTTTAAATATCTCACTCATTTTCCTCTTATCTGTCTAAACAGATTTATAAACATTTCTTATTTTCAATAAAATGATTTTATGAGTCAGAACATTTAGATCTATTATTACAAGGAAAAGATTTTACAGGTAAATAGGTTGCACAGCATCTTTCAGTTGTTCATGAAAGCCCAACATTGTGCATGTTATGAAGAGAAAAAGATTTTAAAAATTGGCATTCATTGTGCTAATGGAAATATTATGAAGGGTTGTGGGGGATGGGTGGAGGAAGAGAAGTATCTTCTTTCTAGGAACCTAACTTTGTGTGGACAGGTATCTAACATATGTTTTAAAACAAATCAAAGACACTCACAATTTGAATTTATTTTTCTGGGGTTTATAAAATATTTCGGGCTTAGTGAGTGTTCCTAACTGAATATTCTGCAGCTGTGTTTACAGCACATAATGAATAGCCCTTCACAGTGACAACACAACACAGTCCATATTCCTTCTAAGCAGGTTCTTCTCAATTAATTCATTATTTCCCCCAACTGTCTACAGTATGTTGCACAAAACTAGTCTCCTGTAGATATTCAAACAGAAAGAAAATCTAATATAGAATCAAATATTTTATCTTGAATGTTAGGTAAGGATCCTGGCCATATGAATATGGAGTGCAAGAACAGATCCTGTATTTATCATTCATATTATGGAAGTGCCCAAATTTCACTGAGAGCTGCCAAGTCAAATGGGAAGAGACAATGCCTTTCCCCAAATTAGCAAATTCAATACAAAAATTACAGATTGTAATTTGTGCTGTCCATTTAATTTTTGCATTTCACATAGCTAGGACAGCATAAAAGATTTTAAAGGGTGGTTTTTACTTTTGGTACTTCTGTTTTGGGGGAATCCAATTTTTTTTCATGTAGGTCTCAGTCCCTAATATCATCTTGACTGTCTGATTCTAACACACAGAGAAGTACTAACAAAACTGTGACTCAAGTCCTGAGGTCTTTACTCTGGCAAATTCCTCTTCAACCAAAAGGAGTCTTGACTAAATAATACCTAAGCATGATCCCAATTTTGGCTTGTGGGTGGGTGTCCTAAATACTATATGAAATCAAATTTTAAAAATGCCTGAAAACAAACACCTACCATCATACATGTGCATTTTAACAGGACCTAAATCTTGGTCTTAACCTACTTGACAGTGTGAGCTGTATTTTAGAATATTGAACTACAATTATTTTCATCAAAGTAAATGAAAAGGGGTGAATACATTTTAAAAAAATACTGCTACTTTTTAAATTATTCATATTGTGGCAGCGCCTAGAGACATCAACCTCATTGCACTGGTCACTGTGCAAACATATAACAAAGTGATGGTCCCTGCCCTATAGAACTTTAAATTTAAGTATAAGACTAGTGATAACAGGTGGATATAACAGACAGACAGAGGCAGCACCAGGGGACAATGAGATGAACATCATCTGGGTGAATGCTGCTGTCAGCAGGACACCAGCTAACTAACCACTGACAAGTTTTTGGTAGACATCACAGCTGAGATGAGTTTGCTATACTGCCCACAGAGGAGAACTTCATATAGAAATAGTAGATACAATTTCTTACGTAGACAGCTAGAGGCAAGACACAGATAAACAATGCAGAATGGAAAGAAAGTGGCATGCCCAGAAAATTGGAGTGTGAATGGAGATAAAAGGGGAGCATTTGACTGCTGAGAGACCAAGAAACATAAAACAAGAAAGTTACCATAGTTTGTCTTGCAGCTGTAGAATAGCCCAGTATCTGCTGAAAAATCGTCATGTAATTAAACATAATTAATAAGCACTCTGGGAGAGTGTGTTGCTGAGAGATAACGTCAGCCCTTGGGTGTGACCTATGGCATGGTGTTATCCTAGCAGAGCTCATGTCCTGTACTCCTGAGCTACAAACAATGAAGTTTTCCTTATAAAGACTACTTGGTCAACTTTGTTTATAGACTTCCATCTCCATGCTCTGCAACATTAACAGTCCAAATGTGAGTCAGATTGTTTTGTGATCAGCTTATTGTGCACAAATGAGTTAGTGCTAGTGCTAGAGGGGGAAGACACAGCAAAGCAAAACCTTGAGTCTAATATGTCAAACACAAAAACAAGTGAGTCTGAAAGAAACATTGGAATATGAAAATATAAAAACAGGCTTAATAAAGCAATTAGCAAAAATGTATAATGTATTTTCTCCCTGTGAATCAAAGTGTGCAGTGTGTTACAAATCTCACCTGAAACCACAGCCTTCTTGAGTCAGCTGGAAGCAGCAGATTTAGCATTAATAAAGTTCCTGCGGGAGTTGGCCAATGTGCTCTTACAGATAGCATGGTCTCAGGCAGTTCTTTGGGTTCCTCTATTGCAGAGTCCCATCAAAATTTCCTACCTATCCACTGGACAGCTGCTGTGGAGGGAAAGCAGCTGCTGCAGACAGCAAGGGCTAAGTTGCAGGCAGGATTTGATAACAAGAAGGGGTGGAGGAAAAGATAGAGGAGGTGCTGGAGGCTGCTGGCGGGGGTGCTGGAACAATTTGTATAGTGGGGGTGCTGAGAGCCATTGAACCAAACTATAAACCCTGTATGTGATGGAAATCACTTCAGGCCAGGGGTGTTGCCGCAGGGGGGAGCGTCTGGAAATAGAGAGGCGTGCTGGGGCAGAACTAGTGGCTGCAGAGGTTGGATAGAGGGTTGAGGCTGGTTCACAGGGGAAGTGGCTGGAGGTAGCTGGAGGGTGTTAATCTCAGAACTGCTACTAGTACTACATGCCTGCTGTGGACAAGAGGCTGAAACCTAGGGCATTTGCATTCTACAGCCTTTGAGGGGACTCTCCGCACTGAGACAAAACTGCAGCTGGAAGGAAGATGAGGCCTTGCGCCTAAGGACCTTAGGAGATGGAGCCAACCAGTGTTCTGTTTGTGTATCAATGAAGACATTGAGCCCTCAGAACACTTGACTCACGTATACAGTCCCCACTGACACGTTTCAACTATTAGAATTGAAATATGCAAATTAACTGTACATAAATAGGGACGATTGATAGGGATAAGTTACCTCTCATGTTGCAATGATAATACTTAAAAAAGACCTGAGCCGTTGAACCGGCCCCGACTATAACAGTAACAGTTATAAACAAACATGATTACAACTTTTGCTTAATTACAAACTAATTTCTCCAAATGTGCCTGTTTCCAGAGTTTTCAATTAGCTCTAGCTTACAAGAACCATGTCTTCACCTGCACCAAAATTAGAAGGGGTTTTGGTTCCAACTTCAGCTTTGAAGCGTCTTCAGTGCTCAGGAATCTCGCTCTCTGATATATCATGTTTTTCCAGAGTTTTCTCCAAAGTTTATATTGCCTGGAGGATAGATTTCATGCCTTTACCTTCAACATCTCTGTATTAGTGGTTTATGCTGAGTGGCTGACCTGACAGATTGCCTATCTCCCAGTGTCACGCTGCCCCAGCTGCAGTCAGCAGCAGTACACTCGGGCTGGAAGCTTCTTCTTATAAAAGAGAGGGGGTGGCTGGGAGGGCATACTTTGAGAGGGCTCTGAGCCTCTGGAGCCTGCTCGCCCACACATCCCTACTTCCCCTGCCTGAAATAGCTTGAATTTGGTGATCTTCCAGGCAATGCTGAAAAAGACACCTGTTTGAGAGGGATTTGGGACAGGGCTATGAGTATGCTTCCTAGAAAGTGGAAGCAGGTAGGTGGCTGGCTGGCTGAGTTCCTGCAGAACAGATTTTAATGCTGCTGAAATTTAATTGGGTTTATTGTATAATTAGGTGCCCTAATCTAATTAAAACCTTGGGTAGAAGACAATTATTTTACATCTAAATAAAATAAAATATATTATCCTGGATGAGCTAAAAAATAAAGACCTCATAGCTGTAGCAAAGGCCTTAGCTCTACTTCTGTCAAAGGCTTTTGTCTTGCCTTTAAAGAGCACCAGAACACTCAAGTCTCTTACCTAGAGATCCCATATTTTTGCCATATTCTGTCTTTCAGTTACAGACCAGATTCCCAGCCCTATCAAACACCACAGAAACTGTGCAGCTACCATCTGATCAAAGATATTTTCCTTAGAGGAGAGAAGTTTTGGATTCAAAATCTTCAGAGCAGCCTTTCAGTTTTACACAAATTAAGCCATTTGGGGAAAAAACAACACAAACTTTTAAAAAAAAATCAAATTGAAGTAAAGCTCTGAGAGAGCCTCAGCTACACATGTCCCTTCAGCCTGCCTGCCAAGAGGATGTTAATATAGTGATCATTCATCCACAGGCCCATCATAATGGATATTTGCAATTAAATAATGCTCTTAGCAATGTTTTGTTTCCTATGTAAGGCCTGTGGCCTGAAGCCCAAGAGAGTAGGGAGCTCACCACTGCGAAAACAGCCCAAAGCTGCTTCAGAACTCCCGGTGGACAGAAGCTCCACAGGGGAGGGAGCTGTCTGCCAGCATCAGTTGGTGAGTAACGAGAAACAACTGAATGAACCAGGCCTCATTAGCATTTCTTTTATGGGACAGTTTGGGGGCATTTGGGTAAAAAAATCAGTTATGTTTGGGGGTAATTAAATGGTATAATCCCGATTCGGAAATAAACAACAAGAGAACTGCACCAAATGTGCCTGTCCAAAGCCTTAGTCTTCCACCACTGGCACAAACGAGATAGGGGACAGAAGAAAGGGGCAACGGTGGCACTCAGCTTCTGGTAGGAGCCCTTGCCTGGTGGCAAGCACTCTGTTCAGAGTCCTACATGCTACTGACCCTCTCTGAAGATGGCAAAAAGGCAGCTTCTGAGAATGAGAGATGACTTTGAGGCAGGAAGTGGTACAGACATGGCTTTTGCTGAAGTCACAGAGGGTGCTGAGAAACTCCAGTGAGGGGCCCCACTATCCAGCAATCAAAGTGCCAATCACTACAGCTGGGTTAGGTGACAAAGTCCCTAGAGTAGGCCAGCAAGCACTTCCTTAGGTGCTGGAGATAGACCTGTCCAAACTCTGGACCCCACTACCACCAGACAACAAACAGTGAGTGGGGGGTGCAGTGGAAGAGGGAAGTCGTTATTGCAGGAACGACTTGCCTCACTGGATACTCACAACCGTAAGTGAAAGACTGAATTTAAGACTATTGCCAAGACACTCTGGGGTGGGTGTGGAAGACTTCAGCGGCTACTGATCAGAGTCAAGTTTTAATTATGAATCCAATTTTAAAAGTTCTATATCGTCTAACCTGAATTTTTAGAAGAAAGTCAAATTTGACCATAGAGTAGTTAAAACAATAGTAGCATCGGTATCGTATCGACTGTAGGAAGCCTCATTGTTAATGGGGAGGAGACCAGATAAACAAACAGTGGTTAATATTGAGTTTGTTTATATTAAACTTCTATCACATATTTTGGTTATTCATTAAGAAGACAGAAGCAAGAAGCAATTTCTTGAAATGAAAAAAAGATATACTTTATGTATGTCCAAGAGATGAGAACTGCTCACAGAGAGATTTCCAACATAATTTTAACATTCTATCTTATTCGGATTATAAAATAGATGCTTTGTTTATCATGGAAATGTGGACTTTGTGACTCAACATGTTACAAAGTATCAGGATCAGATGGGTTACAGTACTTGGAAGGGTCGAATACTGAAAACCATATTCCACTTTTTTCTATACTAATCTTTACCTCTGTCTTTTCTAAGGTTTTCAAAATTTCAGCTTTTGCTTTCAATCCAAGGGAAAATATCATTTATTAAAACCAAGAGACATTTTAGAATCCAGCATTTTTGACTGAATACTTCACAGGTCATACACCAAGTAAGATGCAGTAGTCAGAGAAACTCGTCCAGTATAAGGTGATTCCATGCTCTGTACAGTGCCAAACATCCTATCTGTGATCAATAATCAATCATTCACAATAAGAAATAAAGTTCTCCTTCACACTGTCATGGGGAATGAACTATATTTTCATGATGAAGACAGTGCCAGGGCCTGGTTCAAGGGCCTTTACTACCATCTTCTGAAAACTAAAGAGGATTTAATTCTCAGTGACCAGAATTACAGAAGCAAACTGTGAGAAAGTGTGGCTAGGAATTGAAGTTATGCTCATGTTCATTCCTAGGCAATGTGAGTGCCCATCAGCATAGGAAAATGGATTCATACAATATGTGTATTTTAACTATAGAATGGAAATCAGTGCAAGTATAAGTGCCCTCTTCACTGTGCCTATCCTGAGCAACTGAGCTGGATGTCTCCAGGGGGCACAGAAAGATGAATTAATGTTCAGCTACTCACTCCCAGACCCAAAACCAATGGAACAGGAATGAGTTACTCCATAGCCAATGCTCCAACAGGATGACATTCAGTCCCTGTTCCAGATAAAGGAAGGGCTTAAGGATCCAATAGGGGAAGCCCCATTAGAACCCCAAAGAGCTACTACATGCTGCTGCGCTAAGAGCCCATTGGGGCTGAGATATGTGGCTCCCCTCTGTACAGACTTCTGCCAAACTGTGACTGCTGTACAGCAGGACTGCAGAAGTTCCACTGGGTCACCGCCTTCAGACCCTGTGGACTTACAACTTTCATGTCTCCCTGTGTTTGATACCAGCAATCAACATAGGTGACAAGTGACTGAAATGTGGAATGCTTGCATTTTGTGGTGCATCACACCATAACTGACAGATCATAATGTCTTTAACTATAACCCTTGTTGTAAAGGATGCTTTCTCCCTGTTTTATAAAAATTAAAATTGTGTAAGTCATCTTCTAGTGACTGGTCAACATAGGGGATAACAATGTCTTCTGTAGCTCAAGTAATAGAAGTCTTGTTCTGGGCATCTGAAGGTCTATGATTCAAGATACCCACCAGGGGACCTTATAGCTGCATATGGTAGAGCTGGCTTATCCAGTTTTATAAAAATAACTATAGGTCTGCCCTATTAGAGATGTGGTTTCTATTTCCAACTGGCTGAAGGGATCTTGTGAAACCTTTCCATTGTCTTATTTGTAAAGCGAGGGAGGCTAATACTGACTGCCTTTTAGGGTAGGGTTATGAAGTCTCGGCAATACAGTCTGGAAACTGTACAGAAATATAAATGACAGTCAGTAGCACTGAGCCCAGAAATCATGATCTTCTGCCTTCCAGCTCAATGCAACTTCCCTTCCCATGCACCTTCCTCTCAGCCTTCAAGGTGGAGCATGCCACAAAATTTGGTGCATTTGAGGAGTCTGCATATAGAGGAAAGGGTAAGATGTATGTCATAGACAGTCACATTCATTTTGCAAAAATAAATTTAATTATAATACCTAGCACAGCAATAGTGGTGGTTTAGCTCAGTGGACATTCAGCCCTAAATCAAGCCTAAACAGCATCTGTTTATGTCTTGGAAGTAACACAGTCCAGGCATGGCATTAGTTTAGATTGCATTAGTTAACACAGTATAAACCTCACTCACCTTTTCCTCCCTCCCATTGCAACAGTCTCACATTCTCCTTTCTCTCTAGCTAGGCTGCAAAATGCTTAATTGCATCTTTATTGCTTTAAAATTTCATCTTTTTTTTTTTATTCTTTCAACTTACGTCATTTTTTCATCTGCTGCCTGTTTGAGAACCACTGAACCTGACTCTGAGAAACGTTATCTCTCTATTCTGCCTCTCATTATAAGACATTTTGTTATACTTTGTCTGAAGAATGCTATACAAAAATAAATTGTATTATGTTATACTGAGACATCCCTGTATAGTAGGAGGCACAAATCATATATCATCAGATTTAAGGAAAGATTGCCATCAGGTGTCTAAATGCTTCAGCTACCTCAGCTACCTGTTAAGTTGGTGGGTACCATTGTTTGCCGTCAGCCAGCTTAACTTGTATAATAATTCAATAAACTTATTCTATGCTATTTTGTGCAGGCTCTATAGAACCAACTTATAAAACTTCTGATTAAAAAAAATCCAAATATATCATAACAATATATATATAATTTTCCTTCTCAGTATGATTTCTTTAATTTAGACACATTATTAACCATATAACTGAATCTGTGCTAATATGAGTAATTGCATTGGCAGCTATTCTTCATTCAGTGGGTTGCACATGTATATTTTGAGAAGAGATGCACTGGCCTATATTCAGACTTGGTATAAGAGGTTGAAGCCATAGGGCAGTGGAGTTGCATAGGTTTACAGCAGGGCCACCATTTGATCAGTGAGCCAAATCTTCAAAAGAAAATCCTAAAAAGCACATGCTTAAATAGTCATAGCTGCACTTATGCACATGGTTACCTATTATATACTCCCAAATGCCTGTTTGCACCTGCAAATGTGGTATTTGGGTCTTGCTGGCTGAGCTGCTCTCAGAACCATGAGCACAGAATAGAAGCGTTGTTTGAAATTCTGTCCATTAAGTACTTAGTTAAGTGGCTCCCTTCCCTGTAATATCTGATGCCAAAAGTGTGCTGATGCTTTTACAGTAAAAATAGAAAAATTGTGCTTCCAGACATCTTAAAATCTCCTTGTACCTATAATATATTGAGTGTGGGAGGGGAAGGTAAAACAGAATGAAGGGGATGGGATGAGGAAGGACAAAGATTATAGCAATAAGGTCACTCAGTTTAGGCACATGCACATCTTGGGGTTTCAGTAGTACTATAGGTTTCAGAGTATCAGCCGTGTTAGTCTGTATTCACAAAAAGAAAAGGAGTACTTGTGGCACCTTAGAGACTAACCAATTTATTTGAGCATAAGCTTTCATGAGCTACAGCTCACTTCATCGGATGCATATATATAGTACTATATATGCCCTCCTCTCCCACAGTAAAATAAGCAGACATAGAGTGACATAGTAAATACAAAATATTGACTGGATTTGAGACCAGCTACAGTTAAGTATTGCCTGTAGGTTAAAACCATTCCTGAGATTATACAATACTTCATGAAGCCAGTCTCCGGAAGCTTTAATATCCTTGGCCTATAGTTTACTGCAATTTCCCCTGAAACCCAGTCAGCATTTGTTTAACATTTTTTGGATTGGGCGGAGGGGTTAAAAGAAAGTTTGTTCTGGGAAACACAGATGGGCTGAAATACAAGCTGAGATTCTCCACAATGGCAGAAACAGCAGAATGTGCATGATCTTGCTGGGTGAACTGTTACTTTCTGCACTGCGGCTGTTAGCCTGTTGTTTCAGTTTGGGGGGGGGTAATACTTATTTTTGGTCAGATAAGCATATTTGAACTTACCTCAATGGATTTAAAGGTTTAACACATATATAAAGCAACTACTGGTTTTAATGACTTATTACTATCAAGTATGGACATTTAATCACCCTGCATGATAACCAGTTTAGGCATAGGTGGTGGGAAGGACATATGCATAAACTACACAGGGGCCCAAATTGAGAAGTCTGGGCTCATACTGTAAACAATCCAAAGTTTGGGGATTTTAGGGTTTTGGTTATGCTCATTTATTAAGAAAGAGGCCAATTTGTGGCCTTGATCCAGATTGGGATGAGATTTCATACACCTTCCAAAATCTGGGACTGCTTGGAGAAAATGGGTTTGGGGTTAGGCCAACCTCCAAGAATATAGAATAAAAAGTAATGATTACTCAATAAAAAACACACTCAAAATCGGGATTATATGTCAACTCAAGTACTGAGACAAAAGTGAAATAATGTAATCATATACAAAATGTTTGCTAACCCGGTCTGCAGTGGGTATATTTAATATTTCAGCATCAGTAAGTTCAAATACTATTATAACAGTTAAGAGAATGCATTAAATGTGGGTCACTTCCAAATCCCTAAAGCCAGCACTGCAGCAAGACATTTAAATGATGACATGATGAGTTACAGTCTGCCAGCTTGGCACAGATTCAAAGTGGCAGCAGCTGAGGTGTGCTTTAAAAATAGGGATTTTTTAATTGGATTCAAAATCAATTAAAATCCCATTAGATACAATTGTAGTGATACAAATCATAAAATAATATTTTACAATAAACTATAAAAATGAGGAAGCTTGTATAATTACTGCTGTGGACTGCCCAGGCAGACCCACACCTTTCAATCATGGACAGTAGATATGTAGAAAGGATGCCTTTGACATGTAAAATTTGAAGAGGAGGTCAAAATACATAAAGCAGGATTCAGAGGTTCATGTGTACAGAAGAACTTTGACCCTCCATGGCTAAACATTGCTTTTGGAGATTACGCGCTGGCAAATCTAAATCTCAGAACAATAAGACACGGACCACGACTATTGCATTCATTTCAGTAGAAATGGTTAGTAGTTAGCTATCCAATTCTTTATTCCGGTTGGAGAAAAGTAATGGGCCAAGTGATGCTGGTGTAAATGAGTGCCACACCCAGTCAATGGAACTGTGCCCATTGACAGAGAATTTGGCTCAATTGTTTCTTTAGGGAAAAACAGCAGGCGAGTGTGGCAATTCCACCACCATTTCTGTCAAATAAGGAGATGAAATCCCAAGATCATATCAATTCCAATTTTACTGAGCTGTCAACCTATCTTGGACTAGCATTGCCATCTCCACAGTTTATCATCACCAATTCTTAATTCCTGTGCAACACACCATAGGTGAAGGTTGGGCTTTTATTTTTTTTGTGGGCTTGTATTTCTTTGGACAATTTTTGTGACTAGATCAATGACCCCTACTGAAGAGTTAAGACAATAAAGATGCTTATAAAGATAATGTCTAGGTTTCTGGTAAATCTAATTTTTCAGCTATTGACACAGCCAATTTTGGTTTATGTGCATTATTTTTTTAATAACATTGCATACTAGAAAATTTTAGTTATCACAAGGTATCAATAATCTTTTTTGCAATGATACTTGAAATAAGTGACCCTGCAAAGATTAAGTGCATAACTTAATTGTCCTTGTGTCAGATGGAAAAAACTGTGATTCCCCACAGCAGCCTATTGACTCCTTCAACCTTGCCTCTTGAAACCTTACTGAACACAGAAGCTGATACTGCAGGTTTTATATTTATAATGATTAATTAATTCTGCACTAAGCAATGTTCCTGACTGCAAGAACAAAATCCACTTTAGAAAACATAAATGACAGCTTGCCTAAAATAATTAACACCAGCACTGACAGAATTGGGGTGTTCTCCCTCTGCTTTACACTGGCGTATTTGAGAGAATTTAATTACTAATATTTCTGACTAGCAAAAGACTTGCATTCATAAAAAGCACTTGATGTGTTGGGACTAAAAATTCACATAAAGGATATATGTTACAGAAATGTAGTGCAGCCAAAGGATAAATGCTGGCTAAAAATTGAGAATATAGTTAAATAACTCAGACAAGTGTATGAGAATATTTGTTTTCCGAGGCAATCAGATCATGTTAAAAAAATAACAATCTGCATAACCAAATGTCATCCTGCTCTTTCTCCATCAACCCCACCATGCATAGCACCAGAGTCAGCTGCACTGTAAGGGTTCTGCCATGCAGGGCAGCAGGCTATGGTTCTTCATAAAACTGTTGCTCTGTGCAGGCTTGATATGCAGTGGGTTGATGGCAGGCTGGAGGTCATGACCAGTGGGGCTTTGTAAGGGGAAAATGCAGATGCTCTGGAGCCTTCACATGATTGTTCCATGGCCTTCGGTGGATCCTTCCTTCCCAGGCATTGTAGAAGTTCCCTGACTACAACCCATGTACTCTGCCTTTGCACAGGGAGAGAATTTGGCCCTTGGTATGTTGACTACTACATGCTACTTTAAACAAGGCCTTGAAATAATACCCCTCACCCCTGTGATGGGAGAGTTTTCTCCCTTTTTCCTTTCTTTTCTCTAAGCTAAATGGTCCCACCTGCCAGTCCTAGCTACAGTATAACTGTGTACAGAATTTATTAACTTCAGATTTCAAAGCTCTGATGACCTGCTCCTGTGATATAACTAAGTGTGGCAGGAGCACATAATACTGTCTCTTTCATTTCCCTAGGAATTTCTGGTCAGATTATATAGGTTTCGGTACAAGTGGAGACTCTCAGCCAAAGAAAACAACCCAGAGCTGCTGTTAGACTGTGTCTTTATCAAATGACTGCTTTTCGGATAAATTCTTTGACATTGTCATCAGTTTCCTTCCTGTGAATCCCCAGCCACCAACCCCCTACCACAGCCATAATTTTAATATACATATACTTCAATTTAAATTCTAGGTATTGAGATGGAAATGCCATAACCATCCTTCTTCCCCTTCACCCCCCCCCCATGAAAGCAGACTTGTGTGCACACACACACACACACCCTGTAACATTGATAACCCCATGTTTCACCTGAGAATGGCACTACAAGCAGTAATTTGCACAGGGTTCTGTAGTTCCACCACCGTTTAGTCTAGTTGGCTTACATTTGTATGTGTTTCAACATGCAAACTGCACTCACTTCCCAATGCACCACTATATCAAATCAATTACAGAGGACCAATGAAGACAGTAAGGTCAGGTTTTGTCACATGCTCCTCCTGCTCCCTGTCAGAGGTTTTCTGACAGGTGAGTGTGTGCACTGCTAGACAGAATGAAGCCCATTTTTCCAGCAGTAGGTTTATGTCACAGTGAATTCTGATACATCATCTAGGGCCTAGCCCTGCAAGGTGGAGAGTATTTATTACAATCAACTGTGAATTGTTCCATTTTGAGAGACACACCCCACCGCCCCTCCTGGATTGTATGCATACCTCACTTGTACATTGCATTGCTGGAAGACAAACTTTAGATCAATCCTCCTCAGCCTTTTCTTTACCTATGGGATGGAGAAAGAGATAGCTGTAGGGCTAGAATTACTGAAGCGAGTGCAGGTATGTGTAAGCTATCTTCCTGTGCCAGCCTGTCTCCTCATCCCTTGGGATTCACCCCAAGGGAGCAGAAACGATTGTGAGATGGATGAGAAATCTATCTGTGGTACCTCTTTAGGTAACTTCTGCTTAATTCTAATCATTACTTAATAATGAATAGAATTTACATAGTACTTTACATGTTCAAAGTGCTGTAAGAGCATTAACTAGTTAATCCTCATGACACTCCTGTGAGGTAGGTACATAAGTATTAGCCCCATTCTATACTTCTTTCCATAATAAGGGAACAATTAAGATTAAATTGATTGGCTAACTTTATAGAGACCCTAATTCCTACAAATAGGAAATAACAGGCTTAAATGGGTATACTTCTGGGTGTTTAAGAGCAGTGTTCATCAGCTGGATTGCAACTGATTTTTCAATGTAATTAACTTTGTATCAGAAAATAAACTTTATTGTTTCACTTCTAGTATATTAAGCACAATAGGAGGGATGCCCCATTTTCTCTGGCAATAATCAGGTTCCCTTCAGCCTTGTAATTGATTCAAGCAGGAACCAGATTATTTTCTAGTAAAACAGAGCACCCCTCCTATTATCCCTTAAGTAGCAGTCAGTCTGGGAAGAAAACAGTTACAATGATATATGAAGTACAAGGCAGATGCCAACTAAATAGATCTCTGCCTATGCTGGAAAGAAAGTGCTAAATAGTTTGAAGAATCAACAAAGGTTCTTTCTCAGCTAACTGTTGAACAAATGCTTTGCAAAACATACAAATTTGTCCAACTCATCCTCTGGCTTTCAATCTCTTATTATTGTTTATAATACAAAAGTGCCCCAAGAGTGTCCCCTTTCTGGCTGTGTACCTCCCACCCCAGAGATTCCATCATTCACGTCTCAAAATAGATATGAGTAGGGCCCTACAAATGTTAGGTCCATTTTGATCAATTTCATGGTCATAGGATTTTAAAAATAATAAATTTCGTGATTTCAGCTATTTAAATCTGAAATTTCACTGTGTTGTAATTGTAGGGGTCCTGACTCAAAGGAGTTGCAGGGGGGGTTGCAAGATCATTGTAGGGGGGGTTGCGGTACTGCTACGCTTACTTCTATACTGCTGCTGCTGCATGGTGGCAGCGCTGCCTTCGGAGCTAGGCAGCTGGAGAGTGGCAGCTGCTGGCCAGGAGCCCATCCCTGAAGGCAGAGCCCTGCCAGCAGCAGCACAGAAGTAAGGAAGGCATAGGTAAGATATGGCCACCCTTACTTCTGCCCTTCTGCCTGCAGAGCTGGGCTTTCAGTCAGCAGCCGCCACTCTCCGGCCACCCAGCTCTGAAGGCAATGTAACCCACACACCTCTTGGGTGCGGTGCTCTGTCCCATCTAGTGGCACTGCGACCACTTAGAGAGAGAGATTAATGAGTTTGTTCGACAGCCTTAGCTGAAGGCCATGTGGCTTTTAGCTCATGCACTAAGCTCCAGAGGTCCCCAGTTGTTGGCAGGCAGGATCGAACTGGGGACCTCTGGAGCTTAACTGGCTGTTAGCTAAAGCTGTAGAGCAAACTCATTAATCTCTCTCTCTAAGTGGTCTCAGTGCCAATAGATGGGACTGAACACCACACCCAAGAGGTGTGTGGGTTACAGCAACAAAGAAGTAAGGGTGGCTATACCATGACCCCCTAAAATAACCTTGTGACTCCCCTGCAACTTCCTTTTGTGTCAGGACCCCAGTGTGAGAAATTCTGGTCCGTCTCCCCCCATGAAATGTGTATAGTATAGGGTAAAAGCATAAGGTAGGGGCTTGAGCCATGGTTTGAGTTATTTTCTAACAACTAGACATTTTTAACCTGGTCCTTCTTGCTGCCAATCGACACCTGGCAGCAGGATTGCACATTTAAAAGGACACT
Organism: Chelonia mydas; assembly: GCF_015237465.2. Taxonomy (NCBI): domain Eukaryota; kingdom Metazoa; phylum Chordata; order Testudines; family Cheloniidae; genus Chelonia; species Chelonia mydas. Next base: position 107,546,791 of record NC_057852.1, read on the forward strand.
TGAAATCTTTAGGGATTTATTATTCTGAAATAAGTGTCCTCATGCAGACTTGCATCAAAATAAGAGGTGTGAATTAAAACAGATTGAGTTATTTTAATGCAAGTTTGTGTGGAGATCAGCCCTGAGGCTGAGATTTAGGTAATCTCTTCTCTCAGTTTGTATGACTAACAGTGACCAGACCTATTTGTTTCTCCTCACACTAGCGCTCAGTTCTATTGCTCTGCTCAAGCCCCCCCCTCCCCCCACTTCCTCCCTGACTGCCAGCTCAGTGGTGCTGTGCCTGCCCTCATTCAGCCTATCCCCAGTCTTTCCTGTTGTCCTAATCTGGTGAGAAGGAAACCTGACACTTTCACTCACTTGGGTGAACACTTCTATGTGTCCCAGGCTTCTGTCCAGTGTTGTCCTAGTATGTTTTTTAGTTCTCCATGACAGAGTGGTGAATAGCTTCCTAAGACAAATAATTACTTCTTGAGAGTGCCCCTTTAAATCTCATTGTGCACAAGATACTAAGCCGAGCACCAAGTTCCATTCCATTTTTCCAAAAGCCCTATTTTAGACCATTTGATCCTGAAATGAAGATCAAACAGATACAGGCACAAGGAGGACTGTAAGCCATTGATGGATATCCAACTCTTGAAGGAACACAGACATAGTTATTACAGCTAACTTTCCCATTTTTCTAACATTATGCTGAGAACAACGCTGCCTTTTAGCTTTATTTTGTGGGTAGATCATCTATTTTAACCAAAAGCAATATAGTACTCTTCTGCAGCACTTTCAAAATCTTTTCATGCCTGTGAGAGTTTGGCTCATTTCACCTCACTCCCCCACCTTTAAAAATAAGGTCATTCTTCTCTCTTTCATTTTAACATGCCAGGAAAACCTTTTCTCTCTCCATTCATGTAAATTTAAACAAACACTTCAAAAGTTAACTCCAAAAAGTTAGTCACAATCCAAACAGCAAGAAGCCATCCAATGCTCACCCCTCTCCCCATCACAACCACCTCCTCACCCCAGACCTTTGTCCTTAAAACTAGGTCAATCTAGGTCCCCATGCTGATCTCCATTCTGCCAAACTCATTCATTTTTTTCTCCAATTTACTGCACAGATAGTGTGAGCTAGAGTTTCAGGTGAGTCATCATGTCCCTGAAAACAAGCTGAACCAGTGGCTCTGCCATAGGTAGTGTAAAACTGCCTCATTGACAACTGCCAAAATCTCAAAGAATATATACTGCAAAGGTTTGACCTTCCTTACTGCAAGCGCTGACTCCCCTGGTGTCCAAAAAAGTCTGAAAAGCCAATTCTGGCCATGCAACAGTGGGACTCAGTTCTGAGTCCAACAAATCCCAAAATGTGGATGTTAAAGGAGCAGAGCAGGCTTCCTTTATCTCCTTGGTTCTTCCTTCGTAGGTTACCTCTGACATACAATTTACTATGAAATACCCACTACCATGTAGCCCTGTACTTGAAGGGAACTCTGTTATTTCAAAGGTACAAAAATGGCCCACTGAGAAAATCTTCTGGACAATTCGCTACTGTTAAGTGACATTCTGAAAGATATTCCTTAGGCATCCTCTGGTACAGCACTTTCCTAAACTGTGAGCTACCATGCTGGAATTTTGTTGCCTGAATTTGCCAATAGGAGATAAATCTTAAAGCAACTGGTATGTAAGAGGGAGCCTGCTGGATTATTGCAGCAAGTGATACCTTTTGAGGGGCTGCATCCCTTTTTTCTCCACCAATTACTCCATTTCTTCCCCTGTGACATTTCTCAGGGATATTGGGAAATTAGAGTCCATCCTCTACCTGCAGCCACATGAACCATATGAAAATTAAAAAACAAAAACACCACCATCAAGAAAGTTTCAGGGAATACCATCCCTGCACCCCTTTCTTTAACTGGCAGGTAAACTATGCTTCTCTTCACTAGGTTATATTTATTGCCCCAGACCATCTGAATAAAATTACCCATCAATTTGACCAATAACTTTCCAGGAGGAGGACAGACATATGCCATGTAAATGCAAAGGGGAAACAGGAATATTTTCATTAATACAAATGTTTCTTCCAGTGCCAAGGTCCATCTCTTCCATCACATCACCTTAACCTGCAGGAGGCACTGCTTCTCCCAGTTCAACACAGTTACCGTATCATTACCGAAAATAAATCCCCAAATATCTATAACCCTAGGACGGCTTACCACAACCTGCAAACCTCAGGCAGAGCAAAAGAGTACCCTGAAATCCCCACCCACAAAGACTTACTCTTCTTCACATTGATCACTGCTAAATCCACAGCCTCTAGCTGAATAATTGTGTAAGGTGTCAAAAATATGTCCCTATCTTCTGTACTGCCCACCAGCACTGTGACATCATCTGCAGGCAAAAAAAAAATATTGACACAATTGAATTCCTATTCTCTTTAATCTGCACATTTGAGCCCTGAAATGCCCTGTTGTTATACACTGTCCACAATAAAGGGTCCAAAGAAAACCAATATAACAATGGATTCCAGGGACAACCTTGCCTTACCGAAGAATCTATCTGTATAGCCATTCTCTTCCTCCCATTTACATAAATATACAACATCTGTAGCCAGTTAATAAACTACAGGGGAATACTATATTGAGACTGGACCAACCATAAGTAAGGTAGGTTCACTCTGTCAAAAGCTGTGGCCTGATCCAAGGTCACAACATAACACTCACTGTCCCTGTCGCATGATTTCGAAAACTGCCCTCAAACTACACAAAATATCTGCCACTGTAAGACCTTTAACTGCATAAGACTGACTGTTCAATATGGCAACAAGACTCCAATTTTCCTCCAAGTCTCCCTTTTGTGGGGGGCTGGGAGGGGAAAGTCTTCATAAAAGGAACATCCCAGTATGCCTCTAATCAAGGCATAATTGAAAGCATACAAGGGTACCATGGGGGGGGGAGGGGGAATCCATAAACCTCTGATAAAATTCCAATGTCAAACTGTCCGCACCTGAGGAAGTTCCCTTCATCAGTGACAAGACAGCTGTGTGAATCTCCATCTCCTCTACTGGTCTCACAAGCAAGTTCCGTTCCTCATCTGCCAACGTTGGAAAGCCTGCAATACGTCTGTTAGAAAGGAGGAATGGAAATCTGTCTTCAAAAGAGCTCGCTGTAATATTCCTGAACTAGCCTCTACCTAACAGCAGGGTCCTGGCAGACCTGCCCAGTACTATACTCCCATAACCCCACCATATCCTGCTGTAGTCTCTTTTCCTATCATCCTGCGAATATATCAGAGGAGACTGCCCCAACCTTTTTTCCCCAAAGTCCTTTGCAAATGTGGCTGATTCCTGCTCCCCTTTGACATGGAACCATTTCCTTCTTGACTTCCTCACCCTTATTTTGATGCATTCTCCACCTTGCAGGCAACTATAAAGAGCTCACAAATGGTTCCGCAATGCTAAATAATGCTTGCAATCAGTTGTATACAGACTTCCTGAAAAGGAAAGTAGAGAGATCACCAGGATCTACTTCATCAATTCCCACCACTCTATCGGAGATGCATAAAACTCCTGAAATGTTTCTTGTTCGATAAAAAGAACAGGAGGACTTGTGGCACCTTAGAGACTGACAAATTTATTAGAGCATAAGCTTTCGTGGGCTACAGCCCACTTCATCGGATGCATAGAATGGAACATATAGTAAGATATATATATATATATATACACATACAGATAAGTACTCCTGTTCTTTTTGTGGATACAGACTAACACGGCTGCTACTCTGAAACTTGTTCCATAAAGATACCTAATTGTAACTACATTGGGTAAACTCATATTTTGTTTCCAATAACCCCAGCCAAGTTACTGTCCTGTACACCCAGAGGTCAACTCAGACCAAGCAGTAGTCAGAAAAGTCTGCGGGCTGCACTGCACTGTACATCATCCGGTCATTGAGATAGCTTGCACATACACCCTGCCCTATCGACTACCTGATTCCCCTCTAAAAAAATTAAATGCCCTCTGCTTTCTTAAATGAGGATGTGCAGAAACATCCTTTAACCCAGTGGCATCACACACTGCTTGTAATAAATTTCATCAGCTCATAACCCTTCAGGTTGCTTCCCTCTATCAGTCACTGCAGCTAAACAATTAAAATTCCCCATTAAAAAACCTGTTAAGAAATTAATAAGAAAAGAGCAACCTCTACGAAAAGATCTTTCCTCAGCTTCTGACACTGTGGGCCACAGATGGAGGCACAATTGTACCCAACACCCAAATAATAGATATCAACTGAAGCCTCTTTCCTGGCTGCAGTTCTACCACCTTCTGCGCCAACACCCCTACTCCATCATAAGTACAAGGCCCTCTGGACCAAAAAGCTGGGTCTCTCCTTCAATCCCTCTGAGCTACTATAACATCACGCCCAGAACATAGTCTTGTATCCTGGATCCCCATTACATCCAAATCCTGCCTTTACAAAAAACAAAGCTCATCATGCATACTCAGGATGGAGTGCATGTTCCAAGTTGCAGTTTTCAGTACTACATAGACAAAGGCTCCAGTCTGAATCATCACAAGAACTCACAATCTTTAAATAGTTGACCACCTTGTCACTGCTACTAAACCTGCTGACTTCCTCCTCTCTCTCTCTCTCTCTCTCACTCTTCCCTTTTCTTTGGCCTTTATTTCTTGCTGATTGGTTCATTATCTCAATGGGGAAGGAGAGGAAGGATGGGGAGAGTTGAGACCCCAGATCCCAATCCCAATCCCAACTCTGATAGTTCTTTCCGAAGTTACTCAAGCCCAGTAACCCGCGTCCCTTTCCCTCAACAAATATGTTTGTAACACATTAACTGGTTCTTCTCTCTGCTCTTGCCATCCGCAACAGTGTCTAATACAGAAAACTTGCTGTGTGTTGGAAATGTTGGAAATTCTGTATGGTTTGGACCGCTTTAGACCACCCTAAATTACTATAGTCCCAGCATTCTCCTTGGACCCTCTGTCCAATTACAAGAAACGCTTCTGTTCCTGAAGTTGAGCAACTCCCCAACTAACAAGTCTAACATATCCAAAGCCTGCCTGTCCATTCCTGGTCACTGGGATTCATGCATAACCAACTGAGCTTGTGGATGTTCCTTCTTCAGTTTTCCTTTTGCCACCCTCCCCATCTCTGATAGTCTCCCCCATATTACCCATGCTCATGTCCCCATTCATGTTGTCCTGATTCAGTGATTCCAACTCCCCCACCCTGACCCCTTCCCAACCTTCTATCAGGCAAGGACAAGGTCAGTCCTTCTCCCAAAGGCCCCGACACTCAGAATGGGGACTTCGTCAACCCTTGCAGGGCTGTTTAGAATCCTCTAAACAAGGATGGGTCATGGAAGAAGGAAGGGTCCTCAATAGTCTGGGGATGATGTCTTTATTGTGCCATGCCTTTGGGTACTGCCCATAAACACATCCACTTTCCCTTCCACTCATGTTGCATCTAATGAAGTCCCATCAGTCCTCAATGTAGTGTGCATTAGAACCACTTCCTCACACCACAGCCTACCCTAACATGCTCTGTAGAGCCACAGGTAAGACAAGATGCATGCCACATAGCACCTAAGTAAAGTACATTGGGAAGATGTTGCACTGATTACTTACCTGGAAAAATTAAATGATGCCTTTCAATTCACTATTCCAAACCCTAAACTGATCATAAACTTTAACTGAAGGCTGCAACACTTTAGCATAACATGAAACTCGGTGCAGAACATCTGCTTCATGTATATTTTCATTGAGGCAGAAAATTGTCACAGTCTTAATAGCAGGTTGGTATAAGGAAATGTCTATTAGATCATCTCAAACCCTAGTCCCCTTCTTAATTTCAAACAGCTCCCAGAAAAATTCCACTTCACCATAAGAGTAAAAGCAGATGTCTAATCCTCTGCTACCTGGCAGGTGTATCACAGCTTTCTGTTGTTCCGGAGAGAATCCAAAAGATTTTTAACAAGAGTCCCAACAACAAAATCCCTAGCGGGACATTTGCCCATGTCCCCCATGTAGCACAATCAAATTATGTATTCCTGCTGGGGCACTGTAGCATGATGTTTCCACTGGGATGAAGCCTAATCCTGACTGGCTCTGACTGCTGCACGGGATTTCTTCCCAGATGGCCCTTCAGGAGACTCACGGCTGGAAACAGGTACCTCAAGTCCTTCCTTATTGCCACTATTCCTCAGTTACTCATTCATGACAGGTCTTTGTGCTCCACCATTAGCACTGGGGCTTCCCTCTGTGCTGCTGAAAACCCCAAGGTCAAGAAGAACAGAAGATCCCACTTCAGATTATTCCAAAAATTGTTTTTTTTCAGCCACTTTTTCCTCTAGTCAACAGAGTGGAGTTCTTAAAATGAATGGACCCCCTGCAACTGAAGAGACCACACTAGTAGCCCCCTCTCCACTTACAGGGGAAGCAGAAGCCACAGTTGTGGCTGCTAAACTGCTCTTTACCCCTCCCTACATTACTGATACAGCACATGTGTGGCAAAGCTCCACTGTATTCCTGCCCCTCCTCAAGACCCTATGCAGAGTGTGAAATGGAGGACACGCCCTGACAACCATTTCTCAAAGTAAGGGGACATATAGTTCCACCACCTCCATACTCAGGGCTCCCTCTGGCAGCTGCACCCCAACAATATGAGGCTGGAAAGCAAACTCTTTTTCCTGCCTGTGGCTTCACCCCAAATCCTTCCCCACCCCCATGCAGTTCCCAAGTCAGCTACCCCACAGGTACCTTTGGCCTAGGGGCACAAACCCCAGCAACAAGGCTCACAACATTGGCTGATAGCACCACAGCATCCACCACCCTGTGCACAGACACTTCTGCATCAGTCTCCAGGACAAACAGACTCTTCCACCATCACATCCAAACAACTTACTGGGGGGAACAAAGTCTCCTTCAGCCCCACCATTGCAGCAGCAGCTATCTTGAAAGAAAGAGGAAGTGAGAATTCTCTCTTTGTTGCCTCTTTGAGCCTTGTTTCTAATTCTGAGCAACTACTTTGTAAACTAGTCTTACATAATTATCTTGCTGATTGTATCAAATCCTTTTATAGATTCTGCTCTGGGGAAGTTTTAACCTTACTCCTGTAGCAACAGAAATTCAGAGGCACAGACATGGTGGTAGTAAAATTAAAGTGTAGCATTGCAGACAAAAGAACAAAACAAAACAACTGCAATGCTTTAATTTTACTACCACCAAGTCTGTTCCTCTAAACTTCTGATTGCTACATGAACAGGTTTCCATATTCTGTTCAACCTTCATGAATAATATTAATTCCTCACAGGGGGAGGGAGGGACTTGTCATTCACACACCACTGCAGTCTAGTGTCATTAGCCCTCTGATTAAACTAAATCAAAGCCCAACCCCCTCCAGCATATTATATGGCCTTTCCATGTATAGTCTGGTATCTACCAAGTTTCCATTTCTTTCCAGAATTTTAAAGAAGGCCATTGAGAAACAACACAATTATGTGAACATCTCCATTTATTTGGTCTTAATGAAAGATTTCAGTCTTGATAAAAATCCAACTATAGCAGTGGAAGAGCTACGTTCCAAAAGACAGCAGCTTTCTCTTTAAAGGGACTTTGGCTGCTGGTCTGTTAAATATCAACAGCACAGTGTTGCCCTGTCATAAATATAAAGGGAAGGGTAACCACCTTTCTGTATACAGTGCTATAAAATCCCTCCTGGCCAGAGGCAACATCCTGTTACCTGTAAAGGGTTAAGAAGCTCAGCTAACATGGCTGGCACCTGACCCAAAGGACCAATAAGGGGACAAGATACTTTCAAATCTTGCGGGGGAGGCTTTTGTTTGTGCTCTTTGTTTTACGTAGTTGTTCTCTCTTGGGACTGAGAGAGGCCAGGCAGAAATCCACCTTCTCCAACCCATCCTAATCCAAGTCTCCAATATTGCAATCGGTATAGGTAAGCCAGGGCAAGGCAGATTAGTTTATCTTTTGTTTTATGTGAATTTTCCCTGTGTTAAGAGGGAGGTTTATTCCTGTTTTCTGTAACTTTAAGGTTTTGCCCAGAGGGGGATCCTCTGTGTTTTGAATCTGAATACCCTGTAAAGTATTTTCCATCCTGATTTTACAGAGATGATTTTTACCTTTCTTTTTTTTTTTTTTTTTTTAATAAAATCCTTCTTTTAAGAACCTGACTGATTTTTTCCATTGTTCCAAGATCCAGAGATTTGGATCTTTGATGATTTTGTAACAAATTGGTTAGGATATTATTCTCAATCCTCCCCAGGAAAGGGAGGGACTTGGGGGGATATTTTGGGGGAAGATGTTTCCAAGTGGTCTCTTTCCCTGTTCTTTGTTTAAAACGCTTGGTGGTGGCAGCACACTGTTCAAGGACAAGGCAAAGTTTGTACCTTGGGGAAGTTTTTAATCTAAGCTGGTAAGAATAAGCTTAGGGGGTCTTTCATGCAGGTCCCCACATCTGTACCCTAGAGTTCAGAGTGGGGAAGGAACCCTGACAGGCCCTTTGGTATAATAGGCTGAAATGCTGTCTTTTACTATGACTGTTATTTTCTTGATTCTGCTTTTATTTTTAATGTCTATTCAGGTTCTGCATAGAACTGTTTCTTTAATGTTCAAGGGTCAGGCTTGCTCTCTAAGGGTACGTCTTCACTACCCACTGGCTCGGCGGGTAGTGATCGATCTATCGGGGATCGATTTATCGCGTCTCATCTAGACGCGATAAATCGATCCCAGAATTGACGCCTGTGCTCCACCTCGGCAGGAGGAGTAAGCAGAGTCGACAGGGGAGCCGCCTCGGTCGACTCGCCGCCGTGAGGATGGCCAGGTAACTCGAACTAAGATACTTCAACTTCAGCTACACAAATAGCGTAGTGGAAGTTGTGTATCTTAGTTCGAACCCTCCCCCCCCCACCCCCAGTGTAGCCCAGGCCTAAGATCTTTATCATTTATAGAATGTCTTTTAAAAGAGATGAGCAAATAAGCTGATCTTCAGATGCTGTTTGTATTTGACCTTCAGACTTCAAATCAGATTACCACTGAACTGAATATAGCTCCCAGAATTGCCTGAGACCTCCTCCCCTTCCTCAACATGCTGTAGGTTCCCACTGTCACTTCCTTTGAGTTTTCTCCTGGGAAAAGGCTGCCTGTACACTTTTCTTGTACACTTTCTTCCTCTAGTGTCTTCTAAGGGGGTTCAATAGGGAGTTTACTCAAACAACAATGGTGTGATATGTCCAAAGATCTTTTCCCACTGACTTGAATTGTAACTTGTCTCTATTTTTACCTTCTTTGTGTGACTCATAATTATGTTGCTATGCTGAAAGGTGCTAACACCTGCCATCAGGTGAGTCTGCCAAGCACTGTCTTTCATAGTCAACAGGGAAGCAATCAAACCCCTTTAAGTAGTAAAGACAGCTGCAACCAATGGAGGGACTGCCCAAGGCCACTGGCTGCATGTGGGCTAAGGGGTTGCCCTGGCTGTAAACCCAGAGGCTTGGAGATTGGGTTGGAGTCTATGTGTGTTAGAGGTAGTAAACTAGAAGGTGTGTGAGCGTTACCCTGAGAGGAAGCAAAGAGACAGAGCTTTTGGGGTTTAGAGAACATTGGAGTGGCATACTTGGGGATTTCTGAGCAAGGAAACCACAGTTTCTACTGTGCTCAGCAAAACTGGATGAAGTGTGCATTTTTTGTAAATAAACAGGAATACACCAAGAACATACCTAACTCATATAATTAATTTCTCATTCTCTTGGAAACAAACCTGCAAGGTTCCAAATGTAGGCTAAAGACATGGAAGAAAGGGGCAACACTGTTGAAGACATTAGTTTTAACACTTAGGACAACTACATACCAATTACATGCCTTGTTAGCACTAAACGTGACATTTCTCAGTAATGTGGCCAGAAAGCTCACAGTTCACTGTTTCTAACTTAAAAGTTTAGTTGAGATGTAATGTATTCAGAATTAGTAGAACACAATAAAAAAAATTCAAATCAATTTTTTCCCCTAGTCCCAAGAAATTTTGTTTAGTATTTGGAACCTACATAAGCAAGATCCAGAGACTGGGCCATTCAATGCAAAAATTTTGAGAGACCAGTGCAAGAGAATACCTAGATTTAGTTCAGACTAAACATACCATCTCCTTTCCTCAGAGAATTAACAGGGAGTGTGGGTAAATGCAGCAGAGCTCATTCATCTGTCTCAGTCTGGAACATTTAAGAGAAACACGATGCACATCAATATCTATGTGGTAGTCGGCATTGTGCTTTTGAAAGCAGCAACGCAGAGACAAAAACTGTATTTCTGTAACTATATAAAATAACTTGAAAATAAGTCATATTCTTGGGCAGCCTTTAAAAAAATAACTACTTGATTTTATTAAATAGTGTCAGCAAACCATCTGAACCTTGCCACAATTTTTGAAAGGAGGGGAAATAATAATTAGCTAGAAATATTAAATAGCACTCCTGCTGATTTTTCTTAAAGAACTGGAGACTCCAAACAGTCAAAATTATGAAGCAATATTGATGTTGGAAGGAAAATACTGCAGTTTCCCCCCAGTTCAGTGCAGTAACCTTTATGGCTTTTGGAAACCAATGTGCAGCATGCAAACTGTTACCTTAGCCCTTAATGTGATTAAACATACTTCAGTCTTATTGTTTACAAGCTGAAGAAACTGGCAGTGTATTTGTCATGGCATAAAATAAATGTCATGCATCTTTAATTAGCAATGTATATCAGTGTTGAGGCTAACACAGACATAAATAAAAGATAAGAATGACATTCACATTCACTAAAATACAGAGCAGAGATTTAAAGATTAATAAACAAAGGAAATCAAAAAGTTTCTGTTGAGCCACATGAATGGATACATTGAGAATAGCTAGTCTTTCTTCTGGGCTTTCTCTCAGGCATTAAGCTCAAAGCATTATAAATATTATAAAAATATTCTTTACACAGAACTAAATATTGTTCAGTGATAAAAATAGCTCGCTTTATTCTCGGTTAAACAGAAGAGAAATACCCTACGGGTAGTAAAGGGCCTTATCAGCAAGGAACAATAAAAAACTGATCAAGGGAAGTAATCTTCCTCATCTCAGAGGGACTACTACAGTTGTTACATTCTACTTGTTGCAGTTTATCTATATGCAAGACTTTATAGTATCTTTCAGATTAATTTGGCATTTCAGAAACCAACTATAGCTTTAGGTCAAGTGACTCAATTTAAAGATTCCTAGTGAGTGTAAACTAATGTGGCGGCTTTCATTTTGGTCTTAGTTAGCTGGTATTGTGAACATGGGGCTAACTGCATGCAATTATGAGGCCTTTATTGAAATTTGATAAAAACAAATGATGACTTTGTGCTAAAAGCTTTTAACATATTTCAGGTGAATGTAATACTTGGGAAAGTGAGGGGTTGATAGCCATTATCTGTTTACTGGGAGCTATTTACATGCCCCCGTGACCACGAAGTCAGTATATGAAGCCTATTCCTGCCCTCAGGTAGGATTTGATCCTACTGTGGTTGAGGTCATGTCTAAAAGTCCCAGTGACTGTTTTAGTGCAGGCTCAAACTGCTACTCCTGTGACGTATCTATCCATTAGGAGATGTGCATTCATATCTGTTTGCAGAATTGGGCCCCTTTGGGACTAGGCCCTGTGTAAACTTCTCTCCATAGCTCTGATTGTGACTGGCTTCACTTCTGCTCTCTGAGTCGACTTCATTCCTAATGAAAGATTATATGCTATTATGGGGTTTGCTTAGCAAAGGCTGCAGTTAAGGATACAAACATATATCCATTATAAACTCATTTTCACTTGTTTATAGCTCTCTGAAAAATTCTTCTGAGATTAAATTTTCCAGGCTTGCTCTTAGCCCAAAGGTGAATGGTTCTGAAGGTTTAAACAAAATCCCTTCTTCCAGTTTTGAGTTAGGGGAGGTTGCGGATAATATACTTTTTCTTTAGTGCTAAGACTTCAAGACATTTTTGGCATAAAGATTGCTCACAAAACAGCTGATCTACACAAACCAAAGCTTTCCAAGTAACCAGCCCCTCCAGGCCACTTTACAGCACTAATTAAAAAATAATCAAGGTCTAGGTGAGGAGAGAATTGGATCTGTATCTATTCAGAGTGAATTTCCTCCGAGTTTAGGTTTGCAATGTTAGCTACAGAATTATTCAACAATCTAAAAAAAAGTCATAAATACTTGTTACATAAGTGAGAATTTTGCATTTATTTCATTGTGGAATTCCATTACTGTCTATTGTTCTGACTGTGAAGATGTAGTCTTATAATAGGATAGTGGCGCAATAAGGGAAATTAAACAGATAACTTTTAGTGTGTTTCAAAAGGTGAAAGAGGAGAGATGTTAAAGGAGCACTTTAAGAGTTTATGCTTTAGGACTCGCTACACCCAGAAGTAGTGCTGATGATCTGTGTCACTTCCAGGTTATTAATAATAAAAGCACTTACCTCTGTTGTAACCACACAGGCCTTTCTGCACTCCTGGCTCCTGCATGTGCCAAGAGTTGACAAATTCATACTGGAAAAGTGTCCCTGGTTTGCACATTCATTGTGACATACACTCAGTGTGGATCTCGCAGGCACATGGTGTACCCAGATGAGCTAAGCTGCCTTGTGTCCTCCATGTTCCAAGGAGGGCTATTGTATCACACAGCCCCAGAGTTTCAAGTAACATTCAAATGTTCTGTTAATTTCCTTATACCTCTATTTTTCTCTTCATCTTCTTTTTTCTTTTCTTTTCTTTTCTTTTTTCTTTTTTTGCAATAATTAGTTTGCAAAAGTCAACAATTATTAATGTATTATCCAGCTCAAAATAGTCCGCTTGGACTTTTCTGTTTGGGGTCCCACAGATCCTGCAGAGCAGGGGTGAGCAAACTTTTTGGCCTGAGGGCCACATCAGGGTTCCAAAACTGTATGGAGGGATGGGTAGGGAAGGCTGTGCTTCCCCAAACCCTAACCCTATCTGCCCCCTCCCACTTCCCACCCCCTGACTGCCCCCCTCAGAACACCCCGACCCATCCAACCCCCCATACTCCTTGTCCCCCCCAGGATCCCCTGCCCATAACCGGCCCCCCCGACCCCACCCCCTATCCAACCCCCCCTGCTCCCTGACTGCCCCGACCCCTATCCACACCCCCGCCCCCTGACAGGCCCCTGGGGACCCCCCCCCCCAAAGCCCCTTTCAGAATGCGGCCCTGCGAACATGGGCGGAGGAGCAGGGCAGCCGCGCAGCCAGAGAAAAGTGCTGCTTCCCTCTGGCCGGTTGCGCGGCCTCCCGCGTTTGCCGCGCTCCCGCCACCCACCTGCTCCCCTGAGGCTGCAGGTGAGCCTCCCTTCCTGCTCTCCCCTGCCCCTGCAGTGCAGCCCCCTCCCGCGCTGAGGCTGCACAGGACGTGGGACAGTGGGAGCGGGGCCAGGGACTAGCCTCCCCGGCCGGGAGCTCAAGGGCCGGACTGGACGGTCCCGCGCGCCACCTCTTCTGTAGAGTATTGTTAACATAGGAAGTTAAAATAAACGATAACCTGATGTCGTTGAGAACCCTCATTTCCTATTCTTTTGTTAGGATGAATAATTTGCATCGTTTTAATATCATTAACTGTTTGCTCATTGCTGCAATGCTCACTGTAATGACAAAAATGAAGACCTCAGAAAATCTCTGATATTACAAGACATGCTGCAGTGAGAAATACTTAATGCTATTGCAGACAGTCAGAGGCAAAAAGCTGCAAATGAAAATTACAATAAGTAAGTATAAAATTATTATAAAACTGTCACATTTCTAATATTTCATTTCACTTCTGACCATAAGCTCCACAGCTATAAAAGCAATATCTTTTACTCCTCAATGTGCACTGATGATGGCTTGCATTCTTCAGGGCTTATGATGTTAAAATGCCTTTAATTATGTCCCAGATAGCTGTCCTAAGGCATTCTTAAACCCCTTCAAGGTCAAAGCCTTACTTCTTGCTGATCCGCAGATCATCATTCTATGATTTCTGTTTCACTGACATAATATCTGTATTATTCTTGGGAAACATCATATTACTGTGTAGGGCACACAGGCATAGGATAACATCAACTGTCCCTAAAGGTTCAGATGCTGTTTGCTGATGTCTGTTTCTCCTTTTCTAGTCTTTAAAGGTCAGCTAGATTGAAAACTGAGGTATGTACTTATTTCATATTTGGAACAGATAGCAATATTACTAAGTTACTCCTTTTTTGTTGCAGCTGGGTCATGAATATCAAACATATGGTAAACAGAGGAAACATCTTACAAACTTGTATTTTTGATGACATCTTGTAATGAGAATGAGAAAGAAATGATTGGTTGCCAATCACAGGTACAATTAGGCACCTTGAATGCCCCAGTCTGTATGTAGTTTATGTTGAATTTAAATGATTGCTAGCTACACAGCCCATGGTAATAGACTCTACTCCCAAACCATTAATTTAAACTCTCAGACACCAAAACTCAAAGAAGATTCTTCTTCATGGATCGCTGACCTTGTTGACAAGTATCAAAAAGGATAAATTGCACATTACAGTGGTGCCCACTAGTTCTGATATAGTTAAGGGTCTTTCAATGTTTCTATTGCTATAAACCCTATTTCTTAGGGAATTACAACATCCTCTATTTAAAAAATCACTATAAATTGAAACTGGAGCTTTTTGTACATATGCTCATTCTGAATGTGCAGTATTGTCCATCTGACATGTAGGGTTTTGGGGTTTTTTTTGTTATATACAAACTCCTAGCCACAACTTTATGGCTTATCATGCAAATTACTCTTTCATCATTATGTTTAGACATAAGAGATATATCAGGTCCAGAGAAGTCATTGCAAGATATGTATGTGATCTCTCATGATAATCTTCAATTAAACTTTTAAACACACTTTTTTTAAACCCACAGAAACAAGAAAGTAAAAACAGGAAACAGTCCTTAACTCACCTTGTTGTGAATGGGAATTAGAATAAAAATGAGATCAAATTCTGCCTTCATAAAAATGCTCATAACTCCCACTTAAGACAACAGGTGAATATCTTAGTCCACAGCTTAAGTCTCAGCAATTGCCACTGGGGAAAGTAGGAGACAGGGTGGAAATCTTACCTCAATTTCCAAAGTCCAACATCCATTCTTACATATATAGCAAAGTTGTTGTGCTTGTTTAATGGTGCTACTAAGATCTTCTGCATGTAACTAAACCTCTGAGTTTCATAAGTCCACACAATATGGCCTATTTTATTTATCTCCTTCCTGTAAAAGAAAGCTATTTTATTCTTCTGATAATTTATAAGCCATTTCTTTATTAATTATAATTATTTAAGCAATTTTTGCTATCCCCCAGCAGAAACGGGGATGAAATGACAGTGCATGTTTTCAATGCCGTATTCAAGAGAACGGTGTTTAAAAATTCCTATTCTCAATAATAGGAGTTGTTCACTTAATTATCTGTCCATTGCACTAAAGACTGAGTGCTCTGTGTAATGCAATGTTAATGCAAACGTTTACTTCATCAAAATATCCAAACAAACTAACTAGTGCCCAAGATACAACAATGCAAAGGAGAAAGTGTAGTGGGCCTTATGGTATACTGGGTCTTTAGAGAAAGTCCACTTTACATTGGGTAAGTACAATGCATCTTCAGTAGGTCAGTATGGATTGCTTGGATTTCACGCTCCACATACACCAACCCAGTATACTGAATGAACCGATATATTATCTAGTTGGCATCATTGTGTTTTGTACTTTTGGTTTGTGTTTCTCCTTTTGGCCTATCTGGTCAGAAGAGAAAGATTGGTCTCCACTTATCAATCCTGAAGCTGAATCCACGATAAGAATTTATGAGCAAGGTTTGCAGAAGGGACGAGTAATTTTTGGGTGCCTCAGTTGAGGAGCCTGATTTTCAGAGAGAGGAGGTGCTCTGTATTTTCTGAAAAATTAAGCCCCCTTAAGGGGTGTCAAATCGGGCACCCAAAAATTGAGGTGTCCAAAAATAATTGGTCCATTTTGAAAATCTTGGCTGTAATCTCCTTTCACTTCCTAAATCAGTCCCAGACCATCAGTGAATATTAAAGAATTGAGTTTGAAATGTCCCATGTACAATATTTCAACATATTATACACTTCAAAACCAAATGTTATTTATAACATGGAAAGCATGGTGGTCTCAGGTACAGAAAAATATAACTAAAGGAGTCCCAAAGAAGTTAGTCCGTCATAGCCGCCTAGTCTAGTGAGCAGTTTTGTTCAAGAAGATGGATAGATACAACTAGCCTTTCAAACTCATCTGTTGCTCTTACCTGTAATTAATATTAATTAAGGTTGAGGCTCTCAGACATGAAATGACTGAGGGAATCTGCAGGGTTCATTTTCCTATTTGTCAGCTTTTATTTGAAAACAGCAGGTGAAATTCTGATCTGAGCAATGTTTAGCCCCAAACTATCATACAGATTGTTTTGTATCTCTGTAATTGCAAAAAACTGCTTTTGGTCGAAGCTCATGAACACTTTTTATTGCTAATTTTGGCAATAAACCTTGTAATGAGTTAATTGTAAAACATTAGTGAATCAAGCAAAAAGGATCCATCTGTTTATAAAATTTCAAGGATTTCTTCTGGCCATCACATTTAAAAACCATGATGATAGTCACTGTATCACCTATACTGAAAAAAAAAATCCTTCATTTTCAGATTTAGAATCATAGAATCATAGAATATCAGGGTTGGAAGGGACCTCAGGAGGTCATCTAGTCCAACCCCCTGCTCAAAGCAGGACCTATCCCCAATCAAATCATCCCAGCCAGGGCTTTGTCAAGCCTGACCTTAAAAACTTCCAAGGAAGGAGATTCTACCACCTCCCTAGGTAACGCATTCCAGTGTTTCACCACCCTCCTAGTGAAAAAGTTTTTCCTAATATCCAACCTAAACCTCCCCCACTGCAAATTTCTATCTAGCCAACTTTTATAGCCAAAATGTGAACAGTTAATGGAAACCCATCATATATCAGCCAAAGTTAACTGTACCACACTCTTAATTTAAATACAATTTGGGTGGACTGCATGGTTTGGAAGACTGGTAACAGGATACAAAACCTATCCCCAACTGATCTGAATCTTTCCCAGTTCCATCGTGACAGAGATATAACCATCTGACAGCTGTTCTTTAACATATGCACAGACCAGATCTTACTGGAAAGGTATCTATATACTATTCCTTATAAACCACAGTCTCAGTCTTAGAAGCAAGAACAAGGGCTAAGAGTGAGAAAGTTTTACCATTGACTTGAATGGGAGAAGGATCAGGTAGCTTCTCCAGGTCAATGTTTAAGCACTCTCCGAAATTTACATTGTCACTACTTATCTATTCCATGGTCTATTAAATAGTCTTCTTTTCTCAGTGCTTTCAATGTGGCAGCTTTCATGAGCACTACATTCATTTTTAAAGGAGAAAAATGTAAAAAATTGTAATGTTCCATCAGATTTAAAGATATTGTAAAAAAAAAACAAAAAACCCAGACCCTTTTACAATACAGAAATCAAATCTCTTGTATATTCATGTGGATTACAAAGTAGTTTTCATACCAAAATATTATATTTCTTTTATCAGAGCAAAAGTAAAGATGATACGATACTATTGTCTGGGATTAAAAATATATATAAGAATGGAATATTAATAGCACCATACAATATAAAGTAAAGGAGGATTAGATGAGGTACTATGGGAGCTGATAAGAATTATATGGTTTCCAGCAAAGAAATAAAAAGATAGAGATTGATGGCAATAGGAAATAAAGCTAAAAAGTCGATCACAGGAGTAAACAGGGAATAAGTTTGAGCAATTCTGCAGATAGAAGAATATAAGGGATAATGTTAATTGAATTATAGGCTGTGGCTGTAGGTTCTGCTGCTGGAAGATGAATACTGAGGCAAAGCCAAGGCATCTTGGCTATCACAGGTGCTTCCTTTTCCCCATTCTGTTAGCAGGATTTAAAATCCTGCATGAAGCAGCTGATGTTCTGCTGCTCTATTTGTGGCTGGTGTGGCTTTTCAACTCCACCTAAGATATAAGGGAGGTGTGAGTGGGTCTCTGGGCAGACAAGCAACAGGATTTTCCCTTCAGGGGTTGGTCTAGGGAGTCTAAACTTGTCCACAGCTGGAAATGGCCCACCTTGATTACCACTACAAAAGGTTCCCTCCCCCCGCCACCCTTGCTGGTAATAGCTCACCTTTCCTGATCACTCTCATTACAGTGTCTATGGTAACACCCATTGTTTCATGTTCTCTGTGTATATAAAATCTCCCCACTGTATTTTCCACTGTATGCATCTGATGAAGTGAGCCGTAGCTCACGAAAGCTTATGCTCAAATAAATTTGTTAGTCTCTAAGGTGCCACAAGTCCTCCTTTTTCTTTAAACTCAGGAAGGAGCTTAGAGGCTTTGGTTTATGCAGTTCTATTGTTATCAATAAAGCCAACCTGCAGGAAAGCAGTGAAAGTTTGCACACTAACGCCACGTCTGCATGCTCTGCTGAAGATGGGGGTGGGGAGTGAGCCATTAACATTACTACAAGTAACAGGATTTCTAGAACCCCCCTGCACAAAGTGAAGGAAATAGAAGCAGTCCTGGAACGTCTGGTGGCACAACAAACTGACAGTGTTGTTCTGCAGCACTACAGGCCTTGAAGCAATTTACAAAGTAGCAGCAAGACCACCCTGACAACAACAGACGCACAGTAAGCCTGCAGCCCACCAGTGGAAACTGTTCCAGCACCAACTGTTTCAGGAAGTTATTAACCTTTGATGCTGCTAGTAAGCCAGCCATTCGCTGTCCACACTAGGATCAGAAGAGGACCCAGGGGAGGACTTATTCACTTAAAAGTATGTAGCTGCTACAGCTCAGTGGGAGTTCTGATCTCTTTGTCTGGCCTCTTATGGTGCATGCGCAAGCCGCCTATCTGACCTGAGATGAGGACATTGCTACAGATGGAGGCCATGAAACTGATGATGCGTCTCTGAGGAAGAATCCCAGTAGTGGTTTCAAGGTGATCCTCGTTCTCTCGGAAGGTGGCTCTACTCCTTTTCCTGGCCCTGACAGACTTGGCAAATGACTCGTTCAAGTCTGAGACCCAAACGATACGGAAATGAATGGACTTGATATTGGAGCAATTCGTAGTGCCGTGCCTGGGAGATTGCTGAGTGTGTTAGCACCTCGTAGGGTCATTGAAGATACCACTGTGTAGCTGTATGCTAAATCTGAAGGACAGCTACACAGGCCAACAAGCCATCGGGGCGGAAATAAGGGAATGGGGACTTTGAGGGAGGGGACAATAAAATGTGCTTACTTAGAGTATAGGAAGAATACACAAGAGGAAGGTCTGGTGGATTTTTCTTGTGGGAAACAGGGACACAAAGGAACACTGGCCCTATGCCGATTGCAAGCACGGGAAGATAGGTGGTTTGACTAATGTCATGGACTCCACTAAACCCTGTGAGAATTCTGGGTTCTTGCAACTGGAAGGGGAGATGGTGTCTGGTCTGGTAGTTTTGTGATGTTTAGTTTAGGAATGCTTAGTAAGTCCCATGCCATGTGTCATAGCAGCCCAGGGTTATAAGCTTAAGAATAATGAAATAAATAAGCTACTTGGCAGACTTGGGGAAATCTGACAATGCAGCATTCCATGGAAGCCAAATTAATTTCAAATGAATTCAAGAGCCATCTCAGGCACGTCAGTTTGAAAGAAAAATGACACACATTTCCTCATTCTCAAAACATTTGTATTGTATATAACAACTATTTGGAAGCTTTAAATGGAAATATGTTTCCTTAACTATTTTTTCTCCAAATCTTGCCCCATTGGTTTATCATTATACAATTTCTCATGAATTCTAGGTATTGGGAATCTTAATACATATATCATGTAAAACATTTATTTTAAAACATATTGACTGAAATTTTTAAATAAATAAGGGACAATTTAGGAGCATACCATTCTTGACAGTGTTAAATTCTCATCAACCATAAGACTGAGAACAGCATGAGATAGTAGAAATCTGACCAGTCAAAACCCTAGCTTATTCCAATGGGTACTAATGTAACATAGTGAGCTAATGAAGCTCTGTAAATTTCACTCCAGTGCAGACCACACATATAAAGGTCTCATGCATCTGTTAAGTCCCATTTAAGTGCTTGTACAGATGCTGAGCACAGAGCTGAATTTCACCCTTTGAGTTTTGAAAAGCTACCTTCCATTCTGATTGTATCAGAAAATTAATTTGTTCCGTGCTTCCTCAAATGAGAAACTGGTTCATTCATAAAAGTGCAGTTTTGGACAATACAGTTTATAGTACATTCAGGAATAAACTGGTTTCAAATTGATTGAAAGGTTTTTATTCTTTTTGTCAGTAAAAAATGGTTAGTTGGTAGAGGTATTGACATGTACAGTATTTCAACTGCCATGACTGGAAACTATAAAATAGAAAGACCTTGACAATAACATTTGGTGAGACATATTTAGATGCCTAGTACAAAATAATGAAGACAAATGTTTGTAAAATTATTAGTGCTAAGAAAGCAAAGTGCCCTTAAAGGTTGGGAAGTAGCTTGGGGAACTGCATAAAGGAAGAGAAAATGGTGGGGCAAACATGGTATAAAAGGATGGAATTAATAGCACAGTACATTGTAGTTAGGAGGTCATGATGCTGCAGCAAGAGGTAGAACAAAATAATTAACAGGAAATGTTCAGATTACAAAGAAAATGAAATAGAATGCTATTGAAACGCATTGACAGGAGGTAGGATAATAGGCTAGGGAGATAGTGGGTCAGATCCTCAGCTGGCAGAAATTGCCAGAGTACCACTGAAAGCAGTGGAGCGACATTAAGTTACACCACCTTGGGATCTGGCCCAAATGATTTCACCAGCATCATGAGGTTACAAAAAGACAGAACAAGAGAGCTTTGTCATAATGTTCTTCATCCTTTATATAGGTAATTTCTTAATTAAGGTGAAATTGCCCCCAAATGAGGAGGGCCAAATATAGAGTATGCTGGACCACTTTTGGTCCACAGTGCCTCTTCTTGCGGTGGACAAGAGCAGCCATGCAAGAGGGTCTGTGCAGCCCTCAGAGCCATGAAGGGGCAGATATCAATGTTGGCTATAAGTAAATTTAGTAGGGACAGGCCTATTAGGTCTGCAGTACCTCAGATCCAAAGGCACAAGATCCTTGCATAGATACTGTATACGTGAAGCTCCGCATAAGCTGTAAATATGGTCATTGTGAGTGAGGATATAAAGAGCAGTTCTGTAGTGAGTCTACAGGTTGGGAGGTGAAGTCTGTCCTTCAGCCTCGGAGAGTTCCCCACACAAGGCCCAATAGCTCTCGTTTTGTGCAGGGAGGGTTGAATTTCAATCAATCTGCATATCACATCATCCTAATTATCCAGCTCTTTGTATTAATGATGAAATAATACAATCTTCTATTTTCTCTAATTAAGTTTATTATGGAGACATTTTATGTGCCTATTTTTAAAAAATGAAATTCCATTTCAGTGTCTCAGATCTTATCAATTCTATTACATTACAACATGAAACATTTCATCGGGGAAAAAGAAAAGGCTGAATCAAAACCAACCCTAGTCTTTGATAATACAGATAAAAAATCCAATGCATTCACTTTTCAATTTTTTTGTTAACATTCTGAGTAAAACTTTCCTTATATGAAGTTTTTAAATCGAAAGAGAATGAGGTATCTTATTCTCCTAGAGACATATTTTGTCTGCTTTTCTGGGTTTTTGCTGTTGTTGTTTTCTTTTCCCTGGGAATGCTATGAAATGCCTATGCATCTCACTGTGGCAATATTTCTTCTCAATTTAATAAAGAAAACTTGATAAATAAATTGACACCAATTACCCCTGGGAAAAACAAGTTTGTCTAAAAGACCTTTTAATTATTAGGATGACATTACACTTTGCATGCTGTCAATGCCCAATGACAATCGCTACAAGACAACTGATATGCTGGGATGTTTTCTTTGTCATTGGTGGACAGTGGGGACTTTAGTTTCAATGATTTTCTGACATCATCTGAAAGTGATAGGGTCTATGAATGGTAATAGCAAGATAAAGGATTCCTTGATACCCCATAGAGGAGGCAGTATGTTTTGCTGTTCTCCCAGCACATTCCACAGATGTGCCTCTAGGGTGAATACAACTTAAAATTTTGGCATAGGCTTGAAATCTTATATTTCTCATGGAGCTACTGCACAGCATGGTTTGTATGCTGCTTTGACTAAAGATAGATCACACCAGGTAGCTGACAGCAGTAAAAATATTGGACCTCATTTGTAGCTGCCAGAGGCTGAGGGAATCTTATTTTACTGTTTTTAGAAAAGAAAGTCATAACCCATTTGAATAGCTGTAGCAGGAGAATATATAGACTGTGTTGGGAGCGTAAAAATATCACTTATAAAGCACACAGTAGAATTACTTATAGCACATATCTAATTGTCTTAAATTGCTTACTTCGATCTTCAGTAAACCACGGTTTATGACATATAACTTGTCTAATCTCAGCTATTTTCCTTATGCAAGAGTTCATTGCTCTAGAAGGAAGTATAATTCCTTGAATTATATACAATAGAAAGACAGAGGTTTCTTCAGCTTTATTCCTGGTCATGGAGGCGACTGGAATTAGAACTGTTGATTCCTGTTTCTCAGGGTTGTGGGAAAATAGATGCCTGATTCTGACTGCAATTGTATGGATTTGAACCTCACTGTTCTTACACTAGTTTGACTCCACTGACTTCAACAGAGTTACTCCTGATTCATATCAGCTTGACTGAGAACAGATTCAGGCCCTGTAAGTCTAAGGTGGGTCGTGATGTTTTCCTGAACTGGCCTTGAAAAAAAAACCTGTTTATAATCAGGGATGGTAGTTTCTTTCCAATATTTTAAAAGTGAATAGAAAATAAGGAAATCAGAGGTAAGAGTCCAGAATCATGTATAAATAAAATGAAAACTTGACTCTCAAGTGGACATTTTTAGGCTAACAGATAGAAAACTAAGCACTGAATAGAATGCTGCTATTCAATGGCATTTCAAAATCAAAAGTTACAAACCCTCAAGGAAAAAATGCTTAAACATTTGTGAATTCCCCTCTGCCTCCACTGACTCCCCCTTTTTCAACCAGTTCTACTGAGGATGTATCAGAAGTTAGGAAAAACAAGTAATTTAAAAAGAAAAATAAACAACCTACCGGTCCAGTGGGTAGGACAGCAGTCTGGGCCTTGGCAGATCTGGGTTCATAGTCTCTGCCATGACCTGCGACGTGACCTCAGGAAAGTCACTTTATTTCTCCCCTCCCATGCTTTGTCTTGTCAATTTAAATTGGAATTTCCTTAAGGTAGGGAATGTCTATAACTATGTTTGCATAGCACCTAGCTTAATGGGGCCCCAGCTTCATCTGGGACCTCTAGGCACTACTCGAATAAATAAGAATAAGTTTTTCCGTATGATGAGCACTGCTTTCTGATCCAAGGCCAAGGTGCATCTCCTTGGCCCTGCCCTCACAAATTAAAGTTCCAAGCACATAAACTAAAAACCAATACACATTTTTCCCCCTTAGGAAGAGGAATGGAGAAGGAACCACCTGTAACACATTCTAGTCATCTTGCTTAATGCACCATTGCTAGGAACTCACATAGCAGAGTGAGGGGTGCCGTTTAAAATCGGAGTAGAATTATTTGGTCTTTCACTCAAGCCTATAATGTGTAACAGCACAAAACAAATTACATTGTATCTCTTTACTAAGAAAATCTTCGAATATTACTCACTGTTATGTAACAGCATAAAACGCCTGCTGTCTAAATAGTTGGTAACTACTGAGATTTCAGACCACTGTTTCAATACTCATCTCTCTGTCTATCTTTCTTAGAAGTCATCTCCTTACAATGGAGGGATGGGAAGCTAAACATTTTAGCCTTTTCCTAATACTAGTAATGCTCTTGTATTGTAACCCAATATTAGGTTAGAGCGCAAAGCATAGCCTGTATTCCATTATTGCTTAATTCCAGAATAAATGTTACCATCATCCGTTCACAGAATTATGAACCGGGCCTTTATTTACTTGCACGGCACAATTTTCACACATTTGACAGACCGTTGCTCATGCTCTTCATTGTCAAATTATTAGTGAAATGTAGCATAAGCTTTAAATTTGCAACTGCTGTCCAATCAATAAGATCACACCATCCGAATAATGCTATGATATGTGACATTATCTATTCAACTGTTTTGTTTCTTGGGACTTGTGAACGCTGTCATATTGAAAATGAACACCATTTGTACTGGCAGACTCACCCCCCCCCATTCAACACTTTTCATGAATATATTGAAAAATGAGATACCGGATTAAATAAATTTTGTATGTCATATCAAAACAAAGAAATTAACATTATTTGTAGCAGCAATGTTCCAAGTAAACTGTAGTGAACTTACCTATGCAATCCATTGAATAGGATTTTCAAATAGTATAAATCTTGTTAGGTGTCAACTTGCCACAGCCAGTGATATGTAGACCTTATTCCCCATATTTTCACGACAATAACAAAAGTGCGGTTTGGCATAGTTTTCAAATGCATCAAATTAGTATCCAAACCAGAATTTATTGCTAATAAAAAAGTTTAGTAAAGAAGGCCCTGTAAACTGTAATAAAAGGCTCCTGTATCTTTGGTACCCTAGATCCTAATGTGACAAGGCTATTATTACGCATTCTATCCCAAACGTCTTCTATATAGGTATTTTCCCTGCAGCCATGTTATTTTAATATGTGCACAGCAACGGCATTTTTCCCCCCTGAAAGGTATCCCCGTTAATCAAATTTCACCATCTCCAACAGAATGGCCTATGGCTTACAGCTCACTGGGCTCATCATGTATTATCCTGTGTGATACAGAATGTACTTCCTGTGCAAAAAGAATGACTTGTACTGATCTCCCCTATACTGTCAGCTGAGGCCCCACACAGCATGACAATGTTGTAAAGGCACTGTGTCAGAATGTTTCAAAAGGATTCACATTCTGCCAGTCTGTTCTCTCAGCTGTGGAGCCCTTTTCCAGTGTCATCACAAAGTGGTCTTTGTCTTTCAATAAAGGTGATCCTAACAGGATTAAATGTAATTTAGAGTCAATAAGGTGAAGACTGGTATCAGGCAGTATTATAGTAGAATGGTTTATCAGAATATATAGGATTTGCAAGGTTTTCCATGACCCATTCTGCTGTAAAAAATCAAATTGCAAGAAAGATGTCATTCTTAGTCAAAGCCACCCTCTCACTGCTTCTACAGTGCAAGCAAATCCATTCACAGTCCATTAAAGAAATAAGAACTTTATATTATATTTTATGAATAAAAGCACATTTACAAGAAAACTGAAAACATAATGTAGAATTCCCATCACAGTCTCGTTTATTGCGGCTATAGTGGTAAATAAAATGTTTTCAGTTCTGAATGATACTCTGGCTTAATATACAAAGGCATGTAAAGCCAACTGCATGAAAAGGCTTGAGGTTGGATTCCCAGAGTGGCAGCTCCTAAATCATAACACTGCTAACAGTAATATTCAGCATATTGGTTCCTCAGGTCTGTCTCTATATGTATACAGTACATGTTGTGAGAAGGTCATTCTTTACAGAAGTTTCCTTCCCATTGGCAAGGCAAAATCAGGAAGGAATGACTTCTCAGCAGAGAAATGCTGTGCTGTTTAAACAATGGTGGTTAAAGACATTAGCAAAATTCTGCTACAGGAAAAGTCTGATTCTTATTTCACCTCTGACAGAAGTAATAACAATTTGTACTTCTGTATCACCTTCCACCCAAGGGTCTCACAGTGCTTTAAAGAGTCAAGGATAGCTTGAGTCAAAGAGTAGCAGCCGTGTTAGTCTGTATCCGCAAAAAGAAAAGGAGGACTTATGGCACCTTAGAGACTAACAAATTTATTTGAGCATAAGCTTTTGTGAGCTACAGCTCACCTCATTGGACGCATTCAGTGGAAAATACAGTGGGGAGATTTATATACACAGAGAACATGAAACAATGGGTGTTACCATACACACGGTAATGAGACTGATCAGGCAAGGTGAGCTATTACCAGCAGGAGAGCGGGGTGAGGGCGGGGGGGGGGAATCTTTTGTAGTGGTAATCAAGGTGGGCCATTTCCAGCAGTTGACAAGAATGTCTGAGGAACAGCGGGGTGGGGGGGGGGGAATAAACATGAGGAAATAGTTTTACTTTGTGTAATGACCCATCCACTCCCAGTCTTTGTTCAAGCCTAAGTTAATTGTATCCAGTTTGCAAATTAATTCCAATGCAGCAGTCTCTCGTTGAAGTCTGTTTCTGAAGTTGTGCTACATTGATGACATCTTCATCATCTGGACCCATGGAAAAGAAGCCCTTGAGGAATTCCACCATGATTTCAACAATTTCCATCCCACCATCAACCTCAGCCTGGACCAGTCCACACAAGAGATCCACTTCCTGGACACTACAGTGCTAATAAACGATGGTCATATAAACACCACCCTATACCGGAAACCTACTGACCGCTATGCCTACCTACATGCCTCCAGCTTTCATCCAGACCACACCACATGATCCATTGCCTACAGCCAAGCTCTACGATACAACCGCATTTGCTCCAACCCCTCAGACAGAGACAAACACCTACAAGATCTCTATCAAGCGTTCTTACAACTACAATACCCACCTGCTGAAGTGAAGAAACAGATTGACAGAGCCAGAAGAGTACCCAGAAGTTACCTACTACAGGACAGGCCCAACAAAGAAAATAACAGAACGCCACTAGCCATCACCTTCAGCCCCCAACTAAAACCTCTCCAACGCACCATCAAGGATCTACAACCTATCCTGAAGGACGACCCATCACTCTCACAGATCTTGGGAGACAGACCAGTCCTTGCTTACAGACAGCCCCCCAACCTGAAGCAAATACTCACCAGCAACCACACACCAAACAACAGAACCACTAACCCAGGAACCTATCCTTGCAACAAAGCCCGTTGCCAACTGTGTCCACATATCTATTCAGGGGACACCATCACAGGACCTAATCACATCAGCCACACTATCAGGGGCTCATTCACCTGCACATCTACCAATGTGATACATGCCATCATGTGCCAGCAATGCCCGTCTGCCATGTACATTGGCCAAACTGGACAGACTCTACGTAAAAGAATAAATGGACACAAATCAGATGTCAAGAATTATAACATTCAAAAACCAGTCGGAGAACACTTCAATCTCTTTGGTCACTCGATTACAGACCTAAAAGTGGCAATTCTTCAACAAAAAAACTTCAAAAACAGATTCCAAGGGGAGACTGCTGAATTGGAATTAATTTGCAAACTGGATACAATTAACTTAGGCTTGAATAAAGACTGGGAGTGGATGGGTCATTACACAAAGTAAAACTATTTCCCCATGTTTATTCCCCCACTCCCCCTTCCCTGTTCCTCAGACGTTCTTGTCAACTGCTGGAAATGGACCACCTTGATTATCACTACAAAAGGTCCCCCCGCCCGCTCTCCTGCTGGTAATAGCTCACCTTGCCTGATCAGTCTCATTACCGTGTGTATGGTAACACCCATTGTTTCATGTTCTCTGTGTATATAAATCTCCCCACTGTATTTTCCACTGAATGCATCCAGTGAAGTGAGCTGTAGCTCACGAAAGCTTATGCTCAAATAAATTTGTTAGTCTCTAAGGTGCCACAAGTACTCCTTTTCTTTTTAAGGATAGCTGTGTAATCCTCATCTACCCATTTGCCTGTTCCTCTCCTAGTGTTTGTTACTCTTTCTCAGTTACAAACCACTAGAACTTGAGGTTAAGTAGAACAGTCATTTGTCATAATAGGATGATTACCCTGGTGTCAGCAACCAGAGGGTGATACATTCTTATTCGCCATTCTGGGTGAATTGATGTCTGTTTGCTGGTGTGGGCATATCAAAACTACACTGAAAGGAAAGTTAGTTACAACTTTCATAGTGGTAAGATTTTCTTTCCATAATGTAGCATGTTACATTTACAAAGCACCTTACTAATTAATCCTCAGGGTTGTCCTTATGAAGTAAGTAATTTTAGCCCCATTTTTACAGATGAGGATGAAGAGAGGGTACATGACTTAGTAGAGAGAGAGGGAAGGAATGACCCTTATATAGCAGGTGAAATCCAAACATATACAGGAAATGAAACGTTCACATACGTAGATAGGTAGATATTACTCCCCAATATACAAATGGATAAAATGAGAAACAGATGTTAAGGGATTTCCCTCAGTGATACTGTAGATTAGGCATCTGCCTATCAAATCCCCAACAAGCACTTACTGTGTGAGAAAAGTTACCTAAAACTCTCTCTCTCTGCCTTGGTTATTCCATTTTAAAGTGGGAATCATAACTGTTTAGTTCACAGTGGTTATCTGTGGCCTAACTAAATAATAGTTTTAAAGTATTATGGTCAGCTAATGGAAGAGAACCCAAGGACTTCTCTACTAATCATCTGCTTCTCTACAAATGACATAGAGCATCCTATTTGGCTTGTGCACTGCATCTAGAAATTCAACAACAGCTTTTAAGAATTATCAAACAAATTCCGTGCTGGTCACTATGTTGGGGATTTTTTTAGTGTATTAACTGAAGATTTATATACATAAAAAGTTAATGACTGACTCTTGCAACCTTGTCTATTTGTGATCACTGTTTCTCACATGATCCTCAGTCACTTCACTTACCATAGTCTCATTGCTTAATCAAATTAAATCTAAAATATTGCCTCTACTATTAAAAAAGAAAACAAAAAACACCCTGATCCTCTATTAAATTGACAAAAAATCCCCTTCAGTTTTAACAGAGCTGGTCAACATTTTTGGCATGAAAATATTTACTCTTGGAAAATGTGAGTTTCTCAATATCAAAATATTTTTGAGAAAAATGTTGATTTTAGTGTAATTTTTTTTTCCAGTTGGAAAATTTGAGACAACAAAATCTTTAGCCTGAATTGAAATTTCAAAACAAAACCATTTTTCTTTCATTTTGACTTAAAACGCTGTTTCCTCCTTTCAGTTTTTGGGAAATGAAAGACTTGTTTTTCATTTTGGGTGTTTGGATTTTCAGAGTTTTCGCCCCTTTCTCTCCCTTTTATTTCAACTGCAAAAAGTTAGAAACCACTAAGAAAGTGTGGAAAGCTCTGCTTTCCTCCTGCACTGCTACCATGATGGGAAGCGGCAGGGGCATAAGAGATTGCCTTGCACCCGCTTACAATATTGCACCACTTCAGGAGTTGCTGGAGATCTATTTTTAGCTCACTAGCTCAATTAGAGCAGCACAAGTATGTCTCC
Organism: Chelonia mydas; assembly: GCF_015237465.2. Taxonomy (NCBI): domain Eukaryota; kingdom Metazoa; phylum Chordata; order Testudines; family Cheloniidae; genus Chelonia; species Chelonia mydas. Next base: position 107,576,239 of record NC_057852.1, read on the forward strand.
TCAAGCTGCATACACTCCAGCCTGAAGTGTAGACACAGTCTAAAGACAAGATGTGACAGGATGACACAAGCAAGTAGGTCAGGATGGGGACAGAGAAGACATAGCAACATTGTCAATTAACACTTCAGTCTTTGTTACCATGGCAAGATTCATATCCTTCATTTACGGGAAGGTAATGTAAGGGTGCTAGGCATTTTCAGCTCCCATTAAACAACCAGGCCTCTCATGTATAAGGATTTAGACTCCAGTTCTGCAAAGCATGTGGTAAAGCCCATTAATGGGGCAGATCCTCAGCTGGTGCAAATGGTGATCACTCAGTTGAAGTCAATGGAGGTCTAACAAATTACCCCAGTTGAGGATCTGCCCCATTGGCTTTGATGGGACTAAACAGGTGCTTAAACGTCTTGCTGAATAGGTTTCAGAGTAACAGCCGTGTTAGTCTGTATTCGTAAAAAGAAAAGGAGTACTTGTGGCACCTTAGAGACTAAACTGGTTAGTCTCTAAGGTGCCACAAGTACTCCTTTTCTTTTTGCTGAATAGGGACCATTTACTGAATTGGGGCCTTAAAAAGGATAACTCATGACAGCTTTAATAGGAGTTGTCATGTTGGCAGCTTTAATCACAAATTGAGAATTAACTAATCACTTTAAAGTTCAGCAACTTCTAAAATTACTTTCAATAAACAGATGCAATAGTAAAGCTGTTTTGTTTTTAGAGTGATTTGGGGGATGTTAATTTCTGTGATCAATTAAGAGAACATGAGAAATAAATGTGGCTCTATCCAAACATGTACGTTTTCATTTAAATAAAATAGAAATAAAACACACCCTCTCCAGCATTCTGATGACCTTCCAGATTTCTATGTACAGTATCTATGGATATTTAAGTATAATTAACAACTTCCATTTCAGTATTTAACTTCTTCAAGTTCTGGTTTTTTTGGCGGTCAAAAGCTAATCAATCTTGTTCTCAAATGCTAATACAAGCAATTAAAAATAACATTAATTGAAATACTGCAGGGGCTGTTAGGGTTGGTTTTTTTTTTTTATTTTAACCTCATGGCAACACTAATTTACAGTACTAATTAGTGAATTGCCCTTTGTATTATAAATCTTTGGAAGGGAGAACTGGCCTTTAAAGCCCAACAGAGAGATGCAGATGGTCACTGCACTTTCAGTAAGCCTGCATGTCAGCACTCAGAATATTTATTTCACCTAGTAGACCAAATGTGATGGAATATATTATTTACAGTGAAAACTATTCATTTCTTTTGCAGACAAAAAATGCATTGCCCATTTGTATTGTTGTAAAACTTATAAATCTGCCCTATAGAATAAAATAATATTCCACTAATGTCCTAATTAAAATCAAGAAAATACCCCTATATTCTATAGTACTATAGGAGGAGAAGGTAAATTGTAAATAAGATACACTATAAAACGTAACAAGGAAGAATGGGTAAGAAACACAAATAAGATAAAGACTACATAAGAAACACAAATAAAATGAACCATATACATTAGTTTTGAGTAAATGTAGTTTAAGAACTTTTTTTGTGCAATTAGATATTAACAATTGACAAAGTACAAAATATTAAATAAAAATTAAATCATTCCTATTTTACCTTTTTTTTTTTTTTAACGTAAATCCAGTTTAACATTAGGGCTGTTCAACCCTCTATCCCAAGTCACTTAGGGTATCTTCAAGTGAACATGAAAGACATCCAGAAATGTAACATAGGCTCAAGGAGACTTTGATTTAACAGCAGGGCTGAGCTCCCTTAGTGATCACACTATAATCTATGCAAACAAGAGAGCCCTAATTCATCAGCACTTTCCTGATGATACGGGACTCAATTTTGCAACATACTGTCAGCGGGATTTGAGGGTATACATCATATTCTATGAGGTGTGTGGCATATTCCAGGATCAGGACCACTGATAGGAATTTTTTTCGCTTTTTAAAAAGACTGGGAATAAAATGTGTCATACTTTGCTTCCTATGCAAACAGAGCACTAGACAGTGCCAGCTATTATAGTGTACGTATGCACATGCTTAGACAGCTATAATAATGGGAGGATGGAAAGTAATCGTTTCAGATGTATGAGTCAACAAGAAGTGAAGGAAAATTATCTCAGTGAGGTGGAGTTGGTCAATCCCAGAAAGACTGTGTAATGCCGCTATAGAATTCCTATTTATGATGTTCATTAGGCAGGTAAACCATGAGCACAGTTGTAAAGGTCTAACATATCAGAAATCCAAGTAGGGCTCTCTTACAATAGAAAGTAACGCTGTCCCTGACTGTATGGATTAGCAGTAGGATCTCCTGCTATGGGAAGCCAATGATCTCATTTCGCAAAAGCAGGAAACCCAAATTAAGAGAGACTTGAAGCATTCAATAGATCTGCTCAGGGCTCTAGATCCAAAACCACTGAATCAAACAGCCTGCACACTACGTGCAAATATAAAAACTGGATTGGTTAGAATCTCACTGACATTTCATTGTTTATGCAGTTCAAAAGTGGAACTGTCAAGCATGGTGCAGAAGTGATTAGTTACTAACAAAAATGCTAATTCAATTACACTTTCTATTATTTAGGTTGTTGTTATGATGGGCCTTAAAGCCCTATCTTCACCTTGCATGAATATCAAGAGATGCACACAGTCCTTCTTACACAATATGCTTGAGAGTGATGTTAGATCATACTCTCTATAGTTGGCTTTTATTTCAATAAAAAACTACAGGAAGTCTGGTTGAAAGGATTCCTCGGGACTCTCCCCTGGCCTGCTTTGTTTCAAACATGCCTGTGCTGTAAATAACACTGATAAGCAACAGACATTAGCCACAAAAGTTTATGACCCATCTCCTTGGCTGAATCTGAAGTGCACACAGGATAACTCAGGGGAGAATCTCTATCTTGTGCTGGATGCTAGTGGCCCTATGGGACCAATCTAGCAGCCAATGATGGTAATACTGGGAGTATAGACAAGGATTTCATCTCAGTCTATGCTATGTTGCAGTAAAAATGCTGGCAGCCAGTGTTGCCTTGTCTACACTAAGGTTCTCAATATTGCCACCATTGGTGGAATTACATTGGTGTTAGCAGTACTGGAAAATTAAAGAAAAAAATGCCTAATGCAAACACGAAAGTGAAGAAAATGCTCCTTAAAACTGATGCAAGTTAGAACAAAGCAGTCATGCACAAAAGGAGAGAAGAGAAAAAGAAGAACAAAAGAAGCTGACTCCACGGTGAGGAGAGAAAAATCACAGCAATGGAGCATAACTGCGATCCCAGCTTTGCTCTGAAAGCTGCTGCTGCCGCCAACAAACCTCACACTGCAGTGGGTGAGATCAAGTCTTCCATCGCTAAAGTCAAGGGCCAGGAGGTTAATTTTTACAGAAATAGATTTTAAGCACATATTCAAATGTTATTGCAACTTAAAGTTTATTATGAACTTTGCCTGTTAGATCCAGATAAGCTGGACAACCTCAGAGGAGGTATACGACACCTATAGAAAAGAAAGCATGTGTAAGATTTAACTTCAACATAAGAGCTGAATATAAAATTCTTATTCTTCATTAATTTATTTCCCCAGCTGTAAAAATGGGAAACTTAATAACAATAATAATACCTACTGTACCCATCCTTTGAAAAGCACTTAGAGATCCTGGGATGAAAGACACTACACAGAGTAACAGCAAAGGGTTATTAGTTTCTCTCTTTCACTCTCCTCTCTGCACACACAACACAAATTGCCAAAGAGAGAAAAATAAAGTCTTAATCCTACCAGAGCACATTGTTATAACAGTGGAGCAGGTAAAGTAGATGTGGCTTTTATAATAAAAAAGGAACAAAGCCAGCAATCTTATTTGTTTATATATTAAGTCTTCTGGTCTTTTGTGAACAGCTGCACATTGTACACATCACATGTAAGAGCAAAACAACTTGTTTTTAATCTAAGCATCAGAGCTGTGTGTTTCGTTTCTAGGAAAGGTTTACAGTTTTTCATGTTACTTTTCCTATTGCAAATGGTTCCTTTTTATAAAGAGTGATTTCAACTTTTTTCTCCCCGTTGTTAGAGGCGGAAGGCTGTTTGGTATTGTACACTGAACCCCTTGCTATAACAGGGCTTTTTTCTTTGGCTCTGATGTGAGCTTTGTTACAGCAAGAGTATACTGACAAAATTTTCAAAGCCATGTGAATACATTTTAAAGAGATCCCATCAAGTTCAAGATTCACATTTCTGACAACTTTTTATCTACACTGGCCCAAACTGTGCCTTTTGGCACAGCCCTGCACAAGGCTTGCTCCAGAACCTGTGCCACCCCTGGAGGCACTGCGCTTCAGAGAGGTCCTTCCGGGGTGCAATTCCCACACTGCTTCCCCTTCTCCTTTGGAGAGCGTGGGGACAGTAATTATATTTATAACATTACTCAAACTGAAAGAATTAGAAGGAATGTGTGTGTGTGTGTGTGTGTGTTAAATCCTATATTTGTGTTGATTTGCTTTCTTCATTTGTCAACACTTTCTGTATAATCGTTTTCACTATAATCCTTTTCTTCTGCTTGTTTGGGGCTTTCATGCAGCCTCAGGAGAAAGAAAAGAATATGAACACAGGAGAAGGTGGCTGTAAAATTACAAGAGCTGGCAGGAAAGTCACAGGCAGTTGAAACTAGTAGTAGCTCACATTTAAAATAATTAGATTTCAAGTTGACAGTGTTCCTTTAAACATACAGTTTAAATCACAGTTGCCAAATCCACTACAAAGTAACTTGCCAGTTATTTTACTTCCTCCCTCCTTACACAACAAGGAAAATCATGTATTCCTAACTGAACCTGTCAGTTTAATTATTATATAAAAACACAGACTAGTCATCATTTTCTAAAATATATATTTTTTATTTTACCACATATGGCTTCTTAGGAAGGAGACAGCTCTTAGAAACCAAAAGGCAGATCATCACAGCTCTTCAGTTGATTTTGTTAGTCCATTGTTGGAGATAACTTTGGCATATTCTACTGCTGATCGGTAAGGAACACGAGGGAGAGCTGGGTTTTCAAAGTCAACATGGAAAAGTCCAAATCGACAGCTGTATCCACAAGTCCATTCAAAGTTGTCAAGGAGGGACCACACAAAATATCCTTTAAGGTGGACATCATCAAGAGAGATGGCTGAAATTAACACAACAAATGTAACCTTACAAATGTAGCACATATATAGCTTGTGATTAACTGATTTTTTTATATTCCACTTTTAACAGTACCTGCTATGGCAAAAACAATGTAAATATCAATACTGACAGCCCATGAAAAGATATATTCTTTGCCAGGGTAGTAGCTCAGAGAACTGGTCTGCTTTTACTTTTCTGGAGCACCCAGGCAGTAAGGTAAAGAGAAGCATTAGCAGAGCTGGATATGACAGTGTTTTACTGTTCAGTGTTTGGTCCTATACAGTGCTGTCAGTCTCACCTTCATAGCCACTACAACTCACTAAACTACAAAAAGGATAGTTGACTTTACGTGGAACTCTCTATAACAAGACAATAGGAGCTTCTTTGGCTGCATTCTACCAAGCTAGCTCACAGGTGAATACAAGACAATACCTAGTGTAGACCTTCACTATTTAAAAGGTCTTAATTTCTTAAAATAGAAAGGCTAAGAAAGTGAAAATATTCTTCAAACAATTCCTTATAAAACAAAATCCTGAAACCTAGAACATACGCCATGCTCTTTCCTCTTTTCAGAGCTAAGACCTCCAACCCCTCAGAAGTGACTCATTGATTTAGAGACTGGGTTTAAAAGTGTTCTCTAATTCCATACAGTATATGTGCCATGTCGAGTACAGTTGCCCACTTGCACACAGACGTGATCACATAACATACAATAGCAGGAAAATAATGTGCAAAATTTACTTTTGAAACAATATTTTAAATCCCAAATTCTTCCATATGCAACATACATATTTCCTGAACTAAAGCTAATGTTACCATTTATTGTTTGACTGACCTCTGCTGCAGTTGTACATGATGCAGGGACATACGAGAGAGAAAAAGGTTGAAAAAATAATCAAGTGATAATTTGTCTGACTAGCTGGTGGTTTCCTTGAATAAAATATGAAGTGCAATTGCATGAAAATTGATAATGCACATATAACTTGGATAATCAAAAAGAGCAAAAATTAAGTATACGAAAACCTGGATTCCTTTGATTGGTTTAACTGGGAAGATAAAACAAAGCTAATCTGCTTCTTTCTTCTGTATTCCTGGAACCATAATTGTGTGTGTCACTAATTATACATTTGCATAATTTTTGAACAAAATGTAACAGAAAATCAGTGTATCAACAATAAATGCTGTTTCTCCTGTAAAGCAAAGGGAAGGACAGGAAAAAGTTCTCTTTTAAGTTGCCAGTAGTTCCACAGCAGCCATGAATATTCAGGTGGGGACATGCCTCTGCTTTTTGTCACAGAAAAATATTTAGGTATAGAATTGCTTAGGTACAGTCCAAAAGGAGTCGGACATAGTCTCTGAACTACACAATGCTGTGCTATTGTTAGGAAATAAACCACTGAGGAACCTACTGTATATGTCTTTCTGCATCCAGTAGACAAATTAGGGAACGAAACATCATCACGTGACTTGTCAATTTGATTTATGAGGTACCTAAATCTTGGATGGGGAGTTGGGGGGAACTTGTGTATGAAATCTCTGCTCAAAACAGCATTGCACACAAAGATAACTCAGACTGACAGGGATGGCTGTTGGTCCAAGGAAGCTGGAACAAATGGGAAAGCACCACTCTTCTTGTGTTTCTAGTGCTTTTGACTTAAAACTATTAAAAGGGAGGGGGAGGAGAAGACACGTCAAATAAAAAGATGAGAGACAAAAATAATATCCATGGTGAACTTTTGATACACTGCTGCCTTGATAATAGGACGTTCTCCAAATAGTGAATTTCATGCCGATACTTTGATTAGAAAACACATTAGGAGCTCATTATTTCTAAGCCTTGAGCACGATTTCCCAACATTCCTAGTTAAACTGTGCACTCTCTCTATACTGCACAGACCATAAAAGACTTCGTTTTTTTTGGTAAATGATAGTTCCTCCCAAAGTTCAATAAAGGGTATTTTCGCTGCAGTTTCAAAATACAAATACCTCATACTTCTAACAATTATGATTAATTCGTCTCTCGCCACCTTTAGAGCACAGGACAAGACATGTCTCTTTACAAAGGCCTTTTCCAGTTTTGACAGGGCTGACAAGCTTTTGCTCACCTTGGATATCTTTTTACACTGGACACATCTAAGCACGTTAGGAGAGAACAGACCACGACTGGATAGCAACTGCCTCTTTTAATCTTTGCTGTGCTGTCTAGATATTATGATGTCAGGCACGATATAAATAGACATAGATCTCTCTGCCCCCATTATACCATTAATCACCATAACTGGAAGTTGTGCTAATTACTCTGCCAATGTGGGTGGCCACAATAGCTGAAGGAGATCCTTTAGGTGTACTGCCAAGTATCTAATTTGTCTTGTCATTTTTCACATTAACTGTCTATTCCTTGTAGGGTCACTTCTCTGTACTCATTTTTTCTTGATAGCTCTGCTACCTTTGACACCATAAGCCACCTACCTCTCCACAAGAGCCTCTCATCTTTGGATTTCTGCGACACTGACTACTTGCTTCTTTACCTAGCTGACAATTCCTTCCGTATTACTATTAATGGATCCTCTCCTTCCCTTCCTGTCTCTGCTGACATTTCCCATGCTCTGTCATCATTCCTCTCTACAGTCATCCCTTGGGTGCCCTTGTCTGTTCCCACAGTCTCTCTTATCTCCACAGGCTAATGACTCTTAAATCTATTTCTCCACCCCTGACATTTGTCCAGGCTTATATCACATGTCTCTGTGATATCTTCTCCTGGACTTCCCACCACTTCCTGCAGTGTTATATGGCTAAAAATGAATATGTAGTCTCTGCTTCCAGCTTTACCTATTATTGACAACTACCCTCCAAGTAACTGAAGCTTGCAACCTTGGGGTAATTTGCCTTCTCCTCATGCTTTTCTCTTCACTTCCAGGGTCTCACCAAATCTTATCACTTCTTTCTCTACAACACTTCTAGCCTCTTTCCCTTCCTCTCCCTCCGCACTGCTTAAACTTTGCTTTACCTCTTAGTTCTCTCCCTCTCACCTGAACCACTGTAAACTCCTCTCTTCAATCTCCTTCATCCTCCACTCCTTTTTCAATCTAACCATTGTTTCTGCTCCAACTATATAATAAACCACATTCCTCAAATCCCTCCATCGGCTCCCATCAAGTCAGTGAGTTTTGTTTATATATTTTGCTAAGGTCTTTTGGGGACCATATCTGAAAAAATAATGTGGTTGTACTTGTTCAGTATATAACTATTCTTTGAGCCAATGTGATAATACATTTGACACAATTAATACTTCAAAACAATATCAGAAATGTGTGTGTTCATACCAGGCTAGTAAAGGATTTATTGGGCTTTGGTTTTGCTTAGTTCGTGTCTTCGTGAATGTGCTATAGGATTTCTTTTTGCATGCTGCATTCTGTGCTAATCACTGATTCTTCTCCTGTAAGAATGACATCACTAACAATCTTAACCTGGATGTCAAACTCCCAGTCTGCAGGCTAGTTCCAGTTCACTTGATGTCTTTAGCTAGTTCTCCAAAACAGATTCAGATTCTGCAGAACGAAACCGATTATTTAAAAAAATAAGGCTTTTGGCCCTTATGATTACAAAGAAAGACTTCTTAATATAAACTGATGTAGCCATGATATTTGTGGATCTGGGCCCATATCAATTTACCAGTTCCCTGATACACCAACTCTCCCTGTCCCACAGAATTGAAGCACTTAAAATCTGCGGCTGGTTGTTCAAAGTAGATTTCAAATGCCATTATTGACAAACATTTTACATTTTCCTCTGCCTCCTGTTTCCTGTTACAGGAGGTACAGTGAAGTTAAACACATAAGCATCAATCAACGGGGTTAATGAGAAGTACCAGGGAATACCTGAAGAAAAGCATTTTTAAAGTGTTATTCTGAGACTGACAACTTTATAGCATCTAATGTCTACAGAAAGACAAGCAAAAGATCTGTGAGTATGGAAGCAGCCAGTTTCAATGAACTACTCAGCATATTAATAAGAGAAAGAGCAGGGGACAACAGTGGATGCAATGCAATAAACCTGTTTATTTGAATTCTCCAGCTTTTATCAGTTTAGGGGCTTAACTGGCAATCAGTGAAAGTGCTCCAGGCATTCTCATGTGCTGCCAGAATAGCGAAGACCCAGAACCGATGACTGGCAAGAAATTCATGCAGTCACTTGCTGTAAGGACTGTGACCTCAAGCTCCAACTAGGCAACATTCAATGTCAGAGACGATGAGCAGAAATACACCTCCAGTACTGAGGGTTAACTGGTGGGGGAAAGGAAAGGGAATAGGCTGGCTGCTGAAACGCTCCCAAAAAGGACAAGTTTGGATGTGTGCTTCCTGTGACATTTGATGGATTTTTAATGCCTTTTTTTATATACAGCAACTTAAGGTAGCCCTAATTTAGAGTGCCTTCACAGCTACTCACAGCTTTTTAAGGTGCTATTACTAACACCTGAACAACACTACATGATGCCTAATCAGGATCACTCTGCATTGAAGATTTAATTGGAGAAGTTGCACATGCATAAACCAATGAGAATACTTTCAGGTTTGCAGTATTCTTTAATCTGCAATCAGAACTTGTTTGGAAAATAAAATTCCTTGTAGAATGCAAAGTGGAAACTATGAAATATGTTTCTCCTTCAAAACTTTGGGGACTAGAACATTATTGTATACAAAATCTCTCTCACTGGCCAGAAAAATAATTCAGTCATGCAGCAATGGAAAAGTAGAAATCAAGTGTACAGGCAAATGATATATATTGATTTAAATAGATGTTTGTTAAGCAAGAGAATGAGAAACATTAATTTAATGCTCATGTACGTGATTATACCTCAACATACCTAGCCAGAGTTATAAAATTAAGCCAATCTATGCCTGGGAAAACTTTTAACTTGAACAATAGAGTTAGATCAGCAGTAATCATGGCTGACACTTATGCATTCAATAAAGTGAACTAAAAAGTACAGAGAAAAGATCCAAGAAGAAATTTACATTCAGGAAACATTGGTTGAAAGTTAAACCTGGCTTGCCAGCAAAAGGGCGTCACAGGCAAAAATAGCCCCAATAGAATGATGATTGTAACGCTAACGAACATCTAAACATTTGAAATAGGTTTGTCTGCCCCTTGAAGGAAACAATAAATACCGCCAGAGGCAAGTATGTAGGAAAGTTCAAAATGCTGGACACTTACTGAGAATCAAAAGATATTTATTTCCATTTGTGAGGCACAGATGGAAAATATAGCATAACTATTGAATAGATTTTATATTCACCTGGAGTTAAGTTCTGGTCATACTGAAGGTAATGGCAAAATACCCATTACTTCAATAGGGCCAGATTTTCACGTGTCATGTCAGAGATCCGCAGGCCACAACTTTTTCCTAACGTTATCATTCAAGTGGCTTCAAAATCAGTGAACCCAGTCTGAAAAAAGTTAAAGAGCCAAGTTCTGCCCCCATTATACCTGTATGTAGTGAGGCCGTGTGGCCTGCCTCTGAGCCTGAGGGAGGGATCATTTTCTGCCCCCTTTGGGCGGACCCAGGCCGGGCCCACCCACTCATGCTGGATGCAGAGAGGCAGAACAGGAAGTCTAAGAGGCGGAGCCTCTAGCTCTGTTGAGCGAGAGAACCAGGATGCCTCTGCCTTGTCGCTGGCCCCCTGCCCAGCCACAGCCCTGGAGGAGCGATGGCCCCCCCATAAACAGATGGGCTGGTCAAATGCTTCAACAGGATGCTAAAGGAGATGCTCCTTATGTTTCCCCCACAGGAGCTCTGCCAGTGGGACCAGCTGATCCCTGCCCATACTGTTGGCCATTAGGGAGGTACCCCAGTCCTTCATGAAGTTCTCTCCCTTTGATCTGCTGTATGGTTGCCAACCCTGAGGGCTGTTAGACCTAATGAGGGAAGCCTGGGAACACGCCCTGTCAGCGGTCCAGGAGCTCTTTCAGTATGTCCTCCAATTAGAGGGGTGCCTGAACTGAGCTGGGGATCTGGCACAGGAGAATCTGTGAGCTGCCCAGGCAGCACAAAAGCAGACCTACAACCAGGGAGCCCGGATTTGCACCTTCGAGCCTGGCAACCGGGTACTCCTCCTGCTTCCCTTGGAGGAGTCAAAACTCCTGGCCTGATGGCAAGGCCCCTATGAGGCAATTCGGCAAGTGGGCCCAATTACATATGAGGTTAGACAACTGGACTGACAGAAGAAAAGATAGATCTTTCAGGTGAACCTCCTGAAGCCATGGTGCGAGCGAGAAAGGCTGCTGATTACTTCATTTCTTCCCCCCCCCGACCCCAAACTGGATCTGGGTCCGCAGGTCCCGGAGACAACTGATCCTGAAGAACCACAATTAGGGGGACGCCCTCACAATGGAACAGCAAAAACAAGCCTGGAATCTGTGAAAGGCCTTTCCCAAGATCTTTACTGCCATACCAGGCCAAACTACCCTCATCCAACACACTGTCCTGACAAGCCCAGGAGAGGTGGTCCGGGAAACCACGCAACCTCTCCTATGATGGATGCAGGAGGCTGTGGAGAAGGAGGTCTAGGCAATGGTATAGCTAGGGGTCATTTAGAGGTTTGAGCGAGTCGCACAGTCCCATCATGCTGGTCCCGAAGCCCAGTGGGACCCTCTGATTCTGCATTGACTTCCAGAGGGTGAATTTGATCTCAAAGTTTGATGCCTACCCGATGCCCTTAATCAATGAACTCCTCAACTGGCTTGGTGAGGCCCAGTACATCGCGACTCTTGATCTCACAAAGGGCTACTGGCAGATTCCCCTTGCTCCACAGAGAAGAATGCATTTGCCACCCCAACTGTGGTATATTAATTCACCCAGATGCCTTTCAACCTTCATGGAGCCCCCCATGATGTTCCAGCAGCTGATGGACTGCCTTCTGAACCCCCATAGCTGTGGCCTATTTAGATGATGTAGTGGTGTACAGCCACCACTGAGAAGACCATCTGAAAGAAGTGGCAGCCACTCTTTGGGACCTGCGAGCTGCTAGGCTGATTGCAAACCTGAAGAAGTACTGGATTGGGTGGCAAGAAACCACCTACCTCGGGTACACCAGAGCCAGGCTGGGTCCACCCCACGCACCGGAAGCGGAGAGGTGGAACAGGAAGTAAAAGAGGTGACGTCTCCAACTCAGTGGGGCGAGAACCAGGGGGAAAAACAGAGCTCCCCCCCCGCCTTGCTGCTGGCCCCCGGAGCAGGGACCGAATTGCAACAACCCCCGCCCATGGAGCAGCTGCCATGACTGCTGTCCAGTGAGTTCCCTGAGAAGCTGCCGGGACTGCCAGCTGCCGAGTACCCCAAGGAGACAGAGGACCCTTGAACTACGAAGCCCTATCTGCGGACTGTGGTAGGAAGTAGTCCAGGGAAACCAGGCTTTAGTTTTGCTGGCAGAGCGCGAGTCAGCATGTTTCAGTGGGATCCCTGCTAATTCAGTAGCAGAACCCTCCACCACTGTTAGAGTCCTGGGCTGGGATAAGGTGGAGTAGGGTGAGCCCAAGTCCCTTTACTCCCTGCTGCCAACCCCACCCCTGAGGTGGCAGCCTACCCACCATAGGCCAAACAGCCTGTGTTTGTCTGCTGTCTGTCCAGCCAGGGAGCTGGTCTAAAGACTGCTATTCTGCTGCCCTGCCCAGAAGGCTGAGCCTGACTGCATTTGTTATCTGCCCTAGCCTGGAGGCCAGGCTAAATCCTGCTCCTTGCTCCGCCCCGCCCAGAGGGCCAGAGCAACGAACTGTATGTGCTGTCCATCCTAGCCAGGAGACTAGGCTAAAGACTGATTGTTGCTAGACCCCGCCCAAAGGGCAAAGGCTATAGATTGGTGATTTGCTAATTGACTTTTGACCACTGTGCCGGATGCGGTGGAGTGGCATCCGTCTGAGCCTGTGGGACCGGGAGGGATGACTGCCAACCCACTACACTTTACAATTCCAGAGGAGTCAAGAGAGTTGTACTGGTGTAACTGAGGAAAGAACTCCCCCAATTACTTAAAAAATCCTGCAATGCTACCAACATTATGCAAACAACATGCTAATAAAATATGTCTGAACTGAGTAGATAAATGATTGGGTTCTTTTGGGGAAAAGGTTTCAGTGACACTCAGTTTCTCATTTTACTACATTCCCTGTGTCTAGATTTTCAGATAAATTTAGCAAAAGCACAATATGGAATACCTCCTTTGCATTTCTGAAAAGATAAAAGTAGAGAACGTAACATCTCAATGGTTATACTGAATGGTTATACTGAATGTTTAAGGGCATACATCTTTTCCCACTGTAATATGAAAACGGGACACTGTCACAAATAACACTCAGAACTTGACATTATCTTTTTGTCCCCTTATAACAGATCTATTTTACATGCATCAATTTGATTTTAGAACAATTATTTCCTCCACAGCCAATCAAATATATTAAAGCTCTGTTTCTAAAAGGAAGAGGTGAAAACTTTGCTAGCACTCCAGAAGCACTCATTAGTCACCCTACAATAACATCCCATAAGCCAGGGAGTGCAGGAAGGCAAGAGGAAAATCATTTTTGGTATGAAAACAGATTTGAGTTGCAAGCCTCTAAGGAATTATTAAAACCCTAATGAATGTTTTTAATTAACTTTCACAGCATCCTTTAAAGTGAAATCATTTAGCAGTTGCAGTGGAAACCTGTTAAACAAATTACTAGTTGAACAAAACAGCTATACTTGTTAATAGGGCTTTTACTCCCACAGACTTCATACAGCCCAGCTGGGGTGTTTGGAGTCTGCTCCTGCAAAATCTCTCACAATTAGTAGAATTCTGCAAGACTAGCAATCTCTGTTCAGTACTCATAGTCAACTACTTCTCACCCCAGGAGGGAAAGAGAGGTCACCTCTGGAGTAGGGCTAAGGTTATTACAGGCAGGGCAGCTAAAACACAGTGCTTTCTTTTCACAGCCTATAGATTGTAGATATACTGAAGACTTCTGAAAAAACAGCAACCATGCAGCATATTCATATCTCCTATCTATCCCTGACTAAGAGGGATGTCTCTCTGGCATTAGAACAAGACTTGCCTTTGTTGCTAAAACCTTTGTTGCATATAGAACTGATGTTATGCTAGATGGGTTCTTTATATATATACACAGTAATTTATAAACATCATGTTTATTAATAAAACTAAGGTTCTGGAAAAGCTTTTTGTTTAAGTAAAGACATTTTTCATATCATTTTAAGCTTTCTTTCCAACTACAACCTTCACAGGTGCACATGCTTAGCTGATTTAAAATGAGTAGATTAGGGCTGAAAGAATTAAAGTGGACTTTCCACGACAAAAACTGAATATGGAATGGATGTAGCAGAAGACTGCCATCTCCAGTTTACAGTTCTTGTACAGTATATATAATGTATATTATACACCCATAAGAATTGAGAGAAGGCGAAGATGCAGAATAAATGAAAAGCACAAGTGAGCTCTGGTGATAGACGCAGAGTTTGAAGGGAAGTGAATGCTTGTGAAGACCTGCAGACATATTTCTGTCTTTGATCACAGTTTGATTATTTTTTTTATCTTCATATAAATTCCCACAGAAAAGAAAAAATTGTGTTAACACAAAGTTAAGCTGACATGGTGCAATTCTCACAGTCATGTAATGGTCAATTAAAAGTTTCACTGACAACTCTATGCTTCTTCACGTAATCCAATTCACCCTTTATATACACTCAAGAGAAACTCATTGCTTCTACTCTTCCACCTCATTGCCATACCTAACTTCACTACTTCTTGCATACAGGCATGACAAAGATATTTTGGAAAACAATATAAATCTCCTCCGATCCTACCCTGATGTATCCTTGAAGTCTTTAAACCATGATTTGAGGACTTCAATAGCTCAGACATAGGTGAGAGGTTTATTGCAGGAGTGGGTGGGTGAGTTCTGTGGCCTGCATTGTGCAGGAGGTCAGACTAGATGATCATAATGGTCCCTTCTGACCTTAAAGTCTACGAGGCTCAGGATTGATTCACTATCAGGAGTGTGAGCAGGGGTAGGGTCTCCAGGCCAGAGCAAGTAGGTTTGTGGCCTGTATGGAAAATCTAGGTGGTTCTCCTGCTTACACTGGAAGACTGCTGTTGTGAGGCTCTGTTGCCCACACACAGAGGGAGGTGCTGGCCATATATGTATCAAGCTGTTATGTAGAACAAGTGGGGTTCTTCTGCCCATGTGTAGCGTGGACAAGAGAAGGAGGGCAGCATTAAGGCTGGTGTGGTAATGGGTGTGAATGAGGACTGTGGCTTGTCCTTATGTGCATGAGGACATGAGAGGATGTTTAGCACAATATATGGAGGAGGGGTGGGTTGGGTAGGCATTAAAGGTTCTGCATTTAAATTTACAATGTTGAATTTAATAGTGAACAATAAATTAGATATGAGCTTGCAAAATCAGACTGCATAAACAAATACATCACCTGTCAGAGCAATGAGGCAACAGTCACTCTCTATGCAGCTCTGATGCAAACATTGTCTTCTGTTCTGGGCATGATATTTCCAGAAAGACATTGAGAAATTGGATGGAGCTCAGAGAAAAACAAAAATGATCTGGGCTGGTAAGAATGACTTATGAGGAAAGCTTAAAAGAGACAAATATGTACAGCTTAGCGAAGTGATGACTAAGGCTGAAGGAGAGGAAACAGTCTACAAATAGTTGAAGGGTGTAAACACAAAAGAGGGAGAGACATTATTTAGTGTGGTACATTGGAGTAGAAGTAAGAATAATAGGATGAAATAAAGGAAAGGGAAAATTACACTGAATAACAGGATACCTTTCTTGCAGTGATACGTATTAGCGTGGAATAGTTTCCCAAGGAAAATGATCAAAGCCTCAATCTTGGGTCTTATAATATTAGGGTTCTAGTTTTCAAAGTTTGTGGAATGTGATAATCCCTTTTAAAATGTCAGTGCTAAAAAATAAAGCTGTTATAATCTCAAGGCAATATGTGTTTACATCATTTAAAAACCTATCACTGACTGCATACATTATAATGGGTGTCAGAGGGGAAGGGAGGTGAGACCGTGTGCTACTGTTATTCTGGAGAAGCAGGGCCTAGAATTCCAATGGGTGCTTCAATGCTCTCTCTCAATATTACGCTTTCATAATGTGCGAGTGGTCACAGTAGCCAACACTTGTAAATGGGGGTAGACAGAGGCAGTCTCAGGTCAGGACCCTATGAGGAAGCCTGCCTGGTTGGGGACATTTGCAAAAATTGTAAGGGGAGGGTGGAGTGGATGAGATATAATTGTAATATTGCACCCAAACAGCCTTAGAGTTTATCTAGATTGTGACCCTTCCTGGTTGTCCAAGGGGTCCCCTGTTTGCCCATCTGGACTCTCCTGAATATCAGCACACTGTAAAACATGGACAATTAAAGTTGATGAGGGAAACCAGAATGGGCCTGCTGGTAAGTGTGGCCTGGCTTGTGGAACTTGCCAAATCACCAGTCTTGGCCAGGTTGGTTGACAGTAGCAGGCGAAAAAATATAAGCAAAAAGAAGTATGAAAGGTTCCATTGTAGCCAAAGGGATAAAAATGAAGGGTGGATTTTATAAGCTTATTTTATATTGTTTTATAAAATAAACCGAATCTTAAAAGCCTCAGGATGCACATGCAGTATTTAACCCAATCCTCTCACCCCTTGGCAAAAGTCCGTGGAAATAGATTGGCTTTGTACCATGCCCTAAGACCAAACTCTGGCTCTGTGATCCAGAGAGGCAAACAATCCAGAGTCAAGGGGCCTCCTCCAAAACCCACAGAAGTTGAGACAAAGGCAGAATGTAGAATCTGGGGACGGTTTACTTCAGCGCTAAACTGCTGGGGCAGTACATCTGAAAAAGGCAGTCATTCTGAAACCCATGACCCAAGATACATAGGGCTGTACAGTACAACATTGCAATCAGAAGAGGGCTACAGCGTGTAAGTGCTTCTGAATTCCTGCTACTAAAGTCTCAAGTGGCATCAGAAGCCAAAAGCACTTTCCCCCTTTTCTGTACATAAATAAGACACTTGGGATAGATCTCTGGCTCTGGACTTTGCTATGGTTATTCATTCCATGGTAATCTTTAGACTGGTTTCTGCAATACACTGTGCATGGGGATAATCTTGAAGGCCGCTTGGAAGCATCAGCTGCTGTACAACAAGGATTCTTATTAATTTGGCTGTATTAGTCCATTTAGGTGGTATTATGTTACACTAGACTAGGGCTTCATTGAAGGCACTGGCTCTACTTTTTTTCAAGCAGCCCTGCTATTTACTGGGATTCCTCATATAGAATAGGTAAAATTTACATCTCTATAAGTGTAGACTCTCTCTGCATATATTTAAGCTTTTCATAACATCCCTTGTGAAGTTTCTTAGTAATAAATTGAGTATACAAAGTACTGTATGTTATTACACTTCTATATCTTGATCCTTTGATTATATTTTTAAAGAATTCAAACAAGTAAGCCTTATAAGGACTATAATTGACCCCCTTCTTTTTTTAATTGAAGACTTTTTTGTTGTTGCTTAATCAAAGCACCCCCAAAACACCTCTAAACACTAATTTCCAAACTTTGTTCCTTGATTGAATCATTTTGTGCCTAATGTCACCCAAACCCCAGTAAACCTGGCAAGACCTAGAACTGTAGCAGTGCAAATAATGCTTTATTGAAGGGAGAGATTTATGATTTACAAACTTATTTAATTTTCAGGTTTTTCATTATGCAGAACTGTTGGCATTGGGAAGGCAGTCCAAAGTGTGCCATCTACATCACATGCCAGAGTTAGAGGCTTATTTCTAATGACTGAAACAAATACCAACTGGGTGGGGAAATTTCCATGCATTCTTTCCATTAAAGATTGTAAGATGAATGTTTGACCCTGATTCTTGCTTTTAACAGCCATCTCAGTTCCTTCTTTTTTCTGGATGTGACCTAGAGTAACATACAGCGGCATAATTTACATGTCACTTTAACCCCTTGAGCACTACACCAGAAAATGCCTCTCATGCCAGTTATTAAGCTCTTCTGCCCCAGCTTTATTTTATTTCTCTCCCATAATTTTTTCCACCCAATTTTTTTCTTTAAAAGAGTATTCAGTGGTTCTGTGGTGCTCCCAACCAATTTCACATTGTGTGTATGTGCTGACTAACAGCCAGGGATGCATAAACTGTGAGTAGACTATAAAATTACCGTAAAAATGATCTTTAAAGGCTTCACTTTTACAAAATAAAGTAGTGCAACAACAAAAAATTCCTCCCAGCAGGGGATAATCAGTAGAAACCATATTTAATTGTAACACTGTTGTAGGGAAATTGTATGCAGAAGTAAGCCTTCTTTTCAAGCATTTATAGATATGAAGAATTTAATTACCCTTTAGATGGAAACTCTTTTATTTTTATTTCTTCTTCCCAAAGATATTCTTTGCAAAACTCCATTTGTCTAGTTTTTGATTATCCCAGCATGAAGGAGTAAAAAAAGGTATTTTTCCAACTCAAATTTTTCAAATTGTTCTGTGCACAGAATTATATAATCATACAAACTTCAAGATAAGATTTATAATATCTTGTTTATCCCCTCACCTGTGATGAATTGCACCCTACAATATATATTCTAATACCTTTGCCAGGTTTATTTTCAAAAACTCAGAAATGGGGATTCTTCTACCCTTCCATAGGCAAATTATTCTAGTCGAAGAGACCTAATAATTCCCCAAAATATGCTGTTTAAACATCCACCTTGCTTCACAGGAGGATAAGTGCTTTTGACATGTTTAAATAAAAAAATTTATATTTAATTTTCAACTATTATGCTGGTGCAGTATGTGATTTTTCCACTCAATGTTCTTAATACAGTAAGATGAAGACATTCTTATACAGTATGTATATCTGGACCTCCACACTCTGAAACAAACAAGTGTTTATTTTAAAATGCATGTTGTGTGTATAAATATCTATATCTCAGTTTATATATACATACACACACACACACACACACACACACACACCATATAGGTCAGTGGTTAGGGCACTAGATCAGAATCAGGAAACCAAAATTTTGTTTCCAATTCTACCACTGATCTGCTCCTTGATCTACGGAAAGTTACTTTGCACTTTCACTGCCTGTGTTTCTTCAGTTATAAAACTGAGATTGAAATACTCACCTGGCTCTGTAAAGTACTTTGAAATCTACAAATTAAGATTGCTATTTATTATTATA
Organism: Chelonia mydas; assembly: GCF_015237465.2. NCBI lineage: Eukaryota > Metazoa > Chordata > Testudines > Cheloniidae > Chelonia > Chelonia mydas. Next base: position 107,595,666 of record NC_057852.1, read on the forward strand.
TAAAATTGTGGAAAAATCTTTCAACAAGGAGCAACTTCACTGCAAATAAACTAAAGTAACGTTATGGTTGAGAATTTGAACAGAGCAACCAAAATATGTAAAGGCATGACTCCTACAGAAATTATGAAGTAGGTAATATTGTATCTATATGTTAAGGCATAGATATAAACAGATACATGCAATGTGGCTGAGTTACAAATATTGTGGAAATCATGGCTTTACATGCCTTGACATTTGGGAGTTCAAATTCTCAGCCATAACACCATATTACAGTTATTTTCATTTAATATTAGTAAAACTTCATAAGAGATAATGCATTGTTTGCATTTTATCCAATCACTTCTGATACTTTGCTTTATTGATCAATGTGGTTTCTTTTCATTTTATCTTGACACTATAACAGCATATGTATAGAAATGCAATGACTTTGCTTCATTTTGACATTGTAATATTCTCTATGTACACTTGCATTTACATCATCTTGAGACCTTTGGAATGACAATAAGTCTCATTAAAGCAAGCAGTGAAATAGGATATCACGAAAAATCACAAAAAGTAACTAGTATGAAATCTAGGTAGCAATTTATCAAACAAACAACCAATTGGTTCAAAACATTGATTTTTCCAAATACATAATAATTTGTCTCTATAGCCACTTCTGAATCTCTCCTTTCTCTCACTCACTCCTTCCAGATCCAAATTCCCTTGTTTGCTACTCTGAATGGCTTCAGCTGCCTTCATTCACTGATGCAGGAGAACTGGAATAACGAGTCTGTCCACTGCCCCACTGAGTGCCCTGACAATTGGGATAGCATATCATTCTCTTTCACTCTGATCCAGTGACTAATGATTTATGCAACAGTTGAGACTGAAAGCAACCCCTAACTGAGTAGTCTATATGCCAGTGGTTAGCACACTCTCCAGGCAGGTGGGCCAATCCCTTTCCATCTCAGGCAGAAGGAGCAATTGAACTCAGGTATCCTACATCTTGTGTGGTTACTCTCACCATTGGGCTTAAGGTTATAAAGGGGTGCAGCAAGCAGCGCCATCTCCTCCTCAGTTTATACATCCTCTGATTTGGATGGATGGGCCACACAGGTGAGATAGGCAGGGGAACGCCCAGTTTGAGGATCCCACTGTGACATTACACCCCATATTCTTCATAGAATTATGGTTATGATATGAATATGGCATAACTAAGATATACTTTATGCAAGATGGCTCATGAAAGATATCATTGGAAAGGTTATGGTTTGATTAATGTAATTATCCAATTTGTATGCATATATCATTTCTGTACCTGAAGTTAGGAATATTGATGATGTAACAATTACAACTGTGTATGTACTTGGGGAAACGCCCACCAGACAGTAAGCAATCAGACTTAATAGGCCATTAGAAAAAGACAATGTGTCCTTGAAGATGTGGATCTCCCATCTGCCTGGCTTCCTTCCTGTGGTCATGGCAAATAAACGTGGTTTCATAGTTGCTTCGACACTGCAAGGTCAGGTGATAAGATCACCTGATACAAAATACCACCTAGGACACTGTTGGTACTTTTCCTCTGTAGGGGATGGGGATCAAACAAAGGTTTCCCGCCTTAGGTAAATCCTTTTTAAGGCTGGGGAGGGGGTTAATCTAGACTCTCCTTCATTGCCTACCCAAGAAGAAAGTGCTGACAATACCTGACGTGACAAAGGAACTAACCTGAGGGGAAAGGCACGTATGAGTTCAGACTGAGACAGAGGTCCAGTCTGTAAGAAGAAATAATTGGAACTCTAAGCTACAGAAACTCTGCAACTTGCCTAAAACAACATTTAGGGTGAGAAATTACTTCTTGAAACCAGCCTCTCTGAGATCTTGAATTTAGTATGCGTATTTTGTTTTATTTGTTCAGTAATATGGTTTGTTCGTTTGTTATCCCTTATAATCACTTAAAATCTGCCTTTTTTGTTTTGTTTATTATTAAACCCAGTTTGTGCAATTTCTAACTTGGGGGCAAGAAGTTGTGCATCTCTCTCTTCACATTGAGGGAGAGGGCAAATTTTTATGAGCCTGTGCTGTGTAGATCTTTCTATACAATGCAAGACAGTATTATTTTGGGTTTATTTCCCCACGTGAGTGCTGGGTGAATCTCTCACAGACTTCAGTCTGCGTCTGCAGCTGGGCGTGGCCCTACCTGCATGTGTGCTGCAAGAGGCTGAAGAGCCTAATTCAGCAAAACAGGGAGAGGGAATCCAGGCTGGTGGAGCAGGAGGGGCTCAGTGAAACCCCAGTACATCAGGTGGCATCTCAGAACGGCGAGGAGGGTCTAACCTATCACAATGGCGTAGTCAAGCAGGGTAATGTGCAAGCTTATTGTTATGAGACACTGGTGGTGATTTTAACTGAGTTTCAAGTGTGTTGGCTGGAAAACAGACAAAGCAGTTACTGGTTTGTTATTTTCTGTTTGCTTATTTAGAGTCAAGGAAGTAGAGGTAGAAAAGCAGCAAGATGAGTGAAAATAGTGAAACGGTTGCAAAGCTGGAACTCTGCAGAGTTCCAGGCAGAGGAGAGGAAGAAAGAACACCACAGACAGGTGGAATTAAAACAGATGGAAACTGATGAGCAAAAAAGCAGCCCATCAGAGAGCCATGGAACTGAGACAGCTAGAAGCTGATAAGGAAAGGGAAGCTCAGAAGCATGAACTGGCCGTAATGGAGTGGAAGAGACAGAACCCCCCACCAAGGGGCTCCACTTCTCCAAAAATCCACAAGTGGAAGCAGTTGTGTCCAGCATACAATGAGTCTGGTGACATTGCTAAATATTTCAATCACCTTTGAGAGGCTGTGTATGCTCCATGTGATTCCTGAGGATCAGAAGATGACCACTTTGGTTGCAAAGTTGACTGGGAGAGCTCTGGACATATTCAATAAGATGCCAATGGGTGATGGTTCCACTTATGGTAAATTAAGGAATTGGTTTTGAAACAGTTTTAGATTACACCTGAAATGTATAGAGTAAAAATTAGAAGCCTTGAGAGGGGCTGGATTAAGTAATGTGGTTTATGTGAACCAAATGAGAGATAAGTGGGTGAGGGGGAAAGGTATTTCAAGCTTTGAAGGAATGTGTGATTTGGTTGCTCAGGAACAGTTCCTGAATATGTCTAATTATTATGTAAAATAGCACCTATTAGTAATAAGTCACAGGCAGAGGAGTTTAAGTTTAATGGGAAGCAAGGTCACTGCTTTATCCCTGGGAAGAGGGAGGGTGGTCAGGAGGGCATTCACCCACCCAGAATCCTACCTCCCAAACCACCCTTAAAAACCAGGTGACTCTAGAAGGTGCTTCCACTGTAATTCTACAAAGCACCTGAAATATAACTGCCCCAAATTGAAGGAGAATAAGCCTCCCTTGTTGACTTGGCTGTCCTCAGCCCCAAGGCACCGGAGAGTAACCCCACAACTTATCATACCTGGTGGACACAGGGCCTGGTGAACTGGACAAGGAACACACTAAGGTTGTCAGGACTGAGGACATGGAGTAGAGAGATACTGGGGCATAGCTTTTTCTGGTTCGACCAAGTGTGGTCCAGAGGCTAGTATTTTACCTGGACAAATGACCAGCATTAAGGGGGTGGGGCAGGAAAGGTTCCCCACACCACTAGCAAAGGTTTGTGTGGAGTGGGAAGGCAATTTATTTGTGGGGATGCTAGAGGACATCCCAGTGGACGTGTTGGTAGGAAATTATTTTTTCCACAAGGCCAGGACAGTTGGTGTGGTAACTTCCAGCATGGAGGAGTGTTGTGTAGGGTCCCCAAATGGGGAGGAGAGTGTATTGCCTGCCAGTGAGAGGGCTGTTCCAGTTGGTAGCTGCAGGTTTGATGCAGCTGAACCAGTGATAGGTCCTGCTCTAGAGAGCATGGAGGTGTGTTTCTCAGAGAGGAGTCTGGGGAAGGGTGTTGGAACCTGAGAATCCACAGAGGAGGTTGGTGAGGGTTCCATTGGCACTGCAGTGAAAGGTGGCAGCGTGCTTTCAGGTGTGGGAAAGGTGGAGTCAGGCCTCTGCCCAACTGAAAGCAACAGGTCCCCAAGGCTGGGAGGAGGAGAGATGTGGTCAGTGGCTGAAGATTTTATCCCAAGTATTAGATGTCAGGAATATGCAGCTAAGCAAAAGGCAGACCCCTCTCTACAGGGCATAAGGAAGTGTATCCTAGAGGGAACTCTAGGAAGGGAATAGGGGAAGTTTTTTTGTTTGAAGAGGATGGGAAACTGTATAGAGAGGCTCCTGTGGGAAGAAACAGAGGCCCCAGGCAACCTTGTAAGTAGTTGGTTGTATCCAGCCAGCTCCAGGGGGAATTAATGCTGGTAACGCACAATGGTCCCTTTGCTGGTCACTTGGGGGTACAGAGAACTTATTACAGGCTAAGGAGGAATTTCTACTGGCCAGGAATACAGAATGATGCGAGAGATTATTGCAGGTCTTGTGTGGTGTGTCAAGAGGAAAAAACCTGTAGGACCCCAGAAAGCTCCACAGTGTCACTTAAATGTCATACAGGAGGCATTCCTGAGGGTGGCAATGGACATTGTGGGTCCAATGCCATGACCCACTCGGAGGGAGAACAAATATATCTTAGTGGTACCCTGAGGCAGCCACTTTGTCCAATACAGCAACTGAGACAGAGGCAAGAGCCCTGCTCACTATCTCCAGCTGAGTGGGTTTCCCAAAGAAGATTTTGTCCGATTGGGAGACAAACTTTATGTCACAGTTATTCAACGAGCTATGGAAAGTGTGTGGGATGAAATAACTTAAGACTGCCCCCTATCATCCCTGGGCCAATGGGTGGGTGGAAAGTTTAATGGGACCCTGAAATCCATGCTGGGAATGTACACCAAGAAAAGGGGCCAAAGTTGGGACAAGTTATTGCCCTTTCTACTGTATGCTTACAGGGAGGTACCCCAAGAGTCCACAAGGTTTTCTCCATTTGACTTTTTATATGGGAGAAAAGTAAGGGGACCCCTTGATCTCATTAAAGACTCATGGAAAGGGTGCCATGAGGTGAGGGAAGAACTAGTAACTGAGTATGTTCAGAGGTTTAGAAAGGAGTTAAAGGACATGATGGAAATTGTCCAAAACAAAACTCCAAGACAGTCAGGCCAAACAAAAGGCATGGTATGATAAAATCTTGTAAATGCACTTTTGACATAGAAGATTTGGTGATGGTACTCAGCCCCACAAAAATGTTCAAAATGCAAAACTCTTGGGAGGGGCCCTTTGAGATGGTAGAAGTGGCCAATGAGGACACATCAGGTTAAAAAGCTCCATGATGATACTGTTTCCCAACTGGTACACATGAACCAGCTCAAAGACTATCACAGTAGGGAGGCCGGAGTAAACATGATCGGTTGTGTGGAAGGGGAAACTGAGGCACACTCACTCACTGATTTGATGGCTGAATGCCAAGATGGATTGACTCTGGAAAGCCTTGAAATCTGTAGAGAATTAACACCAGTCAAAAGTGGGGAGGCGTTGTCAGTGCTGCAGGAGTACAGCGAGGTGTTTTTATGAGCTTGCATTGTGCAGATCTTTCTATACAGTGCAAGATAGTATTATTTGGGGTTTATTTCCCAAATGGGCTGTGCACATGAGTGCTGGGTGAATCCTCTCACACAGAGCTGACTTCAGTCTCTCTGCAGCTGGGTGTGGCCCTACCTGCGTGTGTGCTGCAAGAGGCTGGAGAGCCTAATTCAGCAAAACAGGGAGAGGGAATCCAGGCTGATGGAGCAGAAGGGACACAGTGAAACTCCAGTACATCAGGTGGCACCTCAGAAGTGGGGCGGGGGGGGAAGTCTAATCAGTCATACCCATTGAGGCTTGCGTATGGGTCTAGGTGCAGGGGTGCCTGAGTTAGCTGTGCACATGCTCACTGGCAGATTCATAAGTCCCAAGAGACTTTACCAGCTGACTTTTAGGCACCTTAGGATTTTTAGGTGTCTGAGTTAGGTGGCAGTTAAGTGGACATTTTAAGGATCTCAATGGCACCTAAATGTTGGACTTTGAGCATATCAGTCCTTTTGTTGTCTACTCTTTAGTCTATCTGGGTAAAGTTTTCAAAAATACCTCTGACTTAATAGCCTCAGTCTCATTTTCAAAATTTGACTTAGGCACTGATGACCCTAAATCCCACTGACTTTGAATGAGACTTAGGCTTCTAAGGGACAGACTTTAAAACATATGTTGGGTCTAGAGAAGCAGATAGGTGCCTAGTGAGATTTGCAGAGTACTTAGGTGCCTAATTCCCATTTAAATCAATTTTTTCCTGATGGGAATTAAAAAAAAAAAAAAAATCACATAAGAAAAATGATGTTGGAGAACAAATCAACATCCCTTCACATTCCAATGCCTTCAGTGCATTGGACATCACCTTGCAGTGGTTTGAAGGACAAGGAGCAATGCAGTGCACCATTTGGCAAATGCAATCTCACTAGTGTAATTCCAAGATGTTCAGTTGTATGAACTTTTCAATTTTATGAACTCCTCAATCCAATTAATTTGTAAAATAGGGGCTCTATTGAATTTAACATTTATATTGTTGTACTATACAGAGGCCTCAAACAAAACAGGATACATCATGCTTGGCACTGCACAAACAGGCATTGATTTAGCACAGCCCTTACACATATGCATAAACTGTGATGGGTATACCAACCCCACACTGGTGAGGTGAGGCTTAAGGAGTTGCTCTAGATGCAGGAAGCCACGCCACCTTGTTCCTGCAGGGCATGCTCCCTGTGGACGGAGAATTCAAAAGGGAGCAACTCAGCTCAGTCTGGATGGATCAAGCAGGAGAAGAGTTGGGTGCTGCAGTCTCCTGTAGAGAAGCTGCCAGGGCTCCAAGTGGCTGGGACTGCACCACGTAGTCAAACCACCGCAGGCCTTTCAACTGCAATGGCCAAGGATGACAAGCCACTGCCAAAAGGGGAAGACACTCTGGAGAATGACCCAAGAGGACTCCAAGGGGGACACGAAGACAGAGGCGTGGCACAGATGGAGGAACAGAAGCAGGGGTAGGAAGTGACCCAGGGAACCGGTGTAAGGGCATCTGCCCCTAGGCCATGTATTGGAACCATTATTTTGAAGGGCTCTGGTTTGGAACCCAGTGGAGCAGGGTGGGCCTGGGTTCCTCAACCCCAGTCACAGACTCTGACCATTGGGGGACTGCCTACTGGCTAGGATCAGTGGCAACGCAGCCACAGACTGTCACTGTGGAGTGACATTCCCACTGACTCTCGGTGCTAGGCGAGGCACCCACAGACTTTTGCCTTTGGGTGATTTTGCCACTGATCCTGCTGCTAGGTAAGATGGTCAGACTCTCGTTGTGGAGTGATCTTGCCACGGATTCTAGACACTAGGCAAAATGGCCACAGACTCTAACCTTTGGACAAGACTGCTACTGATGCTAGCCACTAGGCAAGGTGGCCACTGACTCTCGCTACTGGGTGACATAGCCTGGAGTATCACCACTAGGCAGTATTGCTGCCCTTGGCTACAAAACCCCACCACAATAACTTTAAGCATATAGGAGGAGCTAGTGAACAGGAGCAGCTAAGAGTGGAGTTTTGTGAGGGACTTCTCCAGGTGAAGGAGGAGCGGTTATGTGACCCTTGGGGTAAGTTTGGGGGGGGGTGTATGCATGCGCGTGCACACCCTTGTTGTGGTGTGCTTACTGCTGGACTGAAATATACCATTTGGTCTGTTTGGGGGACAGCGTGCTGAGCCTAGCAGTCTGCTAGGGAAGGCCGAGAGCTGACAGCTTCTTAATAAGGCTTTAATCCTTAAGCACCCATCAACCCTTAACCAGAAGGTGGGGCTACTCAGGAAGACCAAGGCTTTAAAAAGCCCACTCCTAAGCGACCAGAAGAGCTAGCAAACAGGAGCAGCTAGCAGGGGAGTTTTGCGAGGGAGTTGAAGGCTAGATACACTTAACATTCCTTAAACTTCTTTAAACTTAAGCCAAAAACCACCCTCTGATTAAAAACAAAACAGCAAAGGAATTAGCTGCAGGAGTAAAAAGAGAATGCAGGCAGAAGTCCAGCAACATCTGTGCATTCGGTGCAAGGAGCTCCTGGCCCTCAGAGACTGTATACAAGCTTTAGAGACCAGGCTGGCTCAGCTGGAGGAGCTAAGGGAGCCACAGAGGTACAGAGATGAGACTTTCTGGGACATAGTAGAATGGTTCCACCCCCAGTCTGACAGCCTCTGTGCTGTTGAGGAGGATGAAAGCCTCAGAGAAAGAAAACATCCAACTGGAGCAAAGGGAAATGATCCCATAGTTGGGACCCTCCTTCCAGATGATGTTGTGGTATCCTCTCACACTGAGGAGACCTCTCCAGGGTAGGGAACACCAGTTATTAGGAAGAGACAGGTATTAGTAATGGGTGAGCTGATTAGAAACAGATAGCTGGGTTTGCAATGATTGGGAGAACCGCATGGAGACTTGCCTGCCTGGTGCAAAGGTTGCAGATCTCTTGAGACATCTAGATAGGTTCATGTGTAGTGCTGGGGACGAGCCAGTGGTTGTGGTACATGCAGGTACCAATGACATAGGGAAAGATAGGAGAGAGCTCCCGGAGGCCAAATTTAGGCTACTAGGTAAGAGATTGAAGTTCAGGACCTCCATGGTGGCATTCTCTGAAATGCTTCCAGTTCCACACGCAGGGCCAGTTAGGCAGGCAGAACTGCAGGGTCTCTTTGGGGAAAGGGGAGCCTATACAGGAAGGATGGGCTCCACCTAAACCAAAATGGAACCAGATAGCTGGCACTTAACATTAAAAAGGTTGTAGAGCAGTTTTTAAACTAAGGGCTGGGGGAAAGCAGACAGGTGCGGAGGAGCATGTGGTTTGGACAGAGACATCCCTTAGGGAAGGATCTACTCATGGAAAGTCTCTATATCCTAGTAAGGAGGAGAGTATGGAAGATAAAATACAGGTAGGATCTGATAAACAGTCAAATGAAAAAAGTCTTATTCAATTACATCATGTAATAGGAGACAGCTAAAAAGTGACAAGTTTTTAAAGTGCTTATATACCAATGCTAGAAGTCTAAATAATAAGATGGGTGAACTACAGTGCCTCATATTAAATGAGAATATTGATATAATAGGCATCACAGAAACTTGGTGGAATGAGAATAATCAATGGGACACAGTAACACCAGGATACAAAATATATCTGAAGGACAGAACAGGTCATGCTGGTGGGGGAATGGCACTATATGTGAAAGAAAGCATAGAATCAAATGAAGTAAAAATCGTAAATGAAGCAAATTGTACCATAGAATCTCTGTGGATAGTACTATAGATAGTAATTCCATGATTTAATAATAATATAGCAGTGGGAATATATTACCGGCCACCTGACCAGGATGGTGATAGTGACTGTGAAATGCTCCGGGAGATTAGAGAGGCTATTAAAATAAAAAACTCAACAAATAATAATGAGGGATTTTCAACTATCCCCATATTGACTGGGTACATATCACCTCAGGACGGGATGCAGAGATAAAGTTTCTTGACTCCTTAGATGACTGCTTCTTGGAGCAGCTAGTCCTGGAACCCACAAGAGGAGAGGCAATTTTTGATTTAGTCCTAAGTGGATCACTGGATCAGGTTCATGAGGTGAATATAGCTGCACTGCTTGGTAATAGTCACCACAATATAATTAAATTTAACATCCCTGTGGCGGGGAAAACACCAAAGCAGCCCAGCACTGTAGCATTTAATTTCAGAAAGGGGAACTATACAAAAATGAGGTGGTTAGTTAAACAGAAATTAAAAGGTACAGCACCAAAAGTAAAATCCCTGCAAGTTGCATAGAAACTTTTAAAAGACACCAAAATAGAGGCTCAACTTAAATGTATACCCCAAATTAAAAAAATATAGTAAGAAAATAAAAAAAGCCACTGTGGCTAAACAAAGTAAAAGAAGTAGTGAGAGGCAAAAAGGCATCTTTTAAAAAGTGGAATTTAAATCCTACTGAGGAAAATAGAAAGGAACAAACTCTGGCAAATGAAGTGTAAAAAATATAATCAGGAGGCAAAAATTTTTTTTGAAGTACAGCTAGCCAAAGACTCAAAGTAATAGGATTTTTTTTAAAAAAAACACAACAGAAGCAGGAAGCCTGCTAAACCAGTGGGGCCACTGGACGATCGAGATGCTAAAGGAGCACTCAAGGATGATAAGGTCATTGCAGAGAAACTAAATGAATTATTTGCATCAGTCTTCATGGTTGAGGATGTGAGGGAGGTTCCCAAACCTGAGCCAAATCTGAGGAGTCGTTAGAGGAGGTTTTGGAACAAATTGATAAACGAAACAGTAATAAGTCACCAGGACCCGATGGTATTCGCCCAAGAGTTCTGAAGGAACTCCAATGTGAAATTGCAGGACTAACTATAGTCAGTAACCTATCATTTAAATCAGCTTCTGTATCAAATGACTCGAAGATAGCTAATGTGACACCAATTTTTATAAACGGCTCCAGAGTTGACCCCAGCATTTGCAGGCCGGTAAGCCTGACTTCAGTACCAGCCAAACTGGTTGAAACTATAGTAAAGAACAAAATTGTCAGACACATAGATGAACATAATTTGTTGGGGAATAGCCAACATGGTTTTTCTAAAAGGGAAATAATGCCTAACCAATTTACTAGAATTCTTTGAGGGGGTCAACAAGCATGTGGACCAAGGGGGATCCAGTGGATTTAGTGTAAGTAGATTTTTAGAAAGCCTTTGACAAGGTCTCTCACCAAAAGCTCTTAAGCAAAATAAGCAGTCATGGGATAAGAGGGAAGGTGCTCTCACAGACTGGTAACTGGTTAAAAGATAGGAAACAAAGGCTCGGAATAAATAGTCAGTTTTCAGAATGGAGAGAGGTAAATAGTGGTGTCCCCCAGGGGTCTGTTCTGGGACCAGTCTCATTTAACATTCATAAATGATCTGCAACAAGGGGTAAACAGTGAGGTGGCAAAATTTGCAGATAATACAAAACTACTCAAGATAGTTAAGTTGCAGGCAGACTGCAAAGAGCTACAAAAGGATCTCTCAAAACTGGGTGATTGGGCAACAAAATGGCAGATGAAATTCAATGTTGATGTATGCAAAGTAATGCACACTGGAAAACATAATCCCAACTATACATATAAAATGATGGGATCTAAATTGGCTGTTACCACTTAAGAAAGATCTTGGAGTCCTTGTGGATAGTTCTCTGGAAAAATCCACTCAATGTGCAGCGGTAGTCAAAAACGTGAACAGAATGTTGGGAATCATTAAGAAAGGGATAGGTAATAAGATAAATATCATATTGCCTCTATATAAATCCATGGTACGCCCACATCTTGAATACTGCATGCAGATGTGGTCACCCCATCTCAAAAAAGATATATTTGAATTGGAAAAGGTTCAGAAAAGGGCAACAAAAATGATTAGGGATATGCAATGGCTGCCATATGAGGAGAGAATAATAAGACTGGGACTTTTCAGTTTGGAAAAGAGACAACTAAGGGGGGATATGCTAGAGGTCTATAAAATCATGACTCGTGGGAGAAAGTAAATAAAGTGTTTACTCCTTCTCATAACACAAGAACTAGGGATCACGAAATGAAACGAATAGGCAGCAGGTTTAAAACAAACAAAAGGAAGTATTTTTTCCATACAACACACAGTCAACATGTGGAACTCCTTGCCAGAGGATGTTGTGAAGGCCAAGTGTAAAGGTTTGGACTCACCCCTGCGGCACCTCCTGCTGGTAGTCATTGGGAATTAGCTCATCCAGCCCCAGAGCACCCTCTGCAGGCCGGTGATCCACCTTACTGCCAGCCCTCCTGTGTCCCTCCCAGGGCCCAGTGCCCCTTTCTTTGGGGTGCTGCCCCCCTGGCAGAACCCCCACACTCTCAGGTTCTAGGTCTCCCCACCCATGGGAACCCTCACCCCCTAACCGCACCTCACCTCAGTTTGGGCTACTGCCAGTCCCCACTTAGCTCCTTATATCAGGGGCAGACTGCAGTGTATACGCCACTCATCACCGGCAAGGGGGTTTTGGACCTGCTGCCTCCGCCTACCCGTGGGCTGCCCCTCTGCAACCTTGCACCTATTCAGCCTGTAGCCTAAGGCTTTCCAGGGAGGAACTCCCAGCTCCTCTGGCCCTTCCCCAGCCCTGTCCCCAATCTGGGTGGGGTGGGGTGCCCTTTTCCCAGTAGAGGGAGGAGTGACTGGGCTCCTGGCTCACAGCCTCTTATAGGGGCGAGCTGGGCCTGATTAAGCTGGCCACAGCTGCGGCAGCTCCCTTAATCCGGCTGGGCTTTTCCCCACATCCCCAGCCCTCTCCCCGGGCTGGCCTCAGCCCTGTCAGGGCCGGAGCAGGTAACCACCCCACTACACCAAAACTACAACTGGGTTCAAACAAAAGAACTAGATAAAATCATGCAGGATAGGTCCGTCAATAGCTATTAACCAGGATGGGCTGGGATGGTGTCCCTAGCCTCTGTTTGCCAGAAGCTGGGAGTGGGCAACAGGTGATAGATCGCTTGATGATTACCTGTTTCGCTGATTCCCTCTGGGGCCCTTGGCATTGGCCACTGTCGGAAGACAGGATACTGGGCTAGATGGACCTTTGGTCTGACCTAATATGGCTGTTCTTATGCTCTTAAGAGTAGTCCCATTCATTTCAGTTGGACTACACACGTGCTTAGACCCAAATCCTCAACGTATTTAGGTGTCTAACTTCCAGTGATTTCAATGGGAGTAAGGTGCCTACATACATCTGGGGATCTGGGCCGAAGTGCTTTGCTGGATTGGGCCCACAGTGAAATACCATCCCTATCCCAAACAGCTTACAGTGTATCTCTTTACAACCTCTCCAGAAGTCTCGGCAGAAGCCAAGCCCTGTCCTGCTGAGTCAGCGTGGTCACACCAAATTGGGATTTGGAGTGGGGAGGAGAATAATAGTACAATTTCTTAAGTTAATGTTTCACTGAGAGCTGGTTCAAGGAAGAGACTGTAAAAATGGCAAGACAAAAGGCAAGTAAAATGAAGAGGAAGGAACTGCTGCAAAATTACTAACATTAAATAATATTTTGTTCATGCTTGTGATCACTTATGACAAACATGCTCGGGAGAAGAGCAGTCATGTGAAGGAATTTAGCATTTTCAAATGCAATTCTAACTTGATATGTCTTGGGAAGCTCTACTCCCTATGAGTCACCCTGGTGTATAGAGCCTGCTCAAGGAAGGTAGAGGTGTGATTTTTCAAAAGACCTCACCATAGGCCTAATTCTGCTCCTATCGAAGCCAGTGGTGAAGCATCCATTGACTTCTATACCAGCAGAGCTATGCCAATATTGAGCATTTTTGAAAATCCCCTCCTAAGGGCTGAAGTGGAGCTGATATGATGCATTAGTTCTGCACTGGAGTGAATTTCACTGTGTGAACATTCCAAACACTGCACGGAGCTAATTGCATGCAGTCTTCCTTAAGCTATATGCAACAGGATCATATTCTATAACAAAGAATATATATTAGATCTAAGGGCCAGATTTTCAAAAGTATCCAGTGTGCAGCAATTCCCATTCTTTGCAATGAGAGCTGCTGGCTGCTGAGCAGTTTTAAAGATCTGGCCCCCAGTTGTGGGTGCTATGGATATTGAGCAAAGCTGGCCCTAAAATGTGCAGTTTTGAAAGTGCTTTTTTTTTTTTTTTTTTTTTTTTTTTAAACCAGGCAGGCCATAAAAAAATTTTGCTTTATGAAGATAGCAAAAGAGTACAAATCCAAAATACCCAGTGCTGAACGTTTCCATTTGATTCCATTCCAAGATTATGAAGTAGGATTAAATCTACCTTTCTGCTAAATATTCTTCCTTCCTCTCTGCCAAACATTTTTTTCTAATCACATTACTTTACTCTGATTTACACAAGTTTTAGCTTCAGGAATCAATGGCCATTGCTGAATGCAAATAGGCACATAGGAAAATTATATTAAGTTTGCACAATTGATCTTTCATCATTTAAAAATGTACCTTTTAAAATTTCTTGTAATGTCAGCCTGAAATACTTCCAGCGCTGAGTGTCATCAAGTGGAGCAGGGTCACTCTGGGAAAACCCATTCTCAGTGATGTAAATTATAGGATTATTATATGTATCCTAGAACAAGAGAGCAGAAGTTTTATTCAGAACAGATGTAAGAAAACCCATAAAATCACAGCATTCGCTTCTATCTTCTTTAAGCTACAACCCCTAACTCGTTTTCATCAAATTGCACTGACCCTATTAACTTGTAATTTTCCATGTGCTGACCTTTCATGACTAACAGTGGAAAAGCAAAACTGTGCAAACATCCATGAAGACAGTGAAATGACTTATTTTAATAAGAATACAAAAATATCTTTCCTGCATAGCATCTGCGTTTTGTCACCGCTCCTTAACCCTTTGGTACTAGCAGTCACAGCATGTCCCACTGTCAGCAATGGTTTGCATGCCAGGAAAACCTGACTGCTAGCATCCAAAAGATCATTTCTGAAGTTCAACAGATGATCAAACACTCACATATCATTTCAAATTGTAACTCCTGCTCAGTATGAGTTGTCAAGTAATAGCAACAAAAAAACCGCAAAGTCTTCACCTCTCTCAGTAGTTATGATGCAAAAATGAAACAAAGAATCCCAAGTCAACTTGTTTACACTCTTGCACCGTGCCTTTTGCTACAGCATGTGGGTGCCTCCCAATAACTGAGTCACCCATATTGCACTGCACAAATCCTTTTCCTCAGTGGTGGTTAGCTAACTAAAAATCTGGATGATCAAGTGAGTGTCACACCATACCTTGATATATTTCAGTAGCCTACGTAAACCCCAGGGAACTACAGCCAGCCATGAGCTGCCAGCAGCAAAAGGCCAGGAATGGTCCGTTATTTGTTCAGCTTCTCTGTCCCCAGAAACACTTGGTTCACTGTGTGTATTTTTTTGGTGCTTTACTTTGCGAGTAGTATAATAATTTACGGCAAAAAAGTCAGCAGTTCCCTTGATCGTCATCTTTTCTTCCTCAGTAAATTCTGGAAGCCTTGATGATAGGTAGCCTTGCTTTGTACTCATTACAGAGATCTGGGATTTCATGATGGCCGGATAGTCACCACTAATAAATATGGGTTCAGCAAACCAGTCTAAGCAAAACGCCATATACCTTTTAGTAGCTTCTTGATCTGCAAGACAAGTTGGATCTAAAGGTTCTGCCCAATCTGAGTTTAGAGCTATAGACACAAGCCCATGTTGCTTTTTTCTAAATAACAAATCATAACTGTGCCAGGCTTTAGCATGAGCCTTTATCATGTTATGAGCTGTCCGATACGCTCCAATACCAGGTTCCATTATTCCTGGAGCCACAATGCCTTTTTCATAGCCATCTTTAGCCACAACATAAGGCTCATTAATAGTGACCCACAGTTTCACTCGGTCTCCAAATGTTCTGAAGCAAAACTGTGCATAGCTGTCAAAGACCTCAGTGATTGCATCAGAGCTCCAGCCACCTTGATCTTCTAAATGTTGAGGTAAATCAAAGTGATATAATGTCACCATGGGCACAATGCCATTTGCCAACAGGTCATCAATGATCTTGTCATAGTAATCAACTCCTGAAAAAGTTGAAAGAAAAAAGGTTGGCTTCATATTTTATTACCTTAAAAATGCAGAAACCTCACTTACAAATAATATTACCACAGCGTTATTTTTCTCTGTCTCCTCAGTATTGCGTATCATCTCACAGGTGTATGCTAAATCTATTTTAAACCAGGAGGGAAAGATTTTCAGAAGCTGTCTTCACCCAGCAGCTGCTATTTAGGCACCAAAAGGGACTGCATTTTCAGAAGTAATCGGTGCACAGGAGCTTCTACTGAGAACAGTGGGAGTTGCTGGATACTTAACACTTTTGAAAATTTGGTCTCTTCATGTAGTGGCCAAATGGGAGCTAAGCTCTCAAGAATCTGGCCCTAAATGTAGGAGCTGAGCTCTTTTGAAAACTGTACCCTCATTGTATAGTTTGATCAATACCAAAGCTAGGTCTAATGGAGGGATTTTTCTCCTGGAGAACTACACAGACACTAAAAAGCAAAGAGTGCAATATTCACCAAGATCAAGGCACGTTGTAACCGGTTGGCCTTTTTTGATTTGCACCTGGTCAGTAGGGTGAGCCATTTCCTTTTGGATGTGGGCCTTGCTATTGCTATCCCTGACTTTCTCAACTCCAGATTAACTAATTGCCATGAATTCTACAATTTAGAAGTATCTGGTGGCTGAAGCTGGGGCAGCATGCAGCAGTTCCCTCTCTAGCTTGGGCATCTTGTCAGGTCTATCTGACATTTGGGGCTCTTCATTGGTTGCTATTGGTCTCTAGATGGTGTTGGTCTTGAGCTACAATACTTAAGTGTCTTGGGACAAGCCCACCCGAGAGACTAACTCCCTGCTTGTGACACTGCCACAGTTGCAGACAGCAGAGACACTCAAGCTAGATCCCTCTGGTTATAAAAGAGAGGGGACAGACAGTTGGTCATTCGCCATGAGGATCCTGGCACTCTGAATCTTTCCCCCACCACTTTGGTCTGAAATAGCCTGAACTCGATCACCTGGGAAAGCAACAAAAGCCATTTATTTGATAGGCTTTGGGGGGCAAAGCTTGAGAGGATATTCCTGGAGAACGAATGGGGATATTCAGTTACTGGGCTTTATCAGCTGGCTAAGTTAACATGTCTCCTGTATGATTATTTTTATGCAGCTGGGTGGTCATTGTAAATTAAAGTTGCTGCCTGGGCACTTGGTGCTTTTGTATGGGCATTTTTTTAGTTTTGTTTAAATATAAATAAAAGTAAATAGATTTTTTTCAAGCCTCCTTAGAATGATGGGTCTTGCATCATATGTAAAATATGGTGTTACTTTTTCAGACGTGGGCTAACAGTTAGCTTGCTCCTTCACAAAAACCATCTGACTTTGGATTTTTCCAATTGCATTTCTACTAATAATATTAACTTTGAATTATTATTTATAGTACAGTTAAATTCAAAGGGTCCAGACAGGACAGAGGGTGCCTTATGCAGGTGCCATACAGACAAAAGGTAGAGCTTGCCTCAGAGACTTGGATTCACTTTTGAAAATTGCCTTAGTGACTTAGGAACCCAGGCCCCATTTTCAAAAGTGATTTATGCACTTGTGAGTCATTAAGACATAAGCTCCTAAATCTCTTTTGAAAATGGGACTTAGGCCCTGGGACAAGACTTGACAGTTTGAAGACTTGAACACAATGGAAGAAAGGAGCGGACAACAATAAGGTTGCATATATTAGCTGAGTATATGATTTGGAGACTTCATAGAGTTTTTTGTTTTGTTTTTAATATAGTAACAAAATATGTTAATGAATCACAAACAAGCCACCTGTATTAGTGAGTGAATGTGTTAGTCCTATACTAACTAATTATTTGCACTGGTTTTTGGATTCAGTGTGTACTAACGTTAAAAAAAAATGCAGACCCAGATGCCCTGGTCTACATTGTAATTGTCAATGTTAGGCCTTAAAATTAGCTTGCTTTCACAGTTGTACCATATGGTTGGTCTTTTCTCAAGGATTCTACTCATACTGTTTTTTAATCCAACATCTGATGCAGCAACAAACTGAGAACCTCAGACTTAGTGTGCATCTTCTTGCAAGCAGACCAGTGCCTACACATCCACTATCACAGCAAGATTTGATGGGCTTGTTTACAATAAGCCTGGCAGGCAGTTTGTTTTTCCTCTCTAACTGCAACCCCACAAGAATATGGGGAGATGCATGTGTATGTCTGGGGGCAGAATTCATCAAAATGTTCCTTTAATTCTTGAAAAATTAATTTCAAAGTTCAAATTTACAATCAATTAGGGCCAGATTGTGAATCCTTTACTCCCCTTGGTGGATAGGGGCTCCCATGCCTTCAACGTGGCTATTCATGTGGGTAACTCTTTCTGGTGGCAGTAAGAGTTTTCTCCATCTAGCCCTTAGCTGGCAAAACAGAAGGGCCCTTTGCTGGTTCAGCATCCTCTTTTTTAACACGGGCAGGAAAACTCCCTAGACACTTGTCTTAAATATAAAAGGAAGGGTAAACACCTTTAAAATCCCTCCTGGCCAGAGGAAAAACCCTTTCACCTGTAAAGGGTTAAGAAGCTAGGATAACCTAGCTGGCACCTGACCAAAATGACCAATGAGGAGACAAGATACTTTCAAAAGCTGGGGGGGAGGGAGAAACAAAGCCTTTCTCTCTCTGTCTGTGTGATGGTTTTGCCGGGAACAGAAAAGGAATGGAGTCTTAGAACTTAGTAAGTAATCTAGCTAGATATGCGTTAGATTCTGTTTTGTTTAAATGGCTGATAAAATAGCTGTGCTGAATGGAATGTAGATTCCTGTTTTTGGGTCTTTTTGCAACTTAAGGTTTTGCCTAGAGGGATTCTCTATGTTTTGAATCTGATTACCCTGTAAGGTATTTACCATCCTGATTTTACAGAGGTGATTCTTTTACTTTTTCTTCTATTAAAATTCTTCTTTTAAGAATCTGGTTGCTTTTTCATTGTTCTTAAGATCCAAGGGTTTGGGTCTGTGTTCACCTATGCAAATTGGTGAGGATTTTTATCAAACCTTCCCCAGGAAAGGGGGTGTAGGGTTTGGAAGGATTTTGGGGGGGAAAGATGTTTCCAAACGGGCTCTTTCCCTCTTATATATCTCTTAGACATTTGGTGGTGGCAGCGATAAAGTCCAAGGGCAAAAGGTAAAATAGTTTGTACCTTGGGGAAGTTTAACCTAAGCTGGTAAAAATAAGTTTAGGAGGTTTTCATGCAGGTCCCCACATCTGTACCCTAGAGTTCAGAGTGCGGAAGGAACCTTGACAATGCTGATAAGAGGTGGCCTGTGTAATGTTACAGATTACTCAGTAGAATTTGGGAAATTTAAAAGCGATCAAATATCCATTTTCCAGATTTCAATTAATTATCGAAAAAGGCTTATAATCTTGTGTGATCTGGAAAGAGAAATGCAGATATATCACTGGAAATCATCAGCATCATCTGGTGACCTGATAATGCTAAAACTGGGATGATGCCATTTTTACGTTGGTACCGCTATGGATCAGTTAAAAGAGCAAAGAAGGGCAGCATATAGAGTTCTGGCAATGTGTGTGTCTGTGTTCCGAGGGGAGACCATCCTGCTGGGGTGTTCTAGTAAGGCCCAATTGGCAGTAGGAGGTGGAGAGGAAAATGCACTTCATATCACAGCTGGATGGGAAAGGGATAGAGTAAAGCCCGGAGGGGAGTCAGAGTGAGTCAGTGTGGATTGCCATGTGATTTTGAGGTTGGGGGTGGTACTCATTCTGCCAGGGATACAGGACCCATTTCTCTCTTCTTTTCCGCCTCCCTCTCTCCTGGTCCTACCCTAATGTTGAAGTCAGGCAGAGAAGAGAATTATGTGCTGGGTCCAATAAATCACACACGCTGTCTGCAAGTTCTGGCTCCCTCCTCACTGCAATCTGCCATTCTGCAGCTAATACACAACCCTCCTTGGGGGACACAGGGCATAGAGAATTGAAAACATAACAAAAACTAGCCACTACATAAAAAACAAAAAATAAACTCACAGTAGGTTTAAACTTGACATTTTATAGGAGTAAAACCCCTACAACATTGCTCCTTTAGAAGAAAACCCCCTTACACCTGGAAAACAAATGTTAAAGCTTTTTCCAAATGTCCCGTGTTTTAGGTGTGAAATTGCTAGTGAATCAGTTCACGTGAATGGTTTTTATTTGAAAGGACATTGCTTTAAGGTTTCTAATTCTTCTTAATTCTTTGTAGAAATGTTTATACAGAAGATAGTGGCCTTTCCATGATATGCAGCTACAATTGCTTCAACAGATCACTGCACAGGACAAGTGAGCTCCTGCCTAATGAAACGCCCTTCCAATGCCCTTTCGCTAAATGTAAAGTTCATAAAATTAATCAGGCAGCTGTTTAAAAGAGGGATCAAGTGAACATTTTCAAAAATGTTAGTTGAGTTTGGTCAAAATGTTGTTAGCTTTTTTTCTTACCAACTCTATGGCTGTTCACTATCTCCCACCCTCACTTCTCAATAACAAAGCCTGTTCAACAGGCAGCTCTGTGGCATATGAATAGCACCTGTGGTGCTACCTGAAGGAAACTGTGTTCCTCAGAAATAAAACTAAGGATACTCAGCCAAATTTAATTTCCATACGCCACAAAAAGCATCCAAACTAAAGGGCAAATCCTGCCCCGGGGCCTAGCCATCATGCTTAGAAATTCTGGTGGTGGTGCGATGGAATCTTCCCATCCCTTTCCCATTCAGCTGGTGACATGAAGTGCATTTTCCTCCCCACCTCCTGCTGCCAAATTGGTCCTTATTAGAACACCTCAAAGATGTGGTCTCTCCTCGGAAGGCTGGAGTCACTCCTGCACCCATGCTGTTCAGAAGGATATGGCTGGATGGTCTGCTGTCTATGGATCAACCCACTCTCATGGCTCCTGCATATCCACCATCTCCTTATGGCAGAAGCTGTGATCTGCAGAATGCAGGAGGTGAATAGAGGTCTGCACGGGCAACCCAAATTCTGAAACCTGAACACTCTTAGCACAACTTTATTGGTTCTGTGTGTATGGATCTGCACAGCCCTGGAGTGGAGAATTTGCTAATACATCTTCCCCCTCATTCTCTTTCCAGCCCTTCCCTTTCTTGAATGGGGGGAGGAAAGAACACCCAGGGTGAAGACTGCCCCAAGAGCATAAAGATTGACATCTCCCCAGAAGGAGTAGTCCAGGTAGCAACAAGGAAAGGGTGAGGAACTCTTCAGACACAGCTACCATCCAATTCTATTTCCTTTTTGTTTTGTTAGGGACATTTTCCTTCTGCTGATGGCTGTTTGTTCAGACCCCTCCTCTTACTCTGCTCCTGATGCAGTTTCACTCCCCCTAGTCTTCACATTCTCCTCCAATCCTCCTCACCCTGTTTCCCTTTCCTCTGCACTCAATATAGCCTTTCCCTTCCTTTGCTTATTAACTCAGCCAAGACCCTTTCCTCTTGCCGATTCTCTCTGAAGTGAAAAAGCAGAACAAATGTGGAACCAACATATTTGCCAACCGTCAATTCTTTGCATACATGGCAGCTCTTTTCTCCCACCCTATTCCTGTCTTGCCATCTTACACTATGTAGTCTCCTTGGAGCTCTTTGTAGTCTCTTTTTTTTTTTTTCTTGTGTGTGTTTGTACAGCACCTAGCACAATGCCTACCCAGTCTGGAATGAACCTACAGCCACTAGTGGAAAACAAATAATAAAAATGAACTGTGAGATCCCCTCTCATTGGCCAGCCAAGGAGTATATTGCTTGAGTACCTGCAGAAAAGTCTGTCCCACTTAGACAATGTATGCTATTCAGTGTGCAATTCAGAATGTCAATAGATTATGCTGATACACTATCCACATGCATTTGCCAATACTGTCAAATATGGGATTGATTGATTGATTTGTTTATATGCTTTCCTCTTATTTGCTTCGCAAGTTCTGCAGAGGTTCATTGTAACTTTACACAATCCCATGAAATAGAACAATTTATCATCACCTTTTAAAAAATTTAGAACAGGCAAAAAATACCTGGTAGGGAACATAATACTCATCCCATCCCAAAAGATCACGACATCCAAGGGGATCTAGAGTATTAATTAGGAAGTTGTTGCAAACCTATAAAAAATCATCCCATAATTACTCTGAAAAAAACTTGCAATTTCAAAGCTACACTGCAGAATAGCATACTGGATTAATTATGCCAGACTGCAGCAATAACCTTGAATTAAAGCTGCAACCTTCTATTTTTAAGAAACAATTGCCTTTCTGGTTGATGAAACCTGTCGTCCCATCAGGTAACAGACGTGACCAGGAAAGAGAAAAGCGATAATGAGTCAATCCAAGCTGTTTGATACATTTCAAATCTTCCTCCCACAGAGTGTAGCTGCCACAAGCTACATCACCAGTCTGGTTCTTGAAAACTCGATCTCCTCCCTGATGGGTGAATGTGTCCCAAACATTAGGGCCCTTTCCATCTGCATTCCAGCCTCCTGATTAAAAAACAAAACTGAATCATTAGACTTTTGACATCAAAAGACATATGTTGAATGTAAATATTTATCACATAAAGTGGACATAAGAATCTCAGTACCTTGTAAGCAAATCAAACAGGGCTTTCTCCAGTTCTTTCACTTAAAATGAATAGTTTTTTTTCAAGCTATAGAACATTTGTATTAAGTTCTGCATTTATTCATGGTTTTGTCACTGCTCACTATTTGAAAAATCTGTTTCAAACAGCACTTACAGAGGTTCTGACACACTGCATATTATTGTTAGCCAAAGATCAGATGCTTGTGAATCTTCTGAGATATTAACAAAAAGTATTTGCTAATGCAACTTCCACCCATGAACGTAAAAGATCTGTCCATATCAAAGAAAGCCTTTAGGATATGAAAAATACATCCAACAAATAGGCACTTATGGCTTTCTGGATGTCCTTTGAAAGTCCTGACAGTCTGTTAAGAAGAAAGGAATGCCATTATGAGCCATGGCCCTAGGCATGTATAACATGAATTAATAACAAAGCTCTGTGAAACTTCTGCCTTTTGCTTAGACAAACGTTCATGGAAAAACTGCAAAGATTTCCACTAAATGAAATTTTACACTACATGGTCACAATGTCTGCACCATTTTCTGCATTCTGATTATGCTGGGATATTTTGTAGTGTTTTTGAAAACTGAGGTAGAGAAATCACCATTAAAAATTCAGTATTTAGCCCTGAGTATTTAGTATTTAGTATTGAGATCTGAGATACCACAGTGTATAAACTGAGTAAATGCAGATTTCTTTATGACAATCATTGCAGTCTTTGCAAAACCATGTTGTAATATGTGCAAATGTTTAATGTGAAAAGCCCTAGAAATCCCCATCCCTGCAAAGTAAAGTTAAATCGCAAAACTCAGAATATGCAAAAATTCTCCAGCTTCCTTTACAAGCAAAATTTTTCAAAGCTCCAGTTAATGCATGTTTCCTGGGTTACTGTCTAAAAACTAAAATGACATTGTAGGTTAAAATCATGTATAAATTAAATATCAGTTGGCTGTAAGATTAATACCTATATAATAGCTACATATCAATCCTCAGTAAAAGTGTTTTAATAATCAATTAGTATCATAGAAATTAGAGATGGAAGAGCCCTATTAGGAGGTCATCCAGTCCATCCCCTGCCAATGTGAGATTGCTCCCTAAAGTATATTCAGTACTTAATGCACATCTGTCTTGTTAAATTTAAGTTTAATGCAAGGTTAAGCATATTGCAGACACTTAATTTAAAGCGTTACTAGAATCTGTAATATCATTTCGATAGCCTAGTTTCTGAAAGATCATTGTCATATTTCATATTCTTTACAGAATTTTGTAACAGTACACAAGCACCAATACAGCTACCTAAGGTTATTCAGTAAATTGAGCTCTTCTCTGGGACAGCCTTCAAACTAGGTCCATTTTTAGATCTAACAACTCTGAGTGTCCCTTAAGGTTCAAGTTTTCCCACAACACAGTGCTGCAGTATTCTCAGATATATACATTGCTGAAAGTTTTCCACGGGTAGTATTTGACTTTAGTAGTTGCATTTTAAGTAAAGATTCAAATTATTCTCCCAGGAAAACACTCCAAGTAAAGTAAAGAGTAATTATTTTGTATTATCTAAGGGTTTTAGAGTATTTAAAAGGCAGATTCTGTTTGCCCAAAACTAGATACAAGATGCCCAGTTCTGGGTCATAACATGGCCCCTTGCAGTGCTCTTCTTGGGCAGCTAAGAATTCCCCAGGCATGTAGGAATCCCCAACTGGCACAAACTCTTCCATCTTCTTTATCCAGTCTACTCAGCAAGTGGGGAGAGTGCCAGGGATTGGATGGGATAGGACAGAAGCACCTTGGTGGTTCTCAGCAGTGTTAGCACCCCAGAGTGGCTGATGCAAAGTAGCTGTTTGAGGCCGCTATAAGATACATTGGAGCTAAACTGGCCTCCAGACCAGCTTCAGGACTGAGGAAGAGCAAAGGTCAGGATCTGGTCATACATTTCAGCTATTGTACACACAGTTGATTGGCCAAATCACTCTAGACTATATTAATATGCCCTCAGATATTTAAAATAATGATTATAGACCATTTATATTTCAATGCACAAACCTCAGTCTTTACAATTATTAAAATGGAATGCATTGGAGTAGTTCTCCTTTAAAAATTAAGTTACAGCAGGAATAGCAGTGCCCACTATTTTTAAGGTTTTATGTGCTTTTCCAAACTAATCTCTTTGCACTCAGTTGTACCTTTCCAAAACCCTCACCTTTTGGGTTGAAGTTTTCTAGACTTGGTCTCCAGCCAAAGGTGAATATTTGCTTAGTATAGCTCAGCTTGCTCATACAGAGTGAGTGAAGAAAATATGTTTTTACCATTATTAAAAATTCTTGCAATTTTTCTTTTTCTCTTTTTTTAAAGAGCTCTAGTACAGAGTTGAAATTTAGCATAGAAATGGCCCTCAGTAAGGAGAAGTGCTTTGGAGTGTTCTGGTGAAAATTGATTTTGATTTGACTGAGTCATGCAGCTTTGAAAGCTGCACTTTGAGCATGCAGAGTACAATTGGTGTGATTTTTTTAGCACTTTGAAATATATTGAGTGAAGTAGGCTGAACTGTGCATAAATACATAGCTGATAGTGAAAAATAAAGTACACTCTGAGACCTTGCCTCATTCACTGTGCAACTTGTGATATGTGCAACAGTTGAGTTGGGCTCCACAACAACTCTCGACTCAGTCACACTGCCTTGTCAGGTAAAAGCTGTATAGCTCCTAGGCTTTGAAGAGTGAGTTAACCTCTATGGACCTCCTCGGTTTTGTGGGGATAGGGTATTTCCAATAGTGTCTAGCTGAATATTTTCACATTATAGATTTTTTTATAATTTAATGGGAACATTAAAGTTGCTCATTGTCAAGACTGGGTCATGGGCAGCCAGCCTGGATCTGGAGGATGTCCAAAGTGATCACTTTTCTAAAACCCGAAAAGGATCCACACAATGCGGCAAGCTACCAACCAATCTTTCTGCTATCTGTCATCTTTAAAGTCCTGCAGCAGCTTGTCCTCCAGCGTATGTCTCCAGAGGTGGAGATAACTCTCAGCTTCAACCAAGCTGGCTTCCAGAAGAGTCAAAGCATATGTGACCAAATCCTGGGCCTCGCTACATATACAGAAAATGGGTTTCAACAGAACTTGAAGACAGGAGCTGTTTTCTTGGACCTGACAGCGGTCTACGATACAGTATGTCACACTGGACTTCTGGTAAAACTATTAAGAGTTCTTCCAGAATGGGTGGTGGACATTGTTGAACTTCTACTTCATGACGGTCATTTTCTGGGACATATGGGAGACGGAACAAATGCATGGAGAAGATAATCCAGTGGTTTACCCCGATGCTTTGTGCTTGAACCCACCCTTTTCAGTCTGTACACAAATGACCTGCCACTGACTCAGTCATACGAGTTTATCTTTGCAGATGACATCTACTGTGCGACCCAGTCATTCTCCTTCACCAAATTGGAGAACATCTTGAACACCGACCTAGCCAAGATGGCAGCCTACTGGAGCAGTTGGTGCCTCCAACCAAGTACGACCATGACAGTTTTGAGCATCTTCCAACTCCACAATGCAAGCACTAATGGTGAGTTAGACATCTTTCTTAAGGGCAAACAACTGAAACATGAGGCAAAACCTGTCTATCTTGGTGTCACATTGGACTGCATTTTGACTTTTCATGACCATCTAAAAAATACTGCTGCCAAAATCAGGACTGAGAATAATCGAATCAGCAAATTAGCCAGTTTGACATGGGACACAGGCACACAGACTCTTCACACATCGGCTCTGGCACTGTGCTATTTCTCAGCAGAATACTGTGTAGTGTTGTTGGCCTCACACTAAATTGGTTAATGTCAAATTGAACTCGACCATGCGTACCATCACAGGCACTGTGCACCCCACTCGTATTCCATGGCTCCCAGTTCTGAGCCATATAGCCCCTCCACACGTTCATCGCAGAGAGTCTATAGCCAGACTGGTGGAGAAGCTACGTGCCAACCCAGGGCTCCAACTGTACACAGACATTTTTAGTCACCCCAGAGGCCAACTTAAGTTGAGGTGTCCATTGTTGTCTCGACTGCCAGATCAGAATCTGTCAACAGCAACCCTATGGCGCATTGAGTGGTCAGCTGAAGAAGTTTGGAATGGTTTCCTTGTTGCTGATCTGACCATTCGACAACTGGGATTTGACCTGCCACAGGACAGGTTCTGAACTGGTGAAGGAATATTCGCAGCCAACATCTACACCTGGGGTATGTGCAATGACCCACTTTGTCAATGTGGCCTTCATTAGTCTATGGCGCATGTTGTTGATGAGTGTGAACTGACTAAATTTCATGTGTGACGTGTCATTCCATATTCTTTATGAAAATATGCCTATGATATGAATATGACATAACAGATAGATATACTTCATGCAAGATGGCTCCTGTGAGAGATCATTGGAAAGATTATAATTTTACTCGATGCGATTATCCAATTTGTATGCCTGTATTATTTCTGTATCTGAAGTTAGGAATATAGACTATGTATCTGTATTTCAATATGCTACTCTGGGTGATGCCCACTGCTAACACTTCAGGTACAAAAATGGAAAAGCTAGACAAGCTGGATGGCCCATCAACAAGGACAATGGACTGTAAAAGAGCTTAGTCTTCCTGTGAACAGGTGGGTCAGCCTGTGAAGAATGGCTACATGGGCCCTACAGAGTCAGGTGGTCATGTCACCTGATACTAAAAGGTTATCTGGGACTTCTTGTAACTTTCCACTGTAGAGGAAGGGGGGGTCAAGTTTGGGAAACAAAGGATTCCCGCCTTATGTAAATCCTATTTCAGGGTGGAGAGGAAGGCAAACAGGACTCCTCCTCTCCATGGTCTGTCTGCCCAAGAAGAAAGACTGCAAAGGGGAAGGCAAGGAGGGGTGCCAGATGAGACAGGGGTCCAGTCTGAAACGGAATATAACTGGAACTCTG
Organism: Chelonia mydas; assembly: GCF_015237465.2. Classification (NCBI taxonomy): domain Eukaryota; kingdom Metazoa; phylum Chordata; order Testudines; family Cheloniidae; genus Chelonia; species Chelonia mydas. The sequence continues at coordinate 107,622,867 of NC_057852.1, forward strand.
AACCACAGAAACTTTGCAAACTGCCTGCAACAATATCTAGGGTGAGAAATACTATTTATAACCAATTTCTTTAGTGAAATTAGCTTAGTTTGCATGTTTGATTTCATTTGCTTAGTAATCTGCTTTGTTCTGTTTGTTACCCCTTTTACCACTTAAACTCTGCCTTTTATAGTTAGTAACATTTGTTTTGTTTAGTATTAAACCCAGTTTCTGTAACTTCTAACTGGGGGGGCAAGAAGTGTGTACACCTCCCTCCACATTGAGGGAGGGGGCGAATTTCATAATATATCTTTGGATCTGCACTCCAAGGGAGGTGGATATCTGAGTGCTGGAGCAAGTCCTTAAGCTGAGTCTTCCCAGAGCTGATCTTCAGCTGGGTGTGGTCCTGCCTGTGTGTGTGTTAGAGGAGTTTTAAGAGCCTAGCTCAGCAAGACAAGTTAAAGGGGACCCATGCTGGCAGAAGAGGTAGACTCAGTGAGACTTGCCCCTCTTGAGGGATATGAAAAGGATTTAGAATTAAGCCCCAAGGATGGCGTTTTAAACCTGATATTGTATTTCTTCGGTTTTAGAGAGTGAAGAGGTCATAGTGCCCCAATCTCCTTCCCTCCATTACTCCAAGCTTTGATTATCACTCTCTGGTCTTCAAGGGTTCCCCTGCGACCTTTCTTCCAGTTGCCCCAGTCAGACCACTTGCTTGAGGCTCCTCCAAATCCCTGAAGTGTTGCCATCTTCTCATCAACCTGCTTTCTACTTTCTCCTTCCACCTACCTCTCCTACAGGGATCCTGTCTCCCTCCAAACCCCACAGCCTCCAACACCCACCTCATATACTCCAAACCTGCTCCCCTAGCCTCCTCTGTCCACATCATTCTCACTAACACCTGATTCCATGTGCCCCCAACTTCCCCATAGTGCCAGCCAACAAATACTTGCTTCCACTTTACATTGCCCCCTCATCCATAAGCCAACAACTGCTTTGGGTCTGGTGTCCCTACCCTTCTGGTCTCTCAAGCCCTAGCTACCCCCACACACATGTGGGAGGTCTGGGAGCCTTATCCCATCCCCTCTCACAATCTCTGGAATGGTAAGTGAGCTACCCTCCATCTGTTCATGGGGATTCACCAGAGAGGATCACTGTCCTTCAGTCCTCTGAACAGGTACTATGGATGTTTATGTGAAGCACATGCTCACAAATGGAAGATGGCTGAGCTCTGCTTTCTAAAGGCAGGTCACAGAAGAAGTTCGGCACCAGTGGGTGAGTTTCCCTATCATGGAAGTCCAAGAAAATGTAGGCAGGGCTTCTTCTGAGCACAGGAAAATCCTGCCCACTGTGGAAGGGGATCCCAAAGGCCTAGCACTGACCTCCCAGTCTGCTGTCCTTCATACTTCCAGGAGATGGGTTCTTACTTGTGCCTCTCCCACCAACACCTGCTTCTGGGGAATTAATTATGATTGTAACTTACATGAACACCTGTTCTCACTTCTTTGGGCATGAGGAGGCCCTTGCAAGCCAAGCAATCTGCTCATGTCTACCCCAACAGAAAGGCGAGAGTGAAGGCCTAGTGGGAATGTAACCTGCTCCTGCTTCCTTCTCCCACCTTGATCACTAGGAGGAGGGATGCATATTTACCTTCCCCACCTGCCATCTGGTCTTGTTTCTGGGATCTGGGGATAGGTTTTCCCACCCCAACTGTTCAGGGCAAGGAGCAGTTAAGTGAGAAATGTCACGTGGAGCTGCAAAAGAGTTAAAAACTATGCAATGGGCCAAAACGGAACATGGAATCCCATCCCCTCCACCTGTCCTCTCGTTATTGGAGACTTTTGGATCCAGACTTCATGACTTGGGTCCCATCTTTGCTTCAAAACTATTTAACACCCTCCTCCCTTCCTTTGGCATGTGGAAATCTGATACCTTCAACTTGATAAGCTGCTGTAGCAGCACCCCAAGCAAATCCACTGGGGAAAGAAATGTCTTCTGGGTGCCAGCCACGAGGGGCAGGAGCAAAGGAGGCAGTAGTAGCTGAAGCCATGTGGCTGGTGGATCTGGGCCTCCTGTGGGGCTGACACCGTGCTTCCTGGATGGACTGCTCTTCCACTTGCGATAAGCAGATTCTGTATCAAACACAAACACAGAAAAATAAACCCTGAGCAGCTTCACTCTCTGAAGGACAAATTGTTGCAACCATATCTTACATGTCTCATGATCTGAACACAGAGGCTTAGCTCAGCCTCCCACGCACACGAAACGGGGAGGGGCAGCAGTGCAGCAAGCTACAAGGGCCTTGTGTACAAGTAGCTCCTTCCTGTGCAAGGTACTGGGCTGTCCAGATCAGGCCTCTGTCCTTCCCTGCCCATGTAAGCTGCTAGATTACCCATACCTAGAGCTACTTACTCTGAATAAGGTGCTGAGCTACCCAGACAGAAGCTCCTCCCACTTTCCTGTAAGTCACTCAAACCTGGACCCCACTCTTTTTCTGGCACTGAGTCCCCCTCCCCCACGTCCCCACTCCGTACATGGCCCAGATCTGGTCTGGTTTTGTCACATTACAGCACGTAGTAAGGGCCTTGCCCCCAGTGTGTGGGATTGTAACATTCAAGCTTGTGACTGCTGCATGTTTCCTCTACTTATCTATGGTTAGGTATTCACTGCACCTGGTCAAGGAGAGTCTGAGGAGGCCCTTTGTAAACAGACACTCAAAACTATAAAGGCCCTAGCTAACTGATATGTGTGAAACTTCAAACATGGCACGCTAGATGGCACTATTGCAACTTCTTTTTCAGACACTGCAAGAGCTGTTTTCCCTCTCTGGATTACAGTAAACACATATTGATTTATGCTAAGGTCAGTATCCCCGTTTATTGGACCAATGGGCTACATACGCCTCCTGAGAAATTCAGATGCTAGCCATGACACCCAACTCTTTGTATTTCTGTCTTGTGCTGCATTCTTTGCCTTTGCTTGTACCCTTGATTTATAAACCTTTCCAGGTGGAGATCTGTTACAAACACACCTACCACTGCAATGCATCATGCACATTAATAATAATTTATATGGCCTTGTAAGTCAGATAAAAAATTGACATTGCCTGAAAATCATGTATGCAGTTATGTACAATCTCTTACCAAAACTAGTTTTTTGTTGTCGTTTTTTTTTAATGAAACAAGCAACTTTTATCAGAAAAAAGGTCAGTTTAAAGTTGTAGAACAGTTGCATTAATTCCAAAGGTGCACATTGTAGAGCCAGACTGTGCTGATGCAATATAAAATAAATTGTTTCACAACAGGAGTGCATTTCCTCAAATATCTCTCAAAGTTTTGCTCGCTCCTTAGAGGTAATAGCCCTTCATAGATTCATAGATATTAAGGTCAGAAGGGACCATTATGATCATCTAGTCTGACCTCCTCCACAATGCAGGTCACCGAATCTCACCCACCCACTCCTGCAATAAACCTCTCACCTATGTCTGAGCTACTGAAGTCCTCAAATCATGGAGGAACTAAAGGGGAATGAGGCAGTTCATACAAACATGGTCCAAAAGCATGTGCTGATGTATGGTAGTGTCAAACATCAATTCTCCTTTACACATTTTTTATAAATGGGGGGGGGAACGATGTGATGTATTAGCAACTCTTCCCATGGAAGCAGCCTTCTTAGATATGTACCGATAAAATTGTTAAAGTGTTAATTTAAGTTCACAGCAGTTAATACCAAATAGCACCTTTCAATATCCAAGAAGGTGAGCATTATGTGTTAACTATGAAACTCACCCTGGGACATACTAAATCTTGATTAATGGGTGTGCATGAATCAGAATAACTATGTATAATTTTACAACAGTCAACATTACACTAGGTGCTTCACAAAGATTGTAAATTGCACAAAGTCCCTGCTCAGTAGAACACACAGTTCAATTTCATATGTGACATAATACGTGGTGAATTAAACAATGGGAGTGGCAGACAGTTGTCACTGGAGTAAGAATGTGCAGCTCTGTAAAACATACAAAATAGGTTATTTAAGAAAGAATCACTGTTGACTCTTGTAGGTGTTGTGAAAGAGGTGGGTCTTAAGGAAGGATCTGAACCCACAGAGGGCAGTGATATGGGGAACCAGTTCAAGGAGAATATCCTAGGTGAAAAGGGGCCTGGACACAGTTGTGGTAGAAGTGGACTAAAGCTGCCATCATTATTCAATCAGAGCGGGTGTGGGGTGATGAGATAACCGACTAGGTCAGAAAAGTAGGCAGAGACAGAAAGATGCAGGGCTTGGAGACAGTCTCTTCTTGCCCCCGTGCTATTTAGTAGCAAACTGTTCCAGCCTCACTCCCAGCTTTTTCTTTCCCCACTCTAGCAAACCCAATCCAATGCGAAATCCAATATTCCAGTGTTTTGTCTGCAGCCTCATACAAATCCAGAGCTGAATTTAATTATTCAAATCCAGACCCGAATTCACATTGGTTCCAGACCAGACTCATTTTTCTTTTTAAACCTGCAGTGGGACAGACCACAGCTCAGCTGGATGGACTTGAACAAGGCTTTCCCAGAACAAGACTGAGCTGCTCCTTACTTTGATGTACCCAGATAGGGATTTTTTTTACTGAGTCAGTTAGGCCTGAAAGCAATTAGTTCAAGGGCTAGTCACCAACCCAATCAAGTAAGTATGTATCTCACTGGGGCTTGGCCTACACTTGCAATTTATGTCCGTATAACTATTTTGCTCAGCGGTGTGGAAAATATACAGCTCTCAGCAATGCAGCTATACCAGGGGCAGGCAAACTTTTTGCCCTGAGGGCCGCATCTGGTTTCTGAAATTGTATGGAGGGCCGGTTAGGGGAGGCTGTGCCTCCCCAAACAGCCAGGCATGGCCCAGCCCTGGCCCCCTATACGACCCCCCAGCTTCTTGCCCTCTGAGGCCCCCCCCGGGACTCCTACCCCATCCACGCTCCCTGTCCCCTGACCGCCCCCCACCGCCCCATCCAACCTCTCCTCTCCTTCGTAACAGCCCCCCCAGAAGCCCTTCCCCCATTCAACCCCCATTCCCCGCCCTCTGACCACCCTGACCCCTATCCACACCCCTGACCACCCCCTGAACTCCCCTGTCCTCTATCCAACCCCCACACCCTGCCCCCTTACCACGCTGCTTGGAGCACCAGTGGCTGGCGGCGTGGCTGCACCAGGACAGGCAGCCGTGCCGCGCAGCGCAGCACAGAGCAGTGGGTCAGGCCGGGCTCTGCAGCCCCGCTGTCCAGAATATTGCACCGCGCGGCAGTCTGGCTGCAGGGGAGGGGGGACAGCCTCCCAGGCCAGGCGCTCAGGAGCTGGGCAGGATGGCCCCATGAGCCGGAAGTGGCCCATGGGCCGTAGTTTCCCCACCTCTGAGTTATACGGGCCTAAATCCCAGTGTAGGTAGTGCTATGTCAGCAGGAGGGCTTCTCCTGTCAACATAGCTACCGCCTGTCAGGGGGGTGGAGTACCTACGCCAATGGGAGAAGTCCTCCCTTTGGCATAGGTCGAGTCTTCATTCAAGTGCTACAGTGGTGCACCTGCATAGGTGCAGCTGAAGCTGTGTAAATGTACACAAGCTCTGTCATGAAGGCAGCAGAGTTTTGCTTTGGTATTTTGTCTGTACGGTTGGGCTGAACTGGTTATTATAAACAAAGATGTATCCTTAAAATGAACTATCCCTGACTGGATCTGCCTTTTCTAATCCCAGATTATTGTTATTTAAAAAAATTAATTCTCATCATGACACAATTCGACAGACACTTCAGTATGGTGGTATGGAAATGCAAGTTTCTTCTCCTCAACTCTCCAGTCCAAAGACAGAACAGACCCAGAGTTGCTTATGAAGCAAGACTGTATTACTGAAACTGCTAAATATGCACATTCACAGATCCTGAGGCTTGTCTGAAAAGTGGAAATTGCCATTCAAGTTGAATTACTGTCCCAGGTAAAACAATGGAACAGATATTGAGAAAATAAAGGTACTAAATAACTTCAGGACTTCCAGACAAACAATTGGTTTTTGCATAAATTAATGAATGGCAAGCAGGAACTAAACTGTCATGTATCCGAATTTTAGTAAATCTTATGATATAGTTGTCACGCAGTCTGTAGAGGCCCACGACTGCGAGTGCCAGCCTCAGGGCAGACTGTCAAAAACAGGACAGACACCCCAAACTGGTGATGTGTTCTATAATTAGATTTCACCAAACCAGTAACAGATGTGCACTCCTGGATCATTATACCTGTCTTACCATGTTTCAGAGTAACAGCCGTGTTAGTCTGTATTCGCAAAAAGAAAAGGAGTACTTGTGGCACCTTAGAGACTAACCAATTTATTTGAGCATAAGCTTTCGTGAGCTACAGCTCACTTCATCGGATGCATACTGTGGAAAGTATAGAAGATCTTTTATACACACAAAGCATGAAAAAATGGGTCACTCTCCTTACAATGATCACTTTAGATAAGCTATTACCAGCAGGAGAGTTGGGTGGGGGGAGAGAAAACCTTTTGTAGTGGTAAAAACCCATTTTTTCATGCTTTGTGTGTATAAAAGATCTTCTATACTTTCCACAGTATGCATCCGATGAAGTGAGCTGTAGCTCACGAAAGCTTATGCTCAAATAAATTGGTTAGTCTCTAAGGTGCCACAAGTACTCCTTTTCTTTTTGTCTTACCATGGAGTCTCAGACAGTCCCCTTAGGCTCCCCAGTCTATCTTGCTACCCAGACAAACTGGACTTAGTAATAAATGGTCACTTACACCAAAAATCACACAATATTCAGGTTGTTTCCAGTCCCAAGACACTAGTCACTTACCCCAGATAAATCGGTACCCTTGATCTTACACCAAAGATAACACCTGTAGCCAATTCTGTAATAAAACATTGAAAGGTGTATTAACTAGTAAAAAGAAAAAGTTATTTACAGGTTACAGCAAGCAAACATATACACACAAATAAGTTATTACCTAAATCCTAAGAGTGACAGAGTGGCTGGGTCATTACACATATTGAATCTATTTCCACATGTTAAGTATCCTCACACCTTCTTGTCAACTGTCTAAATGGGCCATCTTGATTATCACTACAAAAGTTTTTTTTCTCCTGCTGATAATAGCTCATCTTAATTAATTAGCCTTTTACAGTTTGTATGGCAAATTCCACCTTCTCTGTATGTGTATATATATAATCGTCTTACTATATGTTCCATTCAATGCATCCGATGAAGTGGGCTGTAGCCCACGAAAGCTTATGCTCTAATAAATTTGTTAGTCTCTAAGGTGCCACAAGTACTCCTGTTTTGTTTTGTTTTGTTTTAGAGTTGTAATGATCGGTCAATTCAAAGTTGTCTTTCAGGGCAGACCCAGGCTTAACTCCTGGGGATCTCTGCCTCAGTTTAGAGTCTCTAGTCCTATCAGAGTTCAAAACAGCAAAGAGAGATAGAAAGTTTTCCTGTGTCTTTGTTTTATTTCCTTCATTAAGCTTTTAAATTCACAGGATGAGCTTCCTTGCATGTAACATTTCCAACGTGCGATAGGGCCATTAATCAATCCTTTGTATTGCGATGTTCTTGATGGCCCCTTTTGATTTTGATAATCCTTGTGAATGGGCAGGGGGACAATTCCAGTGCCTGGGGTCACAAGTTCAGAGCAAACATTTTCAAAGTTATAAAGCAAAACTTATATATTTTTTATTGCATGAAATACTGACATTACAAGTGAGTTTAATGCATGCAGCAATTTACAAGCAGTTCCTAGAGTCTAAGCACTAAATACATTCTTATATGACTAATACCTACTTTAAGCAAAAATAAAATACAGATGAGCTGGTCTGGTCTTCAGCTATGAGTTTGTTAGTTCTTAGCTAATGTCTGCAGCCTAGGCAAAACCTGGCATCAGTGTCACAATAGTGTTTGAAAATCCTGTTCTCAAAACTTAATTCAAATTGGTTTGAAGATAAGTCATGTGGACTGCGGTGAAGAGTAATGATAAACAATAACTTTGAGAGGAGTTGTTCAGTGCAGTATGCAGATTGGAATTACTTCTAATCCTGTTTAATAGCTTCAATAATGAGCTAGAAGAGGGAGTAAATGGTACATTAATGAAATCTGCAGATATATTAAAATGGGAGGAGCTGAGCACACAACTGAAGATGGAGAAAATACAAAGGGGCAGAGTTAGATTAGAAACATGGACGGAATGTAACAATGAGATTCAACTTGGAAAATGGCAAAATGATATCTGAGTAAAAAAACTGAAAAATATTTAGAGAGGTAGAAATCTGGAGAACAATAATGCCAAAAGAGATATAGAGATAAAAATATTGAGAAATTAGACACGAATTTGCAATCCAATATGGCAGCAAAAAGGTCAGTGAAACTTTAGGCTGACTAATCAGAGTCATGTCACATGCCCATCTTAATGCAGCTCTGTGCCACCGCATGTGGAATACTGAATTTAGCTCTGGGCAGTTTATAACCAGAAAAACAGACTACCAGGAGGATATCCAGAGAACAGCAACAAATTGTTATGCAGCTGGAGGAATCTGTTTATGAAGAAAAGTTAAAAGAGTGAAGCATGTTTAGCTGGCAGAAAGTACTTCAGAAAGCTGGGAGACATAGCTGCAAGACCACCTGCCAATGAAGGAGAGGATCATGAAGGTGGTGGGGTGATAGGGAAAGCTGAAGAAGGTTTTCCTAATGGTAATGACAACCACAGGCGCTGACTTTCCAATGTGCTGGGGGGTGCTCGATCCCCGGCTCTGCCCCAGGACCCTGCCCCCATCCACCCCTTCCCCCAAAGCCCCACCCTCACCCGCCTCTTCCCCCCTGCCCTGCCTCTTCCCGACCCCACTCCATTCCTGACCCACATCTTCCTGCTCCATTCTGCTCCCTTCCCCGAGTGTGCCATGCCCTCACTCCTTCCCCCTTATACCCCAGAGCCTCCTGCATGCCACGAAACAGCTGATTGTGGCAGCCAGGAGGCACTGGGAGGAAGGGGGAGGCGCTGATCAGCTGGGCCCACAGGCAGGCAGGATGCACTAGGGGACTGGGGGGAGTTGATAGAAGGGGCTGCTGGTGGGTGCACAGCACCCACCCTTTTTTCCCCCTGGGTGCTCCGGCCCCGGAGCACTCGTAGAGTCAGCACCCATGATCACAACGTGCAGTACAATTTTCAGTACCACTAGACAAACTGTACTTATGTTCTAGCATGGACTTTCAAATGCTAAATGTAGGAGCCACAAAGTGGCATTCCATGTTAGTAGTGAGCCTTCACAAGCCATGGTAGTTCTTGGACTGATACTGCCAAATGAGTGGTCCTGTGCCATTAATGTTTGGGCTACCTTCCTCTGTATGAAGTTTAAAATGGAACTGGCCATTCAAAAGCTGGTTGTTGCTACTGCCACAATAATATTCCACTAGTAGGTCGGACTGGGTATTGGTCCAGACTCTTGCATATGCATAGATCAAACCTTGCATGTGGAGACCCATGCTTTTTTTATATACTGCTTCAGATTGTCCTGTTTTCTAGCATTTCTGGATTGTTCGCCTTCTAAGTGATCAAGCACAAAAACAACAATAAATTGTCATGTTAAAAGTGTCAACAATGTACAGCACAGCTGATGGATTTGAGAATCAATGCAAAACAACCCAGAATACTTAATGGCCAGGGGAAGGGTCCTCTTCTGAAAAAAAAAAAACAACAAAAACAAAAAACACTGTTTTCTGGGCCAACACCTATTTGCTAAAGCTGGATGAGATAGCTGCCTAGATTTTCCAAGCATTCACAAGCAGTTGGTAGAAGTGCATGGGCAAACTAGCTTGATATAACTTTTAAAGGAAAATATTTGCTGTATTTAATCAATTTTGCTGCAGTAACCAGCTACCAACCTGGTGGCTGAACTTTGTGACTTTGTCCTTACCCATAACTATATACCTTCAAGTCAGCGGCACTGCTATGGGTACGCGCATGGCCCCACAGTATGCAAACATTTTTATGGCTGATTTAGAACAACGCTTCCTCACCTCTCATCCCCTAATGCCCCTACGCTACTTGCGCTACATTGATGACATCTTCATCATCTGGACCCATGGAAAAGAAGCCCTTGAGGAATTCCATCATGATTTCAACAATTTCCATCCCACCATCAACCTCAGCCTGGACCAGTCCACACAAGAGATCCACTTCCTGGACACTACAGTGCTAATAAGCGATGGTCACATAAACACCAGCCTATACCGGAAACCTACTGACTGCTATACTTACCTACATGCCTCCAGCTTTCATCCAGACCACATCACACGATCCATTGTCTACAGCCAAGCTCTACGATACAACTGCACTTGCTCCAATCCCTCAGACAGAGACAAACACCTACAAGATCTCTATCAAGCATTCTTAAAACTACAATATCCACCTGCTGAAGTGAAGAAACGGATTGACAGAGCCAGAAGAGTACCCAGAAGTCACCTACTACAGGACAGGCCCAACAAAGAAAGTAACAGAATACCATGAGCCGTCACCTTCAGCCCCCAACTAAAACCTCTCCAACGCATCATCAAGGATCTACAACCTATCCTGAAGGATGATCCCTCACTCTCACAGATCTTGGGAGACAGACCAGTCCTCGCTTACAGAAAGCCCCCCGACCTGAAGCAAATACTCACCAGCAACCACACACCATACAGCACAACAAAAACACTAACCCAGGAACCTATCCTTGCAACAAAGCCCGTTGCCAACTCTGTCCACATATCTATTCAAGGGACACCATCATAGGACCTAATCAAATCAGTCACACCACCAGGGGCTCATTCACCTGCACTTCTACCAATGTGATATATACCATCATGTGCCAGCAATGCCCCTCTGCCATATACATTGGCCAAACCCGACAGTCTCTACTCAAAAGAATAAATGGACACAAATCAGACATCAAGAATTATAACATTCAAAAACCAGTTGGAGAACACTTCAACCTCCCTGGACACTCGATTACAGACCTAAAAGTGGCAATTCTTCAACAAAAAAACTTCAAAACCAGACTCCAAAGAGAAACTGCAGAACTGGAATTAATTTGCAAACTGAACACAATTAACTTAAGCTTGAATAAAGACTGGGAGTGGATGAATATTGACACAAACTACAAACTATTTCCCCATGCTAATTTTACCCCTACTGTTACTCACACCTTCTTGTCAACTGTTTGAAATGGGCCATCCTGATTATCATTACAAAAGTTTTTTTTCTCCTGCCGATAATAGCCCACCTTAGTTGATTAGTCTCATTAGAGTTGGTATGGCAACCCCAATTTTTTCATGTTCTCTGTGTGTGTGTATATATATATCCTCCTATTGTATTTTCCACTGCATGCATCTGATGAAGTGGGTTTTAGCCCATGAAAGCTTATGCCCAAATAAATTTGTTAGTCTCTATGGTTCCACAAGTACTCCTCGTTCTTTTTGTTAGAAACTGTTACACCCAGCATATTTCCATGTGTAAGTGTACAAGGAAACCTAAAAGCCTTAAGTGGATTTGATTGAATCCTCTTTCCTTTTTGGAAGAGGAAAAAAGATGTGAATATAGTATGTTTTTACAATTAATACTGGACAGTGCCTAAAAGCACCCGTAGCTCATTCTTCCCTCTCCTAGGATTTTCACCAGTCGGGATCTGTTGGGTGCTTAGCACTTTTGAAAATCAAGGTCAGTGATTTTGATTTATCACGTAGGTTGTGATATTAATTCTTTGCTTGGAAAGAATGAGGAATTAAACATCAAAAATGTCTATGTATTTGACATACGGTCCAAATTTTCAAAACCTGACCTCCATTGATATGCAGGCATACCACACATACAAATTGTTTATGATTTGTAATTTGCATTCTCATTTTTGAGCACCATCACATTTACAGTTCAGAAAGCTGTCTCCTATCCATGCAAGTGATAGAGTCCATCACTTCTGAGCATAGGCTCAAATATCTGCACAGAACTGGAGGCCAGGTTTGGGCTTTATTGAAAATTTGATCCTACATGTCAAACGTATAAATATGTAGGATGCTTTGTTTCTGTTTTATGATAAAAACATTTTAAAAAATATTTAGGTCTGGTGACTGAGAAAAAGGCTGAAGTGTTTTACTTTGACATACTTGTTGGAATGTGAGTTAGTATCTGTCACTATTTAACATGCTGGTCATTTTGGAAGGGTAGCTTCCCTTCTGTTGACAGGTAAGTAGTAGCTTGTGTTTGGGGCAAGTTTTTTCCTCCTATGAAACCTTGTTCTGTTTTAGTTCTATGTGGTGCCCTCACATTCCCTTGGTAGATTTAGAGTATACAGATATTGATTTAAGCAGATCACTTGAATGAGAAGGTAATATGCTCTAGTGAATGGGACACTGGACTGAGACTCAGGAAATCTAGGCTCCTTTCCCAGCTCTGCCACTGACTTGCTGTATGAACTCTGTGCCTCTGTTCCTCCTCCCAGTCTTTGTCTGCCTTATCTTTTTACATTGTAAACTCTTCAAACCAGGAACTGTCTTACAGGACGTAGCACAGGGGTTGGCAACCTTCAGCACACAGCCCAGCAGCGTAATCCACTGGCGGGCCACGAGACATTTTGTTTTACGTTGACCGTCTGCAGGCATGGTCCCCAGGAGCTCCCAGTGGCCGTGGTTCAGTGTTCCCAGCCAATGGGAGCTGCAGGAAGAGGCATGGGCCGCAGAGATGTGCTGGCGGCCACTTCCTGCAGCTCCCATTGGCTGGGAATGGCAAACCACAGCCACTGGGAGCTGTGGGGGGCCGTGCCTGCAGACGGTCAACGTAAACAAAATGTCTCGTGGCCCGTCAGCAGATCACCCTGATGGGCTGCGTGCCGAAGGTTGCCGATTCCTGAGCTAACAGAATGGCACCCCAATCTCAGCTGGCTAGGAACTGCTGCAATATAAAAGCAAAATAAATGTTAAATTAATATAAAATTATTCCCCAAACTAGAGATATGCAATGAGCACTATTGAAATGTTAGCTTCCCTCGCCAAAGTTTAGCAGCCTAGGACAAAACTGATCTTCCCTTCTATTTTCAATAATTTCATTTCTATGCTTTCACATGTATATTTTTCAATTGCAAGTCATACATATTTAGCTATATTAGTCAAAGGAACCTGCTCAGATTGATTCAGCAATGAGCCAACTCTGACTATAACCAATAAGCATGAGCCCAGCATTTTTTACATTTATGGCAAAGTCACTACATTTGTTTTCAGAAGTAGATATAAACAGTGACACTTGCTTTCATAGCAGTGAACCTGTATCTTTTGTTTTCTTTTCTCATATAAATGTTATTTCTAATTACACTGACAATGACTCATGACGCTGACTATCACTTCAGAGAACATACTTGAAAAACCAGTCAGATTTAAGCAATCCCATTATATAAGTAGATTTATGTACTGTATTTACATAAAATTCACTTCCATATATCAGCAAGATGATGCTACCAACTATTAAGCAGCAGCACTCTGTGAGACAGAGTAGTTGATATTACTTTTCCAAAGATTTGTGCTATGCCATTATATTGTAAATATTTTTTTTTGCTTTTGCAAGAAATACTTGTTTATTGTACTCTTCATTTTTATCCTGCAAAATATTAGCAAACACTATCGCAAGCACCTGGAATGTGAGATAAGTAGCACAGCAGTACTTTAATTTGACAAAGTAATCTAAATACCTATTTGGAATCCAATAAATACAGGTTATTTTTCAAATAACTTATGCTATATATTTTTGTTGTTGTTCCAAGCGCTACTACAGACATGCAGTGATGTCTGGGGATGATGATGGTGTTCTGGAAATATCACAAAACACATACCTGACCCTGAAGCTAAACAAATAGAATCAAAAGAAAAAAATTCAATACATCCAGTCTTTGACATGGGCTGTCTCTTGCTTGATTTAAACACATAAATGAAAAAAGATGAAAGGATATGGTATGTATAATGGTGTAGCACTGACCTTTTTATCATCACAGAGGTTGTCTACTTAACAAAAAAGTCACTTGGATGAATACAATATCTCATTCAATTTCAGCTCTTTAGATCTTTCCTCATGTTTTAGTTCAGTTCAGAGAAAATTGAATGGTTGCATAGTAAAGATGAAATCATACACATTTCTCCTCTTCTGATAAAGTACTAAAGACATTTATAAACATATAATGGAATGAAAAGTGGAGTTTATAGTTAAACTGGGCTTTTCTTTGCATCCATTTCTCTCTCTCTCTCTCTCTCTCTCTTTCCCTTTCTCTCTCTCTCTCTCCCTCAATTGCTATTTTTGCAATTTGTGCTGGTGACTACACCTAGTAATAGATGCTGCAGCCACCCTTTTGACTTGCTCTTGACTAGTAACCGACAAACACCCAGAAAGAGGCACTGCCATGAAGATGTGAGAACACTACTACTGGGTGAACGTCCAAAATCTTCGGGATCATTTCCTGATCATCCTCGGTCTCATCCTCACTCCACTACCACAGTGCTTTAGCGACCAGAAATTAGTGGACGCCAGCATGGAATCAGACAAGGTCTTGAAATGGCTTCTGGAACGCCAGCAACAAGCAGGACAGCACCAACAGCAACACTTGTAGCTGTTGCAGCAGGTTACTAGCCAACAACAGCAGATGATGCGGGAGTTGGTCATCCAGCATCAAGCCCAACAGGAAAGGCTGGTCCAACAAATGGTGGTGTTACTACGGCCAGGCAGGCCTTTAGTCACCCCTTTAGCAGACCCTGACCCAGGATCTCTACCACTGGGCCTCCCACTACAGCTCTCGACGATGGGGCCCGGGGACAATCCCGAGGCCTTTCTCATGACTTTTGAGAGAGTGGCCACCACAGTCTCCGCAGGACACTGAGCCACCCTCTTAGCCCCTTACTTAATGAGGCCAGCGCAGGTGGCTTACCACTACCTTGACCACCAGGATGCCCTGGACTATGAAAGTGAAGGTGGCCATACTAGACCAGACCGATATCAGCCCCGAGATGTACTGCCAGCACTTCCTTCGTGAAGGGTCCCTTTTAGCGGCTAGATCACAAGCGGTGGCTCAACATCTCCAGGACTATGCTTGGCAATGGCTGGAGCCAGACAAGCAGTTTGGCACTCAAGTGGTGGAAGCGGCAATTCTGTACCAGTTCATCCAATTCCTCCTGGCCGGGGGTAAGGAGTGGGTGCATAGACACTGCCCCATGATGCTTACAGAAATGGTGGGACTGATGGAGGATTACTTGGAGGCTGAAACGGTGGAACCCCAACTCCGCAATCCTGAGGAACACAGGGGGAAACCCCACCAGGCCCCACTGGAAGAACTACAACAGAGCTGACCTGACCAGAACAGACTTGCCGCCTGGAGGGGCAAGGGACCTCTGTTATGAATGTGTTCAAGAGGGGCATTTTTGACATGGTTGCCTCTGTAGGGACTGCAATTACAGGCAGGTCTGTGTAGCCTGTCCCCAGGCTCGGAAGAGGGGTCTAGGGAAGCTCAGGGTCCTGGTGCTCATAGAAGGGATTCCTACAACAGTGCTGATTGACTCTGGCTGTAGCCAAACTATCATCTGAGGCGACCTGGTACCAGCTCTCGAGCCAGATGCAACCCCCATCCATGTACAATGGGTCCATGGAGACCTACATTCTTATCCTACTGCCTGGATATACCATTGTAGTGCAGACCTCTCGGTCAGTGTGACACCCAGGCTGGCCTATCCAGTGATTCTGGGGCGGAACTGGGGGCAGTGGTTCCTAGAACTACTGCAAGAGTCTGCTCAGTACCCTCCGACAGGAGAGGGAAAAGGGCCAACAAAAAAGGGGCTACTCAGGAGGGACTGGGATGATGACCTGGGGGGAAGGCCCTCGGAGTCTGCTGAGACTCCGGTTCCCTCACCTACCCAAATGGATTCCTCCATCAGTGATGCGCAGCTGGAGCTCAAACGCAATGGTGACTTTATCCAGAAACAAAGAGAGGACCCTACGCTTAGTCATGCCTGAGAGCAGGCCACCGCTAGATATCAAGGGGAGGGAGAGGACATTTCCCCAAGGCCCACTGTTTGAAATATGGCAAGACTGCCTCTATCGGCTGGTGGAAGAGGCACAGACTAGAGAATTACTCTGTCAGCTGCTGGTTCCTTGGAAGTTGGCCAGGGCCTTTTATACCTTGTTCATTTGGTGTCCTGGGCAGGGCACCTCAGAAGAGAAAAGACCCTCCAAAAGGTGGCCCGGCAGTTCTTCTGGCTGGGTATCCACCAGGAGGTGAAGAATTATTTGTGCCTCATGCCCAGAGTGCCAACACACGGGCCCAAAAGAAGTGCCAAAAGCATCCCTCATCCTCCTCCCCATGGTCGGGGTCCCCTTTGAGCAAATAGGACTGACTTGGTGGGCCACTAAAAAAGAGTGCCTCCGGCCACCAGTATATCCTTGTGATTGTGGATTATGCGACCAGGTACCCAGAAGCAGTCTCAATACAGACTGCCACTGCCCCGAGATAGCCGCCAAATTCATCAAGGTCTTCATCCTGGTGGGGAGACCCTGTGAAATCTTAATGGACCAGGGGACAAATGTGACCTCCCGCTTGATGGCTGACCTCTGCCATCTCTTAGCTATATGAGCCCTCAGAACTTCCCTATACCATCCCCAGACAGATGGATTGGTGGAATGTTTTAACAAGACCTTGAAGAACCTGCTACGCAAATTTGTGGAAGAGGACCTGTGCATTGGGATATGCTACTCCCAACCTCATTGTTTGCCAGATGGGAGGTACCCCAAGCGTCAACGGGGTTCTTCCCCTTCGAATTCCTGCATGGAAGAGAACCCCATGGCATCCTTGAAACTTCTGAAGGAAGGCTGGGAAGGGCAAGAGACACAGGCGAAGGTGGCTATCCAGCATGTGCTATAGCTACGAGAGAGGCTTCAGATGCTAGAGACCTTCGCCAGAGAAAACCTGAGGCAGGCGCAGCAGATACAGGCACAACAGTATAACAAGGGAGCCAGGCTACAGAGCTTTGAACATGTAGACCGGGTCCTAATCCTGCTGCCCTCAACAGAATCCAAACCCTTGGCTAAGTGGCAGGGCCCCTTTGAAGTCACGCAGCAGATCGGGCCAGTCGATTATGAGGTCCAGCTACCAGGCCGGCGCCATGAGACATGTACATAGCACATCAATTTACTAAAGGCCTGGAGGAGCAGGGAGGCCTTATTGATCCCTCCCTGCCACCCCAAACCAGAGTTAAGATCCCTGGCTGATGAGCTCTCTGCCCATCAATACCCAAGTGTGTGCATGTGAGAGAGAGGATCTGAGTCACACAAGAGTGAGTAAATGTGTGAGGCATGTGTATTTAATAATGGAAGATCAGGGGATGGTGCAAGTGATCCTACTACACCCACCCCGCCCAAAAAGCTCGCATCAGAAACTGCACATTCAATAACAATTGGCTAAACGAAACAGACTAAAGATTGGCTGGTAAAATGTGCTGATAACATCATTGATAACAAATGTCTGTTTGTTTTATGTCTCTAGATAAGTGATGGGTTGCGGAGTTGCCTTGTGGTTGGAGGTGGGAATGCAACGGGCTTGCCTTGTGTGGGGGTGGGGGGGCAGGTTTTTTGCATTTCAAAGGTGATAGCCCTATTGCTAGCACACAGCTACGTTGGAATCACGTCTTTACCACAAACTCAGCTGGTTAGGTTACGTAGTCTTTGAGTTAGTTTGGTCTCCTCAACAGGTAACCACATTGTGAATGTCGTATCTCTGTCTCCCTGTCCCCTGTCTCTGACTCCAGGAAACCATCTCTCTGTGGAATCTCCTCTCTCCCTATGGGGTTGGCCTCTTGATGGCTCTCTGTCTCTATGCTCTGTAATGATCTCTTAGATTCTCTGACCCAAGAGGAGTCATAATGTGGTCTTCACTATCTGATGTGCCATTCCCCTCTTGTATAAGTCTGACTGAATCTTTCTGAGATCTACTTCTCCTCTTGCACGCATGACTAAAATGGTTGAACATGCCACATTCCCTGCAATGTTGTCCAAGCATGGGCTACTTCTCATTTACCCACTCCTAGGACTGCTGTGAGGTTTCAGGCAGTGGTGAGCTTCACGGTGGTGCAGCTCTCTCTGCTTTGTTCCCCAATAAAGTTAAAGGTTTTGCTTTCCTGCTATTTTCCTCCTGAATAGCCAGGTCCATGTACAGCTCAAACTCCTCTCACCTGGTCCATCAGGCTAGGTTTGTGTCTGCAAAATCCAGAGCTCCAGGGGGCTTCAGACCGAGTTCTATGGCTCACGCTGCCAGCGACGGCACTGCAGAGAATACACAGCTCGGCTGCTGCTACCATGTTTTGGTAGCAAAGAGTGAAGCTGAATGCAGTTAAGCTGAACAGGTGGGACTCTATTAAACCCTGTACATTGCTCTGTCCATATGGCTGCATGGCTTCCAGCCTAACTCCCCGTGTTCCCTGTGTTCTCATCAATAACAGTCCTTCGAGGGAACATGGGCCCCCTGACTCACAGGTGCCAACTTTCATTTTTCTGGGTGAATGCTCCGCCCCTCCTCTGCCGTCTCCCACCAGTGCCCTGCCCTCGCTCTGCCTCTTCCTGCCCACGCTCCACCCTCTCCCCCGAGCGCCTCCTCCCACCGCTGAACAGCTGATCGGTGGGGCCCACCGAATAGTTGATCAATAGCTGCTGGGTGCTGAGCACCCACTATTTTTTCCCCAGGTGTGCTCCAGCCCTGGAGCACCACACAGTCGGAGCCTATGCTCTGAAAACACTTCCATTGATCATGATAGTCCAGTCTCACACAGCATGAAAAGAGAAGCATGTAGCAAAAGCACAGCACAGCAGCTTCACAAGCGATGTGGACTGCAGCATGCAAAGCAAGAGGAATATCCAAAAGTAGGAAAAAACATACGTGAAGTGCCACAAAGCAAATCATTTTGCATGAGCATGCTGGTCAGGCCAACAGAAAAACATGGGGCACACAATTCATGCAATTGAAGAACAGCTCCATGGAGACGAGTTTCATAACAAAGACAACGTTATTTTTGGCTCCAATACAAATAAGGAAGAGGACACTGATGAAGCATGTGTAACTATCTTAATGGATCCAGAAAAAATACCTATTACATTTGAAAATTAACACCAGGGCACAAGTAAACTGCATCCCTGATATAGAATATCAGAAAAATCTAGCCCATACCAGGACACTAATATCCTGTGTCATCAAGACTATCAGGATATACAGAGCATCCACTCCATATTCTGGGGAAAGGCAATGTTAAATGCAGGTATAAGGAAAATAGTTAAAATCTAAATTTCTGTGTCATAAACACACCAGCAAAACCAGTGCTGGGACTGACAGCTTTAAAATCAATAAACTCAATAAAAATCCTCAGGGCAGTAGAATCCATAAAAGGAGCTTTCACAGCAGAGGAAATTAAGAAAAGATTTCCTGCTTTGTTTGAAGGCATGGGATGTCTACTGGGATATCGCAAAATCAAGCTGTCAACAAATGCAGAGCCGGTAGTATACACATCATGACGACTGCCGTTAACAATGAGGCCCAAAGTGGATAAGGAACTCCAGCATATGAAACAATCAGGTATAACTGAAAAGGTGGACAGACCATCTGAATGGGTTATCTCGATGATTGCAGAAGAAAGGAAAAACACTGGAGTCGTGTGATCCAGATATGCATAGACCCTTAAGACCGCAAGAAAGCATTACCTGCCCTAGGTGACATCACTCACAAGCTATCTACATCCATTGTATGAAGTGTACTAGATGTTCAGTCCGGATACTGGCAGATCAGACTGGATGAAGAGAGTAGCAAGTTACCTACTTTCAACACTCCATTCAGAAGATGGAGCTTCAAAATAATGCCCTTTGGTATATCATCTACATAAAAGATATTCCAGGAAAAGGTGCATAAAACACTAGAGGGTCAGAAAGGGGTTGAAATCATCATTGATGACATTCTGGTCTATGGCAGTACCAGAGAGGAGCATGACAAAAACCTAACTGCATAACATGCAAAGTTCAAGGGGTCAGTGACACTGCCACAGTAATTGAATTGGTGGAACAACCCAGGTCATACGTAATACAAACCAAGAATGGACAGTCGGTTTAGGAGAAATCGCAGACCCTGTGGTGTGTTCCTATTAGTGCAACCACACCTGATGAGAAAACACAGCCCCTGATGCTGAAATGGCAGGTGAAAAGAATACTAACTGCAATACAAACAAGCCCTTAGAACTGCCCACCAGGCACAGAGAAGAGACGACGTAGTTACAACCAATGCAAGCACAATTACCAGATAGCACTATGGCTGTGCCTACAAATACAGGAAGCAACACTCACTCCAGACATATGAGAAGATTTAAAACCAAAGAGTGGGAGAACTATGACCTATCCTAATACCATTATTAAGCAGGAGCATTAATAATGGCATCCCCAGACTTCTTTTGTTGACACGGGAAATTAATGTATTCATGCACTGCTAGCTAACTGGTGAATTGTCCCTTCAAGAGGCACAGGAAGGGACTCTTGTATACTGGGTCTGCTTGCACAAGCATGCATGTGTATGTGTTGAGCTAGGCTGGGTTGTTGAGAGCAGAGTGTGTATTTGAAAACCTTGTCAATAAAACTACCGCTGTATGGAGCCCACTCCTGTGAGCAGTCTAAACAAAGACAAACAGTCCCCCTGGCTCCCATTCTTTTTTTCCTGCCTCTACTCCTATCCTTCACACCACCTTCCTAGCTCCAGGCCCTAAGCTCTCTCTCTCTCTCTCCAAAGCTCCTGCTCCTGGTGCCCCTATCTTACATCTCTTCCCTGTCCCAGCCCCACACTTCCCACTTCCACTCAGGCTGCTTCCTCCTTCTCCTACATGCTGATTGAGCACCAGCAAGAGGGGTAGTCACAGGAAAAGTCCTGCTTACCCCCTGCATCTGGGGATGGAGCAATCTCTCTATGGGGATAGTTCATGAACAATCCAGTTGACACACAGCAGCTGTGAAGGGATGGAGCATGCTCAGTGCAGACTGGATCTTTGGAGAATTTAGTTGCTAAACTCTAGCATTAACTGAACATGTGTCAACTGCGATTTTTCAAAGGGTTATATTTTCACCAAATTTGGGTGAATTTTCACAGGGATGGCAAAAGATACTTCTGATATCAGGATGGCCAGGGACCAAATTTCAAGTCTCTGCTCATAATCATGGAGGCACTAAAGCTCCTCAGCAAAATGTTTGTAGCACTTTGATTTTAACATGGGCAAAACAACTGTATTTTTTCCCTATCCTTCCTTTCAGAAATGGCTGAACATTTTAGCTGAAACTTGCCCCCTCCCCACCCCAAATAAAAATGCTTTAAGGTGGGTCCTTTACCACGGCAGCACTTTAACGTCACTGCCCCTTTAGTCCCCCTCCACCCCACCCTGTCAGCAGACCTGCCAGTAGGGTCCCTAGTAGCAGGGCTGCCGATGTGGGGGGCAAAAGGGGCAGCGATGTTAAAGCACTTTAACGTTGGCTGCATACAGGCCAGTACCGGCTTCTATCCAGTATGCCATACTGGCCCGTAATGGCCCACTTTCACCCCTGCCAACATGGCAACAGAAAAACATGTTTATGTCTATTACACTAAAGAAGTTGTTCAAGAAGACTTCATTCTTTGAATATGTGGACTGAAGAATACCATCAGGGCAGTCAGATCTGTGATGACCTCTTGTGTAAATGCTTCTTTGTCTGGCCCTGAAGAATCTTTACTATCTGCACTGAATCTCATCAAAATTTTCTATCGTGTATATAAGAAAACTACAGTCATGTTGCTCTTTTAAACCACCTCCTCCTGTATTTGCTAATCTCTTTTTTAAGCACATATGGTTCCTATTCTTCTATATAACTGTCACATTTCCAGAAAGGGCATCAGCTTCCTTAATAATAAACTTCATGCAAATAGAATGAACATGTTCCAGTCTGGAATAAGGATGGGATAGGAATCTGACCAAACCCCCCTCAGTGAAGTCAACAGTAGCTTTTCCATTGGTTTTTAAATGGAAATTGACTCAGGCCCCATGTAAGAGCAAAATGAAGCATTGAGTGAAGCAGAGTCCGAGCATGTTAAAACACCTGAATTTTATTAACTTGTTCCCCTCTGCACAATTGAAGCTGATGTTTTAAAAAATAATTTTTGAAATGGTTTGATTTAGCATGGTTATACTGCCAGGATAGCTGGCGTACAAGTTTTCCTAAACTTTTTTTTTAACACACATTCTCAGGACATAGTCTACTAACAATTCAAGGCAGCTTCATATAATGCAGATTATTTCAAAAGGTTTTTTTGAAGGCTTCAGGATGTGTGTGCACACTCTAAGAGATCTATGTTTCTCTAGTAGTTACAGCACTCAGTCTTGGCGTAATGCCTAGAACAGACTGAAGATACGTGTGTCTTTCAGCATGCTCCATCATGTGATATTGCTTATAAAGCCTGTGATTGTTATATTGCTGGATTACTGCATTCAGCATACCTTCGTAAATGTCTATATAAGGAGAGGATTTAAATAAAACAAAACTATTGTTCTCCTAGGAAAGTTATGAATATCAGTACAGTCAAGCAGGTTGGGAATACATTTCATGAGAAGGTCTGGTTAATGTTATTCCAACTTCCTTTGTTTCTGGCAAGATTTTGATATTTTCATTGAATACTTTATGGCCATTAATTTTCTAGCCATTTGTTTATTTCCCCCTTAATACAGAATTTTTTTAAACATGTAACAGCATATTAATGGTATCTTAGGTTATTATGTGTTTTGCATTAAATAAGAATGAGGGTCCAGATTAAGTTGTCCTGTAGAAAAGCCCAGGAGGGGACCAGAGGGGAAGAAAACACTGCAACAAGCAGGGAGTGTTGCCCTCAGATTCCCCAAGATCAGCTTGCATCTCCAGGATCCAATGGAAGCTGAACCATCCACACACAGGCTCTGTGCCTCAGTATCAGCTACTGCCCAACACAGTCCCTTCATTGGAGCTATACTAGCAGAAGCCCTGCCCACCCTCCAAATGGGCATAGCACAGAGGGACAGATTCCCCACACAAAGGTGAAGTGATTTGTCAAAGGTCACACAGAAGATCAGCAGCTGACCTTGGGAGCAAAACCCTGATTTGCTGAGTCCAAGTCTAGTGCCCTATCCATTGGAGCATGCTCCTTAGAAGCTGAAAGTCTGATACAGTTATAAGCAATTGAAAAAGGATGGGATGGAAATATTTAGGTATCCTTAATTTTAGAGGTTACTGTGCAGGCCAGCTGTACTATCATTGTTGGTAGATCCACTAAGCAGAAGAATTACCAGGATAAAGGTGATCTACGAAGGAGTGGACTGACATTGATGAAAAAGGAAAAGTATTATGATGGCCAGTGATATGACCATGAATCATCCACAAGGCCACACACTGAAAAGAAGAGGGAAAAAAGTTAGAAAATCCTCTATTTCAGCTAACTTCAGTTTCTTATTGAATTGACCCTTGAACCACTGAATCATTAGTTTCCAAGAAAACAATTTTACTGGCCAGTTACTCAGCAAAACATAACATGATAAATGATGCTGGAGGTTTTCATCTGGTTCTATTGATTAATTAAATATATAAACAAAATGCAACTGTCAGCTGATTTGAGTTCATTGCTGATTAAGTGATATTTTAAAAAATTAATGAAGTAATGCTTGAACATGGAGGAGAAAAACCTAATTGATATAAAAAACTAAGAACATCAAGTGCTCAATTAATTAATAATTTGCTTGCTAATTGACTTCTTCAAGTTGCCTGACTGGCAAAACCAACTTGGGATCTATAATCATTACCGCACTGCAATAGCTCACTTTTAGACATTTCTTAAGGTGTCTAAGGAGAAGAAGAATCAGTTAGTCTCGCAGCCTCACTTGCAGTTATTCCAAGGATGAAAAAATAACTATCAGGAATATGGAAACTCCCAAGTGAGGCTGTCTGTGACAGTTGTTCCTTGACATGTGCAGCTGTTCTTTGACATGTGATGCCATTACTGATAATGCTCCCTTACCAAGAGAGCTGTGGAGCTCAGATAGAGCTAGACTGTTCTATTAGGCATAGCTTGAGCAAGGAGCAGATGCGCAAGTTGCACCACCCCAAGGGGCATCCGACGAAGTGGGTATTCAACCACGAAAGCTTATGCTCCAATATGTCTGTTAGTCTATAAGGTGCCACAGGACTCTTTGCCGCTTTTACAGATCCAGTCTAACACGGCTACCCCCTTATGATTGTTCCCTCTGATGTCCTTCAGAGGTACAATTCCTCTCCTGCTCTGGCTTAAGATGAGATAAAGTTACTGCAGGCCTTAATGGGAGTGACTTAATTCCCCTCTGATGTCTGGCTGGAAGATGGAGGGAGATCTAAAGCTCAACATCCTCCCCACTGCCTGCTTGCTCATGGGGAGTACCTGGATAGCAGAAGCTATGCTCCACAACAGACCTAGCCTCAAGTTCCAGTTCCAGGAAAGTCTGCAGATGGGGTTTTCTCCCCTGCTGGGCCAAGACAGATAAGGAGACAATCTAGCTATTAGAAAATAAGGATTATGTTCACCAAATGAAAACAAATGAAAACTTAGCATGAAAGGAAATATTATTTGCAAGTTTTAAGGGAATGCTGTACATTGAGAAAGGCAAAAATGGAAGAATACATTATTGTGGCCTCTAATTTCTTCTCATTAGTATGCTTTTTACTCTTTAAATTAAAGTTATCTGCTCTGCATGTGCTGCTAGTCTTTTCTTGAAATTAATAGGTCTGTTTTGTCAGTCAAGCACATGTAAGAAGTGGTTGGCTGTTGTTAAAAGAAGGTGTCAATATTAACTACTATATAAAGGTTTAAATCTTAACTAAATAGCATTAAAAAGTGACTCAGTAAGCCACCTTTAGGTTATTGGTGCTTCAAGATTTTTCAAAGCAAAAGACCAATGTGAAGGATTAATGGTTAAGGTTATGCAAAATCCATTTAATCAGCATGGCTAATTTTAGCTTTAACTAAAGCTGCTGGCAACTACATGCATTTTGCTCTAGGGCTTTACTTTTGAAGAGAGTGATGAATACATTTTTAGAGGTAAATATATCTTAACTGAGACTCTACCTAATGCTCTTTAATTGCTGAAAACGTGATTTTAATAGCATTTGCATTTAGAGAAGCAAGGAGTTCTTCAGCCTTGCATCTTCTCAAGACACTAAAATAAGCATTCCGTTTTTCACATTTGTGTTCAAGAGGTACGTTATATAAAGTAGGTGAGGTTAATAAATAAACAATAGTATCATTAGTAACAATAGTGTCATTAACAGCGGACTTGGTTTATGATGCCAAAGTTATTCCCTGAAATACTAATCAACCCCACCAGAGAAAGCCTGGGAAGCTGAAGGGCCTTACAGCATGCTCTGAAGGTCAAGTTATATTGGCTATGTCAGACAACTGGGGGAGAAAATGCCAGAAATGAGAGCCTTTCACTGAGAAGCTTCTGTCCCTAGCCAAACAGATCTAGGCCTATGCGTACACTACAGAGTTTACAATGGCACAGCTGCTGTTAGTGCAGATGCTCTAAGGCAACAGAACAGAGCTCTTAATTACTCCAGCCACAGTGAACAGTGGTAGCTATGTTGGCTGGAGAAGCTCTCCTGCTGACAGAGCACTGTCCACACTGCGGTTAGGTCGGTGTCATTTATGTTGCTCAGGGACCATACTGACCTAAGCTGTAGTGTATACATAGCCTAAGCACTGTCACCTCAAGTGTCCCAGGTTATATCAACTGGTAGGATAACACAAAGGATTTTTATCTCAGTTACGCAGCTCCCATGCCACAAAGGATTTGGTAGTTCAACTGTATAGAACAACATGAATTCAATCTGTGGTAGATTAAACACAGATACGTTTTCAGACAAATGTGATGCTCCAAATGTTAAAACTAAACGGCTGTCTGAGTGATGACAGCCAAAAAAAATTGACTAAAATATCCTGGCTCAGACGAGGATGGTTACGTGGGAAATGGAGGCAGTTTTGGTTGAATTGAGCTTTTTTTTAAAAAAAAAAAGATTGTGAGCACCTTGAAGTGGGCACTTTCTTTACATTTGTGCCTTGCACAATGCCAGGCATATGGTCACCACTTAGTAGTGCTTCCCAATTGCTTTTTTAATAGTGTGGATTTTTGGATGGCTGCTGGAAACTTTGTGGAGAGCTTTGCAAAGTTAGGATAACGCTTTAGAAAATCATCCAAGCAAATCAGACCTTAAAGATCTTTAAGATTTTCCCCACTAATTTTTATTGTAATGAACACTTGTGATCAGTAACGAATATGGGAATTACCAGACTGGATCAGACTCAACATCCATCTAATCCAGTATTCTGTCTCTGACAGCGGCCAGTAGCAGATGCTCAGAGGAAAGATAAGAACACTGTAGTATGCAGATCTTGGATAATCTGCCCCTACTTTAGGTCTCATCCTAAAAGCCAATAGTTGGACATTGGCTTAAGCCTTCAAGCATGAAGCTTAAAAAGTTGCCTGTAACCAAATCACCTCAAGCTAAGAAAAATTAGGCAAGGTCAGTAACGGGACAGGAAATCTGTAGGGGAATCCCAGAATACTGCAGGAAATACTGTTAGCAGTATAGTGGGTGTCATTCTTCCCTCTGAGAGACAAGGTGGGGGAGGTAATATATTTTATTGGACCAACTTCTGTTGGTGAGAGAGACAAACTTTGGAGCTGACGCCCAATAAGTTAAAGCTTTATAACCAGGAAACAAATTGTCAACATCGCACATCAAAATATACACAATAAATATAATTAAATCAACCCCTAATATTTCTCAAGCAACATTTTTCCTATTTTGCCTATCGGTACATTTTTATTATTGATGGAATTTTTTTTCCTACTGTTTGTGTGTGTACGATGAAATCCACTTTTACTGACATTGACTGATAAAAAATCGAATCCTTTCAAGCCTAATTATATTATTAGCTCCTGTGCCTGCAAATGTTTAGCATGGAAGGTATTTGATTACTCTTCTGTAAGCCACTTTGTTAGTCACATTTGTTCATTCACTCTCCTATGGATTTAAACTTCTTTCTCCAATTTTTATGCTCCCCATACAATATTTAATTCTAATCTTTATAATATTTTCTTATAATCCTCAGATTGGACTAGTGTTCTTTTCTCCACCTTGGTGCTTTCTCCAATTCTGCCCCTCACACATGAGAGGAGCTCCTTGTAAACATTTGCAAAATTAATTCACTATCCTACTCAAAACTGCCCTTTTCCATGATGTCTACAAAAAAACTTGACAATAGTTAGGCGGCTGGTACACTGAGATCATTGCCGAGAATGCTGACCCATATTGTCTCATTGTTTACTTGTACTTCCCCATCTGTCTGTACTCATCTATTATCTCTATTATCTATTAAGCTCTTTGGGGCAGGGAAAGTAATCGTGTTCTGTGATTTTATAGCTCCTAGCACAATGGAGTCCTGGTTCATGACTAAGTGCTATAGTAATACAAATAAATAATATTCCTTCTGCTAACCTATTAATGAAAATATAACAAGTGATCCCAATGAATCTGATTCCACGAGACACCTTGTCCCTACCTAGTCACAACAAAAAGTCACGAACCTTAACTCAAGCAAAATTATTTTTTTATATAAGTGGATGCAAATAAATAAAAATCAAAGTCAGCAGTTGAAAGACATTTTAGATTATCATATACTAATCAAAGCTTATTTTAGGTTATGTTTTATAACATTTAATAAATCAAATACCTAAATAAAGAAATGCAGTAGAGTAGCAAAAACTCTAGTGATGGCTTAGAGCCAAAATGGCTGTCAATTTTTGCTGGTCTGCTGAGTTTCTTTATTTAGGTGTTTCTTATATTAAATGCTGTAAAAATTACTCCTGGACTAAATTGAGTTTTGTATGGTGTTTGATCATCTAAAATGCTTTTGACCTCCTCTGAACTAGCAGCTGAACAATTCATAATCATTCTCAAGGTTTGATTTATTTTACCTGTGTATTCATTTTACAATGGTTCCATCTAATCCACATTTATTTAGTTTCCTTCTGAGAATGTCATGTGGAACCAATATTAGCGTTTTACTAATGTCAGGATAGTCTACGTCTACTACTTTTACTTTACACACTAAGCTCATTATTGCATCAAAGAAACCAATTACTTTGGTTTCACTTGATTTGTGTTTTTTACAAACATGTTAACAATTTATTTATTGCTGTATTTTCTTCTAGCTGTTTACACACTGATTGCAGCTGCTTTACTAATTGTTTTAGTAATTTATCAGGTATTGAAGTTAAATTTAGTGGCCTATAATTTGTCTCTCTCCCTCTACCTCCCGCATTTTTCCTCTACTTTTAAATGGGTACATAATTCCAATTTCCCCTTGGCTGTCAAAGGCAAAGCAGTGCAGTTAGATTTTTAATAGCAGTAAATGCTAGTAATAGTATTTTGCTAGCAAAATCAGATTTTGATCGACAGTTAATTTTAATGGAGAAAGGAGTGAAGATGGGGTGGGGAAGTAGAGGAAGGAAGGGAAAGAGCTGCATTAAAAACAGCTTAGATCACACTGTGGCTTGGGGGGGTGAAGAGCAGCAATATAACACTATAGTGAGGAATGGAGCCAGAGAGGATGTAGTAACTAGCATCAGATGAGCAACAGAAGAAAAGATGACTTAGAATTCGTCTAGACTAGGAAAATAGTTATTGTTTAACAAGTGTTAGCTAGCATATTTTAACTAACAGGTTTTAAAACATTAGCGTAGATAAGGTTTAACATCTTCTGCAAGTCTGAGGTTGACCCGACGGTTTAAGCAATTAAAATATGTTAGCTAACATTGAACACTGCCTATTTTTCTAGTTTAGAGAGTACTTTAGGGCTGATCCTGCCAGGTGTAGAGTGCTCTCAACTCTTACCAACTTTACTACTTCACAGAAATGGGTCCAAATGGTTCTTCAGAAGGACTGACTCCAACACTATACCAGGTCCTCTCCATTCCAGTAATTGGTATAAAGTTCTAAAAGAATTTGGGGCTTTACACCCAACATAAATTTATGAAGTGCAGAAAATTGATAAGGGAAACTAAACTCACCAGGGAAAAATCCATGGCTAGCAGAGCTAAGGACTATAAGAAGGAGATTTTTAAAGTATGTTAGCAACAAAAGAAATTCTAGCAATACAGGTCCATTACTAGATGGAGATGGTAAAATTACTAATGATGCAGAAAAGGCAGACGTGTTCAATAAATATTTCTGTTTTGGACCTGGAAAGAAGCAGGATGATGTACTTCTATCACACGAGGATGTGGCGTACTTTCCAAACCATTAGTAAATAAGAAGGATGTTAGACATCATCTACTAGGAATAAACATTTTTAAATCAGGAGGACCAAGTGTCTTAAAAGGGGATATCTGGTCTGCTGATGTTAATTTTTAATAAATCTTAGCAAAATGAGGAAATTCTAGAAGACTGGAAGAACGCCAATGTTATGCCAATAATCAGGAAGGGCAAATGGGATGACTCAAGTAACTAATATAAGCTAGGTGGACTGACATCAATCCTCGACAAAACAATGGAAAATCTGATATAGAATTCAGTTTATCAAGAATTAAAGGATAGGAATATAATTAATACAAATTAACATGGATTTATGGAAAATACATCTTGTCAAGTAAACCTGAATTCATTGTTTGAGATTACAATTTTGGTTGATAAAGGCAATTGTGAAAAGGAAATATACTTAGACTTTTACAAGGCATTTAATTTAGAACCTCAAGACATTCTGATTAAAAAATTAGCATTATAGAGTATCAATACAGTACAAGTTAAACGGATTAAGAACTGGCTGACTGACAGATCTCAAATAGTAGAAATCAACGGGGAACTGTCACTGTATGGCGTGTTTCTTGTAGGATTTTGCAGGGATTGGCACTTGGCCCCTGCCCAACACAATTCAACATTTTCATCAATGATCTGGAAGAATATATGAAATTGCTGTGGACAAAATTTGCAGATGACACAAAAATTAGTGGAATGGTAAAAAATGGTGAAGACAAAGCAGTCATACAAAGTGATCAGGATCACTTGTGTAGCAATCTACACGGCACTTAGAGAGAGGAACATAAATTACAGGAGGGAAGAGTTTGGATGAGGCACCAGGAGGGCAGTCTGTATGCACATGGTTTAATGCTAGCTGTAACTGAGACATTTCTGTACATTGTTCTTTTAATAAAGAGCAAAAGCAAGTCTTATGTTATTACCCAGCACTTTTTATACTGGACTCATTCAAACAAAATGCATTTTTACTACAAACAAATGCAAAGTTATACGTTTAGGAACAATCAATGCTGGCCATACTTACAGAATGGGCAGGGGTGAAAGTAACTTAAAGGACTTACTGGTACTCCGGAGTCCTGAGCAGGGGGGCATGGCCTCGACCGGAAAAGGTGTGGCCTCAACCGGAAGAGGCGGGGCCTTTAAATACCTGGGCCTTTTAAATCCGGGGCTGTGGCTGTGGGTCCGGGGCCTTTAAATCACCCCCAGAGCTACCAGCTGCAGAGGCAGCTGGGAGCCCCAGGGCACAGCGGAGCTCCGGACCCTTTAAATCACCGCCGGACCCCTATCGCCGCTACCCCGGGGCTATGGCAGCGGGGCTCAGGGGGCGCTTTAAAGGGCCTGGGGCTCCAGCCGCTGCGGAGAGCTCAGGGCTCTTTAAAGCACCAGACTGGGGAAGCTGCTCTGGTCCAGCACGGCACACTGGCTCTTGCCGGTACACTGGACCAGACTGGACCAGCTTACTTTCACCTCTGAGAGGGGAACTATATCCTGGAAAGCAGTGATCCTGAAAAGGATTCCGGGTCATAGTAGAGCAAGCAAGTCAACATCAACTCCCAGTACAATGCTGTGACAAAAAGGGCTAATATGATCCTTTGTTGTATAAGCAGGGAAATAGCAAGTAGGAGCAGGGAGATAATTTTACCTCTGTAGGTGGCTGATTTGTGATACTGATATTGAAATACTGCATCCACTTCTAGTTACCATATTGTTAAGGGATACTGAAAGCTTGGCGAGACCACAAAAAGAGCCACAAAAATGATTCAAGGGCTGGAGAAAGTGCCTTTCAGTAAGAGACCAAAAGAGCTCAAACTGTGTAGCTTATTAAAAAGGGTATATCTGTCTCCGGAGCTGTGGGGTGAGGGGATGATCTCCAGCTTGAGGAGATGGACTCGCACTAGCTCTCATCAAGTTAATATGCTACAGATAGAGTGTTTAGCTGTAGCAGCAGGAACTGTGGGATGAACTAGCTTCCTCAAGTACATGCCTAGGGTCTTGGATACTCAAAGCAGTTAGCCCATCCTGCAGGTCACTCTGCCATGGCTACACTCTGTTTTTAGCATGCTAGCTCAATAAGCTCTAGCATGAATATGTCTCCTTGAGCTGGGAATAACACCATCAGCTCCAAGTGTAGACACGGCCAAAGATTGAGAGATGAGTTTGCTATAGTGTATAAGTACATTCACAAAGAGAAAATACTGGATAGTAAGGTTTCAGAGTAGCAGCCGTGTTAGTCTGTATCCGCAAAAAGAACAGGAGTACTTGTGGCACCTTAGAGACTAACAAATGTATAAATTTATGTATAAATTATTATGTATAAATGTATATATAAATTATGTATAAATGTATAAAGCTTATGCTCTAATATATTTCAGAGTAGCAGCCGTGTTAGTCTGTATTCACAAAAAGAAAAGGAGTACTTGTGGCACCTTAGAGACTAACAAATGTATAAATTTGTTAGTCTCTAAGGTGCCACAAGTACTCCTTTTCTTTTTGTGAATACAGACTAACACGGCTGCTACTCTGAAATATATTAGAGCATAAGCTTTCGTGGGCTACAGCCCACTTCACTGGATGCATAGAATGGAACATATAGTAAGAAGATATATATATATATATATATATATATATACACAGATAAGTTGGAAGTTGCCATACAAACTGTGAGAGGCTAATTAGTTAAGATGAGCTATTATCAGTAGGAGAAAAAAACTTTTGTAGTGATAATCAAGATGGCCCATCTAGACAAGAAGGTGTGAGGAGCTCTTTAATTTAGTGGAGAAAAGCATAGCAAGAACCAATGGCTGGAAGCTGAAGCCAGACAAATTCAATGTAGACACAATTTAATAGTGAGGATGCTTGACTATTAGAACAAACTACCAAAGAAGGTGGAGGATTCTCCATGAGTTGATGTCTTCAAATCAAATCTGGGTGTCTTTCTGGAAGATATCCATGCTTTAGTTAGTCCAACAAGTTATTGGACTCAATACAAGGGTAACTGGATGAACTGTAATGGCCTGTGTTATGCTTGAGGTCAGACTAGATGTAACAGTCACCTCAGGTCTTAAACTCTATGAATCTCGCTTCTTGCCGCAAAAGAAACAACTCGCTTCACAGTTCAAAAGAACTGCTGTGACAGTTATCACTGACATTAATGTGTAGTCTTTAGCAAGTGTAATTGAGTCAAAATAACGTAATCAGCATTATCCTAGAGTTTCAAATGCTGCTTATTAGGCAAAGAACTGCAAGGGATACTTTGGTAGAGCTGTTTTGTGGTGATGCTAATTCTTTCAGCAAAACTAAAATTAATATATTCACTACATTACCAATTTTTGATCTTTTGCTGAAAATTAGCCATTTTGTAAATTCAAAATGTGCATACCCCAGAGGTAGATCTTCACTCACTGGTCCTGATGAACTGCTGAATGTCAGTTCCTGAATCAACAGGGATTACCTTTTTTTAAACAAATGTGTGAAGTCTTTATTACCACCAGGTAATGCTAATTACACTAGAAGACAATAGGAGAGAATCTTAATATCTCTATTAGCAGTGAAGCTTGGGAGAATGTGATTTCACAGGTATTCAGAGTGCCTGGTAACTATATTCTAAATGAAACATGAAACAAATTTACACAAAGTCTTTAATACTAATTTTAATGAAAAAATGTGATACAGAAAGATCAGATCTGCAGGGAAAATAGGTAACCTTTTAAATTAATGTTCCCAAAACCACAATTAATTTAGATTTAATAGGACAGTTAATCTATGTTATTTGAATACTGATTATTAAACATTCACCAAGGACTAAAAACTATGTAATAGATTTGTAACTGTGAAATTGATATGGACCTATTGTACAGTTTTTAATACTCTGCAAATATCCTTTAATGTGTAGTTTTTATTTATTTAATATGCATTAACTGTTTTATGAAGTCCAAATTAAATACTTGGGACTTTTAATTGAAAGGGGTTTCTGGGAACAAAAGACAAAAAGTAGAACACGTGTTTATCATGCATGCCAGTGTCCTATAATCCTACTTTCTTGGAAAAAGAGGAAAAGTGAATTATCTAGGAGCCCAATATTGCAAAAAGGTCTCATTGGCTACTGCACAGCACGCATGCAGAAGTTCCAACAAAAATGACTTTATATCAGTTAGAATAATCTTCCACAGTGCAGAAGACACAATATTGATAATTCTGATTTTAAAATGTGCTATTTTAGTTGGGTTTTTTTTTTTTTTGAGAAAGACAGACTTGTAATGCCAATTTAAATGCTGTCTATTATGAAGCTGGCATAAGCTCTTCCTTTCCAGAAGTTTTTAGAACAAAGCTTACATTTTTGCCATAGTGTTGACCATAGCTTACAGAGCCAGTCTCCTGGACTACCTCCCCTCATATTCATGAACAGACAACCTCCCATTGGAAAATCAATAACACTGCATGGAAAATAATTAGGGAAGTATTCAGTGTATTTTTTGCATCTGTTAATGCAGTTTAGCAGTTATAATAAGGGAACAGAGCCAGCACCATGTGACCAGCCAATTCTAGGTAGACTATTAATGGTCAACAGATGACAGTGGTGGGGATTGACCATGGTTTGGCAACCACTGTCCTACAAGAGTCCAGAAATGACAGACAT
Organism: Chelonia mydas; assembly: GCF_015237465.2. Taxonomy (NCBI): domain Eukaryota; kingdom Metazoa; phylum Chordata; order Testudines; family Cheloniidae; genus Chelonia; species Chelonia mydas. Next base: position 107,656,927 of record NC_057852.1, read on the forward strand.
ACATTGCGAAATTCACCAGTTTTTGCCACAGTTCAGATCCCATCCAGATAGGAAATATCCACACTAAAATAAGCACTTAAAATGGACTAAAATAAGAACTGCCCAAGTTGTTGACAGACAACTGATTTTCACTAGTTTACGACAAAATTCTCTCTTCGACTCTCCTTTATGGCAAGTGAAATTTACCTAATAAACATTTACCTGATAAATAAACATTGTGCATTTCTATTACTGTGTTTAACTCCATTTTTCTTACCCCTCAGTCTCTCTCCCCCGTCCCTCCCTTTCTCCAAGCGTTTCTCTTCTTCTCCCCACATCTGATGTCCTCATAAATCCCTCATCACTTGTCTACTTCCCCCTGCCCAAGGCCTGTTGGCTGTTACTCTGTCTGCCTTTCTCTGCCTACTGTCAGAGCACAGGGTTTTTCTTCTCAGCTTTCTCTCTCTGCCTACTCTTGAGGATGAGCTCCAATAGCATGTGTCTGGGCATAGCTGTTGTCCGCCTACACTCTGGGTGTAAGTTGCCTCTTGCCATTGCTAGCCAAATGTTCCATTTTCACATTCTTTAATGAATACATGAAAAATCTAAACCAAAAATCTGTTCATTCAGAATTTTCTGTTTGAGCCAGAGAGAATGAAAAAAAAAAAAAAGAAATCTCTAGTTTTGGGGGTCATTATTCAGCAGTAAAATTTGGACTTTTCTAGAGGTAATGGTCTGTAAAACCTAAAGGAGGACTTGTGGCACCTTAGAGACTATCAAATTTATTTGAGCATAAGCTTTCGTGAGCTACAGCTCACTTCATCGGATGCATTCGGATGTAGCTCACGAAAGCTTATGCTCAAATAAATTTGTTAGTCTCTAAGATGCCACAAGTCCTCCTTTTCTTTTTGCAGATACAGACTAACATGGCTGCTACTCTGAAAACCTGTAAAATCTAAGGTGACAGGATTAGGGAATGAGAAGCATTCTTCAAAGAAGAACGTTGAGAAAGTTAACTTCTGAACCATTTGAATTGTTAAGTATTAGACACCTTTTCTTTCAAATGAACTTTTCACATAACAATGCAAATTCCCATCCCACAAAATCTAATCACCACCATCTATGAATACCATTTCCTTCCTTTCTTTTCAATTATAAGCATTGATGTGTTAATAATAAAGTAGTTAGCCTTTGTTTTCTTCAATTACACTTTTTCTTTTTTATAAACAATTGTACATATTGTGGCTATTGCTTGCATTAGTGTCTAAAGTATTTAGCTAAAGGTAACTTTGGGTAGAACGAATAAATACTTTGTTTCCACTTTCATCAACTGTTTATTAGTTTACAAACAGTGTTTGATAGGTTTCAGAGTAACAGCCGTATTAGTCTGTATCCGCAAAAAGAAAAGGAGTACTTGTGGCACCTTAGAGACTAACAAATTTATTTGAGCAGATGTGTGATAAGTGTACAGACCATGTACTGCTTTTATTGTTAAATGGAACAATTGTTTCCAAAACACCTCAAAATGACAGTTGTAATATGTAAAACACTTTATTATAATGCATATTACATCATATTTTAGCTGAGTGAATGTAAATGTAAGATTCTATAAAGGACATCTCCAGCTCTTTTCATGTTGGATGTATTATTTTGCATTTTGTAGAGATAACAGTTTATGCAATTTCAAATTATAGTATTTTTGAGTATCTATCTTTCTAAATAAATTTATTTTAAAACTAAGGCAGAGATAGGGTAGGATTCTCTTATTTTTATCATTTTTATGGTTTGTTGTAGGCTAATTATGACTTTTAGGATAAATAACTGGATTCTGTCAGTGTAGTCAACTTTTATATATGTAATGCAACCATTTTCTTCAGGCTCAGCTCTCCAGCCCCCTCCTCCATAGCCTTGCATGTTTCTCAGCTTGCCAAATCTCAATTATGGAGTGCAATGAGAGGAAAAGACCCAAAATGAGTCAAAATTATGAATGTGAAAGTATTCCTTTAGTGTAAATAAGACTTTCTAAACCCTCAGTTTCATGATTCTTTATTTTTGAGGTCAATAATTTTAAATAATAAAAGTGGGAGGATTTCAAAATTGTCAAACATAGTTAACTTTGGGAGTAAAATAAATGATGTCCCTCTAAATGAAGGATATGAGAGGTATGCAGCCTGCAATCTTTGGGATGCACAATCCTGGCATTCATAGGTATTTTTAAGGTCCACGTGACCCCCTTTTGTGGAAGATCCTTTGTCCCAGCAACCACTAAATTCTAGTTTTGGAGCATCTGAGTACTCAACCCACCACTCAGAAAAATGAAAATATATAATTAAAGTAAAGTAAGTTTATCTTCAGCCCAGTTCTATACCCCATTCACAACTGTTAAGATAATGGAATAATTCTTTAAGATTAACGGTCAGTTTGGGCAGCAACTGCACTGCCCCAGACTGTTTTAAGCAAATTCAAGGACAGGTTTCAAAAGCAGCAGGAGGACATCTTTGGCAGATTGGGAGCGATTAGTCTGAAATAACCTGATTTTGACGACATTTAGGTCATATTCCAAAGCCCATCTATTTGGCAGGGATCTGGGGTGGAGTCCATCTGAATGTGTAGACGTGCATTAGGTAAATTAGAGTTTTGTGATCTTTTAGGTGAAAAAATTTCAGTTTTGTGAACTGACTTTTTATTGGGCTGCAGAACATATCTAAAGTGTGTGGGTGGGGGAGGAGGGGGGGAGACATAGTGCCATGCCACCACCTGCCCCACTGGCCTGATCCTTCTCTTCCTCTCTCAGGTGCCCCCCCACCACCAGTAGCCTGATGCCCTTGGCCCATGAACCCCTTCTCCCAACCTCTCCTAGAAGCTTCAATGCTTGAGAGAACCCCCATATCACCCCCCCTCAGGTGCCACTGCCAGCCTGCTCCTTACCTTATCCCTCCCTGCTGGCGCATCTCACCCTCAGGTGATGGGTCCATCCCAGCCTGTCCCCCATGCTAGAAGAAGCTATCACAGTTTTGGCAGCCAGTGGATGAGGGGATTCTTTACTGAGGGGAACTTTTAAAAGTGTCATAAACAATGAGTACATGCAAACTAAGGCAAATTGCAGTGTCCCAGCTAAAATGTTGATCTAGAATCCCCACTGGGAGGATGGACTCTCTGCATGTATATGTATACAGCTTTTTCTGCTGTAGCCCCATACTCATGCTGATGGACATCTGGCAAACATGGAAATCTTCAGAACCCAGCTCTTCCATAAGAATTGTGCTTTGCGAGATTTTCAATTTTCAATTTATAAAATTTCTATTTCCAATTCTTGCTTCAGTGAGTTTTTATTGATAATAACCAAAACCTGAGAATTCTAAGTGTGTGACTGACATCATCACTTTCCTTTAAAAGATTTCCAAAATGTTTTCCTTAAGAAAACTCAAAATGTTTTACAAAACTGAATCACTAACCACTGAGAATCCAGGATAAGGATTGCAGGATAAGGATATGTCCATGCACAATAGCCTCAGTTCTGCAGAACTGTTCTGCATAACACTTGTTTTATCTACCTGTATTTTGACACAGATACAGATACAGGTTGATAAAGAACAAGAAATTAGCTGAAACATTTTTTCTACAATATTTAATGTGGATTTACAACTGACAGTCAAAGCAATACTTCATCTAGTGATGCAGCTGGCATTCCAGGAGCTCTTTGCCTCTTGAGTGGGACAGATGTGGGACCAGGGAAAATGGCTCTGGGTCTAAGGTTGGCAGCTGTGTTGGTTCTAGGATATTATAGAGATAAGTGGTTGAGGTAATAACTTTTATTGGACTACTAACTTCTGTTGAACGCGAAGAAGAGCTCTGTGCAGCTCAAAAACTTGTCTCTTTCATCAAGAGAAATTGGTTCAATAATCAAAGATACTCATGGAATATCAGGGTTGGAAGGGACCTCAGGAGGTCATCTAATCCAACCTCCTGCTCAAAGCAGGACCAATCCCCAAATCCCTAAATGGCCCCCTCAAGAATTGAACTCACAACCCTGGGTTTAGGAGGCCAATGCTCAAACCACTGAGCTATCCCTCGCCCAATCTTGTCTCTCTGGGTCTAAGGGACAGCTGGAGGATTTGAGATGTCCACTGCTGAAAGGAACCTGCATTTGGAAAAAAGCAGTTGCAGAGTTTGAATCTGTTCCTTAGATAGGAACAACTACAGAGTTGGGGGTGGAGTGCTGCAACCCTATACTAATGTAAGAAGAAGCTTCAGGGCTTTGGTTGCTATATCTAAGTGACTTTTTCCTCTCCACTCCTATTCAGACATAGTGATTGCCATTAAAAGGTTAGGATGTGCCACCAGTTGACAGTTATTTCCCTGAACTAATAACAAATAGCTATAGTATTGCTGAGTTTTAGCTATTGCTATATGCTTACTTTTTAACAGCAACTGCTGTAGTAAGCAGAAACATAGTGGGTGATGTTCCATTAATAGAGGGGGTGGAATGCTGTAGATGGAAGATTCTATGGCAGTCAAGAGTAAAAAGGAGAAAAATTGAGGGTAGTGACAGCACAGGGACTCCCTTGAGGAGAGAAGCAGAGAACAATCATTAAGGAGAAGGGGACAGAAGCTCAGGAAAAATGTACAGGGATGTGAGACCCTGAGCTGATGAAAGAAAAGGAGAGGAGTCAGCAAAGTAAAGAATCAGTGAGAATGCAAAACAGACAGAAATCACCAGTGATGATAAGTGAGCATTTGTTTATCTCTCTCTATGGTGAGGACATATGAAGGATGTGAAGCGTTGCCAGACCTCTCTTTTGTTTAAACACTGAAACTATTTATTTCAAATAGGGTCTGCTGCCTTCTTGATATCTTGGAGACAAGAATTTAATATTTAGAAGAGTTGAAAGAATGGTGCAAAAATAATTAAGAAAAATTGCCAATAGCCATTTAAAATAAGAGTGAAAAAAGGACAAACTAGATACAACGGTCTGCAACCTAGAGAGACTAGGAGTCATAGATGACTCATTAGGATAGAGGCCTGAGTGACAAGGATAATGGTGATTTGCTAACAGTGACAAAGAATGAGGGAAGTGGGGATTATGTGGAAGGAAAAATAAGGAGTTCAGTTTGGGCCATATTAAGTTTACTGTCAGACATACCTATACACACTATGGTTCAGGAAAGCACTTAAGCATATTCTTAAGTAAGTACTTAAGTAACATTAACTTCCATGGGACTTAAACATGTGCTTAAGTGCTTTCCTAAACTAGTATCCCAGAGGGGAATGAAAAGGTAAATTTGCAAGGGACAGTAGTTGAACCCATTTGCATGAATAAGAGCATTCAAAGAAAGAGTATAGAACAAATAAGAAGAGTAGAAAGAGAAGTTAAGAGTAATACAAAATATCTGATAGGTTCCAATTTTAACAGTAAGATACAGTACTGTTAACTGAGGGGGAATGTAATAGTGTGCTTACATATATGTGTACACTGGGTACATACCATAACTGAATAATTATAATCTTATTTATCCTACCTTGCCCGAATCCACATCTACTGTTTGTTACTCTTGTACACTGAGTCATATCTAAAATTAGTCTGCAAACTCTGTTTCTTTATTAATTCAAAGAAAGCTTTTATTAAAGAATCTTTTTGTTTTATTTTACTTTAACTTTACATCCACCCAATAGAACACAAAGCAGAGCCTGCAGCTCTTTTTGTTCTTGTCAGCATTCACAGCTCTGCATTGCTGTGTGCAACAGGAGATTTTGAACTCTCCAGCCGCATCCAGCACTCTTAAGAATAGCAGCTGCTCCATAAGACCTCTTGGTTATGGACGATATCTTTGTATTTGTTATGTAAACACCTGTCACACTTGGGGTGTGGGGGGGTGGTGCACAAATAAGTGTTGCCAACTCTCATCATTTTTTAAAAGTGCCCTGGTAGTTGATGTTTTTCTTAAAGTACCAGCTGCTGAAGGAAAGTGATTAGGTGAAAATCTCAATTTTCATTTAGAATGAAAGTACATTTCTAGTTCTCATGGTTGCATAGAAAAATTTTAAAACATAACCTGAGTACACCCAAAAGGCCCAGAAGCCAGAAGACATAACAAGAAACAAAAATGCATTTTTTGAAAGCCCACTGATTTTTTGGATCCTTTTTTTTTTAATGCCTGGGGTTAGCAATATTGACTCTCTGTGCCTCAATTCTCCTATCTGTAGATTAGGGATAATAGTGCTTCACAAGGATGTTGTGAGCATAAATACATTGAGGCTTCTCAGGTAATCAGTTACTATGGTAATAGAGACTACATAAGTATCTAACATAGATAATACACTTTGTCTCTCCTGCCATTCAAACAACAAGCACAGTGTTGTGGATGATGCCCCTTCAACAAGAGAGGATGGAAGATCAGTACCAGCATGAGAGGAAGTGGATGAGAGGATTTCCTGGTGCAAGTGCTAGATGAGCCAACTGCCGGGGGGGGGAGCTTTTCTTGACCTGCTGCTCACAAACAGGGAAGAATTAGTGGGGGAAGCAAAAGTGGACAGGAATCTGGGAGGCAGTGACCATGAGTTGGTTGAGTTCAGGATCCTGACACAGGGAAGAAAGGGAAGCAGCAGGATACGGACCCTGGACTTCAGGAAAGCAGACTTCGACTCCCTCAGGGAACGGATGGGTAGGATCCCCTGGGGGACTAACATGAAGGGGAAAGGAGTCCAGGAGAGCTGGCTGTATTTCAAGGAATCCCTGTTGAGGTTACAGGGACAAACCATCCCGATGAGTCGAAAGAATAGTAAATATGGCAGGCGACCAGCTTGGCTTAACGGTGAAATCCTAGCGGATCTTAAACATAAAAAAGAAGCTTACAAGAAGTGGAAGGTTGGACATATGACCAGGGAAGAGTATAAAAATAATGCTCGGGCATGTAGGAATGAAATCAGGAGGGCCAAATCGCACCTGGAGCTGCAGCTAGCAAGAGATGTCAAGAGTAACAAGAAGGGTTTCTTCAGGTATGTTGGCAACAAGAAGAAAGCCAAGGAAAGTGTGGGCTCCTTACTGAATGAGGGAGGCAACCTAGTGACAGAGGATGTGGAAAAAGCTAATGTGCTCAATGCTTTTTTTGCCTCTGTCTTCACTAACAAGGACAGCTCCCAGACTGCTGCGCTGGGCATCACATCATGGGGAGTAGATGGCCAGCCCTCTGTGGAGAAAGAAGTGGTTAGGGACTATTTAGAAAAGCTGGACGTGCACAAGTCCATGGGGCCGGACGAGTTGCGTCCGAGAGTGCTAAAGGAATTGGCGGATGTGATTTCAGAGCCATTGGCCATTATCTTTGAAAACTCGTGGCGAACGGGGGAAGTCCCAGATGACTGGAAAAAGGCTAATGTAATGCCAATCTTTAAAAAAGGGAAGAAGGAGGATCCTGGGAACTACAGGCCAGTCAGCCTCACCTCAGTCCCCGGAAAAATCATGGAGCAGGTCCTCAAGGAATCAATCCTGAAGCACTTACATGAGAGGAAAGTGATCAGGAACAGTCAGCATGGATTCACCAAGGGTAGGTCATGCCTGACTAATCTAATCGCCTTCTATGATGAGATTACTGGTTCTGTGGATGAAGGGAAAGCAGTGGATGTATTGTTTCTTGACTTTAGCAAAGCTTTTGACACGGTCTCCCACAGTATTCTTGTCAGCAAGTTAAAGAAGTAAGGGCTGGATGAATGCACTATAAGGTGGGTAGAAAGTTGGCTAGATTGTCGGGCTCAACGGGTAGTGATCAATGGCTCCATGTCTAGTTGGCAGCCGGTGTCAAGTGGAGTGCCCCAGGGGTCGGTCCTGGGGCCGGTTTTGTTCAATATCTTCATAAATGATCTGGAGGATGGTGTGGATTGCACTCTCAGCAAATTTGCGGATGATACTAAACTGGGAGGAGTGGTAGATACGCTGGAGGGCAGGGATAGGATACAGAGGGACCTAGACAAATTGGAGGATTGGGCCAAAAGAAATCTGATGAGGTTCAATAAGGATAAGTGCAGGGTCCTGCACTTAGGACGGAAGAACCCAATGCACAGCTACAGACTAGGGACCGAATGGCTAGGCAGCAGTTTTGCGGAAAAGGATCTAGGGGTGACAGTGGACGAGAAGCTGGATATGAGTCAGCAGTGTGCCCTTGTTGCCAAGAAGGCCAATGGCATTTTGGGATGTATAAGTAGGGGCATAGCGAGCAGATCGAGGGACGTGATCGTTCCCCTCTATTCGACATTGGTGAGGCCTCATCTGGAGTACTGTGTCCAGTTTTGGGTCCCACACTACAAGAAGGATGTGGATAAATTGGAGAGAGTCCAGCGAAGGGCAACAAAAATGATTAGGGGTCTGGAACACATGACTTATGAGGAGAGGCTGAGGGAACTGGGATTGTTTAGTCTGCAGAAGAGAAGAATGAGGGGGGATTTGATAGCTGCTTTCAACTACGTGAGAGGTGGTTCCAGAGAGGATGGTTCTAGACTATTCTCAGTGGTAGAAGAGGACAGGACAAGGAGTAATGGTCTCAAGTTGCAGTGGGGGAGGTTTAGGTTGGATATTAGGAAAAACTTTTTCACTAGGAGGGTGGTGAAACACTGGAATGCGTTACCTAGGGAGGTGGTAGAATCTCCTTCCTTAGAAGTTTTTAAGGTCAGGCTTGACAAAGCCCTGGCTGGGATGATTTAATTGGGGATTGGTCCTGCTTTGAGCAGGGGGTAGGACTAGATGACCTCCTGAGGTCCCTTCCAACCCTGATATTCTATGATTCTAAGTGATGGAAGTGTGGAAAGGCAGTGTGGTAAAAAAAGGAAGCAGCTGAAAGAGTAGGTAAGAGGAAGAACAGGTCCTGATCACACCATCATTGGACTCATTAGTGATTTCAGTGAGGGGACCTGCTTAAAATTTGATTGCACAATATGGCTGTCATAAATATAAAGGGAAGGGTAACCAGCTTTATGTATGCAGTAACATAAAATCCTTCCTCGCCAGAGGTACAGAATCACTTTACCTGCAAGGGGTGAAGAAACTCAGATAACCTGGCTGGCACCTGACCAAAAGGACCAATAAGGAAAGAAGATACTTTCAAATCTGTGGGTGAGAGGTTTTGTTTGTGCTCTCTTTGGTTGTTCTCTCTCTGGACAGAGAGACCAAGCAGGCAAACGATCTCCTGAAAAGATACATCTAAAATTACAGAAATTGTAAGTAAAGGCAAGGAAATGCGTTAGATGATCTTTTGGTTTAGCTTGTGAATTTTCTCTATGCTAAGAGGGAGTTTTATTCCTGTTTTTTTTAACTTTGAAGCTGAGCCTAGAGGGGAATCCTCTGTGTTTTAAATCTTTTAATTTACCCTGTCAAGTTACCTTCCATCCTGATTTTGCAGGTGTGATTCTTTTACTTTTTTTAAAAAATAAAGTTCTTCTTTTAAGAAACTGATTGATTTTCAGTGTCCTAAAAACCCAGGGGTTTGGTCTGTGCTCACGTTGTACCAATTGGTTAGGATATTATTCTCAAGCCTCCCTAGGAAAGGGGGTGAAGGAGCTTGGAGGAATATTTTGGGGAAATAGGGACTCCAAGTGGCCCTTTTCCTGAATTCTGGTCTAAATCACTTGGTGGAGGCAGCAATACCGTCCAAGGACAAGAAAAGGATTTGTGCCTTGGGGAAGTTTTAACCTAAACTGGTAGAAATAAGCTCAGGGGGTCTTTCACGTGGGCCCCCACATCTGTGCCCCAGAGTTCAGAGTGGGGAGGGAACCCTGACAATGGCCCAATGACACAAATCAAGCTAAGCAGATGAAAGGTCTGGAGCAAAGAGAAACCAACAGAATGACATACACAGCCCTGGTCTACACTACAAATAATATGTTGGTATAACTGCGTTGATCTGGGGTTTGGACCCCTGAAGCCAGGTCTACACCATAAACTTACATGGGTATAACCACGTTGTTCAGAGATGTGAAAAATCCACACACCTGAGAGACATAGTTATACTGATCTTAACCCGGTTGTAGACAGTGCTATGTTGATGAGAGGGCTTCTCCAGCTAACAAAGCTATGGCTTCTCACAGAGGTGGTTTAACTACTCTCCCTGTCGGTGTAGTAGTGTCTTCACTGAAGCGTCCAAATCGGTGGAGCTTCAACGTTGTAGCATTTTAAGTGTAGGCCTGCCCAGAATGATGCAGGTGTACACTGCGGATGTACACTGTGCTATGTTGACAGGAAGGTTTCTCCCATTGACATACTTACCACCTCTCAGGGAGGTGGAGTACCTAGGCCGACAGGGTTAGCGCTTGTACAAACCATGGTGCAGCTACACTGCTGGAAGCACAGATAGGGCTGAGAATGAAAACCAATCTCTGCAATCCCCCTGAAAAGAGAAGTGAGCTGATTCTCTCTCACTGCCCTGAGCACGTGGAAGGGTTTAATTGTTCAAGGTTACTTTAGGACCCCAGAGACAGTTCATCTTAATCTAAAGCAGTAAGGAACTGACAAGTGCAGGGGGTGATGCCAGGCCTGGGGAGGAAGGAAAGTTTTTGCGTTGGAACACAGGATTGGGAGTCACAACGTTGCGATTTCCTCCCCCCTTAACTCTGCCCCACACTGCGAGCAGTTGAGCTCCGGCAGGTCCCGCTCCCTCTGCTCTCGGGCAATAGCGCTCCCCCGCAGAGGGCCCTGAGGAGCTGCGCTGGTCAGCAAGGGCAGGGAGGCAGCATATACCAGGAAGACGTAGGCATGATGCCCTGGGTGCCGCTCCGAACTACAGATCCGCCGGGGCAACGCGGGCGCCCCCAGCTGCCAGCGTCCCCACAGCCCCTACCCTGGCCACCCCGCCAGCGCTGCAGCGCCACGGCCCCTCGCCCGCGGCTCCCAACACAGGGAGCGCTCGGGGCTTCCGACGAGCAAGCGCGCCTGCGCAGCAACTACCAGGCGCCTGCGTGTTGGCCGCGAGCGCGAGACCCTCCCCCCCGAGGAGCAGCGCTGCTGGACCGTTGGGCTGCCGCGGCGTCGGCTGAGGGCGGCGCTGTCATTCCCGGCTCGGGCCCTGGAGCGGGCGCGGTGGGAGCTACTCGACGCCCCGTAAAGCGAGGGGAGAAGCGGCGGCCGCGGCTCCAGCCCGCCGCCTTCCAGCACCACATGGCGGCGGCGCTAGCAACACAAACGCCGCCGCCGGCCCCGCCCCCGGGGCGCTCACGGCTGCTCTAGGCCGCGGGGAACAGCGACTCCCGGCCCGGAGACTCCTCCTCCTCCCGCGGCGCCTTCGGAGTCCCCCCGAACGGGCGCTGCGCTCCCCGCCATGCCGCGCCCGGGCCGCTGCCCCTCGTCCTGGCTGCTGCCCGCGCTGCTCTTGCTCGGCGGCGGCGCCTCGCTGCCCCCGGGCTGCAAACAGGACGGCCGCCCCAGGAGCCCCGGCAGGTCCCCGGCCGAGGGGAAGGTGGTCTGCAGCAGCCTGGAGCTCGCCCGAGTCCTGCCGCCCGACGCGCTGCCCAACAGGACGGTCACCCTGTAAGTACGAGGGGGGACGGGACGGGTCCCCTCCGGGTAGGCGCACCCCGCTCCAGGCAGTTCCTGCCTGCGGGACGCGGCCCCCCCGTCTTCAGGGCTGCGCTGGGACAGGGGGCTGCCCTGCCAAGTACCGCGTTAAGCGCCTGCCACCGGCCTTAGCGCAACGTGTGCGGGGAGAAGCGACCAAAGGCGAGTCTACTCCTGCCCAGCCATTGCCCCCAGCCCCACCGAGCATGTAGCTGATGGTGACTGCGGTCAGGAAAACACGCCCACTTGGGAGGTGGTGCAGAGGGGCACCTTTTGTTTTGTGATCCCTCCAGGCTGTTTATTATCTAGTTTTATTTCTAATATTTATGCTCTTGTTTAGTTTCCTGGCGCTGGTGGTGGCTCTTAAGGAAAAGAGAAACCTAGAGCTAATGTAGGTTGTGCAGTTTACAAGAGTAGAGCATCTCTCTCGGGATGTATCATCATCTCAGGAATAAATCAAAAGGAAAACAGAGGCTAAGGTTACTCACCAGCTAGGAGGGAGTGTGGAGACAGTCTAGACTAGAGCAACTGGATGTGAACTAGCACTTAGGGCTGGGCTGCAGTTGGGTGTCCCGCCCTCACAAATTTAAAGGGCCAGCTACTAACTAGACAAATATGCTGGGAAGACTTCCTGGAAAAAGGGTGAACCCACGCTTGGGTACTTATTAATCCCCATTCCGGTAGTTCTAGTTGAGAACTTGTTTCTGTTGTGGAAGATGTATGGAAAAGACTTCCTAATGTTTTCAGTGCTAGAGTTTAGTGTCCGGAAAAAAATTTCTTTGTTTTGTCTTTTTTTCTAGAACAAGAATTTGATATTTGATTTAGGTGTTAGTTTAAAGATTACTGCTAGTATCGAGTCATTGAACATGTTTTTTTTAAGTTGTGGTGTGCATGCTAAAGAAAACATGTTTAATACTATTAGTGTGTTTTCTTTTCATACTTGGCTTGATTTTTTAATTTACCCGAGACTTACAACCAAAGAAAAAGCATAGCCTAAAAATGTCAGTTATTATATTTGAGATTGTTGGAGAAAAAGCACTGAGTGCTAAGTATTTTATTCAACTTTGAACAAAAAACAAAATCAAAACTTGAAGGCCCACAACTTCAGATTTATCCTAAATATAAACAAGTCTGCTAGAAGTTTAACAAGTAGATGGCACTACATGCTTACATTTTTTAATAGCAGAAATTAAATGAAAATGGATGGCCTAATATTAAGCCAGTTTAAAAAAGAAAAAAAAAAAGAGAGAGCCATTTTTATTTCTGATTTTCTTGAGGTCTTAGTTTGATATTGTATAAAATCCATCTACACCAGATACTGTTGTCTGGAAGCAATGAATCCGCAGCTGTTGTAGCTTGGATAGAATAACATGGTTTTGGAATTATTAGAATGTAAGGCCCAGCATATATTTACATATGCTCTATGCATGTGAACTAGTCCCACTGAAGTCAGGTGGACAACTCACATTTATAAGTGTCTGTAGCATTAGGGCGTAGATGGTTCTTGGGTTTGAAGTATAGCCCTTGGAGAATAGGGAAATGTTCTCATTCCAAGGCAAGTCAGATTTACTGTAGCAAAAGGGATGCAAGCATCATGTTGCATTATGTGAGTGAGCTCAAAATGGATGTGATATCAAGAAGTCCATGAAAATATAGTTGGAAATTGATATAGTTACATCTTCTGTTAGAACTTTGAAAAATCCACTCTCCGATAGCAAGTGGAAATCTTTCCTGGCAAACATGGAGTCCTAAGCCATCAGTTTCTGCAGAATTTAACTTTTAATTTAAAAAAATGAATGTAATGATATATTTTCCTCTGAATGCAGATAGACCACTTCAGTACCAACAGTTATAGCTTTGCCCAGTAGTAGCAGCATGAAACTAACAGGAATCTGGTCAGTTTCACCTCTGTTATTCAGAAGGACATGGACAGCAGTGATATTTTTAAGTATGCTGTCAATGTCACAGTGTTACTGCTTCTGGAAAGCTATCAGCAGCAGAGGCATGAACTACAACTATGGGAAAAGGGGGAAGGAAGGAAACAAACAAACAAAATAGGAGGATGGGGAGGTGTAAAGTATTGGAAACCACCAAGAAGCTCTGGGGTGGGAGGGAGAGAAGAAACAAAACAGTCCTTCTCCTTTCCAGCAGCTAGAGGCTACTGGAGCTACATGTTCATCTAGCACCTACTAACCAGAGACAGATGTGAAAAATAGTTCCGAAACAGGATCCAGGTACAGCACCATGGCAGAGATCCTCAGATCCATCTGCTTGCATTGAGAAGGGGTTGGGCTTCTCGCCAAGGTGCTACTCCAGGTCTTGAGGGTGGACATGTTTATTTCTTTCATATCTACCTCTGGCAACTAGATGTCAGGTACATTTTCAAGTACGGTTTACTACTATCACAGTTTTAGGGTCTTAAGTAGTTCAGAAGAGAGAAAAAGAAGAGAGCATGATAATGTCATCGTCGAACTGACACACTACATACACACACACACAGTTGAGAAGAATTACTTGATTTATTTTGTCGTGCAGAATTTCTTCATTAGTCAATGTATGTAAATAGAAAACTTTGTAAATTACTTTTGTTTTTAGTTGGATTGAGGTTTATAATTCCTGTTGAAAGTTGCTTTTTCTCTCTCATCATATTTTCCCTCTATTTCATGTATACGCTAGTCTTTGTAGATTGCATTTTTATCACATATCTTTAAATAGATACAGTGTAAGGAAAAAACTTGGCTTTCCATAGCTCGTCTATTTCTAAAATTAAGATAATATCTACTACACAAATATGTTGTGAGGACTAATGTATAACAGTGCTCTGAAGCTGGAAAAGATAAATATTTAAAAATCTTTGACTTGTTTTTGAATTCAACACATTTTCTATAAGACAGTTGACACCATATTCTGTTATGGAATATACTTTTTGAAAGATTTAGAACCTTGTGTTGTCATTTATGACCCCCCATATTTTTTGAGAGGTCTGTTCCTTTATTGAGTTTACCAATGGCATACATGAAGAATGTTTTAGATAATAAAGGTACTGAAGGCTTCTGAAGTACATTTTTAAGGACCATGGATGCTGGAAATTGTACCATAGAACTGTCACCTGCAACGTTATCAGGTTGGATTAGTAATTGCTTAGGATTTGAACATATTTTGCTGGCAAGTAGCATATTTTAAAACTAACATATCACTTAATAGTTCATCGTCTGGGTTGATAGGGGAAAACTTAATGAAAGGTTCCTCCTTGTGATTTGGGACAAAACTGCTCATTAATTCTTTGTACTGAAAAAATCCAACAGGAATCTAGATGAAAGAGAAACTTTGTTGTATTATTCTGTAAACTTTAATTCTACTTATGAGAGACTTACAAAAAGGGAGGAGGAAGGTTTGTGTCCTTTTTCACTTCTTTATTATGTATAGGCTTGTCAGAAATCAGTTTTTATTTTTTTATTATTTTGATGGGTAATATAAATGTTTAAAATATACTTTTATTTGTATCAATTTAAATTTTCACAGTAGCAGGAAATTATGGGAGTGTTAATGACCACATCAAATAAGTTCTCAAGGAACCTTTTTTTACTTTGCCTATCTGTAAATTTTTATTATTGATGGAAATATTTTTTCATCAGATTGGGTGCATATGATGAAACTGGTGTTCACCATCATTTACTGATAAAATCTAACACTTCCAAGCCTAATCATGTTTAATATAAGGCCCGAAAAGGCCTGTACATTTTTTTATTAGAAATTCAAGTCTATTCCAGGAAAAGCAGGATTATGACAGGGAACCTAGTAGGATTATGACATCAGATGCACCAAGCCAGTGAGAGAGGAAGCAATATTTTAAGAACATAGAATTTGCCAGAATGGTCTCGATCAGTGGTCCATCTAGTTCAGTATTCTGTTTTAGCCACTATCAGAGGAAAGTACTCAAGTAGAGAGTTATGGAGTGACCTACCCACAAAGAAAGTTTCTTCCCAACCCCACTAGTTAGGAGCTGGTTTATGTCTTGAAGCATGTGGATTTATCTCTTCCAGACCCTTGATTTATTAATTTTGCTTGTTTTTTTTAAATCTTTGCTATTCTATCTCTGTTCTTATCTGTATAGCCAATCCTTCTTTGAATCATGTTAAGCTCTTTGCCTCCATGATGTATGGCATTCCACAGGCTAACCGTGTGTTACACTTGCTGCTTTTCAGTTTCACTGAATTTTCCCTTACTCCTGTTATGAGAAAGATCAAATATTTATAGTAATTCTACCTTCTCTATACAATTCATTATATACCACATCCTTAAAAATCTTCAAGTTCTACAGCAGAACCAGAAAATATAACTTTACATTCCTGATATCTTCAAAATAAAATACAGCAGAAAAAAAAATCTTTCTTTGTAGAAACATAAAGGCCAAAAATAAGAGAAAAGGTGGAGTGCACCCCATATATTTTTCTTTGTTATGGGTTGGGTAAGAACCATAAGATCAGCTGTTTTTGTTTTATTTGTTTCCCGCTCTCTTACATATGTTCAGAATTTACTGGGTTTATAATTCGTATCTTCAGTTATCATGCAACAGGGCTAAGGCATCACGTCCAAATGGGCTTAGAATAAGAAGCATGTCAGCTCAGCAAAACCTGTGAAAGTGTGTTTGCAGGTGTTATATAATTTAACTTTTTGTCATAAAAAGCAATGGTAAATTAGAGTAAATAACCTCTTCCTTGCTGTTTTCAAGATTAACTTAAAGGGGGAAACAGTACATTTAAAAATAATAGTTACCTTTGAAATTTTATACTTGTTTTGAAGAGAAGTAAGATCACTAACAGATTAGAGAAGTTTTATTTCGTTCTTTCTTTTCAGTTTCTGTGCTTTGTGCATTTGAGAACTGTTTGTGTTTTTTTAGCAGTTTCACCGTTTTCTCTGTATAGTCAATTGCTTTTCCTTGCTGTTTGTGTTGGTCTTTCACATGACAAGAGAGGACGAAGGATTTTTTAAAAAAAGTTAAAGGGTTTTAAAAACACAAAAACTGGCCTGGGGGCTCAAGGGCAGGTGTAGAGCCCCCTGGGGACCCGCAAGCAGGTTTCAGGGGGTCTGCCAAAACAAACCAGAGAGCAGGGGTGCCTGTTAGACTCACTGGGGCCCAGGGAAGAAAGCTGAAGCCCGAGCCCAGCCACTCAGGGTTGAAATCAAAGCCTGAGCAATTTAACTTAGCAGAGCCACCTGTGGTGTCAGGCCCCAAGCCATTGCCCTGCTTGCTATCCCCGAATGCCAACCCTGGCTTTTAATCTACTGAATATGGAGAAAAACAGTTGTTGTGGCACAGGTGGGCCGGGGAATTTTTATAACATGTTGTGGGGGGGCTCAAAAAGAAAAAGGTTGAAAACCCCTGGATTAGGGGATTGCCAGAGAGATAAATGATTGAAAATTGGTCACTCTGATGTAGATGGGCTTCATTTTAACTAGATGAAAAAAGCTGCATAGTAGCTTTTATTTTACTCTAAATTCTTTTTACGGTAATGCTAAGTTGCTGTTTTGTTTTTTGTTTTTGTCAGGGATGGGGAAGGACTCACTAAGGGAGATTAAAAGCACTGAATGAAACCCTGACCTCATTGAAGTTAATGGCAAAACTTCCATTGACTTCAGTGCAGCCCATAGTGTGTAACTTGTCACAATTCAATTAATAAACATTTCTCTTGAAACCATTTACTACAGTTGATTTGGGTACAAGGCAGGCAAAAAATGGAGGGGAGAAAGAAGGAAGGAAAAATCCAAGAACCTTTAGATGAAGTCCATTTGTGGCTATTGATCAGGCTCTTTCATATTTCTTCCTTCTCCTTAGTTTGGTAGTAGCTGTTGCAGATGTTGGCAGTGTTGGCAAATTCATTCAACTAATCAGGTGCACTGAAATCCTTTCTTTCTCCTGTGACAATTCCAAAGGGTAATAAACAATTGTACAGTCATTCTTCATAATGTTTCAGGAATATTAATTTGAGTTTAATTTTTTAGTTGGAGTCTAGAAAGACAACTGTCTAAGTTTTTTTTTTTCTCCTGCTGATAATAGCTCATCTTAACTAATTAGCCTCTCACAGTTTGTATGGCAACTTCCAACTTCTCTGTATGTATATATGTAACTTCTTACTATATGTTCCATTCTGTGCATCCGATGAAGTGGGCTGTAGCCCATGAAAGCTTATGCTCTAATAAAGCTTATGCTCCAGCCTCTAAGGTGCCACAAGTACTCCTGTTCTTTCTAACTGCCTAACTAGATGTTTTAAACTGATGTCCTGTAAAACAAACCTGTTTTCTCTTTTTTTCAATTTTGCATTTCCCCCTTAAAAAGATAATCTGAAACAGAAAAAGTCCAGGAGAGAAGAAAGGGTATGTCTAGACTAGTTTATGGCCATATTGTAACTTGAGTTGAGTGTCTGGATTAGCATTTACAAAGGTGCTGGTTAACTTCAGTTGGTTACCAGTTAACTCAAATTACACAAATTGTAATCTAGATCAGTGGTTTTCAAACTTTTTTTCTGGGGACCCAGTTGAAGAAAATTGTTGATTCCTGTGACCCAACGGAGCTGAGGTTGAGGGGTTTGGAGGGCGGGCGGGCTCAGGGCTGGGGCAGAGGGTTGGGGTGCAGGGGTGAGGGCTGCAGGGTGGGGCCGGAAATGAGGGGTTCAGGTTGTGGGAGGGGACTCAGGGCTGGGGCAAGGGGTGGGGTGCAGGAGGTGGTCAGGGCTTTGGGCTGGGGGTGCAGGCCCTGGGGTGGGGCCAGGGATAAGGGGTTTGGGGTACAGGAAGGGGTTCCAGGTTTGGGAAGGCTCTGGGCTGGCGCACGGGATTGGGGCATGCGGGTTGGGGCACGGACTTACCTCCGGCGGCTTCCGGTCAGCGGTGCAGCCAGGGTGCAGAGGCAGGCTTCCCGCCTGTCCTGGTGCTGCAGATCACGCTGCACCCTGGAAGCGGCCAGCAACAGATCCGGCTCCTAGGCGGAGGCGCGCAAGCAGCTTTGCGTGACTCTTGCCCACAGGTCCCCCTTCCCTCCCCCCCCAGCTCCAATTCAATAGTTTCTGGCCAATGGGGGTGTGGAGCTGGTGCTCAGGGTGGGGCAGCGCGCGGAGCCACTTGTCCCCCTGCCTAGAAGCTGGACCCGCTGCTGGCTGCTTCCAGGGCGCAGCACAGTGTCAGAAAAAGTAGGCACTAGCCTGCCTTAGCTGGGCAGCACTGCCGATGGGACTTTTAATGTCCCGGTTGGTGGTGCTGACCGGAGGAAGGCAACCCAGTGCCTTACGGGCCGCGACCCATGGTTTGAAAAACACTGATCTAGATATACCAGAGAGACCGCTTCTATAAAAAAACAAAAAGACAAATTGTATAGACTTGAAATGGAATTGTTTACACAGTCAAGGTATGATACAAATTGAGGCACTGATCGTTCAGTGAGCTGATCTCATGGTTGGGCCTTAGTTTTGGTACAAAAGATGATAATCAGTAATGTTAGGGTCATATTGAAAACAGGCTTTAAATAAAATTTGCAGTTTTAAGTCCCATGTATATTGTAAAAATACGTATCTGCTGACAGAATTTCTCTTCATCAGCACTGAAGTAAATTCATAGCTGTTAGACTGTGAGCTGTGGGGTTCTTTTACCTCATGTCAGCACTGGAACTTGAATTACCTGACTGAACTTACTCCTTGGAACAGATGAATTGTTCAGGAGAATATTAAGATCTCTTCTGAAATAGGTAAACTCCTTTGAGATGCCCAGGGGCTTGAATGATTGTAGTTCACGTTTGTCAACCCTCTCCTACCTGCCTCCAATCCTTTATTTATAAACTTGATGTATTTGATGCAGGTTGGCAAAATTGTGTATGAATTTATACATGCTACCTCGTCAATTTCCAAAGGGCAGTTAAATGTCTTTGATTTTTTTTCAGTTTTCTGTATTATGAAGACTTGTTGCACTATAGGTAATGTTGTTGACTTGCACGTAAATTAGAACTGAAGTCTTTGTGTGTGTGTAAAATGCAGCCATTTCAATCTGCTTTTAGTGAAAATTGAAATTAAATTTATGTATATTGTTTGCATGTAAATATAAACAGAGGGCTACATTAAAAGAACAAGAACATTACTCTTGCAAAGTCCACTAGTACTCAAAAGTTAAGAAATACCAGAATTAAGGTTTCCCATGCTTGACTTTGCACCCTTAACGTTCTTTCAGTGAAGGATTTTTTTATGCAACTTCCTAAACTTTTATTAAGATTGAAAAAATAAATTCCATCTCATCATTAGCACAGTTGGAACCTTTAAATCCACAGTATGGTGCTTGACTGCTTGAGCTAATAACTTGTAGCAGTAGAAGGCTGGTTTGTTCTCTATCGCTGTGATTACAGAGCAATGTAAGCCTAGGGTTAGTGGGACTTGCATCAACTGACCTGTGTCAAGGAACCCTGAGCTTTAATGTCTATGGATATGTCTACACAGCCACTAAACACACACAGTTGACTTCCGTAGCAGCCACTTTGCAACAGCTGCTCTGAAAAAAGTGTGAGGAACCAAGCTAACTCTCCCACATGAGTGCGATGGAACTCCGTAGTGGACTGTTTTGAGCACAGTATCAAGGACTGGCCTGATCTGATGACAGTTTGTGAACAAAATTGTGAAAAAATAGATGGCACTGTCACAGCCAAAGTTCTCAACATTGGGCTTAAGAGAAATGTTGAACACATGCTGATTAGCCTGAAGCCTATATCTGTAGCCTTGAACAAAATGCAGGGAAATAACTGTTTTATTGCGGACACTGTTGAAATTTGGAAGGAACTCTGAGCTCCTAAAAGAGAAATATGCAGTGACAGAGTTAAATTACAAGCATTAAAGAAACAAATGGGACAAGCACTAAGCTCATTTTCTTGCAAAGATTCTCAATACTCGGTACCAGGGTCAAACCTTAACTACTGAAGAAGAGGAGTTGGCTATGACATGGACATCCAGCGATCATGCCTCCATAATGCCAACTATAATAAACTTCAGAGCTAAGGGTGAACCATTCAAGAAATATATGTTTGCTGATGATGTTTTAAAGAGAGTCACACCAGTGAACTCATGGAAGTCACTTAAGCATTTGGATTCAGAGACTGTTGAAATGATAATCTCTCTTTTAGCAGCAGTAACTGCTTCTGCCGGTGTAGAAAGAATATTTTCTTCCTTTGGATAAGTTCATTCCAAATTGAGAAATCGTTTGGGACCTGAAAAAGCAGGAAAGCTTGCTTTTCTTTTCCAGATTATGAACAAACTGGAAAATGAAGGTGAAGACGACTTGTTAGCTGCAGAAGCCAATATTTTAAGTTTCTCATGTTGACCTGGCTGACCTTGTCAATTTAATTTTGGTTTTTTGTTTTAAATATTTAATTCAACTATTAGTTAAAAACAATTTTAACAAAAACAAATGATTTTAAAAAACGTGAATGTTTCACTAAATTCAAAAATTCAGATGCTTGTTTTGTTAAAATACTATGTTTCCTGTTGAAGAAAAAAATCCAGAATACATAACGTTGTTGTTTTTGTTAAATAAAACAATTTAAATATTTGTCTGGTGGTTTTGTCCTCCTAATACAGCACGGCAAGAAAATCCTCCAAATATTAATGATAGTTCACCTCCCAATGACTTAATAAATATCTGCTTCAGTTACCTTCGGTAAATGAAATAACCAATCATTCATTTTGTGATATAGCTGTAAAACTAATCTGAAAAGTTTTCAAAATAGATCCCTTTAAAAATGTATAATGTGTATCTTCTAAAAATGAAACCTACATCTATCTCTGAGTTGTGAAGAATATGTATTAATGTTATAACAACCACCAAGAATGCACTTTTGTGTAGAAATCCATGATTAAATCCAGTCTTCCTGACTAGTGATTTATATCAATTTGATTTAAATAAAATCCACCCTGCTCTGCTCTCTGGCCCTTACTCCCAGGGCCTCCCTGGGGCTGTGTGCACAGGGGTTCCGTGCATCATCAGGGTAGCGAGTGGGAGCCAGCACCAAAACTTCGCCACAGCAAGGAGGAGCCAGAGGCACTGCCGCAGGAGGCTGCAGGGAAGATTTGGGGATGGCTCCTGCTCACCACCCTGACAGTCCACTCTGCCTGGGCATCCCTGCACACATAGCCCCAGGAATGGCAGAGGGTGCCTGGTAGCAGGGGCCAGAGAGTGGAGCGAGGACCAAGCAGCTGCCCTGCAGGTAGGGGGAGTGGCAGAGCTCCCAGCTCAGCCCAGCTGGTGGAGGGATGACCCCCAACATCCCGGTGGCTGGGAGCCACCTCCCACTTGGCAACTTTACTCCATGCTCTAGCAGGGTGGATTTGATTTAAATCAAATTGATTCTAGTCAGGAAGACTTGAGTTAATCATAGATTTCTACATAAATGTGCATTCTTGTTGATTGTTATAACCTTAATACATATTCTTCACAACTCAGAGATAGATGTAGGTTTCATTTTTAGAAGGTACACATACATTTTAAAGTGATTTATTTTGAAAACTTTTCAGATTAGTTTTACAGAGATATATATATATATATATATATATATATATATATATAGTCTCACACTATAGAATTAGAATTTATAATCCCTATTCCATGATGAGATATCTTTGAGCTATAATGTATCTTAATTACAACTATCCTTAGATAGGTTTCTTCCCTCAAAAAGCATTTTATCAAAAAAATCTGATTTAAATAAAATCCGATTTTTGATTTTTTTTCAAAAAATCATTGATTTATATCCACCCTATGCTCTGGGCAAGCTTCACTCAGCAGTGAGGAGGAGCCATAGCCGTGAAAGCAACAGGAACAGGGAGCCCACTTGACCAGGCAGTAATGGCACTTCTGTCCACTGTGCTGTCTGCCTGCAGTGCTGCTCCTCTGGGAGCAGGAACTCTGGGATAAATCTGGAGGACTTCTGGGACCTGAGTCAACCTGGGGCTGCATGCACACAGGAAAGCAATAGGGCTCAGACGCTAGGTCCCAGATTAACATGGGCTCGGACCCTGCAGGGTCCTGGGACTCATGCTGGAAATGGCCCACCTTGATTGTCATGCACTTTGTGGGGAGAGTGGTCAGTTTGGATGAGCTATTGCCAGCAGGAGAGTGAGTTTCTGTGTGTGTTGGGGGGGTGGTGGGTGAGAGAACCTGGATTTGTGCTGGAAATGGCCCACCTTGATTATCATGCACATTATAGGGAGAGTGGTTACTTTGGATAGGCTATTACCAGCAGGAGAGTGAGTTTGTGTGTGTGTGTTTTTTGGGAAAAAAGGGCGGGGGGTGAGAAAACCTGTATTTGTGCTGGAAATGTCCCACCTTGATTTTCATGCACGTTGTAAGGAGAGTGGTCACTTTGGATAGGCTATTACCAGCAGGAGAGTGAGTTTGTGTGTGTGGTTTTTGGAGGGGGGTGAGGGGGTGAGAGAACCTGGATTTGGGCAGGAAATGGCCCACCTTGATTATCATACACATTGTGAAGAGAGTGGTCACTTTGGATGGGCTATTACCAGCAGGAGAGTGAGTTTGTATGTGGGGGGGCGGAGGGTGAGAAAACCTGGATTTGTGCTGGAAATGGCCCAACTTGATGATCACTTTAGATAAGCTATTAGCAGCAGGAGAGTGGGGTGGGAGGAGGTATTGTTTCATGGTCTCTGTGTGTGTATATAATGTCTTCTGCAGCTTCCACAGTATGCATCCGATGAAGTGAGCTGTAGCTCACGAAAGCTCATGCTCAAATAAATTGGTTAGTCTCTAAGGTGCCACAAGTACTCCTTTTCTTTTTGCGAATACAGACTAACACGGCTGTTACTCTGAAAAAACACATTTTCTGTGTGGAAGCAAAGGGGGTTTGGCTGGAGCCCAGGCTCAGACAGGCTTAAATTGCTATGTAGGCATACCCTGTGTGGACTAGCTACTAGAGAGGGATTAGGCATGCTTTGCCAGTGGTTTTCCTGGCTGGTCCTACTGATGACAGTAGAGGAATGTTGAGGCTCAGGAATACTGGGTTCAATTCCAGGTTCTGGAGAGGGTTCAGCTTGAGTGGTTATAAACTCATGCTCCTGACCCTCCCTTCTGTTACCAGTTCCTGCTCATGTCTTCTCTTCTGCCTCTTATCTCCCTCTTCCTCCATGCTGCCTGAGCACCAGCATTTGGGGAGGCGAAAAATGCAGTAGGAGCACAGGAGAAGCAGTCTCTGGGCTCTCATTTCTGGTGCCCCATGCCACAGTGGCTGTTGAGAGGAACAGTTACAGGGATGAAACATGCACAGTGTAGATGGAATATTTGGATAATGCTTCTAGCCTCTCACAAACCTCCACTGAACATGTGTGACTTCTGATTTTCAAAGACTTATAGGTTGGTCCAATCTGGATGATTTTTTTAACTGGGATGGTAAAAGGCACATCCTTGAAACAAGGGCAATTAGCATCTCCATCCCCCTGACCTCTGTCAGATATCAAGTCAAGCTCAAGCATGGGGGCCTTTCAGTGAAATATTTATAAGACTTTAACAAAGGCAAAATAATGGGTTTTCCTCAGAATGTTCTCAGAAACTGCTGCATAATTCTACCTTAAACATAAAAAATCAGCCTGGCATAGAAAACTTCAGTCAGACCAGTTAGTTTGGAAGTTAAGTAACTGAATACGTGGTCTTATGATGGAAAATGGTGGTTTTCCCCATAGTTAAGGAAGTCTACTCCACCTATAATAAAGAAGTAGTGTTTGAGTTAAGCCCTGGTCCTGTAATTGACTTCCTGGACCCAAAGCCCCATTGAAGTCCCACATTATAATCAGAAAAAGGGTTGGGGTTTAGACTGTAAGATATGAGGGGGGCAGGGACCATTACTTTTATGTTTAAATAGTAGTCAGTACACTGGAGCTCAATAATATATCTGAAGACTGATCCCATGATTGGCTTGGCTTGTATGTTTTAGAGTTCCTTAAATTCAAAACTCAAATGAGTTTAGCTTAGTTTGTGGGATATTAATGTATATCTAGTTAACAGGGAGTTAATTTCACAGCCTAATTAAGATGAGTCTGTGAAACTCCCATGGTATTGTTTGTCCACCTGCAGACTAGACTTCATTGGTTTTACGTTAGTAAGTTTACCAGAAAGGATCTAAACAAAGAGATGTGCATGTAATTCCTTTAAAAAAAGAACCATATTTTCAGAAAGTTTCTTCACTGGTCTGCTCACAACTTTGCATATTTAAATATTTGGGTGTGAACTTTTGAGTACTGATATGTACATGTGCAAATGTTAGAGCCTGAAGCACAGAAATCTTGTTTGAATTTTCACAAAGTTACACATGCACAAATAGAGACTTCATTGCTTTTAATATCACAACTGTAATTTTGTCTAACTCCTAAATATAATCATGCTAACTATATCTGATCCATTGAACAGTTGGCAGACACCTAACTAATCGATCCATCTGAACATTTGAGTGGCCCTCCCATCTCTGTAATATGAGTTCCTCCTATTTCCAAAGTAAAAGGTAATTTTTATCATAAGATAGGGCTCTTGAGCTTTATAAATAGAGCAAATGGTTATAATTCCATGTTTTAGATTTGATTTTTAATACTCTTCTCCCCTTGGGGCATCATCTGATTGCTTGCTAAGCCTGATGTTCTGAAGGAGCTGGGATGTGCCACTTGCAGACCCGAAGCTTTGTTTTTGAGCAATATGCTGCCATCTAGTGCATCCCCACCCACTTTGGGTTAGCAAGTAGCATGTCCCCCTCCCTTCAGAACAGTCTGATGGTCACAGGGATTTGTCACTTGAGGTGACCAAGACTTATTTTTTTCACATATAGCTAGTCAAAACCCATTTCCTTATTCATATTCTGTGTACCATATGGAAGGGGGTAGGGATGTGGCATTTTGGTCAAGAACAAACCGGGTGGCAAAGTGGCATTTTCTGTTTCCTTCAGAACAGTCTGATGCTCATGGAGTCATAACCGCTGTGTTGACCCAAGACTCATTTTATCACACAGTCAGTCAAAACCCAGCTCCTTATTCAAACTCTAAATACAAAGTGTGAGTGGCATGTGGCAGCATATTATGTAGGAACAAATCTTTGAGTCATGAGTGGCATATCCCAGATCCTTAAAAACAGGCTAACGGTTGTGGAGATGTCGCTTTGCGTGACCTGAGACTTATTTCATCATGTGAAGTCCACCCCCAGTTCCTTACTTGATTTAATTAATAAATAAAAATATAGATTTCTAATTACTTATCACATAAATGTGATGACATTTCTACAAATTTAATCTTGCATTGAAATATTTTAAAATAATGTTGGCCTGTGAGTAAGGAATTGCGAACTACATATAAGAAGTGGGTACTACAATATGGTACACTATTCCTGTCAGGGTTCCCTCCCCACTCTGAAATCTGGAGTAGAGATGTGCGGACCCGCATGAAAGACCCCTAATCTTATATTCCACCAGCTTAGATTAAAAACTTTCCCAAGGCACAAATTCCTTCCCTTGTCCTTGGACGGTATTGCTGCCACCACCAATTAATTTAAACAAACATTCAGGGAGGGGCCACTTGGAGGCCTATCCCCCCCCAGATTTGAAAGTATCTTCATTCCCTATTGGTCCTTCTGGTCAGGTGCCAACTAGGTTAATTGAACTGATTAACCCCTTACAGGTAAGTGATTCTGTACCTCTGGCCAGGAGGGATTTGACTGCATACTTAAAGGTTGTTACCCTTCCCTTTATTTTTATGACAATTCCATACTAAAATAAGATAATGAGAAAAAGGAACAAATCTCACCCTTATCAAAAACCTTTCCTCTTATGCAAGAGGAGATGCGACAAAGTTCCTCCATTTGCAGTTGTTTATGCATGACTTTTCACCTATAATAGTTAACTGGCAAAAGTTACCTGAAATAAATGTTTTCCCTACTAAACTATGTATCTTGCAGGATATACTCAGGAGATACTCTTTGACATTTTGTGCAGGTGCACAATTTTGTTGAAGAGATGAATATCAACAATGGGTGGATGACTGCCAAGGAAAAATTTAAACCAGAATTAAATTGCAGAACTTTCCTATGGAAAATGTATTGGAAAAAAATATACCAAAACTTCATAAAAATTCAAAGGGCCTAAGAACTATTCACCACTATTGCTTTCTAAAGTGAAGTTTGGGCATTTTGATTAGATGGGCTCATTTATGTGACTCCCCGTAGTTCTGAAGACACTGTGTCAGAACGCATATACACAAGGGGCCAAAATTAAGTTTGCACAGGCAGTCTTAATTCTGGCATTTCTTACTTGGAATGCTTAACTTTGCAAACTTAGTATTCTTTTAGTTTTTGTGTGTTTGCGCGTGCTCTCAAAAAAAAATTGCAGTTAAATCAGTACATACAATATTGTCTTTCTTCAGCTTCTTAACTATCTATGTAATTGATGGCTGAATTCTTGTGGTTATTATAACCTTTTAAAATTTATTTTCAGTAGAACTTTAAAGTTTTCTTTGTTATCAGTAGTGAAGTTACTTGAACATATGGTTTGTACTTCATAGACACAACTACATATTCTATTATATATAGGGCAAGGATTTTAAACAAATGAGCCATGTTGATTTCAGCTTAATTAAAAATTGAGGAGGGGAGTCAATGCTGAAAAATATTTTCACTTACAACAAAAATGTCAAACTTTTATACTTGTCTGAAACAGTGTGTAAAATTTAGGTGTATATATACTGCCTTTGTTCCACTAAGGAACCTGTTGGAACCCTTGGTGCCAACTGGCAGAGGGCACAGTGAGTGCATAGGTTTTCACAGAGATCCCCTGGGTCAGATATGTGCCTAATCGTTCACTGAAGGCTGTCATGTGAAGTCTTTACCAAGAACCAGTAGCCCACTGGACGTTGTAAGTATTGCAAAATGTGGGTATGGATTATATTTGGATGAATATGGGGACAGATGTGGTCCCCTCAACTCAAAAAAGATATATTGGCATTAGAAAAGGTTCAGGAAAGGGCAACTAAAATGATTAGGGGTTTGGAACAGGTCCCATATGAGGAGAGATTAAAGAGGCTAGGACTTCGCAGCTTGGAAAAGAGGAGACTAAAGGGGAATATGATAGAGGTATATAAAATCATGAGTGGTGTGGAGAAAGTGAATAAGGAAGTGTTGTTTACTTGTTCCCATATATAAGAACTAGGGGCCACCAAATGAAATTAATGGGCTGTAGGTTTAAAACAAATAAAAGGAAGTTGTTATTCACTCAGCACACAGTCAACCTGTGGAACTCCTTGCCTGAGGAGGTTGTGAAGGCTAGGACTATAACAGGGTTTAAAAGAGAACTGGATAAATTCATGGAGGTTAAGTCCATTAATGGCTATTAGCCAGGATGGGTGAGGAATGGTGTCCCTAGCCTCTGTTTGTCAGAGGGTGGAGATGGATGGCAGGAGAGAGATCACTTTGATCATTACCTGTTGGGTTGACTCCCTCAGGGGCACCTGGCATTGGCCACTGTCGGTAGACAGGATACTGGGCTGGATGGACCTTTGGTCTGACCCAGTATGGCCATTCTTATGTTCTTACATTTAAGGAGTTACCGGTATGTTTCTATACTGAAAATTAGGTTCTTGAGGTCTTGGAGTTAAGACAGGTCACCGGGAGATGACATACCTTGGAAATATTTCTTTCACTCAGGATGTAACAGATGCTTATCTCCCTGTCTGGTAATTTGTGTACTGTGTATCATATGCCCCACAATGTCTCCGTATTTGTATAGGGAGGTAGGAGCGGAATGAAATCTGCAGGAGAGGAAACAGACGGGGGAAGGGAGATGTCCTCCTCTATGAATAGAGACAAAGGATTGTTATGGTATATGCTGGGGTGCAAAGAAACACATGGGATCCTTCACCAAGGAGGCAAACTGACAGTATGCTTGTCTCATGAAATGAAGGTCACAGGCAACCTGGCTGTAAAGTGCTGCAAGGATTTTGGGTGAGCGATACTCTAGAAGACATGAGAGTATTTTGTTAATTAAGTATAAGATCTAGAATGCGTGTTATGATTTTATTTTGTATGTAATTGTTTCAAATACTTGTACTTGTTCTTGAATTTCTATGCTTTGTTAAATAACAAAGCTTTGCTTCTCTTTCATTGTACTGTCTATTCTCCCTGTGTAATTGCTTCCCTATAGTAATTCCCAATTTGTACTACGCCGCCATTCCATACACTAAAATAAGCAATTAAATAGTTAAAGCCAACATTTTAAAAGTGTAACTAGATTTCATGCCCCATTAATAAAGGACAGAGAAGTTCATACCTCTCTTTTCAGGCTGTCTGCCCTTTGTTCACATTTGAAAGGTTATCTTTGCAGTCACAAGGGCTAGACTTTTTTAATATAATGAAAGCTTAGATTCTGTAAGATCTAAATTTGTCAGGTGGGCCACTCAAATGCATCAAATGGGCTAGATCAAATCTGCTGTTTTGTTTTCACTGCGCCAAAAAAGGTAGGGGTAGGGGCTGTGTGTGTGTGTGTGTGTGTGCGTGCGCTATTTTTACCACAGAATGACTAAAGTATATTAGCTATCCCATTGTAAAATCCTAATGGTATCAGACCACTTGTAGATTTTACTGTGAGCTAGTTAGACAAGGTTAATGCTATATCCCCACCTGTGGTTGACTTCACCTAGCTAATTTCCATAAAAACTACAGTGCTTGTCTCTGATAGGACTTTACAGTGGGGATAGCTAATGCACGTTAGTTATCTGGTGCTAAAAAAAAAAACACACTTTTTTTTTTGCTTGTGAAGACATGACCTGAGTTAATCTTTTTAATCTTTTAACATTTAAAGAGTATGGCAAACAATGAAAAAGAACTTTACTGTTGTTGTTTTTTTAATGTATTAGGTACTTACATGAAGAAAGCAGCGAAACTAGGTGTGGATTAAAAAGTTACAGTGCATATCAGTACTACTACTTCAAGGCATAAGTAGGATTTTGGGCAACTGGGATCAGAGAGGAGCATTTTCTACCCTACCCATAAAATGGTATTTAACAGCAAACAGGGTGCTTTTTTGCATTTTTCTGAAAAAATGGGGATAGGGTCATTGCCGAAGACAAGATACTGAACTAGGTAGACCAGTGGTCTGTTTTTGGCACAGGAATTTTGTTTCACAAACAACTGAAGAAATAAATATTTAACTTTAAACTTAAAATGAGCATAACAATATGTTTTACTGATTAAGGTGTGCAAACCTTAAGATCCTGCAAACCTTTACACGCTTTAATATTCCTTAATCAGGATTTAATTTAGTTCCACTGAAGTCAAGGGTTCTACCTGGATGAGTGAGGATTTACAGGATCAGACCCTTAGTTTGTTATGAGGTGATTTAATAATATTAACCACAGAAAAGGCTTTTTCATATTGTACTTTGGTCGTCTGACTAAATAGTTTGATGTAATAGTCTCCTGAACTCCAAGCTCTAGTTTTAAGGAGTAACAAAAACAAAAAAATAAATTAGCTTGTGTATCTCCACTGTTCTTACTTCACACATTTGTAGTATGTCTGTACTTTCCTTGTGGGGTTTTGAGATCATATAGTAAATTAATTCATTCTTCAGAGGGTGGTTTGAATAGTGTGTAGTAAATAAGGCATGGGGACACATACTGAACAGCGAGGAGAAAACAAAATATTGAATAGTTGCTCATTAAGTGTCAATCCTGTACACTGACTAAATCAGGCGGCCTGTGGAAAAAGATATGTGATCATGTAAATAAAGATTATCATAATGCATGTACACAAGGGGACCTAATTTAAAGTTGCACAGAAAACCTTGATTCTGGTATTTCTTAACTTCTGAATACTTTACTTTGCAACATGAATGATGTTCTTTTAAGGTAGTTTTTTTGTATGTATTATTGATTTTGTTTAATTCAAGCTAAATCAGTATCAGCAAGGTTTGGGGCTGCTTAAATTTGTGTACATGAAGAGTTTGGACTTTTTTTAACTAGATGGATTTCAAAATCAATTCAGTTTATCTGCTGCAAACTTCCAGTATAGAGAAGGCCACTTCTCATTTTCCCCATTTGTAAAAAAGATAGGAAAAAAATACCGCCTACCTTTGGAGAGTTGTTGCAAAGATTCAGTAATAACAGCTCTTGTGGTGGTTTTCTTTCATATGAAAAAAGGTCCACGGTTAACCAAGTACTATACATGTTCTGCACAGTAACTAGTTTACTCTTTTTTGCCTTTGACAGTAATTCATTACAAGACAAAATGCTAGGAGTCTGAAAATATTGGGTTTATATCCTTGTGTAAATCACAACTTTTCCAAAATAAGCTTTAGAAAGAGTATTTGTCTTTTTGCATGTTTACTGTTTTCAGCAGAAAACATTTTTCTTGGTTGTACAGATCAAATAGTGATTTTACTGTGATTTTTTTTTTGCTGGTAGCAGACTTCCTAGCCCCCAGAGTATACCTTCCTGGCTTGAGTTGTTTTAGTGGATCATTCATTATTGAGCTCAATAACCTCAATTATTTGCATGTTTTTTAAACGAATGTGTTCAGAAACTTTTTGCAGCAGTATTGAGGTGTTTATTTTTATGTAGGCTTTTAAGATACTTGTGTATCTCACTTGTACTATAAGAGTTATATTAGCAGAGTTAAAATTTAACTTTAAATTCCTATTTTTGTTACTTAATTATTTAATTATATTATTAATTATATTAATTATTTAAAACATACTTGTATGGCTAAGATTAGTTGTACAGTATGAATAACTTTTTTTTTCTGGTGCCAGACATTTTATTGTGGTTTCCTAAAGCGAAAAATAGTTTAATTTTTATTGCTTTGTCATGAAAAAAATGATAGTTGTACCACTTTTATCTTGCATTGTGGAAACAGCCTCTTCTACTCTTGCTAGTACTACCAAGTTAGCACAAGGATGGGAGAATGAGTTGGATTCTGTTCTTGCTAATTCTGTTGAAAATTTATTGTTGTCCAAGTTGTAATTGCAGGCCCAGTGGAGTTACCCAGTTATAAATGTGGGCAGATACTTTATTATTAGTGACAAGGCACATTAAAAAGAAAGAACAAAGCCTGGCTGAGTTTGCAAGCCTGGTGCTTATGCTTTTTTTTTTTTTTTTTTTTTGTAAACTGAGTAAATGTGTTATGGAAATCCTTGACATCCACATACAATACAAAATGTTGATTTTTATAGTCACTTTTTAGAATAGAACTGTGCTTAAAAGAAGGACAAATGAGATTTGGTACATAAAGAGAGCTGATGCCCACTTTACCAATAATATTTCTAAAAATAATTTTGTGAGTTAGCATATTTTAAACATTACTTTTATTCTAAAAGCATTAATATTTTAAGTTAATAATTTAGCAGAATTATTGATCACAAATAGTTGTCCAAATGATACATTTCATTGTGCATTTATAGTTCTGAATTCTAAAAGCAAATATAACTTCCGTTTACTTTGAGCTGAAGTCTTTATGGTATTCTGTCATCTTATGCCACATCTCTAAACGCTTCAAATAATGTATGGACTGAATATATTAATACCAAGTTGTAAACTGCATTTTTTAAGATTACATTTTTAAGTCTGATGAAATGCTTTAGCTTTTTGATTGTACTAAAACCTTTATGGCTGAGCAACTAACAGACCGTGCAGAGAAAATACTAAATCAGATTGATTGTAATTCATTCATCACACTCCAGAGAGACGCTTATCCTGTAACAGGTATTCAGGTGCTTCTACATTTCTACCTTGTTTCATAGGTAATGTCAGCGAACAAAAGGATTTGTAATTTTTATTTAGTTTAATTCAAACTCTAGTAAGTAGTTTCATGGTGTCTTCTGCTCTATGTTGAGTGGCTCGTCTTTCTGGAAGAGAGACAAATTAATTCACTAAGGTTTGAGATGATAATCTGAAAGTTACAAATTATGTACAAATGTTTTTTTCACCACTGAGCCAAATCATAATGTTTTTTTGTTTTTGCTAGTCTTGACTTGAATATTTTTCCGTTTGTTTACTTTTGATTAAAAACCTATGTTTGGTTGGCCTTTTTTTGTTGGTGCTTGTCTGTCTTCCAGCTGTGTTGGCTATTAACTCATCTGATTAAAGTTGATGAATTTTCCACTCCCAGACCCTTCATTGTCCTGATTTGTGCACATTCTAGTCAAGACAGAATTAGAGTACCAGAGGGTACTTGCTCTGAATATTTTTGGATAGGCAAGATGAAACCCTGGGCCACCACTTTTATAAATGCAATGAAAGGCTCTCAGTATGTACATTGGAACCTCTTGTAAATGTAATACTGCTTCATACATGGCATTTTGAGGAGTTACTAAATTAAAGGTCCAAATTCAATAGTTTTCTGAAGTTGTTGTAAGTACTTGTTAGATGGACTGATTTTTTTTTTTTATAACATTGTTATAGCATGCCATAAGTATCTGTGACAGTTCTTACAGAAAACAAAGACAAGGTCTCTGCCTTAAGGAGCTTACTATCTATTTCAAACATATAAGATGAATATGAGGTCAAGGGGGAAGTTTTTTAAGTAGGTGCCCTACAGTCCGTGAAAGTCAGTGTATTATGTATAGATTTTCAATAAGAGTAGAGCACCTACCTTTGGTTTTGTCCTTCATATGTCTACTGACTTTCTGAAAATATCAGTTTCAGAGCCTTGCTTTAGCATACAGGTTTTAGGAAAAACAACCTCTGCATGTGTGATTATTTTAGTCTGACATATAGGTAAGTGGCAATTATTTCTTAAGGGGAATTATTTTTATATTGTGTTTTCAGATAAGACTATTTATACATAGGAGCTCAAAACATGAGTTGCGTTCTATGCTCCACTTTGATAAAACCACACTCATGCATGTTAATTTTTTCCCCATAATTTGGCAACGTTGATACAGAGCATCAGAACATTCCTTGCTTTTTTCTCATCTAACAGTCTTAGGTGGTAGCCAATTCCAATGTAAAGTTCTCCTCCTCAGCTTCATTTCAGCTGGTTTCCCAGCTAGGAACTTTGAAAACTAAACATCAAGACGTTAATCTGCTCTGTAATAACTTGCTCACTTTGCTTGAGTGTCCTGTGTTCATAATAGCATGTTGGTCAAATATCCGTACTAGTATTTCCAACTTGCTCAGTTACAGAAAAACGAGGCCAGAAGATTTTGTTCTCCCGTAAAACAAAATCTCTTGTTTATTTTTTGTAGTTTAGGTAGGCTTGGATCTTTCTGTGCCATTGTACAGTTAAAATCCCGAAGTGGGCTTTAGCCTAGCTTCTGGCAGCACCAAAATTTAATCTCAAAGATCTGGATTAAAAAACATGCTCAAGTGGTAGTTTTCTTACCCTTCCATGTCCCTAGAGTCATATACACATTTGCTGTTTGATATGCAAAAGCCAATTGGTGTTTGGTGCATCTCTCTTTGCTTCTGCACCTCAAATCCTCTTTCCCAGCTATTGGACTGATAACATTTCTTCACTCTGCTTCATCCTGCCAAATTGCAAGGGATGGCGTTTTCTGCTATGCTACCTTTCAGTCATCTTGGTTGCTGCTATGTGATTGGGGGCCCTTCAGTCACTCTCTGTTTCAGCTTTCTAGCTGCTGCAGTAGAAGTTTTATGCTACTTTACTCCTCCCCTAGTCTGCATTTTTGGATCCTCTTCCCAGTGAATAGGTCCAGATCTTGCCTCCAGTGTCAGTCAGATCTGTTCCAACCAGCATCAAAGTGAAACTGATCTGATTTTTTTTTTTTCCCAGTTTTGCTACAAGCCCAGTGTTCTAAAGAGCAGCAGTGAAACTGGACAAGACTGGTCAGTTTTCACTCTGCTTCAGTTGGGATAGTTCTGAGAAGTACTGTTGAAGCTCTGCAGACTTTGGAAGATAGACCTGCATTACTTTACATTCTGTTCACCTTTGGAAAGTTAGCTTTGCAACCACAAGAGGTAGAAATTATTTAACTAAAGCTTAGATTCTTTTGAAGGATGAGATGGCACTCATCCACTTGCTGTGGTTGAGTGGATTTTTCAATCTCTGTATTGATGAGACTTCCAGTTTGACCTGGCAGAAATATTTACTAACATTATTTAAGCTTGCTTTACGTCAAAATTTGTGGAAATAACTTAAATTTTGAAAGTAAATATTGTAGGTTAAAGATAAACATGTTTAAAATTAAACTAGGAAAAGAAAATATACATATCAGGCATAATCATGATTCTGATAAATTACAAATACTCAAGAACTGCAAGAACTGTTTTGAAAACCATTTATTTGGAAAAACAAGAATTTTGTTGCAGAACTACAAATTAAGTTAAAATGACTTCCTAACACTTGTAGTTCGATAGCTAATACTACGATTGGCCTTTCACACTGACAAGCAAGATGTGTTTCTACCCATATAGGCATGCTGTAAATTATTACTTGTTAAGATATTTCTAAATCTATATTGAAAACATTATATAGAATATCAGATCTGTATATATTTAATATAAAATAAAATTGTTAATACAGATATAGAAAAGTGCCCTTTTTATTCTCAGTCTAAAATACCTTCATAAAGTAAAATGTTTGCAGGTGCATGCAGTAATGTACTTTAAAAGGCACTTCCTTAACCCTCCTTCCCAATGTTGGTTTCAATGGCTTTCCCTACTGGGTATAATCATAGAATAGAATATCAGGGTTGGAAGGGACCTCAGGAGGTCATCTAGTCCAACCCCCTGCTCAAAGCAGGACCACAATCCCCAATTTTTGCCCCAGATCCCTAAATGGCCCCCTCAAGGATTGAATTTACAACCCTGCGTTTAGCAGGCCAATGCTCAAACCACTGAGCTATTTCTCCCCCGCTGCAGTACGGTAACTCCTCACTTAAAGTCGTCCCGGTTAATATTGTTTCGTGGTTACATTGCTGATCAATTAGGAACATGCTCGTTTAAAGTTGCGCAATGCTCCCTTATAATGCCGTTTGGCAGCCGCCTGCTTTGTCCACTGCTGGCAGGAAGAGCAGCCCGTTGCAGCTAGCTGGTGGGGGCTTGGAACCAGGGTGGACTGGCAGCCGCCCTATCAGCTCCCCGCTCCCGTTAGTTCCCTGTGCAGCAGCCACCCAGCAGGCTGTCAATTGCCACTGAAAATCAGCTCACGTGCCGCCTTCGGCACGTGTGCCATAGGTTGCCTATCCCTGGCTTTAAACACTAAAACTCCTGTGGAAAATAATTCAGACAGAGAACTTGTTTATTATTCCTTTTGAGGAAAGAGATTCTTGAATTGAAGGGAATGCTTTACGTGGAATATATAAAATGTGTTTTCCCCATAGGGTAATAAAACACTTGTCCAATTTCAGATATTGAACAAATGTAAAAATATTATTCTAAATTTCCTTCTGAAAAGTAAGCACAAGAGCTCATTGTCTAACATCTTATTGTCCTATAACATGGGGGGGGGGGGGGAATGGAGTAGAAATGTAACCATCTAGCAAATCTCTGTTTTGGTGTACAAGTATAGTCAGCAATGGTGGGACCAGTTCCCCCCCCCCCTTTATTTTTGTCAGTTGTGTATGGGTTGTGAGTATATGTATAAACACTTATTAATGTGATATCTAAGGCCTGACTGCATTTATATAGCCACATGAAAAATGTAGTTAGCTAACAATTAAGGTTGCGAGGTACTAGCCCAAGGAAAATACATTTCCATTTTAAAAGAGAAATGTAATAACCCAGTAAAGTTTACTATATAGTTCTGACACCAGTTTGTGGGTGTGCGTTAATATTGGAATTTTCTGTCTTAGCAATACTCAAATGACGTATCTCTGTCCTATAGTGATACCCAGACAAACTAAGCTCTGTAACAACCTTATCCATCCACAAGAAACACTTTAGTCTCATCAGAGACCACAGACACTGAAGTGTCTTACTATTAATCATATATTTGTTGAGCAAATGCTCCCCTATTTCATAGCCGTTCACAGGAAGACATACTTTATAAATTCTTAATCATACAGCCTACTATCAGAAGGGCTTAACATGTCCATGTTTACAATCTTTGATAGTGTGCTCTTCCCCAATACTTCATATTTCACTCTTCTCAACTTGTAAGTGCTTCACGTCAGAGTACCTAGCACTGGGGGAGCCCCCTGTTTCTTGGGGCTTATGGGTACTATTATAATATATTTCATACTTGCTGTAAAGGTATTATACAATAAGTTTCTTTCTGTATCTTGATGAAAAGACAATCTTTTTAAAAGAAATAATTATTTTCATAGTACTTAGAACAAAGAATAAAATTCAGCAAATGTCGTTAGGTTTTGTTCTTCTGACATCTTTTGTTTTTGATTCTGTATGCAGGATTCTGAGCAACAATAAAATATCAGAGTTGAAGAATGGTTCCTTTTCTGGATTAAGTTTTCTTGAAAGATTGTAAGTACTTATTTAAGAAAATAATTATTATTCACCACTAAATCTTTTGTTTGCATATTTTAAGTATCAAATAAATGTACAAAACGATATGTCTCCTTTAAAGAGGATCTTTTGTAGTGGGAAGTATGTAGCCATGTCTGCTTCAGCATAGGAATTATTTGATAACTGAGCGATCAATGTACTTAATAGTCTTTTTCTCTATGAAGGTTAAACTACAGTAACAGTTACTACAGAGGGAGTTTTGCAAAAGCCATTTTCTGAGATTTTGTTGGGGGAGGGGGAACAATAAGAAAGTGCAAAAAATGATCTCTACAGTACCGCAGCATGTACTTTATAGAGACTGACTACTAGCTATAATTTCATTCTGAGTGGTGCTGGGACAAACTCTCTGGGAAATTATTTAGGCCTGGTCTACAGTACGCGGAAGTAGCCGAGTTACTTCGAAATAAAACTGATTCTGTCCACACAACCAAACCAGTTTTTTCGATTTAAAGGGCTCTTTAATCCGATTTCTGTACTCCACCTCGGCAAGTGGAGTAGCGCTAAGATCGAGATCGCAGTTCCGGGTTACAAGTACTGTGGACGGAATTCAACGTTATTGGCCTCCGGGAGCTATCCCAGAATGCTCCCTTGTGACCGCTCTGGACAACACTGTCAACCCCAATGCACTAGCCAGGTAGGCAGTAAAAGCCCTGGGAACTTTTGAATTTCATTTCCTGTTTGGTCACCATCAGCACAGTCCACTATCACAGGCGACCACGCAGTCCCAGATTCGCAGACGAGCTTCAGCATGGTCCGAATGGGAGGTACTGGATCTCATCGCATGTTGGGGAGACGAATCTGTTGTGGCAGAACTACGTTCCAAAAAAACCACGCAAATACGTACACTAAAGTCTCCAGGGCCATGACGAAAAGAGGCTACTCCAGGGACACAGAGCACTGTCGTACAAAAATTAAGCAGCTCAGGCAAGCGTACCAAAAATCCAGCGAGGCGAATGGGCACTCTGGGTCACAGCCTCATACATGCCGCTTCTGCCGTGAGCTGCATGCAGTTATGGGGGGTGACGCCACCATTTACCCCACCACTGTCCGTGGACACCTGCAAGGGGGAGTAGCACGGGGCTAGGAGGATGAGTTTTTGGAGGACGAAGAAGAGGAGGAGGACAGTGCACAGGTGGCAAGTGGGGAATCCGTTTTCCCCCCTAGCCAGGAACTATTCTTAACGCTGGAGCCAATAGCTTCCCCCCACTCCCAAGGCATGCTCCCGGACCATGACCCTGGAGAAGGCACTTCTGGTGAGTGAGAGCTTGATGGGAGCCACGCGATGCGGGGGGGGGCGGGAATCCAGCTGCGCTGGGCTGTTCACGTTTGGTTTAAAGGGCTCATCCCTGCTCAGAGCCTCATTGGAGCCACGCGGGGTGGGGGGAGGGTGTTGTGTGAAGTGATCATCCCAGAGAGCCCACAGGGCCTCCTTTAATATGGCAAACTCACCAGGCATTGCTTGCTATGGGAAAGGAGGCCCAGCAGTTGGAAAGCATTGAAATGAATGCGGAAGAAGGAGAACGCCGCATGCCCGTAGGGCTTACCATGGCTGTCTGCAAGCTGAATTCTGTTGCCCAGCTGCATGTGATTGCTTACTCACACCAAAGTGGCAGGCACTCCAGTAAAAGGGGCAAAATGTGACCTTGTACAGAAAGAACCTGGGCTGTGTACTATGAATTGCCTGTTTCACTGAGAAACAGTGTCCCCTTTGTTCTCTAACGTGTATCTTTTAATATACTAACCTCACTTTTTCTTCTCCCGCAGGTACAAATGTTTCAACGCAGCCCCTATCTACTCCATCCCAGAGGTTGGTTCAGATTAGAAGGCGGAAAAAACGAACTCAGGACGATATGTTTGTCAAGCTCATGCAGTCCTCCCGCACTGACAGGGCCCAGCTGAATGCGTGGAGGCCAACAATTGCAGAGTCGCATAAAGCGTTACATGAATGCAAAGAGAGGAGGGATGTGTGCGCGATAAGAGCAGGCAGGATGCTATGGTCAAGCTCATGGGGAGCAAACTCACATGCTCTGCTCTATGGTGGACCTAATGCGGGAAAGGCAGCAAGACCACAGACTGCCGCTGAAGCCCCTGTATAACTGCCCTCCCTCCTCCCCGAGTTCCATAGCCTCCTCACCCAGATGCCCAAGAACATGGAGAGGTGGGGAGGCTACGGGAACCCACACAGTCAACCCCAGAGGATTGCACAAGCAGCAGAAAGCTGGCATATCCGAAATTTTGGTTTGGTTTCTGGACTTGTCCTTCCCTCCTCCTCCACCCCAATACCCAATAACCTCCTCCTCTAACCCAATACCCCCCGCCCCCTGTCTAGCTTCTGATTTTTCTCAATGTTTTGTGCAACAAACAAAGAATGTATTTTAAACAATTGTGCTTTATTTCCTTTCATATGTATAGGGGGTGGGTAACTTTAAGAGAAACAAACACAACTGTCACACCGTACCCTGGCCAGTCATGAAACTGGCTTTCAAACCTTCTCTGATGTGCAGCGCACCCTGCTGTGCTCTTCTAATCTCCCTGTTGTCTGGCTGTGCGAAAGTGGCCACGAGGCGAGTTGCTTCAACCTCCCACCCCGCCATAAACGTCTCCCCCTTACTCTCCCAGATATTGTGGAGCACACAGCAAGCAGTAATAACAATGCAAATATTAGTTTCGCTGAGGTCTAACAGTCAGTAAACTGCGCCAGCGTGCTTTTAAATGTCCAAAATGCAAATTCTACCACCATTCTGCGCTTGCTCAGCCTATAGTTGAACAACTCCTGACTACTGTCCAGGGTGCCTGTGTACGGCTTCATGAGCCAGGGCATTAAGGAGTAGGCTGGGTTCCTGAGTATAACTATAGGCATTTCAACATCCCCAACAGTAATTTTCTGATCTGGGAAGTAAGTCCCTTCCTGCAGCTGTTCAAACAGACCAGAGTTCCTGAAGATGCAAGCATCATGCACCTTTCCCGGCCATCCCACGTTGATGTTGGTGAAATGTCCCTTGTGATACACCAGTGCTTGCAGCACCATGGAAAAGTACCCCTTGCGGTTTATGTACTGGCCGCCCCTGTGTTCCAGGACCAAGATAGGGATATGCGTTCGTCTGTCGCCCTGCCGCAGTTAGGACACCCCAGCACATTAAAGGCATCCACAATGGTCTGCACATTTCCCAAAGTCACTACCCTTGATAGCAGCTGGTCAATGATTGTGTTGGCTGTTTGCAGTACAGCTGCCCCCATAGTAGATTTGCCAGCTCCAAACTGATTCCCGACTGACTGGTAGCTGTCGGGCGTTGCAAGCTTCCACAGGGCTATGGCCACTCACTTCTCAACTGTGAGGGCTGCTCTCATTTTGGTGTCTTTGCACTTCAGGGCAGGGGAAAGCAAGTCACAAAGTTCCATGAAAGTGGCTCTACGCATACGAAAGTTTTGCAGCCACTGGGAATCATCCCATACCCGCAACACTATGCGGTCCCAAGTCTGTGCTTGTTTCCTGGGCCCAGAATCGGCATTCCACAGCATGAACCTGGCCCAACACCACCATGATCTCCCAGTCACCACATGCCGTACTTCTAGGAACGTCTGTGTCCATGTCCTCATCCGTATAGTAATCACGCTATCGTCGCTTCCTCGTCCGGTTTTGCAGGTACTGCACATACGGCTGGATAATGCGCGAGGTATTTACAATGGTCAAAACTGCAGTGGAGATCTGAGAGGGCTCCATGGCTATGACGCCTGCACGGGTAATCCTGGAAAAGGGGCGTGAAACGTAGGAGAGTAGAGTGGCAGCGGAAGAGGTACTGTTCGTTTTACGATAGCCGAAAAAAGGCAGGAAATGGTTGTCTTCTGTAGCTTTCACGGAGGCAGGAGCCTAGGATGGACAACACAGAGAAGCTCGGTAGCGCGGCAAGAGCAGGAGACAGAGTTGGCGGCGGAAGCTGTGCTGCTTGGTTCACGATGGCTGAGCAGAGTTGGCAGCGGAAGCGTTCGATGAGGAAGAGAAGGAGTAGATACTAGGGATTACATAGGAAGACGAGAGGAAATGCGAGGTGGATTCATAGTAGCAGGAGAGCAGCGGTGCACAGTCTGCTGAAATCAGTATGGCACCTGCACACCAAAAAGGCGTGAAATGATTGTCTACCGTAGCTTTCACGAAGGGAGGAGCGACTGACAAGACACACCTAGAAACACCCGCAAGAATGTTTTTGCCCCATCATACACTGGGAACTTAACCCAGAATTCCAATGGGCAGCGGGGACTGTGGGAACTGTGGGATAGCTACTTATGGTGCACCGCTCTGAAATTTGATGCTAGCCTTGGTACTGTGGACGCATTCCACCGAATTCACACGCTTTAGTGGGGACGCAGAAGACAGAATGTATAAAATCACTTCCGAAAATTCGAATAGAATAATTTTGAAATAATTTCGTACTGTAGACTTAACCTTAGATTGCAGTGATGTGACACTGAGATTGCCTTACCGTTCCTCTTGCTGGCAGTCCTCATCTGAAAGGGCAAAAAGGCAAGTATGGCTAAGGGCAGTCTAAGAATAATGTGTGCATGTACTTTTTTGGGCACTTCAGAACATAAAATGGGAGGAGAAATCAAGTTCTTTTTGAAGGGGAGTGTACACTTCTCTTCAGCTTGAAATTTCCCTCTCCCCTATAGGTTTAGTAGCAGCATGTACTTTGTGAGGGTTCATTGCCTTACAAATTCAACTTCATGGAAAGAAAATCAGGATGTAGCACCCAAAGTGGTTGTGCCTCTTTTTCTTCCTCCTCCCGCTCTCCTTTGGGTCCCCTCTTCTCTGATTCCCATTGCCTTTCTTCCTTCTAGATCAGTGGTGGGCAACCTGCAGCCCACCAGGGTAATCCACTGGCAGGCCACGAGACAGTTTGTTTAGATTGACCGTACTCAGGCACGGCTGCCTGCAGCTCCCGGTGGCCACGGTTTGCCGTTCCCAGCCAACAGGAGCTGTGGGAAGCGGCGCGGGCCACATGGACGTGCTGGCCACCACTTCCCGCAGCTCCCATTGACTGGGAACGGCGAACTGCGGTCGCTGGGAACTGTGGCCAGCCCTTCCTGTGGATGGTCAATGTAAACGAACTGTCTCGTGGCCCGCCAGTGGATTACCCTGACGGGCCACAGATTGCCCACCACTGATCTAGATGTTGCTGTGTCACCTACAGGTTAAGAGGAAGCACTTCAGCTCCTGTTTCAGGACAATGTTTCCTTTTTCTTTTATGGATGATGCTGATGTTGATGAATTCAACACAGAAAGTGTAGTTGGTGGATGTTCCGGGTTGGCTGAATATTTTTTGATGAAGAGCAATGGAAGAAATGTTGGAAGTGTATGGATCTCTAAGCTGTGCTGACTGATTAGGAAAGTAGCCGGTCCCACCTCCTTATCCTAGCATCAAAGTTATTTTAGTTTCAAGTCAACTTTAAAATATCCAGTTCATCCTCCAAACTTTAAAAATACAGACAATGAAAATATTAGTGAGTGAGCAGATGGAAGATTAAACTTGTGGTATCACTCACAGCAAGCACATGAGTTTAACATTCTTTATAGCTTGCTAGTTGATGAGATATGAGTAAGCATGCCCAGAAACCAAGAATTGTGGGAAGTGTAGTTTATCAAAAATAGTCTATGGAGTTGCCTAGAGCCTTGTGTAAGCTAGAGAAATCTTTCAAAAGAAAAAAAAATTCCAGCCATGCTAACTCTGGTTCAGGTCCAATGGCAAGAGCAATATTAGGAGCTCTGATGTAGACAGGCCAATGGCTGCTGATAGTGTTGTAAGCATCATATCCTATAACTCTGCTCACTGTTTGATTAACAGGTCATCAGCTGCCAATGTTTTAAACACTATCTACATTAGGACTCCCTACGTTTGTAATACCACAGGACCGTGGACACTTTTGCAAAATTTCCCTAGATTAAATTTTAGAAATGTACCAGAGAAGCCGTTCTATTAACTGGGCAGTAAGTGGTAGCTTATCAATACCAAAAAAAAAAAAAAAAGGAATGTAGTTGAAAATGTATTGGCAGCTGATGCATATAACTTCGCTGTAGACAAGAATGTCCAAATAGAGACTCGTAGTGTTGCCTTTGGGGAGGAGAGAGCAGAGAACAAAAGAATATCTGGAAAAGTGAAGGTTTACTTCAAAGGACAAAGCATCTGTAACTGCCTAACTGTAATGAAACAGAACAAGTACTTGAGTACTTGGCTAAAAGATCCGGAAGCAAGGTGAAAGCTTGGTTCCACTGAAGTCAGTGGCAGAACTCCCATTGATTTCAATGGGGCTGGGATTTCTCCCCAGATATTTTGTCTGCCAGAACACTAGTGCCGATGCCTGTTAGCTTAAATGAAGAGTGTTGTATTAAAATGAATTAAAAAAATACTTGTATACAAAATAGAAATAGGCAGTGGTTATAAAAAATGCAGAAGCAGGAAAAGAGTTAAACTAGAAATAGGCAGTAAGTTATTAAATATTTTTAAAAGATTTGAAATAACCAAGTATGAATTTGGTAGATTATGTGTAGTCATATTACTGTTAGCTCATACTCCTTCTCACGTCCCTCCTATTATTTGTTACGCTCACTTGTTAAATATTTTCTTAGTCTCTGCCTTCAAGAGCCTGCAGGCAAGTTGGTCTTCCCCATGGAATTTGTACAATACTTGGTAGTACAGCTCTGGGTCCTGATTGCAGCCTTTGAGTGCTACCCTAACATACATTATAATAATGATGAAGTGATGAGTACAGAAACAGAATTGCTATGTTATGGCAACTTGTCAGTTTGTAGAAAGGGGAAAAAAGATCACACTTCTTCTGTATGTAGGTTTTCATACGACACTCATCACCGTAGTATCTGAGTACCTTCCACTCATTGATTAAGTGTCATAATTAACATATATCATATGTGGCTTGTTCTTTCTCTTATCCTCTTCCTGGGGCTGGTAATTGTGTGTGTAGTGGAGTTTTTTTGGTGATTGATTTTTGTTTTGTTAGCAACATTCCCAAAAGATGAAATGTGTTTGTTAAATAATCATTTATTCACGTATTAGTTTATCAAGACTTAATCTTTCCTTTACAATAAAGCTCATTAATATATTATACACTTTTCATTAACCCCCAGCTATATGAATCCAGAGTAACCTCTGGAAATATTTCTGTCTAAAAATGCTTATTTTTTGGATCATCGCACCAGAAACCTGTTGTATATTCCTGCAATCTGTGATATGAACTCAATACAGAAGTTACAGCCATATAAATGAAATGAAAACAATTTTGTTTAGCAAGTTTAAATTTGTAATTTGCACCTTTGTACTTAAAGCTGCTCTCTGACTCTCTGGGGATGGTGATAGGAGCTGGCATTATAACAGTACCTTACCCCTGCCTAACCAAACCTGACATTTTCTCTCTGTTTTTCTGTTC
Source organism: Chelonia mydas (assembly GCF_015237465.2). Classification (NCBI taxonomy): domain Eukaryota; kingdom Metazoa; phylum Chordata; order Testudines; family Cheloniidae; genus Chelonia; species Chelonia mydas. The sequence continues at coordinate 107,701,352 of NC_057852.1, forward strand.
ATCATTGTTGATCTGGGGAGTACTTGCTCATGGTTGACGGACGCTGAGAAAAGGGTGAAGTACTACGATCTTCCTGAAAGGGAGCAGGGATGAAACAGGGCAGAGAAAGTTTGTGTGGGAAGTTACACCTTAACTCTGAATTTCTTGTTTTTAGAGGTTTAAGTTTAGTCATCTTCCATGTTCTGGAATGGTGTAAAACGTTACCATGCAACCTTAACTCTGCATTAACAAAGTTTTTTTTTGGCAGTAAAATATTTATGTGAAACAGAATATTTCTGTTTCTGTGGACCGTTCTAGCTGTGACCATACATCATTCTGTGATTGTAGTTTATTCCACTATTAAAGTTTAGGGCAAGGCAGTTATTTATCTGGCTCATATTCATATATTGTACAGCACTGTATGTTCATGCATTCTGATAGAAATAATGTGTTTGAGGAGAAGCTGCTGTGGATGTTTTCCCTTCTATTGGCTACACACGCACTTTATTAGAGTAAAAGTAATACTGACATAAAATAATTGGATGCATTTTTGTAAAGTTCTGTATTTTCATGATTTGATCTTCAATTTCCTTGTGAATTTTTCTTCCACATTTCAGATTAGAGACCCCGTCCTCCTTTAGCCATAGATCTGGAAAACTGTAATGGTAGCATTTCACCATTATCTTTTCTATTGACTCCTAAGACATTAGCTCTTTTTCACCTTCTGGGTAAGAAAGGGTATGTGCTATTTCGCTATATTGCTGTGCTCACTAGTACCACGATAGTAAAGGATGGGTCAGCCGTTCTACTATAAACTGCGCAAACTACATTTTGGAGGCTTGTAATTTGGCTATAACGATTTTATCTTGGTTGAAATGTGGACTACAGGTTCCCAGTTTGGGGGTGAATTACTCTTACAAAACTTGGGGGGAGGGAAATCAGCCAAGCTGTATTGCATTTTTATATTAATTTATCAGTTTGTTCCAGAATCATCTCTTGATACTTCAGTCTATGACAGTGCCTCATCTTTATTACAAAAAAACCCAGCAGATTATTTGATTCATTGGATAGGTGTGGGAGACACGGGGGGCCTGTCAGTGGGTAGGGGTGTGGATAGGGGTCGGGGTAGTCAGCGGACAGGGAGTGGGAGGAGTTAGATGGGGGTGGGGTCCCGGGGGGCGGTTAGCGGCGGGGGGTGCTGGGAGGGGGCGGTCAGGGGACAAGGAGCAAGTTGGGGATTCTGAGGGGGGCAGGGGTGTCACAAATATAAAGGGAAGGGTAAACACCTTTAAAATCCCTCCTGGCCAGAGGAAAAACCCTTTCACCTGTAAAGGGTTAAGAAGCTAGGATAACCTCGCTGGCACCTGACCAAAATGACCAATGAGGAGACAAGAAACTTTCAAAGCTGGAGGGGGGGGAAACAAAGGCTCTCTCTGTCTGTGTGATGCTTTTCCCAGGAACAGAAAAGGAATGGAATCTTAGAACTTAGTAAGTAATCTAGCTAGATATGTGTTAGATTCTGTTTTGTTTAAATGGTTGATAAAATAAGCTGTGCTGAATGGAATGTATATTCTTGTTTTTGTGTCTTTTTGTAACTTAAGGTTTTGCCTAGAGGGATTCTCTATGTTTTGAATCTGATTACCCTGTAAGGTATTTACCATCCTGATTTTACAGAGGTGATTCTTTTTACTTTTACTTCTATTAAAATTCTTCTTTTAAGAACCTGATTGTTTTTTCATTGTTCTTAAGATCCAAGGGTTTGGGTCTGTGTTCACCTATGCAAATTGGTGAGGATTTTTATCAAACCTTCCCCAGGAAAGGGGGTGTAGGGTTTGGGAGGATTTTATGGGGAAAGACGTTTCCAAGCAGGCTCTTTCCCTGATATATATATTTGTTAGATGCTTGGTGGTGGCAGCGATAAAGTCCAAGGGCAAAAGGTAAAATAGTTTGTACCTTGGGGAAGTTTTAACCTAAACTTAGGGGGTTTTCATGCAGGTCCCCACATCTGTACCATAGAGTTCAGAGTGCGGAAGGAACCTTGACAGGGAGCCAGGCTGTTTGGGGGGCACAGCATTCCCTATCCAGCCCTCCATACAGTTTCTCACCCCGATGTGGCCCTTGGGCCAAAAACTTTGCCCACCCCTGCTGTAGCCCATGGGGCTTAAAGGCACACATCTCCTTCTCCATTTAAGGATAAATAAAGACCAGGGTGGATTTGATTTAAATTGTGATTTAAATCACTAGACAGGAAGACTGGATTTAATCGTGAATTTCTACATAAAAGTGCATTCTTGTTGGTTGTTATAACCTTAATATGTATTCTTCACAACTCAGAGATAGATCTAGGTTTCATTTTTAGAAGGTACACGTACATTTTTAAAGTGATTTATTTTTAAAACTTTTCAGATTAGTTTTACAGCTATATCAGAAAATGAATGATTGTTTGGTTGTTTCATTTACCAAAGTTAACTGAAGCAGATATTTATGAAGTCATGGGGAGGTGAACTTTCTCCAATTCAACAAGTTAATCATTAATATATGGAGGATTTTCTTGCCATGCTGTATTAGGAGGAGAACATCACCAGAGAGACATTTAAAACAACGTTATGTATTCTGGATTTTTTTTCTTCAACAGCAAATATGTAATATTTTAACAAAACAAGCATTAGAATTTTTGAATTTAGTGAAACATTCACATTTTTTAAAATCATTTGTTTTTGTTAAAATTGTTTTTAACTAAAATAGTTAAATGAAATATTTAAAAGAAAAAAACAAAAATTAAATTGACTATGGCAGGCAGGTCAACATGAGAAACTTAAAATATTGGCCTCTGCAGCTAACTCAGTCGTCTTCACCTTCACTTTCCTGTTCGTTCATAATCTGGAAAAGAAAAGCAAGCTTTCCTGCATTTTTCAGGTCCCAAATGATTTCTCAATTTGGAATGAATTTATCCAAAGGAAGAAAATATTCTTTCTACACCGACGGAAGCAGTTACTGCTGTTAAAAGTGAGATTATCACTTCAACAATCTCTGAATCCAAGTGCTTAAGTTTCAGAGTAGCGGCTGTGTTAGTCTGTATTCACAAAAAGAAAAGGAGTACTTGTGACACCTTAGAGACTAACAATTAAGCACTTAATGCTCAAATAAATTTAAGTGCTTAAGTGACTTCCACAAGTTCACTGGCGTGACTTTCTTTAAATTATCATCAGTAAACATATATTTCTTGAATGGTTCACCCTTAGCTCTGAAGTTTATTATAGTTGACATTATGGAGGCATGATTGCTGAATGTCCATGTCATAGCCAACTCCTCTTCTTCAGCAGTTAAGGTTTGGCCCTGGTACCGAGTATTGAGAATATTTGCAAGAAAATGAGCTTAGTGCTTGTCCCATTTGTTTTTTTAATGCTTGTAATTTAACTCTGTCACTGCATATTTCTCTTTTTAGGAGCTCACTGAGTTCCTTCCAAATTTCAAGAGCATCTGCAATAAAACAGCTATTTCCCTGCATTTTGTTCAAGGCTACAGATATAGGCTTCAGGCTAATCAGCATGTGTTCAACATTTCTCTTAAGCCCAATGTTGAGAACTTTGGCTGTGACAGTGCCATCTATTTTTTCACAATTTTGTTCACAAACTGTCATCAGATTAGGCCAGTCCTTGATATAGTGCTCAAAACAGTCCACTACTGAGATCCATCGCACTCATGTGGGAGAGTTAGCTTGGTTCCTCCCACTTTTTTCAGAACAGCTGCTGCAAACTTGTCGTTACGGAACTGTTTTGCAATTCCAATATTAGCCTTTATTTCTGGAACACTGAAGTCTTTGGCTAGGAGGTGCATCAAATGAGCACTGCAACCGTATGTTGTTACCTTGGGACTCTCTTCACTCTCTTCTAAATTTCTTCTCATTTTAGATAAATTTGCAGCATTGTCTGTGACCAAGCTGTGTACTAAACATTTGAATTTTTTTTCACAGCTTATTATAGCTTTTATGTTACTTCTTGTAAGTATTCTGTCATGTGTGCATTTCCTGGTGTATCAATTGTTTCTGTAAGGTTTATACCTGTGCTAGGGAGGCACATAATGTATGTACTCTACACAACGTCGTAAGGAGTGTGCGATGTAGACATACCCTCAGATTATTTGACTCCTGAGTTTGACCTTTTTCAGGGAGAATGCAGTACATCAGTGGGTTAATAGTTAATACACCAGAACCCTGTTTATTTGATCTAACTGGGACTGGGACCAGATCAGATAATCAAAAATCTGGATAAACTGGAGAATGGGAAAGTACAATGCTGCAGCACCATCTTGTGGCCACCAAAGAGATCTCCCACTTCTGGACCTGTGTGCGGTGGTTGTCTGGTTATCTGGCTTTCCGTGTTAATGCAGAGTCAAATAAACGGGGTTCTACTGTATTTGTCTGTTGTTGATATGGTGACTCCTAAATAACCTCTCTGTTTCCAATATACTTATAGGTCACTTTAATATGTAGATGGCCTGCAATAGATGAACCATAAATAGAGACTAGCCTGGAGTGTGCTGGCAGACAACATGCTCTGAACTGGAATAGTTTTGACCATAAAATAACTTCTTGAAATCATATACTGTGACTGAAAGAGGCAAAGAGGCTTCTCTTCCTTTATCATGGTTTCTCTGAAGTGCATATCCACAGAAGTGTTCTATGTGATTCAGTCTGAACCTACCTTTAGTTATTCTTGTTGTTTCTTGGATTAGATTTTTCAAGATACTTTGATTGCAATCTCACCCATGGAATAACTTGATTCACTAATGAATTTTGTCAGATGAAGTATAGGGGTAAGGAGTAGGAGACCGGAAAGCAAGTGACCTAAGTCACACTTGATTGCTTCAGGTACAAGGAGTTCAAGAAAGACTATACAGTGGTATTGTGAAAGGCCAAGAGAGCCATTTTGACTTTAGCATTGCTAAATCTCTCTCTGCAGAGGTGTCCAGGGTTGCGAGCTGACTAATCGTACCTGGCTGTTTGCCCAGGTGCTGTCTGCTTCAAAGACTTCTCCTCCTGTTCTGCTCTTTTCTGCTGACAAGGTCACTAGAGTCAGTGATGGCTTCAGTCATTGTTTTTAAATAGCTAAATGACTTTGTTTTGCAAAATTCTAAATTTTTTTTGTCCATTAATTGTAGTGTATGCTAGAAATACTGAGGTTACTGTATCTGTATCTTAGGGAAAACTGAAGGCTGACCACTGTAAAGTCATTTCTTTTTATTTGACCCCCAGCTTTAGCCTCTCACGAGACAACCACTCTATTTCCTTCAAGCATGCAATAGTCTGTATTCAAGGAACTGCTGTTAGATGCTGCCAGTCTTGCTAAGTAAAGTCCTCCCTCAAATTTTCCATTCCTGGACAAGGTTTCTTTGACCATGTTTACACTACCACTCATGTCAGCAAAACTTACATTGCTTGGAGGAGTGAAAAAATCACGTCCCTGAGTGACATGACTTTTGCCCACATAACTGGCAGTGTGCACAGTGCTATGTCAACGGAAGAGTTCTCTCCCATCGGCATAGAGTGGCTACATAAAAGGTCTGACAGCAGCGCAGCTGCATCAATACAGCTGTGCCGCTGCAAGCTCTCTAGTGTATACATAGCTTTAAGGTGGTGGTGGACCAACTTCCACAGCACTTGATTTCCACCAGGTTCCCTGACTAATACCAGCACTTCACATCACTATGATTCAGTTTCTAGTGTGATTGTCATTTCCTATCTCAAGTCCATTCACAACAGACATAATTCCAATGGATGTCTATCAGTTCTTTGTAGGTTACATTTTAAATGCTTTTTCCTTTATAACATTGTTTCTTCTTTGAGTATTGACCCTATGGATGCTATATTGTAGGTGTGTCTGCGCCCCTGCGCTGCAGATGTGAGAACTCTGTTAGCAGTCCATCCCACCCTTGCCTGCGCTTCTCCTCACCTGCCAGTAGGAGCAGCCAGCGTGTGCAGGCAATCCTCCTCAGTTCCTTCTCAACCGCCCAGGGCTAGAGACTGAGCTAAAGATTTCCGTTCACAGATCATTAACTCCCTTTAGATTTGCTAATTTTAGCTTCCACTTAAGCCTTTTTCTTTTGTTACTTTGTTTACATTTTATTTGGCAGTGCCTTAAAAAAGAAAAGCAACTAAACCGAAAAAGAAAGTATTTTCCTCCCGCCAACCTTGGAAGGTGGGGGGACGACAACCCCTTTGCTCAAGGGCATGCCTGGCTCCCCAGTGTTCAAAAAGTGCCTCAATTGCAAGGAATCTAACCCAGCAACTGACAGATACTCGCAGTGCGTTCGGTGCTGGGGGAAAAGCACATTCTACAAAATGTGGCTTATGCCAACAATTGAAGCCCAGGTCCAGGAAAGACAGAGAGTTAAGGGTCAAACTCCTGCCCATGGAGTCGGCCCTTCAACCCCCAGAATCAGGGTGGGAACTCTCACTGCAACTTTTTACGTCTTAGGGAGGTGAGCCCAGAGAGATGAGCCACTCCCACAAGACCGCTAAGAGAAGGACTGTGAGCCAAAAACAATCTCCCTGTTGTGACAGGGAGACCAGGTAAGTTGATGGACCAAAGCTGAGGTACTGGCAATATTGCTTTATCATATGAACTGTTTTTAATAGATTGCTACAGGAGTGTTTGGATTTATTTCAAAATGTACTTAGATTAGTAAACAGTTTATATAAAGATAACTTCATCATGCTGGCTGAACTTTGTTCAAGAGAAATATTTATGAAGTGGTGATAAGTTGCCTTGTTTGTTGTTGCTAAGATTGTAAATGCATGTATCAACAGAATGGCTAATGGGGAAAAAAGCAACACCTTCCGACAAGACTCTTTATCCTGAGAATGGTTCTAATGTGGTTTCTCCATTTGCTCGCCACTGTTATATCTTTATTTAGAACCTGCTCTTGAACCTGGAGGCAGTGACAGTTTCACCAACTGTGGATACATTCAGTATCTTTCAAGAATGCTGAAGAGCTGCCAAAGATAACTTCTGTATTTCTCACTTTTCAAGAGCACAAAATTAACTTAGTACTGACAGCTAATTTATGAGTAATTTTTTTTAGTGAGACATAATTAACTGCTATGTTGATGCAGAAGAGGTTTTAAATTGTTTATTTTAAGACACTCATGTAGTTTAAATCCAAAGTTAAGGTTTTGCTTTTTTTAAGTATATACCTAATCAACGGAATTCTAGTCAATATGCATGAATTTAAAAATCTGAAGGTGTTCTGATTTTTCAGGGGGATTTAAGCATTCCTCTGCAGTGTTTGCAGCCTAAACATTTTAGCATTGTAATTGCATCAGAATCACAAAGTAAAGCTGAGTATAAACTAAAGTTAGACTAGTCTGTTGCCTAAACTGTGTGTAATGCAAAACCAAGTAGCATAAATATGAAAAATAAGTGAAGTAGTTTTTTAAATTATTTAAGCTCTAGTAATTGTAGGTATTTTTAGTCTCTAAGTCAATCACATTTAAGCAAATATTTAAAGTTAAGCTTGTTCTTAAGTGGATACTTGAGGAAATGCTTAAATGCTTTCCCGAGTCTAGGCGTGAATGTTTTGTCTAGCTTCTGTGAAGGGTCTGGCAAGTGTTATGTTTATTTTTAAGAGCTTTTGGCACTTTCTTTGAGAAGATAGTTTTAAGTTTGGCACATTATTTATGGTTATTTATAAGTAAAACCAGCTCATTTTCTCTTCCAACCCCAAGTCCCATATCCACTGGCTTCCAGAATTTTTAAACTTAAAGTTCTTGTTCCTTGCCACCATCATGTATGGATAAGTTTTAAGTGATAAAACTCTAAACATCTACCTCTCTCTTTTCATATGGTTCTGTAGCAGTTGAGATCTGGTGAGGTTCTTGAACTAGCAGTTATTTTTCAAGTAATATCCCTATGGGCACTCCACTTCAGGTGTGCTTGCGTCCCTGCATTTAGGATTGGAGATCTTTAGTAGTAGTGCCTATTGGGCTGCATATGCACTCCTCCCCATTTTGCGCTGTGAGTGGCAGCTATATAGCGCTGTGAAGTCCAACTGCCCTCTGTTCCTTCTCAACAGCCCTTAGTCCAGGACAGAATTTATAGCACAGCCCTTTATAGAAAAGTCTTTAATGCCTTTAGTAGTGTTAGTGTTTCTGTTACCTTAGAGACTAACCAATTTATTTGAGCATAAGCTTTCGTGAGCTACAGCTCACTTCATCGGATGCATACCGTGGAAAGTGTAGAAGATCTTTTTATACACACAAAGCATGAAAAAATGGGTGTTTACCACTACAAAAGGTTTTCTCACCCCCCACCCCACTCTCCTGCTGGTAATAGTGTATCTAAAGTGATCATACTCATTGTAAGGAGAGTGATCACTTTAGATAAGCTATTACCAGCAGGAGAGTGGGATGGGGGGAGAGAAAACCTTTTGTAGTGGTAAACACCCATTTTTTCATGCTTTGTGTGTATAAAAAGATCTTCTACACTTTCCACGGTATGCATCCGATGAAGTGAGCTGTAGCTCACGAAAGCTTATGCTCCAAATAAATTGGTTAGTCTCTAAGGTGCCACAAGTACTCCTTTTCTTTTTGCGAATACAGACTAACACGGCTGTTACTCTGAAACCTGTCAGTGTTTCTGTTGAGAATGTATAGATAATAGTCACTTTTATTTCTTTATTTTCTTCCCTTCCCTCCTGAGGTAAAAAAAATATTTTTTTTCTCTCCTCCCTGTTACTCCTTAAGTTAGAATAGTATTTTTTTCTACATTCTTCCCGTGCAGGGAGAACTTACCTATAGAGGTTATGCCTGGATCCCCCGGGTTTAAGAGGTGCCTCTTCATAAGTGATGGGCACTCATGGCACATTCTTTGCATGGGGGAGGGGCACATATCACAGAAATGCACCGATTGCCCAACTTTAAAGTGTGGACCCCAAAGAACCATGACCTGAAGTTAAAACTTTTAATGATGGAGAATGCCTGTCCTGGGCAGTGGTCACTTTTGTCACCATTTGCCACCCTGCACTCACACACTGAAAAGAGAAAAGCTGGACTCTCATAAAGATGGCAAGAAACGGACCCTGAGCTGGCCTATCAAGGAGCCATCCCGGAGAAAAGAGTCCCCCACAAAGTTGGTAGCCTCGACATCTTCCGCAACTAGACTTAGTTCCATAGCTTATCCAGGGACCTCCAGTACTGGCACTACTAATAATTCCAAGGACCCTAAGTAAGCAGGAGCACGTAAGACGGTAGCGTCACACAGTACTGGCAAAGAGGCCCAAAGCCTCCAACTAACCATACGGCACCAAGTGCTTCAGCACTGATGAAGCCTTCGGCACCGTCTACTGCCATTCAGGAGAATGCAGACTGAGCTTGGCACCGTCAGACTGACAACATCTGCACCCGTGCTAGACCTTTCGCGGAACTGATGCACCAATTTCTAAACCTTTCACGGAACTGATGCAAGTACAGCCCACAGTACTGATGATGTTGATGCTGGTACCACAGGAGTTCAGAAAGACATGCTTGTCTCTGAAGCCCTGGAGTCGCCTCCCCTCTGTACCGACCTCCCAGTGGGTATACACCTCCCCCTAGAGATGCAACTGATATCCCACCACTCCCCATCACCATCTAGAACTGCCCCCCTTTTCTAGAAAGGCGGATGAAGAGCCTTATGCAGTTACACTGTGCACCACTCTCTAATATCTGGGGGCTACACAACGCGAATACACACATCCTCGGTACCAGGAGACCAGAACTGACCCAGGACCTTGATACAAGCATCCGTGGATGCCACCTCATATGTCTTGCCCCCACACTAGCGCTATTGGGATCCTTGAGCTGTGTGCAGGCAATAGTTTCCCAAACTGCCCATTAATCAGAGGAACCAACACAGACACTGCGATCTTCTCTGTATTCAGGCCTCCCAAAACTCAGGTAGAATCTTTCGAGGAGCATGAGGAGGGACTGGAGAAGCAGGTCACACCACCAGCCAAGATCTCCTCGTCCTTACCAGATGAGGCGATCATGCCACAACTCCCCACATCTGCTGATGGCTTTAAACAGTTTTGAGACACATTTTGAAGGATAGCAGTCTTTCTTCAGATCCTGCTGAGGGAAGTGTGGGAACCACAACACAATCTGCTGGACATAGTGCAGACCTCCATATCCTCTAAAATCGCACTCCCGGTCAATGAGGCCTTATTAGTAAGGCTAAGATTTAGTAATGGGTTATTTTTAGTAAAAGTCACGGACAGGTCATAGGCAAAAACCAAAAATTAACGGCCCATGGCCTGTCCATGACTTTTACTATAAATACTAGTGACTAAATCTCTGCTCCTGGGGCCCCTCTGCTCTGGAGGCCCCCGGGAACTGTGCTCATGACAGCCTCCAGGGCTGGTGCTCCAGCAATCCCTGCGACCGCCCCAGTGACCTATGCTTGGGCGCTTCTCAGGGTTGCTGCTCCAACCTCCCCTGGAACTGCTGCTGCTCGGGTGGTCCCATGACCACCCCCGGGACCACTGTTGTTTGGGCCGCCCCAAGGGCCAGCTGCACCGGCCACTGCTTGGAGCTCTCCAGGGCCAGCTGTACCGGCTACTGCTTGGGTGCTCCCTGTGGGGCCAGCTGCCTGGGCTGCCCAATCAGTGATTGGTGCGGCTGTCACTGGGGCCACTATAGCAGCGGCTGGTGCTGTACCAGCCACTGCTTGGGCGCTCCTTGTGGGGCCAGGTGCCTGGGCCGCCCGAGCAGTGATTGGTGTGGCTGGCACCTGGGGTCGCTGCAGCTGCGGAAGTCACGAAGATTGTGGAAAGTCACAGAATCTGTAACTTCTGTGACAGAATTGCAGCCTTACTTATTGGGCCCAGCCAAGGTAGTCTGGCAGACCCCAGCCTCGATACCTTCTATATGTAAGTGAGCTGACAAGAAATACTATGTCACTACAAAAGATATGGACTTTTTATTCTCACACCTGACTCCGAATTCCCTCGTGGTTATGCAGTATATGAGAAGGGAAGACAGCATCGCTCCAGGACAGTATAAGTATTGGAAGAGGCTAGATCTCTTTGGACATAAGGTGTACTTGTCAGCTAACCTCCATTATAGAATTGCCAACTACGAGACACTTTTGTCAAGGTACAACGGCATAAACTGTTCCAAACTAAATGGATTTATTGAACACATCCTGGAAGACTAAAGAACAACAATTCCAGGCACTTGTAGCTGAAGGCCAATTATTGGCACAAACAGCGTTGCAAGCCTCCATAGATGCTGCTGACATAGCAGCCTGGTCCATAGCAACATTGATAGTCATAGAATCATAGGACTGGAAGGGACCTCAAGAGGTCATCTAGTCCAGTCCCAAGCACTCATGGCAGGACTAAGTATTATCTAGACCATTCCTGGCAGGTATTTGTCTAACCTGCTCTTAAAAATCTCCAATGATGGAGATTCCTCAACCTCCCTCAACTACCCTGACAGGAATTTTTTCCTAATGTCCAACCTAAACCTCCCTTGCTGCAATTTAAGACCATTGTTTCTTGTCCTATCCTCAGAGGTTAAGAACAGCAATTTTTCTCTCTCCTCCTTGTAACAACCTTTCGTGTACTTGAAAACTGTTATAATGTCCCCTCTCAGTCTTCTCTTTTCCAGACTAAACAATTTTTTCAGTCTTCCCTCATAGGTCATATTTTCTAGATCTTTAATAATTTTTGTTGCTCTTCTCTGGACTTTCTCCAATTTGTCCACATCGTTCCTGAAATGTGGCGCCCAGAACTCCAGTTGAGACCTAATAGTGCAGAGTAGAGCGGAAGAATTACTTCTCCTGTCTTGCTTACAACGCTCCTGCTAATACATCCCAGGATGATGTTTGCTTTTTTTGCAACAGTGTTACACTGTTGACTCATATTTAGCTTATGGTCCACTATCATCCCCAGATCCTTTTCCACAGTACTCCTTCCTAGGCAGTCATTTCCCATTTTGTATGTGTGCAACTGATTGTTCCTTCCTAAATGGAGTACTTTGCACTTGTCCTTATTGAATTTCATCCTGTTTACTTCAGACCATTTCTCCAGCTTATCCAGATCATTTTTAATTTTAATCCTAGCCTCCAAAGCACTTGCAACCCCTCCCAGTTTGGTATCGCCCGCAAACTTTATAAGTATTCTCTCTATATGCCATTATCTAAATCATTGATGAAGATATTGAACCTAACCGGATCCAGAACTAATCCCTGCAAGACTCCACTCTTCATGCCCTGCCAGCATGACTGTGAACCACTGATAACTACTCTCTGGGAACCGTTTTTCAACCAGTTTTGCACCCACCTTATAGTAGCTCCATCTAGGTTGCATTTCCCTAGTTTGTTTATGAGAAGGTCATGTGAGACAGTATCAAAAGCTTTACCAAAGTGCAGATATACTACGTCAACCGCTTCCCCCCATCCACAAAGCTTTTTACCCTGTCAAAGAAAGCTATCAGGTTGGTTTGATACGATTTGTTCTTGAGACTGGCTTCCTGGCTACACCTCTTGGGATTTCTGAAAGAAGTCCAGCCCACCTGGAAGAGCTTCCATTTGAAGGCTCCAAACTGTTTCCTGAGCAAACTGATGAACCCCTCCATTCATTAAAGGATTCAGGAGGGACATTACATCAGTCAGCTTCTATACACCAACACTGAAGAGAAGATGGGGTAGGTACCAACCTACCCTGAGATCTTGACCTCCATCTTTCCTTCCATAATGACACCACAAAACGCAATGCAATGCGGACAACAGAGGCCTCCTCCCATGCGTAGACAGACCTCAACACAGTTGTCTGTGCCCCGCCCACCTACCTCAAAACATGTTTTGAGAATGTGGTTGAAGCCTCGAGATGCCTCCCCTGGACCATGTGGTGCAACCATCAAAAATACTTCTTCAGTTTGGCAACCATTTGATCCCGTTCCACCCAATGTGATGGAAGATCACCTCCAACAAGTGGGTACTGGGAATCACCAGCAATGAGGTACTTGATTCCATTTCTCTCCCTCCCAGCTGCCCACCCCCTCTCCCGTCCCTCTTCAAGGATCCTTCTCATGAGCACCTTCTGCGAGGTGAAATAAATCACCTCCTACAATTGGGTGCCGTAGAACCAGTCCCATTCCAACACAGAGGGAAAGGATTTTATTCCAACTGCTTCATAATCCATGAGAAAAACAGTGGTTAGAGGCTGATCCTAGATTTGAGAAACCTCAACAAGTTTGTGAAACTACAACGGTTCAAGATGGTCATGTTATCAACAATAATCCCAGCACTGGAATAGCGGGGGCTGGTTCTCTGCCCTCGATCTCCAAGATGCATATTTCCACATTACCATACACTCTTCTCATGGGAGATGCCTCAGATTTGTCTTGGGGTTGGAGCATTATCTTTACAGGGTATTACCCTTTCCAGAGCACCCAAAGCTAGACGATAGTCTGATCAAAGCTCCTTCTCGAGCCGATGCACTTATAGCCATATGAAAGATGAAGGACCTCTTTTCAAAACTAGGCCTCAAAATAAACACGCTAAAATCAACATAGACAATGGTACAACAACTGGAATTTATTGGAGCATTAGAGACCAAAGGCTTCCTACCAACCCACAGATTTGCCACGATAGTCTAATTACCCGCGTTCGAATCAGTCCACAGGTCTTGGTCAGAATTTATTTACAGTTGGTCCGTCATATGGCGGCCTGCATTCATGGTAAAACATGCCAGATTACATATATGCTGCCTCCGGGACTGGCTCCAAACAGTTTGTGCCACACAGACACAGCCTCAACAAATCTCTGTCGATACCACTGAAAGTCAGGGACTTGTTAGACTGATGGACAAAACCCCACGATGTCTGTATTGTTCCTCCAGCTATCACCATCTCTGATACAGATAGCTGACATCTCCCTACTCAGCTGGGGAGCACACTTACAGAACCACACGGTACAGGGCAAGCAGTCCCCATCAGAGTCAACATGCAGTTCACAAAGCATGCCTACGCTTCTACCAATACTCAAGAACAAAAACATAAGGATATCAACAGACGAGGGAGAGAAGTGTCAATCCCTGTGCACTGAAGTGCTAAAAATTGTGGAACTGGTGCATCCAGCATGGCATCAGTATTTTGGCTACATGCATACCGGGTCACCAAAACACCCCAATGGACTCTTTTTAAGCAGGAAATTCTCACAAGATAATGAATGGAAGATAGATACAACAACCCTACTAGCAATCTTCAACTGGTGGGAATTCCTGAACATAGATCTATTCGCCATACCAGAAAACACCAAATGCCCACTATGAGCTTGGGTCACCAATCTCTGGGAGATGCCTTCCTTATCAAATGGAATGCACCTCTCCTCTATGCTTTTCCACCTTTTCCCTTACTATTCAAGGTGCTAGACAAGGTAAGGTAGAAGGAGCCAGAGTAATCCTAATAGCCTCAACATGGCCCCGAAAATGTGGTATCCTTACCTATTGAGCATGGTGGTTTGTCCACTGATAACCCTTCAACTGGCTCCACGCCTCCTCTCTTAGAACGCACACCAAATTCACCCTCCGAATCTGGAGCGTCTCTGTCTGAAGGCATGGTTCTAGGCTCATAAGGTGACCTGTTCTGCAGAGGTAAAGGAGATCCTTTTAAATAGCAGATACTTCACCACGTGCTAGATTTACCATCACAAATGGAAAAGGTTCCAGGCTTGGTGCGACAACAAACATGTCTCAGCGCTGAGCTCTCTTTTACCACTCATACTGGATTACATCCTAGAGCTCAAAAAGTCAAGACAATCCACAAGCTCCATTAGAGTACATCTTGCTGCCATTATGGCATTTAATCATAAGACTGATGATCATTTGGTATTTACCCATTTGATGATACAAAGATTCCTCAAGGGCCTTCAAAACCTATGCCCAGAAGTCTGAGATCCCATCCCACATTGGGATCTCAGCCTAGTCTTATACTGCCTCACCAGCTCCCCATTTGAATCCATGGCGACCTGTTACTACATACACGTATCCATGAAGACACCCTTTCTCATAGCCATCACATATGCTCGATGCTTAGGGGAAATACGGCTCTCATGGCGAACCCCCGTACACAGTTTTCTTCCAGGATAAGGTCACGTTATGATCACACCCGAAGTGGCGACCCAAAGTATCGTCATTGTTTTATCTGAACTAACATAGTCACCGTCAATCCTTCTTCCATAAACCACATGGAAAAAAAGCAAGAAGCCACTTTGCACATCTTAGATGTTAGAAGGGAGCTTGCCTTTTATCTCGACAGAACTAAACTGTTCAGAAAATCACCATGATTATGCCTGTCTTTTACAGAAGGATCAAGAGGATCTGCCATATCTAAGCAAATACTCTCAATATGGATTTCAGAATGCATTCATCTTTGCTATGGGCAACATAACCTACAACCACCGCTAGGAGCTCAAACTCATTCTACTCAATTGCTTTCCACTTAGATAGCCTTCCTGAAAAGTGTGCCAGTTATGGACGTTTGTAAAACAGCTACATGGATGTCAACGGACACATTCATACATCATTAAGCATCACCCAGGACTTGGCATCAGATACTGTACTAGGACAGACTGTCCTATCCTCTTCAACAAATCCAACTCCAAAGCCCCAGCCTACTAACTAAGGGCACTGCTCTACAGTCACCTAAATTGGAGCACCCATAGGAAGACTACTAGAAGAAGGGAAGGTTATTCACCCTGTGTAGTAATTGAAGTTCTTCAAGATGTGTCCCCCTGTAGGTGTTCCACTACCAGCCCTCCTCCCCTGTGTTTAGGAGTTCAAACATGGACTCTGCGGTAGAGAAGGAACTGTGTGCGGGCAGTTGGACTGCTAAGCGCTGTATGCCCGCTGCTCGCAAGGCGAGATGGGGAGGAGTGCAAGTATGGTTCAACAGGCACTGCTACCGAAGAGCTTCAATCCTAGACACAGACACAAGCACACCTAAAGTGGAGCACCTTTAGAGGGGAACACATCTCAAAGAACCTCAGTTACTGCACAGGGTGAGTAACCCTCACTTCCCGGGCTTAAACAAGAAAGGGCTGCAGGAAGTATCTTAGGAGTCCTTGATTCTGGAATTCACTTCCCCCACGATAGTCTGTAATAACCTGGATTAATAGACTGCCAGAGCATGTTGCCAAGATTTGTTTTCATAGGTTTTTCCATGGGGGAGAGTTTCAGTTTATGTGGATACAGGACAGTGAAGAAAAGGTAATATGGTCCATATCTACAGTTTTAGTTATTTGTGTATTGTGCATTTGTGAATGTACCTAGAGCAATGTAGAGGTGGTTTTCAAATAAATAAGAAATAATCCAAAGAATAAATGTCTCCTGTTCTCCATGCTAAAGATGTGGGTGATGGGAAGAGGGAGTGTAGTCTTCTCGTATCTGTCATAGCATCAGTAGCTAAGTCAGCAGCACCCTTGAGGGAAGCTGGCTGTATAGTCCTCCAGACACCTGGGTTATTGTCTCTTCCCACCATTGTTCAGAGAGAAGATGGACTCCAAGTCATTGCACTGGAAAAGATAGTCCAAATAAGTGAGATGAGAAGGAGCACTTCCATGAGACCTTAGATTCACAGCACCAAAGCTCTCCTTGCCTAAAAAGGTCCCCTCCAAATACCAGAGAATCCTTTAGGAGTGAAATTTACACTTGATGTAGGCATACATGTGTGACAGTAGAGACTTTATCCCCTTGTTTGAGTGATGTGCACCTTTATATGGTGGCAGAATATTCACCAATGTAGTAGATTCAGAAGATATTTCTATTCTCCCCATCCCCACCTTTACCTTTAACTGGGGAGTTTAGATTTCCCCCTCTCCCCAGGTTTATAATTTTTTTGGATTGCAGCAGCCGTTTGGTGGCCCTCGTGTGATGAGCAAACATTTAGAAATAAATGCATCAAATCCGTGACTAATCAAAATAAATACAGATATGTATTTAGACTTCAAGGATGAAATCCTGACACACACACACACACCCGGAGTCAATGAGAAAACTCCAATTGATGTTAGTGTTGCCAGAATTTTACCCCAGAGAAATAACATAAGAGACGTTTGAGATTAAATTGGTAAGCACCCAAGAGTTTGACTGAATAAGGAGTTGGGAACATGTTTTTAGAGTTCATCTGCTATGGTTGTTTGTTCTAAAACTATATAAATACTGGCCAGACAGATTATTTCTGTCTCAAATTAAACTGTGATGTGTATCAAGGTAAGAACCAAAAGTACAAATCAAACTTAGAGTTCATAAAATAACGAGGAGTCCGTTGGCACCTAAAAGACTAACAGATTTATTTGGACATAAGCTTTCGTGGGTAAAAAACCCACTTCTTCAGATACATGGAGTGAAAATTAGAGATGCAGGCATAAATATGCTGCACATGAAGAGAAGGAAATTACCTTACAAGTGGAGAACCCATGTTGACAGGGCCAGTTCAATCAGGTTGGATGTGGTCCACTCCCAATAACTGCTGAGGTGTCTATACCAAGAGAGGGAAAGTTGCTTTTGTAGTGAGCCAGCCACTCTCAGTCCTTATTCAAGCCCAAATTAGTGGTGTTAACTTGCTAATGAATTTTAGTTCTGCAGTTTCTCTTTGAAGTCTGTTTCTGAAGTTTTTTGTTGAAGTATAGCTATTTTTAAGTCTGTTATAGAATGTCCAAGGAGATTGAAGTGTTCTCCTACTGGCTTTTGTATGTTATCATTCCTGATGTCTGATTGTGTCCATTTATTCTTTTACGTAGAGACTGTCTGGTTTGGCCAATGTACATGGCAGAGGGGCATTGCTGGTACATGGCATATATCACATTAGTAGATGTGCAGGTGAATGAGTCCCGGATGATGTGGCTCATGTGGTTGGGTCCTCTGATGGTGCCGCTAGAGTAGATATGGAGACAGAGTAGGCAACGGGGTTTGTTACAGGGATTGGTTCCTGGGATGGTGTTTCTGTGGGGTGGTGTGTGGTTGCTGTTGAGTATTTGCTTCAGGTTGGGGGGCTGTCTACAAGCGAGGACTGGCCTGCCTCCCAAGGTCTGTGAGAGTGAGGGATTGTTTTCCAGGATATGTTGTAAATAGTCAATGATGTGCTGGAGAGGTTTCAGCTGGGGGCTGTACGTGATGGCCAGTGGTGTTCTGTTATTTTCCTTGTTGGGCCTGTCCTGTAGTAGGTGACTTCTGGGTACCTGTCTCACTCTGTCAGTCTGTTTCCTCACTTCCCCAGGTGTATTGTAGTTTTAAAAATGCTTGATAAAGATCTTGTACATGTTTGTCTCTGAGGGATTGGAGCAAATTCGGTTGTATCTTAGGGCTTGGCTGTAGACAGTGGATCGTGTGATGTGTCCTGGATGAAAGCTGGAGGCATGTCGGTAAGTATGTCGGTCAGTAGGTTTCCGGTATAGGGTGGTGTTTATGTGACCATCACTTATTTGCACTGTAGTGTCCAGGAAGTAGATCTCTTGTGTGGACTGGTCCAGGCTGAGGTTGATGGTGGGATGGAAATAATTGAAATCATGGTGGAATTCTTCAAGGGCTTCTTTTCCATGGGGCCATATGATGAAGATGTCATCAGTGTAGCGCAAGTAGAGTAGGGGAGCTAGGGGATGAGAGCTGAGGAAGCGTTGTTCTAAGTCAGCCATAAAAATGTTGGCATACTGTGGGACCATGCAGGTACCCATAGCAGTGCCACTGACTTGAAGGTATAAGTTGTCCCCAAATCAGGACAAATCACATGATCCATTGTCTACAGCCATCGTAACTCCAGCTGGTGTGCTGATCCAAGTCCCTGATCCTACACCATTGAAGTCAGTGGGAGCTTAAACATTGAATTCAGTGGGCACAGGATGTTGTCTCACTTTCTTTGCTCAACGGTTCATCAACACAGAGCAGTAAAACTCAGCAGAAAAGAAAAATTGCATTGCATACTGCTCCATGTAGTCTAATGAGCATGATGCAATTTATTACATCTTTGACAGATTCCCACCCTTACAATATGGTAAGAGATACAGTTGATAGCATATTTAAATGAAAATAAGAAATGTTTATATCCCTTATTGTGGAAAATATCAAAGATAATGAGTAAAATTTGAAAAATGTTAGAAAAATAAGTATGTATTCTGTGCTTTCTGACAAGTCAGAAGGAGGCTCATTTGCAATTTAAAAGTGTTAAGTTCTATATATAGAAAGTCAGTTTCTCTATCATAAATTTTAATATTTGACCTTTCTCTTTTACACATTTTTTTAACAGGGACCTTAAGAACAATCTTATTAATATTATAGATCCAGGTGCTTTTATGGGGCTTCCATCTCTAAAAAGACTGTAAGTATCTTATTTAGTTTTATGATTTTTTTCAGATTCCAGATTAAGTTTGAGGGGTTGGCAGTTTAAAAGCAAACACAATCACCATCTCCTGTAATTGAGCACATTTAATGTAGAAATCATTGAAAGACCACACATGAAACTTTGTTGCCATTTTCAGAGCTGCTTTTCTGAGTGGAACCATGCTTTGGAGAGCTACATGTGGCTTGCCAATCTTTCATAACCAGATTTATTGGATATTTTCTGTCAGTAATTGCGCTATCATTCTTCCTGTGTATTATGTCTTGAGCCACAAGTGGCTTCATATTCATCTAAAGCTTTGATGTCATCAGGAATAACCCTCTGAAGTACAGAGAACTACTTCACAGTGACTTCCTTTAAAAGGTCATAGAAGAATACCAAGTCCCTAGTTATTAATATCTTAGTGAAAGTTACAGTGCTGTTAATGCCACTTTATTAAGGTTGTGCCAACTCTCCTATTATACATATTTCTTGGATTTCGGTCTGGGCTATAAAAACTTGCCCCAGGCTGAAACTTGGAAAACAAGATCCCAGCATGAGAACCATCCGTTTTTATTCCTTTCTCTGAAAGATTTTCAAAAATCTGTGGGGCAGCTTTTAAGTTATAGAATTTTTAGCGATGTTTAGTATTCATATACTGTGGTGACCAATGCTCTAGAAATATCTTAGTAGCTCCTAATTAGCTCATGTTATAGGCACTATATAAATCAGTCAGTCAGATCTCAGCTCAGAAAAGTACTTAAGCATGTGCTTAAAATTTAAGATTTTTTTTTTCAATGACAGATAAACTGCTCGAATCCATGTGAGGACTTTCACCATCGAAAGTCATAGGAAGGCACATGCATTTTACAATCACTATAGTTTTGAGGAGTTCAAAAATTAATTACTATCAACCAGTTTCTTTCAAGATCCTCCAAATTTTATGGAGTTGGAAGAGGCCTTTTGGCTCTTAGCATGTTATCTATCTATCATAAGGTTTTATGGTGGCACCCATCACTGAAGTATCACAACACCTTCCATATAAAATCAATTAGCAACATCAAGTCCCTAATGAACCTCATGGATCCTCTGGCTCTTCCCTGTTTTGGAGTATAAAAGGTTACGTTTTTGATTGGTTGATTGATTTGTTTGCATTTTTACGTAGGAGGCAGGGCAAACAGATGAGCTTTTAGTACTGTGGGTATTCTTTTTTAATTGGTGGAAACACTTTGCCAAAAAAGAAGGTTTTACATCATTTCCTAAAGATGATCTCTAGATTTTAAAAAAATTAAATGCTTAATTGGCTCATCTAACAGCTCGTTTCTTTGGTACCTCTAACCTGCTCATGTGCAATAGTGGGAGTAGACAGCATAATACTACAATGGCGCCAAATCATTCATCTCTAACAGAACTCTGAGAGTGGTGACTGGTAACTGCTCCTCTTCCCTAAAGGTCCTCACCCGTGGAGTGCTGTGAACAGTTATAAAACTGTTAACAGTATGCTGATGATTCAGTTGTATGTCTTGTTCTCCATTAATGCAACCACCACCACTAAGGGCTAGTCTACACTGACAATGTTAAAGCGTTGCTGTGGCAGTACCTTAACGTGGCTTGTGTAGTTGCAGCAGAGCACTGGGAGAGAGGTCTCCCAGCACTCCAGAAGAACCACCTCCACAAGGAGCCAGTTAAGCATTTCCTAAAGATGATCTCTAGATTTGCCTGAACTCCTCTGGATATTCATTCCATAGTCAGAGCCCCGCTTGTGTAGTTGCAGCAGAGCACTGGGAGAGAGGTCTCCCAGCACTCCAGAAGAACCACCTCCACAAGGAGCCAGTTAAGCATTTCCTAAAGATGATCTCTAGATTTGCCTGAACTCCTCTGGATATTCATTCCATAGTCAGAGCCCCGCAAACATGCTCTCTCTCTAGTTCTCAGGTGTTTCATTATGGTCTTTGCAATCCACACCTCTGGACTCTGAACTCCTCTGGATATTCATTCCATAGTCAGAGCCCCGCTTGTGTAGTTGCAGCAGAGCACTGGGAGAGAGGTCTCCCAGCACTCCAGAAGAACCACCTCCACAAGGAGCCAGTTAAGCATTTCCTAAAGATGATCTCTAGATTTGCCTGAACTCCTCTGGATATTCATTCCATAGTCAGAGCCCCGCAAACATGCTCTCTCTCTAGTTCTCAGGTGTTTCATTATGGTCTTTGCAATCCACACCTGCCCAGAGCAGCACAACCGTCTCAGTGGTTAATAGATTTAATATAGCTGTGGCTTGGTCCATTTGTTGTTTTGAAGATAGTACCAAGGTCTTAAACTGGCAACAGCTGATGGGCTTGATGAGTTCACAGCAGCCCAAACCATAGAGGTTTTCAATCAGCAGCAGCCCGTGCATTGTTTTCACATTAAGCTTCAAATACAGCATCTCCCACTAATCCAATCTGGAGAAGAACACTGTGGGAAGGTGCTCATTGCACAATGGAGGTAAAAATAGTATTTTTAGATGTTACATGAACATCCAAGCCTTATGAGGACTCAGACAGGACCCAGAGGCTTCACACCACTTCTAACAAGCTCTTCCAAACATTTCTCCCTTCCAGACAGCATTATTTCAGTCTTGCCTGAGCTGAATTTCAGCCAGCTGCTTTTCTTCCAGGACCTGATGTCTTCACAGTATTTGGACAACTCAGGCCTTGTCTACACTGGCACTTTAAAGCACTGCAACTTTCTCGCTTAAGGGTGTGAAAAAACACCCCCCTGAGCGCAGCAAGTTTCAGCTCTGTAAAGCACCAGTGTAGACAGTGCACCAGCGCTGGGAGCCATGCTTAACTGGCTCCTTGTGGAGGTGGTTCTTCTGGAGTGCTGGGAGACCTCTCTCCCAGTGCTCTGCTGCAACTACACAAGCCACGTTAAGGTACTGCCACAGCAACGCTTTAACATTGTCAGTGTAGACTAGCCCTTAGTGGTGGTGGTTGCATTAATGGAGAACAAGACATACAACTGAATCATCAGCATACTGTTAACAGTTTTATAACTGTTCACAGCACTCCACGGGTGAGGACCTTTAGGGAAGAGGAGCAGTTACCAGTCACCACTCTCAGAGTTCTGTTAGAGATGAATGATTTGGCGCCATTGTAGTATTATGCTGTCTACTCCCACTATTGCACATGAGCAGGTTAGAGGTACCAAAGAAACGAGCTGTTAGATGAGCCAATTAAGCATTTAATTTTTTTAAAATCTAGAGATCATCTTTAGGAAATGATGTAAAACCTTCTTTTTTGGCAAAGTGTTTCCACCAATTAAAAAAGAATACCCACAGTACTAAAAGCTCATCTGTTTGCCCTGCCTCCTACGTAAAAATGCAAACAAATCAATCAACCAATCAAAAACGTAACCTTTTATACTCCAAAACAGGGAAGAGCCAGAGGATCCATGAGGTTCATTAGGGACTTGATGTTGCTAATTGATTTTATATGGAAGGTGTTGTGATACTTCAGTGATGGGTGCCACCATAAAACCTTATGATAGATAGATAACATGCTAAGAGCCAAAAGGCCTCTTCCAACTCCATAAAATTTGGAGGATCTTGAAAGAAACTGGTTGATAGTAATTAATTTTTGAACTCCTCAAAACTATAGTGATTGTAAAATGCATGTGCCTTCCTATGACTTTCGATGGTGAAAGTCCTCACATGGATTCGAGCAGTTTATCTGTCATTGAAAAAAAAAATCTGTTATGCCTAAAGGGAAATTAAATTGGGTAATCATCTTTTGAAGACTTAAAAAATAAGCAGTTGAGGGACCAAATCTGTGTTCCTTACATTAAGTAGTATTTACATGTACAAATATTCCAATGCAAATTTGGGCCTAGAGGGCTGAATTTTCTTTAGTGGGACCATTTTGCAATTTGAATAATCTACACTAGAAACTTGCTGGTATAATAGTGTTGGTTACGGGTGTGATATTTTTGACATTTCTGTACTGGCAAAAGCCTTAGTGTGGACAAAATTTTATTACCACATAAAATTGCTTTTCACAATGTCACATATTTTGCTCTGGGATCTTGTATAAACTATACTGGCAAAAGCACCTTCTTATTGGTATAAGCTGTGTCTATGCTACGAGTGTATGCTGGTATAGTTATGACAGCAAGCCTTTCCTGTGCTGACCTGGCCTAAGTAACAAAATCATTTTGAAAGAGTTCAGCACGTAGTCGAATAGGCCAACATCTTCTGTTTTCTGTTCATGAAGACTGTGTTTAGCATGACCCATTATTCAGGTAAACCAGTTAAAGTACTTTTTTTGTAGTGTGTGTATATATATATTGTATGATGAAATGAAGCAATTAATATTTGTTTTGCTTTTTCTCCTTGTAGAGATTTAAGTAACAACAAAATAGGCTGCCTGAATGCAGATATATTTAGAGGACTCATAAATCTTGTTAGATTGTAAGTATAATTCTTTTGTACATGTTTGAGAGAGAATTTATAGTTCTCATTTAATTCAACCTTTTTTATTTCAGTGGGACTACTAATGCTTAAAGTTGAGCACAAGCTTAAATGCTTCACTAGATCAAGGCCATAATGGTTACATTGCGTTGCCTACAGTCGGCTCGTCAATGGGAGAATAAAGAATAGAACCAGTCCCATGCCCTGTCTGCTGTTACCTCCCCTAGTTTTGCATTCTTGGAAAATATAGGAAAGAAGAAAAAGGGGTACTTGTCTGTAATACATATTTTCCCTAGAAGACTATTTCAGCATTACATTATCTTTTAACTTTTGTCCTTTATGCCAGAGCATCAAGGTGACTATCCTCCTTGTAGAGAACTTGATGAGATGTCCTTTGGACACATAGAAGGTTTGGGGTTTTTTTAGTTGGCAAAAAAGGTTGTATTCCACAGACACAGAACACTCCCTTTGCCCCATGTGTTGCTTGATGTCTCTGCAGCACTTCCAGATGAGCCACATAAGAGAAAATCTATGATGTGACACTCCCCCCCTTTTTTTTCTCTCTCTTTTTTTTTTTTTTTTTTTTTTTGGTAAATGGTATATCTAAGCAGGTTGTTTTCTTGCACTACCTTTCTGGTAACACTGATTATTTTCCAACTTTGAAATAAAATTTAAATATGCTTTTTTTTTGGTGTATATTTCAACATAAGTGTCATTTTAAACAAAAATGAGATATTTGAGTTGAATAGTTTATTCTCAAATTCATAATATTTTCAAATAAAAGAGAGGAATGGGGGAATATCTTTGGTGTTAGGGTTCTCTAGCTGAGCCATCAGGCTTACATTGTGATGTCTAATGTTTTAAAGACTGCTCCCATGTCCTCTTTTGATGACTGTATTTCATAAGTTACTTTTAAAAAATAAAAATACATTTTGAAAGAGGAAATTTGTGTTTAATTAGATAACTTAGTGTCAAATATATTGCTTAAGTATAAAACAATTTAATTATTGCCATTTTATGTCCTAGAAATCTTTCAGGGAATTTGTTTTCTGCACTAACACAAGGAACCCTTGATCATCTTAACTCACTAAAGTCTTTGTAAGTATATATTAATTTTGGTTTTAATTTGTATGATCTTAGATAAGTTTTTCAGCGATTTTAAAAACCAGTTTAAAAGGGTAAACATGGTGAGCTTCAGTAGACATTTTTTTGAGTGCAAAGCAACTAAATTAAAGCAAACAATATTTTTGATTCTGACAGATCTACATATTCAATGCTATCCCAATTAGACATTGGCAATTTAGATTTTGTTTTGTTTTTTAAACATATTATAACAGTATATTTCTGAGTAGGCTTGGATTGACATGGGTGCAGAATTTTGCACGAGAAAATGGTACAAGGGTTAGTCATAGTTTGAAGATGAAAAGTACTCTGGATGTAATTTTCAAAAGTACTCAATCTTTGTCTAACTCATCTCTGTTTTGAAGTCAGTAGGATCAGAGTTAGGCCATCACTGAGTACTTTTGAAAATCCCACCCTACAGATGCCAATTATTATTTTGTATTAAATAAAGTTTTGGCCTTTTTGTCTTATTTTACAAATGAAGAAAGGTTTCAGAGTAGCAGCCGTGTTAGTCTGTATCCCCAAAAAGAACAGGAGTACCTGTGGCACCTTAGAGACTAACAAATTTATTATTTATTATTTAAATTTGTTAGTCCTTAAGGTGCCACAGGTACTCCTGTTCTTTTTGCAAATGAAGAAAGGTACTCTCCAAAAGTTTACAGTTCTCCAAGAACAAAAAGTGTGACTGTTGGATATAAAAATTCGTGTCTCAATCTCATTCTGTTTTTCTCTTTGCTCCTCTGCAGCCCTTAGTTCCTTTATTGTGATACTGTGTATGTAGAAAGTGGATGAATTACTTCATGACAACCTGACTGTTAAAAGTTTGTATATTCTATGACAGCTATGTAGGTTGGGCTGCCATATCAGGAGTCTTACAGATTCTCTAGCTGCTGGCACTGGTCATAAAGTGAACTCTCTCCTTATTCCAAGGCAGATAATGCCTCCTCTCAAGTCTGATTGTTATTCGTGGTTTATTTCTTGAGCTCTAATACTCTCAGCACTGTACTAATAAAAATGGTCCCTGTCCTGAAGAACATGAGTCTGTTTAAGAACTTAATGAGCGTGCTACAACATCCTGGATATCAATGTTAGTATTTAAAATGTGTCTTTAGGAATTCCTGTTAATAAAGACCAAAAGGCTTGTATCAGAACTCCCCAGTTAAGAATGTATATTGTTTCAGTGTTAAGTGTTTGTGCTTTGGCTTGCATAAATCTTTTGGGCACTGTTCGCTGTTGCTGTGAAATAATAAAATACACATGAAGTAGAGATTTTTAACAAAGATGAAAAACAAATCAGTTCAGACTGAGGGGCCCTTTTTTTTTTAGACAATATTTAGATATATAAATTATTGTTTCCTGACTATAGCAGACTTTTTAATGGGGATTTGGATGTCTTTGTACCAGGACGTGTTATATTATACATACAATGAGAGGATTTTATGAATCAATGAAAATCAGAAATGATGTGGAAAAGGCCTATTTTAATCATAGCGAAGTTACTGGGGTTTCATTTAATGGGAAAAAAACACACACGGTATTAGTGAGTGTAGTATAACCTGTAATGAGAGAAACAGGCAACACATTTGAGTGACCACTGCATAGAACTTGTTTTTAATCTGTATCTTAACCTTATACCATTATAGATTTTTTTTTTTTTTTACTCTTGCTTCTCTACTAAATAAATAAATAAATAAACCTCAGTCAAGTGGAGAGTATTATTCAAATAAACTGTTATTGTGCCCATGAATTTGCTCATGTAAGCACCAAAGTTACTGTACTCCCTCTGCCAAAGAAGTTATTACAAATTTTTTTTGTCTTCAAGGTCCATAGATCCGTTAAACCTGGCTCTGGCTTCGGCTCAAGCAGTGTGCAACTACTTAGGCAGAACCAAACCCATCAGTCCCTGACAGGGGAGGGCATGGTCAGCTATATCTGACAGTTGTTCATTGCTTTCATAGCTTCAGACCTTCTGTGAGATCTTTTGTTTTTGAGTGTGTGTGTTACACACTTATATCCCCATGACCAGAAACACAGCTACAGAATGTAAATATATGGCCAAAATAATTCATTTATTTTTTATATATATATATATATATATATATATATATAATTTTTATATCTATATATAAATAAAAAGTATTTTGGGCATAAATTTGCATTCTGTAGCTGTTTCTGGTCCTGGGGATGTAAGTGTGTAGTTCTTTTCTACTGCTGAGGCACCCCTCCTGATCTTCACCCCTCCCCCCCCCACCATCACAGAGTGCAGCACGGAGAAGGGCAAGAAGAAGGGGAAAGCACAGACGTGTTGTTTTCTCTACCGCACTTGTGGAATGCCTGTGTGGGGATTACTGTGTCTTCTGTCGGTTAGGAGCCATGCATATCTCAGCGAAGCCAGCTCGGGCAGGGTCCTTCATGGAGTCCCTCTCTCAAGCCAGGAGTGGCATATCTAGACCCAGACCAGTAGAAGCACAGGACCCCAGGATAGCTCCAGGGTATTCCTTGCCCTTCTAGGGCAGGAGTGTGATTCCTCCAGCAGGTTTTGAGTTACTGCCAGCCTCAATAGAGCGCTGAGGTCAGAAGAGATCTGGTAAATCTCAGGATTTGGCTGACCCAGATCTGCAATAGTAATTTTTCTCCAGGGTTGGCCACCTCTCTATAGATTCAGTAAAGCTTCCCTCTCAGGAGATGCAGGAAAAGCATTCAATTCTGGGCATAAGAAAGATTGCTGTCCATCAGTTAGCAGATCCCCAGAGCTCTCCCAGCAGAATTGTCCCATTCACTCTCAGAATCTGATGGGCATTCATTCAGACAAACAAGAAAAGGAAAATGGGAAGGACATACAGGGACTAGTCTCCATGGTAATGGGACACCTTCCTTTTCCCAGGTCCTCACAGGAGGGGGAAAAAGAAAAAGTGCATCCCTAAAAAAGCCTGTGGTATGCCAGAAGGCTAAACTTGTGTGCAGGCACAGGAGTCCTTCCTCTTGTCTCTTCAGAGTCTCCTGATGCCAATTCTTTAGGGAGGAGCAGATTTAAGAGAAGGAAGTACAAACCCAGATCCTGCTCAGTGTCCTCCTTAGTTTCAGAACAGGAACCACAGGAGGAAGAAAAGCAGGAAAACTCTTCTAGTTAAGAGTTTGTGCGCAGGCAGTATTGGCATGGATCCAGTTCATGGCATGAAATCCTCACATTTGATGAACTACAGCACAAATAAATGACTTTAATTTAAATCGCTGCTGAATAATAATCTAGAAACTGTTTTTTAAACACACAGTACAGTATAGTGCAATATTCTTAACTTTTGCTATTATTGACACTTTTTCACTTTCGTAGTCTAGGCATACTTAATCCTGCCTCAGCATGAAGGGGAGGGGATTAGATGACTACGTGAGGTCCCTTCCAGTTCTACATTTCTGTGATTCTGTAGGAAATTTGTAGTAAATTGTGATAGGCATTCTAAAACTAACAGGAGGGTAAACATAAAAAACTGAATATTACATTTATTATTGTGATTATCTGTCTTTTGCATGTTACAGAGAATTTCAGACTGATTATCTTCTATGTGACTGTAACATTTTGTGGCTGCATCAGTGGTTAAAGGAAAGAAATATAACAGTACGTGAAACTAAATGTGCTTACCCCAAGTCATTGCAAGCACAACTAGTAACATCAGTTAAGCAGGAGCTTCTAACATGTGGTAAGAATTCTAGATAAATGACACTTAATAATTAATGCATACTGGGTTTATTTAGTGTGAGTAGCTAATCCTTTATTTTTTCTGCTTTCCTTCAATTTGGTACTTCTATGTAGTGTTTATAGTGATTCCTTCTACTAAGCTCGTCCACAGATTGACAGTAGTCTTCAGACTGCCTTGCTGCTTCTGGTATCAGAGGGAGAGTTGTTGTCTAGGCCCCTGATCTTACCCTTGGAGCAGCAGTCCTCTCAAAAACAGCAGTTAAACTTGACTTCTTACATGAAAAATAGAGAACTGGTGGGTTTGTCCTCCATTTCTCACGTTTTTCTGTCAGACTGCTTAGATCTGAGTTATGTAAAACCCTCCAAGTCTAAAGCCCTAATAGTTAAAAGGAGAAAGAGATTGTCCTATTCACCTCCCTCCCTCCTTATCTTTCTTGGAGACCAGTCAATCCATAAAAGAGCCAAATAAGAAATTTGAGGTGTCCTGAAATGAAACGGTAAAATCCAAGAGAAGAGAATCAGAAGGAACCTGTTGCTTTGCTGGGCCAGTTGTCTGGTTCAAAGCTAGATGCACAGAGAGTGAAACTCAGGAGAAACTTTCTTTAGCAGTTTTTTTCAAAGAATACTGAGGAGTTTGTTAGCATTCCTAGGTCTTCCCCAAGATGATCCTTAAAGAGGAAGAACAAGAAGAATCAAGTGGATGGGTCACTGAAACCCCTAGAAGTATTGCCCATCAGGCTCAGAAAAGACCCTTGCATTCTCCTAACATAGCTATGTAGGCCCACTCAAAGCTGACCAGCTAAGACACTTTAAAGGTTTTGGATTGTGTCTACGCTAGTTGTAAAGTCAAGTTTAAAAGACACATTTAGGTGGCATGTTTTCCAACACTACCTATTTTCCTAACCTAGATAGGTCCAGTGGTTCTGTGAGTCTTTAGAGGGCTACATAAATCATGTTCTTTATGCTCTCTTTAAGTATTAAAATTGTGGTAAATCCCACCTGCTTTTGTACAGTTCACTATCCTAATTCAGGACTAACTTCTCTGAATGATACGTTGAGAACTGTGTACAAATGTCCTATTATGAGGATTACTTCTCATTCTGTTGTCAAAACTGGGAGTTATCAAGAATATTAAGCTCTCAGTATAAACAAAGTATACTACTTTCATATCAATAGGTGATTGTAAAGTTCATGCAGCATGGGACTGGGAGTGTGGGTTTCTGTTTGTAGCTGTAAGAGTAGTTCACTCTGAGATCATGAGAAAATTGCCTAAATTTACCTATCTGTAAATCTTAAACATATTAACATATATCACTTGAAATTTTGAAGGTTGCTTAATATTTGTAAAAGAAATATATAAATGCACAGATTTGTTTTATTTGTATTGCTTCTTTTTTTTTCTGGAACTAGGTTGGCAAACAGCTTCTGTAATTCATTAAACTGACTGAATACAGTTTTTGAAAGATACAATTAGCCCATTGGAGGTCAATTGAAGATGTGAGTCGTTATGAAATACTGTTTATTTAAATCCTTCCCAGCTCTTTTTTTTAAAAAAGCCAGCTAAGACAGAGATCTGATTATATCAAACTATATTCCAAAGAAAAAAAATTTCTTATTTTGATGAATATTAAAATTAAGGGTTTTTTTTCAGAGTGGATCTATAAAGCATAGTATCTAACTATATTTTTAAATTTGAAGTTTTGTTGATATTTTTTTTTTTTTTGGTCTCTTGGATTCTAGAACCTCCTCTTGAATTACCATCTTTCTACATGACTCCATCTCATCGTCAGGTTGTCTTTGAAGGAGACAGTCTGCCCTTCCAATGCATGGCTTCATATATTGATCAAGACATGCAAGTGTTGTGGTATCAGGATGGGAAGATTGTTGAAACTGATGAATCTCAGGGTATTTTTGTTGAAAAGAACATAATTCATAATTGCTCGTTGATTGCAAGGTAAATTCCTTGTGAAAAACATCTGCGTAGAGTGGTAGTCGAAACCCCCTCTCCCCGGTTCATATTGCTTAGTGAAGTGGTTGGTGGCAAATAGCCTCTTCTCAGTTCTTATTGATGTGAATATATAAACTGCAACAGTGAGGGTTTGGAAGAAATGACCCCTGTCAGACAGTATTACATAATGGCAATTCATAGTCATTATGACAGTGAATAATCATTGGGCCAGAGAGAATGTGAATGATCCTATATAACCTGGTGGTTAGGGCACTCTTGTAAGAAGTAGGGCACTGAAGTTCAAGTCTCTGCTCCAATGACTATTTAATTATACAAATTGGAACAGCTTCAATAGGAGAGATTGAGACCCACACCAGAATATCCCATATACTAGTGCCTATGGCACTCTCTTCTGTAGTAAGGGAAATGCAAGTTGAAATCCCTTCTACGCTCATGGGATGGGGGGAATTGAACCTGGGTCTCCAACAACTCAGGTGAGTGCCCTAACCACTGGGCTTAATTTTTTTTCTTTGAGTTGCTGATGTATATTCCACTCAGATATGCGCATACCTAGGGCATCAAAGCCAGAGAACTCTGCCTAGGAGTATCCCTCAGAGCAGTGCTCATGCTCTGTGCCTCCAGCCCTTCCCCTGGCTATTTAAGGGCTGAGAGAACACCCATGGAACCATTTATTAACAATGGGCAAGATAAGTTAGGAATGTAGAGATGAGGTAAATTGTAGGTTGACCGTGAACAATGTATGAACAGGGCATGCTACACAGGAATTGGTTCCTTCAGAGTAACCAAACCAATCCCAAAATGTCTGATGCAATATAATGTGTAGATGTATATAAAGGAAGAGGTTTTTTGTGTAACTTTTGGTGTTTAGTATGCCCACAACCCACCCCATATACTTGAGTCTGATCAACTAAGCATAGCTTTGCTGTATGCCAAATAAAGGAACCCGGGTGACAAAATCTGGAGTTGAATTGTATTTTTTGGATCCCAGAGAACTGGATGAAGTGTTCTGGATAAGCAGAGTGGAAAAGGTCTCAGAGGGACTCCTAGTAAACTTCCTGTGTTACATCAGCATATGGAGTAGCTCAGATCATGCCTCCACAGAGATTGTGGGCACATTCGATTAGGGCCTGAGCAACGTTGATAGCATTCCTCAGTGATATTTCAGTTTTGGACATTTGCAGGGCTGCTACCTGGTCTCTCTACGTACTTTTTACCAGTCACTATGCAATTTCTGCTGTGTCTAGGTCAGATGCAAAGTTTGAGAAGGCGGTCCTGCAGTCATTTTTAAGTAGACTTTGATTCCCAGCTCTTAGGAGTGCTGCTTGTGAGTCACCTGTGTGGAATATACTTCTGCAAACCCTTGAAGAAAAGATGCTTACGTACTGTATTGTAACTGTTCTTCTTCAAGATGTGAGTGCAGATGTGTATTCCATGACCCACCTTCTATCTTCTGCATCAGAGTCTCTATTCTTGACATTCGGTACAAAGGAACTGGTGGGGGTGTGGGGGCAGGGTAGCTCTGCTCTTAAATAGTGAGCACTACCCCATAAGTAACATTAGGCAAAGTTCTCTGGCTTTGGTGCACTGAGTGAACACATATCTGAGTGGAAAACACATCTGCACCCCCATCTTGAGGAACAACAGTTATACAGGTAAGTAACAGTCTTTTGTGAGACTACCACCTCCCCACCTCCTCAGTCAATTTGTTAGACCCAAAACAGATATTTTCAACTCACTAAAATGTTTTTGCAATTTTTCTATGCAGATTGACTCAAGCCAAAATTTTCATTTTGAATTTTTTTATGGCTTCCAACTAACTTAAAAATCAGTTTTGCCTGTCTGTAACTATAGCAAACAGATCTGCTTTTGTAGGGTGATGGATTACATGACCTACTAGATCTCTGCCACAGTTAATTACTAGTTCTTGGGCTCATGGATAGTTGGTTCCCAGTTTTTGTAAGGCCATTCACAGACATGTTACTGAGCTGCTTTTATGGTCTTTCTGAGCACTATTCATCCTTTAATAAATGCTTTTCATACATTTTGCTGAAGTTCAATAATTTTTTTTGTCTTAATAGCATCTTGACTATCTCAAATATTCAAGCTGGATCCACCGGCAACTGGGGTTGTCATGTGCAAACCAGACGTGGGAATAATACAAGAACTGTAGACATTGTGGTGTTAGAGAGCTCTGCACAGTATTGCCTTCCAGAGAGGGTTGTCAACAATAAAGGAGATTTCAGGTTGGTGACAGCAAATTTGTTTCATGAAGAAGTGTTGTCTGTTTGATTCTGCTTTTCAATTAGGAGGTTATGCTGAAAGGCACCTTAGTGGTGTGTACTCTTGCATAAGATGTAATGAGTTCTCACATTTCTAATTATAGTAAATTAGAATATGGCTGAAAGAAATGCCTTTTAACCCATATTGCACGAATCCTTTAGAAAAGAAATTGACAGTAAAGTATGATATTCTAAATATGTAAATATAGCTGTTCTAATGAACAGAGTTTTTGAAGTGGCTTGTAACTTAAAGTTGGAACACAGGCTAATACAGGGTTTTTCTTCAATATTAGTATTCTACTTCCCAGTTTTTCATTGTCTCCCATATATGAAATCACTACAACAGTACTATGAAATATCTCGTCCTTTTAAATAGTACAATAATTGTAATGAGTGCCATCTCCTTTTTATAATAGTTTGTACTGCCCGTGGCTGCTCTAGTTTTCCATTGTGTTGGTTATCGCAGTCTATCTTGTTTTTATTCTTTATTTATCTTTTCACCTGTTTTCCCTTTTATGATCTTTTTGCTGCTGGTCACTCTAACCCATTACTTCTGGAGGTGCCAGCTATCACAATTAGATTCCCTATATGTAAGGTAATTCTTTTTCTAACTTCTCTTTTGCACCTTACTGCAGTAGTTCCCAGTGAGAAACAAAATGTTGTTAGCATGTGTGTCTTCTATTGGTGCTAGTTTTCTTACATTTATAGCCATTTTTCTTATGATTCATTTACTTGTGCTGGCTTAAAAGGTACTTCCTGGTATTTTTCTTTTGTAAACCCCTCTCCTATCATTCCACCCCCCATCCCTAAGTTGGAGCTCTTTGTAGCTGGTATCTAACTTCTTTATAGGCAATCAAAAACTGTGGTTCTCAAACTTATTTGATCATGTCCCCCTTCTTTGTGTCTGTGTTAGTTTATGCTCCCACCACACAAGTATGTATACAGATGAAAGGAAAATAAATATTGCACTCTGCCAGTGCAATCCTTAAATATTAAAAACAGTAAAGCATTGACTCAAACAGTGCCATTCAGTTATACAGTTCTGTAAATTTTAAGTGAGATACTGCTTACGTGCATCACTCTGTTGTTACTAGTGTAATAGTGCTTTTTGGAGGAGAGCAATTCCATCCTGGGTTGGATGCTTGAGACAGCTATCAATCCCCTTCTATCTTGTATTAAATGTGCACACCACATTGTAGCAAACTGATTAACGTATAGATGGCAATGATTTTGTATAATGCTATGCAAGCTTAACAGAAATCCATCAAAATGCTTGGCGCCATCTAGAGTCAAATGCACCATCTGAGGACCTGATATGCCTGGAGGAATCTGCTTTGCTGGTTATTCGTTGCTGTGAGTAAAATGTGCACAGTAAGGTTTTTTTGTTCCCCCCCCCCCCCAAATATATTCAGCATCCCTGAGGGCACACCTCCCAGTTAGAGAACCTCTGATCTAAAAGACCTTACATTTTTCACCAGGATTCATCACCAAATTTGATCCGCTGGTTGGATCATTAGCTTCCCCGGCTTGGGACTGGCTACTGATGGAGAGTGTGATGTGAATGCTAATAGAAATCAAACCGCCAATACATAGGCATGAGGAAATACTTTTAGTTAGCCTCATTAATCCATTTTGGGATGAAATCTTGGATTCTGTTGAAGACAGTGGGAGTTTTGCCATGACTTCAGTGGAACCAGATTTCACCCATGATGTCTAATGTATCTGTGACTTTCTATCTTTTGGATTGATTTTAAATCTCAACCTTCCCTTTTTAAAATTAAATTATTTTGTAGTTGAAAGGCTTACTCTAATACACTTGCCCTCTGGTGATGCTGCAACTACCCCTGTGTAAGCTTGTAAAAAGGGTCTTCTCAGGTTCTCCTTCAAGTGATGGTCCCTATTATATTCCATTGAGGCTTATGCACGTGCACCCAGAGCTGGAGCTTTTCAAAGTAGTAGTGTCTGATGTTCCATGCATGCACCCTTGCATTGCCTCATGGTTTCGCCCAAGGTGCTAAAGGGCGGGTTACACTGACCACGTCTTGAGTTCCTTCTCACCACCGCAAGATCAGAGCCGGAGTTTCTGCTTTTCTCTCATTGTTGGTGACGCACTTTCGAAACTTTCTAGGAAAACTATTTTTATTCTTATACATAGTTAGTTAGGATTTTACTGATTTTGTAGTAATTTTAGTGTTCATAGTCATTTTTATAGGATTAAGGACTTTGTGATGCCGTTTCAGCAGTTTCCCGCCAACTCTCCTTCCCCCCCGTGTCTCGGGATGGGAGTGTTGCCGCAACAACTGCAGGATCAACCACGTTGGCCAGATTGGAGTTGTGGCCCTAATATTCGCCTTCAGAACCATCTCACTCAACCTGGAAGGAATCCACTGTCTCACTGCCCCGTCCTTCATCGAGCAGACGTCCAGAACCAGGGCTGGACAATACACCAGTCAGCCCAGCTCCTACAGTACCAGTGGATCTGGAGAGAGTCCCCTTGTTGTCCCCAGATGCAGCTGTGTCATCGATGCCCTCCTCTCCCCCAGATGACTACCGTCAATTTCAGGAGCTGCTCAGGAGAATAACTAATGCTCTTCAGATCCCATTGGAGGAGGTACAGGACAGTCTACTCCTCCATGCACCAACCCATGGACACCGTTCTCACCATCCCACCAGAAGTCCTCTCCTTCTTCTGATGGTGGACAGTCCCTCTCCAAGTTTGATGCAGTCAGCCCTTCCTCCAGTCCTCACTGAGTGTGACAATCATAACAGATGCATTGCTCGACAGCTGGGGAGCCCACATGGGAGGTTGCATGTGTGACAAATTGCCGGCACTACTTTGAGGGGTCTCGCGCTTTCTCTTCTTGGGGAGGGTTCAGGGCACCGTTTCTCGCCCATGAACTACGGTATTAACTGCCCCACTAGTGTCCTAGAGGAGGGGAATGGAGGAGGGAGGGACTCAGGCCCGCCCTCTGCTCCGGGTCCCAGCCCAGAGGCCCTAAGGATAGTGGTAAACCGCTTGAACTCGCGGTTCCTTCCCCTGGGCTACTTCTCTCTCCTGCCCTTCAGCTTGTGGGGCTTCCTGCCCTCCCTCTGCACAAACCAGGTGTCCCTTTACCTAGGGTCTTGGTCTTAGCCCACCGCAGCACTTCTCCAAACTCTCCTCTGCTTCCCTCCAAACTGCTCTCTTCTTCAGCTCCTTCTCCTGTCTGACTGAAGCAGGGGGGTTTTATCAGGTGCTCTAATTGGCTTCAGGTGCTTTAATTAATCTATAGCAAACTTTCTTCCCTCTACAGGGAATAAGGGTCCCTTCTAACACTCTCCTGCTGCCCTCTGGCCATGCTGTATCACACATGCTACAAAGAACTTGGATCACTGGAGAAGGCAGGATGCATATCAAGATCCTGGAACTTTGGGCGGTATGCAAGGCATGCCATATATTTTACCATCCATCCATTCTCATCATGTTCTCGTCATGTCTGACAACTACGATTTACTATGTAACTGAGCAAGAAGGCACAAGGTTCCTGTGCTGTGCTTGGAAGCAGTGTGCCTCTGGAAATGGTGCATTGCCCACAGTAGCTTCTTGTTGGTGGCTGGCCTACCTACCAGGGACCCAGAACATGATTGCTGCTGATCTCCGCAGGAACTTTGCAATTGACCATGAATGTGAATTGTACGGCATGGTAATGGTGGACATTTTTGGTCAGTGGGAAGCTCCTGTCAGGGATCTCTTTGCATCTCACACCAACACCAAGTGCATTCAGTACTGCTCAAGGGGAGGACTCGATGCCCACTTGCAGAGCGACACCCTTGTTGATTGGTTGGACCAGATCAACTATGCCTTCCCTCCCCTACCACTTTTACCAGGCGTCCTTCACAAACTCTAGGAGAGGGTAGTGGTTATCCTGATCACTCCACTCCATTCTGGCCTCACCAGTTCTGGTTTCCTCTGCATGTCGAAACATCCTCCACTTCCACTCCCGACATTTCCGGAACTGCTCACACAACACAATGGTAGACTCAGACACACAGCTCCATGGACACTTTATCTGACAGCTTGGTTTTTGGATGGACACTTGTGCTAGCACGAGAATGTTCATCGGTAGTACAAGATGTCCTCTTCAGTAGCAGGAAGGACTCCACGAGATGATCCTACCAAGCTAAATGGGTGCATTTCACGGAACAATCTTGCCCTCAAAGCTGTTGGCATCCTGATGCTCTTAAACTATTTCCTGTATCTGAAGGCCTTGGGACTCGCTGTCAGCTCCATCAGGGTTCATGCAGTGGCTTTTAGCATTTTCCATCCTCTGGTGGAGGGACATTCAGTTTTTACCCACCTTTTGACTACCCGATTCTGAAAGGGCCTTGTACGTAAATACCGACCCATTCAGCCTGTCATTTCTCAGTGGGACCTCATCCTAGTGCTTACATCATTAATGAACTCTCCCTTTGAACCCCTGGCCTCCTGCCCCCCTCTCTTTTTTTCCCATGAAGGTTGCTTTCCTGGTTGCTTTCACCTCTGCAAGAAGGATTGGCAAACTAGGAACCATGATAGCAAACCCCCTTTTCACCATGTTTCATAAGGACAAAGTTTCGCTGCACTTGCAACCCAAACTTCTGCCAAAAGTGGTTTCCCACTTCCACTTCAACCAACCCATACATTTGCCAACCTTCTTTCCCAAACCACATGCCTCAAATGAGGAATGGTGGCTTCATACCCTTGATGTCCGTAGGACTCTGGGCTTTTACCTACAAAGGACAAAGCCTTTCTGGAAGTCTCCTAGAATATTTCTTGCCATAACAGAGAGAATTAAAGGGCAGGCCATCTCCACACAGAGAATCTCAAAGCGGGTTTTAGGGTGCATTACGCTCTATCAGTTATTGAGATCGTCCCATTCCACGCGAGCGTGAGCATCAACTACTGCTGCACTCCACTAGGATACTGCTTGTTAATCACACTTGGTGTAATACAAGAGGGACCATCACTCAAAGGAAAAGGGGAGGTTACCTGTAACTGGAGGTTCTTCAAGATGTGTGGTCCCTATCTGTATTCCAATCCCACTCTCCTTCCCCTCTGCTGATAGATCTGTGGTGGAGAAGGAACTGAAGATGATGTCAATCTGCCCCATCCTTTATCGCCTGGGATGAAACCATGAGGCAATGCAAGAGCGCATGCACAGACTGAGGGACGCTACTACTTTGAAAAGCTCCAGGTGCATGCTCATAACTCTCTTTGGAATACAGATAGGGATCACACATCTCAAAGTTACAAGTAAGTAACTTCCCCTTTCTCACATTTTTTGCAGGATTGTTTGGGTGCATCACACCCTTTTTGTTGCATGTTGCTCTGCCATTAGCTCACTTTCGCCTGACATCCTCTTTCCCTTGTCTTCATCCTTCTTGATGAAATACATAATGAAATTTAAGATCTGGGAGCTTTTTTAACTTTTATATTTGAGGGAGGGGACTGTTACTTTACTTTAATATTCCTTGGCCCCTCTTCTTCCACACTACTCCCTTCAGTTGAGTCACTCAATCTTACTTTGCCTCCCTGTTCTGTGCTGAAGTCCTGCAAGACTCAGTCAATAAGCCTGTTTATTTCATTGTTAATGTTTGCTAGTTAAGGGTTTACACTGACTCCCAAAATAGCTACAGTCATGCAAGCATATAGGAAACTCTTTTGTTGTATTTGTCAATTAAAAAAAATGAGAAAGTAGAGATACATATAAAAGACTACATACCAGACAATTTTAAGATTTTTTTTTTTAAACTAGCTTATGTTTTGACTAGGGGAAAGGGAATTATTTGTATTTCTCAAACCAAAACTTCTAATGCATTTTTTTAATGTCTAAAAGTACTTTCACTGAGCTAAAATTCGGTTTGAGACATAAGTATTGGTCTAAAGGATACTTTGTAGGGTCAAGCTCCATAATGGAATTACTGATTAATTCAATTATAATGGTGTAATGTGAAAATAAAGGAACACAGTAAAAATCTTCCTCTTAGAGTGATTGCTATTTGTTAGGGGAAATGTATTGTATTGGGGAATAGGAGTTTACTTCCTGTCTTGAGTCTGAAAGGTGAAGAAAATTGAACAGATGCAAGCTGTGTTCATTAAAAAACATACACAGTCATTTAAATCACTTATGTTTTTTTTATGATACAATTGTGAATTTTTCTTTTCTGATTTGCCATTAGAGGTAGAAACAGATGGTAAAGGCTTATTTTAAAGTGTACTCCATTAAATTAACCTGTGCTGCTTGGTGATTGTTCACTGTAATAGGATTTTGCCCCTCTGGAATTCACTGGAAGGAAATAAGGTTTCAGAAAATTCTCTTTCTCTCAGGGGGTTCACTATAGCTGGGCTTACTATAGCAGACTTCCATTTGTAGTACTGAAACAGTAATAATAAAGAGGAATTTTTTACCTTTGAGACTATATGGAAATCAGGCTTTGACTCAAAGAGGAAATTATTGTGAGCAGATGGCTGTAAATGTTCCTAGGTGAATTTACTTTTATAGTTTTTAGTTTAGATGGATAGGGTACTGTTGGAAGTGGCTGGTTGTTTCTGCTTAGAATTTGTTTCAACACTGAAGTAGTAGACCTGAAATGCAGCTCTTGCCCAGTCAAAAAATAGCATATGCGGGATAGGGTAGAGAAATATTTATATTTGGTTCATTTAGTGGTAGTTTGGTTGATGTGTGAATTTATAAAGACCAGTTCAACATTGTTTTCATAAATACAACTTTTACATGAGTAGGTGTTGTTTAATATGTCTTATTCAAATAACCTTGAATTAAATTAAGGAGTACTTGTGGCACCTTAGAGACTAACAAATTTATTTGAGCATAAACTTTCGTGAGCTGCAGCTCACTTCATCGGATGCATTCGGTGGAAAATACGGTGGGGAGAGTTATATACATAGAGAACATGAAACAATGGGTGTTACCGTACACACTGTAACGAGAGTGATCAGGTAAGGTGAGCTATTACGAACAGGAGAGCAGGGGAAACCTTTTGTAGTGATAATCAAGGTAGGCCATTTCCAGCAGTTGACAAGAACATCTGAGGAGCAGTGTGTGTGGGGGGGTAATAAACATGGGGAAATAGTTTTACTTTGTGTAATGACCCATCCACTCCCAGTCTTTATTCAAGCCTAAGTTAATTGTATCCAGTTTTCAAATTAATTCCAATTCAGCAGTCTCTCGTTGGAGTCTGTTTTTGAAGTTTTTTTGCGGATACAGACTAACACAGCTGCTACTCTGAAACCTTGAATTAAGTTATTACTCATGACTATTAAATGTAAATCATATGTATATCAAAATATATACTAGCTTTTTTGTTTCAATAAATCCTTCAGCTGTTTATGTTTAAAATAGTTTTAAGCTGACAGCATTCATATATCTTGAATATAAAAGATAACTTGGTTTGAAAATTATTACCTGCCAAAGATAATAAATCTGAAGAATGACTGACCCACTGGATTTATAAGATGGTAACCTAAATATAACTTTTTTAAAAAGTACCTAAATGTTAGATCATTAAATCAGAATTTATTATTATTAAACAAATTTTGAGTTGTTTACATTGGGTTCTGTGTGAGGATTGTAGTTTACATTTGTAAATATTTTAATTTCATTTTGGGGGAAAGAAGACACAAGCTCATAAAACAGAATCTGCTTTTCCTATTTTAAATTCTATTTCGTGACAGTTCATTTTTTTTAAAATCATAATTTTGACCTTTACACGGTCATCTCTTTTTAGCAATAAATGATTTTTTTGGAATCTTTTTAAAAACAAACAGTGTGGTTGTTCAAATATGCTTATTAGCTATTGGATAAGTAGAGAAAGATACGCCTTAAGGGTCACTAGAAAATTAAAGGTGCACTAAAACCGTCGTTTCCACTTAATGGCCTTGCTGGCTTTGCTGCAGGCGAGTCCTCCATGACTAGTAGCACATTTTCCACAAAAGAGGTTCAGATCAGAGGTCCTGCATGTTCTGCCTTGGTTTCATCAGCGAGAGAATCAAGCTCAGTCTGTTGGCTCTCATATAACTCAAACTGCAAGTGTAGATCTAAGACGGCTGGGAGATCCTATTCTCCCTCTTGTGAGGCTTCCAGTTCACACACACACAACTGGACCACTTTTCTGTTACCCAAGGTTCTCAGAACCCAAAGCAGTGGTAATTTAACTGTTTCTCTCAAGCCGATGTCAGGAATAAATTAATGGGGACACAGCTCTTCCATCTGATAAATGGAAGTACAAACCAGTGCTTTTATTTAAAACTACTTTTTTATTAAGTCTCAAGCACACACATACATATATGCTTTCACAGTAGGTTCAGAGCATTCCAGACATTTATATTTACCCAAAGTCTGAGATGGCTTCGAGGAATCAGCAACCACCCTTCCGTGAGCCCTCCTTCCGTTCAGCTGCTGGGGAGTTTAGGTGCCAGATCCTTGCCCAAAGAAAAGCTTCCTCAGACAGCTCCAAAGCGTATCCTTTTGCCTAATCTTTTATAGCTAACAGAACACACAACTCATAGTGACTTCTAATGGGTCACCATAGTAACCTCTGGTGGGTCACCAATTCTCCTAATTTCAGCACTCTACTCATTATCTCTTATCATTCAAGCATTTCTATTCATAACAATAAAACGTATATGTTAGGGGCACTTAACGAAGGTTGACTATCCAAACATTCCTTCCATTCTTATGGTCCTTTAACTATGTCCCATCCTCCCATTCTGTTTAGCAGAACTGAAAACATGCAGCTGTTTAACCTTGCCTTTCAGGACCTAAGATTATTCCTAGTTATGTGGTATTTGATTTTCAGATAGCAATGGCTGGACGCACACAAATGGCTGGACTGCAATACTGTCAAATTCTGGGGTTACACTCCAAGTAAAGGTTTGCTCTGCTAAAAGGTTTTAGAGGAGTTCCCCCTTCTCCTTACCTAGTTTGATACAGATTTACTAGACAGTAGATTCTGAAATAGAGAGCATAAGGAGGATCTTAGTGCTTGGCTAAGGAACTCCTGGAGTTCCTAGCCTCCTTGCCCATTAGGTCCACCTGATGGAAGAAGTACAGATGTCCCAGATAGGAATCTGCCCTGTCTAAAGAAAGATGTTTGTCTCCTTGTTGGCTTCCACTCATCTACAGAAGGAAAGGAGAAATAATATGCACTTCTTGCATAAAATATCTTTTTTGGAATGTCATAACATTTTCCCGAATGTGGGCAAGTACATCCAGGATTTTAAAACTGTGCTGGGAAAGATCATTTACCCATTACTCAATCTCTTTAAAGCAGTGTTGCTCCAACTTTTTGCAGTCTAACCAGTAGCAGAATCTGTCCATACCCCCATCCCCACTCCATTACTGCATAGCTAAGGCTTCCTTAGCAGCAGAGCTTGGGCTGAAGGCAGAGCTGGGGGCGGAACCTGGGGATGGGGTCAGAGCTCGGGCTAGAGGTAGAGCTGGTCTGTGAGTGGAGAGGGAATGAGGGCAGAGCTGGGCTGGGGCTGGAGCAGGGGACAGAGTGGAGCTGGGCTGGAGACAAAGAAGGAATGAGGCTAAAGTGGGGTTGGAGACGGAGCTAGGTGGGGGGCAAGCGGGACTGGAAGTTTGGTACTTCCTCCCCGCCCCCTTGAATGTTCCTCCTTGCCCCGTAGGGAAGTTCACCCTGCGCTTGGAGAACCATTAAAGTGATTTGTTTTGACATCAATACATGTTTTCCATCCTGATTAAGTCTAAATGGTGGCATTTATAGAAATGGAGGTGGGAATGATAAACAACTCTAAACAGCTCCACACACTGCGTGAATGTTGATGGATGCACACATTTATGTGGCTGGTTACAGGCCTGCTGTTAGGGGCATGAATTTCTTTAAGATAAATTTCTTTTCTTCTCCCTGTTGGCTCTCGGCTACTGTAGCAATGACCCCAATATACAAATATCGTCTTGTTCTCTTTCCCACACTGCATCATGTCACC
Source organism: Chelonia mydas (assembly GCF_015237465.2). Classification (NCBI taxonomy): domain Eukaryota; kingdom Metazoa; phylum Chordata; order Testudines; family Cheloniidae; genus Chelonia; species Chelonia mydas. The sequence goes on from NC_057852.1 coordinate 107,744,184, forward strand.
ATAAAATGACACAACACTTCATTACCACATAATGTTGAGACCTCTGACTGCCACTGAAATTGAAGAGCTCCCTCTCCTATTTTGATGTACTCTGACAATTGATACAGTCTTCCCCTTTGGACGACTTGCTCGCTTTGGGATTCTTTTATGATACTATAGCCAATGTGGCCCTGAGATACCAACTATCAAATCCCCATCCATTTATGGATTGCTCCAGTCAGAGGTTTCCACCTAAACCTGCTATATCTTCTTCAAAATGTGTGAGGGTAGACACTTTTTTTTCAGCTCTTAAATCTTCTTACCCACCACTGAAGAGCCTGGAAGGTGACCTTTGAAGAGAAGTAGGAATTTGATGATACAGAAGACCTTCAATGTGCAACAGAAGCTAATGTTACTCTGTGTTATCAGTGAAAATGAAAACTACAGCTGTAATGATCCTCAAATTCCACCTCCTCTTCTTTTTGTGGAACCTCCTCTAGTGTGTTCATTCTATCCCTTCTTCAGACACAGAAATGTACCTTTGAAATTTAGACATATTTTGAGATGATTTTAAACTAGACATAGTTGTAATTAAATATGTAATCATTTACTGAACTATTAAGTTCAGGTCTAAATTTTTTTTACCTGCTTTAGGGGAAAATGGCTGGCTTTCAAACTGTTTGAAAACGAAAATGTTCCCTGTTTATCAATCTGCTAATTCCTAATTGCTTAGGCCTTGTCTACGCTACGAAATTAGGTCGAATTTATAGAAGTTGGTTTTGTAGAAAGCGTTTTTATACAGTCGATTGTGTGTGTGTCCACACAAATGTTCTAAGTGTATGTAGTCGGTGGAGTGTGTCCACAGTACCGAGGCAACGGTCGACTTCCGGAGTTCCTGCAGTCTCCGCCACCCATTTGAATTCTGGGCAGAAATCCCAGTGCCTGATGGGGCTAAAACATTGTCACGGGTGGTTCTGGGTACATATTATCAGGCCCGCCTTCCCTCCCTCCCTCTGTGAAAGCAAGGGCAGACAATCGTTTTGCACCTCTTTTCTTACCTGTGCAGACGCCATACCACGGCAAGCATGGAGCCCGCTCAGCTCACTGTCACTGTACGTCTCCTGGGTGCTGGCAGACGCAGTACTGCATTGCTGCACAGCAACAGTTTATTGCCTTTTGGCAGCAGACAGTGCAGTATGATTGGTAGCCGTCATCAGCGTAGTCCAGGGTGCTCTTTTAACCGACCTCGATGAGGTCAGGGGCGCCTGGGCAAACATGGGAGTGACTCAGCCAGGTCATTTCCCTTTTAAGTTTCGTCTCATGGCGATTCAGTCCTACCGGCAGTGCACTGTCTTTTAATCTGCAGCCAGCAGAAGACGATGGCCAGCAGTCATACTGCACCGTCTTCTGCCGAGCGCTCAGGTGATGACGATGGCTAGCGGTCGTACTGCACAGTCTGCTGCCAGCAAGACGTATAAAGATAGAGGAAGTGGATCAAAACAAGAAATAGACCAGATTTGTTTTGTATTCATTTTCTCCTCCCTCCCTCCGTGAAATCAACAGCCTGCTAAACCCAGTTTTGAGTTCTATCCTTGAGGGGGCCATTTTGTTTCTTGCAAAGCCACCCCTTTTGTTGATTTTAATTCCCTGTAAGCCAACCCCGTAAGCCATGTTGTCAGTCACCCCTCCCTCCGCCAGAGCAATGGCAAACAATCGTTTCTCCCCCTTTTCCCTGGATTGCCCGAGCAGGAGCAGATGCCATAGCACAGCAAGCATGGAGCCCGTTCAGCTCAGCCCAGCAGTTATGACCATTGTAAACACCTTGCGCATTATCGTGCAGTGTATGCAGAACCAGCACCTGAAAAACCAGGCGAGGAGGCAACGGCAGCGCGGTGATGAGGCCCTGAACACACTTTTCTCTAAAACCGCTTTCCCCCGCAATTTGGAGATCATGGTGTTAATGGGGCAGGCTCATGCCATTGAACGCTGATTCTGGGCCCGGGAAACAAGCACAGACTGGTGGGACTGCATAGTGTTGCAGGTCTGGGATGAATTCCCAGTGGCTCCAAAACTTTTGTATGCGTAAGGGCACTTTCATGGAACTTTGTGACTTGCTTTCCCCTGCCCTGAAGTGCAAGAATACAAAGGTGAGAGCAGCCCTCACAGTTCACAAGCAAGCGACAATAGCCCTGTGGAAGCTTGCAACGCCAGACAGCTACCGGTCAGTCGGGAATCAATTTGGAGTGGGCAAATCTACTGTGGGGGTTGCTGTGATGCAAGTAGCTAGCACAATCCCTGAGCTGCTGCTATCAAAGGTAGTGACTCTGGGAAATGTGCAGGTCATACTAGATGGCTTTGCTGCAATGGGATTCCCTAGCTGTGGTGAGGCTATAGACGGAACGCATATCCCTATCTTGGGACCGGAGCACCAGGACAGCCAGTACATAAACCGCAAGGGGTACTTTTCAATGGTTCTGCAAGCACTGGTGGATCACAAGGGACGTTTCGCCAACATCAACATGGGATGGCCGGGAAAGGTTTGTGATGTCAGACCTCAGCGAAACCAACATTCCCATTGTTATTGCTGCTTGTTGTGTGCTCCACAATCTTTGTGAGAGTAAGGAGGAGATGTTTATGGCGGGGTGGGAGGTTGATGCAATTGCCTGGCCACTGAATACGCACAGCCAGACACTAGGGCGGTTAGAAGAGCACAGCAGGAAGCGGTGCGCATCAGAGAAGCTTTGAAAACCAGTTTCATGACTGGCCAGGGTACTGTGTGACACTTCTGTTTTGTTTCTCCTTGATGAAAACCCGCCCCGTTGGTTGACTCTAATTCCCTGTAAGCCACCCACCCTCCCACCTTCAATCACAGCTTGCTTGCAAAGGAAATAAAGTCACTATCGTTTAAAAAACGTATTCTTTATTAATTGATTATAAAAATAGGGAGATAGCTCACAAGGTAGCCCAGGTGGGGTGCGGGAGGAGGGTAGGAGGGAAGCAAAAGGCCACTTTAAAACTTGTTGAATGACAGCCTTCTGTTGCTTGGGCTGTCCACTGGGGTGGAGTGGTTGGGTGCCCAGAGTCTCCCACCCCATATTCTTGGGCGTCTGGGTGGGGAGGCTGTGGAACTTGGAGAGGAGGGAGGGCGGTTAAGCAGGGGCTGCAGCGGCAGTCTGTGATCCTGCTGCCGTTCATGAACCTCCTCCAGATGCCGGAGCATGTCCATTTGATCCCGCAATATCCCCAGCATTTCCTCATGCCTCCTCTGATCTTCCTGCTGCCACCTCTCCTCACGTTCATCGGCCACCGTCCTGTACTCTGCTATTGTGTCCCTCCACACAGCTCTGTCAGTGCTGGACGACTGCATGAGGTCAGAGAACATGTCATTGCACGTGTGTTTTTTTTCGCCGCCTTATCTGAGATAGCCTCTGGGATGGAGGAAGGAGGCTTGAAACATTTGCAGCTGCTGGAGGAAAAAAAGGGAATGAAGTATTTAAAAAGATACATTTTACAGAACAATGGCTGTACTCTTTCACGGTGAACAACACTATTCACATTACATAGCACATGAGATTTTGGTACAAGGTCGCATTTTGCATCTTATATTGAGTGCCTGTGGCTTTGGTGTTAGAGATCACACACGCAGGGCAGGGCAACAGAATTCGGCTTGCAGGGGGCCATGGTAAGCCATAGTCTTTCAGCTTCTGCAACCTTCATAACAGCAGCCCCCTCCTTTCCCATACCAAGCAAAGCCCATTTACTGCTGCAGTTTTCCTGTTAACGTGCAGCAGCAGAAACCAAACTAACCCCCTCCCCCCATCCAGTTCTCTGGGATGATCACTTTTGCCCTCCCCCCACCGCGTGGCTGGTATCAGGGAAGATCCCTGCTAGCCAAACGCGAGCAGCTCAGCGCCAGTGGCCCTCCCTCCCCCACCGCGTGGCTAACTGTGGGGAGGATTTCTTTTCAGCCACAGGCAAACAGCCCAGTAGGAACGGGCACCTCTGAATGTCCCCTTAATGAAATTCCCCTATTTCAACCAGGTTACCATGAACAATATCACTCTCCTAAGGATAACACGGAGAGATAAAGAACAGATGTTGCTTGAATGCCAACAAACACCGGGACCATCTGCTGCCAGTCTTTGTCATGCAATGATACCAGATTACTTGCTATTAGCATGGCGTGGTAAAGTGTCCTACCATGGAGGACGGAATAAGGCTGCTCTCCCCAGAAACCTTCTGTAAAGGCTTTTAGAGTACCTCCAAGAGAGCTTCATGGAGATGTCCCTGGAAGATTTCCGCTCCATCCCCAGACACGTTAACAGACTTTTCCAATAGCAGTACTGGCCACGAATGCATCCCAAGTCCTCAGGGCTACTTAATCATTAAAAAACGCTTGCTTTTATAACATGTATTATATATAAAAGGGTACACTCACCAGAGGTCCCTTCTCCGGCTTAATTGGGTTGGGAGGGTATTTCAGTAAGGGTGATAAAAAGATCCTGACTGTTGGGGAAAACGGTGTGCTGTGTGCTCTCCCCAAGCTCGTCGTCCTCCTCAACTTCCCCATGTGCAAAATCTTCAGCCATGGCGGAGAGTATCCCATCCTCTGAGTCCACGGACAGGGGTGGGGTAGTGGTGGTGGCCCCCCCCCTAGAATTGCATGCAGCTCAGCGCAGAAGCGCCATGTCTGGGGCTCTGTCCCAGAGCGTCCGTTTCATTCTTTGGTTTTCTGGTACGCTTGTCTGAGCTCCTTAAGTTTCACACGGCACTGTGTTGCGTCCCTGATGTAGCCTCTGTCCCTCATGGCCTCTGAGATTTTTTGAAATGTTTTGGCATTTCGTCTTTTGGAACGTAGTTCTGATCGCTGTATGGGGAGAGGAATCCGTGCTATCAGATCCAGTACCTCCCGTTCGGTCCATGCTGGAGCTCTTTTTCGATTCTGGGACTGCATGGTCACCTGTGCTGATGAGCTCGCCTGGCCAAACAGGAAATGAGATTCAAAAGTTCCCGGGGCTTTTCCTGTACACCTGGCCAGTGCATCTGAGTTCAGAGTGCTGTTCAGAGCGGTCACAATAGTGCACTGTGGGATAGCTCCCGGAGGCCAATACCTTCGAATTGCATCCACACTAACCCTAATTCGAAACGGCGATGTCGATTTCAGCGCTAATCCCCTCATTGGGGAGGAGTACAGAAATCGGTTTTAAGAGCCCTTTATGTCAAAAAAATGGCTTCGTTGTGTGGATGGGTGCAGGGTTAATTCGGATTTAATGCTGCTAAATCCGACAAACTCATAGTGTAGACCAGGCCTTAGTAGGTAGAAAAGTGTAGGTGGCAAGAGAAACTTAAATTGCTCATTCTCAAGAAGGGGACCACATTTTAATTAAGTTTATGAGTTGGGTTGATGGCCTTGAAGTATTTGACATGCCAGATATTTTTCATGGTTTTTAAATCTTCCATTGTTAGTATTGATGGAAATATGTTAATTAGCCTGACAGCTTAACTGTGTGTTTTAATACATCATTTGGACTCCTTTTTTGACATGCTGAGTGAATAATCAGCTCAATAAAATGTTGCCATTTCATTTTTTCTGTATTATCTGATTGGTTTTATGCTTTAAAAAAGAAAGTAAAGGTTAGAGATACAGAATTTTGTTTGGGGGGTGCATGGTCACAAACCAAATATGGGTGTAGAACATCAGTTTCCTTCCAAGGAAACCTTTTTTCTTCCTTTTCCTTGTCAATGTAGATGAGAGGTTGTCCTCACATGAAAATTAATTTCTATTCACTATGACAGCAGAAATTGGTGTGATAAGAGAATATCAAAATTGTGTTGTAGATATGATGCTGGTCCAGTTGCTTTCTGCTCACTTTGAACTGTCTTCTGTTGATATCTGCAGCTGAGAATCTGCAGACAGATGGAGTAAATCTGAAAGTTACACTGACACATGTGAGCAGAGCAAGTAGAAAAGCTGCAGAGCATCTCATAGTGAATGTAACATCCAATTATAGAACACTTAATCTGGAAATCTTGCCACAAAAATTGAGTAAATTCCCATTTGGAACAAAATTGCAATCTTTTCTAATGAGTTTTTATATAACTTTTCTTTCTCTCCAGTGTGCAGACTGATGAAAGAATAGAAACAATAGAATACTGACATTAGAACTCATTTTTGTTAATAAATCCAGATACAAATTGCCTGAAAATACTGAAGGCTCGCCAATGTGGCCTTTTAAATAGTTGGCAGATATTTTGTTCTGAAGTGTCTTTTATTTGGTGCCATAGTGTTTAATTCTTTTTATTTACTCAGTTTTTTACACTTGTCATGTAAATTTGTTTAATCTTTTGCCTTCAACTCTGTAGGTGGCCTAGAACATTGGCAGGCATTACTGCATACCTACTGTGTACTCGTTACTCTGCTGGCAGTGGGATATATCCTGGCAACTCTCAGGATGAGAGAAGAGCTTGGCGCAGATGTGACAGAGGAGGATTCTGGGCAGAAGAGGACTATTCTCGGTGCCAATATGCAAATGATGTTACTCGAGTCCTGTATATGTTTAATCAGGTAATTTGTACTTCTCTATCTTTTGTGAAACTATTTTAAAATAACTTAAATCAAGATCTTCAATGAAAATAAGATTTCGAAAATTTGCCTCTCCACTGCAATAGAGCTACGACTTTGTCACGGAAGTCACAGAATCCGTGACTTGAGCCTCCGGCGCCTGGGAGTTGTAGGGCCCCACCACCCTTGGTGTCTGGGAACTGCAGGAGCCTGAGTGCCCAGCCGCAGCGGGGCCGCCCCGCAGTCCCAGCCGCAGCGGTGGTGGGGGGACCCTCCAACTCAGAGCCTGCCACCCCGGGTGGCGTGGGGAGCCTGCAGCTCCCCATTTTGTCATGCGTATTTTTAGTAAAAGTCACTGATGGACAGGTCATGGGCAATAAAGAAAAAATTCACGGAAGCTCATGACCTGTCCATGACTTTTATTAAAAATATGCATGACAAAGTCTTAGCCTTCGTTACAAAGTATCTAGTGTTCACTGGATCAATGTATACACCATTTGTTATCTGATCATGTCTCTTTATTAGCATTTCACAGCTCAGAACCTAACACTGGAACCTGCGGGATTACACAAGAATTTGGTTTAGCTTTCCTTTCAGAGGCCATCAGATATTTTAGTGAATTGGAGAATTCTGACAACCTCTGTAATGGGGTGCACTCACCTCTCACGGGCGCCCCTGGTCATCAAGTGTGTGCATGCTGCAGTTTTTTCCTCAAATTCCTGCACTAATTGCCCCCTGTCGGCTGCTGCACTCCTCAGGCGGGCCTTCGGTGACTCAGTCCTCCATCTGAGTTATGGACAATCCATATGTCAAATTAAACAAACTTCTTCCGGGGTACATAATCCAAAATGTCCCCAATGTCCTGCAGCCCTCCCTGGGCTCAGTCTTTACCCAGTTCGAAAGGGCCTATCCTGGTACCCTTGGTTGGTGTGTCCTCCTCTGCAGCCCTCCCTGGGTTCAGTTTTTAACTAGTCCAACAGTGCCTGTCACGGTACCCTGGCTTGGTCTGGGTAGGTTGCAAGGCTCCTACTCGAGACTTGAGCAGCAGCCTGAGGGCATCTTACCTAAGGATTCATTACCTCTCCTAGAGTCCTCAGTGACACCAGCCTTCTTGCTGAGCCCGCAGTTCGCTGACCACAGCTCCCCACTGAGTCAGTCTCAGTGCAGCCCCCTTCTCTGGGGTGCCAAAGTTCTAATTCTCTTTCTTAGGGGCATAGCCACTTCCTCCCAGTGGCTGGTGGGGGGGGAACTGGTCCCACACACTGCGCCGCATCCCAACCTAGGGACCCTTTAAGTATAGCAGCCTTGCACTATGTCCCTTTACTAACGGCTACTCTACATTTCCCTGGCCCACTTCCCATAGCCCATTTTAGTTGAGTCCCAGCAACAAGCCAGAAGCTCCTTCCTCGCTCCCCCGGTCCCTGCCAATAACTAGTCCAGACAGCCAGCCAGGAGCTATTCTTGGGCTTCCCCAGTCCCTTCCAGCAACTGATCTGTCCATCCCTTTCAGCCCCTGCAGCCAGCCAAGGAGCATCTCTTGCTCCCCCAGTACCTATCTCTTGCTCCCCCAGTACCTACCAGCAGACTGAACTCATGCTGGCCCTGCACCTCCTTTTATAGGGGCCTGCTGAGTCCTGATTGGCTGCTCCCTGCAGCCTCTCTTATTGGCTGCCTCCCCTGCAGCCACTCTAGCCCACTTGGAGGACCTCTCTACTGCTCCTTTCCTGGGATGGGTGTTGAAGGAACCTGAGGCCTCTGGGCCTAGTCCACCCCGTCTCAACCTCAAACACTCTCCCCAAAATGTAAAAGGTTACTCTAGCTGTCTAGTATAGCACTGGGTCAGACTTACTGAATTCTGAGCTGTTCTTGTCTCCAATTTAATCACACAGACTCTTGGAACATCACTTTGTTATAGACACAGTTTATTGATTCTGTAAATCATTAATATTTATTTACAAATGCAGATACACACTTTAAAAATAGAGATATTAATCATACTTAAAAATATACCATACTTTTTTTTACCCTAAAGTTTTTGTGTTTTGAGACCCTTTCAGGCCCTGTCTAGATTGTAGTGCTTTGTTCTTTGCTATTTGAGTTGATTTGACAATTACTTTGAGTTAACTAACACCATTGTAAATGTAATTGTAGGTGCTCTGCATGATGAACCATAAATGTTTGTGAAGTGTCACTCACATTAGTTAAATGACAATCATTCACCCAAAAACTGGGGCTCTGGGTTTGAAAAACAGTGGTGAGTAGCTACAGCAATCAGGAATTTGCAACCTCTAATCAGGGCCTAATATGGTTCTCTTTATGCCCACTCTCACTCACCAATGTTTTGTAAGAATGTTGTAACAGATTATGCCTAATACTTGAAAAGAATTTCAAAACATCACTGCATAGAATATTGAAATGGACTAATACTCCTTTTGGTGAATTATGAACATTTACAGATGGAAAAGCTGGAAATCTGACATAAGTATAGACTTAAGTTTCAGTAGTCCAGTGGAAATTGAACGTTAAGTAATATGAAAATGATCCAGGATGTGGTCAGCCTTAAATCTTATTTCACTTAATCCTGTTTATTCTTTGTCCCAGAAATATTCCATTAAAGAAAATGAACAAAAAGTGAAAAAGAAAAGAAGAAAAAGCCTTCCTAAAAATATAGAAGGAAACTTTAATTTTGAAACAACTTGCAAATTAATGCTGGATGAAAGAATTACACGCACATAGCACTGGATCCTCTCAAGTCTAAATGTGCATTTACTTTTAACAAGTAAATAAACCTACAAGGTTCATTTCTTTGCATGTTTCTCAAACCCAGAATCACTCATAATTGAAACCTCATCCAAATAAATTACTGAATTTACCTGGGAGTTGCAGTCAGCCATGGGTCTCTTATGTGGGTGTTTATAAATGAAACATTTTCCTGAAAATTCTGAATAAATTTCCATTAACCATTAAAAGCAAACAGCAAGGAGAGAGAGCCTTAACCGTAATCTTCTACAAATATTACTATGTGATACACGTGCAGAATCAGTAACCATAATTCAATGGTGTTGCCAATACGACATGGTATTAGAAAACTAGCACCAAAACACCACCTGGAATTCAGGACATCTGGGTTCAAGTCCTTGTTCTACCTCAGACTTTCGGTGTATAACTTTGGAAAAAATGACTTAATAGCTGTATGCCTTCATTCCCCATCTGTAACATGGGATGATAACGCTCCTTTCTCTCACTCTTTGTGTTACCTGTTTAGATTGTAAGCTGTAAGGGTTTAGACTGTCTCAGACTGTGTTTTTACAATGCCTAGAATACTGGGGCACCAGTTCTGGTAGATGGGTCTTTAGGGAGCTGCCATTATAGAAACAAATAATAAAATAATGGACCTAACAAGTTGACCCTTTTATTTTTTGGCAAACATAGGTCAAGAAGGAATTGACTAGAAGTTCCCAGGACAGCAACTAAATTAAGTGGGTGGAACATGTCTGTGATTAGGGAGCTTCACTTATATTCCATCCTACTGCTACTGCTCTTTGGGGGGCAATATTTTTTTCATAGTTAGGGAGAGTTCTGTGAGTCTCATGTTAGAAAACTGAAACCCAAGGTGAAAATCCAGTCAGGAATATTTTAAGAGAAGCAGGATTACTGGTCTAATTTTTCCATATTTAAATGTATAATTATTTCTCTGCTCTGTCAAAATTGTAAGGAATGTTCAAAAATGTTACCTTAATATTGAGCTCTGTGATTTAATTATTCCTTTAGAAGAAGTAATCTGAAAATTATCATCTTTTTCTGTGTAACAAAATTTTAGGTAGGTCAGCAAAACTTTAGTAATTTTTTGCACAGAAAACATTTGGATCTCCCAAAAATTTTCAGTGCTAGATTAAATAGTTCTGGGGCCCTGTGCACTATGGAAATTGGGCCTCCCCCACACCTTCACTCAAATTTGGCCCGGCTGCCCCCACCATGACAGAGGGGAGAATGGGGCACACCTGTGCATCACTGTGACACCAGTCTAATTCTTCTGCAACTGCTGTCCACCCTGCACAGCATTAAGAGGGGCCACTTAGCAAAGCACCCTCTCTCCAGACATTCACTATTCAGAAACAAATGCCTCTCATCCCACATGTATCCCAGCAATCCTCCACCTGCTCCCACTTACACTGAGGTTCCCCAGACACATCCCAGGAGACCTGACATATATCCCACTCACTACAGCCCCGAGTGCCTCCCAACATCCTGGCCACTCACCAGCATCTTCACTCCACTCCCACCCCGTGGTAGGGCAGCTCCTTCTGATTTTGGCCATCCAAAATGCCAGGTTGCAAAACCACTCAAATTTGGCCCCGTCATCATTCCTCCTTTACCCCCTGCCATCATGATGGATGGACAGCCAAACCAAATCTGAGTGGCATTGCAGGAACTCAGGTTTGGCCTTTCCCAACACCACCCACAGAAATCAGTTGGTTGGGGGGCCCCCTGACATGGTAAATCCAGGCCCAAAGATTTGTTTTGCTAGACTGTTTTTGTCTTTATTTAGAGACTAGATATATTATCTTTTTAATACCTGGTAGTTTAAATCAAATATTGGTCTGTATCCGAAATGGAAGGAAACCCTGAATAAAATGGAACGTTCAGATGTGACTGCTATGGTTAATTTTGTGTTAAAGGGAATTCTTCATTACCTTAAGAAAAAATTACGGAAATATTGCTTAATCCAGACAGATGGATATACATTGTATTGTGACTTGCATATCATGAATGTGACCTTTTAATGTAAAAATGAATTCACTGGTTTAAAAAAAGAAAAGTGCAGAGAGATTATATGCAATATTTGAACTCTGAAACTTGATTTTTGTTAATGATGCATTATGGCTGCTGAACTAATATACGCTAGGGATATCAATCATTGTTTTCTAAAACCATGCTTCCAAATCTACTGGTGCAGGCACCAATGCTGCAAAGAGAACCATGCAGGTGAGACCCTGTGCAGTGCCACAGGAAGTCCATAGGACTCTGGGAGGATGCAGGAGTCTGCCTGCCTGGTTTTTGTTGCAGGAGTGGGACACTGAACTTTTCTTATATTTTAGGGAGAGCCTCTCATTAATTTCAAGTACATTTTCTACTTTAAATATGTCAATAGATATTGTGGCTGTGGTGTGTGTAGCTTTCTCTTAGCTTGTCTAGCTATGAAACATACTTTTCATGCTCTAGGAATTTTGGAAAACAATTTTGTCTATATACACAGGAAATAGATGTGCAAAGGAAGAGAAATTTATTAATTGTACTTTATTTAAAAAATTAAGGTTTTGTTTTTGTTTTACAATAGTCTCAAATTTGAAACACTTAGGCATTCTCCTAAATTGTATTTGGATTTAAATGTTCCTTTTTTTGGTGCTCATATTTGTTCTTTATATAGATGCCACTCAACCTTACTAATGCAGTTGCAACAGCAAGACAGCTTTTGGCTTACACTGTTGAAGCAGCAAATTTTTCTGATAAGATGGATGTTATTTTTGTGGCTGAAATGATAGAAAAATTTGGAAGATTTGCTGAAAAGTACAAAGAGGTACCTCTAATATTTGATACCATTTTCAAGATAACTGGATGAAATATTTGCCTTATTAAAAATACCTGTTTTAAATAATAAAGCCTTCTAAACCTTAGGTTGAGGAGCTCAAATTTCAGGTTCTATTCCATTTTTTTCTTTGTTTAGTAGGTTCCTGAAGTTGCTGACCCATGGTCAAAGACTTTGTATTCATGCTGAGATCCTCCAGCATTCACTGGACCTGTAATGTCTCTGGTCAGCAAAGGAGCAGGGAGATAGGTACAGTACGTCTGGTTTTATTTAGTATAGAGTGGGTCACCCAGGTTTTCATTAGAATGATTTTATATAAAAAGTTGAATAATGAAAACCTCAGAGATCCTCTCAGTAATGAATAAAACAAGACTTATCTTTTTCCCCCCATGATAGCCTGGCTTTATTCAATATTGAGGTGTATCTCTAAGGTTTTTCAGTCATCTTATATCTTATGGGATATCAGACATTAAAATAATATCTTAGAGAGTGTTTATTGTTGAGGGGGAGTGGATAGAAACTCCTTTTCACTGCTGAACAGTGGTTTTGATCTCACTATTCAGTGCATATTGGAAAGTTGGAGATCATAGTGCAATAATTTGGAACTTGGCCAAAAAAACATGCCCACCCCATGCAAACACAAAGAAATAATGTAGTATAAAAATTCACAATAAAACTCTTTGGAGGATTTTCACATTACAGTTCCCTTTTAAATACATAGCTCAGTTAATTTGTCCTAAATTTAATGTTTCTATATGTTTGTGAAATAATTAAAAAAATAATTTATTAAATGATTGTTTTTAGTACCTAATCTAAAATATGGATTGCTGCATGATTTAATATATTATAAGGGTATTGTTTTCTCAGCAATGATTTGTCAATCTGTTGTCACTCTGCCACTACTTGAAGGTAATAAAAGTGATAAAACTGTCCAATGTTAAATTCATACATAGTGTTTTTAATAGTAGCTGAAGTTCCTCAGTTTCTCTGTAGATGATGTATTGTTCTTTTTGTTTTTTTAACCATATTTAGTGAAACCTGTTTGATTTGTTGGTATGTTGGAAAGTTGCAAGTGTTAGCCCATTCTCTAGCATGAATAGCCAATACATTTAATAATCTTCCTTTAGTCTAAATAAAAATAAAGTTTTAAATTAATCACTACACATTGCTTTCCTGGAATTAATTAAAATTTAGAGCTGGTAAATATATGAAATATGTTTTCAAGTGGCTTTTCATTGTGCAGTTTGAATAGTCTGAAAGATGTAGAATACATGAATTGTAACCTTAATAGCTTCCTCAGTGTCAGGTGTCCACTAGAAAAAAACAAACATTCAGGGGTTGGGGGGGTCTGTGTCAGACTATTCCACATTAGAAAATGAAAAAAACTATAAGATATCATCACGGCTTAGAAACATTTTAAGAAAATTCTTGATGACATTGACGAAAGAGTGGGCGAGTGTGACTTGATAATAAGTTCATGATTTATGCAGAGAGAATCAATTAAGTTTGATTCCTATAATTTTAGGAATTTCTTGTTGACTTTTACAATAAATTATCAGTTTAACCAACTTATAAGAAGTTGTATGTTTTGTAATTAAATTAATAAGCGTTTTATCCATTTGCCTTAGTTTTGATTTATTTCAGAAATATTTATTAAATAAGGGCCTGATCCTGCAAAGTATTGAGTGCCGCCCTCTCTCTGTTGACTTCACTGACAGTTGAGGGTGCTCAGCACCTTGCAGGATCAGTCCCTAGCAGAGCAGTGGAAAAGATGTGGCAAATCTTCACTTCCAGGTATGGACTTTCTTGTTTGAAAAGCTTAAAAATCTCACTGCTGTCTTCTTACCTGCTATTGTTAAAAAGTAACACCCCAGATTACAGTAACTGAATGAGGTCAGGTTTTTTTGTTTTGTTCATCTGACAGCATTCATATATAGTCTGTGTCACTGTTTCCTCTGTATGAGGCACTGATCCTGTAAAATCTTACAGATGTCCTTCACTTCATAGAGCACTTGGCAGTGCTCACAGTTAAGAATGTGCATAAATGTTTGCAGGCTTGGGGTCTAACTTAGGAAATTTCCAGGGCCGGGGGTAGAGGAGAGAGGAAGGTTGTGGCAAAAGAGGGAAAAAAAGAAAAACTTAAATTTCCAGAATTGACAGTGTCTGGTTATCAGAAATACCACCAAAAATTACTTTTAAATATTGAATAGATTAACGTTGAAGTTGATGGTAGCCCTCTTAAATGTCTCGTGCTCTTTTGCTTTTGGAGTATAGTAAATTTAACTGACAGAAGGGGAAAACAAAATATATTGTCTTAACAGTAATACTACAGTGAGGTAAATATCTGACTCTTAAAAGCCACTCCCGTAACATACCTGACAAATAATGGTTGATGTGGGAACAACTGGTTTTTTGGGTTTTTTTTAAGATGCTGACAGTGGTATTAGGTTTCCAATAATTCTGGCTTGAAAATAATCTTATGTTTCTTATTGATGTGCCAAAAGATGAATGACCGAAGCTGACATGGTGTTTTCTTATTTCTGTCCCATACTAGCTTGGTGATGTGATGGTGGACATTGCAAGTAACATTATGCTAGCTGATGAACGTGTTTTGTGGATGTCACAGAGAGAGGCCAAAGCTTGCACTAGAATTGTACAATGTTTACAGAGAATTGCTATGTATCGACTAGCAAATGGGGCTCAAGTTTACTCAACAGTAAGCATAAAGTTCCATTAATTTAAAATAAACATTTCTGGTTTATTTTGAAAAGTGAATTTTTTTTCATAGTTAATAGATTTTGACATTGTCTGATTTGTGCTTCGAGGTCTAGAATATTTGAGATTCCTAAAAGGAAAAAAAAATATTCCGACCAAATTAATCTGACAGTTATACAGAATGCTTTTCTGGTCTTTGTATAAAATTAATGTGAAGAATCCTTTGAAGATTGTTTTTATGTGGTATAAAGTTATTTATTGTCTATATGATTTTTCTTGTCACAGTACTCTCCAAATATTGCTCTGGAGGCTTATGTAATAAAGGCAACTGGCTTCACTGGGATGACATGCACTGTATTTCAGAAAGTGGCTGCATCAGACCGTACAGGACTTTCTGACTATGGGAGAAGAGATCCAGATGGAAACCTAGATAAGCAATTAAGCTTTAAGTGCAATGTTTCAAATACACTGTCAAGTTTGGCACTAAAGGTCTGATGCTCATTGTTTCTGTATTGGCTTATAAGACTTAGAGATTAATTAGTTGGAAAGTGGCTTAAATTAAGTTTCCAATGTTAAAATATTCTTACTGCATTGTAATACAGAACAGTTATTTAAGAACAAGAGTAGAGAAGCTATGAGAGGAATAAAGAAGTTGGTTTTGTGTTGCTTTTGGCTAAATTACTCAAAACAATTCTTAATGGACCGGTGTCTACATTAAAAAAAACACCACCAACACCATACTCTTAGGCTATATCTACACTACAGAGTTTTGTTGACAAAAGTTACGCTGTTGCATGTCCACACTATGTTCTTTGTGTCGGCAGAGTGCATCCACACTGAAAGCTCTTGTATCAACACAGAGAGCAGTGCACTGTGGGTAACTATCCCATTATGCAGCTGGCTGCAGGGTGCTTTGAGAAGGGTTTGCAACGCCTCATGTCTCTTTTGCCGACAGAACTGTGAAGTGTAGACAAGGCATTAGACACACACAGTATTTCAGCAGCATGGAAAGTGAATTACCTCCTGACCTCTTTTTAATGTTCAGTACATTTATTTTGGTATGCTGTCTGCATGTTACACTTAACTTTCAAGTTAAAAAAAGTAAGATACGTTGACTTAACTCAAATTTTTTACTTTGACACACGTCTAAACAAGTGTGTCTCATGGTGATTGAGGACATATACATATCTAGATAAATACTGACAGTGTGAAGGAGTACAAACTAGAAAACAAGTCTGACAGATTCATTTGCCTGTATATAGGGGGAAGTACTTAACTCTGACTCCATGGAAAATCCATTTGTGATTAACTGCCAGTGTAGCTTATCAATTTGCCATTATTGCTTCATATATTGGAGCTTCACTGCAGATATGTACTGTACCAATAACTTGTGTACAAAATTGTAGATAATGCCCAGTGCTTGAATTATGGGGGAAAAAAGTAGGAGGACCCCTTAATGAATATGAGCAGTCCTGCAGGCAATATGGAGCACGGTGCCAGGTAGTCCTCTGGCTGGCCCTTGTGCGTCTATTCTGTTCTATTCTCTGCTCTGCCAAGCTGAGTCTTCTCCCCTCTGCCCTAGCCTCCCACCGCCACTTCTGCCCTGCCTCTTTCCCTACCCCAACTGCCTCCTCCTCCCTTACCAATTAAATCCTGCCTTCTGCTCCGACCCCTAACTCTCCCTACCTATCCCTCCTGCCCTGCCCCAAACTCCCTGATTTCCCTTACCTGTTACCCCACCATCTTCTGCATCTGCCTTTTCCCCCTCCCAGGCTCCCCCTGTTGCACCCATCACAGCACTTCTTCTACCCCACTATCACTTACACCTGTCTGCCTTTTGCCCCTGCCTCCCCCCAGTCTTCTGCACTCAACAAACAACTCCATCTTCCCTGCTCTAGTCCTGCCTCCAGCTGCACCTGACACCATCCTGCCTCCCCTAGTCCTGCACTTGCACACCATCTTGCCCTACATCCACTCTGACTCTCCCTCACCCCACAGAGCCCTCTCCCCGGTGTGGAATTCCTGGAAGGGGTAAGGGCTGGATTTTTGCTCCCCTCATCCCCTCAGGTCCTCCTTCCATGACAGTTCTGTTCTCTGTCCTCATTCCCCTCTTGTAGGTCCCCAGGTCCTCCCCCCTACCCCGCCCATCTCTGGAAGTGGAGTGGTCGGGACCAGGCATGGCAGGCATGAACCAATCTCTGCTGAGCAGCTGGCTAGGGCACTGGACAGCACCTCTCTCTTGCTGATGGGATGAAGGGGCTTCTCCAACGGAGGCATTGGAGCCTGGTATCCACCAATAAATGCCAAGCATGCTCAGTGGGACCTGCTTCCTCTGGTCATGGAACCCCTTGCCCCTGCAGTGGTGGTGCCAGGGCTGCTGATTGGTCCAGCAGCTTTCTACTCCCTTTGCAGACCCTTCCCTCTCTGTGTCTCCCCACCATAGGTTTTTGGCACTTGTTGATGCTGCTCTCTCTGAAGCTCCTGGCCCTGCTGCTGGCCATACAGAGAAGAAGTAAGGGGGCCAAAACATGCCCCTCTGGTGCCTTTGAATAAGTCAGAAGTGGGGTAGCTCCTAAAAGTAGTAAGGGGGGCCTGGCCCCCTTAAGTCCCTCCTGTAATTCAAGCACTGATAATACCACTCCAAGTGAAACAATTACAGCATTTACCTTTACATCTGCCTGTGTGCATGTCTGGCATTTGGCCTTGCCTGTCATGTCTAGCTCCCAAGAGATCTCCCAAAACATTAGGCATAGGCACTGACTCTGTGGGTGCTCCAGGGCAGAGCACCCAAAGAAAAAAAATTTGTGAGTGCTTAGCACCCACCGGCAGCCAAGCTCCCGACCCCTCCCCTCAGTGCCTCGCCCACCAGTGGCCCTGCTGATCAACTCCTCCACCTCCCTCCCGGTTCCTCCCACCAGCCGTGGTTCAGCTTTGCAGGAGGCACGGGGGGGAGGAGGGGGGGCAGAGGAGAAGGGACAAGGTATACTTGGGGGAGGGGACAGAACTGGGTGGGGAAGGGGCAGGGGTTTGAGGGAAGGGGTGGAGTGGGGGCGGGGGCCTGGGTCGAACAGACCTACCCCACCATGTAGAGAGACTATGACTGTAGGAACTTGTTATTAACAATTTGAGCTTTACTGGCTACCAGAAAGGTAACTATGTACTAAATCTCCCACCATCTTAAGAACGTAAGAACGGCCATACTGGGTCAGACGAAAGGTCCATCTAGCCCAGTATCCTGTCTTCCGACAGTGGCCAAAGCCAGGTGCCCCAGAGGGAATGAACAGAACAGGTAATCCTCAAGTGATCCATTCCCTGTCGCTCATTCCCAGCTTCTGGCAATGATTAACAAATAATTCTATGTTAAAGGGTGTTTTAAGGTTTTTAGTTAAAGCATGTTTTGGTGGATTATTGGAAGCACTACAGTCCTGAGCTCTGTATAAACTTTGTTTCCTTCAGACACTGTTGAAAGGAAAAGGAGTACTTGTGGCACCTTAGAGACTAACAGTTAGTCTCTAAGGTGCCACAAGTACTCCTTTTCTTTTTACGGATACAGACTAACATGGCTGCTACTCTGAAACCTGTTGAAAGGAAGAAAGCCCAACACTGATGAACTGGAGGAGCTTCTAAATAAGACCAAAAAATCCCTTTTTTGGTCAGAGATTAATACTTCTTAAAATCTGTTTGTTTATAGAACACAATTGTAGAGGCTTCTATTCAGCTGCCACCCTCCCTTTTTACACAAAAGCAGAAAAGAGAAATTAGGCCAACAAATGAGTCCATCTACAAGCTTCAACTTATTGCATTTCGCAACGGAAAACTTTTCCCAGCAACAGGAAATTCAACAAATCTGGCAGATGATGGGAAACGACGTACAGTAGTAACACCAGTTATTCTCACCAAGATAGGTTTGTTTTTGGTTATTATTACATTTGTATGACCTTAGAAGAATGCCAAAGCTTTAGAAACCTGATCCTTGACATTATATTCAAGAGGTGTACTAATGTTTCAATTAGCACACCTCTAAGAATCAGATATTATCCGGCATTAATATTTACAGTGTGTGTTGAAAATTAAACATTTAAACATTTTTATATAAAATCAATTCCATATTTTTTTTCCAAATAGATGGTTTAAGCCTAGCCAATCACCACATTGCTATTAACGTGACACTGCGACGTATTGCTCATGGAGCAGATGCTGTTGCGGCACAATGGGACTTCGATCTGCTCAATGGACAGGGAGGATGGAAGTCTGATGGATGTCACATTATCTCTTCAGATGAAAACATTACCACCATTCAGTGCTACTCCCTCAGTAACTATGCAGTCTTGATGGTATGGTATTTATTAAGGTTTTTTAATTTAATCAGAAATAAAAAATGTTCAGGAAAAATATAGAGGGTAAATGTTTTGTGTTTAGTATAATAAAATATTGTGGGAGTGGGGGGTATCCTCACACAAACCAACTTCAGAACAATTTTCACTTGTTTGTATTGGTTTAGATGTTGGCATAAAGTATGGTTGAAAATGGTAGACTGGCAACACTGTAAATTTTACTGCAGAATATTTTAAAGACACAATAGGTTTTTCTTATGAAACCTTTCAGTATGGTACTATGATATATAAATCTATTCTAATGATCTAATAATTGTCAGTCTGCTTTTGTGAACTTTAGATTCCAAGTCTAACAATGACCGCCTCAAATGAAGAATAGTAGGCAGCAGAGAAAATAATAGGAATAACTTCTAGGCAACAATAGAACGTGTCAGGTTAGTTTTAGTGTCTATGGATATGAGGTTTTTGTCCATTTCCACACCCTGGCTTAGAGCCACTGAATGAATATTGGTATAAAATGCCTATTCATGATCATACTTCCTAGAAAAGTGGATGAATATATGAATATAAGAAAAAAGATTATGGTGTTTAGTTACTACACAAGTCAACGTACAGTATTTGTTAAAGACATTCCTACAAGTATTTTGATTTGAATGTCTCCCACGTATTGAGCTCAGTAAAATTACACCAGTTCTGAAATACAGTGGCAGGAATGAAATAGTGAATTGAGGGAAGTTCTTTCCTCATCGTAGGTTAACTTTTTGTCACTGCTTGTTCCCAGAAGACCCCTTCTCCCTAACTTAGCAAACAGTTGGTATTCTTCCTAAATGAACGTCTCCCAAGATATCGGTGTTTGGGGAAAAGGCAAAGAAACATTTTGTTTCTGACAGGTAAAGTGACAAGGACTCTGCTTGTCTGCTTTCTTGTGCTGCTCTGATGGTTCCTGTCACAGAGTTATAAGAGCAGACCTCTAACAAACGAAAGTATAGATTGGGATATAATATTGAGAACATCAGTATAAGAGGAAATCAGGTGAAATGCTAATAATAAATAACATTTAGAAGTTATACTTGCAAAATTAAATTTCATAGAAGTAATATTATCAGTATTTATTACATTTGAGAAGCTACATATGGTCTTAAAAATAAGTCAAACATTCTCTCCAAATCATGTTTTGAAGGAAAAAGAATAATTTAGGATAAGTAATGCATGAAAAATGTGGTGGCTTTTTATTATTATTTAGCAGAACAAACTGTTAAACTTAAAAAAAAAAAAGATTAATAAAAGAGAAGATTAAATGGTAGAATACCAAAAAGCAGTTTTTTAAAGGGGGAGACTTTGTAAGATTTGGCATGATGCCATAGTGTATGAAGCCTTTTAAATGGAAGATCTCTTAAATGAAAAGTTGCTATTTTTGAACAGTTGAAGGTACTTTCATCATTACAATCCTAGAATTGGATACTCTATTCTTTTATCTTTTTTACATTTAATCATCTAAAATGTAATAGACTTTTTAAAACCTGAAATATGTTATCTATGCTTGTTCAACTTACGTTCAAGGAGGGATTTTACTTGAAGTTAAATATAATTCTGCCACCTGGAGGAAAGAAAATTAAGGAGATGCACAATCTATATGTTTGCATAGACCATTAATCTTACTAGATTTCTGTATTTGCACGTAAAGATTACATGGAACATTGTTGCTATGAGTTGCATACACAAATTTAAGTTTCCACAGGAAAAAAAATATTTTGGTTTAAGGTGACAAAGCTAGAAAATGACACTTAAGGATTTGAGCCTCAGTGCCTGAACACAACTTAATGAAGAAAAATTACAGTGAGCTTTGTTGTAATTTTGTATTTTGACAGCAGAGCTGGAAGAAAGTGGTGTTTCTCATTAATGAACTTGCTTATTCAGAGACTTCTCCTTCAGCTCTAACTTTCCCTTATAGGAAGGGTGATTGTGTAGTTTTTTTCTCTTAAATTAATTGTTTATTACAGTGCCGTTATTTAAGGCTTTAACATTGGACAAATATCAAAAGATTTGATTTAGATAAGCATGAGAACTTATGATAGTTTTTCAGAACTGCCACACCATTTGAGCAGTTACCTTCCCCAAGCAGACATGAATCTCGCTTAACCTTTTGATACAATTGCTCCATTTTACAACCTTTAGAAATTGTAGACAGTTTACTTTCTGTTTTTCAATTAATGTTTTTTGTTTAACTACTTTTTAGTTGTGAAGACTGTAAGGCACGCAAGTAATATTTGTGCCGTTATCTGAATCCCAGTACTTTGCATTTCTACGTGCAAGATTATGGGATGTGGTGAGACCACTGTGCTAGAGATGTATAGGGAAATATTATTTCTATTTTCTCCTGTAATCTACCTCTCTGTATGTATTTCAGAACATTACACTATATCTTCTCTACATCTACACTAATTATGAGGAGAGACATAGTGCATACCCAGTTCTAGCTGTTTAATGAGCTGGAGCATAAGTATGATTTTTATAGAAGTAATGTGTCGAACAAATGTTCAATCAATTCATTAATCTGAACTAATAGTACAGGAAGCTTCATGTGGCTTGGTGAGTTCTGTGGGCTATGAAGTGCTTGCAGTGGGAGGAGCCCATAACCACTGGCCGGTTACAAGTACCCTTCAGTTTCATCTAGTTAATTCTAGTTGTACATGTCCAGAAACAAGAAGAGTCTGTCACAGATTTGCCAATAGAAACAAAACTGCCGAGAATCACGGTCTGTTGGACTTAAGACAAGATAGTACTGGCCAAGCAGTAAATCCTGCCTATGCTGTAATGATGGAGAATCAAAGTTGCAATGAAGTTCTTAGTCTGAAATGAGGTATTTTTACAGCTAAGTTTAAGACAAGAGTTGGATTCTGGAATATTAGAATACTTTGGAGCACAGGGAGGCTGATAAAGATTATAACAGAAATGTAAATCTTTGGCCTAAGTGTACTTGGACAGAGTGAGATGAGATGGACTAGATGAGGCAAATTATCAGAGGAAGGTATGATGGTTTTATAATCTGGAAGAGAAGATGACACACCAGGAAGGCACAGCCTTATTACAAATCAAGGAAGCTGCTAAAGTACTGAAGAATGGGAATCTGTAACTCTAGAATATTGACTGCATGCTTTGATGAACCATGCAAAAAGTCAGAGGTTATGTTATGCACCAACAAATTATACCGATGAACGGATCAGGCTGTTTCTATGTAAGCTTGCAGAGCATCCTTGGCAAGATCAACACTTATGAGGTTTCAGAGTAACAACCGTGTTAGTCTGTATTCGTAAAAAGAAAAGGAGTACTTGTGGCACCTTAGAGACTAACCAATTTATTTGAGCATGAGCTTTCGTGAGCTACAGCTCACTTCATCGGATGCATACTTATGACGTTGTTAACCTCATGGGAGAGCTAAATGCACAGGTTGATGGCAATAATATTGGATATGAGCGCATTATGGGCAGACATGGCATCCCAGGGCAGATTGACAATGGAGAATGTTTTGTTCTGCTCTGCAGCCTAAACGGTCTTTGTATTGGGGATACACTGTTTCCATGTGAGGAAAGAGACAAACTGACATGGAGATCAAATTATGGCTTCACCCAGAAACAGCTTGATCATATTGCCATTAATATGCACTGGAGATAAATGTTGGGTGCCAGGGTGTACACGAGTGCTGAGTTCTTTTTATTGGAACAATCAAAACTAAAGAATTTAACACCGTGTGAGGTAGAGGATATGTACGATACGAGAAAGTTAGTGGATCCAGAAGTGAAGACACATTTCAAGCTGCAGCTTAGCAATAGATCTGAATAGCTAAAAACATGGATGGTCATAGAAGAACAGTGACAATTTTTCAAAGAAGTAATTGTGAATGCTACCAGGATCACAGTAGAGGTAAGAAGATCTAAGAAAAGAATGGCTCCAACCAAATACACGGAGGCTTGTTGAAGAGAGGAAATAATTAAGAGAATTCAGTAAGAATGAGACAGCAGCAAAAGAGCTATTCTGCAACAAGTATATGCGGACAAAGACGGAAGCTAAAAAATCAGCCAGAAGAAGTGAGAGAATGGATGGAAAATAAAGCAATAGAAGCCAAAGAGCCATACAAGAGAAGAAAGAAAAGGAGTACTAGTGACACCTTAGAGACTAACCAATTTATTTGAGCATAAGCTTTTGTGAGCTACAGCTCACTTCATCGGATGCATTCTGTGGAAAATGAGGAGATTTATATACATGCAGAACATGAAAAAATGGGTGTTATCATACACACTGTAAGGAGAGTGATCACTTAAGATGAGCTATTACCAGCAGGAGAGCGGGGGAGAGAAAACCTTTTGTAGTGATAATCAAGGCGGGCCATTTCCAGCAGTTAACAGGAACGTCTGAGGAGCAGTGAGGGGTGGGGGAAATAAACATGGGGAAATAGTTTTACTTTGTGTAATGACACATCCACTCCCAGTCTCTGTTCAAGCCTAAGTTAATTATATCCAGTTTGCAAATTAATTCCAATTCAGCAGTCTCTTGTTGGAGTCTGTTTTTGAAATCTTTTTGTTCTAATATTGCAACCTTTAGGTCTGAAATCGAGTGACCAGAGAGATTGAAGTGTTCTCCGACTGGTTTATGAATGTTATAATTCTTGACATCTGATTTGTGTCCATTTATTCTTTTACGTAGAGACTGTCCAGTTTGACCAATGTACATGGCAGAGGGGCATTGCTGGCACATGATGGCATGTATCACATTGGTAGATGTGCAGGTGAACGAGCCTCTGATCGTGTGGCTGATGTGATTAGGCCCTGTGATGGTGTCCCCTGAATAGATATGTGGGCACAGTTCGCAATGGGCTTCGTTGCAAGGATAGGTTCCTGGGTTAGTTGTTCTGTTGTGTGGTGTGTGGTTGCTGGTGAGTATTTGCTTCAGTTTGGGGGGCTGTCTGTAGGCAAGGACTGGCCTGTCTCCCAAGATTTGTGGGAGTGATGGGTCGTCCTTCAGGACAGGTTGTAGATCCTTGATGATGCTTTGGAGAGGTTTTAGTTGGGGGCTGAAGGTGTTGGCTAGTGGCGTTCTGTTATTATCTTTATTGGGCCTGTCCTGTAGTAGGTGACTTCTGGGTACTCTTCTGGCTCTGTCAGTTTGTTTCTTCACTTCAGCAGATGGGTATTGTAGTTCCCCATGTTTATTTCCCCCACCCCCCACTGCTCCTCGGACATTCCTGTTAACTGCTGGAAATGGCCCACCTTGATTATCACTACAAAAGGTTTTCTCCCCCCCGGTCTCCTGCTGGTAATAGCTCATCTTAAGTGATCACTCTCCTTACAGTGTGTATGATAACACCCATTTTTTCACGTTCTGTGTGTATATAAATCTCCTCACTGTATTTTCCACTGAATGCATCCGATGAAGTGAGCTGTAGCTCACAAAAGCTTATGCTCAAATAAATTGGTTAGTCTCTAAGGTGCCACTAGTACTCCTTTTCTTTCTGCGAATACAGACTAACACGGCTGCTACTCTGATACAAGAGAAGAGATTCTTAAAAGCTTTTTCTAGTCTCCAGACAACTGTCATCACAACTCCTAAACTGTTGTGGCATTGTGAAGGCCCAAAATGTTACAATTTTAACCAGAGAGGAAGGACAGAAAGCCCATTGGATGGGACATTCTAGCTGCTTGAGTACAGCCTGGTAATCTTTAACACATTGAGGGATCTGAAGAAATAGCAGACTTACCTATATCACTAGAAGTAATTGCGTTTGAGGAAGTAACTGAAGAGTGGTAAGGGATAAGACACCAGGGTATGATAAGATAGATGCTGAAATGTTAAAAGCTGGAGAGGCAGTGATGGTAAATTATTATGTGCAAGTTGTACAGAATGTTTGGGAAAAAGAGAGCTGTCCTAAAGACTGGAGAACGTGTCATCTGTAGAAATCCCTAAAAAGGATGACCAGCTAATTTGTGCTAATTTGTGTACATTGGGGTGACGCTTCTATTTGTAGCTGGAAAAGTGTTTTGCATTATTATTTTGAGTAGGATGAAAACAGCTATTAGTGAAGTACTCCGGAAAAAACAGACTAGATTTTGATCTTGTAGGTAGTGTTCAGACCAGATTTACACCTTGAGAAGACTTACAGAAAAAGGTTTTAAATACTAGCAGAAGATGGTTTTTACGTCCTTGATTTTACAAAAGCATTTGATAGCAGCTTCCAGAGAAGCCATCTGGAAGATCCTGAGATGCTATGGAATTCCAGCAAAGATTCTTTCTTAAGGTCTGATCCACACCCCATTGAAGTCAATGGGAATCTTTACATTGACTTCAGTGGGTTCTGGATCATGCTTGTATCCTGTTGCAATATGCATACTTAGAATATTTCCTCAGAAGACCATTCTTGCTGCCTCTGATAAATGTTGTTCTCCTCCTCTGAGTTCCCCTAACATGTCACTGTCTTTCTAATAATGTGTTCATTCCAGATGCTAAATTAAAAAATGGATGTTTTTTGTTGTTTGGTTGGTTGATTTTGTTTGTTTTTTTGGTGCCTTATTGCACTGAAAATTCCTGTCTTATTTTTTTCTGGCAAGACTCTTAGTGTTGTTGCTTCCCAGATTTGTACCTCCCATTTCGCTCATATTTTCTTCAGCTATATTATCTTGAGTTTTTCCAAGTGGTCTCATTCCATCTGATGGAATTTCTACTATTTTTTTTTTATTTAAAAAGTACTTTATATGTAATGCCATATTAAAATAACATTTTGGTTGCAAATTCAAGCAATTCAAAATTAGAAAATGCCAGAATTAACATAGCTCAAACAACCTTAATTATGTCCCTTTGAGTGTATGATAGTCTTTAATTACATGATCATAAACTATTTATACTATAGGATCCCTGCCTCAATTACTGGACGGGTGGACAGTGGAAGAGGCAGAGGATTACAAGAGGGGAGAGAATATCTCCTGTGAATAGGGTGTTGGATTCAGTCCCAGGAAAGTTGAATCCTATTCATGGCTCTGCCCCAAACTTTCTATTTAATGGTTGGAAAGACTGTCATAGTGCATATGCACAGAAGGACCAAATTAAGATTGCATAATGCATGAACCAGAGGGTTCATTTAGAGGGAGTGGATCAGGTTCCTAGGTGGGTCAGCTGATAACCACTGGGAATCTCTGGTGGGCATGTCCCAAGTTATTTATTGAAAACTATATGATCCAGTATCTGTTTTATAAATGTATTTAAGTTAATAAAGATCAAATCAAGACAGCATATTGCTAACACAAATCTACTACAAATGCCACTAAACTGTTAATTAATATAATTATATTAAGGTCAGGTCAATGAGTTAACAGTGATAATGGATTGAATCAATGGGTTCTCAACCTTTCCAGACTACTGTACCCCTTTCAGAAGTCAGATTTGTCTTACGTACCCCCCCCAAGTTTCACCTCACTTAAAAACTACTTGCTTACAGAATCAGATATAAAAATACAAGTGTGTCACAGCACACTATTACTGAAAAATTGCTTGCTTTCTCATTTTGTCTGTGAAATCTTAGTTTTTACTGACTTCGCTAGTGCTTTTTTTGTAATGTAACCTGTTCTAAAACTAAGCAAATATCTAGATGAATTGATATACTCCCTAGAAGATCTCCATGTACCTCCAAGGGTACACGTACCACCGATTGAGAATCACTAGTCTAGCACACTTTCTCAGTATCTGGAGTGCAATTACAATGGACAAAAATGGGTGATGAACATCATTCATTCTAGCTATACAATAGTTTACATCCCTGCGTCCCTCCAAAACCCTCTTCCCCACCTCCTCTTGGGGACCATTCTCATGAGAACATTCTCAAACAAGAAGTGGAATCTCTCTTACAGTGAGTAGTGATAGAGTGGGTTCCTCTTCAATATCAAGGGAGTGTTTTTTACTCAACATACTTCCTAGTACCCAAAAAGAAGGGCATTTGGAGAGCCATTTTTGATCTCTGCCATCTCAATTGCTTTATTTGCAAACTCAAGTTTTGTGTGGCCATGTTGTCATCTATAATTCCATCCCCTGGAAAAGGACATGTGGTTTACAGCTCACTCCATGAAGGACGCCTACTTTCACATGGACATCCACCCCTCTCATAGATGCTTTCTCATGTTCATGGTGGGCTCCACTTTCAATACAGTGTACTCCCTTTCAGCATTGCTACTGCCCCCACAGTCTTTACCAAGGTTTTCTCTGTAGTAGCAGCCGATATCAGATGCTGTGGTTTCATGGTCTTCCTCTACCTTGACTATTTGGCTGCTTGTCACCAGGTCACTCCAGGAGGCCCATGCATTGACTTCAACACTGCTGCAACTCCTCTCTTTTTTGGGGGTCAGTGTAAACGCTGAAAAATCTTTCCTCGCCGCAGACTTTAGACTTCATTGGGGCATCATTAAATTCAATCACACCAAGGGCTTACCTGCCAAGGGAGAGGTTTCAAGCTATGAGCGATATCATAGACCACATCATAAGCAACTCCTGAGTGTCTGTCAGTATCTATCTCTCTTTCCTAGGCCATATGGCTTCATGCACTTGTCATGCCATTTGTAAGACTCCACCTTCATTGTCCACAAGCGTGGCACCAAACTGTGTACTCAGCAGACTGACAGTTCATGAGCACCATAGTGACTGTTTGCACAAAAGCAATATTGTCCCTGTTATGTTGGAAAAATCCCTGCCAGGTATGTGTCAGTGTTCCCTTCCTTGCCTCTGCACTGGACAGGCCGACCATTACTGACATATCCATTTTAGGTTGGGGAGCCCACATGGACAGCCATATAGCACAATGCACCTGGACTTCTCGAGAGTCCAGGAAGTACATCAGTGTTCTAGAGCTGCGAGCAGTTTGAAGGGCTTGCAAAGCCTGTCTCCTGATCATTCAAAGTCACCATGCCCTCATAACATTAGATAACATCACAACCGTCTTTTACATCAACAAACAGGAGCGAGATCCATCCCCCTGTGTGCAGAAGCAGATTGTGGAACTAGTGCATTAGTAATCCCATTATGCTGTTGGCAGTCTACCTCCCAGGAAACCAGAATGTGATAGTGGACTCTCAGGAGACACTTTGCTGTCGATTACAAGTGGGAGCTACATGACTCTGGTGAACAATATTTTTGCTCTATGTGGGACTCCTACCAGGGATCTGTCTGCCTTCCAAACAAACAGGAAATGCAACATATACTTTTCCAGAGGAACCCTAAGTCACCACTCACAGGGTGATGCTTTACTCCCTCCAAGGTCAGATCATCTAAACTGTGCCTTCCCTCCATGATCACTCCTGTGCAAGATTCAGAAGGACAGGGCACAAGTCATTCTCATTACCCCTTACTGACCCATACAGTTTTGGTTCCCGAACCTCCTACACTTGTCATCTCAGGCACTGATCATTATTCAAACATTTCCCAATCTCTTCACTCAGGAGACCAGCAAGGTCAAGCATTCCTACGTCCCACATCCACTTCATCTCAGAGCCTTGGTTTAGGATTGGCATTCTCCTTAGAACAACCGTGTTCTGAAGCTATATAGAACATCCTTTCTAATAGTAGGAAGAATTCTACTAGAAAATGATTCCTAGCCATCTAAGCGCATCATAGACATATACCTTCAGAAGTTGCAGATATTTCTCTCATACTGTATTCTTTCCTTAAAGACAGCAGATTCATCCATCAGCTCCTTACGGGTCCATTTGGCAGCAGTCACTGCATGCCATCCCCCTTCACAGGGCTACTTGATCTTCATGCACACAGTGATTAGCAGATTCTGAAAAAGCCTAATCAGAACCTTTTCCATGTTTGTTTTTAAAGCCTACTCCTCAATGGGACTTGAACTTTATTATCTAAGTACTCAGTATGCCTCCTTTTGAACCATTAACTTCTCACTCCATGTCTCTCCTATCCATGAAGGTTGCATTCCTCGTAGCCATCATCTCAGCCGAGAGGGTTGGTCAGCTTGGAGAGCTGATGACAGATCCTCCTTACACTACATTCCATAAGGACAAAGTTTCATTATGTTTACATCCTAAATTCACCCCAAAGTTGTCTTGAATTTCACCTGAACCAGTCTATCCACTTACTAAAACCACGCTCGTGGTCAGAAGAAAGGACATTCCATTCCCTCAACGTTCAGCGAGCCTGAACCATTTACCTGCAGAGAACAAAACTAGCTATGAAGCCTTCTAGACTATTTGTTGCCTTAATGGAAAGGGTCTGGGGTCCGGCTATATCCTCTCAAAGAATCTCAAAATAGATCTTGGACTGTTTTTTGTTTTGCTATCAGCTGTCTAATCTTTCCTCCCTCCTCCTGAGGTAAGAGCTCATTCCTCAAAAATGCCAGCAACATCTATGGCATTGCTTCAAGAGGTGCTGTCAAGCTGTCTGGAGTGACTCAAGCATGAGTACCAACTTGGGCCAGATTGTTCAGAAGCAGAGCACAAACCCCAAACGGGTTGTGAATTCTATACTTAGATTTCACCAACCAAGTATCAAGTGTAAACTCCTCAGGCACTATAACAGGCTAACCATGGAGTCACAGGCAGTCCCCTTGGGTACTCGAGTCTGTTTGTCACCTAGGCAAGCTTGCCTTTGTGATAGATGGTCCTTTACACCAATAATCACAATAATATTCAGATTAATCCCAATCCCAGTCCCAAAAGACCAGTCACTTACCCCAGGTCAATTGCATTGTAGATTTTACACCAAAGATAACACTTGTAGACAATCCTATCATTAACTAAAGATTTCTTAACTATGAAGAAGAAATGGGTTGTTTACAAGTTTAAATCAGATAAACATAAACCCACAAATGAGTGACAGTCTTAAATTTCAAAAGGTAATAGCAACTTCTATAATAAGCAAGCTGTATATGTCCTTCGGGGCTAACCCAGGCCAAACACGGGGTATCTCTTGTTTAGGCTTAGTAATCCTTGCCCTTCAGAGTCCAAACAGTATAAAGATATAGTTTCTTCTTGTCAGGGATTTTTATTCCCTTCCACCAGAGTTCAAGCTGATGGGTGAGTCAATATGCACATCTCCTCATGGGTGTGGCAGGAAGTATTCAAGAAAGTCTGTCTTTTGTTCTCTGATATTCCACAATGGTTTGTTTCTCTGTGGGTCTTCTTTGTTGGGCAAGAGATAACACCTCCTGTGGTAAAACTGGTATTTCATATTTGGTAGTGCTTGTCTCCTGACAAATGGTTTATAGCAGTGGCTCTGAAACTTTTTTACTGGTGATCCCTTTCACATAGAAAGCCTCTGAGGCGACCCCCCCTTATAAATTAAAAACACTTTTTAATATATTTAACACTATTATAAATGCTGGAGGCAGAGCGGGGTTTGGGGTGGGGGTTGACAGCTCGCGACCCCCCATGTAATCACCTCGTGACCCCATGAAGGGTCCCGACACCCAGTTTGAGAACCCCTGATTTACAGTTTCAGAGCAAATACTTTTAGTTACAGAGCAAACACTGAAATATTACCTTATAACATGGGTGCAGCTACCATAAGTGAGACTAATGCACATGGCAACTTAAAGCATTTCATAAAGTTTAAACATATTCTTATAAACCTAACACCTATTTTAACAGTGCTAACACAGAGCTGAGATAGACTGTTTTCCAGCTATGAGTTTGTCAGTGCTAATTTGAGGCCTAAGAGGCTTGACATGAGCTGACACCTGGTCTGCCAGAGTCACAGGTGCCTCTGCTTGAGATTTCCATCTACACATTTGCGAGACACTATGCCTTGGTACAGGACTCCTTGGCTAATGCATATTTTGGAATGTCAGTCCTTCATTCGGCTCTGCCATCTACAATCTCTCACCCTCCTCCTTTTTGAGTACTGCTTGTCAGTCACCCCCAGTATAGTAGACATAGGAACCAGCACTCAAAGAAGAAGAGAAAGTTACTTACCTTATAGTAACTGGAGGCTCTTTGAGATGTGGAGTCCTTATCTGTATTCCCCTACCCACTTTCCTTCCCCTCTGCTTTTGATCTTCTCTGATTTGAGATAAAGAAGGAACTGGAGAGGAGGTTGGTCCACCCAGCCTTCTATCTCCTCAGTCAGTGGCATGAGGTGAGCCAGGGCCCATGTGTGGACCAACGGATACTGCTCTCAGAACTCTCCAGCTCTGGGCAAATGGCATGCTTGCATACCAACACTGGAATACAGATAGGGGACCACACATCTCGAACCTCCAGTTACATAAGGTAAGTATCTTTCTCTCATTTATAATGGCTAATCTATTCTCCCCACCCCAAAAAACAAAAACAAACCCACAAATACAGACTTTAACAAAATACTCTGAAAAGTGGATGTTTAGCAGCTCTCACTCAAATTATAGCGAACAGCTTGCCTTCTCTGGACATTTTCACGCAACACTATATTCAAAGATTTTACAACACAGCGTTTTAGGGCTATTTAAATTTGGGG
Source organism: Chelonia mydas (assembly GCF_015237465.2). Lineage (NCBI taxonomy): Eukaryota > Metazoa > Chordata > Testudines > Cheloniidae > Chelonia > Chelonia mydas. The sequence goes on from NC_057852.1 coordinate 107,775,838, forward strand.
ACTGTTCTTTCTGGTGCTTCCTCATGAGATCTTTGCATGCAATAATACATGTATGCACTCAGCCACACATTCGCACCCTAAAATAATAAAAAGGCTGGGCCATCTCCCAACTAATAAATACAAAACGACAAAATAAAAAGAGGGAAAAAAAGAGAAAAAAGGAGTTAGAACCCTTCCGCTCTCATGGCTGTGAAACTCATATGACATCAAGATCTCTGTCAAGCATTCTTAAAACTACAGTACCCACCTGCTGAAGTGAAAAAACAGATTGACAGAGCCAGAAGAGTACCCAGAAGTCACCTACTACAGGACAGGCCCAACAAAGAAAATAACAGAACACCACTAGCCATCACCTAAAACCCCAACTAAAACCTCTCCAGTGCATCATCAAAGATCTACAACCTATCCTGAAAGACGATCCGTCACTCTCACAGATCTTGGGAGACAGACCAGTCCTCACATACAGACAGCCCCCCAACCTGAAGCAAATACTCACCAGCAACCACACACCAAAAACACTAACCCAGGAACCTATCCTTGCAACAAAGTCCAATGCCAACTTTGTCCACATATCTATTCAAGTGACACCATTATAACACCTACTCACATCAGCCATGCCATCAGGGGCTCATTCACCTGCACATCTACCAATGTGATACATGCCATCATTTGCCAGCAGTGCCCCTCTGCCATGTACATTGCCAGACTGGACAGTCTCTACACAAAAGAATAAATGGACACAAATTTGACATCAGGAATCATAACATTCAAAAACCAGTCGGAGAACACTTCAACTTCTCTGGTCACTCCGTAACAGACTTAAAGGTAGCAGTTTTGCAACAGAAAAGCATCAACATCAGACTCCAATGAGAAACTGCTGAACTGGAGTTAATTTGCAAACTAGATACCATTATCTTGGGCTTGAACAGAGACTGGGAGTGGCTGGGTCATTATACAAATTGAATCCATTTCCCCATGTTAAGTATCCTCACACGTTCTTGTCGACTGTCTGAAATGGGCCATCTTGATTATCACTACAAAAGTTTTTTTTTTCTCCTGCTGATAATAGCTCATCTTAATTAATTAGCCTCTTAGAGTTGGTGTGGCAACTTCCACCTTTTCGTGTTCTGTGTATGTATGTATATCTTTGTACTATATGTTCCATTCTGTGCATCTGATGAAGTGGGCTGTAGTCCACGAAAGCTTATGCTCAAATAAATTTGTTAGCCTCTAAGGTGCCACAAGTACTCCTGTTCTTTTTGTGGATATAGACTAACACAGCTGCTACTCTGAAACCTGTCATATGACATAGAAGTTGTAAATGCAGTCAAGGGGATCAGGCAATGAAGTAGCTGTCATGGTACTTCATGTTTCCAGGGTCTTTGGGTACTGGGAGACTGGTCAGGCTGGTGTAGCCATGGTTTTGACTTCCAGGGAGCTAAGAATGTCAGTCTCTGATCAGGTGTCTTACTGGTCTGAAAGACTACGAGTCCTTTTGCATTTACCTTGCTGTATATCAGGGGTAGGCAACCTATGGCATGCGTGCCAAAGGCAGCACGCGAGCTGATTTTCAGTGGCACTCTCACTGCCCGGGTCCTGGCCACTGGTCCGGGGAGCTCTGGATTTTAATTTAATTTTAAATGAAGCTTTTTAAAACATTATTTACTTTACATACAACAGTAGTTTAGTTATATATTATAGACTTATAGAAAGAGACCTTCTAAAAACGTTAAACTGTATTACTGGCACGCAAAACCTTAAATTAGAGTGAATAAATGAAGACTCTTCACACCACTTCTGAAAGGTTGCAGACCCCTGCTGTATATCATTGTGGTTCTAGCTTGCTTCCCCATACAGTACCTTCCACGAGGTCTCTGGGCCTCAGGTGTGAAATACGCTTGAAGCCCTAAAACATGGTCCCTTCACATCGAAGTGGCAAGTTTTGGTCAAATGTGAGTTTGGGAACGTCACACATAAGACAGCAGTTTCCTTAAAATAGCCATTTTGCAACCATATTCTGTGTGAATCCCGAAATATCAAAAATGAAAAACATGAAGCCAGCTTTGAGGGAGTTGCCCTAGTTCAGTGACACGTGGTAACAGCATCCCAAAGAAGGCCTCAAAAAGGTCCATTAAAAAATTGTCTAATGGAAACAACCATTTCATCACGCATTCCTCAGCATTTCTTTATTATAAATTTAGATATGTCTGGACAGCTGTTGACAGCAACAAGAGAATTGGGGAACTGACCATTGAGCCTTAACTGGGTAAAAGTGCACAACTACCCTTTAGTGTAGTTTACCTTTAAGTTTATACTAGATCTGTATTCTCATATACATTATTTCTCACAATAAGCAACTTTAATTCTAACGGTTCCTGAAAAGTTTTGAATGCTTATCTGTGCAATCTCAACATCCTTTTAATGTAACTTTTATTATTTATTATTATACATATACAAACTCATCTAGCCATTTTGTCACTATCAGTACTAAAAAAAAGGACATATATACAACAATTTAGTGGGTTTTTGGAATATTATCATACTTAAATTTCAGGTCTCCATATCTGTACCTTGAAGAGTTGTTTTTAGTAATCTTAGCCATTTTACAAAAAATATATGTATAGTATTAATATCAGTTACAGAAATGTAATAGTAATTCAAATGACTTTTTTACTGCTTGTGCTAACCAAACAGATATAAGTACTATGTGTGTTGAATGCAGGGCCAGCTCTAGGCACCAGCAAAACAAGCAGGTGCTTGGGGTGGCACATTTCTAGGGGCGGCATTCCGGCGCTGGGAGGCAAGCCTGGGAGGGAGGAGAAGCCGAGCAGCAGCGCGCTCGGGGAGGCAGCGGTGGTGGAGCGGAGGCGAGCTGGGGCGGGGAGCAGTTCCTCTATCTCCCTCCCCCCCCGTTACTTCCTGCGCTCCCCCCCACTCACCTCTGCTCCGCCTGCTCCCCTGAACGCGCTGCCTCTCCCTTGCCTGAGAGGGAGGGGGAGAAGTGGAGCGACAGTGTGTTCAGGGGAGCAGGCGGAGCGGAAGTGAGCTAGGGCGGGGAGTTGCAGGGGGGAAGCTGCAGGAAGCAATGCCGGGGGGAAATGTGGCATGCCCAGGGGAGGAGGCAGGGCTGGGGATTTGGGAAAGGGGTGGAGTTGGTGCAGAGTGGGGCGAGCCATGAAAAAAAAGCTGGGGCAGCCAAAAAATTTTTTGCTTGGGGCGGCAAAAATCCTAGAGGCAGCCCTGGTTGAATGTATTTTAACAATAAAGTAGGTAAATTCCTAATAGCTCCATTGTAAATTGCTTACTTAATTAAACTTGAATACATGAAGTTAAAATGTTGTGTTAAAGCTTTTATGATTTCATTCACACTGAACTACTGTGACTTGCAAACTTGACTATGTGTTTACTGTATGACTTGAAATATATTCCCTGTATGTTCTTTTAGATTTTTAAATGAAAGTCCCAGTTACTTATTTTGCCCATCACCAAAGTGGGAGAAAAAAGCTGACTAATGCCACTTCTTCTTTTTTTTTTCTGTCAGGATTTGGCAGGAGGTGAATTGTATACCCAGCCAGCTGCTCTCTTGCATCCAGTTATTTATGCTACTTCTATAGTTCTGCTAATGTGCCTCTTGATGATCATAGTCAGCTATATATACCACCATAGGTAAGAAATAAAAAGAATGGAGATTTATCTAATGCAGATCCCAAGTTACACTTACACTTAGACTTACTGGATGAAATCAAGCAAACATTAATATAAAGAGGCTTGGAAGGATTCAGTTTTTTTTCCCCAGTAAATGTCAGTTTTATCGTACACATTCAAATGAACAAAAAATATTTCCATTAATGATGATCAAATTTACATATAGGCAAAGTAAGAAAAATACTGCTTGAGAAGTTCAGAATTTGATTTAAGGCTGTCTTTAAATATTTACTCTGTATTTTTTGACATGTGCTGTTGACAATTTGTTTTAATGGTTATAAAGCTTTAACTAATTGAATCTCAACGTCTCTTGTCACTGAATAATAGTCTGACAACCACCATAATTTCCCCAATGTGAATGTGAAAATCGAAGAAGATTGAAAAAATGCTTAAAAATAAACATCAGTATAAAAAACAATTGAATTCTGTGAAGCATAAATGTACATAAATGTACATAAATGAATTATTATCTTAGGCATATATGGTACAGAGCCCTGTCAAAATCTAAGTTTTAAAAGGCCAGCTTCAGACTCGTACACACTTCAGAATGTTGTCACGTATTATCCTTTAGGTTTAGAAATCCTACAGAAAAGTCTCATACATGCCTCTCATACATACCTTATCACAAATAGTGTTTTATATAGTAAAGCCCAAATGTTCAGTCAGACCTCCTTTTTGACTGGTACATTTTGTATCACAGAATTGTATCAGAATATTTTGCTTCTGCAAACAAATTGTTGGTGCAAATATCCATGATTAAATGGAATTGGATTTGACAACTAAGCCTTAATACTATGTATGCCTACATTTCTTTCCTCCTTGTACATGAAGTAAGAAACCCCTCTTTAGAATTAAGGACCAGTTTTTAAAGGTATTTAAGCGTTGCAGCGCTGAGCACAGCAATGCCTAAGTCTCATGTTCAAAAAGGATTAGGTACTCAGGAGCCAAAACTGTGTTTCTGAAAGAGAAGCATGTAATTATATGTTATATAGACTAACATATTTTTATTTAACAGTGTGATCAGGATCAGCGTTAAAAGCTGGCATATGTTAGTTAACCTGAGCTTCCATATTTTCCTGACATGCGTGATGTTTATTGGAGGTATAACTCAGACCAAAAGCACCAGCATCTGCCAAGCAGTAAGTAAACACAGAAGTAAGATTAGAAATGTAAGAAATCGTAATCAAATATACATACATGACCCATGGCTATTTTTAAAATATTGAATTATGGTCATATTTTAGCAAATATTCTCTCAATTATTTTACCCTAATTTCTTCAGAGAAAGATAAGGCAAAGCCAAAATTTGCTTAGCAACACTATATGGAAATTATTTAAATTTGCTATGTAAACAGAGCATGGATTTTTTAACAATCGTACCTGATTCCATTTGAGGAAACAAGTTACCAGCTTCATCACTCCTCTGTATGATTTGCAAAACAGCAGTAAATCTTGGCTTCAGATAGAGGTTTCATATATCTTCATCCACTCATGAGGGAAGGAATTGGAGCTAATCTGAAAACTGGAAGATTAATAGGACTGGGTGTTGGGAAAGAGAATACATGTTTGTTTTTTTAGAGTTTTGGAGGTAGTATCTCAAGTTCCTTTATGTAGTGGTTTTATTTCTAAAGGCTATCAATTCTAAATTCGGTTGTTTCAAGAACTGTGCATGGTTTTGTATGCCATATGGGGGAAAAAAGTAATAGACTATTTACTTTTTCCTACTACATGATCTCTTCAGGTTCCTTCCAGCCCTACAGTTCTATTATTCTACTCAGAATGAGAAAGTGACTTCTCATTCCTTCCCTTTTTAGGATTTGTTTCCACTTCAAAGACCAGTGGTTTTTATAAATAAAAGCCACCAGTTTCATCTGTTCCGTGATCTTCTGTAATTTCAGAGTGTTCGTTTTATATAGGGTTTCAGTGTTTGTAGCTCTACTGAGGCTGATGTTTGAGCTCAGAAAGTCATGTCTAAGCCAGTTTCAGGGTTTCAGCTGTAATAGCAGGTGCCATCTTGTATCAATGTCAGTGAAATGTTTCTTGAATTTTTATCATTTCTGTTTCTTACATCCAGTTTAAAACTCACTCTGAATATTAGGGTGACTCCTGGAGTGGCTAAAGAAAATACTTACTTTTCACAACACATTCATTTTCCTTTTAATTTCCTATATATAAGGCTGACCATTCAAAAGGGCAGCATACGTTCAATAACAAAAATCCTCAGCCTTTTCCTGCTGCTGTTCCACTGCCGGAGCTTTGCCCTGCTGCTAGAATTTCTCTCTCTCTCTCTGGAAGGGGAAGGCCTCTAGCAGCAGGGAACTGCTGAAGCCTTTTCCCACTGCCTCCCTACTTCCAGAGTCTTTTCCTGTGATAGGTAAAGGCTCCAGCGGTAGGGAGGCAGTGTGACGCTACTCCTGTTTTTTTGTTTTTGTTTTTTTTTTAAAAAGAGCACTGTAGGAGGAGGAGGCACATCCTAGACAAGTAGAGAGCCATGTAGGGTATATACTCAGGTTCACACCCACATCCTATGTGTGTCTTTACTCAGCTAAGCCATGCCTCACTGTCTGCACTGCTATTTATACCTGTGCTAGGAGAACTACATGTACACAAAAAAAGGTGCAGTGTAGGTGCATGCACACACTCGCACTCGTCTTCCAGGAAACAATACATGTCATTTCTACCTTTTTTGTTGCTGTCACTAAAGTGATGTGTGAACTCTGCTCCCCTTCACTCCATTCATTTCAATAAAAGTGTGAAATTCAAAGTTTCAGTGGGCACAGGCAGTTTTTTCTTAAACACCACCCAAGAAAATTTAATTTTAGAAAAGTAAACAGTCAATGCACCTTTAACGTTACATATGTAATCACAAAAAGTCTGAATTAAGCTACTGTTTTCCTAATAATAATCCATACTAATTCCATGAATCTATTAATTTGAATGACTAAGACTGTTAAATTTGTATCCAAATATATGTACTGTGGCTCCTGGTTGCCTTACATTAAAGTCAGTGGGTTATCTTGTTAGCCAACCACTTTCTGGCCCACCACATGCAGCGTGTACAAGATAGTTACCATAAGAACCTTACTTTTGCTGTTCCATCACTTTTTTGTATTTAAATGTCTAGCCGTAACATTATATTGACATTTTTTAAAACGTATGTGTTACATAAGTTATAAATATATTTGATTTATAATAAATGTTATTACATTTGTGAATGTTGTACCTGTTTTTCAGTTTATTTTTAAATGCCTAATCTATTCTTGTAAGAAACCATCATTTTAGGTGGTTTGTCATTTAAAACTAAGCCAAAATAAAACAAAAATATTCTGTAGAAGAGCTGAACTTTTAAAAAAAATTCAGGTGCATTAGGTGTTGTATAAATAATTATAAAAAGATTCTTTTGTCTGAACTAGTAAAGCTTGTGTTTTTAACCTTTATTTTCAAGGTTGGGATAATTCTGCATTATTCTACTCTTGCCACACTACTGTGGCTGGGAGTGACATCTCGTAACATCTACAAACAAGTTACTAAAAAAGCGAAGAGGTGTCAAGATCCTGATGAGCCACCTCCTCCACCTAGACCAATGCTCAGGTGAGAGCACCGTTTTGTTTAATGTCTGCTTTATTGTATGTCTTTCAGTTTGAATTTCTGAACTAAACATAATTTTGGGTGCTTTGAATGAAGTGGGAAATACTATCATGGGAAACATCCAGTAACACAGTGCTATAATATTTGGCACTCTTACAATACCTTTGTTGCAAGGCTTTCAAAGCTGTTTCCAGATTATTAACATAGGCCCCAAAACAATCATGAAATTGAGGAAGAGGATCATTCTTATTAGAGGAGGGTGGTATTCCTGTTTCTCAGATTAAGAAACTGAGGCACAGAGTCATGAAATTTTTTACCCAAGATCCTACGTGATAGCAGTAGCAGAATTTTTGGATTGGGATTTTGGGGTGGAATTATCAAAAGTGCTCAGCTTTGGTCTCACACTGTTCCCATTTAATTTGAAAATCTCACCATACATCTCCTGACTCCTAGTCCTGTGTTTTAAACACTGGAACTTCAAAAAAAAAAATTGCTTCAATTCAAGACGAAACTGTTCAGCAAATTCTCTGTGATTAGAGAAGAAAAATGTGTTAGACATGCTACTAGTACTTGGTAAATAAGAAAATTACAAAAATGCATTTCAGTTAGGATTTTCTTCATGTCTTCTAAAATTACTGAAATATAATTATTTTTTCTTCAAGTAAATTGTAGTGTTTTCTTTACTTGAAAATTATGATTTTAGTCTAGCATTAAAAAGTTTTATTCCAGAGCTGTGCTGAACTCATATCAATATTAATTAAACCTTGCTAACCCAGAATTCTCCACAAGGTGGCAGAAGTTGATTGGCTTTGTTTCCATTTAAAGCCAAATGGAACACTTATTTCAGAAATTTAATAAATCAGCAGCTAATATGAAAGTGCTTTTCTTACTGAGAACATTGGATAAAATTGAATTATATTATGTTTAACAGTTGAGGGCAGAAATACCTAGTTTATCCATTTAATCAGAGAAAGTAGGAGGTAATTACTAAATAACTAATGCAAGAGTTAGCAAGTGTTTGTTTTGCTTTCCTTGAGTAACTTTTAAGCAAATTTTCCTTAAATAAATAAATAAAACTATTCTAAATAGGTTTTTATACCATGCTCATCATTATAGTATGTGAGCACCTTCCAGTACATCATTAAGCAATGTGACTAACATCTGTCATGTTTCTTCACTCATCCTCTCACCAAGGGAAGATGTGTGTACAGTAGAGTATCTCTTTTTGGAAGCTTTTTAAATATACACACACACACTTCTGCTCACAAACAGGGAGGAATTGGTGGGGGAAGTAGAAGTGGGTGGCAACCTGGGCAGCAGTGACCATGAGATGGTTCTGGTCAGGATCCTGACAAAAGGAAGAAAGGAGAGCAGCAGAATATGGTCCCTGGACTTCAAAAAATCACACTTTGACTCCCTCAGGGAATTGATGGGCAGGATCCCCTGGGAGGCTGATATGAGGGGGAAAGGAGTCCAGAAGAGCTGGCTGTATTTTAAAGAAACCTTATTGAGCGAGCACAAACAAGCCATCTTGATGTGCAGAAAGAATAGTAAATATGGCAGGTGCCCAGCTTGGCTTAACAGAGAATTCTTCGGTGAGCTTAAACACAAAAAAGAAGCTTACAAGAAGTGGAAACTTGGACAGATAACTAGGGAGGAGTATAAAAATATTGCTTGAGCATGCAGGGGTGTAATCAGGAAGGCCAAAGCACAATTGGAGTTGCAGCTAGCAAGGAATGTGAAGGGTAACAAGAAGGGTTTCTACAGGTATATTAGCAACAAGAAGGTGGTCAGGGAAAGTGTGGGACCCTTACTGAATGGAGGAGGAAACCTAGTGACAGATGATGTGGAAAAAGCTGAAGTACTCAATGCTTTTTTTGCCTCGGTCTTCACAGACAAGATCAGCTCCCAGAATGAGGCACTGAGCAGCACAGAATGGGGAGGAGGTGAGCAGCCCTCAGTGGTGAAAGAACAAGTTAAGGACTATTTAGAAAAGCTGGATATGCACAAGTCTATGGGGCTGGATGCAATGCACCCGACTGTGCTGAGGGAGTTGGCTGATGTGATTGCAGAGCCATTGGCCATTATCTTTGAAAACTCGTGGCGATCAGGGGATGTCCCGGACGATTGGAAAAAGGCAAATAATAGTGCCCATCTTTAAAAAAGGGAAAGAGGAGAATCCGAGGAATGACAGACTGGTCAGCATCACCTCAGTCCCTGAAAAAATCATGGAGCAGGACCTCAAGGAATCCATTTTGAAGCACTTGGAGGAGACGAAGGTGATCAGGAACTGTCAACATGGATTCACCAAGGGCAAGTCATGCCTGACCAACCTGATTGCCTTCTATGATGAGATAATTGGCTCTGTGGATATGGGGAAAGTGGTGGATGTGATATACCTTGACTTTAGCAAACCTTTTGATACGGTCTCCCACAGTATTCTTGCCAGCAAGTTAAAGTAGTGTGGATTGGATGAATGGACCATAAGATGGATAGAAAGCTGGCTAGATAGTCCGGTTCAACAGGTAGTGATCAATGGCTCAGTGTCTGGTTGGCAGCGGGTATCAAGCAGAGTGCCCCAGGGGTCAGTCCTCGGGCGGGTTTAGTTCAACATCTTCTTCATTAATGATCTGGATGATGGGATGGATTGCACCCTCAGCAAGTTTGTGAATGACACTAAGCTGGGGGGAGAGGTAAATATGCTGGAGGGTAGTGATAGGGTCCAGAGTGACCTAGACAAATTGGAGGATTAGGCCAAAATAAATCTGATGAGGTTCAACAAGGACAAGTACAGAGTCCTGCACACAGGACAGAAGAATCCCATGTACTGCCACAGGCTGGGGACTAACTGGCTAAGCAGCAGTTCTTGCAGAAAAGGACCTGGGGATTACAGTGGAGGAGAAGCTGGATATGAGTCAGCAGTGTGCCCTTGTTGCCAAGAAGGTTAACAGCATATTGGGTTGCATTAGTATGAGCATTGCCAGCAGATTGAGGGAAGTGATTATCCCCCTCTATTCGGCACTGGTGAGGCCACATCTGGAGTATTGCATCCAGTTTTGGGCCCCCCATACAGAAAGGATGTGGACCAATTGGAGAGAGTCCAGCGGAGGGCAATGAAAATGATTAGGAGGCTGGGACAGGTGATTTATGAGGAGAGGCTGAGGGAACTGGGCTTATTTAGTCTGCAGAAGGGAAGACTGAGGGTGGATTTGATAGCAGCTATCAACTACATGAAGAGGGGTTCCAAAGAGGATGAAGCTAGGCTGTTCTCAGTGGTGGCAGATGACAGAACAAGGAACAAGGGTCTCAAGTTGCAGTGGGTGAGGTCTAGGTTGGATATTAGGAAAAACTATTTCACTAGGAGTGTGGTGAAGCACAGGAATGGGTTACCTAGGGAGGTGGTGGAATCTCCACCCTTAGAGGTTTTTAAGGCCTGGCTTGACAAAGCCCTGGCTGGGATGATTTAGTTGGGGTTGGTCCTGCTTTGAGCAGGGGGTGTACTAGATGACCTCCTGAGGTCTCTTCCAACCCTAATCTTCTATGATTCTGTATTTGAGAAGGCAAGACCAAAGAAATGCATGTTGAATGTAGACCAGAAAGTGGAGGTTTGTGGTGGTCCTTAATTCCTGGGGGATTTCATTCCACGGTCTCGGGTTGGCCTCTGAGAAAGTTTTGTGTCCCACACAGGCGAACTTTTACTCTTATTGTGGAGAGTTAGATTGTACCTGAGGAGCAAAATTGTCAATCATGGTCTCCATTCTGGAGCTTTAGGTGATGTTTCAGATATCCTGGCCCAGACCATTGAACACTTTGAAGACAAGGACTGAGATCCTGAACTTGATTTGACGTTCTGTGGAAAGCCAGTGTAGAAAGTGGAGGGCAGGTTTGGTATAGTCGTGGTAGCCTATCTTGCTGGGGAGATGTGCTTCAGAGTTCTGTATCAGTTGGTGTTTCCTAAGGCCTGAAGGCTCATGCCCATGTTTACTGCATTACTGTGATCTAGCCAAGAGGTGATAAAGGTATGCATAACTGAGTCCAGGTCACCGTCCATGAGGATGAGACAGTCACCAACCAGATTTGGTAGAAAGCATTAATCTTGGGTGCTGCTAGGTGAGAGCATAGTGTTAGTGAAGAATTCAGGATCAAGTCTAAACAATGGACTGACAGGAGATCATCCATCAATGCCACTAAAGTTGTTTCCATCCCATGCGCTGGCCTGAATCCAGATAGCATCAGATCTAGGATATTCACTTCAGTTAGATGAGCTTGTGGTTGGCCTTGGGCTAGCTTCTCTGAGACTATTCAGGAATAGGTCATTTGACACAGGGTGCTAGTTGGCTAGAGTCAATGTATCCAGGGTGGGTAGATTTTTTCCAGTGTTGGTCAGACTGTTGTGTGTTTGAAGGAGGAAGGAAAGATTCCTTCCCTGAATGAGTTGTTAGCTACTTTGGTCAGGAGTGATACCAGTTCATGTCTCTTTCAGAAGCCAGGAAAAGCAAGAGTTGGATTCACAGGGCTTGGGTCACGATTTCTTTAGGATGTCCAGAACATCTTGATGCGTGAATATACTGAACTTTGGGAGACAGTCTATTGGTTGGTGGGTGCAGGCAGGTTGGATATAGGTTGCTTGGGAAGACTTTCCAAATGTGTGTTCCCATCAGCAGAGTACAGAGAGAGTTTTTCGCAGCCGTTGGTTCTGAAGCAATCTGTAGAGAGTCAGCGTATGTCTATGCAGGAGCTGAAAAGTGTAATTTCCAGCTCAGATAGACATACCTGTACTAGCTCTGATTGAACCAGCTTGTTAACATAAGAATGGCCAAACTGAGTCAGACCAAAGTTCTGTCCAGCCCAGTATCCTGTCTACCGACAGTGGCCAATGCCAGGTGCCCCAGAGGGAGTGAACCTAACAGATAATGATCAAGTGATCTCTCTCCTGCCATCCGTCTCCACCCTCTGACAAACAGAAGCTAGGGACAGCATTCCTTACCCGTCCTGGCTAATAGCCATTAATGGACTTCCCTCCATGAATTTATCTAGTTCTCTTTTAAACCCTGTTGTAGTTCTAGCCTTCACAACCTCCTCAGGCAAGGAGTTCCACAGGTTGACTGTGCGCTGAGTGAAGAAGAACTTCCTTTTGTTTGTTTTAAACCTGCTGCCCATTAATTTAATTTGGTGGCCCCTAGTTCTTATATTATGGGAACAAGTAAATAACTTTTCCTTATACACTTTCTCGACACCACTCATGATTTTATATACCTCTATCATATTCTCCCTTAGTCTCCTCTTTTCCAAGCTGAAAAGTCCTAGCCTCTTTAATCTCTCCTCATATGGACCTGTTCCAAACCCTTAATCATTTTAGTTGCCCTTTTCTGAACCTTTTCCAATGCCAGTATATCTTTTTTGAGATGAGGGGACCACATCTGTATGCAGTATTCGAGATGTGGGCATACCATGGATTTACATAAGGGCAATAAGATATTCTCCATCTTATTTTCTGTCCCTTTTTTAATGATTCCTAACATCCCGTTTGCTTTTTGGACTGTCTCTACACATTGCGTGGACGTCTTCAGAGAACTATCCACGATGACTCCAAGATCTTTCTCCTGATTAGTTGTAGCTAAATTAGCCCCCATCATATTGTATGTATAGTAGGGGTTATTTTTTTCCAGTGTGCATCACTTTACATTTATCTACATTAAATTTCATTTGCCATTTTGTTGCCCAGTCACTTAATTTTGTGAGATCTTTTTGAAGTTCTTCACAGTTTGCTTTGGTCTTAACTATCTTGAGCAGTTTAGTATCATCTGCAAACTTTGCCACCTCACTGTTTATCCCTTTCTCCAGATCATTTATGAATAAGTTGAATAGAATTGATGCTTGAACTGACCCTTGGGGAAAACCACTAGTTACCCCTCTCCATTCTGAAAATTTGCCATTTATTCCTACCCTTTGTTCTGTGTCTTTTAACCAGTTCTCAATCCATGAAAGGATCTTCCCTCTTATCCCATGACAACTTAATTTACGTAAGAGCTTTTGGTGAGGGACCTTGTCAAAGGCTTTCTGGAAATCTAAGTACACTATGTCCACTGGATCCCCCTTGTCCACATGTTTGTTTGACCCCCTCAAAGAACTCTAATAGATTAGTAAGACGTGATCTCCCTTTACAGAAACCATGTTGACTTTTGCGCAACAATTTATGTTCTTCTATGTGTCTGACAATTTTATTCTTTACTATTGTTTCATCTAATTTGCCCGGTACTGACGTTAGACTTACCGGTCTGTAATTGCGAGGATCACCTCTAGAGCCCTTCTTAAATATTGGTGTTACATTAGCTATCTTCCAGTCATTGGATACAGTAGCTGATTTAAAGGACAGGTTACAAACCATAGTTAATAGTTCCGCAATTTCACATTTGAGTTCTTTCAGAACTCTTGGGTGAATGCCATCTGGTCCCGGTGACTTGTTACTGTTAAGTTTCTCAATTAATTCCAAAACCACCTCTTGTGACACTTCAATCTGTGACAATTCCTTAGATTTGTCACCTACAAAAGACGGCTCAAGTTTGGGAATCTCCCTAACATCCTTAGCTGTGAAGACTGAAGCAAAGAATTCATTTAATTTCTCGTCTTTAAGTGCTCCTTTTGTATCTCGATCATCCAGGGGCCCCACTGGTTGTTTAGCAGACTTCCTGCTTCTGATGTACTAAAAAACATTTTGTTATTACCTTTTGAGTTTTTGGCTAGTTGTTCTTCAAACTCCTTTTTGGCTTTTCTTATTACATTTAATTTGGCAGTGTTTATGCTCCTTTCTATTTACCTCACTAGGATTTGACTTCCACTTTTTAAAAGATGCTTTTTTATCTCTCACTGCTTCTTTTACATGGTTGTTAAGTCACGGTGGCTCTTTTTTAGTTCTTTCACTGTTTTTTTAATTTGGGGTATACATTTAAGTTGAGCCTCTATTATGGTGTCTTTGAAAAGTGTTCATGCAACTTGCAGGGATTTCACTCTAGTCACTGAACCTTTTAATTTCTGTTTAACTAATCTCCTCATTTTTGCATAGTTCCCCTTTCTGAAATTAAATGCCACAGTGTTGGGCTGTTGAGGTGTTCTTCCCACCACAGGAATGTTAAATGTTGTTATATTATGGTCACTATTTCCAAGCGGTCCTGTTATAGTTAAAAATGGAAAGTGTAACATTGGTGGCACAAGTGATAGGAGGGACTAGCTGTCCAAGGTTGTACCTAGGGTTTCACGTAGAATTGTATGCTGCATGGCCAGTCCATCCTACTGCTCATGCAACCACTGCTATACGTGCATGCTAGCTTGATTAGAGCTAGTGTGGGTATGTCTGTCTACCTGAACTGGAATTCTCACCTAGCTCCAGTTTAGACATACCTTCAGGATTCATTCAGTTTACTCCTTGGGGTGCGATTTGAAAGCTTCTGTGGAGGCTGATAGAAAGGTAGGTTCTCTTGGCCTGTATGATACAGCTCTAGCATAGGCTTGGAGGAATTTGTTGTTTCATCTTGTCTGTATCTGTCTTCCATTTTTTCTCCCGTTTGTGCTTGTTTCCATCCCTCTCTTCATCTGTTGCAGGACCTCAAAAACTACTTTACCTTTCATTTATTTCTATCTGTTATGCACCCTAATACCAAATAATTTCATACAGATTATTATATTACTAATTTTTTTCGGAAAAAGTGCAATTACAGTTGTTATGGAGATTGTCAGTCTTTAGTACAAGAATGGCAAAAGAGTTTAAAAATAAATTTATTCCTCCAACAGAAAGTGGAGCTTATATTTTATGGTTATCACAATGGAAAGCAAAGAAGGTCTCATGGTTAAAATTGCATTATCAAGACTAACGGAGGAATTGGTAGTGACTCGAAAAAAGTGATCATGAATAGATAGACTGATCATGATAGACTTCATGATTCTTAGGAAAGGAAGGAAATGAGTGAGAGTAGCAAAATGACAATGGTATTGAAAAAAAGCCAACTTAAATGGATTCAGAGAACTGGTAGGTCAAATCCCATGAGAAGAAAATATAAGAGAAAAAGGAGAGCTGGTAGTTTCTTAGAGACGTTATTAAAGGTACAACAGCAAACTATCCTGATGTGAGGGAAAGATAGGAAGAATAGTAAGAGGCCAATATGGCTGCATCAGGAATTCTTTAATTACCTGAAAATCAAAGCTATAAAAAGTGGAAACATGAACAAATTGCTAAAGATGAGTGCAAAAGAATAGCACAAGATAAAATCAAATACACATTACAAAATGCAGAATAACTGGCTAGGCATTAGTACTGCTGAAAAGGATCTCGGGGTTGTAGTGGATCACAGCTTGAATGTGAGTCAGCAATTGGTGAAGTTGTGAAGAAAAGCTTATATTCTGAGGTATATTAACACGAGAGCAGTATACAAGACACAGGAACTAATTGCCTAATGAGGCCTCATCTGGAGTACTGTGTTAAGTTCTGGGTACCACACTTTAAGAAGATGAGGACGAATTGGAGAGAGTCCAGAGGAAAGCTACACAAATGATTAAAGGTTTAGAAAATATGATATATGTTGAAAGGTTAAAAATGGGGCATGTTACGTCTTGAGAAAAGAGGGGGTGGTGGGTCATGTTAAAAGCTGTTATAAAGAGGACGGTGCTCAGTTGTTCTTCATGTCCACAAAGGTAGGACAAGAAGTAAATCGGTTTGATCTTCAGCAAGAGAGCTCTAGGTTAGCTGTTAGGGAAAACTTTCTAACTATAAGGATAGCTGAGCACTGGAATAAGCTTCCAAAGGAGGTTGTGGAATCCCCATCATTGGAGGTTTTTAAGAACAGGTAAGACAAACACCTGTCAGGGATGGTCTAGATTTACTTGGTCCTGCCTCAGATCAGGGGGGCTGGACTAGATGACCTCTTGAGTTTCCTTTCAGCCCTACATTTATGTGATACTGTATGTACCAATAACCATCTGTCCACCTTACTTCTTGTTTGTTCCTTTTCCATATCACACCATCTTTCTATTTTAGATTGCAGGCTCTTCAGGTTAGGAACTATGCTGCCTTTTCCAATTTTTTTTTTAAACATATTTAAGGTGCAACTAGTGTGGCATGGGATTGGGAGTCAGTCTCAAATATAATCCTTCCTCTGCTGCTGCTGGCTTAGTATGACAGGAGGTGACTTAACCTCTCTGTCCATACCACCAAGAGTCCTCATCACTTAAAGACTAGTGTTTGGATATCTGAAGTTAGGTACTTAAATCCATACTTAGGCAACTAAATAAGTGGCCTGATTTTTAGAAATGCTGAGCACCCTAAACTTCTGTTGACTTCAGTCAGAGGAGGCATTCAGCACCTTTGAAAATCAGGTTGCTAATTTACATCCTGAAAAACAAACTTAAGGAGCTAATTTTGATAATTTTAGCCATAATGTCTTTTCAGTTTCCCTGTCTATAAATTGGGAATAATACCGAACTACCAGGAACGTTGTGAGGAGCAATTAGCTAATGTTTGTGAAGCCTCTAGAATAGAATCATAGAATCATAGACTATCAGGGTTGGAAGGGACCTCAGAAGGTCATCTAGTCCAACCCCCTGCTCGAAGCAGGACCAAGTCCCAGTTAAATCATCCCAGCCAGGGCTTTGTCAAGCCTGACCTTAAAAACCTCTAAGGAAGGAGATTCTACCACCTCCCTAGGTAACGCATTCCAGTGTTTCACCACCCTCTTAGTGAAAAAGTTTTTCCTAATATCCAATCTAAACCTCCCCCACTGCAACTTGAGACCATTACTCCTCGTTCTGTCATCTGCTACCATTGAGAACAGTCTAGAGCCATCCTCTTTGGAACCCCCTTTCAGGTAGTTGAAAGCAGCTATCAAATCCCCCCTCATTCTTCTCTTCTGTAGACTAAACAATCCCAGCTCCCTCAGCCTCTCCTCATAAGTCATGTGTTCTAGACCCCTAATCATTTTTGTTGCCCTTCGCTGGACTCTCTCCAATTTATCCACATCCTTCTTGTAGTGTGGGGCCCAAAACTGGACACAGTACTCCAGATGAGGCCTCACCAATGTCGAATAGAGGGGAACGATCACATCCCTCGATCTGCTCGCTATGCCCCTACTTATACATCCCAAAATGCCATTGGCCTTTTTGGCAACAAGGGCACACTGCTGACTCATATCCAGCTTGTCGTCCACTGTCACCCCTAGGTCCTTTTCCGCAGAACTGCTGCCTAGCCATTCGGTCCCTAGTCTGTAGCTGTGCATTGGATTCTTCCGTCCTAAGTGCAGGACCCTGCAC
Source organism: Chelonia mydas (assembly GCF_015237465.2). Lineage (NCBI taxonomy): Eukaryota > Metazoa > Chordata > Testudines > Cheloniidae > Chelonia > Chelonia mydas. Next base: position 107,793,427 of record NC_057852.1, read on the forward strand.
TTATCCTTATTGAACCTCATCAGATTTCTTTTGGCCCAATCCTCCAATTTGTCTAGGTCCTTCTGTATCCTATCCCTCCCCTCCAGCATATCTACCACTCCTCCCAGTTTAGTATCATCCGCAAATTTGCTGAGAGTGCAATCCACACCATCCTCCAGATCATTTATGAAGATATTGAACAAAACCGGCCCCAGGACCGACCCCTGGGGCACTCCACTTGACACCGGCTGCCAACTAGACATGGAGCCATTGATCACTACCCGTTGAGCCCGACAATCTAGCCAACTTTCTACCCACCTTATAGTGCATTCATCCAGCCTATACTTCCTTAACTTACTGACAAGAATACTGTGGGAGACCGTGTCAAAAGCTTTGCTAAAGTCAAGAAACAATACATCCACTGCTTTCCCTTCATCCACAGAACCAGTAATCTCATCATAAAAGGCGATTAGATTAGTCAGGCATGACCTTCCCTTGGTGAATCCATGCTGGCTGTTCCTGATCACTTTCCTCTCATGCAAGTGCTTCAGGATTGATTCTTTGAGGACCTGCTCCATGATTTTTCCAGGGACTGAGGTGAGGCTGACTGGCCTGTAGTTCCCAGGATCCTCCTTCTTCCCTTTTTTAAAGATTGGCACCATAATATCTAAAAGCTGTGCTTATCAACTTACTTAGCACTCAGAATATCCTCATTTGATCTAATTGGTCTCCTGGCTCAGGAATTTTCACGCTTTTTCCCTTTTATCACCTCCTCCCCTCCTTTCTATCTTTTTTTTTATTATCCTCTGATGACTCCTCCTTCCTTTTACTCTGTGTCCCTGTGAGATTCTTACTATGGTGGTGTTTTAGGGTGTGTTGGAAGAGGTGAATATACTCAGTTCACTTTTTGAGCTGAATATACTCAGAGTTGGGTTCGTTCTGATGTCCTCTGGCAAGCTAGTCGATGACCCACTGTTATGGACGCTCTATCCCCAGGAAGTCAGTCAGTAAGACCCATTTTGTCATGCATCTGCCTTAGAGGGCTACAGGTGATGAGGCAGTCACTGAAATAACAAGGAACACCAATCCATTTACGGTCATGTAATGTAGAAACAGGACTTTGCTTTGGGCCAAATTCAAACAGGGAGCCAGTGGATTACACTTAGCAACAGAGTTGCCCTTTGTTGCTTAAGAGTTGGTGTTAATATAGGCTATGAGCCCCTTGTCTATGCCTGGTTTCAGAGTAACAGCCGTGTTAGTCTATATTCGCAAAAAGAAAAGGAGGACTTGTGGCACCTTAGAGACTAACCAATTTATTTGAGCATGAGCTTTCGTGAGCTACTCCGATGAAGTGAGCTGTAGCTCACGAAAGCTCATGCTCAAATAAATTGGTTAGTCTCTAAGGTGCCACAAGTCCTCCTTTTCTTTTTGTCTATGCCTGTTCTCTTGTCAGCTGCCCTAGTTCCCCCCCCCATCCTCTGTTCCATCCTGCTTCTTTGAGCCCCTCCAACTCCTTCCTCCTTCCCAGAGAGCTCCTCCAAGTCCCCCCTGCGCACACATACATGCGTGCTGTCCCCAGAGCTCCCTGAACACTTTCACCAAAATTTTGTTTTGTGAAACAAGCTGCTGCTGTGTCTGAGATCCTCCTCCTTTTCTGAAGAACAGGACTTCTCCAAAACTGCAAATGCTTGAGAATTCATATACAATAATATCTCTTTCCTTGTCCGATATGGGTGATCTGCCAGTAACAAACTTAACACAGCACCTAAGCAAAAGGATGAAAGATTAACAACCTTCCCCAGGTTGATAGCTTACTGCCTTGGCTCTCTGCACTCTGCTGCTGACTTCTTTGACAACTCCTCCTGGGCCTGACTCACTGACATGACTTACCCTTTCTCTTCCCAGTCTGAGGGAGAAGCCATCAATTGTTAGCAGGTGAAGGCAGGTTATATCACGAGGGAAACCTTGAGATTGAGGGTAATGATTTCACCAAAGCCCCAATCTGCCAGCTAGCTACCTGTGACTGACCTTACTTTTCTCAGTAAAGCACCATCTAAAGTTTCCAAAACCCTGGGAATGTATCTGGTTTTCAGGTGGATGATACCTGGATATTAGAGAGGTGATTAAGAAAAAGCAGAAAGCCTACAAGGAGTGGAAGATGGGAGGGATTAGCAAGGAAAGCTACCTTATTGAGGTCAGAACATGTAGGGATAAAGTGAGAAAGGCCAAAAGCCATGTAGAGTTGGACCTTGCGAAGGGAATTAAAACCAATAGTAAAAGGTTCTATAGCCATATAAATAAGAAGAAAACAAAGAAAGAAGAAGTGGGACCGCTAAACACTGAGAATGGAGTGGAGGTTAAGGATAATCTAGGCATGGTCAATATCTAAAGAAATACTTTGCCTCAGTCTTTAATGAGGAGTTTAGGGATAATGGTAGGACGACAAATGGGAATGAGGATGTGGAGGTAGATATTACCACATCCGAGGTAGAAGCCAAACTTGAACAGTTTAATGGGACTAAATCGGGGGGGCCCAGATAATCTTCATCCAAGAATATTAAAGGAACTGGCACATGAAATTGCAAGTCCATTAGCAAAAATTTTTAATGAATCTGTAACCTCAGGGGTTGTACCATATGCCTGGAGGATTGCTAACATAGTTCCTATTTTTAAGAAAGGCGGGAGGAGGGGAAGTGATCCGAGTAACAACAGGCCTGCTAGTTTGACATCTGTAGCATGCAAGGTCTTGGAAAAAATCTTGAAGGAGAAAGTAGCTAAGGACATTGAGGCCAATGGTAATTGGGACAAAATACAACATGGTTTTACAAAAGGTAGATCGTGTCAAACCAACCTGGTCTCCTTCTTTGAGAAAGTAACAGATTTTTTAGACAAAGGAAATGCAATGAATCTAATTTACCTCTATTTCAGTAAGGCATTTGATACAGTTCCACATGGGAAATTATTAGCTAAATTGGAAAAGATGGGGATCAATATGAAAATTGAAAGGTGAATAAGAAACTGGTTAAAGGGGAGATTACAATGGGTCACACTGAAAGGTGAACTGTCAGGCTGGAAGGAGGTTACTAGTGGAGTTCCTCAGGGATCGGTTTTGGGACCAATCTTACTTAATCTTTTTATTACTGACCTTGGCACAAAAAGCGGGAATATGCTAATAAAGTTTGCGGATGACACAAAGCTGGGAGGTATTGCCAATACAGAGAAGGACTGGGATATCATACAGGAAGATCTGGATAACCTTGTAAAATGGAGTAATAGCAATAAGATAAAATTTAATAGTGAAAAGTGCAAGGTCATGTATTTAGGGATTAATAACAAAAATTTTTGTTATAAATTGGGGACGCATCACTTGGAAGTAACAGAGGAGGCGAAGGACCTCGGAATATTGGTTGATCACAGGATGACCAGGAGCCACCAATGTGATAGGGCTGTGAAAAAATCTAATGCAGTCTTGGGATGTATCAGGCGAGGTATTTCCAGTAGAGATAAGGAGGTGTTTAGTACCGTTATACAAGGCACTGGGGAGACCTCATCTGGAATATTGTGCGTAGTTCTGGTCTCCCATGTTTAAGAAAGATGAATTCAAACTGGAACAGGTACAGAGAAGGGCTACTAGGATGATCCAAGGAATGGAAAACCTGTCTTATGAAAGGAGACTCAAGGAGCTTGGCTTGTTTAGCCTAACCAAAAGAAGGCTGAGAGGAGATATGATTGCTCTCTATAAATATCAGATGGATAAATACCACGGAGGGAGAAGAAATTATTTAAGCTCGGTACCTATGTGGACACAAGAACAAATGGATATAAACTGGCCATCAGGAAGTTTAGCCTTGAAATTAGGTGAAGGTTTCTAACCATGAGAGGAGTGATGTTCTGGAACAGACTTCCAAGCGGAGCAGTGGGATAAAAGACATATCTAGCTTCAAGACTAAGCTTGATAAGTTTATGGAGGGGATGGTATGATGGAATAGCCTAATTTTGGCAATTAATTGATCTTTGACTGTTAGCGGTAGATAAGCCCAATGGCCTGTGATGGGATGTCAGATGGGGTGGGATCTGAGTTACTACAGAGAATTCTTTCCTGGGTGTCTGGCTGGTGAGTCTTGCCCACATGCTCAGGGTTTAGCTGATAGCCATATTTGGGGTCAGGAAGGAATTTTCCTCCAAGGCAGATTGGCAGAGGCCCTGTGGGTTTTTTGCCTTTCTCTGCAGCGTGGGGCATGGGTCACTTGCTGGAAGATTCTGTGGATCTTGAAGTCTTTAAACCACAATTTGAGGACTTCAATAGCTCAGACATAGGTTAGAGGTTTGTTACAGGAGTGGGTGGGTGAGATTCTGTGGCCTGCATTGTGCAGGAGGTCAGACTAGACAGTCATAATGGTCCCTTCTGACCTTAAAATCTATGATTCTATGATTAGCCTTTTCTTAAGGGCCTTTTTAGCTCATGGTGGCTAAATAAAGTCTCTTTAAACTGTTGGAAGAACCATTAATAACTTTGCCCTATTTTTAGATTCTACCTTATTGGCGGAGGAATCCCTATCATAGTTTGTGGGATAACAGCAGCAGCTAACATCAGGAACTACGGCAGCAGGCCTAATGCACCATAGTGAGTATTGGATATTTGACAGCTTTATAATAAATTGTTATGATTTTTGGTTGTCATTTTTTGGAAGATATGCCACATAGCCAAGACTTATTTCAACAGTTCAAAATGATACTTAAATATTGTGACTTCTGAGAGGTCATCTGTCTTGATGTGCTATCTTTTTTTGTGTTTTTTTCCAGTTGCTGGATGACATGGGAACCTAGCTTAGGAGCCTTTTATGGACCAGCTAGCTTCATAATTTTCATAAACTGCATGTATTTTCTCAGCATCTTTATACAATTGAAACGACACCCTGAACGCAAATTTGAACTTAAAGAGCCAGCTGAGGAACAGCAGCGTTTAGCAACCAGTGAACATGGGGACCTGAATCATCAGGATTCAGTGTCAGTCTCACTGGTTTCCACATCAGCTTTGGAGAATGAGCACAGTTTTCAAGCTCAGCTTCTGGGAGCAAGCCTCGCTTTGTTTTTGTATGTTGCTTTGTGGATTTTCGGGGCCTTGGCAGTTTCTCTGTATTATCCCATGGACTTGATTGTTAGTTGCTTTTTTGGGATCACATGTTTAAGCCTTAGTGCCTTTCTTATGATGCATCATTGTGTTAATAGGGAAGATGTCAGGCATGCTTGGATAACAGCCTGCTGTCCTGGAAGGAGCACATACTCAGTGCAAGTTAATGTTCAGCCCTCCAATTCCAGTGGGACTAATGGAGAGACTCCTAAGTGTACCAACAGCAGTGCGGAATCTTCGTGCACTAATAAGAGTGCATCAAGCCTAAAAAATTCTTCTCAAGGTTGTAAACTAACCAACATACAGGCTGCAGCAGCTCAATGCCATCCTAATTCTTTACCACTGAACACAGGTCCTCAGCTTGATAACAGTCTGACTGAGCATTCAGTAGACAATGACATCAAAATGCATGTGGCTCCATTAGAGATTCAGTTTCGAACAAATGGACACCAAAGCCGGCATCATAAAAACAGAAGTAAGGGACATCGCGCAAGTAGGCTTACAGTATTGAGGGAGTATGCATACGATGTCCCCACCAGTGTGGAAGGAAGTGTACAAAATGGCTTATCTAAAAATCGACAAAGCAACAGTGAAGGACATTCAAGGAGTCGAAGAGCCTATTTAGCATACAGAGAACGCCAGTATAACCAGTCGCAACAAGATAGCAGCGATGCTTGCAGTACGCTTCCAAAAAGCAATAAAAATAGTGAAAAACCCATTGCTACAAACAACAAAAAGGATGTTCTGAGGAAACCAATAGTAGTTGAACTTGAAAGCCAGCAAAAATCATATGGCTTAAATTTAGCCATTCAGAATGGACAACTTAAAGGCAGTGGACAGGATGGACCCTTGCTCACTGCAGATAGCACTGGCAATATTAGGACTGGGTTATGGAAACATGAAACTACTGTGTAGCAATATTGTACTACTTCATGAGAGAAATTCATGTGAACTGTGATTCACACATTCCCTAAAGCTATTAACGCTTTTAAAAACTGTTTACAAACAATTGGTACTTCATGCAAGGAGGAGAAAAGAGAATCTGCCGTGCAAAGTGTTTTATACATTTTGGGAGTATCTTTGGTGTTTTTTACAGAGAAACTTTTTCTCTTTTGTGAATATTTTTTTTTTTTAAGCATCAGGTCCAGTGTTGAGAAGCAGACCAGAACTTTTTAAGAAATTCTTACAGATAGCCCCCCAGTTGTGTCCACAGCACATTTCAAGTGTGTATTAAAATGTGTATTAAAGACTATTTTCCCAGCAAGCATTATGTAATGTGCAAATTTGTTTTGTCAAGATTACTAGATATAGTGTGTCTTTTTGGATTTACTACTTAATTTCAATGTCTGGGAATTTTACCACAGCTTTTAGTTGCTTAAAAAAAACCAAAACAAAAAAAATGGTTTCTAAAAGTGCCGATATTTCACATGTAATGCAGCTGGTTGCATTAATCCTGAAGTTTGAATGAAAGAGAGAAACGAAATTTTTAAAAATAAAAGATTTGTGACTTAAAGACAATTCTGTTGAAATTCCAAGCTCACTTTTGTAAGTGATATATAAATTAGTCATGTTTTCATGTAGTAAAAGTGAATTATGTAGTAAATGTATAATTATATGTTTCCTTAATGTTTCTAGCTGATATTGGCCAGCTGATATCTGTACATAGCACAGTCCCTAATTCATTGGCCTTCCATCTCCTCAAGCTATTATGTTCATTTGTAAATTGTAGTAATTCTAGATGTTATCATTTCTATAATCTGAACCAGGAGTGCTCATCACCCACGACTAGGGCTAGATTTCAAAAGAGCTCAGCATCTCCTGTTGAAAACACATTCTATTGCCATCTTGTGAAAGAGTGATAGCAATATCTCAGTAAACAGTTACCACTTAGATGCTCCAATTTTGATTTTTACACCAGTGGGAGAGCAGAATCAGGGCCTTTGAGTTCACCTGTCCCTCAAATGTTGACTGGTAGTCCCCTGCAATTTAGTTGATGTCACTGAAATCTCCAGTCACTAGTTTCCTTTCAGAGCATTTTAATTTAATATTAAGAAGCAGCTGTGTAACAAAATAGTTGCTTCTTCTTTATTTGACATTACTAACTTACATGAAAGTTAGTAAACCATGAAGTGGCCTTTATAGTGTCATCAGATTGACAGGAACTAAGAACAAAGTGGGGAGAAATGACAGCTGGATGAAAATGCCATTTTTAATTCAATTATACTCATCTGGGCAGCAATTTCAAAAATATTTGAATCACCACAATGATGCACAGTTAATTTTAAAAAGTTAAACTGCATATTTTTCAGAATATGGTGCAAAGTGGAATATGAAAGAGAGGCCAGATAGTGTTAATTAGTGTTAGTTTTAGAACTAATAGGTATATATTTAGTTTCCTGTATTTCACTCTGTTTATATTGATTATATCTCAGCAATCATTGTATATTTTGGTAGTTTGTGGGGACTGGAAGACAGTATAATGTTTCAGTCTGTGAAGCTTATTCCTTTGCTGCTTTGAAGATTTTGTAGCTGTATATGCAAAGTGTCATTTGTGATTTATTACTTGTTGGTTGTTGATCCAGTATCTAAAGCTTTTTGTATTCGTACGTTAGCAGATTTTTTTTGGATGTTGTACAGTACTAGCATATAATTGGGGAAAGCACTCACCTCTTGAGCACCTTCTGCTGCTGCATGCGGTACTGCAGGCCTCTTCCTGCTTCTGGTGCCACCTGACTGTTGTCAGCCTCTCTTGGCGGGTCTTCAGCACTCCGGCCAAGTCACAAAGTCCAAAAGAACCCCTTCTGAGGTAGTAAAGAAGCCAATAAATGAAGTCTCTCTGCCCTCACTAGGGTCTTTGGTCCTGCTGTGGGCCATTTAAATTCAACCCTTCACTCAGGCTTCCAAACAAGCCTGTCCGCTCTCGGGATTTACACTACTTCACCTTTGACCAGTGGGGGAGCCCGGGCTCGCTTGCTACTATGCATTCCAACCCCAGGACCCTGTAAATAGCAGCCACTCACTTGAATTCATTTGTTACTGGGCCTCTTCCCACCTGCCCCCTTTATCTTAATCCCTTAACTTAAGGTTAAAGATCTCGTGTTCTTGCTCTCCCAACTAAACTCTGGTTGTCCCTTGAGCTCCTTTGGCCAGAGAGGAGCACCCTTCCGTGCTCCTCTGGTCCAATCCAGGAACTGACCTGCTAAAGCCTTGCATCTACTTTTATCTAAGCCTGCTTTGTTGCTTCAGTGCAGCCTTTCTCGGCAGGCCTGGAGGACCCACCTTCACAGCTCCTTTCCGGGGGCAGGGTGTAGTAGGACCGTGGGGCCTCCAGCAGGGAAACACAAAGGGCCTGGTACACTTAGGGCTTTTCTACACTGGCAAGTTTTGTCGCCAAAAACTGCCTTTTGGTGACAAAACAGCATGAACGTATATACTACAATGGGACTTTTGTCGCGAAAAACGCCCAGTTTTGGCGAAAAGAAACTTCCACCCCGTCTTTTCCCCTCACTTTACTGTTGACAAAGCACCAGTGTAGACACTGCTGATTGTTTTGTCGACAGAACTGGTTTCCGCCAGTATCCCACAATGCCTGCCCTGATTGCTCTGTTCAGTGGTTTGATCTCTGCTGCCCTGCAGGCATGCACTCCTCCCCTTTCAAAGCTCCATGAAGTAGCTGTGCTGCACCGTTCGGGGAACAAAGAGCAAATCATTGGAATGCTCCTGTTCTGCCCTGCATTAGGAACACAGCAGCAGGCAGACGGCTGCTGCATGGGGAGGGGAACAGACTGCTGTGCTGTTTTGCCATTCCTCAACCCCAAGAGCTCCCAAAGCTCCTCATGATGCTGATCTCGGCAGCTGAAGGGGCTGTGGGAGAACTCAGAGAGAATCCCAAGATGCACAGCGATCAGCTCTTCCTTCCCACAACATTGCACTGTGGGATACATACCCACGGTACATTGCTCACCCTGTCGATGATGGTGTCCCCAATATGGACATGATCTGTTGACAGAGGGAGCAAGTGTGAACACCCTTTGGCAACTTTTGTTTTGTCGACTTTTGAGTGTCGACATAAGTTTTGTCAACAAAACTTGGTAGTGTAGACAAGCCCTCAGTCATATAGTGTCATAACTACTCCTTTCAAGTTGCAATGTAAATATGCTCCCTGAGTGGTGAACTGCAATTCATAACTTGTCAGAATCCCTTGATTTATTTATTTATTTTTAACATTTCAAAGTTGTATCTGGAGGAGTGACAAATTAATTGGTCTGAAATTTCTAAGGTATTATACACGTTTCTCCATTAATATCCTGTATGCATCTCCATTAATATCCTGAGACAATAGCAATATTAAGATGGAATTATAGTTGAGAGTATATGTTAGTAATTTAGTGTAAAATATATTTTGGAAATATTAAAATTATCCCAAAAGCAAGAATTTTCAACCCAGGAAATTCAGAGTTGGAGTTAATCTTAAAAGAACTCTAAACCTGTTACATATAGAAGTGCATGGCTAGTGCCTCCAAACAATATTAAGTTTGCACTGTAGTGACCCCAGATGATAACCCATTATTATAATTCTGAACCATGATTTTAGTGATTGTGGTCCCAGATTAGGTTGGTCTGTTTTGTTTTTTACCCCACTACACTATCACTACAAGGCAGCATTAAAATTATGTGGGCTCCCTAACTGTGCATTCTCAAACTTCAGTGTGTTAGGATTTCTTTTAAGTAACTTAAACTCTGAATTGTGTGGGTTATAACAATTGACTTGGCCATAATAATTATAACATCTTTGTAATGTATTTTATGACGTGTACTTCAGCCGTAACTCATTCTTAATGTAGTTTTTGTCTTAGAATTCCTATAGGTTTTGGGGGTTTTTTTAAATTGCAAAATGGATACATGAACACTAAATAAGAAATGGAAAGAAAATGTTACTATGTGATATTTAATATTTTTGAGTTATTAGAAATATAAACCTTGTTTTATTTTTATTTTAACTTTTTATAGCCAGATTCACTGGTATACTGTGATGGCCACCCGACTCCTGAGCAGCACACACCATCCAAAGCATAATGGTCAATTCAGCGGGATTTACAGCTGCTTTGTTTCACCAGAGCAATGCAAGGCAGCAAGAGTGTAAACTCCAGCTTTCTCCTGCTTTTTGCACCCCCTACATTCCTTTGCATACAACATTCCCTACTCCTGGGGGAATTCTGCACCAAAAAATCCAAAATTCTGCATGTTTTATTTGTCAAAATAATGCAATATAATCATACCAGTTTCACTTATTTTGGTAATTTATTTAAACTACCATACTGAAAAAAATATCACAATAACTGTTCAGCATTTCCTAAACACGTGAAAGTTAAGTTACAAATACTTGGTAACCAATACCCTGCATTCCAGTTATAATCCTGGATTTTCATTTAAATTACAGTACTTTTATTTTGGTGTTCTGTAAAGTAGAATGTTTTAAATGGCTCAGACTTTCACACATGAAAGTCATACAGTTTTGCTAATCATTGTCCTGCATTTTTTTAATGGGTAAGTAAAATAGATCCTGAGCTATAATCTAACTCCATTATGCCTCTCTGGCATAGGAAAAAAAGCGAGAAAGCACATAGACCTTCCTGGCTGAGGATTCCATTACTGTCATTTACAAGAAGGCTCCTTTACACCTCTCTGGCAAGGTAAAGGAGCCTTAATTGACTAAGAATGGGAACAATTAAGTAACAATGAGAGCATTAGCAGCCTGCCTCAGTTGTTACATTTCTGCTCTGCCTCAGGGACAGAGCCTGCTTCACACACCCCTATGCTTCCAAGCCTGGGATGCAGCAACAGCAATGCTGGGAGAGGGACAAAGTGAGTCTTTCTCACTTGTTCGCACACAGGCAGGCATTCAGCCCCACCCCCTTAACATCTCTCCACGTATGCCCAACGTCCTTCCTGCCCCCCTCGGTGATCTGCTCTCTGCTGCCCGCTGCTCCCAGCAGACATGCCTGAGCTGCTGGGGAAGGGGCATGTGTTCCCCACAGATTTCTTTGCTCCCCCATTTTTCTGTGAGGGTGCCAAGAAGTCTGCAGAAGGTATGAATTCTGCGCCCCCATGAGGGCACAGAATTCCCCCAGGAGTAATTCCCTTGTGCACACCCAACTTCCTCCCTTCTGTATCTGTTGGACCCGCACATGCGCCCTGAATGACCTTGCATTCCTTCCCTCCCACAAGGATATAAAATGCAGAGCAGCCCCAGTTGCCAAGCAGTTCCTTCTTACTGTCTGTGGCAACGAGATGGAGTTACACAATGTACTTCTGCATCCCCATAGATGCTTAGATGAGGTTTGGGTTTTTCGAGTTAGTTTTCTTATTATTTCTTAGTTAGGTTTCTCTTTAAGCCCACTGGGGAAAAAATAGAAATAGGAATATAGACTTAGTAACAAAAAAAGGTTGGCTTGGTTCTGAGGTGCAAGTCTGATGGACTTTAAAACCTGCCATGCCTTTGAGACAGCTCTGCATGTAAATAGGGGGCATACTAAATAGCTCTTGTCTAGGGGAATCTCATCCCAGTCAAATATTCAATGTGTGTATTCTTTTCTATGTACATGTAAAAACTTTGTGACATCCATTGGAAAAATGTTTTTTTTAATGGCAAGATCAATGAAAAAGCATCTCTGACTCCTTCAAAACAATCTACTGCTGCCGCCTCAAAGCCTATCTCCTTTCAGTACTCTAGCTACAGGAGATGCTACTCTGGGAGCTCTGTGGTCTTCTGACACCAAGACATGCATCTGAGAAATGTTGCAAGCCTTCACTTCAGATCTCTTTGGGTTAGTAATTGACACTTATTGTGCAAGGTTGGAAGCAGCAGAGACCTTCAGATGGGGCTCAGAATTGGTCACCGTCCTCAGTACCAGACAAGAAGTCTACTCTTCTGACTTGTCCAAGCCTGTTCCTCTGAAACCTGACCAGCATGAAGAGTCTTCAGAGGCTGCAGAGTCACATTCCCCTGGTACAGTACCGCATGGTTACTCCTTGGCCATTGGTGATTACATCACTACCAGTGACCTTGATACTGTCTGCGTCACAGACCGCATCTTGATAGGAAGCTTTTTTCTGCTGAGAAATCTGGATCATTATCATCATGCACTGGATTGTCTTTGTCAACACCACTGTTGTATGGATTTAGATGGAATGTATTGGTTCACAGTATTAACATAACTTAGTCATTGTCCAATATTGAGCAGTGTTAAGCAAGGTCTGGGGCTGGTATAGAGAGACCTTAACCTATGTAGTAGCATGGCAAACACACTATAAAATTAATGCCAAAGGTTAGAAATGTATTGATTGAAACACACAAAAGGAAAAGAATCAAAATGAGATAAAGAGCATTGAAACTGAAATTAGTTGTTTATGCAAAAGTCCCTTTAGATACCATGGATTGTTTCATAGCTCTCTACTTGCAGAATGCTTACTACCATGTGTCAATCCATCCAGGTTACAGGAAGCACCTATGTTTTATTGTCAATGCCTTCATTACCAACTCAGTCCTACCATTTGGTGCGTCCATGGCGTCACAAGTATTTACTAAATGCTTATTTGTGGTAACAGCTAACCTGAGGATACAAGGACTACACATATATACTTAACTTTAAATTCATGATTGGTTGATTCAAGGTCACTTATCACAGCAGGTCTTCAAAGACGTTCACATAATTCTCCAGCAGTTTTCCTGGCTAAGCCTCAGAATCAGTTGCAACAAATACACTCTCACCTCTACATTACTGATAGAGCTTATAGGAGTGATGTTGGACTCTCGGTCAACAAGAGCGTATCTTCCTCAAGGAAGGCTTTGTATGGTGAATCATCACATTTGAGATCTTTCAGAATGAAGAACCTCTGTGGAAAATCTGCCTCAGCTTGCTGGGTCACATGACAGGTTGTACTTACATGTTTTTGTCCTATTCAGGAATGGTTGAGATCAGTTTACACAGCATGGACCTACCTGTAGAAGTTCCTTTCAAAGTACTGACTTCCCTGGTTTGGTGTACACACCCTTGAAACATCTGCCAAGGTATTGTTTCACTTGCCACCCTATTCACTAGGAGGGTGTTGAAGCACTGGAATGGCTTACATAGGGAGGTGGTGGAATCTCCATCCTTAGAGGTTTTTAAGGCCCGGCTTCGCAGAGCCTTGGCTGGGATGGTTTAGTGGGTGTTGGTCCTGCTTTGAGCAGGGGATTGGACTAGATGACCTCCTAAGGTCTCTTCCAATCCTAATATTCTGTGATTCTATGATTTAAAAAGTTTTGTGGCTGATGAATCCAAACCAAGCTAGGATGTCCATTTAGACAATCTTCACATTCAGGGCCTGTGGTCCTAGGCAGAGTCTGCTGCATGTCACACCTCCAGGTTGTTTCTACTCCCTCTCCTGGGCATTTCCTCCCAATACTACAACAATGCACTCTATACACAGACGAGGGAGAGAGATCTTTCCCTTTATGTCAGGAAGCAATATATCTATAGGACAGGTGCTTCGTTTATCAAATCAACTTCCTAGTCTTTCACTTGCTGGGTTCCTAGAATATCTTGAAAGATCAGCTTATCAGAAAGGGCTTCACTCATGAAGAACTCAGGCTAGATAAGATATTTCTAAAATAAGAGGTCCCTGCCATGGACCTGTTCGCTGCCAATGTGAACACTGTGTCCCGTGGTTTGCTTCAGAGGAGAAGTGAGGTCACACTGTCTTACGGATGTTTTTCTCATCTGGTGGGGAAAGGATCTGCTATATGCTTCCCTCCTGCCCATTCCACTAATTCCCCGAGTTCTTAGATGTCAGAACGAGGACCAGATGATGATGATGGTACCAGCCTGGACATGTCAATTTTTGTATTCCAGCCTCATGCACACATCAGCCTGACCATCTCTTCCACTTCCAGACATTTCTCAGAACCAAGGCCTAGTATTGCATCCAGGCCTGGTGTATTTACATCTACAGATGAGGTGGCTAGTTAGTTATGTTGACAAGAGGTTTTCATTCAAATTACAACAGCTTGTACAAGACTGACACATAAAGTCAAGCGGAAGCAATTTTTTTGTGACCCATTCAAAGGCACCTTCAGGCATTGGAATCTTCTGTTCCAATTATCTTGGACTATTTATTGCCTTTGAACACTCAGGACTTTCAATCAGTTCTAGATAGTATCTGCATATTGTCAATTGAAGACCATGCCCTCACCCATCCCACTGTATCTAGATTTCTGAAAACTGGCTCATGCATTTCCATTGGCTAAGGAGCCCTTTCCTACCTGGGACTTGAATGTGGTAGTTCTCTCTTTGGTGAATCCTCCTTTTAAATCTATGAAGTTATACTTATTCAATCACCTCTCTGTTAAAAAAGCATTTCCTTGGATTGTAGAGCAAGTGATATTCAGACCTTGATAGCGCAGCCCTCATGCACTAGTCCACAAGGACAGTTACTCTTGGACCACACGTAAAATTTTTAATGAAAGTGGTTTTGGATTTTGACATAAATCAATTTTATATTTTTTCCCAAGCCTCATGACTCTCCAAGGGAGGCTAAGCTTCACTCACTTGTTCTTAGAGCTATGTCCTTTTACCTTTCTAGTATGAAGCCATTTCATAAATCACCCAAGGTTTTGTTGGTTTAGGGGTTTGGTTTGGTTTTGCGGTTATGTTATTGTTCTGGGGGTTTTGTGGCTTTTGGTGATAAATCTTAGGGACAGGCTTCAAAAAGATTCTAAAAGTGGGTTTCAGACTGTATTAGGGTCTCATGCATCAAACTACCCCTTCTGTCTCAGATAAGGGTGCATTCTACAACTGCTCAGGAAACATCTGTAGCTTGACTTAGAGGGACTCCTTGTTTTTGTAATTTGTAGGACAGCTACTTAGAGTTCAGTTCATATGTTTATCAGTCACTACTCCATTGTGGCAGGCTTGAGGGCCGATATTCAGTTTGACAGGACTGTCCTACAGTCATTATTTAGATAGGTGAGAGTCTGACTCAGCTTTCTAGGTCACATGGTAGTTATACATATGAGAATCCACGTGCAAGACTGCGTCCTCATCCTCATGTTACCCCAAAAACATAATTTGGGTACCCCCAGAATATCTAATCTGTTTACTTGTTATAACCAGTCCATTCTCATTAAGTGTGGGTGTCCAGGGTGGCTAAGGAAATACTTGTAGGGGACAGATACAGCCTTCTGATAAATGTTTGACACAAGCAGTGTTTCAAAACAAGGTACCTTTTATTGAACAATTTCTTGACACAACAATCTGAACACAAATCCCTTATAACAAGTTAAAGAGCACCTCAAGCCACATTGCCCTATAGTTTGAAATTATACTAAGGGATGCTTCCTGCTTCAGATGGCCAGTCTGTCACAGGTAGGTGACAGCAATTTGTAGATGTTCATTAGGTTTTACATATGTAAATCCCTTTCACAATTTTTATTAACCCACACATGCACATATATACTAACACTATACAATGGTATCTATAACTATAATCCTGGGTGGATTTTGGCAGCCTTAGTGTGCAATATAAGGAGTTCTGCAGCGGAGACAGGAGATTTCTCCCAGCTTGTGCCCCTGAGACAGGGAGTCAGAATTTTGTTTATAAACAGAGTGATTAACAGGTGATTAAGATAAGAAAAGGCTGTTAGGATGTTTCCTAAAATTAAATGATCTGTTCTGAGCTTGGTGAACTGCAAAAAGTAAGCAGCCTAAATGATAGAAAGTAATTATACATTTTTCTATAAATATTTCAATTGTTGTATTCAAGAGGTACTAACTAAGTTACTAACATCTTTCTTTGAGAAGATAACTGATATTTTTTAGACAAAAGAAATGCAGTAGATCTAATCTACCTGGATGTCATTAAGGCATTTGATACAGTTCCGCATGAGAAATTACTAGTTAAACTGGAGAAGATGGGGAATAATATGAGTAATGAAAGGTGGAGAAGGAACTGATTAAAGTGGAGACCGTAACAGGTCATACTGAAAGATGATCTGTCAGGCTGGAGGGAGGTTACTGTGGTTAGATTTTGATAGATGTTTGGCTGCGTGTGTGTGTTACTTCTGTGTGCTGCCACAGCCTAGCGCGGATAGCTGGCATGGCAGACCTCGAGCACGCTACCCAATGACCCAAGATCCATTAAGGGATGAAGACACCCAGCCAGGTTTCTTGTCAACGAAGCACAGTACTAGTATCCCACAGATTCTATCAGACCACTAATACATGTATGCCCATAACAATGGACCAGCTCAGTGACTGGCAGGACTTTCAGTTCCTCCCTAGGCCTGACAGACTCCCTCTGAGATACATCTTTATACCCCAATACAAACAAGTTAGTACTGCCCCCTGACATAGTTACTGTCATTACTGCCCCCCTGACATGGCTAGTTATCACCCATCTCCTTGTACGTGTTGGTTCGATCAAAACATCTCTATTACGTACTGTCATCCTGACTTTATCTTTCAGGAGGGATCAGTATGTTACTGTTATCCTTGGGGAATATTTTTGTACCATTCTTGATATCTGGATGTTCTGGTACCACTTGATATCGGGATGTGTTTGCATGAGCACTCTGTAACTAGCACTTCTTAGGAATGTGTATTTCTGCAATATCAGCCCTGTTCTTGCCAGGTTATGTGAGCAGGTCCTGCCTCAGACCAGGCCTCTGATACAAGGGCTTATGTCTCAGGCTCTCTTTCTACTACAGTTACTAGTGGAGTTCCTCAGGCATCAGTCTTGGGACCAATCTTATTTAACATTTTTATTACTGACCTTGGCACAAAAAGTGGGAGTGTGCTAATAAAATTTGCAGATGACACAAAGTTGGGAGGTATTACCAATATGGAGGACAACTGCAATATCATACAAGAAGATCTTGATGACCTTGTAAACTGGAATAATAGAAACTGAATGACATTTAATAGTGCAAAGTGCAAGGTCATGCATTTAGGGACTAACAAGAATTTTTACTATAAGCTTGGGACGTATCAGTTGGAAGTGACAGAGCAGGAGAAAAACCTGGGTGTATCGGTTGATCACGGGAATGTCTATGAACTATCAATGTGATGTGACCGTGAAAAAGGCTAACATGGTCCTGGGGTGCATCAGGCAAGGTATTTCCAGTAGACGTAGGGAAGTGTTAGTACCATTTTACAAGGCACTAGTGATACCTCCCATATTTGGAATATTTTGTGCAATTTTGGTCTCCCATATTTAAGAAAGATTAATTCAAACTGGAACAGGTACAGAGAAGGACTACTAGGATGATCTGAGGAACGGAAAACCTACCTTATGAGAGGAGACTCAAAGAGCTTGGCTTGTTTAGCCTAACCAAAAGAAGGCTGAGGGGAGATATGATTACCTCCTATACATACATCAGAGAGATAAATATCAGGGAGAGAGGGAGAGGAGTTATTTAAGTTACACGTCAGAGTGGACCCCAGAACAAATGGCTATAAACTGGCCATCAACAAGTTTAGGCTTGAAATTAGGCGACAGTTTCTAACCATCAGAGGAGTGAAGAACTGGAGCAGCTTCCCCAGAAGAGCAGCGGGGGCAAAAAACCTAACTGGCTTCAAAACTGAGCTTGATAAATTTATAGAGGGGATGGTATGACAGGACTGCCTACAAAGTAGTGTGGTCCATCATTTACTGCCTATAGCAAAAATCCGCAGGGGCTGGAGACAGGACATAGATGGAGAGGGCTCTGAGTTACTACAGAGAATTATTTCCCAGGTATCTTCCTGGTGGATTGTGCCCACTTGCTCAGGGTCTAACTGATCGCCATATTTGGGGTCGGGAAGGAATTTTTTCCCAGGTCAGATTGACAGAGACCTTGGGGGTTGGGGGAGTTGCGTTCCTCTGCAGCATTGAACATGGGTAACTTGCAGGTTTAAACTAGTGTAAATGATGAATTCTCTGTAACTTGCAGTCTTTAAACCATGATTTGAGGACTTCAGTAATTCAGCCTGAGCTTAGGGGTCTATTACAAGAGTGAGTGGGTGAGGTTCTGTGGCCTTCAAAGTGCAGGAGGTCAGACTAGATGATCATGATGATCACTTCTGACTTCAGTAAGCGTATCTCAGTAAGACTATACATTACAATTTTAAACCTAACCTGTGCCCCTTAAGTAACTTGCCACGAGATGTCAGAACATGGTAGTATTAGAGCTGAGTGGGTCTAATATTAAATTTTCTTTCTTGATCAAGGAATTAGATACAATGCCCCTGTCAGATAATTTCTAAGTTATCTGCCCCCCCAAAAATCAGTTGCCTAGGTACCCATTGGCATCACAGTTAAAGTTGTCCCCCCAAAAAATCTGAAATGGCACCCTTGGGGGCAGGCACAGCATTCCCCTTACCCCCCATGCACCACGGCCCTGTTGGCCTGACTGGAGCCACGCACCCCGCAAATATAGAAGTCAAACTATGCCTATGACTTAATTAACTTACTCTGTCTGACAAATTTACTCAACTGACTGCTCAATATCTTTTTCTGTTTTCTCTCCCTTTCTTTCTCACTCCTCTGCTGCATCCTTCTCTTCTTCCTCTGCTTGCTTGCTGCTTCTCCTTCGTCTCACCCTTGCCTCTTATGCGCCTCCCTCTGCCTTATTAGTTCTCTACTCAGCTGCCTTCTCAATCTCTTAACTGTCAGCTGCTGCTGACTTTTATACCCTGCTTTAACGGTCACATGTCGATTGACAATGTTACTGTTGTTTCTGTTATTTACCTCAGTGTTAGGATCAGTCAATCGTTGTTTACCACCTTCTTTTTGCCCCCCATTTGTTTTTCCCACTAATTCCTAGTGCTACATGACCTGCAGCTGTCGGCCAATGGCAGAGTGGCTCTTGCTTATTCAAAATGGAAGCCAGGAATCTAGGGACTTCAAAATGAGAGTTTCTCTGGTATCAGTCAGGGGTGGCTGAGACCTGTTTAGCATCCAACCAGACAGCATAAACTTACTACTAGAAGTTTCTCTAAGGGTGCTGACATCTCTACATTGGCGGATGGACCACCTTCAAACCTGTGAGGATGTCTTATTTCATTCACCCCCCATCAAAGTCTTTTGTATCAGACACATCCAAGAAGGGCTGGGGTGCTGTTAGACTTCCTCCAGATTTCAGGGCCTGTGGTCTCAGAGTCTCAGTTGCACATAAACATAGAACTCAGATCGGTGTGTTTATCCTGGAAGGCTTTCCTACCCCTCCTTTGAGGCATCATTGCCTAGATTCTAACAGTAACAATCCACTATGGAAAGAGACGAGTGTATGTGTGTGCACATGCAAAATCTTCCCCCTTTGTTAGGAAGCCGTTCTTTTGTGAGACTGATACATTCTTCATCAAATCAACCTAATAGTCCTCCCAGGGACAATTTTGCAGATCAGCTTAGCAGATAGAGTTCTGTGACCCACAAGTGACTGACTTCTGTTCCCTTCTAGATCAAGTGTTCAGGAGATGTGGGGAGGGGGAGAAGGAGTCACTGCAATAGATCTGTTTGCCACCTTTGACAGATGTGCATCTGATTCAATGTGACAAGGAGCTGCTATATGCGTCCCTGTCCACCCCAAAGTCCTTGGGAAGATATGAGGAGACAAGGCCCAGGTGATAACTCCAGCTCTCTAACCTGACTCATGTGTCAGTCCAGTCACCTGTTCCACTTACGTTCTGCATATCATTTAACAGAATCAAGGCCTAGTGTTATATCTGAACCTAATGTTTATATGGTTTGATGTCATGGAGATTGGTTCACAGAAGCTGTTTGGTGGTGGTTGAAGAGGTTTAGACGCAGAGCTGAAAGTCTTCTTGCAAGACTGATATATAAAGCTAAATGGAAGCACTTTTCACTCTAGGCTATTCAAAGGCACATTCAGTCTTTGGAGACTTTTATCTCATCTATCTTGAATTCTGAAACACTCGGGAGTCTCTATTAGAGCTTATTTGGCCACTTTCTGCATACCATCTGCAAGGTGGGGGCCATTCTGTTCCCTACCACCACCCCACACAAACACACTATCCAGATTTCTATAAAAGCGGCTCATATTTCTACTAGTATAAGAGCCTTTTCCTACCTGGTGCTGCTGTTATTCGTGGGCCATCCCTTTGAACCTATGTTGTCATGTTCATTATATCTCTCCAAAGACAGCACTTTCAGTTGGCTATGACTTCAGCTTGCAGAATGAGTGAAACGCAGGCTTTGAGAGTGGGCTTTCCATATGCAGTATTCCATAAGAACAGTTACCCTAGGCCACACCTGAAATTTTTACTGAAAATCGTTTCACGTTGTTTCATTTAAATCAGTTTATACACTTACCAGTGTCTATTCCCAAGCTTTGTGACTCTCCTGCAGAGACTAAAATGTTCTTAGAGCTATGTCCTTTTACCTTTCTGGAACAAAGCTGTTTGGAAAATCACCTGTGATGGTGGGTTTTGTGTCCCGTCCCCCCCAGGGTTTTGGTTTTTTAGCATTTAGTAATGTATCCAATGGAAGGGCTGTTTGTTCCAGAGGCTCTCAAAGTGAGTTTCTAACATATTAAAGCATCTTATGCATTGAATAAACTATCCCTCCCCTCTTGTGTTAGGGCACATTCTGTTAGGGCTCAGGTGACAGCTGTAGCTTGTTGTAATGGAGTTCTTGTTTCTTAGATTTGTGGAGCAGCTATTTGGAGTTCTGTTCAGATATTGACCAATCACTACTCCATTGTAGCTGCATCTATATTAGATGCCCAGATTGACTGGACTGTCCTACAATTATTTAGAGAGGACTCCTATCACTTACCTTCTTGAGAGGTAGCTGCTAGCCAGCCACCTACACTGCCATCCGTGTGGACGCATGCTCAAAAAAAGAAAGGTTACTTACCTTACATTAACTAACTGGAGTTCTTCAAAATGCTTTGTCCACATAAATCCTGTAGCTCACCCTCCTTCCCCACTAATGGACTCCTTTATCTGGATGTCTGAAAACTATATGGTAAATTTGAATGGTCTGAGTTATTCTGTTAGTAAGGTCATTTCAGACCCCTCCGCCCCCAAAATCCTAACATGGGCTGCTAAAAATGTTAACTTCTAACCTAATGCATTTAGTTGTAAATTATCAGAAAATTCATCCATTTACTCAAAGTGCTGTAACTGTGGGGAGGATAATGTATTTTGCATACATAACAGATTGAATTCCTTCTTGAGAGAGAGAACTCAGATTTGATGGTGGAGTTGCAAGTGGTGCCTGCCTACTGTTTTGCTCCCACTGCCATGGGATTATTACTAAATGAATTCAAGTAAGATTTCAGTTTCAGGCAGCCACACAAGGAAGGATGTTCTGAGTTAAAACTTGAAAAGCAGTATTTATCCTCTCACGAAACTGTGCTGCAGTACATATTAGCTTCTATCTAATGATCCTACAACCCTGGGTGGCAGCAATAAATACTATGTGGTTACATGTACATAGATTGTAGCCCAAAATACATGCTCCCAGGTGCATAGAATATTTTACATCTTCCACGTAGGATGTGGAAGACCTAGACTCAGGTCCTCTCTCTGCCTGATTTGCAGTAGGGACTTGAACCTGAGACTTCCACAGTCCCAGGCATGTACTTGACTATAACAGGGTTCTAAAAAGAACTAGGTATATTCATGGAGGATAGGTCCATCAATGGCTGTTAGACAGGATGGGCAGGGATGGTATCCCTAGCCTCTTTTTGCCAGAAGCTGGGAATGGGCAACAAGGCATGGATCACTTGATGATTACCTGTTCTGTTCATTCCCTCTGCAGGACCTGGCCTGGCCACTGTTAGAAGACAGGATACTGGGCTAGATGAACCTTTGGTCTGACCCAGTATGGCCATTCTTACATTATGTACCTTTAACCACTGGGCTGTAGAGTCAGTCTTGCACTGTTTCTTTTGTTGGTGCTGTTTCACTCTGTATAAATAATTGAATATTAACTGTGCCAGCAAGAGAGACTGATTCTATGATCCATTGAATAGGACACACACCTGGGACATGAGAGACCCAGGTTCTACTCTGTGCTCCGAATCAGGTAGAGCAGAACTTGAACCTGGGTCTCCACTATGCCAAGTAAGTGCTAACCACCTGGCTGTTGTGGTGTAGGTCTTGCTCTCGTGTCTTTTTGTAAAACAAAAAAGTTAAAATGTTTCATTTTCATTCTGCATTGGAATAAAAACAAATGTCATAATCTCAGTGTTTTCCCAAAACAAAGTTGTTGTTTTTCCAGCAGACCTACTCAGTGCTTTGTAGTTCCAACCATAAGAGGAATTGCCTCAAGAGGCACCTTTGACAGTATTTTCCATATGGCCCCAAACCAGGATGTATCAGAAACCCTGAAGTATTTCTGACCCAGTTTCCAGGCCTAAGCTTTGCAGTGGATGAACTTCTGGATGTGTAATGGAAATTTTTGAAGTTCCATGTATTACTGAACCCAAGGAATTATGTGCCAAGTGAATTGCACAATGTGTCATAGTGATTCAGTGCTTCACTTAGGACTAGAACCTAAAGACCCTCCAGGCCTACCTAATCCTTTGCTCTGACTACATGTTGTTCTCAGATTATACACACACAAACCAAATGAAAAACGATACACATTTGTGTTTACTCTTCTTAAGCGGTATTTTAAGGACACTTCTGTTTTCATTGGTGTTACCAACTTGGCCCTGGACCTGCATTATCTTTATTTTGGGGCACCTGTATTTACTTTGGGTATTCCTTACTCCATAAATAGCCCCATAAATTTCAGTGGAACTACTTGTGGAATAAAGTACTACTCAAACTGAGTAAGGTGACCCTTTATTTGTAAAATGTTATATATAGATTAGTATTGAGGTACATATTAATAGATCTTATTAAGCACTAACTTGTTCTTTTATTTTTTATATGTACATCTCTTTTGCTAAAACAAATCCAGAGTTGCAAACTAGGTCCAATATATATTTTTTGTTTGTTACTATAAAACACACTACCCAATAAAACCATGTTTAGTTTAGGAAACAAACCTGGCTGATCTGTATTATCTTTATCTTCATTCCCAGATAAATAAGTGTTTTTATTTATACTCTAATATATTTCTACTTTATAGTATATTTACTTTAACATATCTGTTGGTCAAAAGCAAAGACATTTTGAATGAACTGCTTCAGAATACCATACCCAATATACGTAAAGGTCTTCAAAATATATTTAAAGTGAAATGCATAGTCCCATTGTACTGAAGACTGCAGGAATAGCTCTCCCTCAAAAAATCCTCTTGAGATAGTACTGGGACACATAGCCTGATTTAATGTTTGTTTGGCTTTTAATCTGTGACTCTGAAGTAATATGTCTGGAAAGTCATAATGACTAGCCATACTCCAGAGGCTGGACTTCAAGTGCATGATTTATAGAATACCATGTAATAAAAAAACCACACCCTTGTTACATATTGATATGAGCTTTTTGTATACAAAGAGAGGTGATACCTTGAGGATGATTGACAGAGTGCTAACATTTCATTGCTAAAACAAGTAACATTAACAAAGGTAAGCAAAGGTAACTGTGTCTTCTATGTGGCTTTGGACAAATCACTTAATCTCTCTTGTTCAGTTCCCCATGTATAAAATGGGCATGCTAATATTCCTTTCTCTCATGCCGTCTTGCCTATTTAGATTGTAAGTTCTTTGGAGCAGGGACTGTGTGTTTATACAGTGTCTAGTAAGATGGAGCCCTGACTTTTTTTGAGGCCTCTGTGTGCTACCTTAATATAAACAATAATACTTAAAAAACAGATTCAATGTTTATTTTTTTTAGAGAAGTAACTCAATAGCTTTGCTTAATATGCCTGTGAATTCTTGTCATGTGATAGCTATTTTAATCCTTTCTGAGGACTAATGTAACACACATGCTATAATTGATGTATTTGCTGGGTCTCCACAAGGAGTTCTTTCTTTCCCTTTATAAAATGCTCTCATGAGCTCAGAGGTAGTGCACTTGGTAGTGCTGTAAATGAATGGTGAGTAGTTCTTGGTATCTCCATACAGTGTGTGGCCACATTAAAATAATAGCAGGCACACTAAGAAGCAAAATTGCTTGTGCTTTAAGATACTTTAAAATGTACATCCATATTTATAGTGCCAGTTACCATGGTATCTAGATGCTAATCCATTTGCACATGGATCATTAAAAATCAGCTGAACAGAGAAAATTTCAGTTTTCCAGTTAGTCCTATCTCAGGACTGATCCTGAGAAGCTCACTTGCCACATGGGAGGAAGTGAATAGGACAGAGATCAAACTAGGAGACAAAACTTCCTAGTTCCTCTTCCTGGCTCTGCCATTGTCTTGTTATATGATCTCTGCCTTTGCTCTTTGTTTTGAGATGTATGGATGAAAATTGCTTTATAATTGCTAAAATTTATCAGTTAGTTATTTCTTTTTATTTCGTAGTTGGCACTTTAGTGGAAGTGGCAGGTACCCAGCACCTTTCAGGATCAAGATATTTTTAACCAGAAGGCAGTCATGTCAACATCTATGTATGACAGAAATATACAGATTACTAATGTTTCATCTATAACTCCTCTCTCCCGCATCCTGTGGAAGACGTGTATTGGCAAGGATGTAGTAGGTTCTTCATTTGTATTTTCTATGAATAAATAAGATCCCAGAAAAAATATTTATTATTCATAAAATCTGGCCCTAAAACATTTCTGAGAGAGTCTCATCCCACCTGTTGTAGTGGTACATTTATTACTAAACTACTATCTGGAGTCATGGAGAACACTATCCATGCTCTTGCTTACTAGTAAGGAAATATAAAATAAAAAATTAGAGAAAGACCCGGTGTCTCAGATTGTTTCTATCTTTTTCTTAATGCAAGATTGTTTCTAATGTATTTTTAGAGCTTTTGTCATGTTTTGAATGACCCAGGCATCTGGGTTTCCACGACTATGTGTGATGGAAGGAAAAGAAATCACTGAAAGTGAGCTAATGCATGCTACCACACTAAAGACAATAGCCCATTTTTTATTTGGGATTAAAAAAAATCACAGCATGGAATCACAGCCTGGTGTCAGAAAAGTACTCTAAATCCGTCGGGCTCCTTCAACTGGCTTCATACACTTACAAAAAGACAAAAGGAAGATGATGATGTTGATGATTATCTAAACCTTGGCCAGATTGCTCTGATGATTTGACAAAGTCGGGCTGGCACCAAGTCCATGTGAGAAATCATACTGAAATTGAGGAATGCACTAGTTTATGCTGTGTGGGAATAAAACCAAAAACATTTTTGCAGCTGGAAGGCTTTTATAAAGTAGAATATGAGGCTTTGAAAAAGACATTTATTTTATCTGAAGAAACAAAAAAGTTGAGTGTGAAATTCTACCAGAATGTTGAGAGTTGGCAGGATCGAGTCACCACAGAAAAATAAACAGAAAATTATTCAACTGCTGTTTGGGACATATGGAGAGAGACAGAATCCCATTAGGATGGAACCGTAGATAATGTTTGGTCAAACTTTATTCAAGAGTTGATTAACTTTGCTTGCTAAAATGGGACAATGAGAAAGCAGCCACAATTAACAATCAGAGGTACAGACCAGGAGAAAAAAAAAGTGTCTAGATGTAGAAGTTACTGTTTTTACTGAAGTTTTCAATTTTTATTTATTTACTTATTTTGTAAGCAGCTCTCGTTTTAGGACCCTGTCACTTCCTGAAGCCACTTCTGCCTTGAAGCATCTTTTCACACGGGCATCAGTGGGCAGAGTGGGCAATCCACTTGGCCCATATCCCGTGTCGGGATCCACTAGCACTGACCCCCGTGCTCCTATAGAATCTAGTTGAAGCTGATAGGGTTCCTCACATTTGCAGGGGTCCATGTGGGTGAGTCCCAATGCAGGAATGAGTCCGTTAAATAAAAAAGCAGTCTGTCATTTTTTACAGGCATCACATGATTTGAGCCCAAATAACATTGTAGGTTGCTCTTTAATGATACTGGTTTTTTAATTTGCTGAGCCGTAGATGTGCCTTTGGTTTATGTTTGAACGTGGAGGTTGCAGAAAACAGAGGTGAATGTGGAGAGAAGTAAACAAATTAAAATGTGGGGATCATTTGAATATTTGAATATCCTATTATCTGGAAAATTCCCCCTCATGCGTGCACACCCATGGAAAATGTCTACCTTTTGAATGAAAAACTGAAATAACCTCAGAGGAGCTGAGAAGTAATCCCAGAAATAAAAACACCTTTATTTTGTGTTTGCCTTCGGGTTGCGACTTTGGATTCTTCTTCCACAGAAGGTCAGGGGTTGAACTTCTGTTATGCCTTGGCCAGAGGGTTGAGTCATAAGCTACCAGAGCAGGCTGGAACCCCACTGGAGAAACTGAGGCAGAGAGGCTGGAGCACCAAGTCCTTCCCAAAGAGGCACACAGGGGGTGGTGGCCCAACAACTGCAAGAACAAGACAGAGAATTGCTCATCTGAGTGCAGTGTTTATTCAGAGTAATAATACAGCTGAAGACTAACCCTTCCTGATAAAGTTGTAAACATCTTTACAAGGTGAACTGTAAGGTGAACTTGCCTCAAGCCATGAAGACATTAAAGTAAGGACACATTGCTGAGAAATTTGCAGATAGTAGATGAATATCTTTGAAGTGTTATATTGTACTGATTAGGCAGATACAGGAAAAAGACAGCTGTGAAAATGAACAGTCTGAAAGTCTTCCTAAAACCTTGTGTACAAAGGCCTCTAGGCCAGCTTGATATAACTTGGCTTAACTGAAGAAAACATTTTGTGGCAGATGTTACTAGACTTGTGTTGTTTTATTTGATTGTTTTAAATGGCTACAGGTGGATGTGTCAGTGAACAAATGTGTTCCATGACTTCAATACATCCTGCCAGGTGAGTGCTCATGTGGTAGCTATTTGTATCAGCTCTCTAACGTGAAGGAAGCAGACAGAGAACTGCAAAATGTCACTCCAGTTTGTTCCTACTGTAAAACGTCCTTAGTCCACAAATCATTCTTTATTTTTCAGCATCTCAAAATGTGCCAGGCTCTTTACATAAAAGGAAAAAGGACCGATCTCCAAGAGTTTCCAATCCAAAAGTCAAAATAAGGGAGGGAAGACCAAGGATACACTAAACATATATAATAGTTACCTAGCTGTGTTCTGCCCATTTCTCAATATATCATGCATGTGTATGCATACACATTTTTTTTTCCTTGTCCACACTTACCCTGTCCTGTTTCCCCCGAGAGCATTATCTAATGTTTGTTTATAAGAATCATCGTATTCTCAAAACCCTTAGTTAATTTTCTTTTTCTTCTCCCCCAAGACCAGTTGCACCTTTAGTGCTCTTGCCTTATCTCCATTGCTTTACAGCTTGTCTCTGTAATACTATTATTTGTGTGTGTATTACATAACTACATCCCCCTTCTACCATCCTCCCCAATCATTCTGGGTCTGTATAGCTATCTCTGGCATCCTTTCCAGTGTCTTTCCTTCTAACAGTCACAAATGAGCAGTTCATCATTCAGATCAGAGTCCAAGGCTCTGAGGGGTGCAGTATCCAGAGACTTGCCTCTGCTCCGCCTTTGCTCCTCCTTGATGACCACATGGTTGATGGGGCAGAGGCCTCTGTGTGTAGGGACTTGGGGGCCCTGGCAACATTTAGGAGTATTGGGCAAGCACAGTGTCCAAGTCGGGCATACAGCACACCATAGCTACTGTTATTTTAGTCACTAATGACAACATTTAGAAATGCTAGGCACATACGCAGTTTCTATTGACTGAAATAGGAAAGGTGAATGCTCAGGTTCCTCTGAAATTCAAACCACAAGTGCATGTTGTGAGCATGTATAATGATTATTAGGATCAAGCCATTATGATATATATATGCTTTAATCCACGCAGGTAAGAAGGTGCTACTTTTCTAAGTTTTAGAGTAGAATCATATTTTATGTGTAACTGATGGGCTAGAACAGCATTGAAATTACTGCTCACACAACTGAATAGTTAAAAGATCATCTCTGCCCAATATGGAAGCAAAAATCTATCTAGTTTCAAAGAGACCAGGTCTGACTGGAGAAAGGGAGAGTGTTATAGTCACTATATTTGATGACAGCAGAAAATGGACAAAATCACTAACAAATTCAGCAAAGAAAATCAAGACTTAAACCCATAATTTTGGGCCAGATTTTGATAGCCTTATTCACACTATAAGACAATGGGACTTTATGTGTAGTAGGTTACTAAATGCAAATAAAGTTGACTGTATGTGTAAGTAATGACAGGTTTCAGAGTAGCAGCCGTGTTAGTCTGTATCCGCAAAAAGAACAGGAGGACTTGTGGCACCTTAGAGACTAACCAATTTATTTGAGCATAAGCTTTCGTGAGCTACAGCCTTAGAGACTAACCAATTTATCTGAGCATAAGCTTTCGTGAGCTACAGCCTTAGAGACTAACCAATTTATTTGAGCATAAGCTTTCGTGAGCTACAGCTCACTGTAGCTCACGAAAGCTTATGCTCAGATAAATTGGTTAGTCTCTAAGGTGCCACAAGTCCTCCTTTTCTTTTTGTGTAAGTAATATACATGAACACTTAGAACTCAAAAAGACTTCTTGAATCATTGTCGCCTCTACAGTAAGGGCCTGATTCTCATTCACACTAAGGCTTCTTTACACTGCTTTGGTGGTACAAGGGGGCCTGAAAGTGGATGTAAATGTACCTTACACCTGATCTCCTTACGCTACCAGAGCAGCATAAAGGGGCCTTAGTGTAACTGGGAATCTGGTCCTAAGACTCAAGAGTCCACAGCAGGACTCTTTTCAGTTTCCTACATTATTCCCAAAAGCTTATTATCTATTCTTGCCTTGAGTGATCGCTAACGTTCAACATAATGTGAAATAAATAGAAAACGGTAAACGTAAATAAATAGAAAACAGTAAACAGCTACCTTATCATTTTCTGTGGATTTAAATCATTTATATAGATCAAATGATCATTTTTAGCTAACACTTATTTTAAAATACTGATCAGTTTATAAGTCTTTAAATATGAATATTATACATTTTGGCATTGTAGACACTACTAAGTCTTGTCACTAAGAGACAGATTTTTCAAAGGTATTTAGGCATCTAAAGATAAAAATAGTACCTAACCTTTTGAACATCCCACAAGGCACCTATCTGTATCTTTATATACTTAACTGTCTCTGAAAATCTCCACATAAGTGTTTGTTCTGACTCTATGTATAATACAGTAGAGCTCTCTTTAAACTGAATGGTTTGAGACACCCAAAACCTTCAGAAAATAGACTTTTGGCTAACCAGGGAACAATGCTGGATACACATTGCATTTGGGAAGAAATATGTCCAACCTTTGACTAATTGGCTCTTTTTAACCTAAAGATCCATTAAATTGAGCTATCCTCTGTTTGAAATTTGAAGGGAAATGCTTACTTTCAGATTGGATAAAGAAATCTGGCAGTCTAAACCAGGGTAAATCAGGTAACTCTGTGGCTGGAATATGTTTTCTAATGAATTTCTGACACTGTGTGGTTCAGTAGTTTTCAGTCATTCATCTAATTTAACTAGAAAAAGAATAAAGTGAACTTGGCATATTTTGAAAAGTGTTTTGTCGTTCTTAAGATTTTCTGATCTTTTATGCAAATCGTTTTCATCAAGTGACTTTCAGCATTGTGTACCACTTCCTTGTATTGCCATGAACTTTAATGAATGAAACATACCATGCTGAAGAGGTGTGGGGGAATTGCACAGAATTAGCTGCCTAAGCTTCCACAACTTTGATGGAGAGGCTATTTTCCATCCCCCACATCGGCCTTTTATTGCCTTTGTAATGTCCCCTCCATCACAGCTATTGAACTCATGCTGCTTCAGTGGCCTTTTTTGTGGTTGCCAATAAAGGTCTATGTGAAGTTCTTGATCATTAGATTAGTATTTATTACAAAATATCTACCTTTGGTGTAATATTGTTGCATAAAGAATTCTCCTATAACGAAAGCAAAAGAAACACCAGCAGTAAATTATATGATCATTGAATGGATGTAAAGAACTATGTTTCCATCAAACAGGCAGCAGGAGTTTGAACCCAATCAAAAATATAGGGGAAACCTGGTGAGATCCTGCCGTGGACAACCTAGCTGTATTCTGGAGAGGGAGAAATTCTAATGTCCTTCAGTGATAGGAAAGATGCTAACATGACAAAGATACAGCTGCTTTGACCTCTGGTACCCTCAGAACATCCAGACTTGTAAAGAAATTTTGACAATGCTTGGTTTTTAATTGTTAAAGTTTGCTGGGGATAATTCAGTCCTTAGTGGCCTGGTTTTGAAGTTCTTGTCTGGAAGCTGAAGAGTGCAGCCTCAGTGCTGTCACTGAGAAATAAGAAGAAAGATGCACATTGGAAATATCAGAGCAATTAATAACTGAAGCTATCCAAAGGCATATCAATGTTCCCAAAAATCTAGTCTTAGAACACCATAATTAACATGATCCTAATGCTGATGGGGTTTTTTTTTCTCCGTGTCATCATACAGGCTTATCTTCAACTTGGAGAGGCCTCTGTTTTGTTTTTCCCATAAAGTTTACAGAGAGCAGCTGTTAACTCAGCAAGTTGGTAGCTCAGTTTGTCAATACATATGTCAAGTATCTTTCCTGTCTTAAGAGCATAAATCCAAGTTGATTGCTTCCCAAGATGGTGCTTTTCAGGCTTTTCTAACATATGAATCTGTTCCTTCAGCTGCACTCATTAAGCCAAAGAAAGAAAGAAACAACTAGTGCAGCATGTTTCACTTCATCAAGACAGAACAAGTCAAATAACTTTCGTAGTTAGACATTACCAAAATGAATGTATCTCAATTTTAAACTGTTCTGAAAGGCCAAGAGATTGCATGGATATAGAAGCAGCTGTTCCCTAGAGTGAGGATAATGGAATCCTACTAAACAGTGGTGAGCGATATCATAATCAGTTTATCAGAAATTTGAAGGGTTGTCTAAGAGGCCTCCCTAAAAGTCCCATGTATTTCCACTGTTTTTCATTTCTTTCTCACAACTGTCAACTTGAGCCTTGCCTGCCTACTCCAGTGTCGAGGGAATGGTAGGGTAACTTCACTGACAGGATTTTTTCAATTTCGTCTTACTATTAGATCATGTTGTCCACCCTTCTCAAGAACTAAAAATTAATGGTAGTTTAGGTACAAGCAATCATGACTTGATCACATTTATAAAGTGCAAGCAGAATAAAGTCCAGACCAGTAACATATACTTGGTGTTTTAATAGGGCCAATTTCAGAATGCTGAAACCAATTATGGGCCAAATCAGTTGGGAGGAAGAATTTAATCAGAAAAATGTGAATAGCTTGTGCGTTGTTTCAGCACGCATTATTAGATGCCCCCAAAGCCACAATTCCATAACTGAGGGGGGAAATGGTTTTAAAAATGACTGGTTTAGAGGGAAGTAAAGGCAGCTATGAAAAATAAAAATAATACATAACATGGAAAAAATGAGAAGTTGATAGTAATAAATGTAAATCAGAAGTTAGGAACTGTAGAAAATTGATAGGGAAAGCAAAGGAATACAAAGCGGAATCTATGGCCAGTGGCGTTAAGGACACCAAGGTGTTTTTTAAAATATATTAGGCACAAAAGAAATCCAGACAATGATATTGGTCCATTACTAGATGGAAATGGTAGAGTTATCAATGATGATTCAGAAAAGGCAGAATGTTCAGTAAATATTTCTGGTTTGTATTTGGGGAAAAAGCAGATGTTATCGTATAATATGACTACATCTCTTTCCATCCTACTAGTATCTCTGGAGGATGTTAAACAGTAAATGAGATATTTTTAAATCAGGGGGTCCAGTTTATTATGGTAGTGCCTAAGGACCAACCAAGGGCCCCACTGCGCTAGGCACTGTACAAACAGAATAGTTCACAGTCCTACCCCCAAAGGATTTACAATCTGAATGTATACTCACATGCGCTGTCCAGTTTAATTTTAAAAGGCTAATTGGAACCTTTATGCAAAAAATGACAAAACCCATTGAGGGATCATTTCAGATTCCAGGACTGCCCTTAGGCATGGGGCTGTGGGAATGCACTGCTATTAGAGATTTCCTGTAGTGGTCAAAACAGCTGTGGATTTCACTTGCTGTGAAGTGTACAGACTGCCATCAGGCCATGTTCTTGGTACATAGGTAATACTTATTGATGCAAACACAGCTGTTGAGATTTTGTTCCTTTGTTTTCCCACCTCCCAGTTTATCATCTGTTGTGTATCATCAAAACCTTATACTGTCAGCTTCCTATATCAGAAGCTCTCTTTGGGCGAAATTGATAGTACAGTAGGGCTCGGATCCCTTACTGGGGTCCTTGGGTGCTAACACAGTAGAAATAATAAAAAGACCTCATCTCATGATTTGATGGAAAGAATGATTTGTTCCCCAGAATGGGTAGTAAATAATTTTTAGGGCTGTCGATTAATCGCAGTTAACTCATGTGATTAACTAAAAAAATTAATCATGATTAATCACAGTTTTAATTGCACTGTTAAACAGTAGAATACCAACTGAAATTTATTAAATATTTTGGGATGTTTTTCTACATTTTAAAATATATTGATTTCAATTACAACAGAGAATACAAAGTGTACAGTGCTCACTTTATATTATTTTTTATTACAAATATTTGCACTGTAAAAATGATAAATAAAAGAAATTGTATGAGGTGAATTGAAAAATACTAGTACTGTAGTGCAATCTCTCCATTGTGGAAAGTGCAACTTACAAATGTAGATTTTTTTCATTTCATAACTACATTCAAAAACAAAAACAATGTAAAACTTAACAGCCTACAAGTCCATTCAGTCCTACTTTTTATTCAATCAATCGTAAGACAAACAAGTTTGTTTACATTTACAGGAGATAATGCTGCCCTCTTCTTATTTACAGTGTCACCTGAAAGTGAGAACAGGCAGTTGCATGGTACTTTTGTAGCTGGCATTGCAAGGTATTTACGTGCCAGATATGCTAAACATTTGTATGCCCCTTCATGCTTCAGCCACCATTCCAGAGGACATGCTCCCATGCTGATGTTGCTTGTTAAAAAAATGCATTAATTAAATTTGTGACTGAACTTCTTGGGGGAGAACTGTATGTCTCCTGCTCTGTTTTACCCGCATTCTGCCATATGTTTCATGTTATAG
Organism: Chelonia mydas; assembly: GCF_015237465.2. NCBI lineage: Eukaryota > Metazoa > Chordata > Testudines > Cheloniidae > Chelonia > Chelonia mydas. The sequence goes on from NC_057852.1 coordinate 107,826,777, forward strand.
CAGTCTTGGATGATGACCCAGCACATGTTGTTCGTTTTAAGAACACTTTCACTGCAGATTTGACAAAATGCAAAGAAGGTACCAATGTGAGATTTCTAAAGATATCTACAGCACTCGACCCCAGGTTTAAGAATCTGAAGTGCCTTCCAAAATCTGAGAGGGACGAGGTGTGGCACATGCTTTCAGAAGTCCTAAAAGAGCAACACTCCGGTGCGGAGACTACAGAACCTGAACCACCGAAAAAGAAAATCAACCTTCTGCTGGTGGCATCTGACTCAGCTGATGAAAATGAATATTGGTCCGCACTGTTTTGGATCATTTTTGAGCAGAACCCATCATTGGCATGGCCGCATGTCCTCTGGAATGGTGGTTGAAGCATGATGGAACATATGAATCTTTTGCTTACAAATCTACATTTGTAAGTTGCACTTTCACAATAAAGAGATTGCACCACAGTATTTGTTTGAGGTGAATCGAAAAATATTTCTGTTTCTTACAGTGCAAATATTTGTAATAAAAATAATATAATTATAAATAATAATATAAAGTGAGCACTGTACACTTTGTATTGTGTTGTAATTGAAATCAATATTTAAAATGTAGAAAAACATCCAAAAATATTTAAATAAATGGTATTTTGTTATTGTTTAAAATGCAATTAATTGTGATTAATTTTTTAAATCGCTTGACAGACCTAATAATTTTGTATTGTAAGTTATTTTTACCCACACATAATAACATTGTAGCGAAAGACTGTACATAAAACCCAAAAGAAAGAAATATAAAAATAATCCTGCCTCCTAGTTCCCTCTGTTTCTTTCCAATACCATACACAATTAAAATTTTCAGGTTAAATAGTTATACATCAGGCACTGCTATGGCAAGCCACAACACATGTTCTAAAAGTCTTTTTAGATGTTGGTGTTCAAGAGAGGCTTCTCCGTTAAAACACCTGTCAGCTCCAAACATAGAGGAATTAAAGAGAGATGCTTGTGTAGAGTTCTTGAGACTTCAGTCAGTAAAGGTGGGGAAAAGAATCAGAACGCAATTCTGCCTGTGTAATTTATTATCTGAGGAAATGTGAACAAGAAGAATGAAAACCAAATCACTGATATGGCTTTTATAATAATGGCATATATATAGAAATGGGTCCACATCAACAAAGGCATGTAGGCTCCTAGAGTACACTGATTTTTGTGGTGGAGCCTAAATACTTTTGTGGATTTGAGCCATAGCATAATCCAGGATCCATGCGACCTTAGGTCTTCTGTTTTTCCTTTCGGGCCATATGCACCAATGGCATGTGTGCAGAGAAATATAGCAATTTTATGCACAGGCATCTATTGGGTTTGGCTGCCATACCAACTAAGCGCACAAAAAAATGGACCTATGCAGAATATCTGTGATCTCCAAAAAGGGAAAGTGGTTTGAGAAACTAAAGAGTAGTCAGGGGCAACAAGGTTCTACATATACTACCCTGGAAGAATAAAGTAAGTTACTGGAGAATGCTGAGGATAATAGAATCAGGCTTTCCACTCTCCATGAGCCATATTATGTCACTAGTTTTTAAACAGAACTCTCCATTAAATTCAGTGCTTTTTTTATAACAAAATAACTACTAAGACAAATTACAAGAGTGGGTCAATATATTCCAGTTGTCCCTCAATATTAGAGAGTTCCCTCCACAGGTGTCGACTTTTCAATGTGCTGCGGGGTGCTCGACCCCCAGTTCTGGCCCAGACCCTGCCCCCACTTCACCCCTTGCCCCAAGGCCCCACCCTTGTCCTGCCCAGTTCCGCCCCCTCCCCTGAGAGTGCTTTGTCCTCGCTTCTTCCCCCTCTCTCCCAGTGGTGGGTGGAGGGGAGACATTAGGGGAACTGCCAGTGGGTGCTCAGCACCCACCACTTTCCCCTGTGGGTTCTCCAGAACCTATGGTTCCCTCCATGCCAGTGTGGTCATCTGTCCACCTCTCCTGAGCTCCTATGTGTGATCTTTGTACTGGTGGATCAGCAGACTTAGAATCAAAGCAATGAAGGACTGAAAAAAGGACCTTAATAGGCCATCTAGACCAGTCTCCTGCACTGAGGTAGGTCTAAATATTATTTACACCAACCCTGACAGCTGTTTGCCTAACCTGATCTTAAAAATCTCCAATGATAGCAATTGCACAGCCTTCTTAGATAATTTGTTCCATTGCTTAACTACCCTGACAGGAAGTTTTTCCTACTGTCTAACTTCAATCTCCCCTGCTGCAATTTGCAGTAAAGCTATGTCACACGGTGCTGGGAGACAATAAAACAAAAGGCCAATTTTGAGAGAGATGATACCGCATTGATGGCTGTTTATAAATGTGTTCTTTTCCATTTTGTGTTAAGGACACTGGAGTGAGTAACAACTGTTTTTCTAATTATTGCAGCCTGTGTAGAGTATAAGGAGGAAACAATAGATAAAAATAAATCCTGTTCTAGTAAAATAATTGGATACTCTTGTTCCCAAGTTTTTTACTTTGTTTAGTTACTTTGATTTTTTTTCCCACCAGCCTCCAGCTCAAGCCTATAGCCAATGATAAAACTCTCACTGACTTCAATGGGGCCAGGATTTCACACTGGGTCTCTTGCAAAGCTGCACTGAGGTAACAGCTGAATAATAGATACTCTCGTTTTTAATGCATCTAAGTTTTGAGCCTCCTTCTCTATGATGCTTCAGCCAAACACATGAAAATACATGAGTCAACAAGAATACAATGTAAGCCAGTCTTTACATTTTTAATCACTCTGGAATTTTGCCCCTCCCATTTTTCCATCTGACTAGTGTTCCCAGCTGTACAACTCATAAGCCTGCAACTGGAGAAAGCTAAACATCTCTCTGAATCAGAAAGCAGAAGATATTGGAAAGATTTCAGGTGTTTTAGAAATCTGAATAGACCCTCTGAAATATGTTTGTGTTCCCTGGTCAACCCTTCTAAAAGGGAGATTTGTATTAGTTCATTATAAGCTATTAAATTAGGAGCATTACAAGAGTGAATGAGGAATTTGGGGAATGGTTGAAGAGCTGAGTTATAGAATGCTAACTAAGTAAATGACAAAAGACTATGTGAAAATATACTGACACAGAAGGCCTAATCTTGCTTGTCTTACTCTCGAATGGCTAGATTCATTAAAGTCACATTTCTTGATTAAGGTGAGGAGTGTTTGGTCCTGAGTTTGTATTCTGTGTCCTGATCATTGAACAGAAAGGTAAATGAGTTAGGGTAACTCAGACCCACTATCGGCATTCTCGAGAAGCATATGAAAAGTGACTGAATGGACTCAATAGTCGGGTACTCTTGATGCCAGTCATAGTTAATCTTTAAACGGAAGTGCTGTTCCAGTGTTTTTACTGTGCTCCCAAAGCCATCAGGCTTCTCAGTCTTACCCCTTATGCTCCCACCCTGATGATCTCATTGCATGATATTGAAAAACATGGTGTGTTTGCTCATACTCATGGTCTGTGAATATTTTGTGATATTTCCAGAGAACACTTTCAAGAATCAGTTTGCATCGCCACACATTGGGGAGCAAGTCTGAAGTTGACCATAGTATGCGACAAGCTAATCAGGGAGATGGGTGGTGGCAAACTCTGATGTACACTCAGCAACTTTTTCTGACGCTTTAGTCCTTGGTAAGCATAATTCTGAAATCATGGTAGATGTTAATGTACAAACTGGTCCCTTGTATAGTTTGTACACCAGCTCACTGTAAATTGTAAATAGTTTGGCAGCTTTGGAGATGAAAATCACAAGATAATCCACCCCCTGGTACATTGGCCTCTGAGTGAGCATAATGCCCTGTCGACCTCCGTACCCTGCTCGTCCACAAGATCTTTGTGGGATAAAAACACAGAAGGTACCAACAGGGCTTCTAAGAGAAGGGAGGCATACCAGATCTCCTCAGAGAGAGCCTGATTCCAAAAAGTCTGTCACCTCAGAAACCAACTGTTTCGGAAACAGCAGAAAGGATACTGCTGAGACTCCATGCTTCCCAATACCAGGAGTTCATTCTCAAAGCCTTCAAGTTCTTTGAAGACCCATGATATTAAGCATGCATCAATACCAATGTTGTCCTCAGTACCATCAAAGCATGATTGCATTAGCAGAGATTCTAGAGACTCTGCCACTAAGAAGTTGGCATCATCTACAGAGCTTTAGTCACAGCTACCATTGGTACCTAAGCTGGTGTCACAGACTATTAGACTGGTACTACCAAAGCAAGCAGCATCCCTGGTACATCTGCCAAACATTGTATAGTCTCATAGAGTTTCAGCACAAATTCACCCTGTACTCCAGGAATTTAGATTCTCTAGAGACTAGTTTGCCTCAGACAAGCCAGAGTCATCTTTATTAATTGGAACCAAAAGACTCTTGGTACCAGGATCCACTCAGTCACAGAGACCTTATCCTTTCCTGGCAGCCCCTAGTTCTCTGGTACATTCAGGATGAGGCAGACAACTGTCATCACCTCAACTGTCTGCTCCTCCCTCGGACTATGCTGAAGACACCTCTTCAGACTCTCAGATTTCTGTGCAGGGATAGCTTATCATAGAGACACCTCTTCTGATACCTACACCAAGAAAGAGGCTCTGAAGGTGAAGCAATATCAAGTTCCCTCTCACCTGACCTAGTATGAATGGTATTGGGATGCCCCCTCCACTTCCTCTTATGGTCCCCCTCAGTGGTCGTACTGGGAGTCATGGGCTGCCTACGACCAACAATTTTCTAGCACTACCAGGTGTTCACTTGGGGACATTGTGGAAAACAGTCTTCTGCCCCATCTTTCCCTCCTTAATAACTTTAAGTCCAAGAGAAATCTTTTGAGGAGCAAGAGGCTAATGCTGGTAAGGAGGCGACACCACTAATATCTCCTCATCCTCTCCAAATTAGGCTGTGATGTCTCCCCTACTTTCTTATACTGATTTTAAAGTTTCATGAGCTTATGAAACTAATTGCACACTCACTCCATATCCCCTGGGAGGAGGTTGAAGAGTCTCAGAGTAAACTTTTAGACATTCTCCCCACAACATCCAGTCAAGTGACCTTACCAATGTACGAGGCTCTCATGAACCCACCAAGACCATTTCATAGAATCATAGAAGATTAGGGTTGGAAGAGACCTCAGGAGGTCATTTAGTCCAACCCCCTGCTCAAAGCATGACCAACACCAACTAAATTTAGCAGATTCTGGCCTCTGTAATGCATGTGAAGGAGTCGCCAGCAAAAAAAATTAGTTTTTATTTATAACCCTGCACCTAATTCTTTGTCTGGGTAGGCCATCAGTAAGTGTGGCAGACAACACCATTCAAAAGCTACACCTTTAAGATAGGGGCCAAAAACTCTTTAGCCATAAGAGCTACTCCTTCGTGATGCTGCAATTTAGGATTGCAAATTATCGAGTCCTGGTGGCAAAGCATCATCACACCAATTACATACAATTTAATTATTTTATCAAACATCTCCCTCTGGAACGTCACAATTTCAGGCAATCATAGTGATGAGTCAGTTCCTAGCAAGGAGCTCATTGCAGGCCTCCCTAGATGCAGTCCACACTGCAGCCCATTCTATTTCCATTGCTATCATCATGTTTTGAGCATACCTACATGTCACAACACACCCCTCTCCCAATAGGTTCCTTTATTTCTCAGTCAGCCAGGATCATGTCTCTTATCAAGTGCTCCCCTTTGCTCTATCCTCTGTACCCAGGGTATTTTCCTAACTCCTGGTGGTGTTGGTTACTCTCCTATGGCAATTGGGAGTAATCGTCTTCCCTTACCTCAACAACTAACTCCTCAAGAGCTCTTCATAAGAGGTTTCAGAGTAGCAGCCGTGTTAGTCTGTATCCGCAAAAAGAAAAGGAGGACTTGTGGCACCTTAGAGACTAACAAATTTATTTGAGCATAAGCTTTCGTGAGCTACAGCTCACTTTATCAGAAGCATTCAGTGGAAAATACAGTGTGGAGATTTATATACACAGAGAACATGAAACAATGGGTGTTACCATACACACTGTAAGAGGGTCTCTCTGCAGTAAAGACAGCTATGTCCCTGTCCCACAGGTTAGGACTCTAACTCAACCCTGAAAATCCACTTTGACTCCAATTTAGCAGATAGACTTTACAGGGGCTTTTCTAGATGCAGTAACGTCCAGAGCTTACCTTCCAGCAGACAGGTTTATGGCACTGGCAAACCTCATTTCCAAGATTCAAATAAGTCCCCAAATGACAGCAAGAAATTGTTTCCAACTGCTAGGTCATATGGCATCTTGCAATTTTGTGCCACAACACTGGGTTGCATCTTCATTGCTTTTATGGATGGCTCAGAATAATCTACAGTCTGAACAGTTTCAACAAACTGGTGTCTGTTCCTCATCGGGTGCTGGGGTTCCCTCAGTTGGTGGAAGGGCCCATCCAAAGTTTGTGCAGGCTTTCCTTTACTCAGCCTTTCCCTACCATCGCAGTAACTTCAGATGCATCCTTCATGGGATGGGAAGCACACCTCGGGACAAAGCAAATCGTCCTTTCAGGTGTTTCTTCTCCACATTAACCTCCTGGAACTAAGAGCAGTCGGGAATGCCTGTATCCCCTTCCTTTCCTTAATCAGAGGTCAATCCGTCAGTCATGACAGACAACATAGCCTGCATGTTTTATATAAATCACCAAGGGAGGCAAGATGCCCTTCTCTTTATGCCAAAGCAATAATGTTACGGAACAGACACATACTCATCTCCGCTTCCTACCTTCCAAGCGCTCAAAACACCACAGCTGACAATTTGAACAGGAACTTCTCCCAAGATTGTATGAGAACTGGACAGTCTGGTTCTCAAACATATTTTACTAGCCTGGGGTTTTTCAGAAGTGAAACTTTTTGCCACCATCATCAACAGAAAGTGCAAAAAATTCTGCTTGAGAGAGGAGGGCTCGGTTATCAGTCCCTTGGATGAAGGGATTCTGAGTGTTTGCCCACTCCACAACTTCCAGATTCAGTAAGGGGTTGATTAACCTTTTATCACAGATGAGAGCCCATCTCTGTGTGGGATTTGAGCTTGATCCTCCATTTTTTAATGAAGCTTCCTGTTGAGCCATTAGCCAAGTATTCTTTTCTACACTTGTCTATGAAAATTGTCTGTTTAGAGGACATCATCTCTGCCCAAAGAATCAGAGAGCTAGAGGTGTTAATGACAGATCTCTCCCCTCCCCCCTATTTTACATTTTCCTTTTAGGAAAAAGTATCTTTGCAGCCACATTCCAGGTTTCTACCTAAAGTATTCTCCAATTCCCACATCAACCAGATCATCCACCTTCCAGTCTTTTTCTCAAAAGCACACCAGACCAGGGAGGAAGCTGCAATCCATACTTTGGATGTTAAAAGGATGTTATCCTTCTATCTGGACAGAACCAAACCCCTTAGAAATTTCCCAGACTGTTTTGTTTGCAGACACACCCAAAGGATCCACAATTTCCACCCAAAGACACTCAAAGTAGATTTCTATAAGAGCTCAGTGTATTTCCTTGGTACTGTTTTAAAAATGTACCAACCACAGAATTTTGCAGCGCTTCAGCTTGGACTTCAATTCCTACTTTTTTTCAAACACTATGCTCTGGTTTCCATGTCAGATGCTGCTGTTGGCACCACAATTCTTTCATCAGCCTTAGATCTGGCTCCAAAGCTCCCATCTCCTTCAAGGCGTGCTGCTCAGGAATCACCTGAAGTGGAGCACCCATAGAGACATTACTCGAAGAAGAGGTTAATTACCTGATACAGTAACTGGGGTACTTTAAGATGTTTGTCCCTATGGGTGCTCCACTACCTGCCCTCCTTCCCCTCTGCTTCAGAGTCTCATCTCGCAGAAGTTTGCAATGGAGAAGGAACTGAGTATGGTTTGCCTGTGTAGCTCTATATCTCCTCAGTGTGGGGGCACTAGGAAGTCTGGAGTGCACACGTGAGCCGAATGGGCTCTATGACTGAAAACCTGTGATCAAAGGCTCATGGGGCGCGCGCACACACACACCTGCAGTGGCACATCCGCAGAGACAAACATCTCAAATAACTCCAGTTACTGTACAAAGTAAGTAACCTCTCCTTATTAATAATGTAATATTAATGAATCATTCTGAAAGCATGTTTTCAAAGTGAGGGACAGGTGTATGCTTATCTCAGTGCAACCACAGAATCCAGCATATTGAAAAGGAAATATGTCACTTAAATATTTATTCTAACTTTCCAGCTACTCTTGCAAAAGATCCAAATGCTGGAAAATATACATGCCTGAACAACAAAGCTACCACAGTGCATTCCTTGACAAACTTCTTCCTCTGGTCGCCCATGTAAAAATAAATATGATTTCTTTTGTGGACTGTACAGAAATTAAACGTGCTGGTCCCACTGAGCAGCAACAGCAAGTTGGGTTCTACTGACTTCCTGATTCTGTAACTTCTTGTGACATTATCTGATTAAACTATGACCATGCTACCATTGTTATATAATGGCAATGAATCTTATACAACGTGTGTCAGGTAAGGTGTCAATAGAAAGGGTTAAGTGGCTTGCAGGCTAAATGACCCAGAGTCAACCTTTAGAGACCTGTTAGAAAAGTATCTGAATGGTAATTAGGGCCATTCCATGCTAGATAGGCTAGAACTTTGAAATGCAAACCTGTATTGTTAGAAAATTAGAGGTGATACTAATTGTATGTGTTTACTTATATCTTGTTAGATGTTAGCCATGCAAACAGACAGTTCCTGTAATATAAACATTTAGATGAATCTCGGATGCCATAATGTCATTGTCTATATGTCTCTCTAAAGTTTGTGATAAACTGTTTAATGGATAAATTACCTTATGTCAGTGGTTCCCAAACTGGGGTTCGCAGAATGTTACAGGGGGTTCTCCAGAAAAATTTCACTAATGGTGGCCAGAGGACCCCGGGCATTGGAGGCAGAGGTGGGACCCGGTTGCAGGGCAGACAGCCTGAGCCCCAGGGAGAGCAGGGCCAGGCAGTTGGGGCTGGCAGCCCGAGCCCTGCCCCATCAGCGGGGGAGCCGGCATCCCAAACCCCAGCGCTTCGGGCGGGGCTCGCAGCCTGAACCCCAGAAAGAGTGGGGCCAGGCAGTTGGGACTGGCAGCCGGAGCCTCAGCGATCACTGGGACCTGCAGCCTGAGCTCAGTGGAGCTCAGGAGACCAGGGCAGTCAACGGAGTCCAGCAGCAGGAGCCGTGCGGAGTGCGGAGGAAATGTAAACTTAAATCCCTGGAAATATTCATTTTTAGGAGGGGGTTCACAAGATTTCACAATTTAGTGAAAGGGGTTCACAGGCTGTTAAAGTTTGGGAACCACTGCCTTATGTTAATCCATGTAGTTAATTACTGGTGATGTTTGGGAAACAGAAGGTTACATCAAAAGCCTATTGTTCACCAAGGACTGTATGGTCAAGAGGCTGCTAGAAAACTGTATAAAAGACTCTTGGGACCTGATCCTTTCATCTCAGATCTGCTTGATGCTTCATGCAGGGGAAGCTTAAGTCATAGGACTGAGATCTCCACTTCCATCTAGATCACCCTGAATATGGATGTTGGACTATAACCTATGGACTAATTCTGAAAGAATTCTTTGCAACTCTTTGCAACTATAAAGTTCACCATGATTCACTATGAATCTGATGTCAGAACTGTACTCATGTCTGTATGTATATTGATCTTTTAACCAATATGCTCTCTTTTCTTTTTTAATACATTTTAGTTTAGTTAATGAGGATAGGCTGTAAGCGTGTATTTGGGTAAGATATGAAATATTCATTAACTTAAGTAATGTGTCCAATCCTTTGGGATTTATAGAACTTTCTTATATGATGATTAAGATTTTCAGTAATCCTCATCATATTTGACTTGGGTGTCTGGGTAGAGGCCTAAGGTGGGGTTGCTTTAAGGGAACTGTGTTGTTAGGTTTCTGGGTAACCAGTAAGGTATTATAGAAGCTGTTTTGTGTTGGCTTGGTAAATCTAAGTATTGGAATATCCACCAGCTTTGAGAATTGCCTGCCCCATTCTTTGCAGTTTACCCTAAATGAGTAGCCTCAGTGCGGCTTCCTGGGATCCTGGTCACAGTGGCATAGTCAGCAGGATCCACAGAACCAGGTCAATTAAGCTTTGGATCAGATCCCATGGTATTCAAAATTTGAATTTTGATATTTAGAGTTTTGGTGGTTAAACTGCAGTTACAATGAGTTATATATTGATCTGGGTGTGTGGCTGATCCTTTTGGATCAGAAGAATCCTTTGTTTGATTAAACTGGTTTTAAGGAGCCATTTATCTGTAAGTCTAGTGTTTTGATGGTGATACAAGGACTGGAATACCTAAGGAAACTGCCTTTCTGACTTCTTGTTAGCCAGTGTGGTAAAACAGAAGTTTGCTTTTGTTGCTGGTTTGGGTATATCTTATGGGGGGATTAACCACCAATTTTGGGGTGTACCTGCCCTATTTCTCAGCAGTTTGTCCTGAATTTGGCATTCTCAGTTGTCACCCACTGAGGCACGGTTACACTGCCATATACTTCCTGTACAATGGACCAGATTCTGGTGTTTTATTCTGTCTAGTGATTCCACTGAGTTTGATGGAACTATTTTTGAGTAAGGCCATCTGTAAATATGGCACCATAACAGCCAATGTTTGCAATGTACATATTCATAGATTCATAGATATTTAGGTCAGAAGGGACCATTATGATCATCTAGTCTGACCTCCTGCACAACGCAGGCCACAGAATTTCACCCACCACTCCTACAAAAAAACCTCACACCTATATCTGTGCTATTGAAGTCCTCAAATTGTAGTTTAAAGACCTCAAGGAGCAGAGAATCCTCCAGCAAGTGACCCGTGCCCCATGCTACAGAGGAAGGCGAAAAACCTCCAGGGCCTTCCAATCTGCCCTGGAGGAAAATTCCTTCCCGACCCCAAATATGGCGATCAGCTAAACCCTGAGCATACGGGCAAGATTCATCAGCCAGATACTACAGAAAATTCTTTCCCGGGTAACTTGGATCTTACCCCATCTAAAACCCATCACAGGCCATTGGGCCTATTTACCATGAATATTTAATTACCAAAACCATGTTATCCCATCATACCATCTCCTCCATAAACTTATCGAGTTTAATCTTAAAGCAAGATAGATCTTTTGCCCCCACTACTTCCCTCGGAAGGCTATTCCAAAACTTCACTCCTCTGATGGTTAGAAACCTTCGTCTAATTTCTAATCTAAATTTCCTAGTGGCCAGTTTATATCCATTTGTCCTTGTGTCCACATTGGTACTGAGGTTAAATAATTCCTCTCCCTCTCTGATATTTATCCCTCTGATATATTTATAGAGAGCAATCATATCTCCCCTCAACCTTCTTTTAGTTAGGCTAAACAAGCCAAGCTCCCTGAGTCTCCTTTCATAAGACAAGTTTTCCATTCCTCGGATCATCCTAGTAGCCCTTCTCTGTACCTGTTCCAGTTTGAATTCATCCTTCTTAAACATGGGAGACCAGAACTGCACACAGTACTCCAGGTGAGGTCTCACCAGTGCCTTATATAACGGTACTAAAACCTCCTTATCCCTACTGGAAATACCTCTCCTGATGCATCCCAAGACGACATTAGCTTTTTTCACGGCCATATCACATTGGCGGCTCATAGTCATCCTATGATCAACCAATACTCCAAGGTCCTTTTCCTCCTCCGTTACTTCTAGTTGATGCGTCCCTAGCTTATAACTAAAATTCTTGTTATTAATCCCTAAATGCATGACCTTACACTTCTCACTATTAAATTTCATCCTATTCCTATTACTCCAGTTTACAAGGTCATCCAGATCCTCCTGTAGGGTATCCCTGTCCTTCTCTAAATTAGCAATACCTCCCAGCTTTGTATCATCTGCAAACTTTATTAGCACACTCCCACTTTTTGTGCCCAGGTCAGTAATAAAAAGATTAAATAAGATTGGTCCCAAAACCGATCCCTGAGGAACTCCACTGGTAACCTCCCTCCAACTTGACAGTTCACCTTTCAGTAGGACCCGTTGTAGTCTCCCCTTTAACCAACTCCCTATCCACCTTTCAATTTTCCTATTGATGCCCATCTTATCCAATTTAACTAATAATTCCCCATGTGGCACCGTATCAAACGCCTTACTAAAATCTAAGTAAATTAGATCCACTGCGTTTCCTTTATCTAAAAAATCTGTTACTTTCTCAAAGAAGGAGATCAGGTTGGTTTGGCACGATCTACCTTTTGTAAAACCATGTTGTATTTTGTCCCATTTACCATTGACTTCAATGTCCTTAACTACCTTCTCCTTCAAAATTTTTTCCAAGACCTTGCATACTACAGATGTCAAACTAACAGGCCTATAGTTACCCGGATCACGTTTTTTCCCTTTCTTAAAAATAGGAACTATGTTAGCAATTCTCCAATCATACGGTACAACCCCTGAGTTTACAGATTCATTAAAAATTCTTGCTAATGGGCTTGCAATTTCTTGTGCCAATTCCTTTAATATTCTTGGATGAAGATTATCTGGGCCCCCCGATTTAGTCCCATTAAGCTGTTTGAGTTTCGCTTCTACCTCAGAAATGGTGATGTCTACCTCCATATCCTCATTCCCATTTATCATGCTACCATTATCCCTAAGATCCTCTTTAGTCTTATTAAAGACTGAGGCAAAGTATTTGTTTAGATATTGGGCCATGCCTAGATTATCCTTGACCTCCACTCCATCCTCAGTTTTTAGCGGTCCCACTTCTTCTTTCTTTGTTTTCTTCCTATTTATATGACTATAGAACCTTTTACTATTGGTTTTAATTCCCTTTGCAAGGTCCAACTCTACTTGACTTTTAGCCTGTCTCACTTTATCCCTACATATTCTGACCTCAATAAGGTAGCTTGCCTTACTGATCCCTCCCTTCTTCCACTCCCTATATGCTTTCTGCTTTTTCTTAATTACCTCTCTAAGATGCTTGCTCATCCAGCTTGGTCTACAACTCCTGCCTATGAATTTTTTCCCCTTTCTTGGGATGCAGGCTTCCGATAGCTTCTGCAGCTTTAATTTAAAATAATCCCAGGCCTCCTCTACCTTTAAACCCATAAATTCTTCAGTCCAATCCACTTCCCTAACTAATTTCCTTAATTTTTGAAAGTCAGCCCTTTTGAAATCAAAAACCCTAGTTGCAGATTTATTTTTGTTAATCCTTCCATTCAGTTTGAACTGAATTAGCTCATGATCACTTGAGCCAAGATTATCCCCTACAACCATTTCCTCTATGAGGTCCTCATTACTCACCAAGACCAAATCTAAAATGGCATCCCCTCTAGTCGGTTCAGCAACTACTTGCTGAAGGAATCCATCAGCTATCGCATCTAGGAAAATCTGAGCCCTATTATTATTACTAGCACTCGTCCTCCAGTCTATATCTGGGAAGTTAAAGTCTCCCATGATCACACAGTTTCCATTAGTATTTACTTTATTAAAAACATTAAAAAGGGCTCTATCCATATCCAAATTAGATCCCGGCGGTCTATAGCACACCCCAAGCACTATCCCAGGGGAGGCTCTAATAGTTTTCTTCCCCAATTTAATTTTTGCCCAGACAGACTCAGTCATATCCATTTCATCGCTTCTTATTTCTTTACATTCTATCTCATCATTGATATACAGTGCTACTCCACCACCTTTACCTTTATTTCGGTCTTTCCGAAACAGCACATACCCTTCAATACCTGTAGCCCAGTCATGACTACTATTCCACCAGGTCTCTGTTATACCTATAATATCTGGTTTCACTTCCTGCACCAGTAACTCTAGTTCCTCCATTTTGTTACCTAGGCTCCTTGCATTAGTGTACAAACATCTTAATTTTTGCTGTTTAGCCTCACTCACATTCTGTACCCTATTAGGCACGGTTATTTTACTACCAGTATAACCTATTAGACTTGTATCTACACTGCCCTTCCTCCTACCTACAGCTGTATCCACTCTTACTTCATTTTCTTTCCACTCTATGCTGAATTCTGGCGTGGAGATTACCTGGACATCTCCCAACCATCTCCCCCAAATTCCTAGTTTAAAGCTCTCTTAATCAGTTGTGCCAGCCTCCATCCTAGAAGTCTATTTCCTTCCCTACTCAGATGAAGTCCATCCCGAGAGAACTGTCCTCTATCCATGAATGCCTCCCAATGGCCATACATCCCAAAGCCCTCCTTATAGCACCACTGCCTAAGCCATCTATTGATAGTCATAATCTTGTCACACCTTTGTTGCCCTTCTCTAGGAACAGGCAGAATCCCACTAAAGATCACCTGAGCCTCAATTTCCTTAAGCGTCCTCCCCAGCCTAGCATAGTCTCCCTTAATACTTTCCAGCGAGAATCTAGCCGTATCATTTGTTCCCACATGAAGGATAATTAGGGGATTCTTTCCCGCTCCCTTTAGAATCCTTTTCAACCTCAGGTCTACATCCCGTATCTTAGCACCCGGAAGACAGCACACCCTCCTATTTTCTGGGTCAGCTCTGGTTACAGGCCTATCTATTCTTCTCAGTAAAGAGTCCCCAATCACATAGACCTGCCTTTTCCTAGTGACGGTGCTATTCTCCAGTCTATCCCCTGTTCCCTCTGGCTGCAAGTTCTTTCCATTCCCATTCTCCCTTGTAATCCTTTTTAACCCATCCTGTATCCTCCTGGGGCTCATATTTGGTGTAATCTCCATTAACTCTTCCCCTTTTCCTATAGGACTAACCTCTCTTCTCTTCTTCCTTGCCCTGTCACCTTCAGTGACTACCTGCTGAGCCCCTTCTTCATTTTCCAACTCTGCAAACCTATTCTTAAGCTCTATTTCTCCTTCACTAGCCCGTCTTTTCCTCTGCCTAGTTCTTTTAGTCACATGCTTCCACTGACCACTTTCCTCACCCAGTCTCCCCTCAGAATTCCCTAGTCCTGCTTCCATCTGCAAGTCTGAGCTTTTCCCTTCAGATACCTCATGTCTTTGCTCCATAATCTGCTCAAACCCCTTCCTAAACTCTACCAGACTTTCCACCTGCATCTCCAAACCTCGGATCTTTTCCTCCATCAGCTCTATCAGACGGCACTTCATGCAGACAGAACTCTTACCAGGTGCCCCCTCCAGGATCATGTACATACCACAGCTTCCACATCCAGTCATCTTCATTGTGTCATCTGCTACATGGGTCACTCCCACTGCCACCTCTGTATCTGTCATATCCTTCCCACCTAAATCCTGTTAATCTGGGAAACACAAACCACACATATCTTTCATGAGTGATCTCACTGCAGTGAAAATGTGAGACAAAGTAAGACTTGCCTAATGCATGTGAACAAATGAGCTCGAACGTTCACTGCATACACAGTTCTGATGCTTCAGCTGATATGCAAAAAACAAATACATAGCTGTGTCCGCCACACAAATGCTACTATATCATTGTTAAAAACAAACACTGTTTTTCATCAATGGTGATTAGCCGAAATGGGTTTCAAATTTCTGTTCTTTGTATACATCAGTGGAAAGCTGAATTGATTCCAGATAACTAGGCACATTTTTGCTTTTGACATCATCCTGAACATGTTGGGTTTTTGCTTTTCTTTTAGCATTCGTACTAAGTAAAATCAAATGATTTTTTTAATGCATTTACATTTGTGGATTTGTACATTTCTCTGCAGTTGGTAAAGAAAAGTGGAATTCTTCTGATGAGATTTTCATAAGTGCCCAAGTGAATTAGGAGCACGAGTCCTATTGATTTCTAAGGAACTTGTGTTCCTAACTCACGTAGGCACATTTGAAAGTCCCACCCTGCATTCTTATTTTTATTTTAGCCATCATTCTTTTATTTGCTTTCTTTCCTCTTGATCAATTTTAATTTTTTTAGCAAATGTCCACTTTGAAAAGTTAGCTTCCAAGGCAATATTGCAAAGTACACACTTCCCTTTCTGCAATGCAAAATTCTTTCATGTGTGATGCATTGCAAGCAATTCAGCTGTGAGCTTTAAGACCAATGTACAAATAATTCCCAGAGTACAGTTTGTTTCTTTTGTCCTTTGTGGCACTGTTGCATAAATAACATTTTTGATGCTTTGCATAACATGTGAGTAACCTTTGTGGAAGGTCCAGCGAAGTGCTGAGCTCTACTCTCTCCAGTGTTAGTTAATTGGTTCTCCTGCCAGTCAACTGGTCTGCACCAGATGAATGCTCTTTATAGCATCCTTATTTATAATCTCTACCAGGATCTGTTGAACAAACCACTGTAAATCCCCAAATCCCTGCCTTGGTGAGAGAAGGAATAAAATCCATCTGAAATTAGATTCTTTGTTAAATTAAAATCTTCCTAGGCCTCTGTCTTGCTCCACATACAGTTCACAAAATGTAAATCCTTTTGTTAGGCAGGAGTGAGAGTAGTACCAATAATAAGGGGTGAGAACTTAACTAGTTTTCTTTGATAGGGCTGTATTTTGCTTACCGCCAAACTATGCACAAGGACAAGAAGGAGAAAAATATTCTCCGCTTCTGTGATTTCCCAACCTCCATCTCTGAGAGATGCTGAACGAGTTGAACCACCACAACACCAGGAGACAGTGATGAATTAAGGCACTCAATATTAACTCAATATTCTCAATAGTTTGCCTCAGATTTATTAGTTATTCATGTTTTGGATTTTAAATTTATTTTCCTTTTTAATGGCAAGTCTAGGATTTATTGCCGTCAGAAGAATTTTTTAAAGAAATTTTATGATGGATACTCTCATTAAAACCACTGCTGCGGTTTTCCCATTTTAATAGAAAGCAGGCAGTGATAGGGTTTGTTACAAGGTCTGTGGCAATATTAAGTCCTAGGAATACGAGTTTATGCCTCCTGGCCATTTACTTGGACGTTTTTTTATTCAATGTAAATGTTATGTAGATTGATCAGACAACTGAAATGAATGAGACCTCCACTTTATTTGTTTCAGTAGGTCCTTATGAAACTGGTTAAAGTGGACCTCACATTATCACAAATTTTGTAGTTATGAACTCCCTTTCCATGGACTTAAGCAGCATAGTTGCTTTTCGCTAGTTGCTTGTCAACTTGAGGATTAAAGATATGGGGCATCACTGCCACTTGGGAATTTGGGTGTCCAGTAGAGAACCAATTCTGGGATCAGGGTTTCTGTTATTTTTTCCAACACCTGTTGTCGTTGGAAAGCTGGGAGACTATGCAGGAGTCTTGATGCTAAAGGTTGGGTCATGGACAGATAGTGATTCTGGATCATAATGTTTAATATGATCTTGGTACTCACCCAGGATGGTCTTGGATGAGGTTGCCTAACCTTACTTGCAATGTTGAGACCTGTCTGGATGACTCTCACTGGCTCTGTAAGAGCGCAGAATGAGAGGAGTGGCCACTTCCCCCTATAACCTCAAATGCGTGATTTGCTGCACTCTTAAGATGGCTTCATTTCAGTGTGTTCACTTAGCATTAGAGTTATTTATTTGAATTTTGATAGCACCGAGAAGCCCCACTCATGAACCAGGGGACATGTGCTAGGTGCTGTACAAACATAGATTAAAAAAAGATGTTCCCCGAAGAATTTAGTCAAAGGAGATTTATAATCTAGTAGATCAGAGATTGGCAACCTTTGGCATGCAGCCCACCAGCGAAAGCCGCTGGTGGGCCGGGACCATTTGTTTACTTGCAGCAACTGCAGGTTCGGCCGATCACAGCTCCCACTGGCCGTGGTTCACCGTTCCAGGCCAATGGAGGCTGCAGGAAGTGGTGCGGGCCGGGCCACCTCATCCAAGATCTTTACCTTCCTCTGAAATGTGTAGGCAAGATTCTGTCCTCTGTAGATAAATTGTCTGATCCATTGTGGCTAATCCTATCACAGGGAAAGGGATGGAAGAAAAAACATTCTTCTGTGGTCTGTGGTTTCTTTGTCTTCTCTATGAACTGACGTTCAGTTAGTTAGTACGTACACATTCAGCTCTACTCATCTGGCCTAAATGTGTCTAGGCTACATGGACTAATTGGTTTTATTTTGTTTTAACACTAAAGATGGCATTGTCCATATATGTTGGCACTTGCTGCTTGAATTCAATCTACTTCTCCTGCAGCCTGCTGTGAGCACTGGGATTCTGAAGTAATCATTCAAACCTAAGGGGTTTAAGAGCTAATAAGAGCTCTGTGCTGGTGTTTAGCAAGACATGTGCTTGACAGCATTCTCTTGGCATTGCACAGTGTCGTCAGTTTTCTCAATGGACAAACTGGAAAAACACTCAAGACAAAATCCAGGGAGATGCAAGAGGACTTTGAATTGTCCCACAGGGACATAGTGGTTGATGTCAGTTTCAGTAAGTCTTCTGAATCACCTTAAAAGTCCACAGAGAAGTGCTTTTACCTTTATTTATTTATTTATAAGGGCAATATACTGCTTTTCAGCAAGTACAGACTTATGGTATTTGTTGCCTAATCGTTACGGACCACGCTAAAAGCATATTCCAGAATAACCACATGTATTATCAAGGGAGATACATTAGAGCTGTGCAAAATGTTCAGAATGAAATTCAAACCCACCAGAAACTCTTGAGGTTTTATTTCATTGCACAGTTAATACTCAGTCCAGGCTTGTTGAAAAGGTTTGCAACCCTTTTCAAGTAAGCCTGGCATGGATTTGGAACAAATGACTTTTTTTGTTGAAATCCTGCAAAACAGGTTGGGTTTAAGCTTTGGTTGGTATAAAATGGCACATCTCCACTGATTTCAACAGTTTCTGCATCCTTATGGAAGTCATTGACAATATGCTATTCAATCCAGCTCAGGATCTGGCCAATTTGTTTTTTCAAGGTCTTGATGCAAGATCAAGTGAAATTGAACTTTCCAGTGAGTTCTGCTTTCAATAAAAACCCCTGGGGATGGGACATGCTAATGAAAACTAGAAAAATGTCTGCTCAAACCCCAAGAAACCAAACCCCAACAGTTTTGCCTAGCTCTAATATAGCTGAAGGGCTAGAGAAGGATGGTCAAGTGGTGAGGGCACTAGCCTGGAACTTGAGAGACCAGGTTTCAGTTCCCTGCCCTATCTCAGACGTACAAGGGAGAGCCATTTAATCTGTGCCTCAGCCCCCCATTTGTAACTTCTTTACTTGCGGAGTGTTGTGAGGATAAATACATTAAAACTTGTGAGGCACTCAGATACTACAGTAACAGGTGCCAGAGAAGTATCTAAGGTGGGCATCTCCCCCACTCTCTCCCAATGCCCACTGATGTGAAAATGGAGGCAATTATTTTGGAAGTCTTCTGATGTCACTTCCTCATGTCCTTGACTCTGAGCACCTCAGTATTAGAATGTGTTTCTTATCATTTAGAAGCCTGTCCATCTGGTGTCTTTCTAAATCGCTTTCTATTGCGCACCTCTCCTGAAGTCAACTTAGTTGATCTCAAAGACCTGTCATTATGATGTACCACTAAGTAGTGGATAAATCTGCAGTCTCCATCTGTTTGATAATTTCAGGGAAAATGCAGAAAATATTGAAAAAGGTTGGTAATGAGTACTTGTTCTGTTCATTAGTTTTTCACAAGACTCCTACGCAGTGAAATTCTTTATGTGAAGTAGTCATCTTTAGCATATGTCAGTCAATAGCCTTTCAGAGCTGTCTTACATTTCTATAATTGTATGATAGAAAGAGTAGAAGTTAATGTCCAGGATTTTACCACAGAAGCGCTCTCTATCTAATAAGGGTATGAATCATAAGAATACTAACAAGAAACAGAAACTTTATTTCCTGACCCCATTCATATGACCTATATTAGAGTTCCTGTGACAGGGTGTACCAGGCCCTTTGAGGCCCACTGCTGGAGGCCTCAGGGTCCTATCACACCCCACTCCAGAAAAGAACACCAGAAATGAGTCCTCCAAGTGGCCTAGAGAGGCTGTGTGGGATGCAGCCAATCAGAGAAGGGCTGCAGGGAGCAGCCGATCCAGGTCCACCAGGCCCATGTAAAAGGAGCTGTAGTGCAGATCAGAGAGCAGTTGCTGCCTGGAGTCAGAGGAGTGAATCTGGTGCTCCTGCCTGGAAGAAGGACTTCCAGGACCTCGGACAAAGAAGTTTCTGGCAGGGACTGGGGGACAAGAAGGTGCTCCTGGCTGGCTGCTGGAAATCAACCAGGACAAGGCCCTGAGGTAAGGGTGAAGAATGTGCTAGGGCCATGGGGAAGTGGTCCAGGGAATTGTTGCAGTGATGCAGTTTAGTTAAAGGGATGTGGCAGATGACTGTTATCTATAGGGTCTCTGGACTGGGACGTGGGTGGGCCCAGATTCTCTCCCCCCCCGACTCCCCCTTAGCCATGTGGGAAGTAGCCTGAATATTAAACTGTGATACACCCCCACAATGGGAACTGAACTGTTTAGTGGCCCAGCTGGAGAACTGGGACCAGAAAGGCCCAGGGGGTGAAGAGTCTCTGGGGAGGGAGCTCTGGGTGCACGGACCCTGACCACAATGGCTGGGACTGTTTGAAGATTGAGGGACTATTTGAAGGCTAGCCCAAAAGGGGCTGCAGGAACATTTGAGACTGAGACCAGGGAGGGCTGCAGGAAGACACTGACCAACTGAGGGGATAGGTCCCCTTTTGGACTTGTACCCCGGAAGGGGTTTATCTATTTGTTGTTTCACATACAGACTGTGTGTGACTTGGCCAGAGGGCTACATTGCTGAAGACTCATGAAAAGGCAGAGAGAAAATGCAGGCACATGCAGATGCGAAGGGGGCACTTGTGAGAGGTGAGGGCCACCCAGTTACAGTTCCAAAAGATAACGAGCCTTTCATACAGCAGGGTTCAATATCTACTGACTCTGGTGGCTGCTGTTTTACCTCATTTTATCTAGACCAAATCAGAAGTCTTTTTTAGCACCAGATTCTGCAACCCATGATCACAATGAGTGGTATTAACTCATGTCAGCGATTCCATGAAAATACATGGGGCTATTTGCATAAAGCGCCACTTGCCATGAAAAAGGGTTGCGGAAAGAGAAAATTCCTCGCTCAGGCTACTGCCAAACAAAAGAACAACTGGCAGACTCCTGACCTCATGAGAATTTTAACAATGTGACCAGTCTCTACTCTGGCGGTTGCAGCTCTTGTGGATGACTCTATTCTAGAAAATGCTAATTCCCCATGTAACAAGTATTGCAGTATTCTATAGCAATGGTCTAAAACATTACATCTTAGAATAACCCTATGGCACCACTTTGGGAGAATACTCCAGAATACTGTTGGAGTTATTTACATAGGGCTATTGCCAGCCCCAACGACCAGACAATCATAGGGAGCAGGTTTCACAGTAGCAGCCATGTTAGTCTGTGTCTGCAAAAAGAAAAGGAGGACTTGTGGCACCTTAGAGTAACAAATTTATTTGAGTATAAGCTTTCATGAGCTACAGCTCACTTCACCTCACTTCAAGCTTATGCTCAAATAAATTTGTTAGCCTCTAAGGTGCCACAAGTCCTCCTTTTCTTTTTTCATAGGGAGCAGTGTCCCTGACTAGCAGCTTACTGAAGGCACCATAGTAGAGAATGGTCCATCCAACACTGAAAGTAGAGTGTGTATAGAATACAATCAGTCTCATGAGAGAGTCCAGAATATAGAATGGCTGCTTGAATGGAGTCAAACAAAATGAAACATGAAGACTTATGAGTAGGATTGAAGAGAGACTCTGAGTTGGTGGTGCTCAATAACTCCCAGGAGGCACTGGACACCTCAGAGGATTGGGCCCTTGGCTTGGACAGAGACGACATTGAGTTGACCGTGTAATATTTTTGAATGAAATATTCAAAAATGAAAATAATATGCCTGCTATGTGGTGGTTATTACATGGGTACAACTCTATGGACCCAACTAAACTGTCTGTAATTGAGGTGAGGAATTGTAAAACATGAGCTTATAAGTTTGGATAACTTAATACCAGAGTCATTCAATTTTATATCTGTATAGAAATGTTTCATGCTTTTATATTTAGGGATTTCAGGGATCAGAACAAAGATTTTGTACACACAGTCAGACCATTTGTGTTCAAATACAGACAATAAATCTCTAATGATTAGTTGTGCAATGACCTTCCTCTGTATTGACCCCCTGATAATACCTCTGTGTAAATAGAAAAATAAATAAGATATTTAATTTCTGTCATTGGCTACTGGGCTAGCTGTACCTTTCCCCCCATTCTGTTCTCTCTGAGAGCCCTGTGCCTTTACTGATCCTGGAGTAGAATTCTGCTATTCTCACACCCTTGGACCCAGCCCTGGGCTACTGTATCCTGTGTATCAGCTGTTCTTAACCTGCAGGTCGGACTGAATCCAGGCACCTGTGTTCTTTTGGGGAATCTGTGACCAGTGGGATTCTGTGACAAAACAGCCCGCTTGAAACATAAAAGTGTTGATTATTTAACAGCAGGAACAAAGCCTTTAGAGAAAAATGACTTTAAAACAACAAACAATCTACACATCTCTATCTTACCATTCCCTGATGGTGATCTAGACAGGCCCAGCTTCTTCAGCCACTCCAGTTGGGTGCCTGTGTCTGTGTCTGGTTCCGCTGAACAACTACTGCCCTTCTCTGGGGAAAGAATCTGTCTTAGTCCTCCCAGCATTATTTTGCTCTTCTCTCTTCGTGGCCCCTTTTTGGTAGTTTGCCTGGAGAGGAGGCAAAATCATCACAGCTAATAGTGCTGCCATTGTCTCTTAACAATCCTTAATTGTTTGTTTGTGGCTTATCTGGAGCCATTCTTTTCCTTCCTGCCTGCTTTTCCAAAGACTGCTATTGAGTTAACACAATATATTAATGCAGCAAACATCCCACTAACTAGGCCAATCTACAGTAGTCATAAATTATTACAGAGCAGCTCCCAATCCATCATGATTTCAATTGGGGAAAAAACAGATTCAAATTGCAGCTTTTGCTGAGCAGCTATCAGAAAGGATGTGAAATGTCATACATTGCTGTCATGGAGGCCTCATCCTACGAACCTTTATGCACATGTAGTCCTTACTCGCACAAACAATTCCCTTTTCATTGTTGCACCTTAGAGACTAACCAATTTATTTGAGCATAAGCTTTCGTGAGCTACAGCTCACTTCATCGGATGCATACTGTGGAAACTGCAGAAGACATTATATACACAGAGACCATGAAACAATACCTCCTCCCACCCCACTCTCCTGCTGGTAATAGCTTATCTAAAGTGATCACTCTCCTTACAATGTGTATGATAATCAAGTTGGGCCATTTCCAGCACAAATCCAGGTTTTCTCACCCTCTGACCCCTCCCCCCCCCCAAAACTCACTCTCCTGCTGGTAATAGCCCATCCAAAGTGACCACTCTCTTTACAATGTGTATGATAATGAAGGGGCTGTCTGTAGGCAAGGACTGGCCTGTCTCCCAAGATTTGTCCTTGCCTACAGACAGCCCCCCAACCTGAAGCAAATACTCACCAACAACCACATACCACACAACAGAATCACTAACCCAGGAACCTATCCTTGCAACAAAGCCCGTTGCCAACTGTGCCCACATATCTATTCAGGGGACACCATCACAGGTCCTAATAACATCAGCCACACTATCAGAGCCTCGTTCACCTGCATATCCACCAATGTGATATATGCCATCATGTGCCAGCAATGCCCCTCTGCCATGTACATTGGTCAAACTGGACAGTCTCTATGTAAAAGAATAAATGGACACAAATCAGATGTCAAGAATTATAACATTCATAAACCAGTCGGAGAACACTTCAATCTCTCTGGTCACGCAATCACAGACATGAAGGTCGCTATCTTACAACAAAAAAACTTCAAATCCAGACTCCAGGGAGAAACTGCTGAATTGGAATTCATTTGCAAATTGGATACTATTAATTTAGGCTTAAATAGAGACTGGGAGTGGCTAAGTCATTATGCAAGGTAGCCTATTTCCCCTTGTTTTTTCCTACACCCCCCCCCCAGACGTTCTGGTTAAACTTGGATTTATGCTGGAAATGGCCCACCTTGATTATCATACACATTGTAGGGAGAGTGATCACTTTAGATAAGCTATTACCAGCAGGAGAGTGGGGTGGGAGGAGGTATTGTTTCATGATCTCTGTGTATATAATGTCTTCTGCAGTTTCCACAGTATGCATCCGATGAAGTGAGCTGTAGCTCACGAAAGCTTATGCTCAAATAAATTGGTTAGTCTCTCAGGTGCCACAAGTACTCCTTTTCTTTTTGCGAATACAGACTAACACGGCTGTTACTCTGAAACTTTTCATTGTTGGGACTACTAATGTGAGTGAGAGTTTCAGATCACATTAATGTTTCCAGAGTTAATTGGCTTAAAACTCTTTTATTATTTGATGAAAATACAATGCTGCCCCAGCATGCCATTAACTTAATATTTGTATATAGAGGGTGGGGATTTTAAAAGCACTCAGCTGTGGCCTAACTTTGCTCTCACTGAAGCTATTGGGAATTTTACCTCTGACCTCAGTGGCAATAGAGTTAAAGCGTCTTTGAAAAACCTCACCTAAATATTGTAAATGGTTTTGATGTGTGTAATTACAAAACGAAGTTTGATTATTACAACTGTGATATAAATAATGTCTTGGCATCTAGCATAAAAGTTCTTGCTATATAAATCACGAGGGAGTCCCAGCTAATTGTGTTAATGGCTGATGCTGTTGTGGTGAGCATGACTGAGTCAAATATATAAAACAACACTAGTTCTACTTTTATAGTCTACTTAGATAGTTCAGTATGATACATAGGCTGTACTCCGAAAATACCTAATATTTGCACAGTGTTGGAAAAATATTTGGCTAATGGTCAAAATACCCCTTGAGATTATTCCATTTTTACAGCTAGAGAAACAGAGAGGCAGAGATTTCAAATCAATGTTGCCTGAAGATAGATACCTACAGTCTTCAAGTAGGCACTTAAACACATGGCATAATATTGAGGTCCTATGCTAATATCCTTTCATAAAAGCGTCATGTGATGGTATATTTCCATTAGGCTTATGAGGAAAGAAGCCTCAAAGCCCTTTTCAGTTGGTATAAGAATATAAAAGAAATGAAGACTTATGTTAGTGTGGGATATTTGGTGGATGAATATATTTACTTCTAAAGATACGGTTTATTTATATAGTTTTAAAAAATATATTTTTGTCCCTTAGGTATCTTTTTATCATCACAAGTTATACTTTTTTTTATTTTTACCTTATTGAAAATCACATTAAGTGTCAAATTCAAGGTAAGTCTCAGTTTTTCAGATTCTCAAATCAAATATATCCAATACAGTACTTTATTTTACCAAGCTGCAGAGGTAAATACTGAATATTCAATACAGCATATTTAAAATTAAATCCATTATTATTGCTTCTGAAACAGGGATGATTACACCAATTGACTAAGCAAAGTGTTAAGAATATACAAGACAATTACATGTAACAATTGGTATAAACTGAACATCTTGAATTGAATGCAGCCTAAATGTGGGAAACTGAGAGCTAAAACAATGACCTATAAATATTAACGTTTTCTTGAGAAGAGTATTAAATTTGTATTAGACACCTCTGTAATTCCAGTACCCCATTAATTGTTACCCAGTAGGAAAGAATACTTTGTTATGTTGTTTGAATTCCAAACATATACAGCAACAACATGGGTGAGGGAATATCTTTTATAGAACCAACTTCTGTGGGTGAAAGAAACAAGCTTCTGAGCTACACAGAGTTCTTCTTCAGGTCTGGGAAAGATACTCAGAGTGTCACAGCTAAATTCAAGGTGGAACAGATTGTTAAGCATAAGGAGTTAAGATATATTATAAGAGAACATTCAAAGTGAAGTGTAGTCATCGGACAAAAAAAGTGGGGTTAGTGGGTTACCCATTGTTGTAATAAGCCAAAAATATAATGCCTTGATTAAGACCAGTTCAGATATGGAGTAATCATTGTTGAAAAGTGAGGGATGTTACGTGACAACTAGGGGTCTGCTGTGGGAGGGTTTTTTTCCTTCTATAGAAGCAGGGCCACTCAAATACCCCAAGAGAACCTGCTTCAATATGGAAACTACCCCCCACTCCAAATGCATACACCTAGCTGTTACGTATCACCCCACACTGGAACCCATATGGAATCTCATCAATCAATTACAACCTACGCTCAGTGGGGAACATACCTGAAATAAATCTTTCCCAAACCCCTCTTCTGGCCTTCAAACAACCCTCCAATCTCATCAAGCTCATCATCAGAAGCAATCCACAGACCAGGAGCCACCAACTCAAACTGGAACCAGACCCTGCCAGAATAACAAATACAAAACCTCCAGACACATCTCCATTGCTATGATGATCAATACCCCTGACAATACACCTGTCAAGATCCCTGGGTCCTACACATGCCTATCAGAACCTCATCCAGTGCTTTAAATGCCCCATAACTATGTTGGTGAAACCAGATAATCACTGGGCTCTCCGTACAGAAAAATGATCAAAGACAAAAACAGCATGGGTGAACATTTTCACAAAATGATCACTCCATATCTGACCTCTCAGTTCTCATCCTCAAAGGAAACCTACACAACACCTTCAAAAGATAAGTCTGGGAGCTTAAATTCATAACTTTATTAGACATTAAAAATCATGGTCTTAATAAAGAAACTGGTTTTATGGCTTAATAATCTGTAACCCACTAACCTCTTTTTTATCTTATGACTGCAACAGTGTTAACAGTCTACTTCACTTTGAATGGTTTCTTAGGGTATGTCTACCCTACGAAATTAGGTTGAATTTATAGATGTCTTTTTTTAGAAATTGTTTTTATGTAGTGGATAGTATGTGTCCCCACACAAAATGCTCTAAGTGCATTAAGTGCATTAACTCGGCGGAGTGCTTCCACAGTACCGAGGCTAGCGTCGACTCCTGGAGTGTTGTACTGTGGGTAGCTATCCCACAGTTCCCGCAGTCTCCTCCGCCCATTGGAATTCTGGGTTGAGATCCCAATGCCTGATGGGGCAAAAAACATTGTCGTGGGTGGTTCTGGGTACATGTCATCAGGCCCCCGTTCCCTCCCTCCGTGAAAGCAATGGCAGACAATTATTTTGCGCCTTTTTTCCTGAGTTACCTGTGCAGACGCCATACCACGGCAAGCATGGAGCCTGCTCAGCTGATTGTCACCGTATGTCTCCTGGGTGCTGGCAGATGCAGTACTGCATTGCTACAAACCAGCAGCAACCCATTGCCTTGTGGCAGCAGATGGTGCAATAGGCCTGAAAACCAACGTCCTCCTGTCTGAGGTGCTCCTGGCTGCCTCGGTAAGGTCAGTCAGGAGCGCCTGGGCAGACATGGGCGCAGGGACTACATTTGGAGTGACTCGACCAGGTCATTCTCTTTAGTCCTGCAGGCAGTCCTATTGCACCTTCTTCTGGCGAGCAGGCAGACGATGAGGATGGCTAGCAGTCCTATTGCACCATCTGCTGCCAGCCAAAGATGTAAAAGATCGATGGAGTGGATCAAAACAAGAAATAGACTAGATTTGTTTTCTTTTCATTTGCTCCCCCCTCCCTCCCTCCGTGGAATCAATGACCGACAATCGTTTTGGTGAGGTCTGTCAGGGGCACCTTGAAAACTTTAATGGAAATTCAGTCCTGCCTGAAATACCAGAGGGAGGGATAGCTTAGTGGGTTGAGCATTGGCCTGCTATACCCAGGATTTTCAGTTCAATCCTTGAGGGGGTCATTCTGTGTGACAGTTGTTTTTGTTTCTCCTTGATGTAAAGCCACCCCCTTTGTTGATTTTAATTCCCTGTAAGCCATGTCGTCAGTCGCCCCTCCCTCCATCAGAGCAACGGCAAACAATCGTTCCACACCTTTTTTTTGTGCAGATGCCATATCACGGCAAGCATGGAGCCTGCTCAGATCACTTTGGCAATTAGGAGCACATTAAACACCACTTGCATTATCCAGCAGTATATGCAGCACCAGAACCTGGCAAAGCGAAACCAGGCGAGGAGGCGACGTCAGCGTGGTCACGTAAGTGATCAGGACATGGACACAGATTTCTCTGAAAGCATGGGCCCTGCCAATGCATGCATCATGGTGCTAATGGGGCAGGTTCATGCGGTGGAACACCGATTCTGGGCTTGGGAAACAAGCACAGACTGGTGGGACCGCATAGTGTTGCAGGTCTGGGATGATTCCCAGTGGCTGTGAAACTTTCGCATGCGTCAGGGCACTTTCATGGAACTTTGTGACTTGCTTTCCCCTGCCCTGAAGCACATGAATACCAAGATGAGAGCAGCCTTCACAGTTCACAAGCGAGTAGCAATAGCCCTGTGGATGCGTGCAATGCCAGACAGCTACCGGTCAGTCGGGAATCAATTTGGAGTGGGCAAATCTACTGTGGGGGCTGCTGTGATGCAAGTAGCCCACGCAATCAAAGATCTACTGATATCAAGGGTAGTGACCCTGGGAAATGTGCAGGTCATAGTGGATGGCTTTGCTGCAATGGGATTCCCTAACTGTGGTGGGGCCATAGACAGAACCCATATCCCTATCTTGGCACCGGAGCACCAAGCCGGCGAGTACATAAATCGCAAGGGGTACTTTTCAATAGTGCTGCAAGCTCTGGTGGATCACAAGGGATGTTTCACCAACATCAATGTGGGATGGCCGGGAAAGGTACATGACGCTCGCATCTTCAGGAACTCTGGTCTGTTTCAAAAGCTGCAGGAAGGGACTTTATTCCCAGACCAGAAAATAACTGTTGGGGATGTTGAAATGCCTATAGTTATCCTTGGGGACCCAGCCTACCCCTTACTGCCATGGCTCATGAAGCCGTACACAGGCAGCCTGGACAGTAGTCAGGAGCTGTTCAACTACAGACTGAGCAAGTGCAGAATGTGCATTTGGACATTTAAAAGCATGCTGGTGCAGTTTACTGACTTGGTTAGAAGTTTTTAAGGTCAGGCTTGACAAAGCCCTGGATGGGATGATTTAATTGAGGATTGTTCCTGCTTTGAGCAGGGGGTTGGACTAGATGACCTCCTGAGGTCCCTTCCAACCCTGATATTCTATGATTCGACCTCAGCGAAACCAATATTCCCACTGTTATTACTCCTTGCTGCGCACTCCACAATATCTGTGAGAGTAAGGGGGAGATGTTGAGGCAAATCGCCTGGCCTCTGGTTACGCGCAGCCAGACACCAGGGTGGTTAGAAGAGCACAGGAGAGTGCGGTGCGCATCAGAGAAGCTTTGAAAACCAGTTTCATGACTGGCCAAGCTACGGTGTGAAAGTTCTGTTTGTTTCTCTATGATGAAACCCCCTGCTCCTTGGTTCACTCTACTTCCCTGTAAGCTAACCACCCTCCCCTCCTCCCTTAGATCACCACTTGCAGAGGCAATAAAGTCATTGTTGCTTCACATTCATGCATTCTTTATTATTTCATCACACAAATAGGGGGATATCTGTCAAGGTAGCCCGGGAGGGGTGGTGGAGGAGAGAAGCACCTGGAGGGAGGGTGGAGGAGGGAAGGACAAGGCCACACAGCACTTTAAAAGTTTAAAACTTATTGAATGCCAGTCTTCTGTTGCTTGGGCAATCCTCTGGGGTGGAGTGGCTGGGTGGCCGGAGGCCCCCCCAACCGCGTTCTTGGGCGTCTGGGGTGAGGAGGCTATGGAACTTGGGGAGGAGGGCGGTTGGTTACACAGGGGCTTCAGCGGCGGTCTGTGCTCCTGCTGCCTTTCCTGCAGCTCACCCATATGCTGGAGCATATTACTTTGATTCTCCAGCAGCCTCAGCATTGAATCCTGCCTCCTCTCATCATGCTGCCACTACCTTTCAGCTTCAGCCCTCTCTTCAGCCCACCACTTACTCTCTTCAGCCCGCCACCTCTCCTCCTGGTCATTTTGTGCTTTCCTGCACTCTGACATTGTCTGCCTCCATGCATTCGTCTGTGCTCTGTCAGTGTGGGAGGACAGCATGAGCTCAGAGAACATTTCATCACGAGTGCATTTTTTTCGCCTTCTAATCTTCACTAGCCTCTGGGAAGGAGAAGATCCTGTGATCCTTGAAACACATGCAGCTAGTGGAGAAAAAAAAGGGACAGTGGTATTTAAAAAGACACATTTTATAGAACAACGGGTACACTCTTTCATGGTAAACCTCGCTGTTAACATTACATACGTAGCACATGTGCTTTCGTTCCAAGGTCGCATTTTGCCTCCCCGCACCGCATGGCTAGCCCCTCCCCTCTCCCCGTGGCTAACAGTGGGGAAGACTGCAAAAAACATATACAGCCTGATTTTCAGATGCGCCTTTGTCAGTGTTCCCTCCCCACTCTGAACTCTGGGATACAGATGTGGGGACCCACATGAAAGACCCCCGAAGCTTATTTCTACCAGCTTAGGTTAAAAACTTCCCCAGGGCACAAAGCCTTCCTTGGTGGTGGCAGCAATCCCATCCAAGGACAAGTGAGTTAGACAAAGATTCAGGAAAAGGACCACATGGAGTTTCTG
This sequence comes from Chelonia mydas, assembly GCF_015237465.2. Taxonomy (NCBI): domain Eukaryota; kingdom Metazoa; phylum Chordata; order Testudines; family Cheloniidae; genus Chelonia; species Chelonia mydas. Next base: position 107,857,368 of record NC_057852.1, read on the forward strand.
TTTCCCCAAAATATCCCCCCAAGGCTCTTCACCCCCCTTTCCTGGGGAGGCTTGAGAATAATATACCAACCAAATAGGTAAACAAGGTGAGCACAGACCAGACCCTTGGGTTTTTAGGCTACTAGAAATCAGGTTCTTAAAAGCAGAACTTTATTATAAAAAAAAAAGTGAAAGAAGCACCTCTGTAAAATCAGGATGGAAGGTAATTTTGCAGGGTAATAAGATTTAAAACACAGAAGATTCCCCTCTAGGCAAAACTTCAAAATTACAAAAAATAGAAATAAGCCTCCCTCTTAGCACAAGGAAAATTCACAAGCTAAAACGAAGATAATCTAACACATTTCCTTGCTTTACTTACAATTTTTGTAATCTAGATACTTATTTCAGGTAGGGTTTTAGGAGAGGTTTTTTTTTCCTGCCTGGTCCCTCTCTTTGTCCCGAGAGAACACCAAAAAAAAAGCACAACAAAACCTCCCCCCACAGATTTGAAAGGATCTTCTTCCCTTATTGATCCTTTTGGTCAGGTGCCAACCAGGTTATCTGAGCTTCTTGACCCCTTACATGTAAAGGAGGGATTTTATGCTACCCTTATCTGTATGGTTATGACAGCCTTTTATTTTGTAGGTGCAATTAACTGTGTCCACAATTTTTATTTGTGTAATTAATGGTTAGAAAAAACACACTTGTACTACAGATTTGAAATTGTGGGCAAATTCACAATGGATGTAAAACTGCCCCACAAAATAGGGAGGCAAAACACAAATATGGCACCTCTAACTTTGTTCCAGATGCTCGCACTCCACTCCCAGCCACATTTAGATCTTCCTGTGAGAGGAAGTATCTTTATTTGTTAAATAGTGTGGTAACGTAGGCATCAAAAATCCATTTCCTTCTACTGATTTCAACTTGATTGGTTATTCAGTTGAGAAAAATATTACAGTTTTGTTAGCAAGCATCCACCCTATTGCCTCTTAAATAACTGGGGTACTCCAGTCTGTCTTGCCACCCAGCTGTGCATATCTCTGTGACAGACAGCCCCTTACACCAAGAATCACAGCAATAATCAGGTTCCTTCTAATCCCATGGGCCAGTCAATTATCTTTAGTCAATTGCGCTTTAGGTCTCACACCAAAGACATGTGTTGCCAATTCTATAGTAAACTATATGAAGATTTATTAACTAGAAAAAGGAAATTAGAGAGTTATTTACAAGGTTAAAGCAAGCAAATAGAGATGAATGAGTTACAGTCTTAGGTTTCAACAGGTAATAAAGGCTTCTATAATCAGCAAGCTCTATTTGTCTTTTAGGGCTAAGCAGCTGGGGAATCTCTTGCTTATGCCTAGACACACCTTGTCCCCCCAGAGTCCAGGCAGCATAAAGCGCCTTAGTTTCTTTGGTTTGGGGTTTTTATCCGCCTCCTGTCCAGTGTTCTGAGCTTCAAACTCAGCTAATGGGAGGAGTCCACTTCTTTGACTCATTTCCATGGGGAGGAGAGCAGAATGACAAGAGTCTTTAGTTTTTTTGCTGACAATTTCTCAATCCAGATGTTTCTGTTGTAAGATCAAACCATAGCCTGTCTGGTATCATTGAGTTTCAGCTTCTGGGAGGGGAGTAGCAATTTCTGTATAAGAGCAGCTCATCTCTCTAGTTAATGTCCCTCTTCTATATGGCAATTCATACAGTCACAGGGGGTCACAATACAACCACTCATATTTCTTTATAATATAGAATAAAAATTAGAATAAAGACAAGTAAGATTAATGCAACTCACAAGCATTAAATAGAATCTAAACACTAAACACTTTATTAAATTTCTAATACCTATTTTATCAATATTAACCACAAGTGAGACAGACAGATTCCAGCTATGTATTCATCAGTATCGCATCGTATGTTAAACAATAATAGAATACCATGCATTTAAATATTTTTGGATGTTTTCTACGTTTTCAAAAATGTTGATTTCAATTACAACACAGAATACAAAGTGTACACTGTTCAATCTGTTATTTTTATTACAAATATTTGTGTTGTAAAAACCAAAAGAAATATTATTTTTCAATTCCCCTAATACAAGTGATGTAGTGCAATCTCTTTATCATGAAAGTTGAACTTACAAATGTAAAATTATTTACAAAAATAACTGCATTCAAAGACAAAACAATGTAGAACTTTAGAGCCTGCAAGTCCACTCAGTCCTATTTCTTTTTCAGCCAATCACTCAGACAAACAAGTTTGTTTACATTTGCAGGAGATGATGCTGCCTGCTTCTTGTTCACAATGTCACCTGAAAGTGAGAACAGGTGTTCGCATGGCGTTGTTGCAGCCGGCATTGCAAGATAGTTGCATGTCAGATGAGCTAAAGATTCCTATGTCACTTCATGCTTCAACCACCATTCCAGAGGACAGGGGTCCATGCTGATTGCAGATGCTGCTTGATAAAAATCCAAAGCAGTGCAGACCACGTTCATTTTCATAATCTGAGTCAGAGGCCACCAGCAGAAGGTTGATTTTCTTTTTTGGTGGTTCTGCTTCTGTAGTTTCTGCATCGGAGTGTTGCTCTTTTAAGACTTCTGAAAGCATGCTCCACACTTTATCCCTCTTGCAATGCTGGCTACAAAAGTCCCATGTGAACACCTGTTCTCATTTTTTGGTGACGTAAATAAGAAGTGGGCAGCATTATCTCCTGTAAATGTAAACAAACTTGTTAGTCTTAGTAATTTGCTGAACAAGAACTAGAACTGAGTGGACTTGTAGGCTCTGAAGTTCTACATTGTTTTGTTTTTGAGTGCATTATGTAACAAAAAAAATCTGCATTTGTAGGTTGCATTTTCACGATAAAAAGATTGCATTACAGTACTTGTATGAGGTGAACGGAAAAATACTATTTTTCTTGTTTATCATTTTTACAGTGCAAATATTTGTAATAAAAATAATAATATAAATTGAGCACTGTGAACTTTGTATACTGCGTTGTAATTGAAATCAATATATTTGAAAATGTAGAAAAACATCCAAAGATACTTAATAAATTTCAGTTAGTATTCTGTTGTCTAACAATGCGATTAAAACTGCGATTAATTGCGATTAATTTTTTAAAGCACGATTAATTTTTTTGAGTTAATCATGTGAGTTAACTGTGATTAATCAACAGCCATAGCATCCAGTTGAGACATGGGGACCGTATATGACTGGCACCTGGCCTGCAAGTGTCATAGGATTATTAGTATAGCATGTTCAGTATGCACTTCCACTTTCTGCAGAAATGATGTTGATATGGAATTAAATTGCCAAAGGGGGGAGCCCTGTCGGTTCTTGACAGAGAGCACTCAGCAGTTTTTGTAAGTCTCTGGAGAGAGTCAAAAGATATTTATCAACTGGAAGCTGATTAAAAGTTGTATATAAATTGTCTTTTTGGATTCTAAATTATATTTGGGATTGTGGATAGGAAAGTAAGTTTGAATGGGAAAGTGATTGAATAGTATAACATTAGCATTTGTTAGTTATTAAATGAAGCATAAGAGTTAGGTTGTTCCTATATTTGCACTTTATAGTGGAAGAACTACTATAATATATTATAGCTGGATGAGATGCATTTTGATATGGCTAAATGTAAATATATGAATCCAGGAACAAAAATTTAGGCCATACTTAACAGGATGTGGTATTCTATCCTGGAGAGCAGTGACTCAATCCATCATGATCCACAAGTTTTTTCAGTCAGCTTAACATGATGTCACAGTGTGGCAATCCTTGGATGCATAAACCGGGGTTATCAGGTAGAAGTAGAGAGGTTATTTTACATCTCTATCATGGCTGGGATACTGTGTCCAGTTCTGGTTTCCACAATTTAAGAAGAATGTTGATAAATTGGAGAGAGTTCAGAGAAGAGCCACAAGAATAATTAGGGGATTGGAAAACATGCATTATAGAGAGAGACTTAAGAAGCTCAATCTATTTAGCTTAACAAAGAAAAGGTTAAGGGGTGACTTTATCATAGTCTGTAAGAAGCTACATGGAGAACAAATATTTAATAATAGGCTCTTCACTGTAGCAGACAAAGGTATAACTCAGACTGGAAATAAGACAATTTTTTAACAGTCAGGTTTATCAATTACTGGAACCTTTTACCAAGGGTCATGATGGATTCTCAGTCACTGGCAACTTTTACTAAAACAGATGCTCTGTCAAGGTTCCTTCCCCACTCTGAACTCTAGGGTACAGATGTGGGGACCTGCATGAAAACCTCCTAAGGTTACTTTCACCAGCTTAGGTTAAAACTTCCCCAAGGTACAAATTAATTTTATCCTTTGCCCCTGGATTTCCACTGCCACCACCAAACTTTAACTGGGTTTACTGGGAAATGTAGTTTGGACACATCTTTCCCCCAAAAATCCTCCCAACCCTTGCACCCCACTTCCTGGGGCAGGTTTGGTAAAAATCCTCACCAATTTGCATAGGTGACCACAGACCCAAACCCTTGGATCTTAGAACAATGAAAAAGCATTCAGTTTTCTTACAAGAAGACTTTTAATAGAAGTAAAGGAATCACCTCTGTAAAATCAGGATGGTAGATACCTTACAGGGTAATTAGATTCAAAACATAGAGAATCCCTCTAGGCAAAACCTTAAGTTACAAAAAAGACACACAGACAGGGATAGTCATTCTATTCAGCACAGTTCTTTTCTCAGCCAATTAAAGAAATCATAATCTAACACGTACCTAGCTAGATTACTTACTAAAAGTTCTAAGACTCCATTCCTGTTCTGTCCCCGGCAAAAACAGCAAACAGACAGACACAGACCCTTTGTTTCTCTCCCTCCTCCCAGCTTTTGAAAGTATCTTGTATCCTCATTGGTCATTTTGGTCAGGTGCCAGCAAGGTTACCTTTAGCTTCTTAACCCTTTACAGGTGAGAGGATTTTTCCTCTGGCCAGGAGGGATTTTAAAGGGGTTTACCCTTCCCTTTATATTTATGACATGCTCTAGTTCAAACAGGAATTATTTTGGGAAAGGTCTATGGCTTATGTTACATAGAAAGTCAGACCAGATCAGTGGTGGGCAACCCTGCGGCCCACCGCTTCCCACAGCTCCCACTGGCCAGGAACAGCGAACTGCGGCCACCGGGAGCTGCACGGGGCCGTGCCTGTGTATGGTCAACATCAGCAAAATGTCTCGCTTCCCCCAATCAGATTACCCATCACTGGATCAGATTAACACTGGTTCCTTCTCACCTTATAATCTAGGAATCTAGAGGAAGTGTACACATAACTATGCTCCTCCTGCCGGTTTAACTCTCCTGCTACACTGACATAATAAAACCATCTCGACGACTGGCATACAGCTTTTTGTGACAAAGTTAGAGAAGCAACACAGAGTCACTGCTAAGTGCTGCCTAAGTGTCCTCCAGGAGGTGAACAACAATGCCCATTGTGACCGCTCTGGTAAGCAGTTTCTACTCCACTACCCTGCAGCCAGGTACACAGCTATGCACCCCTCCTCCTTTAAAGCCCTAGGAATTTTTGAAATTCCACTTCCTGTTTCCTTGGCATAGACAGCTCACATCACAGCTGACCATGCCGGTTTTTGCAGCAAATGGGCTGCTGCATGGAGTACACTGGATTCCTGGATCCGTTGGGTCTGTAGGAAGAGGAGGCTGTTCAGTTGCAGCTCTGATCCAACCATAGGAACTTTGACTCCTATGAGCAGATTGCTCATGGCATGGATGAGAAGGGGCATGAAAGGGATATGCAGCAGTGCTGAGCTAAGAGAAAGGAGCTGAGGCAGGCATATCAGAATGCAAGGGAAGCCAACCATCACTCTGGTGCGGTGCTGAAAACATGTTGCTTCTGTAAGGAGCTGCGCGCCATCCTCGGTGGCGACCCCACTTACCGCCAAGATCTCCTGGATATCTCAGGGGGACTGGAGGCAGAGGCCAGAGGAGTCAACCCTGAGGACAAAGTGGTGGACGAGGAGTTCAAGTTGGAGGAGGATGTGAGACAGGCAACTGGCTCATCTGGTGGCATGGTGAGCTATTTTTGATTCTGGAGGGGTGTAGCCAGTCCCAGCAACCCAGGTCTGGCATACCTGAAGCAGGAGAGGAGAGCTCCGGCAAGTACTCATTTTTCTGTGATAATACATGAGGAAGAGGTGTCCTTTATTTTGTTACATGGTGCCCCGGGGAGAAGGCATTGAGTTTAACAACACTAGTTACTCTTTGCATCTGCTTCGCATTCCCCTGTGCAGCTATGCAGTGGGAGCCCTGCAGAAAAGTTTGTTAATGCACAACGAGCTCTCCTGGGCATCCTCCATAGAGATCTCCAGGAAACTTTCCTGCAGATACTCTGTAATCCTCTGCCGAAGGTTCCTTGATAGAGCTGCTTTGTTTCTTCCCCCGTTATAGAAAACTTTTCGTGCCAATCGGCAATTACTTCCAGAGGAACCAAAGCAGCACACAGGCAAGCAGCACATAGACCTGATTTGAAGCCGCCTCATGCAGGAGATGCACCCTGGCATCTTCATTTACCCTCAGTTGTGTGATTTCAGCTTCAACTGCTCCGCCTATGGAAAATGGCGCCAGTATTCAGAATAGTGTCCCCAGGCACATGTACTGATCCCCTTCTGAAACCACCCAGACCCTTTGTCCTGTCTTGCACCCCTGTCCCCCCAGACAGAACTCACCATGTTTCGTGCAGTGGCTGTGCTGCATGCTTGCCCAGGGGAGAAGTGAGAAAGAGGTGTATGTAACTTTTCTGATTCAAGACTGTGAGTGCACACACATCACTGACTCTGTGTATTGTTTGTTTTGCTTCTGCAGTTGTGATCTTGAGGGTCAGCTCCTACACATCAGTGGAGCGCTTCTGTCAGATAAGAAGGCGAAGGTGGAGGGAGAAGTAAGGATGACATGTTTCTGGAATTGCTGCAATTGTCAGATCAGGTTGATAGTGAACACAGAATATGAAGAGACACAATAAATGAGAAACTACAAATGGATAGCCAGGAGAGAAGACAGGGCCAGAAGCAGATAGTTAAGTGCATGAAGGACCAAACAGAGATGCTGAGGTCCTCAATTGCGCTGCAGCCATAAGTGCTCGATTTCCCCTGAACCCCATGCAGAATTGCATTCCTTGCCCTCCTCAAACTCCCCACACACATTCCTCTCACATTCCCAGCCTGTTGCAGTACCCCTGGCATTCCACCCCTAGGGACACTTTCTATAAGGACAGCTGGACTTACATGCAGCTGTGAGAGCCTCACTTCAGAGAGTGCTGTTCACTGTCCTGTCCCTTGTAAGAAATGTTAATTTGTGTATTGCTGTTTAATAAAAATTGAGTCTTACAAAGATAGTGATTCTTTATTTGTGCAACACAGGATGGTTGCAATAGAAATTCTAACACAGTGACAATCACCACATTCACAAACTACAATTAACGTCAGGCAGGAATTGTTACAGGAATCATTCAAGGTGGCAAGTAAACAATACCTGGCTGAATTCATTACAGAAAGACCCATTACTGGGGCTTATTGTCAAAATGCTGCTTCAAAGCCTCCCTGATTCGAATAGCCCCCTGTTGAGTCCCTCTAATAGCCCTGGTGTCTGGCTGCTCAAAATCAACAGCCAGGCAATCTGTCTCAACACTCCACTCCAGGAAACTTTTCCCCACTTGGCTTCACGAATATTACGCAGAGCACAGCAGACTGCTATGCCCATGGAAAAATTTTCCTCATTGAGGTCTGACCTGCCAAAAAGGCAGCACCAGAGACCATTTAATCTGCCAAATGCACATTCTATGATTGTTCTACACCTGCTGAGCCTGTTGTTGAAGTGCTCCTTGCTGCTATCAAGGTTTCCGGCATAGAGCTTCATGAGCCACGGGAGTAAGGGGTAGGCTGGGTCTCCCAGGATTGCTATGGGCATTCCATATTCCCTGTTGCAATCTTCTGGTCTGGAAAGAAAGTCCCTGCATGCAGCTTTCTATGTAGGCCAGTGTTCCTGAAGATGCATGTGTCATGCACCTTCCCTGTGTTGATGTCAGTAAAATGACCCTGATGATCCTTTATATAATAGAGAAAGTAGACCTTTCTGTTGATGTACTCCATCACAAGGTAGTCTGGGTCAAAATTGGGATATACATGCCATCTATAGCCCCGCAGCAGGTAGGGAATCCCATTGCTGCAAAGCCATCCACTATTTCCCGCACATTACCCAGTATCACCGTCCTTTGTAGCACGAGGCAATGAATGGCCCTGCACACTTGTATCACCACAATCACCACGGTGGATTTCCTAAATCCAGACTGATTTGTGACTGACCGGTAGCAGTCTGGAGTTGCCAGCTTCCACACAATGATTGCACTTACTTTTCCACCATTAGGGAAGCTCTCATTTTTGATGTCCTTGTACCGTATGGCAGAGGTAAGCTCTACACACAGTTCAAGGAAGATGGCGTTGTGAATATGAAAGTTCTGCAACTGCTGCTCATCATCCCATACCTACATCACAATCTGATCCCACCACTCAGTGCTTGATTCCTGAGATCAATAGCAATGGTTTATCGTGTACAGCTGCTCCATGAATGACAACATCAATCTTGAATTGTTTGGAGGGAGGGATAGCTCAGTGGTTTGAGCATTGACCTGCTAAACCCAGGGTTGTGAGTTCAATCCTTTAGGGGGTCATTTAGGGATCTGGGGCAGAAACTGGGGATTGGTCTTGCTTTGAGCAGAGGGTTGGACTAGATGACCTCCTGAGATCCCTTCCAACCCTGATATTCTATGATTCTTTCCATGGTACACAGCAGCATGGATTCCTGTTTGGATTTGCAGCTCATGAAATACTTCAGGATCAGCTGTGTTGTATTCATAACACATATCACAAGACTGGTGAGCAGTGCAGGATCCATGCTTTCAGGCAGAGATGGCAGGTGCAAAGTTTACAGGGGCAGTTGAAAAATGGTGCAAAATGCAGTTGGAAGGCCTTGGAATTATGGGGAAAAGAAAAATGCATCAGGGGACGGTGATCCCACCCCATGATGCAAGGCGATCCATTCCCAGAACTCCTCGTGGGAGAAGGTGGTGATTTGCACAGTGGGATAGCTACCCACGGTGCCCTGCTCTCTCTGTCAATACTAGAGTAGCAACTGTGGACACGCTGCACTGACACAAGGAACGTTGTGCACACATGCACAAGTGATGCAATTAGAGCAGTTTATGAGCATCGCTGTAACTTAAGTAGATTTAACTCTGTAGTGTAGACATGGCCTAAATATGTCACTTTTATTAAATGACTGAACAGAGAGAGATCAATGTCACCAGTTCAACCAGGGTACCTAGGTTTTCAGGTGAGTGCTCTGCTTGCAGAGCTCAGATTGATCCTGTGAGCTGCTGAGCACCTCCTGACAGGGGCAGAATGGCCTCGGTTCCCAATGACAACAGTGGGAGGTGAGGGTGCTCAGCACTTTCCAAAATTACGTGACCTTTGCCACAGAAATTTTGTATAGCTACTGTCCAGTTTCTGATGTTAACTCAGTCTGAATCAGCTACATCAGCAGGTTGATTAATCCAGGTTAATCATAAGGTATTTTATACTTCACAGCCTAGTCACTTTCCTTAGCAGGTAATCATTGTCCGGGGAAAAGAACATAATGTTGCCCCTTGGTTTGAGCAGTTAGCCAATATTTGAGGCTTTGCTGGTGGTTTCCATTAAGAGGAGAAATTGATGATGGAATAAGGTATTTCTTTGGTCCAATTCTGTTTACATAGAATGTACACAAAACCCTATTTCCCGGAACACAGTAGGACAGTCCAGCCTGTATTCCTGCCAGTCCTGTGTCTCAAGGCGCTCTTTCTCAGGATTATGCTACTAGCTGATTCTCTGATTTTCTCTTGGCTTTCTGCCTCTGACACACACACAACTCCATGCTCCAGCCCCTGCATTTGCAATCCGTCTCAGGGAAACCCCTCATTCTCCCTGAGTTAGTTCTTGCTCAGACCTTCCTATGTGGTCCAGTGCCTCGGGTGGTGGCTTCAGTTGTTTCTGCTACTTTACTTCATAAGTGCTTAATTGTTTCTTCCATTTAGCCTGTGAAAGGTGGCTAGCATGCCTATCAGCATCTGCGATTGCCCATAAATCAAAGGCGTGCTGGCTGACAGCCACCAACACGCTACAGCACAACAATAATCTTTGACTGCTGCAAGGACAGAGGGAGGTTTGGGAGGAGCAAGTACCAGTCTCCTCCTAGCCCTTCTCTCAGGCCAAAAACCAGCACAGAGGAAGGGTGTATGCATGTAGACAGCAGAGGCCAAGAGAATCTGCGATACAGCTTAGAGCAGCAATAGGCTAAGAGGTAGGTTGGGCCTAGAGAAAAGGCAGGTCCCACTGCAAGGGATGGAGCTTCTCTTCTAGTACACAGCAAAAAGGGAAGGTTTCACTAGCTAGGCAGGTTAAGGAGAAGAGAGAGAGCAAGACAGGGAAGGAGACAGAACTACTGTTGTGGAGGGAGAGGAAGGGAAGGAGACGGGAGCAAGGTTTATTTATTTATTACACTATTTATATCTAAATTACCTAGGTACTTTATAGACAATTAGAAAACATGTCCCTCAAGAAGCTCTCAACTTAAGGGCCTACTCCAGTTTGAAACCCTGGAAATCATTTGTGGTAGATGGTAAGTTAAACATAGCCTGGATATAGATTAGACAAGGGATGGGAAAGGTCACAACAATCAAAGATCATGTGAGATGCTTTGTCGTGCACACTCTTGTTGGCTCTTCTTTTTGTGTCTTTTTGACTTCCCCATAAGATCAAATGAGGAAGGGCAGAAGAAGGTCATATTTTAAGCTCATTGGTATAGAAGAGGCAATATTTTGAGCAACTAGCATTGACTCTTTTTAGCTGTTACATATTGAAGATCAGAGACCATGATCTAGCCTGTATGTTGTTTGATTTGTATATCTGGCTGAGTGGGAGCTATTGGTTTATTTGACTCTTTCTTTATGACATTGCTTACTCTGCCTGTATCTACTGAATGACCTCTCAGAATCCTTCTTTCTGCTCTGCTGGCTTTTGGGAAGACACTGAGAGACTTCCAAAGTTCCAAGGGCATGTTGTCAAGATGGCTCAAGCAAATCTCCAGTCAAATAAGAAGTCCAAGTCAAGGATGAAGAAGGAGGAAGCAGAGCAGCTGAGAGTAAGTATCCCAAAGAAGTAGTTTTAAAATCAGACGTGAATGAGGTGAGCTACATATGAAGGGAGAACTATAAATCAAACAAGAGGGAACCATCTTGGAGGAGCAGGAAACCTTTGAAAAAGCAGCTTTGGTTATAGGAACTAATCAAAAGGGCAGAGCTACAGCCATCCCTCTGGCTCATAAAAAGATGTCTAATTCCCCCCTCTCACCTCCCCCCCCCCCCGCTAAAATTTCCCGCCATGCTACCATCAGTGGAGATGAGCCAGTGGAGTAGACCTGCAGCAAGTGTTTAACTACTAGGTCATTTCATCCTGCTCAGACCAGGTCTGGGCAACATGGAGGTTAAAACGCTGCCAGCCACTTGCACCTAGTTAGCTTTTGGCACCTTGCCTGCCACCAGTGGTAGCAAGGATAGGAAGTTATCAAGGAAAAAGTCAGTGTAGACAAAGTTGTAGCATCCATCCATCCCAGTGGTAGTAGGCTCCATTTGAAGAGAGAACTACTCAAACATGAGACTGGTAAGCTTCAGGCAGAGAAGCGGGGCATGAGGAGACAGAACTACAGCAGCAGGCTTCAGAGCTAGACGTTTCACAGAGAAGTTTGATTATTATTTGACTGAAGTAACCTCCATGTATAAAAAGATAAAAGAGAAGCAGCTGAGAACTCAGGAGGCACTAGTGGTGACAAACTACTATAGCGTCACTCATCTATTCATCTTTTTTGGAACAATAACTTATTTATGAAGTTCTTAGATAGAGAAGAAACCAGAGACAAGACTCAAAACTCTGGGTTGAGGTAAATAGTGTGTCATAATTTATTTAACAAATGACAATGCAAAACTGAAAAACAGAGATAAGCAGAAACATGCATGTCTTAGTTGGGATATGATTGACTATTTAAAGTTAGGGAACAGATAGATTGGAGAGAAGGAAGGGGACTTTGCTAGAAATAGTTTATGTATAGTGAGATCAAATAGGTCTTAATCCTCCTCCCACTGAGTCAATGGCAAAATCCGAGACAGGGCAATGTGAATGGGATCAGGTACTTAGGGACTTATCTGAATAAATCACTATATCAGACCTTTATTAATGCTTTTGCAATTTACTTTGGCCTCAGTCCTGTAACTGAAATCAAGAGGGTTCCATGCGGGAGTCTGTCTGTGGATTGTATATTGCAGGAATAAGCCCTTACTCTGTACTGTATTTGATCTAAATATGTATTTGGCTTAGTCCCTGTTTAATTAATAATAATTCTACTTTTCTCTCTTACAAATAATAACAACAATGTGTAAGTGTCAGAATTATTTTGGAAATGATAAAAGTAGTTTTTATAAATTGACCCAACAGGAAAAATTTTGTACAGGCAAAGCTTAAATAAAGAGGACATGATAAAGGAATACAAAATAATGTATGGTATGGAGAAGGCAAATTGTGTGCTCCAGTAATAGCAAGGAGACATACAATTTAAAACTGATAAAAGAAAATCTTTTTTTAATGTAATCCATAATTAACCTGAGGCACTCTTTGCTGATAGATATCAAGGCTTAGTAAGAGTCAAAAAAGGATTAGATATTTAAGTCACCTGGATCAATCGGTCTTCAGCTGTCGTTAAGACTGCGCCGATCAAAACATGTCCGCCATTCTTCTCGCACTCTCACCTTTCTTCTCCACGTTCATTTCTTCTCCACATTCATTTAAATAGATAATGAAAACAGCCAGATACATTAATCTGGTTAAACAAAAAACGTACATAGACCTTCATGCTTAAGGGAGTAAGAAAAAACTTACACATAAGGGCAGGCTATTCCATAATTATCCACTTAGGGGTGTTTTGTAACTTTCTCTGAAGCATCTGGTCACAGAAGATACTGGACTAGGGCCACTAGTTTGATCCAGTATGGCAATTCCTATGGTCAGTGTTAGAAAAACATACCCTACATGTAACTGCAAGAAATGTGAATGGAGCTACAGAGCAACAAGTACAACTAGGAGTGATATAAACACCACATCTAATGGGAAATCCTTGCAATAGATTTTTTTTAAAGTAACTATAAAGACTTTTCCTGCTGGCTTAGGTGTCATCTGTCCATTCTTGTTTGTCTTGCCTTTTTTTAGATTGCAAGCTCTTTGAGGCAGGAACGTTGTCTTTCAATATGTTTGGACATCACCCAGCACAAAAGGGCCCAGATCCTGACCTGGGGCTTTGGGCACTCCTGCAATATAGTTCATATTTAATAATCATAATCCTCAACACAAGGGCTGCATTCAAAGAGCTAATCTTCACTATTGACAAAATTGCTGGGCTTATACTAGAAAATGAGAGAGGCACAAGGCCCCCCATGCATTCATTTTAATTAAAATTGATTTACTCATAAAAGCACAACTGATGGCTTATCAAAGTGTAATTTATTATTTTCACATCAGTCAGTTTCTACAACAAAGTAAATGATGGAAACAAAAGAGATTACAGTGCAAATGAAAAATCCTTTTAAAAAATAACTGTGACATATTCAAAAGCAGTGTTTAATACGGTATATACAAAGAAGACCTAAATAAACTGATCAGATGCATTTAAAAGAACTAGACATGAAATAAGTTGCCCCAGTGCTTTTCAAAAGGAAAAAGCGACATTAGTGGATTTGTTAAAACAGGTTAAGAAGGCCATTAAATCAAATGGAAACCTCAAAATAGATATGCAAATACAAGTCAAAAGGGCCTCCACTGTAATGAAACAAAAAGAAGTCAAGGAGAGCGTGGGCAAAAATTGGACTTGAGATCAAAGTGGATGGCAAAAGAAATGATGGGAACATTAGTTGAATACCTCCAGGCTGCAAAAATAAAGAGAATTCTTTATTTTAGCTCTGTTGTTGCAAAGGAAACATTCTGCTTTTAATCCATAATTTATGGGGTTATTTTCACTTATTTACAGAGGAAAATCCAACCATTTGAGCCCCTGATTCCCCTTCCTTACATTGTTTGTTTTAGACTAGCTAAGTGTAGATACCTCCAAGACAAGAACTGTCCCATAATAACACCTATTTGATTACCACAACTGTCAAAGTGGACAGTTAATAGTCTTTGCACTGTCAGTCTGTTTCCGCATGGATTTCATTTTATTCTTCACTTGTCTTAAAGCTGCATTCAGTATACTGTACCTAGCCTATGTTATTGCTAAATTTGGTTGCACTGATCTTTTATATCATTTAAAGGATGAATAGGTAGAGAGCAACAAAAGGAATCTGCCGATCTTCTCTGTAAGGTTTGACTAAGCCCAAATTACTCTTTTCCTTATTTAAGTCTTGAACAATCAGAAGGTGGCACAAACAGCTGCCAAATATAATATGTGCATGATGTTTGCTTCTGATCCAACATGCTGTAGAAAAGTCACAGCAGCAACTGTGAATTGATACGCAATTTATGGCAGTGCTGTTGAAGTGGTAGGAAGCTTAATTTAAGTGTTCCTTTAGTAGCATCCCAACGAGTTAGTCACTGAATATGTTAGCAGAGGATGTTTTTTGTTTTAAACAATAGTCCCATATGTATCAGATCTCCACACTGTGACAGCACATGCACAGATTGCAGGCATTCTGATGTGATTGTGATGTGCGAGGAAAGTTAAAAGAAAACAGAACGCTGAATCTTTTTAGTAATATGCTGCATAGTGACATTTCAGCAGCCAGACCTTGATTACTGTTAAAAGACACCGAATTGCAGACTCATACACTGGCTGTTGGAATAACCTGCAGGAAACATATATATTCTCTCCTGTAAATTCAGATACAAACAGTGAAAAATATCTTCAAGTTCTCTTTCTCTGATGGCAAGCATGTTCAATCACAACAGAGAATAATTAATATCTATATTAATATATATAAAACAGCAAGTAATGGTGAGCTAATGTAGGTATCTTGAACCAGGCTTGCACCCAACCAAGCCAATAAGGCAGGGGTGGCCAACCTGTGGCTCTGGAGCAGCATGCAGCTCTTCAGAGGTTAATATGCGGCACCTTGCATAGGCGCTGACTCCGAGGCTGGAGCTACAGATGCTAACTTTCCAGTGTGCTGTGGGGTGCTCACTGCTCAACCCCTGCTCTGCCCCAGGTCCTGCCACCACTCCACGGTCCCTTCCCCTTCTCTTGAGCATGCCATGCACTCGCTCGTCCCCCATCCCCACCAGAGCCTCCTGCGCACTGCAAAACAGCTGATTGCAGCGGGCGGGAGGTGTGGGGAGGGAGGGGAAGGCACTGATTGGCGGGGCTGCTGGTGGGCGTGAGGCACTGGGGGCTGGAGAGGGATAGTGGAAGGGGGGCTGCTGACATATTACTGTGGCTCTTTGGCAATGTTCGTTGGCAAATTCTGGCTCCTTCTCAGGCTCAGGTTGGCCACCCCTGCAATAAGGTAAGGCTGTGAAAAATTTTGGGGTGGCACTTAAGTCCTCCCAGGAAAGTGTTGCAATACGTGCATTGTTAGAAAATTTTAAATCATTTCAAAACAAAAGGTTTTATGCCAAAAAATGTAAGTGCCCAGCTGGCGTTCATCTGCACTCCTGCAGTCAGAGAACTTGCCAGGATGTTCTGCTGGAGCAAAAATATGCCCAAATGCGCCTTCATGTAGTTCCCATCAGATGGCTACGGAAACACAGAACATAAAAACAGCCAAAATCAATGTTGTAGAACAACATAAAAGCAAAGCAGATGCTGCTGCCTCCTCTTACAAAGGGATGCTGGGTTCCCATTAGCAACCTCCTATCCACGTCTGACAGAATCTCATCTCTTAAGATAGTAAATCTCAACCAGCTATACCAGATGGCCTATTTTTGTAACATTTTAGAACCTAGATTCCTATAAAGTCAATAAAAGGGAAAAAAAAATGGTTGTGTCCTTTGCTCTGTCTCCTCCCTCTTCCACCCCACACCTCTAGACTACTTCCTCCATCCACACCTATCTCCAGCTGCCCCTGTCTATGTCCAGCTGCCCATCAGCACACACCTAGCATACTCAGAGTCCTTCAGCTCATCTGGAACCTCAGCTTCCTCCAGAGTCCCCCACCTCACCCAGCCTATCTGGGTCTGTCTCCCTCTCATTGCTAGGAGGCCCCTTCCATAACTGAGGGGGTGATACTCTTGTGTCACTTCTCTGCTTTACAGTGAGGCAGGGGGAGCAGGTAGCTGTCATGGGCAGAGGCTGAGGGGAGGCTGCTACCTGTTGCTGTGAACAGAGCTATAGCAGCCCCTGTTGCCTGGAAACCAGCAGGATTCCATTTTAAATCCTCAGCCTTGTCAGCTAGGTATGGGGGAGGCTGTGGGACTGATCTAGGGGCACCCTTTAATGCCTCGCCATAGCAACAGGCCTGCCTCAAGTTGACACTCATATTAGTTTCTTAGGCAAGAGCAATTGCTCGCTTCACTAGCACAGGGTGTTTTTGCTGGGTCAGAGGCAGTGCCGACACCGACAGAGGAGATGCCAAGGGAGAGTGGCTGGGGCAGTACTAAATACACACACCCCGGCTCACCCTCCCTGCAGCGTGTGTGTATGGGGGAGGGTGCTGTTTGTCTCATTCCCTCCCTCTAATTGTGGGGTGGGCTCTCTGACATGACAGCCAAGTAACAGAGCTTGGCCTGCTCACCCCTGCTGCCATTGGACAGCGGGGCCATAAGGGGCCAGCTGTCTCGCTCTCACCTGCCAAGGGGCGGGGAGAGCGGGGAGTAGCTTCTGCTTGCTCTTGCTGATGGTGAGTAGTTATTTTGCTCTCTGTTTGCTATTACGTTTGATGAATTGCCATGTTGGTTCTGGTGACATTGGGGAAACTGCTGAGAGGGTTTTTTGTTTTACTTTCCATCTGGCATTGCTGAGGTCGGGGGGGAAGGGGCTTTACATTACACTGTTGCAACTTTGGTGGATGAAAGAGAAGCTGAGATGAGGTCCCTGTAACCCAATGGGCTGCTGGGTCCTGGGAGCATGGCACTGCATGCAGAGAGACTACGTCTCCATAGGGCCTCATAGGGCGTCCAGCATCTCCTCTCTCCTTACTCCAGCACGAAGGAGGGGGTGCAGTTTGGGACTCTGCCTGCCAGCCTGTGACCCTAAAAGCCTCTTTATGCCAACAGGCAAAGAGATCACCCAACACACTTGTGTCAGACTCTTGTAAAGTATTATATAAAAAGTGTGGCTATGCTGGTCGTGCATGTCATTGTGTGAGGTATGTATAGGTTGTGTTTAAAGAGTTATGTATGTGTGCTGGTAATATGTTTTAAAATACTCTGTGGAGGCAGTCTCTGGGAAACTCAGGAACTGGGATTCACTGAATGTTTCTTGCAAGGAAAGATTAAGGCTGGCAGAGTCTTGAAGAGATGGCTGGCGAGGCAGACAACCTGGTGTGTCAGGGAACTGACTCTCACAAGTGAAGCTCCAGCAAAGCTCTCTCTCGCTGAGGCACAGGGGTAACACGGTGGCTTACCATTCTGGGCACCCCAGGGGAGTGTCACACAGCCAGGGTCTCCTGAGGACATAGAGGAAGCATTGCCCTCATACCCATCCTTAGGCTTGTAAACCTGCACCATTGGTGCCCAGTTAAAATCCACCCTGGAAGTGGGTAGTTTGGAGAGTGGTTTCCCATTGGTTAAGGGATTTTCAAAGTTGTGGCCTCCACATTTAACCACACTATGGCTCACTGCTTTCCTGTCCTTATGAAATAAGTGTCAGACTTACTGTCTAGCGATATCTAAAGTACTTCTACAGTGCCCATCACAGACATAGCTAAATGCTGGGTCCCATTAATCACTTGCATGCCACATTCTATAGCTTGTTCTTCAGCATTCAACTAGCCAATTATTGTATTTGTCTATTTCAAAATCTGCATCAGTGGATGCAATTTTGTCCTGTGACCCAGTGACTTGTAAAAAATACATTCTGCTATTAAGCTGGAACTACAAGGAAAGATGAGAAGTTGTATCCCCTAGTTGAGACACAGTTTGCTGGGCTTGTGAGGCTGTTAGTCAGTTCGATGGCATTGTGCTGTTTGGGTATAAAGCAATAACTCTCCGAAATGTCAGGGAATGCTCTAGATATCAGCGGGCAGAACCCTACTGATTTTTGGTGTAAATTGCAAAAACCAAAAGGGAGAAATGGGAGACATATGGTATCCCTGTCCTCTGATTAGCACAGCCAAAGCTTTGGTAGATCCAAGAACTACTAGATGGTAGAAATTAGCACATTCCAGCATAACACACCCCATCTCATCTCTCCCCATCTCCCAACTGAGTTTAGAATGTTGACCTCTTGAAAGAGAAATAAAGAATGGGAGGACTGGAGGCACACAAAGACCCCCTTCCAGGGGTGGTAATGGGGGTCAGAGGCCCCCCCCCACAGCAGGTGAGAGAATGGAGGACCCTGGTATGGCGAGAGAGGGACATGGAGAGGCACACAGAGCCCCTGGCATAAGAGAAAAAGTGAGAAGGGGTTCCATTATGTTCCTGAAATAGAGGGGGATATGAGGGTGGTGCACAGGGAGCTCATTAGGGAAGAATGAAGGGATGCAAGTGTAACAGGAAAGGGGCTAATAGAACATTCTGTGTGATTACTTCCCCTTTCCTTCACTTCAGCCTACTCCTCTGCTGAAGCACGGGCCAGAGCTCACTGTTTTCAGGACACAGATGTAACATTATACAGAGTTACACTTCTGAGAGAAAAAGAGTGACACACAATTTCTTAAAAAACATTTAATAAGTACAACCCATCCACAAGTGATATTTGAATGGGTTGTGACTATTTTTCAAACAACTATTCTGTGATAGCTCTCTGGTGTTTTTCACTCAAACTTCCACCCTTATTGCTATTACAAAATATTTAGGACATATAAAGCTTGTATACATGCACATACATAAACTTCCCTCTTATTTTTTATGGGGTCATTCCTCAGCCTATCTTGAAATGTGTGTAATTCAAAGTGTGTGTGTGTGTGTGTGCATGTGCAGTGTGTGTGTATAAAAGTGTCCCTTGAACTTCTTACAGCTAGAATGGGTTGGCAGTTCTACAGCCTTCTCCCACCTTCTCTGCGTCCCTTCAACAACAAGTCTTAAACTCTCACAATCAGCAGTAACTTCCAGTCTCCTCCTTTGGCTCCCAATCGGATAAGGGATTGGCAAAGCATTTGAGACACAGACCTCACATGATCCCTGCATGATTCAGTTGCTGAGGTCCCCCCCCAGCTGTCTCCAGCTTCTCCTATTTATTGCTTTCTCCTCACTGAGCTCCGATTGGCTCAGCCTTCAGATGGTGAAGTGGTTTGTGTCTACATAGTGTCAAAATAGCTACTGAGTACGCTCAGTAACTGCCAGAGTCTGGAAGTTTCTTGCTTTACCCATGGAGTCACCGCACCTGGCTCTGGCAAGTTAGTGGGCACATGTGTTGCTGGCAGACTAGGTACCAGCTCATGCCAAGGTCCCTAGGCCTCAATGAACCCTGACAGATGCATAGCTGGAAACCAATCTGGCTCACCTGTGTGTTAGTATTGTTAAAATTAGAATTATAAGGATGTGTTTAGTGTTTAGACTTTAGAAATGCTTGTAGGAAGCTGCATGTATTAATCTTACATATAATATCTATATCCCATGGTACAGGGTAATATTTAAGTGTTTGCTCTGTAACTATAAAAATGTTTGCTAAGACTGTAAACTCCACAGTCGGGAGCGAAGCATTACCAAATGTGAAATGCTAGTTTATCACAAGAGGTGTCATCTCATGCCCAATAAAAGAAGACCTATAGACACCAGACAAACCATTGGGGAATGTCAATGGACAAAAGACTTTGTTTGCTCCCCCCACACCCATGAACAGGAACTTGCGCTAACCCTCATCCCATCACAGTTTGAACTCTGGGGGAAGAGAATAAAAATCCCTGACCAGAAGAAACTGTATCACTATACTGCTTGGAATTTGGAGAGGGCAATATTTCTAAGCATAAGCAAGGTTTACCTAAGCTGCAGTTTGGGTTAGCCCTAAAGGTCATATACAACTTGCACATTACAGCAGCTTCCACTACTTTTTGAAACCTAAGACTGTAACTCATTTGTGTATGTATGTTTACTTGCTTTAACCTTGTCAGTAACTCTTGTTTCTTTTCCTTAGCTAATAAATCTATAGTTAGTTTATTATAGGATTGGCTACAAGCATTGTCTTTAGTAACAGATAAGGTACAATTGACCTGGGGTAAGTGACTGGTCCTTTGGGACTGGAAGTAACCTGAATATTTTTGTGATTTTTGGTGTAAGGGACTATCTATTACAAAGGCAGGCTTGCCTTGGTGCCAAGATAGACCAGAGTGCCCAACGGACAGTCTGTGACTCCATGATAAGGCTATTATAGTGCTTGGGGAGTTCACATTTGATACTTGGTTGGTGAAATCTAAGTATAGATCTCACAACCAATTTGGGGATTGTGGCCTGCTTCTTGACAGTGTGCCCTGAGGTTGGCACTCATGCTCGTGAGTCACTCCAGACAGCTTGACAGCACACAAACAATGAACAAGTAACTATGTAACCTCCCCACTGTTTCTTTCCTTATTTATACCACTAAATGCTGCAGTGCATGCTTGTACATTACACACAGAGCCCTTGGTATGTGCAATAAGATTGGCCTAAAGAAGCAAGGAAGTGTACAGCCCCCTAATTTATAGCCCATCTCTATCATTTCCTCTGCTAATGTGCAGCTAAACTTCTGGTTTATCTTAAAATTCATATGCAAAATAGGTAACAGCTACTTCTAATAGTAACAGATACAAATAAATAAGGGAAATAGGCAGAAGAGTAACTAGGGAGCCCAGGCAGAACTGTCACTGAATTGAGGCATTGCACATAGCAATTTGTAAACTAGCACAATGCTTTACAGTAGGCCATCAGTAAGAGGAGGCTGTAATTTAGACCTCATATAAAACAAATCATACTTAACTCATACTCAAGCAAATTAAGAGAGGGGATGCAGTGGCCTAAAATCTAGGATGTGGAGAAATTTTAAGTGCCTGCTACCCACTTTGGCTGGTGAGTTTTAAAAATGTATGTGCAGTGACATGACATCTAGTGAATTACATAACTCAGTAATTACATGCAAACATTTAATAAACATTTTTCAGGTCACTTGTCTCCATTTTGGGCTTTTCTTATTTTTAGGTATATGCAGCTTGCAGAGTTCCTTTGTACTTCTCCAATTGCCGATGTAGAGTCCACCTCTTAGTTCAAAAATATTCCCCAAATTTAAAGTCAAATATCACTTGTACAGCATTAAATATGTGTGCCAAGCTACATCCATTCAATAATTCATTCACCATGAGGACATGTAACAGTGATGGAGAGGACTTGAAAAGGTTTTGACCTTTATTAATCAGGACTCAAGTGACAAGTAGGTTTTAATTAAGTGAGAATTTTTTCATAATGTTGTCAATGATATGTCCCGGGGCAGAAAGTCAATTATATTTCTGGTGGCAATGGGTTTACATTGTCCAGAGTGGAAGGAAGTCTTGTAGTTTAAGACATTAGACTGGGATCTGGGAGATCTGGTTTCAATTTGTGGGACTACCACAGATTTCCCATTTTTATCCTTAGGCAAGACATTCGGGGCCTCATCCAAGGCCCACTTAAGGTTAACGAAGCCTTTCCACTGACATCAATGGCCTTTGGAACAAGGGTCGTGGAAGCTGGCTTTGAATGGGGCACAGAGATGCACACTCAAACCTAAATGTACTAAGCACTGTACAAAGCAGGGGGAAGTCAGGATGCTTTGTATGGGGAGCAAGGGCTGGGGAGTAGGGTATAGTTCGGATGTGTGGGATAGGAAGGGGAGCAGCATGGGTAGTGTGAATGGGGAATGAGAGGAAGCTACTAAGACTCAGCAGGGGGGTAGCTGGCTCCAGGCAGGGAATGTGGGTCCTGGTGGTTCATGTAACTCTTGCTGGGGTTAGCTGTTCCCGGCCCTGGCCTGATCACCTCTTCTCCTAGCTGCTCCCTGGCACAATCCTTGGTGCTGTGGTGGCTGCTTTTGCCCCTCCAGGTCCCACTCTCACCTCCAGCTTCACCCCCAGAACTTGCAGAACCCACCCTGGCATGAGTGAGCCAAACAACTTGCTTAAGAACAATGCACAGGGGCTGAAACATAGATCAGCCCCACAATATGTCTGTGGATGGGGTACTAGCCCTCCCTCCTGCTCCCCAGTTCCACTGACCATAACCTGTGCCTCAGATCCTAATATGTAAAATGGAGATATAATGGCTTCCCAGGGCTGTCGTGAATATAAATTTATTACTGTTTGGAGATGCTCAGATATCATAGTGACGGGGCCATACAAATAAGGTTACGATTAATATAACAAGAAGCTGTCACTGCATGCCAATGGCAAGGCAGCTGGTAAGATGTGACCACTGCTTATTACATTGATTATAATCATCTCACAGTTACCTTGTGCTCCCTCTATCTGTCTGTCTGTATCCAGCTGTTGGGTCATAAATACATAGATTATAAGGATTTTGGGACATGAATCATCATAATTGTGTGTGTGTATGTACATAGTGCTTAGCACAATGGGCCCCCAATATCTGACTGGAGCCTCTAAGCACTACTGTAATAATAATAATAATAAAGTACCTAGATAGGCAGGGATAGCAAAAGCAACAGCAAAATCAGTTATAGTAGTATTTAGCACACCTTAAATTTAAAAGAAGAAGAAGAAAAAACATGAAATTACACAAACTTCATGGTTCCAGCGGTTTTTTTTCTCTAATATCTGTTTTCTCCCTTCCTGCATTTCACCTTTCTAGTATTTTTACTGGAGTGGATTCCAAATTCCCATAAATTGGCAGAGCATGTTTGCTTACGTATCCTCTACTAGCTCCAAATACATCTAAAAGCTGATTAACATACCTATGTTCCCACACAAATAACATATCCATATGGTAATTCCTAGCCTATTACTAGCTGGTATCTTTTTCCCAACTATATAGCAGCTACTTTTATAATGGAAAGCAAATATTCTAACAAATTACATGTAAAATAAATATGCAAGCGCTGTTTCCCCATTCTTGTCATTCTGTGTCACCTGAGCACCCTTAAAGTTCCCTAGAAAGCATCCATTCTGAAAGGCTTCCACTGGATTCCTGTTAGGTAGTGCAAAGTCCCTCTTTTCTGGATGGCTTTGTCCATATTCCTTAATATTCAGCTTTATTGTGAAAGTGTCTTGGTAAAATAGCACCTTTTTACCCAACAGATCTGTTCCCTTTGCGCATTCAGAGTCAATACATTTTTACTGCTTTTTTGAATCCAAATAGCCCTGAAGAACCAACACAACTAAAGGGTATGTCTACACTACGAAATTAGGTCGAATTTATAGAAGTCGAATTTTTAGAAAGCGATTTTATACAGGCGATTGTGTGTGTCCCCACTTAAGACCATTAAGTCAGCAAAGTGTGTCCACAGTACCGAGGCTAGCATGGACTTCCGGGGGGTTGCACTGTGGGTAGCTATCCCACAGTTCCCGCAGTCTCTGCTGCCCATTGGAATTCTGGGTTGAGATCCCAATGCCTGGATGGGGCAAAAAACATTGTCGTGGGTGGTTCTGGGTATATGTCGTCAGGCCCCCATTCCCTCCCTCCTTCCATAAAAGCAATGGCAGACAATCGTTTCACGCCTTTTTTCACGGGTTACCTGTGCAGACGCCATACCACGGCAAGCATGGAGCCCGCTCAGCTCACAGTCACTGTACGTCTCCTGGCTGCTGGCAGACGTGGGACTGCATTGCTACACAGCAGCAGCTCATTTCCTTGTGGTAGCAGATTGTGCAGTACGATTAATAGCCATCCTCATCGTCTCCTGGGTGCTCTTGGCCGGCCTTGGTCAGGTCGGTTGGGGTGCCTGGGCAGACATGGGCGCTCCTGGCAGACCTCAGTAAAGTCTGTCCGGGGTGCCTGCACATAAATGGGAGCGACTCAGGTCATTCTCTTCTTTAAGTTTTGTCTAATGGAGATTCAGTCCTGCCTGGAATATTGGCAAAGGGATATCTCAGTGGTTTGAGCATTGGCCTGCTAAACCCAGGGTTGTGAGTTCAATCCTTGAGGGGGCCATTCTGCCTCAGGTGTCTCTCCCAGCCAGCAGCACCATCTGCTGCCAGTCTACCCCTCCCTCCTTCCGTGAAAGCAACAACCAACAATCATTTTGCGCCTTTTTCCGTGCAGGCGTTATATTGCTGTCAGCGTCGTCATCCACCCGCCGCTTCCGCTGCCACTCTGCTCTCCTGCAGACGCCATACCACGGCAAGCATGGAGCCTGCTCAGATCACCACAGCAGTTGTGACCGCTCTAAACACCACGCACATTATCATGCAGTATATGCAGAACCAGAAGCTACAAAACCAGGCGAGTAGGTGATGGCAGCGTGGTGAGGAGAGTGATGAGGACATGGACACAGACTTCTCTCAAAGTAAGGGCCCCAGCAATTTGGACATCCTGGTGGCAATGGGGTAGGCTCACGCCATGGAATGCTGATTCTGGGCCTGGGAAACAAGCACAGACTGCTGGGACCACATAGTGTTGCAAGTCTGGGACGATTTCCAATGGCTGCGAAACTTTCATATGCATAAGGGCACTTTCATGGAACTTTGTGATTTGCTTTCCCTGCCCTGAAGCGCCAGAATACCAAGATGAGAGCAGCCTTCACAGTTCACAAGCGAGTAGCAATAGCCCTGTGGACGCATGCAATGCCAGACAGCTACCGGTCAGTCGGGAATCAATTTGGAGTGGGCAAATCTACTGTGGGGGCTGCTGTGATGCAAATAGTCAACGTGATCACTGAGCTGCTGCTATCAAGGGTAGTGACTCTGGGAAATGTGCAGGTCATAGTGGATGGCTTTGCTGCAATGGGATTCCCTAACTGTGGTGGGGCAACAGACAGAACGCATATCCCTATCTTGGGACCAGACCACCAAGGCAGCCAGTACATAAACCGCAAGGGGTACTTTTCAATGGTGCTGCAAGCACTGGTGGATCCCAAGGGACATTTCACCAACATCAACGTGGGATGGCCTGGAAAGGTGCATGACACTCGCATCTTTAGGAACTCTGGTCTGTGAGAACTTAGCAGCAAGGGACTTACTTTCCAGACCATTGGGGATGTTGAAATGCCTATAGTTATCTTTGGGGACCCAGCCTACACCTTAATGCCATGGCTCATGAAGCCATACACAGGCACCCTGGACAGTAGTCAGGAGTTGTTCAACTATAGGCTGAGCAAGTGCAGAAGGGTGGTAGAATGTGCATTTTGGACATTTAAAAGCGCGCTGGCACAGTTTACTGACTGTTAGACCTCAGCGAAACTAATATTTGCATTGTTATTACTGCTTGCTGTGTGCTCCACAATATCTGTGAGAGTAAGGGGGAGATGTTTATGGCGGGGTGGGAAGTTGAGGCAAATTGCCTGGCTGCTGATTACACGCAGCCAGACACCAGGGTGGTTAGAAGAGCACAGGAGAGTGCAGTGCGCATCAGAGAAGCTTTGAAAAACAGTTTCATGACTGGCCAGGCTACAGTGTGAAAGTTCTGTTTGTTTCTTGATGAAAACCTGCCCCCTTGGTTCACTCTACTTCCCTGTAAGCCAACCGCCCTCCCCTCCCCCCTTTGGTCACCGCTTGCAGAGGCAATAAAGTCACTGTTGTTTCAAATTCATGCATTCTTTATTAATTCGTCACACAAATGGGGGGATAACTGTCAAGGTAGCCTGGGAAGGGTGGGGAAGGAGGGACGCACCGGGTGGGGTGGGGGAGGAGGGGAGGATGGAAGGACAAGGCCACACTGCACTTCAAAATTGATTGAATGCCAGCTTTCTGTTGCTTGGGCAGTCCTCTTGGGTGGAATGGTTGGGTGCCCGGAGGTCCCCCCACCACGTTCTTGGGCGTCTGGGCGAGGAGGCTATGGAACTTGGGGAGGAGGGCGGTTGGTTACACGGGGGCTTCAGCTGCAGTCTGTGCTCCTGCTGCCTTTCCTGCACCTCAACCATACGCCGGAGCATATCAGTTTGATCCTCCAGTAGACTCAGCATTGCATCCTGCCTCCTCTCATCACGCTGACGCCACCTCTCCTCTCACTCATCCCTCCTCTCCTCTCGCTCATTTTGTGCTTTCCTGGACTCTGACATTGTCTCCCTCAATGCTCTTTCAGCATGGGAAGCCTGCATGAGCTCAGAGAACATTTCATTGCTAGTGCGTTTTTTTCAGCTTCTAATCTTTGATAGCCTCTGGGACAGAGATGATAGGGGGAGTGTTGAAACATTTGCAGCTGTGGGAGGGAAAAAAAGGGAGATTAGTCTTTAAAAAGAGACATTGTAGAGAACAATGGGTAGACTCTTTCACGGTGAACCAAGCTGTTAACATTACATAGCACGTGTGCTTTCTTTACAAGGTTGCATTTTGCCTCTTATATCGAGGGCCTGCCGGTATGGTGTGAGAGATCTCACACTCAGGGCCAGCGGGCAACAGAATTTGACTTGCAGGCAGACATGGTAAGCCACAGCCGTTTGGCTTCTTTGAAACCATTCCGACATGTTAGGAAGGTTACACAGCAACACCCTCGTTTCACATCCCAAACACCCTTTGGGCTGGCCCTTCAAAATGGGTTGGCCATTTAAAAGAAGGGTCTGCGGTTTTCGGGTTAACGTGCAGCACAAACCCAACTAACCCCCCACCCCCACCACCACACACCCAATTCTCTGGGATGATCGCTTCACCCCTCCCCCCACTGTGTGACTAACAGCGGGGATGATTTCTGTTCAGCCACAGGCAAACAGCCCAGCAGGAACGGCCACCTCTGAATGTCCCCTTAATAAAATTCCCCTATTTCAACCAGGTGACCATGAATTATATCACTCTCCTGGGGATAGCACAGAGAGATAAAGAACGGATGTTGCTTGAATGCCAGCGAACACCGGGACCATACGCTGCCATGCTTTGTTATGCAATGATTCCAGACTACGAGCTGCTGGCCTGCCGTAATAAAGTGTCTTACCATGGAGGAGGCTGCCCTCCCCAGAAACTTTTTGCAAAGGCTTTAGGAGTACATTCAGGAGAGCTTCACTGAGATGTCCCTGATTTCCGCTCCATCCCCATCACATTAACAGACTTTTCCAGTAGCTGTACTGGCCGCGAATGCATCCCAAGTCTTCAGGGCAAATTAATAATTAAAAATTACTTTTAAACAGTGTATTATATTTACAAAGGTACACTTACCAGAGCTGCCTTCTCCGCCTTCGAGGTCTGGGAGCCTGGGTTGGGAGGGTATTGGCTCCAGGGTGATAAACAGTTCCTGGCTGTCGGGGAGAACAGTTTCTCCGCTTGCCTGGTGTGCGCTGTCTTCAATCTCCCCCTCCTCATCTTCCTCATCCCCAAAATCCCCATCCCTTTTGTGTGAGACTCCCCCCTTGCAGGAGTCCATGTACAGGGGTGGGGCAGTGGTAAGGGCACCCCCTAGAATTGCATGCAGCTCATCACAGAAGCAGTATATCTGGGGCTCTAACCCCAAGTGGGCATTTGCCTCTTGGGTTTTTTGATAGGCTTGCCTAAGCTCCTTAAGTTTCACTCAGCAGTGCTGCGGGTCCCTGTGATAGCCTCTGTCCTTCATGCCCTTGGAGATTTTTTTCAAATATTTTGGCATTTCATCTTTTGGAATGAGTTCTGATAGCACAGATTTGTCTCCCCATACAGCGATCAGATCCAGTACCTCCCGTTCGGTCCATGCTGGAGTTCTTTTGTGATTCTGGGACTCCATGGTCACCTGTGCTGAAGAGCTCTTCATGGTCACCTCTGTTGATGAGCTCACCACACTGGCCAAACAGGAAATGAAATTCAAAAGTTTGCGGGGCTTTTCCTGTCTAGCCAGTGCATCTGAGTTGAGAGTGCTGTCCAGAGCAGTCACAATGCATCCACACTACCCCAAATTTGACCCAGAAAGGTCAATTTCAGTGCTAATCCACTCGTCGGGGAGGAGTACAGAAACTGGTTTTAAGAGCCCTTAAAGTCAGAAAAAATGGCTTCATAGTGTGGATGGGTGCAGGGTTAAACCAGTCTAACACTGCTAAATCCGATCTAAACTTGTAGTGTACACCAGGGCCAAGAGAAAGAGAACTGGAGTTTTCTTGTGCATTATCAACACAATTGTTTACTAAGTTTCACCCACACCTATGCAAGCCAACTAAAGGCCTAGGTGTCACCAAGGACAGAATTTGGCCTGAGGAATCTTTATTCCTGATGGTGAGTGAGAAGAAAAGGTCACAGCTTGACTCTTAGGTCCTAGGTTGAGTCTGCAGGGCTTAGCCTGGGACCTCAGAGTTTACTCTGATCTGGAATTCACTGAGACACAATGACTATGGGACTCGTATGATGCCATTTTTCAGAACCAGTGTTCAAAATAAAACCACACTTTAAATGCTGGGTTTATTAATTCACTGCAGAGATGAACTTGAGCTGCATCATTCAGATCTGACTATTGAACATGCCCACCACTAACCCTTCAAAAAAAGCGGAGAGAGGTTCTATGTTCAGAGAATGCTGGGTTTTAATTTAGCACATTACAGTGATTTGGAGCTGTTCTCTAGTTTTCTGCTTTGTCAAACAGGGCTCCTGACAATGATTGCCCTGGCAGTGTGCTTCCTTTGTACTTCAACCCCCTTCCCTTTCTCTGTCTAGTGCATGGCATTGCAGCTTGTTCCATGCTAAAGATTCACTTTTGATGAGCCAGGTTTTTTAGATGCAAAGTCACACCCCTTCTTTCTTAACACATAACCAGCTCACCTCCTTTTCCCATATTCCAGTGCACTTGCTACTCCCTTTCCATGTACACAAGAGAAAGGAAAGGCTATCAGCTGGTGTTCCTGAACCATTCAGATAGCTCTTTCCCAGTAGTGCAGCTCTTGCTGGAATGTGGAAACAATAAAGCCATAATATTAAAACAAATATGCAAGTTCAGATTGGAATGGTCCTTCAAGCATTTAAAAAATATCTTCCTTTTATTATGTTTTTTTCTCCTTCACAGAGGGGAAAAAAAACATTGCACATGGCAAGCCAAAACTGAAAAACATAGGCATGACATTGTAAATGTCATCATTGTGTGTTACAACATCAGTCTAGCACAGGGGTGGGCAAACTTTTTGGCCAGAGGGCCACATCTGGGTATGGAAATTATATGGCAGGTCATGAATGCTCACAAAATTGGGGGTTGGGGCATGAGAGGGGGTGAGGGCTCCAGCTGTGAGTGTGGGCTCTGAGGTGGGGCCAGAAATGAGGAGTTCATGGTGCAGGATGGGCTCCAGACTGGGGCAGGGGGTTGGGGCGCAGGGGCCTGAGTGAGGACTCTGGCTGAGGGTGTGGGCTCTGGGATGGGGCTGGGTGTACAGGATGGTGCTCCAGGATGGGACTGAGGGGTTTGGAGGGTTGGAGGGGGATCATAGCTGGGGCAGGAGGTTGGGGTGCAGGAGGGGGTCAGGGTGCAGGCTTCAGGCAGAGCTTACTTCAAGCAGCTCCTAGAAGCAGTGGCAGGTCCCCCCTCCAGCTCCTTTGCGGAGGCATGCTGCCCCATCCACAGGTGCCACCCAGCAGTTCCCACTGGCCGCGATTCCTGGCCAATGGGAGCTGTGGGGGTAGCACTTGGGGCAGGAGCAGTGTGCGGAGCCCCCTGGCTGCCCCTACGCATAGGAACCAGAGGGAGGAACACGCTGCTGCTTCCGGGAGCCGCATGCTTCCTGGCTGGAGCTCGAGGACCGGATTAAAATGTCTGTAGGGCCGGATGTGGCCCCTGGGCCGTAGTTTACCCACCCCTGGTCTAACAGAACGACACTTTCTCTTCTCTATCTACCTGCTTAGGTGTCTCTCACAATCGTCATAGTATCTGAGAGCCGCATATCTCCCAGGCAGTAGAGTAGCCGGGGGGGGGGGGGCGGCCCCTCCCCCTCTGACCACAAGTGGCGCCTTTTTAATTTATAGGCACCTTTTTTCATTTTTACTCACCCGCCGGCGTTCCGGGTCTTCGGCGGCAGGGGCCTTCACTTGCGCCGGGTCCTCGGCGGCGGGGGCCTTCAGTGCCGTCGAGAACCCGGAGCACCGCCCGGTGAGTACAAGCAGGTGCCACCTTTTTTTTATGTCCGCTGCCCCTGTTCCCTCCACCTAGCTACGCCACTGCTCCCAGGGCCTCTTCCCTTTGGTTTCAGCACCGATCGCTTCTCCCCAGGCTCATAAGCAGCTCCCTTTGACTGTTGTTTTCCATCACTATTGATACTTAAATTTGGGTCAGCAGAGACCTGACATCCCTTCTGATTCTCTGTCCCGATTCTGGCTGTGCTGACACCTATAGAAGCACCACTAGTTAATATAATCACTTTCCATGTATTCCTCTTCCCAGCAACAACTTTTTGGAGCAAAATTTGTCTTTACCATAAAAAATTGTGTGTGTGTGAGTGTGTGTGAATTTAATGTTGGCATGTGGAGATCCTTCTACAGGATCATGAGGGATCCCTCAAGTCCAGGAGTCCTTGAAGATGACCAAGGACAGTCAAAGGACAGGTCATAAAAATTAAACATTGATCAAAGCCAAAAAATTACTGATGAATGCTTTCATCAGTAAAATCTTATACAGGAGTAGAGTTTTGCTGATGCTGTACTATCTTCAAAACTACCAAGACTTCAAAAATAATTTTAGTGCATATTTTGCCCTTAATATAATTACACTCAGTCATATATTTCTTGAACACATTTTGTATTTGACAGAAAGAAGTGAGGGAACTGTGCCAATTCATTTGATGTAAGCAATGAACCTGACGAACTATACCAATTATGCTATAGCCTTGGGATATGTGTGCCACAGGACAAGTGGCTCATACATAACAATTTTATCTGAAATGCATTATTGAACGTGAATGATAAAATGTTAACATTAATCTTTGCCATGGCAGATAGTGCTGCCAATATTTACTGCATGTCCCATTGTGCTAGGTACTGTACAAATACATAAAGACATTCTCCACCCCAAAGAGCTAAAAATATGCCATGCACTTGGACATTCTTCATTCAATGTATTAATTCTGCAGGCATGTCTTTAAGAATATTTTTGTATAGCTGGGGAAGGTCTAGATTCCAGGGTGCACTGGCAGTAGCCTCTAGATTGGGAACATATATGATGTGCCCAGTTAGACAGTCCTATAGCAGGTCCTGCTGTAATAGGAACATGTTTTAGCAAGGGTTGATACTTCCAGGGATGGCAATATCTGGCGCTTGTAACTAGGGAAACTGGTTTAGATAAAACATAATTCCCTTTAATTCCCTATGCCCTAAAACTGTACCAAACTTTGTACCAAAATCAAACCAATCCTTCTCTTTGGATGTTTGGATAAGTGTGTTTTCACATCTGCTGCTGACCCGACAACCTGTTCTTGCAAAATTTACAGCACAATTGTACACACACAAATATTTGACTAGACTTTGAATTATCATACTGATAATGATAATTATCATAACTGAACCAATCCCAAACTCAAATAGTCACGTGCAGCACACCTTGTGCTGGACTTTCTAGACATACACATGGAAAGAATTCCAAACCTTTGTATATATGTGTTACAACAAAGAGAGAAAATGCAACCAAGCAGAATTACAGTCCATTACCAGGTTTAGCTGGGCTGTAAGTTTTATTATTGAGCTGTGTATTCTTCAAAAGCCTACTTATATGTAGGTGCATCATAATGTATCCTTCTGTCATAGTATCTCTCACTATTGCCTAGGTGATCAGGAAACTCCAGTAAATAAATTATTTTTCTATGAGGCCAACACAATATGTATGTCTTAAAAGCTACTCTAGTCATTTGTTACACATATGAGATTGATGGAAGGGAGAGGACTCAAGCAGCTGGCAGAGCACCACAAGCAGATAGCACTGGTTGGAGGAAGAGGTACATCAAGGACAGATAGGATTGAGCTGATCTAGCATATCCCTCAGCAGCATGGCTTCTATGGATCCTGCAATAGAGATTAAAGCTTTTGGTTCAATATGTTAGCACTTCACTTGGACTTGAGGGCCACTATATTTAAGGAAAGGCTCATCAACACTGAGAAGGGGAAGAGAGTCCAAAATATTAAAAACATGGCTACCCTTGTTGTGAGGCTTCCAGTTAATCTCTTGGAGCAATACTATTTGGGGAAAGCTCACAAGCCCTTTGTGCCCCTCATCCCAACCACCTATATGTGTTTAGGGAGGGGAAGACTCACTAGGGGACAATCACTTGTCTTCCTTCTCCGGTTAGGAGCATGTCTCCACTGACATGCATATGAACCCACAGAGCATTTAAGATTTAGCCCAATTAAATTAAATCTGTTTAGAAACTGATTTATTTGGAGCCCAAAAGTCTACACCACAATTAAACAGACACTTAGCCTGAGCCCCGGGAGCCCAAGTCAGATGACACAGGCCCGTTGCAGTTTTTCAGTTGCGATGTGGACATACCCAAAGACACCTCACAAGATATGGGCTCTCTCAGGTAAGCTGCTATTGACATCCCAGAATGATGGAGGAGCAGCAGCAGCAGCTTAAATCCTCGCTCCAAATGGTAAGGAAGGACATTAACCAAACTGGCTCTGTACTTTAAATTACACTTGAAAGGGATGGTTAAAAAAAAAAGTTTTGCAACAGAACTCTTGCTACAATCCTAGCTATGAAGTTGTTATTGCAACTCCACATTTGCTTGAGTCTGTTTCTGTTCCAAGCTTCCAAATTCAAGATGTTCTTCAAGATTCCTTTGCTACATCCTCAACCTTTTAAAGAGGTTTGTTTTCCATAGTGATGGACAGAAAGCAATATTCCTGGCCACCTCCTCCTAATTATTTTGATGACTGCTAGAGGCAGAAGTTGGGGTTGCTTCCAAGTGCTTCAGGAATCTATGCTGTCAGCATTTCCCAGGCGACCTGTTTTGGCAAAAATGGAGCACAGGCAAGTGCAATTCATGCTAAAAATCTGAGAGCTGGTGTAGTAAGGATAGGAGTTTTTTTAAAAAGGAATTTCCTCGGTAAGATGAAATGTCAGCATCCTGGAACTAAATGTGTCACACAGTTTAAGATCTTACAAGATTTATATTTGACCTTCCAAAGCCTCTGTGGAACAATCCCAAGAAAATGATTTCTGTTAGGGGCAGGGATTGTGGGTATTTGGAGCAGTATTACCATTACAGACATTTGATATATGCTTTTGTCAGGGCAGGCCAGCTCAGGAGCCAGAGGACCACAACTAAGAAAGCTGGGAGGAAGAATTTAATCAGAAAAATGCAAATTATAAAAGGGAATCATTTAAGAACACTTTATTATTTAAGAAACTAACCTGGGTTAGTGAGAAAATGAAGGCAACTATAAAAATGAAAAAAATGTATATAACAAATGGAAGAAAGGGGAACTTGATAGTAATGAATGGAAATGAAATCAGAAGCTAGGAAATGTAGAAAATTGATAGGGGAAGCAAAGGGACCCAAGGAGGAATCTATAGCCAGCAGAATTAAGGACAATCAGAAGTAGTTTTTAAAGAATATTGGGAACAATAATAATCCTAACAATATCAGTCCATTCTTATTCAAGTGATAGCATATTTGCATTCCACTCTAGATCTGTGCATGCCCCAAGCACAGTCACTGGAAATTTTCCCATCAGTGGTTTCTTTTGGGGAGCTTTATACTGGTGCTATCAGCACACAGCACGAAAGGGCACTCGAGCTACCCCAATGGGTACCACTGAGGGAAAAATTTCTGGTGACTGTTCTTGGGGCGCGCACACACCTAGAGTGAAATGGACATGCACAACACATCTCGAAGCACAACAGTTACAGAAGGTTAGTAACCATTTTTAGTAGATAGAAATGGTAGAAATAATAGTGTTTTGTATTTGGGAAAAAAGATGATGTAGTCTTGTTAAATGACACTTGTTCCACTCCACTGGTAGCTCAGGAGGCTGTTAAATAGCAGCTACTGAAGATAGACATTTTTAAATCAGCAGGCCAGGATAACTTGCATCTAAGAGTTTTAAAAGAGCTGACAGAGGAGCTCAATGTACCATTAATGTTGATTTTCAGTAACCAGGGAAGTTCCAGAAGACTGGAAGAAAGCTAATACTATGCAAATATTTTAAAAGGGGTAAACAGGATGACCTGGATAATCATAGGCCTGTCAGTCTGACATTGATCCCAGGCAAGATAATGAAGCAGCTGATATGGGACTCAATTAATAAAGAACTAAAGGAGGATAATACAATTAATGCAATTCAACATAGGTTTAGGGAAAATAGATTCTGTCAAACTCACTTGATTTTTTTAAAATGAGATTACAAGTTTGGTTGATAAAGATAATAGTGTTGATATAATATTCTTAGACTTCTGTAAAGCCTTTGACCTAGTACCACATAACATTTTGATTAAAAAACTAGAAAGTCATAAAATTAACATGACACATATTATATGGATTGAAAGCCAGCTTACTGCTAGGTCTTAAAATGTAATTGTAAATGTGGAATCATTGAATGGGTGTGTTTCTTGTAGGGGCCCTCAGGGATCAGTTCTTGGCCCTCTGCTATTTAACATTTTTATAAATGACCTGGAAAGAAACATAAAATAATCACTGATAAAGTTTGCAGATGACACAAAAATTGAGGGAGTGATAAATAATAAAGACGACAGGTCACTTATAGAAAGGATTATGGATAGCTTGATAAGCTGGTTGCAAGTAAACAAAAGGTGTTTTAGTATGGCTAAATATAAATGAACAAAGAAGGTAGGCCATGTTTACATGATAAGGGATTCTATCCTGGAAAGCAGAGACTCTGAAAAAATTTGAGGGGGTCATGGTGAACAATCAGCTGAATATGAGCTCCCAGTGGGATGCTGAGGCCAAAAGAACTAATAGAATAATAGAATATCAGGGTTGGAAAGGACCTCAGGAGGTCATCTAGTCCAACCCCCTGCTCAAAGCAGGACCAATCCCCAACGAAATCATCCCAGCCAGGGCTTTGTCAAACCTGACCTTAAAAACCTCAAAGGAAGGAGATTCCACCACCTCCCTAGGTTACGCATTTCAGTTTATCAATATCAACAGCTATCATTTATGTTTACATTCTAAGGACTCTGTTTTAAAGGGTCCTATAATTTTGGTCTTACTCAGGGAAAAGTGTATTTTAAAGGCTAGATATTAAAAAGGCTAAGTCTCAATTCTAGTTGTAGTTTTATATGTCACAGATAAAAAAACTGCTTGAGTCTAATCTTTTAATCTTATACTTGCACCATATTAAATAAAATCAAATATTTATACTTTGGAAAGTGCTAGTCTTCCTCTCTTACCATTGGAATTAAGGAATTAACATGATCAAATATTTTCCTAACTCTGATCTACACGTTTCTCTGAGTCTCCTCTCTGAAATGTTTCCAGATTGGCTGAGAGTTAGGGCTGCTTGGGTATTTTTGTAGATAGGTTAGATCTCAAAGTACATTCACATGAACAATAAGCAAGAACTTTGGATAGTCAGATGAGATCTGAGCCATTGTTTCTTCTTTACTGATATTCCTTCTTCACTTTTCATATTCACCTAATTTCCAGAGTTCACTGGTAAAGCATCAGAAAGCAAACTGCAATCTGCCAATGGTCTTGAACCTGTATCATAAACATAATTCACTGACAAACTCAATCATTTTAAGTAATTGTTTCACATCTAGAAGCATAATCTCATTTTGTGTCAGACACTTACACTTTTTATTGTGTGCAAGAGTGCAATGCAGTGTAATGAATAAATGAGAACCCTAATATAAAGTCAGAGTGTTTACAATATTAGAACTAAATTTCTAGATTAAAAAAAAATCCACACCCTGGAATTAAGATTGAGACAGTATCAATAAATTACAGAAAAATAAAAACTATCATATTTTATTTATAGTTTGAAAATGTTTTATTTTACCCAAATAGTAAAATCAGTTATGGATTACAGTTAGGATTACAATTTTAAAAATGGGAAAGAATGGAAATTAACAGCTATGGTAACATAAGAACATAAGAATGGTAGCCATACTGGGAGAGACCAAAGGTCCATCTAACCCAGTAGCCTGTCTTCCAACAGTGGCCAATGCCAGGTGCCCCAGAGGGAATGAACAGAACAGGTAATCATTAATTAATCATCCTTCTGGCAAACAATGGCTAGGGACACCATCCCTGCCCATCCGGGCTAATCGACATTGATGGACCTATCCTCCATGAATTTATCTAGTTCTTTTTTGAACCCTGTTATCATGTTAGCCTTCACAACATCCTCTGGCAAAGAGTTCCACACGTTGACTGTGCGTTCTGAGAAGAAATAATTCCTTTTGTTTTAAACCTGCTGCCTATTAATTTCATTTGGTGACCCCTACTTCTTGTGTGATGAGAAGAAATAAATAACATTTCCTTATTCCCTTCCTCCACATCAGTCATGATTTTATAGACCTCTATCATATCCCCTCCCCCTAAGTTGTCTCTTTTCCAAGCACAGAAGTCCCAAACTTATTAATCTCTCCTCATACAGAAGCTGTTCCATACCCCGAATCATTTTTGTTGCCCTTTTCTGAACCTTTTCCAATTCCAGTATATCTTTTTTGAGATAGGACGACCACATCTGCATTCAGTATTCAAGATGTGGGCGTACCATGGATTTATATAGAGGCAATATGATATTATCTCTTTTATTATCTATCCCTTTCTTAATGATTCCCAACATTCTATTCGCCTTTTTGACTGCCGCTGCACATTGAGTGGATGTTTTCAGAGAACTATCCACAATGACTCCACGATCTCTTTCTTGAGTGGTAACAGCTAATTTAGACCCATCATTTTATATGTACAGTTGGGATTATGTTTTCCAATGTGTATTACTTTGCATTTATCAACATTGAATTTCATCTGCCATTTTGTTGCCCAGTCATCCAGTTTTGTGAGATCCCTTTTGTAGCTCAGTCTGCTTGAGACTTAGACCTTGAGTAGTTTTGTATCATCTGCAAATTTTGCCACCTCACTGTTTACCCCTTGTCGGGGTTCCCTCCCCACTCTGAACTCTAGGGTACAGACATGGGAACCCGCATGAAAGACCCCCTAAGCTTATTTCTACCAGTTTAGGGTAAAACTTCTCCAAAGCACAAACTCTTTGCCCTTGGAGGGTATGCTGCCACCATGTCAGGGTTCCCTCCCCCACTCTGAACTCTAGGGTACAGATGTGGGGATCCGCATGAATGACCCCCTAAGAGACTGGAGGCTTTCACCTGCTTCCTGCTCAGCCTGGAACTGTTCCCTTGATGCTGGAGACATCAGTTCCTCATTGAATTGTGGACTTGGGCTTGGTCCCTCTGGAAGCAATGTAGGTGATGGGGCTGTTTCCGCTGGCTGTGAACTGCTCTCCGCTGGTGCACTATGTGGTATTTTAGGCTCTGGCTGAGCCTCTTGTGTAGGGTTATCGGCTGCTGCTGCCAGTGCAGGCTCGGTGGTGCCCTCTGGTGTTGGAAAGGTAGATGGGGTTGCAAGTGCTGGACTCAGTGCTGGCAATCGTTCTGGTACTGGTTGCTCCGCCGGTTCTGTTTTTGGGACTGGCTCTGGCTGGGTCTCCGTGACTGGATCCACTAGTGCTGTCGCAGACGTTGGCATGGGGTCCAGTTCCACCCCCTCAGTCTGGGTCTCTGGTAACACTGACTGGGCCCTTGTTGAAGTCTCAGGAACAGAGCTAGGTGTGACAGTTTGCTTAGCCTGGCTGCGGGTGACCATTCCCACCCTCTTGGCTAGCTTCACATGGTTGGCCAAGTCTTCCCCCAACAGCATGGGAATGGGATAATCATCATAGACTGCAAAAGTCCACATTCCTGACCAGCCCTTGTACTGGACAGGCAACTCGGCTGTAGCCAAGTTTAAAGATTTTGACATGGGGGGGTTGAATTGTCATGTGGGCCTCTGGATTGATGAACTTGGGGTCCACTAAGGATTGGTGGATAGCTGACACTTGTGCTCCAGTGTCCCTCCATGCTGCAACCGTCTTCCTGCCCACACTCAGTTTCCCTTCGCTCTGAGGGTAACTGAGAGGCATCTGGGCCTGAGGACCTTTGGTGTGACTCTGGTGTAATGAACTGTAGTCTGTTGGGGTTCTTGGGGCAGTTGGCCTTCACATGCCCCAGCTCATTACATTTAAAACATCACCCAAGTGACTGGTCACTGGGGCAAGGTTGGTTGCCGGAGATGGGTGTTGTGGGATAAGGTTGTTGGGGTTTTTCTTGGAATGTAGTTGGGGCCTTGGGTTGTCCCCAGTGATAGGGTTTCATCTTGGGTTGCCCCTTCTGATATTTGCTCCAACTGCTTCTAGTTGTTTTTCCTTTTCCACCACCTCCACATATTTGGCTCCAAGCTCTCCTGCCTCGATTACAGTTTTGGGCTTTCCATCTAGGATATATCTTTCTATTTCCTCAGAAACACCCTCTAGGAACTGCTCCATTTGCATTAGGAAGGGCAACTCCTCCAGGGATTTAACACTTGCTCCTGATATCCAGGCATCCCAATTTTTCACTATGTGGTAGGCTTGTCGGGTAAATGACATGTCTGGTTTCCACCTTAGGGCTCTGAACTGCCGACGGGCATGCTCGGGTGTTAGCCCCATTTTAATTCTGGCCTTGTTTTTAAAGAGTTCTTAGCCGTTCATGCGTTCCTTAGGCATTTCAGCCGCCACTTCTGCTAAGGGTACACTGAGCTGCGGCCTCAGCTCTACCATGTATTGGTCTGCAGAGATGCTGTACCCAAAGCAGGCCCTTTCGAAATTTTCTAAGAAGGCCTCAGTATCATCGCCTGCCTTGTAGGTGGGAAATTTCCTTGAGTGGAGACCAGTATCCGGAGAAGGGTTAGCTGGTAGATTCAGCTTAGCCTTTTCCGGATCTAAGCGCTTCAGCACTAACTCTGTCTCCAAGCGTTTCACCTCCAAGCAGTGCTTCTCCTCCTCTGCCTTCAAGCATTTTGCCTCTTTCCTCTCCTCTGCTTCCAACTCTAAGTGTTTTAAGGCTGTCTGTCATGTTTTTTGTTTCTCTTCAGCTTCAAATTTAGCTAATTCTAGTTTCTGTTGGATACTGCGTTTTGCCATCCTAGCTTCTCTTACCTAGCTCACCCGAGAGCTAAAAAGAAAAAAAAAAACCTGCTTGTGGATTTCCTGGCTGTAGCTAACACCTTTGTTAAAAAAAACCTAACACCTCTGCCTCCAGGCAAAGAGAGAGAAAAGGGGGGGAAATTGCTGTTCTCAGCTCCTGCTTTCCCCAAGCAGCTAAAATGAAAAAAAAAAATTCCTAAGGTTTGTGCTTCTGGTTCAAAATGATCTCTGGTTCAAAATGATCCCACCACTCTGCCACCATGTCAAGGTTCCCTCCCCACTCTGAACTCTAGTGTACAGATGTGGGGACCCGCATGAAAGACCCCCTAAGCTTATTTCTACCAGCATAGGGTTAAACTTCCCCAAGGCACAAACTCTGTGCCCTTGGAGGGTACGCTGCCACCACCAAGTGATTTAACAAAGAATCAGGGAAAGGACCACTTGGAGTTCCTATTCCCCCAAAATATCCCCCCAAGCCCTTACACCCCCTTTCCTGGGGAGGCTTGAGAATAATATCCTAACCAATTGGTTACAAAGTGATCACAGCCCAAAACCCCTGGGTCTTAGGACAATAGAGAAATCAGGCAGGCTCTTAAAAGAAACAGAACTTTATTAGAAAGAAAAAAGGTAAAAGAAGCTCCTCTGTAAAATTAGAAGGGAAGCTAATTTCACAGGGCAATCAGATGTAAAATGCAGAGGATTTCTCTCTGGGCAAAAACTTTAAAGTTACAAAAAGAAAACCAGGAATACACCTTCCTCTCAGCACAGAGAAAATTACAAGCCAAAACAAAAGGAAACTAACGCATTTCCTTGCTAGTACTTACTAATTCTAATGGAGTTGGATTGCTTGCTTTCTTGATCTCTCTCCGGCAAGCACACAGAACAGACAGAAAAAAGGCTTTTCTCTCCCCCCTAGATTTGAAAGTATCTTGTCCCCTTATTGGTCCTTTTGATCAGGTGCCAGCCAGGTTACCTGAGCTTCTTAACCCTTTACAGGTAAAAGGATATTGTGCCTCTGGCCAGGAGGGATTTTATAGTACTGTATACAGGAAGGTTGTTACCCCTTTTCCCAGATCATTTATGAATATTTTGAATAAGACTGGTCCCAGTACAGATCCCTGGGGGACACCACTATTTACCGCTCTCCATTCTGACAATGGACTGTTTATTCCTAGCCTTTGTTTCCCATCTTTTATCCAGGTACGGATCCATGAGAGGACTTTTCCCCTTATCCCATGACAGCTTGCTTTGCTTAAGAGCCTTTGGTGAGGGAACTTGTCAAAGGCTTTCTGAAAATCTAAGTACACTATATCCACTTGATTCCCCTTATCCACATGCTTGTTGACCCCCTCAAAGAATTCTAGTAGATTGGCGAGGCATGATTTCCCTTTACAAAAATCATGTTGACTCTTCCCCAACAAATTATGTTAATCTATGTGTCTGACAATTCTGTTCTTTCAACTAGTTTGCCCGGTACTGAAGTCAGGCTCACTGGACTGTAATTGCTGGGATCACCTCTTGAGACCTTTTAAAAAATTGGCATCACATTAGCTATCCTCCAGTCATTTGGTACAGAAGCGGATTCAAATGATAAGTTACAAACCACAGTTAGTTGTTCTGCAATTTCACTTTTGAGTTCCTTCAGAACTCTTGGGTGAATACCTGACTTATTATTTGGTAATCCTAAAGAACTTTAACAATGTCTAAGTAAACTCCCTGCTCTGTGCTCAGATTGGAGTTTGTGACATGTATCTTCATATCACAGCTAATTGCTATAGATAATGATGTTTAAATTAGAGTTTTGAGTAGGGGTCATTGAATCTCCAACCCCAAGAATATTTGAACAAAGATTCAGACGGGTGAACAACTATGAAATAACATTCATAACTGAGAAAAGTTCTTCCTAAGAACTTGGAGGTTGGCTTAAGTGTGATGGTTTATATCTTTTCAAATTTCTTTATTAAAAATGCCCATGAAGTTGTAGCTATGGATGTTCTTGTTTGCCATATAAATGCTTACTCCTTTTTTGAATCCTGCTAAGATCTTAGCCTTAGTGATACATTGTGGCATTGAGTTCCACAGACTAATCATGCTTTATGGTAAAAGGTATTTCCGTTGATCAATTTAGCATATGTCGCCTTTCAGATTTCTTTGACTGTCCCTTTGTTCTTTTATGAGTAAAGTATAGTAGCAATGGGCTAGATCCTCAGCTGGTATGATTCACTCTAGCTCCACTTAAGCACCTGAGCTACACATATTTACATAAGCTGAGGATCTGGCCCTATAATACTTTAAAACTTGAATACTCACAAGGTGAAAATGGGTAGTTTTGCTTCCTCTATTTCTTTGCATTTAATAGGATATAATTATTTCAATTCAATGAAATTTATTTAATAAAATCCTGCATCAAAGTCAGGTGTAGATTTCATAACACTTAATTATGTGGACTAGAATGTGCGACTACTATATGGTGATTGTTGAACACTACTTAACCTGATTATTTTGTATATATTTGTTGTTGCTAGATTCTGTTGATGGCAGAAAAAAGGATATAAATGCTGTTCCACAGCTTATGAAAATGTACATCACCACAATGAAGTACCTCTGGAATTAAGTTTAACCTTGAGTATTATCCATCTTATATTTCTTATTTGTCATACTAACATCAGTGTTGATGCTTAGAAGTCGTTGATTCAGCAGCATCCATCACACATTTGTTTTTTCCAATCAATAAATGAAGAAAAATCATGAAAACTTAATGGTTTTTAAACTTTCTCTTAAATTCAACTTTATCATCATACCTACTTATTGTCCAGTGTTTTAGAATACTGAGAATCTGCCTCATAATTCAAATACAATAGTACTAGAGAGCACTACTGCTACATTCTTTTACAGTAAACACTCACACAAGGAGAGAATCAGTGAGGAAACTGTGAATTTGTTGGCGAGGAGGGCACACATGAAATTAGAAGGAAAAATGGGAGAACACTGTGCAAAGAAATTTGCGTGAAGATCAAAGAAAGATTACAAAGACTTTAGAAAGAAGAAATTGAGAGAGGTGGCTGAAAAGAACAAGTCTGAAGGAAGGTAGAAAGAGATGTTAGGCTGAAACAGATTATCCTGGCAGTGTTGAAAGATGAAAATGGTGAAAGGACATCTGAAAGGACCAAGATGAATGAAATATGTACAAAATTCTACAATGATTTCTACTTCTCGCATGTCAATGTCCAGTGTACACCATCAAGGCAGCAGGCCACAGAAG
Organism: Chelonia mydas; assembly: GCF_015237465.2. Taxonomy (NCBI): domain Eukaryota; kingdom Metazoa; phylum Chordata; order Testudines; family Cheloniidae; genus Chelonia; species Chelonia mydas. The sequence continues at coordinate 107,899,983 of NC_057852.1, forward strand.
AAGTTCCTGATGTTATGTGGGAAGAAATCGAATATGCAGTTCATAACATAAAGAGAGGGAAGAGACCAGGACTGGATGATATTTGGCCAGAATATCTCAAGGCGGGGGAAGACGATCTCTTCAAAGCGTTGTTGCAATGGTTCACCACCTACATCAACAGTAAGCATGTTCCAGATGCATGGAAGAAATGGAAAACAATACTATTGACGAAGAAAGGCAACCCAGAAGAACTGAGCAACTACCGTCCTCTCACAATCCTCTTCACCCACATCATACCCAATCAGATTAAGAAGGGTCTTGAAATGTGTGAAAGCAGAGAACAAGCTGGTTTCTGCTCAGTGTATTTGACAATTGACCATATCCATTCAGTTTGGCAGCTCATTGAAAAATGCAAGGAATACAAAGTACCATTGTGTGTTGCATTTGTTGACTACAAAAAGGCATTTGACTCGGTGGAGATTAATGCTGTACAAAATGCACTCAACGAAATCGGAATTGACCTGAGGAATATTGACTTGCTGGAAGAAATTAACCACAATTGTTCAGCAGAGATAACATTATTCAATGTCCCTTGCATTATTACTATACACAGAAGAGTCAGACAAGGCAATCTCACCTAAGCTGTTTGCAGCAGTACTGGAGTCGCTGTTGAAGAAATTGACCTGGGAAGAAGGAATCAGAATTGATGGAGAACAGTTAACGCATCTTCTCTTTGCTGATGACTGTGTAATATTGGCAAAGGACACAGCAGAACTGGAGAACAAATTGCAGCAACTGCAAACACTTTCACATGACATCGGGTTGGAAGTGAACACATTGAAAACAAAGTGGATGTGGAACGAGCATTGTGCAGCAGGAATCATCACTGTAAACAGAAAAGTAATCAAGGAGGTCAACAAATATATTTATCTGGGTCAGCAGCTGAGCAGAGACAACTCATTTGAAGGGGAATGCAGTAGGAGGTGAAAGGCAGGGTGGGTAAGTTTCAAAAAAATAAAGACATCTCTAACAGATGATGAACTTCCCATGAAGAAAAGGAAAGAACTGTTTAACTCCACTGTTCTGCCAGCAATGATATACGAATGTCACCCAGAGAGCAATGGAAAAGCAAATATGCAATATATCTCTCCATGATCATATACCGAATGAGGTGATCAGAAGGCATACAGAGGTGACCAATGTAGTGCAGGTGATGTATGATGCAAAGTGGAGATGGGAGGGTTATATAGTTTGCAGGTAAGACAATAGGTGGACAACCCGCATCAGTGACTGGATTCCCAGAGACCACAGACAACCCGTGGGCAGACTGAAAATGCACTGGGCTGATCCCATGACAAAACTCTGTGGCCAGAAATGGAAAGAATATGCTCACAACAAAGTGGAATGGTGTGGCATCAACTTGCATTCATGGAGGGATGGACGAGGACAAGCTGGACAAATGTGACACACACAAAAACAAACCTATTGTAGCAATTAGCCAGAGACACATTGTTACCTAGTAGCTAGAAAATGGGCCTAAGAGTCTGGTCTCGTGGCTTTCTTGACTTAACAGATGATTTTGCAAAAGTCACTTATGCCTGGATCCTCAAGGGGACCTAGGCATTGAAACCCATAGCATTGTAATGCCTAACTTTTAGATGCCTAGGAAATCACTGGAACACCAATGGGATCTAGAAAGACTGAGTTAGATGTGTAGGCTTCCTATAAGATGAATGGGGAGAGATAAGTGCCTCAGAATGGGATCCACAAAAGCCATCATGCTAGGTGGGGAGCTGCCTAAGCTAGCCAATGGGAGATGCTGGCAAGAGTAGTGTGTCCTAAACCCTGCCCCCTCACTGAGTTAGAAGCCAAAGTCCAGGCTGCAGGGAGGTGCCTAAGTCATTTCTTGTGAGAATGAGTTAGACACCTGCCTTGCTCCACACAATCTGAGGGGAGGAAGATAAAGTGGTGATGCTCACCCACCCCCGTATAATTTTCAGGCCAGTGGTTAGTGCACTTCCCAGGATACAGGTGATCCAGGTTCAAATCTCCCTTCTGTCTCATAGGGAAGAAAGGATTTGAACTGGGGTCTCCCCCTCATAGGTCAGTGCTCCAACCACTGAGCTATTGGGTATTTTGATGTGGGAGTGGGGTATTTTGACATTCCAGAGTGTCATTGGGCCAGAGAGAGAGAGAGAGAGAGAATGACTCTTTAGCTCAGTAGTTAGAGCATCTAACTGGGAGGTGGGAGACCCAGGGTCCAATCTCCCTACTCCAATGACTATTTAATTATTTACCAAAGTGAAATAGCTTCACCAGGAGAGACTGAGAGAGACCCACATCAGAATATCCATTCTCCTGAGAGGCACAGAGAGCCCTGTTAAAATCCTTTCTCCCCCTCAGGCAGAGATATGGAACCCAGGTCTCCCATATCCTGGATGAGTGCTCTAACCACTGGCCTAAAGGTTTATAAGATGTGCTCTGCACAGAAGAATGGTGGGTGAATTTCTCTCTTCCCCTGGTTCAGGGATTGCATTGAGGCTTAGGTGGTTGATGGTGTCCAGATGCCTAGAGTGAGGCAGCAATGCTACATGTGCTCAGAGAGAGAAACGGATGCTGTCCATTTTCCAATCTGTATAACAGGTGTAATAATACCTATTGTCCCTCACAGAGGTATGGTAAAGCATCGCTAAGTGGTCTGATGCTCAACTGAACTAAGCACTCAGCGCAGCTGAGGAGAATGGGGCTGACTCTAGAGGCTACTCTGGGTTACATCAGCTGCAGCATTCCTGTAGGGACAGCTGTGCCAACTGAGAATCAGAAGGAATGGCATATGCTCTGTCCGACCCCCTCCTGCCTTCTGAAGCCCTGATTCTGATGTGCCAATATGTGGAGGGGCTGTGAAGCTGGCCATTGCAACTGTGTGCTATCCAAGGATTCCCCTTTGTCAGGGGAACAAAAGTAGCCAGAGCTGGGACTGAGATCAGGTTTTGTAAAGTGCTTTTAGATTTGCCTCTAAGGTGCAATGTATGTGTACTTTGCCTTTTAAAAATAAAACCTCCTTAAAAATAGAGTCCCAGAAGAGATTAGGTGAGAAAAGTTAAATTTCATGACATTCAATCCATATTATAATTTATGGTTGTTAATACAAATACTTTATATAGTGCTATACATTACAAAGCCCTTTACAAACACAGAGAAAGACACGTTTCCTTTCCTCTAGAACTTACAATCTATTAGACTGATCATGCAGACACATCCCATTAGGGGTAACCCAATTAATAGCAAGTACTATGCCCAGTAGGAAGTGTTTGCCAGATCGGGGCTTAAGATAAGACTCTCAACACAAAATGAGAGCAGGCTAATGGGGAATAAAGACAGGAATATAGACATCTAAGATACTATATTTCCACAGACATTCCACTACCATAAATCATATGTTCTGAAGTCACAGTCTCAATAGTTATTAGTTGCACCACTCTAGCTCCTATCTTATGTTCCAGATCCATGGGATTTGGAGCGGCTCTTTGTTTCCTGTAAATGGCATTCACCTGGCAGGTTGCTGTGTTCCCACCATCCGTTGCTTAACCTGCCATTTTTTAGAGCAAGGCCTTTTGTTTTACGCTCAGGAAAATAATCTGCAAATCTCAGCAACTGAACTGGCTGAAGGACTGCCTATCCATGTGAGCAGGAATACATATCAGTATCAATCACAGCTGTGCCAATGAAAAGGGAAGGAGGCAGGTAGGTTTTTGCTTTTCTATTTATTTATTTCATTGAAGTTTCATCTTATTCTTTGTGCTTCAGTAGTCAAGATCAAAGCATACTCATCTCTATTTATCTCAGTAATCCCTTTATGCCATGCTTTTGATAATATTTCCTGCCTAATTTGAAAGTCCAAGCACTGAACTACAAGAGATCCCTTGGCAGAGTTTTTGAGTTCTGAAGTTTGTGTGTCCGTGCTCTGTGGGCTCTCTCTGTTTACAGAACTTTTATTTGGATCTCTATCTGACTCTAAAAGGAGCAATATTTCTGATCCTTTGCCATGACTATTTTCTAAGGTCAAGATTTGCTAGCTTTGTGGCTTTTATATACACATGGAGTCAGCATACGTGGACCACAAGAAAGCCCCTAAATGGGGCCAGAGACTTTAGCGGAGCCTTAATATTAGATTGTGTAATTTGTCTGATTCCACCATTGGGGCAGTCAGGAGATCTGCAGTTGTGCAGCTTTCTCTCTTCGTGATCTCACCAGAAGCCCTATTCAGTCCTGCTTCTGCAATTTTGGCTCCTATTCCTTGGAGTGCACACACTCTGTTATTAGTTTTATGTAAATTTCCCACAAGCAATTTTAATCTACCTACCTGGTTCCACTGTCATTTTGCCTCTGAGACAGTCCAGTAATTATAGCCATGGGCAAAACTAAAATAAGGAATGATTAGGCTAAGTCCACCTAGGGCCAGCGGTCCATTTGGTCTAATATCCTGCCTCCAAAAGTGGCCAGTAGAGCCCTATGCAGGACCCACTGCCATAATAGTGGAGCGGGTGGGGGTGGGATTTTAAAAAGTCCCCTGCAGGCTCTTCTGGGCAGCACCAGCCAGCTGTTTCAGAGGATGGTATAAGAAACTTTGCAGTAGGCAATGATGGAACAAGCTATCCACAGGGAAACTTTTGTCTTAACCCCTGTAAGTTATAGGTTGGCTTATGCCTGAAGCATGAGGGTATTGCTTGGTCCAGTGGAAAAAGTATTTCCAAGCACCTATACAAATTCCTTTATTATCTTGGAGCCAAATCTTAAAAGATGCCGTTATTTATACAGTGCTGTAAGTACATGTGATTTGGAACATTAGGTAACAAGTTCCTACCTTACAGAGTTTAAAGTCTAAATAATAAAGGCACAAATGGGTTCAATTCAATACAGAACAAACATGCTATACTATAGAGGCTTACAGTTACTAGAGGGCAAACCCTAGCTCTGTCCTCCATGGGCAAAAAGTCCTGGCTGCCCTGGAACCAATACAGTTCCCTTTGCAGAGGATGCGCAGGACGTAGGGATTCATGCTGGAAGTCTGCAACTCCTGTTTGCGATGGCACCCTTCCTCCTGGAGGCTCCCTGCATGCTTCTGTTAAGAGGCACTGGGGACTGGGTTAGTGGATCCAGGCATACGTGGAGTTCCTGGTCAAACCCTTGCTGCGGTGGCTGCAGGTGAAGTGGATGCTAATATAGCTATAAATTGGCGGTGCTATTGAGTTGGGCCCTTTCTTTCCCCATGGAATCTCCCTGTGCATACTGAAGACTTGAATCTATAAGATCTGTACTTAGATAATGGTGGGGTGTTACTTTAGCTCTAGTGTAGAAGTTGCTTAGAAATAATCAGTAAATATGAAATAAACACACTTTTTTAAATGGCTGTGGTCCAAGAGCTCAGACATCTATACTGTTAATTACTTGTTCTCATAATGTTCTGGTAACATTTACTTGAACTTTTTCCCCTACTCTAGTTTTTTGGATTGTGCTTCATATTTTAAATTTTGTGGTGTGCAGTCAGACTTCACTTTCCCCTCATGAGAGATTCTGTATTTCTTTCCTGGTCAGTGAACAGTTCACAACTATTAATTTGTTGAACTTCCCAGCCACCCATAATTAGCAGCAATTTCATTTTCTCCCAGTTGCTTTCTTTGTTACATCCAATCACTGTGAAAAATACAGCAGGACAGTTTGAAAAATCTTCCAGTTTTCATAAATGCATCTTGACAATTTTAGTTGATTTTCTAATTTGTGTCCATTTTCTCCACCTCCTGGCAACAAATACTAACTCCTCTTACCATATACACCCAGGGTGTGTCTAATATAACTTTATTCACAGACATAATCAACCATTTACTTGCTCTCTGACACTACTAGTAGAAGTTCAAGTGGGATTTTCAAAGGCTCTCAACACTGATCTACTGCTACAATGGTAGCAGAGTTAGGCCAAAGCTGAGGGCTTTTGAAAATCCCACCCTAAGTAGTTAAGTGTTCAGAAGACAAATGGATTCACTTATCAGAAGCCTTTGGCTGAAAAGAAATGCAGATGGGTTTTTTAGGAATCAGGAGGACCAGGAAACATTTTATGAGTCTAAGCACAGGACTCAAAATAGCCAGCTTAGAGTTTTCTTTGTTTGTTTTTTAGTGGTTGGGTTTTATTATATCTGACATATGTGAGAGAAAATAAAACACTTGACAAGCCTAAATGTGAGTAATTCAATAAGAGTTACAGAACCTTATAACCTGACTCTAAATTCAAGGTAATAGATTTTTGGTTTGTTCAGAATGGCTGGAAAGCTGGGTACAAAAAGCAGACTTGATGACGATGGATTTTCTGGTGGACACTTCTATATTATGTATGGTGGAAAGAGCTGGTTGGTATGACGTGTAATCTAGGAATGGCAAACTGACAACTGACCAGGGAAACTGGAAAAGCTACATGGTAAGTTGACAGCAGAGTATAACAGAGAAGCTGGAGAGATGCTAGAGTAGCTGCCTGGCAAGTTGGGAGCAGCATAGTCTTGGCTGTATGACATGCTGGGAGCAAAGCATAGAAACAGATTGCAGAGAAGAGTTGCATGTACAGCAGGAGGCTGAGTAAGGGAGTGGAAACAGAAGAATGTCATGAGGAACAGGCTGTGACTGGCTGACCTTGCATTTGGACATTGGTCTATGAAGAACTCCTAGGAGGCAGCAGAGCCAGAACAGAGTGGGCCAGTTGATGGGAACCCTCTGGGCCATAGAGCCAGCAGCCAGCTCGAAGTCTTAAAGGAACAGGAGCCTGAAGACGGCTATTGCAGACAAAGGGCCCTGACACTGGAGGTTAGTCTGGGAAGTGGGCAATGTGCTCCGACTGGTGCGGGACCCCAGATGAGGGACTGTGTCCTTGTAAGGGACAATTATATACAGCAACTGACTGCGAAGGGCCTTCTAGCACAGCTGTCACTGTGTCTGGAACAGCCACTCTCAGGAGCTATGCAGCAGGGAGACCATGCAGAGGGGCCCCCTGCAAAACTCATCCTGGCCTGGAATCCTGCAGCTTTCCTACTTGCCTTTAATAGAGGACTGGATTTCAGAGACCATTCCAGGCACTAGGAGCCTGGATCCTCTATTGGACTGTCCCCAGGGGGAGTGTTTTACCCTGAACTGTGACTAGATAAACCACTAGACATAGGGCATTCACAACCTTTCCCTTTTCTGCCTGCCTTAGTAAAATATCCCTTTACTCTAGCTAGATGTCTGAGGAACCAACTATGGCTTGTGACTGTTGGACTGTGCATCTGAAGCACCTTCAACACATGCCACTGATTTGCAGTACACCAGGCTACAGAGTCCCTTTAGAGGTCTGGTGTACCACAGCACTGAGCAGCTCCAGTACAGTACAAAAGACAATATTAATTGTCAGTTACTAAGCATTTTGGGTCATTCTTCCAGACTCAAAATTATCCCTAAGTTCAACAGATTTACAGGCACGATGATAACCTTCCTGAGGCTTACATGATTTTGATCTCGGGTGTGTGGTTACAATGTATATTTCCTCTTGTGAAACTTAAGCGAATAAAAGGGTAGGAGTAGAGAGACAACTTTGTTATAGAGATCAACTTAAGCCAGGAAGTTGTGATCCAAATTTGAATCTGGATCCCAATGTCTTTATAATGCAGCAGAGTTGGGACCCAGTGTTCTAGTTCTGGCCCATATATACAGCTTAAATTTTTCTATTAGGGAAATCTCAGCAATGGGTTTGTTTGTTTTTTAAGTAATATATTCAAAAGAGTTGAAAGGAGAAGTCACAGGACTGGAATCTCTTTGATACACAAATATATCAGATTCAGTTAGACATGAAATCAAATCAGCAGGAGAAACATTGTATTTTCCCATGAAGAAATCGAGAATGAGGTGAAATAGTCCAAAAGGATGGGTAATGAAATGACATAAACAACTGACAATAATTTAGAGGGCTCAGGTGGTTTTTATATTGAACTTGATGTTATTAATACAGGAAATATGAACACATATATAAATAGTTTCAAAGCTTCACCAGCACCAGACAGATAAACAAATAAAAATAGCACAGTCACTTATGCTTATGTCACGTTTTTTAAAATGCAGAACTTGAGTAGTAGGACACCAGAACTATCCCTGCTGTATGTACCACATGTTACAGGGTCGGGCCAGATGGCTATAGGAGAGTAATTTTTTTTTTATTTGCATAACACTTACAAAAGAAAACAACAGCATATGCAATGTGTAACACAGCAACCAATCACAATTGTTTTCTCATTAGCTTCAGGGGAGGGAAGTGTTCAAGCTTGCCTGGGCCCAGAGCGGGGGGCTTCCTCGACTCTTGTGGTCTTCCACTCTTCCGAGTTACCTGGTGGTCCAGAGCAAGGGGGCTTCATCGACTCTCAAGATCTGCCACCCCCTCGAGTTACCTGGCGCCACGCCCAAGTGTCACCAACAATCCCCTCCTCTGAAAGCACCCAACAAAAGGGGCAGGCTGTGGGGTGAACAACCCGGGGGGGGCACGTGCACCCACGTGTGAAAGGACCCCTCTAAGGTGGTGGTGTCCGCAGCAGCAATGGCTGGGGTCCCTTACTCTCTCCCCCAATCAAAGGGTCAAAACAAAGGGAGCCGGATGGGGACACCAAGCAGAGAGCCTCGGACAGCGCCCACCGCTCCTCAAAAGCATCAAGAGAGTCGGTGGACGCCGCCCAGAGGAACTCCGCCCGGATACGTGAACGGACCGAGGATCGGAAAACAGCCCCACGGTCACAGGAAACTCCATCAGCTAACCTCCTCTCTCTGGTTTTATAGATGGCCATTTTAGCCAGGGCCAGGAGGAGGTTAACTAGGAGATCCCGCGACTTTGTGAGGCCACGGATGGGGAGTGCATAAATAAAAAGGTGAGGGGAAAAATGCAACCAAAAACGTAATAAAAGATTTGTGAGGAGCTGGAACAGGGGCTGCAGCCTGGCGCACTCCAAATATACAAGCACCAGGGTTTCCCTCACACCGCAAAAGGGACAAGTATCTGGGATGGGGTTGAACCGCGCCAAGTACATGCCCGTGCTCACAGCTCCGTGAAGGAGCTGACAACTGATGTCCCCGACGGGCCTCGGAACCAAGGTGGAATATAGGCTGGCCCACCGGGGATGCTCACCCTCCAAGGGTAGTAGAAGGTCTCGCCACTTTGTGTTGGGGAGGGACACTAGGGTGAGGGCGTGAAGGGTGTGGAGCACAAGCATGTACAGATGTTTCCTTGGCACGGTTTGGAAGCATACCAGCTGCAGTTCATGCAGCCAGCTCGCCGTAAAGGGGTGAGGGGGTCGATTGGGTCTACGGGGCAGGGGTCCAATTACAAGGTCTGGCGGGCCTGGGGTAGAGAGTGGGTGGGGCGTGCTCTCGAGCAGGACCCGATCGAGGTAAGCTTTAGCAGCGGGCGGCAAAGCGCCCTTCACATCCTGAAGTACGCGCCAGGGGGTACGAGGTCTGGAGAGCCCCATGCGCCGAGCGAGCATCAGGGGATCCAGCCAGTCTCCCCGGTCGTAGTCCAGGAGGTCTCCGACTCTCATGACTTCTGCCAGGATCAAGCTCTGGCGCACCGAGCGGGACTCTGCCACCTGCACACGGAGCTGGGGGTTGAGTAGCAGGGGCTCCACTAGGAGACCTGCCCTCTCGGTGGCCGCCACAGACCTGGTCGTTAAAAACTGTTTCCAAGTCCAGAGGAAGTCCTGGTAGAAGACCGGCAGCCCGGAGAGGTCTCACGGAAGACCTCCCGGACAGAGATAAAAGAGCTGCTGGTCATCTCGGAGCCCTCAGATGCAGAGCAGGATGGCATGCGCCAGTATGCTCCACATCGAACTACCTGCACTATAAAGGAGCCTCTGCAGGGCCTGGAGGCGGAAAACGCGGACCTGAGTGTACAGACACTTCAGGCCCTGCCTTCCTTCCTTTGGGGTAAATGAAGAACTCCAACAGGGGCCCAGTGCATTCCTGACCAAAAGAACTCTAGAATCGATCTCCGGAGGTGGGTGAGGAAACCCGGGGCCGGGGCCAGGGTGTTGAGCCAGTACCAGAGCGTGGACAGGACTAGTTGGTTAAGCACCAGTGCTCTCCCTCGGAGGGAGAGACATCGGAGTAGCCTCGTCCATTTCCGGATCCGCTCTATCACCCCGCCCTCTAAATTTTGCCAGTTCTCCGGCAGGGAAGGGTGTGTGGCGGAAAGGTAGACGCCGAGATAGAGCAGTGGACCCGCGCTCCACCGGATGGTCTGAAGCACGGGTGGAAAGGAGCTTACCTGCCGCCAGTCCCCCACCACCAAGCCAGAGCTCTTGACCCAGTTGACTCGGGCGGAGGAGGCTGCCGAATAGATGGCCTGGCACGCCTCCACTCGCGCCAAGTCACCCGGGTCCTGGACCACGAGGAGTACGTCATCGGCGTACGCCGACAGGACCAGCCGCAGCTCCGGCTCCCGCAGCACCAACCCTGTCAACCTCCAGCGGAGGAGGCAGAGGAAAGGCTCGATCGCCAGAGCGTACAGCTGGCCCGAGAGGGGGCACCTCTGCCGCACTCCTCGCCCGAAGCTGACCGGTTCGGTCAGGGTCCAGTTGAGCCTAACCAAACACTCCGCGGAGGCATACAGCACCCGGAGAAAACTCACAAACTGAGGTCCGAATCCAAACGCCTGCAGAGTGCTCAGGAGGTACCCATGGACTACTCTATCGAACGCCTTTTCCTGATCGAGAGACAGGAGGGCGAATGACACACCGTCTCTCCGCCCGAGTTCCAAAAGGTCTCAGACTAGAAATAGGTTGTCAAAAATGCTGCGACCCGGGGCAGTATAGGTCTGGTCTGGGTGGATCACGTCCACCATCACGGACCCTAGCCGCAGCGAGATTGCTTTCGCTACGATTTTGTAATCCGTGCTGAGGAGTGAGACGGGACGCCAGTTTCGTAAATCGCGGAGGTCCCCCTTCTTCAGCAACAAGGCGAGCACCGCTCGCCTGCACGACAGAGGGAGGACCCTGCTCTGCAAGGACTCGGCCCAGACAGTGACTAGGTCTGGGCCGAGGATGTCCCAGAACGCACGGTAAAACTCCACGGTCAGCCCGTCCATGCCCGGAGATTTATTGGTGGGCATGCGACGGAGGGCTTCCGAGAACTCGGCCAGGGTGAGAGGCTACTCTAGCCGGTCTCGGTCGCTCGTGCTGACTGTGGGGAGTTCATCCCAGAGCACCCCGCAAGCGCCAGGATCGGTCGGATCCGGGGAGAAAAGGCTTGTGTAGAAGTCACGGGCCCTCCCACACATCTCCTCCGGATCCGTGAGGGGGGTTCCGTCTTCCGCTAGAAGGCAGGTGACATGTTTCTTGGCCCCCCTCGTTTTCTCCAGGGCATAGAAGAAGCAGGCACTGCGGTCCATCTCCCGAAGGAGGCGGATGCGGGACCGAACGAAGGCACCTCGGGCCCGGTGGTCCTCGAGGGCCCGGAGCTCCTCCTGCTTCTCCCGGCACGCTCCGCAGAGGGACGGGTCCTCGGGGTTGGCAGCCAGGCGCCTCTCCATCTCTAAGACCTCCCGTTCCAACTGCTCTATCGTCGCATTTCTCCGTCGGCTGGTGCCCCGAGTGTAGTCACGGCAGAAGAGCTTGGCGCGCACCTTCCCTAGATCCCACCATCGCCACACTGAGGGAAAGGCATGCCACTGCTCTCGCCAGGCCAGCCAAAATTCCCGGAAGGATGTCACGAAGCTCTCGTCCTCCAACAGGCTGTTGTTAAAGTGCCAATAGGCCGGCCCCGGTCTCTCTGCACGGAGGGAGACTGTTAGGGTGGCTAAATGACGGTCGGAGAATGGGGCCGGCCGAATGGTGGAGGAGTGGGCCTGTGAAAGATGGAAACGGGATAAGTAAATACGGTCCAACTGAGAGTGGTGTGACCGATGGGCCTCCACCCGGACAAAAGTGAACGTGGAAGTGTCATCTGGGTGATAGTCACGCCAGATGTCCACTAGGGAGTGATGTTCGACTATTCCTCGGAGAATGTTCGCGGCGGCTGGGCTTGGCTCGGCCCCTGAGCGGTCCTGTTCCTCGAGGGTGGTGTTAAAGTCCCCTCCCAGGACCAGGCACTCGTGCGAATCTAAGGTGCCGAGAAAGTCGGACACCCACTGATAGAATTGCGGCTGCTTTGGGCTCGTTTGCGGGGCATAGATGTTAACAAGGTTTACCACGAGCCCCTCCATACGGACTTGAAGGTGCAGCAGGTGGCCCGGCACGGCCTCAGTGACCCCTAGCACCTCGGGCCGTAGGGTGGGGGAGAACAGGGTCGCCACTCCAGCTTGCCAAGTCGTGAAGTGGCTAAAGTATACCCCGTCCCCCCACTCCAGCCGCCACCTGTCCTCGACGGTCGGGTCCGTATGGGTCTCCTGCAGGAAAGCTACAGAGTACCCCCCTTCCCGAAGGTAAGAGAGCACCTGGGACCTGCGGAGAGCCATCTTACAGCCCCTGGTGTTCAAGGTTGCAATAATGAGAAGCGTCATGTGGAGGGCTGGCGGGGTGGGGGTTTCTTATTGGTGGGGGTGTTCGTGGCCCCCGGTGGGTTGCGCAGCAACCCGTGACCCATCCCGTGGATGAGTAGATCTTTTCGGAAGCCGCAGGCCCGCTCGTAGGCTGCAGCACCGCGCTTTCCTTGCCCTCTGCCCTCCTTTATAAGGGCCCTTGTGGCCTGAAGAATTTGATCAAAGTCCCCCCATAGCTGAAGAGCCAGCTGTACCCTATTGTGGGCGCCATGGGTGTGTTCTAAGAACTTTCGTAGTGCATGCCGCAGCTCATGGGGGGGTGGGGTTACGATTTCTGGGGTATTCCCTGGTGGGGCTCTTAATACAGCCTCGTGGTCCGCTAAGGTGGGTAGGCAGGGTGCAGACCACCAACGGGGCGTCTGACAGGCTGGGGTTATTAAATCCATTTCACGCCTTGGGGTGGAAGGGGATGGCGGGGGGAAAATTGCAACTCCTAATGGGTCGCGACTAGAAAGTGCAAAGACTGCTCCCTGGGGGGAATCTGCAAAAGGCGGGAAAAAAATAACCCCAGGGGCGGCAATAGCATTGCAGGAGGAGGTAAATTGGGCAGGGACAGGGATGGGGGCAGGGGCAGAGGTAAGGCTCTGGGCTTCAGGAGGCGAGCAGCTAAAGGAAGGTGCCTCCTTAGCAGAGTCGAGGGTTAAGGGGTAAGGGAGGGGCTCCCAGTGATGCTAGGCGCTGGCTCCGTGGTGGTCTTGGCGGCCATGGCATCAGGTGGTGGACCACCTCCTGCAGGGTGCTCGCCCGGGAAGGCAAGCAGGGGAGGGAGCATGGGGAAAGGGGGGCTGGGGTGAGGTTGCCCAGATTGAGGCCAGCCGGCAGTAGATCATCCTCTCCCTGGGTGACCGGGGTCAAATCTAGGGCCTCAATCTCCGCATACACGGAGGAGAGGCCAACTCCTGCTACCCCAGGGGCCTCTCCTCTAGGGCCCGCCTCAACGGTTGCTTCAGGGTTCGCGGGGGGTTCGGGTGGTATCCGGACAGAAGGGGCGTCCTCAGGGGTCTCGGAGGGGAGGGTCTCTCGTGGAGGGGGGATTCTGCCCTCCAATGCCAATCTGTCTTCCCCTCCCGACACCAGCAGATGGATCTCACTCGTGGCCGTAGCGGAAGGCTCAATATCAGTGCCTCCCTTCCTGGTCTTCCGGGGGGCTTCCGCATCGGATGGGTGCAGCAGAGCTCGAGCCTTCCACTTGCCTCGCTTCCCCTGGACTAGGGTCCAGCCCTCCATAGCATCGTCTGGGGGTTGGTTAGCAGGGGTCGTGTCAGGGGGTGGAGGCGATGGTTCAGGGGTTCGGGGGGGTAGCAGTGAGGCAGCATGAGGGGCGGGGGGTTCTCCTTGGGGCGGGCCCTCTCCTATACCCGGTAATATCTTTGCCACACCTTCCTCCATAGGCTCTGCCGGATTGGTAATAGCAAGGGTGGGACTCCCTTGCTCGCCCGGGCGTTGTAGGGAAGGTGTCTCTTGGGCCCGGACGGGAGCAGCGATGGGTCGAGTAGGAGGAGGGTTGGTTTCAGGTGCCGGGCGGCCAGGGGCATCGGAAACAACGGGGCCGATGTCCTGCTGGGTCTCGGGGGTCTCGGGTGCCCTTTCCCCCTGGGCCAAAGGGCAGTCTCTGCGGACATGCCCCACTGAGCGGCAGAGGTAGCACCGGGCCTCTCCGGTGGAGTAAAAGACCCGATAGCGGGCTCCCTGGTAGGGGACTAGGAAGGACCCCTCGAGCGCCTCTTTGTCACGCGCCGCCGGCGGCGGTAGAAGCTGCACTTGCCGGTGGAACGAAAGGACGTGATGGAGGGTGGGGTCCTTGCAGCCCAACAGGAGAGGGCTGATGACAGAGACAAGTTTCCGCAGGGTGGAGAGAGCGGGTAACAGGGCAGCATTGGGTAAAAAGGGAGGAACGGAGATGAGGACGAGGCGAACGCCAGGTCTTCTAGCGGCTCTAGGGGGACAAACAACCCCCCACCGCCAGGCCCCTCTCCACTGCCTCCTGGGCGGCAGCCTCCGAAGCTAAGAAAAAAAATCTTGGAGGCTGCCACAATAGCCGTGGGTCCTACCACCTTCGCCAACACCTGCACGTATGTCTCCACGTGGGGCGAGGTGAGCACCAGGAGGCAACGGACACCGTGCCTCCTGGTCAAGGTGCGGAAGGGGCCCTGGCCGCTGGTGATGGTAGTGGAGGCAGTGGGTGGGCGAGATGACAAGGCGGCAGGCAGGGGGGAGCCTGCCACCGCCCGGGCATACGTCCTGGGGGCCGGGGGAGGGACATTCGCAGAGCTGGTGGAGGGAAACGCAGGGAGGGACGCCACGGTCGATGACTAGGCCACAGCTGTGGGGGCAGCCCCTGCCATGGTGGGCCTAGGTGTTTTAGCAGGGCCCTTTCCTTTCTTCCCGCCCTGGCCTTTCCGGCCAGCTGCGGGGGGTTCCTAGAATCTGGGGGGGCGGTGGACGCAGCAGCGGCAGTAATAGCCCTGGTGCTTCCTGCTGCCGGTGCCCCAGCGGGGGCGGTGGCAAGTATTTTGATAATCGTGGTGGTGGGGGGGAGGTTGGGGGTTGGGCAGGGGTGGGGTGGGGGAGAAACAACTAAATTTGCTAAAGGGGCCTCGCCCCTCCCATTCCCTGCCATCGTGAGCAGGGAGAGACGGGGAGACACCGGAAGGAGAAGGGAGGAGAGGGGGAGGCGAATTAACCACTCCTCCCTACTAAACTACAGGCGGGGGAAAGGGGGAAAAATACCAAATGGGGTGGACAAGGGGGGGGGGGAATTCAGTAATAGGGGCAGGCTGTAAAATAAGCAGTCTGAAAGGGGGGGGGGTGTAAACCCACGCACGTTTGTCCAAAGAGTCTCGTTTGGTCAGCTGTTATATCCGGTCCGAAAGGCAAAGTCCAAAGCAAACAGCTGGATCCGAAGGCAGATGGCAAATTGCCAGCAGGGACGAAGCAGCGGGGGCCGTGACAGTTGTAGTAGTGGTGGGGGGGGTGAGGGGGCACCGATGGATCAGGGGGCAGCTTGTTGCCACACCCCCTGTGCCGCCACAAACGCGATTAAAACACGGTCAAACTCCCCCCCACGAGAGTAGAATTCGAAAAATTAGTCAGTCGTACGGCCCCCTTCACGGTGATTGATAGCTTCGTAAATTATTTCTCCTGTCTTCTGAAATCCTTCTTCTCCAGCCATGTTGGCTGTGTTCCAAGGCTTCCGGCATGCGAAGAATGTTGTAAAGATAGTCCGAGCTGCCAGCAAAGCGGCTGGGTCTGGGGGCTTCCACTCTCCCCTCCGGATAGCAAAATCAGCAATCTTCCCCCCCTCCTCCGGGGGTCTCAGCTAAACCAAATAGCTGCGCCTGAAAGCAGGCGAGGGGGGGGAGTGGTGCCGGCTGTAAGATGGCAGCCTGTCAGCACTCAAACAAAAGCAAGAAGCGGCAGAAATCAACCCAAAACAAAAAAACAACACAAAAAGCATCCGGCCCATTCGGGGGGAACTATGCAAGGTCCAAAAGTAAGAAAAATCCAGGCCAGGGGGCTTTAGGAAAGAATAGAAAGCAGATAGTTAAGGAGCGAGCTAGGGACGGTCCATCCTCCAACAGGGAAGGTTTTTTTTTTGAAACAGAAAAAAAAAATTTATTGTGACAATTACAAGAATTACCAAAGAACCAAATCAAAGTATGCAACAAAACAACGCAAACAGAAGGTATAACACAGCAGCTTTCAGGAGGGAGAAGTGTTCAGGCTAGCCTGGGCCCAGAGCGGGGGGGCTTCCTCGACACTCGTGGTCTTCCACCCCCTCGAGTTACCCAGTGCCGCGCCCGGTATCACCGATTATCCCCCCCCTGAGAGTGCCCGGCAAGATGGGCACGGCTGCGGGGTGGGTGGGGACACCCACGTATTATAGGACCCCTCCTAGATGACAGTGACAATGGTGTCCACAGCGGCAATGGCTGGGGCTGGTGTCTCTCGCTCTTCCCCTCCATCAAAAGGTCAGACGGAGGTAATCGGACGGGGTCACTGAGCAGAGAGCCCCGGACAGCGCCCACCGCTCTTCGAAGGTGTCAAGGGAGTCAGTGGACGCCGCCCAGAGAAACTCCGCTCGGATACGTGAATGTACTGAGGATCGGAAAAAGGCCCTACAATCGCAGGACGTTTCATGGGCCAACCTCTTCTCTCTGGTTTTGTAAATGGCTGTTTTAGCCAAGGCTAGGAGGAGGTTAACCAGGAGATCCCGCGATTTTGTGGGGCCACGGATGGGGAGTGTATAGATAAAGAGGTGGGGAGAAAAATGAAGCCAGAAGCGCAATAAAAGATTTGTGAGGAGCCGAAAAAGGGACTGCAATCTGGCACACTCTAAATAGACATGCGCCAGGGTTTCCCTCACATTACAAAAAGGACAAGTATCCGGGATGGAAGTAAACCGTGTCAAAAACACGCTCGTGCTCACAGCTCCGTGAAGGAGCCGCCAACTGATGTCCCCGACGGGCCTCGGGACCAGGGTGGAGTACAGGCTGGCCCACCGAGGTTGCTCACCCTCCAAAGGTAGCAGGAGGTCCCACCACTTTGTGTCGGGACGGGACACCAGGGTGTGGGCGTGAAGGGTGTGAAGCGTAAGTGTATACAAATATTTCCGTGATGCAAATTGAAAACTGACCGGCTGCAGTTCATGCAGCCGGCTCGCTGTGAAAGGGTGAGGGGTTTGTCGGGATCGGCAGGGTAGGGGCCCAATGGAAAGGTCCGGTGGGCCCGGGGTAGAGGCTGGGCGGGGTGCGCCCTCGCACAAGGCGCGGTTAACATAAGCCCGAGCAGCGGGGGTCAAGGCAGCCCTCACCTCCTGAAGTACGCGCCGGGGAGTACGGGGGCTGGAGAGCCCCATGCGCCGAGCGAGCGTCAGGGGATCCAGCCAGTCTCTCCGGTCGTAGTCCAGGAGGTCTCCGACCCTCGTGACTTCCGCCAGGACCAGCCTCTGGCGCACCGAGCGGGAATCCGCCACCTGCACACAGAGTTGGGGGTTTTGTAGCAGGGGCTCCGTGAGGAGATCTGCTCCCACGGTGGCCGCCACGGACCTGATCGTGAGAAACAGTTTCCAGGTCCGGAGGAGGTCCTGGTAGAAGACCGGCAGCTCGGAGAGGTCTCGCGGAAAACCTCTCGGACAAAGATAAAAGAGCTGCCGGTCGTATCGGAGCCCGTGGAAGCGGCGCAGGAAGGCGTGCGCCAATATGCTCCACGTCGAACTACCTGCACTGTAAAGGAGCCTCTGCAGGGCCTGGAGGCGGAAAACGCGGACCTGAGTGTACAGACATTTCAGGCCCTGCCCTCCTTCCTTCAGGGGTAAATGAAGAACTCCGACAGGGGCCCAGTGCATTCCCGACCAAAAGAACTCTAAAATCAATCTCCGGAGGTGGGACAGGAAACCCGGGGCCGGGGCCAGGGTGGTGAGCCAGTACCAGAGCGTGGACAGGACTAGTTGGTTAAGCACCAGTGCTCTCCCTCGGAGGGAGAGACATCGGAGTAGCCTCGTCCATTTCCGGATCCGCTCTATCACCCCGCCCTCTAAATTTTGCCAGTTCTCCGGCGGGGAAGGGTGCGTGGCGGAAAGGTAAACGCCGAGATAGAGCAGAGGACCCTCGCTCCACCGGATGGTCTGAAGCGCGGGTGGGAGGGAGCTTGCCTGCCGCCAGTCCCCTACCGCCAAGCCAGAGCTCTTGACCCAGTTGACTCGGGCGGAGGAGGCTGCCGAATAGATGGCCTGGCATGCCTCCACTCGCGCCAGGTCGCCCGGGTCCTGGACCACGAGAAGCACGTCATCGGCGTACGCCGACAGGACCAGCCGCAGCTCCGGCTCCCGCAGCACCAACCCCGTCAACCTCCTGCGGAGGAGACAGAGGAAAGGCTCGATCGCAAGAGCGTACAGCTGGCCTGAGAGGGGGCACCCCTGTCGCACTCCTCGCCCGAAGCTGACCGGTTCGGTCAGGGTCCAGTTGAGCCTAACCAAACACTCCGCGGAGGCGTACAGCACCCGGAGAAAACTCACAAACCGAGGTCCGAATCCAAACGCCTGCAGGGTGCTCAGGAGGTACCCATGATCTACTCTATCAAACGCCTTCTCCTGATCAAGAGACAGGAGGGCGAACGACAGACCGTCTCTCCGCCCGAGTTCCAAAAGGTCTCGGACTAGAAAGAGGTTGTCAAAAATGCTGCGACCCGGGACAGTATAGGTCTGGTCTGGGTGGATCACGTCCGCCATCACGGACCCTAGCCGCAGCGAGATTGCTTTCGCTACGATTTTGTAATCCGTGCTAAGGAGTGAGAGGGGACGCCAGTTTCGTAAGTCGCGGAGGTCCCCCTTCTTTGGCAGCAAGGCGAGCACCGCTCGCCTGCACGACAGAGGGAGGACACCGCCCTGCAAAGACTCAGCCCAGACAGTGACTAGGTCTGGGCCGAGGATGTCCCAGAACGCGCGGTAAAACTCCACGGTCAGTCCATCCATGCCCGGAGATTTATTGGTGGGCATGCGGCGGAGGGCTTCCGAGAACTCGGCCAGGGTGAGAGGCAGCTCCAGCCGGTCTCGGTCGCCTACGCTGACCGTGGGGAGTTCCTCCCAGAGCACCTCGCAAGCGTCAGGATCGGTCGGATCCGGGGAGAAAAGGCTTGTGTAGAAGTCGCGGGCCCTCCCACACATCTCCTCCGGATCCGTGAGGGGGGTGCCGTCTTCCGCTAGAAGGCAGGTGACGTGTTTCTTGGCCCCCCTCGTTTTCTCCAGGGCATAGAAGAAGCGGGAGCCGCGGTCCATCTCCCGAAGGAGGCGGATGCGGGACCGGACGAAGGCACCTCGGGCCCGGTGGTCCTCGAGGGCCCGAAGCTCCTCCCGCTTCTCCCGGCACGCTCCGCAGAGGGACGGATCCTTGGGGTCGGCGGCCAGGCGCCTCTCCAGCTCCAAGACCTCCCGTTCCAACTGCTCTATCGCCGCATTTCTCCGCCGGCTGGTGCCCCGAGTGTAGTCGCGGCAGAAGAGCTTGGCGCGTACCTTCCCTAAATCCCACCAGCGCCGCACCACTGCTCTCGCCAGGCCAGCCAAAACTCCCGGAAGGACGTCACAAAGTTCTCGTCCTCCAACAGGCTATTATTAAAGTGCCAATAGGCCAGCCCCGGTCTCTCTGCACGGAGGGAGACCGTTATAGTAACTAAATGATGGTCGGAAAAAGGGGCTGGCCGAATGGTGGAGGAGTGAGCCTGTGAAAGGTGGAAACGGGATAAATAAATACGGTCCAACCGAGAGTGGTGTGACCGATGGGCCTCCACCCGGACAAAAGTGAACGTGGAGGTGTCATCTGGGTGATGGTCACGCCAGACATCCACTAGGGAGTGATACTCAACTATTCCCCGGAGGATGTTCGCAGCAGTTGGGCTCGGCTCGGCCCCTGAGTGGTCCTGTTCCTCGAGGGTGGTGTTGAAGTCCCCTCCCAGGACCAGGCACTCGTGCGAATCTAGGGTGCCGAGAAAGTCGGACACCCGCTGGTAAAATTGTGGCCGCTTTGGGCTCATTTGCGGGGCATAGATATTAACAAGGTTGACCACGAGCCCCTCCATACGGAATCGAAGGTGCAACAGGTGGCCCGGCACGACCTCAGTGACCCCCAGCACCTCGGGCTGTAGGGTGGGGGAGAACAGGGTCGCCACTCCAGCTTGCCAAGTCTCGAAGTGGCTAAAGTAGACCCCGTCCCCCCACTCCAGCCGCCACCTGTCCTCAAAGGTCGGGTCCGTATGGGTCTCCTGCAGGAAAACTACAGAGTACCCCCCTTCCCGAAGGTAAGAGAGCACCTGGGACCTGCGGAGAGCCATCCTACAGCCCCTGGTATTCAAGGTTGCAATAATAAAGGGCATCATGCGGAGGGCTGGGGGGGTGGGGGTTTCTCAGTGGCGGGAGTGTTTGTGGCCCTCGGCGGGTTGTGCAGCAACCCGTGACCCATCTCATAGATGAGTAGATCGCTTTGGAAGTTGCGGGCCCGCTCGTAGGCCGTAGCACCGCGCCTGCCGTGCCCTCTGCCCTCCTTTATAAGGGCCCTTGTGGCCTGAAAAACTTGTTCAAAGTCCCCCCAGAGCTGAAGAGCTAGCTGTACTTTATTGCGGGCACCACGGGTGTGTTCTAAGAACTTCCGTAGTGCATGCCGCAGCTCATGGGGGGATGGGGTTACGGTTCCCGGGGTACTCCCCGGTGGGATTCTTAATACAGCCTCGAGGTCCGCTAAGGCGGTTAGGCAGGGTGCGGACCACCGACGGGGCGTCTGACAGGCTGGGGTTGTTAAATCCATTTCATGCCTTGGGGTGGAAGGGGATGGCGGGGGAAAAATTGCAGCTCCTAATGGGTCGCAACTAAAAAGTGCAGAAACTGCTCCCTGGGGGAAATCTGCAACCCCAGGGGCGGCAGGAGCATTGCAGGAGGGGGTAAACTGGGTGGGGGCAGGGGAGGGGGCAGGGGCAGAGGTAAGGCTCTGAGATTCAGGAGGCAAGCAGCTAAAGGAAGGTGCATCCTGAGCAGAGACGAGGGTTAAGGGGTAAGGGAGGGGGCTCCCAGTAATGCTAGGCATTGACTCCGCGGTGGTCTTGGCGGCCGTGGCATCAGGTGGTAGACCACCTTCTGCATGGTGCTCGCCCGGGAAGGCAAGCAGGGGGAGGGAGCCTGGGGAAAAAGGGGCTGGGGTGAAATTGCCCATCCCGAGGCCAGCTGGGAGTAGATCATCCTCTCCCTGGGTGACCGGGGTCAAATCTAGGGCCTCAATCTCCGCGTACACGGAGGAGAGGCCAACGCCTGCTACCCCGGGGGCCTCTCCTCTAGGGCCCGCTTCAGCAGTCGCCTCGGGATTCGCGGGGGGTTCGGATGGTATCCGGGCAGAAGGGGCGTCCTCAGGGGCCTCGGAGGGGAGGGTCTCCCGTGGAGGGGGGGTCCTGCCCTCCAAAGCCAGTCTGTCTTCCCCTCCCGACACCAGCGGATGGATCTCACTCGCGGTCGCAGCGGAGGGCTCGATGTCAGTGCCTCCCTTCCTGGTCTTCCGGGGGGCTTCCGCGTCGGATGGATGCAGCGGAGCTCGAGCCTTCCGCTTGCTTCGTTTCCCCTGGACTAGGTTCCAGCCCTCCATAGCGTCGTCTGGGGGCTGGTTAGCAGGGGTCGTGTCGGGGGGCGGAGGCGATGGTTCAGGGGTTCGGGGGGGCAACGGTGAGGCAGCATGAGGGGGGGGGGTTCTCCTTGGGGTGGGCCCTCTCCTATGCCTAATAATATCTTTGTCGCACCCTCCTCCATAGGCTCCGCTGAAGTGGAGATGGCAAGGGTGGGACTCCCTTGCTCGCCTGGGCATAGTAGGGAAGAAGTCTCCTGGGCCCGGGCGGGAGCAACGATGGATTGAGTAGGAGGAGGGTTGGTTTCAGGTGCTGGGCAGCCAGGGGCGTCGGCAACAACGGGGCCGATATCCTGCCGGGTCTCGGGGGTCTCGGGTGCCCCTCCCCTCCGGGCCAAAGGGCAGTCTCTGCGGACATGCCCGGCCGAGCGGCAGAGGTAGCACCGGGCCTCTCCGGTGGAGTAGAAGACCCGATAGCGGGCTCCCTGGTAGGGGACTAGGAAGGACCCCTCGAGCGCCTCCCCGTCACGCACCCCCGCCGGCGGTAGAAGCTGCACTTGCCGGCGGAAAGAAAGGACATGACGGAGGGTGGGGTCCTTGCAGCCCAACGGGAGAAAGCTGATGACAGAGGTAAGTTTTCCTAGGGCGGAGAGAGCGGGTAACAGGGCAGCATTGGGTAAAAAGGGAGGAACGGAGGTGAGGACGAGGCGAACGCCCAGGTCTTCTAGCGGCTCTAGGGGGACGAACACCCCCACCACCACCAGGCCCCTCTCCACCACCTCTTGGGCGGCAGTCTCCGTAGCTAAGAAAAAAACGACCTTCCCATACATCTTGGAGGCCGCCACAATAGCCGTGGGTCCTACCACCTTCGCCAACGCCTGCACGTATGTCTCCACGTGGGGTGAGGTGGGCACCAGGAGGCAACGGACACCGTGCCTCCTGGTCAAGGCGGAAAAAGGGCCCCGGCTGCTGGTGATGGTAGCGGAGGCAGTGGGTGGGCGAGATGACGAGGCGGCAGGCAAGGGGGAACCTGCCACCGCCTGGGCATACGTCCTGGGGCCCGGGGGAGGGGCACTCGCAGAGCTGGTGGAGGGAACCGCGGGGAGGGGCGTCGCGGTCGATGACGAGGCTACGGCTGTGGGGGCAGCCCCTGCCATGGAGGGCCTAGATGTTTTAGCGGGGCCCTTTCCTTTCGGCCCGCCCTGGTTTTTGCGGCCAGCTGGCAGGGGGTGCTTAGAACCTGAGGGGGCAGGGGGCGTAGCAGCAGCAGTAAGCACTCCGGTACCTCCTGCTGCCGGTGCCCCAGCGGGGGCGGTGGCAAATATTTTAACAATCGTGGTGGTGGGGGGGAGGTTGGGGGTTGGGCAGCGGGGGGGTGGGGGAGAAACAACTAAATTTGCCAAAGGGGCCTCGCCCCTCTCATTCCCTGCCATCGTGAGCAGGGAGAGACGGGGAGACAACCGGAAGGAGAAGGGGGGGAAAAGGGGGAGGCGATTTAACCACTCCTCCCTAACAGACTACAGGCGGGGGAGAAGGGGGAAAAATACCAAATGGGGTGGACAAGGAGGGGGGGGGGAATTCAGTAATAGGGGCAGGCTGTAAAATAAGCAGTCCGAAAGGGGGGGGGTATAAACCCACGCACGTTTGTCCAAAGAGTCTCGTTTGGTCAGCTGTTATGTCCAGTCCGAAAGGCAAAGTCCAAAGCAAACAGCTGGATCCGAAGGCAGATGGCAGATTGCCAGCAGGGACGAAGCAGCGGGGGCCGTGACAGTTGTAGTAGTGGTGGGGGGGGTGAGGGGGCACCGATGGATCAGGGGGCAGCTTGTTGCCACACCCCCTGTGCCGCCACAAGCGCGATTAAACACAGTCAAACTCCCCCCCACGAGAGTAGAATTCGAAAAATTAGTCAGTCGTACGGCCCCCTTCACGGTGATTGATAGCTTCGTAAATTATTTCTCCTGTCTTCTGAAATCCTTCTTCTCCAGCCATGTTGGCTGTGTTCCAAGGCTTCCGGCATGCGAAGAATGTTGTAGAGATAGTCCGAGCTGCCAGCAAAGCGGCTGGGTCTGGGGGCTTCCACTCTCCCCTCCGGATAGCAAAATCAGCAATCTTCCCCCCCTCCTCCGGGGGTCTCAGCTAAACCAAATAGCTGCGCCCGAAAGCAGGCGAGGGGGGGGAGTGGTGCCGGCTGTAAGATGGCAGCCTGTCAGCACTCAAACAAAAGCAAAAAGCGGCAGAAAATCAAACCAAAACAAAAAAAAAAAACACAAAAAGCATCCGGCCCGTTCGGGGGGAACTATGCAAGGTCCAAAAGTAAGAAAAATCCAGGCCAGGGGGCTTTAGGAAAGAATAGAAAGCAGATAGTTAAGGAGCGAGCTAGGGACGGTCCGTCCTCCAACAAGGAAGGTTCCAGAACAATCAGGAACCTTCTGGAAACAATTAAGAGGCTGATTAGAACACCTGCAGCCAATCAAGAAGCTGCTAGAATCAATTAAGGCAAGCTAATCAGGGCACCTGGGTTTTAAAAAGGAGCTCACTTCAGTTTGTGGTGTGCGTGTGAGGAGCTAAGAGTGAGAATGTGGACTGTTGGAGGATTGAGGTGTACGAGCATTATCAGATACCAGGAGGAAGGTCCTATGGTGAGGATAAAGAAGGTGTTGGGGGGAGGCCCTGGGGAAGTAGCCCAGGGAGTTGTAGCTGTCGCACAGCTGTTCCAGGAGGCACTCTAGACAGCTGCATTCCACAGGGCCCTGGGCTGGAACCCGGAGCAGAGGGCGGGCCCGGATTCCCCCCAAATCCTCCCAACTCCTGGCCAGACACAGGAGGAGTCGACCTGGACTGTGGGTTCAGAAAAACGGCCAAGCTGAGGGCTGCTGTGAAGCTCCAAGGCGAGCAAATCTGCCAATAAGCACAAGACCCACCAAGGTAGAGCAGGAACTTTGTCACACACATTAAGCATCTTTTCCATACTTTTTGTCATCTTGTTAAAGGAGCCCTCCCAGCTTCACCTCTGCATGTCCTCCATGCTGGCTGTTGCTCCAGCGCTCGGGCTTGTTGCATCACCAATACTGCCCTATATGCCACTAAAGCAGTGCATAGGGGATGTGGTGGAAGCCAGAGCCTGCCCTAGGGATCCACCATAAAAAATGGACTATTTCCAATCATGTCTACTTTATTCTTCAGGAGAAGGTTATTTTAATTATATTTTGAGTAAATTCTGTATATTTTCATACCTGGAAGATGTGCCTAATATACAGTAGGAGTCATTAGGAAGACCACTATTGCCAACTGGTACCTTGTATCTCCTAAGTATAAGGAGAAATTATGGTCCTTTGAACAACCTTTTGTACTTCTGTAAATGCTGACTTTTTTTGTTTGGTTGGTTTTCTGGTGACCACTGTATCCTAAAGAGTGGTGTGTATCTAGGAGTGTATTCTTATGTTCCTGTGGCTGAGTCTTGGGAGACAGGAATATCTCTGAAACAGAGTTGGGTGAATAATTGATTTTTAATTTCTCTGTCAGTGTTGGAAAAAAAATTTTTTTGATCAACCTGAAACAAAAGAGGCAAAGAGTCCTGTGGTACCTTATTCACCCACAAAAGCTTATGCTCCAATACGTCTGTTAGTCTATAAGATGCCACAGGACTCTTTGCCACTTTTACAGATCCAGACTAACATGGCTACCCCTCTGATACCTGAAACAAAAGGTTTTCAAAAACGTTTTGGCAAACTAAAAAGTTGGAAGAGCGGGAGGGAATTGTTTTGGGTTAGATGAAATGGTTTGTTTTGATTTGGGGGCTTTATAAACAGTCATTTTAATAAAATAATTGAAACATTTTGTTTAAAAAATGTTGAGATGAAATACTTTTTAATATATTTTTTTTAAACAAAACATTCAGTTCATGTGACACAAATCACAAAATGTTCATCAACCTGAGCCCACATTTTGTTGTTGTTGAAAAAAGGTTTCAGTTGAAAAGCTACAGCGGTCTACTCTGAAATACCAGGTCTACCTGTTTTTCATGGGTCAAGAGGAAAACAGGTTACAGTTGGGTAGGAAGTGGATATATTCCTCCCACAGCCACACTTCCACACATGCTAATACCTAGAGCAGTGTACTTTCCATGACAACAACCTGCAGGTCTTATTCAGCTCAGGCCCCCATTGGGTATCATTTTAATTAAGCCAGAGACAAAAAGGCAGCATGCTCATGCTGTGATGGAATCCTCCTATTTCAGAGGTCCCTGCTGCTCTGAGCAGCATAGAGATGCGCAAAATGGCCATGTTCCTGTCCTGCCCTCTGCACAATCAG
This sequence comes from Chelonia mydas, assembly GCF_015237465.2. NCBI lineage: Eukaryota > Metazoa > Chordata > Testudines > Cheloniidae > Chelonia > Chelonia mydas. The sequence continues at coordinate 107,925,963 of NC_057852.1, forward strand.
CACATGCTGGGAATCTGCCGTACGAAGCCAGAATGAACTGTTCACATTGTGTTCTGCCAACTATCTCACTGACCTGTGCATTGGTATGTATCAACAGGGATTTGGGCCTTAACTTTCTGTAGATAGAGGCCATGTCCATCTGGGACATTAATCTTGATATTTCTAGTCAATCATTATGGTAAAAACATAATTCTACCTCTGCTTAGTCAGGCTCCTCTGATACTGACTAATCCATATCTGACTGATATCTTATGTCTGACATGAGACTGGGAAAGTAAAATAATCGGACAGCCTTTCTTTGTAGCCTGTACAAAGCCATCCCACCCCCAGTTACAGATTTGCATCAGCACTGTGTATTGGGTCCCTTGCAATACACACAGAAATACTCCTACATACCAAAGAAACTTGGCAGTGAGATGATCCCAGTCAGGGGGCACGATCCTCAGCTGATGTGAATCAACATAGTTCTATTGAATTAAATGAAGATTGGCTCATTTGCATCGACTGAAGATCTGACTCCAGTGTGTTTAGCAATTGCCAGAAACATTAGCAGGCAAATAACATTGAAGCTATGTATTTTTGTTTTACAAAAATAATGACTCCCTTGGAAGCTGTGGTAATTTGATTTATTTTTATTAGAACAGCACATTTGTTGCTTGTTTTGCTGAACCATTCTAAGGTGTGTGTATCAGGGGTGAAAGTAACATAAAAGGCTTATTGGTATGGGGGCCTTGGGCGGAAGTGGCTGGGCTGGGAGTCAGCCTCCCCCAGCCAGTCATTCCATGCTGCCTGGCCTGTGCCGCCTGGGGCTCCAGCCACTGCTGCGGTAGCAGCAGCCAGAGCCCCAGCCCATTTTAAATCACCAGGCCCCGGGGCAGCTGCCCCTTTAGCCCCCTGCCCCATTGGCAGCCCCGGGGGGGGGGGCAAAAGGGGGAGCAACCTTAAAGCGCTTTAATATCGGCTGTGTATGGACCAGTACTGGTGGGCACTTCTTACCGATATGCCATCCCGGCCCATTGTCACCTCTGGTGTGTATATATATGTATATGTTTGCATGTGTGTCTGTGTGTGTGTGTATATATACATAATATATGTAATCCTTTGGCTGCCTGTTGGTTGTGACTTCACAGTCTTTCCCAAAGAATAGTTCACGTTAGCAGAGGTAAGCATAATGTTTTACCAAGAAAAGGAAGCAGCTTATAAATACAATAAGCTTATATTGGAGGATATTAGCATTCCTTTACTATGAACACATATTTATTTATTTTATTTACTTGTTTATTAAAAAGACTTGCAAAGCACAGAATTTTCCTTTACAACCAAAGATTAAATTAGAAAAAAAAAAAACACACCAGGTTTGAAAGTTGGAATGGTTCCACCATAAAACCAATGAAACAAACTTAACAATAAATAGCAAAGTTATAAAGTGAATGCAAGATTAGAAATTTCTTTATGGCTGTTGCTAATCAACTGTTTGGGGTTGTTTTATAAAACTGCACTGTAGATCAAGTGAGTGAGATTCTGCACATATGCAAGAAGTAGAACTTTGTAGATAACAAAACATTACAAAAAGCTTGTTCCCTTAGGGTGAAATCTGGCCCTGTAGAGTCATTGGAAATTTTGCCATTGACTTCAGTTGGGTTAGGATTTCACCCCTAATAACTACCTCATCACTTTCCTAAAAGAATTTTATAAATATCACATCCTACATATTTTTCTCCAAAATAAATCAGCGTTGCCAAGGACACGCTGTACTCTAATGCAGAAGAAAACAGCCAATATTTGTGTTTTGATGTCCATATGCAAATATCTACAAATACCATATGATTCAATTATGCATATTCAACAAGGGCACTAGTAATTGCTGGTTTCACTCTGCAGTATGAATTATATAAATGAGAAATTAGCAAGAGAAGCATAAAATCCAAGCTAAACCAATTTACTCCAGCTGAGGATGTGGGCCAACGGGTATTTTGTTAGACACCTAAAGACAGTTGTCAGGTATTTAATATAGTAGAGCTATTACTAATTAGTAAACAGGGAATTACAAACAAGTCCACTTAACTTCTGTACCTGGAAAGATAATGGAGCAAATAATTTGCAAACATCTAGAAGATACTAAGGTGATGAGTAACAGTCAGCATGGATTTATCAAAAACAAATTGTGTCAGACCTACCTGATAGCTTTCTTTGACAGGGTAACAAGCCTTGTGGATGGGGCAGAAGCAGTAGACATGGTATATCTTGACTTTAGTAAAGGTTTTGGTACTGTCTCGCATGACCTTCTCATAAATAAACTAGGGAAATGCAACCTAGATGGAGCTACTATAAGGTGGGTGCAAAACTGGTTGGAAAATCATTCCCAGAGAGTAGTGTGGCAAAATACCTTGTTTGCCTCAGTAGGCTCAGTCCTTTTTAGCCTTGGAGACTCAGGTTTGGGGCAAGGCGAATCCTTATAGGTGGCACAGGGTCCTGTTACTCCTCTCCTCAGTCAGTCCCTTGTGCTTGTTTTCCTTCCCTTCTGGGGAGCGAGTGCAGCCTCCCTACTGGGAAGGTCTGGTGTCTTGCTGCAAACAGCCTACTGGCAACTTCCCTGCTCCCCTCACTCTCTCCCTCCTACCACCCAGGGGAGGGTTTAAAAAGGTCCCAAGTAGTTGGAGTTAGCTGAACCTAATTGGTTCCCTAGCAACCCCTTTTCCAGCTGAACCTTATTGCCCCCTGGTTCTCTCTCCTCAGTGGATAGGGAGGGGCCTTTTAATCCCCTGGGACTAATTACGAGCCCCCCTTTTGTAGCTGTTTGTCCTGGGTTTACCACAGTAGTTATCAGTGGTTCACAGTCATGCTGGAAAGGCATAATGAGTGGGGTCCCACAGGGATCAGTTCTGGGTCCGGTTCTGTTCAATATCTTCATCAGTGATTTAGATAATGGCATAGAGAGTACACTTATAAAGTTTGCAGAAGATAGCAAGCTGGGAGGGGTTCCAAGTGCTTTGGAGGATCGGATTAAAATTCAAAATTGTCTCGACAAACTGGAGAAATGGTCTGAAATAAATAGGATGAAATTCAGTAAGGACAAATGCAAAGTACTCCATTTAGGAAGGAACAATCAGTTGCACACATACAAAATAGAAAATGACTGCCTAGGAAGGAGTACTGTGGAAAAGGATCTGGGAGTCATAGTGGATCACAAGCTAAATATGCGTCAACAGTGTAATGCTGTTGCAAAAAAAGCGAACATCCTTCTGGGATGTATTAGCAGGAGCATTGTAAGCAAGACACGAGAAGTAATTCTTCTTCTATACTCCACTCTGATTAAACAGTTCTGGGCACCACATTTCAGGAATGATGTGTACAGGATTGGAGAGAGTCCAGAGAAGAACAACAAAAATGATTAAAGGTCTAGAAAACATGACCTATGAGGGAAGCCTGAAAAAATTGGGTTTGTTTAGTCTGGAAAAGAGAAGACTGAGAGGGGACATGATAAGTTTTCAAGTATGTAAAAGGTTGTTACAAGGAGGAGGAAGAAAAATTGTTTTTCTTAACCTCTGAGGACAGGACAAGAAGAATTGGGCTTAAATTGCAGCAAGGGAGGTTTAGGTTGGACATTAGAAAAAACTTCCTAACCCTCAGAGTGATTAAGCACTGGAATAATTTGCCTAGGGAGGTTGTGGAATCTCCATCATTGGAGATTTTTAAGATCAAGTTAGACAAACACCTGTCAGATTTGTCTAGATAATTAGTCCTGCCACAAGTGTAGGGGACTGAACTAGTTGACCTCCTGCGGTCCTTTCCATTTCTATGATTATTATTGATTATTTGTAGTACCATAGTTCTGACAAATGTAGGAAGGCATAGTCAGTGCCATAAAAAGTTGGCAATCTAAAGCCCCAATCCTGAAACACTTGACATTTGGGGCCTGATCCAAAGCCTACTAAAAGACTCCCATTCACTTAACCGAGTATTGGATCAGACCCTTCTGTAACTTCATGCATGCAACTAGTCTTATTGAGCTTATGACAATAAATAGTCAATATAAGTGTACATATTATATAAACAGATCATCAAATAAATCATATCTATAAGCCAACTGTTGTCAAAGCTGCAATGAAGATTAACTAACATCAAGGAAATACTTTTTTTTTTTTTTTTTTGGCGGGTGGAGGAGGGAAAACTACTATATCCATTATTTCCACAACACCTCATCTTGGTCTCTGGGTGACTGAGCCCTAACATTCAAATAGCATTTTGATTCATCTAATCTATGGCAACATGCTTCTTTCAAACAATAATACATCATTATTTGGCAGTGAAAAACATTGCCACTTCCTCCCCGTAATCTAACAATAAACTCTGATTTTTAAGGATATTTTTAGTAGGGTCACAAGTGAAATTTCTGATTTTAAATCCTCATCTTTACAATTGTGTTGCAGCTACATTGATTTTAATTTAAAGTAATACAATGATCAGTTCATGGAGTAGTTATAAATCATCAAATGAAGCAAAATAAGGCCGCCAGCATCAAAGAATTCCTGTTTATCAATCATGAAAACTGTCATTTCTCAGAAATTGTGAGGAAGATTAGGCCCCAAGCCAACAAAGCACTTAAGCACATACTTGACTTTCACACGGTTTGGGCCCTAAATGATTGTTCCTGATTTGAAGAAATGGAACTATTTTCATGTTTAAAGTGCTTTGCTGCACAGTGACTCCAATATCTCAAACACTTATTATGCAACTATCACAGATTCTTCATATTGTGTCAACATTTTCTGCTCTTTGAAGTTTTAGGCAATTGTTAGCCAGTGTGGCCATCTGCTTGGAGTCCTCATGTCAGAACACAAGGGGTGGGATTCATGAGGGGGACTTAGGCACTGCAGCAGTCAGCGTTGCAATGCCTAACTTTTAGGTGCCCTGCCACTTAGTGGAATTTGCAGCCCTGAGTTAGGTGCCCAGGCTCCCCATACAATGCATGGGGAGAGTTAGGCATCTAAGAAAGGTATTAAAAAAACGGATTCCCTAGGCTAGGCACTAGGGAATAATGAGAAGAGAGATGTGGCCAAAGCCATGAACCCTCTTCTGGAGTTCATTTTCAAGAAAAGCAGAGGTCATGGTGCAGATATTGAACCCCCAGATCTTTAGCCAAGTGATTAGGGCACTCCTCCAGCATGTAGGAGACCTGACTTCAAATCCCCCTCTGCCTGACATGGGGTAGGGTCGTGAACTTGGGTCTCTCTCACACTCTCCTGTTGGAGCTGTCCCACTGTGTATAAATATATATATATTGAGTCAGAAAGAGAGAATGAGACTAATTTTATTGCCCAGTGGTTAGGGCACCCACGTGCGAGATGGAAGACACAGGTTCTGGTCTCCCTGCTCCAGTAAATATTTAATTATTTATACATGGTGGAGCAGTTTCAGTAGGAGAATTTGAGAGAGACCCAGCCCAGTGGTTAGGGCACTATCCTGGGTGGTGGGAAATCCAAGCTCAAGTCATGAGGTGGAGCCTCATGAACCTAGGTCTCCCTCATCATAGGTGAGTGTGCCAATCACTGGGTCTAAGGTGACAAGGGGGGAGGGTGGCATCACCATCTTCCCCTTTGTGAGTTTAGGTGTGCTCAGAGCCTGTCTCCCAGACTGAGCACTGAAGGCAAGAGAGGTGGGGAAACACCTAATTTGTGAATCCTACTGGGGCTTGTGCATGAATTAAGCACCAAGCTGCTGGGCAGTGTCAGGACTGAGGTAACTATGCACAGCTGCACCTGTGACCTTGTGGACTTTTACACTGGAAACTTAGGTACCTAGGGACTTTAAGTGTTTACAGGGTTAAACAGCAGCTGGGGAGGTGCAGTTTGTAAAGTTCAGTGGTACCTGAAGTTGGACTTGGGCACATAAACCTCTCTTGTGAATCCCACCTACTGAAGCCAACACAATGGTGGTCCTGACTGTAGCATTGCTATCACTGAAGGCATTGAAAGCAAGATGGAACCAAGAGGTGGTCTCTTACTATAACATCTGAAAGTTTAGGACTTTTTACAGATGTGGAATACAGCATGTGCCGTATATGGTAAGTATATTGTTCTCTAGCATGGGGTGTTCTGCTCAGGGAATGTGAAGCGTGAAGAAAAGAAAAGCGGCTTTATAGGCCTTTTTGATAAATAGGGATTTATAAGGATTGTCATGGCTTGGCCCAAAAACCAGCTCAGTTAACTCATTTGAGCTGTCCTGTTAAAGATCGAGCAGATGCATTAAATTATTACCTAAGTGATTCTAACTCTGTGCACAGATATGACATAAAGCAGATACAAACACACTGACTCTCTAATTGACTGTCAGACTTCAGAGATGCAGACAGATCAAAATAGATCTCTCAATCCTGAATTATTAGTTCAAATATCCTAAATACAGATATTAACTAGAATTCTCTGATCTGGTTATAGAGACACAACAGAAAGATAGGTAACAAACATCCATGATCAAAGAACCAAGATAATATTCCTTTCATAAAGAGCAAACTATTTTAGCTCTTCTTCTCTTTTTTCCTTTCAAACTAGCTTTTTGCTCCCACTTGTGTGCCTTTATAGCCCATTTTTATGATTTCTAAATCCAGTTTATCACTGTCCATATCCTATTTCAAAACATCACACCCAGGATTAGGAATGGACAAACTCACTCATAATTTAAAACGAAGAAACCCAAACCTTAGCCCTTTTTTAATCTATTTATTTAGGTCAATTTGGATAAGTTACACCCATTCCAAAAACAATCAATCATGCAAACTCCATATTTGGGTAGCAGGTCAACAGCACTGGTCAGAGTGTTCCTGTACTTAACAATGTCAGCGAGGCTTTTGAAGCTGGCCCTTGCCAGTTTTTCTGTATCATGTAGGAAAATGTATGGAGCCTGGTTATGCACAAAAGTCAAGCATGCTTTCAGTGCATCAGCTAATGGTCCATTAGACTTACATCCTATGCAGACAGACACTAAGAGCCAGATTTCCAAAGGTATTTAAGCACCTAATGATGTAGGTAACACCTAGTAGGATTTTCAAAAGAGTTAGGTGCCTAACCCATTTAGGTGCTTTTGAAAATCTCACTAGGGCCCAGATCCTCAAAAGTGTTTAGGCACTTAATTCCTGTAGCTCACGAAAGCTTATGCTCAAATAAATTGGTTAGTCTCTAAGGTGCCTTTTCTTTTTATTGAAATCAATGAGAGTTTAGCATCTAAATGCCTCTGAGAATCTGGGCCCGGTGACTGCATATTCAGGCATCGAAATACCTTAGAAAATCAGGCCCTTAACTATAAGCACAACTAGATCATATATTCTGAGCCAAATTTTCTAATGAAGTAAATTAATACAGTCCCCTTGGCTTCAACTAAGCTGTGCCAATTTATACCACCATGTCATTTGGCCCACTGTACATAAATAATATAATTGTGTGCTTATCCCTGTAAATGCATATAATGTCGTGCTAAAGTGCTCTGCTTAGAATTCGATGCACTGGCAGGCTTAAATTTTGAAACTTTAACACATGAAGGAACAGCAGACATTTTGTGTTACCGTTTATAAGATCAGTTGTAGAGCTGAGAGAACCTTTGAACAATCACCTTCTGAAAGAAAATAAAATTCACCAGATTCACTGGTCTTGTAAGTCTGAAAAGGCTTCACTTGCTGATAAAATGAAGTGGCATATTATTCTTAAGTATGTTAATGATGATGATCTTACATTTATATAGCACCTCTCATCCAGGAGTATCAAAAAGCGCTTTACTAGTTGTTTTATCTTCTATATGTAGGAATCAGTTTATACCCCAATGAATTTTAATCACCATTAGGGTATAACATGGTGACATTGCAACATTACATAAGGATTTGAGAGAGAAATTTGCATATTTTAATTATATTGAAAATTCCTATTCACCATATGTGGTCTCATTCCTAGCTTCAACATTGTACCACAGTCCACAGCTAATAGACTGCCTTAAATTGACTTTAAATAGCTTCCCTCTTCTCCCAGAACACAGCCACCTGTATGAGGCCAGTCAGCCTCACCTCAGTCCCTGGAAAAATCATGGAGCAGGTCCTCAAAGAATCAATTCTGAAGCCACTTAAGGAGAGGAAAGTGATCAGGAACAGTCAGCATGGATTCACCAAGGGCAAATCATGCCTGACTAATCTAATTGCCTTCTGTGACGAGATAACTGGCTCTGTGGATGAGGGGAAAGCAGTGGACGTGTTGTTCCTTGACTTTAGCAAAGCTTTTGACACAGTCTCCAACAGTATTCTTGCCAGCAAGTTAAAGAAGTATGGGCTGGATGAATGGATTATAAGGTGGATAGAGAGTTGGCTAGATTGTCGGGCTCAACGGGTAGTGATCAATGGCTCCATGTCTAGTTGGCAGCCGGTATCAAGTGGAGTGCCCCAAGGGTCGGTCCTGGGGCCGGTTTTGTTCAATATCTTCATAAATGATCTGGAGGATGGTGTGGATTGCACCCTCAGCAAGTTTGCAGATGACACTAAACGGGGAGGAGAGGTAGATACGCTGGAGGGTAGGGATAGGATACAGAGGGTCCTAGACAAATTGGAGGATTGGGCCAAAAGAAATCTGATGAGGTTCAACAAGGACAAGTGCAGAGTCCTGCACTTAGGACGGAAGAACCCCATGCACCGCTACAGACTAGGGACCGAATGGCTCAGCAGATATTTTTTATTTATATTTATTTATATTTTTTAGATATTTTTAAGGTCAGGCTTGACAAAGCCCTGGCTGGGATGATTTAGTTGGGGACTGGTCCTGCTTTGAGCAGGGGGTTGGACTAGATGACCTCCTGAGGTCCCTTCCAACCCTGATATTCTATGATTCTATGATTTTTGGTGACAAAGGCTGAAGACAAAGCACGTGACCCCAATGTTTCAGTCTTGTCTTTGGCTCCTAAGTAAATATTTGGTCAAATGAAAAGCAAAAGTTTGGTCTTCAGCATTAAAGTGGGTCTCAGGATTGGCCCAAGTTACCTGAAAGAGTGCTTCAACTTTTATAATCACAATGTCAAGCTACATGCTGATGGGACAGTGGAACCCAACTGTGAAACTCTTATGTGCAGAAGATAGAGCTGTCTTAGCAACTGGCCCATGGTTTGGGATTCTCTCTCAGAAGATAACCAGGGCCTGGTTTTCAGAAGTGCAGCAGCTCCCATTGCTCAACATTTCTGAATATCAGGCCCCAAATGTCAGCATCTTGATTGTAAGCTACAATACCCCCCTTTTTTCAGGCTAGCCCTCTCACAAACATACTGTTACCAATGAATACATAAAGTCCAGCCTGTGCAGACTTGAAGGAACAGAGAGAGTGAAAATATATTTTTATGCATATACAGGTGAAACCCTAGCCCCATGAAGTCAATGGCAAAATTCCCTCTGATTTCAGTAAGTCCAGGATTTTATTTTGACAGGGAATTGGCTACCACAATGAACTGAGACCACTTGAGCATCTAAAATACACACATTTGCTTGCAGATTTCATTCTTCTGACTGGAGGTAGAGATCACACTATATATTTAGGATTGCTTTATGTTTTATGTTGATGAACCAAAACTGAATACTTAATAATATACAAAGGGATAGGAGATGGAAACTGTTTGTTGCTGATTAGATTTTTTTTTTTAAAGGATAGATACAATGGGCTAATCCTCCATTCCACCAGTTTTATGTTGGTATAGCCCCACTGAAATCAATGAAGTTACATCAGCATAGAATTGAAGTGAAGAATCAGATCAGCTAGGTCAAAGCAGTCATTAATTCTATATGGAGCAATATAACTTCCTTCACCAGTACAGAGATATAGACTGTATGTGATGCTGATTATGCATTTCATTTGATTATTTGAAAAAAATGCTTTCTCTTTTATCTCTTATATCTGATTCTCCTGTTTTCATTATATAAATTGTCTTGAATTAAAGCCATACACTGAAGAAAGGAAAAAGCTGAATCAATAATATTGATATTTTATACTGCAATTGTAGCCAAGTGTTTTAATAGAATTAAAAATGGGCTTGGTAAGGTTATTGCAGAAGGGACAGCTTGGATGATTTTTTTTCCAACAGAACAGTCTGTAAAGGGCACTGCAAAGAGGACAGTAAAACAACTTCACAGAAAGCAGGTTAGAAAAGTTCCAGCTAAGTAGTTATTTAACTATGTAGAATAAGCGTTGACTGTCTACTTTTTGGTAATGAGTAATTCATTTCTACAGCCAGAAGGGATTGTTAGATCATCTAGTCTGACCTCCACATATAATGGGCCCTAGAATTTCCCCCAATTACCCTTGTGTTATGACTTGTGTTTGGTTAAATTACATTTTACAGAAAGATATCCAGACAGGCCCTATATCTAAACTTTTGTCAATGTCATGGGGCTAAATTTTTACTTTAGGCACAGCCTTGAGCAAGATACAAGCTTAACTGTTCCAGAAGCAGCGCTAGAAGGTGCTGTGACTCAGACAGCCACCACAGCTTCTTCCTTGCTCCAGGAAATCGGAGTTTGCTGCTGGCCTATGCAACAGCCCCTGCACTGGCCAGCAAACAGGAGAGATGGAGTCAAGGCTTCACCCATTCCCCACCCTTCTCTCCCCGCTTCCTGCTCCAAGAGCATATGGAGGCAGGTCTGGATAGGCAGTATAGTGCTATAAGGGGGGTGGGGGTTCTTACTTCCCCTTCTCTCCTGGACTGGCATGTAATCCAAGTCACAGTCTAGACCATAATTTAAAAATCTCTGGCACTGGCATCCCAAGGCATTGCATGTATTCTGATCTACAAACCAGAATATACAAAGCAGCTTTTAAAGCAAGTATCCAGCTGTGGAATTGGTCTATACTGTTTTACTTCCTAAAAATTAATTGTATCACATCTTAATAAAGAATGCTTGGAAATAAAAGAAAGCATCTTGCATTTCACTTTGATTATAGAATAGTTTTACACCATGTTGCTGTGGAGTAGGGTCAAATAGTCATGTTTTAGAAGACTAATTACACCTTATAGGAGATATTTTGACATAGATCTCATAGCTTGTTCCATCTTGAGTAATTATAAAGGTCTTGTTCCATCCAGCTAAAAAGGCAATTGTGATGCAGGAGCATCACAGAATACATTGGAAGACCTCTGTGGGCCGAGGGATGTATAGGATCCAGCTGAGAATAGGGAGGAATAGGGAGCACAGTCCAGCTTAGTCAGCACAGAGCATCAGAGCGTGGGCAAGAGTGGGATCCTCCTGGCAGCTCCCTAGCCCTGTTCTGTTTTATGACTCTGAGCAGCACTTGTTTTAAAATACAGGGAAGAACCAATATTAAAATGCATACAGCTCACCTACAATAATTTCTACTTTGGACTCTGCTTACGTTTCTATTGTAGTCAAATGCAAAGTCTCATTGACTTTAGTACCGGATTGATATTTATAAATAAATGTGAACCATGTTTGTCATAGGTTATGTGTAATATGTATGATAAAAAAATTATAAATGTCCAAAGCTTTCTTTTGGAAGAGAAAACAAAGCAGTGGTGCTCACTACTCCTCAGGTATCTATAGGGACATGTAGCACAGAAAGTACTGTAGGAAAATGTTCCCCAGATAAGTAAAGGGATACTCTGCCTAACACAATAGGACCCTAGGCATTACCATAATAAAAATTATTAATAATAAGAAATAGATCTTCCATTTTTTGAATGGTAAATACGTCTCTCCTATTCATTCTTTACCCAGTCATTCAGAAGTTCTAGAGGTGATTACTAATGTCTGCTATGTAATTGCACTATAGAATGCCAGCAGTAGAAGTGGGGCATTATCCTGAAGAGACCTTGAAATTATGCTCAGTCCAAATTGGGCTGAAACACTGCATTTCCATGGTACTGGTGGGCCAGACAGCAGGCAGCCTGTTCACACGCTACAGTCCACTGTTTTCTATGGAAAAAAACCCTAGTAAATCTTAATATGGCACAGTGAGGTAGAGGGTGGGAGGCAAGGAATTGGGCATGCTGGGACCACAGGCATTGGTTCATGCATTGTGTGACTCCACAAACCCAACTGCACACTGTCAGTGGGGTTCCGCATAGCCACAGGGGTTGGTTCATGGGGATCTTATTGCAGAGCCTTGGAACGTAAGCCTGTGTGTAGAGATTGAGTCCTTTTAGACTACAAATTACTAATAATAATGGTACTGAAATTTTTCTGATGGCATTTCAGTGGTCTAGGTGGAAAAAAGTTGTGGTTTTGCTCCTACTCCGTATGGGCATCTACCCACATCAAAACTAGCACCATAGTCAATAGTCTCAGCACAGAGGCAAAGAAATTAATGGCTAAACTACCCTTGTACTGCTAGAGGTGGTCTCTCTTCATCAGGACTGAGACGCATTTGGAAAGGGAAGGTAGAAAAGCTTGTACTCTTTCTTGTGCCACCAGTCAGACACTAATCAAAAGAAAAGAATAAAAAGTTTTAAAAAGTAGAATGAAACATTTCTGTAAACAAAATAAAATGATGGCAAGTGATAGAAAGAATGTTCGTACACCATTTCAGCTCTTGAATATTGTTATGTTAGAGGGAGAGCTACTGACTGTCTATCACCATAGTGGCTGAGAGATTTCTTGAATTACTGTTACTTCAGTTACAGTATTGTGGACTACAGCTGATATCTGTTCTCTTTCACAGTAAGCATCTCATTCTACTAATTTATAAATTAAGATAGTGTGACTTGAGGAAAGGCTCTTGATTGGGACATAGGACCACTTGTGTTCTAATATGAACTTGATTTGGGCAAGTTACTTAATATTGCTGTGTCTACGTATCCCTGTCTGATGCTGTGATTTTCTTAATATGGATGTTACTTATCATTTTGATATAATAATTGATATTACTGAAGGTAATATTGCTCAAATTTTATTAATGAAATGAACTAACAAGATGTGTATGCAACATAAGTATCTCCCGATCTTTCATTTTTCCACCCCATAGGTTTCCACCTCTGGTTAACTGTTGTTATCCCTTGCTGTGTCATGTCTGAATGAAGCCCTAGTATTGCAACTTGCATGTGCATGGGTGGACTTTTGTGTCCCTCCAGAACCCAGTGAAGTCAATGGAGAGTGGTCTATGTGAGTACTAAATTCTATCTGCATACATGCATTTACAGGATTAGAACCTTTGCAAGATTTGCTGGGGAGGGACCCTTCTTTCTCACTTGTCTGTAAAGGACCCTGATTACTTGGGCCCTATATAAATAAATAATTGTAATACTTACCTATATCACAAGGGTGTCTCAAGGGTTAATTATAACATTTGTATAGCACATTTAAGGTATCTATCTGGTCTACCAAATGAATGGTTTCTTCTTTCTTGCCCCTTCAAATTAAATAAAGTTTAGATTGTTTCATGGACTTTTCTCTTATATTAGATCCCTGCTAAAACTGAAACAGGACAGAGTACACTAACTACTTTGAAGCATTAATAACTTAGCCTGGATTTTTTCAAATAGGCTTTGTCCATGAGTCCTTTCATATGATTTTCATTGTCCTTCATTTTTCAGAGGTTTGAAAGTTGACATTTATATCAATGATCTCCCACACAGTCTCCCACAGTATTCTTGTCAGCAAGTTAAAGAAGTATGGGCTGGATGAATGCACTATAAGGTGGACAGAAAGTTGGCTAGATTGTCGGGCTCAACGGGTAGTGATCAATGGCTCTATGTCTAGTTGGCAGCCGGTGTCAAGTGGAGTGCCCCAGGGGTCGGTCCTGGGGCCGGTTTTGTTCAATATCTTCATAAATGATCTGGAGGATGGTGTGGATTGCACTCTCAGCAAATTTGCGGATGATACTAAACTAGGAGGAGTGGTAGATACGCTGGAGGGCAGGGATAGGATACAGAGGGACCTAGACAAATTGGAGGATTGGACCAAAAGAAATCTGAGGTTCAATAAGGATAAGTGCAGGGTCCTGCACTTAGGACGGAAGAACCCAATGCACAGCTACAGACTAGGGACCGAATGGCTAGGCAGCAGTTCTGCGGAAAAGGACCTAGGGGTTACAGTGGACGAGAAGCTGGATATGAGTCAGCAGTGTGCCCTTGTTGCCAAGAAGGCCAATGGCATTTTGGGATGTATAAGTAGGGGCATAGCGAGCAGATCGAGGGACGTGATCGTTCCCCTCTATTCAACATTGGTGAGGCCTCATCTGGAGTACTGTGTCCAGTTTTGGGCCCCACACTACAAGAAGGATGTGGATAAATTGGAGAGAGTCCATCGAAGGGCAACAAAAATGATTAGGGGACTGGAACACATGACTTATAAGGAGAGGCTGAGGGAACTGGGATTGTTTAGTCTGCAGAAGAGAAGAATGAGGGGGGATTTGATAGCTGCTTTCAACTACCTGAGAGGTGGTTCCAGAGAGGATGGTTCTAGACTATTCTCAGTGGTAGAAGAGGACAGGACAAGGAGTAATGGTCTCAAGTTGCAGTGGGGGAGGTTTAGGTTGGATATTAGGAAAAACTTTTTCACTAGGAGGGTGGTGAAACACTGGAATGCGTTACCTAGGGAGGTGGTAGAATCTCCTTCCTTAGAAGTTTTTAAGGTCAGGCTTGACAAAGCCCTGGCTGGGATGATTTGTTTGGGGATTGGTCCTGCTTTGAGCAGGGGGTTGGACTAGATGACCTCCTGAGGTCCCTTCCAACCCTGATATTCTATGATTCTATGATTCTATGATCATTAAACATTTTTGTGGTTTTGTTTTATTTTGTCGGTTCTCTCAAAGTCCACTGAACTTTTTTTTATTTAAGATCTCTTCAGTTTAAACCCATGTTTTGGTTAATCTGCAGTCTTTGACTGGTTTGTCCCTGTTCCTCCAGGGTATTTATTCTGTTAATTAACCCCATGAACAGTGACTACCCTGCTCTTTTTTGCCCATGTCTAAGTGCAGATTTGGCAGTGTGTGTGCATGCCCTTCATATAGATGCTAAACACCTCCTCACAACAAATTTTTTTCAGCAGGTTAACTATTGAACACATTCTTTTGTTTGTTCTGATGCATTCTATCCCATCTTGTTTCTGATAACTAGTACACTCATCCTTTGCATTTCCCTCAAGACCTGCATTTGTGGTTCTCATTTGTCATGTATTATTTGGTTTTGCATGAGTAACTTGCTGGGCCTCACTTTTACTGGAAAAAATGGGTTGGTTCTGAACCCCTCGGAGTGCAAGGAGTTCCCCAAAGTATTAAAAAAAATTATGTTCCAGACCAGTACTTAGCTACTTAGCACAGAAACCAGGTTATCAGGCAATGCAAAAGGAGAGAAGAACCTTGTAAAGTTTACTAAGGATAGAGAGGAGAAGTGGAACCGACAATACCCTTCAACAAAACCACTATTTGCGCCTTTTCCCAAGGAAAGTCAAGAATAAGGGGTGGTTACTAATTTTCTGTCAAAACTTTTTCAATGGAAAATTGGGTTTTTGACTTAAATAATATTTTTTGCAAGAAGTATCTGCTTTCCATGGAAAATATCAAGTTTTCATCAAAAACTGGATACCAAACACAGAAAGTTTGGGGTTGTCACTGAAAAGTTGAAATTTTCTGCAGAAAATTTCAGTGAAAATTATCTTTTTCATGGAACTTTTCAGTGGATAAAGATCTCCAGCTCTAGTCAGGGAGAGGGAACATTTAAAATTTTTAAGTATTTTGTTCCAGCTTATAGCATGGACAGAAGTTTGGTTTAATTCTCATTTTATCCAAACTTATTCATCGGGCCCTGTCAAGAACTTGTGCTGGGGCTAGAATGAATAACTGAACTAATTTATTTTCATCCCAGGTGGAAGTCAATGGACTCTATTGGGGATATACAAAAGATGAATTTGGCTCAGTCATATGTAATTTCATAGTATTCATATCATTTCAATTCTCCTCAAAAGCCTGGTCTGTCATATAGCCTGGTTTCAACTGATTAAGTACAATTATTCAGCTTTAAACAAAGGAAAGTTAATTGCAGTTGCTGTATTAGTTCTCTGGTATAAGTCTGGTCTTGTATAAATCTTTTGAAATACATTGCTTGTGATTGTGAATAATCGTTTAGTTTGTTGTTTCACAGAAAAAAAATTACAAAATGCTATATAAGCCCTTATTAATGCCAGAAATGTCACCAACATCATTTTTCTGCTATGAATAAAGGAGACGAATATGTAACCAGATGCAGTAAAAATAGCCACTTTTTTGAGGGGTGGGATGTCTATTTCTGAACTGGTGAGCTCATACCACACTGTCACTTTTTGTAGTACTGTTGTGAAGAATGACCTAGTTCTGTCATCTTTCTGGTATCATCGTTTTGTAACAAGGACTAAAAACTATGAGTTATTGTATTAACTTACATTACATTTTTTCCCAGTGTGTACTTTTTGTGATTGATAGAAAAAAAACCAAATGTCTGTGAACTTTGAAGGAATTGGTCATTTTTTGTTGTTAAAAATTCCTACCCTGTTGTGTAACCTTTTTCAGCATTTACGCTGCAAAAAATCTGTTCAAAGCTACACTTGCAAAAATTGTATCTCCTTTAATCATTGGTGCTCCCAGCATTCCATAGCTACAGCATCTGCTGCTAATGAGGGTATGAATGGAAATTTTCCAACAACAGAATGACAACATATGTCCAGGCTCTATTCCTTTCCTTGAGAATGTGGGTGTGCAGTGCGGTTGGGGCTGGCTTGCCATAAGGTGGTGCAGAGTAGCCTTAAAGCAGCCGGAGAAGGCCACTGAAAAATGCTAGTTCAGAGAAACTCCACTGGTGTAAGTCTGGTGGAAGCTGCTTCGGTGCTAACTACACCAGCCACCCCCAATGTATAGGGAATGAGGGGACTTGGGGGAACAAAGAGGACCTTGGGAATTATAAACCAGTCAGTTTAACTTCTATACCTGGAAAGACACTGGAAGAAATTATTAAATAATTGATTTGTAAGCACCTAGAGTATAATAGGATTATAAGGAATAGCCAGCATGGTTTTGTCAAGAACAAATCATGCCATACCAATCTTATTTCCTTCTTTGACAGGGTTACTGGCCTAGTGGATAGTGGGAAGCATTAGACATGATATATCTTAATTTTAGTAAGGCTTTTGACACAGTCCCATATGACATTCTTATAAACAAACTAGGGAAATATAGTCTAGATAAATTTACTATAAGGAGGGTGCACAACTGGTGGAAAGATCAGATCAGTCATATTAAAACACGCATTATTTGCTTGCACACCTCTTACCAAACTATCCAAGTTACCCTCTGTATCAGTGACCTGTCCTCTTCATTATTTATTTACCACTCCTACAATTTTTGTGACATCAGCAGACTTTATCAGTGACAAATAAAGATCAATCCTTAAGTGCATAGGTTGCCCTACAGTGGTTGGCCCTCAGAAAATAAGACCCCTGGAACCTCAGATAGCCAGTTGAACGCCTATAAAAGAGACCTATCTTTCTGGAGCCAAAGATCATGGGTACTCTCTGAGCTGGTGACTCATCTGTGTTCAGCAAAATTAAGTAGGAACATTTGGATGAAATGATCAGAAGAATCCAGTGAAAGGGGAAGAGGAAAGTCTGTCAGACCAGTCAGGAGAAATTGGGTGAAGAGGAAGGGTGGAATCAGGATAGAACAATCAGCAAAATCTTTCCTCTTGGTGAGGATAATCTCCTGAGTAGGGTCGTGGCAGATCCAGACTTTGCGATATTTAAAGTAGACTATACAAATTGTCAAAGAAAATACAGTAGTAAATAATCCCACAGTAGCCATAGTGAATAGACAAAATCCCTCTAATTTCCATTACATATATTGGGATTGGATAAATGGATTAGCTGTATGTTTCAGCAAACCTCATGCATAATTAAATAGTTAACAGGGTTTCTATTTATATGATCAGAGAAAGCAGCCCTCTAAGGTGGACTGGGAGTAGTTCACAACTGTCCTAGAATTGTTTCACACTGTCTGTATGCAGAATCATGAAGACATCATTCAATTTGTGCACATTCAGTACACGTTTGGATGCTTATCTTCATGAGGGCTAGAAACTTACTAAAAAAAACAAAGTTATCTGCAGAAAGTGATGGAGCCAATTAAGGAATGCTGGAATGATAAACTGTCCTGTTCTCTGAATCCTTGATTTTTCTAGAGTAATCTAAACCACCCTATTAAGTGCTGTTTTAGGAATACTCAAATGATTTGGTTGGAAATTAATAGGTTTTAATGCCATTTAGAAAAATGACCAAAATTTATCATGCTGCAGCGGGCAGACTGAGGCTTATGGTAAACAATTTACCATTTGTATGCAAATACTTTGCCATTTCATTTTCTACCCTAATATAATTTATATACACTACAGAGTAATAATGTATGTTCTAATCTGCTCTGAAATAGTTGTTAATGATTTTGGGTCTGGGAACCTAGTATTCTGGAATTAAATGGTTTCCTGAGTTACTGTTAGTGTTAGGAATATTGATTTATGTTTTCCTGCAGAGTCTGGTGGTTGCTAAGGAACCAGCTTGCATTATTTCTGTGACTGTAGTGTTGACTCAATCTACAAAAAGAAAACAAAAGACAAATGTTTGATTATCATGTTGTCACCTGGAAAGAAGGTAACTGACAAATCTCAATAGAAAAATATCCCTAATCTGTATTAATCTATTTAATTATTTTTAACTCAACATACATTCTTGTCATAAGTACTTTTCAGGAGGTTATATGGATAGTTAATATTTTCTTGCATTTGAGAGTGTGACTAAAGCTATACTCTCATCTTTCATAAATTAAGGAGGGTCAGTCTGGTTCAGTGTTTGGGTGGGATGCCTAGGGGATGCTAGTAGCGGTCTAGGTGATCTAATACTTGACACTTTTCCATTTGAGTCTCTGTTAAGTATAACAGAGCACTGTATTGCTAGAGATATCATATTTTGGAGGAGAGATAAAACCAAAGTCCTTAACACTTGATCCCTTGGCACTCTTTGTAAGATTAACTCTGGGGTCCTGGACAAATTTCAATCTTGATTAATTACAGTCTGTCTACCTAAAATCCTTCTAATGGTCTTCTTCACTTTGTGTTCTAAACTGTTGTATAGAATGGCTCTGTACTGCGAGGGCCTGATCCAAAGCCCATTAAAGTTACGTGAGCTTTCCACTGACTAACAACTTTGGATTAGACTCTTGAACAGCTACGGCGATTCATCCTAGAGGTGGCTGCATTTATGTGATGAGCAAAGCGATTAATGCGTATAGATATGCTGTGCAATCAATTAGTAAAAGTTTGAAACAGGCTTGGATGTATCCACTTGGATAAAAGATGCTAACTCAATAAAAGATCATTTTTATTATCATTAAACAGTTTGCAATTCTAAAATTAGGCTTAAAGTGGTGTTTGTAACCTAACTAGAAAAGGAGGACTTGTGGCACCTTAGAGACTAACCAATTTATTTGAGCATAAGCTTTCGTGAGCTACAGCTCACTTCATCGGATGCTCAAATAAATTGGTTAGTCTCTAAGGTGCCACAACTACTCCTTTTCTTTTTGCGAATACAGACTAACACGGCTGTTACTCTGAAACCTGTAACCTAACTGCTGATCTGATGGTAATCCGATAGTTTACACTTCACCTTCTGGTTGCTCACCTAACTGCATGCAGCCTTTTACTTAAAACAGAACTCTCCAGATCCAAATGCAGCTGCTCTTCTAATTAATTGAAAAGGAAACCTCTCTGATAGCGTGGCTTGCATTAAACTCAAGTTATTTGGTCCCTTTAGTGGTCATAGTGGACAAGCACTCAACATGAGCTTCAAGTGTGATGCTGTGGCAAAAAAGGGAGATTGTGATCCTTGGATGTACAAACACAGGATTTGCAAATAGGAGTAGGAAGGTGATTTTACCTCTACATATGGCATTGGTGAGACCAATACTAGAATATTCTCACCTATGCTGGTGTTTGAAAAGGATGTTGGAAAAACTGGAGAGAGTACAGAAAAGAAACACAAAAATGATTCAAGGCATTTCTAGAAGATATGCTTTCAACACATTATGGGCTCAATGCAGTGGTAACTAGGTGAAATTGCATGGCCTGTGTTATACAGGAGATCAGACTGGATGATCTAATGTATTCCTTCTGGCCTTAAAAATCTATGATAGCCTTCAGAAACAATGACTGTACTTACTTATGTCCAACCCCTAGACAAGCTGACATATACAGTATGCAATATGAGCTTCCTCATATGTAACTTATATTCAACAGATATCTCCCTCATCCTTCATCTCCATCTTCTGCTCCCCAGCTAATCTTTCTTGTTCATTTAATGTCAGAATATATATACAATGTGGGATTTTCTAATTTTTCCGTAGTGTTTATGTGGTGCTGACAGACCCCAGTCAGTAGCGGCCAGTATTAAAAGACCGGCCTCTGGAGCTTAATGCATGAGCCTCTACTGCATGAGCGAAAAGACATATGTCTCTTAGACAAGGCTATAGCAGACTCATCAATCTCTAGCTAATCTCGCTGCCACTAGAAGGAGCCAGAGTGCAAAACCAAGCAAGCGTAGGTTGCAATACACTTATAACTGAACTTCTCTGTACAGAAGTGGTTCTCAAACTTTTGTACTGGTGACCCCTTTCATATAGCAAGCTTCTGAGTGTGACCCCCCCTTATAAATTAAAAAAACTTTTTTATATATTTAACACCATTATAAATGCTGGATGCAAAGCAGAGCTTAGGGTGGAGGCTGACAGCTCACGACCTCCCATGTAGTAACCTCACGACTCCCTGAGGGGTTCCGAGCCCCAGTTTGAGAACCCCTGCTGTATAGCATCATTTGGAATAGGCTCAGAAGAAGGGAATGTGTGGGTGTTTTCATTTCAGATGCTATAGCAAGGATTAGATATCATGGTGGTAAAATAGAATCTACCTTCAGATACTGCACATCACTTCATCTATCTAGGTTGAGTACTTATCTGGTTCCCATTACCATAGTGTCTGAGCATCTCACATTCTTTAATGTGTTTTATCCTCTCAACACTCCTGTGAGGTGGGGAAGTACTTTTATCCCCATTTTACAGGTGGGGAAGTGAGGCACAGGAAGGCTAAGTGGCTTGCCCAATGTCACAAAAAGAGGGCCTTGAACCCAGCTTTCCCAGATTCTAGGCCACTGAAACGTCCTTCTTTTTGATGCTATCGTAAATTAACTTCAGTCTTTTGAGCGTTTGCTCTCTTTAGGGAAGGGATTTGTGTGTGTTGATGCAGGAAATCCCACACCTCTTTCAGAGACCATTTCAGTAATATTTTCTGTTGTGTGTTTAACTTTGGTCAATGGAAAACTTAAAATTAACATGTTCCATTTTTAATTGGCTATTCAAATAAATGAAGTGATTTAAATAATGGTTTTGTTTTGAGATTAGTTCTTTAAACAGCACTTTCTGAACTCTGTTCTATCAGAGAGATGCCAGTGTCTAATTTTCTTACTCTTTCTTTTAGCTGAGTATTAATTTATAGATGACTATAATGGGAAATGAACGTGATAATGTACAAACAAACACAAATATTTCTGAGAAGCGTCTTGTGAACTAAGGATTTCTACACTACATAGACACGTGTTATTTTCAAATGTGTTCATGAAAACAGTAAAGAAAAGCAGAACTCTTCCAATTACACAGTCTAGCATTGAGGATAGCGTGGCTCTGTGATGTTCCAGGCTAGCTCCGAGGGGTTTAGGACTGTAGTTCTGGACGACACACCCCACTTAGTCAGTAGAGTATACTCATTGCTCTGCTCTTTAGAATGGTGTATCCTGCTCCCCCTTAGAATCATAGAATCATAGAATATCAGGGTTGGAAGGGACCTCAGGAGGTCATCTAGTCCAACCCCCTGCTCAAAGCAGGACCAATCTCCAATTAAATCATCCCAGCCAGGGCTTTGTCAAGCCTGACCTTAAAAACTTCTAAGGAAGGAGATTCTACCACTTCCCTAGGTAACGCATTCCAGTGTTTCACCACCCTCCTAGTGAAAAATTTTTTCCTAATATCCAACCTAAACCTCCCCCACTGCAACTTGAGACCATTACTCCTTGTCCTGTCCTCTTCTACCACTGAGAATAGTCTAGAACCATCCTCTCTGGAACCACCTCTCAGGTAGTTGAAAGCAGCTATCAAATCCCCCCCTCATTCTTCTCTTCTGCAGACTAAACAATCCCAGTTCCCTCAGCCTCTCCTCATAAGTTATGTGTTCCAGACCCCTAATCATTTTTGTTGCCCTCCGCTGGACTCTCTCCAATTAATCCACATCCTTCTTGTAGTGTGGGGCCCAAAACTGGACACAGTACTCCAGATGAGGCCTCACCAATGTCGAATAGAGGGGGTAGACAGCTCACTCTATGGGAGTGTTCTCACTTCCTCCCCAACCTCTCTGGGATAATTTGCAGTCCCTGTACCCCCTTCAAGCACAGTGATGGTGACTGTCTTCAGAGATGACAGTCAGCATGGATTCACCAAGGGTAGGTCATGCCTGACTAATCTAATAGCCTTCTATGATGAGATTACTGATTCTGTGGATGAAGGGAAAGCAGTGGATGTATTGTTTCTTGACTTTAGCAAAGCTTTTGACACGGTCTCCCACAGTATTCTTGTCAGCAAGTTAAAGAAGTATGGGCTGGATGAATGCACTATAAGGTGGACAGAAAGTTGGCTAGATTGTCGGGCTCAACGGGTAGTGATCAATGGCTCCATGTCTAGTTGGCAGCCGGTGTCAAGTAGAGTGCCCCAGGGGTCGGTCCTGGGGCTGGTTTTGTTCAATATCTTCATAAATGATCTGGAGGATGGTGTGGATTGCACCCTCAGCAAATTTGCGGATGATACTAAATTAGGAGGAGTGGTAAATACGCTGGAGGGCAGAGATAGGATACAGAGGGACCTAGACAAATTGGAGGATTGGGCCAAAAGAAACCTGATGCGGTTCAATAAGGATAAGTGCAGGGTCCTGCACTTAGGACGGAAGAACCCAATGCACAGCTACAGACTAGGGACCGAATGGCTAGGCAGCAGTTCTGCGGAAAAGGACCTAGGGGTTACAGTGGACGAGAAGCTGGATATGAGTCAGCAGTGTGCCCTTGTTGCCAAGAAGGCCAATGGCATTTTGGGATGTATAAGTAGGCGCATAGCGAGCAGATCGAGGGACGTGATCGTTCCCCTCTATTCGACATTGGTGAGGCCTCATCTGGAGTACTGTGTCCAGTTTTGGGCCCCACACTACAAGAAGGACGTGGATAAATTGGAGAGAGTCCATCGAAGGGCAACAAAAATGATTAGGGGTCTGGAACACATGACTTATGAGGAGAGGCTGAGGGAACTGGGATTGTTTAGTCTGCGGAAGAGAAGAATGAGGGGGGATTTGATAGCTGCTTTCAACTACCTGAGAGGTGGTTCCAGAGAGGATGGTTCTAGACTATTCTCAGTGGTAGAAGAGGACAGGACAAGGAGTAATGGTCTCAAGTTGCAGTGGGGGAGGTTTAGGTTGGATATTAGGAAAAAAATTTTCACTAAGAGGGTGGTGAAACACTGGAATGCGTTACCTAGGGAGGTGGTAGAATCTGCTTCCTTGGAAGTTTTTAAGGTCAGGCTTGACAAAGCCCTGGCTGGGATGATTTGATTGGGGATTGGTCCTGCTTTGAGCAGGGGGTTGGACTAGATGACCTCCTGAGGTCCCTTCCAACCCTGATATTCTATGATTCTATGATTCTATGAAGGGTGGTCCAGTGGTCAAACCACTAGCCTGGGACTTGGGAAACTAAACTTCAGTTCCTAGCGCTGCCTCAGACTTCCTGTGTGATCTTAGGCAAATCATTTAGTCTCCCTCTCTGCGTCAGATCCCTAGTGTAAAATGGGGAGAATAGTAAGTACTTCCCCACCTCACAAGAGTGTCGTGAGGATAAATATATTAGACTGTGATGCACTCAGATATCCTGGTAATGGGGGCCATGAAAGCCTAAGATAGCTCTAATAATGTGGCATGTGGCTGGGAGGACTCTCAGGGCCATCCCCAGTGCATCTCAGGGCCGAAGAGAAACTGGCTCCCCCCTATGATTTACTTGAAACCAAAATGAGCAAAGTGCATCCCATTGATTCGAAATAATTGTGAATGGAGCGTAAGTATACAAATTTCAACACAAGAGGGGAAGATGCCATTTGCTGAATGCACTGTGGAAGCCGGGCTCTTCTGCCCAGCAAACCTGAGAGATCATCACAGCAGGAAGTTTTATTCAAAATCTGCTGAGAGTTTACTGCATCTGAAAGGCGCCTTAACAACTTGGAAGATGCTGAATAACAGGATTATTTGGTAACTTCATGCTTTTCTTCCATGCCACCAAATATACATGAGAGATGTTCCTCATAAAAATCCTTAAAGCCATTGTCCCTCTAATGATTCCTGAACATTTATATAGCTCACTGGATTGTGAGCATTGCTGCATACTGTATCAAATATATTTGTTTCACCATTAGCTTGTATTCCCTCCACCTTACTTATCTGCTCCTGTAGTCTCATCATATGTTCAGACTTTAAAGGCTTTGGAGCAAGGTTGTCTCTTTTTTTTTAAACTGTGTGTGTGTACAGTGCCTAGCACAATAGGGGCCTGATCCCTGTCTGGGGTCTCTAGGTAGTACTACCATACAAATAATTAAAATAAAATTTCTGATATATAACAGGTGGCACAGCACATATGTGCTACTTTCCACCTTGCTCTGCCCAATGGTCCTATATGCTACTGGTTAGCCTCCCTCCTGGAGGAGTCTGTGCCATTGAGAGGACACTTTGAAAGGAGACAACACTAGATCTGAGTGAACTCCATTGAGGCCCCTCCTACCCAGCCAGTAAATAAAGCTGAAATCACTATAGCTGGGTTAGGGGGCAAAGCCTCAGGAGAGGACCAGGCAGCACTACCCAAGGGACTGGAGACAGACATGCCTGATTCCCCCCAGGACTACACTGCATGCTGGGAGTGGAGTTTAGCGAATGAGGAAGGAGTATGTGGTGTAGCAAAGGGACATTTGCCTGTTAGATGTTCACACTGGCATGTGGGGAACCAAGTTAATGGACTCCTGCCACAGTTACCGTGGGGGAATGTGTGTTTATCATTCATTTAGATATGTGGGTGCTGTTGTTTCCCAAACTGACACTGTGTTCCTTTGTCCCAATAAAGTTTTCTTTGTTTCATACTCAGAGTGAGTGCTGGTGAGTGGGTGAAATATTGCCAGTTAAGGACACCTAGGGCAGTGGTTCTCAACCAGAGGTCCGGGGCCCCCTGGGGGGCCACAAACAGTTTTCAGGGGGTCTGCCAAGCAGGGCCACTGTTAGACTCACTGGGGCCCAGGGCAGAAAGCCGAAGCCCCGCCATGTGGGGCTGACGCCCGGGGCCCTGAACCCTGCCACCTGGGGCTGAAGTCAAAGCCTGAGCAACTTAGCTTTGCAGGGCCCACTGTGGTGTGGGGCCCTGGGCAATAGCCCAGCTTGCTACTCCCGAATGCTGGCCCTGGCTTTTATATGCAGAAAAAAGTTGTTGTGGCACAGGTGGGCCATGAAGTTTTTATAACATGTTGGTGGGGGATGGGAGGGGGTGGCTCAGAAAGAAAAAGGTTGAGAACGCCTGACCTAGGGAACATATTTTGCGATCCCAGGAGTTCTGGGTGGGAGCTCGAGCCAATGGGGTTTGTTAGTTTTGAGAGGCACCCCTTAGCTATTTGAACATGGTCCTTGTTTCTGCCCAGCTGACAGAAGGGTTACAAAAGAACAAAAACTCCTGTGTCAACTCGCCCTCATTCACACCCTAAAAGCCTGCGAGTAAGTTTGCCTTCACATTTATAAGCAACTTTTTCACAGCTCAGCTGATTCATGTTTTCCCTTTGTTTTGTTCCTATGGATTTGAATTCCTTTCCAGTTTCTCCCTCTGCTTTCCACAGTCCCCTCTGCTCACTCCCCTCTTCTTCCTGTGGAAACAAAAGAAAACCTTTCCTTTTAAAGAGCCTGCCTGTGGAGCTGAGGGCACTGACTACATGGAAAAATGTGGGGAAGCCAGTACCCTACAAAAATCTGCTGGCACATGGTGTAAAGTACACACAAGTCATGACTCTATAGACAGCAAGCAGTTATTTCTATTTCAGTATGGCACCTTGGTTCCCTCTTGTTAAAGAGGCTCATGGGTATGCTAGATAGCTTGCTTTTGTGGTAAGGAGGGCCTTTACAGCTCTCTGTTTTCAATTCAGGCAGTCATCTTACCTAGAAGCCTTTATACTGACATAGACTAGTGTAACCACCTCTGTCCATGCAGCTTTGGGCAGCTAGAATATGTATCCTATATTTGTTACATTGAAATTTGTCTGGCCACATGAGGTCAAAATGGCTGTCTTTGTTCCAGATGCCTGTTCTTACAATCTCTCAGAAAATAAAATATTTGTTAGAAACCGACAGTGTTTCTATGATCTGAACCATTGCCCCGTTTGCTGCTAAAATAAGGAAAAGGCAAGTTGCATGGTGATCAAATAAAGGGTAGGTCCTTTCTTATTTATAAGGATTTTAACATTGGATTTAGTTAAGTTTTATTGTAATGCTTTTCATTTTTTTATGCATTGCTCTAGGCTAAGTTGCCATTAATAAACCATTGATTGATTGACTTGCTATACACCTATTAGCCAAGTCCTAGAAGAGCTTCCATTCTCATTATTTTGGGCAGTGTTTTCACTCTTAGCATTCTGTGTCAAAGCAATAAAAGGATTTTTCCTTAGCCACACAGGTATAATCCAGTGAAACTAAGACTTCTGAATGCCATTCAGCTATGCAAGATTCTATACAGCTAAGACTCAAAATCCATGGGTACAGCTGAACTTCATTATTGGAGCTGATCCTGTGCCACTGAAGTCAATAGAAGTTTTTCCATTGGCTTCAAGAATCCAGGCTCAAGCCCTAGTGCCAAGCTAATGAGCTAGCTAACATATACTCTGATTATTCTTACCTTTGAGATGTCTGGTGACTCTTCTAATTTGTAGCCTTTCCAAATCATTCTAGTAGCACTCAGTCAATACATAGATTTAACTTTCATACAGAGTAATGTAACTCATCCCCTCAAAAAGGCATCTTGTAGACTTTTTTTAACCCTTGAGCTATTGCTTTGTCCTCATTGATTGAGAATAATTGATCCTTATTTATATCACCTCTTTACGTAGCTGTGGACAGTTATGCCTCCTTTCAGCCTTCTTTTCTCCAGTCCAAACATGGCTAATTCTTTCAATAGTTGCTCTATAGATCTTATTTCACTTCAAGGATACAGAGGTAAAAAAGAAAAAAAAATCAGGCCATAAAAAGACACAGCAATTAAATGGTTGCTGTTTCATTTGCTCCCATGAGTGAGCAAAGATCAGTAGATAAAATGAAACCCACTAAGTGAGATTTATAGCAGCAGTTTGTATTTAATACATTGAGTAGGAGTAAGAATAATTTTGTTGGCTTTTTTAGAGTAAATCACACCAAAGGATCCAATCCTTGGTACAAGCTACACCCTTAAACATCAATGAAAAAGTGACAATATAACTTGGAACCACACAGCATGCAATTCCTTGCTATATTTTTGGAGGGGGGGGGGGGTATCTCACTCTAGCCAAAGGGATGAGTTTTGAAAGCTGCATGTTGAATATCCCTAGAGTATCCTTTGTTTTGTTTTCTAGGGGGCCCTCCAAATCCCTGAGGATTCCCAGCTATTGTTTTTTCCATCCAGACATTTTCCGCACTTGCAGCCTTAAGGCAAAGCCATCATCTTTGCAGCCAAGGCAAACTCTAAGTAGCCTCACGCCCTATATGAAGTGGGAGGCACCTTCCCCCTTGCAGGGACTGAGCATAAAGCTTCTCCAGTGCTCAGAAACCCAGTGGTCAGACTAGCAATGATTTGTGTCTAATTCTGGAAGTTTTGCACTTTCACTAGTTTTAAAGACTAGACGTGTAGTGTGTTTGCAATGAGACATTGCTTAGATGAAGCCGCCCTTCTCCAGCCATCTTTAGAAGCACTAAATCTCCCACTACCTATTCTGACTCTCACAGTGGAACAAACTGGCGGTGTTTGTCCTGATGTGGGAGCATTTTAATCCTCCTATATCTGGAGGAGAGTGGGTGGCTGAAGGGCTCAAATTCTATTTCACTCACAGCCTTTTGTAGATAAATGTAGACAAAGATGCCTTTACAGCTTTATGGAAAGAGGTCCATGAATGCCTAGAATCAGAGGATTTGGAAGATGTGACCACTGAAGAAGCAACATCAGAAGAGTTCACAGCCACAGTTCACTGGTTAATAACTCTGGTGTCTCTAATAAATGTAGATAGCATGTTGTGATTGGCTGGTTGGTGTCGCAGCTGTGCACTACTGTGCAGAAGTACACAGCTGTGACCTCATCATGAAAAGAAGAGAGGGGAAGCTGCCTGCTCATTATGTTAAATGGGTAAAACAAAAGTGAAGGTGGGGAGGGAGAAATGCTTTCCGCCACTCCACCCTATTTCCCTTCCCATTTAAAGCTCCCAGGCTGAAGTGTCCCTCCGCTAGGCTTCCTCTTCTGCCAATACTTTCCTTCCTTTCTCCCTCCCCTAAATTGTTAAGAAACTGAACTGGGAGCTTTAAACTAGTTCCCAGTTCAGGTCCCTAAACTAACTTTAATCTTCAAAGTTGCCAAACTGCCTCTATAGCTCAGCAGCAGGGCTCACGGGGGGTGGGGGTGGGGGTGGGGGGGGGGCGAGAAACCAGTGACTTCTCTTGTTCATAGTCGGTGGTTGCACAGTTAAGGCCCCTCTGAATAGGGAAAGGGCTTCAAGCTTTGTGCACTAGGCATCTCTAGCCCTCAGCTGACAATTCTTAAAGGTATAGGTTTACACTTGTAAACTAAGTTGTCATCATCCCTGTCATAACCATACAGCTAAGGGTAGCCTAGAATTCCTCCTTACCTGTAAGGGGTTAAGAAGCTCAAATAACCTGGTTGGCACCTGACCAAAAGGACCAATGGGGAAAGAAGATACTTTCAAATCTTGGGGTGGGGGGGGGAGGCTTTGTTGGTGTGTTCTCTGGGGAAAGCAGAGAAGCATCAGGTCAAAAAACTCCTTCTATAAACCATCCTGTACAAGTCTCTGATATTACAAAAAGAGTAAGTAAATAAGGCAAGGTGCATTAGATTACCTTTTTTTTTTCAACTTGTGAATTTTCCTTTTGCTAGAGGGAGGTTTATCCCAGTTTTTTGTAACTTTAAGGTTTTGCCTAGAGGGGAATCCTCTGTGTTTTGAATCTGATTACCCTGTAAAGTATTTACCATCCTGATTTTACAGAGGTGATTCTTTTACCTTTTCTTTAAATAAAATTATTCTATTAAGAACCTGATTGATTTTCCATTGTTCTTAAGATCCAAGGGTTTGGGTCTGTGTTCACCTGTACCAATTGGTGAGGATATTGTTCTCAAGCCTTCTCCAGGAAAGGGGGTGTAGGGCTTGGGGGAATATTTTGGGGGAACAAGACTCCAAGTGGTCCTTTCCCTGGTTCTTTGTCTAAATCACTTGGTGGTGGCAGCATACTATTCAAGGACAAGGCGGAATTTGTGCCTTGGGCATGTGCAGGAGTAAGTTCATTAACATCTGGAGCAGAGATTCCCATGATGCAGTGCATCCCTGCTTTTCTGGTCCCAGAGTTCAGTGCGGTTCTCCATTCTCCATTCTGTATGCAAATTGAGATGTCTCCCTGTCCCATCTTTCATGCAGATGAGGCTAGGGGAGTTGTCTCTGTTCTTCATTCTGTATGCTAATGGAGATGTCTTAATCTTGTCACCCTTGTCAGGAGGGGTCTAGGTGTGTCTCCCAATGCCCTTCCTTCATTGCTCTCTGCAAGTTTTTTTCTCTGATGGGTTTTGGTTTAAACAGAGGCTGGTGGGGGGGGGTGTCTTTCATGAGTCAGACAGGCTGGATACTGCACCCTGGTTCCCCAAGAACACAGAGCTGACTGGTATCAATATACACAATAAGATGCATTGGAGTCATTCAAAAATATTCTGTTTTAATTGTAAACTAGTATGCAGATAGCTGGGTGATGTTAGTGGCCTGTGATATACAGGAAGTCAGAAGCATGGTGATCCTTCCTGGCCTTAAACTCAATGATTCTAACATACTGTAACCCATTATGAAATAGTACATATCCGCTTGCTATGGCTCCATGAATGCTTGGATGCTGTCAGTATGTAGCTCACTGTTCAGAGTGTATTATGTATTCCCAGCTTGGAGAATTTCCACCTTTAGATCAAGCTGTAGAGCTCTGAAGGTTCTTGTTCAGTCCCCAGGTGGTGACCAGCATGATGACCTGTCTTCACCAATTTGCTCCCAGAATTAGATTTCTACTTTCTTCCCTTAGAAACAGCAGAGTGGGAGGTCCACACGGAAACATCTTATGCCAAATGTGTTCAGATTCCCCCTCACCCAGAGGTGGAAAGGGATATTCTGGCATTTCAATTCAACCTCTTCATCAGACCATTTTTGCCTGGTCTCCCACCTTAAATTTTCTCTTTTCAGCTATATTTCTAGTTTAATTCAAAAGAAGCCAGAGCACAGCTCACAAAAGCAATACACTAAAGAGCAGGAGAAAAACAATCAGAGAAAAGACAGCCCTTTCAATGGTAAGTAATTAAACCCAACCTTAGGTGGAAACTGGTGCTGTGTACAAAGATTTCTTTTCACAGCAGTTCAACACAAAATATTGATTTAATAGCTTTTGTAACTTGTCTCAAATTTTAATTTTCCTAGCTGGTGCCCAAATGAGTGGTATTCCGGATGGTATAGTTACAATCTGCAAAGACCTACATTGAACAGTGTAATACTGAGACAGGGTGCTCTAGTCACCACTGGGCAGCATCTCCTCCTGGCAACTAGCTCCAGCCAGTTCAGCACCCCCTTTCTTCTCTGCCACCATTGCTCTTCCAGCTCATGGAGTCACAGTACAGCCACTTCATGACCTGGCCCTTCAGCTAGGTCACTCTGTGTTTTCCCCTTCTGGAATAGTCTTTTAAAGTCCCTCTGCACCAGCAGTGCCAGGCAGTCCTTACACCTGCTGCCCTGTCACTCCTGCAATGACTCAGGCAGTCTTCCCATTCACTGCCCCATGCCATAACACTCTTCTACTCTGGAGTCAAGTCCAGGGCCCTATAGTGAGCAATTAAGGTCTGCAGCTATTCCAGCCTTACTGCTGTCCCCAGGACTACTTCCTACCATCCTTCTCCAAGCTTTTCCTTCTCCAGCCTTCCTAGTCCGACTCCTCTCTCTTAGGTCTACTAGGTAAACTTTGTCAGGCATTCCTATCACCTCTTTACCACAGGGAGAGAGACATCAGGCTTCCTCCCTGCCACCTCCCACGCTGTTGCCAGCCTCCTGACTTTATAGAAGCCTTGGCTGTTCCCTCATAGGTGACATTCCCTCTGATTAGCATCGTCAGCTCCACCTACATCTCCCCCATTTGCCGTTTACTTGGCTGACTGGGCTCACCTGGCCAGAGCTTAATTTGTAATGAAAGAGGTTCTGGGGCTCAAGAATTTTTTTTTTACTGTCATAACTGACACAGCAAGCCCAGAGGTGCCAGGTCTAGAAACTGCCAAGTCTAGACACTGCACCTGGCCTAATTCAACTCTCTCAGGACCAGTGTACGGAGCACACCACATCCCAAACACCAAGGTTTGACCTTAGAAATCAGCTCAGTTTTAGGGGCTATGTTAGAGTAAAAGAAAAAAACAGCATCAAAATTATGACAATCCAAATCCTAATTAGATTTTTCCAGTCTTTGTTACAGTACATCAGCTACAAATCATACCAGAGGAAAGTGTATGGAAGGCACCTATTATTACCATCACTTTCTTTCTTGAGTTTAAACTACCAGCATTTCTCTTCAGTAAAATATCTGCAAGCTCACATGAACTCATTCATTTATTTCATTGTTGTAACACAGTTAGCATCTGTGAGGAAGATCTTCTACATTTGTGAGATTTCTCCTCACAATAATTCTCTCTAATGGTATTTTCAGAGTTGATGCACTTACCATGCCCCTTCCCCTTGTTTAATATTAGGGAAATAAATCATATTATTGATTTAATTGAATGAAATAATGACTATCCATGCCAGTGCTAACATGTGTACAGCCCTCACTCCAGCAAATGCAATATATGATGAGTTTAACTGCTTTAGCACAAACCTGTTATACTGACAAACTCAACTTCATCTTGCTCACTGGGCTGTCAGTTTAATATTTTATTATATTGCACATAGCAGAAAAATACACACTTGTCTTATCTTTATCTCTTCTATTTTTCGTGTCAACTCAGAATCACAAAATTATTGGATTCCTCTCTATGGACTTGGGAAGAAAAAAATACTACTTGTCTAAAAGGACAAGCTTAGTAAATAAAGATTGGCCTGATTCTACTTCCATAAAGTCAGTGACATAACTCCCACTAATTTCAAGGTGCTGGATCATGTTCTAGAGCTGTAGAAATTGCACCTTTCAGATCTAAGGTCCCAATTCTGCAAATCACTTTACAAGAGTAATCCTTTTGCAAATGGTTTGACTTCACTATGACTACTGTGAGTAAGGACCACTCATGAGCAAGAGATGCAAGATAGAGACTAATTCAGTCTAATCTAATTCTACACTCAGGCCATGGCTACACTAGAGAGCTCCGCCGCTGTAAATTCTCTAGTGTAGCCGCTCCAAGCCACTGGGTGAGAGCTCTCCCATCAATTTAATTAATCCCCCTCCACCGAGCGGGTGACAGCTTTGTTGGTGGGAAAGCTCTCCAACCAACATAGCACTGTTCACATCGGCACTTAGGTTGGTGGAACATCTCTCACGCAGGGGATGGCTTATTCACACCCCTGAAAGACATAATTGGTAGTGTAGATGTAGCCATTAATTTTCTAGAGTGAAGCGCTGTTAGCTTCTGTGTAAAGAACAGCTTCAATTTTTTGTAATCTGGGTGACATAATTCAGCTGATACCTGGCATTTTCTTCATCAGCAGTATTATAAGGACATAAAGGGCTCTGATGAGTCGACCAAATACATGACAGACAGTAAGGCTTG
Source organism: Chelonia mydas (assembly GCF_015237465.2). Lineage (NCBI taxonomy): Eukaryota > Metazoa > Chordata > Testudines > Cheloniidae > Chelonia > Chelonia mydas. The sequence goes on from NC_057852.1 coordinate 107,959,114, forward strand.
AAGATTTTTCCTTCAGATTCTTTAGCAAAAGTTCAAGTTAATTAGGGAACTGGAAGTGATCATTTACTCAGTCAGAACATTAATGTAGGTTTGCTTTTCCTTCATAGTATCCCTTCTGCTCCTGCTTCATTGGCAAACTCACTACAAAATGGTTTAATGCAAAGTACACCAACCCTAGCAGATATGTTCAAAGATCTCATTTACACGTTGAATTGAAACGGTCCAGAAGTTCAACCTTTTATCACTACTGGTGTCACTGATTTATTAAATAGTGCAGTATTTCCCTGCACATACAGTATTACCAGACTGATTACTAAAGCTACAATTTCCACACTTTTGGGAAGCACTCTAGTGTAACCAAAGAATCTCAAAGTGATTTACAAATTATAAAGAGCAGCACGAGGTGCAGATGCACATTCCAACTAGGCTTTGTGGTGGTAGAGTCTTAAGCCAATCACTATGTCATGATTAGTGGAATGGGAGCGAGAGGGCCCAGGTTCCCTGCAGGGGCTACTATTGAGGGAACACCAGGGGAACAGGAAATGAGAGGAGTCAAGCTGGACGTGACTGAGCAATATTTAATAAAGTTCCACTTGTTTAGCTTAACGTGCATTCAGCTTCACTCTTCATTAATGAAACATGGTGACAACGTCTGCAGTGTGAGTTCTCTGAAGTGCAGCAGCTGGTAGCATGAGCATGGAATGTGATCTGAAGCCCCCTAAAGCCCTGGATTTTGCAGACAATGGACAGCTATGGACCTGATGGAAGGAGGAGTTCCAGCTGAACACAGACTTGGCCATGCAGAAGGACAACAGCAGCAGGAAAGAGCTCTGAAGCTCTTTACTGCCTCAAGCGTCACAGCAGTCCCAGAAGTGCTGGGACTGATCCCCAAAGGAGACTGACACTGGGGAGTGACACAGGTTTTTCACTAAGGACCTATCTGTCTACAATGCATACCCTACACGCTGCCACAAGAAGTATGTGTAGCTACATTCTGCAGCAAAAAGCAGGCTGCGCCCATGCTGCAATGTGTAGCTACATGCCAGAGCCTCTCACTGACAGGGATGGCAGCAGGGAAAGGCTTGGCAGCAGGGAACTGCCAGAGCCTTTCCCCACTGCCGGAGCCTTTCCTTTCCCTGCCGCCAGAGCCTTTTCATGTGGGGGGAGAAAGATTCCAGCAGTGGGGCAGTACACTGATAAAAATAGCAGTGTAGATCAGGAAGCACTGGTAGGGTGAGTAGAGAGCCTGTAAGGTACGTATCCAGATACATACCCACAAAGTTCAAGAGTGTCTTTATTCCATTCAGCTAAATAGTGCCTCACTTCTACCTGGGCTGGGGGTGGGTGCAGTGTATGTACTCAACACACCACCAAAAGGTGGCTGATGTGATTAGGCCCTATTATGGCGTCCCCTGAATAGATATGTGGACACAATTGGCAACGGGCTTTGTTGCAAGGATAGGTTCCTGGGTTAGTGTTTTTGTTGTGTGGTGTGTGGTTGCTGGTGAGTATTTGCTTCAGGTTGGGGGCTGTCTGTAAGCAAGGACTGGCCTGTCTCCCAAGATCTGTGAGAGTGATGGGTCGTCCTTCAGGATAGGTTGTAGATCCTTGATGATGTGTTGGAGAGGTTTTAGTTGGGGGCTGAAGGTGATGGCTAGTGGCATTCTGTTATTTGATTTGTTGGGCCTGTCCTGTAGTAGGTAACTTCTGGGTACTCTTCTGGCTCTGTCATTCTGTTTCTTCACTTTCCTAGGTGGGTATTGTAGTTGTAAGAACGCTTGATAGAGATCTTGTAGGTGTTTGTCTCTGTCTGAGGGGTTGGAGCAAATGCGGTTGTATCGTAGGGCTTGGCTGTAGACAATGGATCATGTAGTGTGGTCTGGATGAAAGCTGGAGGCATCTAGGTAAGTATAGCGGTCAGTAGGTTTCAGGTATAGGGTGGTGTTTATGTGATCATCGCTTATTAGTACTGTAGTGTCCAGGAAGTGGATCTCTTGTGTGGACTGGTCCAGGCTGAGGTTGATGGTGGGATGGAAATTGTTGAAATCATGGTGGAATTCCTCAAGGGCTTCTTTTCCATGGTTCCAGATGATGAAGATGTCATCAATGTAGCGCAAGTAGAGTAGGGGCATTAGGGGACGAGAGCTGAGGAAGCATTGTTCTAAGTCCGCCATAAAAATGTTGGCATACTGTGGGGCCACATGGGTACCCATAGCAGAGCCGCTGATTTGAAGGTATACATTGTCCCCAAATGTGAAAGAGTTATGGGTGAGAACAAAGTCACAAAGTTCAGCCACCAGGTTTGCCGTGACATTATCAGGGATACTGTTCCAACATGACAAGTTGAACCATTTTAGCAGTGTGTGCAAGAGCAGAGGAAGATTCCAGAAAGATTCAGTCAGACATGTAAAAGATGGGGAAGACACAAAAGACAGCAGTCGTGACACTCCTTGAGCATATGCAAGAGCATGTCAGGTTCAGAATAAGAAAGCAACAAGGAATAATGCCAACCTCTGTGTATGCAACAATGTTAATAGGGAAACAGACATACAAGTCATGGATCTGACCACAGTGCAATGTCAGAATCTACAGTGCAAGACGCAAAAGGGAAAGTCCTAATGACAGTGGAGACCATTTTAAAAGCATATGGGGATGTTTTCAAAAGCGACAGGTGCCTTGAAGGAAAGCTGCGCCTCGAAGTAGGTCCCATGGTGGAACCTATGTACTTACCACAAAGGAAAATTCCAGTGGCACTACACAATCTGGTACACAAGGAGCTTGGAAGTCTGCAGAGCAGGGGTGTTATAGCACCTGTAGAGGCCAGTGCATCCTGGGTAATCAGCCTGGTGGTGGTAAAAAAAACATCAGGCAAATTACATATTTGCAAAGACTCAAAGCTACTGAACTGGGCATTGAAAAGATTCCACTATCCAAAATTGATGACTTCTTGCCAATGGAACAGTTTTTAGCACATAAGCCTGGATAAAGAGTCTAGCACGCTGACAACCTTTGCAACACCATTTGGTCACTACAATGTGTGCATGTGCTGATGGAAAAAAACACAGCACCAGAGGTGTTCCAGAAATGATTCACACAAGCACTGGAAGGACTGCTGAGGGTGCAACAAGATAATTGCAGATGATATCCTCATTGTAGGTGAAGGGAACAGTGATAGAGAAGCTGAACAAGACCATGTCAGAAAGCAACAAGCTTTTTTTACAGCAGTGCAGGGACAAGAACATAAAACTCAACACAGAAAAAATGTAACTCAAACAATATAAGGTAAGATAAACTGGACATCTGATCACCACAGTGGGACTGAAAGCAGAGCCCAACAAGATCAAGCCCACTCCAATAAATGTGAAAAGAGCACAGCACACTGAAGGAATGACACATTTTATGCCCAAGTTCTGTCCTCACCCAGCTGCAGGAGCAGAATCCATAAATTGGCTAACAAGGCAGGACGTTTGAGTGGGACTGGGCAGGTCCCCAACAGCCAGCATTTGATGTGCTGAAACAAATGATAACTGATACCCCTCTCCTGACATACTACCAGCCAGAAGAACCATTGACACGCCGGTAGTGTGATGCATTGTTGAAAGGATTGCAGGAGCAGCCAGTTCCTTATGCCAGCAGAGCCATGTTAGAGACTGAACAGGGGAAGATCCAGCTAGAACAGGGGTGGGCAAACTATGGCCCGTGGGCCAGTTCTGGCCCGTCGGGGCTTTGGATCTGGCCCATGGGCTTGCCACCTCTGTGGTGCTGCGGGCCCCGCACCACTCCTGGAAGCGGCCGGCACCATGTCCCTGCAGCCCATGGGGGAGAGTGGGGGCAAAGGGCTCTGTGCACTGCCCTCGCCTTCCTCCAGGGGTCGCAGGGACGTGGTACCGGCCGCTTCCGGGAGCAGCGCAGCATGGGGCCAGGGCAAGGAGGGAGCCCACCTTAGCCCCACTGCACACCGCTGCCACCCCAGAGCCGTTCCAGGTAAGCGGCACCAGGCTGGAGCCTGCACCCCAAACCCCTCCTGCACCCCGCACCCCAGCCCTCTGTCCTGAGCCCCCTAACCCCCTGTCGTACCACTCATGGACCCCGCACCACAACCCCCTGCCCTGACCCCTCGCCACACCCCAGCCCGTCCTGAGCCCCCGCTACACCCTGCTGCACCCCAACCCCCTGCCCTGAGCCCCCTCCCACACCCCCTCCTGCACCCCAACCCCTTGCCCTGCACTCCCTCCTGCACCCCAACCCCCTGCCCCAGCCCTGCATGCAATTTCCCCACTCAGATGTGGCCCTCGGGCCAAAAAGCTTACCCACTTCTGAACTAGAAAAAGAGCTTCTGGCAGTAGTATTTGGAGTGGAGCAATTCCATTAGTACATCTGTGGCCACCCAGTAATAGTGCAATCAGGCGACACATCCTTAGATAATATATATATGGCAAAGCCCATATTTTTAGTGCTCCAGAGAGATTGCAGCACACACAGATGTGACTCCAGATAGAGATCAGATATTTTTCCAGGACAATTACTGGTGTTAGCTGACACTCTGAGCAGGGCATATTACCCAGCATCAGTGGGTCAGGAGAAGGAGATCCAGACACTGAATCCATTAACATGCTGCATTATCTCCCAGTTTCAATGGCAAAGCTGGGGGAAATCACAGAAGCTATGGGAAAGGACATCCAACTACAGGCAGTGAAGGAGAGTGATACTAGCAGGGCAACTAGAAGACATAAACGAAGTAGGGGTAGGAGCATACTTATATTTTCAAATTAAGGATGAGCTGAGTATGCAGACAGGAATGCTATTTTAAGGACAGAGAGCTGCTGTCCCCACCTTGTTACATAGGGGTGTCATGCAAAAATTACATGGCTTACACCTGGGTATTGACAGCTGTCATAGATGAGCTTGAGGCAGAGGCTCTGGAACAATTTGTATAGTGGGGGTGCTGAGAACCATTGAAACATATAATGGAAACCACTTCAAGCCAGGGGGTGCTGCACCTATGCTTGAGTGTGTGTTTGCTGGCTGGGAGTGAATACTCATCTCCATTCCTTGATAAAAGGGTACAACATCTGTGGCTTGTATGATAACCACTAGCATAAAGAGTCTTGTTTCCACATGAGCTGCCCACCTCACCATGGAAAAAGTAGAAGTAGACTTACTTACCTTCATGGGAATGATTACAGATGACCACTAATGTTTTTGGGAGGTCAATACTCCTCCTCGTACAAGAAGCCAGTCCATGAGTGGCAAACTGAAGGCCCACTTTGTGAAAGATATGGCATCCTTGACACTTCATTCTGTGAGAACAGACCCCAGTTGCCTCAGAAGAATTCAAGGAATTTCCACACAAATGGGAGTTTGCCCACCACACTTCCTCCCTAGCCTATCCACAGAGTAATGGTAAAGTGGCATCAGCTGTGAAAACAGTTAAGACCCTGATACACAAGGCTGCTTCTTGTGGTACAGATCCCTTGTTAGCATTTTTGGCACATAGGAATACCCCATCGGGGGGGGGGGGCGCAAAACAGTCCAGAGCAGGCACCACTGGGGCAAAGGACCAAAACTCCAGGCAGACCTGTTGCAGCCAGAAGGATGGAGATACCACTGAGAAGAGAGAGGCAACAATCAGAGAAAGCAGGCTCTAGTGCATGACAGGTCAGCCAAGAACCTATTGGCCCTTGAAACATACTGAGAATCCAGTCATTAGAGACACACCAGAAGGAGAAGACCAAAGGAGTCATAAGCAGTGCACTGGCACCAGAGTCACGAGGTGACTATGCAAGAGTGATGAGTGATCTGAAGGAACAGGAGACACGCTACCACACACATCCAGAGAGAGCCTAAGGAGATAATCACAGAATGCAGAACCCTAGTGCCAGAGGGCCAGGGGCTCCCTGGTATATACCAGTGGGTCACAACTGGCCTGACCAGCTCACACACTGTTGTAAATATTTATTTAAAAGGGGTCTTGTAATATATCATTGGAAAACTAGTGAGTCACTAATCATTAATATTCTCATGAGATGTATGTATGGTTAACATGCAAAGAACTACACAGATGTGCCGGAAATAGGTGACTACAATGTGTTTAACCCAGGCATGGCAGGAAAAGTTGATATACAGGTTTTTCTTAGACTGAGGGTTGTGAATTCTGACCTTGCGTGCTATGGACAATGGGTATAAATCAGCAATAAACAAAGCAATCAGCTAGCAGTCTGGGGGGGGGAATTAATTTGCATTATAAAATTGCAACAGGAAATATCACATGTGAGCTCATCAGGAGGGGACACTTCGATCAAGATGGCCTCACCCCCCTGCATGAGACGGGAGACTATATCCCCTAGGGGACCTTCCTGGCTCTTGAAACCAGGACAATGAAATTTGCACAAATATATGGAATTGGAAAAGGACTTTGAGTCATAGCCGCCAACTTACGGAATTGCCAGGGGGTTCTCGACCCCCCCGGCTCTGCCCCAGGCCCAGGCCTCACCCCCACTCCATCCCTTTCTCTAAGCCCCCACCCTGCTCTGCCTCTTCCTGCTCTTGCTCTGCTCCAGGCCCTGCCCCCACTTCACCCATTCCTCTAAGCCCCGATGTGCCTCTTTCCGATCCCTTCCCCCTGCCTCTTCCTGATCCCACTCCTCTCTCTCCCCCCAGTGTCTCCTGCATGCCACAGAACAGCTGATCGGCAGGGGGGAGGCAGTGGAAGGGAAGGGGAGAGCCAATGGGCAGGGCTGTTGGTGGGCGGGAGGCGCTGGGGAGAGGGGGAGGTGCTGACCCATGGGGGTTCCAATGGGTGCAGAGCATGCACTGTTTTTTCCCCATCAGAGTTCCAGTCCTGGAGCACCCTCAGAGTCGGCACCTATGCTTTGCATTATCCTTCACCTGAGGAGACAAAGAAACCAGGCACTGAGGGCTCTGTGTTGGATCCTAGCTAAAGACTGGCCAACCAGGCTGAAAAAATGACTGGGTAAGAAGACTACTTTGAACAAAAGACTCGAGTTTGTTAAGTTGCATTTTAGTCTTAGAAGCATTATTCACCCTGATTGTTTGTAACCATTTTGATCCCTATGCCCACTTAAATCGAGGTTCTATTGTTCATAAGCTTGTTTCACTTTTACAAAACCATCTCAGTGCCGTATATTAAATGAATGGGTAAAATCTTCAGCTAATCTAGCAGGCTGGTGTGCATTCTGGCTCTTTGGAAGCAGTAAACTTGACAACTTCTCCGAGGGTCCAGTGAGAGGGACTGGACACTGCAGGGGAGACAGGTTTGGTGAGAATGGAAGGGATGTCAGTGTCACCCTGTGGCAGTAACCAAGCAGGTGGTAGCAAGTGTGAGGCCATTGTGCTGTGAACATGCTACTGCAGCTCTCAGGGCTCTGGGCCAACGCTGCACAGAACAGAAGCACCCAAGGTTACAGGGCAGGTAATGACACAATCCCTTGCATGTGTGGGTGAACCCCCAAAGGGTCACACAGAAACAAAGAGAAAAGGAGGACTTGTGGCACCTTAGAGACTAACCAATTTATTTGAGCATAAGCTCTCAAATAAATTGGTTAGTCTCTAAGGTGCCACAAGTCCTCCTTTTCTCTTTGCGAATCCAGAGTAACACGGCTGCTACTCTGAAACAGAAACAAAGGACCATCTACAGGCCAACCCCACCGGGAGGGAGGATACTCCACAGACAGTTTGCTCAACTCAAAGAGAGGTGACAGGGAATCAAAGACACTCACAATGTGGTCACCTGTTGAGGAGACCAAACTATCTCAAAGAATACATGACCAGTTGAATCTATGTTAAAGGTAAGGCTTCAACTCAGCAATGTACTAGCAACCTCTGGCCAAAGGAACTCAGCTGGGGGATCTGGGCATCAATTATTTACTTTTAAGGTTTATATTAAAATGTTTGTAAAATCGGGGAGGAGGATGGAAATGGAGTCAGACAGCCACGTTCCCTGGAGGGGCTGTTATTGAGAGAATAGCAGAGGAACAAGGTGGAGTTAGGCTAGAAGCACCCCAGGCACATGGACAGAGCTGGGCCCAGGGTTCAATAAAGTTCCATTTGTTCAACTTAACTCGCAATGAGCTCCACTCTTTGCTGATGTAATAATCACAGAGGAGGAAATACCTCTTGGCCGTTTGGTAGCTATGCGCTGTTTTATTGTGGAAGAGAGCTGAAGTTCTGCAGGTGCTGCATTTTCCAGTGTTCTGCAATACCGCCCTGTAACTGCATTGCTGGGATAGCACCCCCTGGTGGTCTATCAGGACACAATTCACATGACCACAGGTCTCCATTGCTAGTCTCCATTTCTGTAGGGTCCAGCGTAGTGGTGCTTTGGCCCTGTAGCCAAAATACCCATCAGGCCTACCCCTTTTAGAGCATTAAGGTTCAAAGGTAGTAAGGAACAAAACCAAACAGAACTCAAAACAGGGTCACAGATAGTCTGAGCTCCTGTCAATTCTGCCTCCAGACCTTGTTGCCTTTCTAGCAGAGTTGAGCTGCAACCAAGCTTTTCTCCCTTCAAGCAAGGCAAAGCTCTGTCCTCCTTCCTGGTCAGCCCCAAACTGGGCTAGCTCTCCTCCTTTTTAGTTCTCCTCACTGCACCTGACACTGGCTGCAGGTGTAGCAGGGTGGGGCCAACGGGGTCCGCAGGCTTTCCCTGACCTTTTCATTGCTAGCAGAGAGCCTGTTAGCCTCCTTTACCCCATCATCAGAGCCGTACCTAGGATGAGGCGAGAGGGGCAGCCATCCAGGGCACAGAGCCAGTGGGGGCACAAAAATGGGGCAGGGTAGGATCAGGCCCAGTGGCGTCAGCCCCTTCCTGCAGGATGGGGCCTAGCAGCCTTGGCCAAAGTCAATGGGTGTAGTTTGGAGTGCAGGGGCACTGCATCCCCAAACAGAGGCCTGGGCTGGGAGCGGAGGGTGCATGGATCTGCTTCTCCTGTCAACTGTACCTCTGCAGCTGGATGCCGCCTCCTGGGTCCTAGTGCTGCTTGTCTTCCCCTTCTACATATGTTGGGCACCCTACATAGCTAGTATCCTGTTTTCTGTATTGGGGTGAGTGCCCATGATGGGGGGGAATGGTGGTGAAGGGGGAAGAGGCAGTGGGGTAGGAAGAGGGATGGGATAGGGCAAGGGGAGGGGCATGTGGGAGGGGGGAGAGGTAGGGGTAGGTGACAATGGGGAAGAGGGATGGGATGGGGAAGAGAAAGGGATGGGGAATGGTGAGGAAGCAGAAGCCCCATATGCAGCATCCCTTCAGCAGCTGGGGCTACCCCTTTAAGCCAGCCCATCCCTCCCCAGCATTGGCAGCCCACCTCCAGTGGGTAACCCTGTCGCACATACCTTCTCCAAATACCACCTCCAGTACCCTCCAAATATTCTGCCTGGTACATAGACACCCACTCCAGTAACCCCCTATGTGCCCTCCCCAGTTTCTCCTCCCCCTCCCTGTGGCAGTGTCCTCTATTTGGGAACTTGAAATATGGTATCCCTAGAGGTCGCTCCATTCTCGCAGCCTTGGTTTCTGGAGCTGGCGGGAGCAAGTCCCCACTGCCAGCAGCCCTGCTGCACCCAGTTCTTGGGCTGGGCACCAGGCTCTCATGGCAGAGCTCAGGCTGTGTGACCCCAAGCCTGGAAGCCATGGGGCAGGGCAGCCAAGGGGAGCAAGGGGTGGTTCTGCTCTGCACTCAGGGAGTGTGGGGAGAGTGACCCCGCTGCAATGGCAGGTCTCTGGGCAGTGAGCAGGGTGTGACCAGGCTGCTGAGAGGCAGGTGGCCAAGGGGGATGAGTACTGCAGGGAGCATATCATAGCAACCAAGCTCCATGGGCAGAGCCCGGCTCTAGGAGGTGTCACCAGCCAGTGCCAGGCTCCTTCGGGACAGAGGCAAAAGCATGTCGGCGCAGCCTTGGGAGCACCTGGCTGTGCAGAGGCGGCCGGCTTGGGGAACAGGGCAGGGGGGGCTGCTGGGAAGCCAACCAGCACCCCGGCTCCCACAGCACACAGAGCCAGGGGCCTGATGGCTCCCACCAGCTTCTGATCTGTCGGCTCCTTGCAGGAGGTGATGGTTTTCAAACTGTGGGGCGCTAAATGGGAGGCAGAAAACTGCAGCGGGGTGGGGGGGAGGCCATATGACCCTGCATGCTCCCCCAGTGTTGCTTCTAGGAGGCACAAATAGGATTGCTCACCCCGGGTGCTAAAATGCCTAATTACTGCTCTACCCATCGTTGCCAATGTAGGGTCTCTCTGCCCCATCACACCCTCATTTGTATAGCAGCTGGGATAGTTACAATTTGAGACAAGTAACAAAATCTCTTAAATCAACATTGTAAGTTGTTGAATAGCTCTGGGGCGGGGCGGGGGGGTGGAATCCTCGTAACAGTTTGCACACGGTGGTTTGTATACGGTATTAGTTTGTGCCAAAACTTCACTCGTGGCTTTTGGGTTTCATGTGGAGAAAATGTGAGCACTGCCGGTTTAGAAGATGCTCATCTACACATAGTTGCTGAAGTGCTGGGATAGCAGCTGCTGCAGGCTGCAGTTGTGCTGCTCTGCCCACAAAGTTATTGCTGAAGACTTCTTGCAATCTTTTGTCTGCTTTGAAATTTCCATCCTTGGCAATTACGATTTTCCAGTGAATGAAAAATACATTTTTTTGCTTTTAATTTTGATTTACTGGATTTAGTCAACTTGTCTCTTCTTATTTCCACAGTTTAATCAAATCAAGTTTTCAAAATTCCCTTTCTCTGCTGCACTGACACTTAAATGTCTTTACTTTGACACATCAACTGCTCTAATTCAGTTACATTTTCTTATATTGTTCTCTTCCTTCTTTCTCTCTTGTTATTCTGTTTCTCCTCATCCTGTAAATTTCTCTCTGTAGCTTGTTCTCTTCTAACCCCCTAGCCCAAACGCTAAAAAGACTGAAACCTAAGATCTCATTGCCCATCAGTGCCCATTCACCACAAGTAAAATCAATTCAAATTAATTTGAATAATGAGAGTTCCACCAGAATGCATAAGGTATCTTTTCTATCTCCGTAACTGACAGCTCCCAGGCCAAGTTAGGACTTTCTTCTCTGCCTAGCCAGAGAAATAGGACTTCCTTCTCCTTGACCCCATTCTGATCAGGGTCTTTTCTGGGGATCTGTGGCTCCCTACTTATACCCAGCCTTTAAAAGCGATGAAGAAAAATGACCAGTGAGCTAATACAATTTTAATTTACTCCTGTATCTGATGGAGAAACTGGCGACAGGTAGGTCAGGAATAAAGAGAATGTCAAAACCAGACCATATCTCAGGGGGCAATGTTAAGTTTAGGTGGGCGGTGTACTTCCAGGAGCGTGATAATGACTGTTAGGGATTACATAGATCTTTTATCTTTTCATTTCCAAGGGAAAGGACTAATTTTTACTGTGTCCCTCAGTATCTAGAGCAATAGAATCTTGATCTTGATTGGAAGCTCGGGGTTCTACCATAACACAAATAATACATAATTGCTAATAAAAACTGTCACATGGAGTTAAGGTGGAGAGAACGTATCTCTAATTTATGAGTATAAACCTGAGAGGGATGTTGCAATTATCCCTCAAACAAGCATTAAAAACTTGGTAAATTCAGACTTAAGATAAAAATTAAAATAAATCCATAAAATATTAAAATATTATTTTATGGAAATCCACAGTTCAGTTAAGGCTGAACTCCACCCTGTAGTGATGCCATGCAATAAGCATACAATTTAGATTAGTGCATAATAGTGTTTGTACCTAGCTTAGGTGAAACTGAATTTTAAAGATGTTTGATTTTTTTTCATTTGTATTCCCTCCTGGGTCACTACAGGGTACTATTCCCTGCTCTGTCATTGATCTCTGTGTGACCTTTTCCTCTGTGCAGCTGTTTTTCTTCCCACATTTTGTCAGTCATCTTTATTTAGCTTGTAAGCTCTTCAGTGCAGAGACTCTCTCTTTTACTAAATGTTTGCACCGTGTCTAGCACAATGAGGCCCACATGTCCTTTGGAGCCTCTAGCTCAGGGGTTGGCAACCTAGGGCACGCGTGCCAAAGACGGCGCTCAAGCCAAATTTTAATGGCATGCTGCTGCCTGCCGGGTCCCAGCCGCCAGCCCCACTCAGCCTGCTGCCGAATCCAGGCTGGGACCCCAGCAGGCAGCAGCATGCCATTAAAAATCCTGCCCGCCCCGGCCCACTCTTCTCCGCCTCCCCCGCCCCATTCCCGCGGGGGCAGGGTGAAGAAGCTTGGTCCTGCCGGAGGCTGCTGCAGGGCAAGCAAGGTCCCCCTCCCCGCCTCTCCCCACAGCCTGCTGGGTTCCTGCCCCTCCTCCACTCCCTCCCTGATGCCGATCAGCTGATGGCCCTTGCGAGGGAGGGGGAGAAGCGGAGCTGCAGGGCGCTCACTGCTCCGGGGAGGAGGCAGAGAAGAGGTGGGGACGGGGCCTTGGGGAAGAGGGGTGGAATCAGGGCATATCCCCTCCAGCCCCCTGCCATGAGCTGCTCAGGGCAGGGGGCTGGGAGCACCCCCACGACCCCAGCCCACATCCCCAGCCCTCTGCCCTGACCCCTGCACCCCCCTCCACACCCCAGCCTCCTGCCCTGACCCTTGTACCCCCTCACATGCCCCCAGCCCCCTGCCCTGACTCTTGCACCCCCTACATTCCCACCCCCACCCTGAGCACCAAACGGGGAGCTCCTGCGCCCCACCCCTACCCCCACATTCCCACCTGCACCCCTTGCACCAAATGGGAACTGCCCAGATAAGCACTCCACCCCCAAACCTCCTGCCCCAACCCTGAGCCCCCTCCCTCATTCTAGCTCCTGGCCCGACCCTACACCCCAACCCCCACCTGCTCCTTCACCCCCAGCCCTCTGCTCAGTGCACTCCCACCCTCAGCTCAGTGCAGAGAGAGAGGAAGAGAATGGACTAGAACCAGGGAGAAGGTAGGTATCTACTTTATGTGGGCAGGGCCGGGATCCCAGATTGGCAGCGGGCTGAGCAGGGCCAGCAGCCGGAACCCTGGCTGGCAGGAGCTGGCAGAGGGAACCCCAGACCGGCATCGGGCTGAGTGGCAGCAGGCTGAGCCGCTCAGCCCACTGACGGTCTGGGGTCCCGGCCGCCGGCCCCGCTCAGCCCGCTGCCAGTCTGGGGTTCTGGCTACCGGCCCCTTGTCAGCTGGGGTTCCAGCTACTTGCCACGCTCAGCCTGCTGCCAGCCTAGGTGAACGGAACACCAGGCTGGCAACGGGCTGAGCGGGCTGGTGGCATAAGATCAGCATTTTAATTTAATTTTAAATGAAGCTTCTTAAACATTTTGAAAACCTTGTTTATATACGACAATAGTTTAGTTATATAATACGTAGACATAAAGAGAGACCTTCTAAAAACGTTAAAATGCATTACTGGCACGCAAAACCTTAATTTAAAGTGAGTAAATGAAGACTTGGCACAACACTTCTGAAAGGTTGCCGACTCCTGCTCTAGCTTTTCTGTAATAATTAAACATAATTAATCAGAGAAGAACAGTGGGCTGAATAGAGTGAATGCAGAGTCAAAGCAACTGCATATAAAGTCGTACACCTAGACAGAGGAAATAAACAACATGCCTACAAAGGGGGACAATTATATGAAAAGCAGGGAGTCTGACACAGGTACAATGCCTGACTTTCTTTTCTTTTTAAAAGGAAAAGTCCTGCTGTCCCCTCTGTGGGTGTGGAGGGCTCTGCATGCAGTAGAACCAGTGTGATTCTGTTATGTAGGAGCCTCAGGCTTTGTCAAGTCCCCAGGGGAGTCCACACACCCTGTGTTCTACAGAGCCTAGCTGAGCAGCGGGACTTAAGCACAGAGTATGGCTTGGCTGATAGGGTTGATGGATCCGCAGCATTGCCTCCTACCGAGCAAGCTGCACAGACACAGCAGGGTCTATGATACTCTCATACTGCAGTTGCAGCCACAGAGGGGTTCCACTGAGAGTTGAATTAATTCTATGACAGTTTAAATTACAGGCTGATTTTTTCCCCCTCTCAGTTTTGTGACCTGCGGGATGCTTCTGCTGCTGGATGGCCACCCTCTGTATATGCTAACTAATTACTAGGGCACCTACAGATGGGGACAAGCTTGTTTGTTTTGTTTTGTTCAATTCAAAACATCACTGGTCCGACACCAGACAGTGTTTTATAGGAAATACCCCCAAGATCATTCCTAGCCTCTTCGCAGTATTTTCAAAATGTTCTGGGAACAGTTAGAGGAGGTTGTGCTCAGAAGCCTTAGCAAACAGATGACCTGTGCAGAGTACGCTAAAGATCCAGAATAGAACTGGTTGGAAATTTTCCAACAAAACAGTTTTGTTGGCTAATAATGATTCATTGAACCTGAAATGTTTCACGGAGCATCTGGGGTTTAATTAACTTTTGAATCACAGGCATGGTTTCTAGTGGGTTGCCAGGGACACCAGGCCTTTCAGGGTCCATGGCTCCACCATGCAGATGTCCCCAGGACCAGAGACCCCAAGCTCCCAGGCTCCTTGTCACAGAGCTGGGAGCCTGGAAGCCCTGTCAGTTCTGGCTCTGATTGGGAATCAGCTCCCAGCTCTACAGCCAGGACCCTGAAACCCCTGAGAACCCCAGCTGCAGCCAGACCTCTCAAGGCATTCAGGGAAGCCAGGAACCTAGAAACCCTTTGGTGCCTCAGGGCTTCCAAGCTCCTTGCATGGAGCTTGAAGCCCTGGAATCTACTGGGGCTTGGCTCTAGGCTCAGTGTCAGGGGGGCCTGGAAGCCCTGAGAACCCACAGGGTTTTCAGGCTCCCAGCTCCACAGCAGGAGGGGAAGGTCTCAGAGCTTCTAGGTTCCCTGCTGTGGAGGCTGGAACTTGGAAGTCTTGGGATAGGTTTCCAAGGTCTGCAGCTCTGGAGCAATCCTCCAGTGCAGACTGACTCAGGCTGGTTTCAGAGTAGCAGCCATGTTAGTCTGTATCCGCAAAAAAGAAAAGGAGTACTTGTGGCACCTTAGCGACTAACTAATTTATTTGAGCATAAGCTTTCGTGAGCTACAGCTCACTTCATCGGATGGATGCAGTGGAAAAGACAGTGGGGATATTTATATACACAGAGAACATGAAACAATGGGTGTTACCATACACACTGTAACGAGAGTGATCAGGTAAGGTGAGCTATTACCGGGAGGAGAGGAAAAAAAAAACCCAGGCTGGGGACTCCTGAGCTTCCAGCATCCTGGACCAGCTGGCTCTCCAAGCTGCTCAACTCCTTCAGCCTGCTGAGCCAGCTGTCCTGCAAGTTGGGCAGGCAAGGGAACTGGTTGGTCTAGGAGTCTGGAAGGCCCAAGATCCCCTGGGACAGCCAGCATGGCAGGGCTGCCCCATAGCCACAGACCCTAGGAGTCCAGGCAGCTGCATGATTCTTGTCAGTTTTACTTCTGCCTTCAACAGCAGTAAAACTGGCAAGAATCATGTCATCACTCCACAGCTGCCAGGGATCTGGGAAGCATTTTTTGTTGTAGAAACACCATAAACAATAGGGTTTTTTTGAATTTCTAGTTCATGGGAAATTTCAAAATGTTGAAATTTCTCATGAACTGGAAATTCCAAGTTTAGGCCAGCTCTAGTCTAGATGAGCCAAGTGGCCTTTTCTTGTCTTACTATCTATGATACCCTGCTACTATTCTACTAAATCAGCATTAGCCCATTAATTAGTTACATGTATTAAAGTATTTTATTTCCTTTGCAATTCTATTGCTGATTGTAAAATGATGTTAGTTAATGAACTTGAATTCAAACAATCAGTTATTTTCTATGTGTAATAGCACCATTATGTCTCCCAATGGTGCATCAAATTAATGCATTTACATGGTTATTGGATTGTCTTCATTATTTTCTTACTTCACATTAGATTCCTGATTATTATCATTATTGTTATTGTCTTCATTATTATATGTATCATTATTAATATCAGGCAATCAACTTCTCACTCTACTCTGCTACATTGCTTGTATTGCTAAGTGGTTCCTAATTGTCTGATAATTGCCCCCATAATAGTTCACTATTCTGTTTTAGGATTTTCTGTGTCTGAAGACCTTAGACTTGGTCTGACTTCTTAAGAAGCCTTACCCTGTGTCAATGATGTATGTGACCAATGTCAATGATTGTCTTTGTTCTAGATCAGATTCACTCAATCTTTCCATATAAGATTATCTTTTTCATCCTTCCACTTCTCTATGCAGATTCTCTATTTATTCACAGTATGAGAA
This sequence comes from Chelonia mydas, assembly GCF_015237465.2. Lineage (NCBI taxonomy): Eukaryota > Metazoa > Chordata > Testudines > Cheloniidae > Chelonia > Chelonia mydas. Next base: position 107,975,389 of record NC_057852.1, read on the forward strand.
TATCTATGATGAGACTCTGAAAGTTCATAGTTTCTTCACAAAAGTGGAGTCTGGACTTGCCCTGAGCATTTTGCTGCTCTAGACAAACTTCAGCATATGATCCCCATCCATTGATCTCTCATCCCATATTCCTACTGTTTATTGTATTGTTTAACTTAACAGGGTTGTCATTAACCTATTAAACAATGAAAGTGTTTAATTGAACTGAATTGTTCTCTCTTTTCCTCAGTCCCACTCCTTCCCCTCCTTTTGTGTTGTATTCTCTCTTCCTTTTCCCCATCCCATCAATTTCAAGGTAGTTCTTCCCTCCTCAGTATTTCTCTCCACCCACACCCCACATAGTCTCATCATTCACTCTGCAACCCTCTCCCCATTCCATCTAAACATAGTTGGTAAGTCTAATTATAGACCTCCCACCATTGCTAGTGTCCCTAGAGATCTACCATCATTCAAAACGCAACATTTTCACATGTATTCAGGGAACAATCCAACTTTGTAATGATCAAAAAAATTAAAACTAGGGCTAACAGTTAAATTTACATTACATTAATTTTATGACATGTTTTAATCTTTCTCAGCACATTTAATTGAAGCACTGTATATCATGTTGCCTTGTTTGTTGGTTCTCCATCCTCAGGGCTGAACTACACTCGAAAATTAGATTTAAGAAATATCCAGATACCTGAGTGAAGTAATTAAGCTGACCTAAGTGCCCGTGTAGACAGTGCTAGATCGCCGGAAGAATTCTTTCACTAATCAGGGAGGTGGATAAACTACAGCGATAGGAGAACCCCTTCTGTCAGCATAGTTAGTGTCTATGCTGAAGTGCCACAGCAGTGCAGCTGCAGCTGTACTGCTGGAGCTGGAGCATTTTAGACAAGCCTTGAGTAAGTATGATAAAGAAATTGTTTGATAATAGGTCTTAGGGCAGAATAAAGAAAGGTGGAGGGAGTCCATGGGTTTTTCCTTTAATAAAAATTGTTTTCTTGGACCTATTACTTGGGAAAGTTCATATTTAATAGTTGCTTTTCAATATAATTGTTAGAGGGCTTTCCCTCCACCCTCCCACTTCCCTGGTTCTTGTCACGCAGGCAGCAAGCAGCAAAAGACCAGAAGTCTGAAGTTCAGACAATGCGATGTTTATTGGGGTTAATTTCCAGCAATCATGATTCTAATTTTCCTACCTACTTCCTGTTTGATCCCAGTTTATATAGTAATATTCTCAGCTATGCCTTAACCAATCATTTTACTGAAACCAATCCTAACATATTGTAACATAATTCTCTAACCAAGTATATCCCACTACCCTAATTAACTTACACCTAGCAAAATTAATTATACAGCTAGGGTGACCAGGCAGCAAATGTGAAAAATCAGGACAGGTGGTTGGGGGTAATAGGAGCCTATATAAGAAAAAGACTCAAAAATCAGGACCGTCCCTATAAAATCGGGCCATCTGGTCACCCTACACACAGCAGACAGAAACAATTAGATGTGACAGTATCTGCTGTGCCTTCATGTTTTGGACTTTTGATATACTTCATCATCATCATCTCTTATGATGATTTGTAAGAAGTCCTGTACATATATTTGTCATAGAAACCTTTAACTTCTGCAAACAACACTTTTTTGCTGAAAATCTAAGAATTATACGTTTGCAGTGAATTGTTACAACTACAGAGAACAATAGTAATAAAGAACTGTAAATAAGATTGCAAATAAGTTTCATTAATAACCTCCTGTTTTCACAGGTTGTTAAATTTCTGAAACATTCACCTTTGGGCTGAAATTTTCCATGGTCAAATGTTTGTTTGTTTGTTTGTTTATATTTAATTTTGAGCAGAATTCCATCAATCTTGCAAGATTGTCATGAAATTTAATCAGACCAGGTACAAAATCTGCTCTCCTGCCCTTGATCATCAATAATCACAGTAATGAAATAATATGACTAATGATATTTTACTTGACTATCCAAAATAACTCATCCTAAGCAAGTAGAATTTTACAAGGCCACTTCTGAGTTCTCCGATGGCGTTAAAGACACCGAGGGCCAGACTGCTTCCTTCTGGGAGAAAATCTGCAATTAAGGCAGAGGAATTCTACTCCATTCTCTCCACATGGAGATCACTCCACAATTGTTCTATTTTTGAGGAGGAAAAAATCTGCCCTTCTCCCAAGAAACGGTTCGCGGTGAAGGTCCACTGATTCACTGGGATCTGGGAGATCAGTGGGAGGTCTTCTGCACCTTTGCATTTAACTATAAAAAAAGATAGTGGAGTCTGCAAAAAGACCATTGTATCTAATTTTGGAATCTTCATTATGATATTATTGCTACTATTTATTATCCATACAAAGAAAATGTAGTACAAAATGATAATGTTTACAGTAGGCCACAGCTGTTTGTATCCATTAAATCCTTGCCATTTAAATCAAGTAATTGAATCATATGAAAAAAGTAATATTAATAGAGTCACTGGCCCTTCTCTTGGTGTTGGCATCACCAAACCTGTAAGCAAGGATGGAAGGGAAACATAAAAACAAGCTCACCTCTCAGACATGTTCCCTTCTGCTTTTCTTATAGGGCCTAATCCAGGCCTATATTTCCTTTGGTCATAGTGACCTAACGACAAACAATAAAGATTCTCCTGCTGGTTTAGTGGCTAAACAGCCCCATTCTACTCAGGGAAGGGGGGGGGGGGGAAGGGGGAGAGAGAGACCTTCTTCTTTTCCCAAGCACCACCCTGTCTTCTCATTTTGAGTGGAAATTGCCCAGCGAAGAGCATGTCTCAGCCAAGGATGGGGTTCAAACACTCCATCTCAGTATTGTTCTTCTATCAAAAACATGTAGCAAAAGCTTTCTTTTCTGTGTTCTTGCTTTAAGTCAAGTAAAAGAAGGCAAGCTAGTAGAGGACTGACAAGAAGATTATAACTTTGATCTGCCAAACAGTTTCACCACTACACCCCCATTATTAATTGTTGTTATTTCTGCTACATTATGGCTCTATCTTCAAAAGTGTTATTCCACAAAAAGAGGGGAGGGCTGAGAGGAATAAGATTTATAGAAACATTTTTCTGTTTTTAAGATATTCTACACACAAAAGCTAGTTTCCAAACATGGACATCTGGGGTATATAACCTAAAAATAGCTAAAGCCTGAGAAAAAGGGAAACATTATTTTCATAGAAATTAGATTATTCTCATCGAATAAAATGTTCACAGTTTGAAATATGTCCTGACATAATGCGGTACAATGGTGAAAATAGGGTAGTAGCATTCTTTACTGCACCGCTTACCCTATTTCAATAGACAATGCCTTCTTAGCAGAGCTAATTATATACTGAATGAGTCAAGTAGAAACACTGTAGATGCTGCAGAATTTTCAAATAAAGTTATTTTATAAATTAAACCTAATTTTTTTTCCAAATTACTACATTTCTCTCTGAAGGTCTGCAAGCATGGATCACTTAATGTCAGTGAAGTAAATGGACTGATGCACTCTTAATTAAAAAAAAATCAATCAGGAGAAAGTATTTGTAGAGGAGAGAACTGGATTAGTTTTTAAAAGGATTGCTTTTAAGTGTAAGGCCCTGATTCTGCAATCAGTTCTGGCTGGGGTTTTCAAAAGAGCCTGAGAGAGTTAGGAGCCTGCTCCTGTTCCCATTGAAATCATTGGCAAAAATCCTATCAGCTTCAATGGTGCAGGATCAAGCAATCGGGTAAAAGTTTCAAAGGTGCCTAAGGACCAGATATTTAAAAGGTATTTAGGCACTTAAAGAAGCAGATAGATGTTTCTGAAAATCCCACTAGATGCCTAGTCTTCTGTCAACCTAACATTGTCTACACTGGGGGGGTTATAAAAAGTAAAATCTGTGTTATAACTAAGGTATATATTTTACTAGTTAGAAGGTTAAGAGTTTTTGCATTTTCACATATCCTCTACAAATTTTTTGCTTCCTCTACAAATCTGGGTTTAGCAATTAAACTGGGGTACAGAATTTTCACACAGCAAGAGACGTACTATGCCAATGAAAGTTCTCAGTATAAAGCAGTCTACAAGCTTTTGAGCTTACATAGAACTCCTCTTTTTCTTTGGATCAAAGACTCACTTGGTGGCAGTTAACATTTTTCAGTGTATCAGCCCCAAATATACCCTGCTGAAGTTAACTACCTAGTCAAACACTTCTTAGCTGTTCTTTGCCTACATTTCCCATGATTCATTTTCACATCATTTTACAAACCTTAATTTTCAATATCGACTAGAGAATTTCAGAAAAACAGACTGACTTTTAGAAATTGTCAAAGACAGTTTGAGTTGCATAAAATCTGTTGATTGCTCTAAACCACATAACCACAATAAAAATATTTTAAAACCATGACACACTGGCATATTGTATGTCTTCAGGAAAGCATCAGCTATCTAGTTTGTCAGCTATTTTGGGTGGGGTACCTGTCTTCCTATGGGTCTGTAAAGCTCTTGGTGCTATATAAATAATTCTTAAATCGTGCACTTTAGAACACAACTGAGGGCAGGAAGTGAAGACTATTCTGTCCAGTTGAAATTGGAGGAAAATTTAGTTCCTGTAGACAGAAGGCAATTACACAAGTTAGAATCTGGGCCATTAAATTGGGGCAAATTCTCTCTATTCTTGCAAATAATGTCATGAGAATGTTACAGTCAAATTTCAGTCACCTCATCCTGTTCTCCGTTTACATATGAACAACTTCGCATGTATCTTGAAGATGTTATTAGAGTTTGCTTGTGCAAATCCTGTCAATTGTACACATGTAAAACAAAATAAACAGAAATATAATGTACAAGAGACTGCACATATTATGAAAACTTGATCTCAAATTACAAATAGACAAGACCTCCGTTTTACATCTCGTTCCAACAAGGCACCTGAATCAGCATAGTTCCCAGAGTTTTCCCTACCCGACTTTCATCCAGATATCAACCTGGTCCTGACCTTGTTTACCCTATGAGATTTAATGAAATGACAGCTTGAGTTGGTATGGCTACATATGAAATGGCTGTCTAAAATATGCCTACACAACCATAGTACTGTATTGAGTCACACATCTTCCTTGATTCCTCTTAGCAGGATGCCTCACTTTTATGCAATTGTGCAATTTCATGAACCTTCTTCTATCTGTTTAAAAAGATCCCTTGTTGAGATGTTCATCTCTATGCTGCCTGAATAAGTAAAACTTCTTATAAGGGAGGCAAGTTTCTTGGTTAATTACAAATAAGCCTCATTTACATTGAAACAGTCCAGACAATGGTCTTTGTGCTTGTTCCTGCATAAATTATACAGAAATTGAACTTTTCTTGGTAGAATGAGTCTCTATTGAATAACTACTGATTTTGGAGGATGGTAATTAATGTTTTTCCCCCACAGAATACTAAGTGGCATACTTTATTAGGATAAACAAACTTATTGCCTGTTCCCAGATCCAAGCTATGTACAGTGAAATGATGTGGAATTCAGGAAGTTGCATTATATTTCCATATTTGGAAGCTATCCATTTTTAATTGCTAAACCCAGATTTGTAGAGGAAGCAAAAAATTTGTAGAGGATATGTGAAAATGCAAAAACTCTTAACCTTCTAACTAGTAAAATATATACCTTAGTTATAACACAGATTTTACCTTTTATAAAACTTTCACTTTTGATTAAATCTAGCCCAGGGAATAATGGCACCTTTTCTAGTCCAAAGCAGAATAAGAACATATTAAAATATCTGTTGATCTAGGTTCTTATAGCATCTATCACCAAACTGTTGAGCATCTTCTTTGAATACATTTTAAGCAATGTCAGCTGAACCAACAAGGAGAGTCCAATATCACAGTTGTAGCTGAAATACTAAAGCAATAGGAAAGAAGATATCCTGTCATCCTAGATTTTCTTTAAGGCCAGGTGATGAGGTGTTTACCCCATATTTGCCCAGAAAGGGTTAATGCAGAGTGAGCAGGGGGCTAATTAATCCAATTGGCTGCAGCTGAGGGGAATCAGGTGGCCAGGTAATCCCCTGACTGAGTGAGGGAGGCTAGCTAAGAAGGAACGAGCTGGGCTGGGACTAAAAAGACAGGAAATTGGAAGCAGAAGGGTTAGCTTGGAAACCTCCCTGGGAGAAGGGAGGTATATTTGGGCTAGCAAACCCTAAGGGGAAAGGGTGGGAGTCAGGAAGATAGGAAAGGTAGTAAGGTCTAAGAGGGAACAGACCTTGATTGCTGTTTAGAGGATCCCTGAGTTGGAACCCAGAGTAGAGGGCTGGCTTGGGTTCCCCTGCCAGCCACTGAGGGAGTGGCACTACAAGGCAGGGAACAGGAAGACTGACTGAGCCTGTTTATGGTAAGAGATTTTCCAACCCCAGAAGCAGAAACCATTTGGTGATCTGGCTGGAGGGCTAAGTCATGAAGAGGCAGCAGCTTGTGGAGTGAGAAAGAAGCTGCAGATCAATAGAGAGTGATGGCATGCAACCACAGGAAGGGGTGTTGACCTGGCAAGCTAATGCCCAAAGCAACTAGGAGAAGGTGCCATTCTAGCAGTGAGTGGAGCACCCCATCACAGGCTGTGGTTCTCAGCCTTCCTTTGACTGGGGGTTAACTTTGAACTACTTATTAATTTTAAGTCTTATTGTTCTAATTTTTAAAATATCCTTTCTTATGCATTTGTGGGGGAGATGAAACTGTCTTGTTGAACAGAGCCATTTGAGTCAGAGTTTGATGGTGGACAGCACAATTCTAAGTTCCTTTTATATTGACTTCAGATACTCTCTCCTATTTTACTTTATTAAGAGCTTAGGCTGTATTGAGGAAAGAATGTTCTTTCAGGTCTTCCTCTCTTCCCTCCCCCGCCCCCCACTTAATCTAATGATTTTGGTGGCAACAATGATACACTCAGCATAGGTAGATGTCTAAGATGTATATAACAGTCTGAACATTGTTGGAAAATTGAGAACCAACAGTTAACTTTAAACCAATACATAGCCTTTTTGTTCTCTATTATCCTGGACCTTCTACAGATCAAATGAATAAACTCATCACAGGAGATATAACTTCCACTGGGTGGGCCAAATTACTGCCAGCAGCATATATAGTTTGTGGGGAGGTCTGAGCAAAAGGGAGGCATAATGGTATAAATAGGCACCAAATGCCTTCTTTCCATTAAGTACCACCCCACAGCACCCCTCTGCAGCACATTTCAAGAAAAGTCTGTCAAGAAGACTGCCTGGATTTGGGGAGAGGCAGAATAGGCATGTCCAATCTGCCCAATGCTCTGTTTTTGGAGGGATTATTGTGGAGCTCAGGCCAGAATTTGACTCAATGTATCTATAACATCTCAATAAACTTAGCCTCTGGGAACGATAAACATAGTATACTATTACAATGTGCCTAAAAATGAAAGGAAAACTCCAAGTGCTAATTATAATATATCAGTATAACATTGACTACTACTACTTTAACAATTACATTCAGCTACACTTTTATGTGGCACGTTTATTCTTTAGAATGGTCATATTGGAGGAAAAGGCTTTGAATTCTGAAGCCATATGATGTCCTCAATTAGCTATGGAAATCCCATACTGGAATGGGGAATTTGATTTAGGACTGCGTTTGTCTGATGCTCCTGAGATACTGTTGCTGTCACTTCTAACTCCTGCAAAAAGCTTGTTGAATCTACCATATGCCAGGTTTTGAAGTATGCAGATAAAACAGAAGGACAGTGAAATGCTGTGAAGAGAAAAGTGCTGTTGAAAATAAGCTATTCAATGAAATACAGAGATAAAGAAGAAACCGTATCAGCACATTACAAAAGATCCAGTAGCTGATAATTCTATATAGCTATTCAACGAACAACTCTAGTGGTCACCCTTAAGAGCTTGAAAATTGCTTTAGATAATTAAATAAACTACCTCAAATCCTGAGATACCCCTATTTATTTAAGGCCAAACTGTCAGGTTTCTAAGGCGACCACTGCAACGAGCCATCCGTTTTCAGTAAGAGTGTATTTCATTCTTATATGATATCTGGCTAAAAGAAGTAGTATTCTGCTTTACTGATCACTCTAATAAAGTGGATTCTATTTTGAGTATACTGTGATAATTAAAATAGCAGTCTGAGGGATACAAAAATTATCTTTAAATGTCATAAAGATAACAAAACCACAGTGTCAATTGATTATGTTCAGCACTGAAGAGTTTTTATACAGAAACACACTGGAAAAAATTGCGCAGCAATTATATATCTCAATCCTGCAGTCCTGGTTCAGGCAAAAGACCCATTGAAGTCAATAGTTTTATCTGGTTTAGGACTGCAGGATTGGCAGCACATAAGTTAAAGGTAGCATAAAAATACACACAGAAGGATAATGTCCAATATTAATATATTCCTCTATTTAAAAAATGGAGTATTTTGTTAAATGGAATACCAGGTTCACTCTGAGATCCTGGGTTTACTTCCAGAGCTGAACACAATTGTGCTGTGAAATAAGCTTTAAAATTACATTTGCCTTAAACTAAAGAAGTATTTACAGTTAGGTACCTAAAAAGAAAAGGAGGACTTGTGGCACCTTAGAGACTAACCAATTTATTTGAGCATAAGCTTTCGTGAGCTACGGCTCACTTCATCGGATGCATGCAGTTAGGTACCTGGATCACTGCAAATGGAAAGGTTATTTGCAAAAAGTGTATTAAAGCACAAGGGACTGCAGCAGAAAGCAAGGTAGCCATATTTATTTATAATGGGTAAAACAGGCAATTTTTAAGGAGATGTCTGGATAGAAATGATAGGTAAATTTAAAGAATGGGAAATAACTGTTAACTTTTAGAATAAATGGAATAACTCTATATATTGACTAGCCTGACCACATGGTTGTAAAATGCAGATAAGAAGTACATTCACAAAGAGCAGAGCCTATTTTTAAAAACTGTCAAATGCTTTTATTGAAGTGCTACTTATTTCTAGCAATCTCACGCATTCACTTGACTGCAAATCAGGAACTCCAAATGCAAGATTACCCCTATTGTTGCACTGACTCCATTTCCTTGTCAAATGAATGTCACTTCTATTCTGAACAACCTGAAAGGCCCTGATCATGAAGAAATGTAGGTACACGCATAATTTACTCATGTGAGCAGTCCCACTGAAGTCCTCTCTCTTGTACTTCTTCTTACTTTAGCAATTGCGTGTACTATTGAATATATTCAAGGTTATCTAACAGCAAAGTGAAGCCAATGGGACTATGCATGAGTGAAGTTATGCACATGTCTAAGGATTTACAGGACTAAGGCAAAGTGTGCATGGGTGTTTTTAATAATAGATTAAGCAGTAGGTCAAAGTGCACTATGGAGTTTTATTGCACAGTAGCAGGATCCAGATGGCCAGTTACTGTGTGGCACACTAGAGTGCAGTAGACTTACACCAGCTTGCTCTAGACTAATGCTACACATAGACATGTCCTAAAGTCCTCTGTGGATAAGGATTTCTCCCCTAATGTCTGCTTGGGGAATGTGGCAATACTTTCAGCAAACACAAGGCAAACCATCCGCAGATATTGGGTTTCATACATGATCTACTGCTCACTCACAAAAGCATTCAGGTTCCTAAAATATGGCTTGAATCTTTCTGCACCGGGATAAAGGAGTAGGGTCACAGTTTTCTAGTGGAGATGTGATTTCAGTATGACAAGTTGTCTTAATTCATTTTCTTTGCTTGGATTGAGTTAATGTGCTAAAAGTGAGTTCATTTTTATTTAACTTTTTAAAACACTAAGCCAAATCTTGCAGTTGTCATGTGGACAAAATACCCACTGAAGTCAGTAGAAGTTTTCCTTTCATAAGGCCAAGTAAGGACTGCAGGAGTGGACTAACTAAACTGAGTTTATTTTGAAGTTCTTCATTTTATACCAGTAAGTCAGGGTTGTTGTTTTTTTTGTTTTGTTTTTTTGTAGCTGTACATTTTCTTATGGTACCCACTGTACTGCATTTTAAAACCTTTAGCACTTGGCATATTCAAAGTTTATAACACCCACTGGGGTAATCATGTTAAGAATTATTGGATTCTGATTCTGCTCCGACTTACACCAATATAGCTCTATTGAGTTTAGTAGAGTTCCATTTATTGCAATAGAGAGATTTTAAGGGATGGGAGAATAGATCCAAGTGAAAATGTAATGTTCAAATAAAAAATAAGGCAATTTGGATACTACTGTTTCAAATATGTCACTTTCTAATGCATTTAAACCTAAACATTATTTGTCACTACTGCAGCAATTACTGATTCATCTGACAAAAATGGAGATTTTACTGCATCCTTTATTATGTAATGCTGTACACGTTGCCTCCTTAGCTTGTCAAACTTCTACACCTATTATAGAATTCATTTTCTTCAAAAAATACAAGAAAATGCACAATTATAATGACTTCTCCATTTGAATCAGCAGGTTGCAGGTAGTTATCACATTGCATTGCCTGTCAGGGAAGCTGCACTCCTATTGATGCTGCTTTCCAGTTACTATGTAGAATGCGCATTGTGTGCACTGAAACCAATGTTTTTTGAACTCCTTTCTCAAAGAGACAGCCCTAGATGAAAATATACAAGCTGGAACCACAGGTGCTTTTGTAAAAGTCTATTTTTAAAATTCTATTGATGATAAACCCAAAACAAATAAGCGAAAACACAAGAGGGGATACATTTATCTTAATCCTTGGGCCTAGTTTCTGAAGTTAATAAGCATAAACGACAAGTAGAAATGCAACATACATTTTTCATTCTAAATCCTTCTTTTGAGAAATACAGAGGAACAGCACCTGTACTTTTATTTATTGTATTGATTGGTACAGAATCTATTTCCAGGGCAGCTAGGTGACGTAGAAAATTGAAGTAAACCTACTTTAGTTTTTACTCCTACAGGCAGGGAAGAAAAAGAGAATTTATTTTGTAATTGTTACCTCATGATAATGAGGGTCTGATAAGTATTTAGAAATGTTCACAGTGTTAGGACTTGTATTTTGGCATCTTCAGTTGATCCATTTTTTTCTAAATAGAAAATGTTAGGAATGTTGGTTTATTTTTTGTTTTGTTACTTCATACCACTCTCGATCTTGAGGTTTGACTGGATTTGGTTGGTGGGATGGAGATTACACCCAACAATTTCTTTATCCAGTTTATTTGGATGTGTACCAGGGCTCTACAGGTGGATGCTCTTTGGCTGACAAACCACTCTATCAATAGCCTGTATTGAGAAAGTGGCCCCTAAACATCCTCTTTCCCAGCTTCAAGCACGTAGGTCACCCTGGTTTATAGATGACTTGCAACAGATGGAGTGAGAAGGAAGTCAGCTAGAGTCTCTGTTTGAATCAGCAGCAGAATTCTTAGGCAAAGACTGCCCAAACGCTTTAGAAAGATTTCCTGATGCCTTTCCTGTGAAAGAGACTGTGAAGGAGAGGAAGAAAGGTTTTCAGAGTTCCCAACAGCAACCCTGTTCTGCATGACAGAGAGGCTGGTTAATCTAGAATGTTTCCACTCAGTTACAGAACTGAGTTTTTCTCTCTGGAATTTTCATGTTTACAGGTAAAATTGTTCTGATCTGGACTCAGCTGTCTCCTTCGGGGGTGGGAGAGAAATGTCTTGAGCAGACAAATGCTAATTCTTCTTTGCCGGGGTTTCAGCCAGGGTCACTCACTGATGAGTTTGGGGAACTACAGGCTGCCACCTGTGAGTTGGACCTATGGTCTCCTTGATTGGTGAAAGGCAGAGGAGAATCACTGGTCATGCTGTCGATAGAGACAATGAACTTCACTGTGCCATTTGTTCTTAAGGAAACGTTATGAAGCTTCTACTGTTATGTTTGAGTATCTTGCCAACTATCAATATCTTCTCATTTATTCCAAATTTCCTTTTTTGAGAAGATCTGCACAGAATACAGAAACAGTGCTAGTTGCATTAGACAATAGTCTCTTTTGGGGGATGGCAGAGTATCAAATGCCCATGCTATTTCTTTAGGTCTGTCAGCTGCCTTTTGATACCATTGATCAAGAGGGACTGTTGAAACGTCAGTGGTCCATTACACAGGTAGATGGAGTTTCTTTGAGTGACTCTGATTTTTGTAAAGAAATTTACAAATTTAGTTAACCATCTGTTCAAAAGGTTCTCTTATGTGGTGTATGACAGGCTTCTAATTTGTCATTCCTCCTGTTCAACATGTGTGGTGCCTCTAGAAGGGATGGTGAAGAGATACAAGCTTTAGTATGTTGATGAAATCTAGCAATATGTCTCCATGGCATCTGACCCATCTGGTACAGTTGAGCAATTTACCCAGTGCTGGCTGAATCTGCATCTTGGAGCAAAACTGACTGATGAGGCTTAACTCAGCATATTCTGAGATAATATTGATAGGCTGGGATGAAGCGTCTGAAAGGAATAGGAGCAATTTCCTGAATGAGATTGCACCTGTTGCTAGCTATTCATGTTTATGCTTTATGCTTTGTGGGATTTATTCCATCCTTTGCTTTTCTTGGATGTTCAGGTAGCAGCAATAGCCAATACTGCAATTTGTCTACATTACTGGCAAGGTCTACCCTTGGCTTATTTCCCCATTGTTGTTAATACTGGTGCTGCCCCTGCAGCGGTAGCAATGATGGGAGTGCTAGTGCAGACAAGGCTTCAGGTTGCCTCTAGTGTTTTAAAAACCATATCGTCTAAACTTGCTGAGAGCAGGTCTACATTAACGCCGTGGTAAAAAAAACCCAACTGCTTCAAACAACATTTTATCTACACAAGGGCTCCTGTCATTGGTGGAACTGCACTGGTGTTAACAATGTGCCTTGTTCATATACCATAACAGACATACTACTTTAAAGGGACCCTATCAGTTTGCCAATAGTTTGTTTTCCATGCTCTGTAATAGCAACAGCAGTCAATTTCTGAGGTAATGCTTTTTTAATACAGTTCTGCTCTGGGGATTCTTGTGCTGTGTACGTGTATTTGCAGGCAAAAGCCCATAACAGATTCCAATGTTCTCATAAACTAAGATCACATTCACTCTCTAGGCACCTTGCTCTCACCCTGTCTCATTAGTAGGTCCAGAATACCATGCTGCTGTATCCCAGACAACAGTTTAAAAGAAAAAAGCCCTATGGGAAACTGTGAAACCTCTCAGATTGCAAATAATAGATAGGGAAGGAAATTGTCCCAATGGCTGGCTTTGATGGTCATAAATTTGCACAGCATTCCTTTGAATTGCAAAAGGTGACATAACATAGTTAACCCAAGCTGCTTATCTCTACTTCTTCTTCTACCTTCCCTGTTTGTTGACATGTTAAACATGTACCTATAACACTTTTAAAAATCATGTTGCAGTAACCATTTCCCCCTTATTAAAACAGGATTGGAGAGATGAGACCATCTATAACAGATTTTTAAAAAATACAAAACGGTAATTTTTATCTCTGAATCAATAGTTCAAGTGTATCCTCATGCTATTAAAATCAAATGCACTCAGTAGTTTTAGGTCAGTTCAGCCCTAACGAGTGGCTGTCTCCTTCATCACACACCTGTCACTCATACAATGAAAACAAACCTTGTCAGTTTATACTCAAGGAGCCCAAGAGTTGGCTTTCATGGAGAAATAATTGCCTTTTGCTTGACACTGGTTGTTACTTTTTTGTCAAAACTGAGGTGACTGATGTGACAGGGCAATGTGGTGACTAACCGTGTGCCTTCAGGCTCACTAGAAAAAGGAATAACATATAAAACCAGGAGATATATTTAGCTTATTCTCTTAAAAATTGTTTTACTCCACCATGCTATACAGAAGCCCTTACTGAGTGACCGTGTAAACCACGTGGATCCAGCCAAGGAATACTTGGCATAAGTTGGGTGGAAGCTGCAATGGTTTTCCTTTGCCATCCAGCATCTCCTGGGACACTTGGATGCTGGGCCAGCCCCTGGCATAACTTACAGCATCTGAAAGCTACTCAAAGGCTTGGCAGCTGCCTCTAGCCTTTAGGAGCCTTTGTAGCTGTTGGATATCACCACGGTGGAAGGATGCCCTGACCATGTCATCTTAGCCTATCTTGAGAAGTTTGTGGTGCAGTAGCAGGGGGAATCCTCCAGGGACTGGGCAAACCGGCTTTACTCTGTTCAGCCAGAGGAGCAGAGAATGAGACCAGTTATCTTATTTACATTACCCCTTTCCCTCCTCCTTCTAACCCTGCCCTACCCTTATTACTTATATAATCCCGGCTGGAGCAACCTCTGATTCCCACGTGTGGAGAAGTCCACTTGCTCCTTCCTTCTATGTTGCTCAGTATTCCACCTTTGAACTAATAGCTGTTTGGGTTCTTTGCTCCTTGGGTTGATGGCAGGTCTCAGTCAGGGCCAGATTTCCAATTAGGCACAGTAAGCACGTGCCTAGGGGTGCCTAAAAGTTTAAAAGTGGGTTAAAAATGGTTAATGTAAGCTTATTTTAAAAATTATAATAATTTTTACCCAATTCTAATATTACATGGGAAACCGTGGCAACGCTACATCAGGATTTCGTATTGTGTGTGGTACGGCCTCTGCTTGTTTGTGATTGACTAAAATTGTCACTGTCTTTAGACGCTCGTGTGTATGTGCTACACTTAGTTACCAGCCTGCATCTGTGCTTGCAGCTCTATTCATGGGCACATGCAAGTGCTATTGTTACCTTTACCATAGTATATTGTGGGCGGCACGGCATGGGGGGGACTGAAGATGCTGTGCCTAGAGGTGGGTAAGATGTAAATCCAGCTCCAGTCTCAGCCATCAGTTTATTGGTTGTTGGAGCTAAATTAGATTCTCAGTGAGCAGTGCCTCCACCCAGTGGCTGGATGAATAATTTAATATACAGCCCCTCCAGTCTCTATCACATTGAAAATTAGAAGAAATCAAGGGCCAGCCAATTTAAAAAAAACACTTTATTAGAGGAAGGATAGAATTAAACTAAGAAAGAGGTAAATGAAAAGGCAGGGAAATTAAAGAGAAGAGGTAAATGAACAAAAAAGTGACCTCCCCCTCCCCCCAAAGTCCCCTCTAATA
This sequence comes from Chelonia mydas, assembly GCF_015237465.2. NCBI lineage: Eukaryota > Metazoa > Chordata > Testudines > Cheloniidae > Chelonia > Chelonia mydas. Next base: position 107,990,453 of record NC_057852.1, read on the forward strand.
ACCAAATATAAACAAACCCACCCAGGAAGTGGGTGCAACCCCAAAATGTGTCCACAGGTCCAGGGCACTGTTCCCTTTAAGTTGTGCACGTGTGCACACGCACACAGATCCTAAACCCCACGCACACAGCAAAACACTGTGCACACAATTTGCACAGACGCACAATTTGCACAGAACAATTTTTTTTGTGCACACTGCCTGTCAAAAATTAGAGGGAACATTGGTCCCAGGTAGTCAGTGCACCTGTAGAAACTGAACAAACCTAAGTTTGAACAACCATTTAATCAAATACACATTACAGGCCTGTCACTTGTGTGCATTGTGGTACCAACACCCTCCTTCAGGTGAGCCTTCATCTGGTTGTCCACCCATGGACCAGGACTTTCCTCACCTTGGAGCCCTTTCCTAACTAGCTTTGTGAAGTACCCCAGTACTCAGTATAATGACCCAGAGCAAGGCAGATCTCTCCCTGGATGGAGCAAGTCCCAGGTGACTCAAACCCTGGCATTCCCTTGACTTCTGGGGCAAGGAAGGACTAACAGTTGAGATTGCCAGATGAACTCCTCCTTGCTGGATCCAGGGTATGACTAGTGATCACTTGGGTAAGGGGACTGGCTTCTCTCTCCGTTAACTATAGCTGACCTGATTCAAGGACAGCAAGTTGAAGGAGAACGCCATCTATGAAGTCAAGTGCTTCTGCTCAGCTGGACCCTGCCCCCCCCACCCCCGTGGAGTCCCTTTTTCAGAGAGCATCTGAGGAACTCTGCCCCTTTTTGCTGTGTCTGTCTATGCTCAGTATACATGTCTGGATGGTCACAGCCATGAGAAGGATGTCAGGGCCTTTTCTGCTGTGTCCCAGCCTACAAGCACAGATTAGGAGGGCAGTTTTAATTCCCAGTCTCTTCCTCTGTGCTGCATTCTGTCTGTATGTTGCTTAGAGCTGCATCTCTCAGGCACCTAAAATGGCCAGGGAGGGGAGAGGCAACATGAGGTAAATGTAAACGTTCACAATTTTATTATAAGTCTCTCTATTTTTGTTGTCCTTCTTAAAACCCTAGTCAAGTGATTAGGTGAGAATCTCGGCTTTCCTTTTTTAAAAAGGAAGATTAGTACTCATGGTTGTGGAGAGAAGCTTGCAAATGTGACCCCAGTGTAACCCACAAACCAGAAGAGACACACACAAATCCCTCAAATGTATTTGTTTTTAAAAATCTCATGGTTTTTTAAGCCAATCCCATGATTTTTTTTAACACTTGGGGTTGACCATACTGGCTACTAGTCACTTCACATTTGAGGTGTGCTTGTAAGCTCATTGGACCAGGAATGATGTCTTTGTAAAGTGCCTAGCACACTTTTGGAAGCTGTAATAAATTAGATTAATAGACTTACAGATTTAAAGACCAGAAGGGACCACGTGTTCATCTAGTCTGACCTCCTACAATATGTTAAACTGACGAGAGTCTGTAATGTATATAGTTTACCATGCAACAGTGAGATGCTTAGGTTTGAAGGAGAAGAGCTACAAAAATTAGAGTGGTTGGTTAATCATCCTCATTGCCCTGTCGCATCAGCTATCTTAATTCCAACACAAAATAGTCACCAATCTTCAGTGAAACTCAATTGTGGCGGGTGTTATACTCTTACTTTTGGTGTTATATGTGTTATATGTGGTGTTATACTCTTACTTTTTATAATGGAAATTAAATAATTGTGTACCATGGAATTTTACTGTAAGGGAACTAATTAATTATGGGATATAATTCTGGAATATAGCCTAGGAGATCACATGGGGGGATAAATTGAGGGTAGCAACTGGAAGAAAGTGCTTCCTCGTCTATAAAATTATAAATGAAAGTGGGGTCAGATTCACTGATTTATTATACTTCTAGCTATTTAATTAATCAAGATGCATACGTGTATATGAGGCTATTGAGAGGGTTAGTGAATTGACATTGGTTGGCAGTTTTCAGATGACACAGTTTTATATCTCCATCTCTACTGATGTTATGAAAGAAATCAATTGCTTTACTTGCTGTCTGGGCAGTTTGAAGGCCTGGATAAAGGCAAGCTGGCTGATACTCCATCTAGATCAAACTGAGAGTGATGTTGGACAAAACAAATGAAAAAGAAGGCACGAATAACTTCTGTCCCTTTAAGCATGTGTGCCTGCCTTTTGTTGACATAGTGCATAGTTTGGGGGTCTGGTCCCAGCAGCTTCACAAGGTCCAGTAGCACCTACCGCTAGATCAACTTTTATTCCATCTACATATGGCCAGGTGGTTATGACTATTTCTTTTTGAGATAAATCTTTTGTCAGCCTTGCCTTTCTCACCTTGAAATTAAGCTACTACAATGTTCTTTACATGGGGCTACTTCTTAAATGCACCCAGAAACTGTAGCTGGTGCAGAATTTGGTGTCTTGCTTGTTTAAATGGTGTTTCTTTCTGTAAGTATATTAATCCTGTGCTTCTGCTCTCTACATGAGAGAGCCTGGTTTCCAAGATTTTAAGGTGTTCGTTTTAACCTATAAAGCCTCTATAGGTTATTTAAGTCATATATAAAGCTTACTTTTCCTATCTAAGAAATCTCTCTCTTCCCATGACATGCTACCATGCTTGTAGTTAGTGGAGGCATCTGACCTGATCCACGTCACTATGAGAGAAGGGAGGCACTGGCACTGGGTTCTTCATTAGCACCCCTAGCCTTTAGCTTTTCCCTCTGGCTTATAATAACCCAAGTTTATTAGCTTTCAGGGCATGCTGGAAGACCCATCTTTTCTCCCTTGCTCCACCTGTAAGAAGATGGGTGGTGATGGAAAGGGCTAGGTAGTAATGGGGTGGGACTCCAGTGTGGATTCTGTTTTGAATTTTGTTGTAACTATGTTGCCAGGCTTCTTGATCTTGGAGTAATTGATGGGTCTGGCTGTTTTGGTGTATTTTTAAAAGACTGTCCAAGGTGCTGGTTGGATGGACTCTTTTATTGAGAAGTGGTTGAAACCTGAATGAACAGTAGAAAACAAACAGCATGATTCTAGATTTACTATTTTAGATTTCTGCTTGTGTCCCAGTCACTGTCTGATTTATCTATATTTCACTTATATATTTTCTGTTACATTTCAAAGTGTTTTGAGATAATGGTAATGAAATGAACAATGTAAATCAATTAGTTCATTGAAATATTTGCCAAATGTTAACATGACAATGGCTAAACAGGTATCAAGTTGAGATTACTGCCCCTGTTTCGCTAAGAATTGCCCACCCCTGTTTTTGTTACTCTGTCTCTTCCACCCATCACGTTGGACCACTTGTTTGCCTCATCCACCTGGTAGGTCTTGTCTTTTGCACTGTAAGCAGTTTGGGGCATGGACTGTCATTTTCTATGTTTGTGCAATGGGGCCCCACCCTTGTTGGTTTCTAAGTGCTACCACAATATACATATTAAATAATTGGGGTACTATTGAAAGGTCCTTCAGCAGAAGCTTTCAAAAAATGAGACTATCACAGGAGTTCAACATATTAACAGCTCAAGAGACACACGGCTTCCTGTTCACAGACAATAGTCCCTTCATTCTCTAAGACCATGTCTGCACTGTAGGTGCTATCACTATAGGTATTGTACCATAGCTATGCTGCTGTAACCTCATAGTGTAGATGCAGACTGAATTTTTTTCCATTGCTGTAGGAATTCCATCTCTGAGTGACAGTAGCTAGGTTGGCAGAAGCATTCCTCTGTCAACCTAGCTGTGTCTACACCAGGGATTAAGTCAGCATTGCTACGGCACTCAGGGGTATAGATTTTTCACACCCCATGTGTGTTGTAACTGTCAATCTAAGTTTTAAATGTAGACCAGACCTAAATATTCCATTTACTTCTGTGCCCATTAGGCAATCATTGTATACATTAGAATTTCAAAAGGAGGGAAACCATACATATAGAGCATCTGTATTAGGTAAATAAGAACATCAGAATGGCCATATCAGGACAGACCAATGGTCCATCTAGCCCTGTATCCTATCTTCTGCTGACAGTTGCCATTGCCAGATGCTTCAGAGGGCAGTTAACAAGTGATCCATCCCTGGGTACCCAGAGGATGGGGTTGCGTTCCTGACCAACTTGACAAATAGCCATTCATGGACCTATCATCCATGAACTCATCAAAAAGCTTTTTTGAACCCAGTTATACTTTTGGCCTTCACTGAGGCTTCCTAATATTCTATTAGCCTTTTTAATTGCTGCTGCACATTGAGTGGATATTTTCAGAGAACTATCCACAATGACTCCAAGATCTTTTTCTTGAGTGGTAAGTTTATTTAGACCCCGTCATTTTGTATGGACAGCTTGGATTGTTTTCCAATGTGGATTACTTTGCAATTATCAACAATGAATTTCCTCTGACAATTTGTTGCCCAGTCACTCAGTTATCTGAGGTTCCTTTGTAACCTTTTGCAGTCAGCTTTGGATTTAGCTACCTTGAGTAATTTGTATCATCTACAAAGTTCACCACCTTACTAGTTACCCCTTTTTCCAGATCATTTATGAATATGTTCAACAGCACTGGTCCCAATACAGATTTTGTAGGACCTCACTATTCCTCTTTCCACTGTGAAAACTGACCATTTATTCCTATCCTTTGTTTCCTATCTTAACCAGTTACTGACCCATGAGGACCTTCTCTCATCCCATGACGGCTTAGTTTGCACAAGAGCCTTGTCAAAGGCTCTCTGAAAGTTCAAGTACACAATATCTGCTGCATCATACTTATCCATGTTTGTTTGACCCCCCTCAAAGAATTCTAATTGGTGGGGCACAGTTTCCCTTTACAAAAGCCATGTTGGTTCTTCCGCAACATATTGTGTTCATCTGTGTCTGATTCTGTTATTTATATATTTTCAACCAATTTGCCTAGTACTGAAGTTAGGCTTACTGGCCTGTAATTGTCAGGATCATCTCTGATCAAATTAGCGTTACATTAGCTATCTTCCAGTCATCTTGTACAGCGGCTGATTTAACCAATAGGTTACGTCCCACAGTAGTTCTGCAATTTCATATTTTTGTTCCTTCATGAGAATTAGCTTCCTCATTTGTTTTGTAGTTCCCCTTATTGAAGTTATTTATGCTGGGTTTCTTTGGTATTTTCCCCCCTACAAGGATGTTAAATTTAATTAGATTATGGTTGCTATTACCGAGCAGTTCAGCTATATTCAGCTCTTGGACCAGATCCTGTGTGTCACTTAGGATTAAATCAAGAATTGCTTCTCCCCTTGTGAGTTCCAGGGCTAGCTGGGTTCCAGAAGCAGTTAATAGTCTCTAGAAATTTTATAACCACTTACTGTCCTGAGGTGACATGTACCCAGTCAATATGGGAATAGTTAAAATCCCCCATTTATGAAAACATAAAATCAATAATAGCCTCTAATCTCCCTAAGCATTTCATAGTCACCACCACCATCCTGGACAGGTGGTCAATAGTATGTTCCTACTGCTAAACTTACTGTCCTACAAATTATCCTACTGCTATATTCTTATTAATGTAGGTAGTTGCAGATGATCCATAGAAGGTTCAATTTTTCAGAAGAAATCCCTTCTGAAAATTGGTGTGACTGGGTTTTTCTGTAGTGTTTATCTTCTAAGGATCAAACTGCGTAGGGATCTGGCACAAGTTAGGGCTATCTCCCTTAGATGTGGTGGGAAGATGTATGGGAAACATGAAGAAAGCAGTGAAATTAGTAGATACAGTATTTGGAAACACTGAGTAAGTCAGAGCTGGTCTTCAAGGATTTTATGAAGAAGATGATTTTCCATGACAACAGAGTACTTACTTTTTTCTCTCTCAATTTGAATAACTATTGTAAAAAAATCAGGAAATATGCCTAAAATTCATAGAATAAATTCAGCCAATCTGAAAGCATTGATTGTGCAGGTGAAATGAGGAAAACTTCTATCTTGACTCAAGTCACTTCTCACATACCAATGCCATTCTGTTTACTTCAAAGAGGTTGGACTGTTCTCACTGAGAGAAGACTTCTGGCCTCATGTCTTATAGACAAGCATTAACAAACATGTGACTCCTGTTCCTAAGATGTCCATAGCTGAATCATAAGCACAATACTTGGCATGACTACAGCATCTTTATCTGTAGGATCTTAAAATGCTTTGTAAACATTCTGAAATAGGATGCTATTAATCTACATATATGTGTGAATTATGGGCATGTGTTTGTTTATATAGCCACATATACAGCTATATGTCCTTGTGATGAAGTGTGCACCCCACAACAGTCCTGATAGAGTTAATGAGGGCTTGAGAAACTGATTAGGTTACCTGGCATCACCTGTGAGAGGGAGGCCCCGGCTAAGAGTGAAGCCCACCTGGGAAGAGCTAGACAGTACTATAAAGCCAGGAGGCTGAAAGCAGAAGGGGACTGTAGAGGAAGGAGGCTGCTATCACTCCCTGGGATGAGGGAGGGGATCAGGGACAAGGAGGAAATCCGGAGGTAGAATATGTCCTGAGATCCTGTCCTGGAGTAAGGAGTCTAGCAAGAGGCTAGAAGAGGATGAAGTAGCCATAGGGAGTACAGCAGGTTCCTGTGATAAGCCCAGAAACAGGTAAGAGAAGAGTGACTGGGTAGGAAGGAGCCCAGGGAAACAGTAACAGGGAAAGGGACTGAGCAGACCCGGATTGCTGGTTATAGGGTCCCTGGGCCAGAACCTGGTGTAGTGGTAGGGCCAAGGTTCCTCTGCCAGCCACTGGTAATAGTGGCACAGAGCCTTGAGCTGGGGCTGAATACTGTCTGGAGAAGGCATTTGCACAGTGGCCCTGTTTGACTTTTTAACCCTGGAAGGATAAATGGGGACTTGGTCAGAGGCCCAAGTTACCAAAAGAGACTCTCAGAGAGCAGAAGAGGATACATAATGTCAGGAAAGCTACTTTCCCAGATCTAAACACAAGGAGGCACCCTAGCGGTGAGTGGGTACTCTGTTACAGTCCTGTATATATGCATGTCATATGCAATACATATAGCTAGATTTTGCCTGAAAGAGATGGCTTGGGAGCCTAAGAAGTGAGTTTGAAATACCTTGAACTCCTTGGATTTTTGCTCCTCAAACTCTAGCTCTGGTCTCCAGCTCAGCACTAGAAACGAAAACAAATATGCAGTATTGCTTTCCAGTTATTATGCAGTAGCAGTTGTCTTTATAGAAGACTGGGTGCAAATGGCTTCTTTATTTCTGATAAGCTCAATTTTCTGCCAGTCATTGTGCCCGCTCCCACCCCACTCCAAAGCACTAATGGGTGGAGGCAGCTAGGACAGGGAAATGGGTGGACATGTCAGGCTGGGGTATACTGGACTACAGTGCTGGACTGAAGCACTGATGAGAGCGGGAGAGCAGAAAGCAGTGGAGAGCCAACACATGGCTGAATGGCAAGCCGCCAGAAGAAGTGCTGAGATGCCATGCTGCCACAGAGTGTCTCCATTTGAATGCTGTCCAAATACCAGCAAGGTCAGCTCAGCACTTTTTCCTTCAGAGGTTTATAAACTGAGCTCCTTGCAGACTATTTTGTGTGGGTGTTTCAGATGAGTCCTTAAAACTCAAAGTCCTGTCTGTTCTGGAGCAACATTACAAATCCCATTCATCTTTTCTCAAGACCAGGGGTCTGCCACAGCATCGCTAGCCAAGATTTTCCTTACATCCACGACTGTACAGTGTGCTCTGATCCGGTTGTTTGTCCTCCAAAGTTGGCTGCATTTCAGTAGCACAGGCAACTACTTCATCCATTTATGTATTTATGTTTAAAGTGTTTTGTGATCCATCCAGATGAGGATGAGATGTTAAATAAATACGGTATGTAAAATAATAGTATTGTATCTGTAAATATGAAACATTACATTGAATAAGATTTAGTCACGAAATAACTTCAGTGACAGCCTAATAATGACGGTAAATGATTAAATGACACAGTTTATATTAAGTGATACAGATTACCTCATTATACCTTCAAGCAGCACTGCAGACTGGTGCTGGATCATATGCAATGTTATATTTAAAAAGCATGCATGGTTTTGAAATGACATTTTTTAAAATATCATTTCATCTGAACTTTGGATATTAAAGTTTACAGCACTGACAAAAGAAATTAAAAATACATAATTCTGCATAAACTGAAAAACAAACACACAAGTCACCACCACACCATGAACAAAATAGTTAATATGTAGGGGGGCAACTCCACTCAGCAGGCAAATGTATTTCACCAAAGGAAAGCCCACTAACCTGGATTTGGGGGAGGAAACTGAAGCTGGGTGTTTGAGAACCTACAGTAATTAAGCACTCAGATTCCATTGAAATTCAGTGAGGGCTGGGTGCCTATCTGCCTAGGATCCTTTGAAAATCTCATCTTGTAAGAATAAGAGGTAAATCTCTCTCCTAGCTGAGTTATTTGGCGTATCTGGTACATAACTGTAAAGCTGAAGTTTTAATAAAACCATTTGCTGGTCACCACCTTTAAATTCTGATTTGCATACCCATTTATGCTAAGTGGGAACTCTCCTGACCCCTACAGAAATGATTAAAGATGTTAATTTTAGACATGCAATGAATTACACATAGACAGACTTATACTAAAATCCTTCCCCCAGTAAGTAACAAAGCGTAAATGCTATTCAACAGCATAGGACTAGATCCTCTGCTTACATCAGTTCAGGTTGTAGTCCGTATTGTTTATCACCAAATCTTGCTGTACAAGAGTACTGATGCACAATTAAATGCAAAATATTACATTAATATAATGTTATGCTTGAGATTTAACATTCACAGGCAGCAGAACATTCAAAGTTTTTCTTCCTAACCACCAAGACTCTTAAAATATTCTAATATATGCTGTCCTGAGTAGGGAAACTTCTTGAATCAGGGCCGTGTATGATAACTTTTCTGTTTTTAGCCCCAGTCCTGCAAACCGATCAGGACCATTCAACTCATACCCACACTAAATCCCATTAAAGTAAATAGGGCTCCAAATGGGTATAGATCGGATCGGATTCAGTTCTTAATATATATGAATTTAGGCCAAATTATGACTAAGAAACTTCCCGACTCTATTGTGTATAAACTGTTATCCATAAACATGAATGCAGTGCATTTATTGTAACAAGATTCATCTTCAAATTACTTCATTGGACTATGGAATCATTTAAATCAAATGTAGGTGCAGCATCATAACGTTGATTTCAATATTCGGATCTCTAAACACATGTTTCTGTGTTCCTATATATGGAAAACAGCACTCTGGGCCCGAGTCTGATGTCCATACTCCTTAGGAGTTTTGCCTGAGAAAGGCCTTGCAGAAGTGAGGCAAAAATGCAATGATTCTTAAATTGGCTCATGATGGCTGGTGTAAACACACAGAACCAGTTTAAGCACACATGGTTCAATCTAACCTGTTAAATTACAAATGATTCAGTTCTCTAGTGTAGGTACTGCTTGGGTCTCTGCCCTAAAGCCTCAGCACTTCGCAGCTATCCCAAGCTCAGCAGGGATTTCCCCCTAGAGCTTTGTACATCCCTATGGATCATTGAGTTTAGAAGGCTAAACCCTTCTGATTCCATAAGTGGGAGTACAAACCATGCCCTCTTTGATAGGATGACACCACTGGAACTCCACAAGCTGTAACTCACTCTTATTTTTTCCAGTTTTTTACTCATGGAAAGGATGATTTGGTCCTGAATTTGTTCTTAGAATAAAAATGTCTTCTCAGCCGTAAGTCTAGCTTCATGATACAATTTATTTTACAGTGCATTTTAAACAGGAGTGGCAAAATCATGGTAGTTGGTTTAAGCTTAAGGCTAGGGGAAATACATTAATTCAACTTCTAGAAGAAGAAATCAGCCAGGAACCAGAATGACCAACTGTACTAAAAAATAATTAAAAGGGAAGAAATCCCAAGGATATATGTACCTTTCTAAATGATAGCACAGTGTTATTAGTACACAGGTCCAAAATATAACTATTTGAAATGATCAAGTAGGCATAAGGAAATTGGAAGAGAAATGGACCTCAGATGTTTTAGAAACTGGAAAACACAATACACTTCTGTATTGGTAAAAATGTAATTATGTCAAAAAGAAGTTCTGCCTCTTAATACTGAATAGAATTCTGTATCACCAGACTCTGCCAAGAACAACCAAGTACCTTCTGTGTAAAAGGTTCACTAAACATGACCTAGAGCAGAGATACAGAGACTTGAAAAGCTAGCAGAAAGTCAATGGATACTGGAGAAAAATGGACGCTATTTGGGAAATGGTAGATAATTTAGTCTTTAAGAGCAACTGTAAACACACCAAACTTTGAGGTACAAACTTCTGACATATAGGTTCATTTATTAACACTTAACCATTGTAACTGTCTCACATCCCATATTGGTGTCAAGGCTTTCTATAGTCTCAGGCTAGATAAGATTGGATCAGATGCTCAACAGGTATAAATCTTCAGAGTTCTACTATCTGTGTATCTCTAAGAAATCAATGACGCTACATCCATTTACACCAGGTGAGGGTTTTTCCCAATATGTTTCAATGCTTTTTCTATTTATATTTATATACACTGTTTCCCTATATTTTTAAGTGAACAGTATTTTGGACCTGATTGCTAACACTGGTGAGATAAGAAAATCTTCAAATCGGAAGAGAAAACAAGTACGGTTAAATAATCCAGAGAGAGATAAAATCCAAAAAAGTTTGGAAGAGGTTGCAGTCCCAAAGAACTGCCATACATGTAGATGGAGTCTCTTGCGGGCATAGAGTGAGTCCTCATACCTTATAACTCCTAAAGGTCCAGGTACCTGCTGTTATAATATAATATTGCAAAGTGCTTGGTTCCCATTTACTTACACACAACTGTAGCTACAGATTAGGAAAGCAAATTGGAGAACACAGTAGTATGAAGCAGATAGCTATGGAATTTGTTTACGTACTGAGCACTGTGACCAGTCACAATTTTGGGGATTAGTGTTTGAAGTAGTCACAGATTGGAGATCATAGGGTAGAGTCAAAGAAGGAATTTGATTATACATGGGCCATTAGTATAAGGAATTAGCTGACAATAGTTGGAGGCAATGAGCTTTTAAACAGATGGTCATAGCAGTGACTGAGGATAGTCTTAAACTCTTTCAATCTTGATTTAAAACTTATCTGCAAGATGTAGTTCAAAGGAAGACTTTTGCAGAGGGAATTGATCGAGTGACTTCAAGTTCCACCAAGAACAGCAGACAAAGGGAGAGTAGGTGGGTGAAAGGAGACAGAGCAAGTACTAGAAGAGATGGTTGGAGGGAGAAGGTAAAAAGTTGTAGATTTACAGACACAATTTCATTTATCTGGGTCATTTGTGTTTTAATTTATAATCAATTGGGTATGAGGCAGGTTTTTTTTCTCTGCATCATGAGATCTTATCTGTACAAGTTTTGTTCACTTTCTAAAAGTTATACTCTATATTATGCTAATTTGTAATTTTTCTTAAGTCTCTGGCTTAAACTAACAAATCCAAAGGCATTTTGATTTGATTGCCATACTTTCTTTAGCTCACTCTGTATATGCTGCAACAGCTAGTCATAATAGTGTTTTCATAACTCTCTCAGTTCTGAGACAACACTGACATACTGCAATGTGAGCAAAGTAAAGGGGCAGCTGGAGATCAGCATTTCCTTGCTTTTGGTTCATGTAAGATGACTAGCTTTATTGAATAATTTTGGTATACAATAGTCAACAGTTGGACAAGTTTTCTGGCAATGCTAGTAGTATCTGAGTTCAAATCCTGATTATAGGGCCAGAATGGTGCCTGCCCTGTCTGTGTACTAGTCTAGTGCTGTAAAGCCCACTTTCGCCTACCTGAGAATTCTCATTACATAGGTGAATCTCTAGCTGGCATTGAGCCAGCATATCTGCTCCCCCCTAGTCTTATGTACAGAGGCCATTTCTAGAGAAATGGTCAGTTGGCAGGAGTGCCTCTGCACACCAACTGTCTCTGGCTGCCAGTGAGTTAGTAGACTGTAGAATCTCTTCCTACCCTGACCATGCAGTGTTCAGGAAAGCCCTCAACCATTCCATCATCTTAGGCCAATATCCATTTTATCTCTATCCCCATGTACTTGAAGAAAGGAGGATTTTCCTTAAAGGACTTAGCAATTAGGAAGGAGCGAAGTACTGTCCCTTCTCTCTCAGCTGCAATGAGGAGGGAGAAATTGTTCAAAAGTTCCAGTTAGGAAATTCAATGAAGAAGACAACATAATTAATGTTTTAGGTGACTCAGTCTATGCCTGAGTCCTTTCTGCTCCCTAACAAAAAAAGAATATAAAAATGGTTGGGATAAGGAGAGAAAGACAATGCATAGGGAGAAAGTCACTGTGGACCCTAAAACAAGTCATATTAATTTAAAGAATAAAAAGAAATAATCAGCAGAAAATCCTACTGGGAAATTTGCAATACTGGAAAGATCTTCTTCTGGTAATGTTTCACTGTGGCTGTTTTTTAAATTAGAGGATACCTTAAGCTGCCCCTTTGCATTTAAAAACAAAAAGGAAAGGCTAAATCCAACCTTTGAATACCATGCCCTGGCTGGTCATGTTGACAGTTTGAGCCATATCCAACCCTGGAGCAACTGATTGGAATGCCACTGATTAATGAACTTGCTCCCACTTACACAAAGTGTCTAAGAGATTTCTTTTGTGTGGTGATATATTATTGCTGTCCTTCTGAGGTGACATGTAATGCCCAAGGACTTCATATTCTGTGGTGGAGCTTGCCATATTTTGATCAAACAAAGGGATTTTGAAGCAAAATGGGATTCATGTGTGATGGGTCTGATCTTCTAGGTCAAGAACTGGGTTAGTGCCTTGCCTTTGCAAGTTACAATTGTTCTTTTGGATTGCACAGAGTTCTGTGCACAGTCTGATCTCCAAACTACATATCTGTTTTGCACTAGGACTTAGGGTATGCAATAAAACTCCCGCAGCTGGCCTGTGTCAGCCAGATTGGGCTGTGGGGTTATAAAATTGTAGTGTAGACGTCTGGTCTTGGTATGGAGTCTGGGGCTCTCTGCTCACAGGACCCTGTGAGCGGTGAGTCCCAGACCAGAGCCCGGGCCCAATCATCTGCAATTTGATAGCCCCAAAACCAGAGTCAGCTGACATAGACCAGCTACAGATTATGTCAAATCAGGGATAAAAAGCCCACAGCTGGCTTGGGTCAGCTGACTCGGCCTTGCAGGGCTCAGGCTCTGGGACTGAAAAATTGCTTTGTAGACATTTGGACTTGGACTGGAGCCCAAGCTCTAGGACTCTGCAAGAGTGGAGGATCTGAGCCTGAACGTTTAACCAGGGATCTTTGTAGGCCCAGCAGCCCAAGTCTGAGTCAGTTGACCCAGGACAGCCATAGCCATGCTTCAGGGCTTTTATCCTTGTGTAGACATACCCACAGAGAGCCTGACTGATATGGAGGTCCCAGGTACAATCCCGCAATAAGAGGGCCCCTGTTCCAAACAGTTTGCTGCCTAAATAGACAAGACAAATGGTGGGAGGGAAACAACTTGCCTAAAGTCAGTGGCAGAGCTGGGAAGGGAGCACAGGTCTCCTAGATCCTAGTCAAGAGCCCAATGCATCAGCCCATGCTGACTTGAGGTAAGAATGGCAAAGGGGTGTTTCCTTTTAGCTCTGTGGATACCTGCACTAGACTTCTGTGGACTCCTGCATTCCCTGGGTGGGCCCTGTGCTAAATTCAATTGTATGCTGTTGGCTGGCCTGTAGGAAAGGAGCCGATGGTCTCAGGCCAGTTCCTAGGAGCCAGGTGTCTACCCCTGCCTTGCTGGCCAGGGTCAGTAACTGGCTTTCTTGTTGGCAGCCTCTAAGAAGGCAGGGAGCCACAGGACATGGAACCTAAACTAGCCTTTCCCCTCCTAGAGGTGCCGGCTCCCGAGAGCCAAGGTATGGAACAGGGCAGCCACACATCTAGTCTAGCACCGGTCCCTGCACTGGGGTGGAGCCAGGGGCTCCATGTCCTGGGCCGGGCGTGGGAGAGGGGTAGAGGCTTTTGTGCAGCAGCGTTGGCACCAAGGGGCCCCCCGGCAGCCATGAACGGGGCCCCTCAGGGAGCTCCAGGCAGCCCAACACGGAGCTCCCAGAACCATCCCAGGGATCCAGCGGGACCGCGTGCTCGCCGCCCGCCCCGGTCCGGGACCCTGCAGCAGGTTGCAGGGGGAGGTGCCCGCGCAGGCTAGGCTGGGGGTGCCACGGTCCCGCTCCGTGGCTGGCTGGCGCGTCCGCCCTTGCGCCTCCCTCAAAGGTGAGCGGGCTGGCTCCCGCGCGGCTGCGGCTCGGCTCCGGCACACAGGCGCACGGCGGAGCCTACCCAGCGCGGCCGCTCGCTCTGTGCGCTGGCTGGGGGAACACCGTGTCGCCTTTTTCTTCTCCAGCCCCGACGAGACTTTAGGCGAGCCCACCCCTCTCGGCATGAATGCGAGGAGAGTGGAGAGCATCTCGGCGCAGCTGGAGGAGGCCAGCTCTACAGGCGGTAGGACTGGGCGAGCATGTTGGGCTTTGATTCGTGTTAAGCAGAAACCTTGCAACTTGTCGAGGGACCCCCCTCTTTGCCGCTTGGCATGAGAGGAATAAACCTGCGCTGGCTTGAGAGAGGGAGGCGATTAATGCATGAGATCCGGGTCAGAGAAATGTTCAATGCCTAGGAAAGTCTATCCTAAGGTGTCCACTGTGAACCTTGCTGGTGCTCTTGCCTTTCCTGAAATGAACGGAGGCTAGATATGAAACTGCCAAATGCAACCTGCACACGTTCTTTCCGATCGCTAACTCTCACATGACGTTATTTTGATCAGTCACACTTGTACTTCCCTGCGCGTGTTATGTCTGTGTAAAAAAACAAAACTATCTAGCTGAAGACAGTGACACTCTTTATAACAGAAACACTAGCTGGCCGATCTCTTCTTGTTTTTCTTGTGTTTTGCAGTTCAGCATATTCCAAAGAAACTGCACGGAGTAACTTGCGTTTTAGAAAAGAAACCAGGGCGTAGGGGTTACAGTTTACACCCACCGTACACAAGAAACTGATTTTATTTAGATATGATGGATGGAGAGAATGTATTTTTATTTAAATTGCTGGTATTATGGATGATGCCCACTTCTTAACAGCCTGCTGGCTATGGAGAGAAGTGAGAATTCATGTAGAACTCTTGCAAAATAACATTCCCTGATCCTTTTGACATGTATTTGTCAAGGAAAGAGGCAAATGTGTTAATATTTCCTGCTGTATTCTTAGACTCCTGCTTGCAAACTGCTTGGTGCCAAGCACAGAAGAGCATTGGCCTTGAAGTGAGGTTACATAAAGAGAGGCAGCAGAGTCCTAGCCGCTTCCTGCTGCTTCAAAGTAGTCTTCTAAGCAAAAGTCTCTGAGCCACGTGCACTCTATAGGATTGTACCACCATCCACTCACTGGCCTAGTCCCCAGGCCATGTTCTGCTTTCATCTACTTTTCTCCCGTTCAAAAATTAGGGCTTGCAGTTTTACAGGCAGGATATTAGGGCACTTGAACTTTATAAAGGAATCTTGATCATTGTGTGTGTGTGTAATCCTGTTTTTTAGGCTATATTGTTAAACTGTTAAACTGTATATTTGTATTGTATGACAGAAAAAATAAGCTGTGCTTAAAAACAAAGGGTCTTTTTAGTCTGAGAAGTAACTCTGTAGAAGTGATGCTGTGATACTCTATTTCTTGTAAGCTGTGGAAACTTGGCCTGTTAACCACTGAGACACAAGTAAAGACTTTTTCCTGTCAGCATTAGTCTCTACTTGGAATCTAAAAATCAAGTTGGTTTCTTTCTTTCTCATATTATCTCCTGTAGTAAATATTCTACATGCCACGTGATTCCCTCAGTTACACCTGTGATATCCCCATTCAAGGCTCATAGGGTTAAACAGGTGGAACTAAGGTCATAATTTGGAGGCAGTGGGATTTCACAGCTGTTACTGAGGCATAATTTGGCCTATGGATTGTTACTAGAACTGATGTGTAAGAAGGGGTGAACGGAGGTAGAGTTTTCAGAGTTAGCAGTAAGGGGAAAATGTTTGCATGTAAACTGAGGAAATAATAAATATGAAATGACTAGATGCTGTTTTTACAGAAATACTTTTTTTAGTTGAACCTGCACTTTAAAATTTTAACATGTATGTTCAGCAGAATTACTCTTTTGGTTCACTTGACGTGAATCCTGCTTGCTCATAGAATTTTTAATGGGCATCTCTTTAAGATACATGGTTGACATGGATAAAATTAGTAAACTGCATTTTCACTACTTAATTACAAAAAGCAAAGTGTGAATTTTTACAAAAATATAAGGCACTCAGTGTACACTATTTTGCCAGGAAATCTTAGAGGAAAAAAGTTGTTGACCACATCTACTTTATTGTAATTACAAGGCTCAAAATAAATGGTTCCTTTTTATATAGGACTATTGTACCTTGGCTCACTGCTCATAATAATTAGGCTGATTTTTCTTGCCCCTGATTGTGCAAATATTACACATGTGCATTACTGTACTCAGCTGGACTTCACTGGGACTATTTATGAGTAAAGTAATGCATGTGTATCAGTCTCTGCTGGATTTTGGTCTTTACCTTTAAAACTCAAAATATCGTAGTTACCAAGGATAAAGCATAGCGTGATATTTGTACTTACAATATTAGGATTTAATGTTGTTTAGAGTAGAATCTTGTAAAACTATTTTGGATAAATGTTGTTCAGCATTGCTAAGGGGCAGTGTCCAATCAATTTAAGCCCTTTTTGTAAAACTTTATGTTTACCACAAGCCGTTTTCAAGAGAGTTGTTTCCATGATTTCTTTTTTCAAGTTGCAGTGAAAACAGCTTTTTAAATGTAAGTATATTTGTACTGCAGTGTCTGTACCATGAACACTTCAGCATTTTGCTACTAGGGCATGAGAGTCAGAAACTGAAACTGTCCACAAAAGTACTACTGTTCCTCTGCATCACTTTCTAAGCTGAATATAATGTGAAAAGTAAACAAACTGCATTAATGATAAGTCTGTTAGGTTTTAAACTGTTTTAGTGATGTTAACAACAGAGATAAGGACATCTATGTTTATGTTTTTCAAACTGACAGTGCCTTTCCATATTTTATTTGGTGGGAAGTTACCATGTTGAATCTTAAAGGCCACATTTTACAACAAATTGCCTACAATGGGAGCAACACTGATTGCTGATGCAGTCAGGAAATGCCCCCACTCCTAGAGATTGATACAGATTAAGATTGAGCCATATTGGTAGGGCAGTGTCCATTCCTGTGTTACAGATGTTCTACTGATGAATAGGTTACACTGGCTGTAGTGTTGGGATTCTGGTGTTTTCACGAACAAAACCTTTACAAAATCCATGTGTCTCTTTTATATAAGATTTTTTTTTAAAAAAGCTAAATGGAGAGAGAGGACTATGGTTTGTTTTGCAGTTCTCTCTCTCCACCCCAAAATCTATTTTACAATTCAAGAAAGCAGCTATTATGCATATTAAATATATAGTAGATTCCACAAGAAATATTATGAAGATGTATTTACACGACTTTAAAATTTGGTTAAGGGATCATCTTGTCTGTTTTTTGCTCCCCTCCACGCTTATGGGAGATTCTTGTGCAGTAGTGCCAAGTAAGTAGTATTAACACTTTTTCCATCAAGACCTGATTTCAGCACCTGAAGGCATCTCTGGACAAAGACACTAGAAGAAATTAAATGAGAGACAGGCAGAGAAAGGGGAAGGAGAAGCTACATGGGGAGCAAGATGAAAAGAGACTTGCTAGGAAAGAAGGAAAGACAGTTGCAGAGAAAGGAGAAAAGAAGGTAAAGGAGGCCTTCGCAAAGCCCTTCAACTAATACCATAAGTACAAGACGTATTGAAAAAGATAGGGACCCAGTTTGGTAGTGCTGGAGCAGGGAGCTGTAAATTACACCCACTGATGCCAGTCCATTCCCCTTGTATCCCAGACTGGATTCACCCCCTGTGGAGGGCAGGCAGTGATGCTGTCAGTATCTTCCATTGATCTTCCCAACAGGGTGGCTGCTAGAGTTTGTTCTGGGCTCTAGGAATTCTGCAGTGGGGAGGAACTGAACCAATTTCTCCCAGGAATCCTTGGTCAGTCTTTCTGCTCGAATTCTCCCACTTTTTTGGGTGCGTAAGACCTCCTTCCAGGATAAGGAAGATTGTGGCTATTTTGTGCTGCTGCAGTCTTGTTCCAGTGGACTTTTGCCTTTGGGGTCTTCTGCCATGTTAACCTGAGCCTGGAGGAAATCGAGCCCTTTGTGTAGTGGTTTTTATGCTCCCTTTATGGGCACTGAATTGACTTAAATATGCTATTTCCAAGCTGTGCACATTCCTGCAGACATTATGAATACACAAGCAAAGGAACAAATGAAATGGACTCATGACCTGAAATGTGAGGGAGGAAAATCAGTATTTTAAATGGAAAAGTATGCAATCTACAAGGGAAAGTGACATAACATTTAAGAGAGAATGGCAAACAATGTAAATTAATATATAATATTGAAATTGTCTCCTTTTGCTACTGTATAGCAGATATTTCAAAAGCGGGCGATGTTGTACACAATCCTGTGTTCAGTAAACACCTCGAACTCCAGTTGACTTCATGAAGATTTGGCATTCCTTGTGCACCCAAAAATCAGGCTCCAAAAACACTGCAGTAACTAGATATTCCGTTGAAGAGAAGATGTTTAGTCTTTAGTTTGAATATCCTTTTGTTGGCATAGGTCATAATCTCATGTCTAAGTAACTAACTATTTTTGGATTAATTATGTGCAAAATTCTGTAGAGATCCTCACTTCACATTATACAGTTAAAGTACCTTGGCTTCCCTCTGAAGAGCAATTTTACAGAGTTTGTTTCCTGTCTATTTTGCATTGTTGAGCAGTTACTATGCAAGCTAAGGGTATTGATGAATAAGCAAATATACTTGAAGTTTCTCCAGACATACAAGGTTTGATGCAGTTACTCCTTTCCCAGAGTTTATTCAACTGTTGTAAAATATATTGAGGCAGATCGTGTCTATCAGTTAATGCAGCTATAAAAAGACAAAATTGCACACATCATGGAAAGCTTTTATATTTGAATCAGAAGTACACTTAAGATTGTCTTTTGGTTAGAGCTGAATATTTGATATGTACAACATTTAGCTGTATTTTATCCAGTCTCAGCCATTCTCTTTACCATTATGATTTATGCTTGGAGTTTGGTGCATGACAAAGAGAGCCACTAAAAATACCATGAAGGCTGGTGATTTTGTTTAATTTCATGGATGTGCACATTCTTGTCATGCTGCCCCCTCCCTTTCTGCTTGTCTCCTCTTTCTTGTGAGCACAAAGTGTATTGAAATACATTGTATAAAGATCTTGCTCTCCAAATCATTCAGATTGAGGTTTTCCTCTCTTTCACCATCCTCACTTCATACAGAATGGAACAGGCAATAGGGACAGCTATGAGCACAAGCAAAGCATGTGTCTGCTTCGGGATCTGCATCAAATGCAAACTCTGCAACTCCCAGGCTCGTCCTGGGTCCCTTTCTATGAATAGGACTCAAGTGGGAGGAACCACTTATTGCTATACCTTCTTAACCCACCTCCAGCAATAGCACTGAAAGGGAAAGCCCTAACTTCTTCTTTTTCACCACCAAACACTCCCCTCTTGCAGCAGGGATCTCCACAAATAGCAAATTGATGTTGGCAGGCAGGTAGATTACATGGATGCTGTGACCTGGATCTGGAGTTGTTACCACATAATAATGGACCCTGCAGTAACGGTAATAAATATTTTTAGTGGTAACTCACTGTATGTTGTTTTTTTTTTTACACCACAACTGCAGTAAAACTCTATTCCTTGGATTTACTGTTGGTGGGTTTCCTTACAGAATAATGTTTCCTCTGCCCCTTCCAAAATGGCTCAATCGCTCACAAGGAAACAATCAACAAAGAGGTGGGTGCAAAACTGTCTGCTTGTCTGAAGAAATAGTTTTCATAAGCAGCACTGTTCATTTAATATTTGGTATTAGCAGTGGCTTCTGCTATTACTTGACATGAATGAAAAATGGCGCACAAAGTTGTGAAGTGGGCTAAAAGTCAACTGTGTTTTAATAACAGCTACAGTCAATACAGCACTCTTATTTATTGGCATGCATTCTGACTGATAGACACGGCGCTCATCCTGGGCAGGCAAGGAGAACATCTGTGAGGCACCTCATCCTTTTCAGTGGGGCAGGATCTGTCTCTGTTTCAAAGCTGTGCAGTAGGAGGTAGGCCTGGCTAAAAACTTGCATGGGCACCAAGTCGCCACAGAATTTGACCTGTGATTTAGCTGGCTACTCTGTACGGCGCTACCAGGAGGTCTGATGGTCTGCATATGTTTTTGTTTTTGTTCTAGCCATCCCTGCAGGATCTCTCCTTGCCACTGCTGTGCTCACTAGTCTATAGAGTTGGGCAGTGATGAGCTGCCAAAACCTTAACAACTGGTTCCCTCCTCACCCCACGAGGGGGTCATGGCCCATCCAACCCCCCACGTTCCTTGACTTCCCCCCGACCCCTGCCCCATCCACCCCCCCCCCCCGACTGCCCCAGAACCAGGTTGGAGGGTCTCATGGGTCACTGTAGTGGGTGCCCACCCCGCCCCTAAGAGACAGAGGGACCTGCCCGGGGACGCGGTGGGGAGTCCCGGTGGGGCTTACCTGGGGCTCCTCCCGGGAAGCATCCGGCAGGTCCCTCTGGCTCCTAGGGGCAGGGTAGCGAAGCTGGGGGGGAACAGAGAGAGCAACCAACTCCGTGGGTGCTCCGGGGCTGGAGCACACAAGGGGAAAATTTGGTGGGTGTAGAGCACCCACCGGCAGCTCCCTGCCCGGACCCTGCTCACCTCATCTCCGCCTCCGCCTCCGCCTCCTCCCCTGAACGCACTGCCCCACTCTGCTTCTCCGCCCCCCGGCTTCCCGCAAATCAGCTGTTCACGCGGGAAGCCGGGGAGGGATGAGAAGCAAGCAGCGGCTTCACACTCAGGTCCAGGGAGGACGAGGTGAGCTGGGGCCAGGAGCGATTCCCCTGCGTGTCCCCTGGGTTACCTGCTGCGGCATGGGTGGCCCTCCTCGTGCTCCCCCGCCCCAGGTTGCCTCCTCTCCGCCTCCCTGGGCCTGAGCGCAAAGCCGCCGCCTGCTTCTCAGCCCTCCCAGGCTTCCTGCAGGAACAGCTGATTCGCAGGAAGTCGGGGGGGGGGCAGAGAAGCAGAGCGGGGCGGGGTGTTCAGGGGAGGAGGCGGAGCTGGGGCAGGGCAGGGAGCTGCTGGTGGGTGCTCTGCACCCACCAAATTTTCCCTGTGGGTGCTCCAGCCCAGGAGTAAGATCTCCACAGACCAGGACACACCAACTCAAAGTGGCACCAGACCCTGCCAGAACAAAGGATGCAAAATCTGCAGACACATGTCCTCTACTACAATGATAAACACCCCCCACAATACACCTTTTCAGGTCCTACACATGCCTATCACAACATGTGGTGTACCTCATCCAGTGCACCAAATGCCCCAATAACAATTATGTGGATGAAACGAGACAATCACTATGCACTCCAATGAACTCACACAAGCAAATGATTAAAGACAAAAACACCACATCTACCCTTTTCGCAAAGGTTTCAGAGTAACAGCCGTGTTAGTCTGTATTCGCAAAAAGAAAAGGAGTACTTGTGGCACTTTAGAGACTAACCAATTTATTTGAGCATGAGCTTTCGTGAGCTACAGCTCACTTCATCGGATGCATACTGTGGCATCCGATGAAGTGAGCTGTAGCTCAAGAAAGCTCATGCTCAAATAAATTGGTTAGTCTCTAAGGTGCCACAAGTACTCCCTTTCCTTTTCGCAAAGTGATCACTCTGTCTGACCCCTGTCCTCATCCTCAGAGGAAACCTGCATAACACTTTCAAAAGATAAGCCTGGACGCTTACATTCAAAACTCTTCTAGATTACTAAAAATCATGGATTGAATAGAGAATGGATTTGTGCCTTATTACAGCAATCTGTAACCTGCTCTGTGTCCTAAAACTGCAGAGATATGAATGGCCTGCTCTACCTCAAACAGTCTCTTAAAACATGTGCTAGCTACTTATGCTGAAAAATCTGCTCCACCTTGCATGCAGCTGTGACACATGCAGTATCTTTCCCAGACCTGAAGAGCTGTGTGTGACTCAAAAGCTTGTCTCTTACCAACAGAAGTTGGTCCAATAAACTATATTACCTCACCCACCTTGTATCTGTAGGATTGGAGTCATTTGACTTCAGTGAGACTACTTGTGTGATTGTAGGCTTGTCTACACGTCAAAATGAGGGTGACTTAAGCTAGGTCAAACTACGGTCACCACAGCAATTAAATTGGCTGTTTGGTGTCCACACTGCCCTCCTTCCGCCAGTGGCGCGCGTCCTCAGCAGGAGTGCTTGCACTGACTGTAGTGGGGCATTGTGGTGCAAGGCTGACCACACAGGGCTCACAGCTGGAGCCCCCAGCCCTGGGGCTGACAGCTGGAGCGGAAATGTGAAATAATAGCAGCTGTGAAACTGGTAGGCTCCCTGCTGTGAAATGGAGCCCCAGGCTGTTGGGCTGACAGCTCAGGCTGTCAGCCCCAGGGTGGGGAGCTCCTGCAGTGAGCCTCACATGGAGCTAACAGCCAACAGGTGATGTAAGTAACAGTGTCTACAGACACTGCATCGCCCTAACGACATTGACCTAAGCGCTACGCCTCTCAGGGAGGTGGATCTTAACGTCGACTCAACTCTGTAGCATAGACCAGGCCTAAGCATTTGGAGGCTTGGTTGCCCATTGCTCAGATTGTTAGAATTATGGTCCAGCATGTGGATTTTTAGTAACCTTTGTTCACAGGAGATGTGTTTTATAATACATAGGCCCAAGGTAAAAAAGTCAGGAAAACCAAGGTTTAAAAGAGGCTAGAATTAATAACATGTGGGAGAAATGAGGGATTGAAACAAAAAGCATAAGGTTGAGGACTTGAAAGAGTGACATTTAGAATTTAAGAGTTCAGTTGGATCAGCTGACAGTTTGTGTTTTTCAACAAACTATCTTTTTAATTTCATTTTTTTTCTTGGCTTCTATACCAGCTAGTTTAAGTGAGCTCATAGGCGTAATTGTAATGGGTACTTATTTCAAATGTGCTGCATTGCAATTATTTTTAATTAATACTATCGCTTTTTATCTTTCAGTTAAGCCTGGCAAAGTCCATTATAGACCATTAGTAAAAAGTGAAAGAAAAACAGTGTCCATTAAATCAAAAGAATGTAAATGTAGACAGTATATATTCTTACAATAATCACTATTTTGTATTTTTAGGACTCCCTGTTTATTTTCCCATAGGATTTTTATGGGTCTCCATATTTTCCCTGTATGTTTTATGCATGTTTAAGGGATATAATCCCCAACACTGCTATCAGAATTCTGAAGTGAATTTCTTTTTGCTGTTTTGCACTCATATTTCACTTGCAATCTAGAGTTTCTTTAGAGATGCTTTTCACAGTCATGACCCCCCTTATATATGCCTATAATTAACGGTACAGCTGCATAGCATCAATATGAAAGAAATGGTTGTATGTCCATCGAGAAGAATGAGCTATCAGCTGAAAGAGGTTGTCGTGCATAATATGGCAGCTAAGGTTAAGATTTGCCCTGTAAAGAAATATTCTTTCTTGTTTAAAAGTTAGCATTGTTTTCACTATTCTCATTTTATACGGAAATAAAACAAACCATAGGTCAGATCCTCAACTGGTTAAATTAGCATAGCTCCATTAAGGCCAATGGAAGTCTGGCCTAGTAAAACACATTACAATAATAATTGTAATTTAATAATTACATAATTAATGTAATGTAATTTAATAATAATAATTATTAAATAGTATGACGTGATAAGGTGCAATGATAAAATAGTATGACTTGATAAGGTGCTTTGTGAGACAAGATGACCAGCTGGTCACCTTATCTGTTTCACATGATAACTGTGTAAAGGAGGATGTTGCTGCTAATATTAAATTTAGTGGTAGTCAAACCAAAATCTTTTATTTTGTTAAATATTTTTCTTGTTGTTCAATCTCCTCACCATAAGCTCTCAAGCGAAGGTAATTGTGTCTATTATCAGAGTCATGAATTTTTTATTGACCAATCAAATCCTTAGTTGCTAACAAAAGTAAACTGGATTTACTGAACTGAACAAAGGTATCTAGGGATTCTTTGAAAATACAACAGGGGTACTAAAGCTCCATGGGTTTTATTATGCGCTGCTATACATCTTGTGAAGACATTTACTCCTGTGCAAAGTGAGAGCAAACAGTGTAAAATACTACCAAGCAGAATTGTTCTTCATTATGGGAAGTTGTGAAATCATGAAGTTTTCAAGGCTTATTTCCTTATTCAACCTAAGGGACTAAACCTGCAACACTTACTTGAATATGCTTTACTATCAAGTACAGTCCCACAGGCATCAATGAGACAAGGATGAGTGAATAAGGGTTGTAGGATTTGGTCCTACTATTTGTAAGAAGTAAGAAAGTACACTAAAGTTAGGACTGATATGTGATGGGTGTGAAGGCTAGGTACTGTATATTATTACTAGATACATAAGTTTATAACTGGTTTCAGAGTAACAGCCGTGTTAGTCTGTATTCGCAAAAAGAAAAGGAGTACTTGTGGCACCTTAGAGACTAACCAATTTATTTGAGCATAAGCTTTCGTGAGCTACAGCTCACTTCATCGGATGCATACTGTGGAAAGTGTAGAAGATCTTTTCATACATACAAAGCATGAAAAAATACCTCCCCCCACCCCACTCTCCTGCTGGTAATAGCTTATCTAAAGTGATCACTCTCCTTACAATGTGTATGATAATCAAGGTGGGCCATTTCCAGCACAAATCCAGGGTTTAACAAGAACGTCTGGGGGGGGGGGGGGTAGGAAAAAGCAAGGGGAAATAGGTTACCTTGCATAATGACTTAGCCACTCCCAGTCTCTATTCAAGCCTAAGTCATTATGCAAGGTAATCTATTTCCCCTTGCTTTTTCCTACTCCCCCCCGCCCCCCCAGACGTTCTTGTTAAACCCTGGATTTGTGCTGGAAATGGCCCACCTTGATTATCATACACATTGTAAGGAGAGTGATCACTTTAGATAAGCTATTACCAGCAGGAGAGTGGGGTGGGGGGAGGTATTTTTTCATGCGTTGTGTGTATGAAAAGATCTTCTACACTTTCCACAGTATGCATCCGATGAAGTGAGCTGTAGCTCGCGAAAGCTTATGCTCAAATAAATTGGTTAGTCTCTAAGGTGCCACAAGTACTCCTTTTCTTTTTAAGTTTATAACTGCAGCTTTTGTATATTGTCATGCTTTCTTGTCTGCATTGACACACGGGGCCAGATTCTTGCATGCATCCATTTTGTGCTCAGTGCAGTAGACAGAGAAGACAGATAACTTGCACCTGCACTGGACAGTCTTCCACACCCTAACCAGGGGTGCAAGGCATAGTAATCAGAATGTTCCCCTAATGTGCACCGGCAGGCTACTGTTTCATAGACCTGGATCCAAAAGATACTTAGATGCTGCAATGCTGAGTGTTACAACACCTAATTTTTAGGTGCCTAGGAAATCACTGGAACAATAGCGGGATCAACAAAGCCCAAGTTAAGTGCTTGGGTTTCCTATACAATGAATGGGGAGACAGGCTCAGAACAGGAAGGATCCGCAAAAGCCAGCATACACCCCTTTTGTTCGCATCTCCAATGGGAAACTCCTCTTTTGGAGTCGGGTGGTTTAGATGCCTAAGTCAGCTCTTGTGAGAATGAGTTTGGCGCCTGCCTCATTCCACACAAAACAGCTGGAGGAGGAGAAGATGGTGCTGGTGCCCAGCTTATGCCTTTTAGCCCAGTGATTAGAGCATTGGCCTGGGATGTGGAACACCTGGGTGCAATTGCCCCCTCTGGCTTGTGGGGAGAGAATTTGAATAGGGGTCTCCCATCTCTCAGTAGGGTGCTCTAACCACAGCGCTACTGAACATATTGAGGTGGGGCTCCCTCACTCTCCTCTTGAAACTGTTGCACTTTCAATAATTGAGTCACTGGAATAGGGGGACTGGACCTTAGGTCTGCCACCACACAAGTGGGTGCCCTAAGCACTAGGCTGTAGTTACTCTTATGTCTGTCTGGCCCAATGACTCCTTAAGTAATTATCCGAAGGAGAACAGCTTAAGTAGGAGAGACTGAAAGCACCCCATGCTCTTCCCCACAAGAATATCCTATGGTTTAGTGATCAGAGCCCAAACCCCTGAGAAGTGGGAGCCCCCTGTTCAAATCCTTTCTTCTCCATCAAAGCGGGGTTTGAACCTGAGTCTCCCACATCCCAGGTGAGTGTGGTAATCACTGAGTTAAAAGTTATAAGGTGGGCTCACATCTCCCAGCCAGATTTTGAATGGGACTTGATGTGGTAGGCAGCCTCTGAGCACACCTTGCAAACAGGGGTCTGCAGGTGAGATAGGCTCTCCTTTTTCTACCTTCCCCCGGTTTGTGGGTTGTGCTGGGGCTTAAGTGAGAGATAGGTGTGCAGACGCCTAGAGTGAGGCTGCAGTGCTGTGCCTGGAGGCATAAACATGGGCACCTAGAGAACTTTTACACTCCTAATTTAGATGCTGAGTGAGTTTAAGCACCTACAGATTTAGGCAGCAGTCAAGTGAGGGTCTTGTGTAGCCTAAAATTGGGACATAGGTGCCTAAAGCTGGGGTTTAGACACCTAAATCTCTTTGTGGATCTAGGCCCTAGGGACTACATACCATCTGGGTATTGCTGTAGTACATTGTATTCTGGACACTCCCCTGCCTGTACATCACTGCCCCAGTGGCAATAATGAAGAATGCATAGGAGCCAGTTCTGTTGACTCTTTCTTTCTTCTGGAAACTCCTCCTTTCAGGAGCATATCCCCAGCAAGAAACTTGCCAGAGGTTTCTACCCCCTTTTTGCTGCTCAGTGGCAAAATGGGTCTGAGCATCTGGCCCAAAAGGTTCTGAAGTCTTTGAACAGTTTTGCAAAACAGAAAGGAAAGGCTGTGATTTAACCAAAGGCGTTGAGTCACTGTGAACATGGACAGAATGTATGACAACAATCCTGGGTATATACAGAAGGTGATGAAATTGCTTTTGGCTTCTGCCAAAAAATAACTTCAAAAGTAATAACTTAAAAGTGCACCTATGTAACAAAATCTTCTGTTCCGTTTCTTTTATCACTAGACTGCACCCTCCTTGAGTGAGACTTTGGATTCCAGGGTGTATTTGTCTAAAATAAATAACTTTTTATTGCTCGAACACATTGGCGGTTATGAAATTCGGTATATTACTATAGCATTTCTGTTCGGGTTGTTCAGTATGCCAGAAGTCCAGAGGAAGACTAAAGCTACACAAAGTTTAAATAGTTTTTATTTTTTTTAGATTAAATATTTAAATATCACCAAAACTTACAATATCATGGAATGTTTAATGAAAAACACATCATAAGGGGCCCCACAGCGCAAATATGTAATATGATTAATAGATTTGTACTGAGTTTGCAATCAGCTTTAGATAATGATGTAACTGTTCCAAAATGAGTCAGAGGGAATCAAGAAAAAATGCACAAGAGGGACTCAAACACATACTTTATCTGACAGTGATTGTAATCTAGTTTGGGAGTATGTAAATAAATGTTGTTTTTCTTCTGGGAAGAAATGAAAATGTGAGATGGTTCTCAGCATGTCTATAATATCTGTCAAATACAATCAATGTTGCTTTGAAATAATGTTGAGAACTGGATTTTTCCTGTATTTATGGTGTCATGTCCATGAAGTACAGAAATTTAGCAATATATATGGTTAAATCTTCAACACAACAGGACTGGTACTATTTTAATACTCACTCTTTCTGCTTGGGCTGTTCCCTTTGATATTAATATGAACCACTACAGGTATTTATGTAATAATCAGACATGAACATCATTGCTCATGCTTTGAAGAGCAATATTCTTCCAGCAGAGACTGAGTATACAGAGATGGCCTAGTTCATTTTAATCAGGGATAAATATCCACCAACCTAAAAAATGCTCATCCAGAGCTGTAGTGTTTCCTTTTATTGAATGCTGGTACCAACATGATTGTTTGTTTCCTAAGATCAATCCAACTCTTGGGCTTTGACTGTTTAGCTGACTTTAAAATGAAATAGGCCAGATCCTGATGTCCTTAATCATTTTTTGGTCACTCAAAACTTTAATTGACATTGGTGGAATTTTGCTAGAGTGAGGACTGAATAAATATGTGCTACTCAAAGTGACTGAGTGACATCCTATGTGTGTAACGATTCATCTTTGTGTTTATTTTCCTTTTTTGTTTTGACTCTTCCTGTTGATTTGTGGGCTTATTGATATTGGTTTTTCTCTGTTATGAGATGTAATGCTGTAACAGGAATTGTATGTTCCAATGTTGCCAATGGGGAAAGATAAATATAAATGGTTTTCCTGCAATACTGTTTGCTTGCAGCATTCACCTGCCGCCCTGTAACTGAAATATGTATTCAAAGTTCATATTGTCTTTTGAGAAAAGAAATTCTGTAATTGAACACACACATACAACTGAGTGCAGAAGCCAGTGACAGCTGTTAAAACAGAGTGCTGTAGTCTAACGGTTGTCATAGAGTGGGTCCCAGGAAGGTTGTAGTTGGGTCACAGGCTCAGTGCAGAGTGGAGGACCTCGGGTAGGCTGTGGGCGAGTAAGCCGCTTTGCACGCACCCCGCAGCAGCAGCTCCTTTCCCATGGGGCCGGGCCTGGCTCCTTACGCTGGGCGTTTTGACTTGGCGTGCAGGTTGCAGCACCACTCAGGTTTGGCCTGACTGCAGGGCGTGTGTAGGGGTTGGCTCCCTCTCCACCCCACCCTCCTGCTCACTGGGCCAGGATTACAGTTGTGGTGCTGGAGCAGAGGGCGCTACAGTGTGTAATCAGTGCTCTCTTGGCAGGGCGAGGAGCAGGAGGCGGTAGAGGAGGAACAGAATGATGCTGGCCGACGATTTTAAGTCTACTTAAACCAAATGTTCTCTGAAAAGCTGAGAGAGAGAACCAACTCCATGGGTAGGAGCTGTTCCACTTCCTAGACATCACTACTACTTTCCCACCTGTTGGCCTTTCATACTCTGATCTCTGTTGTATGCGGCTGTGGGAAGTGTCCTGCCCTTGACTGCTGGAAGTGATGAAGCCTCCAACATGACAGAAGTGGTAGCTCCCTGCCTTTCCTTCTCCTTGGGTGAAAATCTTTAACTAGGTAGATCCCAGCTCTTCTGCCTAACAAATTACATCCTGTAGCTCAAAACGACATCAGTTTTAGGCCATGCAATTCTTTCCTAGCCAGTTGATTGTCAGTCAGCAAGGGAAGGACCTGCTATGCCTCCAGTCACCTGTGGGGCCATTATGCACCTTCAATAAAACTAATTTCAACTGGACTAGAGAAAAAAACAAAGCACAGAAAAACAACACATAATCTGAGCACAGTGGTAGAGCTTCTTGTTACTGCTGCCACCCATGTACTTAAACATGTGTATAACTTTAAGCACGTGATTAGTCCCATTAATCAGTGGGCCAAAGTTACTTAAATACCTTGCTATATCAGTAGTTAAGTACGTAGCTTGCAAGGCTCACATAGCTCATTTAGGAGCATAGAGTTCCTAGAAATTATTGCTTCAGTTGCACCTGGGTGTACAAAATAGAGTAAAATCATTCTATATCTCAAAGTATATTTATCAGAATTTTTTTGCTCCTACAAAGGCTTTGGAATTATCCAACACTCTTTCAGAGTTGAAATTAATGGCTGTTGTGTGGCTAAATTCTCTGTTTACAAACAAATAATCTCAACCATAATTAAAAAAAATAGTCATACACACATTTCACTCTAGCACAGTGAAAATACTATTATACGTATTCGGAAAGTGTTGACATGGTTCAAAAGCTAATATCAAGCAAGTTGTGAAACTCCCATAGAACAAAATTTACAGTGATCAGAAAGAGAATAGTGAGTTTCTAAGTTATTATTCAAATACGCTTGTCACTAATTGTCAATCTCTTCATGATTCTTTTTTCCACTAATTAAAGAAATTTAGATGTTTATTTCCCATTCTTTCCTCCCTAGCTCTGGAGACAGTACTACTTGCAGGAACACCTAATCATGAACAACGTGTGCAGTAGCAATTGCCAATTTAAACAGCCTAATTCCTCACCTAAATGAAGATAGTATTATCAAGTAGCTATCTGGCAAGTTTCAGTTTAAAGTGCTGATTATATAGATGTATAACTCATTTTACAAGTACAATACTAGAACAAATTTGTACACAAGAAGTTTACAGTTAATTAGATGAACTAATATCAACTTGTTGGTGTAACAGTAAGACAATACATTGTGTTCCGAGGGAACGTGCATTGATTAAGAAGTTTAAGCAATTATTATGAATCTTCTTGATTTTCCCAGTTCCTGTTTAGATGCAAATTAAAGGCCTGATCCTGCAACACCTTCTACTGACAGTAATACTTACTGCTATGACTAGTTCCATTAACCTTAAACAATATACTAATTCATAAGTGTTTACAGGTTTACCCTCGCACTTCAGGTTCTGAAATCTGACCTACAAGGAACAAATGGCAGTAGAAATGGAAGTTTGCCTCTTTCATAACAAGGTGCACATTTTCTTATAACAAAGGATCAGATTGTGGCTGGGAGCCACTTACTGCACTAAAGATTATGAAGTGCCTTGAGATCTACTGATGGAAAGTGCTATATAAGAACTAGGTATTATTTATTATTAGTACTACCTTGTGCAGACTGTCTGTACTGCTACTCACAGTGCAGAAGGAAAAAGTCTCTTCAGTTCTTCTGTATCCCTCCCTGTGTGGGTGGATGGGAGCGGGCAAGAGGGGGTGGAGTCAAGGCTCCACTCAAACCCAGTGCATTGGACAGTTGTACCAGCCCCAAGCATTCCAAAATCATGAGATTTTGAAAAAAATAATAAAATGTGTGGGTGACTCATTTGCCTTCTGATTCTTGAGCCTTTAGGGTTCACATCTTCAAGCCTTTCTTTGCAATCACAAGGGCTAGATTCTCATTTCATCCCATCACTCTAGGAGCAGCGGCTTTAAGAAGAGCCTCAAGCATTTGTGAGACTCACAATAGACTCAGCAGACGTACATTGTGCTGGCTATAGACCCAGTGCAGTTCACTCCCTCCCCTGAGCAATGGGGAGACAGACTCACAGAGCTGCTTACTCACAACTGCCTACTCAAGGCAGATCGCTGATGCATAATCTAGCCCAAAATGCTTTGAGAGAACAAGTTGCATTTAATTTTTTTTTTTCAGATCAAGGTAATGCACTTTTCTCCGGGATAACAGACTATGTTAGAACTAGATTTGTGCTGTTTACTCACATTGACCACTACTTTAAGCCATGAGATAGGCCTAGGAGTGGCCTCGGGGTGTACTCAGAATGTATGGTGCTATTCAGTGTGAGTAAGGGTAGAGAACTTAAGCCCTTCATGTTACAGATCTGGAGGTGGAGCTGGAACTGGGCATTTTGAGATGGAAAGAAAAATTCCACTCTACAACATTTCTTGCAAACCTTGTCTCTTCTGGTGATATGAGTAGAGTGAGATTCTAGACAACCAGAATGTACAGGAGCTGGCTATATCCTTCAGGGGCTGATGGCTCTTGTTTTTCAGAGTATATGAACTTTCCCTTTATAAAGTAGTTAGTTTTTTTTTTCTGGTATCTAAAATGAGTTTAAGGATCATCTCTTGTGATGAATATCTTACCAGTGACCTTGTTTGTTGCCTTTTGTGTTTATTGGTATTCCTTTGTTCTAGAATATCCAGTATGGAGTATTTTAGTGGTTGCTCTTGCTTCTAAAAATAAAGAACCATTACTTTAAACATATTTTAGAACAGAACATGAAAAACGAATGTCATAGGCAATAGTGGATCTGTTAGAATTTTCAAATGCTGCTTCATATTCAGGATATCATTTTGTGTAAAGTGTTGCAGCAAATGTATGCACTTCAAAAGATGCTGCTTATGTCTTTACAACATTTGTTTACTATCACTTTATTAAATATCATAAAGTGTATCAACCTTGTAGAGCTTTTCTCTTCTCTCTCTTTTTTTTTTTTTTTTTTGCAAGAATGATGTATTTAGAAAGCATTTACCAGGCAAATGTGTTATATACTATAGCTTGCTGAGTATTTATTTTAGCTTTTGTTTGCATATATAATACAATTTTATTTTTATGCCCAAGCAAAATTATAGTTAGAAGAATGAGCTTGACAGCATAAAAGAGACAATAGACTTACGGTTTTCTCCCACACCCAACTTATTTCTAGAAGAGGAAGATAATTATTATTAATGCCTAGCTCTTGGTAGTTCAGTAACATTGTCATTTAGGGTGACAGTTCCAGAAAGGCTGTTATCTGCATCTGTAACAAGCCATCTGTTAAACTCATTGGGCTGGAGCCACGTGGTGTATAGCACTGAAGTGATTTGTCCATTAAACCCATTTTAACTGGCCCAAGCAAGGGGCCTGTTGTTAGTGACCCTTCAGTGGTACAGCACTGATGTAAGAGTCCCTACATCAGTGCTGTACCACTGAAGGGTACACATCCCCTCTCTAGTGCTGGCACATCCCCTCTCTAGTGCTGGCATAGCTGGAAATGGAGTCTGTTGGAGAAAGCTGGCACAACTCTATGCTGCATTTTTGCCCCTTGTGGCTGTAACAGTCCCACATAAATTAGGTTAGCCCTTACGATGCTTTAACATCCCAAGGAAAATGCCTATACAGAGCAGCACAAGGATTAGGGCAGTGCAAAGGAGCACTTTTACGCCTCCATTTACATACACTGTGCATTTTGGCTGCACCTGTGGATCTGGCCCATTGTGTTCAACTTCAGGGATTTTTTTAATTCACGTACTCTGAACCTTTACCTGTAGTGCTCTATCAGTGACCATATCATCAGATTTATTTGGGCATAAGCTTTCGTGCGCTGTAACCCACTTCATCAGATTCATGGAATGGAAAATACAGTAAGCAAGTATTAATATACAGCACATGAAAAGATGGGAGTTGCCTTACAAGTGGGGGAGGGAGGCTCAGTACTAACGAGGCCAATTCAGTCATGGTGGACGTGGCCCATTCCCAACAGTTGACAAGAAGGTGTGAGTATCAACAGAGGGAAAATTATTTTTTGGAGTGACCCGGCCATTCCTAGTCTTTATTCAGGCCTAATTTGATGGTGTCAAGTTTGCAAATTAATTCCAGTTCTGCAGTTTCTCGTTGAAGTCTGTTTTGAAGTTTTTTTGTTGAAGAATGGCCACTTTTAGGTCTGTTATTGAGTGTCCAGGGAGATTGAAGTGCTTCCTACTGGTTTTTGAATGTTACAATTCTTGATGTCTGATTTGTGTCCATTTATTCTTTTGCATAGAGACTGTCCGGTTTGGCCAATGTACATGGCAGAAGGGCATTACTGGCACATGATGGCATATATCACATTGGTAGATGTGCAGGTGAACAATTCCCTGATGGTGTGGCTGATGTGGTTATGTCCTATGGTGGTGTCACTTGAATAGATATGCAGAGTTTGCAATAGGATTTGTTGCAGGGGTTGGTTCCTGGGTTAATGTTTCTGTTCTGTGGTGTGTAGTTGCTGGTGAGTATTTGCTTCAGGTTGGGGGGCTATCTGTAAGTGAGGACTGGCGTGTCTCCCAAAGTCTTTGAGAGTGAGGGATCGTCCTTCAGGATAGGTTGTAGATCCTTTGATGCGCTGGAGAGGTTTTAGTTGGGGGCTGTAGGTGATGGCTAGTGGCAGTTCTTTTACAGTCTGTTTCTTCACTTTCACTTTACCCAGGTGGGTATTGTAGTTTTAAGAATGCTTGATAGAGATCCTGTATGTGTTTCTCTGTCTGAGGAATTGGAGCAAATGCGGTTTATCTTAGGGCTTGGCTGTAGCCAATGGATCATTTGATGTGGTCTGGATGAAAGCTGGAGGCATGTAGGTAAGTGTAATGGTCAGTAGGTTTCCTGTATAGGGTTTATGTGACCATCACTTATTTATACTATAGTGTCCAGCAAGTGGATCTCTTGTGTGGACTGGTCTAGGTTGGAGTTGATGGTGGGTGGAAATTATTAAAATCTAGGTGGAATTCTTCAAGGGCCTCCTTCCCATGCAGCCAAATGTCTGACCACTTCCTCGTGGCAAAGGTTAGGGAAGACCTGGGCCCGCCCACTACTTTGGGTCCCGGCCCAGGAACCCTGTAGATGGCCACCACTTACTGCATCCCCTCCGACTCCTCAGTTCGTTTCCCTGGGTCACTTCCCCGTGGCCCCAGCACCCTCTTCTCCCTTGCCTCAGGGCCCCAGCCTGTGAGTCCCTGCAGCCAACCAGGAGCCATCTTTAGTCTCCCAGGTCACTGCTATCGGCACTGATCAGTCCAAGGTGCTGGTGCTCCTTCCTCCTACTAGGAGCCTGATTTTACCTCCTCTAGCTACAGGCAGTTACTGAACTTGCTCTGCCCTGCAGCTCTTCTTATATGGGCCTGATTGGCTGCGCCTCGCAGTCCCTTTCCTATTGGCTGCTTTTCGCACCACTGCTCTAGGGCTCTATTAACCCATAACAGGAAGAGGCACGCCATCACACTAGCCCATAGGAGTAATTAATATCAGACCAATGCTAATTTCTGGCTTGCTTACAATCCATTCTATCTTGACTTTGTGCTAAGTCCAGAAAATGCTTTATACTCATTTGATGGATTTTTTTTAATTTTTGTTTATTGGGGATTGGGATCAAATATGGAAACAAATAGTGTATTATTTTGCAGTATGGAAATACATATTTGAGGCACATTAATATACAAATTATTTTTCTTCCTAGTGTGAATGTGCTTCAGCAATTTGACAGAATACACTTAAACATCTGGACAGTTACTTTGCAATAACATTCATACAACGATACATAGGTTTCATAGCTATACCTTTATACTTGTAACTCCTTTGCAATTTCATTTTAGAGTCCTAATAAGTATATAGCTGTCACATAAGGTATATAATATATATGAATCTACTGTCAGACAGGGAATGTTTGTTGGAATCGTGGCCACATCTGGGTATTTCAATGAATGCTCTGTTTCTGTTTATAGTGCCTCTTCAGGTATGTCATACCTAATGAGCAAATTACATACACCTGGAAATACTATTTAAAATTAGGGAAAGCAAAACAACGCTGGTGCATAGGCTCTAACACTGTAGTTCTCTTAATCAAGGCTTATTACCTTGCCAGATTAAAACCACCGGACATTTACAAGAATAGTGGAGAGATGGGGAAACTGAGTGGAAAAGCCCTGACAGAGAGACCGTTCAGTTCAATCACTCAGGATATGTCTAACTGTCATCACTGGGTGTGATTATCACTTGAGCTGATATACCTGAGCTAGTTTTAATCCCTCTTGCTTGGGTCCCATGGCAGTGAAGCTGCAGCAACATGAGCTTAAGTGTTAGCTGTACAAATATGTCCAGAACCCTGGGAAATTACTTGTGGGGCTAACCTGTGCTGAAGCTCATGCTGCCACAGTTTCACTGTTCTGGGACATGAGCTATCTAGAGTAAAGCTAGCTTGGGTATATTACCTTGAGCTGTAGCCACACGCAGTGACTGTTGTCTAGACATACCCTTAGATACCGCCCCGAGATCCAGGGAATTTCCTCATGGACTTCAGGAAATTGGCAAGTTGGATGGCTTTTAATCCTGACTGCTTTGCAGGGTTTGAATCCTGTCCACCCCAGCAGAATGTACTGCAAGAAATGGGAGAAGAAACTCAGGGCATGTCCTGACCCTTGATGGGTATTTACCACCAAATGTTGGACCTATGCATTTAAGATATTTATTTAAAAACTTGCAAAATCATTAAGAATAGATACTATTACCAGAACCACATTCAGTCTAGAATACTAGGGGCCAAATTCTCCTTCAGTGATGATGAACGGGGTATATGTCATGCCAGAAATTGCCCCCAGCTATTCTAAAGGGGCTGTTTACCAAGTAAGACTAAGTCTGCTTAGCAATTAAAATCTGATGAGATTAAGCATATTCAAACAAGTTAGGTCACCTGGTTTTAAACAACCAATCACCATTCATAAGTGTACCACTTCTTCTATAATTTTTTGTTTTTCCCCTTTGCATCAAGGTGAAATTCTGTACTAACCTTACTGCCACTGCAATTGCACTAAAAATCCAGAGAGAAATAAATCAATGTCATTACAAAGAGTGTAAATCCAATGCAGATATTGGTCCTTTTACATAAGTACTTGAGTTAGTTATGCCAATTGCATTACAATTATTATAAACCATTGTGCTGGTAATGTGTGGTCCACCTGAACCTGCTTTGAGCAGGGGGTTGGACTAGATGACCTCCTGAGGTCCCTTCCAATCCTGATATTCTATGATTCTATGAAAAGATCTCTGCTATTTTAAGGATACTAACGTATAAACATACCGTACGAATGCCGCAATGAGGGCAGGATCTCCACAGTCTGATTGTAAAGTCTAATAGAATCCCTTGTAGTTGTAGAAATGATCACAAAATCATACGCACACAAGCACAGTCTTTGTAATATTCTTACTTGCAGATGTTCCAAAGATGACACCGTGGGGTGTCTTTCTGAAGTTAAAGAAGCACATGTAATGTTCTTGCTAAATATGCTATTTTTAACATCCATAACTTTTGTTATTTCAAAACCAAGTTCTTTTGGACATGACAAAACTATTTGTCTCTCTTCAGGGCTCATGGAAGTGCCAAATTTTAACTTTTAAAACTGCTATCATCCTAGCACAAAAGTTTTAAAACCTGTTAACAGGTGCAAGTCTCTTTTCTCCCCTACTGAGAACTATATAAAACACTGTAAAGATCTTTGTAGGGAAAAAATTACTCCCAAGTGGAAGCCGATCATGGAGAACTTTAGTCACGAAATAATTTCTGTGAAGATTAGAAAGTGACTGAAAACAAAGCTTTCTTTGAAAATGCCATCTTTCATTATTGCCAGGCTCCTGTGTATAATGTGATTTTTTTTTTTTTTTTTTTTTTGGTGGCCATATAAATTGCTGCATATGTTTGCTTCTTTTTAAAATTTGACACACAGTTTTGTTCCCGGTTTCAGAGTAACAGCCGTGTTAGTCTGTATTCGCAAAAAGAAAAGGAGTACTTGTGGCACCTTAGAGACTAACCAATTTATTTGAGCATAAGCTTTTGTGAGCTACAGCTCACTTCATCGGATGCATACTGTGGAAAGTGTAGAAGATCTTTTTATATACACACAAAGCATGAAAAAATACCTCCTCCCACTCCACTCTCCTGCTGGTAATAGCTTATCTAAAGTGAGGAGAGTGGGGTGGGAGGAGGTATTTTTTCATGCTTGTGTGTATATAAAAAGATCTTCTACACTTTCCACAGTATGCATCCGATGAAGTGAGCTGTAGCTCACAAAAGCTTATGCTCAAATAAACTGGTTGGTTAGTTTTGTTCCGAATGTTAACTTTATTTTTAAAAGAAAGCTAAGCCTTTCCCTTATGGCTGCAAAGGCAACTTCCAAAATGCAAACTGATGCAGTATGTACATGAGTCTATAGACAGTTCTCTCGGAGCTATTTTTTCAAGCTATGAACTCCTCCCATTCTCAGTCTTGCTTTAACTGTTCGACCTAATGAGGACATTTTAAATGTCAAAGTGGTTAAGTTTGTCACCACTGACTAGTTTAGGGGAAACATCCAGTTAGTGTACTTCATTGTCGTTGCCTGTAGTGAAATTAGATATTTGGATTGCAGCTGGGCAGTAATTTCTGATTAAAGTTTTTTCCCTCAGAAAAAATTGATTTGTAAAAACCAATCTCTTCACAGGAATGTGTTGGTTTAGACAAAACTTTCATCAGGAAAGGTTTCTCAGGTCCAGGATGAAATGTTTGGTCAAGACAGTCCCCAGAATAGCCAGTGGTCAGGGCATTCATCTGGAATGTGGAAGACTAAGGTTCAAATCCCGGATCTGAATGAGGCTATTCCAGGATGGGTGTCTCTTAGCCTGTTCCTGAGGAAGAGCAGAAAGCTGAACCTGGTTCTTCAACCTTGCAAGTGAGGGCCCCAACCAGTGGGCTGTTGGCTGTCCTGGGATGCTGCTTTGTCAGGGTCTCCTGTTCAATCTTGAGCCACTTGGTATAAATTCAATTTTCATTGGGGAGAGAGAGGCTGACTCTATAGCCCTATGGTTAAGAAGACACTAATGAGAGAGATGCAGAGACTTGAACCTGGTACCTACATCACTCGTATGAAAATCTGTTACACAGCACATGGAGCTATGGAGGAAAGAGGGGTGCAGAGTGACATAATTTTATCCCCCAAATTACTAAAATGTATAGGCTAGAGAAGCATGAAATGGTAGGTGAAATCTTAATCCCTTTTTCTCATTGCCAATTTAGGGATGTGAGGGATCATAATCTCCATATACCATGTTTGAAAATTACTGTATTTTAAGAGAGACAGTTAAGACAGAGGCAAGATTGTAATAACCTATATTGATAATCATTTTAATTTTGTTAACCATTTTTGCATCAATATTGAGTTTTTCTACCCAGCAGGACTGAGAACTTTTTACATCTATGTCACCATGTAATGTGCTGGCTTGTAGGTATTTCTGTTTACTGTTTGGTATGTTAAAGTTGCTCAAAAATATCTGACCCATCTAATATAGTGAAGTTACCTTACAGCTCACTTGGTAAAGGTCTGCAGTTTTGGAGCCAACTGTCATGAGTTATTTTCCCCATGCTGTAAACATGGAAATAGTTGATGGCCACCTGTCAGGAGCCGTGGTAATAACTTTTAGTCCCTACAAGAATGTTTAACTATCAAAATGGAGAGTACCATAAAGTGGTTTTGTATGAAACTGAATGTGAAAGAATGAGGATTCTTAAATTTATGGTAATAGAAGATAGCGCAGTATGGAATTTATATCCCTTAAATGGGAAATGTTTACATAATTTTCTAATAGCTATGCCATTTATGACTTAATAGATGGTTGCTAATTTTACAAATAGGTACATATTTTATTATTGGCCATTATCTCTGCCAGTGTGGTAAAGTAACTGTAATTTACTCAGTATTTAAAAATACGAAAACTGCTGTGACTAATAATTTCCTTTAACATATTTCTTTTGTTTTTGTTTTAAAGTACTCTGCTCTTAAGTGGTCTTCCATTGCACAGGCATGCATCCACACGTTTATCACCTGGGACGAGTGTTCCATTTTTTATTAGTAATTCAGAATCTAAAGTTACTTTTGTATTTCTGGTCTATTGAAGATCTTAGGTCAAACTCTCTACAGAAGTAGACTTGCAAAACTCCATTTGAGTCAATGGAGCTGTGACATTTACAGCACTAGGGAATTTGTCCTGAAGAGTTGTCTTATGTCATCTCTTTATGAAAGTGGTAACATAGGCCCCAGCATTGCAAATGGGTTTCTCTGGGAAGACTTTTGCAACCACATGGTCTACTTTGGTCGGACTTCATGTGGATGTAAGGTTCCAACTGCACAGAGCTGATTGCAGGATCAGGGCTATAACTGGTAAATTTACTGGTTTTCTTTATCAGTTTGTCAGTTTTTATAGAAATTGTTCCATTTCTAGTGGGCCAGTAATTGCCTAAGCAGGTATAAATAGAATATTTTTCTTCTATTTATTGAAGATTTGTTTGTCCACTTGAGGTAGCAGAGGGAGGTTTACTGCACCTGTTGAATGTAACCTATTTAAGAAATGTACTGAAAAACAGATGCTGTGAAGATTAATAATTAACTTAGGTGAATAAAATACCTCCAGTCAAATCTCCACTAAGAGCTTTGCATAGTAATAGACAAAACCAAGAACAGACTTTGTATTTGAATTTGGGGTGGGGGAATGGGGTGATGTTAAGAAGAATGCTTGATACCTGCATCATAATATAAATTAGAACACTGTCTTTAGAGTTAAAGTATTCTCTTCTGAGTCTGCATTTTGAACTACAGAAATATACTACTTACAGCAAAAACGAAGTCCTTGTGTATTTTGGAGCTTGATTTTTATGCTAGGTTACATACTTGCATCTTCTTAAATGTGTTTTTGCTTCCGTTTCTTGCAGACTTAATTCACGGTATGAAAAAAGGGAGATGTAACAATCTTTCTTACAAGTAACTGTTACCAAAAGGGATTTTAAGTACTGTTACTTAAACGGAGAAGAGTGTGGAACATGATTTGAGCATGTTTTTGTTATTTTCAGTAAAACATCTTCTCTTAGATGCAGAAAGGACACTTCACAGTAATATACCTTCAAGAGTGATGTTCTGTTCTAAAACAGTAATTGGCACAACCTTGTTTCCACATGTTACTGCGTAGTCAGTTATGAAAAACCCACCCATAGGGTTGACACAAAGTTGTATCTTTAAGTGGAGAGTATTGCCATCCCCAAACATTCAAAAAATCATTAGTGAGGCCCCACAAAATCATGAGATTTTAAAAGTAATGAATGGAATTCTGTGCTGCACCTCACAGAACTCACAGCCTAGGAGAAGTGGGGATCTTGGTAGTTTTAAAGCTACCTTTACATCTCCCAGTTCTGGGCCTCTTCCAGGGATGGAACATACTCCAGCCTAACAGCCCACAGGGTGGTTTAAATTAGGGCTGTGATGGTGCCCCCCATAAGGCTTTATGGAAATATGCTTATGAATGTATATATGACATAACTAGAATGTTTTGTGCTACATATGCCATGTAACATATAAGGTTATGATCTACTGAATCTATTAATCCTATTTGTATGCATGTATCATTTTTGTATTCAAAGTTATGAATATTGGGTGTGTACTGGCTTGATTTTTAAGTAGCCTTTGTAAAGCATTTGGTCAGCTTCTTGAGAAAGAAATGTGCAAGTTAAGTGCCCTATCAAGAAGCACTTAAGGGACAATGGATCTTGGAATGCTCCAATCCACATAAGGAGTCTACTTGAGGACGTTCAAGGTAGCATGTGACCCATGGCTGCTACCTGAAAGTTCTGAGTCATGCATGGACATGTGACTGGCCCATGTGACTCCAAAATTCCATATTGTAGCTGGGATTCTACACAGGGGGGTGAGGGGTGTCCACCCACCAGATAAAGTCTGTCTAAACCCTGGGGAGACCCCTCCATTTTGTCTTCAGCTGGCTCAAGAGAGAGCCTCTCCACCCACAAGGATATCTGAAAGAAACTGAAACAAAGGACACTAACCACAGGGAGTATGAATGATTGCTGGACCCAGACTAGAAGGAGACTAGTCTGTAAAAGGAAGCTTACTGGGTGAGGTTTTTATTTGTATTCAGTTTTCTTAGACATAGACTTGTGTGTTCTATTTTATTTTGTTTGGTAATTCACTTTATTCTGTCTGTTACTACTTGGAACCACTTCAATCCTACTTTCAGTATTTAATAAAATGACTTTTTACTTATTAATTAACCCAGAGTATGTATTAATACCTGGGGTGCGGGGGTGGGGGGCAAACAGCTGTGCATATCTCTCTATCAGTGTTATAGAGGGCAAACAATTTATGAGCTTACCCTGTATACGCTTTATACAGCTTTAAACAGGGTAAAACAGATGTATTTGGGGTTTGGACCCCATTGGGAGTTGGGCATCTGAGTGTCAAAGACAGGAACATTTCTTAAGCTGCTTTCAGTTAAGTCTGCAGCTTTGGGGCACGTGGTTCAGACCCTGGGTCTGTGTTGGAACAGACTGGCATGTCTGGCTCAACAAGACAGGGTGCTGGAGTCCCAAGCTGGCAGGGAAAGCAGGGGCAGAAGTAGTCTTGGCACATCAGTTAGCAGCCCCAAGGGGATTTCTGTGATCCAATCCATCAAAAGGGCATCTTGTGTCCTGGCTGCCAATGGGCTGCAGCATTCTCTAAAATCTTTGCAGCACCAAGTGCTGTGGCCCTGCCCTCAACCACTGCTCTGGCACACTCCTTATGCCAGGGCTTACAGGGGATCCTTGGAAGATGGCTTAGTAAGGGAATCCTTCTTGGGCCTGGTCCAGGGTTTTTAGAGCCCCTTTACACCATGCCAGCTCTTTTTTTTACCAGCATAAAAGGATGGGAGCAGGGATGAGGATCTCATCCAGTAAACTCTGGGGGATTTTTTTTGTCCTTTAATTTTTGAGCATTTAAGGTTCATGTTTTCAAGCTTTGCTCTGCAACTCTGAAACATACTTTTAATTTTAAATAATCACATGGCTCCAGCCGCTGGGACTTTAAGTAAAACACCAAATATGGTGAGACTTGTGTTAAAATCACGAAGCTTGGTAACACTAAATGGGAGATGCGGAGAATATAGAAGTAATCAATTTCAAATGTGTTATCATTTTCTCTACTATGGTCTTTTTCCAGTTTTATATATTACAGGCAGAATTGTGCTAATGGGAATATTGCATTTACTGCTGTAAAGAGTAATACATTGAGTAAACTGTCATAACTATCCACAATCTAGTAAATGTCTGCTGTTTTCAGAATGTTTCAGTATTTTTCAATAGAATTTGCTCTTTTGATTATGAAAACTTTGGGAGAACATGGGATGTTTGTCTGCGCCTAAAAACTGACTGAGGTTGATGCTTCCATCCTACGGTCCTTTCTGTGAAAACAATAAAACTGTTATGAAATTCTAAGGTTTAGCTTGTGGAGCTGGGGTCCCCTCAAGGGCATGTTGTGCAGATAGAGGGGAATATCATCTACAACAGTTCATAGATATTGTGCTGTCCGCGAGGATGGCTTTCCCCTTTACACTGCTTCATGGTGTCTCAGCAGCCACCTTATTATTTATCATTGATACTAGAGGCCTCACCATGCTTTGCACTCTACAAACTTATAATAAATGATGTTCCCCGCCCCAAAGAGTTACACTTTAAAATATAGCAACATAGCTTTCTAGCTTTCTTTGGAGGTAGCCATTGGCTACTCTGCTGAAAGATGTACTGGGCCTCATGGGCAGGAATAAGACACAGAATATTAAAGGAACTAGCACATGAAATTGCAAGCAAAATAGCAGGGATTTTTAATTAATCTAAATTTGGGGACATACCCTACAACTGGAGAATTGGTAACATAGTACCTGTTTATAAGAGGGAGTGGGGGAAGTGATCTGGGAAACTACAGGCCTGTTACTTTGATCTCAGTTGTATGCAAGGTCTTGAACAAATTTAGAAAGAGAAAGTGGTTAAGGACATAGAGGTAAATGGTAATTGAGGAAAAAATACAACATGGTTTTAAATAAGATATATTGTCCCAGACCAACTTGATCTCTTTGAGAAAATACCGTATATACCCGTTCATAAGCCAAATAGTTTTGGTTAAAAAGTGATGCATCAAAGATCAGGGTTCAGCATATAAACGGGTCTACACCAAAATTTAATCATTTAAAACTCTATGGAATCATTGAATTGAATATCTAAAAAATGGTCATTTTGTTTACCTGGAGCATCCATAGGTACAGAGCCCCTCAGCTCCCAGTGGCCACGGTTTGTCGTTCCCAGCAAATGGGAGCTGCGGGACGTGGC
This sequence comes from Chelonia mydas, assembly GCF_015237465.2. NCBI lineage: Eukaryota > Metazoa > Chordata > Testudines > Cheloniidae > Chelonia > Chelonia mydas. The sequence goes on from NC_057852.1 coordinate 108,034,216, forward strand.
ACCACTTCCCGCAGCTGGGAACGACACCTCATCTGGAATGCTGTGTTCAATTCTGAGCTCCCACTTTGAATTCATCTTTCTTAAACATGGAACAGGTGCAGCTCTGGGTCCTGGTTCGATGGGAAGATCACTCTGCCTCTCCTCACACTCAGACTCAGTCTCTCAGCTCTGTCCCTTCCCTTGCAAGTACTTTCCCAAACAACAGCAGAGGTTACTCACAGTTCCCTCACTGCAGGCCCACCTCAGTCAGCTCTAGGCACAGCAACAGTCTCTGCCCTGGCTCCAGTGGAGCCACCAGTAGCCTCTGGGGCTCCCAGCTAGATCAAAGTCCCTGCAGGCTCTCAGCAGCAGCAGCTTCTGTCTTCCTAGCAGCAGCTCCTGGTATGGACAGAGCTCCACGCCTGCAATCTCACTCCTTTTCCCAAATTGGTGTTCACCGCCTCTCTGCTTGCACTGCCTGGAAGACAAAGTGTCTCCTTTTTCCCCAAGACATCATGGGAGTTGTACTCTCTAAAGCTAGATTGCAGCACACAGGATCTTCCCAACTGGAACACTCCCAGTAAAGTTCAGAGGACCCTCTAGTAAAGGGTGCCTACACTAATATTAATATACTCGCCTGATTTAAGGAAAGCAAAAACATGGTCTGGATGCAAACTGGTGTAAAACTAGGGTCTGCAGAATGTTCCCTTTCCTGCAGTCCTGAGAAGGCCCCTCCATATGAAGTCCTGACAATCAATCATTCTTTCAGTGGACTAGGGAGAGAGAGAGACTGGAAGGGTTAGACACACAGCATTCCAGGATCCAGAGCTGCTGACATTTGGTGGGGCCAGCTCCAATCATCAGAGAGGTTGTGCAGCTTGTTGCCTTTTCAGCAGGCAGCAGAGTTGAAATATTTCAAAGGTTCTGCATAGAGTAGCAGAGTGCCTGAAAGTGAAATACTGCTTTTCTTAAAAGCACTTACAGACTCTAGGATCCAATGAGCTCCTACTGTCTCTAGTGAATTTTCCATTTTTTTAAATAAACTGAAAAGTAAATTCTGGGATTTTTCAATATTTTTTACAAGAGGAACTTTTTAAAACAAAGAAATCTGCTGCCATGTGCAATGGAGGGATTTGTACCCTCTGCTTGTTAAGGAACTTCAACAATATCTGTGACTAGTACTTCAGTTTTTGCCACCTGAGGTAACCTGGAAAATATCTGTTCTTTGCCATGAGTGTAAAATATTTGTCAGACTGACCAAGGTCTTAACATGATTCAGTTATGAAGAGAATGAACATTTTAATAGGGCAGATGATGGCTTTGTTACTGTGGTGAAGGTCTTTGAAGTAGATCCCCCAAAAGGACCATTAAGTGTGTGGTGAAGGGGACACGATACAGATTTTTCAGACTTCCCATTTTTATCAGAGAGCTTGTATAGCCCCCTGAAAATCAGTCAGTTCACAGCAAACAGATCTTGTCCTGGCTAGGCACAACACAAATTCTACACTTATGGTAGCCCTTGTTCTCCTGGTGGTGCATGTCTTAGCTTGCTTCAGATTGGAGAACCGCAAGCAGCATCTGTTGGTCTCCTGACTGTACTACCTTTGCTGCATAGTCTGCCCCTTTTAAAGTATCAGGAGAAGAATCTTAAAATTGTATTTTAAAATCTAAAGAGACACTGTCAGGGACTGCAGGTCTTGAAGCCTGGTCCTCAGGGCTTTTAGGAGTTAGGCAATTCTGACCTAACTGCTGCCTGCTCTGGGGAACACTGACAGAAGACTCCACTCCTGGGATCTGATTAGTGGAACACTGGCAGTCCTGCTTGGTTTCCAAGTCTTATTTAAACAAGGAACAGGAAGTTGTGCAAGCAGTAGGGTTCCACCTGCTTAAGACTGCCTCCCTTGTACTACCTGCCTGACTCTGATCTCCTGGTACCTGACCTTGCCTGACTCAGACACCTTACTCTCAGTTTGCTCTCGGGCCTGTCTTGGTATCTGCCCTGGCCTGGTTGCTGACTCCTGCTCCGACCACTAGGTCTGACTGCCCATGTCCCAGTCATGACAGGGCAGTGGAATGGGCTAGCTGCTTGAGTACATTGCCAGCGTCCTGAGCAGGGTTGTATTCAGGTTATATTTGTATCCTAAAGGTATGTCTACCACTGGGTGTGGTTACAGCTTGAGTAGGCATGCCTGAGCTACTGCTAAATCTCTCTAGCTTGGATCTTGGAATAATGAATCAGTGCAGGCTGTACAAGTGAGCTTGGAATCCTGGGTAATTACTCATGGGGCTAGCCTATGATGAAACATGACATCATTGCTCCGGGACCGGAGCTATCTGAATTAAATCTGGTTCGGGTATGTTGGCTCAAGGTACAATCATACCCTGTGATTGCAATCTAGACAAACCTGAAGAAGCGTAGAACAGAATTTACAGCTCAGGGGGTAGAGGGGTTAAGGTGGGCAAGCCACCTTTGAGCACTCCCAATCCCGGCTGCTGTGAAGGCTGGAGAGGGCCTTGGCATAACTTAGCCCAGTGGGCCTGTGTAAGGGTATGGATACACTACAAGTGTTGACATAGCTACCGCCTCTCAGAGAGGTGGATTACCTACGCAGATGGGAGCAGCTCTCCCATTGGCGGAGTAATGTCTGCACTACAGCAGCGCAGCTGCACTGTACATAAAGACAAGCCCTGAGTCTGTGCTTCAAATTTTCATCCCTGTTTTTGATACACAAGTGGTTGGAAAGTATCTAGACTTTTAAGACGCATTAATTACTAAGTAAGATACAATAACCCTGAAAATGTCTCTTTAATGACAATGGATCTTGTTGGTGATTGATGAAATGCACTAGAAAGGACTGACTTTCCTCTCTTCCAAACAGTATGAAAGTCTGTTCTCCTGGAGCTTCATCTAAAACCCACTGATGTCAATGAGTGTTTCTGCAAAAAGAAAAGGAGTTTCGTGAGCTCATGAAAGCTTATGCTCAAATAAATTGGTTAGTCTCTAAGGTGCCACAAGTACTCCTTTTCTTTTTGTGGATACAGACTAACACGGCTGCTACATTGAAATGAGAGCTTCTGTTGACTTCAGTGAGCTTTGGATCAGCCCTTGAACCTGTATTTCACGCTTCTGATAATTATGTCAACATGCTGTATTGTGTAGAAGGTGGCAAAAGCTTATAATTAATTTGGGGGAATGATATTTTTTGAATACAGCTTTTCCAGATGTGAAAATGATAGTGCTAATGTATGCTGGGGCTAGATTGGAAGTTAAGTCTAATAACGTTTAAGGCAAATTTGATGATAAAGAAAAATACACTGTCAATGATATATTTTTCACTTAAACTAGAAGAGTATTTTGAGAATTTTCACTATTTTGAAACAATAATTTCTTAAGAATTTTTAATGACTTGTAATAAAATGACTTTTTAAAGTAAAATACAGTTACTGCACACATTTTGTTAATGTTACTTTATTCTGAAAAAGTGTCATCAAAAGAGGCAGCAAAGTTGCTTTTAAATAAAGCACTGGAGATTTCTTCAGAAGAAGCTGAAAAAATGTGAGCATCTCTATGCAAGTCTCTGGTATCTTAAGGGACGTAATACAATCTATTAAATCTAACCATAGCACACCTGAAGTCCTATTTTAAAAAAAAAAGAAAAGGAGTACTTGTGGCACCTTAGAGACTAACCCATTTATTTGAGCATAAGCTTTCGTGAGCTACAGCTCACTTCATTGGATGCATCCGATGAAGTGAGCTGTAGCGCACGAAAGCTTATGCTCAAATAAATGGGTTAGTCTCTAAGGTGCCACAAGTACTCCTTTTCTTTTTGCGAATACAGACTAACACGGCTGTTAGTCTGAATCCTATTTCAAAGGTATTGTTCAGTAGACAGATATGTGTATCCGTGATTTTTGTGGTGTGGAAAGCTTTTTTTTTTCACACAGAACATCTTAACAACTCTTTGGAGTTCTCATGCACTGACATGTTTGTTTTTTTGTTTCTGCAATATATACCGAGTAATATTCCTACAACATGGCAGTGTTCATCTTGCTGAATGTGAAGAGGGGTGTTGGGATGAAGCCCTTGTAAAAGAGCAATAAGCTCTCTTCTGGGAATGTCTTTAAAATATCTGTTTTGTGGAGCCCAGTTATCCCAAGGCAAGAAGAATTATTTGTTTATAAATCAGCTCTGAAAAGAATGAATTTAGATGTTTCTAAAGCAGGATGAATTTCCCCTGAGGCAGTTAGTTTCTTTAAGTCAGGTGCCAGAATTTTCACAAGGGGTTCCTGAGCTTCCAAGATCTCCTTCCAGCATACCAGTGAATGGATAATTGCAATTGGTTAATATTAGCTTTCTGATTTTTACATGGTTGTGTTGATGCACTGGATTGTTTAATAATTCTATCCATCTATCGTTTGTCTAGGTTCTTATATGGGCACTCATCACAGAAGTATGTGAGTGCCAGTTAACAAAAGGCATTCAATAGCCATCTAATGGACACAATGTGAATAGGTTTTAATAATGTACATTATGTGAGCTAGTACAAGATGATTTTTCTTTGAACTCCACTTATTTTTATGACTATCCTAAATGTATTCAAGCATTAAAAAACATCACTGTCCCTTTGTAAGTCACTTAAAAGGAAAGCTTTGTCCCAGCATCAGACAGTTGGCACAAAGTTAAATGAGTGCGAAATAATAAAGAGCTGACTCTGTGCTCAGATCCATTATGCATATTGCCAAAAGGTGAAAAAGCTCCTCCTACTTATTTTCCGTCCTTGTAGATCTTTTTTAGATACTAAATTGTACTAAGACCCCAATTCATCAAAGCATTTAAGTACATGCTTAACTTCAGAAACATGCTTACACCCCACTTACCGTATGTAACTTTAAGCACATACTTACCTGCTTTGCTGTGCTGAACAGGAATGGACTCCTGAACTGGTGTCTAATGCTCTAATTCTTAATATATTTGTCTTTACTTTGTGACACAAATCAAAGCATCCTAACCAGTCTAAGCGTGAATATGAGGCTGAAGGTGGAAAGATCCAAAATGTGTGGTGCAGCACTTTCAATGCATGTACAACGAGGACTCTTTTCATGAATTTACGTTAATATTAATTACTTTGTTTAAAAATCACTTTATTCATAGTTTGAAATGTTTGAATTGACTTCATTTTCATAACTCTTTCAGTGGGCTTATATTTGAAACATAACATTTGCATTGAAATAGATTTCATTGAAGAACTGAGCCTCGGTGTATTGGGGTTTTTTTAGCTTCTGGAAAATTGTGCGTTGAGCAGACACACTTTCTTCCCTCAGGCCCTGATTCAGGAAAGCACTTACGCATGTGTTTTGCATGTGTTTGCATGTGGCTTCTATGGGACTTAAGCACATTCTTAAAAATTAAAATTAAGCATGTGCTTAAGTGAATAGTAATGCTTTCCTGAATCAGGACCTAAGTCTGTAAAATGTGAGCTCAGGAAGGTGGCCCATGCTTGCATGTGTAGCTTGGCTAATGTGGAACCTCCCTAAGGGGGCTGTGTGTGGGGGTGGGGGGTGGGACGGGGTGGAGGAAGTTCATCCTCTTCCCCGCACAAAGCCATAAATCCTCCTGAGGCTTCCGGAAGAGGGTCTCATTGCAGAAGATCTTCAAGCTACATTGGAGGGAGCTTAAATTCTATGACACTTCAAAAGTTAATGGGACTTACATATGTGCTTAAAACTGAGTGTTGCTTAAATGTTTTGCTGAGTTGGAGCCTATGTGAATAAAACTGAAAAATCAAGTCTTAAAGAGCAAAACTTGAGAAAGTATCTCAAAAAAAGCTCATAATAGTAATAAATTTGAGATGTCATCAGAGCTCATCCAATTAGAAAAGTCTGGAACTCTTTAAAATATTGATTGCAGCAGCAATACTGTTTCATGATGACCATCTAAAGTTTAGCAGATGATAATGATATGACTTTCTTTTGGTAGTTTTATTTATTGCTGAACATTGGTCATTCTAAGTGTCCATGTGTCTCTGCAGAGCATGAGAATAAATCGTTTTTTTTTCTCATGTCCTATACAATTGATTTTTCCTCAGACTGCAAAGACAGGCATTGTTTGTTCACAGATAATTTAAGCATATTAGTTTAATACACTTTCCATATTATAGAAGAGATTTTTAACTTGAGTGTCAGTGTATAAATTCTTCAGTGGCTCAGATATTAAAACTACTATTTAGTATAATGAAACTGAGACCCATATAATTACTCCAGTGTAATTACTCTAATCTAAAAGCTTGCCATGACTCTTCTATTTTCAACTTTCAGTAATCAAATGCATCTCTGCTGATGTTGCTGAGACTAATAAATTGAAATGGAAATCTTCCATTCTACTCATAACTTCCTAAAACATGCACCTACCAGGATGAAACTTTACAGGCCTGGTTGCTGCACAGTAGTGATTCCTTTTAGAAAGTATCAGGGGGAAAACAGTCCAGCCATTAACATTCCCTCATTAATCAAATATTCTTGCACTGTTTTTTTGACTAGGTCTAGTGCCAAAGTGGGATAGGGGAGAAAGTTGAATTTTTTTCTATGTGAATTATTTTCTATTGCCCGGTACTAGCAATGACTGGATTAAGGAGGCTGACAGGCTCCTCACTAGCAATGAAAATTAAAATAAGTCTGTAGACCCAGTTGACCCTGCAGCCAATGTCAGGCATGGAGAACAGAGACAAAAAGAGGGCCTAGCCCTGTTGAGTGCTGACCAGGAAGGAGGACAGGGTTCTGCTCTTCCTGATAGGAGAGAAGCCTGGTTGTAGCTCTGAGATGAGCTTGCTTGCCAGTTGGCTCTACCCTTCTGGAATGGATGACCAGGTCCTGAGAAGGGAATTGTGGAAGTACGGACTATTTTGGAAACAAACCCCTAATAGAAGGGTGGAGCCCTGCTGATGGTTTGTGTCATTGGCCCTGGATTTCAGTTTTGTTTTTTTGTTCTTGATTACCTTTGAACTTCAGTGCCATGCACAGGATAGCACTGGAGGGCCAAAGCACCACTGCCTTGACCTCTGAGGGTGTATCTACACTGCAACTAAAAAACAGTGGCTCCCCTGTGCCTGCTGACTCGGGATTGCAGGGCTCAGGCTAAGGGACTGTTTAATTGTGCTGTAGACTTCAGAGCTCAGACTGGAGCCCAGGCTCTAGGACCCTACAAGGTGGGAGGGTCCCAGAGCCTGGGCTATAGCCTGAGCCGGAATGTCTACACTGCAGTTAAACAGTCCCTTAACCCGAGCCGCATGAGCCAGCTGGCATGGGACAGCCTTGGGTGTCTAATTGCCATGTAGACACACCCCGAGAGACAGAAACATTCCAATTGAGATCAACAGAGGGGTGAGTTGTGCCTTGAAGAGACAGCAAAGGGTTACGGTCCTCACAATCTGGTTACAGTCTAGGAAATAATTCTCACTGGCATTAAGTGCATTTAAATATTCTGGTAAAATTGGTTTTAATTTGATTGAATTATGGGCCCCTGAAAATTATACTTTGCCTATGTGCCGTACAGTCTTGATCCTGCAAGGTCCCATTGACTTCAGTGGTGCAACTCATCAGTTTAAGTTAAGCATTTGCTCAGTGCTTTGCTGGGCTGGGTGCTCAGCACCTTACAGAATGGAACCCTAGATTTTTAAGATAGGGTTACCATATTTGAACATTCAAAACAGAGGACTCTCCACGGGGGGGGGGATTTGCTCGCACCCCTGGCCCCGCTGCAACTCTACCCCTTCCCCGCCCCCATTCCTACCCCTTCCCCAAAGTTCCTGCCCCAACTCCGCCCCCTCCCTGCCCCATTGGACCCCTTCCACAAATCCCCTCCCCAGCCCCACCTCCTCCCCTGAGCATGCCGTGATCCCCCTCCTTCCCCCTCCCTCCCAGCTGCGCAAAACAGCTGTTTCACGGTGCAAGCGCTGGGAGCTGGGGGGGAAAGCGGACACTCTCTCGAGTGATCAACATTCACTTTCTTTCTTGAATGATCAACTCTTCTTTGGGGAAAAATAATAATGGCAAAATCCCGGACGTTTTTAGATATTTAAAAATTCCTCCCAGACGGTGATTTAAGAACCAAAAAGCCGGACATGTCTGGAAAAATACGTATGTATGGTAACCCTATTTAACAATGATAGCCTGCAAATGTACCTAATTTGGCATTCCAGTGAAAGCTAGAATGAGCTCTGCCACCTTCGCTGCACAGAGACATATGTGCATTTTCTGAAGGAAGCAAGGGCTACTTTTGCAAGGATCATGCATGGAACATGCAAGTGTCCTTCAATAGGGATGATCCTGATAAGCTCCTTGCATTTAAAGTTTTAAATAATTGATCCTTTCATTCATTGCAACATTCATGTGTATCCCTTGAAGTTTTGTAGTTAGACACTTGCCTCTCAGACCTCCAGCCACCCAGTTAGGCAAGAAGGGCTGCAAAGGGCTGCACTTCTCCTGACCCTCGCTGTTGGAGCAGGCCACGAATTGCCATGGCCCCAAGGGAAGGGGAAGAGCACAGCAGCAGCATTAGGCCTTGCAGGGCTTGTCTCTTTGGAATCCTGAACCATTTTTCATCTGCCTTCCACTCCACTGATATTTCCGTACCTCTTTCCTGAAAGGACGTATAGTATTTCCAAGGTAATCCTTGTCTTCCTACAATGATATTCTGCTGACTAGAGACTGAAAAATTGTTCACTGATAGGCAGACAAATATCTTTTAATAATCTTTAATTTAAAATGTTATATGCCCATCTATAGATCTGGCTAAATAGTAGGAAAATTTATTCATGAATTTATTCCCTGAAAGTTGGCCAAAAAGGCAATGTATATTATTTGCAGCAAATTATTGGCCCTGCTCCATTCCTGATCCAGTCTTTATCCAGGTTTCAGAGTAACAGCCGTGTTAGTCTGTATTCGCAAAAAGAAAAGGAGTACTTGTGGCACCTTAGAGACTAACCAATTTATTGGTTAGTCTTTATCCAGCCGCCCTGCATTATTGCATGGCCTAGCCTCTTTTTTTAGCTCTCATGAAAGGTGCTAGAGTAACAACACTAGAGATATGAAATGGACACTTTTGTCACAAGGCTTCTTCTGGCTCTGTTATAAATAGAAGGTATCTGAAGGTTATTTTCCCCCCTCCTATTTTGGGTTTTCCTATTCAGGATGTTTCCTTAACATTTATTTCCAGCATAAATTTGCCTGTAATATGCAGTCTATATGCAGAGCCAGCACTTGTTGTAACTTTGACTAGGAGCTTGACACTTTTGCAGTGATGGCAAGTTGCCTTTCTTTAGGCCTCAGCAGTGCAAACAATGAACATGTAGTAAATAGGGTGTCCTTTCTAGGACTTGCTTTTGAAAATGCTTAGAGCCTAGTAGATTCCATAAGCTCTTCTTCTGGGTTGCCTCACTGTTACTCCTTTCCGATTATGAGGCTACTTTGCAGCCTCAGCAGTAGTGGAACCTCAGAGTACGTCTACGCTGCAATGAAAGAACACTAGCAGCAAGCCTCAGAGTCTGGGTCAAGTGACTTGGGCTTGTGGTGCTTGGGCTGTGGGGCTAAAAACAGCAGTTTGGGGTCAGACAAGAGCCTGGATTGTGAGACCTTTCCCTGTCCTCCTTCCTCCCCCCCCGCCCGGTTTCAGAGCCTGTATTGACTTACTTCCGTGGGTTTGGGGTTTTGTTTTCTGTGTAGACATACACACCGATTGCGTTGTGTGGCTCTGAATACTCCAGACAAGTTACATGAATAGGATGGGCAAGAGGGGAAACCAATAATACTTTGTGCTTTTGTGACACCCCCCCTACCCCCTGCTTCCTTCTGAGGCTCTCATAGCATTTTAGTACTTGATAGAAATTGCAATGATGAATTAGGAAATTCACATACTAGATCTTTGACCCTATTGATTGAGAAACATATTACCCAACTCATGAAACTCTAATCACTATCATGTTGAAAGGCAGAACTATCTTTGAATAGATGCAGATGAGTTAGAGAATAGGACTTGCATTATAAACATTATGGTGTTTCATGTCTCATTAAAGCTCCTTCTGAAGTGGTCCCTAAAATGATATTGATACGATTTCTGTTACGTGGAAGGAGTGATTTGTCAAGGTGCTAAGATCTATATATACCCAGACTACTGTGCCACTTAAAATGGAAAGGAGAACTGATAACAATTTGGCAAGAAATTAGTGAGATAGGAATTCAGTCAGTGGTACTCTAGCTAGCTCTGTTTAACTTGAATTGGAATGAATATATTTCTTAATCTTTTACATGACAGAAAAATCATGGGTACGTCTTAAAAGGAAGTGGAGGATAAATTGGGACCAAAACCAATAGGAGTATCAGATAAGGGTTAATTAAATTCTTATTTTTCTTAAAATAAAAAAAAAATCACTTCCTTAGCACCATTCATCTCAGCACACTGTATAGATCTTCAGTAATTAAGATTCTCATGCCCCTAGGTCAGTGGTGGGCAACCTGCAGTCCGTGCTTCGCAGACGGCCCATCAGGGTAATCTGCAGGCCACAAGACAGTTTGTTTACATTGACAGTCCACAGGCCCGGCTGCCCACAGCTCCCATTGGCCAAGAACAGCAAAACACGGGCGGCCAGGCCTGTGGATGGCCAATGTAAACAAACTGTCCTGGCCCACCAGTGGATTACCCTGACGGACCGCGGGCTGCACGTTACCCAGCACTGCCCTAGGTGGTATGCTTTGGGTATATAAAGATAATTTCATCCACCTCTTAACATAGCCACCTCCTTGAAGTGCAAGGGGAATTAATGTAGGAAAAATGTAGATACCAGAGTTGGAATTTGTCCAGGATTCTATACTTAATATCCCAACTTTTATGAAAATTCCCAGGGCTATTTTAACTACTATAAATTATCAAGATATCACCGTGCACCTTCATCTGTATTCTGCCCACTGACACTTAAGAGGAGGATTGGTTCAGTAGTAACTCAAAGGTGTCCACCAAATGAATCACCCACACCACTTCCTGTAACCCATGTGTGTTTCTCAAAGATCTCCCATTCAAGGACTGATTGGCATAACTCTACTTGTCTTAGGTTTGACAGGGTAACAGCACAGACTGGTGTGGCCACACAACTGGCCTATTACTTGAAAGGGACCATAGATTTTAGTGCTCTCTTGCACAGTATAACATGTAAAATAAACAGCAGATTGTTAATACCACATGTCCTGAATGAGCTCCCTTCTAGGTCTCATCCCTGTTCATATTACCTTTACTGTTTCTCATTGTCATATTCTCATGATTATATTTTAATGGTGGAAGGGGGCAGCTTTCTTCACAGGACTGTAGCTAAGCTTGGAATTAACTGAAAGATTCCCGTCTTCTGTTATTGTGAGAGTTAAGACAAGGAATGATCTGTCACAGGAACTGTGAAAACAAGACAAACTTAAAACCAAATAAAGATACCATAAATCAAATGACAGCTTGCCAGAATCAGACACCTCTAGCTCAGCCCATGGTGAGACAGCAAAAGTAAGACAACATCCCTCTGGATCACTATATGCCAGTAGCATGAGTCCTCTATTCAGGAACAAACGTACCATTTTAGCAGGAATCTCCATAGTCCTTTTGTACAATAAAAACATTTTAATAACAATAAAGACCTTTAGCAGTGAAATAAAAATTGTTTAATATATTTCCAGTTATCCTCAGCTGGTATCTCAGCTGAAGTGCAAATTCACAGAGCCTAAATCTGAAAGTTATGACAGTTGGAAAATAAATAAATCTGCCAGATGTCAGAACTTCAAGAGGGATCAGAGAAGAGCCACAGTGGTTAAAAGATTAGAAAACCTGTCTTATACTGAAAGATTCAAGGTCATCAATCTATTTAGCTTATTAAAGAGAATGTTAAGGGGCGACTTGATCATGATCTGTAAATACCTTCATGGGGAACAGGAATTTGAGTCAGTCCATCAGACAAAGGTATAACAAGATCCAGTGTCTGGAAGTTTAAACTAGATAAATTCAGAATAGGAATAAGGTGCACATTTTTAGCAATGAGGGTAATTAATTATTGAACTAACTTAACAAGGGTTGTGGTGGATTCTCCATCAATGGGTCTTTTAAAATCAAGACTGGATGTTTTTCAAAGAGAGATGCTGCAATTTAACCACAGTTATTGGACTTGAGTCAGGAATTAATTCAGTGTAGTCCAATCGTCTATTAAGCAGGAGGTCAGACTAGATGATCACAATGGTCTCTTCTGGCCTTAAAATCTATGAATTTATCAATCTATTATGTTGAAGAATTGTGAGAAGATGTTAGCTTCAGAATTTTGGTAGGACCCATCAATTTGCTTAGATTGGAGAGGGAAAGGGATTGTATCGATTTCTTTACTTTCTCCCTACTTTTCTCCCTGCTACTGGCTGAAAAGTAGAGGTATGGCATACCTGCCTACATCCACAGAGTGGATTTCACTTCTTATGATATCCTTTTATATCCATGTCACATGCAAGAAATTAATTACTGGTTATCCATGTACTGTAGTTAAGGTATGAATGTTTCTTGGACAGGAATGATCTAAATCTTTGGGATATATAATCTCACCACACACAGTCTTGCACAGGTGCCTATCTATGAGGATGGAGTGTAGTCAAATGGTCACTGGACTGAGAGTCAGGAGACATTATTTCTTTTTCCAAGTCTGCCATTGACATAGCGTGTGACTTCGGGCAAGTCACTTAACTTTATATCTCCTTTAAAATGGGATTAATAGTACTTACCCACCTTTGTAAAGCATGTTGAAATATATTGTTGACTGTGCTGAGTATTATTACAAAAGGAACAATTGGGATTCATGATTGTTTTACTTCACAGAACATATGTTCTGTACCAGAAGGTGACCACAGGGAGAGAGCATTTCTCTTTCAATCAGTGGACTTGGACATTCTGTCTTCATCTGCTGAGAATTAGGATCTACCCTTCAGACAGAAAGAGAGAAAATATTTCTCATGAGAGAATGCGAAGCAAACGGTATGAATGAATATTTTATAATTGGCTTTTGTCTTAAATCTAAAATGCCGTATATTAGAGACTCATTATCATCCTCTTCCTGCACCATCAAGCACATACAGCAAGCCAGTGCCAATCATCCTTATCCTGGGCTCTTTTTCCTAGTCTTTTATTTTGCAATGTTGTAATGCTGCTTCAGCAACTATTGTGCTATGGAGTGTGCCTCTACATCAGCCTCTCCGGCTCTTGCCCTAGTGTCACCAAATAAATGCTTGTTTAGGTAGCCTCTCAGGCACTCTTAAAACATCATATCCCAAATATGTCGGTTTCTTTTTCCATGCTCCTTGCAGCTCTGCAGGTAGTTGTGCCCAGTCTAGGCCCTCTTCATTACTTATTCTATCAGTCTATTTTACTTTGACTAGTCTGTGCAGACACTGTCGCTGAAAGCTGTTCAATTTGCATTGGTTGGACTTATTTTTCCAGAACTCTGCTCCATGTTGGAGGATGCCAAGCACATCAGAGAATAACATTAGCGAAAATACAGCTGTTTTGCTACACATGCTGATATTTTCCAGTGTGCATCATGCACTGTTTAATGTAAAACATTGAACAGAGAAATCATTGCAGTTTTGCAAGAACAGGAGAAAAATATTTATTTCTGAAAAGGAATATCAAAATGTTTTACTCTATTTTGCCTGGCTTCACTCTCCTTCTTCAGTCTCCTTTATACTCCCCATACCTAATTACAAGAGTGAGATGATGACAAAACTGACTGCTTTATGAGTTTAGCAGCAAACTCTGCCTGTGTCAGCCACTCATCAATCTTCATGACACTAGAAGGTCCAAAAACTGATTATTTGCAGTGTTTATGATTACCTTCCTAACCACTAGCTTTAAGAACTGAACTACGGTTGCTTCTACCATCTGATGTATGAGACAGTTTATTAATTTAAACTCAGATATTGCCCTAAGCCATGAAAAATAGGCATATGCTAACAGAACACTTCTGTCATTGATTATTCCATTAAGAATCACTTCAATTATTCAGGCATTTAAATCATACTGAGCATTGAATACAGCGATGGATGATGATCTTTTCATCAGATTAAAATATGGTGTGAATCTTGATTCCATATCATTGCTGAAGGACATTGTAGAAATGCAAACAAGTAACCATGATCTGAGAATGAACTTCTCTAGAATTAGTTCTTAAAAATTGAAATGTTATCTTGCTAATATAGTTAGAGCCTCATGTATTCTGGAATTTGCTGTGGAATCCACACCAGCTTTTCCTGCAGAATTATGCTCCAGAATTCACTTTTAAAAATTGTTTCTAGTCTTAATGGTTGTGAAAATAACACTGAAAACACAAATGAAGAGAAACAATGTAGACTGCAAACAACTGACAACTGTTTCTCTGTAAGGTGTGAACTGTGCCATTCATCTAACACGGCTACCGCTCTGAAACCTATATGGAATGTTAACTTTGAATCATATCAATGAACACATAATTAGTTAGCAACATTGATGTTTTAGGTTATGATGCTAGCAAAAATATCTAACGTGCTTATCTTAAATGCTATGATACTACAGTGAGGGGGGCCATAAGTACCCAGAGGTCAGATAGAGCATACAATTCAAAACTGCCTCCCAAAAAACCTCTGATGCCAAATGTCCTAATTGTTCACTACCCGCCTTTCAAATCTGAACTTTACCATTATACAGCATGAAGGATAAATAGTCTGGGGGCTCTGCCACATCTATCACAAGGACATAAAAACTACATACTACTTGCTTCCGCTTTCTCATTTCCTAGACCATATTATTACAATCTAACTTCAATTTCACTTCACTGAAGAAAATAATTAAGTAAAAATAATCTTAGAGTATGGATTGTCCAAATCCATGTTCTGATTGGCTAGAATGGGCCACTTTGATATCACAACTGTGCCTCAGTTCACAGTTGGAACCTCCTTAGCAGAGAAAAATTTAAAAACTTTATCCCCATTGAGTCAAACCCTGGAGGAGGTGGCTGCATTGAACTCCATTGCAATCAACAATTATGTTTAATGAATGAGAAGATCTTTTTTAACTGGTCCAGCTAGGAAGGTATCCAAAGCATATAACCCTTCCTCTGCCTCTCCCTCCCCTGCCCGAACCTGACTATGTGTCCCCTCAGCGCACCTATAGTGCCTGTCTGGCTAGAAGCAGAAAACTTGAAAGCATGACTCCTGCCCTTAAGCACCTGAGAAACAACCTGTTTTATTTTTCTCTCCATGAACTCCCTGAATTGTGAGACTGCTTTATGGGTCCCCGTTCAGCCTTTTAAATTAGATAAGCAACTGCCTGCAAATTAGATTCTTGCCTACTGATGGGTCAAAGTGACAAAAGCTTTACGCTACCCCTCCCATTCTTGCCAGAGCACAGGTGCCTTTTATGGCCCACTGGGGACTTTCAACTCTAATTTTTCATTATGAAACCTAAGGGCCAGACAGCACTTTTCAGGTGCACAGAGAAGGTGCAAGAATCATCCCCCTTTTTTATTCCCTGTGTACCATCCAGGCATAATTGCAGTCCTTGCCCTCCCTGCAGTACAGACATTGTTCCCCATCAGTCTCTCCAGTGTGTAACACCTCAAGTGGGCCTGGAAGGAAACCAAGCTATGGCCCTGGCTGCCTTCCACTTCGGCCTGTGGAGCTGGCCAAGAATGGAGACAAATCTCGAGTTTTTAATGGTGGCCACTAATTACTTCTGTATATATATGATAGGAAAACTTAAAGGGCAGCTTTAGATGATGTAGTTAGCACATACTTAAAAATGGCATGTGCACAGATAGGAGGAACAGAACATGGTATAAACGCTGCATCTGGAGTTGATGTGACATTTACAATATTTATACTGAAATGGGTTTATCTTGGTTATTCTGAGGGCAAGTCCCCAACCCAAATGTAGATGGGTCAGTAAATACATCTTTTAATTCTAAATGCCTGAGGGGCTATTTAATGACTGCAAATCCATGTGGTCTCACTGGTTACTGTCCTAAGAACTTGATTGATTTGAACTCCTGACTCCTTCCTTGGCACAGCCTGATTGCTCCAGTTGCATATAGGAGCTGTAAACAGTATGTCCTGTGCTGGCTCTTCATCAAGCCCCAGTGTAAAGGCTGTGCCAAGGAAGGAGTCAGGACCAATGTCTAAGGGCTAATGCAGTGGTCAGAATCTTTCCCCTCGTTGTGTAGACTCTTCACACTGAAGTTAGGTCTTAGTTGGAGTTAGCTGTTGCTAATGGGTTGCCAGTCCCTACAAAGTGGCAGTCAGTCAAGAGAATTGATATACAGGAGTTTATTGTTCTGCCTAAGTGAACCAGAAGGCGGTGTGGAGGAATGGTTCCCCAGCACACAACTGGCTTCAAGTGGCTTCAGCTGCTTTTCAGAATTGAGGGACAGTAGTATTAAGGCAGCACACAGGCCCAATTATTCATTTTTTTCTGGGTAGAGCAGCTGTCCTTCAATAAGAGCTAGAAGTGGGAACTCTCCTTTATGACACTAATCTAAAGAACAGCTAAGAGAGAAAGAATAATAAATACATCCATAGAGGATGAACATTTTTTACCTAAACAACAAATCAAGGTAAGAGGTAATGATTTTTATTTATAATCAAAATAGGTTGTAGAATTATTCATGTCATTTTAAGCAAAATAGATAAAGCTGATGAAAATAAGTTAAAACCTGGGGAGTTATTCAGTATGTATTGATTTCTATGCATGTTACAAATAAGAATTTTATTAATATATCAGGTAAATAACTCCATTAAAAGGGTGTGAATAAAATAATTCCATTTAATTTATTTAATATGAAAGTTTGTCAGCTGAGCCTAGTGGTTAGTGAGACCTTAGCGCTTACCCAAAAAAACCTAACAATTCTGGCAACATGGATATGTTTCAGTAAAATCTAAACCTATCCTAAAGGTTAAGTTGTTGCTTAGGATGGATATAGCATGACCAGATACCCCGATTTTATAGGGACAGTCCTGATTTTTGGGTCTTTTTCTTATATAGGCTCCTATTACCCCCACCCCGTCCTGATTTTTCACACTTTCTGTCTGGTCACTCTAGATGGAAATAATAATTCCAGAGAAGAGAAACTGCAAGAGGATGGAAGATTTGCAACAATATCACAAAAACTTGATAACTTTAAGAAACCGCTTAGAAACTGCTGCTTGGCAACGCAAATTATTGCCTGGACAAGCTCAAGATCTAAAAATACATTTCCTATTGAAATTCTTAATGTAGAAGCACCAGTCAACTTATGTATACAGGGCCTGATTTGCCACTGCCTGGTACCTTTTATGCTAAATGACTATAAAACAGAACTATTTTGCTCTCATGTTGCAAAATAACTGCACAAAGTGAGCATCCTTATTTCAAGACCTTGGGCCTCAGTCCTGCAACCCATCCTGAGGCAAAATTGCCACTGACCACAATGACATTCTGCCTCAATAATTACAGGATCAGGCCCTTTTTGTAGAAGCTGGGAAAAAAAGGCACCATTGTAAATATTGCTTTATATAGTGAAGTGGTACTTTATACTGTAATTAACAGCAAACTTTTGCAAGCGTTGTATTGTCTAACTGGAATTGGACAGTTAAAATCTCTTGCAACACCTTGAAAATATAAAGATTACTTTAATGAATAATAAATAAAATAGCTTAATCTTACTTCAGCAAAGTCCGAGACAAAATTCTTGACTTCAACAGAAACAGAACTATCTGCTTCACATTATTTAACCACGGAACATTTTCACTAAGCTACACAACAAAGGGGCCCTGATTCTGCACCTTGTGCAGTCACATACATCTATACAGTGTGATGTAAAACACTATCGTTCTGATTTGGCAGCTTTTTACTTTCACTTTTCACAGATGTAAATTATTATCCAAGGTGTAAGGCTGTGAAGCATAAGGCTCTAAGTATACTGAATATGTATTTAAGTGGATAACATAGTGGTCTTTAAAAACGGCATGCTGCTGTTTTTGCTTCTTGTAAAGAAACAGTGATGTTACCATGCCAAGAGTGAACTCTTGTTTTGTTTTTTATATATGAATTATTAAGAAAAATGCTCTAATGGCTTAGCTTCAGAATTCTGAAAAAGGAGACAGACACCTTCTACCTCTCTGTGTAAACAATCCTCTTCACTGTACTATCCATTTGTCTAAACATTGGTAAGCAAATATGCTTTTTAAGCTAAGCTGAATTGTTTAATTTTCCTTGACCAACTCATTTTTAATGCTTCAGGAGAATATCTCCCATGAATGGCTCCTTTAATCACCACACAATGTGCTTCACTAAAGATATGTTTGATTTGTGATTACTATATCAATTTGAACCTATAGCTGTCTTCAGGTTGTGAAGCATGCACTTTCATTTATTTTCTTGCTTATTACTAAAGTTAATGGAGCAAAAAACAAATTTGCTGTAACGCTTTCAACACTCATCCTTTTGTTTAAAGGAATTTTAGATTTTCTGCCCTCCACTTGTGGCATGAATATGCCTAATCAACAACAATCTGTACAGATTTACTAAGTCTAGGGTTACCAGATAGCAACTGTGAAAAAATGGGACAGGGGGTGAGGGGTAATAGGTGGCTATATAAGAAAAGGTCCCAAAAAACAGGACATCTGGTCATCCTAACTAAGTCAGAATATAAATCTAGAGCAGCGATGGGCAACTTTAGGTCCTGGAGGGTCACACAATCCACTAAAAGCCTTTGGTGGGCCTTGGGGTATGAGATGGGGGGAGGTCCTGGGAAAGTTGAGGTTTGGAGAATGATCCTGCCCTTACTCACATCACAGTGGCAGTTCCTAGCCTGCAGGGCTGGACCTGACTTCCCACTCTGGCCCATTGGCTCTCAGCACAGCATCTTGTCACATGCACATCCCCTAAGATGTCTCTTCTGCCCCACTCCTGACCCTGGCCCCACCAGACTACCTGCCTCAGACTGGACTGTGGCAGGCCAAATAAAATCATGGATATGACCCCCAGACCACCAGTTGCCCATCCCATGTCTAGCGCAACTCTACTGCAGTTAATGGGCCTGATTCTTCATAGCTTCAACTTGTCTAGTCATTTGCATCTGTGCAAAATGGGTATGAAATGCTACTGATTCAGAATCGTTGAAATTTTGTACTGCTGTAGTGTTTAGATGATTTAACCACAGGTTCAGAATACAGAATCTTTAATCTTTCTGATAAAATCTTACAATGTCCTGACCCTGAGATTTAATTCATTCCATTAAACATTTCCAGAATTGGAATTGGAAAAGAGTTTTACAGCCTGAATACTATTCTGGTTGCTCAAGCCAATGAATAAACATTTTTAACAAGCATCAAGTGATAGAGATATTGAAAGAGTGACAAATCTGTTACAGTATATAATGCCTTGGAATTATATATCCCGGAGTTCTTGGAGTGGCACCTACTGACCTCAACTTTGAACATGATCCCTCTGACTTTACGGTAATGTGCATATGGGTTTTTTGAGATTTCAAACACTTTTCATGCTCTACATCTGGTTGAAACTGGTTGAAATTTTACATGGGAAAACAAACACAGACAGCCCCCAAAATAGCCAATAGTCCAGAGGTTAGGACGCTCACTGAGAGGTTGGAGACCCAGGATCAAGATTTGGAGCAGTGTCTTCAACCTAAGTCTCCCCATTGCAGATGAGTGGCTTCAAGACTGGGCTATGGAATTTCTCTGGACCAATGAATACTTATTTATAGAAAGTGGAAAAGCTCCATCAAAGAGAGTGAAAAAAGCCTAGATCAGAATAGCCAATAGCCCGGCAGTCAGGGCACTCACATGTGAGTTAGGAGACCCAAGTTCAAGTCCCTGTTCTACATCAGACATAAGTTTATTCTTCTCGTCACGTATCTTTTTGGTTCTCAGGCCTAATCGGAGTAGTCTTTGCTCTCATTCTGGTTTCCAGCTCTTCCTTCTCCTAACAGAAATGGAGAGCCCCTTTTACTCCCGGCCACAACTTCCTCCACCTTAGAGCAAATGAGATCCTCTCCAACTTGGTCGAGTTCACATGGGCACTGACTAGGTTCTCCTATGAAGGAAGGTTTGTCCTGTGCCTCTGCAGAACTAGAACCTCATCTGCACAGCCCTGGCTACTGCAAAGTTGCAGCTTATTCAGAAGGTTTTGAAGAGAGACTTCCCCCTGCCAGAATAGCTGTCGGACCCCTAGGTCTCTCTGTGGTGTGCTCCCAGCATGTACAGGAATGTCAAAGTTAGAGCTAAGACTAAATTTGCTATCCTTCCCTTCAAAAGACTGAAACTCTTTGGGGAGGATTTAGACCACATTAGGTATTCTGACAGGTCTTGCCATCTTCCATGGGCTCTTCCTACTTGTCTTTTTGCAGATCTCACAGGAGGGGTTTCCTTAGTACATTGCTTGCTCATCTTCCTTGTCCTTGTGTTGTGGGGGCAGCTCTTGCCAGGGTAAATCCCACGCTGGGAGGATTTGTTTCCCTGTTGTAAGGTGGCTGGTCCAGGGCCCCTCTGTCAGATTCCAGTCGGGTCCACCTTTGGTTCTTTGAGATGGCTCAGGAACCACTTCTTCAGATGCCTGGGGGATTGGTGATAGCATATGCTGATTATGCCCATTGATCCCTTGCAGGACCTTGCTGCCTGCGATAGGAAATGGAAAACTTCACAAGCCAGTCATTTGCATCCATTTCTTCCTTTTCCCCAACCAGAAAGAATGGGGATTCTGTTCCTGATATTAACAACTATGGAAACTCCCAGGTCCACCCTGCAAGTCATCTACTGGTAGGCCTGAATTCCTACCTTCGTACCGCATTCGCTTATCCTGTCTCTGCTACCTGCATTTCACTCTGGGCAATCTTCATTGCCAAATCTTCACCATTATCTTTGGGTTCTCCCTCTCTGTGTATTTGTGTCTTTGCTAGGACACTCACTGTTCTTATAGGCCACTTGCACCAGAACACTTGGATAACCTCTTGATCCTGCTCCCCATGCCTGTGCTCTTGTCCAGTCCTGGGATAGCGGCATTCAGTAATAGATGCTCATGGCCTATAAGATAAATTGTTAAACATTCCAGCTGTCTCTCTCCCAGGAGGTAACCGATTTGGGCTGGAGAACAGTCTCCAGAGTAGGACTGACACTGAGCTCTGATTTGCCCTGAACCGCTTTCCAGTGGACATTGTTTGGGGGCTATGACCATGCCAGGCTGAATGAACCCGTTTTCAGGAGCAAATCTATCTTGAGCACGTTTACTTGTATGGGAGATCATCGCTTTATAGTGTGACCACGTCTGTTGTCCTGGACCCAAATTAAACTCCATTGACTGGAGTGTCCTCCTCCAGCGATGCTTTCTTCTTTGGCAGTATTCAGGATAACAGAAAAGAGAATACCACTCCAGATTGAAATCAGGATTGAATCCAAGGCATTTTGGTAACCCACAGGTAGGTAATTCACTAAATATTAGTTTGTGCACCACTAGGCTCGTTTTTGTTTATCCAGGGCCTAACACAATACTTGTACACCTTCACAATGACAGAAATGTGGTTCCAAACCTTAACTGAAACAATAGTAGTTTAATAGGGCTGAGAATTTACATACACATTACAAATTATATAGTGCTGATCAATAGCTCAGAAGTCACATGAAATTAAGCACTTAGGTGTATTACCTCTGGTGCCCTTGTCAGTTTTACTTCACATATTTATATTTATTGATATTCTTTGTTTAATCCTGCTTGTTTAATTCAATCCTTAGGACTGATTCTGCTCTGGTGTAAATAGGAGTAAATCTGTGGAGATCTGTCTGTGGCTCCTTTAAATCAGAATCTGGTCATACAAATATATAAACTGGTGCTAAATTACTCTTCATACATTGATTCCAGGATCACTAATTATACTCCTTCCTTATGCATAAATACTTGCAGGGAAAGATACATAAAATTCCAGCCCCATTCAAACAGGTGAAAATGCACAATTTGTAATAATCCGTTAAAATATGAATTGATAGGACACCAGGAAGCTGGAGATTTTTCACTGAGCTGCCGTGGCATTGATCTTGGTGTAATCCACACTTACACTGAGTGACTTTTCGTGCCCCTCATAAACCTCCAGCCACTAAAGTCTTTATAGTTCTTGAGCCAAACACAGCAGAGCTATAGAATTCCCCAGAGAGGTTATATAATGTAACAGCAAAATAGGTACAATTCTAAACAAATAGAGAATGTGGTGGGTATGTTATGTCTCCAGGCCATAGGTGAGCTTTTATCAGGTTTTTTTGAAGGACTAGAGAGGAGGAGCTTATCTATGGGGAGTCCGAGAACGTTTTAGTCAAAAACTGGTATCATGAAAGAATGTATGACTCCAGAGTAAGGAAAGGAGGCAGTCTTGAGTCAGCCATTTTTTTTAAAATTATTATTCTTTGTGTGAAATCCTGGTCCCCAATGAAGTTAATGGCAAAATTCCTATTGAGCTCAAGGCGGACAAGATGTCACCCTTTGTGTCTAAGTTAAGATATTGGTGAATGTGATTGATGTTGGGCTTTTTACGAATGTGTTTTGGATACATGTTAGCTCTTTAAGCCAGCATAAAACACTAAGCACCTGAAAGTGTTATATTAAATGCAACCAGAGATTCTTATACTCTAAGTAACTGCACTATATCTCTTAATAGGTGTCTCAGGAGAAAATGAACAGTACTCTGGATCTTTGGCTCTTGTGGTTCTACAAACTTGTTTGCTTGAATATGATTTTAATAAACCTTGGAGAAATGTGAGTTCTTGCCTCAGATTCCCTCTCTGGAGTCATTCAGTGGTTCATGAGAATATTGTGAGTGTATTTTGTGAATGGCAGCTGTTTCATTTATCAAGCTCTAGCTAATAAAGCAAGAAGCTGTACAGTATCAAAACACTATAAAATGTTCCATTTTGTTATGAAAGGTTGAAACCGAGAGAAAATGTTTATGCATTTTATTGGACAGAACATATTTTATCTGGCTGAGGTTGTGTGTCAGGTGAAAATTCTGATGAATTGGATTTATTCATAAGGAAGGATGATGCTATTAAATGTCTGCTTTGCTTTATTTGTTTTAGATTTTATTTTCAAAGTAAGTTTAGGACTCTATTCTTGGGCAATAATTCTTCAATATTAAAATGTTTTGTTTCCTTGAATTTATTAATTGTGCCTATCAAATACACAATTTAAAAAAACAACAATAATCAAATGTGATGAAAAGACCATAAACAATCTTCCCTGAAAAGATTAAGGGCTTGTCTACATGGGGAGTTATTCCAGAATAGTTGTTCCTGATTAATTCTGAGCGTGGATGCTCTTATTACATATGAGTGGCTTTGTCAGGAGTATGGCCCTCAGCTGTGTCTGCTCAGTACTTCTGATGCCCTAATGAGTCAGCTAAGCTGCCTGATGGACTGCAGGCTGGTTAAACCTAGCTGCAGCAGTAGCTCACTGGCTGCTCAGTGCACATGCCTATGGACTCTCTGCCTCTGTGTGCTTATCTCTCCAAGCCCTGTTCCTGCTTTGCTCCTTCACTGCTCCAGCCCAGATCCTGCTGGGAACCCAGCGTTGTTCCCATCCTGTTCCAGCCTTGGTCCTGCCTCAGAACCAGCCCTGCTGCAGCCTTCCCTGACTCCAGATAATCTGGGTCCGATCCTCGGCTCTGATTCCTGACTCTGTCTCTGCCTTTGGCTCTGAACGTCTGACTCTGAACGTCATTAAGAGTGCAACTGGAAAAACATGGATTCCCACAATTTAGAATTATTTGGGTGATTTGTTTTAAAAGAAGCTTTTAATGTGTGATTATAAAATGGACTGGGCAAAGTGAGCAATGTATGTAGCTGCCAAGAGTCTGAGCAGTTGCAAGTACTTATGAAATTAATGTAGCATCATTCTGTCGCTGGAACTAGTTTGCCACATCACCCTCCTGTATAAATTTGTGCAAGGACATGAAAACATCCTTGATACTTTTTCCTGATTAATTTTTAATCTTTTCGTTGTAAATATACAAGCAGTAATGTCCAGAGGCCATGACTGGGATAAAAGGCCCCATATTCTAGGTTCAGCACAAACAAACATGAAGGCACTGAATAAACATTACATGTAAAGAACCAGCACAAAGGCGACTTGGTATAACCATTGTTTTTAAAGCTTAGGGACAACTGTCACATAAGTCTTGATAGCACTTCAATTAAAAAGTGCTTTAATAATAAAAAAGATTATTGCCTCAAAACCATATACCACAAATAATTGTGTACTTTTAAAATATGCTTACTACAAAGGCGGCAACTGGAGACGTGCAACCTGGGAGCTCAGATCACCTTAGATTTAAAGTGCAGGGAGCATAGGAATTAAGATCTCCCAAGGTTATAAATGGTCTAAAGGGTTAAAGGCTCCCAACAGAATGTCTCCAGGAAAGTTGGCTCAAAGATATCTGTACGCAGAAACTCAGAGTTGCCGCTTTGCTCTTCCCTGGTTAAGAGGGCCTCACACAGAAGGCCTGTCTCACTACATTTCTGAGTCTTGAATCCCTATGGACTTCTGAGCAGCCTGCTGCCATTGTCTCCCTTGCCATTTCTGCACCTCTCTGAATGAGGTTTGGATGTTGGCAGATGCAGCATTAACTTGCATGCATGTTGCTTCCTGGAAATCTGTCTAGTTTGGAGGAGAATATGCTATCTAGTACAGCTGCTTCCCACAGGGCCGGCTCTAGGTTTTTTGCTGTCCCAAACTCTGAAAGCGCAACTGCACAAGCAAAAATGGCCGGCGCCGGAATGCCGCCTCTGGAATTGTGCTGCCCCAAGCACATGCTTGCTTTGCTGGTGCCTAGAGCCAGTCCTGGCTTCCCAACTCTTATCTTCTGGCCTAACATTCCCTCCCTTTCTTCATTCAGCAGAGTTAGCATAAAGCAACTTCCACAAGCTTCCTGGGAGGCAAAAAGCATTATTCAGCTAACTCTAATCGAGAGCTAAATAGAGACCCTCCCACCAATTGTTTGGCTTCGGAGAGGCTTTTTCATAGTGAATGTGTTTGTTCTTTCTTTGATGTAATCTGGAAGGGCTGGTTCCAGCAGGGTGTGGAGCCATTGACCTAGACAGTGGAGATATGTAGATCTTTGATGATGCGTTGGAGAGGTTTTAGTTGGGGGCTGAAGGTGATGGCTTGTGGTGTTCTGTTATTTTCTTTGTTGGACCTGTCCTGTAGTAGGTAACTTCTGGGTACTCTTCTGGCTCTGTCAATCTTCCTGGACACTATGGTGCTAATAAGCGATGGTCACATAAACACCACCCTATACCGGAAACCTACTGACCACTATGCCTACCTGCATGCCTCCAGCTTTCATCCAGACCACACCACAGGATCCATTGTCTACAGCCAAGCTCTACGATACAACCGCATTTGCTCCAACCCCTCAGACAGAGACAGACACCTACAAGATCTGTATCAAGCATTCTTACAACTACAGTACCCACCTGCGGAAGTGAAGAAACAGGTTGACAGAGCCAGAAGAGTACCCAGAAGTCACCTACTACAGGA
Source organism: Chelonia mydas (assembly GCF_015237465.2). NCBI lineage: Eukaryota > Metazoa > Chordata > Testudines > Cheloniidae > Chelonia > Chelonia mydas. The sequence goes on from NC_057852.1 coordinate 108,059,798, forward strand.
CAGGCCCAACAAAGAAAATAACAGAACGCCACTAGCCATCACCTTCAGCCCCCAGCTAAAACCTCTCCAACGCATCATCAAGGATCTACAACCTATCCTGAAGGACGACCCATCACTCTCACAAATCTTGGGAGGCAGGCCAGTCCTTGCTTACAGACAGCCCCCCAGCCTGAAGCAAATACTCACCAGCAATCACACAACAGAACCACTAACCCAGGAACCTATCCTTGCAACAAAGCCCGTTGCCAACTGTGTCCACATATCTATTCAGGGGACACCATCATAGGGCTTAATCACATCAGCCACACTATCAGAGCCTCGTTCACCTGCACATCTACCAATGTGATATATGCCATCATGTGCCAGCAATGCCCCTCTGCCATGTACATTGGCCAAACTGGACAGTCTCTACGTAAAAGAACAAATAGACACAAATTAGACGTCAAGAATTATAACATTAAAAAAAAACCAGTCGGAGAACACTTCAATCTCTTTGGTCACTCGATTACAGACCTAAAAGTGGCAATTCTTCAACAAAAAAACTTCAAAACCAGACTCCAACGAGAGACTGCTGGATTGGAATTAATTTGCAAACTGGATACAATTAACTTAGGCTTGAATAAAGACTGGGAGTGGATGTGTCATTACACAAAGTAAAACTATTCTCCCCCCCACACACACACACACTGTTCCTCACGCGTTCTTGTCAACTGCTGGAAATGGCCCAGCAGTTATCAATTGCTTATCACTACAAAAGGTTCCCTCCCCTTCCCCCCGCTCTCCTGCTGATAATAGCTCACCTTACCTGATCACTCTGCTTACAGTGTGTATGGCAACACCCATTGTTTTATGCTCTGTGTATATAAATCTCCCCACTGTATTTTCCACTGAATGCATCCCATGAAGTGAGCTGTAGCTCACGAAAGCTTATGCTCAAATAAATTTGTTAGTCTCTAAGGTGCCACAAGTACTCCTTTTCTTTTTGTGAAAACTCTAAGCATCTTTGAGAGGATCAAATATTTGTAGAGGGTACGGAGGATCACTGCATTTAGGAAACTGGGGAGGAGGTGAAACCAAAATAGATATTTATCCTATCTCTGTACTCACAGTATCTTTCAATTCTAGTCAAAGTGCTGCTTTTTAAAAAAGATCTCAATCAAAAAGTAATACTACAACTTAATGTATTGTATTAAGTGGAGGGTTTCTTTTATTCATGGGACACTTAGCAAACTGAATCAATCTTTACATATCTTGCCACTTTCTGTCTGGGCATTACTCTAGCAATTTAAACTGCTAAATATATTGAGAGTATTCAAAATTCCATTTCTGAATGTCTATCTGTAAATGGTACAGCACATAAAGAACTGATGTTGTTAATGATACTGTACTTGCATTTTCTTTACTGAAGTATGTAGAACACAGACTATTAGTGCATTATAATGCAATTGTATTTTCAAGTGCTTTGTGCCAGAAGTTGACTAAGGATAGAAGAACCAGTTCAATATCAAAAGAACCCGACAAAAACAGTGGGTATAAGAAAGGCAAAGGCTATCCAGATTTTTTTTACTTGTTACAAGGTGAGGCAGAGTGACTGGGAGACTTTTAGGTTGCTTAAAAAAAAAATAGAAGCAAGGGGATAAGGACCAGTGAAACCAGTACAATTCAAAGAATGAATTGCTGTCTGTTTTGCTTTCTCTGGGTTAGGTCTCCTTTTTTTCCTAACCGAATTTGCTTTTCTTTTAGCCTTCCTTGAATAAGTCTCTTCCATCTGTCTATTTCCTAGGCCTAATGGGTCTTGAAGCAGGCAAGCTATCTCAGGGTAGAATCCTTTTGCACAGCTGTTCAGTCAGAAACTGGGAACTTGTGAGGACTCAGCACTCTTATACCATGCAAGCGCAGAAAGCTTTCGCAATGTTGTTTTGCTGGGACCTCCCTGCTGTGCCTGTGAGCAGTGTCGTCTTATTTGCAAGAAAATCTGTTCTGTGTATTCCCACTTGTTCTGATTTCCCTCACTAGTCCCGTGGGGGGGGGGGGGGAAGGGGAATCTATGTGAAAATGGAACCTTTCATTGTGTGGTATAAAGGTTTTGTCGGGGGCATGAGTTCAGGATGGCTGTATTACTACGTTTATGTCATGGACATTGTCAAGGCTGATTCCCTACTCTGGGACTTTGAGTGCAGAAGGTAGGGGCCCGCAAGGATTCTAAAAATTAATACTGGCCACTCCCAAGGTTACAGCTTCTCTTTGACCTTGGATGGGTAGATGCTGCCACCACCCAAATGCAAACCCCAGGAAGGCAAGCTTGGGAATTCCTTCCTGTGGGGTACCCTCAAGCCCTTTCACCGCCCCCCCCCCCCCCGGGAAAAGCCGAGAAAGGAAAACAAAGAAATCAGCTGTTGCCACCAGCTAACTAAAAAACATGTACCCAAACCTCTTGAGACACACAAACCCAAATCCTGTTCTTAAAAAAGGTAAATGTTATTAAAAACCAAAAGAAAGAAAATACATCTGAAAACTCAGACTAGTGCTAGATTTTTAAAAGAGCAATTCCAAAAATTAAGCACCCAAAATAGTTTTCTGGGGGGTTCAGCTTAAAAGGTTACAGCAACAAAAGCATCTGGGGTTAGCACAAAGGAATCCACAAGCCATAAAAAATAAACAAAATAAACCTAATTGCATCTTCCTACACATTTTTTGATCTACTTACATTTCTAGGTTCCAAATAAGCAATTCTAGGTATGATTCTGATGATTTTTATACCTGGCCTTCAGCTTCTCACAGCATAACTGATACCCTGTTCCCCTCTTCCCTGTAGAACCACAATAGACAAAGGGAAGTTGTTCCCCAATTTTAAGAAGTTCTAGCCCTCCATTGGCTCTTTCGGTCAGGTGCCCACTCACTTCCCTTTACCTGGGCTGCAGTCAGACTTTTTAACCCTTTACAGGTAAAGCAAGTAGAGAACAGCTATGAAGGGGGATTCTAAAGCTAACTGGCTGGGTGTCCACAAAAGGGAGCTATTCCCCCTCCCCCCCCATTTATCACAGAGATCATAGAAGTCATGGAATCAGGAATCCTGTGACTTCCAGAGACTGCCGTGACAGTCTCTGCTTCTGCCCCAGGGGCTGCAGGACTCTGGAGCTGGCAGCCAGCAGGGCCCTGGCAGGGTTCCATCAACTGGCGACAGGGGGCCCCCTGTAAGGTTCCAGTGACAGGTGACAGACTCCTGAGGGGGCCTCCTCAGGGTTCCAGCGACAGGAGATCTTGCGCACGGGGGGAACACCTCAGGCGAGCGGCTGGGGGGCGTCCCGTTTTCTCTTTGGAAAATGTGATCATCCTGCAGCTTACAGCTGCCGTGAACGGAGGGGGAATGCCACAGCTCCCAGCCACCACGGCGGCGGGGGAAACCATGGAGCTGCAGCAGCAAGTCCCATGGTTTCCGTAGATTTTTGGTTATTGCCCCTGACAATCCGTGACTTTTACTAAAAATAACCATGAACAAATCTTAGCCGTACTCATAAGTAGCAAAGCTTCAATTTAATTATGCAGCTGAACCCAGCCAAATGCCAATGAAAATCTTTATTTCACAGCAAACCAGTAGGTATCCTCTGTTTGCCACATATGTCATAGCAAATGACGCTAGAAATATTTTAGATGGTTTCAATAGTTTTTCAGTACTGTTCTCCATATCCCTCCACCTGTGACGCCAACATATTCTTCTTGCTACGGGTCCAAATGTACAAGCTGTGCAGAGGAAAATTAAAATTAATGCATATGTGGGACCCATGATAATACCAAAAATCACATAAACATATTGTGATTTTAAGATCTGATCATGGAAACTGTCAAGGCTAGAAACAAGTTCTGTGCATCCCATGGGAAAGCTGGGACCTCCAGTAAATAGTAAACTCTTCTTGCCATAGGTCAAGATTCTCTACATCTGGATTCACCTGGGGCAGCAGAGTGAGGGTAATGCCAGTGGGCTGGTTATAGCTCCCTGATTCCCTGCATGGCTCTGTGCTAGCTGTCACCTGGGTACAGGGTAGAGTACCATGGTAGCTGCTTAACCTACGCCAGCTGGCAACACTTATAAGTGCTGAAACTGGGGTGCTGGGGGTGCTGCCACACCCTCTGGCTTGAAGGAGCAATCACCCAAATACATGGTTTCTGCCTTCAGCATCCCGCATTATAAAAGCTGTTCCGGCACCATTGGCAACAGACCCCATGGGACCAAGTGGAGCAACAAAAGCAACTAATATCAGGATGGAAGAATGTGTAGGTTAAAATGGGCCACCTGCTACGTTAGTTTACACCTTTGTACACCATCTATATCTTCAGTACATAAGTAACATCAATCCATCTGACTCACTACACTCACTTAGGCTATGTCTTCATTGCAGTTAGAGGTGTAACTGCAGCTTGGTTAGGCATACAAGTGCAAGCTTTAATCTAGCTACCATGGCTAAGAATAGCAGTGAAGATGCATCAGTACAGGGTGTTTTGCCATTAACTTTAGTGGGGCCAGGATTTCACCTGTAATGTGTCTTTTAAAAGTATTAGGGCAAAGTAAAGTAAACCTTAGATGTTATACTGTAAATAAAAGATCACTGTTCTGTTAAATTTAACTTTCTCTAATGAATCTTCAGATTTGAATGGAAACATAAATAGGTTCTGCTTCTGTTGTTGTACAGGGATCTGCCAATATTTGCTAACTCCAAGTAGTACCTTAATCTGTAAGTGGTCCTAATGCTTTCAGTGGGACTACTTGTGAAGTAAGTGGAGAACCCATTGCTTTTATACAAAGCAAAGCATGAAGCCTCTAAATAATGGGGGGGATTTTTTTTGTTTTGTTTTCATTATGAAAATCAACTCACAAATAGGAGAAGAGGTTTTTATTTTTATAATTCAGTTAAGTTACAATTGATTTTGTACTAAAAACTAATCAGTATACTATAATTGAAGGGATATTTTTGGAGCATCAGACCAGCTGGCAGCACAGATGGTACAGATGGCATACGACACTCTAATGGGATAAAGATAATGTGTTGGCACAAAGAGATTTAAGTGTATGAACGTGTGAACTTTTTTCCATTTCAAACTATCCAATCAGTTTTATCCTAATTGATACACAATCAACAAATTTGTAAACCGCATATCTAGATAAATATTAACAGTAATAGTGTGCAATCAGACTTCATGAAAAAAGAATAATATAGCAGTAATTCACTCTGGAAAAGGTCATGTGCTAAAGCATGGGTGAGCAAAATATTGGCCCGTGGGCCGGATCTAGCCCACCAGCTGTTTTAATCCGACCCTTGAGCTCCCACTGGGGAGCGAGGTCTGGGGCTTGCCCCGCTCCAGTGTTCCATATGGGGAGCAGGGTCGTGGGCCACTCCACATGGCTCCCAGAAGCAGCGGCATGGCCACCGGAAGTCTAGCCAGGAAGCAGAGTTGGGGGCTGCGCCACGCAGCTCCCGGAATCAGAACCCCCCCCCCCCCTCCGGTTCCTATGCGTAGAGGCAGCCAGGGGCTTCCACTCTGCATGCTGCCACTACCCCAAGCACTGCCCCTGCCACTCCCATTGGCCAGGAACTGTAGCCAATGGGAGCTGAAGGGGCAGTGCCTGCGAACAGGGCAACATGCAGAGCTGCCGGGTTGCGCCTTGCATAGGAGCCGGAGAAGGGACATGCCGCTGCTTCTGGGAGCCGCTTGAGGTAAGTACCGCGCAGAGCCTACATCCCTGACCCCCTCTCACTCCCCAACCCCTTCCCCAGCCCCTTGCCCAGTCCTGATCCCCCTCCCATCCTTTGAACCCCTCGATCCCAGCCCATAGCACCCTCCTGCACCCCAAACTCCTCATCCCCAGCCCCACCCCAGAGCCCGCATCCCTCCGCAACCCTCACCCCCACACTTCCCCACCCCAGCCTGGAGCCCCCTCTCACACCCTGAACTCCTCATTTCTGCCCCACCCCAGAGACAGCACACCCAGCCAGAGCCCTCACCTCCTCCCATACCCCAACCCCAGTTTTGTGAGCGTTCATGGCCCGCCATACAATTTCTATTCCCAGATATGGCCCTCGGGCCTTGCCCACCCCTGTGCTAAATTGTGTGACTGCCCATATATTAATATGTACTATAACCATCTATGGTATTGTTTTGTAATTTAAGAGGAAGAGTTGCAGGATGAGGTTAGTATTAAATACTTTTCTGTCATTTATAGAGAAAATGAAGAAGGGTGTGGTGATAGCTGGACAACTCACACCTCTGATCCTGATTTATGCTTGGGCACAGCAAAGAAACTATGCTGGTTTTATTGGTCATTGATCCTCTTCTGGTGATAGATGATCAGGTATCCATGTTAATTTGTCATTAGTTCTATCAGCTGGCTTAATATCATTTGACTGTTTGCTATTATTGATCCTCCTCCAGACTCTTTTGGGAGTAGCACATATCCTTCTTGTGTTGCTCTTTGTTGCTTTTTCTTTTTCATTTTCCTGTGAGATCCCAGAGGGTAGAGTTGGGCAGCTAATTATCAGCCGTAGGGGTTCTCTGTTGTGTTCCATCCAGACAGCTCATCACCCCTCCTACTTAATTTATGCAGTGATGCGATACAGGCTGAACTCTCATCAGTATACAGTGTCACTCAAGTATATATCTCCAATCTTCTGACCAAACAGTGTGGTTTATCAAGTGCCTGATAGAGATTACATTTTGGATGAGGGCTAGTGAGCTAAAACTCATTCCTGGAGGCAGTGCTTGTAGTCCGGAGAGCAAACTTGGCCAGAAGAGAGGTTTCTGTTCTCTTGGTTGGGACATGCCATGCCTTACAATATTTCCCACCTGGATGTCTTGCTGAATCCCTAGATGACCCTGGGTACCCTAGGCATTGGCTTCTGGATGCCCATCTTCTTGGGCACCCAAGACGGCTTCATTTCATCAGTCTGGTTAGAAGGTTGCAATTTTTTAATATGGGTAGTCTTCACTACAGTTATCCATGCTTTTGTTATACATGGTTGGATAACTGCAGCACACTTTATACTCTAGACCATAAAGACAGGTTTTAGAGTAGCAGCCGTGTTAGTCTGTATCCACAAAAAGAAAAGGAGGACTTGTGGCACCTTAGAGACTAACAAATTTATTTGAGCGTAAGCTTTCATGAGCTACAGCTCACTTCATCGGATACGTGCAGTGGAAAATACAGTGGGGAGATTTATATACACAGAGAACATGAAACAGTGGGTGTTACCATACACACTGTAAGGAGAGTGATCAGGTAAGGTCAGCTATTACCAGCAGGAGAGCGGGGGGTGAGGGGGAACCTTTTGTAGTGATAATCAAGGTGGGCCATTTCCAGCAGTTGACAAGAACCTCTGAGGAACGGGGGGGGGGGGGGGGGGAAATAAACATGGAGAAATAGTTTTACTTTGTGTAATGACCCATCCCAGTCTTTATTCAAGCCTAAGTTAATTGTATCCAGTTTGCAAATTAATTCCAATTCAGCAGTCTCTCACTGGAGTCTGGTTTTGAAGTTTTGTTGAAGAATTGCCACTTTTAGGTCTGTAATTGAGTGACCAAAGAGATTGAAGTGTTCTCCGACTGGTTTTTGAATGTTATAATTCTTGACGTCTGATTTGTGTCCATTCCAAATCACTTCCAAGTGCCATTCGGGATGCTAGTTTGGACTACTTATGTGCTGAAAGGCCTGGGCTCTAGCATTTTGAGAGTCCATCTCTCCCCTCATGTGATACCATCAGAGATAAGATGATCTGAGATACTGGGGCTGATTTAATTATGAGGAGGGGATGCCTTCAGGACATTCTCAGTGAAGGTCTTTTGATTCTGGAATTCACTTCCCACCGTGGTTCAGAGCCTGAGTCTGACTGTCAGGTATGATGCAAGGTCCATCTGTTTTCCCAGACTTCTGATAAAATCAAGAGGTATTGAAACAGGGTGGCTTGTTCCTTAGGGCCTGGGGCCAGCCAACTCTGATTACTAAAGAGACCCACTACCTTACAACCTTAATGTTGCATTACTGATAGGGGTTTTGAGGAGGGTTGGAAGGTGGGGGGAGAGGGGCGGGGATTGAGGAGGTGGGAAGGTTACATCTTTCATTCATAATGGTAATCTGGTTATCTATAATTTGAAATGTGAGATGAATTTTGGTTTGAATTTTGCTACCAGAAGGATATTTTATTTTCCCTCATAATTGTGAAGATCTTGGCATTCTAATCTTTATTCAGTCAAGATTCAAATTAAGAGATGTTTGATATAAATGTTCCAGTGCCATTCCCCTGAAGAGACCACATATCTACAAGATTATCATTTAAAAAAATATAATGTACCTACTGAGACTGCTGTTTGTACAGAAATTCAAGTGCTTTGACCTAGGCTGAAACATTACTGCCATCTATATGACAAAGAACTGAATAGCACTGGGATTGTCGTCTTTTCCTGCCCCTGAAAAGTGAAAAGAGAAACATGGCTCCAGATCATCTTATTTAAACATAAGTTTTCTCTACTGCCTGTTGAACCGTTAGCTCTTTTGGGGAGCTTTCATATTTGTGTATTATAGTTTGACAGCTTGCTGCAGTTTTGTGTTACATAAATGCAAAGTAAACTCTTGATTGTAGCTTATTTAAACTGCATAGTATTCTTTTGTATGTATGTCTAAGAATACATAGCAAAATGTGAGGTATTTTATTTTTTATATACATTTTGGTTAGGCTCAGCAAGTATGGTTTCAGAGGTTTGCTTTTTTACCGGATGATTTGATAACTGGATTTCACTGTGTTTGATTCTTTCTGTTATTTCAGTCATGTATGTAACAAAGTATTCAAATAATATGTAAACATCTATCTAAGGAAAAAGATTAGGGCTGTCAAGCGATTAAAAAAATTAATCTTGATTAATTGCGTGATTAAAAAAATAATCTTGATTAATTGCGTGATTAAACAAGAATAGAATACCATTTATTTAAATATTTGTGGATGTTTTCTATATTTGCAAATATATTGATTTCAATTACAACACAGAATACAAAGTGTTTTTATTACAAATACTTACACGGTAAAAAACAAAAGAAATAGTATTTTTCAATTCACCTCATACAAGTACTGTAGTGCAATCTCTTTATCATAAAAGTTGAACTTACAAATGTAGAATTATGTACAAAAAATAACTGCATTCAAAAATAAAACAATGTAAAACTGTAGAGCCTACAAGTCCACTCAGTCCTACGTCAGCCAATCACTCAGACAAACAAGTTTGGTTACAATTTTGCAGGAGATAATGCTGCCAGTTCCCTGTTTACAGGGTCACCTGAAAGTGAGAACAGGCATTCACATGGCACTGTTGTAGCTGGCGTTGCAAGATATTTACAAGGCCAATATTTAAAGATTCATACAGTAACTCCTCACTTAAAGTTGTCCCAGTTAACGTTGTTTCGTGGTTACGTTGCTGATCAATTAGGGACCATGCTCGTTTAAAGTTGTGCAATGCTCCCTTATAACGGTTGTTTGGCAGCTGCCTGCTTTGTCCACTGGTTGCAGGAAGAGCAGCCCGTTGCAGCTAGCTGGTGGGGGCTTGGAACCAGGGTGGACCGGCAGCCCCCCCCCGTTAGCTCCCCATTCCCCTAAGTTCCCAGCAGGCTATCAATTGCCGGCAGTTAAGCTGTCCCTCCCCCCACTGCCATGTGCTGCTCCTGCCCTCTGCCTTGGAGCTGCTCCCCGAGCCTCCTGCTTGCTGAGGGGCGCTAATGTCAGGGTGTCCCCCTCCCTCCTGCACCCCACTTACCCCATCTTCCATAGAGCAGGCGGGACACACGACAGGGCTCAGGATGGAGGGAGGTTCCTGGCAGCAGCTGTCTCTGCTTGCTGATTAACTTAAAAAGGCAGTGTACATAAGAGTGGGGTCAGCGTACTTAAAGGAGCAATGCGTATCTCTCTCTCACACACACAGGTGTGTGTCTCTGTCTGCCATGCTGTCTCCCCTCCCTCCATTTGTGCTGCCTTGTAGAGTGTGAGGCTACCTTAACAACGAGTTAACCTTTGAGGGCTCAGCCAATTGCTAGTTCATCGTTTAGCACTAAGGTATCCCCTGGGAAATATCCCACCCTCTGACTTCACCATCTCAACCAAGCTTCACAATTATCATCGCTGTGTACTAGTATTAAATTGTTTGTTTAAAACTTATACTCTGTGTGTGTATATAGGGGTTCCAGAGAAATTATTTATATATTGTGTATGTGTACACAATATAGACTTTTGTCTGGTGAAAATAATTTCCCTGGAACCAACCCCCCCCCCATTTACATTAATTCTTATGGGGAAATTGGATTCGCTTAACATCATTTCACTTAAAGTCGCATTTTTCAGGAACATAACTACAACGTTAAGTGAGGAGTTACTGTATGTCCCTTCATCTTCAACCATCATTCCACAGGACATGCAGCCATGCTGATGACAGGTTCTGCTCGACAATGATCCAAAGCAGAGCGGACCGATGCATGTTCATTTTCATCATCTGAGTCAGATGCCACCAGTGGAAGGTTGATTTTCTTTTTTGCTGGTTCGGGTTCTGTAGTTTCCACATCAGAGTGTTGCTCTTTTAAGACTTCTGAAAGCATGCTCCACACCTCGTCCCTCTCAGAGTTTTGGACAGCACGTCAGAGTCTTAAACCTTGGGTCAAGTGCTGTAGCTCTTTTTAGAAATCTCACATTGGTACCTTCTTTGTGTTTTGTCAAATCTGCTGTGAAAGTGTTCTTAAAACGAATGTTCTGGGTCATCATCTCAGACTGCTAGAACACAAATATATGGTAGAATGCAGGTAAAACAGAACAGGAGACATACAATTCTCCCCCAAGGAATTCAGTCACAAATCTAATTAACGCATTCTTTTTTTTACGAGCATCATCAGAATGGAAGCATGCTGGACCACCTCTGGAATGGTGGCCGAAGCATGAAGGGGCATATGAATGTTTAGCATATCTGGCATGTAAATACCTTGCAATGCTGGCTACAAAAGTGACATGCGAACACCTGTTCTCGCTTTCAGGTGACATTGCAAATAAGAAGCAGGCAGAAGTATCTCCCATATATGTCTTAGCGATTGGCTGAACAAGAAGTAGGACTGAGTGGACTTGTAGGCTCTAAAGTTTTACGTTGTTTTGTTTTTGAGTGCAGTTATGTAACCAAAAAAAATCTACATTTGTAAGTTACACTTTCACGATAAAGAGATTGCACTACAGTACTTGTATGAGGTGAATTGAAAAATACTATTTCTTTTGTTTGCCATTTTTACAGTGCAAATATTTGTAATAAAAATAACATAAAGTGAGCATTGTACACTTTGTATTCTGTCTTGAAATAGAAATCAATATATTTGAAAATGTAGAAAAACATCCAAAATATTTAATAAATTTCAATTGGTATTCTATTGTTTAACAGTGCGATTAATCACAATTAATTTTTTGAGTTAATCATGTGAGTTAACTGTGATTAATTGACAACCCTAGAAAAAATGGCTCTATCAAGCTCACAATATTAAAATGCTCAGTTAGGAATGGAGCCTTATAGAGCATGCAGCTGTAACCCATAGGGCTAGCTTGCCTTTATTATATTCACTGCCTTGCTTTTATTATATTATATTCAGCAGTAATGTAAGGAACCTACAGGCCTGTATCCTGTAAAACATTGGCTTCAGCACTTAGCGTAAGGCTTGAGGCCTATGAACTTTGGCACAGATAAATGACCTAACAGTCATGCCTAACCTTAGGGGAACTGGAAATAGAGTGTAAGGGGGAATTCTGTCCATAATGACATGAGCTAACACCAGCTTGTTGGATGTTTTTTCCAACACAAGAGTGCCACGGCAATGCAATGACATATATGATGATAAGCTGAGATCATTAATATACTAACCTATAGAAGAAGAACACTTCACTTCAACATTAATAGGGTCAGGAAATACAAATAAGGAAGAGGGGAGAAACCGTTACTGAATATGCATGGACATAGTGGTGTCAGTATAACATATTATGAAAGTTGCGTCCCAGCCTGTGGGCAGTGGGAGAGAAAGATGTAGCCCTTGGGAGGTACCAGAATGATGGTGTCCTTGGGCAACCTCTCTGTGCTGGGAATAACACAGTGAAGGCAGGGAACAGTGAGCTTGGACGTACCCCAGTCAGAACGGGGAGAGGTGCAGGTCTCCACCCAAGCGAGGCAACAGCTGGGGAGCTGGAAGCCTGAGAGTGGGTGCCCTTGCTAGACCTCTGAGAGGAAATACAGATGCAGTTTCCCTGAACTGTGACACTGAGTTCTTTGGAAAATCTGGTCAGAAGTGTCACAATGCAAACTGTTGGGTGCTGGAACACTTTGGAAATTGTCTCTTACTTAGTGGTGCTCTCAACAGTTGTCTCACTTAGGAGACATATTGCACAAGTTGAAGTCTCTGTTTATTCATTAAAATAGGCTTTGAAGCTCCTTGTTAGACTGGAATAAGTTTATGGAAAATTTTATCTGAGTTAATGACTGGATGGTCTAATGTGATGTATTCACATTACAATGTCTTTGCACCACTGGTTTATGTAAGTTGTACCCAAAACTGCCCATTGTCCTCTATTATACAATCCCATTAAGCATCTTTCCTACAAGTTGATCCCATAATACTGTACAAAATAAAGTATTGTGTTATATCACCTCTTTACAATCTGGCTTACTGATTTATTTGGATGTTATGGGTTAAAAAATGATAAAGCTAAAATCATTGGTATCAAATAGCTAGTGTGGACATTTTGGGGTTGGGTCTCAGTCTCAAAGCAAGTAATATATTTACTTTACCTTTGACTTCAATTTCCTCTTCTGAATTTCAGGCCTCAGGTTTACACTCGTGCATTTCCATCTATAAACAAAATCTCACCACTTGAAGTAATCATATCTATTCCATCTTTGCAGCCCTAAACACTTACTAGAAAAAATAATAGCCTCTTAGGGCCTTTTGTGCCAAACCTATTCAATCTCAATCTAATAATCATAAACTGCAGATAGAATTGCTGCCTGAAGGATTTCCCTGACTAGTTTTCACTTTATCTTCCTGGTATGAAAGCTGGGAGAAGGCAAAGAAAGAGGATCTCTAACTATTGCCCTTCAAGCCACTACTTCTCTTGCTTTCTTCCATGCTTGATCGGTGATGATGGAGGCAGTGATTCCTCTCTCTAACTCACAGGATTCAGTGATCATCATGCCCAATCTTAAGAGGTGCTGCGCACCCTTTTTCCTCCTGTCAATGGGAACACAGCATTCAGCTTCTTAGTCTGAGGCAGCAGTAGTCTGACTCTAAATTGCATATTTAGTGAGGTTGACATAAGAACAGCCATAGTGGGTCAGACCAATGGTCCATCTAGCCCAGTATCCCGTCTTCCAACAGTCGCCAATGCAAGATGCCTCAGATGCAAGCTGCTTTTTGAATCTTATTATAGTCTAGCTTTCACAACATCCTCCAACACAGTTCCACATGTTGACTGTGCATTGTGCAAAGAAATACCGCCTTTTGTTTTTAAAGCTACTGCTTATTAATTTCATTTGGTGACTCCTAGTTCTTGTGTTATGAGAAGGAGTAAATAACACTTCCTTATTAACTTTCTCCAGACCAGTCATGATTTTATAGACCTCTATCATATCCCCCACTCAGTCATCTCTTTTCTAAGCCCACAAGTCCCAGTTTTATTAGTCTGTCCTCATTTGGAAGCTGTTCCATACGTCGAATCATTTTTTTGCCATTTTCTGTACCGTTTCCAATCCCAATATATCTTTTTCGAGATAGGGTAACCAGATCTGCACACAGTATTCAAGATGTGGGCACACGATGGATTTATATAGAGGCAATATGATATTTTCTGTTTTATTATCTATCCCTTTCTTAATGATTCCCAACATTCTGTTCGCTTTTTTGACTGCCACTACACATTGAGTGGATGTTTTCAGAGAACTATCCATAATGACTCCAAAATCTGTTTCTTGAATGGTAACAGCTAATATAGACCCCATCATTTTACGTGTATAGATTGGGATTATGTTTTCTAATGTGCATTACTTTGCGTTCATCAACATTGAATTTCATCTGCCATTTTGTTGCCCGGTCACCCAATTTTGTGAGATTCCTTTGTAACTCTTCGCAGTCTCCTTTGGGCTTAACTATCTTGAGTAATTTTGTACCTTCTGCAAATTTTGCAACCTTGCTGTTTACCCCTTTTTCCAGATCATTTATGATGTTGAGTAGGACTGGTCCGAGTACAGACCCCTGGGGGACACCACAATTTACCTCTCACCATTCTGAAAACTGACCATTTATCCCTACCCTTTGTCTCCTATCTTTTTAACCAGTTGATCCATGAGAGAACCTTCCCTCTTACCCCATGATAGCTTACTTTGCTTAAGAGCCTTTGGTGAAGGACCTTGTCAAAGGCTTTCAGAAAATATAAGTATACTATATCCAGTGGATCACCCTTGTCCACATGGTTGTTGATCCCCTAAAAGAATTCTAGTAGATTGGTAAGGCATGATTTTCCTTTACTAAACCATGTTAATTCTTCCCCAACAATTATGTTCATCTATGCATCTGATAATTCTGTTCTTTACTGTAGTTTCAACCAGTTTGCCTGGTACTGAAGTTAAGCTTACTGGCCTGTAACCCTCTGGAGCCTTTTTTAAAAATTGGTTTCACATTCACTATCCTACAATCATCTGGTATGGAAGCTGTTAGTACATACCACAGTTAGTATTTCTGCCATTTCACATTTGAATTCCTTCAGAACTCCTGAGTGAAGACCATCTGGTCCTGTTGAAGTTATCAGTTTGTTCCAAAACCTCCTTTAATGACATCTCAATCTGGGACAGTTCCTCAGATTTGTCACCTAAAAAGAATGGCTCGGGTTTGGGAATCCCCCTCACATCCTCAGCCATGAAGACCGATGCAAGAATTCATTTAGTTTCTCTGCAATGGCTTTATCTTCTTTGAGTGCTTTTTTAGCATCTCGATCGTCCAGTGGCCCCACTGGTTGTTTAGCCAGCTTCCTGCTTCTGAGGGGTTTTTTATGTTTATTTGTTTTTAAAAATTCTGTAACTTTTTTGAGTCTTTGGCTAGCTGTTCTTCAAATTCTTTTTTGTCCTTTCTAATTATATTTTTACACTTCATTTGCCAGAGTTTATGCTCCTTTCTATTTTCCTCAATAGAATTTAACTTCTACTTTTTAAAGGATGCCTTTTTCCCTCTAACTGCGTCTTTTACTTTGGTTAGCCACAGTCGCACTTTTTTTTGGTCCTCTTGCTACGTTTTTTAATTTGGGGTATACATTTAAATTGAGCCTCTATTATGGTGTCTTTTAAAAAAAAAAAAGGCTTCCATGCAGCTTGCACAAATTTCATTTTTGGCACTATACCTTTTAATTTCTGTGTAAGTAACTTCCTCATTTTTGTCTAGTTCCCCTTTCTGAAATTAAATACTACCGTGGTGGGCTGCAATGGTGTGTCTCCCGCAGGGATTTTTATTGGATTTTGATGAATTTTATTATATTATGGTCACTATTACCAAGCAATTCAGCTATATTCACCTCTTGGACCAGATCCTGTGCTCCACTTAGGACTAAATCAAGAATTGCCTCTCCTCTTGTAGGTTCCAGGACTAGCTATCCAAGAAGCAGTCATTTAAGGTGTCAAGAAACTTTTATCTCTGCATCCTGTCCTGAGGTGACATGTACCCAGTCAATATGGGGATAGTTAAAATCCCCCATTATTACTGAGTTTTTTATTTTTATAGTCTCTCTCATCTCCCTGAGCATTTCACAGTCACTATCACTGTCCTGGTCGGTAGTATATCCCTACTGCTATATTCTTATTATTCAAGCATGGAATTACTATCCATACAGATTCTCTAATATATTTAAGATTTTCATTTCATTTGACTCTACACTTTCTTTCACATGTAGTGCCACTCCTCCACCAGTATGTCGTATTCTGTCCTTCCAATGTATTTTGTGTGCTGTTATTACTGTGTACCATTGATTATCCTCATTCTATCAGGTTTCCATGATGCCTATTATATTAATATCCTCCTTTAATATGAGGCACTCAAGTTCACCCATCTTAGTATTTAGACTTCTGGCATTTGTATATAAGCACTTAAAGATGTCACTTTTTAGCTGTCTGCCATTATGTGATCTAGTTGAATAGGACTCCCTTTCATTTCTGTTTCTCATCAGATCCTACCCATATTTTATCATCTTCCATCTTCTCCTCCTTACTAGGATATAGAGAATCTCCATTAATAAATCCTCTTCTAAGGGATGTCTCTGTCCAAACCATGTGGTCCTCCTGTGAAAACACAGGACAAATGACTTATACAGTTTTTAGGTAATGAATTATAGGTATCACTGGTCAGCATGGATTTCCAGTTACTCCCATTTGCAGTTTAAAAAAAGAGTTTTGCTTAATGCAAGAGAAAACAAGTCACGACTGTATTGTCTGAAAAAAGGGGAGAAAGTGGGGAAAGAATAATCTCTAGGACATTCTTGAGTAATATTGAATAGGCAAATGTGCTATTATTCTGTCTTTGCTTTTCCTCCCCTTACCACTTATTCATGTTAATAATAGGATTCTGCAGAGTAAAAACAGGTAGGATGTCTGCATTTTGTCCATGGGAAATGAGAGATTAGCCTCAGCCCTTACATCTCCCTTCCTCTTTGTTTCCCACTTCCTTTAGTACATTCTTTATCCCTACTCAGTTAACTAAATGTTTCAATCTCCTCTTATAAGTTCTCTCTTCAGTATTCTAAAAGCTCTTTGATCCACCTTTCACAGTGCGTTTCTTCTAGCTTTGATGTGTCAGTTCTACATTCCAAGCATCTATGTAATAACAGTCTAGTTTTTAGTATATTAAATGGGTCAGAACAAGCAGCTGTTAACTTTCTCTTTTTTTTGTGAGGCTAGTAATACAAGTGAATTGAACAAGTAAGTCCATTCCAGACTCGTCAGAGGGACTGAAATACATTCAAAAGTTTATTCTCAAATAACAATGTGGCTTTTTCAAATGAATGTAAATTACTTGCAGCTTCTCAACTTAGCAGCTATGGCTTTAATAGCTGCATAATGGCCTGTAGCCATAACACCTCTAGCTGTAAAAGCAATGAGGAGTCCTTGTGGAACCTTAAAGACTAACAAATTTATTTGGGCATAAGCTTTCGTGGGCTATAACCCACTTCATCAGATGCATAGAGTGGAAAATACAGTAAGCATGTATAAATATACAGCACATGAAAGCTGGGAGTTGCCTTACCAAGTGAGGGTTCAGTGCTAACGAGGCAAATTCAGTTAGGGTGGATGTGGCCCATTCCCAACAGTTGACATGAAGGGGTGAATATCAACAGAGGGAAAAATACTTTTTGTAGTGACCCAGCCACTCCCAGTCTTTATTCGGGCCTAATTGGATGGTGTCCAGTTTGCAAATTAATTCCAGTTCTGCAGTTTCTTGTTGAAGTCTGTTTTTGAAGTTTTTTTTGTTGAAGAATGGCCACTTTTAAGTCTATTATTGAGTGTCCAGGGAGATTGAAGTGCTCTCCTACTGGTTTTTGAATGTTACAATTCTTGATGTCTGATTTGTGTCCATTTATTCTTTTGCATAGAGACTGTCCAGTTTGGCCAATGTACATGGTGGAGGGGCATTGCTGGCACATCTACCAATGTGATATATGCCATCATGTGCCAGCAATTAGTCCATACACAAGCATGGTGTAGGCTGGGCACCGCATTTGGTGGAGGAGTAATTTTCTGCATGAAACCTAAAATTGAGCCTCTAACCACGTGTGATCATCCAAGTTCCTGTTTCACTGTACGCAAGAGCAGGATGCAGTTTGTTAGAGCCAGTGTTCTGTTCACAGTTATGAACTCCAGTGGCCATTGAGGCTGGAATGACACTCCTACCCTCCTTTAAAAACCCTGTGAGTTTTTTAAATACTTTTCCTGATTGCCCAGTTTGGTGAGCACACCAACAGCTCTCCGCTGTTGGGTTCAACGGCCCAACTGACCATGCCGGCTACATGTTCCAGACTTGCTCCTGTCTTGCTGGATCTCCTGAGTAGGGAGAAGAGGCTGTGCAGGCACAGATAAGAAGCAATTGTGGAAACCTGAACATCTACGAGCAGATTGCCTGGGGGATGAAGGAGTACAACAGGGATCAGTGCCATGTGGAAGAGAAGGAACTGCAGCAGGCATATCAGAAGGCCAAGCAGGCAAACAGTAAATTTGGTGTGAAGCTGCAGAATGCCGCTTTTACAGTGAGATGCTTGGCAGAGACTGCACCACCACCCCACTGATCACCATCGCTACCTGACTTGGGAGCCCTTGGCACAAACAGCAAGCAGGAGGACATGGATCATGTAATCAGGAGGTCCAGCTAAGCCATGGGCCAGGACCTGTTTGAGACTCCACCGCAATCCAGTCAGTCCCAGCTGAACACAGGCAAGCCCATTGCAGGGGAAGGAACCTTGGGTAGGAGTGTGAATGCATTTCTCATTGCAATATTTAAATATACTGATGGCGCCCAACCCCATTGCCATATGACATAGGTATCGATTTTTCATTAATTTACTTGTACTAGAAGAGGTAGTTGTACAACAAACAGAGGTTGAGTTATCTGCTTTCATTTTCTTGTAGAATTATTTGGGGGTGTGGGGGGCATGTGAAGAATTTTGTTTAATTCCTCAGGAATGTTCCTTGAATTCTCCTGAGAACTCTCGATAACTTTCATGGAGGTACCCTGCAGTCCTTTCCCAAAGGTTTCTGGGGATAGAAGACTTATTCCTTCCTTGTGGTAGGACACTTTCCCATGCCACTTCGCAAAAACTCTGGCAGGCACCATTGCAGTTAACAGGTTAGCTGCATAGAGGTCTGGGCAGCTTCAGGACAACCGCAAAAGCTGTTCTCTCTGTGCCTCTGTCTCCCTCAGGACTGATATATCAACTAAAATCACCACTACTTATGATAACAGTGTACTCAGTGTCATTGCCCTGTACTCGTATTGGTTCATGCAACCAAACCAAACATTTCCCTTCATTTCCCCCCAATACTCCTACTAAGCCATACTCACTATGGCTGGGACTGGAGAGCCATGTTGAGCTTTGGAGCCCCTGTGTATAAGTATCAATAAGCATGTCTTGTTTAAAACTGAAGGAGAGAGAAAGGGAAGGGAGTTCTGAAACTTAACTAATGCTTTTTGTTGTGACTATAATGACACAGATACCTCTGTTTCATCTGTAGCTGCTACCCTTGCAGCCTTGACTGGTCCCTTCTCCGCATGTGCAGAATGCCTGAGCTAGATGAGGAGAAAGAGGAGGACTAGGGATGACATCCTTGCAGGATGTCACTGAACCATGCCACCTTAGACTGTCAACAGAGGGCCTGGAGGGTGAATATTTCAGACTGTATGGTGAAAGTCCCAGCAGAAAAGAGAGAAGCAATAGAATATAGTAGAGCTTCTCTGGCAGCAAATACAGCTGTGGCAGACTCCTGTGTACCTACAGGTTCACGCCCAGATGACCCTCCCTTTGCTCTCAGTGGAGAGCTCCATTTTAGTACCTCTCTACACCTCACACCCAACAGCCCACATGGCATAAGGGGCCGCATCCCAATCCCTACCACTCCAAACTGGGACAGTAAGGACAACCAAAGCTTCACATATACTGACCTGTGAGAGCCACGGTTGCTGTATGTGTAGCCAAAATGGACATGAATGTTCTTTCCCCTTAAGTTCTGGTCCTTTAATTTATTTCAGAACTTTGTATTGTATTTGTTTTTTAATTGCACATAGTTCCTGTGCACTTGTTTTGGGACACAATCAAATCTATTTGTTGAGAAATGATTTATCTTTATTACTTCACAACATATGCTGCAGAATGCATAGTGCTGCTGAAAGCTCCCTCTGCTTGTTACTGTACAGGGCAACAGAACTCATGGGACAAACACAGTGACATGAACAGTGTGATCATTATAAAGATACAGTATGCACTGCAAAATGAATAGGTGCACTAACGGAGTTATTGTCATAAATGTACACACAATTCCTAACACCTCCAAAACTTCAGTGCCAGGTGGTCCATCACACCACATTACTGTGGCTGGCTCTTTCAAAGCCTCTCTCAGCTGCTTAGCTCCATGTTGAGCTCGGTTAATAGCCCCTGTGTCTGGCTGTTCAAACTCAGCAGACAGCTTTTCCACCTCCACCCTGGCAGCAACTTTTCCCTCTTTGCCTCATAGCTATTATAGCTGCCTGTTGTATCCTGCATAGCTATTGGCTTATTTTTGCCACTGAGATCCAATCTTGTAAGTAAACAATGCCTGTGTCCCTTCTGTCTACCAAAAGTGTATTCAGCTGTCATTCCGCACCTGCTGAGCCAGTAATTGAATCTTTCCTTGGTGCTGTTGAGGCGGCTGGTGTACAGCTTCATGAGCCATAGAAGTAAGAGGTGGGCTGGGTCCCCCAGGATCATCACTGGCATTTCAACATCACCAGTGGTAATCTGCTGGTTGGGAAAATATCCCTGCTTGCAGCTTTCGGAGCTGTCTTGTCTACTGAAAGATGCAAGCATCATGCATCTTCCCTGACCAGCGACACTGATGACCATGAAACATCTCCGGTGAGCCATAGAAAAATAGCCACAGAGTACATCAACAGAAAGGGCCAGGTGGGCTTGTGCTAAAATAGGGATGTGTGTGCCATCTATCACCTCACTGCAGTTTAGGAACCCCATTGCTACAAATCCATCCACTCTGTCCTGCATATTGCCAAGAGTCCCAGTCATGAGTAGCAGGAGACTATTGGTGACCCTGCATACTTGTATGACAGTGGTCCTCACTGTGGATTTTCCAGCTCCCAAATGATTTTGCACTGACTGGCAGCAATCTGGTACAGCAAGCTTCCACAATGTGCTCACCACTTGCTTCTTGACTGTCAGTGCAGCTCTATTTTTACAGAGGATCATGTGTCCTGTGTTTGCAATGATCATGACAATAGTCCAGAGTTGTGTAAGCTCCATGGTTCTGTCAGAGATGGCAGACAGTAACAAGTCCCTCACAGTTGTGAGATTTTAAAAAAGGCATGAAAATTATGAGCTAAGGATGGCATTATGGTATGGAGAAAGCTGCATGAAGAGAATACTAAGATTTTTTTAAAAATACACTACTCTACAGGGAGCAAATTTATAAACAGTGTTTGGCTTTAGACAATGAAAATATAGTGTAAACTGAAAATTCAAACAAC
The DNA here is from genome assembly GCF_015237465.2 of Chelonia mydas. Taxonomy (NCBI): domain Eukaryota; kingdom Metazoa; phylum Chordata; order Testudines; family Cheloniidae; genus Chelonia; species Chelonia mydas. The sequence goes on from NC_057852.1 coordinate 108,081,099, forward strand.
TGAAGTGATACACCTGAGTAATACACATTTATATATTTACAAATGTATATCCCTGTTTAATTGTTATGTGTGAATTTGTTTGACATCTCAACATGGGGACAAATTCTCTTCCCTCTCTTGGTCCTTATATGCCTCTAAGACTGGGTATAGCAGCCAAAGTTTGAGTTGGAACAAGTCCTGTTATGGGGGACATGCCAGACATAGGAAGTGGCAGCTTGGTGGAGTTTCTATAGTGCATACTGCTATGGAGATTCTGGGCTGCTCCAGATTGCGGAGTGGTTCACAGGCAGTGCTTGGGAGGCTGCTATAAACTAGAATCCCTCCCCCACACCCAGCTACTCATGCCAGGAGCCATTTATGCCCTTTGAACAGCCCAGAATATTGAGGGTATGTAATGGTGTCCGGAGTGCAATCCAAACCTGTAAGACATTGTCACCACTTGCCCTGCAACCCTAAGTGCTTCACAACCTTCTGCTGTTGTAACTCCCAAGCTGGAGATGACCCCCACCGCACTCCCAATTCTGAATTTCTCCAAAACCGTGTTACTTCTCCTGGACAATTCAGAGAAATAATATGTTTTGTTTCTCTGAAAACATCCAAACACATCACAACTTATTAACTGGGATAAATACACCCTTCCATTTAAACACAACACTGAGTTGGTTTATAATAAGAATAAAATAAATTTATTATCAATAGGACATAGGTTAAGTGATGCCAAGTAAACGGAATAAAATAAGAAAGGGTTACAAGTGAAAACATGCACCTGAAAGTCTAAAGCTTAATCCAGCAAGGTACAATCCCTGTGTAAGCAGGTTTCTCACCTATATTCAGTTCCCAGAGACTTCAACCCCACCTGCCCTTGGTTGAAGGTCCCGTCTTTCCCAGCTTGCAAAAGTTCTGGCCTCTTTTGTCTGTCTAGTGACGGATGCCAAAGATGGCTTCTGTCCTTGCTTCAAGAGGTAGGATGAACTCATCATGCTATTTTTCCCTTCCTGAAGGCTTCATAGAATCATAGACCTTAAGGTCAAAAAGGACCATTATGATCGTCTAGTCTGACCTCCTGCACAATTCAGGCCACAGAATCTCACCCACCCACTCCTGTAACAAACCCCTAACCTACGCCTGAGTACTGAAGTCCTCAAATCATGATATAAAGACTCCAAGGTGCAGAGAATCCTCCAGCAAGTGACCCGTGCTCCACGCTGCAGAGGATGGCGAAAAACCCCCAGGGCCCTGGCAATCTGCCCTGGAGGAAAATTTCTTCCTGACCCCAAATATGGCAATCAGCTAAACCCTGAGCATGTGGACAAGACTCACTAGCCAGACACCCAGGAAAGAATTCTCTGTAGTAACTCAGATCCCACTCCATCTAACATCCCATCACAGGCCATTGGGCATATCTACCGATAATAGTCAAAGATCAATTAATTGCCAAAATTAGGCTATCCCATCAAACCATCCCCTCCATAAACTTATCAAGCTTAGTCTTGAAGCCAGATGTCTTTTGCCCCCACTGCTCCCATTTGAAGGCTGTTCCAGAACCTCACTCCTCTGATGGTTAGAAACCTTCATCTAATTTCAAGTCTAAACTTCCTAATGGCCAGTTTATATCCATTTGTTCTTGTGTCCACATTGGTACTGAGCTTAAATAATTCCTCTCCCTCCCTGGTATTTATACCTCTGTTATATTTATAGAGAGCAATCATATCTCCCCTCAGCCTTCTTTTGGTTAGGCTAAACAAGCCAAGCTCTTTGAGTCTCCTTTCATAAAACAGGTTTTCCATTCCTCGGATCATCCTAGTAGCCCTTCTCTGTACCTGTTCCAGTTTGAATTCATCTTTCTTAAACATGGGAGACCAGGACTGCACACAATATTCCAGATGAGGTCTCACCAGTGCCTTGTATAACAGTACTAACACTTCCTTATCTCTACTGGAAATATCTCGCCTGATACGCCCCGAGACCACATTAGCTTTTTTCACGGCCATATCACATTGGTGGCTCCTAGTCATCCTGTGATCAACCAATACTCCGAGGTCCTTCTCCTCCTCTGTTACTTCCAAGTGATGCATTCCCAGTTTATAACAAAAATTATTCTTCTTAATCCCTAAATGCATGACCTTGCACTTTTCACTATTAAATTTCATCCTATTACTATTACTCCATTTTACAAGGTCATCCAGATCTTCCTGTATGATATCCCGGTCCTTCTCTGTATTGGCAATACCTCCCCAATACCTCCATCTGTATGTCTGTGGATCTTCCACTGTTTTGATATCACCATGCTTAATTTACTGAGTCAGGTAAATCTGGAAGGGAACCTATTTCTCCCTGTTTGGCCACAGACTTTGAAACATATCCGTATTTCCTCATATCATTGTGAATTATATATATTAACACTAAATTAATCACCAGTGTGTCATGAGCTTTCAGAAAAGACCTCACTCTATACACTTTGTATACTACATTACTGTATTATAAATCAGTTGATTCAATTGGTATCACTTGAGGTTCAAGCCCTTTGTCTTCATAGCCCAGAAAACCTTTGCTGTGTATTCTTTGAAAGGTAAAACCCAGACCAACCATCTGTCTCTTGCTGGGTGTAGATGCCATCCTGTCTTCTCCTGCACTTGCTAGTGTGAGGTTTGCTTCCACCCCTTGTTAGCTTGATGGTAACACACTATGTAAATATATTCTCATTGTTTTTCAGGGTGCTTTAGAAATAATTCCCAGGTGGGGAAAATATTCCTTTGTCTAGTACAGACTAGTTTACCAGCTCTGCAAGGCATGCCCTGGTTTAAACTCAGTGTAGTCATAACTCTAGCATATATTCGTAACTCTTAATATCCATCACATACGTCCATCCCAAAAGAGTATTAATGATCAGGGAATTATTCGTTTTCAAATGATACCTCAGGAGGCATATTTTGTACAAAGCATATAGCATTTATATAATACAGTAGCATGTAGGGTCTGAACACAGGGGTGCTAACTGTAACAGGATGCAAGTTGGTTTTAAGCAAAGGTGTCTTTACAGTTTAAGATAGATTAGACAATTAATGGGGAGGTGGTCAGCAGCAGATGTTCAGAGCAGGTCAGCTTCCTACTCAAAGATATGATTTTATGTATTACTGCATTCTCTGTAGACAAATCCTTCCTTCCCTCTGTGACTGGATGGAGGGGGACCTGCACACAGGATCCATAATCCCTCTGTACCACTGAGTGCCCCAGCTTCAAAGAGGCAGATCTCGGAAGTGATGCCATTGGATACCCAACTACCTGGGTCTCATGGCTCTTACTCCATGTAGGGGTCGTGCAAAAGTTGTGGACACCAGTATAGCCCTGAGTCTGGAACAGCAGCTGCAACGTAGCCCTTGGGAAGATTTGATCTTCTTTACAAAACCTCCTGTACTGAGCCTGAATGGTTGGCCCTTACTGGGTAATATACACTTTGCTTTCTCCACATTGCTTTTTTTCCTGAACTATCCTTCATTTATCACTTCCAGGAAAGCATTTTCATGACTTGTGAGAGGTCAGGAAGCTTTGGAAATAAATAAATGGAAACAGACCCATGATTAATAACTTATCTTTGTCTACCTTCATTTGTAGCATGTACTGCACATATTAAAAGTGCTACACAATCAATAAATAATAATGTGAACGGTTCTCACAGAAAGCTGCTTTGAACAAAGATAAATACTAATTAGCAAGAAAGCACAGTGGAGATTTACTGACTCAGACTCGCAGTAAGTCTGTTAGGAGAAACTTTTGGAATGGAATCCTGGTTCCACTGAAGTCCAGAGCTAATGGGGCCAGGATTTCACCCTCTGTTCTCTTAGCCAGCACAAATTTGCACATTCTAAAAATCAGTCTTCTTCAATTGCACTCCCTTATATAACTGTTCCCATTTACTCTTCCAAATGTCAAATACATTTTAAAAAATCTTTTTGTTCTTAATGTTTATATGCTCCAGGTGTGACTCAATGTTGGGGTACATGGCTCAAGTGTTAGACCAGAGGTAGGCAAACTACGGCTAATGGGACACATCTGGCCCACGGGACCATCCTACCCAGCCCAACCAGCCGGGTTGGCTAGCCCCCGGCCCCTCCCCTGTTGTCCCCCCCTCCCCTGCAGCCTCAGCGCGCCACGCCACCAGCAATCTGGCCCATCAGTCCTGTCGGGCAGTGTGGGCGGTGTGGCTGGCTCTGGCCAGGCAGCATGACTGCAAGCTCCTGCTGCTCTGAGCAGCATGGTAAGGGAACGGGGAGGTTGGATAAGGGGCAGGGAGTCCTGGGGGCAGTCAGGGGACAGGGAGCAGGGGGCGGTTGGATAGGCATGGGAGTCCCGGAGGTCTGTCTGGGGGCGGAGGTGTGGATAGGGGTTAGGGCAGTCAGGGGAAAGGGAGCAGGCGGGGGAGGGGGGTGGATAGGGGGTGAGGTCCTGGGGGGCAGTTAGGGGCGGGGGTGTGGATAGGGGTCGGGGCAGTCAGAGGACAGGGAGCAGGGGGAGGTTGGATGGGGTGGGGTACCGGGGGGTGGTCAGGGTCAGGGTAAGGGGTCCCAGCAGGGGACAGGAGCGGGGGGGTTGGATGGGTTGGGGGTTCTGAGCGGGGTGGAAAGTGGGAGGGGGTGGATAGGGGGCAGAGGCCAGGCTGTTTGGGAAGGCACAGCCTTCCCTACCCGGCCCTCCATACAGTTTCGCAACGCCGATGTGGCTCTCAGGCCAAAAAGTTTGCCCATCCTTGTGTTAGACCCATAGGATCTCAACTTTTCTTGCTGTGAAAAATAAGATACTCGCATTAGCGCAAGCACTTATTTTTAACTTACGTGGCTGGAAAGAAAAAAGGTCTACGGCTCAGTTGTACGCTTAACAAAAAACTGAGACTTGTATTAACGGAGACAAAAAAAATCACAATACATTTCTAATAAAAAATGCACTTTTATCGGGTGTCAACAATGGTGTCAGTACATCTTGGTCTGCACTAATTATCAGGGCCTGTCCAGGTGATGCTGCTAAACCTGCAGCCACAAAGGGCCTCCAAATCACATGGGCCCCAGCTCACTGTAGGCAGGTTGTGATGTTAATAAGATGGTTTTTTGTTGGCTCCATTGTCATCTGATGAAGAACACAAGTTGCTTAGTTCTGACTGACTGCTTTGTGGAGATAACTTGAGTGTCTTATTAGTGAAAAACACACAAATCACTTCTGGACATATTCCCCCCGTCCTTCCCTGGTTTGAGATAGGGGAAGGGTAAGATAAAACTGCTCTCTGAACTGCACACCCTCTGGAGAGAGGCCTAGCTGAATGACTTTGCAAGGGGCCAGTTTTGTTAAACTAGCCCTCTCCATTCTATTTGAAATGGTTCAGAAAGTGCATGCTTGAAATCTGAGTCAATAGTAGTTCATATGTCTTAGAATTATTCTTTCAGGTTGTTTGCAAACTCATGCAGACATCCTCTTTTTTGAGATCCATGCAGTTCCAAAGCCATGAACATTATCCCCACACCAAGTTCTGAAATCGGTGGATGTGATGGCTAAGAATCTATATGAATTGGGTTTCCCTGCACATTTTACCCTGCTTTGGGATTTCTCATTGGAAGGACTGATCAGTTTGTCAGTTAAAACGATCTTGCTCAGATCCGGACAAATCTTAAAAACTGTAATACTTATGCTGCAAGGGCCTGTTGTATGGTGCATAGTTTTCCACCTGTGTTGTCTTCAGTGGGAGATGAGGGTTTTCAACATTTTACAGGATCAAGCCATGTGAGGTTTTTGTGGGGCAGTTTCATACAACATAAAATACTTTTTATAGTGTACTATGTATAAATTTTTCATAACTGGATGGAAAAGCTCTGTGTTGTGGTTCTTCATCTTAAAATGTGCTGTTCCAAACTCCTATTAACGTTTGGAAAGACAGTGGGTAGTCTAAAAGAATCCATTGGTGAGTAGAACTGGCCACCACCAGGCATGCTCCAAGGCAGGACCTTTAGCGGAGTTGTTTTCAGCCTCATCTGTGCCTCATTTAACTAGCTCCCAAGTGATATGATTTAGAGGCCAGGTGGTGATAGTGTGGTCAGATTACAAGGTACAAGGAAAAGGCTGGGGGTGAAGTATAGAGGTTAGGGCAGTCTGCTGCTGAGAGGGTAAGTAGAGTGGAAATGACTCTCCAGAACCCTCAGGTAAAAAGGCCTAGGAAGAGAGACCCGCATGAGTCTGCTGGGGGAGGGAAATCCTCGGTGAGAGACTTTTTGGGAGGCAAGAGCCTGCTGGGGAGAAGCCTCCATTTAAAGGTCTGTAACAAACTGTTAGGTATAGCCCTAGAAGAAGGGCTGTGGGGAAACTCTGCACCAGTGGTGGAAGTGTAACATGGACAGATGACGGTTGTCAGCGGGTGGGATTGAATCTGGGACCTCTGGAACTTAGTGCATGAGCCTCTACCACATGAGCTAACTGCTAGCTGGCTGTTAGTTAAGGCTGTAGAGTAGACTCAATCTCTGTGTGTGTGTGTGTGTCTCTCTCTCTCTCTCTCTCTGTCTCTCTCTCGCGTCCCCACTAGATGGAACAGAACACCACACCCAGAAGGTGCGTGGGTTACAGAAGAATGCTTTAAGCCCAAAGATAGGGCTAAAAGACTTTCAAATGCAACACTTAAAGCAGGGCTACAAAGTATCCTGCACCCAGGGTGGCAACCTGGCAGGGGAAAGACTTGCTTAGAGAAACCTTTTTTTTTTTTAATGTTAATTTAGGAAGGAGAGAGTTAATGTGAAAGAACCTGTGGTGGCAGCTCGATCGATGGGGAAGGAGACAAACTGAGGCAGTTTGCCCCTTTCTACAGGGAGTTATTCAGCCAAAAGAGCAAAGTGTTTCTCTAATACACTCAGAGTGTGTGATTATTTTAAGCTATATTCCCAATTTTACAGTTCACATTTACTTTGGAAGTCAAGAAGCTAATCTGTGTTGAGCTATCACCATCTAGTGGTGTAACCTCTAGAAAATGAGTATGATAAAGAAACTACTGTTTTTCTTTCAATTTTCTGAAAGAGACCAGGTGGATGAGTTAATATCTTTTACTGGACCAGCTTCTGTCGGTGGAAGAGACTATCTTTTGAGCTTCACAGAGCTCCTCTTCCAGGTCTGGGAAAAGTACCGAGTGACACTCTGAAGAAAAAGTTGTTTTTTTTCTGGACTGGTAGTGTACACTTTATTGACTGGCATAGGCAGATCAATTCAATCAGTGTTGTCTTCAAAGAGCTTGTTGTTGCTGTTAACTGTGCTTTTGAATAAGGCTATCCAACTACTATGTTTTACAGAGTTCATGGAACTTTCCCCGTGAAAATAAAATTAGATTATTGGTTCTAACAAAAAGATGCTGTGTATAATGGGGGGAAAAATGTTTCTGGGGGAAAAAAGTGAACACTTCTTAGTTGTAGTTTTTAAGATATGGTAAAATTAATCATATAGCTGGGATGACATTAAATTTTAAAGAATAAGTTGTACAGAAGGCATGTTGCTGTTGTCAGAATGGACCCAAAGAAAGCAGTGGAGGGTAGGAGTTCATATTTAGAAGGGAAGCCTGCTAAACAAAGATAATAGTGTCAGAGCTGCTTTACCGGGGAATCACAAAAGAAAACAAAGATCTTGTCTATACACTGCCAGAAAAGTGAGCTAGAGGAGTTTGATTTGTAACGTGCTATTGTGTGGTGTGCTCTAACTGCCCCATATCGACCCTGCTGGCATGCTCTAAAAGGTACCTAGTTCCCCTTAACGACTATGTTAACATGAATTAGGTACCTTTTAGAGCATGCCAGCAGGGTCGATATGGGGCAGTTAGAGCACAACACGTTCCAACTCTTTGCAAATCAAGCCTCTTCTAGTGCACTTTGGTGTTCAGAGTTCCGGACTGTCAATCAAAGCCTGAGCTGGTCTCTACTGTCAAGAGTAGAAACCAGGAAATAGCCAGTACTCTGACAACATAGGGATCTATAACTTAAAGCTAATAGAATGAGTTGCATCCAGAAGAAAAGACTGCTATTGCAGGATTGCTGATTACTTATTTGTTCATAAAAATTTCTCAAAAGTAGAATGGGGCAAAAAAGCAATTGGGTGGATTTCTTTTTTTAAATTTCCCTTTAAAATAAAAATTCCCTTTAAAAGATTTTGCTTTTTGTTGGGGTTGTAGGGAGAGAAGGGTAAGGAATGAAAACAAAATCCAAACAATTTTCAGTTTGGTGGTGGTTTTTTTTTAATCTTTGTTTCTATTTGTTAATCAAAAATATAGTGAACTCTGGCCAAAAAGAAACATTAAAAACTATTTTTGTGGCATGTTTGTCAAAATATTTTCACCTAATCTCTGTAAAATCATCAAGTTGTACGTAAGGCAAATGTGTAACTATGTGATCTCTCTCTCTCAATCTTCATCCTCCCTCTCACTTTCCTGTTGTCTGTTACACTCACTGCTTGTGTCTTGTTGTAAGTTAGAATCTAAACTTTTGAGAAGTGGGATCATGTGTCAATGTAGCACCTAGCCTGATGCGGCTCTGAACCTCTCAGGAGTTTTGGGCTGTTATCATGATATAAATAATAGTGCAACAAACAAAATATTAGCACAACATGCTCAGCACATTCTACATCACTGCACAAGTGAGTTTTCACATTTTACACTAGTGAAACTCCATAGTGGTCTTTGGACAAAGTTCATTGCAGTTATTAATACAACCATCATGTTCAGGCTGGATGAACACGGAAAGATCTACATCCTAGAGGGAAGAACCTAGGGTGGTGGCAGCAGGAGGTAAAATGGCACCCTGGGCGATTTTGCAATTTGGTGCCCCTGGCCCCCGTGGGCATTACACACACACACACACACACACACACACACACACACCATTGCCCCTGGCCCTTATGGGGTCCCCACGCTCCCCACCAGCCACTGCACTGTGCCCCCTTTGCCCCTAATGCCTGCTCCCCCTCTTGCACCCCTAATCCCTAAACCCCCTTCACTCCCAACCTCTGCACCCCTTCACTCCTACCCCATACACCTCCCTCCTGAGCCCCTACCCTGTGCACCTCCTGCACCCCTAACCCCTGTACTGTACATGCCTCCTCACCCCAACCCCTACCCTCCTCCTGCACTCCAACGCCTGCCCCCTTCTGTGCCCCTAACTGCTGCACTGTGCCCCCTTCACCCCAACACCTGCCCCCTCCTGTGCCCCAACCCCTGCACGGTGCCCCCTTCACTCCTAACCCCTGCACGGTGCCCCCTTTGCTCCTAACCCTTGCATCCCCCTCCTGCACCCACATGGGGAAACTGACCTGGATGCACAAAGCAGGTGGCATTGCTGCTCACACCCCCACTGGACTGCTGCTTCTTCGCCCCACGCAGCCCTAGGGGATGGGGGCGGGGGAAGCAAGGAGTGATGTCAGGACTCCCTGCATCCAGATCACTTTCCCTGAGGGCTGTGTAAGGGGAGGACAGGAGAGCAACAGCTCTTGATGCCTCAGTGCAGCCCTTGTGGGGAAGTGGATGCAGGGAGCCCTGGTATGTGTCTTGGGGGGACTGTGTGAAGGAGAGAGAGAGTGTGTTGTGTAGAGGGGAGTGTGTGACGGTGTGTGTTGTGTAGAGGGGAGTGTGTGTGTGCCCGATGGAGTGAGTGCTGTCTGTTTAAGAAAGGACTCGGGGTCAGGAGCCTGAACCAGGCTTGTCAGACACAAGCAGCTGCCAGCAGCTCCAGACCCAGAGAGGCAGCAGCAGCACACGTCGATTCCCCCCGTGCCGTCAGCCCAGCTGAGTGGAAATCGGGTACACAGGGTGGGGGGAGGGGGACCCCCTGCCATGAGCCTGCTCACCCCGCAGAGCAGACAGGAGGATGCTCCCAGTCCGGAGGGGCCAAGGACGAATGGAGGGTGCGGGGGTGGAAGGGTCGGGAGGACAGGAACAGCAGCAGCTGCGCATGTGGAGCAGGGCGGAGGAGGGGCATCCCTGTTCCTGAGGAGTCACCTGGCTCCGACGGCCGGTCGTCCAACTGCCTCCTGCAGCCCGGGTCTCTCCCCCTCCCACACGCCGCTGCTCGCCTGCCTGCCCTGCCGCCTCGGCAGCCCAGCTGGCGCTCGGCAGCCGGTCAGGTGGGAATCCAAACCCTGCGCACGGCGTCCCGTTGGGTGCGCGGCCCTGGGCGGGGGCCCATGCAGCCCACCCAACAGCCGGCCCTGGGTGTGACCCGGGCCTGAACAGGACGTAGATGGAAGTACACCCCTGGAGACACCAGACTGCAAGCTACTCTCTCCCACAGCCATGTGGCCTAGGAGGAAGTAGTGCAGGAGCAGAGCATGACCCTTGGAGCAAAGGACACTCCTCTCTCGTTGCCCTAACTCCTGGCAGGGCCCAAACAGTGCCTGCACACCAATGGTGACAACACCTTACAATGTGGACTTCTAATGACTGGTTGTCTTTTCCAACCTCCTCCTGCCTTCTCCTTTAGCTTTTGCTCCCCTTGCCAACATCACTGCGTCAGCCTTCTGTACTTCATTCGATGCCTTTATATACCTTTTTCCTTTCTATTGCCTTAAGCTTATTAACTTCCCACTAACTCTGCCAATTTAAATAGACGATGATACCCAAAGAACATAGCTAACCAGAAACATGCCTGTCATCTCCTCAATCTTTGACTTGTGTTTATATCCTCTTCTCCCACCATTCATCTGTTTGTGTGACAAACCCTTTTGGGTAGGGACTGGACTGTTCATAGATCACCAATTATATAAGGCGCAGATCGTTAAAAGGTTTTCTGTGTAGAACACTGGCAGAAAGAGGAAGTTCTATGACTGAGCTATTGCCAAGGAGGAGAGAAATACTATGCTGGTGCTGTTACTTCACCAGAAACACCTGGAATTGTCAAGGCTACAATAGGTTTCCCACCTGGGGAGATGGTGAAGGTGATTAGGGAAGCATGGCATCCCAGCACCTCCCTGTAGTGATGTGACTTGGGTTCAACTACAGGTAAGCTGCAAGGCACTCATCAGGCCATAATGTGCGGATGCCTAATCCAACAGAGGGTTGCACTGGCAATTTTCCAGAAGTTTGGAACTTGCACCTAGTTTGCATAAAATTGAGCAGATCACAGCTATTCCTAGCACGACCAGGGAGGTCTCACCTGCAGAGATTATAGGTCCCAACACGGAGTCTACATCTATTGTGCCAATTATATACTTCTTGGGGAGGCCCTAAGTATGCATTGAAAGGACTTGAGTTTATAGGACACTCTTCTCGTAATGTATGACTATAACAACATCCTGATGCTTTAATTAGTAAATTCATTATTTTAATGAATTTAAGTTGTAGTTTTGGAACCTTAAATGTATTAGTAGCCAAACACTTTCCGGAAGCAGATGTGACCAGTAGCTGCATTTAGCTTTGGAAACAGAATACAAATGTAGGTCAGCGTATGACAAACGAAAGCCCTTCAGGTGGCCGCCAGTAGCACTGTGTACCATCTGGTAAATTATATATTTCTATTTGAAGCTGTTATAATTTCATCTGATGTCTCAAGTGAAAATTTGTCTGTAGGGATAATTGTCTGGCCTACTGCTTCTATTTCTGACATTTATTACTTCTAGTTATTATGTGACTTTCCCCAGACACGCTGACCTATGCAGTTTCTGCAAGGTCTGTCTACACAAGACTGCTATTGCATGATAAATATTCTAGCAGGTCAGACGTCAACCTATCAAGTTAGTTAGGACAAAGCTACCCACTGCATGGCTAAAATGGCTTGGTCTTCTCCAGTGTCATTGCTTTTTAGTGTCATTGAGGTTTTATGATAAAACAGAACAACTCAATTGTCTTGGCACTCTAAGGTAGCAAAGGTTTTTTCAGCTCTGGATTAAATAAATTTAAGCCTGTGTATTGATTCTATGTGAGCCCAGAGGTTCACCCACACAGAGTGGCTTCCAGGAGCAATGACTTAGTTTCCCCTAGACCATGTATTCTAATAGTATTTGCATAGCATGGGGCTATGTCAATATCAAATTATGAACTCCATTTTATGCTGAACCCAAGTCTCTCCTTCCCTGAGGGCAGCTTATTGTATTACATGCTAGAGAGTGCTCTGCCCAGGGAAGGTGCTTGACACCTCCTGTAAGGATTATCATTGAGAAGCCATCAATACTGAGAAACCATCAATAGGGCCATTGACTTTGAATGCTTCTCAAATGCAGGCCCACACCATGGAACAGTGTTTTTTCTACACAGGGCTCTGTAGATGAGGCAAGCATGACTGGTGGAGGAGGCTGGAGTATCCCAGTGGAACACATGGCAAAGAGACAGACTCAACTTAAAACCACAATGCGCTCTGAGCAGTGGGGAGCAACCATTGCCACAACAAGTTATTGAAGGACAGAGTGGGAAGGATGGACTCTGCCAGCCTGAAATACACACAAACTCAATGCAGACAAGTGCAAAGAACAACGCTTAGGAAGGAAAAAATCAACTGTATAACTACAAAATGGGGAATAACTGGCTAAGTGGTTGTACTGTTGAAAAGGATTTGGGGGTGATAGTAGATGTCAAATTGAATGAGTCAGTGTGATGCAGCTGAAAAAAAAAGGCTAATATTATTCTGGGATGTATGGGCTGAAGTATTTTATGTAAGACCTGGGAAATGCTTGGTAATAGCAACCATAATGTAATTAAATGTAACATCCTTGTAGGGGGAGAAATGCCCAAGAAATGCAACACAATAGCACTTAGCTTCAAAAAGGGGAGCTAGACAAAAACGAGAGCTAGTTAAATGGAACAGTTACAAGGGTGAAATGCCTTCAAACTGTATGGAGACTATTTCAAAACACCATAAAGAGGCTCAGACTAAATGTATATCCCAATTTTTTTTAAAAAAAGTAAGAGGGCCAACAAAATACTACCATGGTAAAACAGCATAGTAAAAAAAGAGGCAAAGTCAAATCCAGGTGAGGAAAATAAAAAGAAGTATGAACTTTGGCAAATCAAGCATAAAAGTATAATTAGGCAGGCCAAAAAATGAATTTATTTGGGCATAAGCTTTCGTGGGCTAAAAACCACTTCATCAGGTGCATGCAGTGGAAAATACAGTAGGAAGATATATATACACAGAGAACATGAAAAAATGGGTGTTGCCATACCAACTGTAACAAGACCAATTAATTAAGGTGGGCTATTATCAGCAAGAGAAAAAAATCCTTTTATAGTGATAATCAGGATGGCCCATTTCAAACAGTTGACAAGAAGGTGTGAGTAACAGTAGGGGGGAAATATTAGCATGGAGAAATAGTTTTTACTTTGTAATGACCCATCCACTCCCAGTCTTTATTCAAGCCTAATTTAATGGTGTTAAATAGTTAACACATATTTCAAGGGACCATTCAACGTGAAATGGCCCATTAACACCACTCCAATCATTGTGAGGAGGGGAGAGGAGTGGCCGGGCAGGGGAGGGGTTGTTAGTGGGTTATAGATTGTTGGAATAGGCCATAAATCCAGTATCTCTATTCAGTCCATGATTTTTAGTGTTCAGAAAAGTTATGAATTTAAGCTCCCTGCCTCATCTTTTGAAGGTGTTGTGCAGGTTTCCTTTGAGAATGAGGGCTGAGGGGTCAAATATAGAGTGCTTGTTTTGTGAAGTGTTCACCCACAGGTGATCTGATGCTTTTATCTTTTGTCATTTTTCTGTGAGAGTTCATTCAAGAGTGGCCTGGTTTCATCCCCATAGTTGTTGAGGCATTTAGTGTACTGGATGAGGTACCTACACTCTTGAATGAACTCACACAGGAAAATGATAAAAGACAGAAACATCAGATCACCTGTGGGTGAACACTTTTCACAAAACAATCACTCTATATCTGACCTCTCAGTCCTCATTCTGAAAGGAAATCTGCACAATACCTTCAAAAGATGAGCCTAGGAGCTTAAATTCATAACTTTGCTAGACACTAAACATCATGGACTTAGCAGAGACACTGGATTTATGGCTTATTACAACAAACTATAACCTACTAACAACCCTCCCCCTCTCTTACCCCATGATTGGAGGAGTGTTAAGGGACCACTTCACCTTGAAAGGTGCCTTGAAATATGTGTTAACTACTTATGCTAAACCATCTGTTCCACCTTGTATTTAATTGTGACCCTCTGAGTATGTTTCCCAGACTTGAAGAAAAGTTGTGTGTAAGCCTGAAACCTTCTCTCGCTCAAAAACAGATGTTGGTTCAGTAAAAGAGATTACTTCACCCATCTTGTGTCTCTAAATTAAACAATAAGAAGTTGCCAGGATCAGATGGCATTCACCCAAGAGTTCTGAAACAACTCAGATATGAAATTGCAGACCTACTAACTGGGGCATGTAACTTATTGTTTAAATCAGCCTCTGTACCAGACGACTGGAGGTGAGCTAATGTGCCACCAATTTTTAAAAAAGGTTGTAGAGGCAATCCTTGCAGTGACAGATCTGTAAACTTGTCTCTCTCACCAATGTGTAAGCCTAACTCCAGTGCCAGGCAGCTTGGTTGAAACTGTAGTAAAGAACAGAATTATCAGACCCATCGATATGTTGGGGAACAGTCAACACAGCTTTTGTAAAGGGAAATAATGCCTCAATCTATTAGAATTCTCTGAGGGTATCAACAAGCATGTGGACGAGAGAGATCCAGTGAATTTCAAGTGAACATGAACCACCACAGTAATTACTGCAGTGGCTGTATGTCAACTTCATTTTGTAGTGTAGACTTGCCCTAAGTCAGCAAGAGGTTTACCTGGGGCAGGGATGCTCCTATCCAGGGCTCTTCAGTGGTTGCGAAGCAACAAGAAGTCATCATTTTACCTTCTAATTTCAAAGCTGCTTTCCATCATGTTAAAACTATATTTAAGCTGTTTGTAATGTTTCACACTGTATTATACCAGGGAAGTTGGGGAGAAGGAAGTTAAAAAGAACAAACTTCCTGTGGCAGGGTCAATGGGCTGTACCCTCAGCACGGGAAGTGCAGGGTTTGTAAACTTCATTGCAAGGAATTGAACCCTGTCAGAGCATGTGACAAGCTGTCAGTCCTGACAGAAGGGCTGACACTGCGGCTTTGTTTAAAAATAAGGCCTTTAAAAAGGAAGGATTCTGAAAGGGAGAGACTGTTTCTCCTACCCTTTTCATTGCAGTCCTCTTTGCCTTTAAATTTGTTCCCCATTCTGCTTCCCCTGAGCTCAATCAGTTTCTCCTTGAAGTACCCATCAGTGATTATTTGCCACTGAAAACTACTCCAGATCCACCTGCAACTGTTTTATAAGCAGATTTTATTGGCACACAATAGAAATAGAGAAAGGTGATTAGGAAATGAAACTAGACAAAATATACCCATCCAGCAGAGATGCTACAGAAAGCTCCATTTAGAGGAGCCACAACATACATTACAAGGCATGGCTTTAAGATACCTTTGCAATCTGTTATAGTAGAAAAATCTTTGCTCTCACCTCTACAACTTTAGTGATTCTCAGCTCAGTGTTGCAAGGAAGTGCCAAGGCCCAAAATGTCTCTCATTTCTGTACCAACTCCTTTTTTGTGCCTTTGTTTGGTGTGTCAGCATATGCTATAGAGGTGTGTGTGCACTGTTGCTCTTTACTAAGGAAATTTTACCATTATATCACCTACCAAATCCAGTTGTGCTTGACTTCTATTTGGATTTGCCCCCTCCTTTCCTGACTTTCATCACCTCCTCCAATCCCTGCCAAACAAACTAGGTATGAACATTAGGCAATATCCTCTGTGAGCATCAGCTTGTTGTATAAAACTATAAACCTTAATTATTTCCAATCTCACTCTAAGATAGGCCTTTTGTTAGAAACTTGGAGCTCTCTGTTCCAGACCAATGTTAATTGGGGGGAAAAATGTGATTCACTCATGTTTGCTATTTTTATTTATACTGTGTTAGCCCCCTAAGGACACAGTCAGGATCAAGATCCATTGGGCAGGGCACTGTATGAATACATAGAAATACACAGTGCCTGACCTGAAGAGTTTACAATTGAATTTTTAAAATCATTAACAGTAAACTAGCTATTTGGATAAATAACTCTGCCTTGTATCTGCATAGTTAAACTTCCCAATAGCTCAGAATGCCTCTATCCTGTTAGAGCTCTTTTTCACGTTTTAGTTATGATTATTTGGATGATTTCACATATTAGGTGAATTCATGTAAATGGCTCTGTTCACAAAAGCTCTGTGTATGCAGACTATATCATCTTTCACCTTAACCTACTGAAGTCCCTTTCTTCTGGATTTAATTGAAAAATTGTTTTTTGGGGGGACAGAGAGGATACAAATTAAACCGAGTTAAATTTAGATGGTAGAGATTCACTTTATTTCCTGATCAACATCACTTCTCATTTACTCTTCCTGTAAAATCACTTGGGATGGACTTTTTAATAGTTAGATATTAAAATCTAGTATAACCCATTTTGAAAAATAACATTACACGGTGTTAGCAAATACTCTGCTTTTTTTTAAAAAAAAGTTAGAGATGAACAGCCTGAGGATAAATTATCATCTTAACATGCTGTAGCTAAGGATTATGGCTAAAGCTTTTAAGGTGATAAAGTTATCCATGAACTTCATATGGAATGGAAAGCATGTCTCTTACAAAAGGTAATGAATACTAGCTGGTGTCTAGGGTGCCTGAAACTGACAGGTGTATATTTATTCTTATTCTTAACCATTGGTGAAATTATTCTTATTGTTGTGGGAGGAATATGTCACCCCAGGCTTATAATAATACGTGATGCAGCATTCCCCTCTGGTTCAGTTGAAAATCTTACTATAGTCAAAACAATTGTTGTCTATGTTATAGAGGAATCCAATATTTACATATTCCCTTTTGGGAATAAAGTTCTTGCTATTTCAGGATCCAAGCTATAGAGAGTCCTAAAAATCATATCTGAAATAATATATAGGGTAAAATTATTGCTTAAAACATCCTTTTTAAAAGGAAATTTAACATACATTAGAAAAGCAAGCATATTCTTTTTTTGAGATCTCGTTAATGGACAATCAAAAATAAGTTTAGGGAACCAGTCTTTTTAAAAAAAAAAAAAAAAAAGTCTGGCTTTTCAGACTTCTTCTCAACTGTGTAATTATGTGATCAGTTACAGACATTATTAAAAAGCTATTTTGACCTGGATGGGAATATGATAGAGATGTTGCCTGTGGAAGATTTCTTGGATAGTGTGCCATCAAAATTGTATCTGAAAGGGAAATTTACAGATGACTAAATAGTCTAGTGTATCATTCAGTTACCAAAATTAAATTCAAATTGCAGAATGACCTATAAATGACTTTCTCTGAGGTTGAATGAAAAATATGGTTTTATGTTTAAAAAAAATCATATGTAAATCTTTACTCAGATTCCTCCCTCACAATGCTTGACTAGCGTTACTGGGCCTATGAAAACTTGTCCAAGGCTGACCTTTCTATACACTAAATTTTTGAGATGTCATTCCCAAAAGAAGGCTGCAGGTGTAACACATTCTGTTCTTTTGCCCAAAGCTGAAGAAATGCTGAAATGACATTTGCAAAAATCTCTAGAACATAATCTTCTTCTTTTGAGTATAAAGAAGATTCTTGACATCATGGGTCATAATTTACATCCCACCTCATTTCCCTCTAGACGGTTGTATATTGCCTTAAACATTGCCCAGGACATGTTCTTAAGAAAATGGAAAAGCTCTGTATATCTAATCTATATGGAAGAGTTTTCCTAACAGTTTACACTTCTTTTACTAGAAGAAATAATAGAAATATTTTCAATACAAACTGGTTTCATTACAGTAAGTTAACTGAGGCTATTGCATAAGTCTCTCCATTCTTTCTAATTTGTTGAATTCCATTGATCACTAACTATTAGAACAGTATTATTTTTCTTCTTTCTACAGGATAGATACTTTTGTCTATCCCCTTTGTCTCTTTCTAAATGGAAAAACTCAAATAAAACAGTGGTTTAATGTTTTATTTATTAAGAATACAGGGTATAAGGCACAGTTAATGGGGGAGTGGGCAAGGAAGAAAAGCGTGGGGCTGAAGGAAGAATGAGGTGAGAGGGGATTAAAGTGGAAGCAGTGGGCTGTGTTGAAGGTGGAGGTGAATGAGGCTTTGGAGGAATTCAGGGGTCTTGAGTGAGTAGCAGATTTGTATCCCACTAATACATACACAGCTGAAGCTATCTCTGTAGAGAGATGGACACTCACTCTGTTGTTTTCTGGTAGTGTGGTGCATTCTGGGACAGTTTCCTTGTTGGGGAGGATGCTGTGTTGCTCCCTGGATCCCTTGTGTGCTGAGTTATACACTGGCCTGCTCCCTCAGGATCTCTTTTATTGAACTGCTCCCCCTTCCTCACCTGCAACTTCCCTCCTCTGTAGGGTTGTCAAGTTCCTAATTTTTGAAAACCGGACACCCATGCTCCACCTATTTCCTCAAGGCCCTGCTCCGTTCCACTTCTTCCCTTGAGGCCCTCCCCCTTTCTCAATATTTGATCCTCTCCACCTCTCTCCCCCGCAGCTGGGCTCCCTCTGTCCCAGGGCTGGGACAGGAGCTTCAGCCTGACACAGAGTCTGCTGCCCACCCACGAGATGCAGGTAGGACGTGGCCACGGCTGAGCAGAGGCTGGTGCGGGTTGATGACCCAGTGCCTCCCCGCTCCCTGCTCATGGTAACTGGTCTTGCTGTCCGGTCAGATGTGCTGACTGGACACTACCAGGTCTCCTTTTTGACTGGACTTTCTGGTTGAAAACTGGACCCCTGGCAATCCTACTCCTCTGGCCATCACTGAAGCTGCTACTTCCTGTCCCAGTAGTTCAGGCAAGGAAGGAGCCTTTTACAATGTTGTTACCTGGGGACTGTACAGAAGACCTCTGCCCTGAGTGGATTTCAGGCCCTGAAAATAGATGGATGCCAGGCTGTCAGGAGGGTTTGGGAGTGGGATGAGAGAGATCTGGGGAATGGGAGGAGGATTCTGCATTAATATGCGACAAAGGTAAATAATCACAGAAAGAGTCACTTTCTTCTAAAGTAGAACAAGACTAATAAGGGCAGGTCTTCACTACCCGCCGGATCAGCTGGTAGTGATCGATCTATCGGGGATCAATTTATCGCATCTCATCTAGACGCAATAAAACGATCCCCGAACGTGCTCCCCGTCAACTCCGGAACTCAAGCTCGCAAGAGGCGGAAGCGGAGTCGACGGGGGAGCAGCAGCGGTCGACTTGCTGCCGTCCTTTCGGCCAGGTAAGTCGACCTAAGATACGACCTATTCGCATAGCTGAAGTTGTGTATCTTAGGTCAACACCCACTCCCGCCCCAGCGTAGACCAGGACTAAGGAGTAAGAAGTATTCCTAAAGATATTTTCTCCCTGCTGAAGATGAGTGAGATGATAGTTTGTGATGAGGTATATGGGAGTGGAGAATAGGTTGGGTCCCTTAGCTATTCATTTCCAGACAGTTTAATTTTGGAGTTGATTAAAACTTGCAGAATTTTTATAAAGAAAGTGTAATGTCATACTTTGGGTGTTAGCAGGACTAAATGAGAACTTACAAGCTTAACTCTCATTAACAAAGCTTTGCAAATTTAGGTTGAAGTGAGTTAAAAATAGTGTAGTTGTTTTTAATCTCGTTTTTGCTCTTCTCACGGAAAATGATCACTGGAGGAGAGAGATTTTTTAAGTGGAATTGAACTACAGTTTTAAGGTGCTTTAGTTAAAAAAATATTTGTTTATAACTGTTGCTTTGTTTGTCTTAAGTTATCCATCTATTAATTTAGTCAAGAATCTTCAAATTAAAGAGTCTCAGGTTATATGACCCTACTATAGACATAGTAGTTTAGGCTATCTTGTTAATATCCATAATAGATTCAACTGGTAGAAATTTACATGTTAAATGGTAATGGCTCCAAAGGAGCCATTACTGTCATAATGCATTAATGATCCATGTATTATGGATTCCCTAAGTAGTCACTGACAGGTATCATAATCTTCAGTAGGAAAAAAATTGACACAGAACACTGCTTTTATGTCAGCTGGGATCATACATTTTTTAAAATGTAAGGTGAAACTCAGCTGTAAATTAAAAAAAAGAAATGAAACCAGAAATATTAAAATTAAATGTATGGGCAAAGAAAACAGGTTGGTAGTTTTGGAGTAGCTTTATATTTAACAAACCTAACCCAACTGAAATGTTTTCATAAAATTGTAAAAATGAAAACTTTGGGTGGGTGTTTTGTTTTGTTTTACATTTTGCTAGAGAGTTTGTAGCACAACCAAACATGTCAGTGTTTTAGTACAGAGTAAACAAAGTGAAACTAACTAGAAACCAGTGTGTGAAAATTACTGGTCTAGTTTTGTTTTCCAAGGTAAATGAAAGGTAAAAAAAAATGTCTTAAATAGAGAAGTAAATTATATTATTGGAACATTAAATCGGACTGATTTTTTAAAAAAATCCTTACTTCTGTCACAGATAATACTGGAAGAATTTTGAAGTTTAAAGTCCAGCAGTGTTCCCTTAACTTGTCCTTATTGTGTACACTCAGGCACTGCAGGGGTCTGTAAACCCAAGAATGAGAGATGACTATACAATAAGCTAGAATACCTAAATGCACTCCACTGTAGGAGTGACCATGTACTTCACTGGAAGCTTTGCCTACATGGGTAGTGTGGGGCATGGGAGCAAGCACACAGTGGCAATTTTAAATTTAAAAGGTTAATGTTGTAATCCTTCAGGTTGCTCCATACAGGAGGACACCTACCCCCTATAGAGCCCCATGCAGAGCAGCTTGCAGGATTAGGGCCTAAAATTGTATTTATGGATTTTTCTGCTGACACTCATTTAAGTGAATGCTGTTTTTATGGCATACTGGCTGGAAGATGTAAGAATTGCTTGGTACTCCCTCAGACACTTGGCCTTCCGTGCTCCCTTGCTGTTTCTCAGGTTTGAGTTCATTTCCCGCAGAAGCGTTTGAACTTCATTTCAGAGAATGAATGGTCAGATATCCCACTTCAAGTTAAGTCATGAAAAGTATTAATTCTGGAGAGTTTTACATATTAGTAAAAGAAATGGAAATCAAAAGGACTGTAAGTTCATACATCTCTAAATACTATGGCAATAAAAGCATCAAACTGAATTATTGAAATTGCGTTTAAAAAAAATCAGTACTGTACCTGGATACGTTGCTAGTGGCCAGCAGATGGCATTATCAACAAGTATTATTTAAGCACAAGGAGAAATAGTATAGGTTTGCTTCTCTATACATTTATTATGAAGATTTGAATTTCATTCCCCCAGCTCTGTGGTCCCTTCTGGTTCATGTCCAATATTCCTAAAATCTCACACTTCAGGGCTTCAGCCAGTCACCTGCAGGGGTCAGGAAGAGATTTCCCCCTCCATGCCCATGTTTTCTTGTTTTTTGTTTTTTTGTTTTTTTCTTTCCTTGCTCTGAAGCAATAGAGATGACCATGGCTGCAGATGGAATATCAGACAGGTTAGGCCCGGGCACGGAGGTGACGCCGAACATTCTCTCTCAAGTGCTTGGCTAGCTGGTACTTGCTTAGATGCTTAGCATTTAACTGATTGTCGTATGTGGAGTTGGGGGGGAATTTCCCCAGTCAGATTAGCAGTGACCTTGGAGTATTTTTTGCCTACCTGTGTGGTGTGGGTCACTCACCAAGATCGTATATCTTAATTAATTATTCCCTGCGATTGGTGCACCTCAGTCCCTCCTATTCTCTGCCTGTGGAACATAATAGTCTAGTCTCTTGTGAGCTGTAACATTTTGGTCTAATTTTGGTTGTTGGGTTTACTGTGCAGGTGCTGGGTGGTGTTGGTAATCTGTGATATACAGGAGGTCATACTAGAGCAGGGGTTCTCAAACTTCGTTGCACTGCGACCCCCTTCTGACAACCAGAATTACTACATGACCCCAGGAGGGGGGACCGAAGCCTGAACCTGCCCAACCTCTCCCCCTTGGATGAGGGGCCAAAGCCCAAGGGCTTCAGTCCCAGGCAGGGGGCTTGTAATCAGCCCCAATGCCCAGGGCTGAAGACTTCGGGCTTCATCTTCAGCCCTGGATGGTGGGGCTCGGGCTTTGGTTTCAGCCTCAGGCCCCAGCAAGTTTAAGCCAGCCCAGGTGACCCCATTAAAAGAGGGTCACGACTCATGTTGGGATCCCGACCCACAGTTTGAGAACCGCTGGACTAGAGGATCTGGTGGTCCTTTCTGGCCTTAAACTCCATGGTTGTGACTTTTTTCTTATGATGTGACATGTATGTGGTGGACATTTAAAATCATATCATTATTCAGACCAATATTGATCTCCTTGTCTAATTATAAAGAGTTCTACTGTTTAAACTGTGTGGAAAGCTCATAATCGTAAAAGTATTGCTTTAAAGCTGTAAAATGACTGCAGAAAGCAGGGATTAAAGTACAACTTTTAGCCCATCTTTTTCATTTACAAGTTATTCAGGAAATGAAATATTGTTCATGTTTGTCACAATAACATCTTTGAATATTTGTATAATGCACCTGATATTCCAGGAAAACATTGCAATTATAGATGTAATCTTATACTGTAGTATGAAAACTGAAGTCTTAATTACATCTGGGAGCTTTAGGTCTTTTATTGTTTTTTGAGTTCTAGTAACTGGAATTTAAATGTTTCTTTTTTTGTGCATGAAAAATGTTTATGGCCTGTGAATTAACATTGGTATTGTTCAATAGGCTACCAAGACTTACAGAGAACATAGCCATTCTGTTATAAAGCATGCATTTTAGATACAAAATTTTCCAAAGCTTTTGGCTCCTCTGTGTGGCCCTGGAGCAGATCCTCAGTTGATCCCAATAGTCATAGTTCCATTAAAGTCTATGACAATTTACACCGGCTGATTTTGGATTGCAATGTAAAATGGGTACTATATCTGCACTGCAGTGGATAAAACGCTGTGTAAATTAGTCTGGAGCACCTCTCTGAGTCTCCAGACTTACACTCCAGACTACAATGGGGTATGACTGGGATAGACTGGTGACCAAAACACCATGTGGTGTCCTGCTCTACTACAGGGTACAGCGTGGGAGCTACTCTCACTGTGTATTCCCTTGCCTGTCCTTCCTGATGTATTATACAGGGGCTGCAGAGTCACAGACCTAGCTACTATTTCAGCAATTCTAGAGAAACAGACTAATCACCTCAATGGGAAGAATAATCTTGATGTACCCTACGTTCACTAGTAGAGGAGTTAACCATCCCAGAAACTAATACCTTAGCCCATACAGAAGAAATGTGTTTAATAAATAATTGTATATAATATGAAAAGTATATTTTCAACAATTAAAATGTTTCATATTATCAGATGGACCCATTTCTTACTTAAATATATATCATATAAGGCTGATATTCAAAGGTTTTTGTAAAAGTTGCTTATAATGTGTATATATGTTTTTATTGAAGGATTGCAAGGCTTTTGAAACTTTTTAACTTTTAAAAGCTTTTTAAACTAGGGCTGCTACGGTTTACACCAACTGCTTATGGCAATCTATTGAAATGCTCGTGCTGCGAGTTGGAGCTGGTGTTTTATGATGCAGTAGTGCCTGTAAGTCTCAGTCAGGTTTATCTGGTGCTAAGCACCATCTAAATATGTGATAGTATGTCCTCAGATGGCTCATAATCCTAGATTATGACAAAATCACATAGGAGGATAATCACACTGGGAAGTGGTGGCCATGATGGTTGCATTGCATAAAATAATGGCCATAGCACTAAGACACTAAGCAAGTAGACACTAAGCAACCATTTCTCAGTTTTCACAGAGCCAATATAACTCTACTTTCACAAAGTTTAAAACAAGTGTGTAGTTGGACTCAGATTGTGGTAGCTTTTTAAATCCACTTTGCTCAAATTTCATTGATTACACAAGATACAAGTTAGTGGAGAATTGTTCCCACTTCTTGCAAAGTCATTTTGGCAATGAGGTCTGTGTTTAGACATCACTTGTCAGATCCAACTATTTATTCACTGTTATTTTTAAAACTGCCATTTTCCAGTTTTCTTTCCCTTATTTACCATAACAGATTATTACTATTAATCAATTTGCTTTGGTGTTTGCATCAGCTGTTATAAAAAAATAAGAGATGTCTTGGGCCATAATTTTCTTAGGTAGACACATTCAGAACCTGATGAGATGAGACAGTTTCTGTCAAGGACAGGTATTGAATAGCATCAGCTACTCTTTACGAATTTGTCTGACTTACTAAAAATGCTCTTTTTCTTGTTAGAGGTGAAAGTATTGTACTGGGTTTAGAAAGGATACAGTAGAAGCAGAAGTATTGAGACAGAGTTGTTTGTTCAAAGGCAGTGGATGTTGGGTGGTTTGAGTATTTGTTCGCAAACCTCTTTCACAGTTCTGTATAGTCCATCTCCGTGTGCTTTATTCTTTGTTATAGCATTGGCTGCATCTCACCTTTTTAAATTTAATTTGGATTAACCCACTGAACCCAATGCATCAAAAATGGCACATGATCAGAAACCCTCCTGCTACTGCCTCTCCTGGATTTGTGATTATTTATAGCGCAGTGACACTCAACCTCCCCTCTAAGGATTGTGACTCCACTCTGTTAGGCACAGTATAAACTTGTAGAAAGGCAAAGAACTTACAATTTAGTTTGAAACAAAATAAAACAAGTCAGGTGAAAGTGTTGTACTGGATTTAGAAAGGATACAATAGAAGCAAAATATTGAGACAGGGTTGTTTGTTCAAAGGCAGCGGATGTTGGGTGGTTCCAGTATTTGTTCTCAATTCTAGTTTTGGTTAGGGTTGCCGGGTGTCCAGTTTCTGACCACAACACCCAGTTGAAAAGGGACCTTGGCGGCTCTGGTCAGCACTGGTGACTGAGCTGTTAAAAGTCTGGTTGGAGGTGCAGCAGGGCTAAGGCAGGCTCTCTGCCTGTCCTGGCTCTGTGCAGCTCCCAGAAGTAGCCAGTATGTCCCTGTGGCCTGTAGGCTCAGGGGTGGCCAGGAAGGGTCCGTGTTCTGCACTGAGCACTGGCTCCGCAGCTCCCATTGGCCAGGAACCACACCTCAAACCCCCTTCCCACACCTTAACCCCCAGCCCTGAGCCCCGTCTCACACCCAAACTCCCTCCCAGAGCCCGCACCCTGCACTCCCTCCTGCACCCCTGCCCCAGTCCTGAGCCCTCTCTCGCACCCTGAAATCCTCATTTCTTGCCCCAGCCCAGACCCTGGAGCCCCCTCCCACATCCCAACCTCAGCCCCCTCCCATGCTCCAAACCCCTGCCCCAGCCCGGTGAACATGAGCAAGTGAGCAAGGGTGGAGGAGAGCAAGCGACGGAGGGATGGAGTGAGCCGGGGGCAGAGCCTTAGAGAAGGGGTGGGGCCTCGCCACCCTAGTTCTAGTAATAAGACCACTGTTACATAAATGGGATATTGCACAACTTGATGGCTCCAAGTTCTTGGAAAACTTAAGTATTGTTTCTGATTAAAATATCAGCTACCTCCAACTATCCTGCAGCCTTTCCAGCCATAGTTGGGGGATTTTTATAGGCATCCTGGCAGTAGTGGGCCTGCAGGTGAGACTTGAAGGAAAAGAGGCTGGTGGATATATTAACTGTCTTGGGGAAGGTGTCTCATGTGTAAGGCATAAAGTGGAAGATAATGATAAGGGACAGAGTCACCCTATCCAAGTGCCAGCACAGGGGTGGAGGGAAGCCAGCTTGAGTCTCCCTTACTCATGGAGTGTGAGGTTAGTGCAGTCTCTAGCACAGGCTAAGGAACCTTGGGGACTGCTTTAATCTGTGCCGCTGTGACAAAGCTCCTATGGCTCATAGCATGAGTAGAATCACCTATGTGTGCCATGTCTGCCTTGGCCTCACCACTTCCTGAAACATGCACATCATCATTTCCAGAGTGCTTTTTTTATTGAAGGATTGCAAGGCTTTTGCAGAGAAGTGTGAAGCAGTAGCAAGAGGAGTTGGCTGAGTCATGACTGGCAGCTAGACTTGTTGAGGCAGCTGCTGGCTGGCCCTCTGAAGACAGGGACTGCCTTTGTAGGTCAGCTGTGCAAAGTAAAAGTGGGACTTGCTCACTCAGGGTATGTCTACGCTGCACACAGAGCCCAGGCTCTGACTCAGTTTGAGCCCAAGTCCCCATTTCATTCATATGCATACACGTGCATGCACACTTGCACCAGTCTGACTTGGGTCAGCAAGCACTTAGGACCCAGGCCCAGGGACCCTGGGGTGGGGGGTCAGAGCCCAAATTCCACTGTGACTTGGGTCCAGCCCCTGTCATTTTGCAATGTGGATGCAGTTGAAGCCACAGACCTGAGTCAGAATGTCTGCATAGTGCAGTATGGATGGGCTGTGAGGCCCAGGTCCAGCAACTGTAAGCCCAGGTTTACAATGCAGTCTAGACACTCAAATGCAGACTTGGAAACACTAACTCCACACACCCGGGTTTACAAGGCAATGTAGACATACTCTCAAGGACCAGAGTGAAGGAGGCCATGCAGGGAGGAGCAGCAAAGCAAAAGAGCATTGCGATGCACCAGAATTTTACAGTCTTTCGATCTGAGTGATAATATTGGGATTAAGAATAAAGATTAAATTCCCAAACGTTTAGGGTCCATGGTCAGGCTTTGGGCTGATCGTGTCCAACGCGTCATATACTCTGCCTCCCACCGCTGGAAGATATCCCAGGCCCACCTCTTGACCTATCCAGCCCTACTTCTGTCACTTTCTCTCCTCATCCCTTGGATGTGATGTGATGTACACTGACCTATACATCCTACTCCATTGACATCGCCCTGTCTGTTCATTGGAAATGAACACTACCTCCCAGTGGCTGGAGCACCTTGGCTCTCCAACACCCTTTCTGGGGATTTAGGGTTCAAGGAATTAATTGCAGGTATTTAAAATGCTTTCACTCCTCCAGTCCATAAAGCTTGATCTGATAATGTTGACTTTGCTTTTCCTATGGCTAAAACATACATCCCATCCATTCCCAACAAATACAATTAGTACATAATTATCGGATTGCATGAAAGGAATCTGAAGGAGTGTTCCTTGAATGCAAACTCTTTGCTAGCACACAAATTATAAGACCCTTTCAGATGTAAAGCACTTTCTTATGGGAAAACAAACCCATCCGTGCAATGTTAATATTTGGGATGAAAATCCTGACCTACTTTAAAATCAGTGGGAGTTTTGCCATTGACTTCAGTGGGGCCAGGATTTCACCTTTGGAGTATTTAAAATGATTTTGCAAATATTTTGTTGTTTGCTTTCTCAGGATTTTCTCCTCATTTGCAGAGAGCAGACCTTAACAGAACAATGAAATAATAGGTTTAAGAGGGAAAATATTAAGCATCACAATATTAATGGGTGAGGTCCAACAACACTGCATACAATGTTAATAGATGTGAGGCAGCATTTATCACATCTGCTGCCATTTTTATTTTATTTTTGAAAAAAGGACAAAGTGGTGTGTTCTATTGTTCTGCCAGGTTATGCGTAGATGGAAAATGTCTTCAAGTTTGATACAAATAAAATTCAGAAAAGTTTATTTTCACTTTTAGATTTTGGGGGAGTAGTCCATGGACATAAGGAAAGCTTATTTCAACAAAACCAACAAATAAATTACACTTCTACATTCTTTTAACATTAGGGGATATATTCTGTTGGGGCTGTGTAACTACGTTGTTCAGATGTGTGAAAAATCCACACCTCTGATTGATGTAGTTATACCGACCTAACCCCCAGTGTAGACAGTGCTATGTCAATGGGAGAGCTTCTCCCATCGGTGTAACTACTGCCTCTTGCAGAAGTGCATTAATTATGCCAACGGGAAAAGGTCTCCCATCAGCATAGTGGTGCCTTCAGTAAAGCACTACAGTGGCGCAGCTGCACCGTACACGTAGACAAGGCCTCAGTTTCTTACACCATGCCTTTTCCCTGGTATCCGAGCACTTTCCAACGATGTATTATGTAGTCCTCTAAATCCCCTTGAAGAAAAATAAGAGCAACTTTCAGCTTAGCTTCTTCCCTGAGCAGATGTCAATTGGGAGGCAGATTATCTTGTTTAACACTTTTCATCCTCAAAGCACTTAAAAGTTAGCTAGCTAATTGTCACAACTCCCTGTAAGGCCGATAAGTAATTTTTCCATATTACTGTGGGGAAACAGAGGCAGGGAATTTAAGGGCCCAGCAAACTTTGGAGAAAGCTAAAACTCGTTGAGAAAGTGCTTCAAAATCCTCAAAAGGGGTTGGAGAAGCTACGAAGTACTATTAATTTTGTACCGAGAATTGAAATTTAATTGTAATACAGGAAGGGACATTAAATATACCAGATATGTTCAAACTAAACCTCCCTGTAAACTATTATGCAGTTGTAACACACCAGAAAAATATAACCAACCCATACCTGAAAGTGCCTTGGAGAAAACTAGCCACATCCTTCATTTTATATTAAATTGTGAGTGTGTGGGAAAGCTATTTCAAGAGAAAAATGAGATCAATCTAAGGGAGCGGTGAGGAACTGTACACACCCAAGACAATAACTTCTCTCTCATTTATTTTTCTGAGCTTTCATATAGTTTTCTACTCAAGCCACTTATAACTCTCATTATCTCCTAAATGTCCTAATAATAATAGCCTGTCAGAAAACGGAAAATAGAAAATAAAAACTTGATGCAAAAAAAAAATCCCCCAAACCCCACAATTCTGAAGAGACATTTAAACTTGCTTTCAGGTCATCTTGTCACTTGGTGCTGGCTTTTTATTTTAGTCTTTATATTAATATAAACTAGGAAGCTATGCTGGTCCTATGCCTACTGCTCTGGATTGATCATCTCTGGGTCTAGGACCTCGTCTTTACTAGGATAACACAAGGTAAAATTCTAGTAAAGGCAAGGCATTTGCAATTTTAACACGGTAAACCCTAGGATTCCCCCATAGTTTTTATTGAGACTGGCTAACACTTAAATGGTTTAGTTTAAGCAGTTAAAAACACAAACCACCTCATCTTCACTAGTGTTAATTTGTGTTAGCATCATTTAGTAGGACTATTTTTGGTGACAACACAGTCTCTGAGTCTGAGGATAATTAGCACTTCATGTTATTCTGAGGAGGTTCCATTGACTAATACAATATCTTTCAGAGTTGGGATATGATGTAGAAGCCCCTCCCAGCCCTGTCCACTGGGCTCTTTGCACAGCACACACCACTCAGACGTGCTATCTCCACACCTACACTCTGGCTTGGAATGTTGACAAGCGAGGCAGGAAATGGGAGCGGTTGAGAGGCTTGCGGAGTTCCGGATGCCTAACAGGTAGGACAGAGCTGTATGAGGCAGACTTTTCAGGGTGGCAGAGTAGGGTGTCTTGGCTAGGTGAGAGGGCTCCCTTCCTGGTCTAGGACAGGGCTAAGGAGTTGCAGATTCCTGCCCCTTCCTCCCCCACATGGAGCCATTGGAGAAAGGAGATTTAACAGGCATTCTGGTGGTTTCCTGTTGGAGTCTCAGTGCTGCCAACTCTTGGGATTTTTATCATAAAACTTGTGCTATTTGGTGTTTTGCTTAAAGTCCATAGGACCATGTGAAAATCTCAGCTTTCAATTTTAAAAGATAAGTCTCTAGTCTTTATGGTTGTGGGACCGAGTGGGGAGAGGGAAGCATAAAAATAGAATAATAGAAATGTAGGGCTAGAAAGGACTGTGAGAGGTTATCTAGTCCCATCCCCTATTCTGATGAACAGGGGCAGCGAGTTGTATGAGCCCATAGTGCCCAGGCTCCATGAATATTCAAGGCCCGGGGGCCCAGCTCCACCAATGTTCAGGGCTGGGTCTTTTCCCCCAACCCTGCCTGCCACCCCCACGTGCCCGGGGGCCCCCAGCTGCCGCCACCACCACCAGTAGCGTAGCAGGACTGCCCATGTTACAGCGCAGCCACACTGTGACGTGGGAAGTGTAGTCACGCTTTATTGCCGGGGGAAAGCTCTCCCGGTGATTAAAAAAATAACCATTCCGAACGAGGGGTGGTAGCTTAGCGCTGTCTATGCTGGCGCTTCTCAGCACTAAAACTTTTGTCACTCAGGGGTGTGTTTTTTCATCCCCCTAAATGACTAAAGTTTTAGCGCTGAAAGTGGCAGTGTAGACACAGCCTAAGGCAGCTTCCTGCCCTCCCGCTCTGGGAAGCAGCCGGCACATCCCTGCGACCCCAGTGTGTGTGTGTCTCCATGCGCTGCCCTTACCCCAAGTGCCAAGCTGCTGCCAGAGGGGTGTGCAGGTCACTTTCAGGAGTTGGTGCCGCCTGAGCTAAGCGCTGATCTCCCTCCTGCACCCCAACCTCCTGCCCCATCCCAGAGCCCACACCCAAACTCCCTCCCAGAGCCCGACCCCTCACCCCTCCCTCACCCAAACTCCCTCCCAGAGCCCGAACCCCCTCCTGCGCCCTAACCCCCTGCCCTATCCCAGATCCTGCTCCCAAACTCCCTCCCAGAGCCTTAGGTGGGGTGGCGGGGGTGGGGGGGAAATTGGACCCATTCTGGACACCACCAAAAATTATCCAAACCTGTCGATAGTGCTGATAAAGGACCAAGTAAACCTAGACCATCTCTGATAGCTGTTTAGCCTGTTCTTAAAAACCTCCAGTGATCGGAATTCCACAATCTTCCTGTTTCAGTACTTAACTGTTCTTACAGTTAGAAAGTTTCCCCCTAATACAGTGGTCCCCAACCTTTCTGTTGGAATAGCATATTCCTATTCCCAGAAGACTGTGGCGGGCACCAGATACCTCGCCGCCGAAATGCCGCCGAGAAATGGCAACGCTTCTCCGCGGCAGCATTTCGGAGGCGTGGTGTTCTGCGGGTGCACACAACTGCCCCGGCGGCTGCCATTGCACCTGCGGGCATCCCGTTGGGGACCCCTGCCCTAATATCTAACCTAAATTTCCCTTGCAGCAAATTAAGCCCATTACATCATGTCTTACCTTCAGTGGACATGGAGAACAATTGATCATCGTCTTTATAATAGCCTTTAACTTATCTGAAGACTGTAATAAGGTCCTTCTTCCAATCCCCAGTCATCTTTTCTTAAGAGTAAACATACCCGATTTTTTTAAATCTTTCCTCATAGGTCAGGTTTTCTAAACCGTTTATCTTTTTTGTTGCTCTCCTTTGGACTCTCTCCAGTTTCTTCTCATCTTTCTTAAAGTGAGATGCCCAGAACTGGACATAGTACTCCAGCTGAGGCCTCGACAGTGGACAGTACAGCAAGACAATTACCTCCAGTCTCTTACTTACGACACTCCAATTAATATACCCCGCAATGATATTAGCCTCTTTCTCAACTGCACTGTTACCTCATGTTTAAATTGTGATCCACTCTAATCCCCATATCTTTTCCAGCAATACTACTGCCTGACCACTTATGCAGCATTTTGTAGTTGTGGACTTGATTTTTCCTTTCTAAGTGTACTACTTTGCACTTGTCTTCATCGAATTTCATCTTGTTGATTTCAGACCAAGTCTTAAATTTGTCAAGATTGTTTTGAATTCAAATCCTGTCCTCCAAAGTGCTTGTAACATCTTGCACCTTGGTGTTGTCTGGAAACTGTAAAAGTATACTCTCCACTCCATTATCAAAGTCATTAATGAAATATTGACTAGCATCAGACCCAGGACAGACCCCAGCAGGATTGCTCTAGATACATCCCTGTGAAGGACAACACTCTCCAGCAGTGTCACCTAATGGTCAGGCTGGGGTGTGGCATATTGTCTTGCTCCTAGGCATTCCCTTTTCTCACTATACATTCACCATGTGGGCTGTGTCCTTTTTGCGACTCAGTCATACAGCCAGGTCACATGTTTGAGTCCACCCCTTTCGGGGCACACAAAGATTCTAAAGATATGAAAATCTTCAGAAGTCAGCAAGGGCTTTGGGTCCTCCCCTTTGGTTTGGGCTCTGGAGCCTTGCACCTTCAGGGGTTTCCCCACCAAGGGATAGACTTCTGTCTTTGTCCTCTCTTTAGGTGTTGGTAGGGGTCCTTGGGCTCATGATCTCCACCAGGCTCCAATCCAGGGTCTAAGAGTACCCCTTGGGGTGCTATGTAGCTGCCTCCCTGGATCACTTCCAATCAGTGTTTCCTCTTCCCACAGGGAAAAATAAAGAACCTAACACAAAATTAAAGTTTATAATCTTCAAAAGTCACCAACCCCTCTGTTGATGGCTTGGTCATATCAGTATCTGCAAGCCTCAAGCAGCAAGAGCTCCTGGGGTACTCCTTCCCAAGAGCACAAGTCTGCTCCCTTCCACTATCTGCTGCCAGCTGAGCTGCTCTGCTTCCCTATTTAAGCTCCACCTCCAACCTGTTCGGGCTTTAGAGATGTGGCTGGGCCGGGCCACCTGGACTGAGAGCTGCTCCTTAACTCCTTCTCCAGTTTGGGGTTTGTATAACCCATCACATCCTCCCTCTCCCCATCTCCTTCTCCCCCCCCCCATTTCACATCAAACCATTGATGACTACTCTTTGAGTACAGTGTTTCAACCACTTATGCACCTCTCTCATAGTAATTTCATCTAGACCACATTTTCCCGGATTGGTTTTGAGAATGTCATATGGGGCTGTGTCAAAAGCTATATTAAAATCAAGATATATCACATATGCAGCTTTCCCCCTGTTCATTTGGTCAGTAACCCTGTCAAAGAAGGAAAATAGGTTGGTTTGGCATGATTTATTCTTGACAAATCCATGTTGGCTATTCCTTATTACCTCATTAACCTCCAGGTGCTTACAAACTGATTATTTAATTATTTGTTCCAGTATTTTTCCAGATATTGAAGTTAGTCCGACTTGCCTATAGTTCCCCAGGTCCTCTTTGTTCCCCTTTTCAAAGATAGTGGTACTATGTTTTACGTGTCTCCAGTCCTCTGAGATCTCACCCATCCTCTAGGAGTTATTGAAGACAATCACTAACAAGGTAAATTTCATCAGGCCCTCCCGACTTGAATTCATCTATCTTATCTGAATATTCTTTAACCTATTCTTTCCCCATTTTGACTTGCATTCCTTCCCCCTTGTTAATATTAATTGTGTTAAGTAGCTGGTCATCACCTTTGTAGTGAAGACTGAAGCAAAATAGGCATTAAACACCTCAGCCTTCTTGTTATCATCCATTATTAGGTCTCCTTCCCTGGTAAATAGTAGCACTGTCCTTCATCTTTTTATTGCTCCCAGTGTATTGATAGAACATCCTCTTATTACCTTTTATGTCCCTTGCTAGCCATAACTTGTTTTGTGCCTTGCTAGCCATAACTTTTGTGCCTTAGCCTTTTTGATTTTGTCCCTACATGCTTCTGCTATTTATTTTATACTCCTCCTTAGCAATTTGTCCATGTTTCCACTTTTTGTAGCATTCTTTGTATCTTTTCTTCACATAGGGATAGTTTGCTGTTGCACCTTTAATACTGAACCTAAAGACTGAAATATCAAAAGAGAAATAAAAATAATATAAAAATGAACTTTCTTAAAAAATTCTTGATTTCCAAGCCAATTTTATAATTCTTTGAGGGTTGACTCATGCTTTCTAATGTGTGGTGTTGATGCTGCTGGAGCCCATGCCAGCAGAAGGAGACTCAGAACAGAATTGCAGTCTTGCCAAGTAATCTCTCGCTCTGCTGATCTATTTTACGCCTTCTACATCCTATCTTAGATTGATTTCCTTTCTTGGGTCCTTTCTTCTCTTTCTTTCCCCCCTACTCTAAACCTGGACTAGTGAAAGAAGCAGAGTAAGAAAGAGAGGTAGAAGGGCAGAAGGACTGATGCTGAAGAATAAAGGGGCATAAGAAATGAAAGGAAGAGGTGGACTAGGACCTCATACACATGCTTTGACTGATGTCTTTTGTCTCTTTGCTCTCTGATGGGCTGATATGGTCTGTCCTTCAATGTCTGCTCATAGGATTGGAGAAGAGAGACATACAGTAATAAAATCTTTGGTACCTTAGAGGTCTCATGGGCAAGGCAGCATTTGCGCAGTTCATCAAGGAGTGAGTTCCTTATATATATACTCATGTAAATAATGAGCACAGCAGGCATCCCCTAACTAATCATATTACATGCTGAATTTTGTATAAAACCACTGAGACTGTTTTTGATTAAATGAAGATCTTTTCTTTTCAATGAACAAATGGAAATGAATACAAGTGGCTATATACTATTAAGACAACTATACAAAACAACTCAAATTGAGATAATCTGGATATTATTAATAGGAAAATGAAGTTCCTGTATGAGCACCAGACGTACAAAGACTGCAGATCAAAATAAAGAACATTAATTAGCTGTTCTCACCAATCCTGTGTAACTGTCTATGAACCAACCACACAATTAAAAGGCTTTGCATCACTTTGAATGGGGCTATATGTCTTTAGATAGAAGGTGGAGACGACATCTTGGCCAGCTCTTCAAATCATTTTCCCTTTCCACCAGCATCACTTCAGGCTTGCCTGGGTTCAGTCTGAGCCTGCTTCTCTTCATCCAAGAACTAATTTCCGGTAGGCATTCAGATATTTCAGTAGTGGCAATGGTTATATCAGTAGAGAATGACAGAGATGGGTGAGCGTCATCAGCATACCAGTGGCAGTTAAGACCATGTCATCTCACTATTTCTCCCAATGGTCACATGTAGATATTGAAAAAAAGAGTAGATAGTATGGAGGCCTATGGGACCCTGCCAGAGAGGGCATTTGGAGAGGAACAGGCAAATGATTTGACTTCTGCATATGTCACATTTTCCAAGGCTGTCCTACATTTTGAGATTGGTTAGAGATGCCACCTTTCTTCTTTGAAACTAAGCATTACCTAGAGTTCCCAAATGCACTGAATTTTGAGGTACCTCTCACATTTCAGCTGAATCTGGATCCCTGTTCCAATGCACTGTCTAGTCAGGTAATGTTCTGCAGACATGAAAAAGAGTGATGGATTTACCTATCCAAATATTGACTTCCCTGATGTCTAGAGGAAAGTGCAATGGCTGAGCTGGGAGTAAGGAAACTAAGTTCTGCTCTTACTTCTACCGACTGCTATTTATATATCTGTGCCCTTGATTGCCCTTAGTATTGATCAAAGTGTCTCTTACGCTACTGTAGAAGGGAAATAAGTATAATTCCCCCATGTTATAAATAAGTTAATTAAGAGGTTGCACACTAGTATAAAAACTAGAAACAGAATCCTAGTCTCTCATTTAATTTAGCAGACCTGAGTCCTTCCCCACACTGACTTGCAGATGGAATGAGCCAAATCTGTGCGCTAGGCTATCCTGTCTCTAACCAATCACAGCTCTAAACGCTAGACTACACTCCCCTTTTGGAGCCAGGAATAGATTACATGAATCCTGATGCCCTAGCGTTCTATTGGTGTTTAGCAAATAACTGTGGAATCTACTGCCACAAGACAAGGTATGTTTGCCTCTTGTATTTGGTCCATACCAATGATCATAGAATCATAGAAGGTTAGAATCATAGAAGGTTAGGGTTGGAAAGGACCTCAGGAGGTCATCTAGTCCAACCCCTTGCTTGAAGCAGGACCAATCCCCAGTTCTTGCCCCAGATCCCTAAATGGCCCCCTCAAGGATTGAACTCACAACACTGAGCTATCCCTCCCCCCAAGAAAAAGAGCTGATAATAGCTCTTCCTTTAGATCAAGCAGTAGAGGGCTGTGCTGTGGAACCCAAGGTTGAGGGTTAAAGTGTAGACACCAGAACTGGACACAGTGTTGGTGTATTGGTGTCAATAATGCTATATTCAGTGCCAATAGTGTGTATTTACTTCTACTTTATATCCCCCAACTTATACATCTAATGATTGCATTTGCTTTTAGTCACCCATTGCTCTGTGACTTCATGTTCAGTTGGTTATCCACAATGACCCTTAAGTCTTTGTATTAAATGATACCAGTTTAGGCCATATAACATGGTCAGAGTCCTATCTAGGAATGGCAGTACAACCTTTAATTACTCTATATAGAATGATAGAAATGTAGGGCTGGAAGGAACCTCCAGAAGCCAAATCCAATCCTCCATGCTGTCACAGGACCAAGTAAACCTAAACCATCCCTGACAGGTGTTTGTCCAACCTGTTTTAAAAAAATCTTGCAATTATGAGGATTCCACAACCTCACTTGGAAACCTATTTCAGATCTTAACCACCCTTATAGTTTGACAGGTTTTCCTAATTTCTAACCTAAATCTCCCTTGCTGCAGATTAAGCCCCTTATTTCTTGTCCTACCTTCAGTGGACATGGAGAACAATTGATCATCATCCTCTTTATATGAGCCCTTAACTTATTTGAAGACTGTTATCAGGTCTCTCCCCTCAGTCTTCTTTTCTCAAGACTAAACATGCCAAGTGTTTTTCACCTTTCCTCTGAAGAAATGGGGGAGCCGTTCCCTATTGACTGCGCCGAGGAAAAGGTCACGTAAGACCAACTGAAACCGCTCCTGTTCTGAACATTACTCTTCCCCCTCCTCCAGGAAAAGTATAGACTGGCATGGAGCTGGTGCCAGCATGTGAGATGGCCTGGGTACCTTTTACCTTTCCCCAGTACTTAGTAGGGAGGTTCGAAACTCTGCATTATTGACTCCGGTTCTGGCCTCCAAACATCCATTGAGTCTGATACCAACAAGGGAGATGCTAGTACCAACTGTTTCCATGTTGGCAGCACACTAGGCAGCCACAGACCTCTACCTTTCGGTGTCGATTTCTTCTTTGGTCAACGACTTTGCCAGGACTGTGTCAACGATAGCCCGGTTGACTGAATGAACTGCTGAACCCTCGGGTCTGGTGGCAGCACATCCCAATGTTCACCTTCTACAGGTTGTGGAAGTAGGGCCAGTACTGGGATTGGTACAGGAGACCTCGGTACCAGCAACCTCCTCAGCACCACTGCAGTCATCACCGCCACAGTCGGCACCACAGGTGCTTCTGTGGCAACTTTCAGTGTTGGTACGGTCAGACACTCTAGTAGTGCTGTTCACTTCAGAACCAGTACTGCTTCTGGCACTGGCATTTTCAGTGCTGATGGTACTGCTTCCATT
The DNA here is from genome assembly GCF_015237465.2 of Chelonia mydas. Classification (NCBI taxonomy): domain Eukaryota; kingdom Metazoa; phylum Chordata; order Testudines; family Cheloniidae; genus Chelonia; species Chelonia mydas. The sequence goes on from NC_057852.1 coordinate 108,118,244, forward strand.
GGCAGCACCACTTCCTGCCTTGTTCTGGGCCACATATGACCCAGACCTCCTACTCGCTCTCTCTGTCCTTATCTCTGGGACCCCAAGGCTCCTCTGCATCATCCTCCCACTCTCAATTGCCCAACCAGCACTGAGGGCCACTGATGGACTGTTGCTGTATCAGGATTGGTATGCATGTTGTGGTCGGGATGGAGGTCCCTGGCTCGTACCTATGGGCCACGAATACCTTATCCAAGTGAATGACCTCCGTGGAATTCGTGGGATGCTCCTCAATTGCGGAGGTCCCACTCTTTGTTTTGCTCAAAGATGAGATTGCCAGCCAGGTCTGTGGTGGTGACCATCGATCTGCCACAGGCCAAGGCACTGGTGTCCTTTTCCCTGTGGAGACTCCAGAGTGGTCACATCTGGGTCCATCAGCCCTGGAACAGAATCCGGCTTGGCTCAGTTTAGGGCCTCATCTTCATCTCTGGACAATGCTGTGCTGCCTGCCTCATCTTCCCTTTTTGTACTTTTGCAGTGTGTAGCTGCTTCCCTTGGTATCCAAGCAGAGTTCTTGCAAGAAAACACCCACAAATTGGTGGACATTTTATAGTTGCCCTGCCTATCAATCATGTATTTCCCTGAACCAGCTAAGGCCCTCTGGAGTACATCGGCTTCTGTGCCACCTGTGGCTGTTGTGACCAGGATGTGAGCAGTCTGACCTAGTGGTCAAAGCAGGAGTCAGGCTGGGCCAGATACCCGGAAGTCAGAATCTGAGACAGGCCAGAGGGCAAACCGAGAATCAAGAGTCAGTAGGCGTGCAGGTCCAGGAGACCAGAAGTAGGAGAAAACTTGAGAGCAGAACCACGGATTGATAACCAGAGACAAGCCAGGTCGAGATACCGGGAAGTCAAGTCAGGTGAACAGAAGCACGGGAAGCACAAGGCACACAGTCCAGAGCAAGATGGATCCCAGTAACATGGACAGCTTTCTGTTCCTGTGCTGTGTTTAAATAGGGGCTGTGGACCAATCAGGACCCCCAGCTTTCTGCCAATCAGCTCCCAGGCCTGGGGTCCTCTGTCAGAGTTCAGCGCCTATTCTGACAACAGTTGGCAGGGCCTTGGGTGGTGGGTTGGAACTGGCTAGCTCCAAAGAGCTCTGTTGACTAGGGTTCAAGACCATGGTCCCTGACAGTAGCTAGATGTATGGAAAGGCACTATTTTGTTCCCATGCAGGGATTTGAGGAGTTTTATTCCCATCCAGCCCCAAATTCCCTGGTCATAACTGTGTAGAACAACAGAACCGGGCAGGGAAGGATAGAAACTCTAAATGATTGGACCTCTTGGGCAGGAAGATTTATACTTCCTCTTCCTTACAGATGCAGATTGCTAACCAGCAAGCCTTACTGTCCACCTATGATTTTGTGATCTGAACAGCTATGTCAAAATTCGCAGACCAGCTGCCTGAGGCTTTGTGGGAGGAATCAGGCATTTGTCACTGAGGGCTGATTGGTGGCTAAGATGTCTTTGCAGTCTGCGTTAGACATCACAGACACCTCAATCAGGGTGATGGCCTCATTGGTCACCATGAGGAGGGCTTCCTGCCTGCAGAATTCGGGTATTGCCCCTGATATCCAGCAAGCCATTGAGGATTTGCCCTTTGACTTCCAAATGCTGTTCTCAGACAAAACTGACGAGATGCTGCACTGCTTCAAGGATATCAGGTCTACCCTGTGGTCCTTAGGGGTGTACACGCTGCTGGTGCAGAGGCGCCACTATTGCATACAATAGCAGCAGCAGCCATATTGCCCCAAGTGCATGTTTGGCCAGCTTTTTCTCCTTCAAGACAAAAGGACCACCCCAGAAAGAGAAGGTTCCACAAGAGAAAGCAGTCGGGCTAAAGGTTCCGCCAGTCCATATACCCTCCCCTGGGGCCTTCCAATCATTAGTTTTGACTCTTTGGTCCAGAGCACTCTTCCAGTCATTGCTCCTCCTTCCTCGTCTCCCTACTTTGGGGACAGGCTGGCTCCCTTTCACAGTGCTTGGGGCTTGATCACTTTTGACAGCTGGGTACTAAGCACCATCACATAAAGTTATGCCATCCAGTTCCTCTTCACACCTCCTCCCCATCCTCTCCCTCTTCAGGGACCCCCCTCACAAGATAATGTTCCTTGAGTAGGTCCACTCTCTGCTGGCTCTGGGGGCAGTGGCGGAGTTTCTGCCGGAACACTGCGGTCACAGTTTCTACTCCCAGTACTTCCTGGTACCCAAATCCAAGGGAGAGGTCAGATCTACCCTTAACCTTTATGTCCTCAACAAATGTATCAGGTACATGAGGTTCCGAATGGTCATTCTATTAACTGTCTTTGTCTCAGAACTACTTTGTTTGCTGCTCTGGACCTTCAGGACAACTACTTTCTCATGGCAATTTTAATGAGCCACAAAGGGTTCCTTCAGTTCGTGGTGGTGGAACACCACACTTTCAGTGCACAGTGCTTCCATTCAGCCTCTCTTCTGCCCCTCCCCCCCATCCCCTCGTTTCTGAAAAATGCATTGTTGTTGTTATGGCATATCTCAGGAAGAAGGAAATTCATATCTTCCCATATTTCGATGATTGGTTACTGAGAAGCAGATCCAGAGGGGAAGTTCTTGCTCACATTAGCACAACCTGCGCTTGCTTGACTGTCTTGGTCTCATCCAAATCACTGGAATGTCAACCTTGGCTCCCTTTCAGAAAATTGAGTTAATTGGCGCTTTGTTAGGTTCCATGATGTCACGAGCATTTCTGCCAACTGACCATTTTTGGACAATTCGACGTCTTTGCCTGAGTCTGCAATCTTGGCCTTCTACAACAGTTTGGATGTGTCTGAGACTCTCAGGCCGCATGTCTGCGTGCACTCAGGTGGTCCAGTTTGCAAGGTTCCACCTTCACTCCCTTCAAATCTGGCTCAGGAATCTACAGTCCTACTCTTCATTCTCTAGACAGACTGGTTCTCCCTCCACTTGTCCTAGATTCCTTGCAGTGGAGGATGTGCCCACAGAACACTTGCTAAAGCAGTTGCTTTGTCCAGCCCTCACCATCCAAGTCGGTTGTTACTAATGTCTCCCTGCTGGGTTGGGAGGGCGCACCTGGGTCACTGAAAATACAGGGACTGTGGTCAGAGCAGGAGGCCTGACTCCATATCAACTTGCTGGAGCCGAAGCTTTGGGCCGTCTACAATGCATGTCATGGTTTTCACCACTATCAAAGACTCAGTGAGTCACATACTTAACGACAACATTACCATGATATATTATGTGAACAAACAAGGGAGAGCACATTCCACTTTGCTCTGCCGAGAGGCGATCAAGTGGCAGCAGTTCTTCATCGAGGAGGACATTACACCGATAGTCATTCATTTGCCTGGGGTTCAGAGTCATCTCTCAGACCATCTCAGCAAGTGTTTTTCCCTAAATCACAAATGGTTCCTAAAAACAAGTGTCATCTGGAGCATCTTCATAGCTTGGAGCATCCTGACGATTGACCTGTTTGCTACAAGGTTAACAGGAAATATGGCCTGTTCTGCTCTCCAGGGGGCCTCAGTCCATGCTCAATGCCTGATGCTTTCCACCACAGTTAGTGGTTGACACTCCTGTACCCCTTTCCACTGACCTTGATCATCCCTCAGGTTATCCTCAAGCTCAAGGTGGATTGAGCCAAGCTCATTCTCATTGCTCCAGCCGAGACAGTGCTGGTTCTCTGACCTTCTCACGCTGTCTATGCAACCTCTATTCCTCTTCCTCTCCATCCCAACCTGCTCACTCAGAATTATGGCCACACCTTCCATCCCACACTCAACTCCCTGCATCTCATGGCATGGCTGCTGCATGGCTGAAGGAGGAGGAAGAATGTTGTTCTGTGGCCGTCCAACAAGTCCTGCTCAATAGTAGGAAGTCCTCTATCAGAAAGGCCTGCTCACAAAAATGGAAGCAGTTTTTGGTGTGGCGATTAGCCCACAGAATACAACAGACTGTGGCTTCTATCCAGGACATCTTGGAGTACGCGCCACTCCTTCAGATATTGGGGCTTTTGCTTAGTTAATTGAAAATGCATCTGGCAGTGATATCAGCATTTCATCCCCCTCTTCAGAGAAGATCAGTCTTCTCCAATGACATGGTAATGAAACTCTTTTAGAGGGCTTCTTTGTCTCCATTCTCCAATACAAGAGCCAGTTCCCCTGTGGAACCTAAACACAGTCCTGGCAGCTCTAATGGGTCCTCCATTCAAGCCCCTAGTTTCTTGTCTCTTTCCATTCTTGTTTCAGAAAACTGCTTTCCTGGTAGCAATAACAGCCTCAAGGAGAGTGTGTGAGCTGCAGGCTCTGATGGCAGAGCCTCCTTATACACAATTCTCCAAAGACAAGGTGACTTCACGATCACACCCACATTTTTTGTCTATAATGGTCTCTGTTTCATTTCAACCAGGCAGTATATATACCTGAGTTTTTTCCTAAGCCACATTCATCTCTGGCGGAGCAGTGCCTCTATATCTTAGATGTCAGGTGATGTCAAGCGTATATATGGACAGGACTAAATCATTTCATGCTTTGCCTTGTTTGTGTCATGAAGGGTCAAGCAGTCTCTTTGCAGAGATCTCCGAATGGATAACATCCTGCATCAAGACGGCATATGAAGTAGCCTTGGCAGTGCCCACTCAGTGGGTGCAAGCTCATCCTACAAGGAGATAAGCAATATCCATAGCATTCCTCAGTGACATTTCCGTATTGCACATTTGCAGGGCTGCCACATGGTTATCGATGCATATGTTCACGAACCATTATGTCATAACTGCATCTTTCTGCAAGCTTTGGTAGAGCAGTCGTGCAGTCCCTGTTGAGATAGACTCCAAGCCCCACCTCCCGGAGGGGGTATTGTTTGTGAGTCACCTAACAGAAATATATGGCTGCATCTACTCGAAGAAGACAGTTTCTTACTGTAACTGTGGTTCTTCAAAATGTGATTCCATGACCCACCCTCCGTTCCCTCTGCATAGAAGTCTCGTGTCTGGGCTTTCGGTGTGAAAGAATTGAGGGACGGTCAAGGCAGCTCCACCTTATATAGCCAGGGGAGGGGCTATGGCCCTGAGGCCTGAGCACCCCCTCGCCCTCGGTACTCCTAGGCAAATTTGAGCTGGAATTGAGGGGTTTGGAGAGCAGGAAGGTGATCAGGGCTGTGGCAGGGGGTTGGGGCATGGGGAGAGGCTCAGGGGTGCAGGCTCCGAGTAGCACTTACTTCAAGCAGCTCCTGGGAACAATGGCATGTCCCTTCTCCAGCTCCTATGCAGAGGCGTGGCCAGGCGGCTCTGCACGCTGCACCATCAGCAGGCACTGCCCCCGCAGCTCCCATTGGAGTGCATAAAAGCTGAAGCAGGACCATGCTGCAGCTTCCGGAAGCCACATGGTGCAGCCCCCGACCCAGCGCCCGACCCAGCTTGTGGTGCGGCTCGTGGGCCAGCTTAAAATGGCTCGCAGCCCGGATATGGTCCGCGAGCCGTAGTTTGCCCACGCCTGATTTAAACGTTTCTTATTAGCTCTCCTTCTCCACTAAGTTGAGGACTTAAACTTTCAGTCATCTTTCTCTTACTTCTAATGTCTTTAAATAACCTCTTCTTATTGCCTTTTATGTCCCTTGCTAGGTGTAACTCATTTTGTGCCTTAGCCTTTCTGATTCTGTTCCTATATGCTTGGCTTACTCTTTTCTACTACTACTTTGCAATTTATCCTTGTTTTAACTTTTTGTAGGATTCCTTGTTGATTTTCAGGTCATTGAAGAGGTCCTGATGGCGCCATATTGGCCTCTTACTGTTCTTCCTATCCTTCCTGTAGCATTGGGATATTTGCATTTGAGCCTTTAATATTGTCTCCTTGAGAAACTGCTAGCTCTCCTGAACTCCTGTTTCCCTTAGATTTTCTTCCCATGGACCTTACTTACTAGTTTTCTGAGTTTGTTAAAGTCTCCTTTTTTAAGTCCATTGTTCTTATTCTCCTGCTGTCACTTGTTCCTTTCCATAGAATCATGAAATATCATTTCATGATCACGTTCATCCAAATTGCCTTCCACCTTCAGATTTGCTACCAATTCTCCCAGTCAGTCAGAATCAAGTCTAAAATGACTGTCCTGCTTGTTACTTCCTCCATCTTCTGGAAAAACAAAAATAAAAAAAAACTTGTTCCCACTACATTGCAAGCACTTACTGGAAATTTTGTGTTTTGCTGAATTACTTTTCCGACAGTTGTTTGGGTAGAGGGCAGGACAAGGAGTAATGGTCTCAAGTTGCAGTGGGGGAGGTTTAGGTTGGATATTAGGAAAAACTTTCACTAGGAGGCTGTTGAAACACTGGAATGCGTTACCTAGGGAGGTGGTAGAATCTCCTTCCTTAGAAGTTTTTAAGGTCAGGCTTGACAAAGCCCTGGCTGGGATGATTTAATTGGAGATTGGTCCTGCTTTGAGCAGGGGGTTGGATTAGATGACCTCCTGAGGTCCCTTCCAACCCTGATATTCTATGATTCTATGAATCTATGATTCTAGTTAAAGTCCCCCATTACTACCAGTGCTTTTAGATATTTTTGATATTGGATATTTCTGATGTGGGGCCTCAATGTCAAACCCTAGGGTTTAGAACGCTTACAGTACTGTTAGTCAGTTACCATGATTTTCTCATAACCTGGTCCTTCCTGCTCTGCCTGCTCTTGAAATGTAAACAACAGCTGTTGCTTTCTGCTGTGAAAGCTGTCTGGGGTACAAAAAACACTTTTTACATCTAAGATTAAATAGCTTGGGCAAAGTGGGTGTTGAGGAAAGTGAACTACCATTAGTAAAACCTTCCCACAGACCAGTTAAAGTGTGTGAGTACAGGGAAGTACTAGTCTGGAGAAATCTGTACCTCTTCTCTAGAGACTGTATGGATCTCTTGTGCAGCTCACTATGCCTGTAACTTGCCTGTGGCATGGAACATTTCAGCCACTCCAGAGCTGAGTTGTCCCAAAGGGTAGATAATGTATGCAGACTTGACTTTCAGGAGCATTCCTATTAGTTTTGCATTTTATAAGTCAAGAATAAGTAGTATCACCCATCAAACATTTTCCAGCTAAGTAAATATGTTTCAATTAACTGTACTTTATTTGTAGTTTAAAGTATACTGCTGGCTGTTGTTGACCAGATCCAGGAATTTGACATTGGCTGTCTCTTTAAAAAAAAAAAAAAAAAGAAAAGAAAAGAAAAAAGATGTTGCTTCTATCCCAGAAAACATTCAGAACGGCTCATCCGGTTTAGTGAGTTTTTAAAGTGGTCAAGATAGCAGACTAACACAGTGCCTTTCAGACTACGTGACGTGTGATCCATAGAGAATGGCATTTGAAATGTCTATTGAGAGCACAATTGGTTAAAAGAAGTAGAAGGTCATTTCATACGAGCAGCTTCACGCTTGCATATTGATCAGTATAAAACATACCTGCTTGCTGATTCTAAAGAAATTGCACATCACTAATTAATGAGGTAGAGGAGACCATTTTTAATACAAGCGTTTGTTATGAATCCGTGAAAGATTGGGAGTAAAGGCATTTAATAATCTGAAAAAATATGACTTAGCTATGTTATTGGTAAAGAGACCTACAATTCTTAAGAAAAAACAATTACCAGCAGTGTCTAAGATGACATTTTATGGACTCGTCTGAGCCATCAAAACCAACCCAGATGACATGAAATTTTGTTTATTAAGGACAAATGTCAATACATTGCCGAAAACATGCAAAATAATAAATTACATAAACAAAAGGATGACAAACTCCATAGATGCCCATTGAGGCTAAGTACTGTTGTCTCAACAATCTGCCCATGTTTTTCATACTCTGTTTAAAGGCATCAAGTATTCATTTACAGCTCCAAGTGAATTGCAAAAGTCTGGGAAAAATCAGCTGATACTAACAAACCAACTATAAAATAAAACAGCAGTAATCAGCCTTTCCATTGTTTAAAATAGAGAGAGAGAGATTTAAAAGAAATGTCTAAAATGGTGATTGCAGTTTTTAAACTGGTAGTGGAATTTACATCAAATCACTAGTAATAGTTTAATCAAAGAACTTCTGTTAAGTTCCAGAGATACTTGGCTTTATTGGCCTAATCTCCAAAAATTCAGCTCCAGTTAGTTGAGACTTTGAGACCGTCATTGCATTTAGGTGGTAGAGAGAGACTGGGGGGTTTTTTTGTGTTGTTTTAAAGATATAATTAGATTTGAACACTTATAGCAAGTGCAAACACTTGTAGAAGTTTGCACTCTATCCCATTAGATATATTCAGTATAGAGATAAATTACAACTATTTTCTGAAGTCCTGGTCTGTAGGACTGTTAAATATAATACTGTAAATTTGTTTAATTTCCATCTGTTGTTTGTGAATGTGTCTGTGTTCCTACTTATGTAGTGTAAATCTGCAGTAACATAATTAATTACTATAGCTGTACCAAAATAATCATACTTCATTATGCAAACTGATAGTGCAATTGTGTGATCTGTTTTATGGCACCATACTCCAGGTGTGTCCATACAGAGAGACGGAAGCTTGTGTCTTTCCCTAGTCCCCACAGAAGCCTTTATGGGGCTTCATAGGATTCTAGCTCTGACTAGTTGGATGGGATTGCAGAGGCAGCTGGACTTCTTTGGATTCTTGGCCCACCCAGAATCTCTGGTGGAAGCACAGGTTAATGCAGCTTTAATGCTGTTTTTTCCTACTTACAATGGAACAACTCTTTAAGGGATGGGAAGGATAAGTTCCAGGGAGAGCTGCAATAGACAGAGCACCTGATAGTACAGCTCCTGCAGAAAGCAACATTGTCTTGCAGCCAAGCATTAAGCGTTATAGTGGAGGCAGGGTGCGCCTACATGACAATATCCTTTGTCTCCTGTGAATCCTGGATACTAGTGGGTTAAGCAGGTGAAAACCCTACCTCCTTCCATGGGTGGGGCTGGGCACAGCACACCTCTCGTTCCGGAAAAGTTATTAGAAAGTTCTTTTTGTTGGAACTCACGTAGTCTCCTCTGCCTTGTGTTGGTCATTCCTGTGCCACTGAGGTCCTTATTTTGATTTTTACTGTAATGCTAGTTGTGTGCCCTATAATTTCTTGTCCTGCTGGTTTTTCAATTAAATGTATTAGGCTGTGAAAAAGGTCTTCTAGGGAAGTGGTAGAACCCAGATTACTTTGTTGCTTAAAACTAGATTTGACAAAACGCTTGACTATGCGTTGTGGGGAGCAATTTTGCATTTGTTGGGAGATGAGTTACAGTGGCTCTAGTAATTGCCCTTGTACAAGGGAAATCCTGAAATCTGAGCTCGAAAGTGGTGCAAACATCATTTTCCAACAGAGAATCCAGCTCCATACCCTTATATTTTAGTCCAACAATTTGTTCATCCCCTACCTACTGTAGTTGCTAGATTTCCAAAGGAAGGCGCAAAAGCAATGGAGAAATAGGAGTTACTCCTGATACATGCTTCTTACCTAGATACATGACTGAGAAATTAGCCCATTTTGTGGTATGAAAGCTTCAGAATTACACGAAACCACTGCTGCAGTTTTTCAGGTATAATTTTGCTCACTAAGTTTGTCATTTGCTGTAATGGCTTTAAGTACAATACAAATGTTTGAATGTTTACCTGTTGTCCATATTGTTTTTCGGGATGTGTGTAAACCAGAATCATCACTTTTTATTTCCAATATGCTTTCCCTTTACTCTTTTCCTCTCTGGCCTGTTTGGATTTTCCCAGTGGCATTTCTTTCTTTCAAACTCCTTCTGCCATTTAATCAGAAGCTAACCAGTGCTATTACTAACTGAGCTCCTGGGAAAGTGCAAAACTTCTCTTTATTGAAAGCACTATATCTCTCTGGCACTGTTGTACAAGCAAGGCTTCAAACTAGTAGCATTGGGGAACTATTCATAACAACATGATTGGGTAACTTTAGTAAATTAAACCTGTCTAGGATGCACACAACCTTAGAGAATTCCAGTGCTAGCCTATTCACTGGAATCTTACTGTCCACATAGATAATTTAGATTGGGTGATGAATAATGTCATAGAGTATCAGGGTGGGAAGGTCATCTAGTCCAACCCCCTGCTCATAGCAGGACCAATCCCCAATTTTTGACCCAGATCCCTAAATGGCCCCCTTAGGGATTGAACTCACAACTCTGGGTTTAGCAGGCCACTAAGCTATCCCTCCCCCTTCCCCTGTAAGGTTATTTCTAACTTTAAGCATGACTATGATTAGAGCATTCTTAGGTTGAGAGAGAAGTTGACTCATATAGATGCAACAGTATAGGTGCTTAACGATTTATACTGTCTTTTAAAAACTAGTCTAAAATCATCTGTTGCAGATTACAGTCAAGTCCATATGGAAAGTATGAATAACTTGGTGTTGTTGAGTTCTAGAATTTGATTACTTGTGCTGTGCTTCAGAATTTGATCACTATGAACTTCAGCATCGGTGAATGATCTACTCACCTGATTACATCTTTAATATACATTCAGTCATTTCCTAACAGTCAATCCTGCAAACATTTACTACCAGACATAGTAGTTATTTCCAACTGTAAGCATGCTACCCAGAAGCAGGTATTCAGTTTTTTCAAGATTGGAACCTACATTTGTAGCATAAATTGATACAGGTGTGCCTCTGTCAAACCTCTTTTAGTAATTGCATTCAACATGTTGTGAAAAAAGCAAGTAAGTGAAGGCACAATATGCCAATTTAAGAGATTGACACCTGGTGTAAGGAATTTTATTAAATAACTCATGCCACAGATAGGGTTAGGAAATATGTAGAGTACAAAATGATGATGATCTTTATAAACTGGTGAGGTTTAACTAGCAGACTCTAACCATACTGTTGCCAAAAAACACATCCAGATTTCATTTCAACTTATTTTGCGTGCAGGGCATGTGTCCCAGGACACTTTTTAAAATGATTATTTTTGTCAAGAAAGAAGGCAATTAAAACTTTACTTCCATTAATGGATGGAAATTCACAAAAGCCCTTTTGGAAGATGGGGGATAAAAAAATGCCACTTAACATTTTTAACTTCTTTTCCCCACATAAAATACCAGACTGAGAAAATTCTCACTATGTAAATCTAGTGCAGACTATACAACATTTATTACCTGTGAAATTGACAAGAAAATCGCAGTCTGGAGTTTTGGAATCCTTCACACTCTCAAAATGATCCTATATCCTTACTAAGGGCATCCCTTAAAAGCATGTTATGACCTCCATTCTCTTTATACGCTCATGTTTTCAGCAGAAAGGTAGGTATTTGCCCAAGTGTATGTGACTTGAACAGGGGTTTGTGTGTGTCATAACCAGTGCTTTTTCATGCTGACCAGTTTTCCCGCATTGTTTCCTTGTACTTCCCTGTCTGTCTGTATGTATCTATTGCTTCTATTTTATGCTTATGGATTAAATAGAGTTGGTTGGAAGTTCTCTGATGAAGCGTTTCTCCATTGGAGAATGTCAATTTGTCAAAAGCAAAATAGTCCACTGAGAAGATTCAGTTTTTATGAAGGTCTGTCCAATGGAACCCTGCCTGCCAGGCCGGTTTCCATTGCAAACCTCTCTAGTTACCTGCCAGCTGATCTGCTCAGGTCCTTGTCAGTCTGCCTGATGAACTGGTGGTAGTATTCCAGCAGCACCTATGGACCCCCATCATTGGGCTAGTCACTGTAAAAACATATCACAAAAAGACAGTTCCCACCTCAAGGAACTTTCAGTTAGAGCTGTGTGGAGAAACGTTAATTCTGTTTTGTTTAGGGTTTTGCTATTTTAAAATCTGGTTTTGGTTTGGTTTGGAATGAAAACCTAACATTTAGAAATTCTCCATGAACAGAAAGCTCTGGAGTTCCCAGTGCGCCGGCAGTCCACCTGTCTGGCTGCCCTGGATTCACAGACCCTGAAAGCCCAGAAAGCTGAGGAGCTGCAAGCTTGGAAGATGGTGCTCCCAGATCTTCCAGGCTCCCAGTTCTTTGTCAGCCCACAGGCCAGTTGATGAGAAGTCAAGTGCCTGGATGCCTTGGGACCTGGCTCCCAAGCTGTTACGTTTCCAAGTTTTTCAGCTCCTCTGAAAACTGGGGTCCCTAGGTGCTGCCACAATACTACTGTTAATAAATAATAGTAATACAGGTGCTCATGCATTTAATTTTGGCTAAAATTACAGGCGAAACTAAGGCTACCACTGGACATAATTATGCAAATGAGCGTATAGTGATTTATTTATTAATTTTTAAAATTATTTGTATTACGATACTGCTCAGAAACCAAAATCAGGATTGTGGCATCATTGTGCTAGATGCTGGAAAAACACACAGGAAGACGGTCTTTACCCAGAAGAATTTACAATCCAAAGTTTCCATCCTGCTGTTGATAGTGGGTAGTTTTACTGGTGCATCTGCATGGAAGTCACATGGAAGTCAATCAGGTCTGCCCAGGTAGAGTCAGATGCAAGATCGGGGTTCAATTTGAAATGAGATGCAACTAGAATGTAGAGAGAAGCACTAGAAGGAAAGGAGGATGTGGTTACTGTAAGAATATTAATTTGTGAGAATAAATTGGGGTGAAAACTAAGTGAATTAGATACTGAAGGAAAGGTTACATTGTCCTTGGAAAGTCTGAATAAATGGCCGGTTATGCGGTCTATTTGGAAAAGTAAATCAAGTGAAAAAAAGATGTATATACTTTTCCAGCTTTTATCATCATTAGAATAACATATTGTAATTTAATTGGTATAGATGTCTGCAGACTGAGCAAATTCTGAATGCATTACATTGTCAAAAGCATGGATGGGAAATAGCTATGAGCATGTACTTACTATGATTTATATAAGCCTGATTCTTTCTGACTTTGAATCTGATACACTAAAAAGAATCATTTCAAATATAGTAGGCTACAATGAAAGAATAGTTTGTAAATTAATTAAACATAGCAAGATCATTTCCTCCCCCCCTTTTTTTAAAAAGACATAAGTTTGCAGCTTTGTATATAAAAAGGCTTAAGTAGACTGTGAATAACCAGACATTACAAGTAAGGCTGGCCAGAAAATAATTCTGTTTCATGAAAAATTTCAGTCTTTCAACATTTGTTTCAATTCCACATCTGAACAAAACTGAGAACTTACAAAGCTTTTTGCAGAGAGAGAGAAAGACATCCACCTACCTCAGCATAGCCAATAGTCTAGTGCCCTTGCCACCAGGCTATTGGCTATTTTGGTGTGGGTGTCTCTTTTATTTTGACCAAATATTCCTGGACTTGAGAAACCTTCCCAACTAAACCAATAAGTTTCTGTGAAAAGTTTTGGTTTCAACAAATGGGCATTTTTAGATGGAAAAATATTCTGTTTAAAAATTTGCAGCTAGCTCTAATTATTACTTTTGTGTTGCTAATGTATGCAATTATACAGTGTAATATAAATTGAAAACATCATATCAGTGTTTCTTGTGCAAGGACCTCAAGACACTGTAGAAATATTAATACACTAAGCCTCACAACACCCCGTGAGGCCTGACTTATTTTATATCCATTGTACAGGTTGGTTAAACAGAGGCTCAAAGATGATTTAAATTCTTCCTACAGCGGACAGCCAAAGAGAGCAAATACACTGTGGAAACTGCAAAACGTGAAAGTAGCTATTTGGGATGCTGATCTGCTCCACGAAGCTACCTTTCCATCTGCCAAATATCTGCCCAGTTCCTGAAGCCTGGGAAAAGTGAGGGCCTGGAAAAAATATGTGGACTGTTTGGCTCCAGTTTTTCTGTCAATTTGTTCCCCTGTCCTTCCTGAAGCAAATTGATCCTAATTATTACTGTGGGCTTGGAATGTGGTACCCTTGTTCAAGCTGAATGTTAGCTTGCACTCTGAGAGTCCCGTGGAAGTAAATGAAACTATTTGTGGAGTAAAGTAGTAGTGTGAGTAAGGTTGTCACAATCTAACCATAGTATTGTAAGTACACGTGATATTTTACGGAATTAAATATAACCCCATGCTCTAGAGAGTTTACAATCTATATGAGACATCAGAAGGCAACGGTTGGACATTGAATGGAATCAGAACTGTTCAATGGTGTGTAATGGACACTATTCAACTAATAGGCAAAGGGGATTCTCCTTTAGCTCAAAGATTAGAACCCAGTGACTTGGGAGCATAAAGACAAGAGTTCTAGCTCTGCTGTCACCATTAGGTTTGGACTGGCCATGGTGTCCAGCATGTGAAGTGACAGTTGTTAAGTCCTAGGTTGTCACAGATTTATTACTACAGAGGATTTATAAACTATTTTAGCATTATTTGTTTGCATTTCCTCTTTAAATGTTACTGTAGTATAATGAAAAACTGAAAAAAATAGTGATGGACATGTACAAAAGCTGGCATAAAAGAGCAGCTTCAAGTAAGGCATTAAGGTCTGTCATAAATACAAATTTGAAGTATTGAGAAAAAATATGTTGTTTTCTTAATATCTCATAATGAATCAGATGGAGGCTTTAGTTTTCCGTGTAATTATCTCACAATTAGCATAAATAAGTTTATGCACCGGAGAGAGTTTATTTATCACATAGCTAGAGAGTTTACTTATCACATAGCTAGAGATGTTTGAAACTGCATGGTTTTGCAATGATAGAATTAATAACTTTTTCCCCATATTGAATTAAAATCTCCAGTTTAGACTAGAAAAATGCACAATGTGCAAATCTGATAACTTGCACACCCCCACATTGACTTGCCATCCTGGTACAAGTAAAATAGATAAACCTTGAATGTGAGTCAAATACTACCCTTCTCACTCAGGCAAAACTAATATATTCCTTCAGAGTCTCCAATATGAAGGTCTGCAGGACATGGCCCTCTGTCAGAGAAGCAGGAGCTGTTTCAAGTCTTATTCTATGGCATTTTACAAGTCAAATCTATTTCACTTTATTAAAAAGTGGCCATCCAGTCCTCTGTGCCCATGTAAACCTTTATAAAAACTGAACGCTAACTTTAGAACTTGTGTTCAGAACTAAGACCCTCCCAGATTATCTTCTAATCTAAAACTCTCCTGCCAGTCTCATCCCTTCCCTCCCCAGAAATCTTCATTGGAGTTTCTTTAGAAACTTGCCCTGCGATAAAGTTCTCTCATTATATAAAAATGTGCTTGGAATATGTCTGACTGTTAGACCCCTTTAGCATTGCAAATTTTAGTTTCTAGATTAAATGTGTTCTTCTGAAAGCAAGTATAGGCTTCACTTTCATCCTTTTCTAGCCATCTGCATCTAACATTCTTTTGGGTAACTCCTTGGCTTTTCACACGCTACTGACACATTTTCCCTGGCAAAAAAATTGTTAAATCAGCTGTCTTTCCTTATAAGTAGTAGTGTTATTTCCCATATGTAAACACATACAGATTCCTGCTAAAACATAAACTGATAACCCTGAATTTATGATCAGATAGTTCTATTTATTTTAGACATCATGATGAATTTCTTCCACTCCAATATCTCCTTGGTAAGAAGACTACTAATGGTTTCTCTATTTTGTGATCAAGAAGGGTATGTCTACACTGCAGCTTCCTAGCCGAGGTAGAGAGACTTGTGCTAGCAGGGCTAGGGGATCAAATAGGCTTGAGATACCGAGCTTGGACCCAAGCCACAACATTCAGAATGCTATTTTTAACCCAGCTAGCATGAATCTGTCCATTCGACTTGCTCCCAGCTGCAGTGTACTTGTACCTGAAGTGACCAAATAAAATCCCCTACATAATCTCAGTCTCAAGAATCAAAACTAGGTTCTTCTAAGTCTTCTTGAACTGGATTTTTTAAATACACATTTGGTTGCTCTCTGTGTGTAATGTTAATATAGTTACTATTGTTCAAATTAATGTGGTGATTCTTATTTCACACCAGATTTTATATTAGTTTTCCCTTGATATAATTGTCATATAATCTGCATTTCAGTTACAGGCAAATGCATTTTTAAAACTGGAAAAATAGTGTGATGGGGTGCCTATCCCACACAGGTGATGAAAGGTTTAATGTGGTCCGGAGAGCCAATTAAACCACCTGGTTACACCTACCAGGTGGGCCAGGCCTAACTAATGATGAAAACCAGCTGGGGAGAGGGTAGGTGGTGCTATTAACAAAGGAAGTTGAGAGCAGAAGGGGGCTTCAGGGAAGAACTCTGCAGTGACTCTCCTGCTAGGAGAGAGCGAAATGATCTGTAGGGAATAAGAAGGCTCTTGGAGGATGAGGAGAGAGGCCATGGAAATCCTTGGTCCAGGGAGTCCAGGGAGGTGGCAGCAATGAGTCTGGTGGAGTGAGCCTTGACTGCCTGTCATAGGGTTCCTGGGTGGCACCCATTGGAGAGGAAGTGTTTGGGTTCCCCAACCAGTCACTGGGGATGGTGGTGTGCAGACCCTGACATAAGGGGATAAGGATTTTTGTGCATTCTTTTCTAAGAGCTCTCAAACCATATGACCCAGAACTGAGGGTGGCAGGCCGGACAGAGGATCAGACACTTATTTCTGCTGGACTTTGATACCCTGGAGCGGGTGAGTCTAAATGTGTCCTGGCCCAGAGAGCTGAGTCATAAGAAGAAGCCGATCACCACAGGCCTGGAACTACTTTCCGCAGGGGGGTACTAGAGAGAAGAGATCCTACTACACCCCCTCACAGCTGTTGGTGATGCTTCAGTGGTGAGTGCACTCCTCTTCACTCTTTTTTCTTCTTGTTCTTAACAGTGGATGGAGCACTCCTAGCTACTGCTGACTTGTGACCTTGGGTTTCTTGCATGTCAACATGGAGCAGTGGCCACTGGGCCATCCCCAAAAGTAACATGTCAGATTTCTCTTCCTTTTCTTTAATGGGATTATTCACAAGTGAACTGAATGGTACCTGTCACAAGATTTTAAAAGCCTTCTTTATAGTTAACTTTTCTTCTGTATGCTAAATTTTAGCTAATTTTTACTTGATGAGATTTCTCAGGATATAATACTATAGAG
Source organism: Chelonia mydas (assembly GCF_015237465.2). NCBI lineage: Eukaryota > Metazoa > Chordata > Testudines > Cheloniidae > Chelonia > Chelonia mydas. Next base: position 108,135,264 of record NC_057852.1, read on the forward strand.
TCTGTGTGCTGTCATTACAGCTGTGAATTTGAGTGCCTTTGACTAAGAAACAATTGCCATCATAAATTGTACTAATCGTTTTTTTTTAACCAGACATAATAGGTGATATACCTCACTCCTTTATTCAAAGAGAATTTTGTTTTTAATGACCTATGAGGAAATTTTCAATGTGGCAAACAAAGATATTGATTACTGACTCTCTACCTCTTATAGGGCCGGATTTAACTTCCTTTGCCATCTTTCCACTGGCCTCAGTGGCTGTTACCTCAGGCCAGTTGTGGTCAAGTTTATAAGTAGGGCAAAGGATGCTTTTGTGATATTTTAACTGGGGGTTTGGGAGTTGGGAGATCTCAGTTCTATTCTCAGCTCTACCCCATAATTACTGTTTGTCTGTTTCCCTAATTATAAAATAAAGGAAAGTATTACCAGTATCTCAAAAAGGATGTTGTGAACTGTAGATGTACTACTGCTTGTAAATACGACTCTTGGACCAAGAGCACTGTGTACATAAAAAGGATTGTTATTTATAATCCCATTTGTCTGGCTTATTTATATCTGCCAATTTCTGGTGTTGGAGAACCACTATTTAACTCTTTTTGTAGTATTCTAGATACATCAACCTGGCAATTTGAGGCTAAAATTGCCATTGGAAAGAACTTTCAGTGGTGATTACTTTAAAGTTTTATTCATATCTTTCTCTCCATTTGCTCTTTGATGAAGATTGCAGGCCTACTGCAGTTTGATTCCAGGTTGTCTTAGTTACATGAGTTAAACCATTGCATTTTAAATTTATCTTTATTTAATGCTGTTACCATAATGATTTGCTCACCAGAAGAGAATTTAAGAACTATAATGTTTGAAATAAAATAGTTTTTAATCTTCTTGGAAACTGAACTTGAATACTTCTAGAAATTCAACTCACGTCTGATAATGAACTGCCCAAACATGTAACAATCACACTGTGAAGATGGTAAGCTCTCTTTTCTGTGAGGTATTTGGCACATATTTGGGCATGGTACAAATAACAAATATTCATTTTTTTTTCTTCTCTGTTAAAAATAAATGGAACATAAGTGGTCTCTTTATGAATAGCATAGTGGAACACAATCTTCTCTTTATATGAATAGCAAAAAGAAAAAAGTAATAGTAAGAGATCATGGGCCAGATGTTGTGGCACTGAGACTGCCTGAAAAGCTGGTCCGAAAAGCTGTTTTAACTAGCTCAGTAAAGGGTGAGCCCAAGATGGTGCACAAGCACTGTGTATGGGTTTTTATGTCATACATTTTTCACGCACAGAAAAGCAGATGGGATCAGAAGAAAAGGAGGAGTGACCATGATGCCTCTAAGCTATGCTGATCCTCAGCTGTGTTTTCAGTTTCACAAGGCCATTTGTAGATGGTGTAAATTAAGGTAACCCTGCAGCTTTGTTGACCTGGCTTCAGGGGACCAGGCACGAAAAAGTAAGCTTTAAGCAACTTTTATACCTACATGATGCACATGACCTTTGCCCTGTGCAGTTCATCCATACCCCAAAATCTGGCAACGTCATTTTTATCTTGTGGCTTGCAATCTGAATCTCTGCATCTTTGATTGCCATCAGTACTAAAACTAAAAATCCAATCTGCAATACTAGTGCAAAGTTAAGCAATCAACCTTTAAAATGTTTCTACCTTTTATGAAAGTATTTACTAGTTTGAGATTCCTTGTATCGTTATGGAGAATACCAAAGAGATTACTAAAATGTTTCTACTGGTTTGAAAGTTTTAACTGCAACCTCTGTGGTGGTTACTGTGCAGTTAGCTGAACCAGTTTTTCAAGGACAATAGTATTTTACTTTTAACAGTGTTAGCGCTCTGAGTGAAAAATTGCAGATACTTTGTGCTACTAGATGACTAGAATCCTTATCTAAATTGTTTACATGTCAAGTTTCCTTTATAGCACTGAATAATTTGGATGAATGAGCTTTCAGTTGGTAACCACATTTCCTTAACAACATTTAGGCAATGGTACATAAAAAGTAATAAAAGCCTTCAGCTGTGCCCTTTGCTGGAGCTTGTCACAGTCTCTGGCTCTGATAGTGTCAGACACTTACTACTCAAGTCATATTTCTCTAAAAGCAGTGGCATTACCAAGTTTCTATCCGGAGAGATACAATCTCTTTTAAGGGAATTGTTTAAATGAAATAAACTGAAGTTTGAAATGGCTTCTTTTCTCCCCATAACTATTGAAATATTATCTTGTAGGAACTTCATGCTATACCACTACCTTTTCCTTATCAATTATCCGGATGCTTTGAGAAGCTCATTTTCCAAACTCTGAGTTTTATGTATTAATCTCACACACATTTTATACTGGTGAAATACTTAATGCTGCAGAATCAAATCCACCATAGATGTGTGTACACGGCCTATTTTTATAGTGCTTGATCCTGCAGTTCTTTTTTGGTCAAAACTGCAACTGAAAACACTGGGAGTCTTGCAGGCCTAAGAACTTGAAGATTTGGCCCATAATGCACAGTTATAAAGTGAGTTGTAATTTTAAGGCTAAATTGTGAAACCCTTACTCTCAATGAGCAGTTACTTCCATGATTAGTGGCAGACACACCAGTGTGAGAGGTTCATAATCTAGCCCTTAAAATTAAAGCCTGTGTCATCATTTGTGTCTTGCAGACAGCCAACTACACTGTCAGCACTTAATGACAATACAGGCATGACTTTAGGGGGCACAAATCCCTAAATGTGCAGTTTGGGGCACTTGCATGTGTTGGTTATGTGCAGAAGAAACGTTGGCCACATAGTATATTCAAACTTTGTTGTTGTTGTTAACCATCCAATGATGCTATGAATGCTAGTCTGTAGAGCTCCTATGTGTCTTATTTACCATTTCCACTCGATTTTTCTTGAAAGCTCATCAGAGCTATTTGCTCAAATTTAACTCATGTTTTTGATTCTGTAAGTTAACTCAGAAGTAATGCTGTGTTACTAAATCTACTTATTTCCTCATCAATCTTTCATTCATGTCCATCCATTTTACTCCTGTCCACTATTCTTTGTTCTACAAAGTGAAGAGTGTTTTCCTGGCTTCGTTAATGCTTCCCTAATTTGAAAATAACCCTAATCTGATTTTCTGTGTGATATATAACAGTCACCAGAAGACTATGTGCAATATTAAAGATGGTGCCAATTACAAATATCTGCTGCCAACAATTTGTTTGTAATTTGAGGTTGCTTGTACATGTGTGCATACGCAGGCATACATGTGTGATTTAGTCCCTTAAACTTTGTAAAGTCACTTGGTTAACCTACTTTTGTTTTTGTTTTTTTCTCTTACCCCCTTATCCTCTCTATCTAGTCTGACTTTAATAGAATATAAGGTCTTCTTTTGTTTCGAAAGCACCTAGCACATTGTGAAACCTCCAGAAACCAAAAATTAACAATAGTGATTACAAATGCTTGCTCAAGGATAAAACTGTCAAAAATTTGTTAAATTTTATGATTACTTAGAGGCATGTTGGAAAACACGATATTGTTTAGTTTAATTCCGAATATGTACGTGCGAACCACCATCCTCACTGGTACTACTTGGACTTCTTTTGGTACATCATTATTTCTGTCCCTCGGTAATATGCTTGATTAGTCTGCTGTTTTGACTAATGAATGTTCTAAAATAAAAGTACCTTAGCATAATATCTGTGTCGTCAGATGCCACCGGTGTGGTGCTCTGCTCTGTTCAATGTTGATAACAGTCTGCTGCATGCGTGCGTTCCCTCTATGTGCTGCCCTGGCTCTGTGCAGATAGCTGACACAGCAGACCCCGAGAGAACCCCCAGTGACCACAGACTCCAATAAGGTACGAAGGTACCTGGCCAGGTTTATTGCCAAATGAAGCACAGTCTCTAGCTCCCCGGATCAGATGTGTACAGTTCTGCTAGTACATATGTGCTCCCTGACAATGGACCGGCTCAGTCAGTGGCAGGACTTATCACTGCCCCCTAGGCCAGACAAAGAAAACTCTTCAGGGGTACCCTTTTATACACAGGTACAAACAAGCTACACATCACTCCCAATGGATAGAGGTGCAACCCCTCTACGTGTTAGGGTGCCACCTCTCATCTTGTACATGTTGGTTCGAACAAAACAACTCTATCCATCATATTACCCTCCTGCCCCTGTCTTTAGAAGGGGTCAGCCTGTTCCTTGTTATCTATGTGGAATGTGCTCGTACTGGAATGTTCTGGTACCATCCTGGCACATGTTTATATTTCTAGTGCTTGGTACCTTTTAGGTATGTATATAATTGCAACATCAGCCACCTTCTTGCCAACCTCTGTGAGCAGGGCCTGCCTCTGGCTCGCAGCTTAACTTTGCTTTATGTTAGCAAAGTCTTGACCATTACTTTAGTTCAGGCTTTACCGGTCTCATACCGGACCTCTGAAACAAGGGCTTTTGTTTCAGGGCCTCATCTTACCACAATCTGTACTATAGTCTCTTCATGCATTTTCTCTATCACTGCTTTTTTTTGGTGGGGGCAGGATTTATAAAGAACCGTTATACTTCCAAAGTACTTAGTAGATTGCTGTAAAGAAAATAATTGTACTAGAGTAGAAGAAATCAAAACTTCCTTATTGCATGAAAGCATTAAGGTAATTTAGAAATTTATCACATAAGCAGGCATTTTCATCAAGGTTATCAAAAGGAGGACATTGAATAAATTATAAGACCTAGCAATACTCTAGTAATTTCTTGAATTCAAATGTCATCAATGGACTAGAATAATAAACAGCATTCTGAACTAGCTTCCTTTCTCCCAGAGACAGTACAATTTTGATACGTTATAGTACAAAAACTTGGTTACTAAGAGTTATGATAATGACATACTTAAATTGTAGATGATCTGAAAGTCATACTGTTAATTGCATTCTTATGATGCCAGCCTTCTAAGTAGCATTTATACCAGTATTTCAAATAAAGCATTTACTACAATAGTATATTTGCCCTTTGGTTTAAAAAAATCTGGTGTACTGATTTCCTCATTCTAGAAAGTTAGTCTTACCTTCTGAAAAGTGATCCTTGAAGAATAATTTTGTGCCTGCCAATCAGTGTTTATGAGGCTGTAGAAATTTCTCTAGAAGTACTGCTTTTGGAGGCAGTATTGCCATGAATGGCGTTACAAAATATCAGTGTACGATGTACTCTTCAGAAACCTTGTGAATTTCATGATACAATCATTTCCATCTTCAGAAACTCATAATTTCCATATATATTCACTCCATCTCTACTGGCTGGTTAACTTTTTAAAAACTTTGTCAAAAACATTATTTTCTTTTCTTTTTTTTTTTTTAGTCTAGATGACACTCTGGGACAAGATCTTCAAGAACAGGGGCCTCAATTTAGGCTCCTGGACCATATCTAAAACACACATACAGATATGCACCCACCCGACTTTTAAAAGTGTGGACATCCAATAGCTCCCATTGACCTCAAAACATGACCGCAAAATCATATGCACACAGATTGAGTGCCTGTTTCTGCCAGTCTTATTTACATCAAGTAGCATCTTACTCTCCAAGTAGTCCCACTGACATCAAGAACAAATGCAGAATAATGTACACACAGTGCAACTAAGGATGGAAGAATTGTTTAGATAAGGGTTGCTGGCTCTTCATCCTTTTCCAGAAACATAAGTTACTGCTTTAGAGCTCGGCGCCCATTCACACAGAAACTGACAGCTGAAGCAAACACCTTAAGGCCATTTGTATATTGACACCAGCACACACAGACGTCAATATACTAAGACTTTGGTAACAAGCATCAAAGTGAATGAGTGGAATTTTTGAAACTGAATAGCAAATACTCCATCTGTCTTCTGTGCCTCTAAAAGCTGCACGCATCTGCTCAAGACCCACAAAATTAATATTTTAGTTGCTATGCTGACTTCCAAGTTGTGAAAGTTTTATTGAATCCAGCTTCTTAAATGGCAGTTTTATCGTGAAGGCATGTGGCTTGGGATACACACCACATGGTGTCATTCACAATCCCCCTAACATCCACTGCTCAGACTTCTATGAAAATGAGACAGATAAGAATATACCTGTCTAATGTGGATAATCACTGGGAATCAAGCCTTATAGAAAGACTACTAGTAAAACCCAGAAAAGCTTTTTATTTTTTTTTCCATTTTAATAACAGTTGATTTATAACTGTTTTTTTCCTCCTTTGAACTGTAATAATTTGTATTTATAGATTATTTTAAAGAGTACTATAATATCAAGATTTGAAAGGTTTAATTGGTACAGTAACTTATAGCTGCTGATTTTTTTTAAAAAAGTGTTGTCTTAATACTGTAGACTTTTCTCTGACATTTTTGTTGCTTCTTTTTTTTGCCTTCATCACAACTGATCAACAGTTAATTACCAGGGCAAAATTGTCGTCTTCATTTTAGCTTTGCCTTCTAATTAAGTGTTTCTTCTAATTAACAGTCATGAATATTCTTGAACAGGTGAAAAATCAATTGTATTTTTTGTTTTGAAGTATTACTGGTTAGTCTAACACATTCCTAAAGAATCATAGGAGAGTTCGAAGGGAAGAAGTGAAAAATTCTTCCAACCTCGCTTATTTCCACTTAAGATTCCCTTGAGAGAAGGAAGCCTGGCAGACGTACAGTTAATGCAAAGATTAACAGTGCTGTAGCAAGATACAACTAATCTTTAGTATCAGTTGGTTGGTCTTAGTACATGAAGGGTTATAGGCTACACAGGTTTGGGTTTTTTAAAATATATTTTGGGAATATCAGTCAGTTTGAATTATCATCTCTGTTTTCAGAATTCATTCATATGTTTGGAGGAAAGAAAAATTAAACCCTAATTTTCCATGATTTTTTCCTCCCAGCCCCACTCTATGGACCTGAGTTGTACTGCACTGAGTTGTGCAGGATCACAGGGATTGACCCATATGTAGCTCAGAGCAGGATTGGGGCCTATATTTTCAGAGACCTGTCCCTCTCCTTCCCCCACCCACTAAATTAAAAGAAATCAACATATGTTAAGGTATAGCAACACACAGTTCAGGGACGCAGACAGTCTCAACACTGCCTTGTAATGATGTTATGCAATAGCCATATGGTTGGGATTAAGGCATTTTTATAGCTGTCAATTTCTGTGCAGCTCCATGTGTGACATTTTATTCACATTATATAATAAAATAACTTACATATTTCCAAATCATTTGCATACACCTATAAATTTCAGTTTACAATCTACACCAGTGGCTCAACCTTTCCAGACTACTGTACCCCTTTCAGGAGTCTGATTTGTCTTGCGTACCCCAAGTTTCACCTCACTTAAACTACTTGCTTACAAAATGAAACCTAAAAATACAAAAGTGATGCAGCTCATTATTACTGAAAAATTGCTTATTTTTTTCATTTTTACCATATAATTATACAGTAAAATAAATTGGAATGTAAATATTGTACTTACATTTCAGTGTATAGTATATAGAGCAGTGTAAACAAGTCATTGTTGGTATGAAATTTGTGTGTACTGACTCTGTTAATAATTTTTATGTAGCCTGTTGTAAAACTACATAAATATCTAGATGTGTTGATGTACGCCCCGGAAGACCTCTGTGTACCCGCAGGCGTATGCATGCCCCTGGTTGAGAACCACTGATCTACACGTCTTATCACCAAATGTGGCAGAGTTAGTACACGGAGTGGCAGAAAACTAAGCAACTGTGGCAGTGGTGTTACGCTTATACGAAGCACACGGAATCTTTTTCAAGGGGAAAAGGCAATAGGCATGTTTACTGAGAGTAACATTTAAGCATCAAAACCAGCATATGCTTCCATTCATATACACACAGACACCAAAGGTTCTGCAGCTGGATCGTATAGTTACTAGTCCTTGGCGTTGCTCAGTCAGTTCCAGTGGCCAGCTGAAACTGCACACGAGGGAGAGGAGCTGGGTCTCTGTCGAATGCGTCCGAAGCGCCGATGTTGATGCAGAACAAACCCAAAGTCCCATGGCAATACTCCCTTCTTTTATAGTAATAAGTTCCCATACAAGTCTGTGGATCTTGCTGTGTCACACTGGAGCTGTTAATCATGAGGTATTCAAGGTTGCTCTTAATCAGCATTATTTTGAGTTGTTACCAGGAGGATCCACAGCTGTTTATCTCGTCCCACTGGCTCAACTCCTTATCTTGTCCTTTAGGTGTATGCCTTTGCTTTAGGGTCGTCAATCTGCCATCCAGGTGATTCTGATAATAAAGTTGGTGCCTCTTGACTCCTCCACTCCCCTCTCGACCATCCGGCCCATCAGTACTGGTGCCTCCTGTCTCCCCTCTGTTAATCAGTATGCCATACATTCTTCGTTCACACAAACACAACAGTAAATGATTTCAAAGCCAAGAATTAAAGCCATGAAACTTCTATCCTTCTCAGAACAATCATTGACATAATCAGCAAAGAATAAACCCAGAACAATTTCTTCTTACTAATTCAAGGCTACAGTTTCTTCTAACTAATTCAAAGCTAGCAAACCTTACCTGAGACAATTTCTCCCCATTAGGCTTTTGGCCTACGGTGGTAGGTGGAAGGAAGCATAGAGGGCTGTTAAGGTAGGTGGATGGGTGAGTGCTAGGGAGTGTCCCAGAGGAGAAGAAAGATGGGTTCTGGACAATTCTAATATGCCTGGAGATAGGTGGGTGCTGCAAGGTTTGGGTTTGCTGGGTAGATGTTGGAGGGAAACTGCAATTGCTGAAGCATGTCTGAGGGTTGTAGATGGGGAGCTGGGTAGGATGCTAGGTGGATCAAAGGTTATAAATGTCTAACTTAATTAGTTTCTTCTCCAATGTTGCATTACTGTGATAAGTTAGGAAATGTTTGAAACTCAGTGAGGTCATAGGTGCCCAGAGTTTGATGGAGAATGAATATGCAGCCAAGTGCTTATTACTAGAGCTGACAGAATTTTTTTTGACAGAACAGTTTTCAATCAGAAAAATATAGATTCACCTAAATGGAGAGGCTTTGTTGAAACATGTTGATTTTTTAACAAATGTTTTGATGGAAAGACTGGTGGCGAGCATTCCCTCTTGTCATCGGCCCAGGGCAGCCATCCCACTCCTGCTATCCTACATCAAGGAAGAAGGAGGAGCACTGGGGGACAGGAATACCTGGGATAGGTGGCACTGGCAATGATGCATTTCCAAATTGAAATTGCAAGGTATGACACTTGGTTCTGATATGGAATGAAACAAAATTTTGGACATTTGGAATTTCCCATGGAATTAATTTCCATTTTGTGGCCAGCTCTACTTATCACTTACCCTAAGGAACATAGGCTATTTGCAGTATTAGCCACACAAATTAAAAAAAAAAAAGTTGAACATTGCAGACATCTGTCATGGGTCTGTCTGAAGGATTAGGATACTAGGATAACAGCACGATGTGATGCCAAATAGAACAATTTGAACAATAGCAGATTCATTTAGAAGGAAGTAGAAATGGAAATGTGATTTCAATGGAATCTTCTGGGCCTTAAAAAAAAAAATTGCAGGTTTCTAAATAAAAATGTTTTCAAAAAATACTGTTCTGGACTTGCTCTATTAAACTTTTCAACAGCATAAATATCGACCCCTTTCATCCTCTTTGCACCAGCTTCTCTTAGCAATGGGCGCGGTGACCAACTCTCCTATCTCATTTCCTGCTTAGTCCTTTGGTTTCTCCCATTGCGTTCACTCACTGGAACAACACAGTTCACTGAAAGAGGAAACCTTTGTCTTCCCCCTATTCAAGGCTGACTGGCATATAGCGTCCAGTAACAGTAAGCTTAAATCAAACAAATTTATTACAGCAGAGAAAATGGAATTAAAGCAAAGGAAACTAACATATTCAAATTCACATTTCTCATTGGCTAAACTAGGTAAGGCATTCTCAGTTCAGTTACCGAGAAAAAAGAGAAGTGAATTGCTTATTTCCCTTTAAAACAGTGATACTCAATAGGCGGTCCATGGGCCAAGGCCAGCTCAGCTTAAAACATGTTTATAATTAAATTCACAAACGTGATACACGGCCTATCGCTTGCCTTTGACTTCCTTAGTAAGTAACTTACTAGCTCTTAAGTTCTCGCGAGAGCATCGGCTACGACTGGGCGAGGGACACCGCCCATTTGTTTCCTCAGTGATGGAAATAGAGCTAAAAATAAATGCGAGTGGGAGCAAATGTCACACAGCTGACAGTCAGAACCGAGCTTTTCACCCAAACTGGGCAGCGGATTTTCTTTTTATGATGGCACCTTGTTTAAACGCAAAACCCTTGTGTTTAATATGCCAAACCACTGTATCAGTTTGTAAGGTTGTTAATGTGAGGCACCGCTTTGAATCAAAGCACAGTAACATCAACGTGATCTATCCTCTTGGCAGTGCTGCAAGATGTGACAAACCTGAAAATCTGAAGTCTTCGTATCGCACTTCAAATGTCATTCTCACAACATCATCAACTGTGTAGGAAAAAGCAACGGCTGCTTCTCTTCTGATGATGTTTGTACTAGCTTAAAAAGAAGAAAAAGCCTTTCCTGATGCCGAGCTTGTGAAGGACTGCATATTGGAAATGCTGGAGGAGGTTTTTGCCAGTGATAAAAACAAAGATGACATTGTGAACCCTGGGAAGTAAGTTCCGCTGTGAGATTCCATGGCAGTGCAAAGATTGGAGGTAATTTACAAGGAATGTTTGTCAGCGCTGCTTTCTGATTTAAAAAAAATGCCAAATACATGTCTCTTTGCAGTGGGCGACTCAAGCCATTGAAATGACACTGCCAGCTATCACTGTTTGTTAGATTTTATGATGGTGAAATTTTCAAGGAATAATTTTTGTGCTTAATACCATTAGAAACCTATACCACAGGAGAGATCATTTTTGAAACAGTAAAAGGCTTTTTTAAAAAAAAATGGTTTAGATCCGCAGAAAGTAAACTTGCTTGTTACAGATGGAGGTCCCTCCATGACAGGGAAAAAGAAGGGCTTTGCTTCACGTTTGGCAGTGATGCACCCTTCATTAAATACACTTCTCTGCATCATTCACCAAACTGTCCTGTGCAGTAAGTTGTCTGGGGATTTGGGGAAAAAAACAAACTAATGGGTATTGTGATGAGTATCAGTGAACTACATACTTTCAACTTCTAACTTGTAACATCATCTTTTTAAAGCTCTTTTACAAGATGATTCGGCCGAATACAGTGACCTGTTGCAGCACAACGTTAGCTGGTTAAGTATTGGGGAAAAAAGCTAACCATCTACTTTTGCTCTCTATTTCATCTCCCCTTTCCACCCATTCTAGTTCTCTCAGCAGGAAGGGGGAGGAGAGCCGGAACCTTGTGACCGGCCAGCTCTCTTGAGGCCATTACCAAGTAGCCTATGGACCACATTATGGGGTGGTCTGGTGTATAGTAATGTTACAGTACAATTTAGGACAACTCCTCAATACTGAAAAGAAATTAAAGGTCACTTTTAATTAAACAGGGTGGAATTAACCAGTTTGACTAGGACACAAGGGCTAACTGAGAAATACCACATTTGTTCAGGGGTCTTTTCAGTTATGATGCTTAAAGTTGACAAGCAGGAAGCTACAGAGTGGAAATTGTAGGTGCTTTTTCAGGCACGATGTTGGGGATAAGATAACTTGTTCTAATATATTTTTTTTGATTGAAGCATCTTATCTTTGCCTTTTTCAATATAGCTTCTAGATGAAGCTTTCCTATTTCAATGGGAAGAGTTTGAGGACATAACTTCTGTGACATTTTTAAGGGAATAAAGTCATCCAACAAAAATTGCATTAAGTCCCAAATCCTGTCCAAAAATCCTTCCTGAGCATACAGCCTGAGCAGCTGGAATGTGCCGTGGGGATATTATGCAGGACTGAATGGGAAGGAACCCTCAGCCCCAGGCTGTGGAGAAGTCCCGTACTACACTGTGGCTCCTATTCCAGCATGTGGGAACTTGTTGGGCCTCCTTGCCCTCCCATGCAGAGGACAGCAAGTAATGGATCTGCACTGGTCCTGTCACCATATCCTTTACTAGCACAGACACACAAGGACCTCCCTCATCGCTTAAAACAGCTCACTGTGGTGATCTATAAGAGATGAGAGAAGAAAAATGCACAGTTACCAGTCAGTTTGGTAACTTTCTCCTTGTGGGTTGGAGCTATCAGATTATATCTGCAATGCTAGATTCATAAACTACTTTTTAGACAAGACGTGGATTTTGGCTGGCCAGTCATTTGGGCAGATACCCAAATCTGCCTATTCAGACCATCTTCTTTCAACCCATTGATAATTCTAACATAATGAAAACATGTTGACTACCATATATCTATAACATTAAAAATGGATGTGAAGCTATGTTTGATATTACGGATTTTTTTAGCAGATCATACTCTCACATTCTCTTTTTAAGAAACTGCAGTAATTCTCTTCATCCTTCTTAAAGCTGGGTGACCTATTGGTACCAGATAATTTATCTGATGAATCTTGTTTTTTCCACTTTAAGAATTACCCACTGCACTCCTGCTGTTGCCAGTGTTTCAGAGCACATATGAAGATTTACTCAACTTCCCAGCCACAGTCCAGATGAAGTCTAACTCTGTGTGGGTCACATCTGAGACTGAATTCCCCAACTTCTCCCCTCCCCCTGTCCTTTTCTAAGTTGCATTTCCTGCCTTTTGGGGGGCTTTGTAGGAGGGTTATCATTGGCTGTAGCATCTCACAAGCAGATGCAGTTTACCTGAAGCTGCAGGAAGTTGCAGGCAGGTGGGACATGTCTGGATGTTGTATGTGGCGGTAGAAGGTCACAGTTACAAGTGTCATGGTTGTGCCCTACAGATGTTACATAGGGCCCACAAGACCTACAGTCATCCCCATCCATATGGATATGTTTCTGTTTTCAGGAACCTCTTAAGGATCTACACGTGATACACTTTCAGGGGTCTTTCAGGCAGGGCCGGCTCTACATTTTTTGCCGCCCCAAGCAGCAAAAAAAACAACAACAACCAACCAAACAAAAAAAAAACCTGCTGAATTGCTGCCGCAGGAAAAAACGGAGAGGTGCTGCCGCCGAATTGCCACCAGGACTGCTGCCGGAGTGCCACCCCAGGAACAGCCAGAGTGCCGCCCCTTCAGCAGCGCTGCCCCAGGCACCAGCTTGCTTTGCTGGTGCCTAGAGCCGGCCCTGCTTTCAGGGGTCTTGTTTACTGTGCTCCTGCAGAATGAAATAAATGCAGTGATGTGTAATATGTCCCTAAGGCCACAAAGATGTCACTTTGTTCTATGTTCAGTCCCATCATTTTAAAAGTGTAGTGGATTTGTAGCTCCTGCAAGAAAAGTCGTTTGTTATGTGGGGTTTAGAACTATCATCTGTTACTATGTTTTCATGCACTACAACTGAGTTGATGTGCATCACTGCTTGTGTCTTTTAAAGGACACCCTTGTAAATTAAATGTTTCTTCTCAATAGGTCCTTTCGTTTTATATTAATAGGCACCTGTAATATCACTGCTTTCTATGTTCCCAGTTACATACATCAAGAACACACAGTGATGTTACTGCATAAGGGCCTGACCCTTTTCCCACTGAAGTAAATGGGAATCTTTTCACTGACATCAGTGGGCATTGGATAAGGCTGTAAGTAGGGAACAAGCTGCAACCTCCTCTGCCCTATTTAAACAGACAGAAACTGAAAATGAGAGAGACGCAAAAAGAAAGAGATAAAACTTAATATGGAGACAAATACTCAAAGACCCTCAGAATTCTGGAGACATGTAAAGCTTTCTTATTAGCTGGCAGTGGTGTCCAATGATGTGTATCGTGTCCTGTAACTACATAGTTTAATTCCCTTACACTTGTGCATAAATTGCCTTTCATAGTAGAAAGGAGGGGCACCTTCCAAGAAAATTATTTAAGGTACTGATAACACACCTATGTGCCATAGCAGGAGTAGGTGGCCGAGCAGTATAGTGGCTCCAGTTGTTCCTCTCTAGCAGAACTCAGAGCGATAAGGGGTAACTACAGCTTCTTTCCAAGGGTCCTCACTGCCAAGGTCCCACAAGGCTCCATATTATCCTCAGCTCACCTCAATATCTACATGAGACCATTGGGAAAGATGGTGTAATGCTGTGGAGTTAGCAGCCAACAGTGTGCAGATGACCCTCAGCTATATGTCTCATTCTCAAATGATGCAACCACCACCACTTGTAAATTTCTCAAATGTCTACAAGAAATCAGCTCTTGGATGAAGAGCAGATGGCTCAAGCTGAATCCAGGCAAGACTCCAGTCATGCTGGTTGGAAAGGGGAAATGCTTGGAAGAACTGTCCAAGATGTTGAAATCATAAAGCTCCCATTCGTGAAAGTGGTGTGAAGCATCTGGGTCCTGTCTGACTCATCACTATGCTTGGATGCCCAGATAGCATCAGTATCTAAAAATGCCTTCAACCTCCAGCTTGCTAGGAAACTTTGTTCCTTCTTCCTAGTGAAGGACGTAGCGACAGTAATCCATGCATTCATAAACTCCAGGATTACCATAATTCAGTGTACATCAAGCTATATGTGAAGGCGATGCATAGGCTCCAGCTGGCACAGAATGCAGCTGTCCACATTCTCTATGGCTTAGGTTGCCATGAGCACATCAGGTCTGTGTTCATCCCACCACTGGTACCCAATCAGCTTCAGGGCCAATTTAAGGGTGAAACAATGAAGACCAAATATTGATCTATGAACCATTGCAACAACTGTGCTACTTTGGGACAATGCAATCACAAGTCCCAAGACAAGTGCATGAGATCTGGGATAAAGCACTCTCATCTGAGTGGATCTGGCTACTAAACAATCTTTCAGAGATCATCAGTGGAATCCAGAGTCTGACCACCTGTAGGAAACATTGCAAAAACCTTCCTCTTTGAAAAAGCCTTTCCACTGCAAGACTGGGACTTGCAATACTGACATCCCTTCTACCCAATTAACCTCTACCGACCTACCTACCAACCAACAAAACAATCAAAAAGAGGAAATTAATAAAATGTAAAATAGATACAAAAACACAATTGCAAGCAGAGATTTTCTCTGGAATAGGGAGACGTGCCAGAGACTCCATGAAATCCCTTAGGGTCTTGACTCTTGCAAATGATTTTACGTAGAAGGCTCTCAGATACTATGATGACAAGCAGCAGTATAAAGCCTCTAAATAGAACTAAAAAGGATTATTACACCTTCAAGGTGATTGATATCCATTGGCCTTCAACCACATACTTCATAACAATTGCTAAGGTATACTTCTTACAGAAGCTTTGCATTATTTGGTCCAAAATGTACATATGTATCTGGTGCACTTGCAGAATCATATCTCAGTGCTGGTTGCAAGCACAATAGCTGACTTAGTACACTAGGCCTTTGCAGGCACAGTGGGGGCATGTGTCAACTCAGTAGTTGGAATTCAGGTGGTATGTCTTTTTACATAGTCTGGTCTCTATTTTCAGTGTGTCAATATATTGCTGGCTTCCTTTAAATTGATTTATGATGTTGGTCAGGGCTGAATTTAAATCTCTTCCTTGATGCTGTTATTAAATTTATCTATACTGTGTCAATTTCTAATAGTGGTATACCTCAAGCTCCAAAGAGCACTGAGTGTATGGCAACCAGTGATAGGGAAACTAATTCCTTTTTGATTTTTCACAGGGAGCTCTGCTTTCTCTCTCATAGTCAACAATTCCATTTAATAGAAGTTCAGTCTAGTATGATGGAGTTATCATAACTCCAGATACTCTTTCAGTTAGAAATGGTGAGTTTGAATTCATGACATGTAATATTTGTGTGGTGAGGGCAAGCTACATAATTTCTATTAATCGGGCATGGGAAATTTTTTAAGTTGAAAGTCCAAAGCTTCAAAAAGTCCACTTGCTGACAATACGAGAGTGATGTTTTGTTCTCCTGGAGTCTCTGCTTGTTTTTAAAAGATTCAGAGTTTTGATCATTTTAAAACATAGAATTCATTTGACAGAGTACACAAAACCATGATTCTCCAAATACTGCAGTAAATATTTTAGCATTCTGCACAAGTAATATTGATACATCTTTGTGCAGTTAGCTTTTATTGTTAAATTGGCATACAGAGGTTCAATTTATATCACACACTAAAAGACTCTAAGTACTCTAGCTTCTGCAGTGAGAATTTAACATTGAATGCACAGTACTTAAGCATGTGACATGATAACTGCATTACACTATTCTATGTTACAGCAGATACACACGGGTCTTGTTTATTTTCCAACATCTTTCTCTAGCTGCCTCTTATGGAAGGTCAGACCGTGAAGTTGCTTGTCTTGGACGTCATATTATGCTGGGGATGTGAACATTTAATTAAGCTAGTGAGGATGGTGCGGAAGGTTAAGGCAGCAGTTTCTAGTTGACTGTCTGCAATATAATTTGCTGTGTGAAAATGAATCCTTGGAGTAAACTCAAGGACTCTGAATGGACCAAAACAAGCATTCTGGTTATTCAGCTAGTTGCAGAGGAACTAAAAATCAAAAAGTCTAATGTTTTCAGAATTATTAATTTTTTAATAAGTCAGGTTTTATGCTTCTAGCAGACTAGCTGCTATATTTATGAATAATATTATGTAAAGGTAATATGTTATATACAATTTTGAAACTGTACATGCTGGAAATGTAGGACTGGTGAAAATAATTTCTTGAATGCAGGAACTAGCTACTGGAATGGAACACATAATTTGTTGGCATTATGCTAAGAGTCTGTGATGACAACTTTTTCTAACAGTGTTTTCAGAAGAGCTGTGTGGTTTGTGGACATATTATTCTAAACACAGATATTTAGTGGAATATAAAAAAACATAGACAAAAGGAGTAGGCAGCAAAATAAATATTAATTCTCAATGGGCTAAGTCAACAAAAAGATCCATTAATATTTGGGGCTACATTCTTAGAGGCATCATATTATGGAATGGAGAGGTCATAGATCCATTTGAAGCTAACAGTGCAACTTGAAAGGGGGAGGCCTGGGCTCCTGTTGCAGTCACCTTGGAATATTGTAATCAGTTTTGGGTACCTCAGTAACCAGAAAGAAAGTGGGAGGGATTTAAGAGAAGAGAGACAAAAATTGGAGGGATTGATGTAGAAGGATAGAATGAGAGTGAAATATATATAACCTGACCCGTGGTGTGCCACGACAGTTTTAATAAGGAATGCAGCAACTCATTTTCATACCTGAGGCTCGTGTTTCCAGCCCAACTGGGCTATTTTTAGCTGTCAGTTGCTAGGGTTTTTTAACACTTGCCAATTACAGTATTTTGGGCTATTTTACTGCCCCGCTGCTGCTCGGGAGTTCTTGGGAAGGAGGGAGACTCCTGACCTGCCCCACCACTTCCGAGAGGCCCCACGCACTGCTTGTCTCACGTTGTGCCCCCTCCCCTTAGGTGACATTTGCAGCGTGCGGAGAATTCTTGTCCAAGGGAGGGAGGTTTTTTTTCTGCAAAAAGAAAAGGAGGACTTGTGGCATCTTAGAGACTAACCAATTTATTTGAGCATAAGCTTTCAGGAGCTACAGTTCACTTCATCCGATGCATCCAATGAAGTGAGCTGTAGCTCACGAAAGCTTATGCTCAAATAAATTGGTTAGTCTCTAAGGTGCCACAAGTACTCCTTTTCTTTTTGCAAATACAGACTAACACGGCTGCTACTCTGAAACCTTGTTTTCTGCAAAAAATCTGCTGCAGTTCTACCTTTCGCCCACCAGAGGCCACTGTGACGCCAGAACAGCCTGAGCCGGCTGAGGCTGTCTGGTCCGGAGGGCGGAGGCAAACAGCTGGCATGCGGGTGTCAGGTGCATTTTTTCCTCAAGTGAAAAGTCACAGCAGCCTTCTTGGAGCCAGGTTAGGAGGCAGAGCAGGCCCCATAGGGCTGCTGGAGGTCACAGGGCCACATGGGGAGGGGCAAGCTCCAGGTAGGACCACATGGGGATGTGGGAGGGAGGCTCCAGGCAGGTCCATATGGGGAGGCAGGAGGAGGGGAGCACTGAAGATGCTGTGCTGAGGAGTGTGTAAGATGTCAATCCAGCCCTGCCTGTGGGCTGGATCCATCCCATGGGCTGGATCTGGCCTGTGGGCCACCAGTTGGACAACACACAGTCAGTCATGCAATGCAGGCCTTGTATATGTACATGGCATGCCACTGAACCTGGCTAAGCAACAACTAAAAGGAAAAGTGGTCAACTGTATGTGAAAGGTGTGACAGCTGCCTATTATACTAATCATCTCATAGTTACCTTGTCCTCCCTCATCTGTTTGTTGTATCCACCTGTTATCTCTTGCCATATTCTTACATTGTAACTATTGAAATCACTATGATCTTCAGAAGGGGAATTCTCCTCTGAAAAGTGGGGAGGAAGATTAAAAAAATCATTTTATTACCTTTTGTATTTTTATATTTTCATAGAACATATGAGGGAGTGTACAGGGTAAATAGAAGTCTTGTCTCATCAGAGGCTATCATTTTCTTATGCATTAACTCTGCATATGTAGCCTAAACTCACATTCTCTTTTTTGCTGCCATATTGCATTGTAAATTCATATCTTTACATGTGGCCTCCGTGTCCAGTTTTATAAAACTGAATATTACACATTTGTACCCCAATTCTGAAAACACTTATGCACATAGTTAAATTTAAACACACAAGTAATTCAGTTTGTATCAAATGGGACTACTGTGATTACTATTTTTTTTATGGTAGCACCTAAAGGTCTCAGCCCCATTGTGCTAGGCACAAACGAAACATTACATTGCAGTGAATCATTAGAATAACCTTCTGTAATGCAGGCTGTGACAGGGTCAGGCCAGATGGCTACAGGAGAGTGATCCTATTGGGATCCAGGAAGTGTGCGAGCGGCAGCCTAAGGGGAGGAGCCAGAGGACCTGGAAGCCAAATGATTCTGGGGGACAACTAATGAGATAAAAGGGACAGGAATGAGGTTAAAGGGTCAAATGAAGGGAACGTGACGGGGACACCGAGCAGAGAACCCCAGACAGTGCTCACTGCTCCTCGAAGGCGTCAAGGGAGCCAGCAGACGCCACCCAGAGGAACTCTGCCTGGATGCGTGAGCGGACGGAGGATTAGAAATAGGCCCCAGGAGGTCTCGTGACTTTGTGGGGCCATGGATAGGGAGTGCATAGATAAGAAGGTGAGGGGAAAAGTGCAATCAAAAGCGTAACAGGATGTCTAAGAGGAGCCGGAATAGGGTCTGTTACCTGGCACACTCCAGGTAAACGTGCGCCAGGGTCTCCCTCATGCCGGAGAAGGGGCAGATATCCGGGACAGGGGTGAACCGCGCCAAGTACACGCCCGTGCTCACGGCTCCGTGAGGGAGCGCTACAGGAGAGTGATAGAAGATAGATATATTAGCCCCAGATTAAGCAGGTTCCTTTCCCTGAGTAAGATAATAGGCTGTTCCAGAACAATCAGGAAGTTGCTGGAACCAATTAAGGCAGGCTAATTAGGACACCTGGAGCCAATTAAGAAGCTACCAGAATCAATTAGGACAAGCAGGCTAATCAGGGCACCTGGTTTTAAAAAGGACCTCAGTTCAGTTAGTGAGGTGTGTGTGAGGAGCTGGGAGCAAGAGGCACAAGAAGCTGAGAGTAAGTAGGCGTACTGTGAAATACATTTGTTACCAGACATCAGGAGGAAGGTCCTATGGTGAGGATAAAGAAGGTGTTGGGAGGAGGCCATGGGGAAGTAGCCCAGGGAGTTGTAGCTGTCACACAGCTGTTACAAGAGACACTGTAGACAGTTGCAATCCACAGGTCCCTGGGCTGGAACCCGGAGTAGAGAGCGGGCCCAGGGTCCCCCCACCCCCCTCAGCTCCCTGTTTGAGACAAGAGGAGGTGACCTGGACTGTAGGTCCCACCAGAGGGGAAGGTCCCTGGCCTATCCTCCGACCCACTAGGTGGGTCAGCAGAGACTTTGGGGATTGTTCTCCTCCCTTTCTCCATGCTGGCCAGTGATGAGGTTAGCTGAGTGAAAGGCAGGTTTGAGCCACTAGCAAAAGTGGCCAAACTGAGGGTGGCCATGAATCTCTGAGGCGAGCAAATCCGCCAATAAGCTAAGGACCCACCAAGGCAGAGGAGGAACTTTGTCACAAGGCATAAAGATGAAATCCTTGCCCCACTGATATCAAAGGCAAAACTTACATTGATTTCTGTAAAAGAAAAGGAGTACTTGTGGCACCTTAGAGACTAACACATTTATTTGAGCATAAGCTTTCGTGAGCTACAGCTCAGATGAAGTGAGCTGTAGCTCACGAAAGCTTATGCTCAAATAAATGTGTTAGTCTCTAAGGTGCCACAAGTATTCCTTTCTCTTTTTGCGAATACAGACTAACACGGCTGCTACTCTGAAACCATTGATTTCTCTGTGGCCAGGATCTCACCCTTTATTTTGTAATACTGCACCTTCACATATAATTAAAAGGGACCATCTTAATTTCTGTCATATGGGGTACTGGAACATGGAGCAAGTGTTAACACAAAGTCTTTGTTTTTTCAGTATTATGGACTGGGATAGGAAGTAGTAATGCTGCTGCTGCTTAGCATATGCAAAACATGCCTCGGGTGGCACATAACCAGGATTCATCAGTGAATTTGGTCCACTAGTTGGATCATTAGTTTCCCCTGCCCGGGCCGGATACAGATGGGGAGTGCAACATGAATGGTGATGCATGCCCCCCAGTAATGCTACTGAAATAATGTTAATTAATTCATCTCGCTGGTGTTACTAGTTAGTGATAAGAGAGTGGTTCCAAAGACTTTGTTCAGCACAGTTTGTTAGACAGGGATAGTATTGGAGTATGGTGTAAAGGCCTGATTTTTGCCAGGTGTTGAGCTATTCTCAAGAGATGCTGAGTAGAGCTGGGGGAAAAAATTCAGACTAATTGTTTATTCACCAGAAAATGCAGTTTTGGATCACCTGAAACTATAAGCAAATTTGACATGAATTGACCAAATTTAAATCCTGCATGATGGCAAGGGGTTAGACTAGATGCAACTTGTGGTCCCTTCTAACCCTATGATTCTATGATAATTTTAACCAGAAAGTTTGTTTTCAGACTTTGGTACCATTTGCAACAGGCTGGAGGAAAAAGAGGTAGTCCTCCTTATAACTTTTAGCCCAGTGATTGGGGCATTCACCCAAGATGTGGGGAACCTGGGAATTCTATCCTCTGCCTTATTTGAAGCAGGATGTGAATTTGGGTCTCCCACATCTCACCAGTGTGCACTGGACTGTGGGATATTCTGGGGCAGTCCTCTCTCCATCTCTCCTGTTGAAACTGTTCTACTTTGTTTAAAATACTGAAATAGTGGACTCACCATCAGTTGGAATCGTTAACATTAGATTAGATATTTTTCTATCCTTTAACCCAGCTTCTGGAAATAATTCTATGGCCTGGGTAGGTGGGGTATCAGGCAGGGTGGTCGTGGTGGTCTCTTCTGGACTTCAAGTCTATGTATATATGAATTCCCCTGTTCATTCCCTTCCTTCATGGGCCATGGAGAAACCAGGAAGCTATGCATTGCCCTCTACATGCTTATAGCACTTGCAGCTCTGCATTAAGATAACGATTGTAATCTCATGCTTCAGGGCTTCAGCCAGTGGCCGGCAAGGGTCAGGAAGGGTCGTTCCCCCACCCGCTCCACCCCAATGCGTAACTGGTCAGAAGTATTATGGGTTGGGTTTTTTGCCTTCTTCTAAAGCACAATGCATGACCACAGCTGGAGATGGGATACTAGATCGGGCAGACCTGTGCTCTGAGGTTGTACAAATAATCCTTTTAGATGACTAGTTGGTGTCTTCCTCACACACTCATGGTCCAACTGATCACCAGATCTGGGGTTGGGAAGGCATTTTCCTCCAAGGTCAGATTGGTAGGGAACTTTTGGCTTTTTCACTTTCCTCTGCAGCACGGAGCATGGATTACCTGCTATGATGACCTGGACTGATCCCACTTAATCAATTTCCTACCATTCCAGGGACTTGGGCACAGGTTGGGCACTTCAGTGTTTCCTATTCTCTGGCTATGACACAACAGTTTAGACTCCTGAGGGCTAAAATCCTTTAGGCTGACCCAAGTTATTGGGCTCAACATAGGGATAACTGTGTAGAATTAAATTTTCTGAGGTACACAGGAAGTCATACTGCGTGATCTGATGGTCCCTTCTGACCTGAAACTCTATGAAATCTATGAAACATGATATGAAACACTATCCTTACTCAGAGTTCAATGGTAAAAAATGCTTACAGATGTGCTCACACAGATGTTATGATTTTTTTAAAGAGGAACGCACAAAAATGTTTCACTTGGTCAATGCTGTCATTAAAATTAGATCAGACTGTGATTTTTCCTCTGTTAAGCTTTCCCATAATGGGTTCCATGTCTTTTAACTTTATTAGACATTACATATTACACTACTCTGTAATGCAATATCCAGATAATTTAGTTTTCTGTTTGTCTACATAGTATTGGGAGTTATCCCTGTAAATAAACTGATACACTAGAAAAAAGCAGTCTGTTTGGTGTTTTCTTTTTCATGTATGAAATACTCAGCAATTACTCTGAAAATTAAACTTCCTAAAAGAGAATTCTTCTCCCTTATGCAAGCTAAAGAATCAAGAATTTGTATCTGGCAGGAAAGGGCAGGTTTTTCAGCAGTTGTGGGATGGTCTCTTTTAGGTCATGGAGTGGTAGCAGTCATTTCACAGATGCTACTGCAGCTTTACACACAAACACACCCAATGGGGGTTTTAGCTGTTAGAACTTCACACCCACAAACCCACTAACCATGCCATAGTCTACCTTCAAGCCATTCCTTTGTGTATGGAGGTTGCAGAGCAGATGCACCCCTGCAGAACACAACTCCACAGTCCTAGGTGGGGGTTCCATACTGTACCCCTTCTGTACAGTGTAACTCACTAGTTTTATAGCAATCTGAGATTTCCACTGCCCTTAGTTGGGTTGAAGGATTTATCCATTAACATTTAGATCAATTGGGCTGCCCTTGCAAGAAATTAACACATTGGCAGGTAACTTTCAGCTTAAAATTTTGTTTTCATTCCAGCAGGTGAGGTATTATAGAAAGAACATTGTATATAATTTTACTGTGACTTACTATGTATCTGACCTTGAACAGCATGCTTTCCATATTTTCCCTGTTCATAATATCCAGCACTTGGATATTTTGTAAAAACTCTGTTGCTGTTCAACGGTAATTTTTCCCAGTAAAATGGAAATCAAACAGGGTCCTGCCATCTATCGCTCCCCACCTGCTTACATGCTGATTCATTGATGAGGACAAATCTGTGTGTAGAGGGGGCATGCAGGCCCCGCCTCTGACTCAGTGGTCTGTGCGGTTGCAGTATCTACTGAGGAGATTGCTGTGTAAGTGAATCTCTGCTATACTATATCCAGTTTACTACAAGTGTTCATTTTCAGATAGCCTGTCTATATTGTCAGACAAGGAACTAAGTGACCATACTGATCAGCATCCTATTATCAGTTCATTATTGTACCTTCATCTGTATTCAAATCAACTAGCTATTTAAGGAATCTCCTTTTCAGACACCAGAGGTAAATCCAAAGGAGCTTGTTGGCTTTAACAAGGCAAGTTGTAAGACAGACTGTGATAGAAACTGGGACGGAAGTTTTCTGTCAGAAACTATTCTCTTTATTGGCTCTTCTCAGAGGAATACCTTATTGCTTAAGATGAGTGGCTGCAGAAAGCGCTGTAAACGTGAAATATTGAAATTTGCCCAGTACCTTCTCAGGCTAATCACAGGTTCTCTTCATACAGGTAATGATTCTTTTTCTTTATAGTCAAAATGTGCAGTGTGGTAACATTGTAGCTAAGTTTAAAATAGTCAGTATATTGCTTTGTGCTGTGAACTGTTCATCTTGTAAAAAAATACAGTATAATGAATTTACGGAAGTATACGGCTAAGTGTAATAATTTAAGGAATTAATAGCTAAGTATAATGAATTATTATATACAGTTCTGGTTTTGCTACTGTATATATTGACTGTATAATTACATTCACACCTGAATTAGAAGTGTGTGTGTGTGTGTGTGTGTGTGTGTGTGTGTGTGTGTGAAAGAGAGAGAGAGATGTAATAGAAAGTACACACACACTGTGTGCAGGGAATTGTTAGTTTTTTTTTTCTTACCTTCTCTTGCTTACGTTGTTTTACCTGGGCAATCAGATTACAGTGTAGAAAACTGACATTAATATTCTCTTACAGGTTACTAGGGTTTTTGCTGATCTTGTACTGTAAATCAGCTAGGTGTTAATATAACATTTAAAATCCCATTATAAAATATCTATACAAAGCATTGACCTTGAGAGCATTTAAAATCTGTGAAATACCTGTGATACATTTGTTCTGACATTACAGTAACTGAAATAAAAATTCATAAGCTTATATTGTTGCTTTTTTAAAATTTGGACCAAATGCTAAATTTGGACAAGTAGCTGATTTTGCTTTTAAAATACAAGGCTCAGCAGACAATGCAGGTGTACTCTTAAATAACACTTTGGAAAATATACTTTTTCCACTGTAATAGGCATTCTTCATAGTCGTGCCAGATGACAGAGATACATAGGCTGGCTTGTATAATAGCATGTCATTCTGGAACACTAAAATATAACTGCTTTTTTTGGATGCTAAATATAACTTTTAATTTACTTTCTTGATCAAAACATAAATCAGAACTCTGAGTACAGTATTAATATGTAATAATTAAAAATACTAAAAACTATTGTTGAAAAATAAATTCCATTCAAATCAGTATAAGTAACAACTTTCTGAATAAATTTTCAAAAGTTACTGATGTTGATCTTGAATATGTTTACTTAAAAGTCAGTGCTAGGAGACTTGAAACAAAATTACAAAGATTAAATTTCATAAATAATTGTGATATTGTTAAATAGAAGGAGTGGCAAATGTCAATGTGTAGTTAGTAGCCATTATGGTATAAACATTGACAACCAGGGTTTAAATAAGGGTGTTCTAGCTTTGAACCTCTGTTATGGCCTTTTGGTAACGCTGAGTACTGTACAAAGTTCATTAATAGCAACTAACTATATAATTGTTGTCTAAAGCAGGGGTGGGCAACCTTTTTGGCCTGAGGGCCACATCGGGGTTGCGAAATGGTATGGAGGGCTGGGTAGGGAAGGCTGTGCCTCCCCAAACAGCCTGGCCCCTGCCCCCTTACTGCCCCCCTCAGAACCCCCTGACCCATAGAATCCCCCCCACCCCCCGCTCCTTGTCCCCTGACCGCCCCCTCCCGGGACCCCACACCCTATCCAACCCCCCCGCTCCCTGTCCCATGACTGTGCCCCAGGACCCCTGTCCCTAACTATCTCCCTAGGACGCCACCCCCTATCCAACCCCCCCCAATCCCTGTCCTCCCAGACCCCTCGGGATCCCACCCCCAATCCAACCCCTTCCCCCCGTTCCCTGTCTCCTGACTGCCCCTCCGCCCCATCCAACTGCCCTCTGTTCCCTGACTGCCCCCCGGGGCCTCCTGCCCCTTATTGAACCCTCCCTACCCCCTTACCATGCCACTCAGAGCGGCAGGAAAGGCTTATTTGAAAGCCTGGGAGGTGGGCAGGCACAAGCCACGTTACCCGCATGGCGGAGTTGCTGCAGGGGAGGGGCCGGGTTGAGCCGCCCCGGCCGGGAGCTCAGGGGCTGTTCAGGACAGTCCCGCGGGCCAGATGTGGCCCGCGGGCCATAGTTTGTCCACCCCTGGTCTAAAGCCTCCCTATCTTTGTATTTAGAATAAATACCGTTTCTTGTTCCAGGACTTTCTTAAAGGGTATGTCTACACTACAAAATTAGGTCAAATTTATAGAAGTCGATTTTTTAGAAAGCGATTTTAGACAGTCGATTGTGTGTGTCCCCACTAAGCGCATTAAGTCGGCAGAGTGCGTCCACAGTACCGAGGCTAGCGTCAACCTTCAGGGTGTTGCACTGTGGGTAGCTATCCAACAGTTCCCGCAGTCTCTGCCACCCAGTGGAATATCGGGTTAAGCTCCCAATGCCTGATGGGGCAAAAACATTGTCGTGGGTGGTTTTGGGTACGTGTCGTTAGTCACCCCTCCCTTCGTGAAAGCAATGGCAGACAATCGTTTTGCGCCTTTTTTCCATGCGGGCACCATACCGCTTTCAGCAGATGGTGGAGTAGGTCTGCAAACTGTTGTCATCGAATGACCGCTTCAGCTGCCACTCTGCTCTCCTGATGCTATGAATCCACCTCGCAGGTCCTCTATATGACCGTCGTCATCCACCACTTCTGCTGCCACTCTGCTCTCCTGCTCTCCTGGTGGTCTCTCAGGGCCGCTTCTGCTGCAACTCTGCTCAGCTGCTCTTGTCTCTCCATAATATGGCAAGCGTGCCTCCCACTCAGCTGTTGTGTCCTGGCAGCAAACAGTGCAGTAGGTCTGCAAGCTGGTCATCCAACCACCGCTTCCCCTGCAATTCTGCTCTCCTGCAGTCGCCATACTACGGCAAGTATGGAGCCTGCTCAGATCACCGCAGCAGTTATGAGCATTGTAAACACCTTGTGCATTATCATGCAGTATATGCAGAACCAGAACCTGCAAAAGCAGGCGAGGAGACAATGGCAGCGCGGTGACGAGAGTGATGAGGACATGGACACAGACTTCTCTCAAAGCATGGGCCCCAGCAATTTGGACATCCTCGTGGCAATGGGGCAGGCTCATGCCATGCAACGCTGATTCTGGGCCCGGGAAACAAGCACAGAGTGGTGGGACCGCATAGTATTGCAGGTCTGGGATGATTCCCAGTGGCTGCGAAACTTTCGCATGCATAAGGGCACTTTCATGGAACTTTGTGACTTGGTTTCCCCTGCCCTGAAGCGCAAGAATACCAAGATGAGAGCAGCCCTCACAGTTCACAAGCGAGTGGTGATAGCCCTCTGGAAGCTTTCAATGCCAGACAGCTACCGGTCAGTTGGGAATCAATTTGGAGTGGGCAAATCTACTGTGGGGGCTGCTGTGATCCAAGTAGCCAACACAATCGCTGAGCTGCTGCTATCAAGGGCAGTGACTCTGGGAAATGTGCAGGTCATAGTGGATGGTTTTGCTGCAATGGGATTCCCTAGCTGTGGTGAGGCTATAGATGGAACGCATATCCCTATCTTGGGACCGGAGCACCAAGGCAGCCAGTACATAAACCGCAAGGGATACTTTTCAATGGTGCTGCAAGCACTGGTGGATCACAAGGGATGTTTCACCAACATCAACGTGGGATGGCTGGGAAAGGTACATGACGCTCGCATCTTCAGGAACTCTGGTCTGTATGAACAGCTGCAGCAAGGGACTTACTTTCCAGACCAGAAAATAACCATTGGGGATGTTGAAATGCCTATAGTTATCGTTGGGGACCCAGCCTATCCCTTGATGCTCATGAAGCCATTCCCAGGCACCCTGGACAGTGGTCAGGAGCTGTTCAACTATTGGCTGAGCAAGTGCAGAATGGTGGTAGAATGTGCATTTGGACGTTTAAAAGCACACTGGCGGTTTTACTGACTCGGTTAGACCTCAGCAAAACCAATATTCCCGTTGTTATTACTGCTTGCTGTGTGCTCCACAATATCTGTGAGAGTAAGGGAGAGACGTTTATGGTGGGGTGGGAAGTTGAGGCAAATTGCCTGGCCGCTGATTACGCGGTTAGAAGAGCACAGCAGGGCGTGCTGTGCATCAGAGAAGCTTGGCTGACCTGGCTACGGTGTGACAGTTCTGTTTGTTTCTCCTTGATGAAAACCTGTCCCCTTGGTTCACTCTACTTCCCTGTAAGCCAACCGCCCTCCCCTCCCCTCTTTGATCACCGCTTGCAGAGGCAATAAAGTCATTGTTGTTTCAAATTCATGCATTCTTTATTAATTCGTCACACAAATAGGGGGATAACTGCCAAGGTAGCCCTGGAGGGGTGGGGGAGGAGGGAAGCACCAGGTGGGCGGGGGGAGGAGGGAAGGACAAGGCCACACTGCACTTCAAAATTTATTGAATGCCAGCCTTCTGTTGCTTGGGCAGTCCTCTGGGGTAGAGTGGTTGGCTGCCCAGAGTCCCTCCCTCTCCCCCCCCCCACGTTTTTGGGCATCTGGGTGAGGAGGCTATGGAACTTGGGGAGGAGGGTGATTGGTTACACAGGGGCTGCAGTGGCGGTCTGTGCCTATCCTGCTCCTCAACCATATGCCGGAGTATATCATTTTGATCCTCCAGTAGCCTCAGCATTGCATCCTGCCTCCTTTCATCATGCTCCCTCCACTTGTCCTCTCGGACGTCTCTCCTGTCCTCGCATTCATTTTGTGCTTTCCTGGACTCTGCCATTGTCTGCCTCCATGCATTCTGCTGGGCTCTTTCAGTTTGGGTGGACTGCATGAGCTCAGAGAACATTTCATCGCGAGTGCATTTTTTTCGCCTTCTTATCTACGCGAGCCTCTGGGACGGAGATGCTAATCGCAGTGTTGAAACATTTGCAGCTGCAGGAGGAAAAAAAGGGAGATTAAAATTTAAAAAGACACATTGGCAATTTAAAAGGACGGGCTGATGTTTTGAGGTTAACGTGCAGCACAAACCCAACTAAAGCCCCCCACGCACACCCAATTCTCTGGGATGACCGCTTAACCCCTCCCCCCACCGCATGGCTAACAGTGGAGATGATTTCTTTTCAGCCACAGGGAAACAGCCCAGCAGGAATGGCCACCTCTGAATGTCCGCTTAATGAAATTCCCCTATTTCAACCAGGTGACCATTAATGATAGCACTCTCCTGAGGATAACACAGAGAGATAAAGAACGGATGTTGCTTGAATGCCAGCAAACACCGGGACCACATGCTGCCATGCTTTGTTATGCATTGATTCCAGACTATGTGTGGCCTGCCATGGTAAAGTGTTCTACCATGGAGGACGCAGTGAGGCTGCCCTCCCCAGAAACCTTTTGCAAAGGCTTTGGGAGTACCTCCAGGACAGCTTCATTGAGATGTCTCTGGAGGATTTCCGCTTCATCCCCAAACACGTTAACAGACTTTTCCAGTAGCTGTACTGGCCACGAATGCATCCCAAGTCTCCAGAGGATTAAACATGCTTGCTTTTAAACCATGTATTATATTTACAAAGGTACACTCACCAGAGCTGCCTTCCTCACCTTCAAGGTCCGCTAGCCTGGGTTGGGAGGGTATTGGCTCCAGGGTGATAAACAGTTCCTGGCTGTCGGGGAGAACCGTTTCTCCGCTTGCCTGGTGTGCACTATCCTCAACCTCCCCCTCCTCCTCATCTTCCTCATCCCCAAAATCCCCATTCCTGTTGCGTGAGACTCCCTTGCAGGAGTCCATGTACAGGTGTGGGGTAGTTGTAGGGGCACCCCATAGAGTTGCACGCCGCTCATAGAAGCAGCATGAATGGGGCTCTGATCCCAAGCAGGCATTTGTCTCTTGGGTTTTTTGGTAGGCTTGCCTGAGCTCCTTAAGTTTCTCACAGCACTGCTGCGGGTCCCTGTTATAGCCTCTGTTCTTCATGCCCTTGGAGATTTTTTCAAATATTTTGGCATTTTGTCTTTTGGAACGGAGTTCTGATAGCATGGATACGTCTCCCCATACAGCGATCAGATCCCAAACCTCCCGTTCGGTCCATGCTGGAGTTCTTTTGTGATTCTGGACTCCATGGTCACCTCTGCTGATGAGATCTGCACCGTCACCTGTGATGATCAGCTTGCCACACTGGCCAAACAGGAAATGAAATTCAAAAGTTCACGGGCCTTTTCCTGTCTACCTGGCCAGTGCATCTGAGTTGAGAGTGCTGTCCAGAGCGGTCACAATGGAGCACTGTGGGATAGCTCCCAGAGGCCAATACTGTCGAATTGTGTCCACACTAACCCAAATTCAACCCGGTGATGTCGATTTCAGCGCTAATCCCCTCGTCGGGGAGGACTACAGAAATCGATTTTAAGAGCCCATTAAGTCGACAAAAATGGCTTTGTTGTGTGGCCAGGTGCAGGGTTAAATCGATCTAATGCTGCTAAATTTGACCTAAACTCATAGTGTAGACCAGGGCTTAGTCTCGCATGGTTTGCCCTTTGTGTGTTGTATCAAATGTCAGATTTTTTTGAAATGCTGGTTTCATGTTGCTGTGGGTTGCTATGGAAATTAAGTAATGTACTATATAAGAAGAAAGCTTTTTTGGAAATGAATGCCTGCATTCTCCTACTTTCATAAAGTAGTTTAACCTATTCCTCTGCTTCATACCAGATAAAATGGATTTTCCATTATTTTATTCTGTTTTCAGTTTGTTGTCTCTGCCTACAAGCGTCTTAAATTCATAATTTTGAAACCATTTTCTAGATAAAAGTATAATGAATTATTATGGGTTGGGTTATTATGATAATGAATTTTACATTACATTATCTACTGAAGTTCTTACAGTTAAAATTCGCACTCTAGAACAGTGGCTCTCAACCTTTCCAGACCAATGTACTCCTTTCAGGAGTCTGATGTGCCTTGCGTACCCTCAAGTTTCATTTCACTTTAAAATGACTTGCTTTGAAAATCAGAAATAAAAAGACAAAAGTGTCACAGCGCATTATTAATGAAAAATTGTGAAATTTTAGTTTGTACTGACTTCACTAGTTCATTTCATGTAGCCTGTTGTAAAACTAGGCATATATCTAGATGAGTTGATGTACTCCCTGGAAGATCTCTCTGTACCCCAAGGGGTATGTGTATCCTTGGTTGAGAACCACTGCCCTAGAAGACGCTTGCTTAGTTTACAGTGATAAATTGCTGGAAAAGCGACAGAGAATATGAAGCGTGTCTACTTTATTTTTCTTAAAAACCCTCTATGTTCGTAGTTCTGAGAAAATTGTTTTTAACGTATGTTAACAGACCTCTTCAACACTGAGAGAAACAAGTATTTGAAGAGTTCACTGCTCATATTTACTACAGATACTATTGCAATAATAAGAACGAGGAGTACTTGTGGCACCTTAGAGAAGGTGCCACAAGTACTCCTCGTTCTTTCTGCTGATCCAGACTAACATGGCTACCACTCTGAAACCTATTCCAATAATAATTCCCATGGTGTTCAAAAGTGTGACAAAATAGATATGAAATGTACAGTGCAGTGTGAAATATACCTTAAGATGTATAGGGTTCCTTTTAAGTTCTGATAAAGCTAGTCTATACTTTTACTACAACTGTTGCAATAATAGCCACTGTTCGCATTTTGGCATCTAATGTGTAATTCATTAGACAGCTCCTGAGTGCTTTAGCTGGTAACTAATGAAGACATGGGAAGCTTGGGAAGACATGGGAAAGAGGTAGAATATTATACCTTTTGGGGATACTTAAGAAATGTGCTATTTCTATCCCAAAACAATCAGAAAATACACAACTGATTATCAGAAACAAAATGGTTCTCATGCCTTTGGAAGATGAGCCTTTGTGCTTACAACCCAGGTGTTTTTGTTCTTGTTACTTTATTCATATGATTGACTGTTTTCAATCTTTAAATGTCCATTAATCAGCACAGTAGCTAGTGTCCTTGAATAGCTTTTGCAGTTGCAAGGTTTCTCTCTTGTATTCTGTCATGTTTAGATTATGGTATAAAACTATATATGTAACCAAGTGTATATTGGTATAAAGTCTGCTGAAGGCAGTGCAGTAACAATAGTGTAACACTCTCATTAGTTACAATTTCACGACACACATTGCTGTTTAAGATACCATTATGTGTCCCAATATTTAGAACATTAAAATAACCATAATGCTTCAAATACCAGTGTGTGTTAATGTCTTAAAATGTGACTCATCCTTGACTTTCATCACAAGAATAACCCTACTCTCATCTGTGGGACTACTCACATGCTTAAGGTTAAATATTCACATACATCTGTACTGAATCAGGGCTTCAGAGGTGACCCCCATATGAATAAATCAAAATTTCTCTTTCTTTTTTTCCCTTAGCAAAATGGATCTTTATCCCCATTTGTTTGTTCCTAACCATACTGGGTCACCAGCATCTGGGTTGTGGAAGGGAGTCTCTACGCAATAGAGCTGTCTTAATTTTTTAACTTTTTTTTAAAAGGAACAATTCTGGGGAAAAAACTTTTTTAACCCAATTCTACGACAGACACTTGATCCAGTTCCATGTATCTAGTCTTCTGTCTAGCAGATTTTCAATTACTTTCAGATAGCCCTTTTCAAATGCCAAGAACACTTGATAAGTCATTTCACCAATTCCTACTGTATGTTCTTTGAAGCATCCTGGCTGAAGCATCAGCCATTCGTCAGGAGCACTGGAACTAATGTAAAGGATTTTGTGGTGCATCTGAGGAAAATGCATTTGGGTATTCAGATGCAACAGAGATTGGCACAATATAAACACCTAGATAAATACCAGCGATTACAAGTGTTTGTGCCCCTTCCTCCATGTGCTTTGGAGCAGGAAATTGAAATTTAGCAGGGGGGTTGTCTTGGTCTGAGTGATGTGCTGTTTGCCACTCCTGTGAAAATCCACCAACATTTGGCCAAGATATAAATCACAGTTGACATATGCTCAACAGAGATTTCTTAGATTTTTAGCAGCTAAAATCTCCAAAGATTCTGTCCTTACTGAGCATTTTCAGACCTCTCACAGTTACTACATTGGACCCAGACTATATGCATGTTTCTTCCACACAGAATGACTGAGCATGCTCCATCCCCTCATAGTTCTTATGTATGACAGGGCTGTGGATGGTCCAGCCTCAGAGTGACTGAGCATGTTTGCTCCAGTTCAAGGCTACAGAGGTGAAGCTGTAATGGCCCTGCAATGGCTGCATCTGGATGAGTTAGGGCCAGCTGCCAAAACGGAGAGCAGTGAGCCCCTGTCTTCTGTGCTCAGTCACTCCTTGTCCCAATCTACTTTGTCCTCCTCCTGGTCTGGCTTTTGTCCCCACTGCATTCAAATCAAACTGCTTCTTCCTCCATGCTCCCAGGCAGTGTGGAGGAGAAAGCCATTTGATTTGAATGCACCGTGGACAAAAGCCCAGGAAGAGGAAAAAGTAGATTGGAACAAGGGTCCAGTGAGACTGGTACTGGAGGGGTGAGGGAGAGAAACTCGAAGTTGGAGGAGGAGGACTGGGACTGTTGGGAAAACAGATTGGGACTGGGTGTTGGGAGGGGAAGAGACTGGAAGCTGGGTTGAAGATTGGACAGGTGACAGCAAGCCTGCAGGGGAGATAAGAGTGTCTGGGCAAGGAGATTAGGACTGGGATCAGAACCCAGAGGAGTGGAGACTGGGAATATGTAGACAAGCAAAATGGCTTTTTGTTCCACTTCTAAGGGAGGGGAAGAGACAGGACTTGACAAGAGACATGTTAGAAGGGATGGGGCAGAAGGGGGTCAACCTTGGGATAAGGGTCTGTGCCCATTGAAGCATGTTTCCCTCTAAAGCCTGGAATGGAACTCAAGATCCTTGAATCGCACCATTCCTCTGCTGTCAGCAAATATCTATGTAACCCACTGGTTAAGTGTCTCATCCCCCTCTAGTGCTGGTCCACATAGAGGATAACAGCCGATTACTGCTATCAGTTACTCCATTAACTCTAGTGGCAGAGGTCTGTGCAGTCCCCACCCTGCTGATGTGACCTAGGTGATGCCATATGATGGAAACGAACATTATAAGGGTTGCAAAGTCAAGCACTCCAAAGTTATCAAATGCTGGAATTAAGGTTGCCTGGTTTGACCTCCTTGTGTATATGCATTATGATAGTGTTTACTTACATGAACACACAGGACTTCTGCCTCATCCAGGACCCAGGATAGACCTGTTCTGGGAAGAATCAGGGTTGCAGAGTGTAGGAAGATGTCTATAGGACCCTGACTCAGTTGTTGCAGAAGTTGGAAGGTGTCTAGTGCATGAGGCAGGGGATTTTAGGAAGAGAAAGAAAGGTCTCATGGTTAAATAGTTGAATGTTTTTATGGAGAACTGGATTCTATCACTGTCCTGCTCTAGAGTTCATACATGATGCTGGGCAAGTCACTTACACTAAATTTTTCACGGTTGATCATTAACTGTGTGTTCCTCTGTTCTGGTTGTCTGATTTGAGATGCTGAGATCTGATTCACAGAAGTGCTCGCACTCACAGCTGCAATCAATGAGAGCTGTGTTTGAATATAGAGAGTACATAATACTCTGAAAAATCAAGTCCTATGCATCTCAAGCTGGGCACCCAAAATTAATGGATACTTTTTACCTTAGTCTCTATGTGCCTCAGGTCCGTATCTGTAAAATGGGGATAATAACATCCCCTCAATTCACAGGGGTGTTTGTAAAGATAAATTAATGTTTGTGAAGCAGTAGGGTACAACAGTGATGAAGATTTTGAATAGAGTGCAGTAGATAAGGCCGACAGTGTCAGTGAATAATGAAAATAACACAAAAAAATTAATAGCTGCTCATTAATTGAGCATCATCTATCCTATGCACTGAATGAGGCAGAATTTAAAAAATAGGGGAAAATAGAATGTGATCATATAATATGTCATAATGCATATGTCCAAGGGGACCAAATTAAGATTACAGAGGCAACGTTAATACTGGCGTTTCTTAATTTTTGAGTGCTTTCTATGTAGTCTTTGAGTTAATTTATAAATTTTAAATCTAGAAAACTTATGCTTTCAGGCACTTTTATCTGGCTCCAGGGTTAGCTGTGTCAATATCAAAGAAAGTGTTTGTGAATTTAAGATGGTTCTTGCTGAGTGTGTGTTTCTTGATGGTTTTTAGTAAGAGAAGAATTTGATAGTTATGCTCTATGAGGGCACGGATCTGTTGTAAACTGAACTATAGCTAGGGTGACCAGATGTCCCCTTTTTATAGGGACAGTCCCGATTTTTCGGTCTTTTTCTTATATAGGCTCCTATTACCCCCCACCCCCTGTCCCGATTTTTCACATTTGCTGTCTGGTCACCCAAACTATAGCCAAAAGATCACTCACAGCCTGCTCATACGTCAAAATGAAT
Source organism: Chelonia mydas (assembly GCF_015237465.2). Lineage (NCBI taxonomy): Eukaryota > Metazoa > Chordata > Testudines > Cheloniidae > Chelonia > Chelonia mydas. The sequence goes on from NC_057852.1 coordinate 108,170,390, forward strand.
TGCAGCTTCTCATGCATGGCAGTAAGGAGGAGACCTTCTTCTGATGAATCTCCCCCATCCTTGCAGAAGTGGGAAAGAAGCTGCACCTCTGTCACTGTCTTCCCTCAGACACCCCTGGAATATTTTCTGAGGTCTAGGATTCATACATGGGGCAAGGGGACCTAAGTGGAGCTGGGGGACATCCCCACCCCACAGGGACTACAACCCCCCCTCCCCTGGGATCCCTTTCTGTTCTATGAAGCCCCCTTGGAAGAGGGCTCAGGAGCAGTTTCAGTCTGGGGAAAGCAGTGGGGGCCAGCTTACCAGTGTACAATTAAAGGCTTCTGAACCATGTCCTTGCACCTACAATGGATCCCTTGGTGATATCAATAAAAAATGCTTCGGGTAAACCCTTTGCTTCGTGTGTGTGGAGGGATTCAGAGGAAACTCTGAGGGATACCTCAGAGAGTTTTCACTCCTGCAGTGATCCTTGCCACCGGCTTTGACAACAGGGTAGAGTGGTCTGGGGTTTTAGATGTACAACCCACAGCCTCGCTGGCATGCTTCTGTGTTGTCCTCTATTATCAAATTTTCTTTTCAAAATACAGCTCCAAAAAATGATTACATAGTAAACTAAAGATTAATTAAAATAAAACCTTTTAGATAATCATAATATGGGTGTAACGATCTTGTTAGTAACAGTAGTTAAACATTCCAGAAAAACTTTCTTTAGAGAACAGAGGTTATGTAAAAAAAGAATGCTGGGACTAATTAACTCTAACTTTTACATTTAATTATACAGGCTTTTTCCCTCTTGTATTTTAATGCAGAATTTAATGAACAAAACTTGGAGAACATTTTGCAGTTAATTACTGAATGGTATATTTAAGTACATCTAATGAAATAACTCCAGCAAATGGTTAGAGCCCTCTTCTTCAAGGGATACTTGGTACAAGCAAATATTTTGCCTGCTTGTTTTGTGCAAAAGCTGAGAAGTTTCTGGTCAAATAAATATAGTGCCTTTTAAATTTGTCTGACCATACCTTTGACTAGGCAGGCATTTCCGTTATTAAAGTTACAAATGGGTGATGCAGTATCTCAGAGGTGAAATGATAAATTTAATGTTCTAAGTAGGCTTAGGTTATGTCCACACTATGGACCTTACAGCGGCACAGCTATACCGCTGCCGCTGCGCCGCTGTAAGGTCTCCTGTGTAGCCGTTCTATGCTGGCGGGAGAGAGGTCTCCCACCAGCATAATTAAACCACCCCCAAAGAGTGGCAGTAGCTATGTCGGCAGGAGACACTCTCCCACAGACAGTGCTGTCCACAAAAGTGCCAGTGACACGTATATCGGTTGGGGTGTGTTTTTTCACACCCCTGACTGAGAAAAGTTTTGCTGGCAATAGTGCTAGTGTAGACAAAGCCTTAGATTATTATTCTTCATAGATTATCTAATGGTCCCTTCTGGCCTTAGAATGTGAGTCTAATGGCAAGAGGGGGATTTTGATTAAATATTCCCCCAACTCTCCAATTAATTTAACCTTTTTAATAGTGATTTTTTCCACAAATGTAGTTGGATTTTCTGAAATCATTCACCAAATAATTTCTGTGATTGATTCACAGCTTGTTTGCAGGCAGTTCATTGTGAATATTCAAAGCTTTTTTCCTGCCTGATTGGTCACATGGTGTGCTACTTTCCCCTGACTGGATAGATGCACTTCTTAATCCTGGCCTCCAATAAAGGGATTTTCTAAAAAGTTTCCAGTATTGCCAATGCTGATGTAGCAATGGACAGGCTCTATAGCTGCAATCAATTTTAATGTTGGACCAATTAAACTGGCTCAGGACAAGTCTAAATGAGAAAGTGTTAAAAATGGCTGTAGTCACTGGAGTCTTAGCTGCACTAGGGCCCCTCATGTTGCAAGCACTAGTGCAGACTGCATTGGTTGATGTTAGCAGACTAATGTAAAAAAGGGTCCAAGTGTGGGGTTTCCAATGCAAATGCTGCCTCAGACTTTGGAGAAAGGGATGTTTTCTTTCTTAGGGACTGAGGAGTGGGAAACGATAAGCAGAGGTTGAATGTGGTGTTTTGATATTTTTTCCTTTCTGTTAAGCACAATTTTGCTAGGAGGGCAAGGTTTGGAGAGAAAATTTCTTTCCTAAAGTTGTTATAAGGGGAAATGGGATGAAGATGACTTAAAAAAAAACTGTTTTACTACAATTCCTGTAAAAGAAAAGTGTTGGAACATTTCTCCTCTATAGAAGTTTGAGCTCAGGAATCTACCACAGCTATGCAGTAGGTGACTGAGTGTTAAATTAAAAGCAAACAAAAGTAAATAGGGAACTGAAAAGCATTCGGTAAATGGATTTAGCTCCAAGTTATGGCTTTGGCAGAAGGAAAGGAAATCAGTTATTTATTGATTTTTTTAATTTATAAAACTACAGTTCAGCACTTGATTTGTTGGTTGATGGTGAGTGTACTATATAAACATTGGCCTGGTTCTCTATTCACTTACAGTATATCAGTTTAACTCAGTTTACACTGATATAAGTGAGAGGAGAATCACACACCTAGATTGAGGCAATGCCCCCAGATTGAGGCCATCTTCATGAGATGGGTATGTTCTACCCAAGCATTTTCTGAGGCAGAGGCTAGAAATGAGCAAGTATCAAGGATTATAGAGATTCAGTGAGAAGCATGGAACAATACAAATAACTGCCACCAACCCTGCTAAAGCAACACATTTGAAAAAGTACATCATGCACAGTGCAACATAGTAGGTAATGGATTCAGTCACAGTTTCTTTATTTTACACAAGCAAAAGGACTCAGCTAAAGGACATAAATTGAGCACTGTAACCCTGACTCAGGTAAGCACATTGTCAAGGTTCCTTCCCCACTCTGAACTCTAGGGTATAGATGTGGGACCTGCATGAAAGACCCCCGAAGCTTATTCTTACCAGCTTAGGTTAAAAACTTCCTCAAGGTACAAACTTTGCCTTGTTCTTGAACCCTATGCTGCCACCACCAAGCGTGTTAAACAAAGAACAGGGAAAGAGCCCACTTGGAGACGTCTTCCCCCCAAAATACCCCCCAAGCCCTACACCCCCTTTCCTGGGGAAGGCTTGATAAAAATCCTCACCAATTTGCATAGGTGAACACAGACCCAAACCCTTGGATCTTAAGAACAATGAAAAAGCAATCAGGTTCTTAAAAGAAGAATTTTAATTAAAGAAAAAGTAAAAGAATCACCTCTGTACAATCAGGATGGTAAATACCTTACAGGATAATCAGATTCAAAACATAGAGAATCCCTCTAGGCAAAACCTTAAGTTACAGAAAGACACAAAAACAGGAATAACCAAAAAAACAGGAATGTACATTCCATTCAGCACAGCTGGGATGGCTAACAGTGGGTCCAGAACTTTTGCATGAAGAAAGCTACACTTCTGGAGCTTTGTGAGCAGCTTGCCCTGACCCTCCAGCACAAGAACACATGTGTGAGAGTGGCCTTGCCAGTCCAGAAGTGAGTTGCTATGACCGTTTGGAAGCTTGCTACCTGGGACTAATACGGGTCCGTTGCCAACCAGTTTGTTGTTGGAAAGTTGATTGTGGGTAAAGCAGTGGTGGAGATTTCTGAGGTTTCTGAGGCACAGTAACACAATCCTGAAGTAATTGCTGGCTTCGAGAAAATGGAGTTTCCAACTGTGCCGGGCCATTGATGGGATTCTTGTGCTCATAGTGTGCCCTCCTCAAGGAGCACATGAGTACATAAATCCATTGTTATGCAGGCTCTCGTGGACAACAGATGGCAACTTATGAATTGCAATGTGGGTTGCACTGGGACGATCCATGATGCTTGGGGTTTTTGCCGATCATGAGTCTATATTCGTGGACAGGCTGGAACACCATTCCCACCAAATGACATTATCATAAATGTACTTACTGTCCCCACTGTTATCCTGGGGGACCCCACATTTGCCTTGGCTTATGAAACCGTACCCTGATTTCAGAAACCCTGGCAAAAGGCAATGTAATTACACTCTCAGCAGGTGTAGAATGGTAGCTGAATGTGCTTTTGGCAGATTTAAATCCCATTGGAAATGTCTACTGACCCGTTTGGGTGCCAGTATTATCAATGTTGTCCATGTTATTGTGGCTTGCCGTCTTCTTCATAATCTTTGTGAAGTCACAGGTGAGCCATTTCCCCCTGAATGGAGCTATGACAGCCAGGGGTCACTGAATAAGTACACTCAGCCAGACAATTCACCTATCACAGCTGGAAATGGATGCACCCACACAACAACAGAAGTCAGGGATACTTTGTGTCCCACAATGTGGGCTTCTGTGACTCAATGGAAGAGGGGCAATAGTACCTTTAAGAATATGCTTGTAGGGGGTGGTGATGAGGCTCCTTGATTGTAGTGGATTTCAGTGCATGGTGAGGGATGAGGAGTTGATTGCCGTGCAATGCACTTATGTATGACATGACCACGTATGAAATGTGGGGTTGGGGAGAGGGGTGATTCACAGTATGGATTGATGTAAGGAAGTGATTGAAGTATGGATTGTGTACCTGACTGTATAGACCAAGGGTAGTCAATTATTTTTTGTCAAGATCCAAATTTCTTGGTCAAGGTATAGTCAAAGTCCAGACTCTAGAGAAAATAATAATAAAAAACAATAATGATATTAAGTAAATAAAAAGATTTTGGGGTCCATTCAGAAATGTCTGGCAGTCCAGCTTTGGCCCATTGTCTGCCTATTGACTACCCCTGGTATAGAGGAATTGTGTTCACATACTAATTCTGATCATGTGTTGACCTTTATTATTTTAAATACACATTGTCTGATGTGATGCAGTGATAGCAATAAACTTTCTTGATAAAATAAATAGCTTTATTTATAAACATGTATTGGAAAATTACAACATTCACCCATTGCCAGACAGGCCAGTAGCCATTATCACACCAACACACCAGTAACAACAAAACCTTTTTAAAAAGTGCATGAACAAGTACAAACAGTGGAACTGTGTACAAGTCAGAAATCCTGTACTGTTTTATATCCCTTGATCCCCTGTTCTTTTCCCATTTGCTGCTCACTTGGCACTGGGGAAGTGGGATGGAGGCATCCACAGGGGAAAGGATCAGTATGGATGGCTGAATGGGGCAAAGTTACCCTGCTATCCCTAGCCACTCATGGGGACCAACTGAATGGGCCACACAGCCACGGAGTCTTCCAAGCTGTTTCTGTACTGCATCACAGTGTACTGAGTAGAGGACTCAGGCTGGGTGTGCGTGATCCAGCAGAAGTCGGTACTCTGGTGGCCATTAGTGATAGCAGCTGCTCAAACAGTTTATTCTGCTGAGCTCTGTCCTCCTTCCTTAGCTGCCAGGAACTGCAAAGCAAATGCCTGCTCCAGCGCTGAAACCCTGTCCTCAAGTTGTGCAGCCAGCCTGAGCCTTTTCTCTTTGGCACTGGACCTGCTTGTTGGCCCTCTCCAGAACTTCAACCATGAGTTGGTCATGGAAACGCCTCCTCTTGGAATGGTCTGGGAAGGTTCGTTGGCCCAGGCTTCTGCTGCAGTGTGGGGAGCCGTGGGGGTGCTAGAACAGGACAAGACACAGCAGGTTATTGTCTCAACTAGCTCAGTGCAAAAGCACAGAAAAATCCTTGTGGAATTCCAAGGACATAAAATGATACTTTTCCAAACTGAACCTCAACATGTTGTGAGAGGGATGCTTCAGACCACAGTGAAAGAAGTGCAGAGACAACAGTTAAGTTAAAAATGCAAAGCTGCTTTTTGATTTCTATCAATTGCAGAACTACTTTAATTGGGATGGGGGCATCAGTAGCCATGCTATAAAAGCTGCATTTTTTCAGGCCTTCCACATTTTTGAGGACATAACAGTTCTTATGGTGCCTGACTGGCAAAGGGAGATGTTATTCCAAGCTGCTGCTGGGAAACTTGCAGTGAATGCAACTGAAGTATTCAAACATATAGTGACTGAATAGCACATCTACGAGTGGAGTGGGCTGGTCAGTTACCAAGGTAACCCTGGGAAATACACCCTTCCCAGAATGTGACTACCTATCTGGAGTTCCTGCTTCAAGGAAAGTTTGCAGTTATCAGCACCTGGGATTGGATCAGAATTCATGAGGGAGTCAATAGGATGTTGCATTAGCTTCCACATGACTTAGTCTGATAGGGCTGCATGCAAACACACACAATTCCACAGCCATCTTTCTTACCTCTCTGCCATCCCTGGCACATTCCTGGACAAAATTTCAAAGCCCTGTCATAATAGGGGCAATTGATTTTTTTCACCCATTTAAATGGACTAGATTTGTAAATGGAGCACATTTCCACCTTCAGTCCCACCCCACAGTTCACTGTCTCCAGGTGGCTTGATAGACCACTGAGCAGTTCAGAGAGGCACACTTACAGGCATAGTAATGTAAGTTGTTGTTTTTAAGAAACGGGAATGAACCTAGCAAAAATCTGTGCTTTTCCTGTAAAAAATCACCCTGAAGGTATTTTTTACTGTTTGCATTTTGTCACCATTTTGAACTCCACATGGTGGGATGGGGAAGGGAGATAGGGACACCTGGGCACTGGCATACTATCCGCCATAAGCAGATACATGCTGCTAGCCCTGGCATTTCATAACTTCTGTGTTGGTTCAGAGAGCGGGCATCCCTCCCATTACTGTATTAATAAACATTAAAATGGAGCCAGAAACTTGCTGGGCTAAAGGACAACTTCTGTCCATCCTGTGTCTACTGCAAGCTTTGTGGTGGGCTGTTCCTCAGGGGGAGCATCAAACAGCTCCTACAAGGATGGCTCCAGGATGTGCTGCTGCTTCTGCACCAGAGCCTTGTGTGAGACTGGTTTAAGCAGCAGAGTGACTTCATTGTTCTCACTTGATGCCAGCTGCTGGCTGCCATCAGTCCTTATGCTGGATTCTGGGGCCAGGAGGGCACCATCCTGGCTAACCAGGTCATCATCAGCACACTGCCCAGCACCCAGTCAAAGTCCTCATGAAATGGACATAATGTCAGTGAGTTGTCTGAGGTACAGTTGTCGTCCCTGGCTTTCCTTTGCTCAATCTTGAGCTACTTAATCCACTCCCTGTGCTGGTCACTGGTCTGGGAAATTTGCAACATTGCCATCTTCTTTGCTATTTGCTGGTATGCGCGATCGTTCCTGGTACTCTTACTGAAGTCCATTGTTTTTCTGGCCTTGCACCAGAGACTTACGAAAATCTGGCTGTGCTCCTGTGACCATGAAGCAGTGCGCTACACAGAAGGCTCTCTGATGATGTTTTTGAAGCTTGGTGATTAGAAAACAATGGAAGGGGTAAAGACTGACTCACCAAGCTGCTGCACTATACCAAGGGGGGCTGCTTCCAATTTCACTGAAGTCTATCGGAGATTTGTGGGATAGAGAAGACAAAGGAAGTTGGCACATGGGATTGGGGGATACTTTTGGCAGACTCTCATGACCCGAGTTGTGGGGGGGCTGTGTCTGCACTGCAAAGCAATAGGGCTCGAACCCTTGGTCCTGCTTGACCCAGGCTCAGACCCTCCATCCGCACAGGTCCTAGACCCCTACATCGAAGCCCAAGTCTGAGAGATTTGTGTGTAGATAGAAGTGGGATTTTGGGCTCAAGGCTGAGTCTGAGCTCAGGCCTACATTGTGGTGTAGACATTGCTGTTGATTAAGATAAGAGCTGTGAGGATGCATTATTTTAAAGAGAAGATGGTATGGATACAGTTTAATAGAAGGAAGCACTGACTGACCCCATTACTCTGAGTGCATGTAATTGGTTGTTCACGTGCGGACAATCAAGCAGTACATCCAACGCATGCGTGATAGCAAGGTATGTAAGTGGCTATGTAATCCAGCAGCTTGCAGACTTTCTGAAGTTAACAGACTGATTCAGCTGGGAGCCATCAGACTGTTCCAATATTTTGTTTAAGACATAGGACGAGCAAAGACAATGCACATTTCACATAACACCAAACTGATTTCCAAACTTCATCCCCCATAAATATCCCATTGATTTCATTGGGGCCAGGATTTAGATTTTGGTTCTTCAATGCACTTTGTTGTGCTTACTGGGGAAGCTGAGTAATGGAGACTATTTACCACTGGTAACATTGACCAGCACAACATTTGGCCAAAACTTTCCATAGTTTGAATAACCTCTCTAATTTCATCTAACTCAGAGAGCCTTCAAGATGCTCCCACAAAAGCCTTAGTCCCTATCTAAAGACTTCCTTTTTTTACTTTAATTTAGCGCAAGAAATGTCAGCCACAAATGAAGTTATGATCCTGAGTAATGCTTCTTATTGAAAAGTTGTTGGAGTTTTTTATTCTCTCCTTACAGTTTGGATCTTTGATAGAAGATACAATTCAGCTTCTCTTACAAGAGATGTAGGCGAAACACACTCAATACCTATCCCAATGACCTCTTTCTACAAGCGTGCTTATTATTCTGTGATCTACAGCACTTTTGTAAAAATTTCTATTATTGGAGTATTTTATAAGGACATTAAAACTGCATCCATATATAGGATGTGATTTTTTTTGTGATTTTTATAGACTGCTAAGTGAAAAGAACATTAAGTGCAAAGTCAAGCAATCAAAAGTTAGCAAATGGCAGAATTAAGGTTGACTGTGAAACTTTAATTCAGCCCCCTTGTGCATATGCATTATGATACAGTCTTCAATTCTGTGATCACATACTATTTTTCCCACAAGACAGCTGCCTCATTCAGTGAATGGATTCTTATTCAATATTTATTTTAATCCTCATCATTCAATGTTTGACTTCAGGCCTGCCTTCAACATGCAGTCAAACCCCTCACTGAATACAGGGTGAATATGGTGCTCTCATTGAATATCTTAGTATTTTATCAAAATCTGTGAATTTATCTTCACAATACCCCAGTGAGGTGAGGTGGTTTACACACGGGGAACAGATTAAAGCCACAAATGTCAACTAATGTTCAGAATACTTGACATTTCATTACATACTTTGTATGTTCAGAGCACAGCTCCCATTGACATCAGTTTTTTGTACATTCTTTATAATCATAGATTCCAAGGCCAGAAGGGATCATTAGATCATCTAGTCTGACTGTATAACTGAGACCATAGAATTTCACCCAGTATTGAACCCAATAACTCACGTGTCACTGTCATCCAGAAAGGCATTCAATCTTGGTTTTAAGACACCATGTTTCAATGGTTAATCACCCTCACTATTAAAAATTCATGCCTTATTTCTAATTTGAATTTGTCTTGCTATAACTTCGAGCTGTTGGTTCTTGTTATGCCTTTCTCTGGTAGATTGAAGAGCTATAGAGCAGTGGTTCTCAAAGCCGGTCTGCTGCTTGTTCAGGGAAAGCCCTTGGCGCGCCGGACCGGTTTGTTTACCTGCTGTGTCCGCAGGTTTGGCCGATTGCGGCTCCCACTGGCCGCGGTTCACCGCTCCAGGCCAATGGGGGCTGCGGGAAGCAGCGCGGGCCAAGGGACGAGCTGGCTGCCCTTCCTGCAGCCCCCATTGGCCTGGAGCGGTGAACCGCGGCCAGTGAGAGCTGGTCAAGAATTTTTCAATGGAACATTTTTATGTCGTAAATTGTTGATGAATCAAAACGAAACTTTTCATGCAACTGTCAGTTTCTATTACAATTTTGTCAGGAAGCTTTTTCAGAGGGGACATAGGCACACGTGTGAATGCCCAGTGGTTAGGGCCTGCCCTTGGAGTGAGGAAGACCTGAGTTCATGTCCCTCATCTGCCTGATTCAGGTCTTAAACTCAGGTCCTGCCACATCCTGGGTTGTTAGAGGGCTTATTCCTTCACACTCTCACTTCCCTGGTCCTTCTCACATGAACAGAGAGCAACAATACCCGAAGTCCAAAGGTGCAAACAATTTGATGTTTATTGGGGTGAACTTCCAGCAAGCAATGATTCTAGTTTCCTTTCTCAGTGTCCCCCTTCCCAGCTCTGATGCCACAGAGCTTTGCCTGTGTCCCTGTTCCCATTCCCTGTTCCTGTTCCCATTCCCCCTCCTTAGCAAAACATGATTCCAGTCCCCCCTGTTACTTCCTAATTGATTGCAGACCTAACATATTGTAATGTGATTATTGAACCAATTATATCGCACCATCTTAATTGGTTTACACCCAACAAAATTAATTATACAGCAGACAGAAACCAGACAGATAATACAAACAATAGAGAAGTGGGGACTACAGTGATAGAACAACAAAGACATGAGGATTTTATACCCCAGCTATTGATAAGTGAGTTCTTGCCAGACAGGATGCTATTAAACTAAGTTTTCTTTAAATCTTCTAGGCTCTTTCCTTTCTCTGGAGGTGATAGATCGTATCACCTTTCTAACAGCCCCGGATTGCCTTATTTCAATGTGAATAGTTTGGAATGTGAGGATGTGACCATACGTTTCCCAGTTTATGGCTGCCTCTGCTGTTTAACCAAAGGCCTGAGCTTAAGAACAGGGCCTCAGACTGTCACAGTGAGAGAAGGCCCTTACACAGGCAGTCAGTGATTTTGATTCTTTCTTTTATATCTCTATAACTAGCTAAATGATAAACATGTACCTAAATTCTTAAAGTATAGGCCTTTACAGACAGGCCTGAATATCTATATCCTAACACTAGGGTGACCAGACAGCAAGTGTGAAAAATTGGGATGGGGGTGTGGGGTAATAGGAGCCTATATAAGAAAAAGACCCAAAAATCGGGACTGTCCCTATAAAATCGGGACATCTGGTCACTCTACCCAACTCTCCTCCCACCCCTTTTTTTTTTCTTTTGGGATCCTTCTGCCCAGGCATCACTGGAAAAGCATAGGACATATGGTGACACACTTTGTGATAGGGCCAGGCATCAAGTTGGAAGGTGTCGATATTCCATCTATCCCACTGCCCCTTGTGTAGTACCGTGCCCTGCACCTTCTCTCGTACGGGCATACAACACCTATTCCAATTAATGTTCCAGACTTCCCATTATAGTGGGCCGATAAGATTGGGTCCGGGTTGTTTAATACACTGTGGGGGAGGGCTTACTACATTACTTATACGTTATAATTAGTGCCTGTTCTCTAGGGGGTTGTGCCCCCCTTGATCATTTCCATATGCAATGTAACACAAATACAGTTAATAATACACCAGCCGCTATAATAATCCAGAGCAACACCGAGAGTCCTGACCACTGCAGTATGGTCCAACATCCGAGTCACGGCACCAAGAGAGGAAGACCTGAGTTCAAGTTCCTCATCTGCCTGATTCAGGCCTTAAACTCAGGTCCTGCCACATCCTGGGTGAGTGCTCTAACTACTGGGATATTGAGTGTGCTGGGGTGGGATTTATGTTTCTCATTTTGACCAGAGAGTCCATCCTGAAAATAGGGTTTTATATTTGAAAGCACTGTAAACCTTAACTTTGAGTTGATAATGGTGCTGACTATAATAATCATCTAGGGAAAAAAATCCTACTTCCCAAAGCCTGGAACATGTACAAGTGCTCTCTAGGGAAGTAAAAGTGTCTGTCTGGTTTCCTGTTCACTGGACCTGGACAAGGACAATGATGGTGGAGTCTAGCCGGAGTGGCTGAACAATTTGCAAAGGGTCACGTAGGATTCTCCATAATTGACAATTTTTAAATCAAAATTAGATGTTTTTCTGAAAGATGAGCTCTAGGAATTATTTTGGGGATGTTTTATGGCCTGTGTTATACAGGAAGTCAGACTACATGATTACAATGGTCCCTTCTGACCTTGGAATCTGTGAATCTATATAATAGTTATTTTTAATTTTACCCAGAGACTATTGTATTATTTAAAAACTGAGATTTAACTGAGTATAATGGTATATATCAAACAACCCTCTCTTTCATCCCTCACTCTCAAAAAGTTCTAATTTGAAAATCTGTAAGGACTCCAGTTGTTTTATGCTTTATATGTATTTTATTATATTTTCCTCATTCATATATAACTTAAAAAAAGAACACTGGCCAATATTCTAAAGAAATAAGAGCCTAAAATTACGTATAAGTTAATGGGAGCTACTGGGCGTTCAGTACTTCTGATAATGAAGCCACTTATTTGACTGTCCAAACCTGGATTAAGGAGCCCAACTTTAGGCATCCATTTTAATCGTGAATGTGCTAATTTAGGTGTCTTGCATCTTCACCAAAGTCAGTGAGATTGTAAGAGGTGTCTAGCTGTGGCTATTACAGTGTTAATATCACATACTATGTTACTTCCTGTTCTAAATTTCAGTAGTGTATTCCAAGTAGTTTCGCTGATAGTGCAGTTATCACACAGCAATATCATAGCAGTGACAACTTTATTTTATGAATGGAACTTTGTCATCCCTCTATATTGCCAACATTTAGCAGTATCAGACAATAAGCATGCACAGTATACTTGGAATAGAGCCCAGGAGATCTATAGCTTTGTACCCTGAAAATAACTTGGGTTCAATCTCCGTGAGATAAGATCCTCTTTGTTTGGTATAAATCATACTGATTTATGGCAAAGCTAAGGTCTTCAGATTTATATTTATAATAGAATCATAGAAGATTAGGGTTGGAAGGGACCTCAGGAGGTCATCTAGTCCAACTCCCTGCTTGAAGCAGGACCAATCCCCAATTTTTGCCCCAGATCCCTAAATGGCCCCCTCAGGGATTGAACTCACAACCCGGGTTTAGCAGGCCAATGCTCAAACCACTGAGCTATCCCTCCCCCCAATAAATAATATAAATAATTATATATCTATATTGAAAATGCGTAGTAAACCTAATCATTCTCTCTATACAAGACACACTTGCTTAGAGTTAGACAGCTGGGAAAAAAGTCACCATGTAAGACCATGTTTACTGTGATGGGAGGACAATGTAATGTGAGGTATTGATCAATAACTGTGCTAAATAATGATTATGTTAGTAATATATAAAGTCAAGGATTATTTGTTTTACAACATCATAGAAGAATTAGATCAACTAGCACTATATTTGATGTCAATAAGAGTTCCAAATGTTCCGTTTCTAAGAAATACCATATCAACTCACAGAACATTAAGATAATTTCGTTGTAGGAGTTGAGGTGAGGTGAAAGTGTTAGCTTTGCACAGAGGGAGTAGGAGGCAAGACTTACCATCCTGAATATCTCTAAAGAACTGAGGAGAAAATTGATGAATATTGGGACTCCTGCATCTTTAGGCCCAGGGGAATATTTAAACAAAATTTCTTATATATTCATTCTAATTTTAAATTTGTGTTCATGCCTCTCTTGTGCAAATTGCCTAGCAACTGAATTTACTAGCAGGACTGTTCGTGAAACCAAACCCTAACTAAATATTGCTTAATATTTCTAGAAAGAAACTTTTAATACATAACTGCAAGAATCTGTTGGAAATCTGGTTCTGGGAATTATGCTAATTTGATCAGTGAACAGAAATATAACATGTACTTTTGTGTCCAGAGAAAATTGATATCTAATATCAAATACTTACAATGATCTGCTCTTAAGTTATAGTCTAAGAATTATTTACAGAAACTATTCAGCAAATAACTTCAAAAAAAGAGAGACAGTTGAGAAAATAGATCATGGTCAGTTTACTAATAGAAGGAATCACAATTCATTAGATTATTTCTTTATTACAAATTATTCACACAGCTCTATCCAGGGCTTCTGTACTGCGCCCCAACCTTCTGTCCCAGCAGTACAGCTCCCTCTTCACAATATCTGTAGTGCTGCCATGGATTCCATACTACTCAAAAACCACTCTTGGTGTATATGGTGGCACAGAATAATGTTTGCGTATGCCGGCATTGCTTTTACAGGGATATAATAAGAGGTTTGCACTGTTCTGAGAAGTGGCCAGCTTCCTGAATGCAGAGACTCAACTTGTGATGTATGGGCGAGCAACTTCTTCAGGATAGGTGGAAGATGAGTGTAGGAGACTGCTGTGGGCGTCTACTGATATATCTGACCCGCAATTGTGTTCTGTGGGGTTTGACTTCCCGCACCACACTTCAAGAGCTAAATATATGAAGTAAGAAGGAGGGAGGAATTGATAATGGAGGAGGAGACGACTAAGGCTATGGCTGCACTAGAGAGCTTTCAGGGGTGCAGCTGCAAGCTCTCTAATGCAAATGCTCTAAGCCAGTGGGAGAGAGCTCTTCCATCAACTTAATTAATACACCTCCAACGAGCAGTGTTAGCTATGTCAGCAGGAGAAGCTCTCCTGCCAACATAGCACTGTCCACACTGGTGCTTAGGTCAGTGTAATTTATGTCTCTCAGGGGTAGCTTATTCACACCCCTGAGTTACACAAGTTATACACCATAAGTTACAGTGTAGACATAGCCTAAAACAGTGGTTCTCAAACTTTTGTACCCGTGACCTGTTGCAGGGTGGTCACCCGCTCTGGGCCTGAAAGGGTTACAGCCAGCCCTGGGAGCCAAAGGCTAGGCTCATGGGGAAGGCAGCCTTATAAAAGGCTGTGAGCCAGGAGCTCAGGCAGTTTCTTTCTCTAGCTGTGGAGAGAGACGGGCCTGGCTACCTGGGAGCTCACTAGAGTGAAGCAGGGCTGGGGAAAGGCGAGAGGAGCTGGGGAGCTCCAGGCTGGAAAACCCCCAGCCTGTAGGCCTTGCTGAAGGCCTAAGACAGGTACTGGGGTTGCAGAGGGGCAGCCCAAGTTTAGGCAAAGGCAGCAGGTCCAAACCCTCCTTGCCGATGATGAGTGGAACAGACTGCAGTGTGCAGGGGCTAGATGAGGACTGGCAGTAGCCGATGAGGCAAGTTGGAGATAGAGTGTGGGGATTACCTGGGGAGGGGAGACCCAGACTGCAGGGGTACTACAGGGGGCAGAACCCTGATGTAGAGGGGCACCGGGGTCCGGGAGGGACACGGGGGCCTGAGGCAAGCGGGACACTGGCCTGCAGAGGGTGCTCCAGAGGCTGGAGAGCTAATTCCCAGGACGACCAGTGGGAGGCACTGCACCAGTGAGTCTCAGCCTTGCTACATGACCCCTTTCAAATAGCAGCCTCTGAGTGTGACACCCCCCCCTTTAAATGTATAAAAAAGTGGTTTTTAATTTATAAACCATTATAAATGCTGGATGCAAAGTGGGGTTTGCGGTGGAGGCTGACAGCTTGTGACCCCCCACCCCATGTAATAACCTCGTGATCCCCTGAGGGGTCCTGACCCCCAGTTTGAGAACCCCTGGCCTAAAACCGTTGAAGAAAGGAGGGAGAGTTCTTTGGGAATTAGGAATGAGATTTGTGTAGTTAGTTCTTAAATTAGTGAGAAGAGAGAGCGACACAGTGAAGAAATGCAACCAATTTCAAATAACAGAGGGGAAATATGTAATATAATAAATAGTCTGAGGAAAATAAGACTAATTAATGTTACTTATTGTTTTATACATAAATAAAGCTTGGCCCTGATCTTTTATGCTTCTCTATACGAGCAGACATCTGCTCTGGAGCCTGCCTACGCAACTTTCCGGTTCATGGCCTTTGTCACTTGCATATGTGATGGGGGATAATATGATTTCAGTTCATCCATCTCTTGTTCTACTTTTGCACACTAAACCTATATGAAAGAAAGAAACCGTTTGCTCAGTGTTGGGCTGGTCAAACTCACTTCCTCCATTGTCTACTGGCTTTGCATCTCATTAGATGGGGGTATAGTTGTCGTGGTGGTAATGGCAGTGAAGGTAGCAACAGACCCTTGTGTGTGCCAACAAATTTCATATTGCTGGCTCTGTCCCTTGATGGGAACTGCATTAGAGGAGGGTTATTTTCTGCTGCTGTGTATGCCTGAAATTTTTGTAAGCTGTAGGGGCTAGATCCTCTTTCTGGGAAATAAAAAAGTACAGCAAAATAGCAGTCAAAGGTGGATCTTATGTTGTTCTTTATGCTAACATCTGCAAGTGAGAAAACAAACCGAAAGACTTAATGCAATATGCTGTATTTTCCAGGCTTGTGCAAAACCTGCCAATTTTGGTTCACACAGTGAAAACAAATCTGTAGGATATATGTACTGGGCTTCACACTCTTTCAATCCCTTCAGATCTTCTTTGAGGTTTTTGGTTCACACAAATCCAAAGCTTCAATGCAAATCCCTGCCAAACTGGCCAGTTTCCTATTAACCTGGTGAGTTTTGCCTTGTGCCCTACTCTGGTAGGCCCAAGACTATCCCTTACCTCATCTCCACAAAGACTTCTTAAGCCAGGTGGCCTTACACGCATGCCATTAGGGGCCAGTGTCTTAGTGGTGAGTCATTAGGTGGCTGCTACATCTTTATCATGCCTGATTTATAGAGGAACCCCAGGGTTTCCCTAGTTACTGCACAGAGGAGTTCTGAGCACCCCAGCTCCTGGGTTCCTTACTGAAGTGGAAGTATGAGGCTTTCCTTCCCTGCATTTACAGGGTGAAGGGCAAACAGACCACATCTCTTGAGAACAGCCTTTCACCCTCCTTCCAAACACTGAAGGTTGTGGATGGATGTCACCCTAAACACTAAAAGGAGAATGTTGGATGTTTACTGATATCTGAGCCTGGAAGGAGGGGGTGGGGGTTTCTGGACAATGGATCTGACACCAAGAAGATTTATGGTAAGTGAGATGAGGACCCAGGACCTTTGGAGTAGACAACAATAGCTCTAGAAAAAGATGATGGGTTTGAAGTCTGTAACCCTGAAATACCTTTCTGTGAACCTGCAGCAAGTATCAGATTTGCAACCAAATCCAAAATGAGGCAGATTTTATCTGGTTTTGTGTTCCATTATGAATATTTCTCTCAATCCTAATCTATACAAATTAACCAACCTAATAGGGAAAGGGAATGATTCACCTTTATTAAAACAAAATAACTATATGGAAATAATTTTAAAGGTCAAAGACAGATCAAAAATAGCAAAATAAACCAAGTTCTCTCTCTCTCTCCCCCCCCCCCACCTTCCTCCCTCAGGAAAGGAAAATGATCAGCTTATAACAAAGTTGCAGATATGTTAAGGTTTCCATTGCCTCTTTTGTTTGGTTCTCCTTTTAAAAAAAAACTGAAGTTGAGATAGAAATAAAATGAAATTTATATCTGTTCCATGACTAGGTAGTTGAACCATAGATTAAAAATCATATCAATGCTCACGTTTTTCCCTACATGTAAATCAAGTTTTTTATTATATGTACATTGTATTTTGAAAATGTTTAATACAGTGTGTGACACCCATGTTTGCTTATGATATTGCTTGAAGATTTTCCAGTAAGTTCTTGCTGCCAAATTTGGCAGCACTTTGTGAAACTTCAAGTAAAAAGACAGGATTGCAGGATGCTAGCATACAGAACAAAGCTTTCAGGAGTTAATTATCGCTGAAGCAAGGTGGCACCACACTCCAATACTGTAGAGAACTGATAAACCAGAGAAGCTTTATAGTTGTTCAGATCGTCAGTTTCAGTGTCGCATCCATTAGTGTTTAATACTGAAAATTTTGCAAAGTGCCTACAGGTCTTTCATTTTATACAAACAAGGGCTAGGACTACTTGCTGTTTCTGGGCATTCTATGTGGCCGGAGCTCTCTTTCTTTATGGCGGGAATCCTAAACTATCAGAGTCCTATAGTCTGCTCTCTATTCAGCTAACTTCTATTGAGCTAACTTCTATTGGGATCATTTCAAGCAAATGAGTTAGAGAAGTAAGGCCCTGATCCTGCAATTTACAATGTGCTCATGTGGAGCTCCTTTGAGTCCTGTACTCCCCACATCCATCTGTTGTCTCTTATCTTTTACGTACTTTGTGGGGCAGGAACCGGAAAACAGGTTGGAGATATTGTGCGGCTATTGAATTGTTGCCATTTTGGGAGTATTTTGGTGTGAGAGTTGTAGCACTTTTCTGGCCATTTTTCTGAAGTGCTTTTTCAGTCTAGAAAAATATCTCATTCTCCTAAATGCTGCCTGCTTTTGACACCAAAATGAGATGCCACACTCAGTAGATCATGCAGATCTGAGTCTCAGTCTTCTGACCTGGTCACTGAAGATCTTGGTCTTTTTCCGAGTTCTGACACCTGGAACATGTCCCTTAATTTCTCTGTGCCTGTCTGTTTTGTAGAAAAACATTTTGATTTTGTTTCTGTAATGTCTAACTGGAGTATGTTAAGAGTTCAGGAAATCTGAGTTCCAATAACAGTCTAAATGATCAGGCCATGCTAAGGGAGAGTATTGTCATGGTGCTATTTCTGACTGGCAGTTAGGGATCAATAATGGCTTGTGGAGGAAAGCAAACTCAGTAAGAGAAATCCATACATGACAAATAGGTCACATTGCTGAATGCACATAGACTATTACTTGAAGGTTAGCAGGGACCATCGTGATCATTTGGTCTGACCTGCACATCACAGGCCTCAGAACCTCATCCACCAACTTCTGTAATAGGCCCATAAGATGTAGATTTTAAAAACCTGTAACATCTTGATTTAAAAACTTCCAGTTATAAAGACTCCACTATTTACTCTAGTTCAAACCAGCAAGTGACCTGTGCCCCATGCTGCAGAGGAAGGTAAAAAAACACATGGCCTCTGCCAATCTGACCTGGAGGAAAATTCTTTCCCAGCCCCAAATATGGCAATCAGAGACCCTGAGCATGTGGGCAAGACCTGCCAGCCAAACATCTGGGAAAGAATTCTCTGTAGCAACCCTGAGCCCTCCACATCTAATGTCCCATCTCTGGCCATTGGAGATATTTGCTACTAGCAGTCACAAATTCCTGCCATTGTAGGCAAATCTCATTATATCATCCCTTCTGTAAATTTCTCAACTTCCACCTTAAAACAAATTAGGTTTTTTTGCTACCACTACTCCCTTTAGAAGGCTGTTCCAGAATTTCACTCCTCTAATGGTTAGAAGTCTTCATCAAATGTCAAGCCTAAACTTATTTATGGCCAGTTTATATCCGTTTGTTCTTGTGTCCACATTGGTGCTTACCTTAAATAACTCCTTTCCCTCCCTTCCAGGTATTTATCCCTCTGATATATCTATAGAGAGCAATCATAACTCCTTTCAGCCTTCTTTAGCTTAGGCTAAACAAGCCAAGCTCTTTGAGCCTCCTCTCATTAGGGAGGCTTACCATTACTCAGATCATCCTAGTAGCCCTTTTCTGCACCTGTTCCAGTTTGAATTCATCTTTCTTAAACATGGGAGACCAGAATTGTATACAAGTACTCCAGAGGAGGTCTCACTAATGCCTTGTATAATGGTACTAGCACTTCCCTATCTCTACTGGAAATACCTTGCCTGATTCATACTATGACTGCATTCAAAAGCATGCACAAGGGGGTGGGGAAGCAGGGGCACAGTGCCCCCCAGAAATTGTCAGGGGCAAAGAAGTACCAGGGCCATGGCAGGGAGGAGGAGAGTGAGCTCCTCCTGGGACCATGTCAGGGGCACAGAACATGTCCCTCCAAAAGGGGTCAAATTTAAATTCCTGCGCATGCCCCTGATTGCATTTTCTTCTTCACAGCTACATCACAGGATGATTATGAGCTATCAATGTGATCAACCAACACACGCAATACTTTCTCATCTTGTCGCTTCCAAATGATACCTCTGGAGCTTATAGCAAAAATTCTTGTAGACTTTTTCACTTTGCGCTACTAAATTTCATCCCGTTTCTATTACTCCAGTTTTCAAGGTCATCCAGATTTTCTTGTATGACCATGGTTCTCAACCTGTTTATCATTGTGGGCCATATATGCAGCCCACAATGTGTTACTTGGGCCGCAGGTTGAGAACCACAGCACCCACAGTCCCCTATGCCCGACATCCCCATGCAGAGCGGGGCCAGGAGTGGAGCCTGGGCATGGGACCCCACAGTAGCCGGGTCGTGGGACCCTGCCACACAGGGCCTGGTGCGAAGCACCTGGAGCAGGCCAGCAGCCAGGACTCAAGAAGGAGGGGAGGGCCAGGAGTGGAGCCCCACCTAAAACCTGGGGGTGCTGCAGCACTCTGGCAAACCCCTAGTTCGCAGTGTCCCCCACCTCCTCACTGCCCAGACCTACCCACAGACCCACTCTCCCACCTTCAGTGGCACTCACCAGCCCCCTGTTGGCAGGAGCGCTGGTGCAGGCTGCAAGATGCTGTCTCCCCCTCAGCTCATATTTAGCTTGTGATCCGCTATGACCCCTAAATCCCTTTCTGCAGTTCTCCTTCCTTTCCCATTTTGTATGTGTGCAATTGATTATTTCTTCCTAAGTGGAGTACTTTGTATTTGTCCATATTGAATTTCATCCTATTCACTTCAGATAATTTCTCCAATTTGTCCAGTTTATTTTGAATTTTAATCCTATCCTCCAAAGCACTTTCAGACCCTCCCAGCTTGTTATCATCCACAAACTTTATATCTTTCTTTTTCATTTATATCAGCTGGTTAGAACACTGATCTTTTTAGAGGAAGATACTAACCACGTTTTCAGGTAATCCAAAGTATCCTATGTGGGAAGAGAACAGTTTTTTGCAGATGTTCCCATACCTATGAGCTGGGAGGAGGGAAGGAGATCATGCCTAAAGAGGGCTTGATAGTAAGAATGGAACACAATTTTTGAAAGTGTTCTAATAATGTCAGGGATGACATCAGAGAAGTTACCCTGTAGAAGTTAACCTGTTTGAATATTGTTTCATAGATAAGCAGAGTATTGCCAACTCTTGGAATTTTATCATGAGTATTCCATGAGTATGTAATGTGTTGCCTTCCCACTCATGGAATCGTGTGATTATTTCAGAAGTTCACATTTCATTGAAAATGTTTCTATCCCTGGTAGTCCAGCACAGCTCGCAAATAAGAATCCTAAAGCCTCCATAAACCAGAAAGGAAATTTCAATTGTCCAACATTTTTTTTTTAAATCTCATGATTTTGAAGCCAGTTCTTGATTATTTGGGGGAGAGAGGCTGACTTGCTATTTTTGAATGCCCAGGGTTTGCAATACTGCAATATGAAACATACAGATGGGTGCCTAGAAAAACTTTTATGGCTTTTAACAGTGTTGGCTCTGGCTACTTTTAAGGCTTGCTTCTTGATCTTTATATTGACAAGATGTGAATTAATATACTAATCTGCTGTTTAGGGTTTCCATCATTACCTCAGAAGTTGGCAGGTGACTGTACATTGCTAGATTTGGTCTTAGTGCAGAACTTGTTCCCCTACCCTGAAATCAGTCCCACTTTGTTGTTAGAATAATAAATAGTATTGCCATTTGATTTGACCTTCTCTACCAGTGGCTGATTTTAAACCCCACCCCACTCACCTGATAAACATAGCATCACAGTCTTGATAGCGATGAAGGTTTAGAATGATGACTTTTCTTATTCCTTAAAATGAGCACTTCACATAGTGGAAGGCAGCTTTCCATAGTTTAATGCAACTTTGTCCAGTACCATTTTCCTCCTTAATGCATTTTCAAGGTCTTTTCTAAGAGGATAAGAATGTTAAGCCTTTTGAAATACAGCAGTGAAATTCTAGAGCATGTCCAATACAATAAACAACCACTTTTTAATGTGCTGCATCATTAAAAGTATCATTTTATTGAGTAGAAAGAAACCAATACTGCAGTATATTGACAAAGAAGGTGATACTGGAGTACACTAAATAATAGAAAAGGGGCAAAGTCTATAGGGTGCAATCTGTATAAAATGCTTATGAAAAGAGTTGTGTGAAATAAGAAACTGTCTGCTTTTGACATGTTCAACCCCCCCGTACCCGAATCTACAAGTAGCTAATGAAATTATACTGGCAGGATTTTTTTCTACAGGTTGTTTTGCTGTGTTTTTCTTGCATTTTCTTTTTATTTAAAGAGCAGCTTATTAAAATGAGCAAAGTAGTGGCATACAGTACTAATGCAGAGTGCTTTGGACAAGCAAAATTAACTTTTTTAGCAGAGAGAGAATAAATAATGGTCCAACACTTTAAGATGTAGGAATATCCTATCATAACAGATAAAAATGCTGTTTTCTCGAAGGAAAAATGAAGATAGAAATGGTAAATTATGAGCTATTGGGGGAGAAGAAAATCTAAACTGAAAATGATCTTAATTGCTTTGATGCCCTGTGGCTACATAACATGCTCTAAAATCTGAAATTTGTCACCCAAGTAATCCAAAGGCTCCTCAGAACAGCACCTTCACATTCCATTCATATTGCAAGGAATTAATAGAGAACTAAAATTTCTTAAGAGTAAATGTAGTCCAGTGGTAGCAGGTTTATCTGTGGCTTGGGACACTCTGCTTCAGTTCCCTGCCCCACCACAGACTTTTGGTGTGGTTTTTGGCAAGTCACTTCGGCCAGATTTTGAAAGGTATTTGGACAACTAATTATTTTTGACTTCAGTGGCAGTTAGGTGCTTAAATACCTCTGAAAAGTCTGGCCTGTACTTTCTCTGTGCCTCAGTTCCCCATGTATAAAATGGGGATAAAAATACTTCCTTACCTCACAGGCATGGTGGGGATTGTGAGGCACTTGGATATTAGTACAGTAATGGGGGCCATATAACTGCCTAAGATATTGGGAATTGGTATTTGGTTTAAGTAAACTTAAATCATTACATATCCATATACTAAAGGAAAACTAATGTAGGGCTAGCCTCAGAATGTATGTTAAAAAGGTCAACAACTTTTTTTTTTTTTGCATAAATATTTCAAAATGGATGAATGTCGCGTGCTGGTTGCCTTATTAATCTTTTATTCTGTAAAAACAAACAAAACCTATTGCACAATGCCTTGCCTCCTAGCTATACAGAATATTTTAAAAAGTTTTATAACACTGCTTAGGAAACATTGCACATAGTTTGTTGCCGTTTTTCATTTTTCTTTCCTTCATTGCTGATCACTGCTTTTTGATATTCTGTATGGTTAACTACATGGTGAAGTATGACAAATTGGTCCGTCAGGCACTATACCAACACCTGAAGTAAGAGTAACCTTTTTTTTAACTGTCTGTTGTGCTAACGTGATTGTTCAATATGAATCCCCACACGGATGTTTGTTGCACTTTATTTATTTCTCTGTAAGAGTCTTCAGTTTGTGTGTTTTTTATATGCAGCAAGAAAAATATAGGAGATTTGAATGAGATGAAAATGTTCTCTAGAATGTGTCTAATAGAAAATGGTTGGGTGTCTTTATTTATTTTTTAATCCACATCCAGTTCATTTGTTCTTAGAAGCCTTTCAGTTGGGTGTCTTCTTTTTTTATTCAATGTATTCTATTTTATTCAATAGCATTCTGATTTATTCTAGAGTTGGAAAATAAATTACATCAACCCCCAGATTTCACCTCTTAGGAATTTCACTGAAAAAGTGATAAACTGTTAGCCATCTTTAACAGGGAGTTAAAATGTGTTTTATAAGGTGTTGCTGACTTTTTTTTTTTTTTTTTTTTTTTTTTGGGGGGGGGGGTAATGCTGAAAAATATTGAGCATCTACTGGTTCTCTTACCTCTGACCTGAATAGCTGGTGAATGCTCTTTTGATTTTTATTCTGCCACAAATGTCCTTCATGTTCCAATAGCTGTTGTAATGCCCACTGAGGCTATGGAAATAAAAAATATGCTTTTATCTGGTGGAGATGGGGGGGAAAGTCTGTCATATATGGGACTCCACTTAAGACCAGCATCCTGACATTTTCCTTTCTACTGATGCACTAATATAAATACTTCAGTAAAAAAGACAGTTCTAGGGTGATTTCCCTCTCTTCTCTCTCCTCCACCTCCCCAAAAGATCATAAATTTATTTTGTTTCCTTGCTGTCTCTGGAACAGATGTTCCTGTCTCTAGTTACTGTTGTAGCTTTTTCCATGTGAAGCCATGCAGTGGCATTAAGATGACAGATTTCTTTCACTTACCAAATGCCTAATTAATGTGCAGCAAGTCAGAGAAATGTTTCCAAAAATCAAAGAATAGACCCAAAAATGGATGTCAATTACTGGTGCAAAAGGTGTGTAAGCTGTCAGAACTTATGGTCATTTTCCTATGTGGTGGCTCCTTTGATGCACAAGGATATGTTCCCAGAGGCACATCTCAATTACGTAATGGCAAAGAGAGTTTAATGGCTGAAACATTGGTCCTTAGAGTCTTTTCTCAACTTTATCAAGTTTAACTCCTCTAACACTAACTGGACCAAATATTGGGCAAATCCAGGGAGTCTGAACAGAGTGCAGACAGGAAAAACACCTGGAGAAATTACAGCAAATATCTTGAGATACACTTAATGCATTGTTGTGAAAGCTCTGTCAATGTGTCTTGTGTGCCGTTCTCCTCTCCTTCTGATAATGAAGAATCAGCAGCACCATCTTTAATTTAGTTTTGTTTTTATAAAATGTGCCTATGCACACAGCATTTAAAAAGGGTTAAATCAAGATTTTGCTGCATGCCCTGTGAAAAGGGTGGCAGAGATTTGTGCTGCCCCTGGAGGAGCTCTGGGAAGGATCTACCACTCAGTCACAAATACTTCTTTGCTCTCCCTTGTCCCAGGAACTTACTGATCCCTCATAGATTGCAGCTTATTGTCCCTTTGTGCCAGCTCAGCTTCACTCGGCAGCATATAGGAGGAAGAAGGGCAGGGCCTTTCCTCTACCTATTCCTTGCCCCTTCCTCCCTTCTCACCCACCTGCTTGGAGTGGTGATGTGGCAGCACAGCCCTTGCTCTCTTACCTCATGCTCCAGTTGGGAGTGCCAGTGTGGCTGCAGAAGAGGTGCTTTCCTTCCTACATGGTCACATTAGGCTAGGCTGCAATCTTGCCCAAAGCAATCAAATTATCAGTAATGAACTCCTCCACCTACCCAACCCCAAACAACAAATAACTTCATGCTTTCCTCAGCTAACCACTTTCTCCAAAGCCTGAGCGCAAACAGGCCTTCCAGCGTGCCATGAAAGTCAATAGAATTGAGCTTTTCTCCAGACCTTCATTGCAGCAATTCATCCTTGAAGATTTAAATAAAGGAATTTGCTCCTCATTGATGAGACGGGAGATCTCTGGCTGTAAAGAGACTACATTGTTACTTCTAGCAGCTTTTAAAGCAGAAAGTTCAATAACATAGCAGGATGGTGACTGCCAAAGCACCAAGATCTGCAGATGAAAGTCTGTATGAGTGCTAGGAAGACAATATAGTTTTAAAAAATAAATACTGAAGTACTGATAACTGTGGGAACTCTATGCACTAAGGGCATGTCTACACTGGCAGAGTCAGTCACTCAGAGAGCACTGAAGGGGAAACTGCTGTTGTGTTCACACAGTCAGCTGCCTGCACAATAGCATGTTGGCACTTGCAGTGATATTCGGAATGGTGCACTCTGGGCAGCTATCCCACAAAGCATCTTTTCCTTTTCTGCCGCTAAGAGTTGTGGGAAGGCAGAGGGGGTCCTGAGGCATCCTGGGTCCTATCCCAATGCCCCGTGATACATTGCTTCGCATCGCAGCAATCCCTGTGTTTCCGTCTGCATTTGGTGCCATCTTTCAACGGTTTGTGTACTGCACACCTTGCCTCTTCGGGCTTCAGGAATGGATCTCAAATTGTTGACCAGTATGCTGCTTGCTCTGACCAATATGTCACAAGTGGCAGTGGAGTTGTTCCTTAAACTGCAAAGGCAAGAGGAGTGTGATCTTGATCTCGCCATGTGTAGTAGCTATGACACGAGATTGCTTGTGGCATTTTCAGAGGTGCTGACCAAAGTGGAACACTGCTTTTGGTCTTGGGAAACAAGCACTGAGTGGTGGGATCACATCGTCGTGCACGTCTGGGATAACAAGCAGTGGCTGGAGAACTTTCGCATGAGGAAAGCCACATTCATGGGACTGTGTGATGAGCTCACCCCAGCCCCGCGGCACAAGGACACAAGAATGAGAGGTGCTCTGTCCCTGGAGAAGTGCATGGCAATTGCACTGTGGCAGCTGGCTACTCCAGACTGCTACCAATCGGTCGTTAATCAGTCCAGAGTGGGAAGGTTGACCATTGGACTCGTGTTGATGGAAGTCTGCAGGGCCGTTAATTGCATCCTGCTCTGAAAGACCGTGACTCTGGGCAACGTGCGTGACAATGTGAATGGCTTTGCACAAATGGGCTTCCCTAACTGTGGAGGGGTGATAGATGGCACGCACATGCCAATTCTGGCACCAGCCCACCTAGCCTCCGAGTACATTAATTGCAAGGGGTATTACTCAATGGTTCTCCAGGCGCTTGTGGATCAGAGTGGGCGTTTCACAGACATTAACGCAGGCTGGTCCAGAAAGGTGCATGACACCCCAATCTTTCGGAACACTGGCCTGTTGAGGAAGTTGCAAGCAGGGAGTTTCTTCCTGGACCAGAAGATCACCATAGGGGAAGTTGAAATGCCCATTGTGATCCTGGGAGACCCTGCCTACCCCTTAATGCCGTGGCTTATAAAGCCATACACAGGGCAACTTGACAGCAGCAAGGAGCAGCTCAACAGGCTGAGCAAGTGCAAAATGACTGAGTGTGCTTTTTGTCATGTAAAAGCCCGCTGGTGCTGCCTCTGTGGGGAAGCTGGACCTGGCTGATGACAATATTCCTATCCTTATAGCTGTGTGCTGTACACTCCATAATATTTGTGAAGGGAAGGGTGAAAGCTTCACTCAGGGCTGGACTGCTGAGGCTCAGCACCCGGAGGCTGAGTTTGAACAGCCAGAGATCAGGGCTATTAGAGGGACGCAGCGCAGGGCCATAAGAATCAGGGATGCCTTGAGGCAGCAATTTGAAGCTGAAAGCCACTAATATTTGTTGCTATGCTCGGGAGTGCAGTGCATGTAATGCTAGGAGGTGCAGACAATGCAGTATGTTGGTTTAACATAATTGTGTGTTGCTTTGCAGGGCTCTTTTTGCTTTCAATTAATAGAATAAAGATTGCTTTCAAACCAATACAATTCTTTTATTAAAAAACAACAATCGGAGGAGAGAGTCAAACAAAAAAAAAACAGCAATGAGAGGGATGAGGGAAAGGAGGGTCCCAGGAGGAGGTGGGGTCCTGGGACGGCTAAAGATTTGTGTCCAGGGATCATATCCAACCTTTGGAGTACAGTGCAACAGGTACTGTACTTCAGGAGGGCCAAACTGTAGAGGGATGGGTGTTGAGTGCAGTGGGTAGTGGGAGTCCACAGTGCTGGACCGTGAGGGGGGGGAGGAGTGGAATGTTACTGGTATAGATTGGAGCCAGGAGGTTGATAATGGTGTGTTTGGTGGTGTCTGGGGGGAGCATGGGGAAACATTTTGCGACAGCAGCTGCAGGGGAGGGCGGGTGCGGAGCTGCTCAGTTTGCAGAGCTAGGATCACCTGGAGCGTGTCTGCTTGGCGCGCCATAACCTTTAAGAGCTGCTCTGTGGCTTCATTGTGGAGTGCTGTGTTCTCCTTTTGGTCCCTCTTCTCACTGTCCTGCCACTCCTTCAATTCCTGTTTCTCAGAGGCGGAGTGCATCGTAACATCATGCAGAAAGTCTGCCGTAGTTCTTCATGGCTGCTTTCTAATTCTGCACAGCCATTCAGCTGCTGATAACAAAGGAGGAGGCTGGGCTCCCAAGGTCATCCACGTGAAGTTTAAATGCACCATTTTACAGAAAGAACACTGCTTCATTCATTTTAAAACATAGCCAGTACTCTCACACCTGTCACTAACTGGCTGACCTGAGGCAAGCACACATGAGCCACAAGACCGCCAAAATGGTGAGTAGTCACAGGGGCACGGTAAATCAGTCTTCCCGGACCCTGATGTATACTGGGCACGTGGCTCTTGGGGAGAGCCGGCACTGTAATGGGGGGGTCTAACGATCATTTCTGTCCATACACTTTCCACAGGATGTGATCATTATGAAGATATCTCGCTGCTGAGGGTGAGCTGGGAATGAGGGGAGGACCTTCTCCAAGACTGTGGCTTCCGCCGTGGCCCCTATGAGGCTCGCCTGTGTGTAGCAATGGTCTTCTCTCCTCTCTTCCCCCACCCCCCTTGACAACACAGTGCTGTGGGAAAGTTACCATTAATGGGGCAAGAAACAAAGCCGCTCTGCTGAAGAACCTGCGGCAGCAGATTGCCCAGTATCTCCACGAGAGTTTCCTGGAGATCTCTGAGGGAGATTCCCATGAAGTGAGGTAGTCAATCAACAGCCTGTTCCACCACTCAGACTAGGCATGTGGTGGGAGACAAGCCTGCTTTTTGAAACCCTCCTGCCCCCAACAACTTGCTGCAGCAATTCCCCAAATCAAATCCACTTACCAGGGGCCTCCTCTCCTGTTTGCACTTCATCAAGATCCGGCAGCTGTTACTGGCTAGCCTTCTCCTGGGTAGAGAAGAGCTCCTGGCTGCATGCATCTCTGACCTCGAGTCATCCTCTGCCTCTAGGTCCCCCTCCCCCTCCACATCCTCATCCAAGATTTCCTCCTCCTGGCTCAGTCCACTCTCAACTGGCACCCAAGCCACCGAAGTATCCACAGTGGCCTTTGCAGTGGAGGTGGAGTCACCACAGGGTATTGCGTCCAGGTCTTTGTAGAACCGGCAGTTCGTGGGTGCAGCACTGGAATGGTGGTTTGCCTCCCGTGCCTTGTGGCAGGCGTTCTGCAGCTCCTTCACTTTGACCCTGCACTGCAGTGTGTCCCGGTCATGGCCCCTTTCTGTCATGCATTGTGAAATCTGTCTGTAGGTATCATAATTCCTACAGCTGGAGCACAGTTGGGACTGGACAGCCTCCTCTCCCCAAATGCTGATGAGGTCCAGCAGCTCGGCATTGCTCCAAGCGGGGGATCGCCTGGTGCGTGGAGCAGGCATGGCCACCTGGAAAGATGCTCTTAGACCACTGCATGCATCACCGAGCAAACAGGAAGGGGACTTTCAAAATTCCAAAGGAATGTACGGGGTGGGGATGACAGTTGGTCACCTGAGGGCAGAGCAGTAGAGTCCAAACTGATGATCAGAGAGGCAAGAACAGGCATTGTGGGACCTCCTGGAGGCCAGTCGCAGCGCTATAATTGACCACGGTGTCTCACTGGCACTGTAGCCCCAGCGCAGAAAGCTGCACGTGTCTCATTGCGATGTTTTTTTGTTTTTTTTTAAAGTACTGCAACTGCACAGTTTCTGTGCACTAAGTGGGTTGGCAGTGTGTACACCTTGGGAGTTACAGCACAAAGCTTCTTTACTGTGCAGAAACAGGACCTAATAGTAAGAAGAGCTTAAAATAGTAGTTCCTCATTCCTGTCCCCACTAAAATCAGTGACACTCTTCCCTTTTTTTATTTAGGAGTTGCCCAACACAAATAAATAAGCAGTTAGCTTCCAAAGCATGGTTCTGTTCTAGAAAAGTAGTACACTTATTCTAATGACTTGTAAGGCGTGGATGACTTCACAGGCTCCTGGGTATACCACAATCCTATTAAATCACTCAACATTTTAGGAGAAGATGTTGGATTGTTCTCTGTATGTGATAAAATGCAACCAACTATTTCTACTCCTTTAAATTGCAGGAGATGGTAATTTGTAGTTGAATAGATACAAATCTCTCTACTTGGTTCTGCTGAGCCCCGAAGGGGGTTGTTAACCTTGCCACTGAGACCTCAGTGTTAACATAATGATTTTATTGGAAAATAATTTTCTTGCACAACTTATTAACCCACGTGTCCAGACAAAAATGTGAGATCCATTTGAAAATGGGACTTAAAAATTGTACTATGATTACATTGTTTTCAAAAAAAATATAAGAATTCATGACCATATGGTAGTATTTCTTAGTAACTCTATGCAATAAAACAAAATACTGTGGTGTTGTGTGAGAATACATAACACATTTTTGAGATCTTGATAAAATTCTCATGATAAGTATAATATGATTTTTGTCACCACTCCATAAGTTTCATAAAAAATGTAATTACAGGCTCGATGTTTTTTGATGTGACTAAACATTTGTGAGATAGTGTTTTCTAATTATATCAACTCTTTTCAATGGTTTTATTTTGTTAGTTTGTTTATCATCCACAGCCTTGCTGGGAAAGATCCAGGGTTTAACAATTTTATAAGGTGGGGATGAGTAGGTTTTCTGGAGTTTTTCAATTCATTATTTGCTGCTTCTGGCTAGCAGCATTAATCTGGGTGTATATAATTTAAAGAAGTTGCTGGTGGCTGTAAATTTAATTATTATTGTTATGGTGCTCAGAGCATTTACATAGAAGTTTTTTTTTAATTATGGCAACATCCAAATAAACGTAAAGGAAAACCCAGCTTGACACAAAGAAAACTAACTAGTAGCACCTTTTGGGGTTTTTTTTTTTTTTTTTTAAATCTTCAGCTACTAGAGAACCCTTCATATACGTGCTATTCTATTCCGTGCCTTGCTTTCAC
Organism: Chelonia mydas; assembly: GCF_015237465.2. NCBI lineage: Eukaryota > Metazoa > Chordata > Testudines > Cheloniidae > Chelonia > Chelonia mydas. The sequence goes on from NC_057852.1 coordinate 108,200,778, forward strand.
TAAGCATCTGTCCTTAGAAAATGACCACCTTGTTTATGTCAAAATTTTTTTCCCCTCCATGATGTCCACACAGACTCCCATGGTTAAAATCTCGAAGTTTTCAGCTAATTGGGTAGATAACAATTATTTCTCTACAGTCTGTGGCATGCCCATTCCAAAAGTGCTAGCAATCAGTCACTGCCAAGCCATGACCTAATGTAGTATAGTCATCACACACCGGGATTGCTATTACTATCTGAACATTTTGGCTTAAAGCTTAAAAAAAAAAAAAATTGCGTTGTTTCCTTAAGGACCTGTGCTACTAGCCTACTTAATCGCCCCAGATAACTTTCCTCTACATGAGTCAGCCCTGCTGCAAGGACACTTCATTACATCTGACAGTGGTGGCAAATGACTTACCAGTCCCTCTGATTGTACAGTGCAATTTAGGAAGCAGCCAAACAACTGTGACTGTCGCTGCCATAAAATCTATGCTTGGCACTGCTGCAGAGCACTCCAAAGAATTGCAGAAGACAGCACAGAATTCACCAGAGCTGTGTTTGTGCTGGCCATCAAAGCACAATTTAATAGAAGAAAATATCACAGAAAATGGAGATTTGAATTAAAATAATATGAAGCTGCAACAAATCTTTCCTTTTATTGAGTACAGTTGAGAACTAAACGTATAGTCTTCCCACATTATCAAAGTTCATATTTTAGTGCTGAGATAATCAATTTCCCCTGTTTCTTATAGACCTTATGCTATTTGGTACTGGCTTCCTTGACCTCCCCAGGTAATCCTTCCCTACTATAGTGAATAAATGTTGCAAGAGCCTTTAATTTTTTTTTTAAAGTCTATTGTCACATTCTCTAGGGTTGGTGGTTTTTTTAGTAGTTCATCTATTCCTGCTGCTGCTTCCTCACTTCTCCCCAATGAGGGAGAAATCTGAGGTTGCAGGAGAAGTCGGGGAAGATCAGGATAATATCCAGAAAAGGGGATTTTCTGTATTGTTCAAGATAAATGGGTTTGATTTGACAAATAGACTTTTGAATTGTCTGGTCAACCCATTTCCAGTATGAGTCCACTGTATCATGAAACACTTCACAGCTTGTTAATCACTGCATGTAAATACAAGTAATCTCTAAGTTACAGATTTTATTTTATGACCTGTTATAGATCTGGCAAGGAAGGGGAATGAACAGGAAATATATAAAAGCCATGTTTATGGAGAAAAATTAATACTGAGGTGGTTGGGAGGCTTAGGCTGTATGATTTAATAGAATTCTTTTTAACAGGAAGATTAGGAATAATATGCCAAGGAGAACAGATGGCACTTCAGGCAAGACTGAAAAATGTTAGGGTTGCCAGGGGAAGGGTGACAGAAGGATCTATTGCTTACTTTGGAGGGACAGAGGGAAGATGGAAAGAAATCCAAAGCTTAACATGCCTAGGGAACAATAAGGATAATAGGATCAAATAAAGGGAGAGCATCAGGTCAGGTTGGGATAATCTAGAGTAAGATCTCAAGGAGTGGTATGGACATTTCACAATGGATTCTGAGATAAACAGGAAATCAGAGGATATATAAGATGGACGTGTTCCAGGTGTGAGTGGGGACTTGTGCCAATGCATTTTGGATGGATTGGATAGGAGGAATTTATAGGAGGAGAATAAGGAATTGCTGAGGTTAAAGAAGGCAGAAAACTGTAGATATACCCAAAAGCAATTTAAGAGGTTGGATATGATCTGCAGAAAAGCGTCCTCCCAAGACTGAATTCAGAAAGTAGATCATCATTATCAACCTTTCTACTGGCTAAGTTCTAGTTCAGAGGCAGCATGGCCCAGTGAGGGTGGCAGTGGACTGTGGCTCTCAGTCCTGGCTCAGATTATTATTAGTAGCGATGCTCATTCACTTTTAAATAGCGATGCAGTATGCTCTCTTTGGGTCACCCTCTATTCAGTATCTCTGAAACTATATGGACAGATGTTTAAGAATCTAGCATGGGAGGAGGGTCTCCAGACTTTGCATTATACTTTAATTTTTTGAGAAACATCCCTCTTTCTGGAATTGCTTCTTGTCTAAAAACTTCTAATATTTCCAGTGCAGTGGCTTCTGGATTGCTGTCCAGTCACCTGCCTGCTCAGTATGTTTGGTGTATCCTATTAGCTAGTAAAACACTTTGTTTTTACTTCTATCAAACTAAGCCTTATGTTACATTTTTATAATTCTTCAGGATAAACGAATTCTTCAGGATAATTCTTCTCCTCTCCCTGAATCCTTCAAATAGCAAGTATCATGCCTCTAAAGTAGTGCACTCTAATCTTCATAACACCCCCTATAACATAGGTAAGTATTTTATTGCTCCCAATTTACAGAACGGAAAACTGAGGCACTAGATGGGTTTCCTAGAGTGTGTGTAAGAACTAAGAAGAGAACCCAGATTTCCTGCAATAGCTCTGTTCTGTACATTAGCACAAAACTACTCTCTCTCTTTTTTATGGTCCCAGTTGTCAGTCCTGGACCTCCATGTCAGAGACCCTAATCGTCCAGATTTCTCCCTGCCTACAATATCCCTAGACCCTGTAAAGGACTCACCAGAGTCTAATGATCCCTCTTGGTGAGGGGGCAGCTCTGTTGGGGGGGGGGGGGCGGAGCAGGGAAGTGTGCTATGCTTGAGGCTATATTATCTCCTCTTAGAGGAGATCCTTAGGCAGAGATAGGTAGGGTGGTACCTTCCACGCTGTTCCGAAGGAGCTAACCTGCCACAGCTCTGGATGGGTGAGGTACTACGTAGAACATATAGATAGGAGTTAGTTGAGGGCACATGCTTCTACACTGGGTTTGGCCTGGTCTCTACTGGATTCTCTGAGATCTATGGGCTCTTGAAAACCTGTGCCTGTTCCACAGCGGGTGGGCAAATAAACCCAGCCCGCACTTCCCTTGCCTGGGGAAACTCTGCAAGGCAAACTTGGGCTGATTTTCCTTCGCCTACTCACTACTTTAGATCCCTCTGTTGGAGGGACCAATCTAGCCTGTAGACTTTTTTACTGTAGCTACAAAGAAGTTATTCATTCTAAATTTTTAACCTCATATGAGTTTTCTCTTGATCTCCTAACTGATCTTGAATGGGAAATTAAGTTTACTTCTTATTTTGCCTGCATTCTGGTTCTCTGCAGAATCTTTAAATTTTTATAAAAAAGTACAGCATGTTAATGAATCAGTAATGCTGGCTAATAGAGTTTAAACTAATGTAATTCTTCTCTGCTCTGTCTGTAATGTGCAAAACAGGGCACCAGGGTTGTGTATCATGTAGATAAGCCTGTTCAAGCAGCTGAAATATCTATTTAGGAAAAAAACTGCTATTAAAGGAATAGATATGCATAGCTCTGTAAAAAGGCTTCATAGAAATTGCTATAATTCAGTAAGACCTAGTTAATCCATGCTTGGGGTAACTATCTTTGGGTAGCTACAGAATGTATGCTGTGACTGTTCATTGAACAATTCTGTAATGATGGCGGAAACGTTCAATTTTAAGGACTCTATTCTCATTGCTAGCCATTCAATGGATTAACGCCAGAGAGTAGGAGCCTGATTCTCCATTGTCTTGGACCTTGTGGAATCAATGACCCTTATGTAAAACACTACTACCAAATCAGAATGGAAGTGTTTTGCACCAGCTTTGCACTCACGTCCGTGGTATAGGTGACTCCACAATTTGGAGTATTAGGCCCCAAGGCCATGTCTACCCTACAAACTCAGGTTGACACAAGTTACGTTGCCATACAGCTGCAGCAGTTAGTGTATATATATGACTTATTAAGCCATTTACCAGCCAGCAGTACCCTAGCACAACCACATTTTAACACCAAAGCAACTGTTAGCCCCTCATATGTACATGGAATTCTGCTTCTCAGAGGTATTGATGTGCAGGACAGGAGTCAGTGAATCTGCAATCTGAAATTTCTTGGTCAGTCTCTTTGTTTACGACTTACTCATTGTACTAAATTGCATACATGCACATTGTTCACTTTAATGACTGACAATACCTCTGTCTGTTGAATGTTCTAATAATGACAGCATTTTGCTGGCAGCTACTACATTTTGATGATATATTTATTGCTGAGAGCTGGGGTGTCAGGCCTACCTTCAAGACCCTGGAATGTTGCAGTTTAATAATCTTTCTTGTGCAGGGGATCTTTTTAGCATGTGAATTATATATACTAAACCATCTTTTTAATTTCCCTTTCTTTAACTCTCTGCAGCATCTGTCCTTTTAGCCCTTCCCAAGGATCAGAGAGGATCTGCTTTTCCGCCTGTTAAATGCTTCTTTTAACTGGTGGGGAAAGAAGGGTCTTCCTCTCTGAAGCAATCAGTCGCTCCCTGACAAATGCTGTCATAGCCCCAGCTGGGCTATGATCTAATGTAAAGAATCTCAAGGACCATCTAACAAACTGAGGCAACATATAAGTACTACCTGTGTACAACAGGTTAGAAAAAGAGACCCACAGTATGCATCAGAGCCCCCCTCTTACAGAGCCAGGGAAGGAGATAACCCTGAGGAAAAACTGGTGTAGTCTCAGGAGCAGAAGTCGTATAATTCAGGATTCTGTTTGAATAGGAGAAACTACAAAATTCCTTGACTTCAAATTAGTTTTTATTTTTAAAAACTTTCAAGTCCTCTTTGGCAAGACTATCCCAGCCAGTCCACCTACTGTTGCACCTCTTAGTGTAATTGTTGCAGTCCTCTGATAAATTATAAGACCAGCTCTATTAAGCAGACTCTGCAGTCAGCTCAAACAGCTTCTGATAGCATATCATCCTGGCTGAATTAATTTAAAAATCTTCCTTCTTATTTATCCACTTGCACTGTTTCTGAATCCTTTGAGCCATCCTGCAATGAAATAGAGATGTAAAATCAGCTGGTAGGGCAGTGAAGTCAACTCTGGTTTTATAAATATTCTGTGAAATGATTTTTTGAAATTTCCCCTTATAAAACAGCATCTTTACCAAACCAGCTGTTAAATATTTCTCCTCCCCCTGTGTCTCAGAGAATCTGTTAAGAGGGATGGAAACAATGTAACAATGTTCAAGTTATAATAAGAATCACTTCCTGGGAGTGAAAATGATGGCAGCTGCTAGACAAATGCTTGCAGAAGGAGAAAACTACAATATCCCCTTCAACCAATTTTGATTGAGAAGTACTGATGAGTCTTGCATGAAAACTTATCTTCAAATAAGGACGGGTTCTTTACAGAAGATACAAGTGTCACTGAGGAATTCCCAGAGCCTAAACAGGACATGAACAACAGCATTAATGATTACAGATGCTCTTTCTCTGTGGATTTAAGTTCTTTCCTAGAGCATTCAACATTCCAGAGAACTTAGTATGTATGCCATTGTATAATAGTTAAAGCTTCTTTTACCATGACCCCGTGTCTGTAGAACTCCCATTGACTTCACTGGGGCCAGGATTTCATCTGTGGTGCCTCCACACAATCTAGAAATGTCCATTAGCTGTTTTCCACAAGTAGGTCAATCAGCATTTGTCTTCTGATTGCGACCATTATAATGAAGGTTGTGATTTTTGTCATGGTTATTTTTAGTAAAAGTCACGGATAATAAAAATTCACAGAAGCCCCTGACCTGACCCTAACTCTTACTAAAAATAACTGACAAAATGGGGCTAAGCCCCAGTGCTGCTGCAGGAGGGGTGCGGTGTGGGGGGGTCCACACCTTCCCCTGCTGTGACTGGGATCTCCGGGGTCCCCCAGCTTCCCGCAGTGGCTGGGAGCTCCTCCCCCATCGCCCCGGGGCTGAAGTGGAGGAGGTCATGGACTCCGTTACCTCCATGATATAATTGTAGCCTTAATTATAATTCCCTCTGCATTATGGTCTTCAGGACATAAATCCCTGATGTAAACTCACTGACCTTCGTGGAGTTACACCGGGGTGAAATAGGCACATGATGTCTAAAGGAAGCTGATTGATCTTTTTATATGTATACATCCTGCAAGAGGCTTCAGTTCGGCCACTGCTGATCTGCTCTTTACTATGGGTTTCAGGGTTGGCCCTCCTAAAATTATGCACTCACCTGGGCTAGACTCAGCAGTGCACAAATCAGTGCTTCCATTTGCTCTATGAGGCCACAACAGTGTTTTAAATGCCAGGCTAGCCCTCAAGACCCACTGATTTCCCACCTACAGAGGGAAAGAGGAGAGCACCCCTCGCAATCTCAAAGGTGGGAGTAGGGGAGGGCGCTTTGTCTGGACTGGTGCGTGGGTTCCCCTCCCTCAAGACTTTGGAGGCGGGTGGTTAATGAGGCGGGAGAGGAAGGAATCACCTGACCTGGTGTGGGCAGGCTAGTGGAGCTCAGGTAAGCCATTGGTCCGCACATAGGTGTGTATATATAAGCCTGTCCCTCAAGTCTGAGTTGCCTCTCTTGCCATCATGTGAACAGGTCACAGGAGTTAATGACAGGGTGTTTGGGCATAATATTGTGCTGGGTGGCCAGTTCCCCCTTGAATTTGGTCGCTGGGTCTCAGCGGCGAGGCAGCAATGAGTTGGCGTGAATCGAGGAACATATTCGAGGATACCTCTTTTACATTCATTGGCCAGGGAAGGGGCTTCATGAGCGAATTGCTGTGTACCTGGGGGAAACCAATGTGAAGATTTAGTAAAGGGTTGGGACAAAAATTAGGCAGAAAGTTGGGTCCAGTGGAGCCATCAGGCCTTTGCAAGTGGGCAAGGCTAGAAGATGAGTTCATCAGTGGTGGCTACATGACATATCATGAGTAGGAAAGGATGGTGATTTTTATCATGAAATTGCATATGGCTCAAGTGATCAGTCACTGGCCTTCATATGCATACAGGATGTATATGAGTCCCTTGGTTGAGAAAGAGAGTCCAACAGTGTGAATGTGCTAATTTTGTCCTGTGTCCAAGAGCAAGGGAATGAGTGACGAGTGCTGATGTTTGCGTTTGCAGACACAGTATTGTGCATTGAACTGACATGTGGGGGCCAGCTGATGCCCCCTTATGTGCTTTGTTTTCACCCAGGAGTACAATAATAATTTCAGGAGACTGCTAATTTGGGATTTTATAAAGGGGGTAAAGAGAAATTCAGGGCAGATCCAGGACCTTTTCCTGGGGGTGACTGAGAACTAGTCTAAAATGCTGCAGCAGAAGGTATGGTGGGGAGCCACCAGGCCTTCGTAGGTGATAAGGGCCGACAATATCTGAAACATTGGGAACACTGAGATTCAGTCCTCACCCATCAAAAATACCCTATTTGGTACCAGAGTTGTTCTGGGACAATGAGATAGATGTCTCTGACCAGAGAGGAGATATATACTTTTGCTGATAGTTAACAGTTCCTTGTCTAATATCTGAGAACCTGGAGGGGAGTGATAGCAAAAGCCAGGCAAGTAACACACACACCATTTTGGTCTGCCCAAACGTATTCATTTAGAAATGACCCTTATAACAATTCCCAAAACCCCTCACATGTGGGGAGGTTTATAGGGTCCCAGCAACAGGCCGTTGGCAGTTCTGCACCAGGTAAGAAACAATTAAGGAAGGAATCGTGGTCTGCACTGTATGAGGTACTGCCAGCTAGTTCCCAGATGAGTTAATGAAGTTGCAGCCTAATTAATTCACATCTCTTGCATCTTGTCTGTCTTCACATGTGTCTGAGACAGTTCCCTGCTTCACTGGCTCCCCATTCCTAGCATGTCAAAAGGGGAGAGAGAGGACATTCATTTCCAGAACTTTGTTTCAGGGAGGAAGAAAGATCTTTGTAGCTCAGGTGATGCCCTCCCCTGGCCGGTGTAGTTACAGTAAGGGAGAGTATGTGGGATTGCAGTTCTCCTACTTTAACTAAAAGTAGAGAGAGCTCCTTCTGCTATCCTTCCCCTGGAACTCCTTCCCTATTTAGCTGGTGAGGTGAGGGCTTACCAGGCAGAACTTGCAAACATATTTTCTCTGTCTATCAAGGAGGTCAGACACCATAGTGATTGGCACAATATAAAAAAAAATTGCTATATTTTCTTCCTCTTGCTGCAGCCTGTCACCACAAGATAATACGACATGTAAGACTGAGACCTGAGACGGAAGCCATAAAATCTATTGCTCCTATTTTGGTCCATATTAACCACTGGTAGGCCGTATGAGAGAAGAATCTATAATCTCTCTGCAGGGACTGAGAGAGAAGAGCCTGGTGATCCAAGCCTCTCCTGTTGCCCTAAGGGGATGGGGAAAAACTCTTCCATCTATGTGCATTTCTCATCGGTCTACATGATTCCTGGTATCAGGCAATGCTACATGGCAGGGTTATGTCTGCTTCCCATCCCTAGGATGGAAAGAGAAGGTTGAGGGACTTGGAAATAGGTAAGAAAAGAGAGAATTGGAATGAATAGGGAGGCACGAGATTAAAAAGAGATGGGGGGGGGACAGGGAAGAGATGAAACAACACAAGGAAAGAAAAGTAATGTTGGGGAAAAAGGAAACAGATAATGGAAATGACAAGCAAAAAATAAACAGAGAAAGTTAAAGAAAAGTGAAGTAAGGGAAGAATAAAAACAAGGGGATCTAGCTATGATTTTTCAGGTGGGCCCAAGCTGACTTTTATTGCTGCAGGCACATAAATACGGTCTCAAAAGTTCCTTTTTTTCAAAATTAAAGTTTTCCTTGGGCAAAGATACCTTTAGACATCTTGCAGGGAGGTCTGTTACCTTCAGATTTTGTAAACAGCCGTGATATGGAACAGAGATGAACTGCCCTAACTTACACAGTGAGTCAGAGGTCCATGGAAACTCCCAGACTCGCATTCAGTCCACTGAGCTATTGCAGACCCTTCAGTGTTGCCACATACTGTTACAATATGGAAGTTTCCATGCCAGAAAAATTGGGTTTTGACAGGAAGAGAGAAGTGTGAGAACTCCTTTCAGGGTTCTTTTGAGTCTTCTCCAAGGCCAGTTAAGAGAGAGCCATTAAAGAATACTGTATTTTATATGCTCCATAGTGCATGAATGGGGTTTTGTAGAGTGGGAGCTGTTGGAAAAGGTGTATTGCCTAGGATTACTGCTGTACTCCACTGCTCTTTAGAGGAAGTTGTCAGGTCTGAATAGCATATGGGCACTCAAACTGTGGAATGCCTAGTATGCTGACCCTACTTTGATAAGCTTTGGAGCCTAACTCAGTGATCAGTACTTAAGGGACTGGTTGAGATTGGTACAGTTATTTTTTTGATTGTATTTTACTAAGACTGGTGTGGAGTATATAGAACAAAGCATTTTGTTCCCTTTTTTTTTTTTTGGCAATGTTCCTAGTGAAGGTCAATCATAGCAACTAATTTATCTGTTTCTTATTGTATAGTGTTGCAGCATGACTTCCTACCATAAAAAGAAACTGCTGAAGAGAGGAGGAAATCAAAGTCAGAGTCAGAAATTGATAGCATAATAGCACTCGTAAGGAGAAAATAGAAAAGAGAATGCACAGCTACAGAATCTGAGAGAAATGGAAAGCAATCACTTGGCATAGCTTATTTTTAATGAATAACTCATTTGTGTTTAATGTAGCAGTAAAATATTTGTGAAAAAGAAGCTTAGATCCATTTCTTTACAAACACTGTTTTATATTCGTGTACTGAACCTATGCATATGTCTGTCTAGGGGGTGTCTACACCTGGAGTTGGGAGTGAGATTCCCAGCTCAAGGAGACATACCTGTGGTAGCTTTCATTGAGCCCATGTGCTAAAAATAGTGTAGTTCTGGTACCACAAGTGGTGGGATAAGCTAGTTGCCCCAAGTACATTCCTATGGGCTTAGGTACGAAAGTACTGAGGGTGGCTAGCCAGACCCTCCACTTGCACTGCTGTGGCTGAGTACTTACCCATCTAGCAATCTTCTTGGGCGACTGACACATTGCATCCAGGGCAGGACCATTATCTGAAGAACCAAGGCCTAAATTGTGTGTGTGTTCCCACTCTGGTTTGCATTGTAGCATCCTTGAACAAACCAGACAGTCCATTCAGTTCTCAAGTCTTTCAGTTTTCATTATACTAATTTTCAAAAATGTCAAATGTTGTGTGAATAATTTGAAATTATAAGAATGGCAAAATCAACCCAAGCAAATTGCACTTGGGCTCCATTTCTTGACTTCAGGGAATATAATAAATTTCAAGAATGCGATTCCCAAATCCATGTCAAAGAATGGGATTCCTCTCCGCCCCCCAAACATTAATAGAGCTCTTCAGTCTGGTTAAAATTACAGGCATACCACTTTTCTGGCAAGTGAGGGTGTTTACAAGTGGTCAGATGTGTACAACACACCAACTCCTTATGACTTGAGAGACACTTGTTGTAGTGAACCTTTGCTAAATTCACAGCAGAAGCTACCAGAAATCCATGGTGGAAAAGATAAATGGATAATGAAAATAATGCTTAGCACTTAGTGTGTTTCTTCTCAAAGATGGATAAGCTCTACAATCTCCATTTCATTTTTCAGATGAGGAATTTGAGATGGAGGTTATGTGAATTCGCTAAGGTTGTACAGCAAGTCAGTGGCAGAGGTGGGACCAGAACTCTGGTCTCCTGAGTCCTAGGCCTGTGCCCTAGCCTTTGGCTGGCACCTCACAGCCATTCCAGTGGACAAAGATCACCAGTGCACGCAGACACTCTAGCCATGCCCCCTCTTCTCCCAGGAATGCCTTTGATGCCAAGAGGCTGGAGAGGGTGGTCTAAAAGTCATTAGGCCAGCTGTATGCCAGCTGGGTATTCCTCTTCCAAATGGAAACTCACTCCAAGCAGACAGTTGAATCAGCATTGAGGCTGTTAGGCACCATCATGTTCGCCCCAGGATCCTCCTCAGAGGCCTAATTGTTGAATCCTATTCTGATTGGGCCTTCTTGATGTTACACCCCTGCTCCAAGTCTGAACAGTGACTAGCCTGGATCTTGACATCACTGGAAAACAAAACACAAGTGATAGTGTAAAAAAAAATAAAAATTCTTCATTGAGCATGAAAAACATCCCTTCGTTGGAGACTGAGTTTAAAGTTGCCATTTTGAATTGCTTGGTCTCCACAAAGTGCCAGCCTGTCCGTTCAGCAGCAGTTTGTGGATAATCAGCTCCTTTAAGCTTGTCTTCTATTGTAAAAATCAAAGTACTTGAGTAGCTTCATCAATTTCACTGGACTTTGGTTTAGGCCCTTGTCAAGGTTCCTTCCCCACTCTGAACTCTAGGGTACAGATGTGGGGACCTGCATGAAAAAAACCTCCTAAGCTTATCTTTACCAGCTTAGGTCAAAACTTCCCCAAGGTACAAAATATTCCACCCTTTTGTCCTTGGATTGGCCGCTACCACCACCAAACAAATACTGGTTACTGGGGAAGAGCTGTTTGGACATGTCTTTCCCCCCAAAATACTTCCCAAAACCCTGCACCCCACTTCCTGGACAAGGTTTGGTAAAAAGCCTCACCAATTTGCCTAGGTGACTACAGACCCAGACCCTTGGATCTTAAGAACAATGAACAATCCTCCCAACACTTGCACCCCCCCTTTTCAGGGAAATGTTGGATAAAAAGCCTCACCAATTTGCATAGGTGACCACAGACCCAAACCCTTGGATCTGAGAACAATGAAAAAGCATTCAGTTTTCTTACAAAAAGACTTTTAATAGAAATAGAAGTAAATAGAAATAAAAAAAAATTCCCCCTGTAAAATCAGGATGGTAGATACCTTACAGGGTAATTAGATTCAAAACATAGAGCACCCCTCTAGGCAAAAACCTTAAGTTACAAAAAAGATACACAGACAGAAATAGTTATTCTATTCAGCACAGTTCTTTTCTCAGCCATTTAAAGAAATCATAATCTAACACTTACCTAGCTAGATTACTTACTAAAAGTTCTAAGACTCCATTCCTGTTCTATCCCTGGCAAAAGCAGCATACAGACAGACACACATACCCTTTGTTTCTCTCCCTCCTCCCAGCTTTTGAAAGTATCTTGTCTCCTCATTGGTCATTTTGGTCAGGTGCCAGCGAGGTTACCTTTAGCTTCTTAACCCTTTACAGGTGAGAGGAGATTTCCTCTGGCCAGGAGGGATTTTAAAGGGGTTTACCCTTCCCTTTCTATTTATGACAGCCCTGAGTTTGGAACTCATCTAGAGAAAGTGAGTCGAACTTTGAAGAGAAAAAGTTTGGGGAAAAAAATAACATTCAGATCAGTAGCGTGAGTGCTGCCCCTACATATCTTTCAGTAGCTATTAATAGATCACCATATTTATGCACAGTTTATAATCCTTTCCCTGATACTTCCACTTATTTTTCAACTAGAAACTTTGCAGTACTTTTACTGAGGAAGGATAGGTAGAAATATAACATTCTAGGGTCTCCATGACTAGGCCGTCGGTGCTTAGATACACACAAGATCAAACTCTTAACCTTCAGTCTGTGTAACTGTGCATGGTGTTAACAGTTGCCATTTCCATTGTTTTCATGGAATAAACACAGGATGTAATTTGAGAGAGGTGGTATTTTGAGAGAGAGGTTTTTTCACTATCACACTATCTACTCTACTAAATGGGGGTAAACTCAAAGATTTAGTGTCTCTCTTTCATTGCCCCCAAAAAAGTCTTACATCAAAATAGCTTTGCCCTCCCACCACCACCAGACACGCTCTTATTCTTTCTTTTTCAAGAAGCAGCTTCCCTCCTGTTCTGAAGAGGGTATTCTAGGGAGCTGGAACCTGTCTGTTTTGCTCAGTGTTGAGAAAACTGCCTGCTCCTGCTGCTTGTGCATACAGAATGAACTGTGGCACAAGATGCCACAGAAGCTATTGTATATTATTCCAGGGAAATTGCTAAAGGAGAAAATCATGGAAACCTATTGGTAAATCAGGCAAGCTTTCCCCCCCCCCGCCCCCCCGGGCACCTTGGGCTCGCTTTCTACCCAGCTGCTCCCCAGTAGGCAGAGGTGATGCATGCGGGGGAGCATGTGAGGTCACGTGCCCCTCAATTTCCTGCTTGACTTGTACTGAGCATGTTCAGTAATGCTGCTGAATCTGGCTGCCCTCACTCTGCTCCACACTCTCCGCAGATACGGGCAATGATGAGCTGCCAAAATCTTAACAACGGGTTCCCTCCTCACCCCACGAGAGGGTCGTTGACCCCACCCCCCCACAGGACCCCTGCCCCATCCACTCTCCTCCCCTGTCCCCTGACTGCCCCCAGAACCCGGCAGGAGGGTTTCATGGGCCACCATAGTGGGTGCCCACCCCACCCCTACGAGCCAGAGGCACCTGCCGGGGGCGAGGTGGGGAGTCCCGGAGGTGCTTACCTGGGGCAGCTCCCAGGAAGCATCTGGCAGGTCCCCCTGGCTCCTAGGGGCGGGGGAGCGTAGCTGGGGGGGAGCAGGGGGAGTGGCCGCTCCCCCACTGATCACATCAAAAGTGGCGCCTTAGGCAGAGCACCCACCAGCAGCTCCCCGCCCCGCGCCCGACCCCAGCTCACCTCCGCTCCGCCTCCTCCCCTGAACGCACCGCCCCACTCTGCTTCTCTGCCCCCTCCCGCAGCTTCCCGCGAATCAGCTGTTCGGCGGGAAGCCTGGGAGAGCTGAGAAGCAGGCGGCGGCTTCGCGCTCAGGCTGAGGGTGGTGGAGATGAGCTGGGGCGGGGAGCGGTTCCCCTGCACGCTCCCGGGTTACCTGCTGCGGCGCGGGTGGCCCTCCTCGTGCCCCCCCTGCCCCAGCTCACCTCTGCCTCCCTGGGCCTGAGTGGGAAGCCGCGGCCTGCTTCTCAGCCTGCCCCAGCTTCCCACAAATAGCTGATTCGCAAGAAGCCTGGGGGGTGGGGCGGGGAGCTGCCGCTGGGTGCTCTGCACCCACCAAATTTTCCCGTTATGTGCTCCAGGGCTGGAGCACCCATGGAGTCAGCGTGGAATAACCGGTTCTAAAAGGGCTTCTAAATTTAACAACCAGTTCTAGCTCACCACTGGATACGGGTCATCTCTGCCAACAGGGAAGTGGGGATGAGGGCAGAAGTCACCCCAGGCAGATCTCCCTCCTTCCCTCCCTCCCAAAATTAGGGAAAAACCACTCTGCATCCTTCTGAAGAAGCAGGAAGAGGGGGCCAGGCAGAACCCAGATATATTGACGAGGAAGTTTTCAGTTCAGCTTTCTCTCCCTCAGGAGTTCTGGGGATACAAACACTAGTCCCACTATATTTAAACTGATACTCCTTTTAAGGTGTGATTCTGATGCACTAAAGAAATTGTTAATTTATTCTTTCTCTATCAATTTTCTATTTGTCTAAGTTTGGGAACCATTAGTAAGACAGATTTTAGCTATGTCTTCTTAGGTTAGAGACTGTGCATTCAATGAAAATGTACATGACAGGTGTGCTAATGGGTCTCCATGCTTTTGTTCCTATGGAAATATACATCAGTGAAAATGCTAAGCAGAGGTGAGTCAAACTGATGTGATGACCTTCAGATATCTCCGATCCTTGGGGTGTTCAGATGTTTGTAAGTGTGATAAGCACTCTTGCATCAGCTGCTAATAGGTAGTTCAAGCTACTTACCATCTTTAAAGCACAGTTTCTATAGTTAATATTCCACTATGAAACATAGCTCATGCCTCATTAGCTCTTAAAAGCTGCAAATCCATTTTGTTATGTTTATGGAACTGAAAGGCTAATTAAACTGGCAACAGCTACACAGGGGATGGCAGATGCTAAGAAAGCTTCCCAATGCAACTTTATCAGTTTAAGGGACCCTCCTCTTCTTTCCTGTGAGGAATAGATCTATTTTAGCATGAAATATTTTAGGATAGAAAAAAAAACTTTCATAAGTGAGAAAAAGAAAAATGGCAAAATGTTTTGTTCCCTATTCTCAGTCTGGCAGAAATATTCATATGTTGTCTGGTTCCTTGAAGATTTTATAATTTTGAACCCAAAGTATGGTATTTCTCTCTAACATTGTTTTGTGATCTTTTTGTTTAACAATTTAAAAATGTCTGGGTTTTTTATGCTAAAATATTTTCAAAACTCCAAAGCTTACAGGCTAATGTATGCTCTATGCCATATGGGTATTCTACAGGCAGAATATGAGTGTGCTTAACAGGGAAAATGGCTGCTTCCAACATACTCATGCCAGGGCCAGGACTAATCTGATTTCCAGTGCTGAGAGTTCAACAGGGTGCATGCCCTTCTACTCTCCTACAAGGAGTGCTAGTGTGAAGCTCTAAATATACCTGCAGAGCATGTGTAACTAATGTGAGCAGGGGAATAGTCCCCGCTATTGTGGGGAACTTTCCTGGCTTCTGCACTACCCCGGTGAAGTGGGCTAGCGAAAGGATCTGAGTCCTTGCTCCCACTTCCTTTACCCAGAGGACTCCCCTTCCACTCTCCTGTCTGACAGAGTCCTCATAACCCCAACAAGGTCTGGTCCCAGGATTCCTGGGGGGCTCGACCCCTAACCCTGCTGTGGTCACGTAGGACAGGGGCTAGGGTGTTCCCACTCCAGGGTACACTCTCTGCACTGGGCACTTCTCTGACCCACTGACCATTACATACAAGTTAAAGCAAATGCAAGTTATTTAATCAACAATTAATTTTAAAAAGAATAAGGAAAAATGAGAAAGGTTAAAGGAAACACATCAACCCGCTCTGTGGCAGGGAACATCACAAACAGTGTCTCTGGAATGTCAGGGCAGTTCACAATCTGTTCCTTGTAAGTCCGAGGCCTTCTTCTCAGGCCCTGGCTGTGCTGTAGGGATGCTGTGGGTTGGACACTTGCTCTGGTGGCGGCCACATGCTCTCGGCTCTAAGTGGTAGGACCCTTCTTCCCAGTGTCGCCCCCGCCCTGTCAGGGTTACAATCCAAGCCTGGCCTACAGAACCTCTTGGCTGAGGCGTCTCCCTGTGCTGAGCCCGCTGCCCAGGGTCCCCCTCGCTCTCCCCAGCTGCTCACCGCACCCAGCTGCACCACTCTGTCTCAGTGCTGCTGCTCCTCTGCCTCCAGCTCCCTGGGCTGCTGCTTTGGCCCCTCTGCCTCTGGTTGTTACAGCTCTGCTCCCAGGACAGGTCTGCTCTACAGGCTGCTTCTGTGACTCTGCTCCCAGCACTGACCTGCTTCTTGGGCTGCTTTTCTGGCCCCTCTGGCTCTGGTTGCTGCAGCTCTGCTCCCAGGGCAAGTCTGCTCTCTCTGGGCTGTGCCTCTGGCTTTGGGGCTGCAGCTCTGCTCCCAGGACAGGGTCTGCTCTCTCTGGATCTGGCACAGCTCTGCTCCCCAGCTCAGCTTGGGCCCCTGCTTTCTCCTTAGCTCGGCCCCACTCTGTCTGACCCAGGCAAATCCAGCTCATATGGAGAACGGGACCTCCCTGGCCTCCTGACTCCCTGATTAGTCTGCCCGCCGTGTCATTCAGGTTGACCTGGAGCATTGGCCTCTCCCCATTGTTCCTGGGGACTATCAGTCTCAGGGTCCTGATTTCCCGTAGACCCTTCCCCTTTCAGTACTGGGAACTAGCCAACCAAAACACCCCCACTTAATGTTAGTAAGGGGGCAACAGTTCCCTTACACTAGGACTGTCCCACCCTCTCCCCAGACCATTATGGGAATTAGAATGCGCATCTCAAAGGCATAACACTCCAGACTCCATTACCCAGTCAGTACACCACCTCCCCTTCCCAGCTCAACTCAGGCCAATAAGAGTTGTACACAATTAGGGTTTGTTTATATCTCAAGTAAAATGCTTAGATGTAAGAGATTATGCCAGTTTCAGAAATATCCATAGAGCATTTGAAAGAATGAAACTGACATTTTAAAGAAGTACACCAAATTCAGGGAGACAAGGTGGGTGAGGTGGTATCTCTTATTGGACCAGATTCTGTTGAGAGAGACAACAAGCTTGTCTCTCTCAACAGAAGTTGGTCCAATAAATGCTACCACCTCACCCTCCTTGCCTCTCCTAGCTTGGGACCAACATGGCTTCAACAACACTGTATACACCGAATTAATGAAAAGTTAGTGCTTCTAAAGTTTCTCAGAACGACGCTAAGAAGTTTAAATAAATCTTCCAATAGTGTTTTTGAAATGAGATTTCCTCTAGTTACTCTATTACACTGTGTAGACCTGCTAGATCCCCCCTATACACTACAAATTGAACTGTCAGACCCAGTGACCCCACAGGCAAAGCACGGCCCTTTTGTCAGATTAAACAGAATCTAAGTGTATTTTAGGCTATGTCTACACGACAGACCTTACAGTGGCACAGCTGCAGCTGCTCTGCTGTAAGGTTTCCTGTGTAGATGGTCTACGCCAACGGGAGAGAGCTCTCCACCGGCATAATTAACCACAGTCAACGAGTAGTGGTAGCTGTCGTCGGACGCTCTCCTGCCGACACAGCGCTGTCCGCTTTTGTCAGTGAAACTTCTGTCGGTCAGAGGGTGGGGGTTTTTTTCCACACCCCTGATCAACAAAAGTGTCTACACTAGCACTTTTGTTGGTAAAAAGCCTTAGAAATCACACCGTTGTGTTCCTTGACTATACACTGAAGCGAGTAAGATGTGGTGCTGTTACAGGATGCCAACTATAGTGCTGGGTTTTGTGCTCTGAATACTTGTTCTTTAGGAACTACACTGAAACCGCAAAACAAAATTCAGATAGGCCACCAAAAAGCTGCCAAATTGTTAATTATCAATTATTACTGAATTGAGCTGAATTTGAGCTATAACCCACACTGGAAATATGTATTGTATTGTACTGCCAGCCCTGAGTCATCTAGTACCGCAGGAAAAGCAGAGATTAAGGATAACCTATATGGATTCAGTCAGAGGAGGTCATGCTTAACAAACCTGCTGTAATTTTTTGCAGGTATTATGGCCATAATAGAAAAGAAATTCAGTGGGTGTAATGTACTTAGATTTTCAAAAAGCCTCTGACAAAGTCCTATGTCGAGATTAATGGCTAAAATAAAGAAACCTGCAACAGGACATAAGGACACTGTTAAAAATAGATGATTGGATGGTATTCAATTACTATAACTCACCAATATAAAGTTTTATGGGTTACCTCAAAGTCAGTCTTATGACCAGTCACCTAAACCAGTGGTTTTAAAACTTTTTTTTCTGGGGACCCAGTTGAAGAAAATTGTTGATGCCTGCGACCCAATGGAGCTGGGGATGCGGGGTGTGGGAGGGGCAGAGGATTCTGGTGTGGGGGGGTCAGGGCTGCAAATAAGGGGTTCAGGGTGTGGGAGGCGGTTCTGGGCTGGGGGTTAGGGTGCAGGTGAGGGTCAGGCTCTGGGCTGGAGTGCGGGCTCTGGGCTGGAGATGAGGGACTTGGGGTGCAGGACGGGCTCTGGGTCTGGGGGGATCAGAGCTAGGGCTGGGGGTTGGAGTGCAGGAGGGGGTCAGGGATCTGGGCTGGGGATGCAGGCTCTGGGGCGGGGCCAGGGATGAGGGGTTTGGGGTGCAGGAAGGAGTTCCGGGTTTGGGAGGGGGCTTAAGGCTGGGGCAGGGATTTGGGGCATGGACTTACTTCTGGCGGCGACTGTCCTGGCACCGCAGCTGTGGTGCAGAGGCAGGCTTCCCGCCCGTCCTGGCACCGCAGATTGCGCTGGCCCTGAACCGGCCAGCAGCCGGTCCAGCTCCTAGGCAGAGGTGTGCAAGTGGCTCTTGCCCGCAGGCACCACCCCCCACCCCAGCTCCCATTGGCTGTGCAGAGCCGGTGCTCCGGGTCAGGGTAGAGCATGGAGCCCCATAGTCCCCCTACCTAGAAGCCGGACCCACTGCTGGCCGCTTCTGGAGCACAGCGGTGTCGGAACAGGTAGCTGGGAAGCACAACCAACGGGACTTTTAACGTCCCGGTTGGCGGTGCTGAGCAAGGCGACCCAGTGCCTTACATGCCACGACCAGTGGTGAGCTGGAGCCGGTTCGTGCCGGTTCACACCGGTTCGCTAGAACCAGTTCTTAAATTTAGAAGCCCTTTTAGAACCGGTTGTTCCGCAAGGGACAACCGGTTCTAAAAGGGCTTCTAAATTTAACCGGACAAAAGTGGCACCTTAGGCCCTGCTCTCCCCCCCCGCCCCAGCTACGCTCCCCTGCCCCTAGGAGCCAGAGGGACCTGCCGGATGCTTCCTGGGAGCTGCCCCAGGTAAGCACCTCCGGGACTCCCCACCTCGCCCCCCACAGGTGCCTCTGTCTCTTAGGGGTGGGGTGGGCACCCACTACGGTGGCCCATGAAACCTTCCTGTCCCGTTCTGGGGGCAGTCAGGGGACAGGGGAGGGGGGTGGATGGGGCAGGGGTCCTGGGGGCGGGGGGTGTCAAGGAACGCGAGGGAGTTGGATGGGGCAGGAGTCCCTGGGGGCGGGGGTGGGCCACGACCCCCTCGTGGGGTGAGGAGGGAACCCGTTAAGATTTTGGCCGCTCATCACTGGCCGCGACCCAGTACTGGGTCGCGACTCGCACTTTGAAAAACACTGACCTAGACTGTTTCAGTTCTTTAGAATAGGAGCACATAAAAGAAATACCACTGACCTCACTACACTACTTTTTTATTGGGCTTGTAGTTAATGAGATGCTCATTACTGCTCCAAATTGGGCCCATTGCCTTTTGTCCCAAGTCATCTTAAGAGTTTGGTTGACTTAGTCAAAATAACATCAATTTTTTGTCTTTTACGTTATCCTAAATAAAATAAATTTGGTCCTTAAAGCTATTTCTCTGTGCACAGTATTGGCCACTGCTCTTCTGCCACTAATACAGTGTGAGAAATGGTTATATTGTCCTGCTAAATGTATATTGCACATTGAGATTCTTGTGCAATATCAAACATTCACTGCAATGTGTCATCTGTGAACTTTACTCTGAATTTCACCTGTTATGTTCTCCTTTCCAGATTTTCCTTTACAGTGCATCATTTTAAAATGATCCTTTAAATTAAAGCATGAAGTAGCAAAACAAGCTCTATTGCATTCTGTCATTTAAAACTGAGATATGCTCTTGCTCATGCTCATATAGGCTGTAGTGTAGACATAGCCTATGTTGGCAAAATTTCATCACTCGGGTATGAATATTTCACGCACCTGAGTGACATGTTACACCAACATAAGTGTTCATATGCACAGCGCTATGTTGGCAGAAGAGCTTCTCCCACCAACATAGTTTATGCCGCTTGGGTAGGTGGTTTTTTATGGTGATGGGAGAGCTCTGATGGAAGAGCACAGAGCAACTTCACCACATGGTAGCGCAGCTGTACAGCTGCAGCGCTCTACATATAGACATGGCCATAGTTGTGATCAGACACCATTTGTGGCACTATCTGGACCGTCGTACAGCACAGGTATTAAGCTTTCTATTCTATGTACGTTCTTACACCACACATCACGGTAGTACATGAGCGCCTCTCAGTACAGCATTAAGTGATGTGAATAACATCGGTCACATGTTTGTTCTCTCATCTCTTCCCAGGGTGAGGAGTGTGTCCAGTCTTATTTTTATAAGGTTTTTTAATATACATATGTTTGTTAGAGAAGACAAGGTCAAAGAGATGCACCTTGTCTTGGAGTGGAAGGTGGTGAGGTTTGCGATGACTCTGAGTTCATTCCAGCTACAGGGAGGATGTAAAAAGAAAAGGAGTACTTGTGGCACCTTAGAGACTAACCAATTTATTTGAGCATAAGCTTTCGTGAGCTACAGCTCACTTCATCGGATGCATTCAGTGGAAAATACAGTGAGGAAATTTATATACATAGAGAACATGAAACCATGGGTGTTACCATACACACTGTAAGGAGAGTGATCACTTGAGGTGAGCTATTACCAGCAGGAGAGCGGGGAGGAAAAAACCTTTTTGTAGTGATAATCAAGGTGGGCCATTTCCAGCAGTTGACAAGAACGTTTGAGGAACAGTGGGGGGGGGGGAATAAACATGGGGAAATAGTTTTACTTTGTGTAATGACCCATCCACTCCCAGTGTCTATTCAAGCCTAAGTTAATTGTATCCAGTTTGCAAATTAATTCCAATTCAGCAGTCTCTCCTTGGAGTCTGGTTTTGAAGTTTTTTTTGTTGAAGAATTGCAACTTTTAGATCTGTAATCGAGTGACCAAAGAGATTAAAGTGTTCTCCGATTCGTTTTTGAATCTCATATTGTATGTGTAAGTGTCTGTATAGAGCCTCCTTGACTCTGTTCTCTTGTGCAATAAATGAGGCAGGTTTCTATTCAATGCACATCTTTAGAATCAATGTATTGAATTTTGAGATTTCTGCTTTCTCTTCCAATCCCAGTCTACTCACAATTTGCCCTTGTTACTCCTCTCTTCCAGAGTTCAGGAGAACAGCTACAGCGATCCCAGCCCCCTGTGGAGTTCTTGAGCTCTGTAAAAGACAGGGGACTTTATAGCTGCTTTCCTGCAAAGTTCCTGCTGAGCTCCCTTAGCATTTGAATTATCAGAACACCTTAAAAGTTACATATTCGGTATGCAGCTAAGTTAGTTGTGCACATGTTGAAATGAATACCAACTTTCTCCAGACTGCTCAAAGGCACTTCTTATCATTTGGGGCTATTTCTCTGCCAAATTTCAATGTCCTGTTCCTAACTGCTTCAGCTGAACTTGTTCAAGAAAGGCACAGTTCTTTATTATAAAATAGTAAAAGCATTAGCTGAAGGGTTTTTGCTGAAATATTACAAAAATAAATAAATAAATCACCATTTGGGATGGATAAAGGCCACATCTTGAAAAGTTCAGTTTAGCAAAATTATAAGCTACTCAACATAGTGGCATGGCATAGAAATACTTAAGCAATGCTAACTAGGTGGGGCAGTAGCAACAACTATAAAGTCTTTAATATTATGTAAATCGTTTGTCAAATGGATAGGGTCACTTGGAATCCAATCATTCTAAAACTTGGAAGTTGTGTTACTTCTACATTTTTAACTGTTTTTTAATTAGGGGTCTACAGTTTCAGACTCCCCAAAGGAGCAATTTCTTAAGGAAAATATCTACTAGCCATTTTGCAGTGACTGACTTCTATTAATAATCTCAAGAGTAAATATTACAAATATCTAGTGTTGGGTTGAAAACCACTCTCAGGGAAAGGGTAATTGCTGCTGTGTAGTGAGCTACAAAGCACAACCATTATTGATGGTGCAGTTGTCCGTCCATCACTAGTCTAAAGTTGCTGATCTTCATCCCGAGAAGTCACATCTAGCAAGGTATAATTTAAGCAATGAATAGTGTTCAGATAGGGTTGATTTAGTTAAAGATTATTGACTATCATTATGGTGATTCATTTTGACTTCTCTAAGTCCTTCTCCTTTCTTAAATTTCATCTTATGAATGAGTAGGCTGGACTGAAATATTTTTAGGCTTCTAGGTGATCTCCTAAAATGTATAGAAATTCCTAAACAGGGAGCTGTTGACTTAAAGGGACTGTGTCCCGGTTGAATAGAAAAATGTTCATTTCATTTAAAGTGCATTTTGCTGTATGGAAAAATTTGTGTTGAAGTGACTCATTGGTATATAATTTCTATTGTGAGCCATAATTGTTTTATTTCCTTTCAGTAAAAGGTTTGTCTGTGTATTTTTAAGGCAAAGGTTTGATTCCTAGATGGCATGTTAAAATGAACTAAACCATTCTTGACCAGTTAAAATATCTGTTATGCCACATGGTGATTTACTCTTAAATAAATTTATTTGGGATTCAGCTAATGTAAACCTATTGTTGGCCTTTTATCTGAAGAGAAATAACTGAGCCTAAAATGGTAGCTGTTTAAAGCATGTTTACACCATTTAAGCCAGCAAAACTAGAAAAATAAGATTAGAAATTTAGCAAGTGTCTGATATGCTAAATGTTGTTTTAAATTACATATCTCTTTGGGACATTAGAACAATGAGGCTTTCAGAGGAAGATGCAAATTAATTCATTTGTAAGAAAGATTGCTGTTTGTGCTCTCCGCTTGGAAGCAACTTCAATCCTGAGAACTCGAAATGTTACTAGCATCAATATTAGAATTATAATTAGGAAAGCAGATGAGGGCCAACTGCACCAGCCATGTCTTCTAAAGCATATTAAAGTGTAAATCTGGCTCTGGAGCAGTACAATGTATTGTATTCTCCAAGTATATTTTTCTTTCAGATTGAAAGCAAACAGAGTAGAGTGGTGGAATACATTAATATATAAACAACTTACAAGTGTGCTTCACCACTGTCCTATGCTCACCATTGCTTTTCTGCTGTTTATCTAGCACAGCACAGCCAATTTCTCATGTGATAAAAGAATTCTGTAGAGCAGAGGTGGCCAACCTGAGCCTGAGAAGGAGCCAGAATTTACCAATGTACGTTGCCAAAGAGCCACAGTAATACATCAGCAGCTCCCCCACTCCACTCGCAGCGCCTTCCACCCACTGCAGCCCCACCAATCAGCGCCTCCCCCTCCCTCCCTGCACCTCCCAATCAGCTGTTTTGTGGTGTGCAGGAGGCTCGAGGGGGAGAGAGAGAGGGCACGGCAGGCTCAGGGGAGGGGGCAGGAAGGGGTGGAGTGGGGGCAGGGCCTGTGGCAGAGCCAGGAGTTGAGCAGTGAGCACTCCCCAGCACATTGGAAAGTTGGCACCCGTAGCTCCAGCCATAGGCACCGACTTCTCCACTTCCCCTGGGTGCTCGACCCTTCCCCATGTCCTCCCCTGAGCATGCCACGTTCCTGCTCCTCCCCAGCCCCGGAGCATGCTAACGCCGCCAAACAACTGTTTGGTGGCGGCCAGGCTGGAAACCCGGGGAGGAGTGGGGACGTGGTGCGCTCATGTGGGGAGGGCGGAGGAGGAGGTGAGATGGGATGGTGGGTGAGCGGAGGTTGGCTGCCGGTGGATGCAGAGCACCCACTAATTTTTCCCCATGGGTGCTCCAGCCCCAGAGCACCCACGGAGTCAGTGCCTATACAAGGAGCTGCATATTAACTTCTGAGGAGCCGCATGTGGCTCTGGAGCCACAGGTTGGCCACCCCTGCCGTAGAACTTTAGGAGAAGTATAACAATCCTTCAATCCATTCCAGAAATCGTTTTAATCCAACCAGAAAAATAAGTCTAAGATGGCATTGTTACTACAGTCTGAAGTAATATTGTCATGGCTGTCAAATTTCCTCAATGTCGTGTCTTGTCTTGTCCTCAGTTTAAAGTTATTGATGCAGAGTTTTTGATTTAGTAATACATGCGCACAATTAATGCACCCTCACCTCAACACACACACACCTTTTATACTTCTTAAGTTGTTTTGTCTGGGTCTGATTTTGATCCCACTGAAGGCAAAGGGAAAACTCCCTTTGACTTAACCCAGGATTAAGCCCTACAATTCATACACAAATGGAAGGTCTGCATGAGATTATAGAATATTAATCATATAGGGGTATACTGTCAATTGATCTTTATACTGTAGATTCTATTTACAAGTTTCAGTCTGAGTGGTTCAGTGCACAGAATCCCCATTGATGTCAGTGTCTGTTCCACATAGAAAGAGCTCACAGGTTTGCAACCATCGTGAGCAGTGGGTCAAATTCAGACCTAGTTTAATCAGGCGCAATTCCAATGACTTTTCATATATCATTCTCCTTTGTCAGATGTCTTACTATTTGCTTATTGTTCTCAAAACAAGTAGCAAGAGTGGCCTAGTCTCAGGACACAATCCACCAATTAATTTGTTTTGATGTAATTTTTTTAACTTGATACTCAGCTTGGAGTGTTCTAATGGAATCCTACAAAAATGGAATACTTGCTCTCTAAATTGCCCATGTAATTTCAATTAAGATATATAAGGAAATTAGATTGCAAAATTAAGCACTTAAACTAGGAAATGCCCAAATGAAGGTTACCTGTAAAACCAGAATTAGCCCCCTTAAGCATATACTACTCCTGGGGGAATTCTGCACCCAAAAAATCCCAAATTCTGCATATTTTATTTGTCATAATAATGCAATATAATCACACCAATTTCACTTATTTTGGTAATATATTTAAACTACCATACAGGGGAAAAAAATCACAATAACTGTTCAGCATTTCCTAAACACATGAAAGTTAAGTTACAAATACTTGGTAACTAAGACCCTGCATTCCAGTTATAATCCTGGATTTTCATTTAAATTACAGTACTTTTATTTTAGTGTTTGGTGTTCTGTAGACTGTCGCTTTAAGTTGCTCAGACTTTCACACATGAAAGTCATACAGTTTTGGTAATCATTGTCCTGCATTTTTTTTAATGGATAAGTAAAGTGGATCCTGAGCTGTAATCCAACCCCCTTGTGCCTCTCTGGCACAGGAAAACAAGCAAGAAAGCACATAGACCTTCCTAGTTGAGGATTCTGTTACTGTCATTTACAATAAGGCTCCTTTACACCTCTCTGGCAAGGTAAAGAAGACTGAATTGACTAAGAATGAAGAAAAGGAGTACTTGTGGCACCTTAGAGACTAACCAATTTATTTGAGCATAAGCTTTCGTGAGCTACAGCTCACTTCATTGGATGCATACTGTGGAAAATACAGAATCTTCTGTATTTTCCACAGTATGCATCCAATGAAGTGAGCTGTAGCTCATGAAAGCTTATGCTCAAATAAATTGGTTAGTCTCTAAGGTGCCACAAGTTCTCCTTTTCTTTTTGCGAATACAGACTAACAGGGTTGTTACTCTGAAACTTGACTAAGAATGGGAACAATTAACTAAGAATGGGAACATTAGCAGCCTCCCTGTTTAGTTGTTACACTTCTGCTCTGCCCTCCAAGCCCAGGATGCAGCAACAGGGAGCTAGAGGGACAGAGTGAGTGTCTCTCACTCATTTCTTTGCAGGCAGGTGCCCAGCCCCACCACCTTAATGTCTCTCCATGCATGCATGCCCAGCCCCCCCCCCCCGGTGATCTGGTCTCTGCTGCTGGCTGCTCGCAGCAGACATGCCTGGGCTGCTGTAGAAGGTGTGTGTGTTCCCCACAGATTTCTTTGTTACCCCATTTTTCTGCAGGGAGCCAAGAAATCTGCAGAAGGTATGAATCCTGTGCCCCGCCCCCCACCGGTTGCAGAATTCCCCCAGGAGTAATATGCATTAATACACCTTCTAATTACATGATCATATACTATTTTTTTCAGCAGGACCCCTGTTCCATTCAGTGCACAAATGGACAGCGCTCATTTAATGAGCAGCTAGCTATTCACTAATTTTTCTCTTTATTGTTTCAATGTGTGACCTTAGGCCTATTTACTGAACACTATTCAAGCCATGCAGTAAAGACAGAATTAGTAGTTTCCCAACGGGCTTTTTGGTGGTGCTCATTGCTACGGTATCTGAGTGCATTAACATTAACGAATTTGTCTTCACAACACCCACGTGAGATGAGTGGGTATTATCCCCATTTTACAGATTGAGAACTAAGGCATAGAGATTCAGGTCAAAAGTATCCACTAAGTTTGGGTGCCCAATCTGACTAGGACTTGACTACTTAGCATCTTTTAGCTGTATATATGTTCAGAGCATGGCTCCCATTGACTTCAGCTGCAGCTGTGAGTTCTCATCACTTCTGCATATCAGACCTCAGCACGCAGTCAGCACGCAGAAAATGAGAACGAGGGGTTCTTGTGGCACCTTAGAGATGAACAAATTTATTTGGGCATAAGCTTTCGTGGGCTAAAACCGCTGGATTTTAGCCCACAAAAACTTATGCCCAAATAAATTTGTTCATCTCTAAGGTGCCACAAGTACTCTTTGTTCTTTTTGCTGTTACAGACTAACACAGCTACCACTCAGAAAATGAGAAACATTCAATTAGTGACCACTTGGTTTAAGTGACTTGTCAAAAATAACACAGGAATTCCGTGGCAGACGCAGAGATAGAATCCACTTTTCCAGGACAGCATTCCGCTACCTTAAACATGAGATCATCCTTCCTCTTCCCTTTCCCACATTCTGATCTCTTCCCCCTCCCCCCTCAATCACCTCCTGTCATGTGCCTATCCCCACTGGCTCCCAGTCTGCCTCTTCAGGCTCCTCATTCAATGTTTGTCCTCTCCTCTTCCAGCTCCTTGTCCTACTTTTTGTCCCTCCAGTCCTAATTCCCACCCCATATGCTCCAGCTCGTTGTCCCAACTGTCTCTCCTCCCACCACCTCTTTCCCTCTGCCTCACTGGTTCCCAGATCCATTCCCCTTGTCCTGTCAGTCCCAGCTTCCCTGCCCAGCTCCTCATCCATTCCCTTTGTCCTGTCAGTCCCAGCCTCCCTGCCCAGCTCCTCACCCATTCTCAGTTCTTCCTGTAACCCATTGGCTCCCTGTCTCCCTCAAGTTTAGAGCAGCTGGGAGCAACCTTTACAGGGGAATCCAGCTTTCCCCGCCTAACTCTGTGGGGATGGTGGATGCACAGTCTGCTCAGCACTGGGAGCTGTTAACCTCTAGTGGGTCTCTACTCAGCAAATTGGGCAGAATTTCAAGGGGACAACACCCCATTGACACTCAGGCCACCCCTTGCCAAATTTCAAGTCCTGTTCCAAAGCATTGGTGCACTGAGCTTTCCAAGAAAAGATCACAATAACTTTGCTTTTTCAATGTTTTTTAAAAAAGTAAATTTTCCCTAGCCACATTCTTAGAAACAGCTGAATCATTCTAGCTGAAAAAATTCAGCGTGAGCCACATACCCGCATGGGAAGTTTCAGTCCTGAACGGCTGAAGTTATAAGCAACGGCCTCATAATGGGAAATGTCAGGCAACCTTAATAGGAACCCCGCCTGTAATTGTTGTTTGTTTGTATTGCAATCATACCTGGAAACCCCAGCCCTCTATTACCCTTAATGAAAGTTAGCCATTCTTCTAACTGTTCTCTGCATTGTCTAGTATCTTCCCCAAACACACCTCAGTTACACTTCTGGACTTTTATAGGAAGCTTACAAACAGACCTCAAATCTTCCCATTTGTCTCTGACTCCTATGATGAGGCATCCAATCCGAAAATAAATCTTCCAAATCCTTCCATTGACTGCTCACCACAATTTTTGATGTTTTTCATCCAAAAAAGGAAAACAAAAGAAGCAAGTATGATCATCACTTACATTCCAATAGTGGGCGCAGCATTAATAAAAATGTATGTTTTATTGATCTGAATATGGTGAGATAATATGCCACTGAAAAAGAGGGCAATTATTAAGATAACGTACTGAATTATCTCCAGCCAAGATGCTGTTTGTTTTCTCGGTGATTACAGGATTTTTAGTGACATAAGAAAAATGAAGTCCTCATGAAGACTTCATTTTCGAAAAAACAATAATAAAATTGTAGTTGATCTTTATCAGAATTATGGCTGAAAATGATGCATCGTAACAGGTAAAACATCTGTGGCAATGTAATTACTTTTACTTTTTCAATGTCTTTACAGATTATAAAACCATGTTTGAGTAAAACTTATTCCATGATGCAGGTATGGACAAATTTTCATCTCCTTGTGAATCGTGGATAAATATTCATAAGTAAAGCTTCAAGAAACATTCCCAATTTAAATATCCATATTTTCAGACTTATAATAGTTTGTTTCTAAACTTGTGCATGTTTTATGACTTTGAACAATTAACCGACCAATTTTTGTATAAAATTTGCCAAGCATTAAATAACACCACCCCAGCATTATCCATATTTGCAAAATAAAATATAGCTCCTTAAAAGCTGTCCAAATGTCTCTACGTAAAAGAATAAATGGACACAAATCAGATGTTAAGAATTATAACATTCATAAACCAGTCGGAGAATACTTCAATCTCTCTGGTCACGCAATCACAGACATGAGGGTCGCTATCTTAAAGCAAAAAAACTTCAAATCCAGACTCCAGCGAGAAACTGCTGAATTGGAATTCATTTGCAAATTGGATACTATTAATTTGGGCTTGAATAGAGACTGGGAGTGGCTAAGTCATTATGCAAGGTAGCCTATCTCCCCTTGTTTTTTTCCTACAACCCCCCCCCCAAGACGTTCTGGTTAAACTTGGATTATTGCTGTGCACATTGTAAGATGAGCTATTGCCAGCAGGAGAGTGAGTTTGTGTGTGTGGTTTTTGGAGGGGGGTGTGGGGGGGGGTGAGAAAACCTGGATTAGTGCTGGAAATGACCCACCTTGATTATCATGCGCATTATAAAGAGAGGTTTCAAAGAGGGATGGGCTATTACCAGCAGGAGAGTGAGTTTGTATGTGTTTGGGGGGGGGGGGGGGAAGGGTGAGAAAACCTGGATTTGTGCTGGAAATGGCCCTACTACTTGGTGATCACTTTAGATAAGCTGTTACCAGCAGGAGAGTGGGGTGGGAGGAAGTTTTGTTTCATGGTCTCTGTGTGTATATAATGTCTTCTGCAGTTTCCACGATATGCTATGCATCCGATGAAGTGAGCTGTAGCTCACGAAAGCTCATGCTCAAATAAACTGGTTAGTCTCTAAGGTGCCACAAGTACTCCTTTTCTTTTTATGAATACAGACTAACACGGCTGTTACTCTGAAACCAAATGTTTGAGATACCTAGATAATATTACATAAAGAATATTGCAGATACCAAGACATAACAAAACTTGATATGTACTAGTTAGTAATTGGGCAGGGGGAGAATTGAGAACCTTTAATATAGTCATGCTTTTGTGATCTTGAAATAACAGCACTTATTGTAATGTATATGCTCCAGGCATTAATTAAGCTTGCCATACAACTAAATTCCTTGCTTTAATGGGTTTTAAAGTGTGTGTGTGTGTGTGTGTGTGAATCTGATCCTTCAGTCCTTATTGGAAGTAAAACTCCCATGGAAGTCTATACAGTTTCTTCATTCTAGGGTGTGCAGTGGCAGAAACAGAGGACCTTGTGGCACAATATGCTCAGGGGGAGGGCTGTCATAAAAAGACAGGTTGCCCACACTCCAAATAGTACCCTGGAAATAGACAGCATTGCCCCCAAAATGGAGAGCTCTGGCTATGAGACATGGCCAGTGCATCCAGGAGATGCACTGATTGAATTTATTCCCTGGGCAGTGTCTGTTGGAGCAGCTATGTAAAAATGACCACAATTCAAAGATTTCTTCCCTGTGTGATACCCCCAGGGGGGTTGGTGGAGTGGCAACACTGCCTTTCTTTCAGTGGAAATGAGTTCCCTCAGATTCCTATCAGCTACTTCCTGTTGGGACATGGGGTTGCAAATCACTATAGAGGTTGCAGTAACAATACCAACGTCCTTCTAAATTGTCCCTCCGCTGCCCCCCCCCCCCAAAAAAGCAAATCCATGAAACTAAAGTTTTACTCTTTTAGTTGCTACTGTAGCTTCTGCAGAATGCAGCTGTTCCAACCTTTAAAAGCCTCTTGAGCCAGGTTCAAAGTAGGTGACATCAATGGAATTGCACCTGTTTGTGCCCCATCTGAATTTAGCTTTCCATCTTTATCACTTGGAGCACCTTTCCCCACAGGGAGAGGAAAAGTTTGCTTGTGTCCTTTGTGGACTTGTCCCTGATCATTTGGTTGGAGAGAATGGGGTTTTCTCAAGCCCAGGAAACAGCATGCTATAGGATTTATCCCCAAACCTGTGAATCCCTGAAGATGAGTGAGAGGCTTCGTAGGGGACTTGTGCATCCGTACTTTGTCCCCCAATGATTCTGGCTCCTCTCCTTGACGTCGCTGTTTGGGGATTCCCTACCCCACTAAAGGGTGAATCCCTACATTGGAGGAGGCTCCACAGGAAAAGTAATAAAGCCCCAGAATATTATGTTTTCCTTTGTAAACTTGTCTGAGCACATTCAGGAGGATTGCCCCCTGGGCACTGCCCTACCTACTCCCTTTCAACCCTCACCTCTTTCCCACATGGTTTCCCTCTTTCCCGAGACCTGGGAAGAGATTTCTGTTGGGGAAGAAGGGATGGAAAAATAGTGACATGAGCCTTGTCTACTCTTAAAAGGTTATATCAGTTCTCCAAGCAAAATAAACTATGCCAGCAAAAGGATGTTTTAGAATCTACACTAAGGCTTTTGCCAGCATACTGTGTCAGCAAAAAATCATAGCCCTAAATCAACATAGCATTGCTGGCAAAACTTCTAAGACTGTCTACACTGCATGCTTCTTGAGACTGTATGTAGGTTATGTGTAGGCACACACTGCAGTGAAAAGCAGGCTGTGGTAACTAAACATCTCAGTGAAAGGTTCTGGCACAGGGGGCGCAACAGGGAAAGTCTTGGCAGTGGGGTGTTGCCAGAGCCATTCCCTACTGCTTCCCCCCCTGCCAGAACCTTTCTCCACTGCCAGCCCTTCACTACGATGGGAAAAGGCTCCAGCAGGGTTCAGGAGTGTCTCTTTATTCACATAAGCAGTGCCGATGAAGTGAGCTGTAGCTCATGAAAGCTTATGCTCAAATAAATTGGTTAGTCTCTAAGGTGCCACAAGTCCTCCTTTTCTTTTTGCGAATACAGACTAACACGGCTGCTACTCTGAAATCTGTCTACACTGCTAGTTAAAACTGTGGGTGTGTACAATGTATGTACTCTACATGCTGCCAAAAGGAGTGTGCGCTCTAACTGTACACCAGGCCACAGTCAGCTGAGCCCTCTGTCGATATGGATGAGGGAGTGCTGTGCTTGGAGAGTCTGGAAGGCATGATGTCCCTCAGTGTAGAGTGCATGGTTTTTTTCACATATTCAGTACTCTAAAGTACAGTACTTTTGTTAAGTAGAAAGAAGCAACACTTTTAGTAGCATTAACATGGGACCAGGAACTCTTCTTTTCTTTCACTGTGTGTGATCTTCAGCAAGTCATTGAATCTTTGTCTGTTTCCCCTCTCTCTAAATGGGATTTCTTTGGAGGGGGGGTCGTGTTGATTTCATTAATGTTGATATAGCACTTGGAAAATGTAAAGCATGAAATAAATGCTATCTATTAATTAAGAGGTAGAGAGGGCACCATTTAAATAACTTAATTCAGTAATAAATGAAGCATGATACAGTGGAAATTGTGTGAATATCTCCTTGTGCCCTAGTCATCAACTATCTAAAATACGTTTTTAAAATTCAAATTGGAAGTTTCATTTAAAATTATAATGAAAGGTTTCCATCAAATCATTGTGTAAATGGATCATCATTGCTAATTATGGAACTCTTGCTAATTATGGAGTGGTTAAATGAGCCATCTTAAGCTATACTTAGCTTGGCTCTTAGGATACTTTTTCTTGTCCTTCTGAATTGAAAGTTAACACCTTAGACTAGTGTAATAAATCCTTCCTTCAATATTTTATCTCACTTTAATATTAGTCAGTCAAGTAAATAGCTGTCTGCTGTTACACTTTAGTTGTCAACTGTGTACGTAATTAGTACTCATTGCATAAACACTCCTAAATCAAATTCTTCACAGCAACTAAATGACTTTTCAACTTGATAAGAATTATAAGCCAATGGACTGTTTTATCCCTGCTGTAAATCCATCACATTCAAGGAGTTGCTGGACACTACTTCCTTTAACTTAGAATGATCTCATTTATCCTTCATGATTACGACCGTACTGGTTTATAGAAAACGTGGAACCTGACCACTTACCCTGGGGAAAAATGTGAAGCTCAAGCTTCCAGCTAGTCTTTTGTTTACAGCACTTGTTCAAAGGAGGGGGCAAACACTCCAGGATTTATGCCTGTGAGTAGCTTTTAGTTCTTGATGCCCTAAGGGGCATTTCTGATGTGGGTAAGCCCCCTGTGAAGTAGAATGGTAATTCTTTACAGGAAAAGGTGATGGGTATGGAGTAGAATGCATGGGTTTAATGGTTTGCGAAGTGGTCCAACATTTGGAAAAGCTCAGTGGGATCAGAGTTAGCAGCTACTATGGCAGTAAAGCAGCAGGATCTCATGACTGTGACCAGTGTGCCTGAATCTAAATATCTGCTTACTTTTCGCTGTTGACGTTTGTCGTCTTCCATCTTTCTGCTTCTATCGCAGATTATTAGAAAACCAGAGATCTGTGGAACAATGTTGGTGTTCGTGTCAGTGGCAGGAGCTGTGATTTATCCGTGAAATGATTTTATATGGCGCCACCTGAAAAGTGCTGTTACTTTTGTACAAAAACACTTTATATCACCTCCACCAAAAAGAAAAGAGAAAAATCAGCAAAACATTTGTGTGAATAGTTCCGCTGAAACACTACAAAATCTTGTCTATATTGAGGTGTTGGAATATTTATAGCAGTTTATTGAAGCTGTAAGATCCTATTTCCCCCAAGATTATATTCTGCACAATTCAAACTATTTTAGCTTACCCACTAATATTTTATCATTTTTATTTTTTAATGTTTTGAACTGTTTGTTCTTTGCAAAGCATTGAATGTCATGCTATTTTATTTTTTTTAACAAATATGTTTATGCCATCCCTCAAAATGCTGGCATTATGTTGATGTTTTGTTCTTTGCATTTGATGATTGAATGATGTGGTTGTATTGTCATTAGGATTCTGCAGTTGAATTTGATTTACGTCAAGACTATATAGAAGATTATTTCATGTGCAAGAATGAAGCTGAAGGAATTTTGGTGTTTATGAATTGAATTTATTGATGCACATCTTCAGTCAAATTGTGTTTTAACTAATAGAACAACCTGCTCTTGCTGTACATATGAAGGAAAAGTTACTATTTGGGTTACGGGTTCAAAGTTCAGTTTAGTTGACCATTCTTGATGATCTCAAGAAGTCTGCAGAATTTGGAGTCTGAAAATCAAAGTATAATTCCTTCCAATACTGTATTGTACTACCTGCTAAGTCACAAGTAATTCAGGCAGATGATTCTAGCACAGAATATTCCTTCTGGTAGTGAAAGTACATGCTGGCATACTGACATTGCTGCACTGCTCCATCTCCATGGGACCTATCCAGCAGAAAGCAAGTGCTGGCCCACAGAATCTCATGGGACTGACTGACTATGCAGCTGCTCCCTTTGCTCTGCACCAGTGGTCACCAATGAGTTGATCGCGATTGACTGGTCGATCCTAGAGGATCTCCCAGTCAGCTGCAATCTCCGGTGGAACAGCATGGCTGCCGCTACGGCAAATTGCTTGCCTACCCCAGCCCACGTCACTCCTGGAAGCAGCCAGCATGGGCGGGGGGGGCAGGGATCTCACTCCGTGTGCTGCTCTTGCCTGCAAGCACTGCCCCCGCAGCTCCCATTGGCCTGAAGAGCTGTGGGGGTGGTGCTTGCAGAGAGGGACAGCACGCGGAGCCACATGCCCCCTGCCCCACCAGTGCATTAGACCCCTTCCGGGAGTGGCGTGGGGAGGGGTAGGCAGGGAGCCAAAGTCTGCTTTAGCCTCGTGGCACCTGACGCTGACCGGGAGTTGCCGGAGGTAAGTGTTGCCTTACAGAAGGCCTCACCCCAGCCCTGAGCTCCCTTCTGGAGCCAGCACCCCATTCTCCCTTCTGCACCCCAAGCCCTCTCCTGCACCCCAACACTCTGTCCCAGCCCAGAGCCCCCTCCTGCACCCCAACTCCCTCCTAGTGCTTGCACCCCTCATCCCCTCCAATACTGTGAACTCCTCGGCCCCAGCCCAGAGCCCACACCCTCTGCCAAACCCCAGCCTGGTGAAAGTGAATAAGGGTGGGAGAGAGTGAAGGACGGAGCGAGTGGGGGATGGAGTGAGCAGGATGGGGCTTTGGGGAAGGGGAGGGGCCTTGGGGAAGGAGCAGAGTAGATCCTGGGTTGCCCTTAGATTCAAAAAGTGATCATGGGTGTAAAAAGTTTGGATTTTAAAGTATAGAACAATCCCCATTGTTCTATAGGGATATCCCTTTGGTAATGGATTTGTAGTGCCAATACTGGAACTCATAGATTTTCAAGATGAGAATGTTCAGATGCCTGGATATGAGGAGTGGGTTCTCCTCTGGCTGTTTTAGATTATTTTTTCCCCCTAGATGTTAAAGGGCAGCTAGAGGCCTAAAGCCCAATCATTGGCTGACAGCAGTGTTCTGGCACTCATACAAGGAAAAAAGAGCCATCAGACTGAATGAAAACAAACGTGTGTAAGCATTCTGCCCGTCAGAGTTGGCAGCAACAAGGGCCGGGTTCAGTATCTAGGGGTTCCATTTCAATAATACAGTGCAAAAGCGGCTCAAGCCCGAATCCAGTGACCTGGGACAATTACATACCACCCCCCTGGGCACCCTTAAGAGGCTTTACTTCCCCTCTCGCAAGCACAGAGTCTGAGTGTAGCAAAAGCCTTTTAATAAAGGAGAAAAAAGAAAAGGAGTACTTGTGGCACCTGAGAGACTAACCAATTTATTTGAGCATAAGCTTTCGTGAGCTAGAGCTCACTTCATCGGATGCATACTGTGGAAAGTGTAGAAGATCTTTTTATATACACACAAAGCATGAAAAAATACCTCCTCCCACCCCACTCTCCTGCTGGTAATAGCTTATCTAAAGTGATCACTCTCCTTACAATGTGTATGATAATCAAGTTGGGCCATTTCCAGCACAAATCCAGGTTTTCTCACCCGCGCCCCCCCCCCCCCCCACAAACCCACTCTCCTGTACTTAGGCTTGAATAGAGACTGGGAGTGGCTAAGTCATTATGCAAGGTAACCTATTTTCCCTTGTTTTTTGCTACCCTCCCCCCTCCTCAGACGTTCTTGTTAAACCCTGGATTTGTGCTGGAAATGGCCCAACTTGATTATCATACACATTGTAAGGAGAGCGATCACTTTAGATAAGCTATTACTAGCAGGAGAGTGGGGTGGGAGGAGGTATTTTTTAATGCTTTGTGTGTATATAAAAAGATCTTCTACACTTTCCACAGTATGCATCCGATGAAGTGAGCTGTAGCTCACGAAAGCTTATGCTCAAATAAATTGGTTAGTCTCTAAGGTGCCACAAGTACTCCTTTTCTTTTTGTGAATACAGACTAACATGGCTGTTACTCTGAAACCTGTCATTAATAAAGGAGGGAAACAATACAGCATTATGTTGGGGAAACACCACAAACAGGATTCATAACACAAATCATGAGCAAAAGACCCACCCCAAGTAAGTTTGGCAGTGTCCTTTTCCCCTCAGAGTCTTAAGTCCAGCAACCTCACAGTCACCTCACCCACAGTTTCTGACCTTGGTCAGTGCAGCCCCAGAGCTCAGAAGTTCATCTGCAGATTTTACCTCCCAGCCTGGGTGGAAGTGGAGGGAGGTATGGGTGGCATCTTACATGCTCCACTGCTCAGGTCGGTGGCCAAGTGCCGTGCCTCTCCAAGGGGTTCTGCTGCAGTCTTCACCAGCTGCGCCTCTCCACTAGCTCTCCTGCTGTCCACTCCTCTCTGCCAATCACCCTGCTTTCCACTTTGCTCTCCATCCTGCTAGCCACTCACCAACTTGTCTTCAGCCCCCTCCCCCCCCACTTAATACAGCTCTTTGTAACTACAGCTCTCAGTGAGTTTAGCTGATAGTAGGGGGGCCCCAGTGCTGGTGCACCACTAGCCCAAAGTAGGTCCAATGCTTAGACCTAGGTATCAGTGATTTCAGCTCTGCAGCAGGTAACAAGACTCCTCATGGAGTCAAAATTAGCTCTGTTATTACACAGTGGAGAGAGGTGGGATCAAAGTCGTGTTTGGGGACCTCAGAAGGGGGCCAGTGCTGCTAGGTACACATACCTATCCCCAGCCTCCTCAATTCACTGGGTTTTGGAACCCACGTCCCTCGCCTAGCGAGTGCTGCTTAGTTGAGGGCGAGTCCCTCGATCATAAACTGCCAAGTACAGTTCTACTGTCCTTGATTCACATAACCAGGATAACAATGCTTTATTACTCCTACCCCAATAACAAAGAGACTGGGGATCCCGCAGTGACCATTTGGGCAGGCAGTCCATCATGTTAGGCAGGGTGGGTGTGCCCATGCAAACGAGATCAGCCCCTGAAGTCCTTTTCCACAGCTCACCACCAGATGTAAGGGTAGAGCTCATTCTGACTCTACTTACACATGTATGTGTAATGCCGACAGACCCCAGTCGTTGGTGGGCAGATCGAATCGAGGACCTCTGGAGTTTAGTGCATGAACCTCTACTGCTGAGCTAAAAGCCAACTGGCTGTTAGCTAAGGCTGTAGAGCAGACTCATTTTATCTCTCTAAGTGGTCTTGGTCCCATCTACAGGAGGTCTTTGGGTTTCACACACCCCAACTCTCTTCCCCCACACCCAGGCAGCAGTTGGAGACTTACAGAGCACTTTTCTCTTGAACACCTTAAGGGAGCCATAGAATAGAGAATTGTCTGTCTAGATGTCAGTTATCTTTCTCCTTGTGGTATCTGAGCACCTAATTGGGTTTCTGCTACAACATTCAGGCAGTTGTGGTCAGTGCACCCCACTTCTACATCAGCAGTGCCAAATCAGGCACTGCTTTATGGTATATGACCTCTAAATTAACTGGAACCTGGCCCTCTCCCCATCTTGGCTCTCTCCCCATCTTGAGTCTGCACATAGGGGGTTAGGGGGGGCTTGGGCACTACTCCACTGCAAGGCTTCAGAAATGCCCATTGTATGAGTGGCCCCAATTGGAGGTATTGGAAGTTCTGGAAAGAGTTGCAAAGTCCAGGTGATGGAGACATGATTTTGCACGAACTCTGCTTCTCTGAGCAACTCTTCAATACCCATGTGTGTGTGCGTGTATAAAATGTCCCTTTGCAAGTTTAAAGTGGTCACTCTTAATAACTTGCCCTTTGCCATAGATAACTATACCTTACTGATTATGACCGTCTCTTAAAGTGTAAGAAATACTGCCAGTATGGAAGTAACCTTATCTAGTTAGCAAATTTTTAAGAGCAACCTCTATACCTATATCTTGTTCATACCAGGATGATGTGAGGCCAGCATCCATGGTTGCCTGCATTTTTGAGAGTCCTGGGAGGCTGTGGATCTTCTGTGCTGGGCCAGATCTTGCATTACTGGCACATCAGACAGTACTTACAACATCCTGATCAGGCGTTTGTAGTATAATCATAACGTGTTCAGAACCTCATGGGGTTAAGATGGTGTGTATGTAAAGTTGTGAAGTTTATTTAAAAACACAATTTTTTATTTTAGGGGTTTTGAATGTCACTTAATCCAATTCAGAAAAAGGTGTTTATAAAACCTGATTATCTCCACAGATTTATATTAATGTCAGCAAGCATGATGACAGAGTGTAATGCACTAAATAAAAAATAAATTGAAAGTGTATTACAGTCACAGTACATAAATAACACAAGAGAATGTCAGCTTTAGCTGTTAAACTATAACCTTGTTCACTGAACTGGGTCATCCTCTGAGATGACTGGCACATTTTTAAAGAAACAAGGGAATTTGTTTTACCTTTTCAGTTTTCATAAAATACAAAAAATGAAACACTGTATTGTATGACAGTTCACTTTTTTTATTTATTATGGCGCTGAGGATGTTCTCAGTTGCCAAAAGAATTAATCAAATGCAGGGAAAATATATTGGTGGAAGTGTTCAAAGTCACTTTGGCATTAAAATAGTGAGAAATCTGTAGAGGCTATGTAAATACATATCCCCAATGCCGCAAACACACACCCAAATTGACCTACTGTGTTCAACAGAGATACTTGTGAGTATCAAGTTAGTCATTTGCAGGTTTGAGTCTTTAGGAGCTTCAGTGTGCTCTCACAGGTCTTTGACAGATGTCTTAGTGGACTTTTTTCAGAGTAGCAGCCATGTTAGTCTGTATCTGCAAAAAGAAGAGGAGTACTTGTGGCACCTTAGAGACTAACCAATTTATCTGAGCATAAGCTTTCGTGAGCTACAGCTCACTTCATCGGATGCATGTAGTGGAAAATACAGTAGGGAGATTTTATATACACAGAGAACATGAAACAATGGGTGATACCATACAGACTGTAACAAGAGTGATCAGATAAGGTGAGCTATTACCAACTGCTGGAAATGGCCCGCCTTGATTATAACTACAAAAGGTTCCCCCCTGACTCTGCTGCTGGTAATAGCTCACCTTACCTGATCACTCTTGTTACAGTCTGTATGGTAACACCCATTGTTTCATGTTCTCCGTGTATATAAAATCTCCCCACTGTATTTTCCACTACATGCATCCGATGAAGTGAGCTGTAGCTCACGAAAGCTTATGCTCAAGTAAATTTGTTAGTCTCTAAGGTGCCGCAAGTACTCCTTTTCTTTTTAGTGGACTTTGTTTGATTTGCTATATGCTATTATGCTTTTACCTCACCTTGGTTTGACTCAATCTCTGTATAAGGATGATTCTCCCCCCAGTCACATGTACATTCTTTCTAGAGAGCAAATAAGCACATGGAGTAATCTTTCCGTAGCACCTAACTCCCATTTTTCAAAAGTAACATAATCACTTTTTGGAGTCTAAGGCCTGGTCTCAACCTTAGATCGACCTAGCTACATCACTCAGGGATGTGAAAAATAGTTAGGTTGACATCATTCCTGCTGTAGACACAAATAGGTCAACAACAAAGATTCTGCCGTCAACCTAGTTATTGTTTCTTGAGGGGTGGGTTTATTACAATGATAGAAAAACCTCTTCAGTCACTGTAGTAAGTGTTTTACGCTTCAGTGGCATAGCTGTGCTGCTGTAGCACTTGTAGTGCAGACATACTCTAAGACTCACTGAAAATCAGTGGGAATTAAGTCCCTTAGGATCCTTGGCACTTTGAAAATTTTACTCATACCCTTTCCTGTAGTCTTTGACAGGGGCCTTTTTGTAGTTCTACCCCTTCATTCAGAGTTCAGATTAAAGGCATTTCTGAGTGGGATTAGACTTCTCTAATCTGCATTCAGTTAAGTCTAGAGTTCATGTCACTGACTAATCTCTCTCCTCTGGATTCACAGAGGCGTGTTAGTAATTACGCAGTCAAAATGTACATAGTTCAGGAAATTATTTTAACATTAAAATTATTAATAAGCACAAATATCACAGCACACCAACAGTTTATCCATAGTTGATTTTTTTTTCTGTTGGCATCATGGCATAGGAGTTTCAAGGAGAAATTTGAAAGAGGACAATAAGATGATTTTTGAGACCGCAAGGTAGCTTATCCTCTTTAAATGTATGGAAGAAGGAAGCCTAAGTCAGAGAGAATGGGTCTGTTGAAGCAATAGGGAGTAAAGTGAGCAATTAAAAAAAATTCTTCAATGTTTGGCTTTGTCTCTTTGGATAATTGCTTTTCTAAATCCTTCTTAGTCTTGTTAACTTACATATTTCCTATCATAACTTGGTCCTTTTTATTGGCTTTAGGTGGGCTGGATTTCCTTTTTGAAAAAGACACCTATTTAGCTTAAATAACCTTTTGCATCTTGCCTTTTAGTCATATTGGGGTGGTGGGAAGAGGAGGGGGAGTCCTTGCCTTATAGCTTCCTTTTTTTTTCTCTTCCCCCTGTGAAGAGGAGGGGGGGTCCTTGCCTTATAGCTTCCTTTTTTTTTCTCCTCCCCCCTGTGATATGCATTACCTCCATATGCATACAGGTGCATTCTGGGCAGGCATAGGAACACACAGCCATTTAAATGAAGTTCCTGCATTCTTAATAGCCTTATAAAGTGAAGGAAACTTTTTTATTCTCAGACTGCTTATGCAGGCAGGTTATTTGCCCTTTGGAACTCTCATCACCTCAGAAAGGGAGTGGAAGGGAGGGGATAACTTGTTTTTACTTGATTTATTTAGTTTACTAAGCAATAGTCTGGAAAATATAACCGGCGAGCGAGTAATTATCCCGTGATTATAGGAAATATATTAGTTGTGAGAATAGATTAGTTAATGAATATAAGGAACAAAAAATGAAAAGGGCTATATGAATACATGTCATTATTACTGAAGTTTTAATAATACATGGCACCTTTTGGGAACAGGGCTTTATGGTTGAAAACAATAGGCACTACAAACATATATGTAAAAATGGCTTAAAATTATCCTGAACTTCCCCAAAAAGCCACAGAAAAAGCTATGATCCAAATGTTACAAATGGACAAAATGATGTCCCCTTCTAACAGGCTGCAGGGTTCTTTCTGCTACCACATTGATAAGCAAGTATGTTTAAGCTATTAGAACCATATAATTACTATGTACATAAACAACTTATAATTACTTTTAAATGCAATTTTTTTTCCTTTCTGTAAGTTTTGCTTCATGAAATGTTTGTTTGAATACAGTAATTCTTTTCCTTGATCCTTATGGACTATTAGACCTGTTGGCTTTCATTGCTTATGCTGCTTTAACTTAATAAAGCCTGTCACTTTTAGGAGTTGTTGTCCCACGACAGCTAGTTAGATATACAGTTCTAAATCAGTAGGTGCTGAATTAGTGACTTTTTCTTTAAGTGTTAGCTGTAAGGTGAAAATCCATTAAATGGTAATGCAAGAATCATGTTTCTGAAATTAATACAATGCGACTATAATCCAAACAACTCATTTCTTTGTGAAATGATATTTCTCAATTCAGGACAATTTTTGAAGAGTGTTAGCCTACTAAACCCACAAACTCGGGACAGCTGATCATGTCACTTACAATTTTAGGGTTTACTCTTTTGGAAGTATAGACCATTTGTCAGAGGTGTTAATGACAAGTAGAGGCATTGCTGGCTATGGGATGAAGCACAGGGCAGTGTCTCAGCTACTGATTTGCACTCCACTTTTGCCATTGACTTCCTCTGTGGAACTGGGCAAGTCTCACTTCGTATTTCAGATTCTTCTTCTGTAAAATGGAAATAATACGACAATATGGAGTTCTATGAGGGGGTGTTGATATTTGCATATGCTGACAACATAAAGGATGGTATGATACTATAAATTTAATAATATCCTTTGAATGTAACATGTCATTTAATTAGTTTACCGCCCTCTCATAGTTAACCAATAAATAACAAGCACTTTCCTACTCAGCTACTTATTATTTTCCTCAATACAATGGTATATTCCAAATGCTTTTTCATATCTTGAATTGATTGGAAATGTCAGTCTTATTGACAGAAAAGGGGATAGTTGAGTTATGGAAAATAACTGCTAAAATTATGAGAAACAATTCATTAAAAGAAGAGATTTCAAACAATTCTGAAATAATTAAATACACTGTGATACAGCATGGCCAGAAGGCAGCAGGAGAGTGATCTAGGAGAGATATGTAAGTCCCAGGATGAGGAGAAGCCTTATTCTCTGTAGAGGGAAGAAAGGTTTCTATAGATTAATTAAAAGCACCTGAAGCCAAGTAGAGCACCTGAAGCTAGACACCTGATAAAAAACCCCTGCTTCAATCTTCCAGGGGAAGGAGTTGGAGCAGAGAGTGGTTTGGAGGAGTTGAAGTAGAGGAGAGTTTGGAGAAGTGCTGTGGCCGGCTAGAAGACAAAGACCCTAGGTAAAGAGACACCCAGCTTGTGCAGAGAGAGAGAGAGAGAGAGAGAGAGAGAGAGAGAGAGAGAGAGAGGGTAGGAAGCCCCACAAGCTGAAGAGCAGGAGAGGGAAGTAGTCCAGGGGAAGGAAGCACTAGTTCAAGTGGTTTACCACTAGCCCTAGGGTCCCTGGGCTGGGATGTGGAGTAGAGGGTGGGCCCGGGTCCCTCCCTCTCCACTACCCTTCTCTGGGTTACTAGTGGGACAGTAGATACCCTAGTTCAGGGGCAGGAAACTGTGCCCTGAACCCCACCCCCCCCGCCCCAAGAATGGAAGCATGGGACCCATCATAATCGTACTGGCAATTTGCCACAACTGGAATATTGACTCTGCTTGACTTGACTCATGCCTCACTTTTTGGGTGTCCTGACTTGTTATATGTAGAACTTGAGTTTTCAGTGTACTCAACACTTGGTGCTTCCACTGACCTTCAGCTAGAGTTGTTCATGTTGGGCCTGATTTAAAGAGGTGCTCTAGATGTTTCAAGCTGGGCACCTGTTATGGCCCACTTATACATATGGGCCAGGTTAAAAATAGGACCTCTGTATTTAGCTCATATTTGGCTACAAGGCAAGCAACATCATGACATGGCACTGAAGATAAATAAATAACCATTTACAAACAGATAAGGTATTTTTATTATGTTGAGTTGTGACTAGAATACATCCATGAGAGACGATTGGCCTTGTGGCTTAGAAACTGGAGTAGGACTCTGAAGACCTGACTTCAAATTTCAGTTGTTAAACAGGCTTCCTCTGTGTCCTGATGCAAGCTGTTTCATCTTTCTGTAATTCAGATTCCCAACTATAAAAAAGGGGGATGATGATGACTGTCTTGCTGCCTTACAGCAGTGTCATGAGGATATGCTAATGTTAGTGAGTTGCTCGTATATTATGATGAGGGCCATAGAAGAACCTAGGTAGTGTTTGATACGTCTTTGCCTGTGAAGCTGAGGCTGGAATTAAAGGTTAATTATACAAATGAAATAATTTATTTTGAAAACTGCTTTCAGTGGAGTTTGAGCAATATGTCTGCACAATGCTTAGCACAATGGGGTCTCAGCCTGGTTCAGGCCTCTTGGTGCTACTGATTTCCCGTGTAGACAAGCCCTTAGTCTGAGACTGCAAATTAAGTACAACAAACCCTATGCATCCTTTCTATCACTTTATCAAGCTGTGAATGCCTCTGATTATGCTAAAAATATCTTGTTAGGCATATTAACTACTCCATTTTTTAATTGTCACTTCAGTTAATGGTTGAGGGGAGAGAGGCTGTTATGTTTTCAGAGAGCGGGAAGTTGTTGAGTCTTGGATCAGCAACTGCAGCAGCTCCTTCTGACTAGAATGAGCCCTAATCACTGCATGTTACTTTCCATGGCTGATCAGGTCACAAGTGAACTTTTTAATTTAAATGAGTTTGTGGATGAAAATAACATTCAATGTGCTCCACTTACTTGTCCTCATATACTGCAACATAACAAAACAATTTATGTTGATGATCTGTCTAACCCCAAACCAAATTTAACAGCTGAGCAGGGAAACCTGAGTTTGTTTGAACCATTTTTTATTTAACAGATAATTTATTTAGGAATTTACTATGAATTACCTATAGAAGTGTTATTAAAGTAAGTGTAACTTACTGACCTCACAGATGTTAGACATTTTTTCAGTTATATTATTGTCTGTGTGGCCAAAGTACAGAATATAGCTCTGGCCCAATACGTAAGTGCACACTGTGGATTATTCCTATGTAGGTACCAGTGCCAATCAGGTGAGTATTGTGAGGACCCCAATCTGGAATGCCCTGCTGCACCGGCGACCATCAAAACCTGCAGAGCATTTTCCCAAGGAATTTTGGAAGGAGCCAGTAGTAAGGAGGATAAGTGCATTTTTGTATCTTTGTAGGCCTCCTGTTGTTCATAGGCTTTCTGGCAGGTGCCCATGAACAATACCCTGTCAAAATTTAATGAATTGGTTAGACCTAGATTTCAGATATCAGTAAACTGGGCCGGATTAAGACAGACTAGTGTCATAGGAACACCATGACCCAGGGTGCCATCCCCATAGCCCTACACATACAT
Organism: Chelonia mydas; assembly: GCF_015237465.2. NCBI lineage: Eukaryota > Metazoa > Chordata > Testudines > Cheloniidae > Chelonia > Chelonia mydas. The sequence continues at coordinate 108,245,216 of NC_057852.1, forward strand.
CAAGTAGGAGCAGCAAAATGAAGGCTCCTTCTCTCTCTCTCTCTCCCTGCTTTCCCCTGGGAGCAGCAGATGCCCCCTTTTCCTCTCCCTTCCTGAGAGGCATGAATGGCATCAGGGAGGCTCCCAATAGTTACCACAGCAACCAGGATATAGTTACTTGGGTATCTGGGCCAGGCCTTTGCACTTGCTGTTGTGTCCTTTTGTTGTAATGCTGTTGGTGAGGACCCCTCAGAGCTGTGGGTCTTAGAGTTAATGCTTCATTGAGATGACTGAGGCAGTTCACATCTCTTTTATTGTTTCAGGCTGCCTGCAGACTTGGGCAGATATCACTGTTTTGATTACACCTTTTTTTTTTTTTTTTTTCATGTTTTGAAGCTTTTCTTCATAACTATGAGGGCTAGAAACTCCCCCTGCCCCTTAAATAAAAGCTGAGATTCTCATGTAATTGTGTCTCCAGGAGCTAGGACCCTTTGTATTGTTTCTCAGCCTTTAATCTGGCCATATTGATAACACCTTGCAGTTACACTGCAAAAAGAGAATTTGGAAATATTTAAAGTGCCTGAGGTGAGCTTGTCAGAATGAGAGAAAACATGAGCTTCTATTAATATTCAGAATGCTGTATACCTTCTCAGTAGAACAATTTGAAAAAATATTTCTAAAAAGTTAAGTATTGTAATGTATTGATCTTTTTGAACTCTAGAATTATAACTAGCTACTCCTTTCAGGAAAAGATGCATAAATATAAATGACTTGTCATTATGAATTTTAAAGGAGTCAAAACATCTATGAAATATCATGTTGCAAACCAGTATAGAGGGAACATTTTAAACACTGTCAAAACCTAGTTTACATGAGAAATTACGATTTCAGATTTATTACTCTTGTATAATAAATCAAAGGTAAAAGTAATTAAGATAATTGCTCAAATATACAGTACCCAAAATATCTTTTGCAAGTGCAAACAGGTGGAATATAAATTTACTTTTATTTTTATTCTGAGAGATCTGTAACTTGGAACAATTATTCTTGAACTGTAGCATATTTTCACATTCAACATGCTATCAACTGAAGGTGCAGCTACTGATTAAGACTGGTTTTGCTACAGTATGAAATTAGCAGTTTTAAATGAACACTTTTTTTATTTTTTGTCTGTTGCAGATTTAGTTAAACATGGGAAAGTTTGTTTGCAAAGCAGAAATCTTCATGAAGCTCTTCCTGCTTTTCAACTCTGCTCATTCATTATCATGTGAGCAGAATAAATCCTACTTTGTAAAACATTGATCAAGTTACAAAGCATAAGTGAATCTTTAGTGTTTAATTCCTTCTGAGTATTCAAACCATTTGATTTTTTCATGCAAGATTAGCCCATGTTATGTAAAACTATTTCTTAAACCAAGTTCAAACATGTTTTGATGGACTATTCAGAAGCATACATTTGCATTATACATAATGACTTTTTAATATCAACCACTGAAGATTTATTATCCTCCATAAATTAAATTGTAATGCTTTATTCAGTCTGTGGCCTGGCTGCCTTAGAATTAGTATTATAGGTATCTGATGTCTACATGAGATTAAAGACAGAGTTTAAAAAATTCTTCATTTGTATTGATCTAAAATGGTATGAGTATTATCAGTCCCTTCATTCCTGCATTTGTACAGGGTGGAATGTCAGCTGCCCTTTGCTCTGGGTGCTGATTAGAATTGTGTGGGGAGTGCTTGTTGGAGTCAATTGGCAATAGTCTAGAAATGGGGCTAAAATGGGTCCAGTAGAGTGATGGCAGGAAGAAGGGGGAGAGTCAGGTGTTAGTCACTGTTAGGAGGCAGGGGAAGGATCCAGTGGAGAAGAAGGGTCGGGGACTGGGAAGATCAAGAGGACGGATCAGGGGGTTACTAGAGTTGGGGCAGGGCTGGAGAAGGAGCCAGAGACCATGCCAGCTGGAACTTTAGGAAATTAGGCCATCAGGGATGAAAGAGAGGGTTACTGCCAAGGGAGAACCTAAACTGTATAAGATGTGGCAGGCCCAATGGGGAGAAGATGCATCTGCTGACACAAGTAACAACAATCAAAGGGTTTCTGAAACAATGGGAGTTATGTTGCCCCTTGACACTTGATGAAGTGAGCTGTAGCTCACGAAAGCTCATGCTCAAATAAACTGGTTAGTCGCTAAGGTGCCACAAGTACTCCTTTTCTTTTTACGAATACAGACTAACACGGCTGTTACTCTGAAACTTGACAAGAGAGTAGTACCAGCAGATGGGGTTGGGAGCGGGGGGTATCCTGTGCTTCTAACTTGATCCTAGTAAAATGCTGCATACTGGCACTTGTCATAATGTTTCAACTTGAGGGATATTCAGTATTTTTCACTGCTAGGTGGGGTGGGGGGAAATCGGTCAGCTAGATAATCAACTAGTGTAAATCAGCATAGCTCCATTTTACCTGGCCCAAGGTCAAAATTAGAGGAAAAATTTTCTGGCTTCAGACAGCACTGATGCTCATGTTACTTTAAAATGGATTAACTGTTCAAGTGAAATATTGCAGATTTCTGTTTTTATAATATGTATTAAGGCAGAGTATGTGTGTAATTTGAAAAATTTGGATGAGCAGTTTTCTCTTTCAAAGTGGATACAATGCATGTAAGTTGAGTATTCTTCCTAAAAATTATCCAAAGTGATCTCACATACTACTCCAAGGTTTTAAAGCTTATTAAAGTGTTACAGTGTATTGTCAACAAGTTGTGGAATAAGGACTTCCCAAGTGTGCACTAACATGATGGGCTTTAATGACTGCATTTGTCTGTCCTGTGTCTCTCTCTATATAACCTCTCAGTGGAAAATATGTCAGCCATGCCCTTCAATCTGGTCAGTGATTCAAAGATGCCGTACAATGTGGTGAAGGTTAACCCACCTTTTTACACTGCAAATGGAACTCAAAGCCCAGTGTGCAATAATTTATGTACTTGCATTGGCACTTTATTCCAAAAAAGAGAAATCCTTGTTTAAATAACAACAAAAAAGGTGGAATTCTATTACCCCTCCCTCACACCTGTGCTGTTCCTCTGTTATAATGTCATAACCAAAAACAAAGAACTAAGTTTGAAAGAGGATAGCGGAAGGATGGTGCAGTAGTTAGCGCTAGAGCTGGGAGGGAACAATTTCCTGCAAGAACTTCAAAATTTCCAAGTTTCCCCTCCAAAATAAGATGCAAAGTTGAAATTTCAAATTTTCACAAATTGAACCCCCCCCCCCCACACACACACACACCCACACAGACACACACCCATCCACCCAAAATTGGTTCAGGTCAATCAAAGCATTTGGCTTTAATTTTTCTTATTCTTTACTTTTTACTATAAATCAGTGGTTTTCAGCCTGTGGTCTGCAGACCAATGCGGGTCTACAGACTATGTTTAAGATTTCCAAAGGGGTTTGCCATACAAATTCAAAAATTTTTAGGAATCTGCAAATGGAAAAAAGATTGAAAATCACTGCTATAAATTAACTTGAATTTCAAAACAGTAATTTTGAATTAAAGTTAAGGGCACAAGTGTTTGCAGGATCGGGTTCCTAAATCCATACCTCATGTAAATTCTCCACTCCCATTGGCTCCAGTTGTCTCTGAAAATCAGGCCACTTTTATTTAGGTTTACAAATGAGGATTTAGCTACCTTACTCCATAAACTCAAGTTTGAAAAATTTGGCCTTAATTTCACTGTTCTTCAGTTTCTACATCTGCAAAAATGGGTCATGTCTGTACCATGGATGTGTTGTGACAATTAAGTACCTAATTTTTTGTAAAGTGCTATGTAAGTCCTAAAACTCACAATGCATCCGGTGGCTGCCCAAACCCTAGCTTATTTAGACAATTTTACCTCTCAAAAGCCTTTCTAAATGCTGACTACTAGTTCCTATCCTGGCTTGAATTTTTGTGCTCCTTGTGTACGGACTGGCTTGGATACTCTTCCAAAGTCTTTGTTTGCTTGGCAACCTGAAGGTGTGTGATGGGTCTGCGGAAGTTAAAGAACCTCATTGTGTGTCAGGAAACTAATAGGGGTGGGGGTCCTACAAAATCTAACACAAATCTTACTTTGAACTCACCATTCACTGACGCTAACTGTAGTTAATTCAGCTCTAAACCGTGTAACTGCTGGTGGAATGTATGAAGTGTCTGTCCTCTCAACTAGTATTTTTAATTACCTTGGAGTCAGCAGTGGAAGAGGCTCATCGTTTGCTGATCCAAAAGTGCTAAGTGAGACTCTCTCTGACTGCACGTGTGTTCCAAGGGCCTCCTTGTACACTGTTTTAAACCATGTGACTGAACATCTCTCTTTTGAACAATGGATTCTTTCTTGCTGTCTGTGGCTGACTCCTGGATTAAAACTGTCAGCCTCTTCCTTAGCAAATTATCAATGAGCTGGAGAAAATCCCATCTCCATAGGGTCCCCAGACACCATTGTCAACAAGCACACAGGCTAGATATAGTTGATGGCTCTGCCTCTGAAAGGGAGTAACTAAGGCTGCCTAATTCTGCAGCTGCAGGGGCGCCTCTTCTCTGTGGAGCCCAAGAGACTAGGAGAGCTTCTATGGGTCAGCAATTGCTGTGCTTGAATTTTGCATAGATCAAGTCCCAGGCTTGTTCAGAAAGCTGTGGGGTTTTGGCATTGAATTAGATGGGGGGAGGGGGGCATGAGAGACTCTTGCAATCCATGTGCTAGTGAGTGAATGTGAAGGATTAGATTTCCCTTTGCCAGTTAAATAGCATTGAGGTAGGAGTCTCCTCACCATGCAGTTTTCTTTTTAGGTGTCCCCCAGCTTACTAACACCCCAAAGTGAAGGGAGCTCCTCTTCCCCTTAGGGCCTCAGGTGAGGTGCTTTAGACCTCAAGGTTCCTTATTCCCAGGGCTTTTCAAGGACTGATCTTGTCCTCCTGTGGAAGCCTTGAAGGTGGCAGTCATCCATGCCTGGTGCACTACTACTTGTATTGGCCATACTGAATGAACATGCACATGCTGCTTATACTTATGTTCACAAAGATTTTCAGAACTCCAGCCTGTGGTGTTCACTTGCCAAAATCAAGCATTTCAGAGCAAAATGAAAGATTAAAATATAGATCAAAGGATGGCTCATGGGACAAGAATTCTAAAAATAGTGAGTGGTTGATTTCCCTTTAATCATACATAGTGAGCTGTAACAGCTCAGCCATTTATCCCTGAGGGCTGTGTTTGAGTTTAGTCCTCCTTGAAACTGAGGAGTTATTCACATACTCTTGGCAGGCATTATGCAGGAAGGTACTTTGCAGGTGTAACTGGTGTTTACTTGATTTCCTCCCACTGACCTGTAAATTTGTTAAATGCTTTCCGCACTGTTTTGTGTGAGATTAACTTGAGGCAGTAAACGAGAAGCGTTCGGAGAACAACAGAATTGGAAGCTGACCTGACAGTCTCCATGGTCTCAGTCAGGCCCATTTTAGACTAGGAAAATAAGTATGTTTATAAACATGTTTAGTGCAAGATAGGCTTTAACACCTTTAAAAACATGATCGCTGGTCATGGGCAACCTTAGGGGGAAAAAAGGAAGTGGCAAAAATGAACTGTTACAAATCAGAATGAAAAGTCAAAATATCTATTTTTTTCCATTTTCCCCCAGAGAATGAAAAGTTCTGAAAAACTTAGGAAATGTTTCATATCAGTTTAACAAATCTATGACCCGCTGAACTGCCACGGTGACTCATGGGAGATGTAGTTCAGATGTCTTACGCCCCCATTCTCCTCTATGAGCCAGGATCCCACAATGGGCTATGAGTCAGATTAGATCTCCCATGATGCACCATGATGGTTCAACCAGTGGACATACCATTATATATAATGGGAAATATAATCCAGCCAGGGAACCTCACCCCTTGAAGAGAATGGGGACATGTGGCACCATAGCATCTCAGGCAAACACAGATTAATGTTGAACTGACTCAAAATGAGACTTTAGATTCAGTACAATACATCACAATATTTTGATTCAGGTCAACTTGATCCAACACAGTATTTTTTAAAATATTTTTATGGAAAATTGAAAAATTTCAGCAAAATTGGAATTTTACTGCAGAAAAATTCATTTTTCATAAACTGAACTTTTTTCCATTGAAAAGGTATTTAAACAGAAATTTCCTGACCAGCTCTAATTGTAATGAACTTGCGGATTTGTATGTGTACTCGTGCAGTCTTGAGGATGAAATCAGAACTGTTCAGCTTTGTCATAGGCCTTATACATTAAAACACAGATTTTCCTTAAAATCAAATAGTAAGAGCTTGAGATCTATTGATTGAAAAGTACTCTCCATACCTCAGGGTCAATTTGATTGTTTAGAGTTAAGCGGGGTTGGGGTTAATAGAAGAGCTATTTCCGGGGATAAGGGCGGTTTGATTGGAAATGCTCACAGACATTTCATGCAGGCGTAGTCAAATCTGTCCGTATGCATTTCAGGTGAAGAAGAAAGAGACAGACCAACCACAGAATAATCATTAGCCTAGTGGTTAGGGCAATCACCTGGGAGAACTGAGGTTGAAGTCCCTTGACTGAATCAGGCAGATCAAGGATTGGAACCTGGATCTCCCACATCCCAGATTGTGCCCGCGTCACAGGGTTATCAGCTTTTTTCCTCTCCCCCTCTGCTTTTGACAAGAAAATCCATCCTGGACTATCAAAAAGGATACATTTCCACAATAGTTTCCGTTTTGACAAATAGGCATTTCTCAACCTCAGGTAAAAGCTTAATTGAAAAGTTTCTGGCCAGCTCTAACTGAAGCAGCATGCTTCTCTATGGAGTGTAGGTAACAATAGTGATAGCTTGGAGCAAATTCTGATTCCAGGGAAGTTTTATCATTTGCGTAAATGTTTTTCTTATGCTTTATTGTGTTTTGTGAAATTATAATTGCCTAGGGTTCAAATAGGTGATTTTTTTAAAATTAAAAATCAAAATAAACAGATGAAACGCTTTCTGCTGTTTTTTTTTCCCTTTTTTTTAAAGGCTGCTAATAGTTACCATAGTGCCTTTTGTAAAAAGGAAGAAGTCTACTAACCTTTAAAAGATGCACTTTAACCGAAGGGTTTTTTGTTTTGTTTTTTGTTTTGGTTTGTTTGGGTTTTTTGCCAGTTTTTATCCTACCCCATGGAAGGAAGAGCAATTCATTTTTTATCAGGCTGTCAAGCACATTTAGTGTTTTGGAAACACATTATAGTACTGAGATTCATCAGACTGTCATATTTCTGTGAACTACAGCAAAATCCAAAAAGTGTTTAATAATTCAGAAAGTATCCAAGTATCTCATCAGTAAAAAGATAAGTGACTGGATATATCCTAGTACAGAGAGAAAAAATTCATATGTGAAAAATTCTAAGTATTTGAAAACTGCAATATTTAATGTGCATTTGACCCTTGCTATAAATATTTTTTTTGTTTTTGAAGCATTTTAATATCTCATGGTTTGTTGTATAGAATCCTATTTCCTAGCACTTCTTTCTTGAATGAATGTTTGTTTTATACTGAATAAATCCTTTGACTAACCTGCATCTTAACATAACACAGACCATTTAAGCTAATTTCTGAACCTTTCCAGGGAAGCCCAGTATATATTGTAGGTTATTCTTATTTTTTTAATATATAAAGGAAAGAAAAATTGATTCAAAAATTTTGGCAATTTTTGTCTGATTATTTTCCTAATAAATGAATTAGCATGCTTCGCTGCATTTGACAAGATGATTTGACAAGAAAAAAAGGGCCTTTCTATATTCAGCAATTATTTAGACATGTTTTTTCATAACAAAACCAGACATATATTTACTGTGCATAATGTGCACGATACAAATAATTTCAGTCAGCCTCAGTGACTCAGAAGGGTGCTATAAATAAAGCACTTTGACAATGCTACAATCATTAGTACTATATAATAATGCTATAAAACATTACAATGCTCTGTGCTGTGCCTAGAAAGAGTGGCAATGCAGCTAATTCCGTGTGTTTGTTAGAGATAGAAAGAGGAGGAAAAAAGGTATCTGCATGAGAGCGCTGAAAACTGATGTCCTCTATCCACCCAACTGCCACCTGGACAGTGGCAATGCAAGTTTCTCTGTGACATCTCATTGTGTCTCCAGCTTGGGTAGAGTATGTCTACAGATTCGTTCAAACTTTGGCCTATCTACAGAGGCTGCTATTTGAGATGGTGAGTTTTCACAAGTAGAGTTGATCAAAAAGTTTCTTAATCAAAAATAGGGTTTCATTGACAATGCAATTTTTATGGGAAAATTTCTTTTTCTGAACTTGGTTTTTAAACATCAGTATTTTATGAGAACCTGAAATTTTGGAACACTTTTTTGAAACTTTTTGCTTTGAAATTGTGGTTTTTTTCCCCTTTCTTACTGTCTTCTGACTTTTGCCAATTGGAAAATGGTTCAAAATGTTTAAAGTATTTATCTCTGAAAGTAACATTTTCACTTTCAATTTTAAATGTTAACCCTTAAAGTGTTAGTTTTAAATGTGAAAAGTGCTTTTTCTCCACTATCCCAAATTTTGGGACTATTTTCCAAATGGTAAAATTTGGAAAACAGTAGGAAAATGTGGGATATCCCTCAGTTATGACATTTTTTTCACAGGAAAGCAAAAAATTTCACACAACTTTTTGACCAGCTGTATTCACAAGTATATGGCACTATAATTTGTTTTTAATGGAATCAGAATTAATTTGTAATAGGGCTGAACCAGGTTAAAAATATAACAAAATAAGTAGCCAAATGTGGCTTTTTTTCCCCTCTCCCACTCCCATGAATATTTCAACTATGAATTCCTACACATGCGTGTGCACACTTAAAAATATTCCAAATGTTCCTGCTGACAGTAGTGGAGGCCCTTTATTCCTTAATCACCTCTTCGGAGAGATCTTCAATACCTGTACATACAATGTTCTTCAAATAACTTTTTATTTAATCTTGTAAAATCTCCACAAATTCTGATGACCTCTTTATTTAACACACACACTAGATAGCTGCCTATTTACTATGTTTGAAAGTAGAGAGACCTGCCCCATCTAGAGATCCCAGATCAGTTTCAACCTTTGGTCTTATGAGATATTGTACTATCCTCACGTTGTATGCTCATCTTATCAGTAGCTTTCAGTTATGACTTTCATGATACCCAATTCTCCCATGATTATAGAAGCCTGTGTCTATAGCAATGCAGTTGGACACTTTTGCCAATTTAGCCAGACCTCTTCAATCCATGACAGGCACAGCTAGAATGAATAGCCTTCAGTACAGTGGCAATGAAGATCTTGTCCCCTGGAGTTCACCTTTCATTTCCAGAGGTGTTCTCATGCTCATTGGTACTTGTGCTGCAGAAATTCACAAAGTTTCAAAAGATTGCTTGGAAAGATGACAGTCTGCATCTGACAAAAGTGATACTGGAGTCCTTTAATCTTCTACCCCTCACACTTCGGAAGAGCTCCTCATAAAGATCTGTTAAGCCACCTGATTGTTCTCCTTCAAATCCCTCCCTAAAACTCTCCTCTGCCATGATGCCTACAAAAAATTTGACAATGGTTAGGCTGCTGGACTGCTGTACTACTGCCTATCATGCTGACCAGTGCTGTCTTGTTACTTCCTTATACTCTCCCATCGTCTGTCTGTCCGTCTGTTGTATTACACTTGGGGCAGGTCTATATTGTCGCTGCTGGTCAATCTAAGCGATGCACTTTGAGTTACTTTAGTAGCATAACTCAAGTTGATGTAGCTTAGATCTACTTACCGTGGGGCCCACATTACTCTATCAACGGGAGACGCTCTCCCGCCAACATCGCTTCCTGCACCTGAACACGCTGCTCCAGCCTGGAGTCCCCTCCCAGAGCCAGCCCCCCATATTCCCTCCTGCACCCCAAGCAATATTACCAATAGCGGTAATATTACCAAATCAACAAAAAAAGAACTCCGAGTGTTTGACCGTCTGTGATGGGTACGTGTTCAGTCGTAGGTGTCGGGTTGATGTGGCTCTCACATTGAAGGTTTTTTGCCAAAGTGGCCCCCACTTCAAAAACAGTGAAGAGCACTTCCCTAGGGGCTACAGCAGTAGAAATAAATACTAGCAAAATGAATGCGTTTCCCAGAATCCATTAAAAGTCTCTGAAGTAGGGGTAATATGCAAGGTCATTTTTCCCCCTATATTTTGTTTGCTGTGTTCTCTTCCTGGCAATGGTGTTTGGAATACAAGGTATTTTTCTCACTATGTGCCATTGGTAATTTTTCCCCCCTGAATGTTGATCCTGTAAAGACTTACGCACCTGCTTAACTTTTACCACAAAAGTACAACCCATGAACTCAATTGATTTAAAATAAAGCATGTGCATATATCTTTAAAAATCAAGACCTACATTTTGTTATGAGCAAAAGAAGGACTACTAGACAAGTTTTGGATAGAACAAGGGAGTGGAAGACAGTCACTGAACTCTTGCTGTATAACCTTGGGCAAATCGCTTTGGCTTAAATTTTCAAAAGTGTCCACTAATTTTGGATGACTCCCTCTTTTGGAGACCTGTTCAGAAAAATTTGAAATTTCAAAGAAAAATGGAAAAAAGGTCTTGCAAAAATATTGAAATTTTTTTTCTGGCCAGTTCTAATGCTCAACTCGGGGCACTTTTTAAGCCTGACTTTTCTGGAGTTATGAGCGCCTGTAGCTCCCATTGAACTGGAGTTAAGTGTGCTCACTGTAACCCATGCCTCTGGCAACTCACAGCATCTTTTGGTCTTTAGACATCTCCCCTCAGTTCACCAACTTTGTGTTATTCTTTAATGGAAGAAGAAAATTCTGATCAAGCCCCATCTAACAAAGATCATGAGTGGTGAGTTAGGCTCCAGAAACTGCTTTTCCCTTCTGTGCCTCTGTTCAGAGTTTGAGGGCTTCTCTTCTCTTTTGGTACAGTCAGTGTAATATCACCCAACACCTGATAAGTGATTTAAAAAAAATTAGAGTAAAAAATTCTAATAAAGCATTTAGCCTAATTAATTACAGAGAAGTGGAAAGAAAATCTTCCAGCTCTTAAATACATTTTTCCTTCTGATCAGTGCTGACAATGTTTCTCTTGGCTATGGTGAGAAAAATCCTTGCTTATCTCTCACCTGGCCTATGCATCAAGTTTTAGGTATTAGAGTTCATTTATCATGTCAGCGTGAAGTTGCATACACTTTCCCACAAAGAGTAAATGTAAAGATCCAGCATTTTTAAGACTCTTTGATTTCCACTTTTGTATGCAGTACTCACCAGTCAAGGTGATTGAGTTTTTTCACTGTTGCTCGCTCTCAGGATTTCTTTCTGAGCTATGGGAGTTTATCTGGGGCTGATCTTGCCATAAGGCACACTCCAGCCAACAGGTAAATTTCAGCCTTGCCTCAAACCCTCCCTTTGATTGGCTGCCAGGCTTGCCGGCCACACTTGTCCACCATCTGAGGAACAGCAGCCAATCAGGACTCTTCAGAAGGCAGGCAGTGCTTTCTCAGCTTCCCTTGGGTGTCAAGAGGACTCTCTGAGGAGGGAGAGGAAGCAGCCATGTTTGTTGGGGCAGGAGGGAGCAGAAAGAGCCCAGCAGCTCTGGGCAGCCTTGCTGTAACCCTCCTCCCGCCATGAACAGTGGGTCAGTTTGCTCTCTGCTCCTCCCACCTCTCTGCCTCTAATGGCAGGCTTGGGAAGGGTCCACATGTGAAGAATCCCTGGAGCTACAGGAGGAACAGATGTGAAATGGGGAGTAGGTGCATATTTGCTTCTCGGGGATGGGGAGGCGCATAATAAATTTTTGCGCTGGGGGCTGGTCCGATACAGGAATATGGGGACCACTAATTAGAATTTGAGGGTTTAGGGAGAAACTGGAAGCTCTGCACCAGGGCAGCTACTGCAGCAGGGACCAACATCTCCTTACCCAACAAATTTAGGAGAGTTGGCCGCACTAATTCTCTCACACTCCTATGAACAAGCAAGAGGAGTTCATAAATGAAGACAGACCAAAAAACACTTTGACCCAAAAATCATAAGGTTTTTTTTAATCTCATTATTTTCTGAGGTCTTACTCATGGTGATGCACATTTGGAGCTGTTAATAGTCCTTTTGATTTGTGTGTCCATTGTTCTTGGCTATGGGGTTTGGATCACACCCTCGTGCTGGATACATGCAGCTACTATCTTAGCTAATAAATAAGTAGCGTGAATTTGCCACTATTTAAATTTCTCTTAATTTTGCTTTGCCAGGAAATATTAATTGACAGAGTACAGGCCCACTGGCACACTGCTCCTCTGATCATTAAGTCCTGAGTATCCCAGATTGGGAGTCTGTTTGTTTGTTTTGGTTTTGGTTTGTTTGTTTGTTTGTTTTTTTTGGGGGGGGGGGGAGGGGGTTAAACCCCAAACTAGTGATCACCTCTGAAAATTTAGACTTAAATTTTTGTGCCTTTGTTTACTTTGTTTTCTTTAAAAGGAATATGATCATCTTCTACTTGACAAGGATATTGTGAGGTTGAATAACTTTTATAAAGTTCTTCAAGATACTCCAATGAAAATTGCTAAATGTGATAATATTTATTATTTAATTGGTGTTCCAAAACAAAAGAGCAGGAGTGGGGAAGCAGGACCTATGAAATTTGAATTATTGCTTGGACTCATTTTGACTTTGATTACAGCTGGATTGTTGAATTGATGTTGTGAAAGCAGGATTTAGAATGGATGGTAGTCTTATGAATGTCCTGGGGGAGGCAGCAGATATTTCAATTTTTCAAAATCTTCTACTTGTCAGATACTAGCTAACAATATTGAGCTGAAATTTAGGACCTTATATAAACCCCACTAAAGTCAATAGAAAGACACCCCCCCCCCCCCCGCCGCTTTATCAGTGAGCTTTGAGCTACTCCCTTTTAGATTACAAGAAAGTTGATCTAAAATCTTGATCAAATGTCATTTTATAGCAAATTCCATGGCCAGAAACATCCATGCACTTAGTTTTCTGTACGTTTATATAGTTTAGGAAATGTTTAATCAACAAAAAACATTGTGCTGTAACATTTCTCGCTACCGTCCCTACCCATACGCAAAGTATGCAGCTGCGTAGGGGCACCAGGAAATTTGGGGCACCAAATTTCCTGGTGCCCTGTGCAGCTGTGTGCTGCCCCTGCCCCGCCTCTTCCCCATGGCCCCCACCCCTGCTCCACCCCAGCCCAGCCCCCACTCCCCTAAGGACTGCCGGGCCAGGCCTGCACTCACCGGTGACGGGAAGTACAGTGACCTGGCCCCAGCCACGGTGTCGGTGAGTGCTGGGGGGTGGGGGTTCCCCCTGTTCCCCAAGCAAGCCCCGCCTGGAGGCCTGGACCCCTCAGCCCCCCGTGGGGCTGGCTAGGGACAGCCCTAGAATAGCTAGGGACTGCCCTGCACTTGGCTTTGAAACTAAAGGAAAAATGATTAATCAATTCTTGCAGTGAGTTAATATTATTTTGCTTTTGACTGATTAGGTATAAAAAATTGTCCAGGTAAATTAGATAGTATATGAAGTTTGAAAAAGGCATGCTAGAAGTAACAATTTAAAAAAAAAACAGAAAATTGTGTGCTTGTTTTACATATTATTGTTAATACTGTCTTTACCTGTATCACTACTAAGGTGATGATTATGGGGGAAACTAGTAGTGACCTCTGTAATTAGGTTTCCTAATGCTTTCCATTATAAAAACAAAAAAAATTTTTTTTTTTAGTTCTTAAACCACCATTGTTTGCAGCAGGCCTTTGAAATTTTGCAGGGTGAAAGTGCTGAGGCCAGTGCCTTTTCTCCCATCTTGTCTTCACTAGGACAATGGTTCTGTAACAAGTGTTAGCTTGGTCTTAGGGAAGGAGGGGCTGGGGAGAATCTGGCCTAGCCCCCACAACTGTTGGAGGGGCTGTCAGCTCCCAGGGTTCCAGGTACATTTAAAAGGTGTATTTTTAATGTATGTTCACTAACACATTTAAAATCCTAGCATGGACAAGGCAAATTGTAGTTTTAACATATTGCTGGTTGAGGTACAGGCTAGGCTCTAATCCTGCCTCTCAGTCCTCATATGTGGTGATGAGCAAGTCACTAAGCAGCATTTTGGCAAATTGCTACTAATCATGTGTTCCTCATTTTCTGCATGAACAACTTGATTTTCAGAAATACTGAACAGTACTTGGAACATATAAAGTGCTATATAATGCTAAGTACTCTGAAAAATTATTCTGTCCTAGGTCTCTCAAATAGGGCACTCAGCTGTCACTGTTGGTGCTCAGCAGTTCTGGCATGTAAGGACGTGTGATGTGGGCGAATGAGCACAGTTTTAGGAGTCAAGAAGTCTTGAATTCTAATCCTAGCTTTGCCACTGATTGACTGTGTTGACTTGGTCAGGTCTCTTTGCCTTTCCAACTGTAAAATGGGAAAAACAATGTTTTTCTCTCTCAGTGGAAATGTGGAGATAAATTCAATGTTTGTGGAGCACTCAGATGCTACAGTGCTGAGTATCCTAGCAAAGACTATGAGAAGACAAATGATTCTGTACTGACTGCATGCTTCAGGTGGTGAACAGCAAATAAAAAGCTGCCACTAACTGAATGATAAAAATATTGAAGAATTGCCTCCTTTCTTGAGCACTGTCCATCCCTGTGCACTGAAAGAGGCAGGGGTCCTGTGGAAAAACAATAGTATGATCATATAATTAGACTGTCATAATGCATAAAGGGGACATTTCTGGCATTTCCTGACCCTCAAGTGCTCGACTTTGCAACATGACTTTGTTTTCACATAGTGTATGTGGAGTAATATTGAATATATATGTAATGCTACCTAATGGGCACTGTGGCTAACTATAAAGTAAAAAATGCCTTCGCTATTCCTTCTCCTCCAAAAAATTTTGAATCTTTTTTTTGTGTACCACTCTATCCTTGATTTTAATATGTTGTGAAAATACCTGGAGAATACTCCCTGAACCACAGCACTATATTCTTATTGTATACATGTTTGTGGAATCAGCATGAGCTGCTAAAAGAAAATCACAACCCTTCATTAATCCTCCATGCTCTCTTGCCTGAAATTTTCTTCCTCTGAAGGAATTACAAGGTCTGGTAATCTAATTGTTTTACTCTGAAGCACACTACCTCTATTTTAGTTTTTCTCTCACACATTAATGTTTGATCCCTATTTTTCTTTAAGACAACTTTAATTCATAAATATTAATGTAATCTGCTTTAATCACCACCTTCCTATCCTATGAAATTATGGTGATCCAAAATGCTTCTGAAATAATCACCCTTGTGGTGGTGGTGGTGGTGGTGATTAGTAAAATGAAGGAAAAAGGCAATTAATATCATTTATTTGTCTGCTGCCTAGCTCTCCTACATATTGTACCATCATAGGTTCCTTCTGTTTACATTATAGTAGAGATCATGGAGCTGAAGTTACTCTCTTTACCGGCTAGCTGGAGTAATGTGGTTCTGTTCCAACAGTGTAACATGGAGGACATATCAGATCATGTAGGTAGAGATGAATAGGCTAACTAGCATCTGTCTGTAGTTGAGTGAACTGTGGAGAAATAGGTACTTTAAAGGTCATAAAGTTGGGGTTTGTCAGAGATTAAGGTGCCAAAAGAGCAGATGTTAAACCACATTACCCAGCCTATCTGTTTTTAGAGGCCTTGGACTCACTGGGATGCGTCTTGTTCAAGGAGCTCTTCATCCCTGTCGAAGCCGAAGTCACCTGCTAGGTTGACCATGGTGGTTTCAGATCAGCCACACCCAGGCATCAGCAGTCTTCCTCTCTGCAGAACTGCCAATGTCCTCCCTCCCTGGTGCATCTTCCTGGGAATGAGCCAGTTCTGGCTCATTCCCAGAACTTCATCCTTCTTGCCAGACGATGCCATGCTGCCTGGTTCATCCTCTCATTCTCTACCAGAGGACTTTAAGGCATACCGGGACCTTTTATGTCACATAGCCACATCCCTGGGCATCCAGGTCGTGGTCCTTTAAGAGAACACTCAAACTGCGGGACATTTTACAGCCTGCCATCCCCAGGAGAGTAGCCCACCCGATCAATGATGCACTCCTTGAGCCAGCGAGAGCCTTGCAGGGTATACCGGCCTCAGTACCATCAATGATGAAACACATGGAAAAGTTCTGCTTTGTTCCCATGCAGGGATTTGAGGGGTTTTACTCTCATCAGGCCCTGAACTCCCAGCTAGTAATGGTGGTAAATGACAGGGTCTGGCAGGGTAGGTTCAAGTCTACCCCCAAGGACAGGGACTCCAACCAAGAAGATCCAGCTGCTTGGAAGATCTGTACCTCACCATCCCTCCAGAAGAAGATCGCTAATCAACAAACTATTCTGGCAAGTATGATTTCCTCAATTGGTCAGCCATGACTAAATTCAAGGAGCAGTTGCCCAAGGTATCACATGAGGAGTTCCAGGCATTTATTATGGAAGTCTGCTTGGTGGCCAGAACGTCCATGCAGTCTGTCCTTGATATTGCTGACACCACTACTAGGGTCATGGTCTTGGCGGTTACTACGAGGAGGACTTTCTGATTGCCAAACTCTGGGATCACTCTAGACATCCAGCAAGCTTTTAAGGACTTGCCCTTTGACAGCCAAGTCTTGGTCTCAGACAAGATGGATGACACCTTCCTTCAAGGATTCCAGGGGTACCTTGAGGTCCTGGGAGTGTACTACCATCCGGCCAAAGTCACCACTATGGGGTGTAGAAGCAGCAACCATATTGCCCGCAGCATTCCTTTGTACAGTCTTTCTCCCCAGAACAATGGAACTACCCTAGAAAGAGACATGGCTCCCACAAGAGGAAGCAGTCGGGCTTTGGACACTCCTCACACCCTCCTTCGGTGCAAGCCAAGCTCCTATTTTGACTTAGACTTGCTCTGTCCCCTCCATCCTTTTGGGGGACAGGGTGGCCCGCTTTTACAATGCTTGCAACTCTATATACCTCTGACAGCTGAGTCCTAGAAACTGTCAGACTGGGATATGCAATCCAGTTCCTCTCGACACCCCCTCGTACCCTCCCCTTCCCAGTGCCTCTTCAGGGACCCCTTTCACAGGACACTGCTCATCAAGCAGGTTAGCTCTCTGTTCAAGTTGGGAGCAGTTGAGGAAATCCCACCAGAACACAGGGGCCACAGTTTTTACTCCTGCTACTTCCTGATACTGAAATTCAAGGGCTTTCTTGACCTTCATGGTCTCAACAAATTCATTAAGTACATGAGATTCCTCATGGTCACTCTATCGGCTATCCTCCCCAGGCTGTCTCAGAATGACTGGCATGCTGCTCTGGACTGTCATGATGCTCACTTTCATGTGGCAATTCTGCCAAGCCACAGGAAGTTGCTGCATTTTGTGGTAGGAGATTACCACTTTCAGTATTTGGTTCTCCCATTCAGCCTCTCTTCTGCAATCCAGAGTCTTCACTCAATGAATGGCCATCATCATGGCATATCTCAGGAGGAAGGGAATCCACATCTTCCCTATGACTAGTTGCTGAAGGGTGGCTCCAGAGAGAAGGTTCTTACCCACATTGACATCACATTGCATTGACACCATCTAGGATCATCTTAAATACCACAAAGTCCATTTTGGCTCCCACTCAAAAAAAATGAGTTTATTGGGGTCCTGTTAGACTCCACAAGGTCATAAGTATTTCTGTTGACTGACCGCTTCCAGGCAATTCCACAGCTCTGCCTCAGTCTGCAATCCCAGCTATCCATGACAGTTCATGTGTATCTGGGTCTGCTGGGCCACATGTCCATGTGCATGCAGGTGGTCTAATTCACCAGTTTGTCCCTTCACCTCCTTCAGGTGTGGCTCAGAATGGTCTGCACTGCATCCTCTGAACAGGTTGCTTCGCCTTCCTCCACCAGTCCTAAATTCCTTGCTCTGGTGGGATTCCCTGGACACAATGTGTGCCAAGGGGTCCCCTTCACTCAGCCCTCTCTGTCCAAGTCAGTGGTTACCAACAGTTCCTTTCTTGGCTGGGGGACACTTCCGGACTCATTGAGGATGCAGGGCCTGTGGTCAGAACAGGAAGCCTCACTCCATATCAATGTGTTGGAACTTGGGCCATCCACAATGCATGTTGTGTCTTCTGAGGCACATCAGACATGCATGGTTCACATACTCACCGCCAATACCACCGTGATGTACTATGTGAACAATGAGGGGAGGGTGCATTCCAGGTTACTCTGCATGGAGGTGATCAACTTATGGGAATTTTGCATCAGACATTGCTCCAGCAGGAGTGCACTTGCTGAGGATGCAAAATTGTCTTGGGGACCATCTCAGCAGGGTTTTCACCCAAGACACAAATGTTCTCTGGGTTGTCTTTACAATGTGGGGGCATCTCTGCGATCAACCTGTTTGTGATGAAGGAAAACAGGAAGTGTCAACTATTCTGCTCTTGAAGAGGCCACATTCCACTGCAGCTGGGAGTCGGCTCTTCTGTACCCCTTTCTCCCCATTCTGATCATTCTGCACATCAACCTGAAGCTCAAAGCAGATCAGGCCAAAGTTAATCCTCATTGCTCCAGCGAGGCCAAGACAATGTTGGTTCTCAGACCTCCTTGCTCTGTCAGCCCAGCCTCTCATATCAGTTCCTCTCCATCCTGACCTGCTCACTCAGGACAATGGCCTCACCTTCCATCCTGTGATCAGCTTCCTGCACCTTACGGCATGGCTGCTACATGACTGAATGAAGAGGAGGAGCAGTGCTTAGCAGTTGTCCAAGTCCTACTCAACAGTAAGAAGTCCTCCACTATGACAGTGAAGTAAAGAGATTCTCAGTGTGGTCCATGGCCTGCAGGACCCAACCAACAGGGCAGAGGCAGATTGAGGTATTGTGGGGCCCTGGGCCAGAGCAAATGGGGGGGGGCCCTCTCCATCCCTTCTACCTGCAGTCCCCCCCACGCTACCCCTGGTGCTCCTGTCAGGGAAATGGGGTCAGGGCGTGGGGGCTTGCCCCACTCCTGCTGGGGATTGGGAGTGGGGTGCAGGACCTTGTCCCGCTCTGCCCGCCCAGCACTCCTGCCCAGGAGCGCAGCAGTGCTGGGTGGGCAGTGTAGGGTAAGCCCCTGTTGGCCCAGTGGCTAATCTGCCATTGAACAGGGGATTCCATCCAGAACTCTTGGAGTACCTGCTACATCTTCAGACATCAGGCTTTGTGCTCAGCTCACTGAGAGTGCATATGACAGCAAAGTTAGTTTTTTCCAATGCCATGGTGGCAAGATTTCTGAAGAGGCTTCTCTGCTTACATCCTCCGCTCCAAGAACTGCTTCTCTTGTGGGACCTAAACACTGTTTTGGCAGCTTTGGTGGGCCCTCAGTTCAAGCTCATTTGCGTTCTGCCCATCGTGTCTCAGAAAACTACGTTCCTGATAGCCATCACTTCAGCAAGGAGGGTGTGAGTTGCAGGCCCTCATGGCTGAGCTGCCTTACACTCAGTTCTCCAAGGACAAGGTAACGCTGCGACCACACCCAGAGTTTTTATCCAAGGTGGTCTGTTTCATCTGAATCAGGCTTGTATATACCTGTGTTTTTCCCTAAGCCACACTCTTCCCAGCAGCGTCATACTCTGGATGTCAGGAAATGTTTAGCCTTTTATCGAGACAGGACTAACCCATTTCATGTTTCGCCTTGCCTGTTTGTATCATACTCAAACTGCATGAAGGGACAAGTGGTCTCCAGACAGCCCATCTCTTGATGGATAACATCCTGTATCAAGGCTCCATATGAGAGAGCTTCAACTAAGCCTTCTCAGTGGATACAGACTCACTACATAAGTGCACAAGCGACCTAGTGTTCCTCGGTGACTTTTCCATACTGGACATTTGCAGGGCAGCCACATGGTCATCCATACATACAGTAATAGCATAGTGGTCTGTAAACATATCTTCCAGAGCAGATCTAGGCCAAGGAAGAGAGTTATAAATCCTTTTTTCAGTAGCCTCTGAGCCCTAGAGTCCCAATTGGGGTACTGTTCATGTGTCACCCAAGTAGAATACACACCTGCATCAACTAGAAGAAGAAGAAGAAACAGTTACTTACTCTAATTGTGGTTCTTTGAGATGTGATGCAGATTTATATTCCATGACCTACCCTCCATCCCATTTGCATTGGAATCTCCTCTTATGGGCTTTTGGTATGAAGGAACTGAGGGGGTTGGGGTGGTGTCACGTCATATAGCCTAGGGAGGGGCCGTAGCCGCAAGGCACACGTGCTGCCTCTCTATGGGTACTGCTAGGCAAAAGTCTGTAGCTCTGTTGCACTGGGCATGAACACCATGTGGATTATACGTCTGAGTCGCATCTTAAAGAATCCGTTACAGTAAGTAACCATTTCATATGCTCCCCCTCAAACATATAATTAACCTGTCAAAGACATTGAGTCAAAGTCTCAAAAAGTAGCCAGACATTTCTATGAATAATACAAATATCTGTAGTTACAATATATTTATGTTTCAGAACATAAACCATGGAATTTGGTACACAATCATGTACTTTATGGCAGGTTTGATTCAGGTCTAATATAACTCAGAAACAGCATATTTTGTCTGTGTATTTTTAAGAGAAATCAGGCTGACAAGATTTTTAAGTGGCATTTGTTACTAAAGGTAAAGGTAGTAGATGTAATTTGTCAGATTATTCTTTTGTAAAATAAATGTAGCTATCCAAGGTTTTCTTTTTTACATACAGCATATACCAAAGACCATCTATTGTGCACCTGTAAATATAATTTCATATGGAGGCTCTAGTGAGTCGTGAATTATTCAAAACTCTGTTTACAGCATAGCTGGAACCTGCCACTAGTTAATCCCGTGTTATATGCAATTGGATGTACATTATTCCTTCTTATACTTGCATTAGAAGTCCAGAATTCTAAAACAGTGTACAAGACATAGCATTTGATCTACCCCAAATATTGGGTTAAAAAATAGTTCTCAGAGTATAGAAAGTGTAACAATCAGCCTTTTAACATAACATCCACATCAGTAGGAACAGTGACATGTAATAGCTTGAGACAGCGGACAGTCTCAATTCATTTAAATGCTTTCATTAAACATTTATGAAATTAATTGTATCATTTTATAATATATTAAACACAAGTGCTGATTAGGTATGGCCTCATGGTGGTAGTTTTATACCGAATGGACCTTACCGAAGGTAGATTTCACAGCAGGGTTTGGACAAAATTATGAATAAATCTGATTTAGATTAGAAAAGTGGCCTGAGTCACATTACTGAAGATCAAGAAGGGTAATGAGATAAGTCAGTATTATTTTACCTGAAAATTACAAAAGTAATACTTAAAAAGAATGGTTATTGTTCAGCATAAATGTGAGATGTTAGTGCTGTGAGCTACTCAATATAAATTGGCTTGTGGAACAGAGTCAGTAATCCAGCCCTCAGTCAGACTTAGAATACAGAACTTGGCCTGTATTCTTACGGTTACTTACTGTCCTCCGGGTTTCAGGAGATACAAATCCATAGTTCAGTTATTAGAATGGTATTGTATTGAAGTAATCCACGGAAGGAGGTGTTTGCCTGTTCTTCCATTTGTGAGTTGGTGATACCCAATAATCCACCAGGCCAAGGAAAAGGAGTCAGTATTGGTGGATGGGGAATTAGGCCCTTATTCTGTGAGGAGCTCCTTAGGGCCAAACCCCTGTGACTGCAAGGCAGGCCCTTTGACTTCAGTGAGCATGGTTGCCGAGGTGCATCCACATAGACTGCCTGGCGAGACTGGGGCATTGAATTGTTGCCTATTATAGGTAAAATAGTAAAAACTTTCAGTGTATTAGATTTAGTATGTCTAATAGTGTTAATTTAGAACTAATGTGTAAGTTTTTGTGATGAGCATAATATAGAAGATTCATGTTTTTCAGTTTTTTGAAGTCCTATAGGTCACTACCATTAAAAGGATGAATTTAACATGAAATCTAGTTAGTTTTTTGTTACCAGTAGTTTCAGTTGCTGCCATTGAGTTCCCTACCAGCTCCTACTGATGATAGGATTGTATTGTTCTATTTAATTTTTTTGTCTCCTGTTGTTATGTGAAATACCCACATAAACAGTAGGGGAAACTCCCCAGCTAAGGCCCGGAACGTGCACACATGATACATGTGCTTAATTTTACTCATCTGAATAGTTCTATTGAAGTCAGTGGTGCTACATGTGTGCTTAATGTACAACACATGCTTAAAGGCTTTGCAGGATCAGGACCTAACTAAGTATAAGGAGGAAATAGTGAAAATGACTTTACACAAAGCACTCTCAAAGAAAGTAAACTGGAAAAAATAATTTTTTTTTCTGTTTTAGTTATTATTGTGTTTAGAGGTGGCAAGTAGCCATTATGGGTAAATATTTTCAGATAAGTGGGATTTTCGTAGTTTGTACTTTTTTTAAAAAAAAAACTATTGGTTGTGAGTCCTGTCCATTGTTAGATATAAATCATGATTAAATGTTATTTAGTAAGTTAAGCCCCAATCCTGCAACCTGATTCTCCACCACAGATGCTTGCAAATATGCACAGAGTTCCATGCTGGAGGACCTGATTGCAGAAACAAAGCCTATCTGTGTAGTAGTGTATTGTATAGTTAAAAACAGTACTTTCTTCTGAGGATCTTATTGTAATTGACGAAGACTACAACTCATAACACGCCTGTGAGCTAAGAGTTTGTAATATTTTCACCATATAAAACAACTAAAACACATCCGAGGGAGGAAATAAAATAAACGTTAGTCAGCCAAAATTCCTCCAGGGAAGTGCATGCTCTGTACCAGCAACTCTGCACCCTTTAAAAATATACCTTAATATTTGAAGTGGGCCAGCACCAGTCAATGATCCTACTGCTTCCCATACTCCGTTTGGATGCTGATAGTAATAGCTGGAAGTAGTGCGTTGGTTCTCCAACAGGACGGTGTGCAGCCCCTGTGAAATAGTGTAAAATTGAAGAGAAGGGTCTCTTTACCCCTCTTTAGCCTTTTTTCTAGGCTTAATGCAATGTTTCCAAATGATTATTTTCCTTTCGTAATTTTCAGTGTTAGTATTGAGTAAACTCTATCTTGAAAATATACAACTAAACCATTGATAAAGATTTCCCAGCAGCAGTTTCTCATCATTGTACCTTAAAACCATGACTCAGTCTCAGATGGGGACTGAACCTGCCTTGTGATTTAGTGTCACACAAGTCTTGTGGATGGGGGAAAGCAGTGGATGTGATAGATCTCTGGTTGTAAGGCTTTTGATACTGTCTGACATTACCTTCTCAGAAACAAACTAGAGAAATATAGCCTAGCTGAACCTACTGTAAGGTGGGTACAAAATTGGTTGGAAAAAATCTTACTCAGAGTAATTACAATTGTTCAGTCAAGCTGGAAGACCAGCGGTCTATCATGATTCTATTCAATATCTTTGTAAATTATTTGGATAATGGCAGAGTGTACACTTACAAAGTTTACAGATGATACCAAGCTGGGAGGAGTTGCAAGTACTTTGGAGGACAGGATTAGAATTCAAAATGATTGTGACAAACTGGAGAAATGGCCTGAAATAAATAGGATGAAATTCACTAACAACAAATGCAAAGTACTAACACCTAGGAAGGAATAATCAGTCATACAGATACAAAATGGGAAATGACTGCCTAGGAAGGAGTACTGCAGAAAATGAACTGGGGGTTATAAGAAAAGGAGTACTTGTGGCACCTTAGAGACTAACCAATTTATTTGAGCATAAGCTTTCGTGAGCTACAGCTCCATCTGATGCATACTCCAATGTTATAGTGGATCCCAAGCTAAATAAGTCAACAATGTGTAACCCTTCTGCCAGGTGGAGCCAGGAGCAACAAGGGCCAGGTTCAATATCTAGGGGTTCCTTTTCACCAATACAACACAAAACCGGCTCGAGCCCCACCCACTGACCTGGGACAATTACACACCACCCCCTGGGCGCCTCTAAGAGGCAATACTTCCCCTCTCGCAAGCACCGAGTCTGAGTGTAGCAAAAACTTTTATTAAAAGGAGGGAAGTAACTCAGCATCAATTTGGGAAAACACCGCAACTAGGTTTCATAAACCTAAATCATGAGCAAAAGACCCACCTCCAAGTAAGTTGGGCAGTGTCCTTTTCCCCTCAGGTTCTCAAGTCCAGCAACCCAAAAGTCTCTTTAATGTGCCATCCCCGCTCTGCACCCCACTCGCAGTTGCTGTCCTTGGCTAGCGCAGCCCCAGAGTTGAGAGTTTCATCCACAGAGGTCACCTCCCACCCTGGATGGAAGGGTTGGGTAAGGAGGCATCTTACACACTCCGCTCCTCGGGCACTTGCTCATCACTCTACCTGCCGATTGCCACACCTCTCTGCAGGGCTCTGCTCTGGCCCTTTCCGCCAACTGCCTGGCTGGCCACTCGCCAAGATGTCTTCAGGGTCCTCCACTTAACACAGCTCTCAGTGATTTCAGCCATTAGTGAAGGAATCTCACTGCTGGTGCACACTGGGCAGTCTCTTGCAATAGAGACACTGTCCCAAAGTAGGTCTGCAGCATGTTACAAGACTCTCAATTGAGTCTAAATTTGCCCTTTTATTGTGCTGTGGAGAGAGGAAGGGTCAAATGGCATCTAGGACCCTTAAGCAGGTACAAATACCTGTCCCCACCCTCTCTCAACTCATTGGGCTTGGGAACCCATGTTCCCTGCCTAGCAAGTGCCATTCAGTTGAGGGGGAGTCCCTCCATTGGGGTATGCCAGGTACAGTTCTTCTGCCCTTGGTTCACAAAACCAAGGATAACTACCCTTTATTACTCCTGGCCCAATAACAAGGAGACTGGGGATCCAAAACCAGCCACAAGTGATCATTTGGGCAAGCAATCCCATCATGCTGAGCACCTAGGCAGGGTGGCTGTGTCCATGCAAACGAGGTCAGTTCCTGAAGTCCTTTTCCACAGCTCACCATTAAATGTCAGGGAAGAGCTCATTCAGACTTTGCTTATAAATGTAATACTCTTGCCACACACACAAAAAGTCACTCTGGGATGTATTGGCAGGAGTGTTGTAAGCAAGACAGAAAAAAGTAATTCTTCCATTCTAGTCAAAACTGATAAGGCCTCAGCTGGAGTATTGTGTCCAGTTCTTGGCACCACACTTCAGGAAATATGTGGACAAATTGGAGAAAGTCTAGAAGAGAACAACAAAAATGATTAAAGGTCTAGAAAATATGACCTATGGTTTTTACATTTGATATGATGGTTCAATGACTTCTGAGTTATATGAACAGACTAATTATGCCCCTCACATGAGGTGGGGGGGGACAGTAGAGGAACCTCATTCTATAAAGCTAAATGGAAACATTAGAGGGGGACACTCTTTTTAGCAGGGGTGGCCAGCCTGTGGCTCTTCAGAAGTTAATATGCAGCTCCTTGTACAGGCACTGACTCTGGGGCTGGAGCTACTGGTGCGAACTTTCCAGTGTGCCGGGAGGTGCTCACGGCTCAACCTCTGGCTCTGCCACAGGCCCTGCCCCCACTCCACCCTTTCCCATGCCCTCCCCTTAGCCTGCTGTGCCCTCACTCCTTCCTCTCCCCCGCCAGAGCCTCCTGCACGCCACGAAACAGCTGATCAGGAGGAGCGGGGAGGGAAGGGGAGGCGCTGATTGACAGGGATACTGTGGGTGGGAGGCTCTGGGAGCAGGAGGGGGGGAACTGATGGGGGTCTGCTGACGTATTCCTGTGGCTCTTTGGCAATGTACTTTGGTAAATTCTGGCTCCTTCTCAGGCTCAGGTTGGCCACTCCTGCTCTTTAGCCTCCAGTTGGGTAAGTGCTATGGGGGAGTGGAAAATGGTACTTTCAAGCAATGAGTAGAAAGCAATGTAATTCTTCTCACTCCCAAAGAATGTCTTTAATTCTGCCATTGATACAACTGAACAAGGGATAGAGCTTGGTTCTTATAATAGAGTGAACCAAAACCCAGATGTTTGGATCTGCATTCACACTTTGTTGCCTAGGCTGTTCTCTAACTCTGACGTAGATACTAATTAACATTTTGAAACATATTATAGTTCTCCCTTATGTAATAACTTGTCTTATTTAATCACACTCGGATGGATGCAGTTGTCATGAAACTCTTAATTTCCATCTGCTCCTTCTAGATTAAATTTACCACAGTTTAGGGGGCCAACGTGACTGGTTTGCAGCACCTTGCTCTAACAATCAAGCCCTTAGGGACTTGTGTTGGCCCCTTGCACAAGGATGAATTTTACCCTCTGATTCCAGATGTAAGCAGAGTCAGGATGAGCTCTACCCTGACATCTGGTGGCGAGTCATGGTGGGTTGTGGAAAAGAACTTCAGGGGCTGATCTCATTTGCATAGGTACACCCACCCTGCCTAGATGGTCACTTTGGCTGCTGTAGGAGCCCCAGTTTCTCTGTTATTGGGGCAGGAATAAACTGTTATTATCCTGATTATGTGAATCAAGGACAGGGGAACTGTACTCTGCCTTTTGTTATGATGGAGGGACTCACCATCAACTAAGCAGCACTCGCTAGGCAAGGGTCATGGGTTCCAAAACCTAGTGAAGGGAGAGAGGCTGGGGACAGGTATTAATACTTGGTGGCATGGGCCCCCTGGTGAGGGCCTTACATGCTAATTGCACTTCCTCCTCTCTCCACTGTGGAATATCAGAGATAATTTTGATTCTATTAGGAGTCTAGTTACAGGCCGCTGAGCTGAATTCACTTTGGGCTAATGGTGCACCAACACTGAGGCTCCCCTACTACAAGCTGAAATCACAAAAGAGCTAAACTTACTAAGAGCTGAAATCACTGAGTGTTGTGTTAAGTAGTGAGGGAGCCTGAAGATATATGGCGGAGCAGTTTGCAGGACGGTGAGCAGAGCGGCTGGTGGAGCAGAGCAGTTTGTCGGATGCCAGAAGCAGCTCATGGGGGTGGCTGGCAGAGCGGAGCCCCATGGAGAGGTGGGGCAATCCGCTTTGGACCACGTAAGGTGCCCCTTAACTCCTCCCCCCATCTCCACCCAGGTTGGGAGGTAAAACTCTGCAGATAAACTTTCAAACTCTGGGGTTGCCCTGACCAGGGACAGACTTTTGGGTCGTTGGTCTTTTGGGACTTTGGGTGATTTTGGGTTGCTGGACTCAAGAACCAAAGGGAAAGGACACGCCCCAATTTGCTTGGGGTGGGCTTTTTGTTCATGGGTTGTGTTATGAATCCTGTTGGTGATGTTCCCCAACATAATGCCACATTGTTTCTCTCTGTTATTAAAAGGTTTTTTGCTACACTCAGACTCTGTGCTTGTTAGAGGGGAAGTATTGCCTCTTGGAGGTGTGCAGCGGGGGTGGTATATATTTGTCCCAGGTCACTGAGTGGGGGCACGAGCCGGTTTTGCATTGTGTTATTGGAATGGAACCCCTAGATACTGAACCCAGCCCTTGTTGCTGCCAACTATGACGGGCAGAAGGGTTACACAAACATGACAGACTAGAGATGAAAAGTTGGAGACAAGGCATGTGTTGGAAATTGGAATAGTCAAGGCAATAAGACGTCCCTTGCTCACTGATCAAGGAAGTGCTGCTAGAACTTTTGCTGTCTCTGAGTCAGTGATGCAGAATATGAAGGTCTTAGAGTGGCACTGAAAGCAGACTTGGCAGAATTCAATTCTTTTTCTAATTTCAACAAAGATCAATGTTTGTGAAGCATTTTTTATCTATTTACATTGTCACTGTTGTGGGAAATCTATGGAGGTTGTCAGACAATTATTTTAATACTGTAGACATTGATTTCAAAAGGTTAGAGCTTTATAACTATTAAAACACAAATTGTAAACATCACAAATCAAAACATCCCAAGTGTTTGATTTAAAGATATTCACTAAGCTCCAAGCAGCATTTTTTAAATTTGACCTATGCGTAAATTGCAGTTAGTGATGAAAAATTTCTTTGTTGGTTTATGTGTGGGTAGGGTGAAATCAATGTTTACTGACACTTACCAATAGCAATCTAATCCTTCCAAGCCCAACTGTAAGTTTATCTGTCTAGATACTTCTGTAACGAAGCAAATAGATTAGATTCCAATCTTCATCATTCTGGTTAAGCTGTCTCCTTTGTTCAGTTGTATCAATGGCAGAATTAAAGACATTCTTTGGGAGTGAGAAGAATTACATTGCTTTCTACTCATTGCTTGAAAGTACCATTTTCCACTCCCCCATAGCGCTTACCCAACTGGAGGCTAAAGAGCAGGAGTGACCAACCTGAGCCTGAGAAGGAGCCAGAATTTACCAAAGTACATTGCCAAAGAGCCACAGGAATAGGTCAGCAGCTCCCCATCAGTTCCCCCCCAACTCCCAGAGCCTCCCACCCACAGTATCCCTGTCAATCAGCGCCTCCCCCTCCCTCCCCACACCTCCTGATCAGCTGTTTCATGGCGTGCAGGAGGCTCTGGCAGGGGAGAGGGAGGAGTGAGGGCACAGCAGGCTCAGGGGAGGGCATGGGAAAGGGTGGAGTGGGGGCAGGGCCTTTGGCAGAGCCAGAGGTTGAGCCGTGAGCACCTCCCGGCACATTGGAAAGTTCGCACCAGTAGCTCCAGCCCCGGAGTCGGGGCCTATCAAGGAGCCGCATATTAACTTCTGAAGAGCCACAGGCTGGCCACCCCTGCTAAAGAGTGTCCCCCTTTAATGTTTCCATCTAGCTTTATAGAACGAGGTTCCTCTAGTGTCCCTCCCCCCCCATGTGAGGGGCATAATTAGTCTGCTCATATAACTCAGAAGTCATTGAGTAAAATGTAAAAACCAAAACATATCAAATGTAAAAACCAAAACATTCTCCATGAGCCTTATTACCAGAAAAAAAGCAAAGAATGACCCACAAAATGGTGTCTTGTAAATGGGAGGACCTATAGTTATCCAGAATTCTAAAGATTTTCATCCTTATGGAAAGAAATTTGTTTGGTCTTTTTTAACTTCTTATCACACCCCCCCCCCCCCATTTCTTATGTACTCTAGCAATGGTTTCTTGAAGTGGAACAGCATTTCTTTTTTAAAGACTCTGCTGCCACACTGTGGGGAAAAATATAAATTCTATATATAACGCTGTCAATTTGACGCAGTCTATTACTATTTTGGGGGAAAAAAAGGTAAATATTATACTTTAGAAACCTTTCATTTATAAGTTTTAAAAGTTATACACTAGGGAAGACTGGAAACTTGGAAGGGGAAGGGTTTACAAGAAATGAGATAAAAGCCAATATACGTCCCATATTCTATAATATGTCATTATATATCTAGAGGAAAATGTAAATTGAACCAGAGATCAAATTTCCAAAACTGGAAGGGGTAGCATATAGGAAGAAAAAACAAATTGTAAGCTTTACAGGATAAACTAGGGCAGTCTCCTGCATATAAAGATAAAACTTAATGCCAAGTGTCCAGGCATAGATAAAATTGAGCTATAAATGGTAGGGATATTACAATTAGACCTTGGTGATATCTTTCAAGCTAATAAAAATGCATTTTTGGCCCACTCAAAACTATTGGCAAATTTGACCTGATTAGTTTTGGCTGGGACAGATGTTTTTTTCTCAACTCCTTTATAACCTTTAGCAAACTGACTAGGGCACTTGCGTGGGATGTGGGAAATCCAGGTGTGCATCTCCACTCCGGAGGAAGAACTTGAACTCAGATTTCTCCTCTCATAGATGAGCATCATTACTACCAGGCTGTAGACTGTCCTGGGCTGGGGCACACTCATTGACTCCTGTTTGAAGTTGTTGCATGTTGTAGAACTACTTATATTCATTGGGCCAAAGAGAGAGACTGACTCTATGGCCTAGTGATTTCCTTCTCTGAATCAGGCAGAGAAAAGATTTGAATCCACATCTCCTACCTCCCACATGAATGCTGTTATCACCAAGCTACAGAGTCTTTCTCTCTTTGGCCCAATGAATAGTTAATATACAAAGTGGAACAGCTTCAAGATGAGAGAATGAGTGCCCTCTACATGGTATGATTGCACTGGTCAGTACTTAAATGTTGGAAATGCCATGAGTTTATTCAATGTGCAACTTGAACTTTGTCCTTGCACTTGGGAGGTTTGAATCATGATACAGGGAGAAAGAAATTGCAGAGAAGGGGATTCCTGTGGGGGGGATGCTGCAGATAAAAAGCCTTTAAATGGGGATTGATGTGTCCTTACCTGATAACTCCCTGGTGAGGTCTAAGCATATAGGAAGTAAACCTGTTTCCAGAACCACACAAATAGTGGTGGAAAAACGACGTACTTCACATATTCAATGAAGAAACTGCATTTTCTACCAAAACAACGTTTATCTTGCTGTCTGAGGGTACTATGATGTTTGCTGAAGCCCATATTTATTCAGTTGCTTTCAGACATATTCCACCATTCTCTTTTGGGCATTATTTCCATAGTTATGGTGGATAGAAAAAGATCTGATTATTACCACTGGTAACTTTTTGTCTGATTTCTAGCCTCATGGAGAATTTGCCCTCATCAATGAATCACAGGAGCTTCGTTATTATTGAGTGTAGTTTCGCAATGGGCTTTGATCTGTACCTCATGGTCCTGCTTTGTTTTCTACCCCTGTGTCTGGGACAGAGTCCTTGCACTTTAAGGGAGAAAACACGAGGAGGAAAGGTGGTCTTGTCTATGCCCTTCCTAGCTTTCAGACACCCAAGCAACCTATTGGAGCATCTGTTCCAGTTCTTCAGGTCCATCTTAAAGATATTAATTTAAAAAAAAAATCCGAAAGTGGACTGTATAGCTACATCTTTTTAATGGTTTTAATTTTGTTTTTCCTTTTAAGATAGTATATAATCTCAGAAGTAATCCACCCAAGTTATAGATCTCCTTTCTTGCCATTTAATTTATTTGGTAACCATTTGGTAACTTGCTGATCTTAAACACAAAAAAGAAGCTTACAAGAAGTGGAAGATTGGACAAATGACCAGGGAGGAGTATAAAAATATTGCTCAGGCATGCAGGAGAAAAATCAGGAAGGCCAAATAACACTTGGAGTTGCAGCTAGCAAGGGATGTTAAGAGTAACAAGAAGAGTTTCTTCAGATATGTTAGCAACAAGAAGAAGGTCAAGGAAAGTGTGGGCCCCTTACTGAATGAGGGAGGCAACCTAGTGATAGAGGATGTGGAAAAAGCAGATGTAATCAATGACTTTTTTGCCTCTGTCTTCACGAACAAGGTCAGCTCCCAGACTACTGCACTGGGCAGCACAGCATGGGGAGGAGGTGACCAGCCCTCTGTGGAGAAAGCAGTGGTTCAGGACTATTTGGAAAAGCTGGATGAGCACAAGTCCATGGGGCTGGATGCACAGCATCCAAGGGTGCTAAAGGAGTCGTCTGATGTGATTGCAGAGCCATGGGCCATTATCTTTGAAAACTCATGATGATGGGGGAGGTCCCGGATGACTTGGAAAAGGCTAGTTTAGTGCCCATTTTTAAAAAAAGGGAAGGAGGAGGATCCAGGGAACTACAGGCCAGTCAGCCTCACCTCAGTCCCTGGAAAAATCATGGAGCAGATCCTCAAGGAATCAATTCTGAAGCATTTAGAGGAGAGGAAAGTGATCAGGAACAGTCAGCATGGATTCACCAAGGGCAAATCATGCCTGACGGACCTAATTGCCTTCTCTGATGAGATAACTGGCTTTGTGGATGAGGGGAAAGCAGTGGACATGTTATTCCTTGACTTTAGCAAAGCTTTTAATACCATCTCCCACAGTATTCTTGCCAGCACGTTAAAGTAGTATGGCTGGATGAATGGACTATAAGGTGGATAGAAAGCTGGCTAGATCATCAGGCTCAATGGGAGTGATCAATGGCTCCATATCTAGTTGGCAGCTGGTATCAAGCGGAGTACGCCAAGGGTCAGTCTTGGGGCCGGTTTTGTTCAATATCTTCATTAACAATCTGGAGGATGACATGGATTGCATCCTCAGCAAGTTTGCAGATGACACTAAACTGGGAGGAGAGGTAGATATGCTGGAGGTAGGGATAGGATACAGAGGGACCTAGACAAATTAGAGGATAGTGCCAAAAGAAATCTGATGAGGTTCAACGAGGACAACTGCAGAGTCCTACACTTAGTGCATGGGATTCTTCTGTTCTGCTTCAGATTAGGGACCGAGCGGCTAGGCAGCAGTTCTGCAGAAAAGGACCTAGGGGTTACAGTGGACGAGAAGCTGGATATGAGTCAACAGTGTACCCTTGCTGCCAAGAAGGCTAACGGCATTTTGGGCTGGATTAGTAGGAGCATTGCCAACAGATCGAGGAATGTGATCATTCCCCTCTTTTCGGCATTGGTGAGGCCTCATCTGGCATGCTGCGGCCAGTTTTGTGTCCCACTCCACAAGAAGGATGTGGAAAAATTGGAAAGAGTCCAGCAAAGGGCCACAAAAATGATTAGGGGGGCTGGAGCACATGCCTTATGAGGAGAGGTTGAGGGAACTGGGATTATTTAGTCTGCAGAAGAGAAGAATGAGGGGGGATTTGATAGCTGCTTTCAACTACCTGAAAGAGGGTTCCAAAGAGGGTGGATCTAGACTGTTCTCAGTGGTATCAGATGACAGAACAAGGAGTAATGAATGGTTTCAAGTTGTAGTAGGGGAGGTTTAGGTTGGATATTAGGAAAAAAAAATTTCACTAGGAGGGTGGTGAAGCACTGGAAGGGTTACCTAGGGAGGTGGTGGAATCTCCTTCCTTAGAGGTTTTTAAGGTGAGGCTTGACAAAGCCCTTGCTTGAATGATTTAGTTGGATTGCTTTGAGCAGGGGGGTGGACTAGATGACCTCCTCAGGTCCCTTCCAACCCTGGTATTCTATGATAAGCACAGACAGTGTTTTTTTCCCTTAACTTACTTTTATGCCTGCACAACTATCTGAGTCAACAGTATAATGAATGTCCAATTAGGGATAGAGTGGTGAATAGATTACTCAACATTCAGCCTTGTGATTAATCCGATTTAAAGAGACCAATAGTAGTTTATATAATATGGAGATTCGTCACTCCCTGAAGCTCTGTAATGAATATCTGTTGAGTAAGAATTTTTTAAAAGTAAAATATAAGCTTTCCCCGGCAATCCAAACATGTCATTTTGCTTAAAGGTTTAGCGTTAATATTATTTTAATAATAGATTTGCAATTTTTCCTTACTCAATCCATCAAAACTGAAAGTGGCTTGTCAAATAAATCACAATATTTATGCAGTCAACACACTGTAAAACAATTTTGCAGGGGTGGGAGTTCTTGTTATAGCTCTCTGACTGATTCTATATTGGTCCCAGACAGATTTCTTGATCTGATTTAGCAATTTTTCTGCAGAGGGGCATACACCCCATCACTGTCCAACATTAAACAGTTTTCAACAAGGTTTGAGGTTTGCTATACAGAGACCTCAGGTTACAGAGACCATGGCAAACCCACCCTTAAAATCTTTTTAACCTTTTATTAAAGTTACAGAAAAGGGCGAGGGAGGGTGGCTAAAAGCACATTACATGTAAATTATTAAGTAAGGCTTTCATTTAACCACATCCCTTGTTCCATTTCCCTTTAGCTATGCAGAGTTTTCTTTTAAAACTTCTCCTCCTTTAACAGTCTCTTAGATGGTATTTAAAGTTGGTGGTAACTGTCCTTTTGGGGAAAAGAGAAATAGATCGATATAGATCTGTGTGATTTTTTTAAAAATATTTAATATGTGATTCCCAATATGATAGAGTAACCTTTTGCTGATCGATAGATAATCTCCCATCAGCAAAAGGTTACTCTATCATATTGGGAATCACATATTTAATACTAAAAATCTCACAGATTACAATGCCAGGTGCAAATACTTTTTAAATGCAGCACGGTTGTAGCTGTGACAGCCCCAGGATATTAGAGAGACAAGGTGATGAGGTAATATCTTTTACTGGACTGATTTTTGTTGGTGAGAGAGAGACAAGCTCAAAAAGCCTGTTTCTCTCACCAACAGAAGTTGGTCCAATAAGAGATTTTACCTCACTCACCTTGTCTCTCTCTACTTTTTAAAGATATTTAACATCAGCATCTTTATCACCTTGCTTGGAATTTGACTTTCCCTCTTTTATAAAATGACCTAGTAACACATTTGCAAAAATAGTCGGAGATTTAAGGATATTGCATAGTACTTTCATTCACTTTGAAAGTACACACACATTACAGAGAAAAGGACCTCGTAGGTAATGAAACTGTCAAGCAACCTACATTATACTGATCATTTCAAGCAAAGCTGACCCGGCAGTGTTGCCTGTCTGAAGTTGTTGTGGCTCCAAAAGTAGTAGGCCTACACACGAAGACAGAATGTCAGAAAAATATTTATTCACATCCGAGAAAAGCTTTTTGAAATTTTTTTAACTTGGCTTTTATAAAAAAAAAAATTTAAACTAAGACTTGTGTTTTTGTGTAAGGATTTACTCTTCACCAACTCAGGGGATCCAATCCTGCTCTTTTGATTCAGGCAAAATTCCCACTGACTGGAGGGAGTTTGGCCTGAGTAACAGGTTTCAGAG
Source organism: Chelonia mydas (assembly GCF_015237465.2). Taxonomy (NCBI): domain Eukaryota; kingdom Metazoa; phylum Chordata; order Testudines; family Cheloniidae; genus Chelonia; species Chelonia mydas. The sequence continues at coordinate 108,279,830 of NC_057852.1, forward strand.
TAGCAGCCGTGTTAGTCTGTATTCGCAAAAAGAAAAGGAGTACTTGTGGCACCTTAGAGACTAACCAATTTATTTGAGCATAAGCTTTCGTGAGCTACAGCTCACTTCATCGGATGCATGAAGCTTATGCTCAAATAAATTGGTTAGTCTCTAAGGTGCCACTAGTACTACTTGGTCTGAATAAGGACTGCAGATTCAGACCCATTCATATTAAGTAGCATGCAAGCAATATCTGCAGAGCTTTGGGAGAAGACAGGTGTTATGATGGAAACTACCATAGGATTGAGAATCCCACTTGATCCTGAAGAGCATTTATTATTTACAGAATAACTGAAGCTGTAATTTTTACTGTTACTAACCATGTTTATGGTGCCTGAGGACCAACCAAGATCAAGGTTCCATCATGCTAGGCACTGTACAAACACAGCCCCAAAGAGCTTACAATCTAAATAGACAAGATAGATGCAAGGTGGGGGAAAGGGGTATATATAACATAAGCAGAGTGATGACTGTGGTGGTGGCAAAAACCATTTTAGTCCCACAGGTTTTTGTGAGTGTGTATGGCGGGGTGGGGGGGAAGGAGGGGGCAGGAATTAAGAAACATTTTAGCTCACACAATCAGAAATCAAGTATGGCTGAACTCTATAGTGCAGTGTTCAGGCTGACAAGGGTTCACTGAGGACTAGAGTCTCTGGAGTGGTGGGGGGGAGAATAAAATCAACTGAGTTGGAAGCATTTAAAAGCCTGGTTACGTACAAACACAGTAAACTGATGTACTAATTCTAGCACTGAGGACCTGGTTGTGTCTGCCCCCTGTATGGATTTTTAAGAGAGAAGTCACAAGGTTACGTCATCCAGTGGTTATCTAAAATTGCAGTGCTGGAGATGGCTCCACAGTGTGGAATACCCCTGTCTTAAAGTTAATACAGAATGGTTAACTCTTCTGCACGTTTCCTTTCTACCTCTGGCCTACAGAAAGTAAAATACAGAAATTTCTGGTGGTAACAGGAGTTCCCAGCAACTCTTGGAATTGGGACCTAAATCACCTGAACTTCATCCTCACTTCTTTTTGCAACTGAATTTAATCCCATAGTTATATGTATGCATTATCCTCTAAGCAGTCTAAGAAAAAATGGCAGATACTTAATCCTGGGGAATGTTACTGTCAGTAAGAACAAACACTAATTGGAGTAAAAAGCATTCGTAAAAATAGCAGGGTGTAATATACTTCATAATGATAATAGGTATCATTATGATACTATCATCACACATTCGTAGTAAAATGTGGAGCATGTGTAATTTAGGCAATAGCTGTCAACAATTTAGATTCTACTTTTGCCCTTTTTTAATTTAAATTACTCACTTCCATATTCTACTAGTAATAATTAAGGATGGGCAGTTCTCTCTGATAAAATAAACCATGATCTTAATCTGTCCCTAAAATTCCCTCTAAACATTTCTTGCAAACTGTAATAACTACTAAAAGAAATGTTTGCAAACTACTTTGGTTTCATGTTTAATTTCAATTTCTTAATTTTATGATGCAAAGTAATTTTAAACTGGAGGAAAAGAAAACAAACAGGAAAAATAGGGTTATAAAAATGAATCCTGGGTCAGGAGTAATATGGTTAGATTATTTTTGGAATTGCTTTCAACCAAACCAGAATCGGGAACTGCAAGAAATGTTACAAAACAATGTTTTGAGATACTCAGTTCAGTTACTGAATTAGACACTGTACTGAGCAACATCAAACCCAGAACTGCAGCAGGATACGACAATATTTTGCCAAAGTTGCTCGGAACCAATACCCTTCAATGGCTATCCAAATTCCTGATGCAAGTTGTTTAATGAGGATAATCTGCCACGGATCTGGAGGATGTGAAAAGTGATGGCCTTGCTAAAACATAATGCAGCAAGCTACGGAGCAATCTCTCTATCTGTTGTCTTGAAAGTCCGGGAGCAGCTTATCCTCCAGGGTATATCTCCAGAGGTGGAGATAACTCTCAGCGCCAACCAAGCTGGCTTCCACAAGGTCGAAGGACATGCAACTAAGTCCTATCCCTCTCTAAATATACAGAAAATGGGTTTCAACATAACTTGAAGATAGGCTCTGTTTTCTTGGACCTAACAGTGTTCTATGATACAGTATGGCACATTGGACTTCTGGTAAAACTGTCATGAGCTCTCCCACCATGGGTTATGAACATAGTTGAACTTCTACTTCATGACCGGCATTTTTGGGTACATATGGGAGATGGAACAAGTGCATGGAGAAGACAATCCAACAGTTTAACCCAAGGCTTCATGCTTGTGCCCACCCTGTTCAATCGGTACACAGATGATCTACCACTGGCTCAGTCACTCAAATTTATCAATGCAGATGACCTATATAGAACCCAGTTGTGTTTTTTGGAGAACATCTTGAACAGTGACCTGGCCAAGATGGCAGTCTACTATAGCAGTTGTTGTCTGCAACCAAGTGTGACTAAGACAATTTTGAGCATCTTCCGGCTCCAAAACGCAAATGCTAAACATGAGTTAGATGTCAGCCATGTGTTTCAGTAGTTTTCCATTGAGAAAATCTGGGTGTCATGTGGACCACTCTGACTTTCCATGACCATCTAAAAAACACTGCTGCCAAAGTCAGGACGAGGTATAATCTAATCAGCACGTTAGCCTGTTCGAACTGGGGCGCAGGCACACAGACCCTTAACACATTGGCTCTGGCACTGTGCTATTCCTCAGCAGAATACTGTGCCCCTGTGTGGTGTCATTTGCCTCACGCTAAATTGGTGGACATCGAATTGAACTCAGCTATGCATATTCTCTCAGGCATCCTTCACCCCGCTCCTATTCCATGTCTACCAGTTCTGAGCAACATAGCCTCTCCACACTTTCATTGCAAAGAGTCTACGGCTAGACTGGTGGAAAAGCTACATGCCAGTCCAGGTCTCCCACAGTCCACAGACATTTTCAATCATCGCAGTGCATGAGTTACATCCAAGCATCCATTGTGGTCTCAACTGCCAGATCAGAATCTGTCAGCAGCAACCCTATGGTGTGATGAGTAGTTGGCTTAAGATGTTTGGAAAGGTTTCCAACTGTTTTGACTGTTGGAGTTGATTTGCCATGTCACCTTTGGACTCTGCTTAACTGGTTCCGAACTGGCCAAGGGATTTGTACAGCCCCCTCTACACCTGAGGTCTGCGCGATGACCCACTTTGTCAGTGTGGCCTCCCTCAGTCAATGGCGTATGTTGTCAACAAGTGTCAGCTGACTAGATTTCATGGTGGATTTAGAGCCCTTCATTGTGCTGATGAAGGTGCTGTTGGGTGGCTCGGCAAGCACTGCAAATGCTATGAGAAGAACTGAATCAATGTGCTTTAGACAAGCATCCAGACTCTTGGCTGCATCCCAAAGTACCCCTCCAAACATTCTGAAATGTACCCATTGGTGATGATCACATTACATAACCTCTAACAGATCTATTTTGCTGTGATAAAAGATTGGCCTGTTCTGTTTAATGTTCTCCCTGATTTTATTGCTGCTAGAATGGGCAGGGTTTCCATCAGGACTGAAAGAACGTTGGCAGGAGGTCAGACTAGATGATCATAATGGTCCCTTCTGACCTTAGTATCTATGAATGTGAATTCGAGAGATTGGTCTGAACTAGATTCCCAAAACCAAACAAAAAAAGTATGGATCTGGACTTTGCAACATGAGCCCATTTCTAGCATATTCTCGACCTCCGTAAACAGACCTTTGTACAAGTGGATCCACCCTTTCTGGATGTAAAAGACTCTGCTGCCTCCATGGCATACTCTATCAAATCCACACAACGTGAAGACTCTTCTGCAAACCAGGTAGATCAAGAGGAAGAGGTGAGATGAGGGCAAGGGATGTACACCGTCTCCCTGCAGCAATTAGTATTACATAAAATAAAAAATAAAATACATCCTGAGGCAATGGAAGTGGACCATTAACCAGTTAATTAAGGCCAAATCATAAGGTATTTTGATGAGAGCTTTCACTTGTTTCTGGGCCCCCAGGGTACTGTACATTCAGATGGGTCCTGCCAGCTGTTGCGGGGGAAAATTATAATACGTTAACATCTTCTGGTATTTGAAGAGCCCACTCTCCTCTTGGTTTGAGTTTGTTTGGATGTGGGGTATTTTTGCAGAAAGTGCGTGGGTAATATTCTATTCAGATACTTGCGTTACCCTTATCACAATACTATCTCTTTTCTCTGCCAGGCAAAAATTGAGTGTCATTTTTTTTTTCTTTTTCTTTCTTCTGATGTAGCAGTTGCTATCTGCCATGCTGTGTGTGCACGTGGGGTAGTTGAAGGCAAAGTTTAAGAAAAGTGTGTTTTGCGCTTGGATTGGAAAGTGGTGAGGTCTGAAGTGGTTCTTAGATCCTGTGGGAGTTTGTTCCATTGCCTTGGACTGGCACACAGGAAAGCTCTGTCTTCTGCATAGATGAGCTTTACCATTGTGATGAATAGCTGCATTCTTCCTGAGAAATGGAGCTGTTGACCACTGTCCTCATTTTGGAGTTTTTGGTGACTTTTTATGGGTGTCCTGGCCCAGTCCATTTAAGCATCTGGAAGATAAGGACAGAGATCTTGAGCAATATTGTATGGGAAGCCAGTGTAGAGAGCAGAGGAAAGTTATGATCTACTCAGAGGAGTCTCTGCTCCTGAGGAAAAAATTCTGCATGCTGTTTTGGTTAGAGTTTCATAAACTCTGACAGCTTCATACCCGGGTATGTCGTTGCATTGCTGTAGTCCAGCTGGCATGTATTGATGAGGCCAAGTCATTGTCCACCAGGATGGGGTGCAGCCTTCTGCCAAAGTGGAAATGGTATAAAATACTATTCATGGACTCTAAGTGAGAGCATGTAATGTCAGCAAGGAATCCAGGAGCATTACTAACAGGAGACTGACTTAGCCCTTTGTGGTTGTGTACCTTCAACCAAAAGAGACCGCATTGCGGCTGCAAAGTCATCAAATGATTTCCCTCTGCCCACCGCACAACCTCCATCTTGCTTGGTCCAGCTTCAGCCAGCTGCTACTCTTTAACTATGAGCTGAACTTAGCCACATACTGGGTCAGTTTGGTGGCAGTATCATATGTGAAGTATGGATAGATAGAGCTGTATCATCTCTATATTGAGTGTCATTGTTTTTACCAGCTCTCCTAGTGGCTGCACATAGATATTGAATAGGATCAGTGAAAGAATTGATCCTTGTGGGATGTCACAGGTGAAGATCTGGTGGCAGAGGTACAGTTTTCCATCACTGCTATTTGGAAGCATCCCTCCAGGAAAGATTCACATAATTTTGGTGCATTCCCTTGGATTCCTGCAATTTCCTTCAGGCAGGTTAGTGGCATCTCATGATCAACTCTGTTGAAATGAGGTCCAGGAGGATGAGAATGGATGTATGCATTCCATTCACTAACAGAAGGAGATAATCCAACAGAGTGACTTGTACTGTTTCCATCCCACATACTGGCCTGAAGCCAGATATGGAATATTGGCCTTGGTCAAATGAGCTTCTGGGTAGCCTCAGATTAGCACTCTATGAGCTTGCCCAGGAATGGACACTGGGTAGTAATTAACAAAATCTGATGCATTGGGGTGGGTTTCTTCATTGTTGCTCAGACTATTGCATCTTTGAAGGAAAAAGGGAAGATGCCTGCACTGCATGAGGCATTGGCTGTTTTGGCTAATAGAAGCACTAGATGCTTGGCTTCTCTTTTGACACTCAGAAAGGACGGGGGGTTACATTCACAGTTCTTGGACTGAATGCAAGTGATTTTTTTTCATCAAAATAGGAGGATAGTTTTTCACAGCACTTGGCCTTAGTCATTATCATTTTTTCTTTTGGGTCAGTTCGGATGTGGCCTTTATTTGTGTTTCATGAAGATATCCTTTTGATTTGCAATAATTATCTATGTATGTAGGTAGCTGCCAATGCTTCCATTGCCTCCTTCAACTTAAGTTTTCCTATAGGATTTGCTGCTATTGGGAAACCAGATGTTTGTTCATGCTCCTGTTTGCATTTCTTATCATTGCAATGCATGGAGAGTCACACACGAAGTTCTATTAAGGAAATGGGAGTTATGCGAAGTATGGTCCTGCATGTCCGTCTAAACTCGGTAGAGCAAGCCCCAACACATACCTACTGCTTTTGAACTAGGAACACTGAAATCCCTGCATAGTAAAGGTAAAGAATGAAAGTTGTGGAATGTGATTAATTTTTAATTGAACAGAGCTTTTGTGCTGCAGTTCTGCTCCAAAACAATTAGAATTCACTAAACGTTTCACTAAGACAGTTTATAATTTCAGGGGGAAATATCATTCTGGGAAATATCATAACCCTTCTATTCTTCTCACATGGATTATGTTTAAAGGGGGCTAAATGTTAGAGCTATATAATAAGCACTAAATGCTTAGAAGTTAGCCATCCTCTATGGTATTTAAAAGAGGGGCATGAGTAATTTAGAATTTCCTGGTAATTTGGTTGTTCTTAATTCCTATTCTGATAGCTTCAAAGTCAACTAGAGAAAATAACAGAAATGAATGAAATTGTGTTGAGATTGTGTAGGTCAGTGATAATTATTCAGATAATTATGGTTGTCTAAACAGTATTTGTCTCAGTACAGTGACATTACTGATGGTTTTATTTCATGTGTCTCCTTTATTTATTAAGAATTGTACCAAACATTTTAGAATAATTCCTACTGGGTTTAATGCTTAGAGATGCTGAAAACTCACTGTTCAGGTTGGTTTCAATGGGAGTAGGGAGTACTTAGCTTAGACAGATATAGATAAGGACAGATATTAGTAACAATATTTCAGATGCTCTTAGTGTTTTGAGTGGACATTCAGGTGAAGATTACTGGACAGATGAAAATTGTTTTTTCTCAGCATTGAACTGGATTAATGAAGGAATCTTATAGTTGCTGGTTTGTTCTATTTTATTTAGAGCCTTGAAAGGAGTAGGCTGAGGTGGTCATATTCAGTTAAATATAAGTCACTATCAGCCAATAGTACATTTAGACTTTTTCCCTGAGTAAAGACTATAGGATTTGACCCTATAGTTTTTATAAACATACAGTAGGAAGGGATTCATTATATATTTTATTGCTACCTAATTCTGCTTGCTTACTTTTGCACTCCTTCTATTACAATACAACCCGCTTATTCTATTTATAGCCAACGAAAATTTGAATCTAATATTTAGACGTATGAGAATTGCATTGTAAATACCGTAGCAGAAAGCTCAATTATTCTAGACGCTCAGACAATAAGGCTACATTGTATTGTATTCAGGCTCTCCCACTGAAGTACTTCTCTGAACTCTAACATGTGTAGATCACAAGCTGAAATCCAGAGGGCATAGCACTTAAATACGTACATTGCAAACAAATATGATGCAAGTACTTGAGAGGAATGAAGACCAATAAGTGTAGAATCCTTCTATGTTTACTTTGCCACAGTGTCAGTTTATTCTCTGTGCACTGTGTGACAAAAGTCCTGAATACATTATGCTAGCAAAGGGAAACAGAAGGTCTGGAACAGAAGTTTGAAGATGGGGGCTATGATGGTGACCATTTGCATACTTACAAAACAGAGGAGACACAGTGGAGGTAGGGGGGTAATTCTTGATCCACTTCCAAGTATACGTAACTTACCTAACATGCTACTTCTGCAAAAGTGATGGAATGTTTGTATTAAAGAAAGGTTGCTAATATATAAATGTGTGATTTTTAATATTGATTTAGGCTTTAAAATATTGTGGAATATATACTGCCGTTTACTGAAGACGGTTTTCTTCCTAATGAGATCACTGCTTTTGAGTAGCTACTAGAGTATCTTGATTTTATAGGATAGAAAATTAATTTATTTGAACATCTAAATTGAGCTAGTACCAAACAGACCATAGGCAAATTTTAAAATGCCAAACATTTAGACTTATGGGGCTAAACTATCTCTCAATTAAAGCCAATGGAGCTCTGACAGTTTATACCTTCTGAGGTAGTGGGCTTAATTCTTGTTTTTGAAAAGTGTATTAGAAATTTAGGAACATTTAGCCCAGAGTATCTATTTCCCGTGTGGAAAATATTTCAAGAAAAGTATTTTGGATAATAAAGCTACCTTCATAATTGAATTAACCATTTATAAAGTCACAGACAAAATATGGCAAGCCTAGGGGAAAAAATGTGAATCTATCAGTGTGCTGTCATGAACTTAGAGATCAGGAATAACATAATATTAGATAATATGAAAATTGTGTTGCTATAGCTTGTAATACAATAATGATACTTTAATTACAAGCACCATACATTCATCTGGATTTCAGATTTATAAGAATTCAGCTGGAGGGCACTCAACTAAAACTTCAGGCCCAAACAGTTCACCTCAAGGTATCCCTCCTTCAAATTAAATTGTGATGAAACCTGCACAGTAATTTATCTGTCCATTTAAAATTAGAACAGCTGTCCAGTTGCTAGTTTTCTTATTATTTGAGAAAAGGTCTGTCTTTTTGTGATGAACCTTTTCAGTTAATAGTACTAAATACTTCTTAGAAGATATCAGGGTTGAAATACAAGTTGAACTTTCTTCTAATTATTTATTGTCTTAGCTGATCTCTAAAACAATGTTAAAATGGAATGAGATACTATCCATTTTTCTAATGCTCTCTCAATATAGAGGACAACTAACTAATTTTAGTCTTTTTTATGTCATGCCATTTTAAGTTTCTAACATTTTTACTTGATTTATTAATATTGCAGTGGAATTGTAGGCAGTCGTGTTGTCTCCCATATTGATCTATATTACATACTTCTAAGTGTATGAAAAAAGAAATGTGTGCTTTTTATCTATTCTTAGGTGTAGTTTTAAAATTAAAATGAAGAAAATGCAAAAACTACACAATTAGATTTATGAAGTAACTATTGTAGTTGTGTGTAATGAGAATACATAGATGTACTTGTGAAAAATACTTTAAAGAATTTGTTTTAATGTATTGTGTGAATATTCACCAGCTATATTGTATGAATTCTAATAGGACATAACAGACCTCTTTGGGGGGGAAAAGTGTCTCTTCTGGGAAATATTGTATATATTATGATCCCTTTAGTTTTCCTGGCTTTTAAAATAACTGTATATTATTCCTTGCTTGTAAAATTTGTACCAAGTGTGTTTGCTTCTTTCAAGGTTTTATTTTAAAAAGGGTAAATCTTATGTTTCTACTAGATAAATCTTGTACAATAGATATTTTTGAGAGAAAATAACTGTAAATATATTTCCTAAATCTTTCTAGATTTTTCTTGTTTAATATGTACCAAAATGTATAAAGCTCACAATGTTCCACTCCATTGCTTCAAATTGAGAATTTACAGCAGGGGTAATCAGTTATTTTGTGTCAAAGCATAATCAAAGTCCAGACTCCAAAGTAATTTTTTTTAAATGACAATAATAAGTAAATAAAAGATTTTGGGGTCCGTTCTAAACAATCTGACAATCCAGATTTGGCCCACCGTCTGCCTATTAAAAAGAAAAGGCGTACTTGTGGCACCTTAGAAACTAACACATTTATTTGAGCATAAGCTTTCGTGAGCTACAGCTAACTTCATCGGATGCATTCAGTGGAAAATATAGTGAGGAGATTTTATATACACAGAGAACACGAAACAATGGGTGTTACCATACAAGCTGTAAGGAGAGTGATCAGGTAAGGTGAGCTATTACTAGCAGGAGAGGAAGAAAAAAAACACCCCAAAACACCTTTTTATAGTGATAATCAAGGTGGGCCATTTCCAGCAGTTGAGAGGGTTACCAAAAGAAACTACAGCATCTGCTCAAGAAACTCCCTGAAAAAGCACAAGAACAAATCCACACAGACACACCCCTAGAACCCTGACCTGGGGTACTCTATCTGCTACCCAAGATCCATAAACCTGGAAATCCTGGATGCCCCATCATCTCAGGCATTGGCACCTGAACAGCAGGATTGTCTGGCTATGTAGACTCCCTCCTTAGGGCCTAAGCTGGGAGTGCCGGTAGTGATCTTCAAGACACCACTGACTTCCTGAGGAAACTACAGTCCATCCGTGATCTTCCTGAAAACACCATCCTGGCCACTATGGATGTAGAAGCCCTCTACACCAACATTCCACACAAAGATGGACTACAAGCCATCAGGAACAGTATCCCCGATCATGTCACGGCTAACCCGGTGGCTGAACTTTGTGACTTTGTCCTCACCCATAACTATTTCACATTTGGGGACAATGTATACCTTCAAATCAGCAGCACTGCTATAGGTACCCATGTGGCCCCACAGTATGCCAACATTTTTATGGCGGACTTAGAACAACGCTTCCTCAGCTCTCGTCCCCTAATGCCCCTACTCTACTTGCGCTACATTGATGACATCTTGATCATCTGGACCCATGGAAAAGAAGCCCTTGAGGAATTCCACCATGATTTCAACAATTTCCATCCCACCATCAACCTCAGCCTGGACCAGTCCACACAAGAGATCCACTTCCTGGACACTACAGTGCTAATAAGCGATGGTCACATAACCACCCTATACCGGAAACCTACTGACCGCTATTCCTATCTACATGCCTCCAGCTTTCACCCTGACCACACCACACGATCCATTGTCTACAGCCAAGCTCTACGATACAACCGCATTTGCTCCAACCCCTCAGACAGAGACAAACACCTACAAGATCTCTATCAAGCGTTCTTACAATACCCACCTGCTGAAGTGAAGAAACAGATTGACAGAGCCAGAAGAGTACCCAGAAGTTACCTATTACAGGACAGGCCAACAAAGAAAATAACAGAACGCCACTAGCCATCACCTTCAGCCCCCAACCTAAAACCTCTCCAACGCATCATCAAGGATCTACAAACTATCCTGAAGGACGACCCATCACTCTCACAGATCTTGGGAGACAGGCCAGTCCTTGCTTACAGCCAGCCCCCCAACCTGAAGCAAATACTCACCAGCAACCACACAACAAAAAGACTAACCCAGGAACCTATCCTTGCAACAAAGCCTGTTGCCAATTGTGTCCACATTTATTCAGGGGACACCATCATAGGGCCTAATCACACCAGCCACATTATCAGAGGCTCATTCACCTGCACATCTACCAATGTGATGTATGCCATCATGTGCCAGCAATACCCCTCTGCCATGTACATTGGCCAAACTGGACAGTCTCTATGTAAAAGAATAAATGGACACAAATCAGACGTCAAGAATTAACACATTCAAAAACCAGTCGGAGAAGACTTCAATTTCTCTGGTCACTCGATTACAGATCTAAAAGTGGCAATTCTTCAACAAAAAAAACTTCAAAACCAGACTCCAACGAGAGACTGATGAATTGGAATTAATTTGCAAACTAGACACCATTTTAGTCTTAGGCTTGAATAAAGACTGGGATTGGATGTGTCATTACACAAAGTAAAACTATTTCCCCATGTTTATTTCCCCCTCTACTGTTCCTCTCACGTTCTTGTCAACTGCTGGAAATGGCCCACCTTGATTATCACTATAAAAGGTGGGTTTTTTTTTTTCCTCTCCTGCTGGTAATTGCTAACCTTACCTGATCACTCTTGTTACAGTGTGTATGGTAACACCTATTTGTTTTATATACAGAGAACATGAAATCTCCCCACTGTATTTTCCACTGCATGCATCCGATGAAGTGAGCTGTAGCTCATGAAAGCTTATGCCCAAATAAACGTGTTAGTCTCTAAGGTGCCACAAGTACTCCTTTTCTTTTTGCAGATACAGACTAACATGGCTGCTACTCTGAAACCTGTCGTCTGCCTATTGTTACCCCTGTTTTTCAGAATGGTGAGAAAAAACAATAGCACTGTATATACGCTGTGCTGTATTTATAGCGTTAAGTAGTCACTAATATACCCTTAACACTCTAGAAATAGACATCCTGTTTGTTTAAGGACCAATTCATGTAAACAGAGAAACTTTAACTTATGTACATGGCAAGCATGTTAACTGATACTTCAGATTTATTATGTTGTTTGCATGTGTCATCCATAGCACGTTATTACAATGTTAAGGAAAATAGAGAACAGATGATCTAAGGAAGATCCTTCAAGACTTAAATTTGCAGATTGCCAGGTATTGGCTTAAAATCTTGGGCAAATCTCAAAATCTAAGGCCTTGTCTACACTACTAAGTTGACCTAAGTTACACTACTCCAGTTACGTGAATAACATAGCTGGAGTTGACGTTGCTTAGGTTGACGTACTGCGGTGTCTATATTGCACTGCATCAATGGGAGACGCTCTCCTGTTGACTTACCTTAATCTTCTCGTTCCGGTGGAGTGCCGGAGTCGACCGGAGAGTGCTCTGTGGTCGATTTAGTGGGTCTTCACTAGACTTGCTCAATTGACCCCTGCTGTATCGATTGCAGCAGTCCCCAGTAAGTGTAGACATTGCCTTAGTCGTGCAAACATACTATTTATATCAATTTGTCTTCTTGAGTTGGAACTTAGGCCTAAATCACCCTCCCCGCGAGATCTGAGCATGCAAGGGACCCTCTAATCACAGATCTCCCACTTTCAGCATGGAAGGGGTAGACAGTAGCTCTATGGCTCTGGCCACAATGGAGGGATCTACATGGGTCAGGGGTCTTTGGTCTTCCCATCAACATCTCCACCAAGCAGGAGAAGTAGTCCATTCCAGTGTGGCGAACCACAGGCAAAGAGAGTCCTTTGTAATGCAGTTCCAATGGACCTGTGCTGCCATAAGTTGGGGACATGCTAGACTGGAGGCGCTTGCCTCCACATGGATGGCCTTTGCCTCTCACAGTGTTCAAGGGATGTGGGTGGCCCCTGTGCCCTTTTCCTTGGGAAAGGCCTTCCTCAAGGCCACCTCCTGGAGGTTTACCATAGCAGTGTATGATCTGTCCCTTAATAGGGATTTCAAGATTTGGCCCTGCAAGAGGTTCAAAAGCCTATATTTTCCATCAGAAGACTGTTGTAACTGAGTCTAAGTCTGTCTGGGAAAGTCACTTTCACAGATTTTAGTTCTTTGTAAGCAGCTGGACTGGGAGGGGTAAAGAACCAGTCATCTTAAACACAGATACAACTAACATACCTGCAGGTAATCATGTACCCTGGTCTCATTTGAGTGTTCACTACTTAATAACAAGTATTTTAAGATTGGACCATCAACGTTGTATCAACAATCAGCACTACAGTCATATCATGTAGGGAAGACCCTATCAAGAAACATGGAAGGTGAGGGGATTTAACAAATAAATATTTCTAACTCATTTGAAATAGTCTGGCATGTGGTGCTCATTTCAGGAAAAACATACACTTGGGCTCTTGCAAGTATAATATATATATTCCAGAATGACTTTATTACAAAAATATATTTTGCTAGCTAGGAGCAGGATTTTTTTGAATCTTATAATAGCAAGGATAGAGAGGAAACCATAATGTCCACAGAATGTTAGCGAGAATGTAGGGCACCATCATTCTGCTCCACAGTAGTTCAGTAATTGACCCAGAACCAGGAGAGAGAATCATTGTATACAGAGAGAACTATTCATTCCTATACTTTTTGGTGTTTGAGAGAATAAAAAAATTAAAACAATTTTTTAAAATAATCTGTAAAGATTTCAGTTTTTAAGAAGTGTGTTTTGATGTCTGAAGCTACAAACCATCTTTTTTTGCTCTATTAGGGCCTCATCCTACAAGATACTGAGAGTCCCTGGGAGATGCAGAGTAGCACCTATTGTTTTCAATAGCAGTTGACAGCATTCAGCACCCCCCAGAGGCTCTCACTACCTTATAGGATTATATACTTTTAGAAAGAAACAACACAAATAAGGTTCTTTCAAAAAATTCTTTTCAAAATTGAGGGAAAATATGCAGCTCTTTATGTGGGCCAAATCCTGCTTGTTTTACTTATGGGAGAAGTCCCGTGACTACTCAGTTAAGTTAGGCAGGTAGAAGATGACCTTCTGATAAAATTTCAGTGCTGGTCAAAATGTTACACACACAAAGATATAGGTTAATTAAAGAAAAACTTACACAGCCTTCACTTTAACTGTGCAAAGAGCACTGGTGCAATTTAGGCCAATATATTTCCAAATGAACACTGAGGTATAGGTAGCTTATTTTAGAAAACCATCACACTGACATAAAATCAAAGTAAAATAAATGGGAAATCAAATCAACAGTCTAAATAATATTTCATGCAGAGACAGTTTTTAGCTTCAGGAAACAAAATATACAGGAAACCCAGTTTTCATTAAACAATGGTATGAGCACAGAAGAAATTTCAAAATAACTTTGACCTTTTAGTTTGTATCTTGTAAGTAAGGAGTCTGACTGAGTGAACACGTATTTTATAGTAAAAATGCTATTCTTTGCACCAAAATGTATTTGCAAAATCATTATAGACCTTATACTGTGAGTGTAGAAATTAGACGTTTGCTTTTAGCCAAAGTAATTCAAATCTATCTGCAGGATATGATTGCGGTTTTTTCTTCTTAACTGTTGGGTAAAAATATTGAAGACACAGATTAAGAATAAAACCACTTCTCAGCGTTTACATCTTTAGCACTTTATATCCTCAATATACAGACATTACATAATCCTTCCAAAACCCCTGTGTCTTCAACTATTAAATGGTTGGATGAGACAATCTGGGTCACATGGTCCAAACCTTTGTGGCAAGCAAGAAGTTTGTGCTGACTCTTTTCTCTCCTTCCCTGGTATTTATCAAATCTCATTTTTATTTCTTTCTTATGGACCTGGTTTTGACACAAGGTTTTGACACAAGGTATTGACACAAATCAATCCTACTAAATGTAAGTGCTAGAGAATCTGGCCCTGAATCAGCAAACTGTTGCAGTGTCCAGTTGTCCTTTTTCCATGTGTGTAATCTTCCAGCTAAGCACTTATACCCAACTACTCCTATTGAAGTAAATAGGACTATTTTGGTAGTAAAGTAATGCACAGGGGAGAACTCCCATTGACTTCAATAGGGCCAGGATTTTACCAGCATGAGTAAAGGTGGTGGAACTGGACCCAATATCCAAATACTGCTCTTCTGACTGTAGACTTAGTCATATAAAAACATTAAAATCATTTATCTATGTGTTAAGGCCAGAACTTTCAAACCTGGGAGCCTAAACTTACGTTCCTAAATTAACTGTGGCCTAATTTTCAGAAATGCTGAGAATCCACTAAAACCCAGTGAAGTCAATGTGGGAATGCTAGTGCTCCACACCTTTGAAAATTAGACCACTTTTACTCAGCCCTGGTCTACACTGGCGGAGGGGCGGAGATTGTTCTAAGTTACGCAACTTCAGCTACGTGAATAATGTAGCTGAAGTTGACTTACTTAGATCTACTCACCACGGTGTCTTCGCTATGGTGAGTCGACTGCTGCTACTCCCCCATCGACTCTTCCTGTGCCTCTCATGGCAGTGGAGTACAGGCATCGACGGTAGAGCGCTCAGGGATCAATTTATCGCGTCTAGTCTAGATGCGATAAATCGACCCCTGCTGGATCGATTGCTGCCCGCTGATCCGGCGGGTAGTGTAGAGATAAAAATAAACTTAATGCAGCCCGCGCCCCTGCTTTAAATATGGTCATATGTGTTTGAATTATAAGCCAAATTCAAAGGACCAGAATTGTGCATAATATTCCAGGTGCTTTATCTGTGTAATGTAAAATATTAAATGGTAGTTATGTTCTGAAAAGTGAATCTAAAATGGCATTGTGGGGGTGAGGTTGACTGTATTTTAATAATTCCAGATCCAATTTTCTTTGTTTACAAGTAAAAGGACTTTTCTTCCCTATAGGTTCTTCTATTGCACTCACTGTAGTATCTGAGCAACTGACAGCAGTGAACTAAACAATGTCTGCTATCCTATCATGTGTGGTTTATTGTCACTTATGCTCTTGTTAGGGGGAGAATTGTGTGCATAGTGGAGTGTTTTGTTGTAGTAGGGTTTTTAACTGTTTTTTTTCCTTATGTACATGTTGCTATCTGTTTGTTGAGACAAGGTTGAAAAAGTGCAATTTACCCTTTTGAGCAGAAGGTGGCAAGGTATGTGGTGATCCTTAGTTCCTGTGGGAGTACATTCCATAATCTCAGGCCAGTCCCCAAAAAAGCTCTGTCTGCTCCAGAAATGAGTGGTACTCTTATGATGGAAAGTTCCATTGCACCGGCAGAGCAGAATTGTCAATCACTGACCTCAGTGCATAACTTTAGGTTCTTTCAGCTGTCCTGAGTGCTTTGAAGATAAGGATCAAGACCTTGAACTTGATCGGATATGCTGTTGGAAGCCAGTACAAGGAGCAGAGGACAGATGTGATACTGCAGGGTTCTGTAGCAGTTGGTGTTAAGTGCAGCAGTCTTCATGGCCAGGAATATTGCATTGCTGTAGTTGAGCTGAGAGTAATAGATAGCACAACATAGTCTGCTAGGATGGAATGGAGTCTACTAGCCACATTTGAGATGGTAAAAAATCATTACTCCCACCTAAAACTTCAGAGAACAGAAATTCTGTTTTGTGGAGGATTGAAATTTTTACATTTGTTTTTGTCCCCATTTAGGAATGAAACAGACATTTAGAAATTCCCTAAAATATCAGTCTGAAATGTGCTTTTAAGTGACTTTCTTCAACAATCAAAATGTTTTGTTTAGATTCCAACTTTTAAAAAATGTTTGATATAAAATTTAAATATTTCTAAAAGTGGTTTTGAAATGAAAATTTAAACTTTTGTCGCAAAAAAAGCTGAAAATTTGATGTTTTGACATTGTCAGATTTTTTTTCCCCCTTTTCCCCTCTCCAAAACAAAATTTCAGCAAAATTGACACTTTCACGAAGTGTTTCAATTTTGACAGAACTGCATTTTCTGGCAGAAATCTGTTTAATCAAAGTCAAAGTGTTTTCTGGCTTGTTCTATTCCCACCCATGTATTGTCTTGGATCATTCATTAACAGCAGTAAGTTCACTTGTAGGCAAAATTCTGGGGTTGAACAGTAGTAACTAAGGGAGAATCTTTTCCTGAGAATGGGACTTAATTAACAATTCTGTTGATATGAGCCAAAATAGAATCCAGCTCACATTCTCTTAGCTTTGTTGGCTTTGAGTGGTAAACCAGACTAACAAGTAGTAACTTCTTTCTGTCCCTAAGATAAGCAAATATTGCTATGCTGTAGTAGATCGGGCACTCATTGCCGCAGCACCTCCTGCTGGTCAGTCCAGGTATTAGCTCTTTTCCAGCCCCAAAGCGCCTCCTGCTGGCCAGTGTCCCTTCTGCCACAGGGCCCCCTCTCCCTTGCAGACCCCGGTGCCCCATTTACCTTGGGGTTCTGCCCTACAGCAGTCCCCACACTCTGGGTGTCTCCTCCCAGGGAATCCCCTCCCCCTATGCCCACCTTCCCTCAGTGACTACTGCCAGTCGTCATCTACCCCCCTTTCTCTGGGGCAGACTGCAGTCTGTAACGGACACTCAACACTGGCAAGGGGGTTGGGCCAGCTGTCTCTGCCTATCCCCGGGCTGCATCTCTGCAGTCCCAGTACCTCCTTAGGCCTTTACCAAGGCCTCAGCCTGGGGAGTTGCCAGACTGGAGCTCCCCAGCTCCTTTTGCCCTTCCCTAGCTCTGCTCAGCTTCAGGTACTTTTGCTCTTTCAGGCAGCTAGGACTATATCTCTCCAAAGCTAGAGAGAGACTGTTTGCTTTCTGGCCCGGCAGCTCTTTTATAGGGCCCAGCCTGGCCCTGAGCTGCCTCCCAGCCTTTTCTTATTGGCTATCAGCCCCAGCCCTCTCCAAGGGCTGGCTTTTAACCCTTTCAGGGACGGAGCGGGGGGACCGCCCTGCTACATATGCATTTACACAAGCATCTCTGAGTAAAAAGGTGATTTTTTTTTTTTCCCTCTTACACAGCCACTTTCAGATTAGGAGGCACTTTAATATAACAGCCATAGTATATAGTATCTACATTTTGTAAGAGCTCTCTGCATATACTGCACATCCCAGAACTGAACTAACCTTGCTCACGGTAGCATCACCTTATGAAATCGTGTTCCATTTTCCTTCTATTATACAAAATCTGTCTGTTAAGGTTTGCTTTCTAGATAATCCTTACCTAACATTATACCTATACTATGAATTTATTTTTCTCTGGCCTATAATCCTGTTCTGCTTTAGACTAAGCCTTATCTCCTTTTGATCCAACTAATGTATGAATTATCCAAATGACCTGTAAGGTTATGGACCTGAGTCTTTTTTGCCTCATGTTCTCTTTCAGCAGGTCTGGGAATTCAGTGCTCCCACTGTTTCTGCCAACGTCCAGAATTGGTGAATGATCTTTGTTATGGGGCTTATTCCTTCACCCACTTACTTCCCTGGTCCTTCTCGCATGATTAGAGCGCAACAATACCCGAAGTCCAAAGGTGCAAACAATTCGATGTTTATTGGGGTAAACATCCGGCAAGCATGATTCCAGTGTCCTTCCTTAGTGTCCCCCTTCCCAGCTCTGACATCACAGAGGCTTACCTGTGTCCCTGTTCCCATTTCCCCCTTTAGCTAAACATGATTCCAATTTCCCCACCCCCATTCCCTGTTTCCATTTCCCCCCACACACACCCCTTAAGGTTAACTTGTCCCCCTTATTTTCAGGCTTGACTTGTTTTTTCACCTCCCTTTCCTGGAGGGCCATAATCTGAGTCTTCTAGTAGCTTGTTTGCTGATCAGATGTATTCATTATTTGCAGCTCCTTTGTGCCCATCAGCTAGGTAATTTGCATTTACACAGAGGCTTACTAGCTTGCTTTTGGATCCAAAGCTATTAGTATTTAGTAGCTCAGACTGTCTTAAAAGGGAAACATTCCACTTCCACTAGAGTTCTGATTACTTTCCACTTTCATCTCCTGCTCCAAAACACACAGAGATCTGAAAAAGAAAGGACAACCTATTGTGGCCCCTTTTGGAGCCCTAATAGGATTTTAATTAGGTACCATGTTTTGTTTGTACTTCTCTTACCCTTTCTCCAGTATACACTGCACACGTCCTGGGAAAATGCACATTCCTTCCATTTAGTTTAACCTCCATAACATTAGCCATATTAATTTTACACAAGGTGTAACTGCCTCCCATGCCCACAGAGTTTTCATGCACACCCATCAAAGCAACAATCTGACCCCCCAGAGCCACCCCAAGGCTCAGTGTTCCCATCATTCCTCCCCTTTTCCTTTTCTTTTTCCAGTGCGCACACATACACAATTCTCTTTTGCCTAATATCCCTTGCACTGTGATTACTCTTTTTTACACAACTGTACCCCAATTACACTTCCATCTTGTACAACTAGACACACCCAGGGGCAGCCAAGTTAAGTTCCAATAGAAACCCCTTCCATCCTTTAGTGATTTTGATTACGTTACCCAATAGTCAAATAATTTTGATCAGATTCTCTCTCCGCCTGCTGCCTGCAACAGTCCCTTATAGCCCATTTCTGTGGGAAAAGGGCCCATTTTCCTTCAGAATAGCTGTAAGGGCTTCTGGGGACAGAAGCATAGTGGTGGTAGTAGCCACTCGACCTGACCCCCTTGGATAATTTAATTACCAAGCTTCCATCCAATGTGACTGCACAGAGTTGCACATACAGTTACATTTATATAACTGGGTTTTATCATTAAACAAAAACTTCCTTCTTGTAATACCACAACAGTTACTCTCTTACCATTTCCACAACTCCCAAATGTTTACTTTCCTGCAAACCCTGTATCATCAATTTTTGCAAAAGCTCTTTGTAACTTTTCACTCACTACTACTACATTTAGTTCTTTAAGGTAGTGCAATATGTCTGTAACAACTTAGCCACCAAATACAATTATTGCCATACAGCTGCCTTAACCTGTGCTGTCTTTACCTTGAGACTGTTCAGAGGCAATAAAATATGTCTCCATGGATGCCCATGGATCTTTTACTCCAAAAATTCCAGTGGAATACAGCAGCGCTCCCTCATACTTTGTCTAAAAAAACCCAAAAACATCTCACATAAGTATCCAAAGTACCCTCCATTAAAATTTCAGAAAAACAAAAGCGTGGAAAGACAGGGGGAGAGGTGGAAAGAAACCAATTAAGCCTGTCAGGTCAGTTTAAAGTATAGGCTACCAGCAGCAAATTAAGTAAACCGAGAAAAAGAACAAGGAAAAGAAGAAAAGGACATAGTTAGCTCTGAGCCAAGAGTAGGTTCCCTGGGTTAAAACAGTTGGGAACCCTTATCACCAGGTTCTCATTTTGGCTCTGGGAGAAGAGTGTGGGTTGTTACCTGCTCCTGAAAGCCCTGCCATTTTGCACTTTGAAACTTTTTTTTTCCTTCCCCTTCTTTCTCTCCACTCCCCCAGGACCACGGCCCAGTTCCAGTCTCTAAAGGTAGTCTGTTAACTCTGCTTTTGACTTTAAACCCTGTTGTGCCAAATCATCTTTAACCACCCCTAACTAATTCACAATCCTGCAGCAGCCCTTGCTGAAGCAGCACCAAACTTGAAAGATTACTGGCAGCTTCCCATAATGCTGCCCTTACTTCAAACCTCTCACAAGCAGACTGAAGTGCCTCCTTTCCCTAGAAGGCATTCAGTCCCAATGGGCATGGACCTTCTTCCACTACCCATATACTAAGGAGGGTGGGCTCCTCAGCCACCCCCCATCCCTCTGGGTCCCCTAACACTTCCTCCATTTCCTTTTTAATCTCATCCCAGGTTGACCCCTGCACCTAGTTCTTCCTTATCCATTTATCCAAAAAATCCTTTACCCTGGCTTGCCAGAACCCGCAACTACCATCACAAGAGTTCGCAATACCCCCTCCAAGCAGCTGTGCGGACTGTTGGGGAGGGGGACTTACAGGCTGCCACTCACCTATCCGATGCGATGCATCTGAGTGAGTCACCAGCACCAAGATGTTAGGGGGCTTATTCCTTCACCCACTTACTTCCTTGCTCCTTCTCGCATGAACAGAGAGCAACAATACCCAAAGTCCAAAGGTGCCAACAATTCAATGTTTATTGGGGTGAACTTCCAGCAAGCATGATTCCAGTTTCCTTCCTTAGTGTCCCCCTTCCCAGCTCTGACACCATGGAGGCTTACCTGTGTCCCTGTTCCCATTTCCCCCTTTAGCTAAACATGATTCCAATTTCCCCACCCCCATTCCCTGTTCCCATTTCCCCCATTAGCAAAACATGATTCCAATTTCCCCACTTAAGCAGGAATGTAGTACATAAGAATGGACACACTGGGTCAGACTAGAGGTCCATCTAGCCCAGTATCCTGTCTTCTGACAGTGTCCAATGCCAGGTGCCCCAGAGGGAATGAAGAGGTAATTATCAAGTGATCCATCCCCATCACCCATTCCCAGCTTCTGGCAAACAGAGGCTAAGGACTAGTAAATAGCCATCAATCGAGTCTGAGAGAAGACAAGCAAGATCTGAAAGAAAAGATATTCCATTAACATAGAACCAGAGTATTCAAGATTAAAAATAATAGCCAGTTTGAGACTAAGACAAATGAGGATGTGACAAAGTAAAATCTCTTTGATTTGGATTTAGGAATCTGAAGAATGCAGACAAGTCTTAGATTAAAAGGGAAAGAAAACCAAGCATTAGTTTGGGAAGACACCACCATGTTCCATAGCATGCAACCATAAACAAGAACCTGATCCCACAGTGCACTGGGCAGTGTCCTTTCCCTCAATTTCCCTCCTTTAACACCTCACTCCTCTCTCCCTCCACTGCACCCCACTCACAGTTTGTTGTCCTTGGTTAGTGAGGACCCAGAGTGCAGTGTGTGTTCATAAGGATTCACCTCCCACTTCAGAAAGTGGGGGAGTGTCGAGCAATCTCTGGTTGCTGTGCACCACTGCAACTGGCTGCTTGCCATTACCCCCGCTGCTCACGATTTACTCTGCTGCTGGATGCTCACTGCCACTTCTGCAGTGCCATGTTCTGAGGTTCTACTGCTTAACCCAGGTGTAATGGGGTGGGACTCATCCCTGTGGCGCCTCCTGCTGGTCACTCGGGGAATTAGCTCTTCCAGTCTCCGGAGCACCCTCTGCAGGACAGTGTCCCTTTTACCCAGGGTGCAGGCCCTTCTCCCTCTAAAGGCAGAGAGAGAGTCTGTCTGCTCCTAGCCCACTGCCCTCTTATAAGGGCCAGCTGGGCCCTGATTGGAGCGTGGCCACTGCTGAGGCTGCTTCCCCAATCAGCCTGGGAGCTGCTTGCCCCCAGCCACAGCCCTCTCCTGGGCTGTGTTAAGCCCCTCAGGGCAGGAGTGGGGTGACCACCCCGCTACACCCGGTCTCTAGTAATTTCAGTTCTTAAGGTTCCCCGCTGCCCAGTGAAATCACTTTCTGCCAGTACAGTCTCTGTATTGTCTTTCATTTCACCACTGTCCCTACACCAGGACAAATGCATAGTCCC
The DNA here is from genome assembly GCF_015237465.2 of Chelonia mydas. Lineage (NCBI taxonomy): Eukaryota > Metazoa > Chordata > Testudines > Cheloniidae > Chelonia > Chelonia mydas. The sequence goes on from NC_057852.1 coordinate 108,302,342, forward strand.
TAGACCAGCATATCAGCGATTCACTTTTATCTTCACTGGAATTTGGAATCCATACCCTCATTTAGCAAGTGAGGCTCAGTTTAGAGTGACCCTTTCAATCAGGGTATGCTACGCACAGTTCTGCTGCCCTTCACGTGTACAATAAGGATAACATTTCATTGCCCCTGCATTCGAATACTTGAGTGATTTGTAACCCAAAACCAGCTATAACTGATCATTTTGGCAAAGTAGCATCATGCTGCATACCTAGACGGATTAGATGTGACTATGAAAACATGGTCTGTTCCAGAAGTCTCTTCTGCCAGCATATCACTAGATATCCAGGGAGAGCTCATTTGTACATCAGGGCTACCCTTGCTAGCAGGCCCTGAGAACTTTTTTCAAGAAGGGTGGACCAGGGCCATAGCGGTTCCATGCAAACTATTAATCCAGGGCCAATGGTATTAACTGGCACAGATTTATGACTGGTTTCTAGGGAGCGATTGCCCGACCCTCTCAGAAACATTCCCATCCTGTGTCCTACACTTATTCGGATTCCCACTCTCATGGAGAGTGCTCTGTAAGGTCCTGAGCAGAGGAAAGAGAGTGTGTGGGTGCGTGTGTGCGCACACACACACTCACTCACACTCTGGTGGAAATTCACATGCAGCAGTTCATCTCTCCCCACAGAGCCACGGAACAATCTCCAAAGTAGGCAAATACTTCACTTTTAACTACAAGAGACTCCAAACCAAACCCTACTCAGGATACTCATGGACTTTAGCAAACTGTGGATGAGGATCTGGAGTTTACAGCCTTGGACTATCTTTATTTTTATTGCAATAATCAGGGAAGGGGACAAGAATTAAGACCAAGTGCAACTCCAGCAGCAGCAGCCCAATGTTCAGTAGTCATCCTGATGTTCACTTCAGACACATGCACAAAGCACAGGGAGCGGACACTGAAGAAAGGCACAGAGGGGAAAAGAGGTGAAATAAGTAGTGGTAGCCAGACAGTCCACAACATCCACCCCAAAGTGATGTACAGGTAACAGAGGGTGGGAGAGAGGTGATGGGATACAGAAAACATGAGACAAGCACTGATGACCTAACCACGCAGAAACCCAATGTCCACAAAATAAATGACATTTTTTAGAGAAATTCATCCCCAAGAAGTCTACAGGGACGATGAAGGGGGAAAATGAGGTGATCTGAGAATCAATGACCCAGATGTGCAGTTGGGAGCTCCCACTTCAGAGAAGTGAAGCTAACATTAAGGGGTAAATTCTGTTCGTGCACTAACAGGCATGCTGGAGGGGGGTGAAGCATCTGTGTTGAGCTGGAACCTTCAGCATGAAGTCTAGCTGAGTCCCTGCTCTGTGTCCAGGTGTCCTTGTGTTCCCTGCTCCGCAGCTAGCAGACCCAGATCCCTTTTGGAGGGATGGAGGAAGTAACAGGCCAGTCAGCCTCAGCTCAGTCCCTGAAAAAATCATGGAGCAGGTTCTCAAGGAATCAATTCTGAAGCACTTAGAGGAGAGGAAAGTGATCAGGAACAATCAGCATGGATTCACCAAGGGCAAGTCATGCCTGACTAACCTAATTGCCTTCTATGGTGAGACAACTGGCTCTGTGGATGAGGGGAAAGCAGTGGACATGTTATTCCTTGACTTTAGCAAAGCTTTTAATACCATCTCCCACAGTATTCTTGCCAGCACGTTAAAGTAGTATGGCTGGATGAATGGACTATAAGGTGGATAGAAAGCTGGCTAGATCATCAGGCTCAACGGGAGTGATCAATGGCTCCATATCTAGTTGGCAGCTGGTATCAAGCGGAGTACGCCAAGGGTCAGTCTTGGGGCCGGTTTTGTTCAATATCTTCATTAACAATCTGGAGGATGACATGGATTGCATCCTCAGCAAGTTTGCAGATGACTCTAAACTGGGAGGAGAGGTAGATATGCTGGAGGGTAGGGATAGGATACAGAGGGACCTAGACAAATTAGAGGATAGTGCCAAAAGAAATCTGATGAGGTTCAACGAGGACAACTGCAGAGTCCTACACTTAGTGCATGGGATTCTTCTGTTCTGCTACAGATTAGGGACCGAGCGGCTAGGCAGCAGTTCTGCAGAAAAGAACCTAGGGGTTACAGTGGACGAGAAGCTGGATATGAGTAAACAGTGTGCCCTTGTTGCCAAGAAGGCTAACGGCATTTTGGGCTGGATTAGTAGGAGCATTGCCAACAGATCGAGGAATGTGATCATTCCCCTCTTTTCGGCATTGGTGAGGCCTCATCTGGCATGCTGCGGCCAGTTTTGGGTCCCACTCCACAAGAAGGATGTGGGAAAATTGGAAAGAGTCCAGCAAAGGGCCACAAAAATGATTAGGGGGGCTGGAGCACATGCCTTATGAGGAGAGGTTGAGGGAACTGGGATTATTTAGTCTGCAGAAGAGAAGAATGAGGGGGGATTTGATAGCTGCTTTCAACTACCTGAAAGGTGGTTCCAAAGAGGGTGGATCTAGACTGTTCTCAGTGGTATCAGATGACAGAACAAGGAGTAATGAATGGTCTCAAGTTGTAGTGGGGGAGGTTTAGGTTGGATATTAGGAAAAAAAATTTTCACTAGGAGTGTGGTGAAGCACTGGAAGGGTTACCTAGGGAGGTGGTGGAATCTCCTTCTGTAACGATGCTGGTTCTGGTGGGACCCAGCTGAGAATGCCAATTCAGGACAAACTGCTTAAAGCAGGGCAGTTACAGCCCAGGGCTGAGGTTTCTGTGCACACCAAGGCAAACCAAACCAGCCGGACAGAGAGGACTTTGGTGTCGCCCCACTGGCTAACCACAAGTCACACAAGCAATTCCCTTAGACACTCCAGTTTCCCAGTATCACCACCAGTGCCACTCGTTATGGGTACAAATGGTTATGAAAACCAATACTCCAGTAAAAGAAAAGAGGTTCTTTCAATCCCAAAGGACCAAGCCCCAGACCCAGGTCAATATACAAATCAGATCTTACCCACAAATCATGCTATCATCAATCCCTTAGAATCTAAAATCTAAAGGTTTATTCATAAAAGGAAAAAGATACAGATGAGAGCTAGAATTGGTTAAATGGAATCAATTACATACAGTAATGGCAAAGTTCTTGGTTCAGGCAGCAGTGATAGAATAAACTGCAGGTTCAAGTCAAGTCTCTGGAGAACATCCACAGCTGGGATGGGTCTTTCAGTCCTTGGTTCAAAGCTTCAGTGTAGCAAAGTTCTTCCAGAGATATGAAGCAGGATTGAAGACAAGATGGAGGAGCTGCAGCAGCTTTTTATGTTCTCCTGCCATGTGGTCTTTCTTTCTTTGTTCCAAAGACAAGCTGTCCATTACATGGCATGAAAAAACCTCAGAGTTCTGTCCATAGGCATGTCCCTGCATACCTTGCTGAGTCGCAAGGCGTGTCTGCCTTCTCTCAATGGCTCAGTTGTATAGCTGATAGTCCTTAATGGGCCATCAAGCAGGCTAGGCAGAGCTGACAACTTGTCTGGGGTGTCATCCGGAAGCATAGCATAAGTTTGAAATACAGACGTATAGAGCCAATACTTATATTTTTAAAAACTAAAATGATACATGCAAACAGATAGCATAATCATAACCAGCAAACCATAACCTTGTTTTAGACACCTTATTTGACCCCCTATTTGACTCCCTTTATACAAGATTTGGTGCCACTATGGGACCTTGGTTGCAACAATGTTCTATACGGTCCCAGTTCAAGTCAATAATGTCACACCTTCCTTAGAGGTTTTTAAGGTCAGGCTGGGATGATTTAGTTTGGGATTGGTCCTGCTTTGAGCAGGGGGTTGGACTAGATGATCTCCTGAGGTCCCTTCCAACCCTGATATTCTATGACTGAGGACCGTCTTACTCCAGGGGGATTCAGGCCAGTGCCTGGGCACAAGTTGTGCTGGGTGGGGAGGAAGATTCATCTGAAGCCCTTTCTCGGTGCATCTGCGCAGGGACCAGACAAAATTTAGTACCGGTTTTATGAAAAATCAAACCCTAAAGAGAAAGTAAATACAAGAGAATGAGAACATATGTAGCCTGTTAGCAGCTGCTACTATAGCATCACACAAAACCTCCTGACAGCAACTCAGATATCACACCCAGATACATGAATCGCTTCAGTTTTCAAATTAAAAAGAGTGTGCCTCGTTAGTGAGGCAGGAGCTAGATGTGGCTAGCATGCAGCATTGGAAAATCAATGGGTTTGAATTGTTCAATGAATAAGAGTGCCAGTCTGTATCAGCTGACCTATGCAGTGTAGTTGTCTCCATGGTAACTACTTATTGGGTTAGGTTGGTGATTCCTTGGCAGGCAGCCTAAGGAGGTAAATATAAGAGAGCTGGATCCAAGTCACAGGAACCATGTGGCATGTTCAGATGATGAGCACTGTTTCCAGGTAATAAAAATAAAGAGAATTGACAATCCAGATAGAAAAGCATGTAAAGCTCCCTGACCTAAAAACATTTAGGGTGTGTTGTCACATTTAAGGAAGAGGGATCTAAAGGACTCACAATCCATTTGGAGAATCAATAAATCCTCTAGCCTCTCATCCTATGGCAAATACTGGTACTGTGACCCCCTACCATGCTTGAAAGGGAAAATTTTAAGATGGGTTAAGGTTCAGATTTAATAAAAGGGACAAAAACATTTGAGAGGAGTTAATTAAAATTCATTCCTTATTGTCTCACTCGATTGTTTTATACCAGTAATTCAACAATCCACATAATATTTATGTTTCAGTATAATGAAAAATACTCCATGAAGAATGGAAAAAACTGAAGCCCTTTAAATGGCAGGGGTACTCTGATAGTGTGAGCATGGGATTGATTTCTATGCTCAGCTCTGCCACTAACTTACTGTGTGTGATCTTGGGCAGTTCGCTTAGACCAAAGTTTTCCAACTTGCTGTCAACTGTTATATGGTCTGAAGCCGTCCTTCATGCACCCAACCATTGAGATGGTCAGCCTTCACTTTGTGGAAGAAAACAGTCTTCTCTCTCAGGTTGGTTGCAACAAATCAGTTTATTTTTTCTAGCACTTGCAAGGGTTCCCCCGTCTCAGGCAGGTCTCTATTAGATAAATAATTAGGGCAAGCATTTATACCTTTGTTACAGACAGTAATGATCATCAACCGCGTCTTGTTTATACATACACCTTCGTGCTATCTTACTTTTCTCAGCAGTTCCTGCTACAGTCTGTGTTCCATTCTTATCTAACACAAGGTCGAAAAACAGTATCTCTTACAGTTCTTTCCCACTCACTTCTCAGGCCCTGCTTTAAAGTCTCGCATTATCAGAGCTAGTGTTAGTCTGACTCTTTAGAACTTAAGATATCTGCGTTCAAATTCCCTTCATCCTTTCCTCTACTTCCACACTTGTATTGACAAAGGTTCCTCTTGTTCCTAGTCAAGTGAGTAGCCAGGATATTTTTCAGTTAAGCAGGCACAGGTTAGTAACTCAATTTAGGAAGCCTGCTTGCCTCCCTGCTATGTGATTAAAGCCACAATGACTACTGAAAATCCCTTACATTTTAGAATAGCTATTATTAAATCAATATTCTCCTCTTTCCTTCCTTCCCATAGAGCCGTATAACAAGCAAACAAAAAATTAGCTGACCAGAGGCCTGATGCTACATCACTGATGTCAGCGAAAGTCTCTTCATTGATTTCAATGGGAGCAGGATTGACCCTCTAGACAATATTGCGTCCAGTTTTGGGGCCCCCACTACTGCAAGGATGTGGACAAATTGGAGACAGTCTGGCAGAGGGCAACGAAAATGATCAGGGGGCTGGGACACATGACTTACAAGGAGAAGCTGAGGGAACTGGGCTTGTTTAGTCTGCAGAAGAGAAGATTGAGGGGGGATTTGATAGCAGCCTTCAACTACCTGAAGGGGGGGTTCCAAAGAGGATGGAACTTGGCTGTTCTCAGTGGTGGCAGATGACAGAACAAGGAGCAATGATTTCAAGTTGCAGTGCATGAGGTCTAGGTTGGATATTAGGAAACACTATTTCACTAGGAGCGTGGTGAAGCACTGGAACGGGTTACCTAGAGAGGTGGTGGAATTTCCATCCTTAGAGGTTTTTAAGGCCCGGCTTGACAAAGCCCTGGCTGGGATGATTTAATTGGTGTTGGTCCTGCTTTGAGCAGGGAGTTAGACTAGATGACCTCCTGAGGTCTCTTCCAACCCTAATCTTCTATGATAATACCACTGTGAGTGTATGATTTCTGTGTGAATCATTAAGAAAAATAATAACAGAACATATCATCTTGCCTCTATATAAATCCATGGTATGCCCACACCTTGAATACTGCATGCAGATGTGGTTGCCCCATCTCAAAAAAGATATATTGGAATCAGAAAAGTTACAGAAAAGGGCAGCAAAAATGATTAGGGATATGGAACAATTTTCATATGAGGAGAGATTAATAAGACTGGGACTTTTCAGTTTGGAAAAGAGGTGACTAAGGGGGGATATGACAGGTCTATAAAATCATGACTGGTATGGAGAAAGTAAATAAGGAAGTGTTATTTATTCCTTCTCATAACACAAGAACTAGGGGTCACCAAATGAAATTAATAGGCAACCGGTTTAAAACAAACAAAAGGAAGTATTCACACAATGCACAGTCAACCTGTGGAACTCTTTGCCAGAGGATGTTGTGAAGTCCAAGACTATAACAGGGTTCAAAAAGAACTAGATACCTTCATGGAAGATGGGTCCACCAATGGCTATTAACCAGGATGGGCAGGAATGTTGTTTGCCAGAAGCTGGGAATGGGTGACAGGGGATGGATCACTTGAGTATTACCTGTTCTGTTCATTCCCTCTGGGGCACCTGGAATTGGCCAGTGTTGGAAGACAGGATACTAGGAAATGTTGGTCTGACTCAGTATGGCCGTTCTTATGTACTTACATGATGCATATCATTGTAGTATCTGGGCAACTTCCAAGTAACTATGGATTTATCCTCTCAACGCACTTGTGGGGTAGGGAGGTATTTCTTAGCTCTGGGTTACAGATGGGGGACTGAGGCACAGAGAGAGAAATGATGTGTCCAAGGCCTCACAGGAAATATGTGGGACAGCTGAGGATTGAACCCAGATCTCCTGAATCCTAGTCGGTGCTTTACCCACAAGAAACCTTTCCTCTAACAAGGCATCCCTCTGCAAACAAAGGAGTGATAAAGGGATTCCTGGGAAACCCAAGAGTGAAACAGTTACATTGTACTATTATTATAAATCAAATAATTTATATTTTTTAATCCCCCCGAGCAACTACAACTATCTTAGTGTTGATGTAATGTCTATTTATTTACATTCTAACTGAACATTGTTTTAATACCTCTTAATTTTGTACTGTTAGAACCAATTTCTGTTTTTTAAACAAATACTTACAATATAGTCAATTGATCTCATGGTAGAATCAGATTACGTAATTTGGGGAATACAATACTGTTCAATATTTGCTGCATTTGCTTGAAAACTTTTATGCTTAAATTGGAAAATACACATACTGTGTGAAACTGGCCCCACTGAAACCAATGTGGGTTGCAAGTACTTTGAAGGACAGGATTAGGATTCAAAACTTTGATGGATTGGAGAATCAATCTGAATTGAACAAGATGAAATTCAAAGACAAATGCTGAGTACTTCACTTAGGAAGGAAAAATCAAATGCACAACTACAAAATGGGGCATAACTGCCTACGTGGTAGTACTGTTGACAAGGATCTGGGGGGTAGAGTGGATGACCAATTGAATATGTGTCAACTATACAATGCAGCTGTGAACAAGGCTAATATTCTGGGCTATATTAACAAATATAATGTATTAACAAAAGGGCCATATGTGAGACATGGGAGGTAATTATCCTATCTGCTCAGCACTCACGAGGTCTCAGCTGGAGTACTGCGGCCAATTGTGGGTGCCACACTTTTGGAAAAGAATTGGAGAGAATCCAGAGGAGAGGAACAAAAATGATAAAAGATTTAAAGAAAACCGTGCTATGAGGAAAGGTTAAAAAACTGGGCATGTTTACTGTTGAGACCAGAAGACTGAGGAGGGACCTGAAAACCAACTTCAGATATGTTAAGGGCTATCATAGAGGACTGTGATCAGTTTTTCTCCATGTCCACTGAAGGTAGGACAACAACTAATGGGTTTAATCTGCAGCAAGGGAGATTTAGGTTAGATATTAGGACAAAGTTTCTAACTATAAGGGTAGTTAAGCTCTGGAATAGGCTTCCAAAGGAGGTTGTGGAATCCCCATCTGTCATAAACATACAGCTAAGGGTAGCATAAAATCCCTTCTTTACCTGTAAGGGGTTAAGAAGCTCAAATAACCTGGTTGGCACCTGACCAAAAGGACCAATAAGGGAAGAAGATCCTTCCCCCACAGATTTTAAAGTTTTTGTTTGGGAGCTCTTTGTTGTCCTCTCTCTTGACAGAGAGGGACCAGGGCAGGAAAAAACATCTCCTAAAACCCTACCTGAAACAAGCATCTAAGATTACAAAAATTGTAAGGCAAGGAAATGCATTAGATTATCTTTTGTTTTAGCTTGGGAATTTTCCCTATGCTAAGAGGGAGGTTTTTTCCTGTTTTTGTAAGTTTGAAGTTGAGCCTAGAGGAGAATCCTCTGTGTTTTAAATCTTTTTATTATCCTGTAAAATTACCTTCCATCCTGATTTTACAGCGGTTCTTCTTTTACTTTTTCCTTTATAATAAAGTTCTTCTTTTAAGAACCTGATTGATTTTAGTGCCCTAAAGAAAGGGTCTGGTCTGTACTTTTATTAAAGGCAATTGGTTGGCATATTATTCTCAAGCCTCCCCAGGAAAGGGGGTGAAAGGGCTTGGGGGGGATATTTTGGGGAAATAGGAACTCCAAGTGGTCCTTTTCCTGGATCTTTGTCTAAATCACTTGGTGGTGGCAGCAATACTGTCCAAGGACAAGGAAAGGATTTGTGCCTTGGGGAAGTTTTTAACCTAAGCTGGTAGAAATAAGATTAGGGGGTCTTTCATGCGGGTCCCCACATCTGTACCCCAGAGTTCAGAGTGGGAAGGGAACCCTGACACCATCAATGGAAGTTTTTAAAAATAGGTTGGACAAACACCTTTTTAGGGATGGTCTGGGTTTATTTGGTCCTGCCCCATCTTAGAGGGCTGGACTTGATGACATTGAGGTCCCTTCCAGCCCTACATTTCTCTGATTCTATGAAAGGTGCAATTTCGGTCAGTGTGCTTTAGTTCTGAATCAGAATGAAAACAAATTCAAAAATACCAAAACTTTTGGTGAATCAAAATCCATGAGTTTCAGCAACCTCTAGTGCTAAATGCCCTCAATCCCCCCTGACTTCAGTTTTGAATAAGGGCTGCATTCTGAAAGAACAAACCCTAACAGGTGAAATTTGTGTTCATTGTCACATGTTTGGTCAAGGTTAACTTGATTCCAGTTTTAATGCCATAGTACTTCAGTAATACAGAAAAATATATATAAATGCAGTTTCCAAGCTCTGGAAATAGATTAAAAGGTCTAGCTGAATTTATGACTGCACTGAGTTAAAAATTGTTTTGTGATGATTTGCAAACCAGGACTGTCTCACTTTGAGCAACCTATCTGAGTCTTGTATAAGGAAAAATATTTTAGAAAACTTGTAAGTTTTATTTCTAAAAATTACAGTGTATATTCAGAGCTCACTGAATTTAGAGTTGTATGGCTAAGAACAGGATATCATCCACTGTTGTAAATTACTTAGTTTTCATTTTCACTCTTCCCATTGTCCATTTCCTGATGGTTTTTTGTATGTGGAACAGAGCTCAAAAACATTCATGCCCAATTAACACTTAAGCCATTTGGTTTAAAAAAGCAACAACCAAACAACAAAACAAAGTCCCGGGGTCAGATTCTGAGCTGCCATACCTCTTCCTCTTCAACAGCACCACTATAGTACAGATTAGAGCAGGCCAACAGGTGCCACTGAGATCACCAGGCCATACTTGACTTCCAATATTTCGTGGCAAAGTGGCAGGCTTTAGGCCACTTAGCATGGCTGAGGATCTGCCCTGTTCATATGTATATAAGGATTATAGATATGTATATCTCATTCAGTCAAAGCTGAATGACTGTAAGCCATAGACTTGCTAGAGACCTCTATATGTAACTATGTCATGGACTGGGGTGTGGGTAGTCAGAGACAGTCAGGAACTGAGCAAAAGAGGGGACTTAAGCAGGGCAGGAGTGAGGCTGGGAACAAGGCTGTCTCATAAATTATTGCCAGTGTAAGCATTGAGCAGCCACTAGCCTAGCTGGGTTTAAGAGCAGAACGGTCGATGCCTCTCAGCCAATTGGCTGATTTGGTCAATCAGGGCTTTCAGTTGCAGGACAGCGAGCTGGTCCCACGCCCAGCTGCAGGCTCTGATTCCTGACAGTATTTCCCCCTTCGAGGGCTCCATCTAAGGAGCCCTAGGGTCTGGCTTCTTGGGATACATTCAGTGGAAGTCCTTTAACAGGTCTAGGGTGTGGATGTTTTCCACCAGCTCCCAGGACCAGTCATCTGGGCCATAGCCCTTCCAGCTCACCAAGTTCTGGAGTTTCCCCCTAACTCGTTGGGAATCAAGAATTCATCAGAGCAAGTATTCTTTCTATCCTCAAATGGTTATGGGCTTTGACAGTGGGTTGGCATGGTTTGGGAATAGATTCTTGGTGTCCAGCTTTAGAAAGGAAATATGGGATGGATCTTTAGGGACTCAGGTAGCTGCAGCTTGAATCTTACTGTGTTGACCTGTTCCAAGATCTTGAATGGGCCTAGGTACTGGTGATCTAGCTTGGCTGATGGGAGGGCTGATTGATTATCCTCCCAGAATCTTAAAACATTGTCTATAGGACAATGTCAGGAGAGGCCTGGTGGCTGTCGTCAGCATGGCATTTGTAAGCTTCTTTAGCAGTTCTCAATTGTTCCTTGAGTTCTTCGTGTACTTGGCACAGGTGGGTAGCCAAGTCTGTGACAGCAGGTACCAGGAAACTTGTGGGTTTATCTGGAAGAAAACGAGGATGAACACTATAGTTAGCAAAGAAAAGGCTTCGTTGGGTGGAGGCATGGGTTGCATGAGTGTAGGCAAATTCAGGCCTATCTATGTAAAATTCACACTTCTTGAGCTTCATATACAGGTGCCTTTGGTGGAGTCTCTAAGACACTGTGTACATGTTCATCAAAGTACTTGAGCCTCAGAAAAAATGAGGTAAATAACCACTAATTGGTCCAGGATGTCCCTAAAAACATCACTAATGAAATGTTGGAAAGTTACAGGAGTGTTGCACAGGCTGAATGACATACCAAGTATTCAGTGTCCGTACCAGATGTGGAAGGCAGTCTTCCATTTGTCTCCTTCTCAAATCTGAACCAAGCTGTAAGCTCCACAGGACCTTTAGTGAACTCCTTAACAGAAAATAACTCTTCAGAGAACTCATTGATAAGGGGTAAAGGGTACTGGTCCCAGATATAACCTGTGTTAATGCCCGGTAATCCAGACATGGCCACAGGGAGTCATCCTCCTTACTTGCAAAGAAAATCAGAATGTAGAATGTGAAAATATGGATGAGCCCCCTTTTGCAGGTTTTCTCGGAGATAGCTCCAGACAGCGTGTAACTCAGATTTCAAGAGAGAATAGATATGTCCAAAAAGGACCTCTGCTCTAGGTTGGAGATCAGTGGGGCAATCGTAGCTACGATGGGATGGCAAGATGCCAGCTTTCTTTTTGTCAAACATGTTAGTGACGTTTCGATATTTGGAGGGTACCACCAAGGCTGTTGGGGAGACCTCAGGAGTTATTGAGGTTCTTTGGACTAACCCCTTCTGTCTCAGAATTTCCTAGGAGGCAGGCAGAGCTGAAGAGGACTTCTGGTCTGTGGCTGGAATTTGGGAGGCAATGTTGCCAGCAGTATGGAGAATTAAAATGCACCATGCCTGCGCACTACCAGATATGTGGGTTATGGGCAATGAATCAGGGAATACCGAGGATGACTAGAAAATGACTTGCATGGATCAACCCAGATTGAAGGATTTCTCCATGATTTTGAAGGGTAATGTCTGCTAAGGGGGTAATCTTATGAGTGACTGGGCTCAAAGAGAGGAGAGATCCATGAATGGACTGTACCAAGTCGGGAGAAATTTTGTGCTGGATGAGGACATTACATGCTTAAGCAAAGTCCAAGTCCAAAAAATGACTTGAGATGTCATAGTCCATTTCTTTTAAGCCTTTCCCATTTTGGCACCCCAGGCATTCACCTCGCTTTGTTTAAGGGTAGCACTAGCACTGGAGGTGTTGGTTTATATATGCAAGGTGTATTTTAAATGAAACTTTACTGACACTGGATGCCAGATGATAGAACCGCACATCAGAAAGTCTTTTTTTCCGAGAGAGTTGTACGATAAGAAAGCACAGAACTTTAAATTACGGCTTTATAACACTACAGTGAAGAAAGTTGTTGTTCACAGGAAAAAGTGTTTTGAAGTGAAATTTGTGGAAATTTAACTCAATTAATTTATAATTTCTTCAATGTCATGAAGGAGTAAACATCATTTTTACAATTCAGTAGCAATAATCTGATCTGTTATGATGATGGCTAATAGTTCTTCAGATATCATATCCTGTGCTCTCCAAATCTTTTGTCTTTACATTTGCACTGTAGCTGAATTTGCATTTTAATTAAAGTGTGCACATGAGTGGCATTAAACCCTGGAGCAGAGACCATCATTTTCATAAACTCCAAAATGCAGCTTTTAAACATCGTATTTCAGTTACTGAATGGCACTAAGATGCAACCCATTTCCGTTGATTATTTTACATTGCATTTAATAGTTCCATTTTAATTAAGCATGTTAAACCTACAACATAACATTTTATTATTTAGTATAAACTAATGCACTATTAAGCTACATAGCGTCATAGCTACATAGCATCACACAGTAATCTGAAGAGCTGGGTACAGAGTGCCATATGTCAGCATGACTTTCTGAACACTTGAATAGCCTGCGAGGCTACAATAACAACACAATGTTTATGCTAAAGTTTTGTTCAAGTATCAGGGACAGAAATGACAATTCAGTCATACTGAACATTAGAAGTACACCTTCTGTCCCAAATAGATTTTGGTTTCTGTCTTTCTTACATCTCTGCTAATGGAGTTGTTTAAGCATAAAACCACAGAACATAATGCTGAGATATTACAAAATCAGCTGATGCTCAGCCTTAATACATAGCCAGTATTCTGAGTCTGTGTTTCTAGATGACCCAAAATTGAAGGTTATGTGTGGGAGTTCAGAGTATGAAAGTCCTAGTTAGTGTTTTAAGTGTTAAAACACGATTGATGGAGACCAATTTTTTCGGTCATGGATTAGTTTTCATCCCAGATGTGCTGGTCACTTAATTTCAAATACAGTAGTGGAAGAATCCAAAATGACCATTATCTGAAGTTTTTCACAATTTATTTTGCAGCATGAGTAGTTCCCAAAAGTGTTAGCGAGAGCATAGAGGGGGCTTGGAACTAAGGCTCTCTCACTTAAGGGTAGTTTTTTGGAGGAGATGGAGATGCTGTGTGTGGTGTGCCATCCTTTGTTCAGCACACCCTAGTTTAGCAACTCAAGTGGAGATCTGCAGAGCACTTGCTGGCGGTACACAGAAAGCAAGCTGCTCACATGCTGCTGACTCTTCTCATTACATTCTCTACTGACATACTGTGGTCTGCAGCTCAGATGTTCCTAAAGAAAATGCCACTGTTTTTAGACTTATGAGTCATGTCACTCTTATTAATGCTGAACAGTCAAGTTGTCCATTTGTGATGTCCTATATGTGGTTAGGGATGAACTATCATAGAACTAAGTGGGGCTGAGGTCTGCAGATCTTTTAAAAGCCAAGGAGGTACGTACTCCCCTCCACCACGTCTGAATAGTTGGGTTTGGGGGGAGGGGCTTTCCAACAAAGGGAGGTAGGGACAGAATCTTCTCTCTGCTGTCCAGCCAGAGCCTTAATGTTGGGTTTCTTGGCAGCCTTATTGCTGAAATAATGTCCCCAGAACTTGAGTCTCCCATAAGTGAAGGAATGAGTGGTGGATCAGTGCACTAGCACCACTCTTGCTCCTCTTCCTGCCCACTCTGACCCTGTTGGTGTTCGTGGAGCTGCTGAAGAACAGAACTCATAGTATACTTCCATGGAGTACAAATTTTGCCTCACCCCTGATGCAATTGAACCATTAATTTCATTAATTTGCCAGGAACAGCCTCCTCCTGAAAGATTAGACATCTTTGCCAACCCCCCTCCTATCATGGTACAATATCTGTAAAGAGGGAACGTACTGACTATGTGCACTAGGTATTGGAGCATGTTCCTTATAAGAGAAACACTGATCCCCAAGGCATTGTAGTCTCCATACTCTGAGTTGGTGTGAAGTCAAATTTGAAGTGGTCCATGATGCTGTAGACCTTGAGATGGCCCAGCAACTGAACAGTTACCACCTTGTCAGTCACCATCCTCAAAAGGAGATCTGTATGTTATTAGTGAGGCTACTGGCAGCAAGGGGAACTTTCCTGTGGAAGGCTGAGAGCATTCACTCTTATTGATGGGCCACAACACATGAAGGGCAAGGATCCAACTCTCAGATCTCCTGGATGTCACATGGATGGTGATCTGATGCTGAAGGCCAGAGCCAACTCTGGTTTGTCCACAGCATCCATTAATGTGCCAACCCCAGATATACCTGATCGCAGTCTGAAGAAAGGATGTTGAAAAATCCTCCTAAGCAAATTACTAATGAATCTATATTGTAATGGAGACATTCCAGTATTTTGAGATCTTTCACAGACAGAAACATCACTTCTTCATGGCATCAATTTTCGATGCCTTTCAATGCCTATTTCAATCAGCTGTTTCTTACCCGCCCCACAACATTTTAGAAAAATACTCCATCTGAGATGACAGTTTAAGGATGTAATGTAAGGAGGAAGGGAGAGAGAGAAAAGAAGAATTGTTTGTTTGTTTTTTCATATCCCTACCAGTTACATTTTATCCAGTATCATGGCTGCCTGAAAGGATCCATCCTTCCCTCAGCCTTGAGAACAACATTGCTGTAATTGTGTGTACCAAATCATAGCCATCTGTACATAGGCACAATGGCCTTCAGCAGAGAATAAATCCATGACTTCAATACCAAAAAACACAGGCTTCTATTACTGGATCTATAGGAGAGGTCCTTTAGCAATAAGATAGTAGGCTGTATAATTTCAGGGACCAGTCACCAGTGTATGATCATAAAATTGTGAATTGGACTGGAGAAAGATAACACAGTCTCTCATCTCTGATAGCATGGCTCTTAGGATAGGGCACTTGCCTTGGCGTAGAAACTTGGAATCTATTTCTGGCTCTATGAATGGCCTGCTCTGTGATCTTGGGCACATTACTTCACCTCTCTGTGCCTCAGTTTCCCTACTTGCAAAATGAGGTAATAATATATACTTTGTAAAATGCTTTGAGATCTACAAATTGAAAGAGCCATGTAAAAGCTAAGTATTCTTTTTTGAGTGGTTCCTCATGTCCATTCAACTTAGATGTGTGTGCTCGCCACATGCACCGCTGCTGGAAGTTTTTCCCTCAACAGTATCCGTAGGGAACCAGCTCTGGCAACCCTTGGAGTGGCGTGCATGTGCCGCGGCATATAGGGCACCGCCAGCCCCCTCCACCCTCAGTTCCTTCTTGCCACCAGTAACAGTGCATGGAACTGGTGCTGCTTCAGCTACAGCTGCTGCTTCGTGTTCATTCAAACTCATTTGCCTCTTGCAAATATTACTGTACAGTAAATCCTTGCTTAACATTGTAGTTATGTTCCTGAAAATGAGACTTTAAGCGGAACTATGTTAAGCGAATCCAATTTCCCCATAAGAATTAATGTAAATGGGGGGGTTAGGTTCCAGGGAAATTTTTTTCACCAGACAAAAGACTATGTTATATCTTAATATATATTATTAATATATCTTATACACACAATATAAGTTTTAAACAAACAATTTCATACTGTACACAGCAATGATGATTGTGAAGCTTGGTTGAAGTGGTGAAGTCAGAGGGTGGAAGAGGGTGGGATATTTCCCAGGAAATGCCTTACTGCTAAATGATGAACTAGAACAGCTGAACCCTCAAGGATTAACACGTTGTTAATGTAGCCTCACACTCTACAAGGCAGCAGAAATGGAGGGAGGGGAGACAGCATGGCAGACAGAGACACACACCCTGTGTGTGTGAAAGAGAGATGTGCATTGCCTCTTTAAGTATGCTGACTCTACTCTAAGTACATTGCCTTTTTAAGTAAATCAGCAAATTGACAGCCCCTGCTACCAGCACGCCCCCTCCGTCCTGAGCCCTGTCGTGTCCCCCCCTTGCTCTGTGGAAATGGGGTAAGCGAGGGGCAGGAGCGGGGGAGAGGAACCTAACATTAGCCCCCCTCTTCTCCTGCCCCTGCACAGCAAGCAGGAGGCTCGGGGAGCAACTCCAAGGCAGAGGGCAGGAGCAGCACATGGCAGTGTGGGAGGGACAGCTGAACTGCTGGCAATTGATAGCCTGCTGGGCGGCTGCCACACAGGGAACTTAGGGGAGCTGATAGGGGGGCTGCTGGTCCACCCTGGTTTCAAGCCCCCACCAGCTAGCTCCAATGGGCCACTCTTTCTGCAAACAGCGGACAAAGCAGGCGGCTGCCAAACAACATTATAAGGGAGCATTGTGCAACTTTAAATGACCATGTTCCCTAATTGATCAGCAACGAAACAACATTAACCGGGATGACTTTAAATGAGGAGTTACTGTATATAGTTTCCCTCTAGTTTAGTTTAACTTATTTGTTAAGTTAGTTGGTCCCTAAAGGGACTTCGCTTTGGGATGGGGCATGTCCCAGTTCCCAGGCTTTAAACCCTCCGATTGCTCTAAAAGGCCCATGTCCATTAGCAATCCACATAATAGTTGTTTACGGTGCTTGGGTGAAGGTCACATTAGTGATAAGTGCAAAATCTGCAAGTCCTTCAAGCCCAGGACGAAGAAGGAGTGTGACATTCATTTCAAGGTGCTCCTGATGGAGTCTGCCCTTACCCTGATGCTGGAGCAGCGCTCCGATTCAGTGCACCATGACCTTGGTGTGCAGTGCCCCGCTGGTACCGTCTACGTACTGGCACTGGTCTATTTCCGTGGCTGCAGCCAAGAAGCCCAGGAAGAAGGGGGGAGAAAGGTCTCCAGCTTCCCACAAGGGAAAGGACAAGTCTGTCTCAGGTGCCTCTTCACCCCCTTTGGGATCCTGGGCCCCAGCTCATGTCGAATGGCGTAGCTCAGCCCCGCTCCGCGCTGGTTACCCCGGATAGTGGCGGAGGTCCTCATCGGCTCCAGGTGCCGTCCGTGCCGGAGGCCCTGCAAGCAGCGCAAGTCATTATATCCTTCCATGCAGGGTCCTGGTCCTGGGATAAACCTGCATTGCGACCATCATAGTCTCCACCTTTCTGGCAGCACTTCCCGTCGTGGGGGACGTCCCACCACTGGTTGCCCTCTCACAGCTGACATGCTTCTGACTATGATAGGTCAGCCCCATCTGGTCTCGGGACCTCAGATAAGGGCAGAGAGGCTTGAGGGTAACCGGGCACAGACCTCTAGAGGCACGTGCCCCCTGGCAGGAGTTTCGGAGTCGGCGTCCGGAATCTCCGTGGCACTGGTACCGCTCCAGGGACAGACTGTGCCAATCCCCCAGGGCGGCGTCACCGCATGCAGCTACATCTTCACGATGCCAAGCCTGCTCTAGTTCCTGATCCTGCTCCACATCCCAATACTGCTCGTTAATCATGAGGCGTAGATCTGCCATTGCAAATCTGCCAAGCGCCACCGGTCGGTGAGGCCCCAATCCAGATACTCGTATAGGTCAACCAGATCCAACTCCGGGAGGGGTGATTGGTACCGAAGGGGATAGAGCCACCAATTAGCCCCATCTTGGTTGCAGCGGAGCGACTGCTCGGGCTCTGGCTCAGGTTTGGAGCAAGGTTCCCTAGCGACAAGACAGGCTCTGGCACCTATGGTGCAGACTATGTCAGTGGCACCGTAGCCCGGCCTGTGGCCAGCACAGTGGTACCTATGGAACCCATGGGTGTTCACTCAGCCCTCTCAGGCCACCCGCTCAGTATCCAGAGCTTTGGAGAGACCGGCTATCGCTCTCTCCTGCCCCCCTCCAGCCCAAGAGGCCTCGGCTGCAGGCACCCCGCAGGCACAGGAGGAAGTGGGCAAGCAAGCTGCCAGACCACGTAAGGGTGCGGAGGACCCCTTAGTACCGGCTTCTTCCTAGTTGTCGCCAGACTATGCCATAGTGGGGCCCTTCCACCGGTGCCCCAGGATGATGCTAAGGCACATTAGGAGCTGTTAAAGAGGGTTGCCGCCAACCTGGACCTCCAGGTGGAGAAGTTAGAGGAACCCGCAGACTCTGTCTTCAGTGTTCTCTGCCCCGTGGCCCTGGCCAGGGTAGTTTGCCCCTTCATCATGGAGGTTGCTAAAGTTGCAAATGCCCTCTGGCAAACCCTCTCCTCCTTGCCTCTGATCTCCAAGAGGGTGGAGTGCAAGGACTTTTGTGCCATCCAAAGGCCACAGGTACCTTTCGTCAGCACTCCTCAGTCAAGGTGGTTTCAGACGCCTCAGACTTAGGCTGGGGGGCGCACCTCAGCACCCTCCAGACCCAAGGTATGTGGTCCCCAGAGGAATCGACACTACATGTAAATGTCAAAGAGCTAGGGCGGTGCACAGAGCATGCGATGTCTTCCTACCTCACCTCTCGGGAAGAGTGGTCAGAGTCCTCACAGACAACACAGCCTTGATGTTTTACGTCAACAGGCAAGGCGGAGTACAGTCCTCGGCCCTTTGCCAAGAGGCACTCCATCTCTGCGACTTCTGCATCGACCATGGACTCCATCTAGAATCATGTCACCTTCCCGGTGCTAGAACACGCTAGCAGATCACCTAAGCAGGGATTTCTCCTCTAACCATGAGGGGGTACTCCTCCTGGAGGTAACCGGCATGATCTTCCAGAGGTGGGGAACTCCCCAAGTAGATTCGCCATGAGGAAGAACAGGAGGTGCCACAGGTTTTGCTCCAGATGGGGTCTGGGCAAGGGCTCCCTCTCCAATGCCTTCCTCCTGCCATGGGCAGGAAGCCTGATGTACATGTTCCCTCGGATTCCGCTCATCAGTAAGATCCTAGCAAAAATCAAGAGGGACAAGGCACAGGTTATCATGATCACCCTGGCTTGGCCTTGCCAGCACTGGTTCAGGATGCTATCAAGCTTATCAGCGATCCCTCCCTGGCCCCTGCCAAACCGACCGGACCTGCTGTACAGGATCACAGACGACTCTTGCACCCCAACCCACATCCCTCCACCTCACGGCATGGATGTTGCGTGGCTGAATCTGGATGAATGGGCCTGTTCAGACGGGGTCCAAAAGGTCATCCTCCACAGTAGAAAGCCCTCGACTAGACAGACCTACCTGGCAAAATGGACAAGGTTCTCCCGCTGGGTGACCGAAGGGAGTATCTCCCCTTCTTATTCTTTGGTGCAGTAGATCTTGGACTACTTGCTTCATTTAAGGAGCCAGGGTCTGGCGCACTCCTCTATCAGGGTGCACTTGGCAGGCATTTTGGCCTTTTATCTGCCAATCCAGGGGCAGACTGTGTTCTCCCATGACATGACAGTCAGGTTTATTAGAAGCCTCAAGAGGCTCTTTCCTCAAGTCGGTCCCCAGCCCCTCAGTGGGATCTCAGCTTGGTTCTGCCCAGAGTCCTGGCCCCACCCTTTGAGCCTTTGGTCTCATGCTCCCTGTCTCACCTATCATGGAAGGTAGCTTTCCTGGTGCCAGTGTCATTGGCGAGGTGAGTCTCCAAGCTGCAAGCCCTGACCTCAGAACTGCCATACACAGTTTTCTGTAAGGACAAGGTCCAGCTCCTGCCCCACCCGGCTTCCCTTCCCAAGGTGGTTTCCACTTTCCACATGAGCCAGGACATCTTTTTTCCAGTCTTCTGCCTTAAGCACCATGAGACTAGTGAAGAGAGGCACCTTCACACTTTGGACATAAGAAGTGCTCTGGCTTTCTACCTAGATCGGACAAAACCTTTCCGTAAGTTGACTCAGCTTTTCATCTCTACAGCTGATCGGATGAAGGGCCTCTCCATGTCCACACAAAGGATTTCTAACTGGATCGCCTCTTGCATTCGGACCTGCTACGAGTTAGCAGGAGTCCCTCCACTGCCAATAGTCAAAGCCCATTTGACAAGAGCGCAGGCATCCTCAGCGGCCTTCCTGGCACACGTTCCGATCCAGGACATCTTTAAAGCTGTGATGTAGTCCTCGGTACACATGTTCACAGCCCACCATCACACAGCAGGTCAGGGACGATGCTGGGTTCGGCAGAGCTGTATTGCAATCTACATGTCCATGAACTTCGTACCTGGCTCCAGGGGTACTGTTGGGAGTCCCCTAAGTTGAATGGACATGAGCAATCACTCGAAGAAGACAGTTACCTTTTTCCATAACTGGTATTCTTCAAGATGTATTGCTCATGTCTATTCCGCAACCCGCCCTCCTTCCCCACTATCGGAGTTTCCAGCAAAAAGGAACTGAGGATGGAGGGGGCTGGTGGCGCCCTATATGCTGCGGCATACGTGCACCACTCCAGGGGGCACCAGAGCCAGTCCCCTACAGATACTGCTGAGGGAAAACTTCCAGCACCGGTGAATGTGGCGAGCGCGCACACACACCTAAGTTGAATGGACATAAGCAACACATCTCGAAGAACACCAGTAAAAAGAACACTAGGAAAAAGGTAAATCTTTCATTATATCCCAAAAGTTTTAATTTCAGGATGTCCTCATTAAACTGTAACTGCCTCCTGTATTGAGTAACAGTTAGGGTGTGGAAGAGAGCCAGAGTCAAGCATTCTGGACAATCACATTGCAATGAGTTAGTTGCTGGCCTGGTATAAGGCAATATTTGGATCATCAGCAAATAGTGTTTATTTAAATTAAGTCTTTATAGTCCTGTTAAGTCTTGAAAACTTGTATCTCTGGGAGCTTTGAGTCCACACTGAAGAGCAATATTTGGTGGTCTGAATTTGACGTCTCACCCTGGAACAGAACCAACTCCACCTTTCAATGTACTCCTATTAGCAGAGTCTGGAGTAGCAAAAGACTTTACTAAAGCTGATACATCATTTCAGGTGGTCATGAAACCAGATAAAACTTACCTGATAGAATTGTGTTTTATTTTTCACATACCCCTTTCATCCTTCTCCTCCTTATATTCCACCTTTAGGCTGCCATCTGAGATGAGGTATTTGTCTAAAATGGGAAAGCAGATGAGGAGCAGGAGATTGAAATAGACAGATCTACTCCTGCCTGCAACATTATGTTTCTAAAACTGTAACATTTAACAAGTTGGTGATAGTATCTAGCTAAGAGAGACATCAGAAAATACCAAACCGTTGGGAAAAAATTTCAAACTAGGGAGGATGGGAAAAACTTTCACAGTTAAAAAAAATATTAAATACAATACTCATGGCACAACAGATTTATGGGACAGGTAACTAAAAGGTAACAAAATTACTACTTTTTATTAACCAATAGGTGAATTATCTAGCTATATATTCTTTTTGTGTCAATTCTTTTTTTTCTTGAACTTAAAAGGACACACAAAGAAATGTGATAGGATTTTGATTTGAGAGGAATTTAATCCTTTATTTTCTAAGAGTTTGTCCCCAGATCTGGTTATAGAGTAGCTTAGAAATATGTACTGTGCAAAGTTCATTAAATGATTAACAGTAGTGATGAAATTATGGACAAGACTGCATTTTGCATAATAGAACAAGTTATTTTTCTTTATCAACAATGGTTATTGTCAGACCATAGATTTTCTTTTTCCAGCTACCTTGTTGCTGAAGTTTATAATGTTCATAACTCAGCTTTGCATTCAGTTTTGCTGTTCTAGTAAAGGGCTTTAGAGGGCAGCAAAGAAGCTGCCAGGAGGGGAAAAAAATCATTTGTTACAATGAAAAGCTTAGCTGAAATAATCTTTCAGTAAAAGGATTCAAGTTGGAAAGTGACTGAGGAATAATGAAAAATTCGAAACCATAGATACAGTACCCCTTAATGTGTTTTTCTTCAAGAAGCGTTCTCTTTCCAGTTAAACAATTGTGTAACTGCTAGATAGTATGATTAGTGTATAGGCAAGTAATAATGGTCACCTTATACTCGTACTGAATGAAAAATAAGGTAGCTGGTGGATTGCACAGTTCAGGTGTGTGGTAATATGATACAGTAGAACCTCAGTTATGAACACCAGAGTTACGAACTGACCAGTCGACTACACACCTCGTTTGGAACGAGAAGTACACAATCAGGCAGAAGCAGAGATACCCCACCCCAGGGTGACCAGATGTCCCAATTTTATAGGGACAGTCCCGACATTGGGGGCTTTGTCTTATATAGGTGCCTATTATCCTCACCCCATCCCAATTTTTCACATTTACTATCTGGTCACCCCCTCACCCTCACCGCTCCAAAAAAAGTAATAAATACAGTACAGAGCTGTGTTAATCGTAAACTATTAAAGAACTAAAGGGAAAGCAGCATTTTTCTTCTGCATAGTAAAGTTTCAAAGCTGTATTAAGTCAATGTTCAGTTGTAAACATTTGAAAGAACAATCACAACATTTTGTTCAGGAGTTATGGAACATTTCAGAGTTACAAACAACGTCCATTCCCGAGGTGTTCGTAACTCTGAGGTTCTACTGTACAAAACTTTTCATCACTTGGTCAGTAGGTCAGATCCAACCCAGGCCTATAGAAGCCACTGGTCATTATCATAGGAAAATTGTTCAATAACTTATGTGAAATGACACGGTGGTTGTTAGAACCTTACCCAGTGCCACTCTGAAAAGTCACCAGTATGTTGTAAGTGGACTGTTGCTGGGTTCCATGTGCTTCCAGGTTAACT
Source organism: Chelonia mydas (assembly GCF_015237465.2). Taxonomy (NCBI): domain Eukaryota; kingdom Metazoa; phylum Chordata; order Testudines; family Cheloniidae; genus Chelonia; species Chelonia mydas. The sequence continues at coordinate 108,325,414 of NC_057852.1, forward strand.
GGGTCTGAGTAGAATCTGGTCACTGTTTCTAGCTCTAGGTCTATAAGACACGCTGTTGGGCTCCGAGTTCATCTGACTTCCTTGGCATGTGTGGTGCTGCTGCTGTGCTGTCCTGAACCCCAAAATCAGTTTCAAACGTCTGAGCTTCTCCAGTCATAAGTGCCCCCAGAACTTTCCCTAGGCTGTGGGCTCTCTAGGATAGTTTAACCCCTTTAGGGACAATGTGCCAGGAAAACAAGGAATACAAAGGAATTTTTTTCTTAAAAACACTCAGGAGTTTCATAGCTTCATAGATATTTAGGTCAGAAGGGACCATTATGATCATCTAGTCTGACCTCCTGCACAATGCAGGCTACAGAATTTCACCCACCACTCCTGCAAAAAACCTCACACCTATCTCTGTGCTATTGAAGTCCTCAAATCGTAGTTTAAAGACTTCAAGGAGCAGAGAATCCTCCAGCAAGTGGCCCCATGTTACAGAGGAAGGCGAAAAACCTCCAGGGCCTCTTCCAATCTGCCCTGGAGGAAAATTCCTTCCCGACCCCAAATTTATCTGGGGACACATCAATTAGAAGTAACGGAGGAGGTGAAGGACCTTGGAGTATTGGTTGATCATAGGATGACTATGAGCCGCCAATGTGATATGGCCGTGAAAAAAGCTAATGCCGTCTTGGGATGCATCAGGAGAGGTATTTCCAGTAGGGATAAGGAGGTTTTAGTACCGTTATAGAAGGCACTGGTGAGACCTCACCTGGAATACTGTGTGCAGTTCTGGTCTCCCATGTTTAAAAAGGATGAATTCAAACTGGAACAGGTACAGAGAAGGGCTACTAGGATGATCCAAGGAATGGAAAACTTGTCTTATGAAAGGAGACTCAAGGAGCTTGGCTTGTTTAGCCTAACTAAAAGAAGGTTGAGGGGAGATATGATTGCTCTCTATAAATATATCAGAGGGATAAATACCGGAGAGGGAGAGAAATTATTTAAGCTCAGTACCAATGTGGACACAAGAACAAGTGGATATAAACTGTCCACCAGGAAATTTAGACTAGAAATTAGATGAAGGTTTCTTACCATCAGAGGAGTGACGTTTTGGAATAGCCTTCCAAGGGAAGCAGTGGGGGCAAAAGATCTATCTGGCTTTAAGATTAAACTCGATAAGTTTATGGAGGAGATGGTATGATGGGATAACATGGTTTTGGTAATTAAATAGGCCTAATGGCCTGTGATGGGATATTAGATGGGGTGGGATCTGAGTTACCCAGAAAAGAATTTTCTGTAGTATCTGGCTGATGAATCTTGCCCATATGCTCAGGGTTTAGCTTGACGTCTGTAGTATGCAAGGTCTTGGAAAAAATTTTCTATATCTGGGAAGTTAAAGTCTCCCATTATCACACAGTTTCCATTAGTATTTACTTTATTAAAAACATTAAAGAGGTCTCTATCCATATCCAAATTAGATCCCGGCAGTCTATAGCACACCCCAAACACTATCCCAGGGGAGGCTCTAATAGTTTTCTTCCCCAATGTAATTTTTGCCCAGACGGACTCTGTCTTACCCATTCCATTGCTTATTTCTTTACATTCTACCTCATCATTGATATACAATGCTACTCCACCACCTTTACCCTTATTTCAGTCTTTCCTAAACAGCACATACCCTTCAATACCTGTAGTCCAGTCATGACTACTATTCCACCATGTTTCTGTTATCCCTATAATATCTGGTTTCACTTCCTGCACCAGTAGCTCTAGTTCCTCCATTTTGTTACCTAGGCTCCTCACATTGGTGTACAAACATCTTAATTTTTGCTGTTTGGCCTCACTCACATTCTGCATCCTATTAGGCACGGTCATTCTACAGACAGTATAACCTACTAAACTTGTATCTACACTACCCTTCCTCCTACCCACGGCTGTATCCTCTCTAACTTCGTTTTCTTTCCTCTCAATGCTAAAATCCGGTGTGGAGATTACCTGGATATCTCCCAACCATCTCCCCCAAATTCTTAGTTTAAAGCTCTCTTAATCAGTTGTGCCAGCCTCCATCCTAGAAGTCTATTTCCTTTCCTACTCAGATGAAGTCCTTCCCGAGAGAACTGTCCTCTATGCATAAATGCCTCCCAGTGTCCATACATCCCAAAGCCCTCCTTATAGCACCACTGCCTAAGCCATCTGTTGATAGTCATAATCTTGTCACACCTTTATTGCCCTTCTCTAGGAACAGACAGAATCCCACGAAAGATCACCTGAGCCTTGATTTCCTTAAGCGTCTTCCCCAGCCTAGCATAGTCTCCCTTAATACTTTCCAGTGAGAATCTAGCTGTATCATTTGTTCCCACATGAAGGATAATTAGGGGATTCTTTCCTGCTCCCTTTAGAATCCTTTTCAACCTCAGGTCTACATCCCGTATCTTAGCACCTGGAAGACAGCACACCCTCCTATTCTCTGGATCAGCTCTGGTTACAGGCCTGTCTGTTCTTCTCAGTAAAGAGTCCCTGATCGCATAGACCTGCCTTTTCCTGGTGGTGGTGCTCTTCTCCAGTCTATCCCCTGTTCCCTCTGGCTGCAAGTTCTTTCCATTCCTATTCTCCCTTGTAATCCTCTTCAACCCATCCTGTATCCTCCTGGGGCTCATATTTGGTGTAGTCTCCATTAACTCTTCCCCTTTTCCTATAGGACTAGCCACTCTTCTCTTCTTCCTTGCCCTTCCATCTTCAGTGATTACCTGCTGAGCCCCTTCTTCATTTTCCAACGCTGCAAACCTGTTCTTGAGCTCTATTTCTCCTTCACTAGCCCCTCTTTTCCTCTGCCTGGTTCTTTTAGTCACATGCTTCCACTGACAACTTTCCTCACCCAGTCTCCCCTCAGAATTCCCCAGTCCTGCTTCCATCTGCAAGTCTGAGCTTTTTCCTTCAGATACCTCATGTCTTTGCTCCATAATCTGCTCAAACCCCTTCCTAAACTCAATCAGACTTTCCACCTGCATCTCCAAACCTCGGATCTTTTCCTCCATCAGCTCTATCAGACGGCACTTCATACAGAAAAAACTCTTACCAGGTACCCCCTCCAGGATCATGTACATACCGCAGCTTCCACATCCAGTCATCCTCATTGTGTCTTCCACTACATGGGTCACTCCCACTTCTGCCTCTGTATCTGTCATAGCCTAGCCACCTAAACCCTGTTAATCTGGGAAACACAAACCACACCAAACCACCACCACCCACAGCAAAAACAAACCCCAAACAAGCACCACAAGACAAACTCCCCTTTCAAACTCCCCTGTTTACAGCTCTGTTTGCTGGCTCCTGTGCCGCTGCAGCTGTCTGTGCCGCTGCCTGACTGGCTGGCTACCTTTTAGGACCCCTAGTTACAGATCTTCGAAAAATAAGAGAGGTCCTGAAATGCATCCTCCCCATGTCAGATCTCATTCCTCCTGTGCATCCAATGATTTGCCAGCATTTCAGGCTGGACATAATCCCCCCTGCCTTCTTTCTTGCCAGTCCTGCTTACTTGGCAATGGTCATCAGCTCCCCTGCTGAAAGCAGAGAGCCCTGCCGTTAAATAGAGTCTTTGTCTCCTTGCCATGACCCATTTCTCCACTGGAAAATTCCAGCCTCCTGCTTGCCCTGTCTGTGGGTCCCTGTGGGAGGTGGGGGAGAAAGAACACTGTTCCATGGGAGTGGGCTAGCAGTTGAGAGACAATGAAAGTCAGTGGCTCCAGATTATAATCGTGATGGCCTCTCAGTGCGAATCCTTTGAGTAGGTGTCAAGCACCTTCCCGAGCAAGGGGAAAAACAATTCAATGGGCTTGCCTTGGGAAAGTTTAGACACGTGTTCAACACACAATACAAAATGGAGTTCATAATTTGATACAGACATATCCCACCCTGTCGCAGCAGTCTCCATCTGTTTCCTAGTGGACAGCTGTCAGCATCACAAAAAGTAGCTCCATATCTGGCAACCATGAATTTATACATTTTATATGGCCCCATTTTACAGATGCAGAACTGAGGCACAGAGCGACTAAGTGACTTGCCCAGGGTCACTGGAGGTGTTTGTGGCTGCTGAGCAGAATTTAAACCTCGGTCTCCCTCAGCCCAGGTTAGAACTCTAACTGCTGGACCATCCTTCCACCATGAAAATTGAACTAGCTGTAGATGGCAGCGTAGAGAGGCTTGTTCAGCTGCTGCCCATGCCATATATTTAGTGTGCAGAAATCAAACACTGTGGTCACCATGGTTGTCATTCAAGTAGATTCACAATAATCACATTTGTTTTAAAATATTTTACCTTTGCAAAAGCACCTTTCATCCTGAAGGATCCCAATGCAAGCTATATATAATGCCATGAATATGTACCCACCACAGGGTGAGAGTTGACTACAAGACTGAAGCTGCTTTTTTTTCCTTCAAGGCCCTTTGCAACTTTCATACTTATCTGGTCTTCTCTTACTTGTGTTACACCATACCACTTCCAGTTTGCGAACTATACCAGCATCACCCACTATACCAGCATCCATCCATGGGTCAGATTCTCACTTAAATGTCTCCATGTCTTCTTCCATGCTACCGTTTAAGTGTGGAAACCTCCTTGAACTCACCCACAAGCCTCTAGCTTTTCCTCCTTCAAAACTCTCCTCAAGACCCACTTCTGCGGTAAGGCCTGTAAGAAATCAGCCAATTAGTTATGGCTAGACTGCGGGACAGATGTGGATATTTGCCACTTACTTTATTTTTTATTAAAAGTGAAAATGCAAATATGTAGGTAATGCTTAATTCTATTCACTCACCCTTTATATGCCAGTTCCCAGTGTTGCCAAATCTCATGATTTTTTCATGAGTCCTATGATAATTATTGTTTTCCTTAAAGCCCCAGCTCCTGGAGTCAAGTGGATATGTGATGATTTCAGCCCTCATTCTGAAAGAAAAAGTAAAATTTTCTAGCTCTCGTGGCTGTGGAGAAAGCTTCAAAATTGGACCCCAGGCACCCTAAAGGCTCACAAGGCAGAAAGCAAATAAAAAAGAACACCAAAACTATTATTTTTACATAATCGCATGACTTTAAAGCCAATCTCATGATTTCTGATGAGCCTCACTCATGATTTTTGAACATGTGGGATTGGCAATACTGGGACTGTGTCACTGAAGATGTTTGTCCAGGACTGAGCACACTGGGGTCCTTATCTTGCTTGGGGCTTCTGGACACTGCTGTTAAAATAAATATTAAATAGTATTAAAGAGAGACTAAGAAAAAAATGCACAGCAGGGAAGAACTTTCTGACAAAAAACAGATCTTGAGATTTTTTTTTTTTAATCCCAAATATTTAGTTCACACTTCCCTGCATTTTTATAGTAGAAAATACATGGCACTTCTGAAACTGGCAATCACTTTCTGAGCACAAAAATACATAAATTGTGAGCAGTATGAAGGATATATTTGAATTCAAATTCCTTTTGCAACCCTTCCAAAACAACAAATGGAGATAGTGAACCTTAAATCCCACAGGATTTACCCATATCTAATAATAAAGTAGCCCATAGAAAATAATAATAGATGAAAACACAGTGAGTTATAAATATCTCTCTTCTATGAACCAGCATACTTCTTCATAATTTGAAATTCATAAAGAAAATGATAAATATTTTAGTATAAGAAGCAAAGTTAGGGTATCAGTAGTCTTGTTCAGTTAAATTACCAAGGAATGGGAATAGCATGACATTAATTTGAGTCCAGTTTCTGTGTTCATACTTTGATAGTACAGTTTGTCATTTGATAACATGCTGTAATATTCCTGAATAAGTAGTATGTTAAGGAAGTGGAGGTATAATGTTCTATAAATACTGAAGGATCATTACATGGAGTTTTTTTATCTTTGTATTGCTCTGGTTACTGCAAATTTGCTGACCCAGGAGGATAATGGGAGCTGTTCTTTAACTTTGGATCCGAGTGTGGCCACTGGCCAGCTGTTGTGAGAGTGCATAAAACCAGAGGGAGAATGTGATGAGCATATAACTATGGAGGTTATGGCTGCCACAACTGGAGTCCTTACATTAACCTGAGCTCAAGGTCAGTGTGTGGCTAAGGCTGCCTAAAAGCGCTAGAAGGACACAGTCACAAACCCACCCCCAACTCCTTGCACCAACTAGCAGAGCTGGCCAGCAGCAGAGGGGCACAACTGCTTGACTTTTTAAGGTTTATGGCAGCTTTTCACTCCCCCTGCATGCCAGGCCCTCTGGGAGTCACATGCTGTGGGTAGCGTTGCTGCACATTGCCCCCTATATGGACCTGAGCCCTTTGTAGATGAGCCTCACCTGAGCCCTTTGCACAGTGTATGAAAACAAATAAAAAGTAGAGGTACAATAGGACACAGATGTGTGTGAAAAATAAAAAACTAAAAAACTTTGCTAAAAGCCCCCAAAATACCAGGAGTGTAGTTGTTTTGGAAATTCCCACATTCATTGAAAACATATACAGTGGCCTTTAAAGCCACACAGCTAATGTAAATGGTAATATGAATTGTGTGACTAAAGCCCCATGTATCAAGCTTCAGAACAAACCACAGTACTTATTTTATAATGCTAATGATAGAATTTAGCTGCCAGAAGTAGAGGAGTCTACCTTCATTTTAATCTGTCTGCCATCAGAGGCAACAGGGTTGCTTCTTGAACTTCTGGGGCCCACCATTAGCATAATTCAAACACTGGATGAAGTTTACTCGTGGTATTAGTGATGAAGTGCCATTAGCTTTCCTTGTATTATTGGACTTGGTAATGTAGGATGAGTTTGACATAGGGAATTAATCATACTGCATAATATTTACTGATGTAGATGAACTTTGGCTGGATTATATCCTGCTGTTTAATATAACAATATTCAAATATCTGTGTAGGACATGTTGTTAATAATAAAGTGTACTTTACTAAGTCACAAGAGTACCAACTACAATACATAAGCAATGAAAAGGATTCCATTTTCTAGTCACAAAGGGCTAGATTCACAGAGGGACTTAGGTGCCTAACTGCCTTTTTAGGCACCAGTGACATTCCCAAAGCCACTGCTTGGCTGCCACCTAACCCATACATTTCTGCTGATAAAGTGCTCTCGGTGCCTACATTTCCATTGGTGAGCGTACACAAAGCTGCCCAAGGCAATGTCTACACTACAGACTTTGGTTGATGCAAGTTAAGTCGGCACATGGCTGCCACAGTTAGTATATCACTTGTGCACCTGCATACTTGGCTCCTTGCATCATTACTGTGTGTACTCATCAGGAGGGCTTGTGTCAATGCACCGTGTGGTGCACTGTGGGTACGTATGCAACTCACCATCATCCAGAATACTGTCTTTTGGGAAATGTTGGCAATGGATAGTGGGGCAGAAACAAGTTGCGCAGAGATGACTGTGAGCAAGGGTCAAGCTCCCATCATGCAACTCTGTCCATCCCATAATGCCATCCATATCCTATAATTTTCAAGCCTTTATAAAAAATCCCACAAACCATGTGGCACTTTTTGCTGTGCACCATCTCTGACAGAAGCATGGAGTCTGGCACTACTGTCACAAGCATTGCAAACATAGTATGAACGGTCCTCCAGTGCTTGCAGAGCTGCAGGAACAACCACAGCAGTGGGGGACATGATAATTTCCTGGAGAACAGAGAGTTGTGGTACATAGTGAAAACCAATTTCAGGTTTGCTGGTGGCGTTCATGGAGCAGCTGCAGACAGTGGACCACCACTTCTGGGCCCAAGAAATGAGCCCTGTTGAGTGGGATTGCATTGTAATGCAGTTGTGGGATGACAAGCTGTGGCTATGGAACTTTCAGATGCAAAGGCCACTTTCCTCTAGCGCAGGGACACCAGAATGAGAGGTGCACTGACAGTGGAGAAGCAAGTGGTGATCGCACTGTGGAAGCTTGCAACGCTGGATTGCTACAGGTCAGTGGGAAATCATTTTGGCAGGCCTGCCGATGGGGGCGGGGGCAAAGGGGGCAATTGCCCAGGGGCCTGGGCTATTTAAAAGAATCCGGGGTCCCCTGGCCACCATCGCTGACAGCGCAGCAGAGCTAAGGCCTTCCTGCCTGCCCTCGCTCCGCACCACTCCTGGAAGAGGCTGGACCGGCCCTACGGCCCCGGGGGGAGAAGGGGTCAGGAATGGGGTCTCCGTGTGCTGCCCCCACCCCGAGCACCGACTCCGCAGCTCCCATTGGCCAGGCACCATGGTCAATGGGAGCTGTGGGGGCGGTGCCTGCGGGCAGAGGTTCCCAGAGATCCCCTGGGCCCCGCCGCCTAGGAGCTGCTGCCAGAAGGGTGTGCTGATTGCTTTTGGGAGCAGCCGGAGGTAAGCGCCAGTCCACTGATCCCCTCCTGCACCCCACCCCCCTGCTGCAGCCTAGAGCCTGTATCCGACACCCAAAGTCCCTCCAAGAGGCTACATTCTGCACCCAAGCTCCCTCCCAGAGCCCACACGCTACACCCCCTCCCACATCCAAATTACCTTCCAGAGCCTGAACCCCCTCCCGCTGCCAAACTCCTTGCCCCATCCTGGTGAAAGTGAGTGAGAGTGGAAGAGAGTGAGCACCAGAAGGAGGAGGGATGGAGTGAGCAGGGGCCAGGGCCTCAGAGAAGGGGCAGGGCAAGGGTGTTTGGGTTTGCACAATTAGACAGTAGGGAACCCTATCAGGCAGGCATGTAGAAGCCCCAGTTGTTCCGGAAGAGTGCGTCCAGCAGCGCAGCCGGCAGCTCGCTGGGCACCAGCCAGCGCAAGCACAGCACTGCCCAAATGTCTGGTGGACCGCATCTGCGTGGCTTGTGCGTGCTTGGGGGCCCATTGACTGTTCTGCCCTGGGGCCTGGAATTGCTGTCGGTGGGCCTGCATTTTCGAGTTGGAAAATCCACATTGTCATGCAAGTGTGCCGGGCCATTAAGTGTCTCTTGCTTTGCAGGACTGTGACTCTCAGTAATGTGCAGGACATAGTGGATGGATCTGTAGCAGTGCGGTTCCCAAACTGTGGTGGGGTGATAGATGGCACAAACATCCCTGTTTCGGTTCCACCCCGCGTTGCCACAGAGTGCATCAACAGAAAGGGCAGTTTTTCTATGGCTGTACAGACTTTGGTGGATCCCTGAGAATGCTTCACCAGCATTGGTGTTGGCTGGTCAGGGAAGGTATATCATACTCGTTTCTTAAGAACCATAGGTGCCAACTTTTCCTGGCACCAGTGGGTGCTCAACCCTCCACCCCCAGAGCCCCAGCCCTGCCCCGACTCCACCCTCTCTCTGCCTCTATTGGACTCCTTCTCCAAATCCCGGCCCCGCCTGTTCCCTGAGCACGCCGTGTTAGCCTTCCACCCCCCTCCCTTTGAGTGCTTGCCACCGTGAAACAGCTGTTTTGCGATGGCAAGCCGGGAGCTAGGGGTAGAAGCAGAGAAGGTGCGCGGAGGTGAGCTGGGGCGGGGGGCGGGGACCTGCCGGTGAGTGCTCTGCCAGTGGAGTCGGCGCCTGTGTTAATAACAACAGACTGTTCAGAAAGTTGCAAGCAGTGTGACATTCTCAACCAGCAGATTACCTTTGGTGATGTGGACAGTCGTGATCCTGGGGGACCCTGCCTACCACTTGCTCCCCTGGCTCATGAAGCTGTACACAGGACACCTCAATAGCACCAAGGAAAGATTCAACTACTGGCTCAGCAGCTGCAGAATTGAAGTTGAATGTGCTTTTGGTAGATTAAAGAGTCACTGACATTTGTTTACTCACAAGATTGGATCTCAGTGAAAAAAATATCCCAAGGCTTATAGGTGCCTGCTGTGTCCTGAGTAATACCCGTGAGGCAAAAATTGCCACCGAGGTGGAGATGCATGGCTGTCTACTGAGTTTGAACAGCCTGACATAAGGGCACCAGCAGAACTTAACAGGGAGCTATGAAGTGGAGGGAGGCCTTGAAAGAACACTTTAACAGTCAGCCACTGTAATGTTGTATGGTGACTGTGGTCTACCTGAGCTTGTAGTTTGGGGAGCTGTTAGGAATTGTGTGGTGCTTGGCATATGTTATCTTGGAATTCGACATTCCCGCATGTACCCCAGAACTTAACTGTACTGCAGTCAGCCATTTTGTATGTTCAGCCACTGCCAGCTGAAAACCACGGGACCTCAGACTTTATCTGAGTAGGGAAGGAAATAGACTTCTAGGATGGAGGCTGGCACAACTGATTGAGAGCTTTAAACTAAGAATTTGGGGGAGATGTCCAGGTAATCTCCACGCTGGATTTTAACATTGAGGGGGAAGAAAACAAAGTAAGAAAGTATACAGCCGTGGGTAGGAGAATGTATATAAGGAGGAAGAGCAGTGCGGATACCAGTCTAATAGGTTATACTGGCTGTAGAATAACCATGCCTAATAGGGTACAGAATGTGAGCGAGGTCAAACAGCAAAAATTAAGATGTTTGTACACCAATGCGAGGAGCCTAGGTAACAAAATGGAGGAACTAGAGCTACTGGTGCAGGAAGTGAAACCAGATATTATAGGGATAACAGAAACATGGTGGAATAGTAGTCATGACTGGACTACAGGTATTGAAGGGTATGTGCTGTTTAGGAAAGACCAAAATAAGGGTAAAGGTGGTGGAGTAGCATTGTATATCAATGATGAGGTAGAATGTAAAGAAATAAGAAGCAATGGAATGGGTAAGACAGAGTCCGTCTGGGCAAAAATTACATTGGGGAAGAAAACTATTAGAGCCTCCCCTGGGATAGTGTTTGGGGTGTGCTATAGACCGCCGGGATCTAATTTGGATATGGATAGAGCCCTCTTTAATGTTTTTAATAAAGTAAATAATAATGGAAACTGTGTGATCATGGGAGACTTTAACTTCCCAGATATAGACTGGAGGACAAGTGCTAGTAATAATAATAGGGCTCAGATTTTCCTAGATGCAATAGCTGATGGATTCCTTCATCAAGTAGTTGCTGAAGCGACTAGAGGGGATGCCATTTTAGATTTGGTTTTGGTGAGTAGTGAGGACCTCATAGAAGAAATGGTTGTAGGGGATAATCTTGGTTCAAGTGATCATGAGCTAATTCAGTTCAAACTGAACGGAAGGATTAACAAAAATAAATCTGCAACTAGGGTTTTTGATTTCAAAAGGGCTGACTTTCAAAAATTAAGGAAATTAGTTAGGGAAGTGGATTGGACTGAAGAACTTATGGATCTAAAGGTAGAGGAGGCCTGGGATTACTTTAAATCAAAGCTGCAGAAGCTATCGGAAGGCTGCATCCCAAGAAAGGGGAAAATATTCATAGGCAGGAGTTGTAGACCAAGCTGGATGAGCAAGCATCTCAGAGAGGTGATTAAGAAAAAGCAGAAAGCATACAGGGAGTGGAAGATGGGAGGGATCAGCAAGGAAAGCTACCTTACTGAGGTCAGAACATGTAGGGATAAAGTGAGAAAGCCTAAAAGTCAAGTAGAGTTGGACCTTGCAAAGGGAATTAAAACCAATAGTAAAAGGTTCTATAGCCATATAAATAAGAAGAAAACAAAGAAAGAAGAAGTGGGACCGCTAAACACTGAGGATGGAGTGGAGGTTAAGGGTAATCTAGGCATGGCCCAATATCTAAACAAATACTTTGCCTCAGTCTTTAATAAGGCTAAAGAGGATCTTAGGGATAATGGTAGCATGACAAATGGGAATGAGGATATGGAGGTAGACATTACCATATCTGAGATAGATGCGAAACTCAAACAGCTTAATGGGACTAAATCGGGGGCCCGGATAATCTTCATCCAAGAATATTAAAGGAATTGGCACATGAAATTGCAAGCTCATTAGCAAGAATTTTTAGTGAATCTGTAAACTCAGGAGTTGTACCGTCTGATTGGAGAATTGCTAATATAGTTCCTATTTTTAAGAAAGGGAAAAAAAGTGATCCGGGTAACTATAGGCCTGTTAGTTTGACATCTGTAGTATGCAAGGTCTTGGAAAAAATTTTGAAGGAGAAAGTAGTTAAGGACATTGAAGTCAATTGTAAATGGGACAAAATACAACATGGTTTTACAAAAGGTAGATCGTGCCAAACCAACCTGATCTCCTTCTTTGAGAAAGTAACAGATTTTTTAGACAAAGGAAATACAGTGGATCTAATTTACCTAGATTTCAGTAAGGCGTTAGATACTGTGCCACATGGGGAATTATTAGTTAAATTGGAAAAGATGGGGATCAGTATGAACATTGAAAGGTGGATAAGGAACATTGGTTAAAGGGGAGACTACAGCGAGTCCTACTGAAAGGTGAACTGTCAGGCTGGAGGGAGGTTACCAGTGGAGTTCCTCAAGGATCAGTTTTGGGACCAATCTTATTTAATTTTTTTATTACTGACCTCGGCACAAAAAGTGGGAGTGTGCTAATAAAGTTTGCGGATGATACAAAGCTGGCAGGTTTTGCCAATTTAGAGAAGGACTGGGATATCATACAGGAGGATCTGGATGACCTTGTAAACTGGAGTAATAGTAATAGGATGAAATTTAATAGTGAGAAGTGTAAGGTTATGCATTTAGGGATTAATAACAAGAATTTTAGTTATAAGCTGGGGATGCATCAATTAGAAGTAACGGAGGAGGAGAAGGACCTTGGAGTATTGGTTGATCATAGGATGACTACGAGCCGCCAATGTGATATGGCCGTGAAAAAAGCTAATGCCGTCTTGGGATGCATCAGGAGAGGTATTTCCAGTAGGGATGAGGAGGTGTTAGTACCGTTATAGAAGGCACTGGTGAAACCTCACCTGGAATACTGTGTGCAGTTCTGGTCTCCCATGTTTAAAAAGGATGAATTCAAACTGGAACAGGAACAGAGAAGGGCTACTAGGATGATCCAAGGAATGGAAAACTTGTCTTATGAAAGGAGACTCAAGGAGCTTGGCTTGTTTAGCCTAACTAAAAGAAGGTTGAGGGGAGATATGATTGCTCTCTATAAATATATCAGAGGGATAAATACTGGAGAGGGAGAGGAATTATTTAAGCTCAGTACCAATGTGGACACAAGAACAAATGGATATAAACTGGTCACCAGGAAGTTTAGACTAGAAATTAGACGAAGGTTTTTAACCATCAGAGGAGTGAAGTTCTGGAATAGCCTTCCAAAGGAAGCAGTGGGGGCAAAAGGCTTATCTGGCTTCAAGATTAAACTCGATAAATTTATGGAGGAGATGGTATGATGGGATAACATGATTTTGGTAATTAATTGATCTTTAAACATTCGTGGTAAATAGGCCTAATGGCCTGTGATGGGATGTTAGATGGGGTGGGATCTGAGTTACCCAGAAAAGAATTTTCTGTAGTATCTGGCTGGTGAATGTTGCCCATATGCTCAGGGTTTAGCTGACCACGATATTTGGGGTCGGGAAGGAATTTTCCTCCAGGGCAGATTGGAAGAGGCCCTGGAAGTTTTTCGCCTTCCTCTGTGGCATGGGGCATGGGTCACTTGCTGGAGGATTCTCTGCTCCTTGGAGTCTTTAAACCACGATTTGAGGACTTCAGTAGCTCAGACATAGGTGAGGTTTTTCACAGGAGTGGGTGGGTGAGATTCTGTGGCCTGCGTTGTGCAGGAGGTCAGACTAGGTGATCATAATGGTTCCTTCTGACCTTAGTGTCTATGAAATCTGCCCGGTCCTTGAGCTCCCGGCCGGGGAGGCTAGCCCCCGACCCCTCCCCCGCTGTCTCCCCTTCCCCGCAGCCTCAGCTTGCCGTACCGCGAGCACTCTGGGTGGCTGGGCTGCGAGTTCCTGCCAGGCAGCACGGCAGCGTGGCTGGCTCTGAACGGGCAGCACAGCTGCCAGTCCTGCTGCTCTGAACAGAACTAACAAGGGGAAAGAACATTCATGTCCACTTGTATATGAGAAACTGTGGTTGTCCTTACTATCTTAGTGTGAAGTGATAGAGATTGGGACGTGACCCCTGATGCTATGTGAAATATTGGGGGCAGGGGCGCATAGGGAGATGCTAAAATGGAGTTCTCCACTGGCTGCAAAGGAAGGTGAGCCTGTATTTGTGGAGCCTACAGCTCAAAAAGAATCTGCAGCATTTGTGTTTCCTGCTGGAGAAGCCCCATTACATCCTGGTGCATCTCCCTTCTTTTTTCCTGCTGGGATTCCTGGGCCTTTCTTCTGTCTGCTCTTTCATTCTCTATACAGTCTGAAATAGTCACTCTCCTGGCCCTCTGTTACAGTCCAATGCAGCACTGGCTTGTAGGACTTCTCTGAATATATCCTCCTGTGCCCCTGTCTTTATCCTCCTTATCATGGGCAGGTGTTCTGCAAATATGAAGGGTGGACCCCTCAAGGCTGTAATGGCAGCAGCTACAGATAAAACACACGGTTGTGACAGCTAGGAAGTTTTTCCTAAAATGTCTAACCTAAATTTCTCTTGCTTCAATTTAAGCTCATTACTTCTTGTCCTGTCTTCAGTGGTTATCACCCTCCTATTTATAACCTTTTACATATTTGAAGACTTATCATGGCCCCCTTCAGTCTTCTCTTCTCCAGACTAAACAGACCCAACTTTTTCAATCTTTCCTCGCAGGTCGCGTTTTCTAGACATTTAATCATTTTTGATATTTTCCTCTGTACTTTTTCCAGCTTGTCCACATCTTTCCTGATGTATTTCCTTTCCAGTACTCCAGTTCAGACCTTATCAGTGCTGAGTAGAGTGGAAGAATTACTTCTTGTCTTACTTACAACTCTCCTGCTAATACATCCCAGAATGATGTGTGCTTTTTTTTTTTTTTTTTGCAACAGTATTGCATTGTTGACTCATATTTAGTTTGTGATCTATTATAACCCCTGGATCCTTTTTTTTTAGTACTCCTTCCTAGGCAGTCTTTTCCCTTTTTGTATTTGTACAGTTGATCATTCCTTCCCAAGAGTAGTGCTTTGCACTGGCGTTATTGAATTCCATCCTATTTATTTCAGATCATTTCTCCAGTTTCTCAAGATCATGGCATGGTTGGTTGGGCTGTTGCACACAACAAGAGAGAGCTGCTAGGTGTGCTCACCAAGCTGGTCAATCAGGAAAACACATTTCTAAAATATACCGGAGAGGGGAAGACCCCTGGGCTGAGAAGTTCACAGTTGTGACCAGAGTGTTCAGTGTGGGGACAGCTGCTAGAGGATTCATGCAGTGTCTACACTCACATTGCATTGACTGTAGTACATCGACCATGGCTCATCACCATTCAGGAAGGTGGTGTTACTGCCATAATGGGGTGCTTACATCAACAGGAGACAAATCTGAGTGTAGACACGTGCACACCTAGGTTAACAGAAGGCAAATTCTGCTGTTCTAACTTCGTAGTGTAGGCAAGGCCTAAGTCCTGACACCACCAAGTAGCAGACTTAGAACAGGGACTTGAACACAAATCTCTCACCTTCCTGGAGAATGCCTTGACCACCAGGCTACTGGGTATTCTGGGGTGAGTGTCCCTTCATCTCGCCTGTTGAAGCTGTTCCCATTTGGGTAACTAAATAGTAATTGGAGCAGAGACTAGAACATAATGCTCCCACATTGCAGGGGAGTGACCTAACCACTGGGCTATAGAGTCACTCTGTGATCCAGTCACATTTATTTAACATATTTAATTATTTCTACAAAGTGGAGCTTTTTCAGCAGGCTACAAAACAGCCAATAGCCTGGTATTCAGTGGGTGACCTGGGTTCAACTCCTTGCACCAATGAAGCAGAGCAGCAATTCCAACCTGGGTCTCCTACACCCAGTTAAGTGCCCTGACCACTGGAATATTGGGGTGGGGTAGCTCTGCTTTTTCACAAAAAAGGGCTGACCACCTTCTAACTCTGAGAGGGTTCAGGGCTGTGAATCCCAAGCAGAGACAGGGGCCTCCTTTTGGCCTGTGAGTCAGGCGCCTAAGTCCCTCTGTGGATCTGAGCTCTAAGCCCCAACTCTTTCCTCTGCATTTGACTACTGGCTGGCTGAGGTGGTCCCTGCTCAGCTTGCTGGCTTCTCTGAATTCCTTTCCTAGGCACTTAACTCTCCCCATATAATGTGCAGTGTGGCTGGGAGTTAGGTGTTATGACACCTAAGACCAATTTATGAATCCACTCCATCAGTAGTGGTTTTACTCTTATACATGTTGCTTAAAATTAAGGTGTGGTCTTTATTCTTTTGTGGAATACCATACAGTTGATATTGCTTTGTGTGTGACTTGGATTAAATATTGTGAAGAAAAAAAAAATCACCATATCATGTTCTTTCCCACGTAATCCATCTTGTTTATTCGTTGCTATTGTAACAGTACAAACGTTAGGCAATTATGAATCTGTCAAATTATTAGTGGAATAAATAAAGTGTCGGCTATTGTTTAGATAACAAATGTGTTTAATAAAGGGTAATTATGTTGACTGAAAATAAGTAAAAGCTCCATCAGGGAAACATGTACATTTTTCCCCCATCACTGTCAGCAATGAATACCTTTATAATATAGTGGAAAATGACTAGGCAGACCTGAAATAACGGAGCAATTATTTTGGCTTTGTTTAAAATTCCTCAAGAGACTGGCACAAAGAAACTGATTAGTTATTTCAACAATGAGTAGTATATAGCACTTTCACATGAAAAATAAGCTTGGAATTAATTATCAATTATCCATTTCTGATATACTAAAATGGCTTCAGCATTAGGTATTCATACATCTGTTGTGAAGATTACCTGGAAAAAAAAGGGCTAAAGCATAAGTATTAAACCAGAATGCCTTGTAAGGAGTGTATGCAGTAAAAATTGACCTTTTTATCTACTGCTGTACTTGAGCTACTGGACTGCTTGTCAATATCCCACAAATACCCAACCTACTGGCAGGTACTGATTATAATTTTCCCTGCATGTAAGTACCAGAAATACTGTTATTGAAAGTGATGTTTTGAGGGTGTATAATAATCAATGGTGCAATAAATGTCTAGCCTTTTGTTTCTGGTGGTCAGAGTTCAAATTCAAGGCAGTCTAAACAGACTTGATGGTCTTGTCCTGGCATCTATATTTGTTGTACACATCACAAAAGCATTATGCATAATTTAAGACTGAATACAAGAGATGAACTCATTCAGGATTAAAGGTAAACTGAATGAGCAGGTGATGGTGGTCGTGGTGTGGTTGCTACCAAAACACATTTGACAGCTTTCTGTAATAGAGATGTTTGAGAATTAACTCCTTAAAAATTGGCTTTCAAATTTTGGGGGTAAATCCTGTGCCTTCCTCCACAGACACAGAGGTCCCTTTTCCAGTGACGGGGCAGGGCTGCAAGTACCTGGGGCATGACAGAAATAGTATTTGAAGAGCTCATGCAGAGGATGCACATTACCGGTGTGCCACAGAACCCAGCTCTGTAGGGCTCCCTGTTCATCAGTGCACAACTAGGAGATGGCATAAGGAAATGATCAGTGGATCTGAGATCATTTGGAGCTAACAAGTATTGGAGATGGTAGGCACACAGGGCTAGATCTGCAAAGGGACTTAAGGTAACAATGCTCAGCATTGCAGCAATTAACTTTTAAGTGCCTTAATACCCAGTAGAATCCACAGCCCTGGGTTGGGTGCCTCAGCTCCCAGGTACCTAGACTGAGGCAGCCATGTTCACACTCACACGCAGAAACTTAGGTGACTAGGGGACTATAATCATGGAAATCTAGGTGCTACATATTTAGGGGGGCAATCAAGGAGGATCTGTGGTGCCAAATGTAAGTGCCTCAGTTGTCCTTTTGTGGATCTAGCCCTCAGTGCCTCCACTACAGTCTGTGGTCTGGGGAAGAGTAGAAGATTTCTTCCTTGTTTCCCTTTGGCAAAATTCCCTAAAGCTGTGGTTCTCAACCAGGGGAACCTCAACCAGAGGTCTTCCAGGGGATGCATCAACTCATCTAGATATTTGCTTCATTTTACAA
The DNA here is from genome assembly GCF_015237465.2 of Chelonia mydas. Taxonomy (NCBI): domain Eukaryota; kingdom Metazoa; phylum Chordata; order Testudines; family Cheloniidae; genus Chelonia; species Chelonia mydas. Next base: position 108,343,354 of record NC_057852.1, read on the forward strand.
CAGGCTACATAAAAAGCACTAGTGAAGTCAGTAAAAACTAAAAGTTCATACAGACATTGACTTGTTTATACTATACACTGAAATATAAGTACAATTTTTCATTAAAAGTGTGCTGTGACACTTTTGTATTTTTATGTCTGATTTTGTAAACAAGTATTTTTAAGGTGAGCGGAAACTTGGGGGTACACAAGACAAATCAGACTCCTGGAAGGGGTACAGTCGTCTGAAAAGGTTAAGAGCGACTGGAGCATAGTCTCAGTAGTTGGGCTGGGCAGTGGGGCCAGGATTGGGCCAGAATGAATAACTGTGCCAAAATTCACAACTAAATAAACATATCCATTATTCCTTTGATTAATTCAGCCCATATGCTCAGTAATGTAGGGACTACATATATTTATAAGACTCTCTTAAAATAATCTGTCTCATTTAAACTTTGAGGGGATGATTCCCCCTTCCACAACCCAGTTTGTCTTTCTGAATGCCGTGTTGTAACTGTTATGTGATTCATTATATGCCTCCTATAAGATCCCCATTATGCAGCAGCTTGCCTTAGCAATTAACAGCAGTAACTTGTGACAGCTATCACCTACAGGTAATAGTGATTGTTTAGATGCTAGTGCTGGAATAACAAACACTTTCATTTGTGGTTTATAAATTATAGAACAACGAGATGGCTGCAACACTCTTCAAGGGCCATCCACAACATGATTCAGCTCAAAGTTTGGCTTGCCTTGTAATTGTTATTTAAAAGAAGCAACATCCTCTTGTCATGGATTCACAGGTCCACTACTCTAGCAGGGCTCTGGAACAGTCCCTGGGAGGACCCCTTTGGGATGTTAACCCCTTAAGGTCACACTCTCTCATTCAGATAAGCTGCTTGGCTTCACGCCTTCTGAGATTGAACACTGGAGCCTTCAGCACCCCCAGCTTCCTCTGTGAGCTCCCCTCAGTGAGTTCACTTGAATTGGACACCTGGGGAAGGCTTGCATGCCCAAAGAGAGCAATGCACCCCTGACCATTTTAGACTGAAGTGACTCTCAGGCAGTGTTGTAAAAACAGGAGGGTTTATCAGATGTCTAGAACACGGCCTAGAAAGTATTTGGTTAGCATAGAGAATGGAAAAGTTACCGCATAGTCCATCTGGGTATTCCCTAAGCGCAGGTGAGCTCAGACCTCTCTTTTGAGTCCCCTCTTTTCCCCCAGTCCCAAAGTGTGTGTCCAGCAGACCACGGCCCATATGTCGCCACCCTCCGGGCATCTCCTCGGTCTTTTGTTCCTATTCTGGGTCAAACAGGGTCCCTTGGTCTTCTCCTGCCTCACTCTTTGTTCTTCAGCTGGTCAAACCGGCTGGCTTCCCACATAGGGCCAGGGTTATCAGTTGCTAGGTAACAAATCGCTGGGCCATTGTCAGGCCCACCTGGATCTCTGGATTCTCCTGCAAAGAAAACACCTCCCCCCTCCCATTAATCATGCAGCACATAGGGGAAACTGAGGCACACAACATTCATACAAAATATTCTGGGAAAAAAAATCCTACTTTGTCACATCTCTCCCCGCTTTGAGACAAACTGAGTGGGATCACTTCAGTGAGGAAGTTCAAACCCACCAATGCTATCCATGGGTGCCACAGCATCTTTCCCATTTCATAGAATCATAGAATATCAGGGTTGGAAGGGACCCCAGAAGGTCATCTAGTCCAACCCCTGCTCGAAGCAGGACCAATTCCCAGTTAAATCATCCCAGCCAGGGCTTTGTCAAGCCTGACCTTAAAAACCTCTAAGGAAGGAGATTCTACCACCTCCCTAGGTAACGCATTCCAGTGTTTCACCACCCTCTTAGTGAAAAAGTTTTTCCTAATATCCAATCTAAACCTCCCCCATTGCAACTTGAGACCATTACTCCTCGTTCTGTCATCTGCTACCATTGAGAACAGTCTAGAGCCATCCTCTTTGGAACCCCCTTTCAGGTAGTTGAAAGCAGCTATCAAATCCCCCCTCATTCTTCTCTTCTGCAGACTAAACAATCCCAGCTCCCTCAGCCTCTCCTCATAAGTCATGTGCTCTAGACCCCTAATCATTTTTGTTGCCCTTCGCTGGACTCTCTCCAATTTATCCACATCCTTCTTGTAGTGTGGGGCCCAAAACTGGACACAGTACTCCAGATGAGACCTCACCAGTGTCGAATAGAGGGGAACGATCACGTCCCTCGATCTGCTCGCTATGCCCCTACTTATACATCCCAAAATGCCATTGGCCTTCTTGGCAACAAGGGCACACTGCTGACTCATATCCAGCTTCTCGTCCACTGTAACCCCTAGGTCCTTTTCCGCAGAACTGCTGCCGAGCCATTCGGTCCCTAGTCTGTAGCGGTGCATTGGATTCTTCCATCCTAAGTGCAGGACCCTGCACTTATCCTTATTGAATCTCATCAGATTTCTTTTGGCCCAGTCCTCCAATTTGTCTAGGTCCTTCTGTATCCTATCCCTCTCCTCCAGCGTATCTACCACTCCTCCCAGTTTAGTATCATCCGCAAATTTGCTGAGAGTGCAATCCACACCATCCTCCAGATCATTTATGAAGATATTGAACAAAACCGGCCCCAGGACCGACCCCTGGGGCACTCCACTTGACACCGGCTGCCAACTAGACATGGAGCCATTGATCACTACCCGTTGAGCCTGACAATCTAGCCAGCTTTCTACCCACCTTATAGTGCATTCATCCAGCCCATACTTCCTTAACTTGCTGACAAGAATACTGTGGGAGACCGTGTCAAAAGCTTTGCTAAAGTCAAGAAACAATACATCCACTGCTTTCCCTTCATCCACAGAACCAGTAATCTCATCATAAAAGGCGATTAGATTAGTCAGGCATGACCTTCCCTTGGTGAATCCATGCTGACTGTTCCTGATCATTTCCTTGGCAGTTGTTATACTAGGCACTTTCAAGATTTTCTTAGCACCCCTTCTAATCCATCACAATTACAGTTTACAATACACAGTTCAGAGCAGCTTCGCATCCTCAAAAGGATCTGGTCTGCTCAATGACACTCGCAGGGTGCACACAAAGAGCTTTTATGCAGCCCCATGCCTTATTGCCACCCCAAAACCTTTGGACTTCAAACTGGGATAGGGTCCTGCCACTGTCTCATCTTTCTTATCTGCCTGGGAGTGGGTAGGGCAATGAGCCCACATTCCTCCTTGTGGTGTTTGTCTTGGCCACAGCCTGGGGTATCCTCACCCCTAGGTTAGAATAGGTGGTGATCCCTTCAGCATATGATCTTAACCCAGCCAAATCTCTGGGCTTGTGTGTCTCAGTGCCCGGTGAGTCAGGTATCTTGAGATTAGCAGCTCTTCTTTTAGGTTACAAGCCAGGGGGGAAGGGGGAATCACCCCTTGCCAGTCTACCTGGCTATTTGCATGTTCTCTGACATTACCTGAATCCTCAGCCTGTGCGCTCCCTAGATTCAAATCCTCTGTCATTACAAAGGCAAAGAGATACTGTCATTTCCCAAAAGGACATCAAAACTGTTATTTTGGAGGACCGCACCTACCAGTCACCCTGATCCCTCCTGTATTTGCATGGGGATCTGAGCCAGGGGCAGCATGAATGGCTTCATATTTGGGACCTTTACCCACGTTACACATCCCTTCAGCATTTGATGGGGTGGCACTACACAGGGTCTGATGAGTTCTCTCTGGCCCACAATCTATCCATCCCACGAATGTCTTCCCATTGACAACCACTTTCCTCTCCCATTGGGGATCAGATGTGCCTGAGCTCCAGAGAGTACAAGATGACATGTACGTGGGGCATTGGAGTGAGACCCTGTCTGCCAACACTCCCTGTACTCCTGAGGAGCTGGCTGTGTGACTGCTTTCCTATGAAAGGTCACTCACCTCATTAACTCCTTGAGACTGGTTACAGGCTGCTTTCCTGGGTGGACAGAGGTTGAGTTAGCCCCTCTGTCCTGAGCATTTCCCTAGTTATCCCTTTGAGGGTTCGGTTGGGCCACCAACTCCCTGATCTTTGGGCATTGCACAATCTTATGTCCTTTCTGCCTACAGTAATTACATCTCAGTCTCTGATGTCCCTTGAAGGCCTGCCCCCCTTGACTACCTTGTCAACTCTGGATTTGCCTGAGTCCCACTCCTGGGATGCTTCCATGGGTTCTCTTTCCCCAGATTCATGCTTAGGCTAGTCCCCTTTGGGTCTCTTCCCATACCCAGACTTGCTCATCTTCCAGCCTGCCTGCAGTCTGCAGGTCTTTAGGCTTTCTGTCCACTAGCCACATTTTAAGATCCTGAGGACAGACCTTATAGAAGCTGTTCCAACCCAATCAGGTTATACAAATCCTGCAGGGTAGTGACCCCTGCACCCTTACCCCATATGCTGAGATAGTCAAAGATTTTGGGTTATACAAAAGACTCTGGGTGTCACCTACATGGAAGTCATCATCATGATGGGAGACTAAGTGCCTCATGGGTCAGCTCAAATGTAAGCAGTAAAGCTTGTTTGAACAGTTCATAGTTTCTATCTTCCACATCTTCGTCACATCTCTACATCAAAATTGTTGGTAATTCCATCTTGTCAATGAAAATATTTAAACCACCAATGTTTTGGTGCGACACTGGAAAGGCCCAGTATAAGTGCTCCCTTGATGGCCTACCTGAAACAGGTAACTAATAAGTGCCATCCATGGAGTGGAGCACATTCCTGTCAGCAGCACTGATGATGCAGCTGCACAAACAAAGATGTTATGAAATGAAAGAGAGTTTGTTTGTTTAATAGTTAATTTTTAGGAGATGGGGAGAAATCTCCTAAGACATGAAAGCTGCTATTACACAGCCATACACCACTGGAAAATAACAACTGTTGGCAAATTTGACCTAAATGTCTGGTACCTTGGAACTTATAGGTTGCATTGTCTTTATAGGAGGATAACATTAATAAGGAAGATGAAAGTATAGCGCTGGGCAAGTTCTTCTTTTACTAAACACAAACCTTGTCTATACTGAGCCTTTATAGAATCTTTAAGCCATGGCTGTAGAAAGGTTTTGTAATTATTGGGTTGCCAGTAGCCTGCTGAGTGTACTGCGTCTCGGAGGCAACACTGTAGGTACGTCAGCAGCTACAGCTTGTAGGCACTAGTCCTAGTGGGGTTCCCAGTAACCACTCAGACACGTGGCTCAGGGAAAGGTTTTTACAAGGGCTGGCAGGAAAGGGGATGATTGCAAATACCCTTGGTATGGAGGTTTAAACAGGTGTAGTTCAAAGTGAGCAATAGTGGCTCTTGTTTGGGACCCTGGACAGTCCAGTTGAGAGTCAGGGTTCTTCAGGCCTAGTGCCTCAGATGTTTCTCCAGTCCAGTCTCTGTTTAAATAGATAAGCACTAGTGAGTTTCCAAGCCAGGTTCAGTTAGTGTCTCTCACTAGGACCCCTCTGCAGTGGCTTCCTGCCCAGCCACTGCTGCTCCCCCATAAGGTCTAGACAGACCTGCATCCAGCTGTGATGTCCAGCAGTCACAGCCTCTTCCACATGCAGTTCTGTCCATTATTCCTGGGGCTTCTCTCCATCTCCCTGCTGCCGTACAGCTCCCCTGCCAAACAGGGCCCACACACTTCCTATTTAACAACCTTACCTGGGCAGGGGAAGAGGATATACAATTGGAGGCTGATGGGAGCTGTAGTCCCCTGCTTTGAAGGTACATCACAGTTTTTGTTTTTAAGACCAGGCTGAAAAAGTCCTTTTTTCATTTTAAAGTGGGCTCCAAACCCTTGGTGCACATGTCAGTTGGACTGTGAATTTGACTATGGTTTACCTGACTTCTTGTATCCGGCAATAGCACAGGAAAATTAATGCTTTCTTACAAAGTGATATGAAGATCACACTTCTGAATACACTTTATTTATAGACATTTCCATGGTGCTCGTCGATGTGGAATTTGAGTCCCTCATGACATTAAAGATGTATTACATTATCTCCAGTGGGAGGAGCTCTCTGCCTTACTCCTTTTTATCATCAAAAAAAGAGGAGTACTTGTGGCACTTTGAGACTAACAAATTTATTTGGGCATAAGCTTTCGTGGGCTAAAACCCACTTCATCGGATGCATGCAGTGGAAAATACAGTAGGAAGATATATATATACACACAGAGAACATGAAAAAATGGGTGTTGCCATACCAACTGTAACAAGACTAATTGATTAAGGTGGGCTATTATCAACAGGAGAAAAAAAACTTGTGTAGTGATAATCAGGATGGCCCATTTCAAACCGTTGACAAGAAGGTGTGAGTAACAGTAGGGGAAAAACTATCATGGGGAAATAGTTTTTGCTTTGTGTAATGACCCATCCACTCCCAGACTTTATTCAAGCCTAATTTAATGGTGTTCAGTTTGCAAATTAATTCCAATTCTGCAGTTTCTCCTTGGAGTCTGTTTCTGAAGTTTTTTTTTGTTCGAGAATTGTGACTTTTAGGTCTGAAATTGAGTGACCAGGGAGGTTGAAATGTTCTCCAACTGATTTTGAATGTTATAATTCCTGACGTCTGATTTGTGCCCATTTATTCTTTTGGTAGAGATTGTCCGGTTTGGCCAATGTACATGGCAGAGGGGCATTGCTGGCATATATCACATTGGTAGATGTGCAGGTGAACGAGCCTTTTATGGTGTGGCTGATGTGATGAGGTCCTTGGATGGTGTCCCTTGAATAGATATATGGACAGAGTTGGCAACGGGCTTTGTTGCAAGGATAGGTTCCTGGATTAGTGTTTTTGTTGTGTGGTGTGTGGTTGCTGGTGAGTATTTGCTTCAGGTTGGGGGGCTGTCTGTAAGCGAGGATTGGCCTATCTTCCAAGATCTATGAGAGTGAGGGATCGTCCTTCAGGATAGGTTGTAGATCCTTGATGATGCGCTGGATAGGTTTTAGTTGGGGGCTGAAGGGATGGCTTGTGGCGTTCTGTTATTTTCTTTGTTGGGCCTGTCTTGTAGTAGGTGACTTCTGGGTACTCTTCTGGCTCTTGTCAATCTGTTTCTTCACTTCAGCAGGTGGATATTGTAGTTTTAAGAACACTTGATAGAGATCTTGTAGGTGTTTGTCTCTGAGGGATTGGAGCAAATGCGGTTGTATCTTAGAGCTTGGCTGTAGACAGTGGATCATGTGATGTGGTCTGGATGAAAGCTGGAGGCATGTAGGTAAGTATAGCGGTCAGTAGGTTTCCGGTATAGGCTGATGTTTATGTAACCATCGCTTATTAGCCCTGTAGAGTCCAGGAAATGGATCTCTTGTGTGGACTGGTCCAGGCTGAGGTTGATCGTGGGATGGAAATTGTTGAAATCATGGTGGAATTCCTCAAGGGCTTCTTTTCCTGATTATACCTACACAAGTTTTTTTTTTTTTCTCCTGCTGATAATAGCCCATCTTAATTGATTAGTCTTGTTACAGTTGGTATGGCAATACCCATTTTTTCATGTTCTCTGTGTATATATATCTTCCTACTGTATTTCCACTTCATGCATCCGATGAAGTGGGTTTTAGCCCATGAAAGCTTATGCCCAAATAAATTTGTTAGTCTCAAAGTGCCACAAGTACTCCTCGGTTTTTTGCTGATACGGACTAACACAGCTACCACTCTGAAACCTGTCCTTTTTATCTGGCTATCTGATGGTGAATTCCTTCCACATGGAGTGGTGTCATTACTTGGTTGCTTGGGGAATAGTTTGTTTGTTTATGCAGGGCTATCTTGTAGCCCTCCTAAAGATGGTGAGATTTGGGTTCAGTTTGATCTCCTGCAGAAACTAGTTCCCTGACTCTGGGTCCTTCACAAGAATGCTCATCCCTTTACCCCAAAAATGAAACCTCTGTTCTATCAGCCAACTTTTTCATCTTGCTAAAGTCATTTCCTGTTAATCATTAATCAATAATCATTAATAATCTAACACCAAAGGATGATCAGGCTACAGAAAGATACTCAATAATAGAACAGTCACATGTCACATGCTGAATTTAGAAAATGCTTCCCAGAGCAAGTAGATCCACACATGCTAGCTATTCAATGGCTATTAGCTAGGATGGGCAGGGATGGTATTCCTAGCCTCTGTTTGCCAGAAGCTGGGAATGGGCAACAGGGAATGGATCACTTGATGGATTACTTGTTCTGTTCCTTCCCTTTGGGGCACCTGGCATTGGCCACTGTCAGAAGACAGGATATTGAGCTAGATGGACCTTTTGTCTCACCCAGTAGGGCCGTTCTTATGGAGCTCTGCTTGAGGCAGTGCACTAAAAATCGCAGTGTGGCTGAGGTGTCATGGGTGGCTGCTCATGCAGGTCACCAGTAAGTTTTGTATGGATGACAGTATTAAGAGCTACAGCTGAGTGAATAATTTGTACAGGGCTACACTGAAAAATAAGAAAAAAAATCCACTTCAATTTGAACCAAAACAAAATATTTAAATTTTTTTGTTGACTCTGAAAACTTGAAAAAAAATTCACTTAAAATTGATTGAAATGTTTTGAATAGACCTGAAATAAATTTTTGTTTTGTTTTTGCTTTTTGGTGTTTTTGCGATTCGTTTAGAGTCAACAATGTTTGTTTTTGGAGTTTTTGTTTCAGTTATGGCTGTTTCAGGTGTTTTTCACCCGTTTGTGTCTGTGTTTTTAAAAAAAAAATTGGCCAGATTAAAAATTGAAATGACAAAAATCAATTCACTGAAAAAAATTCATCCAGTTCTATTAAGAATTGCTATCTTTAGCTATTTGATAATAAGACATAACCAAACAAATGGGGCTTTGAATCTCTGAAAGAGAGGGAGTGAATGGATGAGATAGCAGGACACTGGAAGTTTCTGGCTAGTTGGTTGTACATCTTAGACCCTCAGAAAATAGCTGGATCTCTTCCGGATTGAAACAGAAACCTGATTTATTGGCTATATAGCAGGCTTTACATTCACATTTTTCTTGTCTCACCAACAGCGAAGAATTGAATGTGTATAGTCCTGTTTGCAGAGTGTGCAATATAGCCTTGTCTAACTTGAGGGCTAGGATTCTGGCCAGAAGTTTGGGGGAGAAACTGCTGGGTATTCTTCTATTTATACATACTACCATTCCTATTTCATATATATGCCAAGTATATGAATTGAAATGTATGTTCCTCCTCCCTGTCAGCAGCCACTGAATGGGATGTTCCTGTCTAGCCACAGGACATCTGCCTTAGGAAATCACTTCTATATAGGGCCCAGGGCCATTTACATATATGATCAGATGGGAAAATGCCAGCATAAGATGCAGTTATTCACACGGCATGAGAGCCATGGTTTTTATGCTTGCTGAGTATATGACATTTGAAACACTATCTGAAGCACCAATCATACAGTGAATTTCCTATTCTGATACCATGAGAAGTCACCTTCCTCATTCTAATGTTAAAAAAACCCCAAAAATCTAAAACTAAAATATTAATTATTTTAAAAGTCACACACAATTGGCCAAATTCATCATCTTTGTATCTCTGAGTTCAGCAATTTTAAGCTGACACAGTCTTGCATATTTAATGCCTCTTTCTTTGATTCACTATCTAAAAGTCATTCTCAAAATTTTACAAATCACATTTTCTGACTAGTGTTATTTGCAAACTGTTGTAGATTAAACATGGCTGATGCCTGATCATTCCATTTTCTTTTCTTCAAATTCACACAGGTGCCCCCCTCCCCTTTCACTGTTTAAATGATTAACTATGAAGGAGGCTAAAATAGACGAAAGTAATTGCCACTTGTTCCTTTGCCTCATTGTTCCATGCTGTGCTATAAATGTATTTAATCTGGACAGAACCGAGGAGGTAAAACCTAATTTAATCGCTGTCAATCAAAGGCAGCAAGCCAGCCAGAAAGACAGTAATGCTATTACTCAGATCTAGCAAAGAAAAAACAAGTTACTTACCATAGTAACTGATTCTTTGGGAATGTTGCCTCTGCAGACTCTTCAAACCTGTAGAATGTGCGCCATCCTCCTCCCTCAATTCTGCTAGGCTTTGGGGACTTTCCTGGAAAACAGTGCTTGTCAGGATATTGTGAGTGCCCTTTCATGGTACCGAACATTCATAGCCAAGGTTGTGAAAAGAGCGTATAGCCCCAAACTCCTCAGTCCCTTCAGCCAAACCAAGTGTTCATGAAAGTGAAACTCCAAGGAAGAGGTGAAAGTGGCCAGGTTAATATGAGAAGGAAATACATCAGCCCCAGTTACTATGATAAGCAATAGTTGTTTTTCTTCTTCAGGGTGGGTATTTAGAGGTTTTGGCCGTTTATTGAGCAGTCCAATTTCCAGGAATGTGGGCTGAGGCGTTCCAGTTAACAAGATTAAAGAACTGCACTCCCAAAGCAAGCATCAGATCTAGAGATCTGAGCTGAGAGAGAAGTGAGAGTTCTGTGAATACCATCACATAATAAGCAGTTCTGCAGATTTTTATGATGGAAATATTAGAGGCATGGTATTGATGCCACCTTGGCACTTGTAGAGTGGCTTTAACACCCTAAGGAACTGTAGCTATTTTAGGTCTCAGTTCACAGCCTGATCCATTTAGAAAGGTGATAAATGGAAATGCCTATCCCTTCACTATGATTCCCAAAGCTAAAAAAAATCTTAGTTGGCTTCCTCGATGCCCTAATCCAAATACACACACAGCCTTTTAACATGTAGTGTATTGTGCTTAATTTCCTCCAACCAAGAATGAAGTTTTAGGAAGAGCACAAATGGTCCAATTCAGGTAAAACTCAGACACCACCTTTTGGTATTGATTTGGATGCAGGCTCAAGACAACTTTGCCTCCTGGGAATAAGTGAAAGGATGATCAGACAGTGAAGCCACAAGTGGGAATGTACAAAGGCTACCTCGTAGAGGAATTAAACATTGTGCATCATGGCAGGAATCCCGCATCATTTGAAACTTTTAACACTTTGCATATATGCTTATGCCATATGCTAAGATCCTAGTGTTAAATATTTTCGCTGAATAATTCAATGAGGGAGAATACTGATTGCACTTCTTACATTTTTATGGCTCTTGTAGATTCCTCATTACGTAGATTAAAAAGATTTCTCTGGAGAAGTAATTTTTTATGGATGCTAACCTTAAAACTAAATGACCAAGAAGTCACATCCTTTATGTAGCACATGTTCATTACTGGTTCAGGTAATAGAAATGCCATTATAAACTTGATGGCTTTCGGTCAAGACATCTAGAAGAGCTGCTAAGTGCTGCATAGACAATCTTGGTGCCAGATTTAATGCTTCCTCACCCTTAAGTTCTAGCACAACTTTCCATGCTAATGAATTTGAGCACATCTGCAAGAACAGTACAATATCTTTACTACCTCAAGTGTTAGCTGAACATATTTTTTAGATTCCAGCAGAAAGCATCTCCTAGAGACTTTTTGGACCTGTTCCATCTCCAGGTGAAGTCTGTGGAAGTCTTTCCATTGACTTCAGTGAAAGTGGGATAAAGCCCTAGATTCACAGTTAAGAGTAGATCACCAAGAAACCACATGTTGCTTTCATCTTTCTAATGCCCAGCTGAACATGTTGTAATGGCCATAACAAGATTAGCGAGAAGCTTACATTTTTTTGACAACCTAACCAAATTCTACTTTTTAGCATTACTTTTGAAAGGGAAGACTAGTGTACATTTTTTTGTCCTCGGCTGTGAGGTAATACTGTCAAGAAAAGCCTCAAGTTTTATGCCTTGTGTCATCATTTCATCCTTTCTCATTTCCCAGTGGTCTTTGCTGTACAGCTTACTCTTTTCCTTTCAACATTCTTGTTCTGAATTTCTTGTCTTGGGGGAAATAATCTGCTGTTGTGGTAGGAGAGTAAAACTGTAAAAGTAAAACTGCTAATGATTCGGAGACCAATACACATCAAAGAAACGTAACTCATGCTTGAAATTCCAAGATAGCCATAAAGAAAGAGGACCCCTGGTGGCTAGCTCGATATTTAATGGACAAGGACTGGTGAAAGACAGATAGCAGCAGAAGAAAGGAAGGCTATGATGCAGTAGTACTTTGATTATTAGTAGGTATCATTTCCTCTTAGCTGTTTGCACATATATTATGGGCATCAGCATAGTTGAGGAAAACATAATTATCTCAGTCGTAGCTTGCAAGTAGTCCAAATTGAGGAGGTAGAGCAGAGTTTTAAAAATGGGACCTTTTCCAAAATATGCTGGACAATCTTTCTGTAATAAAATTGCTCTGGATGAAAGCACCTCAGTCAACATTTATTAAACATTATTCTGCGATTGAGTTTCACGGAATTGTTCAGGCACTGTGTATGGTGGTGATATTGCTGTATCGTGCTCAAGCAATGATATTTCTCTGCATGTGGAAATCAGAGGTAGACTTAAAACACACAGTTACCCTTTGTCTAACAAGCTATCCACTAAGGGGGAGAGAGTCATATGGGAAGGGGGAGGATGGGGAAGGTAACACCAATGGCAGTAGAAGCTATATAGGGGTTTTACTGAGTGATCAAACATAAGCGAATATCTCAGTAGTCTTCTGAAAGTACCCTAGTCTTGCTCTTCCTTCTGCATTCCTCCTATGTCGCTCTCCCCTGCTCATCAAGTGCTGGACTTTAATCCTGCAGTCTGGCTGAAGTGATGAGCAGAGCAGTCTTCAGCTACCAAAGGAGCAGAGTAAGAGTCAGGTTGCAAGAGTAACAGTCTGGTTCCTGCTTCCTCCACACTCCCAGAGAAAAATCACCTGTGCCAGCAAAAGGGCTGGTGCAGACTAGTTCGCGGCTCCCTGTGGTGGGTTCAGTATTGGGTGAGCAAAGCTAAGGCTCAACTCTCCCAGCCAGCTCATTCTCCACCCACAGGCTCTGGTGATGCCGGGAGCCCATGCAGGAAAAAAGGAGGCTCCTTATACTCCCTTAATCCTCCACGCAGGCAGGGAGGAAGGCTCATTATTGAGCTTTTGTAAAGTTAACTCTTATACTGCTATAATGCATGATTTCTCTCTGGGTGGGACTCTATTTACATTGCAGTGAGCGAGGTGATTCTAGCTCCTGGAGACATACCCAAGCTATCTGTCTTTAATCTAGCTAGCTTAAAGCCAGCATGGGCTTCAGTGTGTGTTGTATGAGTCCACCTAGAGCCCTGGATTAGTTACTTGGGCAGCTAGCCAATGCTGCAGTGACTTCACTGTTCCAGGGCTGAAACTAGCTGGATTAAATCTACGTCAGCAACAACCTGTGACTGTGTGTGTGACTTTCAAGATGTGTTGGTTTCCAGGTGGGACGATTTCTATTTTGCTGCATGATCAAAAGGATCACATAGCAGCTTCACAGCCACCTCTGGAAAACTGTTCTCCAAGTACTGTCCAGTGCTGCAGCTGGGAGCTCTGTCTCCACCCCCACTCATTTCTTCAGCCAATCACAGGGAGCAGTAGAGGAGAGTAGATCTTTAGCATTTGTCTCATCTCAGCACTGCAGCAGCCCCATAGCATCCATTTCCACAGGAAGCAGTAGGAAGAAGCTGAGCAGAGGGTCTCACCTCTTTTCCCTGTTTGGTTCCAACCACTAATAGGATGAAGCAGAGGGATGTGGCTTCAGATCCTGTCTTCTGCCGCAGACTGTAGCAACATGATCTGTAGGGAAAAGGAGACCGAAAGTAGGAGCCTCAGAACCATCTTTGCTCTGCTCTTCATTCTGGAAGTTGGGGGAGGTCAGCATTAAACTCAGATCTCGCCATCTCTAACAAGAGCTAAAGCTAACACCAAGAAAGCACTAACAGCACACACAAGTGTTAGCTTTTCTTCTAAAATCCAGTGTTTGAACTGAAGGGCAGATGGAAGGGATTTCCTAGCATTCGGGTGATATTCATCCTTTGACTGGATATTGTGATACCATCCAATTTCAGGGGTGACGCTTATCCCTGGTTATGGCTGACTTTTAAATGTGACCTACCCAGCAGACTGACCAAGAAATCCTTTGGTTTTAAAAATACCAGATTGGGGTTGATTAGTTGCAGCACAGCAGTGTTCAGTCAGAGCTGAATTGACTTGGGGCATTTGCACATATGCCAGAAGATGTTACTGTTTGCACATGTTGTAAAATATTTGTTGGTCATTGTCATTTCCCTTTCCCTTCTTCTGACCAATCACTGAATGAAAACAACTGTATGCTAATTTAAACTTCCAGGGAAAATTTTTTCGGGGCAAATTAACTCTGCTCTACAATGTAGCAGTCACACAATGACTGGTGTGACACGTAAGCAGCCCGTGTCTGGGTTGTCTGGCTTATAGCGTTTTAACTTCCCACCAATTCTCTGAAGCTTTGCTATCATACTGTGTCTATGGCAGAAAACATGGAAGAGAAACAAATATGTTGTATTACAGTTTATTCTGGGTAGAACACACCAGTTTGGATTGTGTTCATATCAAGGTCATTGAGCCAGCAGCATCAGTCTGAAAGCTCATTTATTACTGAACTTCCCCAGAATGCAAGCCTTAATAGGTCAGCCTCCAAAAAGATAAATTACACCATGTTAGAGGGCCTTTGAAGGGTTCTCATTGAGTTTGATCCTAGGAGGCTTATACAATGGGACATGCCTGAAACTGGAATCTCACTCTAACAACTTGATCCTTGGAGGATTATGTAATACTTTTCTTCATAGAGGGCTATCTAAAATAAAGTAATTGTGACTTAGGAAAAGAAACCATTTTTGCCACTGGGATCCCTTGAGGAGAGAGTTGATAAACCTGAATTTTAACCTACCTGAAAAACTCCTTTCTCAAAATATCTCTGTGACCACAAAACATCTTTGAGCTGCCCCAAATTAGGGCTGCAGAATAAATAGTGCAAACCCATGGCAGTTGGTTTCCTCTGATACTGGCATTTAAGTTGCTATCTTTAAAATGTGTTGCAGTCCAAAGTGAGCTTTTACCAAAAGCTTCAAAGCAGCAGGGGGCAATCCAGATGGCTGTAAATTTCAATATTCAGATAGTGTGAAGTGCACTAAGCAATGTCATTAATTGTTTACTGCCCTTGTAAACTTCATTACTTGCCTAAAGAAATCCACTGTAAGGAGCATATTTGCCACATCTAAATAACAGAAGAGAAGAAGTTATCTGGTAAGATCTGCAGTTTCTGTAGACCCACCATTGTGCTATACCTTAACTGTGGAAGAACAGGGCTTTTGACAGCACACAACTAATAGGGGGCATGGTCAAAATAATTACATATGCTGAAAAGCATTGGCAAGTGACACGAGAACCTCCAACCATAGGTAGGAAACATCTGCTGTCTCTGCATGACATAGCCATATCTTCAGTGATAAGAGGGAGCCCTGACTCCCATGCCATACTCCTCTTGACATCCCCGAACTCATGCATACCTGTGACCCCTCTGACAAGGTGCATAGAACACATGTGGATGTTTTCTGTAGTCATGCTTGGAGAAGGAAACATCATGTAGACCAGCTTTTGCTGGAGTCCTCCATTCCCCTCTAATGTGCTGTCAGGTTTACTTCCCCACTCTGAACTCTAGGGTACAGATGTGGGGACCTGCATGAAAACCTCCTAAGCTTATTTTTACCAGCTTAAGTTAAAAATTCCCCAAGGTACAATTTTACCTTTTGCCCTTGTACTTTATCAGTGCCACCACCAAACGTCTAACACCGATTACTGGGAAAGAGTCCGTTTGGAAACTTCTTTTCCCCCAAAAGTTACAGTCCCTTTCCTGGGGAAGGTTTGATAAAAATTCTCACCAATTTGCATAGGTGACCACAGACCGAAACCCTTGGATCTTAAGAACAATGAAAAAGCATTCATTCAGTTTCTTAAAAGAAGAATTTTAATAGAAGAAAAAGTAAAAAGAATCACCTCTGTAAAATCAGGATGGTAAATACCTTACAGGGTAATTAGATTCAAAACATAGAGAATCCCTGTAGGCAAAACCTTAAGTTACAAAAAGACACAAAAACAGGAATATCCATTCCATTCAGCACAGCTTATTTTCCCAGCCATTTAAAGGAATCAGAATCTAACACATATCTAGCTAGATTACTTACTAAATTCTAAGACTCCATTCCTGTTCTGTCCCCGGCAAAAGCATCACACAGACAGAGAGAGAGGCTTTGTTTCTCCCTCCCCCCAGCTTTTCAAAGTATCTTGTCTCCTCATTGGTCATTTTGGTCAGGTGCCAGCGAGGTTATCCTAGCTTCTTAACCCTTTACAGGTGAAAAGGTTTTTCCTCTGGCCAGGAGGGATTTTAAAGGTGTTTACCCTTCCCTCTATATTTATGACATGTGCCATACCTCTCCCACTCCTCACACACTGCTGTGTTAATGAGTTTTTGATGCAGTGGAGCTTTTGGTGGCTATGCAGTGATGAGGGAACATTGTCATATAACCCTTCTGTGGGGCGTTCAAGAACCAATTCCTGTGTGATTACCAGCCATCAATAGTTTACAAAAATTAAAGCTTTCTTGCAGGTTTTAAGGATAATACAATAGTGGCAACTCCCTAAGTAGTCAGAGAGAGAGATCATTTTGTACGGCTTAGTTAATAATTTGTGCTTTCAGAACAATAGAGCAGAATCATGGAGTGGTATGCTGTACACTTGTTCCCATGATCTAAGACAAAGCCAGTACTCCAGCTCTAATGGCCTACCACCCTTGTCAGTGCAGCTGATTGAATTCATGATTGAATAACTGATATGATGAATTCTGCCTTTTTCCCCCTATTTGTGAATTATTCACCAACAGATTTTATTTGTGCAAATTAAATTGTCCCTCAAACAGTTTATGCAAACAAATTTCAAACTATTGTCTGTTTATGATCTGTTCATGTCAACTATTTGTGATGTTTAATTGGTCAGCTAAGCCACCTTGTATTGTTTCTGCTCTATGCCTGAAACTTTCTAAGAAGAATAATGAATTGGATTTTGCACGCAAATATCTTTGCTCACACACAAATATAGATTCATAGATTTTTAAGACCAGAAGGGACCACACTGATCTTGCCCAAACTCCTGCAAAATTTAGGCCAGAGAATCTCATCCAATAATTTTTGCATCAAGCCCACAACTTCTGTTTGAGCTGTAGCATATCTTTTAGTCTTAAATTAAAGACTTCAAGTGATAGAGAATCCACTACATTCCTACTACGTAAGTTGTTCCAATGGTTAATTATCCTCACTCTTAAAAATCGTGCCTTATTTCTAGTCTGAATTTGTGTAGCTTCTGCTTCTGTCCATTGGATCTTATTTTGCCTTTTTCCACTAGATTAAAGAGCAATCCACTGTTGGAAATCTCTTCTCCATGCACATATGTATAGACTGTGACTAAGTTACCCATTAACCATCTCTTGGAGTTTCTAAATAGATTGAACTTTTTAGTCTCTTCTATAAGGCATGTTTTCCAGACCTAGAGCAAGTCTTGCAGATCTTTTCTAAACCCTTATGGATATCTTTTATGAACAGCAGGCATTCCTTAAACATTTATGCAAAAACGTGCTTACATGAATGGTCATGAATAGGGTCATGAAATCAGTTGAAGCTCTGAACAGGATTTTTCAATGGTTCCTTAAATTCAGTTACTGAGAAACTTACCCTAGCACAGTATTTTTTACCTTTATCATGCATTTTATAGGTTGGTCAGATAGCAGTGTCATAGGACAAAGAGAAGCCAATAAGAGGACGCTATATTTAACAAAGCATAGGAAGCCATTGTGGAAAACTGCATTGGTCAGCTATCTAATGAGATGCAACAGAATGGCACAAACACAAACAAATAGCATGCATATAGGATTTTGTATCTGTTTATAAGAAAGCAAACATTAAATATAAAACAGAATTTACATGTTTGTTCTATTAGAGAAGCAACCTTGATTGTAGGTAAAGCTATGGGCACTGATTCTTCAGTGCATTAAGTCTTCTTGTCCATTCTCCCGATGCAAAGTACACCTGGTGCATCCAGCTACTTGAGGATTCCACTTTCATATGAAGTGAATCATAGCTTGATGTAAAGCTGCCTTAGTGACCTCTTCCCCTGGCCCTAGTCATGACCTGTATTCTATGGAAAAGGGGACATAAGATGTAAAGATGCTCTGGGTACCAGTCCCCAGCTGCAAAGACAACTCCTCAGGGCCAGTGGTAAATGGTGCAATTGGCTGCTCTAAGTTGTGTTTGGAACTGGCCAAGCATTTGCCAACCATGGGATCAAGGGTCACAAAGTGGCATTCACACCACTTTTGCACTTACTCCCTCCCAGTTGTCTAATGCTCTTCAGATGCAGCCCACGACCTAAGTCACAGTAATTATTACACTTAGCCAGATTCCCAGGGCTGCGTACTTTTTTCTGCTTACATGACAGGTCGGAGCTGAAACTCTCTCTCTCTCTCTCACACACACACACACTCACACACACACACACACCCCCAATCCCAAAGTGCGTCTTGAGTTGGGCACCAAAAAACTGAGGAACCCAAAACAAATAGAAAAGACTAAGATAAATAGAAAACAAATAGAGACTAAGGTGCCACAAGTACTCCTTTTCTTTTTGCGGATACAGACTAACACAGCTGCTACTCTGAAACCAAAACAAATAGTCACTTCTGAAATTTTTTGCCATAAGCAATTTGTTCCTCAGCTTCCAACATAATCTGGACTGATTATATTATCATATAGTCCTCTGGGTTTACATGGCTTAGGGCCAGATATTTAAAGGTATTTAGGCTCCTAACCCCTTTAAAAGTCTGGCCCTTAATTCTCTGCATACCCCAAAGCACATAACTCAAAATGAGCTGTGTGGTCTTAATTAATAATGAGCTGTGTTAACTGGAATTAAATGACTTTTTTATCTCCTCTTTGTGAGTGACTCTTCAGTCTTAGGTTAATTGAAAAAAAATCTCACAAATCTTCAGGTAGGCAAAGAAGATTTTGTTGCATGCCAGTGCCATACAAAAGATAAACAGTTATTGAAGTTGTGCTTCTGAAAAATACATTCTCCTCTAATGAATATAGCTTAGGTTGAATGTCTGCCTATTGATTAGCTACTTTTAGGAAATGGTTGCTAACAATTCAGTTGAGAGGAAATCCTTCAAGCAACGTATTACAACAAATCTGGTTCAGTTTCATATTTCTATTTCAGCAACAAGGCTAATATAAAAATCAGTGTGAATATAAAAACCACCACAACAACCTAAAGTCCCTTGCTATGATTGATTGCATTAGTTATAGTATTTCTTCAGGTGTAATCAGGAATATTTGTCTTTGTGACATTGCAACAATGATATGGGGTAAAATATGCTAATATGCCTATCTTGGTTTATGAAGTGTTATTAGTCTTTTGTTTTTTTCAATCTCTTAATTAGTGACAATTGTTTGAAGTCATCCATCTTAGTACACATTTATGCAAATTTTGCAGATTATTAACTATAGTTTCAAAAGAGTCGCATTTATCAGCTGTTATCAAGAAATGTTTTGTAAGGCCTGATTCTGTCACCTTTACTCACATGGGAGTAAAACCTTAATCTGTGAATAACTCCATTGGTATTGAAGAGAAAGGCACTACTCTGCTTTAGTAAGCAGGACAGAATTGTGCTCAGTGGGACTTTAAATAAAATGTATTATACTAAAGGTATGTAAATGAACTCTCCAGCCACGTAATTCTTCAGAATACTCAAAGATCATTTCGCAATGACACAGAATGCAGAAAACAAAACAGCTGTAGACTTGCTAAGTGGCTAGAGGTAAATAAAACTTTGCTTCTATTATAAATACTTTATTCTTAATGATGTATAAAAAGAGATTCCAGAGTTAATACCAAAGGAGGGATTCACAGACTCATGGGTGTGCTTTTTCTCTGCTAACAGCTATTATGAATTTATAACAATAGAAAATCCCTTGGTGGGGTTTGAAGGATTGATCACCGGTCAGAGCCCTTGTTGGAGTTCGAGGGGTGATCTCTGGTAAACTTATTAGCATGTATATAGGTTCTTTTATTGTTTTCAGTATACTTTCTCTGTAATGCTTTCACCTTAAGAATAAATGTGCTTGCTTAGAGAGTGTTGTGTGGTAACTTCTAACTGTAGGCAATTGTCCTGTTTATCGTCTCAGGTGGGGGGGGGGGGGGGAAGCAGGCCTGCTGGGTAGTCTCACTTGCTGGGAAACTCACAGTGTAGGAAGGGAACTATGCTGCCTGGGAAAACCCCAGTCAGAAGGGAGGGAGACGCAGGTCTCTCCCCAGGAGAGGTATGGCTGAGGACCCAGGAGCCTTGAGTGGGTGCTTTTGTTGGACTGTGAGGGGAAGATACATTTGCAGTCACAGAAGACTCTTTCCTCCCCATACTGGGGATGGGGGGAACAATCTAAAGGGGAGGACATGTGACCGCTCCACATGTCTCCTCTGCCCAGTGACCCCCCCACACCCACACCCAGCCCACAGCCACTGTGCTCTCCCTACCCCATGTTACCTCTCTGTCCTTCTCCTGCTGCACCCAATCCCCAGCACGTTCAGCCGCTCTCCCTGGCAGCAGGGCCCGGGCAAGAATGGGACAGAGCTGCTTCTCACATGGCTGAAGCTGGCCACTCCTGGTCGCTGCTCTGTGCAGTGCCGCAGCTGCCTGAGAGAGCCTGGCTGGTGAAGTTGCAGCAGCGGTGGCAGGCCCCCCCCACCTGGGCCTGGCTGCCAGGGACAGGGGATAAGTGAGCTGGAAACATGCCGGGGAGGAGGGCCTGAGAAGATTCCAATTTGCTCAGCCCCTGTTCCCGGCAGCCCAGCCCAGGTCGGGGGTGGTCTGCCCCTACCACCCCAGCCTGACTGTCGCAGGCAGCCACCACATTGCACAGAGCAGCGACCCGGAGTGGCCGGTGTGAGAAGCAACTGCTCCTGCCCCTTCTACTGCCTCCCCAGGCCCAGCTTCCAGGGTTGGGGGCTGAGCATGCTGGGAGGCAGGCGCAACAGGAGAAAGACAGAGCCCCTCTCTATTTCCCCTGGCAGGCCAAGCAGAAATCTTGGGTGGGGAGGGGGCTTGATTTCGCATGCCCCCCTCCACGTCGCCTCTGTTTGCAGTTGCTCTTCACTAGAACACGTGTGCTTTCAAGCTTTGCAAGTATCACAGTTGCATGTCATCTACATTTTCCATCTAATTGAGTAGTCTGGACCAAATATGATCCTCACTGGATGCATGTATATGGGTAGTACTCAGAAATAAGGAATGCCTCTCACTCCCTTGTGCTTGCCACCTATGTTGCAGATAATGGCCATGTGGGGAAGGGAGAACCGCTGCTGCATGGCCTGTAATCCCCCCCTCTGGGCAAGAAATGGATGGAGCTTTGGCTCTGCCACCTCCCGATCACATTGGGCAGACACAGATGGGGTAGTAAGCTACACCAAGTAATGGGCTAGTGTACCTTTTTTTCTTCCAGGAGCAAGGGAAAAGCAGGGACCAAATTGTGGCTGAGGTCCCTAGAGTTGGGTTCCATCTGGGGATAATTTAAGTGGGACAGTGTACTGAAGCCAGCAGGGTCATTCTCTTTGTTGTAGATTTCCTGTGGATTAACAGGGGGCTTTGGTCTCTAGGATTATCTATCCTGCATATTTAAGGCCTGATCCTGCTCCACTGAAGCAAAAGACACTAAAGTAAATATAAAACAAAAACAAGGAAAGAGCTAGCATGGATGTTTGATATCTATGCAAGGCATGTTCATGGCTAATACTCTGGAGAAATTATTCCAAATAAATTTATTTCTGTGCAGATATGATCCCTGTTATGCTGTCAGGGTCAGTGACCTCAGCTGTGATATGCTGAGTGAGTGTTGCTCACAGAAGGAAACCTGTTGGGGGCCAGCATGAGTTCCAAGTTTGGGAGAATAGGGGAGGAAATAAATAAAAAGAGAATCGATATGTAAGTGGCTTGTTTGGATTAGTTCTTTTGCTTTTTATACTTCGTAATTTTATCAGGTTTGCCAGGATGCCTCAAGAGGAGAGAATAATGACTGAAATTTCAAACAAGAAACCAGCTGTGCATTCAGAGTACACACATGCAAACCTAAGAAAGAGTAAGGGCTGGATACAGCTCTGCGCATGTTTTCTGTGTAATGGTCCAGATCATGCCCCCAGACAAGGGCCCCTTAGTGCTGCTTTGGCTACACACAGAGGAAATAAAGCTGGGTTCTTGAGAATTCCTCAGTTCAAGGGTTCCCTTCCCTACCTAGTGTGAAACTGGTTAGCGTGGCTTAGGGGTGTGCTTTTGTTCTCTGGCAATCACAGCCAGTGTAACAGCTCCTTGAAGGCCATTGCAGCAGGGGGTAAGTTAGTGCTTCAGGGGTCTGGCAGCAGGATTGAGTCTAGTGTCCTGTTATGTCCTGAATGTGCCCATTTCTTTTATTCCAAGTGTTTGTGGAGGTATTTGCAAGGAAGAAGCAACAGACTTTTGTGGGAGAAGTCCTACTTTTGCCCACCTTAAGGGCAAATGTGGCTTGGCTGGATCCAAGGCTAGGGTATTTTTTTATATCATAAGAATTGTATGGTACCACCATGTTACAAATATTAATGTGGATGGGGTGGGAGAAAAGTAATTTGACACAGTAATTGTACTCTTTTATAAGGTAATGTATTGTTGCTAGGATGGCATGGACTTCATAGATTTTAAGGTCAGAAGAGACCATTGTGATCCTCTAGTCTGTCTCCCTGCATAACCCAGGAGGATAACCATAATTACAGTTAGCTTTGAAACAAAGCTGGGCCTATAAAATATTAGTCAATATTTTAAAAGATGCATTCATCATTCCTGTTATGAAATTGTTTTTGATCCTACAAACTCTTAATCACCCAACGAAGGATTACTCAAATGACTAAGTGCATGCAGCATCCTTGTACCAGGCAGCCTGGAGGGTGGAATGGCCTTTTAGCTAGAGCATGTGGACTCCAGTCCCCGGCTTGGTTGCAGAGCCTCAGGCTCGGTCTACACTGGCAACTGAATGACAACACTTTTTTCTTTCAGAGGTGTTTAAAAAAACACACACCCCCAAAAGACTAAAGTTTTGCTGAGGACAAGAGCCAGTGTGAACAGCGCTTTGTCGACAGAAGTGCTCTCCTGCTGACAGAGCTAACACCGCTCGGTAGGGGTGGAAGCTTTTTGTCAGCAGGAGAGCCAACAAACAGTGGCTACCCTGTGCGCCTTTTAGCAGCATAGGTGTAGTGACACAGCCATGTCGCTAAAAGCTGCGTAGTGTAGACATACCTCATTCTTTAAGGCCGGGGGCGGAGGAGGGGGACCAGGCCCTTCCTCTCCACAGGATCCCAGCCCAGGGCCCTGTATTTGTCAATTCCTGAACAGGGACAAGCTCCCCTGGCAGAGATTAATAGAATTAATACATTCACTGCCCTGGGCTACTTCCTACCAGTCTGTTTATTTTGGGGCATGGCCCTGCCATGTCTCTGGGCTTCACCACTCAGTTGCTTCCAAAGCTGGTGGCTCCTAGGTCTCCTCCAGAGTATCCTATAGCTCGGGAAGAAACCGTGCTTCCTTTCAAGTGGCTGCCTTGGCAAGCAGGTTACTGTCCCTTCCCCTCAGTTAGGGAGGTGGCTAGCTCCTGCCCCTTTGCCAGTCATCCCCAAACTGAGCCTGGCTCTCTCCTTTTCTCTTCCTTCCAGGTCTGGCACTGGCTGCAGGTATAATGAGGCGGGGCTAGCTGGGCCCAGAAACTCACTTTAACCCTGGCTGGGCTGGCTGGTAGTTGCTCTGCCTCACGACAATCCTCTTAGTCAGGGTAGCTGCAAATGAATTGCTTTCTTGCAATATCCTGTGTACTTTTCTAGCCACGGTGCTTGCGTGCAGCATGGATTTGAAAAGAGACCTTTTCTTAAATGCTAAAATGGGTTGTGTTGAAAAGTTAAGGGTACGGTTGGATAGGCAGTTCTATAAGTACTGGGAGCATGGGTAATTGACTGAAGTTACATTTTAAGCTTCTCTCTAATAGATGGGAAATGTGCAGTCCTCCAAACTTCCAGCTATTTGTTTTTAAATTCCTAAATCTTTGAAAAATAAATACCTAGAAATTTCTCACCAAATGTTCACTTTTGGATAATTTATATGCACAGACACATTAAAAATGACAACTCCATGATAAACAGCTTTGTTTTCCTTCTAGAGTTGTCAGCATCAAGGATTAAACTGTGGAACAATTCACATCATCTTGTTAAAGCTCTGTGCTGTGACATGTACAGGCTGCTCAACAGTTAAAATATAGCAACTAAATAATGTTGTAGGGTTTATTTTCAGAGAAAATGTCTATCAAGACAACCACGCCAAAGGCTATAGTTTACTATGCATAGTGTAATATGAAGTGAACAACTATGTATGTCTTTAAAACATATTAGCCCCAGAAGTAAAATTACTGTTAACTAATGACATTAATTATTTATTATTTATTGTGGTAGCTGCCAAAGGCCATGCTCTGGATCAGGCCTCATTGTGCTAGGCACTGTATGAATACAGGAAAATACAGTCCCCGCTCCAAAAAGTTTACAAACTGATGTAAAATATGAAAAAAATCATGACAATATTTGTTGTCAGAAAGTGCTAGTTCAAGAAAAATAATCAGTATAATATCTTTACATAAGAATTTGATTAACTGGCTGATTTCTTATAGGAATGGTGGCCAAGGTGGGTCTTCAGAGGAGATTTGAAGGAGGAGAGGGTAGTAGCCTTATGGGTCAGTCTAGAGTACATGTTTCATATATAAAAGGCTGTCTGTAAGATGCAGAGATGTTTTATAACATTCTGGGAGATGAGGCTGGCATCCTTGTTGGAACAGGACGGGGGATGAGGGGTGTTGAGAGTGATAAGAGAAAAGATCAAATAAGTAGAAAGGAATAAGGCTATGAATGGCTTGGGGAATGAGATGATGCCTCCTATCTGTTTGTGTTGTGTGTCCACTGGTGGCATTACTGGCACACTGGTGAGGGCTTTATGCTTTTTTGCACTGTCTCCTTGGTTAGCCAGTACGGCTTCCCCTATTATTTCTGGGTTTAGATCTGACTGCCATAGGAAGGAATCTCCTAACTTTTTCTATCCACACATGAATCCCTAGGGTGTCTCTTTGCCTTCCTTGAGGGATGTTGGGGTTTGGTGCAGCCATATGTTTGTGGTGCAGCTTACCTGATTTGATTTTACTTGTTTGTGTGTGCCCATTGAGCGCTCTGTGCCAAAAATGCATGATCCAGGGAGGCAGCTGTATCAAGTGTCCTGCCCTTGCAATGCTTGCATGTGGGGAGCTTAAACATATTTAGCAGCCCTCACTATGTAATATCTCATAGGAGGTGGGGCTCTTGTAGGCAGAGGCCAACTTACCTGTTCCCTGGCTATCCAATCCATGGGTAGGATTCAGCAGTGGCACCTACCTCTGCTGTTCCCTCAATGGCTACAGCACTCTTGGTCCAGTTTGGTATTGGCTTCTTGCCTGTGGGTCAAACTGTTGTTAATAAAAATGCAGGCACTGTGGCAACACACCACATATATGTCACCTCACATATCAGGTCTGCTGCTTAGCCATGTTGTTTCCCTATAAACTGCAGATTACATTTCAGATGGAAACAGCCCCTTTCTTGATCACTGGTAATAGCCCTCCCTGAATGTGTATCATTTACCATTTTATTTGTAGCAGCTGAGGATGATCTATAAATAGATGTGTGAAATGATGGACAGTTCATGGTTTGCTGGCATGGAATCAAGACATGACAGAAGGGGCTGTATGAGCCAATTGCATTACCATGGAAGCTTTAGCACTTCATAACACCTTTGCCTCCCTTGTCTGTCTAATTTTCTCAGTTCACTTTAATTGTTATGGATGAAGTGTATTTCATACTGTAAAACCTACCTGCCCATGTTAAGTGAAAGTGTCAGACATGATTTAAATGGCTATATAATCATAACTTCTAATGAGAATGCACTTACACCTGCTGAGGTTTTCAAAGCAAAAAGTAGTAGATATGCAGAATTTTTAAATAAATTTTCAGCCTGTGTGTAAATTTGAATATACGTACATAGGTTTGCTTAGAACATGAGAATGAGATGCACAGAGAGAAAGGAAAATGGAGGAAAGGAAAAGAGGAGAGAGAGAGAAAATAGGAAACAGTGAGACCCCAGCATTTAATTCTCTTCCCCTTCCTTCCCTGCCTACCAGCAGCATTTCATTTTTCTCCTCCCTGGAATTTTATTTTAACCCTTCTAAAACATGTTTTATTTACACCCTTTTCTTTCTCTGTCATTTCAATTTAACTCCCCCCCCCCACACACACACACACAAGTACACCATTTCACACAACTGCTCCCAAGTGTTTTGTTTTAACTATGCCCCACAAACACAAGCCCCATCCCCGAGGCACCACGCCACAACTTCTTATGTAAACTACCCTTCCCATACTCCCACCCCTGGAGCATTTTGAACTCTTCCCTGCCCATCATTTCATTTTAACTCCCCCCTTCCACACACACACACACCCACCCACCCCACTTTGTTTTAAACCCCACACCCCCTCAAAGCATTTCATTTGAATCCCTCCCTCAGTATTAGAAAGCTGGAGACTGGGAAGCGATGGGAGTCTTCTTCCTCCTCCTTTGGTCACAGTGGTGGGAGAGTGAGAGCACAAGCTGCAGAGCTGGCAGGATCATCAGCTCTGTAAGTTCCCCACCCCTTTATGGGTCTTCTTGCCTCCCACCCCTTTGCCTTCAGGAAGGGAGGGAGTGAAGATGTTGGACTTGCCCCTTTTCTGAGAGCCCGGTACCACGTTATGAGGCCTCTGGGCTACCCACCTTGCTACCCAAAGCCTTCTCTCCCCCTGACTCCCCTTCTCCAGTACTGTGCTGCCCAGGACCCTCCATCTCCTGAAACCCCTCCCTTCACCCCAGCTCTCAGGTCAGGGTTGCACAGTTTAGTAGCACACTCAGCCCTTTGTTTACACTGGGGGAAGGGCAGCTGGAACCAGCAGCTCTGCCTGCTACACATGCTGAGGGGCTGGGTTGTTCTGTGTATGTGGTAGCATTGATTGGCTGCTGTTTCCTAGGAAGTTGGGGAATGGAGAAAGAGCAGCCCATCAAAGGGGATTTCACCATGAACTAGGTGATTTCACCCAGAAACACAGATGGGTCAGAACATCTGCAGTCTTCCAGGGATAACCCATGGCATTGGCAGGTCTGCAAATGTTTTTTTTTGCAATTAATTTTTTTTCCAAACATATCTATTTCTTACAGCAAGTTTCATTTGGTAGGGAAAACATCACTTTTTAGTTTCTAACTGTACTTGGCCCTGCTTAAAGAACAGTCACTCAGTAGATCACAGGAAATCAGGATATTGTTAAATTGTAGCATTTAATGTATGTCACTTCTAATGCCATACAGTGGCTTTCCTTCTTTTCCCACTACCCAAACCCGGTAAATTCATTCCCTTCTGCCTTCCTTTCAACCATCCTTAACCCACAAACTGGAGCCAGAACTCCACTGGGCTAAGTTGTTCTTATACCTCTCTGGGGGTGTACAGAGAGACCTTGCAGGGAATGGAAAGGGAGCCCTCTCTGTCCCCAGGATTTTCCTCCTGCCAGATTTCAAGTTTCTGCTCCAAAACACGTAGCTCTTCAAGGAAAGTTTTTAAGGAAAAATATAGCATTGGCAAAACTACCTAATTTTCACTAGCTTCAGTCTCAGAAACAACGGCCTCATTTTCACTTAAACTTCAAAAGGAAACTTCAACCAGAGGCAGAGAGCAAATATGAAAAAATTCAGCCTGAATGGATAAAGTTTATAAGCCACTGAAAACAGGGGCTTATAATGGAAAGTGTTAGGCAATCTGAACCATGGGTGTCCCTACCAGATCTACCTTTTACATACCCTACCCTATTATTGGATGAACACATTGTTGGCATATGTACTGCTCCCTTCACCTGGAAGGTTGTCCTTACCTTTGGTATTGTGGATAGGATTTCACAAATCTTGGACCATCTTCAGTTTAAAGCATAATTCATTGATTCACTATGTTCAGTTTCAGGAAACAGTAATCCATGTTTTTTATGATTATTTATTATTGTTATTGTTTTATTTTATAATGCATCTGTCAACAAATATCCTAGAAACATGTTCAATTTAAAATAAAAACATATCTTCTAAATCTCACACAGTGTCATAACATCAACTAAATAACTCACCAGCCTCCAAACTCTAAGACTATCCCCTGTCTACCTTTCCCCACTGAAAAGTCTGTGGAAATAGACAGCCTTTTATTTGCCCTGAAGGTAATCAAATAAGGGTTCTGACGCACCAAGGGGGGATAGGCATTTTCAATTGAGCACACTGAGCCCTGATGTATTTGCCATTCCCCAGACCTATAAATCTAGAGCCTTTGTAGTGTCTTAGCTAATCTCAACTTCTGTGATATGACATGAAGAGAGAGGGGGTTTATATGTCTCATGATAGGTGCGGAGGGGCCGGGGAGAGATTCTGTGCTGCATCTCTTAAGGTGTGGGCTAAGATGGCTTTAGGCCACATTTCTGTCCTTCTCCTGAGCTGCTCTGGGGGCTGTAGAGGTCCGTAGCGTAGCTTACAGTGTCCTAGTTGCCCTGTTGGTGGCAGAACTGCCTGGAATCTCTGTGGTGCTATGTGCTGAGTCCCTGCCCTTGTCACATTCCCTATACCAGGGCAATCCTCCCTCAGATAGAACTGAGGCTTTTAAGGCCCTTCTACACTGATTTCCACTTTTATTTGGCATAAAAGGGTTAGAGCAGGGGTGAAGATCTCATCCCAGGTTGGGGTGAGTACCAGCAGGAGAGTGGGGTGGGAGGAGGTATTTTTGCATGCTTTTTGTGTGTATATAATAAGATCTTCTATACTTTCCACAGTATGCATCCGATGAAGTGAGCTGTAGCTCACGAAAGCTTATGCTCAAATAAATTGGTTAGTCTCTAAGGTGCCACAAGTACTCCTTTTCTTTTAGCATAGACTTGGTGAGACAAAGTATTGCTGTGGTCTTGAGATATAGCGTCTGGTGGAGAAATTCCTTTATCAGAATTGCAGTGTCTTTTGCAGAGAAAAAATGCTATTAACCTAATTGTATAAGAAATATTATCCTAGAGGTTACAGCTAGGTAGAAATAATACCCCTTCTGTCAAACTGCCTAATCAGTTCATTGACACTGCCTTGGCTTTAAGGAGCTTGTGGGCCTCATCATTTTATGGATAATATCTGATGGAAATTCCTCATGAATTAATTCTTCATCCTTTGTGTTACTTGGAAACCTTCATGCTGTTCTTACAGCTTCTCTACATTTATAAGAATATTTTATGCTGAGATTAAGAGGTAGGAGATTCTGCTTCAAAATATCTCTTCTGTCTTATCATTTTCTTCCAACAAGTTTGTGGTGAATAGTACTGTACCTAATCCGTCACTATGCACTGTAAGACACACAGTAGAATTCTCCAAATTATAAAGTAACAATGTTGGAGTCCTCTCTATAAATCTACCTCTTAGCTTTGATCTAGTGAATTGAATGTGGGGCTGGATTGGAGAAGACTTGGACTATACTCTTGACTCTACCATTGTGTGACTGTAGCGTGGTGGCTACCCTGCTCCTAAAATAGAAGGGGTTAAAAGCAGCCCTGGAGAGGGCTGTGGCTGGGGATGGCTGATTGCGGAAGCAGCCACATCTGGGCCATGCCCCAATCAGGCCCCAGCTGGCTTGTATAAAAAGCCTGTGAGCCAGAGGCCCAAGGAGTCTCTCTCCAGGCTGGGAGAGAGCAGGGCCTGACTACCTGCCTGACAGAGTACTGAGGGTAGTACAGTGCTGGGGAAGGAGTAGGCTGAGCAGGGTGCTCCAGGCTGGCAACTCCCCAGGCTGTAAGGCCTGGTCCAAAGCCCATAGAGGTATTGGGAGGCAGAGGAAGGCAACCAGTCCGAACCCCTTTGCCTATGATGAGTGGCCTTTACGCTGCAGTCTGCCCCAGGAAGCAGGGGCTTGGTGATGACTGGCAGTAGCTCAGACTGAGGCAAGGTGGGGATAGGGGGTTGGAGGTTCCCCAGGAAGGGGAGACCCAGAGGTAGAGTGTGGGGGTGCTGCCAGAGGGTAGAACCCTGAGAAAAGGGGACTGGGGTCTATGAGGAACATGGGGGCCAGAGCTGTGTGGCCTGCAGAGGGCGCTCTGTGCTGGAAAGAGCTAATTCCCCAATGACCAGCAGGAGGCACTACAGGGGTGAGTCCAAACCTTTACATTGACCTTGGTCAACTCACATAGCGTCACTGTACCTCATTTTTCCTACCTAAAAATGTGAATTAAAAATACCTCTCTATTTTGCAAAGCACTTAGATATTTCTGGATGAAAGTATTATTATAAAAATAGATTCAATCTACAGAGTGAAATAAAGCAATTTCCCAAACACATTGGACATATGCTGGTGAAGTTAAATTCAATTTTGCAAGTAAATTTTTCTTTAGATAATATTTAATGAATAGAAAAGAGTATTTACCCCAATGAGTGATAGTTGTGAATAGCCTTGTCCAATGAAAAATATTTTACCTTCCCATCTGTACTAATGAACTCCATTTGACAAAGTGGCCCATTACTTTCCACAGAACTGTAGGTGTACAATTCAGCGGAAGCAAAATTAATTCTGTCCCACTTTGATAGGGATGCAGGAACCAATACAAACAAGGGAGATTTTTATTTTTAAAGAGAGAGATGAAAAGAAGTATGATTGGGGAGCCATGACTCATGAAATCTGAGGTAAGTATCCATTCATTTGCTTCTATTTTTGAAAACTTAACGATCCCTCTGAGGCATTCCATCAGATCACTTTGAAACCAGGAAATACAAAGCTGAAGTCTTGTTGCGAATTCCTAATTATGTTAATGTTATCTGTTCCATTTAAAATATCCCACTCCAATTGTAGCATTGGCTGTCAAGCACAAACTCTCTGAAGAACTGAATCCGTCTTCTAGCCTTTCTCAATGCATGAAGTATTGTATGTAATTGGCTACATGTAGTAGTAATAGTTCAAAATATAAGGTGAGTGTTTTCACGGTTATTAAACATGAAGGGGCTGATTCTCTTTCTTGCAGCCTAGTAATTTACCGTTGGGCAAAATGCGTGGAAAGTTACTGCCAGTGTGAGTGGAGCATTCTGGTTAGCAGAGTTTTATGTCTACTTTGGAGAAGTGTAAAGAACTATATAGGGTGTAAAGTAGTGGACAATCAGGCCCAAGGGACTCTTCTGCATTTCAACGGGCCACAGCCATGATGGAGGTGGGAGCAGAGGTTCCCAACACCAGCAGGGGTATCCTGTCTGTAGGTCAGACAGGGAGAGAAAATGCCCCCTTTGGCAATAGGGGAGCATCCTGAAGATTTTTATTTACACTTCTGTGGTGAGGTGAGGAGTGGGGCAGGGAAATTGCCCAGGTTGCGTCCAGCCACACTCATTTTGAGATGTCTGCTAATGCTACTGGCACTGTGATTGACTTCTTCTGTCTTTGTTAGGGATTGCAAGGGCTAGGATTGTGGCTTCCCCCTGCACAGGTGATTTAGAAGAAATCCCATATACACACCTTGTGGAATGTATAGTAGACATGGCAACACTGATCAGTCCCTAACCTGTATATTCCAGGAACACAGAGGTGCTCCAGTGAAAGAAGCTCCTTATGACCCTTTTCTCCCTGCAGCCATGCTGCATGCACATCATAGCCACAATAAGCCCAGAGGGAGCTGCTTTCATTCTCATACATAACACAGTGAAAGTTAGAGATAGTTATCTTCTGTCGTCTTTTCACTTTCCTCAGCAACTGGTTTAATTATAACATAAATCACAAGTTTGTGGCTAAAAGCTACTGCACATGTTGGGAGGACACTGGTGTCACACTGGCAGACATTGTTTGTGTGGCAGACAATGCATTATTGTCCTGCTCTTTGTGTAGCCATTTCCTCCAGGGCAAAGTGGGTGTAAAACATGACTAGCCTCATACGGTGGCATATTGCTCACACTTTACACTGGTATAGATGACTATACAGGGTGCAGGGCGATGGCACATCAAGCCCATTGCCTCTAGGAGAGCAGGCCTGACCAGCCTCTGCTACTTAGAGCCGTTTTTGCAGCATGCATTAGTCGCTATGCTGACTGAGCGCCACAAATTGGCTCAGGAAAGAGCAGGGCTTCACCCATCGCTCCCTGTTCCCTCTGTGGAACCCAATACCAAATTCCAGGCTAGACTTCCCCAGTAATTTGGACTCTAGCATGCAGTAATGAGATTGTGGCTGGCCTCAGATATTTCAAAAAGAGTTTTGGTCTCATTCACCTCATTACCAGGACTAGACCCAACTCTACCCAAGCTGTGTCATTCTCCGATAATAGTGGAACCAGGACCCATCTCTCCTTTAAGATGCTATAACAGATGTTTCACCGCTCTATTGTATCTTTTTGAAGTCTCTGCTCATGAATGACATACTAATTTATGCTTAATTTTCATGTAATTTATCCTGAAATGTGTAATATCTCCTGTGGACAGTAAATTACATGGCCTTGAAATTCATCCACATCAGCTACAAGTGTGCAATGGGATACTCATTTAGAGCTCAGTTATGGACTTAGATCTGAACATCCAAGAGTGGAATAATTTGTGTTGAGTGTTTGGCAGCAGCTGCCTCAGCACAGAACTGTTGTTCTACTGTGATACTGTCATTCTTCAGAAAAAACACATTAGATTAGATACCTATACTTAAAGTTCCTATGCTCAAAATTCCCTAAAATGGGGTCTGATTTAACTAGAAGTAGGATATGCTAAACCATGAACTCTTGTCTGTTCACCTGAAGCTAGCATATTAAAAACAAATTTCTTTAATGTGACTAGAACACGAGTACTTGTGGCACCTTAGAGACTAACATTTATTAGAGCATAAACTTTTGTAGTCTACAGCCCACTTCATCGGATGCATAGAATGGAATATATAGTAAGAACATATAGATATATACACACTGTGACAAAGTTCTTCCTCTGCCTTGGTGGGTCCTGTGCTTATTGGTGGATTTGCTCACCTCAGAGGTTCACAGCAGCCCTCAGTTTGGCCACTTTCGTGGCTCAGATCTGCCGTTCACTCAGTTAGCGTCATCACTGGCCAGCATGGGGGGAAAAGGAAGAAGAACAATCCCCGTAGTCTCTGCTGATCCACCTAGTGGATCGGGGAACAGGCCAGAGACCTTCCCCTCTGGTGGAACCCACAGTCCAGGTCAACTCCTCCAGTATCAAGTAGGGAGTTGGGGGGATGAGGGAACCCGGGCCTGCCCTCTACTTTGGGTTCCAGCCAAGGGCCCTGTGGATTGCAGCTGTCTACAGTGGCTCCTGTAACAGCCGCGTGACAGCTACAAGTCCCTGGGCTACTTCCCCATGGCCTTCTCCCAACACCTTCTTTATTCTCACCACAGGACCTTCCTCCTGTTTGATAATGCTTGTACTTCTCAGTCTTCCAGTATACGCCTTCTCACTTGCAGCTTCTTCCGCCTCTTGCTCCCAGCTCCTCGCATGCATACCACAAACTGAAGTGAGCTCCTTTTAAAACCCAGGTGCCCTGATTAGCCTGCCTGTCCTAATTGATTCTGGCAGCTTCTTGATTGGCTGCAGGTGTTCTAATGAGCCTGTCTGCCTTAATTGTTTCCAGAAAGTTCCTGGGTGTTCTGGAACCTTCCCTGTTGGAGGACGGGACCGTCCCTAGCTAGCTCCTCAGCTATCTGCTTTCTATTCTTTCCTAAAGCCCCCTGGCCTGGATTTTTCTTACTTTTGGACCCTGCCTTAGTTTACCCCCGAACGGGCCTGGATGCTTTTTGTGTTTTTCTTTTGTTTTGGTTTGATTTTCTGCCGCTTTTTGCTCTTGTCTGAGTGCTGACAGGCTGCCATCTTGCAGCCGGCACCACTCGCCCCCCTCGCCTGCTTTCGGGCGCAGCTATTTGTTTTAGCTGAGACCCCCGGAGGAGGAGGGGAAGATTGCTGATTTTGCTATCCGGAGGGGAGAGTGGAAGCCCCCAGACCCAGCCGCTTTGCTGGCAGCTCGGACTATCTCTACAACATTCTTCGCATGCCGGAAGCCTTGGAACACAGCCAACATGGCCGGAGAAGAAAGATTTCAGAAGACAGGAGAAATAATTTACGAAGCTATCAATCACCGTGACGGGGGCCGTACGATTGACTAATTTCTCGAATTCTACTCTCGTGGGGGGGAGTTTGACTGTGTTTAATCGCGCTTGTGGCGGCACAGGGGGTGTGGCAACAAGCTGCCCCCTGATCCATCGGTGCCCCCTCACCCCCCCCACCACTACTACAACTGTCACGGCCCCTGCTGCTTCGTCCCTGCCGGCAATCTGCCATCTGCCTTCGGATCCAGCTGTTTGCTTTGGACTTTGCCTTTCGGACCGGACATAACAGCTGACCAAACGAGACTCTTTGGACAAACGTGCGTGGGTTTATACCCCCCCCCCCTTTCGGACTGCTTATTTTACAGCCTGCCCCTATTATTGAATCCCCCCCCCCCCCTTGTCCACCCCATTTGGTATTTTTCCTCCTTTTCCCCCGCCTGTAGCCTAGTAGGGAGGAGTGGTTAACTCACCTCCCCCTCTCCCCCCCTTCTCCTTCCGGTTGTCTCCCCGTCTCTCCCTGCTCACGATGCCAGGGAATGGGAGGGGCGAGGCCCCTTTGGCAAATTTAGTTGTTTCTCCCCCACCCCCCCCCTGCCCAACCCCCAACCTCCCCCCCCCCACCACAATTGTCAAAATACTTGCCACCACCCCCGCTGGGGCACCGGCAGCAGGAAGTACCGGAGTGCTTACTGCTGCTGCTACGCCCCCTGCCCCCTCAGGTTCTAAGCACCCCCTGCCAGCTGGCCGCAAAAACCAGGGCGGGCCAAAAGGAAAGGGCCCCGCT
Organism: Chelonia mydas; assembly: GCF_015237465.2. Lineage (NCBI taxonomy): Eukaryota > Metazoa > Chordata > Testudines > Cheloniidae > Chelonia > Chelonia mydas. The sequence continues at coordinate 108,378,287 of NC_057852.1, forward strand.
AAAACATCTGGGCCCTCCATGGCAGGGGCTGCCCCCACAGCCGTAGCCTCGTCATCGACCGCGACGCCCCTCCCCGCGGTTCCCTCCACCAGCTCTGCGAGTGCCCTTCCCCCGGGCCCCAGGACGTATGCCCGGGCGGTGGCAGGTTCCCCCTTGCCTGCCGCCTCGTCATCTCGCCCACCCACTGCCTCCGCTACCATCACCAGCAGCCGGGGCCCTTTTTCCGCCTTGACCAGGAGGCACGGTGTCCGTTGCCTCCTGGTGCCCACCTCACCCCACGTGGAGACATACGTGCAGGCGTTGGCGAAGGTGGTAGGACCCACGGCTATTGTGGCGGCCTCCAAGATGTATGGGAAGGTCGTTTTTTTCTTAGCTACGGAGGCTGCCGCCCAAGAGGCGGTGGAGAGGGGCCTGGTGGTGGGGGGGGGTGTTCGTCTCCCTAGAGCCGCTAGAAGACCTGGGCGTTCGCCTCGTCCTCACCTCTGTTCCTCCCTTTTTACCCAATGCTGCCCTGTTACCCGCTCTCTCCGCCCTGGGGAAACTTACCTCTGTCATCAGCTTTCTCCCGTTGGGCTGCAAGGACCCCACCCTCCGTCACGTCCTTTCTTTCCGCCGGCAAGTGCAGCTTCTACCGCCGGCGGGGGTGCGTGACGGGGAGGCGCTCGAGGGGTCCTTCCTAGTCCCCTACCAGGGAGCCCGCTATCGGGTCTTCTACTCCACCGGAGAGGCCCGGTGCTACCTCTGCCGCTCGGCCGGGCATGTCCGCAGAGACTGCCCTTTGGCCCGGAGGGGAGGGGCACCCGAGACCCCCGAGACCCGGCAGGATATCGGCCCCGTTGTTGCCGACACCCCTGGCTGCCCAGCACCTGAAACCAACCCTCCTCCTACTCAATCCATCGCTGCTCCCGCCCGGGCCCAGGAGACTTCTTCCCTACTACGCCCGGGCGAGCAAGGGAGTCCCACCCTTGCCATTTCCACTTCAGCAGAGCCTATGGAGGAGGGTGCGACAAAGATATTATCGGGCATAGGAGAGGGCCCACCCCAAGGAGAACCCCCTCCCCCTCCTCATGCTGCCTCACCGCTACCCCCCCGAACCCCTGAACCATCGCCTCCGCCCCCCGACACGACCCCTGCTAACCAGCCCCCAGACGACGCTATGGAGGGCTGGAACCTAGTCCAGGGGAAACGGAGCAAGCGGAAGGCTCGAGCTCCGCTGCATCCATCCGACGCGGAAGCCCCCCGGAAGACCAGGAAGGGAGGCACTGACATCGAGCCCTCCGCTACGACCACGAGTGAGGTCCATCCGCTGGTGTCGGGAGGGGAAGACAGACTGGCTTTGGAGGGCAGGACCCCCCCTCCACGGGAGACCCTCCCCTCCGAGGCCCCTGAGGACGCCCCTTTTGCCCGGATACCATCCGAACCCCCCGCGAATCCCGAGGCGACTGCTGAAGCGGGCCCTAGAGGAGAGGCCCCCGGGGTAGCAGGCGTTGGCCTCTCCTCCGTGTACGCGGAGATTGAGGCCCTAGATTTGACCCCGGTCACCCAGGGAGAGGATGATCTACTCCCAGCTGGCCTCGGGATGGGCAATTTCACCCCAGCCCCTTTTTCCCCAGGCTCCCTCCCCCTGCTTGCCTTCCTGGGCGAGCACCATGCAGAAGGTGGTCTACCACCTGATGCCACGGCCGCCAAGACCACCACGGAGTCAATGCCTAGCATTACTGGGAGCCCCCTCCCTTACCCCTTAACCCTCGACTCTGCTCAGGAGGCACCTTCCTTTAGCTGCTTGCCTCCTGAATCTCAGAGCCTTACCTCTGCCCCTGCCCCCACCCAGTTTACCCCCTCCTGCAATGCTCCTGCCGCCCCTGGGGTCGCAGATTCCCCCCAGGGAGCAGTTTCTGCACTTTTTAGTTGCGACCCATTAGGAGCTGCAATTTTTCCCCCGCCATCCCCTTCCACCCCAAGGCATGAAATGGATTTAACAACCCCAGCCTGTCAGACGCCCCGACGGTGGTCCGCACCCTGCCTACCCGCCTTAGCAGACCTCAAGGCTGTATTAAGAATCCCACCGGGGAGTACCCCGGGAACCGTAACCCCATCCCCCCATGAGCTGCGGCATGCACTACGGAAGTTCTTAGAACACACCCGTGGTGCCCGCAATAAAGTACAGCTAGCTCTTCAGCTCTGGGGGGACTTTGAACAAGTTTTTCAGGCCACAAGGGCCCTTATAAAGGAGGGCAGAGGGCACGGCAGGCGCGGTGCTACGGCCTACGAGCGGGCCCGCAACTTCCAAAGTGATCTACTCATTTATGAGATGGGTCACGGGTAGCTGCGCAACCCGCCGAGGGCCACAAACACTCCCGCCACTGAGAAACCCCCACCCCCCCAGCCCTCCGCATGATGCCCTTTATTATTGCAACCTTGAATACCAGGGGCTGTAGGATGGCTCTCCGCAGGTCCCAGGTGCTCTCTTACCTTCGGGAAGGGGGGTACTCTGTAGTTTTCCTGCAGGAGACCCATACGGACCTGACCTTTGAGGACAGGTGGCGGCTGGAGTGGGGGGACGGGGTCTACTTTAGCCACTTCGCGACTTGGCAAGCTGGAGTGGCGACCCTGTTCTCCCCCACCCTACAGCCCGAGGTGCTAGGAGTCACTGAGGTCGTGCCGGGCCACCTGTTGCACCTTCGAGTCCGTATGGAGGGGCTCGTGGTCAACCTTGTTAATATCTATGCCCCGCAAATGAGCCCAAAGCGGCCACAATTTTACCAGCGGGTGTCCGACTTTCGCGGCACCCTAGATTCGCACGAGTGCCTGGTCCTGGGAGGGGACTTTAACACCACCCTCAAGGAACAGGACCGCTCAGGCGCCGAGCCGAGCCCGGCTGCCGCGAATATTCTCCAGGGAATAGTTGAATATCACTCCCTAGTGGACGTCTGGCGTGACCATCACCCAGATGACACCTCCACGTTCACTTTTGTCCAGGTGGAGGCCCATCGGTCACACCACTCCCGGTTGGACCGTATTTATTTATCCCGTTTCCATCTTTCACAGGTTCACTCCTCCACCATTCGGCCGGCCCCTTTTTCTGACCATCATTTAGTTACCATAACGGTCTCCCTCCGTGCAGAGAGACCGGGGCCGGCCTATTGGCACTTTAACAATAGCCTCTTGGAGGACGAGAGCTTTGTGACGTCCTTCCGGGAGTTTTGGCTGGCCTGGTGAGAGCAGTGGCGTGCCTTTCCCTCGGTGCAGCGATGGTGGGATCTAGGGAAGGTACGCGCCAAGCTCTTCTGCCGCGACTACACTCGGGGCACCAGCCGACGGAGAAATGCGGCGATAGAGCAGTTGGAACGGGAGGTCTTAGAGATGGAAAGGCGCCTGGCCGCCAACCCCGAAGACCCGTCCCTCTGCGGAGCGTGCCAGGAGAAGCGGGAGGAGCTTCGGGCCCTCGAGGACCACCGGGCCCGAGGTGCCTTCGTCCGGTCCCGCATCCGCCTCCTTCGGGAGATGGACCGCGGCTCCCGCTTCTTCTATGCCCTGGAGAAAATGAGGGGGGCCAAGAAACACGTCACCTGCCTTCTAGCAGAAGACGGCACCCCCCTCACGGATCCGGAGGAGATGTGTGGGGGGGCCCGTGACTTCTACACAAGCCTTTTCTCCCCGGATCCGACCGATCCTGGCGCTTGCGGGGTGCTCTGGGAGGAACTCCCCACGGTCAGTGTGGGCGACCGAGACCGGCTAGAGCTGCCTCTCACCGTGGCCGAGTTCTCGGAAGCCCTCCGCCGCATGCCCACCAATAAATCTCCGGGCATGGACGGGCTGACTGTGGAGTTTTACCGCGCGTTCTGGGACATCCTCGGCCCAGACCTAGTCACTGTCTGGGCTGAGTCTTTGCAGGGCGGGGTCCTCCCTCTGTCGTGCAGGCGAGCGGTGCTCGCCTTGCTGCCGAAGAAGGGGGACCTCCGCGATTTACAAAACTGGCGTCCCGTCTCACTCCTTAGCACGGATTACAAAATCGTAGAGAAAGCAATTTTGCTGCGGCTAGGGTCCGTGATGGCGGACGTGATCCACCCAGACCAGACCTATACTGTCCCAGGTCGCTGCATTTTTGACAACCTATTTCTAGTCCGAGACCTTTTGGAACTCGGGTGGAGAGATGGTCTGTCGTTCGCCCTCCTGTCTCTTGATCGGGAGAAGGCGTTCGATAGAGTAGACCATGGGTACCTCCTGAGCACTCTGCAGGTGTTTGGATTCGGACCTCAGTTTGTGAGTTTTCTCCAGGTGCTGTATGCCTCCGCGGAGTGTTTGGTTAGGCTCAACTGGACCCTGACCGAACCGGTCAGCTTTGGGCGAGGAGTGCGACAGGGGTGCCCCCTCTCGGGCCAGCTGTACGCTCTGGCGATCGAGCCTTTCCTCTGTCTCCTCCGCAGGAGGTTGACGGGGTTGGTGCTGCGGGAGCCGGAGCTGCGGCTGGTCCTGTCGGCGTATGCCGATGACGTACTTCTCGTGGTCCAGGACCCGGGCGACCTGGCGCGAGTGGAGGCATGCCAGGCCATCTATTCGGCAGCCTCCTCCGCCCGAGTCAACTGGGTCAAGAGCTCTGGCTTGGCGGTGGGGGACTGGCGGCAGGCAAGCTCCCTCCCACCCGCGCTTCAGACCATCCGGTGGAGCGCGGGTCCTCTGCTCTATCTCGGCGTTTACCTTTCCGCCACGCACCCTTCCCTGCCGGAGAACTGGCAAAATTTAGAGGGCGGGGTGATAGAGCGGATCTGGAAATGGACGAGGCTACTCCGATGTCTCTCCCTCCGAGGGAGAGCACTGGTGCTTAACCAACTAGTCCTGTCCACGCTCTGGTACCAGTTCAGCACCCTGGCCCCGGCCCCGGGTTTCCTGACCCACCTCCGGAGATTGATTCTAGAGTTCTTTTGGTCAGGAATGCATTGGGCCCCTGTCGGAGTTCTTCATTTACCCCTGAAGGAAGGAGGGCAGGGCCTCAAGTGTCTGTACACTCAGGTCCGCGTTTTCCGCCTCCAGGCCCTGCAGAGGCTCCTTTACAGTGCAGGTAGTTCGACGTGGAGCATATTGGTGCACGCCTTCCTGCGCCGCTTCCAAGGGCTCCGATACGACCGGCAGCTCTTTTTTATCTTATCTTTGTCCGAGAGGTTTTCCGCGAGACCTCTCCGGGCTGCCGGTCTTCTACCAGGACCTCCTCCGGACCTGGAAACTGTTTCTAACGACCAGGTCCGTGGCGGCTACCGTGGGAGCAGATCTCCTCACGGAGCCCCTGCTACACAACCCCCAACTCCGTGTGCAGGTGGCGGAGTCCCGCTCGGTGCGCCAGAGGTTGGTCCTGGCAGAAGTCACGAGGGTCGGAGACCTCCTGGACTATGACCGGAGAGACTGGCTGGATCCCCTGACGCTCGCTCGGCGCATGGGGCTCTCCAGCCCTCGTACTCCCCGGCGCGTACTTCAGGAGGTGAAGGCCGCCTTGACCCCCGCTGCTCGGGCTTATGTTAACCGGGCCTTGCGTGAGGGCGCACCCCGCCCATCCTCTACCCCAGGCCCACCGGACCTTTCCATTGGGCCCCTACCCTGCCGATCCCGACAAACCCCTCACCCCTTCACTGCGAGCTAGCTCCATGAACTGCAGCCGGTCAGTTTTCAATTTGCACCACGGAATCATTTGTATACACTCACGCTTCACACCCTTCACGCCCACTCCCTGGTGTCCCACCCCGACACAAAGTGGCGGGACCTCCTGCCACCTTTGGAGGGTGAGCAACCTTGATGGGCCAGCCTGTACTCCACCTTGGTCCCGAGGCCTGTCGGGGACATCAGTCGGCGGCTCCTTCATGGAGCTGTGAGCACGGGCGTGTTTTTGACACAGTTTACTCCCATCCCGGATACTTGCCCTTTTTGTAATGTGAGGGAAACCCTGGCGCACATATATTTAGAGTGTGCCAGATTGCAGCCCCTTTTTCGGCTCCTCACAAATATTCTATTGCGCTTCTGGCTTCATTTCTCCTCTCACCTCTTTATCTATACACTCCCCATCCGTGGCCCCACAAAATCGCGGGATCTCCTGGTTAACCTCCTCCTAGCCTTGGCTAAAACAGCCATTTATAAAACCAGAGAGAGGAGGTTGGCCCATGAAACGTCCTGCGATTGTAGGGCCTTTTTCCAATCCTCAGTACATTCACGTATCCGGGCGGAGTTCCTCTGGGCAGCGTCCACCGACTCCCTTGACACCTTCGAAGAGCGGTGGGCGCTGTCCAGGGTTCTCTGCTCGGTGACCCTGTCCGGTTCCCTCCGTCTGACCCTTTAATTGAGGGGAAGAGCGAGAGACACCAGCCCCAGCCATTGCCGCTGTGGTTACCATCGTTACTGTCATCTAGGAGGGGTCCTATAATACGTGGGTGTCTACCTTCCCACCCCCAAACCGCCCACCCCGCAGCCGTGCCCATCTTGCCGGGCACTCTCAGGAGAGGGATAATCGGTGACACTGGGCGCGGCACTAGGTAACTCGAGGGGGTGGAAGACCACGAGTGTCGAGGAAGCCCCCCTGCTCTAGGCCACCAGGTAACTCAGGAGGGTGGAAGACCATGAGTGTCGAGGAAGCCCCCCCACTCTGGGCCCAGGCTAGCCTGAACACTTCTCCCTTCTGAAAGCTGCTGTGTTATACCTTCTGCTTGCGTTGTTTTGTTGCATACTTTGATCTGTTTCTTTGGTAATTCTTGTAATTGTCACAATAAAATTCTTTTCTGTTTCAAAAAAACCTTCCCTGTTACCTTATCCAGGGAAAAGGGACCTACTTAACCTGAGGCTAATATATCTTCCTTCTATCACTCTCCTATAGCCATCTGCCCTGATCCTGTCACAATACATACATAGAATCTATTTCCCCATGTTAAGTATCCTCACACCTTCTTGTCAGCTGTCTAAATGGGCCATCTTGATTATCACTACAAAAGTTTTTTTTTCTCCTGCTGATAATAGCTCATCTTAATTAATTAGCCTCTTACAGTTTGCATGGCAACTTCCACCTTCTCTGTATGTATGTGTATTTATATATCTTCTTACTATCTGTTCCATTCTATGCATCCGATGAAGTGGGCTGTAGCCCACAAAAGCTTATGCTCTAATAAATTTTAGTCTCTACGGTGCCACAAGTACTCCTGTTCTTTTTGCGGATACAGACTAACATGGCTGCTACTCTGAAACCTAACATTTAATGTGACTAACTCCTGTTAATCTTATTTCATGTGGACATTTTAACAAGTGTATTATGTGTTGTGTTAGCATATTTTTTAGTTTGTGGAAATAATGCACATTAGTACTTGTGGGGGGGGGGTAAGAGTGACCCCAAAATAATCCTGTTTATGGCCCCCAATGGGCTAGCATGATCTCTGTCTGGATGAATGAGTATTTAATTATTTATACAAAATAGAACAGCTTTAACTGGAGAGATTGAGAGACTCAGCGTGGAATATGTCCTGGGAGGTTCAAATTCCAAGTTCAAATACCTTCTCTATATTAGGCAGAGAGGGGAATTGAAACTGGTTCTCCCACATCCCAAGTGACTAAAGGTTGTAAGAGTGACACCTCTTCCTCCAGCCATTTTTGTATGAGTTTAGAGATACCAACACATGCCTCCTGGATCAGGTTCTGAAGGAAAGATAGGCAGAGGAATGCCTACTGTGTGAGTTCCATTGAGGTTTACGCATGAGTTAGATACCGAGTGGCTGGGTGGGGTGACTTTTTTTTTTTTTTTTTTTCTTTTTCATCAGACATGAATGCATTGTGGATATTATTCTTCATTAAGGACCAGATTCTAATCTCAATTACACAGTGTAAATCTGGAGTCACTCCACTGACTTCAACTGTTTCTGAACTCCATTGCTCAGATGGGTTAGGTGGATTTATACCAGCTGGGGATCTGGCTCCAAGTGTCAGTCAAGATAACAGGGTAGAAATAGTGATACATGGCAACCTTTAAGCAAAATGTCATTTGCGTTAATGCCACAGCTGAAAAGATGGCCTGGAAGATATGCCTTTCACCATTTTACTCAACGTATTATTTAGAGTGTAGTAGCACCTAGGTGATTTCCAAGTGCATAGCAAGTCGTAGTCACTACCCAGAGGACCTGGGGTGGGGGGGAATTAGGTATAACATATGAGCAAAGTGGTCAGAGTGGTGATTGGCAAATGTTATGTTCTCCCCAAATTCTGAGTGTTTGTTTTTAAGTATATTCTGGAAGACACTAATGTTGTATTGTTACCAGAGCTGGTTTGAAATGGCTTTTTATTTCCTATGGAAAATTTAGACTTTGTAAATAAGTAAATATCCTGAACACCAAAAGCCTGAACATTTTTGGTGATCAGTTTTCTGATGAAACATCAAAAATGTTCAAGGACAGCACACAGTTTCTATGGAAAACATAGGTTTAGTCTAAAAACCCAGTTTTCCAATGAAAAGTTTTCAACCATCCCTAAATTTTTACACCATAATGCAATTTATACAGAGTCTGCTGTAGAGTAATTGTGAAATGTTAGTTTACTTTCTCTGATTCAAGTTTTGCCTAACTCAAAAAGAACTACAGGTTGGGTCTGTTGTGATATCTTCCACTTGACAGCTGAAAATCTGGGGATCATCTTGACCTATTACCTAAATTAATGCAAAATTGTCAGCAGCTATATTTAGAGATGACCCAACATTGAGGTAATATACTTTTCTTCTGAATTCCCCAGTTTGTCAATGTAAATTATACACACATCCCCTTTAAATATTGCCTTAGAATTTGATCCACTGAGTTCAAATGAATGTAAGAGTCTAGGAACCAGAAGAGGAGTCTAAAAAGAACAACTAATAAAAGGGTATAAGAATGTGCTGATTATAAAAAGACCTGTTCCACCAAAGTGTAGATCCCAATGGAAAAAAAAATCAGCGAAGACTGAAACAATGCCACCATGACTAAAAAGCAGAGTAATAGAGGCTGCTAGAAGGGAAAAAGGCATACTTTAAAAATTGGAAGTCAAATCCTAGTGAGGAAAATAGGAAGGAACATACATTTTGGAAAGTCAAACTAATAGTACGATAAGGCAGGCCAAGAAAGAATTTGAAGTACAACTGGCTAACGACACACAAACTAATGGCATTTTTTTTTAATTAATCAGAAGTAGGAAGGCTGCCAAACAGTCAGTGGGGACCACTGGATGATCGAGTTGCTAAAGGAGCAATCAAGGAGAACAAGGCCATTGTGGAAAAGCTACATGAATTATTTGCATTGGTCTTCACTGCAGAGGATAGGAGGAGATTCTCACACCTAAGCCATTCCTGTTAGGTGACAAATCTGGGGAACTGTCCCAGATTGAGGTGTCAGTAAAAGAGGTTTTAGAACAAATTAGTAAATTAAACAGTAATAAGTCACCAGGACCAGATGGACAAAGTGTTCTGAAGGAACTCAAATATGAAATTGCAGAACTACTAGCCATGTATGTAAATTAGCCTCTGTACTAGATGACTGGAAGGTAGCTAATGTAATGCTAGTTTTTAAAAGGTCTGCAGGGCGATTCTGGCAATTACAGGCCAGTAAACATGACTTCAGTAGCAGGCAAATTGGTTGAAACTATAGTAAAGAATAGAATTATCAGACATATAGATGAACACGATATGTTGAGGAAGAGTCAACAGGACTTTTGTAAAGAGATATTCTGCCTCATCAATCTATTAGAATTCGTTGTGGGTGTGAACAAGCACATGGGCAAAAATGGTCTAGTCAATATAGGGTACTTAGAGTTTTCAGAAAGCCTTTGACAAAGTCCCTCACCCAAGGCTCTTAAGCCAAGTAAGTAATCATGGAATAAGAGAGAAGGGTCTCTCATGGATTAGTAACTGGTTAAAAGATAGGAAACAAAGAACAGGAATAAATGGTCCATTTTCAGAATGGAGATAGGTAAATAGCGGGTGTGATGTTGTACTCTATATGGTTTTATGAAAATATGCTAATGAGTGTGAATATAATGTAACTAGAATATGCTTCATGCAAAAGGTCTCTTGTAAGGTATCATTATAAAGCTTATAATCTACTGTGTGTGGTCATCCTATTTGTATAAATGTATCACTCTTGAATATGAAATATAACTCTGAGGGCCTATTGTAATTATGAAAAGTGTGGGCCCATGGTGGGTGGTTTGGAATCTTGATGGCTCCCATCAACTAGGACAATTGACTGTAGATGGCTATGTTTACTTGTAAGTTTTCCTGTATACCTGTGTGCTGGCAAGTGGGTAATGAAGTCTTACAGTGACATGTGATCATGTCAGCTGAACTGGAATCCATCTTTAATCTGGTGCTTTTCCATTTAGAAGGAGGGGTGGGAACCCAGAGAAGGACAAAGGATTCCCACCTTGTGCAAAAGATATATAAGGGGGTGGAACAGAACAAAGTGGCTGCAGTCATGAGAAATCCCTTAGCTACCACCTGAGCTGGAACAAGGGCTGTACCCGGGGAAAGAATTGTGCCCAGACTAGGAAGGCGTCCAGTCTGTGATAGAAGCTTATTGGAACATCTCTGAGGGTGAGATTTCATCTGTAATCATTTTCTTACTGTATTAGGTTTAGACTTGCATGTTTTATTTTGCTTGATAATTTACTTTGTTCTGTCTGTTATTACTTGGAACCACTTAAATCCTACTTTTTGTATTTAATAAAATCACTTTTTACTTATTAATTAACCCAGAGTATGTATGTATTACTAACAGCTGTGCATATCGCTCTATCAGTGTTATAGAGGGTGAACAATTTATACAGGGTAAAATGGATTTATCTGGGGTTTGGACCCCATTGGGAGCTGGGTACCTGAGTGTTGGAGACAGGAACACATCTTAAGCTTTTTCAGTTAAGCCTGCAGCTTCTGGGGGATGTTGTTCAGACCTGGGTCTGTGTGTGTAGCAGCCTAGCGTGTCTGGCTCGAACCAGGCACTGAAGTCTCAAGCTTCCAGGAAAAACGGGCTCAGAGGTAGTCTCAGCACATCAGTTGGCAGTGATCCAACCCATCACAGCGGGGTCTCCCAAGGAACCTGCATTGTTCAATTTATAAATGTATCTGGAAAAAGGGGTGAACAGTGAGATGGCAAAATTTGGAGATGCTACAATATTACCCACGATAGATAAGTCCAAAGCTGACTGAGAAGAGTTACAGAGGGATTTCAGAAAACTGGGTGACTGGGCAAGAAAACAGCAGATGAAATTCAGCATTGATCAATGGAAAGTAGTGCACATTGGAAAACATAATCCCAGCTATGTATACACATTGATGGGGCTTAAATTAGCTGTTCCACTCAAGAAAGATCTTGGAGTCATCCTGGATTTTTTTTTTCTAAAATCATCTTTTCAATGGACAGTTGCAGTCAAAATAGCTAACAGAATGCTAGGAACCAGTAGGAAAAGGATAGATAATAAGACAAACAATCATAATATCTCTATATAAATCCATTGTATGCCCATACCTTTAATACTGCATGCAGTTCTGATCAGCCCATCTCAAAAAAAAAATATTAGAATTGGAAAAGGTACAGAAAAGAGCAACAAAAATTATTAAAAGAGATTAAAAAGACCAGGAGTATTCATCTTAGAAAAGAGTCAACTAAGGGAGATATAATAGAGATCTATAAAATAATGAATGGTGTGGAGAAAGTGAACGGGGAAGTGTTGTTTACCCCTTTCATATATACAGGAACTAGAGGTCACCGGATGAAATAAATAGGCAGCAGGTTTAAACAAATAAAAACAATGCACAGTCAGCCTGTGCAACTCTTTTCCAAGGAGGTGTTGTGAAGGCCAGAAGTAGAAATGGGTTAAAAAAGAACTAGATAAGTTCATGGAGGATAGATCCATCAATGGCTATTAGCCAAGATGCTCAAGGACATGTGTGTCCCTAAACCTCCAACTGGCAGAATCTGGGACTGAATGATGGGATGGATCACTCAAAATTACCCTGGTGTGACCCAGTCTGGCCTTATGTTCCTTAATGTACAACTTCTTTTCAGTTCCTTGGCATGTAATTTACATTAATTTTGATTCATTTACAGTTCTTTACACATTGGTGAATGTGTATAAGTAAGTCTAAGGGAGGAGTTTAACTTAGGGTATGTCTACACTATGGGGATTCTACTAGCATAGTTATGTCAGCCTAGATATGATGGCATAATCCCTTAGTGTAGACGCAGTCTAAACAAATAGAGGGTTATTTTTCCATTGGTGTAGGAATACCACCTATCTGAACAATGGTAGCTATGCTGACAGAAGCATTCTTCTATCAACATAGCTGCACCTACGCTAGGGGTCAGATCAGCATAGCTATGTTGGTCAGGATGAGATTTTCTCACATCCCAGACTGATGTGGCTATGTTGACCTAACTTGTAAGTGTAGACCAAGCCCTAGTGTAAAGGATTCTGAATGTACAGGAGTCTAAGTTCCACCATCACTTCTGACTTAACCTCATTAGTACAGAGTTCTTTGGAAAATATTTTCTCCATGATGCGTCTCTCATAACTATTCCAACAGGATCTTGCAAAATATTTTCACTTTAAGCTCTCCTTCCCCATAGCATCATTCTTGTTTTATTCTCAGTGCTGATCATGCTTAAGCTTTGTTTTCTAAATTCATCACTCAAGTTCAGTGAACCTGCTTTGTAAACCTGAAGTACCAGTACTGCATGTAATTAATTCTATACTGAGCTACATGTCTCATTAACATCTTCTGCAGGTTCCCATCGCAGATAATTATTTCAGATAAATTATTAGCTTAATCCCTTTACCATTTTTGCCACATTATAAAATAGCTATACAAAATATTTAAAATTAGAGGAGGAAAAATGTAGGTATGCGTCCAAGCTCAACCCACAAAATAAGCTCTGCCCATTTGTATAGTCAGAATGAGAAACTGCTTGCAGTAGATTGGTCATATTTTGAACAGCTAAACAGTCATGCTCTCCAAGTACCACTGGGATCCTAGAGGATGATTCTCGCTTGGTGGGGCTGCATTAATCCCATGGGCTCTGCTAACCTCCTTCGGCATGACACCTTCTTGATTTGTGAGAAGAAGTGGTAGTATCTCCCAAATCCCACCCATTTGTGGCATCAAAATGAGGCATCACTCACAGTAAATTGTACAGCTCTGTGATACTCCCCCTCTTCTTACAATGCAGAATGAAATAACTAACCCTGACACTTAAAGTAACTCAGATGCTCAGTAATGACACCTCTCTGAGAAGAATGGGCAGCCTGCATCTCTGCAGACCCATGTAGATCTCTCTGGCGAAGTTATACCTGATTCACATTTCTAAGGTTTTCTTCACAACCATACTGCTAGAGACTTATTTTTAAAAAAATAAAGGCTGAGGGCAAGTCTAGGCTACAGCACTACATCGGTACAGCTTCGCCGACGCAGCTGCACCGATGTAGCATGTCTAGTGAAGACATGCTATGCCAATGGGAGAGTGCTCTCCTGTTGGCATAATTACTCCACCTTGGTGAGAAGCAGAAGCTATGTCAGTGGGAGAGCGTCTCCCACCCACATAGCACTGGTGTGGACAGCATAAAACTTGCGTCGCTCAGGGAGGCTTTTTCACACCTCTGGGCGACGTAAATTATATTGACTTAGGCTGTAGTGTAGACCTGCCCTGAGATTATGGAGAATAAAAATGGCCTCAGAGGTGCTGTGCAACTATGTATCAGCTCTGTCCAAGTCCTGTGTTTAAAGTAGTAGAGGATTAACCTTAACTGTGACCTCAGCAACAATAACACATATTTTGTGTTGACACATGTATTGCTTAAAGATTTGTCTTGGCTAGACTTTTGTACTTTGAGTTAATTTAACTCAAGGTATTTAACACATTTATAAAGGCCAGCATGGATACTCCTTACATGTTTGATCCAGGCTACAAACATTTGTTCTTTAGCAACTCCAAAGTCTTGTATTCACTAGGAAAAAAGGTTTGGTGTTATTTAATGTCAGCTAATACATGGGAACTAACGAGGTAAAATTCTAGACAAACAGGGCAGTTTGTAGTTTTCACGTGTTAGCAGGTTTACCTTGACTTGCTCAGACCTCTGAACATTACAAACTGCCTTGTCTTTACTAGGATTTTACCGCATGTCAGTGACACCATGTTAGCTTACATGAGGTAAGGTGTGAACACCCTTTTATTTCCTAGTGAAGACTCACCATAAGTGTTTGTGGTGTAAATGTGAGACTGGAGTCAAGGTTGCAGTGTGAATGAAATTAATATGTTCTGTGTAGTGTGTGCATGTCAGTTGGAGCTCGAAGGAAATTCTTTGTGAAGTTAAGGAATCTGTCAATGAAAATACAGTGTGTGAATATAAATGCATTGTAAATAAGATGGACACACTTCACTGGTCATTGCCTTGTTTTTAATGATTTCTTATTTTAATGATTGTTAATGATGAGGCTGAACTTTGCCCTTATTCCACTGTAGCTATTTTTTAACTTTTTAGTTGGAATATAAAATGAGTCACATGTGCTGGTCTGATCGCTGTGGACAAGAATCAGTTATGTTTTGTCATAGGTGGGGATGAGGGGAAGGGTCTCAAAATCTGTATTGCAAGTCCACCCCAAAAGTGTGGAGACAGTCAATGCAAACAGATTGGGATTTCCAGTCAGACTATTCATTCAGTCCTAGATTTAACCATGTTGTAGGCTACTTTTTTAGAAGAAATACCAGCAAATGCCTTTAGAACAGTGTGGGTGATCAAATACCTGCTGTATTATGGATGATATGTTTCTGAGTGATTAGTCAACCTATTTTTCTGCAGAAGTCTGATCATATGTTTGCACTTGAACAATTATCAATTTAATGTGGAGTATGTCTCAGATGTCAACAAGAAGAAATTAGTGCATTTTTCATCGACAATTGGAAGTTTTCACACCAGCAGCTAACATTTCCCAGCATAAAATTATCTGCTGGAAATGGTGTGCAGGCACCTAGGAGTTCAAATAAGAAAACAGGAAATTCAGAACATTTTTCAGTTGCACCATTGCTCATCTGATTCTTTGACCAGCTATTCTGGAAGGAGGACAGCAGACTCTTGACGTGGTTTAATTAAACCACAACTTTATTTTTAAGTGTCTGGGAATACTCAACAGATAGAAGTGTACAGTGAAGGCAATTCCATAATCATTTTAATATGTACCTGGGGGGTTTCCGTCAGCCCTCCCCCTTACACATCCTGGTCCCCAGCCCACCCACGGCTGGGACCTCACCATTCCCACCCCTCAAATAATGGTTATGGGGGGGAGGCTATAAAAGAAAGAGGGGATTAGTTCCTTGCCATACCAGTCATAGGAACCCTGAACCCTATGGAAACCCTGCATTGGATATCCGCCCCATATTTACATAATGAGTTGCAACAGCATAGCCTAAGTCCTATTTCATCTTCACCACAACTAAGCTCCACTGAACCTGCTGTGGGCAAGGTGAAAGAAACCTCCACTTTGCCAATATAGTAGGGAGGGAAAAATTCCTTCCCAGCCCACCCGAGACGGAAGCAACTAGCGCTGTGCCACTCGCAGATCCTGACAAAACCTGGTTTCCTCACTTCCATGGGTGGGGGTGGAGGGCTGCTTTGCCTGGTCCAGATAAAAGAGGGCTTTTCCTGCACTGGCATGGTTCTATTCAGTCCCCCCTCTCTTCCAGCTAGCTGGGAGAGGAGGGGTGGAAATGGTCAGCATCCCCAGGCTGACCTGGTCTGCAGCTGCAGCAGAATGTCACTCTCTGGCTCTCTAGGCCTTAGAGGACAACACACCTTTTCCAACAATCCAGACAGCGACATCCATTTCTTAAGTCATTTGTATTCAGAAGGTGTTTTAGACAAATGTTCCAATCATCATTGCTATGGCTGTCTGACATATGACAGTGATGGAATATCTGGGTATTAGATAAAAAAAAAAAAAGAAAAACAAAGACCAAGAAACAAAAGACTAGAACAATTCTGTAGCTAAGAATTTAAGGTAGAAGACAGCTGTTAGAAAACTGTATATAAAAGCAATCAGAAATGGTAATTTGCATGGATACAGGGAGGGGATCCAGGCTCACAGACAGGACCATGCATAACCAGTCAAAACCCTTTTGACCAACCTCATTTCCCCTAGTAGAACCATGCTAGTTTTACTATCAGTGCAACCTCTACAGTTAGAGAAGCATGGACAGGATCTGTCCCTTGGTGTATGGTTTTAGTAGTCTCATAAATCACAGTAAAGTGATTGTTTATGCATGTGATTTTGCAATCTGCCTTTTAAAAATAATCTAGGTATGTCTCCAAAATGAAACACATACTTTCTCTTAGTTTTCAATAAGGAAGATAATCTGGAACGCATGAAAGTAGTACACCTGATGGAAATGAGTGTTTAGATATGGAAATTACCACATCTGAGGTGGAAGAGAGACCTTACGAGCTTAATGCATTCAAATCAGGGGGACTGGATAATTTCCATCCCAGAATACTGAAAGAACTGGCACATGAGATTGCTTGTCTGGTAGCAAAGATTTTTAATATATCTATTTGGGGGTTCTATCACATGACTAGAGAATAGCAAACACAGCATCTATATTTAAGACAAGAAAATAATCCAGACCTGTTAGTTTTGACCTCAATAGTATGCAAGGCTTTAGAACAAATTGTGCAGGAAATAATTAAATTCATGGAGGTAAACGGTAAATGGGATGTAATGCAACATAGGTTTACCAAACATAGATCATGCTAGGCTAACCTGATTTCCTTCTTTCAGAAAATAACTGATTTTTTTTCATAAGGGAAGTGCAGTATATGTAACATACTTGGACTTCAGTAAAGCATCTGACACAATACCTCATGGAATATTATTAGTTAAATTAGGGAAGATGGGCATTAATATAAGAACTGTAAGTAGATAAAAAACTGACTAAAAGGGAGATGGTAACAGGTTGTGCGGAAAGGTGAATTTTTGGACTGGAGGGAGGTTACTAGTGGAGTTTCAAGGATCCATCTTCGGAACCAATCTTATTCACTATTTTATTAATGACCTGTGCACAAAACATAGGCATGTGCTAATGATATTTACTGATAATACAAAGGTGGGAGGCATCGTCAATACAGAGGAAGGTCAGATTATACAAGATGACCTTGAAGAAGGGAGTGACAGAAATGGTATGAAATTCAGTAGTATGAAGTGCAATATCATGCACTTAGGGCCTAATAATAATAATTTCTGCTACAAGCTAGAGACTCATCAGTTGGAAGCAACTGAGGAGGAGAGAGACTTGGGTATGCGAGTAGATTCCAGGATGACTATGAGCTACGAAAGTGATGCAGCTGTGCAAAAAAGGCAAATGCAATCCTAGGATGTAACAGGCAAGGAATTTCCAGTAGAGCTAAAGTAGTATTAATGCCATTGTACAATTCTAGTCACCCATGTTAAAAATAAATATCTAAATAAACTGGAACAGGTGCCAAAAAATAGCTACTCTGATGAGTAGGGGAATGAAGGGCCTATCTTATGAGAGAAGAAGGAAAGAGGTTGACTTGTTTAGCCTAGCAAAAAGAAGGCTTAGAGGGGATATGATTGTTCTCTATTAATACATTAGAGAAGGCGAAGAGCTATTTAATCTAAAGGACAATGTTTGCACAAGAACAAATGGATATAAAGTGGCTATGGACAAATATGGGCAGGAAATTAGAAGAAGATTTCTAAGGTCAGAGGAGTGAGGTTCTGGGACAGTCTTCCAACAGGAGTTGTGGGGCAAATACCTTAATTAGTTTTAAGAGAGAAATGGACAAATTTATGAGCTTAATTGTATGATGGGGTTGCTTGTGAGGAGGCAGGGATCAGGTGCCCTAGGACTCACTTCCAGTTTGCGTCTTATGTTCCTAAAAGCTCATGCTGCAGGGTTTCAGCTGTCTACTGTCAGAGGTCAGGAAGGATATCCCCCCAACCCATGTATTTTTTTTTATTCATTCATTTAAAAAAAAATCTCCTTCTTCTGAAGCATCAGGGGCATTCACAGCTGGAGATGGGACATAGTCTGGAGAAAGCCAGAGCTCTGAGATGGCACTGATCATTCTCTCTCTCAGGTGCTTGGCTGGCTGGTTCTTCCTCACGTGCTTAGGGTCTAACTGATCGCCATGTGTGGGGTCAGGAAGGAGTTTTTTCCCAGATCACACTGGCAGTGATCTTGGGCTTCCCTCACCTCCCCCCCCTTTTTTTTTCTGCAGCATGTAGATGCAGGTTGATTATATGGGTATATCTCACTCAATCGTTTCCCTGCCACTCTGTGGGCCACAGGCATCAATGCACCTCCGTTGCTTCTAGTCTCTGCCTGTGGCACGTAACAGTCTGGTCTTCTATGGGTGGTAATACTTCGGTCTAATTTTGGTTGTTGGGTTTAGCTGCAGGTGCTTGTTGGTGGCCTGTGACATACAGGAGGTTAGACTAGATGATCTGGTCCCTTCTGGTCTTAAACTCCATGACTATTTACACACATGCCCAGCCTTCTGTGGTATTTTTATTTATTTATTTTGGAGCCCTTTTCCCTATCTTTGCCTCCTGCACGTTTCATTTCAACATTATCTTTCTTTATCTTTTCCTGCTCTTTTGTGTTTTTCCATTAGCTCAGCCTTCCAAGCCTATATTGCTAAACATGTACTGTTTTGCAACTTCCTCTGTTTGGCAAGCAAAGTTCTCATCTTTCCCCTTCGTTGTTAACCTAATCCTGAAAGGTGCTGAGCACCTGCCTTTCCCAGGGCTTGTCACTAGGAGCAGCAGGTGTTTAGCATTTCTTAGAGGTCAAGCTCCATTTGGAGCCTTTAGTCCTATGACTATTTTGTCACTATCTATTTCATCACATACTTCCCAATCTGCATAATTTTCTGATAAATGATATAGAACTGCTGTAAACATGTCTGCCATCAAACCCCTCTTCGCATCACAGATTCAATTTTGCACACTTGTTTGAGTTTTAGCTGCTGTTAGATTGTAGATAAATAAAATATTATTTAAATCAGTGTATTATTTATGTGTCTTCTCTGCATTCTCTCATAAATTTGATACCAGTCTGAACTGCATAGGTGGAAACTAAACATAAACAAATTCAGACTAGAAATAAGACACACATTTTTAACAGTGAGGTTAATTAACCATTAGAACAATTTATCTAAGGTTGTGGTGGATTCTCCACCACTTGGTGTCAATGTAGGAATTAATAGGTGAAGTTCTATGGTCTGGATTATGCAGATTGCCAGATAAAATGATCACAATGGCTCCCTCTGCACTTAAAATCTAAAGGTCTAGGAATTTCTCAAATTCTCACATATATTTTGGGGTGTTCATGATTCTTAAAATTGAAATGTCCAAGGATTTCCTAGCTTCAAATTCTGCTCAGTTTGGTAATGAGCCACAGATAGTTACCAACTGGCTGATTAGTTATATGAGAAATGTTAGTGACTTCAGACGAGTGCCCTGTGAAGAGGTATCCACATGACTGGAGAACCACCGCATAACTGGCAAACCTGCTCACACAGTACCTCAAATGACTGAAGCTGAATCTCAGTAGTGGAACAGGGTAGGGACAGATACAGCACTGCTGGCACCTATGCTAAGTCTGCTTTGTAGCAAAAGTTAGTCACTTTCCAGTGCTATCACTCCAGGACCTCTTACAAGTATTAATGTCTCTTACAGTAAAAGTCAAGTGCTATCACATCTGAGATTTAGCCCTTGTTAGCCCTTTTTATTTGGGGGTGGGGGCAGGTGGCAAGCTAAAGAATTTTCCTGGAAGAATTAGAAACAATATACATACTGAAGTAAAATATTTCTACTGTAATTTAAACCAAAACAATTAGGCCCAAAGAATAAAAAACAAAACTAAAAACTTTGTGGGACTGGATCACAATTGGTGGCTAGCTGATAACTGGCTCTTTTCAAGTTGGTTAAGTTTCACTGTGTTTGCTATATTTACTTTTTGATTTAATATAGTGCCTGTAAGCTTTGGCTATTAGGCAGAGATGACAGTCAAAATTCCCCATATGTATTAATCTTTAATCACATAAAGCTGCCTTTTCTTTTTTTTATGTTAATTGTTTCTTAAATATTTTTCAGGAGTTATGGCCAGATCTTCACCCCTGCCCAGCTGCTTTGTCTTAATGAGGGATGTTGCCCTAGAGGGGCATCCAGGGATTTCTCTGACCATCCTTGAATGCCATACACCTGCATAGCTGGCTCTGGGCCTCCCACTGCTGCCCAGTAGAGTACAAGATGTATCTGGGGGTGAGGATCACCAGCTGGTGTACCAGTCCCTATGAGACTAATTTACAGTAGCCTTTAGGCTGTTTTAAATTATTCTGGGGACCTTTTCAGCTCCTGCCAGGTGCCTGATTGGGTAATGGAAGAGTGGCTTAGAGCAACCACCCTCAAAACTTTCCTCCCCCCACCTACAGTTCCTTCAGCAGTGTTGAGCCTTACCCCTTACTGTTTGATGTGAAATTGATCTGTGTCAGAGAGATCAATTTAAAAGGGTCTTTTTGTTGATATATGCTTCTCATCTTGAGAATTAGATTTAGTGCCCTTCCCATGGAAGGCAAGGATGGCACCTGCTATGAGTATATTTTGTGTCCCCAAGTGGACCCTATTATGTCCCCCATGAGTGTACTTTATGGTCCTCAAGTAGAGGAACCTTCCTTGTGAAGAACCATTGGCGAGTACTTTTTCTGTTTTACACTGTGAAGTGTTTAATATACTCTCAGCATAGGGAAACTAACCCATTTCTCTACCTGTGCATGAGACAAGTCTGATCCTTTTTTCTGTTTCTAAAGCAACACAAGCTAATGTGTTCAAGCCGTGTTATTCAGTGATACCAGCAATGCTGATGGCAATGTAAGCAGCATTTCTGTGGAACACGGTTTATCAGTTGTACTCCCTTTGCTTCCTGGCAATCTAGCCTTTTAGTAGCAGGGCACAAATAGTGAGAGAGTAATGCATACAGAATGAGGGTTTACCATTTTACAGTAAAGATATTTAGACAATAGAAATAGTAGAAAATTAAATTTTTCCAAAATACTAGGTACTTTTAGGTAAATGAAATTTTAGGACAAAGTTCGTGTAATATACCCTTTTAGTAACGAAGTGTATGCTCAGATCATTGTGTCTCCTTTATTCCTCCACTCTAGATAAGCTAGTGCAAGATGTAAATGTTCACTACTAAAAATTCAACTGGGTTAAAAGGATGACTTGTGGTATAGTGATGATACACAAAAGCAGCCCCTTACCTTGGAACACTTCCCTTTGTTATTGCTTGGTCAGTATTCATTCTCCTCACTGTTAAATTGCCCTATTATAAGAACTGTTTTCTCAGCATGCCTTTATGGGGTCTCGGCCTTTGGCAGAGACAGGCAGCAGCAACCCTAACATGGGGCCTTTAGATGTGAGCGGGCTCGTGCCCTCCCATCTCCAGAAGCTCAATAGATGCAGCCCTAATATGACCATTTTGCCTCTCACTGGTGCTCCATAGCCAACCCTCTTGTACTTTGGTAAGTATTTTTAATTCCAGTTATGTTTTTCTCCAGTTTCTCCCTTTTCATTCCTGAGCAGTTTGGCACAGTCTAACACTCATCCTACCCAGATCATTGGCTTCTCTTCTTATGTAAACTGTAGAAAATATAGTTGCTTATGAGTGCAAATTCTCCATATTAAAGTTCAAAGAATCATACAGATCATGGTGACATTTTGAATGTAGGTCAGCATATATAGCTTGACTAACAATTTCATCTGTCAAAAAGTTGATGAGGCAGTTAGGGGAAACAATAGGTGAGGAAAATACCTAGTAGAGAGGTCATGCTTGTTTTAGTGCATGTTGCCAATTGAGGTATTTCAAAAATTACATTTCTTATTATCTTATGTTGTTCTAATGTCTCTGAAGTATTCTGAGCCCCATTTGTTACACGCTGCCAGTAAAGATAACAGCAGATATTTTTTGCTTTCATTAAAACCTTTGTATTGGTCATTAAAAAGAAAGACAGGTTTCAGAGTAGCAGCCGTGTTAGTCTGTATTCGCAAAAAGAAAAGGAGTACTTGTGGCACCTTAGAGACTAACCAATTTATTTGAGCATAAGCTTTCGTGAGCTACAGCTCACTTCATCGGATGCATTCTCACGAAAGCTTATGCTCAAATAAATTGGTTAGTCTCTAAGGTGCCACAAGTACTCCTTTTCTTTTTAAAAAGAAAAAGTAACATAGATCTTTTGCAATATTAAACAAAGGTTTTTCACACTCTGCATTACCAAAATGACAGGAGACCATCTGACAGACCTTTTAAAGGTGAAAGGACACATTGTCTGTTTACTTTTTTCATAAGAACAGGCAAAATTCTTATGCTAATAATACTTTGTACTTCCAAGTCACTGCGTATCAGGAAATCTCAAATTGTATTGTACGTCCTTAGCTATTTGTCTGTAATGTGTGGAAGGAAACATTGTGGTGTGATGGGGGACTTCAGCATATGAGTGTGATGGGGTATGGACCCCACACAGGCTCCAAAAAGGTTAATATGGTCTTGAGAGGCCAATTAATATATCAGGCTGCATCTGGAGGAAAAGCCAGGCTTAATTAAGGATGAAGATCAGCTGGGAAAAGAGCTAGGTGCTGACGATAAGGTAAGGCATTTCAGAGCAGGCAATAGGCTGCAGGTAAGGAGTGAGGCAATTTGTAGTCACTCTGAAATTAGGTAACAAAGAAACCAGGAGAGTTGAGGAGGAAATCTAGGGGGAGAGTAAGCCCTAAGATCCTCTCTGAATTAGAAAAGTCTGACAGAAGGCCAGGTGAGAAATGAACCAGTCATGGAGAGTAGAACAAGCTCTGTTAGTAAATCCTGATAAAAGGATAGGACCCAGACTTTCAGGGTGAGAGCACCAGGGGTGCTGGAACAGGGGAAGCCACGGGGCCATGCTCCCCACTTTTTACTAGCTGTAAGGGTGCGTAACAGGGGGTGGGACCCTGATTTGGGCACCTCCCTCCCATGCTTTTAGGGACCTTCTGCTGTTCATGAAGAGTTCTGTGAGGTGTTCAGTGGAGATAAAGAGCCAGGGGAAATTAAGGGGTAAATCTAAGAAGGGAGTAAATTGATTAAGTTTAAAAATCTTAGTTTGGGATTTTGTTAGGGGATTCCAGGAAAGGGTCCTGAGAAGAAGGGTTAACCTAGAGCGGTTGCAGGAGAGAAGGCCTGAGAAAGATTGGGTAGAAAGAAGCCTAGGGAGGCAGCAGCAGGGAGTTGCTGGTTACAGGGTCCCTTGGTTGGAGGTCGGTTGGTGAACTCACAAACTGCCAGGGAAGCTGGCATGAAGTGCCCCTCTCCCCTATATAAGGGGATAAGGACAGTGGAAACCTGGGGGCAAGGACCGTGGAATCCAGAGTTGGGGCTAGAGACTTGGACTTCTATTTGTGGGACTGTGTTATCCTGGAAGGGAGGGACTTAAATCATTACCTGCCCTGAGGGCCAACTTATAGAAGAGAGGTCACTGGAGCAGTCATCTGCAGAGGGTGCAAGATGGAGAGAGAGCTACTGTGCCATGTCAGGCCACAAGGAGGCGTTCCAGTGAGTGAAATTCTTCACAGGAGTGATATGATGGAGGTCTTGTGCAGACAGTAGTAAGACGTTGCTGGAGTTTTTGAAGATTACAGATCACTTTCTAACAGGTATTGCAATATGAGGTAATATTTTGACCTCTTTATGATGCATAAACATGAATTAATCACTGTACTCATAGTTGGTTTCCTAGGGACCAGTGATCATGAACTGACTACACTCTGTTAGGCAAAAAGATTCTTTTCCCCAAGAATCTGGCAAGCACAGACAATACTGAAGGGGATTTATTCACGGTACCAGGAAGACTGACAAGCAGCTTCAAAAATATGGTGCCATAGCAGCCAGTTATATACATTCCCTTATCAATTCATTCGCATTTATCTGTACATACAGAGACAGACACTGTTACAAATCAAGAGAGAACCCTAAACAAAGATTAAAAATAGGAACAGTACGTATGTATAAAGGTCATCCTATTGCATCAAGCATCTATGGCGACCTTGTGGGGGAAGGAGGCGGGGTGGGGATGTAGGGATGAGTGCTTACAGACATTCAGTGGGTTGTGAAGGGAGGGTTAGCATTGTTCTAAGACAGTGGTTCTCAACTTGGTCCACCGCTTGTTCAGGGAAAGCCTCTGGCGTGCCGGGCCAGTTTGTTACCTGCCATGTCCGCAGGTTCGGCCTATCGCGGCTCCCACTGGCCGCAGTTCACTGTGTCCGGCCAATGGGGGCTGTGAGAAGGGCGGCCAGTACGTCCTTCAGCCTGTGCCGCTTCCTGCAGCCCCCATTGGCCGGGCACAGTGAACTGCGGCCAGTGGGAGCCGCGATCGGCCGGAACTGCGGACACAGCAGGTAAACAAACCGGTCCGGCGCGCCAGGGGCTTTCCCTGGACAAGCGGTGGACCACAGCTGAGAACCACTGTTCTAAGAGCTGAGTTACTGGGCGGGCATTGGCCATATAAGCTGAGCTAAGTTATCAGGTATTGACAGAAACTATGTTCTTGCTTCTCAGCAGTTTCTGTCTTTTCTGCCAGTTGAATTTTAACTCCTTCCTGACAACTCCATATGGGCAAAGAGGGGACAGTCACAACTAGTAAAATATCCATATGTGCATACACACGTACACGCTTGGTACTTCAAAAGGGCTAATTTATTAAAGGTAAAGAAAGCTAAGTGAAATTGTGTGGAAGGAAAACTTTAGGTAGAAAAATGGAAAATTGGGAGCTTTTTAAGAAGAGTTTATTGGATGGTCAAATAGCCACGATTCCATAATTAAGCAACAGAACAAATTTGGAAATTTGGCTAAAAGTTCACTTTTGTTCAGTGGTGAAATGAAGGCAGCAATTAGAAATGAAAATATAATATATTAAACAATGGGGGAGAAGTGGATTTAGATAACAATCAATATAAATTTGAAGTTATGACATGCAGAAAATTGATAAGGGCAGCTAAAGTAATCAGGGGAAAAAATCCATGGCTGGAAGGGCTGAGGACTATAAGGAGGGAGTTTAAGGAACAAAAGAAATTCTAGCAGTGGTATAGGCCTATTACTAGGTGGAACTGGTAAAATTATTATTAATGATGCAGAAATATGCAATACATATTTCTATCCTGTATTTGGAAAGAAACAGGATCATATACCCGTATCATATGAGGATGACATACTTTCCAGTCCATTAGTAAAGTAGGAGCATGTTAAACAACATCTGTTAGAAATAAACATTTTTAAATTAGCAAGCCTGGATAAATTGCACCCAAGACTCCTAAAAGAGCTGACTGAGGAAATTGCTGGACTACTAGTCTTAATTTTTAATAAATCTTGGAATACTGGGGAAATTCCAAAAGATTGGAGGAGTGCTAATGCTGTGCCAAAGTGCAAAAAAGGGCAAGCAAATTGACCCTGATAACTCTAGAATAGTTGGCCGACATCAGTCCTAGGCAAAATAATGGAAAAGCTTATACAAGAGTCAAAAGACCTAAAATTAAAGGATGTTAATATATTTAAGGCCAGCCAACACTATTTATGGAAAATGCCTTTTGTCAAATAAACTTGATTTCATTGTTAGAGAAGATTAAAAGTTTGGTTGATAAAAGTAACTACAAAAGTCTAAATACATTAGAACTATGTAAAGCGTTTGACTTAGTACTACATGACAATTTCATCTAAAAAGTTAGCCCTATACAATATCAATAAAGCACATGTTAAAAGGATTAAGGACTGGCTAACTGACAAATCTAAAAACAAGTTGTAAATAGGAAATGTTACTAGTGGGGTTCCACAGGGATCGGTTCTTGATTGTATAAACGGGGAGCAGTGAGGTGACTTTTACCTCTGTATATGACATTGGTGAGGTAATAGAAAAATGTTTACTGTCTGCAGTCAACACTTTTAAAAGAATGTTGAAAAATTAGAGTTTTAAAAGATCTATAAAAGTAATTTGAGGGCCAGAGAAAAGCTCTTCCAGTGAGGAACTTAGATCTATTTAGCTCATCAAAGAAGATTGAGAAGTTACTTGATTAGTGTGCTAAGACCATAATGGGAAGAAAATACTGGATACGAAAGGGATCTTAAATCTAGCAGAGGAAGGCATAACAAGAATTGATTGGCTGTAAGACAAAGCCAGACTAATTCAAATTGGAAATAAGGCATACATAAGGAGTCCAGATCAAACGTCTTCATCAGTTCCTAGGGGCTGGCTACACAAAAATACCTTGAATATAAAACAAAACCTAGATTGTAGGATTTAATTCCCATGTTTGCCCCTACAGATTCCCTGAGCCTGCCAGAGAACTATGACGCCCCTCCACTAGTAAGGCTGCACAGTTGTCTTTGTTCTAGTAGGTCAGACTCCCAAAGGCATTCAGGTTTCCCTCTCTGACCCCTGAGTCATACAAAGAACCTCTTTGCCTATGAGGACCTCATTGCAGTATCAAGACCCAGAGTTCTAGTTTCCCTGGAGTTCTCGTCTCAATATCTAGGCTGATGCTGCTTCACTTTATTATGGAAAGTGAAAGAGGGGCAGAGCTACTTAAGTGTTTTGCAGTAAAAATATCTGTGTATTTTCACTTTCTTACATCCAGCTCCTTAATGAAATTTTTTTCTAGGCTTTTTCAATTATTTCCCACTCTTCCTCAGTCAGATAAGTCTGCTTGCTAGATTTAGAAAGTGGCTGAACCAAAACTACCAAAATTTCCATCAGACTACGAACTGAAGGCAAGATGTGGATTTTTTTTTTTTTAAAGGAAGCATCACTGGTGCTTTTATATTATGCCAGAAAAATGGCTTCAAAACAGGTGCTCGTATTCTTGCCATGTGTCAGTAGACTTCATGCTGGTTATAAACAGTTTTCTGAAGCATGTAATCACTTTTGAGACTATTTTAAGATTTATAGTTAAATAAAACTCAAAGGCAGCACTATTGTATTTTTCAACATCTGAGAATTACAAACCATTTTGAGTGTGTGTTCTGGCTCATCCAGACATGTGCATATTCTGTTCCATACATTCCAGAACCAACCAGAGATGGTATAAATCAAACCCTAATCTTTCAAGTGCAACACATCTGAATTTTAAATAAAGGCTGCTTTCAAAAGGCTTAGAATGATCAGAATTAAAGAATCAATTAGAGTGAATAATCTGATTCAGATTTACATTTTTGGAATGCAAATGAACTAGTTATTGAAGGAAAGGAATTAATTTTGACAGAATCCCAACAAGTGTAATAGTGTAAAAATCTGATGATAAAATAGAAACATCTCACAGAAAAGAGGAGAAACAAGTGTATGAAGACAGATTTTACTATTAATTAAAATTTTGCTTTGGTGAATTTAGTGCTGTGGAATGATGCAGGACTCACTGTTCTGTAGGATGAAGTTTTCTCTTCAGTCATGTAACAGATGCCAACAGTTCAGGCTTCTCCATACTGTCCCACCAGTGTGCCTCAACGCTAATCTGAAAAGACCACTTCTAGAGCTGAGAAGTTAGTGTAGTCTTCCTGCCTGTCCTTGGGTGCCTCTGCTGAGACTGCTAACAAAGGTGGGTGTGTGTGTGAGGGAGGTGCATGCAAAGTGGCCACCAGACCTTGTAACTGTTAACTAATTTTGATAGATCAAACAGCCATCAGATAGTGCAAGGCCATATTATTATTACTTACATCAACTCCATAAGCAATATCTGATAAATTTTACTATGTGAAGGTTGGCACAGACCCTTTGGGGGTGCTGACTGCTCTGTTGCACCCATATTTCACTTTCCATAATAAAGTGAAGCAGCATCAGCCTAGATATTGAGACGAGAACTCCAGGGAAACTAGAACTCTGGGTCTTGATACTGCAATGAGGTCCTCATAGGCAAAGAGGTCTGCCTGCACAGAAGTACTGCAGTGCTGTGGCCCAGGTGGGCTCTTTGTATGACTCAGGGATCAGAGAGGGAAACCTGAATGCCTTTGGGAGTCTGACCTACTAGAACAAAGACAACTGTGCAGCCTTACTAGTGGAGGGGCGTCATAGTTCTCTGGCAGGCTCAGGGAATCTGTAGGGGCAAACATGGGAATTAAATCCTACAATCTAGGTTTTGTTTTATATTCAAGGTATTTTTGTGTAGCCAGCCCCTAGGAACTGGTGAAGACGTTTGATCTGGACTCCCTCTGGTGCTCTTGTGATCCTAATAGTTAAAGTCCCTCTGAAAAAGCAGGTTATTTCTTTTAAGCATAGGTGCCTGTGGTGTTCTGGGGAAGTGGAACTGAACCCTGACCACATGCTGATACTTGACTCAAGTATCAGGCGGTTCAACTGATACTGCACTCTAGACTTCCTTGTTGTTTTTTAAGCTGGGCTTTATAGAATGCTGTCTGATTTCAGTCTCCCCTGTTGGTTCACATGGAAGTATGAACTAGAATTTTTTGGGACTCCTACTGTTGATTACCATGAAAGTCCCTTGTTATCTGTGGTGAGCTATTAATGAGCTAATAAGGGATTAGAAGGAAAATGCCTGGCTATCATCCACATGCTGTATCAGCTGAACTAAAGGAACTGTTCTATCTTATTTGTATGTAGACTTTTTTTGCTAAAAGTTTACAATTGATATAAACATTAACTAATAAAGCTGACAGGGAGCTTTACAATCTTTCAGTCTAGAGCAGTGTTTCCCAAACTTGGTATGCTGCTTGTTCAGGGAAAGCCCCTGGCGGGCCCGGACGGTTTGTTTACCTGCTGTGACTGCAGGTTTGGCTGATCGCGGCTCCCACTGGCCTTGGTTTGCTGTGCCCGGCCAACGGGGGCTGCGGGAAGCGTCGGCCAGTACGTCCCTCAGTCTGTGCCGCTTCCCGCAGGCCCCATTGGCCAGGCACAGCAAACCGCGGCCAGCGGGAGCCACGATCGGCCGAACCTGTGGATGTGGCAGGTAAACAAACCAGCCGGGCCCGCCAGGGGCTTTCCCCAAACAAGCGGCATTCCAAGTTTGGGAAACACTGGTCTATAAGGATAAAAATACAGCAAAAAGACAAATATTTTCCTATCTTTTGAGGTATCTTCTCCCTTTTGATAACCAGAGTAGGGTATAAACGGAGAATAAATGCCAATTTTATTGTGGCAAATGGTCTGAACGTCTGTCTCTGATAACTTGGAAAATGAGCATGTTGGGATTGGTACCAGGGAAAATGCCAATCTGTTTGCATGTTTCTGCCCCATCCATTGCCTTGTCAGAGTGGTCTGCAAAATGTGATCTGTTAGCCTAGTCCCTAAGCCTTTGAAAGATGACTAATAATCATATCATTCAGGATCTTTGTATCGTCAATGGGCCATATCTTAGAAAAGTCAGTGAGATCAAAAGGCTATTGTAGGTATCAAGGTAACTGGAGAAAACTGATTTTGAAAATGGGGGAGGCTGACCTAGATCAAAGCAGATATCTGGCCATAGCAAGAAGTTGGTATCTGGACAGCAAGTGTTGTAGGCAGGTTGACCAAAGAGTGATAAGAGAATTTCACTCACAAGATGTATGTTATTCACTTTTCTTTTTCTCAATCATTATGCAGAAAATTCTGTTTTCTGGCATCTAGATATGTTAAGATCCATTTTTCTTTTCAGACTATTTTCTCCCTGGCTTTGGCTACTCTTCTTCTTTTTGTTAAGATTACTGTTGTAGGGCTAATTTTACAGATGTTCCTAGAGGGGAAAAAAAGACCTCTGCAACATCTAAGGAGAGACAATAAAGCGTAAAGAAGCAAAGGTTATCAAACCTGGTCTTTTCTTAGGAGGCAAATTAATTTTGGGGGTGCAAAAAAACTGAACATTTTAAATATTCACATTTAAAAATCTTTCTTTCACTTTTCTTACTGTCTTAATGACAATGTGTATAATTTTAATCAATGCAAATCTTCAGTGATATTTATAATTCAATACTATTTTTCAGTTGCTTTATAGCTGAGCACAAAATGCTTATTGAACTCCTTCTAGTAAATGATCCAGCGGGGACTGATTTTATCATGTAGAGTCTAGACGCAATAAATTGATCCCCGAGCACTCTCCTGTTGACTCCTATACTCCACTGTGGCGAGAGGCGCAGGCGGAGTTGACGGGGGAGCGGCAGCAGTCGACCCACTGTGGTGAAGACCCCGTGGTAAGTCGATCTAAGTACATCAACTTCAGCTACATTATTCACGGAGCTGAAGTTGCATAACTTAGATCGATTTCGCCCCCCCCTCCCCTCCAGTGTAGACAAGGGCTTAGTTTCCCATTCTGGGATGGCAGCTGAAAATGTAACCCACATGCCCAATGAGGGGAGAACTCTTTAAAAGCCCTAGAGAGAAGGGAATTGTCTGGATCCTGGCAGCTAAGCAGATGCACAATTAGCATTCCATGCTCAGAAGTTTCTGGAATTGAGTGGGGTAGTTCTCTGGGCATGCTCAATAGGTTCCCTGTTGCTGGGCTCACAGATTCCATTGAGGGCCAGCTGCTTTACACGAGGCCATGTGACCTGCATGGGTTGGGAGAAGCTGAGCCACAGGATCAGAAAGCAGGTGGCAATTTGAAGCAATTTGCAGCAGGTTAGTCCTATTAACTTTTCAACACAGGGAGGCACTGGCAGTGTTAGTTGCCCCCTCCTGTTTCCTTTTTCTAACTTTTCATGTTAATTCGAATCCCTTGAATGTTTTTAGCCAGACTGTTTTTAATTAAATGGTTTTAGCTGGTATGGTTCACTAACTGTTTTCTTATTTAAATGTGATGGTGGGGAAAGAGTCACTTATATGGTGCTGTTTTCAGTTTTGTTTTTTTTCTCTTATATACTTAATACTGATTGGTTGGTTAATTAGTTCGCTGACTCCATAGTCCAGCAGAGGAGTAGAGAGAGTCTGCCTGGGTTTCAGATATAGATTTCTGGAATGCAAGCAAGAGGAGGAAAGATTATTTTGCAGTGCTTTTAACTCCGTGGACTTTAAATAGTCAGTGGATAAAGATTCTAACTGAAGCTCAGGTGAACTCCAGCTCAGCTTTTGAAACTTTGCATTGCTTTTCACGGTGTGTTTGTGGGGACTAACCTGTTTAAGTATAAACCAAAGAAAAATTCACATTTATGTATAAGTGTGTATCTGTATTAAGATGATGTATATGGATGATGAAGTAGCCTTGTTATGTAGTAGAAATTAAGCTTCTATTATTGTTTGTCATAAGATTTTTATAGAATTGGTTCTTAATTCTTAAGTGTCCTCCCTCGCCTTCTCCCTAGACTTGTGGGGAAGTTGACACTGTAATCCTTGCTGAAAATCCCCAATGACTGAATTCTGGGTCGCCATATGCTTTTCTGTAGGACATGAGTGTTCAAACTGTGGCTTGCAAGCCACATGTGGCTGTGTTACAGTTAGCATGCAGCTCAGCTGTTTGCTCAGGGAGCAGTGCTCCCCCCCCGCATTCTCCACCTACCAGGCTGGGAGGGAGGAGCTTGAGGCTTCTGTCCTGTGGTGGGGCTAGGGGCTTCTGCCAGAGACTACTGGTGTCTGCTCGGAGTGGGAGGGTACAATTTAAAGGTTCGTGCCCCCCCCCCGCATGTCCCCCCTCTTACCCTCGGCGGCCCCTCCCTGCAGCACCCACGTGTTAGCTCTGCATGGAGAGGCAGCTGGGAGCAGCAGGGAGGGGTCACTGATTTAGTTCCGCAGGGAGAGGCAGCAGCAAAAACAATGTCTCTTTCTGCAGCTCCCAGCTGTTTGCCACAGCCTCTCCCCACAGCCGCCACACCCAGCTTGCCAGCCCCAGTAGCTGCCGTGGAGGGCGGGGCCTTGCAGCGTCATGTGACTGAGTGGGGTCAGCAAACCCTGGCAAAAATCTGTGGGGGCACACGGCCTTCCCTCCATGTGTTGCCTCTGGCTTCTGCCCAGCGGGGAAGGGGTTCAGGGCTTCAGCCCCGTAGGGCACACTTGCTGGGGCTCAGGGCTTCAGCCTCAAGATGACACCCCCTCCCCCTCCGACTGAAGCCCAGAGCCACGCCACAGCTCTCAAACTTCTGAAGATTGGAGGGTTCGTAACTTTGGTGACCCCTGCTAAAGGAGTCATGTTTAAGCACTAGGAAGAGGGATAGCCCTGTAAATTCTAGCGGCCCAAAGATTATGCGGACTTGCTCCATCACCCTCCCTGGGGGTCCTGCTGTGGAAGAACAGCCTTCACTTGTAATCAGGATTCCACAAGATCCCTGCCTGTGTAGGTTTCACTCACCCTTCCCAAGTATTAACTCCTCTTTTGGCTGTGCTGGCAAGTGCCATGAGGTCAGTGCTGGCCTGCTGCAGGTCTGCCAGCAGACTAAGAGATAGAAACTGCCATGCTGAGTCAGACCAGTGATCTAGCTAGACCAGTAGCCAGGGCCAGATGTTTCAGAAGAAGGAGCGACAAACCTCAAAAGGCATAATTGTGTAATAACCTGCTTATTAACACAAGTTTCTCTCTAACTCCTGTCATTTAGGGTTTTGTTAGCCACCTGAGCCTTGAGGATTTATATTGCTTATATATTCTTCTTCTAGTAAGGTGACTGTAGATATTTTTACTAAATACATGTCTACTTTATTTAAGACTCTCTAAATTTTGGCACTGACAATATCTTGTGACAGGTAAGTTCCAAAGACTCTGCATTGTGTGTGCAAAATAGAATATTTCATTTTATCTTAAATTTGTTGCCACTTAATTCCATTTGGTCTCTTTCTGGTAGTCTGGAAAAAGGTTAAATAGGAGCATCTAATTAACCTTCTCTGTTCATTATCTAATATTCTTCGGTCCTGATCCCAGGTAATCCTCTCCTGCCAGGACTAGAGAGACCAAACCCTTTTAGTATTTGCATTTAGTATCTCTAATCACTTTCATTGTGCTTCTTTTGATCCTCATACTTTCTTTTTAAGATGGGTTGGTCAGAAAGGGAACAGTATTCAAGGTGAGGGCATAATTAATGATCTGTAGAATGACATATTTTCATTTTTATTGTCTATCTATCTCTTTAGTATAACTTAAAATTTTGATTGGGTGGGGGGTTGCTTTGCTTTGTTTTATTTACCACCACAGGATATTAAGTCTTGTGTTGCTACAAACTTTGTTTAGGTGAAAATATTCATCAGGTGATGTTAGTGTGATACTCTTCAGTCTTCAGTGGGTGTATCAATGAAGAATGCTTCAGGAATTACTCTGGGAATGTTTTGAGAGAGAGTCAAAGTCACAACTAACCAAAAAAAGATATTTTTTTTTATAAAATTTTTGGAAGAAAGGGGGTCAAGGATGAGTTCATGCCAGTTGCCCTTCATTTACTGGTTCCAGGCTTTTTAAGGTGACCCTAGGTAACATTCAGCATTTTAGGCACATCCTGTACTGTGGTCTCCATTCAGACGTGAAGCAACTTTCTGTGAGACTTCACACCATAGCATCTCCAGAATGGCTCTGTATTGCTATAACAGCATATAAAACTGCACAATGAATCCAATAAAATGTGGTTGGTAGACTTACTATCAATGAGTGGGATTTTCAAAAGCACCTGAGGGAGTTAGAAGTCCAAGTCCCTGTGTTCCTAACTCCTTAGGTGCTTTAAAATTCCACCTTCTATTCCTCCAGCCTTGTTCTGCATAACCAGGAATGTTTCAGAGATGCTCAGCATTTCCGATAATAACAAAGGATAATAATGCATAACCAAACTAAGAGTACCATAGTATGTATTTCTGTTAAGTTCAGCACTTTGAGTCTCATAGTGCATGACTAATTTTATAATAGTACCCTAAGTTTGGAATAAACTTGGTGGAGATAAAAAGTTAAAATATTTCTCACTTTGGGAGGTAAATGACTGAATTAAGTTTCATGTAACCTAAAATCAGTTCTTCTAGAAAAATTCTAGGGGTCAACCCTATTTATACTTCAGTAGCATCTAGAGCCACTCATCATGGATCAGGGCCCATTGTCCTTGGCACTGTATACATGTATAATGAAAAGATGGACCCTGTCCCAATGAGTTTATGATCAGAGTATAAAATGAGAGAACAGATGTGATGTGATTACAATTAGTGTAACAAGCAGTGGTTGTAGCACCCAACTGCCAGCGCATTGACATGAAGTTTATAGACTCTACAATAGAGGAGAGTTTAGAGGAGGGATTTTAAGGAGGATAACGGTGGCAGTTTTGTAGGGGTTTTTTTTGTTTTTTTGTTAAACCCATGCAGAAGGAGCTTCATGAGAGAGCAAAGGTGCTTGTAGGCAAGGCTTGATTAATGTGCAAAGAAGGCTGGAATCAGGTCTAAGTCATGACCAGCCTTGACAGTGAAGACCAGTATTTGGTGTTTGATATAGAGAAATGTGAAAGGAGGTGGTGACATGGCTGGATTGACAACCAGAATGATGATTTTCACAGCACAATTTTGAATGGCTATAAGAGGGGAGAACAACATGGCATTTTTCAAGGACAGAAAGGAAGAGGTTACAGTAGTCCAGTTGTGAGAAAGTGAGTGAGGTCTGAACTGAAGTTTTATTAGGTGTGTGGATTGCGAGGAAAGGATGAATCTTGGGTGTTGTGCCATCAAAATTTAGCCATGATCTAGATGGTGTGGGTCGAGAGAGAGCCGGATCAAATATGACACCCAGGATACAGGGCTGGGTGACAGTGAAGGCTGGAAAGGGTTGAGTTCAATGGGACGAATCGTGACTAAAGTTACTCCTATGCTTAAATCTTTGCAGGATCAAGCCCCCAAGGTTGTCGGATAAGTGCATAATATGATAGCCGTTTGCCGCTTCAAACTTAAGGCGTGTGTGTGTGTGTAGTAAGCATAAATAAAAGCTCAGTTTCCTACTGCTTTAGATTTTCTGTCAAAGAAATATTTCGCAGAAGCACTGTGCTGATTTCTAAATATTTTAGATGTGTAACTTCTTCACATCTGTATGGATCTATTCATTTGTGTCTTTGTAATGGTAAGTGTAAATGACTTGTTCAGCAGTCTGTGAATGTATGGGTGGTATTTCTTCTGTAATTATTAAAAAGGCTATTAAAGAGCTCCTTGTGTGGACCACAGCACTACTGAAGATTAAGAATAGCAGATACATTATTTGCAAATGTTTTAACACTGTGTCGAGATGCAGCAAAGGCAGCTACAGAACTCTTAAATAGCTTATTTAGTCCAGTTAAAGCTAGATCCCTTGTTCTCAGTCACTTTGAAATTTGGCTTTCAAACAGCTCTTCATTGGTGTCCTATTATATCTGTTGTAGAGACTGCAATTCATATATTTTTGCTTTTATGTGTGAGTATGGGGCAAATTCAGCTCTTTGCCATAGTGCACCCATACAATAGCACTTAAAAGGAAGAGGTTCCAGTTAACAAGGGCTATGGTGCACTAACAGGCCCAGCGGGACATGGTTAACTAATTGGCTTGAGAGCACATGAGGACACCTAGCCTCCCATAACTATGCAAAATACTGACAACTCAAAACTTGAAGTTATGTATCACTCAGACAAAATGAAAGCATGTTGTAAAACAGATTCCTCTTCCCCAAAATTGTTTTAACACCATCCCTGGCACAGTCTACTTTCTGTACACCCACAGTTGTGTCATTTTCACGTGATAGCATGCCGTTATAAGCTCTTCATCACTACAGGTGCACAGGCTTTTCCAAAGGATAGTTAATAAACCATTTAAAGCAATATATGCCTGGATTGAGCCTGTGGTTTGGCAAATGATCAAGCTGTTCTCACAACAGGTTGCAATGGAAAGTTGCTTTTTAAATCTGGCTGAAAGGGCGAGTGGAAGATTTCCCAGGGTGGGGAAATCTCTGGATGATGCAGCTCCTAACATGTATGCTGGCAGCAGGTGGCTGTGAGTAAAAACATTAAGGTTTGGCCCATAGTAAAGTCTTAAATCTCATAATGATTGACTGCATCAGAGGATTTAATGTTTTATTGGCAATTCTTAACTATTTAATTAAGAAACAAATAAACATTTGACAGGTTTGAGTAGCAGCCGCATTAGTCTGTATCCGCAAAAAGAAAAGGAGGACTTGTGGCACCTTAGAGATTAACAAATTTGAGCATAAGCTTTCGTGAGCTACAGCTCACTTCATCGGATGCATTCTGTAGCTCACGAAAGCTTATGCTCAAATAAATTTGTTAGTCTCTAAGGTGCCACAAATCCTCTTTTTCTTTTTGCAAATAAACATTTGTATCTGTGTAATGGTTTTGTTCTAGCTTTTTTTAAAGCTAGAACTACTACTGGATTTCAAATTTTTATATTTTAAAAAACTGCATCCTGTGTTGTGTGTGCGCTATACTTTTTATGCAAATGGGTAAGTTTAAGTAACAGATGTAGCTGAATTAGCAAGAGTCTCAAAAGTGAACAGCCTAGCCTGTTCTATGTTTGCCCCTCTACCACTCCTTCTGCTGTGTAAAGGATATCTCTTATAGGAGGAAAGAAATCTGCCTCCTTGGTTTTTTAACATCAGAAATATCAATTTTTATAAGACACTAAAGTGAGGACCTAAGGTTTTAATTTAAAAAAAAAACTACTAGAATATATTTTGTTATTGGTGATACTTTGGTTCATCATAAGAGTGAAGGACAAATAAGCAAGGATGGTGTTGCCATTAATTTGCAGGAGTTGAGCTTGGAAGATCTGGGTTCAGTTTCCAGCTCTCCTGCAGACTTTCTGAGTGACCTTGGGCAAGTCACTTAATGTCTTTGTCCCTCAGATCCCCATCTGTAAAATGGGGGATAATTCTTCCTTTATCTCTTCCATCTGTACAATCAATTTTAGGCAAGACCAACAAAACTCTTCAGGCCAAAGACTCTTAATACGTGTGTACAGTGGGTAGCACAACATGGACTCAATTTTGGTTGGGGCTTTCAGGTGCTACCCATAATAAGATAGTTCATTAAAAATAATGTTCTTATTTTTCACAAAATTTTTAACATTTCAGCAGCCACATTTTAATTACATAATTCGTGGGAATGGATAGACTAATTCATATATGGGAATATCATATTATCTCACCCACCTTGTCTATCTCATATGCATCCAAAATAACTTTGTACCTATCTTTTTTAATGCACGGCACACACAGCCACAAGGGTTGTGTTATTGAAACTGGTGGATTGGCAAATTACAAGCCCACATTCAGCAAGTGTTGGGTCTGTGACCTCTTTGTCCATTAGTAGGGTGCCTTGGAAGAAGAAAAGTTTAGCATAAGTGGAACATCTTTAGAAAAGCACCTGCCCTGAGAAAAAGGGTGGGTGGGGAAAGGATATACAAATAACTTGGGGAAAGGTGGCTTGAAAAGTCAAAGATAAGGTCTGCAAAATCATTAAGCCTTGCAGCATTTTTGAAGACAACGAGTGAGACTCTCATGTGAATTCCCTTTTGAGAGGGAGCTCTCTGTACCTTGGGATTCTCCACATAATTTTTTTTTCTCTTTACCATTCTGAGGGTGGAGAGGAGATCTTCTTCTCCAGCAGATAATACTTGTCAGGCAGTAACATAGGGTGATATGTGCTCACAAAGCCTGATGGTTTGATGTAAATTAGAGAAAATTAGTACTCGTATCATATAATTTGCCACCATCAATGCAGTTGCATTGGTGATACACTAATTCTTATACTGTTGCTAACAGCGGTTTACCTGTCTTAACCATTTTCACAACAAAATGTTAAAAAATCCTTGATCCTGTCTAAACTAGGGATGAAATTCTGGTCTCACTGAAGTCAATGGGAGTTTTGCCATTGACTTCAACAGGACCTGGGATTTCACCCAGCAGGCTTAGATTTATTGCAGCTCCAGCGCAGGCACTGTTGCCCATGGTGCTGTAATACAGCCCCAAGTTTTTCTAATGCATGCTTAAGTTATACTGTATGCTGTATGTGACAATGCCAGTATGGTAAGATGTAATAAAAATGGACCACCATATCTTTTGCTGTGGAAGCACTGTAATTCTGTCCCGTGGTTAACACACTGGTATTATGTTGCTGCTGACCACGTAGAAAATACTTTGTATAGCTAAATCTCAAAAAAAAAAAGAAAAAAGAAAACCAACATTTTTTTTACTAAAAGCTTTGCTAGTGAACTCTTCTCCTCCTCCTCCCCCCTTCATGCTCCCTTTATCTTTTTTCTTTTTAATTTCTTTAATCTCACAAAGTTTGACCTAAAGCTGAAAAAGATAAACGGACGAAATGGAACAGGTTTGTACTTGGTTTTTTAAAGTACAAAAATGGTTCTCTCTCTCTACACTCCAGGAATAAAATATAAATATACGTGGTAGGTAGAGCAGTGAATTCATAATCCTCAGGCTCTCTTTTTGACAAGAGAAACTAATTGAAAAGTCGTCTTAAGCTACAATATCTGTCTACAATTTGATTAATTTACAGGAGACTATATAGTACTAGTTTTCTAGAAACACACATTTCAAGCCATTCAGATTTAATAATAAATCCTCCTGATTATTTTCATGTTCCCATTCTTATTTTGATATGAGGCCTTTTTGTCCCATAGTGTCCAATGTGAGTCCACATATTAGTTAGCTTCTGTTACCTAGGCAACTGAATATCCACAACAATGCTACAGTACCAGCAGCACTGGCACAAGAAGCAGCATATTCCCAGATGTCTAGCTGTCACTCTAGGCATGTCATTTTTACAGGGGACATTTACTCTGTGACCTCCTGGGTCCTTGGGTGATCGGCACTTTACTTCATGCATGCCTGTCTTTCTGTGTAAGAGTGATAACGAGCAAACAGATAAACCTGACAGGCCTGAGTTTATCGGTCTGCCACTCCTGGCCTCTGTTAGTGTAGACAGGATGTATTCACTCTCTCTCTCTCTCTCTTCCCCCCTTCCCTTGCAGTAGCCTTCTTAATGTAGTTTAATGGCTTTACAAAGCCAGGCAGAGAGCACTTTTCTCAGTGGCTGTGGTCGGATCATGACCTCTCACCATGAACTTGGAAGGGCTTGAAATGATAGCAGTTTTGATCGTGATTGTGCTTTTTGTCAAAGTGTTGGAACAATTTGGGCTGATTGAAGCAGGTGTAGAAGGTAAGGGAGTTTATTTCAGTGACTTCTAAAATATTTTTGTTATGATCTCTTGTAACAATGCAAGGGGCACCTGTAAACTAGATGTAAGATACTACCTGAGTCACCCAGAGATCGACATGCACAACAGGAGCTTTGTGGCTTAAACGTTACAAGTTGTAGTGATGGTTTTTCTTTTTACAGCAAAAATTTCATTAAAATACTTTCAAGTACTGTAACAAATATAAAACTAGACCTTTAGCAAAGACATTAAGATTTTAACTCCTTATTCATGTTTATAATCTATAGTTGTAGTAATATTAGATCACAAATCAGATTTCAAAATAGTTAACATGCAAATATTTTTATAATCTATAAGAATATCATCTGGGCTGGGACTGTAACCAGCTATACATATTTTATAATATTTGCCAATCTGATTACAGTATCCTTCATTATCAAAGTAAAACAATGTGTCTGGAGGAAATAACTGCAATCCTTGGATTTAAATGAAGAACTCTAACATTCACTTAGGGTAGCCAAGTGTATTTGCAAGTTTGTATTGCTTGATGCTGTTTATCGTAGACAATTCTGTCTTATCCTTATTAACAATAAAGTTTGTATATAAAACAGTAAACATAGGAAATCAGGTGCTTGCATTTCTTAAGTATGGCTTTTCTGAGTGCATCTTAGTAAACCATTTGATTATTGTGATCTTGTTCTTAAAGCATAGTTACTCTTTCCATTTAAGTTTTTACTCTACCTAGGAAGCTGGCTGCAATGTAGTACACAAATATTCAGATATTGTTTTCCAAAATTTTACAAGGTCTTTGGCTGAAATAATCTATTTCTTAAATATTCCTGTAAGCCTGCATTTTAGACAATATGCATGTGCTTATACACATTTGGGAACTCTGTCTATGAGCAGATTATGGTTTTATAGGCTAACAAGTAAAACAAATCTCAGCAAAATATATTTGCCATTATGACCAGGCTTAAAGTAATCCTGTGTGTGTAACCCTTTAGAGAAACTCATTCTTTTCTTCAAGTGATTTTTAAGAGTGTTCCCTGAAAACTGTATTTTTTTTCTCTCATGCTATATATGTTTAGAAATGTGTAGACTTAATTACAGCTCCTGAAAATGATGGTGTTTCCCACAGATATGTTATCAGATGTATTCTTGTTAAAGCTTGTTTTGGATGGTTTGTAGAGTCTATGAGAGTGCATTATTATTGGTATACATAACTGAGACCTTATACTTTTGAATATATTATTAGAACCTGATTTTTGTCTTATTTCAGTTTTGTAATTAACAAATTTATCTCAACTTCTACTTAACTTTTACCATTATATTGATCTATAGTCTGTTTAGTTGGTATATTTCTATATAGTCTGTTTAGGTATGACTGTTGTACCCTAGTGAGTTTCTATGGTAAAATCCACTATTGGTGTGCTTTTTTTTTTATTATTATTATTTATTTTATATATAATGGTGGTAATTGGGAGACAGACTATGGGGGTAGATTTGCTTCCCAGTGTCTATAAAATTCCTGAAAGAAAGATGATTATATATATATATATATAAAAGGTTTGTAGAACAGCTGACTACTTTGTTACAAAAATTCTGGAGTTCAAGGAGAACTGTCCATTTGCATATGCACACAATCTGTTTGGTTTTTACCCCTTATAACAAAGCTTTCTAGAATGTCAGCTGAAATAAATCATAAGGGAAAAAGTATAAAACTTATTGCTTCGTGATATTCAAAGTGCTATAGGCAACAATATGTATGGAATAAATGCATATTTTATTGAAATTGCTCATTAGATTTATAAATGATGAAATACACAAAAACAGGGCTTACACAGAAAGGATGAATGGATGTCTTGGGTTTATTCATGAGCTGCAGCTTTACTCTCTGCATATTTCTCAGACCTGGAAAATGAAGGTTTTGAATGAAGCAAGAGAGAAATTAGTGTGGTGGTTTGTTGTTTTTTTTTCAGTATTACTAGGGGGATTTAAACAATTGTCTGAGATGGTTTTGATAAAATCTATTTAACTATGCTCTCACACATATGCTGCTTTGTGATACATACACTGCATGTGTAAGTGCTGAAAAGTTCTTAGAACATTTAAAAAAAATTAAATCATACACCGTTACAAGCCCATTCATGATGCTTATATGGTTTTCTAAAAATGTTGATGGTGTCCTTAAAATATTGTTCTTTGTGGTATTGCATCGATTCAGCTTTCATTAGGTGACATCCATTTCCCTCTTCTGTGCTCCAGGATTCAACTTTCCTACTTAGATCTCCTTGCATGTTATATGGAAAACCAATAGCTCACCTTGATTGACATTTGTAGGCTTTCTTTTCACAACACCAAGAGTAGTTCTGTGTCCTCAGATATTTTTTTTTTTTGTAGATCTGTCTGGAAGTTACTTTTAAATTCAATAATTATGGATCCACACTAGGACATCAAATCAAACACTCCTTTAACTCTGAAGTTCAGAACCATATTTGAACTTCAGAGTTCGCTCCTCCAGATGGAACGGAACAAAACCA
Organism: Chelonia mydas; assembly: GCF_015237465.2. Taxonomy (NCBI): domain Eukaryota; kingdom Metazoa; phylum Chordata; order Testudines; family Cheloniidae; genus Chelonia; species Chelonia mydas. The sequence continues at coordinate 108,419,966 of NC_057852.1, forward strand.
ACCCTTGGATCTGAACTCCCTCAAATTTGAGGAAGCTTGGATCTTGTGATTTTGTGATTCAATCAGCTACTTAATCTAGAAGGATCAAATACTTACCCAATTTAAATCAACCGCAAAATTCCATTTATTCAATCGGGATTCTGATTTAGCTTTAACTACATAAATATATGCATTATTCAGTATCTTTCTCAATATCGTGGTATTTATTTACTATGCAATGTTTGAATACATGCCATTATGCATTAAATGTAGTTCAATACTAAGGTTCTTTTTGTATGCAGAAATGAAGTATTGTAATGGCAGAATCAGAATATTTTTTTATTTGCCAACCTGCTGCACTCAAATAATTGGATATTTTGAATGGGCCTTTCCAATCATCCTCAGTTGCTGAAAGATTCTGCTGTGATTATAGTAGGAGTATTTCCAAAGTAAAAGGAAAGGTGTTTTTAAAAATGTATGACTGATATTAAAGGGAGAAACAACAGTATAATTATACAGATCACAGGACTTGATACTTGTAATGAATCTTCAATTGCTTGTGAATTGAACAGGTGCCTACTGTCCTGCTTAAGTGTACCTTATTGGTGGTTTTTCAAAGGTGAGTATCTACTGTATTGATACACTAATATTGGAAACATTTTAATGTTTTACTATGGTACAAATTGAAGTTTGAGATGTTCTTGATAAACTGTCCATGACTCTGTGGGGGAGAGGGGAGACAAGCTTGTTAGATAAGAGCAAGTAAATTAAAATATTCTAAAATCTTAAGGTATAACAGTCGTCAGAATATCAGTTTATATTTCATAATGTTAGTAGTTTTCTTATGAAAGGTGGTAATCTGTGTACAAGTTAGTCAAATTAACCTGGTACAGAAAGTTTTAAATATTTTCCCTCTGCATTTTAATTATTGTGGGTGAATTATTAAAGTTCAGGTGATCTAATCTAGCTTTTTAAAACAAATACGTAAGACTAAAGTTGATGTGCCTTATAAAGAGATCAACCCCTTCTCAGTTACAAAAATTTAAAATGGTTTTCTCTTAACAGTATGTTGTCAGAATTTGAATCTCCTTTCTAAAACTAAATGTATAATAAAAGGTTGTGAAATGACCCTGTTCAGTCAGATAAATAATAGAATATACACTGAGGGTTGATGTGGAGTGAGAACACACACACAAATAGCAATAGATACCGCTCAAAGCAATAAGTTGACACTAATAAAATTCACCAAGACATAAAAGCTGGCATAAAGGGTAGTTAATGTTACACTGAATCATGGTTTTGTTTCTTATAGTTGCCCTGGCTATAAAATGTTAATTTCATGATAGCAGTAATAGTTTCAAAAACTTCCTCATGAGCCCTGAGAGTGGCAGCAGTAGGTTGCACAGAACTTTACAGCTGAAATCATTATAATGTAGATAAATCCACTGGATCAGTGGATTGCTGTAATATGCCAAAGTTTCTAACCCAGTCTCAATGCTGGGTATTTTTGATGAATTGCTTTCAGCTGGAAAACCATGCATGACCATGGATATATAGGGAGTTGCTGAGTGATGTCCTAGTGCTTTCTTTTTAACAAGCACTATGTGTGACTGGTAATGACAGTCTCTTGAGTTACTTGTGGCTGCTTTTTTTTGTTCTGCTCTGAAAACAGCAGCTATTAAACCTGTTTTTGTGACCCAAACTGCAGTCTGCTGGGAACTTCAGAGTAATCATGCTTCATTGTGATGTCCTGTGTGTGGTGGTGGTTGGGGGGGGGGGGGAGGGGATTGTCACGTCAAACAATTATTATTGATGAGCACTAGCCTGTAACAAACGCACAGAGTTGTGCACCATTCTGCATTTCTTAGGAATTATACTGTAAACTTCTCCTTGATGTCAGATGGTGTTGCATGCATGGATGTTTTAAAATATGGTCCTAAATTAGAATGTGAATAGACCTAGCTGAATGTGTCATTAGGGAAGGGGGAGGGGAAATCTTGAGCATTTTAAAATTGGCATTTTTGGTTACTCGCTTAGAAATAGTTCCTACATTATCTTCAGATTTTTCAAGAGAAATTGAACAATAGCTGTTAAAGCAAACCCCTTAACAATACTCAATAGCTGCAGTGCAAGCAGTAGATGGAAATCTAATATATTCAGTCAAGGAAAATCGTACTGTCTTTGTTCCATACACAATAAGAATAGGTCATCTGTACATTTCAGATATTTATCACAATGGAGGTATAAAGTTCTGAGTACAATGTCTGAAAACTAGAAATGGGCAAAGTGTAAGAAGAGGGGCTAGGTAACCCAGGAAATTAATAATAATCCTTTAACTTGTAGCTCATTGTTATGACTAACATAATGGCTGAGAGTCATTACCTTCTGACAGCTGTTCAATTGCCTTTGTGAAATGTGGTAGTGGCCTCAATTCAATGCCCAGTGAAGAACTTCACTCCTGGGACTAATTGCTACTTTTGAAGATGATACTCTGCATTTCTTTAGTGCGCTATATCCATAGATTTCAAACATGGGTAAATATTGCAGTTGATGGCTTCGGCAAATACTGCAAAGGTTTAATACGTATGGAGATTGCACCACTCTGTCACCCATAATTGACTGGGCTGGCCAATTAGAAATGATGTACACTGATAGAAAAACATCAGGATACTTACACAGCCATTGTCATGTAATTGACGGTACATAAAGAACATTAAGCTCCTGTGCTGTTAGCCTGATGCTTTTCACAAAGCTAAATATTTAAAATTAATCTTCAAAAAGTAATGGGAAGGCATTAAAACAGACTTTATCACAAGCTGATATGTAGGCTGTCAATAACAACTTTCACATATGCATGTGGATACTGGGAGAATCTTTTTTTTTCTGTCACTACTAGAATTATAGTTTCTAAAAGTATTTTCAGTTAACATATTAGTGCCCATAGGTGTTGGAACGAGGGGTGCTGTGGGTGCTGCACCCCTTGCCTTGAAGTGGTTTCCATCATATACAGGGTTTTCAGTTTGGTTCAATGGCTCTCAGCACCCCCACTGTACAAATTGTTCTAGCACCACTGATTGAGTAATACCAATTGCTTGACACTAACTATTCATAAATTCTTGGGCCACAAGGAACCATTGTGATCCACTAGTCAGACCTCCTGAATAACACAGGCATTGAGATTCCCTGAATTAATTTTGGGTTTGAACTACAGGATATCTTTTAAAACCCATCCCATCTTCTAATTGATGGAAAATCCACCATAAGCCTTGGTAAACTATTCCAGTGGTTAATTATCCTCACTGTTAAAAATGTGTGCCTTATTTCCTGTCTGAATGTATCTAGCTCCAATTCCAGTCATTGGATCTTTTGTTATACCTTTGTCTGCTAGATTAAACAACTCATCAGTTTTTTCCTCCCATGTAGGTACTTATAAACTGTCAAGTCACCCTTTAATCTTCTCTTTAAGGTAACTAACTAGCTGTCTTTCACTCTGACATGTTTTCTAATCCTTTAATCACTTTCATAGCTCCAAATTTTCCTTTGAACCCTCTCCAGTTTTTATCAACCTCCTTCTTGAATTATGGAAACTAGAACTGTACACAGTATTCCAGTGGCACTGATGCTCAACAGAGGTAATAGAGTATGGAGGCTATTTCTCCTTATCCCCTGTTCATCCATCTAAGGATACTACTGGCCCTTTCAGTCACAGTGGGAGCTCATATCCAGCTGATTATCCACCATGACCCCAAAGTCTGAGTCACCTCTTCTCAGGGTAGAGGCCTCCATCCTGTAAGTATATTGTACATTCTTTTTCCTAGGTGTGTGATTTCACATTTGACTGCACTGAAATGCATATTGTTTGCTTGCACCCAGCTGACCAAGCTATCTGGATTGCTTTTTATCCAGTGTGTGCCATCATTTTTAATAGCACACTTAAAGTAGCCGATAGTCCAGAGATTGACTAGGTGTCCATAATACCAGATCTATTCAAAGGCTTCCAAATAGCCCTGTTTTGGGGGGCACTTGTAACTTGAAAACTGTATTCAGACATCTTTACCAAAAAGGCAGGTGTTAAACTGATTTAGTATGCATATCTCTTACTATTGTGAGGATTTTAATATTGATATTTTTTTTACTCATCCTTCAAAAATGTATTGGCCTTAAGTGGAATTTTGCAAGGTTGACTTACAAGGTATGGAACAGAGCACAACCTTGTACAGTTTATAATTAATTAGATGAAAATTAAACCCATTGGAGAGAGTCATAATTACTGTTTAGTGCCTTCCAAAGAAAGGTAGTGGCTCTTTTCAGGGAGAATTCAGTTATGAATGACAATTGCTATCCTCCATGTTTCATTAACAGTAAATGATGTAGCAAGCAGATACAAATGAAAGAAATAGCGCTTTATTGATTATGTTGAGAGGATGGTGTTACAAGCTAAGACTCTTCTGTATGTCTCCCACCTGCCACTCCCCAGCTTCTGGTCAGTTCTGACTCCTGATCCTCTCTCTCCAGTTTTGATTGAAATAATGCATTCCTTGAGTGATCTCCTGTGAGGGGGCCCCTGCATGGTTTTATCCTGTCCCACTGTATGCTGATAATATTCAAAGTTCCTTCTAACATATCCACTAGGTCTGGAGACTGCAACCTTTCCTCTGATATGGCCATTGCCACAATTCCATGTGTTCTTCAGGATGTCCCAAAATAGACCACATTACAGCTGAACTATTGAAAGGTGCTCTACTTTGGGATACAGTGGAAAGCTTCAGTTAGTGAAGAATGTGGCTATCCACCTCTTATGCAAAGAAAGTCTGTGAACATAAAACACCTGAGTTTCAATCCGCAACCTTTGAAGGGGTGGGTTATCTTCTGAAAAGCGTACTAGGATTCTATTAAGAACATAAGAACAGCCATACTGGGTCACACTAATGGTCCATCTAGCTCGGTATCCTGTCTTCCAACAGTGGCCAATGCTAGGTGCCTCAGAGGGAATGAACAGAACACGTAAGCATCAAGTGATCCATCCCCTGTCACCCATTCCCAGCTTCTGGCAAACAGAGGCTAGGGCAGAGGTTTCAAACACGCGGCTCACGGAGTTATTTCCTGTGGCCGTCAAGCTCCCCTCACCCGCGGTCCCCCCAGCGTGCTGTGTCTCCGGTCCTCTGCCTACCTCCAGGCGCTTCTCAGCTTAGCACTTTTCAGGAGGGAGGGGGAGGAGCGGGGAGCCGCGCGCTTAGGGGAAGAGGCGGGGCAGGGTTGGGGATTTGGGGAAGGGGTTGGAATAGGGGAAGAGAAGGGGTGGGAAGAGGCAGGACGTGGAAGAGGTGGAGTGGAGGTGGGCGGGGGAGTGGGGCTTTTGTATCTTTATATGAAAAGGTGTCAGTGATGTGGCCCTCGGGCCAATGTGCTAGTCCTCATGTGGCCCTTGTAGCAATCTGAGTTTTGAGATCCCTGGGCTAGGGACACTTCAGAGCATGGTTTTGCATTCCTGCCCATTCTGGCTAATAGCCATCAATAGACCTATCCTCCTGAACTGATCTAGTTCTCTTTTGAACCCTGTTATAGTCCTGGCTTCACAACATTCTTTGGCAAAGAGTTCCACAGGTTGACAATGCATTGTGTGAAGAAATACTTCCTTTTATTTGTTTTAAATCTATTGCCTATTAATTTCATTTTGTGATCCCTAGTTCTTGTGTTATGAGAGGGCATAAATAATACTTCCTTATTTACATTCTCCCAGGCATGATTTTATAGACCTCTATCATATCACCCCTTAGTCATCTTTTCCAAGCTGAAAAGTCCCAGTCTTATTAATCTCTCCTCATATGGAAGCTGTTCCTTATCCCTCATCATTTTTTTGCTCTTTTCTGTAACTTTTCTGATTCCAATATATCTTATTTGAAATGGGGCAACAAGATCTGCATGCAGTATTTAAGATGTGGGGGTACCATGGATTTATATAGAAGCAATATATTTTCTGTCTTACTATCTATCCCTTTTCTAATGATTTCCAACATTGTTTGCTTTTTTGACTGCTGCTACGCATTGAGTGGATGTTTTCAGAGAACTATCCACAATGCCTCCAAGACTTTTTCTTGAGTGGTAACAGCTGATTTAGACCCCATCATTTTATATTGCTCAGTGTCAGTCTCTCATCTCTTTTAGAGCAAGTATGAGAATATCTTTAAGGGGAAGGGTGCAGAACTTCCTGCAGAATTCTTACTGTCTCAGCAAAGAGGCGGCTGCTGCTTATAGACCTCTATCCCAATATAACACTGTCCTCGGGAGCCGAAAAATCTTACCACGTTATAGGTGAAACCGCGTTATATCGAACTTGCTTTGGCCTCAAGCATTTCTGTTGTTGTTAGTCACTTCCCCGCCTCCTGACTGACGCCTCAGAACCCCTGACTGCCCCACCCCCAGAACCTCTGAACCATCCAACACCCCCTGGACCCTCTGCCCCTTATCCAACCCCTTGGCCTCGGCCCGGCACCCTTAACACGCCGCTTAGAGCAGCGTGTCGGAGCCACACACGCTGACATACTGATCCGCCGGAGCGCGCAGGCCCGCCCCCCCAGAATGCTGCTTTGCCGCATTATATCCGAATTCGTGTTATATTGGGGTAGAGCTGTACTTTTGTGATACTTAATATAGCACTTACATTTTGTAATCCAAAAGACAAAACTATTAATTCTAGTCCCAGATGCGTTGCTGCCAAAGGGCACTGTAGGCAGAGGATGTCATGTGAACACACACTTCTGCTTCCTATATGCAAAGTTGAATTCCATTCTGATGAAAATCTTCATGACCATTTGTAAGGCGTATTTGACTGACTATTTTTTCTTAGTCTTGGACTACAGCCAGTGGATGCTTATTTTGTCAATGCATGTGATTGACACAGGCTAAGATGGGTTGGATTTGTACCAATTTTTGGGAAGGCATATTTATCTTTAATTCCAGTAGTATCTGTCTAAATGGACACAATATAAATGTCTTGTTAGCTAGATTTCAGAGTGGTAGCCGTGTTAGTCTGTATCAGAAAAATAATGAGGAGTCCTTGTGGCACCTTAGAGACTAATACATTTTGTTAGTCTCTAAGGTGCCACAAAGACTCCTCATTATTTTTGTTAGAGGGAATAAGAGTAATGGGTTGTTGAGGATTTTTTAAATCCAGTTTTTAATAAGTCATTCTTCAGTTTACAGTATAGTGGGTAAAATAGCTCAGTAACTTTTTCATATTGTAAGAGTATAGTTGTGGTGGAAGAGGAATTGTCCTGTAACTCACCTTGAGTTAACAGATTAAAATTAATCTGAGTAGTAAAATCCCGTCATATTTCTAACTAGTATTGAGTATCTGTTACTGCTACTGGTTCTTACTGTGCTTTTCATCTATAGATCTCATAGTGCTTAACAAAGGAATGTAAATATCCATTATTCCCATTTTACAGGTGAGGAAACTGAAGCACAGTGTACAAAAAAAAATGCACAAGCATGTACAGACGGCTCAGGCACAAAATGAGTTACATCTAGGAAGAGAGAGAAGTCAATAAGAAGAGGTTCTTTAAATACTGTTGGAACAAGAGAAAGATGAAGGCAAGTGCAGGCCCTCTGCTTAGTTATTGTCTCTCCTTCTCCACTGATTGTATTGTATTAGTAGGAGCATTGCTAACAGATTGAGGGAAGTGATTATTTGACACTGGGTGAGGCCACCTGGAGTATTGCGTCCAGTTTTGGTCCCCCCACCCCAGAAGGGATGTGGACAAATTGGAGACAGTCCAGCGTAGGGCAACAAAAATTATTAGGGGGGCTGGGGCACATGATTTACGAGGAGAGGCTGAGGGAACTAGGTTTATTTAGTCTGCAGAAGATAAGGGTGAGGGGGGATTTGATAGCAGCCTTCAACTACCTGAAGGGGGGCTCTAAAGAGGATGGAGCTAGGCTGTTCTCAGTGGTGGCAGATGACAGAACAAGAATCAGTGATCTTAAGTTGCAGTGGGGGAGGTCTATGTTGGATATTAGGAAACACTATTTCACTAGGAAGGAGGCACTGGAATGGGTTACCTAGGGAGGTAGTTGGAATCTCCATCCTTAGAGGTGTTTAAGGCTCTGCTTAACAAAGCCCTGGCTGGGACGATTTAGTTGGTGTCGGTCCTGCTTTCATAGAATATCAGGGTTGGGAGGGACCTCAGTAGGTCATCTAATCCAACCCCCTGCTCAAAGCAGGACCAATTGCCAATTTTTGCCCCAAATCCCTAAATGGCCCCCTCAAGGATTGAACTCACAACCCTGGGTTTAGCAGGCTAATGCTCAAACCACTGAGCTATCCCTCCCCCCAGGAAAAATTTTTTTGTTTGAGCAGGGGATTGGACTAGATGACCTCCTGAGGACTCTTCCAACCCTAATATTCTCTGAGTCTACAATGACATTGAGAAGCCTGAGGTACTTAATACCTATTTTGCTTCAGTCTTCCATAAAAAGGTTAATGGTGGCATACATTCATTCCCCCTTGTTAATTGTAAGTCAAAATAGGGAAAGAACAGGTTAAAAATACTTAGATAAATTAGATGCATTCGAGTTGGCAAGGCCTAATGAAATTCGTTCTAGGGTACTTTTAAGGAACTAGCTGAAGCAATCTCAGAACTGTTAGTGATTACCTCCACACAGGATTGTATCCCAGGGGACAAGAGAAGGGCAAACATAGTACCTCTCTTTAAAGGGGAAGGGGGAAAAAAAAGGACCCAGGGAATTATAGACCCATCAGTCTAAGATACCTGGAAAGATACCGGAACAAATTATTCAACAATCTGTAAGTAGGGGATGATAGGGTTATAAGGAATAGCCAGCATGGATTTGTCAAGAACAAATCATGCCAAACCAACATAATGTTGTTATGACATAGTGGATTGGGGAGGGGAGCAGTAGGCATAAAGTATCTTGGTTTTCAGTAAGGTTTTTGACACAATCCCACATGACATTCATATACGAAAATCAGGGAAAGGTAGTCTAGATGAAGTTAGTGTACCGGTGCACAGTTGGCTCAAAGATCAGAAACCGTAGTTATCAGTGGTTAGCTGTCAAAATAGGAGGGCATATCTAGTGGGGTCCTGCAGGGATGAGACCTGGGTCTGTACTAGCCAATATTTTCATTAATAACTCTGTTAATGAACTGGAGAATATTCTTAAAACTTGAAGATGACATCAAGAGGAGGGGTTGTAACCACATTGGAGGACAAGATTAGAATTCAAAATGACCTTGGGGAGTTAGACTGATATTAGCAAGATGAAGTTCAATAAAGACAAGTGCAAAGTACTTCACTTAGAAAGAAAAAATCAAAAGCAAAACTACAAAATGCTATATCACATCTGCAGCGCTTCTCCTATCCAGTAAACCTTGGCTGAATAATTGGCTAGGCAGTAATACTGCTGAAAAGGATCTGGGTATTATAGTGAATCAAAATCCAGTATGAGCCAGCAATGTGATGCAGTTGTGAGAGAGGCTAATATTTTGGGGAGTATTAACAGGAGTATTGTATGTAAGACACAGGAGTTACTGTCCCACTTTACTTAGCAATGGTGAGGCCATAGCTGGAGTTTTGGTGCTATGCTGTAGGAAAGATGTGGATAAATTGGAGAGTGTCCAGAGGAGAACAATAAATGATAAAAGGTATAGAAAACGTGATGCAAGCAGGGAAAAACTGGGAATGTTTTTTCTTAAGAAAAAAGACTGAAGGAGTATCTGCTAAGTCTTCAAATATGTTAAGGGCTGTTTTTAAAAGAACAGAGAACTTTTTCTCTGTCCACTGAAGGCAGGACAAGAAGTAATGGGCTTTATCTACAGCAAGGGAGATTTACATTAAATATTAGGGAAAACCTTCCTAACTATAAGGGGAGTTAAGCACTCAAATGCGCTTCCCAGGAGGTTATGGGAGGCCCCATTGTTGGAGGCTTTTTAAGAACAGGCTGGATAAGCCCAATCAGGGATGGTCTAGGTTTACTTGGTCCTTCTTTAGTGCAGGGGGCTGGAGTTGATAGCCTCTCGAGCTCCCATCCAGTCCTGCGTTTCAGTTAGCCTAAGTAGCTTTCATTGATTTATTCAAAGACTTTAAGAGCAGAAGGAACACTAGGTCATCTAGTTAGATCTTGTATATCACAGATCATTAACTCTCACCAGTTACCCCTGTATTGAGCCTAGTAACTTGTTTGACTAACTCATATCTTCAAGAAATGCATTGAGTCTCTTGATTTTTGGAGACTTTAAGAAATGGGGAATTCACCATTTACCTGGTAGCTTGCGCCAGTTATAGTCATTGTTAAAAACCTCTGCCTAATTTCTCACTTGTCTGGAAGCTGAAGTCAGAAATTCAAGTTATGACTTTCTCTGCTAGATGAGAGCTTTTTTAGAACCCAGTATTTTCTCCCAATGATGGTATTGGTACACTTTAATCAAGCCACTTCTGACTCTTCTTGGATAAGCAGAAATAAACTGCAAAAAGAACAGGAGTACTTGTGGAAACTTAGAGACTAAGAAATAAACTGAGCTCTTTAAATTGCTCACTTTAAAGCATTTTCTCCAGCACGTGAATCATTTTTGTGGCTTTCTTCTGCACCATCTAACTTTTCAGCATCTGTTCTAAAATATAGACATCTGAACTGTAAGTAACGTGGTCACGTTCTGGGGTACAATTCAGGCCCATGAGGGGTTATTACTGCCTGCCCTGTAACCCTGGGTGCCTTAAATGCTCTGCTGCCATGGCTTACAACCTGTACACCTACGGCTAGCAGACAAGCATGCACTGAGTGTGTGTTTAGTGGCTCAGCACTTTAATTCCAGCAGCCTGTTTGTTACAACCCAGCTACATGCTGATATCCACCAGTCTTGGTTACTAGTCAAGTGACTCCGCCAAACTCCCAGTCCTGAATTTTCCTAAAAACCATGTGCTCTGCAATGTCCAGCCCTTTTCTGGACCATTCAGAGGAATAAGGTTTACTTGCTGCTCTAAAGAGTCAAAAGAAAAGGAGGACTTGTGGCACCTTAGAGACTAACAAATTTATTTGAACATCCGCTTTCGTGAGCTACAGTGCACTTCATCGGAATGCATCTGATGAAGTGAGCTGTAGCTTACGAAAGCTGATGCTCAAATAAATTTGTTAGTCTCTAAGGTGCCACAAGTCCTCCTTTTCTTTTTGTGGATACAGACTAACATGGCTGCTACTCTGAAACCTGTCAAATGTTTATTTGTATCTTTAATCCTTTGTATTTTAATCTTTTAAGTAAATAGTTAAGAATTGCAAATAAAACATTACATCCATTACAGTGTATCATTTAGAAAAACCTCACATGTTGACTTAAATGCCAGTGATGGAAAGTCCACCATGAGCCTTTGTAAATTGCTTCAATGATTGATTATTCTCGCTCTTATTTATTTTTAAAAAAAATTAAAATTGTGCCCTATTTCCAGTCTGAATTTATCTAGCTTCAAGATCCAGCCTAAGGAGGCACAGAGAAGTGTAGTGACTTGCCCAGGGTCACCTAGCAGAGCTAGGAATAGAACCTAGGTCTCTTGAGTCTCAGTCCAGTGCTGTATCCACAAGGTTGCATTGCCTCCTAACTTCTAGTCTGCTTTTTTAGGCTTGGAGAGAACCTCTTTCTCCTTAATTCCTTGGGTTTTCTAGTAGATTAAATCTGACCAGTCTATTTATCCTTCATATGATTGTCCTCCGATATTTTTTCATCAAAAATATATTTGACACAGCTGTGAAAGTCCTACTCGGCCATAGGGCATATTTCTAAATGTTTATAAAAGCAGAGTCTGCTGCTTGTGTTGATTCCTTCCTCTGAAGTCTGAAACTTAATTTATATTTGAAAAATGTGTGATGTGCTCTCCAAAATGTTTGTCGCTGCAGATCTAAGAAAGACCTGAAGGATAATAGGTGTGTCAAAGGCCTGGTTTCCTCCATTTTGTGACCTGAGGTGGGGGAGAGGTGTTTATAGTCTAATACAGAATTTATTTCAAAAGGAGCAACTACAACAGCATCATCCATAGTTTTTAGTTAACCTGAAGTACTGGATGTCATTTTACAGCCCAGGTGCCTGATTGTGCACCATGGAAGTCAATAGGAGTTTTGCCAAAGGTATGATTCAGCTCTGACAAATGACTGTAAAAATGACATTGTGGGCTTCTGTGCTTGTCAATGATTTCCATATCCAATTTTCTCCATTTATGGGGTCGTGCTGGGGATGGAAAATTAAGTGCCACATTTGTAAAGTCCAGCTTGGATGTGAAGGTGAAGCTGGGTTCTCTTGTCTCATTAAATATCACCGGTAGACAGAAGCAACAACTCATTGTCTTCAGATTGTGGGCTCTTTTAAACCTGGGTAATTCTGAGGTAAATTGGATTACAAAGGTGTAAATAACTGTCATCAGTGGGGTGCCACATGTGTAACTGAGGGTGAATTATAGCTCTGCAAGTGAAGCTTACTTAACAGTGCTGATTGAGAAGAAACAGAATCCAGCTCATTCTACCACAGCTCTGTAGTGCTAGAACAAGTTGTGTGTTTGTGGGTTGTTTTTTTTAATCACTAAAACTTGTATTCAGAGTCTCTTCTGCAACTGGGAAGTGAGTCTGTTCATGAGAGGGTGCCATTTTTATATTACTCTTAAATATTGTTCTACTGCTAAACCTTATTGAAATATTACTGGTCCTTCTGCTTCTTTACCTGCCCTCTCTTTGAGAATAGATTTAATCGATCGATCTAAACAAGTAAAACAAAATGGTTTCTGGGTGCTAGTAATTCTTAGCTCAAGCTAATAATTAATAAAACTGGGGCATTTTCTTTTTAAAAGACATCCAGTCTGGATTTAAAAACTTGAGTGATGGATAATCCATCATATTACAGTATTTGATACATTGGTCTAATGATTAATTACCTTTGCTACTAAAAACATGAGCCAAATTTCAGTTTAAATTATTTTAATTTTCTAACCATGGGATTTTACTATGTCTTTGCTAAATTAAAATGCTCTGTAGCATCAGATATCCTCCCTTTGTAAGTTTGTTTTAGACCAGGATCAAGCCACCTTTTAACCTTCTCTTCAAGAAACTAAATAATTTGAGCTCTAGTGGTCTTTTATTTTAAGGCATGTTTTCTAGACCTCATCATCCTTTAAGCTCTCTTCTGAACTCTCCTCAGGTTTTTCAACCTTCTGTTTAAAGTGTTGACACCAAAACTGCACAGGAGCCTTAAAACTAGTCTCATCTGTACCAATACACAGAGGTAATATCACCACGCTGCTACTACTGAATTCTGTGTTAATGCACCCAAGGATTGTCAGCCTTCTTTACATTTTCATGTGAAATATGTCTGTATGTATTGTTTCTATACAAAGCTGTAGAGAAGTTCAGATTCTACTGTTTCTTTAGCAGAGCCCATTAGGAAATCTTTGGTAATTGTAATTTCAATGGAGAAATTCAGTGTTAGGTGTGTGACCTTCTGACGTGAAATCTGATATGATTAATACAAATGTTCAGCTTTTTATCCATTTAAAAGGATTTTAAATTAACCTGCTAAATATCATACCATGAAAGGTGAAATAAAGCATTGAGTTAGAAGAGGTGCTTTAAAATACTCTCCCATTTGAGACTGGATTCTCAAACTACTTTTCAGAGAATCTTCTCTTACGGCAATTTTGAATATTGGTGAACAGACTCTTTCCCCCTGCCCCCCCCCCCACCATCCTCATTGGAGGACACACTTTCCTTCACTTCTTTCTTTACTCTCCCTTCTCAAAGGCTCTGTACTGTGGCACCTTCCCTGAAGTTAGAAGATTCTATCACCACCATTCCTAACTCAGATGAGGGCAGTCTTTGTAGAGAAATGAACCAGAAGTCTACCGTGTTCAAGGAAATCTAAGTTCTATAAAGTTGTGGGTGGCCACTAAATGAATACTGGTGTAAACAGTAGCGGTATAGACTATGTCATGAATACACAATATTTTAGAAAGTGTACTTCAGGTGGTTTAGTAAGTAACATTAATCAGCAAGCTATGGTTTAGGTAGCCTTGCTCAACATCATAGTAAAGTAACAGGGTTATTTTGTTGTAGCGAGTAACCAGCAGGAAAGTCTAGTTTGATTGGAATAGGACACAGCTCTTTAACAGATGGGGAAAGTATTTTCCAGAACAAAATCCAGCAGTTCAGAGGGAGGGATATTTGTCCAGTGGCTTCCCAATGCCATGCAAGAAGCCTGGGTTTTGATTTCTGGTCTCATGATCTGTAGAAGGTCATCTGGGGCTGGGAGCATTATGGAGATAGTACTTCCTCCCTCCCCCAAAGGCTTATTTTCCATTTCTCTATGCTAGTGTAAGGAAGCCTTTTTGGAGACCATTTGAATGATTCAAAAGTAGTAGATCAGAGATCGGCAACCTTTGGCATGCAGCCTGTCAGGGAAATCCGCGGGCAGGCCGGGACGGTTTGTTTACGTGGAGCATCCGATCGCAGCTTCCGCTGGCTGCGATCCCCCGTTCCAGGCCAATGGGGGCTGTGGGAAGTGGCGGCCACCACATCTCTCAGCCCGCGCTGCTTTCCACAGCCCCCATTGTCCTGGAACAGTGAATCGCAGCCAGTGGGAGCTGCGATCAGTTGAAACTATGGATACTGCAGGTAAACCAACTATCCCGGCCCGCCAGCGGATTTCCCTGACAGGCTGCATGCCAAAGGTTGCCGATCCCTGCACTAGATGCAGTGCATAAGTTAACTGAGCTAAAGCATAGTCTCCCTCAGTTGTCAACAATAGTAGCATTTATATCCTCCCTCTGGTCTCCATCTTGTTGAAATCCTTCAATTAACCACCCATCTATTTTAAGAGTACTTCAAAATATGATTTCACAGTAAGAATAAATGGATAAAACAAAATTGGAGCTACGAAACAGAATGTTCCAAGGAAATAACTTTCCAAAAGTTGTAAAACCTCTCATTTAATAAAAACATACAGAGAAACAACCCCCTCCAACATCTCATCTCTCTGTTCAAAATGGCTTGTCTGACAAACAAAAAGAGAGCCTCTGGCAAACCTCAGGAAGAAAAGACTCCTTCTTGTACATCAAAATATATCCTAACATGTTAAAGCTGCAACTAGCTTTCCCATGGAGATGCTATTTTTGGCTCCATAATTAAGTGGTTCCCATTAAAATCCAGGCATTTCCCACATAGTGATTTAAAGCTAACACAATATTCCCTGATAACTTCAATTTATTGCAAGTAGCAAATAACGGTGGGGATCTTGTAAGCCAGCAGTTTATTTGCATTAATTTCTGTGTGACAGTATTTTGGTGACTGCTCAGTATGGTGGTGATATCAATGTGAAAAAGCGGAGGCTTTCCCCCCCGGTATGTAATGTGAGATGTATGTTAAAGGAATTACTTCATAATGAAATATCTTCCTAGAGTAGATGAATTCATAATCACAAAAAGCACTTTCCAGACTGTTCTAGTCATACTGTTACTAAACAATACTTTGGTTTTTAATTGTTAATTTCCTTTTCTGTCCTTTCTTTAGCATTATCAAACTCTGTATGGTGTTTTATAGCTCTTGTTTTCAGCAATCTCTCATGTTGGTGTGGTCTTGTTTTGTTTCCCCCACCACCACCACGGGTACACATAATTTTATAGCAATTTAGCACTATAATCAACAGATTAGGTTTCTCCCTGTATTCTGTTCTACGAAGATTCTGCAAGTTTACACAGAGCCAGGTTCTAATTTGTCTTCTGTTTTCATGCTCAGTGTAATTATGAGAATGTCATGTCTGGTCGTCTTCTGTTTAGTTTTTCCACTCACATGTATTATATATAAATGGCATTTGTTGCCATTTACAAAAGCTGACCTGGCATTGTGAATAAATAACATTTGCATGAGAGCTTTCTGGTAAACTATGCATTTTGGATTTATTATGCATAATATATAATTAAATAGTGTTCTGACTAAGGCCTCAGCTGTGGCAGAAGAACTCAGTATTTTCTCAATAGAAGTAGAAGCAGTGTTCTGAGTTTTGGAAATTGGTCCAGTTTTAGCTCTTCTCTCTGGATTTACTCTGCATATTTAGAGGTGGTGGAGGGAAGTACAGCATATGTCCTATTTTAAATTTGTTGTGAATAAATCTATATATAGTGAAGTTAGGAACTGTGACCACAACTTTTAAGCAATGTACCATATTGATTTCAACCCTTTTCCTATTAAAATCAACTGAGAGTCCTACTTTAAAACTGATATCCCCAATATAGCCCACCCATTTCCACTTTGTATGTGAAAGGTAAAAATACTGACATGATAAATCAAGGGATTACATATATTCATGAGATAATGCACAATAAAGCAAAGTGCTACCTTAGTTAGCACTATGTGATAGAACTACACAAGGAAGAGTGCAGCAAACAATGTAGAAGATCCTCAGGAAATTACAAATATGGACATATGTAAGCATGAACTAGAAGACTATTACCACATATTGAAAACAAGTTGTGGCTACCGTACATAGTTGTATCCTGAAATTTAAAGTAGCAAATTAACAATTTCTAATGAACAATAAACTACAATCTGTGCACTCATATATTTAAGATATCCTGAAGCAAAGAGCTGCACTAGACTGACTGGTTTCAGAGTAGCAGCCGTGTTAGTCTGTATTCGCAAAAAGAAAAGGAGTACTTATGGCACCTTGGAGACTAACCAGTTTATTTGAGCATAAGCTTTCGTAAGCTACAGCTCACTTCATCAGATGCATTCTCACGAAAGCTTATGCTCAAATAAATTGGTTAGTCTCTAAGGTGCCACAAGTACTCCTTTTCTTTTTACTAGACAGACTGTCTCCTCTAAGACATTCACCATTGACATACTCCATACCATTGTTGTCTCTGGGTAAGACTTCAACCCATACATTATCAGCCAGGAGCTGACAAGGCAAGATTGTGATAAGTTACAGTAATAGAGCTGCACTAGCATGCATTTCTCTTAAATTTAATCTAAGTGTAACCCTTCTGCCAGGCCAAGTTGATAGCAGCAAGGGCCGGGTTCAGTACACAGGGGTTCCCTCTCATCAAAGCAAATGCAAAACTGGCTCGAGCCCCCACCCAGTGACCTGGGAAAATGTTACACACCCCCGGGCACCTCAAAGAGGCAATACTTCCCCTCTCGCAAGCACAGAGTCTCGGTGTAGCAGAGAATCTTTTAATAACATGAGGTAAACGACATCAGCATTAAATTGGGGAAACACCACAACTAGTTTTCATTAACCAAACCATGAGCAAAGACCCACCCCAGCAAATTGGGCCACATCCTTTCCCTCGGGTTCTTGAGTCCCAGAACCCAAATGTCTCTTGAGTCCAGCAATCCACAAATCACCCAAAGTTCAAAAAGTCCAGCCCCAGAGTTCAAAAGTTCATCTGCAGAGTGTTGCTCCCCAGTCTGGCTAAAATGTGCCTGTGTGTGGGGGGAAAGAGGTAAGGGGCACCTTACGTGTCCTGAAGCTGACTGCCCCACAGGGCTCTGCTCTGTTCCGCTGTCTCACGAACGGCTCCGCTCCACCACGACCGGCTCGGCTCTGCTCAGCTCGCCGTCTCACGAACAGCTCTGCTCAGCTCGCCGTCTCACGAATGTCTCCGCTCTGCACAGCTCGCCTCGCCGTCTCACAAACACTCCGCCAGCCTATCCACGAACAGCACCACTGCACTCTAGTTCTTCCAGCTCCCCACTACTTGACACAGTGCTCAGTGATTTCAGCTCACAGTAGTGGGAGCCATAGTGTTGGTGCACCATAAGGCCAAAGTGAATTCAGCACAGTACCTGTAGCAAGACTCTTAATAGACCCAAAATTAGCTCTGACATTCCACAGTGGAGAGAGACAGAGGTGCAATTGGTGTTTCAGGCCCTCACAAAGGGGCCAACACCACCAGGTACAAATACCTGTCTCAAGCCTCTCTCAATTCACAGAGTTTTGGAACCCATGTCCCTTGCCTAGCGAGTGCTACTTAGTTGATGGTGAGTCCCTCCATCATAACAAAAGGCCAAGTACAGTTCCCAGCACAGTTCCCATAATCAGGGTAATAATTTATTCTTCCCGCCCCAATAACGGAGACACTGGGGATCCCACAACAGCCAAAGTGACCATTTGGGCAGTTATGGCCTCAGTCTAGGCGGGGTGGGTGTGCCTATGCAAATGAGATCAGCCCCTGAAGTTCTTTTCCACAACTTGCCACACCTCACCACCAGATGTCAGGGTGGAGCTCATCCTGACTCTGCTTACATAAGGAATCTATCCATGCTCGAGTTAATGCTAAAGTGAAATTAAAATAAAAGGCTCATTGATCAGGTTTGAATGCTAACTTTCCAAAAACAGTATTCTTTAAGATGAAATTATTTTCTATTATTGCTTTTAAATTATTTTCAGTTAGTATAATTTTAAAGCGCTTTGCTTTCTTTCCAAGGGCTATGACCAGTGTGTTGCTGGTAGTTACAAGTGACTACATTGCTCTTTCTGAGCAATCACTTTTATTCTTAGGTAAAAGCGTTAGAGATCAAATGCACACAAATAAAAGTTCCTATATACATGCTTAAAAAGCTTAAGAGATTGCATTAATATTCAGGGGTGTTAGTAGGCCAAGTCCTTCCCTTTCACAAGGATTGGGGTTCTCACTCAGACAGAAGGTTCTGTCCATTTGCTGGATCAGAAAGAAGGCACTCAGTCAGCTTAAACTCAGGCTCTTTATCCAAAAGTTCTTTCTTTGTCTGTCTGGTCTCTGGAGAATGTAATCAGAAGTAATATATGTGAGCCTCCCCATAAAGGATACCTCCCTGGGAGAGTTACAACCTGATTGATTTGCTTTAACCACCCACTGTTTTTAGTCCTGGAGGAGCTGTGGTAATCCTCCCACATGACAAAGAACGTAGTCATGCATAAACCATACACTTAAGACAGTGGACCCTGAAGATACTACAAGGAGTTGCAATATCTGTCACAGCCATTATGACTTTGCTGTAGGCCTTTTTATGTGGGATGTAGAACGTCCTATATACTCGAGGAATAATTTTAAAAAAATAGTCAAATGCCGTGGGATGGGCCCAAGTTTGAACACTGCCCTAAATATGGAAAACAAATAGCATGTTAGGGCTCAATTCAGTGAACCCGCCACACACAGAATGTTTGGCTAAAGCTGCAGGAAACAGACCTTTGCAAACTTGCTAGATGTACACTATCTGAAGTTTTAATTTTTTTTCCCATTGTGAAAGATTTTGCTGGATTGAGAGAGATTCTCCCTTGTTTTATGCAGCAACCAAGTAGGGGAAAGACATGGGTGGCAGTAATAAGAACAGAACACAAGGCTGAATATGCTATCTGCAGTTTTTAAAAAAGTGAGCTGATAATGAATCCCTTTACAGGCCACCTACCTATCCATTATAATTAGGCAGATTAGCAATGATAACTAACTGCTAAAGTATTTATTTGGCTCCATTACTATAATTTCTGAAAGCCTCACCATCTTTAATGCTTTAACCTCACAACACCCCTGTGAGGTATCGAAATACTGTACATCCCCATTTCACAGATGGGAAGCTGAGGTACACCGAGACTAAGAGTATATTTACAAAGCAATGGGGAACCGTAATTCCCAGTTTGGTAGACATACAGGCCGCAGCTCAGCTTGAGCTAGTGCCTAAAAAAGTAGTGTACCACCATGCCCACAAGCTAGTCACTCAACTACAGTTGCGCCCAACCGCTTTGGCACATATTTGGGTGGCTAGCCCGAGCTGCCACTGCCACTTTTTTGTGCTAACTCAAACAGAGCTAATGCATGTACGTCTACCTCAGCTGGAAATTACATCTAGCTGCTGTGCAGACACCCTACGTGAGTTGCCCAACATGTCACAGTAAGTCTGGGGCAGCAGAAGGAATGCAACCTGATCTTCTGAGTCTAAGGTTAGTACCTTAACCACTGGACCACTCTTCCTTTTTGGATGGGGTATCTTGGTAAAGGTGGGCTTTAAGAAGGGCTCTTAAAGAGACCAGGATAGTAGCTATTTGCATATGGACTAAACTGCAGAGCTTAATAGTTTCGTTTTTTCCAAAGTTTGAGTATGTTTGGATTTTATTTCAACCCAGACAAGGGGGGGCAGCCCCAAAGTTCATCTCTGCATCTGAATTATACCAAAGTTGGGGGATGTTTAGATCTATTGCTTTTGTTCAGACTCACTGGAAACTGGGTAGTTTTAGTGTTGTGCTTTTGTATGTTGAACAGTGTTTTCTGTCAGGTTCCTGTTCATGTTTTAAATCAACAACAAGAGGACATTTGGGTAAGGTGTGTTTGTGGGGTGTTTTTGTTGTTTGTTGTTTAGGTTTTTTTTTTTTTTTGATGGGGCGTGTAGTAAAGTGCAATATGGAAGTTCAAAGTTGTCATGTTCAATCCTATCTTTCTTTTTTTTGACTGCATGGACTTATCTGCTTCAGTGCAACACTTTATTGCCATTGATTTGATTGAATATGAAAGAGGAACATTAAAGAGGTACATAAGCAATTTATTTTTTGGCGCACAAACTTAGTTTGATTTTGAGCAAGCTATGGCTCTAAGTGACCCATTCAATAACTTGAAAACCAGAAAGGGTGTTAAAAAGTAGACAAAAAGCATCCGATGAAGTGAGCTGTAGCTCACGAAAGCTCATGCTCAAATAAATTGGTTAGTCTCTAAGGTGCCACAAGTACTCCTTTTCTTTTTGCGAATACAGACTAACACGGCTGTTACTCTGAAAAAAGTAGACAGTTATTCAGAAGCAGCTGTGAAGTTAGAACTCTTTTTTAGAATCAGTACTTGGCTTTTTATTCCTTGGGGCGGGGGGAGGGAACGGGGAAAGTGGCGTGTGTGTGTGTGAGAGAGAGAGAGAGGCGAGGGGAGGGGAGGGGGAATCTTCAGAAAAATAATCAGTTGATGTGATAGGCTTTAATGGAGACTGCAAGTAATTTCAATTTGATCCTAACAGAAGACATAAATGTATTCTAAAATCTTCTTGTATTTGATTCTATTTCATCAGAAGTAGTGAAACTGAAATAGTTAAAATTGTTTGCTTTTGAGATGTGCTTAATTTTCAGTAAAAGCTATTCAACGTTCAGATCAGGCGGTCTCAAGTGAGATTATTTTACAAAAACAACATGGGAAAAATGTATTCATTATTTATAAAATGTAGTGTTTTGTTTCAGGATTTTAACAACATCCAGCTTTGAATGTGAGTTTTAATCAAGCATTTGTGCCAAAGGTTGATTATATGTTAATCAGTTCAAATAAACCAGAACTTGAGTGTCTTGTGACACATCAAAAAGGCTATTTTTAGACTGAGTCAGTCAAGGTTGAGGTGGAATTAAAATTCTGTAGCTCATCTGCTAGAAAACTGAACTGGAGACGCAGTTTCCTCTCTGGGATATATATATATATATATATATATATATATATATATATATATATAATTTGCGGAACATTATAAATAGAATCAACTCATAATAACAAATGAATGCTTTTGTATTCAACCTTCCTTTAACATTTACTGATGATAGAATTCATGATAGTATTTACTGTGACATACAGTAGCTGACTAAATTAAACTAAACATGTAATATTCATAGTGAAGTGTATTGCAGTGGTACTTATAAAGTAGCCACAAATTGGATGGATGGATGAATTTTTTTGTAAGCTGTGAATCTGGATCTGTACCTATTTCCCTTGAAGTTGATAGACTGAAATAACTTTACCTGATTTTTGACAATAATTAGCATCACATTGTGGATTCTTTTTAATTAATAAAACCCAAATCTCACTTTACCAAAAATGCTGGCTAAATTTGTCCATGCTGAGTAGAAAATGGAGTCCTGTGTAAGAAAACATGCTCACTAAAGGGTTATATTGGTACATGTTTCCTGCTGCTATGTTGGCATTGATGACTCGGTTAAACAGTAGTTGTAACAACACTGTGGAAGAAGAACTATCAGGATTGTGTTTACTTAAAAAAGGCTAAATATTCTTGACTCCACGCAAACTCTACAGGCTGCATCTTTACCCCCAGGGCTTTCCCCCATAACTTTATTTTCTGTAGAGCAATTTAGGAATTACTTAGTTCACTGGAAGGTGCTCAGTGCTGTTGACAATGTAGCAGTTCTGCATTGGGGTTTTAGTATGTCTCTATTCATGGTTGCGCTGGTGCGTTTTGATGTGCATAAAGAATTTCAGTTAGTTTCCATCTGAGGAACATAAAAACCATCTTGAAAGCTGTAAATGCTTTTCTGCACCGGTCCAGGCGATGTTGCCAAATTGGCAAAACACAAGCGATCTGTCAGCTGTCAAGCCATTGCAAGTGGTGATCAGCAGTTGACTATTAACTATCTGTCAAAAGAATTCTCAAAACCTGTTATAGTTGCTTCGTGGATAATCTTTAAATCTGTCATTAAAAACATTCCACATTAGGTCAGTAACTAATGGCTGAATTGCTGAAACCATATGTTTCTGATACAGGAAATATTTAGAACTTTGTCGTGGATACATTGATATTCGACTGTGGCTAATTAGGCAAATTTGTTAGTCTCTAAGGTGCCACAAGTACTCCTTTTCTTTTCACTATTAACAAGAGTTTACCTCTTTTTTTAAAAAAAAACACACCATACACACTAAAATGATTATAGAGACTGTAGAAATGTGTATTAAAACTTTCTAGTATGTCTGAGCCAAATACTCCAGAGCCACTTAAACTTTGCCTGCATCATTTCTGAGCTAGCAGTTCATGTGTACAAACTCCTATATTTGTGCATGCAAATGCTTATTTGTAGAGCCCTGCAAATCTGTGGATATCTACTTTATATGCACGGATAAGGATGCGGTTGTAATGTTTACCATCTTTCCAGATTGCAGATCGGGTGTGGATCCAAATTTCTGTATCCGTGCATGGCTCTAACAGTGAGCTAGGGTGCTAGTATGGGTGTGGATGCAGATACATATAAAAGGTGGAGTGTGGATCGTGGGTCAGATACAAGTTAATTATCTTGGATGCAGATCCAAATTTTTGTATTCGAGCAGGGCTCTTTGCTTATTTGTGCTCCCAAATGGACATTTAAAGTGGTAGTTATTCTGCTTGGACCAGTGACCTGTTTGTTCATGTTAAGTGACTTATGTGAATACTTTGCAGATTCACTTTAGGAGGCTTCTTTGACAATATTAACATTCACACCAAAAGTAAGTCTGGTATGTCTTGCCCGTGTGTGGGAAAAGATACCGATAGAATTGTTGAGTATTGCTTTGGGCTCCTCAGAACCCAAAGAAGTAACATTCAGTAGGTCCCGCACAGTTGGCACCAAAGAAAGGTATTTGCAGAGTAGGGGATCAGGCCCTAGAAATTCCCTAAAATATTTGGATTATCAGGATGTA
Source organism: Chelonia mydas (assembly GCF_015237465.2). Taxonomy (NCBI): domain Eukaryota; kingdom Metazoa; phylum Chordata; order Testudines; family Cheloniidae; genus Chelonia; species Chelonia mydas. The sequence continues at coordinate 108,443,389 of NC_057852.1, forward strand.
TTTGTTTCTGTCTGCCCCATCTAGTGTCTTTAACATTACAGCTGAGAGCCTGGTTGAGTTACTAACTTGAAGTCTAATCAGTATTCACCCTTAAAGCTGGTTTAGAAAGGAAAACTGACGGGCAAATGTTGATTATTTTTTTTATATCAAAGACGTTTGTACCACTCCTAATTTTCAGAAAATTACACATCAGCATATTAAACAATTTTATGCTGGGGATAGCCCAAAATTGACAACTGGGAGTGAGCAGATCATTAGCTTCCTTTCAAAATCTCTCTTATAGTATTCATGAAGTGGAGAACTGTCTTTGCATTTATTTTCCAAGTAGCCCCATGAATTGTGTGTTTTAAATTCTGTCCCATGTAGAGATAAGCCCAAGTTATGACACTCAATCGTGATCTGGCTCCAAATTTTCCCAAAGCTCAAGAGGGTTTTCTGCTAGTTGCTCTTGAGTCAGGACCATCTCTAAGTACATTGTTGCTTATTATTTGAATGTTGTGAAGTTGTACCAAGCATATAAAGCCTGCCATACAAACAAGTGTCCTATGTCCTCTCATTAGTACCAATCAAGCAACTTTCTTTCTTTGAGTCAGAAGCCAGTTGATACTTAGGACAACTTCCTTCTGGAGGATAAGGAAATAAATAAGGTTCTCTTCAATTTTGTATCTGATACACTGAAACTAGTGGTCAGATTTCCACTCTGTTTCCATGGGCAACAGCTGAAAAAGCTCATATCAATAAAAGAGGACAGAGAAGAAATGCAAAATCCTGTATGAACAACTGAGTGCTGCCTGAAATCAGATATTGGGCATTTATTGCACTACAATATAGTCAGTGAAAGCCAGACAGAACAAAATGATTAGACATTCATGGCTACCACTGTCATATTGATTAGGAAATACATGTACTTTTTGGGTATCACTTACAGTATGTACACTGGGTGCCATTTAAAACATGAATATTCATCACCCAAAGTAGTTACATTTATTGTAGTTCTTCTATTAAGTCAACAACCATGGTGTGGTAAATTTCTCTTTCACAGATAAATAATATACTTCTGAAATTCAGGTTTATTCCCAAATCAGTAAATGATTGATGCAATTATTAAAACAACGAGGACTCTGGTGGCACCTTGAAGACTAACAAATCTATTTGGGCATAAGCTTTCATGGGTAAAAAACCCACTTCTTCAGATACATGGACTGAAAATTACAGATGCAGGCATTATTATATTGATCTGTAATTTTCACTCCATGCATCTGAAGAAGTGGGTTTTTTACCCACAAAAGCTTATGCCCAAATAAATTTGTTAGTCTTTAAGGTGCCACTGGACTCCTCATTGTTTTTGTGGATACAGACTAACACGGCTACCCCTCTGATAATTATTAAAGCACATTTGCAGCTTCTGGTTGGCACTGGAATTATAAAACAAAATCCTAATTTCTAAAAGCTAAATCTAAAGTCTTTTTAGTCTTTCTGTATATTAATTACAGATGCTGGACTTACCTGATAATTAAGAAATCAGATCAGCCATAGTTGATAACTTTATGGAGGGGATGGTACAATGGGACTGCCCACGATGGCGTGTGGCCCATCGGCAGGGTTTAAATTCAGAGAGTTATTTTCAGGAGTGCCCCCACCTGAAGATCTGGGCTTCAGCTATGGGGCACAGGAACTTGGGGCTTTGGCCCTGCAGGTTTGAAAATATTTACCAGAGCTCTACTGTGGTGGGCTCCAGCTGAATTTAAGCCCTGCCCATTGGTAATGGCCAATAGCAAAAATCCCCAATGGTCGGAGATGGGACACTAGCTGGGGAGGGCTCGGAGTTACCTGGGAAATAATTCTCGATAGTATCTGCCTGGTGGGTCTTGCCCATGTGCTCAGGGTCTAACTGATTGCCATATTTGGGGTCGGGAAGGAATTTCCCCCCTAGGTCAAATTGGCCAAAACCCTAGAGGTTTTTCTCCTTCCTCTGCAGCGTGGGGCACGGGTCACTTGTAGGTTTAAACTAGTGTAAATGGTGAATTCTCTGTAACTTGAAACCTTCAAACCATGATTTGTGGATTTCAGTAACTCAGCCAGAGGTTGAGTCTATTACACGAGTTGGTGAGTGAGGTTTTGTGACCCATTAAATTTTGTTAAAATGTTTGTCTGAGTATATGATGTCTCTTCAAATTCAATCCATCCCTGCTCATAAGTACTCTGAGTGAAATCCTGGCGTTGTTGAAGTCAATAGGAGTTTTACTATTGACTTAAATGGATTTGATGCTGGATGACATAGCAAGTACAAAAAGACAAACGCTTGCTAGACATGCTACTTCCTCACACTCCACAGAGACTGCCTTGTGCTGTTTATTTTTCACGTGCATATGGTGAATGGAAAATAGTATTTTGCTAGGGCTGGGCAAAACTTGGAATTTCTGTTCTATGGAAAATTCCAATATTTTGAAATCTTTCCATTCTGAATTGAAACAAAATGTTCTAAATTTCTTGCAAAACAAAATTTTTGAAAATTTCATTTCAACTTAACTGAAACAACTTTGACTTTTTAAAATTTTGTGTGTTATAATATTAACTTCAGAACAAAAAAAATCAGAACGTTCCACTTCAATAATGTCAAAATAGAACATTTGGACCTTATCAGAATACGATTTTCAATTTTTTTTCCTTTTTAATAATTATAATAATAATAAAGGCAGTGTTGACATGTTCTCACAGAAAGCTTTGATTTCTAGAAATTGGCATTTTCTGATGACAAAAAATGTTCCATCAGAAAAATTTCAATTTGCTCTAGATTTTGCTGAGGTATGAATAGCTATGTAAAGTGCAAGGCAGTAGAGAATCAAGCTCTCTTTATTTTAATGCTAGTTTCACATATCTGTATATGGATAGCATGAGTATGTACCCTGAGTTTCCATACAGTTTCTTCTGAATTGTTCTGTGTGGGGGGAGGTTGGATTTGTTCCTCTCTCAGGATCAGTCTAGCATCCATCCTTTTATGTGTACATACCTTGGAAAAACTGAGAACCAGCATCTCTGTGTGCTTTCTTGACTCCTACCTTCTCATGGTTTCCTGGTGATTATCATGACATCATGGATGGTTACATTTTCCTACTTTATCCCAAACTTTAAAAAATCGGGGGGAGGGGACCTCAGCACTCTGCAGCAGTGACAAGAGTTGAAGGGGAAAGACTACAGAAAGGGCCTTCTCTCCTACATCCTCTTCCACTGAAACTCCAGTGCCAAGGTCATGTTGGCTTCTTGCTGCTCTTTGAAGGTCGCCCCACCAATTCCTGAATCTTTGCACTGTCTTCTCTCTCTCTCTCTGCATCAAATTCAAGCTTCCCCTCTTCAGTTTCAAATGTACCCCGTGGGTGAAATCCTGACTCTGAAAGTCAATAGCCAAAATCCCACTGACTTCAGTCGGGCCAGGATTTCACTACTTAGCCCTTTCCCTACCTATACCTCCTACGCTCATTCTGCTCTGTACATTCCACCAATGCCTCTCTTCTCTTTGCTCCCTTTGTCTTCTGCAACTCTAATCTTAGCATCTTCTTCTTCAAATCAGGCCTTACATTTGGATTACCCTCCCAATTCATAAATGCCAACCATCTTCCTCTCCTTATTCCAAAAGTTAAAAACTCACCTGAACCATGACTCATTCCAATTATAATGAGCATATGTCACTGTGGTCTTTGTTCTTTACTGAGGCTGAATTGTTTTGTACTCTCACCAGTGCCACTAGGAGGTCTATCTGCTTTTTACTGCTGGAAACTGTTTTGGATTCAGAATAGTTCAGCATTTGCACAGTGCCTTGTACAATCATAGTGTTAAACTGCAGTGTAAGCAGTGTATCTGTATAAATGGGATTTTTATCTGGCCAGATCAGTGTAGCTGCCATGCACGAACTTTTTTGCTCAAAGCATTCTTGATATTACAAACTACATTAACTTTATGATTAAAAAATGAACTAGATAGATGGTTGACCTCTGAAGGCTTGTTAATTAACATTGTTACAGTGGCTCTTTTCAGTAATGTGTCTCTGCATGACTCTCAAGTCAAGGATACTACTCCTTTGTTCTGACATTGATCTGTGCTTTGTCTGATTTTTTTTCATGGGTTTTAATTACACATTAACATTCATTTACTCTTCTTTGTGATAAAGTAAACGTTCGGTTCTTGTGAAGTTTAAATAATATGTCCCCATTCATTCCATGAGAGGTACCAAATGTGTATGTGTCACTGTGAAGTAGGGAAAAGACAAGACCTTTGACTAATCACAGGTCTGAAAATAATAATAATAATAATAATATTTGAACCCTTTGAGACCTCTATCCCCTCACCCCTGCCCATTACCATTGCACAGAAATCCAAAAGCCAAGTCCCTAGTGGACTTCATGAAGTCTCTGGCACTTTCCTTTTTGGGGTCCAAATTAGAGCTGGGAAAATATTTTTGGTGAATAGAAAAGTCATCTAAAATGCATTTTTCAGCAAACTGAAACTATTTGTGAATTTGACACCAATTTGCTGAACAGATACAGCCAAAAACATTTTTATACTGAGGCACAATTTACAAAAGGGTGGAGGAGGAGATGCTGTCTCTCTTATAAGCCTTAGCCCAATGGTTGGGGCAGTCAGCTGAGTGGGATAGACCTGGGGTCAGTTCCTCCCTTTGATCTGGAGAGTACACATGAACTTAGATCTCCCATATTGCAGAAGAGTGTGTCTAAGTTACAGAGTAGTCTGGGGTGGGTCTTGCTCAATCTGTCTTGTTGAAGCTCTCTTCCTTTATATAAATACTAAAATAGTCATTTGGCCAAAGAGAGAATGACTCTATAGCCCAGTCGGGCACTCACCTGGGAGCTGAGAGGCCCAAGTTTACATATGTGCTCCAATGATTGGTTATTTATATAGAGTGGAACAGGTGAGATTGTGAGAACCCACTCTGAACTATCCATAGCCTAATGTTTAAAAATTCCAAAAAACTACAGCAAATCAAAACAGTCCATTGAAGGTGGAGGGAACTAAATATTGTGTTGCACTTTAAATGTTTTGTTTGTGTGTTTTCAAAGGGCTAGATTTGCAAAAAAGAGTCAGAATAGAAGGAGGTAGGGATGGGTCCCTTTATAAGATTTAGTCTATTAGTTAGGCATTTCACCTGCAATGTGAGGGACCCATTTAAAATCCCTTCTCCACATTAGGGAGAGGGTAGAATTGAACCTGGGTTTCCCACATCCCAGCTAAGTGCCCTAACAACTCGCCTAAAGCTTATAAGGGAACTCTGCTGTCACAGTTGCTACCACCTACTCTGGCCTTTGTATGAATCTAGCACTTTGAAAAACATCCCAAACCAAAATGTTTTGGGTGGAGTGAAACATTTACCCAAATACTGACTTTCTTTAGTTTGTTGAAATCTTTCGGAATTTTCAGATTTTGATTCAACTTGAACTGATTTATTTTTTTTTCAGAACCATCGGTGAACCAAAAAATAAACAAACTGTAAAACTCTAGAATTTTTATTTGCTTTGGTTGTTTTGTTATTACTAAATTCCTCTATTTTCTTTTCTTTTTTTTTTGGTTGGCTGGTGGTGGTTTAGAAGTAGATTGTCAGTATGATTCTTATGAATATTTTTTTTAGAAGAGGGAAAGTCCTGAGAGGAAAGGCACAAAATGAATATAGTGATAACACTGCTACTGTTTGTTTCTTTAGCATTTTATTAGGCTATGTCAGTACAATATCATAATCAGAACATAGTAGTTAAAATGCTCTAACTGGAATTAGTCCTAGTTACTGTTGACTTTGCCAAAGAAAACTGAGCTGGAGACTCTTAAATAGGGCTGAATGTGTCATCCTGTCTTCTCCACATAGCTGGTGGAATTAATAGTTTTGGAAGATTAGGACTTAAATTTTCTCTAAACCCCATTGTGGGTACATTTCAGGTTTGTCATCACACACTTGCCAATCATTCAATTGCAGTTTATTGGCTCTTGGGCTTCTCGGTTATATTATTAGTTTTCATGCTCTTTAGAGACTTATTGCAGCATAAATCAGTCCACTTCCATGTGTAAGATTTTTTTCCCCCTTTCTTAAAGTCATGCTTAAAATGCTGCCTTCTTATTTTGATCAAGCCTGTCACTTTGAAATACAGTGTGACCCTGATCTTGGCATTCACATTACTACCTGGGGGAGGCTAGGGTGGGATATATAGGAACTTTCTGTGATGTGTTTGCACATAACCCTTCCTCGCTGACCTTAGTTTGGGGTAACTGTCTAAAAGAAAACCATACAGAGGGCCTGCCCCATCCTTTTCCCAAGAAATGAAGAATCTTCCATCTGAGTCCTTTAACACCATCTTCTTTGCATCTCTGCTGTACAGACAGGTCCATGAGGAAAGGAGGAAGGGCTTACTCTTTCCTCTTGGTTCAGGGAAGAAACTAGCCAGAAAGCTTCCAAACTAAGCAGATGTTGGGAAAGCGACTGCCTTACTTACCCAGAAGGGAAATGCTGCTGCTCACCAAAGCCCCTCAGTTAAGGGCTGTATAATTCTCTTTTCAGTTTTCTCTTGGTGAACCAAGCTATCCTTTGTTTGGCATTTTGCTCCCATGTTGGACCAGACTGATTAAAGCTTGAATCTTCATATGTGGCCAGGGTGAGGAAATCCTCTACTTGGAAAGATGAAACCTTTAAATGAGCCAGATGTGGTACAGTAACTCCTCACTTAAAGTTGTCCTGGTTAACGTTGTTTCGTTGTTACATTGCTGATCAGTTAGGGAACATGTTCTTTTAAAGTTGTGCAATGCTCCCTTATAATGTTGTTTGGCAGCCGCCTGCTTTGTCCACTGCTTGCAGGAAGAGCAGCCCGTTGCAGCTAGCTGGTGGGGGCTTGGAACCAGGGTGGACCAGCAGCCTCCCTATCAGCTCCCCAAAGTTCCCTGTGAGGCAGCCACCCAGCAGGCTATCAATTGCTGGCAGTTCAGCTGTCCCTCCCCCACTGCCATGTGCTGCTCCTGCCCTCTGCCTTGAAGCTGCTCCCAGGAACCTCCTGCTTGCTGTGCAGGGGGAGCAAAGGGGGCTAATGTCAGGGTGTCCCCCTCCACCCTGCTCCTGCCCCCTTGCTGACCCCTTCTCCATATAGAGCAGGGTGGGGACATGACAGGGCTCAGGATGGAGAGAGCTTCCTGGCCGCAGCTACTGTCTCAACTTCCTGATAATAGTGTACTTAGCGTGGGGTCAGTGTACTTAAAGGGGTAATGTGCATCTCTCTCTCCCACATACAGAGGGGGTGTGTCTCTGTCTGCTATGCTGTTTCCCCTTCCTCAATTCGTGCTGCCTTGTAGGGTGAGGCTACATTAACAACAATGTGTTAACCCTTGAGGGCTCAGCTAAATGCTAGATCATCATTTAGCAGTAAGGTATTCCCTGGGAAATATCCACCCTCTTCCACCCTCTAACTTCACCACCTCAACCAAGCTTCACAATCTTCACTGCTGTGTACAGTATTAAATTGCTTGTATATATAGACACACATACTCTGTGTGTGTCTATATATATAAAATATAATTTTTTGGTCTGATGAAAAAAATTTCCCTGGACTCCGACTCAGATATTAAGGTCAGAAGGGACCATTATGATCATCTAGTCTGACCTCCTGCACAATGCAGACCACCAAATCTCACCTACCCACTCCTGCAATAAACCTCTCACCTATGTCTGAGCTATTGAAGTCCTCAAATCATGGTTTAAAGACGTCAAGGTGCAGAGAATCCTCCAGCAAGTGACCCATGCCCCATGCTGCAGAGGAAGGTGAAAAACCCCCCAGGACCTCTTCCAATCTGCCCTGGAGGAAAATTCCTTCCCAACCCCAAATATGGCGATCAGCTGAACCCTGAGCATGTGGGCAAGATTCACCAGCCAGATACCCAGGAAAAAATTCTCTGTAGTAACTCAGATCCTACCCCATCTAACATTCCATCACAGGCCATTGGGTCTATTTACCGGAGTCAAGGTTCCTTCCCCACTCTGAACTCCAGGGTACAGATGTGGGGACCCGCATGAAAGACCCCTTAAGCTTATTCTTACCAGCTTAGGTTAAAACTTCCAAGGTACAAACTTTGCCTTGTCCTTGAACCGTATGCTGCTACCACCAAGCATGTTAAACAAAGAACAGGGAAAGAGCCCACTTGGAGATGTCTTCCCCGAAAATATCACCCCAAGCCCAATATCCCCTTTCCAGAGGAAGGCTTGATAAGAATCCTCACCAATTTGTACAGGTGAACACAGACCCAAACCCTTGGACCTTAAGAGAAATGAAAAATCAATCAGGTTCTTAAAAGAAGAATTTTTATCAAAGGAAAGGTAAGAGAATCACCTCTGTAAAATCAGGATGGTAAATACCTTACGGGGTAATCAGATTCAAAACATAGAGAATACCTCTAGGCAAAACCTTAAGTTACAAAAAGACAAAAACAGGAATATACATTCCGTTCAGCACAGCTATTTTACCAGCCATTAAACAAAAGGAATCATAGAATATCAGGGTTGGAAGGGACCTCAGGAGGTCATCTAGTCCAACCCCCTGCTCAAAGCAGGATCAATCCCCAATCAAATCATCCCAGCCAGGGCTTTGTCAAGCCTGACCTTAAAAACTTCCAAGGAAGGAGATTCCACCACCTCCCTAGGTAACGCATTCCAGTGTTTCACCACCCTCCTAGTGAAAGTTTTTCCTAATATCCAACCTAAACCTCCCCCACTGCAACTTGAGACCATTACTCCTTGTCCTGTCCTCTTCTACCACTGAGAATAGTCTAGAACCGTCCTCTCTGGAACCACCTCTCAGGTAGTTGAAAGCAGCTATCAAATCCCCCCTCATTCTTCTCTTCTGCAGACTAAACATTCCCAGTTCCCTCAGCCTCTCCTCATAAGTCATGTGTTCCAGACCCCTAATCATTTTTGTTGCCCTTCGCTGGACTCTCTCCAATTTATCCACATCCTTCTTGTAGTGTGGGGCCCAAAACTGGACACAGTACTCCAGATGAGGCCTCACCAATGTCGAATAGAGGGGAACGATCACGTCCCTCGATCTGCTCACTATGCCCCTACTTATACATCCCAAAATGCCATTGGCCTTCTTGGCAACAAGGGCACACTGCTGACTCATATCCAGCTTCTCGTCCACTGTAACCCCTAGGTCCTTTTCCGCAGAACTGCTGCCTAGCCATTCGGTCCCTAGTCTGTAGCTGTGCGTTGGGTTCTTCCGTCCTAAGTGCAGGACCCTGCACTTATCCTTATTGAACCTCATCAGGTTTCTTTTGGCCCAATCCTCCAATTTGTCTGGGTCCCTCTGTATCCTATCCCTGCCCTCCAGCGTATCTACCACTCCTCCCAGTTTAGTATCATCCGCAAATTTGCTGAGAGTGCAATCCACATCATCCTCCAGATCATTTATGAAGATATTGAACAATACCGGCCCCAGGACCGACCCCTGGGGCACTCCACTTGACACCGGCTGCCAATTAGACATGGAGCCACTGATCACTACCCGTTGAGCCCGACAATCTAGCCAACTTCCTACCCACCTTATAGTGCATTCATCCAGCCCATACTTCTTTAACTTGCTGACAAGAATACTGTGGGAGACAGTGTCAAAAGCTTTGCTAAAGTCAAGAAACAATACATCCACTGCTTTCCCTTCATCCACAGAATCAGTAATCTCATCATAGAAGGCTATTAGATTAGTCAGGCATGACCTTCCCTTGGTGAATCCATGCTGACTGTTCCTGATCACTTTCCTCTCGTGTAAGTGCTTCAGGATTGATTCCTTGAGGACCTGCTCCATGATTTTTCCGGGGACTGAGGTGAGGCTGACTGGCCTGTAGTTCCCAGGATCCTCCTTCTTCCCTTTTTTAAAGATTGGGAAAATCAAACACATTTCTAGCTAGATTACTTACTAACTTAACAGGAGTTGTAAGGCTACATTCCGGATCTGTTCCCGGCAAAAGCATCACACAGAGACAAACCTTTTGTTCCCCCCTCGTCCAGATTTGAAAGTATCTTGTCCCCTCATTGGTCATTTTGGGTCAGGTGCCAGCAAGGTTATATTAGCTTCTTAACCCTTTACAGGTGAAAGGGTTTTGCCTCTGGCCAGGAGGGATTTTATAGCACTGTATACAGAAAGATGGTTACCCTTCCCTTTATTTTTATGACAACCAGGTATAGTTGAAGATCAATTACTTGCCAAAATCATGTTATCCCATCATACCATCTCCTCCATAAACTTATTGAGTTTAATCTTGAAGCCAGATAGGTCTTTTGCCCCCACTGCTTCCCTTGGAAGGCTATTCCAAAAGTTCACACCTCTGATGGTTAGAAACCTTGATCTAATTTCAAGTCTAAACTTCCTGATGGCCAGTTTATATCCATTTGTTCTTGTGTCCACATTGGTACTGAGCTTAAATAATTCCTCTCCCTCTCTGGTATTTATCCCTCTGATATATTTATAGAGAGTAATCATATCTCCCGTCAACCTTCTTTTAGTTAGGCTAAACAAGCCAAGCTCCTTGAGTCTCCTTTCATAAGACAGGTTTTCCATTCCTCGAATCATTCTAGTAGCCCTTCTTTGTACCTCTTCCAGTTTGAATTCATCCTTCTTAAACATGGGAGACCAGAACTGCACATAGTATTCCAGATGAGGTCTCACCAGTGTCTTGTATAATGGTACTAATACCACCTTATCTCTACTGGAAATACCTCGCCTGATGCATCCCGAGACCGCATTAGCTTTTTTCATGGCTGTATCACATTGGCGGCTCAGTCATCCTGTGGTCAACCAATACTCCAAGGTCCTTCTCCTCCTCAGTTACTTCTAATTGATGCATCCCCATTTTATAACTAAAATTCTTATTAATCCCTAAATGCATGACCTTACACTTCTCACTGTTAAATTTCATCCTATTATTATTACTCCAGTTTACAAGGTCATCCAGATCCTCCTGCATGATATCCCGGTCCTTCTCTAAATTGGCAATACCTCCCCGCTTTGTATCATCGGCAGACTTTATTAGCGCACTCCCACTTTTTGTGCCAAGGTCAGTAATAAGATTAAATAAGATTGGTCCCAAAACCGATATCTGAGGAACTCCACTGGTAACCTCCTTCCAGCCTGACAGTTCACCTTTCAGTAGGACCTGCTGTAGTCTCCCCTTTAACCAATTCCTTATCCACCTTTCAATTTTCATATTGATCCCCATCTTTTCCAATTTAACGAATAATTCCCGTGTGGCACCATATCAAACGTCTTACTGAAATCTAGGTAAAATTAGATCCACTGCATTTCCTTGGTATAAAAAAATCTACCTCCTCAAAGGAGGAGATCAGGTTGGTTTGACATGATCTACCTTTTGTAAAACCATGTTGTATTTTGTCCCAATTAGCATTGACCTCAATGTCCTTAACTACTTTCTCCTTCAAAATTTTTTCCATGACCTTGCATACTACAGATGTCAAACTAACAGGCCTGTAGTTACCCGGATCACATTTTTTCCCCTTTCTTAAAAATAGGAACTATGTTAGCAGTTCTCCAGTCATACAGTGCAACCCCGGAGTTTACAAATTGATTAAAAATTCTTGCGAACGGGCTTGCAATTTCATGTGCCAGTTCCTTTAATATTCTTGGATGGAGATTATCCGGGCCCCCTGATTTAGTCCCATTAAGCTGTTCGAGTTTCGCTTCTACCTCAGATATGGTAATATCTACCTCCATATCCTCATTCTCATTTGTCCTGCTACCATTATCCCTAAGATCCTCTTTAGCCTTGTTAAAGACTGAGGCAAAGTATTTGTTTAGATATTGGGCCATGCCTAGATTATCCTTAACCTCCACTCCATCCTCAGTGTTTAGCGGTCCCACTTCTTTCTTTGTTTTCTTCTTATTTATATGGCTATAGAACCTTTTACTATTGGTTTTAATTCCCTTTGCAAGGTCTACTTTGCAAACTCTACTTGACTTTTAGCCTGTCTCACTTTATCCCTACATGTTCTGCCCTCAGTAAGGTAGCTTTCCTTGCTGATCCCATCTTCCACTCCCTGTATGCTTTCTGCTTTTTCTTAATCACCTCTCTGAGATGCTTGCTCATCCAGCTTGATCTACAACTCCTGCCTATGAATTTTTTCCCCTTTCTTGGGATGCAGGCTTCTGATAGCTTCTGCAGCTTTGACTTAAAGTAATCCCAGGCCTCCTCTGCCTTTAGATCCATAAGTTCTTCAGTCCAATCCACTTCCCTAACTAATTTCCTTAATTTTTGAAAGTCAGCCCTTTTGAAATCAAAAACCCTAGTCACAGATTTATTTTTGTTTATCCTTCCGTTCAGTTTGAACTGAACTAGCTCATGATCTCTTGAACCAAGATTATCCCCTACAACCATTTCTTCTATGAGGTCCTCACTGCTCACCAAAACCAAATGTAAAATGGCATCCCCTCTAGTAGGTTCAGCAACTAGTTGATGAAGGAATCCATCAGCTATCGCATCTAGGAAAATCTGAGCCCTATTATTATTACTAGCCCTTGTCCTCCAGTCTATATCTGGGAAGTTAAAAAGTCTCCCATGATCACACAGTTTCCATTAGTATTTACTTCATTGAAAACATTCAAAGAGTGCTCTATCCATATCCAAATTAGATCCCAGCAGTCTACAGCACACCCCAAGCACTATCCCAGGGGAGGCTCTAGTAGTTTTCTTCCCCAATATGATTTTTGCCCAGACGGACTCTGTCTTATCCATTCCATCGCTTCTTATTTCTTTACTTTCTACTTCATCATTGATATACAATGCTACTCCACCACCTTTTACCTTTATTTCTGTCTTTCCTAAACAGCATATACCCTTCAATACACATACTCCAGTCATGACTACTATTCCACCATGTTTCTGTTATCCCTATAATATCTGGTTTCACTTCCTGCACCAGTAGCTCTAGTTCCTCCATTTTGTTACCTAGGCTCCTCGCATTACTGTGCAAAGATCTTAATTTTTGCTGTTTGGCCTCACTCACATTCTTTGCCTGATTAGGCACGGACATTCTATAGCCAATATGACCTATTAGACTGGTATCCATACTACCCTTCCTCCTTTTGTCCATTCTCCTACCCACGGCTGTATTCTTTCTTACTTTGTTTTCTTCCCCCTCAATGTTAAAATCGAGTGTGGAGGTTACCTGGACATCTCCCAATCATCTCTCCCAAATTCCTAGTTTAAAGCTCTCTTAATCAGTTGTGCCAGCCTCCATCCTAGAAGTCTATTTCCTTCCCTACTCAGATGAAGTCCATCCCGAGAGAACTGTCCGCTGGCCATGAATGCCTCCCAGTGGCCATACATCCCAAAGCCCTCCTTATAGCACCACCGCCTAAGCCATCTGTTGATAGTCATCATCTTGTCACACCTTTGTTGCCCTTCTCTAGGAACAGGCACAATTGCACTGGAGATCACCTGAGCCTTGATTTCCTTAAGCGTCTTCCTCAGCCTGGCATAGTCTCCCTTGATAAGTTCCAGCGAGAATCTACCGGTATCATTTGTTCCCACATGAAGGACGATCAGTGGATTCTTTCCCGCTCCCTTTAGGATCCTCTTCAACCTGAGGTCCACATCCCGTATCTTAGCACCTGGAAGACAGCACACCTTTCTATTCTCTGGATCAGCTCTGGTTACAGGCCTGTCCATTCTTCTCAGTAAGGAGTCCCCGATCATATAGACCTGCCTTTTCCTAGTGACCGTGCGATTCTCTGGTCTATCCCCTTTTCCCTCTGGCTGCAAGTTCTTTCCATTCCTATTCTCCCTTGTAATCCTCTTCAACCCATCCTGTATCCTCCTGCGACTCATATTTGGTGTAGTCTCCATTGAGTCTTCCCCTTTTCCTATGGGACTAGCCGCTCTTCTCTTCTCTTCTTCCTTGCTCTTCCACCTTCAGTGACCACCTGCTGAGCCCCTTCTTCATTTTCCAACTCTGCAAACCTGTTCTTGAGCTCTATTTCTCCTTCACTAGGCTGTCTTTTCCTCTGCCTGGTTCTCCTCATCGCATGCTTCCTCTGTCCACTTTCCTCACCCAGCAGTCTCCCCTCAGAGTTCTTCAGTCCTGCTTCCATTCGCAAGTCTGAGCTTTTCCCTTCAGCTGCCTCATGTCTTTGCTCCCTCATCCGCTCGAACCCCCTTCTAAACTCAACCAGACTTTCCACCTGCATCTCCAATCCTCGGATCTTTTCTTCCATCAGCTCTATCAGACAGCACTTCATGCAGACAAAACTCTTTCCAGGTGCCCCCTCCAGGATCATGTACATACCGCAGCTTCCACATCCAGTCATCTTCGTTGTGTCTTCCACTACTTGGGTCACTCCCACTGCTGCCTCTGTATCTGTCATAGCCTTGCCACCTAAACCCTGTTAATCTGGGAAACACAAACCAACCCAATATGCCAGCACCCACAGCAAAAACAAACCCCAAACGAGCACCGCAAGACAAACTCCCATTTCAAACTCCCTTGTTTACAGCTGTTTGCTGGCTCCTGTGCCGCTGCAACTGTCTGTGCTGCTGCCTGACTGGCTGGCTACCTTTATAGGACCCCTACTCAGAGAAGCCCCGCCCCCTAATCAGGGCTCAGCTTCTCTCCCAGCACAAAGCCCCTACAAGCCTCTACACATACAAATAATACAAATACAAAACCAAATACAAATACCTTCTCCTCCAACAGAACTCCCACTGAAACTCCGGTTTATAGCCCAACCCCCCCCCTCCATTTATATTAATTCTTATGAGAAAACTGGATTTATTTAACATCGTTTCGCTTAAAGTCACATTTTTCAGGAACATAACTACAACATTAAGTGAGGAGTTACTGTATTTCCCCACTTGCCAGTACCTTTACAGTATAACCCTGGGCCACACCCATCTATTCATGTTGTATCTCTTATGGTACTAGTACTGTAATGTCAGGAACAATATCTGAATTAGCACAGATTTTAGGAAATAAAACTTAGGACCCTCCTCTGCTAAAATGCAGGTGTTTGCTAACTAGCATGACCTGTCCAATAGATACATGCAAGTGAGGGAGTATGACACCATCTGAAGGGAAGCAGTATACAAACCCACTAGCCAGTACATCATGTACAAATGCAAATTTAAGATAGTTGCAGAGTGTGTGGGTACCTAGGAATTCAGGGCCCAGTTGCCAATCTGAACAATTCAAGGCTATCATGAGTTATGCTCTCTAGTCACCAGATGTTCTTTTCCCTTTCTTTATCTATTATAAATGAGACTATTGAAACAGCTCTTCCTCTCTTTTCAAGTTTCTTTTTCTATTGACTAGTTCTTGTTTTCAGCTCTTTTCCTTGCACCAGTCAGCTGACTATTTATACAAACGCATTCTGTAAGAAGGCAATATGAATTCCAAAACCAACCTTTCAAATCGGGGTCCGCACCCATGATGTCTCAGGAACAGAATCCTTGATCTTTGGTTTCAGAACAGATTTTTTCCCCCCATGTGAGTTAAGAGCTTCACTAGCTGGAAATGTTATGTATATGAGAAGTTCTGATGCATATTGCACTAGAAGTAACAAGTGCCATTCAGATAGGCTGATATATCATGGAAAAATAATAATCTTTGGTCCTGAAGAACTGGGGTTGTAGGTGGGCTGATATTTTCTACCTTGTGCCACGCAGTTACCCACAGCAGCATTTTAACTCAAGGGCTCCTGCACTTTGGCTGAGGAGAGGAGAAGTAAGAGAGCAAGGAGGAATGAGGAAAGGCAGGTAATGTTGATGGTCCCTGCCCTGTGATGATGTGGGGGAATGCACCTCTGCTGTCTTCTGTGGAACGGGAAAAGGGGGCATAGCAGGTAGGAATGAGGAAATTTGCTAGTCTCTTGGGGAGACCTAGCTGGTGTGGCTTCCCTTTTTCCACATCTCAGAGCCACCCTAACTTTTATGGTAACTGAATTTGTGCAAGACCTGAAATGGGTCTGATATTTGCAGAAAGTTGTTTCCATTCAACTCTCATATAATGGTGGTTGGAGCCTGGACCGTCTGTTCTACCGCCTCAAGCAAGGCAAAATATTTTGCAGACCCTGAAGTTCAGAGTAGAAAAAGAAAAGGGTTTTCAAACATTTGAAGTGTTGCTTTGTTTTGCATTTTCTAGATGTTGTCAGTAATGCAGACTTAGGATTTTATTCATCTCCACTTTCACCAACTGTAAAGCCCTGTGCTAACAGAGAAGATGCAACCTGGAGATGATGGTGATAGCTGGAAAGTTTCACCAGGGAGGCAGCTTTAAATTGTGGCTGGGATTCCCCCTAGCAGTTCTGCTAGAAGCTTCTTCTGCCTGGGAGACCCACAGAATTAGCAGATCTTCCAGGTGGTCTGGTTATGACCCCACTAGGGCCAGTAACACCCATTGATTGAGGTGGCACTGGCTAGCTTTAGGCCCTTACGAGCAGTGGGTATAGGAGCAGATGATCCTGTAACATCCCTTGTGGTGTAAAGTTCCGTTGCAGCGGCTCCATGCTCTGGGTAACATAGTCAGAAGCCAGTGTTAGCGAGGGCAGATTAAGTTCCCCCTTCCTTCCCTTCTTCCCCAAATCACGTAGGTATTTCCAAAGGTGCATGGCATTAGAAATACCTTGCATTTATCTCATGTCTGAAACTGATCTCTATTTACCTTGTAGACTTTGATCAATTATGATATGGATTGTATTTAAGGAGCCAGCCTTCTCATTTTACACCCAGTCTTCTTCCTAATTAGGTAAACTCCCACTGAGTTTAGTGGGATCGGTACTTTAATCCATTTCCATGAAACCTGATATGTAGAAGTTAATGTATAACAAAATTATCTTCCTGTGTTTCAATGTCATAGCCTTGAGCAATAGAGTAGCTTTAACAAAGAGGAAGTAAAATAACATATGGTAAACAGAGGGTAATGCATCAGGAAGGAAAATACAAAGTAGGGGGAAGTTCTTGGTGTCACACAAGCAGGATGAATGCAAAATAGGAGATCTAGAATGTGTACTGCAGAGGGAATTTTTGCCCTAGTTTTAGTTGCTCAACTTGAATTGAAAATTTTGGCCTACAGGAATTGTAACAGAAATATGGAAAGAAAAGCTCAAAGGGTCTGATCCATCCTATTTTGCTGTGATTACATCTCCATTATGTATCCTACACCTTCAGTTCCATACTTTCTAGCTCAGGTCTGTTTGCAGCATGTCAAGATTTTTTTCCTCTAAGATCCTACTTTTTAGCACCAGATCTAGTATGCAAAATTTTCAACATGCCTGTATTCCTGAAAACACTTTATTCTGAGTCCTGGGATCAAATCCTCAACTGCCATACATTTTCATAGCTTCATTGAGGTCAGTGGACCTACACCAGCTGAGGACCTGGCCCCTGAAATACTTAAAATGCTTTCAAAATAGAAGGGACATACTGTAGCAATGGGTGCAAGTGCTTGAGGTAATCTTGTCTAGTTTCACACTGCCCTGAAATTATATAATTCATGTAAATTCCCACAGACAACAGTAGCTGCTAAAACTTTGGAAAGCCTGAATAGTCTTCCTGCATATAACAACATTTTAATCCTCAAGCATGTGTTTCCCATTCTGCTATTCTCTGGCGCCTATTGTCTTTTTGTTGTTGTAGTGTTTAATATGTATCAACGGTGGGCCTCAGGGACACACAGTTGCTAAGACTTGGCACTTTTAACACTTGCATCTTTCCAGAGGCATAGCAAGACAAAGTGACAGTGGTTGGTCACCAGTGGTTAGGGTTCCAAAAAGTTCATTCAACAAGCACCTATTGTAAAAATGGAAATTATTAACCAAGAAAATGGGGAAAAAAAACCACAAGCCTTTTTAGGTGATTTTTAAAGTTAAATTCTTTCATCTTTTTGCATCTTTGATTAAAAATAAGTGCATCCCATTTTTCTCCCAAAATTTTTTTTAAACTGTTACTCAAAACAACATAGCGTGCCTAAATTTCTGGGGAAATTTATCTGCTGTGTAATCTGCCAAATTTTCAAAAGTGGCTTTTCAATTGGTCTGCAAAACTGCAGCTGACACTGCAAAATCTCACATTTCTGCATTTATAAAGCTGCAGACCTCATATCTGTTTGCGGATGACACTAAGCTGGAGCGGTGGCAGGGGAGGTAGATAGAGTCCAGAGTGACCTAGACAAATTAGAGGATTGGGCTAAAAGCAGTCTGATGAGGTTCAACGAGGACAAGTATGGAGTCCTGCACTTAGGACGGAAGAACCCCATGAACTCCCAGAGGCTGGGAATCAACTGGCTAAGTGGCAGTTCTGCAGAAAAGGACCTGGGGATTACAGTGGATGAGGCCTGGTCTACACTAGGGATGGGGATTGATCTAAGATACCCAACTTCAGCTACAAGAATAGCATAGCTGAAGTAGACGTATCTTAGATCGACTTAGAATCACTTACTTCGCGTCCTCGTGGTACGGGATCGACGGCCGCCGCCGCTCCCCTGTCGACTCTGCTTCCACCTCTCGCTTTGGTGGAGTTCCGGAGTCGACGGCAGAGTGATCAGGGATCGATTTATTGCGTCTACACTAGACGTGCTAAATCAATCCCCAATAGATCGATCACTACCCACCGATCCAGCGGGTGGTGTAAATGTGGCCTGAGAAGCTGGATATGAGTCAGTGTGCCCTTGTTGCCAAGAAAGCTAATGGCATATTGGGCTGCATTAATAGGAGCATTGCCAGAAGAATCGCGGGAAGTGATTATTCCCCTCTATTTGGCACCGCTGAGGCCACATCTGGAGTATCGTGTCCAGTTTTGGGCCCCCCACTACAGAAAGGATGTGGACAAATTGGAGAGAGTCTAGTGGAGGGCAACAAAAATGATTAGGGGGCTGGGGCACATGACTTACGAGGAGAGGCTGAGGAAACAGGGCTTATTTAGTCTGCAGAAGAGAAAAGTGAGGGGGATTTGATAGCTGCCTTCAACTACCTGAAGTGGGGTTCTAAAGAGGATGGAGCTAAGCTGTTCTCAGTGGTGGCAGATGACAGAACAAGCAGCAATGGTCTCAAGTTGCAGTGGGGGAGTCTCGGATGGATATTAGGAAAAACTATTTCACTAGGAGTGTGGTGAAGCACTGGAATGGGTTACCTAGGGAGGTGGTGGAATCTCCTCAGAGGTTTTTAAGGTCCGGCTTGACAAAGCCCTAGCTGGGATGATTTAGTTGGGGTTGGTCCTGTTTTGAGCTGGGGGTTGGACTAGAAGACCTCCTGAGGTCTCTTCCACCCTAATCTTCTCTGATTGTATGCACAGATCACAGAATCAAATAGCCCTTTGCATGTGCAAATCTGGTACTGTTGTACAGTTATGCAATTTCTGCATGCAAAGTGATTGCATATGCAGGCTCTGTAGGTACTAGTGAAAATGTGGTCCTACTTTGAAATAGAACAGGACTTTCAAATGATATTACAGGCTTTGGCAGGATATTATAAATGAAATCTGCATAAGAGCTCCCTTAACTGTTCAACTTGTCCTGGTTCTTGACTTTTGGATGCCTAATTCTTCCTTGCAGGTGGGTAGGTTCATCTAAAGATCTCCTGTCCTTCCCTGCTCTGTCTCTGGATCATCTTCCAGGCTTCTTCCTTGCCAAGGAGTGTGTCTGCCCACTTTCTGCTCCAGTGTTGATTGCTGTCCCAAGATTCATCAATTACTTTCAACCTCACAGTTCACACAGGCTGCCTTCAGTGGCTATTTTCCCAGTTCAGGGCAACTGCATTCCCTTTCTGTGGTCCAGGAAGGGCACCCATTCCCAGACTTCCAGCTCCCCAACTGTCACCTCTATGGTGAGAGAACCATGTGTCTTGCTCTCTGCTTCATGGGGTTTTTCCAAACTGCACAGTTCTCTGACTATACTGTGAATCCCTGGAGCAATACAGACTGACTCCACCTGCCAGTTCTCAGAGGCTATAAACAGTGTAATTATCACAGTTGAGTTAAATTATCATACAGTCCCTTCTAAGCAAGCACCTTTGTTCTTAAGGTAAAGGTCTTACGTCACAAACATACTAAAAACGATAAAAGAACCTACATGCATTCTAATAAGCCTACCCAAGATCACCAACTGACTCAGGCAAGGGCTCTGGCAGGTGAGCAGTCCTTCAAATCTGACCCAGGGATTTTTCTGTGGTCATAAGTTCATAGCCAGCACACCCGTGAATCCGAGAGTCACTCTTCTATCCAATTTGGGTCAAGTCCTCATGTAACAGGCAATTAGCAGACAATGGGTTTCTCCTCAAAGCACAACTTAAAAAACAAAGCATTCAGAGGTGTGAAGTTGCTTTCCCCTCCTCCCAGTTTAACTTTGTTTGTCTAGCACAGAGTTTGTTTCAAAGAATCCGTTGAAGCTCATGACACTTCCCAAGGTTTGCATTAGTCACATCTCCTAGAGAAGTTACATACAATCCCACAGTAACCCATGAACACTTGTGTATTTTTAATATAATAAGCTCATGTGCAGTGGGTGAAGCTTCTACTGGGGGAGGCCAGCCCCATGCCCCACCTCTTCTGGCTAAGGTCACGCCCTTGCTCATTGCTCTCAGCTGATTGGGGGTGGAGAGCTTGGTCGGGGCCATGGCCGGGGGGAGAGGCTGAGAAATTGGATCCGGCTGGGTTTGAACTCTCAGCCTCGGCTGGCGCTGCAGTGGAGCTCTCTGCCCTGTGTGGAGCAGTTGAACATGTACTGATGCACCGTCAGGGAAAAGGGTTCTACTCCCACTACTTTCTGACCCAAAAGAAAGGCGGTAGGTGAGACCTATTTTAGACCTATGCCGACTGGGCTAGTTTGTATGTGTACAAAAATTCAAGATGGTCACATTAGGCACAATAATACCCGTGCTGGAACAAGGGGACTGGTTCACAGCCCTCGACCTACAAGACTACTATTTCCATATATCTATTCATCCAGCACACAGACGCTTCCTGCAATTCATACTCTGACACGACCACTTTCAATACAGAGTACTTCCATTCGGTCTCTCCACAGCACCTTGGGTATTCTCCAAGACCTTAGCTGTAGTTGTAGCCCACCTCCACAAACGTGGGATTATACTTTTCCCCTACTAAGACAACTGCCTTATCAAACCCAGCTCCTACGACGAGACCTTAAAACTGACACACTTTACCATCTCCGTTTTCCACAGTCTAGGCTTGCAAATGAATTTCCAAAAATCCACCCTAATACCTACACAGCAGATAGAGTTCATTGGAGCTCACCTGGACTCGATTCAAACCAGAGCTTCACTTCCACACAACAGATTCCTCACTATTATGCATCTCATACGCACAATCTCTGTTTGCCTCCGAATACAGGCACAGACCTGCCTTCAGCTTCTTGGTCACATGGCAGCCACCACCTTCGTGGTCAAATACACCAGGCTGCACATGAGATGCCTTCTGGGTTGGCTCAACTCCAATTACAAACCCAACAGATACAGTTTCTGCATAACACAGACTCCACCACTGAACGTATTGACCTCCCTACATTGGTGGACAAAACCAGAGAACTTATGCACGGATGTTACCTTCCATCCACACTCCCCAGTACTCATGCTGACCACGGATGCTTCCCTGATAGGTTGGGGAGCGAACCTAGGTGACCAGAAGGCACAGGACTGCTGGTCCCTATCAAGACGCGTCTGCACATCAATCTTACACTCAGCAGACACTTCTCCGAGGAACACAAATGGGAATTACACCCCATGATACTCTGACAGTTCTTCTGCTACTGGGGCACTCCATCTATAGACCTGTTTGCCACTCCTCAAAACCGCAAATGCCGTCTATTTTGCTCCAGAGCGGGACTCTGAAATGCATCTCTAGGGGATGCGTTCCTCATTCTTTGGAACAGCTTCCTCAGGTACGCTTTTCCACCAATTCCACGGATATACAGGGTTCTATGCTAGCTCACAGAGGACAAGGCCCAGGTCATACTTATTGCCCCAGCTTGGCCCAGATGGACATGGTATCCTTACCTGCTATGCATGTCCATCCGTCCTCCCCGGTCTCTCTCCGACAGACCAGATCTCCTCTCCCAGAACCACGGTCAGCTTCTTCATCCACGGCTCCGGAAACTCATCTGATGGCATGGTTCCTTCATGGTTTCAATCCCTTGAATTAGCCTGCTCAGAACAGGTCCAACACATCCTCCTTAACAGTAGAAGGGACTCCACTCGTAAGGCTTACCTGCAAAAGTGGAAATACTTCTCTATCTGGTGCTTCCACAGATGCCTGACACCTTAGACTGCAACCCTCCCTGACATCTTAGACTGTGTTTTCGGACTAAAACAGGACGGGCTTTCACTCAGTTCTATCAGAGTACATCTCTCAGCCCTTACCACCTTCCATGATACTCTGGACAGCTATTCACTTTTTGCCCACTCCACCATTAAATGCTTCCTCATGGGCCTGCAGCATCTCTACCCTGAGATTCATTCACCAGTAGCCTCCTGGAGTCTCAACCTACTTCTCTGCGCTCATCCCTGCTACACATGTCCATGTAAGTGGCTTCTTGGTTACCATAATGTCAACAAGAACGGCTGGTGAAATAAGCGCCCTGATGACCTATCCTCCCTACACTATTTTCTCTAAAGTCAAGGTTACTATGTGACCCCACCCCAAATTCCTCCCCAAGGTGGTGTCTACCTCCCACCTTAACCAGCCAATACACTTACCTGTATTCCATTCCAAGCCTCACACTACTCAACAGGAAACAGGGTTACATACCCCCGACGTCCAACTGGCTCTTGCATTCTATCTCTAGGCAAAGACTCTCCAGGTGGATCTCTGACTGCATCAGGTCCTGCTATCAGACCCAGAATGTTCAACCACCGGAGAGTGTTAGGACTCATTCTACTAGAGCAATGTCAACATCCATTGCCTTCCTTCACAACATACCTATTACAGACATGTGAGGTGGCCACGTGGACATCTGACCACACATTTGCCAAATATTATGCCATCACACAGGATGCCACGGCAGACACCATAGTCAACCATACGGTACTGTCTACCATTGTCCCTCACGCAACTCCAAAATCCCACCAACTGCTTCACATTCACCTAGAGTGGAGCACCCACAGGGACAGCACTCGAAGAAGAAGAGAAAGTTACTCACCTTGCAGTAACTGAAGTTCTTCAAGATGTGTGTCTTTGTGGGTGCTCCACTCCCCGGTTGACTGAGTGAGTAAACTAGGGACATCCAGAATCACAAATAGTTATAGTGGCAGTTACTCAAGAGAGTACACCTAACTGCACTGGGATGCTTCAAACCCCAGAAAGACTTGATCTCTTTTAAGAAGCAATAAGGGAAACTTCAGAAGGCTCCCAGCTCAGTCAAAAGTCTTGGTGCTTAGCTTGGCTGCCTGACTCTCTCAAATCTGCAATATTGGGCTGGAACCAAGCAAAGAGACACCATTGTGGTGAGTGTTCTGCTTTCTTGCTGCTTGGCAGGCCAGCAGTAGTGTACCATAAGTATAGCCTTTCTCGTATTTTGGCAAATCTACTTCTGAATCCAGCCAGAATCAAAAATTGTAGAGACCCATGAATATGTGGGGGTAAAAGGAGTTTCAGCCTTTTCCCCTGCAATAAACTCTCCCGTCCATACTTAAATCTAGATAGTTTAATAAAGTTTTATGGATTCCAAGCCCCAAAGGGACCATTGTGATAATCCATTCTGACTTCTTCTATAGCACAGGCCATAGGACTTTTCCAAAATAATTCCTAGATCATATCTTTGGATGTTTTTCTACAATCTTGATTTTAAAATGGTCAGTGATGGAGAAGTCACCACCACCCTTAGTAAGTTGTTCCAATAGATACTCATTGTTAAAAAATTTTACACCTTATTTCTAGTCTGAATTGGTCAAGCTTCAAATTCTAGCCATTGGATTATGTTATACGTTTCTCTATTAGATTGAAGAGCCCATTAAATATTTGTTCCCCGTGTAGGTATTCATAAAATGTAATCCAGTCACCTCTTAAGCTTTTTTTTGTTTAGCTAAATAGACAGACTCAAGGAGTTCGATCACTTGAAGCTATGTTTTGTAATCCTTTAATCATTCTTGTGGCTCTTCTCTGAACCCTTTCCAAAATATCCACATCCTTCTTGAATTGTGGGCACCATAACTGGACACATTATTCTACCAGTGGTACCACCAGTGCCAAATACAGAGGTAAAATAACCTTTCTGCTCCTATTTGAGATTCTCTAGTTTACACGTCCAAGGATCGCATTAGCCCTTTTGGCCACAGCATCACAGTGGGAGCTGATGTTCAGCTAATTATCTAACATGACTCCCAAATCTTTTTCAGTCATTGCTTCCCAGGATAGGGTCCCTGATCCTCCCAATATGGCCTACATTCTTTGTTTCCAGATGTATACATTTAGCTATATTAAAATGCATATTTTTTTGCTTGTGCTTAGCCTACCTGTCCTCTTCATTAGTTAGTTACCACTCCCCCAGTCTGTGTCATCTGCAAACATTATTGATTATTTTGTTTCCTTCCAGGTAATTCATAAAAATGTTAACTAGCATAGGGCCAAGAACTGATACCTGCAGTACCCCACTAGAAATTGTGACAAAGTTCCTTCTCTACCTTGGTGGGTCTTGTGCTTATTGATGGATTTGCTTGCCTTGGAGCTTCACGGCAGCCCTCAGATTGGCCGTTTTTCTGAATTCACAGTCCAGGTCAACGCCTCCTGTGTCTGACCAGGAGTTGGGAGGATTTGGGGGGAACCCGGGCCCGCCCTCTACTCCGGGTTCCAGCCCAGGGCCCTGTGGAATGCAGCTGTCTAGAGTGCCTCCTGGAACAGCTGTGCGACAGCTACAACTCCCTGGGCTACTTCCCCAGGGCCTCCTCCCAACACCTTCTTTATCCTCACCATAGGACCTTCCTCCTGGTGTCTGATAATGCTTGTACACCTCAGTCCTCCAACAGCCTGCGTTCTCACTCTCAGCTTCTAGTACCTCTTGCTCCCAGCTCCTCACACGCACACCACAAACTGAAGTGAGCTCCTTTTTTAAAACCCAGGTGCCCTGATTAGCCTGCCTTAACTGATTCTAGCAGCTTCTTGATTGGCTGCAGGTGTTCTAATCAGTCGGTCTTAATTGTCTCCAGAAGGTTCCTGATTGTTCTGAAACCTTCCCTGTTACCTTACCAAAGGAAGAGGGACCTACTGAGCCTGGGGCTAATATATCTGCCTTCTATTACTCTCCTATAGCCATCTGGCCCGACCCTGTTACAAAATATATACATTTGATGATGATCCCTGTAGCGAAGCGATGACTCACCGGTGAGGCACCTCCTGCTGGTCATCCTGAATTAGCTCTCCAGCCTCCAGAGTGCCCTCTGCAGGCTGGTGTCCCACTTGCCTCAGGCCACTGTGTCCCTCCCGGACCCCAGTGCCCCTTCCCTCAGGGTTCTCCCCTCTGCAGTACCACCACAGTCTCTGGGCCTCCCCTCCCCAGGGAACCCCCACCCTCTATCCCCACCTTGCCTCAGTGGCTACTGCCAGTCACCATCTAGCCCCGACTCACTGGGGCAGATCTGTTCCACTTATCGGCAAGGAGGGTTTGGACCTGCTGCCTTTGCCTAACCCTGGGCTGCCCCTCTGCAACCCCCGTACCTGCTTTAGGCCTTCAGCAAGGCCTGCAGGCTTGCAGTTTTCCAGCCTGGAGCTCCCCAACTCCTCTGGCCTTTCCCCAGCCCTGCTTCACGCTAGATACCCTGGTGAGCTCCCAAGCAGCCAGGCCCATCTCTCTCCACAGCTAGAGAGACACTGCCTGAGCTCCTGGCTCACAGCCTTTTATAAGGCCAGCTGTGGCTGCTTTCCTCATCAGCCTGGCCTTTGGCTCGCAGCCCCAGCCCTCTCCCAGGGCTGGCTGTAACCCTTTCAGGCCCAGAGTGGGTGACCACCCTGCTACAGCCCTCCCCCTCACCTGGGGGTAGGGGGAACTCTTGTCTTGGGCTCCCCAGAGCTGCCTCTTCAGGGCCAGCCCTCCAGGGCTGCCCGCCTCATCTGTGAGGCCTCCCAGCCTCGGGCCATCTCCCAGGCATAGGCCTCTGCCTTCCAGCGGGACAGCTCTGCGGCCTCCAGCCATGCCCGCAGGTCAGGGTCCCCCAGGCCCTCTTCCTTCTGGGTCTGGGTTCCCACTGCTACCTGCTCTACCATCGCCTGGGTCCATCTTCATCGCTACCTCCACCCCGTCTCGTGGGTGGCCTAATGACCAGTCAGTCACCACTTCTGCTGCCTCCACCCTGCCTTTGAGGGGGCAGTGTCGCTTAATATGGCCCGGTTCCCGGCGGCCAAAGCGGGCTCACTGCCCCTTTGCTGCCTTGGGCCCCGGCTTCTTCTGTTTGTCCTTCTCAGGGCCAGCCCTCCCTGGGCTGCCCTGGGCCATGCTCCTTAGGACAGGGCACTCCCTCTATAGGTGCCCCCACCACCCACAGGCCCAGCACCTTCTTTTCCTCCTGACTTCCCTTGCCAGGTGGCCTCTCATAGGGTCTTGTCCCTTCCCCCATCCTGGGTGAGGCTCACTGCCCCCATCCCAGCAGGGACAATTCACCTGTACATGTCTGCGCCACCCACAGGTGTAACACGCCCAGCGCTCTGCCCTGGGCCTCCTGGCCCCAGCGCTGGGCTTCTCCCACCAGTCTCGGAGGTCTTTTGGGAACTCCCTCCGCAGAAGTTTCCCCAGGGCCTGCTGCTCCTCTGCTAGCCACCCAAACTGTGCTTGCAAGGCCCACGGTACCTGCCACTGTCTCTGGTAAGTCTCTCCCGCTGTCGGACTGTCCCTTTCCTCAGGGGACCAGACCTGGGAGCCCAGCTTGGAACGGCACAGGAACCCTCTGCATAGAACATCTCCATGTATTGGGGATCCATCACCCCTCCTCTTCCCTGCTTGGCAATAGTCCCAGTCCTTGCTTTCTCCACCACCTTGTAGCAAGGGGCGACTCATCAGTGCAGTGCCTCCTGCTGGTCATCCTTGGAATTAGCTCTCCAGCCTCCAGAGTGCCCTCTGCAGGCCGGTGTCCTGCTTGCCTCAGGCCACCTTGTCCCTCCCGGACCCCAGTGCCCCTCTACATCAGGGTTCTGTCCTCTGCAATACCCCCACAGTTTCTGTGACTCCCCTCCCCAGGGAACCCCCACCTTACCTCAGTGGGTACTGCCAGTCACCATCTAGCCCCTGCTCACTGGGGCAGACTGCAGTCTGTAAACCACTCATCGGCAAGGATGGTTTGGACTTGCTGCCTTTGCCTAACCCTGGGCTGCTCCTCTGCAACTCCAGTACCTGCTTTAGGCCTTCAGCAAGGCCTTCAGGCTAGGGGTTTTCCAGCCTGGA
Source organism: Chelonia mydas (assembly GCF_015237465.2). Taxonomy (NCBI): domain Eukaryota; kingdom Metazoa; phylum Chordata; order Testudines; family Cheloniidae; genus Chelonia; species Chelonia mydas. Next base: position 108,470,801 of record NC_057852.1, read on the forward strand.
GCTCTCCAGCTCCTCTGGCCTTTCCCCAGCCCTGCTTCAGTCTAGGTACCCTCGTGAGCTCCGAACCAGCCAGGCCCGTCTCTCTCTACAGCGAGAGAGAGAGAGAGACTGCCTGAGCTCCTGGCTCACAGCCTTTTATAAGGCCAGCTGTGGCCTGGTTGGGACATGGCCCCAGCTGTAGCTGCCTTCCCCCTCATAGAACATGTTTTTAATATAGCTGAGGTTGGGACAATAGATAGTCTGGGCACAGTAAATTCAAAAAGGATACTTGTTACTGAACAGAAAGGCTAACCATGCCATCGCTACTCTGCATTTGCAATACCTACTCTCAGAGCACTGTTAAGGCAGCATTTTCAGATAGAACATTTGAGTGCAGCAGATTGGCACATACATTGGGTGTCTTTGCAATGATGAGATTAGCATATTTATTTAATAATTGCATATTTCTAGGTCTATGGGTCTGATCCAAATCCTGTTGAAGTTAAAGGAAAGTCTCCTGTTCATTTTAATGAAGTTGGGGTCAGGACCAAGGTATTCAGTTAATGTTGTGATGGGCATGATATAAAAACACAGATACAGCCTGTTCAGGGCAACTGCATTTGTATTTCCCTTCTGTGGTCCAGCAGGGGCACCCACTGTATGGTTTGAGCTCCCCAGCAGTTGCCTCACTTGGGTGGAGACACGTGTATTTCTCTCCCTTCTGACCAGGCTATTTCCAGGGTGCACGGTCCCCTGACTATCCTGTTACATCCCCAGCAAAAGACAGCTACCTACGCCAGCTTCTTTTGCAGTCTCCTTAGAGATGGCTAACTGTGTAATTTCCACCATTACAAGTTACCACAGAGTTCTTTCTAAGCAAGCACATTTGCTTTTAAGATCTAAAGCATTACAGAGAGAAACCTATTAAAAACAATTAAAGAGCATGTACAGTGAATGCATCAGATGAAGTGAGCTGTAGCTCACGAAAGCTTATGCTCAGATAAATTTGTCTCTAGGGTGCCATAAGTACTCCATTTCTTAATGCTAATAAGATTACCAGAGATCACCCCAACTTAAATTTGAAATGTGGCAGGGGAGCAGTCCTTCAAACCCCCACATGGGGTTTTCGATGTTTCTCAAAACAAGAACCCTGATGAGTTTGAGAGTCACTAGTCTGGTCCTTTTGAAGAGACCATGAATCCACTGTTCAAGGTGTAGCTTCAAAAGTCTGGATTTGGAAGTGGGACATTTGCTTTCCCCTGACCAAGTATTTCCTGGGAAACCTACCCAATGGTTTATTCTTGTTTTAGCCCTTGGTTTTGAGAGTCCTTTGAAGCTCATATGTACGATTCCACAGTAACATGTAAACATCTGTATTTTTAATACAGTGAGTTCTGAAGCACCTAAACCTTACTGAAGTGGGGTTAACTTAATTCCATAAGGTTTGTCACGCAGTCATACTTGTAAGAACAGAATGTTAACGCACTATGACATAGCCTCTTCTTTCCTCGTCCACATCAGTCTCTTCATCTCTTGCTACCCACAACAAAATTTCTTATCCTCCTCCCCTTATCTCTCCACTTCCCATTTACCCGCTCTTCCCAACTCCTGGACTAACTTGATCCCAGTGTCACCCCTTCCCTCATCCTTTGCCTTGTCACGCTGTCTAGAGTGGCTCACGATCGTGAGTGCCTACTTCAAGACAGATACCACCAATTGGTGGTATGTTCTATAATTAGATTTTCAAACTGGATAACAAATGTGAACTCCTGGATCGTTATACCCATCTTACCATGGAGTCACAGACAGTTCCTTTAGACTCTCCAGTCTCCCTTGCTATCTAGACAAACTGGACTTAGTGATAAGTGGTCAGTTATACCAAAAATTACACAATATTGAGGTTGTTTCCAGTCCCAAGAGACCAGTCACTTACCCCAGATCAATTGGTATCCTAGATCTTACACCTCAAACAATGCCTGGAGCCAGTCCTGTAATAAACTATCTAAAGGTTTATTTATTAGGAAAAAGAAATTTGAGTTATTTACCGGTTCTCATATCCAAGGTGCGATAGGGCCATTAACCAATCCTTTGTATTGTGATGTTCCATCTGATTTTGATAGCCCTTCAGAATGAGCGGAGGGATGATTCTCATGCCTGGGTTCACAAGGTCAGAGCATCCATTTTCAATATTATAAAGCAAAACTTATTGTATGGAATACTGACACTACAAATGAGATTAATGCATGTAGCAATTTGCAAGCACTTCCTAGAGTCTAAGCTCTAAATACATTCTGATAAGATTAATATCGATTTTGAACAAAATTAACATACAGGTGAACTAGTCTGGTCTCCAGCTAGGAATTTGTTAGTTCTTAGCTAGTGCCTACAATATAGGCAAGAGTTGGCACCTGGTTTGCCACCATCACATGCCTCATCCTCACTCTGCAGTAATTCCTTCTGTTCACAATAAAGGCACACTGTTTCTTCCTCATTCAAAAGAAACTTAGGCTTCTGTAGGTGGGTGAGAGGGGTTTTTTTTATGTAGCCCTGTGACTAACTATATTTTAAGGAAGGCACTATTCAAACCATTTTGCAACAACTTAAAAACAGTCATTAGTATATTTTACATACAGTCGGGTTTGGGAATTTAAGAGCAATCTTTTCTTGTTTATGTTCACAGCTGTAACATACAAAAAGTTTAAAAATAGCAAATGCAATTATAAAGCAAGCAATTAGCAAATTGGTCCTAAAAATTGGCTGTCACTAAAACAAATAGAATAATCACAACCATTTTTGATGTTGAATAAGAGAAGAAATTTAAGTTCTCATATTTGAAAATTATTATTATATAAATGGATCTGGATTTGGTAGCTAGTTGCACTCTTTTGGGGATTGGTCATGAATCGTATTCTGTCTCTTCCTAGCAGCAGGCTTTTGCTGGTATTGGGATGAATAACTTTTTAGAATACAAAATAATTTTTATGAGTTTATAAGCCATAGAGTATTCCATGTTCATATGGATGCTGGTATACAGTGTAAAGCTCAGATACACCGTCAACCTCTCAGTAAGTAGATTAGCAGAAACAGATGTATACTCTTTGCTATTAATGTGAGTTGTGGTGGTTCATTGATTAGTATTTGTCCACTGTACCCACTGACTCAAAAATAATATTTTATGAGTTGTTTGTATGCATTATTTCATCATGTTTCTGATCTAACATTGCGATTCATTCTCTGTCTAGTTGTGTCTACTTAGGCTGTATGTGAAATACAATATAAGCATAATATTGCTTGTTTCAGAAAGGGGAAATGTTGCTACAGTGTGTGGGCAGATGTGGGATCTCTGTTATGGACCTACAGCAGCACCCACTTTAGAACACTCTAGATAAAAGAGTTTAAGATAGTCTTAACATGCCCTCTCAGAAACATAGAATATCAGGGTTGGAAGGGACCTCAGGAGGTCATCTAGTCCAACCCCTTGCTTGAAGCAAGACCAATCCCCAATTTTTGCCCCAGATCCCTAAATGGCCCCCTCAAGGATTGAACACACAACCCTGGGTTTAGCAGGCCAAGGCTCAAACCACTGAGCTATCCCTCCCCCCCCCTTGTTAATTTTAAAAAAAGACTTGTCAATTATTTGGGGTAGGGACTATGATTTACCATATGTCAATGCATAGTACAGTGGTGCCCTGATTGCAATTGGTGCCAGTAGGTTATTGTAATACATGTAATAACTCTACTCCCTCTTCTGTTTTCCTGAGGCAGATACTATTTATCTATTAGACAGTATGCAGTAAAAGTTTACTGAATATGTATTTATTATAATGGATACCAATTGCAGACTATAGCCAATAGTTGTGTGGAAAATCTGTTTTTTCAGTTAAAATATTGTAAGTGGGTGTGTTAGGTAAGGAGATGAAATCAGAGTGAAGTGTTTGTCAGTGATATATCAAGCTGATTGTCTTCTCTTGTACCGTTGTATTTGTGTTTTAAAAGAAGAGTAAAGTGGTAGCTACTGACTACTACTTGAGGGCCCAGTCAATTAACATTTATTAAAAGGTGAGGGTGTTCTACACTTAAAAGGACATGCTCATACTAGGATGGAGTGAACAATGGATTTTTCTGTTCAATGTATCTTTTGAAAAATTGAAAAAATAATAATTTCTGGTCAACCTGAAACCATTTTTTAAAAATTTTCAGCAGATTGAGAAGTTGGAAGACATTCTGTTTGGTTTGTTCAAAACAATTCCTTTCGATTTTGGGCATCTTTGCCCATCTTATTAATAAAAGCAAAAGAAATGAGCACCATTCACAAAAGAGAAGCAGTTTCTGTCATCTATATAGCTCAATGGTTAGGGCACTCACCTGGGACATTGGAGCCCCAGGTTTAAATACCCACTGTGGTGCAGGTAATTGAACCCGAGTCTCCCACTTCCCAGGTGAATGCTCTACTCACCACTCTAGAAAGTCATTCTTGCTCTCTGTCCCAATGACTATTCAATTATTATGCAAAGTGAAATAGCTTCAACAGGGGAGAGTAACAGAAGAGCTAATAGGGTCTCGGGATTCACTTGGGATAAAGGAGACTTGTGTTCAAGTCCCTGCTTCAAAGTTTCGTGTCCCACATCCCAGGTGAGTGCACAAACCACTGGGGTATGGATATTGGGAAAGCATCACCACCATTTTATGAGTAGCGCTTTTAAGTCCCCTTGTGAATCTAGCCCAAAAAATTGAAACTTTTTGCTTCAGAAATGCCAAATGAACCATTTTGACATGTCTGAATTCCTTTTCTTGGACTGAAACAAGTTGCCAGAATTGATGTGAATTCACAGAGCATTTCAGTTAAACTGAATCTTCATTTTTCAGTGGAAAAATTATTTTAGCCAAAAACCTTTGTTCACCTGTACTCAATACCTTTCTTGATTGGGTTCTTTATGAGCATGAACTTATGTAAATTAAACTCAGTTTGTGAACATACCATCTGCTCATGAACAGGCAAGAAACCATATTCTTTTCCATATTATAAAAGCTTCTACTTACAACATTTCTACATCCTCTTAAGGGTCAGTCACACATTGATACTACATCTCTCCATTCTTCCTTTTGAATCAGAGCTTTGTATTTGACTTGAAATTGAGTAGTTCAACACTGAACTGTTGTTCTGATGCTCATCCACATATATACTCTAAATAAAATGTCAAGTTCTTAATCAGTGAGCTGTTGTCTTTTGATTAACATCTGATGAGCTAAGGAGGCGAAGGGGCAAAGCAGGGAGAGAACAGTGAGAGGGGAAGTACGTGAATGGCTAATGGGTGGGCAGCAGGGTTGACACGTAACTGGCCACTGCCTGGTGTCTGCCCGCACTCATCTGCCATCTCCAGCCAGAAATGGGATAGGGGTGGGGCCCTGCTGTCTGAGAGCCAGCACAGGAGTGGCTGGCCCCATACGCTGCATCTTTACCCTGCCATCAGTCTTACACACTGTCAAGGTTCCTTCCCCACTCTGAACTCTAGGGTACAGATGTGGGGACCGGCATGAAAACCTCCTAAGCTTACTTTTACCAGCTTAGGTTAAAACTTCCCCAAGGTACAAATTAATTTTACCCTTTGCCCTTGGAATTTCCACTGCCACCACCAAACTTTAACTGGGTTTATTGGGAAACGTAGTTTGGACACGTCTTTCCCCCCAAAATCCTCCCAACCCTTGCACCCCACTTCCTGGGGAAGGTTTGGAAAAAAATCCTCACCAATTTGCATAGGTGACCACAGACCCAAACCCTTGGATCTTAGAACAATGAAAAAGCATTCAGTTTTCTTACAAGAAGACTTTTAATAGAAGTAAAGGAATCACCTCTGTAAAATCAGGATGGTAGATACCTTACAGGGTAATTAGATTCAAAACATAGAGATGCCCTCTAGGCAAAACCTTAAGTTACAAAAAAGACACACAGACAGGGATAGTCATTCTATTCAGCACAGTTCTTTTCTCAGCCATTTAAAGAAATCATAATCTAACACATACCTAGCTAGATTACTTACTAAAAGTTCTAAGACTCCATTCCTGTTCTGTCCCCGGCAAAAGCAGCATACAGACAGCCCCAGACCCTTTGTTTTTTCTCCCTCCTCCCAGCTTTTGAAAGTATCTTGTCTCCTCCTTGGTCATTTTGGTCAGGAGCCAACGAGGTTACCTTTAGCTTCTTAACCCTTTACAGGTGAGAGGATTTTTCCTCTGGCCAGGAGGGATTTTAAAGGGGTTTACCCTTCCCTTTATATTTATGACACACACCCACCCTCACTGTCAGCCACTGAACCCCCCCCACACACACACACACACTCACCACTGGTGGCTGGCGAGCAGGGATCCAGCCAGCAGCAGGAACAGCCAATACTGATGGGGGAAATGGGGCGGGGGAGAAAATACAGGACAATTTGCCCATTTTAAAGAAAAAGTCGGGACCCCTGCTGGAGAGCTTAAATATGGGACTGACCCTTTAAAAACAGGACATCTGGTCACCCTACCAAGAACTCAACTAGACTCCTAGGTTGAGAGTACTTGGGTGTTGGGGCAGCTGGTATAAGGCAGAGTGGCTCAGAGCTGTGCTTTATGCTGGAGAGAAGGATGCCAGGTGGCTTAAAATAAACCTTCCCCATCTCTCAATCTCCCTGGTCTTGACGTGGTTTCCATCATATACAGGATTTACAGTTTGGTTCAATGGCTCTCAGAACCCCCATTATACAATTTGTTTCAGCACCCCTGAAATAAAAAGGTACCAGGGAGCTGGTTCTGCTCTCACCAATGCTGGTTTTACATGCATCCTTTAAACTCATCTAACTTGAGTGGAGTTACTCCTGATTTATACCAGTGTGAGCAAGATCAGAATCAGGCCCACTGTGTCCTGTTACATAACAGCCAGTATAGGGACAAGTGCTTCCATCTCTGGAGCTCTGACGAAGACTCAAATAGCGTTCAAATCTCCATCACACTGCTCAGGATTGCCCTTAAACTGTGAAGGGCAGTAGGAAAGTTGTACCTTACATAATCAAACACCAGGTTTTGGAAATAAGCATCCAGACATATTGTACAGTAGATCAATTTTTTCTCAAGCTCCAGATGTTTAGCTTTAGGTGCTACGAACAATTTCTTATGTTTCAGCTTCCTCTGGCAAACAGTAACTCATTTATTTAGTTGAAGCTTCAAAGGACAGACATGCCAAAGCCAATAAAACTCATACTTCCAGTTTGTTTCTATGCTCTCTATACATTTCACTCACATCCACAGAATTCACAGCACCATATATTAGCGATTCTGCCTTAAAAAAACTACCTTACCTAGCCTGCCTTTACACAAGTGGAATGGCAAATCAAAGAAAGTTTTTAAAAACCCTGAAAATACAGACAGAATGCATAGTTGCATAGAGGAAAGCAAAGAGCTGACAATATTGGCTAAAATAACCTGCATGCCTCTTAAAAATAATTCAAATAATATGTTATAGATTTGCTGTGATTACAAATTCAGTAATTGAAGTGGTGGGAGTCAATATCTAGTATGCTAAAGGAAGATCAGTGGGCCAAACATATCTCTTGTGTAACTCCATAGAAATCAGTCAGCTTTATCTTTGCAAAATACCGTACATCTCCTTTAATATATTGTGTTAAAGTTCAACATCAAGTGCAAAGAATGTGATTTTTTTCAAATGTATTTTTCATCTTTGTTGGGGTCACAAGCCTCTGAAAATAACTATTGAGTTGGTGTCATTCAGTGCTTCTAAAAAGTTCAGATTAGAATAATCCACCAAGAAAATGTAATGGAAAAAAATCTACAAAGTCAGCATTGGGACTGAAGAGAGTATGAAGGCATAAAGGTCTAGTGATCTGCATTCAGACTTTTAATCACCATGGGCCAAACCTAGCTGTCCAAAGCCATTGAAATGAAGATTTTTGCCTGAATATTAACTGCAGAATTTTATTCCTGTCTTGAGAATGATTGATGTCCTGTTGCACTTTTTTAAAAAAGTGAAATGTATGAGTTATTTTCTCACCATGTACTTGCTTTGAGTACTTCTGCAAAAATGATAGCCTAATTCAAATTAGTTATATGAATATTTAACATTTATTATTCTAGTATTTAGTAGCAGAGCTGAATGTCAGGAAGACAGTCCCCAGAGATGCAACCTGGAAGTACACATTCCATTCTAATACAAAAGAGAAAAGTGTTGCCTTTTGAAAAGATAGCCAAATTAATTACTAGGCTATCTTCTGTGAAATTGAGGATGAATTTGGCCCAAGGTATTTCGTTTAAGAAAACAAGTATAATTTCCAGCATTCCCTGGTCTTCTCCCAATATTTTGTTTTCGTTCCATATGTGAAGTTACCATTACGGAAGTTAAAAAAGTAACAAGATTTTGTGTGCGTAAGTCATGTGGAGTACTATTAAGAAACTAAACACCCAATGGCCTTTAATACAGAAGGCATTTGTTTAGATATTTCTCTACCCACTCTAATCCTAAAGAAATTTAAAATGTCATTACATTTAGAAGATACAGCTGCTTTTTCACTGTTCTCTGCTTTGTCTGAAATGTTTTATATAGGATTGATGAATAAAAAGAAATATTGGGAAAGCAGTGTTGGGTTTTTTCACTAGTAATCCTTCCATAAACAGAGAACAAGTTCAGTCCTAGCGTATAAAAGAACCATGGTTTACAAGGATGAATGCATTTGCAATAAATCAGTCTTCAAGAATATTTTTTTAAAATGTAAGTGATTGCCATGTGAATTCTATTTGTGTCATTTATTACACTCAGAAGCAAAACTCAATAAGGAACCTTTTGCAGCCCTGTTTTCAGTATTGGTATCTGTCTCTCTATCCTCAGAGAGTGTTTAAAATATAATTAAACTGAGTGTTTTGTTCAAAGGGAAAACTAAAATGGAAGGCATAGTTCCAAATTGGACCATTGTGGAGAGCTGTTTGTCATGGTTCCCATTTGGCAGACCAACAGGCCCACACTGGGAAGTAAGAAAGTAGGATGGGACAGAAAAAGCAAGCCAGGGAAGGAAAAAGAAGAGTAAAGGTGGGGAGACAGGGGTGAGGAGGCAACTGGTTCTTTCAAAATGACTGGGAGAGACTTCTCCATTTAACTGTTGGAGAGTGAGAGAAATCCATTCCAAAGGGAATTCAGGGTAAATCCGAGTTCCAAGAGTTCTGTACAGAAAGTGAGTCCCTGCCTAGAGAAACAAGGAGAAGTTATAGTCATCTTGCAGTCATATGGCAATAAAGTTCTGTTCAGCTTCTCAAACTAGTGTCTTTTGTTCTTATATATTCCTCCCAATTCCATTCAGAGTAAAAATGCACGTTCAGGAAAACAGTGCTACTTACATTTGGAAGGTTTCAGAGTAACAGCCGTGTTAGTCTGTATTCGCAAAAAGAAAAGGAGTACTTGTGGCACCTTAGAGACAATTTATTTGAGCATAAGCTTTCGTGAGCTACAGCTCACTTCATCGGATGTATGCTGTGGAAAGTGTAGAAGATCTTTTATACACACAAAGCATGAAAAAATACCTCCCCCCACCCCACTCTCCTGCTGGCAATAGCTTATCTAAAGTGATCGCTCTCCTTACAATGTGTATGATAATCAAGGTGGGCCATTTCCAGCACAAATCCAGGGTTTAACAAGAACATCTGGGGGAGGGGGGGAGGGTTAGGAAAAAACAAGGAGAAATAGGTTACCTTGCATAATGACTTAGCCACTCCCAGTCTCTATTCAAGCCTAAGTTAATTGTATCCAATTTGCAAATGAATTCCAATTCAACAGTTTCTTGCTGGAGTCTGGATTTGAAGTTTTTTTGTTGAAGAATTGCAACTTTCATGTCTGTAATCGCGTGACCAGAGAGATTGAAGGGTTCTCCAACTGGTTTATGAATGTTATAATTCTTGACATCTGATTTGTGTCCATTTATTCTTTTACTTAGAGACTGTCCAGTTTGACCAATGTACATGGCAGAGGGGCTTGCTGGCACATGATGGCATATATCACATTGGTGGATGTGCAGGTGAACAAGCCTCTGATAGTGTGGCTGATGTTATTAGGCCCTGTGATGGTGTCCCCTGAATAGATATGTGGGCACAGTTGGCAACGGGCTTTGTTGCAAGGATAGGTTCCTGGGTTAGTGGTTCTGTTGTGTGGTATGTGGTTGCTGGTGAGTATTTGCTTCAGGTTGGGGGGCTGTCTGTAGGCAAGGACTGGCCTGTCTCCCAGGATTTGTGAGAGTGTTGGATCATCCTTCAGGATAGGTTATAGATCCTTAATAATGCGTTGGAGGGGTTTTAGTTGGGGGCTGAAGGTGACGGCTAGTGGCGTTCTGTTATTTTCTTTGTTAGGCCTGTCCTGTAGTAGGTGACTTCTGGGAACTCTTCTGGCTCTATCAATCTGTTTCTTCACTTCCGCAGGTGGGTATTGTAGTTGTAAGAGTGCTTGATAGAGATCTTGTAGGTGTTTGTCTCTGTCTGAGGGGTTGGAGCAAATGCGATTGTATCGCAGAGCTTGGCTGTAGACGATGGATCGTGTGGTGTGGTCAGGGTGAAAGCTGGAGGCAAGTAGGTAGGAGTAGCGGTCAGTAGGTTTCCGGTATAGGGTGGTGTTTATGTGACCATCGTTTATTAGCACTGTAGCGTCCAGGAAGTGGATCTCTTGTGTGGACTGGACCAGGCTGAGGTTGATGGTGGGATGGAAAGGTGTAGAGGGCCTTCTACATCCATAGTGGCCAGGATGGTGTTATCAGGAAGATCACCGATGGATTGTAGTTTCCTCAGGAAGTCAGTGGTGTCTCGAAGGTAGCTGGGAGTGCTGGTAGCGTAGGGCCTGAGCAGGGAGTCTACATAGCCAGACAATCCTGCTGTCAGGGTGCCAATGCCTGAGATGATGGGGCGCCCAGGATTTCCAGGTTTATGGATTTTGGGTAGTAGATAGAATATCCCAGGTCGGAGTTCCAGGGGTGTCTCTGTGCGGATTTGATCTTGTGCTTTTTCAGGGAGTTTCTTGAGCAAATGCTGTAGTTTCTTTTGGTAACTCTCAGTGGGATCAGAGGGTAATGGCTTGTAGAAAGTCGTGTTGGAGAGCTGCCGAGCAGCCTCTTGTTCATATTCCGACCTATTCATGATGATGACAGCACCTCCTTTGTCAGCCTTTTTGATTATGATGTCAGAGTTGTTTCTGAGGCTGTGGATGGCATTGTGTTCCATCGGTGATCTTCCTGATAACACCTTCCTGGCCACTATGGACGTAGAAGCCCTCTACACCAACATTCCACACAAAGATGGACTACAAGCCATCAAGAACACTATCCCCGATAATGTCACGGCTAACCTGGTGGCTGAACTTTGTGACTTTGTCCTTACCCATAACTATTTTACATTTGGGGACAATGTATACCTTCAAATCAGCGGCACTGCTATGGGTACCCGCATGGCCCCACAGTATGCCAACATTTTTATGGCTGACTTAGAACAACGTTTCCTCAGCTCTCGTCCCCTAACGCCCCTACTCTACTTGCGCTATATTGATGACATCTTCATCATCTGGACCCATGGAAAAGAAGCCCTTGAGGAATTCCACCATGATTTCAACAATTTCCATCCCACCATCAACCTCAGCCTGGTCCAGTCCACACAAGAGATCCACTTCCTGGACGCTACAGTGCTAATTTCCCCTTGTTTATTCCTAATCCCCCCCCCCGACGTTCTTGTTAAACCCTGGATTTGTGCTGGAAATGGCCCACCTTGATTATCATACACATTGTAAGGAGAGTGGTCACTTTTTAGATAAGCTATTACCATCAGGAGAGTGGGTTTGGGGGGGGGGTGAGAAAACCTGGATTTGTGCTGGAAATGGCCCACCTTGATTATCATACACATTGTAAGGAGAGTGATCACTTTAGATAAGCTATTGTCAGCAGGAGAGTGGGGTTGGGGGAGGTATTTTTTCATGCTTTGTGCATATAAAAGATCTTGTACACTTTCCGCAGTATGCATCCGATGAAGTGAGCTGTAGCTCACGAAAGCTTATGCTCAAATAAATTGGTTAGTCTCTAAGGTGCCACAAGTCCTCCTTTTCTTTTTACATTTGGAAGGCTTTCTTCACAATCACACAATGGGCAGACTTAATTTAAAAAAAATGGTGGGTCTTATTTGCCCCTTCCTTACACCTGTTTTACACTACTGTAATTCTGAATTCAATGGAATTTCTTCAGTGTATAGTAAGTTGCATAGTAAGTTTCAAAAACAGCAGTTATGCAGCACTATAATTGCATCACACAAGAGCCTATGAAAATAAATAGGGAGTTTGAACTATGGGAAATAGATGACATTTAATAGGATAATAGTCTTATTACAACAATCTGTAACCCATTAACAACCCCCCTCCCCCTGCCCCATGGCTGGCGGGGTGCTAAGAGACCATTGAAAGTGAAGTGGCCTGTTAAAATGTGTTAACTATTTATGCCAGTAGTGTGCAACCTTTCCATACTACTGTACCCCTTTCAGGAGTCTGAAGCCTGAGCCCTGCTGCTGAAGTATGTAACTTAGTTTCATGGGGCCCCAGGCAGTTGCCTTGCTTGCCGCTCCCTAATGCTGGCACTACAAACCCCTAAACCTGTCCTGCAATGCCCCCCCGCCCCCCTTGGAGTGTGACATCTCAGGGTTGAAAAACACAACTCTAGATGAGTTTATGTACCCCCTGCAAGGCCTCTGTGTACCCCCAGAGGTACACATACTCTTGGTTGAGAGCGACTGACTTATGCTAAACAGTCCTTTCCACCTTGTATTTAGCTGTGACACTGAGTAAGTTTCCCAGACCTGAAGAAGAGCTCTTTGTAAGCTTGAAAGCGTCTCTCTCATCCACAGAAACTGGTCCAATAAAAGATATTACCTCACCCACCTACCCCATCTCTCTATTATCCTGGGATCACCAAGGCTACAACAACATTAGTAGTGTCAATTCAGTTTCCAATGGGTAAGTGCCCATATCATAGTTGGCAATAAAGAGAAATCTTGTTGCTAGTCTCTGCAGAGAAGCCATGGCCTGAATGGATATGGAGACCAAACCACCCTCTTATCATTAGCATTCATCTCTCTAAGGTTACAGCTTATGCTGTATCTATTCTGGGAATAAATCCAGGACTTCATTCTTGAGAGCAATTATTCTTAGTATCTTTCCTGGTGTTGAGAAGGAAACCCTGGTCTCTGTCTAGCGTGCCCAGGTTGTAACCCCTCTTTCAGATACTCCAGAACCCAGTGCAGAGGTTCTGGCTGTACTTGTTTTACATATCTCCTTATTCACGCCCCCAAAAGTCCAAACCCTGCTTATTAGCTTTCTCCTGGCACTGACCAAGATGGCAGTCCATGCTTCCAGCATGAACAAGTCTGATGGGGAGTGGAGTGGGGTGGGCTGGGGATGGTGTTCTCTGAGGCGGGGTGGGGGCAGGGGGCTAGTTCTATTCCTTCATTGTCTCATGCATCTGGACATAGCTCCCCTGGGTAATTGTGAAACAGTGTGTGACATCCAGGGCACTCTGCTCAGGGTCCCCATCCAGTATCCTTATTTTGAATGTTTGACCCTCACTCCTGTCTCTGCTTTTTTTCATTTGTTGTCCCTATAGTATGTTGCCTCCTGGTTTCTGTGGCCACTCCCCTCAATTCCAATAAGCTAGGACTCTTCCTGAGTATTAGAATTCACTTAGAGTAAAAACAAAAAAGGTGTCCAAGATATCAACAACCTAAAATTTGAATTCACTATGAGCAGCCTAAGAGAACATCAATCTGGGAGATTTCTAATGGCTTCAATATCATAGGCCCAATAATCAAACTTGGATGCCTAAAGTTAGGCACCTGAATATCAATGTAGCTGCCTAAATAAAGATTTAGGTCCTGATTCTGCAAGGGTCTTTGCAGAATCCTCTTGATTTCAATAACACTCCAAGCAAGGATTCATTGGCATGGAGAAGCTTCTAGGACTGGGCCAGCTTAGGATCCATAATGTTTCTTGATATTCAAACTATATTAACAATCAATAAAATTTATACTTAAATCTCTTCATATTCGATAATGTTTTTTAAATTAAGAATTGTGACTTTATTAAATATTTTCTGTACAAATCTAAGCAAAAGCCTACAAATGAATGGGAACATGCCTGTACAGTTTAGTTTAAAGATTTTTTTTTGTAGGTTGAACATGTGTTTAAATCAACTTAAAAGTAATAGATGCCATACTACACACCCTTGCTCATGTGAGCAGTCCTTACTTATATGAGTAGCCTAATTTCCTTCAGAGGGAGGCTGCTCACATTAGGAAAAGGTTGCGGCTGAGCCCTAGCCCATTAGAAGCTGTAGATGTAAATGATGATGTTACTGTTTGGTACATATTTAAGGAGGTATGGGAAGGCACTTGCATTTGGCCTTAACACCTTTTTACAGCCTTCTCCGATTTACAGTCGCAAAGATATTAACTTCCGTTAAATCAGAGTTTGTAATGGAAAGGTTGATGGATCTTTAATGATAGGACTGTGACATTAATGAAAGCTGACTCTCTGTTAACTGTAAATATTTCACTGTTAGTTTGGTCATGATTTTTTTTCTAAAGTGCTTAATGTCTTGATTACAAGAGTGCCAGTTAATGATTTCTTGTCATCAGAGCAGCATGTAAAGAAACAAAAAAGTAACCTTCCTCAGGCAAATGGCTGCATAACTGCTGCATGTGTCATGGTTACAGGCAAGTTGTATTTTTAGGCCTGTTTTAGTCCTTTCACATGCACCCTTCAGATGATAGGCTTAGCTTCCTTTACCTCTCTCATTGGAGGAACCCTGAGGCTCTACCACTATTGGACTGGATCTCTGGGTGGCAGCCCCACTGTTTCCCATCTATGTTAACACAAAAAGCCCAGTTGTGTTCGGCATCTTCTTCTGGGGAATGGCTGATTTTAAAGTGGCTCAAAAACAGCTTATTTAAAACAAAGTATTATTTATTCACCTAAAGATACATATCAAACAGAGAAAAGGGTTACAACAATAAATGTCTAAATGCAGACTTCCTCTTATCTAAACTTTAATCTTCCTTCGAAAACTTTGGTAGATTGTACTCAGACAAGTTATCTCAGTCTCTGCCTGGAAGAGACAGACTGTCTCTGAAGCCTCAGTGTCTCTCTGTCAGTCTCTCCTCCTGCAGTTACTGATGACTAGAGCTGACTGAAACTCAGGATTTTTGGTCCACAAGAAACTTTGAGATTTTTAAATTTTAGTTTAGTTTTGGTTCAATATAGATTGAAAGCAATTTTTCTGAAATTTCCTGCAAACTAGAAATTCTCAAATAGTTTCAGAAATACCAATTCATGGTGTTTCCAAAACAAAGACGACCAGTGGTTGCTGAGTATAACTGATAAGAGCCGGGGACAGAACAGGAATGGAGTCTTAGAACTTAGTAAGTAATCTAGCTAGGTATGTGTTAGATTATGATTTCTTTAAATGGCTGAGAAAATAGCTGTGCTGAATAGAATGAATATTCCTGTCTCTGTGTCTTTTTTAAAAAGAAAAGGAGTACTTGTGGCACCTTAGAGACTAACCAGTTTATTTGAGCATGAGCTTTCGTGAGCTACAGCTCACTTCATCGGATGCATAGCATATCGTGGAAACTGCAGAAGACATTATATACACACAGAGACCATGAAACAAAACTTCCTCCCACCCCACTCTCCACAAGTACTCCTTTTCTTTTTACGAATACAGACTAACACGGCTGTTACTCTGAAATGTGTCTTTTTTGTAACTTAAGGTTTTGCCTAGAGGGATTCTCTCTGTTTTGAATCTAATTACCCTGTAAGGTATTTACCATCCTGATTTTACAGAGGTGATTCTTTTTTACTTCTATTAAAAGTCTTCTTGTAAGAAAACTGAATGCTTTTTCATTGTTCTAAGATCCAGGGGTTTGGGTCTGTGGTCACCTATGCAAATTGGTGAGGATTTTTACCAAACCTTCCCCAGGAAGTGGGGTGCAAGGGTTGGGAGGATTTTGGGGGGAAAGACGTTTCCAAACAACGTTTTCTCAGGAACCCAGATAAAGTTTGGTGGTGGCAGTGGAAGTCCAAGGGCAAAGGGTAAAATAGTTTGTACCTTGGGGAAGTTTTAACCTAAGCTGGTAAAAGTAAGCTTAGGAGGTTTTCATGCAGGTCCCCACATCTATACCCTAGAGTTCAGAGTGCGGAAGGAACCTTGACATGGAAATTGAAAAACAATGCTCAAATAAATTGGTTAGTCTCTAAGGTGCCACAAGTACTCCTTTTCTTTTTGCGAATACAGACTAACACGGCTGCTACTCTGAAACCTGATAAGAGCCTGTTCTGTACTAGAAAGGATTTCTGCCTAGAAAGTTACAAAAAGTAGCTTTAATTCAGTAGCCCTTTTTGGGCTTTCAATATTGAAAGCCTAGTTGTTTAGAGTGTATTAAATCTGTAGAATTTATTTGGCAACAATATTTTTCAGTAAGTAGTTGGTTTTAATCGTCATTTCATATGGTATACAAAAGATATGGTAAATCACATAAAATCAACACTAAGGCCAGGACTTTCTTTCTTCTGCCTGAGTGTACTTGGAGGCTTTTAAAATAGATTGGTATGAAAAAATCAATGCTGACGCAAAGCATGGCTACCATGGAATGAATTAAAGGTAAATTTTAATCTTTAACTCTAAATCTTCTTACTCAGAGTCCAGGCTCCCCAGCAGCCCTTCAGGAGAGCTGGTAGAGGGCCAGGCAGGTTTGCATTCTTGTGATTTGACAAAATTTAGTTGAACGCAACTCACTTTTATGGTACATTTCAGTTCCTGTAAACTGGCATTCTTCTGATGAAATTCTGTTTTTTGTTGGAAAATTTCTAACCAGCTCTACTGAAAACTCACTCACCCTTCTTTTTTCCCTAGAGGGTCTATTTATGATATTTTTTTTAATACTTAGGCTTTCACATAATTCTGGTGCCTGAATAAAGCCTCTTACCCATTAATGGACTAGCCATTGTTATTTTAACTCCCTTAAGTTGTTTACCCCATGTGCTGTTTCCCTACTAAGAGCTTCCTTTGATTTAGCTCCATGCAGACAGGCAGGATATTATCAAGCAGGTAAATAAGACAGTCATAAAAAATAATACAGATGACTCCCTTATTCTCTACTATCTGCCCAGGATACCAGAAAGCAGTTAAAAGAAAAAAGCTTCATTCGCTTTCACTGTATCCTAAATAGTGCTGTGAATAAACACTGGATATTAAATAAATAAGCAATAAATAAGGAGTTCAATGACAAATTACAGGTTTAAGAGTAGCAGCCGTGTTAGTCTGTATCCGCAGAAAAAAACAGGAGTACTTGTGGCACCTTAGAGACTAACCAATTTATTTGAGCATAAGCTTTCGTGGGCTACAGCTCACTTCATTGGATGCATTGCCTCTGCTTAGTCTGTGTAAATGAATTAATAACAATTCAGGATCAAATTTGTTTTCAAGATAAACAAGATTACTCATTTTAATATTGTCTGTTTATGCCCAATTCTTATATTTAAGTGTGTTTTGATACTTCTGAAGTGTTTCAGGCTTTATTATTGGAGCGGTGTGAAATATTCCCATTTAACTTCAATCCACCTCAGCCTGACCCTTGGATTTGATAATGCTTTTGTTTGTGAATCTTATCCTATGCTTGTGACAGTTTGCAAGTAACTATGAGCTGAGGTTGTGTGCACTTAAGAAATACATGAAACCCACTTTTTTTGTCCTCCAACAGCCATCTCACTTTTCAGTAATCCTCAAGACTGCCTCTTCTTACATTAATATCTCTGGTCAGTTCAGGGGGGGATGACAGTGGCCTGCCCCCTTCTTGCTTGCTCCTCCTGGGTCTAGCTGGCTCTAGATAAGGAACCATTTTGGTTTCTCATCAACCGCATACCAGGGTTAAGGTTTCTCTCCTAGATTCAGGGTTTCTTAGCTACCGATTTTACGGAGCTGTTGTCATCCGCTGTTCAACAAAGCCAGCTAGCACTGAGAGTTGGGAGAGGAGATGGTTTAGGAAGAGTTTGTGCTAGTGTTGTACTGTTGGGAAGCAAGGGTGAGAAGCAAATGTGTGAATATGCATCATGCCATCACGGCTCTTGATGAGATGCTTTAAGGAAAGCCTGATTGAGAGTTAATCTATCGTGAATCACCAGATGAATCTGCGGGCAGTTAGTTTCCCTTCAGAATCAAACTCTGCAGAGTTTGCACAGCTCTGTTTATTAACTAGTGAATCAGAAACCAGAAACAAATGCAGACATGAATAACCTTTCATTTGCAGTTGCCAGTGCTTGAGCTGATAGTATGCTGTACTTTCTGGCTACTCATCTTAGACTATTTGTCTTTTAGCTCCTACATCATTAGAAATGGTCTCACACCATGGATTGTGAGATTTTGTGCTTTTTGAAGAATAATTTAACATTTAACTTACTAAGAATTTAAGAGTGTAGTTCAGTCGATATTGCAAGTGTTAGGGATAGCAGGGGATAATGATACAATTTGGCATGTAGAGTCCTTTACATCTTCAAAGAGATTTGCAAATGCTAAGTAGGAGAATTCTGCAAAAAAAAAACCTTTCAGTGAATATTCATTCACGTCTTCTTAAAAGAAAGTTTTGTGGCCATGTTTGTCTCTCTTGTGTTCAGTATCCAAAGTAGCATTGAAGTTTTACTGGCATAAATGTTCACAGAATCCAAGTTTCAAGATTGCATGCACGTGTATTAGTGGAAACAAAGATGTTTTTTAAAAATTTGCGTTAATGAGTATTCACGCTAGACGTGCTTTTGTGCTCATCTAACCATGACTCTCATTTGCTCCATTATAAGCAACCTTCACAACTTCATTATTAGTATTACCAGTATGATAGTGTCCAAAGCCCTAGTTGGGAATATTTCTGATTTACAGAGAAATAGTCACAATCAATACATAAAAATCACAAATAAGTAATTGAATAATAAATCTATTTGAGTAAATTGCCACCTGTTTTCAGATACCCCTCTCACTTACTGTCCTCCACCATTTAGCTGCTCCCTCAAAATTCAGTGGAGGCACAGAGATGTGGAGAAGCCATGGATGGGCTGCTGTCAGTTTTGAAAAGGAGTGAATCATGCCACATAGCATTCACTTTTTCCTTTTCTTCCATGTCCCTTTGCCACGTTTGTCTGTTTGCATACATTTATTTCTCTTCATATAGGGCCTTGAGTGAGTTAGCACATCTCTAATAAGATGGAACTAATGAGTCTAGAGAATGATAATGTAAAAAGCGCTCATTTGTGTTCTTTCATAATGTCCCCTGGGTTATTCATGTAAAACTACAGTGAGTCCTCTGACTTATGACACAATTCATTCCTCAAAACTGCATTGTAAGTCGAAACATTGTAAGTCAAAACCACTTTTTTCCCATAGGAATCAATGGTATAAAGGGGGGATTTGTTGCTGAACCCAAGGCTTGATACACTATTTTCACCACAATAACCCAGATTTTTGTACTAAATGAATTATACATGACTAATGTAGCAACATTAATGTATTTATTTGATAAACAGCATTCAAATAAACATATAAAATCACATATGCTTTGACCTTCCAGAACTTTTTGAGGTTGGAGGCTCTTGGCCTGGGTCTTCTCTGAAGTTTGGGCTGCAGGTTTCTCTGGAGTCTTAAAGAAAGTGTCCAAGGAAGTTTGAGCAGATGTTCTTCTCTTCTCCTCGTAAATTTCTCTGTAGCAGCTGTACATGTTGGATATGCGCCTATTCACAGATACACTGTTGGGGTCATGTTCCTCAAAGAGGGACATGGCAGCTTCCAAATGTTGAAATGCCTCAGCTAACACTTTTGTTGTCAAGTTTTTTACGGGCTGGAGTCTCAGAAGTGGGCACATAATTTTCTTTCTTTGCTACCTTCTGCTTTTCCAATTCAATGAGGTCCTCATTAGTTAATTCCTCACAATGTGGTGCTAGGAACTCATCAACCACCTCTGGTGCAACATCTAAGTTGAGTTCTTTGCCCATCTCAACAACTGCTTGGGTCATGTCATCAACAGTGTCTGTGAATCCTGGGAAATCAGACACAAAGTCAGGACACAACTTTTTCCAAACTCCATTCAAATTGGATTGTTTCACATCATTCCATGTCTCACCAATGTACTTAACTGCATGGTGAAGCCCTTCTAGAATTCCTTCAGAGTTGGTCTACCTTGCTTCTCAGTTGCCCTGATGGCCTGGGCAAATGTGCTCCTGAGATAGTAGGCCTTGAAGGATGTGATTACTCCCTGGTCCAGGGGTTCCAACTGTGAGGTGGTGGTGGGAGACAGAAACACCACTTTGATGTCAGGATGCATGTCATCAAGGATGGCTAGATGACCAATAACATTGTCGAGGATTAACAGTGTTTTAAATGCTGCAATAGGTCCTGACACTTGGCATGAATAATGATTAAACCAATCCTCAAAAATGTTCTTATTGACCCATGTCTTAGGATTGTATTTCCATATCACTGGGAGAAATGCCTTGGAATATCCCTCGAAAACCCTGGGGTTTTCCAACCGGTAAACAACCAAGGGTTTGCGTTGAAAGTCACCTTCAGCAATTGAACTGAGCAAAAGAGTGAGCTTATCCTTAGCAGCTTTGAACCCTGGCATGGATTTCTCCTCTTTGGCTATGTAGGTTCTGATGGCATTCTTTTCCAAAAGAGCCCAGTTTTGTCAACATTAAAAAACGTGAAGAGCACAATAGCCACCCTCCTCAATTATTTTAGCCAATGTGTCAGGAAAAGCACAAGCTGCTGCCTCATCAGTACTGGCAGCTTCGCAAGACCCTGATGTTGTGCAAATTGGCCCTGGCTTTAAAACTCATAAACCAGCCTCTGCTTGCATTAAAGTGCTCATGAGTAGAGCTCCCCCTGTTGTTTCTTTAGCTCTTCATAAAGACTCCTAGCCTTTTCCTGAATTATGCCTAAACTCACAGGAGTGCTGCGTTGATATTGATCCTCCAGCCAAACAATGAACAGTTTCTCAACGTGAGCAATGAGTCTAACATGCTGCTTAGCTATCACAGTTGACTGCATAGGAGCTGAGTCCTTGACAAGTTCCTGAATTCTAATTTTGTCTTTCAGGATGGTCACGATAGTCGTTCGGGGGATATCCAAAGCTCTGCTGATTTCAATTGCTGTCTCTGGATCTCTTAATGACATCCATTTTTGTTTCCATAGTAATTGTTCTGTGTCTCTTAGAAGAAGAAACGTCACCTGCACTGGATTTACATTTTTCTGCCATTTAAATTTTTTTTTTAGAACCACAAAGAACAGCAACTGTGCTTCTTAAGTCAGGCTGGGCAGAATGCCAGGGAGACAGGCAGCAAGGCAGGCGGCTGCTCAGAATGCCAGCAAGATACTACACAGAATTGGGCTTGCTTTTTACAGAGTTGCTTGTAAATAACTTCGTGGTTGTGTTATAATGAATGGAGCTGGAAGGAGGTCCTTTGCAGTCACTTGTCTGATTGGCGTCCACAGCCAGGGTAGCTTGTTGCCGGGTAGCTTTGCCATTTGTTTTTGATTGGCTCCTGGCCCCTGGCCCCAGGCTAAGCCAGTCAGAAAGCTTGAACAGTGAAATCAGTGGTTGGCTGAGGCTCAGCATGTGATGTGTGCTGTTCTCCCTAGCCAGCTTTTGTCATAGGGGCGAAACAAGCGTCATAGGGGCAAAATGGGCAGTCAGTTGGAAAGCGTCATAAGTGATATCTGACGTAAACTGGGCATCGTAAATCCGGGGACTCCCTATACTGAATGTAACCCAGAGTACAATGCTTTTCACGCAGCCTCCTCCTTACATGCCAAGCTTCAGCCTCCCATTGCAATTCCACACTAGATGGCATGAGGTTAAAGGTGGATAGGTAAGCAAGTGAGGATTAATTATCAGTATGGTGGATAGAACTCTTTCTTATTTGTTCATCCAAATGGGGATTAAGTTATTTCATGTGCGTATAGATGATGAAACCGGCAGCGTGGATTAATCCATCTCAGGAGTAAATTCCAGATTAGCTCCTATCACCAGCCTTATCAAGTCATAAGGAGGGTATGTTTCACTACCCGCCGGATCGGCGGGCAGCGATCGATCCAGCGGGGATTGATTTATTATGTCTAGTCTAGATGCGGTAAATCAACCCCCGAGCACTCTGTCGACTCCTGTACTCCAGCGCTGCGAGAGGCGCAGGCAGAGTCTACGGGGGAGCGGCAGTTGTCGACTCACCACGGTGGAGACACCATGATAAGTCGATCTAAGTACGTCGACTTCAGCTACGTTATTCACGTAACTTAGATCGATTTTCCTCTCCCCCAGTGTAGACCAGGGCCATGATACATGGGTCCCAGATTATTTAGGGCTTTAGAGACCATGAGCAAGACCCTGTCTTACATCCAGAAGTGAACTGGCAGCCAGTGAAGCTAGAGTAGTAGCATGCTACCCCTTCAATGGCTTAGTAAATCTAGAAGGTGGGCCACTACTTTATAGAATAGCTGCAGCTTCCTGATGAGACTTCAGGGTAATACCAAATATAGTTTGCTGAAATGTTCTGAAAGTGACGAAGGAATAGATGATGAAGGTAAGGAGTACATTGAGAAGAAGGGGTGCAATCATTTTGACCATCTGAAGAATGGGGGCAAGCGTTTCTGGAAATTACTGCTATTTGAGAAGCCAGGAGCAGAGATGACTTCAGGAAGAATGTAAGATTGCAAACCACCTTGACAAACAGAGGACAGAAACCCTCAGCTGAGTTTGAGGTCAGATCCCTGGACAGTTCCTTAAAATGCATACCCTTCATTTTACCTGGATTGAGCCTGAGCTTTCCATCTCAGTCCATACCTCAGTTACACACTGGGAAAGCAAAAAGAAACATTAGGGAAATAAGGTGTGTTGTCCACAATGCCACTGTAATCAAAATTATTTTTGTGGCATTTTTTTTTTAAATAAAAGGCAATGAAACTGGATCTGAACCACAAAGGGAGTTGCAGTAGTCTCTTTAGCAAGTGGTTGGAAGATCTCTGAAGATCACAGTTCTCAGTCACAAACCCATCAGTGAAGGCTAAACTCGGCCATTTTTATTTTTGTATTACCTATTTTATTTTTGTATGTCCTATTTACCGTATCAAGTATCAGAGGGGTAGCGATGTTAGTCTGTATCCACAAAAACCACCCCCACAAACATGATACAGATCTGTGGTGATGTGAAAGCCTGCTTTCGCCGTCTCTGACTCAAGGAATATTTTTAACACACCACTGAACAATGCATTGACCCACAGGAACCCTCCTGCCAACACTACAAGAAGAAGAATTCTGCATGGACTCCTCCTGATAGTTGAAATAACAGACTGGACTTCTACATAGAGTGCTTCTGCAGACGTGCACAGGCTGAAATTGTGAAGAAACAGCATCACTTGCCTCATAACCTCAGCCATACAGAACGCAACGCCATCCACAGCCTCAGGAACAAGTCTGACATTATAATCAAAGGGGCTGACAAAGGAGGTACTGTAGTCATAATGAACAGGTTGGATTATGAACAGGAGGCTACCAGGCAACTCTCCAACACCACATTCTACAGGCCATTACCCTCTGATCCCACTGAGGGTTACCAAAAGAAACTACACCATCTGCTCAAGAAACTCCCTGCTATAGCATAAGTACAAATCTACACGGATACACCCCTAGAGCCCCAACCAGGGGTATTCTATCTGCTACCCAAGATCCATAAACCTGGAAACCCTGGACGCCCCATCATCTCAGGCATTGGCACTCTTATAGCAGGATTATCTGACTATTTGGACTCTCTCCTCAGACTCTATGCTACCAGCACTCCAAGCTATCTTCGAGACACCACTGACTTCCTTAGGAAACTACAATGCATTGGCAATCTTCCTGAAAACACCATCCTGGCCACCGTGGATGTGGAAGCTCTTTACATCAATATTCCACACAAGTATGGAGTACAAGCTGTCCAGAACAGTATCCCTGATGAGGCCACGGCACACCTGGTGCCTGAGCTTTGTGACTTTGTCCTCACGCACAGACATTCAGATTTGGGGACAACTTATACCTTCAAGTCAGCAGCACTGGTATTGGTACCCGCATGGTCCCACAATATGCCAACATTTTTATGGCTGACTTAGAACAATGCTTCCTCAGCTCTCGTCCCCCAGCACCCCTCCTGTACTTGCGCTACATTGATGACGTCTTCATCATATGGACCCACGGGAAGGAGGCCCTTGAAGAATTCCACCCAGATTTCAACAATTTCCACCCCACCATCAACCTCAGTCCACACAAGAGGTCCGCTTCCTGGACACTAGAGTGAAAATAAGTGGTCACATAAACACCACTCTATACTGGAAACCTACTGATCACCGCACTTACCTACATGCCTCCAGCTTCCATCCAGGACACATCACATGGTCCATTGTCCACAGCCGAGCCCAAAGATACAACCGAATTTGCTCCAATCCCTCAGACAGAGGCAAACACCTATAAGATCTTTGTCAATCATTCTTAAAACTACAATACCCACCTGGGGAAGAGAGGAAAAAGATTGATAGAGCAAGACAGGTACCTAGAAGTCACCTACTACAGGACAGGCCCAACAAGGAAAATAACAGAACGCCACTAGCCATCACCTTCAGCCCCTAACTAAAACCTCTCCAGCACATCATTGACTATTTACAACCTATCCTGGAAAACAATCCCTCACTCTCACAGACCTTGGGAGGTAGGCCAGTCCTCACAGACAGTCCCCCAACCTGAAGCAAATACTTACCAGCAAATACACACCACGCCACAGAAACACTAACCCAGGAACTAATCCCTGTAACAAACCCCGTTGCCTACTCTGTCCCCATATCTACTCTAGCGACACCATCTGAGGACCCAACCACATCAGCCACACCATCAGAGGCTCATTAACCTGCACATCTACTAATGTGATATATGCCATTGTGTGCCAGCCCCTCTACCATGTACATTGGCCAAACTGGACAGTCTCTACGTAAAAGAATAAATGGACACCACGAATGGTAACATACAAAAGCCAGTAGGAGAACACTTCAGTCTCCCTGGATGTTCTGTAACAGACTTAACAGTAGCCATACTACAGCAAAAAAACTTCAAAAACAGACTTCAAAGAGAAACTGCAGAACTAAAATTCATTTGCAAATTTAACACCATTAATTTGGGCTTGAATAGGGACTGGGAGTGGCTGGTTTACAACAAAAGCAACTTTCCCTCTCTTGGTATTGACAGCTCCTCATCAATTATTGGGAGTGGACTACATCCAACCTGATTGAATTGTCCCTGTCAATGTTGGTTCTCCACTTGTAAGGTAACTCCCTTCTCTTCATGTGTCAGTATAATAATGCCTGCATCTGTAATTTTCACTCCATGCATCTGAAGAAGTAGGTTTTTTACCCATGAAAGCTTATGCCCAAATAAATTTTTTAGTCTTTAAGGTGCCACCGGACTCCCCGTTATTTACCGTATGTTGCATTCAGATGTTTGTGTTCCATTTGCACAGTACTTTGTTTGTAGAGGAGAGAGTTAAGAGGATTGTTAATTTTAATTAACAGCTTTGGCATTCACACACTATTTCTAGCCATGTGTAAGTCACTTTGGCTAATATTTTCAAAAGGGGCCATTGATTTTCGGTTATTTCAGGTTTTTAGGTACCCTGCTAGATATACCTTGGGCCTGATTTCCCTCTTTTAACACCCACATCTCCCAATTGAAATAAATGAGAATGGGAGAAGTGAGTGTTCATTGTCACTGAAAATCAAGGCCAAATTGTCTCAAGTTAGGCACCCAAAATCAATGGTCATTTTTCAAAATTTTGAGTAACTTCTGTCTCCATTTCATTGTAGTTCAAATTGATATGATGATACTTTGCTGCTCAACATCTCTGTAAGAATGGAAAGTACTTTCAGATATTTGAATGAAAGGTATTGGAGAACTGCAAGTATTTGTTCTTATTTTTTATTTTTCAGCACCCTAAAATGTGCTAGATGTTTCAACCTATGGTCCATGTCCCAAAGTTCTTCCAATTTAATTTTAGATATGGGAGCAAAAAGAGGTGATGAAAAGACAAGGATGACAGTAATAAGCTTCTTTGCTGACTTAGTTTGGAAATTAACTTGCTTAAATGTTATGGCAACTAGTAAGTGCTAGTAAAATCTATTCAGAGCTCCTTTCTGGAAAACTGGAAGTCACCTCAAGTACTTTTGTTATTTAAAAGAGACAGACCTGAGCTGTAACTCTTCAATCCAGACTACGAAGGCTTTAAACTGTTGTGGTGTTCAGATCCAGAGTTTTAGTGCTTCACATTGAAAAGCTGGGAGCTGGGCACAAAATTTGGACCCTGATCCTGTTTAGACTTTGAATCCTTCACACCTCAAAGTTCAGAAATGTTTGGATCTGGGTTTTGATGCTAATATTAAATTTGAAAATAACTAATAGGCAGTTTTCAGGAAACAAGTTTTGAAGTACAGGCTTCCATGTCTTGAGACTAAACCAAAACACTTGATTGCAAGAAGAAAATATTAATCTTTATTCACTCTAGACAAGCATGTTTTAATAATCCATTAATGATCTGTACAGTCAACTGAAACTGAGTTTACTTTGTAATATAAAGTATGGACATTTACCATTGCAATGATGCATCAGCCATTAGCTCAGATATTCCAGTATCTCTTTATAATCTCCTTAATTTCACATGGAGTTTAAGAAAATAGGCACAGAAATCACAAAATGGTTTTTTGCATCCTATTTTGATTGTCATAAAATGGATTTCTGTGACCTCAAGTGAAGCTCCTTAAGCCATTTGGGAATTTATTTTTTAGATGACAATTCTTTTAATGCAACATGCTCAAAGCCAGTTCAATGTGTGTACTCTCAGGCTGTATCTAGATGTGTCATTTTATAAGTGCTGAGATTTTCCATTGAGGAAAAATGTGAGGCTTGGATCAAGGCATAAATTATTCATATTTCTGTACTGTACAAAATAAACTGATTTTATTAATTAAACAAATTGAGCTCAGTTTCCTTCTAGGTAAAGATCTTGTATTTGATGTGACTTGTCAAAGGAGCTCTATGTTTAATATTTTTTTAAAATATTGATTGGGGCAGATATCAGAATGTAAAAGTGCCCCACTTTGCAGTTAAATGCTTTGGTGAAAGAGACATAGTTTTCACCATGTGGTAATTTGATTGCCTTGTTTTGGGCCTGATTTTGCAACTTTAACTCATTCTGAGTAATACTTGCCCATTAGGACTACTCAATTAAATTAACTAATTTAGGATTCCATAACTAAGCCTTTTATATAAAGGAGAATTGAAATTAAAGGCAAACAGTACACCAGGGTTTTAAAGATGTTTGAATTTGGAAATTATCAAGATTCTGTATATGTACAAAGTTTTCTGACCAGTATTAGCTGATGAGATGCTTTCTGATTTGGCAAAAAAAATGAGGAGTCCTTGTGGCACCTTAGAGACTAACAAATTTATTTGGGCATAAGGTTTCGTGGGCTAAAACCCACTTCATCAGATGTATGAAATAAAAGATACAGGAGCAGGTATAAATACATGAAAGGATGTGGGTTGCTTTACTAAGTGTTAGGTCAGTCTAACGAGATAAATCAATTAACAGCAGGATACCAAGGGAGGAGAAATAACTTTTGAAGTGGTAAGAGAGTGGCCCATTACAGAGAGTTGACAAGAAGGTGTGAGTAACAGTGGGGAGAAATTAGTATTGGGGAAATTAAGGCTAGGTTTTGTAATGACCCAACCACTCCCAGTCTTTATTCAGGCCTAATCTGATGGTATCTAGTTTGCAAATTAATTCCAGTTCTGCAGCTTCACGTTGGAGTCTGTTTTTGAAGTTTTTTTGTTGAAGAATTGCCACTTTCAGGTCTGTTATTGAGTGACCAGAGAGGTTGAAGTGTTCTCCTACTGGTTTTTGAATGTTATGATTCCTGATGTCAGATTTGTGTCCATTTATTCTTTTGCATAGAGACTGTCTGTCTGGTTTGGCCAATGTACATGGCAGAGGGGCATTGCTGGCACATGATGGCATATCTCACATTAGTAGATGTGCAGGTGAACGAGCCCCTGATGGTGTGGCTCATGTGGTTAGGTCCTATGATGGTGTCCCTTGAATACATATGTGGACACAGTTGGCACCGGGGTTTGTAGCAGGGTTTGGTCCCTGGGTTGGTGTTTTTGTTGTGTGGTGTGTAGTTGCTGGTGAGTATTTGCTTCAAGTTTGGAGGCTGTCTGTAAGCGAGGACTGGCCTGTTTCCCAAGGTCTGTGAGAGTGAGGGGTCGTCCTTCAGGATAGGTTGTAGATCCTTGATGACGCGCTGGAGAGGTTTTAATTGGGGGCTGTAGGTGACAGCTAGTGTCATTCTGTTACTTTCTTTGTTGGGCCTGTCTTGTAGTAGGTGACTTCTTGGACCCTTTTGGCTCTGTCAGTCTGTTTCTTCACTTCAGCAGGTGGGTATTGCAGTTTTAAGAATGCTTGATAGTGATTCTGTAGGTGTTTGTCTCTGTCTGAGGGATCGACGCAAATGCGGTTGTATCTTAGAGCTTGGCTTTAGACAATGGATCTTGTGATGTGGTCTGGATGACAGCAGGAGGCCTGTAGGTAAGTATAGCAGTCAGAAGGTTTCCGATATAGGGTGGTGTTTGTGACCATTGCTTATTAGCACTGTAGTGTCTAGAAAGTGGAACTCTTGTGTGGACTGGTCCAGGCTGAGGTTGATGGTAGGGTGGAAATCGTTGAAATCATGGTGGAATTCCTCAAGGGCTTCTTTTCCATGGGTCCAGATGATGAAGATGTCATCAATGTAGCGCAAGTAGAGTAGGGGCGCTGGGGGGACGAGACCTAAGGAAGCGTTGTTCTAGGTCAGCCATTAAAATGTTGGCATATTGAGGGGCCATGCGGGTACCCATAGAAGTCCTGCTGACTTGAAGGTATAAATTGTCCCCAAATCTGAAATAGTTGTGCGTGAGGACAAAGTCATAAATTCCAGCCATCAGGTTTACCGTGATGGTATCAGGGATGCTATTTCTGATGGCTTGTAGTCTATCTTTGCGTGGAATGTTGGTGTAGAGGGCTTCTACATCCATAGTGGCTAGGATGGTGTTTTCTGGAAGATCATCAAAGGATTGTAGTGTATCAGAGGGGTAGCCATGTTAGTCTGGATCTGTAAAAGCGGCAAAGAGTCCTAACAGGCGTCTTATAGCATAAGGTTTCATGGGTGAATACCCACTTCATCAGATGCATGTAGTGGAAATTTCCAGAGGCAGGTATACATATGCAAGTAAGAATCATGCTAGGAAAAATGAGGTTAGTTCAATCCGGGAGAATGAGGCCCTCTTCTAGCAGTTGAGGTGTGAACACCAAGGGAGGAGAAACTGCTTTTGTAGTTGGCTAGCCATTCACAGTCTTTGTTTAATCCTGAGCTGATGATGCCAAATTTGCAAATGAACTGAAGCTCAGCAGTTTCTCTGTGAAGTCTGGTCTTGAAGTTTTGTTGCTGCAGGATGACTATCTTTAAATCTGCTATTGTGTGTCCAGGGAGGTTGAAGTGTTCTCCTACAGGTTTTTGTATATTGCCATTCCTAATATCCTATTTGTGTCCATTTATCCTTTTACGTAGGGACTGTCCAGTTTGGCTGATGTACATAGCAGAGGGGCATTGCTAGCACATGATGGCATATATTACATTGATGGACGTGCAGGTGAATGAACCGGTGATGGTTCAAGGATTTTAGTTTGCTCAGGAAGTCAGTGGTGTCTCGAAGATAGCTGGGACTGCTGGTAGCAAAGGGCCTGAGGAGAGAGTCTACATAGCCAGATAATCCTGCTGTTAGGGTGCCAATGCCTGAGATGATGGGGCATCCAGGATTCCCAGGTTTATGGATTTTGGGTAGCAGGTAGAATGCCTCTGGTCAGGGCTCTAGGTATGTGTCAGTGTAGATTTGTTCCTGTGCTGCTTTAGGGATTTTCTTGAGCGGATCGTGTAGTTTCTTTTGGTAATCCTCAGTGGGGTCAGAGGGTAATGGCCTGTAGAATGTGGTGTCAGAGAGTTGATTTGGAGTAATGGAAGTCATAGTACAGATGCTTGGACATGAAGTGCGTAGGATGTTCAGTAGCCAAAAGGAATGGGGGACTGAGGTGAAATGGGTATTACTTCCTACAAGAGTCAGATTTACTCTTCCGTCACAAAGAGTTACTTGGCCAAAATTAGGATTCATTTTGTTTTTGGCCTTATTTGTGCTTTTGAATGACCAGATATTAACAAAATATATTTGAAATAGTATCATTTAAAATGTGTCATGTTTGACATCAGAGAGCTTTCTAGCATACAGCAATATAAAGAGGGCCAGGCTTTGGCTGATCCTAAACAGGTGAGACAGGGACAGAGTAAGGGCTCAGAAATCCTGTTATGTTGCTTCCTCTATGTGCTCCTTAATACTTAGGTTGCCCATTTCAACCTATACAAAATGCTGCTACTAAGATAATCTTTCATATTTCTAACAATACCAATCTTTGAGCCTTAGGAAGAGATCAGCTCTTAATTCCCTGAAGTCACATGAGGACATAACGCAGGCCATGTTGTTCCTAGTTCCTTAAAAAATTCCTCCCTTCTCTTTATAGTCTGTCACTTCAACTATTTTAAACCCACCTTCAATCCTTGAAATCCCTCCACTGGCTGCCTTTCCACTACACACAGATCAAGCCTCTTGTTTCACATTCATGCTATCTGTCAGCTTCACCCACATTTGCCTCCACATATACTTCTGCACTACTCCTTGAAAGTATAATACCCTTTCCTCAGTTGGTCCACAAAGCCACATTAAAATCCCTCCTGAAGACCCAGTTCAACTCTGATGACAAGAAAAAAAACAAAAAACTGTAGATTAATGATAATAAGGTTGAGGCAAAATTGGAAATATCCTATACATCTTAACAAACACAAAGGATGATTTTTATCATACATCTTCAAAACATATCCAGTGACCCGCTTGACTACTTTATTTTCACTTTGCACCTCCGTCCCCTAATGTAGGTCTGTCTATTTTGTCTTTTATTTTGAAAGCTCTTTGAGACAGGAAATGTGTGCCTTGTTTTGTGTTTGTACAGTGCCTATTATGCTGCTGGTGCTGTCAGCACTAGCTATTACTAATAATTTATTTCTGTTAGTACCACAAGGTGGTAGGCATTGTCCATACATATACAGTCTTGGTGTTGAAGAACTTACAAAATAACAAGAAAAGCAACATACAAAGGTAGGGAGGGATGAAAAAATAATCCATATAGATATAATTTTTTTTAAATGGCAGCAGCTATCTCAAAATGTCTCTGTACTTCACCATACTTAGATGGCAAGTTTCTTGTTGGAGTCAAAGTTCATGTTGGTCTCAAGGAAGCACTTGAAAGTAAAAGCCAAATGATTGTTGGCTCAGAAATGAGAAATTCAAAACATTTTATATTTCTCCCAAAACAGTAGCCTTGAAATTTTTCATCTTCACTCACCAACCCCAGGCAAGGGAGTCTTCTGATGTAAAGATGGGTCAGAGGTCAAGCTATGACAGAGAAGAATACTTCTCAACAGAGAAACTTTTTAGTTCAGCCTATTTTAAGGTTTGACTTCCTTAAATCTGGAACCTACTTTCTCTAGGTTTAGGATTTTCTGGTTACTCGCATGTGTCCTTTATTAATAGAAGTAAATGTCCACTAGGAGTGCTGCATCTTGAACTTTAATACCTGGCAAAGAGTTGCAAGTAAAAAGAATCAGTTAAAATTACAGACTTTCAAGCCAAGATATTTTACCTTGTGATATGCCTGGTCTGGTAAATCTATAATTGTCTCCCATATTTCCAACAATACCAATCTTTTAAGGTTTAGGAAACAATCAACTCTTAATTCCCTGATGTCAAATCTAGAGACAACACAGGTTCTTCCAAATCCAAACTCCTTAAAAGTTTCTTCCATTCACTTTACAGCCTGTCGTAATTGTGTCTTAAATCTTTTAATTCTCCATTTCCTGCTCTTTACAGTTTGTGAGTCCATGAACCCAATCTTGCTTCAGTGGAAGCAATCTTGGTTCCTTTCAATTCCTGAATTCTATAGGTCTGCAATGATTTTCATTCTCAAACTCTGGATACTTTATATGCAATTTATGCAAATTAGGAATACTCAGCTGGTTACTCTGATTTGGTTTCTGAACAGTTCTCTTTTCAGTTCCCTTGTCAGTTCATGTTTATTTCTATAAATGCACTCTTGATTACTTGTTTGTGTTCTTTAAAAGATTAAGTCAACATAAAAATACTGAAAACAAAAGCATTTTTCTTTCACATAGCCAAATGAAACAAATCAGCTGTCTGAATATAAATAAAATATAAAGCCACATATTTTAAAATCACATACAAATAAAAACAATAAAATGTTATAAGAAAACAAAGCAATTTTTGCTTTGACTTTGGTGCAATACCATAGAGGTGCAAGAGTCTGTGCTAGAGAATCTCAATGTAGGATTAGGACCTATGTTTTATATGGTAGGACATGGTGTGCAAATGAGGGACCAGTTTGTTTTTTTTATTAAAACGGTTAATTTCAATGAATATTAAGAACCTAAAATAGCAAAATTTTGCCCTTTGATCTCCAGATTGAGCCTCAGTTCCAATATTCTACTCTACCTTCAAGTAATCATGTCTAAATTTAGGCAATCAAAATTATCTAATTTTGGATACCATGTTTTTACATCCTCCAAAACTTGGAATTCTGTAAAAACCAGGGACTCATACACCTAATTACCTGATTTGAGAGATTTAATGCTGTGTGTGAATCTGAATTTTGGGACAGGTAGATTTGGAACCTGAGTTGACACCACTTACTATTTGATGATAAATCGTGCAAATGTGGCAGCCAGTAAGCTATATAGTGGTAGTATGTATGCACAGGTCACTGATTGATTGTATTTATTATTAATGTTGTTGGTCTGAAGGATACTGATGAACAATATATCATGAAAAAATCACATTAGACACAACATTTTATGGCTGAGACTGCGGTATAACTGCAAAAATATTTCCTGTTCCTGTTCACACGTGAGATATGCATATACTGTATTTTCCCCCCTTTTGACCAGCAGAGAGCAGCAATGATATACTTTATAATGACCTAATATTGAGCCTACCCTTGCAAAATTTTTCAGCAATCTGTCCCTATTTCAGCTTCTAAACTGGGTGTAAATATCTTGTATGATTGCCGTGAATATGTATTTACTGAAAACACTTTGTATTATAATTTAATCACTAGCTGCCAAAACCTGGGTACTGATAATGTAATTTGTACTTCTGCTTCATTTGAAAATAATTTTAATTGTCTCTCTGTTAGTATCTTTGACTATGTGAGAGTGCTAAAGATGAGCTAGCTATTTTATTTAAAGTGCTTCGTATGTCATCCTCATTTCTTACGGATGGTGGTATTCACACTAAACAAAAGCATTCCCGATGGTGGCTTCCTGCTTTTTGTTTGGCAGCATCAATACTTTAGATGCTTAGGGTAAAATCTTGACCCATTTGGCAGTTTTGTCATTGACTTCAGCGGGGGCCAGGATTTCACCTTTGGTGTATAATACAGAATTATAGATGAGATTGGTAGTACTGCTTTATTATTAAGATTACTCAACATTTCTCTTTATAAGACCTGTTTTCAGTCCCTTATAACTCTGCCAGACTTAAGCAATTTCGGCTGAAATCTTCTATGCTGGGTGTAATGCTGATTTATTTATTTATTTATTTTTAATTTCAGCCGGAACTGTTAGGGAATGCCAAACTTTTGAGTGCTTGACATTGCAACCTTAATGTGTTTAACAGTTATTCTATTATAGTGTAATGTAGGTACAGAATTATAAAAAGAAAAGGAGTACTTGTGGCACCTTAGAGACTAACAAATTTATTTGAGCATAAGCTTTCGTGAGCTAAGCTCACTTCATCGGATGCATTCAGTGGAATACAGTGGGGAGATTTATATACACAGAGAACATGAAACAATGGGTGTTATCATACACACTGTAAGGAGAGTGATCACTTAAAATGAGCTAATACCAGCAAGAGAGCTGTGGGGGGGGGGGGGGCGGGGGGGAAGAAAACCTTTTGTAGTGATAATCAAGGTGGGCCATTTCAAGCAGTTGACAAGAACGTCTGAGGAACAGTGAGGGGAAGGGGGAATAAACATGGGGAAATAGTTTTACTTTGTGTAATGACCCATCCACTCCCAGTCTCTATTCAAGCCTAAGTTAATTGTATCCAGTTTGCAAATTAATTCCAATTCAGCAGTCTCTCATTGGAGTCTGTTTCTGAAGTCTTTTTGTTGTAATATTAGGTTTCAGAGTAACAGCCGTGTTAGTCTGTATTCGTAAAAAGAAAAGGAGTACTTGTGGCACCTTAGAGACTAACCAGTTTATTTGAGCATGAGCTTTCGTTAGCTATGCATCCGATGAAGTGAGCTGTAGCTCACGAAAGCTCATGCTCAAATAAACTGGTTAGTCTCTAAGGTGCCACAAGTACTCCTTTTCTTGTTGTAATATTGTGACTGTTTATTCCCCGCCCCACTGTTCCTCAGACGTTCTTGTCAACTGCTGGAAATGGTCCACCTTGATTATCACTACAAAAGGTTTTCTTCCGCCCCCCGCTCTCCTGGTATTAGCTCATCTTAAGTGATCACTCTCCTTACAGTGTGTATGGAAACACCCATTGTTTCATGTTCTCTGTGTATATAAATCTCCCCACTGTATTTTCCACTGAATGCATCCAATGAAGTGAGCTGTAGCTCACGAAAGCTTATGCTCAAATAAATTTGTTAGTCTCTAAGGTGCCACAAGTACTCCTTTTCTTTTTGCGAATACAGACTAACACGGCTGCTACTCTGAAACCTGTACAGAATTATGTAATTATTCACTGATTTGTTTGAGGGTGACATCTAAGGGCTCTAATCAAGATCAGGACCTTACTGTCTAAAATCATCAGGCAGGAAACAGTCACTGGCCTGAAAAGATTACATTCTAAATAGACAACACAAACAAAGAGTGTGGAAGAAGAGGTATCACTTACAAGCAGGCAGAATAGTGTGGTAGTCTGAAAATGTCACATTGATTCCAGGACAGTAGTTCTCGAACAATTTCTATAGTGGGGGTGCTGAGAGCCATTGAACCAAAGTGTGAGCCCTGTATATAATGGAAACCACTTCAAGCCAGGGGGTGCG
This sequence comes from Chelonia mydas, assembly GCF_015237465.2. Taxonomy (NCBI): domain Eukaryota; kingdom Metazoa; phylum Chordata; order Testudines; family Cheloniidae; genus Chelonia; species Chelonia mydas. The sequence continues at coordinate 108,506,148 of NC_057852.1, forward strand.
GCAGCACTTCAAGTACCCCTAGTTCCAGCACCTATGTTCCAGCATATTTTGGGGGCTTTTAAAATTTTTAAAGTGAGGTTTTGTTCAGAGGAGATTAGCAAAACAGAGACAAAAGAAGGGAAGGGGAGCAGGGTAGAGCATATGTAAGGGGAGTAATGGGATGAAAGAAGAGAAGCTTGGAGGGGCAAGTAAAGTAATGCAAAGTCACAGTTTTGGCATGGGGGAGGGGCTGGGAGAGGGACGCAAACAGTGCAGGGGAGAGTAAAAGCTGTAGAAACCAGTAGGACATATATCTTAAGGTCCGTGTTGGGTTGTTCCTCTGCATCTGCTGCTGGTTTGAGTTTCTGTGGCTCTTCCCAGGGGTTTCTTTATTTCTTGAGCTGGTGGTTAACGTTAGGATGTAAAATCTCATTAATAATTTTAGAGTTGAGTATAAAAATGTTAGCTGATAATCAGGGTAACGTCCACATTTTGCAGCAGTCTGCGTACAGTATGTACGTTGTATATGATGCAGTATAGATCTAAATATCAGAATGATTACTTCATGGACTGTCAGCCCAGATTTTTAGCCTTATTTCTGAATTTTCTTGCTTTTTGGAGCTTCATTTAGACCCATAAGGCAGTTTTACTGTAGCCTGCTGTTCTTTAGGTTCTGTCTTTGTTTAAAGGCTTTTGAGACTGAGTAATTGCTGACATTTTAAAAATCCATTAGTACAGTGAATGCATCCAAATTGATCTCCAGGAGGAACAATAGGGTTGACTGCCCCTAAACTCGATGCTTTGAAAAGTCATGTACTTTATGGAGGTGCCTCATCAGCATTTGCACTCGCACTTGTTGGAGACCTCTCACAGCTTGGTAAAGGTTCTTCCGTGAACCTCTGCAACTCACTATGTGCACCTATGGAGATCCTTCCTACCTTTTAGGGTGAGTAAATGGGTCCATTTAAAATTTAGTTTTGGAGTGTTAAAGCCCAAACTGTGGAGAGACTATAAATAGCAATTAGCCAAAATGGCTCAGGCAGGAACTAAATATAGCTCTGTCTCATTACTTCGCAGAGGACTCCTACGAATGTAGGGCAAGCCATGGGTTAAGCAGTTTGGATAAAATAAGAATCATGTTGAACTGAACCAAATTAACATTTTCCCATTTTGGTTTACTTTTTATTTGCTTGGTTTTGCTCACAGCTGCACACTTCTGAGGTGTAATGAGAAAAGGAAATGTCAAACTACGTAAAACAGGATTTTCTTGCTTCCTGCTGCTCTGGCAGTACTCTGAGAGAACTGAAAAATCTCAAAGATTTTTCTCATGAGATTTCCAGACCAGTTTCACTGATCTTGTATTCTGGATAAGTATCTGAGGATTTAGAGTGGGTAATATTAATATATTAATATATCTTGCATACTGGAGCCAAATCACAACTCTAACACTTGGGCAGTTTACCCATCACTGCTCATTGGTTTGTAACTTCTTTTGAAGAGGAACTGTTATCAATTATTAATTCTTAATTACAGAGTTTCAGAACTAGGTATAATTTTACTTCAAAATCCATTATGGTATTCTAGTCAGTCAATACCCACCACTTGTCCAAGTCTGCTAAGGTGAGTTTTGGCCATTTGATATTGATCGTTGTATTTGATGTGACATCACTAAGTGTTTAGTGATACCATATCAAATGTAAGATTAATATAATTGTAATCCTTCTGCCCATCAGAGTTGGCAGCAATAAGGGCCAGGTTCAGTATCTAGGGGTTCCATTCCAATAGCACAATGCAAAACCGGCTTGAGCTCCCACCCAGTGACCTGGGACAAATATATACCACCAATAACAGAGAAACTGGGGCTCCTACAGCAGCCAAAGTGACCATCTAGGCAGGGTGGGTGTGCCTATGCAAATGAGATCAGCCCCTGAAGTTCTTTTCCACAACCTACCATGACTCGCCACCAGATGTCAGGGTAGAGCTAATCCTGACTCTGCTTACATAATGTTTCTGGTTTTCTTTTTTATTTAGCCAAGGTGACAACTTGTATTTTACCTAATGACACTGCTTAACACAATGAAGGTAAAAACTTGTGCACTGAAGCCCTTCTGTAGCATATACTTCTTAAGTCTTTATTTTTGGCACTATTGTGAACTGATGAAAGCAACCAAATTTATACTAACATTTTTCTCTGCTTTTTAAATTTATTAGAAAAGACTTTAATAAAGTTGGTTTAATAGTTTTGATAATTTCAGAACATGAAACTCAACATTTTAAGGTACAGTATGAGGTAAACTCTAGTAAGCAAGAAGACAGAGCTAAACTAAATTATAAAAACCCTTAGAAAATATACAATAAGAAAAGCTTAAGGTTATTAAAGGTACAGAATCACATGGTACATCTGCCAAATGCTCTTTGCTGGTTAATGGCGTAGAATGTATATAACATTCTCTTATGCTGGATTTTTGTTTTAGTCTTTTATTATGCTTTCATATAACAACAGAAAGTCTAATAATAGTGTTTGAACTGGACTGGCCTCAGTCATCCATCAAGGTATTCCAATTTTACAGTACAAGTTTTAGTTTGTCTTTAACCTGGAAATAACTTTTTTTTTAATATAATGATCAGTTAAATACAGTCCCAAAATACAGTACAAAATAAACACCCTGTTTTTCACTGCGGAAGAATCAAACTGAGTATTTCAGATGGGTAGCCGCGTTAGTCTGTATCAGCAAAAATAACAAGGAGTCCTTGTGGCACCTTAGAGACTAACAAATGTATTTGGGCATAAGCTTTCGTGGGCTATAATCCACTTCATCAGATGCATGGAGTGAAAAAAAGTAGGTAGGTATAAATATACAGCACATGAAAAGATGGGAGTTGCCTTACCCAGTGGGGGGTTAGTGCTAACGAAGCCAATTCAATTAGAGTGGATGTAGCCCATTCCCAACAGCTGACAAGAGGGGTGAATATCAACAGAGGGAAAATTATTTTTTGTAGTGCTAACAAGGCCAATTCAGTCATGGTGGATGTGGCCCATTCCCAACTGAGTATTGAAACTGTAAGACATTCATTAGATGCTCATGCTTTTCATAAGTTTCTGATATACTGTTCACCTTGAAATGAGCAAAAGGAAACTATATGGAAAACGAATAATTACAGAACTATAAGCATATATGTAATGTTCTTCATAACAAACTATATGAAATATTTGTGACCATTCTCAAGCATTTGCAGAATAGCTATTTGTATTTATCTAAGACAACTGAGAATTTTAATAAAAATAAAAGCTTGACAATTACCTTTCTAGGCAGTTTTGCATAATTTTGGTTGATGAGTGAGTTAGTGAAACTACAAGAAAGTTTAACTTTCTGGAGTCCTACAATTTTGTATCATTTAATATGTTTGTGCTTAATTTTTCAAAATAGCAAAGATGGAGGTAGTATTGCAGATTCTAGTTAGGTCTGCAGTTATTGCTGTTGGTTTTAACAGCTTCTACATTTACATGTATACTCAAACATGAACAGTAAGTTGGCCATTTTAACCTCCTGCTAATTAAACATCTGTTTGTTTGAAGTGGTATTGTAGCCGTGTAGTCCCAGGATATGAAAGACGCAAGGTAGGTGAGGTAATATATCTTATTTGATACGTATTGGATCAATGAGATATTAGCTCACCTACCTTGTCTGTCTTATTTAAACATTTATGTAGCGGTATAACATCGTGCACACGTGTGTGTGCATGCATGCATAATAGACTCTCACAGATCATATGGGAAGGAATTAATAAAAAGCTATTGTCACAGTTTCAGGTAACTGCACCTATATCTCATCTACATGGTCCTATCCAACAGTGACCGGTCAGGTCTCAGGCCTCCAGCTGTCACCTGTCTCTGGGCAAGGACCCATGTCCCATTCCCTTCTGACTGTGGGTTATAAGGCTCCACAGCCCCTTGCTATACATTGTGATATCCCCAGTCTGCCTACAGCCAGCACCTGTATTGTGTTTTTTCTCTGAGGACAATGACTGCCTTTTTACCAGTTACCACACAGCTCTTTCTCAGAAGAGTACATTTATTCTTAGGGTAAAAGCATCATATAGAAAACATAACCAAAAAACCAACAACTAAATAAGGAATCCTGCATGCTTACTAAATGTACCGGAAATCATGCATCGGTATTATGGGGCCCTGGTAGGCCAAAGCCTTTCAAACCCTTAAGGAGGATTGGGGGCCCTAGGACAAATGTTCATGTCCATTTGCTGGATCAGAAAGAAGCCCTCAGTTTTTTGTCCAGGAGGGCAAGCTTCAAAGCTGGCCTTGGGAGTTTGCGCTAATCACCCAGATTTTTCAGGAAACACCCCACAGTGAGCAGAAACACACAAATACACATCACCTGTATTGATAAAGGATCTGAATATTCTGCAGATCATGCTATTTGGCTCATTTCACTATAATGGCTTTTTGAGGTTTTTGTGGTTTAAACATAATATACAGTTTGATTCCCAGAGATGCTGAATGTGGTTGCAATATCTGTCACATCTCCCTCATAAAGAAGTGGGTGTAAGTAGGATGGCTGCAGTGTTCTTGTAGCTTTGTTGGCCCCAGGATATTAGAGAGACAAGGTGGGGAGGAAACCTCTTTTATTGGACCAATTGCTGCTGGTGAAAGAGACAAGCTTTTGAACTACACAGAGGTCTTCTTCAAGCTTGAAATCTTGTCTCTTTCACCAATAGAAGTTGGTCCAATAAAAGATGTTACCTTCCCACCTTGTGTGTCTAGGTTGCCTATACTCACATAGATTTTATGGCATGGAATTAATAAAAGCCAGCAGCAGATATATTTTATCAGATGTGATAGACTGGCAGCAGTAGCTGCTTAATCAAGATAATTATCACATGAGAGCATATAGTGAGGTAGTTAGCATTCTACAAAAAGCTCCCAGCCTAAGGCCTGATTCATGTTTTCCTATATCTTGTCTGTTGCCATTGATTTCAATATGAGCAGTGCCAGATCCACTTCCTATAAAAATTGTCACCTTACAGCTAGATGGTTGGCGTCCTAAATTCAGAGATACCAACTGTAGTTTTAAAACCTGATACTGTTCAAAGTGTGTTTATGGTAAGAATAAATTTTTGAACAAAATACCTGAGCTGACCCAATCTGAACTGGAAACTATGTATATTAGTGTCCATTTTTTGGAAATATGATTGTCTGTTTGTCCTTATTACGTAAATTCAGCAGAGAAAACTGTTTTTTCTTTTGATTTAGAAGTTATAAAAAGTGCCAATGTGTAAGATCTGAGAGCCTTGCAGATTATTTAAAATTACAAAAACTAAATCCAGTTGAATCAGATCACCCTTTCTGCAGGCAGTAGAACATAACATAATGCTAACACCCCCATTCATCAGCCTTTATCCCTCTCTCTCTGCTTCTCTTCAAAGACCAGCGGAAACAAATTGGCTCTGCAGTATGTCCTGAAAGTCAACAAATCTGAGCTATTTCGGACCAGGCTTGGGAGGACACTCCAGAGTCCTAGGCCCTTACAGAGAATGCCTTTGCAAGCCGCCCCCTCTCTATTATATCAAGGCCAATCTAGCATTAGCACTTCCACTGGTCACAGCTCTGTCAGTGTGTTCTGAATTGAGAGGCACTCTGACATATACTGTGATATAAAAAATTCTCTGTCTGTAAGGCTGGATCTTCTCATTGAAACAAGTTGCTTAAAATCAGCAAAGAGTTTGCAAATTGTACAGTTTTGGAGGTGTCATTTGCTTATATTGTATACAAGTATAGCCTAATTCCTTTAGACAACAGTTTGTATGTTCATCTGCAAGGCTGTGAGTTTGTCATGGAGATCACATATTCCATGACTTTCCGTGACTTCTGCAGAGGCTGGTGCACCTGGCCCAGGGGCTGCCTGAGTAGCTCAGGCAGCCCCTGGGCAGCTGCACCGGTCACTGCTGGGGCAGTCTTGGGCTCCCAGTAGCAGCAGGAGTTTGGATGTGGTAGAGGGCTCAAGGCTGGGGGTTTGGGTGTTGGAGTGGGTAAGGACTCCAGGCGGCTCTTACCTCAGGTGGCTCCCCAGAAGCAGTGACATCCCTTCCTTCCTGGGGGAAGGCTCAGCTAGGGGACTCTGTGCACTGTCCCTGCCTGCAGGCACCGGCCCGCAGCTTCCATTGGCTGCTGTTCCTGGCCAATGGGAGCTGTGGAGCTGACACTCGGAGTGAAGGCGGTGCACAGAGATGCCTGGCCACATCTCCACCTAGGAGCAGATGGAGGGGGATGTCTTCGCTTCTGGGAAGGTAGGGAGCCTGCCAGCCCCGCCAACTGCCCTCCCACCCAGCACCAGTGGGGTCCCAGGCTGCATACCACCATGTCCCCCCCTCCCCCCCAGCACCCGTGGCACCTCCGGGCCCGTATGCCCTTCTCCCCTCCCCCCCCAATTTGTCGAGGTATATAGTACAAGTCATGGACCGGTCACAGGCCATGAATTTTATTTACTGCCCATGACCTGTCCGTGACTTTTACTAAAAATACCCGTGATTAAAACGTAGCCTTAATCATCTGATACGCAGCACAAAAAAAGCAGTGAAATCTTAAAATCTTTTGGTTCATTTTTCTTTTACCTAGTTTCTAACCTTTTCTCTTTCACACGCACACTTTGCTTTATCTCTTTTGTAGACTACTTTTGCCTTCCGGCTTTATTTTATATTGTTTTAATTCCTTCTTGTAGTTCTTTCTAACCTAGATGAATGAACAAGCCACAGTGATTAACTTTAATCCCCAGCCTATTAAACCTTGCACTTGAAGGTCAAATTTAAGCAGAGGCAAATCTATGCTGCTTTTAGTAAACTTTGGTTCTTCAAATAAAGCGTGATTGATACTGAATGGCAACAGAATTTCATTTTAGGATATTTCTTGTTCTTCTGGTAAATATTGGTTGAAGGAGGATAATGAGAATCTAAAGTTACTTGTCCCCTTGAGTAGAGGCATAGTTTTCATATGGCTTTGCTGGAATGTGATGAGATTATACCTGGTAAAAATAGTAAAACCATGAGTTCATAGTAGAAATGGAAAAACTTCAGAGGAACTTAAGTGTGAACTTAAGTGTGAGGACAAATAGAAAAGGACTTCTTGCTCCTATCCGTAATAAAAGTCCAAAAGCAATGCAGTTTTTTAACAGTGAGGGCCATTAATTATTGGGACAACTTAGCAAGGTTTAAAAGATGTTCTCTAGTTCAACCAGTAATTATGGGTTTAAGAATTACTGGGTGAAATTATATGGCCTATGTTATGTGGGAAGTCAGACTACATGATGATGATGGTCTTAAAATCTATGAAAAAGTTAAAGAAATTATGATGAAAAGAAAAGGCAAATGCAGTTTAACCATGTATTTTTTTTTTTACTAAAATGTATAGCTAACTATTATAGAGAAGATATGAGATGCAAGATACTTAGGCAGATAACTTAGTAAAATGGAAGAAGTTGTTTGGAAGTGATGTGAATCGGAAGTGCTAATCTAGCTACGTAGTTTGGAACACATTCTCAAAGAGGAAACTTCAGTTTAGTGAAGTTAAGGTTGTAAATACATAATAAACAGGATTTAAAAAATGATCTAACCTTGCTCCAGTTAAGTTGGTGGTCAAATCCCATTGACTTCAACACTGAGCACTTTTGAAAAAAAAATCCCAAGAGGATTTAAGAATTAAAAAAACTAAAATAATGTTTAAATTATAAAAATGAAAAGTGAAAATTGTAAAGTAAAACTTTCCATTCTTCTTCGACTGCTTGCTCATGTCAATTCCATTCTAGGTGTGTGCATGCCCACGTGCATGGTTGTCAAAGATTTTTGCCTTAGCAGTATCCGTAGGGTCAGCTGTGCTGCCCCCTTGAGTGCCACGTTCATGCGTCAATATATCAGGCACCTCCAGCCCTACAGCCCCTGTTCCTTCTAACCGCCCGTGGTGGTTAGTCAGAGCGCCTTTCCTTGCATAGCAAGAGCTAGCAGTTTTGTCTCTTCTGACTTTGAGCCTTAGGGTCTTGTAAATAGTTTGTTTATAGTAGTTACTGTTAAGTGGTTAAATATAGTTAGAAGTTAGAGTCCCATAAATGGACTTCGCCCCAGGTGGAGCATGCCCTGGTCTCCGGGATTTAAGCCCTGCTCAGACTACAACTGTCCTATACCTTTTAGTGACCCCCACAGCAGTGCTTGGGGGAATCACATGTGAAGGACAAGTGTTGTATCTGTAAAAAATTTTGCTCCAGGACCCAGAAAGAGCGTGGGGGGAGGGATAGCTCAGCGGTTTGAGCATTGGCCTGCTGAACCCAGGGTTGTGAGTTCAATCCTTGAGGGGACCATTTGGGATCTGGGGCAAAAATTGGGGATTGGTCCTGCTTTGAGCAGGGGGTTGGACTAGATGACCTCCTGAGGTCCCTTCCAACCCTGATATTCTATGATTCTATGATATCTGTTTGAGGGCTCTCCTCATGGAGGCTGCCCTTTGGCTGGCTTCTGAGCTGTCCTGGCCGGACTCTATCCCTAGTTCCTCTGCCTCGGTGCATAGCTCACCCCTGGCACCGGGCTCTGCCCAGCACCGTTCTCTGTTGCCAGTGCCCAAAAAGAAGACCAAGAAACATGGCTCCCCGGCACCAGGCAAGAAAGGCCATGAGGTATCAGGCAAAGGACTCAGTTTGGGCTGCCCGTCCACACTGGAGCCCTTAGCTCTCCAAAGGATCCACTGCCGACTCCCTGGAGCAGTAGGGGAACCAGACTTTGGCAGGATCGACACCTTCCTCAGCCTCTACCAGCGCCGCTAGCACTGTGTTTGCCGCAGGAAGTGGCAAAGGCTCCCTACAAGGGCAAGCCAGCCGCCAAGACCCCCCAGAGGGCAGTTGAGCGCTGCTGATCTCCTGAGCTGAGGCAGCGCTCTCTGATCGCGCACTACAGATCTCCGGCTCGCCCTAGATCACTGGAATCGTGTTCACGGTCTCCACCCTCTCAATGTGGTTTGCGTAGGGGGAGGTGCTAGGCTCTGTATTATCAGCACCATTCACTCTCCCACTGGTTGTCTTCTCGGTGCAGGTCCCTGTCACCCACTCTATGGGAATGATCTCTGTTGTGGTGCAGTCCTTCTGGCCCTGGCACTGGTCCTCCCATTCACAGTGCTGATCTCCAGCGGTGCCAGTCAGCTGACACACACACACATCAACAACTCCACAGTGGTAATCTGGCACAGAAGGCAATTTAGCCCCTCGCCGAGGCATCGCCTGCGTGATTGGGCAGGAGGCAACGTCGACTTCTATGGTGTTGCCTTGGCAGCATGGATGGCATTGGTCTACATTCCCAACAGACATGACCTAGACCTAGACATGATCAAATCCGGTCATCCCTGGATTGGTGGTTGGACCAAGGGATACTGTTGGAGGGGGTTCCCTTCACGGCCTCATCCCTGTCGCTGACACTGGTCTCCGATGCCTCGGACCTGAGCTGGGGAGCCCACCTGGGTGAGGGATGATCTAGCCCTCCATATCAACATCAGGGAGCTCAGAGCTGTTTGCTTGGCCTGCCAGGCTTTCTTTCCCCACCTGAAGGGCAAGGTGGTGCAGGTCCTGACAGACAATACGGCTGTGATGTACTACATCAACAGACAGGGCAGAGCGAGGTCTTCAGGCCTTTGCCAAGAAGCTCTCCACCTTTTGGGACTTTTGTGCGTGGCATGCCATTCATCTGTAGCCATGCACCTGCCTGGGACCAGGAATGTATTAGCAGATTACGTCAGCAGGACCTTCTCGTCTTGCCACAAGTGGTTGCTCAATCCAGAGGCGGTCTGTACAGTCTTCCAGAGGTGGGGGACTCCCCAGGTGGACCTATTCAGGTCCAGGCAGAACAGGAAATGCCACTTGTTTTGTTCAATCGGGGGGGATAAACAGAGGCTCCCTGTCAGACATGCTTCTCATCCCATGGTCGGGGGCTCTGATGTACGCCATCCTGCCAGTGTCATTGATTGATTCACGGAGTCCTTGTGAAGATCAAACAGGACAGGGCGAAGGTTATCCTAACAGCCCCCATGTGGCCTTGCTAGCACTGGTTCGGCACGCTGCTAGACCTTTCTGCAGCTGCCCCTCTGGCCTGATCTGCTGTCCCAGAACCACTGCAGCCTTCTGCACCCAAACCTGGTGACACTATACTTGACAGCATGGCTACTGCATGGCTAAACACGGACGAATGGGAATGCTTGGCCTGGGTTCAGCAGGTCTTGTTGTGTAGCAGAAAACCCTCCACCAGAGCGACCGCACCCGGTGTTTCTGCCCAAAGTAGTTTCCCAGTTTCATACTGGCCAGGGCATACTTACCTGTCTTCTTTCCAAAACCTCATGCGTCCGATGAGGAACACAACTGCACATCCTGGACGTCAGACCTTTTACATAGATAGGACAAAGCTGTTCCGTAAGTCGTCGCAGTTGTTCGTCGCAGTGGCAGACAGAATGAAAGGTTGCCCAAAAGATTTCTTCCTGGATCACTGCCTGTATCCGCTACTGCTATGAGCTGGAAAACGTGCATCTGCTGGCAATCACGATGGCACACTCATCTAGGGCACTGGCATCATCAGCGGCCTTCCTGGCCCAAGTTCCAATCCAAGAGATCTGCAGGGTTGCTACCTGGTCATCTGACCACACATTGGTGTCTCATTATGCACTTACCCAGAAAGCTCGAGACAATGCTGGCTTTGGCAGAGCAGTACTGCAAGACCATCGTGAACTCCGAGCCCACCTCTATGGACGCTGCCTATGAGTCACCTAGAATGGAATCGACATGAGCAAGCACTTGAAGAAGAAAAACGATTACCTACCTTTTCGTAACTCTTGTTCTTTGAGATGTGTTGCTCATGTCCGTTCCATTACCCTCTCATCTGCCCCTCTATTGGAATTGTCATCAAGAAGGAATTGAAAGGGCATAGGGCCAGCAGCATCTGATATACCGATGCATGAACGTGGCACTCAGGGAGGCGCCACAGCCAACCCTACAGATACCGCTAAGGCAAAAATCTCTAACGATCACGCACGTGGGCGTGTACACACCGAGAATGAAATGGACATGAGCAACACATCTCGAAGAACAACAGTTACAAAAAGGTAGGTCATTTTTTTTAAAAACAAAAAAAAGCCCAAATGCTGGAGAGTATGGACATTCAGAGCTACAGTACCACAAACTTTATTTTTCAGGCACTTAAAATGTGAAGAAATGTAGAAAACCATGGATGTTGCTTTTTTGTGTGTGGAAAATAGGGCTCTCAAATGATTAAAAATATTATTTGCAAGATTAAAAATTAATCATGATTAATTGCCGTTTTAATCGCACTGTTAATAATAGAATGCTAATTTAAATTTATTATAAGTATTTGTGGATTTTTTTCTACATTTTCAAGTATATTGATTTCAGTTACAATGCAGAATACAAGTGTAAAGTGCTCACTTTATATTATTTTTTACTACAAATATTTGCACCCAAAACAAGATAAAAGTGCAACTACAGGTTGAAGCATGAAGGGGCATATGAATGTTTAGCACATCTGGCATGTAAATACCTTGCAACACCGGCTACAGAATGCCATGCAAATGCCTGTTCTCGCTTTCAGGTGACATTGTAAATAAGAAGCATGTAGCCTTATCTCCCATAAATGTAAACAAACTTGTTTGTCTTAGCGATTGGCTGAACAAAAAGCAGGACTGAGTAGATTTGTAAGCTCTAAAGCAGGGGTCGGCAACCTTTCAGAAGTGGTGTGCCAAGTCTTCATTTATTCACTCTAATTTAAGGTTTCGCGTGCCAATAATACATTTTAACGTTTTTAGAAGGTCTCTTTCTATAAGTCTATAATATATAACTAAACTATTGTTGTATGTAAAGTAAATAAGGTTTTTAAAATGTTTAAGAAGCTTCATTTAAAATTAAATTAAAATGCAGAGCCCCCCGGACTAGTGGCCAGGACCCGGGCAGTGTGAGTGCCACTGAAAATCAGCTCACGTGCCGCCTTTGGCCCGCGTGCCATAGATTGCCTACCCCTGCTCTAAAGTTTTACATTGTTGTTTTTGAGTGCGGTTATGTAAAAAAAAGTTTGTAAGTTGCACTTTCATGATAAAGAGTTTGCACTACAGTACTTGTATGAGGTGAATTGAAAAATACTATTCTTTTTTACAGTGCAAATATAATAAAAATAATATAAAATGAGCACTGTACACTTTCTGTTCTGTGTTGTAATTGAAATCAATATATTTGAAAATGTAGAAAAACATCCAAAATATTTATAATAAATTTAAATTGGTATTTCATTATTGTTTAACAGTACAATTAACATTGTGATTAATTGCAATTAATATTTTTATTGAGTTAATTTGTTTTGAGTTAATCGCTTGAGTTAACTGTGATTAATTGACAGACCTAGTGGAAAACATGTCCTGTTCGGTTACTTCTGACAGCTAACTTTGTGGCCCTGTACGCTTGGCCATTTTAGTTCTGTGATTCCAGATATCAGGGTGAATTTCTGATCCTATTGAAGTCAATGGCAAAACTCCCATTTCACTACTTAAATTCAGAATACTCAGACTGCTCACATTGTCTTTATGCTCCATATTCACAGTGACAGGGTTTGTTCCTGAAATAGTTTGATATTATGATGCTTCTCTTGGACACATCACTAACTTATTTATACAAAGCCTTTAGTGAAGATGTCCCTTTCCCAGGCCTTGAGCCATCATCTCACTCAGGAAGGAATCAAGAGGTTCGCCCATTCTCAGACCCCCACGCACATTGCAGTTCCCTGGAACTAACTTTGTTTGCCTCAGAATATCTGACTTCAGGCCCAGTTCTGTTCCCCAAATAACAATGGTAATCAGCAACTAAAGCCTGCTGAAAGCAAAGTATTTTTATATGTAACAAACGTACTTCAGTGCAAACATATCTTAAAAAACAAATAAGACAGACTACATAATTCTAGCTTAGATCTTACCACTCCCTAGATCAGGGGTCCCCAATGCGGTGCCCGGGGGCGCAATGGCACCCGCCGGGGCAGTTGTGTGCGCTCGCAGGACACCATGCCGCCGAAAGGCCGCCGGAGAACTGGCTGCCGAAAGGCCGCCGAGAAGCGTTGTTGTTTCTCGGCAGCATTTTGGCGGTGGGATTTTTGGCCCACAGTCTTCTGGGAATAGGAATATGCTATTCCCACAGAAAGGTTGGGGACCACTGCCCTAGATCTATGAAGGCCCCATTTCTTTAGATCGGCTAGGCAGTCTAAACCATATTTAACAAAGTTGTTTGCTAATAAGAAGGGATGACTTAACCTTCTTCCAAAGAAATAAAAACAACCCAAATCTTAAACCAGACTGAACCTTATTTAGGATGGAAATAATTTGGATATTGGTAGGTTACTTGTATATATGTATAGATTCTTAGCAGATTTAGTATGTTCTAGTGGGCCAGCAGTTGTCCGTCAATCTCATGAGATTTAGTACATGTATGGTAAAAAGGAGGGCAGTGGATTATGGGACACACTAAAATGTGCAGGAGCCGCATTATAGAGACCTGAAGAGACCTTCCTCCCAGGTGATATCAGGAGAATCTGATAGTTATGGATAGGGGATTATTGTGTTTAGCTTATCTATAAGAAGACAAGGAGAGGGAATTCTGGAATCAGAGATAGATGAGTCAAGAAAAATTGGAATAATGGAGTTGAAGGGTCTGACTGACTTGGGAGACAGGAGGAGACCTCAGAAGATTCTGAAAAGCTTTATCTATGTTACAGAACATTTATCTGATCCGTACTGAATCTTTGAACTATTTGAAGTTTGCCCATAACCAACAAATAAAGTTGAATTTGTCTGGATCCTTCTGAATATTTTGGTTGCCTTTGATCAGGGTGTTGAGTTGAATTGCCTTTTATCCTGTGTTAGGAATACTGTTTTACTTTTGTTAAAATCTCATTTTAGGTAAGCCCTGTACTACATTTGGTAATCATGGTTTTTATGTTTGTCCTGTGTTAGCAATGATATTCCCATGCTCCATAACCTCCCACAATTCCTGTTTTAAGTTAGTATCACTTCGGTTTATATAGTGGATGCTTCCTTGTACAGTAACTTATTTGCATCAAGTAGGCTTCCACCTCTATGCTAATTTAGGAGTGATCATCTTATTTTAAGATTTATGTGAGAAATCTTTGGGATTTAAATGACTGATGTCTGATAACTTCTCTTTGGGATGTCTAAATGACTTTTGACAGGATCTCAACATTAGCTACTGAATATCTCTTCTGTTCCTATTGATTTTTATGATGGTGCATGTTTTTAAAAAAACTTCAGCTGATGCAAAATGATGCAGCTACAGTTCTCACTGTATGCCAGTTATGTGGTCATACTGTATTTTACTGTGGTCCTGAAATCCTTTCATTGGTCATTAGTGAAATTTTGAATTGATTTTTAAGTACTTTTTCTCACTTAAAATCTTTAATATTTTACAACTCATCTTGACAAAGCACTGGCTGGGATGATTTAGTTGGAGTTGGTCCTGCTTTGAGCAGGGGATTGGACTAGATGACCTCCTGAGGTCTCTTCCAACCCTAATCTTCTATGATTCTATGATTTATTGTCATCTCCTAGCTGTTTACTGAAATTAAACCACATGAACTGACTCCCAGAGTATTTTCTAGTACCAAAGTAGTTTGGATTGGATTATTATAAATGCAATTACAAGGACAAATTAATAGATCCAGAAATCTTCCAAATATAGATACAGTAAATTGGGGCATGGCATCTCTTTAAAATGGTCTTCTGATCATTGTTCCATGCATTCCTTCATCTGTTCCACAGGCCCACAACCTCTCTTGTATCTTGTATATAATCATGGAGATTATAAAAAAAACAAAAACAAAAAAAGTAAGAAAACCCCCAACTAAGTTGGTTGAATTTACCAAGAAAATGAGTTGTCCTGTAGTTTCCCTCAATTGAATTACAATATATGTGACTAGGAGTACTTGTGGCACCTTAGAGACTAACCAGTTTATTTGAGCATAAGCTTTCATGAGCTACATCCGATGAAGTGAGCTGTAGCTCACGAAAGCTTATGCTCAAATAAATTGGTTAGTCTCTAAGGTGCCACAAGTACTCCTTTTCTTTTTGCGAATACAGACTAACACGGCTGTTACTCTGAAATATATGTGACTGTGAATTTGATTTCAAGTAATATACTTTGCCATACTGTGATGGAGGAGACCACTTTCATATGGCTTCCTGCACAGACTTAGATTAATCATTCTAAGTATGAGGACTATCCTATTCTGGCATGGTTACTGGCTAACGTTTACAGATTCGTTTTTATATCCTTTTAATTTATTTCCTTTTAATAGAAGCTTTTGTGTTTTTGGCCTCATATCAGAAGCAGTTGTATATTCTTAAGATTAATCAAATGTATTTATAGTGGTTTGTATGTGTTTGGTTTCAGAGTAACAGCCGTGTTAGTCTGTATTCGCAAAAAGAAAAGGAGTGCTTGTGGCACCTTAGAGACTAACAAATTTATTTGAGCATAAGCTTTCGTGAGCTACAGCTCACTTCATCAGATGCATACTGTGGAAAGTGTAGAAGATCTTTTTATACACACAAAGCATGAAAAAATACCTCCCCCCACCCCACTCTCCTGCTGGTAATAGCTTATCTAAAGTGATCACTCTCCTAAGCTATTACCAGCAGGAGAGTGGGGTGGAGGGAGGTATTTTTTCATGCTTTGTGTGTATAAAAAGATCTTCTACACTTTCCACAGTATGCATCCGATGAAGTGAGCTGTAGCTCACAAGAGCTTATGCTCAAATAAATTGGTTAGTCTCTAAGGTGCCACAGGTACTCCTTTTCTTTATATGTGTTTGGGTGTTTGTCTTCTTTCATACTTATCTTTCCTACCAAGAAAGTACATTTACATAGATATATGAAAACTTGATTTCTCGAAAATTAGCATGTCAAACCCCTTTATGTAAGCAGCAGTTTTCTATTTTAAAAAACTACATGTTACAAGGAAAGATACCACTTTTTGTTTGCTTGGCAGTCTTCCCAGGATTGGCAAAAGGGTTGAAGCTTTAAGGAATTGTAGAAAGAACTGCATTTTTAATATTTAAAGGACCTGGGGCAATCAATTAGACTTGAAGAACTATGTATTCATGAAAAGTTGTCTCACTGGCTGAGGAAGATGTTAGAATTTATACTTGACTTTCTGAGATGGAGGAGAGGTTCTTCTAGTTTATTGGGTTAAGTAACGGTACAAGCCTCCCTACTTCTGGAGTGTGTCCACTACTATATATTTAATCTGTTTTATCTTTTCGATTTATATAGCAACGTGGGTATTCCTATCATTGCCCTGATCTGTTCATTACCTCTGAAGCATCTGCCACTGGCCACTGTCAGAAGACAGGATGCTGGGCTAAATGGACCATTGGCATGACCCAATATGGAAATTCTTATGTTCTTATTACTGTGGTCTCTAAGCACAAGACAAAATTAAATACATCTTTGAGTGAACAGAATGCCTTTTGGGATGCTTAATGTCTCTCAATTCTCAGTGTATTTTCACTTTCTCTTATCTCTCTTCTTTTCTATGTGTGTTCCCTCTTCCTCCCCACAAATTGTGTACTGGTCATGGTTAGGGTTGCCAGGTGTCTGGTTTTCAACCAGAACACCCAGTTGAAAAGGGACTCAGGTCTCTCTGTTCAGCACTGCTGCCCGGGCTATTAAAAGTCCGGTTGGTATGAGGCTGGCAGGCTCCCTACCTGGTTCTGCGTGGCTCCTGGGAAGCGGCCAGCATGTCTCTCTGGCTCCTAGGCATAGGGGTGGCCATGGAGGCTCTGTGTGCTGCCCCTGCCCTGAGCACCAGCTCTGCAATTCTCATTGGCCCGCCCACAGATGCCATCCCCACAACTGCCATTGGCTGCTGTTCTGGTACCTGGAGTGCGGTGCGCGAAGCCTCCTGGCCGTGCCTCCACCTAGGAGCCAGAGAAACATGTCACCGCTTCTTGGGATCCACCTGAGGTAAGTGCTGCCCACACCTGAACCCCCTCTCACACCCAAAGTCCCTCCCAGAGCCCGCACTGTACACCCGCTCCCACACTCCAAACACTCAGACCCAGGCCAGAGCCCCTTCCTGCATCCCAAACTCCTCATCCCTGGCCCCATCTCAAAGCCCACACCCCCAGCCAGAGCCTGCACTCCAACCCCCTGTCCCAGCCCAGAGCCCCCTCCCACACTACGAACCCCTCGGCCCGACACTTCAGCGCAGCACCCCCTCCTTTCCCCAAATCCCTCAGCCCCACCCCAGAGCCCACACCCCCTTCCCTGGAGCCCACATCCCCAGGCAGAGCCCTCACCCCCTCCTGCACTCTAACCCCCTGCCCCAGCCTGGTGAAAAAGAGCAAGTGTGGGAGAGTGAACGACGGAGTGAGGGGAGATGGAGTGAGCAGGGGGTGAGGTCTTGGAGAAGGGGTGGGGCCTCAGGGCAGAGCAAGGGTGTTCGGTTTTCTGCAATTTGAAAGTTGGTAACCATAGTAATGGTGGGAGATGCTGTTACAAAAGAAACTTAAATGAAGAGATTAAGCCTTGCATTTAGAGCAGAACAATCACTTATGGTGAGGTAAATGTGTTCTGCTCTAATGCCATGGCCTTGCTGTTGAGACTGCCCTCTCCACCCTAGAGTCTGATTCATGGCCTGTGGAGCATAGATTTTTAAGTAGCTTATGGATAGATGGATACTGCTGATTGAGGTCTAGCTTTCTTTCCTCTTGCTCTCTTTGGTGTCTGTAGGCTCAGTAGTTTTAACAAGCTTCCATTAATTTTGCTTTGCAGCCACTTAACCTCTTTGTTATGGTTCCATAACAATACAATATAACAATATGGTTCCTCTTTGTTATATTCCCTGCACACCTGCCAAGGAAAATGGATGTGTGGATCTTTGCCAAGATCTTTAAAACTGGCTAGTGATTTTTGGGTGCATCAGATTTTCGGTTCCCAATTTGAGACATCTTAAAGGGTCCTCATTTTCAGAATCCAGGTTCTGCAAGAGCTGTCAGATTGGGCACCCAAAATCATTCCTAATTTTATAAAATATTGTCCCTTGGTTCCATCTGAGTGATGCTGGCCAAACTGCTTGATTAAGTCTCCTGGGACTTGGATGGGTAATGCACTCTGTCAGTTATCTAGGTATATTAGTTTCATTTCTGAACAGACATGCTAACATCTGTGATTTTGTCTGAAGATAACAACCCATTTTAGTATAACCTATGCAGTGTAGTAGTTAAAACAATCTGTTGGCTGTCTGTGATTGGATATATTAATTTCCCCAAGTACACAGTAATTGTAGGATTGAGAAAACTGATCTTTTCTCTTACATTTCCCATTTTGATTCTGAAGGTAGAATAGGAATTGTTGAAAGCTTTATGGAAACTTGTTTAATTTATCTTCATGGTCTACCCAGATAAGGATGTCTACTTTGAATGGATAGTATATCAAAGGACTGGTAGTGCATTGTATTAATTTGTTTCACTTCATTGTCTATCATGAGTGAATTTCATTGACTTTTATTTCACATAATAAAAGCCTAAAATATGCTTTCTTCCTTTAATTGAAAATCATGTTAAAATCACATATACACCCTTTTTAAATAATGCTTTGTCATTCCAAGTACACAGAAAAGGCAGTAATATATACAACCCCATCAGTTGTGCCCTGGTCTTGGAAGTGTGACAAGTACTGTAAAAATCAACTTCAGATAACACAGACACAATATAATTTGTCACTCCGTTTTCACACGGATAGCTGCTTTTGTTTGTTGTTGTCCTTAAATGCCAGTATAAAGAACCAGTTGCTAGGATTTCTAATCAACATAGGTTTAAATAGTTGGATATTTTTCTCAGCTGGTAAATTTTCAGAAATATGTGGAGATTTAAATGCACAACTCCCATTGCCATGAAAGGATGTTGTGCAGCTACATTCCCACTCAGTCCTTTTGAAAAAATATCCCCAGATGTGTTCCCCTTCCTCATGTTCTCTTCCTGAGCTCATGATTTATTTGTGACATTCACAGAAGGCAGGAAGACAAGTAAAGTTCTCAAAGATGGGCCGTGAGGTAAATAATGTGCTGTAATATTGCAATTTCTTTTTGTTAGGTTTCGGGTAAAGTGTGCCTTTAAGGCAGAACCCTAGTCGGAGCTTCTGTTGGATGTTGTGCTTCAGACAACAGTTTCAAGAATATAATGCTTTTGGGAACACTGGCACTGTGCCACAATTTGACAGGATACAGCATGCAATATTGCACTCCCCATAAGCAGAGCCACCTTGCAGATTTGGGAAGGGATACGTTACATCTCCTGGTCCCTCTTTTTCCCATGCTCCAGGAAATGCAAGAACTTCAATTGCCTGACCTGTGAACAAAGGTAGGCATGGGAGGAAGACTGCTCCTTGTGTCCACTTATTCTTCGTGGACATCCACATAGGGCTGAGTACAATATTGTTCTTTGGATATAAATTCTGGTTATACACTGTGACAGGGTCAGGCCAGATGGCTACAGGAGAGTGATAGAAGGCAGATATATTAGCCCCAGGTTAAGCAGGTCCCTTTTCCCTGGGTAAGGTAACAGGGGCTGTTCCAGAACAATCAGGAACTTGCTGGAACCAATTAAAGCAGATAGGCTAATTAGCACACCTCGAGCCAATTAAGAACTGCTAGAATAAATTAAGGCAGGCTAATCAGGGCACCTGGTTTAAAAAGGACCTCACTTCAGTCAGTGAGGGGCGCACAAGGAGCTGAGAGTGAGTGGGAGTGCTGCTGAAGGACTGAGGAGTACTAATGCTATCTGGCATCAGGAGGAAGGTCCTGTGGTGAGGATACAGAAGGTGTTGGGAGGAGGCCATGGGGAAGTAGCCCAGGGAGTTGTAGCTGTCACACAGGGGTTACACGAAACACTGTGGACAGCTCTGATCCACAGGGCCCAGGGCTGGAACCCGGAGTAAAGGGTTCCCCCCATCCCCCCAACTCCCTATTGGATACAGGAGGAGTTGACCTGGACTGTGGACCAGCAGAGACTGTAGGGATTGTTCTCCTTCTTTTTCCCAATGCTGGCCAGTGATGAGGTTAGCTGAGTGAACGACAGGTTTGAGCCACTAGCAAAAGTGGCCAAACTGTGGGCTGCCGTGAATCTCTGAGGCAAGCAAATTCGCCAATAAGCACAGGACCCACCAAGGCAGAGGAGGAACTTTATCACAACACATACGTTCTTTATTCATTAAAAACTAATGTCTGCACAAGCAATGCTATACTTTAAACTTAACAACTGGAAAATAGTTGAAGGGTTGAATAATTATAGTAGTTGCAGAGATTTTGATCAACATCTTTGTGAATCTTTTACTACAAAAGTTATGGAAAAGTGTCATAGAATTTAATAGGGGGAAAACGAATTGAGTTTGATAAAAATTTCAGAACGTTCTACCGATATAATACTCTAAAAATCTGTAGAATTAAATAGTGATCTTATGTTTATGAACCATTCTACATGTATTCTATGACAAGGATATAATTCTCTATTCGATTTCATAGAAGGGTTAAAATCATAAAAGGGAATCAATTTTCTGTTGAATTCTTAGTTTTTTCCCATAGTTTGTTCAAATACTGTATCATCAGCTGCCTTGTTCAAAGGAAGTTAATGTCATACTTTCCTCTAGACACTCATACTGTTCAAACTCCTATCTCTTCTTCCAAGTTTTACCTTCACTTATACTGCCACAACCCCACTTACTTTTGTGGGATTATTAAGTGACTTCAGACTTTGACTCTCTGAATTTTACTAAAGGATCAGCACTTATTATATGAAGCTAGATCCGTGGACCAGAAAATTTTGGTTTTCCTCACCAAGTTTCTTCCAAATGGTTCGATTAGAGGAGGTGGCATGAGAAGATGAGATTTTGTTCCCCACATATGAACACCTCAGAAGAAGGCAGAGGTTGTAGTGCTCCAAACTCTGCAGATCTTGGAGCCAGGGGGATAAGAGCCTTTTATGCTGGCTCTAGTGTCCTCTAACTTTTACCTTCTCCTTGTGGCCATATTACCTTTGGTGGAGTTTCTACTAGGTGCTGATGGGACAGTGTGCGTCTTCCCACCATCTCATTGTGCAAAGCCCCATACTTATGGAGGATATTTTTTAGAGACTTGGGCGTGTGGATATGGTGCCACAGCGGTGGACAACCCCACTTTTTTGCACAGGAGGGATAAGAAACTGTGCATATCTAGAATTATTTCTATTCATTATTGCAGTTGTTTTTTGTATTGTGCTCTCTGAGTCCATAGCTAAAATGTCTCCCTTTGTCACATATAGAAATGCACGTGATCATTATAAATAAAAATGCACATAGAAGAATGTGAGATAGAAAAAACAATTTACATGAGTGATTCAGCTATTTGTATTGATTAAGATAAGAGAAGAACATCAGTCCTTTGAAGATCAGTAGGTTACTAGAGTTAAGAAGGACAGCTATAGTGGATGTTTGGCTTTTGGAAGATGTGTATTCTGTACAAATACCTATTTCTCAAAAGGCCTATGCTCTTCATATAAAATTCAAAGCATCTGTTCTATATTATTTCTTTACCTAGAGACCAACTTTTAGTCTCTTCTTCCCTACCTGTGTTGGTATGGATTCAGCATTTTTCTTTGTGAAAGCCCGCAGTTCTTGTATTTTTTTCAATCCCTACAACTTTCTGTCATTGTCTCTGGCCATTGCTATACAGAACTGTTCTATTCCATACACTGTCCTTCTTTGGTAAGATTGCTCGGATGCTTCACATCCAAAGAGTTAATTGTGTTTAGAGACCTTTTGCAGAAATGTTTCAGTATGTTGTGGCTTAGGGGAATCAACAGACAAAATAAGGAAAAGACCGTAAAAATCAGACCTGTACAACAGATCAGAAAATAAGGATCCATCACCATTTCCCTATAATTAAATATCTTGAAGAACATCATCTCTGCCATGATTTATTCAGGAGGTCACTGTCATTTCTCCATAAACAGCAGCGCCAGGAGTATTAGATTAGGGAGATAAATAGATGCGTTTCATTCTCATTTGCTTTTATAGTGATTCTGATAGGGTTTTGCATGGAAAGTAGGCAGAAAACTTGGTATCTGTTTATACATATTCTGACAACAGAAAGTATACATTATGTATGAGGATTGTTGCACTTAATTTCTGAGCGTTACTTATCTGTTTTTCATTATTTGTATTGAATTTTGTTTTTCACTGTATACACCAAAACTCTTCTCTCTGAGGGCCGTGTATCCCCATAAGCCCTCCTGTATGAATTCAAGCAATAAAACAGTCTGCAAAGTCTCACAACTCTGACATTTTATAAATTCTATTCATACTGTTGGTTTGAGATGTTCTCTTGACTGTTGATGCTGAGTGTTAGATAAGTCCTCTTAGTTTTATAAAAAAGTCTTAGGGGTGTGTGTGTGTGGTGTAGTTATATTTCTGTTTTTATATAAAGCGTCAGATCCACAGATGATGCAAATTGTAATCTCTCCCTTAATCTCATTTTATTTCAGGTAGGTGATCTTCAGAGTATAAGCACAGAGGTATTACTGCTTTGCTAATTACTTTACGATCGAAAATCCTATATCTAAAAGCAAATTCTAAAATATATAAAAGCAAATTCATTCAAATCATGCGTTCAGAAAAACAAAAATACATTATAGCAAAGCAACCAGTGAAAGTAGGCTTCCTCTTATGATGTTTGGAAGGACATGAAAAGACGATCATCTAATTATGGGCAAGGTTGGTGAAAACAAAAACAAAAAGTACAAGAAATCTTTTTAGTAATCTAATGAAAGTCTTTCTCTGAATATTTATCTTTCAATGGCATTTTTCTTTTTTATTTCACTGAATATCAACTTTGCCAAGTGACTTATGTGCACCTCTGATGGTTGTTTTTTTCTGACTGCGAAAATAGGCTTTAAAATATCACTGTCATTTTTGTAATAATACCTGAGAAGAAAGAGGCAGACTCCAGGGATTTTTTTAAAAATACATTTCTTGTGGCTTTAATTTTTGTTCTGAGGATACTATGAATAAACGTTGAGTTCCTTCTGTAGTAGATGGTACTACTTAATATAGTGGTTGCCATAAAAACACTTACGTTACCCACCATTACTGTTCAGTGGTACATGAGATGGCACCTGATTTCCATATACTTATTGCAGGTAATAGCTATGTAGAGCTGAGAAAATAACTTGTAGCAAGTAACTTGACAAATTTGCTAAATGGCAAAGTTCAAGAGCTCTTTGAGCCAAACTAAAATCCTTTAAAACGTGGACATTTGACTCTAGTGAAGTCAATACATAGGAGTCAGCAGGCAGTATGTAAGGGCTTGTCTTCACAGCATTGTTAGTTCAAGCTGTGACTTGAGTTACCCAAATCCCATGCATTTCCATGAATCTTTAGTTCCAATTAAGTAGTACTTTAAACTCAAACTCACTAACTCGTTAGGGTGGCTAGGTTGAAACTCAAGTGTTGCCGATGCTGAAACTAGTGATACAGTGTGGACGTAGCAGCACAAATTACAACTCCTCATCAACTACTCTAATCTGATTTCTCTGCTAATCCAGCCACTGTTGATTGGTCAAAGTGAGATGGGAGAATGTAAGGGAAAGAAAGGAGCAGGGAAGGAGAGTGGGGAGATACTGAAGGATTCATTTGGAATTGGGGAAGATCAGAGGAAGGAGGAAAGATTGAATTAAGGAATCTCTTAACGGAAGTGGAAGAGAATTGTGGTGTGTGTGTGCATGTGAATAAAAGGAACAAGAAAGAAAATGGCTTAGCAAGTGAAGAGCAGA
Organism: Chelonia mydas; assembly: GCF_015237465.2. NCBI lineage: Eukaryota > Metazoa > Chordata > Testudines > Cheloniidae > Chelonia > Chelonia mydas. The sequence continues at coordinate 108,530,025 of NC_057852.1, forward strand.
TATTTTAGATAGGATCAGAGTCAGCAAAATAAGCATCTCTCAGAGCAAATGCACAAATTGATATAGATTCTGGCCTTCCTCTTTGTCCCTGTACAATTGCCTCATTGTGTTCTCTTTTTACCCTTTGGACTGGGTCCTTTGAAAGGGAGCTGGTCTCATTAACAGCCTCTCAGTGGGGCCTCATAGTGTACATCTACACTGAAAAAACCCAACCCCATGGCAGATGGGGTCAGCTGACTTGGGCTCACACTACGGGACAAAAAATAATAGTGTAGACATTACTGCTTCAGCTCTGAAATGTGGTGAAGGGGAGTTCTGATCCTACTGGAGGTTCAATACTCAGAAGAATCGAAAGAATGTTCTGCAAGGGACAGGTGGACAACAGTACAGTGTGCTGCCTTCCCAACCGAAGACACGAGACATCCCTCTAAGATTGGGTTTCTGATATCTATGGGCAAGAATTCATTGGTACATCATATTAGTACTAATGATGCTGTGTCACAGAATATCTTGCAAATGATAGATGACCACAGGAAACTTGAAAATGTGCTGAAGAAGAATTTCTAGACAATCTTAGTTGACATCCTTAGAGTTTCATGAGCAAAGGAAGACAGAAGGCATATGGTTTTGGAAGTGAATCACTGGCTACATATGTGATGTAGGGTAGAGGGCTTTGGTTTTGTGGACCACTTGCCCACCTTCTGTGAGGAGAGAGGGTTGTATAGTTTGGATGGCCTCCACCTCAGTAGAAGGGGGACCAATCCTTTTGGTGACAAGCTGTCTAGAATAGTTAGGAGGGGGTTAAACTAGTAGCAAAAGGGTAGGATAAGAAGATGAAAGATATTAGCACTCAGTACAAAATCAAGATGTTGAGAACAAAATACCAAGGAACTAAAGAACACAGAGGGAAAAAATTCATACGACTGGAATGTTAAAATCCATGGTTATAACCTATTTAGGAAGGATCAAGTAAGCAAAAAGAGAAGGGGAATGGCACTCTGTCAAAAATGGCAATATTTCTTTGAGTCACTGATAACTCAGCAGAAAATGATCTTGAATGCTGATGGATCAGTGTCCTAACAGATAAAGGACAAGATGGGGGGTACTAGTTGCTTTGTCTGATACAGGCCACCAAATTACACGAGGGAACAATAAAGTGCATAAGGAAGCAGCCAATCTACAATGTGTCAGAGAAAAAGCTATGTGATCACAGGGGGAGTTCAATTTGAGTGACACATGCTGGAGGTCTCATGCTGCCAGTACTAAAACATACTGGGAATTTATATATAGTGCACTAAGGAAGTTCCAGAAAACTGGAAGAAAGCTAATGCCTATTTCTAATAAAGGTAAATGGGATGAACCAGGTAATTATAGGCATTTCAGCCTGACATGGATCCTGGGCAAGATAATAGAGTAGCTGAGACAGGTCTTCACTAATAATGAACTAAAGGAGAAGGTAATTAATACAAATCAACATGGGTTTATGGAAAATGGGTCCTGTCAAACTAACTTGATATATTCTGTTTTTTAATGAAATTATAAATTTGGTTGATAAGGGTAATAGTGATGACATAATATACTCAGACTTCTGTAAGGCATTTAGCTTGGTACAGCATGATATTTTAATAAAAAAAACTGGAATGATATAAAATTAACATGGCACACATTAAATGGATTAAAACAGTGGTCCCCAACCTTTCTTGTGGGAATAGCATATTGCTATTCCCAGAAGACTGTGGCGGGTGCCGCTGAAATGCCGCAGCCAAAAAGCGGCAGCGGGAAGAAGCGTCGCTGCCGAAATGCCACCGAGAAACGGCAACACTTCTCGGCGGCATTTCAGCGGTGGGGTGTCCTGTGGGTGCACAAAAATGCCCCGGCGGGCGCCATGGCACCCTCGGGCACCGCATTGGGGACCCCTGGATTAAAAACTGGCAAAAATCCTCACTGATTGACAGGTAACTGATTCTTCTTCGAGTACTGTCGCTATGCATGCTCCACTGTAGGTGTGTGCACCCCGCACTGTCAGTCGGAGAATTTCAATAGCAGTCCATCCCGCCCGCGCTGCCCCTCGCCTTCCACCCAGCATGCGCCGGCATTTATCCCTCAGACCCTTCTTGACCTCAGAATCAACCAGTGGCAACTCCAAAGTAGAGGGGAGGGTCTGATAAGATGGGACTGATGGATATTATACTCATTTAATATATATCATTGGTTGATGTCATGGTTCCAAAAATGTTTTTGTGAAGTTTTATTTTAGGTGCTTCCATTTGTACTCTTTTTGAACTTAAAATTAATATTTCTGAAACTCATACTGATCTATAATTGATCAAATCTCTACTTGTTATTCATTTTTGCAAGGTACAGGGGTTTTCAGTTTGTTATATGGTTTTAATAAACTATGCAGCTGCACAGTCATTTTTTTCATAGCTCAGGGATGCTCACAATAACAAATTTTGACAACCCCTGCTCTAAGGCATGTTTTCTAATCCCTTAATCATTCTTGTAGCTTTTCTGTGAACCCTCTCCAATTCATTAGCTGCACCAATATAGCACCTGTGGTGAAGACACGCTACGCTGACAGGAGAGTGTCTCCTGCCAACACAGTGCAGCGTGGACACTGCTTTAAGTCGATGTATCGTACATTGCTCAGAGGGGTGTTGCTTTCACACCCCTGAGTGGTGTAAATTACAGCAACTTAAGCGGTAGCATAGACCAGTCCTAAATTCTTCGCGGGGGGTGGGGGGAGGGAATACGCAATGGGTGTCTGACATGTTACATGTTCTGAAAGAGTCCAGCATGGGACTAATGAAGAACCCTGCAGCTCCCTGTCAGAGTGGGGTGGGCTGCAGCTCCAGCTGTTTCCTTTACCTCATCACCTCAAGTGTGCATGGCCCTTGTGTATGAGCCCCAGCTGACAGTTCCTGCCTCCTTTTACACATTCCTGTGCCTCCCATAGTTTGAGAACTGCTACCTTAGGGTGATTAAACTCAAGGAGCTCAATCTATTTATCTTAACAAAGAGAAGTGTGAGGGGTGAATTGATTACAGTTTATAACCATAGAAGATTAGAGTTGGAAGAGACCTCAGGAGATCATCTAGTCCAACCCGCTGCTCAAACCAGGACCAACCCCAACTAAATCATCCCAGCTAGGGCTTTGTCAAGCCAGGCCTTAAAAACCTCTAAGGATGGACTTTCCACCACCTCCCTAGGTAACCCATTCCAGTGCTTTACCACCTCACAGTGAAATAGTTTTTCCTGTGAGGTGGTAAATATCCAACCTAGACCTCACCCACTGCAATTTGAGACCATTGCTCCTTTGTCCTGTCATCTGCCACCACTGAGAACAGCTGAGCTCCATCCTCTTTGGAACCCCCCTTCAGGTAGTTGAAAGCTGCTATCAAATCCCCCCTCACTCTTCTCTTCTGCAGACTAAATAAACCCAGTTCCCTCAGCCTCATCCCATAAGTCATATGTCCCAGCCCCTTAATAATTTTCATTGCCCTCTGCTGGACTCTCCAATTTGTCCACATCCTTTCTGTAGTGGGGGGCCCAAAACTGGATGCAATATTCAAGATGTGGCCTCACCAATGCCGAATAGAGGGGAATAATTTCTTCCGTTGATCTGCTGGCAATGCTCCTACTAATGCAGCCCAATATGCCGTTAACCTTCTTTGCAACAGGGGCACACTGTTGACTCATAGCCAGCTTCTCATCCACTGTAATCTCCAGGTCCTTTTCTGCAGAACTGCTACATAGCCAGTCAGTCCCCAGCCTGTAGCAGTGCATGGGTTTCTTCCTTCCTAAGTGTAGGACTCTGCACTTGTCCTTGTTGAACCTCATCCTCTTTGGCCCAATCCTCCAATTTGTCTAGGTCACTCTGGACCCTATCCCTACCCTCCAGCATATCTACCTCTCCAGATTAGTGTCATCCACAAACTTGCTGAGGGTGAAATCCATCCCATCATCCAGATCATTAAAAAAGATGTTGAACAAAACCGGACCCAGGACTCCGCTTGATACCGGCTGCCAACTAGACATCGTGCCATTGAGCACTACCCGTTGAGCCCGACGATCTCGCCAGCTTTCTCTCTACCTTATAGTCCATTCATCCAATCCATACTTTTTAACTTGCTGACAAGAATACTGTGGAAGACCATCTCAAAAGCTTTGCTAAAGTCAAGATATATCACATCCACCGCTTTCCCCATATCCACAGAGCCAGTTGTCTCATAACAGAAGGCAATCAGATTGGTCAGGTATGTCTTGCCCTTGGTGAATCCATGTTGACTGTTCCTGATCACCTTCCTCTCCTTAATTTCTGTACACAGGAAATTAATTATTGTTTCCATCTGCCTTTTTCCAGTCGTCCGGGACCTCCCCCGATCACCATGAGTTTAAAAAGATAATGGGCAATGGCTCTGCAATCACATCAGCCAACTCCCTCAGCACCCTCAGATGCATAAGATCTGGCTTGATGGACTTGTGCATGTCCAGCTTTTCAAAATAGTCCTTAACCTGTTCTTTCACCACTGAGAGCTGCTCACCTCCTCCCCATCCTGTGCTGCCTACTGCAGCAGTCTGGGAGCTGACCTTGTCTGTGAAGACCAAGGCAAAAAAAGCATTGAGTACTTCAGCTTTTTCCACATCATCTGTCACCAGGTTGCCTCCCCTATTCAGTAAGGGGCCCACACTTTCCCTGACCAGCTTCTTGTTGCTAACATACCTGTAGAAACCCTTCTTGTTACCCTTCACATCCCTTGCTAGCTGCAACTCCAATTGTGCTTTGGCCTTCCTGATTACACCTCTGCATGCTCGAGCAATATTTATATACTCCTCCCTAGTCATCTGTCTAAAATACCTACATGGGGAACTAATATTTAACAATGGGCTTTTCAGTCTAGCAGAGAAAGATAAACGTGATCCAATGGCTGGAGGTTAAAGCTAGACAAATTTAGACTGGAAATAAGGTGTACGCTTTTAACGGTGAGAGTACTTAATCATTGGAACAGTTTACCAAGGAACATCATGGATTCTCCACCAGAGACCATTTTTTAGATCAAGATTTGATGTTTTTCTTAAAGATATGGTCTAGGGATTATTTTACAGGTAGTTTTATGGCCTGTACTGTTCAGGAGATCAGACTAGATTATCACAATTGTCACTTATGGCCTTAGGATTTATGAATTTTTAGCCCTATAGTGCAAGCTTGAGTCAGTGGAACTGGTTTGAGAAACTTGCTGCTGTGGGTTTCTCTATTTTTTGTTTTGTTATTTTGTAGTGTACATGTATCCTATCAGGTCCCATTGAGAGGCTGTTAGTGAGGCACAGGGTGCAGAGGATGCCCATAGGGGGCAGCTGGTCTCTCTATAAAGAGCCAGCAGTAAACAGGAAGAGGAAGCTGTGGCAGAGAGTGAGAGAAGCTCCTGCAGGGAAGACACTGAACCACCAGGGGAGTTTTGAGACAGTACTCCGGGGAGGAGGAATTGTGCCCAACTTAAGGCTGGAGGGAAGGCTTTTTGTGTTTATTTTGATCTTTTTGCCAGACCTTGGGGAGGGTATTATTGAACAGAGAAAGTCTTTTTGTGAATTATTGAGGAGTCCAAGAATGGAAACTAAGGCAGGGAGCTGCAGAGCCACCCCAGGCCACAAGGGAGTGCTCAGGAGGTAACCTGTCCTGTTACATTTTTCTCTCAGGTTCCCATCTCTCTCAATACTTTTAATATGCCCCATAGCTCCAACCTCCTCTCTTTTTTGCTCTGTTCACCCTCTGTTACACGTCCTGACTCTTTGTAAATGTATATTTTGTTTATTAAAATATATTGGTTGTGCTCTGTGAAATTCACATAGTGTTGGCTGTGAATCTACCTAAAACGTTTATCTTCTAATTGTTTCCTCTGCCTTTCAGTTTTTTTGTGAGTTTATTATAACTTTTTATATTTTCTTTCTCTCTATTTTGCTGATCTGTGCATTCACACATCATTTGAAGGTTTTTGTGTTATCTGAGAAATATTTTTGACTTTTGTCTTGTGCATCATCTTTTAAAATGTGGTCTGTAACTCTGCCAATGGGTTGAATATTTACTGTATCCAACCTATTGGTGACAGTGCCTCCATTTAAAGTGCTGTAGTCTACATTTTGATTTTGATTGTAAAACTGTGGTTTTCTGGAAGAACATCTTTTTTAAAATTTCCAGCTGTGAATCTTTGTTTTTGGTTTATCCAATGATTTGCTTATTAGATTTCTTAGTAGGTCTGAGTGGATTATAGCCAATAAGGATTTTAACACGTCTCTTTATGGAACAGTTATTTTCTAGGTAAATTTGTGTGTGTGTGTGTAGAGTTGTTGTCATCGTCCTGTTCTGTGTCTTGTACCATTTCATTTTCATGGCTTGGAGATTCCTAGTCAGAGCTGGTTCAGACAATGCTGCCATATTTCAGCGTCACCATATTAGAAACAGACTAAAATTCCAGTGTGACGTTTGCTGCTCATGCTCTGCAGCCACGTTGCATGAATATGCACTACTTCACGGTGATTGAGTTCTGTAGTGATAACTTGAGTCCTCTCTGGAGTTAAACATCTCTGACAACTCCACAACGTACCCATTATTTGTTGGCCAGTTTCATCGGTTAAGGCCACTACCATCTTCTCTTACAAATACCTACTCAGGCACCAGAGAAGGAATGGATCTTGAGGAGGGATTTGTAAGAGCATGGAAGTGGCCCTATGGATCAGTTCATAGACTTTCTGCTTTAGCAGGGCATTCTCTCATCCAGCTGTCAGTGGTCAAGGATCCTGGTTATGGGTATACCAACAGAAAGAATGACTTATGGTAAAATGCAGGACTACAGGGGAGGAAGGTATGACAAATAATTTCCAGGGCTGACCTATGTTAGAGGGATCCTTGGTGACTCACAAGAAATAAGCTTATTGTAGTTTTTAATAAAATGTCTATGGGGATGCTTTGCAGTTGGCAGTGAGCTGTCGTGTCGGCTGCCGTTACTAACAGCAATGTGGAGAGCACAGATAGTGCTAGCCCTATTCTGTTGTGTTGCCTTTCATGCTAGTCTGCTCTGACAAGGCTTTGTATGTCAATTAGCAAAATGAAGCTTAGATCAAAAATAGTGGAGAGGGATAGGTTTGGCAGTGGCATCAAGCCCTATTTGGCTATAGGTCCTGCTATTTGAGAGACTGTCTTTCTCTGTATTTACCACCATGACAGCTGAGATCTGGTTTTCAGGTTTAAACACCAGAGCACTTCCACAATACAAATGACTAGTAATACAGCATTGGTGCTGCATAAAATCTTCATTGATGGCTGTCATCACTGTAGGTCATAACTCATTAGTAACTGGGTTGGAAGCCTTTTAATAATTGTGTATCTCTGACAGATAATCACACTATATGTATGAAAGATTCTGTCTGAAAATGGGGTAGGAAAAGTGAAATAAAGAAATGTAAAACTTCCCTTGGGGCCTTTTCCTTCCTACTTTCTTCCTTGGCTTAAGTGCCATAATGAAGCTCTCGTGATAAAACTAGAAGTACTTTGTTTATGCCTATTCATAATTCAGCTGAAAACGTAGGGGGATCTGTAACATTTCAATGGTTTGAGCTATCCTGTTTGCTTTTTTGTGTGTGTTTACTATAGATACTTAACAATCAGCACCAGGAAAAACATAATTACAGTTCCTTGTTCTAACATACCCTCTAAGAAATGTGGCTCAAAATGTGAATCTGAAAAAAATCAGGACAGAGGAGAACATCTAAGTGTGCATTTTCTTAAGCGTAGTAAATTGCTGCGATATATAGTTTTGAAAAGATAATCTCTAATCAGTAGTCAGTTTGTTTTGTTTTTGCCATCAAACGGAATGGTGTATCCATTTTGTTGCTTTAGTTAATGAAATGCACCATTTTCAGAGTAAAACAGAATGTTCAGTATTTTCCTGTGATATAAATTCTGTGTTAATTGCTATTTAGAAATGTGGAAAAGTTTCCATTTGCCCTTCACTACTCCAGTGAGCTGAAAAATTCTGAAGTAAATGAGCCACCCACATTCTGGATGGAAGGTGATATGAGTGATACTTCATATTAGCATTTAGTTAAATTGCAAATGTTATGCCAAAATACGGAAGTGCTGGAAAAAGTTAAATAACTGGATTAAAAGACACCTTATTTAAAGCCAATAAATTAACAGGTTAACTAATCTGGAAAAAATGAAATCTTTAACTCTCTCAGCAATTAACCTGTGCTCTGCTGCTAAAATGTTGTCTTGATCCCCCAACAATTCTACTGAAACTCATGACGGCTTTGAACGCTAATTTCACAGCCTTCTAGTCTAGGTTAATGGCATTTGACTATAACAATAAAGATTAATTGGGTTTTATTCATTCTATAGTAGTAAGGAGATAATATACTTGGAACAATCACAGATGTCTGATGTCTACAAATAAATTTTAGATTAGTGTAATAGGATGTTCATTCCAAGGAGGATATTAATTGCAATTTATTAAAAAGTTGATCCCATGTCAATTTGATTGGGGAACACTGAATGAGTCCTATTCAATGTGTACATAGAAAGATTGGCAGAAGCCTTTTTCTGTGTTTGTGTTTGAAACTGCTGGTTATCATTCATTTCGCTCATAAATTGCTGGCTATTGTAATCAGCAGTAGAGCTGGCCAGCAAATGGGAATTGCTTTCCGCAGGAACTTTCATATGAAAAATCCCAGTTCAAATTTTTCTGTTAAAAAATAATTGTTTTCCAGAACAAGGGAAGTGTAAAAAAAAAATCTAGTTTTCTACTTTCTTACTGTTTTCTAAACTTTGACAATTAGAAAATTATAAGAAAGTTTTGAGAAGTGCTCTTCTACACTCACTTACTCACACTTTCCAACTGGAAAATAACTCCAGGTTACTTTCTCTTACTTAGAGCATTTGAAATGTGAGAGCAAGTGTTACTTTTTAAAATTGAAGTGTTACTTGTTAGCATTTTTACAAAACTTTTTTCCTGCTTCTCTAAGTAAAAAAATTAAACTGAGCAAATGTATACATTTCCCTCATTTCAAAATATTCTGGTAGAAATTAGTGACAAGTTTTTCTAGGAATGTTTAATTTTGAAACTTTTGGAAAAATGAAAATATTGGTCAGATGAGATCTTTTGCAAAAAAAAAAAAGTTTGTCAACACTATTTTTGAATATACACTTTGTACAAAAAAAAATCAAAGCTCTAATTAGTTGAGGCCAAGATTTAAAAAATGGTTACCTAAAGTAACTCTGCTAGAGTGAGATTTTTTAAAAGGAGATGGGAGGTACAGCCATTATTATTATTAATTATGCATATTACCATAGCACCTAGGTGCCCTAGTCATGGACCAAGAACCCATTGTACTAGGTGCTATACAAACACAGAACAAAAAGATGATCTCTTTCCCAAGGAGTTTAAAATCTATGTATGGGACAAGAGACAACTGATGGATACAGGAGAGTAAAAGGCAGTGCTTCTATATCCTGGGAAATCTGGGAGGTTTTTAACAGCAAGTGCCCTGCAGTTTCCCAATTTGCCCTGCATTTTCCCAAGGTGAAACATTTTACTCAAAAATTCCCAGATTTTGGGAAATTTCCCAGGATATAGAAGTACTGGCTAGCGCCAAAAATTTCCCAAACTGGTAAAAAATTCCCAGAGTCTGGGAATTTTTCACCACATTTGGGAAGTTTTTAGCACTAGGTTGGGAAAAGTTGGCATGATATAGAAGCACTGGTAAAAAGAAACAATGAGACAATACTGGTCAGCATGATAGATGTGGTCTTTGCATGTCAACAGCCAAACTGTGGTCAAGTTTTTTTGTAGGCATCATGGCAAGAGAAAACTTTGAGGAGGGATTTGAAGGCAGATAAGGCATATGGCTCCCATTGAAATTAATGATAATTGTATGTCTAAATATCTTAGTGGATTGGAAGATCTCAGCCCTAAATCTATATTTAGTCGTCTGAATAGTTGGCATGATTTTCAAAAGTGCTTAGCACCTATCAGTCTGACTAACTTTAGTTTCTGGGTACTCTTTGCATTTGAAAACCAGGACTTATGGTCTAAAGTTTTTTAAATGACTAGTGATTTTTGGTGCATCAGTTTTTGGCTGCTCAACTTGAGACACCTTTTAAAGGGGGCCTGACTATCCAAAGTGGGTGTCAGTACTTTTGAGGTACCTCAATTTGAGCAGCCAAAAACTGAAGCCCATGGTTTCACTGGTCACTGCTACAAATTTAGTTTTAGGAATGTGCGTTCAGGGTATTGGCCTAAGTATGTTTAAAACTGTAATTATGCACAGATCTATGCTGTTTGGTATGATGGGGGAATGACAGGCTTTAATGTTTTAGTTTGTTTTTTTTAAATTAGAACCCCGGTAAACTTTCTCCCATTAGCCACTTGAATGTGGGATATTCCCATTGTATCAAGGTAGAGAGCACCATTTGTGTTGGGTGTACCTTAATATCCATTGCTTTTGAACAAATATTAATAGATGAAGGAAGTATGAGAGGTGTGGGAGAGGATTGCAGGAAAAGGGTTAACTTTTCTTATAGCATATTAAATGTTTCATATTTTAGGGGAACTTAATTTCCACACTCTCCTGTTTTTCTCACGAAGACTTCAGTATTAAAGTTAGATTTATGCATTTAAACAGTAAAACTTTGACTGTGATAATGATGGTGATCACTTTTATCCAAAAATGAAACTTGACAGCTATGTAACAGTGCACAGCAACGTTAACACGGCTGTAGATGGCAAGAGAGGAAGAATACTTTTAAGTATCTGGAGCTACAAGGGAAATATATATATGTAGTAACTATATTCTAAGCAGATTTACTGAATTTATACCCTGAGGTCCCACAAATTTTGCAGTATAACCTTTTTTTTTTTTAAAGAAAATGAATTCGTTATCTCTAAAAGGTCCAGAAAGGCACCCTTGAAGATGAAATCCTCTAGCTCTTATTTTGAAGGAATGGCTCTGATTTGAAGGAATAACTCAGACTGCCTGATCCAAAGCCCATTGAGATCATTAGAAAGATATTCTTAGGTTTTGGATCAGGTCCAGAGTAAGAAGGTAGTTTGGTGTTCATGTCCTTTCCCTCTGACCTCTGTGATTGCTAGTAAGAATAGTCAAATGAAATGTTTCTTATGAATGTAGACACCTGTCCATTAGAATCTGGATTAAGATCAGCAATCAACTTCAGATAAATCATTGAACAGCCATCAGACAGTAATAATTTTTGGTCACTACTTGAGCTGGGCTAACTACCATAGAATATGAAAATTTGCAGTCATAGCATTATGATGCTGACAAGGTGAAATCAGTTTTTAGTTACCTTAGGGTTATATTGAAGTTAACACAAAATTACATATCAAGTACCCTATTGTAATCAAACAAGCTTGTACTCTGCAAAATAAAATGCCATGTGGTTTTATGAGCATAAAAGTTAGGATTAAGAGTTCAAAAAGTTCTTGCTATAAAAACATTATTTTTTTGAATTTTTGTATTGTTTTAGTGATCTGTTGTGATAAGAATTGCTGATAAAGATTAACTCTATTAGACCAGCCAAGCTATCTGAAAATCCATGCAGTAGGAGCAACTATTACTTCTTTATGTATTTAAATATATTTGAAAATATGTTTTTTAATTACAACTGATATTTCTGTGCCTGTTACTGCAGTGCTAAAAGCATTTGTGTTACTTTGGGGAGCCCAGTGTTGCAGATCAGAAACTGAAATGGCCATGACTTTGGATGCCAAAGTCTGAACCCTCTTGAACTTTGAGGTAGTTTAGATCCAGATCCAAACTTTTTGTTCCTCACACTTTATCTAAAATGGGTTAAATTGGAACACCAAATCAAGTAACCAGTGAACTTCAGGGAAGTTTGGATTTGGATCTAAACTCAAAACCAAATTTTAAAGCTCAGGCATCTCTCTTCTATAAGGTAATTTCAATCCTACTTTGCTGCTGCTTTAACACCCAGAAGAAAAACTGTGTTAATGTTCAAAGTCTTCAGGGAACTGTCATGGTTTATGGGTTAATGAGATGTTACTTAGTGCACCCCACGGCTAGTGCTAAAAACTTCTCTCTGCATTTATTTAAATAGGCAGGAAAAATTGCAAATGAGAAAAGCTGTTTTAACCCTTTTTGTATTGTGATAAAAAGTATTAATTGGGTTATAACCAAAAAATCCTACACTTAACAGCTGCTGTTTTTATCAAATCAGTTTCCAAAAAACCAAGTGAACACACTTAAACAAAGGAACAGATAGGAGGGTCAAAGGAGATATTAGGAGAAAATAATGTTTGTTTATAGTCAAATGGTTCATGAGTGGTGAATGGTTCTTATTGTTATTACCTCCGGGTAAAAAAAGACAGAATTCCTTTCTCAAGTAGGCAGTATGTCTCCTTTTGAGTCCCCTAAATTTTAGATGGCTGGATGATGAGAGAAGGCCCGATTCTCAGATGATATGTAGTATTTCTCTTTACAAGTGTGAGGTGAATAGACAAGGACTGTGTATAATATGTTGTTAGATTCAAGAAACACCATGTCCATATGCTCAGTAGACTTTACATAATTAGACTTGGAGTGGAAATAAAGAAAAGGAAAGACAGTGCAAAGAAAACACAACCAACAAATAGAACTTCCTTCAAGGTCTCTGCATTTTTAGTCTTTTCAGTTCAGGGAAAAATCCCTAGGCTGTTGTGGCAGTCCTTTCTGCACTTCCAATGCTGAACTCAAAAGAACACAGGCTCGGACAGTCTTGGAACATACCAATCAGTCTACTATGCCAAATAGAATTCATCTGGCTAACAGTGGTGTGTCTTCTCCAGGATCAATGTTGTAGTGCATAGTTCACAAGGTGGTAGCCACTTTAATGACCTCTTTGCCATAGGTATGCCAAGTCTGTCAGTTACACTATAATGATGTCTTCAGAAGGAGGTCCAGAAATGCAACTTGAAACCATTCTTTATTTCCATTTTTTAAATTTCTCTTACTTTTTAAAATCTTTCATTTTGCATGACTAACTAAAATGAGCAGGATTTGTTTAAATACTTTATACTAAAAAGAAAGCAGTAACAGAGTGAATATATAGGAGAATTATGTCCTTGATTACTCAAAGAATAGCTTCAGAGTTAGGTTAAAATTTCATTGACGACAGTTTATATATTTGTCTCCCTGGAAATAAGTGGTGTTGTCCTAATGTCATCTCTCTTCACATGCATTTTATTGACTGTAACAAGGCACTTAGGAATGTGTAATCAGACATAGTCAATAAGCCCAACTTGATGTTTTGATGTTATGTCCTGTCAGAAATCTAATGCATTTACTTAAGCTTTGTGTTTACATACCATACTGCAGACAGTGGGGTTCTATTGCTTGGGAAATCATACCACTTTCACTGGGTCAGATTGTAACTGATTTCCACACGCAGGACTTGGGGGCAGAAGCACCTATTCCCTTCTCTTTTGTGCTGCCTAAATTGCCATTCTCTGCTATATCCTCCTCATGTGAGTGAGGAGTGAGCAGTTTTTAAAAGAGCTGTTTTAGTTTTAGACAGCAGTGATTTGCAAGTTGTCGGTTTCTGGTTCTTACAAGACATAATCCTCAACACATCTTATTGGACTACTGAGAGGCTCCATCTGTTATCACTGTAGATAGAAAATGCTGGAGATGCAAGTCTGCAAACATATCACACTGCATACATGTATTATAATCACATTCAAAAGTAAAGACAAATTGGATTGATAAAAACAACACATTGTTCTAGTTACGAATAGTGCCTTTCTCATCTGATATTTGCCAGGCTCTCTGTACTTGTATAACTTGCTGACACTCCTGGGTGGGTCATCAGCAGTGAGGATCAAACTGGGGATCTCTGGATCTTAACTGAGGAACCACTACTGTCTGAGCTAACCCCTCCCCCCCCCCCCCCCCCCCCCCAGCTGTGTTAGCAAGGTTCTATAGCAGATTCCTCAATCTCTAGTTGTCCTATCCACCACTAGAGAGAGACAGAGTGCCACAACAAGCAGGCATAGCTTACGCTTGTCCAAGGGATCAAAATCTTTCTGAAGGCATCTCCAAATTACCTTCCACTGGCTTAACAGTAGCCTAAACAGTTATTGGACCTGCCATAGTTCAGGTAGTCTAGTATCCTGTCTCTGATGGTGACCAGTATCAGATGCTTTAGAGGGAGGTGCAAGAAACTCCATAGTGTATACCTGGGAAACAAGTAGCATCAGGAAAAATGGGAAAGCACCTCTTATTACTAGCAATGTTGGCTTTAAAAAAAATAAAAAAAAGAATATCTTGGATAAACTACAATGCTTCTGTATAGCAGATTTCAGAATTAATGGGTCTTTATAGACTTGCTGTTTGCTAGTGTGACTTAGGCCTTGCCTACACTAATCAGGGAAACCATAGTGGAAACTATAGCAATAACCTGAGTTCTAGTGCTGTTTCCGTAGCATGGTAAATGGGGCTTCAAATGAATGTTTTGCCACATAATTTGCAAAGCAGATACAGTAAGTGCCAAGTACCAGTTCAGGGCAACTGCATCTGTGGTTCCCTTCAGTCCTTCAGCAAGCGGTTTCAGTTCCCTATTGTTGGCTTTCTGGATAGAGACGTGTGTATCTCTCAATCCCAGCTGGGGTATTTCCAGGGCCGGATTAAGACCTTTAGAGGCCCTAAGCACTGAAAAGATTATGGTGCCCCCCCATATGTAATTCAAAATAAAAACAATACTATACCGTAAAATAAAATTTTATTTTTCGAAATGACACAAAACTTACATGTATGCTGAAATTAAAATAGCTTCTTTCTAGATTTTCTGATTGCAAAATTCTGGATAAGTTCATCAAAGCTGACTCGACGAAGCATGTCCGCTTCCATACACAATAGGGAAAGTGAATCAAGTCTGTCCTGACACATTGTTGTTCTCTGAGGGTTTTTTATTCTTTTCAGTTGAGAAAAAGAGTATTCTGCGGATTAGTTAGTAATCATCAATGTTAGAAAAATACGTAGTGTGATCTCTACATTTGGAAATACACATTGTATTCTGTTTTTCAGTATTGTGTCAAGAAGATCAGTGTGACTGAATTTCATTTTTCCTGTTTCATTAAACTTTGCACCCATATAACAGTGGAACAGCCGTACTTCTCCACAGAGTTTCATGTTCAGGCCAACAGGGTATGAGTCAACCAGCTTTTGGGAACATTGTGAATATTTTTCGTCAGATAAGTCCATATTGTTTAGAAAAGAAAATCTACTTGATACTTCTTTGTACACTTCACCTCTCCTCTTTATATGAGCTTCAAGTGTATTAATTATAGCGATGAAGTGAGCTGTAGCTCACGAAAGCTTATGCTCAGATAAATTGGTTAGTCTCTAAGGTGCCACAAGTACTCCTTTTCTTTTTGCGAATACAGACTAACACGGCTGTTACTCTGAAACCAGTGTAGTAAATAGATACGTGAAATTTGTCTCTAGGATTCAGTGCTGTTTCTGTTGCACTGCTATCATTTGCTTGTTTTTTCCTGATTCACTTGCGGGACTGGGCTTCTTTGTAGGTAGTATCAGGCAAGATATCTTTTGATATGTCTTCAAAACTTTCAAAATCATTCCTCAAAGTGTGTAAGTGGTCTGCTAATGATTGACAGAGGTCTGCGCATGTTTTCAAAACCAATTCTTTTTCTTGGAGAGCTTGACTTGTGCGGTAAAAGTGTTGTAAAATTTCATTCCACATGGTCAACATGAATACAAACTCTAGTTCTTGCATCTTGTTTTCAATGTTTTCTGCCTCTCGTATAGTTTCTCCTTTTTGTGATTGGCCTTCAGCTACACTTTCTAACGCATCCACAGTCTTGGAGTAGGACTCCAGAATTGCACTTGTTGCCACTGCATGTGCCTCCCAGTGAGTATTAGAAAGAGATTTCAACACACGATCATTGCCTAAATATGTTTTAAGAACTGCCCATTGGTGTGATGGTGAATACAGTAGCCATTCTCGAGTGTATTTCTCACCATTCGCTTTCATTCTGAAAAATATTTTTTGTGGACAATATCTTGTTTGTTTGCCATTGGTAAAAGTCTGACATGATTTCTCAAATGGCCCAGTGTGGTGTTGACAGTCATTTGGTCCACAATCTATCCAGTAAGCTACATCATCGGTACTGAAATCATCCCACATACCAGGATCTTTTCTCCTATTATTTACAGCATGAGCAGGTTCAGTCTCTGACACATCCACACCTTCTAGAACAATGTCCGTTTTACCACCAGGAGTAGGATGATCAGTTACAGTCTCTGACACATCCACATGTTCTGGAATGGTGTTTGTATCATCAATAGAAGGGTCAGTCTCTGAAACACCTACAGGTTTTGGAACAATCTGATTTCCTCGCATTATTTTGATATAGGTTAGTAGGATGCCCCCCTGGTTTAGGTGGGGATAAGTAATAAAAAGAGAACAGAAAAACAGGGGAAGAGTGTGTAGTGGAGTGTGAGGAAGTCTAACAAAGTTCTTATTTTTCTCATGATTACTACTTAGATGCTTTTTTTTTTTTGAAATATCAAATATCAAATTTTTTGCTGGTGCCCTAAGCATGTGCTTAGTCTGCCTATTGGGT
Organism: Chelonia mydas; assembly: GCF_015237465.2. Taxonomy (NCBI): domain Eukaryota; kingdom Metazoa; phylum Chordata; order Testudines; family Cheloniidae; genus Chelonia; species Chelonia mydas. Next base: position 108,546,674 of record NC_057852.1, read on the forward strand.
AATCCAGCCCTGGGTATTTCCAAGATGTACAGTTCACTGTTATTCCCAGCAGAGAAGGTTGCCTAAGGATATCTGCTTGCTTTCTCTTCAGAAACGGTTAACAGTTGTAATTGCTCCAGTTATAAGTATCTGTGACAGGATGTACTGGTTAACTGCATGTTAACTGCGCATTGCAGGCTGAGGAAGCCACGCCCCTCTGCTTCTACTGGGCATGCTCAGCCTGGAGGCAAAATATAAAAGGAAGCAGCCCAGCTTCAGTCTGGGTAGGCTGCTGAAGGGGAAGGATGCAGACAGCAGGTTCTCTCCCAGGAGATGCTATAGGTCCCGACCGCAGGGTCAAGACATGCTGAGCCCCAGACAGATTCCAGACTGCCTGCGGAATCCAGAGAAGGGACTGAGCTGTCAGGAGCTGTGGTTCATCGCTGTTGAAGATGGGTAGGAAGCAGCCGTGGGGACTTAGATATTGGGGAATCGGGGAACAGGTCAATCTGTTTTGGGAGGATCCACGCTGTCTCAGTGGCGAACACCCTCGCCACTGCCAGGGCTGTGGGCTGGGACTCAGAGGAGCAGGGAGCACCCAAGTCTCTGTACTCTGGGCACCACACACCCCTAGTTGGTGCCCCATTTCCCCAGTGGCCCAAGAGGCCAACACAGCCACTCAGACGTGCACAGCTTTATTGACTCCAGCCATTGAACCACGCTACCCTGAGCAGACGGGCTGCTCTATTGACCCCGGCCATTTGGCCACGCAGCTTAGTGTGAAAAAGCCATTCTGTTGTCTCCAGCCACTAGGCCGTACTACCACATTTTATAGTAAGGGTCACCAGCATAGCACCTAACCAGCTGCAGTACAGCCTTTCCCTTTCTTTTGCGCATACATCACCCGACACCCTGTGATGAGATGTACCTACCCTGCATACCACATAGTTCTTCCAATGCAAGCCCATTTTATTCTCAAAGTAAAAAACATTACAGAGAAATCACATTAAAAACAATTAAAACCCACACACATGCTAATAAACTTATTAGAATTAACCCCAACCATAACATAGATTCTGGCAGGCCCAATCCTTCCACTTTACTCTAAGGATTGGGTCCTTCTGTGGACCAGGGGTCCTGTCCGATTGCTGAATCAGGAAGAAGACCATGAGGCAGTTTGAAACCAGCTTATTTATCCAAAAGCCCTATCTTTGTCTGTTGGTCCCTGGAGAATCCAGTATGAGCTCGTATATATGTACTGCTCCTGGAGGATGGCCTCTCTGGAGATGTTACAACTATTTGCCTAATCACCCCCTGCTATTCTCCTATTTACCCTTTCCATGAAAATACATAAAATAACACACAACAGCATTTTTAATACAATGAACGCTAAAGAAGTTAAATCTCTCTGAATTAGTTTTAACATAATTTAAGTTTCATTCAGGATATTGCAGGAAATTGACAGTCTGTTACACTGTTATACTTTATCCAGTCAAAGGACTATACAAACATTAATTCATCCTCACAATGTCCCTGTGAAGTAGGCATTTATATATATTATCTACATTTTACTGATTGGCACACTAAGATGCAAATGACTTTTAGAGCTGCTAGGAACATTTTCAATGCAACTTTTTGTTTTATCAAAGTCAAAACATTTTGCATAGATATCAATGAAGTTTTTGATGAGAGGGTTTCTGAGGTCCAGGTGGATATGGGGGTGGGGGATGTGGAGGGAAGCTGAATTAAAAATGTAGTCTTTTTAACAGAATTCCATTTTTGGAAAACCATAAAAACTGTTTTCTTTCCATTGTGGAACAAAAACAGATCTTTAAACCTTGACAGTTGTTGCAAAATGGAAAAGTCATTCTCCACTCTCCTCTGATGAATTCCCCAAGGCCACACAGAGAATCTGTGACAGAGTTTGCATTAGAAGAAATACTTTCCTCTGAAATAACAAATTTGGTTGGTCAATGTAACTCTGACGTAACAGACTTAGACTTCTGTAAGCCATTTGACCTTGTGGCATTCTCATTAAAAAATTAGAACTATACAAAATCAAAATGTACCTAATAAATAAATTAAAAACTGGTTAACTGATACACCACAAAATTTAATTGGTAATGGGTAATCTTCCAAAAGTGGATATATTTCTAGAGGAATCCTCAAAAAGTTAGTTCTGAACCCAGTAACATTCAGTATTTTTATCTGGAAGAAAATTTAAAATGTCGTTTGTAGATGACATGAAGGTTGGTCAAATGGTGAATAATGAAGAGAACAGGACAATTACACAGAATGATCTGTATTACTTGGCAAGCTGAGCATAATCAAACAAAACGCTAACAGTCAAATGCAAAATTGCACATCTATGAACACGTACAGGATGTGGGACTATATCCTGGCAGCAGTGACTCTGAAAGAACTTGGGGTCATGGTGAATAACCATTTAAACATGAGTTCCCAAGATCAGAAGGCTAACATTCCTGGATGTATGAACATGGGAACAGTGAATAAGAGTGAACAGAGAATTATAACACTCCATTCCACTAGTATCTCTGGAGGCTGTTGAAGAAAAGCTACTAAAGTTAGGCATTTTAAAATCAACGGGTCCAGATAACCTGCATGCAAGAGTTTTAAAAGAACTAGCTGAGGAGCTTGCTGGACCATTAATGTTGATTTTCAATAAGTCTTGGGGAACTGGAGAAGTTCCAGATGACTGAAAGAAAGCCAGTGCTGTGCCAATTTTTTAAAAGGGTAACCAGAATGAACCAGGTAATTATAGGCCTGTCAGCCTGATATCAATCCTGGGCAAAATGATGGAGCAGCTGTTACAGGTTGAAGGAACAGAAATGGACACCGTGTAGAGTCAAGCACAAGGGTTTATTACGCACAGCGCTGGTGGAGTGTCACTTTGCTTATTAGGCTCTGCCAAACAATTGATTACAATAGATTATATAGGGTATTCATGGCGGAGGGAAGTGACAGGGTGGGAGGTCCCAAGCCCCTGGATAGGTTCTGGCAGCAAGACAAGATTAGCACAATAAACCAGTAGTCTAAAAGATTACATAATGGCTCCGCCCATGGCTCAGGTTAACATGTTGCTAATACACAGGTGTTTTCCCTCAAACTATTCCTATTGCAATGTGTAGGTTAAATCCTGATTTTGGGGTCCATAGGAACGAGGTAGCTATTCCGGTTCTCCAACAGGTACATTCCTGGGGGTTTAAAGCAAAAGACAGTGAAAAGTATACATCAAATAGCAATTTTTTTAGGGGTCACCATTGTGTTTCTGAGAACTAGAGTTAGCATCTATGAAGGAGGATACATCTGTGAAGTGGGAGGATGTCATATCTCATACTGACATGTTGGGCCTCTCCATGAACTCTAGTAGGCATTTGGGGAGGGTATTCACTATCTCCTTCCTTCACTGGGGGTGTAAACTTTGAGACTCTTCTCAGTGCTTTGTGTGTCTGTCATTCATGATAAGAACACTCAGTTACTGCTCCCCATCTGGAGTTCTGCTGACTCTTCTTATCTAGCAGAAACAAAGCAAGGTTGTCTCCCGTTTATCCAGTTTTTCTTAGCCATTATTGTTCTCTCTTAGCTAGGCCCCAAGGCTCAGATAAAGCTGTGGAATTTAGGCCTATGCGAAAAGTTCTTAACAGAGACTTGAGGTTAAGATCTTACATACACATTAATGGATTTTGGCCCTTCACAGGTCTCGACTAATAATGAACTAAAGGAGAGGGTAATGTAATTAATACAAATCAATACAAATCAAATTAATACAAACATGGGTTTATGGAAAATAGATCTTGTCACACTAACTTGACATCTTTCTTTTTTTTTAAATGAGATTACAAGTTTGGTTGGTTATGTTGGCATCATATACTTAGACTTGTGTAAGGCTTTGACTTGGTTCTGCACAACATTTTGATTAAAAAACCAGAATGATGTAAAATTAAAATGGCACACATTAAATTGATTAACTGATAGGCCTCTAAATTTAACTGTAAACTGAGTGGTTGCATTTTCAGTGGGATCCCTCAGGGATCGGTTCTTGGCCCTACGCTATTTAACACTTTTTATCAATGCCGTGAAGGAAAAGATAAAATAATCACTGATAAAGTTTGCAGATGACAAAAATTGGGGGAGTGCACAGGTCATGAAGAAGACTGGTCACTGATACAGAGTGATCTGGATCTCTCAGTAAACCGGGTGCATGCAAATAGTATGTCTTTTCATATGCCGTGTGTGTGTGTGTGTGTGTGTGTGTGTGTAGGCCATGTTTACACAGGTGGGGGGGGATCATTGGAAGCAATGATCTGAAAAGATTTGGGGGTTGTGGTGGATAATCAGCTGAACATGAGCTCCCATTGTGACACTGTGGCCAAAAGAGTTAATGCAATCCTGGAATGCATAAATGGGGGACTCTTGAGTAGGAGTAGAGGGGTTAATTTACCTCTGTATTTGGCACTGATGAGACCGCTGCTGGAATACTTTGTCCAGTTCTGATGACCACAGTTCAAGAAGGATGTGGATATATTGGAGAGGGTTCAGAGAAGAGCTACAGGAATTATTAAAGGATTAGAAAACATGCATTAGAGTGATAGACTCAAGGAGGTCAATCTATTTAGCTTAACAAAGAAAAGGTTAATGGGTGACTTGATTGTAGTCTATAAAATATCTACATAGGGAACAAATATTTAATAATGGGCTCTTCAGTGTAGCCGAGAAAGGTATAACATGGTCCAATGGCTGGAAGTTGAAACTAGATGAATTCAGACTGGAAATAAGGTCTATCCTCTTAATGGAGAGTAATTAACCATTGGAACAATTTATTAAGGGTTATGGTGGATTGTCCATTAGTGACCATTTTTAAATCAAAATTGGATGTTTATCTTAAAGATATGCTCTAAGAATTATTTTGAAGAAGTTCTATGGCCTTTGCTATTCAGAACGTCTGCTTAGATGATCGCACTGGTCGCTTCAGGCCTTAGCATCTGTGAATCTAGAGCAGTGGTTTTACTTCTGTAGTGCTGACACCCTGTTGGCACACTGTATCAACTTCTGGCATCCACACTTAAAAATGGATGTTGAAAAATTGGAGAAGGTTTAGAGAAGAGCTACAAGAATATTCAAGTACTAGAAAACACATGTTAAAATAAGAAAAAAACAAAGCTTAGTCTACTTAGCTGACCAAAGAAAGGTTAAGAGCTCACTTGAATCACAATTTTGTAAACAGAAGATATGGCACAAAATAATTCTTAAACCTATAAAATAAAAACATAGGAAGATCAAATGGATGAAAGATTAAACAAGAAAAATTCAAAATGAAAATAAGGGCATTTTTTTTGCCCAGTGAGGATAATTAACCATTGGGACTGCTTATCAAGAGAAATAGTAGATTCTCCATTACTTGAGGTCTATAAATCAAGATCAGTTGCCTTTCTAAAATAAGCAGTGTAATTCAATCACAAGTTATTGGAGTCAACACAAGATTCACTTAGTGAAGTCCTGTGGCCTACTTTATGCTGGCTGTCCGACTAAATTACTATGATGACCCTTTTTGGCCTTAAATTCTGGGAGCTAGCAGTCCTGGCTTCTGGTCCTGTGCTCAGTCTCTACTTCTATAAAACATATCATCCCTCTAACATCCACAAAGAACAGATCGGGGCTTCAGTTACCAAGGTGAGTTCTGAAAAATCCTCCCAGTAAATGGCATGGGACTCAGTTTTTCAGCCTTGAGATTGGTTCTGCCTTTTCAAGCTGTACATAGATTTTTATCTGTTGCTCTGGGGAGAATAAATTTTAAATGTGATATTTAGATTACTGAGCCATTCCTTTTCGTGGAGGATCCACGACTCTATTTCTCTTGTTCATTTCTCTCATTTTCTTTTAAATTCTACTTTTTTCCCTGCAAAAAATGCTTCTGCTAAGTAGCCTGAAATTCTCCATGCTACCCACTGAGCTCTGGAAGGCAGAAGAGCTAGTATACAGGGAGGGATATTTCTCATCCCCTCTTCTCTGCTCTTCCAAGCTTCAGAGGACACCTGATGATGATAACCCAGTACTTTACATTTTACTTAGACATTTTTCACCCTTTAACATATCACAACTTTGCCTGTACAAAATGTGCTAATTAAAGGGAAAAACCCCTCATACATTACCGGCTAGAAACCAATTTTGTTATTTCTTTGTAAGTGGCATTCTATGTTCACACTTGACTTCATAGATCAATTTTCTCTGCAGACTTACCTAACAAAGATGATGAAAAGAAAGTATAACACTACAGGAAAAATTTGTAACCATAACTATAATGGTGCCACATGCTACTTCCTTGAGGCCAAAATTAACTGTTGGAGGGAGTTCAAGGAGCATGCTGATGATAATGACACTAAAATCTCTTATTGAGTATAAATATCCTCTACTGCCCAAAAGACATGCAATACCACCTAGGCTGTATACTGCAAGCTTGTTCCTCTCAAAGTGCTCATATAATAAAGAAATGATGCTTGAAGGCACTGCTGCTACCTTATGTTTTAATATTAACAAATAGCCCAGTGATTTGGTAGTAGTAACTAAATCTTAATCGGAGTTTTAACTTTCATGCTAGCTTCCTCATTTTAAATATAGGACATAGCGGTTGCCATGTAGAGGAATGGATTGCTTGGTTTGTTTGAAATCTTTAAATCAAAAATTGCTTTTAAAGAACAAAGATCAGATAATATCAAATTGCAGTTTGCATCAGAGACAACACTGTCTTTTGTTTAGAATATAGGACTGGGAGTTAGCAGTTGTGGGTTCTACACCCAATCTCTGGCACTTCCATGCTATTTGACAATGAAGAAGCCTCATAATTTGTGCCTCAGCTTCCTTATCTATAAGTGAGGGGTGAAGAACTGTACTTGAATACCAATTTAAAGTGTCTTTAGTTCCTAGGATGAAAGATGCTGTGTAAGTGCTGTTGCGCTGTTTAGAGTGGTTTGTGACCATGAGTGCCTGCCTCGGGGCAGACTGTCAAAAAGCGGGGCAGAAAGTCCAAATTGGTTGTGTGTTCTATAATTAGATTTAACCAATCCAGTAACAAATGTGAATGCCTGAAGCACCATAACATTCGTACAGTGGAGTCACAGACAGATCCCTTGAGCCTTCCAGTCTATCTTGCCACCCAGGCAAGTTGGACTTAATGCTCGTTGGTTGCCATACATCAAAGATCACAAAAGAATCAGGTTCCTTCCAGTCCCATGAGATCAGTCACTTACCCCAGGTCAATTTGTACCTCAAATCTCACACCAAAGACTCTTGTAGCCAATCCTGTACTGAACTAACTAAGGATGTATTAACTAGGAAAAAGAAATGTTATGTATAGGTTAAAGCAGGCAACATATATACATAAATGAGTGACAGTCTATGGTTACAAAAGGTGGCAGAGTGGTAGTAATCTGTCAGCACTAAATGTCTTTTAGGGCTACTAACCCAGGTTGACCCTGGGGATCTCTGTTTCTATTTCCCAGCTCCAGCCCTGCGAGTTCAGAGAGCAATAGAGATGAGAAATTTTCATGTCACCTATCTGTATTGTCTTCTTCCAGAATTCAAGCTGATGGCACAAGCTTTCTTCTGTGTAGCACCTTCATGGATTTGGGAGGGCCATTATGGTTAATGTAGTCTTTGTATTGGGATATTCCACAATGGCCCATTTAGTTTTGATAACTCTCCTTGATGGGCAATGGACCATTCCTCCCGACTGCGTTCACAGGTTCAGAGCAAGCATTTTTACAGTTATAAAGCAAAACTTATATATCACCTTATAGCATGGGATACAGATAGTACAATTTAAGCATGCAGTAACTTACAAGCATTCCATAGAGTGTAAACACATTTTTGTAAGTCTAATACCTATTTTGAACAATACTAACATATAGGTGAGCTGGTCTGGTTTCCAGTTCTGAATTTGTCAGTGCTCAGATGATGGCTATAGCCTTGACAAGAGTTGGCACCTGGTCTGCCAGCATCACAAGTGTGAAGTATTATTAATTATTATTATTAAGGCCATACCACTAAGCATAACTATGGCTTGTGCTACGCCCTCTTTTTCTTCTTAGGTAAGCAATAACTCATTCTCCATTTGTAAATGTAACCTTAAGGGTTGCCTCAGCTAGGTGCTCCAAGATAGGTACTTTTTTCCCCTTGTCTGCTTCTCACAAGAGGCCTGAAATCTGCCTTTCCTTCAAAGCTGTACCCTTGAAATACTGTAAGACAAATGATCCAATAACAAATCAAGGTACATTAAGAAAAGAGAGGGAAAAGCTTTGACTTTCATAGTTATGTCTGATTTACAAAATTATAGCTCTTCATCTCCAAAACAGGCTACTAACACTTGCACTGAAGGAAATTTTCTGTTCTTCAGCAGTGAATTGATAATACTGATTTGTTTGTCAAATCATACAGACTGATTATGTGACCAATGGTTGTCTTTAATGTTAGTTAGAACAAGTGCAATTATTAATTCCTTATAGACCGGGCATGGGCAAATAAATTAATTTGGAGATGGCTGGCAAATTGACTATTTGTTATTTTTCAGTTTCCTCCAAAATTAGTTTGATATTTTGAAAGCAGTCCTGGGGACTTAGCAGTGGTGCAAGCAGGGCAGTCTGGTCCGGTACGCCATACCAGTAAGATATTTATTGCCGGTACACCATACTGGAAAGACACAGGAGCAGAACGTGGGGCTGCCCAGTGGCCCCACACTGGCAGCTCCTCCAGCGGGGCTGTATGGACTCTAGACAGGAAATGCAGATGTGTGGAAGGGCTGGGGCAGTACAGCTGTGCTGGAGGAGCTGCCGGCATGGGGCCGTCTGGTGGCCCCATGGTCTGCTCCTTTTGCTGCTGCAGTTCTGGAGAGCCCTGTGGTTCAGAAGTCTGCATCCAGTTCAGCAGGAGGACAGAGCCCCCCGCCTAGGTAACGTGGGATGGGGAGAAAGCAGGGGCCCGGGCTGGGGCAGAGCAGAGTCACATGGGGGGTCACATGCCCCCCCTCTAGCTGGTGCCTCCCCTTGTGTCCCTCCCATGAGTCACCTATGCGCAGCGTACCCGTAAGAAATAAATTTTACGCACACCACGGGGACTTAAGAACACGTTCCATTCATTTTAAATGGAAGCAGTGTCAAAATTTCCTAAGACTGCTTCAAAAATCTAAATCCTACAGTTTAAAATAAGACTTGCAAAGTTTTTTTCTATAATGACAAAACTAAGTATAAACATAAACTATATTCATGTGACAATTGTACTAACAGTTAAAAAATTACTTGGGCCGTCAAGCAATAAAATTAATTGCGCGATTAATCACACTGTTAAACAATAATAGAATACCATTTATTTAAATATTTTTTGATGTTTTCTACATTTTCAAATATTGATTTAAATTACAACACAGAATACGAAGTGTACAGTACTCACTTTATATTTATTTTTATTACAAATATTTGCAGTGTAATAAAACAAAAGAAATAGTATTTTTCAATTCACCTAATAAAAGTACTGTAGTGCAATCTCTTTATCATGAAAGTTGAACTTACAAATGTAGAATTATGTACCAAAAAACTGCATTAAAAATAAAACAATGTAAAAGTCTGTAAAATGTAAAAGAGTCTGCAAGTCCACTCAGTCCTACTTCTTGTTCAGCCAATTGCTCAGACAGACAAGTTTGGTTACAATTTTGCAGAAGATAATGCTGCCCGCTTCTTGTTTATAAGGTCACCTGAAAGTGAGAACAGGTGTTCTCATGGCACTGTTGTAGCCAGCATCACAAGATATTTACATGCCAGAGGTGGTAAAGATTCATATGTCCATTCTGATCACGGGTTCTGCTTGATAAGAATCCAAAGCAGTGTGGACCGACACATGTTCATTTTCATTATCTGAGTCAGATGCCGCCAGCAGAAGGTTGATTTTCTTTTTTGGTGGTTCGGGTTCTGAGTTTCCGCATTGGAGTGTTGCTCTTTTAAGACTTCTGAAAGCATGCTCCACACCTTGTCCCTCTCAGATTTTGGAAAACACTTCAGATTCTTAAACCTTGGGTCGAGTGCTGTAGCTATCTTTAGAAATCTCACATTGGTACTTTCTTTGCAATTTGTGAAATCTGCAGTGAAAGTGTTCTTAAAAGGAACAACAGGTGTTGAATCATCATCCAAGACTGCTATGAACATGAAATATATGGCAGAATGCGGGTAAAACAGAGCAGGAGGCATACAATTCTCCCCCAAGGACTTCAGTCACAAAGGTAATTAATGGATTTTTTTTTAACGAGCCTTATCAGCATGGAAGTATGTCCTCTTTTTTCCTTAGCATCTTACAGGCCAAATTGGGACCAACTTTTTATGAACATAAATGGGTTAATATACACCTCTTCTTATTAGGGCAATACCAAATTCCTGGCTGTGAAAAATGTGTCACGGACCATGAAATCTGGTCTTTTGTGTACTTTTACCCTATACTATACAAATTTCACTCGTGTTTCTCAAACTGGGGGTCCCCACCCAAAAAGGGGTCATAGGAGGGGAGCAAGGTTATTGTAAGGGGCGTCACAGTATTGCTATCCTTACTTCTGTGCTGCCTTCAGAGCTTGGTGGCTGGAGAGTGGCGGTTGCTGGCCAGGTGCCCAGCTCTGAAGGCAGTGCCATGCCAGCAGTAGGGCAGAAGTAAGGGAAGCGCTGCCGTACCATTCCACCCTTCTGCACTGCTGCCTTCAGAGCTAGGTGACCCGGGAGTGGGGGCTGCTGGGCCAGAAAGGGCCCGGCTCTCAAGGCAGCAGGGCAGAAGTAAGGGTGGCAATACCATACCATGCTGTCCTTACTTCCGCGTTGCTGCTGGTGGTGGTGCTGCCTTCAGAGCTGGTCTCCCGACCAGCAGCCACCCAGCTCTGAAGGTAGCACCACTGCCAGTAGTAGCACAGAAGTAAGGGTGGCAATACCATGATCCTCCACCTACAATAACCTTGCAACCTCCCCCCCCCCACCTTTTAGGTCAGGACTCCTACAGTTACAAAATCATGAAATTTCATATTTAAATATCTGAAATCATGAAGTGTATTATTTTTAAAATCCTATGACCATGAAATTGACCAAAATGGACTATGAATTTTCTAGGGCACTACTTATTATTAAATACCTACTGACAGATGCAAAGTGAATTCAGCACTTAGAGAGGAATACAGCCATTTGCAGAGGGGCCAGGAGAAAGCCTGTGCACCACTTAAGTTCTGTTTTGGCTAATATGTGAAACAAGTAGTGTATGGCCCTTGCATAGGGGTGAATTTCACATTTTTATATGACAGTGATAGGGAACTGTCATTTTACAAATTCCTAATGGAGGTACTATAGATAATCCCACGTGGATCACAATAAAATATACTGCAATATGTTCTAAAACATTGATTTCTAATCATTACTATTCGTCTGTCCTTCATTGACGTTCTGCATGAGAAAAGTAGATTCCTTTGAAAACCTGTAAAAATGAGAGCACAAAGAGAGAGACGAAAACAAATCTAAGGGGAAAAAAGATAAACAAAACCTCAAATCTTACCATTTTTATTTTAACTTTTTGGTCACTGCAAACAATTTTTTTTTCATTTACAGGTTTTACACAGGTAACATTTTGAATGATGTCAGTATTAGTCATTCTAAACGGGTTTTTTAATTCTATCAAAATTTGGATCAGTCATTGTTACAAATAGAATTGTTGCAGTGTATGTATACAGAGATTGACTGCATTTCTTGAGGAGCTTTATCATAACCTTTCACATGAGTAAGATCGTATCTTGCAGACAGGAAATAAGGCTGAGGTCACAATGTTTAAATAATGTTAAATAATGCCTGAGGTCACAATGTTTCTTCATATGAGCTGTGCTCACATGTAAATAACATGGGGCTTATTTATTTGATTCATGTATCTCTTTTTTAAGAGAGGAATTGAGTTTTGGCTTCAGCCTGTAAAGGACATAATTGATCCATCAGGCCTCTGGACACAGCAAATCACCACTTGCAATTTCTTTGGCTATGTACTCAGTGTGCATGTTTCTGCTATTTATTTATTAAGTGCATTTATAGACATAGTATATAGCAGGGGTTCTCAAACTTTATTGCACCACAACCCCCTTCTGACAACAAAAATTACTGCACGGCCCCAAGATGGGGGACCAAAGCCTGAGCCTGCCTAGCCTCTCCACCCTGGGCCGGGGGCCAAAGCCCCAGGTCTTCAGTCTCAGACAGGGGGCCTGTAACCTGAGCCTTCTAATTCAGCCCAGGGCAGTGGGGCTCAGGCTTTGGCCCTGTGTCCCAGCAAGTCTGTCAGCCCTGGCGGCCCCATTAAAATGGGGCCACGACCCACAGTTTGAGAACTGCTGGTATATAGAGAACCATTGGGTTAAAAGCCAAGGTTAAAGAATACTTAGGTAATTTTGATATATTCAAGTCAGCAGGGCCTGACTAAATTCTTCCAAAAGTACTAAAGGAACTAGCTGATGCAATCTCGGAACCATTAGCAATTATCTTTGAGAACTCAATGAAGACGAGTGAAATCTCAGAGGACTGGAGAAGAACAAACATAGTCCACATCTTTTAAAAGGGGAACGAAGAGGATCTGGGGAATTGTAGACTAGTAAGTCTAACTTCAATACCTGGGGAGATACCAGAACAAATTATTAAACAATCAATCTGTAAGCACTTAGAGAATAATATGGTAATAAGCAGTAGCTAACATAGATTTGTCAAGAAGAAATCATGGCAAATCAACCTAATTTCCTTCTTTGACAGGTTACTGGCTTTGTGAAAAGGAGGGAAGCTGTACATGTGATATATCTTTATTTTTAGTAAGGCTTTTAGCACAGTCCCACATCATGTTCCCATAAGCAGACTAGGGAAATATGCACGCATCTTAATGTAGGCCACAACTGATTGAAAGAGTATAATCAAAGAGTAGTTATCAATAATTCACTGTCAAACTGGGGTGCAGGGTCATTACTAGTGAAACCCAGAGGACTTTGTCCTGAATCTGGTACTAGTCAATATTCTCATTCATGACTTGGTTAATGGAGCGGAGAGCAGGAGGAGTTGTTTGCACTATGGAGGATGGAATTTAGAATTTTAAAACAACCTTGACAAATTGGAGAATTGGTTTGAAATCAACAGGATGAAATTCAGTAAAGACCAAGTACAACTGCTGAATAACTGTGGTAGTACTACTGTGATAGGTGGTAGTACTGCTGAAAAGGGGTTACCGTGGATCACAAATTGAATATGAGGCACCAATGTAATGTAATTGTAATATCACTTTGGGGTGTATTAACAGAAGTGTCATATGTAACACACAGGAAGCAACTGTCCCACTTTACCTGGTACTGGTGCAGCTTCAGTTGTTCTGGGCACCACACTTCTGAAAAAGTTTACACTGCAACAAACAACAAAAAATGGAAACAAGCAAAACACAAAGGCTGGGAGGAAATGAGCAACAACCAAGCAAGATGGACAAGCGGTGATTGGCCATATCCTGCTCATACAAAATTTGAATATGCAATTATTATTTGATAAAAAGATACAGTTATCTAATGTGTGAATGCATAGACTATCCCCAATTAGCCTTCAACCATACTACAGTTGTTGCCTGTAGATATGAGAATAGATATGGATTGGGAGCGATTTGAATGAGGAGTAAGAGCTCTCCATTCATAAGGGGATAATATTGAAGAAGGTATGGAGATGTTTGATGAAGAAGCAGACAAATACTAGGTCAAGGCTGGCATTGTTGGTGCAATGGAGGGGATGGGGAATGACATGTAAAGAGACAATGACCGAGATGTAGAGAGGATCAGAAGTATGCTGGCCTTGAAAGCAAGGACCAGAATTTTGAACTTCATGCAGCGGAGGAAGAGAAAAGACTCCCTGGAAAGATTCAAACAGGAAAGAATTATAGATGTGAAAGATGGGCCTGTTTTCAATTAAAAATGGTGCTATTTCTTAGTAAAACTTTCCAAACTGGAAATTTTATTTAGAGAAGATTAATTTTGTGTCAAAACACAAATACTTTACATTTTCTATCTATCAGTATTAAACTTCATTTTGCAAAAATTCATAAAGAAATAGAGTCAAAAATTACTTGAAATTAAACTATGAAAATATGCACACATTTTTTCCAGTAGGTTTTTAACAAATTCATGACAACCTTGCAGCTTTTTGTCATGTTTGAATAGATTTTTAAACGGTGAGGATAATCCAGTTTGCAAATGAAAGGGAAAATTGAAGTTGCTCAGTCATCAGTAAGACCTGCAACATTCACGTGAATAAACATAGTCTCTAGATTTTATTACTAATTTACAAGAAGAAATGGTCAAGTTCACAATTTGTTCTGAAAAAGAAGGGATGTCAGTATTTTTTGTGGCCTTCCCTCCCTACAGAAGTTTTATGTGGCTTGTTTAGATAAACTTCTCCTGATTATATGTGTAGGCCAGGCACTTAACTCAGTTTACTATAACAGCAGTATTTATAAGAACACCAATTTTGTTTTCCTGTTTCATCCTTGCAGCTAATGGCTGCATCTAATTCTTTGTAAATTGTCAAGAACTGCACTTTCACTTTTTCAAGAGAAGGCATTGTTGGAAGTGACAGGAGCAAGTACTTTTGCATCATTGTGGTTAGGGATTGCATGCAGTGCTTAACTTCTGTTACTGAAATTCTATTTGATAGAGACATAAGCAACATGTTAAATATAACTGTATAAATAAGTGGATATGTAGAACAGACAGCTATCTAACCCAGGTGATCACTGATTAGGCATTATAGTATTGAAGATTCTGAGGGGACAAGAAAATAATCCAAATGTGTGAGTGGAAGTCACCAAAACTAATAGAAGGGTTTAATAGCTCCTAGGAGGGGAGTAGGAAGAATTAAGTTTGGTCAAACAAGGTGACTGAAATCAATCAGTCAGATCAACTTTTTTCCCCTTATGAAAAATTTGTACAGAAATTTGTATTTAGTGGAAACCAGAATAAATTAAATCAGGTTCTTTATAAATTACTCTAAAATACTGTACAACTAAATAATGAGTTCTGAAGGTTTTTTCAGAAAATTCTAACCCTGCTAAAGCTTGGTTTAAAAATTCTGCCGAAAGATTATTCTTTAAGTTCTGTATGATTTTTTCCATAAGGCTTATTTCTCTTTGGCCCAGCTTCATTCCTACTTTAATGCTACTCATGTCAATTACATTTGTTACACCAGATTTTTTGTTGTCCATTTATAGTGAGTGTGAAATAATATAGATGATTGCGGTATTTGGTGTGTAAAGTCCTCAGAGAAGATCAGCATATATGAACAGGAAATTAACTTTTAAAAAAGGCAAGCAACAGAGAAAAGTTTCATACCCAATTAATGGTACACTTGCAGTATTTTGAATAAGTAAAATTTGCTTGATAGCACTCTTCTGAACTTACCAACCAAATGAATAGATGTTTTCTAATGTTTGTTCTCTTCTGATAGTGATTTATTTTTTATGAAATCTTAGCACCCTGTTGCTGTAGGAATTGTTTGAACTTGCATCTCCAGGTACACTGAAAAGTAACTTCCATCCTTCTGTATTTCATTTTTGAGCCACTTTTTAAGAATGTGACTAGTTGGTGGTACCCTTCAAAGCTTGATGAAAATATACAACTGCTGTGCTTCATGATAGTTGCCTGTGATTGCAATCTGTTCCTGGTCAGTACCCCACTTCGATTTACATTTATAAAACCTCATGGGATATCTCTGCTGATTTTTTGTGCCTTTGAGAAGAAGGAACTCACATTTTTTCTGTCATATAATTGAGCAGCCACTGATGTAATTTGCTACTTAATAAATACTTGCCATTTACTGGAATAAAAATTGCGCATATGCCCATCTGCTTCAAGATGCCACTGTAAAAAGGGAAAAAGACTGGTCAAAAACTGTTGTCTTATTTTTCATACATTTGCAGATATTTTTTCAAATTAAACATTTTTATATGCAGTTCTTTAAAAAAATATTTTGATGGACTAAACATGTTCTGTAGGATATTCTACCATTTGAATATGAACATAGTTTTTGAAGAGTAAATAAGTGTCATGTAAAGAGGAAGACACTGAAGGAAAACCTATTTTTCTCAAGTATATTTTAGGTAGATTATGTTAAAGTACCTAAGATTGTATTAAACAAATCTTAAAACATTAGAGTATGTCTTTACGGTACAATATACGTCATTCTAAATGAGTTACATTCACGTTAGAAAACAGCAATTTATGATTAAATTGAATTAAAAACACTGGTTGAATTAAATGAATTTTAATTGAATTAAAAACTCAATTGGTACCAATGTTCATAACACCATTCATTGCAAGGGATCTACACTAATTTATACCAACTGAAGATTAGTCCTATATTTTATTATGTTTTTTCTCCTATGGTGGCACACAAGTATCTGTAATATAATCATAGGCCTGATGCTGCAGTCCACCTACAGCTATACCATAATTTAGAAATGCACTCTGGGTAACTTCAGATGATTGCATATGTGCAAGAGAAAAAGAACTAGAATTGTAATAGGAAGAACAAATAGCATAAGGACTCTGTGCCCTTGAAACTTCTCTGCGT
The DNA here is from genome assembly GCF_015237465.2 of Chelonia mydas. Taxonomy (NCBI): domain Eukaryota; kingdom Metazoa; phylum Chordata; order Testudines; family Cheloniidae; genus Chelonia; species Chelonia mydas. The sequence goes on from NC_057852.1 coordinate 108,563,305, forward strand.
ACTCAAAGACAACACTATTTTAAAGGACAGTGGATCTCATGAACTATGAAATGAAAAAAATGCAGATCAAAATTCATTACCCAAACTGCTAGCAAGACATCTGCAACAAAAACTTGGCTAAAGCAAGTTGAGGCAAAGGTTAGACACTTTACCAGACCACACTGTGTTTTGAGGAGTGCTGTTAAGTTATTAAACTATGCTCCTAATCTTGCAACTGAGTCACCTCAGGCAGACTTTGGGCCCCATATGGAGCCCTGCTGTGCCCTGCGGTTTTAGGCAATAGCTAGTGATCTGGCCATACAAAGACAGGATCGGGTCTATAACTGTACACTTACCACCATTTTATTTACTATTACTATAGTAGAATTCAGAGCTACGAACACCAGAGTTATGAACTGACCAGTCAATTACACACCTCATTTGGAACCGGAAGTATGCAATCAGGCATCCAAAAAAGCAAAAACCGAACAGTACATCACTGTGTTAAACATAAACTACGAAAAAATGAAGGGAATTTTTTTAAAAAAAGATTTGACAAGGTAAGAAAACTGGTTCTGTGCTTGTTTTATTTGAATTAAGATGTTTGAAAGCATCAAAAGGAAAAAAGAAAAGGTTTTACAAATACATGAGAAGCAAGAGGAAGACCAAAGACAGAGTAGGCCTGTTACTCAATGAGGGGGGGAAGCTGGACCAAGCTGGATGAGCAAGCATCTCAGAGAGGTGATTAAGAAAAAGAAGAAAGCATAGAGGGAGTGGAAGATGGGAGGGATCAGCAAGGAAAGCTACCTTATTGAGGTCAGAACATGTAGGGATAAAGTGAGAAAGGCTAAAAGTCAAGTAGAGTTGGACCTTGCAAAGGGAATTAAAACCAATAGTAAAAGGTTCTATAGCCATATAAATAAGAAGAAAACAGAGAAAGAAGTGGGACCGCTAAACACTGAGGATGGAGTGGAGGTTAAGGATAATCTAGGCATGGCCCAATATCTAAACAAATACTTTGCCTCAGTCTTTAATGAGGCTAATGAGGATCTTAGGGATAATGGTAGCATGACAAATGGGAATGAGGATATGGAGGTAGAAATTACCATATCTGAGGTAGAAGCGAAACTCGAACAGCTTAATGGGACTAAATCAGGGGGCCCAGATAATCTTCATCCAAGAATATCAAAGGAGTTGGCACATGAAATTGCAAGCCCATTAGCAAGAATTTTTAATGAATCTGTAAACTCAGGGGTTGTACCGTATGACTGGAGAACTGCTAACATAGTTCCTATTTTTAAGAAAGGGAAAAAACGTGATCCGGGTAACTATAGGCCTGTTAGTTTGACATCTGTAGTATGCAAGGTCTTGGAAAAAATTTTGAAGGAGAAAGTAGTTAAGGACATTGAGGTCAATGCTAATTGGGACAAAATACAACATGGTTTTACAAAAGGTAGGTCGTGCCAAACCAACCTGATCTCCTTCTTTGAGAAAGTAACAGATTTTACTGTCCCTGCTCGCTGCGGAACGAAAAGGATGAACTTTTTTGGGGGGGAGGGATAGCTCAGTGGTTTGAGCATTGGCCTGCTAAACCCAGGGTTGTGAGTTCAATCCTTGAGGGGGCCATTTAGGGATCTGGGGCAAAAATTGGGGATTGGTCCTGCTTTGAGCAGGGGGTTGGGCTAGATGACCTCCTGAGGTCCCTTCCAACCCTGATATTCTATGTTTTTTTAGACAAAGGAAATGCAGTGGATCTAATTTACCTAGATTTCAGTAAGAAGTTTGATATGGTGCCACACGGGAATTATTAGTTAAATTGGAAAAGATGGGGATCAATATGAAAATTGAAAGGTGGATAAGGAATTGGTTAAAGGGGAGACTACAGTGGGTCCTACTGAAAGGTGAACTGTCAGGCTGGAGGGAGGTTACCAGTGGAGTTCCTCAGGTATCGGTTTTGGGACCAAACTTATTTAATCTTTTTATTACTGACCTCGGCACAAAAAGTGGGAGTGTGCTAATAAAGTTTGCCGATGATACAAAGCTGGGAGGTATTGCCAATTTAGAGAAGGACCGGGATATCATACAGGAGGATCTGGATGACCTTGTAAACTGGAGTAATAGTAATAGGATGAAATTTAATAGAAGTGTAAGGTCATGCATTTAGGGATTAATAAGAATTTTAGTTATAAGATGGGGATGCATCAATTAGAAGTAACCGAGGAGGAGAAGGACCTTGGAGTATTGGTTGACCACAGGATGACTATGAGCCACCAATGTGATGTGGCCGTGAAAAAAGCTAATGCGGTCTTGGGATGCATCAGGCATGGTATTTCCAGTAGGGATAAGGAGTTAGTACCGTTATACAAGGCACTGGTGAGACCTCACCTGGAATACTGTGTGCAGTTCTGGTCTCCCATGTTTAAGAAGGATGAATTCAAACTGGAATAGGTACAGAGAAGGGCTACTGCGATGATCCGAGGAATGGAAAACCTGTCTTATGAAAGGAGACTCAAGGAGCTTGGCTTGTTTAGTCTAACCAAAAGAAGGTTGAGGGGAGATATGATTGCTCTCTATAAATATATCAGAGGGATAAATACCGGAGAGGGAGAGGAATTATTTAAGCTCAGTACCAATGTGGACACAAGAACAAATGGATATAAACTGGCCATTGGGAAGTTTAGTTATGAAATTAGATGAAGGTTTCTAACCATCAGAGGAGTGAAGTTCTCGAATAGCCTTCCAAGGGAAGCAGTGGGGGCAAAAGACCTATCTGGCTTCAAGATTAAACTCAATAAGTTTATGGAGGAGATGGTATGATGGGATAACATGATTTTGGCAATTAATTGATCTTTAACTATTCATGGTAAATAGGCCCAATGGCCTGTGATGAGATGTTAGATGCGGTGGGATCTGAGTTACTACAGAGAATTCTTTCCTGGGTATCTGGCTGGTGAATCTTGCCCATATGCTCAGAGTTCAGCTGATCGCCATATTTGGGGTCGGGAAGGAATTTTCCTCCAGGGCAGATTGGAAGAGGCCCTGGGGGGTTTTCGCCTTCCTCTGTAGCATGGGGCACGGGTCACTTGCTGGAGGATTCTCTGCACCTTGACATCTTTAAACCATGATTTGAGGACTTCAATAGCTCAGACATAGGTGAGAGGTTTATTGCAGGAGTGGATGGGTGAGATTCTGTGGCCTGCATTGTGCAGGAGGTCAGACTAGATGATCATAATGGTCCCTTCTGACCTTAATATCTATGAATCTAAGACAATAACAGAAAATGTGGAAATGCCAGAGGTGCTTAATGACTTGTTTCTGTTTTCACCAAGAAGGTTGGTGGTGATTGGGCGTCTAGCATAGTGAATGCCAATGAAACTGAGGTAGGATCAGAGTCTAAAATAGGGAAAGAACAAGTCAAAAATTACTTAGACAAGTTAGATGTCTTCAAATCACCGGGGGCTGATGAAATGCATCCTGGGATACTCAAGGAGCTGACTGAGGAGATATCTGAGCCATTAGCAATTATCTTTGAAAAGTCATGGAAGACGGGAGACATTCCAGAAGACTGGAAAAGGGCAAATATAGTGCACATTTATAAAAAAGGGAAATAAGGACAACTTGGGGAATTACAGACCAGTCCGCTTAACTTCTATACCCAGAAAGATAATGGAACAAATAATTAAGGAATCAATTTACAAACACCTACAAGATAATGAGGAGATAAGTAACAGTCAGCATAGATTTGTCAAGAACAAATCGTGTCAAACCAACCTGATAGCTTTCTTTGATAGGGTAACAAGCCTTGTGGATACGGGGGGAGCGGTAGAAATGGTATATCTTGACTTTAGTCGCACTGTCTCGCATGACTTTCTCATAAACAAACTAGGGAAATACAACTTAGATGGAGTGGGTGGGTGCATAACTGGTTGGAAAATCGTTCCCAGAGAGTAGTTATCAGTGGTTCACAGTCTTGCTGGAAGGGCATAACGAGTGGGGTCCCACAGGGATTGGTTCTGGGTCCGATTCTGTTCAATATCTTCCTTAATGATTTAGATAATGGCATAGAGAGTACGCCTATAAAGTTTGCGGACAATACCAAGCTGGGAGGGATTGCAAGTGCTTTGGAGGCTAGGATTAAAATTCAAAATGATCCGGACAAACTGCAGAAATGGTCTGAAGTAAATAGGATGAAATTCAATAAGGACAAATGCAAAGTACTCCACTTAGAAAGGAACAATCAGTTGCACACATACAAAATGGGAAATGACTGCCTAGGAAGGAATATTGCAGAAAGGGATCTGAGGGTCAGAGTGGATCACAAGCTAACTATGAGTCAACAGTGTAACACTGGTGCCAAAAAAGCAAACATCATTCTCGGATGCATTAGCAGGAGTATTGTAAGCAAGACACGAGAAGTAATTTTTCCGCTCTACTCGGCGCTGATTAGGCCTCAACTGGAGTATTGTGTCCAGTTCTGGGAGCCACATTTCAGGAAAGATGTGGACAAATTGGAGAAAGTCCAGAGAAGAGCAACAAAAATGATTAAAGGTCTAGAAAACATGACCTATGAGGGAATATTGAAAAAACTGGGTTTGTTTAGTCTGGAGAAGAGAAGACTGAGAGGGGATGTAACAGTTTTCAAGCACATAAAAGGTTGTTACAAGGAGGAGGGAGAAAAATTGTTCTTTTTAACCTCTGAGGATAGGACAAGAAGCAATGGGCTTAAATTGCAGCAAGGGTGGTTTAGGTTGGACATTAGGAAAAACTTCCTAACTGTCAGGGTGGTTAAGCACTGAAATAAATTGCCTAGGGAGGCTGTGGAATCTCCATCATCGAGGACTTTTAAGAGCAAGTTGGACAAACATCTGTAAGGGATGGTCTAGATGATACTTAGTCCTGCCTTGAGTTTATAGGACTGGACGAGATGACCTCTTGAGGTCCCTTCCAGTTCTATAAATTTATATGGCTCAAATGCATCTGGATACCTGCATAACTTCCTTTGATTTCAGCGGGATTCAGTTTTTATCCTGTACTGGAGGGTAGGATTTGCCCCATAATTTGTTAGAAATAGTGTCTAGATTGTTCCCCTCTATTCGACATTGGTGAGGCCTCATCTGGAGTACTGTGTCCAGTTTTGGGCCCCACACTACAAGAAGGATGTGGAAAAATTGGAGAGAGTCCAGCGAAGGGCAACAAAAATGATTAGGAGTCTGGAACACATGACTTATGAGGAGAGGCTGAGGGAACTGGGATTGTTTAGTCTACGGAAGAGAAGAATGAGGGGGGATTTGATAGCTGCTTTTAACTACCTGAAAGGTGGATCCACAAGGAGTAATGGTCTCAAGTTGCAGTGGGGGAGATTTAGGTTGGATATTAGGAAAAACTTTTTCACTAGGAGGGTGGTGAAACACTGGAATGCATTACCTAGGGAGGTGGTAGAATCCCCTTCCTTAGAAGTTTTTAAGGTCAGGCTTGACAAAGCCCTGGCTGGGATGATTTAGCTGGGGATTGGTCCTGCTCTGGGCAGGGGGTTGGACTAGATGACCTCCAGAGGTCCCTTCCAGCTCTGATATTCTATGATTCTATGAACTCTTAACCAGAGCAACCAGGCTTTATAGGGTCTGGATGAACTGGTTTTGCACAAATATGTGCAACATGGATTTGAAAGTTATGCTTGAACTTAAACTTTGTTGGGTTTATATTCTAAATAGGGCAGTGTGTGTAAAAAGAGTAAAATTTGTATAAAATTCCGTTGTGACCTCCAACAACCTACTATCTCAAGAGAACACTTGAAAGTCCTCCCAAGCAATTTTAGTACAATTCTTCTCCATTATCATCAGAAGACCCACTCTGTAACAACCAAGTTTTACTTTCTGTGTTCATCTATGACCAGTTTCACTGTAGACTCGGAATCCACTCGAGCACAGTGGTCACCACAACAAATTAATCCATTCTTTCCATAACATACCCCACTGCTACACCTCTCCCACCACACACGCTTACTTCCTGCAATAAGGGTGTGATACCGGAGTGCGGATATGGGATTAATCATTTATTTCTTGATCCAAGTCATATGGCATGAGTCAGGGGTACAAAAGCTTATATCCTATCCCATGGCGTTGCTTACTAACCAACTCTAGGGGTATTGTTATAAATGCAAAAGAAAAAAACGAATTGGCACCAACCAAAAAAAACCCCAACCCATTTCTCCCTGCCCCTCCCCCCCTCCCCCGCTCAACACACTTCTGCCCACACACATACTGCTCCCTAGGAATTCTTAGCTGCTTCCTCTGCTCCCCTACTGAGCTCAGGCTGGATCTGCTTCTTTTTCCATCCATGCTTTTTCATGTTTTCACATGCAGTTGTGTGCACATACTCGCACCTGAAGAAGCATATGGATTCATGCACTCCTGTGTGCATAGTAAGCCAAGCAGAGGGCTGATGGATGTTGCTGCTCCAGAGCCAGTCTTTCTACCCAGTGAACTTCTGGCTACACTCCTAGGCGTGGGAGAGTAAAAGATAGAGCATCAGGATAGATGCTATTGGACAATGGCCTCCTGAGAGCACAGAGCAAGCAAGCCTTCATCTAGCAGGAGACAGCAGTGGAAGGAGAGAGGACAGCAACAGGAGTCATCAGTTGAGCTATTGGCGCTCTGCTTCTGCTTAGCTCAACCCTAATAGGCTGGTCCCAAAGCACCAGGTATGGCAAGATTTGCCAATAGTTGCAGCACTTACACCCCTGCATCCACATTTCAACCTAGCTGTTGGGTCATTTGGTTTCCCAGTAGCTTTTATCTGAACCATACTTGGGTTTAAATTATAAGCGGGGAGAAGCAGCCCATGAACTGATGCTTGTTTTTCATAGACAAATATTATTTTGAGATGCTGACAAAGCGTCAGCTGAATTTGGTGTATTCCCTACCTTTTATACTGTACTCTGTAAAGAGTGCTGTTTCATTAGTCTTCTCAAGCCATCGTCAAGGCAGAGCAAAGTGTAACGAAGAATGAGATGTTACAAGCCGATGAGCTACACCTCTTCAATTTTACTATCATTAGTTTAAGTTAATCAGGCAGCCTATTTTTGAACCTCTTATTCAAAAGAGAGAACACAGGGTCAGAATGTGTTTTATAGACGAGCTTTATCATTGTCAGAGTTCTATGGCTAGCATAGACTATTTCTTATCACCAATCAGGTGCAAAATAATGAAATTGCCATCTTACTAACAGTCACAGAAAAATAAATTTGCCATGGCAGAACAAAGTATTCTGGAACATGCACTCATATATTCCTTTGACAACCTTAACTATTATAGCAAAGATCATTACGAAAGTAATAATTTTGCCTTACTTCAATGCTTTACATTCAGAATGTAGGTCTGTTTTTATTTTGTAGAAAAATAGTGCTGTCTGATTTTTGCTTTTAAATTTGGTTGAACCTCTGCATCAGTGGGTTCCATTATCAATGTTTTTTATCCAAAAGGACCAAATAAGTGTTTACTATGGTTAGAAAAGAGTACTGTATGTATCTAACTTCCTTCTGAAGTTTTCTTTCCATTTTTCTCCCCACTTATTTGCATTAGATTTTCATCTCGGTTGCATCAGTGTGTAAATCTGGTGTAATGTCAGTGAAATTATTCCAGGTTTACACCACTGTAACTGATATCAAAATCTGATCCATTCATCATTATCCTGGTCTCCTCCATTGCAGATGGTGCAGCTTGTGTAACTCATGGCATTACTGTACTTTATTTCTGGTTTTATTTAGGAAAACCTGGATTCCCTTTTGAATCCATCAGGTACTTAAATTTATACTTAAGGGAGTTACTACAGACTTTGGGGTCACTGAAACCCCAGGGATCTTTCCTGACCCCAAGAGCTCACCAGATGTCTGCCATTAGACACACAAACACTTTCTGAGTGACTGTGGGGATTTTCCACCCCCCTTGTTGCCGTGGGATAAGGAGGGCACATTGGGGCAGCAATGACCCGGTGCCCCAAATAACTTGTGATAGAGTGGATGTGGGAGAGGCAGGAGACAGAATTTTGGAGGTGTGGGAGGGAAGAGAAGTTAAGACGTTCCTAATATCACCTTAAATATTTAGACTGTACCTTTTCTGCTGTTGTCTGTTTTGTTGTCTTGGACTGCAAGTTCTTTAAGGCAGGACTTTCTCTTACTGTGCTTTTGCAGCACCTAGCACTACAAGGGTCTGTGAAGGTATAAGGAATACCATTCCTCTGAGGTCAGAGGCCTGTAGTTAGCTGCCTGATTAGCCCTGCCTGCTGCTCCTGGGAAAATGACTTGTCTTGCACTAATTCAGTTCATATTATCCTTTGACTGAATCCACTTTTAACTGATCAACAGTAGACTTTTGTTATTCTGGGGATACATTCCAAGCTCATCAAATGCAATGCAGGCTTCAAACTCCTTGGACTTTGGGCTGTAATTCCTAAAGGGAGAAAGTGAGCTTTTAATAAAACCAATAACTCATCACCGCTTTGAATTCTTGTTCAATTGGTTTATTGCCATGGGCATGATTAAATAAAATGAACTATAGAAAATTGCTACTGTGGTATGTAGTCCCAGAACACCATAACATTGGTCTGCACAGTAGGTGTGTCTTCAGGATCCTGTCAAGGAGAAATGCAAAATAGGGTTACACAACAACTTCACAGAAACAAGAGCTCAGAACTTTAGTTGTCCTAACTCATTATTAATATTTACTGTTTGTATTAAAGTAGTGTTGGGCCTCACTGTGCAGACATATAGTAAAAGTAGTCACTCCCCTGCAGCACATAAGGCTTGTCTATACACTCAGGAAAGTTAAGCCGAATTAACTAAAGGTGTAGATTTTAAAATGCATAAGTTAAAGTGCATTAAGCCCCTGTGTGGGCACTTTCATTCACAAGTAAAGTGGTCTTAATTCAGTGAATGAAGCTAAACTGAGCTTTGCTTTATGTCTGAATGAGTGTACCTGAACAGGGTTTAATGTGCTCTAACTAATGCAATTAATGTGTAAGCCCTAAAGGTGGGAATTTAAAGTGCAGAGATGAAATCCACCCTGCGTCAGGGCCCAGGGCAGCAGCATAGTTCTTCCAGAGCTACTACATTAGCATAGGATGGAATAGTAGGTACTGTACTTCTTAATCACTTGCTTATTGTATCAGGACCAATGATTCCATGAAAATAAAGATTCTGTGGTCTCGACCCTGGCTTACCCATAAGCACACTTCTTTCTCTGCTGGTCTCCACAAAACTGCTGCTGAGACCTCCTTTTGACAATGCACAGGAGATGTGGAACTGTTCCTCTCTCAGTTCCCCCACTGCCTCAGTGCAGGGTTAATTGGTGCAGGGGGTCTTGTGCTGGCCTTTCACACCATGGCTGAATTTCACCTTTATTCTCTGCACCTCAGTTTCCTCATCTGTAAAATGCGGATAATAAGCTACCTCACAAGGATGTCCTCAACCTTAATTAATTCACATTTGCATTGAGATTCTTAAATGAAAGACATTGTATAGTATGGCAAAGTGATATTATTTATTGTATGTTTTACACCCATATGCATGTCTATCGGAATCTTTTGATATTCAGATGTACTATTCTCTTAGATCAGGGGTGAGCAAACTACAGCCCATGGGCCACATCTGGCCCATCAGACCATTTAATCTGGTCCTCAGCTCCCTCCAGGGAGCGGGGTCGGGGGCTTGCCCCACTCCACGTAGCTCCCAGGAAGCAGCTGGCATGACCCACCTCCGGCTCCTACCTAGTACGCGGAGGTGTGGCCAGGTGGACAGGGCAGTATGAAGTGCTGCCTGGCCGCACCTCAGAGCTGGAGGGGGGACATGCTTCTGGGAGCTGCTTGTGGTAAGCATCTGGAGCCTGCACCCCTGACCTCCCCCCCGTGCCCCAATCCCCTGCCACAGCCCTGATCCCCCTCCCATCATCCATACCCCTCAATCCCAGGCCAGAGCCCCCTCTTGTACCCCAATCCCCCATCCTCAGCCCCACCCCAAAGCCCGCACCCCCAGCCCTCCCCCTGCACCTCAACCCGGAACCCCCTCCTGCACCTGAACTCCTCATTTCTGGCCCCACCCAAGAGCCTGCACCCCCAGCCATAGCCCACACCCCTACCCCCAATTTCATGAACATTCATGGCCTGCCATACAATTTCCATACCCCAATGTGACCCTCAGGCCAAAAAGTTTGCCCACCCTTTTCCTAGATATTGGTTGATGTTTACCCCTAGTTCTTCTGAGTAAGCAGAGTTGTTTTTGCTTAACCACTGTTTTCTTCAGTGACTGAATCTTGGTTCTTGAAGTACAGATAGGATAGAATTTACAAATGAAGAAGAATAAGTTGGTTCAGTTCTTCTGCTGTTATTGTTGTTCCCTTGTGCCAGAGGTTCCCACTTGGTCAGGTCTGATGTTTTCACTGGGTCACTGAGTCACTTTTTCAGCTGCTTTGGAGAGATTTGTGCCCTGGGTGGGCAGGCTTAATAAAAAAAATTCTCACAGCTACGTGCACATCAGATAGAGAAACAATACCCCCTCTGGTTTCTGCCTCCAAGGACTTAATAGTGTTTCCTGAACTCCTCTCTCCTTTTCTCTTATGCACTTTTAAGCAACCTGTTTTTCCCAAATACTGCACTTTTATTTCACATGGGACTGGCACTGGACTTTTTTTTTTCAGATGCTACTTCTCTGTCTCCTGCTACATGTTGTCAGCTACATTCTGATTTGACTTGCACACTGGTATAACTCTAGAGCAGCTGTTTTCAAACTCTGGGTTGCGACCCAATAGTGGGTCGAAGAATGGAAGGCACTGGGTTGCGGCGGCTCTGGTCAGCATGACCGACGGGGCCATTAAAAGACCGGACCTGCTGCTGGCCGCTTCCAGGGTGCAGCGTGGTCCTCATACCAGGGCAGGTGGGAAGCCTGCCTCTGCACCCAGGTTGCGCCGCTGACTGGGAGCCGCCAGAGATAAGCCCCTGCCCCAAACCCCTCATCCCCGGCCCCACACCAGAACCTGCACCCAGAGCCCTGACCCCCTCCCGCACCCCAACACCCTGCCCAGCCCTGAGAACCCCCAAACCTGGAGCCCCTTCTTTCACTCCAAACCACTCATCCCGGTCCCCACCCCAGAGCCTGCACCTCCAGCCCAGAGCCCTGACCCTCTCCCACACCCCAACCCCCGCCCCATCCCTGAGCCCCATCCCACCCCTGAACCCTTTATTCCCGGCCCCACCCCACAGCCCTCACCCCTGCACCCCGACCGACTGCTGCAGCCCTGAGCCCCTCCCACAGCCCAAACCCCTCATCCCCAAGTTGCAGGCCCTAATGGCTGAGCCGCCTTACCTTGAGTTGTCCAAGGATAAGGTAACACTACAACCACATGCAAAGTTTTTAGTGAAGGTGGTCTCTCAGTTTCATCTGAATCGGGCATTGTATTTACCTGTGTTTTTTCCTTAAGCCACACTCTAGCCTTTTATCTACAGAGGGCTAAGCAGTTTCATTTTTTGCCTAGCCTGTTTGTGTCATTTGCAGACCTCATGAAAGGAAAAGCAGTCTCTGCACAGACCATCTTTAGATGGATAACATACTGTGTCAAGGCTGCATATGAGATAGCTTTGGTTACACCGCCTCAGCAGATATGGGCTCACTCCATGAGAATGACATTGATAGCATTCCTGAGTGACATTTCCTTAGTGGATATTTGCAGGGCAACCATGTGGTCATCCATGATCCATTTACGGACCATTTTGCTATTACTGTATCTTCCAGAGTAGACGCAGGCCTCGGAAGAGCAGTCCTGTGATTCCTATTTCAGTAGACTCTGAGCCCCATCTCCAGATTGGGGTACTGCTCATGAGTTAGCTAAGTGGAATACACATCTGCATTGACTCTAAGAAGAAACAGTTATTTACTGTAACTGTGGTTCTTTGAGATGTGATGCAGATGTGTATTCCATGACCCATCATCCGTTCCCTCTGCATTGGAATCTTCTCTCATGGGCTTTTGATGTGAAGGAGCTGAGGGGGGTCAGGGCTGTGCCACTTCATATAGCCAGGAGAGAGACCAAAGCCATGAGGTACGAGGGCCGCCCCTCTACGGGTACTGCCTAGCAAAAGTCTCTGGCTCCGGCATGCTGGGCGTGGACACATTTAAGTGGAATACACATCTGCATCACATCCCGAAAAACAGTTACAGTAAGTAACCATTTCTTTTTCATAATATTATTTATTATTTGCGTGATGGGTCCACTCACCACTGCGGTGCCTCCTGCTGGCCATCATGGGGATTAGCTCTGCCAGACAGTGTACCTTCTCCAGGTGGTGCCTCTCCTGTCATCTTTTCTACCTGCAGACACACCTCAGTCCAAGTACCTCAGCATCCTCTTCATGACTCAGCCCTTCAGCCCTGTCACCACCTGTGTTTCCCACTTCCAGGGTTAGGTATCAATGTCTAATGGTCGAGCCACTTCCTTAGTGGCGAATGGGAGGGAACCCGGGTCTGCCCCACTACTCTGGGTCCCGACCGGGTCCCGACCCAGGTACCCGATAGATAGCAGCCTCCTGCTATGTCTCCTTAACTTCCTTCAATGCTACTTCAATTCTCTGGGTCAGTTCCCCATGGCCCCAGCACCTTCTTCACCCTCTTCTCCGGCCAGTCAGCTAGGAGCTCCCTGTTTGACCCCCACCCCTGCCAGCAACTGCTCTGTCCAAGGTGCTACCCTTGCTGCAACCTGCTAGGAACACAGTCCTCCATCCTTGGGCTACTAGCTATTAGCCAGGATGGGCAGGGATGCAAAACTGTGCTCTGAAGTGCCCCTAGCCTCTGTTTGCCAAAATCTAGAAATGGACGACAGGGGATGGATCATTTGATGATTACCTGTGTGTTCATTCCCTGTGAAGCACCTGTCATTGGCCACTGTCAGAAGACAGGATACTTGGCTAGATGGACCGTTGGTCTCACCCAGTATGTCCGTTCTAATATTCTTATGTTCCTTCAGCAACTCACTCTGCTCTTCCCTGTAGTTCCTTTTGTACTAGCCCACTGGGCCCTGATTGGCTTCTCCATGAAGCCTCCCTCCTATTGGTTGCTTCCTCCACCTGCTCCATAGGCTGCTAGGAGGACTCACCTCCCCTGCTCCTTTCTGGGACGGGATGTGGCAGGACCCCCAGGCCTCCATTAACCCCTTCCACTTGAGTGTGGGGTGAACACTGGGTCACTGAACTGTATTTTGCTCATTTTATTTAGAGCTGCATAGAACTGCTTTTTGGTCTCTCTTGCTTTGAATTTGAGACTGATGGCACAAAATGTCCTCTAAAAAAATTAGCAAATAAAATGCCATGGAATATATGTTGGGAGATTTTATTCTGCCCTAATGTGGAAAGTTATTCAAGGGACTCTTGGAGATGGCAAATTTGAGTGAACTGTGAGTATAGAAAAGAATTTGATAAGGATCCTTTTTCCCATTACATTATAGCTATGGGCAGTATATATTACCTGTATTTTCTGATCATCCACAACCCCTGATCCAGCACTGAGTAGGAGAAGTGAATTTAATAACTGGCTTCCCACAAAACAACATTGTTATCAAAATGCTAAAACAAACAAATTGAATATTCTCCAGATAATCTAATCTACTTTAAACACATGCCAGATATTAAACTGATATAATTGTCTGATAGTGATAGGTGAATTCAGAGTTGAAACTTAAATGAAAAATAATCCTGTTTTTATGCAAAAGGTCACTGGCAGCATTTTTTACTGCAGTAATAATCCATATAAAACATTTCCCTTCAAAGCTGATGTGGGTATGGCATTGTTAATTGTCCTATGATTTCAAAAACTCCGGTGGCTGCTCAAGAAATTTTTTGTTTTCAGATTCAAATTTTGTTGAACCCTTGGTAAATTGATGTCAGATGAGCTATTGGTTGTCAAATCATAAATATGCTTTATTAAGATAAAAAGTAGTCATCTAAGAAATATGTATATAATGAGATCTGTTTACTCCCTTAGAGCTGGGGGCGGGGGGTTCAGTATCATGTGATGCAGGAAGCTTTCATTTTTTTGTTCAATAAATGTGATCTGGGCACTCCTCTGTATTTGGCTGCAATTAACTTTTGGTTAGCTATAGGCATATAGAACTTAAGAATAAAATTCCTGATCACTTGCTTTGTTTTTCTTCTTTTAGGAATAATCCTCTACTGTTGTATGAGTTATCAGAGAAACAGATGTACAATATTTATAATTATTTTTTCACATACTCTGTTTTATGTATATTTTAGACAGACATGAAATTTGGAGAATCCAATTCATTCCATTATATATAAACATTTTATTGAACTTTATGCAGTTTACAATATAATCTAATTTTATATACATTGTGATGTGATGTTAAATAATTGGTCAGTGGTTGTAGGCTTGTAGGTTGTAGGTCAGTGGTAATGAGGTTTACATTCTAATCTCTTTGAAACTCTATCCTCAAAACTGCTTGCTGCAGTCAAAATACTAGTTGTTTGCCAAGTTTAGTCAAAAGAATTTTCAGAAAATTCTGGGCTCAGTAAATCTTAACACCGTGAGAAGTACTGACTGAAATATTACTTGGCATTCAATATAAGTTCATTTACAAGTCATCTTTGATAAATATGCCTGTCTATAGTTATGTAACTTAAAAATAAATCTCTCCCATGAGGAAATAATTAACTGACAGGTTTGATACTTATATATGAAATTATATGATAACGAGGCCATGTACAGATTAAATATAGTAGGCAACTTCATAATAAATTGATCTAATTTGAGAGATTGTCTGAAATCTGTTATTCAAGTATCACTTCCTATAAAAGATTACGTAAGAGTATTTGCTGTAAAATACTACCGTCATCTTAGTTAATGAGGTGTTTTTGATTGGTTAGAACATGGAACTTGGAGCCAGAATGCCTGGTTTCTATATTTTACTCAGCCAGTGATTTCTTATGTGATCTTGGACACGCCACTTAACATCTGGGTATCTCTGTCTACCCCTCTTTAAGATGAATGCCTTACTTTAGCAGGTAGTAAGTCTTAATAAACATTCGGGAAGTCCTTTAAGATCCTTATGTTAAAAGTGCTCTATATGTACCTGTTATAAAACACAAACGAAACTTCAGCAATTCTGGTTCACAACTCTGATCTTTGGGTCCTGGGTCCACAATCCAATATAGATGTCTGAACTGGAAAAGAGGTGGGAAAAGTTCTGGTTGGTTCCCAGATCCACTTGCACTCTCTGGTGGGCTCTTTCAGACTTTGAGGGGTTTTGGAGAAAGGTAGGAAACTTCTCTCTAATTGGTCTGTTCATCCTGACCTGCTTTTTAGGTAACGAAGTACATTATAGGTTTCTGAATTGCATTATTCACATTATCCAATCGATGACAAATATGTGTTACAGATACTTCTTACTACAGTTTTAGTGGAAGAAAATGCAGTTTGTGATTCCAAAATCAGCTGCATATATGTTTAGTAAAGAGTGTCAATCCATTTTATTTTAGCCATGGGCATTCCGAATAGATGGAATTTTACCTCTTACCTTGTTTTATCTTTTTGTAATATGGCTCAGGTTTCTAAAATAATAGTTTTCCAGCATAACACTTCAAAGAGCCTGCTGTTAAGTGAGCTCCCTTTAATGAAGTGAATGATTTTAACTGCTTCCTTCAGTACTGCCATAAGATCAGGAGGAATACCCTTGGACGCCAAAGCTTTGCGGTGAATGAAACAATGATTCCAAACAATGTCATTGCCAGCTGCCTCACAGTTTTTTTCACAACTCCACTGTTCTTTCCGATCATATTTGCTGCACCCTCACTTGTTATTCCTTTGCAGGTACCCTATTCCAGTTTGTATTTTCCAACTACGCAGTCATTCAGTGCATTAAATATCTGTGCCCCCATTGTATTCGTTGGTAGGGTCAGACAACACAGCAAATCCTCCTTAAAATCATCGTGCCATACAAACCTCACATAAACTACAGCATTGTGCAATCTGAAATATCAGTACTTTCGTCAAGCTGTGTAGCAAAATCCCCACCTGACTGTAACCGCACTACAAGTTGAGCTTCGAAATTCTCTGCAATAGCATGTATTCACTGGGAGACTGTGTTATCACTGAGAGGAATACTTTTCAATTTTTCAGCAAACTTCTCATCAAAAATTGTCCGCACCACATCCACAGATGGAAGAATAACTTTTTCAGCAACTGAACTGGAAGAATAACTTTTTCAGCAACTGTATGGGCCATTTTCTCTTTTGGCACACGATATGCAACTAAATATGATGCCAGTTGTGCTTTATTGTTCAAGGTGGTTGACCGGCTGAGAACCTGACAAGTTCCCGTTGCTTCCTTTGAAAATAGTCCAACGGTTTATCCATGGGTTGTTTCTAAATGTCTCATCAACTTTGATGGCTTTAAACTCTTGTTTGCAAACACTTCAGTGCAAATAACACATCGGTCCTTTGGTTCTTGGTTTGCTTTAGCACAATTGATGAAGCCATATTTCAAGAAATCAACACTGTGCTGCCTTGACCATGATTTTTTCATTTTAGTTCGCTATTCAGATGAAGTGGAAGCAGCCTGTTCATTTTTACCGTTAGAATTTTCGGTTGTGCATGACGTACTTACACTTTCCCTCGCAGATGTTGATGGATTTGATGGTTGTGTTTCCAATCTTCTTTTTCTTCCAAAACGATCCATATTTTCCAGCTTTTTTGGTGTTTATCAAAAATTGTGCAAAAATCTTAGTCTCCACACAGGAGTGGGTGAATCAGAAAAGCAATTTAGCTTACCTCTGGCAGCTCCCGGGCAGCAGCGCAGTGTGGGTGCTAAATCTTATAATAAATCCTTTTTTAAAAATCTTCTCTATGAAAGAAGAGAAGGGTGGAAGCTATTTATCTGCATGCATGACTATTGTGGAGGCAGATCCTCACCTGGTGTAAATTGACATTGCTCCATTGAGTTAGGATGATTTATGTCAGCTGAGGGTCTTGCCTATGTGTTGGGTCTACAAATAAATAAATAAATAAATGCCCATACAGATAGCTAATTAAGGACACAACTAGCCTTTTGTATAAAGGTAGGATTTTCAAGAGCACCTAAATAATTTAGGAGCACAAGTCCCACTGATCTTCACTGGGGGTTGTGTTTCAAAGGTGCTGACGATTATAAATACCCCCATTCTAAGTCAATTTGCATGTATATCACAATAACTGAGCATTCAATCAGCAGGACACTTTTATTGCAGTACTGAATTTGAACTTCCAACTTTAAAATTTGGCCCATACAGTGGGGAGCGTGGACAATTTTATTTGATTAATGTAAGAACTCTTCTGAATCTTCATGACTGGAATTCTAGTTAGCATACATGATATAATGTGTTTTATTCATTTCTACCCTGACTTTCATATAATAATAATAATACTTTGCACTTACATGGTACCTCTTCATCCAAGAATCCATTGCTTTACAAACTTTCAGCAACTGAACCTTTCTTTCAAAACCCATGGGACATTAACTAAGGGCTCGTCAGCTAAGAGTGATTGTGAAAGGAGGTGTGGGGAGGAGAGTTTAAGAGGGGGAGGATTCAGAGCTCTGTTTTAGCCCCTTTGAGTTTGAGCTGATGTCCAGACATCCTCAAGATAAGAAGATGTCTGAGGAGATTTTAATTTGGACAGAAAGGAGACAGGTCTGTAATAGTGAGGCAGATCAGAATATGAATCTTGAAAACTTCACCACCTGGTTGAAGTACAGCATTTTGACAAGGTAATAGGTACCAGTATGAAGCAGTGTGCCTTGAATTAGATACATAGTTTACACAACAAACATAGCTTCTTTTCTATTGGTGCAAAAATGGATGAACTGAGTGCAGCATCGTCGCGTATTCTGTCCTTTGAAAAAGTCCCTTTCTGCCACCATGCAAGTCAAACTTAGTGGCTCAAATGGTAGTAGAAAGTGAACACAAAAGAGACAGAAGCCCTGCCAAGGAGAGTTCATTGAAATATTTGAATGCATGTCGCTCCCCTTGTCTAGCTGTCCATGCTGCCTCTGACTGAATCCAGCAGAGCTCAGGGTTCCTATCCTAACTCAGAATTACCAGACTCTTGAGTCGGAGCCAGGGCTGGCTCTAGGCACCAGCAAACCAAGCATATGCTTGGGGCGGCACTTTTCAAGGGGCAGCACTCTGCCCCCCCCCCTTTTTTTTTTTTGCACTTGGGGCGGCAAAAAGCTAGAGCTGGCCCTGGTCAAAGCAGAGCCACAGGGCCTGGTTTCTCACTCCCTTGCAACTTGTGTATTCATTGGCACCTGTTCAAAGTGGGGACACAGACTTCGGCAGTATTTTACACCTACCTTGCACTCATTTTCTGCAGGTGTAGAAACTACTCAGGGTGCAAATTGCAAAGTAGCAGAAAAGCAGGCTTGCGCTGCTGCTTTGACACCTGCAGTTAATTATTTTCACAGGCTTGCAGTAGGAGAGCAATTATGAAACAGACTGCCTCTCTTCTAATCTAAGCAAGGTATATGTGCATCTGTCTCCATGGTATCTAAGCTCCAAAAACCATAATTAAGATCCGCAGAGATGTGCACAATATGTCCCTTCCAATCTAGGTGGAGGCACACAATCGGCTTTACGCAGCTCTTGCCTGCAGGCACCACCACCACCACCCCCGCAGCTACCATTGGCCGGTTTCCCGCCAATGGGAGTGCGGAGCCAGTGCTCAGGGCGAGGCAGTGCACAGAGCCCTGTGGCCCCCCTTCCCAGAAGCCAAACCCTCTTTTGGCCGCTTCTGAGGTGCAGCGTGGTGTCGGAAAAGGTAGGTGCTAGCCTGCCTTAGCTGGGCAGCACTGCCGACGGGACTTTTAATGTCCCAGTTGACGGTTCTGACCAGAGCCGCCATGACCCAGCACCTTATATGCCGCAACCCAGTGGGTTGCGACCCACGGTTTGAAAAACACTGGTTTAAAACTTTCCATAAATTTTTTCAGTGACAGTAGTGCTTTCCATCTAGTGACTCCCTGGATTATTGGGACACTTGCTCGGGGTAAGTTAATGTTCTTAGAATCTTTTCAGTCGGTAGCACAGGAAACAACAACTCTGTGGAGAATGCTTTGGATGAAACTCTCGTATCCATATTGGCATTATGTCAGTCTGGAAAGCACTGAATGCTTAACTAGAAAAAGAATAAATTAGGATGAAAAGCACTGGAGGGTTGCTTCCAGTTTCAGCTAGTTTGTCAGGAGATACTTATAGACCAACAAAAGAAGCAGTAATAAGGCTGTACCAATAATTAATTAAGGAATATGTTACGAATCATGCTCATAATAATATATGTTGTTGCTAATACAGTGTCAGGAAAATAAGGGATTTTAAAGACTTAGTTTACATATAGGAAGAGCCATGGAGAAGTCAACATTCATCAACAGAGAAAAGTTAACAATAATGATTGATTGTTTCCCAATGGATAAGGAGGAGATACCATGGTTATGGTCATGTGTATAAACCTAAATAGTCTAGAGATTTGTAGCCAATTATTGTATCAAAGGCTCCATGAAAACTCAGCATCCTCATTATTCCCTAGCAGGATGACTGCAACATCTAGTGGCTATCTCCAGGGTTCCCTTTAAGGAAGGTTCCCATATGCAATGGCGGGGACCAAGGAAAAATTATTCAGTTTAGGGCAGAATTAACTTTCAGAGGGGTAGGGAGGGAAGAGGACGGTATTTCCTTGGGCCAGTGAAGGAATAATACTTTCCCCCCATCCTGCCAATTTACCTACCTATTCTCGCAACATGGGTCCCTGGCCCTACAGTAGTATCTTAGCTGTACATCTGAAATTTATATTGGCAAATGTCAACTTTTTAATGATGACCACTATTTAATGTACTCTTTGTTAATATATAGAAACACTCTTAAATGGGTAACCACCAGTAAGGTGTTCCCATGTTTAAGAACTCTGTTGGGGTACCATTAAAAGCTACTGAATATCAAAGCCCTGAATTTGAGATACCCCTCAAAATGCATTCACAAGAAAATTGCTAATGACATTTCTTTGTAATGAATCACAAGCAAAACTGAACTTTGAATGAAAAACCTATGTTTAAAGAAGATGAGAAATATGGACATTAAAGAATCGTCATTTTTTTATAATACCCTTTCCCTTTTCTAATAGATTAAGAGGAGCACAGAATAACATACACTAATCTGTAGCATTGAAATATAAAATGAAGAGTTGTTAATGGTCAGATTAGGAGCTTTGATAGCTATATTTTAATGATTTGTAATTATGTATAGTGATTGAGTACAGATGAGGTAACACTTAGGCCAAGGCTTTGCTGGCATAAGTGTTTTTTTGCCAATTCTTCTTTTATATAGACTTTCTAATATGCTTAAAATGTTGTTGCTGACAGAACAAAGGTAACATGTTGTGCAAACATGTAATGATAGATTAAAAAAATAACCTTTTTTTCTGGAAAGACCCAAGACAGGATGACACAAAACAACATGACCCAGAAACTCAGACCACAGGAAAAATATCAAAGTGGGTAATTGATGCTTGTGTAGGCATTATATATTGGTTACCTAAAATCTCTAGGGTTGATGTACTAAAAGCCAGTCGGATAAAGTTTAAGTAATCTATAATGTATATAAGACCTAAGTGAACATAGGCCCAAATTGGAGAAACACCAGACCAGAAACTGAGGAAAGAGACTGAAACAACAGATCAAGGAATCGGAGAAGGTGATGACTATCATGGATGGTGGAAGAGCTTCCTGGTGCCCTAGGATCATAACTTAAGCACATTTACCAATTCTGTCTTGACAGTTATTATCTGTCAGACATAAATGTCCAGACACTATAAGTGACAATAATTGTCTGAAATTGTACAAATAAAGGTGAAAATTGATTAAGCCTAACTTGGGGGGGATTTGTGATTCAATTTCCCAATTTTCCCCCCCAACGCTCACTGATAAATTTTAGAGATCTGGTCAGGCATTGATAATTTGGAGGGAAAAGGCTAAAAGAGAATTAATGTACTATGCTGTAATTCTCTGCAGTCTCTCACACAAATGATATTTGTCTGATTTCAGGTATCTTTCCATTGGGCCAATTCTTCCCTGACTTGCACCCTGTCAGTGGGACTGAATAGAAAGTAAGGGCAGAATTTCACTTAAGCTGTACTAAGATTCAAGAAAGTGCTCATTTTAACTTAATATGGCATCACACATTTTGTAGCTTGTGTAGGCCAAGCTCAGTGCACTCACCAGAGGTTTTTTGCATTCTTCCATTCCCCCTCCCCCACCAAACTCCCTATATACCACCCTCCTCTCCTCCGCTTTGTCAGAGATTCCCTTCAAATCCCTGCAATCTTCTCCTTCCAACGGTTGTGTGTGTCCTCCATCCCCTGTCCTCCCATGCCACTGGCTCTGTGTGCATCACATTTCCCCTCCCACAAGCCCGCCGTGCAGGATTGCTAAAAATCAATTATATTTTACAAAAATAGAAAAATCAGATTTATTTTACTTAAATCGGATTTTTTAAATTTAAATCAACTAAAGGTTTATTTTTTAAAAAATAAACCATTTAAAAATAAATTTGAAATTTTGACAACCTATGTTAGTCTAAATTTACTGCAATCTATTAATCACTTAAATTAATTTAAAATAATATTAAGTAGTGTATGTTTGACAAGAAAGAAAGCAAAGAAAGCAAACCACTGAACTGGTGGAAATCACTGGCTAAGCACCTGACAACAGTAGCCTGTTCTACAAATGCAGAGAGACTATTATCTTCATTTTAGTTTATTCAGGTAGTTTATAGACTAGTTCATTCAGAGTTGAAAAGGAAGGAAAGCTTGTTTTTCTCTTCCAATAGATGAAAAACACCTAGTTGTTAGAGGACGCGATTTACTAGTTCTACAATCCTGAAAGACATGTTAACTTGAAACAATCAGTTCAGTTCACTAACTACAGATAATAGTTATTTAGTTTAATAAATCAACTAGTTTTAAATGCAAAAATGTGTTTTGATAAACTGATTAACCTTCTATGCGTCCAGCACATTTTAAAATGCAGATTTTGTGCATTTTAATTTAATTTTAATTTCAATTCAAATCGAACTTTACACAAATAACAATGAATCATTAATCAACTAGTAAATAAACAATGCCGACTTTTCTAGCATTATAAAAATTAAGAATCTGAATAAATGTAAGTTAAGACATATAATTGCTTAAATAAATGTGCAGAGATAGTGTGCATCCTCCGGGTGGCAGAAAGGAGCACCAAATTTAATGTAAAGGCCATATTTAGTTGCAACTCAGCTTATTTTAATGATTATCAACCAATGGGAATCAAGTTGGGTTGGGGTGGGGTTTTTTTTGGAAAACACCTAAAAAATACAAATGCAAAACAAGATTGATTATTTAAATCAGGTTTTCCTGCTTGTCCATTGAACTCATGATTAAAATTGGTGAGTTAAATCACTTTGATTTAAATCAGTCTACTCTGTCTCCATGGCAAGGACATATCTATGTGAGCCCCTTTCCTCATAGCAGGTTCCCCCCAATCGTTCCCTCTGCCCCAAGTGTTCTGTGTGCTCTCATTCCCAGATACCTCTTCCTCACCTCCATGGCAGAGGTTCTGTGTACCCCAGTCTCCTCTTCCCCACCCCATGCCAGGAGCTTTGTGTGCCCCCTTCCTTCATTTCCCTCTTTGGCAGGGGCTCTATGTGTGCCTGTATTCTCCCCCACCGCTTTTTGCCCTATTTCCTTCTCCCCACATACCAGTGTCTCCCATTCTCCCCACCACAACTTCATGCCAGGGGCTGTACATACTCCCCTTTCCCACATTATTCTTTGTGTCTGGGAAATTACACATTCAGGGTGCCAAGAGATTAAACTCTATTGGGAAGATAGCCAGAGCTGAGATCAGAGTTGTTATACTGGAAGGTGTAAATGTGGTTTTGTGGCTTAAGTACTGAGCTGTAAATCGGGAAACCTAGTTTCTCTTTCTGACTCTGACACAGCCTTGCTGGGTGGCCTTGGGCAAATCACTTTACTTCTCTGCCTCAGTTTCCCCCATCTGTAAAACAAGGGTAAAGATACTGACCTGTGCTTTTAGATTTATTCATGAAAACAGCCATGTAGTAGCTAGGTAGTAGTATGTATGTATGTATCTTAATAGATGCCATCAACCAGTTGTTTGATCTATTGACAACAGCAGAGGCGTTTGAGGCTGACAGTGGCTGGTAGTGGTTCCATGCAGCCTTGTCAAGGTTCCTTCCCCACTCTGAACTCTAGGGTACAGATGTGGGGACCTGCATGAAAACCTCCTAAGCTTACTTCTACCAGCTTAGGTTAAAACTTCCCCAAGATACAAATTAATTTTACCCTTTGCCCTTGGAATTTCCACTGCCACCACCTTTAACTGGGTTTACTGGGAAATGTAGTTTGGACACTTTCCCCCCCAAATCCTCCCAACCCTTGCACCCCACTTCCTGGGGAAGGTTTGGTAAAAATCCTCACCAATTTGCATAGGTGACCACAGACCCAAACCCTTGGATCTTAGAACAATGAAAAAGCATTCAGTTTTCTTACAAGACGACTTTTTAATAGAAGTAAAGGAATCACCTCTGTAAAATCAGGATGGTAGATACCTTACAGGGTAATTAGATTCAAAACAGAGAATCCCTCTAGGCAAAACCTTAAGTTACAAAAAAGACACACAGACAGGAATAGTCATTCTATTCAGCACAACTCTTCTCAGCCATTTAAAGAAATCATAATCTAACACATACCTAGCTAGATTACTTACTAAAAGTTCTAAGACTCCATTCCTGTTCTATCCCCAGCAGAAGCAGCATACACACAGCCACAGACCCTTTGTTTCTCTCCCTCCTCCCAGCTTTTGAAAGTATCTTGTCTCCTCATTGGTCATTTTGGTCAGGTGCCAGCGAGGTTACTTTTAGCTTCTTAACCCTTTACAGGTGAGAGGATTTTTCCTCTGGCCAGGAGGGATTTTAAAGGGGTTTACCCTTCCCTTTATATTTATGACACGCCCCCCAAATCTCAGTTAGGGTGGAACACTGGCTGGGATTTCTTCCTGGAGCTCTAGGAAAAACAGAGTTAGTAAGACACATGCATCTCTAAATATACTACCAAGTACATAAAGACTAACAATATTTTCCACATCTCAAGGATGATTTTAACCAGTTGATTCTGGGAAACTTTCATGGGAGAGTGCATCAGCCACTTTGTTAGAAGATCCTGAGATGTGTTGGATGTCGAAATCAAAATCTTGGAGAGCTAAACTCCACCGAAGAAGTTTTTTGTTATTTTTTTTGACGGTGTGAAGCCACTTCAGTGCAGCATGGTCGGTTTGCAGGTGGAAACACCGTTCCCAAACATATGGGTGTAGCTTTTCCAGAGCGTAGACAATGGCGTAACATTCTTTTTCACTGACTGACCAGTTGCTTTCCCTCTCAGACAGTTTTTTGCTGAGAAACACTACAGGGTGGAATTCTTGATCAGGTCCTTTCTGCATTAAAACTGCTCCCACACCACGCTCAGACGCATTTGTGGTTACTAGGAATGGTTTGTCAAAGTCTGGGGCCCTTAGTACAGGGTCAGACATGAGTGTCGCTTTAAGCTGGTTAAAGGCCCTCTGACACTTTTCGGTCCACTGAACGGCATTTGGCTGTTTCTTTTTGGTTAGGTCTGTCAGTGGGGCGGCGATTTGGCTGTATTGTGGTACAAATCGTCTGTAATAACCGGCCAAGCCTAAGAAGGATTGAACCTGTTTCTTTGACTTTGGGACAGGCCACTTTTGGATAGCATCCACTTTGGCCTGTAGGGGGCTGATAGTTCCTTGACCCACCTGGTGTCCAAGGTAAGTCACTCTGTTTAGGCCTATTTGACACTTCTTAGCCTTAACCGTTAGTCCTGACTCCCTTATGCGCTCAAGGACTTTTTGTAGATGTTCCAGGTGATCTGCCCAGGAATCCGAAAATATGGCCACATCATCAAGGTAGGCGACTGCATATTCTCCTAATCCCGCTAGGAGACCATCTACAAGTCTTTGGAAGGTGGCGGGTGCGTTTCGCAGCCCGAAAGGAAGGACATTAAATTCATACAGCCCGAGATGTGTGGTGAAGGCTGACCTTTCCTTGGCAGACTCATCTAGCGGCACCTGCCAGTACCCCTTGGTTAAGTCCAAGGTAGAGATGAACTGGGCCTGTCCCAGTTTCTCTAATAGTTCATCTGTGCGTGGCATTGGATAGTTGTCTGGGCGAGTTACAGCATTTAGCTTATGGTAGTCCACGCAAAAACGTATCTCCCCATCTGGTTTGGGAACTAGAGCCACTGGAGATACCCAGGCACTTCCAGAGGGGTGGATTACACCCATCTGTAACATATCCTGGATCTCCCATTCTATAGCAGTTTTAGCTTGAGGAGACACCCGATAAGGTTGGACTTTAATTGGGCGAGCATTACCTGTGTCAATGGAGTGGTATGCCCGTTCAGTCAGTCCTGGGGTGGCTGAGAATGTTGGTGCGTAGCTAGTGCACAGCTCCTGGATCTGCTGTCGCTGCATACGCCCAAGGGTCACGGAGAGGTTCACCTCTTCCATTACCACCACCAGCACTTTTCCCTTCGTAGTAGACACCTTCAGGCCACTCAGCGTCATCTCCTCCCTGGGCTGTAAACTGACAAACCTTTAATTCTCTGGAATAAAAGGGCTTTAGGGAATTAATATGGTACACCTTAGGCTTTCGGTTGCAGGTGGGGAATGCTATGCGATAATTAACAGCTCTCAGGCGCTCCTGGACTTGAGTGGCCCTTCCCACGATGCTTCCATTTTATGGGCCTTGAGTGCCTTTAAGACCATGACCTGGTCCCCTACTTTGAAGGAACGCTCTCTGGCATGTTTATCATACCAGGCTTTTTGCTCTTTTTGAGCATCCTGTAAGTTTTCTTTAGCAAGGGCTAAAGAGGTTCAGAGGGTGTTTTGTAGGTTGGTTACAAAGTCCAGAATGTTAGTTCCTGGAGAAGGTGTAAATCCCTCCCATTGCTGCTTCACCAACTGTAATGGCCCCTTAACCTCACAGCCATATACAAGTTCAAATGGGGAAAACCCTAAACTGGGATGTGGTACAGCTCTGTAGGCAAAGAGCAACTGCTGCAACACTAGGTCCCAATCATTGGAGTGCTCATTTACGAATTTACATATCATGGCCCCCAAAGTTCCATTAAACTTCTTCACCATGGCATTTGTTTGATGGTGGTAAGGAGTGGCAACCAAGTGATTTACCCCATGAGCTTCCCAAAGGTTTTCCATAGTTCCTGCCAGGAAATTAGTCCTTGCATCTGTGAGGATGTCGGAGGGCCAACCTACCCTGGCAAAAATGTCTGCTAGTGCCTGGCACACACTTTTAGCCCTGGTGTTGCTTAGAGCTACTGCTTCCGGCCATCGGGTGGCAAAATCCATCAAAGTCAGTATGTACTGCTTTCCTCTGGGTGTCTTTTTTGGAAAAGGACCCAGAATATCCACAGCTACTCGCTGAAATGGAACTTCAATGATGGGGAGTGGCTGGAGAGGGGCTTTGACCTGGTCTTGGGGTTTTCCCACTCTTTGGCATACTTCACAAGACCGGACATAGGTAGAAACATCCTTGCCCATTCCCTCCCAGTGGAATGACCCCCCGAAATGGTCTTTGGTCGTGTTCACCCCAGCATGGCCACTAGGGGATGGGGCTGTTTCCGTTGACTGTGAACCGCTTTCCGCTGGGACACTCTGTTGGGGTTCAAGCTCTGGCTGAGCCTCTTGTGTAGGGTTATGGGCTGCTGCCAGCTCAGGTTCGGTGGGGCCCTCTGGTGTTGAGGTTGCAAGTACTGGATTCAGTGCTGGCAAATGGTCTGGTGCTGGGTGTTC
Source organism: Chelonia mydas (assembly GCF_015237465.2). Taxonomy (NCBI): domain Eukaryota; kingdom Metazoa; phylum Chordata; order Testudines; family Cheloniidae; genus Chelonia; species Chelonia mydas. Next base: position 108,590,243 of record NC_057852.1, read on the forward strand.
CGCTGGTTCCGGTTCTGGGACTGGTTCCATCTGGGTCTCTGGGACTGGATCTACTACTGCTGATGCAGACATTGGCCTGGGGTCCGGGTCCATCACCTCTGACCGGGTCCTGATAGAAGTTTCCGGAACAGAGCTAGGCCTCACGGCTTGTTTAGCCTGGCTACGGGTGACCATTCCCACCCTCTTGGCCCGCTTCACATGATTGTCCAAGTCTTCCCCCAACAGCATGAGGATGGGATAATCATCAGACTGCAAAAGTCCACGTTCTTGACCAGCCCTGGTACTGGACAGGCAACTTGGCTGTAGGCAAATTGAAAGAGTTGGACTTGAAGGGTTGAATCGTCACTTGGATCTCTGGGTTGATTAAATTGGGGTCCACTAAGGAAGCATGGATAGCTGACACTTGTGCTCCGGTGTCCCTCCACGTGGTGACCTTCTTCCCGCCCACATTCACCCTTGGAGCAGAGGGAAACTGTATCTGGGAGGTATCTGGGCCTGCGGACCTCTGGTGTGATTCCGGTGCAATGAACTGTAATCTGTTGGGGTTCTTGGGGCAGTTGGCCTTTACATGCCCCAGCTCGTTACATTTAAAACATCATCCAGCTGACGGGTCACTGGGGCGAGGTGGGTTGCTGGAGAACGGGGTGGTGGGACGATAAGGGGTCTGGAGGGTTCTTTGGGAGGTAGGTGGGGCTTTGGGCGGCCCCCGGTAATAGGGTGTGGTCTGGGGTTGTCCCTTCTGGTCTCCGCTCCAACTGCGACCAGTTTTCTTCTTCTCTGCCACCTCCACCCATCTGGCTCCAATCTCTCCTGCCTCGATTACAGTTTTGGGCTTACCATCTAGGATGTATCTTTCTATTTCCTCAGGAACACCCTCTAAGAATTGTTCCATTTGCATTAGGAAGGGCAAATTTACTGGAGATTCAACACTTGCTCCTGATATCCAGGCATCCCAGCGTTTCACAATGTGGTAGGCATTTCAGGTAAATGACATGTCTGGTTTCCACCTTAGGGCTCTGAACCTCCGACGAGACTGCTCGGGTGTTATCCCCATTCTGACTCTCGCCTTGGACTTAAACAGTTCATACTTGTTCATGTGTTCTTTAGGCATTTCAGCTGCCACCTCAGCTAAGGGTCCACTGAGCTGCGGCCTCAGCTCTACCATGTATTGGTCAGTAGAGATGTTGTACCCAAGGCAGGCCCTTTCGAAGTTTTCTAAGAAGGCCTCAGTATCATCACCTGCCTTGTAGGTGGGGAACTTTCTGGGATGGGGAGTGGTACCTGGAGAAGGATTGCTAGGGTTGTTGGTATATTCTGCTGAGCCTTTACCTTCTCCATCTCCAGTGCATGCTTCCTCTTTTTTTCCCTCTCCTCCTCCACATGCTTCCTCTCTTTTTCCTTCTCCTCCTTCTTCAGCCGCATGAGTTCTATCTGTCTTTCATTTTCCCTTTGTTTTTCCTCAGCCTGAAATCTGGCTAATTCCAGCTTTTGTCAAGCCGTGGATTTTGTCATCCTAACCTCTCTGTTTTTAACTAACTTTACACCCGAGGTTTAGAAATAAACAAACAAAACTTGGCTGTAAAATTTTGCTGTGCTGGAATAGAATACCTATTCTCTGATAGTGATTGTCAGCCTACAGAAAAAGACAATTCCTTTTGTCTCTGCTCTGGCCCCAAATCAAAGCAAAAAACCTCCAACTACTTGGAAATCTGCTTACCAGCAGCCCAAAGGAAAAAAAAAAATTCCTTTTCAAACTTCTGCTCCTTGTAAAAAAAATCAAAATCCTAAAAAAAAGCCCCTGCCACTTTTGTCTCCAGGCAAATGGGTAGAATACCCCCCCTATTTACTTTTAGGGAAAAAAAACTTTTGGTTTACCAAGACTGTGAATTTCCCTGCAGGAGGTTAAGTACCCTGCTTCCAGGCAAAGAAAACCTGCAATTCACAAAGATAATCCCCTTTTGTCTCTGCTCTGGCCCCAAAGCAGAGAAAAAACAAGCTGCTTTCCAGGAGCTCCAAAGGAAAAAAAAATTTCCTTTTTAAAATCTGTATTTCTAGTTCAAAAAATCTCAAATTGATCTCAAAATGATTTCAGGTTAATCCCACCACGCTGCCACCATGTCAAGGTTCCTCCCCCACTCTGAACTCTAGGGTACAGATGTGGGGACCTGCATGAAAACCTCCTAAGCTTACTTTTACCAGCTTAGGTTAAAACTTCCCCAAGGTACAAATTAATTTTATCCTTTGTCCTTGGAATATCCACTGCCACCACCAAACTCTAACTGGGTTTACTGGGAAACGTAGTTTGGACACGTCTTTCCCCCCAAAATCCTCCCACTTGCACCCCACTTCCTGGGAAAGGTTTAGGAAAAATCCTCACCAATTTGCATAGGTGACCACAGACCCAAACCCTTGGATCTGAGAACAATGAAAAAGCATTCAGTTTTCTTACAAGAATACTTCTAATAGAAATAGAAGTAAATAGAAGTAAAGGAATCACCTCTGTAAAATCAGGATGGTAGATACCTTACAGGGTAATTAGATTCAAAACATAGAGAATCCCTCTAGGCAAAACCTTAAGTTACAAAACTTCAGCCATTTAAAGAAATCAAAATCTAACACATACCTAGCTAGATTACTTACTAAAAGTTCTAAGACTCCATTCCTGTTCTATCCCTGGCAAAAGCAGCATACCGACAGCCACAGACCCTTTGTTTCTCTTCCTCCTCCCAGCTTTTGAAAGTATCTTGTCTCCTCATTGGTCGTTTTGGTCAGGTGCCAGCGAGGTTACCTTTAGCTTCTTAACCCTTTACAGATGAGAGGAGTTTTCCTCTGGCCAAGAGGGATTTTAAAGGGGTTTACCCTTCCCTTTATATTTATGACAGGTGTCCATAAGAGATCCTGCATAAGCACATGCAGAATTCCTCCCTGTTGTTCATGCAAATAAAGTATAAACTACAGAGTTCATGTTATTAAAAGCATTATTTCCTATTATTCCCAAATAGCTGGCCTCTTTTTCTCTGTCAGAATACAAGTGTATTATTTGGGGTTTCAGTCGATATTTGCTCAAATGAAAACAACAATTTTTCACTAGTTTTATGGTTACTACTTTTCTGGGTAAGTCCTGTAATTATTTTGCACATGGCACACCCACTAAAGTCAATGGGAGCATTTGAGTGTGGCTGTAACAGAGTGATGGGCCCATTAAATGAAACTGGACTCAACTCTCCTGTTCCAGTCCTGTTGCTCCCAGCTGGGTCAATTAAGAGGGCTTTGCAGCACCTGGCGGGTTATAAAAAGTCAGTCAGGAGTCAAAGCAGACTTAATCAGTCAGGAGAAGGGCAGGTGATGAGAGCTGCCAGAGACAAAGGCTGATTCCTGGGAGAGAGCTGAAAGCAGAAGAGGAGCAAGAGGTGTGTTACCGAGCCAGGGAGGGAGTAGAGGGAGTTGCATGCTGGCTCTGAGACAGAATGCTAGAGCTCCGGAGAGGGCTGAAGGAAGGAGCAGCGGCAGAGGGGTTTACCTGCTGAGGTCTTCTTGTTGGAGACCTGATCCCCAAGGAACAGTGAGAGGGCTCAGCGTATAGTAGTCCAATTGGGTAAATATGGGAGGAAAGATATAATCTTGTGATTAAGGTACACGTCTGGGTGGCAGGAAATCTGGCTTGTATTTTCTGCAAACTTACTATGTGACCTCTTACTTATTCTCTTCTTTTAGTGGGTGCAGTTCCATAAACTTAAATGGATTTTATAACAGTTCTTAATTCATTAGGACCAGATTTTGTACTTCATACACTGACTAGCAGACACCTCTTGAATAATATCTTTGATTTCATTGGGAATACTCACATGAATGCATGATATTCAGCATGAGTAAGGGTCACACAATATTGGCTTTTAATGCTTGTGTTGTGCTTGGATACTATGGGGATGAGTTCCGTAGATATGCCAATAAATTAGTCTGATTCTCCTACCGCAAGGCCTTGTTGGTTTCAGTGGAAGTTACTCATTTCCTGCAAAGGAAGAATAAGGCCCCAAATTTTCATGTGTGTATCAACTGCTTGAACTTAATAAGGGTTTGCGGAATCAAACCTCTGTAAAAAGAATATTTTATTGTTATAGAAAGTATTGGTGTTTTTCTCAAGGAAAATGTGATAGAAACACAGCAAACTTCCTTAATCACTGAGATTGAGACAAATGAAATCTAAAACGCTGCACCAGCTTCTAATTTTGTAGCTCATTAATTTGAGTTAATGGATACTTTCAGAAAGGCTTAGTACAGTAGTTCTCAAACTTTTGTACCGGTGACCCCTTTCACTCAGCAAGCCTCTGTGTGCAACCCTCCCCCCTATAACTTAAAAGCACTTTTTTGTATATTTAACACCATTATAAATGCTGGAGGCAAAGCAGGGTTTGGGGTAGAGACTGACATCTTGCAACCCCCCCCAGGTAATAACTTGATGACCCCCAAGGGGTCCCGACCCCCAGTTTGAGAACCCCTGGCTTAGTACAACACGTTCTGTACTATACTTTTATCACTTCCAGTCCAGCCTTTAACTTCTATGACATCCAGTAAAACAAAATTCCATTGATTTACTTTTTCCAAAGGTCTGTATCTACAGAATACTGTATCACAGTGAACTTTACATCTTACTGTTCAAGCATTTTATTAAAAAAGCTAGCATGAAACAGCCCATATAGAACTATTCAAGATTAGTTTTACTTGTAGCTGCTGTAGATATTACGCTTTTGTACTTGAGAAATTGTTGCACAAAAAATCTTTAGTAATTTACTTCCCTTTCTCAAAAAGAAAAGGAGTACTTGTGACACCTTAGAGACTAACAAATTTATTTGAGCATAAGCTCAAAGCTTTGAATGCTTATGCTCAAATAAATTTGTTAGTCTCTAAGGTGCCACAAGTTCTCCTTTTCTTTTTGAGAATACAGACTAACACGGCTGCTACTCTGAAACCTTCCCTGTCTAGATACTTTCATTCCAAGAATATTCCCACTTATCTGGCAGGCGCTTGAACGATAGCAATATCTGAAATGCTTTTCATGCAAAACCTTAAGGAATGCTGCGTTTTGGATGGCTTAAGAAAAAAAAGTTAAAACTCTCTCTTGTTTTGCCATTGTTGTTAGCATTATTTTTATTTGTGTTCCTGTAGCACCGAGATCAAAGCCCCATTGTGCTAAGCACTGTGCAAACACATGCTAAGGGGCAGGACCTGTCCCAGTTGCTTAACTCGGAACTTAGCGTCAAGGCAGTTTTCCCACTGACTTCAATATACAAGACATGCATGGGATTGGAAGGTGAAACTGAGGTGAAGTGATTTTTCCAAGGCCATAGAGCAGGTCAGCAGCAGAACCAGGAATATAATACCTAACTTTTGCTTTTCATACATAGATCTCAAAGCACATTAAAAAGCGAGTGAGGATCGTTATCCCTATTTTACAGCTGGGGGAACTGGTGCATGGGGAGGACGGGGGGAGCATCTTGGCCAAGGTCACGCAGCAGGCCGGTGGCAGATCTGGAAATAGAATCCAGGTCTCCTGAATATCAGTTGAGTTCTTTATGAGACCAGAGGTGGGCAAACTACGGCCCGCGGGCCCCTCCTGCCCGGCCCCTGAGCTCCTGGCCTGGGAAGCTCACCCCCGGCCCCTCTCCTGCAGGCTCAGCTCACTGCGCTGCTGGCACAATGCTCTGGGCGGCGGGGCTGCGAGCTCCTGGGGCAGCGCAGCTGCAGAGCCCAGGGGAGTTTGGGGGGTTGGTCGGGGTGGGGTTGTGGATAGGGGTCGGGGCGGTCAGAGGGCGGGAAACAGGGGGGTTGAATGGGGTCGGGGTCCTGGGGGGGCAGTCAGGAGGGGTGGGGTTGGATGGGGTGGCGGGGGGGGGCAGTCAGGGGTAGGGGTTCCGGGGGCAGTCAGGGGATGGGAGAAGGGATGGTTGGATGGGGCAGGGGTCCTGGGGGGGGCATCGGGAATGAGAGGGGGGGTTGGATGGGGCGGCGGGGGGCAGTCAGGGGACGGGAGAAGGGATGGTTGGATGAGGAGGAGTCCCGGGGGGGGCTGTGAGGGAACAGGGGGGGTTGGATGGGGCAGGAGTCCTGTGGAGGCGGATAGGGGGTGGGGTCCGGGCCACACACCCCTCCACTAACTGGCCCTCCATACAATTTCCAAAACCCGATGCGGTCCTCAGGCCAAAAAGTTTGCCTACCCCTGTACTAGACTGTGCTCCTCCCATTGTTTGTTGTTGGCCTCAGTGTTTCCATGGGAAGGGATGAAAGCAGAGCAGCCTGAGCTGGTGAAAACTGTTTCATCTTAGTGCCACATTTTTCCTCTTAGTCCATTCATCAACACTTAGAGGCCCATGTTTTTATTAGTTAAAAAGCAAATGGAACTTCTGGTGGGGGAACTTCACTTCACGCAGCGATCCTGCAGAGATAGTAGCAGGCTCCATGTGAATCTAGCAGGGAGCATTTATGTCCACACTACTAATATGCTTGCAGACCCAGCATCCTTGGTAATAGTGACCGTCATATAATTAAATTTAATATCCCTGTGGCAGGAAAAACATCACAGTGGCCTAAAACTGTAACATTTAATTTCAGAAAGGAGGTTTAAACAGAAACTAAAATGAGGAGGTTTAAACAGAAATTTTAAACAGAAATTAGTTAACAGAAATTAAAGAGTACAGTGCCAAAAGTGAAATCTCTGTAAGCTGCATGGAAACTTTTTAAAGACACCATAATAGAGGCTCAACTTAAATGTATACCCCAAATTAAAAAATATAGCAAGAGAACCAAAAAAGAGCCACCGTGGCTAAACAACAAAGTAAACGAAGCAGTGCGAGGCAAAAAGGCATCCTTTAAAAAGTGGAAGTTAAATCCTAGTGAGGAAAATAGAAAGGAGCATAAACACTGGCAAATGAAGTGTAAAAATACAATTAGGAAGGCCAAAAAAGAATTTGAGGAACAGTTTAGACAAAGACTCAAAAAGTAGTAGCAAAAATTTTTTTAAGTACATCAAAAGCAGGAAGCCTGCTAAACAACCAGTGGGGCCACTAGACAATCAAGGTGCTAAAGGAGCACTCAAGGACGATAAGGCCATTGTGGAGAAACTTTGCATTGGTCTTCACGGCTGAGGATGTGCAGGAGATCCCCTTAGGTGACATATCTGAGGAACTGTCCTAGATGGAGGTATCCTTAGAGGAGGTTTTGGAACAAATTGATAAATTCAACAGCAGTAAGTCACCAGGACCAGATGGTATTCACCAAAGAGTTCTGAGGAACTCAAATGTGAAATTGCAGAACTACTAATTGTTGACTGTAACCTATCATTTAAATGAGCTTCTGTACCAGATGACTGGGGGATAGCTAATGTGACGTCAATTTTTAAAAAGGGCTCCAGAGGTGATCCCGGCAATTACAAGCCTGTAAGCCTGACTTCAGTACCAGACAAACTAGTTGAAACTATAATAAACAATATTGTCAGACACATAGATTAATATAATTTGTGGAGGAAGAGTCAACATGGTTTTAGTAAAGGGAAATCATGCCTCACCAATCTACTAGAATTCTTTGAGGGCGTCCACAAGCGTGTGGACCAAGGGGATCCAGTGGATATAGTGTAGTTAGATTTTCAGAAAGCCTTTGACAAGGTCCCTCACCAAAGGCTCTTAAGCAAAGTAAGCTGCCACAGGATAAGAGGGAAGGTGCTCTCATGGATTGGTAACTGGTTGAAAGATAGGAAACAAAGTAGGTATAAATGGTAAATTTTCCAAATGGAGAGAGGTAAATAGTGGTGTCCCCTAGGGGTCTGTTCTGGGACCAGTCCTATTCAACATCTTCATAAATGATCTGGAAAAAGGGGTAAACAGTGAGGTGGCAAAATTTGCAGATGATACAAAATTACTAAAGATAGTTAAAACCCAGGCAGACTGCGAAGAGCTACAAAAGGATCTCTCAGAACTGGGTGACTGGGCAACAAAATGGCAGATGAAGTTTAATGTTGATAAATGCAAAGTAATGCACATTGGAAAGCATAATCCCAACTATACATATAAAATGATGGGGTCTAAATTAGCTGTTACCACTCAAGAAAGAGATCTTGGAGACATTGTGGATAGTTCTCTGAAAACATCCACTCAATGTGCAGCGGCAGTGTGTGGTTTAAAAAAAAAAAGCAAACAGAATGCTGGGAATAATTAAGAAAGGGATAGATAATAGGACAGAAAATATGATGTTTCCTCTATATAAGTCCATGGTACGCCCACATCTTGAATACTGTGTGCAGATCCTCTAGCACTACTTATAGAGGTTGTTTACTCTAGTATTTTTTCATCAAATAGTTGACTAAGTGAAATATAGTAACTGGGTGCAGCTACTGTGTTTAAATACTTGTTCACTTGTGCAAACAGTCATTCATCTTAACAAAACAAAACACCCCTCTCTATCTTTTGGGTAGGTACAGATGTCCCAATCCTGAAGCCTTTTCTCTAGCCAAATTCATGCCCTTGGTATCATTCCATGCATTGGAATGATTTACAGGAGGTTTTTATTTGCCACAGGAGGAATTCTGTCCAACTCTTCCACCATGGTACATTTGAAGTCCAGTGCATGGAAATTCTTCTGGAGGGTGGATGCTTTGTTTGACTCTACTCAGGCTCAGACCTCTGTCTTAATGAGGAATTTTCTAGTTACTTCACTAGGTTGATTTGGATCCGATTAGCTGCTTTTCTGGTGGCAGATCCATTTGTGAGAAGCATTGTCTTTTCCTGGAAACTGACTGAATCTTTGTCTGTGGATTTATGCCCCTCCAGGGTAGCACAATTGAGTGGGGAGACACTGGTCCATGACTTAGTGCAGATGTTAATGCCTTCCTATGGGAGGGAGGTTGCCAACCTCTCTCAGATTAGAAGTTGTAGGCCCTTGCTCAAGAAGCCATCTATCAATGATGTTGTGTCTCCATTGTGGGGTTTTTTTGGGGTGAATATTGAGTTGGTTGTAGCAAAGCAACTATGGCATAATTTGTAGTTTCCTTGAACCTTTTTACTCCAGTTTTATGCCTTAGTTTGTTATTGTGCATGCACAAGTTCGCTTGGTTTGTTCTTCTCTTATTATAGATTCACATTTCCAGGCTAATCCTAATAGGTTTATCAGAAGCTTTCAGTACCAGTAACAACATTTTGTTGACGCACCGAAGCTGGGGGGTGATAGATTCCACTTTCTTCCCTTAGAGATCCACAACAGTGAGTTGCTTGTCTGCCCCAAGCATTTCTTGGGCAGCTTTCCATGGGTTTTTGTTGTGTCAGCTCTCCTGTTCAACCTGTATGTAAATTCATGCCATGAGCAGAGAATACACAATTAAGCCCAGATGACATACAGCTAACTGTCCTACTATCATCACACAAATGATGTGATACTTTGTTTTCCCAGTGGTTACCTGGAACAAGGAATCTCTGGGGAGTGAGTTAGTATTCTCTCAGTGTTATCTGAATTAGAATAAAGTTAACAGGTTGCATGGTCTTGAGGTTATATCAGAAATATATCCATTATATTTAGGGGTTTATTCCACCCTCTGTCCAAGGCAAAATTTCTGTGTGAATAAAGCAGTATACTTTACAATCCTCACTGCATCTATACAAAAATATTGACTGAAGATACTGAGTATTGATACTGAGAATATAATTTAAATGTAATGCATCTCCATTGGACAGGAGCAAAGTCCAAAAAAACTGTGATATTAGAATTTTCTCTCCTTGAGGGGCAATGTTTCTTTCACTTCTTCACTACTTCTGCCAGTACAACCTCAGCCCTGTGTTTTCTAAATCTTGTTTTCTAAATCTTGTATTTTCTATATCTAGTATATCATACCATCTGCTTCAGAGCCTCTCTGGTCAAGCAGTTAAATTTCTATTTACAAATATTGTCAAAAAGTATATAAATTATGCAACAGACCAGAAGGAAGCATTCTGTTCATTCATCTAATTACATATTTAGGATGCATGCTATAGTTTGTACAGCAAATACCTTTATGAAAAATATTTTAATTAGGAAACAGTACTGCATATATACTGCAGATGATTTTTGAACAAACTTTATAGTTACTACATTTTTAACGGTTAACCATTAACAAGTGATTAGCATTGTAATAATTAAAAGATCATTTAAAAGATATGAAATAGCATTGCAGCTGAGGATCTGATATATAGCAGAATTTAGTAAAATCTAGCCTTCAGTTAATATAGTCATACAATAACCAAGCAAAGAACTTATTCTAGTATTGTTCCAACCTGGACTTAAAACGTCATGGAACACATTAGATTTGGGGCTTGAGGAAACAAATTAATGCCATTTAAGTGATTCATGAGCCCAACTTCTATTGAAAGTCAATGGGAATTGGAAACCTACTCATGTAGGCACATCTGAAAATCCTACCCTTAGCATTTTCTTTCACAGCACCTCAAAGTATGCTAGCACTTTAGAGAAATATTTGAAAAGTTATGTTTTCTGCCTTGAAGAGTTCACAATCTAAAGGCTTTAATCCTTCAGAAACGTACAAGTGTGTGTACACTCATTGGAGAAAATGTGGCTACTGTATGTAGTAAGCACTATACCCGTTGGTAAATATTTGCAGGATTGGGCTCTAAAATTCTACATTCTGTGACAAGACTACCAAGAAATGAAGTGGGGCGACGGGAAGTACAGTGGGAAGTGGGTGTATGGGTACAATATTAAGAATACATGATTTTAGATTTTTAATGGTTGTTATGTCAGACCCAAAACTACAATGGATAAAATCCTGGTCCCATTTAAAAGTCAATGGCAATACTGCCATTGATTTCAATGAGTCCAGAATTTCACCCAGTATCTCCAGAAATTTTTCTTAGATTATTTTTTTGAAGAATATCTCAAATCAGAGTATCAGGGTTGGACTCTTTCCAATTTTTCCACATCCTTCTTGTAGTGTAGGGCTCATTACTGGACACAGTACTCCAGATGAGGCCTCACCAATGTCCAATAGAGGGGAACGATCACGTCCCTCGATCTGCTCACTATGCCCCTACTTATACAGCCCAAAATGCTGCTAGCGTTCTTGGCAATAAGGGCACACTGACTCATATCCAGCTTCTCGTCCACTGTAACCCCTAGGTCCTTTTCTGCAGAGCTGCTGCCTAGCCACTCGGTCCCTAGTCTGTAGCAATGAATGGGATTCTTCCGTCCTAAGTGCAGGACTCTGCACTTGTCTTTGTTGAACCTCATCAGATTTCTTTTGGCCCAATCCTCTAATTTGTCTAGGTCCCGCTGTATCCTATCCATACCCTCCAGCGTATCTACCACTCCTCCAAGTTTAGTGTCATCTGCAAACTTGCTGAGGGTGCAATCCACGCCATCCTCCAGATCATTAATGAAGATATTGAACAACTGCCTGAGCAATATTTTTATACTCCTCCCTGGTCATTTGTCCAATCTTCCACTTCTTGCAAGTTTTTTGTGTGTGTGTGTTTAAGATCAGCAAGTTGGTTGCCAGCCCTATTTACTATTCTTTCTACACATTGGGATGGTTTGTTCCTGAAACCTCAATAAGGATTCTTTAAAATACAGCCAGCTCTCCTGGACTCCTTTCCCCCTCATGTTATTCTCCCAGAGGATCCTGCCCATCAGTTCCCTGAGGGAGTCAAAGTCTGCTTTTCTGAAGTCCAGGGTCCGTATTCTGCTGCTCTCCTTTCTTCCTTGTGTCAGGATCCTGAACTCGACCATCTCATGGTCACTGCCGCCCAGATTCCCATCCACTTTTGATTCCCCTACTAATTCTTCCCTATTTGTGAGCAGCAGGTCAAGAAAAGCTCTGGCCCTAGTTGGCTCCTCCAGCACTTGCACCAGGAAATTGTCCCCTACACTTTCCAAAAACTTCCTGGATTGTCTTTGCACTGCTGCATTGCTCTCCCAGCAGATATCAGGGTGATTGAAGTCCCCCATGAGAACCAGGTTTCTGTTCACAGATCCTATCACAGACTAATAACTTAATTTTATTTATATTTTTTTATTCTGTAAATCAAAGATTTTTTTTTTTGGCTTTCTGTAGGCATAGAAATGTCCAGAGCAAATGACTTCTGTTTTATTTTGTACTCCTATTAGTTAAAATAGCCTTTTAAACTTTTTTCCACTAAAGTTTCTCCACTGAAAGTTCTTGCTCCCTGGTTATATCTTGTATGCCATTCTTCAGACTAGAGGAAGCTAAATGGATGAGTCATAAAGCTCTAAATTTTGGGTTTATTGAATAGTCCTTTTGCAAAAAGCCATGTTTGGAAGCTTTGATTTTTCTAAAGAACAGTGCATCAATAACGGACATGCAATATTTATTTGTTCTACTTGCTTTGAAAATAGCTCTGCCAACAGTGATTTCTCTTCCCCAACTCGACAGCTCAGCATGGGACTTCTCTTGTCAAGCATGATCCACAGAGATATGATGCGTGTGAGATAGGGCTGGAAATTATTTATTTTATGAATGTGTACATGTCAGTGCATTGTGAGATACAAATGAACTGTCTTGGCACTGCTGAATTTAGTAATACACTGTAATCAAAGGGCTGCAGAAGGGCTCAAAAAGGTAATTTCTTCATTCATCTGATTTTCTGTCAATAAGAATGTAATGTCAATTATGTTCAATTTATTAGCAAACATGGACTTTGATACATATTATTGGGCGGAGTGATAGCTCAGTGGTTTGAGCATTGGTCTGCTAAACCCAGGGTTGTGAATTCAATCCTTGAGCAGCCATTTAACGATCTGGGGCAAAAATTGGGGATTGGTCCTGCTTCAAGCAGGGGGTTGGACTAGATGACCTCCTGAGGTCCCTTCCAACCCTGATATTCTATGATTCTATGATAAGGTACAGTGTAAATGTACAGGACAAATGTATTTTAACAAATGTGTCTATACATTTGCTGAATTTGTCTTGATTCTAAGGGTGAAATGGTAATCATTTAGAATCTTAAACATATTGCTGCAGCGGGGGGCGGGGTCTGCATTTGGACTCTTACCTAATCAGATTGTTACATTAGATATTGGAGATTAATGCACATTAATAGCAATATGGATACAAAGTAGTGGAAAAGGACACTTGAAACAGTGCAGTTAGAATTCTGTTCACTACAGTGTGAAGTGTTGGATGGGATTCCTGTCCCAGAAGCCTCAATAAAGCATTTATTCACGTAATGCATACTTGTAGCTTAACAGATACTGTGGTACATTCTAAGTCTGTTTGCTGATAATTTGCAAAGAGGGGAAAAAGAAACACCCAACTCCCTCAAGTAATTGTTTTGAGAAATCTACTCTGTTGTATTGGTCACTCTGGATTCAATGCTAAGTAACTGTAGAAGAGACAGAAATGATATCTAAATAAAATGCACTTGGATGTACACAAAATCCTCTAGTGGATGTAGGGGGGGGGTCTAGTGGGTGGATCCCAAATCTCAGCTTGTTACAGGACTTCTGTGAATCTGAAGCAGAGGGTGGTTTGTGGATATATTTATTCATTATTATAAATTTAAGTTGCGGGGTACAGGGCACAGAATCATCTTCTTGGTTGATTATTCAAAAATTCTATCATGGGTTTTCTGCATAATGGCTTAGTAATGGTTAAAGTTGCAGAGATGAGGAATTGCTTCACACCCTAAAATGCCAGACCCCAATATACACAGGAACCAAAGGGAAATATTTCTCCTACAACCATAGTCTTTCTCCACTTTTTATCTTTTGTTTGTTGGCACTGCAATGGTTTAGCTAGAATGCTAAATGCATTTCTGTATTTAATATACTGTGGTGAGAAAATATCCTTTCTTCATAGGTCATATTAAGATTAATTTTTTCACTCTAAAGTAAAAGCACTGAATATTACTACCTTTTTAGAATGTACAATAATAGACAAAAACAATGCAACCCACCCACATCAACATTTGCGGGAAATGGATGGGACCAGCGATGAAAGGGGGCCAGCCCTAGTAGCGAGGGAGGCACTTGCCAAGGGACAATGGAGAGCTCCTCCCAGGGGAGTCTCTGGCAACCATTATCTAGGTGGGTGAGAGGGGTGCTGATTGGGTCCCAGGATTTAGCCCAGCATAGGGGCCATGTGGAGCTCTTTCAGCTCTGTTCCAGCAACTCATCCAACCCACCCAAATGGGGAATGGAACTCAGCCTGACGCATGCTGTGGGATCTAGCTGATTGACTGTTTAGGGGGTCAGGAAGGAATTTTTTCCCCATGGGTCAGTTGGTAGAGGACCAGGGAGGTGTTTTTGCCTTCCTTACAGCATCTGCAAGCCACAGTGCATGGTACCGAACCAAGATACTGGGGTGGTGTAGCTTACTCATCACAACTGGTGGCCAGGTTCCAGTGCAGTTAAGAGAATTCAATGAATGGTTCCCAGAGGTAAAAGATGTGAGATTTTGGTAATGGGCCTTGGGCTCATGTGATAGGGCCAAGGTCCCTACCTTGCTGCACTGTCCCCCTTTTGGGGGGGTGGGGGGGTAGGGTGCTAGGACTCAGAGTTGAGTCCTGGGGAGTTGGCTGAGGCGAGCCTATATGGTGAGGAGCCCTGTAACCCTGGCACCAGTTACAGTTTATATGGTGAGGAGCCCTGTAATCCCTGCACTAGATCCCATTAAATGCCTGGTCTAGGAGAGTATGGGTAAGTAGTTCCCCTCCCTCATGTTAAAAGTTTAATAAAAGTTGCAGCCTGCTGTTTAATTCCATGCATGCGTCTGCCCTCACTTTGCCCCTGTGTCCACATCTCTGAAGTACAGTGACAAATAATATAAAATCCAATGGAAATGTTGTGGTTAATAGGATTACTAGGTTCACTTTAGAAAAATATTTATGTAGTTTCCCCTCTTAACCCTACTGACAAAGGGGAGAAAATCAAAGTGGCATTGGGAAGAGAACTTCCATTTGAGAGTCTGTTGCAATTATTCTGAATTGTTATGTTCCACTTCACTGCATCCAGGTTGGTTCAATTCTATGAAAAGATTGAGATTTGAACTTCCCCCCAGAAAATACACTGATCTTGAAGGCAGAAAGAGACTTGCACGCTGTTCCATTGGATTTGTGCAAAATTATCTCCAATCAATAAAAGATTCGGAGAGTCTCAAAGTGACAAAGCAACACATTGCATGCCCTGTGTTCTTCTATCCGTAGTTGATTCAAATTATAATAAATATTAGTGTTTTCAAGCTATTTTATGGCATAAATTAAGTCAAAAGAAGGTTAATATGCCAGTCTTGTATTCAGCTGCAGTAGCTATATCATCTAAATTTTGGTGTTTATGTTGATTCTTTTTAAAGAAGCTTATCAGTAAATGAGACCAGAGAGGGAAGGCTTTAACTATTATTTTACTTGTGTCATAAGGGGTGGTAGCACCCAAAAACCCAGTCAGTATTGGGAGTTCATTTGTATTATGCTCTGTACAAATAAACAAACATAAGAAAAAGCCTTGAAGAGCTTACCGTATAATTTGAAACTAGGTGCCTCAAGTGATTATGACAAACAATATGAGGGAAGACAAGGAGAAGGTAATAATATCACACATTCATATAGGTTAGCTGTTGTGTAACTTGATGGCTTCAGATCATTTAAAAATGTATGTGTGTAAAAGAAAAATCCTGCCACACAACATTTATATAGGTATTTGACATGCACCATTTTGGCAAAACGTTTTTCTGATGGTTTGGGTGCAGAATAATTAATTTGTATAATGAAACGGGGTATACAGCCCCAGGGTACTGTGTAGTTGTCAGATGGATTTAAAAGTTGAAGTAGGAAAATATCTTTAAAGATTACAAAAATGTGAGTCTTGTTTGGTGACTTACTGCTAGCTCAAAGCATCCAGCTGGAGATCCAGGGTGGGGGCTGATCTTGATTCCAGAGCCTACAAGGTGGTGATAACATTGTGGAAAAAACACATCCAGATCCCAGTTGGGAGAGCAACACCTAACATTTCTATGGACAACCTTTGGTTTGCAATCAGTTGTAAAAACTGTCTTTGTGTCTCACCATCCATAGCTAGAGAAGTTTGTTTTACACAAGCTGTTTAGGTAAAAGGTAAATGTGGAGAAAAGTGCTGGAGGCGGGAAAATGCTCCTCACAAATTATGTAAAACAAAGGTCAGAAAATAACTGCATATAGTTTGTCTTCTCTAAAGAATACACTGATCATAGAAGATTAGGGAAGATAAGGAAGAGACCTCAAGAGGTCATCTAGTCCAACCCACAGCTCAAAGCAGGACCAACCCCCACTAAATAATCCCAGCCAGGGCTTTCTCAAGCCAGGTCTTAAAAACCTTTAAGGATGGGCATTCCACCACCTCCCTAGCTAACCCATTCCAGTGCTTCACTACCCTCCTAGTGAAATAGTTTTTCCTAATATCCATCCGAGACCTCCCCCACTGCAACTTGCGACCATTGCTGCTTGTTCTGTCATGGGCCACCACTGAGAACAGCCAAACTCCATCCTCTTTAGAACTCCCCTTCAAGTAGTTGAAGGCTGCTATCAAATTCCCCCCCCCCCGCCCCGTTCTCTTCTGCAGACTAAATAAGCCCAGTTCCCTCAGCTTCTCCTCATAAGTCATGTGCCCCAGACTTCTAATAATTTCCGTTGCCCTCTGCTGGGCTCTCTCCAATTGGTCCACATTTCTGAATGGGGGAGCCCAAAACTGGACAATACTCCAGATGTGGCCTCACCAGTACCAAATAGAGGAAAATAATCACTTCCGTTGATCTGCTGGCAATACTCCTACCAATGCAGCCCAATATGCCGTTAGCCTTCTTGGCAACAAGGGCACACTGTTGACTCATATCCAGCTTCTTGTCCACTGTAATCCTCAGGTCCTTTTCTGCAGAACTGCTACATAGCCAGTTGGTCCCCGGCCTGTAGCAGTGCATGGGATTCTTCTGTCCTAAGTGCAGATTTCTTTTGGCCCAAACCTCCAATTTCTCTAGGTCACTCTGGACCCTATCCCTACCCTCCAGCATATCTACCTCTCCCCCCAGCTTGGTGAAACAGGCGAACTTGCTGAGAGTGCAATCCATCCCACCATCCAGATCATTAAAGATGATGTTGAACAAAACCGGTCCCAAGACCGATCCCTGGGCCATTCTGCTTGATAGTGGCTGCCAACTAGACATCAAGCCATTGATCGCTACCCATTGAGACCGACTATCTAGCCAGCTTTCTATCCTCCTTTATAGTCCATTAATGCAATCCATACTACTTTAACTTGCTAGCAAGAATACTGTGGGACAGTGTATCAAAAGCTTTGCTAAAGTCAAGATCTAGCCCATTCACTGCTTTCCCCATAATCACAGAGCCAGTTATCTCATCATAGAAGGCAATCAGGTTGGTCAGGCATGACTTGCCCTTGGTGAATGCATGTTGACTGTTCCTGATCACCTTCCTCTTCAAGTGCTTCAAAATGAATTCCTTGAGGACCTGCTCCATGATATTTCCAGGGACAGAGGTGAGGCTGTCTGTAGTTTTCCCAGATTGTTCTCCTTCCCTCTTTTAAAGATCAGCACTATATTTTCCTTTTTCCAATCGTCCAGGACCTCCCTTGATCACCACAGGTTTTCAAAGATAATGGTCAATGGCTCTGGAATCGCATCAGCCAACTCCCTCAGCATCCTCAGATGAATTGTATCTGGCCCCATGGACTTGTGCATGTCCAGCTTTTCTAAATAGTCCTTAACCTGTTCTTTCACCACTGAGGGCTGCTCAGCTCCTCCCCACACTGTGCTGCCCAGTGCAGCAGTCTAGGAGCTGACCTTGTCTGTGAAGACCAAGGCAAAAAAAGCATCGATACATCATACTGTTTAGAAAACTTAACCATTAATACTATAAACAATAATCAGTGTCAAATGAAAAGGCTACTCACAGATTTCAATAGTTTAGTTTCCTTACTTTATATACAATTGGTTCCAAGTTTATCATTTATTGTGGGTTTAAAAAAAGTCATGAAAATAAAACAGTGAATGGCTTTGTCTAATTACAGAACCCTATTGTACTGAATACAATAGGTGGAATCATGGTACCAAGGGCAGTATTTGGCAACTTGACATTCAGTGCCTGTCAACTGATAACATTGAGATTTTCCACAAACAATACAAGAAATGTCTTGCTCCTTCAATTATAATCACTGGGCCTTTATTTATTAACAATTTTTAATGTTGTAAAGCATTTTTTTCAAAGCTAAAGGAATACTACTGTTATGATGCACTGTGTGTATCAACACTTGAATTCATTAAATATCTACAGTATTGTAAATGACACATTATAGGCGAAATACCGACACTGTTCTAGTCAATGGGAGTTTTGCCATTGACTTGAATGGGACCAGGATATTAGAATATATAGTAGATATGGTCCACTAATTTGATTTGATTGAATAGTTTAATTAAACTGATTTTTTTTTAAACTGCTCTTTCTAGAATTTGCAAAAATGAAGGCTTCATTACATAAGTGAATTTCTATTGATCTTTTTAAAACCGTTTCAAGAGTACTCCAATTTACATGCCTACATGAAATTGAAAATCATATGGGAGTCATGAATACTGTATATCAAACACTTATCATTAAATCACCAGCCTCTTATTTGATTCATGAAACCGGTATGGGGAAAATTAATTAATCCACTAAGTTAATGTTAATTTTGTGCCTTGTGCTAGCTGATGTCTACTTAATCTTTGATTAGTCTTTTTGCTACTAATTTAATGAGTCCCCTAGAATACTGTTGATTTCATGAATGATAAGTGTGGCAGTAAATTCAGGATTCTGATAAAGGATTGTTAAATTCATGTACAGTAGTTTAAATTTGGAACTCATTTTAATTGTTTAAAAAATTCAACAGCACTTTAATGTTTTTGTGAAACATTAATTTTATCCATCAACTGTAATATGAATATACAAATGAATAGAAATTTCTTTTGAAGACCAGAATAGATCAGTTATAAAATGATCTAAAATATGCTATGAATAAACACTTCATCATAAAAGAACAAAAGCGCTATAATATACAGTTGCTTTCCACTTAATTCAGTCAGTTGTTAATTAGATCATGTGTTTAATATGAGAACCTATAAACCAAACCACTTGTATTAAAATCAGCATGACTTCCACTCTTTTGGTTAATCACTTTAAGCAGGCATAAGGTAAGATTTAATAAAGAAAGAGAACTCTGGATGAGGTTAAAAAACAAAAGAGCCCCAGTACAACTCCTCATAACAATTGCTTAGAAATAAGTGTGTTGTTCAGACCACGTTGGAACTGGAAACATTAGTAAGTGGTGATATAGATGACAAGATAGCAATAGTTTACATTTCAGCAGCTTCCATTAAAGGATCTGAAATCACTTCACAAATATTAATGAATTAAGCCTTACAATTCTTTGTCAAATATATGAATATTATTTTCTTCCACTTCGTGCTCTGAGGAAAGTAGAACAGGCAACTTCCTCAAGGTCATGAAGTCTTTGGTAGACCTGGGAATATCATGACAATCCTCCTGACTTCATCCTGGCAGTTGAAAAATTAGGAAAAGATTATATAATTTAAACAAACTTTACAGAGCATAGCTAGGGTCTATCTTTAAGTGCATGAGCATTTGTACACCTAACTTTTATGCATATGTGTGATCTACATCTGGCTGGCTAAGTCAAAAAACCTATGATATGCCAACATGGATGTTGCACATTCAAACTAAAGCCAGATTTTCTGCCCACATTGGTGAGAAGTTTTCTTTTTTGATGGGCATGGTGGCCTGTTGGATAGAACACTGGATTGGGACTCAGAAGACAGATTCTTTTCCTGGCTCTGCCACTGGCCAGCTATCTGAACTTGGGCAAGTCATTTTGTGTCTCAGTGCCTGTTTTCTTTCTGTAAATTTGGGATAAGAACACTGACTTCCTTTGTAAAGGGTTTTGAGATCTATAGATGAAAAGTGCTATATGAGAACTAGATGTTATTTTTTATTTTTTGCTGGTAGGATTGGAACTCCTCCACTTCTGATTTTCTCTAAAACCCAGTTTGATTAAAAAAAATACTCAAAAGGTCATTTGTAACATGAACAGGATAGATTATTTCTGCTTTAACTGCATGCAAAATTTAGTTCCAGACAAGTAGAACTGAATGTAACAGTCTGCAATATACAAGTAGAGCTACTAATGCCCATTAATTCCACTTCTCTAACTCCAGTGTCACCTATTGCTTACTGCAGCTGTGTGGGACTCACCCCTGCAGTGCCTCCTGCTGGTCATCCAGGGAATTAGCATTCCAGCCTCCAGAGCACCCTCTGCAGGCCAGTGTCCCACTTGCTGCTGGGCCTCAAGTCCCTCCTGGACTCCGGTACTCCCTTTCACACCGGGGTGCTGCCACCTGCAGTACCCCACACAGATCTGGGTCTCCCCTCCCCAGGGAACCCCCAACCTTCTACCCCCACCTTGTCTCAGTCTATGGCCACTGCTAGTCGTCACCTAGCCCCCCTTCCCAGGGGCCGACTGCAGTGTAAGTGCCACTCATCATAGGCAAGGGGGGTTTGGACCTGCTGCCTTTGCTTACCCTTGTGTAAGCAGGGGAGTAGTCCCGCTATTGTGGGGAACTTTCCTGGCTTCTGCATTACCCCTGTGAAGTGGGCCAGCGAAAGCATCCGAGTCCTCACTCCCACTTCCTTTACCCCGTGGCCTCCCTGCCCTTGAGGACTCCCCTTCCACTCTCCTGTCTGGCGGAGTCCTCGTAACCCAACAAGGCTGGGCCCAGGATTCCTGGGGGGCTCAACCCCCAACCCTGCTGTGGTCACTAGGACAGGGGCTAGGGTGTCCCCACTCCGGGGTACTCTCTCTGCAATGGGCACTTCTCTGACCATTACATACAATTTAAAGCAAATGCAAGTTATTTAATCAACAATTTTAAAAAGAATAAGGAAAAATGAGAAAGGTTAAAGGAAACATCAACCCGCTCTGTGGCAGGGAACATCACAAACAGTGTCTCTGGAATGTCAGGGCAGTTCAGTCTGTTCCTTGTAAATCCCAGGCCGCCTTCTCAGGCCCTGGCTGTGCTGCAGGGGTGCTGTGGGTTGGACACTTGCTCTGGTGGTGGCCACACGCTCTCAGGCTCTAAGTGGTAGGACCCTTCTTCCCAGTGTCGCCCCTGCCTTGTTGGGGTTACAATCCAAGCCTGGCCTGCAGCGCCTCTTGGCTGAGGCGTCTCCCCAGCTGCTCGCCACAGCCAGCTCCAGACTGCTCCAGCCCCAGCTCCACCACTCTGTCTCAGCGCTGCTGCTGTTCTGCCTCCAGCTCCCTGGGCTGCTTCTTTGGCCCCTCTGCCTCTGGTTGCTACAGCTCTGCTCCCAGGACAGATCTGCTCTGCAGGCTGCTTCTGTGACTCTGCTCCCAGCATTGACCTGCTTCCTGGGCTGCTTTTCTGGCCCCTCTGGCTCTGGTTGCTGCAGCTCTGCTCCCAGGGCAAGTCTGCTCTCTCTGGGCTGTGCCTCTAGCTTTGGGGCTGCAGCTCTGCTTCCAGGACAGCGTCTGCTCTCTCTGGGCTGCTTTTCTAATCCCTCTGGATCTGGCACAGCTCTGCTCCCCGGCTTAGCTTGGGCCCCTGCTTTCTCCTTAGCTCAGTCCCACTGTCTGACCCAGGCAAATCCAGCTCACGAGGAGGACAGGACCTCCCTAGCCTCCTGACTCCCTGATTAGCCTGCCCACCCTGTCATTCAGGCTGACCTGGAGCATTGGCCTCTCCCCATTGTTCCTGCGGGCTGTCAGTCTCAGGGTCCTGATTCCCCATCGACCCATCCCCCTTTTTAGTACTGGTAGCTAGCAACTAAAACACCGCCACTGAATGTTAGTAAGGGGGTAACAGTCCCCATACACTTGAGTTGCCCTGTTACAACCCCAGTACCCTGTCTTAGGCCTGCAGCCTGGGGCTTTTCCAGCCTGGAGCCTCCCAGCTTCTCTAGCCTTCCCCAGCCCTGCTTCACCTCAGGTACCCTGGTACTCTCCACAGCTAGAGAAGATGCTGTCTGTGCATCTGGCTCACAGCCCTTTTATAAGGGCCAGCTGTGGTCTGTTTGGGGTGTGGCCACAGCTGTGCCTACTTCCCCAATCGGCCTGGGAGCTACTTGCCCCCAGCCACAGCCCACTCCTGGGCTGTTTTAAGCCCTTCCGGGCAGGCGTGGGTGACCACCCTACTATACTTACAAAGAGTAAGTGATGAGCACAAAAAATTGATTCCCTTTTGACCTATTCAGGACAATAGCTTAGTGTTGCTGCACTTACCATATTATTTGAGTTGTATTTTAAGTTATGTCAAGGGAAGTGAGAGCTTATGGGTATGCACTCTTTTTAACATTCGTTAAATCTATTAGTTTTGTACTTCTTGGGTCCTGAGAAGTTACTTGTTAAGAAATAATTTTACCCCTGGAAGAAGATTCTTTCTTTTTGAACAGTTCGTCATATATTCAGTCTTCTCCTGTTTTACATTTATTTTCACTAAACCACTTCTGGCAGTCTATGTGGAACTGGCTATGAGAAAATATTAATTCCAGTTTATCTGAAAGGCCAACAGTAACACACTGTTAGTTTTTATTAATGGTCACCAAGAATGTTTCTTAGATCCTCAAGCTTCTCTCCTCAACTTAAATGGTCCTAGTTGTAGTGTTTCTTTGTGTACTAACAACCACATCACTATTCTTTCATCTCATTTATTTTCTGAATCACATGGTAGAGTTCTTTACTTGCTCATACTTTTCCTGGTGGAGAATACCGAAATTGCTTATAAGAGTAGGAGGTGCTGTCAATGGCTGATGTTCCTCTGGCTGCCGGCAAGGGTGGATTAAAAGTCTATAATTAATTATAATAAAATGGATTTTTTAAAATTTGAATTGGATTTTTGTTTAAATTAAATATAGATTTACTTTAAAAACAAACCTGTATTTAAAATTAAATTTTGACAACCTATGTTAAGGCCTAAACTCACTATAATCTATTAAAATCACTTTAAATTAAAAAAAATATGCAGTACTTGTTGCTGAAGTGTTGAAGAAAATCAAACCACTGAACTAGTGGAAGTCATTGGCTGAGCTCCAGGAGTTTGCTGAAGTGCTAAACCAGGTTTTGACAGCAGTAGCCTCTTCTGCAGGTACAGAGAGCATTTTCTTCATTTAAATTTATTCAACTAGTTTAGTTCGGTGACTAGTTCTTCTTCTAGTGGAGTCTGTGTGTGCTCCACTTTAGGTGATTGTGCACCCTGCCCCTCTAGTCAGAGAATTTTGACAGCAGTACTTGGCTGGGCCGCATATGCACTCTCCCTGTCTTGCACCTGCAGCGGCAATTAACAAGTGCTGTGCGGCCCCCTCATCTCCCAGTTCCTTCTCAACTGCCATTGGTCCGAGTCAGAGCTCCAGTAGTGAGCTCGCTCACTTTACCTCAGATTTATTTTAGTTAGATTAGTCAAGTAGTTAAGTATAGTTAGCTTAGTTATTTAAGAACCCTTTATTTCTTTTTCTCCCCGTTTTAAAAAAACTTTTTTTCCTTTTGTCCCCTTAAGGGATGTTACTTTTCCTCAGATTGACAGGTTCGCCTGGCTTTAAATGCTGCCTCTCCTGTCGTGAGGTGATTCCGCTTTCTGATGGACACTTGCAATGAGTCCGGTGCCAGGGGGAAACTCCTGTGCCCCAGAAGTGCACCCATTGCCACAATTTTAAGACCCACACAAGGAAAACTGAAACTTATCCTAATGGAGAAGTCCCTCTATCCCACCTCAGACTCAAGCTCGCAAATTTCTCCTGCCACCCTATCACCACAGACGGCTTCCGACAGACCCTGCTCCTTCACTCTGAAAGGAAAGGACCTGTCTCCTAAAGGACGTGGAAAGAGGAGAGCTAACACTCCCCCTACCAAGATCATGTCAAAGAGGAAACATTCCCGGACTCTGTCCACCACATCGGTACTGACTGTGCTTCGGCTTAGTACCTTTGAGTCAGCAGGGACCTCCAGTATCGGCAGTACCGTCACAGCCGCAGACCCTAGGCAGGCAGGCTCTAAGAAGGAAGGCAGGCAGAAGACCACCTCCTCCACCTTGGCACCTGCAGCACAGACAAAGTGCTCTGAGCAGAGTGACTCTGCAGTACAAAAGGTAACAGCACCAGCTGCTGGCCCTACGTTGAATAGCACAGACACTGCACCTCAGATTGCCACACCATCCTTGGCATGCTCTCTGTCTGCTCCTTTCCTACTGGTACCACCACAATTTTCTATATTGCCTTTCACACAGGAACTTCCATCGATACCACAGCCTCAACAGTTTCTTGCTGTGAAGGACCTGAAAATTGCTCTGGAACCAGAATCACCTCTTCTCAGTACCAATACTACTTCAGCACTTTCGCTACTGCTCACTCCACCAACTACAGCCACTTCTCCTTTCTCTACCGGGGAGGATGAAAATGACAAAGTGGGGGTTTTCTCCTTCCAACACTTCACCTGTGCAAGGCAGTGTTCAGTCCGCACATCAGGAGTTCTCTAAGCCTCCTTCCAGGTCTGAATTTCAAGGGTGGCATGGTCACCGCTGGGGGGCCCCCACTATGCCCTTCCCACTTCAGTGGGCATTCTGGGATCCATGGGCAGCTTATAGACCGTTTTAAACTAGGGCCCCTAAGTGGAACCATGGAGGTACATTGGCACGCTGCACCATGACCCACAGTGCCACCAGCTGTCCCTCCTGAACAGAGCATTGAGGAGACAGAAAAAGTCTTAGCTCAGGAGACGGCTCCTGCACTTCATTCTCTCCAGATGAGACTATTATGCCCCTTATGCCTACTGCTGGAGATGATTTCAGGATTTTCCAGGAGCTCTTCAAAAGAATAGCAGAGATGCTCCAGATAACCCTAGAGGAGGTCTCCGAGTCACGTCACGAACTCTTGGACATACTTCACACATCCACCTCCTCCAAGGTTCCCCTTCCGATTAACTCAGCAATCATGGAACCCACCACAAACATCTGGCAGACCCCTGCAATCATCCCGCCCACATGTGAGAGAGAGAGTGGACAAAAAACATTATGTCCCTCGAAAAGGGATGGAATTTCTTGTCACACACCCTCAGACAAAATAATTGGTAATCGATGCAATTAACAAATGGGACAAACAGCATTACTCTAGGACCACCCTTATGATAAAGAGTGGAAAAGACTGGACTTGGCCGCAAGCCCTGTTCATCAGCGACACTACACTTCTGGATTGCTAGTTATGAAGCACTTATGGTGAAGTATGACCATAAACTATTCCAAATTTTCTGGCTTTGACTACATACCAGAGGACAAAAGAGAGCAGTTTACGTTGCTCATTTTCAAGGGCCACCTCTTGGCTAGAACTGCCCTCCAAGCCTCTGTGGACTCTGCTGACATGGCAACAAGTACCATCACCACTGCCATAGTAATGTGCCGGGCCTTCTGGCTTCACCTGTCGGGCTTCCCTAGGGAGGTCCAAGCCACGGTAGAGGACCATCCATTCAAAGGTCCAAAACTGTTCGCCACCAAGACTGACCAGTTGCTCCATTCATTGAAAGATTCAAGGGTCATGCTCAGGTCTCTTGGCATCTATACACCTGCAACAAAATAAAAACAGAGTAGGTATTATACATCACAGCATACCAGACAGGCCCTGTACACACAGCAGCCAAGAAAATATGATAACCAGAGGCATAGACAGAGACCTCCCAGATGCAGACCAAGCTCTTCCCAACACACACTATCTCAACAATCAACCCGTAAACAGCAGACTTGAAGGTTTGGTCGAGGGCTTGCCAGACCTCCACCAACTTTTGCTGCTAACATTTCCTCCCACCAACCATCCCTTTACCAATCATCTGATACCATTCTGTCCAAACTGGCGGACCATTACTTCCAACAGATGGGTACTGGAAATCATCAAGACCAGCTGTGCTGCAGAGTTCCTCTCCTTCCCACCCTCCCTTTCCGTCCCTCTTCAGGAACCCCTCTCACAAGCCCTTCCTGGAGCATCCCCTACAACTTGGTGCTGTAGATCAAGTTCCAGTACATCAGAGGGAAGGGCTTCTATTCCCATTATTTTTTAACCTGAAAAGTTTGGAGGCTGGAGACCCATCCTTGATCTCAGGAAGCTAAACAAATTTAGCTAAACAAAGCTAAACAACAATTCAGGATGGTTACATTAGCTACAATCATTCCAGCACTGGAACAAGAGGATTGGTTTGCAGCCCTCAACCTGCAAGAGTCATGTTGCGGTCCAAATACAAGACAGAACAAGGCTTTAAGCAAGCAAGCAGGCTGGTCTGCCGACGGGCTGGTCTGCCTGTCAGCTTTCCACCCCCTCTTTTATTTCTCTCCCTCCTCCTGCGCATTACATACTCCAACAGATAAAAGGAATACACTGGCTTTGTTTAATATTCTTATTTACCAATATCTATCTACCGCATTCCTTGCTCTCGGGCCTTGAGCCCAGTCTTGGGAGGCTTCCCACGGTTCATGTCGTCTGGGCGAGTTTCCAAGGTTCATGCCCTTGAGAGGAGCCATGTGTGCACTGCTCCTACACGACACTCAGGGTGTGCCCTGAATGTTGCCAAGTGCATGAACCCTGCATGAATCCTACATCCCCTCCTTTTTTGTTTATTTGTGCTTGGCCATCTCATGGTAGCCATCAATTTGCTTTTGAAAGCCATTAACTCCCGGACAGACAAGGTCATAACTCATGGAGCCTGCCAGGGCGGGTCTCGACAAAGCCTTAACAAAAAGGAAATACATTGCACACAGCAACAGCAAAAAATAAGCCCAAGAAGGTAAAGTGTAGTTGGCCGGGCCCCAATTAGCCATGCTAGAGTACTGGGAAGAGAGGTTCATGTAAGCAGTGAGCATCGTCTCATTCCCTATTTCCTTAGGGTGATGACATACTGGAATAAGGCACGTACCTAACAATTCTTCAGCTGCTACAAAATCAGATAAACAAAAGTGGGTAACATTTGCTATTGAAGCCAATCTTTCCCATAGGTTATATGTCATTCGGGCCCGTAACGGAGGAGGCACTCCCGAGTCAACCCGTACAGGAAATAGCAGGCACATAAGGCACACAATCAATATAGAATTAGCAGTGATTTGGGCGAGAATGGCCACAAACAGAGTCTCAGGAGTCTCTGGCTGTTGGTTTGCTTCCAGTCTTTGTTGAGCCGCGGCGACCAATGCTTTCACTGCTCCCCATGTCACGGGCTGGCTTGGGACGCTACGTCTCCTCCATCTCCGTCCCACCATTGTTGAACCAGACCCCAAATCCGGCAGGGAGAGGTCCCGTCACCTGTGTAGGTATGGTGCAAACCTCTCCCGGCAACTGAAAATCAGCGTCCTCCTGCATAATCAAATCAAGCCCTGCACTTCCGGCAGTCGCCGCCCTCATGGAGTCTATGGATTTTAAGGCAGAGGAACAGTTGTCTGAGTGGGGAACACCCCTGTTTGGCCCTGGGTTTGGGGGGGACCCATCGTGCGGTTTCCCGACCCGCTACGACACTGATTAGCCCAGTGATAGCCCTTCTGACACTTGGGGCACTTCTTTGAGGGGCGGGCGGGCGGCGTCGATGAGCGGCACTCCCGCTGAAAGTGACCCTCCTTACCGCAGTGATAACAACGCTTCCCCTCCTTCCCGCTTTTCCGCAGGGCGGCGGCCAGAACCCCAGCTTTATGTGCTTGTGTGCCGATGTTTTGGCACGCCTGCAGCATGTCCGACAGCTCTAGAACACCAGCGGCTTGTGCCGCCTGGAGAGCACGGCGGCAATCCTCGTTCGCATTTTCAACCGCCATTTTTAACAGAATCTCCTGAGCTGCTGCAGGGTTATCCACCTGTCAGAGGATAGCCTCCTGCAATCTGTTAGTAAAATCCATAAAGGACTCTGATGCACCCTGACGGATACTGGCAAAGCTTTTGGTAGGCTTGCCTGAATCCGGGACCTTCCGGAAAGCATGCTGGGCGCAGGCAGAAATAATGGGGAAGACAGCCTGCTGGAGTTGAGACTGCATCTGAACGGTAGCAAATGGGCCCTCCCCTGCTAACTGCTCATAAGTGACACCTTGCGCTATATATACCTGGGCTTGGCGTTGCGCCATCTGCCGATACTCACTAAGCCAAATAACATACTGACTGGGCGTCAGCATCATGCACAACAGCGCCTTCCAATCTTCAGGGACCAGGGTGTACCCAGTACCTAGCCCTTCAAGGAGACCACGTACATACGTGCTAGTGAGGCCGAACTCGCGAATCGCTTTCTTTACCTCTCTGATCACCGAGTAAGGCAAACTGACCCAGTTTGCAAGCTGGTTGCCCTGGCCATCGTCCTGCCAGGTCACCGGGCAAACCTGAGACCAGATCAGCTAATTCCTCTGCTGTAAGATCTGGGCGAGTCTTCGCTGCGTGAACCATTGTTGCACCAGCGAAAGCCCCTGAGCAGATGCGGATCACCCCCCGGGGGGCCCCCGAGCATGGGGCCCCACGGGGAGACGGTGACCACTCACCGGCTCCAGAGGGGAAGACAAAGGAGGCGGCAGTAATTGAGGCACTGGGGGCAAAGCGGGGGAGGGATGGCTGCAGGAGCGGACGGGGGTGGCGAGATCGGCAGCCCCTCTATTGGCGCGGGAGAGGGTCTTTCCGAAGCAACACGCTGTGTCGCATCGCCAGGAGGGGGGATGGCTGCAGGAGCGGACGGGGGTGGCGAGATCGGCAGCCCCTCTATTGGCGCGGGAGAGGGTCTTTCCGAGGCAACACGCTGTGTCGCATCGCCAGGAGGGGGGATGGCTGCAGGAGCGGACGGGGGTGGCGAGATCGGCAGCCCCTCTATTGGCGCGGGAGAGGGTCTTTCCGAGGCAACACGCTGTGTCGCATCGCCAGGAGGGGGGATGGCTGCAGGAGCAGATGGGAGTGGCGAGATCACCAGCCTCTCTATTGGCGCAAGGGAGGGCCTTTCCGAGACGACACGCTGTATCGCGTCGCGGCAGAGGTGCCAGGCATGTAAAGCCTGCACGGGCGCCTGAGGCTCTTTGTGCAATGTCTGGCCCAACCACTCCCAGTCCGCTAGCTTAAGGGTTCTGGCTTCAGGGTACCACGGGCATTGGGCACTCACCTCCTGTAGCAGGAGAGTGAGTTCTCGAGTGGGGCAATCATGCTGAGCCTTATGCAGCAAATATTGTAGCTCATTGCGGTGTTGCACTTGCAAAGCAGAGAGGGAGCTTCCCATACTTACCATGACGAAAAATACTCACCGGGATCCGCGAAGCGGATGAGTGACCCGTCTGAAACCCTTGCCGGGCGAGGTGAATGCTGAGGGCCCCATGTTGGGCGCCAGTTGTTGCGGTCCAAATACAAGACAGAACAAGGCTTTAAGCAAGCAAGCAGGCTGGTCTGCCGATGGGCTGGTCTGCCTGTCAGCTTTCCACCCTCTCTTTTATTTCTCTTCCTCCTCCTGCGCATTACATACTCCAACAGATAAAAGGAATACACTGGCTTTGTTTAATATTCTTATTTACCAATATCTATCTACCGCATTCCTTGCTCTCGGGCCTTGAGCCCAGTCCTGGGAGGCTTCCCACGGTTTGTCATCTGGGCGAGTTTCCAAGGCTCATGCCCTTGAGAGGAGCCGTGTGTGCACGGCTCCTACACGACACTCAGGGTGTGCCCTGAATGTTGCCAAGTGCATGAACCCTGCATGAATCCTACAGAGTCATATTTTTATATCACTGCACACCCTAGGCACAGGAATTTTATTTGGCTCGTACTGGAACAGGACCATTTCCACTAGTTAATTGCTGCGGCAGGTGCGAGACAGGGAGAGCGCATGTGTGGCCCAGTCAGGTACTGCTGTCAAAATTCTCTGACCAGAGGTTCAGGCCGCACAAACACCTAAATTGGAGCACCCACAGGGACTCACATCTCAAAGAACCTCAGTTACTGCACAAGGTGAATAACCCTCTCTTCATTCAAAGGCTTGGCATAAACTTAAATGTTAGATGGATATAACTACATTGGTCGGGGTGTGAAAAAACACACCCCTGACTGACATAACTATGCCAACCTAATCCCTACTCTAGATGCTGCTAAGTCAATGGAAGAATGCTTTTGTCCATGTAGCTAACTTGATTCAGGGAGATAGTGTTTCTGTACTGATGGAGAAACCTCTTCCATTGGTGTAGGCTGCATGTATGCTATGGGGTTATGCTGGTGTAGCTATGTGGGTATAGTTTTGATAGCGCTGACACAGAAAAAAATCAAGATATCATTGGGACCTGAATAATTAGGAAAGTTTGTTTTCCTCTTCCAGTCTATGAATAAAACTGAGTATGAGGATGAGATCTATTAGTTCTAAACTCCTGAAGGACCCGCTAGTGAGAAACAATCAGATCAGTTCACTTCCTCCAGATAGTACTTCCTTCGTTTTGTAAATCAGTTTTAAATGCAAAACATGTTTTGATAAACCTTTTTCCTTATATATCCAACACATTTACATTAGTATTAATTAATAAAAACAACTTTAAAATGTTTTTGTGCATTAATTGAATTCAATTTTCCATCCAAATAGACTTTGGCACAAAATCCCAAGAAAAACTCTTAATCATCATAGTAACTAAGAAATGCATTAGTCACCATTTTCTATCCTAATAGAAATGTAAAAATTAAGAATTTGAATAAATATAAGGTAAGCTATATAATTGCCTAAATAAATATGTATAGATACACTATGCCCAATTAGTTGTGGGGTTTCTTTTTAAGTATTAAATTTGGTGTAAAGACTCTATTTAATTGAAAATCAACTCAATAATAAGACTCAATCAACCAATCTGTCTTTAGGAAAAATAACTAAACAGTATGAATGCAAAGCATGATTAAAATGGATTTAAATTAAGATTTCCTGCTTACTGATTTAAATCATGGCTAGAATGGGTGATTTTAATCACTTTGATTTAAATCAATGCATGCTGCTGCCAGCTAAGAGAAGATGGCTGCTCCCAGAGAGCCAAAACACAAATGCACAACTATGTTCCTGTAAATAAGTGTCTTGGGAGGTTACTCTTCTTCATTAGGCTGCCAGAGAAACATTTTCAGGCTATAGATGGTCCAGGTCTCTAAGGGGCAGATGCAGTGTTTTCAGTTTCCTCTGCACATCTATAAACAAGAGAGTGGCATGTAGGATGGTGGTTATTTTTTTTTATAAATCTGAGTGACTGTGATCCCAGTAGGCCATTAATTGATGTCCTTTTCGTTCACCCACACAACAAGCATAGCCTTTTACCTCTGTATGTTCTACAGATACTAACAATGGACAATTGCTAATTTTATACTGTTTTCAGTTCGTTCATATTGAATGCCAATATCATGATTTCTAGAAGTACCAGCTAGAGTGGACATGGTTCCATTGTCGTGATGGAGGATACATGGAGTATGTATAATGTACAAAGGGTTACAGTGGTCCAATCATAGTATCTCCCAGGCTATCTGCCTCTCCTGGTCCTTTCCTCTTCCTTCCTATGCTCTCCACTATTTCTCTTCTCCCATTCATGCCTCCCTCACAACTTCAGCTTCTTCCTCTCTTATTCTTAACTTTTTCTCCTTGGCCCACCAGATGCTCATCTCTTTTACTACTCCCTGAAAATTAGATACAATGTTAAACTGTAACTTCGCATTTTCTAATTTCTGTGTGATTTAATTGTGCAAATAATATTGTTTCGGCTGAGATTTTTGGATAGAATTTCCTTAGGATCTTCTCATACAAAAATAAAGGGGGAGGAAAAAGAAGGGGGGTGAAGTTTCTCCCAACTGGTTGAGCAAAATTAATGATTTTAGAGCAGAAACACCGCAGTATAGTATTCAATGCTAATGTCTGCTATATACAAAAGTAGCTTTCCTTGATAAGGAGCAGCTATCCTGATGAGGCCTGGTCTATACTTAATGTTTTAATGGCATAACTTTGAAATTTATAGGTGTGATTTTTTTTTTCCTGACATAATTAAGCTGATAAAAGTCCTAGCGTAGATACAGTTATACTTGTATAGGATGCATTATGTCAGTAGATTTTCAGCAAAGCAAAATAACCTGTATCAGTATAAGCACTACGGCTGTCAATTAATTGCAGTTAACTCAAGCGAGTAACTCAAGACAAATTAAGTCGATTAAAAAAAATTAATCACGATTAATCACAGTTTTAATTGCACTGCTAAACACTAATAGAATACCAATTTAACTATATTATAAATATTTTGTTTCTACATTTTCAAATATATTGATTTCAATTACAACACAGAATACAAAGTGTACAGTGCTCACTTTATATTATTTTCATTACAAATGTTTGCACTGTAAAAAAGATAAAAGAAATAGTGTATTTCAATGCACCTCATACAGGTACTGTGGTGCAATCTCTTTATGGGGAAAGTGTAACTTATAAATGTAGCTTTTTTTGTAACATAACAGCACTCAAAAACAAAGCAATGTGAAACTTTAGCGCCTACAAGTCCACTCAGTCCTACTTCTTGTTCAGCCAATCACTAAGACAAACAAGTTTGTTTATATTTACGGGAAATAATGGTGCCTGCTTCTTATTTACAGTGTCACCTGAAAGTGAGAACAGGCATTTGCATGGCACTTCTGTAGATGGTGTTGCAAGGTATTTACATGCCAAATATTCGTATGCCCCTTCATGCTTCGGCCATGGGTGTTTCATTGCCGTATAGGCATAACCTTAGCATGCAGCAGGCTAGTGCAAGGTAGATTTACATTCCAGCTTGCCACAAACTAAGTGTTCATGTAGACAAGGCATTTCTTCCATGCCATTTGCAGGTTTTCACTTGTCTTTAATTTGAAATAATTACTTTCTTTATGATTTCACACTTTTAATGTAAGTCTTTTAATTAGAAAAAAGGAAAAACATTTAATTTGAATAAGGCATAATCATGGGCTTGTAGCCATTTAGGAGTTTTCACTGTTTAGTTATGCATTAGATTGTTTGCATCCTTTCGTCTGCGAGAGACCGTGGGAATTGCAGCCTATGGTTTAGATGGTTTGCAATGTCTCATGTGACCCTTAATACACTCTTTGGACAGTTGTTGCATGACATCTTTACTCTTTCACTGAAAACCTTGGTATCCTTAATGTGCGAGCCATTAGCACTTTGCCATAACAATATAAATGTTCTTAAAAAGCAGTTCTAGTTTTTTTCCCTGTGAATCTGAATGTTTAGCACATTCACTTGTCATTTGGCAACCAATGTATCTCGGAGGTGAGGAATGAGTATGGGCACAGGTTTTGGAGTCAAGAGATTTAGGTTTTATTCTCAGCTCTTCCCAAGATACTGCTCTGAAGCTTAATTCGCTAGTGTTTATAAGGCGCTCAGATATGGAGGTGATGAACACCATTGAAATCTTACTCTCTGATAGAGATGATTATAAATTATGTGACACATTTGTCCTATCTTGTAGGTTGGGTTAATCTGTCAGATATTGCACACCTGAAGTGTCTGGAGATGGGTTTTTTGGTCTTTCATGATCAGCACATGTGGCAGCACAACCAGCTTGTCTTCACTATGCTGCACAAGCAAATGATGGAATTAAACATGTTGAGGAATAAATGGAACTGCTGACTGCATCAGCAGGAGCAGCTGGCATGGCTGGTGATACTGCAGTGGTGCAGAATGGAAAACAAGGGTGCTCTGATCAGTTAGCTGGAAAGTTTTAATTGGATTGATGACTGGCTAACAGAGAAAAATATGGAGGAAAAAATTTCTGATCACTCAATATAATGGAGGATTTTTCATCTGACTTTACAAGTTAAGATTCATACATGGTATTCATTATAAGTGGATTTGCAAATTGGCAAAAAGGCATTATGGAGACATAGCAAACTTAAGATGTTACACAGTGCTGCTGCAGGCACAGTAAAAGCTACTACAGCTTGGATGACAGAGTTTGCTATTAATTCTAAAGGAAAATGTAAACATCAGATAACCCTTTCATCAGTCTGTCATCTTTTATGTATTGCCAACTGCTTATGTGTCTAGATTCCTGAGCAGTTTCAATACAATTAAAATATAAATCTTGTTTGACTTTTTGTTCTCCAATTGGGAAATATTCCAGAAATTAGAAAATGTATTCGGTTCGGTCCATTGTAACCTATATAAACAGATCTTCACTGATGTTTAACAGATGCTTTGATTACATCTTGTACAAAAAAGACATGGGTTAATATGAATTATTTTTCTATTGTTGTAAACTAGATCACTGGTGTTTGTCAGTAAATGTAAGAGTTTAATTTTTCTTGCATCATTAAGGATGATCATACAGTAGAAAACCTTTCCTTTGTTTGCCCTGCTACATTTAACAGCACTCAACATGCAATCTTTACTACATCTTTAAGAATACTAATCTTGATTTAATATCTTACCTATTAAATATTCTGCTATAACTCTGTTTGTGAGATCACATGATAGCTCCTATAGAAATGATGAAGTTATTGAGTGCCAACCGTACAAGAGAAAGAGAAAAGAAGTAATGACTAAGGTCACATTTCACTAATTTTGTGTGCCTCGTGTTTTTAAGTGCCCAACTTTTTGAGACCCCTATATCCTGAGTTTCAGAGCTGCAGAGTACATGCAATTCCCACTGAAGTAATGATTCAACTGTGTTCCACCTTGTGTACCACACAGGCACACACAAGCGGGCTAAAGGTTTTCTGTGCTACTTACACATCATTTCTCTGGAGTATTGTATATTAATAACAAATTTTTTTTGTCATTTCTAATTCATGGTTCACATTGCCCACTTTATGTATTACATACATACTATGTAGGAGAAAAATGTTTGAGCATTATTTATTACCAGGGTTGCAGCTGTCTGAATGATATACTCCACAATATCTTTGTCACATCTTCACATGATTAAAAGAAAGTACTTTAGACAAAGACAGTTTAACTATATACTCTCACTGAACTGTATCATACCTTAAATGGAGTAAGCCCTTGATTAGAAATATCCAAGTTGATTGTGCTTGTCTTATGTAATATTGCATCTAAAAAAATGTTAGATTACAAAATCAAGCACTTGAAAGTTAGGAAATGCCAATTTTAAACTTCCCTGTCTCATGTGAATTCTGTCCTCTTGTTCTTCTATCCTGAATGAGGGTTGGGTGTTTGCAGGGAGAAAAAGTATGTGATAATGTCAAGCTGTCCTGCAGTGGCTGAAGGCCATGAGTATCAACCTCAAGGCAGACTGACACAAAGTAGGGCACAAACCCCAAATCAGCTGTGAGTTCTTTACTTAGATTTCACCAACCAAATATCAAGAGTAAACTCCTCAGCACTATAGCAGCCTTAACGTGGAGTCATAGACAGTCCCTTGGGCACTCTGGTCTATCTTGCCACCCAGGTAATCTTGCCTTTGTGATAGATGATCCCTTACATTAAAAAAGTCACAGTAAGATTCAGGTTACTCTCCGTCCCAAAGGACCAGTTAGTTGCCCCGAGTCAATTGCATCTTACATCATATCAAAGACAATGCTTGTAGCCAATCTTATAATAAACTGTCTAAAGATTTATTATTGGTAAAAGGAAATTAGAGAGTTATTTACAAGGTTAAAGCAGGTATACATACACACACAAATGATTTAAAGTCTTAAGTTTTAAAAGGTAGTTGTGACATGTTGGATCACAGAAACCCCCTTGGGCTGCTAACTGATGTGCCAAGACTACTCCTGCCCCTGCCTTCCCAGCCAGCTTGGGAATCCAGAACCCTGCCTGGTTGTGCCAGACACTCTTACCGGCTGCAAACCCAGACCTGAACCACATCCCCTAACAGCTGCAGGTTTAACTCAAAGCAACTTAAGAAGTGTTCCTGTCTCTAACACTCAGATGCCCAACTCCCAATGGGGTCCAAACCACAAATAAATCTGTTTTACCCTGTATAAAGCTTATACAGGATAAACTCATAAATTGTTCACCCTCTATAACACTGATAGAGTGATATGCACAGCTGTTTCTCCCCCCTCCCCGCTATTAATACATACTATGGGTTAATTAATAAGTAAAAAGTGATTTTATTAAATACAAAAGGTAGGATTTAAGTAGTTCCAAGTAGTAACAGACAGAACAAAGTAAATTACCAAACCAAACAAAATAAAATAAAACGCGCAAGTCTATGCCTAATACAGTAAGAAAGTGACTACAGATGAAACCTCACCCTCAGAGATGTTCCAGTAAGATTCTTTTACTTCTTTTACAGACTAGCCACCTCCTAGTCTGGGTCCAGCAATCACTCAAACCCCCAGGGTTACTGTCCTTTGTTCCAGTTTCTTTCAGGTATCCTTTGGGGGTGGAGATGCTATCTCTTGAGCCAGCTGAAGACAAAATGGAGGGGTTTCCTAGGGGTTTAAATAGACTTTCTCTTATGGGTGGACACCCCTCCTTCCCCCGTGTAGAATTCCAGCTACAAGATGGAGTTTTGGAGTCACATGGGCAAGTCACATGTCCATGCATGACTCAGAACTTACAGGTAGCAGCCATGGTTCATATGCCTCCTTGAACGTTCTCAAGTAGACTTCTTATGTGGATTGGAGCCTTCCAAGATCCATTGTCCATTCAAAGAAAAGGAGTACTTGTGGCACCTTAGAGACTAACAAATTTATTTGAGCATAAGCTTTCGTGAGCTTTCAGCTCACTTCATCGGTTGCATCACGAAAGCTTATGCTCAAATAAATTTGTTAGTCTCTAAGGTGCCACAAGTACTCCTTTTCTTTTTGTGGATACAGACTAACACAGCTGCTACTCTGAAAATTATCCATTAAGTGTTTCTTGATTGGACACTTAACTTGCAAATTCCTTTCTAAATAAGCTGCCCAAATGCCTTACTAAGGCTACTTAAAATCAAACCAGTACACAGCCAATATTCATAACTTCGAATACAAAAATGATACGTGCATACAAATAGGATGAATAGATTCAGTAGATCATACCCTTTACAGAGATATGTTACCTGGCATATGTAGCTTAAAACATATTCCAGCGATGTCATATATACATTTATAAGCATATTTCCATAAAGCCTTATAGGGTGCAACATCACAGTAATATAACAAGCAAGCTCTGCATGTCCCATAAGGGTAACCCAGATGAATCTCTTGCTTATGCCTAGAAAACCTTGTTCTTCAGGGTCCAAGCAACATAAAGATTTTTATTCATTTTCCCCCCACACACCTTCTCTGAGCTGCCAGCTCAGCTGATGGGAGGAATTCACTTGCATGTCTCTTCTTCGTGGTGGGGAGGACGCAACTGAGAGCAATCAACAAAGTCTTTTGTTCTCTGATGTTCAACAATAATTATTCTTCTGTTGAAGGTCCTGCCTAACAGAAAAGGCCCAAACACCTTCTGTTGGAGGCAAGTATTTCACATGAATTCATGTCTTCTTCTCTGTAACTGTGTAAATCACCAGACAGGAATTACAAACGCAAATGCTCAAATATTATTTTACAATGTGGGATATAGATGTTATAAGTGAGATTAATATATGGAGTAACTTACAAGCATTCAATAAAGACTTGTAAAGGCACATTTTAGAACTCTAAAACCTATTTTAACAATACTAATGCACAGGTGAGCCAAACTAATTCCAATTATGTATTTGTTAGTATCCAAGTAAGGCATGGGGACTTCGGCATAATCTGGAACCTGGTTTGCCAGTATCTCAAGTGCAGTCAAAAATTTTATCTTAATGGTGCAGAATTAAGGTTGCAAAAACATTTTATTTCTAAACTTTTAGAGTGTTTCACTTTGCAACAATGGTATGTGACAACACAGATTCCCTCTCTACTTAAATGATCCGTGGACACTGTTGAAACTCTCCAGCAAATGCTGGCTTTTTAATGTCAGCCATCATACCACCCCACTTCTCCCCTCCCCATCCCAGATTTTATGGGATCATCCTCAAATTCAGTCCAACTTTAAACAGTGTAATGCCTCTGCTTCATTTTCATTTGTTTAGTAAACCAACTCTTCTGAGGTTCCCAGAGTAGAGTACGTTTATCTGTTTCTAACCTACTTCATAGAGAGGCTATAAAACATGCTACATGCAAAGCAGAAAGTGTCTTGAATGTTTTTAAGGAAAACATTTGAAAGCCCCCAAAGCCCAAACTAAATAGATACTTGTTAAGAGGAATGACTGAACTATAAGGCAGAAGACCTTTCCAGAAACTATATTGTGTGTGGAGGGTTGGAGTGAGGAGAAAAATACTTGGCACTGGTTTTTGTTTTTCCTCTGCAGACAGAGGGAGACTCAGAAGTAATTTGTGAATACTGTTGAACAGCCTTCTTTGGAAATTTTGAGATTTCCCACATTCAGCTAAATGGGAGGCTTGATACGGCTGACAAGAATAAAAAAGATGGCAAGTGTAGCTTGGTTTATACTGTAGTGGCACTCCCCTTCCCCAAACAATTAAAATTAAATAAAACAACCCTGTCCTGGTGGTGCAGAGATAGCTATAGTTAGCTTGAGACTCAGAATAGGTTATCATCTCTGTCTTTTTTGTTGTATTAAGCCTTGTTAGTATAAAAAAAAGATAATATACTTATAATCTAACTCTCATGGTGGGTTAGAGCTCAGTCAGCTAAGCAGGGCACAAGCTGGCTAAATCATCAGGCTCAACGGGTAGTGACCAAAGGCTCCGTGTCTAGTTGGCAGCCGGTATCAAGCGCAGTGCCCCAAGGGTCAGTCCTGGGGCCAGTTTTGTTCAATATCTTCATTAATGATCTGGAGGATGGCGTGGATTACACCCTCAGCAAGTTTGCAAATGACACTAAACTGGCAGGCGTGGTATATATGCTGGAGGGTAGGGATAGGATACAGAGGGCCCTAGACAAATT
Organism: Chelonia mydas; assembly: GCF_015237465.2. Taxonomy (NCBI): domain Eukaryota; kingdom Metazoa; phylum Chordata; order Testudines; family Cheloniidae; genus Chelonia; species Chelonia mydas. Next base: position 108,629,186 of record NC_057852.1, read on the forward strand.
AGAGGATTGGGCCAAAAGAAATCTGATGAGGTTCAATAAGGACAAGTGCAGAGTCCTGCTTAGGACGGAAGAATCCCATGCACTGCTACAGACTAGGGACCGAGTGGCTAGGCAGCAGCTCTGCAGAAAAGGACCTAGGGGTTACAGTGGACGAGAAGCTAGATATGAGTCAACAGTGTGCCCTTGTTGCCAAGAAGGCTAATGGCATTTTGGGCTGTATAAGTAGGAGCATTGCCAGCAGATGGAGGGATGTGATCGTTTCCCTCTATTCAGCATTGGTGAGGCCTCATCTGGAGTACTGTGTCCAGTTTTGGGCCCCACACTACAAGAAGGATGTGGGAAAATTGGAAAGAGTCCAGCGGAGGGCAACAAAAATGATTAGGGTGCTGGAGCACATGCCTTATGAGGAGAGGCTGAGGGAACTGGGATTATTTAGTCTGCAGAAGAGAAGAATGAGGGGGGATTTGATAGCTGCTTTCAACTACTGAAAGGGGGTTCCAAAGAGGATGGATCTAGACTGTTCTCAGTGGTAGCAGATGACAGAACAAGGAGTAATGGTCTCAAGTTGCAGTGGGAGAGTTTAGGTTGGATATTAGGAAAAACTTTTTCACTAGGAGGGTGGTGAAGCACTGGAATGGGTTACCTAGAGAGGTGGTGGAATCTCCTTCCTTAGATATTTTTAAGGTCAGGCTCGACAAAGCCCTGTCTGGGATGATTTAGTTGGGGGTTGGACTAGATGACTTCGTGAGGTCCCTTCCAATCCTGATATTCTGTGATTCTACAAGTATGCCCCTGTACCCAGAGATGGAATTCTGAGTAACTGGTTTTTTTTAGTTTTTCTTGCTGGTGATGTAGTTTCCCTTTAGCTTGTCCTGTGTACATTCAAAGACACCTCTCTAGTGCTAGAACACTGGATTTCTGTAAAAATCAATTACCAAGACACTTCTATAAAATATCCTGCCTGTATGAGCCAGATCCTTTGGGCTCAATCATCAGCCTTGCTGGTAGCCTGTACAGGGGAATAATGGGGTATAAGGTATTCACGTATTCCTACCACATGGGCAGCCTGCAGTATCAGAAACTGTGGTGGGGAGAGCAACTGCTGCCTGGGTACTATTCTCTTCCCATGCATGTGGATGATGTTTAGTTGGTAGGCAGGGGATGGGGAGTGAGCAAAGCCTTGGCTCTACCCTGTCTGTGTGCCAGACAGCATGCCTAAGCCATTGCAGTGGGGTAGGTAAGACTTATACCACACAGAGCAATAGAGAGAAGGGCTGAGACTCTGACTTCTCAATCACACTTTAGTCCTGTTCTGTTTCTGAGGCAGCACAGGTAGGCACTGCTCCTTAAATGGGCTGGATAAGTAGTGAAGTCGAAGCGTATTGCAATCTGGCCTTGCTGCTGTTATCAACAAAGAGAGGCTGAGAAGAATAGGATTACAAATAAACATCACTGGATTAAACAGTTTTTCCTCAATTCAGATTATGGGGGGTGCACTTTCAATAGAGTGGAGCTCCGATAGTCCACAAACTCTGTGCACGTTCAGTGTAGTGTATAATGTTTCTAGTGCTGCAAAGAAATCAGAAAAATAGTGTTTTTTGCTTTTATTTGTTTAAAATATCAGACTGACTAATAATATTAAGGTGAAATTTAAATATAATTTTTGAGGGATTTATTTTTGTATAATTTATTGCCTAATTGCAAGGAGTTCAGGGAACAGTAAAATGATTTAGGAAGCTGGGGGAATGGCTTATGAGAAGATTAGAGGAGTTAAAATGCGCAGTCTGGATAAGAGATGATAAATGGGGGAAATAACTGTCACAGTATTTGAAATTAAACACCAAGGACCAAATCCTGGACCCTAATTAAATGGTAAAAACAGCTGTGTAATCCCCTTACTGCCACTGTTGAACTAGTGTTGAACTAGGCCAGCCATTCTTTTAATAGTTGTCCTAGTGTAGAATAGAGTATGAAAGGGGTGTTTTTTCCAAGGGAGTTGGGTGCAGAGTCTTTTGCATGTAAAGGAGCACATCAAAATGAGCTTCACATCCACGTAAGCAGCCCACTGCATCCTGCAATATAGCCACAGAAACTATAGCCTTAGTGTTTGTGGTAATTTCTGCAGAGATATGACGAGAGAGAGGAAGAGGAGCTGGTTATTGAAATAGTATCTATTCCAAACAAATGTGGTACCTTTTTGGAGACTTGTTGGGGAGGAGTTTTACTTGCCTGTTCTGTCTACACCTCCCTTGGCCATGAAGCAACTTGAGCCCAGGCTGTATATCAGAAGAGACATACAGATGAATTTGGCCTATTAGACTCTAGAGTAATTTCCCACGGGAAGTGTCAAAAGACCCATCATTTGGCTTACTTAACTAGACTGGGCAACGTACAAGCAAATGGACTGTCAGGAACAATCCTGTACTATTCATTCCTATGTTTCCAATATTGATTTAAAAGTTTTCAGTGATGGGGAATCAACTATAACCCTTGATAAATTGTTCCAATGGTTAATTGTTCCAGCTGTTAAAATTCGACACTTTATTTCCAGTTTGAATTTGTTTATCTTTAACTTCCAGCCATTGGATCGTTTTACATCTTTCACTGCTAGATTTAAGAGCTCATTATTAAATATTTGTTCCCCATTGTTGGAGGGTGGGATTTCCATTATCCTGTATTCCTTACAGCACACAGTCCTCACACACAACTGATGGCAAGTACAACACCCACCCACAAACATGTGAATCTCCTGAGATCCATATGGAGTTCCTAAACTCTGCATTAGCTCTGGGCCCTCTATCCTCTGCCTCATCTACATTTTCCAGGGAATCTTCAAGCGGTAACTGTCCCTGAGATCCCCTTTAAGAAGTTCCTGAGATTACTAATGGACAAGAACCTCTGCATGAAAATTGATACAGCCTCTCTTCCCTTTGATGTTGTGTGTGAAGTGGAAGATGTACATCTCTCTGGCTACTTCCCTGGCCTCCATCTGGTCCCTACAGCTATCTACTTGTGCCCATCCCATTCATGAATTCATGGATCCACAGAAAGCCCTTAATGCAGAGTGTCTTCTCTGCAGGCTGAGAGCATGATCTGGCTCTAAAAGTTCTTTTTCGAGAGCTTGCTCATATCGATTCCATTCTAGGTGTGTGCGTGCCCACGTGCACAGTTGTCGGAGACTTTTGCCTTAGCAGTATCCTTAGGGTCAGTTGTGATGGCCCCTTGAGTGCCATGCTCATACATCGATATATTAGGCACCACTGACCCTATACCCTCTCAGTTCCTTCTCACTGCCCATGACGGTTGGTTGGAGCACCTTGTCTTGCAGATCGCAAGAGCATTAGTGGTTCTTTATAGCCTTGGTTCTCTTCTTTGTATATAGTTTGTAGACATTAAGTTAAGTGTTAGGTTAGTTGGTAGTTAGAGTCCAGGCTGGGACTTAATCCCAGAGTAGGGGATGCCCCACTCTCCCAGCTTCAAACCATGCTCGACATGCAGCAGACTGATGCCTATCAGTGACCCTCATGACAGCTGCTTGAAGTGTTTGGGGGAATCCCATAGAAAGGATAAGTGTCAAATCTGTAAAAACTTTTGACCTAGAGCCCAAAAGGAGCAGGATATCCACTTCAGGGCCCTCCTCTTGGAGGCTGCGCTTTGTCCTGCATCGGACCCCTCCCATTTGGACCCCATGCCGAGCGCTTTGGCGCGGAGCACGCTGCCAGCACCGGCTCCACCTGGCACCCTTCCCTTCACTGGTGACTAAGAAGTGGCAAAAGAAGAAGAGCCCCCCAGCACCAGAAGGAAAAGGGGCTTTGGGCAAAGGACTGATGGCAGGCCATATGCCCACCCTGGGGCTTCATGGGGATACCGCGGAGGTTGGACCCTCCCAGCCCAACCAGGGATCCAGCTCCAGGGAGTGGCAGGGAATCCCGCTCTTTCCCAGGGTCCTCATTGCCCGAAGCAGCCCCGGTGGCTAAAGAACAAGTAGGCTGACCTGCATTGCAGGCGCTGCACCAGGCAGCAGACTCTGCTAAGACCATGACATCTAAGGGCAAGCTGATCATGGGACTTCCTGTTAGGGCAGTGGAGCACCATTGGTCACTGAACCACAGGCACAAGTGGCTGTGGACCCCGGCACTGTATCTTAGGTCTCCTATTAGAAGGCCCAGGTCCTCAACACACTCTCCATCTACAAGACATGGGACACCGGAGTCAAGACGCTGGTCACCATACCACCAGTACTAGCGAGCTTCCCATCAGCTATAGCCATGGCCCAGGTCATCTTTGCCCAGACGGTCTCACAGATGTCGGTCCCCGCCCAAGCGGGGGACACTCCTTGTGATGGCACTGGTCCAGTTCCCCCCATTACCATTTGTCGGGCAGGCACTATTTCTCGCCCTCGCCTCGCTATTCGCCAACCAGAGTCAGTTGGCAGACTCAGGCCTCGATGACTCCACCCTGGTCACTGGAAGGACAGTGGTTGGAGTTGAACTGGGAGTTCAGCCCCTCACAAAGAAGGGGTGATTCACTGCCAACTCATGAGAGTGGTGGGGCACCCACACTGACAATGTGGCAGCAGGCACAGTGGCCCACTCAGTAGTCGTATTGGAACCCAGGGGACATACGAGTAACACCGGTCCCATGTTCCCATCAGCCCTCCCTGGCCACCTTGGACAAACCGGCCCTGGTACCACCAGCACTGGAGTCAGAATGCGGTGCCAAATTCCACACCGGGCAGTGCACCGAACCCCAGCACGAAAGGAGCTGTCCCTAGAGAGGGAGAGGGGAAGGGAGAGGGAGAGAGAGGGAGAGAGAGGGAGAGAGAGAGAGAAAAACCTGCTCCTCTATAGCTGGTGTAGTCATCGTCGTCATCCCCAGATGAAGAGGTGGCGAGTCCCTCCCAAACGGGTAGTTCCCCCACCCCCGATGACTTCCAGGAGCACCAGGCCCTCCTTAAAAGGGTGGCTGCTATCTTGATTGAGGAGATTGTGGAAGAGTCCGACCCCATTAACGTTATATTCTCCACCATCCCAGCCCGGGTCATGCTGCCTGTCCACCCAGGGGTCCTTAAAATTGCCAAATCTCTGTGGCAAACCCCCTCTTTTGTCCCGCTGACTTCTAATAAGACGAAAAAGAAGTATTACATCCGTGCAATACCTCTACATGCACCCGCCAGCATCACTGGTCATGTCTGCTGTGAATGAAAGGGACAGGCAGGGCCACGTTAGTGGCACACGAAAGAATAAAGATGCCAAGAGACTTGATTTATTTGGCAGAAAGATCTATTCGACGGCCAGCCTACAATTCAGGGTGTCTAACCACCAGGCCCTGGTAGGCAGATACAGTTTTAACCTGTGGGACTCCCTTAATGAGTTCAAAGAGGCCCTCCCACAGGATCGAGCCTAGGAGTTCGTCACTTTGGTGGACAAAGGCACAGCGGTGGCAAGGGGAGCCCTCCAAATGTCCTGGGATGCTACTGACTCAGCGGCCCGGGTAGTCACCGCCGCAGTAGCCATGAGGTGCAGCTCCTGGTTGCAGCCCTCCGGGTTGTCCCAAGAGATGCAGGCCACTATTCAGGACCTCCCGTTTGAGGGGGTGGGGTTCTTCCGCAAGCTCATGGACTCAAGGGTCCATGGCCTTAAAAACTCCCAGGTCACCCCCTGCTCCTTGGGCCTTCACACTCCTCAGGAGGCCAGAAAGCTGTTCCATCCTCCACCTCCTCCACCCCCACAATTTAGGTCCTGGGGAACTCTCCGATTGGGTTCCTACAGGAGAAAGGGTAGAGACAAAGGGTCTAAGCAGCAACACCTGTCGTCTTCCCACCTGTCTGCTCAACCTGACCCTCTAGGGAACCAGGGATGCCAGAAACAATCATTTTGAGTGTGCATTCGAGGATGAGACTCCAGTCACTTCACTGGATCCACCCGCCCTCTTTCCTCAACCGCCTCTGCCCCTTCTGATTGGCCTGGTCTCAGCTGACCTCGGACCATTGGGTGCTCGACACAATTTCTTCGGGCTACACCCTGCAATTCACCTGGTGGTAGAATCCTACATCAGTGTTGGAAGGAGTCCCCTTCACAGCTCCATCCCCATCAGTGACCCTCATTTCCAATGCATTGCATTCCCATCTGCCGCTCGAGGGTACGTCAGTTTTCGCCCAAGACATGATGGTCAGGACCTCGAGCGCCTCTATCCGCATGTCAGGGACCCCATCCCGCTGTGGGACCTGAACATGGTGCTGTCGTAGCTCATGGGACCACCGCCCCCCACCTTCAAGCCTCTGGCTTCCTGCTCTCTCCTTCTTCTGTCCTGGAAGGTCGTATTCCTGGTCGCAGTAACATCTGCCTGCCAGGTCTCTGAGATTAGAGCTCTCGCCTCAGAACTGCCCTGTACGGTCTTTTACAAAGACAAGGTCCTGTTGGGGCCACACTCGGCTTTCCTGCCCAAAGCGATCTCTCAGTTTCATACAAGCCAGGACATTTTTTTTACCTGTCTTTTTCCCAAAGCTGCATAATTTGGAGGAGGAGCATAGGCTGCATTCCCTAAACATAAGTAGGGCGTTAGCCTTCTACATTGAAAGGACCAAGGCATTCCTTGAGTCAACACAGTTGTTCGTCGCGGTGGCCTACAGGATAAAAGGTCGCCCATTGTCTGCTCAAAGAATTTCTTCTTGGATCACTGCTTGCATTTGCTACTGCTATGATCAGGCGAAGGTGCTACCCCTGACGATTGTAACGGTCCACTAGACCAAGGCGCAGGCCTCTGTGGAAGCTTTTCTGGCCAAAGTGCTTGTCCAAGATATCTGTAGGGCAGCCACCTGGTCTTCTGTCCATAAGCTCACGTCCAACTATGTACTTACCCAACAGGCCCGGGATGATGCTAGCTTCAATAGGGCAGTACTACAAGCTGCTAAACTGTGAACTCCAAGCCCACTTCTGAGTGTACTGCTTGTGAGTCACCTAGAATGGAATCGACATGAGCAAGCAGTCAAAGAAAAAACAGGTTTCAGAGTAGCAGCCGTGTTAGTCTGTATCCGCAAAAAGAAAAGGAGTACTTGTGGCACCTTGGAGACTAACAAATTTATTTGAGCATAAGCTTTCGTGAGCTACAGCTCACTTCATCAGATGCTTTCAGTGGAAAAGCAGTTGCCTACCTTTTGTAACTGTTCTTTGAGATGTGTTGCTCATGTCCATTCCATTACCTGCCCTCCCACACCTCTATTGCAGTCGCCGGCAAGAAGGAACTGAGGGGATGTAGGGTCAGCGGCACCTAATATACCGACGCATGAGTGTGGCACTCAAGGGGGCACCACAACTGACCCTGCAGATACTGGTAAGGCAAAAGGCTCTGATAACTGTGCACATTGGCGCGCACACACCTAGAATGGAATGGACGTGAGCAACAATTCTCAAAGAACAACAGTTACAAAAGGTAGGTAATTGTTTTTGTTTTTTTTACAGTAAGGAGGGCTGAAATGCGGTTTAAACCTAAAATTGTTTTCCTAAAAAAATAAACATTTGTGAAGCATGTTTTCAGATTATACAACATGTAAGTTAGAGTTCCGTAAAATGTCATACTCAGGAAGGTTTTGAAGATGCTGTTTCACTGAGAAAGATTGTAAATGATGTTTGGTCACTGTAAGGTAAGAAATAGACAGTGATGTATGCTTTAGCAACTATTAATAAATCAAATAAATATTAGACCATGCAGGAGATGCTACAGAGCAGTTCTGAATATTACATTTTTATGTATTATTATCGCATAATGCAATTCTGTTGTCAAATCAATATGACTGTTAAATATATTCAAAGTAATTATTGTATAATTACTGTATTGTATAATCTAAGCAGAGAATTTGGGCTCAGGTACATGTCTTTTTTCCTATGGGAACTCATTTGGGGTCCTCAACACCTGTACAGTCCACAAAAAGGTAGCTGTTAAGATGAGTGGTTGAGAATCTATGAATGTATACCTAATTCAGCTTTGCAGTTGAACGTAGAGTTAACTGTTCTGCTTCTGTGTTCTACCTCTTCTGCCAATTTGTTCCTGTAGATTTCTCTTGAACTCCTGCATATGTAAGGAATGTAATTGATGATAAATGTCAGCTAACTCAATAGGATATTTACAAAAATAGCACCCAGTGTTGCACTGGGAGCTCAGGCAGTGTTGTGTACCCTGGTCATACTAAATGCTTAAAGGTGGAGAAGGGGAGCAGAAAAATAGTATCATGCTGGCAATGGGAAGAGCAACTCAGACATTCAGTAGAGCTGAATAGCTAATAAGAGAGGGTTAGGCCAAGCTGGCTATACAATTTACATCTTGAGAGAAGGGGTGGGAATAGAAATATATTGGTAAGCCTTCAGTGAGCCTTTGTTGGAATTGTATTTATTATTTGTATTACCATACTGCCTAGGAACCCTAGTCATGGATCAGGATTCTATTGAGCTAGATGCTGTACAAACACACAACAAAAATATGGCTCCTGCTCCAGAGAGCTTACAATGTAGGTAAATATGAGACAATAGACAACATAAATAAGACAATATTAGTCAGCTTCATGGGCAGTGGTCTCAGCACACCCACAGCCTAACCAATGTCAAGGTGTTTTGTTTTTGTTTTTTTGGTAGGGATCTAGACAAAGGAGAGCATTTGAGGAGGGATTAGGAGGATGATAATGATGTAGCTTTGCAGATGTTTATGGGGTGTTCCTCCCAAGCATGAGGGGCAGCATGGGAGAAGGAATGAGGGTACTTGTTCGTATATTTAACCAGTGGGCAAGGGAAGCTGGCATGGTCTGATTGGAGGCAAGTGTCATCAGCTCAGTAGCAAATGACAGATAAGTAGAGAGGGGACTGACCATCAAGGACTTTGAATATGAATACAAACAGTTCATGTTTGTGGTGATAAAAGAGGAGTCAATGGAGGGATAAAAAGAGAGAAGTGACATGGACAAAATGATGGGCTATGAGATTTATATTTGTGACAGCATCCTGTGAGGGGCAAATCTGCATTTATCAAGGCTAGAGAGAAGGATGTCGTAGGAATCGAGATGCTAGATGAGTGTTAGCTGTGTGGATAGGTGGGAAAGACCATGTCTTTGAGATATTATGCAAAAAAAAATTGGCAAGATTTAGACATAGCCTGGATCTGAGGACCTAGAGAGGGGTTCAGGTTGAAGATGATGCACAGGTTATGGCCTTAGTGACAAGCAGGATGGTGATGTTGTCCACAGTGATGAAGAAAGAAGGTAACAGGGAGGGCTTGTGAGGGAACATTGGGAGCTCTGATTTAGCCATGTTGAGCTTGAGCTAACAGCTATACATCCATGAGGTAACACCAGAGAGACAGGCTAAGAACTTGGTTTGGATAAAAGGAGACCGTTCTGTCGCAGAGGAGTAGATCTGAGAGTCATCAGCATAGAGATAGTAGTTGAAATTACGTTTGCATATGAGATAAGGTATAGAAGAGAAGAGAAGGGGACCAAGGACAGAGACCTGTGGGAACCTGCCACAGAAAGTTGGAGGGCAAAAGGAGGACACTGGAAGGAGTGATTAGAGAGATATGAGGAGAACCAGGGGAGAATATAGTGACAGAATCCAAGGGAGGTCAAGATCTCAAGAAGAGGAGCATGGTCCATGGTGGCACAGGCAGCTTGAGAAGTCAAGGAAGATGAGAAGGGAGTACTGGGTTTCTGCACGTTAGCTAGGAAGAGGTAATTCAAGACTTTGGCAAGAGCAGTTTCAATTGAGTGCAAGAAATGCAAACTGGATAAGAGTGGGTCTAAGATGGTTTTTTTTTTTTTTTTTTTGTATTTTGAGGGAGAAACGCTGTGGGAGAGGTTGAAGAGAAGAGTAAGGAAGGATATGAGCATGATTGCAAGGGAGATCAGGAGATGGGATGGCTGGGGTCACTGCAACAATTGAAGGGTCTGTGGCAGGGTAGGAGTCAAGAGTTGTGTGGGGTAAGGGAGAAGGGAAGGCAAGCTGAGAGGAGAGGGAAAGTTATGAAATATTTTGTCAGTTTTCTGTAGGAAGAATTTGGTGAGATCCTGGTCAGAAAAAGAAATGGAGGCAGGAAGAGTGACTCATTCAAACTTTCCAATGGTGGCAAAAAGGCAGCTGAGATTGTGGGCATGGAATTCAAATGAGCTGGAGAAGTAGCGTTGTTCAAGCAAGAAAGAACTGAAGGAGAGAATAATTTGTAGTGGAGGAAGTCAGCCTGACCCCAGGATTTCTGCCTGTCTCTCTCCTCAGCACAAGAGTAGAAGTGGAGGAAGCAGATATTGTGGGTGAATCAGGGCTGGGGGGTTGGCAAAGCAAACCAACTAAATAGACCTTGGGGTGGGGAAGAGAGTCAGAAGAATCGGGTGGAGAATTGTTGTTCTTTAGTGCTGTAAATAGACCTCTTCAGAGGGAGAAATTGAGTCTGGGTTTTTGATCTGCATTCACGTAGTTCAAAGGCAATACCTTTGCCAAAAAGGCAAAGAACAGTAAATTTTCTGGCCCATCCAGAGTAGGTTGTGTGGCAAGTTTTACTCTTGCAAATTTAGCAACAGCAGCTTTTGCTATTGCAAGACCCAGTTTGATTTGATTTCAAAAGGGAGAGTAAGGTTTGTGCGCTATAACCCACTGCCATATAGTTCAAACATAGTATTTTTGCCAGAAGTGACAGTATAATTTGCCAACCAAGTGGGTTTTATAGGAAAATAAACTACACTTTGATTATTAGCTGCTGCTGCAAAACATCATTTAATATGATTTTAGGAAGGAGCTGGCCTTTTTCTAATACTTTGTATTAGCCTTGTAAAGTGCAAATTTCACCACTGATTCCTGAGTGAGGCAGTTTAATTTGCAAACCACTTTGTGTCTTATCCGCTATTTTAAACATAATGGTATAAAAACAATATACAAATTATTTTAAAAAGAATTGGCTGCAGTACCTCAAACTACCGCATAGGAGCATTTGGGGGTGGGGGGTTGCTTTAAATAAAACCCTGAATCTGCCTTAATCGGCAGACTAATGCATCGGGATTTGGGCCAAGTGAAAGTTAAAGCATATGCTGAGGAATATGAGTAATTTGGACATACCTTTCCTAGAATTTTGGAAAGTGTATAACTATCCAGAGGTTTTGTTTTAGAAAAATGAAATGTTTCTGTAACTTGCGGAAAACCTGAGAAGCTTTCCTATGAAGGCAGTTCTCTCGTAAATGAGAGGGAGCAACGTTTAGAATTGATGTCCCACAGATACTAGATCCAAATACAAGTGAATGGCTCAAGAATACATGAAAAGAAAAGGAGTACTTGTGGCACCTTAGAGACTAACCAATTTATTTGAGCATATGCCACAAGTACTCCTTTTCTTTTTGCGAATACAGACTAACACGGCTGTTACTCTGAAACCTGTCAAGAATACATGGTTTCCTCCCCTATCAAGCTATTCTTGCCTGACCTGAAAGGAGACCATGCACAAAATCAAATCAGGGACATAGTCACAAGAAGCATTCAACAACATCAGGCAGCTCTAGTGGAGGACTAGTCTAGTGCCACTGTGTATTGATCAGTTCTAGATTTCAAACCAGATGAATGATTACCCTTTATATTTTTATGCATTAGAATTTTTACATGAACTTGAAGTAGATTATTATACAGTCAGAGTTCTAAATCATGATCTCAGACTGGTGGTAGCTGTGGCATTTTAATGTATGTTCAAGGAAGGTCAAAAGTAAACGTTTAAGGCCAAGTAAGAGTCAGACAAATCAGAAACAGAAGAATAAAAATAAGAACTCTGGTATAATAGCTCAGAACAAGCACAATGCAAAAAAAAATCTTTAGACAATCAAAGCCACAGCAATATTTCAGTGTAATTTACTTTAAAAAACAAACAAACAACAACAACAACCAAAAAGACCACAACTTGAAAACTGGGGCAAACCATGTTTTCTTGTTTCCAGCTCAGGTAATTGAATTCTACCTAGTTAAAGACTGTTGGCAATTTTGATTGAATATATTTTTCTTCTAATGTGGTATTCTGCTGTTAAATCATTGCCATATTGCTGAGATGAACAAAGGATCCTATGTATCTGTCTCTTGTTTTTTTAACCACTTTGGGATGAATGTGTGATATTCTACGATTGTCAGTAGCAGAGTACACAGGGGATGTTGTATTCAGAAATATGAATTCATTTCCTCTGTGGATAATCCTTGTCTGGACCTGCATAATTAAGAAAATTACTTCCCTGGGTTTCAGCCATACTTTCTACTGAACAAGTTTTCTGCTGCAAATCTAAGATCCCCAGTCAGTTTTCCATGTGCATAAAACTGTGGATTATTACTGATGAATAGAATCTTTACCAGAAATCTAACAGGAAGGCTAAGGTCGTTACCAGCTCCAGAACTTCTCTAATAAATTCTGATCTGGCACTCAAAACAAATACAAGAAGCAGTTCAGTATGTATTATACTTAGGTTTTTTCCGTGTTTACTTAAAAACTTCATTCTTTTCTGGCTGACTGACATTTCCCTGTGGAAAAGCAGAGTGCAGAAAGAAGGGCAGCTAATTAAATTCCTCCAAACTTTTGTCTCTCTTTCTAACTCATCAGCAATTTCCTTTTTTAATTACGTTTGGGGAAAAAAAATCAAATAGCCAGTTTCTAATGAAGGACTGTTCCTTACTAGTCAATTATGTCTCTTCCTTAAATTAGTTATAACACTAAGCAGATTCCATCACTTAGGAAAAATTATAATGTCTTTGTATGTATATTGATAGATGCTCTCACCTTGAAAAATGTGTTCAGTTTTGGTCACCCCATCTCAAAACAATATAGCAAAAATAGGAGGTATCCAGTGAAGAACAATGAAAATGATTACAGGCAAACTTCTATTTCAGGAAAGATTGAAAAGACTGCAACTGTTCAGTTTAGAAAAGAGATGAATAAAAGCAGACATGATAGAGATATGAAATATTTAATGATATAGAGAAAAACAGTTGAGCATTCCTATTTACCTTTTCTCATAAGAACACAAGAACAAGGGGTAACTAAAAAGCAGCAAATTGTATAACTTGGATTATAAGGTTTTTTGGGGGAATGCCATCTTTTTTTGTCCTATGTTGCCTAGCACTGCCTAGCACAATGGGATCCTTGTCTGCGTAGGGTTCCTGGGTGCTGTGGTGGTGGTAATAATTATAACTAATAATAAATTTTAAAACTGATTGAAGAAAATATATGTACACACTATATAATTAGTGTGTAACTCGCTACTGCAAGCTGAAATTGAAGCCAAGAGTTTAGTAGGATTAAAAATCAGAATTAGATGTTTATATGGATAATGAGAATGTCCACAGTTACATCAGATATAATTTTCAAAGAAATTCTGTGGTCTTATAAAACTTCAGGGAATAAATCAGCCACTAACTGATTGGGCTCAGGGGCAGTTACTTTCTATCAGCTGTTTATGCCATAATTATCTGCTTCAGGATTCCTTATACCTTCCTCTGGAGCAATTGTTACCGGTTACAGATAGGATGTTAGACTAGCTGGAGAACTGTTGTGATCCAATATGGCAATTCCTGTCTTCTTGCTTCACTTCAGTTGTATGAAATAATTGAAACCATTTTCAGTATTGGTTTTCTAGTTCCAAACTGTACAGACAATGCACTTGGGGGGCAAAAATCCTGATTAACATGTTAACATTTGTTGTTTGTTTTGCAGTAACATCTAGAGACACATCTACAAAGCAAGAAAAAAAAACAGATCAAATCAAAATCACAGCAGTGAGTCTCAGAGTCTGTCTTGGGCTCACACTATGGAGCTAAAATCAGCAGTGTAGATGGCTCTGCTCGAGCTGGAGCCCAGTCTCTGAAACTGGAAGGGAGTTTTAGCCCCATACCACAAGCTCGAGTCAGTTGGCCTGGGCTCTGAGACTTGCTGCCAGGGATTTTTTTTTTTTTTTTTTTGCATGTAAACATACCGTAGAAGACTAGGTAAGGGTATGGGCTCCATTGCATTAGGTACCATACATGCGTGCACACAACAAAGATTTAAGTGCTTGCACTCTACACAGTCCGGTCTAATATCTAATACACCCTTTTTACACGTGACATAAATGATGTTACTTCTAATATGTATAGAAATAAGTAGTATATTGAAAAAGAAGAATGTTTTTTTTTTCTGTGGGAAAAAAGTGCATGTAGGAGTTTGGGGGCTAGATTGGTCCAACAGACGCTGCCTCTACTGGGGAAGGTAGAGAACCACAACACTACATGGGAGCTCCAAGAGGCACTGTGCCTCAGGAGAGATGCTGCTGCCTCCAGAACTGTGGCACATAGGTGCCTCCATGGTACTACTAAGAGGGAAAAGCTTGTGTTTCCTGTGTGACCAACCAACTGCTTTAGCCTACAGGGAAGGAGGTGGGTGGGGCAGGGTCAACACCTCAATTACCTCTTCTTGACCCTTTTTGGGGTTTCTGGCTCTGCTAGTAATGTTAGGTTTACACAGCCCTGGGGCTTGGCACTTACATGCAGCCTTCCAACCCTCCCTCCTTGCACACCTGTGAGGGGAAAGAACAATTTAGTCCTGTGCTGCTTTTAATGTACATAAATTATTTTAAGAGTAATCTGGAAGGATATTAATAGGAATTTTTCCAGGCAGAGTGGACTTTTAAAGACTCCCACACCAGTTTGTGAAACCCAGATCAGACTGGTATTAGGTACCTGCATATGCAGTGCTTAGTAGTAATTTTAATTGCTTAAAAAGCGATCCTTGTATTTATAAGCAGGAGATTCTCACATAGGAGTAAAGTGCTTATTTTACCTCTCTGTTCAGCACTGGTGCAATCACTGCTGGAATACTATGCCAGTTCCAATGCCCACAATTCAAGAAGAATGCCGATAAATCAGAGAGAGGGTTCAGTGAAGAGCCACGAGAATGATTAAAGGATTAGAAAACATGGCTTACGGTGATACTCAAGGAGCTTAATCTATTTAGCTTTACAAAGAGAAGCTTAAGAAGTAATTTATTGAGGAGTGGGGCTCAGGCTTCAGACCTCAGCCCCAGAAAGTCTAAGCGAGCCCTGGCAACCCCATTCAAAGGGGTTGGGACCCACTTCTAGCAAAGAAAGGTGTATATAACACAATCCAGTGGCTGAACATTGAAGCCAGACCTATTCAGACTGGAAATAAGGCATAAAGTTTTATCAGTGAGAATAATTAACTATTAGAACAGCTTAACCAAATATTGTGGTGAATTCCCCATCACTGACAATTTTTAAATCATGATGGGAGGTTTTTTAAAATAATGTGCTCCAGTTCAAACAGGAATTACTTGGGGAAAATTCTGTTCAGGTGTTAAATCGGTGGTGGTCAGCTTGTGGCCCGCGGGCTGCATGTGACTCATCAGGGTAATCTGATTGTGGGCCACAAGACATTTTACTGACGTTGACCATCCGCAGACATGGCCCCCCGCAGCTCCCAGTGGCGGGCAGAGAAGTGTCTGGTTTTTTTATTGGATATTTTACTAAGTGTTTTTGTGGTGGTGCCTAGAAGTCTGCTTTTCTAGAAAATAAGACTTTTTAAATTTTGCTTGGAGTGCTCGTACAGGCACTCCCATAAAGACATATAGTAATGCTTCTTAAGTGGTTCTCAGGATGTAAAAAAAGAGAGAAAAATCACACTTGGTCGTGGATTCTAAAAGTGCTCAAAATCCAAACAGTGGCTGTACTTGAGTGATAACCTTGCCCAAATTCTACTTTACTTTCAAATGCTATGAGGCAGGAAATTTTCACTTCTTATTTATTTTTAATGAATTGTTTACAGGAGGAATTCAGCATATATTAATGCCACAGTTGAAAGTGTTGCATGGTGCATTAAATATAATGCTGCTTTCTTTTCACCTACATGCACTTTTGTTTCATGTCCATATTGCATTAATTTGCAGAGCAGGGACTTTGAGGCTCACCAAGTCCATGGCTCTGGGCCCCCTGACTTTGAGAATATCAATACTAAGTGTAACTGTCTTTAAAAATAGCCAAAAAAAAGTATGTGTCTAGCCCTTTTTACTGTGGAGATCGCCTTGGAGATGTAAACTGATTTTTAGAACTGAATCATAGAAGTGTAGGTCTGGAAGGGACCTCATAGGTCATCTAGTCCAGTCCCCTGCACTCATGGCAGGACTATGTAATAACTAGACCATTCTTGACAAGTGTTTGTCCACCCTGTTCTTAAAAACCTCCAATGATGGAGATTCTACAACCTCCCTAGGCAATTTATTCCAGTGCTTAACTACCCTGACAGTTAGGAAGTTTTTCCTAATGTCCTACCTAACCCTCACTTACTGCAATTTAACCCCATTGCTTCTTGTCCTATCCTCAGAGGTTAACAAGAACAATTATTCAGCATCCTCCTTGTAACAACCCTTTGAAAACTGCTATCATGTCCTTCCCGCCCTAGTCTTTCCTTCTCCAGACTAAACAAATCCAATTTTTTCAATCTTCCCTCATAGGTCATGTTTTCTAGACCTTTAATCATTTTTATTGCTCTCCTCTGGACTTTCTCCAGTTTGTTTACATCAGCGGTTCTCAGACTGTGGGTCAGGACCGCAAAGTGGGTCCCGACCCCCTTTGAATGGGGTCACCAGTGCTCGCTTAGACTTTCTGGGGCCGAGGTCTGAAGCCCTAGCCCCACTCCTCAGGGCCGAAGCCAAAGCCCAAAGGCTTCAGCCCTGGGCGGCAGGGCTCAGGTTGCAGGCACCCTGGCTAGGGGCTGAAGCCCTTCAGCTTCAGCTTTGGCCCCTCTTCCCGGAGCGGTGGGGCACAGACTTTGCCCCCCACTTCCAGGGCAATGGGGCTTGGGTGGGCTCAGGCTTCGGTCCCCCTTCCTGGGGTTGTAAAGTAATTTTTTTTGTCAGAAGGAGGTCATGGTGCAATGAAGTTTGAGAACCCTTTGTCTACATCTTTCCTGAAATGTGATGCTCAATAATCCTGCTGAGGCCTTATCAGTGCATAGTAGAGTGGAAGAATCATTTCTTTTGTCTTGCTTACAACACTCCTGCTCATACATCCCAGAAGGATGTTTGTTGCAAAAAAACAAAAACAAAAAAAACAGTGTTACATGTTGACTCATATTTAGCTTGTGATTAACTATGACCCCCAGATCCCTTTCTGTAGTACTCCTTCCTATGCAGTTATATCCCATTTTATATGTCTGCAACTGATTGTTCCCTCCTAAGTGGAGTATTTTGTATTTGTCCTTTATGAATTTCATCCTGTTTGCCTCAGACCATTTCTCCAGTTTGTCCAGATCATTCTGAATTTTAATCCTATCCTCCAAAGCACTTGCAGCCCCTCCCAGCTTGGTATCATCCACAAATTTTATAGGCATACTTTCTGTGCCATTATCTAAATCATTAATGAAGATATTGAACAGAACCCGATCCAGGACCAACCCATGCAAGATCTCACTTAATATTCCCTTCCAGTTTAACTTTGAACCACTGATGATGACACTCTGGGAATGGTTTTCCAACCCTATAGAACTTCATCTAGGTTGTAGTTCCCTAGTTTGTTTCTGAGATGGTCATGTGAGATAGTATCAAAAGCCTTACTAACGTCACAATAGACCACATCTGCTGCTTCTCCTCTATCCACAAGGTTTGTTACCCTGTCAAAGAAAGCTGTTAGATTAGCTTGATGCAATTTGTTCTTGACAAATCCATGCTGACTGTTACTTATCACCTTATCTTCTAGGTGTTTGCAAATTGATTGCTTGATTATTTGCTCCATTATTTTTCCGGATACTGAAGTTAAACTGTCTGGTCTGTAATTTCCTAGATTGTCCTTATTCCCCTTTTTATAGATTGACACTTATATTTGCCCTCTTCCAGTCCTCTGGAATCTCTCCTGTCTTCGATGAGTTTTTGAAGATAATCGCTAATGGCTCAGATATCTCCTCAATCAGCTCCTTAAGTATTCTAGGATGTATTTCATCAGGCCCTGCCAACTTGAAGACCTCTGACTTGTCTAATTTTTAATTTGTTCTGTCCCTATTTTAGCCTCAGATCCTGTCTCATTTTCACTGGCATTCACTATGTTTGATGTCTGATCGGAAGTAACCTTTTTGGTGAAAACTATTGTCTTTTCCCCCTCACTGAGTAATGAGCCTACCCTATCCTTGGGCTTCCTCTTGTTTCTAATGTATTTGTAGAATGTTTTTTTGGTACCCTTTATGTCTCTAGTAGTTTAAACTTATTTTGAGCCTAGGCCTTTCTAATTTTGTCCCTGAATGTGTATGGTGTTGGTATATATTCATCCTTTGTAATTTGACCTACTTTCCACTTTTTGTGAGACTTTCTTGAGTTTCAGATAATTAAAGATCTGTTGGTTAATTCAGGGTGGTCTCTTGCCATAGTTCCTATATTTCCTATGCAGTGAGATAGTTTTTCTCTTGTGTCCTTAATGTCTCTTTGAAAACCTGCCAACTCTCTTGAACTGTTTTTTCCCTTAGACTTGCTTCTCATGGAATCTTACCTACCAACTCCCTGAGTTTGCTCAAGTCTGCCTTCTTGAAATCCATTGTCTTTATTCTGCTGTTTCCCTTCTATCGTTCTGTAGAATTGTGATTGTTTTGTGATAAGTTTTTAGTGATTTGTTTTCTTAAAGAGTCTCTTCTCACTCACACACAGCTGCCAGGGCTGATCAGTGGGACCCATGAAATACATGCCTTTTGGTCCCTCAGATTTTTAGAGGGACTCCAGATCAGTTTGATGACGTGGGAACAAGAGAGTAAGGTACTACCTGGGCTGCTGGTAACTGCACTCCCTCTCTTCTGGCACATCTGCTGAGCAAGTGGTGGGGTTCTGGTCCCATTTAGGGGAAACTCAATAACATGAGGTGGCATGATCTAGGAGACTAAGCCAGAACTTAGAGTGGGAGAATCCTTTATTCTAATAGTGTGTCTAACACTAATTAGTGAGGATAATAATGCTTATCTCTTGGGCTGCAGAATGTTAGGATTCGTTTGTCAATGTCTTTAGAGTACTATGGGTCACATTTTCAAACAAGCTCAGCTTTCACTGGGACTCAGTATGTTAGGTGCTGAGCAGTTTTGAAAATCTGACCATAACTAAATGTTAAGCATTATTTGAAAGAGAGAGGAAGATGGGGAGAAGCCCAAAGAGACAGTGGGATAGAAGAGAGAGCAAAGAAGCCAGAGAGATGAAAATAAGGAGAGCAAAGGTAACAGAGACAAAAGAATGGGAAACTGTGTGAAATGGGAGAAAGCTAAGGGGTGGAAAGCAAAGAGGGGTCAATAGAAAAATGAGAGAGGGAATGAGATGCTACTTTTCAAAGAAAGAAGAACTAGCGAATAAAAACAGTGCACAGACATGAGAAAGAATAGAAAATGAATATGGAGATGGATCAAATGGATCATTTATGGACAATGAGAACTAAAGGGGATAAATACGAGGAAGATTAGAATAAGCAAGAAGATGCACACAACATATTAGTGAATTTAGTTTATTTATGATCCACTATTTTATTGTGCTTCTTCTGCAGATATCCTATATCTAAGTTAGGGGGGGAATGGAAAGGATAGCTATTTTATTTACCTGACTATGGCTGA
The DNA here is from genome assembly GCF_015237465.2 of Chelonia mydas. Classification (NCBI taxonomy): domain Eukaryota; kingdom Metazoa; phylum Chordata; order Testudines; family Cheloniidae; genus Chelonia; species Chelonia mydas. The sequence goes on from NC_057852.1 coordinate 108,648,799, forward strand.
ATACTCTGGATTCTATAGTTAAACTGTTGGAGGGAAACACCCTCAACAAAACCAAAGAAGACAACTTTAAATTAACTTGAATATGCACACAATTCTTCAATGAATGAGCTTTTTGGCTCCTAAACTTCTGGTTTATATGATGGTTTTTTTTTTTAAATTGCGACTCTCTATAGCGTTAAGTCTGAGGTGACAGACTCCTTTTTCCTGCAGCAAAGGAGACTGTGGTAGCCTGAAGACTATCTTCCCCTGTGCTTTTATTATCTAACAACTTGAATAGATTGTTTCGTTAAATTTTCAGTGACTTCCTGCAAACAATGGAGGTGTCAAACTTCTCAAAAAAGTTAGCAAGAATCTTTTCTAGTGAATGTTGTTAGACAACCGAAATATAGGGGTCACTACCAGACCCTAATAATTTTATTATATAATAAGACATTATTGAGGATGGTCCAAGATTTACCTTATGGGCCTTCCCTTGATCCTTATTGTGTTGCCTTGTATCCCAGTGGACAAGACTTCGTTAAATTTGGAGGGTGGAAGTGGAAGTAATTGTTTCACAGGCCCAGCCTTAAAATGTGAGAAGGCTGGTTCTGCATAAATAATTCTTACAGCATGCACTGTATGTTATATACCTTATTTCTATTCATTTGAAACACTGAATAGATTAATTTTATAAAAGCCTAATGATAAAGCAGCCATGGTCACAGAAGAGCCTTTTTCTTGATGTGTGGTTCGTGTTTGATCCTGGAAGTTGCTGTGTTCCTCATGGAAGTTGAGCATCGTTAAATGTAATTAAAAACTGCTAAAGTGCAGGCTCAAGCCCTTACTCAAAAAAGAAGCACTTCTGGTTTGTAAAAGACATACTGTATCTATGTTGCAAAAATTGGGGGTTGGGAAGGCATGCCCCTTTTATAACATTACATTTTATTAAGCAGGGACACTACATCATCATGTCAAAATGTTATCCTTTAATTTCATTGTCATTTTCATTAGAAATTCTAACTAGGCTCTGGTGGTGTTCAAGAAGAAGGAACATTGCATTTGTAAATACCATGCACTAAGATGCAAAGGACAGTATTTTTCTGATATGCAGAGTTTGACACATGAAAACAAATGTCTTCAGTAAACTGGCATTTGTCAAATTTAACACCCAAAAAAGAAAAAAAAACTGTTAAAATAGGTTATTGGGTAGAATCCTAAAGCATGAGTCTAGGAGCATTAGAATGCACAGTGCTGGTAGCAGTGTGCTCCCTACTGCAAGTTTCCTGGGAGTGTTTCTTTTTGAACTGACACAGCAAAGTCTCCAGTTCTGAAACAGATGTTCTTCCAGCAGCTCTGAAGTAACCTTACTTGCTGGATACAATGTCATATCAAGGGGTTAGTGGTCCACCTCAGCGTTCTAAGAGGACTCACTGCTAATGAAATCAAATGCTTAGAGAAGCATGAGATGCAGGGCTTTAGCTAGTATTTTGCCTCAACTAGGGTGGTCAGTTAATTTCCACAGTACAGCACAAGGTTGCTTTTCACCTTTGCAACTTTTTTCAAAACAAAATATTGGTAAAATCCTCTAATTTCCCTCTAATCACGAACTGGCTTGAAGACTGGAATGATTTGTTTGTTTGAAGAATGTTGACGTTAGAGTGGGAGTCGGAGGGACTGCAAACAGTGGGTATTGTTGTGATTATATTTGCGTCTCTGAAGCTGCTTCATTTGCTGGGACTGATTGATTTTTCAGAAGGTAAAGTGGTCAATCACGGTTTGTGTTTTTTGTAGTATCTAGTCTGCTTAAAAGCTGTCTACGTAAAACAGACTGCTAGTCTGGTATAAAACCTGTAACGTGAAAATGCTTGAAAAAGTGAGAATAACCTGTGGACTGTGAAATCTTGTTTTTGTTTCTGTTTCCTTTTATCTGATATTTTAAAACAGAAGTAGAATCTAACATAGGGTTTATTATATAGTGTATTACATTTTACAGCCTGTCTGCATTGAAGTATGTTGGAAAGGTTGAAAACACATGTATCTATCAGTTACACTAACCTTTGAAAGCTGCTCACTAGTATCAAAACTTAATACATCGAGATTTATCGTAGTTTGTTTCATAAAACTGAGTGCTCCTCTGCTTTGATATATGTTCTAAAAATAATTATTCTGGTGTGTGTGTGTGTGTGTGTGTGTGTAACCTGTTTATTTGATTAGACTGTCTGTTCCCTATGTATATAGGGCCATAACATGCCATCTGTTTATAAACAGAACGTCCTATTAATTTCAATACCAGGTTCTGTTTGAAACTCAGTGGCACAATGCAGACCTTTGGTACAGATACTAAGCATTGTTTCATGATACTGAATATGTTAACTTCACATTGCTAATTAAATTTAATTCTAAAAATCAAATTATACTGTCATCTACTCTAATTCCTGTCTGAATGCTGTAGTAAACAAAAACAATTTACAGCCTAAGGCTTGATTTTGTTGCTGTGCAAATACCAGATATTCACTGTAACTTCGGCACTTTCTGGTGCTTTCTGGTCACAGTCAGATATCTAAGAAGAACACACTAATTTTCTGAAGCATACTTTTTTTTCTTCATAGTGGGAAAAGACTGATGGAGATTTGAAAAATCACCTCATAAAACTGTTCAATGTACTGATGAATGTGAAATATTTAACCTAGCACTTTTACAGTTACTGAACTATTTAAATAAATCATCCTTAAAACTGCATGTGAGAATTTACAACATCTGGCAACAGCAAAACTTGCTACTAAATACTTTTTATGGAAGTGTGAAATTCTTTTTCAAAGTTCTAAACTACAGGTTAATCTGTCCCTCATAATACTCACATTTCTTCCTTTTAAACTCTGGGCTGTGTAGATTTGCACATAAACATTCAGTGTTTTTAAACTTTCATCTTGCTTCATTGCATGACAACTCCAGCTTTATAATTGATGGCAATAAAATATTTATAGAAAAAGGATAAAATACAGAATTCATGAGCAATTCTGAGTTTGTCCCTTTCTTTAATTCTTCACAAAATCATATTGTGATTAAGTTTTGAGAAAATCTTCTATATGTTACAGCAAATGCAGTAAATCATGCCCCTAAAAAAATCTGCTAGTAACAAACCAACCCTGTAAGAAATAAATAGTGCAGTGTGATATACAATAGGAAGCATAACTATTCAGGGTTAGGACTAGAATTATGTAATTAATTCCAACCAATAGTGTCATGATATTTCCTCACATAATATAATAATTGTATTTAAAATCACCCAGCAACGTGGAACTGACAGATCTGTACAGTAGAAAAACAATAACATTATAAAACACAGCAAAAACATTATAATATTACTAGTCTGAAGAGCAGCGGTAGTTAGCAGGATTTCTTACTCCATTGTGGCCTGTTTCGTGCTCTTTCACTTGTCCCTTACTCTGGCAAAACTTCCCCTAAAGTTAATAGGAATGTTGCCTGTGTAAGAAATTAATAAGGAGTGCTTTGCAGGACATCTATAACTTAATGGCATTCACTGCAGCTTTGTCATTGACTTCAGTGGGACAAGGATCAGGTCCTAATAGCCAAATACTGATCCTTGAAGGATTGTGTGTTTAGATCAAAATGGAAGATAAAGGACTACCCCCCAGATCCTGCAACCAGGAGGCAGGGCATGAGGCACCTGCACAAGCAGGCCAGTGCAGCAGCCCTGTATTTGTTTATATTTATAGGCTTTCCTATGGCATTCATCAATGTAAGATATAATGATGAATTTGAAGACACTAATGAATTTGTCTTGACAACACCACTGGAATATAGGGAAGCATTTTTATTTCTATTTTACAGTTGTGGAACTTGAAACACAGAACCTCAGCGGGTGTAAATTGTCATAACTCCACTGAACTCAATGAAATTATGACAGTGATGCATGACAGTTTATACCAGCTGATGGTCTGCCCTGGAGAGACGTGACTATGCTCACTCAGGAAGTCTGTGCCGGGGTGGGAAGAGAAATCAGATTTCCTGAGTCTCAGCCCAGTGGTTTACCCACAGAATTATCCTTCCTTCCTGTTTGAGATCAGTGAATTTGCACAGTTCCTGGAACAGTCAATCATACCCTTACCAATTCCCCAAGCTTACTCTCTCTCCTCTCCCCCGTCTGCATGTAGCTGAAAAGGTCTTTGCTGTCCCTTTACCTGCCTCACTGCTTCTTAATCTATCCACACTGTGGAACTTGCATAATGACAGGTTTCAGAGTAGCAGCCTTGTTAGTCTGTATTCGCAAAAAGAAAAGGAGTACTTGTGGCACCTTGGAGACTAACAAATTTATGCTTATACTCAAATTTATTTGAGTATAAGCATAAATTTGTTAGTCTCCAAGGTGCCACAAGTACTCCTTTTCTTTTTGCTGTGGAACTCTAGCACTTTATTGATTATTTAATTACTACCATTTATAATAAGATAAAAAGGCCCTTACCTACTATTCCAGGCACATTGGACATTATTTAAAGTAACTATCCAACAAAAACAAAGCCACAGCATACCCCTGAAAATACTCCACCAAAAAGTAACGTGAGACTGGCCATATGGGTCAGACCAATGGTCCATCTAGGCCAGTATCTTGTCTTCTGACCATGGCCAACGCCAGATGTTTCAGAAGGAATAAACAGAGCAGGGCAATTATCAAGTGATCCATCCCACGTTATCCAGTCCCAGCTTCTAGCCGTCACAGGCTTAGAGACAGCCAGACCTTGCGATTGTACCCCGACCACCTTTGCTAATAGCCATTGATGTACAATGAACTCCATGAACCTATCTATTTTTTATCTTATCTATAAACTAGTTATACTTTTGCCTTTCACAACATCCCCTGACAGCGAGTTACACAGGTTAACTGAGAGTTGTGTGAAGAAGTACTTCCTTATGTTTTTGTTCTTCTTTGAGTGCTTGCTCAGTTTGGAGCCCCCGTTCACAGTATTCTACAAAGACAAGGTCCAGCTGCGGGCCCATCCGACTTTTCTGCCTAAGGTGGTGTCGCACTTCCATGTCAACCAGAATATTTTTCCTCCCTGTGTTCTGTCCAAAGCCTCGCTCCACCAACAAGGAGAGGCGGCTGCACACTCTGGATGTCAGGCGCGCCCTGAGGTTCTACCTTCTGCAGATTGACCCAGCTTTTTATCACGATAGCTGACAGCATGAAGGGCCTTCCGATGTCCTCTCAAAGAATTTCGAATTGGATCACCACGTACATCTGGACTTGTTATGAGCTGGCCCATGGTGGAATGACTGATCATAAAAGTTTTCCATATTATTAGTCACTTCTAGTCTGTGACTTCTTAATTGATCTAGTGTGTGATTGACACCGTTCTCCATAGTAGTCTTTGGGATCTGTGATGTTAAAGAGGACATGGACACTGCTCAGCATGTGGATTATGTAGGGGCTTGTATGCCTGAATTGGTCATGTACAGATCTATAAATAAATGTCAAGGTTTGTAAATCAGTTGAATCAGTTCCATACGAGAACCATAACAGATTTAAAAAATCCATTATATCATCCTATTATCCAACATACTCCTTTAGTACATTATAAGCGTGTAGGTGGGTGTGGCTGTCCCTCACTGTCAGTCTCTGAGGGATGCCATGCCCCTTTGCTGGCACACTTCTGAATCCACAGTCTAAGTAACGGGGGAACTTAGTGGTCTCTGGCTCCAACCTTTAGGCACGGTGGGCCACTGAACTATTTGTGGCTCTAAGCCCTCATCCAGGGTGGGGCACCACATGGCCTAAGACTTTACCCTTAGGCAGGCTAGCTGCGAGTGGTTTGGGGGGTTGGCAGGCTCTCAATCAGGGCACGGCACCCAGCAAACAGTCTAGGGGGGCCAGCAGGGGTTAACACCAACCCAGTCTGTCATCTTGGTTCTGGTGGACCACAGACACCCACAGGCCTCTTACCCTAAGGAGGAGGAGTACTGCCACCCAAGGGGTAGGGTGACGCAGGCCCACGACTCCACTGCATCCCAGCCCACGGCCCTAACAGTGGCAGAGTGGTCTGCCACTGGATCAGCAGGGAATGCCACTGCGATACGCTGACCGTGTTTTGGATGCCCCTTCAGCCACACTCCAGTCTGCTATCCCTGGGCTCCTTCCTCCCCTCCCCTCCGGGTGTACCTGAACCCTGGGGTCATCCTCCGTCTCCCCAGGGTATGCTGCCAGTGGCAATCCCAGCAACTCCTCAGCGTTTGGCAGGTCTGGCAGTCCTAGTACTGGGGAGGTGTCCTCGGGGCAGCAGAAGTCTTCCGTGGGTTCCGGCTCCAGCAGCGGTAGCTTTGTTATGCTACCGTAATTACTCTGTGTGTGTGTGTGTGTGTGTGTGTGTACATGTATTTTTAATTATTATAGTTCTCAGTAAGTCACTTATAGTATATAAAAATCTTTGTCTATAATTACTCCATTGGTGGTGGTTTCGCAAAACAAACAAACAAACAAACCATAATTGCTGAATAAGAATCTGGTACCTTCTTATAACTGCAATCCATTCAAAAGATATTAAAATTTTATTTGGTTGTAAAAGGGTTGTTGGCATGTGTGTATTTGTCTGTTTTTGAATAAGTATATAAACAAACATATCATGCATATTTGCAGCTGATAGCTGCACATGTTGTGTATGTATATTTTATTTTCAACCTTGCTTTATTCACTTTAAGAACAAATAATATCTTATCAAATAAATAATGGTGCATATGAAATGGTTTTAAAACATTAGAAGTAAAGAACTTAATAGGAATAATTTAAGTCTAGCTGAAAATCTGACAGTTCAGTTAATTTTTTTGTGGAGCTCCTAGAGGTAATGTGGCCGTTTCCTATATGGTTATCTTGCATGGGGATCAGGAATAAAGATACTCTAGTTTGTGCCATGATAATACTGTTAGTTTTTTAACGTGTTACTAGCTTAACCATCAGTGTAAGCCAGGGAGGAACCCCATCCTGACAATCAGGGAACTCATGACAGAAGCTCAGAGAATTGTTTATATAATTCCCATGAGCTGGGTTGTCTAGGATTATATGAAATCACACACCTTTGGGAATGGAGCAGCTGGAGAATGTGGCATTCCATGGTCACTAAAGAGACCCCTTTCAGCTGATTGGGAACAGTTTACAAAGCTGTGGGAACAGGACACTGGAGTTTGCAAGGGACAGGAACCGCAGGTTCATTAAGGCTGGATATGAACCTTACAATTTCTAAAGTCCGAATTAACAGAAACTTGGAAAATCCTGCCAGTATGTTTTAACTAAAATCTATGTATTGTACATTTGTATATGTCTGTAGGTTGATTGCTGTTTCAGTGAATTCCTGAGTTTTCAACTGTTCAGCCTGTAGCCATGTCACCTTGAGCTGTGATCTCACCAGGTTTCATGAGTTACACAACATTGGGCAGGATAGGCCAGTACTTGGATGTGGGTCATATAAAGTGTTTTTGTGTATCATTAGTCAGGATTCTTCCCTCTGAATCAGTAGTGAAAAAAGGGGGTTGGCTTGATGTTAGATGTTTTATTGGAGACGTTATCTTTAGGATGAAATGTAGAACCCAGCTACAGATGGTCACTTATGGTCACTTAAAGTCCTGTAGCACTTATAAGAGTAGGGTTAACCCTAGAATCCTAAGCAAATTCAATTGTAGATAGTAACATTCAGCTTCCCTAAATTCCCTATGTAGTTTCCACTAGATGTAGTTAGAGCCCTGAGCGGATACAAAAATCTGCCAGAATCAACCCATGATCCAACCGGTGATCCGCTAGCCGTCTTATGTGTATCCATATCCACAGCAGCAAGCCATGTCACAAGGACTAGCAAAGGGGGAGGGAGAGGAGATGAGTGAGCGGGGACAGGGTCTTGCAGGGAAGAGGTGGTGCGGAGCGGGGTCTCGAGGAGAAGGGGCAGCGCAGGGGTTGGGGGGGGAAGGGGTGGCACATTGTGTGTTGCTCCTGGGGGCTCACAAGCAATGGCAGTGGTAGTGTGTGTTGCACCACAGTGGGAGAAGAGGTGAGGCAACAGGGCCCCACCCCCTCTAATTCCCGCGTCGGGAGCAGATTCTGCTGCCCAGAAGCCGGCAGGCCAGGAGTGCAGCCATTGCTGCATGGTGGGGACGCTGGTGCTGCCTGAGGGGCCCAAGCCGCTGAACAGGAACCAGCTCAGCGACCAGGTGCTGGACAGCCGACTCTGGCCTGCTGCCCAGCCCCAGCCACTGGCTGACAGCCCCGAGCATATGTGCCCACCAGGCCAGACACTGGAGGCCAGGTGCCACAGGTGAGTAGATCCATCTGTGGGTGTATTGGCATCCAATCCACTATCTGCAAAAATTGTCCATGGATAGGAAGCGGATATCCACAGGGCTCTAGATAAGGTGGGCCTTATTCTCCTCTCAAGCCTTGTCTACGCTAAAGGGAAAAATTGATCTAAGCTATGCAATTTGAGTTATGTGAATAGCATAACTCAAATCAACGTAGCTTAGATCTACTTACCGCGGGGTCCACACTATGTGACATCGACAGGAGTCACTCTCCCGTCAACTCCCCTTACTCTTCTCGATCAGGTGGAGTACAGGAATTGATGGGAGAGTGATCAGCGGTCGATTTAGTGGGTCTTCACTAGATCTGCTAAATGGACCGCCGATGCATCAATTGCCGCAGCATTGATCCTCTGGTAAGTATAGACAAGCCCTCAGTTTCACAAGTATAAATTAGGAATAACTCCATTTAGCAGGAGGAAAAATAACCAAAATGGTCCAGTATTTGGGGTGGGAGCCTGGGATTTGGGAAACCTGGGTTTGATTCCCTTCCAGTGTGCAAGTCTCTGTTTGTCTCAGTCATTCATATGTGCAATGGGAATGATAATATTTCTCTACTTCGGAGGGGTGTTGTAAGGATAAACACATTATATTTGAGGTGCTCAGATAATGGGGCTTATATAAGTACCTAAGATAAATGGAGTTCCATTTAAACTTTCATGGAAACCAGGAGATTACCAGCTCAAGCATTTCATCTGATCTCAACAGGGGGAGAGATGTATCTCCTGTAGCCAGGACCTGCTTTGAGCTTTACAGATAAACAAACATATACACACTTCAAATTGCACCCAGAAGTAAATTGGCATTGGGGATAACATACTGTCAGCTGTTCTTCTAACAGTGCTTCAACTATCCATATAATGAGTATGTTATAATACCAAAGTCTTGTATCTTGTGCTATGTGTGTTCAGATGTAGTGACCAATAAAAAAACAAAAGCTGATACTCGTGAAGTTTACTGTGTAAAACTTATTAGTCTGCATATCTTTCATGGTTGGTGTATCATGGACTATGCCTGCTACCATTATCACCCTCTGAGGTTTTTAATTTTTACCTGCAGTATTTCTGCTGCTGCAGAGAAAATGTGTGTGGCCTTATTTTAGGTTGTTACAAAAAGCTGCTGTGAAGTAAATCATATACTAATAGTTTTGTCGTTTCTGTAACCTAACCTTCATTTTCCATTGTACCTCCTCCAGCCATAGATGCCCTCTATTTAACCATTGCATTAAGCCTTCATTAGACTTTGATCTGTGCACTACTTTCTTCATTGCATGGTTGCTATGAGCAATCTGCCTATTATTCCTAATTTTTTTAAAATAACATCATTAGTGGAACAGAGCGTTCTCTTCTTTCTGAACAATGTGTTTAGCACAGATGTTGCAAATGCAAATACCAGTTCACAAGCAATCTGTATTCCCTTTTTAAACACCTCAAAGCATAGGCCCTAATCATGTAAACCCTTTTGCATGTGAGTAGTCGTACTGATTTCAGTGGGTCTGTCATACAGATAAAGTTATTCATGTACTGTACATGTTTGTAGAACCTGGGCATTAATTTCCCTGAAAAACACAACCCTTTTAAACATTCCTGTAACTTGACTTGTTAATTATACTTTGCCCTTCTGCAGGTACAAGTTGGAGAAGGAGCTCTTTTTGTGTTGCAAACATGCACAGGTTCTGCTCTCAATTTGACCCTGTATTATGTGGACAAGTTCACCATTGCCATGCTCCTCTTTCAGTGTTTCATTGCTTGCTCAGTATTTAAGAATTCCGAAAAGCCATTAAAAAGTAAACATTTGCCATTTCTTTTCAAGTTACCATAAATATTTCCTCCCTTAAGAATAGGGAAAGCTAGTGATATCCCAGATATTGGCAAATGCTGACTTTATAATGCTATGCATCCGATGAAGTGAGCTGTAGCTCACGAAAGCTCATGCTCAAATAAACTGGTTAGTCTCTAAGGTGCCACAAGTACTCCTTTTCTTTTTACGAATACAGACTAACACGGCTGTTACTCTGAAACCTGACTTTATAATGTAACCACTATAAAAATGTTTCTTGTTGTTGAACTCATAGACTGCAAGGCCAGAAGGGACCCTTGTGACCATCTAGTCTGGCCTTCTGTATAACACAAGCCATAGACCTTTCCCAACATTTTTCCTAGAACATATCTTTTAGAAAAAGATCCAATCTTGATTTTAAAAGTTGTCAGTGATGGAGAATCCACCACACACTTGGTAAGTTGTTCCAATGATTAATTACCTTCATGGTTAAAAGTGTATGCCTTATTTCCAGTCTGAATTTGTAGAGTTTCAACTTCCAGGCATTGGTTGTGTTATATCTTTCTCTGCCAGATTGAAGAGCCCATTACCAAATATTTGTTTCCCATGTACATATTTATAACTGCGGTGGAAGGCACAAAGGGAGCAATCCAATAGCTTGTTATACTCTTGAATTGATTGGAACTGTAGGATTGGGGCTTTGGCATCAAAGCTAACCTTGTTTCTTTCATCGTTTGGTATGCCTTAGCTCTTTTCATGGCTATGGTGTGTTTTCTTGGGTGTTTTTTTTCTTGTTTGTGTGGGGTTCTTTTTTGCTAACATACAAACCTAATTTACATATACACAGACTAAGAACAATTTTTCAAATGATAGTGCAATGGGTGAACTTGCATACCTTTGCAAAATATGTATGTTTTAGACACGCTATATGATTCTAAAATTTTGAAAAAATATCACTACTTTTCCTTTAATTTTGTAAATAACATTTTCAAAAAATAATTCCAAAGGAAAATATGGTATACAGTAATTTGATTACCTATGCACACTTGTGTGTGTGTCCTTTGAATAATAATTATCTGACTTAAGTTGCAGCAGAAGTTTTTTGTTCCCAGCCTTTCCTCCCTTTCTTGGGCAACGTTTCATCCTCCTTACTAAAGACATTAAATGGAGCGCAGTCAATTAATTCACAGTAATCATTTTGGGATTTGGGTTCAACCCTGATTCTCACATATTGTACGATGATAGAATTTCAATTTCTCAGATGAGTAAGATCAATGAGCAACACTGTACAAAAGCAAAGCTAATTTCTTTAGAGGTTGTACGTGTCGACCATTTTAATCCCTTAGCAGGATATTGTGTACAAGGCGGCAGTATTCATAGTAAAGTAATCAACCCACACAGAAGTATAGATTTATTTCTATCAAAGCAGCAGCACCCCAGAATACTAGCGATTAAATGGATATTTCTACATGTACTCTTATATTATCATTTTGTACTGTTAGGCTACTAGCTTTTTGACATTTATATGTATCCTTTTTTAAAGTTTGAATGGGGATGAAATTATTAAAAATACTGTGCTAAGACTTTCAGTTAAATTTTTTTCACCAGGTTAAACTTATATCTCATGGAAAAATGTTTAAATAAAAGTGTCTGAAGAATCATGATCAAGTCAAATCCATAGTCCCAAATCCTTGCTTTTATGGGCTTTATTCAATTGCTTTTGTCACAGTTTCATGGTAACTTCACCTGTATTCCTCCATGGTCCCTCAAGAATTCCCACTTAAAGGATTCCTACTCCCAGCTGTTATCTCTCTTTGGCAGAGAACTGCATCTCACTCTCTCCGGACCGGGGTTTTAAGGTTCACAGCTCCCTGGATTTACACTGTGATAGCCTGAGCAAGCCAGATTGCCTAAGTAGACCAATACCTGTGCTTTGCTTTCTCTCTGAAGGCTAAGTCCAGTGTATTGCCCACAGTTATAAGTTACCACTTAGATCCTTCTAATCAAGCAATTTATTCTTAAGGCAAAAGCATTACAGAGAACATTTAAATCAATAAAAGCCTGCATACATACTAGAAAGCTTATCAGAGGTCATCCCCAGCTCCAACCTAGGGCTCTGGCAGGTTTCAGTCCTTGAAAAAACACATCTGCGTTTCCCCATGGTTATAAATTCATCCCTCTCAGATCCAGAAGAAAGGCCGGGCTGATCAGCAATATCTTTATACAGCTCTGGCTTTGATCTTGGCCTTCTGTAACAGGTAATCTGCAAACAATACCCCCTCCTCAGGGCATTGCTTCAGAAGGTTGAGTTTTTGTATAATGGGAGTTAGGGAATTTGCATTAACATCTCCCTAGGCATTCCCTAGGTAATCCACTTATCAACTTTTGAGACAATAAGTGTTACTTGTCTGGCATATTTTCTGTGTAGTCTTTTGAACTTCCAGGCCTCACATATGTTACATTTTCCCCCATAGAGAGTTGCATATAATCCCATCCCACAATAATACATACATTTGATACAATTAGGTCTTTCAAGGATATTACCCTATGTGTCGCTGTTGTTGCTTTGTAATATTTATATAACAGTAGCACCCAGAGTTTCTAATCAGGCCCATTATAGTAGGTGGTTTAGAAACATACAGAAAGACACAAATTCCTGCCTCAAAAAATGTATAGTCCAAACGCTACCTTTAGTTTATACTAAATTGCTTTATTGCACTGCTCCGGGATCAGCCCATGATGGAGTTTATGATTCAGAGAGGTCACAATCTCCCTCTTGGTCTCCTTGTGGCTCTGGCGGGGGGATAAACGGCAACAGAACAATATCGGTAGCAGCATATGATCTCTGACAATGTCTGCATAACTACATCATTGGGAGCATTGGAGTTAGGGAGAAAAAATTAAAGGCAATGCCCTTTCCTACCAACCTGCAAGAGGAGAGGGATATAGAGGTTCTACAAAGACAGCTTTTCCCTACACCTAGAAAGAAGTAGGTGGCATACCAGCACAAGGGAGCATGGGGGCACCTTACATGCAGGATGGGCCACAGTCAGTCTCTAAAATGATAATGAGTGGCACGGGAACAATCATAATATACAAAAACAACAAGGAGTCCGGTGACACCTTAAAGACTAACAGATTGATTTGGGCATAAGCTTTCATGGATAAAAAAAACCCACTTCTTCAGATGCATGGAGTGAAAATTACAGCTGCAGACATAAATATACTGACACATGAAGAGAATGGAGTTACCTTACAAGTGGGGAACCAGTGTTGACAAGGCCAATTCAATCAGGGTGGATGTGGTCCGCTCCCAATAATTGATGAGGAAGTGTCAATACCAAGAGAGGGAAAATTGCTTTTGTAGTGAGCCAGCCACTCCCAGTCCCTATTCAAGCCCAAATTAAGTGGACGAGAAGCTGGATATGAGTCAGCAGTGTGCCCTTGTTGCCAAGAAGGCCAATGGCATTTTGGGATGTATAAGTAGGGGCATAGCGAGCAGATCGAGGGATGTGATCGTTCCCCTCTATTCGACATTGGTGAGGCCTCATCTGGAGTATTGTGTCCAGTTTTGGGCCCCACACTACAAGAAGGATGTGGATAAATTGGAGAGAGTCCAGCGAAGGGCAACAAAAATGATTAGGGGTCTGGAACACATGACTTATGAGGAGAGGCTGAGGGAACTGGGATTGTTTAGTCTGCAGAAGAGAAGAATGAGGGGGGATTTGATAGCTGCTTTCAACTACCTGAGAGGTGGTTCCAGAGAGGATGGTTCTAGACTATTCTCAGTGGTAGAAGAGGACAGGACAAGGAGTAATGGTCTCAAGTTGCAGTGGGGGAGGTTTAGGTTGGATATTAGGAAAAACTTTTTCACTAAGAGGGTGGTGAAACACTGGAATGCGTTACCTAGGGAGGTGGTAGAATCTCCTTCCTTAGAAGTTTTTAAGGTCAGGCTTGACAAAGCCCTGGTTTGATTTGGGGATTGGTCCTGCTTTGAGCAGGGGGTTGGACTAGATGACCTCCTGAGGTCCCTTCCAACCCTGATATTCTATGATTCTAATGGTGTTAAATTTCCAAATGAATTGTAGCTCTGCAGTTTCTCTTTGAAGTATGTTTTTGTAGTTTTTTTGTTGAAGGATGGCTACTTTTAAATCTCCAGGGAGATTGAAGTATTCTCCTATGGGCTTTTGTATGTTACCATTCCTGATGTCTGATTTGTGTCCTTTTATTCTTTTATGTAGAGACTATCTGATTTGGCCAATGTACATGGCAGAGGGGCATTGTTGGCACATGATGGCATATATCACATTAGTAGACATGTAGGTGAATGAGCCCCTGATGGTGTGGCTCATGTGGTTGGGTCCTCTGGTGGTGCTGCTAGAGTAGATATGGGGACCATATATAGTGATCAAAATCATTCCTATACTAACCATGCTAAAATATTCTGCTTATAAGAATCATTTCAGGGCAAACTGACTACATATAATACAATACTCAATCAAGTGCAATGACACGTAATAAGCCAATAAAGCTGTTTTGAATTTGATAATATCTCATGTTGTTAGGCATATAGTATAATGCCTGTGTAGAAAAAACAATTTGTGCTGTTTATGTGTGAATTGACGTATCAGGGAACAAAAGATGCTTTCTGCAGATGAAATACACCACCTTCTGGAGTCCTACAGTAGTCTTCCCAAGACCAGCCAAAGAAATGCAGCTCAGAAATTGGGCATTTAACAACCTTCATTATGTAATATTCTCAAAGACAGGGAGAGCAACATACAGAATGAAGGAAAGAATGTGGTCAGGCAAGGCAGCTAGGTTCGAGGTGGTATTTATGAAGTTAATCAGAAATGTCAGAAAGAGAATTGCCGCCCTAAGAGGACATTGATGATGCAGAAAGTGGAAGAACTGCCGGATGTCCTGGATGTTACTGGCAGCACTGGCTGGTTTGAGCGCTTTAAAAAATGAGGGGATTGTTTTTAAGAAAATGCATGGAGAAGCCCAAGATGTGGACATTAGGTCAGATGAAGAATGGTTCAAAAATGAGTGAATTGAAATAAGACATGACTTCGCTGAAGAAGACATTTGGAATACAGATAAAAGTGGAATTTACTTTCAAGTCCTGCCTGATCCTTCAGTCATGACATCCTTCAGTCATGTGATCAGGGAATTATCAGAACTGTCAAGGTGTACTTTTGCAAGCAAATGGCTCACATGGTGGTGTACCACATTGATGAGAACAACAATATTACTGCTGTGGAAACTTGTCTCTGATGAGGACATTGTGACTGATATCAGAGACCACTTTGAAGTGAAACTCGAAAATGATGCAGAGACTAACTCTAATGCTGAGGTAATTGTCCCATCCTCGACCCAAATAAAGGATGTGATGTAAACTTTGACAAATGACCTATTGTAGAGGGGCTTCAATTATTTTAACCTCCTATATCACCTTGAAAAGGAGGTTGACAATGTTGTGGATTGTGCAGTGATCCAGGGAACACTGGACAAGTTTGTAATCAAACAGTGACTGTGTCACTGCATTGTGAATTCACAATGCCAGACATGCAACTCCAGTGACAGACGGTGGACGGTGACACTCCAAAATAAACATTAATGTGAGTCAATGCTGTTCAACAGTGGGTTTTGTTGTTTTACATTTATATTTATGCTATAAAAGTCAGTTTAATGCACTTTTATATGTTATGTTTGTTGCAGTTTATTTGAGAGACTTTTAAAATTTGTATCTTTGTATCCTTAAGAGGTAAATAGCTCCACTAACTTACACTTCGTGTAAAGTTGTAACATTCCGTACGGTATTAATTATTGCCTTGAATAAAAGAACCAGCCAAATAATTGGTGGTGATAATAAAATTAATAGCGTGTTATTCAGTTAGAATATTGGTATGATTTTGTTCCATGTTGAATATATTTAAAGTCTAAAGAATTTAGTTATGGTAAATGAGATGATTCTTATTTAAATAAAAAAAAACAGTTGTTTAAAACATAACGGTAGATTTCATCCATTCTTTGCAATTTCACTTGTAAGAATCAACTGCTTATAAGAATCAAATAATCCGGGATGGATGTGATCCTTATAAAAAGAGTGCACTGTATATGCATTTATTTCCCTTTATAGAGCATAAAAGATTAAGTAAATATTGAGTGTTCCATGTGCCCTCTATCTAATCATCATTAGTTGGGTAATTCCCTATAAGTGTCACAACAGAAGTTTCTTGAATAGAGATTTGACTGAGAGGGTGGAAGAATTTGGGGAGGGTGTTCCATGGTGTAAGGAGCTGCATGGAAGAAGGTAGAGCAGTGCTTGTGGGGGGAAATGATCAGATGGGTAGTTGAGGTTGGCATCACACAGGAACACAGTAAGTGGCCTGATTTCCACAGGGAGCATTTCTGAAAATGAGGCCACTTTGATTTAGGTAACTAAATATGGATTTATATGTCCAAATTTAGGTACCCAAGTTTAAAAATGTGGTGTAAACAGTGATGGTTCTGAGTGCAATGTCTGTTCTCAACAGAACTTTGTTTCTTCTCTTTGTGTTGCCATTTCAAAATGTGTAGTTCAAGTGGGGTAAATATTTTTGACTTCTCTTTAGTTATTCAATTCATACATCTACCAAACTTTACCAGGCCCTAAAAAAAGGTTACAAATCAATCTATCCCCTCCTTTTCTGATCCGAGCTCTGGCAAACCTGTTGGGGAATTAAACTCCACAGCCAAAGACCATCCATCACGGAGAATGCCCGGCCACTGGGCCCTCCAGTTAAAGCATAGGAAGCTGTTGCCTCTAGCTCTTCAAGTAAGCCCAACTACCATGATATTCAGAGGGAGAAAAGTGGACTCAAGTATCCAGGACCCTGTTTTAAGCCACGTCATACAGAGAGAAGAACTTTTATTGTCTTGCCTCTTGAATAATTTCTCACTCTTATTCCAATAAAACCAAAGCTTTACCCTGCAGGTACTTAGAGGCTGTATTTGACACAAAACGAATCATATTGTACTATTACTAGATTACAAAATTGTACATTTCTGAGGAAAAATGAACCTAATAATGGCTTTATTACTTTCTGCCCATTATAATTAAATTCATAAAATAGGGCATCACTCTCTGCTTAAAGATGATTTCAAGGTGATTAAGAGAGTCTAATTCTATAAGTGAATGAGAAAATGAAGTGCTTTCTCTGCCTTTTAGAATTTGGCGGGAGGAGGTAAACAAAAAGTAATAGCAATAATATTTACTGCTCTTTCTTAAGTCACAGCCATTTTGCAATGGGATGAAATAGGTTATATTGCACCTTTCGTGCTTTATATAGTATAAATATAATTTTTGCCAGAAGAGGTGTGGGGGGAGTGTAAAACAGATTTTATACACACGCACACATAAATTCCAAGTGATAGGGGAAAAATATTTCATGGAACTCAGCAATCTGTAGAACTAAAATGGTGAGTTTGGGAAATACGGACAAGCTTCATCTATCTTAAAATTGTTCATTAATAAATATTTTGCATGTATATAGTGCTTTCCAGCTGAGAATTTCAAAGCTCAGTGAAAGGTGGCTAAGTAACAGTATTTTCTTGTAGAAATGGGGCAGCTGAGGGAATTAAACTCATTTCTCCTAGTACCTTTCTCTGTTATAACATAAATGAATGATGTTAGCCCACATAAGTAATTAGCACTTGCCTTAAGTAGATTGGGAAAGGTAGTTGAATTATATCCTTATAAACCTCCTATCATGCCAGACTTGATTTTCAAGTGTTCAGCATTCCCAAGTGGGACTAGATTTTCAAAGAATTTACCACCTGGCAGCTCCCAGTGGAGAAGCTTTAGGTGGGAGCTGAGCTCTTTTGAAACAATCTCCACTTATTTAGCTGCCTAAATGGAAGTTGCTGGGTGATGAGCTCTTTTGAAAACATGACCTCTAAATTTACAGTGAGTGAAATTCAGCCCTCTGCAGAAGGCTTGCAAAAGACCTATGCACAATTTAAATCCCACTTATGACCTCATAACAGGGCTTAAGTGGTGCATAAGACTTCTTTGCAGAGTTGAATTTCACCCAATTAGATATTGCATAATACAGTGTTTGCCCACAACTCCTTCCATTGTAAAGTTGTTTCTACCCTTAAAAGAAAGTTCTTCCACTCCTGAAACATCATTAGGTGGTGACAGCAGAGAGCAACTTTGATAATTTGTATAACTGCATGTTAAGTAGTTTCAAGACAATTAAAAGCAGTTCCTGATGGGTACAATTTAGGGAAATCATTAACCTTCCTCTTAATAGCAACTCTCAACATTAATTCCCATCAGGTATATAATATGAATGATGCAACTTTATATTTTTAACAGACTAGAGAGAACATATTTATACTATGGTGAAGAATTTGTGATTCTATGATTATGTTCTTTGGATCTGTGAGGAAAATGTCAAACAACATTTATTTGTGCAGGCAATTTTAAAGTTGTTTTATTTGTAAAATTTCTTTAACGTCAAAAGATTTTAAGATTCTATAACCATTTTAGCTAGTAGTGAGGTGCTATGGATTACCTTGTGGGAGGAAATAACTACTAAATGCTCAGTAACTATTCCATCTCATGTCTGTCAATTCTGCATGTGTTTGGTGCTGATCAGCTGTGTGTTGTGTAACAGTGAGATTCATTGAGAGAAAGTACATAACTGAATTCATAACTATGGAATCTGATTCAAAGGTTATAATCCTTGTTGGTTTAAAATCACAAATATTCTGCAGCAGTAGTTTTCAAACATTTTTCATATGTGGACCCTTAAATGTCACGTGGAGGTGCAGACCACTTTGGAAATCTTAGACATAGTCAGCGGACCCCCAGAGGTCTGTGGACCAGACGTTGAAAACCACTCTTTTATAGTTCTCAGAAAAGCAATAGCTGTGAATCACGAGAGATGGGGAGGGGAGCACCATCGCACTAGCTTTTATTAGTATTCTCTACTGTTTAGATTGGCATATTAAGTTTAAGGCCAAGCTATTACTAAAGTTTTTTTTGTCAGCTCTGATTCTTGGTGGCATGAAGCAGGTAGGATTTTATGTTTAACAAATAAAAATAGCAGCTTTGATGCACATACATTCTGAGATCAGTTTCCTTCCATTCCTAAATTATTAGGATATTACAGAATAAAACACTGCAGAAGCTGTAGATGAATTCAGTGTTTACGTTCTACATTGGTACTGTGAGGCAATGGCACCTCCTCTGCCCAAGCATCTGGGCAGCACCTGGGCTCACATAGCCTAATGAGGCTGTCAATCTATTCCTGGTGCCTGGGAGTCTGAAAACGCTTTCTTCACTCCCAAGTCCATCAGGTGGTTAGTAGGGGAACCCAGGCCCACCTACTCCACCGGGTTCCAGTTCAGGGTCCTCAAGCAAGATAGGCAAGATCAGCATTCTTTGATTCTGACAGTGCCCTAAGCTTCCTACCTTCCCCGGGTCTCTGCAAGCTCTCTAGCCTATCGGTCAGTTTGTCCCCTCCTGGGCTGTTGTCTCTGGGCAGCTCTTCAGTAACTTCCTGGCGGGAGCTCCTTTGTCCAGCCTGTTCACTCCTGATTGCCTTTTTTGTCCCTTGCTTGCTATAACTCATTTTGTGTCTTAGTCTTTCTGATTTTGTCCCTACATGCTTGTGCTGTTCTTTTGTTCTCATCCTTAGCAATTTGCCCATGCTTCCACTTTCTGAAGTATTTATTTCTGATTTTCAAAAAAGTGAAACCACAGGGAATGCTCTGATTGAGCTCAGCTCCACTGCAACCTCTGCCAGCCAGGTCACTGTGGCGATCCCGCAGGAGTTTAAAACTGCTCCCTCAGTGAAATCCCAGGAAAGCATCTAAGTGAAGGGTGGACCCTTCCAATTTCCTGAACCAAAGGTGGTGAATACATTTAAACCACGTTGAAACAGATAGAGAGATATTAAAAGTAGGTGAGATGTATAGTCAACTCAACAAATGCATGTCTATCAAAGTCACTGTGCAACTACATAGCACTGACTGCAGCATAACATATTAGCAAGAGAAAACCTAGGTATTACCTATGATTTTAGAGGTACGTTAATGTCACCAGTTAAGCATTTATTGACAGTAGGTTCATTCAGGATTATTCCTACTAGCTTTCCAGGGTGAGCTATGCTGATTGTTGTTGTAGTAGACTATAACACAAGGGGGAAAAAATCGAAAAGCCTCCCAGATCACGTGTGCTGTAAATATTTAAAATGTTCACCTGAAGGAAGATACATCACAAGCACAGTACTTGCTTACAAATTCTTACAGCCCCACTGGGGACTTTAATTAAGAAACATCATGTAACAAAGATGCCAAACCCTATGACTAATTATTTATCTCTAGGGCTAAACTCATTTAAATGAAGAATAAAGGTCATTGTCAAAGATGATTGAAAAGGAAGAACTTCTGTCAATATTTATTGAATTACACTTGTCTGTGTTCTCCAGGATTCACATATTGCACAGTATTGCACTGACTTCTTACACTTTCTCATTAGTTTGTCTACAAGGTGCCATTGTACTCACTTAAGAATCAAAGATAGAGTACGTTATCACATAGTATCCATACAACCAGAGGTTTTAGGTCTGGTCTACTCTCTTGTTTTTCCTTCTTTTGTCTATCTTAGCTTTACTTATGGTGAAAGCCCATTCATACCTAGAGCTCCAGTATTTGGGCCTTTCTGTAGTAGAAGGTTGTCGAGGAGATGAAACCTACCACCATCTAGCTCAGGGCTAGGATGTGAGGCTGTCTAGGGCTACTCTTCCAGCTGCTGGATTTGAGTAGTGGCCACACTCTGTTCTTGCTGGTTGCATATGATAACGGGGCTCCTGAATCTGTGTAAACGTGTGTAGGTGGCGCCCTCCCCTGGCCTGCCACTAACTCATGTGATCTCCAGCAATGGCCTATGTGGGTTTGGCATAGTGACCATGGTGTGCACAGGATGCACTACTCAGGAGATGGGACCTCTGCCTCCGTTCAGTCCTGATGCAGAGCTTTTGTGATGCATAGGGCTGTGCATCAGCCTGACCCCTAGAGCAAACATCACCCGTAAACACTTCAGACCACATACTGTTAAGAATACTATTTACATTATAATTGAAGGAACATTAGGCTAAAAAATCTAACTCGTACAATTTCTCCCGCAATATTATTTTAAATTAGGTTAATACACACTGAGGCATTTTACCTGTCATATTTAAATGAGTGCAGTGAACCTTATGCCACTTTTTTTTGAATAGCTATTTCATTTGAAAGCTATTTTTAACTGGAAAGTAATTTGGATAGTTGTGATATGCATTCATTATGTAGGGCTATTTGGGGCCCATCCTGTATGCCTCTTCTATACATTGCTCCCCATGAAGTACTGTTGACAATAACATTCATTTTTAAAGTCAGTAAGAGATTTGGGTGTGCAAGAATGAAGAATCCGAGCCTTTTATTGTTGTTGGCAAAACAATGACCTTCAGATTATATCTATATAGATACTGATATAAAATAAAAAGATAATATGGTTCATATATATGAACAAATTGCAGTTTTACCCATTTGCAGAGGTCTACTTTTATCTGCCTTTTTTTCCCCCAGGGTAAAATTGCTCTCTTATTGCTAAGAATTAGTTTAATGATCCAAGATCCATCTCTGATGAGACAACTTAGGAGGAGGGAGCGGCAGAGAGACACTGAAATGTCAGTGGCAATTTTATTCTTCTTCTTGTGTCCAGTGACATGAAAAATTCCCAGTTGCCAAAATTAAGCTTTGGAATTGAGACTTTTTATCATGGTAAAACATTAGTGGCTTGTTTTTCCAGGAGACCTAATAATATGAAATCATCTTTATTTTGAGGAAATTTTTCTCCAAGTAAACTGCTGTGGCTGACCAGTGTGGGAAGGAGTTTGAGTGATGACTGGAGAGAAAATATACCCTTTTAAGCTAGATGGGCAGCTCTTCCTCTCCTTTGGATAAAGGCTTCAGTAGTTTCTGTGATTCTTAAGCACCAGTGGAGAATGAGAGAAATACCAATATTATTTTTATAATTATCATGTGCACCTCAGTTTACCAATTTGATCTTATCCTATATAACTGCATAAATCAAATGAGGCTGTAAGGGAGAAACCAAGAGGAAACAGAACAAGGAAAAGATAAAGTATATCTAATACTGTGGGGCCTTGGGGAAACAATTGGGAAGCTATCAATTGGGCCTCTGCCCTGGTTTCAGTTAGGCTAGCAGGGTTTATTCATCCCAGGCCAAATGTAGGATTAAAGGGGGTACCAAAAGTGAAGGATCCTAGCTGAGGTAGGAAGTGGGGATTGAGTGGTCAGCAGTAACAATTAGAGGTGATTCTCTGACAGAATGGCACACACAGCATGCTGCAGCCATGCAGTTTGCTTCTTCCAGCCTAGAGATGCACGTAACTGGGCTGAATGGAACTTAACTGAGGAGAACTTTCTTTGAGGGCTTGGGTAAGGTTTAGATAAGAGAAAATAATCATGTAAGCCCTTGTCTCTAATTGTTATATACATTGGGTAAAAAATAAGTATTGATCTTTTTTTTAAAAAGCTATCTTTGAGTCACTTTAAGCAGCTCACTGGTCACAGGCTCGTGGAGGAAAAGGGCTTAGAGGTGCCAAATGTAGTTAGGTCTGTCATATTAACATTGTTGGAAAACTAAGGGGGCTGCCACTCCCAAGATCCAGCCCAAAATTGATTGGGCCACAAGATTCTACCCTTTGAGAAAGGTCAGGTCTGTCACCTGAAGAATACACTCAAGAGGGGCTAAAAGGGGTCTAAAGCACAGCTAGGCTTACAGCACTGACAGCACACATTTTGTGAAGGGCAATGCCAGTGGATCAACATAGTTTCTTCCCCAGACCCACTCCACTCTCTTAACTTCAGTACATTGGGACCCTCTGCAGGGTTAGGCCATACAAGGGTTATGCACCTACACTGCCTCCCTTACTTTCCTGTTTATCTCCTTCCACAGTGGAATTGAACTGGAACTGTAGTTCTTCTACATCCTGGGTCCTCTAGGCCAATAGATGGAAGGAATCAGGATTTTCCTCATGCATTCCCTGAAAGCAGAAGGTTAATCTAACAAGGAATCATAAGTAATCTAATTTTAGTCTCTGCTGCTCTGAGGAAGACACAACTCATTTTTCCCTCAGACTTTGCTACACATTTAAACTGTTCAATTGATTTTACTCCCCACTGACCAGTTAATGTCTTATAATCGTTTCCTGATCGCCTGCCAGTCATCTTGAATAAAACAAACAGAATTGTGTTTTAACAGCCCTCTGTTTCTCATCTTATGAAAATGCAGCTGAATTTGCATTAACATTTTCACCATTGTCTTAATCTTTTTAAAAATCAAGACTAAAGATGGGACATAATTGCTTTTAAAAGCCACATACCACTGAATGCAGCATGGCAAGACAATATGGCACATGCCATTTCACAAAACTGGACCTCTAGTCTTTATCACAACTACAAAAATATTTATGGAAATACTTGCTACATCATCAAAGCCTGTCGAAAACACCTTACTTAACCCTTTGGAACAACGTGGTTGTAAAAGACTACAATTCATGACATTCATGACAAATTATCCAGGTGATTGGAGGACTCCGATGTTAGATTTCTCAGAGACATATCTGTTAAGTCTGAGAATTCCTCTCAAATTGATGAACTATATGAATTGCTGGTAAAGTCCTTACAACCATATGTCCACTAACAAATTGATTTTGGTTTTAATTTTTCCCAGAATTTTTTAATGTGGGCAAAATGTCTTTCCCTAAACTTGTTTTCTGAAACAGTTGAACTATTTTGGCTGAAATTTTCCAAAAAAAGGCAAACACCCAGCATGTAAAAATCAAGCTCAAAGGTTAACCTTTGGCAAAGTTATAAACTGAAAATAGGGTCTTATACTGAGAAGTGTCTGGCAACATCAGTAATACACTACCAGAACTACCATAAATAAAGAAAATGTTACTAAAAGTTCTATTTTTATATATAACACAGCAATTAAAATAAGGGCCCAAGGACAATGTCAGAAAAAAGTGCACTTTCCATTTTTCCCCTCTTATCTGACATAGTGACATAGATATTATATAATGTATGGAGAATTTTAAAATGCTTGCTATAATACCAGTTCCAGACACCCAGAATTGATTGCAGAGTATCCCAAAGTAAGTGGATGAGCAATAGCTGTCACATATCAGAGTGGTTCTTCATGTCTCACCAAGATTGTTAAGTATGTGGAGTGTGTGGGAGAACTCCGTGGATATGCTTCTCAAGGGCATATTGGATCTTTTATCATTTAGGGAGATACTGTGTCCAGCTGTAGATGTTTGTTGAACTGAAACCTTTTTCATTATAAGATTTTACTTGTTTTTCAGAATTGCTGAATCTTGTATTTTATGTTCTTGTTGTTTTTCTACTCTTTTGAAAAATGAATATGGAAAATTGCTATCTGTAGCACAAGTAGCCAATTTCTGTTACAGCAACAACTGGTGTTGTGACAAGAGTAACTATGCAGGAATCTTTAAATTCTTCACATTGATTTTTAAGATGGTATAATTTCTTTACAAATGTTCATTGCAGAAATAAAACTAAATAAGTGCCTATATGATCGAATAAGGTTGTAAAATAATGTGATTATAATATGTGGTGTAAATGTAATAATTTCCAGATGTATATGTGATTGTGTTTAATTAGTTACATAAGAGCTACAAACTGATGGGCAGCTGCTTACTGACTGAAGATTGAGAGCAGTTCGTTCCAAAGTAAGGCTCTACTCTCTTTAAATATTTGTCAGCTTCGTAGTGAGGAAGCCCATAGAAAACTGGCTATTCAAATGTTTGGTTGATTCAGCAAGAAATCAACTTTCCCATGGAATCTATTCCTGCTTTGTTTTTTAAGAATGCTACTAAAGCTTCACAGAAGTGCATAGAGGGCAAGGCACATTAAATCTTCCTCTGTAGCAGTCCACAACTACGTTTTTCAGGCTTGGAGATGACCCTAGTTTGGGATGCAGAATTAGAACTATCTTGACTGTCAAGTAAACATCTATATAAAAAAAAAAAGATTCTATCAGTTGCAGTTGTCAGTGAGCCAGGGAACACTCATCCATCAAAAGAGAAGTGAGTTATCCTCATTCAGGGTCACTCAAAAGGTACAATGTGCCAGGTGTCTAAAGGCAAAACCTAATTTACTTAAACTTTTTTCATCAAAGGTAAGTGGGCAGAGCCATAACAACTGCCAGTATTTAGATCCATCCCCCTGGATAGATAAATGGGAATTGCTTGTTATTAGACTTCAGTAGTACTGGAGACCTGCAGTTTTTCAGTTCATCAACTCTGTTCTCATTGTGCTTGTGTTCCTGAGACAGGATGGCACCTTGTTCCCTTAAAGCAGATTTCCTTATGTTATCGGCTGTCAGGTGTAGGAGGAGTCACTACAAATGAATAGGGAAGCCTTGTGGCAGCTGGGGAACACCCTGTGTGAAGTGCTACCCTGGCCTGCCAGGGTAAGAGGTTAGATCATAGGTCAAGCTCTATGTCCCCCACAAGTGGGCCTCTTGTGCCAGCGTATTCTCTGGGAGCGGAGGGCTGAGGGGTGGGGGTGGATTTGTGCATGTTTTAATAGTCCCTTTCTGCAGGTATAGCCAACACAAAGAGGCAGAGCAGTAGTGAATTCCCCATAATAGGAAGAGGATCAGGCCCATAATTTTTAAAAAGTTGGTCATATACAGACCTGGTGAGGGTGTATCTCAGTTCAGCTCAGTATCTATTGTAATGATCTCTTGTTTATAAATGGACTTAAAAATACAGATGATATCTGATAAAGAAGCTACTGCCATGAAGAGTTGCAATGATATATTGTTTGCTTTAGTTAGTGGCTACTCCCTTCCCATCAGATTAATGCATGCGTGTCCACACATGCAGTAACACATACACACACACACACTCTCGTCATCAATTGTTTCAAATCGCACACAAACTTAATCCTAAACTGCAGTTGTCATCAAACCTTGTGATTGCTAACAAGATGCTCCATTACGGTGCAGTTTTTGAAGGACATTCCTGCCAATGGAGAGGCCAGCTCTGGTGTGGGACTTGATCTTGGTCTTATTGTCTCTGATCGGAGCACTGTTTTAGCTGTTGGCATTGTGCTTTCTGCTGCATCTGTCGAGGCAAGTAGGGTTTCTTGTGGCAATCAAGGGGGTTGGAGAGCTCATGACAGACCCCTCCCTAAACAATCTTCCACAAGGACAAAGTTTCCACTACGCTGCATCCCTAAGGTGATGTTGGCCTCCCACATCAACCAAAGCATCCACTTACTTGTGTTCTGCCCTAAGCCACACGCTGGCTAAGGGGAGGCAAGGTTGCAGACATAGGGTGTATGTAGGGCCCTTGTCTTTTACCTGCAAAGGACAAATCCTTTCTGGAAGTCGCCAAGACTGTATGTGTCATTTGGAACAGATGAAAGGGGAGGTGTCATAAATATAAAGGGAAGGGTAAACACCTTTAAATCCCTCCTGGCCAGAGGAAAAACCCTTTCACCTGTAAAGGGTTAAGAAGCGAGAATAACGTCACTGGAACCTGACCAAAATGACCAATGAGGAGACGAGATACTTTCAAAAGCTGGAGGGAGGGAGAAACAAAGGCTCTCTCTGTCTGTGTGATGCTTTTGCCGGGGACAGAACAGGAATGAAGTCTTAGAACTTAGTAAGTAGTCTAGCTAGATATGTGTTAGATTCTGATTTCTTTGAATGCCTAAGAAAATAAGCTGTGCTGAATAGAATGGATATTCCTCTTTGTGTCTTTTTGTAACTTAAGGTTTTGGCTAGAGGGTTTCTCTATGTTTTGAATCTAATTACCCTGTAATGTATTTACCATCCTGATTTTACAGAGGTGATTCTTTTTTACTGTTTCTTGTATTAAAATTTTTCTTGTAAGAACCGAATGCTTTTTTCATTGTTCTAAGATCCAAGGGTTTGGGTCTGTGGTCACCTATGCAAATTGGTGAGGATTTTTACCAAACCGTCCCCATGAAGTGGGGTGCAAGGGTTGGGAGGATTTGGGGGGAAAAGACGTTTCCAAACGGGCTCTTTCCTAACAAAATAAACCCGGTCAGATGTTTGGTGGTGGCAGTGGAGGTCCAAGGGGAAAGGGTAAAATAGTTTGTATCTTGGGGAAGTTTTAACCTAAGCTGGTAAAAGTAAGCTTAGGAGGTTTTCATGTAGGTCCCCACATCTGTACCGAGGCCATTTCTGCTCAGAGGCTGTCAAACTGGGTCTTAATAGTACTTTCCTATGAGCTGAACAAGATCCCACTTGAGAGCACGGTGAAAGTGCACTTGACAATAGCTCAGGCAGCCTTAGTAGCTTTCCTTTGGGATGTACGCATTGCTGATGTTAGCAAAAGGAGCTCGGTTCACATCTTCACAAAACGCTGTGCTCTGAGGCAAGTAGGTGCCTAGGATGCCTTCCTGGGCAGAGCAGTCCTGCATTCTGCAGTCTGACAAAGCTCCAGTGACCCACCTCCCGTGATAATACTGAGAGCATCCAGGACCGTGGGTCACCCTCCCAGGGCTGGAGGCATTGGGTTTCTTGCAGCAGCAGGGTGTGAGGTCCCTGATACCACCAGCTTTTCAGCCACTCACGCATTCTCGTATGGGCTATGCCAGCTTGAACATTGCCTTGCAGGTTAACAAAAGGTGCACTCCAGTCCCCGAGTCCCTTTAGATCATTCTCCTATGATATCTAGCCCCTGACAATGGCAGTACTATAGTGATTGGACTGGGAGGGAACGATGATGGGGAGTGCATTTGGGGAGCAGGATTGCATATTGTCTTGGGTCACTGATGTGTAGTTATGGACTCCAGGATGCATTATGTAGGTGTAATTTGCCACATATACAATGTTGCTTTGAGTGTAAGACAGAGCATATTCTGTAAAGGCCTTCACCTGCAGCCCGCGTAGCTGTGTGGGGATGGGTAGAGTAAAGGAGATCTTGTATCCCTCATAGAACCAGGTTCTCTTTGGTTTGTTTAATTTTATTTGTATAGTTCCTGTAAAAATATGGGTTTGAACTGAAGGTAAAAAGGTTTGTGGACTTGAATTATATTTAACTCTTGCAAACTCAAAATAATTCATGAGGGCCTCATTCTCTAAGAGGTTCACCTATCAATATGCAACACAGTATGTTTACAGAGTAAATCAAAAGTGTTCTCATTCTGAATGGCCAAAAGTAAATTCACTTCTCTGATGCATTGTTTAAGAGAGAGTCATTTTTTCAGCACTGAATACAGCTGAAAAAAATAAAAGCTGTGATGCCATTAAATATAGTGTGAAATAGTTAGAATCCTTCATTGTTGCTGTTTACAACAGGCTTATTGTTATAGGTGCAAGTCTTCGCTATTAAGAACAGCAGGTGATCGATATTTGGCATTTTCTCTGGACACTGGGAAACAGAGGTTGGATGAACCCTCTATCAATAACAGTTGGTATCCTAGAGCTCCAAAGCACAGTTTCTCTGCACAAAATAGCCAGATAATTCCTTTGTTTTTCAGCATAAAGCACAAAACCAGGTATAAGTGAATAAGAATCAAGATTCTGCAGATGACGCAGGGACAGTTTGGACACAAAGTAGCCATGGTGTGCACGTGAGGATGCTGTCAGTATCAGTCAGTGAAATCAGTGCAGTTGTACCAGGGATGAATGTGGCTCACTTCAGCTTATTCCTAACAAGATTTAGATGGCTTGAGGAAGGCTTTTATATATGATGATAGTTAGCTTTCCTCAAGCCATTTGTAGCTTTATATGTAATGTATATGTTCACACCATAGGCTACACACACACAAGTCACAAAACTGGTCTAGTTCTGAGCTTATTTTTGTGTGTTGTTTTTGATTTCTGTGGTATCTTTACAGAGTTCCAGGTACTTCCTCAAATTTAAAACAGAGTTAACAAATTTAAATATTTCAGTACAATATTTTGAGGTTACTAGTTCCTAGTTACATTTTTTTCAAATTAGTTTTTGTAAGAGGACTTACTAACATCATTTTACTCAGCTGTATCATAAACCCTCTTTCAAACTCCAACCCCTCTGCTTATGAACTATTACTCATGAAATGATGGGAGTTGCCGCGTCTGGTTGGTTACTAAATCCTGATGGACTAAAAAAGGGAGTATTTCAGAGACAAAGACCCCTCATAAAGAATGCCCTATCAAAAGATAAGTTCTTTACAGCATCTGCGATGTCTTCCTGGGCCTCTTTTTGACAGAAGACCCAATGTTAGGTATATTCTAAGCATATGGTGTGGATTTGCTTCAATTACCCACTAGAGCACAATGTAGAAATGTTCATTAGCATTCACAATTGAATTAATTTTAAATATTTTTTCTAGGTTGCAATAATTATAAAATACAAACAGCAACAAAATGAAATATGAAATCAAGTTGTTTTGGAATATGTTTACCATGTTAATAGTCGCCAAAGAAACTAACCCTTCACTGTGCAGTCTCCTGAGAAGGCTGCTTTAGAGAACAAGTACACCGAACCCTCACTAGAACGCGAGATTTGGGATCCATGCGTGGTACCGCGTTAACGCGGGAACTGCATTATAGTGGGGACTGCATTAAAATGAATTGCAATTAAAGTAATTAAATTTGGGATCCATGGCTGTAACCGCGTAATATGTGAATTTGCGCTATATAGACATGCATTCTAGCGAGGGTCTGGTGTACCTTCAGGCTGCTTTTCCCAAATTCACAACAATTACTATAAGATTAGGTGCCAGCCAGAGGCTTTTATCTTCAATCAGGGCAGCCTTAATAAGTTGTGCTAAGAGCCAATGAGATAATACAGCAGCAATAATTTTTACTTCCATTTTGGAGGCAAGACTTTGAAGAATAGAAGACACTTCCTAAATCTTTGTCTGATAAAGTCTGGGCACCTCTTCTTGCATATTCAGCTGCAGAGATGTAGACTATGCCTCTCTCACTCCACAGTCCCTGTCATCCTCTGACAGAATATCATATCAATCCATTTTTCCATGGCATTGCTTCCTTCCACTTTCAGAAACTATTTCATTCTGTAAATTGCCAGAGAATTTTAATGGTATTCATGATAACATCTGGGAGAGAAGAAATGGAGAAAATAGGTATTTTGTTGAAAAATTGAATGGAATTCAGAGATGAAAAGGAGCAGTGATAGATGAGGAAAGAGTATGAGAACTAAAAATATAGTTTGGTGAAATGGCAGCTGCATCATCACGTGCAAATATATGAAGGGTGTAAATGGCCATACGGGGATTATTTAGGGTGCTACAAAAATGAGGGGAGGAGGATTTTTATAGCTAAAGGTAGTGGTATGGAAATAAGGAAAGGAGAACTAGCACAACCTTTTTTTTAATAAGAGCACCCACACATGGAGTTAATCCACTTTAAATTCACACCCAACCCTGTTTTGGATTAATTTTCATGAATAGACACACTCTGAATATCAATAAATGTTGCTAGTAAACAGGATGGACTATTAATCTGTCAGGCTTGTCTACATTTAGCGACGAATGGCAATCAATGCATCGGTGGTCAATTTAGTAGGTCTAGTGAAGACACGCTAAATCAACCATAGATCACTCTCCCGTTGACTCCCGTATTCCACCGGATTGAGAAGAGTAGGGGGAGTTGATGGAAGAGCGTCTCCCGTCAACATCGCATAGTATGGACCCCGCGGTAAGTAGATCTAAGCTACGTCAATTTGAGTTACACCATTCACGTAACTCGAATTGCGTAGTTTGGATCGAATTTCCTCTGTAGTCTAGACAAGACCTGTGTATTAGCCTTGTGAGGGGAGGAAGTTGTGGAAGCCCTATTGAGTAAATTAAAGCTACGTTGGACAAAGTATTCATAAATATACTGTGGAGAAAAAATGTCCTACTGGCAGGAGATGGGTAAACCACCTTGATACAGCACACATTTCATAGCCCATAAAAATAACCAAAGGATGAGCCCTTGTGGGGAGGTTTCCTTTGCAGGAGGTCATCTAAATCACTGTCTCAGGAGGGCAAGGTTTGCATCTGATGGAACAGGCTGTGGTTTTACCCTCAAACCTGGCAAGTCCCTGAGTCAACAGTGGAGAGACCTAATACCTCTATGCCAGCATTAGGGTCTCCCAGCCCCATTGGATAATGTACATTCCTCAAAGCTCCATACCAAACCCCCCCTCCCACTCCACATGCAGTTTTGGTCTCACCTTGGAGGGCTCTTTTTGGGAAGGGGGGATAATGCTGGAAAGGCAGCTGTCCCAAAATGCAAACCTTCAGCATGGGAAGGGCCAGATTGGGTGGAGGGGGTCTCTTCCATGCACAGATCACAGAAAGATCTGTCAGGAAGTTCTGCTATTTTAGATTTTGACTGCCAGCTACCAAGGGGATAGTTCTATTGAGGTACTGTTTTTGTGGTCTGCTTTCATCTTTTTATCACTAAGTTTTGTTTCCCTTTCTCTTTCCTTTTTCTTGTTTCCATAGTAACACTCACTAGCGATGTTACAGCAGGTTCTTGCTACAGAACTTTTCCAGGGCTGTAGGCTGACCAAGCCTAGACTCCTGTAGCTATTTCATTTATATTTAAATAATTTCTATTTTCCAAATTCTGAAGGAAAAAATGAACAGTTGATGTTTAGATATTTTAGGCAAATAAATTGGCTACTGCCCATGCCCGAATGTCGGTCTGCCTATTATGCCCAAACAATGCATTTATTAGTTATTTCAGTCTTTGAGAGCACACAAGCTACGTGAAACATTTATTATATATCTTCTTCTTTTCAGTTAAACTTGCCTGTTTTCAAGG
Source organism: Chelonia mydas (assembly GCF_015237465.2). NCBI lineage: Eukaryota > Metazoa > Chordata > Testudines > Cheloniidae > Chelonia > Chelonia mydas. The sequence continues at coordinate 108,680,798 of NC_057852.1, forward strand.
TAGATTAATGGTTTCTGAGCCTCAGTTTATAAATCTGTAAAATAGGGATGATAATATTTATCTAAGTACCTCTGCCTGAAGAGATCTTAAATGCTATGTATTTTCAGATTTAATCTGGAAAATATAATTCCCCCATTTTACATATAGGTAAATTGAGGCTCTGAGGACACAGAAAACATTTCCTTTAATTTTGAGTGCCTCTTAATTTTGGGTGAGCCATTTGAGAGACATGCTAAGAGACTGATATTCAGAGTCGTTGAACAAATATAGCTCCCATTAAAGTAATCTGGAAATGCAATCTTATTGTCATTGCTCAAAATATTTATTGCCAGAGCAGGTCCAGCCTGAGCACTGAATGAGGCAGGATGCTGTGCAAATTAGTATGTGATAATGTAATTAAAGATTGTGTCATAATGCATACACACAAGGAGCAGAATTAAGATTGCAAAGGCAACCTTAATTATGACATTTCCTAACAGTGGAGCACTTGACTTTGTAACCTTAATGTTGTTGTAATACAGGTTTCAGAGTGGTAGCCATGTTAGTCTGTATCAGCAAAAATAACGAGGAATCCTTGTGGCATTTCAACTGTTTGAAATGGGCCACTCTCATACCACTACAAAAGTTATTTTTCCTCCCTTGGTATCCTGTTAATTGAATTGTCTTGTTAGACTGACCTCACACTTGGTAAGGCAACTCACATCTTTTCATGTATTTATACCTGCTCCTGTATTTTCCATTCCATGCATCTGATGAAGTGGGTTCTAGCCCATGAAAGCTTATGCCCAAATAAATTTGTAAGTCTCTGAGGTGCCACAAGGACTCCTCGTTGTTTTTGTAATATAGGGGTTTTGTGTCTAATTTCTTGGATATGTTATAGAATTTTGTTCCTTAAGTCCCCCTCACCATTCTCCCCTTTAACTCACATTTTGGATTCAGTTTGGGAATGAAAAAGTATCTTTAGCTATCTGCACTTCGAATCCTCAGGAAAAGTACATGAAGCCCTAGAAGAATCTGTCAAATTACTAGGCAGTGAGGGGTAGGGGAAAGATTTTCAGAAGTGCCTTAGGAGCACAAATGCCACTGAATTGTAATTATTTATGCTCCTAAATCCATGAGGTGTTTTTAAAAATCTCCCCCTACATTTCTTAATGCACTTTTTTACAAAAGCCAGGAATTGGTGTTTGGTGTTAGTTAAATATAATGGTGGGTGAGAGCAAGGTGCAACTGCACCTCCCCAAATTGGTTGCTAGGAAATTGTTGTGGATTTTGACAGTTTATTAATAGGCTAATAGATTCCAGTGTATTCTAGTATTCTTTAAATATTGATTTTGTTTTGAAATTGACAATTCCCATCTACTGTATCAGCAAGAAATTACTTGCTTTTCAGATGTGATAAATTAAAGGTTTTGAAAGTGTTCTCAGATAATTATTTGATTCTTTAGTGGAATATAGGCTAATTATTTTTACTGATTCAAATTTCATAAATTTTGAACTTTGCCCCTCCTAATGTTCATTTCCTGTGGCTATAATTCCCTTTGTTCAGATGGCTAGCAGATTTCACTGGACAATGATTCTTTAAAATATGCTGTAAAGAGAGAAGTCATTTAGAAAACAGCTAATTAAGGACATAATCCTGCAAAGTAATCCATGAGGTGGAAGTTTGTACCTACCCGGAGTCCCATTGGCTTCAATGGGATGTTGTGTGAGTGTAAGGATCTAATCTACTCACATAATCAGTGGGCAGGATGAGGACTGAACAGTAATAAGAAAATAACTAGGGTGTTCTCTAATGTCAGCTGTATGGTAGAATATTCATTCATCTAGGGTGATATTACACATTATGTTTTACTGTGGCCATGACTGCTAGAGCAAATTCCTGTCTAGATTAAAAGCCACCAATATAATTGGTGGTGGTGGTGGGTGGGTGTGTACATAATCATATTGGTAGTTTATTTATATTTTTATAAAATATAAACCCCCACCAATGTTATCATACATATAAACAATTATATTGGTGGTTTTTAACCTGGGAGTGTGGAGGGCAGGTATGTGCAGCTGAGTAGGGAGAGGTGTAGGTAAAAAAATGTATAAAAATCTCAAACAAGGTGTGTTTTCTAATGGAGTAAAAAAGAAGACTAAACTACAGAAGTATTGTATTGAGGCACTTTTAATGGTAACTTTTTAGTTGCATCCATTTGAGTTAAAAATATGCGGTATGGGAAGAAAACTATTTTTCTCTTTCACATCTGTCTGAGATAAAATTGATCTTTGTTGGCTTTAAATTGGACATTTTTAGTGTTACTTCTGAAATCAAACGAAGAATTTTTTAAATTTGTCATCTCTGCTAGTATGAAAACAATGGACTTGGATTTCATCTTCACAGTAATACTGGTTAACACAAAAGAGGTAAACCTGCCATTTTCTGCAATAGGAAATGCTTTTCTCTCCTCTTCTTCCTCACCACCTTGACTAATCACATCTCCACATTCCCAGCATATAACACACTACACTTTCCCTTCAAAGTGTATCCAGTGCTCATCTCCTCTTTGTCCCCACCAGAAAGCCAGAGCCATTCTGGCACCATAGAGAAGAAGAGAAAAGGAAGCTTGCAGGAGTGGAGAGGGGATCCAAGGCTTCTCTGATAGCTGACCTAGGTATTTGCCAAGAATAGCCACAAAAAGTGAGATCTGAAAGACCCTCTGAAGGAAAGCTGGGATGCTTGGTTCAAGGAGGCATGGGAGGAGCCATGGTACAGGTTTGGAGATTTGCCAGGATCCATGTAGTTTCTTGCAAGATGATTGTTTGTTCTTAACTGGTGTCTCTCATTACGATAGCTGAATGCCATGGGTGAGGTCAGGCTGGTAGGTAGCTAGGATGCAAGCCTCAAGGATGAAGTTTAGTGATGGGAAAGAAGAAGCTGTGAAATGGTTACATACGAGGCAGTTTGGTCTTGGCCAGAAGAGTCCAGGTACTCAAGAAGATGATGAGAGAAACACCAGTTTCCCTGCCTGAAAAGAAGGGCAGCTTCTGTGCTCTAAGGTCAGAGTAGTCCACCCAGACACAGTAAATCTTGAATATTTCTTAAGTATTTTTAACTCATATTTAACACTTTTCAATTTTAATGCTCTTTTTATTGGAACATATATCTATACAATATTTATTACAAAAGCACATTCCTTTCCCCATAGCTTTCCTTCCACTATTTTGAGAATATGCCCCTAAATCTTCACAGTGCTATTCTTGAACTCTTTTGTTGATTGTCATATTCTGAATACTTGTGCAGGCCATCAGGGTTGAACAGATATAAATGAGGCACTGGAATTGCTGGGAAATGGTAATGCAGTGAAGATGTAGATCTGGGTGCCATCCACAATGACCCTTACCTCTGCCGGCAAGCTACTGGGATATCCTATAGCAACCATCTGACTAGTGGCTGACTTAGGACGCGGTTCCCAACAGCTACAGGGCTACCTTTTGGGTTCCACCAGCTTATATTTAACTTCTAAAATTCATGTTTGTTTAAAAATACACATTTTTTTCTGGATTCAGCAGCAGGGTGACATTTTCCATGTGGTTCCGTTAAAAGCCCACTCAGGAGGGAAAACTGGAGTTTGCTCCTAGGTTCCGGACAGTGTCTGCACTAAGGTGGACCAGACCAATAAACAGTTTAAAAATACCCAGTTTGAGTTAGCAGCAAGTCTGCCCTACACCATTTTGTATTGCTCTTGCAGCTTCTTGGAGAAGGTTACTAGAAGAGCAACAAAGCACTGAATAGTATGTATTGCTAGTGGGAAGCAAACTGGTGCAACGTATTGTACCACAAGTTTGTGCCATACATTTTATATACAGTGATATTATAAATTTCTTCTTCTGGAAATTCTTTTTATAGATTTAGTTTGCTGTGAAACTTGCAAGCCTGTTGATGCTAACTTGAATTGGTTTGGATCCCTTGCATTTTGTGCTTTTATAGCTTTCAAATGTCTAAATTTTGCTTGTACAATTAAAATCATTTGATGGCATAAATATTTGCATTTCAATGTCTAAGCAGCTGACTGTCTTGCAACTGGTATAGAGTAATGAGACATTGAAATGCTAATATTTATGCCTTCTACTGACTCTGCACACCGAACTGATGGTGTAGATGTACACGTCTGGTGGCAGTCCCTTTAATTATTTGGCCCCAAACTGAGAATAATACAGTGGCAGTGCTGGAGCTGCACCCCAAGATTTTTGTAGTATTACATAAAGAAGGCCTTTCATGAAAGTAAGAAGAGAAAGATTCAGAAGAAAACCAGCGGTATGTTACTGGTATATATTAACACATACTGTTTGATTAGTGTGTATCTGATTAGGGTGCAAGCATCTGTTGTTAGATAGTGTAGCCTCACACCACAGTTGTCCTATCAGGCCAAGCTGTTATGAGCAATATCACTAAGGAGCCAGCACAAAAGGGATGTGATGGATGATAACACAGATCCTGTTTAGAGGAAATTAGATTTTCAGACTGCTAAAGAGAAACATTAAACTCAGACACGATAGTAAATAACTGCTTTCTCCAGCCTTTACTCCAAAGGAAGCCAACATTTATTTTTTCTCAGTCACAAAGAAATGTAATTTTAATAACTGACATCATATACTCAGCCTTACATAAGTATATGTGCTATGATTTAATTAGTCTGGAAGGTAGTTGGGAATTCTAAGTTTTGCTTTTACTATTTTTCTCTATTATCAGAAATTCATATTAAGGGGAATTGTGGTGTTTGGGTATTTTTTGTTTGTTTGTTTTGTTCTTTTGCAAATTTGCCCAAATGTATGTATCTTGTGGATATTTGTGATACTGTCAAACATGCATCATTGGAGAAGTTCAAACTACCTAGAATACCTCTCTTCAGGACTATCACTTGGTACTCATGCTTGAACTTGAAAAAATGCTGTCTCATTGAATATGGTAGTGTCTGACTTACTGGAATACTGAATACTCTAAAGAATCCAGTTTACCCACTCAATAACCAGGTGTCAGAAAAAGCTATTCAACATCTGTAGATCTAGCTGATGCACTCTAAAAGGTGCCTGGTATGCACTGATGTACTCCCGTTTCAAATAGTACCATGTTAATGTATGCTAGGAACCTTTTAGTGTGTGTCAGCAGGGTCTACATGGGGCAGTTAGAGAGCAAATCTTTAGAATGTTCTACAGTGTACACTCCTCTGGTGCTCAATGCCACATGGTGTAGACAAGCCCTAAAGAGCTAAATAAGCAGAAGGGTACAAGGTCAGATCACAGATGTGTAATAGCTTCTTTTGTTGACACCTGGCTACTGAATGGTTAAACTGGATTCTTTAGGCCATTAACTACTCCATTCAGCTGGTCCATTAATCCCAAGAAAATGCCTTGTATCATTATTTACTTACGTTTTAAAATTTGTTATCTTGCAGGTTACATTAAATGTTGTAAAACAGTTTGTTTTGTGAATATAAAACTTGCTTCTGCTAAAGGGAAGTGGGTACAAAGACAATGTTGTTAAATCCTCTTGTAATGTGATATTTACCTCTCTTTGGCACAATGTCTAACTTTTCAAAGCTTTGAACTTTGGAAAATACAATTTGGACCAGATCCTAAACTGGTGTAAATCAGAAGAGTTTGATTTCAGTGATACTATATTGGTTTATATCAGCTGAGTATCTCACCCTTTGTTTTTATGTAAATATAAATTGTTACTACATAACAATTCCATTGTTTGTGATCCCCATCTGTCGTTACACAGGTATACATCATGAGTAAGGCTACGAGTTTGTCAGGAAGTTCATGGAAGTCACCGATTCTTTGACTTTCTGTGATTTTGCAGCAGCCGGTGCACCTGGCTCAGGGGCAGTCTCGGGCCACCGCACTCCCCCACAGCAACAGCAGAGTTAGGGTGTGGGAGGGGATTGGGGCCCGGGACGCGGTGAGGTGGGCTCTGGGTGCTGCTTACCTGGGGAGTTCCCTGGAAGCGGCAACATCCTCCTCGCTCAGCTGCTAGGTGGAGGCATGGCCAAGCAGCTCTGTGCGTTGCCTCCACCTGCAGGCACCACCCCCATTGGTTCCCAGCTAATGGGAGCTCCGAAGCTGGCATTCTTGGCAGAGGCAGCGCGCAGAGCTGCCTGGCCACATGTCCCCGCCTAGCAGCTGAGCGAGGAAGATGTTGCTGCTTCCGGGGAGCCCTCCAGGTAAGCGCTGCCCAGAGCCCACCTCACCCTGTCCCGTGCCCCAACCTCCTGCCCCCTTGCACATCCAAACTCTGCTGCTGTTGTGGGGGGAGGCAAGGAACCAGGTAGGGAACCTGCTGGGCCCGCCACACCCCCCTCCCCCAGCACCAGAGGGGGTCCTGGGCCGCACACCACCACCCGCCCTCCCAGCACCCGGACTGCCTTCCCCCATTGCCCCCGGGCAGCCCCCTCCCCCATTTTAGTCAGGGGTATACAGTAAAAGTTATGGACAGGTCACGGGCCGTGAATTTTTGTTTACTGCCCATGACCTGTCCGTGACATTTACTAAAAATACCCGTGACTAAAATGTAGCCTTAATCACGAGCAACTTTACTGGCAGCGGAGCTACAGTGGCATAAAACGGGCATAACTCCTGATATATACCAATCCAATGCAACTGGAATCAGGGCCTGTATCTTCCTGTATAAGAACTTGAATAATTTTTTTAAAACTTGGCAAAGTACAAATCCTTTTTAATGAGATCATCAAGATTCAAAGCTCAGCTTCCTATGCCTCTCACAATAGTTTCTGTCTATATGATTTAGTGTTTGGTATGCTTATAAAAATTCACCTGTTCTGAGTCATGATTTCACTTGGTGGATAACGATGGAGATGGGTTTCAGCTTTTATCAGTATTGTAAATTTACCACTACTCCTAAGTTATTTCTCCCAATATCAGAACATTTTAATGAAATGTTCCTAGTGGCACATTTTCATTCCAGATATTATGCTGTTATGCTTATTAAAGTACCAAGTACAAAAAGGGATGAGGTAATTGTGCAAAAAACCCAGTGAATGATGTGAACTGGGAAAGTTTCATAGATGGTACAAAAGCATATTATTTTCTTACTTAACTAAAGTTGTTGTTGTTTTTTAAAAATAAATTCTGCTAGTCTTAAATGCTTTCTGTCAAAAGGGACGGTATTTATTAATAGGGCACTTCTGTTCTCCAGAGACAATCCTACAAAAATCAATTAACTATAAGCATATTTCATTACTCATTATTGCCTATAACGAATTTACTAAATTGAGCACTACCAGTTTAAGTAAAGTTAGTGATTTGCCTTGGCCAGGTAGGTTTTGTCCTAGGGACCAAAGAAATAGACAGTTTTTAAGAAGGGTTTTACATATATGTTTGGAACTGAAAGATGCAATCATTCTAGTAGCCACTATAATATTTTCTGTTTCCAGTGCCTTTGATAGAATGGGATCTTTTACTATATATCCACTCCATTGCTTTTTGCTTTAAATAGTATAATACATAAACCACAACTAGAATCTTTAATAATGCATTGAAGTCTTTGTCTATAAACTTATATACAGGCAAGGATGTTTTGTTTGCTTATCCTTGCAACTGATATTGAAATTGCTCAGGAACAGCTTTGAGAATTTAGATTTACTAACTGGTGAAAATTCCCATAAAAACCTGTTTATGCAGAGGACATTCTCTTTGTTGTTGAAATCCCCATATCTCTAATGGTAAATTTTCTGGAAATAATGATGAGCTTTAGGTAAGATATGGGTAGAGCCCTGTGCAGATACAAAATTTATATCCACAGGTGTGGATATCCACGGAGCTGCAGGGGTCTCCCAAGAACTGCTGCGGTGAAAGCAGCAGCATGTTGGGCCACCGCTCACAGGAGCCAGTGCCCAGCTTGGGCAGCTCCTCTGGCGTGGCTGTACTGCCCCCAGCCCTGCCCACTGGTGTGGGCAGCAGGCTCACTAGCAGCTGTCCCTGATCGCGCTAGTGTGTGCAAGCAGCTCGCTGCATGGAAGTGAGTCCTGCCAGTGAGCTTGGTGCCCGTCCCAGTGGACAGGGCTGGGGGTATGTCAAGGTTCCTTCCCCACTCTGAACTCTAGGGTACAGATGTGAGGACCTGCATGAAAACCTCCTAAGCTTACTTTTACCAGCTTAGGTTAAAACTTCCCCAGGGTACAAACTATTTTACCTTTTGCCCTTGGACTTTATCACTGCCACCACCAAATGTCTAACAGGTATAATACTGGGAAAGAGTCCGTTTGGAAACGTCTTTTCCCCCCAAAATCCTCCCAACTCTTATACCCCCTTTCCTGGGAAGGCTTGATAAAAATTCTCACCAATTTGCATAGGTGACCACAGACCCAAAACCTTGGATCTTAAGAACAATGAAAAAGCAATCAGATTCTTAAAAGAAGAATTTTAATAGAAGAAAAAGTAAAAAGAATCACCTCTGTAAAATCAGGATGGTAAATACCTTACAGGGTAATTAGATTCAAAACATAGAGAATCCCTCTAGGCAAAACCTTAAGTTACAAAAAGACACAAAAGCAGGAATCTACATTCCATTCAGCACAGCTTATTTTCTCAGCCATTTAAAGAAATCAGAATCTAACGCATATCTAGATAGATATCTTACTAAGTTCTAAGACTCCATTCCTGTTCTGTCCCCGGCAAAAGCATCACACAGACAGAGAGAGCCTTTGTTTCTCCCTCCCCCCAGCTTTTGAAAGTATCGTGTCTCCTCATTGGTCATTTTGGTCAGGTGCCAACGAGGTTATCCTAGCTTCTTAACCCTTTACAGGTGAAAGGGTTTTCCTCTGGCCAGGAGGGATTTTAAATGTGTTTAAATTTTATATTTATGATAGGGTGGTATAGCTACACCAGAGGAGCTGCCAGGGCTGGTCACTGGCTCCTGTGAGCAGTGGTCCGACATGCTGCTGCTTTCACCACTGCGGTTCTGGGTAGAGCCCTGCAGCTCCATGGATATCCACTTTATATCGGTGGATATCTGTATCCACAAATATGAATACTATGATGTGGTGGACTATGTCCTGAGGCCCCCTCCTGGAGGCCTTGCAGCCCTGCCACATCTTACCCCAGAAAAGGGCAGTAGAGAGGTCCTCCGGGCTGCCTAGTGTGGCTGTGTAGGAAGCAGCCAATCAGGGCCTAGCACGCTAGTATAAGAAGAGCTGCAGGGTTAGACTGAGAGCAGTTCCTTGCAAGGAAGAGCTGGAGGAGAGTGGATATGGTGCTTCAGGCTGGCTGCTGGGACTCCGCGAGGACAAGGCCCAGAGATCAGGGTGAAGAATGTGTGGGAGCCACGGAGAAGTGGCCCAGGGAATTATAGCAGTAATGCAGTTTATTTAAAGGGACATTGCGGATGGCTGCTATCTATAGGGTCAATGGGCTGGGACCCAGAGTAGAGGGTGGGCCCAGATAAGCAGCCACTGGGAAAGTGAGCTGGACTTCGAGGCACCCCCAGAGGGAGGGAACTGAACTGCAGCAGCCCAGCTGGAGAGTTGTGGACAGAAAGGCCCTAAGAGGGCAAAGACTTTGTCACCAGGGAGGGAGCCCTGGGACACTGCTCTATCCTGGAGCAGGGACAACTTGTGGGAGACATTACAGGGGGCACTGAAAAAGACTCCTGTTGGACTTGTATCCCAGAAAGGCTTTTGTTTTGCTTTCATCACAGAGACTGTGTGTGATTCAGCCGGAGGGCTGAGTCACCTAAGATACACCACAGAGATAGAGCAGGCACACACACTTGGCCAAGGGGGTGCTCACAAGAGGTGAGTGCACCCCATTACATATCCATGCAGGGCTCTAAATAGGGGGTTATAAAATTAATTAGGCAAAATACTCCCCATCATAGGTGCTGACTCTGTGGGTGCTCCAGGCCTCGAGCATCCATTTAAAAAAAAAAAAAAAAAGGGGGTGCTCAGCACCCACCAGACACAGCTTTTTGGTGGCCTTGGGGCAGGCCACCAATCAGTTGTTCAGCAGCTGGCAGAAGGCACTCGGGGGAAGGGTCAGAAAGAGGTGGAGTGAGTGCAGGGCCTCGGGGCGGGGCAGGGGATGAAGAGGCAGGGCAGGGGCATGGCCTCGTGGAAGGGGCAGAGTGCAATGGGGCAGAGATGGGGTAGAGCACCACCTGTGAAAAATAAAAGTCCAAGCCTGTGCTCCCCGTATCTCGAAATTATCCCAGAACCCTGTTCAGTTTGTGGAAGATGAAAGTTAAAAATTTAGTTAACATGGTGATTTATCTAGACATGAATAATAGGAACTAGAAATGGAAAGTCAATTGATTTGCCAACTCCAGATTGTTTTCCAGATTATATTTCTAGTAATATTGCCACTATGCACATAGATAGCATCTTTCCTCTCTGGTTTTAAAGCACTTAAACTTTAAGCTTCCTTACACTCCTATGATGGAGAGAATTATTATAATCCACCTTTTACAGATAGGGACAAATATTATAAATGGAGAAAAGTTTAAAGGCCCGATTCTGCAACCTGTATATCAAATAGCATTTGTGCTCAAGGACTTGAGCTTGTAGAGGCTTCAGCAGATGAATAACCCCATTGACTTCAGTTAAGCACACGCTTTAATCCGTTGGTGGATTGAGGCCATAGTGCTCAGTATCTGGCAAAATCGAGTCCCAAATGACGATATACGCTCTTCTGATTAAATCATCTTTTTAATGCATCATATGCCTCTGACATTTTAGATTAGTGGTTTTCAACCTTTCATTTGTGGTCCCCTAACAATTTAAAATGGAGGTGTGGACCCCTTGGAAATCTTAGACATAGTCTGCTAACCCCCAAGGATCCACAGACCAGAGGCTGAAAACCACTGTTTTAGATCATTATTTGATTTCATCATATGTTTCCCAGTCTGCAGTAAAGGCTGTATCACTGCAGAGGTGATTCACTCTTTCTCCAAGGTATCAGTGCTGCTACCTACTGGAAGCAAAGTGTAAGGTAGATTGGCCGATTGCCTAAGAATTTGCTAATGGAGGGATAAGCATGTCACAGAAGAGTCTACAGTCTTTACAGCTCTAAAATCTGCATTGCAGTTAGCTGCTTTGAACATATCCCCTTGGTTATACTCACAGCCAGAAACAGGCAGATATGCCAGCAGCCCATTATGTGAGGAAGGAGAAGAATAAAATAAATATCAGTTCTGCATATTTATGATGGGTGCTAGACAAGGACAGAGATGGGGTGGAACCAAACTGTGTTATCACAACTGTTACATAGATAGATCAGAAACATTTTTGAACAGATAAGGAAGAACATTATACCATATACCATGTATTACTTGATATAGAAAAATAGCAGAGTAGTATTAGTGGCTGCCGCTAACGCATTTGGGAGGAAATCCATATACAGGATGTGCCTCTGGTGCTATTTCTTTCTGTCAGCAATTATGGAATATGAGCTATGTATGTTTCAAAAAAATATGTATTGGGCCTTTCATCAAAAAATCCCACTCTTGTCATTCAGCACATAAACTGTTAAATTACTACAGGGCTATCATTCGGCCACATTTTGAAATCTATGGCTTTTCCAGTCTTTTTTAGCTATAAATTGCAGCACTGTATGACTAGATTCTGTTTCTGCTGTGTGTAATCTTGAATTTACCAAATGCAATGGCTTATTTACTTACCTAAGGGAGAAAGTATGATCCTGGTTACCTCATTCTGTAAATCATTTTTTCAAGCTTCTTGTGAAATATCAGCCTGATAATACCACATTGCTCTTGACCTACATGGCTTCATTATCTCCATCTATTTTAAATCTTTAGATTGTTAATTTCATGCCCTCTGCAGCAGGTTTGCTTGTATAAGTCACTCCACTCTTTGGAGCAATTTATATTGTGGGTAGCATTGTGTGAAATTTTCAACCCAAAACTGAAAAGCCCTTCAAAATTACCTCAAGCTGCTTCCATGTAAGGGTTTCATTAGAAACGTTCTTGTTTTGGCACAATTTTTGTCCAAATTGAACATCATGGGCCTCATTCTGATCTTACAGTGTTTTACAGAGTCTAAGTCTTTTAACTTAGTGGAGTTACTCCTGATTTACCCATGTGTAAGTGAGAGCAATATCAGGCCCCACATTTTCAGACTATTTGGATGTGCTGTCTAAGATTTCAGTTATAAAGAAAAGTCAGAAAAAACTTTAACTCCTCCATGTCTGTCTCTCAGACTCTGAAAGGCAGTAGCCTAACATTTCTTATATTTTTCTAATTCCCTCAGTTAGTGGGAAGTGCTAGCTTGTTGTTGTTGGTCTTGTATTACTCTTGTCTTATTTTATAATTGTTCTCTGAAAGGAAATCAGAGAGCAAGTAGTGTGTGCAGGCAGAGATTTACACTTGCCTATGTTTGTTTTCCTCTCTTCTGGAAATCTCTCGGCCATTACTGCCTAGGAACTGCCTTGCAAACTCTATAACTATTAGAGATTTCTAAAACAGATAGGTTCCTGGGTTAGTGGTTCTATTGTGTGGTGTGTGGTTGCTGGTGAGTATTTGCTTCAGGTTGGGGGGCTGTCTGTAAGCAAGGACTGGCCTGTCTCCCAAGATCTGTGAGAGTGATGGGTCGTCCTTCAGGATAGGTTGTACATCCTTGATGATGCGTAGGAGAGGTTTTAGACTCTCAAGACTCTCTCTTTTCTGAGACTTTCCCGTATTATGATTCTGTCACTTTTAAAGACAAGTCCAGCTTACACACTCAGTTCCTCTCTATATGACCAATAAGTACGGATATCCTTTGGTACTTCAGGTCTCTGGTCTAGCCATGCTTGCCAAATAGTTTATCCTAAGGTTTGCAGGACAACATCGTTTCCTGAAGCTGTTTGAAATTTCTTCAATATCTATTCTGAAAAAGGCAAATAAGACATTATGAGATATACTGCAACATCAGCTTTTCCTGGACATATTCCTTCACCATGCAACATGCATGCTCTGGATAAAGCATCAGCAATTACTAACTCTTTCCCATATCTGTATCCAAATTCCAGCTGATATTTCTGGAGTGTTAGCAACCATCTTTGAATCTTTAGTCGAGCACTATGTACAGATTTTCTGCAAATGACCTCAAGGCTTGTGGTCTGTTTCATAGCTACTCTTTTCCTGTAGATAAAGTGATTAAATCAAGTACAGCCAAACATTATTCTCAACATTTCTTCTATTTGGGCATAGTTCTGTTGTGTAGTTGTCACAGCTTTAGAGGCATAAGCAGCCAGCACTCCCTTTTGCAGCAATACAGCCCCTAATCCAGTAGAACTTGAATCCACTGACACAGTAACTGGTTAGTTTAGTACACTAAAGTACTTAAGCATGGGTACTGTGACAGGGTCCGGCCAGATGGCTATAGGAGAGTAATAGAAGACAGATGTATTAGCCCCAGGCTAAGTAGGTCCCTTTTCCGTGGGTAAGGTAACAGGGAAGGTTCTAGAACAATCAGGAACCTTCTGGAGATAATTAAGACAGGCTGATTAGAACACCTGCAGCCAATCAAGAAGCTGCTAGAATCAATTAAGGCAGGCTAATCAGGGCACCTGGGTTTTAAAAAGGAGCTCAGTTCAGTTTGTGGTGTGCGTGTGAGGAGCTGGGAGCAAGAGGCACTAGGAGCTGAGAGTGAGAACGCGGACTGTTGGAGGACTGAGGTGTACAAGCATTATCAGACACCAGGAGGAAGGTCCTATGGTGAGGATAAAGAAGGTGTTGGGAGGAGGCCATGGGGAAGTAGCCCAGGGAGTTGTAGCTGTCGCACAGCTGTTCCAGGAGGCACTCTAGACAGCTGCATTCCACAGGGCCCTGGGCTGGAACCCGGAGTAGAGGGCGGGCCCGGGTTCCCCCCAAATCCTCCTAACTCCTGGTCAGATACAGGAGGAGTTGACCTGGACTGTGAATTCAGAAAAACGGCCAAGCTGAGGGCTGCCGTGACGCTCCAAGGCGAGCAAATCCTCCAATAAGCGCAAGACCCACCAAGGTAGAGCAGGAACTTTGTCACAGTACCCTTGTAAGAAATTCTATCAGGTGTTCTTAGGCTACCTCATGTATTGGCATCCAGGAGAACGTGACATCTTTTCCCAACAGTTGTCTTCATAGAGTCACTACTGTTGACCTGTGCAGGACAAATTTCCCAAGCTAAGTAGCCATTCCAAGAAATCTTTGCAATTCAGCCTTGCAGGTTTGTTTGTACCATTGCAGCAATTTTTTGAGTTGTCAGGTTTTAGACCTTCTTTTGTCAAATGAGCCCCAAATATTTTATCTCTGTCAGAGCCAATTTGCATTTGCTCTTGTTCAAGGTTCCTTTTATGACACAAATCTAGAACACTCGAGTCTTTCATCATGTTCTCATCTGGTATTTCCCCACATCAGTATGTCATCTAGTTAACACTCAACACCTTTCAGACCTTCAAAAGTTTGTTGGATTACTCTTTGGTACATTTCTGGAGCTGAACAGATGCCAAAAAGTGAACCTGTGCCTGCCAAATGGTGTGTTGAACATAGTATCTAGAACTTTTGTCATCCAGCTTTGCCAGAATCCATACTGGCAGCTAAGACAGCAAAGGCTACAATTTTCACTAACTTGCTGGTGATTTCTTCTACTGTAGGCAATTGAAAATGTTCCTTTTGTATGACTTCCTTAATATCTCTTGGAATTATATTCTTATTTCATTTCAACCTGGTTTATCAACCGTTACTATAGAATTGACCCATTTTGCAGGTTCTTGCATTTTTGTTATTACTTGCAACTGTTCCATTCAGTATAATTCTTTTTCAACTTTGTCCCTTAATACCACAGAAGATTTATTAGGTGCTTATGAGTTCATTTTTATGGTGTGCTTACCTGGCAAGCACTCTAAACCTTCAAGTGCATCATTGTATTCTTTAAATATATCCCAGTCACCTTCTGGTTCTTCCTTTTAACATATTGACTCTTTGCACCAAGTGTAAGCTTGTCAGTCTTGTAAGCCCACCTAAAATCCCAGCAATGGTTTCTTATCCTGATACTCTGTCCAAGTTGCATTCACCACACACTTGCAGACTTTCCCCTGAATAAGTTATCACCAGGATATTTGAGCTGTGAAGTGGTTTGGCCCTTATAGTGTTGTATAACTTTAAAGGCATCACATTGACTTGTGCTCCATTATCAGTTTGAAAACTCCTGGTTAATGAGCAAATCCACATAACACTTGTCATACTGAGGAACAGATCTTGCGAGTGCTCATCTCCTCCTGTGAGGGTAAACGTGTTTCCCCTAGGACTTTTCTTTTCCAAAGTTGCACATTTTGGCAAAGTGATGATTTGCCACATCTTTGGCATTCTTGCCCATGCTCAGGATAATTCCTTACGGCATGGATCTGGCCACATTTATAACAACCGTTAGTTGCTCTGACTGCTCTTTGTCACTTCTTTTGCTCACAGGTTTTTATTAGCAGCAGGACACCCCCTAGTCCATGACTGCATGTCTGGGTGCTTACTATAGACAGACTTTTATTGCAATGTGTGCACGAGGTTTTCTGCTTCACCCAGTTGTAACTGTGCCTTTGTGGGTCACAACTGAGTATACCAAATTCAGGACAAATTGCTGAGAAATAGGGCAAACACATCCCAAAACTGGTGGTTATTCTTCCATAAGATATACCAAACCAGCAACAAAAGAAAACTTCTGTTTCACCACACTGGTTAACAAGAAGTCATAAAAGCAGTTTCCTTAGGTATTCCAATCCTTGTATCTCCCCCCAAAACACTGGATTTAAAGATGAGTGGTTCTTTACAACCAGCGTCATCAAATAAAAGGTTCTTCTAATCTCAAAGGACCAGCTACACATCCAGGTCAATATATAACTCAGATCTTACCCCAGAAATTTAAAGGTTTATTTATTAAAAAAAGAAGAAAGGTTAGTTAAAATTGGTTAAAGGAATCAAATACATACAGTATTTGCAAAGTTCTTGGTTTAGGCTTGTAGCAGTGATGGAATAAACTGTGGTCTTAAGTCAAGTCTCTGGCGGCTTCCAAATCATTGGAAAGACCTCAGTCCCTTGGTTAGAATGCTCCCATTAGTGTAAGTCCAGAGGTTTGAGCAGGAAAGAGGCAAAATGGAGGGATTTCCGGGGCCTTTTACATCTTCTGCCATGTGGAAGAAAACCCATTGTTTCAAACAAAGCCCTCAGCACAGCTAGTGGAATATTACGTATGACAAGATAGTATTTGGAGTCACATGTCCATGCATGATTCCACTTAGACATAGTAGGAAGCTATTATCAAACAGCACATTTACAGGAAAGTTCCTGGAGGGAAGATGGGCATCTTCCATTGTGAGTTAAATGTTTTTTGAGCCACTTAATTTGAATTGTCCCTTCAAGATGTGCTGGCTAATTACCTTGTGGGCATTATCCCAGGAGCAAACATTTTGAAATACAGGTATAGAGCCAATACCCATAACTTCAACTACCAAAATGATACATGCATACAAAGAGCATAATTCTATTGAGCAAATCCTAACCTTTCCATAGACATCCTACATGCCACACTTTTATACAAGATTGTTGCAAATATATAACAGTGGTTGCAACAATGATCATTATGGTCATATTTTAATTTGATAACGTCACACCAGCGCTTTCAATTGTTTTGCAGTCATTTCATTTGCCTGACATATGTCCACATCATGTTCAAGGGGTAGTCTTCCTCAGTAACCTAGCTTATGCTGCATCTGACACAATACCACATACGAGAGGTCTTTTAAGAGGGATTCACACAGTTCTCCATATTCATAAAATTGTGCTCTCAGTTTTAAATCAGTTACATATTGATCTGTACTCTCCCTATCTGTTTGAATTCTGGTGAAAAGTTTGTGCCTCTCATACATGATATTTCTTCATGGTGGACAGTTTGCCTCAAACTTATTCTTTAAGACCTGTATTTTTTTTCCTTTATCTGGTGCATCATCAAATTGAAAAGTATTAAATACCTCTTGTTTGTTCAACTGCCACATGAAGAAATAATGCTGTTTGCAGACATTCTTTTTTTTTTCTTTTCTGTGCCACATGCATTGCTAGATAGCTCAAATCTTTGCTTCCACTTTCTCCATTTTTCTTCAAACAATAACTTTCCTGGAGGCTTTAGTTGGTCCATTTTTTTTCTTGCTTTGTTCTAATCTTTTCTTACTTTTAGTTTTGTTTTGACACCATGTAATAGCTGTTGCCAACCAGCTATTAAATCACAAGAAAAGATACCGAAGACTTTTAAAGTAACTGTAAACACTTTACTTGTTGCTGAGAACTGTACAGACAGGTGCTGCTGGCTTGCCTGCCTGGCTCCCCAAGTGCTATCAATGTGCTTCTGCTGATAAGGCTCATTACATAATGATTCCCTCTTTACAACACTATGGGTGACTTTGATTCCTAGTCCAAAAGTTCCTATGATCATTACAATGGTGTCCCTTTAATGTACCATCAGTTTATTCATTAAGAATTTGTTAGTAGACCTTTGAAACGTATTGAATTAAGTATTCTGTAGAAAAATCAGAAGTCTTATGTCTGGTTTAAATAAGAATTTTTTAATTTTAAAAAAGCCTCCTAGTAGTGTTCTTTTCATTAAAATTGATAAGCCAGAGAATATAAAATATAAACCTGTCACAATAGTCACCTGAAATTGAAGCCCGTTTTCTTGTAACCTGCTACAAATACCGGTCATGGATATCTGTCACTGCTGCAATAATGGCATGGATATGAATTAAATTATTGAAGTACTAGGTCAAGAACTTTCCTCCATATTACTGATGATAAATTCTAATTAATTCTGTATTTCTCTTTCAAGTTTGTATTGTCTGTGAATAATACTTGATGAGCTGCAGATAAAATATGGATTTGAAATCAGACCCTTGCCTGGCTGCAGTGTGCCTGTGTACATGCTTCATACCTATTCTTTTTTACTTCCTGCAAAAGGATAAGGGTCTATCTTATAGCAACCTCCTCCTATCAGATCTGGCTTTGATCTTACTGAGTCAGCTCACTCCCTGGGCTAATTCTGTCTGACCTTTCTCAAGGAATTTAGGGAAGCAGTTTCCAGCAGGGTTGGCTGTTTTATTTAAGCCTTCTTAACAAACAAAACCTTGCAGATTTTCTCCTCAAAGTACATGCAGGCTGAGCAGTCCCTTCCCCAAGTCTATCCTTTATGCCAGTAACTCCAGTAAGCAAAATTTCCTGACTCTTACCTCAGACCCTCAGCAGTAAAGGATCCACACAGTCTCCCTTCTGTCCATTTGGCTTCTGGAGCAATGCCTCTCTGCAGTAGCTCCAGTAGCAGTCCATTGAGAACACTGCCCCGGCCCTTCAGCTTTCTGGGGAGTGTTACAATTCCCTCCTCCACTGCCTGCTGCCCTGTTTCATAAGGGTCAGCTAATTAAGGTCCAGGTCTCTCTCAGGTGCAGAGGGGGACTAATCAGCTAGTCAGCAGCTGCAGCCCTCTGACTCCAGAGCAATCTCTTATATACCTTCACGCTTCCCAGTAGATAAAGGAAGCATTATTGACATTTTTAAGTGTCTTGGTAGTGAGATATGCAACAGTAATTGGGCCAAATCTTGTGCCAGCCTGGAAATGAGAGGCTCTTTGACCTGCAAGGAATTTGCCAATGTGATCTCTTATATTACCCCCACTTCTCTGCTCTGTCAATGACATGAGCCTTTGTGTTTCCTCCACAAGCATCTTAATGCCTTTTTCACCTTTGTCCGACTTGTCCTCATCCATCCCTCCACGAACGTAAGTCGATGCTACACCATTCTATTTTGTTGCGACCACATTCTTTCCATTTCTAGCAAAAGAGTTTTGTCATGGGATTGGCCCAGCGCGTTTTCGGTCAGCCCAGCAGTCTCTTGTGAGCTCTGGGGATCCAGTCACTGATGCGGGTTCATAGAATCATAGAATATCAGTGTTGGAAGGGACCTCAGGAGGTCATCTAGTCCAACCCCCTGCTCAAAGCAGGACCAATCCCTGACTAAATCATCCCAGCCAGAGCTTTGTCAAGGAGCTTCTAGGGAAACTTCTAAGGAAGGAGATTCCACCACCTCCCTAGGTAACACATTCCAGTGTTTCACCACCCTCGTAGTGAAAAAGTTTTTCCTAATATCCAACCTAAACCTCCCCCACTGCAACTTGAGACCATTACTCCTCGTTCTGTCATCTGCTACCACTGAGAACAGTCTAGATCCATCCTTTTTGGAACCCCCTTTCAGGTAGTTGAAAGCAGCTATCAAATCCCCCCTCATTCTTCTCTTCCGCAGACTAAACAATCCCAGTTCCCTCAGCCTCTCCTCATAAGTCATGTGTTCCAGTCCCCTAATCATTTTTGTTACCCTCCGCTGGACGTTTTCCAATTTTTCCACATCCTTCTTGTAGTGTGGGGCCCAAAACTGGACACAGTACTCCAGATGAGGCCTCACCAATGTTGAATAGAGAGGAACGATCACATCCCTCGATCTGCTGGCAATGCCCCTACTCAAACATCCCAAAATGCCATTGGCCTTCTTGGCAACAAGGGCACGCTGTTGACTCATATCCAGCTTCTCGTCCACTGTAACCCCTAGGTCCTTTTCTGCAGAACTGCTGCCTAGCCGTTCGGTCCCTAGTCTGTAGCGATGCATGGGATTCTTCCGTCCTAAAAGCAGGACTCTGCACTTGTCCTTGTTGAACCTCATCAGATTTCTTTTGGCCCAATCCTCTAATTTGTCTAAGGCCCTCTGTTTCCTATTCCTACCCTCCAGCGTATCTACCAGTTTAGTGTCATCTGCAAACTTACTGAGGGTGCAATCCACACCGTCCTCCAGATCATTTATGAAGATATTGAAGAAAACCAGCCCGAGGACCGACCCCTGGGGCACTCCACTTGATACCAGCTGCCAACTAGACATGGAGCCATTGATCACTACCCGTTGAGCCCGACAATCTAACCAGCTTTCTATCCACCTTATCATCCATTCATCCAGCCCATACTTCTTTAACTTACTGGCAAGAATACTGTGGGAGACAGTGTCAAAAGCTTTGCTAAAGTCAAGGAACAACACGTCCACTGCTTTCCCCTCATCCACAGAGCCAGTTATCTCGTCATAGAAGGCGATTAGATTAGTCAGGCATGACTTGCCCTTGGTGAATCCATGCTGACTGTTCCTGATCACTTTCCTCTCCTCTAAGTGCTTTGAACTGATTCCTTGAGGACATGCTCCATGATTTTTCCAGGGACTGAGGTGAGGCTGACTGGCGTGTAGTTCTCAGGATCCTCCTCCTTCCCTTTTTTAAAGATGGGCACTACATTAGCCTTTTTCCAGTCATCTGGGACAATAAGGTTGTCCAGCTATTGTCTTGCCTGCGGACTACATGACGCGCCCATCTTCGTTTTGCATCATACATCGCCTGCACTACCTCGGTCACCTCTGTATGCCTTCTGATCTCCTCATTCGGTATGTGATCACAGAGCGATATCTTATACATTCACCTTTCCATTGCTCTCTGGGTGACAGCGAATTTTTCTTCCTCTGATTTCATCGTTGACCAGCTTTCTACTGCATATATTATTGCTGGCACAAAAGTGGAGTTAAACAGTTCTTTCCTTTTCTTAATGGGCAGTTCATCACCCATTAGAGATGTCTTTATTTTGTTGAAACTTGCCCCAGTGGGCAAGATGCCTTTTTCACATGAAAAAAGCCTTCCTACTCTGGTTTGCCAAGCCATTTCCTTCTTTTTAATTCACTTCTGAAAACTCACCTTTTCCCATTGTGCCCAAACCAGATGAGCTAATGCGTTCTTCTTATCTCTTCACTTTCTTCATTGTTCCACAACATGGAAAATCTTGAGGATATCTGGATTAGTTGGTGAGCTGGATAGTGCCCAGTTTAATTAGAGTAGGCTCCACACCTTCACTTTTACAAATAAACTTCAGTTGCACAGACACAAGTATTTGCCCACGTGTATCCAATTGCAGGAGTCATGTCTTGGACAGTAAGATCTTTCAGGCAGGGACTGATTTTAATGTATTCTGTGTTCAGAAATGATGATAGTGAGTTGACTATGAATGATAATGATTGATGATTTATCAGTAGAGCACGCCAAAGCAAAATGTTCTGTAATTTTGCTATAAATTAGAAATCACCTAGAATGTGGATTATTTTGTTTCATAAAATTAAACAGTTGCTTCACTGAGTTGAATTAACATCATAATGTGTAAAACAAGATATACAGAGAACTATTAATTATATATGGGTCATTTTTAATGTCAATAGTTATATGTTGGAAAAGATTGGAAATGGGAAATTCCACCACTATCTATATGTCACTCCTATGACTTTAGGCTGATGGAAACATACATTCTGTCCATGTGTTAATCCAAAAATTTGGACCCAAGGCACACACAATACTAGCTTGCCTATAACCATAAATTGATTGTCAATTTACTCCGCCCAAATGGATGATAAGGGGTGGCTCGCCCTAGAGCAGTGGTTCCCAAACTGGAGTTCGTGAACCCCTGGGGGTTTGAGAAATGTTACAGGGGGCTCTCGGGGAAAAATTCCCTAATTCCCTACAGAGCTGTCCCTAGGGACCCCGGGCAGCACGAGGCCAGCAGCCTGGAGCTCCTGGACTTCCAAGAGTTAAGCAGATTAAAGCAAGCATATCTATCACACTGAGGAGATTTAAACTTCAAGACTCCTTATAAGAAATGGAAAGGGAGATGTATATTTTTTGCTGTTTTTAAAATTAAATAGGCAGCTAGTATTGTTTTTAAAATTATTATGAAGAACAAGTTTAAGCTTTGTTGTATCACACGTTGTTTGCCTGGACTGCTCAAGACCTGAATGCTTGTGTAGGAGGAACTCTTTGAGTTGGCTTCTTAAATACCTTCATGCTGTTTCACATCTGATACTCCTTGATGAAACATAGGAGCTTGTCTTATAACAGGCTTATTCAAAATGATACAAGCTACGAAAGTGAAATCTTGGAAGAGTGTTGCCATTTTCATAATGTAATAAAAATACTGTAATGATAAATAATAATAATAAATAGTGTTCAATAATCATGTCATAAAAACGAATTTTATGTTTCCAATATCACTGCTTTTATAATTTATACTCTGGTAAAGGAGAAAATCCATGGAAATGCTCATTTTTAAGAGGGGGTTTGCGAGACTTGACATTTTAGTGGAAGAGGTTCACAGGTTGTTAAAGTTTGGGAACCACTGCTCTAGAGGAATTGCCAGGGTTTTACTGGGGGATTTCTCTCTGACCCGCAGGGGACTCCCGAGAGCAGATTAATTCTGCTAACCTGTTGGAGGACTTGGATACAGCACTCTGCTCAAAGGATTGATATTCAAGCAGTAATTATTTGAAAACAAAGGATCATTTGTTTTAAAGGAAATAATCAGTTACAATACATTCAATAAAGCAAGAACGAATACATTACAATACATAAGACATAGTAAAACCCTATTAACTTACTTAGAAATTATACATTAAAGCAGCACAATAAAAGAAGCATTCACAACCAACCAGCTGAAATAAATAAGATGGTTTTCAAAACATTTGTGAACAATGCCAACTTTAAAAGCAATTTTTAAATCTAAGAAAATGGTTTGAATAAATTAAACTTCTTTCCTTGGCTTTATATTACCAGGAAATCTTTTTATTAATTTTTTAAAAATGTTAAAAAGAAAAAGAAAATACTTTCACGGGGGGGAACCCCTGAAACATCAGGATTTGCTTGAGACGATTAGAGATGCAGTTTTTAAGTCTGGTTCAGAACTGGTCCTTATTTAATCTATCACTTTATAAACTATAAACAGGGTATTTCTCTTGATAAACATCTTTCGAATAGCTATGAGTCATCCTGCCCATCCCCCTGCCACTTCAAGGTTGTTCCTTTAGAGTGAAATCTCCAGCAGTTTGTGTCCTATACTTTAGAATTTCTTGTTTCAAAATTACTTCCCTAATGCTGACTTCCAGAAAGAAAGTTGAAAAGTGAACAAAGTTACACCTGAAATACACTGCAATATTTCCATCTTGTTCTTATCTATTTTCCTCAGTGACAGTGGCAGACTGTATTACTTCATAAACTTGTCTGGGGTTACTTATTAGTCTCAGACAACAACACTAATCCAGGTAGACTAGAAAATTCTAAGCTGAAGCTCCCCATGTAACATGGGGTCATCATCAGACTAATTAATTACATTTGTGGTTCTTTCAGAGTGTTTGACACACCTGCAAGATGTAATTGAAAAACTGTCATAGTTAGTGTCATAAATATAAAGGAAAGGGTAAACACCTTTAAAATCCCTCCTGGCCAGAGGAAAAACCCTTTCACCTGTAAAGGGTTAAGAAGCTAGGATAACCTCGCTGGCACCTGACCAAAATGACCAATAAGGAGACAAGATACTTTCAAAGCTGGAGGGAGAGAAACAAAGGCTCTGTCTGTCTGTGTGATGCTTTTGCCGGGAACAGAACAGGAATGGAGTCTTAGTAAGTAATCTAGCTAGATATGCGTTAGATTCTGTTTTGTTTAAATGGCTGATAAAATAAGCTGTGCTGACTGGAATGGATATTCCTGTTTTTGTGTCTTTTTGTAACTTAAGGTTTTGCCTAGAGGGATTCTCTTTCTTTTGAATCTAATTACCCTGTAAGGTTTTTACCATCCTGATTTTACAGAGGTGATTCTTTTACTTTTTCTTCAATTAAAATTCTTGCTTTTTCATTGTTTTTAAGATCCAAGGGTTTGGGTCTGTGTTCACCTATGCAAATTGGTGAGATTTTTATCAAGCCTTCGCCAGGAAAGGGGGTGTAGGGTTTGGGGAGGATTTTGGGGGGAAAGACGTTTCCAAGCGGGCTCTTTCACGGTTATATATCTGTTAGACGCTTGGTGGTGGCAGCAATAAAGTCCAAGGGAAAAAGGAAAATAGTTTGTACCTTGGGGACGTTTTAACCTAAGCTGGTAAAAATAAGCTTAGGGGGTTTTCATGCAGGTCCCCACATCTGTACCCTAGAGTTCAGAGTGAGGAAGGAACCTTGACAGGTAGCCTCCAAAAATGTATTTTTAACATGCTAGTTAATCTTTTATTAACTGAATACCTGTTAAGGCTGTAGTGTATAACGTAACAAAATTGCAATCCACTGCTTATTCACTGTAAGATCTGCAAAAATATGCATATGCAGATTTGTGGAATCATGTATTTTTCTTCATGTCACCAGAATATTACTGCATTGGAGTAAGAAAAATATTATCTCAGTACTTTTATGATATTATGAATAGTACACTGTCTATTTGCTGTTCTAATTAAATTTTCTATAATCACCCAGCTCTTTAATGATGTACTGGAAAATTAAGCACCACCCACACTGTACTTGTTTTTTGAGTTAGTTGAACAACAGGAAAAACTTTCTTAATTTTTTAATGTTTTTCATCTAAACCATTTTGGTCACCCATGTAAAATTAGTTCTTAGCGTTGATACAATTCCATATGGACAAGTGTCAGTATTACACAAATCACCACCAAGATTCACAATAAAAACCAACCTTGTTGGCAGCCCTAGCAGGAAGGTGAAGAATAAGACCATTAGAGGCTGGACAGCCATCTGTCTTGGATGGTTTACACACCACAAATCCTACATCTTGGTAGGGGGTTAGACTACATGACCCTTGCAGTCCCTTCTAACTCCATGGTTTTATTATTCTAACCCTGCACCCTGAAATTAGTGCGAGTTTTGCTATTGACTTCACTGAGCGCAAGATCAGACTCTAAGTTAGCATTGAGACTGAGCTATCACCTGATGGATACTCTTAGGTGGGGCTGAGTCTCACTGCCCAACTTATATCCCAAGTGGACAAGTGTGCACTGGCATTGCCTTCGCTGTATCTCTTCTGTGAAAGTCTTCAGGGCTCTCAATTAAGGCTCTTTCATGAGAGCTAAATTCACACAGATACGTTTAAATAATAGCCTAGAGCACTGCAGGTTAATTATTTCCATCTAAAATCATTGAATAATAGTTTGAAAGCTAGTGAGAAAAACTCCACAAATTATTCATGAACTCTTTGTGGTTTTATCTCAATTTTCTAATGACCATGAAGATCTATATTTTTTAAAGTACAATAATAATGATGAGAGTTAACCTGCTAGATTATTTTAAATGTCTATTATGTTTTTCAATTAAAAATAGTACTGTAGATAGCCAAATACTCAAATGGCTGATTAACTATACATCTCAAAGATACTCACCATTGGCTCAGGTCAACAAAAATGATACATAGCCTTCTGTGTCACACATGACTGCCAAAGCCTAGGAAAGTCAAGTCTCCTAATTCCATGATTGGCTGACTCATGCAGCTGAGAGATCAATAAGTCTGCTCAGCAGCTACATTGATCCTCAAAGGAAGGTCATTGGGATGAACTCTCCTCCACCCGACAACTTTTGCATCTGATTAATTAATCAGACAATACCTTAGTACCCACAAACAGAAGTGTTAAGACTTGACATTAAGATCAAGAACACTGCTATCAGTTTTCAGAGGAAGCATGATAAATTCTTGATACAATACAGTAATATTGCCAAAGAGCAAAACCAGTAGTGGACATCTCCATGTCCAGAAACGGACATGCTCCCAGCCCCCACACATATGATTAAATAAACGCTATCTATGGAGGAAATAAATATGGTCATACCCGCTCTCCTCTGAAACTTCATTCCTGGTTCCTACTTCACATTCATTCTTTCACCTTAATTTGTTCCTCCTCTCTAACCTTGATCCCCCTTTCTCCAACTTCTTTTTATCAATCAGTTCCTTTTCTTTATCCCACTCTTCTTATTCACTCTTTCACTCCATTTAGACTTACTTGTCTCACTTCATTCCATCTCTTTCACTCACTCTCCAGGTGCAGACACATTGGTGCCCTGACCACCATTCACTCTGGTGCTACTTTTCTGTTCAACTGCTCTTTCTTGTCTTTCTACAACAATGCTTTCTTTTCTCCTCTTTTCCAATCCCCTAACATGCTTTCTCCATCACAAAACTCACTCTTCTAAGCAGTGCTGGCCCTTCATTCCAATTAAGACATGAATCAGTTAGTCCCCATCAGAAAATATAAATTCAGTACCTCCAATCCAAATAAGCTCAAGTCACTTCTCTTGACCCCAAATCAAATTTGTTAACATCTAGCCATTCCCATACTCTTGCAGGTTTTCCTTAAACTATGATTTGTAGTGGTGGCTGCCTGCTACGCCATCCTTCACTTCTCTTTCTCCCTCTTCCCATGCTGGGAGGCGAGCCCTAATGAACATCTCTGGTCCTCTCCCTCTCAGCTGTGAGTCAGAGAGCCACTGAAAGCATAATCACCACAACCTGAATCTGGGGTGCAGTGATGCTAGCATCTTCTCTTGCCTGTCAGGCCAGGGGAAACAGCACAGAGACTGAGCATCTTCACCTCCCCATTCAAGCCAGGAGAGAGACACTGGGAACATTTTTACCACGACCACAGACCAAAGGGAAGATAGCACAAGGATGCTTTTACACCTTCCTGCCCAGACTAGGATGGGGGATGGTCACAACTTTCATAGATTCTAAGGCCAGAAGGGATCTCTTGTGATCATATAGTCTGACCTCCTGTACAACACAGGCCACACAACTTTCCCAAAACAATTCCTAGAGAATACTTTTTAGAAAAATGTCTAATCTTGATTTTTAGAATGTCAGTGGTAGAGAATACACCATGACATTTGATAAATTATTTCAATTGTCAATTACTCTCACCATTAAAAACGTATGCTTCATTTCCAGTCTGAATTTGTGTAGCTTCAACTTCCGCTCATTGGATCATGTTATATCTTTCCCTGCTAGATTGAAGAGCCCATCATTAAATATTTGTTGTACTTATAGACTATTCAAGTCACTCTTTAACCTTCTCTTTGTTAAGCTAAATACACTGAACTTCTAGAGGCGATCACTTTAAGGCAGCGTTTCTCAAATGTGGCCACTGTGGCCCCAAACGGCCACTAGGGGCTCTTCTTGTGGCCACAACAGCCTCCTGGGTGGTGATTTTGGGGAGGGGTGGTAGAGAGGAAGCAATGGAGCCACAAACACCAGAGGAGCACACAGGCAGTCTGAGTTCCCCACCAGGGTTTAATTTGTCCTCCGGCTTACCAGGGCTGAGTAAATCTGTTGTGAAAAGTGGTATTTGTATGTTTGTTAATATGTTAATTTTCACTCCCTGTGTGCTATCAAGTCTGCTGCTGTGAAAAGTGATATTAACAAACATACAAATATCACTTTTCATAGAAGCAGACTTACTATCTAGCAAGTCATAAAAAAGCAATAAAAAAAAGCAAAAAAACCCCTAAAACCCACCCAACAAAAGACAAGAACATGCAAAGCACCTTATTAGTGTTTCTATTCTGTGTAGGTCAAGTAAAGAATAGAGACAACTGTACATTATTTTTATTATTAGGTCTGCCAAAAACCCTACATAAATAAATTATACTGATTTGGACCTATATATGTGCATGTTTATTTGTTTTTCCTAATGCTAATTAAGTATTTTAGGAAAAATTGTCAGAGCGGCCACCAAAAAGAGTTGGTGGCCACACTCTGAGGACACCAAAATTTTTGTTGTGAGAACCCCTGCTCTCAGGCATGTTTTCTAATCCTTTAATCATTTGTGTTGCTCCTCTCTGAATCCTCTCCAATTTATCAACATCCTTCTTGAATTGTGGGCACCAGAACTCGAAGCAGTATTCCAGTGGATTGCAGTGCTAGAGGTAAAATAACCTCTCTACTCCTACTTGAGATTCCCCTGTTTATGCATCCTAGGATCTCACTAGCTCTTTTGGTCACAGTGTCCCACACTGGGTGCTCATGTTCAGTTGATTATCCACTATGACGCCCAATCTTTCTCAGAGTCACTGCTTCCCAGGACCTAGCCCCCATCCTGAACTACATTCTTTGTCCAAGATGTATACATTTACATTTAGCTGTATTAAAATACATATTGTTTGCTTGTGCCCAGTTTACCAATCAATCCAGATTGCCCTGAATTCATAACCTGTCCTCTTCATTATTAAAAACACCAACTTGTCCTTCATTATTACCTTTCCCATGATTTTTTTGGTCATCTGAAAACTTTATCAGTGATTATTTTGTTTTCTTCAGGGTCTTTAATAATAAAGTTAAATAGCGTAGGGCCAAGAACCAATCCATGTGGGACCCCACTGGATACAGATGTGCTCAATGATGATTCCCCATATACAGTTAAATTTTGAGACTGATCACTCAGCCAGTATTTAATTGATTTAATGTGTGCCATGTTACTTTTATGTCATTCTAGTTTTTTAATCAAAATATTGTGCAGTACCAAGTCAAATGCCTTACAGAAGTCTACGGATGTTACAACAACATTATTATCTTTATCAACCAAACTTGTAATCTCATCAAAAAAAGATATTAAGATAGTCTCACATGATCTATTTTCCATAAACCCATGTTGATTTGCATTAATTACATTATCCTCCTTTAGTTCTTTATTTATCGAGTCCCCGTATCAGCTGTTCCATTATCTTGGATTGATGTCAGACTGACAAGCCTGAAATTACCCAGGTTATCTTGTTTACCCTTTTAAAAAAATTGGCACAACATTAGGTTTTTTTACAGTCTTCTGGAACTTCCTCAGTGCTCCAAAGCTTACTGAAAATCAACAATAATGGTCCAGCAAGCGCCTCAGTCAGCTCTCTTAAAACACTTGGATAGAAGTTAGCTGGAACTGCTGATTTTAAAATGTCTAACTTTAGTAGCTACTGTTTAACACCTTCCAGAGGTACTAGTGGGAGGAAATGATGAGACCATATGATGAGAGTATATAATATCCCCCAGATGCAGAATAGAAATATTTATTGAACACTTCTGCTTTTTCTGCATTATTATTGATAATTCTACCATTTCAATCTAGTAATGAACCAATATGATTGTCATTGTTCTTTTTATTCCTACTATATTTTTAAAACTCTTGCTTATTTTGCTTAACTGTGCTGGCCATAGTTTTCTCTTTGTGTTCCTTGCCTTCTCTTATCAATTTTCTACAATTCCTAACTTGATTTATATTCATTACTATCAACTTGCCCTTTCTTCCCTTTGTTACATTTTTTTTCAGCTATCTTCATTTCCCCACTAAACTAAATCAGTTTTTTTCCTACCACCAGTGCAGTCTTTTTCCTCAATTTGTGGGATTGTGGCTTTTGGGCATCTGTTAAGGTGTTCTTAAAAAACACCAACTTGTCCTTCATGCACAGGAAGTCCCCTCTGACTTCAAGCAGGAAAGAGAATATGGCATATCCACCAGGTCACCAGTACTGTTCTATCGCTGGCCATCTTGATATCACAGGTTGTACTGAGCCTCTCTCACTCTCTTTCAACTCCTTCTAAAACTGTCCTGTTAGCTGCCTCTCTTCACGACTCTTGAGTTTGCCTAGCAATTGACTTTTTATACCAAATCTTCCCTGCTTCGCCCATCTGAGCTTCACCCCTCATCACCGGGGAGCAATTAACCACTCAGAGACTTCAAACATCTGGGCTGATGAAAGCTCCAAGGGCTCGAGCCTTGCAAGACATTTATCAAAGCTCCAACTTGATCCTTTTCACCTCCCCAAGCTAAGCCCATGAGGTCTCAGGCATTGTGCAGAGCAGGCTCTTGTCTGAGCTCCCATTGCTGTCCCTGCTTTGAAGTGGAGCAAGAGGCTAGCAGATCAAAGTTCCTACTCTATACCTGCTCTTTGTTTCCTTCCCCATCTAAGGAATGATGCCTGAGAGAGAATTGATGGCTGACTCTGGTTGGGACCAAGGCCTCTTCCTGCTTCCTCTTTCTACTGGTGGCTTTGGGACTTTCTGGGGTGGCAGCAGTGGCCACATCAGGTTTCCCTGCCTGCTCCCCAACTCTGCTGCAGTGGCTGGCTGGGAATGAGGGATCTCTCCTTCCTGGAAGCTTGGACACTTTTTGGGATGGGAGCAACAAAACTGATCAGACTGCTCCTTCTGCTGTGTTCCTTTTACTTTCCTCCTCTGGTAGATGTCAGTTGTAGTGACTGGCTCTTTTATGGAGGGGAAGACAGGAGGTAGGAGACTGGCTTTGTATTCTGGCTTACACATTTTCAACACTATTTAAAATTGTTGGCAGAGTTGGGAGTTTCCCTACTTTTGTTAAGACTTTATTTTTTCATACTGAAATTTTCCCAGTGGACATAAATAACCATCATGCATTGTTTCCATCAACTTAGAAAGGGCTTAACCTATGATAGAATATTGAGGGATTTCTAGACACTCACTCAGTGAAGTTCTTCTATGGTGACACCTAGTTTTCCTAAAACCATGACATCCAGAGTATCATTATAACTGATCATCATATTGATAAATCATTATGAATTTGTGCTTTTTTCACATCCTATCTTAAACTCTCCTGCCTAATTGCTTCTTCTGCTAAATCCTTCAGCGTGCGGTTTCTCATGTTTTGCACATTGAATGCCAAATCTGTGCAATTTATGCTACTTTGTCATTTATATCTCTGTTTTCAGACCAGCTTGCTCCTGCAGTTTAACTTAAAGCATGGTTCATCACTGCAGAATTGGGCCCAGAATGCTTAATTCACCAATCAGACTTAGGGCCAGATTCTGTCATCACTTAATGGTGTAAATGGTGTAAATTCAGAGTTACTTCATGGATTCAATAGTCTTAATCCATTTTGTGCCAGTGTAAATGGTGGCAGACTCTGGCCCTTGTCTATGTCTGAGGATCCCATACAATTCAGAAGCCACAAAAAGTATTTTTTTAATTGGACTATACCTGAAGGGCCCAATTCTGCACTGATATGGTACAGCATCTACTTTGCACAGGTATAGCTGACAGTGTAAGTCTCTGAAAAATCAAGCCTTCACTATCTAATTTAAATAAAATAACAAGTGGTCATTTTTACTGAATCAGATCATTAAAGCAGCAAGCATTTTTGCATGAAAGAATAAATAACGTCAGAAACTAAGTCAAGGTGAAACAGCCAAAGGAATCATTGTGCCTGTTTTATTTTTCTTGTTTCCACTTTTTTGTTGCCTTTACTTCTCTACCATCCACCAGAAGAAATGTTTCAGATTCTCTGCAGAACATACTTCTTTATGTCCGTTTGTTGCTTTTCTTTTACTATTCCATCTAGATTAGCTATTTCAAGTCTTTACTATACCCTGTATAAGAAATAGTTTTCTCAGCAGTAAATTCTTCTCTGCTCCCAATTTTTTGATTATATTATATCCTTCCATTTGGGAATCTTTTTTGCCAATAGGAGTAGTTTGCATTTTTATGGTCAATTTTAATAATGCTTTAAATTTTAGCTTCATCATCAAGGCCATTTGCAGTTCTCGCTGTTTTAGCAAAATTCATGTTGAAGCTGAATTCTTTAGGGCTTTTTTTTA
The DNA here is from genome assembly GCF_015237465.2 of Chelonia mydas. Classification (NCBI taxonomy): domain Eukaryota; kingdom Metazoa; phylum Chordata; order Testudines; family Cheloniidae; genus Chelonia; species Chelonia mydas. The sequence goes on from NC_057852.1 coordinate 108,712,287, forward strand.
AAAAAAGAAACAATTACACATTATGTGAATATACAAAAAAACCCAAAACAAAACAGGTTACCTCAATTCAAGTACTAGGATGATGTGATAGAATATCTCCCAAATGCTTTCAAGAGTTAAATAATAATAACACAGGAGAGCACAATCAAAAGCAAGGAACAAAAGCTATTTTGAGATAATCTTAGAAATGAGAGAGAAAGCTGATGATAAGGAAAAACATAGAAAGGCAGTTACAGATAGCATCATTATGTAGGAGAAGGGTATCATACCATTGGTGATGAGATTGTGTGGAGGGATGGAGGTGAGTATTGAGAGTGGAGAATAAAATAGAAAGAATTTCTGTGAAGTAAGCCGGACAAAGTCCATGGCAAGTTTAAAAATCAAGAGGTCATAAGTGATCCTTACCCACTCTGAAAAACAAGGACTGATGCTTAACTATATAACCTCCACTGGTTGCTTAGGAACTCTCTAGGTAGAGGGTAGCAATGAAAATGCTATTAAAGCTGTTCTACTGTATATTGAACTACAATATTCTAGTTATCTTTAATGAGTCAGAGTGTGATTTGGCAAATGACCCATATTATCCCACTATATTTATCTATACCTGTATCATTCATCCTTTCTGTAAAATGTTGAAGTGCTGGAATAAAGCTATCACAGTCCTCTTCTGGGAAACCAGGCATTCCTGAATATGAAATAAAACTATCTGATACGGTTGGTATCAGGGAGTCCTGATTCTACCAGACATTTGTATTCACTAGTTTGTCTTTCAAAAGAAGTCTACTTGTAAATATTTTCTTTTCAGAAATACAGTACAATTATGTCCCAGTCAGAGCAGAAATTGAAAAGTAGGCTATGTAGTTGTCTCAGGCTATTGAGAAAGAGCATTATATTCGGAGGGTTGTTGGCTATTAAGTTCTCTAGTTCAGTATTTCAGGTTCTTCCCCAGAATGCTTTTGAGCATCCCAGACTGAAAATGAAAAATGGAGATTACTTGGCTTTGGAGAAGCTTCAGAAAAGGAACCTGCCCTGAAACTGTTATAGGGGCTTAAGTTACTTTTACAGTTTTTAAAATTGCATGCCTACCCCCTTGCTCTCCCAAGATTACTTTTGTCTCATATTGCAATTTCACCTCTAATTTGGAACCTTCTTTTTCTTCTTAAGTCTATTTCTCCCTCCTCCCCTTCCCCCGAGAGAACTTTCTTGATGTTTTTGTAGGTCTGTCATGATTTGTATCTGTTACAATTGGTTAAATAGCTTGCTTTATATTCATCCAATACCTACCAGGAGCAGAAGGTGATGAAACTGGATGCTACTACAATGTCCAAAAGATTAATTCGATGCAGTCTGGTCTAATGTGAACCTCGCCACCTGCTCACCCACTTCACATTTAATTCAAACTAGACTTCCAAGGTTAAGCTGATTAAATATAGCCATTGCCATAATAAGTCATTTAATTTTATGCACATGCTCTGTGTGTGTGATAAAATGAATCCAATATTATTAGGGCATTGGTACATTTCTCAACTGTTTACTTAGTGATCGCTCTTAAACTCTCAGCTGCCTAAGTTCAAGTGACTGGAAACATCTCTAATAGTTTGAGATGGGGTTTATGTTCAAAAATATTAATAGTTTATTTATAGGATGACCAGATTTTCCTGTTTAAAAACTGGATGTTTGTCCATGGTAGGAGGGGACTATGTGGTATAGTTAGAAGGCGGTTAGGGAGTTTTGCACAGGAAAAGGGAAGGCAACAAGGGTAGCCATTTTCCCTCTTCTTCTTAGAGTAGTATCCCTACGGGTGCTCCACTGTAGGTGTGTCTCTGTGTCCCTGCCCTGCTGATCGGAGAATTTTGGTAGCAGTGTCTGTTTGGTCTGTGCATGCATTGCCCTCCCCCTCCCCCGTGCTCTGCCATGAGGCTAACCAATGCTGCACAGTCGAACACTCCTCAGTTCCTTCTCAATTGCCCCTGGCTAGAGTTGGAGCTTTAGCTCCATTAGCGCAGATCATTAACTTCTTCAGAATTGTTAATTTTAGCTACCTTTTTGGAGCTCTCCTTTCTTTACTTTACTCCTTTATCTTTATTATCAAAAGAATCCCCCTTTATTTTAGACTTTGTTTTTCTTTGGCACACACACACAAACACACCCCATCTGGAGACCCCCCCCCCAGATGGTGTATGCCTGGTTCACCGGGTTCCAAGGAGTGTCTCAGAAGCAAGGAATCTATTTCGGTGACTGACGGATACTCTCGGTGCGTCCGCTGCCTGGGAGAGAACCACATTCTACAGAACTGTGGTTTGTGCCAACAACTGAAGCCCAGATCCAGAAACGATAGAGAACTGAGACTCAAGCATCTCCTAATGGAGGCAGCCTTTGAATCACCCTCTGAGCCACTCCAAGACCCCAGATGGTGGGAAGCCTTACCACAACCCTCTACTCTAAGGGAGGTGAGCCCAAGAAGATGCCCATGAGCCATTCACATAAGGCCTCTAAGAAGAGGGCCATGAGTCCCCCAGCAAGCCCTGACTGAGCTGAAAATGATCCCTGGCTCACTCGGTCTCATCGGTACCAACGGCACTGAAGCCGTTTAACTCCAGTACCTAGGCTTGCGTGGTACCACCCCACCTAAGCACGTTGGCCTGCCAAAGTACCCAGTGGGCATGAACAAGGAATCAACAGTGACTGGATCTGAGAAATTCAGAGAATCCACCCTGGGGAAGGTTCCTTTGGTACAGACATTGGTGTCGGTACTGTCTTTGGCTTGCCAGGTACCGGGGGACCGTACTATCAGGTCCAAATCACCGACTCCTTTGATGTAGACATCTGTGCACTGACAGCCACCACCAGTGCCGACACCTTTGACACCGCTGGACTTCCAGTACGTGACAAACCTTTGGTGTCTGATGCACCGGATTCACATTTACTCAGTACCAGGGCCCAGGTATCGAGTCCACCCGGAACTCCAGACTTGCTGGCAACATCATGCTGTACACCCACTTTTTCATCCATTGAGTCAGATAGTGAGCCAGAAGACATGGTTTCTTGCCTCTTCTCTCACCCAATTCCAGTATGGACCTCAGTCATACTATCCCACCACCCAGCCTCCTTGGTATGGGCAGCCATGGTACCAAGCACCAGGCCTCTTCCTACCCTCTCAGTGGCCCTACTGAGACCATTGGCAGGCACCATGCCTCCCGTGGCTCTAGTGTGGCTTATAAAGAGCCAAAGAGACATTCTCCTTTGGCTGCTGCATCAAGGGCATGCAAACCCCCTGAACAATTGAGAGGAACAAGAGGCTGAAGTCAAAGAGGAAGCTACCCCCTACCCGACTAATTTCTCATCGTCCTCACCAGATGAGATGGTGATGCCCCCTCTACCATCGTTGGCAGATGACTTTAAGATGTTTCAGGAGCTGGCCCAGTGAGTGGCAGAGGCACTGCAGATAGCACTACAGGAGGTAACCAGTCACACTACAAACTAGTGCACATTTTACATTCTTCTACCTTGTCCAAAGTAGCCCTCCCTATTAACAAGGCCCTCTTGGACCCTGCCAAACTCATATGGCAGAACCCTGCATTAGTCCTGCCAATATGCAATTAGGCCAACAAAAAGTATTACATCCAAGCAAAAGACATGGAATTTCTCTTCTCCCACCCGCCTCTCAATTTGATCATCATGGATGTGGAGGCTGCCAGCACATTTCAAATCCACTCACTACAACCAGAACTGGAAGTATCTAGATCTTTTTGGGAGAAAAACATATTCATCAGCCACTCTTCAGTTCCATATTGCAAACTATCAAGCCTTAACAGCAAAATAAAATTTCTTAAACTACTCAAAACTCAATTCCTTTATTGAGCAGCTCCCAGAGTTGCACAAAGAGCAATGTAAGGCCATTGTTAATTAAATCTAACTGGCAGCAAAGACATCACTTTAGTCTACACTTGACACAGTTGACATGGTGGCATGCTCCATCTTGACTGCCGTCGTGATGAGACGAGCCTCTTGGCTGCACTTATCTGGGTTCCCCAAAGAGGTGCAAACAACTGGGGAGGACCTTCTCTTTGAAGGTACAAAACTGTTACCTCCCAAGATGGACATTTCTCTTCACACTTTAAAAGACTCCTTGATGGCTCAGAATCTGGGCAGAAGAGAAATATAATCCTCAGCCTTCATTCAGACCTTGTTCACCATAATATTCATCTCAGAGATCATATGAACCTCAGAGAAAGAAGTCCAGGTTCCCCAAATGGAAACTGTTGGGCTCTCAACCTAGTTCTTCACAGCCATCCATTTAAAAATGACAGTTTTGTCAGGTTGGTTGAGGTCCCCACAGACCACTCTCCTCAATAACATCCAATGCTAGAAAACCTCTCTCATCCCTATGGATGCCGTCTCACCCCGTTCTGCAGCACCTGGGAACAGATAACCTCTGACAAATGGAGGTTGGAGATTATTCACGTCCCTCCCCCACCCATTCACCCTTCCCCATCCCTCTTCAGGGAGCCTGCTACAAGAGATAGACCGTCTCTTCAGCATAGGAGTCATAGAGTTGGTGCTCATACATTTAAGAAGCAAAGGCTTTTACTACTTCCTGATACTCAAGAAAAAGGGAGATTGGAGATCCATATTAGACCTCAGAGCACTCAACAAATTTGTCAAGGCTCAGAAGTTCAGGATGGTCACATTGGTGACAATTATTCCAGCGTTAGAAAAGAGAGACTGGTTCTCGGCACTCGACCTATAAGATGCTTACTTCCACATGTCAGACATACCGAGTCACAGATGATACCTCAGATTCATACTAGGCCAAGACCACTACCAGTACAGAGTACTCCCTTTTGGCCTCTCATTGGCCCCCATAGTATTCTCAAAGGTCCTCTCATGGTGGTGGCTCACTTACGCTCCCAGGACATTATGATTTACCCTTACCTGGACAATTGCCTCCCCTGGGTGTGTTCTTTTGCCGAAGTCCAGTGAGTTACTCAGACTACCCTGGATCTGTTCAAGAACCTGGGTCTGCAAATCAATGCACAAAAATCTACATTAAAACTGGTACAGAGACTAGAATTCATAGGAGCAGACCTGAACTCTGTCCGAGCAAGAGTGCTCCTCCTACACACAGATTCCTCCGTTTCTCCTCGCTTAGAGTGCAATCCAGCCCCCAAATATCAGCCAGACATTGCCTTCAACTTCATGGCCATGGGCACATTGGTGATACCTCATGCCAGACTCTGCATGAGATGCCTGCAATCATGGTTCAGTTCGGTTTACAGAATGAACAAGAACAACCTAGACAAACTGCTATTGATGCCCACTAAAATCAAAGAATCCCTGAATTGGTGGAAAGACCCAGCAAACTCTTGCATGGGAATCCAGTTTGCTCAAACTTCCCCCATCACTAATTCTCACCACCACAGCATCCCTCATAGGATGGGTTGCACATCTCAATGATCAAATGGTCTCCATCCAAGACGTGCCTTCACATCAATTTACTCAAACTCAGAGCAGTCAGGAATGCCTGTGCTCACTTCTTGCCAATGATCAGAGGTACACACACAAAGGTCATGACAGACAATATAGCCTTTATGTATTACATAAACCATCAAGAAGGTGCCAGCTCACCCTCCTTTTGTATGGAAGCACTAAAGCTATAGAGTTGGTGCATTTCCTATAACGTTACAATATCAGTGGCTTACTTACCAGGAGTACATAACATGATAGTGAACCATTTCAGACACAAATTCCTACATGACGATGAGTGGGAGATGGACTCAGTGATACTCCACAACATATTCCAGGGATGGGAGCCACCAATAATAGACTTGTTCACTTCTTACTGGAACAAGAAATGCCCACTGTACTGCTCCAGAGTGGGTATTGGCCAGCATTCCATGAGGGACTCTCTCCGCTTCTCATGGTTTAGGGGTCTCCTTTATGCCTTTCACTCATTCCCTCTATTGCTGAAAGTCTTGTTGAAAGTAAAAAAGAGAAAAAGCAAACATCCTACTGATCTCTCCCACCTGGTCCAGACAGACATGGTACCCTTATGTGTCACAAATGGCTCTGTATCCACCAATGACTCTTCTGATCATTCCTTACCTCCTCTTGCAGAACAAGAGATGCACTCTCCATCCCAACCTGTGGATAATATAGCCTCAGAGTCTTCATGGTTCCAGCTCATTGAGACATCATGCTCTGAAGAGGTCCAGGAAGTGTTATTACACAGTAGGAAAATGACTACCTATCGTACTTATCTACAGAAGTGGACTAGGTTCCAGATCTGATGCCAGTCCAAAAGATATGGCCACACCAGATATGGCTACCCTACCCATAGTCCTAGACGATATGTTGGATCTCAAGAAATTGGGACTCTAGAAGGGTACTCAATTTTTTCCCCACCTGATTACAAAGAGGTTTCTCAAAGGCGTAGTTGGACCTCTTTTTCCAACCCAAGCTTCCTACCCCACAATGGGACCTCAATCTAGTGTTACAATGACTGATTAGACTCCCCTTTGAACCCATGGCCACTTGTTCTTTAACTCGCCTTTCCGTGAAGATATCATTCCTAATTGCCATCACCTCGGCAAGAAGGATAGGGGAGATAGTGGCCCTGATGGCACATCCCCCATTCACAGTGTTCTTCCCTGACAAAGTCACGCTTAGACCACATCCAAAGTTCACCCCCAAGGATTTCATGTGAACCAACACATTCACCTGCCAACCTTTTATCCTAAGCCTAAGCAGGATAATAGCCATCCTCCATATGCTAGATGTAAGGAGAACATTGGTCTTTTCTTTGCACTGGACAAGATTTTTTAGAAAATCTCTGAGACTCCTCCTCTCCATTTCAGACAGGTCCAAAAGCACAGCGATTTCAGCTCAAAGACTCTCTAAATGGCTCTTGAACTATATTAAACTCTGTTACCAGGTTCCAACTTAGTACCTCCATCTACAGTCTGCACACATTTTACGAGACCGGTTTCCTCATCCATCGCCTTCTCCAAGGGTATCCCTATATCAGAAATCTGCAGAGCAGCTACCTGGGTATCGGCACATACCTTTGCAGAACACTATGCCATCCTGGGGGACTCTGCTGCAGATGCCAAATTTGGCACCACGGTACCATCATCCATAACAGACTTGACTCCAAAGCCCCAGCCTTCAGTGAGGGGCCAGACAGACACTGCTACCAAAATTTTCCAATCAGCAGCACAAGGATGCAGACACACCAACAGTGGAACACCGATAGGGGGACACATCTCGAAGAGCCATCATTACTGCAGAAGGTGAGTAACTTCTTCTTATGCTTTGTCTTTTTTCCATTTCTTCATCTTTATCATGCCTTCTTTCGTCCTCTCTCCTTCCATCATTTCCCTTTTCCTCTTGCCTTCCTAATTCAAACCCTCATATCTCCCACTTCCTCTGTTTGGCACATTTAGTAATTCTCAGGCCTTTCTCTCAACCCACACATAATCTTTGTTTCCAAGCCCTCCGCCCCACAGCATCTCATTCTCACCTGTAGTTCCGTGAAGGTGAGCAGAAAAGTGGATGCCTGTCTCTCATCCAGGTCAGTAGCAGCATTGTACAGCTGTGCTGGCTGTAGGCTTGCCTTTCAATGCCCAGAGTCTTAGACTGCACATGACTGTGACTCTTATAGAAGGCTGATTTGAAGTGGTTGCACACAGATAGGTTTCATGGGTGGGAGAGCAACTCCAGTGTTGTATGACCAATCTCTGCAATGGTTCCTGAAATGCATATGTTTGCCCATCTTGCCATTAGTTTAATCAATTCAGCTTCTTAGTGGCTCCTTCAGGTGACAGATTTTCTTGGGTTTACACAACTCTGCATTCTATGAAGCTGATGGGGACATACTGTGTGCGACCATTGTTAGTTTTTTGGTAGGGGAGGAGAGGACAGGAATTGTTTTTTAAAAAAATACAGGGGATATATAACTGGTGGTAACTTGCAGGCCTGGCAAAAAATGCTTAGGCTGGCCATAGTTATAAAGAACAGCCAGCTGACAGCTCTAGGAGCTCTGTTTTTGCCTCTACCATAGAGACTTGGCTGGTCAGGCATGATAATTATGTTGTAAACTATTATATTGCTTGTCCAGTTTGGTTACATAAGTAGTCCCTGTGAGGATTATGCCTTGGCTGCCTGCACAAGTCATGAACCGTGAAAATGAAACTAAACTTTCTTTTGTCCCCATCTCCTCTCCATCTGAGCTTACCCCTGAGCACCATATTGGGACTGCCAGCTGTTTTGACTTTGGGAGAAAATGAGTTGTACAGCTGAAACTGGGCCCACTACAAGGTGCCTACATGAGACACCACTCATCTAATTATTGTACAAGACTGTCACCTGCTAGTAAAATATTAGTTTGGAAGTGTGACCTGCGCAGCTAGGCATGATTCATTAACTGCGTGGTTTTATGGGACTTGTACTAACCATCCTCCAAAAAAATCACATTTGGGAGTATTAGAGCATGGGGATTTTCCTCCTTACAAAGAAAAATGACCCAATCATTGGTACAAAAGGGGATGTACCCTAAGCCTCATTGCCTCCCCCACCTATCATGACTCTGTGATAATTACTGATCCAGAGGAGACATAATGTCTAAGGGAAAATATTATTTGCTATTTTATTCACTTGCCATCTGTAGACTTACATGCCAGGAAGAAAAACAGTAACTATAGTTCAAAAACGTGACTTGTGATCTAAACAGGGCTGTAAATTATGAAACAGTACTCTGCTTGATTTCTCTGCCCAGGAAAATAAGTAAGAAAGATTACTCTGTACGCAGCTTTTCCAGACTGAAACTGAGAGAAATAAAGGCAGAAAGGGACCATAATTATAATTTAGATAATGTTTTTCCTGTGAAAAAACATTTATTGCCATCAATACTCACTTCACCCATAATTCATGTCTCATCTTCTGCTGCTGCTATCTGACATTTATATGTAATAGCATCCTTGGTATGAGAGAGTGTGTGTCACGAGAGAAAAATGACTACATGCTTGTAACACTATTCTCTTCTGGAGAGTCTAAAATGGAGCAGCACAGATGTATGAATCTATGATTTATTTTCAGGTTTCAAGGTTGATTTCAAGGTTTCTAAAGATGAAATGTATTCTTGATGCTTTGAAACAATGTGTTTTCTTTCTGCCTTTCAACTATTATCTTTAATCTTATTTTGTGTGATTTTTTTCTCATTATTTGCTTTTGTATTTGTTTTCCTTTATGTACTTAACCTGTAATTAATATTTTAAGCTAGGCTGGTAATGCATTGGCAATGGCAACTGGTTTGCTGGTTAGGTGACTTGAAACCTGTGAAGTGGACAGAAATAGAGGGTAATTTAGCTATGGATTTGGTCACAGAAAGTTGAGAACATTGCCCTCACCAGCTGGTGACAGCAGCTACTGCCAAGTGAAAAATGGAACAGGATTGTAATTGGGAGCTGCTCACATACAGCCTTTGCCAATGTTAAGATGGTAAATGAAGCCTACAAAAAGAGAGGAAAGGTGAGGAAAGTTAAGGAAAAAAGAATGTAGAAAACATTGTTGATACCATTGGTTCAATTCTTTATTGATAAGATGTCAGATAACTTGGTTCAATCAGATTATATAAATCAGCACAATAGAAAAGAAGTTGATAATTTACCCAGTCTTCATTATTCCAAATTTATTACAATTACTATCTGGTTTTTATACCTCAGCTGTTTACAACAGATAGAAAATTCTACTTGATTAACTAAAGACCTTAAACACCTGTTCTTATCTAGTTTCCAATTATTTTGCACATCACAAAGGCATCTTATACCTGTTATCCCTAAAACATATAACTAGCACTGCTCATATTTATCAAATCTTGTTTTTCCCAGTTTCTACATGTACAAGGAACAGAGATTGCGCACGGTTTACTACAAATATATTTCCAATATATGCTTGGCATGATTTGCAAAGCAAACTTGGGAGTATGGCATGTAGTATAGTATAAGTATAGTATAACTTTTAGAAGTATAGCAGAATCCCATTTATCTGATCTAACTGGGACTGGGACCAGGACCAGATCGGATAATAAAAATCCAGATAAACCGGAGAACAGAAAAGTGCAATGTTGCAGCGCCATCTAGTGACCACAGGAGAGTTTGCCCCCTTATGGACCAGTGTGCCGCTGGTTGTGGTTAACATGGAGGGTCAGATAAATGGAGTTCTACCTTGTATAATATTGGCTAACCATGTGAATAAATTTTCAAGGTACTGTAATTAATTTATCACCACCACTAAAGGGAGAACCGCCTGAGGTTTTGTGGTTTTGTTTCTTCCATTACTGCCTTGATGTCATCTGGTGAGTTGTTTTTGAGTTGGATTATAAATAGGGCTGTCAAGCGATTAAAAAAAAATCATGATTAATGGCACAATTAAAAAAATTAATCACGCTTAATCACACTGTTAAACAATAATAGGATATCACTTATTTAAACAGTTTTGGATGTTTTCTACATTTTCAACTATATTTATTTCACTTACAACACAGAATACAAAGTGTACAGTGCTCACTTTATATTTATTTTTATTACAAATATTTGCACTGTAAAAACCAAAAGAAATAGTATTTTTCAATTCACCTAATACAAGTACAGTAGTGCAATCTCTTTATCATGAAAGTTGAACTTACAAATGTATAATTATGTACACAAAAAAACTATTCAAAAATAAAACAATGTAAAACTTTAGAGCCTACAAGTCCACTAAGTCCTACTTCTTGTTCATCCAATTGCTCAGACAAACAAGTTTGTTTAAATTTGCAGGAGATAATGCTGCCCGCTTCTTGTTTACAATATCACCTGAAAGTGAGAACAGGCATTCACATGGCACTGTTGTAGACACTGTCTCAAGATATTTATGTGCCAGATGCACTAAAGATTCATATGGCCCTTCATGCTTCAATCACCATTCCAGAGGACATGTGTCCTTGGTGATAACGGGTTCTGCTCAATAACCATCCAAAGCAACGTGCACCGATGCATGTTCATTTTCATCATCTGAGTCAGATGCCACCAGCAGAAGGTTGATTTTCTTTTTTAGTGATTCACGTTCTGTAGTTTCTGCATCGGAGTGTTGCTCTTTTAAGACTTCTGAAAGCATGCTCTACATCTTGTCCCTCTCAGATTTTGGAAGGCATTTCAGATTCTTAAACCGTGGGTTAAGTGATGCAGCTATCTTTAGAAATCTCACATTGGTACTTATTTGTGTTTTGTAAAATCTGCTGTGAAAGTGTTCTTAAAACAAACAACATGTGCTGGGTCATCATCTGATGATGATATAACATGAAATATATGGCAGAATGTGGGTAAAACAGCATAGGAGACAAACAATTCTCCCACAAGGAGTTCAGCCAGAAATTTAATTAATGCATTATTTTTTTAACGAGCATCATCAACATGGAATCATGTCCTTTGGAATGGTGGCTGAAGCATGAAGGGGCATATGAATGTTTAGCATATCTGGCACATAAATACCTTGCAATGCCGGCTACAAAAGTGCCATGCGAACGCCTGTTCTCACTTTCAGGTGACATTGCAAATAAGAAGCAGACAGCATTATCTCCCATAAATGTCAACAAACTTGTTTGTCTTAGCGATTGGCAGAACAAGAAGTAGGGCTGAGTGGACTTGTAGGCTCTAAAGTTTTACACTGTTTTGTTTTTGAATGCAATTATTGTAACAAAAAAAATCTGCATTTGTAGGTTGCACTTTCACCATAAAGAGATTGCAGTACACTACTTGTATGAGGTGAATTGAAAAAATACTATTTCTTTTGTTTGCCATTTTTACAGTGCAAATATTTGTAATAAAAAATAACAATATAAACTGAGTACTGTCTACTTTGTATGTTGTAATTTAAATCAATATATTTGAAAATATAGAAAAACATCCAAAATATTTAATAAATTTGAATTGATATTCTATTGTTTAACAGTGTGATTAAAACTGTGATTAATCACGATTAATTTTTTTGAGTTAATCGCGTGAGTTAACTGCGATTAATCGACAGCCCTACTTATAATCATAGGGTCAAATTCTGCTCTTACCCAGTGTAAATCTGTAATAACTCCGTTGACCTTTGGAGTTATGCCATTGTAAGAGAATATGGTTTATAGTAAATAACAAAAGCCACTCTTAGAATATGTCTTTATAGTAAAGTTAACCTGGGTGATCAGTACCTGGGTTAGCCTTGCTCAGGTCTGACCAGCCACATTGCAAAGCCATCTGAGTTGATGAGTCCACACTGGTATAGTACTTACTGCGTCAGGCATTAGGACTTCTGGAGTCATATGGTTCTCTAGTGCTGTAGGAGGCTGAACTGCTCTATGATTCTTTCCTAGTGAATTGTGGAAGAAGTTGTCTGTCCTGGGCAAATGGGAGGCATTGGTAGACTATCAGCACTCCAGTGGTTTAGCTTGTATCTTCATTGCAAAGTGGGTGAATTATCAGCCCAAGTGTAAGCAGCACATGAGCTTTAGCCTAGCCCTAGGAAAGGCTAGCTAGCTCGGGTATAAATGTGCACCACAGTCAGGCCAGAGGGTTTGTGTATAGATGGGAGCCAGGTTGGGGCAACCCCTGAGTAAGACCCAAGCTAACTTTGCATTGAAGATAAGCCCTTAAATAAACCAAACCAAGAAGAGTTGAGAAAATCAGGCCTATGAATCATTATAGATATGCTAAGTAGTACTGTTGTTATCTACTAGCACTTCAGTTTTCACAGCCTATTTCGCAGTGGGCAGATGTCTACAGTATTTCACAACAAAATACTACAATATTTGGCCTTAACTGTTTTTTTTTCCCGCACAATCTCAGCAGAGATTAAAAAACTGAGCATGCATATGGCCAGATTGACATACTGTGTTGAATAGTACTTTACTCTATGAACAGATCCATTGAAATCAATGGAGCTACTCATGAAGTAAGGTGAAAGAGTGAGTTTCATAATCCGACCCAGAATGATTCTACTGTGCTTTTCAATGCAGAGTCAGGGCACATGGTAGGGCAGTGAACAACCTTGCTCTGTCATCTTCTAGATTCCTACAGGTTATGTTTGAGACACACTGGCTGGGCAGTGTGAGGAATTTGTACTGTATTCTGTGGATAAATAATGGCCACTCTGTCAACTTTTACCAGCACTAAATTCACTTCTAAAAAATTTATTAACTTAGACACTTTACATTTTCCTCTACAATACTAAAAATGGTTACCATGTTGTCCATTATAATTACTTATTGAACTCACTGACCTGTAGTTATGGAGCTGGACACCTAAATTGTCTTGTATGTACAGTCCCCATCCTCCATTCTGAGGGTACGGACTTGCGCTTCTTCATGAAAACTGTTCCATATGTCATCTCAATGTTTCAGGGAAGCAATCCTTCAGGTTAAACATTCACAAAATGTGGGTGGAGATTCCTTGGAGGTTGCGAGGGTTGTACTGGGTGGCTGTAGCATCAGAGATGCCTGTATGATCCCAGGATGAACTCATTGCAGCCACCAGAGGGTATAAGCTTGCTTGCTGATTCACTGTGCTATGAGAAGATTGGCCACCCTTTACTTTATACCCATTCTTAGTGTAAAATCTTTATAAACAAAAACGTTCTTTGTAACCCTGAAGATATATGCAGTAGTCTTCAATGTGAGAACAAAATTATGCTGTTCTACCTCTTGTTTACCCCTTCTTGTATTGTCATCTCTTCCAGTTTTTCTCAATTTACCTTTGGCATTGATGATGCAAGTAGATGAGCTACAGTTAAGCCCACATGGACTCCATTGAATTCTATGGGCACAAGGGTAGCAAATCCAGGGTCTTGGATTGCAAGCTCTTTAGGAGAAGGAATACATGTTTTATTGGTTTTGTAAAATACCTCGCACGTCTGCAGAACTATATAGGTAGTAAATAGTAATAAAGTTGATGAGTTAGGATTAAGTTTCACTGGAATGCATTGTTTCCAGAATTAGTAACACAAAACAAAATAATAAAGATAAAACAAGACTCTTCAGCAAGCTAGATCTATATCTAGCTCACAACACAGTTGTTAGACAGCCTAGCTACTCTGCCAGTCAAAAGACAATCTGAGTTTCATGGGTCACTTTTATATTCAAAATAATCTTTGAAGCTTGAGCCATTCCTTGAGGCAGGGACGGTCTGTTACGATGGGTCTGTGCAGTGCCTAGCATAGTGGGGTCCCTATCCTGAGTGGCGCCACTGGGCACTACAGTAATACAAATAATAATGCATTAATTGTTGTTGTTAAACAGTTTTTCAAAATAGATTCCCCAAGAGTTAATTCAGACTTCCTTGGCCCTGTGCTGAAACTGGGCCCCCCTAGCCACTCACAAAAGCTGACATTGCCTCAGATTTTCTCCCCTATCTGCTTTCCCTTCAGGACTGTGACTTGCATCTTTTGCCTTCTCCCTCCCTTCCTCCTCCCACTCCCATCACTCCCCATCAAAGTCTTTCCTTCTTTCCTCACTTCTCTCAACTTTTTAAAAAATTTTCCCAACTTTTTTCTTTGTTTTTAATTTTTAAAATCTTTTTAAAAGATCAACCTTTAAAAATACTTTCATTTCCTCAGATAGCACTGCAGGCTCCACAGACTGTTTCCGCTTGCTGGCGGTGGTAGGATGGACAGTCTGTGTTCTAGTCACTCAGATTCAGGAGACGAGAGGAAGTTACATGGCTTGTCTTCATAACACTTTCCACTCAAGCGTTCAGCACAAGCACAGAACCCCAGCTGGAACACCCCAAAATTATCCAGTTCACTAGGGTGTAGCAGCTGTCCTGCCAGAACCATCAATAGGCTTCACCACACCTCATTCCTTCCCCACTCATTCTTCACCCCTGCTACCAGAACAGGAACTCTCAGGAAAAGTGCTGCCCTGTGTCAGCTGTATGTGGTAGAGATGAGAAGTGTGGGAATTGCATAATACCCAGATTGAGCACTACCTTGCTCAGGAAGATAAATCAGTTATCTGCTTTACAGTGCTTAACTCTGTCTCTTGCCTTAAACATCAGTCTAGAAGATTGTCTGTGTGTGTTGTACATTTTGTTTAACATGTACCCAAGGGGCTTGAAGTCGCAGGTATCTATTCTGGCCACTCCTTTTCCACTAATGCAGGCTAACATTCGTGCCAGTAATAATCTTCCTCATTTCTTAACACTTACTTTGACTAAATAGCCATATCCTCATTTCTTGTCATTTATATATAAAAATGTGTAATGAGTAGTTATAATTATTTATATGTCAAAGGACAAAGAACGGAGGAATGGCTGGGTATGGAGTAGCATTGTAATTTTCAGGAAAGGCAAAAGTGCCAGCTGGTGATCACAGTTGCTAAATGAATTATATGGTCCAAACATTTGATGCAAACCCATTTGTGGAGTTGGAGAACCTTTACGTGGGACAACAAAACAGTTTTTTTTTCATATTTGAATCACATGGCAATTAAAATAATTACAATAAAGTGAAGTGCTTGTAAATATTTTGTAACTTAAATCTTTAAAAACACCCACACTTCTTGTTCTCTTTTAAAGACATGAGTCAGTGTCTACATTTTGCACCTTATTATGCTAGACAAACACTTTTAAAGAAGGACATGTTCAGGAAAATGCCCCGATAGAAAATATGCAAAGACAAGCAATTTTGTTGTCCTGCTCAATATTTCTGATTGCCTTTTGCAAGCTGGAATTGTCCCTCTGCTGTCTGTCCCTTTTACCCACCAGAATTTTGGCATGATGAGTTTTGCAGCATGCACATAAGCTGTGTTTAAGGCCATGTTAACAGTCCTGATAATATATCTTCTAGGTTTCCTCTACGCTCAGAACAGTACCAAACGCAGCATTAAAGAGCGGCTTATGAAGCTCTTGCCCTGCTCGGTTGCCAAAACGACATCTCCCGATATTCAAAGCAAGTTTTATTTTTCTCTTGATTTTGTTTTTAGGTTTGCATGTGTCACAAGCTATACTTTTTAAAATGATGTTGTTAACTGCTCATTTGGGAGACAAGATATCTGCTAATGACTCACACGATCTCCTGATGTTTAAGAGGTAATTCTGCAGGGGTATGTCAACTCCCAGCATTTTTGTCTTTGCTCACATTGACGTCAAGGTGTCATTGCCGTGGGTAGCTGCTGTGTATTTTTCCTCTGAAAGCTAATTAAGAATTAGAGCGACAAGGTGGGTGAGGTAATAACTTTTTATTGGACCAACTTCTGTTGGTGAAAGAGACAAGCTTTCGTGCTTACAAGTTTGAAATCATCCTCCTTTCACCCGTAGAAGTTGGTCCAATAGACGATATTACCTCACTCACCTTGTCTTTCTAATATCCTGGGACTAACACAGCTGCACCCACCCTATAAACAATGAAGAATTAGTTCACTGGATAAATGAAATGCTTGGTCTGTGTGTGGGACAAAGGTGTTATGGTTTTTAAACTGCCATTTATGGCCATCCCATAGAACAATACCAGTATAACTGATTCTGGGGAAAAGGAATTGTAACTAATTAACAGTGAACTGCTTTGGAGGTAATACTTTACAGTGCATGTGTGAGAGAAAGAGAAAAAGAAGTACTGTGACTCTATCTGTGAAAGACTAAATTGCTCAGAACCCCCTCATCCTGGTATAGTATATGGGCTAAATTGCATAGAAGTAAATCCACTTTAACAACAATAGGATCTTCCTCTATAAATTGGTCAGCATAATAACGGGTTTAAGAGTAACTTTTTGGCCCCAATTGTGAGTGGTCCAGAAGTGTAGACCTGGGGGTCCCCTTAGCCACACCCAGAATTTGAGACTTGCAGAGCACCTACACTGTCCCTGGTGTAACTGTAAGCAGCCTCAGGGGCTATTCCAATTTATAATAGATTTCCACAGCCACCAATGGGCTACCCTGGCAGCCCAAAATAGCTGGAGCACAGGGCAGTCTCTCTGTACTTCCTCCCACACACAGAGCTTTCCCCTACACGGGGGAAGGCCATTATGCTAGTCCTGTGCCACTTAGGAGAACCCTTTGTGATGGGTGGAATTCCCAGCTGGAGGGTGCTGGGATGCTTTCTTGCCCCTTTATGCCATAGGAATAATACAAAGTTTCTGGAATGCAGCACAGAATCACAGGCTGTGTGACTGTTGTATGGGACTTGGGTAAGAAATCTAAGGGTCAGCATGGAGAGGAAAGGTTAAGACCAACAATTGCAGAGGGGGTGATACTCAATTGGAGTTTAAATAGTATAATTGGAGAGGATAGAAAGTTTATAAACAAACTGGAGGAAACAGACAAGAGACAACAGGAAAGAGAGAAATAAAATCAAGTGAAAATAAGCAAAGGTTAAAAACCATAAGAAAGAAAGAAAGAAAAAAGTGAAAACAGAATAGGAATGAAAAATAACAAAAAATAAATAAAAAGAGGCAGTCAAAACAACCAAAAAGAGAGGATAAAATAGTTAGAGGTTTAATACAAAGAGAAGGAAAAATAGGTGGAGGTTAAGAACAATTAAAAGTGGAAATTGTTCAGAAGAATCCCATGCACCGCTGCAGGCTGGGGACCAACTGGCTAAGCAGCAGTTCTGCAGAAAAGGACCTGGGGATTACAGTGGATGAGAAGCTGGATAGGAGTCAGCAGTGTGCCCTTGTTGCCAAGAAGGCCAATGGCATATTGGACTGTATTAGTAGGACCGTTGCCAGCAGATCGAGAGAAGTGATTATTCTCCTCTATTTGGCGCTGGAGTATTGTGTCCAGTTTTGGTTCCCCCACTACAGAAGGGATGTGGACAAATTGGAGAGAGTCCAGGGGAGGGCAACGAAAATTATTAGGGGGCTGGGACACATGACTTACTAGGAGAGGCTGAGGGAACTGGGGTTATTTAGTCTGCAGAAGAAAAGAGTGAGGGGGGATTTGATAGCAGCTTTCAACTAACTTAAGGGAGGGTTCCACAGGGGATGGAGCAAAGCTGTTCTCAGTGATGGCAGGTGGCAGAACAAGGAGCAATGGTCTCAAGTTGCAGTGGGGGAGGTCTAGGGTGGATATTAGGAAACACTGTTTCGCCAGGAGGGTGGTAAAGCACTGGAATGGGTTACTTAGGGAGGTGGTAGAATCTCCATCCTTAGAGGTTTTTAAGGCCCGGCTTGACAAAGCCCTGTCTGGGATGATTTAGTTGTTGTTGGTCCTGCTTTGAGCCGGGGATTGGACTAGATGACCTCCTCAAGTCTCTTCCAACCCTAATATTCTATGATTCTATGAAATTAGGTTTGGAGTTGAATACAGTGTGATAGAAAACCTCTCACATTGTATTCATTCATAAGTTGTCTCACTACCGACTGATCCTGAAGAGTATTACTCACTTGAGGAGTCCCATTTAAGTCAACAGGAGATGATGTTGTCCAATGGATAGGGCCTAATCTGAGTATCAGGAGACTTGGTTTTTATTCTTGGCTCAAAAACAATGAGGAGTCTGGTGGCACCTTAAAGACTAACAGATTTATTTGGGCATAAGCTTTTGTGGGTAAAAACCAGATGCATGGAGTGAAAATTACAGATACAGGCATATATATATATATATGAAGAGAAGGGAGTTACCTTACAAGTGGAGAACCAGTGATGACAAGGCCAATTCAGTCAAGGTAGATGTGGTCCACTCCCAATAATTGAGGAGGAGGTGTCAATACCGAGAGGGAAAATTGCTTTTGTAGTGAGCCATCCACTCCTAGTCCCTATTCAAGCCCAAATTAATGGTGTTAAGTTTGCAAATGAATTGTAGCTCTGCAGTTTCTCTTTGAAGTCTGTTTTTGAAGTATTTTTTGTTGAAGGGTGGCTACTTTTAAATGTGTTATTGAATGTCCAGGGAGATTGAAGTTTTCTCCTACTGGCTTTTGTATATATGTTTTATATGGTAACATACAAAAAGCCAGTAGGAGACTGTGATACTTTCCCATCTTTACAAAATGCTTTGTGATCTAAAACTGAAAACAACTGAACATTGGTATTAATCATGACTATAGGTTTGCAATTTAAGCTGTTAAGAGAGCAACCTTTCTGTATACCTGTGAAGAGCCTAGCATGCTTCTTGCTAGGCTAGGCTTCTGTTTTTCAGGGTTTATTAATTTCATTTTTCAGGGGTTATTTTTAGCAATTTTTGAGTTTTTTTGTAAATGTCAAAAAATCAGGGAGTTTGGGGGCTTTCTCTGTATATATTGTAATGAGTAATCTCTTTGTAATGTTCCCTAGTGTGGTTTAGCATGTACTATTTCAAAAAGCAGTATGTTAAAGTGCACTAGGGAACCTTTAGTGTCTAGCAGGGTCTACATAGACCAATTAATGAGTAATATGTTAGTGTGCTTTAGAATCACACTCCCCTAGTTCACAATACTGCTCCATGGAGACCAGCCCTTAGGTACAAGTAATGATTTACAGTGTTTTTCTGGTGTTTATTGGATAAATATCGATTTTGGTGGGCGTTTTTGTATCAGGGTGTCTTTCAGTGTTTATCAGTTAAAACGTAAAATTATAAACCCTATATACAAGTAATAGTAATCTGCCCTCCCACCAATAAAATGGATTGTTGCACAAACAATAAAAAAAAATTTACAAAGAATTTTTTAGCATGATACTTGCACTTGCTTGCTAATAAGTGGTGTTGTACACCAAGTAAGGTAAGTTGAAGTAAAACTTACATAACTTAAAACTTACTTACTCACATCCGATGAAGTGAGCTGTAGCTCACAAAAGCTTATGCTCAAATAAATTGGTTAGTCTCTAAGGTGCCACAAGTACTCCTTTTCTTTTTGCGAATACAGACTAACACGGCTGCTACTCTGATAAAAGTTAACTGTATTTGGGAACAGAATATTAAAAAGGGACCTTGGAGTCAGTATCTTTCTTTGTGCTTTAGTCAGTAATACAGCACTAATTTTAAGTTTCAAGGCAACTGAAGACACTCATCATCACTATTTATTATCACCTTTTGACATAACTGCTATTGGGTTTGGCCAGACAGCATTTCAGAGTTCTAGAAAGAAAGTGAGCATTACCAAAACATAATTTGTTGTGTATATTGTGAACTCTTAAGTGACTGTAAGGGATATAATTTCAAAACGAGTACTTGATGACCATAAAAACAGGCATGCACACAATTGTGTGCATTAAATCTTAATTTCTTTGCTCAACTCAGATAATATTGTATGGAAAATGGATAGGTACTTGCATGCATAATGGCCCCAATTCAGCATTCTATCCATGTTCAGCAAAACATTTAAATATGTGCTTTATTTTAGCTATGTGCTTAATTCTCATTACTTTAATGCAACCTAAACCCAGGTTTAAAGTTAAGTACACATCCTTGCCAACTCTCTGAATTTTTACACTAGTGACATGCTTTTGGATGGAGCTGGAGCCATTCTTGCAATGACCCAAGAAGCTCCAGCCCTCTGATGGACTTGTTGGCCTCTTAGGGCAGAGTAAGAAGTTGGAGATGCTGTAGACAGAGCTCTCTCCCTCCCTATAGCAACCCAAAGTATTCTCACATGAGCAGAGAGGGAGCAAAATAAGCCCAGCCAGCTCAGGGTGGCTCTCCTTCCTTCCTTCCCTCCTCCTTTGACAACCAGTGCTTCTACTCTGACCCTCTCCCTCTCCTTCCCTGCAGCACCCTGTCTGGGAAGGGGTAGAGTAGAGCAGTGGTTCTCAAAGCCGGTCCGCTGCTTGTCCAGGGAAAGCCCCTGGTGGGCCGGACCAGTTTCTTTACCTGCCGCGTCCACAGGGTTTTGAGGTTTGGCCGATTGCGGTTCCCACCGGCTGCGGTTCACCGCTTCAGGCCAACGGGGGCTGCGGGAAGCGGCGCGGGCCAAGGGACGTGCTGGCCACTCTTCCCGCATCCCCCATTGGCTTGGAGCGGCGAACCGCAGCTGGTGGGAGCCACATTCCACTGAACCTGTGGACATGGCCCTGACCTGCCAGGGGCTTTCCCTGAACAAGCGGTGGACCGGCTTTGAGAACCACAGGAGCAGAATGAAAAGCTGGGGGAGCTGCCAACAGCCTAGAAGAAGGAGAAGAGATCCCACTGCATCATTCTCCCGGGCATCGGAGAGGAGCAGAAGTGAGACTGTTGAACTGATGCTGGGAGTAGAACTAATATGGGTGGGCTGAAGTAATGGGGTGAAGGCTGGATAGGAGATGGGTAAATGTGGGAGTGATTGCTTCTGCAGCAGGGGCCAAAATCACCTGACCCAGTACATTTGGGAGAGAGAGCCACGTGAATTGTCACACATTGGGAATAGGTAGGGGAGTTCAAAATCAAGACAGATTTCCTCTCTCTCCCCTCCCCCCCCCCAAAAAAAAACACAACAAAACTACAAGATAGTCTTCCTTTTAAAAAAATCTTATGAATTTTTAGGGTCTTAAGGTTGGCAGTACTTAAGTGCTTTGCTGAATGACTTAAGTACGTGCTTAAATGCATTGCTGAATTGGGACCAAATTGAGGGATGATGTACAGAGAATAAATAGTTTTTGTGCATGCTGTCTGGAGAGGCTCACAAGCAAGAATACCAACCTCAGGACAGTCTGTCAAGAAGCAGGCCACAAACCCCAAACTAGTTGTGAGTTTTCTACTTAGATTTGATCAACCAAGTAACAAGTGTAAACTCCTCAGGCAATATACATGGAGTCACAGACAGTCCCCAGGGGCATTTCGGTCTATCTTGCCACTCAGGCAAGATTGACTTTGTGATAGAACATAAGAACAGCCATACTGGTCAGACTAAAGGTCCATCTAGCCAAGTATCCTGTCTTCCGACAGTGGCCAATGCCAGATGCGCCAGAGGGAATTTACAAAACAGGTAATCATCAAGTGATCCATCCCCTGTCACCCATTCCCAGCTTCTGTCAAACAGAAGTTAGGGCCACCATCCCTGGCTAATAACCACTGATGGACCTATCCTCCATGAATGTATCTAGTTCTTTTTTTAACCCTGTTATAGTCTTGGCCTTCACAACGTCCTCTGGCAAGGAGTTCCACAGGTTGACTGTGCGTTGTGTGAAAAAAACCTTCCTTTTGTTTGTTTTAAACCTGCTGCCTATTAATTTCATTTGGTGACCCTTTGTTCTTGTATCTTGTAATAACACGTCCTTATTTACTTTCTCCACACCACTCATGATTTTATTGACCTCTAACATATCCCCCCCTTAGTCGTCTCTTTTCCAAACTGAAAAGTCCCAGTCTTATTAATCTCTCCTCATACGGCAGCCATTCCATAGTCCTAATCGTTTTTGTTGTCCTTTTCTGAACCTTTTCCAAGTCCAATATATCTTTTTTGAGATGGGGCGACCATATCTGCACGCAGTATTCAAAATGTGAGCATACCATGGGTTAATATAGAGGCAACATGATATTTTCTGTCTTATTATCTGTCCCTTTCGTAATGATTCCCAACATTCTATTCGCTTTTTTGACTGCCGCTGCACATTGAGTGGATGTTTTTACAGAGAACTATCCACAATGACTCCAAGATCTCTTTCTTGAGTGGTAACAGCTAATTTAGACCCCATCATTTTACATGTATAGTTGGGATTATGCTTTCCAATGTGCATTACTTTGCATTTATCAACATTAAACTTCATCTGCCATTTTGTTGCCCAGTCACCCTGTTTTGAGAGATCCTTTTGTAGCTCTTTGCAGTCTGCCTGGGACTTAACTATCTTGAGTAGTTTTATATCATCTGCAAATATTGTAACCTCACTGTTTACCCTTTTTTCCAGATTATTTATGAATATGTTGAATAGGACTGGGCCCAGTACAGACCCCTGTGGGACACCACTGTTTACCTCTCTCCTTTCTGAAAACTGACCATTTATTCCTACCCTTTGTTTCCTATCTTTTAACCAGTTACCAGTCCATGAGAGAACCTTCCCTCTTATCCCATGACTGCTTACTTTGCTTAAGAGCCTTTGGTGAGGGACCTTGTCAAAGGCTTTCTGAAAATCTAAATACACTATATCCACTGGATCTCCCTTGTCCACATGCTTGTTGACCCCCCTGAAGAATTCTAGTAGATTGCTGAGGCATGATTTCCCTTTACAAAAACCATGTTGACTGTTCCCCAACAAATTATGTTCATCTATGTTCATCTGACAATTTTGTTCTTTACTATAGTTTCAAGCAGTTTGCCCAGTACTGAAGTCAGGTTTACTGGCCTGTAATTGCCAGGGTCACCTCTGGAGCCCTTTTTAAAAATTGGTGTCACATTAGCTGTCCTCCAGTCATTTGGTGCAGAAGCTGATTTAGATGGTCACTTTACACCAAAGATCACAAAATACTCTGAGGTTACTCTGAGTCCCAAGGGACCAGTCACTTACCTGAGGTCAATTCGCACCTTTGATGACACGCTGACGATAGTGCTTGTAGCCAATCCTGTAACAAACTAACTAAAGGTTTATTAACAGGGGAAAATAAATTAGTCATTTACAAGGTTAAAGCAGGTCACACACACACAGACACACAGACACACAAATGAGTTAGTCTTAAATTCTAAATGATGATTGAACTTCTATAATAAGCAAACTTTATATGTCTTGGGCTAACCCAAGCTAAATAGCTGGGGAATCCTTGTTTATGCTTATGAATTCAAGCCGCATAGGAATAATAAGCTCTCTTCAAATGACATTTTTATTTCCTTCCCCCAGTATTCAAGCTGTGATGGCACCTTCTTCAGGGCTGTGGAGGAAGCAATCAATGAAGTCTTTTGTCCGCAATGGCTTCTCTGATGTCTGTAGACCTCAGAGATAATACCTCTTGTGGTGAACTGGTATTTCACACTTGGTAATTCTTCGCCTGTGACTGTGGGGTACTTACAGTCTTAACAACCATTTTTATAGTTACAGAGCAAACATTAAATATTCCCCTATTCCATGGGATACAGATATTATATGTTTCAGAGTAGCAGCCGTGTTAGTCTGTATCCGCAAAAAGACAAGGAGTACTTGTGGCATCTTAGAGACTAACAAATTTATTTGAGCATAAGCTTTCGTGAGCTACAGCTCACTTCATCGGATGCATTCAGTGGAAAATACAGTGGGGAGATTTATATACACAGAGAACATGAAACAATGGGTGTTACCATACACGCTGTAACGAGAGCGATCAGGTAAGGTGAGCTATTATCAGCAGGAGAGCCGGGGAAGGGGTAGAGGAGGGGAACCATTTGTAGTGATAATCAAGGTGGGCCATTTCCAGCAGTTGACAAGAACCTCTGAGGAACAGTGGGGGGGGAGGGGAGAATAAACGTGGGGAAATAGTTTTACTTTGTGTAATGACACATCCACTCCCAGTCTTTATTCAAGCCTAAATTAATTGTACCCAGTTTGCAAATTAATTCCAATTCAGCAGTCTCTCATTCCATAAAGTCTAAACATTGAATACTGTGGTAAATCCAGGACAAACAGCTACAAAAAAAGAGAGGGGTAGTAATTAGTCCCAGGGGATTAAAAGGCCTCTCCCTGTCCATGGAGGAGATAACCCGGGGAAATAAGGTTCAGCTGCAAAAGGGGTTGCTAGGGAGCTAATTAGGTTCAGCTGGCTCCAACTGCTGGAGACCTTTTTAAACCCTCCCCAGGGTGGAGTGGGAGAGAAGCTGCCAGTAGGCTAAGGGTAGGAAGACACTGAATCCTTCCAGGAGGGGAGGCTGCACTCCCTCCCCAGAAGGGAAGGAAAACAAACACAAACGACTGATCAGGGAAAGGAATAAGGGGACCCTGTGCTACTTGTAAGGATTTTGCCTTGCCTAAGTCAGTGTCTCAAAGGCTAAAAAGGACTGAGTCTGCTGAGGAGGACAAGGTACTTTGCCACAATACATACATGATATCTATTTTAATTATACTAACATACAGGTGAGACAGATTGGTTTCCAGCTATGTATCTGTCAATATTCAGGGAGGCCCAGGGCCTTGGCATGAGCTGACACCTGGTCTGCTAGCATCACACCTGTGCTTGAATGCTTGACTGAATTGGGACCAAAAATGTACCAAAAATCAATAGTTTTTGTGCATGCAGTTACTTGATAGCAATATACACATTTGGATTTATGTACACAAATGTGTGCATATGTAATTTGGGAGGTACAACTTATTGCTCAGCTTTTGGAAATATTTCTCTAAATGCCACTGTTTAAAGACTAAGTTTGAGTATTTTATATTACTGTTAACCTTTTCCCTCATTTGGTGAACTGAAAAATTTTCAAAACATAGCTCATCTGGCAGATAATTTCTGAAACCAGTGTAAAAAACCACTTTAAAAATAGAAGAGTATTACAACTCTAAGAATACTTCGCATAAAACTTTAAGTGGTAAATGTGTGCCAGTTTCTCTCTCTTAGGTCATTTAATATGTATCCTGACATTTCCTGTACAAAAACCAATTAAATACTTTAAGACCTTACGCTCTAGAATCTAGAGAATTGATATGGGCAGTTTTAACTTTTATTAATGCCACTAAAATTGTGAGCCCTTTGTATATAAATACATGTACTTTCACAAAGTTTCACTGCGTATTTAAGAATGTAGGTTTTCTGCCTCAGGCCAGGTCTACACTCTAAACTTACATCGGTAGCACTACGTTGCTTGGGATGCAAAAAATCCACAGCGCTGAGCGACACAGTTATGTCAACCTCACGCCCAGTGTAGACAGCACTGTGTCAACAGGAGGGCTAAGTAGCGTCTTCACTGAAGCGCTAAAGCAGCACAGGTGCACCGCTGCAGTGTTTTAGGTGCCCTCAGACTCCAATTTGTGTGATTCTGTAGCCAACATATGACAAAAAAAAAAATACTGAATACTAAATGTAACACCAGATAAGTAATATTTCTGAAATACAACACTTTCAGTCAGTGTAATTTGTTCTTTATAAAGAAGTCTCACTGTGGTCTTGTTTACTGAGAAGTTATTGGTATAAAAGAACACAGAAATACAGTGTGACAAGTGTATTCGACTAAATTTCTTATTAATATAGAGCCCATCACCACACTATTGTCAAAATTGTATTTGATAAATCATTAAAATGCAATATACATTTTTAGTGTTAAAGAAGAACCCAGACAGTGTTCAGTATTTCAGTGTCTGTGTTTGCCTCTTGCCTTACCATTTACTGTATGGATTAATTTATCTTGTATTAAAGCTAGTAAAGTCTCTTTAGGCTGTCAAATTGTTCACAAATAGCTGCTTAGAGTGTGCATTTCTGGCAAAAGTCTGTAACTGCCTAAGGTATGGCCCATTTAAATGTGTAAATCAGGACATAAAGTACTGGTAACTTTTCAA
This sequence comes from Chelonia mydas, assembly GCF_015237465.2. Taxonomy (NCBI): domain Eukaryota; kingdom Metazoa; phylum Chordata; order Testudines; family Cheloniidae; genus Chelonia; species Chelonia mydas. The sequence goes on from NC_057852.1 coordinate 108,738,632, forward strand.
CAGTTGCTTGTTCTCAGGTTGCTTCCTTAGTCAGTTTAATCTAAACACTAAATTTGACATGCAATTAGTGGAAGATTTCAGTAGTGTGAATGAAGGTGACCTTTAAGGCCTGGTCCTTTTCTTCCACTGCAATAATTAGTAAATATACCATTCATATACAGTATAGGTAAATTTTTACATATAAGGGAAAGATTTGTTTTTATGCAAAATTATAATATTCACTATTAAGTCCTTGTAGTTGGGGGTGGGGAGGCACAAAAGTAGCCTTTATGTTCTCCATTCCTTGGCCGGCTATGTGCCAGCCCCATCCTTTAGGGTTCATTTTTCAAGCTTTTCTGTGCCACCATGAGGACTAGAAACTTTGTTTGAAAAAGGAAGCTGAAGTTCTCATTCAATCCCATGATTCCAAGAACTGGGGCTTTAAGAAAATGACCACATATCATCGGACTTATGATAAAATTATGAGTTAGCTACACTGATGATAGGCTGCAAAGTGGAATGTCTTATAGAACTTTATAAACAGTAAGAGTAATAAGTAGCAGAGTAAACCTCTAAAGAAACCCTTGGGTGCTGCAAGAAGTATTTTTGTGTCTTTCCTTTGAGTAAAAGGCCCCAGAATGGGACTATTGGGAACCATGTTGTTGATAATTCCATCTTCCAGATGAAAAGTAAAATCGAGGCATGCCCTACTCACTTGTGTTCACTGAAGATTCCTTGGTACTAGGGTGTTCACCCTGTTTAGATTTAGCCAACATACTCAAGCGATGTTTTTATTTGTTGTGTAGCAGAATTCTTTCTGTAGATTTGAATGACTGTGTTACTGTTTGTTTCCCTTTACAGACACTTTTGTGTAGCGGTGCTGACACAGATAAGTAATGGCTTGGAGAAACCAAAAATGCAGATTCCTGAAACCCAAACACATGCTTCTCAGGGTCCCATTATAAAATGTGGGAGTTTTTTAGGAATAGACTGGATCTGCTGTTTGATACAGTCATGTTTTATTATGCCACTGGAAGAATACAAAAGTCCTGCTTCTCAGGAACTTATCATGTGATCCTTAGCCATATTCAGCACCCTTAACTTCCACTGAAGTCAGTGATTGCTCAGCACCTTTGACAGTCAGACCCTTAATGATCAAACTGACACTGATTTCCATGCAAGAAGGACGAGGCCCTAGAAGTCCTTTTGCTGAATTAATTCCTGTGCACAATCTTCATACTGCAAACCAGTGTAAATAAAATTTGATTTTTGTAAAAATGTATAACTTAGGCTTAGACCTTGCATGGCAAGTTCCAGCAAATTTTCACAGGCCATTTATCGAGAAAATTAGGGTTTGTAATGGAAGTGCCTACAAACTCCTGAATACTGAATGGCGGAGCTAACTGTTTCTTGTATTGTAAGAATGCAAGATTTAATTTTCAAATGCAAATTAAAAGATTTGAATTGTATTGGGGAGAAAAAAGCCTTTAATTTTTAATTGAGAATATTCTAATCTTCAGTGTGCCATGCATAATTATTGTCATAAACAAGAGTAGCATATTATTGTACTAACTGGATATAATGGCATCTGTAAATAAGTGATCTAAGTAGAACAGTTCTTTGCTTCTTAGCATGATAAATCTTTCTGCATACAATGAGAACTGGAAAGTTTGACATGAGCATCTTCAATATGTAAAGTCAGTAGAGAACAGAGGATACAGACAGGAGTGGAGGATACAGACAACAGTGGAGCAGGCTACAGTGAAGATATAAACAGCTTATGAGAATCAATTTTTGATGTCCCATACCATTTCTGTCCTGCATCACTGACATCCTATTTGAATCAAATCACAATGTCTAGAAAAAGTCTTTGTCACCATCATGATAATAATGGATTCTAAAATACTGGAGTTATATTTTGGAATACAATTCCTTTCCTAAAAAAAAAACTACTGATGCAGTAACTCTTTCTTCTAGGTGTATTATCACCTTAGATATCTCACACAACTGGGTACTCCTAGCATCACACAATTTAAAAGGCCAAAATCATCCTTCATTTACTTCTATGCAAGCCCAATGACTGTAAAGGTATAGACCCAATGAGCCAAATCCTAGGCCCAACTGCTACTGTAGCCGGTAGCCCTCAGAAACTGCAGAACTTGATTTGGCATTATGCTCAACAACTTGAAAAGAGTCTGAGCATAACAACTAATTTGCTTAAAATAGAGCAAATTGCAATCATCTTCATCTTTGTTATGGAAATGAGGTTTGCAGAGACACTGCAGATTCCAGCATACAGTAGTCCATCTTGATCTGAACAGAGGCTGCTCAGAATGAGATGTATCATTGTATTCTGAAAGCCTTAGTCTGTGTGTGCCTCATTTCAATCTTTCAGATGTTGGTGGCCACATAGTACATGGTATCTTTTGGCTGGATTTGGGCTTGGAACCTGCCTTTCAGCTACCCTTACTATAAGTCTTACCTCCAAGGCATCACCAAAAGAGTTCTGTCTGATGTTACAAAATCTTTTTTTTTTTTTTTAAATATCTCTTTGAGGCAGCAATTCTGGAAATGACCCCAAAAGCCAGACAGCACAAACCAGATGCAAAAAAAGAGGAATCTTGGGAACTAGAGCTGGATAAACAATTTATTTGCAAGCAATTATCTAATGAAGGTCACCCTTGTGAATCATTCTGGACAGGATTGTCATTTTGAAAGGATTTTAATTTCTGTGAATTAATTCTTTAACAGTAGGTAGTCACTAAAGACTTCAGACATTGTCACCTAAATCACATAATATTATTTTTACTTCATGACTGGATGACTGAAACATTTAAGCAGAGGAATAATGATGAGCAGTGAATAATGAATACTCTTGTTTGCTCACAAATATCCTTATTTCCATGATAATGCTGGGCAGTTTATATGAAGAACGGCCATTTCCCTAAGTACAGTGAATGCAAATTTGTCCATGCAAATGTTCCAGAACAGTGGAGAAAAGAGGGCATGAGCATAGCTGTTTGAAATGTGAACTAATGTTGTGAACGCTGTTATTACAGCTCTGTCTAAGGTTACCATAGCAGCTGAGCGCCTCATAATCTTCAATGTATAATATCCCTGTGAAGTATTCTCATTTTGCATATGGGTTTCTGAAGCACAGAAAGACTAAGTGACTTGCCTGAGGCACAGAAAGGTCTGCAGTGAAGCAGAGAATTTAACCCTCATTTCCCAAGATCTCAGCTAGTGCCTTACCCATTGGACCATCCTTCCTCTGGTGGACACCAAACATTTCCAAAACTATTCACATTTTTGAAGCACGTTTTTCTTTCTTTCTTTCCTTCTCCCAAATTCTTCTTTAAAAGTTAGATCTTCTGTTCTAGTGCCAGCAGCAACGTCTTTCTGCCAGAAGGCTTGGGCAACACAGTGCAATTACATTAAGTGGGACAGCTGAGTTTACAGTCATCTTGTGTGTGTTTATGTATTACAGGGGATGGGCTGTTTTTTAAACTGGGGTTTCATTTTTATTGTTTGGTTGAAATCAACCTCCTAACGTCAATTTTCAGCCTGGCAACTGGAAGTCACTGTTGTAGCAAATGTCGGAACAAAAAATGGCCTGGCAGTGAGAGCTTCCTAAAGTGTAACAATACTAAAGCAATGTGTTTAAAAATGTTTGATCATGGAAAAATAGACTTATTAAAATTTCCCAGTAATACTGTATGGGCCTTCTGAAACAACGATGTCTCTGCATTTTGTGCTTTCTATGAGCTAAGAATTGTTATGTATGTTTTTTTTTTTTTTGGCTCAGATTACATATCTATAGAGGGATCAACTATTACACTAGAACAAGGTAGTGAATTTAATAAATTCGTCCTTAGAAATTACACTCTGCTGTGATTATTTCAAAATATTGTGAAACACTTATTTTAAAATATGTCTAGTGCTGGGATCAGAGGCATGAAGCAACAATACAACTCTCAGCACAGTATTTGTCATGTAAAGGCCTTTTCTGCAACTTTATTGAACTTTTTACTGTAAAATTGTAACTCAAACAAGTTAATCAAACGGTTATCTGCCAGTTCTCACTCCTTGTAATCTCAAGCTCTGCTGGAAGCCTTGAAGGTCTACAAGTGCTCAAGTTGGCAAACCCCCAACTAGCTTCCCACCCATGTAAAGACAGGATTACCCAGGAGGCTACCTTGTACCTATATACAGTGGTGAGGTCTACCTCAGTTATGAAACGCCAACACGTACATGCTCCAGCCCAAAGCTGCAAACCCCCATTCATTAAACTAATCAATGGGTTAGAAGATTCCTGTAGCTAGATCCTGGTGACAATGCTACTTTGTGAAACTTGAGTTATTTTTGCTATCATAAAATCATAAGCATTAGAGACAGAAAAAGACCTATTAGGGAGGTCATGCATAACCTTGCAGGATTCTTCCTTGCTGTGCATTATTATTATTTAAAATATTTATATAGTCCCAGCGTACTCATCAGGATTGGGTCCTCATTGTATGAGGTGCTGTCCAACCATAGAAGTAGACACAATCCCTGCCCCCAGGAGCTCACAATGTCATCTTTCCTCAATGTTGTAAATGCCTTTTTCGTAAAGAGTCTAATTTAATATTTCTATTTATGCAATGAGCAGGTATTTGTGTGTCACATATTCTTGTTGAGCTTTCTTTCTGTTCTGTAGACAGCGTAGAAGATGAAATGGAAATAGCCACTGTGCGGCATCGGCCTGAAGCTCTTGAACTGCTGGAAGCACAGAGCAAATTCACAAAGAAGGAACTTCAGATCCTGTATAGAGGATTCAAGAATGTAAGCACTTCCTTTCTGACTTTTTATTGTCACCTTAAGTAGCACGCAACCCACAACAAAATCAGAAATGGTATATGAATGGAATGCATAATGAAAGTGTTTGTGGATTTAAATAACAAGATATTATGTATCTGGTCAATTTAGTAAGATAAAAAGATACTGGTTTGCCATAAACAAGATAAGCTTATGCATACATTGAACATCTTAACTGTTCAATTTGTAGGAGACTTTTATTGTTTATGGTTAAGTATTGATAGATATGCTCTAGATATACAAAAGTTTGCTTAATGAGAAATAAGTCCATGCCAAACTCTGGATAGAAAAACATCAGAATTTTATGGAAGTTCTGATCCAAATTTGGCTCCGGCACTAAGTTATGGTCCTTATCTCTACAATAGACTAAATCACAAACCTAAATCTGAACGTCTTCAAACTGTGTGAAAGTTTGGAAATGGGTTTGGATCTAAACTGTGCACCTTAAGCCCATCTCAAAGTTTAATAGACATACTGTTTTAGAGACAAAAATGGAAAAAAGTGTGGTTAGACCATAGACTCATATTCTTCTTCTCCTAACTCTGCCATTCATTTGCAGTGTTATTTTTGGCAAGTTATTTAACGTCTGTTTTCATCGGTTTACTCAGCAGGATGATATCTACCTCACAGAAGTAATGTGAGGCTTAATTATTTAATGTATGTGAATCATTTTGAGATTCTTACATGAGCCACTATGTAAGTGCAAACTTCTGTTGTTGTTCCTAAATAATAAATTGTTTTAAACTGTAGTATGAAACAGGTAGTGGCTGTAACTCTGATGAACAATTTTTTGTGTTTCTTTGTGAATTTCAAATAGGTTTCTTTTACATTCACTGGATTACATAAACTATCCTACTACTAGCTATTTTAACATGCACAGATGAGTCACTTTTAACCAAAGACATAAGACTTGTTTCTCCACTATCTTCTTGCACCTTATTTTATCATTTAAACCTGGTTTATCATTTACACAAAGTGGTTATAAAACAACATCAAATCAAAATGGTAGTATTTTGCACAAACTAAATCAGAGGGAGTTACATGTGTATCTGAAAGCAGTTATTGTCCCACAGTTATTTCTGAATCTAAGCCCTTCATTGTCTACCAGAAAGTATCAAGAGGTGTGTTTTGTTTTTTGTTTTTTTGTTGGTTTTTTATTTTGGATTATTTTATTAATGCTTTTATATGGCATTATGTGCAATTAACATTGAGCCAAGATGGTTGATTTTGAATGAGCTTGAATAATATGAATTGGAGTTGTTCACAGTCATCAGTGAGCAATTTCCAGTCACTGAGCTGAGTCCTGTGTTTAGATGAATGCAAAAATATATGCAGCCTTCTTTTATGACCCTGTTGATTTAGTTTTTCTTTTGACCTTCACTTGGCATTTACTGTAAAAATGAAATATAAGAAGTTAAATGTAGTACCACTAAGAGCATACTGATAGCACAATGACAAAATGTAGTATAATCATTTTTTTTTTAATGGCAGGCACTTGGAAGAAACAGTAAACTTACAGATTTTTTAGCTTTCATATATTCTGTAATGAAAGAAGTCTAGCTGAAATTTCTTCTTAAACAAAATTTTCACTGAAAAATCCAAATACAAATAAAATACAGTCAGACCGTTAGGGCATCCTGACTGAATATCATTTCTGAAACCAGTGGGTATCTGACATTGGTATTGTAGTGATTAAGAGTGATTGCTCTTACAAGCTTTCCAACTTCTTTAGATAACTAGAAAACATTTCCTTGTTCTTCACAGTATTCTCTAGCTATTGCAAATCCTGAGGTAATGTTCTCTATCTGAGGCAGTGGTTCCCAAACTTGTTCTGCCGCTTGGGCAGGAAAAGCCCCTGGCGGGCCGGGCCGGTTTGTTTACCTGCCATGTCTGCAAGTATGGCCGATCGCAGTTCGCTGCTCCAGGCCAATGGGAGCTGCTGGAAGTGGCAACCAGTACGTCCCTCAGCCCGCGCCACTTCCAGCAGCTCCCATTGGCCTGGAGCAGCAAACCGCGGCCACTGGGAGCCGCAATCAGCCAAGCCTGAGGACGCGGCAGGTAAACAAACCGGCGCAGCCCGCCAGGGGCTTTTCCCGCACAAGCGGCGGAACAAGTTTGGGAACCACTGATCTAAGGCATAATTGGAAAGGTTTTAAGAACTGTAAGGTGAGCAAATTGTGGCTTCCTGTATGTTACCAAAAGAGCACTTTCTAGCTTTTTTTTTAGTCTTTTTGGATCTGAATATTTTTCTTGAACGTAAACATGTATGTAGAAAGTGTTGGTTATAAGGAAATATTATGAGCTTTTTCAGTAAAGCCTAAAACGGGAGTTCCATTCCTTATACTTATTTTCCTCTTTTACATTCCAAGATGCATCATATGTTTTTATCATGGTAATACAGCCTTCCTCAGATGTTTCATTCCCTTATCGTCCATGATGATCCAAAAGATGCAAGTTTTGAATATCTGGAGTTAATGAACATGAGCTGCAGTTTTTCTTTATTCAGTTTATTGTGGTAAACTGATCAGTAGTCTCCAAAACTGCTGCAACGGATGTTTCAATCTTACAGACTGTTAGGAAAGTAACATCTGCCACAGCAACAGAAGCTAGCCCAAGCCACAGAATTCAGAACTGGATTCTTTCCAAAGTTCACAGTTGAATCTGGGGTTTCGTTTCTATATATTGCAGTGATAAATTCTAGCTGCAAAGTTTGGTGCTGGGGCCAAAGATCCCCAACTTTCTTGAAGCATGAGTGGGTCAAGTGCACCTCTACTACACAGATATCTCACATAGACTAATATTTGTGGCTCACTACGTCTATTCTATCATCTTTACACATTTTATCAAATGGAATTCAAGCAGCCTTAGCAGATACAGGACTCCAATGTTGTCGTCAGAATGCTTTCTACAGATCTGACTCTGGATGTTTTTGCCCCTGTGCTGATTGGCTGTTTGTTCCAACTACATCCCACACAGTCGTCTCACTCCACCTGCCCTCCATGCTCTCCTCCTTTCTTGTCTCCCTCTTCTTCCCTGCCCAATCCCCCTTACCTAACTCCCTTCCTTTGTCTCTCCCTTTACCAAATCTTCTCCCAACAAAACTACACTCTCAAACTCACACACAAAAATGTGGCGCTAACATGATATTTGTAAACCATCATGCTGGTTCTTTTCATTTCCCCCACACCTTGTCTGTTGTGTATACTCAGGGTTTGCCTGATTGGGAAAGTTATATTGGTATAATTATGTGAATTTAAATTCACAACTTAGCTTATACCAATGTAACCCCCCTCCCCAGTGGAGACTCTTTTTCTTATAAAAAGGAGATGCTTCCTTTTTCAGATTAACTTATGTTGCTTGTGGACCCTACATAGAGAGGAGGTAAGTCAATTTACTTAACAATTCTGTGCTACAGAGTCCCTCTTTCTGACTTAAAGTATTTGCAGAGACCATGAATTCTTATCCTGGCAAGAGCTTGATTTACTATAGGAACCTTCTAAATACAAAAAGTTGAAATTGTAATAGGATTCACTTTCTTTTTCTTAGGAATCCAGTACCAGCCTTTACCATAAGACAATTATGCACACACACAATTAATAATTTCAAATTCCTTTTTATGAGTAACATTCTAAAGATAAACTATTACAGCACAGCAGTTACAATGTACCCTAGTGAGACTAACATTACTGACTAGAGATTTCTTGTTTTTCTTTCACATGAAGAATGTAACACGGTGCCTAGTCCCTTACAAAATAAATACCGGGACTGGGACTTCTGACAATCCGCGATCTTCTGCTTCCTCATAGGCCCACCCTAGGTATTATAGTGAGAGTTAAATAAAACATTTAGTTGTACCACATAAACAACACCAAATAAGAGAGGAAAAAAAACTTGGTGATCGTGTGTGAGCCCACAGCTACAGTTATCTCGAGTTCAATGATGTAATAATACACCTCACAAAGACATTTGGCCTCCGATCTGCAATTCCTCCTTTATACTGTTTTCCCAATGTCAATCCCACTGACTTCTGTAAAATTATAGGAAGCTGTATTGAGATCCAACCCTAGGATGACCATATTTCCCAAAAGGGAAAATGGGGCTGGCCTGAGCCCTTACCCACCCGCCCTTCCCCATGCAGGGCTGGTGTCACTGCTCTCCCAAGCTCTGCCTGTCGTCCTCCCCCTCCCTCTGCCCCCCCCCCCCCCCCCCCCCGTGGCGAGGCTGGGGCTGGCATTGCTGCTCGCTCGAGCCCTACCTGCCCCTTGCCTCTCCCCCCACCCCCTCCACGGGGCTGGCATCACCACTGGCCCCCCCTGCATGTTCCTCCACACATCACTTTTTTGATGAAGTTGGGCATTTGTCCCATTTGCTCTTGCCAACTTAATCAGTTCTCTTGTATTTCTGTTTATCCGAATGACACAGGAGGGAATACATCATTGGGTCCCAATCATGAAAGGAATAAAAAGTGATATCCTGTATAATTATGCCCAGTGTATGCCTGCAAGCTACTTCCATAGTTCTGCTTGAGTGTAGATGAGAAAGATGTTATCTGAATCAAGTGTTTTTGTAATGTGCATGACATTTAAGAGGTTTGAGCAATTTGTTGTTGTTTAATTAAAAACTAAGTAAGCCTTCAAAGACATTTTAATCAATTGGATTTCCTTATGCAAGCGAATTACATTGGGCGGTACGATGATCGGCCGAGTTGACATTCTCACCATCACAGCACCCATCATAGAATAGTTCATGCGGTAGAAGCAGAAAGTCAAGGAATGAGTCTTTGAGTTTATGTGGCTGCTTTGGATTGCTTTAGAGAGGGTTACCCTGATAGAACATCACCTCTGCTGCAATGTTCGGGAGAGAGAAATAGAGGCTGATTGTAGAAAAGGAGCTAGAAGCACTCATTTAGCTTTATGGGGATGGGCTGTTTGGGTCATGGCCATGGCTGCTAGGGCAACACTTAAAGGACGAGAGGCAAGAGATGAAAGGAAATGTTATGTGAGGGGGTGGGAGATGATCCCAGATGAGCTAACAGCTATGAAAATGATAAGCACTATGGGAGGACTTAAGCTTGTGTTCAGTAATTTAGAAATTGTAAATCTTTCTCATTATTATTTGAAAAATGGGCTTAATGGAAGTCTCAGGCCTCTCCAGGCTCCAAAGATTTTCCCCAGCATTCTGGCTTCACAATCTTCCTGGAGTGTTGTTGATGAATTGTTGCTCAGCTACCATCACAGTGGGACCCCTCCATTTTCTATTTGGCTTCTTGTCATCCCATTTGTTGTAAATCGAAATTGTGATTGCTGCAATCATTAACCTTTCAAACCAATGGCTCTGTGGCATGCCTAATACAAATGGCACTTCACAGTGAATTGCCTAGACTATCAAGCATGCACTCAGCATGTGGACTTGCTTTTCCTTTTGTCTATTAAGTCTCTCACAGCTTTAAGCCACTGCACATTTCTATTTAAAAAATACTTAGAGCTGGTCTACACTGGAAACTTACATCTGCATAACTATGTCTCTAAGCAGTGTGACAAATCCACGCCCCAGAGAGAGAGAGCTACGCCAGCCAAACCTGGTGTAGACTGCGCTATGTTGATGGAAGAATTCTTCCATCAACCTAGCTACTGCCTCTTGGGGAGGCCAGATTACTAACAGCAACAGGAGAACCCCTCCCATTGCTGTAGTGAGTGTCTACACAAAAGCATTACAATGGTACAGCTGCAGCTGTGCTGCTATAGCAGCTTAAGTGTAGATATAATCTTAGATGATGCCTTCATCACACAAAGGAGGTTCCTGTGCAAAACTTAAACATGAATGACCCTTTAATTTGGTCTGTTGTTCTCATCATAAATCTGTTCTACTAATAAATATATCAGAAAACTAACAGATGTTCAGGGAAATGTGGATAGATTTTTAGATGTGTGTCAGCACTGAAACACATATGCAGGTTAGGGGCACATACCCCCTCCCCCATCCTTGTACCATGGAAAGTGTGAGTTGATTCCTTTGTCTCTGAAACTATCCACCACTAAAAATTTCCTTAGAAGTGAATGGGGACACTTTTATGAATGAGGGAGATTTAAATAGTCACCTTATGTATTTATATTTTCTGATGGGGGAAAAAAATTTAAGACACCTTTCATTCAAAGTGCTCATATTGCTGTTAGTAAGTATATAAATCAGGCACACAGACGATATGTTGAAATTCAACATAGTGTAAATTCTACTGTAATACAAAATATTTAACTTGTACACACCCAAAAAAAAAGATTCAAAAGTATGTGGATGCGCCCCCCCCCCCCATCCTGGTGCAACCTTGCTGATAGCAGTGCCCATTAGAGTGCTCCTGCGCCCCACCAACTCCTCTGTAACTCCTCTCCCCAACAACTCTGCTGTAAGACTTGGGGCCTCCAGCCAAGCGTCATAAAAACAGTCCCCAGTTTGTTCCATCTTCATCACACCAGCGCAACCCAAGAACTGAATGTTTATCTGACTGGTCAGAAGGTGAAGCATGAAGTAGAACCAGTCTAACTGTGACTTTAGACCGCACACTGAATTACTATGCCCACCTGAAGAAGACAGCAGAGAAAGTTAAAACGCGCAACAATCTTCTTAGCAAACTGTCAGGTTCGTGATGGGGTACTTGTGCTCCAACTTTACGGACGTCAGCTCTTGCCACCTCCTATTCGGTGGCAGAGTACTGCGCACCAGTTTGGAGTTGATCATCACACACCAAACTGGTGGATACGCAGTTACATGCCGCCATGCGTATCCTCTCCAGCACCCTGTATTTGACTCCACTCCCATGGCTTCCAGTTCTGAGCAATATTGCTCCTCCTCATATCAGACGAGAGGTTGCCAGTAGCAAGTTACTGCAGAAACCCAAGCCTGCTGCTGCACAATGACCTTTTTAAACTACTAGCTGAACGTTTGCCATCACATCGCCCGTTATGGTCTCATTCACCATGCCAGGATGTTAGGGCGGAAAAACTCTGGTGAGAGAAATGGATATCTGTTATAATCCCTAACCAGTCCCTCATCGCTGACCCCACAATTTGCCCACCTGGTTTTGACCTGCCCTGTCACCAGTGGTTCCTGGTGAGCAGGTTCTGGACCGGCCAAGGTCTCTCTGCAGCCAACCAGTATCGCTGGGGCCTTCGTGACTGCCCTTTGTGCACCTGTGGCACAATACAGATGATGACACGCATTGTCGATGAATGCCTGCTCACTAGGTTCAGCGGTGGACTAGAAGAACTGCATCACGCCACTGAAGATGCTATTCCTTGGCTAGATGACTAAGCACATGCTAAATAATAAATATCAATTTCTCCCCTCAGCATTCGAGCATATGCTGAAGGTGTGGCTATAACATTGGTCAACGCTATGGATCCAAGAAATCTGGAGATGTCTAGATCTGTCTGATTGCTATGGTTGGAAGGAACTGAGGTGGCAACATGACCCAAGTGCCTTACATAAACATTGTTTGTTAGATTACTTAGTGCTTTATTTTAATTTGTGTTAGGCTTTTCTTCGAGTGTTTGCTCATGTCAATTCCATTCTAGATGCGTGCACACTCATGTGCATGGCTGTTGGAGATTTTTGCCTCAGCGGTGTCCGTCAGGTTGGCAGTGGTACCCGCTGGAATGCCTCGCTCTGGCGTGCAGTGCCTTCCCTACGCCCTCTCCAGTCCTTCTTACTGCCCTGATGGTTGGTCGGAGCACCTTTTCCCCTTGCCTCACAAGTGGACAGCAGTTCTCTATATACAACGCTAACAACGAGAGTTAGTTTGTTTACAGTAGTTGGTTGGTAAGTAAGTAGGTGTTAAGTAGTGTTAGTAAGTTAGTGTCCCAGCAGGGACTTAGCCCTGGGATGGGGCACACCCTGATCCTGGGTTTTAAGACTTGTTCTGCCTACAATAGGCCTATGCACATTAGCAACCCTGATAGCAGCTGCCTAAAGTGCTTGAGGGAGTCGCATGTGAAGAGTCTCAATTGCAAGAACTTTAGTCCTAGAACTCAAAAGGAGTGTGGCATTCGTATAAGGACCCTCCTCATGGAGGCTGCACTTCGCCCAGCATCAGAGCCTTCCCTCTCCGACTCTGTGCCCAGCACCTCTGCATCAGTGCAGAGTGTACCACTGGCACTGGGCTCCACCCGGCACTGCTCCCCTTCACTGGTGCCCAAGAAGTGTCTGAAGAAACGAGACTCCCCGGTACTGAGCAAGAAGGGTTAAGGGGCTTTGAGCAAAGGACCCTGTTCAGGCCGCCCACCCACTCCAGAGCCACAAGGGGGTATCTCTCTCCAGCTGGACCCCCCAGCCCTGCTAGGGATCTGCCTCCGACTCCTGGGAGCAGTAGGGGACCCAGGCACTTGGCAGGGATGTAGACATCTGAGGCCCTCCTGGCAGCCAAAGATCTGAGATGTCTCCCAGCACCACCGGTGCCGCATATGGCTTTGAATCCGGCTAAGGCTTCCCAGGGGGTAAGCCAGCCATGAGACCTCCTCAGAGGACAGCAGAATGCCGTCGGTCCCCGAAGCAGAGACCATGTACCCTGTCTCCACAGCCGAGACCCCCAACTCCACAACCTGGGCTGTCAGATGGCCCAGGTCACCAGCACCGCACTTGCAGTCACCATTGATGCGGCGCGGATCGCCACCCCCTTGACATAGATCTCCGTCGATGCATCATTCCTCTCAAATATGGGATTGGTCACTAGCACGGCACCGAATTCCCAGCCTCCAGCACCAGTCTTTGGGAAGGCCCTGGTCCTCCTATTCGAGGCATCGCTCTCCCACATTTACAGTCAGCCGCCAGACACAAACTTCTATGGCCCACCCTAATCACTGGAAGGGAACTCGTTTGGATTGGAGTGGGACTTCAGCCTCTTACCACAGCAGTGACCACAGAGCCTTGCCTGTGTCACTGTTCCCCATTCCCTTGTGGGTGCCCAAGCCCACCTCAGCTTCCGTGGTGCCAAACTGGCAGCAGGGCCAGTGGCTGGCGCAGTGGCCATATTGGAACGCATGGGGCATTGACGCGGAGCAGGATCAGATACTGGAGTAGAGGAGCGGGTGTCCACTCCAAAAGAACCTTCCCCCACGGGGAACAATGTCCCAGGCGCTCTCCTCGTGGTCCAGTCCTCATCCTCATCACCAGACGATGGAGTAGTGGGGCCCCCACGCGTCCGTCCATCCATCTGATGACTTTAAGGAGCACCACGCCTTGCTCAGAAGAGTGGCTTCGAAATTGGATCTGGAAGTGGAAGAAATGGCAGAGCATTTATTTATTCAGCGTGCTGTTGGCGGCAGCCTCCTTGCTGGTCGCGTTGTCTGTGCCCAACAGGGTTCTAAAGATAGCCAAGGCCCTCTGGCAAACCCCATCCTCCATCCCACCCATCTCCAAGTGGTCTGAAAAGAAGTATTTTGTCACTGCTAAAGGGTTCAAATACCTTATACCCACCAACTACAAGGGTCACTGGTTGTATCTTTCAGCTAATGAGAGGGGCAGACAAGGACAAATGAGTTCTACCCCCCAAAAATAAAGATGCCAAGAGTCTGGACCTTTTTGGGAGGAAAGTTTATTCGACGGCCAGCCTTCAGTTTAGGGTGTCAAACTGGTGAGGCTTTATTGGGGAGATTTGATTTAATCTGTGGGACTCCCTCAAAAAGTTTAAAGACTCGCTGCCCCAGGACTTGACACAAAAGTTCACTGCCATCTTGGAGGAGGGTACCGCAGTGGTGAGGAGCTCCCTCCAGATGGTGGCTGATTTGGCAGCCAGGGTTGTAGCCGTGGCCATGGTAATGAGGCACAGTTCCTGGCTTCAGTTTGTGGGTCTGTCCCAGGAGATGCAGTCCTCTACCTAGGACCTCCTGTTGGATGAGAGCAGACTCTTCTCCGAGCAGACAGATGTGAGGCTGCATGGACGCTCGAGCCATCTTCTGCTTGCTAGGCCTACATACACCGCAAAATCAAGGAAGCAGTTCAGGCCGCCCCTGCCTCTTAGGTCTTGGCCTCCCTGTCAGGGCTCCTCTAGGAGAAGGGACTGAGACACTGGGTTCAGTTGTTGCAACCTCTACCTCCAGTTCACCAGCTCAGCCTGGCCCGGCGAAACAAGGGGCCAGAAGTGCTCGTTTTTAAGGTGCACTTGAGGATGGCACCCCAGTCAATTTTCAGGATCCACCCTACTTCTTCCTCAACCACCTGCGTCCCTTCTGGTTGGCTTGGTCACGAGTAACCTCGGATCATTGGCTGAGTGGCATAATATCTCTGGGCTACTCCCTGCAATTCTCAGCTGCCCCTGCCTTTCACCCCCTTTCCCTGTCCCTCTTCAGGGATCCTTCTCCCAAGCAACTTCTCACTCAGGAAGTGGAAAACCTCCTACGGCTGGGGGCAGTGGAGGAGATCCCTTGGGAAATAAGGGTAAAAGTGTTCTACTCCCACTATTTCTTAATCCTGAAAGGTGCCTAAGACTCATTCTGGACCTGTGAAGCATCCACAAATATCTCAAGAAGTTAGTTTCACATGGTCTCCCTAGCCTCCATCATTCCCTCCCTGGATCCCGCAGACTGGTACACCGCCCTTGACTTGAAGGATGCATACTTTCATGTCTCCATTTTCCAAGGGCACAGATGGTTCCTCCGTTTTTTATGGTGGGCCGGTGCCATTTCCAATTCACAGCGCTGCCCTTTGTGGTCTCATCAGCCCTGGAAGTGTTCAGAAAATGCATGGTCACAGTGACCGCTCACCTGAGGCATCAAGGTGTCCAGGTTTATCTGTACATAAACAACTGGCTTATCAAGGGCGGATCTTGGGATCAGGTACAAATGAGCCTCAATCTAATACATTCTATCTGCCACAATCTGGGCATGTTAATAAATTAAAAGAAATTGCCTTAATACCGGTGCAATGGATAGTGTTCATTGTTGCTGTCCTTGACTACATGTGGCCAGAGCCTTCCTTCTGGAGGTCCGTTTCCAAGCCATGTCACACCTGGCATGGTACACCTGATCTCTCACCACCATTCAAACTTGCTGAGGTTGTTAGGCCACATGGGGTCTGTACTTGCGCGGTCTGTCACATTCAGCTGCATCTCAGACCCGTGCAAGTGTGGTTGGCATCGATCTACATCTCCAACAGGCATGATCTGGACCGTTTAGTCAAGGTACTGGATCATATATAGACATCCCTGGAATGGTGGTTGGCCCCTGGATCGGTGTTTGAGGGAGTTCCCTTAGTGGCCCCGGCTCCATTACTGACCTTTAATCTCTGAGGCCTCGGACCTGGATTGAGGAGCCCACCTGAGTGATCTCAGCACGCAAGGCCATTGGTCACTAGACTCCACATAAATGTCAGAGAGCTCAGAGTGGTTCGCTTGGCCTGCCAGGTTTTCTTGCCCCACCTGAAAGGCAATGTGGTACAGATCCTGATGGACAACACCACTGCAATGGTTTACATCAACAAGCAAGGTCAGCCCTTTGCCAAGAAACTCTCCAGCCTTCTGTGTGCAGCATACCACTAATCTTGGGGCTGCGCACCTGCCCGGGGCCAGGAACATGATAGCAGATCACCTCAGCAGGTTCTTCTCATCTCACTACGAATGGTCACTCCAACCAGAGGTGGTCAGCATGATCTTCTAAAGGTGGGGAACTCCTTGGGTGGACTTGTTCGTGTCCTGTCAGAACAGGAAGTGCCACATATTCTGCTTGATTCGGGGGATCGAGAGAGGCTTCCTGTCAGATGCCTTTTTACTCCTATGGTCAGGGGCTCTAATGTATGCTCTGGGCGGATCTGCTGTCCAAGAACCATGAAAGAACCAAATTTGGTAGCGCTGCAACTGACGGCTTGGCTGCTATGTGCTTGAATGCAGAGGAGCAGGAGTGCTTGGCCCATGTCCAACAAGTCGTGTTGGACAACAGAGAGCCCTCCACCAGGGTGACCTACCTGACCAGATGGAAACGGTTCATGTGCTGGGCCTCAGACCAGGATATCCAGCCCGAGCAGGCTTCGCTGCATCCATCTTGAGCTACTTTCTGCATCTCAAGCTCCAGGGACTGTCTCTTTCATCAATTAAGGTCCACTTAGCCACCATTTCGGCCATCCACCCTCCATTCCAGGCCAGTTTAGTATTCCCTCATGTCATGACAATCAGGCTTTTGAAAGGTCTGGAGCAACTCTATCCCCACGTCCGTGACCCTGTCCCTCCTTGGGACCTGAATCTTGTGCTGGCGCAGCTCATTGGTCCCCACTTCGAGCCTCTAGCTTCCTGCTCCCTTCTTCTACTCTCCTAGAGGGTCTCATTCCCGGTGGCGATAATGTCTGCCCACAGGGTCTCTGAGATTAGGGTGCTTACCTCGGGGCTGCCTTATGTTAGAGGGCTTTCCCTTCACCCCCGCACTTCCTGGGTTCTTGTCACGCAGACAGCAAACAGCAAAAGACCAGAAGTCCGAACTGCAGACAGTGTGATGTTTGTTAGGGTTAGTTTCCAAGCAAGCATATTCCAAAGCCCTTCACAGCAGTCGGGCTCATCTCTATACGCCAATAGTCTGTTCCCCAGTTTTCCCTTCCTAGCTCTGATGCTGCAGAGCATTTACCCCGTGTCCCCCTTCCCAGCTCTGACACCACAGAGCCTTGCCTGTCACTGTTCCCCATTCCCTATTCCCATCCCTACCTCCCCTTAGTATGATTCCAATTTCCCTTCCACTCTTTTGACCCCAGTTTATATAGTAGTAATCTCAGCTATACCTAAACCAATCATTTTACTGAAATTTACCTAACCAATCCTAACATTTGTAACATAATTCTCCTAACCAATTATATCCCACTACCCTAATGAACTTACACTTAGCAAAATTAATTATGCAGCAGACAAACAATTAGAGAACCAGACAGTTTAACTATAGAAAAGGGAGGGCCCTAAAGATAAAACAATACAGAAATGAGGGTTTCACAACCATTGATAAGTGATTTCTTGCCAGACAGAATGCTATTAAACTAAGTTTTCTTTATCTGGTGGTGATGGGCACTATCAGGACAGGATCATCTTCCTAACAGCCCAATACCACCTTATTTCAATGTGACTGTTTTGGGATGTGAGGATGTGACCTGCTTCCCAGCTTATGGCTGCCCCTGCTACTTAGCCCAAGGCCTCGACTATCCTAGTGAGAGAAGGCCGATACACAGGCGGACTTGTGATTTTGATTCTTTTTTTTTTAATACCTTTATAACTAGCTAAATGATAAAAATACACCTAAATTCTTAAAGTATAGGCCTTTACAGGCAGGTCTGAATATCTATATTCTAACACCCTATACAGTGTTTTACAAGGTTCAGCTGCGGCTGCACTCTGCTTTCCAAGGTTGTTTCAATTTCGTACAAGCCTGGACATATACTTACCTGTCTTCTTTCCAAAGCCTCATAAATTGGATTAGGAGCATAAATTACACTCTCTGGATATCAGAGCTAGCCTTTTACATCGGAAGAACCAAGCCGTTCTGTTCGTCACAGAGGAGGACAGGATGGAAAGTCTTCCAGTGTCCGCCCAGAGGATTTCATCACGGATCACCGCCTGCATCCGTTTTTTGCTATGGTCTGGCGAAAGTGCCTCCACTGGTGATTGTAACCACCCACTTAACTAGGGTGCAAGCCTCGTCAGTGGCCTTCCTGGCCCAAGTGCCGATTCAAGGTATCTGCAGGACCGCTATCTGATCGTCCATTCACATGTTCAAGTCTCATTTGGCACTTACCCAGCAGGTCCAAGACAATGCTAGCTTCGGTAGAGCAGTGTTGCGAGCCGTATGACTGTGAACTCGGAGCCCATCTCCATGGATACTGCTTGTGAGTCACCTAGAATGGAATTGACTTGAGCAAGCGCTCAAAGAAGAAAAGCGGTCCCCTATCTTTTGTAACTGTTGTTCTTTGAGATGTGTTGCTCATATGCATTCCATTACCCGCCCTCCTGCCCCTCTGTCAAAGTTGCCGGCAAGAAGGAACTGAGAGGGCGTAGGTCCAGTGGCGCCCAATATACTGACACATGAGCGCGGCACTCCAGAAAGCGCCATTGCTGACCCTACAGATACCGCTAAGGCAAAAATCTCTGACGACTGTGCACATAGGGGTGCACACATCTAGAATGCAATGGACATGACCAACACATCTCAAAGAACAACCATTACGAAACTTAGGTATCAGGTTTGTTTGAGTAGCTTTAAAATACTTACAAAACCTAGGTACTGTCATTGATGGTGGATCCAAACAGAAATAAACCTGGCTATAAAAGATGTGCATCATGCCCTGCAGTTTTTCTGGCACTGGATACATGTGCCAGGTGCCTTAAATGTTATGGGGAAGGATGTTACCCTTCGCATTGTGCTGTTTGTAGCACTTTGACTCCTCAGGCTCATAAGGAGAGACAAAATAGACTTCAGGCCCTCCTATTATAGGAGGCTCTGTCAGATAAACTTCTGGGATCAGAAGTTTCTAAGCAATACAGAGGAAGAGAGAGGACACCTGTATTGGCTCTAACAGGACTACCATGCTGAAGGCTTCCACCTCAGTACTGAGCTCCAGACCCATGTCAACTGAACTTTCAGTAGTTAACTCCTGCAATCCAGCTCCGAGACACTTAAGACCTCTTATCAAAGACAGTTCCAACTCAGGAATCTAAAGCACCAGATGACATGCTGGAACAAATTGCTTTTGGTTTTAAGGAAAAGAGAGGCTAAATTAAAATATTTTGGGTGATTCAAGAGATCATTCAGATTATTCTGTGGAGTTGAGACCTAAGGATATAAAAACTCTAGATCATTCTAAAGTGGCAAATCCAAAGAAGTCAAACGAACAGAGTATTTCAACTTGTGCAGTTATGGTGCAGGTTCATATTGGTCTGCAACACATCTTAGATCCAACTAACGAAGGTACATCCCCTCTCATTTTTTCTTCCTGAGGAGACTCAGATGGGAGGCTGTGCAAGATAAGTCTCCAAAGACTGTACTCCCATCAGTTAGGACTGCAACTGGTTCTCTAAAAAGACTATTTGCCATTATCCCTTCAAATTCCAGCTTTGATATTTCACCTATTGTTTCATTATCAGATCTGGAGTCAGTTCCTCATTCTGAAGGGAAACCAAATTTGGAAATGATTTCAGAAGTTCAACTTCTTCCTTTGTGGCAAGGTATTCTTTCTCAAATGGACACCTGGAGACTTCCTGTTCATCAAGCTTATGAAGCTTGGAATGGAGTAAGTGGCAAGATTGGTACATGCCACCTTGGATGCTTTGGCAGTAGTGGCCAACTCAGTTATCTTTACCACTCTTGAAAAACAGACTCTGGTTCCACATCATATGAAAACCCAGATCTACAGATCCAAGATGATGATCGGTTCCTAAATACTCAGAACCAACAGAGAACACTTTCCTATCGGTACAGGACGCACTTACAGAATGGTGGCAATACTAAAATTACCATCAGTAACTTGGGAAGAGCCACCCACCTGATTTTTGATATCTGATGCATGATTTCAAGGAATAAGGTATCTTTGCCAATATTAGAAGAACTTTAGCTGCCAGCTAAAGTAGTATGATCCAATACATCTTAATGTCAATTTCAAAGAAAGATTACAAATTATACCAGAGTCCTTACAAGGGATTTTCCTGCTTTCATGTTCCTCTTCTGCCCAGTTCTTTTTGTGGCAGCAACAGTCCAAAGATTTAAGTCTGCTCATCTACATTCCACTCCTTATAAAAAAGAACAGAAAAACTTGGACTCTTTAGGACGAAATTTTTTTCTTCAGCTTTTCTGAATATGAAAGTGGCCAATTATCAAACGTGGTCAAGTTATCAATTTCACCCATGGCAAAAGATATCACTTTTCACCAAAAATCTCCCAGAGGAGCTAGTTAATGCCCTTCATAAAAGGTCAGAATGTTGCTAAGCACAAACTTAGAGCATCTTTTGATGATAGACACCGCTTCTAGATCGGTAGTTTCCCCAATAGATCTGTCTACATACATGGTTAAGATCATGTTTATCTATAGAGTCAAAGTCTAGAATAGAGGACCTTCCTTTTAAAGGAGATGATGTATTCAGTGCTAAAACTCATGAAATTTTCAGGGGGAAAAAGAAACCGTCTACTGCTAGATCGTAGGGACAGGTGACTTCTTTCTGAAAGGTTGTAACAGACCCAATGTTTAGATTCCATAGGAAGTCCTATCCAACTTCCTCTTCCTACTACACCAAAAAAACATAACCATGCCAGCAGCAGCAACACTCCTCCTCTCAATCTCAGCAGAGGAAGATACCCTTCAAACCTTAGATGACTATGAAGAATTTTTCAGCTACGTCTTTGTTGCCTAATGCCAGGCGTCCAGTTTGATGTAGAATCATAGAAATGTGAGGCTGAAAGAAACTGAGAGGTCATCAAGTCTAGCCCCTGAGCTGAGGCAGGACAAGACCTGCCAGGTGTCTGTCCAACCTGTTCTTAAAAACCTCCAGTGATTGGGATTCCACAACCTCTCTTGAAAGTTTGAAAGTTTTTCCTCATATGTAACCTAAATCTCCCTTGCTGCAGATTAAGTCCATTACTTCTTGTCCTACCCTCAACAGACATGGAGAATAACAGACATGGAGAATAATAATATATTTGAAGATGGTTTTCAGGTCCGTCCTCAGTCGTCTTTTCTCAAGACTAAACGTCCAGTTTTTTTAACCTTTCATCATAGGTCAAATTTTCTAAACCTTTTATTTTTTTTTTCCCTCCTCTAGACTCTCTCCAATTTTTCCACATCTTTCCTAGAGTGGTGTGCCCCAAACTGGATACAGTACTTCAGCTGAGGCCTTGCTAGTGCTCAGTAGAGAGGGACAATTACCTCCTGTGTCTGATATACAACCCTCTTGTTAATACATGTCAGAATATTAGTCTTTCTTGCAACTGCATCACTGTTGACTCATATTCAATTTGTGATATACTGTAACCCCAGATCCTTTTCAGCAATACTCCTACATAGCCAGTTATTCACTGTTTTGTAGTTGTTCATTTTATTGTTCCTTCCTAAATACTTTGCACTTGTTTTTCAGACCAGTACTCCAATTTGTCAAGAACTTGTTGAACTCTAATCCTGTCTTCCAAAGTGCTTGCAACCCCTCTCAGCTTGGTGTCATCTACAAGTTTTATAGGCATACTTTCCACTCCATTATCCAAGTCATTAATGAAAATATTAACTAATACAGGACCCAGGACTGACCTCTGTGAGTCCCCACAAGATAGTCTCTCAGTTTGACAGCAAACCATTGAAAACTACTCTTTGAGAATGGTTTTTCAACCATTTTATAGTAATTTCATCTAGAGCACATTTCCCTAGTTTTCTTATAAGAATGTCAAGGGAGACTGTATCAAAAGCTTTACTAAAATCAAGATGTATCATGTCTACTCCTTCCCCCATCCACTAGGCCAGTAACTCTCTCAAAGAAGGAAATTAGGCTGGTTTGTCATGATTTGCTCTTGACAAATCTATGCTGGCTATTCTTTATAATCCTATTATCCTCTAGCTCAGTGGGTCTCAAACTGTGGGTTGGGACCCCAAAGAGGGTTGCAATCCCATTTTAATGGGGTCTCCAGGGCTGGTGTTAGATTTGCTGGGGCCCAGGGCCACAGCTGAAGCCCAAGCCCCACAACCTGGGGCCAAAGCCCCCGGGGTGGCAGGGCTCAGGCTTCATCTTTGCCTCCCCAACCCAAGGTGGCAGGGCTTGGGCTTCAGCTTTTGCCCCCGTACCTGGGGTGGTGGGGCTCATGTGGGCTGAGGCTTCAGTCCCCCATCCTGGGGTCATGTAGTAAGTTTTGTTGTTAGAAAGGGGTTGTGGTTCAATGAAGTTTGAGAACTCCTGCTCTAGCTGCTTACAAACTGATTTTATTTAATAATTTTGTTTCAGTATCTTTCCAGGTATCAAAGTTAGACTGACTAGTATATAATTCCCAAGGTCTTGTTTGTTCCCTTTTTAAAAGATAGGTAAAATGTCTGCCCTTCTCCAGTCTTCTGGAACTTCACCCATCCTCAAACATAATTGCTAATGGTTCCGAGTTTGCTTCAGCTAATTCCACAAGTACCATAAAATGAATTTCATCAGGCTTTATCCACTATCTAAATATTCATTAGCCTGTTATTTCCCTATTTGGCTTGTGTTCTTTCCCCTTGTTGCTACTATAAAGATACTATTAAATATCTGATCACCATTAATCTTTTTAGTGAAGACAGAAGCAAAATAGGCATCAAACACCTCAACCTTCTTAATGTTATCTGTTAGCTCTCCTTCCCCACTACATAGTGGACTTACACATTCCTTTGCCTTTCTCTCACTTCTAATGTATTTATAAAACCACCTTCTTCTTGCCTTTTATGTCCCACGTTGGTGTAAGTCTTTTTTGGTGCCTTGTCCTTAGACCACTGATCTATTGTGATTTCAGTTATAGCTCATGAATGGTGCCCTCACACTACAGTGACGGGCAGCATTATAAGAACCTAGATACATGTATTCAGTGTTTCCTTTTTGATCAATGACAAGGTGACCTACAGATTACATGTGTACCAGAATTTGAAACATGACCCCTTAAATGTAACCAGCGAAGCATTTGTCATTTAAAGAAAAACAGTATCCCTAACGTTAGCAGAATATATATGCATAGATACAAAAATTACAAATACAGTTACAATTTAAAACAAAATGTTTGAAAATCAATTCTTCCTGAAACTATCTGCCAAGAATAGGGCTTAGGCCTCCATGTTTTCTTAACAACCGGCATTTTTTGATGTCCCACCTGAAGTTGGGTCATTGTTTTACATCAGAAGTTTTCAAAATATTTTAAAAAGGGAGTATCTTTCCTTCTTTAAAGAAAATAAAATGGAAAAAAATGGACAGAAGGACTTAAAGTAGCAGTACAGAGGTAAGAAGATGGGGTCACCAGTGATGAAAATACTCTTTTTAACAGGTATAAAGTCTTTCTCCTGTTCTGCCTCCTCTTCTCTGTGGCGGGGGGTTGTTTTGTTTTTTGAGGATTGGGGGTGGAGGTGTGTGCCTAATATTTGGAATCCGGTGTGAACTTTTTGATGTCTGGGTGGCAGTCTATACAGTGTCTTTTTTTTTTTTTTTTTTTTTTGTGGACAGAAAAATACCTCAACCTCCCTACAGAAGTTTTAAGGTTTAAGTTTCACATTTGTTTGTCTTATCTTAAATACTTTTTTAAGGTAAAAAGTAAATCTGATCTGTGTCCATTACATTTTAGGAACAACTAATTCTACTTTCACTCTAGAGATGTAAAATTCTCCCCAGGGGAGAGTCATTTTGATGACATAAGTGAGATTTCAGTGGTACATAGGCTTTATGTTTCTCCTCCGCACAGGGGTGACTTTCACCCTTAAAGCAATTTTCAGTTTGTATAACCACTCTGACCAGTGATTAATAGGCAATAATTTTCATTCTCCCTTTCGAGTGTGGTCTCCAAGACAATCTGTTTCTTGAGTAGAATTTATGTACTGTAGTATAAATAGAGAACTTGTCCCTTTGCATTATATTTGTCAAATGCTAAAAGCTGATCATAACAAGGGAAAATGGCATTTGACTGTTAGAGGAAAAATAAAAATGAATGATGCTAGAGAGGTTGAATTCCTCTGATGTTCTAGGCGCAGGTTTTGAGGGTGAGTCTCTATCCTGCCTTCTTAAATTAGCATTTGTTACAGCTATAAAAACAGCAACAAACGAACCTTCCACAAAATGAGAGGAAAAGACAATGGTCAGGTGGGGGTTCCCATGGTTGGGGAAGAGATCTTAGATTTCAGCACAGCCTAGATCTCCGCCTCAGCACAAATACCAACCCTCCCTCTTAGTGGGGTCAGGGTTAACCCCTGGAACAAGCACCACACTTAATAAAAGAACAACACTTGTATCTAGCCCAAGAAGAGCCAGGAACTGACCCAGGCCAAGATCTCTAGCAGAGGGTACACAAACTCTCTCACTCCTGGGATGGCATACAACAAAACAGCTCTTCCCCACTTCGTGCCTGGCCAGGCACACGCAGACTCTGCCCCACACCAGTGCAATCCCCTCCATCCTTTGGGTCAGTCCAGATTATCCATGCGTTCTGGTCTGGTGCTGGTCTGAACTCAAAATGGTGTGTCAGTTACGTGGTCTCAGCTGTCCTGTCACTTCCAGGTTGAGAGTTTACAAGAGTCCCTTTTTGCGAGCTGCTTCCTCTCCTCCCAGCAGCTTCCCCTATCTCCTTGCTCCAGGCTCTTTCTTCTTTTTTTGTTTTGCTTTCTTTCCAAATTTCCTGGGCTGGTCCTCCATCCAGTCCCCCATCTGCTCATTCGCTTCTACCCTCCCAAGGGTCAGCGTTAACTCTGTGTCTATGACTGGCAGTCCCACCCAGCCAATCTGGGTTGTTCAGAGTAGCTGGGAGGGGGAGAAGGAGCTCCCTCACCAGCTCCACGTCCACCACCATGCAAACACACCTGTCCCCAGGTAGTGGGCATACCCCATGGCTTGGCCACTCTCAGCATTGCTGTATCAGTCCCATAGGGGGGACTCCCCCTTCAGCCTTTGAGAACATTGGGGTGATCCTGCCTCTTTGTGTGTCCCTGCCCTCCACGGTCAGGATTGGGTGCCTCCTCCCTGCTCTGCTCCTTCCCCACCTCAGGGCCCGCCTTGGGTACTTCCTCCATGTGTCCCTTGATCCCCTCACTCTGCTTTTCCTCTGCCTTGGGGCCAAGACCAGTGTAGGGTGCCTCCAGTGGGGATCTCCCTTGTCTGATCCACCCCGCTAGTGGGAGCCCAGTGACTCGTTCCAGCCCTGGCTACTAGGACTAGAATCTCCTTCCCCAACACACAAACATGCTGTTTTGTGGCTCAGGCTCAAAGTGGCAAGGCCTGAGTATGTTCTGGTGAACTGCCTTTTCTAGTCTATCTGCAATCTCTGCTCAGCAGGGGTGTCATTTAGGGAGGGCATGGGGGCAGAAGCCCCCACCCCACCCGAGTTTCATACAGGAGGTGTGCGAGCTCCCAAGTGGAGCTCTCAGATGGAGGTCTTAATTACAGCACAGCGTTAGTGAGAAATACAAGTTCTGCAGCTGAGAGTTACCCCGGGGCAGGAAGTCAGTATTATGTTTACAAACAGAGGTAGGGTGGTTAAAATAAGAAGGGGTTTGTGATTAAATTAAGGATCTGGAAGTTTATTCTGTAAAAGAGAAATCCCTCTGTGGAGGCAGGGAGGGAGGAGGGGTTGCTTTAGATAGAACACGGGAGACTCAGTGCTGTTATCCCCATTTGTACAGATGGGGCACTGAGGCACACAGACTAAAAGCCAGATTTTCAAAGGTATTTAGGCACCTTTGTAGAATTTAGTAGAATTTTCAAAAGTGCCTAGAATGTTAGGTGCTTTGTAAACCCCACTAGATGCCTAGCTGCATCTTTGGGTGCCTAAAAGGTTTTGAAACTCTGTCTTTAAGGCACTGGCCTGAGGTCATACAGGAAGCCCATGGTGGGGAGTAGAACCCAGATCTTTCAGGGCTAGCTCCTTATCCAGCAGACCAGTCTCTCAGCTGCATGCTGCAAAAAAAGAGAACTCTGATAGATGGGAACAAAAGCAAGGCAGCCAGTTCTCTGAGACTTCAGCAAACGGTCCCAGGAGGTTGGGATAGATGTCATGGTTGACACCATGCAAAGCAGCACAGAGGTCAGGAAGGATGGAGAATGAGAGGCAGATGAGAAGAGATCACTTAACTCCCAAGAGGCGGCAGGTTCTGCCCCGTGCTGGGTTGTAGAGCAATGGCTGCTGTGCAATTTTATATTTTAACTGAAAACCATTTTGTTTTGTCATTTTTTTGTTCTGAGTTGGCAAAAAGAAAGGAGTCATATGATACTTTCTTAGTATCACATGTATTTATGCCTCAAATGCTTAGGGTTTCAGCTGTATCCAGGACAATTCCAGAACAAAGAACAGAAATTGCATCCACAGAGTCCATAAAGTCAACAATTATTGTCATGATTTGTATTATTCACTAGGCACCATCTGTGTGCTGAGCACTGTTCAGAATATGCCAGAAAATGTAGTCCCTGAGCCAATGTGTATAAAAATGTGTAGCCCTGGGTAAGATGGCTCAGATATTTAAGTATGAAGTGTATAGTTATTAAGCAATAAAAGTTTTACTGGATTAAGGACTAGAAGATTTGACCCTCCAAGTTTCTTTCAAGTGGAAGAGCTGCCAGGAGCTCCTGTGCCTGTTTGATTTCCTTTCCTGCCTGCAGTGGCCCTGGTATACCGCAGAAGTCTCAATTTTTTTTTCTCAACTTTAAAATATGGAATTTTCTTGGTGTTTGGTTTTAAATATTCTCCTGTGAGAATTGTAGTGTTGTGTTTTAAGAGCCTCCTGGAAAGTAACTAGCCTTTAAACAGAAGTGAAAGCAGTGTTGCCAACTCTCATGATTTGTCATGAGTCTCATGATACTTGTGTTCCTTAAAACCCCAGCTCGTGGAGTCAAGTGGGTATCTGATGATTTTAGCCTTCATTATTAAAGAGAAAAGATGTTTCTAGTCCTTGTGGCTACGGAGAAAGCTTCAAAATGTGACTCAAAAAGCAGAAGGCAAATAAAAGAACACCAAATCTGTTTTTACATAATCTTGGGATTTTAAAGCCAATTGGATGATTTTTGGTGTGCCTGATCCATGATTTTTGAACATTTGGGATTGGCACTACAGTCAAAGTGACTTGAAAATGTCAGTTTCACTCCTATTTAAGGTCTGTTTCTAGTCTATTATTTGTAGTGAGGTAACACCCTTACAGCCCCAGGTATGTGCAGTAAAAACTCACGGAGCCTTGCCCTGGTGGGATGTTTCCAAAGTTAAATGATCTATTCCAAACTTGTTGAACTGCAAAAAAGTGATAGAAAGTAATCTAGATTTTTCTACAATTGTTTCAATTTTTGTGTTCAGGAGTTAGTAACAAAGGAAGAATATACATTTAAAATTTTAAACCTAACTAGTGTCTCTTAAGTGAGTTGACACAAGACATGAGAACATGTTAGACCCACTCAGCTCTAATACTAATATTTATTTAATTCTCTTTTTTTATATATAGGAATTGGATACAGTGCTCCATCAGCCAATTTCTAAGTTATTACCTGGGGAAAAGAAAAAACAAACAAAGTTTTCAGATGCTTAAGTAGCCCCTGGAATCATGGTTAAAGTTGCCCATCCCACAACCAAAATCTGAAATGGCACCCCTGCTAAGATCTTGTACACCAGCCATTTGGAGGTCAGAAGCTCAAGATAATGGGCTGTGTCCAGTTTGGAGTGCCTCTGCTGCTTGAGTAGGACCTGAATTTTTCCCCTCCCCCATGCTATTGGTTTGGCACCAGCATGTCTGTCATAGCTCCGTTTGTCTGTCTCAGGCTTGGCCCATGTTAAAGGCTACAGTCTAGCCTGTCTCATGGAGACATCGGTGATGATCATAGATCCATTCTGGGGTCCCGGTACCCTGGTTCCTTGAGATCCCCTGTCAGATGACCAGGGTCTTGTCTATTGGCAGCTGGCCATGCCTGCAGAACATCAGAAAGTAGGGGGGTGTACTTCATGGTGGTGTGCACCGTGTTCTATATAGATAGATCAGCTCCAGCAGGTAGAAAGTCTTCGTCCCTCTAGCAACATCTGTTTGGTTTGCTCACAGAGGCCATTGCCTGCTGGGTTGTAGGCTGCCTATAGACCGCA
This sequence comes from Chelonia mydas, assembly GCF_015237465.2. NCBI lineage: Eukaryota > Metazoa > Chordata > Testudines > Cheloniidae > Chelonia > Chelonia mydas. The sequence goes on from NC_057852.1 coordinate 108,767,215, forward strand.
TACTTCTTTGCTTCTGTGGTTGCTCTAGCCATGATCTCCCTGAGTGGTGAAGTGACCAGAATTTGGTATAATGATCCGCTACGGTCAGGATGTAGGATGCACTGCTCTGGTTTGGTTCCACCTTCAAGTGGTCCAGTAAGACCAACTCCAAGGGTAGTGCGTTTGTCTGTTGGCTGGAGCGGGACCCGTCCCCTACTTCAGGGTTGTTTCTGATGGTGCAAACCAAGCACTTATCATACCACTTCTGCATGGCTTGGGCAATCCCCATCCAGTAGAATCTCCTGTGGACATTCATGTCAGTCTTTCGGGGCCCAAAGTAGCACAAAGCATCATGGTAGGCTTGGAGGACCATCTCGCCTGCTGTCTAGGGCAGCACCATCTGGGTGATAGTTTCATTAGTCCCAGGGTCTGTGGTATTATGTACCAGTCTGCCCTCTTCCTCACATAGATAGGCCCACTGCTTCAGCAGCTGGGTTACTCTGGGGGGGCAGAGCACTCCAGTCCAGTGCCTTGCCTGGTGATTTCCAATACTCTCCAAATAAGACTGTGTCCCTGGATCTGGACCCAGATGTCTCACCCTCTTCAAACTCTTCTAGGAGTTCCTCATGAGCCTCAGGGGTGACTGCAGCTGCCTGGCAGCATGCCTGGACCACTTCCATGGGGTTGGCCATAAATGGTAGCATCTCTAATTCCTCACTGTCATCAGGTGCTTCTGGGTCTGTTGTTGGCAGCCTGGACAGGGCATTAGCTTGGTGTTGCTCTGGCCATACTGGAATTCCACAGAGAAGTTGTAGCTGACCAGTCTTGATGCCCAGCATTGTTCTAGTGGTCTCAGTTTGGCAGAGCTGGTGTGCTCCTGGGGTGGTTGTCCATGGACACTATGAGGGAAATGGCTGCCAGGTAGCCCTTAAACTTCTAGGTGATTGCCCAGACCAGGGCCAGGAATTCTTGTCTGAAGGAGCTGTAATGCTCGTCATTGCATTCAGTCCCCAACAGGCATATGCAATCATCCTCTTCTGCCTGTCCTGGTCCTCAGAGAGTACAGCCCTGAACCCCTGGTTACTGGCCTCTGTATACAGTTTGAAAGGGAGGGTGTGGTCTGGATAGGCCATTGTTGGTGCATTTACCAGGACAGATTTCAAGCATTCAGAGGCCCTCTGGCAACCTGCATCCTAGTTCAGAATACCCTTCTGTACAGCCCCTTCCTTGGACAGCCCTCATAACAGGGCATGTAGGAATGCAACTAGCTTGGCCAAATCTTTTATGAAACATCTACAGTATCCAACAAACTCCAGGTAGTTTTTGATGTCTTGTACTGTGGTTGGTGTCAGACGCGTCTCAACAACCTGCACCTTCTCTGGCCCGGGTAAACCACTTTCTCCTTTAGCAAGGGGCACCTGGAAGGTTTAATCTTCAGACCTCATTCAGTTGGGTGAACACCAAGTCTGGATGTTTCAGGTGTTCCTCGTATGTCTTCAGATATACAGTGATGTCGTCCAGATACAGGAGAACCATCTCAAAGTTGTCATTGGAGCATCGCAGAGGCCAAAAGACAAATACATGGGTGTGATGAAGCCCTTTTTTCCCAGTTCTCCAACCCCATTGGTATCTGCTAATACTCACTAGCAAGGTCAATAGTGGAAAATAAGGAGGCATATTTAAGGGCAGTCAATGCCTCCTCCATGCAGGGGAGTGGATATGCATCCTTATGTGTAACTTCGTTGAGTTTCTGATAGTCCACGAAGAAGTGGAGTTTCCCGTCTTTTCTTTTCTTTACCAGGGCAATGGGGGCTGCCCATGGACTCTAGCTTTCTCTGACACCTGCTTCCTTCATTTAATTGACTATATCTTCCATTGGTTGGGATAAGGCAGGTGGGACTAGCCAGAACCTCTCTTCAATCGGGGCATGATTAGTGGTGATGTGATGCTGGATGGGGGTTTCACACCTGAAGTCAGCCTAGTGCTGGAAGAAGGTGACAGAATGTTTTCAAATCAGCTGGGTCAGATGCTCGCTCTGTTCTGTAGTGATCTGCACACTACCTATGTCTATTTCCTGGAGCTGGCCTCTCCCAAGCCTTCACTAACACTGCTCTGCAAGGCAATGGGGGCACTCCCGGTGTCTGGTCTCCCTGTGGGGATCACCACATCTTTCCACTCAAAGTAGAGGAGCCATGCAATGATGTGATTGCAGTACAGCCTTATGGGTGTGGTTCAGGGCTTTCACTGGCAGCGCTACTCTCCTGGAAGTGACCAAGCTGCAGGCCACCACGATCAGGCTTGCACAGGTGCCAGGGTATGGACAGTACAATCCTTGACAATTTTTGTCTTGCACAGGATGATGGTCTTGGGGTTCGGTCCTATCCACAGACAGCTGGTGTCCTGGAACTCGTGAGTGCTGGCAAAGCACTGGTACTTGCATATTTGTCTAATGGTGGTGTGCACGCCCTCCTCCCCTGAGGAAGTAACTGAGGCTTGTGAGCCCACTGTGCCTATAGAAGTTCATCTTAGTATTGCTGAAGCAGATTCATGCCTAGAACAACAGGGGGCAGAACATCAGTGTTGCTTACAACGATCCCCTATTGTTAAAGGGTCCTGGAGCCCTGGACTGTATGTGAGCAAGCATGTACCCAGCATAAGGGTTGCTGAGCCTGTTCCCAGTTGTTAGATCCAGTTGTTGGAAGGATTCAGTAAGTCCTGCAGCTACCAGTGCCAGAGAAATGTCCTTTTCTGGATAGTAGTCACTTGGGAACCAGTGTCCAGCAAGGCATCCATCTACACATCATGGAGGATGATGGGAACGAACGAGCACTTGATGAATCTGGATAATTTCCAGTCAGGTGTTGGACCTATTGGTTGTCCCTTTGGGGTTTGGTCCCATTCCCTGAGGACCCCAGGTTAAAAGCCACTGTCCCTTGGGAGCATCTCCTCAGAATGTGTCTGGCTTCCCCACATTCCCAGCAGGCAGGATGGCCATCCTGGTGGAGCTATTCATTGGTCCTCTGCCCTGGCCTTCCCCCTCACCATTGAACTTGTCTCAGGCCACTGCACAGTCTCTAAAACTGTCTGTCTGTGTGCTCAACTCCTCTGTGTCTGGACAACTTGGCCAATAGGTCCCTTGGCCAGTGGGTCCCAGGTCCAGGTGGAGGGGAGAGCGCCTAGTCCCGGTCTGGGAAGCTGTACCACCACTGCCTCTGTGTCTTGTGAGATGGTGATGTGGTCTTTATGCTGGCTGGGAAACTTCAGTCCATCCCCAATCAGGCCCCAAGGGTCAGGTGCAGGTAACCCAAGCCCAGCATGTGGGTGGCAGTCCAGCCCTGGCTCTCAAGTGTTTGTGACCCAACTGCATCTACAGCCTTCTCTTTAAAGTTCTCACTGCCCATATCGGGGTATTGGACCTGAAGGGAGTGCAAAGCCAGCTGAGCAACAGGATCACAGGCCCCTTCTGCCAATCATTGTGCCAGGTCCTGAACCAGGGACAGTCTCATCTTTTGATGGAGCAGAAGATCACTTGAAGAACATAACATAAGAATGGCCATACCGGGTCAGATCAAAGATCCATCCAGCCCTGCATCCCATCTACCGACAGTAGCTGATGCCAGGTACCCCAGAGGGAGTGAACCTAACAGGTAATGATCTAGTGATCTCTTTCCTGCCATCCATCTCCACCCTCTGACAAACCGAGGCTAGGGACACCATTCCTTGCCCATCCTGGCTAATAGCCATTAATGGACTTAACCTCCATGAATTTATCCAGTTCTCTTTTAAATCCTGTTATAGTCCTAGCCTTCACAACCTCCTCAGGCAAGGAGTTCCACAGGTTGACTGTGTGCTGAGTGAAGAAGAGCTTCCTTTTATTTGTTTTAAACCTGCTACCTATTTTCATTTGGTGGCCCCTAGTTCTTATATATGGGAACAAGTAAATAATTTTTCCTTATTCACTTTCTCCACACCACTCATGACTTTATATACCTCTATCATATCCCCCCTTAGTCTCCTCTTTTCCAAGCTGAAAAGTCCTAGCCTCTTTAATCTCTCCTCATATGGGAACCGTTCCAACCTTCTAATCATTTTAGTTGCCCCTTTTCTGAACCTTTTCTAATGCCAGTATGTCTTTTTTGAGATGAGGAGACCACATCTATACACAGTATTCAAGATGTGGGCGTACCATGGATTTATATAAGGGCAATAAGATATTCTCCGTCTTATTCTCCATCCCTTTTTTAATGATTCCTAACATCCCGTTTGCTTTTTTGACTGCTGCTGCACACTGCGTGGACATCTTCAGAGAACTATCCACGATGACACCAAAATCTTTCTCCGGATTATTTGTAGCTAAATTAGCCCCCATCATATTGTACGTATAGTTGGGGTTATTTTTTCCAATGTGCATTACTTTACATTTTCCACATTAAATTTCATTTGCCATTTTGTTGCCCAATCACTTAGTTTTATGAGATCTTTTTGAAGTTCTTCACAGTCTGCTTTGGTCTTAACTATCTTGAGCAGTTTAGTATCATCTGCAAACTTTGCCACCTCACTGTTTACCCCTTTCTCCAGATCATTTATGAATAAGTTGAATAGGATTGGTCCTAGGACTGACCCTTGGGGAACACCACTGGGTACCCCTCTCCATTCTGAAAATTTACCATTTATTCCTACCCTTTGTTGCCTGTCTTTTTAACCAGTTCTCAATCCATGAAAGGATATTCCCTCTTATCTTACAACTTAACTTACATAAGAGCCTTTGGTGAGGGACCTTGTCAAAGGCTTTCTGGAAATCTAAGTACACTATGTCCACTGGATCCCCCTTGTCCACATGTTTGACCCCCTCAAAGAACTCTAATAGATTAGTAAAATGTGATCTCCCTTTACAGAAACCATGTTGACTTTTGCGCAACAATTTATGTTCTTCTATGTGTCTGACAATTTTATTCTTTACTATTGTTTCAACTAATTTGCCTGGTACTGACGTTAGACTTACTGGTGTGTAATTGCCAGGATCACCTCTAGAGCCCTTCTTAAATATTGGCGTTACATTAGCTATCTTCCAGTCATTGGGTACAGTAGCTGATTTAAAGGACAGGTTACAAACCATAATTCCACAATTTCACATTTGAGTTCTTTCAGAACTCTTGGGTGAATGCCATCTGGTCCCGGTGACTTGTTACTCTTAAGTTTCTCTATTAATTCCAAAACCTCTTCTAGTGACACTTCAGTCTGTGACAATTCCGCAGAATTGCCACCTACAAAAGACAGGTCAGGTTTGGGAATCTCCCTAATATCCTCGATCGTGAAGACTGAGCAAAGAATTAATTTAGTTTCTCTGTGATGACTTTATCATCTTTAAGTGCTCTTTTTGTATCTCGATTGTCCAAGGGCCCCACTGGTTGTTTAGCAGGCTTCCTGCTTCTGATGTACTTAAAAAACATTTTATTACCTTTTGAGTTTTTGGCTAGCTGTTCTTCAAACTCCTTTTTGGCTTTTCTTAGATTTTTACATTTAATTTGGCAGCGTTTATGCTCCTTTTTATTTACCTCACTAGGATTTGACTTCCACTTTTTAAAAGATGCCTTTTTATCTCTCACTGCTTCTTTTACGTGGCTGTTCAGCCACAGTGGCTCTTTTTTACTTTTTACTGTTTTGTTTTGTTTTTTTTAATTTGGGGTGTACATTTAAGTTGAGCCTCTATTATGGAGTCTTTGAAAAGTGTCCGTCCAGCTTGCAAGGATTTCACTCTAATCACTGTACCTTTTAATTTCTGTTTAACTAACCTCCTCATTTTTGCATAGTTCCCCTTTCTGAAATTAAATGCCACAGTGTTAGGCTGTTGAGGTGTTCTTCCCACCACAGGAATGTTAAATGTTGTTATATTATGGTCACTATTTCCAAGTGGTCCTGTTTATCGTTACCTCTTGGACCAGATCCTGCGCTCCACTCAGGACTAGATCGAGAGTTGCCTCTCCCCTTGTGGCTTCCTGCACCAGCTGCTCCAAGAAGCAGTCATTTAAAGTATTGAGAAATTTTGTCTCTGCATTTTGTCCTGAGGTGACATGTACCCAGTCAATATGGGGATGATTGAAATCCCCCACTATTATTGAGGGTTTTTTTATTTTGATAGCCTCTCTAATCTCCCTTAGCATTTCATCGTCACTATCACTGTCCTGGTCAGGTGGTCGATAATAGATCCCTACTGTTATATTCTTATTAGTAATTCCATGCTTTATCCATAGAGATTCTATGGAACATGTGGATTCATTTAAGATTTTTATTTCATTTGATTCTATATTTTCTTTCACATATTGTGTTCCTCCCCCGGCACGACCTGTTCTGTCCTTCTGATATATTTTGTACCCCGGAATGATTGTGTCCCATTGATTGTCCTCACTCCACCAGGTTTTTGTGATGCCTATTATATCAATATCCTCCTTTAACACGAGGCACTCTAGTTCACCCATCTTATTATTTAGACTTCTAGCATTTCTGTACAAGCACTTTAAAAACTAGTCACTGTCTGCCATTTTCTGATGTGTCAGATTCTTCGTGCGACTGTTTCTCATCTGATCTGGCCCATACTTTGTCCTCTTTCATCCCCTCCTCCTGACTAAAACCTAGAGAATCTCTATCAGTAGACTCCTCTAAGACAAGTCTCTGTCCGATCCACGTGCACCTCTGCAGCAATCGGCTTTCCCCCATCTCTTAGTTTAAAAACTGCTCTGCAACCTTTGTAATGTTAAGTGCCAGCAGTCTGGATCCACTTTGGTTTAGACAGAGCCCATCCTTTCTGTAGAGGCTCCCCCTAGCGCAAAAGTTCCCCAGTTGCTAATAAATCTAAACCCTTCCTCTCTACACCATCATCTCATCCAAGCACTGAGACTCTGAAGCTCTGCCTGTCCACCTGGCCCTGCGTGTGGAACTGGTAGCATTTCTGAGAATGCCACCACAGAGGTCCTGGATTTCAGTCTTTCCTAGCCGCCTAAATTTGGCCTCCAGGATATCTCTCCTACCCTTCCCTGTGTCATTGGTACCTACATGTACCACGACCACTGGCTCCTCCCCAGCACTACACATAAGTCTATCTAGATGCCTGGAGAGATCCCCAACCTTCGCACCAGGCAGGCAAGTCACCATATGGTTCTCCCGGTCATCACAAATCCAGCTATCTATGTTTCTAATTGAATCTCCCATTACTAACACCTGCCTTTTTCTAATGACTGGAGTTCCCTTCGCCGGAGAGGTAACCTCAGTGCAAGAGGATACCCTAACATCTTAAAGGAGGGTCCCAACTATGGGAGGGTTTCCCTCTGTTCCTGTTGACTGCTCTCCTTCTCTGGGCCTTTCATCCTCCTTAACAGCACAGGGGCTGTCTGACCGGAGGTGGGACAAATCTACAGTGTCCGGGAAAGCCTCAACATACCTCTCTGCCTCCCTTAGCTACTCCAGTTCCGCCACCCTGGCCTCCAAAGCCCGTACGTGGTCTCTGAGGGCCAGAAGCTCCTTGCACCAAGTGCACACATACGCCACAGGCCAGGTAATCATACATGCTACACTGAGTGCAATAAACAGGATAGCCTCCACTCTGCTGCTGGGCTTCTGTCTGCATTTTCTCCTACAGTTACCTAGGTTAATGATAGGGTTTTTGTTTAAATCAAGAAGTTTTGATTATAGTTTAGTGTAAAGGCTTTAAAGAATGGCAAGTGTACCTTGTCCCCTTCCCAACTCCCTCTCGAAACTCCTTGTTAGCAGTTCCTGTTCGCAAAGCTTCCTCGTTGCTGGCTCACTGCTTTATAAATCCCTGGCCTCCTTGATAGCCCCGCCCCTGACTAAGACTCAGCCAATGAACAGATACTTCTAGATTTTAAACCGTGGTTCGAAGCTCACAGCTTCCAACTGCCGGCCGCAGCACACAGTACTTCAGACAGACAAGCACAGCATGTAACCCCCAAAGAGTCGTCGTCGTCTTGTTCTGTGTCCATGTTTGTAGAGTTTCCTTCGTTGATTGTTTTTCTGAGGAACAAACTAGATGTCAACAGTTTCTGTTGAACTCTCCACTGTTGGTCTTGATCATATATGATCTAGGTGATGAATTATTTTTCTTTATGACAGCTGGAATTGTCCACTCTTTTTCTCCATCCAATTTGACGCAAACTTCACTGACTTCAATATTTTTCAGTTACTTCTAGTTTACACGTATAAGTGCTAACTCCGAGCTAAGTTCTGTAACTTGCATGTTTAAAGTCCTGCACATTTATATGGGTTTACAGGATTAGGCCCTTGCTCTTCAAAGGAAATGTTTCTAGGAGCTCTGAGGAGGAGGAGTGCTTTATGTCTGATATTTATACTTTGAATAAATAATTGGTACAATATTGAAACTGCGAGCCCTATGGCATAGTTTTAACTCTGTTTCCCTTTTCTTCCCAAAGGGATTGGTTTTTATTCTTTTCATTTCTGCAAGTTGACTATATTCTCTAACAGCTGCGCTTCCTAATTGTATTTGTTCATGTTTAGTATTTAACTAAATATTTACTTTTCCTCCTCTACCAATGAACTTCTTTGAGAAACAAAGAATGATTGCTCTTTGAAACGTTCTGAAATAACATGAGGATGATAATAGCCAGACTCTGTCACTGGCACAATTTCAAAACAAACATTTTGTAAATATAGATGTGTTCATTAAACCCGAATTGCCTGTTCATTGTATTTTGTATTTCAGGATTGAAATGATAAAATTTGAATTCAGTGTGGCAACTCCAGCTACTGGCATATGTTTGTCTGCCAGATACAAAAAGCCTAAACAACATTTTAGACAGTATCCAACACTTTCAGTTTATTTCTGTTTTAAATCCTAAAAAACAAATATCTGCATCTGTCTAGTTCCTAGTACACCGATGTCTGTATCAGAAAAACCACCATTGTAATTGCCAACAATGATCCACTTAGTATCATTCTAGGAAACACATTGTGCTGAATGGGGAAGATCTTTTCAAAAGGTGGATATGAATTTGTGTTCATAATAAAAAGTGCCCATTTGACAGCTCTGAAAAATGAAGCCATCTCTCCACAACTTCTCTGCCTGTTCCATGCAGGGTTGTTCCCTACAGTCTTTTCTCCAGTGAGTTGTCCACTCTCATTTAAAATGGTGCAAGAGATAGAGCTAGTCAAACTAAAACAAAAACACCAATTAAGCTCCCAACCTACAACTCACTTTTCTAATAAAAGAGCAACAGGAAGCATTCAGGCTAAGGGCTAAGTTTGAACAGAGTGCCACAGAAACATAGATTCACAAGAGTGGAAGGGACCTTGAGAGGTCATGTAGTCCAGTCCCTTGCACTCATGGCAGGACTAAGTGTTTTCTAGGCCATCCCTGACAGGTGTTTGATTAATAAACCCTTAAAGATTTCCAATGATGGAGATTTCATGACTCCCTAGGCAATTTATTCCAGTGCTTAGCTGCCCTGACAGGAAATTTTTCCTAATGTCCAACCTAAATCGCCCTTAGTGCAATTGAAGCCCATTGCTTCTTGTCCTGGCCTCAGAGATTAAGAACAACAATTTTTCTCCTTCCTTTTTGTAACAACCTTTTATGTACTTGAAAACTCTTATCGTTGCCCCTCTCAGTCTTGTTTTCTCTAGACTAAACAAATCTAATTTTTTTTCAATCTTCCCTCCATAGGTCATGTTTTCTAGACCTTTAATCATTTTTGTTGCTCTTCTCTGGACTTTCTCCAATTTGTCCACATCTTTCCTGAAATGTGGTGCCCAGAACTGGACACAATACTCCAGTTAAGGCCTAATCAGCGCGGAGTAGAGTGGAAGAATTACTATTTGTGTCTTGCTTACAACACTCCTGCTAACACATCTGTCACTGTTTCTCAGTGGGTCACAACTGAGAATACCAAATTCAGGACAAACTGCTGAGAAATAAGGCAGACACACCCCAAAGCTGGTGGTTATTCTCCCATAAAATATACCAATCCAGCAACAAAAATCAACTTTTGTCTCACTGCACTGGCTAACAAGAAGTCAGAATTGCAGCCTCCTTAGGTATTCCAGTCCTAGATTCAACGCCCAGACACTAGACTTAATGCTGAATGGTTATTTAAAACTAATTTCATCAAACAAAAGGGTTCTTCTGATTCCAAAGGACCAGCCGCATACCCAGGTCAATATATAACTCAGATCTTATCCAATAATCATGCTATTTCCAATCCTTTAGTATCTAATATATAAAGGTTTATTTATAAGAAAGAAAGGTGAGAGTTAAAATTGGTTAAAGGAATCAAATATATACAACAAATGCATGGTTCTTGGATCAGACTTGTAGCAGTGGTGGAATAAACTGCTGGCTTGTTAAGTCTCTGGTTGCTTCCAAATCATTGGAAGGCCCTCAGTCCTTTGGTTAGAATGTTCCCATTAGTATAAGTCCATAGTCCAGAGGTTTGAGCAGGAAAGAGGGAAAATGGAGATGTTTCCAGCACCTTTTATAGCTTCTGCCAAGTGAAGGGAAACCCATTGTTCTAGTTTGTGGGAAATTACAGGTAACAAGATGGAGTTTGCTGTCACATGGGCAAGTCAAATGTCCGTGCATGCTTCATAGCAGAGGCCATTACCCCTACTCCAGTTAGAACATCACAGGAAAGTCCATCAGGTATGGATGGGCATCTTCCATACTCCATTGTGAGTTAAGTGTTCCCTGATGGGCCATTTAACTTGAATAGTCCCTTCATGATGTGCAAGCTAAATACCTTGTGGGTGTTACTCAGGAGCAAACACATTTGAAATACAGGTACATAGTCAATATTCATAACTCCAGGTACAAAAAGTGATATATGCATACAAATAGCATAATCATATTCAACAAATCATAACTACTCCATAGACCTCTTACATGACATACTTCATACAAGATTTGTTGCAATTATACAAACAGTGGTAGCAACAATGATCTGCATGGTCATATTTGGGGCAAAAATTGGGGATTGGTCCTGCTTTGAGCAGGGGGTTGGACTAGATGTCCTCCTGAGGTCCCTTCCAACCCTGATATTCTATGATTCTATAATCAGATAATGTCACAACATCTCAGAATAATGTTTGCTTTTTATTTTTGGTAACATTTTGAATTTTAATCCTATCCTCCAAAGCACTTGCAACCCCTCCCAACTTGGTATCGCCCACAAACTTTATAAGTGTACTTTCTATGCCATTATCTAAATCATTGATGAAGAGAGTGTACAGAACTGGACCCAGAACTGGTCCCTATGAGACCCCACTTGATATGCCCTTCCAGCTTGACTGTGAATCGCTGATAACTACTCTCTGGGAATGGTTTTCCAACCAATTATGCACCCACCTTATAGTAGCTCCATCTAGGAAGTATTTCCCTAGTTTGCTTATGAGAAGGTCATGCGAGACAGTATCAAAAGCTCTACTAAAGTCAAGATATGTACATCTACCACTTCTCCCTATCCACAAGGTTTGTTATCCTGTCAAAGAAAGCTACTAGGTTGGTTTGACATGATTTGTTCTTGACAAATCCGTGTTGACTGTTACCTATCACCTTATTATCTTCTAGGTGTTTGCATTGGTAGCATCAAGTACAAATTCCCCTCCCCCCGAGGCTAAGTGGCCTGTGACTAGCAACGTGTTTACAGAAGAAACAATCACATAATCCATTGGGAGCCTTATTTTTGCTACATTAAACTTAATAATAGTTCCTGCCTATCTTTCTGTTCTCAAAGTCAGTGTCATAGAATCCCCTCCTGTGTTGCTGAGCAAGCACAAAAATTTCAAGTATCATTTGGATCCCATAGATTTGCCTACAAAGTTTGGCAGGCTTCGGGTTTTTTTGGTTTAAATTCAAATTGTAAGCCAAATTGATTACAGTTGTTTCAGTGCCATCGCTAATAATAGGTAACTAAAATTACGTTAATTGGCTTGCACTGCTACATAAAGAGCAACACAAATTTAAAACATTGCTGGTACTTGTAGCCAATTTGTTAATTGTTATTTAGTTCATCAAGTCACACAGGATGGATGTGAACCAGTTCCTTTGTTACTATTTATTTTGGTTTGAGACTGTGGAAGGCTGTTGTAGTCATTAGTAGTGGGTGGGAGCAGGTTTCTATATGTAATAATGCCTTGCATAGGAAGTTTCAAAACCCTGTCCTAATATTAAATGCATCTTTACCGTATTCCAGGATGTATTATTATATCTGTTACACAGAGGGATAAAATGAGACACAGAGAAGTTTTGGGGCTTAGCCAGGGAGACACAGGACTTGAACAAAATTATTTAAAATATTTCACAGCTGGATGGTGGTCTGAGAAGAAGGATGGTTCATTTACACCAGTGTAACTCCATTAACTTCAGTTAAGTTACTGCTGATTTATACTGTTGTCAGAGTAGTATAAGTCTGTGAGCTCAGAATCACACAAATTATAAGTGGTAGAGCTGTGAACTCAACAGCCCTGCTTCCCTATTGACCTGCACCTGGAACGATCGCTTACAGCAGTGCAAAATGTGTATAAAATGCTACTATTTAGATTTTGCGATATTTAATACACATTTTCCACTGATGAAAATGAATATTTAAAAGGTGCAAAGCAATGGAGACCCCGACCCCGTTTAGCTAATCCCTGGACTAAGCAGACATTGTACTACTTTCCCTTTGGTTTTATATTTCTTTTGCTGGTCATTTTTCTTCTGTGTCTGTGTACATTCCTGTTTTGATAAATCAAGAGAAATAAACTTCTCTTTAAGAAGAGTCTGGCAATCTGTTGCAGAAGGTTCAATTACAGTAACATAAGAACCCTCACAAAAGAATACTACCAATTCTCTGAAGTGAGAGATGGGGTGAAACAGAAGTCAGAGCATCCTACTATCTCTTTACATACAAGACTGACATCTCTTATTATTATTTATGATTAGTAGTTTAGTAACCAAAAATATATATTTAATTCTCTGCCCTGAAGAGTTTGTAGTGTAAGGCCCCAATCCTGCATGTGGGTCTGCTAGTACATCCGTGCAGACATACTGGGACATATCCTCAGATGGTGTAAATTGTCATAGCTGAGGTTCTGCCCCAGCAGAACTCTGCAGAGGCAAAAAGGACTGCATTAGCTTATCCAATTTCAAGGTTCACGCGTCAGTTCAGACATTGTGTATAACATGAAGGGAGAAAGCCATAAATAAGGAGGTAGAGGAAGAGAGGATTAAGGTGAAAACCATGAAATGTCTCTGCTTAGGTTTTAGGATAGACAAATATTATTGGTTCCACTTTTTTATCTGTTTTTAAATACATTTATGTATTTTCTAATTAAATAGGATGGGGAGTTCTTTGCGGGGGCTTGTGTGGGGAATATGAGAGCAGGAGGGGAGGGGCTGAAGATGGAGGGTAGGAGAGCTGGGATGAAGGTGCGGAACGGCTGGATGGGTACTGACATGGGAGGTGGAGAGAGAAGGGCAATAAGGAGAATGGAAACACCAGTGGAGGTGGGACAGGGGGCGCTCATTAGTCCAAATAGGTGATGAATGGAGAGTGAGTCCAAGTGAATAGAGCAAGCCCCATTACAGGTTGATTGGACTCTTTACAGCTCTTCAAGAAGAATGGGGACTTTAAAAGGTGGCCTGAAAGAGATACTGCCCTGCGGCAGGGGGGGCCTGCCTGGATGGTGGAGCTGGTGGTCCTCAGGCAACTCAGTGATGATCTGCTGGAAGACCTTTTTGATGGGAATGTGCTTAAGAATAACAGATTACTTCCTCTGAGGGTTAAGCAGACAGTGAGGTTATGAGAAGGCATAGACTTTCATTAATTTCAGGCTGTTTCAAGCCACTTCACTTGCAACTTCTCTGCTTCTGCGTATTCATGTAACAATACTGTGGGAAATAAGCATTGGTATCAGATAAAAATGGTCGTTTAGGCATTAGGGAGATAGCAGAGGACTGGGGTTCTGAATAAATGTGTGACATCTCTGGGGAAAAAAAGCATAATGAGCACATAATACTTTAAAATGGAAACTAGACTGTTGGAAAATATGTAAAAAGCTCTCTATAAATTACGGACTTGATCCTGTATCTCCTGAAGGCAATGGCAGAGCTCTTTTGGGATGAAATCCTGGCCTGTTGAAGTTAAGAGGCATTTGGACATTAGCTTCAGTGGGGCTAGCATTTAGCCCATAGTCTACAGTGGTATTGGTTCAAACCATGTGTATCTCTGACCAGCCAAACATGTTTCTGTGAGTCCATGTGCTCATCATTGCTTTGTAGGTTAGCAATAAAGCATCTTTCCAAATGATTGCACAGTTTATTAAAAAAAGAATCAAAAACAAGAACCCTTTGGCAAAGCAAAGATACTGTTAAAGCTTTCCTTAGATCCCAGTCTTGGCAAAGGTAACATGAAAGAAGAAAACAAGAAATAATTCAGTTTAAACAGGAGATTAAATTAATAGCTCTATTGCTCCTGATAACACTCCAAGTAGAATTTAATTGAAATTAAAAACACCAATGGTTTACAACATAATTGAATCAAACACAAATTATTCAATAGGGAGAATTAGGGAAAATCCATCAATATAGAGCCAGATCATTATAAACACACTCTCATATATAATGTATATACTTATACATCGCAGGGATAATATCACACTGTTGAAAAGAATATTAATGCTGGTCTTATAATTACAAACTTCAGGAGCATTATTTAAAGCAACAAAGTAATAAAAATTAATATTTTGCACTTATATAATTCCTTCCTTCTCAGGACTTCAGTGTATTTTACACACATTAATGAACTGGGCTCCTATGAAGCAGGGAAGTACTTTGCTAATATTCTAGGTAATCTTCATTTTTACAGTAGGAAGCTGCTCTAGCAATACAAAATTCAGTGAAATCCCTTCAGCTGTAACTACATTTTAATTGCTAGTCTGTGGATACGTTTTCCTTTAAATAGACTCATTAATATAATTAGGGGGCATGAATTATGGTATCATAATAAGTTTATATATATATTACAGGATAAAATATACATGGCTATAAAGGGCCAAATCATCAGCTGGTATAAATCAGATGATTTATGGGACATCTCATAAATCAGATGATTTATACCAGGTGGGGATCTGCCCAGGGTCTTTAGGAGGATTCTTAACTGTGAAATTAGCATTGTTGCATCTGAGCAAAAGTCCACTTGGGGTCCAAAACTGCATATCTTGCACACCAAAACCTACCAGCTATTAGCTTTAAAGATAATTCTGTGTGTGCATCAGCCCACCTGAGAATAATCTCACTGAGCATTTTTTAAGACCGTTTACCAACCTCATGAGTTTAGAGGGTGTATAATTAAATGTTGAAAATAATTTAAATATAAATTAGGGAAGTTAGAAAAAGCACAGAAAATTATCTAAGTAAATCTCATAAATGGGTAGTACAGAGAAAACATGTTTCTGAAATTGGCTGTGGAGTTTCTCTCTGCCCTGCCTTCCCTTGCTGAGAAAATCAACTGGCACATTCTATGGATGGATCAGTGGTGGCAAACATAGAGCTGTGTTCCTTGCTTAATGTAGATTGAAACAGGAGGGGAAGCATTCACTGCAATAGTAAAGGAGGAGATGAAGCTGTAGAGCATATTGCTTATTCAAGCCAGGGTGAAGACAGGGAGCTCTCTCTTTCTTCTAGTAGAGGAGAGGAGGCTGGGCTCACCCCCATTTACACTGTGTGCTTTGTGTCTTTCTAGTGAAGCAAGGGGGAAAGCTTTGCAAAATATCCAACATTAAAAAATGAGATTTTATAAAATGTACAGTTGCTCCTGGGTCACAAGAATGTAGCCTCAAATGTTCTTTGAGTCCTTGTCTATGAGGATCTCACTTTTTGTGTGAATACCCCCAATTTCAGAATTTTCTAATAAGCAATGCCCAATCAGGCTATGCCCATGCCCTGCACATCCTCATACCCCACCCAGCTGAGGACAAAGAGAGACACACAGACCTGACCGACCGTCAGCTCCCTCTTAACTCCCATGGCAGTGAGTTGGAACTGCAGTGTCCTTTCTGCACAAGTCCTCTCACTTGTGACTAGTCACACAGGTGTTTTTTTTTTTAATCGGTAATTATACATAGATTTAGATTAGTAGTTTTTATAGTGAGTTAGCAATTTTTCTGCCCCTTTGGCAGCTTGTCCTGTCCCTTTTTATGCCGGTGAATCTCCTCAGGCATTTGCACCTCACCACCCCAAGGCAGACTTTAATCCCTGCCTTGCTGTGACAAGCTGATCTGTTTAATTGATGGCCATAACAGATGCTTTTCTGCTTGAGGGAATCCCATATCTCCAATCATGGTTCAATCTGTAAGGTCCTTTTCTACTTGGACCAGAAAGTCAAGGGAATCTCCCCTAAAGCTGCACCTGTTAGAACAGTCCATGAGGGGTCCAACCGACCTTCCCTGAATTCCAAACAGTGTTCCCAAGCCAACATACCCCAGTGGTCCTATGAGTAGACAGTCCACTCCACTCCTTGAGCTCGATTTGCTGTACTAATAAAATTCTTCAAGATTGACACTGTCTTGGGGACATCATCCCAGTGCTGCTTGCAGCTCGCATGTGGGACTCTGGTGCTGACCCCCTTTCTCCTTGGTACCAATCTCCCCAGCACTGATTCAATCAGCACCTCCTCCCGAGTCCCTTCCTTCTCCTCAGCTTCCAGTAGAGAGCATTCCCCCGGCCTTAAAAGTCCAGGTAAGGTTATCAACCCAGTCTACCCTAGGGAAAGGTACCTTCCCTCCCCAATTATAGGTTTGAAAGGCTTGGAACACTCCTCCCTGGGCTCTCCACCACCCTCTCAGTTTTTCTACCCCACCTGGCCTTATTGGGCATGCTAGGGACCTACCAAGTGCACATCTAAGTCTCATTCCCCTGCACCTTCAATTAAAGAGAGATCAAGATCCCCTTCGTTGCAAAGATCAGCCTCTCTCAAGCACAGAAAGACTTGTAGTGAGAGCCTGAATATGAAGAAGAGGCTTCCATCTTGGAGATGCAGTGACAGAGCAAGCAGTGATTTGTTTTTCATCAGCTCCTGATAAGACAGTCTCGCCAACTCCAGTTCCACCTTCAGGTGTTTGTAGGACTTTCCAGGACCTGGTTGGGAGAATACCTGAGACACTCAAGACACAGAAAAGACCCCATAAGCTCTTCAACATTCTCCACTTCCAGATACCACCCAAGACTGGTCTTGGCTGTCTATATAGTGTTCGTAGAATCATAGAATATCAGGGTTGGAAGGGACCTCAGGAGGTCATCTAGTCCAACCCCCTGCTCAAAGCGAGGACCAATCCCCAATTTTTGCCACAGATCCCTAAATGGCCCCCTCAAGGATTGAACTGACAACCCTGGGTTTAGCAGGCCAATGCTCAAACCACTGAGCTATCCCTCCCCCCTAGAGCCAGGGAATAACTTATAGTAGACACAGGCCTCAATCCCTACAACCTCAAAAAGGGCTGAGAGGGAGATAGTAAGCAGTTAAAGTCAGGCTATCTGCATCAGTTCCTCTCCAAGTGGGTTACTCACTGCATATCTATTTGTTACAAACTGACAGATATGCCTCTTCTTCTGGGAATTAGGGCTCATCCAACTAGGGCTCAGGCAACCATTCTTAGTGTTCTCAAGAAACATTCCCATGTCAGAGATTTGTAAAGTAGCTATGTGGAGCTCTCCACATACATTTTCTTTAAACACTGCCTTTGACCTGGCTGCCAGACCTGATGCTAGGTTTAGAAGGGCTTTCTTCAACTCTCCCTTTGACTAAGTTAATCTTCCGTAGTTATTTAGATAAGACTCCTCAGTTCTCCCTCCAGTGTGGTGACTAGCAAGCAGTGATACAATAGTGGGATCCATATAGACGAAGACTCAAAGTAGAAAGGATGGTTAATTACCTTACAGTGAGATTCTTCTAGCTGTCTTGTCCATGTAGATCCCACATCTCACCCTCCATCACCAGCCCTATTCCTTTAGAGTCCTCATTCTGGGATTCCAAATTAGCAAGGGAATTGAAAGTTGGTTGGGTCCTTTATGCCCTTGTCACAGGGAGGGTGAGGATGTGCAGGGAACAGGTGTTGCCCCAACAGATGCTGCTTTCTAAAAAGTTGGAACTTGCATGCACAGACAAGACATCTCAAAGAACCATGGTTACTGTAAGGGTAAGTAATATTTTTCTATTTACCAAGAGAAATAGCTACAGCAGCCCCTTCTCTATCACCCTCTTCCCAAAAACCCAACAATTTTGAGTTAGAAGTCCTATTGTGATTTTAACCATGCCCTTTAAATCCTTTTAAAGAAAATACTGAAGCATTCCCTGTACTCAGTTCAGCAGTCCCAGAACTTTTAGTCATTTTACAAGGATGGATTCCACTGTGTGGATGATTATATTTTTCTTGACAAGAAGGTACCACTTGAATTACAATGCTCTCTCATATCTTTGTGAAGGAGCACTGGTAGAACAGTGGTGATTAGTAGTAAGGTATAGGATTGTTTTCATGATGTCTTAAATTAATATACTTACTCTCCACCATCCAAGACATCCTTATCAAGTTTAGGTAAACCTTAAATAATAAAGAAAGCTTATTTACTTGAGCAGTAGATGAAATAACCAATTTCACAAACTTGCAACCAAGTGAAGAGGTTTTTGGAAAGCTTTGTTCTAACAGTTGTGTTGGGAAACTGGAATGTTTTATGCACTAGTAGGAATTTCTCACCCTTGCCACATTAAGTATTACTTGAATATAGTACTATTTATATTTAGTTAGAAGCACAGGCTAGTAGCTTACTAACCTCTGTACCAGTTAGGAAATATAGCATTCCTCTCTGAATAAGTGGCCTGAATTTTCAGGTGATTTTTGGGTGCTGAGATATCTGAAAGGGGCCTGATCTTCATAAATTGCTGAGTACCTGTCGTCTGAAAATCAGGCCTCCTTTAAGGTGTCTTACACTGAGCACCCAAAAACTTAGGCTTCCAGAATCACTATACACATTTGAAAAGGTAGGGCAGATATGTCTGAAGACAATGAGCCAGATTCACTCCAGATTGTCTGCTTCTGTAGGTGTAAATGCAATACAGAGCCCTATAAGTGGAAAGTCCACCAAAGGAGAGACTGCAGTAAGTTTAAGTGTCCACATCTCCCTACTTGCTAGGGTTCAAAACTGCCTCAAAAATTGGTGGTGTTGGCTGTGGAGAGAAACTAAAGCTGGCCTCCTGGCATGAAACTCCAAAAGAAATCTGTAATAGAAACGTCACCTGCCCTCCCCTAGGTATGTATCAGTCGGGGTGAATCTGGCCCTATTTTCAAAAGAGCAAAGGTTAAAATAATGGGGAGTATGGGAGAGCACAACTGCTTCTCTTCTTCTAAAAGCAAAGAGAGTGCTGCCCTCCCTCTCTCTTTTGGCTTGGAGGAACTCAGTTCCCTAGAACTCGCGCTCATCCATAGCTGGTACAATGAGGACTCAATAAGGAGGGAATCATAAATCGGAGCAGACAAGTTGTTTCTGGGCTTCTCATTAGTTCCTTCTAGTAGATGGAACACAGTGGTATCTCATGGGAGAAGGAGTGTCCCAGGTGGTAATAACCTATTCACCTTCTCTTTGGAGGATGGGGGTCAGATCTTTTAACGCTGGAATCCATCCCCACTCGGGGGAGAGGGGAAGAATAGCAACCCTTTCTTCCCAGTATCCCACTTCTCTCTTGGAAATGTGAGGGTGAGAAGCTAAATTATGAAATATTCCTTTTGTATTGTCTTAAAATCTTCTAATGTGCATGACTTTTTATGGGGTATTTCAAAAATTTTAGAAGGGGGAAAAACAACCTTTGAGACCTCACAATTGTATTTGTTTTTGCATCAATACAGATTCCTTATCCTCATCAAATTCTCAATCCTAGTAGAAATGGGGGGTGGGGTGGGAATAACCAAGGATTTTTCTGTACATACATCTACTTTTACCTGGCATGCTTAACTTTTTTTCTTTTAGCCCCATTTTTCCTTTTTGCTGAATCCCACCTCTGTAACTTTCTTCAATGCTGCATAACCTCATGATGTCAAGACCTGTGATGACAGACACAAAAACTCCCTCTCCTATCTTGATCTACTTTCACTTCTGTGAAAGAGCATTTTACCATAAAACACTCATGGTGAGAATTCTGCTTGTTGAAAAACTTCATAATTCATCATAAAAATCTATAGCAGGAAGTGGAATTAAGTGTTGGAGGGCCATTGAACAGTGGATTTTTCAAATAAATCATAATTAGAGGACTGTATTAGACGTGATTAGGCATCTGTGCCAAGGAACTTTGCATTGATCTACGGTGAATATTCACTGAGCATTCAATAGCCCTTAAAGTGTCTCATTTCTTATCTGCTCTCAGGAGGTCAATGATAGGCCATCGGACACTAACATAAAATATGAAAGAATACTACAGGTCAGCCATTCCAAATACATCAGTGCCAGTCGTGGTAATGTCTACCTGTTCCAACAATGGGACATAAAGAGGCTCGAGACCTTTCACAATTCCAGCTGGGAAGAGGAGTGGGAATGAGAGAGATACTGGGTGGGTTGGAGGAAAGAGGTCGAGAGTGGGTTTGTACAAAGCTGAAATTCAGCAAAAGCTTTTAAACCATATAGACAACAGGACTGCATTTTTCAGCATCACCAGTGAAATGTGAAAGCAGGTGGGTTGTGAATGAGTTCAACCGCTGAGTGTTGGGACTGGCACTGCTGGGGAAAGTATTTGGACATTGGACATTTGTGATTGGGCTTGACAACAGTGAGTTAGGATCAGTTTAGATGTAGGTAAGTCCAGCAAGTGGGAGGAGATATGGTGGTTGTTAGTGATGCATGTTGTGGTGGGTACATCTAGCTCTCTCTCCACCTTTGATTGTGTGCTTTTTCACCTCTCCTATATACCAATACTACCTCCTATGTGCCTATGATTCTCATTTTGTCACCTGTTCAACATCACCACCCCAAATCTGTTTGAAGCTCTGTGACCTCTGGTGACCCGTATGGAAAGCCAGAAGTGAATGCAAAGCATAATTTTACAAATAGGGAGCTGAGAAGGGAAGGTGGGCAAGCTGTCTCCAGAGTTAGACAGGACTGCAGATAAGGCATTGGGTGAGGTGCTCTGGCTGGTAGATTAGGGCTATGTGTTATGTGGAATGCCTGGAAGATGAGGTCCCTGTGCAGCTGCATACCTTGGGATGATTTATTGATTCATGTATTGGCCCAAAGCAGAACTTCAAACTGCCTATCCTTTAATAATAAATCTTAAGTGCCCCATGGCACTGCTGCTTATCCTACCCACAACATCCTAAGCAATTTAGTTACCTGCTACCTCTGTAGGTACCATAATTAGTTCCTGGGGTGGAGAAGGGCATTTCTGGTGGCACACAAAGTTGAAAGCAGATCTGGCTGGGGTTGAACAGGAAAGTGAGGGAGAAGTGGGGTGAGAGGAAGGAGAGGATCTGGGTAGCAGATGAATGGTGTCTCAGCAGTCCTGGTGAGTTGGAATTATTAATATTTATGCAGGGTATTACCACAACATTAATTTAACCATAAATTCCTTTATTAAATCCAAATGCTAAATGGTATTTCTACAATTGTTCTAAATGTGTCTAACAGCCTAAAAATAAGCAGTCACTGCACCCAATACAGTAACAAAACATTTATAAGCATTTGATCAAGATACTTACAAACAAGCTAAACTCAGAGCTGCTCAGACCCATGTTGGTTAGCTCCAAAGTGGTCAGGCAGGTATTAGCAATTAACCCTTTAAGGTATTATGTTTATACCCTTCAACAAACAAGTGATGTCATTGCCAGTTACTGACTTCAGCTAAAAACCAATTTGAGACAGTTCTTCCTTATTTCCAGTCTTACTCCAGATACGATTTACAACCTCCTGTCTGCCCAAGGCCTTTCTTCCCCTCCTCCTTGCTCACCAGCAGTTGTTTCATTGCACCTGGGTTCACAAAGGCTTTAACATGGGTATGTGGGTTGGGAAGGGCCACGTTGTCTCATTTTAAGACAGATTATCTTTGTTTTATTTCAAACCGTCTGCAGTCATCCCTATCAGTCAGAGGTCTTCCTTTTAGAAACTTTCCCTTGTCTCATTCTTTGAACCAGACATCCTCCCTGCTTCATTCCTTCTGGCCACATAATTCATTGTCTTCAAGGGCTTCCTTTTACTTGCTAGTCAGGGCCTTTCTTTACAACACATATATATTTTCTTAACCAAACTTAAACTAACTCTAATTCTTTAATTTTGCATTAATCCTATATGCTGGAAGATGTGACTTCTCAACAGCCATGATGACTTTCTTCCCAGCAGGGTCCCCTGAATATCTGAAGTGTCAGCCAGGAGGTGCAGGAGCTTCCCATAGGAAACTGTACTTTCAGCTACCATACTGAAGAATAAGACAGCTTCTCTTTCCTCTATTACAGGTTGTTCCTCATCTTCCCCTGCCCAGCCAACAAATTTCTGGGACCTCTAGAGCTCTGGGCTACCAGAGACTTGGGGGAGTGTAGGGAAACGTGTGTCTTGGATAGTCCTGTTCCTAGCCCTGCCTCTTGCCTCTGGCTCTATAAAAATTGTAAGTTAGGACACTTACTAAAGGTCTTTCTTCCCAAATACTGCCTAGGTTACACAGATAAAAGCTCTACTGGAGAAGTTATCATCATCATTAAACGTGTATGATGGTAACACCTAAAAGCCACAAGTAGGTTGGGCCCCATTGTGCTTGGCACTGTACAGACATATAATAAATAATAGTCCCTATCTTGAATAGCTTACAGTCCAGGAGGCAAAATGCAAGTAGATGGAACAAATGCACCCTGATAAGATGGGGAGATGGGTTAGCAAATAAAAACAGTAAGATGTGCAAATTCTTAGCTGGTCATGTGACTTATACTTGCTCTGTTATATACAGTGGTGTTTGGTCTAGCAATAGCAATTATCCCTTATGTTAAACAAATATTAAACATTTTTATCAAAATTACATTGAAGAGATACACAGTGACCAAAACCTCCAGCAGGCCTGGAATCATTAACTAACTCTAATAGTTGTTGTTAGCTTTGAACGAACAGGCATTTGGGATTTGTAGGGTTTTCATAAAATATTAATATAGTCTATTGGTTATATTATATTAAAGAAGTTTAATGATTTAGTTTCCTCTAGGGCGTTTATTTTCACAGACTCAGGGCAAGAATACAGGGTCTGATTCACCATTACATTTCTGCCTTTGTACACTATATTTTCCAGTGAAAGGGGGCCATAAATCAAGCAGAAATAGCTACTAGGGAATTCCTCTAGCATAGTTATTCTGTGTCTGAGCTGCCCCCAATCTCTAGTGTATGGGCATGACTGGAGTAAGGAGAGCAGCCTGCATACTTCTGTGTGACAGTCATCTCCAGTTGCCTTAGGGGCTCCTTATAGCCATAGGTAGATAGATGCACATAAGGGAAGAGCTGAGGCTGCTCTTGGGAGATGTAAAGATGGCATAAAGATATCACTTACATACTTAGTGGAGTTTGGGAACAACTAGGAATCAGGCCCATAGAGTGCAATTAGAAAAGTTCAGTAAAAACAGAGGGATGGGGAAATAATATAACTGACTTATGAGAAAAGCAAAAGCAGAAACCTCTTTTACAGTCGTTGCAACCACCTCACACATGTACCAGTTTTTCCAGATCATCCTCAAAACTCCTATTAGATGTGGAAGAGTTGAAAGATCTGTCAAGAAAAAGGAAATTAAATATTTCTATTGTGCATTTAACTTCAAAAAGAGAGGTGTTAAAATCAGGGACCAAATGTTAGCAGTTCAACTACATGGAAAAGTATATTCAAAGAGAGAGTTCAGAGAAAATTCTGTCTATAAGGAAGAAAAAGGGTAGATACTTCTGATGCTGATGAGAAATAACTTATTTAAGTTTTATTAACTTCTAAATATGATGGACAAAAGTTTCCTCACAGTTACACAGGTGAAACTCCACTGATTACAATGGAGTTATATGTGTATAACAGTAAAACCATGTCTTCTTCTCTTACTAACTTTTCTAGAATTAGAGCAGGGAATGGAAAGGGAAATCTAAGTATGATGATTGCATGTTAATTTTTTTTTGGTTATGTATAATAATCCCTGTTCCTACAGCATGTATTTTCTGTACATAAACATTGCTAGCAATCTTAGAGAAGTGACTATTGGAGAAGTGCAGTATTTATACTGCAAACCTTCTGTCTGTTTTCAGATACAAAAAAGACCATATGACATTACATATTTTACCTATCCTATTTCTCTTGGAGATAAAGAAGTGTTTGTGCTATATCCCCAACTGGTGTAAATTGACATAGCCTTATTATGTCAATGGAGCAATGCTGATTTACAGTAACTCAGGATCTGGCTCTCTAGATCTATTCCCCACTTTAGGGTCTTGGAGCTTGGCCAAAAAATGGGAGTCTAAGAAAATTATGAGCTTCTTGTAACACCTCAGCGTGCCTAGGAAGGTCTGTTCGGCCTTGTCTACACTACAGGGGTAAATCGACCTAAGTTACGCAACTCCAGCTAGGTGAATAACTTACCTTAGGTTGACTTACTGTGGTGTCTACACCAGGCTGGGTCGACAGGAGACACTCTCCCATAGAGTTACCTTATGCTTCTCATTCCAGTGGAGTAACGGAGTTGATGGAAGAGCGATCTCTGGTCAATTTAGCGGGTCTTCACTCGACCTGCTAAATAGACCCCCGGTGCATCAGTCGCCACAGCATTGATCCCCAGTAAGTGTAGACATGCCCTCAGAATACAACAAGAGGTCAGCATACTCCAGGTCCCCAAATCTGACCTGCCGCCCTTTCCATCACACAAAACTCAATAAGTCAGGGCATCTGTGTTTGGATTTGTGGTTTTGTGTTCATCCCTTTCCCAATGGAGAATTAATCTTCACAGATGATATGTTTTAGTGCTTTAGAAGAAAATACATTAGAAGAAAATTGTTTATGAATAAACTGACAAAAGATGGAATGCATGTGATGCTTCTTTGGGAGGGACAAAGAGAAGCTAGTAAAACTAAGTGGTACAGAGTTAAAGTCTATGTGACAGTTTAAATACCTTGGTTCAGAGTTGAGCTATGATGGGAATGTGGATATGGATGTTAGGAGTCGCATAAAGAGTGGTTGGTGCAAAAGGTGGGAGTTGACAGGAATCCTCTGTGATATGATTATGATTATTAGTGAAGGAACAAGTGGTACAATAAGGATGGAAAAAAGTTCAAAATAGAAAGTAGGGAGGTAGAACATAGATTTATAAGTCAAAAAGGAAGAAAAATGCCAAACGGGCTTAGGTAGGCATCATACATTTTAGCCATTCAATAGCCTTGGGGTTGCAGTGTGGAGTCTGGAATGTCCAGCACAAGATGAGCAGTCATCTAGTAGTTGTGTAGCATCCTCAACCACACCACCGCTCTATAGAAGGCTGTTATGAGTCCCAAGGTGTGTTCATTTGCTGCACACCTCACCACTTGCATCTGAAGCAGTTGATCTTACACCAGAGATAGCACTGCAGCTCAAAGCCAGGCTGTATCACATCAGGCTGAGTAATGAGTTTTTTGTAGCGGGAGCAGCTCATTCCCATGAGGCTCACCACAGCGTGGAAGCATGTCAGGAGCCCTGGATCTTGGACCCAGGCCCACAGTATTGCTCAGCCCCAGACTCCCTTTACTGGAAAGATATGATGGTTCTTGCAGTAAGTTTCCTTGGTTCCTTACCTAATGCAGCTTATGCTCCAGCCCCAGGACTATGTCACAGAACAAGCTAAAGTGGGGCTGGTACAGAGCTTGTGTTTACTGGGAACCCCCTAGCATGGACCTCTCCCCTTCTAGAGTAGGGTCACCCCTTTTGACTAATTGGAACTCATTCTTACCAGCATTTGCTACTATTTTCAATTATCCTCACAAACCCCACATGGTAGAGACTGCCTTATGAAAGTATTGGCAAACCCAGGGATCAGCCCCTTATTATGTCTCCTAGTTCAGGCCCGTGGCCCGAGATTCTGCTGGGAACAAGGCTGCTCTTCTCCATCAGTTTCAAAATTGTCTTTGCAAAGAACTAAAAGATAAGCTGGCACAGGTGGACTCCTCCCCCACCAGTCTAGAAGTCTTTATGGACCTACGTATCCAGATGGACACCAGACTGCATGAATGGCAAGTGGAACAGGAGGGTCCTGACTACCTCCGGCACTTACCCAAGGCTCAGCCCTCAGACACAAGAAAGATCAGCCTCAGTTAGGGAACTGGGGGAGGCCTCAAGAGCCAGGGGCGATGGGGAAGAGTGGAGGTCTGGGGAGGCACCAGGGGCTTGGGGGACCAGGGAAGCAGCAGGGGGCAGGGTGCCAAAATACAAGTTTGCCAGCGTGTCATTTTCCCTAAGGCCAACCCTGGCAAGGCTGGCCTTAAGGATGAGCAATGCGGGCGACCTCCCAGTGTACCATGGTTGGGGCATGTTGTGGTCAAGAAGGTGTTGCTAGAGGGTGCCTTGGCAGCAGGGCCGGCTCCAGCTTTTTTGCCACCCCAAGCGGCGGGGGGTGAAAAGAAAAATTATTGAGCTGCGCCGAACTGCCGCCAAAATGGAAGGGAGGGAATGAAGGACTTGCCACTGAAGACCCGGGCGTGGCGCCCCAATAACTGACAGAGTGCCGCCCCTTTCTATGGGCCGCCCCAGGCAGCTGCTTCCTTCGCTGGTGCCTGGAGCCGGCCCTGCTTGGCAGTCACCAGGAAGTTGACTGTAGCTGTGGTGGTGGTGGGGGACGGTGCCATTGCCCCTCCCTCCATCAGCAGTTACCAGTCACCTATGGAAGACGCACTCAACAGGAATGGTTGGAGATGGAGCACAAGAGCTGCTGGCTGTGACTAGTGGGACAAAGCAAAGGCGAAGGTGTGTTTTAGTGTTTTGTTCAACCAAATGTGTCAAGAGATAGCGTTTCTATTACTTTCCTTGAGAGGTTATTGTACAGGTGATATATAGAATCTCCCTTCTAGGTAATTTTCCCTATATCCAGACTAAATGTTCTTTTCCTCTATACTTCCTTGACCTCAAAATCTCTTCTTCTCTAATAATAATAAACCATGATTTCCCTAATGTCTTTTCAAAATTACTATCTCCAGGATGCTATCATTCTTGTACTCTCTGGTGTTTCTTTTCCTACCTTTTCAGGGTGCTGGAACAATTTGTATAATGGGGGTGCTGACAGCCATTCACCCAAACTGTAAATCCTGTGTATGATGGAAACCACTTCCAGCCAGCGGGTGCGGCAGCAGTCCCCAACACTTCTAGTTCCAGCACCTATGTACCTTTTGATGTTCTTTCAAAATTGTGCTTCTGATCTGTATTCTAATCTTCTATTGATAATATCCATGTCACGACCCAAGCCGTTACCCCAAGAATGTGGCACTATTGACAAGGGATACAATATTAATTTTTATTTTCTGATTAAGCAGCCGATTCTACTTTTACACTATTAGAAATATACTATTCTGAGTTTAATGGGTGCACTTTTGCATCACAGCTCATTTACGTTCAGCTTTCATGGCCACAGATCAGCAGCTGTGTAGCAGAATTACTATCTTCAGCAAACCAGAGATCAAAAGTTTCTCAAACATTTTCCCCCAATTTGCCCCTCCCTAGGGACAGTCCCAATATTCAGGGATTTTTCTTATATAAGTGCCTTTCCCCGCTAACACATCCTGTCCTGATTTCTCATACTTGCTATACTTGCTATCTGGTCACCCTCCTCCACCTCAAATATCTCAGTCCCACACAGTATCGCTATCCTAAAGGGAAGCAAGCAACATATCTTTTCCCAGACAAAACTACTGAGGCAAAGGCTGTAATAGATAGCTAACAGAGTAGTGGATTAAAAATATCAGGTATTTAGAATCTGTCGGACATTCTCTATTAGATTTCTACAGTGTTAAGGAACATCAAATTTTGAGCTTAAAGTACTTGACAAGTATCTCATTAAACCTAATACAGTATTGAGGAATATACCTTTAAAGGTGTTGTCTTGAAGTGCAAAAATCTTTAACTAACCATGAGTTAATCTATGTTGCATGATTGGCTTATTAACTGACTCGTTTGCATTTAGTTTTTTTATCCTTCCTGAGACTTGGAAACTCTCTGAATGACTTACTCGGTGAATAGATAATTTCATGCCTTGTCATCTGTAAACCAGCTGTGTTCATAACTGAAGAGTGTATAGAGTGAAATTCATAAAGAGTGAAATCCTGCCATGGCACCGGAAGGAATGCTAAGCAGTGCTTCCTCTGCTTGAGAGATCCTGCTGACTGGTGTAGGATTCAGTAGAGTGATCTGGGAAGCTGCTTAGTTAGTATAAACAGCTCCCTCCTGGCTAGTGAATGGGGTAGGTGGTGACTGGACAGACTGACCTGCTGCACACTGTGGGATTGTAGAGCATCACTAGTGTGAGTCTGTGTCACTAATGCTCCCTTACATGCTGCATCCTGCTCTGCTACAGTGGACAGGGAAGAGGCTCTCTATGCAACATTCCTTGTGCTTTCTACACCCAGACAGCAGGATTTGACTCAAATGAGGATGCAAAAGAGGATTCTTAGAATACTACAGGGTAGACGCGGCCCTTTAGGGGCAGATGGGTTCAACCCCGCTTGTGACTAGTTATCTGCCTCCTAGGTGATGGGTTTTGGCATGGGCTTGTGATTGGGTCAGGGGACGTGGCATCACATGATGGCATGGGTTTTGGCAAGGGCTTATGATTGGGTCAGGTGACCTGGCATCATGTGATGGCATGGATTTTAGCATGGGCTTGTGAGTGGGTCACGTGACCTGGCATCACGTAATGGTAGCCTGTGGATGGGGCTTCCTAAAAGAAGAAGCCTGCTCTGTAAGCAAGGGGGAGATTTGTTTCTAGGAAAGACCAGGAAGAGACCTCTCTGGAGATGCCTAGACTGGACCTGATAGAGCACCCCTCCTCAAAGGGACCTGGGGAACTGAGGTCTGGGGTTCTGATACAAAGGTGCAAAGGAGAGATTCCTTCAGGGAGCAAGAAGGCATCTAGAGGGGAATGAGGGTCAGAGGGGACCAGGAGTGAAGCTCTCCTTCCCCAGGCAGAGGGAAAAACATGGCTGGAGCTGCCTGTAGCCAGGGTCAAGAGCAAAATGCTTCAGAGGGAATTAGGACCCCAAGAGGGGCATAATGGAATGCTGTACATGGAAAAAGAAGGCTAGGATAGTCTAGCTTTGAGTGGAACTGTTATTTTATGTTAATAAACCAGACCCTAGAAGGGAGAGTAATTTTGTTTTATGAAGGAAGGAAATTGAGGTGGTTGCAGAGTCTGACACCAGATGAGTCAAGATTGTACTATGTCCATGATGAAAGAAAAAAAATAGAACACTCCAGAAATCTTGACAAATTACTGCAGTCACAAACAATCTTTTAATATGTGCTCTAGTTCTGTGTATTTGAACTTTTCAATATCCATTTTTCCTATTTAAACTTTAACTTCATGCATTATAACTTCACTCACTAGGTCAGGTAGTTAACAATGTCATCTGGATACAGAGAATGCACAGTTTTGAAGGTCAGATTGCCTCAGAAACAGGAAGACTCAGAGTCGTCTTACACCCATCCCTCAATAATAATATTTAGATCTATTGCACCCTCATGTAAATGCCTCTGGGTATCTAATAAAATTATGGCTAAAACTCAAAGCAAACCCCACTTTATTTTTAAATCTGATGTCAGGTTAACTCCTCCCTCTTCCCCATCCTTCTTCTTCCTCTCTCACTACTTGCCTTCTGCTGTCAGGATCTCATCTTTCTATATTTCCAAAATTGAAACATGACTGGTCCTGCAAAGCCATGACCTCTATTAGAGATAGTGGGAAGAAGGGACATTATTATCTGAAGTGAATTGACCAAACATTCTTCCCAACAAAAAGCCCAAATTTTTGCCTTTTCATTAAATCAGTTAAAAGATAAAATGTGCTATTCTGGCTTTGGTGTGCTCCCATTTTCACACAGTTCTGTTTTTTTTATCTCTGAAGAGAGACAGTTCGACAATAGTTTGGCTACTGGAATCAGATATTGGGAGAGGGGAGGGAGAAAAGTTTTGAGAAACTTTTGACCAATGGTTTGCTGAGGATAATTATTCTCCTAAACAGCCACTGATCCTTCACCATGGAATCTGAATGCAAATTTACCATGATGCAAAGGTAGACCAGTTAAACTCAGAACAGTCTATTTCTGACCAAAATTAGAGTTGGATGCTTAATCAGAAAATAAAAATTAATATTGTAACTCCTAGCTAGGGCGATGAATTTGGTGTAGTAAGAAAGTGCTGTGAATAGAAAAATTATCACTTGGCTCAGTATATTGCAAATATAAAAATCATGAGGGCATCTGTATTTCATTCAAATTAGTCAGAGGTGGAAGGAAAATTATACAAATTATCATTACTCTAGTCTCTTGAAGCATTTCAGATATAGCAAGTACCTGAACCATGCAGATTTGGAAGTATAGAAACACATGATTCAAAGCTGAGTCTAGTTAACATGAAAAAGGTTAAAAGACTGTAACCAAGCACAAGATCCCTCTCAGTAACAGACCACAGGCTCCTCTGTCTCAAATCTCAGACCCACTGTTTCTTATAGCCTTTAAGTGCACCACTTATAACAAAACCAATATTATTAATTCAAGGAATAAGATGATCACCTTTCCCAACTGAGTTAGAGTCTTTACTTGTGAACTGCTTAGTTGATCTTTACCCCTACAAAAGGAAGTATTTTTTCACACAATGCACAGTCAACCTGTGGAACTCCTTGCCAGAGGATGTTGTGAAGGCCAAGACTATAACAGGGTTCAAAAAAGAACTAGATACATTCATGGAGGATAGATCCATCAATGGCTGTTAGTCAGGATGGGCAGTGATGGTGTCCCTAGCCTCTGTTTGCCAGAAGCGGGGAATGGGCGACATTCCCTCTGGGGCACCTGGCATTGGCTACCATCGGAAGACAGGATACTGGGCTAAATGGACATTTGATCTGACCCAGTATGGCCATTCTTATGTTCTTATGAGATAAACCAGTCCTTGGGAGAAGCGAAGACAAAAAATTCATTGCAGATATAATAATATAATTAGAGATTATCCAAACTTTTTTTTATTTCCTTAACTTTTGAAAAGTTAAAGTGGCAAAGTTACAGAGTTTTTAATTTTTCCTTTTGCCACTCTGTAACTCCAAAGTTGGAAAAATTTTGAGAAGTTATAGAATAGAAATAGGAAAAATTAAAATAAAAAGAGAAAAAGGAAAAAGTGGAAAAATATTCCATATATGTCATTTTTCATCCAGTGAGGAAAAGTTGAAAAACCAAAAATCTAAACTTTTGAAATAACCATATTTCAAAAAAGGTTGTTTTTTTTTAAAAAAAGATTTTAACTCAAAATAAAGTTTTTCATTCAGAAATTCCCATTTAAAATTTTTGTCAAAATATTTTCCCACAAAAAATTAGTTTCCAATGAAAGTTTATTTTTCAATGGGAAAATTTTTTGGTTGAAAAATTTTGAGAAAAGTATTGCTGAGCCATTTGAACGACTGGGATGAGGGTTATAATTTTTTGTGCAATTTTCCATATTGTCCAGATGAACTGAGATATTGGACTTGACAGATCATTAATCCATTCTGGTATAGCAATACTTATGCTGCTATGGTCACTGAAACTTAAACTGGCTCCCTATATTAACTTATTAGCCATTGGTGTAGAATATGAGCATTGAAGGGCAGGTTCTAATAAGTACTTGATGTTGAAGACCAAGTACTTATATTCATCAAAATCCACAGCAGTAAAGCTAGGTAAGGTTTGGCTTTATATCTATTATTATTTATATTTCAATTGCAACCAAAGGCAACAACCGAGACTGGGGACTCATACTGCTAGGCACCATTCAATCACATAGGAATTCATTGTCCCTATCCCAAAGAGCATACAACCTAATTGAAGAAAAGACACAGCAATAAGTGTGACACAGGTTAGGAAGGAAGGGGAAAGGGAGAGCAAAGGTAGTACTAATGTGGTGTGTTTAAGTAATCTGGTGAGAACAGCATGGGAGTAGGAAAAAAGGGAGGAAATGGGAAGGAAGAAATTAAGTGAGGAGGAGGAAAGGGGACAGAAGGAAAAAGGGGGAGAGGAGGGAGGGAAGGAAGGAAAGAAGCTGGAGAGGATCATTTGGGCAGGGAAAGTGAGGCTGGCAGTGGAGAGCCATGGGGCGGGTGGGTGGGGTGGGGATGAGGCCAGAGTAAAGGGCCAGTCATCAGAGACAAGAGAATGTCCAGAGTTCGACTTGTAAAATGTAGTCTGCAGACTTCTATGGAGACCATGCTACTGTTCCTAGTTATTTGTTGGGGAAAAAATAATATCACATCACTGTAGTATCTGAGCACTTGTGTGCCTGTGGTGTTGATGCATCTGTCACTCCTTATTGCTGAAGACTGAGAGCCACATTTCTGAGGTATTTTAGACACCTAACTCCCATTGATTTTAATGGGAGGAGCCTAAATACCTTTAAAAATCTGGCCCTAAGAGCCTTATCATGCAATATTAAAAGGTTAAAAAAAGGGCATGTCTTGAGAAAAGAAGATTGGGGGGGGGGCTGATTATAGTCTTCCAATATATTAGGTGCTGTTATAAATTCTTCTCCATGTCCACTGAAGGTAAGACAAGAAGTAATCAGCTTGCTCTGCAACAGGAGAAATTTAGATTAGATATTAGGAAAATTTTTCTAACTATAAGGATAGCTAAGCCCTGGAGCAGGCTACCAAGGGAGGTTGTGGAATCCTCATCACTGGAGGTTTTAAAGAACAGGTTAGATAAACACCTGTCAGGGATGGTCTAGGTGTAATTGATGATCCCTCAATACAGGGGACTGGACAAGATGACCTCTCAAGATCCTTTCCAGCCCTACATTTCTGTGATGCTATGGTGAGCTGAATACCTCCTACAAGAATCTAAAGGTATTCAGCATATTAAAAGTGGCACTCAGCCCTTTGCAGGACCAGTCCCTACTGTAGCTTTTCATTAGCATTTAGAATTGGGAGTTTTAAAGTTACACTGCCAAGGGATAAGGAGGGAATAGATAATAGTTATTTAGGTGAGATAGTATCTTATCATGAGTAGTTAGTGTACAAAAGCTCATATTGGAACTACTTGTGCTAAGATAGGGTTGCTAGATCATGATTGCCTTACAGAGTATATGTGGCAGTAATAAATTCTTAGACTAATGGAAATTAGAACCGGACACTCTTGAAAAAAGTCCATTACTGAACACATTACTGCTGTCTTGTCGCAGCATTATTATTTAAAGATTGCCTGCAGGAGAAAACAGAGGTTGGACCTGCCCCACCGTTATTTGTACTTACCTCCAGTAAATCTGTATTGCTTATCCAGTGCAAGTTTCTAAAACAGATTCTATCCATGTGAACCAAGTTTTAGGAGAGTTGAAGAATTAGACTTGTATTGGATCTATTTAAGAATAAGTAAGAGTATATTGGATATCCGAGTGTACAACAAAAGAAGGCCACATTCTGCCCTTGAGTATGTTCCCACAGGGTTCCAGTTGATTTATATGGTATACCTGCATGCACAAGGGCAGAAACTGGCCTTTACATGGCGGATGGATTGCATAGTCCCATTGATCGTTTGAGTATTGTCACTTGCACATTTTTGATTGTCACATGTCACTGTTATAGAAAAAGAGCATTCCAGCAAGAGGCAACCTTTAGCAATACCATTTCTGATTCAGCTTCATCAGTTTCATATAGAGCACATTTAAAAGGTGTTACCCTGTCTCCTCATTTAAATTGACACTAGAATGAGATTTCCCTGCTAAGATGAGATATGATATTCCATATACAATTAGTCGAACAAGGTGTTTGAATCCAGTCTGTCACTGTGATAAATTATAATGCTATTCCTGTAGTCATCTTAGTCACTTCAGCCTGTGTGACTGTAACTTCACTTGTACTGCAACTAAACTCCAGCTCACTATTCTCAAATCTGAAGTTTGTATTCAAGCAGCATTTTGGACTCCATTATGATATTTGCACACAGTTATACAACATAATGTTTTATGTTAATGCCAGTTCCTAGAAGGATGTGTACGATAAAACTATTAAAGGTACAGCAAAAATGCTGTCTGGAGGTGCCACAAGTACTCCTTTTCTTTTTGCGAATACAGACTAACACGGCTGCTACTCTGAAATATAATAATCAAGTTGACTCTAATTATCTTTTCATGTAAACCACTGGGTCTTTAACCTTGATGGTGATATATTTTCAATATCAGTTTCAGCTAAAGCAGGCTCCCCAGGTAATAGCAATACACATCAGACAGAAATATAAACTAATAAAATCTAATTCTGCTTAATTATATGTATTTAACATTACTAAAGATGTTAAAAAAGTTGTTAGTTTTGTGAAATTGCATACAAGAGGAGATTAGAGTTTCAAACAAGCAAACAAAAAATCCCTCACTCTTAAATGAAAGATGTTGTGTATTGTTGTTATTAGAGTAACAACCAGAGACTCCAACTAATATCAGGGCTAAGTGCTATATAGTACCTTTCTCCAAAGAGCTTCTAAGCTAAATAGACAAGACAGACAAAGAGTGTTACATGAACAGATCTGTCCACAAATGAAGTTTGAGTATACAAAAAATATTCGTCTAATTCTGTCTCTAATTAAGTCATGCTCAGATTCTTTCATCTGGTTGTATCTATACAATCAGAGGGTATCACATCTTTGTAGAAAACTCTTAAGTGCCTGATCTTAATAAGTGACTACAATGGGAGTTGAATGATAGATGTGCAGCATCAGTCAGGATCAAATTCTTGATAATTTTTAAATTGCAATTTACAAAAATTACTATTTGAGATTATATTTTATCTTGAATATAAATTATATCTAATTCTATTTTATTACATATAGCATCATTCCTACAAACTGTTTCAATATGTTGAACAAAGTAAGGACCAGATATTATGAAGATGTATGCATGTGAGTAGTCCCACTGAACCCAATTAACTGAAGTCAGTTAATTAAGGGGCCAGTTCTACAAACCTTACTCCTATAGATGAACCAGTGATATAGTTAAAGGCAGAGGTTCTAGGATCATAAAGATTTCCCCTGTTCTCCTACACTCAACATTGCTATTTTTTGTGACAATACCCAGTTATTTTCAGTTTCTTTCAACTCACACAGCTGGAGGGATAGTTTTATGATAAGGCACAACACTAAAGCCAGGAAATGTGTGTTCTGTTCACCGTGCAGTCTCAGACTTTCTGTGTCATCTAAGGGTGAGATGCTAACCTCTGTTGCTTCACTGATAAACCATGTTCCAATATATCTACTGTACTGGGGTGCTGTCAGGCTTAATTTGTAAAGCACAGTGAAGTCCTCAAATGGAAAGGAGTTTAAAAGTACAAAGTCTTTCTATAATTTTCTTCAGCCTGCAGATGAATGATAGCATGGAAAGGAAGTAGTGGGCATAGAATCATAGAATATCAGGGTTGGAAGGGACCTCAGGAGGTCATCTAGTCCAACCCCCTGCTCAAAGCAGGACCAGTCCCCAACTAAATCATCCCATCCAGGGCTTTGGCAAGCCTGACCTTAAAAATATCTAAGGAAGGAGATTCCACCACCTCCCTAGGTAACGCATTCCAGTGTTTCACCACCCTCCTAGTGAAAAAGTTTTTCCTAATATCCAACCTAAACCTCCCCCACTGCAACTTGAGACCATTACTTCTCTTTCTGTCATCAGCTACCACTGAGAACAGTCTAGATCCATCCTCTTTTGAACCCTCTTTCAGGTAGTTGAAAGCAGCTATCAAATCCCCCCTCATTCTTCTCTTCCGCAGACTAAACAATCCCAGTTCCCTCAACCTCTCCTCATAAGTCATGTGCTCCAGTCCCCTAATCATTTTTGTTGCCCTCCGCTGGATGTTTTTGAATTTTTCCACATCCTTCTTGTAGCGTGGGGCCCGAAACTGGACACAGTACTCCAGATGAGGCCTCACCAATGTCGAATAGAGGGGAACGATCAAGTCCCTCGATCTGCTGGCAATGCCCCTATGTATACATCCCAAAATGCCATTGGCCTTCTTGGCAACAAGGGCACACTGTTGACTCATATCCAGCTTCTCGTTCACTGTAACCCCTAGGTCCTTTTCTGCAGAACTGCTGCCGAGCCATTCGGTCCCTAGTCTGTAGCGGTGCATGGGATTCTTCCGTCCTAAGTGCAGGACTCTGCACTTGTCCTTGCTGAACCTCATCAGATTTCTTTTAGCCCAATCCTCCAATTTGTCTAGGTCCCTCTGTATCCTATCCCTACCCTCCAGCGTATCTACCTCTCTTCCCAGTTTAGTGTCATCTGCAAACTTGCTGAGGGTGCAATCCACACCATCCTATAGATCATTTATGAAGATATTGAAGAAAACCGGCCCAAGGACCAACCCTTGGGGCACGCCACTTGATACCGGCTGCCAACTAGACATGGAGCCATTGATCACTACCCGTTGAGCCCGACAATCTAGCCAACTTTCTATCTACCTTATAGTCCATTCATCCAGCCCATACTTCTTTAACATGCTGGCAAGAATACTGTGGGAGACCGTGTCAAAAGCTTTGCTAAAGTCAAGGAACAACACGTCCACCACTTTCCCCTCATCCACAGAGCCAGTTATCTCATCATAGAAGGCAATTAGATTAATCAGGCATGACGTTCCCTTGGTGAATCCATGCTGACTGTTCCTGATCACTTTCCTCTCCTCTAAGTGCTTCAGAATTGATTCCTTGAGGACCTGCTCCATGATTTTTCCAGGGACTGAGGTGAGGCTTACTGGCCTGTAGTTCCCAGGATCCTCCTTCTTCCCTTTTTAAAGATGGCAAGTACTGTGTTAGTGGTTTTTGGAGAGCTGGAGGGAACTATGCGGTAGCAGTGACCAAAAAGGAATGCAGATAAGGTATGGGGGAATTGGAGCAGACTTCTAATTTGATACAAAAGAAGGGAGGCACTGCAGTTCAGGGATGGATAGAGGGTGAGGGGAGAAAGACTAATAAAGAAATAGAGACAGACATGCTTGGCTTTTTGCTCTGTGTTAAGACTCAAGAGTTAAGCATTCTTTGGTAACCTGCTTAGAGTCCAGTCCTGCTTGCACTGAAGTAAGTGGTAATGCTCTTATTCATTTCAATGGTATCAGGATCAAGCCCTAAATACTATATTCTAGAGCTTGTTTTCACTCTTGAATTGTAAAAAAATCTCTCGCAAAAGGTACAGGTTTTATTTCTGTCTTTTGGTTCTTTTTTTTCGCCTCTCATGTCCTTTATAACAACCTTCTCCTTTCTTCTCATCCTGGATTCTTAGCTGACTATTCAGTGAAACATTTTCTCATCAACATGAAATATTTTGATAAAGTAATAGAATATTGGAATAATTATTTTTTCTTTTGGCACATCCTTTCATAGTTTCTTTTATTTTATTTCAACTGTTTGAGATTTATACCCCATACAGGACAAGTATGCATAGGCAAGCCAATGTGAACGGGACAGCTTTTGCAAATGGTGAAGTTCCATTCCTCCCTCATTGCTGTAAAGTGTCAGATAGTGTGTTGAATGGACTGTCTTACAAGGATAATCAGAACAAAGATCCATGGAGCATAATTCACAGAGCAATATCAACTTTTGTTTAACATAGTTTGCCCTTTCAATTTAAGTTTCGTTTGGGCTCTTTCAGCACTTTATGGAGATTAGTTTTAGTGGCACTCTTCCACGTGGTTCTGAATTAATTAAGTAAATCAATTTCTTTCACTTGGCTGAAAAGCAGCTTAATCATCATTTTTGCTCTAGTTTTTTCCCCCTCTTCTCCTCTCTTCTGCTCCTCATAACTTATACCAACACCTAAAGAATTTTCTACAGAAAGATGACTAATGTTTAGCCCCTTCATGATTCCCCATTGGTTAGAGCAGCTACATGTGACTTTTAGCAATTATAAAGCCCAAAAGATTCAAAGAGAACTGGAAAATACTTGACGTGCAGTGTCCATATGGTGGTGCAATGTTTTAGTCATGACATTGCAGCTCTGCATCAGTACATGATGATGCTTGCTCACAAATCGCACAAACCAATGTCAGAATGTCAGCATGTGTCTATCTGTGACTCTCATATACTCCATTCAACACTATCACCCCTCTCCCACTCTTCCTTTCCTCTCACACTTACCTGGTTGATGGGAGGGAGGGACTGTTCCTCCTCTCTCCCGTCCTGTTCCTCACTTCTTTCTGCCTTCTGAGAAGGAGATTTTTTCCTCTCACTTTACTAATTTCAACTGCACATTTTCCCCCCGACTGCTTAGGTGGATGGTAGGGAACCTGGTGCCTCTGGTGAATTTGATCAGTGTTCCCCATCTATATCAGTGCAACATAGAGAGTGTGTTCCACCTGATAGGAGCCACATTCAGATCTGTGGACTCTACAAGTCTCTAAGAGCCTAGATTGAGCTTCAGCAAGTATCTCTGGGCTAATGTGTGCTGGAAAGCTGATCACTAACCATTTATCTGGAATGACAGATCCAGTTTTTGTCTGATCTGTGATATTAGAAGAAAGTTCATTGTTAAACTCTCATCCTATAAGTATCAGACTAAAGATCTTATCCAGCTCCCATTACAGCTCCCAGCTCCCAGCTGTTTTCCCATTAGAAAAACATGCATTGCCATTATTAGGAGTTGATTGGGCCCTAAGAAACCAATTCATTTTTTTTATTTGAAGAATCAGAATAAAAGGCATATACAGGTGTTTCTCCATTATATTTTGGGATTATAGTATATACTAAATTAAAGTTTTCAGTGAAAATGAAAACATACACAGAGGGACAAGATGAAACAAATTAAACATGCACAGCTTCTAAGTAAATGGACATGAACAGATTCCTGAAACAAAACAGGGTAAACAAAATTATTCAAGGGTTTGTGAATAACGCACGTGAGGAGAGATGGAGAGAGCCATTGTGTTAAATTATCCAAGGTACAAAGTCCAACTCAGCCAATCATATACCATCGTTTATAAAAGTAAACAAAAGTTGGAGATAAATAGACTGGTACTAATTGGATTTTTTAGGTTAGCAACAAGTTGAAAGATTCTAGAAATGGGAAGTAATGTCTCACTGAAGTGATTTTGGCTTCATTAATTTTATTGGGCTGAGGTTGCCATCATTCTTGATATTGTTTATCTGGGAGCCACTGAAAGAGCCTGTGGGCTGGGTGGAGCAAGTTCATCATCATGGCTCCCATTATCCTTATCACTTCTAGGGGCCCCAGGATCCATGACAACACCACTGGACCTTTATTATCCTGATCCTGAAAGATGTCCTAACCAGACAAAGCCATAGAGAGGGAAGCTTAATGGCATCAGCACCTCCGCCAGCTCCGGCTAGCTCCTGAACAACATCTAAAATGTGAACCTGAGGTGCCTACTGTTATGCCCTTGTTCATGTGTCATTTTCTTTCCTCTCCTTATTTCTCCTCTTTTCTGTCTTTCTCTTTTTGCCTTCTGGCTAAAAAGAGCCTGCCTTAGTTGGACAAGACAACTCCCCCTTTTACAACACTGCTATGATCCTGTGCCCAGAAAGACCAGCTGAAAGCAATGCCTTAGACAGCCTGACATTGGTAAAAGTTTGCCAGGTTTAGGAGTGTCTGATAAGACCATGAACTGTACCTGTAATTTCACAATTGAGAGTGATTGTCAGAGACAGAAGCTGTATTTTCTATCTCTGCTATTCTTTTGTCTCCCCTTTTGTGTGAGTTTATCTTGTTTTCTTTTAAAGGAAACAGGATTTGACTTCAATGACCACAGCTCAAGACCATTTAAATGAACTTTCTTTTTTCCCCAAAAGGAACAGTTAATACCATCATTCATTCAATTTGAAAAGACTATCAAACAGAGGCTTTCTCTGATAAAAAACTCCTTAGAGCTAAAGGGAAACAGAATATAGGAAATTGTTCAGATGAAAGGCTTATTTACTTCTTAAGTTTCAAATGCTTTTGCTGTTTTCCTTCCCCTTCTGTGTGTTTAATAAAAGGTTTAAAAGATTTTTAATAGTGGTTGTTACAATGGGAATAAGCCAGCGATAATATGGCACAGACATATTCAATGTTGTAACAGTAAACAAGGGTCTTAATATTTATCCCTTGGTGGGTCAAAGACACCCCCTTAACACAACAGAGCTAAATTTATAAGTCTAGAAAAGAGAGGACTCGGGGGGCACATGATCTTTGTCTATAAATATTTTCAAGATAAAGATATTTAAAGAAGGAACAGAACTGTCCACGATCTCAGGGAATGTTAGAACAAGGAGAAGTGGCCTTAAGCTAAGGAAAGGAATATTTAGGCTAGACCTGACAGGGAAAGTTTTTAACAAGAACAACTGGCCAGTAGAATGGCTGTGCTTAAGATGCCGTTACTGCAGATATCCAAAGACAGAAGCAATAAGACATTAATGGAAATGATGTAGTGAAGAGCCCAGCAAAATTAAGAGGGTCAGGTTAGGTGACCCAAGTGGTCATTACTGGCTCTACTGCTAAACAATTCCATGAAAATGGATTGTTTTTCAAACAGTATTTCTTTCAACCGGTGTGTTAATACGTTAGTTCATTAAGTGTCAAAGCAAAGTATCACAGTTTTAGAGAACGCATGGACAAATCCTGTTATCTATGGTAATTGACTCATATCACAAAACCCAAGCTGCATGGCAGTTGCTAACTTATAATTGCGCTAACATAAAATATAATTCAGACAAGTTTTTCCAGGGTACATTTGAATCATCTCATCTGTGACAGCATTATTTGTAACAGTTAACATGTAAAGTTTTATGCTTTCATAAATGGCAGTTTTATTCCTGACACTACTGTCTAGCCTAACCTAAGGACTGATGTAACTGGAGTTGCTAATATTTACTATGCCTCTTGTGACCTACCAAAAAGAGAGCAGATTGCACATTCAGTGAAAAGGGCTTACTCTGGATGTCTTTCTCTATAAACTAAAGAAAAGGGAGAGAAATCAGCTTACAGGCTCCTATTTGCTATCGTTGAACTTGTATTTGCTATCTAGGATGGATTGTTAGAACTATGAATGCATTCAGTGTTCTCCATTTTGATTTTTATAAGCCCACAGGAAAAACCACGTTGTTCATGACCTTCATCTCATCCTCCAATACCTCACATGTCCCCTTTCCTGAGTCTAGGTCTATGAATTCCTAATGTCCGATCACTCCAAATCGTAGGCACATGAATAAATAAAAATTAAATGTGTTAATGTCAAAGTTTTGCTTTTCTTTCCTTTCGGTTTAATAAAAATACTTTGTGTTTGTATAGTGCTTTCCATCCAAGGATCTTAAACATCTTAGCAATGTGGATCAGTTTTCTTAGCCTCATTTTATAGGTGGAGAAACTAAGGCACAGAAAAGTTAAGTGAATTGCCAAGGTCAGCCACTGAGTCACTGGCAAAGTGAGGAATTGAACACAGATCTCTCGGATCCAAGTTGCCTGCACTAGCCAATAGATAACACCATCTACCTTCTATTTCTTGTCTCCAGTGATCATTTTTATAAAATCACCGTTCTATTTTTCTTTTTCACCTTGCCTAGTTTGCCTTCCTCCTAATCTGCCTTCTAGTCCTCTTGTTTCCCTCTCTAACTTGGTTCACACACAAGGAATAATGGGACAAGAGGATCTTCAGGGCTTGATTTTCCTCTTCTGTGCTGTGTTCTTTTGAGTTCAGTGGCCACATCCTTTATCCCTGAGGTGGAGTCTGAAGGAAATATTGCCTCAGTGCTGTGTAGCTGGCTTCTATTCAGCATGAGAGCTGTCTACAGCTGTGAGGCAGCCTATGGCCAAAGCTTACATTGACAGCTCCATAGAGGAAGGACTGCAGCAGAGCTTAGTGCTGCTTGTGTCAGTCACCCAGCTCTGTGAAGATACTGAAGTTTAGGTGATGCATAGAAGGAACCCTCATCCCATGGGAAGTTCATTAAAAAGTGGCTTTAAAGTGATAAATTATTAATATTTGTTTTAAAATGCAAGAATCAGATTTTGTTTTTTCGGTATTTTAATATCCCAGATTCACCTATATCAGCTTTATCATTTGGTTGTATGATCTCATGAACAACTGATTTGTTTGCACTGAGGTAAATGGACAGTTTATTCATATGTCTTGTCTGTGACTTTCCTTAGGAGTGTCCCAGTGGGATTGTTAATGAAGAGACCTTCAAAGAGATTTATTCTCAGTTCTTTCCACAGGGAGGTGAGTACTTTGCAGACATAATTAACATTGCTAGCATTTACAGAGAACTGCACTTGTGAATTTCTAAATTGGATTATCAGCCCATTGTTCATATTAATAAACTGTTGTATAAAGTTCTGTAGAGAATTGTAAGTATCTTAATGAATAGAAGTGTTCACAGGCATGTATGACAGTAATCATAAAGAGGAGGTATTTACAAGGTGTCAGGATATAGTTGTGATACACAATCTGAGTATCTTTGAAAATCAGGATTTTCTCAGCATGTCATCTACTTGTAAGCTTTAACGCAGCTATGTCTTTGCTACTCTTTGTCCCCCCCCCCCCCCCCCCCCCCAAGATCTTACACAATAGGAATTTGTGTAGGAGGTAGTTTAAATGTGTGGGCCAAATTCAAATCTAGTGTAAGAGGGTGAAATCCCATTAACTTCAGTGGGATTTCTTTCCCTACTCCAG
This sequence comes from Chelonia mydas, assembly GCF_015237465.2. Classification (NCBI taxonomy): domain Eukaryota; kingdom Metazoa; phylum Chordata; order Testudines; family Cheloniidae; genus Chelonia; species Chelonia mydas. The sequence goes on from NC_057852.1 coordinate 108,810,055, forward strand.
GTCTTTTTTCATCCTCTTTATTCAGTGAAATAGTTTCCAGTGATGTTCAGTAATTTCTCAATCTTCCCCATATTTCAGTGAAATGAAAGTACACAATCACTTATGACTAATGTTTTTTCTTGAACCTCAGATTTTCCTTTAGTGTTTATTTCCCCCCCCCTTTCCTTCTACTGTTCCCTCCCCACTTCTTTTCTATTAAGTTCTCCTTGTTCATCTCTTCCTAAAATGCTGGAGAATGGAAGATTTCCATGGAGCTACGAGGCAATGGCTGTTGCTTTTCACTTTTATGTAAAACCTTAATTAGTAGCAACCAAGACTCCCAATTAGTTTTATTTTAAATAAAAAACTAGAAGGTAAAGGGGTAGTAACCATTATGGGTTACCACTGTTGAAACCCACAGCAAGCAAGAACATTCAAAAGGAAGAACAAAACATTTAAGAAGAGTAGAACTGCCTGATGATTGTCTAACTGTCTAGTTTTTTATTCCAATCAGTATAAAACTGTAGTATCAGTTATAAGTTATCCTGGTTTGTAAAAGGTAGCTTTTCCCACATGCTTTAGCAAGTTAAAGCAACAGAAGAAAGAAACTATGAACTTCCTATCTTCCATATTTTCACTAATAGGCATTCTCCAATCTAGACCAATATAATAGAACTCACCCTTTTTTACTCTTGCTTCATATGATGTTAGTAAAATACATGAAACAAATGTTACAGCCATATAGGGCTTGTTACTGCAAAGCACTGTGCATTCTCAGTTCCAAATGATTTTAAGAACATAGAGTGAAATCCTGACCCCACTGAAGTTAATGGCAAAGCTCTCACCCATAGCATGTAGGCTTTCCTGAACTGAGAAACTTCTTTTCTACATATTTCTCAAAGGGGCTCCACATATACTAATATCATCTTTTAATGTGGACAAATATAGAGGTATCAAATCCAGTGAATTCATTCATCAATAATAGGAGGTGTTATGGAGAGCTAATAATGTGTTTATCCTTCAGAGGTTTTTATAGCAGTTCATCAGAATTTCATGATTGTAACTCCACTTTCTATCTCTCATATCTCTGCTCATAATTCTCCTTGAACCAGGAGGAATATAAATTACATTAATTTAAAAAAATTCAAACATTTGAACGGCTATCACCATAAATTTAGTATATGATCTATTGGGATTGTGAGAGAAGATAGCATATAAGGCCTGCTTTTTCTTTTGGTTAGACCAGTTTTACATCAGTGTAACTCTATTGACTCCTATGGAATTAGTTATGATTTGCACTAATGTCAATAAGCTCAGAATCTGTCCCATGATGTTTCTCTTTTCTTAGGGCACTTCACATTGAACAGAGGTTCAAATGTATGAATGAGACCACAAGATTCTTTGAGGACATTGTTAATAGTGGCTCAGTTATAAACCACATCCACATACACAATTTCCTTAAACTCACTGTTCCCAGTTCTAATATGCTTGATTGTATTCTTCATTAGAGCTATCATATTGTTAACGTGCAAGATTCAAGTAATTCTTATAAAGTATATAGGAAGGATAGTGATCGATATGTCAGTCATATTTGGGGATATATGTTCCTATTTCAGTGCACGGCAGGTGGAATTTTTAAAAGGGTCCAGCATTGACCTAACTCTGCTCCCATTAAAGCCAGTGATAAAACTGGCATTGATTTCAATGGGAGCCAAGTTAGCCCAATGCAGAGTTGCTTTTTAAAATCCCATACAGAAACATCACTCATTTACAAAAGTCAGGCCAGTTATGTAGCCAAATTTTCATTGCAAGAAGCACATACTAAAGAATGTCATTTTGCTTCCCTTTACGCTCACATTTTGTATAGTCAGAAGACTCAAAAAATTATTATTTTTAAAAGTAGTTTGGTATTAAAAAAGTGAACTATTCATCAGTGACTGTCTACTGAAACTTTATTCTTCTAGTCAGAGATAAAATACTTATGCATGTTAGAAGAGCAGGTACAACACAAATTCATGCCTCCCTTTCAATTTTTGTTGTGAAAGAATATTTTCATTCTTTTTAAATTATATCAGTATACAAAGGAAAAAATAGTGATTTGATAGTGTAATCCTTACTCGGGCAGAAAACTGCACAGAGATTTGCTTGGGTTAGGATTACAACATTCAGCTGTATTAGGAATTTCCAGTAGTTTAGAATAAAGACTTTGATCCTACTCAGAGAGCCACAAGGGCAGACTGCTGCATGGAGGTTCATTGGTTTTATTTGGGCTCTGTGCAGGTGCAGCGGTTGACCTGTGCAGTTCTCTGTGTGGGACTGACACTAAAGTCAATTCTTTGCTCCTCAGGTATTCAAGATGCCTTGTTAGTGCAATAATTTACAGATACCATGCATACATTTAAACTGATCCAGATTATCAGATGTAAACTCCTAAACAAAGGGCGAGATTGGGTGCTGAGCTCTTTTGAAAGTCTCGCCAAAACAGTCTATGTATTTAGAGTCAGAGAGGTTTAGGCAAGAAGGGGGCCACCAGATTATCTAGTCTGACTTCCTGCATATCACAGGCCACCAACACCACCCAGCACCAGCACACTAAACCTAACAACTAAAATTAGACCAAGTATTAAAGCTCACAGGAGACTAAATTGTTATGTGCCACAGGCAGAGCATGGGAGGGACTGAGGTCCACCAATGCCAGAGGTCCCTGCAGTGGCAGGGAATTGATTGAGTGAGCTATACCTCGATGATCCCAGTGACCTGCATCCCACATTGCAGAGGAAGCCAAAAAACCACAAGGTCACTGCCCATCTGACATTGGGGAAAATTCTTTCTCAACCCCACATATGGCAATCAGTTAAATGTGAGCAAGAACCAGCCAAAGCAGGATGCCATCTCAGAGAACCATCCCACCCTGTCCAATGTCCCACCTCTAGCTGTGGCCCTCTCTGCTGCTTCACAGGAAGAAGACCAAAAAAATCTGAGAATACACTGGAGAAAAAAATTCCTTCCTGACTCCTGCAGATGACCAACTGTGAAACCCTTAAGCATGAGATTTTAGTAACATAAGACATAAACCAGAAGAGATTTCGCCCAGGGCTGCTGAGCCCTACTCTCCTCCTAACCCCACATCTGAGACCTTCAGTTAGTTTGCAGTTAAATTTTCTTGGATTGTTTTTATGTATATCGGAATATTCAAAAGAATACATAGATTAGCTAACTATAAAGAAACAGGTGTGGTATACACCTAAAATCATCATTCCTGTACTATATGTAGCTATGTGCATCAGCAGCTCATATAATATAAACCAGGGATCGGCAATCTTTGGCACATGGCCCGTCAGGGAAATCCGCTGGCGAACTGGGATGGTTTGTTTACCTGCAGCGTCCACAGGTTTGGCTGATTGCAGCTCCCACTGGCTGCGGTTTGCCGCTCCAGGCCAATGGGGGCTGCGGGAAGCGGCACGGCCGAGGGATGTGCTGGCTGCTGCTTCCCGCAGTGCCCATTGGCCTGGAACAGCGAACCGTGGCCAGTGGGAGCTGCGATTGGCCAAACCTGCGGATGCTGCAGATAAACAAATCTTCCTGGCTCGCCAGCGGATTTCCCTGGTGGCCGCGTGCCAAAGGTTGCCGATCCCTGGTGTAAACAATACAAAAAATTGTATTGAGACAACTTCTTGTTAGATCATCCCATTCCATTTGAGGAAGCCAGCTACAGTGTAACATTTCCTCTGTACAGCAATCAAGGAACTTCCACCAGCTCTCAGGACATTAGTTTCACATGTTACCAGGCAAGTCATTTCATTAAAGTGCAGGAGAAGTGGGAAGGAGGGGTAGAAAGGGGACAAGAGAGTGATTTGGGTTCCGAATAACAAATGGATGATGAAGAACTATAGTAAAATGAACATGTTTTATAAGGCAAAAATAGTTTTCAGAAAAGCTTTTTACGTTATAAAAGCACTCAATTAAGGTAGCTGCATTAAATTCTCTAGCATATAGGAAAATCATTGCAGTATCTGTGAAGGAAGGGGGCGCACTGCCTCCCAGCATTCAGTGTTCAATTCAACGGTTGTGTTTACATGCCACCAAAAATATAACTTAGGACTTGATCCCTAACCTTTCAGGTCACAGATAACAGTGGATTCACTGGGCCATTATTAAATTGTTTACCCTTGATGTTCAATGGGATGCTGGTGGGTGCATAGTAGCTACCCCTTCTGTTTGTATATTTAAGATGTTTTAAGGTACATGATATGAATCTCAAACAAATTATGACTTTATATCTGTCCCTTCTGCAACCTGCCAAATGTTAATGTATCCTACTAGTTATGATTCCTGGGCATTGAAGAGAAACTGTATTTCATTAAAAAGTCAAGCTCTGTCTGCAGTGAATAATATTCAAGATTTAGTGGGAAAGAGATCACATTAAGTAGCTCTACTTAAAACATTAAAGTACCTCACTCTGCAGTCTTTTTTCAGGCAATATTCCAGTCATCCTCAATCAGTGTTTTACCTGCACAAGGACTGCAGGAACAGGGACCTAAAGAATACTTTTAAATATACAAGCAGATCACTATAAAGAAAAGATTCTGCAAACATGGATTATTTTTATTCATATATCTTGATACAAATGAAAATTAAAAATAGAACTGTGTCCCTTCAGCCATGTGTGGTCTGAACAAGGCAGTAAACCATAGAAAATCGTTTCTTTAATACATTTATATTCACTCTAAACAGACAGTAAATAAACAGGAACACTTTACCATGATAGTGAGAAAATTTATTAAATAATCAGTGTACATTGTACACAGTGTACAATTATAATTCTGTAATAAACAAAAGTTACTGCAGACGGTTCCCATAGCACCTTCCACAGCACAACAAATCTTCCTTCTCTCCATACATTCCAGAAATTTTGCGTATTAAAATCTCAGATCTATTTAGGAGTCTTCAAACTTCCAATACCAGAAATAATAAAGAAATAATAAATTAAAATGAGGATTTGACTGGTGGTTCTTAGCCATCCATCCAGTGTTGTGGTCTCCTGTGTCTCAACAGTATGTTCTTTTTGAATTCAATGAAAATGCATTAGTAACATATGTTCAAACAGTGCAGGGTTTGTTCTTACAATAATTAATGTATATAATACCAAATTAACATATTGTAATAAGGGCTAAGACTATTTGCAGTCCTTATTCAGATAAAAGTCACAAGTTTTTTTAGTTCAAAATGGGATTTTTGCCTCTATTAGGAGTGCATGATACAGCCTAGAGTAGTGGTTCTCAAACTGTGGGTCGGGACCCCAAAGTGGGTCGGGACTGCCTTTGAATGGGATCACCAGGGCTGGCTTAGACTTGCTGGGGCCCAGGGCTGAAGCCAAAGCCTGAGGGCTTCAGCTCTGGGCAGCAGAGCTCAGGCTGCAGGTCCCCTGACTGCGGCTGAAGCCCTTTTGCTTCAGCTTTGGCCCCTCTACCCAGAGTGGTGAGGATCAGGCTTTGGCCCCCCTCACCCGGAGTAGTGGGGCTCAGGTGGGTTCAGGCTTCCTGGGGTCGTGAAGTAATTTTTGTTGTCAGAAGGGGGTCACAGTGCAATGAAGTTTGAGAACCCCTGGCCTAGAGAAAATGCCATTGATAGATCCAATGCAAGAAGATGGTTTTGGCCCTGCATAGTGACCAGCTTTTCAAGGTTATTATGATTTTGATAACACAGAATGCAAATAGTGTACACAGGAGCCAGTGGTTTAGTCCCCTGTAGATCCTGCTAGACAGAAAAGGACTTCTCAGGCAATAACAAGGTTGTTCCCTGATAAGACCTTGTGTTGTTCTGTAAGCATGCCACTCAGGAGTGCTGCCGCTAACGACAGAAGATGTGCCATGGAGTACAAATTCTGATGTGATATGATGTGGAAGGTGATGAAACAGGAGGGTAACAGAATAGCGTAGAGGGTTACTATCATAGAATCGGAGGACTGAAGAGGTCTTCTAATCCAGGCCCCTGCACACAAGGCAGGACTAAGTATTATCTAGAGCATCCCTGACAGATGTTTGTCTAACCTGCTCTGAAAAATCTCCAATGATGGAGATTCCACAAACTCCCTCATGGTTTTAATTAGGGATGAACAAGGTGGAGCAGATGAAAAATAAAAATCTGAACATTCCCTCCAAATTAATATCATTTGGGAGTTGGAAAACTTTGGACAGCTGTGATTAAAAGGTGCACGCCTCTGCACTCACTGTATTGCCAGGACCAGAAGAACCAAAATACGGCAAAGAACACTTTCTTCGTGCTATTTCTGGATTGGCTGGATCAAAATTAGGTAGAGGAGATCCTGCTTTTATAGGATTGCATAGTCTTTGCAAGTCCCTTTGGGAGTGAGGCTGAATAAGCTTTTGATAAGCACCCTAACTTGTCACTACTTGACCAGACACAAGTTTACCCATCGCTTAGTTTTAAAATCTGCTTACATATACAATTCCAGTCCTTAACAATTCCTTCTGTCCTGGAGGGAGGGAGTGCCCAAGCTGAGCTCCTACCCTGTGCCCAGTAGAGTACACAGACTCCAAGATGTTCTTGTTATTTTATTATTTAATACTTGTATTATCATAACCCTAGTCATGGACCTTGACCTTGTTGTGCTAGCTGCACAAACACAGAACAAAGAGATGGTCCCTGGTTCACAACTGAAGTATAAGAAAAGAGACAGCAGATGAATGTAGACACACCACCAGGGGAGTATAAGGAAACAATGAGACAATATTGGCCTGCATGATAGGCAATAGTCTCAGCACACCAGCAGCCTACCATAGAAGAAAGCGCAAATGGGCTTGTTTGAAAAATTAACAAGTGGGATAATGGAGGCTGGAACCATGGGTTGACTGGATGCAAGAGTCAACCTCTCGATAGTGAATCAGACATGGTATGTAGGCTGTAATAGATCATGAAAGGCCTTGAAAATGAGACAAGTAGCTTATATTTGAAGGGGAAGCCAGTGGAGGGATGCAAAGGGTTCAGGTGTCTAAAGTGACAGGCCACAAGAGCATTCTGAGGATATGTCTACACTGCAGCTGGCAGCTCCTGAGTGAGAGACAGAATCACAGTAGTTTCACTTGAGCTAGCACATTAAAAATAGCAGTGTGGACGTTGTGGCCTGGGTGGCAATTTGGACTAGCCACCCAAACATGAACCCAGGAGTTTGGGTAGGCTTTGACTCAGGCAGCTAGCTCAAAATGCCACATATCCGCACTGCTATTTGTAATGTGCTAGCTTGAGTAAAGCTAGTACGAGTGTATCTACCTGGGCTGGGAGATATGGTCCCAGCTGCAGTTTAGATATACCCTTAGTGGATCCGAGCAGATAAGATTACATTTGTCAAGGCCAGAGTAAAGGATATTGCAGAAATCAAGACACACGATGAGGGAGCATGTTAGCTGTGTCACTGGATAGGAAAGGCCATATCTTAGAGATATTCTGCAAAAAGACTTGGTAAGATTTAGACATAGCCTGGATGAGAGGGCTTAGGGAGAGGTCTGAATCGAAGATGATACCAACGTTACAAGCTTGAGTGACAGACAGAATGGTGCTATCATCCACAGTGATTGAGAAAGGAGGCAGCAGGCATGACTTGGGGAGTAAGTTTAAGAGCTCAATTTCAGCCATGTTGTGCTTGAGCTGATGGTGAAACATCCAAAAGCCAAGAGAGGCCAAGATTTTACTTTGAACAGAAGGAGACAGGTCTTGAGTAGAGAGGTAGCTCTGGAAGTCATCCCTATACAGATGGTGGTTGATTTCTGCTTGCAAGTGAGATTATCCAGAGCTAAGGTGTACAGGGAGAAAAGAAAAGGACCAAGGACAGGGCACTGTGGAACCCCGCAGAAACCTATAAGGGTGGATGAAAAGACACACTGAAGGATTGATTAGAGAGGTAGGAGGAGAACCAGGATAGGACAGAGTCACAGAAGCCAAGGGAGGAGAATATTTCAAGAAGAGTATGGTCAACAGTGTCAAAGGAGGATCAGGATCAGTGTCTAGTGCTGTTAAAAGGCCAGTTCCCCACAGTAAAAGACATGGGATTTTGCTGATGGGCCTTGTGCTCATGGGGTAGGGAGACAACTTGTGGCTTTGGCAGGCCCATGTCCCTTCCCTGCTTTTAGTTCCCCCTATCTGTGTCCTGGGGATAGTGGGGGCAAAAGGATTCAGTAGAGAAAGCTAATCTGAGGGGTAGACTGAGAAGAGTCTCCCTCGAGTTATGGGTTGTATGGTAGGAGCCCTGCAACTCCCACACTAGAACCACGTAAAAAGCCTACTATGAGAGTCTGGATGACAGAGGGTGCAACGGCCATCCCCTGTATTTAATAAAGTTGTGGCCTGATGCTTAAAATCAATCCCTATGTCTGTCCTCACTCGCTGATATGTCTGGATCAATAACAACATAAAACTGAGCCTAAAATTCTTCCCTAAGGTGGCTACCCGTAGGGTTCCCTCCAGTACCTATATCCTAACTTCCTAGTTTCCACTCTCCCCCAAGATCCCCACTCACCCTATTCCAGGCTGGAGTTAATGAGCTGCACCTGCCACAATGAGGCCGCAGAAATTTATCACCTTCAGGCAGGATCATCCCTTCTCCCAGAGGAACACCCAGGATATGTTCATCTTTGGTTTTCCCTGCATGACCTTAGGCAATTAGCTTCCAGCTCTCTTTGCCTCAGTTCCTCATCTATAAAATAATAACACTTCCTTGTCTCGCAAGGATTTTCTGAGACTAAAATTAATGCAAGTTTGTGAGGTTGTTAGTTATTAAGGTAATGAGCACTATAGAAATGCCAATGCAAATACAAAAAGCAGGGAGGGATTACATATATAAAGTGTGGAGAGGAAAGTAGGGCAAGTAAATAATACCTCAGGCAGTATTAACCTGCATGGTGTTCTAGCACAGGTTTTGGGTGTGTGTTAGGGTGGGAACGGAAATCCAAAGAACTCTTGGGAGCTCAGAGAGAGGAAGGCTAGTGTTGTGGTTAAGGCAGTAGACGAGGACTCTGGTAAACTGAGTCACATATCATCTGATTTTTTTGCTGCAGGAGCTCTCACCTCTTAAAATGAGACCTCTTAGCTCTTTGTGCCTCAGTTCTGCATTGATAAAAAGAGGAAGATATTACCCTATGTTACAAGGGAGCTGTCAGAACAAATTCCTTATTGCTTGTGCTCAGGTGCTATGACGACAAATACCACAGAAAATCCTCCAAATAAAACAATCTCCACTTTTTAGCTTATGCAGTCCCTAACGGGAGACAGCCATATGTAAATATTGAGAGGTTTGGCACATTTTTATTGTTTTCTATATTTATTTTTCAAAGCGTGTCAATTTAGCAGTAGCCACGAAACTCAGGGAGAATAAAACAGTTGTTTAATAAATGGATCACTTGTTTGAATGTTCAGTCATATCTTTAACTTACTGATCACCAGAAAATCAGTGTCCATCTCCAGTGCTCATTCATGTAGAAGCCTGCTGGCAAGTTCAGTTACAAATTGGATAACATGGTTCCCTTCGAAATAAAAATAACCCACCAAATGCAGTGACAGTTGTACTTCGTTTCTTCCTTAGAAGTGAACAAGTGAACATCATCATCTTCTGCAGCCCAGTTATGGTCCCTTATCTGATGATCAGAGCCGTGAGCATATACGGACTCTTTCATAAATACTGAGCATATTATACTAGTCACAATAAAGTCACTACAGTGAATGATCCCTTATGATGATGAGAGTACATAAGGATAGTCTGAGCCAGATTTTTAGAACATAGCCTCTGTTTTTGAGACTATTTTTGAGGGTGTGATTATTTGTGTAATAATAACAATTTTGTTCCTGCAAAAAGGGAAACCTGATTAAGGCTGGAGTTAACGTTTAGCTCTGTTGGTGGCTAAAAATTTTCACTGTAGAAAATTAAAGAAAATATGCTTTACGGTACAAGATAATTTTTTAAAATGCACTTACTAAGGAACACTCTGTTTTTAAATTTTAGATTCTACAACCTATGCACATTTTCTCTTTAATGCATTCGACACTGACCACAATGGATCTGTGAGTTTTGAGGTAAGTGCTTTTATCCGTTTTTAATTCTAGGACTGAATGTATGTGCCTCTGTTGCTCACCAGGTTAGCTTTTTTAGCTGTGGTCCAGATTTCAAGTTTTTCCAACGCATTGGCAATAGCCACTATTATTTTAGAAGGGCATCTCTCAGCATTGTACCTCAAACTGTGCTGCTGATATAATGTTCATTTAAAAGGCAACCTGAATTAGATGCAAGTGACATATAAGAACATCTGATCTTGCTGAGTGCCTCCTGTGAGATGACAAGTGCTCTCAACTCCAATTGAAGTTAATGGGACTACTCAAATAAATAAGAATTACTCGCATGCACAAGTAGTTTCCAGGAGCAAGCTTTATATTTAGAAAATGTGGCTTCATGGCAAATGTACTGTACGACATAAGCATTTAAAATAAGCTCTTCCTCTGCTTGAATTCTGACACATGATTTCAGGGTTCTTGCGCTTTGCCTGCCACAACAGATGACATCATCAACAGCATGGTAAAGTGCACAACTCCCTGGTGTGTTTTTTGCAGTAGTGATGTGTGTCATCAAATATTGAACGAGAACCATGACCTTAGGTCATGGAATTTAAAAAGCCTTTCAGTTCACCTCTAAAGACTGTATTTATTTTATGTCACGTCCGTCATGGAGAGCTGCTATTCTCTTCACCGTTAAGGTCATGATTAGCTAAAATAAGCCCAATTTTAAATTTGTCTGAAATTTCTCACATGTGCTAGTTTGTAAGAGAATAATTTCTCTCAGAGTCTGGCAATGATGTGTGATTTTACAAATATTTTCACCCTTTTATTATTGATGCGTACTTGTAATCTGAATAACATGGAAGCAGGTGCCTTTGCCAAGGAGGTGTTCTGTGACTACTGTATGTAAAAAACAAATTCATTGGGATTTTCCTATACTTAAAAAGAAAACAGCAACAAGATTTTGTTTAGGCTTTAGGTTTATTTGAAAACACATGGGCCCTTATTCTGAGTCTGGATTCATGAGGTGGACCTCAGCCAACTGAAGTCAAGGAGGTTCTGTGCAGTGCCAATAGCAGAACAAGGGCCTTAATCTGTATCTTTGATCCATGGACTGATGGGTTGCTCCTCCTTTCTCCTCAAACTGACTACAGAAGAGGTTTTGATAGTGCATAGTCATTTGCTTGACCACACTTTGGTTCTTTACGAAATATACTCAAGAGACCAAATAACTCATGTCAGTCAGCTTTATTGCTATAAGCCAATAATAATAATATAGTACAGGAAACAGGTTCTATATGATGCCAGTCTCTGGGAAGCTTTCTCATGTTGCATTGTTACATTTACATCACAAAAGGTGAACTCCCCAGGTTACACCCCTAAAGCCATCGTTTTATACCCTACCTGTTCACAAGTAAAAAGAACTATGTACATCATATGAAACTAGATTTAACCGATAAGCTTTCTATCTTGTTTTTCTGGTACCATGGTGTACCGCTTATCTCTTTGTTCTGAACACATGTATTTCAGGTACCAAAGGAAATGAAGGCACCGCCTCGGTTTGTACTAGGGTAGAACAGTCAGATGTCTTGTCCTCTTCCTTTGGGACATTCCTGTACAGGCTTGTGAGAGTAACTCCCTTTCTGTTACTATGGTAAAGCACTCATCTGTCCTGCTCTTGACAGCTTACCTATTTGCTGAAAACAAAACTTATTTCAGTGAATGCAAGGGAAGAATATAAAAATGGCCATTCTGGGTCAGACCAATGGTCTGTCTAGCCCAGTATCCTGTCTTCCAACAGTGGTCAATGCCAGATGCTTCAGAGGGAATGAACAGAACAGAGCCATTATCAAGTGCTCTATCTCCTGTTATCCACTCCCAGTTTCTGGCAATCAGAGGTTTAGGGACACCCAGAGCATGAGGTTTCGTCCCGGACCATCTTGGCCAATAGCCATTGATCGACCTATCCCCCAGGAACTTACCTAATTCACTTTTGAACCCAGCTGTACTTTTGGCCTTCACAATATCCCCTGGCAACAAGTTCCACAGGTTGACTATGTGTTGAGTTACGCAAAACTTATAAGTGAGCAAGGTTTCAAAAAAATCATAGGCCAGTTTAGGCAATATAACTGCTATAATATTTGTGCTTAATGCTATTTGTGCTTAATGTATACTAATATGGTGTGGATAATGCATATTATAATATTAGCAAATATTATTCAACACAGACAACCCTGGCAAAGAATTGTTTGCACCAATTTTCTAGCCACATTTCTGCTGTTATTGTCTGTTGTTGAAAAAAGTCACAGCAAAAGGAGCTCCTGCATCTCTCCCATGCCATTTTGTTGTTTTTTCATCATGTGTGAAATAAGTCCTAAAAAAGACAGGGCATGTCTGGCCTTATTCTGTTATAGTTTCTAGGGCAGTGGTTCTCAACCTTTCTTTTTCGCAGACCATTTGAAAATTGCTGAGGGTCTTCGCAGATCACTTAATGATCTTTCCAAATGTTGTTTATACTGTTAGCTAACTATTGTAAAGCACTTTGGATAAAAGCGCTAAATAAAAAAAATTATAATAATTAATGTTTTTTGTTCTACAAATGAAAGCACACAACTCATATTTTAATATCAGTATTCTTACTTTTCTAATACGGTGGATGTACCATCTCTCCCTTCCCACGGCAGCCCCCGAGCTAGGGCTGGGAAGGAGGACCATCTCTCCCCAGCAGCCACAGCCTTGGAGCTGGGGAAAGTCGTCTCTTTCTCTGGCTGCTGCAGCCCTGCACATCCCAAATTCCAAACTAATTAGGTGCCTGGACCCTAGAGAAGACGCACATATAACGTGAGGTGGTGGCCTTGGGGAGCCATGCCTGCACGGCTCCACTATTAGGTGGGTGGCCCTTCATCTTTTTGTGTGCGGCCACCCAGGCACGCACCTTAGAGGGAACTATCTGCAGACCCCCTGAATGGAGCTCGCGGACCACTGGTGGTCCACGGACCACAGTTTGAGAACCTCTGTTCTAGGGGATTTGAACACACTTAAGGGAAGTCCGATGTACACTAAGGGCTTTGAAAAAAGGAAATAGAAAAACAAAAATGAGGTTCTGTTTTGTTCATTTCCAGCATAGGTTTTCAGGTTCAATTTTGTACAATATTAACCTAGGTAGAGTGATCCAGATCTCATTTATACTGGTGTTAAAACCAGAGTAGCCTTATTGCGGTTAATGGAAACTGGCTCAACGTTCTTTTAATATGTAGCAGCATAATACCTACAAACTAACTGCAGAATATGAATACCTAAGTAATTCTTTTTATTCTTTAAAGTAGTGTAAACAATTTCTAAACATATTACCCAATAGTTAACTATAGACAGCATGTAGATTCATTAGGCAGTGTGAAGAAATGATTCTAGAAAGAATAATTTTTCTTACTCATAAATTGCAACTTTGCCAAGTTTTTTCTATACCGATTCATATTGTAGGCATGGCTGTCCTCCATCCAGTAAAGAAAGCAGAGAGGAAAAGCTCTAGAAAGCTGGGGCATAAATACTGGTTTGTCACCATCTATAGTAAACTGTATTTACTGCTAAAATGCTCGCTATCTATAACCTCATCATATCAAGAACAAATCACATGGGCTTTTATGTAAATAGGCTGTCTGGATTGGTATAGGAAGAGCCAGAAGAAGTGCAATTTCCTTTCTGCTATGTTCTCCTGTACCAATCTAATTTGTAAGACTATAATAAAAAACATGGATTTGCTGGAATTGTGGAGAAGGGAGGAAGCAATCGTGTGCTCTAACTTTTTCTAGGCATTTTCACTCCATTTTTCAACCAGCAGCTGCAGTGAGGAGTGAGGATATGGCATAACTATGTATTACACCCCATTTGAGCCCCAGTCTTGCAAAGGTTTATGTAGATGCTTAAATTTTAAGCCCTTGAGTTGTCACTTTGAACTCATTTGGACTACTTGTATGCTTGAAATTAAATACATGCATAATTTTGTGCTGCCTTAGGGCCCAAATTGTCTGAGTTATAGCTGAGTGAGTAGCCCTGATCCGACTTTGGGTTTGTCTCATAGCCATGGCTTATCTCCCAAAGGCGAGGCACCAAGCTGTAGCCTTCCTTTCCCAAAGCCTCAAACCCAGTCCAGCAAAAGCAGTGTGTGCCTGTCTTCAGCTCCTGAACAATGCATCTGTAAACAAGTCTGAAGTGTCCAGAAAAAATGTGCATGTGGTAAACCTTTAGAATTCTTTCAATTTGGAGCTCTGCCAAAGGTTCAAGTTTATTTGGGAGGAAAAAAAAAACCCTGCAAAGCTTTAAGTAAGTGTAGGGCTCATGAAAGGTGCAAGAGTCAAAACCAAGAATCTAAAACATTGTTTTTTCTTCGAGTGATGGTCCCTATATGAATTCCAAAGGCAGGTGCGCATGTGCACCATGCACCGGAGCTGGAAGTTTTTCAGCAGCCGTGTCCATTGACCTGTATGACTGCCTTATGTCGCCATATACTCCCTGCGAGGTTATAAAAGGCCATGCAGGGCAACGTGCCCTCAGTTCCTTCTTACCGCCTGGTCGGAGTTGGAATCCTCCCTTCACACTCGTACACTCTACGAGAACTATGGTAGATAGTTCTGTTTCCTTTTTAATTTGTACTTCTGTAATACGTTAGTGTATATAGTAGCCCCTTCCTCTCCCGACCCCTTTGGGGGATTCTGCCCCACATTCCGAGGTGCAAGAACTGCGCTTCATGCCCTCACTCATTCTTCGTGAGTGATGAGCACACACGTTGCCTCTACTGCCCAGGCGAGACACACCTTGTCACCCACTGAGATATCTGCAAGGCCTTCCCGTCAAGGATCTGTGACACTCAACTTTTGTGCCGCCGCAAGTTCCTCATAGCGGAGGCACTCCGGCCCTGTGTGGAGTCTGATCCCGGACCGGTGCCTGGTGATGCACTGCCCATCACTGGCAATGAGTGCTTTGCCCTTGACTTCACTCCTGGATCCATTGGCACCACCAAGACTTGAGAAGGTGCACAAGGACAGTCACAAGTGCTCTCTCAAACACCACTGCAGATCCCCATCACAGACCGCTGTGATGCACTGCGTTTCCTCCCTGAGGTGGGCTCAGTTGGGTGAGATGTTGAGTGACGATCCCACTGGGTCACCCTCTAAAGCAGGGGGCAAGGCGAATCAGAAGCGAGATCCACCAGCAATGCCGGTTCCTGCAATCACTGAGGATCCCGACAGCCCGCTGGTGTGCACTCCTCAGCCACGGCAGGATTCTTCGGGTTCCACTCCACATATCCTCTGCTCTGAGCAGCAGACAACGTGATGTGCCCTGGACATTGGACCAGACGGATCCACTGGTCCCCACATCCCACCTTGAGCTATTGTCCCTGCCCTTGCCACTTCTTTTAGCCTCCGGCCTACCTATACCAGCGGATGAGACACTCCTCCTCAGCTGTGACCCATCCCTGCTGGTCACGGTACCACCCGCACCAACGGCTCTGCCACTTCTGGAGGCTTCTTCAGACTCGGAGGGCTCCTCAACAGAAGAGTTGTCCTTCTCCCCGGTGTCCCAGCGTAGTGCAGACTCCTGGGCATGCCCACTTTTTCCGGCCCACCAGCCTGGGTGGTACCCGTATCCATGGGGCCTGCAGTACCATCAGGAACTGGCCTCATGGCACCACTGACCCACGTGGGACCCTTATTGGAGCCCATATCCATCATCAGTTGGCCTCATAACAGCCCACCCTAACCCCTTTGCCAGCTCTGATCACTTAGGACCAAAAGAAGGATCTGGAGTTCAATCCGGCACCACCGGTCCCAACGGCAGCACCCTCCTCTCCAGATGAGGCCTTGATTCCACCGACCCTCTCGCCTCCTAAAATCACCATCAGTACCAGGAGCTGCTACAGAGGGTGACCCTCGATTTGGGCATCCCCCTGGAGGAGGTCCAGGACCAACCAGACAAGTTGCTGGACATTCTGCAGCTCCGAGGCCTGACGCGTGTAGCTCTGCCCATTCACAGTGCCAACCTACAACCCACGTGAGTGGTGTGGTACACACTGGCATCCTGTGCCCCGACACTCAAGAGGTAAGAACGCAGGTATTTTGTGCCAGCTAAGGGGGCTGACTTTCTGCTTTCCCACCCTCCTCCAGCCTTGCTGGTCACGCATGCAGCCATTGAACAGGAGTGCCAGCACTCCACCACTTCCACCCCCGTGGATAAGGCAGTGAAACGCCTGGATCTCCTGGGCCACAAAGTCTACTCTTCTACGGCCCTTCAATTCCACATGTCTAACTATCAAGCTCTGCTGGCGAAGTACACTTTTAACAATTATACCAAGCTGGCAGAGTTCTTAAAGGACACCCCAGAGGACAAGCACCAGTGGTTTCAGGCCCTGCTGGACAAGGGCCACATGATGGCCAAAGTCAGCCTCCAGGCAATAGTGGATGAGGTAAAAATGTCTTCCCAGTCCCTGGCCACCGGGGTGGCAATGAGATGTGATGTGTGGCTCCAGTTGTCTGGTTTTCCCAGGGTGGTCCAATCCACCATCGAGGACTTCCCTTTCGACAAGGACTAGCAGTTCTCCACAAAAACGGATGAGGCCCTGCATTCACTAAAGGACTCATGGGTGACCTTCTGGTCTTTTTGGATCTACACCCCCGGCCCCACCACCGACAATCTAAGCCACAGTTCTGGCTGCGCCCCTACCCGCCATACCAACCCCCATACACTAGGTACCAAGAGCCGGCCCGCTGGTGCCCTCACTCCCAGCACCCATGGCCATCAGCTTCCGCTGCCACACCTTGCCACCAGCAGAAGGCCCAATTTTGATGTGACAGTCAAGAGCTGTGAACCCCCCAATGTCACTGCGTGCAGCCCCCTGTGGCATCTTTGGGGTCTGTCTTGCTGTATTTGCCTACCAATGGTGGAAGAGCACCACTAATTGACAGGTATTGGAGATACTATGACACAGCTACTCGATAGAATTCCTCACATTCCCACCTCACCAGGGCCCTTCATCGGCAGGGGCTTCGACTCCCTGTACTTTCTCATCCCGAAGGAAGACGGGGTCTCCACCCTATCCCCAATCTCCATTTACTCAATACTTTTATGAGAGCGCACATAGATTCAATCACAGTACAAGCCTTTCACCCAGCAGACCGCTTTGCCACCCTCACGGCACCCTGCGCCAAAACCCGCACATGACAGTGCACTGTTGTCTCTGTCTCCTCGGTCATATGCCGTGCGCATGCCTCCATATATTCTGCCTACAACTATGGCTTCTGTTGGTCTGCAGGCCCCATATCAATCACTTGGACTCGGCCTTGACCATTCCTAGCTGGGTCCAGGCATCACTCACCTGGTGGACCAATCCTACCAAAGTGCTCCAAGGCACCATGTTTGCCACCTCCGTCCCCATGACCATCCTCACCAGGGATGCCTGGTGGGATAGGGCGCGTACTTGGCAGGCCACATCACGCAGGGAAGGTGGATTCTCAGGGAAGTGTGCATACACATCAACGCACTGGAGCTGCATGCAGTCCAATGGGCCTGCCACATATTCCTGCCTCTTCTTCGTGGCTGGCACATTCAGATCCTCTTAGACAACACCATCACTATGGCATACATAAACAGACAGTGTGGCACCAGATCCCGGTGCCATTTTGCTCAGGGGCTATCCACCTCTGGAACTGGTGTCTCTGCCACAACATTGTGCCCCAGGCAGCATACCTCCCAGGGGTGCAGAACTCTCTGGTGAACACACTCAGCAGAACCTGGTACCTCAGCGACAAGTGGGAACTCCATGACCCCATGCTCCGTGCCATCTTCTGGACCCGGGCACCTCCCTATGGGACCCCTTTGCCACCCATGCAAACCTCAAGTTCCCTCTCTGCTTCTCCAGGGTGGCTAGGGGTCAGGACTCCAGAGGTGATGCCCTCCTTCTTCCATAGTGTATGGCGGCTTGTGGTATGCTTTCCCCCAGTCTCACTTTTCCACCAGGTCCTCTGCAAGATCTGCCAAGATTGGGCCACAGTCATCTTGCTAGCGCTGCGCTGACCCCGACAGTTCTGGTTTCCCAAATTACTCAGACTGTTGGCCCGCCCACTGATCAGCCTCCTCAACTGGCCAGACCTTCTCACCCAAGACTATGGCAGGGTTTTCCACCCCAACCTGGGCTTGCTCCAACTGACGGCCTGGTTTTTGGATGGGGCTCAGCCGTAGACAACGCCTGTTCATCACCGTCCACTGTATTGTTACACAGAGTAGATGGGAGTCTATGAGGGCATGCTATGCCGCAAAATGGAAGCGTTTCACCTTCTGGGCACAATGATGACATCTCCCCCTCTATGCTGTCTCTGTTCTCATCATCCTAGACTACCTCCTGGAGCTCAAGAACTGAGGCCTTGCATTCGGGTTGATCCATGTCCGTCTTGTAGCACTCAGCGCCTTCCTCCCTCCCATGGACGGCCAGTTGGTATTTGCTCACCTTACCAATACCCAGGTTCTGAGGGGCCTGACGTACTGCTTCCTGCCGGTACTAACACCATGCCCCCGCCCCCCCAGGACTTCAATCTCATGCTGTCTGCCCTCACCTGGCCTCCATTCAAACCCCTGGCCATATGCTCCCTGGCCCACTTATCCAAGAAGGTCCTCTTCCTGGTGGCCATCACCTCTGCCCGGTGGATCAGTGAACTGGTGGCCATGATGGCTGACCCGTTTTCCATAGAGACAAGGTCTCCCTGCACCTTCACCCTAAGTTGCTCCCAAAGGGCATCTTGAGTTTCATCTCAACCAGTTCATCCATCTCCTGGTCTTCCATCCTAAACCCCACGCCACTCCCGCGGACAGAACACTGCACTCCCTGGACATGCGCAGGTCTTCTACTTGGACAGAACTTGTGCCTTTTGTGCCTCCCCACGCCTCTTCGTTGCCATCATGGAACAGTCAAGAGGGCAGGCCCTCTCCTTTCAGCACACATGCAGTTGGATCTCTAACTGCATTACAGAATGCTATGCGCACTCCAATGTGAGACCGTAACTGTACCTGCAGGTTCTTCAAGATGTGTAGTCCCTATTTGTATTTCAGTGCCCACCCACCTTCCCCTCTGCTGCAGATGCTCTATGCTGTGGTAAGAAGGAGACTAAAGGCACGTCACCCCGCATGGCCTCTTATAACCTTGCAGGGAACATGTGGCAACAGCAGGCGGCCATGAGGGTCAAAGGACACTGCTGCTGAAAAACTTCCTTTGCTCGCATTTGGAATACAAATAGGAACCACACATCACAAAGAACCTCCTGGTAAGTAACCGCCTCTTGGTCCTGGCAGAAGTCACCACAGCCGGAGACCTCCTGGACTACAGCCAGGGAAACTGGCTGGATCCCCTGATGCTCGCTTGGCGCATGGGGCTCTCCAGGCCTCAGACTCCCCGGTGTGTACTTCAGGAGGTGAGGGCCACTTTACCGCCCACTGCTCAGGGTTTCCTCAACTGAGTCCTGTGAGAGGGCACTCCCTGCCCACCCTCCAACCCAGGCCCTCTGGACCTTTTCATTGGGCCCCTGCCCCGTGGGCCTTCCCGGCCATCCTGCCTCTTTACCAAGAGCCAGCTGCACGAGTTGCAGCCGGTTCGGTTCTGGACCGTGCCACGGACACATCTGTGCATGCTCGTGCTGCACACCCTTCACATCTTCACCCTCGCGTCCTGCCCCGACACAAAGTGGTGGGACCTCCTGCCATCTCTGGAGGGTGAGGAGCCCCGGTGGGCCAGCCTATATTCCACCCTAGTGCTGAGGCCTGCCAGGGACATCAGCTGGCGGCTCCTTCAAGGAGCCGTGAGCACGGGCATGTACTTGGCGCGGTTCACTCCCCTCCCAGACACCTGCCCCTTTTGCTGCGTAAGGGAGACCCTGACGCATGTGTACCTGGAGTGCGCCAGGTTGCAGCCCCTATTCCGGCTCCTCTTGGATATATTTTTATGCTTTTGGTTGCACTTTTCCCCTCACCTGTTCATCTATGCACTCCCTATCCGTGATCCCACAAAGTCACGGGACCTCCTTGTCAACCTCCTCCTGGCCATCTACAAAACCAGGGAGAGGAAGTTGGCCGATGGGATTTCCTGTGACTGTGGGGCCTATTTCCGCTCCTCATTCCGTTCATGCATCCAGGCAGAGTTCCTCTAGGCGGCATCCGCTGGCTTCCTTGACACCTTCGAGGAGCAGTGGGCACTGTCCGGGTTCTCTGCACGGTGTCCCCGTCAGGTTCCCTTCGTTTAGCCCTGTGACCTCACTCCCATTCCTGTTATCTCGTTAGCTGTCCCCCATAATTATTTGGACTCCTGGACCTGTGGATCCTTAGGCTGGGGGGAGGTCCTTTAGCAGTGGGCAGGCTCTGCCCGCCCACTTCCTGGAGCCCAGTGAGACTACCCTTTCTGCTTCCTTGAGATTAGTTTCTTTGGGCTAGATTCACAAGGGGAACTTAGATGCCTAACTATCACTTTAGATGCCCGAGTCCAACATTTAGGCTTCACTAGCATTCAGGCCCTAGCCACCTAAAATTCCCCTAAGCATCTGAATTTCTGCTGCTGGGTGTGTGTACAGCCAAAGTCCTGACACCTCTGAGCATCTCAGTGCCTCATACCTAAGCCCAGGTGGGATTCACTAACTATGCATTCCCCTCATCTAGCTTGCCCATGGACTCCAATCTGGTAGGAGTGCTCAGAGGCTGCTTACCAGATTGGGCCCTGCAGAAAACACAGCTGGCAAAAGCACTCCCAGTATCCCAGTGGTTAGAGCACTTACCCAGGATGTGAGACACCTAGGTTCAAATCCCTACTTCACCTACTATAGTGCAAGACTTGAATCTAGGTCTACTGCCTCCCACATAACTGCTGGGGTGGGTGTCTTTTAATACGCTCGTTGAAGCTGTTCCACTTTGTATAAATAATATTTATTGGAGCAGGGACTGGAACCTGGGTGTCACAGGAAACTATGCTCTTCTCTCACTGGCCCAGTGAGTATTTAATTATTTATACAAAGCGGAACAGCACTAATAGCAGAGATTGAGACATACCCATCTCAGACTAGCCTGCTGGGTAGCACATTCACTGGGAGGTGAAAGACCTGAGTTCAAGTTCCTGCTCTGGATGAGATAGAGTGGGGATTCAAACCGAAGTCTCCCACAGCCTAGTGCCTTAACACTGGGCTATTAGGTCTGGGTATATGCATACACCCTCCATTTTTGTCTTTTGTGTAGAGCCTGAGCTTGTATGTGCTTTGACTTAAGCAGCTTTGCACCTGCCCACCAGCAGAAACCTTGGCACCTAGTGACCTTATGCCCCTGTGGCAGTAGGTGGCTGAGCAGTGTTTTTTTGCGAAAGTCAGTGATGTCTAAATATTGGACCTAGGTGCCTAAGTACCTATATGAATCTGGACCTTTTGAGCCTAAATTCCATGGATTGTTTTCAATGAGACTTGCCTCCTCTAATTGCCTACATTGCTTTGAAAATGGGATTTAGCTGTCTAATTCACTTAGGCCCAGATTCTCCAAGGTATTTAAGTGCCAGTGGGAGGATCTGTGCCTTAGCCCTCGCAACTCAGAAGACAGCAATGCGTAAATACCTTTAAATATCAGGACCCGCCTTCAATGCTTATTGAAGTCAGTGCTCCTGATCTAGAATGACTTCAAGCATCCTCATGGGCAGACGATGTTGCTCAGCAACTTATAGGATCTGGGCCAGTGGGCACTGAGATCACTCAGTAACCTCCAAGTAATACTCATCACTGGCAGGGCTGAGGTGTTGTGCACTAGATCCACACAAAGATTTAGGTAGCCAAATGCCCTTTTGGGTACCCAGTGGCCTGGTCTTCACTGGTGGTGGTTGGTAGGGTATGTGGTAGGGTATGCAGCTGGACACTGCAGTGAAAGGCTCTGGTGAGGCAGGGCAGGGGCAGGCAGCAGAGAAAGGCTCTGGCATTGAGGCAGCAGTGGGGCACTAAAAATAGCCATCAGAGGCACAGCTTGGATGAGTAGAGAGCTGTGTAGGGTACATACCTGTAGGTTCTGGGGGTGAGACACTGCTTAGGGGAGCAGAGTAAAGATACATCTACTTTGCTATTTATACCTATGCTAGGGTGTGTGTGCAGTTTTTGTACTCTAAGTGTAGACATAGCCTTAGGTGACACTGAGACTCTCCAAGACCCCACTCAACTGCTGCCTAATCCTGTAGCGGCATACGTTTTTGCCAGAGAGCATAGGCACTGCTGCCTCAAGCTGGGTGCCTATCTCACATTTTAGCCCCAGTGGGATCCTCAAAGTAGGCTCCCTCTGCGTATCTCATCTGGAGGGCCTGAGCTGTTATGTATGCTCAGAGCTGGCCTAAATCCTCACAAAATTGCTGGAGGTGATGGGGAGAAAAAGGCAGCCCCCTTAGTATAGTAGTTAGGACACTCACCCAGAATGTAGGAGAGACAGGTTCTAATCCCATCTTTGCCAGATGTAGTAAAGGGATCTGAACTTGGGTTTCTCACCTCTGAGGCAAATGCCCAAACCACTGGCCTGTAGAATGATTCTGACTCTCTCTTTGGCTTATTGCATAGTTAATTAGACAGTGGAACTGTGGCAACAGAAGACGCCCCACACCAGAATATGCAGGTGAGACTGAGAGGGTGCTATCCTAGCATACCTCATGGGTTAGGGCTCTCATTTAAGAGATGGGACACCCAAATTCAAATCCCTTCTCTACATTTGGGGGATTGAACCTGAATTTCCCACATCCTGAGTGAATGCCCTAACCACTGGGTTAAAGTCTGTAAAGCGTCTACTGCCGCCATCTCCATTTCTTGTAACACCTCCCTCCTCCCCAAACAATGAAACAAACAAACCAGCTAACGCACAGTGCTTAATTGGTAAGGAAAGAGGTGCTGGGGCTCGAGCAATTAGGTGCAAGGGGGGGTGGGGGGGTGGTCAAGCAACTTTTTAAAACTTTCATAACTGATGCGATAAGCCCAGAGGTGCTGGGGCTATGAACTGCCAAGCGTAGAGGTGCCAGGCCTCAGCCCCGAAATAAATTAAGCACTGCTAACATGCCAAACTCCAGGAGAAAGATTATGGCTGAGAAGCTCTGGAGTTAGGTGCTTATCTCCCTGAGAACGGCAGGTGTAGACCAACCTCTCTTGTCAAAACCTAGGCAGCTCAGTATGCTGGCTTTTATGGCTCCCATGCTTATGCACCTATAGCTCCTTATATATTGTATAGGGTACTTAAAAGTTCGTCCCTTTGTGGAGCTAGCCCTACCTGCAAAAGAGCTGTTTAAAGCCTTTGGGTGTGATCTATGAGTAACTTAACTTTTATTTGCTTTTCCAAAGATGATTAATCATCTCTTAACAAAGTTGTCAATGACTTTCTGATTGCTTTTGTCTCAGTTATTCCTTGAGGAGAACTAATCAATTAAGTAACACCCTTACGAGTGCTAACATAAACTGAAAAGTAAAGCTCCTAATCATGTCTTACTCCGTATCTTGTTCAGGGCTGGATTAACCTTTTGTGGGCCTGGCACCAAACATATCTGTGGGCAATGGAGCATGGTGCAGGGAGGTCAGTCTCCGGAGCAAGGGGCCAGCGAGAGGCAATGGGGAATGGCATGGTAGGGGCGGCCCTGCTCCACCCAGTGTGAGGGCCCTATTTACAAACCGGCAGTTGCCAGATGCACAGTGGCCTCCTGGCCCTGTGCTGCCAGCATGCCCCTTTCCCTCGGGGGCAGGCCCATGCCACACCACACAGCCTCCCTGCACAACACCCCCTGACTCCCTATGTCCACAGGTGGTGGAAGCGGAGACTGCCCAGAGCTAGAGGCGCACTGGGGTCCGGCCAGGGGGCTAAGAGGAGCAGGGGATGGGGCCAGGGGGCAGAGAGGAACCCTTGGCCAGCCAGCGGACAGGCCAAGAGGAGCAAGTGGTGGGCAGGGGAGTCAGCAGGGTCTTGGGGCACAGTAGAAGTGGAGCAGGCTGGGGCCCCTTCTGAGCATGGGCCCAGCTCCATGGAGCCATTGTCAACCTGGCACTCGGCCAAATGCAACACTGGCACTTAATAATACTAATAAAAAGCCACTGTATGTAAAAAGTAACATCCATGGAATGGCTGCAGAACTGACTCCAAGGATGTGTCTGTGGATCATACCCCAAAGGAACTTGTTTGGTGGTCTATAGATGGTTTTCTTCCATTTCACACTGGTTCACCTCAAGAAGACCAGAGTCGCAGCTCGCACTTTTGCTGATAGTTTTAGCATGGTGACAGTGCTTAGATACTATGGGGATGGGCACTAATTGAAAACCCAAGGAGGCGGGGAGAGAGATTTTCTTCTTACCAAAATAATTTCTCAAGGGCACAGGTGAGCTACATGGATGCCTGTATTCCTCCTTATGTGGATTAATAATGGATTTCATGTTCCAGCACTCATAACTTGGCTGCTTCCCAAAGCACTAAATTTTGCACACACACAATTTAAATAAAACTATTAGGAAGTAATTTTAAACTGCATTGGCCTCCATGAACAAATGATGGATGAAAGGTCAGGAAGAAGAAATGCTACTGTTTTGAGTGATTTATATTTTGAACTCATATATTATGTATGTCAAGGGCACCCAGAGTTTGGATAGGCATCCTCAAGTTTTTAGACTGAAATCTACATAAATAAATAATATTTATATATATAATAAATATATACAGTGAAGGTTGGCATGAGCAGGCTAAAAATGTACACTATTAAAGATAAATTATACTTTTTTTAAATGGAAAAGATGAATCAGCTTTTTCATCCCTCTAGGCTTTGCTTTAATTTCAGATAGCCACAACACAGCAATCATATACATAGCAAAAAAACTCGGTTCTTAGACAACACGTCACAACTTCCTACCAGTGTTAGTCCTTATTAGCAGTTCAGAGATGGACTTATACCTTAGGGCAAGGTGAACATTCAACGAAAAAGCAATTTACTTTCACAGTAGTGTCTACTAGTCCCAAGGGTAATAGAGCTGAAAATATGACGCCAAGCCAGGGGCTGATCTTGTACGATGTGGAGCACATCCTGAGAGCTGAGTCTTGTCAACACCCATGAGCCTCAATGTGCCCTCAGCCCCATGCAGGAGGTGCTCCAAAATATGCCGTTAAGCCTTGAATGCGCAACTATTTAAGATGGGAAGATAAAGCAAGAGGAACATTTTTCTGCCGCTCCCAAAATGGATAGCTAATTTGGTCATCAGCCATGTTGCTGCTCGGCCTCCGAGGAAGTGTAGCTTGAGTACAGCCGGTGAAGGGGCGCAAACAAGAGAATGGTGAAGCACCAGAAAGGGGTAGAATGGGGAGGAAATGCCAGCATGAAAGCTGACACTACAGCATTAGACTTTTCAGGAAAAGATCCATCAAGATTTAGAACAGCAACATAGGAATGATGATTGTTAAAAGTATATGATCAAATTTGTTCTGAATTTCCTGAAGCATAATGGTTTAATATTTGGCAGTATGTTATCAAAGAGCTGCATAGCGATTTAGCCTTGTGATGCTGAAGCTATAAGTAAGGTCAGTAAAATGTTTTTCAGGATTCATATCTTTAAGATGCCTCATGAGGCGAGTGCACTGATGCACTAATACTGGAAACTATGACAACGTCAGCAAGCCCCAGAGCACACTAGTCAAGAAAGACAGGACTTTAATAGAGCTGTGCGGCGTTAGCTGAGCTTGTCCTCAGTAGGTACTTGGAAGGGTAACTGTAATGGCCATCCAGGAAAAAAAACTAAAACATGATGCATCAGCCCCTCTTTGTCCCTGATGCAACCCCACTGGCTGTTTTCCCCAAAATACTGGCTTTTTTTCAACTCTGAATAAACATGTAAACCTGCCCTGTGTCAGTACAGAATTATTTAACCCTTGTAGCCAATGGGTTTGGGGCTGTGGTAGGACTTTGAGCCTTTACAACAACGTTATGAGCCCTATGGCAATAACAATGATGTCACAAAATCAGGTCAGGACCAACAAGGGACTGGGAACGATAAAGCCCTGGTTTCACCAAGTCTCTTTAAAAATATGAACGAAATACAACCAATAAATGTTTGACTTTTTTGTCAATTCTCCGTTTGAATGAGGTTCATGCTGCTATAAAACCATAGTAATTCTGAAACACAACTCTAGTTCTAGGACTAGTGTAACACGAGTCTATTAATCGTTAGTCTTCTTGGCCTATAGGGAAGTAATGTAGCCTGACTAATTTCATTCTCTGAAAGCTCACTACATGTTAATCTGTCAGAGTCCTCTACCACCAAGGATCAAAGGAATGGATTCAGATTTTGTTGTTTTACTTCTGTAGACTCTCTCTACAATATTTTAATTTACAATTATCACTGTATTTCATATAGAGGAGGTAAAAATAAAGTTATGTTTCTCTAACGAATAGTTTTCTCATAATTGCCTTTTTTTTGTTTGCGCTCCAATGCATAGAGCAGCCAGCCTCTGAAGAAAACCTCTGCAGAGGTGTAAGAGCTGAGAATATTACCTTTATTATTGTTCTCGTGTGTGACATTTACTCCCATGTAGCATTCCACAATAAGTTATTGCCATTTAAATTCCAGTTAAGCCCTAAATCATGGGTTTAAGAAGTACATAGACTTTGTTCTTGACCTGTCCACAGCAGTGATGTGTTTTTTCCCCACATTGACTTCAACAGGAACGGCTTGCATGCAGCATTTTATAAGGTTAAGTCATACACTACAGTACATTCAATCCATTAACAGAAGGAGGCTAGAAAACTGATTATTGCTTGTATAATAGAGCAATCCACCATGAATTGGCAGTACTACCTAAAAAGTCTAGATGTCTTTTTAAAACATACGACTAATTACCAAAAACAAGACGAAGCAACAATCCTTCTTTCCAGCCTGGTATTACACTGGAGAATTTATCACATTGGAGTCCAGGATTTGAAAGTTGCATATTTAGAAATATATAGTTCAGCTTCAAA
Organism: Chelonia mydas; assembly: GCF_015237465.2. NCBI lineage: Eukaryota > Metazoa > Chordata > Testudines > Cheloniidae > Chelonia > Chelonia mydas. The sequence goes on from NC_057852.1 coordinate 108,837,107, forward strand.
CTACCTAGGGTTTTTTTTTGTTTTCTTTCTAGGATTTCATTATGGGTCTCTCAATTTTACTCCGAGGGACAGTACAAGAAAAACTCAACTGGGCTTTTAATTTGTATGATATAAATAAGGATGGATACATAACTAAAGAGGTAAGAATTCATTTTGTAGCCACAATAACTGAAACCACAGCATGTACGTGTCCCTTTGAGTTTGGTTTGAAAGGAAAATGGCTTTAGAGAAACTGCTGTCAAAACTGAGTTCGGTAGCAAACAACTAGATAAATTTTTTTCTTCCCACCAACTTTAAAATAAATGTATTTTATATAAACTTAACTTTTTTTTTTTTTTTAAAAAGAACTAGCCACAAATTTAGATTTTATTAGTAGTCATAGAAGACATAGCTAGCCAAATTTCTTAAGGAACGGGCACAATGGGCATGCCTTTGAATACCTACATTTGCCCACAGAATTTCAAGAACTATGTAGGGTACTTGTACATAAAAATGTGTATCCAGAAATGCAAGTGAACACTTTAAAATGCTATTATTTTCTAAAGGGCCTTATTCTGCAAGGATTAGGCATATGCTGAACTTTACTCATCAAAGTCAATGGGACAACTCAAAGGTGAAGTGAGCATGCACATAAGTTTTTGCAAGATCAGACTCAATGTGTTTACTGTAAATGGTACTGGTACTAACAGTTTCAGCAAGACACTACATAAAGATTACAAAGGGTTTGTTTTTTTTAAAATACAGCATTTTATTCAACATATTGGCAGATGAATTACATGTTTATAATAATTCTTATAGAGCACTTTTCAGCGACATATCTCAAAGCACCTTACAAAAGCTGGGGAAACTCACACACAGGAAGGCGACGTGATTTTGCCCAATCACCTTCTGCTACAAATTTTTGTTGGTTTGTTTCCACTTACTGATCCACTGGAGCTTTCTTTCCACAATATCATTGGACTTTTAGATATCGTAAAGTATTTAAATTCAGAAGCATAAATCTGCATCTACTTAAGGGTTTTCAGTTACAGATGCCCCTCGACTTACACAATCGTTCTGGAAAGCCTTGTGTAACTCAAATTTTGCATAAGTCAGAAACGTATACCCGTACGTTACACAAAAATTTTCACAACTCAAAAATCCTATTTCCATAGGACTTTTTCCATAAATGTGAATTTGCGTAAGTCAGGGTTGCGTAACCCAGGGAGTGTCTGTACTTAGCGTCAGTAGCTAATTTAAATTTCAAAGTGATCCATGTGCATTATACTCCTGAAGTTGTTCAATCACAATTTGACTGTGGCACAGTCTTAAATATTTCTTCTAAACTATAAATGCTCAAAAGATTTTGAGCATGTTCTAAAACATTTACATAAACATGTTTTTCTCTTCAGGAAATGCTTGATATTATGAAAGCTATATATGATATGATGGGAAAATGCACTTATCCTGTTCTCAAAGAGGATGCCCCTAGACAACATGTGGAAACATTTTTCCAGGTAGGGCAAGACAACAAAAAAGGATGGTCTACAAGAAAACTCCCATGTTTTCACTGGCACATCCTATTATTTTTGTTACTCTATCTTCCCTGTGCCCCCATCCCAACCTACTTGTCCGTCTGATCTGTTATGTCTAGACTTTTATAGACTGGAAGCTCTCTGAGGCAGGGACTGTAACGTACTTATAGTGTCTAGTAAAATGATACCCTGACCTGGGTGGCCACCAGCCTGCAATATAACTCTGAAATAAGTAATAAATAAATTCAGTGTTTTTAAGTAGGATTTTAACATGATTTAAGCAAATGTTCTTATTCTTTCTGGACAGAAAATGGACAAGAATAAAGATGGGGTAGTTACCATAGATGAATTCATTGAAAGCTGCCAAAAAGTAAGTAATGATAAATGTGAGATATTTAGTTACTCCTATCAGCTGGCTAAATGGTTGACACATGGTACTACCAATTAGAGGATTTGGGTGTAAAGATGTAGCTTACACTTCTAGGCACCTTTACAAAAAGGTATGTCTGGCGACCTGTTCTACAAAACAGTCAGTTACATGTGCGAACATATACAATATTTGTATTCACAGAGGTGATAGTTTTTGAAAAGCTAATATTCACCTATTCCACTAGTGTGTTTGCATCGTCTCTTCCTATGCAAAACTACCATGTAGTAGACAAATTGTTATGTGAATATTTGAGTCTTGTGCTGGGTATATATCTGCCAGAATTCACATTTATTCATTGTAGGATAACTGAATGTGCTATTATTTAAGAACTTGTCTACAGTTAGACAAGACAGCCTTATAAAAATGAGTTCTGCAATTTTATTATGAAAAAATTAAACACCAAAGCTTCTTGTTATTTGTACATTGTACAAGGTTACAAGCTACTAGACGAGCATGGTACATACAGAGGGTGTCATACTACATAAGATCAAGTGTTGAGATCCAAACTGGAAAAAGGGCTAGCAACAATTGATTAGATCATGCAGATTGTTGTAGCCATTGACAGTTCTTTTCTCAAACTAAAACCATCAATTCTGTCTAACAATAAATACAGTAAAATACAGTAGATTTCAATGGACATACCAGCTCTATTTGGATTGTCTTAGATAGGGGAAAGGAGATTAGGAAAATCAACAATAAGAGTCAATGTTTTGCCCTTTTGGTATATATGAAAAGGGGGCCAGCAGACAAGAATTCGCAATACAGGTATGGGTAAGCAAGACTAGGAAAAGCATGTCTATCCATGAGCAACAATTTATAAACACCTTGTAGCCCGAAAGCTGCACAGGAAATATAAAAGATGGTACGGACTTTGTCAGTTTTTTTTACTTGAACCTCTAGGTATTCCATGGGAAATTCCTGTTGGATCAAAGACAAGGAGACAGTGAGACCTAGCCAATGATGTACTATTCTTAATAAGAATAAGCTTTGGATACCATTGACCATAGTATCGATAGTATTCTTTGTAGTGGATCCACTCCTGTCTAAGATTGCAGTGTTGCTGAGTAAGTTTTCTTTCCTGGAGAGAGCCAATATAGGGTGCTGTAGGGTTTTATCTTGTCACTTCTCTTGTTCAGTATGTCTGGAAGGCTGCTCAGGCAGACGGATCACCAGTAGGCAGATGGCATTCATCTGTCTCCCTCTCATTAAATGCCAATTCTGCTATTTCCTCCGTGCCTGACTGTGGTTTGGATAAGTCTGGGTGTAAAATTACAGATGGAATCTGGACAAGTTGGCAATGATGCAGATGGGTAGGAAAATTCATCTATAGGAATGGAGGGGTATTGTGCAGTAAGGGCTACAATGTGGTTCTTTTCCAGAATGATTCACAACTTCAGCAGGCTGTTATAGCCTTTGCTGTTACTGAGTAATCAGATATGTTGGCACTGAGTAGTCCATCTCTGATTCATAGCATGAGTGACAACCTTTAAATCCCTACATACTTCGGGACCCAATAATTTGGAAACTCATCTCCTACATCTTGCCGTGGCTGTTAAGGTATGTTGGGCATCAATGCCTGGAACTTGGCCTTTCAAGACTATCAGCAGATATTCTCAGTGTTTTGTTTTTCACCTGACTCCTTAAAAACCCACATTTGATGAGCTTCAGATTACTCAAAGAGAGCTTAATGATAAGCATGGTTGGGTTAGATATGGACACTTTGTTTAGGCCAACACTAAAAATTACAGGTGGCAACATGGAAGATGCAAGCATCTAATCACGCTTGGCCAAAAAAATCTTTTTTTTTAAATTTCTAACTGTATATAACATCTACAGTATTGTAGCCAGACTTAATTTAATAGGTTCTATCTTTATTATCAAACAATGGAATTTCTCAGTGCTCATTCTACTTCTTGCAATAGGTTCACTATGGTATCTTTTATTCATTAATTTAAGAGATAAAACAATACATAAAATGAACCAAAAGCTGAGAGAAATTCTCTACTGCAAAATTATTCTGTGTAACTGCGTTTCCTACAGTGTGTTCCTCAAATACAATTATTGCAGGATCAAAATCAGCCTTCAAATGCCAGTACCAGGTCCTTGTTTTATTTATAAACGGTTTTGTGTGTGTGTGTGTGTGTATATATTAGCCCATATCACCAAGATTAATATGTTAATTAATATGCACCCAGTGTGAAATGCAGTTTTTCTGATACTTTTCCATAATTTAGGAGTTGGTACTGTAATTGTGTTTGCTACACTTGCAAACTAGTTATTAGTTGGATAATTGTACATAGAAGAAACTAATGTAGTTAGTAGCCTTCTACACTAGTTATCACACTAGAACTTAAAAAAAACCCTGTAGCTTCCAAGGCCAATAGCACTGATTACAATTCCAATATATCAGAGTCTGTGGTCTTGCATAAAGGATAATAATAGGTAAAGGGAGCCCAAGAGTATCAGTGAATTTAATTGCATTGACCTAAAAACCTATACTAGCACTACGTCAGTTGCCTAACACAATATCTGATTGTTATTAGCTCAGATTGAATAAATTCTTTCAAACAGCTACTGATTTATAGTTGAAGTACAAAGCAACATCACACTGTTGATAGAATAGGAAGACTAAGAACAGATTCATTTCCTATTTTGGAAATGAAAAAGATGTTGAAAGAAGCTTTTAAAACACAGGCTAAACCTATGATTAGCTGTCAGGCCCAAAGTTTTCCTGAAAAGAGACTGTAGGAACTGGGACAGCTGTACAGTGCAGTGGGTAAAAAATGGGCTTGCTACCATTACAAAGACTGGTGTTCTATCCTATTATTAGAGAGGAAATTTGGACAGTCTTCCACACAGCATCACAACTCTAGTAGTGGAGACATTTTTTGCTGGTAGGTAATTGGTATTTACTGATTCTGTTTAGAACATCATGTGAAGATAGGTTTTGTTGCTGGATTTGTTATGAAGTATTTTACTACTGTTTATCACATCTGACCTCATTAATAGAGTAGAACGAATAATCTATTGAAGGGAGTGGAGGGAGGATCTATTGACTGCAGTTCAATCCATATAAAAGACAGAAAATGTTTGGGGGAAGGAGCCATATGATTATACAGACAACCTTCAGTAAGAGAGTACAAACGCCATTTGTTAAATACAGCTGCAGAAACCATGTGGTTTTAAGAAGATACTCGATTGCTCCTAGATGCCCAGATTATGGACTTGGTCAAGTACAGTTTCTTCCAACTGCATTTGCTGAGACAAATTCACCGTTTTCACTCCAATGTGTCCCTTGCTACAGTTAGCTTCGAGATTGGTTTATGGTAATTAGCTACATGACAAGACCACTTGGAAACTAGAGCTAGGGAAGAACATGGGCTAGTTTATTAGGTGGAGTTTCATGCTGAGAGTTTATCATCAGTAAACTTCTGGGTGGAATTCAAGGCAAGGATTTTAACCTATTAAGAAAGCCCTGAATGATTTGAGCCCTAATTACTTGAGAGATCACAGCTGAAATAAGCAGTGGAAAAGGAGCTGGAACTACCTTGGTCTAGGAGATAGCACTCTTCATAAGATACTCACTACTGAGAAAGATGTAGTATTAAATTCAAGACCAAATTATTTTCTTAGAGGTGGAGGTTAAGGGGTAGTTTTACTGTGACTGCTGTGAGTCATCATTATTATGTATATTTATTTAGTGGGGGGATGACCAGTACATTTTGATGATTCGAGAGAGATACACCTCTACCCCGATATAACGTGATCGTGATCCGATTAACGCAAATTCGGATATAACACGGTAAAGCATTTCCCCTCCCAGGCTTGCGCAAGCCTGGGAGGGAGGGGGGAGAAGCCGAGCATCAGCGCGCTCAGGGGAGGAGGCAGAGCGGAGGTGAGCTGTGGTGGGGATGGGTGGGCGTGGAGGGCCCCGGGGGGGGGGGGGGGGGGGGAACCACTCCCCACCCACCTCCGCCTCCTCTCCAGAGTGCGCCGCTGCTCCACTTCTCCCCCTTCCCAGGTTTGCCGCACCAAACAGCTGATTTGCGGCAAGCCTTGGAAGGAGAGAGGGAGGGGGGAGAAGCGGAGAGGAGGAGGCGGAGCGGAGGTGAGCTGGGGCGGGGCGCAGAGCTGCTGGTGGGTGCTCTGTGCCCACCAATTTTTCTCCGTGGGCGCTCCAGCCCCAGAGCACCCACGGAGTCAGCGCCTAGGGCAGCAGCATGTCTGGCTCCGACACACTACTCTGAGCAGCATGTTAAGGGGACCGGGAATAGGAGGGGTTGGATGGGTCGGGGGTTCTGAGGGGTCAGTCAGCGGGCAGGAAGTAAGTGGGGGGTCGGATAGGGGGCGGGGCCAGGCTGTTTGGGGAGGCACAGCCTTCCCTACCTGGCCCTCCATAGCAAGTTCGATATAACGCGGTTAGAGTTTTTGGCTCCCGAGGACCGCGTTATATCGGGATAGAGGTGTAACTGTGTAAGGGCACTGCTAAAAGTTTAAATAAAAATGGATTAAATTAGTTCCCTATTTAATATCAACAAGCAGTAGAATCAGAGAAGACTTCCTATGTCGTACTGCCAGTGGGGAAAACTGAGCTGAGGAGTCAACAATTTTAACAATGTATTTGGGAGAATTATCGTGCTGCATGCACGTGCTGACTCAGTTTTAAATTGTTCTTGAATCTACAAAATAGTCTCCGATAATGCCAAAGGGTTTTTTGAGGAGAATATGCTGTGCCAAGCAACAATTTCAAATATATGGAAGTTACTGACTATACTCAAACTGCACGTATGAAGTTACCACTATTTTTTTTTTTTAACAGAGTTTCAAGAGTTCAATTGATTACCTCCAAAACAGTGTAGACAGTTTTAACAAAAACACAAATTAACTTAATATGCTCTTTTCAGTTTAATTTTTTTAATTTCAGTAATTTATTAATAGTTTTGGTATTTTTTTCTAAAATCAGTACCAGTTTCAGAGTTAAGTTTTATGATCACTTATTAATTTTTCCAAACAAGTTGCTGCTGTCAGTAACTAACATTAGTGACTTCTACCCACTTTTTTCCCTCTGTACACTTCTGTATAGGAAATATAAGATAATCTGACATGTATTTTTTTTTCTTCTTACAGGATGAAAACATAATGCGTTCCATGCAGCTCTTTGAAAATGTGATTTAACAATGTGGTTTAGTCTGCAATTAATGGACAAATGTGAACTATTCTGCAACATTACTTAAAGCTGGATTTGCCACATTTACCATATGTAGGATTGCTCAGCTTTACACTGAGACATGTATTATGCAAATAAGTTTTGTTTTATTAAAAGACCCTCCTCCCAAAAATGATTTCCAAAAGGTTAGGATGTAATAATTTGTCCTTTATCGAATGGGATATGCTAAAAATATTAGGTTTTACCCCACAACTCCCAAAAACAGCATAGCATCTGCCATTATACAGCTTTATTACCATTCCAACCCCTAGATAAAAGAGGCTTTAACACAAGGAGATCAAAAATAGCTGTTTTTGATACTTGTTTGTATTGGATTCAGCCCCCGGATTTTAAGTGTCTTAAAAATCCTTAAAAAGTGTCTTAGCCTCTGTTTTACAGAGAAATCATCCTGCATTTCCTTTTCACATTTGTATGGTGTAATGCTCATTTTTACATAATACTTTGAGTAAATATTGCTACAGTTGATGAGCAATACATATCTCCTACAACAACATCCAATTTTATTTGGCTTTCTTTCCTCTTTGATTGAAGCCCAGCTAATTTACATAAGAGGAAGAAATCTTTTTTATAATAAAAATTTTTATGATTCAGATAGACATGTACAACTGGTAGGTATTAAACAGATCATCCTTACCTAATAAATCTGCATTTATGAATTTTTCATGAAATGAGTACCTGAAGTCTTATATATTGTATGTGTAATTCTGGTTGGACTGTCAGCAAAGTTTTCTGCTCAAAATTAAGGATCTGAAAAGGTTTTGATTTCAAATTTCTTTGTGAAGAAAATCTAGTTTTACCATTATTTCCAGAAGTACGTGTCTTACCGGTTTTAATGAGGAAAAAGGAGATAATGGTCTTTTGAAGCTTCCATCTCACTTCAGTGCTCAGAATGCAGTAATATCTAGACAGTCTAATATCTGTTTCAATGGTCTGTTTACTATGAAAAGGGAGTAAAAAAGAAGCAGAAACTTTAGCTATACACCAATGTTGTTTATAAGCAGTACTACTATTACATTCTTGAGGAACATTAATTCTATCAAAGTAGGAACAGCTTTAATTCTGGACCTAAAAAACCATAACTGCACAGATGTGAAAGATTAAAATGGATTATCTTTTCCCCATCACAATTAAGAAATAAAAATTATTGTACTATTGTTTTGAGTGATTCCAGGCCAATACTTTGAAACGCTACTGAAGATATGCCAATCTTTATTGTGACATTTCTGCACAAAGGATGTGAAGGGGCTACTGGCGTAGAAAGAATGCTGCAACCATTATTTTGCAAAAATAAATCAGGTATCTATTCTGGTGTAGAGATGGAATGTTGAAGGCTGCTCTGCTATCACCAGTGTAGGAATAAGAGTAGTACAATACATGTACACCTGAAATTTGCTGTAGCATGTTTGCGTAAACTAAATGTGCACATTTTGTAAAAAAAATAAATAAATAATAAAATTATATATATAAAAATAAAATACAAGAAAGAAAAACAAGCAGAATGTTTTTGTTTTTTGAAAAAATACTAGACTACAGGCATTTCTTTAACCAAATGGATTTACTGTTTCAATACACGCATCCTGAATTAACTGTTAATTCAGTACTGTGCTAAGATTTAAGTTCCCAATGTGACAGTTTTCAAAATGAAGGGTTACTGGGATGGAATATGAAAAACAGTATTCCAATACCAACACCTGGTGTTTTTATCCTATTTACACTACTAGAGCAATACTGTACAACTAGTTTGAAATCAGTTCTTTTGTAACAGAAAACTCACATTTTCATCTCTAACACTCATCATGGAAAGAAATCATATAACAAATATGTATATGCACTTTAGCAGTGAGTTAGTTACTGCTTAATTAATAATTACAATCAAAGTCTACCTTTTATGTAACATTTGATAAACACAGTAAGTGTGGCAGAATTATTAAAGGAAATAGGAATGTACAGCAAAAATGAATTAACATTTACTTTGTTTACAGCTGAAAAAATGGATGGTAGATAACCAATTATTGACTGCAACTGTAAACATAAGACTGGATACACAAAAAGATTTATCTAATAAAAATGATTAACTGTTTGCCATAATTACACTTTTTCACAAGATGTTATGGGCACACTTCACTTAATCTTCATTTTTTCTCCCAAGCCAGATTACAGAATGTTTGTGGTTAGTTTTACTAGAATAAGTTGTACCATAAGGAAATTCCAACAGCATCCACAGTCAGCTTCTGACGCTCACAACGACACTACGCAGTGTAAATGACTATATGGTTCTCTCATTCAAAAGGAGATGGAACAATAGGTTGGAATTTTAGATTTGATGATCATTACACTCTCCTGTTGATAAAAATGAAGTTTACACAGTAAGAAGCACTTAGTTCTGAAGGCAACCAAGTGGCAATCTGTGTTACAACATTTCCTTATAATTATACATATCTAAACACCCATCATGCAAACTAAACTATCAAAAGAAGAGAGTTGAAGACAAAAAAACATTAAATATTTTGAGAGAGATCAAATCTCTTTCTCATAGGAAAAGCAGCAGAGACAAATAACTTTAAAAAAAAAAAACATGCAAAGAACTGGTAAAATAACAGAAGAAAATAGATGGGAGAACTACAGGAGGGTAGGTTCTATGTACCAATGGCTTGTGGGTTATCTATTAACTACTGCTAAGTTCTTGCTGCTCTCATTCGAATAATTTTTTTTTTTCTTTTAAAAGGCACTCGCAGAAAAAACATACAGGGTTTAAAAATTCCATAAGCCACGTGTTCTGCTGGTAAAATTGTTTTTAAATAATACCATTTACGGGGCATCATTATTTTCCTCTTCAATATTTGAAGTGAGTACCGAAGAAGGGGTGGGTGGGTGGGAGGGTGAATGAAAGAAAATCAAATGCCCAATTCGAAAGCCTTCTTACATATGTAATTCTCAGTTAAATCAATAGAAGCTGTGTGTTTGACAAAGGCAGAATTAATCCTCGATAAGAGTTAGGAGATAATTTAAAGACAACAAGGGAGGAATGAGAGAATTTAAAGAGGGGTGCAATACTGGTTAAGAATTTCTCTTAAGAAAAGGGGACAGGAAGAGAGGGTAGAAAACAGGATAAAAGAAGGAAAGGGAGAAGTGGATATCAGAATGTTGAATATAAAAATGTATAAAATATCTCTTACTTTTTTATACAAAATTTTAGTATTTCTTAGTAATTGTTTTATTATTGATTTGGAAAAAAATCCTGTTTGTTTGGGAAAACAAAACGTTACTACAGATAGAACATGGATCAAACTGATGCTTACTGTCGGACATTTAAATACGTTAGGTTAACTAACAAAGCCAGTATTTTAAAAACATTACATGTCACTGCAGTAGGTAAACTTTTTTCCTCACAAATTTCAAGCCCTGGAAGTAGAACTATAGAGCTCTTCTGGTGTCTAGGGAGGAAAAGAATAGCAAATGTTCCATCTCACCAGTAAGGTTGCACACACCTCCTAGCAGAAACAGTTTAATGTTTTACACACTTATCTTGCAAAGAGCATCTACGTGGACAGGCAGTTACTTCTCAATGGAGTCCCACTGAAGGGGACTCAGTGTGGGACTAAGAGGCCTGCTGCGTGGATCCCTATGTAGGTGTGGATCCTTGGAATGTCATGTTAAGGTGTGCATCTAAGTTTCTTATGAAGGAGCACAAGAAATTAGTGTGAGGATGTTTGACAATTTAGGTGTTTAAGTATTCTCTACAGAAATGTAAAATAAATATATAATATATAATAAATATAAAATATAAGTGACTGTATTACATGAAGTAGATTCTATTTCTCTTCTATGTCACAATTCATATACAGGAAAAATAAAGCTATTTTCACATTATGAATCACTACACAACACCAGTAGGCCCCAACCCTGCAAAACCTACACATATGATTAATTTTACACACAGTCGTTCCAGTGTGTAGAGTTAAGCACATACATAAGTCTTTGCAGGAGCAAAGCTTGAAGGATTCAGAGACTTGATTTCAAAGTTTTCTTGACATGATTTAAATTCAAGTATATTTTTATATTTTTTAACAAAATGTAAAATACAGAGAATAATCTGTTCAACTCACCTTTCCACCATAATGCTCTAGCTTTTGTAATGCAACAGTGATTTGCTCTTTGAATTTCTTGTCCATTAACCTCTTTGAAATCTATTGGAATAAAATAAAATATAAATATAACTTGGAAAAAAGATGATTGAAGCACAATGTATGAAAACCGACCACATTTATTTTTGCTTTAGAATACTGCTTCACCTTAGTTCAGGAAAGGGAAAGCAAAAAGAATCATTACTTTACACATAGTAGGTAATGCCAAAGTAAGACACATGGTCAAAAGCAAAAGGGGAAGACAAAGTTTTCTGAAACAAAAAACAGAGCTTTGCAGAAAATGCTCAGTTATTGCAATGATGGGTGGCAGTATAAAATCCATAGACAGATAGCTTTTATATTTGTTTGCAACTATTTTTGATGCAAAACAAGAGTACCAAGAGGAATACGAAACAGTTGTTGGGAATAGTCTAGAGAGTTCCTTTGCCTGTGCCCCTGTTTGTTAGGACTCTCCCTCCCCGGTCTCTTACACAGGAAGCTTTAGTAGTCCTTGCCCTGATTTCTCAGGGTTTCCCTGCCAGGCCTCTCTGCCTGGAAAGATTTGGCAGTTTCTCACCTCAATGGATGCGTGTCTTCTGCCTCAGAGAGTTATTCACTTTCTGCCCTGATTGCTCAAGAACTTCTCTCCCAGGCCTCTCTCACCTGGAGAGATTTTCCAATTCAGGCTCCTTCCTTAAGTAGCTCTGTGACACACCTATTAATTTTGCACTGCTGCCTCAGAGTACTTCTATCCCAGGCCTTTCTACCTGGAGAGCTTTTATAATCCTTTTAGCAGGGCTTGTCCCCTTTTCAGCAGGGTTCCCTCTCAGGCCTTTCTATCTGGAGAGCTATTCATGGTAGTTTCTGCCTTGGTTCTCAGGGTTTCTCTCCCAGGCCTCTCTACCTGGAGAACTTTTAATATCTCATTGCCCCAGTTAGGATTCCTCTCAGAACTCTTTGTCTGGAGAGGTTTTCATTGTTCAGGCTCTCTGGGAGCTCCTTCTATTCAGAGCAAACCAATCTCAAAAGGTAGGTTCAACCAAAGGTACCCTTTAGCCATGTTTCTCAGCTGGGGAGGGGGGAGGGAGGACTTCTTGTTTGGCTGACATTAGGAAGTCCACTAGGTCCTTGGCAATACCCTTATCTCCCTCAGAGAAATATGAAGTGACCATAGCCCGAGGTCCCCCTTTTTGTAGGTAGCCCATACAGTGCGCGTAACCCTCCATAGTCAGTGACATGTCATAATTTACCACATAGGGGGCATTCAGATGGTAAAAGCCTTTTACTGCCTCTAGGCTGGTTAACAAAGCCAGGATTTCCCCAGAAATAAACTCTCTTACTGTGGCCTCCTGATCTGGAGAGGAGTCCTTCTGAATGCATCTGCACGTACACCCTTCAGAGTTAAAGATCTCTCTATCCAAGCTCAGATCGCTTCCAGGACTTCCAAAGACCAGGGACTGTACTGTTTTGTCCACTCACTTTTGTTCTTGCTATACCCACACTATCGTGTGGATAACATTCAGCAGGTTAGGACCATTTTTAGCTTCTTTTTTCCTCCGAGAAGAGCTCTTCTTTTTGGCAGAGGTCCAGTTGTTGCCCTACTTTGCCCCTATATCATGATCCTGGATTTTTAGACGCATGGTCAGGCAGCTCTCTGCTTCATCAGGTGGCTGTATGTCCCTATCCAAGCCATCTTCCTTCTGTACTGGCTTCAGTCCACAAAACCCCAGCTTTCTCCTTAGCCAAGTTGGACTTTGACCCTGGCTGGACCTTGATCAGGTTTTAGAGCTTGGTCAGCTCCTTTTGCAGTAGTAAGCACTGCTGGTCCGCTGTCTCCTTTTCAACTTTGAGATGGGTCAGTTCTTGCTCCTATTTTAGTGCTTACCCTACAATCCTTTCCCATGAAGAGCAGATCTCTTCCAGCTCCTGCTGGTATTAAGCTACCTATATCCGTAGTTCCAGGATTTCAGCCTGGTTCTGATCAGCCGTAGCAGCCTTCTCTTCTAGCTTATCCCAGTCCTTTACAGTAGAGGTCTGCTGTGTAGCTGAGGGGCTACTGCTATTATTGCAGCCTCCGTTGTACATGGGAACTTCCTGTTTATGCCACAGGACACCCACTTCTTTATTAGACTGCTACCCACTCCTTTCGGGAGGCCTTTCTGGGTGCCTAGCCCATCAGCCAACCCACTGGTATCCACACAAGCCTTGGGGTAATCTCTGGTCTTAGTCTCTGGCTCTTTTCCTAGTATGGTAAGCTGCTCCTCTAAGGCCTGCTGTGTCCTTTCTCGAGTCAGCTTCTGTTGCTGGCTTTCTTTCAGAATTCTGCTCAAGGAGAGGGTTTCTCTCTCCTGTATCTCTATTTTTGTATGGGCCCACTGGTCTCTATAATAGGCAGAGCATTCCCTCTCCAAAACAAGCAGATGCTCCAACTTCTTCTATCTTTTAGGCTGGAGACCACCTACTCCAGGTTTCGGTTCAGCTCACCTCCTTCACCTGCCTATCATCTTTTGTGTAGCCAGTGTCTCACTCACTAGGCAGACACATTTTGCTTGCCTTGGATACCTCTTTACATTTGGCCGCCAGCGCCAGCTTCACCTTCTCAAGATCAGCTGTCTCCTGCTTGGTCTGTCCCCAGCTCCTTGTCCAGCTCTTTCACCATTTGAAAACGGCTCTGTTCTATTCCCTGGACCTGGGTCTCATAAGCCTTTAACCAGTTATTTAGTTCATACCAGAGAGCATTCATCTGGTTCTGCAGGTTGCAGGGGTGCCTGGTGCCCAACCAAGAGTCCTGACTATCCGTCAGTCATTCTCTGAGCTCCCAGGCCCTGTGAAACAAGTTTCCCTCTGTCTCCAACACCTCCTGTCAGGGAACCCTACTGTCCCTCAGAGCTTCTTATTGGGTTCTTCTTCCCAGGAGTCGTTTCAGGGCCCTGGCCTTGCTTCAGTTCCTGCAACACATTAGGTACATTCCCCATGTTCTCTTCCCTCAGGACAGACACTGCAGGCTGGGTCTTCCCTTCAGAAAAAGGGTTGTTCAAGACACACAACTGCTTTCCCATTTCTATCACATGGGTTTCAGTCCTTCCTTGTCTACCAGGTTTGCCAATTACAGGGAGTCCTGGGACTATGATAGTACCAGTACTGACTTCCTGAGTTAGGGGGGGCAATACCTTCTTATGTGGCCCATTTCCCCACAATGGAAAAAAACCTATCCCTGGGTAGCCTTCCGAGCCCTAAACTGAGTCCCGACAGTCCTCTGTTCTGCCTTAACTATAGCTTGGGCCTCAGCCATTCGTGGCTGGGTGTCTTTATCCACCTGGCCTTCACTGGTCCCAGCAGCCCTCATGGCAACCGGGCTGGACTTACAACCATGGCTTGTATCAAGCTGAATCCATCTCACCTGACCCCCTTGCCCATACTACCTAAAGCTCCCCGGGGCGGGGTCTTCTGACTCTTTCCTCTGTGGCACCTGCACGGTCGGGCCTGGGTAGACGCTGTTTTAGCTGCCAGGCTCCCTGCCAAGCCTAAGACTGGTGATCCTGGAGTTGCTGCTGTTGAAGCCCCTCCCGGGTTTTGCCGTGCTGTTGCTCGGTGGCTTGCTGAGGCTTTGAAGCTGCCACAGTTTGCTGCTGCTGGCCTACAGCTCTTATCAGCTCTTCCATGGTCCCCTTGTTTGCAAAGGCTGGTCCGAACAATCCTACTTCTGGTACCAGTGTAAAGTGGTTGAACTCACCTCTCGCAAGTGCCCCCTGGCCAACTGCGTGTGCCTGAACTCTCTCTCTCTGTTTGTGGTGGGTCTTCACTGACTCAGCCCTCTAGCCAAGTCATACACAGTATGCCTGTGAGATAAAAGCAACGCAACCCCCTTTTGGGGTACTCTCTCAGTGCCCTCCGTAATGTCTCTCTCTGTTTGTCCCTGTTCCGGAATAGAGCAGTGCTCCAGGGCTCTTTCCCTGGAGGCAATGTCTTCATCCTCTCAGGGCCTTTCTGGCTCCAGCTCTTCAGCGGGGCCTCTACAGTTCAATCCCACTTCTGGGGTGCCTCAAAGTCCAGGCCACTTTCCCAGTGGCTGCTGGTGAGGATCCGGGCCAGCACTCTACTCTGGGTGCCAGCCCAGAGACCCTATAGATAGCAGCCATCTGCAATGTCCCTTTATATAAACTGCATTGCTGCTATAATTCCTTGGGCCACTTCCCCGTGCTCCCGCACATTCTTCACCCTAATCTCAGGGTCTTGTCCTCGTGGAGTCCCAGCAGCCAGCCTGGAGCACCATCCACTCTCCTCAGTCTGGCCCTGCAGCTCGTCTTCTATTAGCCTGCTGGGCCCTGATTGGCTGCTTCCCACAAAGCCACTCTAGGCAGCTTGGAGGACCTCTCTACTGCCCTTTTATGGGTGGGGTGTGGCAGGGCCATAAGAACTCCAGCAGGGGGCCTCAGGACCTAGTCCTCCCCATCACAGCAACTTTAATGGGTTTTGTTACTAAATATTAATATTTAAAATTCACAGGTAATTTTATAATAAACAATGTCCCTTCAAAACACAGTAACTAATATGTCTCAGTCTTTAGGGGGGTTTATTGTACAAATTGTTCTTTTGGTCTAGTAGCATATACTGAATGTTAGAGCTCTATAATTCACCATATATTATAATAAAACTATGGGTCTCTGCTAAAGCTTATCAAGAAATGCCTTTCATGGAACAGCTGAAAGTTCCATCATCTTTGTGTGAAATGACAGGAAGTCTCTAAACAAAAGTAACATAAAAAATGAAGAGGCACAGTTACTGTGCCAATTTTTTGTACTTACGCTTGTGAGTAGATGTTTCAGCTGATCATTAAGAGCAGGACCAACAATGGCACTCAGCTGTACCAAAGCATTCAATCCTCTTTCAAATACTTCACTGTTTGAATGGGCCTTGTAAGGGAGGGGGGAAAATTAATAAACTGCTATCAAACAGTAATTCTCGATCAAATGTGCAAGCTCACTAAAACAGCAATCTCTTGAGTACAATAATTAGTACTTACACAGTGCTTTACCTTTTCAAAGCACTGAAACTAATGTTTGAAGAGGTTTAGAAACACAAGTACAGCATTATTGAATATGTTAATATCAAGCATGTGTCATTTAAATGCCAGTGTATTTTCAGGGGGGAAAAGGGAAACACACCCAACACAGCATCCAATACTGGATGCTGATGGCAAGTTTCAGAAGTTTTTCAGAATGAAACAGACTTTCATTTATTCTGTAGCGTGACAACTAATCATTTATTTATTTGATGGAGAGCAAGCTGGGTTAAAGAAACGATAGTAATGTGACTGTTATTGTAACAGCATGCAGTATCTTTGGGGGAACATATTTTATTACATTTATGTAACCTGTGGGACAGGGAATGTGATTATGTTCTACTTCCTGGGGGAGGGTTACCACAGCTCCTTCACGAATTAAAAAGGGGCCCCAACCATATGAAATACTCTGGCCTATTAGGGCCCCATAAGACTGATGGGTGATCCTGGTATGTCTAGTGTGTGTTTAAATCAGTTTGTTGTTTTTATTATGTCTTCTCTGCAATGCTTTCACCTTAAAAAATAAATGTGCTTGTTTAGAAAGAGCTGTGTGGTAACTTGTCACTGCTGGCAATACATTGTTCATAGCCCTTGGAGAGAGAAATCAGTTTTACCGGTGCTGGCCATTAGTCAGACTAGCTTGCTGGGGATATCCCAGTATAAGGCAGGGCTATATGCCGGCTTAAAACCCCATGTCAGATGGGAGTGGGACAAGGGTCCCCCTGCAGAGACTGGTGATGGCTGCAGACCTGAGACCTGACTGGGCACTCCTGAAGTGAAACATGAAGAATAGAACACAGGTGCAGTTACTCATCTACAGAATCTCAGTTTTAGTCAGGTGTTTACTACATTACCCTATAACATTTTTAAAAAGCATTCAAGAAACATGGATTAGCTGCAATTATAGTATAGTAAGTAATTTTAGCTACTAAATTGGTAAACCCAGAATAACTATTAATGGTAGCGTTAGGTTGGAAGAAGATATTGAATGAGGTCCCTGCAAGGATCTATTGTGGGTCATTAACAAAATGTGTTACACAGAACAGTCATTAGTGTTCTGTAAGGATCCACTATTTGTTATACTGGATAGTAGTAGTAATGGATGTATATGAAGTACTTCTTAGGCCTCAATTAGAGAAATGCATTTAGTTTTCAGCATTACATTGTAAGAAGATAACTGGGAAAAAGTTCAGACAAAAAGGATAAAAATTTGAAAAAGTTTGAATAACTAGAACTACCAGAATAGGCCCAGGGAACTGATAAAGGCTACAAATATTACTTGACTCATCTGTAGTGCCCATAACATGAGGATCTCAAAGAATTCTCAAGTATTAATCCATCCCCATAAAACCCATGGGGTAAATAACAATTACTACCCTTTTATAGGTGAACAAACGGAGGCACAGCAAAATAATAAGTAATTTAACAAGTAATTTAACTTGGCTGAACTCACACAGCAAGTCAGTGGGAAAACCAGAAATATAATCCTGAAAAGAGACCTGGACACAGATCCATAAAGAGAGCTAGGTGCTGCAATGCTGAACCTCTGAGCATGCCTACCAGATCAGGCCCCACAGACAAAACAGGCATTCCTCTGCCTATCTTCCCCTGGCTCATGGATAACAATAAGGCTTAGGTGGGAGAGAGGAATCCAGATGCCTAGAGTGAGGCAGCAGTGTGCTTGCTCAGAGGCAGATACTTACATGCCTAAGGAACTTTTAGTGGAAATTTAGCACTGAGTTTAGGTTCCTACAGGGCTGGATGGCAGCCAAGTGGGGGGTTTTAGGGATTGCAAAGGAACCTAAATCTGGAATTTAGGTACCTAAGCATCTTTTCAGATCTGGCCATTGTATTAAGAGTCCCCATACAGGTCCATTCCAACCTAAGACTTTTGCCTTGCCATAACCTTTCAATTCCTTCAAATGAATTACTGTAATACACATTTTTAAAAAGTATGCTTAGTCCCATTTTCTAATGTTATTCCTCTTTCCCCATTGATCTATTCCATTTTATCCTTTGAACCCCTTTAATTTTATTTCAATCCTTCCATAAAACAGTCTTATCTATTTGCTGTGGGTCTGTGCATTTTACCTCATATGTCCCTTTACCTTTGATTATATGCATATTATACATAAAGCACAATGATATTGAAGTTCTACTGGTGCCTATTTCCCACACTCTGAGTATGGTAAGTATACTGCAACGTAAGACCAAGGTTAATGGGAATCCAGTTAGCTGACTTGTGTTAGGGAACCTTAGACTTGAGCGTCTACATTATATTTTAACCCTAGGTTAAGAATTTTCTGACCTGTGCTCGAACCTAGTGCTCTGGTGTTCACACTGCAGTGTGCACAGCCATATCAAAGTAATTATATCTCAGAGTCCCTAGCGCACTCCCCCTCCCAAAATGTGATCACTATAGCCTTAGGAACATGACACACTGGAGGAAAACTTTACTGCCCACCCTGCACATTACCAGGAAGCACCCCACTTTGCAAAAGGCTTGATGGACTCGCTCTCCTTTGCACACCCAGGAGGCTCTCTGATAATGTGCTTGCAGATTGGTGCTCAGAACAGAATAAGTTAACGCTGACCTGAGCTGCCTCCGTTTGCCAACAGGGAAAGAGGGAAGGGTCTTCTGTTTTCAATAGAGTGCAGATTCTTGGGATAGAGAGGACTAAGGAAGATGTCCCATGGAATTGTGGGATACTTCCAAATGACTCCTAGGACCTGAGTCAAGTGGGGTAGAGACTACACTGCAAAGAAATAGGGCTCAGACCCTGCTTGACTTGAGCTTGGACCCTCCTGGGTCCCAGCCCTTGGCTAACACAATTGCAGTGTAAATGCAAGGAGTGGTTAGCCTTGAGCCCAGGCTCAAGTACAGGCTCACACTGAGTGTAGACATTCTCTCAGAGCCTGAAGAGTCATTCGAGAGCTGCCCCACTTCTCATGGGTTGCTTCTGTCATCCTAGGACTCAGACAGTTTCCCATCTGCAACACTTGTACCAAACTGTGACTTTTTTCTTTGTAAGAAAAAAATCCAAGACTACAATAAATGAAAAATAAGAGAAACATACCAGAGTAGCCTTTAACACTGGAACGAGTCGAGGCAACAAGGGAATTGCTTTTTCAGTAGCATCTTCAACCAAGAGTAATTCCTTAAAGCCCTCCTTTGATACAAATGTATATGGGTGTTTTGTCTCTCTTAGTCCCTGTTATATATATATGGAAAATATCTTTTCTTAATATGTAACTTTTAACACAACACCACATTAAAACATCAGAAAGTTCCCTCTAGTAGCAATATATTGCTTATGTTTTATTGCAGCAGCCATTCAAAAACATAAACACACTTACTCCACCATGTGGATTCATCGAGTATATCTCTGCTCACTAAATATTCAGGTTTTTTCCTTGATACATGAAAGAATACTTTTACCCTTTTAATACGGTCATTTTCATCAACAGATGTACTTCTTTATCTTCATTCCGTCTTCCCAAAGTAATTTCTCCACAGCCCCATGAACAGAAAATAGATGACATTTCTAAGGGATTTCCCCTACTCTTAATGAAAAACAGAATGCAGTACAAGGCTGACACTTTAAAGCGGTGCAGGCTTGTGATATCCTGAATCACAGGAACTCACAATCTATACGGCAGAAATCTTTGATTTGTTCTGTGAGAGAAGGTCCCTCAGCCACTTCAAATATTAAGAGATTATTTTTTCTTTCAAAAGCATCTAAACATAGCTCAGGTTCAGCCTAGCACGTCTGATACAGGACTCTAAGGCCTGATCTACACTAAAAAATTAGGTCTACCCACCTTCATCACTCAAGGGTGTGAAAAATCCACATCACTGAACGGTGTAGTTAAACTGACCTGATTCTTCTGTCGACCTAGCTACTGCCTCTTTGGGAGGTGGATTACCTACACTGATGGGAGAACCCCTCCTCTCGGCGTAGATAGTGTCTACATTGAAGCGCTGGAGCTGTGCTGCTGTAGAATTTCAAATGGAGAGATGCCCTAAATTTAAGTTTGTAGAGATTCTTGGAATGTCTTTTCAGGCAAACTCCCTGCCAAATGTTGGGAAAACAGGAAATAAGACTGGACACAAAGTAATTTATAGTGACCAGTACAAAGAGCAGAAGGTAAGGATAAATTTGAGCATATTTTCTACTAGGTTTCTTGGCTGCTTACTGACTGTAATTCATTTTGATTGACAAGGCCCCACTTCCAGTGAGTAAGATTAACTCACTGAAGAGAAGGTTCTCTTTACATAGTTGGGATGGACCTAAATTTATTTACACACAGGAAACTGGTGACTGACAGGAGAATCTCTGAAACCACAAAAGAATCAAAGGATTCCCTACAGGAGCTGGAGCTCTAAGACCCAAATTCAGCTCTGGATGAGCTATTTTGGCGAATATGCCAAAGGCCTTCCTCTTCACACCACAATGCTATATTCATAGATATTTAGGACAGAAGGGACCATTATGATCATCTAGTCTGACCTCCTGCACAACACAGGCCACAGAATTTCACCCACCACTCCTAGGGTTCTACCAAATTCACGGTCCATTTTGCTCAATTTCACTGTCATAGGATTTTTTAAATAGTCAATTTCATGGTTTCAGATGTAAACATCTGAAATTTCAGGATGTTTTTGCTCAGTATTTTAAAAAATTTACCACTGGACAGAGCCCTAGTCTGAAATATTTCAGGCCTTAAGAATGAAAGTGCTGAAAGGTTGTAAAGGGACTGAAAACAGGATTTGAATTGAAATCCCTATGCAACTTTAATTATAGTGGTCACTCCCCAATAAAATAAAGTATTATTATGAACAGCAAAATCCACAAATCTTTTTGGTTCTTGTTTGTTCAGCAACTTTCCATTACTCTCTCCCATAACCCAAATTACAGAGGAAGATTATTTTTAAAAAATGTTCAACTGCTCAAACTGATTGACCATCTTCAAATATTATCTTTGTTTATACTATGTTTATCACTGTGGAATGTAACTTGGTTAGATTAGCTTCTTGGGAGCTGTAATTCGCTCCAATTTGAGATCTTTGAGGGCTCAAAAACAAATATATTGCCGCTAAAGGTATCTACAGAAACTGACAGTGACTAATTGTAATAAGATAACTGAAAAATAACTGTTTTGGCTGAACATTACCCCTCAGTTGAAAGTCTGTTTCACACTAGGGATGTACTATCTTTTAACAATGACATTTTACAATATCTCTGTGGGTTTATTAAAAGCTTACTCGCTTTCAAAATATTAATTCTCTTAAAATATTGCTGGAAATCCATCACAGAGTTCTCATTCCCTGGGAGAAATGTCTCCAAGAACAATTTAAAATAATATTAAGACACAAAACTATTCAAATAGAGCACATTATCACAACCTCCATAAAGAGCTATACTGAAATTTTCCAGTTCTTTAGAAACCATTATTAGGACAAGTATTTACTGGGCCTATATAAGGTCAAAAGGAGAGTTTAAACGGATTACAGAACAGCATTGTCATCATTTGATGTACAATGCATAAAATACAGACTCTAATCTCTAAATCATACTCAAAATAGGCCAGATGTGGCTATATGCTGGGAGTTTATGTATTAATTTAACTCCCACGATAGAATAAGACTGTACACAATTTAAGATTTCTAGCCCTTATAATTGTGAAGAAAATCTTCCAAATAAGAACTGGTAAATCCCCATCTTCCCGAGTTTGTATACAGATAAAACAAAGACAAATGGATTCAAGGGGAAGTTGCCTCTGAAACATAATGACAACTGAACACCACTATTATTAACTACTGTTCTTTTCCACAGAAACATTTAGCTAACATGCTTATTTTTTGTTCTTAGATTGATGGGAAGGAAAGCTACAGCCCTCTATAGGCAAGAAAAACGCTGTACTGTAACAGTCCTTTCTGTTCCTGATTTACCCTCTGACTGAATCCTATTCATGTGATGTTTGCAAAGGGTAGAAAGGAAGAAAGAATGAACAGCTGTTCTGCTTCACTTCTCCTTTCATATTGGATTGGGAAGGTGGTTTTACTTGAAGTTTTCCCTCTAGCCACTAGCATTTTTGGTTGCAATTGCTAATCAGCAGCCATTAGGTGCTTCATCTTCCTTCCCCTCTGCCTTTCCTAGTTAGTGTAGCAGAGAGTATGCAAAAGAAGAGAGCTGGGAGGAAGATGAAGAGAAGGACAAGATGATCCAAAGCCCAAGGATAGAGAGAAAGGCTTCTGCTGATGCCATTAAAACATATCCCTTAGGCCTTCGCTGGGGAAGGTGTGATGGATTAGTGTATGTCCGTACATAGCTATATCAAAACTCCATCTCGGAGTGGGGATTCCAGAAGTGTTAGTAAAGGGCAAATAAAGCACAGAAATCAACAGTCATTAATCTGGATGGTTTCCCATTCAAATGGAAACATCCTAAGACAATAAGCTAGCTGCTACCCAGTGAAACTAGTTCTCCTAGGTGAGTCTGTAACCAACCATCAGATCACCTGATGAGGAACTCAAAGCCACTGAGGAAAGTCACTTGAAAGGGGGGACTGCAACCTTATAATGGGAAGGCTCTCGCTGACTTTTGTTGGGGGGCGGGGAAGGAGGGAGGAGGAGAAGACAACAATGGGACCCTGAAAGGACTGACCAAAGGACTCCTGGAGTGGTGGGGGCACTGGAAGGAGAGTTTTGCATAAAAGTTTTTGTTATTTTCTATAGAGGTATCTCTCATGTGCTTTGTTTGTGAATAAAGTACAACTGATTTAGCAATTCTGTTGCAAAGTTTGTGTGCCCCTTGCTTTCACTGTCCTCTATTTGCTGAAGAGGGGAACAGTAATCCAATGGATCCACAACTTCAGTACAACTCTAGGAACATGCAAGAGCTATGGGGGAGGCTTGGAAGAGCTGGCACTAGATTCAGGGCCTAGGCAAAAGGACCGTAGAGTGCGCATAGAAGCCTAAAGACAACACCCAGACTCTCTCCAGTCTCAGCCTGCCTACGAGCACCTGGGATCCAATGATTGGATCCAGATAAAGGAGACCAGTGAGTGTCCACCAGACGCAGCTCATCCAGTAATCCAGAAAGATCCACTAGCTACAACCTCTACGGAATGTAACTTTTTGGATTCCACGCTGAGGTAAAGATGAGGTATAACAGTTGGGAATAAAACTAAGAGGGGTAAAATAAGTGTTCAAGTTCCTTGGAGGTGTTTGGAAGACTACAAAGTATCTGCTTCTATGCAGGTCCTCTGTTCCTCCCCATCTTTCTTCCCGTGAAGGTTCCCACTATCCAGCTGGTCTGGACACTGGGAACTGGATTTGCCTCTAAATGCTCAACCTCTTAATATTATTTATTCTTGTAATCTGTGTAAGATTTGAATTTGGGTCTCCAGAAAACCACCAATCATGACAGTTTCTAGATATCGGCGTGAGTCGGCACTTGACATATGAAGTAATAAGTAAACAACTGTTTTAGTTGTTGTAGTTATCAACATTCAATTACCCACCTATTTGAATAATGCATGCCAATTTCATTTTTTGACCTTTGCATGGCAAAAAAGCTTTGTATTATTCTATAATTATTCAAGAAAAGCAAGTTTACCTCAGCTAAAGTAATAAGAAGAGGATCAAATGGAAGAGTTTCAGGAAGACATTCCCACTGTAATTTGTGTTTTACTGAGCCATGAACCAACCTATCATGCAGAACACAAGTTAGTAAATGGTACAGAGAAACAAACAGCATATAACAGTAAATTTCTTTAACATGCTAGTCATACCAAAAGATCCACAAATGTTTTGAAAAAATCACTATAAAGGTATATATACCCATCTAATATGCACTGCCTTCCCAGTGAAATGCACAGCCCTATTTGGGCAGAACGCTATAGCGTTTTGACACAACATTACAACTCCTGAAAAAGGCAACATCTAAATTCTTCAACAACCTGTAAATAGAGGCTAAAAATAAAATAGCTGTAAATAATAATTATTACATTGTATTTCCCATATATATATATATATATATATATCAACACCAACTGTTTTTCCTGCAAACTTAATGTACTGATAAAAACAACGAGGAGTCTGGTGGCACCTTAAAGACTAACAGATTTATTTGGGCATAAGCTTTCATGGATAAAAAACCCCACTTCTTCAGATGCATGGAGTGAAAATTACAGAAACAGGCATAAATATACTGGCACATGAAGAGAAGGGAGTTACCTTACAAGTGGAGGTACCCGACTCTTCATGTGCCAGTATATTTATGCCTGTATCTGTAATTTTCACTCCATGAATCTGAAGAAGTGGGGGAGTTTTACCCATGAAAGCTTATGCCAAAATAAATCTGTTAGTCTTTAAGGTGCCACTGGACTCCTCATAGTTTTTGTAGATTCAGACTAATCTAACATGGCTACCCCTCTGATACTTAATGTACTGATATTTATCAAAAACAAAAGTTTTCTGTTTACATGGATATTTACAAGATCAAACTTTTTTTTTTTAAACTAAGTCTATCTGTATTTATGCTAGATCTAATTGGTTCTTCTTTAAGTAGATGCAATCATGTATTCCACTTAGATGTGCATGCACTCAGGACACCAGAGCTGCAGAATTTTGCCTAGCAATACCAGCAGAAGGCGGCGTTCACGCCTCTAGCTCAAAGCCCCTCCTCTGGCTATATGAGACAGCACCACCTTGACCCTCCTCAGTTCCTTGTTACTTCCGTGGCCAGAGTTGGAGCTCTGTGTGGTTCTTAGCCTCACAATCTCTCTCTCTGTGACTTTTTTCTAGTTGTATATAGTTAGTTAGTAACCTTAGTTAAATTTAATGTTAGTTAATTTAGCTAATTATTTTCCTTGTGATGGCCTCCCCAAGAATGATCCCCACACCCAGTGCTTGCTGTGTTTGGACGACGCCCATGTCAAGGAGTGGTGTTCAATTTGTAAATCATTCACAAAACGGACTCAGGTGGCTAGAGACCTTTTCCCAAAGCAACATCTGCTCGAACAGGCCATGTGGCCTGTTCCAGCACTGAGGCCCATGCTGGATCAGAGGTCATCCTTAGATTCTCATAGTGCTGTCGTTTTGTGCTCTGGAGTCAGGGCCTCTCTAAAAAGATGGAGGAGCCATTCCCCATTGAGTGCACAGAGGAAAAGATCACACAAGAGTTTCGTGGAGATTCTTCTGCTTCCTCCAGAAAGAGCATGCACTGGCATGCAGGATGGCACAGGTGCCTCTAACCACTTCCTGGGACTGAACAGGAAGGTTAGAGACGCTGTACTGTCAACACCAGTTCTGGCCCCAGCGTATCTGTTGAGTCCGGCACCAATGAGGACAATGCCAGCACGGACTGTTTCCACACTGACAGCATATCAGGCAGCAAAGGACCACCTCTGCCTTTCCTTCCCGACCTCTCCCTTGGTCCAAGACTTTACCAGGGCTACATCATTTATAGCCCCGTTGGCTGGGCAGAATGCTGAATCTTGTGAACCTGGGAGAATAACATGAGGGGGAAAGGAGTCCAGGAGAGTTGGCTGTATTTTAAAGAATCCTTATTGAGGTTACAGAGACAAACCATCCCGATGTGTAGAAAGAAAAGTAAATATGGCAGGCGACCAGCTTGGCTTAACAGTGAAATCCTTGCTGATCTTAAACACAAAAAAGAAGCTTACAAGAAGCGGAAGACTGGACAAATGACCAGGGAGGAGTATAAAAATATTGCTCGGGCATGCAGGAGTGAAATCAGGAAGGCCAAATCACACCTGGAGTTGCAGCTAGCAAGAGATGTTAAGAGTAACAAGAAGGGTTTCTTCAGGTATGTTAGCAACAAGAAAAAAGTCAAGGAAAGTGTGGGCCCCTTACTGAATGAGGGAGGCAACCTAGTGACAGAGGATATGGAAAAAGCTAAAGTACTCAATGCTTTTTTTGCCTCTGTCTTCACGAACAAGATCAGCTCCCAGACTACTGCACTGGGCAGCACAGCATGGGGAGGAGGTGACCAGCCCTCTGTGGAGAAAGAAGTGGTTCGGAACTATTAGAAAAGCTGGATGAGCACAACTCCATGGGGCCGGATGCGCTGCATCCGAGAGTGCTAAAGGAGTTGGCGGATGTCATTGCCGAGCCATTGGCCATGATCTTTGAAAACTCATGGCGATCCGGGGAAGTCCCGGACGACTGGAAAAAGGCTAATGTAGTGCCCATCTTTAAAAAAGGGATGGAGAATGATCCTGGGAACTACAGGCCAGTCAGCCTCACCTCAGTCCCTGAAAAAATCATGGAGCAGGTCCTCAAGGAATCAATTCTGAAGCACTTAGAGGAGACGAAAGTGATCAGGAACAGTCAGCATGGATTCACCAAGGGAACGTCATGCCTAACTAATCTAATTGCCTTCTATGACGAGATAACTGGCTCTGTGGATGAAGGGAAAGTGGTGGACGTGTTGTTCCTTGACTTTAGCAAAGCTTTTGACACAGTCTCCCACAGTATTCTTGCCAGCAAGTTGAAGAAGAATGGGCTGGATGAATGGACTATAAGGTGGATAGAAAGTTGGCTAGATTGTCGGACTCAACGGGTAGTGATCAATGGCTCCATGTCTAGTTGGCAGCCGGTATCAAGTGGAGTGCCCCAAGGGTCGGTCCTCGGGCCGGTTTTGTTCAATATCTTCATTAATGATCTGGAGGATGATGTGGATTGCACCCTCAGCAAGTTTTCAGATGACACTAAACTGGGAGGAGAGGTAGATACACTGGAGGGTAGGGATAGACCTAGACAAATTAGAGGATTGGGCCAAAAGAAATCTGATGAGGTTCAACAAGGACAAGTGCAGAGTCCGGCACTTAGGACGGAAGAATCCAATGCACCGCTACAGACTAGGGACCGAATGGCTCGGCAGCAGTTCTGCAGAAAAGGATCTAGGGGTTACAGTGGACAAGAAGCTGGATATGAGTCAACAGTGTGCCCTTGTTGCCAAGAAGGCCAATGGCATTTTGGGATGTATACATAGGGGCACTGCAAGCAGATCGAGGGACGTGATCGTTCCCCTCTATTCGACATTGGTGAGGCCTCATCTGGAGTACTGTGTCTAGTTTTGGGACCCCCACTACAAGAAGGATGTGGAAAAATTGGAGAGAGTCCAGCGGAGGGCAACAAAAATGATTAGCGGACTGGAACACATGACTTATGAGGAGAGGCTGAGGGAACTGGGATTGTTTAGTCTGCGGAAGAGAAGAATGAGGGGGGATTTGACAGCTGCTTTCAACTACCTGAAAGGGGGATCCAAAGAGGATGGATCTAGACTGTTCTCAATGGTAGCAGATGACAGAACAAGGAATAATGGTCTCAAGTTGCAGTGGGGGAGGTTTAGGTTGGATATTAGGAAAAACTTTTTCACTAGGAGGGTGGTGAAATACTGGAATGTGTTACCTAGGGAGGTGGTGGAATCTCCTTCCTTAGATATTTTTAAGGTCAGGCTTGACAAAGCCCTGGCTGGGATGATTTAGTTGGGGATTGTTCCTGCTTTGAGCAGGGGGTTGGACTAGATGACATCCTGAGGTCCCTTCCAACCCTGATATTCTATGATTCTAACCTTTGTGTTGGCACCACACCTCAATGTTTCCCTTCCACAGTCAGTGGAAGTGGAGTCGGTGCTGAGCTCAGAGCAAGGGACCTCCTCGGCATCAGTGCATCCTGTGCCACCCATTTTACCATGGTGGTTTCACCACCTTCCACTTCAGGACCATCAGCTACTTCAGTACCAACGCTGACTTCAGGTTCAACATTGCTCCTGGCAGTGGGCACAACAGAGGCAAACTCAGTGCCTGTGGTATTGTTCCCACTGTCGGCACCAGTCTCTCCCTTGTTTTGGGCAATGGATGAGTTGGACTGGTTCTCACCCCCTCAGGGCTTGTTCCACCTTTATCCCCAGAAACCTGAGACTCCTCAGCATCAAGGTCGGGATCTTTTTTCTCCCGCTCTCCATTGCCTGGCTCACGGGGGGCTGTTCATGGAGCACCATGAGTACCAGGATAGGCACTTGTCTCAAGGTTGGCCCTGCACCAGTTGGCCACCAATGCCTTATCCTTATGCCCAGTGGCCTCCATGGAATCCGTGGGATGCTCCTCAGTCGCGAGAGTCGCACTCCTCATCTCATTCTAAGGCGAGAACGCCGGGCAGGATGGTGGCGGGAACTGCCAATCCACCACAGATTCAGGCACCAGTGAGAGCCTTCCCCTTTCCCAGGGAGCCTCTGGAATCATCCCATCTGGGTCCACACGGGGGAAGATCTGGCCTTGGCTCCTCTTCTTTGTCCCTGGACGATTTGGCAGTGCCTGGCTCTTCCTCTCCTTCAATGCCTTTAGACTTAAAGACATACCAGGACCTTTTGCAGCATGTGGTGGCTTCCCTGGGCATTCAGGCAGAGTTCCTAAAATACCCATAAGTTGTTGGATATCCTGCAGCCATCTGCCCCTGGGAGAGTGGCCCTCCCTATTAATGATGCACTCCTAGAGCCTGCAAAGGTTCTTTGGAGCATATCAGCTTCAATACCACTTACCACAAAGCGCTTGGAGAAACACTTTTTCCCACTGCAGGGAGCTAAGGGCTTTTTCTCCCATCTGGCCCCAAATTCCCTGGCTGTAACTGCGGTGAACAACAGAGCCCGGCTGGGCAGACTTAAGTCCAATCCTAAGGACGAGAACTCTAAAAGGATGGACTTCTCTGCAAATGCAGATTGTGAACCCGCAGCCAATCTCTGTTCAGCTGATTGGGTCGCAAACCACAAGATTGCAAAATGCCAAAAATTTCACCAGTGAAGTACACCCCAACTCCATCGGAACAAATTCGTCAGATGCAGAAGTGGGTTTTTTACCCACGAAAGCTTATGCCCAAATAAATCTGCTAGTCTTTAAAGTGCCACCGGACTCCTTGTTGTTTTTGCTTCCTTTTGAGAAGAATTAAATATCAGAGGCACCTTCAGAGATCAGTAAAATCAAATAGCCAGAGAACATACAAATTAGTGTATAGTTTTCATCCTACACAAACAGTAATAAAGAAATGAGTCTTGATCTATTTAACTGCACTTAAGACTACTGTCTGAATAGATTCAGTTAAATTGTTTTCAAAAATTCATTACCTGCAAGGTATACCACCTTTAGAGTAAATGGCAGAAAATGCAGGAGCTTTTGAATGATCCCCAAACTGGGTGGACAAAAAAGTGAAACGCATTATTTACTCACTATCATAATATTTCAGTTATAACCATTATAAATGTACTTCAGTATTGCAGTTTAGAGAGAAATGTGACAAACAATCTTGTGATCAAAAAACAACTGTAAAGATACTGCAGAGACTGGATGGAAAAAGAATTCTAACATTTAATTAAATAATAAAGTAACCTCACAGCAGTATGTTACTACTGTTTTGTTAAGAAAAATAAGTAAATATGCTCATCCTTAATGAACTTTTCATTTCCCATCCCATTTTTCTACTTTCTCGTGCAAGTAGTCCCACTAAAGTCAACGATGGCCCCATGGGGATAGAGGGGTCTCTTCACATAAGTGGGGAGGGAGCATGGCTCCTGGGCTCTCCAGGCTCCCCCAGATGGCACACAGACATCACAAAGCCTGACTTGACTGAAGAGGAGATATGAGTTGGACTGGGCGGGGAGGAGAAGAGAAGGAGGATATTGGGACAAGGAGACTGGGAGCCAGTGGGGGTGGGAAGACGAACTTGATGAGGAGCCAGGGAGGAGACTGGGACTGGCTGGGCAAGAAAACTTGGAGCAATTGAGGAGGGGTTGCTGTGCAACCGTAATCTGGCCACCTTGTGCATATGTGCTGTGATACAATTTTTCCCCACATGACCCCTGCCTCATTCAGTACACATGACGGACCTTTAGTGGAGATGAAGCAGTGTTATGCAATGAAGGAGGCTGGAGGTAGGATCCCTGCCTAATTTTTTTCAGAAATGTAGTGAAGGATACAGAAGATTAGAAGAAGATAAAAGATTGTCTCACGGTTAAGGCAGTTGAATGCTACATTGGAGAACTGGATTCTACCCCTGCCTATTCCTGAGAGTTCCTATATGATGATGCTAACCAATCGCTTAAGCCAAAACTTTTCCTAGATGTTCACTGACAGTGTGTTCACTGATTATGTGTGCACAA
The DNA here is from genome assembly GCF_015237465.2 of Chelonia mydas. Lineage (NCBI taxonomy): Eukaryota > Metazoa > Chordata > Testudines > Cheloniidae > Chelonia > Chelonia mydas. Next base: position 108,867,647 of record NC_057852.1, read on the forward strand.
CCTGAGACCCTGGATTCTATACACTCACGGCTGGAACTAAAGTTAATGGGGGCTGTGTTTTGATCATATAGAGCAGTAGTTCTCGACCAGGAGTGCATGAACCCCTGGGGGTACTCAGAGGTCTTCCAGGGGGTACATCAACTCATCTAGATATTTGCCTGGTTTTACAACAGGCTACATAAAAAGCACTAGCAAAGTCAGCACAAACCAAAATTTCATACAGACAATGACTTGTTTATATTGCTCTATATACTATACACCAAAATGTAAGTACAATACTTGCATTCCAATTGATTTATTTTATAATTATATGGTAAAAATGAGAAAGTAAGCAATTTTTCAGTAATAATGTGGTGTCACACTTTTTTATTTTATGTCTGATTTTGTAAGCAAGTAGTTTTTAAGTAGGGTGAAATTTGGGGGTTAATTCACCACCTGCAAAATGAGGATAATACCATCTCACCGGGTGTTGTGAAAATAGATTACTGTTTGTGAATCTCTCAGATACTTTAGTGATGAGAACCAGAGAAAAGTCTCTGAGAAAGTTAGTAATTTTTACTTCAGAGCAGGGTTTTGAATAGTGAGGAATAGAGAAAGTTTAGCGTCACATGTTTAACAACAAGACTAAAAAGTAATATCAAATACCTGCTCACTCAATGACACTGTTCATTCTGTGCACTGAATGAACCAGTAGTCTTGTGGGAAAAAAAATAGTATGCAATCATGTAATTAAAGATTGCATCATAAAGCACACACATTAGGAGTCTGATTAAGGTTGCAGTCTCCCATTTTCTACCTCGAGTGCTTGATTTTGCAATGTTAACTAAATTTTAACATAATTGTATGTGTAATTTCACTGTATGTTGGCTTGGATAACAGTGAATTGATGAAACCACGATATTTTTTCCACAAAAAGAGATTGTTTTAATAAAACTGTTCCTTGTGGACTGAAGCTTTCAATTTTTAGTACTGACAAGATGGCACCTTTCATAAGCATTACGCTTGCAGTCTCTCACTGGCTTTCCATTCAGCCTATGATGTTACCTACTGTAAACTGGTAAGCTAACTCCTCAGCCCATGCATCACAGAACAGTCTCCAGCCACAAGATTTCAATCCCTTTTTCCTCAGGGTTTTGGCTTTATTTCTTCAAAACAACATAAGTTCAGTATGTTGAATGCTTCCCTCTCCACTAACCCAGAGACTTCTGCAGGGGTCTAACCACGCCATGACCAAGTCACAGCAAGCTTCTCTGCTCCCATCTCATTCAGACGTTGCTCCTTGCAGGATTACACTCTACAGGACTATTACCTGGGGATTTCACATGAACTGGGTTCTCTTGCCAGGGACTCCTGCTCCTGACAACTGTCACCAGCAACTTTTATGAGTACTAGATGATCTTCCAGCTATCACCTGATCTCTGTCTCAGCTGCGCGGCAGCTGATCAGTCAGAGGAGGCTAGACCCATCTCCTCTTAAAAGGAGTGACAACTACCTTGTATTGAAAACCCTTTAGCCCTTTGCCTGTGTGTGTGTGTATTTATTTTTTAAAAGGAAAAAAAATAGGAGAAAACTGAAGTATTTCTATATAGAAAAACCAATCCTAGAAATGGAGAGATTGCTGTCAAATACCCTTGTGAAAAGGATAAGGAATTAGATACTGTTTACCTCAGGCATTAGGTCTTGCAGACCTTGGAGACTGAATGATTAACAACAAAAGTTAAGAATCTAAACTCACAAATCAGATGAAGTGTCTCCAAGCATAGAAAACATATTTTAGGGAATGAAGTGCTTTCTACAGCAATTCTCAAGTAAGGAAGAAGAAAGTCTTGAAAATGATGCGGATACTCATAATAGCTTTGCCCACTCTTTCTAGCTCATGCTACCTCAGAACAGTCAGGGCTGAAGGTTTTAACAGAAAAAAATCATAGTTTCTTATCCACTTATAGTCAGTCTAATGCTGACAGTTCAGTGAAGACAAGAATCTTAAGTATATTGGCACTACATTTTTTTTGCTTTAAAACAAAAAAGTAATCTCTAATCTAACTTCAAGAAAAATAGAACTTCCCCAAAGTAATTCCCAGAGCATCTCTTTTAGAAAAAAATCCAATCTTGATTTTAAAATGTGCAGTGATGGAGAATTCAACATGAATCTTGGCAAATTGTTCAATGGTTAACTAATCTAATTATTAATGTCCACTTATTTCCAGTCTGTATTTGTCTAGCTTCAACTTCTCGCTATTGAACTGTGTTATACCTTTCTCTGCTAGACTGAAGAACCCATTATTAAATATTTGTTCCCCATGTAGGTACTTATAGACTGTGATCAAGTCACCTCTTAACCTTCTCTTGGTTAAGCTGAACAGATTGAGCTCCTTTAGTCTATCAGGGTAAAACATGTTTTCTAAGCCTTTAATCATTCTTATGGCTCTTCCTGCACCCTCTCCAATTTAATCAACCTTCTTAGTGAATAATGGACAAAGTATTCCTGTAGTGGCCACATCAGTGCCTAACAGAGCCAAAATAACCTCTCTACTCCTAATTGAGATTCCTATTTGTATACATCCAAGGATTGCATGAGACCTTTGGCCACGGCTCTGGGAGCTCATGTTCAGTTGATTATCCACCACAACCCCCAAATCTTTCTTGGAGTCACTGATTCCCAGGATAGAGTCCCCTATCCTGAAAATATGGCCAACGCTCTTTGTGTCTAGATGTACACATTTATATTTAGCTGTATTAAAATTCAATTACTTCAACTATTTGTATGTTCAGAATTGGCAACCTCTTTCTTCAGGAACATTAACTGAAAAGAATGCAGTGTCAAAATTTGACAATTATGTCCAGCAAGTTTTGACAAACACATTTGATAAATATTTCCAGTAGGTCAGCACCAAACTAGTAATCAATGTTGGTAGTGATGTTCAAAATCAATACCCCAGTAAAAAAAATAGTGGAATTTCTAACATATCTTGGTGCAATTGTTTAAGTCAGGGGTTCTCAAACTGGGGGCCGGGACCCTTCAGGGGGTCACGAGGTTATTACATGGGGGGTTGCAAGCTGTCAGCCTCCACTCCAAACCCTGTTTTGCCTCTAGCATTTATAATGGTGTTAAATATATTAAAAAGTGTTTTTAATGTATAAGGGGGGGGGTCACACTCAGAGGCTTGCTGTGTGAAAGGGGTCACCAGTACAAAAGTCTAAGAACCCCTGGTTTAAGTTTTTCAGGCTGGGTGAACAAGACCTAGTAACCTTCATATCATAAATGGATCCACTGTTGTTTCTGCAATTTGAAGGGCCTGCAACTTATATTTGAAAAAGTTTACATTCTGGAAAATACAGGACAATATAAAAAAAGATCTAAGCCCTAGAAAACCATAGCTCTTCTGTGCTCAAAGATTTCTGTTGTCCCAATTGAATGCCATATTTTTTGTGACTCTCTCACTTTCTGTTTGGCCCTACTCATTTATGCTGGTACAGAAAAATACCATCCCTACATACCGGATCAATAGTTTTGGGGTTAAGTTTATCACTGGGCCTTGGTTGTGGCTTAACCGCAAGATCTGGAGAACTAGATGAAGGAGATGAAGATGTCTTGCTTTTCTGTATTGCAGTCTTTGGTTTTATTTGGAAACCTGATGACATTCTTTTATCATAAATTCCTAGAATGAAAAAAGCAAACAAACCTAAAAACAGAGTTCTCATTCCCACTTGACAGCAAATTAAGAACTTTAATCCTGATTTTTGTTGTACCCCAATCTCACATTCTTGGTTGTGCAAGGAATGCAGGAAATATGAACCAATGCATATAAATCACGTATTGCTGAACACCCAAAACAGTGCAGGGTAAATACCAATCACTCCATTTTTCAAACACACGCCTCCACATCTCTTTGTTTCCTGCATTGTTGTCCTTTACTACTCTGCTAGAGCAACACCTGCAGTAAAGTGAAATTGAGTTTAGTGAGTTTCACTCTGATGCTAGTGCCCCACTTAAAGCACAAAGCTGTTCTCTGGAGGGAAGGAGAGAGGATGGGTACAAATACAACAGAAGAGGAAGCAAAAACATTGGAAGGGATGGGAAAGATGGGGAAAAAAGTGAATTTAAGTGCAAGGAGTGATCAAAAATATTCTGAAATAGAGCAAAAGCAGAGAACAATAAATAGGGAGAAAGACAGAAATGAAGAAGAGCAGATAGACAAAATGGGAAAAGAACAGAAAATGAAAAGAAGATTTCAAAAAAGATTTCAAATGTTTTAACTTTCTGAATACAGAACACTTTAAAAACTAACAATTAGAAAACATGTACATATAGTGTATTAAATAAACAAAATATTCAAAGTTTAGAAAAAATAGTTATAATGCAGAAAACATGACTCTAGTATCCTTTTAACAGGGGAAATTTTATTTGTAATGTAACATATCAAAAATTTAGTGTGAAACTTTAATGAAGAACCCAGATTACTACTGAGGAAAGATATACAGTCTCAGATATCACCTCATACTTAAAGAAAGATACAAGAATTAACGTTTTCAGAGTTACAAGCTCTTCAGAGATACATGGTGGGTTTTTTTTACAAAAATATTTAAGGTGATTGAATGAGTTATACAATTATTTAATTCAAAATTAATTTGTATTAATTGTGTTGGTTCTGCTAGGATAGTCCAAGTTCCCTTGCTCACAGTGTACACTGTTAAATGACTCAATCATTGAGTCACTGTCTACTGAGAAAACATTTATCAAAATCAATTCTATTCTTGATTTACACCTTGGATTCTCCTCCATGTTTTTTCTTTTTTCCCCCCCTCAGAACTGTGGCATTCCATGACTAAGGCTCCGTGTTTGTCACAGAAGTCACGGATTCCGTGACTTCTGCAGCAGCCCCGGGAGCCACCTGAGCAGCCCCTGGGCCAGTCGCTCTGGCTGCTGCTGGGGTAGTGTAGAGTGGGCCCCCCACACACCAGCAGCAGGAATTTGGGTGTGGGGGGCTTGGGGTGCAGGCCAGTGCTTACTTACTTACTGTGTTAACTTACTTACTGTAAAACTACTAAAATAATAAAGGGAAAGTTTAAAAAAAATTTTGGCAAGGTATGGAAACTGTTTCTGTGCCTGTTTCATTTAACGTATGACAGTTAAAAGCAGCATTTTTTTTCTGCATAGTAAAGTTCCAAAGCTGTATTAAATCAATATTCAGTTGTAAACTTTTGAAAGAATAACCATAACGTTTTGTTTAGAGTTACGAACATTTCAGAGTTATGAACAACCTCCATTCCAGAGGCGTTCGTATCTCTGAGATTCTACTGTAACTTGCTAATGCATGGATTGGTAACTGTTTAAAAGATAGGGTAGGAATAAATAGTCAGTTTTCAGAATGGAGAGAGGTAAATAGTGGTGTTCCCCAGGGATCTGTACTGGGCCCAGTCCTATTTAACATATTCATAAACGATCTGGAAAATGGGGTAAACAGTGAGGTGGCAAAATTTGCAGATGATACAAAACTACTCAAGATAGTCCCAGGCAGACTGCAAAGAGCTACAAACGGATCTCTCAAAACTGGGTGACTGGGCAACAAAAGGGCAGATGAAATTTAATGTTGATAAATGCAAAGTAATGCACATTGGAAAACATAATCCCAACTATACATATAAAATAATGGGATCTAAATTAGCTGTTACCACTCAAGAAAGAGATCTTGGAGTCATTGTGGATAGTTCTCTGAAATCATCCACTCAATGTGCAGCGGCAGTCAAAAAAGCAAACAGAATGTTGGGAGTCATCAAGAAAGGGATAGATAATAAGACAGAAAATATCATCTTGCCTCTGTATAAATTCATGATATGCCCACACCTTGAATACTGCGTGCAGATGTGATCGCCCCATGTCAAAAAAAGATATATTGGAATTGGAAAAGGTTCAAAAAAGGGAAACAAAAATGATTAGGGGTATAGAGCAGTTTCCGTATGAGGAGAGATTAATAAGACTGGGACTTTTCAGCTTGGAAAAGAGGCAACTAAGGGGGGATATGATAGAGGTCTATAGAATCATGAGTGGTATAGAGAAAGAAAATAAGGAAGTGTTATTTACTCCTCATAATATAAGAACAAGGGGCCACCAAATGAAATTAATAGGTAGCTGGTTTAAAACAAGAAAGTATTTTTTTCACGCAACACACTGTCAACCTCTGGAACTCCTTGCCAGAGGGTGTTGTGAAAGCCAATAGTATAACAGGGTTCAAAAGGGAACTAGATAAATTCATGGAAGATAGGTCCATAAATAGCTATTAGCCAGGATGGGCAGGAATGGTGTCCCTAGCCTCAGTTTGCCAGAAGCTGGGATTGGGTGACAGGGCATGGATCACTTGATAACCTGTCTGTTCATTCCCTTTGGGGCACCTGCCATTGGCCACTGTCAGAGGACAGGATACTAGGCTTGATGGACCTTTGGTCTGATCCAGTATGGCCATTCTTATGTTCCACTAGGTAGCAAGCATAGTGAAAATATAGTATCTGCAATCTGTTTTAATACAGTGCACAGATCATTTAGTTTAATATTGTTAATTAGTTTAACATTTGAACATGTGCTTACAGACTGTTGGAAGAGCACATTTTAGAAGAAAAATATTATAATGTAATAACTAGCATGGTCATCCATAGTAAGACACTCTAAATCAGTTTCTCTTCTGAGAATTAATAAAGCCACATGATAAAGATTTCAGCAGAGAAGAAAGTAGGCAACAACAAATTCTAATATTCCAGATATAATGACCTTACCAGCAAAGAGGAACAAAAATTAAAATAAAATATGTGGCTGTGGATAACTGAAAAATGTCAGCACCTGGGGACAAATCAAGATAGGAGTTAAAGAAGACAGTAACAGAGTTAGAATTACAAGAAGGGGGGAGGGGGAGTACTTTACCCAAGAAGACTTCAGTCTTTCTACCACTGAATTTGAAGTTATCATGCAGCCAGGAGTTGATTGCACAACAGAAATGTATAAATGACACACATTTAGGAGAGATCAGAGGTACAGTGAGATGCATAGAAGTGATGTTCAAGATTGAACCTAGAAATAAAAGCATCCCAATGGCAGAAAACAAACCTAAATTAAAAATCCTTAAACAGAAATAAAGCAAGCAAGTATGAGGAAAGGTTTCAAAGCAGAAGAGGAGAGAGTTAGAGTCACAGACTTGTGGAAAGGTAGAATCACAATATCCAGGGCTTCAAATACCAACTTGCTCCTTTACCCATGGCAAGTAGGAATTCTCCCTGCATGAGTGGGGACTGGAAGCCATTAGCCAGGCTATAGAAAGAAAGGCGCAGAGTGGCCCAAGCAACACTGGCTTCTTTAAAACACCCAAAGGAAGTACTGAGCAGAATTGTAGTAGTGAGGCTCTAGCGAGCTACCACAAAACTGTTGGAATCTACTCTCAGGCACATTCTGGACACTGTAGAAATATGAAGGAGGAACATTAGCATAGGGGCTATCTACACCCTCATTCTATTCATAAATAGTAACCTAATAATCTGGGAAGTGAGGGAAGTTAAGGAACATTTCAGGAGTTCAGGAAAATGAAGTGGAGGCAGAGGGGGAAGCAGTATTGCTTCCCACCCTTTTCCACCTGAAGAACCTTCTGTGGTTCACAAAGCAGGACTCCCACCTGATCGGCCACAGAAGATTCATCAGATGGAAAGGGGATGCTTCAGGTGGGGCTTTTTGTCTAGGAGTAGTATATGCAGAGAAGTGAAACTATAAGGTCAGGTGGAGAATTATAGTTCTTTGGAGGCACAGAGGGGGACTATTGGTATATGGAACATATGAGGAAGTTAAGGTCTATGGAGTGCACATACAGGGGATTATGTAATGAGTACGCACTCTCTATACAGCATATTTGAGTGTTATAGATTTATGGGAGGTACATGCAGGGTTATATGAGGAAATCAGCAAGGGCATCAACGGGAATGTAAGCAGAGCTTTGGGGGCATATGTGTCATATAGGTCTATGAAATTTTTGCATGGTTCTATGGAAATTACAGCTCTATGTACAGGGTTGAATAGGAAATGTAGGCAGCTGGGGGTGTATGCACGGTACAGGGGACAATGTGTGGCTTGGGTCCATGGGCTGCGTGTGGGCTCTAAAGGGGTATGCAGGGTTACAGAGCTATAAGGGGCATTTTCAGGGCTCTGCGGGGTACAGACCAATTGGGATGTATGTAGGGCTCAGGAGAGATATGGGATTTGGGACTGTGGGGATGTTTGCAGGGCTCTGTAGGATATGGGTAGGGTGACCAAAAGTCCTGTTTTGGCAGGGACAGTCCCTTTTTTAAAGCCCTGTTCCAGCCATTCTGAATTTTTGGCAAAGGTGGATATTTGTCCAATTTTCTCTTGCCAACTTGATCAGCTGGCAAGAGCAAACAAAACAAATGCCCATTTTTTGTCAAAAAAAGTGGGATGTGGAGGAATGTGCTGGGGGACAAGCTGCGATACCAGCTCCACGCAGGGAGGGAGTCAGGGCTTGGGCGAGCAGCAACGCCAGACTCGTGCAGAGGGGGGTGCTCAGGCGAACAGCTTGGGACAGCCTCACGGGCGGCACTTGGGCTGGGCCTCGTGAGGCGTCCCGCCTTCCCGTTGGGAAATATGGTCACCCTAGATGTGGGTCTATGTGGACAGGTGTTTGCGGGGCTCTGGAGCAGATGTGCGGTCAAGTCCATGGTGGGTGTTTGCAGGGCTCGGGGTGGGGAGGATGCAGGGTTCGGGTCCCTCAGAGTTTTTTAAAAAAACAACAAGGAGTCCGGCGACACCTTAAAAAGACTAGGAGATATATTTTGAGCATAAGCTTCCGTGGGGAAAAACCTCACTTCTTCAGGAGTTTTTAAGGGGCTCTGCGGGACGTGGGTCCATGGCGGCATCTGCAGGGCTCTTGGTGGGATGCAGCTTCCAGGCCGCGAGGGGGTGTCAGCAGCAGGGCTCTGGGGTATTGGCGGGATTCGAGTCCCCGGGGGGCGTCGGCAGGGCTCTGAGGTGTTGCTGCGGCTCTAGTCTATGGGGCCGTGTGCGGGGCCCCGGGGCAGTGGAGGAGCGAGGCTCGGTCCGTAACTCTGGCGGTTACAGCCTGTCGGCGGAGGAACTCTCGAACGAAGCCCCCGGCTCGCCGGAGTAGCGCTCCGCCCTAGCCCAGCCCTCTCCCGGCTTCACGCCGCCACTCTTACCAGGTCCGCCAGACGCCGGGGCTCCGCAGCGCCTCGCTCACAGCGACACCTCCCGTCCCGCCGGTTGCTAAGGAAGCTCCGCGGTGTCTACGGGTTGCGGAAAGGCCAAACTTCCTGCGAAGAGACTGCAGGCGGGGCTGGGGAGCATGCGCGGATGTGGGCGGACTCGGCAATTCGCGGGGCGGGGTATGTTCCGTCACGAATCTCCCCCCCTCCAGTTCTGTGCTATGGTCCCGTCCGTTGTAGCCGCGTGGCTGGGCTGCTCGCCCACAGTCACTCTGCTGGCGGGGACGGGATCGCTGCGTGCCACAGCCTGGCTGACCCGTCTGCACTGGGCAGGGTCCCCACCAGCTCAGCAAAGCCTTGGCCTGGCTCTGGGAATAGGGCGCCCGTGTCCTTTCCTCAGCTGTGACTGTTACATTGCAATCATTGTCCCCGCTACCGGGGATTGCCCTTGGCAGCTAATGGCACCTCGCTCAGTCGGGCGACTCAGGCCTCTCCCCGCCAGCCTCGCAGCTCCCCTTTGGGCTCCTAAGCGTAATCACTGGCAGTAGGATACTCTCCCCGAGGTCCTAACCTTGCAAGGATCTGGGCAAGAGCCCCTGTGCCCACGCAAAGCCCCCCCATGGCTGGGCTGCCGCTAACAAGAACCACTGGGAAGTCAAAATGGGTGAACGCAAGGCCCGGGATTCTCGTTTTATTCCCACCACTTTGTTCCTCCAGACCACATGGCAATTTTAAATGGGATGAAGATAGGTTGCTAGTTGAACCAACTAGCCATTGCTGTGCGCATTGGTTCCGTGTCCAAAGCCCAGTGTCTCATTAGAAATTATCCTGCAGTTTTAGATACATTAATTGTGTTACTTGTGGCACCTTAGAGACTAACCAATTTATTTGAGCATAAGCTTTCGTGAGCTACAGCTCACTTCATCGGATGCATACTGTGGAAAATACAGAAGATGTTTTTATATACACAAACCATGAAAAAATGGGTGTTTATCACTACAAAAGGTTTTCCCTCCCCCCTCCCTACTCTCCTGCTGGTAATAGCGTACCTAAAGTGATCACTCTCCTTACAGTGTGTATGATAATCAAGGTGGGCCATTTCCAGCACAAATCCAGGTTTTCTCCTCCCCCCCCAACAAACCCACTCTCCTGTTGGTAATAGCTTATCTAAAGTGATCACTCTCCTTACAATGTGTATGATAATCAAGGTGGGCCATTTCCAGCACAAATCCAGGGTTTAACAAGAACGTCTGAGGAACAGTGGGGGGGAAAGGAATAAGCAAGGGGAAATAGGTTACTTTTTATAATGACTCAACCATTCCCAGTCTCTATTCAAGCCTAAATTAATTGTATCCAATTTGCAAATTAATTCCAATTCAGCAGTCTCTCGTTGGAGTCTGTTTTCGAATTTTGTTTGTTGAAGGATAGTCACTTTGAGATCAGAAATCGAGTGACCAGAGAGATTGAAGTGTTCTCCGACTGGTTTTTGAATGTTATAATTCTTGACATCTGATTTGTGTCCATTTATTCTTTTACGTAGAGACTGTCCAGACTGAAACCAGACTTAAACTGTGAGCAGTGTGTATTCCTTCTCCCCCAAATGTGGAGTTCCCCCAGTCTCACACCTCCTGGAATACCAGTATGGGCAACACCCGTGACAACTTTTCTAAACCTACATTATCACAGTTTAAGTCTGGTTTCAGTCTGGACAGTCTCTACATAAAAGAATAAATGGACACAAATCAGATGTCAAGAATTATAACATTCATAAACCAGTCGGAGAACACTTCAATCTGTATGGTCACGCGATTACAGACATGAAAGTTGCGATATTACAACAGAAAAACTTCAAAACCAGAGTCCAGTGAGAGACTGCTGAATTGGAATTCATTTGCAAATTGGATACAATTAACTTAGGCTTGAATAGAGACTGGGAGTGGCTAAGTCACTATGCAAGGTAACCTGTGTCCCCTTGTTTTTTCCTACTCCCCCCCCCCATTCCTCAGACGTTCTTGTTAAACCCTGGATTTGTGCTGGAAATGGCCCACCTTGATTATCATACACATTGTAAGGAGAGTGATCACTTTAGATAAGCTATTACCAGCAGGAGAGTGGGGTGGGGGGAGAAAACCTTTTGAAGTGATAAACACCCATTTTTTCATGGTCTGTATGTATAAAAATATCCTCACTGCATTTTCCACTTTTATGCATCCGATGAAGTGAGCTGTAGCTCACGAAAGCTTATGCTCAGATAAATTTGTTAGTCTCTCAGGTGCCACAAGTACTCCTTTTCTTTTTGCGAATACAGACTAACACGGCTGTTACTCTGAAATCTGTCATTAATTGTGTTGTCTGTCAAGCTACGTTAACTGTTCATAAAGAAAAATAAAGTATCTAGGAACAGAGGATGCATCTTGAACAAATCAAAACTTAAATACTTGGCTTCCGGCTTGTAGATGCACACCTATGGGAAGAAAGATTAAAGAAAAGAAAAAGGAAGACTTTCAACATGTGCTGTGCTATGTAGTTGTGACTTCAATTAGGCTGATAAAGCCAAGCTCTCATTTTTTCTCCAGTAGGAAGAGAAGATAACACCAGTGACTGGGAAATGCTTTTAGTTTAATTTTATATTTTAGCTACAGAGTAGCAATTTGCAGACCAGGATACACATTCTATTTGCAGGTACTTTTGAATAAAAACATTCCAATAAAGATATTATCTGAGCCACCAGTTTTATCTTCCAGCTAACAGTTCTCAGTATATCAACATCTGACAGTTATAAGTTTCAAACAATATTTGCTGGTAAGCCTGTGTAGTGAGTAACCTTTCCGGTGAAGACTACAATTTTTCTTACCCAACAGACCCCATTAGCTATAGCACGTTCACTGCTCTTTAAGAGATACATTTGTTCTTTTGAACACATGGCAATGAATTCCCCAAATAGGAAACTTTTTTTTTGTTATTGCTTAAATTGTGAAAGGTGTGTGTTATTCCTTTGAACATCAGTAATACACAATGAGGGACTTTATGGAACTTAAAAAGAAATTGGATTAGACAACCTATTCAGTTGGTTTTCTGAAGTAATAGATGGGAAAAGGCAATAGCAATGCTGAAACCTAGTTATGGTCTGTCTGACAACTAACACAAGCCCTAGATTTTGGTCAGCGCGGGCATTTTGGAATAAGCTTTATCCAACACAAATGATTTATATCTTCCAGTGACTGAAAGTTGGAGAGAAAAACATAGGGACACATCTTTTTAACTCATTTAAAACACACTGGCTGAGGAGAGGTTTTTATACAAAAGAGGGAGATGATGAAAATTCTAAATAAAAAGAAAATGGTCCATCCCAAAGTTCCAATTCCTAAATGTTTAGTTGAAACTAATCAGAAAGTCTAATAACTTCAGGTAACTGCTTCATGACTCCACATTATTTAGTGAAATTTTAAGTTGAGGCCTAAATTTTCAAAAATAGTAAGCAGCTGCTCTCTGAAAACTAGATTTTTTTAAAATGCCTCAACTTGAACACCCAGAATTGCTACTAGAAAATATAGGCTTAAGTGTTTATCCTCATTAAGAGTCACCAGTGCTGCCTTTCTGAGCCATTATTCTTTTTTGCTTGGTGTTGGTGATATATTTCTGAACAGCATTATTTCTGTAACAGCTGCTTGAGGTGACACCACCATCTATAGGTATACAATCCCTGTTGCAAAGGGAAAGTTGCTTATTACAAGGCAAGGCAAACTTCAATTAAAATCCCGTGTTTAGGAAATCTAAAGCATCACTGAGGTTCTGCCTAAAGCACAACACAGCTTTCCTCATCAACAACGCTAGAGATAACTATTGTGCTATGACTATTTTCTGGTCATGTGGGAATTCTTATTGCACTCATTTTAGAATAGATTATAATCATTTATAAAATTACCTGCATTCTTTAACATTTGCATTCCAAAGCCATTATATTTTATGGATATTTTTCTAATCTATGTTATTTTTCATGAATCAGAAAAATGTTTGGAGGACGCACATGGATGCCTTCAGACAATTTTGTTTCTTCACATATGATCTTTACTGTGGTATATTGAGGACTGTATTGGAATTGTGAGCCATTGCTTTAAGAGTGCGGGTGTGAGGGAGGGGCAGGGTGGACTCCAAAGACTCTGTCTTTGCCTTGAAGAGCTTACAAAATATGGCAATTGACAGAGGAACTCTGATTGAAAAGTATGCAAACTAAAAAAGCTCCTATTTGGATATGTGAATGCACTGTGGGTAATGTTACATTTAACTGAGGTTGGTAGATATCGCTGCAAAGTTGAGGAGAATGAGTTAGGGGAAAAAAAGATGGGAATATGAATAATTGCAAGTAATCTTCTTGCGGGGGAAGGGGTATGCATGCACACAGAAGTCATGCCAATGCAACTCAGCACGGGAGCCACTTCTAATGTACACAACTCTTTACTTTGTGCAGGCTAATGCTTTACTTGCTTTCTCATAATGAATAAGATATCTGGCCAGACTTAAAGTGACCGATAACTGCCTATACAGTACAATTGTAGACAGTCATTCACTCTAGTAGAAATAAACTGTGTCAATAAGGACACAACTTGCAAATATCAATAATAAATGTGCTCTTAATTTAACCTGTACACCCATGAGGGCAACTGCACTGGAGTGGGGATTCAATACACTGTCTTCTACTGAGGAAACCACTACCACAACTACCTTCTGCAAAGGAAAAACATGAGTAATTTACAGCCAGGGACCCATAAAAATCCCACTAATGGAGATTACCTGAGAGATATACTGACTCAGTACATCCTTGTGGTGTGCTGGCCATGTTCCTTTCCAAGATGGCTCAGCTTCAGTTCACTCATCAGAGGAGAGAGTACAGGAAGCTTGGCCATTTTACCACTCTCTGAGCATACTTTGTGGGGTTGGAGGCACAGCACAGCCTGCATTTCTCTAGCAAGAGTCAAGCGTTACAGTATTTTGTAATACTCCATTTAAAACTATATTTTTACACATTATGTTAAAGAGCCTTAAAACAACTTTTCTTCCAAAAATTATTGAAGTTACATATCCTGCAAGCCTCTCCATACACACACACACAAAATGGGAAAAAGTAACACAACACATATGAAAGTCCAGCCTTGCAAAACTGTCATGAAAATGTATCAGCCCATCTGCCCTTTACAGTCAAGAATGAAGGCAATGGGAAAAAATGATTTGTAATTTTCTCACCCATTAAAATATGCTTACAACATTTTTATATGAATTTACTTATGTGTTACATTTTTTTGTGTCGGGGGAGGAGAGACTGCTTGGACAGCACCTAGCATAATTTGGCCTCAGTCCCTCTTTGGGATCTCAAGGCACCAGTACAACAGAGCCAAATACGTTTTCCCAACTCCCACCACTCTCCATCATTCCCTGATTCCCTTTTCCCCAGTTCTTATAGAGAAAACACACTTTTTTAAACTAGTTAAAAATTCTCTCTAGCTTCAGGAGCCATACATTGATTTAAATGTAACACTATTTTTATTTGTCACATTCAAATCTCATCTCACCATGGTTATCCTGGAGTAACCACACAGTAGTTTGAGACTAAAAAATAGAATATAGGCACATAATTGTGCAAAGGTTTAGATGCGCAAGACACATATATCTTCAAACACAGTATCAAGCAGTTCAGCACCTGTTCAAAATTTGTGGAGCTGTGAATATGAATATAAATCTTCAAGGAAAATTGGTGAGGAAAAATGCCATTCTAGCTGAGCAATGCTAGATGACTAGAGTCCCTGGGTATTATTAGATTGCCTAAAACATTCAATAATATAGCTGGTATGACCTGATTGAGTGGCTAAGATGCTATGAGAGTTTTGGATTAGCGGATCAAAGTCCCTTATAAAACTCAGGAGGCAAATTCCTGGGGAGGAAATTGACCCATAGTGATACTTTACTCTTTCAATGTGGCAAATTAAGAAATCTACATGCATGTATGACACACATACAGATTTAAGATCTGAATGAGAAGTCTAAGGGCTGTTGAGTTTACTGACAAAAACAGTTGTGCATTACTATGATATTTACTCAGAACATGTTCGTCTACGGGACCTTAGTTTAAAATTAGCTTTAAAAATATTTCATGAGTGTGGTGCTGAAGATTATTTAGATGCACAATCTGAGCATTTAAGGCTAAAGATGAATACTCAGATTGTGCATCTAAATGTCTATGTAAGGATTTTTGAGATATGTGATTTTATAATCTTCAGCAAATGGGGGGTGTTAAATCCCAGCAGGAGTGCAGACTTGTGTTCCCTGTAAGCTGCGCGCTTGGGCAGCCACCCAGGAGAAATTCAAGTGCTGCCCAGTTGATTAGCGGAGCGTGAACAGCAGGCAGCATGTGTTCAGGTGCTCCTTCTCCCACATTGGTCCGTCCTCCTGCTGGTTCTGCAGAGTGTGTGTGTGGAGGGGTGGGGCTGGAGAGGAGGATGCTGCTAAATCAAAACAGTAGTGTTTTACACTCACTTTGCCCTGGTGTACATGACTACACAAGGTGTAATGCAGTAGAGCACTGGGCCAAAAGCTTTAAAAAGGGACTAGTGCCTGTTGCCAACTGTGTCCACATATCTATTCAGGGGACACCATCATAGGGCCTAATCACATCAGCCACACCATCAGAGGCTCGTTCACCTGCACATCTCCCAATGTGATATATGCCATCATGTGCCAGCAGTGTCCCTCTGCCATGTACGTTGGTCAAACTGGACAGTCTCTACGTAAAAGAATAAATGGACACAAATCAGACGTCAAGAATTATAACATTCAAAAACCAGTTGGAGAACACTTCAATCTCTCTGGTCACTTGATTACAGACCTAAAAGTGGCAATACTTCAACAAAAAACTTCAAAAACAGACTCCAAGGAGAGACTGCTGAATTGGAATTAATTTGAAAATGGATACAATTAACTTAGGCTTGAATAGAGACTGGGATGGGTCATTACACAAAGTAAAACTATTTCCCATGTTTATCTCCCCCACGCCCACCCCCCACTGTTCCTCAGACGTTCTTGTCAACTGTTGGAAATGGCCCACCTTGATTATCACTAGAAAAGGTTTTTTTCCCACCCGCTCTCCTGCTGGTAATAGCTCACCTTAAGTGATCACTCTGGTTACAGTGTGTATGGTAACACCCATAGTTTCATGTTCTCTATGTATATAAATCTCCCCACTGTATTTTCCACTGAACGCATCCAATGAAGTGAGCTGTAGCTCACGAAAGCTTATGCTCAAATAAATTGGTTAGTCTCTAAGGTGCCACAAGTACTCCTTTTCTTTTTGCGAATACAGACTAACACAGCTGCTACTCTGAAATCTTCCAGGAACGAAATAGATGGAGTGTGATACCTGCTTAGAAGCCAAAATAGGGAGCTCCAGAGGCACAAGAGATGTCCTGTCTGTGTTTTTAAAATTCAATAGCATGTCCCTTCTGATTTTGGTATGGCATGGTACTATCCTAACAGTTCTAAGAGCTACTGAATGACCTCATAATAATTGCCTCAGCCTCGCAACAGCAAACTTGTCAGGATTGTCCATTATGCCTTAAGGTAGTGTGGCTACATTGCAGCGGACTCAGGCTCATGGGACTTGGGCTGCAGTGTAGGCATCTAGGGTCAGTTTGGAGCCTGGGCTCTGGGACCTTCCGCCCTTGAGATGTATTCATTTCATGTGGCATACTTTAGATGTGTGAGCTTTAGGTCTGCCATTATCAAGCACTCCTAACACCCTACCATTTTAGGTGTTAGTATGGTCCCATGTAACATAGTGGCTACCTGATGACAAATAAGCTAGAAACCCATAGTAATACAGTAATGATATTTTAACTTTTATTCTGCCTTTTATCCAGAGACCTCAAGGCTCTTCATAAACATTCATTAATTCAGCCTTATACCAAACCTGTGAAGGTTCACAGATATTATTAGAATCCTTGTAAACAGAGGCACAGGGGGATTAGATTATGCCTGTGATCACAGTAAATCAGATACAGAAAGGTTTGTGACACCTAAAGTCAAACAAATTAGTGACAGAGCTAAGAACAGGAAACCAGTGTTCTCAACTCCAAATTCTCTAGTTTAATCAAACTATCTGAGATATTGTCTGCACATTCAGAGATGCTTGGTTTTCTCTCACACATTTCTCTAATTGGATCATTCAGAAATGCTTGATTGCTATTTTAAATTTGAGGTTTGTTACTTTAGAACATACCTTAGTATATTATGGGGGGAAAAACCTGCTTACTTTACCTTTGATCCTGCTCCCACAGATTTCGGTAGTACAAAATTTGTTACTCGCAGCACAAACAGCTTTTGATGCTGGCTGTATGCTTTAGAGGCAGGTATTCACATCTGATATACTTACTAGTTGGGTAAAATTACTTTCTTACAGTTATTGAAGATTGAGCTGGTCAGCTCTAACTAGCAAATTACTGCAGACTGTTTTTTTTTAATTGTCATATTCACCCTTATATTCTTCTAAACTGGATACTCTGACGTCAGAGGGAATGTAGTTTACACACTACTTAAGCAAACTGATATAGAAATCTCTTTACAGTTGATGATTAGGCTGATAGTGTGAGTACAGTCTGGTCTGATACATTTTCTCTAACAGAGCGCCAGAAAAAGAAGTAGCCCACAGAGGTACTTTTTTTCAGTTTTGTATTTTGTCCACTTGGTGGTGATGATTCACTGTCTTTTGTTCATTACCTTTCCTGTGCTAGCTCTGTGTAATATTACCCATTGCTCATCCTTCTATTGCTGCTGCTGTCAGAAGATTTTATTTTTTCCGTGTTCAATTCCCCAAACTGTTAATTCACATATTAAAGGTGCCAAAATAGAAGAGATTGCTGAATAGGAAGGAGATGCATTTCTTAGCTCAATTGCCCGAGAAACTGTTTTATTTACTGAGAAATCTTTTTCCAATTTTATCCCAGACCAGGAAACAGAGCATATATGACATATAAAATGCTGATTAAGGGCAGGCTCATTGAACTTTATGGCCCCTGCATGCAAGTAATAATAAACCGGGAAATAAATGCTTTGTCCATTCATAGGAGACCATGAAAGCCCATCCCTCCCCAGTGCTAGAAGTAATCCATGTGGCCAGGGCTCTTGGGTCTGAAGATAGCATGTTGGGGGCAGGAAGTGAACAGAGCAGGGAAGTTGTTGCTCTGCATGGCATGCTTCCCCGCCTAACTAGGGTTGCGAAGCCTCCCGGTTTCGCTGGGAGTCTCCCGGAATCAGGCTCTATTTCCCAGAGACTACTAAAACCGAACCGGGAGATTTTAGTCTCAAAAAGTCCGACAGCGCAGCAGAGCTAAGGTAGGCTCCCTACCTGCCCGGGCCCCACGCCTCTCCCAGAAGCAGCCAGCATATCCCTGTGGCCCCTGGGCAGGGATAAGGGGGTCTCTGCGGTGCTGCTGCCACCCCGAGTGCCAACTCTGCAGTTCCCATTGGCCAGGAACTGCATCAGGGCCCCTGCTTCCCAGCCCCCCGCAGGGACGTGCCAGCCACTTCTGGGAGCAGCGCGGGGCCAGGGCACGCAGGGAGCCTGCCCTAGCCCCGCTGTGTTGCCAAGAAGGAGCCGCCTGAGGTAAGTGCCTCCCGACCGGAGCCCTCACCCCCTCCTATACCCCAACCCCCTGTCTCAGGCCTGAGCCCACTCCTGCACCCAAACTCCCACCCTGAGCCAGCACCCGCACCACCTACCACACCCCAAACTCCTACCCCAGCCTGGAGCCCCCTCCTTCACCCAAACTCCCTCCCAGAGCCCTCACTCCTCCCGCACCCCAATCCCCTGCCCCAGCCCCTCCAGCACCTAAACTCCCCCCCAGAGCTTGCACCCCGCACCCTTTCCTGCACCCCAACCCCCTGCCTCAGGCGCAGCCCAGAGCCCCCTCCCATACTCCGAACCCCTTGGCCCCAGCCAAGAGCCCACACCCCCTCACACACCCCAACCCCCTGCCCCAGCCTGGTGAAAGTGAGGGTGGGGGAGAGTGAGTGATGCAGGGAGGAGTGATGGAGTGAGTGGGGTGCTCAGAGCAGGGACAGGGTACGGGCGGAGCAGTGGGTGGGGCAAGAACGTTTGGGTTTGTGTTATTAGACAGTTGGAAAACCTATGCCTAACAAGGGGTATTTCTGCATGGGGAACTAGCCAAAATACATGCTGCTATGAACATTAATGAGAGAGTACAGCAATGGTGAGGTGGGGACACTGGATAGGGGACAGGAAGCTAAATTGATGGGCTGACCCTCCAAGTGGAGTGGAGGCCCCAGGATTCATGAAGTTGGAGCTCTCTTTCCTCATGGGGCCATAGTCCCCAGGATATGCACATAGGGAAACTTATTCTGACTTCACTTACCCTGGTTTTACACTATATACCTTCAACTGTGAGACGCTGTTAGGGGTGAAAGTGGCTGCCGGCACCAGTCCGTATGCAGATGATGTTAAAGCACTACCACGGCAGCACTTTAACGTTTAATGGACCTACCAGCAGGGCCGCCAATGGGTGGGGGGCGAGGGGTAAAAAGGGCAGTTGCCCTGGGGCCAGGTGATTTAAAAGGGCCTGGGGCTCCGGGCTGCTGCTGCTGCTATTGTGGCAGTGGCCGGAGCCCCAGGCCCTTTTAAATTGCCACCGGAGCCCCAGGTGGTGCGGGGCAGGCAGCGTGGAAGGCCAGGCAGCTGGCTGGGGGAGGCTGACCCCCAACCCTGCCCCTTCCGCCCGAGGCCCTGCCCCTTCTGGGGACCTGGAGCCAGGCCCCCATACTGGTAAGTCTTCTATGTTACTTTTACCCCTGGACTATGTACTGTTTCTTTAAATCTGTAGAAGGAAACTAGAGACAGGAGAAGTTCAGGAAGGTTCTAGGAAGAAGCTCTACAGTGAAGCAAAGATAGCGTGAAAGAGAGAATAGTTCAATATACATAATGTTTTCGTTGTCATCATAGAGCTCCTTTTTCAGTATTAGAAAAGATACTCTGTAATTTTTACAAGTATTGAGTTAAATTTAGTGCTGTCAGTTAATCGCAGTTAACTCACACGATTAACTCAAAAAAATTAATCGCGATTTAATTGCACTGTTAAACATAGAATACCAATTGAAATTTATTAAATATTTTTGGATGTTTTTCTACATTTTCAAATATATCGATTTCTATTACAGCACAGAATACTAAGTGAGATGCGCTGTCCTGAGGTTGGGGGTTCCACGATCACCACTCCCAAGAAAAGGAGGCGGGTGGTGGTGGTCGGGGACTCTCTCCTCAGGGGGACTGAGTCATCTATCTGCCGCCCTGACCGGGAAAAATGAGAAGTCTGCTGCTTGCCAGGGGCTAAGATTCGCGATGTGACGGAGAGACTGCCGAGACTCATCAAGCCCTCGGATTGCTACCCCTTCCTGCTTCTCCACGTGGGCACCAATGATACTGCCAAGAATGACCTTGAGCGGATCACTGCGGACTACGTGGCTCTGGGAAGAAGGATAAAGGAGTTTGAGGCACAAGTGGTGTTCTCGTCCATCCTCCCCGTGGAAGGAAAAGGCCGGGGTAGGGACCGTCGAATCATGGAAGTCAACGAATGGCTACGCAGGTGGTATTGGAGAGAAGGCTTTGGATTCTTTGACCATGGAATGGTGTTCCATGAAGGAGGAGTGCTGGGCAGAGACGGGCTCCACCTAACGAAGAGAGGGAAGAGCATCTTTGCGAGCAGGCTGGCTAACCTAGTGAGGAGGGCTTTAAACTAGGTTCACCGGGGGAAGGAGACCAAAGCCCTGAGGTAAGTGGGCAAGCGGGATACCGGGAGGAAGCACAGGCAGGAACGTCTGTGAGGGGAGGGCTCCTACCTCATACTGAGAATGAGGGGCGATCAGCAGGTTATCTCAAGTGCCTATATACAGATGCACAAAGCCTTGGAAACAAGCAGGGAGAACTGGAGGTCCTGGTGATGTCAAGGAATTATGATGTGATTGGAATAACAGAGACTTGGTGGGATAACTCACATGACTGGAGTACTGTCATGGATGGTTATAAACTGTTCAGGAAGGACAGGCAGGGTAGAAAAAGTGGGGGAGTAGCACTATATGTAAGGGAGCAGTATGACTGCTCAGAGCTCCGGTATGAAACTGCAGAAAAACCTGAGTGTCTCTGGATTAAGTTTAGAAGTGTGAGCAAGAAGAGTGATGTAGTGGTGGGAGTCTGCTATAGACCACCGGACCAGGGGGATGAGGTGGATGAGGCTTTCTTCCGGCAACTCGCAGAAGCTACTAGATCGCACGCCCTGCTTCTCATGGGCAACTTTAATCATCCTGATATCTGCTGGGAGAGCACTACAGCGGTGCATAGACAATCCAGGAAGTTTTTGGAAAATGTAGGGGACCATTTCCTGGTGCAAGTGCTGGAGGAGCCAACTAGGGGGGGAGCTTTTCTTGACCTGCTGCTCACAAACTGGGAAGAATTAGTAGGGGAAGCAAAAGTGGATGGGAATCTGGGAGGCAGTGACCATGAGTTGGTCGAGTTCAGGATCCTGACACAGGGAAGAAAGGTAAGCAGCAGAATACGGACCCTGGACTTCAGGAAAGCAGACTTCGACTCCCTCAGGGAACTGATGGGTAGGATCCCTTGGGGGAATAAATGAGGGGGAAAGGAGTCCAGGAGACTTGGCTGTATTTCAAGGAATCCCTATTGAGGTTACAGGGACAAACCATCCCGATGTGTCGAAAGAATAGTAAATATGGCAGGCGACCAGCTTGGCTTAACGGTGAAATCCTTGCGGATCTTAAACATAAAAAAGAAGCTTACAAGAAGTGGAAGACTGGACAAATGACCAGGGAAGAGTATAAAAATATTGCTCGGGCATGTAGGAATGAAATCAGGAGGGCCAAATCACACCTGGAGCTGCAGCTAGCAAGAGATGTTAAGAGTAACAAGAAGGGTTTCTTCAGGTATGTTGGCAACAAGAAGAAAGCCAAGGAAAGTGTGGGCCCCTTACTGAATGAGGGAGGCAACCTAGTGACAGAGGATGTGGAAAAAGCTAACGTACTCGATGCTTTCTTTGCCTCTGTCTTCACGAACAGGGTCAGCTCCCAGACTGCTGCGCTGGGCAACACAGCATGGGGAGTAGGTGGCCAGTCCTCTGTGGAGAAAGAGGTGGTTAGGGACTATTTAGAAAAACTGGACTTGCACAAGTCCATGGGGCCGGATGCATTGCATCCGAGAGTGCTAAAGGAATTGGCGGCTGTGACTGCAGAGTCATTGGCCATTATCTTTGAAAACTCGTGGTGAACGGGGGAAGTCCCGGATGACTGGAAAAAGGCTAATGTAGTGCCAATCTTTAAAAAAGGGAAGAAGGAGAATCCTGGGAACTACAGGCCAGTCAGCCTCACCTCAGTCCCCGTAAAAATCATGGAGCAGGTCCTCAAGGAATCTATCCTGAAGCACTTACACGAGAGGAAAGTGATCAGGAACAGTCAGCATGGATTCACCAAGGGAAGGTCATGCCTGACTTATCTAATCACCTTCTATGATGAAATTACTGGTTCTGTGGATGAAGGGAAAGCAGTGGATGTATTGTTTCTTGACTTTAGCAAAGCTTTTGACACGGTCTCCCACAGTATTCTTGTCAGCAAGTTAAAGAAGTATGGGCTGGATGAATGCACTATAAGGTGGGTAGAAAGTTGGCTAGATTGTTGGGCTCAACGGGTAGTAATCAATGGCTCCATGTCTAGTTGGCAGCCGGTATCAAGTGGAGTGCCCCAAGGGTCGGTCCTGGGGCCGGTATTGTTCAATATCTTCATAAATGATCTGGAGGATGGTGTGGATTGCACTCTCAGCAAATTTGCGGATGATACTAAACTAGGAGGAGTGGTAGATATGGTGGCAGGTAGGAATACGATACAGAGGGACCTAGACAAATTGGAGGATTGGGCCAAAAGAAATCTGATGAGGTTCAACAAGGATAAGTGCAGGGTCCTGCACTTAGGACGGAAGAATCCAATGCACCGCTACAGACTAGGGACCGAATGGCTAGGCAGCAGTTCTGCAGAAAAGGACCTAGGGGTGACAGTGGACGAGAAGCTGGATATGAGTCAGCAGTGTGCCCTTGTTGCCAAGAAGGCCAATGGCATTTTGGGATGTATAAGTAGGGGCATAGCCAGCAGATCGAGGGACGTGATCGTTCCCCTCCATTCGACATTGGTGAGGCCTCATCTGGAGTACTGTGTCCAGTTTTGGGCCCCACACTACAAGAAGGATGTGGATAAATTGGAGAGAGTCCAGCGAAGGGCAACAAAAATGATTAGGGGTCTGGAACACATGACTTATGAGGAGAGGCTGAGGGAACTGGGATTGTTTCGTCTGCAGAAGAGAAGAATGAGGGGGGATTTGATAGCTGCTTTCAACTACCTGAGAGGTGATTCCAAAGAGGATGGTTCTAGACTATTCTCAGTGGTAGAAGATGACAGGACAAGGAGTAATGGTCTCAAGTTGCAGTGGGGGAGGTTTAGGTTGGATATTAGGAAAAACTTTTTCACTAGGAGGGTGGTGAAACACTGGAATGCGTTACCTAGGGAGGTGGTAGAATCTCCTTCCTTAGAAGTTTTTAAGGTCGGGCTTGACAAAGCCCTGGCTGGGATGTTTTAATTGGGGATTGGTCCTGCTTTGAGCAGGGGGTTGGACTAGATGACCTGCTGAGGTCCCTTCCAACCCTGATATTCTATGATTCTATGATTCTAAGTTTATGGTGCTCACTTTATATTATTATTTTTATTACAAATATTTGCACTGTAAAAATGATAAAAGAAATAGTTTTTTTCCATTCACCTCATACAAGTACTGTAGTGCATTCTCTTTATCATGAAAGCGCAACTTAGAAATGTAAATTTTTTTGTTACATAGCTGCTCTCAAAAACAAAACAATGTAAAACTTTAGAGTCTACAAGTCCACTCAGTCCTACTTCTTGTTCAGCCAATTGCTAAGACAAACAGGTTTGTTTACATTTACAGGAGATGCTGCTGCCTGCCTCTTATTTACAACGTCACCTGAAAGTGAGAACAGGTGTTCACATGGCACTTTTTTAGCTGGCGTTGCAAGGTATTTATGTGCCAGATATGCTAAACATTTGTATACCCTTTCATTCTTCGGCCACCATTCCAGAGGGTATGCTTCCATACTGATGATGCTCATTAAAAAATAATGCATTAATTACATTTGTAATTGAACTCCTTGGGGGAGAACTGTAGGTCTTCGGTTCTGTTTTACCCACATTCTGTCATATATTTCATGTTATAGCGGTCTCGGATCATGACCCAGCACACGTTTATTTTAAGAACACTTTCACAGCATATTTGACATGTCCTATGTAATGGTGGTTGAAGATAAAAGGACATATGAATCTTTAGCACATCTGGCACATAAAAATCTTGCGATACCGGCTACAACAGTGCCATGCAAACACCTGTTCTCACTTTCAGGTGACATTGTAAACAAGAAGCAGGCAGCATTCTGTCCTGCAAATTGTAACCAAGTTTGTTTGTCTGAGCAATTGGCTGAAGTAGGACTGAGTGGACTTGTAGGCTCTAAAGTTTTGCATTGTTTTCTTTCTTAATGAAGTTTTTTTTTTTTGTACGTAATTCTACGTTTGTAAGTTCAACTTTCATGATAAAGAGATTGTACTATGGTACTTGTATGAGGTGAATTGAAAAATACTATTTCTTTTGTTTTTTACTGTGCAAATATTTGTAATAAAAATAAATATAAAGTGAGCACTATACACTTTGTATTCTGTGTTGTAAGTGAAAGCAATATATTTGAAAATGTAGAAAACATCCAAAAATATTTAAATAAATGGTAGTCCATTATTGTTTAACAACGCGATTAATCATAATTAATTTTTGTAATCGTGCAATTAATCACAATATTTTTAATCACTTGACAGCCCTAGTTAAATTCAATTACACTACATCAGAATCAAGTTCAGGAGAATGTTCCTGAAATGGCATTACCTTCACCATAACCGGGAACCAACTTAGTTTTTAGGTGAGGGGACCAATGAGGGCACATCTTGTTGGCCCTCTCCAAAATCCCATTTCTGGCCCTGACTGCACTGGGACATCTTGTCTATTTACATTTGAATTTCTGTCCTTAAATCTCCATACTTTACTCCCACAATTCATGATATTAACTTAGATAAATCTTGCTGACAATTTACTTCTGTTCATGGTGGTGTCTTTCCTAAATGGCTAATACAACACAATCCTGACCAGTATATACTGAATTATGAATGTTGTGTATTTTTCTGGTGCAATCAATAATTTTAGCCAACTCAGAAGATGTCTCCCAAGGTCTTCCTCCATGATGGTGTCTTCGAAGAGTTTCTGCTAAGTATTCTCACATCAACTGTTTTATTTGTAAATTTACATCCACATAAATGAGAATAGTATAGTAATTACAAGTGCAGTCAGTTAAGCAATGTGTACTACTAACAGCATATTCTTTCAAAAGCAATAAGGAATGATCCTTTGAGTACTTTTCCATTCATGACTTATCAGTTTAACTTAACATTAACTACATTGAAGTGGGTGCTTAGGAGCTAAACCACAGAAGCACAATCTGTAGTATTCTGGAGCAATTTTAAAATAATGGATGTAATTCTGAACTCATCATGTAAACCATCAGGTAAAATCATTCTTGCAAATGGTACACTGTCCTGTACTCTAAATAGTTGGAATTCAGCAAATAATTAATAATAAAAATATGTAAAGTGAAGCAATTGGTGAAGATTGAACTAAGTTGTAAATTAAATATGAAATGTGAAACACATAGGTGATTTTCCAGGCACTCTTCAAAAGATATCTGTTTAATAGGGGTGAGGGTATACTTCCAAGAATGGTAAAGGAGTCGAAAGTAGTTTTTTTGTAGATGCATGGCTGAATTCCTGTTGAATGATTATTTTAAGGCTGTTGTGATTTTATTTATTACTGATTATATATTAGAATGTCTAGAGGCTTGTAGGTGTATCTTTTTATTATTTAAATCTAAATAAATGAATAGGAAAGTAATTTACAGCATCATTGTCCAACAAAATGAAAGTTTTTACATAATTGATTGTATGATGGCTTGCAAACGTTAGGGTATGTCTACACTACGGAATAAGGTCGAATTTATAGAAGTCGGTTTTTTAGAAATCGGTTTTATATATTCGAGTGTGTGTGTCCCCACAGAAAATGCTCTAAGTGCATTAAGTGCATTAACTCGGCGGAGTGCTTCCACAGTACCGAGGCTAGAGTCGACTTCTGGAGCGTTGCACTGTGGATAGCTATCTCACAGTTCCCGCAGTCTCCGCTGCACATTGGAATTCTGGGTTGAGATCCCAATGCCTGATGGGGCTGAAACATTGTCGCGGGTGGTTCTGGGTACATATCGTCAGGCCCCCCTTCCCTCCCTCCCTCCATGAAAGCAAGAGCAGACAATCGTTTTGCGCCTTTTTTCCTGAGTTACCTGTGCAGACGCCATACCACGGCAAGCATGGAGCCCGCTCAGGTAACCGTCACCGTATGTCTCCTGGGTGCTGGCAGACGCGGTACGGCATTGCTACACAGTAGCAGCAACCCATTGCCTTCTGGCAGCAGACGGTGCAATACGACTGGTAGCCGTCCTCGTCGTGTCTGAGGTGCTCCTGGCCACGTCGGCTGGGAGGGCCTGGGCAGACATGGGCGCAGGGACTAAATTTGGAGTGACTTGACCAGGTCATTCTCTTTAGTGCTGCAGTCAGTCCTATTGAACCGTCTTATGGTGAGCAGGCAGGCGATACGGATTTCTAGCAGTCGTACTGTACCATCTTCTGCCGGGCAGGCAAGAGATGACAATGGCTAGCAGTCGTACTGTACCATCTTCTGCCGAGCAGCCATGAGATGTGGATGGCATGCAGTCCTTCTGCACCGTCTGCTGCCAGCCAAAGATGTAAAAGATAGATGGAGTGTATCAAAACAAGAAATAGACCAGATTTGTTTTGTACTCATTTGCAACCCCTCCCCGCCCCCCGTCTAGGGGACTCATTCCTCTAGGTCACACTGCAGTCACTCACAGAGAAGGTGCAGCGAGGTAAATCTAGCCATGTATCAATCAGAGGCCAGGCTAACCTCCTTGTTCCAATAAGAACAATAACTTAGGTGCACCATTTCTTATTGGAACCCTCCGTGAAGTCCTGCCTGAAATACTCCTTGATGTAAAGCCAGCCCCTTTGTTGATTTTAGCTCCCTGAAGCCAACCCTATAAGCCGTGTCGTCAGTTGCCCCTCCCTCCGTCAGAGCAACGGCAGACAATCATTCCGCGCCTTTTTTCTGTGCGGATGCCATACCAAGGCAAGCATGGAGGCCGCTCAGCTCACTTTGGCAATTAGGAGCACATTAAACACCACACGCATTATCCAGCAATATATGCAGCACCAGAACCTGGCAAAGTGATACCGGGCGAGGAGGCGACGTCAGCGCGGTCACGTGAATGATCAGGACATGGACACAGATTTCTCTGAAAGCATGGGCCCTGCCAATGCATGCATCATGGTGCTAATGGGGCAGGTTCATGCTGTGGAACGCCGATTCTGGGCTCGGGAAACAAGCACAGACTGGTGGGACCGCATAGTGTTGCAGGTCTGGGACGATTCCCAGTGGCTGCGAAACTTTCGCATGCGTAAGGGCACTTTCATGGAACTTTGTGACTTGGGTTTCCCCTGCCCTGAAGCATGAATACCAAGATGAGAGCAGCCCTCACAGTTGAGAAGCGAGTGGCGATAGCCCTGTGGAAGCTTGCAACGCCAGACAGCTACCGGTCAGTTGGGAATCAATTTGGAGTGGGCAAATCTACTGTTGGGGCTGCTGTGATGCAAGTAGCCCACGCAATCAAAGATCTGCTGATATCAAGGGTAGTGACCCTGGGAAATGCGCAGGTCATAGTGGATGGCTTTGCTGCAATGGGATTCCCTAACTGTGGTGGGGCCATAGACGGAACGCATATCCCTATCTTGGCACCGGAGCACCAAGCCGCCGAGTACATAAACCGCAAGGGGTACTTTTCAATAGTGCTGCAAGCTCTAGTGGATCACAAGGGACGTTTCACCAATATCAACGTGGGATGGCCGGGAAAGGTACATGACGCTCGCATCTTCAGGAACTCTGGTCTGTTTCAAAAGCTGCAGGAAGGGACTTTATTCCCAGACCAGAAAATAACTGTTGGGGATGTTGAAATGCCTATGTGTATCCTTGGGGACCCAGCCTACCCCTTAATGCCATGGCTCATGAAGCCGTACACAGGCAGCCTGGACAGTAGTCAGGAGCTGTTCAACTACAGGCTGAGCAAGTGCAGAATGGTGGTAGAATGTGTATTTGGACGTTTAAAGGCGCGCTGGTGCAGTTTACTGACTCACTTAGACCTCAGCAAAACCAATATTCCCACTGTTATTACTGCTTGCTGTGTGCTCCACAATATCTGTGAGAGTAAGGGGGAGACGTTTATGGCGGGGTGGGAGGTTGAGGCAAATCGCCTGGCTGCTGGTTACGCGCAGCCAGACACCAGGGTGGTTAGAAGAGCACAGGAGGGAGCGGTACGCATCAGAGAAGCTTTGAAAACCAGTTTCATGACTGGCCAGGCTACGGTGTGAAAGTTCTGTTTGTTTCTCCTTGATGAAACCCCCCGCCCCTTGGTTCACTCTACTTCCCTGTAAGCTAACCACCCTCCCCTCCTCCCTTCGATCACCGCTTGCCGAGGCAATAAAGTCATTGTTGCTTCACATTCATGCATTCTTTATTCATTCATCACACAAATAGGGGGATGACTACCAAGGTAGCCCAGGAGGGGTGGTGGAGGAGGGAAGGAAAATGCCACACAGCACTTTAAAAGTTTACAACTTTAAAATTTATTGAATGCCAGCCGTCTTTTTTTTGGGCAATCCTCTGTGGCGGAGTGGCTGGTTGGCCGGTGGCCCCGCCACCGTGTTCTTGGGCGTCTGGGTGTGGAGGCTATGGAACTTGGGGAGGAGGGCGGTTGGTTACACAGGGGCTGTAGTGGCAGTCTGTGCTCCAGCTGCCTTTGCTGCAGCTCAACCATACACTGGAGCATACTGGTTTGGTCCTCCAGCAGCCTCAGCATTGAATCCTGCCTCCTCTCATCACGCTGCCGCCACATTTGAGCTTCAGCCCGCCACTTACTCTCTTCAGCCCGCCACCTCTCCTCCCGGTCATTTTGCGCTTTTCTACACTCTGACATTATTTGCCTCCACGCATTCGTCTGTGCTCTGTCCGTGTGGGAGGACAGCATGAGCTCGGAGAACATTTCATCTCGAGTGTGTTTTTTTTTCTTTCTAATCTTCACTAGCCTCTGGGAAGGAGAAGATCCTGTGATCATTGAAACACATGCAGCTGGTGGAGAAAAAAAAAGGGACAGCGGTATTTAAAAAGACACATTTTATAAAACAGTGGCTACACTCTTTCAGGGTAAACCTTGCTGTTAACATTACATACATAGCACATGTGCTTTCGGTACAAGGTCGCATTTTGCCTCCCCCCACCGCGTGGCTACCCCCTCAACCCTCCCCCCTCCCTGTGGCTAATAGCAGGGAACATTTCTGTTTAGCCACAGGCAAATAGCCCAGCAGGAATGGGCTCCTCTGAGTGTCCCCTGAAGAAAAGCACTCTATTTCAACCAGGTGACCATGAATTATATCTCACTCTTCTGAGGATAACACAGAGAGATAAAGAACGGATGTTGTTTGAACGCCAGCAAACAAACACTGCAATGCTTTGTTGTACAATGATTCCTGAGTACGTGTTACTGGCCTGGAGTGGTAAAGTGTCCTACCATGAAGGACGCAATAAGGCTGCCCTCCCCAGAAACCTTTTGCAAAGGCTTTGGGAGTACATCCAGGAGAGCCGCGAATGCCAGAGCAAAGTAATCCTTTCACATGCTTGCTTTTAAACCATGTATAGTGTTTTAAAAGGTACACTCACCGGAGGTCCCTTCTCCGCCTGCTGGGTCCAGGAGGCAGCCTTGGATGGGTTCGGGGGGTACTGGCTCCAGGTCCAGGGTGAGAAACAGTTCCTGGCTGTCGGGAAAACCGGTTTCTCCGCTTGCTTGCTGTGAGTTATCTACAACCTCATCATCATCATCATCTTCTTCGTCCCCAAAACCTGCTTCCATATTGCCTCCATCTCCATTGAAGGAGTCAAACAACACGGCTGGGGTAGTGGTGGCTGAACCCCCTAAAATGGCATGCAGCTCATCATAGAAGCGGCATGTTTGGGGCTCTGACCCGGAGCAGCCGTTCGCCTCTCTGGTTTTCTGGTAGGCTTGCCTCAGCTCCTTCAGTTTCATGCGGCACTGCTTCGGGTCCCTGTTATGGCCTCTGTCCTTCATGCCCTGGGAGATTTTGACAAAGGTTTTGGCATTTCGAAAACTGGAACGGAGTTCTGATAGCACGGATTCCTCTCCCCATACAGCGATCAGATCCCGTACCTCCCATTCGGTCCATGCTGGAGCTCTTTTGCGATTCTGGGACTCCATCATGGTCACCTCTGCTGATGAGCTCTGCATGGTCACCTGCAGCTTGCCACGCTGGCCAAACAGGAAATGAGATTCAAAAGTTCGCGGTTCTTTTCCTGTCTACCTGGCCAGTGCATCTGAGTTGAGAGTGCTGTCCAGAGCGGTCACAATGGAGCACCCTGGGATAGCTCCCGGAGGCCAATACCGTCGAATTGTGTCCACAGTACCCCAAATTCGAGCCGGCAAGGCCGATTTAAGCGCTAATCCACTTGTCAGGGGTGGAGTAAGGAAATCGATTTTAAGAGCCCTTTAAGTTGAAATAAAGGGCTTCATCGTGTGGATGGGTGCAGGTTTACATCGATTTAATGCTGCTAAATTCGACCTAAAGTCCTAGTGTAGACCAGGGCTTAGAGGCGAAACAACGTTACCAGTTAGAAATCTATGTAATAATTTATTTATTTATTTAAGTTGAAAAGACAATGACCATTTATTTTTATTTTTTGTTTTCTATCTCTTAGCCAGTTTTTGATCCAAAACAATACTGTGTCTTTCTACTCTTGCATAATGACAGGTTTCAGAGTAGCAGCCGTGTTCGTCTGTATCCGCAAAAAGAAAAGGAGTACTTGTGACACCTTAGAGACTAACAAATTTATTTGAGCATAAGCTTTTGTGAGCTACAGCTCACTTCACTGAATGCATCCAATGAAGTGAGCTGTAGCTCACAAAAGCTTATGCTCAGATAAATTTGTTAGTCTCTAAGGTGCCACAAGTACTCATTTTCTTTCTACTCTGTTTCTTTAGCAGCCTGTTGTGAGGGATCTTGTCAAAGGCCCTTTGAAAGTCTAAATAAGTAGCAACTGGTTCTCCATTGTCCACTACCTTGACACATTCAAAGAGTTCTAACAGATTAGTCAGACAGAATTTCCTTTTGCAGGAACTGCTGGTTAAACCCTATCATATTATGATCTTCCAGATGTTTTATTATTCTCTTTACTTTATTGTTTCAACCAATTTACCAGGTACATATGTAAGGTTTACTAGTCTTTAATTCCCTGGATTACCCCTGGAGCATTTTTAAAACACAGATGCAATTTGTATTACTCATCAAAACACCAGTATAGTAGCTGTTTTTAATGAGATTGCTTATTTTAGCTAGCAGTTCAGCTAATTCATACTTAAAACTTCTGCAGACTCTTTACTGTAATCTCATCTATATTTGGTAATTTACTGTTTTTTTAAATTTATCAGTTTGCTCTAGTACCTCTTCTTGCAACCCCTCAGTTTCTAACTGTACCTCATCTTTATTACTAGGAAAGAATAGGTATCTCCCCAGCATCCTCCATGGTGCAAGTGATGCAAATAAATCATTTGGTCTTCCCATCAACGTCCTTAACTTTTCCTTTTAGTTCCTGGTGATTTAGTGGACCAATTCTTGTGCAAGCTTCTTGGTTTGTTTGTTTGTTTGTTTTGTGATATACCTAAGAAATTCTTGAAGTTTGCTTTTATATCTTTAGCACTTTGCTTTTTCAATCCGCTTTCAGAGGTTGTCCACCACAGCCCTTGTTTGGAGCATTTCAGGACACAACATAAAGTATGTGTGTTCAGGAAAGTTCTAGTTCACCTGATCATTTTAAGGGAACATTGTTACATAGACCTTTTTGTTAGACCTATTTTTTTTGTTTTGTTTATGTAATGAGGCACCTCTTGCTAAGGTGATAGGCATAATTTGGAAAGCGATGTATAGAAAAATGTAAATAGAGAGACACCGCAATCTCCTGTAACTAAAGTGATAAAGGCCTCAGTTCTATTTGCCAGGGTCACATGCAGTATACACAGCTTGAGTGATAAATATATAGCCATAGATTCATTACAAAATGTAGAAAGACTCAATACCAATTAATATAGATGGAAATCAAATGATCAGTAAGCACATTCTGATAGGTGAACATGGGACATAAACTGGGAACCACTCCTAACTTGGAAAGATAAACAATGAAATACAAATTCTAGTGAGTTATTTTAAAAATACTTTAGAACATGAAAACTGTGCATAATGAGCTAACTATAGTCCATTTCAGGCAATGGAAAAATTGGGCCCAACACTCAGAATGGGATTGCGACTGAGAGATCTGTATAGGGGAGAGTGGATGGAGAAAAAGCATTCAGTAAAAAAAATGTGATTAAAGAAAAAGTGGAAGGTGATAAACCCAGAGGCTTTGATACAGTTCTTAGCAACAAAGGAACCTGCAGTCCACAAAACTACACTTGATCACCTTGAAGAATGGAGTATGACCATTTTATATTAAAGCAAGTAATTGTATCTTCAAGGTAGAATGCAATAAAACAGATTCTGTGGGGCCTAATTCAGTGATTTTATGGACCCTCTAGGCACCATTTGTACTTGAATAAAGTGAGTGTGTGCATTGAATATTAAATCACCACAATTCTTTGCTATTTGTATTTTCAAAACCATAAATCACTAATATGAAGTCCCAAAGTCTAACTACAGAGCAAAATAAGGACTTGACACCTCCAAAAGCCATATTTATGATTTGTATGAAGTAAAGAGATTTTCTAAGACAAAGTCCTTATTTGAATAGCAAAGGTTTTAGCTCCATTTTTCTGCATGTAGTGTAAATTACATTGTCTCCAGAAGAATCAACTTTTCAGTTACTGTACAATAACCCTTTCTAGTAAGACAAATCCCAAGGGACTTGACAAAATCAAGGGAAACTATTTTTTTTCTGATTTGACTGTCCAAGAGTTTTTATTTGACTTGAGACTATGAATAAAACTCTTCTTTTCCAAACAAAGGCCTACCTGGAAGTGTCTCAGAAGGCATTATCCCAGAACATAGCAGTTCCCCTTACTCAAAGGTTCTTAGTTCACAGTGACCCCAGAAAGAGAGACGATCAGTTACATAGCAAAGCTTCCAATGGGTCAGCTCAAATAGGCTGTTTTTCTCTTACCTTGGAAAGCATTAGGCCCTTATTTGTGCTACAGCAGGGGTTCTCAAACTGGGGGTCAGGACCCCTCAGGGCATCACGAGGTTATTGCATGGGAGGTCGCAAGCTGTCAGCCTCCACCCCAAACCTGGCTTTGCCTCCAGCATTTATATGGTGTTAAATATATTAAAAAGTGTTTTTAATTTATAAGGCGGGTCGCGCTCAGAGGCTTGCTATGTGGAAGGGGTCACCAGTACAAAAGTTTGAGAACCACTGTGCTACAGCATGAAGGTCTCAGTGGGAGGAGCAGCAATGAAGTGGGATGTTAGCCTTTTTTTTTTTTTTAAAGTGTGGAGTGACAGGAAGATCTGGCTAGTTGTTGAACTGAGACGGATATCTTCACATAAATAGAAGAGAGTCTAGTCAAAGTATAATACTGAGACTGGAACACTATCATCAGCCATGTGTGATTGGGAAGACTGCTCAATTTTCCCAGAGTGGGGGGATAGCTCTAATGACTATGGATCTGAATGCTGGAGAGGTTCATGAGTGCCTGTACCAATGAGGACTCACCCTTTTAGGGAATAGGGATCAGTCCCACCCGTGCCTCATTTTCCAGCCCCAAATGATGAATTTAGGCTTGGGTGCATGGGTGTGTCAGATGACCAGAATCTCCTGATAATAGCTGCGGTGGGAGGGCTGGATTTCCTGTGAGGAGTCTATTCCATCACTGAGGAGGAGAGAGACCTGAAGGGAATCCAGGGTTAGAGAAAACTGAGGGAAAGGCCTCGCTGGAGATACCTGCAGTGAGGGGCAGGAGTTTTAAGAGAAGGGTCACCAGATGTCCCGATTTTATAGGGACAGTCCCGATTTGGGGGGCTTTTTCATATATAGGCACCTATTACCCCCTACCCCTATCCCAATTTTTTACACTTGCTCTCTGGTCACCCTATTTAAGAGAAAGAGGCTTGTGGAAATGCCAGGCAGCAGGACCAGGAGTTTGGAAAAGAAAGGCTGACCTCAACAAGGGGCTGGAGAAACTGTAGAGTCAGAACAAGACATTTTCTCATTTAAAGTTGATACTTGAAGTGTGTTATTTTAGTAACACAGATGCTAAGAAGGGTCTGTGTGTTTGACTTGACAGCAAGGAAGTGCAGTTTTTGAGAAACCCAAGCATGGGAAACACTAAGTAGGAGTGGAGTCCTATATTGTTTTGGTATATAAAGCCATCTTGTGCCTTAACTATATATCTACTTACCTTCATGTTGATGGGAAAGTATGAACTGGCTGAGGGTAGGATGGTCAAATGGATAGGAACTGGCCTGGGACCATATGTTAAATTCCTGGCTCAGCCCCAGACTTCCTTTGTGACCATGGGCAAGTCGCTTAAGCTATCCTGTGCTTCAGTTTCCCATCTGTATAATGGGGATAGTACTTCCCTACCACACAGTGTTGTGAGGACAAAATCCAATAATGATTGTGAGGTGCTCATGTTCTATAATGATGGGAGTCAGATAAGTAGCTAAGTAGACACATTTCTAGGTGATTTTCTTTTATTTCCTTTTTTTTTGAGCTATTTTAACAATTTCCTCCCTAAAATATTCAGATCTGTGAGCCAAAGAATGATGCCATTAAAGCACGTTGAATTTTGATGCTTAGCAAGTAAATGACCCTTGGGCATTTCCCTCTCCCCAAAGTACTCTTCATTATGGGCCTGATTCTAATGGGGTTGGTTGAGAAGGCTCAACAACTCACAGGATCAGGCCCTGTATGATGATATTGCCACTCAGCTGTGTTTTTTTTAAACTGTTTTCCACTAATGATGAGGCAGCTTGTTAATCTGAGTTTGTCAGGGAAAGCATATGGAAAGTGGCCAGTTTTGTTCATTGTATTTTTGTGCTGCATCACCTAAAATGATAACAAAATGTAACCTGTCACACAGCATTGGTGCAATAAAACAAAACACACATATTCCTCTAAAGGAAATAAGGGTGCCAAAGCTAAATAAACACAATATGAGGTTTGGGACTTTTTAAAAATTGCCTGTTACCTCATTGCCCAAGGTCACCCTTGTCAGACCAGTGGACTGACAGTTCTCTAGAGTAACATAAAACCATTAAGTTGCTCTTTGATCTTGCACCTTCTTTAGAACATTTTAATCAATTAACCATAAAGCTACTCAGCTTGTCTTATTTACTACACATAAAACTACTTTGGTCTGGCTGACACGTTACTACATTATAGATCAAAGATAGTAAGAAACTCTACATCCAACCAGGATAATTATGAGCCACTTTTCAGAACCTCTTAGATATACTTTTATCCTAGGGATGGAGGAGAACAGCATTTTGATCTAGAGTGAAATGAACAGCTTCATGAGTGTTTAAATAGGTAGCCCAAACTGATTTATGCATGATCTAGTTGTTATTGGCTGGGGTTGGGGTTCAGGACTAGCTAGCTTAGCCTGAACAGAGTCTATTTTAAACACTGACAATATATATAGTTGATAAAAATAGAAAACATTTCCTAGTGCATATGAGCACCCATCTCTTGTTTAATACAAAAATCAGTTCAGTGTTTGAATACTCATGTACTGGGGCACAGGTAGTCCCATTAGTCCAGTGGTTCTCAAACTTTTATACTGGTGACCCCTTTCACATAGCCAGCCTCTGAGTGCAACTCCCTCTTATAAATTAAAAATATTTTTTAATATATTTAACACCATTATAAATGCTGGAGGCAAAGGAGGGTTTAGGATGGAGGCAAACAGCTCACGACCCCCATGTAATAACCTCATGACCCCATTTGAGAACCCCTGCATTAGTCCATTAATTAAAATTTGATAAAGTAATCAGGTGTGACATTGTTTTCAGGCTTTTAGGCCAAAATTTCAAAGGCCACACTTGTGTATACAGAAGACTTTCATCTACAGAAGAATTACTGCAGTCTCAGTGAATATTCTCACAGATTGGAGAGTAAAAAAAACCAAACCAAATCCTACATTAAAAATAATCTGGTTTAGAATGTTTACATCATTCTTTATGGCCAAGTCCTGGAATCAGTTGACTGTCCAAGCTGCTCACCAGCGATCTCTGCGTGGGAACCCTCCTCCCATTTGAATCTGCTCAGCAGCCACTACTCTACTCTTTCTTGTGGGATTGGGGAATGGTGAATGGACCAGTGTAACTATAGATTCATCAGCCCTACCCCACTTCTGTCCCGCACCCCATCTTACTGCATGCTGAGGTACAAAATTAAGGTTGCTGACACAACAGTATTTCTGCTCCCTTGTGCATCTGCATTAGAATATGGTCTTTACATCTAGAACTATCAAGAAGTCTGAGGGAGTGAGGTGGAGGAAAATTTGGCACTAAATTTCCTTATAACTAATCAAAAGGCATTCCTTGAAACATCCAAGTGTACAGGACCATGATGTAGAGAGCTCTTTGCAATCACTATTATTCTGTGGGAGATGACACCCAGCATCCATGATCTCTAGATTTTAAAACTGATTCAAAAAAATGTGGCAGGAAAATGGGAAGGTAGGAAACCTTGCTACTGTAATCGATAGCTGACATTTCCATGCAGTATTTTCAGCCACTCTCGCTTACCTTCAATTACAACTCAAAATTGATTTCTCTGAACATTACTCCTCCTTTGAGTAAACTGGCTCTCTACTGATGCTTGTCATCACCATTTTAAGAACTGATAAATGAGAATTAATAGGCTTATGAATACCATGAATAAAATGCTACTTGATAGATTTTATTTCTCTATCTTCTTAACAAAGAACAATGTTCTTAGCTCTCAGAACATGGGGGAGAATGTTGTTAATAAGAACATAAGAATGGCCACACTGGGTGAGACAAATAGTCTATTCACCCAAGAGTCCTGTCTTCCAACTGTGGCCATTGCCAGAGGCTTCAGAGAGAATGAACAGAAGAGGGCAAGTCATTGAGTGATCCATCCTGTCATCCAGTCCCAGCTTCTGGCAGGCAGAGGTTTAGTGACACCCAGGCAATCAGGTTGCCTCTCTGACCATCTTGGCTAATATCCATTGATGGATCTATCCTTCATGAACTTATCTAATTCTTTTTTGAATGTAGCTATATTTTTGGCCTTCTCAACATTCCCTTTCAACGAGTTTCACAGGTTGACTGCACATTGTGTAATGAAGTACTTCCTTCTGTTAGGTTTAAATTCTGCTGCCTATTAACTTCATTGGGTGACCCTGATTCTTGTGTTACATGAAGGTGTAAATAACACTTCCTCATTCACTTTTGCCACACCATTCATGATTTTATAGAACTCTATCATATCCCCCATTAGTCATCTCTTTTCCAAGATAAACAGTCCTCATCTTTTTAATCTCTCCTCATATAGGAGCTGTTCCATACCCCTAATCATTTTTATTGCCCTTCTCTTCTTTTCAGATGGGGGCAACCAGAACTGCATGTAGTATTCAAGGTATGCACATACCATGGATATAGATAGTGACATCATGATATTTTCTGTCTTATAACCTATCCCTTTCCTAACATTCTATTAGCTTTTTTGACTGCCACTGCACCTTGGCTTCAAATTTCGCTACCTCACTGTTCACCTCCTCTTCCAGGTCATTTAAGAATACATTGAACAGCATAGGTCCCAATACAGATTCCTGGGAGATGCTGCTATTTACCATTTTCCATTGTGAAAACTGACCATTTATTCCTACCCTTTGTTTCCTATCTTTTAACCAGTTACCTGTCCATGAGAGGACCTTTCCTCTTATTCCATGACTGCTTATTGTGCTTCAGAGCCTTTGATGTGGGACCTTGTCAAAGGTTTTCCAAAAGTCCAAGTATACTTGGATCAACTGGATCACCCTTGTCCACATGCTTGTTGACATCCTCAAAGTATTCAAAGAGATTGGTGAGGCATGATTGCCCTTTACAAAAGCCATGTTGACTCTTCACCAACATATTGTGTTCATCTATATGTCTGACAATTCTGTCTTTACTATAGTTTCAGCCAATTTTCCTGGTACTGAAGTTAGGCTTACTGGCCTGTAATTGCCGAGATCACCTTTGGAGCCTTATTTAAAAATTGGCATTATGTTAGCTACCTTCCAGTTATTTGGTATAAAGTATGATTTAAGCGATAGCTTACATACCAGAGTTAGTAGTTCTGCAATTTCATATTTGGGTTCCTTCAGAACTCTTGGTTTTATAATAACCTCAAAAACCTTGGTCCTATTGACTGTAATCCTTTGTACCGTTTATCAATTTGTTCCAAAACTTCCTCTATTGACACCTCAATCCGGGCTAGTTCCTCAGTTTGGCATCCAAAAAGAATGGCTCAGGTGTGGGAATCTCCCTCACATCCTCTGCAGTGAAGACTGACACAAAGAATTCATTTAGCTTCTCTGCAATGGCCTTATCTTCCTAGAGTGCTTATTTAATACCTTGATAGTCCACTGGCCCCACTGATTATTTGGCAGGCTTCATGCTTCTGATGCACTTAACCCATTTTTTGGTGGTTAGTTTTTGTGTCTTT
Organism: Chelonia mydas; assembly: GCF_015237465.2. Classification (NCBI taxonomy): domain Eukaryota; kingdom Metazoa; phylum Chordata; order Testudines; family Cheloniidae; genus Chelonia; species Chelonia mydas. The sequence goes on from NC_057852.1 coordinate 108,906,921, forward strand.
TGCTAGTTGCTCTTCACATTCTTTTTTGGCCTGCTGAATTATACTTTTACAGTTGACTTGCCAGAGTTTATGATCCTTTCTATTTTCCTTAGTAGGATTTGACTTCCAACTTTTAAAGGGTGCCTTTTTGCCTCTAACCACCTCATTTACTTTGCTGTTTAGCCATTGTGACTTTTTTTTGGTCCTCTTACTTTTTTTTGAATCAGGGGCACAGATTTCATCTGAGTCTCTATTATAGTATTTTAAAATAGTGTCCATGCACTTTGCAGGCATTTCACTCTTGTGAGTGTTCCTTTTAATTTCCATTTAACTAGCTTCCTCATTTTGTGTAGTTCCTCTTTTTGAAGTTAAATGCTACTGTGGTGGGTTTCTTTGGTATTTACCCCCCAAAGGATGTTAAATTTAATTACCTTATGATAGGTATTACTGAGCAGTTCACTTATTTTCACCTCTTGGACCAGATCCTGTGTTCCACTTCGGACTAAACCCAAGATTTGCTTCTCCCTTGTGGGTTCCAGGACTAGCTGCTCCAAGAAGTAATGATCGATAGAGTCCTGACATTTTAATCTCTGCATCCCGTCCTGTGGTGACAGGTACCCAGTCAATATGGGGGTAGTTGAAATCCGCCATTACTGGTTTTTCAGCCTGATCATTTCACAGTCATTGTCACCACCCTGGTGTTTGGTAGTATATTCCTACTTCTATACTCTTATTATTGAAGCATGGAACTTCTATCCATAGAGATTTTATGGTACAGTTTGATTAATTTAAGATTTTTACTATATTTGAATATATTTAAGTTTTTTACTATATTTATTCTTAATTTTCCCTCTCTCCAAACTCCTCATATTTCTGTAATTTAAATTCAAATTTAAATTCAGAAAATGTAAGATGGGGAGGTTTTCTGTGAGACTGTTTTACATTGTAGAGTTACTGGTGCTAGACATATTTTGTTTTAATTCACATGTGCTGAAGTTTGCTTTGGATTTGAACAAACCTAAAAAGCCAAAGTGAAACTAAATCAAAACTACTGTTATACCTGCTTTTGAGTCTAAACCATGCAAAACCTTTTTTGTTTTGTTTTTTGTTTTTCAACTGAAATCATAAATCATCCCAGGTTCATCAAATGGGTTGCAAATATAGACAAATTTGGGCCAAGTTTCAGGTTTATAGCAAAGCTTGAAATCAGGAAAGAATTTAGATTAGTTTCAGGTTTCATTACACAAGTCTTCAGGTTTCATTACAGAAGGTTTTACACAGTTTTGATCCCTTATATAACTAAAATAGATATGCTGTCACCCAGCGTGAACTACAGTGTGTTCTACACAGAAATGTTGCACAGTCAAGATGGATTAGGTTAAACTTCCGGACTCCTAGTTATCTTGAATATCTAATCATACTTGCTATTGTTCAGACCTACTCAGGGAAATCTAAAAGCATGAAAGTTCACTTCTGGAAAAATAAATGTGAACGTTCCACCCTGATATGAATATAACTAGAGAGAGTTATGATATTACAAGGACAATCTGTTTTCTGTAACCATTTATTACTGAATCACAGTGAAGTCCTTTTTTTTATTTAATTTTAAAAAAATGACCTCACTATAAGCAATTTCACTATAGTAGAGTCTGTTTACCCTCCCTCACTTCCCCTTAAAGTTGCTCTAGTATCTAGTAGTGTCGTTTTGACCCCTATTCCTGGAGCAGGACACCAAAAAACCTCTTCACTCCTTTGGAAAGGACCAACAAAGTTGAAGCATGTTCTTTTTTTCGCTTCCCTGGGATCTTAGGCAACCCCAGGACCGGGGGACAGCATGATCCTTCTCTTTAGTCTCCTGAAAGTGGAGCAACAAAAAGATCTTCAGTTCAGGATCCCCAGGGGGTAGGGTTGCCAGTTTTGGTTGGACATATTCCTGGAGGTTTCATCACATGACATAATCTTTAAAGACTAAATCTTTAACTCCTGGAGACTCTAGGACAATCCTGGAGACTTGGCAACCCTACCAGGAGGAGCAGCATACAGTTGTATACACTGAAATCTTTACTTTAACTCAGCTTCTAGCACACAGAAACTTTAGTGGCTTCTGGCAAGTTAAGCTGGGTTCATAGCTGCTTTGCATCACTGGAGCAACTCAAAGCAGCTTGAGTATGGCTAGTGAATCTGACCCTAGGTTTCTTATTTCCTTGTTCTTAATACCCTGGTTCATCTGTATTTAATGAGCTTATTAATTACCTTGTGGAATTCAAATAGCTTGTGGTCACTAGTTCCAAGTGTTCCTTTAATTTCTCTATTCTTGATCAATCAATATGAAGTTATTTTCTGAAACCTAACAAAATTGCCTTCTGCATAACTTGGAACTCTTTGGCTGTATTTATTACCCAACAGCGAGCCTGGTGGTTAATTCCCTCACGAGTACAGTATGTTGTAGCTTGAAGTATCTTTAGAGTGTGTACCTCTTTCCCCCATTCTCATTTTCCTTTTCTCCTGCTGATCTGTAGTGGGTACCCATAATTTGTTTAACTTTTTGGTTTTTATTCCTTATGCCCATATATAAAGAATGTATTTGACTGTGTTTGATGTTAATGAGAGAATAAGAAATCATGGCACATGAATTATATCTTTACCTGACTTATGAGATAGGGAAAACACGTAACAAAGCTAAAAAGAAAAAAGGGATTTAATATATTGGGACATAGAACAAATTTTTCCCTGATCCAAGTGCACAGGCAGGAGATACAAACTAGGTGCTGCAAAAAAGGCAATTCTGAGAAGTAGTTCTGGAAGTCTCCTTATTTTTCCACAGTTAAACTACATGGGCTGCATAATGGAAAAAATCTTTTGGGGAATCCAGATCAGTGCTATGCCTTCTTAATAAAATTCAGGAAGAGAGTAGTAGACTTAGTAAGGACTTTGAGGGAGAGACTCTGAGGGAGACACCTAATGAATAGTGAGAAACAATAGCGAGAGGTAGCATCTTGGTGAGCTGTAGGACTTTACATTTTGGTTTTTTTGCTTTTTAAAATATATGAATATGCACTGATAGACATAAATAAAATGCTTGGGAAAGAGTTACTATACTGCCTTCCTAGTTATAAGAAGAAAAAGAATTCTAGTCTATTATACATGTTATCTGCTACTGTGCATAGCTGGAACTGAGAGTCAACTGAGCTATGCACTCCTTCTCTTCCCCCCGCCCCAAAGTAAGTCCTCTGTTCCCTAAATGGTAGTGCACCCTGGAAAAAGAGCATAAATAAAAGTCTCTACTGCTTTTGCTGGACGTCCTGAATTTAGTGTAAGGCAGCTAATGAGATTAAACAGGGAGGCTCAGTACAGCACTCTCATTGGCTGGTTTACCTCTGAGGCAAAATGAAATGTAAAGACATTGCAAAACTTAGAGGGCAGAAAACACTGAAAAGATCAGCATGCTGAAATGAAGCTATGCACCTGAGAAGCAATTCTGAAGCCTGTTCCCAAGGGTGAGAATTCCTGCAGCATGGGTATCACTCTGCAGACCTGGAGCAATTTTGTGGGAATGCTAGAAAGCCAAAGGTCGGGGTGCCGTTCAAGGGATGACAGTTTTTTCTCAGACTGACAAATGGCTTTCAGCACTGACCAAATAAGTTTCCTCGGGACATGTTCTTTTGCTGGCTATCACCCCATGGACACTGGCCAGAACAGAAGCAGCAGGAACCTGCAACCCTGAGTTAATCTCATGAGAATAGTGAATATAGCTGTTAACTCTTTATTTGGGTTGCTTTTTCCCATCTGTGTTTTATTACACTGGAGTGAGGAATTTCTTACCTGATAATTTTCTTTTTTTAGCAGCTTCTCCCGATTTCATTACTCATGGACTAAAGCCCCCAACTGTGGAATTCGGAGGCAGCCCATTGTTGCTGGAGGCTCCTCCCTTCAGCTCAGGCTACCAGAAGAGCTCGATTGTAGCTGAAGAAACACTATGCAAAACTGTATATAATTCTGCCTTTCAAGAAATTTTCTATTCTGGTCATTTACCAGACTATCAGGGTGGGTTGAATTCAGAGAGAAGTGCTAAAAGAAAAAAAAATTACCAGGCAAGATATTTCTCATTCTGTTGCAGTTTTACTCCTCTTTCATTACCCATGGGAAGAAGCAAGCAATAAATCCTGGAATTAGGGAGGGAAAGGACAATCAGAGTTTAAATATTATACTACAATAATAGGCAGGAATGGAAGTCCCTCCCCCCGCAAATAAAGCAAGAGCTTTGTAAACTAAGGAGTTATGTGGGAACTGGAATCTGGAAGCACCTTCCTATCAAAGGATGCCTTTGCAGAACAATGGTAACTTTACAAAATGTTGTCTGATCAGGCTCATATATTTTTTCTTCCAGTGACTCTAGGGACTGCTGTGAGTAGTTTCCCAGATGCCTAGCATGCCAGCTGGTGTATGATTTTTACATCTTGCTATCAGCAACCTTGAGGCCATAAGGCCTTGGCATTTTGGATAGAATGAGATGAATAGGATACAACTGGCATATGTATTCCATATGTTTGAGATGCGTCTTTAGAGCTCTAAGAATGTCCACTTATGCCACAACCTTCCAAGAGTTAGACCAAAATGACTGGAGAACTGTTTTCCAGGAATTGTGGAAAGAGGAATTTATCTTGACCAGAAAGATTTCTGGAGCTATATGAATAACATTTTCTGTATACAAAGGCAGTGAAATTCTTGTATGACGATGGAAACTAATTCCAAAATGTTCCTTTTGGAGGTAATGGCAACTCGAAAGGCCAGCCACATCTTATTGTCTCATTTGTCATTGTGATTAAACATGATCAGGCCCCCATTTTGCTGGGCACTGCAATGAGTTTTTTGTTTCTTCTCACACCTGAAATGTAAATTTTACCAGATCAATGAATGAAATCCTGTTTGAGTTCTGTCTGGATACCAAATTATATGACAGGCTAATGGAGACTCCATGCTGAACAACACTTCTTTTCCAATGCCCAGGCTGTTAACTGTAGGTGTTCCCAGTCTGGATGACAGAGTCCCTTCTTCAAGAGGTCTTTGTTTTCTTCAGGTATAACCTGGGATCCTTGGTTGTCTAGCAAGTCCAAAGTGCCTTCTGGGCCAGTGGAGGATTAAAAGGAGGACAACAACTCACCCTTTTTCCTCTCTTCTGTATCCTATATATCAGGAGTGGCCAAACTTACTGACCCTCTGAGCCGCATATGATAATCTTCGGAAGTTTGAGAGCTGCAAGACACAAACAACCTTTACGCATGCATTTAAAAAAATATTAACATCCTACTTACTGTATCATGGCTAATTACTGCTAGAGCTATAGGCCTTGTGGGTCTCCATCCTGGTAAAAAATCTTTGGAAATCTGGTTGATATGTTGTCAAGGCAGTATGGAGGCGCTCGTTTGGATGTTGATTTATAAGGACTGCACGATGTTTCGATTTTACGAACTTCATCACGGAGTACAGCAATTCACAGCAGTATGTTGTACCAAAAATTGAAATGAATCACACACTAGTCTTGGTGCCCCATTATAGGGGTGAAGCCCCAACTCTTGCCACCCTGTTAAGGGGCTGAAGCCACGAACAGTGGCTCGCCCTGCTGCAGGGGGAAGCCCCAATCCTCACCCCCTGCCACCATGTAGCTGCAGCCGCGAGTGCCCGCTCATCTCTTCTCCTCCCCCACGGGGAAAAACCTCAAGCTCTGCAAGCCGCAGTTGATCCCTTAAAGAGCTGCATGCAGCTCACAAGCTACGGCTGCTATATATGAACTGTCTTGAAAGGCGGCAGATTCTTTTCTACCAGGACATTATTTCCATTGCCATGGCGAAGGTTTGACCTCGGGTTACTCCCAGGTTTTGGAAGAAATATAAATACTCATGCCTCAGTCATTAGCCAACCCCTATTGGGAAGCAGAAGGAAACTTCTCTGAAAGCAACATAATTGCCCACTACTTGGGTGTCTTGCACCTTTTACTGATACAGCTGGTAGTGGTCACTGTCATAGACAGGATACTGGACTAGATGGCAAATTAGTCAGATACCCTGTGTGCATGGTTGTGGGGTTTTGTTTTTCTTAAGACATGCCCTGACAGAGGTGAAAGGATGTGTATTGTGAAATTTTGGATATTTTCTAAGTATGCTTGCTTTCATAGAGCGTATGCAAGGCTCTAGAGTGGAAATTTGGTTGGCTTTCAGCATGTTGTTTAACCTTACTAGCCCACAAAAAAGCATTTATGTGTTGTATGAGAATGATGCCTAATTTTGTATTGCACCGAGTGCATAGTTCTAGGTCCTCAGAAGGACTTTCAGCAGGCACATTTTGAAAATCCAACTCAATGTTAGAAGTAAGGACTGCAGCTAGTGTGCTTACCTGCTAACTTAACCCCCCCAGGCAGTCTAATTAGTGCAATGAGGCCCCAGTTGAGCTGCCTGATTAGCGAATCCACCTCACTGGCTGAGGGGATCAGCAGACCTGCTATTAAAACCAACAGCAGCAGCAGCAGTGTGCTGGCTGGGCTTGGCTCAGTCTGAAGGAGATGGAAGATGTAATGAAGAATACTGAAACCAGTCTAGAAAATGATGAAAGAAATAGCGGAGGAGAAGACTGGTCACAGGTTAGGAAAAAGAAAAGGGTGGACAAGCTAGAGCTAAACAAAGAAACAACAGACAGAAAGACAGGAAAGAGTAAAGAGAAAAATCTAACTGTAATAATAATAAAAGCACTTGTCAAGGATGTGAATCTAGGGGATATAAACCCTCTGAAAGTGGCAGAGTGGGTTAAAAAAAGTGCTGGAGAAATAGAAAGAGCTAGAAAGTTATATGGAGGAGATCATTTGATCAAACGTAAAAGCAAAGAACAAATGGGAAAACTCAAGATTAAATTATTAAGCCCTCGTCTACACTAGGACTTTAGGTCAAATTTAGCAGCATTAAATCGATGTAAACCTGCACCCGTCCACACGATGAAGCCCTTTATTTCGACTTAAAGGTCTCTTAAAATCGATTTCCTTACTCCACCCCTGACAAGTGGATTAGCGCTTAAATCGGCCTTGCCGGGTCGAATTTGGGGTACTGTGGACACAATTCGACGGTATTGGCCTCCGGGAGCTATCCCAGAGTGCTCCATTGTGACTGCTCTGGACAGCACTCTCAACTCAGATGCACGATTGCCTGCCATTGCTCTGACGCAGGGAGGGGCGACTGATGACATGGTTTACAGGGTTGGCTTACAGGGAGTTAAAATCAATAAAGGGGGTGGCTTTACATCAAGGAGTATTTCAGGCAGGACTTCACGGAGGGTTCCAATAAGAAATGGTGCACCTAAGTTATTGTTCTTATTGGAACAAGCAGGTTGGTCTGGCCTCTGATTGATACATGGCTAGATTTACCTCGCTGCACCTTCTCTGTGAGTGACTGCAGTGTGACCTAGACAGGGGGCGGGGGCGGGGTTTGCAAATGAGTACAAAACAAATCTGGTCTATTTCTTGTTTTGATACACTCCATCTATCTTTTACATCTTTGGCTGGCAGCAGACGGTGCAGAAGGACTGCATGCCATCCACATCTCCTGGCTGCTCGGCAGAAGATGGTACAATAGGACTGCTAGCCATCCTCATCTCTTGCCTGCCCGGCAGAAGATGGTGCAATAGGACTGCTAGCAATCCGTATCGCCTTCCTGCTCACCGTAAGATGGTTCAATAGGACTGACTGCAGGACTAAAGAGAATGACCTGATCAAGTCGCTCCAAATTTAGTCCCTGCGCCCATGTCTGCCCAGGCGCTCCTGATCGACCTCACACAGGCGACCAGGAGCACCTCGGACATGACGATGACGGCTACCAGTCCTACTGTACCGTCTGCTGCCATAAGGCAATGGGTTGCTGCTGCTGTGTAGCAATGCAGAACCACGTCTGCCAGCACCCAGGAGACATACGGTGACGGTTACCTGAGCGGGCTCCATGCTTGCCGTGGTATGGCGTCTGCACAGGTAACCCAGGAAAAAAGGCGCAAAACAATTGTCTGCCCTTGCTTTCACGGAGGGAGGGAGGGAAGGGGGGCCTGACGATATGTACCCAGAACCACCCGCGACAATGTTTTAGCCCCATCAGGCATTGGGATCTCAACCCAGAATTCCAATGGGCAGCGGAGACTGCGGGAACTGTGGGATAGCTACCCACAGTGCAACACTCCGGAAGTCGACGCTTGCCTCGGTACTGTGGAAGCACTCCGCCGAGTTAATGCACTTAATGCACTTAGAGCATTTTCTGTGGGGACACACACACTCGAATATATAAAACCGATTTCTAAAAAAATGACTTCTATAAATTCGACCTAATTTCGTAGTGTAGACATACCCTAAGAAAACTGAAATTAAGCGGCCAACTGCTTAAGTAGTTTATGGCGACAAGACAAGTTGTATATGGGTTGCCATACAAAATGAATGAAAATGAAGTAAAGGAAGGTTTACGGGATGATACGGTATTATATGCTAATTAGCTAATTAGCAAAAGAGGAAGGGGAAAAAGACATCAACAGTTGTGTTAATTGCATTTAAAGGAGAAACCCTTACAGATAGGGTAACAATAGGATATCAGATTTTTTTTTTTGACAAAACCATATATCTCACCCCCAGTGAGGTGCTACAGATGCCAAAGGTTTGGCTGTGTGGCAGATATATATAAAGGGAAAATTAGATGCAGTAAATGGTGAGAACAGCACTCCTGTGACGATTGTGTGGAAGGGACAGAATTAGAATGTAGCAATTTTGGAGGAAAGCACAGTGCAGCATCTGGAGGTTTTATAGCAGCAAAACAAGCAAGAGCATTACAAAAAACCAAAAATTTCAAATAGAATATCATATGTGGAAGCCACTGGGAGACATCTAAGACTAAAAGGAGATAAGGAAAGGAAACTCAGTAAGGAGAAAGAGCTAAATACACAACAGAGTAAATCAAAGGACAATATGAGTGATACAGTGAAAATAGAAGACACTATGTATAGACAAAGAGAGGTTGAAGTAATAAAACTTCCAATCACAGACAGAAAAAAACAGAGAAAATGAAAATTGTACTTAAAGTACAAGTAGCAGAAAAGTACCTAAGTGTTAGCAACTTATGAGTAGAGAGACTCCATGCTTTTTTTAAGTGAAGGAAATCCTGAAAGATAAATAGAATAGTACTAATTATTGACTGTTGGAATGCACATAATCTAATAGCACATGGATAGAAAGTAAAGAAAAATATTCTTGATAAGGATACTAAATCTGTTATCATTTGCATACAAAAAACATGGTTAATAAGAAAACTAGATTTCAGAATCCCAGGATATGGCATCTATAGGCAAGACAGAGAAGTCGGAAGGGGAGAGGAAGTTTGTACATTCCTTAAGGAAAACCTAAATTATCTTGAAATTGAAGTGAAGAAACTTAATGTAGAGTATAACGCTATCAAGATTCCAATGCAGAATAAATCTGAACATATACAAGCCCAGTGGAAAACTGGAGATGAAAGTTTTGACAGATATAGGTGAGTATGCAACAGGCCCATATATTATATGTGGAGACCTAAACAGCCAGAACAGATTGAGCAGACGTGGAAAAAATGGTAAGAATGGCAAATGTCTAGAACAATTAATTGAAGAAAAAATTTTAGTCATACTGAATGATGGTACACCCACTAGGTTTAATGCAGCCAATGGAAATCTCTCCTGTTTAGGCCTCAGAAACGTGTCAAGTAGTATAGCAAGCAAATGCAGCTGGGAAGTCAGTAAAGCGGAGAGAATGGAAAGTGAACATTTCCCAGTACTTATAGTGTATCAAGGTAAAAGCAAGCTTGAGATGGAGAATTCCCCTACTTGGAATATGGAAAAAGCAAACTGGAAACTGTTTAGAAGCAAATGTAATGAAAATATTAATGAACAATGTATAAATAATGACACAGCGGAGTTTAGTAGCACTATATCTGAGGGAATTGTGATGGCAGCAAAGTTAGCTATACCTAAGGTATCAAATCCCCCCACAGGTGGAAACCATATACAATGTTGGAATGAAGAGTGTAAATAAGTAATTAAAGAAAGGAACAAATATAACAATAAGAAAGGAAAAAAATATAATCAATGGTGACGACTTAATGAAATATAAAAGAAACAAGGCAATGGTGCAAAGAGTATTAAAAAAGCAAAAAAAAAAAAAGAAGAAGAAAAGAAAACTGAGAAAGTACTGTGGGAAAATAAAGCTACTAAAACATCAAGGGAAATTGCAGATTCGGAAAACGAATGGAATACCGAGTAACAGCAATTCTATACCAGGCTTCATTATAGAAGGTCAAGGGATTAAAAAGCTGAAATGAAGGAAAAGTGGAAGCCCTAGCAAAAATATTCCACCACATTATTAATGATGAAAGTCAGAATATAGAAATCCATCTGAGGGGAAAAAATATTAAAGAGAATCATAAGATCTGGAAGAGGTGGGAGGAAAATGAGGCTACAATATTAAACAAAAACTTCTGGATGAGGGAACTTCAAAAAAGCTACAGATAAAAGGAAAAACGCTGCACTGTCAAGGATGGCATATGCAATGAAATGCTAAAACAACTGGATGAAGAGAGTCTGAAAATACTACTAAACCTATAAAACAGTACATGGGGACCAGGTGAGTTACCAATGGAGTGGAGACATGTGGTTGTAGTCCCAGTATGGAAACCAGGGAAGCTGTGACAAAGCCCTGAGGCATACAGGACAATTACCCTTACATCATGAGTAAAGCCATGGAAAGAGTGGTGACTGAAAGATCAACAACATATCTAGAGAGAAAGGGATTTATAGACAAAATTGGCAAAGACAATTCAGGAGGGAAAGGAGTACACTGGATCATATAGTAAGACTAGAGACCAAGGCACAGAGACGTATGAGAAATAAAAAATATAGAATAGCTTTCCGAGATATTGAAAAAGAATATGACAAGTTATGGACAGAGGGATTATTGCATAAAATAGCTTCCCTGGGCATAAAAGGATGAGTGTATAGGTGGATAAAGGATTTCTTAAGTAAAAGAACTACGCAGGTAAGAGAAGGGGAAGTCTATTCTAGCATATATACAATCACAAATGGCACTACCTATTTTATTCAATGATCTTCCAAAAAGGATGAGTGCAGGAATAGGTGCATCCTTATTTTACAGATGATTGTGCCTTATGGGCTAAAACCAGAAACAGGTGAGAAGCAAATTAATGAAGCACTTAGAAAAGTGTAGAATGGGGAAACATGTGGGACTTCAACTTTTCAATTCTCAGAACTAAAGGAATGATATTCACTAAAAGAAAAATTAAAAAAGAGCATAAACTGTCTCTCTATGGATAAACAGAGGAAAAAATAGAGCAAAGAGATATAGTTAAAAGCTACAAATTCCTGGGTGTGGCATTTGATAGCAAACTAACATGTAAGGATCACACTGAAAATACTAGAGATAAATGTAAAAGTAAACTCAATCTACTTAAAAGTATTTCCAGAACTATATAGGCCATGGATAAGAAAGCAGTGGTAATGCTTTATAGAGCATTAATAATACCAAATAATGAGTATGGATGCCAAGAGTTTAGTTCAGCATCAAAAACAAACCTAAGGAAGCTAGACTCAACCCAAACCCTGGCATTACACATTGCATGTGGTGCCTGCATCACAACACCTGTGTAATGCAGACAGCTGCTAGTGAGATGCCAGTAGTGTTAAGAAGGAAGTTATTGGACTTCACCTGCTGGGCAAAAGTTATAGGAAACAGTGAAGGTGGAAACACTAAACAAATATACAAAGAATGCTGGGAATTCAGTGGACAACTTGTGGGGAAAACCCCCCAAAATGCTTCAGGTCAATAGGATTAAACTGTGGACAAAGGAGCTAAGAGAAAAGAAAGACATAAAAGAAATGAGCATAAATCACCATGGGAAATTGCATTATGGGTGGAAAAATCACAACCCCTCATGTAAATGTGGAACTATATAACCAGGGTGGCCAAACTTACAGACCCGCTGAGCTGCATACAACAATCTTCAGATGTTCAAGAACCAGGGCACACCTGCCAGGGCTTGTGGCTTCAGCCCCACTCCTGCTGGAGCCCTGGCAGATGTGTCTCACGGGGCTGAAGGCCTGAGACCCCGGTCCCCGCTGGGCAGAAGACTCTACCTCACCACCCTGCTGCAATACAGAGGTCCCAAGCTTCCCCCAATCCCAATCTGCTAATGGAGAATGGGGAGGGCTCCACGAGCTGCTCTTTAATGGTAAACGAGCCACATGCAGCTCACAAGCCATGGTTTGGCCATCCCTGCTATATAATGAAATTAAAAGGGGGAAAAGAAGAGCTAAATGTATTATTTAGCAAATTGATATATATGTGATAAATGGGGAAAACATTGCCAAATATTTACAGATGGGTCTAAAGATGAAAGAAAAAAAAAAAACAACAACCCAGGAGAGTGGGGACAGCATTCTGCATCCCAACACTTGGAATAAAGAAATCCATAAAACTATCAATGTTTTAGCCTTTATGATGGCCAAACTAGCAGGAATAACATCGGTGTTATACTGGATACGTGACCTACCTCCACTGTCATCTTGTCGGATTCACTATCAGGACTACCGGTTATCAAAAATGGAAATTCAGAGAGCAGAAATGATATAATGAATGATATATGGTTACTAACTACAGAACTGGCGCGGATGGGAGTAAACATTGAAATAGCATGGCTCCAAGTGCACGTTGGGATAGCAGGAGATGAGGTGGCTGACAAAGAAGCAAAAATGCTGTTACAAAATGAAAACTGACACACAGATCACTCTAAGTAAACAGGAATTTAAAGCTCTAATTAAAAATGAGCTAAGAAAGGAGCGGCAGGACGTACGGATAAATGAAACAAGGGAGAAAAGATTTCATAGAATCACATTTCATAGAATATCAGGGTTGACAGGGACCTCAGGAGGTCATCTAGTCCAACCCCCTGCTCAAAGCAAGACCAATCCCCAATTTTTGCTCCGATCCCTAAATGGCCCCCTCAGGAATTGAACTCACAACCTTGGGTTTAGCAGGCCAATGCTCAGACGCATGTCCTAGAATAAAAAATTCTAAAAATGTTACAAGAACCTGAAGGAGAGAGTGAGGTAACTGAGCTCTACTCCGACTACGTACCAGATTCTGTGGCTTAAATAGTAACTTTGCCTTAATTAACAAACACAAAGATGGGCTGTGTGAGCCATACAAGGTCAAATAAATGGTTGATCACATCCTCTGGGAGTGGAAAGATGTGATACTGATAAGAGGATTTTGTATGAGAAACTCAGACACCTAAAAGCAACAAAGTTTACATTAATATACCTGGTCAGAGCATTAGGAGAACGGGACACCATTAAGAAGTAATACTATAATTTTTTTAAAATAGTGGGGAGAGAGAGAATGTAACTGTATATCATGAAATCCAGCATCTGGTGGTCATAGACTCAGAACTGAGTCTGTTACACCATTAAATACAAGTAGTATTAGTAGAGTGCTGGCTGCTCAAAGCATTCGCCCACAGCTGTGTTAACTTCTGCTCATGCCTTGTTCCAGTCCCATTCCTGCCTTGTTCCAGCTATTGCCTGATCTATGGATTGTGTATTATTATATTGATTACTTATGAATTCCCAGTTAACACACTAAGGTTTGATAGGTTCTTGTCTCAAGATCAGGCCCAGTATTATTAAAATTACTGTTCGGTTGGGAACCCCAATGTGCACGGTTGAACGACTCACACTTAGGAAAATCCTTTTGTATTTGTAATAGCTTATTAGTACAGTTAGCAAAGTCACCAACAGTGTAACCCAGGAAGGTAGATAGAGATCATACAGAATGTACATTTGAACATTCATATATTCATACCATCCTTTGCAGAACAATCTGAAATGTTGGCCATTATCTTCCTCATCACCATCACCAATGACCACCATCCTGGCACCTCTACATCTCTACCTCCTCAAAAAACACAGGCTGGGATACAACTTTTATAAGGGGTTATACTGATGCCATTATGTCTAATGCATATTTAGTAAGTGTTTCTTCCCTCTGCTTTATTTGTATTTCCTCATCCTACTAACGGTGAGGTGCCTGTATCCTATATGTTAATGTATTAATGATCTGAAATTATTATCATGTACATCAATTCATTGCCATGGTTCACTTGTAGTGAGACATCTGCGGATGTTTCTGTCCAAAAGCTGGTATGAGTTCAATGTTCTTGTGGTTGCCTAGTATAAACTTCCCCTTAAACATACCTTTCCCAATTCTCCAAAACTCAAGATGACTATCAGGCCATTTAACTATGCCACAATTCACAGGCCTCAAGGCCTATGCTAACAGCTTAAACCAATAAATTACAAGATACAGGTCTGTAGGCTCATTGCTTTACTGCCTTAACTTATGCCCATACCTTACCTAGCAAATACCTATACCTATAGGCAACACAGCCCTGTCCCAGCCTCACTCCTACCTCGGACCCAGCCCTGTTCCTGCCTTCTCTGGCTGCAGATAATCCGATTCTGACCCTTGGCTCAAATTCCTGGCTCTGGCTCTGGATTAACCCTTGGTTTTGTCATCTGGCCTCTGACTCTGATTCCATTGTTTTTCCATTATTCTGACCTCAGGTCTGTTTCCCTTCTCCCAATGGTTACTCTGACCACTAGCCCAGCCACTCACTTCCAGGTCCCTAACACTCCAGGGATGAAACTGATGCATAGCACCACCAAATCTAGCCATTGAAAATAAATGGCTACTCATGATCCCTCAGGAAATGATTGCTGCAATGAAGTTTTGGATCTTTGCAAGTTTTTACTACTATGGTAAAATTACAGACAGAGCAATGGCTTTCTTGATCTTTGGTAAGCAATTTTCTGCACTGGGATCTAAAGCTTTTAATTTTGAAGAACTGGTGGCTATGAATCCTTTCCAGCAACTGTTCATTTATGAATGGGTCTGTTTCTGTTGACAGCATACTTATTGGCATGTTGTCTATGCAAGGATATAGGTGCACAATGGGCAACCTATCTCTTGCTGTGACTACCATCAGCCCCTTAAGTCTCTGGGTGGAGAGGGTGGATGTGAAGGATGAGTCTTGCACAGGAATTCTGAGCTCACAGACACACATGCTCTTTTTGTCTTTGTCATGCTGAGGATGTTGTTGGTTGAGAAAAAAAATGTATCTAGGCTTCTTTGGAAGCTTCTGCTCTAGATTTTCTCCCTCTGCCAGTCAATAGTCCAAACCGTAGTGTTGGTAGCAACCAATAGATTGCTATGCTGGCTTTGACAGTGAAGTTTGGGGCTTCTCAGCAATCTCAGCTGCTAATTTCTTCAGCGTTTCCCCCAGTAGCTCCTCAGCTACAAGTTTGTGTACACAAGATATCTGCTTCGGATGCGTGATGACTATTCATGGGTATAACATAGAATCATAGAAATGTAGGGCTGGAAGGGATCTCAAGAAGTCATCAAGGCCAGCCTCCTGCACTGTGGCAGAATCAAGTAAACCTAGACTATCCTCTGAACGGTGTTTGTCCAAGCTATTTTTAAAAAACCTCCCTTGGAAGCCTATTCCAGAGCTTAACTATCCTTGTATTGCACAAGTTTTTCCTAATATCTAACTGAAATCTCAGAGTAAGCCCATTACTTCTTGTTGGACTTCAGTGGACATGGAGAATAATTGAGTACTGCCCTCTTTATATCCCACCCCCACTATATTTGAAGACTGTTGTCAGGTACCCTGTTAGTTTTCTTTTCTCAAGACTAAACATGCCCAATTTTTTTTAACCTTTCCTCATAGATCAGGTTTTCTAAACCTTTTTTTTTTCAGTTTTGTTGCTTTCCTCTAGACACCCTCAAATTTGTCCACGTGTTTCTTAAAGTGTGGCACCCAGAATTGGACACACTACTTCTGTTGAGGCCACATCAGTGATGAGTACAGCAGGACAATTAGCTCCCGAGTCTTACAGATGACACTTCTGTTAATGTACCCCAGAATTATATTAATCTTTTTCACAGCTGCATCTCATTATTGACTCATTCAATCTGTGAACGACTATAACCCCCAGGTCCTTTTTCAGCATTACTACTACCTATCCAGTTATTCCTCTCTTTGTAGCAGAGCATTTAACTTTTTCTTCCTAAGTGGAGTACAGTACTTTGCACTTGTCTTGAATTTAATCTTGCTGGTTTCAGTCTAGTTCTCCAATTTGTCAAGTTGACTTTGAATTCTAATTCTGTCTTCCAAAGTGCTAGCTTGGTGTCATCTGCAAACTTTAAAAGCATACTCTCCACTCCATTATTCATGTCATTAATAAAAACATTGAATAGTACCAGACCCAGGACTGACCACTCCAGGACCCAACGTGGTATGCCCTTCCAGTTTGACAGTGAACCATTGGTAACTATTCTTTCATACAGCTTTTCAACCAGTCGTGTACCCACCTGGTAGTAATTTTGTCTAGACCACATTTCCTTATGAAAACGTCATATGGGTTTATATCAAAAGCCATACTAAAATCAAGATACATCACATCTACTGCTTCGCCGCATCCACTACACGAGTAACAGTGTCAAAGAAGGAAATTAGGTTCCGTTGGCATTATTTGTTCTTGACAAAATCCATTCTGGCTATTTTTTTTAGCACTATTATTGTCAGGTGCTTACAAATCAATTGTTTACTAATTTTTTCCAGTATCTTTGCAAGTATCCAAGTTAGGATGACTGGTCTATAATTCCCCAGAACCTCTCTGTTCCCCTTACATGGCTTCCTTGGAGCCACCAAGTTGGAATCTATTGCTAGTCACATAACACACGAAGGCTGAGACAGAACCTGAGACATCTCTCTCTAAGCAAGGATCATACCTCTAAATAATGAGCCACTTGTTTGTTACAAAGTAGGCTAAATATATGAAACCTTCGGTCTGAAAGGCCATGGGTAAGGCTTTGAAATTACTGTGCAGTGTGTCATCATTCTTTTGGTAGGAAGTCCCCCTCTGAAGGTCTGACAATGTCTTTCACTGGTGGAGCAACTGCTGCACCACCCTTAGGCTCCCAACATTTATGAAATTTCTTTGGTTTTATACAAACATTTTAGTTTAACTTTTAGTTTGATCCGATGTCCTCATTTGGATCTTATGAAAATCTTAAAGGAGGCATTAATGGAAAGACATATCTAATCATGCTTAAACTATTTTATTAATATTAATTAATTCCTTGCAAGCCACTGACTGCCATTCTGGCCTGGAAAAGTCCCATGTTGGTCTTGTGTGTGTGTGCGTGCACGCAGGGGGCATGTGTGGTACTTCTTCCCTTGGCTGTTCACAGGGAGGGGAGGTAATACACTTTCATTCTGGCAGGGGGACCATACATGAGGGGAAGTACTAGTACACATACCTCCGCCACAGAAGTAGCTTGCTAGATGTCCCTGGGAGCCTGAAAGGCTGCCTGCCTGCTCCCCAGGATGGCTAGCACCAAAGTACTGTTGGATCAATCTTGTACTGCTTGGGGCCTTAGTCAGTAAATCTGGATCATTTTGAACATGGGAATGGATTACTCACATACCTCTCTGTAATCTGAAGCTGCAGCTTTTTGGGGAGGGGAAACCTCATGTGCCTTAGTTCTGGTCACAGAACTGAAGTGCTTGTAAGACTTTAGTGTGGAGCCAACCTGTGGAGCGGGGGAGGGATGGAGAGGAAGTCCCCTTTCCCATCTTTCAGAGTCTGAGCCCCTTTCCTTGGCAGAGCAGGGTTTATGGCTGATGACCATAAGAAAACTTCCATTCCACTGCAGTCTGAAATCTGACCTCCTTTCCCTGGCAGAGGGAAGATTCAAGGGCTGAGAGCCAGACAGGCACAATTTCCATTGGGCTGCAGCCTGAGGCAGGGCTGCATAGGAGACACAGGTGTCTCGGTGTGCCCAGACAGGCTTCAGGGTGGGGGAGGAGTAGTGGGCATGGTACAGGGCACACACAGAGAGAAAGACCTGGTGCAGGAGAAAAGCCCCAACAAACACTCCTGCAGAGGGACAAGGTAAAGGAGAAGTGGTTTAGCCCAATGTTCAGTAACTGCCTTGCAAAGGACACACTTACTTTAGCTTTTTGGGAGTCTCTGGGATTTGCAGGACCTACACCTGAGTATCATGAGATTTTGCTAATTCGTGGTGGTGGGAAGGAGAGCTGTGTAGGAGTCTTGCTTCCTTCCCCAGGAACCAGAGGACACACTTCAGTATTGGCAGTGGAGGCAGAGATTGGATCCTTCCAGAGTTTCTCCCCTAATCCACTCTAATCCAGTTCTATTGCAGGACTCAACCCCTGCCCAAGCCAGCTAGCTTCCTCCTTGTCCTCTTTCTCCAAAAACACAGAAGCTCCTGATTGGGCTTCACTGTGTTGGAGTCATGGGTCCTTGGGGCAGGGTAGGGACCCTACCTGCCTGTGTGACTCTAAGCCCCATACCTTGGAAGTGTGAGGGTATCTTTCACCGCCTATGGAGCCTGTAAGTGCTGCCTCATATAGGGAACTGCTTAGATTTAAGCTCAGTGTTTGCAAGACAGCTTGCAGTGTGGGCAGAGGAGTCTGCAAGAAGGTGCTGCAGTGGCAGATCCAGATGGTTAAAACCACCACGCTCCTATTTACCTGATCTGGACAGGAGGAGGAGAAAGACTGTAAATCACAAATGCATGAAAACAAATAAAAATAAAATGTTTTATAACAAAATGACTGACAGAAACGTAGCCGCTAACTTGTTCCACCGCTGGAGGCAGAAAATCTGGTGGCCTGAGCTGATGGGTGGAGCTTAGTGCTGGAATCTCCGGCAACAACTCTGGATTGCCTCCGAATTCCACAGGTGGGGGCATTAACCCAAAGTAGTGACTGAGAAGAGAAGCTGTGCAACAGAATGAGTTCTATTCACTTTAACACTGTTAGTATCCAAGATCCTGGTTGATTGACTTTAGGGTATACATACATAGCCCAACCTGGCTAAAGACCAGAGAGACCTATTTCTAGTTTAGACAACTTGTTTGTACAAGATCTCCCACTCTCAGAAGCTTTTGAAAGGATGAACATTACTGTCTGCTCTCCTTCCCCCTCTCCCAGAAATGTAATATGTACAGTACATAGTAAAGGAGTGGCCTTTCAATTTTACTTTACTCCTGACAGCCTCTGCACAGTCACAACTACCAAGGACGTTTCTTATTCCCAGTCCAGGAATCTTAAGCAGATTGGACGTACAAACTTGGTGTATAAATGTTTCTTTTAAGAGCCAAGAGTCTTGCATGGATCAACTGAGGGATTTTATTTTATGAGAACTGCAAACACATTCCAGGCTCTTCCTTATAAGATGGTCATGCTCAGGCACTGACTCTCACATTCCTAATGACTACAGAAAGAATGCAAGTACCAGTAAGAGTACCCCAAGAGAGGAAAAGAAAGAAGTAAAGGCAATAAATGATGTGGTTGTGAATGGCTCTTACAATAAAAAGCTTTTCTTTAAACAATTATGTTAACAAAAGATAGGAAAGTCAAGTGTGAACCCTTGTAGCAAGAGAGACTTTTTACAAATACATCCATTCTATTAATGATGGCTGAAAGTGTAGTATGAAAAGCCATTAACACATACTTATACAAAACTTTTGAGCTCTTTCTCCACAACCAGTTCCTTCCCCAAACACTCCACTTCCTCTGCTAGTCACTTGACCTGATCCCCAATCCTGCTCCATTCTTTAAATGATTCCTCAAGATTGACATGGTGACTTCCAATCTTCCCCTTTAATGATTCTCTGATTTCTTACCTTTGCTGATTTCCCATCAGGTCCATTGTAGAGTTTCAGGTTGTCTCTGCTGCTGTGTAAAAAAAAAAAAGTGTGTTCTGGGTCTTTCCAGAAAAATAAACAGCCTTCATGACATGACTTTTCCGTGAAGCTGTTGCATAAAAACACCACCATGATACAGGGCTGTACACTGAGCACCCTCATATTAATTGTAGGACCTATAGAACATTCTGCAGAAAGTCCCTGGAGGACACAGGATCAGGCCACTACAAATGGGATGATTCTGGTAATGGCAGCATCCCTAGAAGGCCATGAGGAGTAACTTTGAAGGCAAGGCAGCATTGTTCCTTTAGCAGGGATTAGAAAGGCGTAGTGGGAACAGGAACTCAATTCCTTCATGGCTGGTTGAAGTCCCACCATTGGCAAGTAGTTATATGTATTTAACTCATCCTTTCCACAAGCTACTAAGCATATGATAGCCAATGTCTACAAAAAGGCTTTTAATAGAGAATTCAAGTTTACTTCTGTTATCATTTCAATCAAATGTTTAATAATGACAATGATCCCTTGTTCCATGCACACTGACCTTGCCATCACATGTGAGACAAAGCCAGGAGGTGTGCATAGGCCAATACTAATTAAAACCAATTAAGTGGTATCTATTTGTTTTTTCTTTACAACTTTTAAGAAGAAATTACAAAAAAAGTTTCATTAAAAAAGTTTCATTTTTCTGGCATCCTAATGAAAAGGATCAGAAAATGTGTGTGTGTGTTAATCTTGTTTAGTCCATGCTTGTGGACAGAAATGTAAGTTCTTGATAAAATTGCTAATTGTTTAATCTCCATGATAACTATACCAGATTGAAATGAACCTTGCTATTGGGTTTCTAACTCCTGATTACACATTAAATAATGCAGAGGAAATATTGTGCAGAGGAAATGTCTCCAATAACATTGGCTACAACTAAGCACGACTGCTGAAATGTAGCAACACCTGTGCAATCACACACAGAGCAGTAAGAAGAAGAAAAGGAACAACACACCACACCACAGGAAATGACTTCTTCTGCATTATGCTATGTCATTCTTCAAACACTTTTTTGGCAGCAAAGTACTACTAAATGAAACTTTAAAATAAATCATGCAAATAAACTAACCAATAAAGCTGGTTTTTAAAGATTAACTTTCCAAAATGCGTCTTGCAGTGTATCATAGTTTATTTCAAGAAACCAAGAAAATCCCTTAAATACTGAAGACGGAGGAATGACCTGATACCAGTCTTCAAATATGTTAAAGGCTGTTATAAGGAGGTTGGTGATCAATTGCTCTCCATGTCCACTGTTCTCCATGTCTGCAGCGAGGGAGAGTTAGGTTAGATATTAGGAAAATCTAACTTTAAGGGTAATTAATCTCTGGAATAGGCTTCCAAGGGAGGTTGTGGAATCCCCATCATTGGAGGTTTTTAAGAATAGCTTGGACATACGCCTCAAAGGGATGGTCCAGGTTTACTTGGTTCTGCCTCAACTCAGGGGGCTAGACTTAATGATATTTCAAGGTCTCTTCTAGTCCTACATTTCTATGATTCTATCAAGCATGTAGTAATATCCCAGATGAAGATATTATTTATAAAAGACTAACTCATTTTGCAGTGTGGGAAAGTTATTCCTTTGTGAATAATTATTGTGCTTTTTTGGAGCCTGGAACTTCTGTCTTTGCTTTGGCATCTCAGAAGACAAAGATCTAAAGGACTGATCCTGCAAAATACTGAACACTTCACATAACCAGGACTCCCATGATAAGAAGGCTATGAAGTCAACTATAAATTATTACCTTTTCAGCAGCCAATCATCATCCAAGGTCCTCCCAGGATTTGTAAGTATGCTTGGGTTGTTCACCTCTGAGAATGTTTGGCTGGTTAGAATAGCTTTCCTCTTACCACTTTGGTAAAGGGAAGTCATGGCTCACACCAATCTATTAGAATTCTTTGAGGGTATCAACAAGAATGTGGATAAGGGTGATCCAGTCAATACAGGTTACTTGGATTTTCAGAAAAATCTTTGCCAAGGTCCCTAATGAAAAGCTCTAAACAAAGTAGTCATGGGATAACAGAGAAAGTCCTCTCATGGATCAGTAACTGGTTAAGAGATCAGAAACAAAGGGTAGGAATAAATGGTCTGTTTTTAAAATGGACAGCAGAAAGAAAACAGGGTCCTCCAAGGATCTGTACTGGAACCTGTCCTGTTCAATATATTCATTAATGATCTGGAAAAGGGAGTGAACAGTGAAGTGGCAAAGTTTGCAGATAATCCAAAATTATTCAAGACAGTTAAGTCCAAAGCTGACTGTGAAGTTTCAGAGGGATTTCACAAAACTGGGTGACAGAGCAAGAAAAGGCAGATGAAATTCAACATGGATAAATGCAAAGTAATGCACATTGGAAAAAATAATCCCAAATACATATATATTATGATGGGTTCTAAACTAGTTGTTACCATTCAAGAAAGAGATCTTGAAGTCATGAATAGTTCTCTGAAAACTTCAGCTCAATGCACAGCCGCAGTCAAAAAGGCTAACAATGTTAGGTACTATTAGGAAAGGGCTAGAAAATAAGAGAAAATATCAAAGCCACTATATAAATTCATGGGGCACCCACACCTTGAATACTGTGTCCAGTTCTGGTCACCCCATCTCTAAAAAAGATATAGTAGAACTGGATAAGGTTCAGAGAATAGCAACAAAGATGATCAAGGATATTGAATGGCTTTCCATATGAGGAGACACTAAAAAGTTTAGGGCTGTTCAGCTTAGAAAAGAGATGATCAAGTGGGGATATGACAGAGGGAGACCTATAAAATCATGAATAGTTTGGAAGAAGTAAATAGAGAAGTGTTATTTACCCTTTTACACAATACAAAAGACAAGGCGACACCGGATGAAATTAGTAGGCATCAAGTTTAATACATACAAGAAGAAATACTTTTTCACACAATGCACAATTTACCTGAGAATTTACCTCATTGTCATGGAACATTGTGATGGCCTGGGTTCAAAAAGAGAACTAGATAAGTTCATGGAGGATAGGTCCATCAATGTCTATTAGCCAAGATGGTCAGGGATATAACCCTATGCTCCAAACCTTTGACTGGCAGAAGCCAGGAGGAGAAGATGGGTGGATCTCTCCAAAATTGCCCTGTTCTCTACATTCCTCTGGAAGCTTTGTTACTGGCCACTGCCAGAGCGTAGATACTGGGTTAGATGGACCATTGCTCTGACTCAGTAGGGCAGTTCTTTTGTTCTTATGATATTTGTAAATCAGCAGGTCCAGATAACTTGCATTCAAGAGTTTTAACAGAGCTGGCTAAGGAGCTCGCTAGACTGTTGATGTTGATTTTCAATAAGTCTTGGAGCACTGGAGAAGATCCAGAAGACTGGAAGAAAGCTAATGTCATGCCAATTTTTAAAAAGGGTAAATGGGATGACCTGGGTAATTATAGGTCTGTCAGCCTGACATTAATCTCAGGCAAGAAAATAGAGCAGTTGACATGGGACTTGATTAATAAAGAATTAAAGAAGGATAATGTAATTAATGCAAATCAACATGGGCTTATGGGCAACAGAGCCTGTCAAACTAACTTAATGTCTGTTTTTTTTTAAATGAGATTACAAGTTTGGCTGATAACGGGAGTAGAGCTGATGTGATATATTTTGACTTGGTACAGCATGATACTGACTAAAAACTAGAACAATATAAAAGTAACATGGAACACATTAAATGGATTAAAAGTTGGCTAACAGATAGGTCTCAAAATAGAATTGTAGATTGGGAATTATCAAGTGGGTGTGTTTTGGAGGGTTCCACAGGGATCAGTTCATGGCCCCATGCTGTTTAACATTTTTATTAATGACTTGGAAGAAAACAAAATCGACACTGATAAAGTTTGCAGATGACAGAAATGGAGAGAGTGGTAAATAAGGAAGAGGGCAGGTCACTGATTCAGAGTGTTCTGGATCTCTTGGTAAACTGGGAGCCAGAAAACAACATGCATTTTAATATGGCTAAACCCCCCATATAATCAAGGAAGCAAAGAATGTAGGCTATACTTTCAGGATGGGGAATTCTATCCTGGGAAACAGTGACTCTGAAAAGATTTGGGGGTCATGGTGGATAATCAGCTGACCATGAACTCTGAGTGTGACACAGTGGAAAAAGGGCTATTGCAATCCTGGAATGCATAAACAGGGGAATCTCAAATAGGAATAGAGAGGATATTTTACTTCTATACTTGGCACTGATGTGATTTTGCTGGAATTGTGTGTCCATTTCTGGTGCCCACAATTTAAGAAGGATGTTGATAATTTTGAGAAGGTTCAGAGAAGAGCCATGAGAATTATTAAAGGCTTAGAAAACATGCCTTATAGTGATGGACTCAAAGAGCTCAATCTATTTAGCTTAACAAAGGGAAGGTTAAGGGGTGACTTGATTACAGTCTCTAAGTATCCACAGGGAGAACAAATATTTTCAAATGGGCATTCCGATCTGGCCGAGAAAGGTATAACATGATTCAATGGCTGGAAGTTGAAGTTAGACAAATTCAGATCAGAAATAAGGCATACATTTTTAACAGAGAGAGTAATTAACCATTGGAATAATTTCTCCATCACTGAATTTTTAAATCAAGATTTAATTTTCCTTAAATAAATGTTCTCTAGAAATTATTTTGGGGAAGCTTTAGTCCTTTTTTTATACAAGAGGTCAGACTAGAAAATCACAATGGTCTCTTCTGGCCTTAGAATCTATGTACCTATATTTTCCTAGTAAGATATAAAACCAGGACCTTTTAATTCTCTTGCTGCTCAGAATCATGTCTCCTCTCCCACGACCTTTCTCTGGCTTCCTTCCTTTGTGTACATCATTTTCAAGTGTTTTGCTTGGAGCCTTGGAGCTGAGGACAAACTTCAATCTTTGCACATCTCTGCTCCCATTGCTTCCTAATTGTTTTCCTGCTCTCCGTGTTGCTCTTAGTCTTCTGCATAACTACTTCCTATGCTGTCTTGTCTCAGGCCATACCGTAAAACAGCATTCTGTTTCTTCTGTGCCATACACCTTCACTTCCCTTGTCCACTTTCAAATTTACTTATTTAAAAAAAAAAAAACAACCACCCCCAAAACCAAACCAAACAAACAAAAACCCTTTTCACCTCAGGTCTCCTTGCTGATCAAAATACAGGCTTCTTGTGCTTAACACTAACTCTGTATTGTATCAGTCTGATTAAGATTGCATGGTTGTGGGGCAAGAACTTTGTCTCGATTGTTGCGTACACATAGTACTCTATTAAATTAGAATACGTAGCAATTAACACACTAGATTGGTGTTGGGTTTTACTTTGTTTCTCCCCAAATATTCTTTGCAATGACAGATGTTTAATTAAAGGCTGTTAAACAATTTAACTCCTCAGAAGAACACAAAGAAGAGCTATTAATGAAGTAAATATCTGTTTAATTTACAAACATCAGTAGTATTACTGATATCAGTCCAAATAAGACAAAGCACACTGCATTACACATGTACATCTAACTTTTTCTGTAAAAAAAAAAAAAAAATAATAAAAAAAAATAAAATTGAAAAAACATCTGCATTTTTTACAGGGTATCCTGGGATTTACTGAAAGAAGAATACAACCCACTATGAATCATTACCAGCTCTACATTGTCATTTAGCAGCAACATAGTAACATGGGGAACATTAGGGCAATAAAGTAGTTTTATTATTTGGAAAAAGTCACAGTCCGTGATAGTACAGCCTTTTTTCTTTCTTTCTTTTTTTTAAAAAGGTAAAGAGGGTCCAGGAGGAATATTAATTTGCAAAGGGTCTACTTTCTAGTGTCATTTTCTACACACCATTTTATTTTCTGTAAGTACTGTATATATAGGGAAAATTCACTTCTATACATTTGCCATCTAGCGTAAAGACATTTTCTCTCATACGTTACAAGTTCTCAGGTGTCCTGACTGTCTGCTGTACATGAAAACTGCAGACTATTATCACTTTCCGTTTCAGACACCAAGTGGTGAGATGCTAACACAAAACAAAACCAAAAACAAAACAGAAAAAACCAGACCAAACACATTTACCCCAAGATGACATGCTATGTTAGTTCTATTGCAAAAAATCCTGATTTTTAAGTCTTTCTTTTTTTTTTAAACAAAATACAAAAATATCAGGACAAATATAAATTAATATATATTAAAGCATTGAAAAACAGTAAAAGGGATGCCTAAAAAGGTTAAGTACAATGTACTTTGATACAATAAATATTTCTCAATGAAACCGAATACTGTATAGAGCTGTTTAGAACTCAGAGAAACAAAAATCCATATTATTACTAATTTATCCATCAATAATCTATTTTTATCATCCCCTTAACATTTATATTACAAAAAAATTAATACTGGAAAAGGGTAGATAAACACTTTTTGTATGCTTCTTTTGCTAACATGCTGATATAAAAGTACACATTGTCAGGAGATTTCATGATTCTCACATTTTAACCTCTCCCATCCACTAAACGGGCACCCCCCCTTCTGCAGATGCTTAATAATTATGCCACACAAAATGCATCACATACATTTGTTAAACCAATATAATATGATTCTCTTCACCCACAACTCTTCCTCATCTATAAGTAAGTAATTGGCATGGTCTGTCAACATAGTAAAATATAGTGATATGAAAGTGAAAAAACAAGCCTCATGTTCTGGTCAATTTTTCATCAATGAGCTGTAGGTTGAAAGTCATAGGTGTATAATATCAGTTTATCTTCAGCATGTTATAAAGAAGAATCCATGTTAAAAGCAGTTACGTTTCCCATCACTGTTGCAATGTTAAAGGGTCTTTTTTTTTCTTCAAAGCTCCTCTCGGTTACGAAAAGTCTCAATTCAAGCACTTGAATCTTTTTGCAAATGAAGAAAAAGTCTTTATTCTCTTAATAAAAATAAGTCTGTTCTGTATTTTACAATATATTTCAAATATTTTCACTATGAAGCATTAATTAGTCCGACATGGTCAATAAGTATACAACATTTTCAAAAGACAAGTGTGACAGGGACACATTTAGGAGGGGCACTTTGTACAGCCACACTTCACCACCTTCTCAACCTCATCCACAAATGAGGACCCATCAGTGCATTCAAAAGAATATTTCCGTCTCTTGCTCCTTAGTGGTCCGCAGCACTGCCCACTTGAACATCCTCCTTTACATTCTAGTCTCGATACCTTCTTGGTCGTCTGGCACGCGGCATACCCTTGCTGCTTTTGGTAGTAATCTCTGATTCGTTCCCCTCGACAAGAGATTTCTGTGAAAAACAAAAACCAAAACCAAAATAATGTATGATTTAAAGATGCAAGTCACAGAATGGTTTATAATACACAGTTTAGCTAGGAAGATGCCATGCTTCTAAATACAATTGCTATTTTAGAGTTTGACTTTCATTATAGATTAGAAACTAATGATTTCACTTGCGTTATTTTCTTAATGCTGAATTTTACCTTCTTTGTGCCCTCTATTTTCAGTAACATTTATACTGTGTATATATAAACCATAAATAAAATGTTAGCACAATTACAAGAAAATTGGAAGATAAAATCTTTATTACACAAATACACATCTTTTGTTCTTACATTGCTTGCAGCTTGTTCTGTTTAGCACAGGGAAATGTTTCATAGAGCATGCAATTTAATTTATTAGCTCTGGAGTCTAATATTATTCAGTCTATTATTTAATACAGGCTATACACATTCCACTAACTTCATAAATTACTGAGGTATAAAACCATCTAAAAATGTGACATCTGTTAAAAGTTCTACCAGTCTATTCTAGTCACACTGATGCACAATACAAAATAAATAAATGCCAGCTGGGGTAAGAGAAAAAAGGGGGGTAGAAAGGAAGTGCTTTGACAGACAAAGGAAAAAAGAAAAAGGTAGGGGAGAAAGTGATCCTGTTTTTATCCATCTCACCTGCATAATTCGCTGTGATATATCAGTTGAAGCTGAGAGGTCAAAAGTAGAGTTTGTGATAAAACTAGGAGCAGAATCATTGGATTTGGCTTCTCAGTTGCAGAAGACAGAGAAACAATAAATACAGAAAGATACAGCAGGTAAAAGGTAATAGTTATATATAGCAAAAATGTGCTTCTCAATCAAAGCAAAAAGAGAAATGTTTTCACAGCAAAACATGATGAAAAAATGGGAAAATTTGTTAGATTTTTCTCTCACTGAGACAAGCCCTTTACGATGTATTTAAAAAAAAAGCAACACAAATGTGTATTGTGAAAAAAAATTGGCAATGTTTTGATTGTTCATGTTCTAACACCAAATAATGATAGCATGCTGAATTATTTACCTTTATCACAGCTATCCCCAGTGTATCCGCTGCTGCATTCGCAATATGGTTTCCCAAGGCCGGAAAGCCTGCATTTTCCATGTTTACACCTGATGGACTGGCAGGGGTTAAACAACTCTTCCTCTTCATCACAGAGGACTCCCCCATGTCCCTGCAGGCATTTACAACTGTATGAAAATGCATTGATTGGCAAGCAGGTACCATGTACACATCTACAGGGGAAACAAGCCCAAGAGAATAAAAAGAAATCATTCATCAAAGTTTAGGCTGAGCAACATTAACTACAAATACTTTGGATTGTACTCAAAAAGCAATTGCTTAGAGACTTTTTTTTTAAATGCACTTTTTCAGTGAGAAGCAATTAAGTGGTTTATACAGTTTTTTTTTTATAATTGGTATGAAAATTTATAGAGAATACGCTGCAGTATAGGGTCCTATTCTGTTATTGCCAGAAAACAGCCACTGTAGATGTGTTATGGAAGTCTTGTACAGGTCACAATTAAATAAATCCAGCATTCCTCATGCACCCACACATTTAATGAGAGTTGGGCGTGCAAAGAATGCAAGATCTGACCCCAAATGAACAAACTCCTTAGAATTAAACTTGAACAGTGAAAAGAAAATGTTACTTACCTGTAATTTTCCTCCTTGAAAGTATCATTTCACAAGATTCTCATGCCTGAGGTTTTGGGCTCCCAGCACAACACAGGACAGTATCTCCCTAGCTCAAAGCTTTTTGGCCCTCTAAAGGCGTGGCAGCCTGGTGGCTGTGCACAATGCCTGCCTCCCCCCAAATCCAGTAACCATTTATCACTTACTAGTATTCCTTCTGGTTATATAACCTTTCAGCCAGTTCCTGATTGCATGAGAAGCCAGTGATGCTTTTTCCACTGGGATCTCAACATCCACTGAGATTGCGTCTTATAAAGACATGACACAGGTACTATGATTACTGTTTTGGCCATAAGACCCGACATTTGTAACATGGTTAAACTGTCCCCTCCTGGCTCTCATAAACCCCTTCCAATGTACTGCATCCTGTCCTGGGGCTTAAAGACTGCCTTGAGCTGCATCTACCAGGTTGCCAGGTATATTGCTGGAGCACAGAGCCAATCACATTCTTCTAAAAGAAGTATGCTGTTTCCCAGAAGGACAATTTTTAATTTTATTTCATCTAACACAGACTGAAATCCAGGGGGAATTAATTCTTTTTAAGAATCAGGAATTATCTGATTGCCACCTTTTGACTTGATGGCACAGGGTCAATGGCTTTCTTCCGAGGACGAATTTTATTTCCTGTAACATTCTTCTTGATACACTAGTTTCCTGGACATATATTTGTTTCTCGGGGAACAATCTGAGTGAAGATTCCTGGATGGAGATCAAACCAATCTCAACAGCCCAACTCAGAATCACTCTGATGTTTCTCCTTCCTGTCTCCAGCCCCATCACTGGAAACCAAATTATGCTCATCTCCACATTGTACCTTTGGTCCCACATGAGTGATTCAGCATGGTGTGCTTAAAGGCATGGTAGGAAAGTCAATGCTGCTGGATAAGTCATTGACACCATTTGTACCATGGCTGAGCCTGCTTTCTGCAATCCACTGCAGGCTGTGCTGAAATGAACTGCATATAGCACAGCTCTCTGCCTGTATTCAACCCTGAGAGTTTCAACACCAGTACAAACAAGACTCCCAGGGTGCCAAGACCTCTGACCTGCCTCAGCACTGGGCCTGCTGCTTGTTATTCCTGAACCTGTATGACTGGAGCCAGGGCCGGCCCACAACATTTTGGCACCTGAGGTGGGGAGCTCGAATGACGCCCCCCATGTCCCCTCGCTTAGACCAAAACTTTGAAAGGTCTCAGTTCTGCCTTCTTCCTGTTTTACTCCTCTCATGGTACTCCTCTGCTACCTACCCCAATAAAGAAGAACTAACAACTTAAAATGCCTTGTTCAAAAATTTTAAGTAACACTTAACTTTCAAACGCCTGAACAGCAAATGTAACTTTTCTTGTCTCCATCGTAAACACTGGCATTTTTATCTGTTTGAATAATCAAAGTGGTGCTTTCCGTGCCTTCTTGGTTGCAAAGATTTGAACTGTTTCCTGAAGGTCCACAGCCTGGGCCAGCTCATGCTCTATTGAGAAGGTTGCAAGGCCGACCGGCCTCTCCTGTGTCATTGTGGAGCGTAGATGTGTTTTTATTAACTTCAGCTTGGAGAAGCTGCGTTCTCCACTGGCAACTGTTAAAGGAAGTTTTAGAAGTATGTGCAGAGCAACAAAAGCATTTGGAAAGAGGGTGGTGATCTTATTTGTGCACATATATTCCAGAACAGCCTTTGGAGTTGATCCTGCTGAAATGTATCTTGAAAGGGCTTTCAGTTCATCACCTAAATCACTCGCATCAATATCGCGCACGTCATCATGTGTCAACACTGTCTCTAGTGCCCTGCATTGCTGGTGTAGGTCTTCTTCAGGTATAGTGAGGAGTTTTGGAATATCATACAACATCCCAAATATACTGCTGTGTTCCTTGAGCTGCA
Source organism: Chelonia mydas (assembly GCF_015237465.2). Lineage (NCBI taxonomy): Eukaryota > Metazoa > Chordata > Testudines > Cheloniidae > Chelonia > Chelonia mydas. The sequence continues at coordinate 108,937,663 of NC_057852.1, forward strand.
TGAAACGTTCTTCAACTGACTGTATTGCACAATCTAGCACCTGGTTAACAAATTCAACTTTGAATTGTTGTTTGGAGTCTCTTATGGAATTATCCTGTGTCTTGTAATCAAAATGTCTTCTTCTTCAGTGACTCTTGTATTCTTGAATGGGTGGGAAAATAGCTTCAGTGTGAAGTTCCTCTGCCAACTTCTGTGCACTCTTCAGAACGTTTTGAAATCCCTCATCTGACCGGTAAGACTGTAGGTATGACTTTGCTTTGTCCAATTGTTCCATTGCTCCAGATATATCAAGGTCAACACCTTGGAGTCTCTTGCTTACAACATTTATTTCAAACAGTATGTCATGCCACAACACTAAGCCACACAGAAATTTGAAGTTATGTATGTTTCTGGTGATTCCATTTCCCTCTGCCACTGTTCTCCAACAAACAGTTCCTGTCATAGCATTATCCTCTATAATGGCAACTATGGCATCATCTATCTTCCCAATTTGGTATTTGATAGGCTTTATCACCTCCACTCAACTGTCCCATCGTGTGGCACTCAGTGGTTTCAGTGTCAGAGAGGATGTTCCCAGATGTTGCTTCAAAATTTGACATCAGTGAGTTGATGCAGAGAAAAATACACAGATGTTTTGAATTACATTAAAAAATTCAGCAGCATCACTAGAAGCTGATGCTGCATCACTGACCACCAAGTTCAATGAATGAGAACTGCATGGGACAAAAAAAGCTTGAGGGCTTAACTCTTGTATCCGTGTCTGCACTCCTCCATTCTTTCCTCTCATGTTGGCAGCATTATCGTAGCCCTGACCTCTCATGTCAGCTATTGCAATTCCCGTATCTTCCAGCTTTTTAAGAAGCACGTTTGTCATACCATCCTGTAGTATCATCAATGTCAATACATTCTAGAAAATGCTCTCTGACAGTCACCATTGCAGGGACATTTTCACTAGGTTCTTTTGTTGTTACAAAACGCACCATTAAAGTCATTTGTTCCGTATGGCTAATGTCAGGTGTGCAGTACAGAATAACAGAGTAATATCTTGTTGACTTCAGATCTGCCACAATCTTCTGTTTGACTTTTGTTGCCAGTAACTGTATGATCTCATTTTGAATTGTTTTTCCAAGGTAGCGGTGGGTGTACATTTCTTGGCTGGTGACTCTTCTTTGATGCTCCTGGAGTACAGCCATCAGCTCCCCAATTTTAAGGAAGTTTCCATTGTTTGGCACATACAGCTGATCTGAAGTACCACGCAGTGCTAGGTTTTGGGTAGCAAGCATTCTCACAATGGCAATGAGCCTTTTCAGAACATTTTGCCAGTAAAGAGACTCTGATGCAATCTTCTCTTGATGCTGATCATCTGTGGTGGCCTTTAACCTTAGTCTCATCTCAAGCTCTTTCCACCTATGGAATGCTCTCTGGTGATTTGCTGCCTTCTCATGACATGCCAGATTTCTTCCCAGATTTTTCCAGTCCTTTGTTCCTGTAGAACCCAATGTGGCTGGAACATTAGACTGGAAGAGTTTGCAACAAAAACAGTATGCAGCATTCTGGGTTTTTGAGTACATAAGCCATGGCCTCTCCACTTTGTCACCATTGGGGATTTCACACCAGTAATGTGTTGGATGAAAACTTCTATTTTCATTGTCTTTGGGGAACATGAAGTTTTTCATTTGCTGTGGCCCATGCAGTACAAGGAAGTCCTAAGGCTACTGCTCAAGTGGGTCCGCAATCCTGGATTATGTAGACGTAAGGAACTAAACTCAGCAGCAGCTGTTTCTTGCGCCTCCACCACACTCTTCTCTGATCTACACTTTTCTTCAGGAATGTGCATGGTTACATCCATTTGAGATGGAGATATGGATGCTGCAGTAGCTGCCAGCTCACCTGCACTCTGACTGGAAGATCAGGCATCTCCTCACCACTCACATCCTCACTGGGGCTGGAAGGCTCACCGTGAACATTTGTGTCTATGTATCTCAGGAGAACTTCTTCCTGCTTAGATAGAAAAGCTTCCTTTGCTTTCTTTCTTTTTCTGAATGCTACCCCAGAGGAGCGTTTTCTTCTTTCACTCATGGCTGCTGTTCTGTGCCAGCTATAGTGGCTCTCAACACTCAGTTGAAGGGGACAAATAAGCAGGCCGGTAGCAGGGCCTGAGTAAGGGAAGATATCAGTGTCTTAAGGGCCTAACTGGCTCCTTCAGTTGACTGCCTATTCTCCTCAAGTGGGTTCAGGGAAGCTCCCTGAGAAGCTGGTGTTAATGAGTCCAGGTTCCTGGGGGTTCTAGAGAGGTACATAAGAGGCTCCTCCTCCTGTCTCTCCCTGCAGCTCCTGCTGCTTTCTGTTATTCCCTCTCACTGTTTCTCCTGCCTGCCTGTTATGTCTCTTGTGCCCTCCTTCCTCCAGCAGAGCACTCCACCATCTCTGTGCATCTAGAGCAGAGAGGATACATATGCACCAACAGCAAACATAATCTTCTACACTCTGGGTCCTAGTGGCGCCCCCCCAACAGTCTGGCATCTGAGTCGGCCGCCTCAGTTTGCCTCATAGTAAGGCCAGCCCTGATTGGAGCATTTCAGTCCCCTAGCCTCAGGTCATTTCCAAATGCTGCATGTGTTTGGAGTGTGATATCCAGAAGTTTCCAGGCTGAGCACAGGGTCCAGGGTTTCAGCAGTGTCCCAAGGCTGCTGGCTCTCATGTGGCACTCTCTGCATTTAGTCCTCTGGTTGAAGCAACTCATTATCCAAGGAACAGCCAGAGCTTAGTACATCCAATCTGTGATGTTGCTGAGGGTGTCAAAGGCCTGATATGCTCTGAAGAGGTTGTGTTTGACGACAATGCAAATTGCATCAAGCCAACTAGTAATGAGGATGTGCTAGATTTAGAAGGTAGTTGGATCTGTGCCAATGCCAAGTCTTGAATTCAACAGATCCTTTGAAGAACTCCAGGCCAAACTGGAGTAAAAGAAACATCAAGTCAAGTGCAGTGTTTTGGTCCTTATCTTCAAGGTGCTCAATGGCCAGGACCCAACATATCTAAAATACTGCCAAAAGCTCCAGAATGAGCACGCTGGTGAACAACTGTATCTTTCAGGCACGATGGAACTTTCTACCATAAGAGTAAAGATCATCTGGGAAGGAGTCAGACTTTCTTTGGGGCTGGCCAGACACTGTACAATGAACTATTACAGGAACTAAGGACCATCACCATCTTCCATTCCAAGTGCAAGGTGAACGTCTTCAGCCTGGCCTTCTCCAGGATGAACACGCAGAGGAGTGTACATTCAAAGAACATGACATAAAAGTACATGAAAACTTAAAAAACAAAACAGAACACTATGTAGGTTGTCCCCGTGGGGACACAATGAAAGAAAGAGCAAACCACTCATGACAGATTTTAGTCATGTCACTTAATGCACTACCAGAAGGTGCTGAGACATTCCAGTGACGAAAGTGGTAATAGAAACCCATACAGAACAGAATAGAATTCTTTCAGAGGTGCCTCTAATAGGATCTTTAGTGCTCCCCACACAAAATTTGATGGATGACATTTCCATGTTATATTTGACTTCCAAAGCACAAAATGCAGCAGACTTGCTCATTTGTGATCGACATCTGGCAGCTGCATCTGCTTCTGGAAGCCACTGTGTCTTCCTTTCTTTCTCCTCCTAAGATGCAAAGAAAAGGGTTATCCTGGAAAAGAAACCCCGTGAATAAAAAAACAGGAACTTGGTACTACACTAAGTGCTGAAATGCTTCAAAACTGGTGTGGCTTTTGGAGTAGAGTTATAAACTTCAGAGTACTGAAACATTCTGAAGCCAGTGCAAACAAACTGTGCTGAAATAATTAAGCCAAAACCTCAAAGTTGTCAATAGTATCAACACAGAATATGCCAAAAAGGACACTTAAAATCACTCTGCCCAGGACCTGAAAAACAACAACTCAACCGAATCTGAGCAAAACACAAAGTTAATCCACTGGACATCAAAGGAACATGGTGGTTTTAGGTCATGTAGGCTGGATTACTGAAAAACAAGCAGACAAGAAAAACAAATAAGCCCCATGTTTTGGAGCTAATTGCAACAATGAGAGATCAATGATAACAGTTCCAAAAATCCAACTGCAGCTCTCACAGGGAGTTGCTAGCTGAATTATGGTCAAGCAAGTTGTACGGGGAGAGGTAACAGCAAATTGTGATACACAGAATCATAGACTATCAGGATTGGAAGGGACCTCAGGAGGTCATCTCGTCCAACCCCGCCCCGCTCAAAGCAGGACCAATCCTCAATTTTTGCCCCAGAACCCTAAATGGCCCCTGCAAGGATTGAACTCACAATCCTGGGTTAGCAGACCAATTCTCAAACCACGGAGCTATCCCTCCCCTGCATGACCAAGCTTTGTGTTAGTGGAGTCCCTGACCTGGCTTGTGCTGGGTGCCCATGACCCAACAATGAGAACCTTGTGAGAATGCAATCTATATCAATGCATCTATCTAGAAAAATATTCAACAGGAATATGCAGTTAAAATGGTTTAGCCAAAATATATTAAAACAACATTACAACGCAGGAGTTACTAACATCACTGATTATGGACTTAACACAGAAGCTAGCCTGTGCATTGGGAAAAATATCTACCAGCTGAGTCGTGACAATATGGAAGTATAAAAAATAGCTATGATTAGTGTATTTACTCCTTGCTGGGAAACTGTTTATAAAATGAAATACATTTTTCTGAAATACTCTAACAAAATTATGAATACAGAAATGGATGTGTTTTCATTTGTAAAGCCCCCTGATTATTTCTTATGCCAATCCTCATGTCTTATGTGGATAGTCATATCCACAATGTAGTTCACACTGTAGAAGCTGTGCACAAGTACCTAGGTACCATCTATTATGGCCTTTGGTGGGGCTTAAGAAGTAGAGGTACAGAAACTTTGTCACACCATCTGCACTGGGAAGTTTCACTCATTAAGAATATTTAAAAAAAAATGAATTGGCATACCCAGGCTATTCCACAAATACTACAGAATGCTGTCACATAATGTAGCAGCTGAAGTTTCTGAGTACTCTTCAAGTTCAACCAGCAAAAGACTACACTGCTGTGATCCAACCTCGGAGTAACTTTTAATTCTACATGTACAATATATTTGTATCTTGCTGAAAAAATTTGAACTTTAAATTGAATGTACATAACAGGACAGTCATATTAATATTAGAACATTAAATTATAGCTCTGTCTTGAGGAAGGACATACTTATTTCCAAGACAAGGGTCATTGGTTTGCTGATCACACAGCGGTCCAGTCCATCCTCCTTCACACTCGCAGGTAAAGCCTGACTGGCTCGTAGCATGGCAGGTTCCATGCACACACACTTTCTTGTGACACGGCTCACAACCAGGAAGAATTCCCACTTGCAGTGGCACATTTCTAAAGTCCTGCAGTTCACTGTTGATGTACAGATTACGGATGCAGCCATGGAAGCTGGTGCCATTCTGGCCTGGGGACTGGCGTAGTGCTGCAACATTGTTTTTCACAGGCATGCCTAGAAAATGAACATCATCAACTCGTGACTACATTGTTTGGTAGGAATAGTTTTGTATTCTTTTTTACTGTTGTTTTTATTTATTAATTTAAAAAACTGTTCCCAAATAACCATTCATATCTATGGAACACACAATTATCAGAGATGGGCTCAATATCTGGATCTAGATGTGGTTTAAGTATGGTTCAGTTTAGGCAACAACAAGACATATTACGCTTATGATATTTCATCCACGTAAGGTGAAAATTTCACAAGATCAGCGTATCTGGCAACATTTCTACCATCCCAAACTGAAGAGTTCAGAAGCATGAAAACTAAAACCAGAAAATAGGCGTTTCTCGGTTCTGGATCACACCCAAGGTCTCCACTGTAGAGATGGATACAGATTCAGGGATTCAAATAGGAACCTCACAGAACTGAAAAGTGTAGGTCTGGTTTTGACTCATTTCTAGTAGGTACAGATGACACTGTTTTCTAAGCCTTTATTTTCATTCACAAATCATTTTAAAAATACAGTTTGGGTTGAAATTTAGCATATGGGATCTGATTTTCAGAGATGCTAAGCATCCACAACTCCAATTGAAGTCCCTGGGAGTTGTGGAAGCTCAACACTTTTGAAAATCAGGCCCACACTTCTTGCGTGTGAAATTTTGTGTGCGAAAATTTCACAAAAAGTTCAGCTGTCCTGATAGGTGCAAATTCACATACCACAGATTATTTTCACAACTGTAAATTCTATTACAATCTACAATTGTTACAGAGGCCACTTGGCGGAGTGAGGTAGGGTAGATATATGTACTGCAATTAAATATATCCTTAAAAATTTTTGGACTTTAATTCAACACTGTGTTCTTGCATATTGGTCTAATACTTGTTTCATGAATGCTTAATACTTCCTGGGATGAATAAATTACAGGCGTCACAGTGTACTCCAAATAAAAGTGGAACTTCTAGATACTTGAAAATAAATGATCCCATTGGTTTGAATAGGACTGATCTGGTCTAAAATTAAAAGCAAGGCAGTTTTAAGTCTGATTAGTGCAACAGATTGGGAGTGAGGCCCCGTCAGGATTCCCTAGGCATCCCTAACTCAGACTGCACATGGACTATCCTCCCTTGAGAGCACCTGCCCCCCAGTTTCTTAGTCATGTGGGTAGGGAGAAGAAAATAACACTAATTGGTTTGACATGCTCTGCACAGCCATCCCTTACAAAAAAGGAACAAAAAAAAAAAAACTATATGAAACAAAGACACCAATGCAACATTGCAATGTAAGAGCCAGAGATTTCTGAATGAAGGTTCCCACAGCAACTGGGAAGAGAGCAAATGTGCATTACAATAACTGAAATAATATCAGGCAAATATTACAATGTAAGACAACTCAAAGAAATGTTTCTCTAAAATCAGAGATGCACACATGTAGCCCAGTGAAAGACTCACCTACCACATAGGCAAATGTGGGCAGAGGAACAGTTGCTGTGGAAACCTTCATTCTGAAATTACTGATCTTTGTGTGTTTAAGAATTCATCCATTATGATGAATTAATATTTTTGGCGCTGTCGATTAATGGCAATTAACTCACGCAATTAACTAAAAAAAAATTAACTGCAATTAAAAAAATTAATCACGATTAATCACACAGTTAAACAATAGAATACCAATTGAAATATATTAAATATTTTTGTATGTTTTACTACATTTTCAATTATGTTGATTTCTGTTACAACACAGACTACAAAGTGTACAGTTCTCACTTTATATTATTATTTTTATTACAAATATTTGCACTGTAAAAATGATAAACAAAAGAAATACTATTTTTCAATTCACCTCATACAAGTACTATAGTGCAATCTCTAACATGAAAGTGTAACTTACAAATGTAGATTTTTTTTTTGTTCCATAACTGCACTCAAAAGCAAAACAATGTAAGCCTTTAGCGCCTACAAGTCCACTCAGTCCTACTTCTTGTTCAGCCAATTGCTAAGACAAACAAGTTTGTTTACATTTACGGGAGATACTGCTGACTGCTTCTTATTTACAATGTCGTCTGAAAGTGAGAACAGGCGTTCACATGGCACTTTTGTAGCTGGCGTTGTAAGATATTTATGTGCCAGATATGCTAAATATTCATATGTCCCTTCATGCTTCGGCCACCATTCCAGAGGACATGCTTCCATGCTGATGATGCTCGTTAAAAAAAAAAAAGTGTTAATTAAATTTGTGACTGAACTCCTTGGGGGGAGAATTGTATGTCCCCTGTTCTGTTTTACCCACATTCTGCCATGTATTCCACATTATAGCAGTCTTGGATGATGATCCAGCACATGTTCATTTTAAGAACACTTTCAGAGCAGATTTGACAAAACGCAAAGAGGGTAGCAATATGAGACTTCTAAGGATAGATACAGCACTCAACCCAAAATTTAAGAATCTGAAGTGCCTTCCAAAATCTGAGAGGGATGAGGTGTGGAGAATGTTTTCAGATGTCTTAAAAGAGCAACACTTCGATGCAGAAACTACAGAACCCGAACCACCAAAAAAGAAAATCAACATTCTGCTGGTGGCATCTGACTCAGATGATGAAGAGAAACATGCATAAGTCTACGGTGCTTTCGATCATTATCGAGCCGTCATCAGCCTGGACTCATGTCTTCTGGAATGGTGGCTGAAGCATGAAAGGACATATGAATCTTTAGTGCATCTGGCACGTAAATATCTTGTGATGCCGGCTACAATAGTGCCCTGCGAAAGCCTGTTCTCACTTCCAGGTGACACTGTAAACAAGAAGAGGGCAGCATTATCTCCTGCAAATTGTAACCAAATTTGTTTGTCTGAGTGATTGGCTGAAGTAAGATTAAGTGGACTTGTAGGCTCTAAAGATTTACATTGTTTTGTTTTTGAGTGCAGTTATGTAACAAAAAAAAATCTACATCTGTAAGTTCAACTTTCATGATAAAGAGATTGCACTACAGTACTTGTATTAGGTTGTAATAAAAATAAATATAAAATGAGCACTGTACACTTTGTATTCTGTATTCTAATTGAAATCAATATATTTGAAAATGTAGAAAACATCCAAAAATATTTAAATAAATGGTATTCTATTACTGTTTAACATTGTGATTAATCATGATTAATTTTTTTAATTGCTTGACAGCCCTAATATTTTTACACATGCACCATACAGAGTGCATATAGTTTCCTTGCTAGGACACTAGTCTTGCAGCAATATTCACACAGGCACACTCTTATGCACAGGCAGAGTCAAGAACAAGGGTCTGGCCCCTCCTTAACCAACTGTCACTTTGCGGACTAAATCAGAAGCAACAGAAAGAGAGGTTACTTACTTTACATAGGAGTTCTTCAACGTACTTTAGTTCACACAGATCCAACTGTAAGTATGTGCAGGCCTGGAATTTCTTAGCCAGCACGGTCCGCTGGGATTGTGCATGAGGTTGCATGCCCTCACGCCCCCTATTGTGAGTGTATAAAAGGTGGAAGCAGCCCCAACCACCCCTCCATTTCTTCACTAGTACAAAATATCCAGGTAAGGACTCTGTTTCAGTGGGGAACGAGGGCAGGTTGTGGGAGCCACATGGACAAAGGCATCTTGAAGAACTCCAGTTATTGCATGATGAGCAACCTCTCTTCTCTGAGCATTTGTCCACACAGATCCCACTGTCGGTGGCTAGCAGTTACTTCTCAAGGAGGTGAGTGACAGGAGTTCTATTTAAATAGTGACTGTAGACAACCCAGCCAAATTGGACATTTGATCTAAAAGGCACCACAATGAACTAGTGATGAACTTATGAATAGAATTCCAAGTTGCTGCCCTCCAAATCTGAGAAATAGGGACCCTCTAAAACAAGGTACTGTTACCATCTGATCCCTAGTGAATTGTGCCCTACCTCAAGAGGGAAGAGGTATTTTGTTTAATGAATAGTGCATCTTAATGCTAACTGTAGCCCATTTAGAGATGATTTGACAGCACACAGCCTGCCCTTTAGACTTACCACCAAAAGCCACAGAGAGTCTGGATGATTTGCAAAATGGCTTTGTTCTGAAAAGGTAAAAGAACATAGCTCTAAGAATATCTAGCTTATGTTGTTTTGGCCTCTGCAGGAGAATCATGAGGTTTAGGAAAAAATACTGGTAAGTGTATACATTGATTTATATGAAAACCTGAAACCACTTTCAGTAAAATTTTTTGATGTGGTCTGAGAATAACCTTGTCTTTATGAAAAATGATGTAAGGGAGTCTTGCCATCAAAGCCTGAATTTCCCAGAGAGTGGAGGTGATGGCTACCAAAAATATAAGTTTAGCAGAAGTGATAGAGAGAATGTGATGACATAGGATCAAAGGGAGGGTTCATCAAAGACAGGAGAACTACATTCAAGTCACAGGTAGGAAACAACACCTTAACTTGTGGAAATGCATGAATTAGGCCCTTTAAAAATTTAAATATCCTTTGCCAACACCAGATGGAGCACTAGGCCTTGGTTCAGCAAAATGATGTCTGAGAAGTTCAGAAGTCAAAGAGATGGTCTGATGGATAGATGCATCAGGTCAGAATACCAGAATTGATGCAACTGTGCTGGAGCTACCATTGTCACCTGGTCCTTGTCCTGATACAGCTTTTTGAAGACTCTGGGAATTAGCAGAGTGGATGGAAAGGCATAAAACAGGTTCTTTCCCACGGAATCAGAAATGCATCTGCCATAGATCCTGGTCTTACTGCTTCCCAGGAATGCCTTCCAGGTTAGCAGAGTGGCCCTCAGCTCTGTAACATTTATTTGCAACGAAACACTGCTCAGGACCACATACCCTGAATCTGAAGAAAGCCCAAATAAGCACCTCCACGTAGGGTTGATGCATCCACCACCAGAATCTTTGAAGGCGGCGGTAGATCAAACAGAATACACTGGCATACATTTTGAGTGTCTGTCCTCCAAAGCAGAGATGACAGTATTTTCAAAAGAACATCTACCAGTAAGTCCATGCTGCATTTGATTGGCTGATAAATCAAGCCCTGAAAGGGCCAGAGGCTCATCTTTCACATGGAATCATGTATGTCCATGCTGCCATATGATCCAGTAAATTTAGGAGACCTTTCATTGACATTCTTGGATGAGACAATGTATGAAATGAGGTGATTTAGCACTTACTTTTTTTTTTGAGAAAGATACACTCTTGCCAATCTGGAGTACAGCATTGCTCCAATAAATTCTATGGACTGAACAGGGGTGAGAGTGGACTTCTCTCACTTGATCTGGAGGCCCAGTTTGGAAAACAGCTGTAGAACGGTGTGATGATCTGCTGCGATGACTGACCTCAAATCAGCCAAGATACAGATACACATAAAATCATAGAAATGTAGGGCTAGAAGGGCCCTGAAGAGGTCAGCTAATCCATCCCCTGTGCTGAGGCAAGTATCCCTGGACCATCCCTGACAAATGTTTATCTAACCTGTTCTTGAAAACCTCCATTGAAAGGGATTCCATGACCTTGGACATACATGATTCCATGTGCAACAGGGTAACCTGTTCTACTGCTTAATTATATGTATAGTTAAAAAGTTTTTCCTACTATCTAACCTAAATCTCCCTTACTGCAGATTAACCCTATTACTTCTTCTCCTACCATTGATGGGCATAGGGAACAATTGATCATCATCCTCTTTATAACAACCTGTTACATATTTGAAGACTGTTTTCATCATATCCCCTTAGTCTTCTCTTCCCTAGACTTAACATGCCTAGTTTTTTCAATCTTACTTTATACACCACGTTTTCTAAACCTCTTATTAGTTTTATTGCTCTCCTCTGGACTCTTTCCAATTTATTCACATCTTTCTTAAAGTGTGGTACAGTGAATACAATACTCCAGCTGAGGCCTCATGAGTGCTGAGTAGAGCAGAATGATTTCTTACCGGGTCTTACATACAACACTTCTGTTAATACACCCCAGAATGACTTTGCCTTTTTTGCAATCACATCACATTTTTTGGCTGATCCACTATAACCCCCAGAAGCTTTTCTGCAGTACCACTACCTAACCAGAAATTCCCCATTTTGTATTTGTGCATTTGATTTTCCCCTTCCAAGTGCAGAACTTTGTAACTGTATTTACTGGATTTCATATTACAGATTTACACGTCTCTGAAGCATGAGATCTGTGACAGGAGGGACTCCCTTCAATGCTACTCTCAGGAATCAATCTACGTTGAGGAGGCGATCTAGGAGAAGGGCTTCTGCTGCCATTAGAAGATTATGGTGATGCAGATGAATAAAATTATTTTAAAAGAAGTCAAATCCCTGAGGTGTAGAAACAGGAAGAGACTCAGACATGACAGTATGAGCAGCAGGCAATGGTACTGTAGAAGCTGGATGCAAAGAGGTTTTCATTTTCAACACACTGGGCTCCGGTACCAGCACAGATTTGGATACCACAGGTAAAAGAGAAACATCTAGTGAAGGGGACACTGCTTCTGGATAGATGGTTAGGTCTGAAGGAGATTTAAAAGCAGCCATGACAGACATAGGAGGCAGTACCGACGACAATGGTACCATGACTAATGGTACTGATGTGGGAGTCTTAGCAGAATTTTTTTTATCATAATGCAATACCGATGAATCTGCGGCATCCAGTATCGATACCAACATGGTGCTCAGAAAACAGTGGTAGTCACCTGAGGTAGAGGGGGTAGAACTGCTATAGAGGAATACAATCCCACAATCTCTGATGACTCACAGTACCAATGTGATTTTGAAGGCGTTAATTTAGGCACTATGACTGTTAGCTTTCCTCTTGGCTAGTACTGGGGATGATGACCACAGATTTTTGCTCCTTCCTATATCTTGGGCAGCAGGAGGGCCTCTGACTTACCCAAAGAGGATTAAGGAGAAGGATCAGAAGGCCTAACCCCTGGAATGATGTCTTGTAGCCACAGCACTTGCTGAACCTGCTTTTGAAGCAGGAGGACAGTTTCTGAAGAGGGACCTCAGAGTGAGAGACATGTCTTATTGAATTTTCCATCAGAAAGAATTTCAAGTGGGTGCCATGAGCTTTCTGTGTACATTTAGAAAAATAATTACAAATAGCACACTTGTTTGGGATATGAGACTCCCCTAAAGAAAAACAGGCATTTCCTATGTGCATCACTGGCAGGCACAGCTGTCTTGCAGGCAGGGCAAATTTTAAAGCCTGGAGGCCTATTCTCAGCCATTGGACCTACTTCTCGGTATTGAAGTGAGACTCAGAAGAAAAAGGAAAAAGTCCTTTAAAACAAAGGCCAACAGACTTAAATTAAACTTACAGAAACTACAAGAAGACTAAATTAACTAAGTAATTGTAAACTCTGATCCTATCTCAGAGCTGCAAGGAAGCAAGACAACACTCTGGCTCTAACTCGCTATCATGGGTGGTGAAGAGGAACAATGGCATTGGGAGTGCTCTGCCTTTTATAACTTTGCTGTAGGGGCATATGGGTTTCCATGGCACATGAGCAGCCTCAAAGGACACTGTTGGTTTAAAGATTCTGGGCTCGTGCGCATGGGGCACACATACCGACGGTGAGTTCCGTGAGGACAAACACTCAAAAACCCCCACAATTTCAGTTATCTTCACAATAGTCTGTGTCCATTTAAAAAATATTTCTTATTGAAAAAAGTACTAACATAGTATGTACAGTGTGAAAGCAAGAACCGTCACAACCTTTTACTATGTAAGTCCCCCACCTGTTCCTCCTGCCTTTTGCCTAACGTCTTCTCTCCGTGTCATAGCTCTTATTTAACCTGAATTGTAAGCGCCTCAGGGCAGAAACGGAGGGTGTGATTTTTTCATTGCCTTGCATCTTGCCATCATTTACACGTATGTACATTTACAGTGTGAAGTGAATGTGAAACTCCACTGAAACAGAATGATAGCATAAATGACTATTCAAGGTGCTAAGGAGTCAAAAACAGGCCTCTGTGGCTTGTCTATGAAATGCTATGCATTTTCCAGTCCTGTTTAAAACTAAATAGTAATAGGAAAAGCATAATTATAAAATATTGCACTGTGGATCACATCCTTACTTTCGGAAAACAACAGTTATGAGCTACCAAGAACTCTCTGGTCCTTCAGCTACACTCCTCCTAGAGCAATCGAGTATTTACTTTTAGATTATTATGTAGGATCATCTACTACTGAATTTGAATCATCTACTACTACAGTTAACAATGAGACTATTTCAGCATTAATTGCCCTGAGAGTCATCTTTCGGAATTAACCCAGTGAAGTGGCCCTTTACTATGCTTTTGTCAATGCATATTTCCAGAGTACATTTGCTATAACATCTCTAATAAAAAACAATAAGTTCCCCTACCTCCTACATAAAGTGGGGAGTCAACATTCAGAGTTGATTGCTTAGACAAGTTGGTAATGATCTTGGGGCTTCCTCCATCAACAGACAAAGATAGAATCTGATCCATGGCTAGCAGCTCCACTATGTGGAAATTCCCATCATTTATTGTCTCAACGCTGCAACAAACAAAAAAAAAGTTTTCAAACATTTGAATCTTGGTTAGAATTTCCTTGACCTTCTGTCCTGTAAACAGTATATAGCTTCAGAGCAAAACTTCCCCAGGAATGTAATCTTCTAACAACTAGATTTTAAGTAAAGATGTGAAGTCATGCTTATTAACAGATAACAAATTGTATTACTATTTCTATAGCACTGTAGTATTGCTACTAGTATATTTTACATATTAATGGCACCTTTCAGTCTGAAGTATTCCCAAAAGAGTTTACTAACTATATACATATAACTTCAACCAGACAGAATGTGCCACAGGATCATGCAAAGTGAACATCACTATTATTTTAAAATCTTAATTGAAAAAACAAAACAAAATGAAACTCCAGTGATGAAAACAGTATTCCATTTATTTATCTTGAACGAGTTAAGAGTTGAGTTGACACCAGTGAGATTTGAACCTATTGTTCCAGGGAATCGGGGCTGTGTCTACACTTAGGATTTACAGACATACTCCCATCACTGGGGCTACAGGTGTACCTGGAGCGCGGGGCATGATTTCCAGCTCAAGTAGACGTGCTCACGCTAGCATGCTACAATAGCAGTGTAGCTGCAGCAGTACTGTCAGCTGTAGCAACATGGGCTAGCTTCCCCAAGTACATACTCATAGGGCTTGGCCGGTTTGTAGTCAGGGGGGCTAGTCTGTGTTGACACTTGCCAGTGTCCATAGTATAGTTGCTATGCTACTATTTTTAGTGTGCTAGCTTGATGAGGGCTAGTGTGAGTATCTGCTTGACATGGGAATCACAGCCCCAGCTCCAAGTGTAGATGCAGCCTTTCACAGCTCCGTTTCTCCTAGCAATAGAGTAAGTGCTATGGTAGACTAGGCATGGATATATTTATGCATTTTTCCTCTACCTAACACAGTGACATGTTGGTAAAAAAGTGTTTGCGCATGTCTGTATCATGCCTTCTTTCCTTGCTAGCATGGCGAGAGAATGTCTGACATTTCTCAGTGTAGACAAGGCCTTCCCATTTCAACCTGAGGTTTAGATGTCTACAATGGAATAAGCACTTTCCGGCAGGTGGAGGAGAGACGGCTGAGCTACATATGAAAAAGTAAAATGACAGTGCTCTAGATTCCCACATGGCAAGGTCTAATGTTCTGACCAGTGCACGTATATATCAGGTAAGATGTGCACAATAATACTACTTTTCTTCATACATATATACATATATATATAACTTGAGGTTTTCAATCTGACTGACAGAAAGAAGACTAAAAATATCACAGCTCTATGTGCAGAGATAAGAAATGCAGCACTAACTTTCATTTAACATATTTTGATGTTTTCAGGAACAAGATGGTGCCAGGTTGAACAATGCACATCACTATTTGCTGGAGATAACCAAGAGAAAGCAATAATATTATGCACATCTTACTTCTTGGGAAGTTGATAAAGACATGTAATTTAAGAACGTATCAACCCTGCATGAAGTACAGATCAAAACGATGAATGTAACACTGAATACAAGTCTTCATAGCAAGCAATTATATATGTAAGGATATATAAAACAGAATATTTAAAGTGAAAAGCCCTTTCCTAAGAATGAATACCAACAAGATCTGGATTAAACTTCTATTTACTGGTGAAAACCTACTGCAGAAAGCAGGAGAGGTCACTCACCTTGTGCAGTAACTGTAGTTCTTTAAGATGTGTACCATTATGGGTGCTCCACTTCAGGTGCTTTGCCCACCAGGCAACTTCAATCGGAGATTTTAGGTAGCACTGCCTGTTCAGCCCATGCATGCACCCTACACAGCCTCGTGCTCCGCACCGAGGCTATACAGAGCTGCAAGGGCAAACCATCCTCGGTTCCTTCTCTTTTGCAAAGCTCCGTAGTGGAAACTCCAAAGCAGAGGGGAAGGAGGGCAGGTAGTGGACCACACATGGAGACACACATCTCGAAGAACTACAATTACTGTACAGGGTGAGTAACCTCTTCTTTTTCTTCTTCTTCTTCTCCTTCTTCTTCTTCGAGTAGCGTCCCTAGGGGTACTCCACTTCGGGTGACTACCAAGCAGTACTCACTGAGGGAGGGAGAAACTCTGGAATTGAGTCCAAACTGAATGTACTATAGTATAGCCAAACACAGCATCTGAAGCTGAGTTGTGGATTACAGCATAATGTTTCAAAAGAGTGTGTCTGGAGGTCCAAGTTGCAGCTCTATAGATCTCAGCAATGGGAACATTCTTAAGACCACAGAAGTAGAAAGGGATCTCGTTGAATGGGCTAGGATCCTAGAAGGTGGTTGAAGATTATTAGATTGAGAACAAGAGATAATGCATCCAGATATCCATCTAGAGAGTCTTGATTGGAAATTAAGGATCCCTTAGACCTGTCAGCAAGAGACACAAACAACCTGGAAGATTTTCTAAATGGTTTAGTCCTGTTCAGGTAAAAGGCTAATGCCCTCTTGACATCGAGTGTATGCAGTACCACATCCTCCCTTAGTCCAGTGTGGTTTAGGGAAGAAAAATGGAAGATGAATGGTCTGGTTAATATAGAACTCAGATGACACCTTCGGTAAGAATCTGGGGTGTGGCTGTAGTGTAACCTTATCCTTGAAGAATACTGTGAAGTGGTGATATACCGTTAGAGCCCCTATTTCTCCAACTCAGATGTATTGGTTACCATGAAGGGCATTTTCATTGATAAGTTAAGTATAGAAAAGGTTGCCATTGGCTCAAAGGGAGGTTTCATAGGCATCTAAGCAGCAAATTAAGGTCCTAAATCTGGGTAAGATGTTTAACTAGTGGGAAGAGATTCCTCAAACCCTTGAGAAACCTTACCATCACTGGATCTGCAAAAGCTGAGAAACCTTCCATCCAGGGAATGAAAGGTTGTAATGGCGAGCAATTGTACACTCAAAGAACTTGAAGACAGCCACATCATCTTTAATTCAAGAAAGGTGTCTTAGACCGCACCAGTGTCTGAATCTTGTCCATTGCTGTAGATAAGCATTACAGGTAGATCACTTCCTACCCTTTTCACTTCTTCAGAACAGGGTGTTTTTAACCCCACAAACCATCAATAAGTCATGCTTTGAGGCAAAGAACTCGGAGGCTGGGGTAAAGAATATGTCTGGCATCCTGAGAGAGAAGATGAGGGATAGCCTGGAGGGTGATTAGTTGCCAAGTGGATGAGGTAAGGAAACCATGCTTGTAGCAGGTATGTCTGAAACACCAGCGTAACTCTGGCCTTGTCTTATCTTATTTTGATCAACACCTTTAACATTAGAGGTAGTGTGGAAAATGCATATAACAGACCTCATATCCAATGAAGGAGAAAGGCATCTCCCAGTGAGTGGTGACCTAGTCCCCGTCTCAAACAAATGGGAACACTTCCTGTTCTTAGCAGTGGGAAAGAGGTCTACCGGCAGAATGCCCCAACATTCTAACAGCATTTTGGACTATATAAGTAGGGGCATTGCCAGCAGATCGAGGGATGTGATTGTTTCCCTCTATTTGACACTGGTGAGGCCTCATCTGGAGTACTGTGTCTAGTTTTGGGCCCCACTCTACAAGAAGGATGTGGAAAAATTGGAAAGCGTCCAGCGGAGGGCAACAAAAATGATTAGGGGACTGGAACACATGACTTATGAGGAGAGGCTGAGGGAACTGGGATTGTTTAGTCTGCGGAAGAGAAGAATGAGGGGGGATTTGACAGCTGCTTTCAACTACCTGAAAGGGAGTTCCAAAGAGGATGGTTCTAGACTGTTCTCAGTGGTAACAGATGACAGAACAAGGAGTAATGGTCTCAAGCTGCAGTGGGGGAGGTTTAGGTTGGACATTAGGAAAAACTTTTTCACTAGGAGGGTGGTGAAGCACTGGAATGCGTTACCTAGGGAGGTGGTGGAATCTCCTTCCTTAGAGGTTTTTAAGGTCAGGCTTGACAACGCCCTGGCTGGGATGATTTAGTTGGGGATTAGGTCCTGCTTTGAGCAAGGGGTTAGACTAGATGACCTCCTGAGGTCCCTTCCAACCCTGATAGTCTATGAACACTGAAATATGCAATGGAGAATAAGGAGATCTATTTCTCATTCATAATCCTGAGAGGAATATCTGCTGCGGGCATCTGCAGTTATGTATTGAACAATCAGAAGGTATGCTGCTGAGATGTGGGTTTGATTGAGTATGTACCAATTCCAAAGTCTCACTGCTCCAGTGCAGAGGGAGGGTCATCTCACTCCCCCTTCTTAGTTGATATAAAACATTCATGTCATATTGTCTGTTATGATCTTTACATATTTGCCTGTGATCAATGACAGAAAATAGAGAGTCATTCCTGATTGCCCTTAGTTCCATTAAGTTGATGTGTAGAGGGGTCTTACGAGATGACCACCTGCCCCGAGCAGTGTGTGTCAAGACGTGCTCCCCAAGCACAGAGATACATGTGTTGCTATTACAACTGTCGGGGCAGTTGAGTAAAGGATGCTCCTGTGCAAATGTTGTCAGGGTCTTTCCACCAATTGAGATTAGTCTGTTCAAGCTGTGTTTGCTCAGAGAATAAAGAGTTCAGAGTGACCCCTGCAGGCACTGCAAGTGTAACATTGCCTGGCTTATTACAAAAGTACCAGCTGCCACATGCCCCAACAATTGGAGACTGATGTAGGTTTTTGACTGATGTTTGGGGCCTAACTTGAATTGTGGTGACTAAATTCAATAGGGTTATAAACCTGTGCTTTGGGAGGCAGGCTCTGGCTGTTATCGCACTGAGGTAAGCTCCTGTGAACTCCAATCTTTGCAATGGGGTCAAAGTGGACTTTTGAATATTTAACTGAAGTCCCAGT
Organism: Chelonia mydas; assembly: GCF_015237465.2. Classification (NCBI taxonomy): domain Eukaryota; kingdom Metazoa; phylum Chordata; order Testudines; family Cheloniidae; genus Chelonia; species Chelonia mydas. The sequence continues at coordinate 108,956,586 of NC_057852.1, forward strand.
TTGAGACCTTACAAGGTCTTGTAAGAACGCCCCTTCAGCAGAATGCCCCAGTTGCTGAGATATGGGAATATTAGAATTATTTTTCTGTGAAGGTAAGTTGCCACCACTGACAAAGACCTTCGAAAACACTCTGAGAACAGAAGAAAGAACGAATGGGAACACACTGTACTGAAAGCGGTCTTGTCTTAGAGTGAAATATAGGAATTTTCTGTTAGAAGAGTGAATTGCTATATGAAAATATGCATCTTTAGGTTGAGAGCTACCCGCGACCCTAGTTATGTAGCCAAGATGCACAGTGAGCTGGGCCCCTGACTCCCGGTATCCACTTCCAGCTAGGACTCTTGGCCCTGATTCATCCAGGCTTCCCCAGCCATGCCCCAGCTCCACCCTGTCTGTCCCTCCTCCAAATCAGGCCAGCTCTCCAAGCCTACACAGCGGTGATGTGCATCTTAGCTATTTATTTTCTGGATTTCAGATGTTTACATTTCTGTTACTTTCATTCCCACCTCAGATCCCAACTCACATGGAAGGGCAGGGAAAAGGGGTCAGATTCCCCAAGTGGAGCAGGTCCCCCTGGTTTCCAGAACACACAGCAGGCAGGGAGAAGGGCTTAGACCCTTCTAGAAGGGTAGGGCTCCCCCATATCCCAGCACACAGACAGAAGGGGAGAATTCAGTGCTGACAGTTCCCCCGCATCCCTAGACCCCCATCTTCCCGTGCTACTCCTCACATTCTCCAACCGTTCCTGTTTTATCCCCTCCCCCATACCTGAACTCCCTCCCCTACCACCTATTCCCATTTATCTTCCCAATTATACACCCATCCCTTGCTGCCTACCCAAATCCCCCTCCCCCATTACTACCTACCCTTGCATCCCAATCACCCCTTCCCTCCCAGTGGGCATTCAGAGTTGTGATAAGGAGGATAGGGAGAAGGACTCAAGCCCCCCCAGAACAGCAAGCTCTTTGAACCTGGCTCTCGTGGTGGTGGTGGGGGGGTGGGGGAGAAGGGGCTGACTGCCATAGATGGACAGGGAGCCTGGCAAACACAGGAAGTCAAGGAGCGGGGCTCAGACACCCCTGGAGGGCAGTGATACCCAGACTACTGTTCACATGAGGAGGTAAGAAGAGGGGATCAGACCAGGCAAACCCCCTTCAGAACCTGGCTATCATAAGGAGGGCGGGGTCACACCCCTGTAGGTGGGTTGCGAGCTCCCAGATCATGGCACACACATGGGAGAGGAATGTGGGGCTCACAGGCATCTTGCCCCTATTCTCCTCCAGTCCCCCTGTCACTCAGCCCTGTATCCCCTTTTCCAGTGCCCCACCCTCTCCACTCCCACTCCCCATAGTCTCCATCCTGTCCCCATCACCCGATTCCCTAACCCTCTCCCCCATATTCCTTCATCACTCTCCCCTCCCAGCAAGCATTTGCTGTGTAGTTTATTTTCTTTTTTAAAAATGGTTTCAGCACCTTCTGAATGTTCTGCTGTACTCAGATTACATTTCCCCAAACTAAACATCCTCTTTTGATAGAGGTAGAGTGGAGCAACGGGCCTGTTTTTTTTACTTAGATTTCTGTCGTAGGTGCCTGGGGTGGTGCTTGGATTAGATTACCATGATATATCTTCAGCACCACCCAGGTACTGTGATGTATAGGTAGTTTTCCAGATAGTTAGCCTCTCTCTCTCTCTGTGCACATACTTGACGTACCTAATTGAAGAAGCAAACCCTTTTTCAAATAGCATTTTAATTTGATTTCCCCCCACACAGCTGGTGGGCACGATGCACTCTGTCAGGGTAACCCTTGAGCATCTGAGTCCCTAGTGCTATGATCTGAGCTCTGGTTTGAACACTATCTGTGAGCAAAAAAAGGTCACCGGAATCTATTAGCTTTAAGAAAAGCTGTTTTTTTTCCAAGTGCTATATCTTGACCCTTGGGAAATGGTGCCAAATGTGGATCACTAGCAGAACCCTGAACCTTCAAAAGGCACAGCAAATGTCAATCTGATTAACTGTATGGGTTTTAAAGCACTTAGAAGAGATGAGCTTTCAACAGAATGCTAATTTCCTCCCAAGCCTTCTCCCTTACAGTCAACAACCCCTTCACCCCTTACCATATGTAAATCCCTTCAAAAATTCACTTCTCCCATCTCAGCTATTAGAAGTGAGAGGGAAGGAAGATTAACATCACCAGCACCATCAAAAAAATATATCAAGATGCTTTCATGCTTTGCTGAGCAACCCCATTATCTTACTGCCCTTGTCCTCCTCCTCTCCTCCCCCTTCTTCACTGTCTGTCTGTGATCTTCACATATCATGTAATTCAGAATGTATACTCTTTGAGGAGAGATTTGTGTTCTGTGAGGTAGCAACGGTGCTGTAAAAATATTTTATTTTGATGGAACAGTCACACAAGTTATTTTTTATTATTATTATTATTAATGTTACAATGTTTCATTTAAATTGCTGCAATTCAATTTGAGATCTTTTGAGTAATGGTTCTTCAAAGCATCTCTCCTCTCTCTCAGGCTATGTCTATACTTACAGCGGCGTGTAAAGTACAGAGACTGCATGCCAGGCTAGTACAAGTATAACTAGCAGTATAGATGGTGAGCAGAGTGCCCTACATTTCTGAACCCGCAGGGTATACACTCTACATGGCTCTCTACATGCCCAAGCAATAACTCCCACGTTAGCAGTGTAGTGTCCTGCTGCTGGAACCTTGCCTGGCTCCCTCCCTCCTACCAGAGCTTTTTCTTGCCATAGTGAAAGCGCAGAGCTGTCCCTTGGGTAAGGCGAATCGGGGCAACTGCTCCAGGCCCTGCGCTTTGGGGGGCCCCATGGCCAATGTGATTGGCCGGTGCGGTCAGTCCCAGAAGAGACAAGTCTGTCACTTCCAGCTGAGGCCCCGCACCTCCCCAGGAACGGCCGTGGTGAAAGTTCCCGCAGCAGGGAGCTGTGAGAGCCTTTCCCCACTCCCTCCCTCCCACCAGAGCTTTTCCTCACCACAGTGAAAGGCTATGTCAGTGCAGAGCTACCAGAGCCTTTCCCAATGGTGTGAAGTTACGTGAGAAATCCCTGTATTCTGCACACCACTGAAAGGGTAGACAGAGCCTGTAAGACTGAAATGCACAGGTAAAATAAGATAGTGCAAGAAATACTGCATAAAATGTACAGAATAGATGACAGGATATAAATTTTTAATATGGAAAGAGCTACAGGCGATGGCTTAAAGGGTTTAAGCAAGTCAGAATGCAAATAACTGGAAATGAAATACAGCCTGGGTTGTTGATTGCTTTCAAAGGTAGCTGGTAAACCCAATAAATATAAATTGAAGAAAAACAATCCCTGTTAATTCCCATTCCTACCCATACAAGGACCTAATCTCAGTTTCTTTTCAACATTATTCCAGATAAAAGGATTATCATCTTATTTTGAACCGTAGATTCACAGGGAAACAAGGAATTTGTTGCATCCAATTCTAACAATCATGTTTTTAAAACCTACCTTGATTCTTTTATAAATGTAAGTCCTATTTTTATTCAATTTAGTTAAATGCACACATTTGAAATATGAAATATTACTCCCATAAATTATGGTATTTCATCAGAACTATAAACAAAATGCCATAAATAAGTCTGACATTAGAATGGAAGTAATGTCCAAATAGTTACTGTTTAAGGCATGCTACTTTTTATGGTTAAAAAACACATTGTATGTTATAAGGACTGTTTTTGAGTGGAATACATAGGAATTATCTTAGTTCCCTTGATATTATTGCCTAACAAAATGTAGCATTATTTCCCCAGAGAAAACATTTAGGTTTTTAATTTTGTTTTGCCATTTGAGGGAAATTTTTGGACATGTCATTTATTTTAAATAAAATGCCCACTACAAAATGTAAAATAAGTGACAGCTTCTACAATTTCCATCAAATGTATGACTGTATTGTACACCACATAAATGTGGTCATAATAATCATCAGTAGGAGCTAAGTCAATACTGCAAAACTAAACCAAAGCAAAAAGATCATAAGGGTTCAATGCAGATTTAAAATGAGTTTGCTTTAGTTGTGTTCACACCCCTTTTGTGTTTCCTTTCTGAAAATGCTGAAAAGATTTTGTCTGGGAAGAATGCTTTGAAAAGCTTTCTCAGGATTCTATGCTGCTGGCTTTTGGGTGGGTTCAGTGAGGGAAGATTCTTTGCAGCCTGTTTAACTGGTCTGGTGTGGACTCAACCTAAGTACCAGCTCAGCTCTTATATTTGCACCTGGGAGCTTTCTTGGTGGTGTTAGTTGGGGTCAAATAATGGCAAAACCTTTTGGCCTTTTGCTTCCCCTTGCAGTGTCAATCTGCCAATTCTGAGGAAAGAGGGGGTGCTGCTCCATGGTGCTTCCCCATGAACTTTCCTCAGAAACCTAGAAGATGATAATTTTGAAGATAGTCGTTTTGAGGAGGAAAAACCTCAAAGTCAATGAAGAAAATTAGAAAAATGTCGTTTAAAATAGTCCAAAAATCCTATGGAAAGCTTATTACAAAAGGAAATGTGGAGCCAGTGTCTGCACAGGTTTGGAAACGGAGGGAAATTCTTTCTCAGAGCTGGTCCTAAACCCTGGCTCATAACCAAAAATTTAGTTTGCCTCCAGTTGCTAATGGAGGGAAATGCCCCACTATAGAGGCATGTCTGACATGGAGAACACAGAGAAATTGCAATTTCACTTTTGTTTATGGAGTTTCAGGTGATTCAAGTAACACTAACTTTTAGGTCACACTACAGACTAGGAAATCACCTGTGAAGAAGAATAAAAGAGAAAGATTGTTTGCATGTATTTGTTCTAAAAAACAAAGAAGTGTAAATATCTTGCAGAAACTTATCCTTTTGTTTCAGTTTAACACATACCATTCTATATACCATTTTTCATATTAAGGTAATTTTCCAATTGAAATTATGTGCTTAAAGTAGTAGTAGTCTTTCAGTTCCATAAAGTCTGACCTACATTCTGTCAAAAAATATTCCTTCTTCTAAATGTCTACTGCAAAATCTGAGTTTAGACCCCAGACAGCAGGAGATCATACATATTTTGTCTTGAACTGTAATTTATTGTATTTGGGTTCACCTGTAAATGGCAGATGCTGGATAAGATCCTGTGTCATAACTGACCCTCACTCGACCACGATACAGCTCCACTGCTATATGATCTCTGTCACCTTTGTACAGCAGGATTCCACTGTCTTCATCTGTGGCAATCTAGTGAAAAAAGAAACACTAATTTATAAGGAAATGAATCCAAATAAACCTGACATGCTAAATGGGTTGCACTCATTCCCATGGCCATTACCAATATTTCTTTCTTTGTTATCAAACTCTGATTGGGATAGTCAGATAATAAAAATCATTTTTTTCCTAACAGTTATCCATCAGTTGTGATGCTAATTTCACTGGTGATTCTAGTTCTCTGTACGTCAGAGGGTCTAAAGTTTTTAACTGACCTAATGACAACCTTTATACGTATGCATTTGTTTTATATGTATGCATTTCTCCCCCATGATACATGATCAGGACACATGCCAACTTGCAGTGATTTATGGTGAAGAAAATGACCATGACTCAAGATCAGTTCTTGCCAATGTATCTCTTCTTACCTGCAGAGTGATGTTGGTCTGAGGGTGGACCTTGCTTGAAGGAATTTGCAAGTAGGATTCTTTGTTCACAAAGTTTATGCTGACCAGCTTTTCGCATTTGTCACCCTGGTAACCTGACAAACACTGACATATCGGTTCATTTACTTTTATGATGCACTGAGCTCCATTCTGACACTCATAGTTATCACAAGGGCTGGTGCGAGGGAGAACCATTGGTGGTGAAAACTCACAAAAAAGGCCACTAAATACAAACACAAAAACCAGTATTTCAGACAAAATCACCCTGTGGTATGATAAAAATATAAACGTTTGTCCTGTCTTCAAGTCTCTCTCACCTGTAACCTTCTGGGCATATACATGTATACCCATTCACTGCATCAGTACACTGTGCTCCATTTTTACACTTGTTGTCTTGACAGTCATCATAGTCAATATTACAGTGTTCTCCTACATATCCAGGTGTGCAATCACATCTATTGAACAGGAAAGTATATTGGTTAGTACTATGCCTGTCTATAAAAACCATATACGTAAGAAAATGCCAGAGATGTAGTATTTTATTAACTGATTCTGAAGTGCAGCACTATTTAGAAAATCAATTTTTCGAGTCACATTTTAATACAATGCACTATTAAAATATAACTTTATATGGTGTTAAGAGCCTGTATATATTGATTCATTACATCAGAGATCTACAAACTGAGGGGCGCATCCCTTTAGAGGGCACAGAAGAATGTTCAAGGGGGCACCCAGCTCTGCGCCTGGCCCCAGTTCTGGCTGCTTGTCCCATGCCCCCGTCTGCCGGCCTCGGCTCTGATCCCAGTCCTGCCCCTGCCCCCAACTGCGGCCCCAGCCTTGGTCCCTTTACCCTTGTCCATGTTCCCCCACCCTGGAGCAGAGGCCCCGCTCACAGCTTTTTTTAAGTTCATTGTCCTTATTCTGCTGCTCTCACTCCTTCCTTTCCTTAGAATCATGAAATCTATCATTTCATGTTCACTTTCATCCAAATTGCCTTACACTTTCAGATTCATTACCAATTCCCCCTGTTGATCAGAATCAAGTCTAAAACAGCTTCCCTCCTGATTACTGCCTTCACTTTCTGAAACAAACAGTTGTTCCCAAGAACTTACTGGAAATGTTGTGTTTTGCCATATTACTTTTCCAATAGATATCTGGGTAGTTAAAGTCCCCCATTACTACCAGGTCTTATATTTTACCCTTTACATTGTGGTTACTGATTATCTGATATTATATCAAGTACATTTGGTGAAAATCTAAAAGGCCCTCATGAATCAGTCTGACCGTTCTCCTTGGAATATCTGAGTAATGTACATCAACTCAAAATAAGGAAATATGGTAAACTTAGTTGCTGGGAGTCAGAAAAATAGTCCAAGACTTATGTTCTTGTGCAGAATATTTTCTTTGTCAGTTATTAGACAACAATGAATGACGCAACATTGCATTTACACAGGCATGTTAGAGTGATCATAACTGTTTTTTTTAAATTTCTGCTAACAGAATTTAAAAGAACTAACTCTGTTGCCTATGAACCAAAGTGACTGCAGCATGGTTTTTTAAATTTTCTTTAACATAAGAAAATAAAAACGGACTTGAAGTGGTGTATTTTCAATACTGTATGCAGGGCTTTGACAATGCAAATATCATCATTAACGTTAATAGGAGTTCTTCAGTTAAAGCCTCACACATTAAGTTGAAGGAGTGCTCAGAATTATTTAGCTCACAGATCAATGGACAAGATTACAAATCCATACGTGCAATAACACAGCTGTCTAAAAGTTAACTATATGTTCTCTCTTTTTTCTTTTACGAAACACCTAACTACATCAGTCTTTGTGATCACCTCACTGATTCTGCATTCAGTCACACTTTTATGCCTACAACTTGTTTAGAAGTACTGAATTTAAATTTAAATGCCCATAACTCTTTAAATTAGGTCCATCAATATAAATTTATCCAAATCTCTCTTAAGTCTTTTATCTGACAAAAAGAAATGAGTAAATAAAGGAAAAAACGAGTATAAAGCACACTACCAAGTTAAAAAGCTGACTGAGATACATGCTCAAAGCTACTGAGTGTGTTATTTTCTGGTTTAAAATCTCAAAATGTAATATGCAAGTTTTACGTCCTATGTAACAAAGTACAAGAGGCAAAAATAGTTTTATTGATTGACCATATGAAAATGAATAAATGCATATAATATTGAACAATGTTCATCAAAATAACTCTTAATATTGTGATCCACTTTCAAATGATCAGCTCCACTGCACGTACATTTGAATATTTCCAAATAAAGTTTGGCTTTTTAAAATAACCTGTTATTTAAAATGTGCTAAGAATATCAATTTTAATGGCATAAGCTGATTTTGAACACTGTAAAATATGGAACATAAAACAGGTTGCTCATGAATGATTTCCTAAATCTACTAATCTAAAGTCCATTACAATACTTTTTAAGAGTGCATACTAATTAATGTTAATAAGGATGTCTTGTAATTAAAGCTTAGTCTTCCTGGTGATGAACTTCCTTATGTTATAATGGCTTCAATGTGTCTTACTAATAACCTGTCTTGTAATTACTACTACTACTACTACAAAGCAGTACAATAATCCCCCTTTAATTTAACTTAATTATTCTCTTCACAGTCCAACTTTCCAAAAGGATTTTGTGTAGACGGTCACAGAGAATGAAACTCTCCATTCTTCACTGGTCCTATTTAATCCACACTTCTAAAAAACAGTTAATTCACTAGATACTTTTCTAGTTAATACATGGGTGTACATGAAAACAAATGGGTCAGGTTCTGCCATTGATATGTGATCCTGAAGGGGTGGAGTAGAATAAGAGAATGGTAGAAATAGTGTAGTTGAAATATGACAATATTTTATGCTTACTTGTATCCTTTGGGTGTCAGGATGCACTTTGAGTCATGTTGACAAGGGTTCAAGTCTTGGGCACAGAAATCTAGTTTCTCCTCACACAACTCACCTGCAACATAATATACACTGTCAGTTCAGGGGGAATACCACAATGCCCTGACAATGGCAATAGCAACACTTAATATAATCAGCCACTGTGATTTAAATTGTTAATATTGAAAAATTCTATACTTTATAATATGTAAGCAATTGATATATTCTGATTTTTCCTGATATCCTTCAGGAAACAGCTTCTCCAGACCAGTCTCTCCCATTCAGCCAACAGTATAAATGCAATTTCTTGCACTTATAATTAGGGCTGTCAAGCAATTAAAAAAATTAATTGCGATTAATCGCGCTGTTAAACAATAAGAGAATAACATCTATTTAAACATTTTTGGATGCTTTCCACTTTTTCAAATATATTGGTTTCAATTACAACACAGAATACAAAGTGTACAGTGCTCACTTTATATTTATTTTTGATTACAAGTATTTGCACTGTAAAAAAACCAAGAAATAGTATTTTTCAATTCACCTAATACAAGTACTGGAGTGCAATCTCTTTATCATGAAAGTTGAACTTACAAATGTAGAATTATGTACAAAAAACTGCACTAAAAAATAAAACAATGTAGAATTTTAGAGCCTGCAAGACTACTCAGCTTACTTCTTGTTCAGCCAATCACTCAGACGAACAAGTTTGTTTACATTTGCAGGAGATAATGTTGCCCACTTCTTGTTTACAATGTCAGGTGACAGTGAGAACAGGCTTTCTTCTCATGGCTGTCTTACAGACGACGTTGCAAGATATTTATGTGCCAGATGTGTTAAAGATTCATATGACCTTTCATGCTTCAACCACCATTCCAGAAGACATGCATGCATGCTGACGATGGGTTCTGCTTGATAACAATCCAAAGGAGTGCGGACCAATGCATGTTTATTTTCATTATCTGAGTCAGATGCCACCAGCAGAAAGCTGATTTTCTTTTTTGGTGATTTGGGTTCTGTAATTTCTGCATTGGAGTGTTGCTCTTTTAAGACTTCTGAAAGCATGCACCACAGCTTGTCTCTCAGATTTTGGAAGGCACTTCAGATTCTTAAACCTTGGGTTGAGTGCTGTAGCTATGTTTAGAAATCTCATATTGGTACCTTCTTTGTGTTCTGTGAAATCTGCAGTGAAGGGGTTCTTAAAATGAACAACATGTGCTGGATCATCATCCAAGACTGCTATAACATGAAATAAAAGGCAGAATGGCAGGGGACATACAATTCTCCCCCAAGGAGTTCAGTCACAAATTTAACACATTTTTTTTTTGAACGAGTGTCATCAGCATGGAAGCATTCCTCTGGAATGGTGGCCGAAGCATGAAGGGGCATATAAGAAAGATTAGCATATCTGGCACGTAAATACCTTGCAGTGCCGGCTACAAAAGTGCCATGCCAATGTCTGTTCTCACTTTCTGGTGACATTGTAAATACGGAGAGGGTAGCTTTATCTCCTGTAAATGTAAACAAACTTATTTGTCTGAGCAACTGGCTGAACAAGAAGTAGGACTGAGTGGACTTGTAGGCTCTGAAGTTTTATGTTGTTTTGTTTTCGAGTTCAGTTATGTAACAAAAAAAATCTCCATGTGTAAGTTGCACTTTCACGACAAAGACATTGCACTACTGAACTTGTATGATGTGAATTGAAAAATATGATTTCTTTTGTTTATCATTTTTATAGTGAAAATATTTATAATAAAAATAATATACTTTGATTTCAATTACAACACAGAATACAATGTATATGAAAATGTAGAAAAATATCCAAAATATTTAATATTGGTATTCTATTGTTTAACAGTGCAATTAAAACTATGATGAATCATGATTAATTTTTTTAATTGCAATTAATTTTTTTAAGTTTATTGCATGAGTTAACTGCAATTGACAGCCCTACTTAAAATATTTTGCACTTTAAAGTAATTATCTACCCATGGAGACTAGGAACACACTACTACCTCTATTTTCTCTCACTGATACAAACAGGCCATCAGCATTCTTTTCCCCCCCATTCAACATAAGCAAACTACACATAGTGATAGTACATATATATGCATATATAATTAATGGGCATATTGTGCTCAAGGATTCACAAGTCAAGTGGTCCCGTAGATTCCAAGGATTACCCCTCTTGGCATTTGCTCCAGTTAGCAATGGAAGTAGAGTGAGCAGAAGAGAAGCAACACTGGTTACTGAAGGAAGAAAAGGTAGAAGACTGGGGGTCCCAACACTCATCCTCACCACTGAAGTGGCCCTTTGCTGTGAGGAAGCAGGAAAGCTGCCATGCAACTGCTTCGACACCACACTCACCCATCAGTGCTTACTGTCTGTTTCCTACAGTGGCTCCATGCAACTGCCACCGTACATAGGGAAGTAGTACCCAATGGCTTCAGCCTCTTTCCCCAATTATTAGAGGACATAAAAATTGATGCAGAAGGACAAAGCCAGAAGGTCAAAGAAGGAGACATGAGGTGAGCAGAGGGACAGTACCATTTGGGACTTTTCCCCCCCAAAGGGTGAGAGAGTTGGGGAAGGGAGAAAGATGAGAGATGCTAGTGTGGGTTAGAATATACTTTTTGGAAGATTGGTATGGGAAAAGAAGTGTGTGTGTGTGTGTAAATCCAAATACTGTTGTGCCCTTGATATATCTGATAAAAAAGCAGCTAATTCACATAGTTAATCATTCACTTATTCCTCCTTATAATAATGTGAAACAATCTACAATAATGTTTACAATAAAGATTTTATTTTGTGACCACTTTACAGTAACCACCAGAGAAGCCTTGTTTCTTTATTCAGCATAGTACTTACTATCATATCTTTTTATGTGGTCAAGGAGTGGGTAATGTTTTGCTGAGCATGTGCCACACTTATAGAACACTGTGTTTTAGATCTGTCTCTATAAATACTCAAGGCAAGGGATGACATTTTCCAGGCAGCCAGGGGGTTTAGACATATATTCTATTAAGAAACATGGAAGAGGTATAAATGCCTGTGACCATAATCTTTGGCATCTCCAGTCTGACTGGAAGGGGTGAATATGAAGGGATACAAGCTGAGTGAGTTTCTGAGGTTATACACAGTAACCATTCTTCTTCCCTTCCTATGCTTCTCCAACACATGAGATAGACTTCTAAGCAAGATAATGGAGTGGCTGATACAGGATTTGATTAATGAAGTATTAAAAGGATGGTAGCGTGATTAATGCCAATCAACATAGCTTTATGGAAAATAGAGTCTATCAAACTAACTTGATATCTTTTTTTGACGAGATTACAGGTTTGGTTGTTAAAGGCACTAGTACTGATGTAATATACTTAGAGACTTCTGTAAGGTGTTTGACTTGGTACTGTACAACATTCTGATTAAAACAACTTGAATGATATAAAATTAACATGGCACACATTAAATGGGTGTTTCTCCAGTGGGGTACCACGGTGATCTATTCTTGGCCCTATGCCAAATACCCTTTTTTTTAATCAATGACCTGGGAGAAAACATAAAATCATCACTGAAAAAGTTTGCAGATGACACAAAAATAACGACTAGGACAGATCGCTGACTCAGGGGAATCTCGATCTCTTGGTAAACTTGGTGCAAGCAAACACTACACATTTCAGTATGGCTAAGTGTATACATCTAGTAAAAACGAATGTAGGCCATACTAGCAGGATGGGGGATTCTGTCATGGGAAGCAGTGATTTGGAAAAAGATTTGGGAGTTGTGGCGGATAATTGGCTGAACATGAGCTCCCTACGTGACTGTATGGCCAAAAGAGCAAATGCTATCCTCTGATGCATAAGTGGAAGAATCTTGAGGAGAAGTAGAGTGGTTACTTTACCTCTGTATTTGGCACTAACATGTCTGCTGCTAGAATACTGTGTCTAGTTCTGGTGCCCACAATTCAAGAAGGATGCTGATAAAGTGGAGAGGGTTCAGAGAAGAGCCATGAGAATGATTAAAGGATTAGAAAGCCTTACAGTGAAAGACGCAAAGAGCTCAATCTATTTAGATTAACAAAGAGAAGGCTAAGGAGTGACATGGTTACAGTCTATAAGTTCATACATGGGAAACAAATATTTAATAATGGGCTCTTCAATCTACCGATATAGAAAAATATAATACAAGCTGGAAGTTGAAGCTAGATAAATTCAAACGGGAAATAAGGTGTAAATATTTATGTTTGTGCTGTTCTAAAGAAAATATGTCTGAAACATACATGTCTAAAAGGTGGAAAGAAATGGGCACAACACGCTGTTCACAAGCACTAGAGGTGAAGTCAAAACAACCTGTAAAGTATTTTTCAGCCATCTGTTGTAGAAGAGCTTGTTTTTTCAATTCCATGGCAAACGTTAACTTAATCTACAGTCCAGTCCCAAAGTGGGGTGTTAGTATGCACCCTGGAGATCTGGACTTGCAGCTGAGAAAATTCACACAAATAATATTCAACATATAGCAATGCAGATCCAGACCTGGCCATCAGAAAATCCATACCAAAGTTTTCCAAGGGGGTTTGGTAGCACACTATCAATCTATTAAGACATATTTCCTGTAGAGCTGCACTGTCTTAATGACACAGACTGCCAATTTCATAAAGCCATGTCAAAGTGTACATGAATTAATTATACAAGTCCATGATCTCCTGATAAATGCTGCTCAGTGGTTCTCAGGGAAATTGCCAATAATAATATTATTTAATCAATATTTACGGGCAACTGAAGAAAGTTCAGACACAAGCCACTAGGGCTGACTAACCCACAGGACTTGAATTCTGTTCTCAAAGCCTCTTGTCTTGTCTGCCTAAAAAAGAATCCCACAACAATATCAAATACTGACCCTTCACTCCTGAAGGACTGGTATTCAAATAAATAAACGGTTAAGAGGGAGTAATTCTTCACACACATACAATCAACAGAACTCACTGATGAACTCACTGATGCAGAAATTACATAGGCAAATAATTTTAAAGGGTGAAATACATCTTGGTGGAGAATCTAAGAGAATTCTAACTCCCATGATCATAAACTGAAACCAGCAAAAAACCTGTTTTATTTATCTAATTTATGTGTGTTCTATAGGCTAGAAACATTTTTAAATGAAAACTTTTTTTTACTTCTGGAGCACAATTCTTCACTAAATTATATGACTGTGGAATCGCATAATATATTATGTCCTTATCTTGAGTGATATTAAGAGGTCCCTGCAGAATGCTAGTGAAATGCTTGTGAATGCTATTCACAAGACTCAGACACAAACCTCCTATAAATGCCCCCCACTTGGATTTTCTTCTTACTTACGCACCAGAGAGGCCTTCAGAAACTTTCAGTATCAGGCACTATGTGCCTAATGAGGTAAGAAGGCAATCCCTGCTCCAGAATATCAGGGGACTTTCTAGCTCCCAAGAGTCAATAAGTAACTTGACAAAATTTGGAATCCTACAGACTCTACAAAGGACCCTTAGAAATAATTCAGTATTGAAAACCCATAATACCTAGAAAAATCCTCTCTAATTGACATTGATATGACATGGACAATAATCTCCATCATCACTAAAACGACGAGGAGTCTGGTGGCACCTTAAAGACTAACAGATTTATTTCGGCATAAGCTTTCATGGGTAAAAACCCCCACTTCTTTAAACATGTATTGCTTGTTCCACTGGTCAGAGATTGTGCCAAAGGCTGCATTATTACTGTCATATTATCACTGGTCCTGACATTTTAAATTGCCTGGGGCACTGCCAAATGTGGCAGACCTCTCTGTGGAACAGGAGTTTAACACTGTGCAATTCTCCTAATGCTCTAGATCTGGATGTGGAGGGTGTACCGAAGTAGAGGGGGCATGGCCGGAGTACACTGCACTCTAGTAACTGTCTGCTGGAAAGCGGCTCCAGCTCATGGATAAGGGAGTTTAAAGCCCAATCCTCTAGCTGTGGCCAGTGGATACTGGGTACAGTTGAAGGCTGAGGACAAAAGTTCAAAATTGAAACTCAGCTGCAAACAGAGTTTTGTATTGTTTCACTTGAAAATATAAGATCAATCCAACTTTGCTAGAATCTGGGCCTACAGTTGCCAAATGGTCTGAAAACATCAGCAACCACTTCTGAGGACCTGGTAAGAGTTTGATTTTTTATGGAAGCTTTGTACAATATATAGACAGTGCAGTCTAAGGTCTGACTGGGATATGAACCTATTGTCCAACTAAAAGGTCTTCTGACTCTTGTTGACTTGAAGGGTTACTACATAATATGTTCTGGGAGTATGAAAGGAAGGAAAATATCCCCTTACATTTTTGCAAATTTTTATTTCAAAAACCCAATGAGGGAAATGACCAATATTGTGAAGTAAATCAAGAAGTCAGTCCAGACAGAAATATTTAGCTCAAACAGTACATTAATAGGTAATCTAAGAAGGGAAATATTGCACTACAGCAAGGATATGGGAAATCCTGTGGCCAATGTGATGAAGAAAGAACATAAAGAACCATATGAACAAAGGCAAGGTTTTAAGTAAATATGATCTATTTGATCAAAACAACCATGGATACTCTGAAAGATTTACAGACAAGAGAAGCAAATTAGGAACAAAGTTTTCGAAGAAGCTTCAGATTAGCCTCCAAAATTTGAACTCCCGAAATGTTATTTTTGCATCTACATATATACCAGAGAAAAAACATAAAAATAAATAAATAAGAGATAAAATGCATAACTGCCCATCTAAGTATTTGCATAAGCACAGTTGTAGGCACCCAAAATATAAACTAATATAAAAAAACCCTAAAAATTAAATAAAAAAACTTGTAGTTAGTGAAGAATAAGCATGAAAAACAGCACTTTTTTAGATGCACTGATTTGAAGAACACTTCTGAAAAGTTGTTCCTAAAAGAGTAAATAGAGGGACAAAGAGTGAAGTTCTAAAATCATGAGTTCTCCAGAATTTAATCAGTATGGACAAGATGCAAGGGAGAAAATTAATTTTAAAAAAATTAAGAGATAGTGACAAAAGTGAAATACCTATGAAAAGAAATGGCAGATTGTGCTTTTTGTCTTTATTCAGAAGGAAAACGTTGGAAAGCCACCTAAATCAGAAATTGTAGCTCCAGTTTTTTACTTCAGGTAAGAAAAATGGTTGTGATACTACTGTGCATCTTTAAGTTCAACAAAGTTTCACATCAATGTTACATGTGTACAGTCATCCACTCATTCACCCATTTAGTAAAATGATAACTGTGGCTTTCATAAGTTCCCTGCCAAGTGATCAGAGTCTTAAAGACTAGAAAATTGCTATAAAACAATTGTATTTTCTAAATAATTTAGAAGATCAAGCAATGACAGATTAATTAGTTTAAATAGTTGTGCGGAAAATATCAAAAACAATTCTATAAAATAATTCCACAGTTTAATTTCTAAAGCTTAAAACAGTAGCAATATAATAAATAATAAGGAACAATACAATCAGGTTCAAAGGGATTTAGATCATTATTATTGTTATTTTGGATAACTGGATATGTAAATTGTATGTATAAATGACTACATTATTTACAGAGGAGTTGGGAGGCGGTGTAACAGAAAATGAAATTATAAATGAAATAACTTGACAAAGTACCAACCAAGAAAATTATCTGAAGGTATTACAGAAATATTCTTAAACCATCAGCACTGCAGCAAAGGACTGAATCAAAATAAGAAAAAATAGTAGTCAATTTTAATCACCATAACGAAGCATACAGTGTTCCAAAGCAATATACCAAGTGTACAGGGCAGGCTTAATTGAAGTTAAAGTAGTTACTGGATGGAGAGTGTGTGTGTGTGTGCGCACGCGCACGCGCTACGCCACCATAAATTGTAAGTCTATTTCTGCAGTGTTTTAACTTTCCATGAAAGTTATACAGTTTTTCCTCCTCATGTTTTTGACTGAAGTCACTAGTTATTAACTACATCTGATTCATACAACAGATTGTTGTAGAGAATGTTAGTTCTAGTTAAACTATATGGAGTTAAAGTGGAAGGTTGAGAGTTTGACAAACTACACAATCTAAGGTTTCAGAGTAGCAGCCGTGTTAGTCTGTATCCGTAAAAAGAAAAGGAGGACTTGTGGCACCTTCGAGACGAACAAATTTATTAGAGCATAAGCTTTCGTGAGCTACAGCTCACTTCATCGGATGCATACAGTGGAAAATATAGTGGGGAGATTTTATATACACAGAGAACATGAAACAATGGGTGTTACCATACAGACTGTAACAAGAGTGATCAGGAATTATTACCAGCAGGAGAGCGGGGGGGGGAACCTTTTGTAGCGATAATCAAGGTGGGCCATTTCCAGCAGTTGACAAGAACAGCAGGAGGGGAAATAAACAAGGGGAAATAGTTTTACTTTGTGTAATGACACATCCACTCCCAGTCTTTATTCAAGCCTAAGTTAATTGTATCCGGTTTGCAAATTAATTCCAATTCAGCAGTCTCTCGTTGGAGTCTGTTTTTGAAGTTTTTTTGTTGAAGAATTGCCACTTTTAGGTCTGTAATCGAGTGACCAAAGAGACTGAAGTGTTCTCCGACTGGTTTTTGAGTGTTATGATTCTTGATGTCTGATAGTGTCCATTTATTCTTTTACGTAGAGACTGTCCAGTTTGGCCAATGTACATGGCAGAGGGGCATTGCTGGTACATAATGGCATATATCACATTGGTAGATGTGCAGGTGAAGGAGCCTCTGATAGTATGGCTGATGTGATTAGGCCCTATGATGGTGTTCCCTGAATAGATATGTGGACACAGTCGGCAGTGGGCTTTGTTGCAAGGACAGGTTCCTGGGTTAGGGTTTTTGTTGTGTGGTGTGTGGTTGCTGGTGAGTATTTGCTTGAGATTGGGGGGCTGTCTGTAAGTGAGGACTGGCCTGTCTCCCAAGATCTGTGAGAGTGATGGGTCATCCTTCAGGATAGGTTGTAGATCCTTGATGATGAGAGGTTTTTAGTTGGGGGCTGAAGGTGATGGCTAGTGGCGTTCTGTTATTTTCTTTGTTGGGCCTGTCCTGTAGTAGGTAACTTCTGGGTACGCTTCTGGCTCTGTCAGTCTGTTTCTTCACTTCAGCAGGGTAGAAGCCCTCTACACCAACATTCCACACAAAGATGGACTACAAGCCGTCAGGAACAGTATCCCAGTTAATGTCATGGCAAACTTGGTGGCTGACAGCTCACCTTTCCTGATCACTCTTGTTACAGTCTGTACGGTAACACCCATTGTTTCATGTTCTCTGTGTATATAAAATCTCCCCACTATATTTTCCACTGTATGCATCCGATGAAGTGAGCTGTAGCTCACAAAAGCTTATGCTCTAATAAATTTGTTCATCTCTAAAGTGCCACAAGTACTCCTTTTCTTTTTACACAATCTAAGTACTGTATCATCTCAAACTATTAAAGTACTTGGCATATGAATGGGAAAATATAGTGTAATCTAAATGAAATTGTAACCACCATGCCAATTAAAACAAAAGAACAAAGTTTTAAGTTGTTTTAACTAACATTAAAGAACAAAATTCTCAGTGGCATTAGGAAGCAGATTTCAACTCAGAGTATTAAAGTCCCATTGCAAACCACTGAAAATCAGACTGTCAAAATTATTTTAAATATAACTTCTGGCTCTGCTTCACCTCTGCATTATTCCAATTTTATGCCAGTGGAATTCCATTCATTTACATCCCATGCTAGTGGATCCCCAATGCAAGACTGAGACCTTACTTATTATGCTGTTTAATGTGATAATAACAATAAAGCAATAATAGGTATTGTGCAATAAGTATTTTAAAAACAATATAACATCATGCAGAAAAATAGTGAATTATGGCCTGAAGATACCAAACAGTACTCCTGGGAGTAGTCCCACTGAAGTCAATGAATCTAATCACGTTATCAAGGATTGTGTACATTCTCAGGATTCGGCTTTTAATCATGAGTGGAAATGTATCATAACTACTGGAATGATCACAGTGCTCTAATAATAATTTACAATCGCTTGAGATAAACTAGTTACATTAAATGCAATATTTTATTAGGAACAACCCAGGGTGAGAGTACTAAAAGCATTTCTCTTTGAACTCTCATAAGTCACAATACCAAGGCCTTGATTCAGCAGGGTACTTAGGCACATGACTTAAATGGTGCCCAAGTGCATTAAATGCATTTACGTTTTTACTCATTAGCCACTAGGGCTGTGTAAATACTGTATTTTTGGAAATGTTTAAATCAGGTTATATAATTGGTTGGTGTAGTACTTCATTAAACTGAGTTAATAGTTGATTTCTATTATTCCTCTTTTTCTAACCGAATTAACAATTAAGACATAAAGGCCTCTGCAATAAACAGACTTTTACTGCTAGTAATTTATGATCAGCTAAATGCAATTTCATATATACTAATAAACTAACTAGCATAAAATGTGCATCACATTTCTGTACACCTGCTTAATTTTGACTTTTGAATCCTAGTTTACCCCCCCTGAGCTTTTTAATAATTTGATTGTGTGGGTTACAGTAATTACAATATATTATGTTTTTCACTTGTTTCACACATATCCAATAACTACCACCTTTTTTCGGATTATGTTTTCTCTTTTTAATCTCCTATAAAACAGGTATTTCAATGAGTAGACATAAGTATACAAGGGGGATACCCATTCAAGCTTGAATTGGGAAGCCTGTGTGCACAG
Source organism: Chelonia mydas (assembly GCF_015237465.2). Lineage (NCBI taxonomy): Eukaryota > Metazoa > Chordata > Testudines > Cheloniidae > Chelonia > Chelonia mydas. The sequence goes on from NC_057852.1 coordinate 108,975,922, forward strand.
TAGCACAGCTACAGTTTATACTCCATTTTAAACAATGTTCTTCATGGACACAAAAAATTCACATTTTGATATTTTTAAAGTTCTGAAAGAAAATTCAGATAATTTATACTTTATACTGCAAGAATTCAGTGAGTGTGACAAAAGTACTTTGCACACTTATAAAACAAATTTCATTTTAAAAATTACATGGTAATTTAGTTCAGTAGTCAGTGCAGTTTGGTTTTGGTTTGGTTTTTCAGTGCGGTTTGGTTTCACCATTAAAAATAAGATGATGGATTTATTTTTAAATAGTGGTGTTGTGTTTGAATGGTAGCTAGCTTTCCTAATGATATGCACACTAATAGTCATAATAAAATAAACCAATTGTACACCAGCCTGGCAGGGTGGTCACAGAGCAATGAGCTACCATATGAGGGTGGGAGTTTAGGATGGGTGGGCAGGGGACTGGGGTGCAGGAGGGGGGCAGGCTCTGGGTGGCATTTACCTCAAGCAGCGGCATGTCCCCACTCCGGCTCCTATGAGGAGGTGCGGCCAGGCAGCTCTGCACACTGCCCTGTCCGCAGATGCCGCCCCTGAAGCTCCCATTGGCTGCAGTTCCTGGCCAATGGGAGCTGTGGGGGTGGTGCTTGGGGCAGGGGCAGTGTGTGGAGCCCCCTAACTGTCCCTATGCACAGGAGCCAGAGGGGGGAACATGCCACTGCTTCTGGGAGCCACGCAGAGTGGGGCAAGCCCAAGACCCAGCTCCCCAGTGGGAGCTAGAGGGCCAGATTAAAACATCTGGAGGAACAGATGCAGCCTCCGGGCTGTAGTATGCCCACTCCTGGTTCAGGATCTGAGTGTGGTTCTGAGTAGCAAACAGAACCCTCAGGAGTATCTTATGTTGTATTTCAATGATCCATTCCCACCCATTCAAAGAATGGCACTAACAAACTCAGTCCACCCTTCACCTCTCTATAGGAGGATTTTCTGTGATGGGGCAGATTGTTTGGGGGAAGAGATGGAAAGAGGACAGGAAATGAGGAGGAGGAAAAACAGGCATATCCTTCAGCTACTTAAAATTAATCATGAAATACCAGTGCTAAGAACTGATGTAATTCAAAATGATTGATCAGAATCTCTGCCATTACTGGGTTAAATCAACCTTGTGTTTTAGTGACATTAATGTTTTGACAGAAACCCAAAACAAGGTTACTCAAAATTAAGGCTCCATATATCTCTATTAACTTTCTCTGTTGCACAGCCTCTTATCACTGTGTGATTTTTTAGGTGCAGTATATGGTGTAACACTTGGTCACTACAATGATAAACAGGAGGAGATCACAACCTAATGTCTAGCAGGACAATTCATATAAGAAAATTAAATGGGTATTTTAGAATCTAGAAAGCATTAGAACTGAACCAAAGTATGTGTTACTTGGGTTGGGTGCAAGCTTTATTAGGAGACCATCTCTGTAAAGCAAGCCATTTTTATTGGTCACCAGTGAGGATGCATAAGGTAAGTTTTAGTATATTTTAAAAAGAATGTATACAGCGTTAATGGTCTGTTTTTGTATCACTGTCTTCCGTGCAAGAGCTGTATTTTTACCTTTAATAGCATTCATTTGACATGTATGGACAAACAGTAAAATGCCCGATCTGAGGATTTAGGGTAAGCTTGCTAAATGTTAACTATATCATTTCTCTGATCACGTGCATACACTTAAATCCATGCACCTTTAAAGAAAAGAAAAGCAAGAAACCAAGGTAAGTGAAAATAGGCTTAAAAGACAACTGACCTTTTTCCACTTCATTCAGATTAGCAGCTTGCAGTGACAAAGACAGAAGAGACAAGAGACTTTTTACATTGTAATACAACAGCACATTAAGCTAATGCACAACTATAGCAGCAGAGAGGTTTGCATAGCAAAGTGAAGCAAGCTTCAAATTTTTACCTACAGCAGAACAAAACAAACAAGAAAAGTAAGAAGTATGTGCTACTGCTGGCATAGAAAGAGTTGCACTGCTAGACCAAGGAGATATGTGTTCTAATGACATGGTAATGAACAAGAGAAATGATCCATTTTAATTTCTAGTATGTACATGTAATGACCTGACATTCATTAGATTTGAGGATAAAAAATGAGATGATAATTAAGACAGCAAGGCAAAGTTAAAGAGTGCAGGACATAATGTGAGCAACTTTACACGTTATTCATCAGCAACTCCAGGTCTCTTCTGATCCTGTGTGCTTACTGTGGGTTTCATAGTTACATTCTGTGACATCTTACGAATGTTTACAGTCCAACACACATACCATACTTGTCTTTGACACTGTGATGACAGTGTTAACTGCAAAGCACAATCTTAACTTGGCAGATATGGAATTATGACTATTAAGAAAGCCACAAGCCACATTTTTCAATTCTGTGACAACTGTTAGACAACAATTTTCAAAATGTGGCAGGAGACATGCACACATTGACAGGTTTTGAGATAGAATACCCTTCACAGTATTTTGAAAGTTTACCTATACAGGAAACTACTGTTTCAGAGATAATCTTGAGATCCTATCATGCCTACCATCCCAAAAAATGAACTCAAGCATGAACAATTTACATTTTAGATTGCCAAATTCCGAACATTTTCCTTATCCTGTGTAGAAATATTAAACTGCATTTACAGACAGCCATTCACTTAAAAAATATTCTGGCATGGTGCAAGTCCACATTCAGTTGCCATGCACCATGAAATCTTCAACACGGACAGATCCAAGAATTAATAGAACAGATCAAGAACCACAAGAATCTAATTGGAAAAATATAATCCAAACTACTAATTAAGTCTTAGAGAAGAAAGGAATTAAGCTTTAAAAAAGTGGTGTAAATCAGTGTAACTCCACTGAAGTCAACGGTGATCTAGGGCATATTACACCAGTTGAAGATCTGGCCCTAGATTCCTGTAACTGTTCACTTCAATTGATTTTACGGCTAGTTCTGATTAATGGAACACTATCAAAATATTTTTAAGAAATATATTTTTCTGTGTTAATGATGGTTTAGATGACTAAAATACAAATAATGTGAACGAAATGATGTTCACTTGTCACTGTTTATACTCTGGTTATCTATGGCATTTTACCCAGTGAGGACAAATAAAACCAGATTAGTCAGTTTCACTTTTATTTATAGTCAATTTCAATTTTCAGTTCTCACACATTAGAAGAATGCTGGAAGGCCTGAGTTGCAAACACTGCTGAGAAATATTTTAAATACACCTGAAACATTGTTAATAGTTTTTTTTCCCTTTAAAAGAAAATTACGATACTGTTTCTATTAAGCAAGCAGTATCTCCCACAATTCTAATTCTGGACATCTGGGCTGGTCTCCTCTCTCTGCAACTTCACAGAGGTGAACCAGTCTCTGGCCAGGCCTTCTCTGCTTCCACTTGCCACCAGATGAGTTATTCCCAAACTATGAAATCTGCATAGCCTCATTATTGACAAATATTCCAGAGATAATGAAACAACTATGTACATTAGATCAGCAAGGATTGTCCTACAGTAATGATTCTACTTAACGGCTGACCCTTGGCTCATGAGCCATCTAGGGTGCATAGAATTCTGCTTGCAGAAAGGAAATTATTGGTAAGAAAATTTCCATTCTGCAGCCCAGCATCTCCCACAATTCTGGATGTCTGGAGAGTAGCGAGCAGTGATCAGATGTAGGGAGGGTTATGAAAGAAGAGGTTGGTAGAAAAGAAGTACCCACCTTTTTGTGAGCTCACTCAAAGGTCCATATTATTCTAGACCACCATCTGCAGACCCTTCTGATAGAAAATCCACCTTGTAGCGCTTAATGAAGATATTAGCTATAGACCAAGTGGTCGCTTTGCTAATTTCCAGAGTGGATGCACTTGCTCATTCCGCCATGAGGTTGCTAAGGATCTCGTGGATTGTGCCTTGATGCCTTCTGGTATAGGAAACACTGATGATGTATAACAATCCACAATACATAATCTAATCCGCCAAATGATGGAGCACTTGAAAACTCTAAGTCCCTGGCATTTTGTGTGCAAGGACACGGATTCTATATGTTTGAGATAGACTTTCAAGGCTCTTCTGATATCTAAGCTTGGATAGCTACTAAGAAACAAGTCTTAACAGATAAATAAAAGGTCAACAGTGAAGTCAAAGGCTCAAAGAGATGGCTTGCCAGTCCTCAAAACCAGAAGTGGGTTCCATTCTGGAAAGTGATCTGACCACTAATCTGGCTAATTGGACTACTTGAAGGAATATTGCTACCTGTGAATTTTCTGCCAGAGAGCCAGAGGATCCTGAGGATAAGCACGCTCCTAAGAGCGGACACCTGACATACAATGGTACAGGGCAGAAGGCTTCTTTCTAAGCCTTTCTGGAGGAAGCATAGAATGGTTAGGATTCCAGGATTTCCAGGATATGCATTATACTGAGCACTTGTAGAATCTGACCAGACAGAGGAGTATTTTTATAGTCTTCTAGCCAACAGCAATGCCTTAATGACTCTGGAGGGCAGACTGAGACCTTCCAGTGCCTCCCTTTCAATAGCCTTGCTGTTAGTTGAAGTCATTTTGAGTCTAGATGAAGAGAGGATGTCTCTCCACCGCTCTCCACCGCTTTGTGAGAGGATGTCTGCTCTCCACGAAAGCTGGTGTGGGAGTTACAGTTAAATGAGGTCTGAGAATCAAGGTCTCCTTGGCCAATGAGGAATTATAAGAATTACCATTGCCTGTTCTCATTTTATTTTCTGGACCACCTTCCCCAGCAGTGGGAAGGGTGGAAATGCACATAGTAAGCCCTGCAGCCAACTATGCAACAGGGCATCTGTCCCCATGGCTTAAGGGTCTGCCTCCCTTGTGAAGTATTTTGATCTCTTTGTATTCCTAGGATTCGTGAATGGGTTGGTTGAAGAGAGGCCAAATGTCTGAACAATAAGTTTGAAGTGCTGAGATCCCTCTAAGCTTTCCCCCTGGACCTCAATTTTGCTGTTTTCCCTTGGAGAATCTATTGTCCCTTTGATGTTACCTGAGTGAGGATGAGGGGCAAAAGGAGTGCCTCTGTCTGAAAGCCAGTCTAAACTCTCTTCTGGGGGCACTTAGTGAGGAAGGGAGAGATTGTTTGGATTTTGCCACAATCAGCCACCACCTCCTCCAGATTTTCTCCAAAAAGGAGAGAGCATGTAAATTTGGCAGAGCAAAGAACTAGCTTAGAGTATCAACTGTCTGGAGATGGAGACATAGACAGTGTTTGACAGAGGCCATGGCACGGGCTGAGAAGCTCATTGCATCCATTGAGGTGTTAGCTATAAATGCTGCTGCTTGGGAGACTTGCTTTAAAATGGAACCAAAGTCAGGACGATCTCTGTCCTTAAGGGCTTTGGGATCTTGCAAAGCAGGTAGCTGCTAGGACGCTCAGAGTGTGGCGGAGGACGCTTCTAAGTCCTTTTTGAGAATGGCCTCCATCTTTCTATCCGTAGGATCCTTGGGGTAAAACGCCCCTTCAGAGGGGCTAATCATCCCAGGGAAGGGATGCTACAGAGCCATCAATAGACCCCTTAGGTTCTTGAATGTTAGTTATAGAGCCTGAGGTTGCTCTTGTTAATGCGCTTGTCCTTATCAGGCTTGTTCCATTCATCCCTAATCACTTCCTTGAAGGAAGAACAAAGAAGTATTGCAGCCTCGGGGAAGGCTTTTGAGACAAGAAATTTACTCTAAGGCTTACTCTGATGAGATTGCTCAGGTTGGGTTTGAATCATGGAACAGCCTTGATGCATGTAGCTTTAAATTTCTTAAAAAAAAACCCGCGAAAAACCTTTGCTCTATTTTCCCCCCGATTCCTGTTTGGATTCAGAGCCAGACTGCTCACCTTCCCCAGTGGAGGAGCAGAAAGAGGATAAGGAGGAAAAGACGACATAGGACTTGTATTTCTTGTTTTTTTGTGTGATTTTTCTTTCTGTTTTTTGCCTGTTTACATTTTTTAACTTGTTTAGCTTGTTTCAGGAGTGTAATAGCTCTGCTGTGGCTTTGGTGAGGCCTTTTGCAGCTAGCCTTCCTTAGGGTCTGAAGCCCTCATAAGAAGTTTGATTCAGAATCCTCCCCTGCTGAGTCCCATTTCCCAGCAGCATGGTGGGACTTCTTGTCCAACCTCTCCTGGTTGGCTTGTGAGGGAAGGAGTTTAATTAGAGGCCCTGCTTCTTTCTCCAGGGCACTCGGAACTCACTTTTAGATGGGGGGGAGCGGGGCAGGAGGACTTTTGGCCCTACAAGCCTCCCCACTTTGTTCTGCAAGAGTTCCCTGGGACTTACCCCCAAGTTGAGCAGTCAAGGTCCTCATCACTTTTGGAGCCTCACCCTGCTGGGATTCCTGGTCCATTTTCCCCCATTGGAGTTGCGTCTGCCTGGGTGGGTAGGGAACCTGATCTGCCTGTCTGACTGGTAGCCCCAGGACCTAACAGATTTAGAGTTGGTTGTCTGAGTACAGACTGGGCACAACTTACTGTCTGCCAAGCCTGGAAAAGCTGCCTCACAGTGCTTCAGTTTGACCCAATGTTTTCTTGGCTGTTCTGCTTTGCCTGTACAGGGGAAGAGGAGCCAGCAGGAAGATGCTGAAGTAGAGACTCAGGGAAGGTTAAATCCCTGAGGGGCTAACCAACTAAGGGAGGAGGAGGAATGCGGCGAGGAAGAGTACTGCTACCCACTGCCCAAAAAGTAGGTAGAAAAAGATAAAAAACAGAAGAGTGAGGGTGTGAGCTACAAAAACTGCCACTGTCTGCTGTCACGGAGAATATGGTGGCAAGCTGAAGCGAAGGTGGGGGAGGGTGAAAGGGGGGAAGCATGGCCAGAGAGTGCAATGCCAAACACTGATCTGCTTCTGTTAAGCTGCAGAGAGAGGAGAGCAGCCCAGATATCCAGAATTGTGGGAGACAATGGACTGCAATATGTAGAGATTGCTACATGTGAAATTTACAAAGTTCTTCATGCAGATTGAGTTACTTAGACTGAGATTTAGTTACTTACCTTTGAATCAGGCAGAGAACAAAATATCATAAAAACAATTTGTGACCTTTAACCAATTGTAACATTGTTTTATACTCTGTACACTACTGTTTCCCCATTCTCAGATCTTGACATGGTTTGTTAGCTGTACAAAGTTATAATTATAACATGATAGGCTTATTTATTTATTTATTTGAGACTGCAGGGTCAGTTAAGGCAGGATGTGAAGTCATTGTACACTGGGTGAAATCACAGTAGCTGATTTTATGGTGTATAGAGTTATATACACCAGGCAAATCTGGCCATATATATTTAGAAAGTATTTTCGTGGGGGGGGAGAGTGGGGGAGGGATAGCATGAGGAAAACCTGAGAGGTACTGAAGTATTTTAAAATCTTGACCATAATCTCTAAAGACCATACAATTAATAGTACAGAGCTTATAAAACTGTTTGGCCTTAATTTCAGAGATGTTGAGAACCTACAGTTCCCACTGACGACAATGACATCAACAGGAATTGTGAATACACAGTACATCTCTGAAAACAGAGTTAATTGTTTTTAAGAGTTCAAGTTATTTTCTTCTTTAAACTAGCCTTAAAGCAAAAACAAAACCAAATCAAAGTTTTGATTTAGAGAAACCAGGATGAAGTTTTCTTCTTAGAGCCATTCTGTCCAAGGACAGAATGCTGCCCTCCACAGAAATGTAATTACCTGACATTTCCCCAAGGACAAGTCAGCTTTTTTGTTTTGTTTTTAAAGTTACAATACTGTTTTCTGGTGTTTTGCCACCAGACTAAAAAACAAACAACTGCAACAGCAAATTAAAATAAAAACACATTACCAAGATTTCTCACTTCCCAATTTGTTACGTTACATTTCCCTAACCACGTATAGGCAGAGACACTTAAAAAGCAAAGCAGGACAGAAACTGTATAAAAATATGCTTAATAATTTTATGCTATTACATAATTAACTCTAAAGATGTTCATAAAATAGTTATGGCCCTGTGACGTTCGTGTCTCAGCAGACAGGACTGGAGTAGTCTAACCTATCTGGAGAAAAGACAGTCTGAGACAAAAGCCATAAAACAAAAACAAACCAAAACTCTGGTAACACACTACGAAGTTACTAGGGCTAAAAGCTCATGCAGATGAGGACTTAACCTTTTCCATGGATACACAAAACCTCAAAAGAGCTAATGCAGAAAATGGTTAGGTAATGACACCTAGCTCTATACTTCCATCTCTTCCAATCTGCTTGTGCAGTGGAATGACTTACCTAGTGGCTAATGGAGATTTTGAAATTGCTGACAGCTAGCCGGCTGAGACTCAGCTCACATAAAACTGATATAAGGATTACAGGAAAAATGCCAGACATTATATATGCACCTTTATTCGGGCTGGGGTTTGGCTACCATTCGTTTCTAAGACTTACAGCTAGGGATTCTCTTGAATCGTCAGTTGCTCCTAGATATACTGATAGTAGCAAATGGCAAAAGAGTGTTCTGTCATTTGTACTTAACAGAACATTGTGTCCTTTTCTTTTAGATGTGGACCTCACCATACTTATTCATACCTTTCCTATTTCAGTTATTGTAATTCACTCTGCATGGAGCTACATCACCAAATCATTTGGAAATTGCAGATAGTGTATGAATGCAGTTAAATGACTTGTAAGTGGTATTCCTTGTACAAAACACATTTCACTGAGTTCTGTGACCTGCGCATGTTGTCAATTGATTTCCAGGGTGCAGATTTAAGGTTTTGGCTTTAAGTTTTAAAGCCTAAAGGTATGGGCACTTAGTGGGGGCGTGCCATTCAAGTTAATATTGCCCTGGCTTAAAGAGAAGAATGTTGGTGGTTGTGTTCTTGATGAGGACCTTTGTTTCTGGAATTCACTTCCCTCTTTGGCCATCCACCAGAGCCCAGATTTAGTGCTTTTTACAGCATGCTGCAAGACTCACCTGTTTTCTCGTGTGTTTTCTTAGGGGCAGGGAGACCAACTGGGATTATGGGACAGGATGATCGAGTGGAGTTTATTCTGGCGTCAGAACAGTTCTTTAAATACTTTGTGTGTTTGATTATGAGTTACGTATTTAAGCTATATATGCACTTAGCAATTTACTGACACACAGTGAATGCATCTTAATAAATAAAATACCCTGCTTCCTGTTCTCTAAAGTTCCTGATTTTCAGGATCTTCCATTCCCATTTTCCAGCTGAGGCCACAGAGTCTATAAGAGTAACTACAGCAATAAAACTGGAATAACCACCCTTTATATGAGAAAGGAATGGTTTATACCTGGCCTGCAATTGACACTGACAGGTAAACAACTACAAGAAAAAAATTACTGGGGAGCACATGTGTGCATGAGCACGCGCACTGGGGCTGAGAACAGAGGGAGATAAGATTATATTCCCTTGTCACCACTATGCTTTTGTGTAGAGGGAGGTCTTGCCACAACCACTGTTCTGTTCTGGCAAGGTGTGAGCCCTGTGCTCAGTTAATATTTTGTGGCGGTGGAGGATAGAAACCATAAGGGTTGATCTTAGATCTGTACAGCTCCTACTTTTTTCCTTGACTGTCCTCCACGGGGCTTAGCTGGACCTTAGTGCTGGTGAAGACAATTTTATCTTTTAAATTAAAACAAAATGTGCATGATTTTTAACTTTCAAAATGTTATTTGTTAATTTAAAAAAATCAATGAATGAACATCAAGAGTGCATTGGTGCAGTGTGTTGTGTTGTTTGGTGTGTGTTTTTTGTTTGTAATTATACATTTGACCAAATAAACCAAATAAAAGAGTCACAGGGTGAAAACCTCACCCCACAGTAGTCAATGGCAAAACTTCCATTGACCTCAGTGGAGCCAGGATTCAACCACAAACTTTAAAGCATAATACTATTAATTTACAATCAGTGTTAAATTGCTTGCGTTTTTTCTCATATTCCTACCAGTATATTCAGGTGGGCAAAGGCAAGTGTAGTTGTTAATTCCATCTACACAGGTAGAATTATTTTCACAATCATTATCTTCGCAGTCATCAACATTCACTTCACAGTTTTCGCCTTCAAATCCATCTGCACAAGTGCACCTGTAATACAGAAAATATACTTGCTTATGATGAATCAGACAACTAAACACATAATTGTAACATTAGTTATTAAGTTCTATATCATTTGTAAGAGTTCTAAAGTTTTTTTTAAATTTTATAACACTGCCAGTATTTTTCAGAAAATAATTTTAATTATAGACCTATCCTTGCATTTCAAAACTAAATGTTTCCTTCCCCATTTATGTTCTTCTATTGAATGCATGCTACCTTTATATTATAGGACTGCTTATGAGTGCTGATCTCTAAAACTGATTTTTTAAAACATACAAAATATCACCAAGGTGTTATAATATATTAATACATAGAAGGCCTTTATCTTGGAAAGATTATGCATATGCTTAACTTTACTCATGTAAATGTTTGCAGGAGCAAAGTCTAATATACAATATACATGAATGTAATATAATGATGATTTATTTATTATGTAAAGACTGTAAACTCTTCAAGGCAGAGATTGTACCTTCATTTATGCATGTTTTCACAGCATGTAGCATATTAAAAACAAATAATAAATAAAAATATAATATTTATATATATATATATTATACTATCTATACACTTGACACATATTTTGATATAATTCAGTGTATCTATTATATTTATATTGCACCCATAACTGTGATTATGTTGTTAATTGGACTTCTGAAAATGCACGCAATATTAAAAAAGAAGAAAGATAGGTCATATTATGAGGTTTCAAACTGTGACTGTGTCCCTTTAGATTCTTATTAAAACATGACTATGGCATGATATTAAAATGTATAGAGTTAATTTTTAATTGGAAAGAGTCTAATCTTGAAACAGAATTTGGATATATAAATAAGGATAATTTCTTAATGAATTGCAGAATAAAGAGTGTTTCTTTTTAAAGTGGCTTTTCTAACAAGCTTGAGGAGTAGATTAGCATTCTAATGTGAAATTATTAGTCATTTAATAAAGAACTATATTTCATAATTCATGAAGTACATCTGGAGTAATTGTACTGTGTGATTAAATAACAAGATTAAAAATGCTCACAGCATGTTTATCTACTGTCATAGTGGTTTGGAATGAATCATTAATTTTCTGTTTCACTGGGATTTACAACTTATCATTTACATGCTGTCTGTTGAAGTAATACACACAACAACAGCTGAATTGTGAGACTTTTTCAGCAGGGATTTAGCTAGCTATTAATTAACATAATGGAGTCAATACTATGTTGTCTTGCCCTGATATGCCTTGACTAATCACATTTTTTTAAACAGTTTTAAAGCACTTTAAGCTTTCTGAGGACAGAATTTTTTCCTAATACTCCAGAAGCCCTGAAAGACTACTGCTGTGGTTTTGTGTTTATCAACAAACATCTCCTCTCCTCATTACTCTCTAGGAGCCAAAGATTAATAGCCAAAAGATTTTAGTTTTCCTTAACAAGCAGTTCAATCTCAGTAGACTTTTCTTTTGTTTTTATTGATTTAAAAAACCCCTACCAAAATCCATCTTTTTCTCCTTCTTTTAAATGGCAAGTTCCACCATGTTGGCAAGGGTTACTGATGCAGGCATGAATTGGAATATCACAGTCCTGGCCCTGCAGACAGAACAACAAAATAAAAGATAAAATAAAACAAAAAAGACTGGTGGAAGAGAGCCAAAAGAGACTTTTCATGAGTGGGGCAAACGATGAAGCTTACATTTTCCTCAACTCTCTTCTCACCACCCAGTACATACCTTGAAACCATATGGGCAGGTACATCTGTAGAAGTCAACAGGATCATTGTTACAAGTGCCATCATTTTTACATGGATTTGATAAGCAGGGACTACATTTGGCAAGTATATTAACATCCACAGGCCCTTAAACGAAATACAAATTTGATAGTCAGAAACTAACATCTCTCATCATTTATTTATTTTTGACAATACACTTGTGTTAATTTGCTTATTTTCTACTTATCCTGGTATTTCTGCATATTCCATATGCAGGTCTAGCCTTAACACTTTTTTTTCAAAATCAAGACTGAAAATATTTGGCCTTCATCCTTCATTTTCCAACAGTAAGGGAAAAAAAATCCACTGTACTATTTCCTCCTCCTCTCTCCTCAAGTCTAAAAATAAATAAATCATCTGCATCTACCATCCTCGCACCCTACTGTGTTCTGACGGAAATGAACAACACAGTCACCGTTCATTTGGCTCTGAAAACCAGAATGTCACAGTTTTCAGGCTTGTCCTTAGTGGTGTTACAGAAAACAGTGTTTTGTGCTGTTTTTCATTTTGTTTTAAACCATATCAACTGTCCACCTGGAGGATCTATGGGCTAGCTCAGCAAGTGAAATTATCACCAGTTGCATGAGCACAGAGGTATCATGGGACTACAGTGCAGAGGTCGGTCATAGAATGATGTTACCACCTTACCCTCCATGTTACCACCTTACTCTCCAAGTGAACATCCCTCTATTCTAACCCTCCTCTACAGAAAGCCATGTCTATGTGCAACTTGAGATTGTGGATACTCATGCATGTGGTGAGCCTACAAGCAATGTGACTGCACTGCCACCACATGCATACATCTACTGACTCAGATTGGGGCTGGTGTCCATGCTTCTGTTCACCTTCCCTGCAATACAGGTGAGCACTGTTTGTTAGTTTGTGTATTCAAGTCCTCACCCTAATTGATTGCGGCAACAGAACTGAGCAACTAATACTTATGAAGTCTGAGGTTTTGTAATGTAAATCAGCTGAGAACTTTGTTGTGTACTCCCCATAATATTAAAATACTTCACAGTTGCCCTTTTTGAATTTTTGGAGTGTCTGCAAAAATGTACCTTTTCCTGTAACTTTTTTTTGTGTGGAAAAAATTTCATCTAAATCGGGCAGAAATTATTTAACCAATTAACTGGGAGCCTGAAAATTTCAGAACACATTTTCCCCATGGTTCATTTTCTAGTTATGAGTTGGGTAGACTGGATCTTTGTTACATGATTGAAGTCGCATGCTATTTCTTCATGACATCCAATTAGCAGAGCCTAACCCATGGTTTGTCTTTGTAGGCCCATGTGGGAGATGGGACCAAAAGAGAACAGAATGGCAACTGAGTCAGTCATTTATTAAGAATGCCTGATAAGTGTAGCCAACCATTGGCCCACTCTCCTCACTATCCAAGTTAACAACAGTAGGTAAAGAAGAGTCTGTCACAGAGTCTATGTGAGATGAGGAGGACTCCATGGGGATGGAGAGCCACAGGGGGCCCTCCATGTTTTGATGTTAATCTAAACTAAACATCAAAACTTTTGAGGTTCCGATGTTATTAAGTTTACATGTGGCTGTTCAAACCTAAGGCTGGTTTACTGCATTATTTTATGTGTTTTCCTATGGAGAGGTTGGATTACCGTGTGCTCTTGAACTGTAAATAGTTATTATGAAGCAGAGGTTTACAAGAGGAGTATTGTTTAATAAGCAGTTTTATAAATGGGCAAGCTGGTTCAGTGCTTGTATGTGTAGTTTTGCGATTGCAAAGTCGAGGCTTGCATTTATCTTATTTCCTTTGTAATCCTACACAAAGGGTAAAAAAAAAATTAAAGCTGAAAATAAGAATATTGTGTTATTCTGAAAGTCACAAATAAGCAGAGGAAAGCTGAAAATTGTAAAATACTCTACATCTCAATAGGGTAGGAAGCCAAAAACACCTTGTCTTTTCCTATCTCTTTAGTCAGCTGAGGGACAGGTATATTCAGCTGCTTTGTTATAGGTAAAAAGTAAACTTTTCTTGCTTGGGTGTAGCAGCCTGAAAAAGAAACTTTTTTTTTTTTTTTAAATTCCCTGAAACATCGATGGTGCCTTGCAATAAAGAAGGCCAGTTGACATGTGACTGCTCCTTCCCAATATTATTTTACACAACTTTCATTTGCTAATCTTCAACCTGTTGCTATTTGTAATAAACATCCTGCATAAATAACTTTCATTGAGTAATGCCATAGCTACACATTGAAACTATTAGGAAGAGACGCTGGCTGGGGTCCAGGCCAGGAGAGTTATTTAAATCTGGCTTTTGGTGCTGGCCCTTCTGGTATGTGATATGGAAGCCTTCTATCCTTGTAATGCAGGATTGGTTACCCAGATGCAGAGCTGAACACACATCTTTGTGGGTGCTCTTGGGCTATGTCAACATTAAAGGAAAATTTGGTGGGCAGAAAATCACCTAAAATGGAAAGAGACTTTTCATGTGAAAAAAAAAATCTAATATCAACAATAGCTTTGCCAGCGAATCAAAGACACTTCACAGATGACTTTGGGCATTAGGCTGGATAATTTTATCATTTAAAATAGTACACTGGAAGGCTGTTTGTACCAAATAGTAAATAAATTACAAATCATACTCCATGCTTTTCTTGCCAACCTGTGTGATAATCAAACATTTTATTTTGGGAGTTAAATAGGGAGGTTTTGTTATATTGAAGAAAACATTTATGGAAAGGAGCTGAAAAGCTATGCCATCATAAAGATATTGTAGAGTGTTCTAGCACAGAAGAAGCTGACAAAAGTTTACTTTCAAAACGGCTGGTATTGGTGTGCTTCTGTGCCAGAGCTTGTATGACAATGTAAAGAAATAAAAATGCACTAAGCTACAGTAAGGAGGTGGTGTTTATTACTAGTGACACAAACTGTATATGGATCACTGACCATTCTTGTGTCATCAGCTTATTTCAAACAAGAAGTGTAAAACTAATTAAAGTTCCTGTTAAAGAGACAAACAACAGAACTATGCAAGTTGAAACAAATGCCATAAAATTATCTTAAAAGTTCTGCCTGAATGAATGCCATAAGACTCAATGGTTAAATCAAGCAAATATGGAGAAAGTGGGATGTACTGAAAAAAAGCAATTGGTGACTTATGACACTGTGCTGTAACCCTTAATCTTTACTTCCTCATCTCTGCTGTATATCCCACATATCGGACACACTCTTCTTTCCCGCTTATGTAACAAAATCTTACTGTCAAAAATTTTGGTTATCTTAAAATTTAAAAAAATAGTATCTATAATTTTGATTCTCCTCTGAAGTTCTTTGATCTAAAAATCTAAATGGAAATTCTGTGAGAAGAGGCTGTTTTGGGAGGTTTCTGGTAATCTGTAGTGTTGGATCAGAAATATCAAAAGAGCAACAAAGGCCAGTAGTGTCACAGTGTGGGAAAAAGAAGAAATACCATTTTTTAATTATCTCAAGAAGTGTTTTGAGCTTTTGGTGAAATTTCTGTCAGCTCGTTTTATGTAAGTCAGTTTACCCTACCCTAATTAGACAGAATCTAACATTCTAATTTTCCTTGTATAATGTGAATTCAGCTCAAAGGATAGAAACGCCATGTGAGTAAAAAAAGTAAATAAAATCTCATTTACAGAAGGCCTATTACAAATCAAAGCCAGTTGTCACCTTTAACGCCACATCTAGAGGTCCTGCTCCTATTCCTGCTTATTCAAGTATAGCATCTGTTTCTGCTCCTATTTTTTTTTTCTTTTTTTTCTATCTTCCTGTTCTCCGCCTTTATGTTGTTCTCAGTTTCCTCTCTTTACTGCTCTTTTCATTTTGGGTACATTTTCAAAAGTGCTTAACTGATTTAGGAGCCTAAGGACCTGTCTACACAGCAGGGCAATGCACTCTATGGGGGTCTGATTTCTAAAATACACTTTATTGTGCGTTAACTGTTCCATACAGACCATGCTGGTTTGAAACAGTATTATGTTAAAGCACACTGGAGAAACTTTGGTGAACACCAGCAGGATTTACACAGACCAATTAATTCACAACATATTAGTGTGCTTTATAAATCACACCCCCATAGAATGCATTACTCCACCATATGGACAAGCCCTAACTTACAATTTCAAAAGTGACTTGGACACGTAGAAGCCTAAGTCCCAATGAGACAGTAATTAAAGTTGTGCCTGATTTTGCGTTATAAATACTTATTTCAAACTGAAAAATTTGATTCACCTTTTTAAAGCTATCGGGTTACAAAAAAGGAAAAGTTTCAGATACTTTTAATTCAACTCTTGCTCAAAAAACATTGTTTTTAAAAATATTTTGTGCCCACATTAAATCTTAATGTAAACATAAGCTAACACTTTAGAGTCTCTCTGTGTGTAGATATAAATGGAAATAAAACAAAGGTTAGTTAAGATAAATAATGTGAATGTCTCAGACAAGACCTACAGAGAAAGAAAGGATATCTCTTTCTACACTCTGTTGCTTAGCTGACATGGTTTAAATCGTTCTCAGATGTTTGTTTACTTTGTAAACCTAACAGCAGTAAAGGGGTAGCTCTAGGACCCGATTCTTATTTGCACTATGCCCTTTCACACCCCTCTGCAAATGTAAAGGGGGCTTCATGTAAAGAAGAATCAGGCCCATAGGCTACTGCTCAGTATTGTACATTATATAAAAGTCCACAGCATGTGTATATATTTCACTTACCTAATAAATCTGTTAAATACCGGGGGATTTTGTATAATGTAGAAACCGAGCATGTATGATACATACAGTCTATATGACACTTTTTAAAGGAAAAATAATATAAACAAAACCAAAATTAGCTCACAAAGAAATGTGTTGGAAGAGGATACCAAGGTTATTTATATAGTGATATTGTACAACATATAACAAAGAATCACCCATAAACTCATCCAAGAAAAGAGCGGGGGAAAACAAACAGTAAACATGCATGTTTTAGGAAAGGAGTCTGCTTGAGGTACATGTAGGGAAGGTCAGAAGGTCTAGTCTTAACCAGATAACCCATTCAAGGGCTATTTACAACCTTACCTGGTGTGAGAAAACCACAAGGCCCTGGAATCTCTAGAAGCAGGGCATGGATTGTGAAAAGCCAAAAGTAAAAGATTGAGAGTCTGTTAGAGGTATGTATAAAAATAAAAACTAGAAAAAAATCCTAGGGAAAAAATAGACTAAGGAAAAATGTAATCAGGAGAGGTCCCTATAACTTCAAAAATAATTCACCAGCTTCCAAAGATTCATTTATGTGAATGTTTACCACTCAGAAGGGATTTTCACTGGAAGAGTTGTTTTCCATTGGATAGTAACGAGCTGTTACATAAGCCAACCTCAACAATACATTTTGCTTTCAATAGCAACCCAAATACTGATAAGAAGGAATTATCTGCAATTCTTGTTCTCTGAATACATACATTATAACAAATTACCATTCTTGGGTCTGTGCACCTACATGTGACCAAAGCAGAAACCCCGAACTTCCAAGTTCCAAATTCTTGGTTCCAGCAGGGACATCTTGTACAGCACACATGTTCCTCCCAATGTCCCTGCTGCCAGATGCATTCTATGCAGAAGGATAAATTACTTATGTATGAATGGAAAAAAACCCACACCCTGAATAATAAAGACAAAATGTGTTACAGGGCCTTCAACTCACTGCGGAGGGTGGTGATGACTGGTGATCTGTTATCATGTGCATCTTCACAGAATGGCTGCTGCAGGCAAGTAATTCTGTCTTCTCTAAAGACACCCATCATAACAGATCCCCACTCCTGAGAGATAAAGCAGCTACAGAAAATTTTCTATGAAATAAATACACCTGCAGGGGTGAAGAAAGAAAAAGCTGCAATAGGGAACAGAAGAAACACAAGCAAGATGCGCATACCTTGAACAGTAACACTAAAAGATGAACAGATCTAGATATATAGAGTGAGTGTGTGAGAGAAGACACTCCATACATTTTAAAGTATTTCTATTTTAAGCAAAGATTATTAAAAAAACCTGACAAAATTAGCTGTAAAAGGAGGGGGGAGAAAAAGATCCGCCCCCACACCCTACCCCTCTACACGAAGCCTGGAAAGAGTGTTTGTAGTACTAGTAGTACACCACATCTCATATCCTGTCTAGGTATCAGCATGTCAGAAATAATGCTTAGCAAATGTGTATAGAGAAATCCAAGTGGATGGTTTCCAAATCTCCTGGTCAGAACTAGATGATTTGTTTGTGGCAGCAGATTTGTCTCATAAGGAACCAGCCTTGACATGACTTTAGAGCAATAGTCATGTCAGACTAGAACAATAGTTATCTTAGGGACAGCAAAGCCTAATGAATTAGTGTAAAACTCAACACAAACAGGTTAGATTTCTAATGGCTTTAATTTACTAAAAGCCTAGTTGACCTTCCGACACCCAGCTGTGGAGAAGAGCCTCACTGAGGTGAGCATGCTGGAAAATGGAAAAAGAAAAACATCCTGATGATCAACTAAGGTAGAATTCTATAACTATTTTAGGAAAGGATGTAGGATGCATCTTTGGCACCACCATGTCTTTGAAGAATTTGCTAAAAGGTGAATCAGTCAATAGAGCTTGGAGCTCACTCAGTCTGTAAGCTTAAGTCACTACCACAAGAAAATAGCCTTGCACGGAAAAACTGAGTTCACATTTATTAAGCATCTCAGGAGGAGTTATCAATTTAGGCAGGATCACTTTAATAATCCCATATTTCTTATTCTTTTTATTGGGTGGTCCAAAGTATTTAACTTTAAGAATCTAGAGACAAGGGGGAGCAGCAAAAGTGCTCTACACATTTAAAAGGTTTAAGAAAAGAAAAGAAAAGAAAAGAAAAGAAAAGAAAAGAAAAGAAAAGAAAAGAAAAGAAAAGAAAAGAAAAGAAAAGAAAAGAAAAGAAGTGGGGAAAGAAAGACCAATATGTAAAATATCAGAAGTCCTGTTTCACATAAGGGCCAAGAATTAGGATAGCCTAAGACCTTAGAGACCACAAACTTAGTCAGATTCATAAAAAAGACTGAACTGTTATATGGATAACAACAACATCCAGAGTGATAACAGTTAATGTGAACAAAAAGAGTATTGGGGAGGAGATAAAACCTTAAAACAATCTCTTTACTCTAAACTATTAGGGAATATGATAAGACCATCATGGAGGGAAACTACCCCACATTTCTGTGCTGTGAGGTTTCTTGCACCTCCCTCTGAAGCATCTGGTGCTGGCCACTGCTGGAGACAGGATACTGAGTCTAATCCAGTCTGGCAGTTTGTGCTGCATCACAGGAACTGCAAGGCTCACAGACCGAATAATCAAGGAAACGTTTACAAGTTTTGCTGGAAATATTGAGAATGAAGCACCAGAGATTAGTGAAACTATATTCTTTGATGAATAAGGTAAGAGTTATAACAGTGTTTGCGACAGGTAACAATGCAGTGGGCCCTATAGAAAGCGCATTTATCTTGAATTCAGCTGGATGTAACTGTTAACATTTTAATTTTTGTAATAAAGAAATTTGAGCACATTTTATTGTTTAAAATATTTTAAAAGAGTTTCTGAATTACTCAATTTATGAAGTGTCTTCTTTAACAGTCAAGGTTTTCCTAGCAGAGAGCACAAATGTTCTTACAACTCGCTTAGGCAGGAGCAGACTGTTTTGTGGCTCATGGAGAGGATATATACAGTGTGTCACTTTATAACAGTAGTGTATCCAGGGTTCCCACTGTGCTGCTATGAAATGAAGCTATGCCACTGATTTAAAGAAATAAGTCTGCCATGTGTCCAGCATTTCAACTGTGAACCAGAGAAGCTTCTTCTACAACTTTTGTCAGAAAGGAACTGGAAATTGGAACACTTACAAGAATTTATGCTGCATAGGTTGAGATGCTCTTTGTTGGAACCAATGGCTATAGAACTTTGAGTATGAGGAGTATCCACCTTGGTCCTGCCCATGACAAAGGACCCAACAGTAAAGGTGTTATAATGAATATCTTTAGAAAGTATCATTTCACAATTTCACATTTCACAATTCAACTATTCCACTGTAAAATTTCAAAATTGACTGCCACATCAGAAGAAACATAAAACAGTACCTTGGCAAGTAAATTTTTTAGATGGAGTTGTGAGAAGTAGTTTATCTGCCATTTCTCCAGGACCAGCACAACGTGCAATACCAGGTTCTTTGTATTCTGACTTTACCCAGTCGGACAACCATTGCATATTACAGTCACAGTACAGAGGATTTGCTCCAATAGCACTGGGGGGAAAAAACATAACAGTTTTATGTGCTTGCTTTGTATAACAAAAACAAATCTATAATCAGCAGAAAACTCCTAAAAGCTAAATGCGCTACATGGATTACCTGGATCTTGGCTTTGAAACTAGGACTCAGCAACAAACTTTGCCAGAATGCTAGCCATTGTTCTCAGTTACATTAATATGGATTTTGGAGAACTGATGCTAATGTGCTCAGTATCACCCTTTGTACTTAAATGGTCAATGTATTTGAGTTTAACAAAGAGCGTCTGAAGCTGTGGAAAAAATTTTGTAATGGGAAGTTAAGTTAGCCAGAGGATGAAGTAAAACCCTTGCACTCCAGTGGCTCTTCAACTGGGGCTTAAGGCCACCCTGCAAAAAATGGGGGAAACCATTAAAAGAAATATACTTCCCTCTTCCAGTTCATGGCTGCATGCCCTGCATAAATCATTTGCTTTTATCTTTCTCCCCACAAAACTGCAATTTATTATTTTCTCTTTGGAGCTCTGCCAATGAATATAAACCCATGGTTACTGATCTCATCAGAGATCTCCTCTTCATGATTATGTAAGGAGATTTCCTGAGCAAGCTCAGTGCTTATGGCATTGATAGCAGTCAGTAGAGGCAGGCCTAAAAGACCTGCTCCTGGGGAAGGACAGAACTCTGCCACTAACAATCTGAAGTAATGCAACATTTTTAGCAAGTTCCACTGAATCATTATCCCCTCAGTGGGCCCTACAGAAAGCGCATTTATCTTGAATTCAGCTGGATGTAACTGTTAACATTTTAATTTTTGTAATAAAGAAATCTGAGCACATTTTATTGTTTAAAATATTTTAAAAGAGTTTCTGAATTACTCAATTTATGAAGTGTCTTCTTTAACAGTCAAGGTTTTCCTAGCAGAGAGCACAAATGTTGTTACAACTCGCTTAGGCAGGAGCACACTGTTTTGTGGCTAATGGAGAGGATATATACAGTGTGTCACTTTATAACAGTAGTGTATCCAGGGTTCCCACTGTGCTGCTATGAAATGAAGCTATGCCACTGATTTAAAGAAATGAGTCCGCCACGCGTCCAGCATTTCAATAGGCAGTCCTGGAAATGCCTTCGGTATTCCACTGCCCTTGAGACTGTTCCACATCCTGATCTCACACCACTAGGCCTTCTGAGAAAGTAAGAGGATCCCAGGAAAAATGATCAGAGCATGGCTCAAATACCATGAACAGAATGAAGATTGCAGAAATGCTTCTCATTCTGCCTGACTAAGCAGGAAGGACTTCTGTGATTTACCCTGCTGAACCCACTCACTTAGTCAGGCATGGGGAGCAGTAAAAAAAAAAAAAAAAAAAAGATCCAGTTCTATAGATGCTTTTATTCTCCTTACTCCCATGTTACACATACGAGAGGTACCCCCCCCCCCCCCGCTACTGTTCCAGAGAAAAAGAGGAAATGGTTCTCCACCTATGAGAGAGGGAAAACGCTCTCTGCCTTCTCAAGAGAAAGGTGATGCTTCCAGCTTCAAATTGAGGGAGAGAAATATCCCTTGTTAGAAAAAGAACAAGAGGAAGAATATGATAGAACTTTCTCCTACCTAGAACCCGGGGGAAAAATAGCTGCAGTGCATAAAGCAGTCACCTCTCCAAAAAAGCAGAGGTACGCTCTGTCTGCTGACACAGTGACATGATGCTGTGTCACCACGAGATGGCACAAAAATGCCACCAGGTAGAGCTGAGATGAGGGGAATTACTCTACTTAAAAATCAAAATATAGGCAAGTCTAACATGATTGCCAATACAACAGGCAAACAACCTTTTTATGGGGGTGGGGGTAAGGAGAGGGTCAAACTTATTTGCTCATACATGTTTTTAAAATGCTTCCGAAGAGCATGACCAAAGATACTTATAGCTGCCATCTTGGAATCATGGAAGGGGAAGACAAAAACTCGGAGGGTTAAAGTACAAGAGAAAGCAGCCACTTTGTCATTTTATTTTGCATGTACACAAGAAATTCCTTTCACTCTTCTTTCATAACCTCCATCTCCTACTCCCTTTCCAGTTCCCCGTGCCAGTTTCATCTGTCTTCATGCACATGTGTCATCCTGATAGCAGCATTTGAACGAATTGTAAATAAGGATGAAACCAAAATTAATCAGTACCCTTTCAAGTTTCTGTGACATTCCCAGAGGCTGAATACGTCTGAGCACAAAGCTGGACCATTACTTGCTCACAGCAAAACAAAAACAGATGACTCCACATATAAAGACACTTAAAAACTGCATCTGATCAGCAATGTCAAACTCAGGTATGTTTGTACACTTGTATGCAGGAATATACTCTCTCCTCTCTTGCAAGGATCAAATTCAGTATTTTCCTCTGAACTCCAACGGTTCCAATTCACCTTTGCTCTTTGTAGCACACAGAAAACTGAGCAAAATAGCCAGATGTTACTCTAGAAAAAAGTCTTTCCATGAAATGCTGATCCAGGCAGGAGGTCCACATACATGTCAGTAAAAAATATATGACTGAAT
The DNA here is from genome assembly GCF_015237465.2 of Chelonia mydas. NCBI lineage: Eukaryota > Metazoa > Chordata > Testudines > Cheloniidae > Chelonia > Chelonia mydas. Next base: position 108,998,588 of record NC_057852.1, read on the forward strand.
ACTCACAGATGTGATAATGCTGAAAGATCATTAAAAGCTCCTTCAGGAACAACAGAAATATCATTGCCATGTAAAGACCTAAGGAAAAGAAAATAACCAAAATAGGTATTTTTTCTGAGGAAGCACAAGTGAACTTGCCTTTTGTTATTTTTCAACAACTATAAATGCCTGGAACTCAGCAGTTTAACTCTGCAGGCTTGTGATTTTACAAACTTGATTCAGTTTCACATTTAATTTCAGTTCCTGTGCATTTGCAGCCTTCCCACCTGCCTGCCTCTCAGGTTTTTGTTCTGAATTCGGACTAAAAATTTAAACGATTTTATTTTTTAATTAAAAAAATAAAACTTGCTCAAGATGCAGATCAACTATTAATACTGCAGTACTTAGTGGGTTCAGAGCAGGGAAAAGAAGAGAAAGTAATTCTTTGTTAACTTTTCAGAAGCTCAACTAGAATTTCACTGACTGTGTTTGTGCTCTTCATTTGCTTTTTGCAACATACATGCCACAAAGGTTCACGAAACCAATTGTGAATCTGTAACTGATATTAATATAATCATAAAATGAAATTCTTTATTGATGAAAAACACTGGGGAGTTTCAGTCATATCTGGGGCAGATCTACCCAAAAGGGTTCTCCCTTCCTATCTATATAAACTTTCATTCACGCATATAGCTACACATACCTAGGCTTATGATTAAAATCGTATGAGGTGTTTTTATAGTTGTGTAGGCTAAAGCATGGTGCGTTAATATGGCAACTGAGTACACTGGCCCCGAGTACTGAAATGCACGGTAAGGTCAGGAAGGCAGGATATACCCCAGGCAGCACTAAAACACCAGTCAACTGAGCACCCCTTCTTGACAGAGAGGCTCCCATTGATAAGTGCCTGAACTGGGTTACTGGGACTGTGGCCTCGACAAATAGAATACTGCTTACTACTTTGCTTGCTGCATTGCAAAAATCAATACCTTACCCTCCCTTCCCCATCTTTGCATTTATTAGTGGTGGATATTAACAGAGCTGCAGTTCATATGTTATGTTTTGGGTTTCACAAGTACTGTGGTAGCAGCTGTTTATGTGAGTTAGCTAGGCTGAAGAATTTGCGTAATGCAAGGATTTAAAACTAATGAGATGGATACCTATAGACCTGGACAATTGTGCAGGGTTCTGGCACGGGTTCTTATGGAATTATGTGGTTGCTTTGTACGACACTTTTTTCTGAATCAGCCTGGAGTTTCTTATTCTTTTTCAATATTGTTGGCTTGACAGGATCACAATTTTGGTGGGCAGATCCTGACAGCAGAGAATCAGACTCCCTTCAGTGGGTAGTTCTTGGAGATCCAAGGGGTGGACCTCCAATAACTGAGGTCAAAAGGAAGGAGCTGAGTCCAGATTTGGAAACTGCTGGTGTTCATATGGTGTAAAGGCACACCTCTGAAGCTACTATCTTGTTCCCTAGAATCTCAGCTTTCGTTAAGAAACAAAAACAAAGAAATCCCCAGTAAAACTCTGTTGTGGTTGTGAAAAAATCCTCAAATGTGAATAATGTGATACAGTGATAAGAACAATAGCTGAGAGGTGTGAACTGCCCCATTCAGATCAGGTAGTGATAACTCAGAACCTAGTGATATTAATGATGACATTTAAATTACTTCATTCCTCATGTAAGGAAGAAGAGGGAGGACCACAGAACTGCACACTTTACTGTGAACAGCCTCTCATTTTAGTGCCAGAAGTGGGTTGCATTTGGCCTCCCTCCCCCCTCCGGTTAAGGAGGAGCCAAACTTCAGGAACCTAGCAGATCCCTTTGGAATACCAAAGTCTCACATAGGAGAAGACAAACTCAAGGAGCCTAGTGGAGCTTAGAGAGCTTCTCAAATAATTTGAGCATGTATTCAATTAGCTGAGAGCAATGCCTCATTTTGGTGACTCACATGGGTAGGTCTCATTTTGTGTGCAGCGCTTGGAAGAATTTCATCACCTTCTCCTCTACACCCCCAATCTAATGCCTGGGTTGAGTTGCCTTCTTTGTGAATTAGTCACCATCTTTCCTAGGAAGCAGGTGTTGGCACTTGCAGGTAAGCCTAAAGCACTCTTACATGGCATAATGTCTTTCTACATAGCAGGCTGCTCTCGGTTGTGGTAGACTACCAAATAATATGATACAGGCTCTGTTAGGGCCTTCGACTAGAGTGACTGCGTGACTGAGTGAATCTGGAATTAGAGCACGCTCCAGGTTAGAGCATCAAAAGGGGTAAAACTGGTGATAGCTTGGCTGGCTAACGCCTACCTCCTTTCACCACTGCCGGCACAGGTTGCCTTAACAAGTTATCCCGTTTACAGATTTAATAAAGTAGCTAGTACGTGAATAAACATCCAGTTATATCTCTCCATCCTCACTGTCCCTTCCCATTCACAGTATGTCCTTTTCTGTTCACACAGGCAAGACAAAAGATGTTAGCCCAGCTGGGTTGGAGTAGTGATGGCCAGGGTTGCTATGAGGGTGGGTGCGCAGAGAGATTCTTTCAGGAGGAAAGGAAGATAGGGACAAAATAGCTAAACAGGGGAGAGAGAAACAGATGGACTGGTTTGAAGTAGGGCCGTCAAGCGATTAAAAAAATTAATCGCAATTACTCGTGATTAATTGTACAATTAATCGTGCTGTTAGACAATAATAGAATACCATTTATTTAAATATTTTTGGACGTTTTCTACATTTTCAAATATATTGATTCCAATTACAACACAGAATACAAACTGCACAGTGCTCTTTATCATGAAAGTTGAACTTACAAATGTAGAATTACGTACAAAAAAACCTGCATTCAAAAATAAAACAATGTAAAACTTTAGAGCCTACAAGTCCACTCAGTCCTACTTCTTGTTCAGCCAATCACTCAGACAAACCAGTTTGTTTACATTTGCAGGAGATAATGCTGCCTGCTTCTTGTTTACAATGTCTTCTGAAAGTGAGAACAGGCATTCGCATGGCACTGTTGTAGCCAGCATTGCAAGATATTTACATGCCAGATATACTAAGGATTCATATGTCACTTCAACCACCATTCCATAGGACATGAGTCTATGCTGACGACGGCTTCTGCTTGATAACGATACAAAGCAGTGTGGACTGATGCACGTTCAGTTTCGTCATCTGAGACTGATTTTCTTTTTTGGTGGTTCGGGTTCTGTACTTTCTGCATCGGAGTGTTTTAAGACTTCTGAAAGCATGCTCCACACCTCATCCCTCTCAGATTTTGGAAAGCACTTTAGATTCTTAAACCTTGGGTCCAGTGCTGTAGCTATCTTTAGAAATCTCACATTGGTACCTTCTTTGCGTTTTGTCAAAACTGCAGTGAAAGTATTCTTAAAATGAACAATATGTGCTGAGTCATCATCTGAGACTGCCATAACACGAAATATATAGCAGAATGCGGGTAAAATGGAGCAGAAAACATATGATTCTCCCCCAAGGAGTTCAGTCACAAATTTAATTAATGCATTATTTTTTTAATGAGCATCAGCAGCACGGAAGCATGTCCTCTGGAATGGTGGCCAAAGCATGAAGGTGTTGGATCATATTAAAGAAGTTCTGTATTAAAATCACAAATGAGTTTGATTCCCCATAGTTTAAATTCCAGGGTACTACTAATTAAGAGGTCTCTTGGTTTTTGGTACTGTTTCTCTCCCTCTATGTCTGAAACTTGCAAGCTGCTAATTGCGTTAGTACATTCTAAGACAGAGTCTGTTCTCAAAGCAATTCACAGAGAGAGAGAGACTCAAAGCAATACTCTAACAACAGAAACAGCACCCAGAGACTCCCCGCCCTTTTGTTGTATTAACAATTGTGATTAAAATAGAGATAGAGGATGTATGTGGATGGATGCTTGGTGTGGATAATAACTGAATGATCAGGGAGGTGCCAGCCTAAGAATCCAGTGTCCATTGGCTGAAGAAGGCGTCAAGTGGAAATAACCAGAGGACCCCCAGAGGGCAGACTGGAATCCACCCAACAGCCTCAAGAATGGGAGAACCAAAGAACAAGATAACATCTAGCAGCATAGACTGGCATAGAAAGAAATTCCTATAAAAATAGACTCTAAAAAGTGAGAACTTTGGGGTCTGATTCTGCAGACCAACTTCCAGGAGCATCAGATGAGCAACTGACACGGCCCTGCTCCCTCCTCATGTCCAGGCCACCTGGCCAGTGGCTTGGCATGAGCAACTCTAAGGCTGGTAACTATGATAACAACCTTGCAGAACCTGTGTGTGTGTGTTTGTATGAATGAATGTGTGAATAAATATGAGATTGAATGGAATGTTATAGCTATAACTAACTGCTTACTATGATTCTTTCGGTATTCACAATAAATGTGGTATTTTGCCTTTTTCCCCTTTAATAAGATCCTGCTGGTTTTTATTTTATTGGTATAACAAAGGGGTATATAAATGTTTAGCATATCTGGCATGTAAATACCTTGCAACGCTGGTTATAAAAGTGCCATGTGAATGCCTGTTCTTATTTTCAAGTGACATTGTAAATAAGAAGCAGGCAGCATTATCTCCAGTAAATGTAAACAAACTGGTTGGTCTTAGCGATTGTCTGAACAAGAAGTAGGTCTGAGTAGACTTGTGGGCTCCAAAGTTTTACATTGTTTTGTTTTTGAGTTATGTAACAAAAAAAATCTACTTTCATGATAAAGAGACTGCACTACAGTACTTGTATTAGGAGAATTGAAAAACACTATTTCTTTCATTTATCATTTCTGCAGTGCAAATATTTGTAATAAAAATAATAAAATAAAGTGAGCACTGTACATTTGGTATTGTGTGTTGTAATTAAAATCAATATATTTGAAAATGTAGAAAAACATCCAAAATATTTAATAAATTTCTATTGTTATTCTATTGTTTAACAGTGCAATTAAAACTGCAATTAATTGTGATTAATTTTTTTAATTGCAATTCATTTTTTTTTTGAGTTAATCACATGAGTTTACTGTGATTAACCGACAGCCCTAGTTTGGAACATAAGCTAGAGAGGAGGTTGGAAGGAGAAATCTCCTGGGAGAAGAGCAGCGACACTTTGTTTAGGGGAGAATAGGGGCACGGATACATTAGTTGAAGGAGGGGCAATAATGGGAGGGACAGGAAGGCTGAGGCACAGGGAATATAAATAAGGCCAGGATAACTGCGAGGTAAGAGTGGAAACAACAAATAGCAGGCAGCATGAAACAGCCAGGTAGGGGGGCATCAGCAACTGGGAAGGAGGCCATAATGGAAGGGGATCTTCCAGGAGAAGGGTCCTGAAGGAAATCCCCAAGGAGGCAGTAGGAGCATCCAAGAGTAAAATCCTAGAAGTACCCCAGGTAAGGGCAGCAGAAGCAAGGAAAATGAACTTGTGGCTTGAAATATTCTCTATCCCAATGCCATTCCCTCATCTCTGATAGAGACAGGCAGCTCCAAAAACTAGCAGTGCCTGGTGACATTCATGTCTAAAAGTTAAAGAAGTCCCAGAACTCTAACTACACATCCAAAGGCCCTGGTCATGTTCAGCTAGAAGTCAGGATGTGAATTGGGTATAGAATACCTGTGATGTTTCTGTGCCAGCAGGAAATTATCCATAAGCCAGAGGAATTCATTAGCAGATGGTTAAACTGGATTTTTGGCTGCTTTGCACCACTGAAATGGTCAAAAAGATCAGCATCCAGAATCTGGCCACTGTACTTTGAGTCAACAAATAGGTTCAGCTTAGCTTTCTCACATTAGGAATGAGCATGTGCAGGACTCTCTGACCTGCTATGGTGGACCATACCAATATGGGCCCCATTCACAAGTTCTGCTGCTCTCAGAACCAGCCCTAAGTAAAATTAGTTCATAATAAGATGTATGCCTCTTTGTCAGAGATCAAAATTTAGTAATTCCGGTGACCAATCATACAGCTCAGACACTGAACAGCAAATACTTGAAAGAATACAGGCAGCTATCCACAGACTGAGATTTGTGTGCACCAAACATTTAAATAACTTCAAGCAACACACAAATAAGATTAAAATAGCAGTCTGTTTGTTAAAAGAAACTGGGCTAAATCACAGAATATTTTATTCATCATCAGTTGTTCATCAAATTCTGAGTTGGAAAAGCACCCAAAGTTAAGTGAAAGAAAGTAAGCAATTTATTAAGGGAATGCTAAAACACATTCAAAATCTAATGGCTAAAAAAAAAAAAGATACTTAGAATAGTAACACCATATAGTTTGAGACTCCATTCCTATGTCACATACAAATAACATTTTTAGACATACACAACTGAATCTTACAAGCAAGAACGTGACATAAGAGACAAAGAAACAAGAAGTAGAACAGAAATGTGTACAATGCACAGTCTTTCTATGACCTATCACAGCACTTATTTATACTCACTGTACCACATTTTAATTATATAATAAAAATGCAGCAAATTAATATTTTGTGATTCTTTGTTCTTTATTTTTTCCTCACGTACTTATTGGGGTTGAAGATTTATTAATTCCCTATGGGTTTCCAAGTCTGTTGTTACACAAAATAAGTTTTTTCAAAATAAAATAACTACTTACAGTAACCTAAGTGATTTCAACCCATCAAATGTCCGTGCAGGGATACACCTCAGACGGTTGTAACTAAGAATTCTGAAAGCATATAAAATAACATAAACAAGTAAACAAACACACACATACAATGCAGAGCATGATTAAATGTACCTTTTGCATTCATAGCCAGTTAGGAAACAGTTATCTTACAGCCTCCAAATCAAGCAAGTTTTAATATTAATAGGTTGCCTTTTCTTTTCAAGACAATGAACACTGTAATGTTTTCATACATTCATTGTTATACATTTAAACTTACAAGGTGAGCAGCTGAGTCATGTTGCTGAAGCTCTGGTTAGAAAGAGTGCTGATTCTGTTGTTACTTAAATCTCTATAAAAAATAAATTCAGAAATTCAGTCCATAAAATGACTGCACAAATTCTGAAACACCATACTCTAGAACTGAAATAGCACATTATTTTTATTAGTAGGGGTAGTATTGTTATTAATATTGATATTTTAAATAATGCCTTTTTATTGTCACATGCCACGTACAAGCCAAGCAAGAGCTTACATTGATAAATGAAAAGTGTTCTCATTTCAAAGGATAAAAGGCCAAGCAATTCAGTGTCCTGCATTCTTATACAATGCCAGCGTCCATCATGCTCCTTTACTAAGACTGTATCTTACAGTGTTAAATGAAACTAGCAGGTGAACTGGGAATAGGGATGTAGGTAGATAATTTTAAGTGGGAATCTTTCTAGCTACCTCCCTAATGGAATATGAATAAGTATTACCTGACACCCTTGATCTGGAGGTCTCAAAACATAGGTACAACTATTTTAAAGAAGGTTTTTTTCCCCCCCAAAACTTGTTCCTGGGTTCCAATGCTCCTATAACATGTGAAATCTTGGGTCTACATGGGTGAAAGTTTTGAAGTCCTTGTGGCTGCTCCATATTCTAATGAGTGAAGTCTTTTTTCTTAATTTAAATTTAAGGCAGCTGGCATTTGGAGAAAGAATCTTTGAAGGGCACTGTGCTTGGTGGGGAAAGTTTGGAAATGAATCATGCTGATGGAAGCTGTAGTTGTTTCTACTTTCTCCTACTGTTGTTCTACCTTCTCTTGGCTTTGCTCATCTTGCTTATTTCATTATTGTTCTTTAGAGTATTCTTTGGCATTAGCTTCTGAGGGGTCTTAATATTTTAGCTGTGATTGTCTAGCAGTATTATTGAATAAGCAATGGCAGAAATGGTGTGCAACAGGCTTCTTCATCAAAATTTGCCATTAGAAAACCTAAGACGACAAACCTATAATGTTTCCATCAACATGTCAGCCAAGTGCAGTTGAGCACAATCTATTTGTACCAGAAAGAGAAAAGAGAAGGAGGATGGTCCAGGGTAGGGTATTGGCCTAGACACAGAAGACCCAGATTCAATTCCCTACTGTGTGACCTTGGACTTGTCTACACGGTGGGTTAATGCATTTATGGAGGTGTGATTTCTAAGGCACACTAACATGTTGCACATTAATTGGTCGGTGTTGACCCTGCTGCTGCATATTACAGGTTAACATAGTAGTGTTTCAAACAGCACTACACTAAAGCGCACCAGCAGGATCTACCCTGTCAACTGTGTAGACATGCCTTCAGTCTCTTTGTGCCTCGATTTCCCCATATTTCAAATGGGGATAAATAATACTTCCCTACTTCACAGCAGTGTTGTGAGGATAAATAAAATAAAGACTGTGAGCAACTCCAATAATTCAGTAATGGGTCCCATATATGTTCATTACTCCATTTGTGTATTGTTTAATGCTGTACAGGAACTCTGTAACTCAAGAAGCAATGGAAACTTAAGCTGTAAGTCATGACGCTACTGGGATGATGATTGACCTGGGCACATTTATGGTCAGTTGACACAGTTATCCATTTCCTGCCTATGGAGGTCTAACACGGGTCTATGAAACAAGAATACCTGAATCATCTGGATCCTTTTTAATGTATATACAAGGAAAGATAGGAATTTACAGATAATCTTTCAATACCAAGAGAGAATGTCCAAAAATGTAATACATGGCTTTCTACTTTTGCAAACATCTACCCAGAATTTCAGAATATTAATGTACTAATACTACTTATCATTTACTGAACAATTTTGCTGTTTATACTTTGCATTTGTACTCTATCAACATTATTTATTGAAATGCCAGCCTGAATGACTAGTTACAGTAAATCTGATATTGTAATTTGCATTTGTTTTATGAGCATTCAACATTACATACACAATACAGGGTTGATCATCACTACTCCAAACAATCAAACCTTCAGACACCCTCTTTGTGGGCCAATATGACAAAGGAGTGCTTATCACTACAGCAAACAGTAACCTACACGCACGCTCCTTACAGGCCTGTATACTGCAAGGTAGGTCTCATACACCTCTTGCAGTACAAATCCACAAACACTCCATGCAGGCCTAGATTGCATACATTTGAGAATAGTGCAATTGCTGATACTATTTGGAAATTTTGTGAAAATGAGATGCATCTATTTTCTAAATTTGAAGACTGGACCATTTAGTCTAGAATAAGGCATACAAAAGGAGCTGGGGCATTTTCAGAATGTTACACTGATTTAGTTTGCTTTATGCAAGAAAACTGGTAGCCATTTTGTTGCCCTAATTTTTAATTTGTGGTTGCTCCTATGCTACAAGGTACTTCAAAACATGATGAGGTTTATCCCCAGTTGATCCACTGAATTCAATGGAACTTATGACAATTTACATCAGCTGAGGATCTGCCCATACGTCTCACAGGGAAAGCAGTATTATCTCTGTTTTACAAAGGCATCAACTAAGACATAAAGAGCTTAGTGGTTTGTTCAAAAATCGCACAGTGAGTCAGCAGCAGAGCTAGGAATAAAAATGAAGTGTCCTGACTAAATTCCCTTCTCCAACCACTAGACCATCAATTGTGGCAGGTTACCAAATTGCAGAGATGTAGCATTATGTGTTTCAAATAAACTACAAAATCTTTTCTCTGTAATTGAAATAATTTCATGCCTTTATTGAGGCTAATACTGTATGTCTATGTGACAATGTACTGAAGCTGTCATACTCTAATGCACATTTTGTGAGATTCTGCATTTCTTTTCAGGTTTACTATAGTTCCTGCCTATTTACTCTGCAATAAAATGTGTTGTGATCACTGGACTAAAAATATCCCATTTATAAAATGTGCCTTAGGGCAAGATTTGTTAAAAAGTTGGTTACATTTTATGTTTTTCTTGTAACTGTTTCATTAAATGGAAGAGCAGCTTTTTGATCAATCCCACACAAAAAGATGCTCTAAAGTTACTTACATAAGTGTTAAATGTTTGTAGTTAGAAAGTTCTTTGGGAACAAGGGTAAACTGGTTTCCATCCAAATAACTACAACAGAAAAATAAAATAATGAAGTATTATTCATCTAATTAAAAGATCAATACCTTCAGCAAGACAATAGTTAGGAGTAAAGCAATAAATAAGGTTGAGATAGGTGCTTTAAAAGTACATGTGAATACATAAAGTTTCAATTTACTACTGCAGTTGCTTATAGTTTTACCTTCTTCAACATTAGGATGACATGATGGCTGGGGAAAAGATGGGATCAACTGCCTAAGAGCCTGATGTATCATGTGAAGTAAAGACCACATCAGGCTTATACAAGTCATTTTAATGTGGTTCATTGGATTTTATTGGTTTCAGAGTTGCAGCTGAGTTAGTATGTATTCGCAAAAAGAAAAGGAGTACTTGTGGCACCTTAGAGACTAACAAATTTATCTGAGCATAAGCTTTCATGAGCTACAGCTCACTTCATCGGATGCATTCAGTCAAGTTAAATGCATCCAATGAAGTGAGCTGTAGCTCACGAAAGCTTATGCTCAAATAAATTTGTTAGTCTCTCAAGTGCCACAAGTACTCCTTTTCTTATTGGATTTTATGCTACTGTAAATAGAAACAGAACTTGACAGCTACAAGCGACATTATTATCCCAATCTGGTCCTTCATAGTGGGTATAGCTACACATCAATAGTACAAACCCAATGTTGGACAAAAATGGTGAATGAGTTTGCTGAGGTAGCTGCTTCTGGCCCCAGTTCTAATAGTAAACCTATTATGTCATACCTGCAATCATAGGAATACAATGACTAGCTGGAGTACCAGACTTGTTAGGCACATATGTGATGGATCCCAAATCCTCTGAGCAGTTGTGAACACCACAGCTGGTGAAGGAGAATCAAAGACTACAAGGGGAAAATACCCTCCAAAAAGCAGGAACGGGAACAGAGGAGTGCTGCGGACAGCCTCAGTTGACTTAGGTCAGAAGTCAAGAGTCCTGATGGGACATGCATTGGTGATTCAGATAGCTTGCCAAATGGTTTGGTTGGTGGCTGGGCCCAGGTTCACACAGCTCTGATGGCTGTGGATACAAAACCTCATTCCTCATACCGACCAGTTATGTTCCCTTTGACAGCTATTGTGATTCAGCATCTCATGTGTTACACAGAGATGAACATAGATATGGATATGAGTCTAGATGGATACTTATCTACATTTAGCTAAATAAACTTAACTATTTTAATTTTTCTTTCAAATAATAATTGAGGATCTCCCATATTTTTAGTTGCTTATAACGGAGGGTTATGCAATTATACTTTGTTTATTGCTTTACAGAGCATTAGAGATGATAAAATGTTGGAATTTTCATTTTGGTTTGTTTGGGACTGTGGAGAACATTAGGGAACGTGTTAGGTTTATATTAAGTAAGAGGCACATGGGAGGCAAAATATGTTGGTGGACGTGAAATAGTGCTTTGAAACCTAGGGACTCTGAGGGCTCATTGGGTTGCTGAGAGCCATCCCAGAATGTTGGTTCGAATGTCAGTACTGGGAGAAGGACCACTGAAGGAGGGAGAATGGGGACTTGCTAGCTGGAGCTAATTTTGGTCTAGCTGGCTGAAGTTGCCAAGAAAGGTCTCTCCAGATTCCAGAGACTGGTCCATCAGGGATGTAGAGGTCTGGGCTACTGAGAGGGCTGTAGTGAGACCAGACTGGAAGAATATCAGACTCCCTGGCTTATGAACAGGAAGCCAGAAGATTTTCCTGGGCTTGACAAGGACAATAGGCAGCACTTCCAGAGTTCATTCACAGGTTTTAATTGTAAATAATAAATTACAAGTTTCTTAATTCAGTCTGGAGTGTAGCTGTGGTGAATGAAGATTTCTGCACTGATCTTCGAAGAACATCTACTGTACTTACCAGGGGAAGGGATCCCTGTTCCTGGTGAGGAGAGCACAAGATAAAATTTCTAAGAGAGAAACTTGGTGGCAGCAGGTAACTGATACTAGGCTGTAGGAAACCCAGCACTGTGACACTGACTTTCCTTAATTTCTCCTCTTACTAGCAAGCTATGTGTGATGGAGGAGATCAGAGGCTGGGCATGGTGGTACTTTGAGGGCCTAATGACAGCTGGTGGTGATCCACAATCCTTTCTTTATGGAGAGTGTTTCAGTTAATCCAGACAGTATCTAGCTGAGGGGGCACAGCAGATTTTTTTTTTTTTTTGCAGCCTCTGTCCAGGTATATGGTGTCTAGTCCATTTGTATTGCCTTCTTCTGCATCCACAGCCCTGTTGTTATTATATTTTGCCAACTTTGATATGTTCTTCTGAACATTTTTACACATATACATCAATGATACTGCATATATGGCAGGAAATGAATTTTTTAACACTTTATTAAGAGGTTAAAAACAAAGTCTGACAGACCGAAACCAGTGGGGTACAGGAGTCTGGTAGAAGGCAAATATACTGGCCACTGGACGAATAGTTTTCTGTTCCCTGAGTGACCAGAGCAGGGGCTGCACTAGAGCAATCAGGGAACCTGCTAGAACCAATTAAGACAGGCAAGCTAATTAAGCCACCTGCCAATTAAGAACATACTAGAATCAATTATGGCAGGCAGACTAACCAGGACACATGGTTTAAAAAAGGACCTCCCATCAGTTAGGGAAGGGCATGCTGCTGGAGGACTGAGGAGTACAAACGTGATCAGGCTTCAGGAGGAAGATCCTGCGGTGAGAATAAAGAAGGTGCTGGAGGAAGGCCACGGGGAAGTAGCCCAGGGAGTTGTAGCTGTAGCTGTCATGCAGCTGATACAGGAGACATAGACAGCTGCTATCCACAGGGCCCTGGGCTGGAACCAGGTGTAGAGGGTGGGTCCGGGTTCCCTCCAACTCCTGATCAGACACAGGAGGAGTTGACCTGGTCTGTGAGCAACACCAGAAGGGAAGGTCTAATTTGGAAAGGGATCTGGCCTGTCCCTGACCGACTAGGTGGGACAACAGAGAGTGCGGAGATTGTTCTCCATTTCCCCCATGCTGGCCAGTGATGGCAGGTTTGAGCCTCTAGCAGAAGCGGCCAAACTGATGGCTGCCATGAACCTCTGAGGTGAGCAAATCTGCCAAAAAGTGCAGGATCCACCAAGGCAGAGGAGGAACTTTGTCACAAAAGGTATTTTTAAAAACTTTCTTGAAGGAGTAGGGTACTGTATATCGTGATAAAATTAATGAGGTTTGAAGAAAAATGTTAACAATTTATTATTTTATCTCTGTATCATTAAAAATAAGTTTTCACCAGTTACAAATTTTCTTCTTGGTTGCAAAAACCATTACTTGTTTGAATGAAGGAAATATTAGAGCAATTACATAATGAAAAGGAGATCACATCTTGGAAGGTGTATGCATTTTAATGAACAAGAAGAATTGATCAGGATGCAACTGCAAGCAGAAAACTAACTCCTTTGTTTTCTCTTAAAAAAAAAACCAAATACAGTGAGCTGCATGCACACTTTGGACACTAACTTAGGTGCACAAAACTGCATGTAAGGGACTTATCAGTCACAAAAGGTGTTGCAGTCCATATAAATTTCTTTATATGTACAATTTTACAAGTCATTGCTCCTAAATATGAATCAAATTGTATCTATCAGGCAGCAAGCTGTGTTTAATTAAGGAACTTATTAAAAACACTGATAGCAAAGGTGATCATTTTCTTTACTAGAATGTCAGTAGGAATTCTCACTAGCTTCTCTTTGGGAATTACAGATGCATTTGTTATGGTATCCTGTTTTTACCATCAAACTACTGATGGATGTTTTAGAAACTTCTGAATAATTGTAGTTGTAAAACAAGGAAGTTATTAAAGTGTTAAAGGGCACACTTAAGATGCCTTCCAAAGAAAATATTTACATTAATGATTTTTAATATTAAACAGAGTGGGCAGAAGATACTTCAGTGCCTTCCTGTGTGTTTAATTATTAACTGCAGCTATTTGTAATAAGAGGAGATGATGAAATATTAAAAGGTATTTATTATTGAGGCTTTTCTGAATGTTTCTTTACATCTCAAATATATAAGATGAAGTTTCAAAGAAGTCATAACCCATTTTCTAAATTTGTTTCTGAAATTTTGCATTCTTTTGTGTATAAAATTTGGGTTGCCTCAAAATCTTTGAAGTGCATATGCATAGAGCATTTGCACATTCAAAACTGAGTAGCTGGCTATCTGCAAAACTAATCTGTACTCACAAATTATACCTATGAATAGAATTACCAATTCCTAGGGAATCTAAAGACTTGAAGTTGGCAAATAAATACCCAAGAGGACATTTCTGAAAATCCGCCTTACGATATTCACAAAAGAATCTTTACTATTTTTCCAAATACACAACTTTTTTCATAAACAAGCCTCCACTGGAGAACTGATTGAAATTCATTTATTAAAAATTACTCTTTTCCTTAAATATGTTTCTAAAAAATTCCTTAAACTATTAAAATGATAAGAATTTTAAATAGCTAATTGTCTTAATGCTATTTATGATGTTTACTTTCTGCATTTCTTCCATGTTGGACAATGAAAATTCAATGCGACATTCTCTCTGTAAGCACAAAAAATGTACCCTAAGTGCACACACACAGATCTCTGGCTACTATATTAAGAGAAAACTTAGCTAATCATAGGAATACTACAATAATTCATAATTATATGGGCCTTTTTACTATTATAAACAGGACATTTTTGTTATTAAATTCTTTTTATAAAGATTTCCTTGGTTGACGTACAGGTCTTAGTATCTAACAAGCGATAAAGTCTCAAACTCCAGCTGATTGACAAATGTCAGTTCTTCATTTTGCCTACTTACTCTGCCTCATTCTGAATCAGACAATATGACTCTGAACTTGGATTTAAGAAAAGGAAGAACTTGTGCTACTTACAGTTCAGTTACATCTTTTGGGATGCCTTTGGGCAAAACCTTAAGACCTTTATTGCTGCAGCGAACCACAGTATCTAGGCAAGTACATTCCGTGGGACAGCGAGACAATGGAGAGCAACTGTTGTCGTCATTTCCTGGTTAGTGAAAAGAAACAGATAAATAAAGCTTTGCTCTGCAGAGAGCACTTAGGAATTGGCAAGAATTTAACACACTGTATTTAATTCCACTTAACAGACATGAAGGTTCCATCCATAGAGCACTGCAGTAGCTCTATGGATGGAAATAATTAAGTTATCACTTTTAGCTACATTTCAAATGATATCATTTATTTAGTATAACACTGTTTTTAGTATCTATGAGTCATATTCTTTAGAAAAAGCCTCATTAAGGTAAGGTCAAAATTCCTAAACACAAAGTGATAAAGTAATATATACACTGATTTCTAAAAAATTACAATAATTTAAAGTAAATAAAGGCAGCATAGGGAAAAGTTATACATTTGAGTATCAGCAAACATACAATTAAGATTGGAATTAGAAGGATTAGGATGTAAGAGAGGAGTAGCAGATTTTTCAAATATTTGCAGAGAAATATAAAAAAATCAATAAGTAGCACACTGACTGAGCAATAGTAATATAACATTTGAATATTTAGACTGAACGAAAGTATTGAATTCAAGTGTCAGCGTTTGAAAACATTTTCATTTGTACAACTGTTGGTCCAATTATCCCAATCTCCACTTTACCTCAAAATCATACAATATCAGGGTTGAAAGGGACCTCAGGAGGTCATTTAGTCCAACCCCCTGGCTCAAAGCAGGACCTAATTCCCAACTAAATCATCCCAGCCAGGGCTTTATCAAGCCTGACCTTAAAAACTTCTAAGGAAGGAGATTCCACCACCTCCCTAGGTAATGCATTCCAGTGTTTCACCACCCTCCTAGTGAAAAAGTTTTTCCTTATGTCCAACCTAAATCTCCCCCACTACAACTTGAGACCATCACTCCTTGTTCTGTCATCTGCTACCACTGAACAGTCTAGATCCATCCTCTTTGGAACCCCCTTTCAGGTAGTTGAAAGAGGCTACCAAATCCCTCCTCATAAGTCACGTGCTCCAGCCCCCTAATTTTTGTTGCCCTCCACTGGACGTTTTCCAATTTTTCTACATCCTTCTTGTAGCGTGGGGCCCAAAACTGGACACAGTACTCCAGACAAATACCAATTTACAGTACTGCACTGTTATTTTCAAAAGACTTGTTGACCGATGTATATGAACAGTTGCATGCTTTTTAATCATCTCAAATTGTGTGTGTTCTGCTTCTAGAATAGACATGATTATTCAGGAGTTAAACTGGGATCACAGTTAACATTTATGAAATTTAAAAAAGAGTGCCTGTAATATGGACCACTTAGTCTATGGCATGTTATATGTAAGAGAGCTGCAGAACTACACTACTCTGACAGATCCAATATGAATTTCTTACCATCATCACAAGTAAAATCTTGAATTGCCACATCCTGGATGGGAATCTCTTTTAGGAAGTAGGGTTTCTGACAGCGAGGGTTTCCAGTTACAATGCGTTTCTTCCTCAGCCAATCTCCCAGCCAAGCCAGGTGGCAGTTACAGTTGAAAGGATTGGCCAGGAGGTTTCTGAGAACCACATGCAAACAATACATAATTTAGTTTCAATGATGTAACTTTTGTTTTCATTTTAAAAAATACAATGTGTATTTTCAAAAAGTTCAACCTAAATGAAATTCTTCAAACAATTCCATAAGCAAACCAAAGCTGAGAGCAGCAATTTAGGATTGTGCAGTGAATCTTGATATAGTTCATTTAGAAATAATTTAAACCTGTCAGAGATCTGACTTGCTGTCAAACTACCGTGCACTGATAAAGCAGTAACTTAATATAGAGATGAAGGCTGATTACTTTACATTATTAGCTTTAACCTGATAACAGCTATTTCATTAATTTGTCATCTCAAGATTTCCATCTTTTATTTGCTCCAGAGAATAAGTTTCTCATCTAAACTGACAGCTAAGTTGATTACATGTCAGTTATAAAAATGAATTTACTTCTACAAGTCTGAGTACTTTTGGCATCTCCTCACTTCACCACAACCCTATTGACAATTCCATTATTTAGAAACATGCCATCTTTAATATGCACAAATTAGTCACTAGGTGTAAAGTGTCTCATTTTATGTGGAAAGAGGATTAAGTACTTTACTGAGCGGTGCTTCCCACTGTAATTACTTTTTTGGTAACCTGACTTCCTTAAACAGGCACTGTTTTTCCTTCTCCTCTCCCCTCTTTTCCTTTTCCTCCCACTGAATTAAAAAAAGATTTGAAGGCAGACAACCCTTTGAAAATGTATTATTTCTAATACAGCCATTCCTTTTCACAGAAAATTGGACTGTAGTTTAATGCTCCATCATACAGCAAGTCTGAATTAAGTTACAAGGTAGGATTTAGACTATACATTAACTGCAGTTTCAAAAAGTAGAACACCAGTGTCAAGAATGCCAATGGCCATGGGAGCCCTGTAATACTAGGGCTTTCACAATTGGTTCAACTAGTGGAACGTGGCAATCATGGCAAACTTCTTATTCTAAATACTCTGGTGTAAACAAAGGAACATAGGACCTGGAAGGGACCTCCTGGGTCATTGAGTCGAGTCCCTGCTATTACAGGCAATCCTGTCATATAATTTCATTCACAAATTTATCAAGCTCCATCTTAAAACTAGTCAGCTTACCCCCTCTACTCCTTTTAGAAGACTGCTCCAGAACCTCACTCCTCTCATGGTTAGAAACCTTCTTATAATCCTCAGTCTATATTTGTTCATGTCCCTTTAGACACATTTTACCCTCGTGTCTACCCCCCACACCTCCACCCCTCTAAATATTTATAGAGAGCCATCATATCCTCATTTAGCCTTTGTTTTGCAAGGCTAAACAAGCCAAGCTCTTTTAGTCTCCACTCACACAAGAGGTCCTGCATTCCCCTGATCATCCTAGTAGCCCTTCTCTGCATCTGTTCCTGTCCGAATTCATCTTTCTTGAATATGGGTGACCAGAACTGTACATAGTATTCAAGATGAGGTCTTACCAGTGCCTTGTGCAATGGCATTAATACTTCCCTAACTATATGCATTTCCAGTAGAAGGATCACATCTGCTGCTGCTGCTACTTTTTTAAACAGACACATCGCACTAGTGGCTTATATTCTTCCTGTGATTGACTAATACAGCCAGATCTTTCTCTTTCTCTTTGTTTCCAACTGATTAACAGTTTATAGCAGAAATTCTTATTAGTTCCTAAGTGCATGCCACTGCACTTCATACTATTATATTTCAAGCTATTTCTATGACTCTAGTCCTCTAGGTCATCCAATTCTTCCTGTATGATATTCTGATCCTCCTCTGTATTGACAATGCCTCTAGACTTTCTGTCATCAGAAAATTTCGTTAGCACTCTTCTACTTTTTGTGCCAAGGCCATTAATGAAAAGTGTTAAGTAATATCAGTCCCAAGACATTAAAGAAATTAATGTCTGTCAAGGAACACTATCAGTAAGTGTTTAAGGACAATGCCTGTATTCACATTTGAATATGTGCTTCAAGATGGCCCAGGACACAGACTTTCTGAAACTGACTATTGTATTTTTCTTTAGTGTAATCTTAATGTACACTGCAAGATTATGCAGAGAAAATACAAATGTTATAAACACGAGAGTGGCTTCAAGTCCTGGATAATCTAAAAATATAATGTAACTTACAATGTAGAGAGTGAATGGAGAGTATCAAAGGCACCTGGAGCAACTGTAGTAATTTGGTTGTCATATAAGGAGAGCAAACGGACAGAACTCAGTCCTGTGAAACTATCATTGCCTATACAGCTTATACGATTGCTCCTTAGCATCCTGAGAAAGAAAGGATTAACATTTATTACTTTAGGGAAGGTCCAATAGAATGATTTTATCGAAACATCTTTCTATGTTTTATTACGCTTACTTAACATTTACTAAATTTAATCATATACTACATCTAATGTATGAATATTTTCTTGAGCATTAACCATTTTGGTGTTCAATATAGTTAAACATTACAAAAAATGAAGTATAATTATATCATATATATATTTATATTGTATTGCAGAGCAACAAACTAAACTGCGGCATATTTTTGAAGACACCATTTATTATAATGAAAACTCACTGTAATTTTAGTGTTTTAGCTATATGAATATTTCAGTAACTTTACAGCTCATGTGAAGATACCAGCTGAGAACTGTGACAGCTCTTTCTCTTTGCTATCAGACAACTGCTTCTACAAATTAAACATTTACATGGTTATTTGTTACAATTTTTATATATTCTGGTGGTATTTCAGTCCATATTTCCGTTCATTAACATATGTAAACTAAATTGCAGGAAGCACTCTTAACTTGCTCAACAAATCTCAATTAACAGAAACCAGTATGATTCTAACACAGTGAGGTATGTGATTCAATTAACACAAACCACAGTGATTCTAACTGTGAGGTATGCCCCCCAGGGGGCGATGGAGTAACATCCGGGGGGCACGGCAGAACTTGGGCAAGCCCCATGGGTGAGGGAAGAGAGGGAGTGCCACGCAGCCCTACTCTGCCTACATTTCCTCTCTGGTCCTGATCCCAGCCCTGGCTCCATGGCCGGTGGGAAGACAAATTCCATTACTGGGAAGGGGGATGCAAGAGGAAAAGTTTGGGCACCACTGTTCTAACAACAAGTAGAAAGTTTAGAATCTTAAAAACAAAAATAACTTTTCTAAAAATAGACTTCTCTAAGTAATATTATAGGATCAATGCAGTTTCAAGTTTTGTTGTTTTTGTGCTTGATTGTTAATAAACCCTAGAATAATTTTTCCTACCTAGATTCATAAGAGCAGCAACTATCACTGTCAAGTTTGAAATAAAAATAAAGCTAAAGTTAAATTTAAAATCTTCGGTACAACGTATCCAAAAATATCTGCATCCTTCTTTACTGCAGAGC
The DNA here is from genome assembly GCF_015237465.2 of Chelonia mydas. Lineage (NCBI taxonomy): Eukaryota > Metazoa > Chordata > Testudines > Cheloniidae > Chelonia > Chelonia mydas. The sequence continues at coordinate 109,018,497 of NC_057852.1, forward strand.
CCAGAAGACTGTAGCTGTTGGCTCCGCAGAGGGCTGATCTGCTGATTAGAAAGTTTAGAGTACAAGAGAAGCCCCATAACAAAAACAACAGTTCTGTGGCTGAGAGTTGAGGAGTTACCTAGGAAGCAGAGAGGACTAGATAAGAATGTAATAACAGCTTCAAGCCAGAGCCCACTGAATCATCATCTTTGGCTAACTGGCATTAAATCGTTCGGGAAAGACCCTCATCCCTCATTTCCACATCCACTGAATCTATCTCTTTCCTCTGGAGTAATTCTCAATAACAATTACCGTGGACAGAATAAAAAAATCCTATTCTAAGGATGTGGCAGTGCAGAATGCATAATTTCCATGGCTACAGAGGAGATGGTTATTTCCATCTGCCCACAGAATCAGGAGCAGCCTCAGCTGCTGTATAGTTCAGTAGGCATGTACAGTTTTCGTAGACAAGTAGCCACAGAAATGAATTTCAACTAGATCAGGCCCGAAGTTAATGAATTCACACTCTAAGTGGAAAAGCTTGGTGTAAAATGGAAGTAAGAGCTACGATATGCTTCCATGTTCCATATTTTTTTCTTCAAAACGAAGGTTACAAAAAACATAGGAATTTGCGTCAAGTCTAAGATCTGGCACAGAACGGGAAGAAAGACAACCAATTAGTTAGACTTACAATGTTTTGAGACTTTCTAGTCCTTTAAACATCTTGTGTCTAATAGTCTCCAAACGGTTACTGGTGAGCAACAGTTCATTCACACCAGATGCTCCTTCAAATGCTCCTTCTTCAATATCTGTGATCTTGTTATTGCTCAGATTTCTATTTTACATTCATGAAAAAGAATGAAAGAAAAAAGTCTTTTTTTAGTGTCTTCGGCTAATTAACTGTTAAAGAAACACTGCAGACTACCATAGCCTTAGGCTACTTTAAGTAGTTACTATGTAAAACTGGAGAATAAATTCATTTCAGTAAAATATCCAATACAGAGATTTTAATCCTGCAAAACAAATTTCAGTACAAATTTAACAATAGACTGGGATTTTCAAAGGAAGTTGAGTTTTTATCTCCCACTGAAAGAATCTCAGGGTTGCTACCAGTGCCTGCATAATACAAGAAAAAATTTTCATCAATTTCTAAAGATACTCAATTGAAATACAGTGTGTTAATGTTTTAATTCCTTGCAGTGTTTTGAATCCGAACAACAATGTAATGTTGGTACCTGACAAACAAAACTGAAAGGAACTAGTTTAGTTTCAGTTTCTAAGCTGAGAGAGATACAAAAAGTAAATAAGTAGCAGAAATGATGACAAGTAAATGAAATATTCATGATCTGTACTATTACTAAAAAAGGTGAGGAATTTTTAAACCAACAAGAGATATGGTTTATGTCTCTCCTCTTGTGGAGAGCAGTTCTAAAATATGGGAAGAAAATCTGCAAAAAACGTTACACCATTTTTTGCAGTTTTTTGTCAAAGTGTTGAAATTTGACTCAAAACAAGTAGCAGTGACTTTGTATTTGGAAAAAGTATCTAATTTCAGTATTTACACATTGCTTTAAAGATTTTAGTGATACATCTGCAATACTTTATTTTGCTCTCTTCAAATACCCATATTCATATTTACTTAAATTTTAGTTTAAATAACACCAAATATGTATTTATACACAGTATGATGTTATAATACAGTAATGACTTTTTACAAAGCAATTACATGATCAAAACAACATATAAAATGAAGGGATTCTAAAGTCTTATTTCTTTTACTTGCTGGTATCTATGATATTTGGAAGAAAAACAAACATAATTTGGTGTTTTTTGGAACATCGCTTTTATTTATTCAGTTTAAAAAATATATTATTCATTACATCTAAAATACATAGTCACACCAGAATGAATCTGTATCAATATCTGACAAATGTAAAACCTAAGGTTGTTGCTTCAGCTGAGTTTTGACTACTCAGTTATTGCATAATATTTGTTTCAAATATACCTTGCTCTTGATGAAGGATATGATTTGGTCTGTGGTTAAAGCACAGGTCTGGGAACCAAGAACTCTATATCCCTAATCCCAGATTCACAGATGACTTGATGCGTGGTCCAGGACAATCTCCTTAGTTTCTTATTATCTGACTTTCTCCATGTGTAAAGTGGGAATATTACTATACTATTTACCTAGTGTTCAAGGATTAGTTAATGTTTGTACAACTCATCAGTGAGGCAAAGTGATATAGTGTTATTACTATTGACAGAACATTAACTCGATTAAATATTTAGGCCCTAGTCCTCCAGTGTGCTGATCTATTACCTTTCCCCTGCATTCGCTGCTTGCAATAATAATGATATTATCGGAGTATATGACTGATCTTGATGTGTTACTCATTAGTTTGGAACAAGCAAGGGGACAAGTAGGTGAACAGAAGTAATTGGATTGTCAGGCTTGCTATATAAACAATTTGATACATAGAAATTGTTAGGAAATAATTGAAAAAGGATTGACGTGACTAGTTAGTTTTAATGATTAGGCTTAATTATGGAAATGCAGAATGCCACAGATGGAACAGGCACAGGCATTGGCCTTATGATAATTGGGGTATCAGAACAAATCTGGGTATGTATCCATGACATCTAGATCATAGAGTATCAGGGTTGGAAGGGACCTCAGGAGATCATCTAGTCTAACCCCTTGCACAAAGCAGGACCAATCCCCAATTTTTGCCCCAGATCCCTAAATGGCCCCCTCAAAGATTGAACTCACAACCCTAGGTTTAGCAGGCCAATGCTCAAACCACCGAGCTATCCCTCTTTAGTATTAATCTGGGCTGAAATACTATATGCAAGTTAGATAATGTGGGGTAGAAGGTACCATGCCTAGTCTTCTTTCCTTGGGTACTCTCAGGCTCTGAACAGTTGTCAGCTGGATCTGTGGCCTTCTGAGGTTCTCCACTTGCTAATTTTCATCTATTTTTATTCATCATCTTTTATACTGTAAATATTAAATGGGTTTATTACTCTGACACTATATTGGTTACACAGACTGTTTGGTTGGATAAGTTTATGCTGTGTAGCTGTGATGGTTGTACCAAGCCCTTTCAGGCCCCTTGCAGGAGACCTTGTGGTCCTACCACACCCTGCCCCAGGAAAGAGAAGTGAAGGTGGGTCCTCTAGGCCTGCTCAGAGAGGCCCCAGGAGCCTGAGAGAGAACCAGAAGTAGAGCTGCAGAAAGCAAAATGCTGCCAGAAGGAGAGAGAGGACCTGAGAACTGTAACCCTAAGGTAATGGGTGAAAGGAAAGAGATTAGGTGGGAAGAAGCCCAGGGAAAACAGTAGCAGCTAACAGATAAGGGAGTATTGCGTGACTGCTGTTCATAGGGTCCCTGGGTTGGGACCCAGAGTAGGGGTGGGCCCAGGTTCCCCCCGTGGCCACTGGAGAGGTGGCCTAAGGCCCAAGAAGGAGAAAAGACTTGTTTAGAAGCCCAAACAAAGGGCTGGAATTTAAACGATTCAGGGATGGGATTGAAGACCCTGGTAAGGGAAGACAGACCATCTGGTGAATTCTTGGTTACCCAACCAGAATGGGATTGAACTTGAGAGAGGACCTGGCTGGAGAGCTGGGGCAGGGAGTACTGGTGAAGACAAGAGTCTCAGGGGAGAAAGCCCTGGGGGCAGTACTTTATAACAGGGAAGGGAACAGGGAAAGACTTAAAAGTTAGCCCAGAGGGGACTGAGAATTGAGCCCAGAGACAGGACTGAAGACACTAACAAGGGCACAGCATAGTCCTTGTTGGACCTTTGTTACTCAGGAAGGAGTTCATTCATGCATATTGGCTGTGTGTGACTTGGCCAGAAAGTTGAGCCACTACGACCGGCCTAGCGAGTTCAACAACCTATAGCAGGTGGCAGGAGCAGAAAAGATTGCAGCGCCACTCCCAGCCAACAGGAGGCACTGCTGAGAGATGAGTACCCCATCACAGTAATATTAATAGGAGCATAATTATTTGGCTTCTTTGTAAAGTTATAATTGAACCTATACCACTTTACTGCCAATCATTTCAATCCCAGAGAGAAGGGGGATTTCTTAGGCAATCTCAGGGGTAGCCCATTTTGGGAAAGAACCTGTGATTGATTATTAATAATAAAAATAATAAACAGTCCTAAATGACTCAACTGTGACCTAGAGTGACAAAGTATGGGTGAGTGAGTAGTTAAAATGGACATGGCATTTGATTTTTGGTCTCTCTGAATCTGCTATATGAATACTGATAAGTACCACCAGTGATGGTGGTTTTCGTGGGGGGTTCGACACCCTCCCACTAGGAACTGGACTGTGCATATCGACTCATTTCACATATGGCTACTGAACAACCCTCGAACTGTGATAACTTTTGGCCATTACTAACCTAGGTTGGCTCCTTTTTTACTGTCACATGTAGCAGTCATTTTATTCTTCTCTTTATATAAGTCAACAGTGGATCATTTTTCATGAATTTGCTGGGATTGTATTACCTTTCCTTGGTACTTAGGTTTGCAGTTTGGAAGAAACATTAATAAAAAGACTGAACACTAAATATAGCTACAAAAAAGTGATATGTCCTCTTTACTCTCTGACAAGTATTTCTGTCCTTCGCTAAGCTTAAACAAAAGACTTCTCATAGTGGGTTTTTTGTTTTGGTTTTTTGAAATGACTTATGAAACTATCTAAAATTCTCTTGGAATATGAATTGTGGACATTAATTCACACGGATGAGCTATCAAGTCATTTTCCCAATAATTTAGTTTTGACATTTTCCCCTAATGATAGTTTGATAAAGCAAAAAGTCAAAGGCACGTCCTGAATGTGCTGAAAGAGGCAGAACAGCATGGTTAGGGAGTAATAGAGGAAGTTACAAAAGATTACTGGAACTGTTTTTGAACTGCTTAGGTTGCTAGATCCCTGATTTGGATGAATAACAGACCAGCTGGCTGAACGCTAAACTAAAGGTGTCAAAGCTGTACAGCATGAGAAGTTGCAACTGACTGTGCCTTGCTCCACAGAAAAGACCTGCCAACTTTCATCTAACTCAGTGATTAGGTCAAACCCATGCTACAGTACACCTTTTGATTTCTGAATGGAATATACTGAATCTCTCAGGTGTGAACAAATAAAACTTACAGAAAAGTACACCAGTGAACTAATATACCATTTGAACAGATGTCAGTGAAGATAAACTTACATTTTACGCAGCTGAGGAAGCTTCTTAAAGATCCCAGTCGCCTCTAACACTGTGAATTCATTGTTATTCAGTCTCCTGGAGAAAACAGCAACAATACAGTCACAAAATTATTCCAGCACCAACATGGCTTGACAGACTATTTTCTAGATTACATGATTTTTTTCATAATATTTTAACTAAAATATCTGCAGTACTCAGGTAAGATTTCAATCTATGCTTCCATTTCTAATTCTGTAGTCCCGGTGTACACAAATCTGCCATCTCAATTAGAGTTAAGAATGCACAGGGCTCCAGGACCAAGAACAGAATGTAAATATTATAAATACAAAATCTGAAGGGAAATATAAAATATGTTTTAATTTAGATCCTCTCTCTTTTTACTGATAAAGATGCATAATAAACTAACATAAAAGTCCATTGAGGGAATCTGATGTCTGCATACCTTCTACCCTAATCTGGCTTCTGGGATAGGGTAATACCACTATGTTGCTATCCTCTCTCCTCTTGCTACTGGGAGGGAAAGCAATTGGCAGAACATGCAAAGAGCTAGTTGTTGGCAATATTCAATTAGGGAACAAACAGGAGCAGCCTCATGACCCCATGAAGTTGTCATTTGTCACATCTATCAACTTTGTTTTTGCAAGAGACTTTCAAGGTCCAGGACTAAAGGGCTGCTCATCTCTCTCCTTCACGAAGATGGGGGAGACTGCTCCATTGTTGAAGTTTTATTCCCCTCAGGGACAACATATGACAAATATTCCAGGGATGGTCCCATAGCAACTTGTAAATAAAAATCTTGAAGTATATACAAACAACTGAAAATTGTCCAGTGTTCATTACAGGATATTGGGTGGAGTCTGATAGACATCTGGAGAGTCTCACAGAAATATCATTTACAAGGACAAAATTATTCTTTTATGCTTCCAGTCTCTTGACTGGGAATAAAGGGCTCTACAACTTAGCAGTGTTTTTAAGCCCTAGTGTAGGCCCATGATTGCTAGCTGGTGTCAACATGTTCGGCCTTAGACCACTGACCTCAGGTCATTCCATTCCATCTATCGTCAGTGTCTAAGAAATCACCAAAAGCTACTCTTGTAGTGCTTCAGGAAGGTAGGTAATGAGCACCAGATGGTTGTTTGAAAAATCTTAAAACAGTGATTCTCTGGCCCAGAAACCAAAGCACCTTTAGCAGAGTGAGGCCTGAACCCTGAGAGACTGTTAACTTGGGCCAACGTTTATATTTCAATATGGTATGCATTGATCCATGCATCTAATACACAAAAGGCCATCTTCCTTTCTTAGGCTTCTTTAAAAGAAAAAAAATCCAACCCCCTTGTCTCGTTAGTTTTAGGGTGCTAATGTTTGAATCTCCTTACCCCATTTAAGGATGGAGTCTAATTACCTTTTGTTTAAAGATCTGGGACTAGGACCAAACCAGAGGAGATGAATGCCTGGATCACTATGGAACTCTAAATCTGACATCGGTCTAAACTGGGAAACACTTCTGAGGGTGATCTTGTTGGGAAAGAAGGTAGAAAAGGAAAACGGCGAGAAAGCTGCTAGTTCACCCATCCTTCTAGTTGAGGTTATGGCTACCACTTTAAGTGATAGCCAGAAGACAAGCATTGAGTTTATCAATTTGAAGTGCACAGTCTTTTCAACAATTGATTGAAATCCTACAAAAACTTGAATTGGGAAAGCGAACAATTGTTTTGGACAGATGTAGAATATTTTCCAACCAACCTGAAGTACATAGGACATGCATTTCAAGAGGTGCAAAGCGCCCACAAATTCAAATGAAGCAAATGAGATGGAAAATCTGGTGCATACTGACCAATGAGTGTGACTACACTGAGTAACCTTTAAAGTGATCTTTGATAGGATGGAACAGGGTTTTGGATTCTATCCTTTCTACATCAATAAACAAGTTTACCGCGGACATGTAGCACTTCCTGGAAGAGCTGCTTTCCTACATGTTAACAGACTATCTAACATTGCAACACAAGCCTTCTCTAATGCCAGCCATTCAAGTATCAGGAGAAGCCTGTGAGGAGAAATGGGGGGGATCAGGCCCAGGTCCAAGAAGAAAGGGAAGGGTCTCTCTAGGACACAATAAGCATTTTCATAGCATCCTTTGTGATACAGATGAGACTCAATTGCAGTAAACCCAAAGATAAACAGACACCCTGGGGATACACAGGCCATGTAGTTCTCCTTGGCTTTAGCTTGTAGAAATGTAGTGATGTCATGAGGTAAGCTCTACCACTGGAAGCCTGAATATTCCAGAATAACCAGAAAATAGTCACCACGGAAAGGGGAAGAGGAAGGGATTCATAGACTTCAAGAGGGATTTTTCTGCTAGGCTCCTTTGAGCAAATCTGACATTTAAGTAGCTGTTAGCAGCAATTGCTGCTTCACATGGAAACCAGAACTCAGATTTCCAGTCTGCTTGTCAAATAACTGTAAACTAGACTTCTTCATGAAGAAGCAGGTTGAATCTTGATAAGATATTGGTGGCCTCCAAAATCAAAGGCCACTGCTCTTAGTTGAAGCAATGTTAGAATCACCAACCTGGTGCCTAGCTCTGACATAGTGCTTTTCATCATTAGATCTCAAAGCGCTTTACAAAAGATGTAAATAGGAAGTTATTAGGTACCATAGTCAGATCTTGGTGTTAGGGAACGATTTTAAGATTTTTCTCTCTATTTTGGAGTTTCTTGGTAGTTGGTAGGTTATTCCTGTATGAAGGACAAGGAAGATGGGATCAAGTGCTGGATCCTTCTTGTTGCAAGCTGAGGTTCATGCAGAATCATTGCTTTTGGTGCTGCATGTGTGGTGATATAATGTACACTACTATAATAAAGTCAAGTCCTCAGTGGACCTGCAAGGAAGTAAGACACATGGCCTGAAGGGTTGGAACTTGTATGGTTGTGGATCACATGGAATTTATATAGTAGGAATTGAAGAACTCCTCTAGTGAACAGCTTAGATTTTGAATTGTTAAATATTTGTTCAAGAGGTTTGTTTTCTATGATCATCGTATTCCATACACATAGCTCTAAGTCACATTGAGAGCTTCTTTCTCTATTGTTCCATTGGTGTCAGTGTTCTCCTGGCAATGGCAATTATGCTGGCAGTGTTTGTCATTGTGTGCTGGTGATGCCACCATCAAGTGTTTCTTTGCTTGAAAGTAGGATATTACACTGTCACTGGTCAAAGCAGATAAGGAAGCAACAAACTGAGGGCATCAGTATAGCTTCTCAAGTTTGGACTTCTCAGGTTTATGGCTTCTCTTTTAAGCTACTATGGCGGAGTGTGAAATGAAGTGTGCACAACAGCTGAGCATTTGCAGGAAGCTGTGTACTTCACTGACACTCTGTGGTGCTGCTAAACTTTTGATGGCAACTATCCAGTTTGTTTCTGGTGTTATGCCAGCTGCTGAAAAGTTATAGCGAAAAACAGTAAAGAGGATTTATAGAACTGATATTTTGCTCCATTTAGAGTGAGGTTCTTCTCCTGGAGTGTCTTGAATACTGATTTCAGTGATTTGTCAAGGGCCTCATGAGTTGTCCCACACGTCAGAAAGTAATCAGCAAAGTATCTTACTTCCGGGATGCCTTATAGAGCTTGTTGGATTGTGTTCCAGAGCACCTCAATAGCAGAACAGATACTGCGTGACCACCTCCTGTGCCCTTATTTTCTAAAGGACTTTGGGAACAAATAGCAGAAGAGGAAATGATTAGAGCAAGGCTTGGTTCACTTGACAGTGATTCATTACCCACAATTATGCCTCTATCCTGGCGCTATTATTCATGTGTGTTGCAAACAGGTCTGTGGCTGGTCCTGAACTAATCCGGAGAAATATTTTCTTGATGAAATCCTAAGTGCTGAGCCAGTTCAACCCTCCAAGTGCATGAGTGGCCCAGATAGCAAATAGGAGAAATTCTGCAAAAGAGAACATCTTTCTCCTCTCCTTGGATAGGGACTTGCTGCTTGTTCCACACTGCTTGTTAATTAGCTATAACTGCAGATATTGTGTCTTAGCGTACATCCACACTGCAATAAAAGACCCACAGCATGGCTGCAGCTGACCCTGATCAGCTGAACTGGCTCATGGGGCTAAAAGTTGAAATGTAGATGCTTGGGTTGGAACTTCAACTCTGAAACCCTGCAAGGTGGGGTGGATCTCAGAGCCCAGGCTCCAGCCTAAGCCCAAACATCTACCCTGAAATTTTTACCCCACACCCGAGCCCTGTGAACCCAAGTCAACAGACCTGGGCTCTGAGCTTCAGTGCCATGAGGTTTTTTTTTTTTTTAATTGGAATGTAGCCATACCTTTTAAGGCTACAGGCCTGGAGCCAGCCAACCCTGAACACCTGAGCATGAATCTCCTGATTCTCCTCTAAGAGCAGTAGGAAGTTGTAGAGTTTTTTCAGGGAGTTCTCAGGAAGAACAGAAGTGAGTACAGAGGCTGCTGGGAGCGAGTAGGCTCCAGCAGAGAAACCTGAAACCTGGGTAGGGAGACAACAGGCAGGGAAGGTCTGGGAGATTGCATGGACTTGAAAACTTTATTTTGAATGTTTGTTAATTTAATAAAGCAGGGACCCCTGACTGGGAGAAGGACTGGGCCTGGAAGCCAGAACCAGAAGGCTGAGCTCCAGCCAACAAGGTCTGGGAGTAGGCAGCAGGGAAGTTTGGAGCTGTGCCAGCTTAATGCTGGCGGGAAGACTTTTGTGTTTGCTGTTTTTAACTTTAAGTTAATACACCAGACCCTATTAGAGGATTTGTAAAAGCCTCTTTTTAAGTTTGAGTAACCAAGAGGGTAAACTGAGGTGAGGGACTGCTTATAGGGCTGCCGCCTCTGAGGCCATGAGGGGTGACCGGGAGAAGGCCACTCATTGACAAACAGCATGGCTCTAGATCCATCCTTGAGCTTGAGGAGAGTGATGTGGTATTTCTCATCAATTCTAGAATCCTTAAGATGAGAGAGATAAAAGTTGCTCCCCAATTCCTTTCTGCTGAAGAGCAGTGACGATTAGCACACAGTGAAGATTCTCCAATGCAATCTGCATTGATTTCTCCCACAACCTTAAGAAAACACTCAGTTCTGGATGTCACCCACTTTGCAGCTCCCCTCACAGAGCATTGATGGGTCCATGATACAACCTTTGTTGACAAATACAGGATTCCCAGTAAAACAGAACCTTTGAGGCTGAGATGCCTGGATCTTTTCTGCCGTGTCCACTTTCTTGCCCATTGTCAAAACTGGGTCCTCTATGGAGGGATGTAGTGTTCTGGAAATAGCTTCTATCAAACTAACTTGATATCTTTTTTTTTTTTTTTTGGGGGGGGGTGAGATTACAAGATTGCCTGCTGAAACAACCACCACTACCTGCCTCTTCAGCTACTGCCCTATTTCTCTTCTTTGTCAAACTTAGTGGTTGTAGACAACGTGTTCACTAACTTGTATTCCTCTCCTCCAATTCCCTCTCCATCTCCATCAATCAGTTTCCACTCTCTCTACTTAAACTGACCTCACCAAAAAGTTTTTGAATGACTTCTTAGCCAAAGACCAGTGCCTCTGCTCTATCCTCATCCTCCTTGACTTCTCTGTACTTTGACACCACTGATCATTCTCTTCCTCTTGAAATCCAAGACTCCTGCTTCTCCTCCTATCTTTCTGATCCACCTGAATTGTATCATTTGGTGGGGTTTTGCCTTCTTTCTCCTTCAGTGGGCACCTCCCAAGGCTGAGTCCTTAGCCCTTGGCTCTTCTCTCTCTCTCCATCATATATCTAGGCACTGTTATACACAAGCATGGCTTTACGTACTATATGTCAAACTTGCATATTTATTTCTCCACTAAAAACCAGTCTCCCTTGACCCAATCTTGCATCAAAGCTTATCTTTCAGACACCTCTTCATTGACATCTATCCAGCAGCGCAAATTTAACATGGCCAAAACTGAACTTTTGCTTTTCCCACAAAAGCCTCCTCCTCTCCTCAGTTTGTCTATCCTCATGAACATCACTTAGCCCTGCAATTTGGGCATCCTCTTCAATTCAGTCCTTTCTCTTAACTCACATATCCAGACTATATCCAAGTCTTCTTGTTTTAACATTTCAAGGATTTAGCCTTATTGGTCTGTACAGACTGCCAGGACCCTTGTTCGGGCCTTCATCACCTCATGCCTCAACTACCATAATCTCATCTTGACATCAGTTACATTGCACCTCCTCCAATCCATTCAAAATGCTGCTGCTAGCACCACCTTTCTGGCTTGTCATTCTGACTATATTATATCTCCCCTCCTCCAATCCATTCAAAATGCTGCTGCTAGCACCACCTTTCTGGCTTGTCATTCTGACTATATTATATCTCCCCTCCTTGCGTCTCTCCACTAGCTCTCACTCTTCCACTGCATTAAACACAAGCTCCTTGTCTCTGCCTTTAATCCCCTTCACCATTTAGTCCACCCTATCTGCCAGGTCTACTAGCACATCAAGGCATCAACTCATAAGAACCGCCAGACTGGAGCAGACCAATTGTCCATGTAGCCCAATATCCTGTCCTCCATCATTTTGTATGTGTAGTTGCAATTATGTTTTCCAATGTGCATTACTTTGAACTTAACAACATTGAACTTCATCTGCCATTTTGTTGGCCAGTCACCCAGTTTAGTGAGATCCCTTTGTAACTCTTTGAAATCAATTTTGGATTTAACTATTTTGTGTAATCTTGGAACATCTGTAAACTTTGCCATCTCACTGTTTACCACATTTTTCAGATCATTTATGAACATGTTGAACAGCACTGGTCCCGCTAAAGGTCCTTGGGGGACCCCGCTATTTACCACTTTCCATTGTGAAAACTGACCATTCATTTCCTACCTTTTATTTCCTATCTTATAACTAGTTACTGATCCATGAGAGGACCTTCCCTCTCATCCTCTGACCAAGCTTACTTTGCTTAAGAGCCTTTTGTGTGTGACCTTGTCAAAAGCTTTCTTAAAGTCCAAGTACACTATATCTAAGGGATCACACTTGTACACATGCTTATTTTCACCCTCAAAGTATTCTAATAGATTAGTGAGTCATGATTTCCCTTTACAAAGGCTGTGTTGACTCATGTATGCATCTGATAATTCTGTTCTTTACTACAGTTTCAACCAGTTTGCCTGATACTAACGTTAGGGATGTTACATTAGCTTTCTTTCAGTCATCTGGCATAGAGGCTGATTTAAGTGGTAGGTTACATACTAGTTGGTAATTCTGCAATTTCATATCGGAGTTCCTTCAGAACTCTTGGTGAATACCATCTGGTTCTCGTGACTTATTGCTGTTTATCAATTTGTTCTAAAACTTCCTCTATTGACACCTCAATCTTGGACTGTCTTCTTTGTTACACGTCTGTACACCACCGAGCATAATGTGGTCCTGCTTCTTGATTGGGTCACCGAGTTGCTATTTTAATATAAATAAAAAATAACACCCTCCCCCCCCCCCCCCACAATAAAAAAATAAAATAAACAGTGGATAATCATGGAGTAGAAACATGGCATGGTACAGCAGTTACCTTATTAATTCGTTAGTTTAGATATTCAGTTTTGCTTTTTGGGTTGAATGTTAACAAAAATGTTTTAAATTTGGTTATAACATCATTCAGTATTCAAAACAATGGGGAGAGGGAAGGGAGTAGTTTGAGCTTTTTTTTCCCCCCCTTTCTTTTAAGCTGTTTTGACTTTTCATACCAAAATGTTAGCTGTACTCCCACTGACGAGCAGCATGTTATTGCGGGTTGAACTTACAACTCTGCTGTGTACTGGGGTACGTGGTCAGGAATTTTGTTGAGCTTCTGATTGGAGCAATCCACTGTGGTTCCTTCACAGCGGCATTTTTCAGGGCAAGCCAGATCTGCAAAGCAGTCTCCACTTAGTTTTGATCGGTAATCTTCGGTGCCTGTGGAAGAGTCAAGCCAAAATATAGACACTAAGTCCACAGAGTATGAGATTCATTTCTCATGAGAAAATTAAAATGATAGATCTGCAATGCAGACTAAAGGCGAATAACTTGAGAAATGTTTCATAAACTTTGTGCTACTAAACAGACATTAAGGCTTCAAGAGAGGGTTCAAATACAGGGGCTTGAGATATGCTGGAAAACTTGTGACCAAGTTCGTGGTGATGGGAGAACACTGAAAACTTATGCTTTTCACAGCTGTACTTTCTGCTGATTGTGCTGTCAGTCAATCTTGCCTGGTTTACATCTAATTACACAAATGCCACTGATTATTACAGAATTTATTTTTCTCTGTGCGTCAAGATTTAATAGATTCTTCTATGCCATTTCTTTTTTCTCTTGTTATTCTTTTTGTTGACTGGACTTCATTAACCTTCTATATTCATTTCTTTTACAGTCCCCAATCCTCCACATAATCTCAAATACAGAAGATTCAAAGCCCTATTTTCTCCTTTAATTTTAAAAGTGTGTAATCCTGACTTAAGCCTCAGCAGCTTGCCATGCTGTAGAAAGCTGCGTGACGTTCCATGGTGCTTGACAGAACCATGTTTTACTCATACCTTGCAACCACATGGTTAGATCAAGCACAACAGAAAATCTCGCTAAATTATCATAACTGCATCCACTAGGCCAAGGACAAGAGCAAGGGAAAAAGAGGAAGGAGTAGGGAAAAGCTACAGAATCTCTTGAAGTTTAATACTTGCTTACATGACATGGCATTCCTATTACAGAATGTCCACTGCCACTGTAACAGTATTAGTGTCACAGCTTAACTAAAAAGTAGAAGAAATAGACCACACTGCAAGTTTCTTCCACCATTTCCCACAATCAACAGAATAAAAATAACATCCTATACATATCAGAAGAAAACATCGAGTAAGGAACTGAGGGTGGGTGACAGGGAAAACAGATACAAGCTCAAAGGACCTGTGGGGTCTTCTTGGACAAAGGTGGAAAGACACTAGTAGAAGAAGGTGCACCAGGGATGGGAAGTACACTGTGATTTAGTTCAGACACTGAACTTTACTTACAGCCAAAATGGTGAACTCCTGCAAAAGTAAAGATAGCCAAGGAGGAAAGAAAGACAGAGTAATCCCAATTAAAATAAAAACATGAAACTAAGCAGTCTCATTCTCTTGCCTCGATATTATTTCTCTGATTACAGGATGTTGCAATGAGGCACCATCTTTAGGACAGAGAGAAGAATTCATTTTAAGTGGCATACAAAACTTCAATTAAGCTAAAGGGTAGAGATTAATTATGAACTATTTATAGGATGATACTTTTCATGTGTTATAATTTATCATTTTAAAAATTCTTTTATTATGATAGAGTAATGCTGCTTTATACAAATGTATGCTAAGCCACTTAAAATAAAAAAATAATCAAAGAAACTTTGGGGAAACAGTCACAAGTGCCATAGAACAAAAGAGGCCTCACATACTATAATATTTTAGCATCTACTTAGCTTCAAGTAATGTATATGACATAACTACCTGAAATATTTTTATGAACGAATACAAAAGCAGGATTTGTTCAAGTTCCTGCTTTATTACTGTTATAACCTTTAGTCTCCAAACATGACTCTGTGGGAATACTATTAAAATAGTTTAAGGTCTGTGGACCCAGATCTCTCAGCTATAAAAAGTCTACATTCAACCTGCTATAGAAAATGCTGATTTTTTTAATGATATTTATCTAGGCAAAGTGTATCCAATTTTTTTAATGGAACTTTGACAATTACTTATGAGCAAGAAAAATTGTAATTTGCATAGTAGTTAAAACTAAATCACATAAAATATTTAGGTCAAGATCTCCAAAGTTTGAAGAAATGTTACACATTGTACTCTATGTCCATTATTTACTTAATAGGAAGAGGATACACCGAAGCCACACTTCAAAAAGTACCATTCTCAGAACTTCCTGATGTGTTTCACGTTTTAGCAATTACATTTTTTAGTAGTATATTATTTCTTGTAGGTAAACAAATCAGAGCTATGTGTGGCCATGTTATAGATTACCTGTTAAAGATATTTGCTAGTAAAATGCTTCTAATTTAGAGACAAAAGTCATTTTGGCAATATTGAGTAGAAGTGTCTCTGTGTGAGGAATACAGGTGTTCTACTCATTATGGAATTCAGGAGGCGAGAGATTGGGGAAATCAGATCTCCCTCCCCCACTTTAAGCTATTTTAAAATAATAAGTTCCTGCTGCTGCCAGTGATGGCAAACTACCCTCCTTGCCCAGTTTTCTTTTTTCCCTGCAAAACTCAAGCCAACGTATTAGTAGAAGGACATGAAAAATGTCACACGATCATTCCAGCTTAAAGAAAATTGCATGGCAATAAAAGCAAAGCTGTTAAACACACCAGTTAAAAGGTAATAAGGTAAGATCAATCAATAAATCAGTATTTAAAACACTGCAGAAAGACAATATACATGTAGTGTTTGAAAGAACAAGTGCATTCAATTAACTAATGTAAATATTTTTCTAGATATTAAACTGTGAGAAGCTTTTTGTAGTTATACTCTTGTGTACTTGGCCAATTGATTATTTATCACCTGTTAGGAACATAAGTATTTTTCTATAAAGAAAGCAGTGCATACGCTTGACAGCAAAGGAAAAGAAACAAATTTCAAAGAGCTAGGGCAATACCATTTTTCCTTTGGAAAAATACAGTACTTTAAAGTGATGTTTACATTTCTGTTTCACCCCAACTCTTAAATTTTGTTTCCTATTTAACAAAGTATTTCTAACTCACAGTGTGTGTGAGAGATTTTAAAACGCCTTTAATGAAGAACATCACCATTCTTTTCCTGGCATTCTGTTGTGATTTCATAAAACACAGGAATCACAGGGTCACAGGTGAGCAAGTAATAGTTGCAGATACACAGCAGAGAACTGCTGGTTTAAAGCATAAAAGCAAAGCAAGAAAGGGTTCCTTTTTTTTTAAAGTGGCTTTAAGTTGTACTAGCTCTTTGACAGAAGGAAGATTTTCTGTGTTTAAAAGCAGCTCAATAGCTACATTTTAAAAACAGTAGTGTTACAGTAGGTAAGATATACAAGGTAGGTAAAGATGTCAGTTGGAATATATAGTAACAGGTGCAACCTTCTAACTAATGTAAATAAAAGTATCATTTTCATAGGCTATGTGCAGATTTGTGAGACAAAAAAGATATCAGGAGCTGCATGCAAAGCCCTCGTATTCAGAAAACAGAACTACTAGTAATCTACACAAGAAAATATATCTATCTACAGAGTATTGACTATACTTAAAACACATGCATCTGTTTCCTAAAGCTATGACAAATTTTGCTTTTGGGTGGGGAGAGGAGAGGGTGTCTGCAGTTAGTCAGTCTTACTGCAGAGCCAAACCTACCTGGAATGAAATACTGTTCTTTAGCTAAATAAAAACAAAGAGAAAAAATAGAAGATGCACCTGAATGTCAGCAAGCAGAGAATGCGTTCTACTAGATTAAGTATGGACTACAGTTAACCGCAGATAATTACGTGAAAAAAAGTGTATTCACCGCAAAAGCTGATAAATGACATGTGAATAGTTATAACTATATCCGGAACATGGATAATAAACAGTTTTCCTTTGGTAGTTGCACTCAAGGCTGAATAAACTGTAGAATGTGAAATGCACCTGGAACAGCTGGATGCCATATGACAGAGGTTAGGGCTTGGAAAAATGTAAGTAGGAAATGGAATAAGATTAGAAAAAGCAAACAGTAAATTTCAGTATGAGGTAAGCTCCCTGTGTAACATGAATAGGTCATGTTTCCATATTTAGCTGGAAATATTTAGATCTTTCATGTATTCCAAAGCCTTGTGAAACTTTGTTTAAATGATTTACGATGGTGATCCTTGTAGAGAATAACTCTATCATTTCATTCTGAAGTTCTGTATATTACATTTCCTCTGTTAGATTTAGTGCTAGTTAGATTTAGTGCCAAATGTGTTAACTACACTATGTTCCAAGATCAGATAATGTGAGCCGCCCATTATTTTCCCCTTTGTTCAGTAGAAGAACAAAAAAGGTTCTGCAATGTTTAATAATTCAGTAGAGAACCAGCTGCTTTTATTAAAACTTCTGTAACCACTGTTTTTGGCAAGAAAAGAGAAATAGCAGCTGAACTAAGCAAATTACCTGAGCAGCGGAATTTCTTGCTTTTGATCTGGCCAATCCTTTTGTTTGCCAGACGGCGGGGGCTGGTGCAACGGGCACCGCTGGTCTCAATAGGGTTTGTATGAAGATAATCCGCCAGCCACTTCAGATGGCAGTCACAAATAAATGGGTTCTGAGCCAAATGCCTTTCATGAAGGGAAAAAAAATTTTTTTTTACACATTATTTGCAATTAGTCTCAACTATTCCTGAAATGCTCTTATGTTATAGAAGACAAACATAAATAGAAAGTTCCATTACATACAACACAAGTAAAAGTATACATACAAAGTCTGAATTGCACGTAGGGGTGAAAAGGTGCCTTTAGCAATGGTTTGAAGCTTGTTATCATACAAAGAGAGAAGGTTCAGGTTGTGTAGATCTTGGAAAGCATCTACTCGTAGGCAATTTATCTTGTTGGCATTTAATAATCTGTTATATGAAAGACAATTATAAAATAGAAAGAATTAGTTTACTGTCACTCAAGCTTCACTGTGCTATCACTAATAATTCCTTGTACCCATTTGTAACTGGAACAAGATTATTTTGTTTGATATTATACAAGCCTTAATTAACAAGCGCACAATTTTTTTTTTTACTGAATTAAAAACTTATTTAGGTGTTCTGTAATTATTCTGTACCATTTACACATAAAAATTGAAATGCACTAACTTCTTTAGTAAAATCGCAGTGTTGTGTATGTTCATGGAATGTATATAAGTGGTGTTTATCTGAGCAAGGAAATGAGCTTGAGAAGTCAAGTCTGGGCAAGGAAAACTTTGCCTTTTTCCCAAAAGGAGGACTGAACACTGTGTTCATTAGCTGGAAGAGATGTACAGTGGCATGCTTAATTACATCTTACTAATCAGCATACTGCCACATTTCCAGAAGTTGTAGTAAAAAACTGATGGCACAGAATAAGATATAGTCCAGAGCTATCCTGGATTTGATTTTCTTCTCCATCTCCAAAGACAAACCCTTTTGCCCTGTCCCTCCCATATTACAAATATAAAAAGGAAGAATGTTTTTACAGAAATCTATTACCTCTTTTAAACAACAAAAAATTTTAAGTATACCATGAAACTTGTTGGATTTTTAAAATCAAATCCCTTTCTTATTCTCCCCTTTTTTCATTTATGAGGGTGAATAGTGAAGTTAGTGTGTTCTATGCTTTGAAAAACTGGGTTTTACTGCAATGTAAAGGTGGATTTGTATTTGAATAGAAGTGTGGTCAAGGGAGGACATGCACTTCAAATAAATTTTGTAGCTCCTTTCCTTATTTTATCAGAGTATAGTGGAGCTTTCAATATAGCATGAATAGAAACAAAGATTTATCTTTGATCTTTCAGTGAATAAATATAATTCTTGGTAACAAACTCCTCTCAGAAGGAAACAAAGGTAAATGCTTTCCTGAGTACTGTATCAGGATCTAAAGATGAAACATCAACCCCAGATGGTGCTATGATTTATATTTTCACATCACTGACTTCCTAGTTTGCCACTTTCTTCCACAAGTGAAGGAGAAATTTTGCCATATCACATCTCTATAAAGTCTGGGCAAGAAATGCTTCTAATCAAGTGGATAGATGTTATTTTCTAAGATCATCAGACTTTACAGCTACAAGCCAGCGATTCCCAGATTCTCCACTGCAGAACATCACTGCTGATTTATGGCTTAGTGCACACAATCCATTTTTAGACAGTACTACAACTGCACTGTCAATCCTGCTGAATCTTTTGAGAAAGGCTGAAAAACATATCACCATGATGCTCCTCTTGATACTCACTGTTAAATCAAATATTTCTACTGTGATAAATGTAGACTCTCTACTGGTACTCACTGTATACAACACCTTCTGCTCAAGGATCTCAAAGCACCTTGCACAGTTATCTAATTTTCACAAGACAGGTTAACATTATATCCATTTTAATGGGGGGCAAACTGGGATACAGAGTGTATATGACTTGATCAAAGGAACACCTTACAAACAAAAGTCAGAGCCAGGGATAGAATCTAGAAGTCTTGACACCTCTAGTTTCATCTACTAAAATTAATGATTTCACCGCGCATCTGATATTGCATATAGGGATAATTTCCTATCCCTTCTTTTCTGGGTACATATCAAAGTTTCAAGAACCATCTCCTCTCCCACCAGTTAACTCAAAATGAGGTAAGCATTAAACAAATACTCACAGCAATTGTAAAGAGAAGAGTCCTTCAAACAGGCCTTTAGGAAGTTCTGTAATTTTATTTCCATAGAGGACACTGTAACAGAAAAAAACCAATCAAGGTGGCTACTATTAAGATACAGGTTTTCTGGATCTGACTTGGAAGACAGAAAGAAACTTCTTCCATCTTCCCTGAAATGATTCTAAACAGAAATAACCAAGACATTTGGGACTTAAAACTAAGACCTCGGCAAGCTCCCCTGTATGGGTGCAGAAATCTGCTCCTACAAAGACCATTGCAGGATCAGGGCCCAAGTATCTACTTTACTTTAACAAGTTGATAGGAAACTTAGTCTACTGATGAACTGGTCAGTGGGTAATAAAGTATAAGTACTGACAAGACGACTTTCTTCTAAGCAATTTTTTTTCAAAATGTACCACATAGCTCCAGATAGCAGCCAGTATCACTGACAGAGACACCCTGACACTAAAGATTTGTCTGAATTTGTTTCTCATTGTTGAGTCTACAGAAGACACTAAAATAAAACCCTATCCTACTCTTTCAGAAGTGGAAGAGTTTACTTGCTAATCCCCAGCACACTGATCTGCCATATCTCCTAATGAAATATATCACCTTCTTTACTGTGACACATGATATAAGTCAGAATGTTCATTTGACTAAGAAAATTATTTAAAAGGCCAGTAAAGGTTCCCAAACTGCAGCTCTGAGACCAACAATGGCACCTTGTGAAGACCCTGGAGGCAACAACCGATGTGCATGTTAAAGTAGGTTTGTAAAATTAAAAAAAAAAATGCAGCAATAATACTGTATATACTCAATCATAAGCCGGTTTGTTTATAAGCCGACCCCTCCAAGATGGATAAGTAAATATGGAAAATATTTATGACCCATTCATAAGCCGACCCTATAATTCAGGGGTCAGCAAACTTTGGCTCCCAGGCCATCAGGATAAGCCGCTGGCGGGTAGAGATGGTTTGTTTACCTTGAGCGTCCGCAGGCACAGAGGTAAACCTAAGGAAACAAAGTGGCCCGGCGCGCCAGCTGCTTACTCTGATGGGCCGGAACAGCAACTGGTGGGAAAATTTTTTTGGGAGTAACCCTGTGACCACCCCCCACATGACCCCACCCCTAGCCTGGGAACCCCACACTCTCCCCATCCCATCCCTTCCCACCTTATCTGGGGAGGGCCAGGGGAGGATGTCTCTGGCCTGGCTGGATCTGCTCCGGCAGGCTGGACAGCACGGCTGCAGCCTGCTTCGGCGGGCCAGACCGGGCGGTGCAGCCACAGCATGTTCCAGTGGGCTGGGCCAGGTGGCATGGCCACAGCGTGCTCCGGCGGGCCAGGCAGCGTGGCCACAGCCTGCTATGGGGGGCGCGGCCGCAGCCTGCCAGCCCCAGACCTGCAGCTGCTTCGGAGGCTCGGGGGAGAGCAGCGTGGTCAGGAGCAGAGAGACTCTGGCCCCGCTTATTCCCTTCTGGCTGTACTGCCTCTTCTTGCCCCCTCTGTTGGGGGGGGGGGGAGGGGCTGTGTCCCACCTCTCCCGCTCTATACCCATTCATAAGCCGACCCCCTTCTCTGATGCTTCCCTTTTTTACTAAAAAAATTCGGCTTATGAATGAGTATATGTGGTACTTCCTAGCTTTTGAGTTCTTGGCTTTGCAACCTTAAGAAAACAACACAGACTAATAAAATGTGCATTATGGTATATGCACACAGTACAATAAGATTTAGCTCTTTTTCTAGCACTTTTTAATCCAAAGATCTCTTTGCATTTTACTAAGAGGGTGCATATGACATTCTATTTTACAGATGGGGAAAGTCAAGTGCAGAAAAACAAAATTATTAGCTGAAGATCATACACCACGTTGATGGCAGAGTGGGGAGCAGAACCCGAGTCTTCAATTCCCAGACCAGTGCCTTTTACAAAGAGACCAGCCCATACATTTTTTAAGGTCAGGCTTGACAAAGCCCTGGCTGGGATGATTTAATTGGGGATCGGTCCTGCTTTGAGCAGGGGGTTGGACTAGATGACCTCCTGAGGTCCCTTCCAACCCTGATATTCTATGATTCTATGATACATGGAAAACCAGAGCAAGTTACATTTAGCTCCTTAAGTCAAGATTTCCTGTAGGTAGCACTTATGCAATATTTTTCTTAACTAAATCACAGAATGCTATAATCATTTGTCCTGTCAGATCTTCAAAAGTATTATTTGAGGAGAGATTATTTCACAGAGGGCAATCTCTCTTCATTAGGTAAATGCTTATGTGGAAAGATCTATTCTCTAAAATCCATAATTTCCTAATTTTTGGTTTTAGTTAGAAAAAATTAATTACAATTATGATTTTTTTTCTTATAACAGAACAGCTTTGTTAGGCCTGTCCTGTAGTGGGTGACTTCTGGGAACTCTTCTGGCTCTATCAATCTCTTTCTTCACTTCCGCAGTATGCATCCGATGAAGTGAGCTGTAGCTCACGAAAGCTTATGCTCAAATAAATTGGTTAGTCTCTAAGGTGCCACAAGTCCTCCTTTTCTTTTTGTGAATACAGACTAACACGGCTGTTACTCTGAAACCAGCTGGTTCCAGGTACTTAGACAATTTCTGCTGAAGTAATTTGAGAAGCAGCTTGCATAGCATCTTCCTATACAGCTTTAAGAGGAGCCAATCTTTTAATGTGAAAAAGCAGCTAGAATGGGATGTGTTGAAAATAAAATGGATGCTCCTTAGGGGAACAAACAAACAAACAAAAAATCACTATATTTAGAATCCTTTAGAACAGCCAAAGTAGTGGAAGCCCTGTCTGCAATAAAGGAAGTAATTTTAAAGAAACTGTATGAACTTCCATTCCACTTCAAAGTATTTCTGAAGTAGCCAATTCTGTGAAAACAAAGTCAAGTAGGAGCAGTAAAACAGTACTTAATTATAATTAAGGATCAAATGACAGAAGTTGAAAAAACAAAAGGTTCTGTTCTCTAACTGATGGCGAGTAAAGTAGCTTGAGGCTATCAGTATTCACTTTGTAAGCTTATTCACAAAACTGATCAGTGTGAATTGTCATAATTTCTGCTAACCATCATGATAAACAGTGGACAAACCCCTCAATTTTCAACTTGGAACAAATTTTAAATCATCATGAGTTTACTCCAGGCAATATTTTTCAATTTAACATGAGTGAATATGGCATGAGAAGAGGTGCATTTTCCATACCCTGCTCCAAGTTATCGAAGGATCCAGCTGGGACCTTTTTACATTAGTAGCACATGGATCCTTCTCAAGACCTGAATTTAAGAAATTTTAGTGTTCAGCCACAATATGATGTCAGGTTATAGTTCTGACATCTCTGACATTATCTTACAGCTTTCAAAGGCAAGAAAAATGAAAATTAAATGAGAATTTTGCATTAAGACAAGCATTTTAAAAAATTGAATACCACAAGTGTTAGAAATTTTGCCTTTCTTTTGAGAAAATCAAATTGATACTTACAGTGAATTGAGTGAACGCAGGCCTTGGAAAGCATCTGGAGCGGTCTCAGAGATCTGGTTATTGCTCAGGTCACTAAAATAAGAAACAAGGGTATATTAAATGAATTCTAACCCATTCCACAGAAAATAACTATTAAAATATTATGTAATTAGCTTCGGTCATTGGAGAAAAGGATAAACCTAAATATTTATTTTGGCCTCGTGAGACAAAGTTGAAAAATTAAAACATCAAAGCACTAAAATCACCATATTACACTGAAACATCACATGGTTATATAAAATAAATAGTCATACAAAATGATTATTAGATTTATTTTTCGTAATAATAAAAGAGTTAAATATATTTTATGAAGCATTCTTTGAGTTAGGTTGATATGGCAACAGGACCTTACAGCATCAATGGAATTATGAAATGACAACGGTATGTCATTTCAAAATATGTTCCAAAAAAATCTGTTAAGCAATTATTTTCATTATAGTGACACACTATTTCTCTCTATATACATTCATATTACTTAGTATCATTACATTGAGTTACCAGTGATGGTTATTAACATGACAAAGGCACTATACGATCTAAGCAATCAGACAGCCATATTAGTTAATCCTCTGGCTGTCAAACACTCTTAAATACTCATACTTTGATGGGAATTTCTTTGTATGACCATGACCTGTTTTATGAAAATGTTTTTATATAATTCTAAAATATTTCTCACTCACATTCTTCGAAGCTTTTTATATGGTGAGAAAGCTCCAGGAGGGATGACCTTGATTGAATTTTGCTCCAACCGTCTGCAAAGAAAAACAATACCATAAAAATACAAAAATGTAATGCTGAAGAACAATCTAAAATGTGTATATTCATGTCAGAATAAATTAGCAGAGATGTATTTATTCATAGTTACTTTTCCCTTCTACTACAGTACAGGTTTATGCCATGAGAATCAGGGCCAGTAACTGTTTTAATTTCAAAAAATCAATTTTTGGTCATATAAGCATGTTCTCTTCTTCACATACAGAGTTGCAACACTATAAATTACAGGTTGATCTGATCTGACATGTAACTTATCTGGGATTTTTGTGTAATTCAGTCAAGAAGTACAAATAATTAAACTCTTTCTTCAGATCTAAATTATGTAAGTTTAGTAGTCTTACACTTTTATGAAACTCCAAACACTTGCCAGGGATTCATATTTACACATTAGACGGAGTAAGAGATTTATGTAAACAAGTTAGACACTCAAGTATCTAAGTTGTAGGAAAATTTGAGCAAGAATACTAGCACTGAATAACAGATATGCTGGCACTTGCAACATTGCTGGTGTCATGGTTTTGCATGTGAACTGCTAAACAATTTCTTTAAGCTTACTAGGTAACAAGGTTATTTTTATCTTAAGTATCAAGATTGCATGTCTTCACTTCCCACTATTGTTTTTAACCAGTATTGTGCCTAACTTTTTACTCTACATTAACTGCCACCTTCCCATATATGCATAATGATGTGGATGACGATTGCTGTAGATACAATGTAGAATGTGAACTTGTTTTCCATCTCAGTAGGACACACTGTAAGCATATTTATTTAGGATCATTAATAGTAGCATCAGGAGTATACACGTGGAAAGATTACGCTGAGGAAGTTCTACTGCCCATTTACTATAAAGTCAAACAGTTCGCAAGCACTACTGAAACCTTCCTAGCGGGTGGAAGCAACTTCTTTGGAGAACACTGTGTGTGTTAGGGTTATAACTCTAGGTACACTTCTATTTGTAATCATAAAAAAGCTACTACATTTTTATTTGAAAATTTCCATCATGCACTTGCATCTGTAGGTTCCCAGAGAGTTATAGCATCCAGAAAGGCAAGGCACCATATAAAAATATAAAGGGAGGATCCAGGTGAATACATATGAACTGTCAGTTGTTTACCGTCAATTTAGATATAACGTGACAAATTTCTCTCAGCTAATACTATTTAGCTTTCAAAGGAGTTATGACAGGGATGATTTTGACCCACTAAGTCCAAAATAACTGATAAATAATTGTTTTACATAATTATTCAAAACTATGTACTGAGACTTATCTATAAAAAGGAAATGTTTGGAGATCTTTACCATGGAACATACAGTCTTAGCAATGGGTTTAAATAGAACGATCCATTTAAAAGTAATAAGATTGTAAACTATGGTGATTTTTTCATATTCTCTGCAACTCTCAGAAGTATAGGAAGCTTTGCTTTTCAAAATGAAATTATACAGTCTATTTCGCCGTTTCCTAGCCCCACCACAAAATATAAACAGTATAGACATTGTAGTTCAAAACCTACCTAATGTGCCTATGAAATAAGGGTCACATTCTCTTTTCACATATAAGCATGCAAATCCTACCACAATCCATGGGAGTTGGACATGTGTACCTCAGAGCAATATAAAATAGAAAATTGAAAATCTATTTAACATAAGGAATCTAGGTTTTGTGAATTTACTGCACTGGGTATTTGGAATCACATGTTGTAAAATTCATGCAGGGATTGTTCATCAAAAAGGCTTCTGAAACCATGATGCAGCACTGTCCACTCATCTGCATCATGTGGGCTAGACCCACTGTGACATGCTGTACCTCAAAGTAGCACCCAGTAACTCCCATATTCATCACTGGTACATGGTTGTGGTATTTCATACAAGGCATGCCTTGCAAGGTATCATATGAAAGGTCATGATCTGGTGAAACTCATTGTTCTGTCAAAAGATGTATATCATTTTGGGTATTAGGTTATGAGATTTCGCTCTATGATTGTTATTGAAATATGCTGTTTGAGTCTGGGAGATGCCCACTACTAGCTCTCCAGTGAATAAAAGGGTGGTGACCCACACCTAGACGACCATTGATCAGCAGGGGTATTGTAAACAAGAGATTTACAATTCTGTAAGAGATAGTTGTGCAAGCACCATACAATGGGGACTGCTCAACTCTGTGACTCAGCAAGACCCACCAGGGACTTGACTGAGAGTATAAAATAAGGGGCAGTGGCATCACGAGACCACTTTTCTCCTCCCGCACCTATGGAGAAGGAACAAAAATGCTGGGAAGATAAAGACTTTGAACTGACGAGATTGGTCCCAGACTGAGAAGGAAGTTCAGCCTGTTTATTAAGAACTGTAACCTACTTGCAACATCCAGTGGGGTGAGAAAAGTTGTTTGATTCAAAACTTGCTTAGTCTAAAAGTTTAGGATTTAGAATGCGTGTTTAATATTCATTTTCTGAAGTAACTATCCCTGACCTTTATACCTACTACTTTTAATTATGTATAATCTTTCTGTAGTTAATAAACTTACTTTAACATTTTATTCTTACCAGTGAGTTTCTCCCAAGTGCTTGGGGAATCTGTTCAGATTACATATGCTAGTGCATGTCCACTTTCCTTTTAACGAAGTGGAGAACTAATTAATGAGCTTGGATTGTTCAAGAGAAGGACTTGAGCAGTGTAAGATAGTATACTTCTGGGGTGCAAGGCAGGGGGCTTGGGAGATTTGCTGGTGTTTCCCTGTGTATAGTTCATGAGTGGCTTGAAGAGCATCCATGCAACTTAGCTAAGTGTGCCTCTGCATGCTGGTGGTTGAGTGGTAACAGGGCTTGGAGGGGTTTGCTGCTTGTCACTGGCAAAGCATGGTGAGAAACAGCCCAGACTGGAGAATTAAGGGGGCACAGCAGTCCCACACTTCCGGGTTGTACCCCAGGGATCCCGTCATACCCACATCTTTATCCTCTCATTTATGGGGCCCATTTGATCATCTGAATTGTAAGAATGAGTGAGGAAAAAAAGATGCAGGGGCCAGATGCTTCCCATGCAGCCACCAAGGACAGTCCTAGTTCCCACAAGAGACCCTACCAGCTAGGCCCCATTCCGTTAAATCCCCAGCAGCTCTGCATATTGCCAGAGATAAAAAGTCATTGTACAAACCCCAGCAGCAATACTTCTTCCTCCTCTGCTTCAGGGAAGGCTGTGAGCAAGCAAAAGACAGGAGGACGAGCCTTTCCTAATCCTTCTAATCCCAACCAATGGTGAGAGAAGAGAGACTGAGGAATGGACCAAAGGGAGATAGTGAGCTCCAGGAAATGCACCAAGTCTCTCTTCACATATTCCCAAAGAGCAGCCTGGATGTTATGCATTCTGGTGGGCCTAGGCAATCATGTGGTTCTGGGCTGTAGTCTATCATGGCTCCCACCAGAGGCTCCTGTGGCATCTGCTGAACATACAGCGAGGCAGCCTCTCTGCCTCCCCACCCGGCTACTCTTTCCCCCCAGTGCTACGTGTAGCTCAGCAGAGAAGAAGCCGCACAGTGTCAGTGCACTGCCAGGAGAGATGAGGGGCAACAGTGGGTAAGCGGGAGGGGAAACAAGGAACTAGTGGTACAAAATAGGGAGGACAGAGAAACAGTTGGAGAATTGAGTGGCAAGAGCTATCGGGGGACAGGGAAGGGGAGGTGAGAGGCTACCTGAAGGAAAGGTGGGGACAGAGGGTACTGGGGCAGCTAAAAGGAAGCAGTTGTTGTGGAGAGCAGTGACTAATGGGGGAACAAAATGGGGGTGATGGGAGCTAATGACTAATACAGGGGACATGAGTGAATGGAACCAATGCCATCCCAAGGCAATCCCCACTTTGCACTCTCAGGTTCCCTTCTGCCCAGTAACCACACCCCCTTTCAGACTACCCTCTGGCTTCCCACAAGCCTCTGCCCCCTTCTTTTGATGTGCAAAGAATAAAGGTCCTGTCATCTGGAATCCTGTGTGCAATTTTGGTCTCCCATGTTTAAGAAAGGTTAACTGAAACTGGAAGAGGTCCAGAGAAGGGACACTAGGATGATCCGAGGAATGGAAAACCTACTTTATGAGAGGAGACTCAAAGAACCTGTTTAGCCTAAACAAGTGAAGGCTGAGGGGAGATATGATTGCTCTCTATAAATATATCAGAGGAATAAATACCAGGGAGGGAGAGGAGTTATTTAAGTTAAGCACCACTATGGACACAAGAACAAATGCAAATAAACTGGCCATCTGCAAATTTAGGCTTAAAATTAGACTAAGGTTTCTAACCATCAGAGGAGTGAAATTCTGGAACAGCCTTGCAAGAGAAGCAGTGGGGGCAAAAAACCTAACTGGCTTCAAGACTGAGCTTGATAAGTTTATGGAGGGGATGGTATGAGACTGCTTACAATGGCATGTAGCTGATCTGCGACTGCTAGCAGCAAATATCTCCAACAGCCGGAGATGGGACACTAGATGGGGAGGGCTCTGAGTTACTACAGAGAATTCTGTCCCAGGTATCTGGCTGGTCGGTCTTGCCCAAATGCTCAGGGTCTAACCGATAGCCATATTTGGGGTTGGGAAGGAATTTCTCCCAAAGTCAGACTGGCAGAAAACCAGGGTGGAGTTTGCCTTTCTCTGCAGCCTGGGGCACGAGTCACTGGCAGGTTTACACCAGTGTAAATGGTGGATTCCCTGTAACTTGAAGTCTTTAAACCACAATCTGAGGGCTTCAGTAACTCAGCCAGAGGTTATGGGAAACCTTACAGGAGTGGGTGGGTGAAGTTCTGTGACCTGCAATGTACAGGACGATCATGATGGTCCCTTCTGATCTTGAAATCTATGAGTCTGTCCGTCATACCTTGCTCCCACTAGGTGGGGGAACTGTGTAAAGAAATCTAGTCTCAATCCAACACCTTGCATCAGCACTAAATCCACACAGTATTTCAAAAAATGATGTTATTGGCACATGCAATTGGCTAATTAAATAATTTGCATAAAATGTCACACAAAGTTACAGAAAACTTTGTAGCTATTCTCCTGATCTTGCCCTGCCTCTGGTACCTCCTTTCTGAACGACAGTCATTTCTGTATATAGCCTGCTAGTCACATGCTGCCTCTTGGTCACCTGATTTCTGGACTGCCCAGGGGAACAATGCTGTCCAAAATCCCCTTGCCTTAAAGGGCCAAGCCTCAATACAAGGCACACTGATTCACCTGCTCTTAAAGGGGCATGCATGCTGAGTTACAATTATATTATTTTATCTTAATATGTATTACCATGCATGTGTCAACATTGTACTTAATCAGTCATTCTATTATGAATTTAAGGTCCCTCTGAAGTTCCTACATCTTCTGTTTTAATAATCTAAATAATCTTGTGTTATCTGCAAATTTTGCCACCTCTCTACTCAACTCTTTTCTAGGTTATTAATAAATATTTTTAACACTGGTATTGAAACCTGTGGCATAAGACTTAACTTTTTGCCATGATGAAAACTGACTATTCATTCCTGTTCTTTATTTACCTCTTTGTTAACCCTTCTCACACCTATGACATGTATTCTGACTAAGTTCAGGACTAATTAATTTTCTTAACTTCTTGGGTTTCGCCTAAAGGTTTTCATATATTGAGTAAACATAGATTCTTGCACATGTGTGGCAGTGAATAGTCTGTGTTACACATCTACCCTGCTGATCCATCCTGGGTGTGAGTCTCCAACAGCCTGAGCTATAGATTCTGGCTTGTAAACTCAAACTACAGAGATTGATGGTCTGATGGTCTCCAGTGTCAGCCAAGATGATGACCATCACATATGAACTGCTTATCTTCATCTTACCTGCTCTGCTTTGTAGACTACCTCTGACCACTCCTGATTTTTCAGGAGTGCTCAGATGTCTGGATAATACTTTATAAATCAATTAAGATTCCCCAAAGGTGAATCAGCTTATCGAAAAGCAGCAACAGGAGATTGCAGGTAAAACAGTTTTTCTTACTAATCAGAGGATTATATATATAAATCTTTTCAGGTAACAGTAAAATCCTTCAGCCTCAGCATATAATATATTCAGACTTCTTGGTTTCAAAGAACAATACATTAGTGCTACAGTGTGTTATAATAATTCTGGTCCAAGTCGGTAGAATATTTATGTGGTTGTTCATGCTATTTGAAAATATGTGAAATGTTGACGTATTTACATAGGGAATTAACAATCTCTTTAAACCTACCCATTTGTTCCCTACAAACAAACATACAACCCCACCTCCACCACAGTTGGATAATACTTCATTTTGTGGCAATTGTAACTTATGAGAATAGTATAATTATACAAGAATAGACAAACATTAGAAGAAGCTCCATATAAGTTTGTAGGGAAAGACTATATGATACTAATAGACAGTATGTAATCATTAATTATTATTATTAAATATTGTATCATAAGGAAGGCACTTAACTGTGATATTCTGACCTTTCAGTGTTTATTTGGGTGAAATTTATATATTACAACTATTTTCAAAAAATCAATTATCCTATAAAACATCTAGGCCCAATAAGGTGACACAGGGGGCCTTGTGTTACATCAGATACTTAGCCTAACTGAATTTTTCTGAATTGCTATTTGATTTGTGCCTTGCTTATTAATTCAACATTGTGTAGTTTAATGTGTTTGTAGTTTGTTATGGCAAGAATGACATATTAAATTTACCACTGTACAATTTTGTCCACAAAATATACAGCTCTAAAAATAGAGAAAGTGCTACATCTGACTAATGAACTACCAAGTTACCACTGTATGTAATAAAATAAGCTCCATGTCAGTTTTACCAAATGCTTCCTTTTAGTAGAAAATTTACAGTCTGATGTATGGTCTGATTTACAGACTCAGTATGTAGTGCTGGGATAAACTTACAAGGATAAAGGATTTGTTATAGTAGGATCATCTAAATATGTCTTTTATTACCTTCAACTAATGTGTACACTGTAAAAACACATCACATTTCAGAAAAAGAGGTTAGTACAAGAGAGAAAAAATGTTAAATCAGATTATATAAACACAGAAGAAAAATCTTTTACACCCCCATGATGTCCATAAAGAAAGCAAATCAAATTCATGTTTTCAAGCTTTGTTATCCTCTAATCTTCTTCTTTATCTGCCTAGAATCAGCTGAAATTTTACACAGTGCAAATTTGCATCCATCATTCTGTGAAAAATCTAATTAGACACATTCCAGGGTCACAAAGCACAGATACAGTAATATCTCAAGGAAATTTTCATCCTTCTGATAAAACCCACAGTAATTAAAAACACTTCTTTATATTTCTGCCTCATATTAAATGAAATATTTTGAATTCCTGAATACAACTGCTTAGTTAGCTAGGGCTGAAAAAACAACTACATAATGTTCATAAACCACATGGCTCAGCCTAAAGTGGTATACTGCAGGAGTGCAAAATGTTGTGAGAATCTGTAATGTTCTCTATAGATGTTATGGCAAATGTCTTTCTCAAAATATCTCCTCCTACCTGAACCTCAAAATACTTTTTTCTTTTTATGAGAAGTGATTACATATGTTTCACAAAACAGTGGCTATGGTCTCTCCTTCAAAAGCCACAGCCAATTCTACCAGCATGTTAAATAAGATAAGATAATGGACTACAGTTAAGTAAATGCTTCCTCAATTATTGGACTCTCTCAGAAAGACCGTTCATCATCTAAGATGATCTCCTTATAAAGCCCTTACCACCACAAAAACAATAATTAATGTTCATGACATTCTCTCTCTTTTTTTTGGTTGGGGTTTCTCTACAATGAAATCCTGCTTTTGATGATCAAGTTGCTAATCTGCTTGAAACACCTTTCAAAGACTATTCCCTATTTCCTTCTATCCAGGAAATATACTGTGAAGAGTTCTGCCCATCCCTCCAAATCCTTCCTCTGCCCACCACTACATATACACACTGACTTCAATACCCACTTTTATTCTAGAATATGGAGGTACTCTCTGCAGCTGCAATTCCCAACCTAATCAAATCAAATTATGCTCCTGATGAGTAGCTTGCTCCTTCTCCCTTGCACCCCAGAGAGCTATACCATTGTGACATGCAAAATTACTTAACACATTTCAATGGCAAGTTCTTGTGTCCTCTAAACTTACAGCGCACAGTATAACTGAATAACCCAAAGATGCTCATTAGTGCTTGCCAACTTGAAGAGACAGACAACAAGTACATTTAAAACTACTACTTATTTTCAGGTTAACCTTTGTTTCCATTTAAATCTAAAATACAGAATGTATTTAGATGCTCCTCTAGAAAAAAGGCATTTTTCTGAATAAACATTTTGGCTCTAAGTTGTGCAGATGGGTTACATAAAACTGCTTCAATACACAAAGCCTGCTCACTAGAACCTGGGGAAGGGCAGACAATTTATACTGTATAGACATATGCCATACCTATATGCTTACGAGGAGATGACTATCACTATCAAGGGCCAGCAACAAATCTAAAAATTGATTTACTAATGATAAAATATATTATCCTGTTTAAGAAAACAAATAGTTGTAGCTTTAAATATCATATTCAGAAATAAATTATTCAAGTAATTGTTTTCAAAATTCAGCCAGTCACGATTTCATTGAGCAAATCTGGTCAGAGTTTGTAGTTGATGTCAGTATATTTATGTCTACATCAGTAATTTTCACTCCATGCATCTGAAGAAGTGGGTTTTTTACCCATGAAAGCTTATGCCCAAATAAATCTGTTAATCTTTAAGGTGCCACCGGACTCCTTGTTGGTTTTTTGGTCAGGGTTAGTGGCTTCAGCATTTAATTGATCTAAACTGTTTGATTTCAGCATTTCCTCATGTACAAGAAGGTGGCAAGAAGCAAGTCAAGAAACCCCAGAAGAATTTTTACAACACAGAAGAAATTGTAAGTTGCTTGATGAGTCTAATGTATTGCACAGATGCTGATTATACATGGTAATAAAACTGACAGCTCTTCTTTGCATTTTCCCCCATCTGCTTTTAAAGTAAATGGCAAAAACAGCTGTCAGAGAACAGAAAACAGATTTCAGTGATGGGATTCACTGTAGCTCCTGAATCTAAAGAATTGCTGTACATAGCAACACATCTCTCATCATACAGAACATCTGCCAGTCTTTTGAGAAAAAGGAAGCAGTAATATTCTCTCTTTGCTTTAGGGAGCCTTCAAGCTGAGAGTACTCCACCCCCCTTCTCAACAACTGCACCTCCAAAGTGCTTGTGTCTACAGAATGTTGCTTCTAACTTTAGCAGCAAAGAATTTCACTGGAATCTGTGATATCATCCATGTCCAACACAACAAAAGGTATATTTTTCAAGTACAGTATCACTTGCACTTTACAATTCCAGACGCTAGTTCTGTGTGTTTAATAAATCTGGTTGACAGCTTGCTAAATATCTGAATATAAGGAATGATTGTTAACTTGATCCTACAGCTTGCCAAACTGTTAATATCCACTCTATTCATTCCATCAAATACTTCTTCAAGGGACTGATTATAAGTGATAAAATGCAGCTA
This sequence comes from Chelonia mydas, assembly GCF_015237465.2. Taxonomy (NCBI): domain Eukaryota; kingdom Metazoa; phylum Chordata; order Testudines; family Cheloniidae; genus Chelonia; species Chelonia mydas. The sequence goes on from NC_057852.1 coordinate 109,051,928, forward strand.
GAGAGACTTGTATCACACAAAGTGATGATGAGCTCTCCTTATAAAGCTACGAAACAATTTTCTCTACTCAAAAGCAAGCCCTAGTACTGAATTTGTTCAGTCTTTTCATTATGGGGAGGGTCATCTCATATTCTGATCTTTACTGCAGCATTATTGCTGAGATGCTTTCAGTTCACTGAAATTTTTCTGAATTCAGTTTGTGGTTTAAATGCGCAACTTGATAAAGGTGTGCTAGATCACATCCTGGCAGAGATCATGCAAGGTGGTCAAAGGAATATGAAAAATGAAATTTGCCACATGGCTATGTAGTTTATCATATCTCTCCCACCATACACATGTAAATATACTGCTACTGGAATGCTGTGTCCAGTTCTGGTGTCCACAGTTCAAGAAAGATGTTGATAAATTGGAGAAGATTCAAAGAAGAGCCATGAGAATGATTAAAGAATTAGAAAACATGCCTTATAGTGAAAGACTCAAGCAGCTCACTCTATTTACCTTATCAAAGGGAAGGTTAAGGGGTAGCTTGATCACGGTCTATAAGAACCTACATGCAGAACAGAAATATAATAAGGCGGCTCTTTGATCTACCAAAGGTGTAACAAGATCTAGTGTCTGGAAAAGGAAGTTAGACAAATTCAGACTAGAAATAAGGCACAAAGGTAAATAGTCTCTTCATAGGGGTCTGGGCTTCTAGCCCCCGATGTTGTCCAAGGGACCCAGGTTGAGCAACCTGGGCTCTAAAAAGGAAACATAGTAAAGATGGTCCCTCTTCTTTCTTCAGAGGGTCCAAGTGGCAAATGTTCTTCAGCAGTTTTCCTGTTAAGCAGCCCCTGCTGTGTGGGGCTAGGGAGCTCTGTGTACTAGCTCTACTTCCCTCTGAGTGCCACCCTGCAGTGGGCTTGGGACCTCCCATTTAAGGAGCTGTCCCTCTCCAGACTTGACATGCCTCATAGGTTGCACGAACAGGAAGGCTACCCTGGATGCCAAACTGCTGTGCTGCTCTCCCTTTTTTTCCTCCACTGATTGACTGGCTGGGGGTGTGTTTGGTTTTGCGTATTTTTGCTCTGCTTATTGGCTGGTCATTTACTCCAACCCCTGTCAGCTGCTCAGAGGGTGGAGAAGGCGGGAAGAGAAGGGCACTGACATCACAGAGCCATTCCTGCTCACAGGTACACATGGTTTGGGATGATTGTGCCCAGAGGAGCTTTTTAACCCCTTCCTGACTGGAGTGGTAACGTATCCCACCACACCTAAGGAAGTCATTCCAGTGGTTAACTATCCTCATTATGTCTTCTAGTCTGAATTTGTCTAGCTTCAGCTTCCAGGCACTGGATCTTGTTATGCCTGTGTCTGCTACATTAAGGACCATTCCACTATGCAAATAATCTTCTTATATAGTAACTTAAAGACCTAAACAAGGACTCAGACCCAAGGTCACAGAACCCCATGGAGTGAAGAGTCTGAGCCAAGCCGAGACCCAGGGTTCAAGCCCTAGTGCTTTGCATTGTAGACGGCCCCACTGAAAGTGTGCTCTGGGAGTCTGCCAAAAATATCCCACAATCCAACTTTCTTTATCCTCTGGACAGTCAAGTTTTCCCACACTGCACCAAGAACAAAGGGACAGAGGGCCACATTTTGAGATGGTGATAGGAAGTCTGGGATATGGGTGGTTGGACTTGGGCCTGCATAATGCAGGGCAGACACTGGAGCCACAGGTTAGGACCCAAATTAAGCAATTCCTAACCTGGGGTTACAAATGAATGTAGAGGCTCAAACCTTAGGTTAACAAACCCAGGGTCTGCTAACTCCAGTTCTACTAAACCTGGGTTTATATTGCAGTGTAAATATACCCATAGAAATGTAGGGCTTGAAGGGGCCTTGGGGGTATCTACACAGCAGAGAAAAACCCACAGCTGGCCCATGCCAGCTGACTCTGGTTCGCGGGGCTTGGGCTGCAGGGCTGTTTCACTGCTCAGGCTGGACTGGAACTTGGTTCTGGAATACTCATCCCACTGGGTCCTTGAGTCCAGCCTCCAGCGCAAGTCCAGAAGTCTACACAGCAATGAAACAGCCCTGCAGCCGGAGCCAGATTTGGCTGGCATGGGCCAGCCAAAGGTTTTTCTTTGCTATGTAGAAACACCCTGAGAGGTCCTCAGATCCAGCCTCTTGTGCTGAGTCAGGACCAAGAAAACTTACACCATCCCTGACAGGTGTTTGTCCAACCTGTTCTTAAAAACTTCCAGTGATGAGGATTCCACAACCTCCCTTGGAAGTCTATTACAGAATTTAAGTACTGTTACAGTTAGGGTTTTTTTCTGTAATATCTAACCTAAACCTCCCTTGCTGCCAATTAAGACAATTATTTCTTGTCCAACTGTAACCCATGTGCCTAATGGGGAGATATCTCTTTCAGAGACCCATTGGTCAGAGGTAGGAGTGGGTTGTGTCTGGGTCATTGTTGCTAGGCAGATTTAGCACTCCACATTGAGAAGCTTCTGGAATTGGGTGTGGTAGTTTTGGGTATGCTTCAATAGGTTCCCTGTTGCTGGGGTCAGACTCCATGAGGGCAAGCAGTCAGGGCAGCTTCTTTACTAAGGCCATGTGTCCTGTGAGAGTTGGGAGAAGCTGAGCCCAGGAGCAGAAAGCAGGCTATTGTCCCTAACTCTGAAACATTTTGCAGCAGGGTTTTCTTTGAATCTATACACTTAACGAAGTGGTTGATTAATCAGTTAGCTGACTAGCTAGTAGTGATTTCAACAGAGGAAGAGTCTGCATGGATTCCAACCGAAGATTCCTACAAGCAAGTGGAAGGAAGATGTTTTAGACTCAGAAAACTGTATAGATTTGGTGATCAAAGACACTAACTGAGACTTAGGTGAACTAAACCTAAGCTTTTTGGGACTCTCAGTTTCTTCCTGTGTTTCTGTGGGGACTGAACTGTTCAGATTTTAATTTGTTTTATTTATTTATGTTTATATATAACTGTGAAGATAATGTCTGTGGGTTATAAAGTTGCCATGTTATGCTGTAAAATTAGATTATTATCTGTTTCTTTATCATAAGATTTTATGAAGTTATTTGATTAAATTCATTTCTTTAGTTCCTTTTGGGACTTGAATATGGGAGGTTGACCCTGTGCAATCCTTGCTGAAAATCCTTCGAGACTGAACTCTGGGTCTGCATCTACTTTTCTATGGGAGTTGGGTTTTTTTAAGGCACTGGAGAAGAGCAATGAAGTGAACTCTAGCCCACATGAAGGTTACAAATTGCATGAACAGCAAAAGCCTTATAAGCTTCCTTACTCATAGTCTCAGCAATCTTTTTCTTCTCAGCAGCACTGACAGGGGATCCTTCAACACTGAGTGGCAGTATGACACCATCTCTCTCTTTAGTCGCAGCTGCTGAAACATGGGTTGGCACTGGTTTTATTCACTGCTTGCCCCTTCACAATGACAGATTGAGATTTCAATATGACATCCTTCCTTGTTAAGTTTTTGACGTGTACTCCTATTCTCATACTGGAGCCAGTGACTTTAACAAATTGAGGAAGAACTGCTAGCTCACTGGGTCCAATTGCGACACCTGGATCTTCCAGCATTACAGCAGTCTCCAATTCATTCATAGCAAACTTCAGAATTCCTGGCACTGTTTTGGATGTGCCAGGTAGAATTGTCACTGATTTTCTTCCTCTCAAGACCACTTCAGCCCCTTCGTCAGCTTCTTGCTGTAACTTCTGACTGAGTAAAAACTGATTATAAGTTTCAGCCCACTCATTTGGTAATAAAATCCTACTTAAGAATTCAGGACCCCATTTCTTCTTCCATTTTTCTACAAGATGTTTCAGCACATTGGTGCCTATGAGCGCCAACACTTGTTAATTCATACGTTGGTCTGGACAAATCAAGACTAGTACCTCATGTTGTTTGTCAGTCCCAGAGATTAACTTTGGGAATCGTATCTTCAAAGTTATAGAGCCCATGTATGGAACCATTTGCCTTCCTGCCCCTTCTATCTGAACTATACGGCCAATTGACTGTAACTTTTGATAAGATACATGCTCATAATAGACAGTTTCATATATGCAAGTAACTTGGGAACCAGTAACTGTTAAGCAGGTACTCTTTACCCCATCTAGGCAAACACAGCCATGACAAGCAGGTCCCACTAACTTCTGGATGGCCTCACTGACACCCATTTGGATAACATCTGTCTCCTGAACCCATTGTCTAGCAGCCTTGCTCTGAGAGTTGTTAGTTTCTTTTCTTCCTGGCTCACACAAGCTCTGATTTGAATGTCTACCAGTCAGTTGCTGATGTATTAAGTTGGAGTCAGGAGAATTCTGACATTCATTTTGAAAATGTCCTATTTGCCAACAGTTAAAACATAAAGGATTTCTTCTGTTAAACCTTGGTATTGCTTGTTTATTAAATTCTTTGAGTCTTTGAGGAGTAAATTGTGTATCTGAAATGGACATTTCAGAACTCAGCTGGGTCTACTGCAGTCCTACCAACTGCTGCTCAGCCTGCAGGTATTTCTCCTTCCAGTCTATTGCAGTAACTTCTTCAGGGACGTTGGAAGTATTTTCAGATGCCTTTATCAACTGCAAACAACTCCTACTCAATGGCCTTCCTTTTTCTTCTAGTTCTTGTCTAAATTTTGTTTTTTGTTTATCAGAGTACGCCCTTTCAATGGATCTCACCTCAAAAAGGAGTGTGGCATAAGAGACACTCTTTTTTCTACCACTACAATTAATCCTTTTTATTAAGCGTGTATTTAATAAGGATTCATGCCAAGAGCCACGGAAAATTTGATCTTGTATATAAGAGTCCAATACAGTATCTTTTACCCACCAGCCTCCAATATTTCTTTGGCTAATGCGTGTAGTCTAGTCAGGTATGCAGAAGGTCATTCTCTAGTGTGGTGGTGTGTCTCAGAAAATTGAGCCTTATGACACTTTCATATGCCTTCTCTAAAATATCAAAGCATTCTACAGCGGATGCCTTGCTACCAGCTCCTAAGGCCACCTTCAATGCTGGAGGTAATAAACTTTCAATAATCTTCCTTCTTTTGACTTTGTCAGAAATCTCACTGGCTTCCATCATCTCTTTGGCTTGTGCTTGCCAAGTAGGATAATCTACTTCTCCACTGGGTCTGGGTGAATTACCCGAAAAACATTTCAGTTTAAATTTCACTTCAGTCACAGTTTCACTGGCAGATTTCAGCACCCTCTCTAACAAAAGATCCTGCATGTCAGGAAGGAGACTCACAGCAGGAGTAGAAGTGTCTACTGGACGCTGGTCTATAACTGGTGTAGCATCTGTTAACCACCTGCTCTGTCTTTCACCCACAGGTATAACCACAGCCCGTGTTTCAGTCTTGAACCCTCTGTCAGAATACACAGAATATCCCTGATCCCTGCACTGAGGTATACTGGGCACAGAACAAGTGGATATAAATGGCAAAACCTCAAAATGTCATATCCCATTTCTGCCCTAGCTTCTGCAACACACATTTCCTTCCTATGTATCACAGAAACAGCATCAAATTCACATAGAATCATATCCTTTTGTTCTCCCTTCACCCTCCTCATATTACTCACATGACCAAATATTCTAATAGCCTTTTAATTTCTGCTGTACTATCAACAGCGGACACATCACTGACCAAAATGGTCCTACAGGGATCTAACCCTAATTTGATGCAAGTTTCCATTATCTTAATAATATTAATACAGTGCACATATTCAATAATATTCACTAACACCAAATTCTTTTATAACTGCAATATTCCTCAAAAGAATTCAGAGGTGAGCTCCGAGCAATCCTCAAGTCCCTGTCTGTTCGGCGCCAATTTGGGTGGGCTAAAGTTCACTTCATTGCCCTTCTCCAGTGCCTAATAACCCCCCACAACTCCCATAGAAAAGTAGATGGAGACCCAGAGTTCAGTCTCGAAGGATTTTCAGCAAGGATTGAACAGGATCAGCCTCCCCACATTCAAGTCCCAAAAGGAACTAAAGAAATGAATTTAATTAAATAACTCTATAAAATCTTATGATAAAGAAACAAATAATAATCTAATTTTTACAGCATAACATGGCAATTTTATAACCCATGCAGACATTATCTTTACAGTTATACATAAACATAAATAAATAAAACAAATTAAAATCTGAACAGTTCAGTCCCCACAGAAACACAGGAAGAAACTGAGAGTCCCCAAAAGCTTAGGTTTAGTTCACCTAAGTCTCAGTTAGAGTCTTTGATCACCAAATCTATATAGGTTGCTGAGTCTAAAACAACATCTTCCCTCCACTTGCTTGTAGGAATCTTCAGTTATAATCCATGCAGACTATTCCATTTCTGAAATCACTACTAGCCAGTCAGCTGATTAATCAACCACTCAGTTAAGTGTATAGATTCAAAGAAAACCCTGCTGCAAAATGCTTCACAGTTAGGAACAATAGCCTGCTTTCTGCTCCTGGGCTCAGCTTCTCCCTGTGAATTGTGAGTTCAATCCTTGAGGGGGCCATTTAGGGATCTGCGGCAAAAATTGGGGATTGGTCCTGCTTTGAGCAGGGGGTTGGACTAAATAACCTCCTGAGGTCCCTTCCAACCCTGATATTCTATGATTTGTAGCCTGGGCCTATTGGTACAAATCACAAATACTGTACATATGGGCCCAGTTCTCCTGTCACTGACACTGGTGTAAATCAGGAGTAACTCCATTAAAGTCATTGCAATTATGGCTGAGCGAAATAAGCATCGGTGAGGGTAGACTCAGACCCATGTGTTGCAAAAACTGGGCCTTTTACCAATTGCCAAACATACAAAAAAAACCAAACCAATGACCCAGACACAACTCACTCCTACCTCCCACCAAGGGCTGTCTTAAAGAGATATCTCCCTATTAAGCACATGGGTTACACAACTGTCAGTGGACATGGAGAACAATTGATCATTGTCCTCCTTATAACAGCCCTTAACATATATGAAGACCATTATTCAATGTGTCCCCACCCCTTCCCCTTGACTTTTCTCAAGATGAAACATGTCCAGGTTTTTTGGCCTTTCCTAAGAGATTAGGCTTTCTAAATCTTTTATAATTTTTGTTACTCTCCTCTGAACTCTCTGTTTGTCCATATCTTTCCTAAACTGAGGTGCCCAGCATTGGACACAGTATTCCAGCTGAGGCCTCGCCAGTGTTCCTATGTCTTCCACATGACACTCATGTTAATACAACCCAGAATGATATTGGCCTCTTTTGCAACTGCATCACATTGTTGACTCATTCTCAATTTGTTATCCACTATAACCCACAGAGCCTTTTCAACAGTACTACCACCTTTTGTATTCCCCCATTTTGTAGCTGTGCATTTGATTTTTCCTTCCTAAGTGTTGCACTTTGCACTTGTCTTTACTTAATTTCATGTTGTTTTCAGACCAATTCTCCAATTTGTCAAGGTCATTTTGAATTCTAATCCTATATTACAAAGTGATTGCAACCCCTCCTTGCTTGGTGTCATCCACAAATTTTATAAACATACTGTACTCTCCAAGGGGGTAATACCACCTTCTGATCCTGCTTGATATTCTCCTACTTACACAGATGTAAACAAGCACCTTGTGTAGCACACAGTGAATGACAGACTCATGGAAGAAGAATAAAAATGCCATCAAAGAGAGGATGAAATAGAAGAATATGAGACTAGGAATAAAGACAGTAAACTGGGAATACTTTGGGAAGAGAAGCCAGGTAAGAAGGTATAAAAATATGGGAACTGAGAAATAAAACATCAGAAAGGTTAGCATGTGATAGCTAAACAAATAAGATTTTCAGCACTCACACTGAAAAAGATTCCCTACCCCAGAATGAGCAAACTTTATTTTGAAGACCACAGTATTCAAGAATTCAGTGATTTTTCATTACACAAAGGAATGAAGTTGGACTCCTGAAATTTCCTCACTACATATATTATGTACTTTGGGACTTTCCCTGCCTTTTCAACAGCAGCTGCTAACAACAATAAAAATACTGCGTTTGACCCCATCCTTCCAACCAAAGGTTGGGGGAAAGCAATTAATTCCCAATTTTGATTGCTTAAATGCTTGTTTACACTTGGCTATGTTTATCACAGCAGGTCATCTTATCAGTCCAAAGTATAACAAAATCCATTCTACTGCAAACCTCTTTATTTTCTCTTCCATTCATACCAGTATGCTGAGGAAAGGGATTTTAGGAAAAGTTATCTGATTATGAGTATCAACTAGTTCAAACAAAATAAGAGCCAGACTTTTCATAAATCAGCCCACACCACAAACAGCTTCCTGGCCTATTACTTTGAACATCCTATTACTTACTTTTGAAGATCCAGTGACTAGGAGGTCTAATAGCTCACTGCTGGATTTCTACTTTGATTATTTTGATTTTTTAGGAATTTCATATTTTGTCATGTGCCAGAGTGTATCACATACCAAGGAACCCAGAATCACTTCTAGAGAGCACTCTAAGGCATCTAGTGTGGAATATGAGCTGTGAAATGCAACTCAAGGGAGGGAGATCCAGATTACTGGAAAATTTAAATGTGGAAATGGATACTTGTGAAGAGACTTATTGGATATGATAACCTTTGAAAGGGATTCACTTTTTAAAAGTTATTATGAAATGGACTTTTTGAGCATTATGAATGATACATAAGCAGGGAAGAGTAGGGAAGAAGTTGGCAAATAAAACAGCCCTTATAGCTGATACAGTCCAATAGAGAGAACCTTCGCAGAAAAAAAAACCCCCAATAAGTTTGGTGGAAACTGAAAGAGCTGTGAACTCAAATAAATTTGAACTGTGTTAAATCAAACTGTTTAGGGTAAGTGAATATTGTTATGACTTTCTTACATTAATGAGTGATGGTTAAATGATGAAAGAAACTAACAAGAACCCCATATCTATGAATATTTTGCATGTTGTTTATTGTAAACATGGTTTTCTCTGGCAATTAATATGAATGCAAAAATTACAGGAATATGCTTACGGGAGATTATTCAGAGGAATGGTTTTGTATAGAGTAGATTATTTTGTTATTTAAAATGACCATTTTCAGAGCATAACTAAAATCACATTAAGTGAAATGAACCTGAAAAGAAAAGCTTAAGAACTTACCACACTATATAATATTCTAGTGGTGCGAGTTTATTTGGATATGATCAGGAGTGATGTTACTGATACAGACAGATAAATAAATTAAATAAATATATATACAGACATAATAAAAATTAGGAATTAGATTTATTGGGGCCTTACATACTTAATGTTGGCCTGTGTTCTATGATGCCAGAAAGGGACCAAAGGTCAGATTCATCTGCCATTTTCACCCAAAAGTATTAGGGTTGTCTGGAGAGCAACCATGCAGCAACCCCAGAGCCATTTGGTACACAATACATAGCCCTACCCCTGATTTAGGATGACAGAAATTTGCTGGGTTCACAGCACTAACCTTTGTAACAATTCCTGTCACACAAAAAGGTACAGCCAAGGTCACTCAGATAAAAGTACATCCATTAGTTTGCTTATTTTTCTTTGCACAGAAAGGCAATTCCTTAATTGCTAGCACAGGGAACTAGTTTATAACAAATTATACAGATTTAGGGCTGCCAGTTTCAAATATTCAGTTTAGTATTCTATCGAAAGTTCTTTTCAGTATTTAGGTAACAGATTAATTTAGCATGCCCTTGGAAATAAATGTAAAAGTGTCAGTGTGGAATTTACATGGTAGTATGTTAAAACTATGTCATCTGATTATATAAAACAAGGTAGATACAAACATAATAAATAACAACAATAATAATAATACCTAGCTCTTATATAGTGCTTTTCATCAGTAGATCTGCAAGTACTTTATAAAGGTCAGTATCACTATCCCCATTTTGCAGATGAGGAAATTGAGGTTTAGAGAGGAAAAGGGACTTGCCCAAACAGAAGGCCAGTGGCAGAGCTGGGAATAGAATCCAGCTCTGCTGGGTCCCAACCCAGTGCCTTATCCATGTATATTATAAATAAGAAAAATAAAATCTTAGTGTTATTAAATCTCAGTTTATAATTTAACTCAAAAACATCAGGGATGCTCTTATTGGAATAATTTCTTTAAAGCTACTTATCTTTATGTTATTTGACAAGTTTAATCAGGACCTAGAATTTCAAGTGTTTACTTAAATTGTTCACTGCATCTATGCATGTTAAAGAATAAATAAAATAATTTCAGTGATATTAATGCAGGCCACCAAACTGGGCTTGGCAATTACACTGGATACACAAATGTCATATGATTTCTTCACAAACAAGTCTTCTCAACCACCCAGGAGTCTTGTAGCCTGAACTTTCTATCTTATCTCCCATGCTGCCAAATGTGCCCCGATAAACATGGACTTACTGGCCTACAAACTCCCTCAGTTCAAAAAAGTGTGTAAGGAGGATACTGGTTGAAACAATAATTAAAAACAGAATTATAAAAACACCTAGAGGAACATGATGAAATACAGACAAAAACAACAGCAAAGCTGTGAATGTAAATAATCTAATTTAACGGATTTCTTTCAGTGAGACAATAAAATAATGGTGAAGAAAGAATCATTTGCTGTAATTTATTTGGATTTTCAAAAAGCCCATGTCCCTTAAAAGAGCCTTACAAGCCTCTAATAACTAAGCAGTCACTGGGCAAAGAGTAAAGTCATGGCATGGATCTGAAACTGGCTAAGAAAATATATGAATAAAGGCAGGGGTGAAAGCAGTATTAAATTCTTACTGGTATGGGGGCTGGCTCTGGCCCCCGGAAGGGGCGGGGCCTCAGGCAGGAGGAGTGGGGCCTCGAGCAGAAGGGGTGGGGCTGAGGGGTCAGCCCCCCTCAGCTAGCCCATCTGCGCTGCCTGGCCCCTGCTGCCCATGGCTCCGGCAGCAATTTAAAAGGGTCCGGGGATCTGGCCACTGCCACAGTAGCGGCGGCGGTGGACAGGAGCCCAGGGATCTTTTAAATTGCCATCCCCAGGGAAGCTACCCCTCCCCATCCGTCGGCTGCTTTGGGGGGGCGGAAGGCAAAAGGGGCAGCGATGTTAAAGCAGTGCGTATGGGCTGGTGCCGGCTTCCTACCAGTACACCGTACTGGCCCACTTTCACCCCTGAATAAAGGATCACTTTTCATTGTGGGAAAAGGTTAATACTGGGATGTTACAAGACTACATACTAGAATCATGGTTAAATATATTATCAATTTTATATATAAATATATATAAAATTGATAATATATATATATACCAAAAAACTATGTGCTGGGTCCACAGGTTAGCTGGGGGGTGTGGGGTAGGAATGGAGCCCAGCCCAGGTCTCTCTCTTCCCCCTCCTGCCCCATGTGTTGCCCCCAGAATGGAGGATGGACAGGGCTGCTGGGCCACAAGCTAGATCAAGGGGAATTATGGGTGGAACCAGCTCACTTCTCTTCCCCCTCTCTCCTCCCTGACAGTATGGGTATAAATGTATGGGTATAAATGTAGGCTGTCCAGACATGACTTTCAAAATGGAAAATGTTGACAGTGGGATCCAATACCCAGTGCTATTAGCTGAGGGCATTCATTGCTCATAGAATCATAGAACTGGAAGGGACCTCGAGAGGTCATCTAGTCCAGTCCCCTGCATTCATGGCAGGACTAAGTATTATCTGCACCATTATTGACAGATGTTTGTCTAAGTTGCTCTTAAAAATCTCCAATGATGGAGATTCCACAACCTCCCTATGCAATTTATTCCAGTGCTTAACCACCATGACAGCTAGGAATTTTTTTCCTAATGTCCATCCTAAACCTCCCTTGCTGCAATTTAAGCCCATTGCTTCTTGTCCTATCCTCAGAGGTTAAGGAATTTTTTTTCTCTTCCCCCTCTTTGTAACAACCTTTTATGTACTTGAAAACTGTTATCATGTCCCCTCTCTGTTTTCTCTTTTCCAGACTAAACAAACCCAATTTTTTCAATCTGCTCTCATAAGTCATGTTTTCTAGACCTTTAATCATTTTTGTTGCTCTTCTCTGGACTCTCTCCAATTTATCCACTATCCTTCCTGAAATGTCAGGTTTCAGAGTAACAGCCGTGTTAGTCTGTATTCGCAAAAAGAAAAGGATACTTGTGGCACCTTAGAGACAAACCAATTTATTTGAGCATAAGCTTTCGTGAGCTACAGCTCACTTCATCGGATGCATACTGTGGAAAGTGTAGAAGATCTTTTTATACACACAAGGCATGAAAAAATACCTCCCCCCACCCCACTCTCCTGCTGGTAATAGCTTATCTAAAGTGATCACTCTCCTTACAATGTGTATGATAATCAAGGTGGGCCATTTCCAGCACAAATCCTGGTTTATAACATTCATAAACCAGTCGGAGAACACTTCAATCTCTCTGGGCACGCGATTACAGACATGAAAGTTGTGATATTGCAAATAAAAAACTTCAAATCCAGACTCCTGTGAGAAACTGTTGAATTGGAATTTATTTGCAAATTGGATACAATTAACTTAGGCTTGAATAGAGACTGGGAGTGGCTAAGTCATTATGCAAGGTAACCTATTTCCCCTTGTTTTTTCCTACCGCCCCCCCCCCCCCCAGACGTTCTTGTTAAATCCTAGATTTGTGCTGGAAATGGCCCACCTTGATTATCAGACACATTGTAAGAAGAGTGGTCACTTTAGATAAGCTATTACCAGCAGGAGGGCGGGTTTGTGTGTGTGGGGGGGGGGGGGGTGAGAAAACCTGGATTTGTGCTGGAAATGGCCCACCTTGATCTTCTTCCTGAAATGTGGTGCCCAGAACTAGACACAATACTCCAGTTGAGGACTAATCAGAGTGGAGTAGAGTGGAAGAATTACTTCTCATGTCTTGCTTACAACACTCCTGCTCATACATCCCAGAATGATTTTCGCTTTTTTTGCAACAGCGTTACACTGTTGACTCATATTTAGCTTGTGCTCCACTATGACCCCCAGATCCCTTTCCGCAGTACTCTTTCCAAGGCAGTTATTTCCTACTTTAGAAAATCAGAGATCATAGAATCCCAGAGTTGGAAAGGATATGAGGAGGCCACCTAGTCCAACCCCCTGCTCAAAGCTGGACCAATCGCCAATTTTTGCCCCAGATCCCAAATGGCCCCCTCAAGGACTGAACTCACAACCCTGGGTTTAGCAGACCAATGCTCAAACCAATGAGCTATCCCTCCCGCCCCACACACTTTGTATGTGTGCAATTGATTGTTCCTTCCTGTGAGGTCCCACTCAACTAAATATTTCTGTATAAATAATTTTGAACACACTGAAAAATATTTTTCTTGCAGAGAGTGCTGCAAATTCAGTTACTTTTACTGCAGCAGCAATGCATGTTGGATAAAGGTCAATGTAAATTGCCTCAGTAGTTTCTGCTCCACCTATTTGCTGTAAACACTTTTTTAAAAAATTATTTTTACTCAGAGCTTAGTTAAACAAATCTGTGGGTGTCCTGTTTCTGAGAGCGTTCACAACTATTTTTACTTGTGAAACCCCCCTCAAAATTGAAGGTGGTTCCCTTATCTTGTATATCTTTCACCTTCTCTTTTTAATACTTCTGAAAGAAAATAACTTGTATTGTTAACAAGTATATGTTTATAATAATTCATATTCTTTTCATATGAGTTTTCCTCTTTTTATGAAAAAAAGAAGAAGATACTAACCTGTTCAGTAACTGCTGTTCTTCAAGATGCGTTGCACATCTCCATTCCACTTATACTAATGGCTACGCACTGGACGCACAGATACCAAGAGTGGAATGCACATGTGCACATGCACATGAACTTGAAGGAGAATTAAAAAATATTTCTTCTACTGATATGTGTGGAAAACATCAGAAGTACATTCTTCTATGCAGTGTAGAATACATTTTAAAATCTCACTTCCTATACAGGGTCTTACTGGAAAAGTACTGCACCCGGAAAGTAACCCTCTGCTGTGGCTTTTCTATTTTAAATCATGGAGTCTGGTGGCTCTGTTTTAGTTATTGGATAACCTGTTAATAGTTTTTGCAAGAACAACTGTTTTGCCAGTAGAGCAATACAACAAAACTATTTTAGGTCATTTGACCTAACAAGAAGAAAGTCAAGGAAAGTGTGGGCCCCTTACTGAATGAGGGAGGCAACCTAGTGACAGAGGATGTGGAAAAAGCTAATGTACTCAATGCTTTTATTGCCTCTGTCTTCACGAACAAGGTCAGCTCCCAGACTACTGCACTGGGCAGCACAGCATGGGGAGGAGGTGACCAGCCCTCTGTGGAGAACGAAGTGGTTCGGGACTATTTAGAAAAGCTGGATGAGCACAAGTCCATGGGGCCAGATGCGCTGCTTCTGAGGATGCTAAAGGAGTTGGCGGATGTGATTTCAGAGCCATTAGCCATTATCTTTGAAAACTCATGGCAATCGGGGAGGTCCTGGATGACTGGAAAAAGGCTAGTGTAGTGCCCATCTTTAAAAAAGGGAAGGAGGAGGATCCTGGGAACTACAGGCCAGTCAGCCTAACCTCAGTCCCTGGAAAAATCATGGAGCAGTTCCTCAAGGAATCAATTCTGAAGCACTTCGAGGAGAGGAAAGTGATCAGGAACAGTCAGCATGGATTCACCAAGGGCATGTCATGCCTGACTAATCTAATTGCCTTCTATGACGAGAGAACTGGCTCTGTGGATGAGGGGAAAGCAGTGGACATGTTATTCCTTGACTTTAGCAAAACTTTTGATACAGTCTGCCACAGTATTCTTGCCAGGAAGTAAAAGAAGTATGGGCTGGATGAATGGACTATAAGGTGGACAGAAAGCTGGCTAGATTGTTGGGCTCAAAGAGTAGTGATCAATGGCTCCATGTCTAGTTGGCAGCAGGTATCAATCTGAGTGCCCCAAGGGTTGGTCCTGGGGACCCTTTTGTTCAATATTTTAATTAATGATCTGGAGGATGGCGTGGACTGCACCCTCAACAAGCTTGCAGATGTCACTAAACTGGGAGGAGTGGTAAATACGCTGGAGGGTAGGGATAGGATACAGAGGGACCTAGACAAATTAGAGGATTGGGCCAAAAGAAATCTGATGAGGTTCAACAAAGACAAGTGCAGAGTTCTGCACTTAGGACGGAAGAATCCTATGCACCGCTACAGACTAGGGACTGAATGGCTAGGCAGCAGTTCTGCAGAAAAGGATCTAAGGGTTACAGTGGATGAGAAGCTAGATATGAGTCAACAGCGTGCCCTTGTTGCCAAGAAAGGTAACAGCATTTTGGGCTGTATAAGTAGGGACACTGCCAGCAGATGGAGGGATGTGATCGTTCCCCTCTATTTGACATTGGTGAGGCCTCATCTGGAGTACTGTGTCCAGTTTTGGGCCCCACACTACAAGAAGGATGTGGAAAAATTGGAAAGCGTCCAGCGGAGGGCAACAAAAATGATTAGGGGACTGGTACACATGACTTATGAGGAGAGGCTGAGGGAACTGGGATTGTTTAGTCCGCAGAAGAGAAGAATGAGGGGAGATTAGATAGCTGCTTTCAACTACCTGAAAGGGGGTTCCAAAGAGGATGGACCTAGATTGTTCTCAGTGGTATCAGATGACAGAACAAGGAGTAATGGTCTCAAGTTGGGGTGGGGGAGGTTTAGGATGGATATTAGGAAAAACGTTTTCACTAGAAGGGTGGTGAAGCACTGGAATGCGTTACCTGGGGAGGTGGTAGAATCTCCTTCCTTAGAGGTTTTTAAGGTCAGGCTTCACAAAGTCCTGGCTGGGATGATTTAGTTGGGGATTGGTCCTGCTTTGAGCAGGGGGTTGGACTAGATGACCTCCTGAGGTCCCTTCCAACCCTGATATTCTATGATTCTATGATGACTCTGTGTCAGCCAACTGAATTAAGTTTTGTATTTTATACAAACCAAATTCTGATATTAGAAGTAGTTTTATATTTCAAAAATCCTCATCCTTTATAACATATGAAAAGTTAAGCCACCTTAACAGTACATACTATCTACTCCTCCTCCACAGGCACATCTTTTATCGCTACTACAACTACAACACAGACCACATTCCTCTACCTTAAATCTGCCCTCTAAATTCGCCCTTTTGAGGATACTCCTTTACCAGCTACCTATTCCCAGCACAACTGGCTGTGGATATTTGGTGTAGTGATTTATTGCACTGGGAATAGATGGTTTGTTAAAAGGGATGACTGAAGGAAGGCACCCAACGAGGCAAAGGTAAGGTTGTGGTGTGTTGTCTGTGTTGAAAGGCCACTTAAGTGTAGAAAACACATCATTTATACTCCATCTTAAGACCATTCTGATTGCAACCTTAAAAACAGTTTGTGACTAGTGTCCCTGTAATGAACCTATAACTGAAAATACAGGACTATAACAAATGGTTTCCTATACACCAAATATTACTATTTCTGGTACATTCCAAAACACTCTTCCCTTACAGTATATTACTTACCACAGCAAATAAATGTAAGTAGATAGAGGGAACACTACATTTCTGCAAGTTAATGGCAAAAAAGCAAGATAACCTACATTTCAGTAATAGTCTCTGGAAGATTGGTTGGGATCTCAGTAAGGCCTTTCCCACGACAGTCAACAATGTTGTTACTACAGGTACATGCAGTAGGACAATGCAAGACGCTGCAGGAAGGAGCCATAAAAGACTGATGACCTGGAACAGAAAACAAATTGCTTCTTCTAAAACTGCAGAATAGTCAAATAGAAGAATTCTAGATAATTCCAACAGTGAACAATCCTATTTCTCCCTTCCTTACAAAATAACAGACAGAGCTCTTAGAATAAACATGGCTACAAAATCAGTTACTTTGAGTTACATTAATTAATCTCAATAATACCTAAATGTTGAACTAACTTGAAGAGCATGGAAGAGAAAATTCAGATTTACAGTTTTAACTCTTGCTCAGGAGGGTGAGAAACTGGGGAGGTTTTTTTGTTTTTGTTTTTGAAAGTTGGGGAAAATTTTGCAACCCAAAGAAAATAATTTGATGGCCCACTTTGGAATCATGACTTTAAGACCAACATGTCCTTCTCTATTCTCTAATGTCATATTTTCACCTAGAAAGTTGCTCTACTCGCAGTTACAAACTAATTGCTCTGCATGTTCAGTATTTCAGACTTTAACTGATCCATTTTTAAAATTACACTAACAAAAAAGACTTGCCTTCTGAGATAGCAGTTTACAATATCTAAATTTCAGCTTTATTCTGGAGTTACAAGAGAGCAAACAGGCAACGAAAACTAATATACCTATGCTACTGTTGTTACACTCCTAATGTAAAAAAATATTCAAATTGATTTTATTAAATAAAAATAAATTGATCCAGGGCTAAGACATGTATATCAAGGTGCAATAAACCCCCCAAAATAGGGATGTACAATGGGAATGTTCACATATATCCACTTAAAGACAAATTCTCAGGTGTACGAACAGGGTTCCACTGGGATCCCTGCACATGCACCCAAAGGCAGAATTTGTGGAGCAAGGAGGCATTATACTCAAGTTAGCAATGCACTCATTAAGCCTTAGTCCTACAGGCTTTGTGTGGATGGATCCTGGTGCTTGTGTGGTGTTCTGTCGTCATCAATGGGGCTCTGCTGGACACAAAGGTCTGCCTGCATGGTAAACCTTGCAGATCAAGGCCTAAATACTGCAGATACAGTTGTACATATGCTATTGTTCTTAAGAATTTGGGGAACCAGAAACATTAACTAAAGTTTACAGATATTTTTCAATCCAAGTCTAAAACTATTAAAAAAAGAAACATGAACTTGCCTTCTTCCTCATCTATGAATAAAGGGGAAAAAATGAATAAAGAAAAAGTGGTTAGTACTGAACTGTTAGTCATTTCATTATTTCACTTCAGAAAACAACCAGAGTTGCTAAAGCATACAAATAGTATTCCAAAAGAGGTTCTTTTGGGAGTGGGGGAGTTTATGAAAACTGTGGAAAATACTGAAGTAGGGAAAAAAGAGCCTGTAAATTAAAAAGAACAGAGAGTCATTCCATATAGAAAGCTTCCTGATGGTCTCAAAATGTACATTTAGATTTCATTTTCATAGCCACCCATCACCAGAAATTTGTTTTTAGAAAGGTATGCATATAGTGTATATAGTGTTTCTATGTATTTTGTGTGTGTGAATGTATATATATGAATCATTTACATAAAGTACATAGGAACACAGTTACCCACATTAGACCCATGTATATTGCCAAAATACCTGAACAGGTTTTCAAAGAAGTTGTTTAAATTCTGTAGAGCTAGAAACAGCATACAGCGCATATCATTACAATCTCTGTTAAACTGGTGTTAAACATGCATTAAATCAGAGCTCTGTTGCAGAATTTGTTTCCCTTACCACTGCAGACAAATTCTCGTTTTTGAACCTCTGCTACATTGTGTCCCCTCAGGTGGGATGGGCCCATACACTGTGTGTACAGGCCAACTCGGGGTCGCTGCCGCAGCCAATCAGATAGCCAGGCCAGGTGGCAATCACAGTAGAGGTTATTGGAGTGAAGTCGACTGAATGAGAGGAAACAAGTCAATATGTTTAAATTAGCAAAAAACCTGAGTGACAGAGTTTTACAGATCTGGAAGATTTACTAATAAGAAGTCCTTAATGAGGAATCGATCTTTTAAATTTTTCATTTGAAGCTGGAGACTCATGTAGCTTTATTTATTAACATTTAAGTAGCAAAAAGGCTACTTTTTAGGTTGGTCTGATTAGTTTAATAAGAAACTAGGTTTGCTATCACAAAATTGAGTATCTACAGTTTCTTCCCTCTCTCCTAAAAGAGAAACGCAAATACACCAGAGTTTGAAAACAACTTTTGAATTATTTAGCTTAGCTCTGTACAGAAGGCCAATAAATCAAAAAAGTCTAAAGAAAACTGGTTTATTACAGTAATATACTGACAACAAAAAAAAGTTAATAGAAGATTTGGCTTCCAATTAGAGATATCAGTAAGTCTGGCTGTTATTAGTCTCTATAGAAACTACTTGCAAAATCCTTTTAGCAGGTCATATTCATTTTGCTGCTGAACAAGACAGAATAATAATGCAATATAAAACACCTTCTTTCACATCCCTTCCTGATTTTCTCTCCTTTTGTTTAATCACAGAAAAGGGGATTAGCTGCTTTTGGCTCGTAGGGACCCATATTCAAAGCAATGCCTGAAATTAAAAGACCAAATGGCAGTGAGTGAAGGAATTAAGTAAGTTGCCTCTCTGTTGGCAGAGACCTACAAAAGATCATGGCTCCTTGCCAAGTGCCAAAAAGCACTTTGCCATTGATAAAATATCAGACAAATGTATTCACTAAATTAGGTAAATTACTTCAGCCTGGATTTTATGTTTTTTTCAAACTAAAGAAAAGGACATTCAAATCTATAAATCATACCTTACTCCGAGAATCATCCATAACAGAGTAATATCATTTTAGTCCTTTTTAGCTAATGTGCTCAGTTCTAAGCAAATAATTGTAATGGATATTAAAAAAATAGAACTCAGCAGAGAAAGCTAATTAACCCAATAAAAACCCATTTAAGTAACATCAAGGCTGTGGAAACAGCCAACAAAAGCAAGATGATTTAATTGATTCTTATTTCCATTCACAGAGGACTAACAATTAAAGTTAAAACTGATGTACTTTCCTTAACTATTTTTATGATGTGTGGGTATTGTAGCAGAGAGATACAGCATACAATATGATACAAACAATACATAGCCACCACTGGGTAAGGACATAGTGTCTGATTCTGCACTCGCTTACATCAGTGCAAACCCAACAGTAACGCCATTGAAGGCAATGCAGTTACACGTGTATTATCAGTGTAAGTGGGATTAGAGTGACAAATCTCTCTTTTGAATTGTCCTCTGGCTATTTATTGTTACAGCTAAATGTCACAGTTATGATGGAGGACATTCCATGTTGATTTTCTTTTGTTTTTATAATAAATTTTAAGATGAACCATCCCACAAAAATCTTTATGCAAGTTTGCAAAAGACTAAAATCACTCTTATACTCTATTGCCTAAATGCTACTTGTACTTAAGGAGTTGAAATAAAGTTTAAGTAAATATATATAGTGAGGTATTTATTAAACCAATACACACTTATGCCTTCAGCTGTCCATAGGGTTGCCAACTTTCTAAGTGCACAAAACCGAACACCCCTTCCCTGCCCTGCCCCTTCTCTGAGGCCCTGCCCGCATTCACTCCATTCCCCCTCCCTCCATCGCTCGCTCTCCCCCACCCTCACTTACTTTCACGGGGTTGGGCAGGAGTTTGGGGGGGGGTGAGGGCTCTGGCTGGGGGTGTGAGAGTAGAAGAGGGCTCTGGCTGGGGGTGTGGGCTCTGGGGTGGGGTTGGAGATTAGGGGTGCAGGAGAGGGCTCCAGACTGGACCCGAGGGGTTCGGAGTGAGGGAAGGTGCTCAGGGCTGGGACAGGGGGTTGGAGTGCCAGAGGGGATGCAGGGTCTGGGGTGGGACCAGGGATGAGAGGTTTGGGGTGCAGGAGGGGGCTTCAGGGCTGGGGCAGGGAGTTGGGGTGCAGAGTGCGGGCTCCAGGAGGGAGTTTGGGTGTGGGAGGGGGCTCAGTTCTGGAACAGGAGATTGGGGTGTGGGAAAGGGCTCCAGCTGGGGTGTGGACTCTGGGGTGAGGCCAGGGATGAGGGGTTTGAGGTGAAGGAGGGGGCTCAGGGCTGGGGCAGGAGGGTAGTGTGCAGACTGTGGGAGAGAGTTAGGGTGCGCGAGGGGGTTCCAACCTGGGGCATAGGGTTGGGGTGCGGGAGGGAGTTCAGGCGCTTACCTTAGGCGTCTCCCGGTCAGCAGTGCAGCGGGGCTAAAGCAGGCTCCCTGCCTACCCGAGCTCCATGCGGCTCCTGGAAGCAGCCAACATGTCCTGCTCCCCCTAGGCGGATATGCCAGGCCACTCTGCGTGCTGCCCGTGCTCACAGGCGCCGCACCTGCAGTGCCCACTGGCCACGGTTCCCGACCAATTGGAGCTGCGGAGCCGGCACCGGGGAGCAGAGGCAGCACACAGAGCTTCCCTGATTGCCCCTCCACCTAGGGGCCGCAGGGACATGCTGGCCACTTCAGGCAACTGCGTGAAGCCAGGGCAGGCAGGGAGCCTGCCTTAGCCCTGCCGAGCCGCCGACCAGGAGCCTCATGAGGTAAGCGCCTGCACCCTAAACCTGGTCAAAAACCAGATGCCTGGCAACCCTAGGTGCACAGTCAGAATACATTATAAATACAACACGGACCACTTGCAGTCCATGGACCACACAGTTTAAGAACCACTGGACGAACCTAGGACCTGATCTTGAGTATACTTTACACAGGTGACTAAAGTATACTAAAAAATACTTGAGTAACTTTACACAGGTGACTACGCCCATTGATTTCCAAAATGGCCTCCATATAAAAGAATAAAATAAATAAAAATAAATGAAATCAAGGCCATTTTGGGTTATACAATTACTATCCATGGGCCTATATTGACCTTTTTTTGTTTTCAAGCAAGCATCCCATTTACTTTCAATTTTGCTCATCTTTCACTTCCATTGGGAGTTCTGCCTGGAGAGGAAGCTCAGGATTAAGCCCTGAAATATTATATTATTAATAATAAATAATTATTATTATTATTACTTAAAAACAATTGCATGTTTTAAAAAAGGCAATCCTTAGTTTTTGCATAAATTTAAAAAAGGCTAGAACTTGCATGAACAGTTTCTTTGTTTCATTTTAGTAGCCTGAAGCATATGCTTATGTTTCAGTCGTAACTGCTAAAAATTGGGGCCTTAATGTAAATGCTGACACAACCTTAATTAAAACAGCACTACCAGTTGATGCTATAATTTTTTGCTACAAAGAATGTTGGAGAGCCAGTTTCGTTTAATTAGGTCTGCTAGCAGTGCAGTCATAAACGCATAAAGATTTCCCATTTATCACATCTGACAGCCAATCAAAGATTCTTCCATATTCTTAAATGAAATGTGACCTATTGAATAGCTCAAAGTAAAACAATTTTGTTCACTTTCAAAAGCACCTATTTTTAGATATACTTATAATGTGCAGAATAGTCTCCACCTTCTTCTCTAGATGGTGAAACTCATGTATGGTGTGGAGAGCATTGCTGCAATTTGTGGCAGGATAGAGAAATGGCCATGGCAGCTGCATTTCTGTGGATCCAGTGGCCCCAACAGCCTGCATAACTGACTAGTTCATGGGTCTCACTTACTGCCCTTGGCTTGGGGGGTTTGTTAATTTCACCTCGAAGATCCCTCTGCAACTGACTCACATAGTGCCGTTATGCTGCTGGAGTGGATCTCAATCTAGAGATCGTTGAGTTGCACTTTTCCCCTTTCTTGCCCACAAATCCATCTTGATGCCTTTTCAGAACCACTAGCAAAACTTGTGTAGAAATAGAGAAGTGGTGAACACACTAGATTAACAGAACAGACAGCTACTGTCATCAGGACTACTTACAAGGTTCTGAGTTTGGGCATGTGGTTGAAACTTGCCACTGAAAGTCGAGTGATGTTGTTATTGTTGAGAGTGCTGCAAAACACAAAAAGATTCAACTTAGCATGCTGTAGTTATCAGGATTCCAGATATTGTCCAAAAATTTACGAAGAAAATCGGATGGTATTACTTGAGATACAAATTTGTTATGATTTTGCAGAAAATACAGCTAGTGCACAGTGTCGGGGCCTGCTCTTTAAAATCGGGATTTCAGGAAAAGAGTGTTTACACCTGTGCGTTTACACCATGTGAGCCACCTTGGCTGCCAATGGATTCCAGATGAAGTGTTGGCATTTGACCCTTATGTCCCAAGTGATTCAAACCCTAGCTACCTGAGAGGCTGTCTCCCTGTCCAGTCATTGCACATGTTGAGATCATCTGAGGTATTAAAGGTGGGAATGCCATCCTAGTATAAAGCAGGAGACAGCTGGTGGCAGGACATTCTCAGGGAGGGATCCCTGGTTCTGGAATTCAATTCACTCTCTGGTTCCTCAGGACCCAGATGTGATGACTTTGAAGACATGCTGCAAGATCCACCTGGCCCAGGTTTTCCTGGGAAGGATGACCCGAGGGCTTACTGAGGCTCTGTGGGAGATGGGGTTGGTAGTTGCCATGGAGAGTTGCATGATGATTTTAGGTGGCTTGTTCTGTATAAGGTATGGACCTCTTGGGAGCCTTAATATTTTACCAGAATAGTTCTATGTATGTTGTGCAATGTGCTTACAACTTGGCACAGGCACAGTGAATAAATCTAAGTAAATAAATACTTGGTTAGCAAAGAGCTGTCTTAGCATACATTAATTGCAAAGATAACGAGTAATAATGTATGAAAACTTTATGAAATATCTTTCATTTAATTATTACATTTGGTTTGATATAAAAAGAAGACAAGCTTGACTCCAGAACAAGGAAGAGAGCAATATGATTTAAAGAGTTAATATTCCCCCATACTTTTGTCTTACAACTTGCATTTGAACAGCATGAAGTACATTTTCAAAATGTTATTTTGCGCTTTACTAATCAATTCTAATGGACTGAGAATTCCATTGGCTAAATCTTTGCGCTCCTTCTTGAAAAAAGCAAGTGTTTCAGTTGTATTTTTTTAAAACATGAAAGCATCATTTGCATAATTTATGCTTGTTTCTCAAGATTTTTGCATTAAAAGTACAAAGTACTTCTGAAACACACATGGGTAAATTGCCAGCACCATGAATGGAATCAGGTTGAGCACCTCCAGTTAGCTTTAATGGTAGCTGTGTGAGTTAATTTTTGGTGCAATGTGTTGCAAATTTACCTCACTGTGCTTACTGATTTCTGTTCTGTTCTCTTCACCCACACACAAGGGAACTCCTCTGTGTGCCCTGAGGGGTACAGAAACCAAAGAGGAGTAGAATCAGGAAGAAAGGAAAAAAAGATAAGGACATGTGTCCGACTTGAAAAAAGTGACATTTTGCATAGGGCTAGTGCAAAGATGAGACTGCCAGAAAAGGGTCTAAAATGGTGATATGATCACTGTTAGGTCTTTATATGACTCTCTGTCACAATGTCCAAATGAAAAATATACAGTTCCTATGAGTCTCCCTGCATGACTTATTAATGGATGACTTCCAAGGTACACCTTTTTAAAACAGAAAATGCAAACCAGTGAGCATTTATGTAGTTCTGATACTACTTAAATAGGACAGATTTTATAAACACTTTATTATATTTCTGGTGTTTGGTTATTTAACTAATTATTTCTTTCTTTGACCATTCTTGTATTCCCCTTATGTTGCACCAATTTAATTCTATGGATTTATTTGCTGGAGTACAGCAAAATAGTAGCTAGTAGTAACTTAATGGATTAGACCATAAACAATTCCATCTAATAAACCAAATCTGTGGCTTTCATTAAAGGGACACTGCCAACTTAAAAAAAAATCATACTTCTATCTGAAATATTTTCACCTCCTGTTACACATAACCCCCAAAATTCTGTTTCTATTTTAGCAGTTTGTTTACTCTTTGAACTTAACAGCATTGTGTGAATTGCCAGGATCACGCCTGCATAGTCAGTTTCCCCCATTTGCTTCAGTCACACAGCTACAGCGGAAAGAAAAACATTTTAAAAAATAGGAAATTTGAAAGCCATAGAAATTTTCTGGAGGATTCACTGCCAGTAGTAATACCTGAAACTACTTTCAACTCTTCTTTTAAATTGTCTAGATTTCATGTTGATTGCATCCCTTTAATTATAATAACCTCTGAACCGCCTCAATGTTACCAAAGTATTTCAATGGTGGAAAGTTATTTTTTTTTAGAACTGTACAAGACCTGTCACTTTAGCAAAAAATTTTAAAACATGATTGAATCAGGGTACAGGACATACTAGAGGCTCTATTATACACTTGTATGTTGACAGAAGATACACATTCCATGCACAGTATTAATACAGACAGAATAAATCCAATCAAATGCAAAACCAATATATTTAGCGTTGCTAATTATTCAGTGTACTATTGCTATTGACTGACCTGAATGTCGTTGTTGTCTTCTTTTTTTTTTAAACTTTTATTTATTTATTAGACAATATGGCTGCTGTGAAGGTGCAATTTAGAGTTCCAGTCAACATATTTGTCTCAATCTTGTTTGTAATTTAAGTTCTTCTATAATACTGTTTGTCATATCAAATGGTTTAATTCAAGATTACGTTTATTTACATATTTAACTAATGGTAATAATATATAATAATATATTTTTATATATATATATATATATATATAATAAATATATATAATATAATAATATATATATTCATTCATTCAGGCACAAAATACCTGCCTTTGTGGTGCAATACTAATAATTTGTATGGTTTTGATTCTGTGACTATTGAAGTCTATGGGAATTTTTACCATATTTGAGCAGTCAAAATAATGGTAGTAAAGCAGCACTAATAATATTTGATTTAATTAAAACACACATTCAAAATTCATTTCTTTTAGACATATATAAAATGCACTATTAAAGGAGGCTATATATTTAAAGTAAGGTAACATGATAACTGCCCTAACCAGCACTGTGAAAATATAAGTTACCCTGTGATACAGGTGAGTTCCTTGGAAAGTGCGGATAAAAATCACACAGTACATCAGGTATGCTGACAAACCACCCATTTATACACTTTACAAGTCACATGTGTTAATATCAAATAAGCAGCACATTTTAACACATTTTAAAAAAGAGAAAGCAACATTTTAGTTATCTGGTTACTTGACTCTAATGACTTAAAACCAAGAAATGTGATAAAATGTTAAAAATTAAAAACAAATAGTCACAGCTATCCACTCATAGTAATCACAGATTAGCTCAATAGCTGCTGAATAACTGCCACCTTTCCCCTAAGTTGCTCATATTTTATCCTTTGGATTCTATTCATAAAAAGATAATGTGCGTTCTCAGAAAAGCTTCTTGATTTTACATAATTACTAACAAAAATTAAGTTAAGACTTAAAGCTCCCTCCCCCCACCAATTTAATTTAGCGTTGGGTTTCCAAGTCGTTTGAAGTCAGGGTGATTTAAAACGACATCCAGAGAAGCACTATTATTGATAGAGAAAAAAGTCTCCTGCTTTCTTTAAATGTATAAAAGTAACCAAGGAATGTGACACTTTGATTGACAGAGGAAATATTTAAAGAATGTATCCTGTGCCTCAAATTCTTTAGGAATTAGACATTTTACTCATCATAGTCACTATTTTCAGGTCAAGGGTCATTGTAGATTATTTTGTTACCTTTATCCTCATTTGACAGCAATTTCAACATGAGAAAAAAGTAAGCAAGGCAACGTGCAACCCAACCCTTCAATCAATGCCATAAATACATTGTGTATAAAAAAAATCAGTTGTAAAGCATTTAATAATGAATGGACAGGCTACATAGCAGATATCACGGTTCTGTTTACTGAAAAAGTAGCTTAATGAAAACAGTTATCACAAATGTATTCAATGTATTTATCATTTTGCTATAGATAGATAAACAGGCAGATAGAGGTTATCTACAACAAATTACATAACAAAAGCAGTATTAAAGTGTGTAGCACTTCAACAATGAAAAATATTTCACAAAAATAAATGGATGCATTAGTACTTTTTTTCAGGAAGTGTCTCTTTCTTACAATACATGTCATCTGATTATTTTGTGAAATGCTTTTCTGGGTGAGCAAATTAATATGTCTTTATACATATATTTACCATTCTACAACACATCACAGTAGATTATTTTAAGACATCTTTTCACTAGACCATTTTGTTCCCAGGCTGCAGCTAGCAGATAAGCTTTTACATTAGTACTCCCTAGATACTGAGCTCCAGTTAAAAGTAAGAGATACAAGCAGTACTTACAGCACTTCCAGGTCGCGTAGAGCCCTAAATGCCCCATCTTCAATACAGCTGATCTGGTTGTAATCCAGTTGCCTGTTAAACAGATTACGAGGGTATAGGTAAAAGAGATGAACGCTGTGTAAGAAAGCCTCCTAAAGGGTCTGTGTAGCTAGGCCACAGTAACTGAAACGCTCTCACAAATACACTCATCTGCTTAAGAATGTCACACGCCATTCTGGCCTTGATGCTGCCACTGAAATCTCTTTTTGTTCTGAACTGTCTGCGTAAAACAGCAGCTCTGGGAAAGCTCCAGTAAATAATAACTGCACCTTATATTAAATGCCAAAGGAATGCAATTTCATTACATCAAGAAAAGCTATCCATTAAAAGCTCTCAGCGTCATCTCACTGAAACAATTTCATTAAGGTAAAGGACTGTAAATCACTTAATGTCACATGCATCCCCTCAGTGACCTAACAGAATCCATTTATCAGAGAAGACCAGCTGCATGTTAATTTCACTATCCTTGGCAAGAATGAGCAAGAGAGACCACTTTTTAGAGTTTTTCAAAGGCAGTTTCCTTCTAGAATTGTTCGAAATGAAGAAACAACATTGACCTAGGCATACACATTTTCTTAGTTACATTCTTTAATTCTGCTCCAAATATATCTAGCATTTGTTCTGCAATAACGTTCAGTGTACGATTTTTGCATAGTTTGTGTTCTTTGTAATTATATGCAGATAGGATGTAATAAAGGAGCACTTGAATTCTGGAAATAAAACTCAGCAATGCCATCCCATACATTATTAATATTAAAGTATTAAGTTATAAAAAATTTACAAACGTTTCTCTGAAGGATATTACTTTTTTCAACTCAAAACATTAATACAGTACATACTACATGACTCCTCTGAAAAAAGAAAGATACACACTTTTCTGAAATTAACAACCATTCAGATACGAAATCCACGTTTCTACACAGCTGAACAATACTAAGAATATGAGCATAATACAAATGAACTTTACCCCTTGTGTTTCTCATTACATACTACCTATCAGAGCTAATAAGGCTTTTACTAAAGCACTTTCAGAGATTTTTGTGAACCTGTGGTAACCCTTTACTTGGATAAGAAATCATTACATCTTTTTTCATTGTAATATAGAAACTTTTACATTGCCTCTGAAGTTTCATATGTATTTTTTTTTCGTTTCTAGTAAACAGAAACACTATACTATTGTAGCTGTACTGAAACAGTGTTTCTGTTTACTAGAAACTAAAACCAAAATATAATTTCCTGAACACATTTTTTAATCATTTTGGCACAATATTTGTACTGCAGTGTGTTTTTCTTTAAACCTATGTTCCTAAGAACTCTTCTGATTTTAACTAATTAATTTCATTTAACAATTACGTTAATAGCCTTTTTATTTTAAAGAGGCAAAATATATCTATAGTACTATTCTCTAACCTCTGGAACAATTTATCAAAGCCATTTAAATTAGTACAATGGCATGAAATGTTACCCTTGACGCAACACAAAAGAGAAATTGTTTCCAGACAAATTGGCAAAATCTTTTAATGCCATCAAATTTGCCTAATGCAGTCTGCAGGTTAATCTGTAAAAGGGTGAGCTGTATGTTTGCCCATATCTTATTATCCTTAGCTGTCAATGTATAAATCAGTGCTGACACAGCTTCTTCTAAATCATCCATATTATACACAAAGGGAAAGCTTTAGCAGTAGGCAAAGCACTCGAGCAAATCTTGTCCTACAAGAACTGAAAGGCAGATTGCTTCCATTAAACTGGCAGCAGTTGAGGTGCACCTGAAAACTTTTGGACCTTTTCTTTTAGTGATGCATCCACAGCACGGCTATCGTTAAGGGCAAGTTGCCATTTCCAGCCTAAACCATTTTTTCCCCATGGATTTCCAACACAGCTGCTTTTGTTCACATGGGGCTGAAACATGGCATGAAGCTAGTCAGTTGAAATGCATTTTTCTTCACAACAAATAATGCTTAATTTAAAAAAAACTTATCTAAAAAGTAGTGTTTCCTGTTTCTTTCAGATGATTGGCTCTCTGTTGTGACTAAATGTCAGAAATACATTAAGCAGTAAGCGTGGCAAACAGCTTTTTAAACCATTAAGTTATTTAACTTTGAAAAGTGGCTTTCTAGTTTATCCTGTTTGTATTAAGTTGCAGACATCCACCATACATAATCATATAATTCAGTGGTTTCACTAATGGTAAATTCTGATAGGCAAAACTGTAGAACTTCTATAATGTCACTGAGAGCATATAATGGGACTGGTAGCGTTGAGGAATTATGAAGTTTATGAATAAGGTTGACTTCTGATTTCAGGGTAGTAACCTTGGCCAGAATTAAGGCTATTTGAAGACCGCTCAGTGTCCACTTTTATACTTCCCAGCTGTTATTTGTTTTTAATATGTTAACTTTTTAAAAAGCACTTTTTAAAATCTACAGTGTTGTTGTAAAGCTTCCTACCTCTGTTAAGTTAGTGAAGCATATCTGCAGTCTTAACTCCATTTTAAAGTGTTTTGAGAATTTCTTTAGCTCTTTTCGAATGACTACAAATTCCTCCAGAATAGGCGTCTGTATGGAGGCTGCTAGCTGAGTAGGAATGGACTTGCTACCCCACAGACCATACTCATCCTTGCACAGCTTCTTCCATCCCACTCAAACGTTCATCCCGGGTGGCTCCATTTCCCATGCCCTTGACAAGCGGTTCTCAATCTGAGGCCCATGGGCTGGCTGCAGCCCAATCAACACAGAGATGTGGCCCGTGTGACATCCTCAGGGCCATACAGGTGGTATTGGATGTGGCCCACAATGGTAAATAGATTGAGAACCACTGCCCTTAACAGTCACTATTCCCCCCTCCCATGTGCCCCTTTTTCTATCCCTTCCCTACACTGTGGCTATTTACATTGGGCAATGTGTTTTTTTGTAAATTTACAGGATTCCTAATGTCAGTTCTCATTCTTAAAAACCTTTCAGTTGCTTGGGAGAATTAACTCATTTTTGCATCCATATTTGCAGTGTTACCTGGATACTTCCTGTATTTAATACATAGCATTTTTTAAAATGTCACAGCAATGTTAACCAATTGCAAAGGCAAAGTTGTGACATTTTTAAGGGCTATGCAAAAACTTTTTTTTAAATGTAGCTTTATGCTGTAGTCTTATCAATAAATCACGTGCAAAAATGCTGTTAATAAAACATTATTAGTTATCATACTCATACACATTGACTGTGGTCTTCTATTTTCTCCCATTCCTTTTTACTTTTACATAACTGCTGTATTTAATGGTTAGAGCTAAAAAACAAAAACTAAAAACAAAAATTTAAAAAGCCTCAAAAATCAAATGTTCAACATCAGAATATCTATGTACATTTAAGAATTGATATCTATCTTCATACAAAAGAAATTTACACTCTATGCCACCAACACAATAGCATTCCAGAAGTCCATAGTCCATGGAGGTTGAGATACATTTAGTCTAACTTCACTTTAAATTGTCAATTTTTCTACTTCTCTTCCCTTCTCAGCATTCCTCGGGGTTTGAAAATATTGTTTTGTTATGAAAGAATAGAGACCATGAACCATTAAAGTTGTTCAGTTTGTACTGAAATGAATAAATCTAGGCTCCATTTCTTAATGCACTGCTTAATAAGTCATTGTAAAAAGTCAAACTGATTTCCATCTCTTTACTGTGCTTACCTGACAGGAACAACATTCTTATAAACCTTATAAATTGGTTAGTCTCTAAGGTGCCACTAGTACTCCTTTTCTTATAAACCTTTGCATTTTCACGCTTACTATTCCTCAGATCATGCCCTGTGTTTGTGGAGTGAGGGGGACGATAACTGTCACTGCAGTATTATTTTTGGAAACAGTTACTATTTTCTACTAATTTGTCTGCATTTTGAGATAGAATTAAATTATGTTTACTCAATTGCCTTTTCTGTTGCAATTTCCCCAATTCTGTTTTTAACGTAGTAATTTCATGGCACATAATCTAGATAGAATGTAACAGAATCTATAGAAGATTTTTGTACTGAGTTTCCATCAAATTACAGACAATAGGACTGTATCTATCTGATTCCACTCTTCTTCCATATGAAATACAAAATGCTTTCCTCCCATTTATCTGCATGGTTTATTTTGTTCAAACTATGTAAGCTTTTATTTTAAAAAAATCTATCTAGTTAATTTTCACTGAAAATCAAGGAATAAAACTGTTACTAAAATAAGTTGTGTGTCAAGTTATTGATCTTTTTATTTCTGTTAAAACTAAACAGCTGGCATTATAGAAAAAACCTTTAAGTATGGCATTTGGGAATAAAAACTTTTTATATCTTTTTAATAATATTTAATAATCATTTAATCTTTAATGCTTTTTAATAACTAAAGTCCTCTACATCATACCCTTCAATCCAACAAAAGTCACTAATGTTGTATGGGAGCAGAAAACCAAAATAAACCAAATTTAGAGTTCGAAGTCCAAACATTTTGGAATTATGATAAATCAAAAATGTAAGAATATGTATGAGAGATGTAAACCACTTATGGTTTTGAACGGTCAAATCCCAAATTTACCATGCCCAGTTTTCCCCAAATTTTCTATAAAAATTCTAACCTGAGCTAAACTTTCAGATGGATATTAAAGGTAAACAAGTGGTTCAAAATCAGGTTTATAATGGGCAACTAGCTTCACCTTCATCTATGTGAAGACTATCACATCTCCGCCATCTAGAGATATCTCATTAGAATTGTGTTGTATAGCTCTTAACACAACGGAGGCCACTACAGATGCTATTCACATATGGTATGTTTTTAGTTGATCAAAAATGAACTGTAGGAAGTTGGGAAAAGTGATTTACTTGTCAGGAAACATGGGAAAATATTATTTATTATTTGTATTACCATTGTGCCTAGGAACCCTAGTCATGGACCAAGACCCCATTGTGGTAGGTGCTGTACAAAGAGAACAAAAAGACATCCCGGCCCTGCAAGAGTTTACAATCTAAATAGACAGAACAGACACATGGTGCAGGGGGAGTGGTAGACTGAGCGGTTTCCAGATTTCTAGAGAAGAAGAGGGTGCCACAGTGTATGACTGGTTATGCACTTTACTCTTAGAGCAAAGGAGGTCCTTACTGTGCTTTACCTCCACTTATTACCATTTGATAAAGCTCCACTTGGTTGGATCAACAGTTATTTCAACATTCTTCTAGGAGCTGAAAACTGCTTTGAATGTCCACTGTCAGGTAATGCCCCATCATCCTCTTGCTGTGGTACTGTAGATACTGACATCCTCGTCTGGCCATAGAGCAGTGAAGCAGCAGGCCAAAATAACAGTAGGTAGTCCTATTCGGCAACTGATTACGCAACCCACAAGTTATGCAGCAGGTAAATGATGTCATTGGTGTGACTCATGTTAAGTGACAACACTGGATGGCAAACAATCACATGGCAAGTATGTAATTTTTTGGCAAATGCACAATTAGTTATTCTGGCATGTGACATCATTCAGTAGATATCCCCCAGGAATACTTCTGTTGGGCGGTTTGTGTTTAAAGATCAAATAAAAGACTTCTGTCTGTGGAATGATGAAGTGAGCTGTAGCTCACGAAAGCTCATGCTCAAATAAACTGGTTAGTCTCTAAGGTGCCACAAGTACTCCTTTTCTTTTTACGAATACAGACTAACACGGCTGTTACTCTGAAACCTCCCATTAAATGGTAAACTTGTTAACAACAAATATCCTGGCAAGGACACAACTGCTTTGGTTCATGACATGATTAAGTTAGGCCTGGCTACACTGGCAAGTTTCTGTGCAGTAAAGAAGCTTTCTGTGTTGTAACTCCCGAGGCGTACACACTGCCAAGCCACTTAGTGCGCAGAAACTGTGCAGTTTCAGTGCTGTAAAAAAACCACCCCAACGAGAGGCGTATAGCTGTCTGCGCCGGGGGTACAGCGCCACAGTGCCAGTGTAGACACCCTGGCGATTACAGCGCTGCGATGGGCCTCCAGTAGGTGTCCCACAATGCCTGTTCTCGCCTCTCTGGTCATCTGTTTGAACTCTACTGCCCTGCACTCAGGTAACCAACCGTCATCTCCACCCTGTAAATTCCTTGGGAATTTTGAAAGTCCCCTTCCTGTTTGCTAGGTGACATGTGCAGTGGTCTCAGTGCATCTTTCCAGGTGCCATGCCTGCTTTACGCACCAGGCAATCCCCCACTTGGAGCAATGACGAGCTGCTGGATCTCATCAGCATTTGGGGAGAGGAGGCTGTCCAGTCCCAGCTGCGCTCCAGCCGTAGGAATTATGATACCTACGGACAGATTTCACGATGCATGACAGAAAGGGGCCATGACCGGATCACACTTCAGTGCAGGGTCAAAGGGAAGGAGCTGCAGAATGCCTACACCACAAGGCGTGGGAGGCAAACCGCCACTCCAGTGCTGCGCCCATGAGCTGCTGGTTCTACAAAGAGCTGGACGTGATACTCGGTGGCGACCCCACCTCCACTGCAAAGGCAACTGAGGATACTGCGATGGCTCGTGTGCCAGTCGAGAGTTGACCAAGCCAGGAGGAGGAAATCTTGGACAAGGAGGGTGAGGGGGACCCAGAGGCAGAGGACGACTTGGAGGTCAGAGATGCATGCAGCCCAGAGCTCTTCTCTACCCAGGAGGAGGCTAGCCAGTCACAGCTGTTGGATCTTGGGGAAGCACAAACAGGAGAGGAGGCCCCTGGTAAGTGGCTTTGATTTTGCGAATCGCTGAAGCGAGTTGTAGGGGGGCAGGCAGGTTGCAAAAAGCAGGCTTGTGTCTGTTTGTTGTGCATACCGCCACATGCCTAGACTGAGCGGCGGAACAGGGTGTTGATTGACTCCCTGTCTTCACAGAAATCTGCCTTGGAGGTCTCCAGGAAACTCTCATTAAGATACTGGGCAATCTGCTGCTGCAGAACTGCTTTGTTTCTTGCCCCATTAAGAGTAACTTTCCCACACCACACTGCTGTCACTGGGGTGGGGGGAGGGAGGGAACATTGCTGCACATAGGTGAGCCGCATAAGGGCCAGGACAGAAGCCGCCATCTTGGTGAAGACCCTCCCTTGATTCCCTGCTCACCCTCAGCAGTGAGATATCTTCCATAAGAACAATTGCTGTAGATGACAAAACAGCTTTTCTAGTTGTTTATAATACAACACAATGTAATAAGCCAGCCCAAATACCATAAAAAGGTAGCACAATATTTGTCAGACATATATGACAGACAAGATTGAAGACAGATGACGTTTTTAAGACGGTAAACCTCGACCATTCCTAATATCTGATTTTCTAAGGTCTACCTTGATCAAAACCATTTGGGCATTTACGAATGGAGACCTGCTTCCTGGCTGGTGTAGGAGTGAGCTGGAAAGTTGATTACAAGTCTAGCTACAAAGAAATATTGACAGACTCTCTGTGCACATAAAAACACATTTTCCAAACATCATTTTTCAATATTTTCGCAGGGAAGACCCTGGGTCTCCTGGCCCAGTTTTCATTAGGGAAAGTCCAGTTATTTTTACTCTGTTCAGCAAAGAGATGCCATGAAACATTTTCTGGGGAAATGTTTGTGACTGGCGGCACTTACATTAGTGCTATATAACAGATGAAACCACATATCAATGCAGCACTGCAGATGTCATCTATTTGCCTAATATTTAGTGTCTTTCAGATAAAATAACTTGTTTGATTATTCTCAAAGGTCCTGCTCTGCCCCAGCTACCCACTGCCTAAAGTGCCAAACACCACAATGGATGGGGGTGGGGAGGAGGAAGATGGACTTGGTTGAGTTCACACCCAGTGACCTTTGTTTTGAAATTCAGGTTGAAAGCACAGAGTTTTGCCGTGGTGAGGGTCAGAACCATAAATCCTTTCAGTGGGTCTGAAATTCAGCCCAAGTTCACAAACCTGCCACAAGTTACATATTTGTAACAAAACAGGAAACCCAGGTGAGTTTCATCTGGTTTGGGATTTCATGTCACCATATGTACTCAGATACTATAGTGATGAGCAGTAATATAAAATCCTGAGATATATTGTTTCATATGTAGTCCAATATTTGTGCTGATGAAGTAAAGTTATAAAGGATCCTCAGTAAAAGCTTCTTCAAAATTATTCTTAGTAGCCTAGGTGTTACAGCAGGCCATTTTATATACAATGAAAAGGGTATATTGGGTAAAAAATTTTTAAAGTGACTATATAACTTAGAATTATAAGTGCTTACGTAACTTAGAATTCAAAAGTGACTTAGGAACTCATTACCTTTCAAAGAGACTTTGGCTGCTAAATGAGTTTTTAAAATAGGACTTAGGTCTTGTCTATACACGAAAGATCACAGAATCATAGAAATGTAGGTCTGGAAAGGGTCATCTCGTCCACCCCACACACTGAGGCAGGAATAAGTATAACTAGCCCATCCCTGATAGATGTTAAACCTGTTCCTAAAAACCTCCACTGGCAAGGATTCCACAACCTGCCTTGGAAGCCTATTCTAGAGCTTAACTAACCTTATAGTTAGAAACTTCATCCTAATATCTAAACTAAATCTCCCTTGCAGCAGATTAAGCCCATTACTTCTTGACCTACCTTCAGTGGACAGAGTATAATTGATCACTATCTTCTTTATAACATATCTTAACACATTTGAAGACTTATCAGGTCCTCCTTCAGCATTCTCTTCTCAAGACTAGACAAATTTTTAAAACTTTTTCATAAGTCAGATTTTCTAAACCTTTTATCATTTTTGTTGCTCTCCTCTGGACACCACAATTTGTACACATCTTTTCTAAAATATGGCACCTAGAACTGGATATAACACTTCAGCTGAGGCCTTACCAGTGATGAGTACAGTGGGACAATTACCTCCCATGTCTCACATGTGACACTTCTATTAATAATACAGTCAAGAATTATATTAACCGTTTTCACAACTGCATCATATTGTTGACTCATATTCAATTTGTGATCCACTTTAAACCCAGATCTTTTTCAGTAGTAAAACGGCCTATTCAGTTGTTCCCCATTATGTAGTTGTGCTTTTGATTTTTACTTCCCAAGTGTAGTACTTCGCATTTGTCTTTTCTGAATTTCATCTTGTTGATTTCAGATCATTTGTCCAATTTTTCAAGGTCGTTTTGAATTCTAATCCTGTCTTCCAAAGTGCTTGCAATTCCTCCAAACTTGGTGACATCCCCCGATTTTATAAGCACTTTCTCCAATCCATTATTCAAGTCATTGATGGAAATGTTGAATAGCACTGGACCCAGGACAGATTGGAAGGATCCAACCAGATACATCCTCTCAGTTTGACACCAAATCATTGATAATTACTCTGAGTCCAGTTTTTCAACCAGTTGTGTGCTCACCTTATAATAATTTCATCTAGATCACATTTCCTTGAGAATGTTATGTGGGACTGCATCAAAAGTCTCACTAAAAGGAGGATACAGGATGGGTTGAAGAGGATTACAAGGGAGAATAGGAATAGAAAGAACTTGCAGCCAGAGGGAAAGGGGGATAGACGGGAGAAGAGCACCATCACCAGGAAAAGGCAGGTCTATGTGATTGGGGATTCTTTACTGAGAAGAATAGACTGGCTTCTAACCAGAGTTGATCCAGAGAATAGAAGCGTGTGCTGCCTTCCAGGTGCTAAGATACAGGATGTAGACCTGAGGTTGAAAAGGATCCTAAAGGGAGCAGGAAAGAATCCTCTAATTATCCTTCATGTGGGAACAAATGATACAGCTAGATTCTCACTGGAAAGTATAAAGGGGGACTATGCTAGGCTGGGGAAGACGCTTAAGGAAATCAAGGCTCAGGTGATCTTCAGAGGGATTCTGCCCGTTCCTAGAGAAGGGCAACAAAGGTGTGACAAGATTATGACTATCAACAGATGACTTAGGCAGTGGTGCTATAAGGAGGGCTTTGGGATGTATGGCCACTGGGATGCATTCATGGACAGAGGACAGTTCTCTTGGGATGGACTTCATCTGAGTAGTTTTCAGAGTAACAGCCGTGTTAGTCTGTATTCGCAAAAAGAAAAGGAGTACTTGTGGCACGTTAGAGACTAACCAATTTATTTGAGCATAAGCTTTCGTGAGCTACAGCTCACTTCATTGGATGCATACTGTGGAAACTGCAGAAGACATTATATACACAGAGACCATGAAACAATACCTCCTCCCATCCCACTCTCCTGCTGGTAATAGCTTATCTAAAGTGATCACTCTCCTTACAATGTGTATGAT
Organism: Chelonia mydas; assembly: GCF_015237465.2. NCBI lineage: Eukaryota > Metazoa > Chordata > Testudines > Cheloniidae > Chelonia > Chelonia mydas. The sequence goes on from NC_057852.1 coordinate 109,089,216, forward strand.
AATCAAGTTGGGCCATTTCCAGCACAAATCCAGGTTTTCTCACCCTCCGCTGCCCCCCCGCACAAACTCACTCTCCTGCTGGTAATAGCAGGATGGAGAGAATGGGAGAGGATGGGAGAGTGAGTGTGTGTGTGTGGTTTTTGGAAGGGGGGGGGTGAGAAAACCTGGATTTGTGCTGGAAATGGCCCACCTTGATTATCATACACATTGTAAAGAGAGTGGTCACTTTGGATGGGCTATTACCAGCAGGAGAGTGAGTTTGTGTGGGGGGGCGGAGGGTGAGGAAACCTGGATTTGTGCTGGAAATGGCCCAACTTGATTATCATACACATTGTAAGGAGAGTGATCACTTTAGATAAGCTATTACCAGCAGGAGAGTGGGGCGGGAGGAGGTATTGTTTCATGGTCTCTGTGTATATAATGTCTTCTGCAGTTTCCACAGTATGCATCCGATGAAGTGAGCTGTAGCTCACGAAAGCTTATGCTCAAATAAATTGGTTAGTCTCTAAGGTGCCACAAGTCGTCCTTTTCTTTTTTCATCTGAGTAGGGAAGGAAATAGACTTCTAGGATGGAGGCTGGCACAACTGATTAAGAGAACTTTAAACTAGGAATTTGGGGGAGATGGTTGGGAGATGTCCAGGTAATCTCCACACCGGATTTTAGCATTGAGAGGGAAGAAAACGAAGTAAGAAAGGATACAGCCGTGGGTAGGAGAATGTATGTAAGGAGGAAGGGCCGTGTGAATACCAGTCTAATAGGTTATACTGGCTGTAGAATGACCGTGCCTAATAGGGTACAGAATGTGAGTGAGGCCAAACAGCAAAAGTTAAGATCTTTGCACACTAATGCGAGCAGCCTAGGTAACAAAATGGAGGAACTAGAGCCACTGGTGCAGGAAGTGAAACCAGATATTATACGGATAAGAAAAACATGGTGGAACAGTAGTCATGACTGGACTACGGGTATTGAACGGTATGTGCTGTTTAGGAAAGACAGAAATAAGGGTAAAGGTGGTGCAGTAGCATTGTATATCGATGAGGAGGTAGAATGTAAAGAAATAAGAAGCAATGGAATGGATAAGACAGAGTCTGTCTGGGCAAAAATCACATTGGGGAAGAAAATTACTAGAGCCCTCCCTGTGATAATACTTGGGGTGTGCTATAGACCGCCGGGATCTAATTTGGATATGGATGTTTTTAATGAAGTAAATACTAATGGAAACTGCGTGATCATGGGAGACTTTAACTTCCCAGATATAGACTGGAGGACCAGTGCTAGTAATAATAATAGGGCTCAGACTTTCCTAGATGCAATAGCTGATGGATTCCTTCATCAAGTAGTTGCTGAACCGACTAGAGGGGATGCCATTTTAGATTTGGTTTTGGTGAGTAATGAGAACATCATAGAAGAAATGGTTGTAGGGGACAATCTTGGTTCAAGTGATCATGAGCTAATTCAGTTCAAACTGAACGGAAGGATTAACAAAAATAAATCTGCGACTAGGGTTTTTGATTTCAAAAGGGCTGATTTTCAAAAATTAAGGAAATTAGTTAGGGAAGTGGATTGGACTGAAGAACTTATGAATCTAAAGGCAGAGGAGGCCTGGGATTACTTTAAATCAAAGCTGCAGAAGCTATCAGAAGCCTGTATCCCAAGAAAGGGGAAAAAATTCATAGGCAGGAGTTGTAGACCAAGCTGGATGAGCAAGCATCTCAGAGAGGTGATTAAGAAAAAGTGGAAAGCATACAGGGAGTGGAAGATGGGAGGGATCAGCATGGAAAGCTACCTTATTGAGGTCAGAACATGTAGGGATAAAGTGAGAAAGCCTAAAAGTCAAGTAGAGTTGGACCTTGCAAAGGGAATTAAAACCAATAGTAAAAGGTTCTATAGCCATATAAATAAAAAGAAAACAAAGAAAGAAGAAGTGTGACCGCTAAACACTGAGGATGGAGTGGAGGTCAAGGATAATCTAGGCATGGCCCAATATCTAAACAAATACTTTGCCTCAGTCTTTAATAAGGCTAAAGAGGATCTTAGGGATAATGGTAGCATGACAAATGGGAAGGAGGATATGGAGGTAGATATTACCATATTTGAGGTAGAAGCGAAACTCAAACAGCTTAATGGGACTAAATCGAGGGGCCCAGATAATCTTCATCCAAGAATATTAAAGGAATTGGCACATGAAATTGCAAGCCCATTAGCAAGAATTTTTAATGAATCTGTAAACTCAGGGGTTGTACCGTATGGCTGGAGAACTGCTAACATAGTTCCTATTTTTAAGAAAGGAAAAAAAAGTGACCCGGGTAACTACAGGCCTGTTAGTTTGACATCTGTAGTATGCAAGGTCTTGGAAAAAATTTTGAAGGAGAAAGTAGTTAAGGACATTGAGGTCAATGGTATATGGGACAAAATACAGCATGGTTTTACAAAAGGTAGATCGTGCCAAACCAACCTGATCTCCTTCTTTGAGAAAGTAACAGACCTTTTAGACAAAGAAAATGCAGTGGATCTAATTTACCTAGATTTCAGTAAGGCGTTTGATACCGTGCCACATGGGGAATTATTATTTAAATTGGAAAAGATGGGGATCAATATGAAAATTGAAAGGTGGATAAGGAATTGGTTAACAGGGAGACTACAGCAGGACCTACTGAAAGGTGAACTGTCAGGCTGGAGGGAGATTACAAGTGGAGTTCCTCAGGGATCAGTTTTGAGACCAATCTTATTTAATCTTTTTATTACTGACCTCGACACGAAAAGTGGGAGTGTGCTAATAAAGTTTGTGGATGATACAAAGCTGGCAGGTATTGCCAATTTAGAGAAGGACCGGAAAATCATACAGAAAGATTTGGATGACCTTGTAGACTGGAGTAATAGTAATAGGATGAAATTTAATAGTGAGAAGTGTAAGGTTATGCATTTAGGAATTAATAACAAGAATTTTAGTTATAAGTTGGGGACGCATCAATTAGAAGTAACGGAGGAGGAGAAGGACCTTGGAGTATTGGTTGATCATAGGATGACTATGAGTTGCCACCGTGATACGGCCGTGAAAAAAGCTAATGCGGTCTTGGGATGCATCAGGCGAGGTATTTCCAGTAGAGATAAGGAGGTTTTAGTACCGTTATACAAGGCACTGGTGAGACCTCACCTGGAATACTGTGTGCAGTTCTGGTCTCATGTTTAAGAAGGATGAATTCAAACTGGAACAGGTACAGAGAAGGGATACTAGGATGATCTGAGGAATGGAAAACCTGTCTTATGAAAGGAGACTCACGGAGCTTGGCTTGTTTAGCCTAACTAAAAGAAGGTTGAGGGGAGATATGATTGCTCTCTATAAATATATCAGAGGGATAAATACCGGAGAGGGAGAGCTCAGTACCAATGTGGACACAAGAACAAATGGATATAAACTGGTCAATGGGAAGTTTAGACTTGAAATTAGATGAAGGTTTCTAACCATCAGAGGAGTGAACTTTTGGAATAGGCTTCCAAGAGAAGTAGTGGGGGCAAAAGACCTATCTGGCTTTAAGATTAAACTCGATAAGTTTATGGAGAAGATGGTATGATGGGATAACATGATTTTGGTAATTAATTGATCTTTAAATATTCATGGTAAATAGGCCCAATGGCCTGTGATGGGATGTTAGATGGGGTGGAATCTGAGTTACTTCAGAAAATTCTTTCCTGGGTATCTGGCTGGTGAATCTTGCCCACATGCTCAGGGTTTAGCTGATCGCCATATTTGGGGTCAGGAAGGAATTTTCCCCCAGGGCAGATTGGAAGAGGCCCTGGAGGTTTTTCGCCTTCCTCTGTAGCATGGGGCCTGGGTCACTTGCTGGAGGACTCTCTGCTCCTTGAAGTCTTTAAACCACGATTTGAGGACTTTAATAGCTCAGACATAGGTGAGAGGTTTTTCGCAGGAGTGGGTGGGTGAGATTCTATGGCCTGCGCTGTGCAGGAGGTTGGACTAGATGATCATAATGGTCCCTTCTGACCTTAGTATCTATAAAATCAAGATATATCATGTTTACAGATTTCAGAGTGGTAGCCGTGTTAGTTTGTATCAGCAAAAAAACTGAGGAATACTTGTGGCACCTTAGAGACTAACAAATTTATTTGGGCATAAGCTTTCGTGGCCTAAAACCCACTTCATCAGATGCATGCAGTGGAAAATACAGTAGGAAGATATATACACACACACACACACACACACACACACAGAGAACATGAAAAATGGGTGTTGCCATACCAACTGTAACTAGACCAATTAATTAAAGTGGGCTATTATCAGCAGGAGAAAAAAAACCTTTTGTAGTGATAATCAGGATGGCGCATTTCAAACAGTTGACAAGAAGGTGTGAGTAACAGTAGGGGGAAAAATTAACACGGGGAAATAGTTTTTACTTTGTGTAATGACCCATCCACTCCCAGTCTTTATTCAAGCCTAATTTAACAGTGTCCAGTTTGCAAATTAATTCCAATTCTGCAGTTTCTTGTTGGAGTCTGTTTTTGAAGTTTTTTTTGTTAGAGAATTGCGACTTTTGGTCTGAAATTGAGTGACCAGGGAGGTTGAAGTGTTCTCCGACTGGTTTTTGAATGTTACAATTCTTGATGTCTGATTTGTGTCCATTTATTCTTTTGCGTAGAGACTGTCTGGTTTGGCCAATGTACACAGCAGAGGGGCATTGTTGGCACATGATGGCATATATCCCATTGGTAGATGTGCAGGTGAATGAGCCTCTTATGGTGTGGGTGATGTGATTAGGTCCTATGATGGTGTCCCCTGAATAGATATGTGGACAGAGTTGGCAACGGGCTTTGTTGCAAGGATAGGTTCCTGGGTTAGTGTTTTTGTTGTGTGGTTGCTGGTGAGTATTTGCTTCAGGTTGGGGGGTTGTCTGTAAGCGAGGACTGGCCTTTCTCCCAAACCTCTCCAGTGCATCATCAAGGATCTACAACCTATCCTGAAGAACTATCCCTCACTCTCACAGATCTTGGGAGACAGGCCAGTCCTCATTTACAGACAGCCCCTGAACCTGAAGCAAATACTCACCAGCATTACCTTTTTCTGGTGTTGCTTAATCCAGTTCCAAAGTAGGTTAAGCTAACTTGGAAAAGGGTATTCTTATTCCAGAATAAGAGTTTCCACACAAAGTTATGCTGGAATAGCTATTGGGAAATAACTGCACGTGTAGATAAGCATTAGGAATCACTTGTGAGGTTTTTGCAAATTTTACCCATTCTTCCTTCATTCTGCACAGATAGTTCTAGTTGATTTTGAAGAAATTGTAAGATGAGAATAGATTGGTAGATATGCCAGCACATGTCAAAAGATTTTTCTACGTGTTACTGGAAATACATTTACTCCATGCAATCTTATGGAAATAGATTTTTTCTCTTTTGTTTTTTGTGCTAGATTTTTGTGTTGAAGGGGATCTTGGCAGATGTATAGCCCATACATTGGCAGTTGGAATGGAATAGAATACTATATCATCATCTGAGAAGAGTCCAGTACCTGTAATGCTCATCGTTAGTATCCTTCACTCCTTACCTAGACATAAAATGTAACTCCAATTAGCGAAGTTTTCGATCTCAGAATGTCAACAGTACTATTCAATAGTAGATGTTTAGGTGATTTTATTTAATAACTTTTTGTAACATGTTTATGGCATGCTGCTATGTACAGGTACATGAAGTGTTTGTGAGTTAACATTTTAGCTTTTGCAAGTAAGTGGGCTTTGCAGTGTTTATGAACAAACACCATATGTGAACAACAAAATGCAAATAGGTAGAATAAGAGTCTGTGCGTAGGTAGTTACAAGAAGGGGATAAACCAGCCCTCAATGTCCCTTTCTTGATTATTCTAAAGCAGGGGTTCCTGACCATCTAGCCCTTCCCAAATGCTAACTGAAAAGGAGGTCCCGGCTAGATGGGAGGAGGCTCCTGGGATGGAAATTGGGGGTATAATAGTATTGAAATGGTCAAGAACCACTTGTTCTATGGTAACATTAAATCAGCATTTACTACATCCAAGTATCCACCCTATAATTTACTTTAAATGAACAACTTTGGTCTTTCCTTCTCATCCTCTAAAACAGTGATTCTCAACCAGTGCTACGTGTACGCTTGGGGGTACGCAGAGATCTACCAGGGGATACATCAACTCATCTAGATAATTGCCTAGTTTTACAACAGGCTAGCGAAGTCACTACAAACTAAAATTTCATACAGACAGTGATTTGTTTATGATGCTCTATATACTATACACTGAAATGGAAGTACAATTGATTTATTTCATAATTATATGGTAAAAATGAGAAAGTAAGCAACTTTTCAGTAATAGTGTGCTGTGACACTTCTATATTTTTATATCTGATTTTGTAAGCAAGTCATTTTTAAGTGAGGTGAAACTTGGGGGTACACAAGACAAATTAGACTCCTGCAAGGGGTCCAATAGTCTGGAAAGGTTGAGAGCCACTGCTCTAAGAAAACCCCAATGAAGCGCTAATATCTGAAACTTGCTGAAGTGTGTGCTGTGAAGCTAAAACAATATGATGCAGACTAATAGTCTTAACCAAAAGCATTCACCCTTTCAGAAATGCAGATGTTTAACCTGCCAAGTATTTACTCATCCTCTCAATATGCTAATTTAGAATGAATGAGTTTCAGTTCCTTCTTCATTTGCACAGGTAGCCACAGTAACTAAACAGTAATCAGCTTTTTTGCGGGGGGCGCGGGGGGCACCCGTTAGTGGTCTCCTCCTTCTAAAATTGTCTTCACATAAGGCATCCAAAGACACTTGTTCCTGAACTACATAAAGGGCCAGCCCACAACATTTTGGCAACTGAGGCGGGGAGCTCAAATGACGCCCCCATTCCCCCTCGCTTGGGCCAAAACTTTAAAATGTCTCAATTCTGCCTTCTTCCTGTTCTACTCCTCCTATGGTACTGCTCTGCTACCTACCCCAATAAAGGAAAATTAACAACTTAAAATGCCTTGTTTAAAAATTTTAAGTCACATTTAACTTTCAAATGCCTGAACAGCAAATAGAAAAGGAGTACTTGTGGCACCTTAGAGACTAACAAATTTATTTGAGCATAAGCTTTCGTGAGCTACAGCTCACTTCATCAGATGCATTCAGCGGAAAATAGAGTGGGGAGATTTATATACACAGAGAACATGAAACAATGGGTGTTACCATACACACTGTAACAAGAGAGTGATCACTTAAGGTGAGCTATTACCAGGAGGAGAACTGGGGGGAAAAAACGTTTTGTAGTGATAATCAAGGTGGGCCATTTCCAGCAGTTGACAAGAATGTCTGAGGAACAGTGCAGGGTGGAGCGGGGGAATAAACATGGGGAAATAGTTTTACTTTGCGTAATGACCCATCCACTCCCAGTCTCTATTCAAGCCTAAGTTAATTGTATCCAGTTTGCAAATTAATTCCAATTCAACAGTTTCTCACAGGAGTCTGGATTTGAAGTTTTTTTGTTGAAGAATTGCAACTTTCAGGTCTGTAATCAAGTGACCAAAGAGACTGAAGTGTTCTCCGACTGGTTTTTGAATGTTATAATTCTTGATGTCTGATTCGTGTTCATTTATTCTTTTACGTAGAGACTGTCCAGTTTGACCAATGTACATGGCAGAGGGGCATTGCTGGCACACGATGGCATATATCACATTGGTAGATGTGCAGGTGAACGAGCCTCTGATAGTGTGGCTGATGTGATTAGGCCCTATAATGGTGTCCCCTGAATAGATATGTGGACACAGTTGGCAACGGGCTTTGTTGCAAGGATAGGTTCCTGGGTTAGTGGTTCTGCTGTGTGGTGTGTGGTTGCTGGTGAGTATTTGCTTCAGGTTGGGGGGCTGTCTGTAAGCATGGACTGGCCTGTCTCCCAAGATCTGTGAGAGTGATGGGGGGTCGTCCTTCAGGATAGGTTGTAGATCCTTGATGATGCGTTGGAGAGGTTTTAGTTGGGGGCTGAAGATGATGGCTAGTGGCGTTCTGTTATTTTCTTGTCTGCATAGTAAACACTGGCATTTTTATCTGTTTGAATAATCAAAGTGGTGCTTTCCGTGCCTTCTTGGTTGCAAAGATTTGAACTGCTTCCTTCTGAAGGTCGACAGCCGGGGCTAGCTCATGCTCTATTGAGATGGTTGCAAGGCCGACCAGCCTCTGCTGTGTCGTTGTGGAGCGTAGATGTGTTTTTATTAACTTCAGCTTGGAGAAAGCTGCGTTCTCCACTGGCAGCTGTTACAGGAAGTGTTGGAAGTATGCGCAGAGCAACAAAAGCATTTGGAAAGAGGGTGGTCATCTTATTTGTGCACATATATTCCAGAACAGCCTTTGGAGTTGATCCTGCTGAAATGTATCTTGAAAGGGCTTTCAGTTCATCACCTAAATCACTAGCATCAATATCACGGATGTCATCATGTGTCAACACCATCTCTAGTGCCCTGCATTGCTGGTGTAGGTCTTCTTCAGGTATAGTGAGGAGTTTTGGAATATCATACAACATCCCAAATATACTGCTTTGTTCCTTGAGCTGCATGAAACATTCTTCAACTGACTGTATTGCACAATCTAGCACCTGGTTAAAGAATTCAACTTTGAATTGTTGTTTGGGGTTTTTATGGGATTATAACATGCCTCGTAATCAAAATGTCTTCTTCTTTGATGACTCTTGTATTCTTGAATGGCTTGGAAAATAGCTTTAGTGTGAAGTTCCTCTGCCAATTTCTGTGCACTCTTCAAAACGTTTTGAAATCCCACATCTGACCGGTAAAACTGTAGGTATGACTCTGCTTTGTGCAGTTGTTCCATTGCTCCAGATATATCAAGGTCAAAACCTTGAGGTCTCTTGCTTACAACATTTATTTCAAACAGTATGTCATGCCACAACACTAAGCCACACAGAAATTTGAAGTTATGTTATGTTTGTTGATTCCATTTCCCTCTGCCACTGTTCTTCTACAAACAGTACCTGTCATAGCATTATCCTCCATAATGGCAACTATGGCATCATCTATCTTCCCAATTTGGTGTTTGATAGGCTTTATCGCCTCCACTCAACTTTCCCATCATGTGGCACTCAGTGGTTTCAGTGTCAGAGAGCATGTTCCCAGATGTTGCTTCAAAATTTGCCATTGATGAGTTGATGCAGAGAAAAATACACAGATGTTTTTAATTACATTAAAAAAATCAGCAGCTGTATCACTGACCACCAAGTTCAATGAATGAGAACTGCAGGGGACAAAAAAAGCTTGAGGGTTTAACTCTCGTATCCGTGTCTGCACTCCTCCATTCTTTCCTCTCATGTTGGCACCACTATCATAGCCCTGACCTCTCATGTCAGCTATCCCAATTTCCGTATCTTCCAGCTTTTTAAGAAGCACATTTGTCATACCAGCTCCTGTAGTATCATCAATGTCAATACATTCTAGAAAATGGTCTGTGACAGTCACCATTGCAGGGGCATTTTCACTAGGCTCTGTTGTTGTTACAAAACGCACCATTAAAGTCATTTGTTCCGTCACGTGTGCAGTCCAGAACAACAGAGTAATATCTTGCTGACTTCAGATCTGCCACAATCTTCTGTTTGACTTTTGTTGCCAGGAACTGTATGATCTCATTTTGAATAGTTTTTCCAAGGTTGCGGTGTGTGTACATTTCTTGGGTAGTGACTCTTTTTCAATGCTCCTGAGCATCAAACTCAGCCATCAGCTCCACAACTTTAAGGAAGTTTCCATTGTTTGGCACATAAAGATGATCTGAAGTGTCACACAGTGCTAGGTTTTGGGTAGCAAGCATTCTCACAATGGCAATGAGCCTTTTCAGAACATTTTGCCAGTAAAGAGACTCTGATGCAATCTTCTCTTGATGCTGATCATCTGTGGTGGCCTTTAACCTTAGTTTCATCTCAAGCTCTTTCCACCTATGGAATGCTCTCTGGTGATTTGCTGCCTTCTCATGGCATGCCAGATTTCTAGCTAGATTTTTCCAGTCCTTTGTTCCTGTAGAACCCAATGTCGCTGTAACATTAGACTGGAAGAGTTTACAACAAAAACAGTATGCAGCATTCTGGGTTTTTGAGTACATAAGCCATGGCCTCTCCACTTTGTCACCATTGGGGATTTCACGCCAGTAATGTGTTGGATGGAAACTTCTATTTTCATTGTCTTTGGGGAACATGAAGTTTTTCACTTGCTGTGGCCCATGCAGTACAAGGAAGTCCCTCAGGCTGCTGCGCAAGTGGGTCCACAGTCCTGGATCATTTAGACTTAAGGAACTAAACACAGCAGCAGCTGTTTCTTGCGCCTCCACCACACTCTTCTCTGATCTACACCTTTCTTCAGGAATGTGCATGGTTACATCCATTTGAGATGGAGATATGGATGCTGCAGTACCTGCCAGGTCATCTGCACTCTGACTAACTGGAAGATCAGGCATCTCCTCACCACCCACATCCTTACTGGGGCCGGAAGGCTCACTGTGGACATCTGTGTCCATGTATCTCAAGAGAGCTCCTTCCTGCTTAGATAGAAAAGTTTCCTTTGCTTTCTTTCTTTTTCTGAATGCTGCCCCAGAGAGGCGTTTTCTTCTTTCACTCATGACTGCTGTTCTGTGCCAGCTATAGTGGCTCTCAACACTCAATTGAAGGGGAGAAATAAGCAGGCTGGTAGCAGGGCCTGAGGGAAGATTTCCGCATCTTAAGGGCCTAACTGGCTCCTACTATTTCAGCTGACTGCCTGTTCTCCTCAAGTGGGTTCAGGGAAGCAGCAGGAAACAGGAAGCTCCCTGAGAAGCTGGTGTTAATCAGTCCAGACTCCTGGGAGTCCTAGAGAGGTACATAAGAGGCTCCTCCTCCTGTCTCCCCCTGCAGCTCCTGCTGGTTTCTGTTATTCCCTCTCACCTTTTCTCCTGCCTGCCAGTTATGTCTCTTGTGCTCTCCTTCCTCCAGCACAGCACTCCACCATCTCTGTGCATCTAGAGCAGAGAGAATACATATGCACCAGCAGCAGACACAATTTTCTACACTTTGGGTCCTAGTGGCCCCCTTCCCTCACACAGTCTGGCACCTGAGGTGGCCACCTGAGTTCGCCTCATGGTAAGGCCAGCCCTGACTACATACTAAAACAAACTTGATTAGAGCACTTTAAAATCAAGCTATGGCATATATAAACTACGATGATGTTATTAAGAAAAATGTGGCATATGAGCCTATATCAATACATATATAGTACACTGAGATTATTCCACATGGGGGTGATACTCCTGTAGCAGAAACAACAGGCACACAGACTTAGTATTTCGGCACCCTTCACATGCCATGTCAGACCAGATGGAGTCAATAAAGCCAACACTAAATTATAAAATACTAGAGTATATGGGGGAAAAGCTGGAGGGAGCTATATTATATGCAGCAGGGATGAAAAAGTTCAGACTTCCTTATTTCTTGAGACAACCAGCCAGTAGGATGTGCCAGCTAAAGGGTGTCACTAGAAACATGGGTGTCCAAGTCTGTCGTACTCCATGGACAGGCAGAACGACCTTTGCCAACTGTGTTTTACTGCCTTTATCCACTGTTTTTAATGGACTTGGACCCACTTTCATATATCACTAGACTCCTCTACTCAATGTCACCTTGTCCTGAAGAATAACTAGGTAAGGAGGTTTCAGAGTAGCAGCCATGTTAGTCTGTATTCGCAAAAAGAAAAGGAGTACTTGTGGCACCTTAGAGACTAACAAATTTATTTGAGCATAAGCTTTCCTTTTCCTTTTAGGTAAGGAGGGTTTCAGAAAAAAAGCACAAAAGAAATCTACTAAGAAAAAGGCAGGAAAGAGAGGAAATAGTGGCAAGGGGCTGAAAAAGGAAGTTCAGAGAGAGTTGGAAGTGAGAATGTGTGTCCTTAGAAGGAGCAATACTACAGACATGAGGGTGAATTAAGGTGGCTGCCTTTACGAACTGCACTAACAGGGAGTCGGGTACACAAGATTAAGAGAGATGGCTTTGCAGTTACTCCTGGGGTAATTTTGTGTCACTCCACATGTTCAGAATTCATGTCTCCCACAGATTTCTTTGTTTCCCTGTAGAAAAATGATTTCTGACAGGGAAGCAAAGGGAAGCCATGAGAGTGGTCATATGCCCTCCCTGGCAGCGCACGGTTCAATCACAGCCGGGGGGGGGGGGGGGGACGACAGTCGTGCACGAGAGAGACACACACACTCAATCCCTCTTGCTCGAAATTGCAGCACGCTTGGCATGGAGGGGCGGGACTTCAAGGTGTTTCTGAGGGGTAGGTAGGCTCTGTCTCCCGAGGCAGAACAGAATGTAGCAGCCTGCCTGCTTAGTTAATTGTTCCCATTGTCTTTGTGAATTCCCCCAGAAGTATAAAACAGGTGTAAAAATTTTAAGGCTCCTTTACATTGCCATTATGGTATAAAGGATAATATGGCTTTATAAATGCTTATGGTGCTTTAGTGATTAGAACTGGTCTAAATTTTTTGACTGAAAAAATTTCCTATCAAAATGTGCCCCATGACCTGTTTGCTACTGACCTTTCTGGAGCTAGACAGTAGCCAATATACATTGTGGGTTTAATTCCTCAGTCACTCTCACTTGCTCTTCAGTTGCCTATGATGTAACATTGAGCATATAGCTGCATATATTTGTTGACTAATAACTCGAAAAAAAAGGCTCATTACTAGCTACATTACTATTAGGCAAGGGGGATTGGGGATTTTCTCCAGTGCTCCCCACTCCCATTCTCCATCCATTGTACTATAGTTTAATTAATTACCAAAATAATTGAAACCAGTGTGACTATATTGCATTATTTTGACAATTCAAATATGCAGAATTTAAAAATATTGTGTGCAGAATTGTTAATTTTTTGGCACAGAATTCCCCCAGGAGTATGCAGTGAAGACACTGACCTGGGATTCAGAAGGTCTAAGTTCAATTCTTACCTCTGACACAGAATTCCTGTGACATTTTGCATACACAGTCACTTAATCATTTTGTACCTCAGTTCCCCCCTTTGTAAAATGGGGATAATACTTTTCTTCTTCATCAGCTTTGTGAGGAAAATTCCATTAATATATGTAAGGTGCTCAGATACTACAGCAGGGGTGGGCAAACTTTTTGGCCTGAGGGTCACATCGGGGTTGCAAAACTATATGGAGGGCCGTGTAGGGAATGCTGTGTCTCCCCAAACAGCCTGGCGCCGACCCCCCTATCTGCCCCCTCCCACTTCCCGCCCCTTGACTGCCTCAGAACCCCACACCCATCCAACCCCCCCCACTCCTTGTCCCCTGACTGCCCACTCCCAGAACCCCACCCCCTATCCAACCACCCCTTCTCCCTGTCTCCTGACTGCCCCAGCCCCTATCCACACCCCCGCCCCCTGACAGGCCCCCTGGGACTCCCATGCCTATCCAACCCCTCCTTGGTCCCTGACTGCCCCGGACCCTATCCACACCCCCATCCCCAACAGGCCCGCTGGGACCTGCACACCTATCCAACACCCCCCCCCCACCCCGGTCCCTTTCCCCTGACGGCCCTGACCCCTATCCACACCCCCGGCCCCTAACAAGCCCCCTCGGGTCTCCCACGCCTATACAGTCCCCCTCTTTTCCCCATTCCCTGACCGCCCCCTCCCCCCCGAGAAACACCGCCCCATCCAACTGCCCTCTGCTCCCCCCTGCTCCCCGCCCCCTTACTCTACCAGAGCCAGCCACGTCGCCACACTGCCCAGCAGGAACAGCGGGCCAGAGCACTGGCGGTGCAGCGCATTGAGGCTGCGGGGGAGAGGGAACAGTGGCTAGGGTTCCAGGGACTAGCCTCCCCGGTTGGGAGCTCAGGGGCCAGGCACGACGGTCCCATGGGCTGGATGTGGCCCATGGGCTGTAGTTTGCCCACCTCTGTACTACAGTGATGATTGCCATATAAGAATCTAGACAACCCTGGATCTTATCTCAACCAAAAGGGCACAAGATGAATTAACAGCATTAAGAACTTTTGTATTCCCTCCTGAAAAAATACGTACGTTAAAGAGGGAAGATTCAGAGGTCAAAGTACACTGATGGTTCTCAAAACAGAAACCAAACTTTCTCTGTTTCCAACAGTTGGATCCAGATATGGTGGCTTGACAACATGGATCACCTAAACTGAAGCATAACATCAATGATTGTAGCTAAGAGCAACAATATTGATAAGGGTGTTCTTCACATGGGTGAAGGCAGTCCTCCTGAAGAGGAAAATTCAGCCTTTGAGAGAAAAGCAGCACACCGTCCCCTGCCATTTGAATTGCTGGCATACCAGGTACTGGGAGGCCTGTCTGGGAAAACCAGTATAGACTATGTCTAGTCACTCTTTGCCTTTCAGAGAACGTGGCCCAACACCACCACTGAAGAACAGGCCCAAGCAATCAGTGACTGATTTCTGATGCAAACAGAGCTGTCTTTGGCATCGGTCACCACTTGTGTCACGTTGAACAAATCAGAATGTAACAACCATTCCCTGGACTGAATCTTCTGTCTACTGAAATCATCAGTTGTTTAGGAGGGTTTCTCCAGATAAGGGAGATATACGTATTTAAATATTTTTTGGGGCCCAACATAGGACCTTTAATGGTTCCTTTCGTATGGGCTGACTCCGGGTGCACCTTGTTTGTTTAGTATGGAAGCAGTGGGTGCCATTAAAAAGTCAGCATTTACCAAGAGTTATCATCCAGTATTGTCCAAGATGACCACCATTTCCCCCTCTACTTAGGACAGGAGAGGTCAATCATAATTGTGGTAAATGTTAGTAAATACTGACATTTTAATAGTTTCCATTATAGCACCGCTGAATTGTCCCTGAGAACTTCATACATTTCAGAGTCCAACAAAACCTGTTCTGAGCCTCCAATACTGCTCTTTTTTCTAAGATGTTTATGTAAACACATATCTCTGACTTGGTCAGATTTAATGTCTGAGTTGGTGATGTAGGTGAACTAGCTATCCCAAGAGATTGACGTCTGTCAGAATACACTAGCAATTCCGGCTCTCAAGTCCTCTGAAAATGGTGATATCTTATGCATAATATTAAAAAAAGCTTGAGATTGTCCTGGTAAGGATGATTTTGTCCAAGTTCTATGGAAACTGAACGCCTTCTTTGTAGAAGGTGCAAGAGAGCTCTGGAGTGTACTCTACACAGCAGCTAACTCTGAGGCAAGAAACCAGAAAGACCCAAGAAAGATATTACTTGCACAAAGAAGAATGCTCCCATCTAGCTGAGCTGACCAAACTTTTGTTTTATTTTGCTCACTCTTGTGGAAGATTGGAAGGCCATTATTTGACTGCACTGAAATGCCTTGCCAGGCTGTTCTGTCTCTTGACTCCTCACTAAATAAAGTGCTAGTGCGTTTGATGAACATCAACTGTAGTTTAAGAATAAATTTTAGACATAATGTAGTTTGAATTAGCAAATTGCCCCAATATCAGATTCCTACTTCAACTTTATTCCTTATCTTTGCTACTATCACCACTATAATTTTGATGAAGATTCTTAACGTCATGGCCAGACCAAAGGTCAGAGTAATACATCGGACATGCTGAGATTAGAACAAACCTTAAGTATTGGTGACAATATTACTCAATGAGGCTATGCAAGTACTTTGGTGGTTGTATATTAGATAATCACCTGAATCGATGGATAGAAAATAGATTTTAACCACTCTATTTTGTAACAGCTTTTGTTTGCAAATTAGTTCAATCTTTCTAAACCGATTATTGGTCAGCTGTTTCCTGACTTCTTTTGGACAATCAAACAGAATACAGTGTTTGCTATCTATCTGATCTTGACAATTATTACTTATATGGATAGGAGATTGTGGTTTTAAACTCTGCCTCTCTTTCTCAAGTCTCCAAAGAGGCGTGGAGGGCATCCATTTTCTGGATACAAGATTTAATTTAATAAATGCTAGAACTTGTCTGTTATCACAAGTTACACAGAGACCACCCAACCCAATGATATACATTCCACTACGAGATGGCAAAGAGATACTGTCATTGTCTAGTCAGATGATGTATAGGTATTTCTGTGGAAAACTTTTTGATATTTCCTTTTGTTCTACTAGTGACAAAGATCTGAGAAAATATTCTTCTTTGGACTACAAGAAAAGGAAGCAATCTATGGTGGCCATTCTGAAATTCAGAATTTTGGTGCTACAAAGAGGCTTTGGACTTTTTGGTATTGTTAGGACCTTGCTGATAGCTTTGCATGGATTATCCCCAAAAGAGGAAAGGCTTTAAACATTGTTATTGGTGTGTACAGAGTGATTATAAGTGATTTGAATACCAGAACCTTAGGCAAACTGCTCTGCCGGCTACCACACTAGAATACATACCCTACACCTTTGTTAAATCCTAGAGGTAGTCCTGTCCTATGTCACGCAGGAAACTGGAGTCTAAATTACAATGTACTGGGATATTTCTGGCATTCTTAAATCTCATCCCCACATTAGAAAGTTTCCATTGATGCAGACTCATTACTATTCAAAGTTCTTTTTAGAGCCATAACAATTTTCTCATGCAAAGGATCATTCAGAGAAATATTGCCCTCTAGTGGTAGCAAAAATTTTCTTAGACTTGAAATAATAATGGCCCCAAAATGCCAAAAATTAAAACTCAAAACACAAACCAACACACCTTGAGCAACATTTATATAAGGGGGTAGGGCTTGCCTCAGATTTAATCTCAGATTTTAATGCAGAGTGAAACTTCAACATGAATATTTTTAAATATAAAAACATGAGTCAAGAATCATAATCAATAGGCCCAATTCTCTGCTTTAAACTTTCTAGTAACTTTAAAAGACTATGATAGAGCTCACATTCAGCTGAATAAAAGAAGCTTGAGGAGTACAGAAATTAGTTTACAAAATTCATTTGCCTCCCTAGAATAAACAGCCACCTCTCTCCTATGTGTCATCGAGAGAGGTGGCTGTTTATTCTAGCCACAGTCTCACTGTGAGGTGATGGAAAATCACCAGTATCACCTTTTTATAAACAGAAATACAATTATATGTCTTTCTGAATATGTTTCATGCCATTAAGTCATTGCAGTATCATAATATTCTCACTAGATGATGCTCTCCTACACACCTAAGCACAATGAAGAATACAGGAGATGACAGGCCACTATAGAGGCTACAGGAGCTTGATGCTCTTAAAGAAAAAGGGTCTACAGAGATTGCCAAAGTGAGATAAGGAGGATGGTGCACAAAAAAGGATTGTGCAGACCCTGGAGTAGGATGACTGTTAGGGTCAGGGAGGCAGAGATATTTGAAAAAAGAAAAGGAGTACTTGTGGCACCTTAGAGACTAACCAATTTATTTGAGCATAAGCTTTCCTGAGCTACAGCTCACTTCATCGGATGCATACTGTGGAAAGTGTAGAAGATCTTTTTATACACACAAAGCATGAAAAAATACCTCCCCCCACCCCACTCTCCTGCTGGTAATAGCTTATCTAAAATGATCACTCTCCTTACAATGTGTATTATAATCAAGTTGGGCCATTTCCAGCACAAATCCAGGTTTTCTCCATCTAAAGTGATCACTCTCCTTACAATGTGTATGATAATCAAGTTGGGCCATTTCCAGCACAAATCCAATCTAATCTCTGTAAATAGACTCAAAGAACATTCCTGTACCCTTTTCTGAAGCTGAAGCTCTAGACATGAAATCACGCAAGAATTGTTTAATCCAACAGGCCCACTTAATTTGCTAGCCTGATACCAGATGCAGAAAGCTTTAGATTAGCATACAAACTTGTTTCCCTTCCTGGTCTCAGGATGTCCCATTACAAGCTACGCAGTGTTCCACCATTATTTGCTTTGCTTTTTAGCCTCCCTCCTCCCACATTTAATTTGAGCAACATTTCTTTTCAGAAACTGCTTGTTACAGGCAGAACAACAAATGAAGAAAATTGTATCCAGAGGGGAATCCACAAGAGGGCTTTGAAAAGTCCTGTTTTACTATTGCTGTCTTTAATAGAATGAAAGGCAATTTATTCACTCACAACTGGCGAATGGTAAGTGCAGAAGTCACCAATTTGTTGTCTTAGACCTGACAAAATTCCACATTTAGGAGCCATGAAAAATTGCACGAGTTATGGGGCTACCATGTCTCAAGAAAGATGGTCACCAATCCCGTACAAAGGACTTGCTTTACCATGAAAGAAAAACTGTGTGAGAGAAGTAGTCAGATAAAAAGTAGATATGTATTCTAGTGGATTGGTTAATACAATTATTTCAATCTTTCTCTTTAACAAGATTAAATAAAAGGCAGCCTTCTAGACCCTAAGCAGAACGAATTTTCACAAGAAATAGTTATAGTCAGAAAAGACAGCTCATATTTTCATTTTCCATTAAAACACTGAGGCCTGGTCTACACTGGGCAGGGGGGGCAGGAGGGGGGAAATCGATCTAAGTTGTGCAACTTCAGCTACGTGAATAAAGTAGCTGAAGTCAACATACTTAGACCTACTCACTGAGGTGTCTTCACTATGGTGAGTCGACTGCTGCCGCTCCCCCGTTGACTCTGCCTGTGCCTCTCGCGGTGCTGGAGTACAGGAGTCGACGGGAGAGCGCTTGGGGGTGGATTTATCGCGTCTAGACTAGACCAGATAAATCAACCCCCGCTCGATCCATCGCTGCCCACCGATTCGGCGGGTAGTATAGACATAGCCTGAAAAAGGCCTGAAGACCAGATATTAAACCCAGGTTACCATAAGAAAATAAATATATTGTTTTGACAGCTTTAATTTCTTTTTAACCATTTGGATTTGGTGAAAAGAAATTCTAAGATGTTCAAATGTATTAAATACTTTTGCTAAAACAACAATAAAGCTCTTGATTTTCAGGAAGAGACTCTCTCAACAGTTGCTACAAAAGGTGTTTAAAGAGAAAAACATCTGATAAAACAATGTGATAAGACAATGTGCAAGTAAAATATAACCATCAAAATACAAAAGTCAATAGGAAACTACTTACAGATTTTTAATATCTACGGCCCCACGGAAAGCCTTCCTTGGAACTGCTTGAATTTGATTTTCACTGAGATCACTGCAAAAAAAAAGATGAAAGGAAACTTAAAAGTTGTTGTACATATTTTATCTGTACAAAAGAATTTTTGTAAAGGAATACCATGTAAGAAAATGATTTCAAAATGAATCCCAACCACTGTAATTCAGTCTACGCTCTTTATGAAATATATTTTATTATAGCAACTGACTTGTAATTAACTACAAAGAAGAAATCACATTTCTCATATTACTTGAGCTGCATAGCAATAAAAAGGTCCTCCATATAATATGTGACAAAAAAACACCATTTTTAACAGATGTGGTCAAACTGATTTTGCTTAATTTTGAATGCACTTAAACACTGAGTTCAAACGTTTGACTCAGAATTATGTTACATTCCACTGAAAGAAGACTGAAAAAGAGAAGAGCATGGACAGAGAGGAAAACAACCTGCTGAACACAGGAGTTGCCACATTGAATCAGACTTTCACTCTACCTAGACCAGTATACTGTGCAGATAGTGGCCAGTACCAGATGCTTCAGAAGAAGGTGTAGACAGTAGGCAGATGCCCTCACAACTTATCCTGATCTGTAATAATTGGAGATTGGCTTAAACCCTGAAGAATAAGGTTTAATATCCCTTCAAAAAATTTGTTCGCATTTACTGTATCCATTATCTATTTAAAGAGCCAACCCCTTTTGGAACTTGCAAAACTCTGCCTGAACAACTTCCTGCTGAAATGAGTTCTAGAAAACCAGAGTAAAACTGAAGCAGCGAGCAGAGAGAAAAAGACTGGATAAACAGCAGAGAGGGGGAAGAAAAATTCTAGTGGAGCTTTTGGAAGCTGTTCTTTCCTTAATATAAATTGTACACCAGCTCAGGCTTCCCATCAATAGAAAACAGAGTTGAGGAACTCGAACTAGTTTTGTGAACCCCCAAAACAGCACGAGGAATTCACAAAACCTCACACTTCTTAAGGTTTGTCCATCTCCAGATTTTAAACTACTACAAAGTTTATATTCATATAACTTGCCCTGAAAGACAATCCTATATGTATATATCGCAAGTCCTTATCCAATTCGTTATCAATTTAAGGAAAGGAAGGAAAAAAGCTATATTTATTTGCTAAATCTGCTGTCCTTGGCGCATCTATTATCAAAGCATATCTAAAAGTAGGCCCTGCTAACTATTACTAAGAGTGTGTGAAAAGAGAGAACCTGTGAGCTGTGATTTAATTTTCAAGTCACTTATGTAATTTTGAAAATGGAATATGACTGCATTGGTCTGGTGATAAATTCAATGACAAATTCAATTCATTCAAGGAATGAAATAGTGATCTTCAGCTGTAGTTACGATAACTTGATGTTACAGCCTTCTCTAAGAAATTATATTATAATCATAAACAGAGCATATCTATATTTACATTTCTCTTTAGTTGACGAATTTTATATGAATACAATCTTCACTTCTCCAACATATAAGAAGGGAAGTTAGCAATAACAATTCTTGTCATGCTAAAGTGACAGGATATAATCTATCTCCATGTAATTGCAAGAAACCATGGCCACATACACATATAGAAAAGGAGTACTTGTGGCACCTTAGAGACTAACCAATTTATTTGAGCATAAGCTTTCGTGAGCTACAGCTCACTTCATCGGATGCATAAAAGTGGAAAATGCAGTGAGGATGTTTTTATACACACAGACCATGAAAAAATGGGTGTTTATCACTTCAAAAGGTTTTCTCCCCCCACCCCACTCTCCTGCTGGTAATAGCTTATCTAAAGTGATCACTCTCCTTACAATGTGTATGATAATCAAGGTGGGCCATTTCCAGCACAAATCCAGGTTTTCTCTCCCCCAACCAACATTTCACACAAAGATGGACTACAAGCCGTCAGGAACACTATCCCCGATAATGTCGGGCAAACCTGGTACATGTACATTGAGCAAACTGGACAGTCTCTACGTAAAATAATAAATGGACACAAATCAGATGTCAAGAATTATAACATTCATAAACCAGTTGGAGAACACTTCAATCTCTCTGGTCACGCGATTACAGACATGAAAGTTGCGATATTACAACAGAAAAACTTCAAAACCAGAGTCCAGCGAGAGACTGCTGAATTGGAATTCATTTGCAAATTGGATACAATTAAGTTAGGCTTGAATAGAGACTGGGAGTGGCTAAGTCATTATGCAAGGTAACCTATTTCCCCTAGTTTTTTCCAAACCCCCCCCCCCCCCGTTCCTCAGACGTTCTTTATAAACCCCGGATTTGTGCTGGAAATGGCCCACCTTGATTATCATACACATTGTAAGGAGAGTGATCACTTTAGATAAGCTATTACCAGCAGGAGAGTGGGATGGGGAGAGAAAACCTTTTGAAGTGATAAACACCCATTTTTTCATGGTCTGTGTGTATAAAAACATCCTCACTGCATTTTCCTCACTTTTATGCATCCGATGAAGTGAGCTGTAGCTCACGAAAGCTTATGCTCAAATAAATTGGTTAGTCTCTAAGGTGCCACAAATACTCCTTTTCTTTTTGCAAATACAGACTAACACGGCTGCTACTATGAAACCTGTCATTATACACATATAGACACCAGTTGCTGATTCTGGGTATTACAGTTAAAATATACACATGAATTGACAAAGTTGAAGATGTGTATTACAAATTTGAAATTAAAAATTCACACAAACAATTAATGGCCAAAATCGGTCTCTTGTTAACTGAGACGGGAGTCTCCACACACCTCCAGGCACCTACAAATGTCTGGTCAGGCAGATCACTCCACCAGCAATATACTCAGCAATTCTGCTTTTCTGTGAGAGGGAGAATTGAGAACACAGAATTTTTTTCTGCTGGGCCCACACATCAAAGATATCAAATTTCATGTACTGAGGCTGTGTACCCTAAAGTACCCTGCTGAATATGCTAAATTTGAAGCTTAAGGTGCTGGGTTGCAAAGGCTGCCAAGCCTGCTGATCTGGGCTCTTTCTAATGCCATCCTTATATGTGGTAGGAATAGTTAGGTGGGTAGAACACATTTTCAAGAGGTTCATAAAAATCAATTAGATGATAGGAATGTTCTTAGAATTATATTAGTAACAATACTTATATGTTTTGGGGCTCTTTTTTAAGAATGAAGTTTCAAATCTACTGTCAGAAAATTATCTTATTTTCAACAAAGCAACAAGTGAATATACTGGGAAAGTTTTCAGTATTTATGTAATGTTTCAAGTTTACGTCTTCTCACATTAAACAACTTCTCTCATCATTGGGATAACCTAACAAAAATAACTACAAAGGCTTAACACAAGTGATTATTTTTTAATTCCTTCAAATACATTGCTGTAAAATCAGTTGCCTTAAATGGAGGTACTCCTGATGTACACTGAAAAACGTTGGAGGAAATTCAGGCTCAATGTACAGAAAAACAGACAACAACTTTTTAAAAGGCTAATTTTAACTAAGCTTATTCAGAACTGAAAAAGAACTGCAAATTATAAGCTAAAAGTTTTGAATTCGAATATATTTATGTCTATTAAAACTGATATACATCACACTACATTAACCAATCATCCTATCATTTCTTTCTAGGACTTTCAATACAGTCTATGGATGGTAACCAGGGGATACAGAAGGCAGACTGCACAATATTTATGCTACAACCATTTTTGGTTGCTTTTGTAAGTAGCATCTACATTCTAAATAAAGAAAGCCAGTCTCCATCACCTATTGGTCAACTTCTCCCACTGGCATCTTTGTGCTTTCTTCTATGCCATCCCTTACGTACGGAATGTCCTTCCTGAACTAACCCATAGTGTCACCACCCTGTGCTACTTCAAATCCCTCTTCCAGACCAATTTCTGCTGTGATGCCTACAGTATTTTCCCAAATAGAAACAACTAGGTGGTTGGCAGGGACTTCCAGTATTTATTTCATTTGTGTGTTACACATATCATAGAATCATAGAATACCAGGGTTGGAAGGGACCTCAGGAGGTCATCTAGTACAACCCCCTGTTCAAAGCAGGACCAATCTCCAACTAAATCATCCCAGCCAGAGCTTTATCAAGCCTGACCTTAAAAACCTCAAAGGAAGGAGATTCCACCACCTCGCTAGGTAACGTGTTCCAGTGCTTCACCACCCTCCTAGTGAAATTTTTTTTCCTAACATGCAAACTAAACCTCCCCCACTGCAACTTGAGATCATTACTCCTTGTTCTGTCTATCTTATAGTTAACAAAACAAAACCCCTTATTCGAAACTGTCTAGCTGTGAGAATAACTGGCATGTGTAAAGAAATCTTCTTATTGTTCCCTTTTCATCCCTTTTCTGCTTATTTTCACTGTTTGTTACACCCATTGTTGCATTTATACTGCAGGCTCTTTGGGGCAAGGCTTGTCCTTTTATTCTGTACAGTAACTCATCACTTAACGCTGTAGTTATGTTCCTGAAAAATGCAACTTTAAGTGAAACGATGTTAAGCGAATCCAATTTCCCCATAAGAATTAATGTAAATGCGGGGGGGTTAGGTTCCAGGGAAATTTTTTTCACCAGACAAAAGACTATATTAGATACACACACACACACACACAGTATCAGTTTTAAACAAACAATTTAATACTGGTTTCAGAGTAGCAGCCGTGTTAGTCTGTATTCGCAAAAAGAAAAGGAGTACTCGTGGCAGCTTAGAGACTAACAAATTTATTTGAGCATAAGCATGCGATGAAGTGAGCTGTAGCTCACGAAAGCTTATGCTCAAATAAATTTGTTAGTCTCTAAGGTCCCACAAGCACTCCTTTTCTTTTTAATTTAATACTGGTACACAGTGATGATGATTGTGAAGCTTGGTTGAGGTGGTGAAGTCAGAGGGTGAGATACTTCCCACGGAATGCCTTACTGCTAAATGATGAACTAGCAATTGGCTGAGCCCTCAAGGGTTAACTCATTCTTGTTAATGTAGCCTCACACTCTACAAGGCAGCACGAATGGAGGGAGGGGAGACAGCATGGGAGACAGAGACACACACCGTGTATGTGAGAGAGAGAGATGTGCATTGCCCCTTTAAGTACACTGACCCAACTCTTAAGTACACTGCCTTTTTAAGTAGATCAGCAAGCTGAGACCGCAGCTGCTGCCAGGAAGAGCCCTCCGTCCTGAGCCCTGTCGTGTGTCCCCCCCTGCTCTATGGAAGATGGGGTAAGCGGAGTGCAGGAGCAGAGGGGAGGGAGACATCCTGACATTAGCCCCCTTCTTCCCCCCCCACTCCCACCCTCCACACACGGCAAGCAGGAGGTTCCAAGGCAGAGGGCAGGAGCAGCACATGCCAATGGGGGAGGGATAGCTGAACTGCAGGCAATTGATAGCCTGCTGGGTGGCTGCTGCACAGGGAACTTAGGGGAGTGGGGAGCTGCTGGTCCACCCTGGTTCCAAGCACCCACCAGCTAGCTGCAACGGGCTGCTCTTCCTGCAAGCAGTGGACAAAGCAGGCAGCTGCCAAACGGCATTATAAGGGAGCATTGCGCAACTTTAAATGAGCATGTTCCCTAATTGATCAGCAACGTAACACTGAAACAACGTTAACCGGGATGACTTTAAGTGAGGAATTACTCTATTTGTATGTCACCTAGCACAATGGGTTCCTTAATCCAGCAATCAGAAGGAATTCTGGGTGGGGCCAATGGGACTCTACTGCTCCTCTCATGTGGGTTTACATTACACACTGGTTGCCATTTAAAAGCTAGTATGTACTTACCACATAGGAGCACAAGAAGTAACTGTTCAGACCTTCAGGCCAGGTGTACACTACTGATCTATATCGGTATAACTATGTTGCTCAGAGGTGTGAAAAATCCACACCCTGAGCAACGTATTTATACTGACCTAATCCTTTGCGTAGACAGTGCTCATCAACACAGCTATTGCCTCTCCGGGAGGTGAATTAACTATGCTGTGGAAGAAGCTCTCCCACTGGCATAGGAGCATCTCTGCTAAAAAGCTATAGCAGTGCAGCTGACAAGCCCTTACTTATGGCAGAATAGGAATTAATTGGGGTAACTTTGGTTGACTTTTTAATGTAGACCTCTCCACTTCATATGGGTCTTTACTATCGTTGCTGTGATTGTTTACTACACAGTAGGCTGCAATCAGCGATGGTTGGGGTATACTGTTGATTACAAAAGAAACAGGGGTGTTCTGTGTCCTTGGCCAGTATTTTCCATTCCTGTACTGTTGTACAGCATGCAGTCCTTGTTACAACGAGGCAGCATTTTAGTCATTCTGTATGTACTTTACATAGTTTGTGAAGCCTCTTGGGATCCTTTAGAATGAAAGGGGCTTGTGAAGAGTGTACAAACCCTGCACTGGAAAGGAAGGGGTTAAACAGCTGCTTAAAAGGGGAAGCAGAGTGGCTCACTGGCAGACAGACAGACACTGGAAGTGAGCTGACCTCCACGCTGAGCTCCTGAGAGTGTCAGAAGTGGTCTTGCTGCCGCAGGCCTGGCCAAGCCTACAAAGCAGGCACCTGTGACTCTCTGAAGATCAGAGATTTTATCTTTATGTTTTTGTTCTTTACTTTACCTTGTGGGAAGAGAGGGGACTGGTAGGAAGTGATCTAGAGAGGCTGCCCCATAGCACCTGCGGGTGCAGGATTTAGCTGCCTACCTCTGGATCCCAGTGGAGAGGGTGGGCCCAGGCTCCCCTATCAACCCCTAAAGAGAAAGAATGCTACACTGGCTTACCTTGATGCAGGGAACCTAGTTGGGGGGAGAAGACTCTGAAGACATGATAGGAGATCCTGACCCAGGGGAGGAGCCCTGAGGCCTCCTGGTTAATCCTGAAGACTCCCCCAGTTATTATACATACCCCTTTATACATACCCCAAACAGGACAGACTTGAATACGTGACCTGGCCGGATGGCAGAATCACTGGAAGAACTGACCACCACAGTGCAGAGCAGTAGTAGGAAAGAGGGGTACCCAGGAGGAAGACAGCCTGCCACACCCCTACCTGACAAGTAGGTGGTGCCAGTGGTGAACATCCCCCTTCACAGGGCTCCATAAGGGTACAATAATACCATAAACTAGTAAAACAAGTGGACATCATGGGTTCAGAAGTATAAACCTGAACTTAAGAGAGAGGGGGCATTTACCTGTTCCAGAAATGAGGATATCAATCTGGGCATTTTACAATAAAGGGACACTCCCACTGAAACAAATTATTCTGCAGCAATATTACAGCCCTATAGTTTACACAAAAGACAGTGTATCTATGAAACAGTATTAACAATTCAAGGATGAATGATACAAGTGGAGAAATTAACAAATAATTGTATACAATTGGAATGAAAATAACACAGTAAATTGCAGTAAACTCTTTGCCACAGGGTGTAATGAAACAATATTCAAACCCTATGATAAGTTCAGATGATGTGTAGCAAATCCTATTTGCCCCATGAGCCTCTTCCAGATAATTTTTTCACAGTTCTGTTTAGCAATTTGTAGAGAGGGGATATAATCCACATTATTAGGCCAGTTTCTGAGTTCCATAAGAAGGCTTTGCCCCTTTATAATATGTACTCAAGTAACTGCAACTTTGCGGGTTTAATCTATCACACGCACTTGGCTTCCACAGCTCCTCCAATAACACTGTGTTTGATGTACCCCTTCTTAAGGTATTAGCAAACAACTGTTTCATCTATATTCCAAGAGCCAGTGTAACAACATGTAACTTTAGCACTTCTTTAGTGGGGGGGAGAGGGGAAGCCCACAACAATGATATTCTGGAGACACATGAGCAGGCCTGTTTTAATGGTTTGTTTGTTTTAAGTTTAAATATGGTTCAACTGCGTGAAGGGAATATGGCCAAAAACTTTGCTGGTTTGTGTTATTTTGATTGTACCACCCCCCACTCCCAAAATCAACAAACAACCCCCCCCCCCCAACTATAAATACACACACACCAGAAACCTCTGAATTTTTGTGTGCTTTACTTGGGACTTCTCCTGAATTTCTGCCCTGCTACACAGACCCTTTGAGAATCTGACCTCCATTTTTTGCACCCACAAAGAAGGTCAGATTCAGGCTGGTCTCAAAATCAGACCCTAAATGTGCAGAACCTGAATAAAAATATCCTTGAGCAAATATGAAACAACATATTCTACCAAAAATTGAAACTAAGGCATTTAGACAGTAAAACTGAATGGCTAATTTATTTGTTTTTATGTTGATATTTCAGAGCATACTAGTAAATGAGGTGTAGTATATTTTGTAGATGTACCTAGAGAAACTCATTTAAAAAACAAACAAATCTTCTATTAAATTTTTTAGGGAAAATGGAGCTGGACTGCTGGGTTTTTATTTATAAGTATTATTGGGTTTGAGTTTGGTGTGGTGGGAAGCAATTTTACAGCAAAATCTTGCTACCACTTGTATTTCAGACCTGTTTAATATGCTCATCTGTTCTCATATAAAAAACTGAAGATATTTGTAGGTGTTTTTGTTTTCCTAGTGATTCTAAGGATAAAGTCACTGTACAACCTAATATAAATTAATCTGATATACTGCATCAGCTCTTAGCAAATGAAGCCAATACTGCATTGCAGCTGTTTTATTACCCACCACATATAGTTTCTAGTTGAGTATCCCATTAACCTTAAAAGCAATGCTATTATTTTAATTTTATAAATTAAAATAGCAATGTATAATATCTATATCATGCACTGTTAAGATTGGATCCATTTTTGTGTGTGGGAAAACTATCGTTCAATTTGATGCAATAGATCTTTTGTAGATGGCAAACCTACTTCTAAATTTAATTAGTGGTAATTTTATTTTCCTCCATGGCTTACAGTCTGACCATTGATATCATAAATCTGTACTGCCATCTTCTACTTTGTGAAGTACTGAGTAATGGAAAATGAGTAATGTGTCCTGATTTTAAAGGAAAAAGAAGAACTACTGAGTCAGATAGGAAGCACTGAAAACAAGACATTTATTCAGTTTTACAAATCAGTTCAAAAAATGCCTATCTTGTGCCCTTGGTCCTTTCATAATTATTTAAAAACAGACAGACATCTATGCATTATGCCATAGATCTACTTTATCTCCTACTGGAAAGCAAAAAATCAAACCTATATATTCTTCATGAAATATATTATATTGAACCACATGCAGTCTATATAATGAGATTATACAGGGATGAAGTATGAAATAATATTTCTGATTTTCATAAATTTAAGATAATGATCACACAACTTACAAAAGCTGAAGTGGAACAGAAGCATAAGTGACTTTTTGTTAGTTCAGTCCAGAGAAGTTAAAGTATCTAGTGGTGAAGGGTGGAATAAACCAGGTAATGGTTGCAGTATTTGTAGGAGGGATTTAGGAGGGAAGGAGGACAGGGGATGGGTGTTTATCAGTATACCATTCTGAAGTGCAGTTACCATATTTGTGAGCAGACCTACTTCCCCTCACATATGTTCCAATATCCAGCTCCCATTGGCTGCCTATTTTATTTTGTCACATTTCCTAGAGGTGGTTCTCCTAAATCAAACACATTTAAGACCTTATTCCTTGCACATCGTGTAGTCCTGTCAATCTGTGTGAATTGGATGTAAAACTCTACCAAATTGGAATTGCAGTATTTTACATCCATATTGTACTGATGTAAATAATTAGTTCAAGGCAGTGGAGAAACGGGCCCACTGGATCGAAATGCTCTACTCTGAGTTCAGCTAACCACAAAATAGCCTTATTTGAAATGTATCAAATTCTTCCTTAGAAAACAATATATCAAAAGATTTAATGCATAATTTCTTACCTCTCTATAAACAGACAAAACTACTACAGATGAATAATGTGAAATACATATCGTTCATTAGACAAGCATCCAAGACACACTCTCTTATTAAATCTAATTGAATTCTACAATCCTTTGTGTACTCTAGTTTGGTGCAAAACCATACTCTAAATGCTGACGGGGCCCATTCAGCTGCTTGGTTAAACATACTGACTGGTAAAAATAAAAACCACCCTGGTCTTACATTTTACAACACCATACTGATTTATAGTTACTGCCAGCAACATATATGAACAAACAAAAAAAACCCCTAAAACAAAATAATAAAGCAGTCAAAAATTAGTAGAATGGGGATTTCCCTTAAATTATTTAACAAATAATCCACTATATAAATTTGGCTCTGGGATTTACACTTGTAATAGAGTATGGGTGAAAGAACCATAATGTGGTATAGCAAAACAAACAACACTTGCTTTTTATAAATGAGATATGCTTAATTAGTTGTTTATAATAAGCATTATTTATTCATTCCCAAACTAAAACATTTGTGTATTTCTGCATATTTATACATAACTGATCCAATCGTTAATGGTCAGGTAATGATTGCTCCCACGATCCATTTCTTTCTCATGGCTAGAGAGGATTATTGCAGTGTAGTCTACATGGAACTGAACCTTAAATCAATCCAGAATTTACGCTGATCGAGAATGCAGAAGTCTACTTATTAAACTATTCTGCCCTGTGGCAGTACATGAAACCTGTGCTCCGTAATCTGCACTCCCTATTGGTTTCTGGATTGAATTTAAGGTGTTTATTTATAAAGTCCTATATAGCCTCAGATCTTCTTACTCCAGGGACAATCTATCAGAAAGGTAGGCACACTTGGGTGGCAAGACAGTTTGAAGTACCCCAGGGGACTGTCTGTGACTCCATGTTAAGGTTGTTATAGGCTTGAGGAGTTTACACTTGATAGTTGATTGGTGAAATCTAAGTACAGAACTCACAACTAATATGGGGTTTGTGCCCTGCTTCGTGTCAGTCTGCCCTGAGGTTGGTACCCATGTCTTTGAGCCACTGCAGGACAGACTGACACGCCCTCAGCTTTGGAACAAGCTTTTCTTCAAAAGAGATTAGGATGGATAACTGGAAGGTAAGTGAGAGCTTGTGCTTATCCCATATGCTACAGGAATAAGCATATGATCCAAAATCAGCTCTGATTTGTTGACCTTCTGGGAATACTGCAAGGTATACTGTGAGAGCTACTTCAGAATTGGGCCTTTGAGGGGAAACAGATCTGTGGGGGAGAGTGAAGTCGCAGGGGAGTTTTGTGTTCTTCTGACTCTGATTTGATTTCTTAAAGTAATTTATGGCAGAGTGTCTAATGGTGCTGGATAGATGCTATTTTTCTACATTTGAGAGAGAAAGAAAGAGAAATAAAATAAATGTCCTCTACTCCATACTGGGTTTTCTGTCCAGTGAAGACTTTAGACTGGGTCTTATTGCTTTAGTCTCTCTATTCACTGCCACATAAAACAAGAAAACTATCTTTCCTAACTATTTCATTGTAGGAAGGAATCTGGTCTAAAAGCCTTTTTATTGCTATACAGGCATTCTTTAGCGACATTACATTTTATTGCATTAGAGTAACTTTTTTTTTTTAAAGAATTGTTTTCAAGACTGTATAGTGTGATACAAAGAAACAAGAACAATTACCAAGCACCGAGAAGCTATTAAAGCATTATACTGCTGTATAAATGCAAGGAGAGTAAGGAGGATAGAACATTTTCTCTAAAATTAACAGCTCAGGTGAAGACTGAAGTGAATCTATTAAAGCATATTTGGAGTTTAACTTTCCATCGTGGTACAAGGTAGATCACATTGTAACACATCCTTAATAAACATTTGTTTATATATAATCTGTATTGTGACCCTGTTTTCTCTGTGCCTGTCATGCAGCAAATATATTACAATATATAGTACATAAAAGTACCTTTCCTATCAAAGCCTATTAAATTAGGCTTATCCAGTTAATTGTTCAACACTGACAAGTTGGACTCTAGATCAGTGGTTCTCAACCTTTTTTCATTTGAGGACCCGTAAAAAATTTTGAATGGAGGGGTGGACACCTTTGGAAATCTTAAACACAGTCTGCAGACCCTCAGCGGTCTGCAGACCATTGGTTGAGAACCACTAGACAGTCAATGTATGCCAGCTCTCAGTACAGCATAATCTATTTATGACATTACTCTTACAGTCAAACAACTTCTGATTCCTTATTATTTCCAGGCCTTGCTATTTGGCATGTACAGACCAGCTAAGGCAAACACAAAGGAAAATAGATGTTTATCAAGTCATTCTGCAGACAACTGATAAGATAAGTGTAGTTCTAAGAAATGTGATTCTACTTTTCTCTGTTAAATACATTGCTTATCAGCGGCAATAGGATTAGTTTTTGGTTTTCAGAAAATATCCAGTGAAAATGTTCTTCTCCAAAATGGAGACAGGAAAGGAGTAAATTGCTTTCAACAATGTTTTGTTGATATTCCACATGGCAGCAGCATCTATCTCATTTGCCAAAGATAAAACAACAAATGATACGCACTAGCGTTAACACCACAGAATTATTCTGTAAATCATCAGTACTGCCCATAACACCATCTTGCACTTCTAAAGTGCTTACCATTTGAGGATTAAAATCTCACAATGCCTCCATAAGAGGTAGATATTATCCCTCTTCAGAGAAGGGAAACTGAGGCACAATGTTTCAGTAACTTGCTAAAGATCACAGAACAAATGAGAAGAAAGGTTTAGGGTAGATCACAGGCCCTCCAATTCCCTGTTCTGTGCTTTATTCACTACACTGGTTCTGCCATGGATTTGCCAGAAAATCATAGTCAGTCAATTTAAACATTCCTCTGCTATTTCAGGATTGCTCCTACCACAAATATTATAGTGCTCTGTCCAGCTGAGTGATAAATATTGCAAATAATAGCACTTCCACCACTTTAATTTGGAGAACTCCAAGATACAATAAATCTCAGTCAGAAAGGGGTTTTTTCCACCTAAAATTCAGCTTTAACTTTCCTCTTCATTTTCGTCTCATTTCATTTTTAAATTATACCCCCTTTCGCTACCCTAAATTCCCCTCAATCTTTCATGTTTAAACCATTCAGATTCTTGCCATCCATTTGTAAATCTGTATTTGAACACAACTAATGTACTACCATTTGTAAATAATATTGTATTATTGTAAACAGTAGATCTGTGTATTGCTCTTCTTGGAGGCCAAGGCAATAGGTTGCATACAACATATAAAAATTGGAATATGAGGCTTTGATTAATAATATTATAGCCTGTTTGCCATCACAGTTTAGCAATACTGTGCAAAAATTCCTCCAATACTGGCACTTGGTGTTGTGCCACAAATATCAACATTACAATAATTAATATCAACAATTTATATTTCTGTTGTCACTCCAGTAACAGTTTGGTTCCTGGATTCTCATAAGAAATAACACAAACCATATCTGTTCACAGAACCAAGTCTTGATGAATTTACAATCCATGAAGAATGAAAATGATATCAGAGTAGTACCAATTCTTTTGCATTTTTATAGGTTCATATTTAGATTCTGGAATGAAGCAAAACCTCCCATCTCAGTCTTGCCATGAAAGCCAATCTATTGACCACAGAATCAATTCCATCCTGAAATGTCTCCAAAAGTGCACTTAAATCAATTTGTTACAAAGGCTTTGCATAAAATTATGCATGGAGAAAATATATTTTGTTTTAATATAAAAATAATTACCTAAGCAGACTCACCACTCTTACTTCATTACAATACAGTACCTTAGCATGACAAATGCTAATTGTAAAAATAAAACAAGAGCGTAAACAGGACCACACATGTACATTACTTGGGTCTTAGCAATTATTTTTTTGAAAAGACAAATAGTCTTTTCTTCTGAGTAGTCTACTCTTCTACTAAATTAATATGTAACGCTGTTGCTTTAGGACTGTAAGAAAAAAAGTTACAACTTGTAATTGTTCTATTAATAGGATGTCAGAGAATGAGACCACCCACAATTTGAAAGGGAATTACAATACTTCTTCAAACTTTGGCTTCAATGCAATCCTTTTTCAGGAAAAAAGTTTTTTGAGAGGACTACTTGAAACTCTTAAGAATAAAATAAAATAAAATAAAATAAAAGATTTGTTCTTTATCCCCCATAGAGAAAGTCACACTGGTCAAGTTGATAGAGGTACAGTAGTTGAATGACAGTTATTGACTTCAGGTTGTCATGCATTTGTAATCAAAGTGCAGTTCCTGTAAGGATTGGTGAGATAACAGCACAGCTGTGAAGTGTGAGGGGACTGTTGACCTATAACCTTCTCTCCTAGCATGCAAATTGACTTTTAGCAATATGGACAGAAAGTTTTGTTTAAATGTTTCAAAGAATACAATTTATTTCAATTCATGTATTCTACAGTCACATCCCTCTCTTTGTATATTACTATTTTAATAACAACACTATTAAGGGTTTATTTTCTGTGAGACAAAGCAATTATTTTTATTTTTGGGGGGGGGGGATCACATACAAATGTAGGTTTTAGTTTGCATTCCTTCTGAAGGTTACCCAATTCAAATTCATTGTTTGAAATTACTAGCTGAACAACCCTAAAATTGCAACAACAACAAAAAAAAAAAAAAAAAAAATTTCATCCTGAAATAATCTGAAAATGTGTATCATAAAAGACTAGTGTGCTTGCACTATAGCTGCCACAAACCCCACACAACCTACTTATAACTGTAACACAGAACCACAACAGATTTGCAAATGTATTTGCCTCCCCAATCACTAAAACTGTGTAGAATGAGAGGGGGTCTTGCCCAGTCGACTTGCAAAAGTGCAAAGTGAGAGGCTGTTCCTTGAGAGTAGCTAGGAATGCTGTTCAGGCTACCTTGGTCTATCAGCAGAAGGTGGGATAGGATTTTGCCAATCCTAACTGCTCGTACCCCACATCTATTTCAGAGGTGAAGCTAAAGGAATCAAAAACATTCAAATCTATGTATCAGATTTGATGGTTTAGACCCCAAAATGACAAGAACATGCATTTTATTATGGAAAAAAATGATTATTTGCATGTGGATTTTTTTCTTTCTTCACCTGTGATTTTTTTCCTACATACTCACATTTTAAGTTAAGATGGTTTTGCAACGTTTTATTAATTGACTGATGTTCTTAATATTTTACCTATTTCCTCTCTGAGCTGCAGGTTGGGAAGAAAGACAAACAAATTTTTAAAATGTATTATCCATTATTTCAGATAAGGCCCCAAAGTATGAGTTCTTTATGATGATCAATCAGGAAGAAGTGCAGAAGCTTTCAGATCTTTCCAGTTCAAATCAACTTCACATAGGTGGCTTCAGTGCCTAGTTTTTGCAGTACCATCAGATGAGAGAGAATTTAAAATCAGATTACAGGTGGATTAAAGAAATATTGCCAGATGAATTTCCAGCCTATATCTAGCATATAATTTGCCAAAAGAAGTGAAAGAACCATTTGGGGGTGTTTTTTGATGTAGTCCTTACACACTAAAAGTGTGAGACAACAAACTAGACTTGCCAAGAGACAACTAGATTTTGAAATACCCATTATTACTGTTGCCTGAAACAACAGCTCTTTGTAGCAAGAGTTGGAAGCAGCCAATTTGTCTTCAATATTTAATATTGTTTCACCTGCTTTGAAATGGAAACTGCAAGCACTTTAAGGAAATGATTGAAAGGTTGTCTGGTTTGCTGTCTAATTTCATTCTATATTCTGTAACCCTGTATCATCTGGTGAAACACTGTTTTGTAACTTCCTGAAACATTGTGAATCACAACAGTTATCCCTAAACTCATTCCAACAACATATGAGAGGGCACAGGGGATATTTTTCCTTCAAGTGCAGGCCTAAAATATTCAGCTAAACAGCAAGCTGAAGATTTATGAATGCTTTTTAAGATATGCAGTAAAACCTACTTATCACTCAAGGCACAGGAAAAATTTGCTGCTAAAAAGGAAATGATCTCCTAATAAAGGTGCAGTAGAGTTGTACTCACTATGATTAGGGCTACTTTGGGATGGCCTTTTTTGATGAGAGTTGCCAATTAAGTTTAAGTTACACTATAATATATGTAAAACATTAATGGGGTTCAGCCTATCTAATTATTTTTAGATTTCTATTAACAATTATTATGGTTGTTACTGATTGTACTAACAATATGATAGACACAATGTAAACTCAAACGTTTCCACCCTGAAGATATTACTATATCATTATGCCAAGAACATTTGAATGTAGCCACCACTTAACTGAAACTGCAAAATAAATGAGTAACAACCACCACCACTATTGATTAGTAAAACAATTTATCTTTTGTGTGTTTCTTGTACTTCAGATGCACAGATCTGTAATTCAGTCTAAGTTTTGAAGAAAAGAGCAAATTGTTCAGGGAATTTAGTGCACGCTAACGATATGAAATAGTATGGCTAGAGAGCTGCATCACCATGCGGAGAATCAGAATTTAGATATTGATGCTGGGAGCACTGCAGAGATAGCACACTCTGTCCATTAAAATAAGAACAGTAATTCATTCTGTCCATCTCTGGTGACTATTTAGATGGAAGTTAAAGAATTCATGGCACTTCTAAACAATAAAAAGGAGATCCTCGACCAGAGAGGGAGCTGATGCACACTTTCTAAATTAATGAGACTCAATTAGGAATGCACTCAAAACAAAAACCTGGATCAGAACATCCAGGTTTCAGATCTGGATTTTCAGAAATTCAGATCTGGATTTTATGGCTTGGGCAAATTCTGAATCCTAATGTCCCTGCCTAAGCTTGTGGAACACATTCAGTGGCAACATGGTCATTGCACTAACTATAACAAAATTATATTAAAGAGCTGTGGCATAACTCATCTATTTAGTGATAGCTTTGTATTAGGTCCTATGTCTTTCTATCTTTGCCATATTTATCATGTTCTTGTCTTGCTGGATTACTCAAATGTAGTCATTTGCACAAACATTTTTCTTTGTCCTATCTTCTCTCTCCAGTAAGTTTTTAACCAGTAGTCTCTGCTGTCATCGCCCAGACTAGTACACACTGATGGTTCAGACAGGACAGTGTAAGTTAAACATATGAATGAGCTGCATGTCAATTCAACACAGTGAGATCAATGACACACTGTTTTTGATATTCCCCTCAGGCAAAGGTAAATCGTACTTTAACCAGGGGAATCATGCACCCCTCGCAGCCTCAGGCTTTGTCTGGGCCAGCAGGGTAAAGAAACCTTTAATTCTTTCTCATCCCCATCCCCCCTGGCGCCCTCAGTAACCTTGTGACCTCAGCGGGGGGTCTATCTAGTGCACACTAATATCAAACCCAATGGCCAGATGGAAGGGTGTGGCAGAAATCCACTGGCTGCTGCACAACTGAGGGAGAGTTTATAAACCCTTTCCCCTTCCCAAGGCATCATTTCACTCCCAGAAGGAATGGTTCCCTCCCCCACTTAGAATTATATTGGCACCAGGTTCTGGATGTGCTGTGGGTGAGATACCAGTCATCTTTGGAAGCTAGGAAGAAACTTTTCTGTCATTTTCAAGATGGGGCTGGGGGAGAGGTGGGTGTTGTTGTTGCTGGGGGTGGGGGGGGGGGGGAGAGGGAGTAGGTTGCACTTACTTCCAAGCAGCCCAGAGATCTGGTGGGTAGGTTTGTTTATTAAGATGTTCATATTGTTGCAGTTTGGCAGGTGTCCAGTACAGATGCTCCTTCAACAGAAGGTACTGCTCTGTGACAAACCAAAACTAGAATCAGGTTGAGAGGAGAGCATCTTCAAAGGAAGAGGGTAAAAGGGGGTGGTGTGCCTTAACATTTGGTACAGAGAAAGCCCACTCTCTTTCTCCATACCCTCTTTTTGAATTGAGGGTAAGAAGGAACCCGGACTAACTCAAGGGTTTGGAAGGTGGGACTGAGCTAGGGGTAGCCCTCCCCAAGGTGGTATGGATGATAGATGGAAGGTTGATCTGCACTGGATGAGTTATTGCTGAATAGTTTCTTAAATACTTTAATAGAACTGCAGCCTAGTTAAACTACATGAACGGTGTCTTGTCTTGTCTTTCTTCCTGTAGCATATGGGATAAGCACAAGCTCTCGCTTACCTTCCAGTTATCCATCCTAATCTCTTTTGTGTGTGTAGAGTTCCCATCACCATGGCATCTGAGTGCCTAGCATCCTAGTGTCACCTGATACACTGACAGATTTAAGAGTCTGCAGTGCCCTCAACTTCCCTTTTTTTCCCCCAGACCTGATGAAGAAAAGCTGCAAAATCTGATAAAGTTGTAAACTGATGCAGTGGTGTCTGCCTGAGCCTACAGTGTGAATCAATGGCTCAGAGAAAAGCAAACTCCCACACACCAATTCATCTCATTTGATGTTATGTGTAAAGATTAATGATGACATTTTAAATATTAGCGTTATATATTTCACTGATGGTCATTTTGGCAGGTGGGATGGTGAAAGTGCTGGGAGTGAAGCCCATATGAACTGGGAGTTACTACAGAGGGAATGAATGATGAGACAGACAAAGGCAGGGAAAGGGGAAGGTAATATAGAAAGATTTCAGGAAGGAAGAGAAACAGAGGGCAGAAGCAGAGATAGTCATAAAATAATCCTATGTTCCCACAGAATGCAAAAATGCACCTAACAAGAAATCATGATAATAACTAAAAGTGATGTAATTACACAGAGCTTATCTCTAACCTCACTCTTTGTGCAACTTCCCATTGACATCACTTGGAGATCCTCTGTGGATCCAGGGTAATGTATTTATGCCAGTGAGTACCCTGGAATATCAAAGTTGTCCATCATCACAGAATAAATTTGACACCCTTGTCTAGCATATCAGAACCAAACCATCTTAGTTTCCTGTTTTTTTATTAGAGGTTTCAGCTTTATATTTAATTCTGAAACCTGCTTCCACCAACTACATTTTTTTCAGGTAACCTTCCAGGACTTCCTCCACATCTTTTGTCTCTCAACCATCTCTTGCAACTATTCTCCCAGCTTCTTCCAGGTGGATGAGAAGCAAGCTGCAGGAAGCTGTTAAGAAAAGCTTGCTGGAAGCTACTGTCTATGTGTGGTGAACAGACAGGAAAATTAATGGGCTTTTTAAAAAATCTTGGTTTGGATGGAACTGATGGCATTTGGGGAGTGGAGTAGTGACTGATTTTGATCAAATGAGGAAGATGGGTATTAGGGTGAGGAGGGGACAAACGCTCGTGTTTTGCTTTTGGGTCCCAGTCACAAATAGTTATGCTTTGGGAGTAGTAAACAAATGGTTAGTGTCAGGACAAGGAAGACCAGGAAACGCTAGAAAGAAAGGATAGGATTTTAGAGTAAGGAGAGAGATAAAGGGAAAGAGAGAATTTGCAAGTTAAATGTACATTTTTTAAAAACACTAAATGTCAGGCTTTTCAGTGAACCAATGAAGGTATGTTTTAACTGCTTGGATCCTAACTCTGAACTATAACATACAATACATAAACAAAAACTGAATTTAAGTGCATCTTGTTTAAAATATAAATGTGGTCCTATATGTACACGTTATACTGTACATATGCCAACAGATATAAACTCCTTGTATTATGTCTTCTTCAGTGTTAGAGCCTGCAGCTCCATTTTGTAGTTAGTTTTCAATGAATTCAATAAGAGTTTTGCAAACTCAAGTATTCTAGCATATATAGCTTGCAATTGCTAATACAGCTATTTGTATCTTGCTCTTCAAGCAGGAGTAGCTTAACATTTATCTGAGGACAAGACCAATTTCAAATTCAGCCATGATTAAATGTAAGCAATATTTATAGACAGATGAAAAGGTGTAATTTTTTCCATATAGTTGCTATTGCACATGCTATCTAGTGTATTATGGTTAATTCTCAGGCTTAATTGTCTGTTACAGTTCACATGGCCATATACTGTTTTACAGACCTGCAGCAGCCAACATCTGTAGAAAAGGTCCCAGAAATTGATTTAGAGGCTGAAACACAAGCATATCCAATTCTACCTCTTTGCAGGGCCATATATCTTTTGTTAGAAGATGGCCATGTGGTCCCCACATGTGCTGCTGCTAACACAACCCTGCCAGGCACAGATATAGTTATAGTTCCAGGGAGATACCACCTAATGATGGACAGGAACAACCCAATCATTTTAACATTTGTATTTGTAAACCCTACATTATACTATAGACAGAATTTCTGAATTTCCCTTCCATATTTTTTCACGGATATCAAG
Organism: Chelonia mydas; assembly: GCF_015237465.2. Classification (NCBI taxonomy): domain Eukaryota; kingdom Metazoa; phylum Chordata; order Testudines; family Cheloniidae; genus Chelonia; species Chelonia mydas. The sequence continues at coordinate 109,128,460 of NC_057852.1, forward strand.
ATGTTCCTAAAGTACGACAAGCATATGATGAAATATAATGGCATATAATCTAGGACAGACTGCTTTCTGAAACACATCTTAATAGTCGAAAGTTTTAAAAAATAATTGCTCTTCTGTCAAACGCAAAGAAAATTGAACTAGATACTGGAACTTTTTCATTAGGAGGCTTTGGCAAAATAAAGTTAATAGATGGAAAGTGTTCTGCAATTAAACGTGACAGGTGCATTGCTTTCTCTTTGCCTCTAAATCACATCAATACATTCTATCTATCAAAAAGTTTAGTGACATGCATTTTTAAACTTCTTCACAGCAATGTACTATAATATCATTGAAGATACATAGTTTATCACCTTTAAGAAAGTCATTGCTTTCTTAAAGAGCCACATTTTTTAGACTCACACATCTGACACATGGCAGTTCTAACTTTTATCTGACCACTTAGACAGGAATCTTTTAGTAATCAATAGTGCCAAACATCTAAGGTTAGGAATTCAGCACATTTGCAGGAAAACATGCAAAACGTCTCATCCCTCACCTATTCTGAGAATAAAGGAAAATGTTAGTGTGACGCACTGTACCCCAAAGTAGTACCCTGTAACCCCCATATTCATATATGGTTGTGACATTTCATACAAAGCATGCCATGTAAGATATCATAGGAAAGGTCATGACCTGATGAAACCCATTGTTCTGGCAAAATATGTATATCATTAGTGTATATGAAGTTATGAGATTTTGCTATATGGTTGTTATTGAAATATGTCATAAGTTTGGGAGTCATCCACTGCTAGTTCTCCAGTGACAACAAAGGAGATGATCCACAACCAGGTGGGGGTTAAGCGACCATTAATTAGCAGGGGAGTTGTAAGAGAGTTGCACAAGCATCAGATATGTCTGGGCTAGTATTTTCCAAGCACATGGACTGAGGGTGTAAAATAAGGTACAGTGGCATCATGCCTTAACCTTTCTCCTCTCCCACCTACTCTGGAAGCAACAAAAATGCTGAAATGACAAAGACTTAAATTTAGGAGACTGGTCCCAGGCTTAAAGGGAAAGCCTGTGTATTAAAGACTTGTAACTTACCTGCAACATTGAAAAACTGCTTGATCCAAATACTGCTTAGTTTAAATGAGGTTCAATATTTAGACTGTGTGCTTACCTTTTATTTGCTTTGGTAACTATCTCTGACCTTTTATGCCTAGCATTTATAATCACTTAAAATCTATCTTTCTGTAGTGAATAAACTTATTTTAATGTTTTATCTTAACCAGTGATAAAAGTTTGTCCGAAGTGCTTGGGAAATCTCAGCTCAGTTTACAAAGGCTAGTGTGTGTCCTCTCCACATCGAGAGGGGGGCAGACTGGGTAATGACTTACATTGGTCAGGCTTTTGACGAGGGCAAGGCAGAGAGTTCTGGGGTACGAGGGTGAGGGCTTGGGATGTTTGCTGGTATCTTTCTCGGTGTGATTTGTGAGTGGTTCAGGGTGCGTTCATGTAATTTAACTGGGTGTGGGGCTCCACACGCTGCTGTGGTGTGAGTGACAGCGCTTGGTCTGCTGCTTGTCACTAGCAAAGCATTGTGAAAGACAGTCCAGGCTGGAGAGTTAAGAGGACACAGCGGTACCCCAGTTCCAGGTTGTACCCTGGGGATCCTGTCACAGTCTCCAGGCCCATCAATCTTCCACAAAGATTAAATAAAATAAATATTCACGAAGATACTGTAGCAGCATGTAGTTGTAGTGCATACCCTGAGGTACCGTGTAGTGAACCTTTGGAAAGGTAAACTGAAAAGAAATTATGAAAATTCTATTAACTTCAGCAATGTGGCCTCAGTGTAGCATATCATAATAATTACACACCTAACTGGGAGCATGCAAATAATCCCATCCTTATTCAGGAAAGTACTGAAGCGTGTGTTTAATTTACAGCATGTGCTTAAATCCCATGGACTTCAGTGGGACTACTCACATGCTTAATGTTAGGTATGTTATCAAGTGTTTTGCTGAATCAGGAACCATGTGCTGAATGTCCCATATACTGTTGTAGAAGAGAAGTCAGGGCATTTTATATGGATTTGCCAATCTGTTTTATGTAGAAGACACTCAAATACTAGGGTGACAGGTTCAGACTGTTCTAAGGTAGGCAGATAGGACATAAAAAATACGAACTTACTTTCTTTCTCCCACCACTGTTTCACACATGCATCCCAGCCAGCTAGTTCAGTGCTGTGATGAATTACTATGCACTGTGTTGTGACATCACAGTTATTGTTCCATGGAACTGGCCCACTTATACATTCTAGTGAATTCTTTTTCATGCTTAGAAACTCCTCACCTTCCAAACTTGTTTTAAATTATGTAATTAGTTATCTGCATGGGGAAAAAACATTGGATGGATTCTATTTTAAATTGGGAAAAGCTATTTTTCCTCCATTCGGGCACTCATAAAAAAATTTGAAAATATTTTTTTCTCAAACTCAAGAACAACCTCCCCACCTTCTACCTGTGACCAAAGAGAGAAAATTTCAGCGTAGACAGTGAATATTTCAGAAACTTTTGCAAACAGTACAAGACATTTTAAAATTTATGGCACATCTATATCCTTTGAACCAGATCTATGCTCTTACAGAGCATCATGGTATCTGTAACATCCCATACAGCATAGTTTATGCTGGAACTTCACAGCGGAACAGGAGCCAGACAGCTAGCACAAATGTCACAGGCTCTAAAGGAAAAGCAACTAAAAACTCACTTTATAATTTGTATTCCTGACTGTCCCTGTTAGTCTGGTTAGGTGGGTAGGAAGCACTTTGGACCTGATCCAACCACACTGAAGTCAATAGGGAGTCTTACTATTTTCTTTAGTGGGTTTAGGAGCTTAGGATCAGGAACTTCTTGCTGAAGGTTACAAAATGGCGTACCTTCTTTGTATTTATATTTAAAGAATTCATGGAAAGAAGTAAAACTATGATTTTTTTTTTAATTCAGAATTTCATGGGGAAATGCCTAAGTGTTTTCTTCAGATTGAGATAAGCACATTCAAATACTTTTCCACAATATCAATTTTGTGTAGGCTGGGAGTTAGAGAGAAAGGTCTACAATCTGTGAAAAAGAAAAGAACAAATTCAACATGATTCTAGTATAACTGATGGAGTCCCAGATCTGCAAAATGTACATTTCTTGCAGTCTGTTATTCTCTGGTCCTTATGCACCCAGTGAACTGTCTGCTCGCCCACTCTTAACAATAATTAAAGAGGGCCAGATTGTGCTCTCTGATATTATGTACTATCCCAGTATCTGAGTAGAAAATTCATCAAAATTGTATATTAAGCTTTACAAACAATGTAAGCAAGCAAATGCAATTAATCATACACCATGATCCCAAAATAAGAACTGGAAAAGATGCATTAGATGATTCCATCCTTTGCCTCAATATATGTACTCGTCCATCCCCCCCCTCCCCCCCCCAAAAAAAAAAGGATTTCTCAGACTAAGTCTCACTTTAACAGGCACAGAGTTACATGCTAAACTGTAAGCACTGCTTAAATCCCATTGACTTCATTGGATTTGAATACATGTTTAAAATTAAACAAGCACTTATGAGTTTTGCTACAGAAAGATGGATTTAAGCACTCACTTAAAGTCTTTGCTGAATTCGTGCCTTACCCTACACTAGGCATTACCAAAATTCAATACTTATTTATCAATTCACAATACTGATGAATATTCCATTCATGTAAGAGGGTGCCATACATTCAAAGTGCTTCTTATTCAGACTCTTCCTGCATACCTCTTTCAATTCATGCCTGAAAAAAAATATTTTAATTAGGGGCACATTTTATTCCCATAGGAAAATTACCCTCTGTGTAAGTAAATCTTTTGAATCAAGCCTTCCATATCTAAAAATTAACTTGGTCAAATGTTTTAATACATGGTATAATGTATAATCTGAAGAGCACAGGAAATCTCTCGCTCATGGTCTGTTTTTCACAATATTTTCAATATTTAATGATTCCCACTCCCGTCTTGAAATAAGGAACACAAAATCTTTGATCCCCAGAGATCACATTTTACATTCTAAATGGAAACAGAGTAGGCAAAAAGGAATTTGAGTTATACAGGGGCACTGTTAGATTTTTTTAAAAAGTGTATTCATACATACATATTGAAGTTATTATTCCTTATGGTAACTAAGTTATTAATAACATTTTATTAACAAACTACTTTTCAACATTTATTATATTGGTTTACATTTTTCATTTTTTTTCAACTTGGACATTGAAAACAGAGTTGGCAGTTCCTATCTATTTCCCTCAGAATTTGAAAAATCATGGAAATGATCTGTTGAGCCTAGATTTTGTAAAAGCTTGTGTATCCCTTCTTCATCTCTCCCATACCGCTTACAAAATTTAAGCTTTGAGCCACATTTTACCTGCAGAGTATTGCTTTAATGTAAAACCTGTACATTTTTATTAAATAATTTATGCTTTTTTGAAACCTAGAAGTTTTCAGAAAGTAGAATTTTTAAAAAAAAGAACCTTAAGGTCAACAATGCCATAAATTTGCAGACTGCTAGAATCCAAATACCTCAGATGACAGACTTAACCATAAAATGAGGAAAGGTTAGTCTGCGCAGCAATTAAACACCCACGGCTGGCCCAGGTCAGCTGGCTCCGGCTGCAGGGCTGTAAAATCGCTGTGTAGACCTTTGGGCTTGGGCTGGAGCCCAAGCTCTGGGACCCCGCAGGGGGAAGGGTTCCAGAGCCTGGGCTCCAACGCGAGCCCGAATGTCTACACAGCAATTTTTAACCCCTAGCCCAAGCTCTGTAAGCCCCAGTCAGCTGACCCAGGCCAGCTGCAGCCGTACTTGCAGGTCTTTTATTCCAGTGTAGATATACCCAGCGGGTGAAATCCTGGCCACACTGAAATCAATGACAAACCTCCCATTGATTTCATTGGGACCAGGATTTCACCCAGAGCGTATTACAACAAAGTTATGTGCATGTCTCTGTCTGTTCCGTCCTTACAGGCAGGCAGGATATTGTAATAATGAATCTTTATGATGCTATGCAAAAATGAATCTAGCCCTACTCTGAAAGCTCTTTTCCCTAACTATACTCATCAAGGTTGTGATTGCTTCTAATGTTGCAAATAATTGGCTCTCTTTAAAGATGTCAAATTCAGTTACCATTTCTATATTTGATTTTCTGATATTTTGCCATACAACTCTCTAAAAAATACTCCTAAATGTGGGATGGGAAATATGTCCATAATTGTTTTTGATATCAGAGATGGAATGCTGTTATGTAAAATGGCTTTGTATTTTGGTAGATTAAAATCTATATATAATCAATACAGTCAAAAAACAAGAATTATATACTGTTGTATATAGTATATAATGACCAAATCATTGCTAAAACTAAAAGGGTTTAAACTAGAAAGGTAACAGGCAACACAAAAATAAGGGGATTTGAAGAATTTCACGAGAATTTAAAAAAAAAAAAAACCTACCATCTTTTTTACTTTAATTTGAATTTTGCTCATATAACTCCCAGAAATCTTTTGCTTTGCTTTCCTAACTAGTTCCCCTATGGATTAACCTTTTCCCACCTCTGGTTGTATACACACTGAAGAAACTATTTCTATGGAGCTGCTGGACAGTTCATTAGAGCAGTTCCTGCTGTTTCTTCCACCGAAGAGGAGGGGACTGTAGTCACCAAACAGGCAAGGCCAGGTCGACATGTTTCCTAACAATTTCTGGCATCTTTGATCAGGCTGGTGGTTCATACAAGATTCAAGACAAAAAATATATGAGCAGGATCTTTGAAGAATTTCCTGCTGCTCCTTTGGAAACCAAAGATCACCACATGCTAATTCACACAATATATTGATGTCACGGAAGAGTCAGAGTGGAGTTCTTTCAGGCTGTTGAATTCTTTTAGGCTGTTTTGGCTTTTTAAAAACCAAAAAAAGTGTGTTTATACGAATCATTTAAAGCACAAGCAGGAGAAGTTAGAATTTACCTTGGTAAAAGAACACTGCAAGAAAATGATTCAAAGGCAACATGACATTTAAGAAAGTTTGAAGATTTGATATTTAAAATAGTATTGTCCAACTTTAAATTGTGATTCAGACCAACAAAGTTTAAAAGCAATCCTGCTTTTATACTTGGTCTTCAGATTTGTCAAATCCTTGAGAGAGAATGCTTCATTTTTTCCCCAACACACTGTGTTATGTCACATAGTGGCAAAAAATGTGAAGCTGCCTTTAAGTACTTGAAACAGAGTTCTCCGTGTTCAGATCCACTTCCAACTGTTCAGCTAAGTCTCTCTCCTTGACACCTTTGGTGGCCAAGCTGAAAAAGTCAACCAGTCTGAAGTAATGAATGAATAGTCTAGGACCTTTTCATAATGGTGTAGTTGATTGAGGCCTGGTTTGAGAGGCCTTACCTCATTTCCCACACATTTTCTGACCTATTTTGTCCGCCTTTTCTCAGAAGGGTTTTGCCTGTTATATTGTGGGCTAAGCAGTAAACTAATTATCTTGTTCAAATCCCTTTGCAACGCCTCTAATCCTATTAGTTATAAGAATGTGTGAATACTGATTGCACAATTAAAAAAAAAAAAAAAAACAGAGAGAAAAGTCCAAGTGGCATGATCCAGGAGTACCCTCTAGCCAATTCTTTTGACCAAGACTAGAGTGGACACCCAAGATTTCTATCCACCCATGTAAATAGCAAAGACAGGCTAGAAGACAATTCATAGTTTTTGTGTTATAGTTTTCTGTTGTCTTTTATATCTACTCAAGAGTTGCTACTACTACAAGCCAATAAAGTTCTGAACTCTTTACTCACAGCAGATCTTGCTGGCCTCTGACCCCAGTTAACAACTAAATTTCTCTCTTTCCCCTTCAAAATGAACATTTTAATGAAGGGGGATGACAATATTACAAAGTGTCAAAGAAGCCATATGAAGCGCAGGAAATGAACAAATGTTAGTATAGGCCTCTATAGGCCCTATTTCTTTGCTTCAAAGAATCATCACACGTCTTATTAAAGGCCTCTCTCACTCTGCTGAAGATACTAGAGCTGTTGCCTCCTGCTGTCCAATACTGAGTGAACTTTAATCACTTTTCCTATTTTGTTCACACTGGGGAAGGAGCCAGGCTCCAGTGAAAAGCCTGCAGTCACAGTCGATGTTAAAGAGCATGAAATTTATCTGACTTCCATAAAAGATGAGTTCTGCCCTTCCATTCCTGCTTTTGCTAAGCTGGCTGCTCCGGGGACAGCTATTCTCTCTTCCAAAAACAAATATTTGCTTTTAGCGTGGATGGATGCTGCTGCCTAGGAGCCTCCTTTCCCTCGCTTTTTAAATTGTAAACCTAGTTGTTTCCACCTACAAAGAACAACTGTGGTCTTGGGAAAGAAATTTAACTTTATCATTTAGACACGCTGTTTCGCAAATGAAGGTTTTAAAAATGCAAATAGTTACTGTTTTACATGAGTGATAAGCTCTGGCTAATTGGTTACTATAGAAGCAAGTTCAGTGGAATTCTCACAGTGGAAGAGGCAGATTTACCTAATATTTTTTTCTGCACAAATGTCACAGTAGAGTGACAAAATAAAACCCACCTCTAAGTAAGAAATATTTCTTTCATTATGTACATACCACCTTTCACCTCAATTTTCTTCCAGTGGATAAAGACTGAAATTAAAAAATTAATAACTTCATTACATTCTCTACCCCAAAATCCTTAAAAATCTGAAATGGTTCCTGTGTGTTTTTGGGAACAATCATCCGAATTTTTTAGACCAAACTAATTTCCATTAAAGACTAATGCACAGCTATGTAAGATATATAGTAATTTAAAGGGTTAAAATCCTGTAATGTATATCTCTTGGAAAAATCAGTATAATGCTTCCTAACCAACCATAGAAGCAAGTAATCTCCCAGTGTGTACAGCTCTTAGGAAGCATATATGTCAGAAGTAGTATCAATTCCCTTTCATTTAATTATTAGAGCACCTCACTCCAAATACAGGACTGAACAATCTACATCTGTTCAGAAACAGCAAGACCCCCACTAAACAACTTCAAAGGAAAATAAAACCCCAAATTTCATATATGCCATTAAAAGAATTAACAAGCAGTAACAAAAAATGTACCAAATGGGCTTGTTTAATAAAATACCAGACTCTGTTAAGATGGAATGAAAAATAGTGCTTATTCATTGACCATCAGTTCTGCATGCCATAACCCAATCTAATCCCCAATTGATACTGACAACTGCAATGACAAGGGCTAAATTGGAGTCATAAGTGGGAGTAATGATAGCCTGCCACTTCAGTATGTCAAAAATTTCCAGATTAAAATTAATACTACACAAATGCTCTTCTGTAAAGTGGAGACGTATCAAAGCAATGGAAGCACTTGTTTAATGGTAACGCCTCCTGAAAATGTGCCACAGAGTCTGAGAACAGTGACCAGTCAACAACAAAGGTTAGCTGTTTGTCAGAAGGAATGAGATAAATATGAGAAAATTGTTGATGCTGTATTTTTAGTTCTGGCCACCTAGGGGCACTCGAAGTCCTATAAACACTTTATAAATTCCAGATTTGATCTATCACCATCCCTAAGGTACAGCACAGAACACATTCCCCACCAAATCACTCTGCAATATATACATCATTTAAACAACAACGCTGTTATATATTATTAGCTATTGACACTTAGGTGTAAATATAATGTTAAGCCAACATCCATTCTCAAATAGTTGTTTTATTCTGAAATAAGTTTATAAGTGATCATATTTTCTGCAAATGAATATGAAAGACTTTTTCTTACACTCTGAGTGACTGTCTGAACACTTCAACATACCTTCAATTTTTTCAATTAATATGCAAAAATATACAGATTATATCATTTGAAAAAGTGGATTTCAAGTTTAACTCTAGACTTTTGCTTCTGAATTGCAAAGCAGCTAAAAACTGCTTGGAAAGCTGCCTTGCAGGAATTCTCTCAGCTATAATTCATTATAGTGTTGGAAAGAACAAGACAAAAATGGGAATTAATATAAAACCCAGGAAAGCAACAAAAGGTCAAGTGAATTGCAATATTTTCTCTCAAAAAATTTCTCATCTTTCTTTTATATTTATACATAGATATATATACCCACATGGTTAGAATTTTATTCCTGAGACCCAATATTATAATATATTTATTTGTACTCTTTGAGCAAAAGCACTGCTTATGATTAATCTTCTACATTTATTATCAAACAATTGCACCACATTAAAGGAAATGAGGAGATAATCAAATAAATAATGCATTAGACTGAACCAAGTAGGTCATAAACTCTAAACTGCAGCAGTCCACCAGCCAATCATACCTGGTCAAGTTTTACAGTCTGAATGGTCTGACTTTCTGTGACTTTTTTGTTTTGCTTTGTTTAAACAGGGTTCACTTAATAAGCAGAATGCAGACCTGCAGCTTTCCTTTGTGGCCAACTTCACTTGCTCCGAGTCTTAGAGAATCTTGGAACACTGCAATAGTTCTTAAAGGAACTTTGTCCTGCAGCTGTTATTAACTAGCTTTGGATGTATGGATCTCCATTGACAAGCACCTCATGTAGAGAGGTTAAAAAATTGCTACCATATCCTGTCAACTTTTTTAAACACAATGTAAAGGCTTTCAAAAAAAAACAAACAAAAAAAACCCTGTAGATGTACAACCCAATATATGTGTAAACCCTCATTTTTATCATCTTTAGCTGCCATGAAATTATGAAAGAAATATTTCATTTCATACAGTGGTAATGCGATGTTCCACTTTCAGCAGTTGATTTCAGTTGGTTATAAGACCTTCACAGATTTAAATATTGGACAAAAGTTATAAACCTTTTTGTTAAATCCAATATTAAATAACAAAATCCTGCCTTGTAAGAATGTTCAGACTGTAAAGTGAAGCACTCTATAGTTAAGCAATGCCAATGTTAAGGCTGCCTGCACAACCTTAACTCTGACCCCATGTGCATATACATTATATATTCATTATACATTCAACTATGTGATCACATAGTACACTTTCCACATGATCCCTTCATCACTCACTGAGCACAGCAGTTGGACTGTATATAATTTGAAACAGCTATTCAATATTTGTATTAGCACTGTTCAGCAAGTGACACCAGCTTCATTAACTATACACAGTCCTGCCTCTGTACTATACATGCACGCCTGATTAGCTAAATACTGCCCTTGCTGTTAGCAATGGTCCTAACATCTGTCAGTTATATCAGTGTAAATCTGGAGTACTCTGACTTCAGATTTTATAGATAATATTATATGTTACTTTTAATACACAATATTTTTCAGTAATATAGAGGATTAATCAAGAATGAGCTCTTAATTTACAAATACCAGTGGGCTGAAATACCACACAATCAGTAGTGACAAAAAGTTATTATCATATAATAGCTCTTTTGTGCTACATGCAAGATTAATATCCAATTTCGTCCAACACTGATGGGAGAAAATGTGGTAACAGATTCAAACAAAGATGGTTTCCAAACCCATACTATTACTGTGACAGAGCCAAAGAGATCTTACTTCTCTGCCGTAGTCACATCCTGAAGAACTTTTCCAAACCATAAATCTACTTAGCTAAAACCAGATGATGCCCATTCATCCTATAAACTAGTACTTTTCAGTGTGATTACTTATCTTACTTCTCAGATAAAATCATCTATATTTGGCATACCCTTCTGGGCCACCAAGAATGACAAGCTAAGTATAGCACCTGAAACAAAACACCCTCTTTCTAAAGATTAGCCCACTCATACACGTGGTAGCTCCAGAAGCACTGCAGCAATCAGGGACTACATATCTATCTATCTTAGTACTTATACTGTCTCCATTACCATAGTCTCTGAGCACCTCAGTCTTTAATGTATTGATCCTCACCACTCCTGTGAAGTATAGAAGTACTGTTACTCCCTTTTTAAGAGATGGGAAACTGAGGTACTGAAAGACCAATTGGCTTGCTCACAGTCACAAAGAACTCTGTGGCAGAGTAAGGCATCGAACTCAGGTCTCCCAGGTGCCAGACAGACGAATGCCCTAACCACTTGAACATCCTTCTTCTCATCACCTTAATCTGACCCTTGATCTTCCTGGATGGTAAGAAAAGGTGGGGGACACATGGGACTCCTAACAAAAATTGTCAACATCTCCTTTAATTAAGGGAAACTACAACCTGCCCTAGAATGCGCAGTAGACTGACCAGTATTAAAGACAACTATTGAATGCTAGAGACCTCACCAATTACCAACCAGTGTCTAACCTTCCCTCTTCTAAGGAAGTTAATTGAGAAACTAGCAAGAAACCCTTTACAACAGCACTTGTTAGCCAGTAGTATTCTGTATCCCCTCTCAGTCAAGCTTCAGGACAGGTTATTATACAAACAACACTTGCTCTGATGGATAACCTCCTCTGTTCCATAGAAGGAAGAAATATATCCACACTCATTGAGCTGGTCCTCCCTGGGACATTTGATACTTTTAATCACTCAAAACTTCTGTCTAGCTGAAATGGCTCATGTCCTTCCTACCAGAACAAGATATAAAAGGGTTGTTATTGACAACTGTTCTTCCACCTGAACAACCCTCTCATACCTCACAAGCCCAATTATTATTATTAAATATCTGCATGAAGTCACCGGGACAGCTGCAAGACAACAGAGGCTAAAATATGTAAATGACAACCAGCGCTACATGTCCTTTAAGTTAAACATAAACAGCGCTATCTACCAACTTTCCCAATGACTAGCAAAAATTAGCCAAATGATGAAGAACAGCTGGCTGAAGATTAACCCAAGCAAGACTGCAGTAATGGTGGTAGGAAAATTGAAGCACTTTGAAAAAACCTACTTCCTCAGTCTAAAACATCCCCCACTATAAATGACACCTCCCCTTACATTAATCTGTGCCATAGTCTCAGGGGTTCATAGAATCGTAGAAGTGTGGGTCTGGAAGGGACCTCGAGAGGACATCTAATCCAGTCCCCTGTACTCAAGACAGGGCTATGTAATACCATTCTTGGATTCTTCAGTGCTATTGGTTGCCCAAATATAGATGGCAGAAAAACCACTCTCTGCCATCTGTGACAGGCAAGAAGCCTGGCCCCCAGATCTGGCCACAATGATCCACACATCTGGGATTGCCAAACTGCATTACCACAATTCATATCTATCTAAGAATGAAGCCACATCACATGAAAAAGGCTTCAACTGCCTTAAAGCATAGAAGTTCATCTGCTTAGCAGCACTAGTCCATACGAATTTATTACTCTGGTGCTCTGTCCTAAGTGCTGGCTCCCCAGTGGATAGAGTCTAATTCAAGGTCTCTGCCTTGAAATATAAAGCCTTCCAGGGGACTGAGACTACCTATGTGAGAGACCACCTCTCTGGCTACAGGCATAACCTATGATGATAGCTATGTCTCACTGTTGACAATCAGATGAAGCCTGAGAGTACAGGAGATGGAACTTGCATTGGAGGTGGACCTGGCTCTGTAACTTATTCATCTGAGAATTACCAGTGAACTCACAATTTTGAGAACTAAATGCAAAACTCATTTCTGACATGGCTTGTCCTCAATAAGGTTTTACATACTACCTATACACTAAAAGAAATAATCCTAATCAATAAAGAAAAAGATATGAGATTTCTATTTTTAAAATATGTGGGAGGTACACTAATACAATCATAATGGGGACCAGACAAATGTCTTTTATGTCCCATCATTTAAGTTAAGTCCAAAGTCAACACACAAAAGCAACACTAGAACTCTTAGATGCAATCGGGAGTGGAGATTGTTCGTAATTCTGAACATTCATAACTCTGAACAAAATACTATGGTTGTTCTTTCAAAAGTTTATAACTGAACATTGACCTAATTCAGCTTTGAAACTGTACTCTGCAGATGAAAAATGATGCTGTCCCCTTTTTTTAGTATTTTATATTTAACACAGTACTGTACTGTATTTGCTCTTTTTTTTTTTTTTTAGTCTCTGCTGCTGCCTGATTGTGTACTTCGGGTTCCAAATGAGGTGTGTGGTTGACTAGTCAGTTCATAACTCTGGTGTTCGTAACTCTGAGGTTTTACTGTATTTGCTGTCTTACCATATGTTGTTTAAAATATACCTTGATTTGTGTACTCTTTCACTGAAGCGTAGTGAGTTAGCGATTTCCAGTAGTACAGGGCAAAAACCATTTTCCCTTGTGTTCCTCTGTAACAGGTATTGACAGTTAACTGCTTTTGGAACAATGATTTTGACTTTGTACTGTAAATCCATAGTAACATCCCTACTCCATACCCTACATATATATACTCAGCTATCTTTGCGTGTCTCTGTATTTCCAGTGTAGTGAACTTGCAGAACTATTCTAGTTTAGAAATCTGTCGTCATATGTACAATAAGACCTCTTCAAGCTTTTCAGTCTGTATGTAAACCAAGTATTTTAATTAACTTTGGATGAAGCTGGCAACAGTTTCTTTACATAAAACATTCCAGATATTTTGCCATCAGGTGAGAATAGGAAGGTTTTACAGGGGCAAAATATATTTTGATTGATTTTATATATTTTTGTATTTTAACTAAAAATAAATTTAACTTTAAAATAAGACTTTTCTTTGAATATGCCAGATTTCCTACTTAGCATACTAAAACGTATAGCTGAATGGTTCCATTGACAATGTATCTAGCCAATGGGACAATATGCCAATGGAAGTATTGTGTCAATTAATAGTATTTTTCAATGCCTGATCACAGCAAAAGTTCAATAATATAATAGTTTTAATGGGGCTCAGCTTATAGTGTTTGGGTTAAACCGCAAATGAATCACATATGATTAAGAAATATTACCAGAAGAATGAAGAAAATAATTAACCTAAATCCCTTTTGAACACTGAAAGATAATGAGCCAGTTTCTGCTCTCATTTATGCCAATGAAAGTCCAGAATAACTGAGTTTAGTGGAATTATTCTGAATTTATTCTAGAACAACAGAATCCAGCCCTTTATCTTAAAATTGTAGTATTTTCATGCACACTTAACTCCATTTTGTGAAGTTATTATTCCTTAAACTGTATTGTTTATATTCAGGTGTCACCTAAAGGGTTTATATACTGATAGGACCCTATTGTGGTAGGTGCTGAACAAACATAAGAAGACATGGCCTCTGCTCTGAAGAAATAACAATGTATTTTAAGGCAAGTCAGTATGACTGGGTAGGAAAAATAGGCAGGAGCAGGCAGGGAGAATTAGGATAGCATTCATTAGAATACGCAATACAATAGTATGACACTGTAAACAGTGAGAAATTTCAAACATTATTATAATTATTTTATTTTTGTCTAATTCTGTGAATTTTAGGATGATTGTTACTGATACAGGAGAAGAAACAAAACGCCGACTTGTAATTAACGTGTGAACATCCTATTTTAATTTTTGTTTTCAAGCACCCACATTCTCACCTTCATTTGTAACTGAAGTGAGAGGGTTTGAAAGATTATTAAGTAAAAGTATTTTGGGGAGAAAAGGTAGCTATCAAAAGAATTTTTAATCTAAAGGATATCACTATTTTATTTCCTGAAATTAGTTTGAAATCAGGTGCAATAACACAGCGTGCATGTTCACAACCTGTGGTGCTAATGCCAGCTAGACATCATGCAGATTAAGCCTATTTACCTGAATGTCAGTAGGCTCATACAGTGTCACAAAACTAAACAAGCAGAAGCTGCAAAACTCACTACTCAGCAAGCACTATTTCATGACCATCTGTACAAGTGCTGTTTGTCTACTCACTAGATACCATACAACAATTCATCAATACTACAACGGTAGGTGTAACTGACAGCTTTTTAGAATAGATGCATTCCAAGATTCCAGAAAAAAAAAATTCTTTGGAGAGTTGAGCAGTTGAGCCTGCATTGTTGCAAGGAGTAATTATTCGTGGTATCTGCACAATGTTAAACTAATTGCCCTTACATTTCAAGTGCAGTATCAAACACCATGTGATGGTTTAAACCCAGCTCTGCCTTGTGACCAAAGTTCTATCCCAAGAGGTTGGCAATGGTGTATTATAACCATTTCCTTGCAAATAGCTCCCACGGCTTTGAATTGTAACTCAAAGTCAGTTGATTAAGCATTTGTGAAGGGGGAGAAGGAAAGTGATGATCACAGACATACTGACACCTTCAACAAAGATCAATAAAATGCCAGTTCATGTTAAAAGCAACCTCATTATGCGATGTATGTTTGAGGGGATATGTGGGAGTGGAATACATTCATGGGGTTTTTTTCTTTACAAAGCTATCACTCTGAAGTTTACAAATCAAAAGCTAGGCCAGGGAAACGAAAATGAAGGATATGCACACAAGATAATAAGCCAACTCCTAAATCTGACTTTATCTTCTAGCATGTCACAGCATACCAGTGACAGCAACAAACTCTGATGGGATACCATTAGCAAACCCTACAAACAATTCCTGCAGGGCTCTGATAAGGTAGACTGGCCTGCATCAGAAAAGTGAAGCAATCATTACTTCTGAAATGAGAGCAAAGATGTGCCATACAGTCCCATGAGGGCATGTGTAAGTACTGTCAAAGCGGTAACAACAACAACAAAATACCAAAGGGAATTTCAGATCACTTAATGCTGCTTTCTGTCTCATGGATTTGATATGCCACATTATTGAATCACAGGACATTTATCAGCTTTAGCCAACTGTTTTCTTTCCTGTCCACTAGGGAGAAATTAATCTATTTATGATTTTCACTTTAGAAATCTTTCAAACAAGTAAAAAGCTGGGGAGCTAAATACTAGACTTTTATAGTCCCTGTCGTAAGGTGCAGTACAAACACTGATTAAAGACTCCCAATATCCTTGTGAGGTAGGTATTATTATACCTTTCTCACAGATAGGTACATAGAGTCAAAGATGTTAAATGCAAAGAATCCCAGAATTCCTTAGTCTCACTTTGCTGGCTATTGACTTGAAAACACTGTCTTCCCTCATATTTCCATTCGGTGAAAATATTGTTATTAAAATATTGTTATTGCAGTCCTAAACTCAATTAAGCAACAGCTACTTTTACTCTAAATAGTTTACTGTATAATTTAATGTGCAAAATGAGCTAAAGGCAATTTAAAACTCTAAACATAAAAAAAAAACCCTTTACATTGAAAAAAAAATGTTTATGGCTTTAGTGTAACTCCCAAGCAGAACACATAAACATATGGGGAAAAGAATAAACCCCTTTCAAATACTCATTAAGATGTAATTTTCAAAGAATATCAACCCATTAAATATTTGCAATCACATATGGTACCAATCTCCTACTTTTCTGACATTAAGTTATGTATCTTGTTTTTTTCCTTAACTACTTATCACAAAACTATCTATCTCATTATCCTTTTTAAATGATGAAGACTATATATTGGTATGATGCAAACTACGTGGAAATAGGCTCCATAGAATGGTTGTTATTTTTCAGGTTTCTGATGTTTAATGAAGTGTTATTAGAAATCACACATTCTATTTTGCTTCACAAATTACTGAGACATCATGTTACATCTTTCAGCTTTTTGTGCTGTAGTTTGGAACACTGAAATTTTGCTCTTCAGAAAATGAAAATCTTATGCAGGATTCTCACTCTAAGGTCTTGCACCTGCACTACGGGTCATGCAGGAAATTGCTCTCATTCGTAAGATTTTTGGCCCTCAACAACATCTGTAGTCTGGCTGAAGGAACTATCTTACTGAACATTCTCCAACTTGAGGTTCATCAGAAGCCCCAGAAGATTTCAGCCAGTTCCTTGCTATTGAAATAACTGCCCAAAATTCCTAATTACATGTAAACAAACCAAATATTATACAAAGGGAATCATTAAATCCCTTATGTGGCTGATTACAACCATCCAGGATCCAAACCTCATTATGGCAGGGAATGGTGGCTGTCATGCTTAAGACGGAGTGAAGTTTGATATTTTCTACAAGACTTATTATAACAACTACATCAGAGACAGAAATGCCCTCATAAAATTGTTTAGACATGGTCTACTAGTAACAGCATTGCCGAGTAAACAGATGGAAAAGAAAATGAAAATTGGGTGGCATTTCTAAAGGTCTCTCAACTCAAATGCTTGGAGAAAAAAAACCCTTTCAGATGGGCATGCAGGCCTGGGAAAAAAAGTAGAGGAAAAATAGAAGACTCTCAGAAGTGGCATGCGACAAGGATATATCAAATGAGTTTGTGACACCATGCTACACTAAAATCCGTTATGAAGTAGATAAGCCCCCAAGACCTGAAATCTACTACCTTTGTAACTGAATTCTCTCCCACCCAGAAAATGATCTTACATACAAAGCACTTAAGCTCACAGCCATCAAATAGCTGAAAAAAGTCTTCAGTGTTTCAGTCAGAACCACATAAATAACCCATGACACGAGCCTCCCAATAAACCATGCCTGAACCTGCCAACCAAGGTTGCATTGATACTAAACTACTGTTGACTAACTCCAGATAGGCTGAGAAAACTTCCAAACAAAACTAGGGCTGTGTGTCAACACATGAATATGGTTAAGCATTCTTTATGTATAATACGTCTGTGGTGCACTTCACCACAGAGCACAGGGGCCTTCCCAGAACTTGAGTTCCTTTGAGATGCTGATTTACTTACTGCTTACATATGGAGTTGGTCAGTGCCTCCAGGTAACCTAGAGGCACTGACAGACCGTCAATGCCTTCAGGAATGCTAGAGGAGCTGTTCTACTCCAGAGTGCTTGAGAGTAGAGCCCTGCATGAGACCGTTTTTAATCCTGCTCCCGTCCCACTCCTGCTATTATGGCAGCAGGTCCTGCAGGACCCATGGGATCCTGGTCCTGCTTCAGGGCTATACTTGAGAGTCTATTGTATGTACAAGGACCCAAGAGCCTTCAGCAATGGAGTCTTGACAAAGCACTGAGGGACTGGCACTGTCTGCAGAAGTCCTAAAATTGAAGTCAAATGCTCATGCATCAGTATTTTCTGCTGAGAGCCTAAACGGCATCTGTGAGGGATCCCCAGGGTGCACCTTTAACTCTCTCCAGAGTGGACTATATATCACAATGCCTTGCTAGTGACTAGCAGCAAACCCCTCCAGGTGATATTATCACTCAGCACATAAGGAGGTGTTAGTTCTGTTATACAAGGCACTGGTGAGACCTCATCTGGAATATTGTGTGCAGTTCTGGTCTCCCATGTTTAAGAAAGACGAATTCAAACTGAAACAGGTACAGAGAAGGGCTACTAGGATGATCCGAGGAATGGAAAACCTGTCTTATGAAAGGAGACTCAAAGAGCTTGGCTTGTTTAGCCTAACCAAAAGAAGGCTGAGAGGAGATATGATTGCTCTCTATAAATATATCAGAGGGATAAATATCATGGAGGGAGAAGAATTATTTAAGCTCAGTACCAATGTGGACACAAGAACAAATGGATATAAACTGGTCATCAGGAAGTTTAGACTTGAAATTAGATGAAGGTTTCTAACCATTAGAGGAGTGAAGTTCTGGAACAGCCTTCCAAGCAGTGGGGGCAAAAGACATATTTGACTTCAAGACTAAGCTTGATAAGTTTATGGAGGAGATGGTATGATTGGATAACATGATTTTGGCAATTAATTGATCTTTAACTATTCATGGTAAATAGGTGAAATGGTCAGTGATGGGATGTTAGATGGGGTGGGATCTGAGTTACTAAAGAGAATTCTTTCCTGGTTATCTGGCTGGTGAATCTTGCCCACATGCTCAGGGTTCAGCTGATCGCCATATTTGGGGTCGGGAAGGAATTTTCCTCCAGGGCAGGTTGGAAGAAGCCCTGGGGGTTTTTCGCCTTCCTCTGCAGCATGGGGCACGGGTCACTTGCTGGAGGATTCTCTGCACCTTGAAGTCTTTAAACCATGATTTAAGGACTTCAATAGTTCAGACATAGGTGAGAGATTTATTGCAGGAGTCGGTGGGTGAGATTTTGTGGCCTTCATTGTGCAGAAGGTCAGACTAGATGACCATAATGGTCCCTTCTGACCTTAATTCTATGAATCTATGATTGATCCACACACCCAGGTCTCTCTCCTCTTCTGTCACTTCCAACTGATGAACCCCAGCTTGTTGCAGAAATTCTTGTTCTTAGACCATCAGTGCATGATCTTGCACTTTGTACTATTGAATTTCATCCCATTTCTGTCACTCCCATTTTCCAGGTCATTTAGACCTTTCTGTATAATATTCCAGTCCTCCTCTGTACTGACGATACCTCCAAACTTTATATCATCGGCAAATTTCATTAGTGTGCTCCTATTTTCTGTGTCAAAATTTTTAATGAAAATATTGAATAAGTCTGGTCCTAAGACTAGGCCTTGAGGAATTCCACTAGTAAACTTCCTCCTGTCCAATAATTCACCTTTCAGCACAACTCGTCTTCTCCCCTCTAGTGTTCCTTATCCATCTTACAATGATTGCACTAATTCCCATCTTCCCTAATTTAACTAATAATAGGATCGTGGTCCAAGTGATTCTCCAAGCAGTCAGATTTTCTACTGAATAAATCAAGCCAGTGATAAAGCTAGATAAAGTGGAAACATGCAGAAAGTTTCTGTTGAACAGCACTATAAATATTGTTAGTATACTACTGAACACTCTTAGTTTAGTGCAAACTTGGACTAATTCTGCCATGGAAAAAAATTAACATGCATGAGAGATTTCATGGAAGGGGAATGGCACTAATGAATTTTATATAATGCATGTATGTACATATGCACTTACATGGAGTTTCTCATCTGAGAATCTCAAAAGTGTTTTAGAAATGTTAATGAATTATCGTCACAACACCCATGCAAAGTACATAGATATTATTTTCCCTTAATCTGTTTATTTCTTGCTCTCTATCTCTCTCTTTCCTTTGGGTTATCAACTCCTTGGGGCACAAACTATTCCTTTGTATCTGTCTGAAAAGTGCCTATCATCATCATAGGAATTTCCATGATCAAATAAAAAAAAGATTTACCCTGGGTCACACAGGAAATTTTTCGCAGACAGGAATAGAATCTAGATCTCTTGACCTGTCTTACTCTGCCTTAGCCACACAATGATCCCTCATTCGCAAGGATTATTATATAAAATCAGTATTTTTATTCTTATTAATTATCTCAATTGTGATAACATTCAAGCCCCCAGTCAGAAGCATGGTCCTACTGTGTGAGGTACTGCCCGAACAGGAAAATCAGTCATTGCCCCAAAGAGTTTACAATCTAATATGAAGCAAGAGGAACAAGGGAGCGTAACAAGCAATAGGAGGGAAGGAAGACAAAGGTAATAGTAAGATCATACAGCTACACAGGTCAGAAATATATACAACTTGATGGCTTTCCAGTATTTGAAAAGTCCCAGCCTCCCCTTTTACAAATAAATACTATCAACCATACCTGACTGACATTCATCCTACTTTAGCTCCTCAGTGGTTAGCTAAACAAGTGGGTCTTGAGCAGGGTTGAGAAAAACATTCCTTTTTGAAGAAAGAAAAAACACCCACTGGGTTTCATAAATTGTTTAAATTTGAAGGCCACTCAAAAATATTTCTTTAGCATAAATACTTTCAATCTGTACTTGAAATTATTCTATACAATCAAAAGGGGAAGTGCTGAGAACATCAAAGGTGTTTGTTATATCTAATAGGAAAGTCATAGTTGAAAAAAGTCATGTGAAAAAGGACGTGAAGAGACTGAAGTAATAAAAACAAATAATTATTCTAAGGCAAAATGTCAATGGTTTAAGTAGCAAGAGAGATGGGATTCATGTCCATCTCAACAAGTACAGAAAATTGTTTCTTTGGATCCTTCAGAATCACTGAATAAAATGTTGTCTATTGATGTGGAAGAGCAGAATACTGATGATCCCACAAAAGAGAATCCACATATTTCTCAACAATGGAAAAATCACATTTGATACCTTGATATTTAACAAATAAAAATTCCTTTTCCCCATAATTTATAACCAAGTGAAAGATAAACATCAACAGGTCTTTTCCACAGCTGATTGAAGAAGTGGCTCAAGGAGCAATTGAAGTCACACTATCCTCATGTATTAGAAAATTCAATCTTGCTGTATAAAAATAAATAGATTACAATGCCATTCAGTGGCTTGTGAAGGTCACATTCCTTCAGTCACCTATCAGAGTGGGAATCTTAAATATGGCTATTGTTTTGGTTTGTATTTGAGACTTGTAAAACTTCCCCGTATCTTCCCCACCATATTTGGCTATATCTCTGTACCACTTCTTAGGATAAGCAGCTATCTCATCCAAAATAAATGTCAATCTTTGGCAGGGTATTTTATATCTGGCTTTCAGTTCACTCCCACTTGGAAACTGGACCTCAGTGATTTCAAGCTGTGCTTGGAATGATTTGGTTTAATCAGCGGGATCTAGTTAGACTTTGTGAAATAATTTTGAGTCTTTGATTACCAGAATCAAAATATTCATCTACTAAACCAGGAGGCCAAAGAAAAATTATAACATGTAGGAGACCCAAAATATTCAGATTATGCTAGGTTTTCAATACCACAGTTACCAAAAGTACTGCCATGACTTCAAACAACAGGAAACAGTATTATGCCAAGTCTTCAAAGTGACACTTGCATTGCTAACTCCTGGAAGCTGCAGTGCAGTTTTTTCTCTGCCTTTGTGACTGTACTTTACTCATGCATACATGTGACTTTATAAAAGTACCTTTCATGACTTAATATTTCTCAGTTGCCTTCAAGTGTAGAAATTTCAGTTCAGAAAAATACAGAACAAACCAAGCAAACATCCTTTTAACCAGACTTGAGAATAGGTAATGAGTTGATAAACAATAAGATCCCAATTCTCCAATATTTCTTAGCTGGGCTCTGACATAGTGGAGTGGGACAGCTCCAAGATGCTAGATGCAGCTCCATGATTCCATGGAGCTCTGTGCCAGCAGAAGGTCAGGTGTAGCACAGCTTAGCTCTACTACATCCCTCATCACCCAACACTAACTCAGTTCACCCTGACATCCTCCTTCCTTCTTCTTGCACCACAGTGTGAGAGGCTGCTGATATAGGAGGTCCCTATGCTGCCTCAGCCCTCTCTCTGACGGTGGAGATTGCTCCTACACAGAGGAAATTCTCTCCTGGGAATCTATAGCTGAAGTAAGGCCCCTTTGTGGTGTATAGGCAGCACACACTGGCCTTAGCAGAGTGGTGAATTATCCAGCCTTAAGTCTCTATATCAGGGGTGGCCAACCTGTGGCTTCGGAGCCACATGCTACTCTTCAGAAGTCAATATGCGGCTCCTTGTATAGGCAGTGACTCTGAGGCTGGAGCTACAGGCGCCAACTTTCCAAAGTGCTGCAGAGTGCTTACTGCTCAACCCCTGGCTCTGCCCCAGGCCCTGCCCCCACTCCACCCCTTCCTGCCCCCTCCCCTGAGCCTGCCGTGCCCTCGCTCCTCCCCATCCTCCGCTCCTCCCCATCCTCCGTGCCTCCTGCACACTGCAAAACAGCTGATCGGGAGGTGTGGGGAAGGAAGTGGGAGGCGCTGATCAGTGGGGCTGCTGGTGGATAGCAGGTGCTGGAAGCGGGAGAGGGGGCAGCTGATGGGGGGCTGCTGATCTATTACTGTGGCTCTTTGGCAATGTACATTGGTAAATTCTGGCTCCTACTCAGGCTCAGGTTGGCCACCCCTGCTCTATGTTAAATAAGAAGCCTTCCACAAATCGCAAGCACAAAGATTTCTCTCTTCCAGCCCATTCAATGGCAACAAATTTAATATAATCATATGTTTCATTCCCCCTCCCCCCAATATTTATAAATACAGAAAGCATAAGATTGCTAAAGAATTAGAGAGGACTGTCATGAGACAGCTATCTTGAATAGATCCTCTTCTCTGGCCTCCCAAAGCACCCATTGCCTTCCAACAACTCATACAAAATGCCTCTAATGTAATCTTCCTTGCTTATCAATCTGATTAGTCCCATTTCAAATCCCGCCCCCAGCTCTCTAACCAACATATTAATTTTAATCTTCTTATCACCACCTTTAAAGCTCTATATAACTGCCTCCTCTACTTTTCTCCCCTTGTTTCACTCTGCGTTGTCCGCACTCTTCTGCACCGCTGATGTTCCCAGGCTCAGCTGGACATTTTTAAGCTTCTTGTACACATACGGTCATCTATCATTCCCACATGTATGACACCATAAGGCCCTTACCCTCTCAACATTTAAGTCCCGCTTGAACATCTGCTTTAGTGTACTGTTCACAGTTATTGAGTTGATATTACTGCCTATTGTTGCTCCCCTTTCCCTTATCTGTATACTTGTCTGTCTGTCCCTACATCGTGAATGCCACAGGGCTGGGATGATCCCTTTTCAAGTGTCTGGAAAGCACCTAGTATATTGCGGGTGCCATCATAAATAAAGAAAAATTAATAAATAATAAAATAAAGTAATAACAATAAAAAGTTGATGTTAGGATATGGATCCTATGACTCTCCCCTACTGCTTTTATTCTGCTGGTCCATGTTTTCTCTCATGTGAACTAAATTCTCCCTTAGAAAAGCTACAACCATTCAGCAATCAACATTACTATTTAATTTTCCACCAATGGGTATTAATTTCCACTACAAATTCTATCTGCCTCCTAAGAGGCCTATATCACCTACGCAAATGCTCCCATAACAGATTTGTGGAGTGTGATACTTATGGGCATTTCAACCCAGGTCTCCAAAAAGACAGTAGTGTATTTCTTCCATCAACTAGATCATCAAGCTAGGCGGAGCAACAGACAAAATGAATATTTTTAAGTTAATATAATTGCCAGGCCTACAGCACTAACACAGGAGATGCATTAAAGTATTAAAAAAAGCTCTGAAATTTCTAATTGTTGCATATCCCTTGTGCCATCATATAAATTTCCACTGAACAGTGTGAAAAAGGGGCTGCATTTTGAGCTTCATGATTTCTTCCCTATCCTATCTATTTCCCAGAGACAGGATACAGCAATGTCATACAGTCATTATTTAATGTGATTGTAGTCAGATTATCCGTGTTATTTATATAACCTTCAACAGCTTCTTAGCTCCCAAGATGCTTAACAGCAGAACCCACTTTGAGAACAATCCACAGTTTTGCATTTCTCATGGCCATGAAAGTCAAGTGGACCCTGTAGATGGCACCTGTCCTTACTTAGAGATAAGAGGATGGAGAGTGAATTTATTCCTGCCAATGTACAAAGCAGTATTGCTTTAAAGCTTGGATGAAGCCACAGTTTCATTCTCATTAATTAGACAGAGTACTAAAGATAGCGGAACCAGGAAATTAGGGAGGCAGCTGAGTAGTGAGATCCAGAATATCATTATTAAAAAAGAAAAGATTTTATCTGTACTGTGAAATACACTTAAATCTTTTAATACATTGTACAGAAGGACTCATAGTAACATTAGCAGATAGCTCTCGTCAGTGGGACATGAAATATTGTGGATTTTTCACGAAGTATCAGTCTTTTTAACAGTCTGAAAGGAAACTCCATCTGAAGTATTGCTGCAGCACACATACTGGACACATTCACTGCAGCACACACAACGGACAATTACATTACCTAACCATATAGTAAATGTTGTGGCCTCTATATAGATAAATTATCACAGCACAGGTTTCAGAGTAACAGCCGTGTTAGTCTGTATTCGCAAAAAGAAAAGGAATACTTGTGGCACCTTAGAGACTAACCAATTTATTTGAGCATGAGCTTTCATAAGCTACAGCTCACTTCATCGGATGCATACTGTGGAAACTGCAGAAGACATTATATACACAGAGACTATGAAACAATACCTCCTCCCACCCCACTCTCCTGCTGGTAATAGCTTATCTAAAGTGATCATCAAGTTGGGCCATTTCCAGCACAAATCCAGGTTTTCTCACCTTCCGCCCCCCCCCCCCCCCCCCCCCCACACACACACACAAACTCACTCTCCTGCTGGTAATAGCCCATCCAAAGTGACCACTCTCTTCACAATGTGTATAATAATCAAGGTGGGCCATTTCCAGCAAAAATCCAGGTTCTCTCACCCCCTCACCCCCCTCCAAAAACCACACACACAAACTCACTCTCCTGCTGGTAATAGCCTATCCAAAGTGACCACCCTCCCTACAATGTGCATGATAATCAAGGTGGGCCATTTCCAGCACAAATCCAGGTTTTCTCACCCCCCACCACCCCCATACACACACAGACTCACTCTCCTGCTGGTAATAGCTCATCCAAAGTGACCACTCTCCCTACAATGTGCATGATAATCAAGGTGGGCCATTTCCAGCATAAATCCAAGTTTAACCAGAACGTCTTGGGGGGGGGGGGGGGGAGGAAAAAACAAGAGGAAATAGGTTACCTTGCATAATGACTTAGCCACTCCCAGTCTCTATTTAAGCCTAAATTAATAGTATCCAATTTGCAAATGAATTCCAATTCAGCAGTTTCTCGCTGGAGTCTGGATTTGAAGTTTTTTTGCTGTAAGATAGCGACCTTCATGTCTGTGATTGCGTGACCAGAGAGATTGAAGTGTTCTCCGACTGGTTCATGAATGTTATAATTCTTGACATCTGATTTGTGTCCATTTATTCTTTTACGTAGAGACTGTCCAGTTTGACCAATGTACATGGCAGAGGGGCATTGCTGGCACATGATGGCATATATCACATTGGTGGATGTGCAGGTGAACGAGCCTCTGATAGTGTGGCTGATGTTGTTAGGCCCTGTGATGGTGTCCCCTGAATAGATATGTGGGCACAGTTGGCAACGGGCTTTGTTGCAAGGATAGGTTCCTGGGTTAGTGGTTCCGTTGTGTGGTATGTGGTTGTTGGTGAGTATTCGCTTCAGGTTGGCGGGCTGTCTGTAGGCAAGGACTGGCCTGTCTCCCAAGATTTGTGAGAGTGTTGGGTCATCCTTCAGGATAGGTTGTAGATCCTTAATAATGCGTTGGAGGGGTTTTAATTGGGGGCTGAAGGTGACGGCTAGTGGCGTTCTGTTATTTTCTTTGTTAGGCCTGTCCTGTAGTAGGTGACTTCTGGGAACTCTTCTGGCTCTATCAATCTGTTTCTTCACTTCCGCAGGTGGGTACTGTAGTTGTAAGAATGCTTGCATATACATATTTTTATAATTGTTCTAAGCAAGGAAAAGGGATGCCTTCCACCAAAAGCCTCATGAGAGTGAGAGTTTATAGGCCATACTTCTTTGTTTCCTTTTTTTCACATTTGTACAGCCAAAGGCAAATGTGAATACTATTGTATTCTTAAAATGATTAAGTCAGGAGAACATTTTATGGTCCTTTTAAGTCACGTTCAGGTACTTCAGGGAGTTATACAATCAAGAACTTACACAGTGAGTGAAACTGGCTACTTATAAAGGAATTGGCTTACAAGAGCAGAAGATTAATTAGGCCTCTATGATTGCCTACAAATTCACAGCAAATAGAAACAAAGGAAGACAGGCCGCTATATCTGGGATGTGGACAGTGTTCTGGGTTAGCATGGAGGACTCCGACTCAGGACTTGTGGGTAGGGTTGCCAAGTTTCTAATGGCACAAAACCGAACACCCTTGCTCCTTGATTTAACTGGGACTTGGTCCTGCTTTGAGCAGGGGGTTGGACTAGATGACCTTCTGGGGTCCCTTCCAACCCTGATATTCTATGATTCTATGATTCTATGATTCCACCCCTTCACTGAGGCCCGCCCCCACTCACTCCTTTCACCCTCATGCGCTTTCACTGGACTGAGGCAGGGAATTGGAGTGCAGGAGGGTTGAGAGCTCCAGCTGGGGGTACAGGCTCCAGGGTGGGTCCAGAAATGAGGGTGTGGGAGAGGGCTCCGGGCTGGGACAGGGATGCAGAAGGGGGTGAGGGCTCCAGCTGGGGATGAGGGGTTTGGGGTGCAGGAGGGGGCTCAGGCTGGGGTGGGTGAGGGGTTGCAAGGTGCGGGCTCCAGGAGGGGGCTCAGCTTGGGGGGAGGGGGTTGGTGTGTGGGTTTTGGGAGGGAGTAGGATGCAGGAGAAGGTTCCGACCTGGGTCTGGGTGTTGGAGTCGGGGGGGGGGGGGGGGGAGTTCGGGGTGTGGGCTACTGCTGCGTGGTGCTTACCTCAGATGGCTCCCATTTGGCAGTGCAGCAGGGCTAAGGCAGGCTCCCTGCCTGCCCTGGCTCCACGCAGCTCCTAGAAGCAGCCAGGATGTCTGGCTTGTAGGCATAGGGGTGGCCAGGTGGCTCTGCCCCGCAGGCACTGCCCCGCAGCTCCCATTGGCTGTAGTTCCCAGCCAAAGGGGGCTGCGGGGGCGGTGCTTGGGGCGGGGGCAGCGCGTGGAGCTTCCCTGATCTCCCCTGTATGCCTAGGGTCTGCAGGAACATGCCAGCCACTTCCAGGAGCCGCAGGGAGCCTGCCTTAGCCCCACTGCACTGCCAACTGGACTTTTAACAGCCTGGTCAGTGGTGCTGACTGGAGCCACCAGGATCTCTTTTCCACCAGCAACTCTACTTTTGGGGTGTATTCAGATGGCACACTGGCTAAATTTGTGACCTTTGTAAAGCCATTTATTTTAAATGACTGTGCTCTACCTTATCGATCCATTAACCAGGTTAATGGGGTGTCTGAGACTTAATTGAACTATGTAAAAAACAAAACAAAACAAAAAACCACCTTTGGTTGGTACTACATATGAGCAAAGGACATTTGTAAACATTACCCTTGACACAGTTCTGATAATATAAAGGGGCCTTAAATAGGTGTAAATAGATTCACCTTAAATATGTTTAAACATACTTTCAGGAGCCTTCACTCTCGGTATAAATGAGAATTAGTCCCACAAATATCTTGTGTAAGGTTTAAACAATTAAACCATTACATTCCAACAGTATAGAAAAAAAAGTCAACCATTATACTTTGTCTATAACAGTTGTAGTGTCTGTTTTGCCTAGGATAATGGAAATATAATTCCTTTAAGGAAATGCACATGCTGGGATAGGATCACATGGGACTGTGGTAATCATTTACAGAAAGACAGGATACTGGGAAACTATGAAGACCTACTTCCTGAATGTCTTGTGAGATAAATAGAGCAAGTACTTCTGATATATTAAAATAAATACTGACTTTACTTTAGGATTGTGATTGTTAAAAACTACCCTGAGCAAACTGTTTAGAAATGTACTGTTTGAAACAATCCTGATTTGGCAGAGGGATAGGCTAGATGACCTGACAGGCCTTTTCCATTACTAATTTCTATGACTTTAGGTACTATTGATTATACAAATTTCTAAAAAGACTAGCAACATAAGAACAGTTTTAAAAGAAGACCATATTTTTGAAGACATTAATTTTCCTACAAATATTTAAAAGAACGGTGTTATCTTTCAGATTGATTCATCACTAGCTGTTTTTAAAAAAAATCAATCACTGAAAGAAAACCGTATAAATTATTAAGCAGAAAGTTTTAATAAATTATTTGCCAATGACATTTAAAAGTACAATTACAAATAGTACTTGACATGGCCACCTACATGTGCAATATAAATGAATCCTAATTATGCACCTTACAGATACACACTAGATGCCAGGACAGGAACAAAAACATCTCTTAGGATAACGTTAGTGCCAAGTTGAATGTCACCAGGGACCACTTCAAAGGCCAGTCTCTTGCATCTATAAAATCAAGTTTAAATTATCTTCCGTGAGGTTAGTAGTTGCAATGTTACTATGAACAGTCAAGATTCATACATAATTTATGAGCAAACCAGAGTGATATATTGCTAATTTTCAAATGTTCTACTACGCTTAGCTATAAATGGTTATTTAGGATAGCTATTCTATTTTTGGTTTGCAGTATTTATATTAAAAAAATCAAAAATGACTAAAGCTAAACTGCAAAGGATCAATAAGGTCTCTCTGTTCATAGCAGTCTCACTCTAGGCTTGATTGATTAGTCTTGATGCAGGCAAACTTCCTTTGATGTGACTAGACATTTCACCTGTGGAAAATATAGCAGAATTGAACCAATTTCTGTTTTTAAGCCATTTTGCTCCCTCCCACTTCATCCTGTATCAGATTGTGATAAACTGCATTTAAAATGAAACAGGAAAAGCAAACTACCTAATATGCATTTCATTGTGATGTTATCTTGCACATTTCCAAAAAATATACTGAGATTTCACTACCAATTACTGAATTAGTCAATGTTTTAGTCATGATCCCATAGTCTAGTTAAGTGAGGAAGAGGAGGAGGATCTGAATGGAACTGAGGCTCAGAGCTCATTTTATTGTAGTTTGTGGACTTCATTTTTAATTGTTTCCTTTATCAAGTCTTCCCCCATTGCAGGTCACCTTAAGTGGAACTAGCAGATCCCTCAATATCTAACCAGGTAATCAGCCAACAAAATAGAAAACATGTGGGACTCTCAACCTCCAGACACTTCTACTCACTAAGGGCTCCAGGGAAGAAAGCCAAGCCTGCTGCTTGACAGTTTTAGTTTATGTGAGTTCACACCAGACCAATCTCAAAGAAAAATTCTGGAGAAACTGCCAAGTTTTGCCTGGTCTCAGGTAGAACCCATTCATTTTTCACATTTTTCGCCCCAATCCATATGTATCTTCCAAGTGCTTGAAACTCAGCCAACCTGTACAAACCTGATCCAAGTGTCAAGTATCAATTATTAAAGTTTTACATAGCTCCAGTTAGGACAGACAAGAGTAAAGCAAAAATAATTTAACTTATTCTATCATTCCCCCTCTAAGGAAAGTAACCATTGACTAAAATTTCTTTCTAGTATTAGCATGAACAACCCTACCACATTTGTGAAGGAAGAAGGGAGGGAGTGGGCATTTCCAATGAGTCTGGGGAATTATACACAAGGCAGATCTGCCCACTATAACCCTTAACTTGTTTGTCTGAAAAATGTGACACTTTCCAAGCGATCTTTACTTGGATTGACACAAGTTGCTGTTAAGCAAGGAAAACTTTGCTTCAACTACACTCAACGGAATCTTTTAAATATGAGAGCCTGGTCATCAGATTGTAGTTGAAAGTAGTACATACTAGTTTTCTTCAGCACTACTGTATAACTAGTGTCTAAATAGAGTTAATACATTAGATTAATCCGTGTTGGAAATCCGCTGGTTTCAACAGAGATAAAAAAGGAATAGATTTTCCCCCTTAAAAAAAAAATCTGCCAACACAACTTTCTGGGAAGAGAAAAACTGAATATGAATTTTAGATTTTTGAAGTACTTATTTCTGTAGAAATGTTTACTCAATCATTGAGAAAAGGAGTACCTGTGGCACCTTTTAGAGACTTTCTAAGGTGCCACAAGTACTCCTTTTCTTTTTGCGAATACAGACTAACACGGCTGCTACTCTGAAACCTGTCAATCACTGAGGTAAGAGATGAAGACCTATTAGGTGATTCAGTTCAGTCACACATGGTATATGCTAATTATGCTGTTACTCTCCAGAAGCCCTAATTTTTGCAGTGTTTGAACTCCTACAGCTCCCATTCAAGTCAATGACAGTATCAAATGTTCCGCACTCAAAATATCATGCCACAGAGGTCTAGCACTTGTCTTGCTATCTGATCAATTGCTTTAAAAATGATCAACAGATGATGGACCTACAGGACAAACTTAGAGGAACACTTTTCTTTTCTTAAAAAAATAAAATCCGTATATTTGCTTTTCTCTTGTCTCCCAGTACATTTCCCAGTTAAATGTAATTTTCAGTGCCAGAATAAATTCATTAATTTCTTTAATATCCCAAAATGGATATACTCCCAACCAGATGTTTCAGTTTTCAAACTAGCAAAACATGTAAGAATGTGCTTAATTAAAAGTTCAGCAAGTCCTGTTATGAAGAGGGGGCTAATACAGTACATTTTCAAGTCTTCTGGTTATTCTCTTATCCACCCAAATCCTGCTTAATTTTACACACTGTAGGTGAAATCCTGGCCCTATTGAAGTCAATGGGAGTATTGCTATTGACTGCAATGGACCCAAGATTTCATTCTGTGAGTAGTCTCAATGGAGCTGGGATTAGTCACACTGCATAATATTAAGCACATGCGTAAGTCTTTGAAGGATTGGGTCCATATTTTTAATTATTTATATTTACAAGGTGTTTCTTCAAAATTGGTCAGACTTTGTTGATATATTTTCTTCTTAAGGAGAGATTTTGAAGAACAATAACAGTATCTTATTTTTCAGCTATCAATTCCACACTTCTCTCTTATAAATGGACATATTTTCACCCTCGCACTTCTTCCTCTCTCCCCTCACAAATATATTTAGAAGTCCTTTAATTCACCCCCATATTACTCTGGAAAGCATTTTCGGCTGCCTCTCTTCTCCCTGCAAGCCTTAAAACATACTTGTACATTGACAATTGATTATATAAAAACAGGACATTTTAATTAACACATTTACTCCTTGTGTGTACTCACAGATCTATACGTTAACTTAAACTTGCTTTTCACCCATCAACTTTTTTTTTTTTTTTTTTAACCTTTGTTAGCACTGCAGAGCCATCATAGCTAAGAACAAGCTGGGCTCCACTCCTCACATATCTTCCTAAGAGTCGTTAATCAAGCTTGAGTTGCAAAAGCAAACTACTGACACTTGTGCAAGTAAGACTTGTACAGGTGTAACGGAGGACACATCTTGACGACCAAAATCTTTACTACTGGAAATGATGTTAGAGAAGAAAAAAAAAAAATCAAGGCTGACTTTTGAAAAGCAGCTTAATTGTTTAATGCCTATATTTAGTTTTAGTCTGACCTGGAAAGAATCACTGAAACCACATTTTGCCTGTGTATTCAGTTTTGTTGTTTCATTCATCTTTTCTACTTCAACCACAGGGTTGTTTGGTTTGTTTGTTTTGAGCACTCCCTCATGAAGCCATGCTGGCCACCTCTTCCTTGCATTCTTCTTTTACAAAGAAAATGTACTATCCTGTACAGTTGCAAGTCTCTTCCAATTGCAACTGTAATCTATAGTAGTAGTGTATTTAAGATTTTCCAGCCTTCTTTCACAGAGGTGAATTTCATTTTTTCCAGTGACTGCTGCTGCTCACTAAAAATTCAATTCCCCAAAAAATTATTTTCTGAAATCAAATAGCCTTGTGCTGTTTGCATTCTTCCTTACTATGCCAAATTCAAGCAACTCATAGTTACTGGTTCCAACCTTTCCTGTTTTCACATTCTCAATTTCTCCCTTTTATTAAGGAGTAGAGGAACTAAACCCAATTAAGTTAATACAGAATAGCGTACAGATCACCACCGCTTTACCATATGTTAAGCAGACTCGTCAGTGAAAAGCAGAGGTCTCCTACTTAGTGAGGAGAAAAGGCTAATAATGGAAATATCAAGGAGACTATAGTGTTTAATGCCTATTTTGCTTCACTCTTCGCTTAGAAGGTTAATGGTGACCAGATGCCCATCACAATTAATATTAATATCATGCAGGAAGGAATACAAGCCAAAAATGGAAAGCACAGAATACTAAAGAATATTTAGATTAGTAAGATACGTTTAAGTAAGTAGGGCCTGATTAAATTCAACCTAAGATACTTAAGGAACTAGCTGAAGCAATCTTGGAACCATTAGTGATTATCTTTGAGAAGCGATGGAGCCTGGGTGAGATCCCAGAAGACTGGAGAAGGGCAAACATCTTTAACAAGGAGAAGAAAGACAACCCAGGGAATTATAGACCAGTTAGCCTACCTCAAAAGATATTGGAACAAATTATTAAACAATCAATTTGTAAGCACCTGGAGGCTAAAGGGTTGATAAATAATAGCCAACATGAATTTCTCAAGGACAAGCCATGCCAAACCAACCTAATTTGCTTCGTCAGGGTTACTGGCCTAGTGGATAGGAGAGAAGCAGCAGACATGATATATCTTGATTTTAGTAAGGTTTTTGACACAGTCGCATGTGACATTCCTACAAGCAAACTAGGGAAATATGGTCTAGATTAAATTACTATAAAGTGGGTGCACAACTGGTTGAAAAAACATACTCAGAGTTGTTATCAATGGTTCACTGACAGACTGGGAGGATGTATCTAGTGGGGTCGTACAGGGGTCTGTTCTGGATCCAGTATTATTCAATATTTTCATTAATGATTTGGATAATGGAGTGGAGAGTATGCTTATAAAAATCTATGGGTGATAAATATCAAGCTGGGAGGGGTTGCAAGCACTTCGGACAGGATTAGACTTCAAAAATGACTGTGATAAATTGGAGAATTGATCTGAATTCACTTAAGACAAGTACAAAGCACTACAGTTAGGAAGGAAAAATCAAATTGACAAATACAAAGTGGGAAATAACAGGTTAGGCAGTAGTGCCGCTGAAAAAGATCTGGAGGTTATAATGGATTACAAATTAAATATGAGCCAACAATGTGATGATTTTGCAAAAAAAGGCCAACAACATTCTGGGGTATATTAACAGAAATGTCTTAGGTAAAACATGGGAGCTAATTGTCCCACTCTGCTCAGTGCTGGTGAGGCCTCAGCTGGAGTATTATGTCCAATTCTGGGTGCCACAATTTAGGAAACATGTGGACAAACTGGAGAGGATTCAAAGGAGAGCAACAAAAATGATGAAAGGTTTAGAAAACCTGACCTATGAGGAAAGATGAAAAACACTGGGCATGTTTAGTCTTGAGAAAAGAAGTAACCCGGGGGAGGGGGTTGCTGAAAATCTTCAAATACATTAAGGTCTGTTATAAAGAGAGCAGTGAGCAATTGTCCTCTTTGTCCACTGAAGGTAGGACAAGAAATAAATCAATCAATTTGATCTGCAGCAAGGGCGATTAAGGTCAGATATTAGGAAGCACTTTCTACTGACAAAGTTAAGCCCTGGAACAGGCTTTCAAACAAGGTGTGGATTCCCCATCATTAGAGGCTTTTAAGAACTGATTAGACTAACTCTTGTTGGGATGATCTAGCTATACTTGGTTCTACCTCAGCACGGGGGATGGACTATATGATCACAAGGTCTCTTTCCAGTCCTACATTTCTGTGATTCTATGGTTAAGGCATCAGCCTTTTTACTTAGCTCATTACTCAGGAATATATATATTAAAAAATTACTGTATCAATTTAACCCTTTCAGTTTGGCACAGTGGGACCATTCTCAGATCAAGGTTTGTGGCACCCTTGCCCTACACTTTGGTGTCTCCCCACCCCACCCAACAGCTCTCAAACTTCATTGCATGCCAGCAGTTCTTCATGTTTTTCCCCAAATCTGCTGCTCCCATTCCACCAAGTTCCAAACTCAGGACCAAACTGCTCCCATTCCACCAACGCAAACACTCTCAACTCCATCCAGTCCCACAGACAGCCGCTCCATGTAGCCCACCTCATACAACTGACTTTCAGGCTATTTTATTCACATATACCCCTGCACACAGATTTCACCTGAGCTTTCCTGTCTTTCAGTACAGTAGCCTCTTCCATCTGACTCTTTTTCCATCCTCCTACCACCTGTCAGTAGAATTAATCACAAAAGATCCTTCAGGAATGATGGGATTAATGTCACCTAACCTTTTGATAGTTAGTGATGATAATAAGCACCGCTTACCTTTTGTATTCAGCTGAGCAATTGAGAAAGAATTTCTAAGTGAAATAAAGTGTTACTATTCCTTTTTAAAAATAGACATGTTTATATATACAGTCATCTGTTTCTCCAAACACACACACTGTAAATTCACAGGAGTGGGCACTTATGAAAGCTCAGGTACTAAGTCAAGAAATTATTACAAGAGTTTCTTCACAGAAATAAATTTTTGTGTGTCCTTTCCCTAGAGTTGCTTGATTAATTCTTTTCATTCACAAGGAGTTTTGTTCCTCTGAGAAGGATAATAATTTTTGTAAAATATCAAAAAATAGAGTTGTAAAAGCCTTTGTAAAATACCTCTTCCAGAAATAATATTCTATACATTATGATAATGCTAAGTATTTATAATGTGTTACATTTTCAAAGAACATTAATCCTCCTGTGATAGGGTGCTCTGGGTGGCTAGTGGTGTACACTTGCCCTCCAACCCTTTGTCACTTTATTGCAATGGGCAGGGGAGATGGTAGTGGTGCCTGGTTCCTGACCCCAGGGCGGGAGTATTTGGGCCTCCTCCTACATCTGGGCCTTTGGCCTTACATGGGGTGTGGTAAGAGGTCACGGGCTCTTCCTCTCCACTAGGTTCCAGCCTGGGACCCTATAGGAAGAAACACCAACAGGTTCTTCCTGTAGAGAGCATAAGTCTGCTGCCTTTGGCTACTTTGTACCTATGTGTTCCTTCAGTCTGGGGCAGGGTCCAAACAGTCAATAGCTTCCCCCCACCCAGTCCCCACACACACCTTCAAAAAAGTCTAAATAAGCAGGGACTGCAAGACCTGCTGGTTATCTAAGTAGATGATGGTTTTCTAAGGCCATTGCCTGCTCTGTGATTGTCTCTCAGGCTCCACATTTTGTCTGGCTTCCCAGAGAAGGATTCTTCTCTCCTGCAGCCTGCCTAGGCCCAGTATTGCCTTCTGAGCTCCTTTTAACCTGCTCATCCAGCCGCAGCACACCAAGGCCACTAACTTCTTTGGGCCCAGTGTGGGGTTTGTATACCGCATCACACACCTTTCTGCTCAGCCCCTGAGCTGTGGTGTCACAGTGTTTCTTTAGGTTTCCTTTGTGCTGTGAAAAGAAATCCGCATTTTTATTTTCTAATCCCATGCAGTGGGACACTTGGAAGTTATACGGTTGCAGTGAGAGGTACCACCACGGGTCACTTGCAGGTTTTAACTAGTGTAAATGGTGAATTCTCTGTAACTTGAAGTCCTTAAATCATGATCTGAGAACTTCAGTAACTCAGCCAGAGGTTAGGGGTCTATTACAGGAGTGGGTGGGGAGATGTTCTGTGGCCTGCAATTTGCAGGAGGTCAGACTAGATAATCACAATGCTCCCTTCTGACCTTAAAGTCTATGAGTCTATCATGCATTGGCTGTGACCTTTCACGTAGTTCACTCATCAGAGTGGTGCTTGGTCACTTACGAGACAAAAGAAAAGGGCTACCCCTTCCTCCCCCCATAAATAATATCGCAGGGCATTGACAGCCCATTTCACTACCAGAGCCTCTTTCTCAATGACGCATCTCCTCATGGGAACAACTTTCTACTGAGCAAGGGGATGGGATGCTCTTCTCCTCCAAAGTTTTGAGACAGCATCAACTCCAGTCATGACATTGGCTCCTTCTCAGTGTTCTGAATACATCGTTGCAATTTATTCTCCAACAGATCTTTTTGAGCGGTCCCAGATGGTGGTCAGAGTATCGCCATCTGCTGGTTGAGACAATATTATTGTTCATGCTGCTGCACTCCCATTTCTCTAATCAGCTGCTCCTGCTTTTGGGAACTGAGCTGCTGAAGCAGTTGGTTCTGCTGCTGTGTCACCTGCTTCTGCTGGTTCTCTGGGACCCACTTCAGCAGCTTCTCAAAATCCATCCCTGCTTTCCCTCCTCACCTTCTCTAAACTACTTTCAGGTCCAGGATACTATCTTGCCTTCATTCTCCACCACATGTGATAGGGTGCTCGGAGTGCCTAGCAATTAGTGCAGTGATCCTGCTCGGCAGGTCTGGAGGGGCAGGGAAACCTGAGCTCAGTATTGCCCTTACATCCCTTCGGGCCAAGTGGGGGTTCATATACCCCATCACACCTCCCAATACCTATGTGGGGCAAGCGAGTAAGCATTGTTATTCTTATTTTGTGGATAGAGAAGCTAACAACTGGAAGTTCAGGGACTTGAACACAGCCATACAGTGAATCTAGGGACCTGTCTACACAAATAATTAGACTGCAGCAAGCTGGGGTGTAAATATGCCATGCACTAGCCTGCCACGGTCTGGCTGCATGTACGCTGCTGATGTGCATTAACAGTCCACTAATGTCCTCTTTGAAACAGACTAGATGAAAGCGCTAGATCATCAAACCACTCAAACTATTAATGAACACAAGCAGTTAGAACATAAGAACGGCCACACTGGGTCAGACCAAAGGTCCATCTTGCCCAGTATCCTGCCTTCCAACAGTGGCCAATGCCAGGTGCTTCAGAGGGAATGAACAGAACAAGTAATCATCAAGTGATCCATCCCCATTGCCCCAGCTTCTGGAAACAGAGGCTAGGGACACCATCCCTGTCCATTCTGGCTAACAGCTGTTGATGGACCTATTCTCCATGAATTAATCTATTTCTTTTTTGAACCCTGTTATAGTATTGGCCTTCACAACAGCCTCTGGCAAGCAGTTCCACAGGTTGACTGTGTGTTGTGTAAAGTAATACTTCCTTTTGTTTGTTTTAAACCTGCTGCCTATTAATTTCATTTGGTGACCCCTAGTTCGTGTGTTATGAGAAGGAGTAAACAACACTTTCTTATTTACTTTCTCCATACCAGTCATGATTTTATAGACCTCTATCATATCCCGCCTTTACTCATCTCTTTTCCAAGTTGAAAGTCCCAGTCTTATTAATCTCTCCTCATATGGAAGCTGTTCCAGACCCCTAATCATTTTTGTTGCCCTTTTCTGTACCTTTTCCAGTTCCAATATATCTTTTTTTGAGATGTGGCGACCACATCTGCACCCAGTATTCAAGATGTGGGCATCGCGTAGATTTATACAGAGGCAATATGATATTTTCTATCTTATTATCAATTCCTATCTTAATGATTCCCAACATTCTGTTTTCTTTTTTGATGGTCGCTTCACACTGAGTGGATGTTTTCAGAGAACTATCCACTATTGTATGTTAGACAATGGCAAGCTACTTCAGGGCTCGAATCACACCCCAGCTTGCTGTAGTCTAATTATTCATGTGGACAAGCCCTATGTCTGAGCTAGGATTTAAATTCAGGTGTTCCTTTTTCTTCTCCCTCCACACACTGACTAACACATATGTGGGTGGTTTCCGAAATTTGTAAATACCAAAATAAATAGCGCATGGCTATGATCTGATTTAGAAATACAAACATTTGTTGAAGTGAAAGAACATGTGGCTTTCGGATGGTAAGAAAGTGGATGAGAGTTAAAAAACCTTTTAGCCCAGTCACGTAAAGAGATTAAGTTTATATTTCTCCAATGTTCTTTATGGTGGTGTAGGGAGGAAGGGAACAGCTGTACAATTATATTGTCACTTTTTTACAAAAGTACATAAGAGTATTAAGATGCATTTTTTACAGGCAGGAATGTTTTATGATCTTTATCCTTCCTTTTAGACTGAATTCTTCTGTTAACAGTGGGTCATCTCTCCAAACGGAATGTGGGACAATGGATAACTGCTGTACAGTGTGTCTTTAAGTAAATTATTCTGCCTAGATTACACTTAGACATGAAGGGAAATATTTTATAACCTATTGTTGCACAAATGGAAGAATGGAGTGAATGGAGGAGATTGTTCAACGCTCTGTGAGAAATGAGTTGGTGGTCTCAGTCCCTAACGTACCTGTGTCCACACTGTAAAACTACCATCACAGCTGACACTAATTATCTCTCTGGCTGACCTTCTTGGCAGAAGCATTCAGGAATAAATATTATTAATTTATTGTATTACTGTAGCATCTGCTAGCCCATGCTAGGCACTGAACAAACATGGAGTAAGAGACAGACACTTACAAATTTAAATAGACAAGACAAACTAAAGGTGAGAGGAAACACAGACACAGAGAGGTGAAGTGACTTGCCCAGGGCCACAGAGCAGGTCAGTGGTCAATCCAGGAATAAAACCACTCAATGCCAAATCCGGTGCCCTATCCCTGAGACAACACTGCCTTCCTAGGTAGTAATACACCTTGTTAAATAAAATAACCTGGTTCTGATTTTAATCTCTCTTTTTTTGGGGGGGTGGGGGGGAAGAATTGCACAATATTATGAAAGTTTAAAATGTTTTGGAAGAGCATGCACAGATATTTTTTCTTCATTCCACCACTGGATAAAAATACCATTGCAATTTGTACTCTACATACTGTTTTAAAGCTTCAGTTATAAGTGCACTTTGGCATCTGTGCTTTATAAATGATTTTGACCTTCTAAATTGAATCTAACTTGACAAAAGAGTAATTCATTCCAACATTTAATGTGTCTTCATTCAACTGAATCTAAACTGTAGACATCCCAAGTCTGACTGAATTGAATGGAGGAGTTGTATGTACGGAAGGATTCACTAGTTTAACTCAAACTCTACTTCACAGTCAGCACATTCAAAATAGGCTCAAAATCTGTGAAAAGCAGCACATTGGTTTGTTGAATGATTTTATATTTCAAGCTCAGCCTAGCACATTAGATGAATAGTCCCAGATCTTAGAAGGATGCCATGAATTTGCATGGTGTTGGTTTTTTTGCACTTTACTGAAATGCTCTTGTAATGGTACAACATTAATCTACTGTATTTGCACTACTACATGAGTTATTGCTTTTAGTAAGGATTTTTCCCCATTAAGTTTTTCAGTGAAGTGTGAGTGGTTAAAAAATTAGGCAGTGGGGAGAGGAACAGGCAAGCTTTTTCCCACCTCCAGCATCTTCACAACACTCAAAGAACAAGTCCTGGCTTTACAGTTTTAAAAAATCTGGGCATATCTACTTATTAAAGATGCCAGACTCAAAGCTCTTGAAACCAAAGACTTAGGTAGCCTTAGAACAAATCTGGCATAAGCAATGACCATCTCACCAGTATGCCTTCACTCTGACTTGGAGACACAATTTGGAGTGAAAAAATGGTTCAGCCATCACAGCCATTCAATCCATGGCCTTTCCAACATGGCTTTTAATAAGCAGACAGTTAACTCCAACATAAGGGCAGTTTTATAGCATGGATAATTGTTCATTATGAACAGGACTGAGATTAGTAACTCATGAAGACTACTGGATGGCTTTCAATTGCTAAAAAAATTTGGCCTCTGAGGAAACATGATTGATGGTTAAGATCTAGACTGGGACTTGGGACACCTGAGTTCAATCCCCAGCTCTGCCACAGAATTTCTATGTGGCAAGTCACTTAATAGCTTTGTGCCACAATTTCCTCATCAATAAAAAAGATGAAAATACTTCCGTACCTCACAGGGGTGTTGTGCCAACAAATACATCAAAGATTGTGAGGCGCTCAGATACTACAGTACAAAAATACAAAATACCTCAGTTAGGTATATAAATTAAGATTCTACTATCCTTATGCATAACAAGCAGCATGTTGAAATCAATGGGACTACTTGTGGAGTAAGGTACTAATCAATGGTGGTTAAAGCTGCAGAATTGGACCCACAGATATTACTTTTAAGTAAATTCAACATGCAGACAAACTTAAATCTGTACTGTTAAACACATTAAGCTTCAAAAAAAAAAAAAAAAAAAAGGATTATCCCACACCGCAACTAGTAGTAAAACTTGTGTGAAAATGTAATTTAGAATTTCAAATGTGGTCTTGTTAATCTGTTATCTAACTCACTTGAAATCAGTTAGTTTATCAATGAAATCACTGTCGTTTTACAAGTTCATAGCAATCTACTAAATGCACAGCAGCCACAGGTCACAAGAGTCAGTGGTATCCATCTATTTTAGTGTGGTGAACATATGTGTTTGCAAAGAACTTGATCTCTCCCCTACTGGGTATACTGCATATGAAAGGCAACAGTTCCTTGCAAATCAACTAAATGGGATTTTTGCAGTATTGAATAGCTGTGATACATAACAGAAGAAAAATATGAACTGTACAAGAAAGATTGAAGGAAGAGGTTGCAAAGAAACCCGTTGAATTCAAGCCAAACCATACAAAAGTCCATCACCAATACCACAATAAAATCCTTAAACACTCTCTCTCTCTCTGTGTGTGTAAATATATATGATTATAAAATGCAAATAAATTATTTCCACCATTACAAATCTAAAGTAACATGGTGGAAATTCATGAGTAACAAGAGTAGGCTCTTATTTATTTATTGTCAGACAAAATGTTTTTGAAAGTGAATGTGTTAAAACACCCTAAATATTTTATTATTCAGGATTTTGACTAATTACACAAAGCTTTATGGGTTCTACTGACCAAAAAAGTTAGTGCAAACATGACAGCTGAAATTTTCAAAGGGTCACTGCTTTTGGACACTCAGCTTGGGACAACTACAGAAGTACAGAGCACCCAAAGCTCCAACTGAAGTTAAAGAGAACTGTGAGCAACACCACAGTAACACCCTCATTTTCAAAGTTCGACACTCAACACTTTAGTACTATCAAGCCTTCAGGCTTTCCATATACAGGGCAAAATTCTTCTCTCAGATCCGAGGGAGATCTCAACTACGATAATCTACTTTACCTAAATTTTCAGGTCAATATCAATGAGTGTTCCAAACACTCAGGTAAACAACAGATGATCAGATTGGGGATCTACCATATAGATCTGAGGGAGAACAGATTACTGGAGTAACTAGAACTAGGGGTCACCTGATCAAATCAATAGGCAGCAAATTAAAAGGAAACAAAAAGAAGTATTCTTCACACAATGCACAGTAAACCTGTGGAACTCATTGTCATAGGATGTTGTGAAGACCAAAAGTATGACTGGGTTCGAAAAGAATTAGATAAGTTCATACTGGGTAGGTCCATCAATGGGTATTAGTTAAGCTGGTCAGTTGCATAACCCCATGCTCCGGGTGTCCCTAAACTTGCAAGTGCCAGAAGCTGGGACTAGATGACAAACGGTGGATCTCTCAAAATTACCCTGCTCTGTTCATACCATCTGAAGCATCTGGCACTGCCGACTGTTAGAGAACAGGATACTGGGCTAAATTGGCCATTGGTTTGATCCAATATGGCTGTTCTTATGAGTGGAGATTGAGTTTGCATATAATTTTTACGCAATAGTTCAATTCAGCCACAAAACTGTACTATTAATGTACAAAGTGGGCCTGATTCTGATCTCTTATATCAGTTTTATAAGGGTGTAAATATAAATATAAATTTTATACTATTGTAACTGAGATAGGCATCACAACAATTTATATGTACATGTATATGGTATGTGGGTTAGGGTTAAACAAGTGTATGTTAGTAACCACACAAAGACAAGAAAAGTCCTCCTTTTAACTGTGTAGAGACTGAAAATGAACACAGTAGTAAAGACCATTTTGCTGCATCCTCTAGGCAACAACAAAATGCTGGCACAGATGATAGCAAGGTTTGCTTAATTGAAAACCACGAGAAAAACAATTTCTGTTACCATTCAAATATCGTCTTCCATTCACCCTTCTCCCACTCCAGTCACAGTCTCCCCATCCCCGCAAACTTGCTATCTTGCCAGTTGAGAACTGTGATGTCCTGCCATGCCAGCTGCACCGGGTAGTCACTGTGTTCCAGAGACATCACTTCCTATTAGTGACTGCCAAAAAGTGATGCTGAATTAGGGTAGTCGGGGAGGCATGAGGAAGAGTTTAGGGTGGATGTATCATTGGCTAGAAAAACGAACAAACAAACAAAAACCAGAAAAACTAGACTTTCGCTGCCTGGCTTACTTACATGCATCCGATGAAGTGAGCTGTAGCTCACGAAAGCTTATGCTCAAATACCTTTGTTAGTCTCTCAGGTGTCACAAGTCCTCCTGTTCTTTTTGCGGATACAGACTAACACGGCTGCTACTCTGAAACCTTTTTTATTTATATGAACTGTTCAGCTGAAAAAATTAGAGGTGACAACTCTCTGGTATCGGACTCCAGTCCTTTCACACACATTACTTTCCCTCCCAACTGGCATTGCCACTCTTTCAGAAAATAAAACTTTGTGATAAGAAAATGAAGAAATATTTGGATGGGAAAAAACAAAAATCTGAATTG
This sequence comes from Chelonia mydas, assembly GCF_015237465.2. Lineage (NCBI taxonomy): Eukaryota > Metazoa > Chordata > Testudines > Cheloniidae > Chelonia > Chelonia mydas. Next base: position 109,171,452 of record NC_057852.1, read on the forward strand.
TTAGATACCATATAATTAGAAGGGATGAGTAAACTTTTGCTTTATTGTGAATACTGTGGGCTTAAAAGATGCTCTTCTCACCTGCATCAAGAGTAGGAAAAACAGGTTTCTGAACTGTACTAGTTTTATGCACCAATAAAGTAGATAAAATGTTCTTCAATTATTACAACTTATCTCATATTACAAATACACATGCAACTACATACCTAGATAGTACGAAAATAATATATGCTTCTTGCAAGTCATTTCTCACCCCCAAAAAATCATAGCTACAGCATCAAGGTTCAAATTACCTATTAACTTTTTTCTCTCGGAAGATTATTTAAAAAATTCTTGAGGTAGCACACCACAAGTAATGTAGCCAAGTAATGCAGAAACATCCTTTTTAAATGGTTAGCAGACATGTTAGAAGTGCCCACAGACAGGGTATAGTTTACATACCAGTTCTTTTTAATATAAAAAGCTATACCATACTTTTATCAGCTGTGTGCTCCTGTTTTTATGCAACTTCAGAAGGTATTTAAAATTATGTTAAGAGGGCTTTAACAAACAAGAAAGTCATGGTTTTGAAGTGTTGTTTTGGTACATACTGTTTTTTGTTAATACGTATTATTGTATAGGACCTGTTGTAATGAATCGACTTGTTTTGAGCCAAGGATGCTCTCTTAGTCACACTAATACAGCACAGGAGTGCAGTACACACGGATTTCAATTTATTTTAAAAAATGTTCAAGCATGAGATTAAAAAGGTAGAGGAAAGTAACACTCAAAATACAAAAAAGAGTTGGCACCTTTTACTCATCACTGACAAACTCTTGGCAATACATACAAATGGCTCCAGAAGAACAATTTGGGAAGTTACATAGCCATTGTGCAATTGGTTACAGAAAGTATACATTTTGCAGCGCAGGTACCACATGAACGTGCGTAAATAAGTCAGTTCACATACAGAGCCTCTGCTGCTTTCTTGGGCATATACATAGGTGCTGGAACTAAGGGTGCTGGGGGTGTGGCTGCACCCCCTGGCTTGAAGTGGTTTCCATCATATACAGGGTTAACAATTTGGTTCAAAGGCTCTCAGCACCTCCACTGTACACTTTAGATAGATATAGGTTTTCATACTCTAGGAAAAATCTAATAGTTTAGTGATTAAAAGGCTTATTAGCCTTCAGAAAGGGAGAAAGGAATTCGCTGCTTTAGATGTGTGCTAAACAGTCAAAGATTGGTCTGAAAACTGCCTTTTCTACAGAGCTGAAAATAAATTTGCAATAGAATGACAAGATCACCACTTGCTCAGCCTCCTCAGAGTTAAAACTATGAAAGAGATGCACAGATATGTAGAGATAATGGGGGATTTTTTCTTCCATCTTCTGACTGGTAGTAAAAAGTATACAGTCACATTAGGATATCTTTGTTTCCCAGGTCATATGATAAGTGTAAAATACCAAGATTTAACATAAGACCCTGACCTGCATATATTTATGGACGTAACTACTTATCCAAGAGATCCACTGACTTCAGTGTGACTACTCTTATGACAAAAACCACCTATATGACTAAGCTTTTGAACGATCAATCCCTAAGTCTGCAGCCAGAAAGGATAAACCACATGGCATGAAGTGCTGAGGCATGACCTTATATAAAAGTTCTTTCTTACACATTATGAAAAAGCCTTCTAGAGGGAACTCGAGGATACATTTCAGGTGAGGTGGAAGAGGAGTAGTAATACTTTACCCAGGACTCTACGTATTTTAAACCTAGAAGTCTTCACAGGGAGCACAAAAAACCCCACATACCTATCTTGGTCAAATGACCCCCTTTTCTCCACACCAAAATCAGAGTTTATAACAAGACTCTCATCTCATTAGGAAAGATAGTGATTGTCCACCCCAGGAAATTCATTGATTCAGCTACATTTCAAAGCATATGCATGGAAAGTCCTAGTTAGCCAAGTGTGGTGGAAATTGTGTGACACTAACTCAGAGCTTCCCACTACCACAGACAGAAGCATCAGAACATCAGAGAGTCCCTTTACATCCATTTTCTCTATAGGTCATCACTGTTCTCAGATTACCTGTGACACCAGTGGTCTAGTTGTGCTAATGAAAAAAATGTAAAAAACACAATAACCAACAACCAGAGAAAGGCTAGGATATAAAAATTCCTACAAGCCTACGCTACGTCATAAATCATCTGCTTAATCACACCCAACACGACGGTAAACCAGTTTTTGACATCTCCAGAATGCCTCTACTCAACATTTGACACGAGCACCAACCACTTTGAAGAATTAACAGCCTATTTTGTGGACAAGATGCCTTGAATCCAGGATAATGGTGAATGAAAACAATGCCACCAATACAAGAGCAACTTTTTTTTTCTGATTTTGGCCCATTTCCACAAAAGGCTACCCTTGAAACACGAAGAAAATCCAGATATATGCCTTTGGTTTGGAGTCAGACCCATCGTGGCGTGTGAAATACAGTCATGAGTGCCTGGGCCCAACTCAGAAAAATGAGAAAATAAAATCAGAGTAAAACTGATTTAAAATTCCAATTTCATGTGCAACTTTTAGCTATTAAATTAGCAAAATAGTTCTTCCAGATGCAGAACTGCTGCTCCAGTGTGCCAGACTGTAGAATGGACATGGGCATATGCAGCAAGGGACCCAAAGCAGAAGGAGGACTTAATGGAATTGACAGCTGCAGCAAAGAAGTAAAGGGCTCTTTAAAACATTTCTTTATTTATTGAGCACATGTGCAGTTAAATTAAACCGTGGCCAAAATTTTGACAGACACATACCACTAGACAGGGCTACGTATCAGTCTCATCTTCCCTGGTGATTTTTGGGCATGGTATGGGCACTACGGCAAGTGCTCAAAAATCAGATGGGCAGAGCCTTACAAGCTGCTGTTGGATCTGAGTGGGATGGGAGGGGAACTTCAGATATGCAGACTGCAAACCTTTTCTTTTTCTGAGGAAAGGGAAAGAACCAAGCAAGTAGCAACTCCAGCCATTGGGGAGGACAGAATACAATTTAAAGATGACTGCTACTGCCATCTTTAGGATCAGACAGGATAGCTCCTAACTCCACCTCCATTTTTGTTATTCCAAGAAGGAACACCGGGGCAGAACCTGATGATGATGTGGAGCTCCCTTGATGACCTGCAGGGAATGTGATGTTACTTACACTGGCCCCATGCCCAGCACACATGCAGAATCTGCCTGAGATTCAATACCTCAGAATACTGTAAACTAAGGCATGTCTACACTACCACTTATGTCAGCAAAGCTTATGTTGCTCAGGGGTGTGAAAAAACACACCTCTGAGTGACATAAGTTTCACCAGCATTAGTGCTTGTGTACACAGTGCTATGTCAGCCTGAGAGCTTCTCCTGCCAACATAGCTACCACTGCTCGCTGAGGTAGATTTTGTGTTGGCATAGAGCAGCTACTTGAGCAATCCTAAAGCGGGACAGCTGCACCTGTAGAGCTGTGCCGCTGCAAGTTCACTAGTGTAGACATGGCCTAAGGAGCACACTGTTACTAAGTATTTGTGGACATGCAATTTACTAAAATGTGGATTTAGTGAGCTTATGTCACGCAGCAAAGCAGAAAATTTGGTGATGAAAATAAAGTAGGAATTTGTCTTAATGTTGTTGGGCAGCGCCAATTTAATATAGACTAAATTTTGACCTGGGATTAATCTTTTGCTCTATGCTTTTATTTTTTTTATTATAATGGTAGATGTGTATATCCTAGGCAAAGGCTCATTAAAATGTGATTTAAGGGATACCTCAATTGTTATATATATATACACACAGCTATAGTCTTCCCCTGCCTAAAACAAATCTGCTGCTATCTCACTTTTTTTTTTTTTTTTTTAGATTATGTATAACTGAGATGCTGGATCATGAAACTAAGATTACAGAATATGCTAGTTATGCTAAAGAAATGACTCCCATATTGCATTTGCTTCCTGCTCTATTACAGGCAGTTCTCGGACTTACAACACAATTGGTTCCTGAAAATTGTGTTGTAAATCGAAACATCGTAACTCGTAACTGCAATCCACTCCATAGTGGGACAAAGCCGAAACCAACTGTCGTAAGTCAAATCAGGGTGTCAATTCAGAAGTGTTGTAAGTGCCATTCATCGTAAATCGAACACTGTAAGGTTGAGGACTGCCTGTATTTCTCTTAGGTCCCTTATTCTGGATCCTGGCAAACTGAAGAACCTTATCAACATTAAACATTTATGAAGAGTAATTTTTGCACCTGTATTTTTTGGGGGGAAAGGTTTTCCCGTTAATTAATCGTCACAAAATTTCTCTTTTTTGGCCTCTTTGTCTATGAAATGCACAGGTGAACCTGGCAATACTGCATAAAATAAATCTAGTATTGCAAAGAGAAAATGTCAGTAATTTTACTTTGCATACATTTTAGCTCTTTTGTTTTGGATTTTTTGCACATAAGTGGAATGTGCTCTCATGATTCAAACTTGTAATATTGCATGGGCCTTCTAAATAAGAACACACCACTGCCCTATGCTATAACAGCTAACAAAATATTTATGGGCATATCCTGCTATAGATACTCGCAAACAGCTCACTACTATTAACATTAATGAAAGTTATTTGTACACTGACAGACTAGACCCCTCACACTGCAATGTCTTTGCAAGCAGTTAATACCTGTGGATTTCAGTCTCTGTGATGGTCTGTGAGCACCATGATAAGTTATTATAAATAAAGCACTTAGGGCTTGTTGAAGCTTTGTGCTAACTTTGCACCTGCACAGGGGCCCCAACTTTCAGGAGGCCATGTGGATCAAATGCTTCTATAACTGAAGTTAGTCATCTGTATCAGAATCACAGCAGACTCCTTCATAACAAAGTCTTTTTTGTTGTTGTTGTTAATTAAGATAGTACAAAAAATAAAGTTACTTATTCAGTCATGAGGACTGAATGCTCCCAGTAGGTAGTCTTTTCCACAATTCAATTTCCCTGATGGGACTCCAAGAGGAAATGAAACAACAAATTGTACTCCTGATGATCTAAGCAAAAGCTGCTATTCCACAGGGAGCCCTGCTAGGTCAATTAGTTCATCATGCTAATAGAATAGCAATCCAGGAACCAATGTCCCAGCAAAAAAGCTTGGAAGGAAAAAAAAAAAAAAAAGGTTCAATGCCCTGTTGTAAGACTGTGTCCAGTGGAGGCTACTTTTAGGGAACAGAGGTTTAGTTCAGCAACAGCACATTTATAGAGGATACAAATAGTGCAGCAGCACTGAAAAGGCAGAAATGTTGCTGTATAACTGAAACGAGGTGAGTGAGGTGGACTGACTTTGTGTGGCTTGAAAGCTCGTCTCTCTCACCAACAGAACTTGGTCTAATAAAAGATATTACCTCAGCTACCTTGTCTCTCTAATCGCCTGGGACCGAGGTGGCTGCAGTTGCTCTGTATACGGTATAACTGGACTCACTCCAGTGTGAATTGACTGGAAGCAGTCCACCTTTCTAGAAATTAAAACTCCTATTGCTAAGCACTGGGCAAGTTTACCTTACTGCAATACTTCACTTTTAAATTAGTTATGTATTAGATAAGAACTTGCAATACTAACATTTTTCTTAAAAGTCAGAATGCAGTGCTCTAGATTTATTGTTTTATCGCATTTCTTATATATTATAAGCCATTCTACAAATTCTGAAAAGTTGATGTTATTTTTGTACTAATAACCTATTACACCAATATGGGATAAAAACATTTTTGGTAGCAAACTTTTGATTACTTTAACGTCTCTCCTTTGCATTGGTTAGTGTAACAGTCATAAATTTGGCGTGATTCATTGTTGCCACAGGTGTCCAGTATAGAATTTTACTCTAATTAGGATAAGTTAAAATTTGCAATAGGAACAATTAAGGCAGCACAAAAACACAAAATATACAGAGAAACAGGTGGAACATAATTGTATTCTAATACATCTTTGCAGATGTTGCAGTTTTTCACCTGTACTTTGAATAGGGAGTAATTGTATGGTATTGGTTGGCTGATGTTGGTTTTTAAATGGCAACCATTGTACCTGAAATTGGCAGATCAGCTGCAGAATACATTGCAGGACTCCTATATTCCTGCCATCCTAAATCTGGGACTCCTAAGTTCCTGCCATCCAATTGTTCTGTGACCTTGAACAAGACATTTAACACTCATCTCATTTACTCCACCTGTAAAATGTGGAGGACAATATTGTTATTTACCTACCTCACAGAAGGGGTTGCAAGGATTAGTGACTGTACAGAGCTTTGATAATAAAAAGAGCTATATAAATGTTAGCTTGTTGTATTATTTCCATGTGCACATAGCAATATAAAATAGTTGTTTTACACAAAGATGTTAAATCTAAGATAGGTATATTAGTAGATTATGAATGTAAGATTTGACGATGAAAATACATTTTCCCCTGCAAAGCCTCTTTAAATATTTTAAGGCTTTGCAACAACAAAAAATACTTTTATTTTGTTTGTTTCAGACTGGTCACAGCTGTACACTAGCAAGGTGCATAAAGAAAAGTGGATTATTCTGTCCTAGTTTACTTTATGCCATCAGCTACTGCAATATAAGACCTTGGTGCTTTATTTACAGAGTTTCCCACTGACAAAAGGTAGCACTGCATAATGAGTACACAAATGCATTTTCAAGAGCACATCTTGAAAGCTGTTTTTATAAAATGCCTTCTGGCTGCAATATTTGAATGTACTGTATGCTGAGAGTCAGTAGGGACAACACCATAGATGTACTTTGTTTGGCTCCTAATGGATTCAGTCCTGAGTAGCATTAAAAAAAGCTAAAGCTTTACCATTTTATGAATGTCTGATCTCTCTCTGTGACCCTACAGTTGAAGTACTGTAGGACAAGAGTACAGTCTATTTATGGGAGATATATACTTCAGTTTTGTTTTTTAAAAGAATGAATAAAATGCACAGCAGGGTTTTCTCTGGACAGAAATAATGCTATAGAACATCTCGTCCACATAGCCATAACTTCATTAGTTTCCAACAGACATAGCCAAACAGCCTTTGGAATTTAGACACTATATTACAATTTTTCTGTTCTTGAGAAAAAAATTTAATTAGATTTTTGACAAAAAGGTTTATGTTTTGAAATGCTTACGTGAAGAATATTTGTGTAGTCTTTCCAGAAATGTCGCTAAAACTGATCATTGCTGTAATTTTACATAGCAATATGTAGTTTACTAACAAGCATATTTAAAACCTGATCATTTATTTGCGTCATCATGAGAAAAAAAGAAAGGCTATTAACATTATAGGAACTGGAGTTCTTCAAGATGTGTGGTCTCTATGGGTATTCACCATGGGAGCACATGCACTCTTTGTATCCAGGACCGGAAATTCTTCAATAGCAGTGTGTTGGTCCTTGCCTGTGCTCTTCGGCTCCTTGTGCTCCCAACCAAAGGCATAAGGGGCAGCACAGACAGACTGCCTCTCCAGTTTCTGCTCTACTGCAAGTAAGAGTATCCAAGCAGAGGGGAAGGATGGTAGATCATGGGGACCACACACCTCAAAGAACTCCATTTAATACAATGTAAGTAACCTTCCTTTCTCCTTTGAGTGCTGGTCTCTATGAGTATTCTCTGTGGATGATTCCCAAGCAGTGTCTATTGAGGAGAAAGGTGAGAGGAGCTGCTCGGCACCACTGTCACAAGGGGTAGAAAGGAACTGGAGATGTGATTGGTCTGCATTGCCCCTTATGCCTTCAACTGTGAGCACAAGGAGGTGAAGGGCGCAGCCCAATGGACACTGCCTTTTGAATAATTTCCGGTCCCGGGCACACCCACATCGATTACCCATATGGACCAGCGCTCAATGAAGTATTGTAATACCAGCTTTTCATTTGTAGCACAAATATATCTGAATGGTTAAACAAAGTCACAGGAATATACCAATTTTACATGCCTCATTAGCAGTTATCAGAAGTATTTACAGTAAGGCTGTCAATTAATCGCAGTTAACTCACACAATTAACTCAAAAAAATTAATTGCAATTAAAAACATTAATAACAAATAATCACAGTTTTAATTGCACTGTTAAACAATAGAATACTAATTGAAATGTATTAAATATTTAGGCATGTTTTTCTACATTTTCAAATATATTGATTTTAATACAACACAGAATACAAAGTGTACAATGCTCACTTTATATTATTTTTATTACAAATATTTGTACTGTAAAAATGATTATAAAAAGAAATAGTATTTTTCAATTCACCTCATACAAGTACTGTAGTGCAATCTCTTTACTGCGAAAGTGCAACTTACAAATGTTGATTTTTTTTGGTTACATAACTGCACTCAAAAACAAAACAATGCAAAACTTTAGCGCCTACAAGTCCACTCAGTCCTACTTCTTATTCAGCCAACTGCTAAGACAAACAAGTTTGTTTACATTTATAGGAAATAATGCTGCCCACTTCTTATTTACAATGTCACCAGAAAGTGAGAACAGGCATTCACATGTGACTATTGTAGCCGGCATTGCAAGGTATTTACATGCCAGATATGCCAAACACTTGGGTGCCCCTTTATGCTTCAGTCACCATTTCAGAGGACATGCTTCCACACTGATAATGCTCATTAAAAAAGTAACGTGTTAATTAAATTTGTGACTAAACTGCTTGGGGGAGAATTGTATGTCTCCAGCTCTGTTTTACCCACATTCTGCCATATATTTCATGTTACAGTAGTCTCAGAATGATGACTCAGCACATGTTGTTCGTTTTAAGAACACAGTCACTGCAATTTGACAAAACACAAAGAAGGTACTAATATGAGATTTCTAAAGAAAACTACAGCACTCGACCCAAGGTTTAAGAATCTGAAGTGCCTTCCAAAATCTGAGAAGGATGAGGTGTGGAATATGCTTTCAGAAGCTTTAAAAGAGCAATACTCCGATGCGGACACTACAGAACCCAAAGCACCAAAAAAAGAAAATCAACCTTCTGCTGGTGGCATCTGACTCAGAGGATGAAAATGAACATGCATCAGTCCGCTCTGCTTTGTATCGTTATCGAGCAGAACCCGTCATCAGCATGGATGCATGTCCTCTGGAATGGTGGTTGAAGCATGAAGGGATATATGAATCTTTACCGCATCTGGCATGTAAATATCTTGTGACGCTGGCTCCAACACTGCCATCTGAATGCCTGTTCTCACTTTCTGGTGACACTGTAAATAAGAAATGGGCAGCACTATCTCCTGCAAATGTAATCAAACTTGTTTGTCTTAGCAATTGGCTGAACAAGAAGTAGGACTGAGTGGACTTGTAGGTGCTAAAGTTTTGCACTGTTTTGTTTCTGAGCGCATTTATATTTTGTACATAATTCTACATTTGTAAGTTCTACATTCATGATAAAGAGATTGCACTACAGTACTTGTATTAGGTGAACTGAAAAATACTATTTCTTTTGTTTTTTACAGTGCAAATATTTATAATCAGAATATAAGCACTCTACACTTTGTATTCTGTGTTGTAATTGAAATCAATACATTTGAAAATGTAGAAAATATCCAAAAATATTTAAATATATGGTATTCTATTATTGTTGAATAGTGCGATTAATCACAATTAATTTTTTAATCGCTTGATGGCCCTAATTTACAGTAATGCTACTGCTGATAAGAATGCCATAGAAAATACATCATTCTAATAAGATGGCAACAATAATCAATTTATGAAGTGTCACTGTGTGCATGTGATTTGTATTTAGATCCAAACACAACAGGAACATTGTTATATATATGTGACTGATTTCATACTACACGGCTGTCCTAGTACAAACGTGCAATCAGAAAACAAGATAAACCAATGTGATAATTTTTACTGACCATGATCCATGAAAGACCTAGTCTAGTTTCAGCTCCACAAGATGTTAATTGTTTGCAACAAGTCTGAGCTTTCAAAAAATAAATTATGCTGACTTCATCACTTTAAGCGGATGTGCTTGCAGAAGTGAAGGTATGAATGCACAAGCAATATGATGAAATGGCATGTAAACCTGAGTAAGGTTACAAGGTTAGCTCATAGCTTACATGGTTTAACAACTGACTTTACATTCCTAGGCACCATGCATATGTTGTCAGCTGTAAGAAGCAGGGTCAGGTGGGACTCAGATACAAGCCAGGAGTCCCTTACGTGGATCAACTGAGAGTATGTAAACATAATACCAAAGCCAAATAACCAAGTTCCTAAAGTTTTTCCAGATCCCTGAACAAAAGTAAAGTTAACGCTATAGCAACCTGTGGAAAACATCTCAAACAGCAGGTGATGCAGATAATTCATACCAGAAGATAGCTCAACTGCCAAAAATAGTGTCAATATATGATCACTGTCTATACCCTCAGTCAGCAGGATGGGAAAGCAGGGTTATGACCCAGAGGGAAATGTGATAGGCTGGAAGTGAGATTAAAATGATTTATCAGAATAGTTGTCTTTCGTACCTTGAGGATAAATTCTCTGCAACTTGAAAAATGCAACACACACATAAAAAAGTCTCTCTTGTAATTATTCTATTTCTTTTCTTTAGAATAAACAAAAGGAGGTATTTAAGAAACCATAAAAGCATTGTGCCATTATCATGAAAACACATAAGTGTCTGTTACAACCGATGCTGTTTCCATATGATAGCTGTCAGGAACAATAATAATTGATTTTCATGTATCTGCTCCCAATAACAATTAATAGCTTTCAGAAAGTTCACCACATACTACGGATCTTCATTTTCCACCCTTCGCCGCATTACCATCTTGGATTCTGCACTCAAATGCTTAGTTCTAAGAAAAAAAGTGATGATGCTGGGAATAAAATCTCTCATAATTAATTTGTATTTGGCACAGTTTTCAAAAATACAGATGAGTTACTCTAGATAACGAGATCTGTCACATGATGTTGTCTACTTTGTACCTTAGTCTAAAGTTCTCATTAATTCCATAGTAGCCAAAGTTTTATTTTGACAGTGAACATCAATTCCAGACAAAAGCATGGAAAGGCTGATTTGGAATGCAGTGAGTAAAGCATTAAAGGATGGTAACAATCTATGTCAATCAATGTGGTTTTATGGAAAATGGGCATTGTCAAAAAATGTGATATGCTTTCTGAGGAGATCACAAGTTTGATTGATAAAGGTAACAATAATGACATAACATACTTACAGCTTGTTTACATGGCACGGCAAGGTGCACTAAAGGAGTGTGATTTGTAAAGCGTACTGATACGCTGTACTCTAACTGCCCCATGTAAACCTAGCTGGGGCACTCTAAAAGGTGCGTAGTTTATGTTAATATAGTCCTGTTTGAAATGGGACTACAACACCACAAACTAGGTACCTTTTAGAGCATGACAGAGGGGGTCTACACAAGGCAGTTACAGCACAACACATTGCAGCATTCTACAAATCACACCCCTCTAATGTACTTTGCTGCTGCTGCATAGACAGCCCAAAGACTTCTGTAAGGCATTCGGACTTAGACTCTCATACTATTCAATACCTTTTCCAATGAGCTGGAAGAATATATAAAATCATTTCTGGTAAAATTTGCAGATGACACAAACATTGGTGGAGCGAAAAATAATGATTGGGATAGGTCAGTTACAGAGATTCACCTGAATTACTTGGGAAGATGGGCTCATTTGAACAACATGGATTTTAGTACAGACAAATGCAACGTTACACATACAGGATCAAAGAATGCAGGTCACACTTCCAAGACAGGGGACTGAATGCTGGAATTCAGTGACACTGAAAAGGACTTAGGGGTCATAGTAATGACTGAACCTGAGCTCCCAATGTGATGCTGCAGCTAAAAGGGTGAATGCAACTTCCAGATCTATAAGCAAGAGAATATCAAGATAGATCAGGGAGGTGGTATTACCTGTAAAAGGTGTAAGTGAGACCATTACTGGAATACTCTGTCCAGTTCCAGTGATCACACTTAAAAAAGTACATTGAAAATTGGAAAGCGTTCAGAAAAGAGCTACAAGAATGATTTTGAAGTCTGTAAACCATATCTTATACCAAGACACTAAAGAAACTCAATTTAATTAATTTATCAAAGAGAAGGTTAAGAAGGGACTTGATTGTGGTCTACAACTACCTACACATGGGGAAGAGATTTCTGATATTAAACAGTTCTATAATATAGCAGAAAAAGGCATAACAAGATCCAACAGTTGAAAACAGAAGCTAGACAAATTCAGACTAAAAACAAAGAGCAAATTTTTAATAGTGAAGATAATCAACCACAGGAGCAACCTACCCACAGAAATGGTGGGTTCTCTGTTACTTGAAGTCTATATCCCAGGTCCAGATGTTTTTCTAAAATATATGTTGTAGCTCAAACAGCAGTTATGGGCTTGATACAGAAATTACTGGGTGAAGTTCTATGAATTGTGTTATGTAGATAATCATAAAATGATCCCTACTGCCCTTAAAAATCTATGAAACATCTCTTTGCTCCTGTGACGGAGTGTATTTGGCCTTTGTGGTTCTCTGCTGGGAGCCCCATGGTCCTACTAGATCCAAGAAGCAGCAAACTGATTGAAAAAGAGAAGCAAGGTGGATCCTCCAAGCTTACCTAGAAAGAACTTGACAGAGTGTTCATTTTAGAAACCACAGAACTGGTACTCCAAGGTCTAGAGGAGCTACCAACAGCCAATCAGGGCCCTGCTGGCCCAGATAAAAATTTGTTTTCTGGCTACATTTTGTATGGCTGGGTTTACATAGAGAGAGTGAGAGAGAGAGAGAGAGCACCCTGAGATAAGGGTGAAGCTAAAACAGCCAGGTACGAAGAGGTCCAGGGAAGAAGTTGCAACTAACTGGATCAAGCTGTATGTGGTTGCTGTTTATAGGGCCCCTGAGTTTGGAACCTGAATTAGTGGGGGGGGGGGTCAGGTTCCCTACAGGCCACGGGGTAAAGTGGGATACACCCCAAGATGGGGGTGGAACTTATTTGGGAGCCTGAACAAAGGGATGTATTTCAAGGGCCCAGAGCCAGGACTGAGGCCAAATAGACTGTTTAGTTCTTGGACCCTTAATACCCCAGAAGGGGTTCATTTGGACTTTGTGACTTGGCTGGATGGCCAAGACACTGAACACCCACCCAGCTTGGCTGGCAGCCAGTATGAGGCACCAGGGGTGAGAGAAAGAATGCAATACTGTACCCAGCCGCAAGGAGGCACTGAAGAGATGACTGCCCTTTCACAGCTCCCCTACACCACTTCTTTGTTTCTGTGCATGGTAATACACTGACGTCCATTATGTTTGACTGACTTTTTTTTTTGGTCGATATTGATATATTGTGGGGTGGAAGGAGGAATGGGTTTAAGACTTGCTTGACATTCAGTGGGACTTGGCTCCTTAAGTCCCTTTTGTAAATGGGTCTTAGGCTCCTAAGTCACTTACGGCTTTTGAAAATTTTACTCAGTACAACTCTGTAAATATTGGAATTCCTGTTTAAAATATCCAATAAAATTTGCTTGTAGTAAACAACCAGCAACTGACTTGTCTAGTAAGAAATCCAATCAACTTCTGCAAAGAATGCAAGTACTGTGCCAAATTACATCATATGCCACATTTATTAATTCCAGAAGTAATGAACCCACTGGCACTTCACTTGTTGGTCTCAGCTCTTCTCCGTTTTCCTGTCTGTTGCATCTCCATCTCACACACTGTGCCTATTGTTTGAACTAGCCATTTCATGCATCAGGAATACTGTGATGGTTCTTGGATGAGTCAGTATACTGTGCTGACGCATTTTAAACAAGTACAAACTCATTAACAAAAATGACAACCTGGAATACAGAATTTTGTAATAAATTCTAGAAATTATTTGTCTATGTAACCTTATTAAACATGATACTAGATATCTGGCACCCGATACTACTTTCCATTTTTTTAAAGGTTTTTCAAGGTACAGGCCTAAATTAGGCATTATCAGTGGGCATATTTTACTGGTATTTTCAAATTCTGTGTGGAATTCACCAGTCCTGGAGACACCTTACTTGGGTTTTGTACAGAGATCTAAGTATGAGTAGAAGCAAATAATGCAACACTGGAACAACAGCCAGCCACAGGCTGTACATGCATTTGTGGGTGTACCAATAGGCTAGAACAACAGCCACTGTCCCCTTCAATTTTCTCTATGCAGAGAGTCAGGCAAAAGGATTGGCCTCAGATGGCTTTTATACTCCTTCCTCAAGCCTGTCTCCAATTTTGCCTCCAAACAGAACCAGTGCAGAGACAGAAATACACATGAGCCTGCCCTGTCAATTCTCACACAGCTCAACCATGGGGATTTTCTACAAACATCTTCCTTTGTCTTGTCATGCTGTTTATTCATCTGTGTTTTTGTGCTGCCTACTAAATAATTAGCCTTCTATAAGCATGTGGATGATTAGTAAGTATTACTTATTTTCAATAGCACCCACACTGCCCTCCCACGATAAAAGACACCACAGTGCTTGACCACAAAAAGAAAGACTATGAAATATTCTAAAAAAAATCCAAGATTTAATCCATTCTAATTAATGCACCAAGAAATATAAATTCAGTGTTTCACTTTCTTTTTTATTTAAATGGTATTAGAGCAAAATGCTAAGAATTAATAGCATGTATAGTTTTTTTTTTTTTCAAGTAACATCTTAGAGTCTCAGAAAATAGGAACATTTGTGGGTGAAGAACTGCTGAACAGAAAACTACACTATCTCCTTTCTTCAATGCAGGAGTAGCCCCTGCAGTGTCACAGTAACTTTTTGATGTATTTTTCAAAAGGTTTTTCAACTCAACCTACCAGGTGGTTTTAGGAACTCAAATTTGTATACTGGAGCCCTCTGCCAGCAGTTATCAAAGGATATGTGGCATGCATCCGAACATTGACAGCATGATCAGTCTGTTTCCATATTTTTTTTATATTTATGATCGGATCCAAGTGTGACTTTGCAAATCAAATTATCTGGAATTTTAAGTCCTTTATGTTAATGACATGTTCCCATTGTATTACCATTTGTTGTTATTTTGGGGTTTTTTGGTTTGTTTTTATTGGAAAAAAATCAACATTGATTAAAACAGCTTGAAAAAAGGCCTTTCAGTTTGTATTGACCTAAATAATATGTGTTTTCTTCAAGAGAGTTTGATCTGACCAAACATTTTTTTCTACCCCAGTATCAGGCATAGGTTACATAGAACAGAGTTCTCAGGTATCCATTTCAACTAAGACAGGTTTGATTACATTAAATATGTGCTTCCCTAAAGTATGCAAGTCAACATGGAGAAACTGTTAATGAATAGCGGGATTTGTATACAGAAATTACTGGTAATCCTCCAATTCTGCCTGGGTCATCTCTCCCTTGAAGAATAGAAGGAGTGAGAGAAGAAACCCCAAAGCTACTCCCTTCCAAATAGCGACAGTGAAGAAACTCTACTGTGTGTTCCCTGAAACTTTCTGGAGAGAAGGGATGAAGATTCTGTCTGCTCTACTTTCTCGAACAAAGGAAAAGTAAAGAAATCCAGTTTCAGACCCCCCCATTCCTACACTGAAGAGGAATGAAAGCTTGGTTCCTCTACCTTATCTGAAGCAAATCTTCTGTGAAAGCCTGTTGGCTTTCTACTCCACTCACCTCAAAGGTCTCTGGGTTTTTGCCACCCAGTACTTTCAGGGGCATCCAGCAAAATTGTTCACTTCCATCCTGGCTCTTCAGGGAGACAGAGAAGATAGTCCTGATAAGCCTGAAATCCCACTAAAGCTCTCCCTAGGCACATAGCTGCTGAATCTATGGGTGGCGGGGGGTCCTGTCTCACCCCCTGGCTTGAAGTGGTTTCCATCATATACAGGGTTTACAGTTTGGTTCAATGACTGTTAGCACCCCTGGTATACAAATTGTTCTAGCACCCCAGCCTAGGCAAGAAGGCAGCCTTCCCATCTTCCCTTTTGCTGTAGCAGAAATCCACTTCTGGTCCCTTTACTTTAATTCTGCTGCCTCTTCAAAGTACTTCATAGTCATGATACCCCAGTGTACCAGAGTTTGTGAGAAGAAACCATGGTCCTCATCTGAGCCAGCTAGCCACTAATTACAAATCCAGGAATGTGATGAGAGGGCCAGTTGGCCATCCCAAGGCATAGCTCCAACATGTGATGAGGAGTCAGTGGGAAGAATTGGACAAGCAGACATGGTCTCAGAACCCCCAAATAGAAATTTTGGCCAAATCTCTTGGCCAAATCTGAACACCAGATTTACTGATCAATAAACTCCATCTTGAATCTAAACCAGTTCTCAACATTTCAATATATGTTGGTAAAAATTGACTACTTTACTATTAACTGAAGCCAACAAAGCGCATCTCTATTTAAACCAAACTATTACAAGCACAGTGTCAAATAGTGTAATATCCTATTATTAAGCTGATTACTATGTGTGAAATGTTTTCTGAAGCTGTATGCAACAAGATACTAGTAAGTGAATCTATGCTTTTCAATGCTATCCTATTGGATACCAACTCAGTGAGGACCAGCCAATCCACTGATAACCCAAATCTCATGCAGTAAAAACGTGGGGACCTGATTTAATTTAAATTCCAATGCTTTGAATGTCGTATTTTGTGCTGTACCTTCAAGAAAGGCAACATTAGGTCTGCCAGATGGAGGATCACTCTGCAGTTCAAAGATGGAGACAACTTTCTGAGAGTCTTCAAGGGTGGCTCTTAGGAAAGGCAGCTATACTCCACAGAGCACCGGTAGACTTCTCAGTAAAATTCCTGTTAGCTGTATTTGATTTAACTTATATCATTTAGCAATATGTAGGAAGGACTGAACTGCTCCAATATGGACACCACATTTATGCAGTGGTACATGGCTGCAGAAAGATAACTTTTGCTATACCTGGGAGACAGAGAAACCATTATTAGTTACAGAAAAGCAGAAATTAAGAGAAATTTAATGTTCCAATTCAATAGATTAGTAATTTGGCCTATCACAGAGAGAATGAGGTACAGAAATAGTGTACATTTAGAACTGGTGTAGTAAAAAAAGCCATTAGCAGGCAACACTCCTCCATACTTATATCAAAAGACACATGAATCCAACTGGCAGGCAAGTAGATATTTACAGCATTGGAATAGAAAGATCAATACTGGCAACTGAAATTGGATGAGGAATTTTACAATATTGGAGTAGAAAGATCAATACTGCCAACTGAAATTGGATGAGGCATCTATTCGGCTGTATATGTTTAATGTGCCCATGGGGACATTACAGATTTTGTACATCATCATCTGGAATTAAATCAGATTGGGAAATATTCCAGAAAAAGAAGACTGGAACACTTGGTGGTATTCTTGAAGTATATGTAAACTGCTAATGACATGATTATTGTTGCAGCTCACAGAGCTGATCATGATATCATTCAGAGGACAGCAACAAAGAGAGCAAAAAGGAAAAAAAGAAAGTACAGATAAGATACAATACCATACCACATTGCCGAGGCAAAATCTATGGATCATCTGGTGATTCCACATGGAATTAAACCTGGCCAGATAACTGTTAAAGATACTCAAATGCCAGCTCCTTTAGGTAAAGGAAGTTCAATCCTGTAAAGATGACCAATGTGGTACCACTGAGGGCCAGAGTGGCACTGTCCTTCTCATTCTCCGTTTTCTCTACACTTTCTCTGAGTTATCTCAGCTGCAAACAAATTCAATTACCATCTTTATGCTGACAACTCCCAGGGCTGCCTCTCTACTTCAGATCTGTCACTTTCTGTCCAAATTAATATCTCAGCCCATCTCTCTGACATCTCCTTGTAGACGTCTAGCCATCAACTCAAGCTCAACATGGCTAAAATTAAGTTCTTAATCTTACCTCCTCAAGCATTGCCCACTACCTCCTTTCTTAATAACTGTTGAAAACACCACTATCCTGTCTGTCACTCAGGCCTGTAACCTGGGCCTCTCTCTAGGTCCTTAAAACACCATTTATGTCTACATCTTGTAAAATCTTTCTGCATAGCATCCCTGAGATACATCCATAGCTAAAACTCTTGTCCAGACTCTCAACAATCTTGATTACTGCAACTTTCTCTCCTCTGGCCTTAATAAATACAGTCTTGCCGCACTCATCCATTCAACTCATCATGCTGACCAATATTGTTTCCTTGTACTCCCCCATCTATCTGTCTGTATCCATCGGCTTTTTGTCTTATACTTCAATTTTAAGCTGTTTGGAACAGGAACCATCCTATTGTTCTGTGTTTGTATAGCGCCTAGTTCAATCCATGACTAGATATCCTAAGCGCTACAGTAATACAAAGGTAATAATAATGATCAGTCTGTCATAAATACCACTCTCCCACTCATTTTTAATCAAAGTAGCACTGGTCAGACAGCTCAAGACATGAACAAGCCTACCTCTAAAAACAGATGCCTTGTTTCTAACTACAGAATAACAGTCAAATCCATTCCTGTGATATCTGCCAACAAAAGCATGCGCTCCCACTGGCAGCTGCAAACATAAAAACCAGCTCCTGCCCAAAGTCGGATAATTAGCTCAACATATTTTTGTTGGTCATTGAGAGATAAATAGTCTTCCTAAAAAACCGGCTTGGCCTTTCCTGCAAGTTTCTCTGGGTGACTGCAGTTGGAACCTCCTGATCTACCACACACAGGAGTTTTGTCCTCCCACACCTGCTTTTGCTCATAAATTGATGCTATAAAGATATATTGAAGTGAGGGGGCAGCTTGTGGGGCATGCTTTGTGTAACGGTAACAACTAGCCACTGAATGCATCCGATGAAGTGAGCTGTAGCTCACGAAAGCTTATGCTCAAATAAATTTGTTAGTCTCTAAGGTGCCACAAGTCCTCCTTTTCTTTTTGCGGACACTTCCTGGGACTCTTCAAGAATGGCTCTCAGTTAAAGCAATCAATCACTCCACAGCTTGAACAGACAACGCAATACAGTTCTTGTTAGTTTAACTTATTGTGTTCTGTTCGTCATTCAGCTGTACCTAGCCCCATATCAATTCTGATCTTTTCCATACCCATATAAAGAACACCCAAATCCATCCCATTGATTAGTTCAAACACCACATTCTCAGCAACTGGTTGTGTGGTGCATCCTGTGGAAACCTCCTTTTAAAGTTAGAACACAAAGAGAAAAGGCAGCATACACAGAAAGAAAATTTAGGACATTCCATTGCAGCTGTAAGACTGAAGGTGAGGGAGAATATGTACTCAACATTCCCTTTTTTTTACCTATTCATACAAGTTAGTAAGTTAATAACTACCTATATGTATCAGTAATTAATGTACAGTTTAAATCCATTTAGAAGGACTGTAACATGTTTTTGCTTGCTCTTTGGGCAACCAACCAGAACCTGGCAGAGGAACCCTTCTAAATATAAAATTGTTTATTTGACAAACTGTCTTTTAATATTTGGATATTGTAACTTTCACTAGTGTGTCATAAGAGACTGTATAGAAAAACACATCCACAGTATAAATATAAATAGATACAAAACAGTGACAACACAAGGCCCACACATCATTTAAATCCTGCTTAAGTGCCAAAATAGGTCTTAAATTATGCATGGAACTTGTTCTGGTATACAGGGAGTATTTTATCCCAATAGAACTATTTTTATTATTACCAATTTTCAAATTTGATGATTACCCAAAGTTATAGAAAAAATTACTTTTTTTTAAATCATCTTAAAATATTCCAAGTTTTTTGTCAAATTAAAACCACAGAGATGAACAGATTTTTAAAAATCATGCATGCAGACTACAGTAGCACACGAGGTCTTTGCACAAATGCACATACCATCCTTCTCCCAAACCAGTGCAAAAGGCATTATTCTGCCGATACTAGCAGCCTTAAATCTCTAGTGCATGCTCACTGAGAAGAGGAGACATCTGATCCAGCTGTTCTCATGATCCATGCTTTATTGGCAGAAAACCCAATAGGTTACACAAACAGTTCAAAAACCAATAAACTAAGGTGGACCACTAATAGACTGGTGCACAAGACCCTGTACGTCTGATCCCAGAGGTGACCAGATAGAAGCCAAAACCAGCATTTCTCAAATGCGACCACCAGGGGCTTTTCGTGTGGCCACAACAGTCTCCTGGATGGTGATGATGGGGGGCCAAAGCATCACCCCTGGACCACTCTGTTTTCCTGGCCCTGCATCCATCCCTCCATCGTCCCAGGCCCCTGCTGCCTTCCCCAGCCTACATCCACCCCTCTTCCCCATCACTCCTGGACACTGCTGTTCTCCTGTCCCCGCATCCATCCACCGATCATCTCAGGCCCCCACTGCCTTCCCCATCCTGCTGTTTCCCTGGCCCCTGCTGGCTCCCTCTGACTTCCCCCATCCAGGGCTTAATTTATCCTTGGGCTTTCTGAGAAAACTGATATTAACAAACATGCAAGTATCACTTTTCACAACAGACTTACTAGCTACCTGTGAAAAGTGATATTTGTATGTTTGTTAATACCACTTTTCACAGCCTCCCAGTTAGCTACTAAGTGTGCTGTGAAAAGTGATATTAACAAACATAAAAAGATCACTTTTCATAACATTATTTTTATTATTAAGTCTGCAAAAAAAAACCCTACATAAATAAATTACAATGATTTGGATAGCCACCAAAAATTTGTTGCGAGAACCCCTGGCCAAGGAGTCTTTGGGAAAGACTACACAGCATAAGCAATTAGGGAGTAAGACACAGTACAGTATCTCCTCCAGAAAAGGCAATAGTGAGCAAATCATAAAGGTAATGGAGCAAAGGAAACATATAGTAGGTAGGAGGGGAAAAACAAGGTGGAGAGGGCATTAAAAGACCACTTACACTTGAAAGATGTCCCTATATGTCCTGTAGCTGAAGAAAAAATATGGAATCTACCAGACTGATGGGTTGAAGGGACAATCAGTATCTCTGATTCCTAACCTGGGCAGGATTGCCCCTAAGATCAGAACCACTTTTCCCCTCCTCAACAAAGCAGAAACTGAACCTACTGTCTCTTAGATCCCATGCTACTCCTAGTGGACACAGTTTTCTAACTCTGGCCCTCATGCCAATGCACATATAGAGTGAGTGAATGAATCCAGGTACATCACCCAGGGAGAGGCAAAACTGCTCCAGCAAGATCAGTAGCTGGGTTGGGTCACCCGGATAAAATCTGAATGCTGGGAAACTTATTTATAATAGACAGGCATTGTCAGCATTTCTATTTTAAATCCCTATTTTCCCAGGGTTTCGATACACCTATAGCAAATCACACTAGCCAGAAACTTGTCATACAAAGTCTCAGCCACAGAATAACATTTAAAAAAATCTGAAAAATAAAGTTTGGACATTTTTGTGATTTTTGTTAAATGAATTTATCCAAGACCTCCTACAAAAATACAACTGTAATTTCAGATGTGTTTGAACTCCTGCAAGTGAAACCATATTAGTTTTTTGTTTTTAACTCTTATTCCACATACATAAAATGAACTCACAACTTTGGGGAAATTATATTAAAGATTACCAAGTTATTTTGATTTTAAACATCTATAAGCAAGGTGATTGCTGAAAAAACTAATATTCCCAAATATTCTTAGCACACTGACTCTCTGAGCGCATGAAACAACCACACTCTACGAATTATTACTAACATTAAGAAATGAAAGACTTGTTAATACACAGACCATAACAAGCCCGTTTTGAGCATGTATTCAGAGACATATAAGAAGAAAAATTGCGTTGAGCTCCCAAACTAACAACATTGAGTAGACCAAGGGCATGTCTACACTTACCAGGGATTCACGCTGCTGCGATCGATGCAGCGGGGGTCGATTTAGTGGGTCTAATGAAGATCTGCTAAATCGACCACAGATCACTCTCCCGTTGACTCCGGTACTCTATCAGAACGGGAAGCATGAGGTAAGTCGACGGGAGAGCGTCTCCCGCAATGCAGCGCAGTCTAGACACCGCTGTAAGTCAACCTAAGCTGCGTCAACTCCAGCTACGTAATTCACATAGCTGGAGTTGTGTAACGTAGGTCAACTTACCCCTGTAGTGTAGACAAGGCCTGTGAAGAAAGATCAAGAGAGGTAATCATACCAAGTCGAGTCAAGGAGACAGGCCTTTTTGATATTATAAAGATAAATAAATGTTCATGAAATATACTAAACTGAAATCACTGAAACTTATGTCCTCTATTTCCTCCCCACAGAACAGGTACAATACAATACATGCAGTGTTGGTTCAAGTTTCCCCACTTACGTGCCTCCCACCTTGTCCTGGAGATAACATTACCCATATTATTCTTGGCTATTCTGTTAGGATTCTTAGCAAGGTGCCTCAGCTTCTGTGGACACTTGAATATTTACTGGAGACTTAGCGATTGCATTTGAGGACCAAAACCCAACTCAACTCACACAGGATTACCAAACCATCACTAGGTGCCTGATCCTGCTTCCAGTGAAATAATGGCAAAACCTACACTGATTTAAATGGATTTTGGATTGTGCCCTACGTCATATGAGTTTCAATCACCACTGACACAAAACTGATTTCAGTTAGCAAACTAGGACTGATAGGCTCTCATCCTTTATACTAAAGCCAGGAGTCTTCATCCTGTCCCACAGTACTAAATGTTACAGCAAAATTTTCTATATGCATGTATCTACTGCTCAATTCACAGCCATATTTAGAGGCTTTTAAAATACTAATACATACTAATATTTTAAAAATGTATGTAAAGGTGATCTTCCCAATTCCTTTTTAAACTAAATATAAAGACTTATTCAAGGATAACCTGATTCTAAAAATACATAAAGACAACTAGAAATCACAATGAATTTATACTTTAACATGATTTTGGTGTGATTGGACTGACACTGCATGCAATATCTACATAAGACTTCAGTAACAAAAATAAATTAGTACTTACTTTTCTGACTTGGGACATATCATTCAAAGAATTAATTATAGCTTTCAGTCATTTAAAGAACTAAGGTCCTGAAGAGGTATGATACAGTTCCCAGTACTCAAACATAATCATCATTCAAGTAAGGATTTAACAAACTGTGTTTCAATGGTTTGAGGTCCCAGTACAGTGAACAAATAAAAGTAAATTACTAACGGAGTTTTTCCCCATCACTTGTTAATTTATCATGGTATTCACATAGATGAAAACTAGTGCCACAGGACATTACCAGCATACTATATCTGATGCATATGCATCATTTTTCCATAGATTTCTTGTTGTACCTTTACAAATCTTTCTCATGTTTCATATCATCAATGCACAACCACAATTGTGCTATTCTTTTACATATTAAAGGACACAAATACAGTCTATACAGTAATGTTCTGGTATTTTTTAATATTACAAACTGTAAAAGGAAAAACCCCACTGTGATCACTGAACTGTGTCATACTACTTCCTAGGAAATCTCTACAGAGATAAGATAACAGAAACTAACCTTTACAAATCAGTCTGGGAACACAGCTACCATAACAATGCTGGTTGAGTTCAAATGCTCAGTCTACAGGGAACAGGAATGTAGCATCACTCAACAAAATAACTTTTTTCATTCCTTTATTTTATTTATTTAATGCTAGTGGAAATGATCCTTCGATGGGTCTACTTAAAAGTCACTCACTCAATGGAAAAGGCAAATATGCCTACAGGCTTTACTAACCTTTATATTTTCTTATTTTTCATTTAATCAGATGGCAGGTGTTGGACACCCACAGATCCTCACACATTTATAATTTATGTCATGTGTTTCCTATCTCTTCTCCAAAGACATTCACGTGAGCTACATCCACCCCATAAACACATCATTCCCTTAGTAAAGGGTTCTAAGAATTTGCATTATTTTCTCCCTTTCTCTGTTAAAATAGATTTTCCCCCCAAGAAACACACTCTGGTCAGTAGCTGACTGGAAGTCTTAGCTCTCAGCATGTGTGGCAGGCAGAGGTCATCACCCACAGCTGCAAGCCAGCTGAGAAGCAGCACCCCACCCTTTCCACCAGCAAACAGGGTGATGATGCTGGTGCTGCCACCAACCAGAGGAGTCTCCTTCAGGCTGGCAGGGCAGGAGCCAGAAGAGTTGGGGCTGGAGACAGCATATGGAGGGATCAGCAGCAGCACATAAGAGGCATGGGGCAAAGGGGAAGCAGGAATGCTGGGCAACAGGCACTTACTTCACAGCAGTTGGGGATATTGGGAGCCTCACCCCCCAATATGGCCCTCAGTGGCCATTAACAGAGCTCTGCGGATAGGTGCCGTACCAACATCACTCCTTGGCCTGGGTTGGGGGACCAGAGCGGGGGTTGGGGGGGGGGGTATGAAAAGCTGCAAAGCCAGCTGAGAGATTGAGAGCTGTGCCTGCTTCCTGTGCTGAGGGACCAAGCTGTCAAGTGCTTGCTTCAGCTCTTAGAGCTGTCCTTTCTCAGGAGATAGTGTAATGGGGAAAAGCAGCCAATCAGGTGGGGATTTCCCCTCTGCACTAGAGTCTTCCTTGTTTAGTGTTTATCTGAAGGTGAATTGCTTTGGGAGAAATGGAGCAAAATTTCTCCAGCTATTTTTGATTTAAAGGAGAATGAAAAAAACCTAACACTTTATGTCCCTTTTTTTTTTTTTTTTTTAAAACGCCACATAATATTTAAAAAAATCTCTAAAGTCAAAATATGGCATGGAGATATACATCATTAGAATCATAGAATATCAGGGTTGGAAGGGACCTCAGGAGGTCATCTAGTCCAATCCCCTGCTCAAAGCAGGACCAATCCCCAACTAAATCATCCCAGCCAGGGCTTTGTCAAGCCTGACCTTAAAAACTTCCAAGGAAGGAGATTCTACCACCTCCCTAGGTAACACATTCCAGTGTTTCACCATCCTCCTAGTGAAAAAGTTTTTCCTAATATCCAACCTAAACCTCCCCCACTGCAACTTGAGACCATTACTCTTTGTCCTGTCCTCTTCTACCACTGAGAATAGTCTAGAACCATCCTCTCTGGAACCACCTCTCAGGTAGTTGAAAGTAGCTATCAAATCCCCCCCTCATTCTTCTCTCCTGCAGACTAAACAATCCCAGTTCCCTCAGCCTCTCCTCATAAGTCATGTGTTCCAGACCCCTAATCATTTTTGTTGCCCTTCACTGGACTCTCTTCAATTTATCCACATCCTTCTTGTAGTGTGGGGCCCAAAACTGGACACAGTACTCCAGATGAGGCCTCACCAATGTCGAATAGAGGGGAACGATCACGTCCCTCGATCTGCTCACTATGCCCCTACTTATACATCCCAAAATGCCATTGGCCTTCTTGGCAACAAGGGCACGCTGCTGACTCATATCCAGCTTCTCGTCCACTGTCACCCCTAGGTCCTTTTCCGCAGAACTGCTGCCTAGCCTGTAGCGGTGCATTGGGTTCTTCCGTCCTAAATTGAGGTTCTTCCGTCCTAAATTCTGTCCAATCATTGAGGATTGACATCTTTGCCTGATTTGAAAACAACTAGATTTGATTTACCAAAACCAGGAGAGTATAAAAAACCATAAACTGAACCAGTTCCATGTTTGTTTGTTTTATTTCATCTTGCCTTTAGGTGTGCACTTAAACAATGGTCACCCTAACTTTTTCAGTTGCCTTAGATAGCTACAAAGGACTACACCAACATGTGGGTATTTCCTATAAAGAAAGGCTATACTCAAACAAGAACAACTTACTAATTTGTTAGCCAAAATTGCCAAATGTTTAAGGCATGTGTTTTGAAAAAGAATAAAAGGCAGCCATTTTAGAACTCTAATAAGGACTAGGTGTTTTAATTGTAATGCAACCAAAGGACAGCACATACAGCAACATAGCACCCTTTAAAACTGGATAAATGGTTTACTACTGATTTAGGGTGAAATGCATCCCTAAGCAATGGGTCAAAACAAGGCCTTTGCACCATGTATGTCCTGTTCTCCCACAGATAAAAGGGTCGTAAGGACCAGATTGTGCAAGCTACTGAGTGTTTCCTAGGAGATTCTTTGTGTGCTCTCCAATCCAACTGACTTCAGTGACTGCTTAGGGCATCCACATTTATCACCTCTCATGAGGCACTAATCAGCTTGCAGGAATAGGCCTTACATCAGCGA
Source organism: Chelonia mydas (assembly GCF_015237465.2). NCBI lineage: Eukaryota > Metazoa > Chordata > Testudines > Cheloniidae > Chelonia > Chelonia mydas. The sequence continues at coordinate 109,197,652 of NC_057852.1, forward strand.
CATCAGTATCTGAAGTACTTTTTAGAGGTCTCATTCAATCATTATGCAAAATCCTTTTTACCTTATAAAATATGATGAGTGTCAGCTCTATGTTCTCATCCTGAGCTATGCACACTCTCACAGTAGGGAAAATAAAGAATTATATAGTACATGCAAACATCTGAATTCCATATACCCGTAATTCTCCATGATTTTTCTCTGAAGGCCCAACTCAGTGCTCACTGAAATCAAGGCCCATAAGCAACAAGTTATGTAATCTAGACTTGCTCCTTTTGCCCCCTACCACTTAAGAAAGACTGTATATATTTTCCACCTTATTCATTATTTATTTATATTACAGTTGCAAATGTGATGAAGACTGCATTGTTCCAGATACTGTACACAAACATAGGAAGAGACAATCCTTGTCCTGGAGAGCTTAGAATTTGAATAGAAAAGAGAGTGGGAGAGGAAGCAGAGGCACGAGCAGGTGAAATGACTTCCTCAGGTCATACAACAGGTTAGCAGCAGAGGCAGGCATAAAGACCCATGTTTCCTGACCACCAATCTAGTGCTGGGTTCACTACCCTTTTGAAGAGTATCCTTTTGGTTGTCAGGTTATGTCTGGATTTGGATAACATATTGCAAACACTTATTCTTTGAACAATAACTAAATTTGTCAAGGCTATATTGCTCTTAACTTGTCACTGACAATGATGAAACCTACAGTACTTCTTAATATACCCATAATCTGCTGATATTGTCTTCTCCCTCGCCTTAATAAAATGTTTGAAACAAAAATAAATTCAAATTCAAATACAATTAAAGATGTGAGACTAGCTAAATAAAATACATTCAAAGTGAAGGCTGAAAGTCCACTGTCAATTCTGCCTCACAGGTAAGGATCTTCATTTTCCTTTGTCCATTTCTTTCTTGGTGGAAGTGTGGCATTTACAGAAGCTTGGGCCTAATCTTCAGTTGGTGTAAGTAAGCATAGCTCAGTTGACTTTATTTTATTGACTTCAATGGAGCTATGCTGATGATCATAGTATTTTTTTCTGTGGTTGAAAACACTTTTCAAATGCAAGAACTGTCTGGAACCCATGGACCCCCTTCTCCCCATTACCCACAACAAATACTTTGGTGAGTGGTCTTGCTCCTTCTGCCCCCCGCCTACCTTTTTCATCACACTGTAATATGGTTTGTTGATGCCTCAGAAGCATCAATAGATGGCAAGCAGAAGAGACCACCATGTAAAAACTTACAGAAAGTTCAAAAACTGGAATCTTAAAAAGATCAAAGCAAAAAGTGGGGAATGCTGCAACGATCTCTATTGATCGAGATGATCTTTCAACTGACTTTAGGCAAGTCTACGCAATAGAATTAAGTCAACTTAAGTTATGTCAACGTACAGCCACCGCAGTAATTAAATCGGTTTTGCATGTCCACACTACTCTCCTTCTGGCAGTGGTGCACAACCTCGCCAGGAGCGCTCACACCAATTTAACTGTTAGGCTGTGTATACACTGCCACTTTCAGGGCTAAAAGTTTAGTAGTTCAGGGATGTGAAAAAACACCCGCCCCAGCGACAAAAGTTTTAGCGCTGAAAAGCTCCAGTATAGACAGCGGCTGCGCTGTAATGTGGACAGTGTAGGCACACCCTTAGCGTGGGGCACTGTTGGGCACTGGCAGCCTGAGCCCAGAAGGCGGGGCTCCAGCTGTCAGCCCTGGGCAGCAGCAACAGTCAGTGTAAGCAATGTAGTGTCTACACTGATGCAGCGTTGACCCAACTACATTAACCTAAGAGCTATGCCTCTCATGGAGGTGGAGTTATTAAGTCGGTGTAGTGGGCTACTTACAACAGTGGGAACTACATTTCAGTGTGGACACTTACATAGTTAGGTTAACACAAACTGGCTTACATTTGGTTCTGCATCTTTGAGGCACACCTTGCTCCTACAGAGAGGCAAAGCTTTACTCAACTAGTTTAACATATGTTAAAAGCACAATGCCTTGCTTATGCTAGGCTCTTTTCATGTTACTTAATGCATATTAGTTGCCACCTGCAAACAATTAGGTTAGACAAGGCCTGATTTTTTATTACTACTTACATAAAGCAATGTTCTGGATACCAAAATTCATACACCACATGGGATGCAGTAGGCTCTAGTAGCTGAAAGGGAGATTTTTCAGCCTCTGTCTGAACTTTGATCTTTTTTTCTTCTGATCATTTTTAAATGCAAAAATGATAACAACAAGTAAACAGCTATCAAGCTAACTTTATTTTTAACTTTAGAAATAAACTTCTATTCATTGAATAAATTAAGTTAAATTAGAGCTAAATGCAGAACTGAGCTGAAAAAAACCCGTTTTATCAGACCTACTAGTAAGTCAGTTTCATTCTCCTACCCCCACTTAAAAAAAGTAATTAAAATAGTTAGTTTAAGGTGTCTTGTATTCAGACTTACATTTTAAAACACTAAAAAAATCCAATCCCTTCTGTGATCCTGATTATTCACAGATTATAAAGTCAGAAGGGAAATATATCACAAAGGCCATAGAACTTCCCTGAATTAACTCCTGTTTGAACTAGAGCATATCTTTAGGAAAAACAGCCAAACTTGATTTAAAAATGTCCATGATGGAGAATCCACCACAAATAGGATGCTTACAGAACAGGATGACCAGCTCCTTAATGTGATTTGGTGGTTTGTAGCTGACATCAACTAGTACCCCTGCTTGTGCTTTATCTGTTTTGAACATCGATCCATAAACATTCAAGACAATTTGCTTCCAAGTTGTCAGTGATTAAAACAGGTAATGCCCCCCCTCCCTTTTTTTAAAGTGCCACTCCTCACCCCGTTTTGCCCACTTAATCCTGAAACTTTGCCAAAACAGACACTTCAATCTCAAGGAAAGAAAAGAAGTGACCTCAAACCAATCAGCCTTCAAAGGAAGTGGAGCTGAAAACTCTTGCAGAGCAAGTTCCCATGAAATAGGCTTGTGTCCCCATTACAGTGAATGGAAGTGCAAAAGAATTAAAGTAACATATCTTGTCTCTGTAAGTTTTCCATTGACAGCATCAATCTGTTTGCTGTAGAGATAATGACTAGGTGAAGATGCAATAAAAAGTCAATCATCACTCCAAAATTTCTGTCTTCCTCCCTATCAAAAAATCTGATGGCAAGGACATGGGGCTTTGGTTAACCAACAACCTGGAGGCTTTAAAGAACTGGTTTAAACAAAGTAAATAACTTGAGTAATCAAAATAGTCTTGGTTAAAGCAGAAAAGAGTAAAGATTAAAAAAACTGGATTTTGCTGGCGCAATGTATAACCAAAAAGAAGAGCTGATTTAGTGAATTAATCACTTATCTGACCAAGTGGAACTTTTAACTAAAGAGCAATAAAAACACCTCATAAAAGCAAAGGCACTTCGGATATCCACTAACTCAAAAGACTGTTAATCTTCAAACTTGATAGTTACAATGAACCTCCCCCTCTTTAAACCCCTGGGGTTAGATATAACTCATATGAACTGCTGAAATGAAAAAATGCAAGGCATGTATTAAATATCCCAGAGGCAGCAGTACTTAGTCCTCTAGCAAGCAGTTGGAGTAGCTTTTTATACCTGAATGCTCCAGTGAGCTGTGTGTGTGTCCCGAACTAGATGGTATTTTTACCTTGACATCATCCTTCCTTTTTCTTTCATAGGTTGACACTTTTTTTTTTAATACACTCAGAGCAGGCTAATCTGAAAGCCATCTTTTCTAAAATGGTGTTTACTCTAGTCAGATAAGATAGGAATTTTATAGAAGACCGGAAAGTCTAAATAATGTACACATTTCATATCTTCCTGGGAGGAAAAGTTTAAAACAAAAACTTTCAGTTGGAGCTCACGAAGTAGCAAGTGCTGTCAGAAAAAAAATGATTTTGTGAAGATTTCTAAATAGAAAACAGCAGATTAATTCAGGGTCCTACACATCTTCAGTTTAGTACATGTTGGCGTTGCTTTACAAAGGCTAAAAGGGCTTATCGGAAAACAAAAACACTCCATGATAGCAAGGAAGATGGGCAAGAACTCCGATATCAATGCCTGTAGTGACAAACAGGAGCTATAATAAAAGGCTTTGCGGTTGAGCAAAACTTGGCAGTACATGCATAGTGCTTAATAGTGCATATCATAGGCAATTCGTGCATTGGCAGTGCTGGTGTAAAAGAGCCATGGAGCATACAAAATATGTTCAAGGAAATAGTCCTGGCTCAAGGGGTTCCACCACTACCTCTGTGCCACCACTGCAACAGCCCCCTCTGTAAAGGGCTGTCCTAGTTTGTACTAGGGACCACACCAGCTCCCATAGCATCTTGAATAGAGGAAGCTCCAAATGTCTCCCCTCCATTTTTGTACAAATGCAAGGACGAATCTGTCCCCTACAGTATGTCTATATTGAGGCATGACAGCAGCACGCGTAAACATACCCGTACCAGTTGACCCACACTAGTACCATTAACAATAATAGTGTAAACCTGGTGACAGCATGCCAGGGACCTACTCCCGTTACTACCCTGTACTGAAGTCCTTGCCACTATGACTACACTGCTATTTTTAGTCTGCTAGCATGGGTAAAGCTAGCACAAATATGTCTACTCATGTTGCAATCACACCTCATACTGCAGTGGAGACATACCTTTATTCTTCATGGGAGCTTGCTTTTCCTGGCTAGAAATTACTGGTAGCTTCCAGACCAGTGACTAAATCAGCTTCAGGATTTGGTCTGCCTGCACTTCCAGTCAAAGTCAGAGATATCGCTGATGAATAATGAATAAGGGGCAATAAGAAAAAGTTTAGTCCTACCTGGACTAAATAGTTTCCATTCTCTTTCAAGGATAGGCATGGGGAAGAGTGAACCAGAGCATTCATACCCAGAGACTCCAGACTGGAGCTAACCTGCTGAAACACACCCAATGAACTCTTCCCTAAACAGACTACTTAATGTGTTAATCCTATTGAAACCCCATATATATTTAACTAACTCAGGTTCAGGGAAATGAACTGATATTTTTCTTTAAGTTATTAAAGAAAGCTAGGGCTCAGACATAAAACAAACCAGAATCTTAACACAACTGTTCTAGCAGCTTCCAAATCTGAGAGGGATCCAGATAGTGAAGAATCATCTCACAATTCCCCACTTTACGAACAAGAAAACACCTTCTATTTTCTTCTGATGTGGAATAATAGGCTATAAAATAATTAATGAAAAATAATCAACAGTGCCTCATATCCAACCCAGAAGAGGAATAAATTCTGTAGTCAGAATCTACCTATCAAAAGCAGTGACCAAAGCAGCAGAAACACTGAGCCTCAGAGGTTTCAAGAAGGTGTGAAGGGAAGGATTTCTACATAAGTGTATGGCAAAAGCTGACGCACTCTCATCACAACAAATACTAGAAGAAGTGGCTTGACTGGAATATGCATTATCCTCACTCTGCTCTGTACATCTCGATACCAGACCTCATGTACTGCCCAATGGTAGATTGAGACATTTTATCATCTAAGTATACAGTATGGGAATGACAACTGGATCTAGGGTGCTCTCAGGCAGCAGCAGCCATCATACCAATACTTTCTAAAATCCCTCTGGATGCTCACCAGGACATGAGAGGAAAGCTATTGAAGTGATAGTATTTCACTGAGAAAGAACCTCAAGAATTTCTAGTCACAAGGACATACAGAGATATGCATCTTTAAGGTCTACTGAAGCTAAACCTTCCTCTCTGTCAATACTGATCAAATACCTTTTAATCCAGATTCATCCATCAAATCTAACAGTTGATCATTATTAGTTGCCCAATCCTCATCCTCAAACATTTTGGTATTAAGTAGTAAAAAGTATGCTGGAGCTGTGCAGAAACTAGGGTTTCAGACAAACTACCTCATCCTCCAGTGGATGTAGGGATAGGTTTTATCAAACTATGATTTTTCATGGTTTGGCTCCAAAACCAGGGGAAAACACTGATGGTTTAAACTGAGTTCATCTGAAACTTTGAGGTTGTTCTGAATCCAAATTTTTAAAGTAGAACTGAGTGGTTGCTCTCAGCATGAACCAAGAGAGGCTACACAACCCCCATGTTCATTGAAACCACTGAAGTATTTCAGTGGATGGCACTGATTTCCTGCACATGATCGACTGTTTCTGTGAATGACTCTCTTTTCTCTAACTCTTTCAATAATGAGGAAAATCATGTATCTTCAAAAATGCAATAGAATAATCATGAGTACGGCTGAGCAAACTTCAGAATTTCCATTCCACTGGGCATATCAACATTTGTTTTTGTCCAAAACAGGGACAAAAAGTTGAAATTTTTCACAGAATGGAAATTACAAAAGAATTCAGTTCAAAAAACAAAACATTTCAGTGCTCCCAAAAATCAAATATTTTTCATTTTGGTTTACTGAATTGACCCCTTCATTCCAGGTCAGTTCAATATTAAACCATATTTTCCTATCATGGCACATTGCCACATGGGAGTTGTAGTTCAGGAGCCTGATGCCCCATACTCTCCTATGGGCTAAACTACATCTCCCACAAAGCTTCAGATAAAGCTTATTCAGAGGGAGATCGACATTGAGAGCCCTCTAGGGAGCTCGGCCCACAGGAGAGAATGAGGGCCCAAATGACAACTCCCATAAGGCAAGGTACTGATAGGAAAATGCAGCTTAATGATTTATTAAACTAATTTGAAATACAACCTTTTGGATCAGTTCAACAATATATTCTGATTTGGGTCTAAATGACCTCAAATAAAATATTTACATTTTTATTTTCCTAAAGGAAAATTGAATTTTTTTTGCCAAAATCAAGCTTTTCCCATGGAAAGTTTAGATTTTGTGAGGCAGTGCCAGGCACTCAGCTGGCTCTGGGCATGATCGCCTAGCAAACCAATGACCTCAGTTGGGCCCAGTAAACCCTCACTGACTGTACTCCCTGATTGGGCAGAAGAGCCAACAGATCACCATTTAAGCCTTATAACAGTAGCAGCACAGTGGCTGCTCAGTGCAGTCCATGCCCACAGCTGTGCCAAACCTACATCTTTTACTGGCCCTTGCTCCAAACCATGGCTACTCCCACTCCAGCTCCAGTCCCTACCTTCCTCAGGACTTGTGACTCCTGACCTCGACCACTGGCTTGTCTCCTGACCACGACTCCAGCTCTGCCCTTTGGTTCTGTTCTGGCCCCTGATTACAACTACAGGCTTGAACCCTGACAACACCTCTGTTGGAGTGGTGAACAGCAGAGAGGCTAACAGAGGGAGTTTGCCTGGGATCTGTATGAGAGAAGGTACGCTAAGGGCTGCATTATGGAGGCTGTGTTGGTGAGTGTCTGACTGTCTGTTGTGGGGACAGTTTGACCGTTTGACCGTGTGCTTGATTCGTTGTTTGAAAAGTGTGAATTGGGAGTGCTTTGTTCCAGGTGAGCCTTGAGTGGGCCTGACTGTTATAAAAAGCCAGTCAGCTGCAAACCAGCTGAGCGGCGAAGAGCAGAGAGGCTAACAGAGGGAGTTTGCCTGGGAGTTCGACCGGGGAGAGCCCACCGAGGCTTACATCTTGTCGGCTTCTCTGAGTAGTGACTACAACTCCTGAGGAAGCTCTTAGAAGGAAGGTAATATGGATGGGGAGCGTTCAGCTGTTGTGACCTTCACTGGATGTGCCATGTTTGTCTTTCTTCCGCAGGACAAAAGTGACTTTGTCTGTACAAAGTGAAAGCTGGTCTCCATATTGGAAGAGAAGGTTCAAAGTCTGGAGAGACAGGTATCAACCCTGCATTGCATAAGAGAAACTGAAGATTTCCTGGACAGACGTCAGGATATGCTTCTACGGGCACAATGTTCTGAAGATTCAGAGCAGGCTGCGCAGCAGGGACAGGAGGACGGTGAAGAAATTTGGCAGCATGTGACCTCCAGAAGAAGAAAGGGGAGCGTCCATATACCAGCAATGCAGATACTGGTAAGCAACTGTTTTCATGTTCTCTCCACAGGTACTAATGCGGAGAGTGGACTAGACGATATATCTGAGGGAAGGGAACAGAAGGAGACTCCACCAATTGGAAGGCATGAGATGCACTGCCCTAGGGATGGGGGTTTCACGACCACCACTCCCAAGAGGAGGAGGCGGGTGGTGGTGGTCGGGGACTCTCTCCTCAGGGGGACTGAGTCATCTATCTGCCGCCCCGACCGGGAAAACCGAGAAGTCTGCTGCTTGCCAGGAGCTAGGATTCACGTTGTGACAGAGAGACTGCCGAGACTCATCAAGTCCTTGGATCGCTACCCCTTCCAGCTTTTCCACGTGGGCACCAATGATACTGCCAAGAATGACCTTGAGTGGATCACTGCGGACTACATGGCTCTGGGAAGAAGGATAAAGGAGTTTGAGGTGCAAGTGGTGTTTTCGTCCATCCTCCCTGTAGAAGGAAAAGGCCTAGGTAGAGACCGTTGAATCGTGGAAGTCAATGAATGGCTACGCAGGTGGTGTCGGAGAGAAGGCTTTGGATTCTTTGACCATGGGATGGTGTTCCACGAAGGAGGAGTGCTAGGCAGAGATGGGCTCCACCTAACGAAGAGAGGGAAGAGCATCTTCTCAAGCAGGCTGGCTAACCTAGAGAGGAGGGCTTTAAACTAGGTTCATCGGGGGAAGGAGACCAAAGCCCTGAGGTAAGTGGGGACGTGGGATACCGGGAGGAAGCACGAGCAGGAGAGCGCGAAAGGGGAGGACTCCTGCCTCATACTAAGAAAGCAGACAAACAGCAAATTATCTCAAGTGCCTATACACAAATGCAAGAAGCCTGGGAAACAAGCAGGGAGAACTGGAAGTCCTGGCACAGTCAAGGAACTATGACTGCTCAGAGCTCCGGTATGAAACTGCAGAAAAACCTGAGAGTCTCTGGATTAAGTTTAGAAGTGTGAGCAACAAGGGTGATGTCGTGGTGAGAGTCTGTTATAGACCACCAGATCAGGGGGATGAGGTGGACGAGGCTTTCTTCCGGCAACTAACAGAAGTTACTAGATCGCAGGCCCTGGTTCTTATGGGAAACTTCAATCACCCTGATATCTGCTGGGAGAGCAATACAGTGGTGCACAGACAATCCAGGAAGTTTTTGGAAAGTGTAAGGGACAATTTCCTGGTGCAAGTGCTGGAGGAACCAACTAGGGGCAGATCTCTTCTTGACCTGCTGCTCACAAACCGGGAACAATTAGTAGAGGAAGCAAAAGTGGATGGGAACCTGGGAGGCAGTGACCATGAGATGGTCGAGCTCAGGATCCTGAAAAAAAAGAAGAAAGGAGAGCAGCAGAATACAGACCCTGGACTTCAGAATAGCAGACTTTGATGGTCAGAATCCCCTGGGAGAATAAAATGAGGGGGAAAGGAGTCCAGGAAAGCTGGCTGTATTTTAAAGAATCCTTATTGAGGTTACAGGGACAAACCTTCCCGATGTGTAGAAAGAATAGTAAACATGGCAGGCGACCAGCTTGGCTTAACAGTGAAATCCTTGCTGATCTTAAACACAAAAAAGAAGCTTACAAGAAGTGGAAGATTGGACAAATGACCAGGGAAGAGTATAAAGATATTGCTCGGGCATGCAGGAGTGAAATCAGGAAGGTCAAATCACACCTGGAGTTACAGCTAGCAAGAGATGTTTAGAGTAACAAGAAGGGTTTCTTCAGGTATGTTAGCAACAAGAAGAAAGTCAAGGAAAGTGTGAGCCCCTTACTGAATGAGGGAGGCAACCTAGTGACAGAGGATGTGGAAAAAGCTAATGTACTCAGTGCTTATTTTGCCTCTGTCTTCACGAACAAGGTCAGCTCCCAGACTGCTGCACTGGGCAGCACAGCATGGGGAGGAGGTGACCATCCCTCTGTGAAGAAAGAAGTGGTTCGGGACTATTTAGAAAAGCTGGACGAGCACAAGTCCATGGGGCCGGATGCGCTGCATCCGAGAGTGCTAAAGGAGTTGGCGGATGTGATTGCAGAGCCATTGGCCATTATCTTTGAAAACTCATGGCGACCGGGGGAGGTCCCTGATGGCTGGAAAAAGGCTAATGTAGTGCCCATCTTTAAAAAAGGGAAGGAGGAGGATCCGGGAAACTACAGGCCAATCAGCCTCACCTCAGTCCCTGGAAAAATCATGCAGCAGGTCCTCAAGGAATCAATTCTGAAGCACTTAGAGGAGAGGAAAGTGATCAAGAACAGTGAGCATGGATTCACCAAGGGCAAGTCATGCCTGACTAATCTAACTGCCTTCTATGACGAGATAACTGGCTCTGTGGATGAAGGGAAAGCAGTGGACGTGTTGTTCCTTGACTTTAGCAAAGCTTTTGACACGGTCTCCCACAGTATTTTTGCCAGTAAGTTAAAGACGTACGGGCTGGATGAATGGACTATAAGGTGGAGAGAAAGATGGCTAGATTGTCGGGCTCAACAGGTAGCGATCGATGGCTCCATGTCTAGCTGGCAGCCGGTATCAAGTGGAGTGCCCCAAGGGTTGGTCCTCGGGCTGGTTTTGTTCAATATCTTCATTAATGATCTGGAGGATGGAGTGGATTGCACCCTCCGCAAGTTTGCAGATGACACTAAACTGGGAGGAGAGGTAGATACGCTGGAGGGTAGGGATAGGATACAGAGGGCCCTAGATAATTTAGAGGATTGGGCCAAAAGAAATCTGATGAGGTTCAACAAGGACAAGTGCAGAGTCCGGCACTTAGGACAGAAGAATCCCATGCACCGCTACAGACTAGGGACCGAATGGCTCGGCAGCAGTTCTGCAGAAAAGGACCTAGGGGTTACAGTGGACGAGAAGCTGGATATGAGTCAACAGTGTGCCATTGTTGCCAAGAAGGCCAATGGCATTTTGGGATGTATAAGTAGGGCATTGCCAGCAGATCGAGGGACTTGATCATTCCCCTCTATTCGACATTGGTGAGGCCTCATCTGGAGTACTGTGTCCAGTTTTGGGCCCCACACTACAAGAAGGATGTGGAAAAATTGGAAAGAGTCCAGGGGAGGGCAACAAAAATGATTAGGGGACTGGAACACATGACTTATGAGGAGAGGCTGAGGGAACTGGGGATGTTTAGTCTACGGAAGAGAAGAATGAGGGGGGATTTGATAGCTGCTTTCAACTACGTGAGAGGTGGTTCCAGAGAGGATGGTTCTAGACTATTCTCAGTGGTAGAAGAGGACAGGACAAGGAGTAATGGTCTCAAGTTGCAGTGGGGGAGGTTTAGGTTGGATATTAGGAAAAACTTTTTCACTAAGAGGGTGGTGAAACACTGGAATGCGTTACCTAGGGAGATGGTGGAATCTCGGTCCTTAGAAGTTTTTAAGGTCAGGCTTGACAAAGCCCTGGCTGGGATGATTTAGTTGGGGATTGGTCCTGCTTTGAGCAGGGGGTTGGACTAGATGACCTCCTGAGGTCCCTTCCAACCCTGATATTCTATGATTCTATGATTCCGACCTCTGACCACTAGACCAGGCTCCTGGTCCGACCACTAGATCATACCACCACACCTTGGTTTATGATACAGAGAGGGGACGAAGAACGGAAGTCTCTTGGGGTGAGTTGCTGTGTTTGGTGGCAGTGGGGAAGCACCTGCGCTGTGGTGAATCCCTGCCCCACCCCCTCAGGGCAAGTTTAGGAGTTTGGAGACCAAAGCCCCAAAGGCTGCAGCTCACACTTTTCTGCTAAGGGATGCTTCACCTTCTCCCTGTGCTTGCAGGCAGGACTCACCCATGAGGTGGTTTTAGGATGATTCCAGGTCCCTGGTGTCTCCTTCCTGCTTTTACTCCTCTCATCTTCCTGACAGTCACACTCTGCAGCTGCTCCGCACCCCACCAGGTGCATCTGCAATGGGGAGCATGAGACGATACAGGAGCCCTGGCAACCCAGCTCTGGAGGGAAGGGCAGGGCAGGACCAGCCATATCTCCTTCCCTTCTGCCTGACAGCAGACACATTCACCAAGGTGGCAGGTAAGAGGGGTGTACTTTGGGTGGACCTGGGTGCTAACTGGGTGGGCCCTGGCTAACCCAGTCTCACCAGTGGCTCTGCCCTGGTATCATGCTGTTTCTATGAGATGTGAAGAAGATGTAGAACTGTGCCTTGTCAATTATTGTCACTTGAATTCATTACCCAATTACTCTCTCTCTCTCCCTTCACACTGACGCTGAATAGGCTACAGAAGAATACTGAGCCTTGGTACACTCTAAAATATGAGCAGCTGCCCATCATCATTCTCTAGGGCCTACTTGAGAGAACAGAGTGGAGCTATCTCAGTAAGTTTCCACTAAACGTGCTATCTCCTTCAGGTGGAAGATCAGGATTCTCTGACAGACTACATCAAATACCATAGAGAAATGTGGGTAGCACAAATAAAAAGTTTGTCACGATTAGAGTTGTGGGTGGCGTTTTTTTTCTTTTTAAAGTAAAAAGCAATACTAACAAAACTTGAAATAAGATTTCTACATTCCCAGGGAATTCCGGGATAAATATTTCTCTCCCCTAGCTCTGAAGTTTGGGTCATGTGGCTTTCTTGTACCATTCACAATAGTGTACTTGTGTTTGAGTGGTCCAGCCTGGATCATGAACCTTTTATTGAAAATGAGCCCTCACAATTACAGAACTGCAAGTAAACAGCATGAAGGCAGCCTGCTTTGTGCATGTATTATTCCATTTGTAGACCCTGCATGGGGCATGTTTGCTCCTTCCTTGCATTTCTGTTTCAGAATAGACTATTTGCACACAAACTGATAAGCACAACATTCAAGCTGGATAGAAAAAAGATAGGTTGCTCTACCACAGCAACAACGAGGAGTCCGGTGGCACCTTAAATACTAACAGATTTATTTGGGCATAAGCTTTCGAGGGTAAAAAATGAAAGCTTATGCCCAAATAAATCTGTTTGTCTTTAAGGTGCCATCAGACTCCTCATTGTTTTTGTGGATACAGACTAACAAGGATACCCCCGTGATACTCTAACACAGCACTTTGGAGCAATAAAAGTCAAATGAAGATGGCCTTTCTGATTTTAGATTTTATTTTATTTTTTACTATAGGAAACCACTTTCCCTCAATAACATTTTCAATAGAAATATGGAAGATATTTCAGACCTTGCTTGATGTCTACATTTAGCTTTAAGTTGTATCCCTCCAGTTAGGCAAAATAAGTCCTGTGAAATGTGAGGAGGTATGGGAATGGCTATGTTCCCTAGTAAATTGCCTTCCTTCTCATATTAGTTCTCAATTTTTTTAACACTATAATCCAGTGTAATAAAATAATAGCCATTTAGATATAATTTCTAAAAGCTCCCTATAGTTTCCTTTTAACACTGGAACCTTTTATATGCTATTGAACAAGCCTCTTAAGCAACAGCTACTTAGCCTTTATGGGTTTACATCACAAAGCAGAGACTTCATAGTGACTGGCTTAAATTTTGTCATCTTTGAAAAATGGGGGGAGAGGGGGCATATTTTATTTACTTTGTTTTTATTAACTCATGCCAGATTTCCCGGAAAGTTTTGGCAGAAATACTTGTCTGTTATATTGTGAATATACCAAAACTACGAAGGCCCTAGGAAAACAGGTTGCCCCAATTTTATATACGATTCCGGGACACAACTGAAACTCTAATACAAAAACAAAATTAATAAAAAGTAGATACAAATTCTCCTATGTCATTTTCTTCTTGCTAGCTGTAAAGCTGAAGCAATGAGTATGGATATATTTCCACAATTCTGGTTTTACTGTTCATTCTCTTTTCATTTACACTGGCGGATTAAACGTTTTGCCAGAAAGTTTTGTTTTTTAAACCCACAATGTATTTTATAGACTATAGACGTTTCATATTAAGAAAAGAGCAAATCACATATCTAGATTTTGCTTTTCAGTGTCAATTGTTTTGTCTGTACAGTTTTTTCTCCTCTGAATTCTCTTTACAAAATGACTCAATACTAAAAATTTCCCTCTTTGTTTAGCAGCATTTTTCCTATCTACATATACAAAATTTGGAAACTACCCACAACAGATAAAATTTTATCTCACCATTTGACAATTTAACATTTCAACTCTAGAGCACATTTTATTGTGACTCTTGGAATAGTGAGGAACTTTCTCATTACAGATCAGCATGAGTACACTCAATGTAGACTTGCTTGAAATTATACATTACATATATACAATTATACTATATCTATATAGATATAAAAATACACGGATAACAAAATGGATACTGCAAATACAAATGAACTTGGCTGATGGTGTCCTGATCCAAAGTTAGAATTTGAAGCTGGATTTTTACATGCAGTGATCCAGAATCCAAAGCTAAATGGCAGGAATCATGCAACAACTGTTCCCATAAGATTGTTTGCAACTTCCCTCCCCACAGAGCTCTTTCATCAAGCTGCCCCTACATCCTCCCCTTTTCACTTGTTACCAAAGATTCTTTGTAAAAATATATAAAACTTGCTATGTATCATCAGCTGGTAAAATTAATGATTTGACAATCAATGGGGCCACTGGATGATTGAGATACTAAAGGAGCACTCAAGGAAGATAAGGCCATTGAGGAGAAGCTAAATGAATTCTTTCCACTGGTCTTCACTGTAGAGGATGTGAGGAAGATTCTCACATCTAAACTATTCATTTTAGGTAACAAATGAGGAACTGTCCCAGATTGAGGTGTCAGTAGAGGTGGTTTTAGAACAAATTGAGAAATTAAACAGTAATAAGTGACCAGAACCGGATGGTATTAACCGGAGAGTTCTGAAGGAACTCAAAAATATGAAATTGCAGAACTACTAACTGTGGTATAACAAGGAGTCCAGTAGCACCTTAAAGACCAACAGATTTATTTCGGCATAAGTTTTCATGGGTTAGAACCCACTTCATTGGATGCATGGAGTGAAACTGTGGTATGAAACTGTGGTATGTAACCTATCATTTAAATAAGTTTCTGTACTAGATGACTGGAGAATAGCTAATGAGACACTAATTTTTTTTAAAAGGCTCCAGAGGTGGTCCTGGCAATTACAGGCCAGTAAGTCTAACTTAAGTAACAGGCAAACTGGTTGAAATTACAGTAAAGAACAGAATTATCAGACACATAGATGAACATGATTTGTTGGGGAAGAGTCAACATGGTTTTTGCAAAGGAAAATCATGTCTCACTATTCTATTAGAATTCTTTGAAAGGGTCAACACACATGTGGACAAGGTTGATCCAGCAGATATGGTGTACTTAGGATTTTCAAAAAGCCTTAGACAAGGTCCTTCACCAAAGGCTCTTGAGCAAAGTACAGGCAGTTCTCAACTTTACAACATTCGACTTAAGATGAATGGCACTTAAAACGTTTCTGAATTGACATCCTAATTCAACTTACGACCATTTTCGACTTTACGACACTCGGTCCCAGAAAGGAGCGTACTGCGGTTCCGAGTTACAATGTTTTGACTTACAACACAATTTTCAGGAACCAGGTACAAGGACTACCTGTAAACTGTTATGGGATAAGACGGAAGGTCTTCTCATGGATCAGTTAAAAGACAGAAAACAAAGGGTAGGAATAAATTATCAGTTTTCAGAATGAAGAGAAGTAAATAGTGGTGCCCTCCCAAGGATCTGTACTGGGACTAATGCTGTTCAACATATTCATAAATGATCTGGAAAAAGTGAAGTGGAAAAATTTGCAGACAATACAAAAGTACTGAAGATCGTTAAGTCCAAAGCAGGCTGCAAAGAGTTACAAAGGGATCTCATAAAACTGAGTGACTGGGCAACAAAATGGCAGATGAAATTCAATGTTGATAAGTGCAAACTAATGCACATTGGAAGACATAATCCCAACTATACATATAAAATGATGGGGTCTAAATTAACTGAAACGCTCAAGAAAGATCTTGGAGTCATTGTGAATAGTTTTCTGAAAACCTCTGCTCAATGTGCAGAGGTAGTCAAAAAGCAAACAATGTTAGGAACCATTAGGAAAGGGATAGATAATAACATAGAAAAATATTAAAATGCCACTATAAATCCATGGAATACACACACCTTGAATACTGCGTGCAGTCCTGGTTGCCGCATCTCAAAAAAAGATTAGAATTGGGAAAAGTACAGACAAGAGCAACAAAAATGATTAAGGGTATGAAACAGCTTCCATATGAGGAGAGTTAAGACGACTGGGATTTTTCAGCTTGGAAAAGAAATGACTAAGAATGGACATGACAGAGGTCTAAAATCACGACTGGTGTGGAGAAAGTGAATAAGGAAGTGTTATTTACTCCTTCACTTTACACAAGAATCAAGAGTCACCCAATGAAATTAACAGACCACACGTTTAAAACAAACAGAAGTACTTCTTCACACAGCGCACAATCAACCTGTGAAACTCATTGCCAGGGGATGTTGTGAAGGCCAAAATTAGAACAGGGTTCCAAAAACATTAGATAAGTTCATAAAGGATAGAGCCATCAATGCCATTACCCAAGATGGCCCGGGAAGAAACCCTGTGTCCTGAATATCCCTAGCCTCTTTCTGCCAGAAACTAGGAGTGGGCAACAGGGAACAGATCACTCAATGATTGCCTGTTCTGTTTATTCCTTCTGTAGCACCTGGGATTGGTCACTGTAGGAAGATAGAATACTGGGCTAAATGGACCATTGGTCTGACCCAGTATGGCTGTTCTTATGACTAAATATTCAGGAGAGATAGGGTTTTTTTTGTTTTTTTAAACAGGTTCTTCTATATATGAGCAATTCCATTGAAGCTTTGCTTGGAGTGTTGCTGTATTTTTTGTTTTGCCAGATTTTACTACTCTTGCTATGAATAGTACCTTTCTCCTGATGTAGTCCTAGTAAAATCAATGGAGCTACTTGTGTAGAAAGACACTGTTCAATATAAGAGTGACAGAATATGGCCTTTAGTGAAATATTCGATCTATATTGATAGAACTATGTTCCAGGCAGCAACCCTGCAGCTAGTGCCAATTCTGGCCGCAGTCAGAAAGTGAAATCTGTTTAAGTCTACTATCGCTAGGCTGTAGATGCTAGGCAGGAATACCAATACTGGTACATATTTTGTCAGCTGAAAGACATAACATGCCAAATCTGAACTCTGATGAACTCTGAACATTTTTATGTGTGCCATGAAGCACTTATCTCTAGGGAGTTCCACAGGCAGTAATATGGTATGACTGAATTTTCCTTGTACTCCACTGAAATTCTGCACCTACTGCTAATGGCTAATCAGAAACATAGCTGGCCTTCTATGTAGTTCATTTCAGCCTTGCTTATAGGTTTTTAATATATTAAAACAAAAGTAAAAAATGGAATACCACCATTCAGCTAGGAGTACATGACATTTGTCACCTAATACAGAGCCCTGGAGAACCTTTTTGAAAGGAAATTCATAAGGGAATTTAGGAAAGCTGAGTTATGTATGATCATGTTTTCCCCACCCACCTCAACCAGAATTACAGAAGCACCATTAAAAAGAATAGAGCTGTCTACAGTACCCCAGATTATAACCTGAAACAGAAGCCAACATCAATACAACTTTATCACTAATCTAAAGAACATAAGTTAGAAAAGAAATGCTTAAGATTCTCATAGTTCCACTATCTCTCTCCCACCCACCCCATGGAATATGAGTGAAAGAGCCAGCCAGACAGGTACACATGCAGCTTTACACATTTATACAACGTCTACTACGTGTAGGTCTGTATCTCTCTCTCTCTCTCTCTCTATATATATATATATACATACACACACACATATTATATATATATATATATATATATAAAAACGTAAGACTGGTCCAGTAATTGGGCTAGCAGCCCAGGTCTTGGGAGACTCTGGTTCAATTGCCTCCTCTGTCCCAGAACTCTTGGGAAAGTCAGTCTGTCTGTGCCTCAGTTCCCCATCTGTAAAACTGGGATACTAGTATTTCCCAAACTCTCTTGACAAACACAGATCCATTACTGAGCCAACCCCTCATCTGAAAGTTTCCATAGCTCACCACAGGCGGAACTCCGCAATGAAAAACCAGAAGAAGTTGCTGTCCACTGGCGACTGTTCTGAGCAGGGTGAATGTAAATCAGACCAATACAGATTGGAACAGGAAAACTGAATGAACTAGTCACTGAACTGAACTAGTTAAATAAACTGAATTGGGAAAAATATTCTCTCTGCACCTACAGAAGAGGCTGCCAAAAGCTGGTTTAGGACTTCAACAATCTCTGGTTCTAGGTGCCTAGCCAGTGACTTCCACAAGTTCAGTGGTTTCATTTTCTTTAAAACTTTGGCAGCAAATACGTACCACTTGAATATTTTAATTTAATTTAAATTATAAATTATTTGAATATAACTTTACATAATTTCAAAATATATTTATTTTTTTAAAAATGAAAAGGTATTTAAATAAAATGTAGATATCTATTTTTAAAAAGATCATTGCTTTTTTTGCATCCTGGTTCTGATGCTGTGAGGATCCTGGAGGTAAAGAGAGAAGGAAAGATTGTAGTGGTAGCAATGGAGTACTACCCAACCGAAGCAATCAAAAATCTGGAAGCAGGCCCACAAAACATGATATTGGTTTAAAAATTAGATTAAATATACTGTATAGATCATCATCATCATGTCTTTCTGGTTTTTGATCCTACTGGGTGAGCCAAACAGCCCCAATTTGTTTGAAATCACTTCAGGAATAGATGTCAATTTTAAATGATCCTCCATATTGACTACTTGGAGTACAACTCCACTTCTCTCTCTGAGCCCTTCAGATGGGGGAGCTGCTATTCTGTCGCTCTCCATTTCTCTACTTTATCATCCTCCTTATACCTTTTAGCCGTTCCTATCCCACCCAATCTTTTGCCGCATTCACATTCCTACTCCCATATTTCATAGTCCTATACACTCTGGTCTTCCATGTGCTCCCCTGCACCCTCTAATCCCTCAGATTCTCCCTCCTAAACTTCCCTGCATTATCTTGCACCCTGTTTCACACACATCTTCCCTCCTGCACACTCATTTCCATACCCTACACTAGGTTACCTCTTGCCCCAAATATTCACCAGCCCTCTATTTTCTCCCATGTTCTATTTCCCACAGTGCCCTTTCTGCCTCTGGATACTGTAAGAGGCCACAGTCCTCTCTGAGTGAAGTCTGGCTTCACTCACACATGGAGTCAGAAGAGGTGGAGACTATCTTTCCTAAGGGCTGCCCAAGCTCCATAAGCTATAGGGAAATGTTTGCCACCTTAATTGAGGGCAGCTTTTGGAGTCAGGCTCACTGAAAACAAAGGGAGATGGCAATCATTTTGAAAGAGAATTCCTCATGAGTTTCTCTGAAAAAGAAGATTTTATGTGCCAGCCTCTACTAAAGAATAAACACAGAGTGATTAAAAATAGCAAAAATAATTAATATTTATTTTTAAAAACTTCCAATTGCACCATTTACCTATCCGCCTATTTTAGCATAGATATAAGGTACTCTCTCTCTCTCTCAATTGGGTTGCATTACTGAAGTCTGGGGAAGATACAAATCTCATTATTCCTGGCTGCCTACAACACCCACACCCCAGATCCCTTTTTATAAAAAAAAAAGGGTTATCCTGATTTCTGATAGCTAGCCAGACAAATGGCAAAACATGTCATTCTTCAGTTTATTCCAAGAATTGTTTGTTGGTGGGGGTTTTTTTGTTTTGTTCTTTTAAACAGGGTGTCACGTTATTGACTTGAACTGGGACCATATAAAGAAAAGGAGTACTTTTGGCACCTTAGAGACTTTATTTGAGCATAAGCTTTTGTGAGCTACACGTGGGACCATATAGAACATGGCTGCAACCAAGGTCCTGTAGTGGCACCAAATCTTGTATAAAGGGGGTCAAATAAGGTGTCTTAGACAAGGTTATCTATCTATCTATATGTGTGTATCATTTTTGTAGTTAAAGTTATGAATATTGGCTCTACACTGTCTGTATTTCAAACTTATGCTATGCTTCTGGGTGACACCCCAGACAAGTTGGTGTCAGCTCTGCCTAGCCTGCTTGATGGCCCATTAAGGACCATCAGCTATACAACTGAGCCATTGAGAGAAGGCAGACATGCCTTGTGACTCAGCAAGGTATGCAGGGACATGCCTATGGACAGAACTCTGAGGTTTTTCCAGGCCATGTGATGGGCAGCTTGTCTTTGGAAGAAAGACAGACAGACTTACATGGCAAGAGAATATAAAAAGCTGCTGCAGCTCCTCCATCTTGTCTTCAATCCTGCTTCATACCTCTGGAGGAACTTTGCTACACTGAAGCTTTGAACAAAGGACTGATGACCCATCCCAGCTGCGGATGTACTCCAGAGACTTGATTTGAACCTGCAGTCTATTCCATCACTGCTACAAGCCCGAACCAAGAACTTTGCCATTACTGTATGTAACTGATTCCATTTAACCCATTCTAGCTCTCACCTATATCTTTTTCCTTTTATGAATAAACCTTTAGATTCTAAAGGATTGGCAATAGAGTGATTTGTGGGTAAGATCTGATTTGTATATTGACCTGGGTCCGGGGCTTGGTCCCTTGGGATTGAGAGAACCTTTTCTTCTTTTACTGGGGTATTGGTTTTCATAACCATCTGTCCCCATAACGAGTGGCACTGGTGGGGATACTGGGAAACTGGAGTGTCTAAGGGAATTGCTTGTATGGCTTGTGGTTAGCTAGTGGGGTAAAACCAAATTCTTCTCTGTCTGGCTGGTTTGGTTTGTCTTGGTATGCATAGAAACCCCAGCCTTGGGCTGTAACTGCCCTGCTTTGGGCAATTGGTCCTGAATTGGCACTCTCAGTTGGATCCTGCCAGAACCAGCATCGTTACACAGGGATAGTGCTTTTTTTACATTTGTACGGCATCTTACATACTGCAGGTGCTACCAGAAATTTTAAAAAAAAAAAAAAAGTGACTGATAGCAAAATGTTCCATAAATGTTCCATTGTGAGGGCTAGTCCTACTATAGTTCACTTTCTGTATTTCATTTATTCTAAACGTTTACTTGTTGGGAAAAATAGGGGTGTAAATTGATCCCCATCACAGACTGCTCCTTGGTATGGACTCCCAGATAACTTACAGAACAGAAACAAGTTACAGGTTTAAATTTGCACTTTCCCTCCCCAAAGCTTATTTTCAATTTTAGGCATGCAAAACAAAATCCTTTGTAAAATAACTTTGATTTAACA
The DNA here is from genome assembly GCF_015237465.2 of Chelonia mydas. Classification (NCBI taxonomy): domain Eukaryota; kingdom Metazoa; phylum Chordata; order Testudines; family Cheloniidae; genus Chelonia; species Chelonia mydas. The sequence continues at coordinate 109,218,897 of NC_057852.1, forward strand.
TAAGATTAATTTTTTTTTGACAAACCTTATTCCCACTATCATCACTCATGTGCTCCTCAATATCTACAACAAGAATACATAAAATGTATTTTAATCTCACTTTCCTGCTTTTTTCACAGCACAACTCCCTTCACCTTCAAAAGCACATCTAGATGTGTCTTTTTCCCATTTACCCTCTGCTGCAATTGCCCTGTTGGTTTTTCATGAATTAGGCCTTGCCTACACTCCCCCCTTCCCTCAAGCTCCTGGCTTGGAAATGGAGGCAAGAAGTCCCAGATGGCTTCCCTCTTCCCCTCCTGCCTCCCGCCCCCCACCTCTGTGGGGGAACATGCAGCTGAGAAGCCATGGGTGGCTTCTTCCCGCTCCCAGGTGGGAGTGCGGAGGCAAGAAGCTCCAGGGAGCAGCCAGGTTCCCAGTGGGAAGCTGCATGGAGCTGAGAGCCCTGGCTCTCAGTCCCCAACACTGCCCCTCTTCAGTCACTGGAAGCACTCCTGGTGAGGACATGCACCACGGACAGAAGGAGGGTGGACATCAGCCACCACAGTAATTAATGCAGTGGCTGTAAGTTGATCTAACATAAGTCAATTTAAGATTGTAGTGGAGAATTTAGGTTATGTCTACATAATGATGGAAAGGTAGGACTGGAAGGGACCTCAATAGGTTGTCTAGTTCAGTCTCTGCACTGAGGCAGGACTAAGTATTATCTAGTATTAGTAAATATAATCATATTTACTACTTTAGATTATATCCATAGTTTTAACCTTGATCAGTGCAAACAATAAATCAGTTCCTTTCTACACTTTCAAAAAATCTTTGTTCAGTCTCTAGAGAGGGAACTGTCCAATTTCCTTAGCCTCACTGCATGACAGGTTCTACAGGCCTATCATCTCCCCTGTTAACTCACCACGGCAGGCTGTGCATACAGTCTGGAGCCTACACCAGTATAGCTATGTTGACATAATCCCATAGTGCAAACGCAATCTACATTGATAGATGGGGTTTTCTATTAGTGTAAGAACATCACCTGCCCAAATGAAGTTATGTAAGTCAGTGGAAGCGTTCTTCTGTTGACAAAGCTGCATTTACACTGGGAGTTAGGGCAGCATAGCTACATCACAGCTAGGTCAGGGTTTTTCACACTCCTGACCAACATAGCTGTGTAGACGAAGCCATGGTAACATTTTCTCTGTGGTACAAAGAAGGTAACTGCAGAAAGTATTTATTTCATTGGCATCCACAGCAACATTAAATCTTGTTTTGTATTTTATCCCTCTAACATATGCTAGCATCTTGTTTGCCTCATACTGACATGCACTAGGTTAAATGGTTTCAATGATTTTTCAACAATAGCCCCTAAATACTGATCAGTGTGCAATGCTGCCTTCAATTTACATATTTTCTAGAATGAATCCTTGCCCCAAGGAAAATTGTTTTATGTTTTTCTAAACTCAGCTGCATTTACCAAATGCTGGCCCAATGTACCGGAATAATCCGCATCCTTTTGAATTTGCTCACACTATTCCCCATTACTTCTACTACTTTCAAATTATATCTCTAACAAATTTAGAAATACGTGTATTGTTTTATAAAACCCTAAACCAGATAATTAAACACACACCACCACACGGTGTACATATGTAGCCATGCAGGGAGAAATACGCACATGTGTCTCAGAGGTACTAACACGGACTTATGAAATGAGAACATTTTTAAGTTTTAAAGTGTGACAGTTGGCATTTCCATTTGTACATTACTTGCCTTGTTCACCTATTACTGCACTACCTTGACAAGCCATTAGAATTTTTAAAGTGCCATCTGAACAGCACAAAGAAGTGGATTTAATATTTGACCTGAAAGACAGTATCATAATAGCAGAGCATAAAAATCAATTTATGTTGCTATCACAAGTATATATGAAGATCATTAAAAGCGACAGTAAAAGTTAAGTTTACAAAATTAAAAAAATGCTACAGTATGTGTTGGCGTTCAATCCACACACATTTATAGAAACTGCTGGTTAGTCCAGGAACTGTGAGGTCTGCTCTAGGGCAAACTCCCGGTTACCAGGTCACAAACACAATTTGGGATTCTTATAAAAGCATCTTCTCTACCAATAAGACTGCATTTTGATCTACAAAGTTAGATGTGTTTGCTGGAAGAGTCGTAAACTTCCTGGTACACCCTAATGACAAAGAAGACTTCCCTGTTCATGGGCACCACTACCATAAACAGATAAGTCAATCAATGAGAATTACCCAGAGAAAGTTTCAGCACTGTGGGAGTGTGACAGATAGCTGTGCCTGAACATCTGAGTTATCATTTCTTTGTATAATCGTGTCCACAAGAGATTTGCTGCATCATTTAAGGTTGTTCTGCATGGAGAAAACTCCCTTCCAGCAGAGTCAAAACAAACCCAGACCTGCTACTGAGCTAACAACCCTTCTAGAAGAGTGAGAACACTTAATCACACAGCAAATGGTCCTGGCTTGGCATGAAAGAATGCCCCTAAATGCTATTTTGAAATTTAATCTGAAAACTGGACAGCAAAAGACAGGGGAATACCATGAAAGAAGAAAAGGTCAACGCATCTTGCCAAGAGATCTTACTCTTGAAAACCAAGAGAAAGAGAGAGACAAGCAATGAGCTCCAGGGACCGGTCATGGATTATGGAAGAAAAATGACCGAATTCTGAAATAAAAGGCCTAAACACTACTTACCATTAAGGGCTTGTCTACACATACAGCACTGCAGTGGCACAGCTGCACCAATGCACCTGCGCCACTGTAGCGCTAAGTGAAGACGCTACCTATGCAAACGGGAGAGCTTCTCCCATCATCATACCTACCACCTCTCAGGGAGCCTCAGATTCATAATTTAGCATTTTAGTCTTCACTTCTACAAGTCCATGCTTTCTAAAATTCGGATTGTGTTCATCTGTTTCTTCTCTTTCTTAAACAGTATCTAGTTTAGAATGTAGATTTGACTATTTATGTGGAGGTAAATAAGGGTTCAAGAACTCAATTAGGGAATCTACAACAATTTTTTTAACTGCATGCTTAAAAACCCTTAACATGAACTATGGTGTACACACATGTAAACTGAGTAATCATACAATTAATCTTATTGCTCTAACCCTCATCCTTCCTTGCTCCAAACCCTCCCCCCATACCGTTTGTCAGCTCCACTTGTTGTATGTGTCTAATATTTAGACCAATAATACTCAGACCTCAGTAATTCAGGAGCCAAATTAGTGATCAACAGTATCCAAAAGAGCCACAGTAGTGTGAAGTCATTGTTTCATTTACTCTACTACTATAAACAGGATGATAGGTGAAATGTTTAGTTTTTATATACATATATTAATCTCACAGCAAATAAGTTAATAACTTAATACAAGCTGATAACTTAATTGGTTAATAACACAGTAAAAGCATCCTGATTGGTTATTTATTAAATCACACCGTGTTTTAATACCATGTGTTGCAAAAAGCCACAGGAGACACATTAAAGTGCCACTTGTGGCTTGAAAGCCACACTCTGGGTATCACTGATTTAGATCATAAACTCACTGGGGCAAGGGCCAGGATTTTGCCTTCTGTGAAGTGCTTAGAGAAACTTTGGGTTCAATAAAATTAATAATAGCAACAACAACAATAATAAATATGCACCCATCCTTCAGACATCAATTAAATTTTTCAGATCTCAGGTTCTTACAGAAGGGACTTCTTCATGTATTTGTAAAGTATCTAATACAATGAGGCCACAATCCAGAATGGGACTTCTGGAAGTTACTGTAATATAAACATTATGTAATCATAATAAATAAATGGTTACTGATTATCTCAGGGGATGAACAGGCTTTACCTTCAGAGAAGGTGGAGCAAACAAGTGGGTTTACTGCCAGGGACTCAAGGAAATGTTCTTAAAAGGGCTTGAACAGGAATACATATTCACACCAAAACAGGTGGTGTGATCAGGGGTCCATGCTAGCAAAAAGGAATTCTTAGAATCACAGGCTGCCAGTCAGCAATGATTTCCTTTTTTATCGGGCTAAAAAACGTACATGAAATATAAAACCATTAATTAAAAAATATTGGCAAGGAGGGAGGCAAGGGAAGACTATCCCAATGGTCTAGAAGATAATAATTCAGACATGTCCTACAAGAACTGTATGTCTTGGAGTGGGTTACACAGATCTTTTGCTCCTTGTACTTGGAGAATTATCTCTGCAACACTCACAGCCCCCCAGAATGAAGTGAGCTGTAGCTCACGAAGGCTTATGCTCAAATAAATTTGTTAGCCTCTAAGGTGCCACAAGTACTACAGACTTAACAAGGTTGCTACTCTGAAACCTGTCACTTAGGAATGTTACATATTCATTGTTTCAGTGCCCTATCCTAATCTCAGTAGTATGTTTGTGATAAAGGGACAGCTACTCTCAGGTAAATGTGAAATCCCAGTCAGACAGCAAGGGTCAACCTCAACATTTATCATATATTTATTAATGTATTTATCAATTACATTAAAAATCTTTAGTACACTAGGTAACTTAAAACACTTGCTGTCATTGTTTTAACACAATACAGGTCAAGAGCAGCTAAGGTTATGCTAAATTGTTCATGAAAGTGGGTCAAGTTAAAAATGAGCATGGCTTTTAAATTTGGCATGTTGGCTTGCTTTAAATAAAAATAAATAAATAAATAAAAGTGGTCCAGTACAAACATCAAATGTAGCATGCCTTCTACAAAGTTGAAAAGGACAGTACAGTGATAAAGGGAGGGAGGTACATGTCAGAGAAGAGGTGGTGTATTGAGATTCAGAGCAAGGCTAGGTTGTATTCGTTTTAATTTTATAAAACGTATTGGGAGACTTCCTTTTATGGGGTGCACATGTCTCTGTGTGTATGTTGTGTTTTCTTAATTATATAATTTTAAATAAATAGAGTATGCTAGTTGTGCTTTCCCCAGGGCTTTTTAAATAATCACACATTTGACTTGGTGGGCATCAATTAAAATTGCTAACTGGCTGGTGCAGTGTGTGTTTGTCTTTTAACTAGACAGTCATGCACACTACAATAGGCAGCTACAAGCCTGCATTTAAAAAGTCATTGGTTTAGCACGAAAAAGGTCATCAAAAGCAACCACATTGACTGGGACTCTCTGAATCTGTAAGCACTCGGCTGGTATGACTTAGGAGGTAGCGAAAAGTGACTGGAAGGTTTTACTCAGTAGGAGGAGGGTTTCCAAGCAACCTTGCACAGTTGAGCAGCCTCAAGCAAGTGGAACAATGGCTAATACTGGCAGGGCTCCATTAAAGTGAAGCCTGCAGCAACATCATTGTGTTCCTACCACCAGTGGCTATAAACATGGGCTACATTAAATAGGATAACAAATAAAAGAAAAACAAACCTGGGTATGGGTGAGCTGCGGGGGAGGGTGACGGGGGTGCAGCCTGCATATTTTTGGTGCTGTTTTAAGCTCCTGTACTTGCAGGATACATCGAATGAATATATTTAAGAAACTTGGTATTTTAACACATACAGATTTGGCTCTTTATCTGTAAATTAAATGTTTTGAATAAATTTAGGTTTTGTTCCAAGCTAAACTCTGAAAAACATCCACATATAATCTGGTCTTTTTGCATGACTGGCAATCTCAGGACAAGAAAGTTACTGGTTTACCTTGTTTAAATACCAATTCACCAGTTAAAAATAAGGTTTAGATCTTTAACAAGATTTTTTAGGGTAATTCCAACCAAGACTTTTCACACCCTCCTTAGCCTGGGCTTACAGAAAACTTTGTTTTTCTGCTCTTTGAAAAAAAAAAGTAAACAGCAATTAATCAGAGGTTTAGGAATTTGGTCCACAAGGCTGAATAATGTTGGGGTTTTGAAGGTAGTTTAGAGGGCAGCTACTCACAGCCCATCTATAGCTGTGGGCAGAGTAGGTGAAAAGGGAGAGAGAGGTTTAATAGTAGCATTCATTTGTTAAGAAAGGGGCGAATTGACATTTTTCCTTTCAATACTAGCTCATCCTTTTTAAGGCCACTATTATTTTATAAAATATCTAAAAATTTAATTAGCCACCATGTCATGTTATTTTACTCAATGAATTCAACTGATTTATGGTACTGTATTGAGAGCTGCAATGAAACATACATTGCTAACCACATTTTTCTGCCATTCAGAGGACCTATGTTATTTGCATAACATTAAGGCACATTTCTTTTTCCTTTCTTTTTTGTTTTTTTTTTTAAAGTCAAATGTAAACAAAACCAGATCACAATTTCTGTTTTAACTGATTTCAGAGTAGCAGCCGTGCTAGTCTGTATTCGCAAAAAGAAAAGGAGTACTTGTGGCACGTTAGAGACTAACCAGTTTATTTGAGCATAAGCTTTCGTGAGCTACAGATCATGCATCCGATGAAGTGGGCTGTAGCTCACGAAAGCTAATGCTCAAATAAATTTGTTAGTCTCTAAGGTGCCACAAGTCCTCCTTTTCTTTTTTCTGTTTTAACTGAAAATTTTGCATACAAAAAATACCCTGCTGCAAAACAACTTAAGTAACATCTTTCTTCACTCACTAGAGGAGATAGTATTTTAGCAGGTTTGGCTGAGTTACTTAATCTGAAAGCTGATCTCTTTCATCAGATGGGTTCTGTGTGTAAGACAGAGATTTGCTCTAAAATTGAAGCACCAAAGCAAATTTAAAGATTTTAATAAATATGCTTTATCAAAAATAGAGGAAAGGAACATTACACACTGCCAAAGAAATAACTCTGGCAACTCTGAGTGAAATGTTAGTATTAGCATCACTGTGTAATTTAATACTAAACAGTGTAGTGTATATGCCACAAGTTCAAGGGGGCTATATTTGTTAGGAAAATCATGTTGAATCTTTCCTGTTTTTCTGAAGATATTTTTGTGTCATACTTGTCAGAAAAGCCAGGCCAGAAACAATAAATTATACACTTTCACGAAGAGGTTTAAAAAAGGGGGGTGGTGAGGGGGGGAAAGGGGGAAAGAAGAAGTCAGTAATAATTGAAAAAATTACTGTTTTTTTTTCTCTGAATGAACTAAAAACAGACTTTCTGTCATGCACTCAAACTTCGAGAACTCTGAAAGGCACAAAATTACCAGTTAGCCAACTGCTGTGTAATAAAGGATATCTATAGATAAATCAGATCAATTTACAGGCCAGGGCAGAAGCATTGTCTGTTTACCAGGAGAGGAGGTTTTAAGCAGTATGATTTAATATTCATTCAGCCAGAAGAAATGCATTACCTCAAGACATGTATAATGCTGATAATTATACACTTGTTGCCATGCAATTTTTGAAGGTTCATTGGATTCATTTAAAATTTTTGGGGCTTGACACAATTTACTTTAACCATAACTTTCCAACTTTATTCAAATCAAAGTGAGAACATATCAACTATTTCATTTAAAGCTTTAGAAGTAGAATTATGTTGAGCAAAAAAGCAGAGCCTACTTTCAGATGCATTCACAGGTACACAAAATGAGTTCTCCATTACAAAAAGTAAAATGGGAGAGTTTGCCCTGTCCAAAATAAAGGTGCCTGTGTTTATTCTGTTGCCATATTACAGCAGATGGTGATAATGCGTAATTAGATTTAGTAGTCTTGGCTCACTCAGATCAATTTCTATAGTTTCTGCCATCATTTAATCATTTAGATTGTTTGCAAACCCTATTTAACATACAGAAAAGACATTTACATCAAGCTGTGAGCATTCAGGCAAAAAAGCTTTTAACAATTTAAAATTAATGTATTGCAAGGAATATAAATGATTGTAGCTGAAAATTTAACTTGCAATAGGTTTGTTCTGCATCTTGAAAAATCTTTCCTCTAAACTTGAGGAACTGGCCTTGTTTTTAGTTTGTCGTTCATAAATGCACATGACTATTACACAGTTGTTGGGTTTTTTCCCTCACCCTTGGACGTCTAATCAGTCCAGAACCCAGATTAGGACTGTCAGGTTGTGTCAGGAGTTTACAGTGAGTGCTCACTAGAGTGCCTTTAATCCTCCAAGGTTTACTCAAATGTCACAACCATCTGGAGGAAAAGGAGGCTCCCCTGCTAGGTTCCACTGACCACAAATTACTTTCTAAAGAGAAAGATGACAATAGAAAGCAAAGCAGTTGGTAAATATTTTAATTTTTCTTTTCCCAGATAGTGAAACAAAACTTCTTTTGGTGTCCTGAACAAAAATACACCTCATTACATCTAATAAAAATTACTAGAAGATAATATGTAAGGTAGTCATATGTGCAAACAGGTATAAAGGGAGGAGATTATTTAGGATAATAAATAAACATTATTAAAAACTCATCCTAAATATTTCTTATTATTTATTTGGATTGTGGTAGTGTCCAAAGAATCCAATCTTGATTGGGACCCCACTGTGCTGGGTGTTATACAAAATACAGACGATGACACTGTCCACAACTGCACCTTTACCGCAGTTTTGATTAGAAAGAGGAAATCTGATATGGAGTAAATTATAGCACTATAGTTTTTCTCACAAATAGCAGTGAGGTTTTTTGCATCCCCTCAGCAAGTTCCTGCTGCCTGTAAAAAAAATCTGGATCTAGTTTTCCCTTCTGTTTTAGGAGGTGCACTCATAATCCTTTTTCTCTAAGAAAAGCCACTTCCCTTGTCTGGCATAGACAAGACTGGGAAACCAGCTGCATCCCATTCTTTAAATTACTGCATCTACAGCTGCACTTACTTTCCACATAGTACTTAAAGTTCTTACCTGGGTTTAGAGTCAAAGTTATCCATTTAAATTGTTTTAAAGTACTTCATTTCAAAATCAGTCAAAATGGGGAAATAAGCAGCAGTATACACATTTCTGTTCTAAAGATAAAAATCTTTGCTACACTTGTTAAAATATCTTGCATTCCTTTCATTACTTCCTGCCATTCGTGTCTACACAAAATTTCATGGTTTGAAAGTCATTAAGAGAGTGTGAAAATGCTTAACAGCACTGAGTAGCTTCAGACCATCATCATTAAAGCTGGGAGAGCTATTTTCAGTGAACAAGTCCTCTTCCAAATTCAATCTTTTCATTCCATTAGTGAAATTTCTGTGAACAGACTCATTTTTACAAGGTTATGCTTCACTGTTAAAAATCTGACATGACTCTATCTTCAGCTATTCACTCTCTCTTATATCCATGATTTGTGATTGGCCACCTAAACCTTATGCTACTGTTACTGCTCCCTGATTGGTTTGCTGAAATTTTATAAACAAAAGGTGCACACTTTTGGTGTCAACTGCAAATACCTTTATTCACACTGCAATGGCTTTGTTTGCATATGAATCCATCTATTTAATTAAAGAGCAACTACTTCCCAAATTTCCTATGATCCAAAAAAAAAAGATCGGTATTCACTATAGGTCACAGAAAAGCAAAACTAGCAATATGAACTTCTGACTGCGTACAGAGGTTTTTACACCTCAAACAGTACCAAGGGCCTTAAAAACCTATTCTGAATTTGCAAAAAATCCTAAGTTTCCACTATTCATCCAGGTTTAACCAACATTAAGCTAGATGCATTTTACTTTACATTTAATTTCTGGTCTTTACATTCATGCTCCTAAATTGCCACCTTTACAGTGTTATTGAAACAAGAATAAAATGTTTTCAAATAATGACAATGAAGTTTCACAGGGCTAAGACAGGTGAGGGAATATATCTTTATTGGGCTAACTATACAGAAAGCTTGTACCACTTTCCACCAACAGAAGTTGGTCCAATAAAAGATATTACCTCACACACCTTCCCTCTCCCCTACATTGGAATCAACAGAGCTCCAACACTGCAAATCAAGTTTTACATATTCTTTGTCCATTTTTGTTAATAAACTGTAGACACTATTTTGGTGTTAGATTTTGATACATCATTATTGCCTAATCTGTTAATTCACTATACAATTCAAAACATTGTATTTCCTTCTTCACTGTTACTATATGACTTACCAGTATTAGTAATAAAATTAAGTATGTCATTTGCATTCCTGACCACACCATATTTTTAAATAAAATTTACTCATTAAAAATGTATTCACTTCTAGACCTGAATTGGACATAATTATTAAACCCAAAGACTCTTTTTCTAAGAAGTCTGAAAATGTCACCTGAATTTAAAAAGTGAAAACAGTGAACACTTATAACTTCATCAGTCTTCATTAAATTAACCAAGGGAAGAAAGCAATTTTATCTTTTTTTCCCTAATATGTTAACAAAGGCATTACTTTGGCTAGCCTTATGTCCTACTTTCTGAAAACTCTACTTCATTTGTTTTCATTACTCTTCTGAAAGAAAACAAATGGACCTGGGGACCCACACATACACACACCAAGTATCAAATGTCAACTGCCAAAATAACTATAAGCTGGATATGCCTACCACATTTTAAAAAATGTATCTAATATGCAAAATTTTGAAGGTGGGCAATATCACTTCTGCTACCTGTGCACAAAGGTGACAAAAGGCAGAATCTGTTGTGATGGTTCTCCAGTTTTCCTACTTGTACCTCCATGTCACATGTTCGTATATCAGGTGGAGGGTACACCAAGACAGGATCATTTAATGAAAATTAGCTTACACTTACTCCTCTCTCACTTTAGTTCACTTGGCTAAAATGGAACAATTAGTGAAACACACAGAATTCAATGCAGGAATAAGATGCTGTTGGCAAGCTTTCAAACAGTAACAAAACACTTAAATGGACTCATCTTGTACATTTCCACCATAGTAGCCATTTATTTTAATGGAAGTACTGTCTTCCCAATCTGACATATTTATACTTCCATAAGCTCTAGATACATCAAGTACATAACCACTCAGGGTTTATTTTTCACTATCAAGCTAAAAAATAACTACTGACTATTATTAAAAAACAACACACAAAGGACAGGTAACAAACTGTGAACAGAGCATGAAACGTATTAAATATCTGATAATCTAGTACAAAAGCAAAGGGGTACCAACATTTTCTATATGATGAGCAGTAATTTAGCAGGTTAGTTGGAACAGTATTTATAAAATGAGTTGTGCAAAAGGCACGCTAAGTACCTCTATAACATGGTGGTTCAATCAACCATTGGGAAGCTAGAAGAAAATTGACAGAGCACAAAAAGAAAACCACACAGATGTCAGTGCTCTATGCCTATATTTTGCCAGCAGCAACTGGAAGACTATTCAACAAACAGCAGCAGATGTAATGCCATTTCAATCCTGTAAGAAAAATTAAAAGATAGAAGCGACACAAAAAAGGCACGGCCCAAGGTTACAATAGACATCTGTCATGTTTTGAAAAAGGCATTTGCCAAGGAAGTTATAGCAACTTCTCTACTAGAAATGTCAAAATATAAAATCCATTATGTTCTACAAACCCATTGATAAAGGCAATTAGTGAAGGATAGTTCATATACAGTACGTAAAGCAAACTATATTAAAGACAATATTTTCAATACCTAACTAAAGCACTATTGTTTATGTGATATCATAGGTATGTATCACTAATGCGGATTACATAGGCTGTGATTGAGTAAAGAACTTCAGCACATATTTAAGTCCATCTTATGCACACAAACATATGCATAAAATTAAGCATATGTTTGTTAACTTTCCTGAGTAGGGATGGACTTGAGAAAGTTTTAATAACTTTGCTGAATCAAGGCCTAAAGTATTTGTATGGTATTTTCAAGTGCATTGATGTCTTGAAATAAGCGTGACAAGAAAATTACAAGTAAATTTAGATTCATTTTAAAGACATGCTTACAAGATTTACTTGGCAACATACAATACAGTTCTTCCTTTACAACGCCTTATATAGTGTCTTTAAATATTTTCCAAACAAGCACAGGCAATCATAATGTGATGCTAGCAGACCAAGTGCCAGCTCATGCCAAGGCCCCTAGGCCTCACTGAACACTGACAAATGCATAGCTGGAAACTAGTCTGTCTCACCTGTGTGTTAGTATTGTTAAGACAGATATTGACTTATACCAATGTGTATAATATTTAGACTTTATGAAATGCTTGTAAATTGCTGCATGAATTAATCTCATTTATAACCTCTACATCGCATGATATAAGGTTATTCTTAAATGTTTGTTCTGAAACTCTAACTCAACCCACCCTCCCGCCCAAAACCCAACATTCACCTAATGCAAAATGCTGGATTTCTACAGAAGGGGTTATCTCCTGCCCATCAGGTTGAATCCAGATGGGCCATTGTGGAACAAAGACTTTGTTGACTGCTTTCCCCACAGCCCCGAAGAGGGTACATGCCCAAGTTCTCATCCCATCACACCTTGAATACCTGTTAAGGAGAACTTATGATTCCTTTGCTGCTTGAACTCTACAGGGCAAGGATTTTTAAGCATGTGCAAGGAATCCCCAGCTGTTTTGCCTAGGTTAGTCCAAAAGGATATACAAAGTCTGCTTACTATAGATGTTGCAATTGCCTTTTGAAACCTGACTGTAACTAATTTGTGTGTTTCAGAGTAACAGCCGTGTTAGTCTGTATTCGCAAAAAGAAAAGGAGGACTTGTGGCACCTTAGAGACTAACCAATTTATTTGAGCATGAGCTTTCGTGAGCTACAGCTCACTTCATCGGATGCATACTGTGGAAATTGCAGAAGACATTATATACACAGACACCATGAAACAATACCTCCTCCCACCCCACTCTCCTGCTGGTAATAGCTTATCTAAAGTGATCATCAAGTTGGGCCATTTCCAGCACAAATCCAGGTTTTCTCACCTTCCGCCCCCCCACAGACAAACTCACTCTCTTGCTGGTAATAGCCCATCCAAAGTGACTACTGTCTTCACAATGTGTATGATAATCAAGGTGGGCCATTTCCTGCAGAAATCCAGGTTCTCTCACCCCCTCACCCCCCTCCAAAAAACACACACACAAACTCACTCTCCTGCTGGTAATAGCCTATCCAAAGTGACCACTCTCCTTACAACCTGCATGAAAATCAAAGTGGGCCATTTCCAGCACAAATCCAGGTTTTCTCACTCCCCCACCCCCATACACACACAAACTCACTCTCCTGTTGGTAATAGCTCATCCGAAGTGACCACTCTCCCTACAATGTGCATGATAATCAAGGTGGGCCATTTCCAGCACAAATCCAGGTTTTCTCACCCCCCCCCCACCACACACACACAAACTCACTCTCCTGCTGGCAATAGCTCATCCAAACTGACCACTCTCCCCACACTGTGCATGACAATCAAGGTGGGCCACTTCCAGCATAAATCCAAGTTTAACCAGAACGTCTGGGGGGGGGGGGGGGAACAAGGGGAAATAGGCTACCTTGCATAATGACTTAGCCACTCCCAGTCTCTATTTAAGCCTAAATTAATAGTATCCAGTCTGCAAATGAATTCCAAATCAGCAGTTTCTCGCTGGACTCTGGATTTGAAGTTTTTTTGTTGTAAGATAGTGACCTTCATGTCTCTGATTGCATGACCAGAGAGATTGAAGTGTTCTCCGACTGGTTTATGAATGTTATAATTCTTGACATCTGATTTGTGTCCATTTATTCTTTTACGTAGCGACTGTCCAGTTTGACCAATGTACATGGCAGAGGGGCATTGCTGGCACATGATGGCATATATCACATTGGTGGATGTGCAGGTGAACGAGCCTCTGATAGTGTGGCTGATGTTATTAGGCCCTGTGATGGTGTCCCCTGAATAGATATGTGGGCACAGCTGGCAACGGGCTTTGTTGCAAGGATAGGTTCCTGGGTTAGTGGTTCTGTTGTGTGGTATGTGGTTGCTGGTGAGTATTTGCTTCAGGTTGGGGGGCTGTCTGTAGGCAAGGACTGGCCTGTCTCCCAAGATTTGTGAGAGTGTTGGGTCATCCTTCAGGATAGGTTGTAGATCCTTAATAATGCGTTGGAGGGGTTTTAGTTGGGGGCTGAAGGTGACGGCTAGTGGCGTTCTGTTATTTTCTTTGTTAGGCCTGTCCTGTAGTAGGTGACTTCTGGGAACTCTTCTGGCTCTATCAATCTGTTCCCAGAAGTAACCTGAATATTTTGTGATCTTTGGTGTAAAGTTTGTCACAGAGTCAAGCTTGCCTGGGTAGCAAGATAGATCAGAATGCCCAAAGGGACTGTCTGTGAACTCCATGTTAAGGCTGTATAGTGCCTGAGGAATTTACCTTTGTTACTTGGTTGGTGAAATCTAAGTATACAACTCATAACCAGTTTGGGGTTTGTGCCCTGCTTCTTAACAGTCTGCCCTGTAGTTGGAATTCTCGCTCATGAACCACTTCAGATAACGTGACACATAATATCTGTTATTCTTCCATTATTGGTAGACATTTGGACAATACGGTCAAGTGTTTCTTACATATATTAAAATTAACCAATAGAATACAAGTATCTTGGGCGAGCTGATAATAATTCTATAATTTAGCAAAATCAAACTACTTAGATGGTAAACTCTTTTGGGTAGTTACCCAAAAAAGGTGTCTTTTTGTTCTCTGTTTGTACAACATGTAGCACAAAGGGGCCCTGGTTTATCAAATACTTAGGATCCGAAAATAATTCAAGTGATTAAAAATGTGTTCTCAGAGACAACAAGACTTTTCCACCATAAAATTTCAAAACAGCTTTTACTTCTCAACTCTCAGTAACTATTCCTTACTGACATACATATAATAGCTAGATAATCAACTGTATCTATAACATAACTATGCTATTACTACTTCTTGCAGTAAACTAAGCTAATGGTGGAGTCACAAAATATTTCATTGCTTCTTTGCATCTTTATGCTAGAAATGCTAAACCAATTTTTGCTATTTCATCCTTGTTTACTTTCAAAGACATGTGAATGTTCTTTGATGTTTATCCTCTATCTGATAAAGTGCAACTGATACCAAGAAAAACAAATGCATTGTTTGTCTAAATAAAATGAGTTCTCAATGTAATATTTTAACATAACCATTGTATAATTAATACATTATGTATATACATTAGACTGCAAACCAACAAATTAGATACAGGTTATTACAGTGTAGATTTTAAATCTCTCTATTCATCATGTTCATCACACCAGTTTAAGAATAATAGCTAACTGGAGAAATTCAAACTATTTCCTCATGATCACCATGATGGTGTGCTATACTCAATCTTACCCATTTTTCTAATCTTAATTACTTACATTTTAAATAGAAAACCCTTGGGCAAACAAAACAAACATACTATTGAGACTGTATTTCCCTAGAGATCTATAGAAAAGATGTCCAAATGCCAAGTAATTAAGACTAAAGACTAGAAACAAACTCATTTAGGAACTGTACAACTGTGGGGGGAAATAAAGGTAATGGGACAAATATACAGAAATGCTGAACAGTATTCACTGTATGCGAAACAGTAAGATAAACCAAATTAAGAGTCAAATTAGCACAAGTTTTAGTTTAGTCTTTACAGCCTGTCCACACTATATCTACTTTTCTTTTTTTTAAGTAAATTGCTAATATGGTTCTAGTATAATTTCTCTCATGAATGTGGAGAGGCATTGAGAATCATGTAACAGTTTACAGTATGTTGTATAACAATTATACAACACAAAATATCTTCTTAGAAGAAATAATATGAACAGTTATTACAAGAAAAGTCTCTTTCTACAATAGTCAAGAAAACAATCCTTTAACACAAACTCTGAATTTCCTGGGTTTATAACACTTGATTTTGGGATAATTTCAACATCCCTGAATTGTATTTTACCTTAAATTACTGATATGTACTCTCAACCTGAACTTCATTTTAGCATAGTTTTTGTATGAAAACAACTGCTAACTATCCAGAAGAACAGTCAAATGTATACTTGAAATTTATCCATATCACCAAAATTACACATGACAGACTTTGGCACACATCTGAAACAAAAACATTTTACATTATGACATTTGAACCTAGGATAAAATGAGGGAACCAAGGACGTCTGTAAAGCTTTTTTTTTTTAAATGTAGTCCAGCTGACAGTAAGATGCCTCCCATTAATGTATAAGGAGCATTTAAAAGTAATTTGTTGTGAACGTTAGCCCTTCTGCAAGCTGGAATAAGTTGAATAGATATGCACGTTTCCTGAAATACTTTTGTTTTAGGCAACATGAAAAAAAACAGTCAAACAGTTTATGTAACATCTCATTCTGTGGACAAGAGGAAAAAAAGTATGATTAGAGATAGATAGAAAGACAATGGCTTTAAAGGTAAGAATCAGTTTCATAGACATACAAAGTATTATGAACGACAAGTGAATTGTCAAATTTTTAAATTACACCAACTGGGTGCTAAATTCGTTTGTTCCCCCACCCACCCTTCAAAAAACCAAAAAATGTAATCCACAGCATAAACAACATGATGGGTTGTTTATGTTGACAGCTCTGTCTGGAATAGCTTCATGGATCTTGGATTTTGATTTCAGGAAATAAGAACAGATGCCACAGTGTAGACTGGCCAAAAGATACATTACACTGGCTAAAATTAAACTTCCCAAATGAGTAAACATTATCCATACCAAAGAGTGCAACAGGTACTCATAAATCACTAAAACAGAGACACAGGAGAGGACGGGGGGAGGGAGAAGAAAAGAAATAAACTGCAGATTCTGATAAGATGGGACCAAACTTGGAATTTGTCCCACATGTGGGTACAATTATAGCAATCTATGTAACATTAGTTGCTATAAAACAATTAAGGGTTGGCAGAATTAAATTAGTTTTTGATCATTTCAACAGATACTAATTTTTAAGCTTTTTAGTGTGTTTTTTTAATCAATTTAATTGTTCACAGCTGGAGGGGTCAGACAACAGTTATTTAATGACAGGAGACATTGAGATTCCAAAAATTAAAGGTTTATGACTGTGAAAACACCAACTGTCAATGTCACATGTCAAAATACATGAAGTAAATATCCTTAAATCAAACTGAATCAGCATTTTTCTTACTTTGCTTATCTGTAAATTTCAATATTACTGATGGAAACATTTTTTCTATTTGTATGTGTACAATGAAACGACGTTTATCAACATTTACCCATAAAAATCTAATCCTTCCAAGCCTAAACGTAAGGTTGCCAGGTTCCACCAGGAACTTCCATTTTATTTTTAGAACTTGACAATACAAACAGTGCCTGATCTTTGTAACAATAATCAGCAAACCCTTATGTTATGGCACAGTGGCAGAGAGAAACAATATTCCATTCCTAAATATAATTACAACTCTATCAAATGACTACGATCAGTGGTGTTCCGCAAGATAAAACTTTCAGACTGGATGAAAATGGCTCATTTTACCCACTTGCTATGCTACTGCTGATAATTTATGTCTAAATAAAGAATGACAAATACCAAAAATGTTTTTATTTCCGATATTACGTGAAAACAAGTCCATTAAAATACAAATATATTCAAAACAGGAAGGTGGTTATAACTAGGGCCCTACCAAATTCACGGCCACGAAAAACACATCACGGACTGGGAAATCTGGCCTCCCCTATGAAATCTGATCTTTTGTGTGCTTTTACCAT
The DNA here is from genome assembly GCF_015237465.2 of Chelonia mydas. NCBI lineage: Eukaryota > Metazoa > Chordata > Testudines > Cheloniidae > Chelonia > Chelonia mydas. The sequence goes on from NC_057852.1 coordinate 109,236,480, forward strand.
TACTTCTGCGGTGCCTTCAGAGCTGGGTGGCCGGAGAGCAGCAGCTGTTGGCCGAACGCCGAGTTCTGAAGGGGGTGCCCTGCCAGCAGCAGAGCAGAAGTAAGGGTGGCAAAACCATGCCATGTCACTCTTACTTCTGCACTGCTGCCTTCAGAGCTAGGCGGCTGGAGAGTGGCAGCTGCTGACTAAGGGCCCAGCTCTGCAGGCAGCAGCGCAGAAGTAAGAGTAGCATGGCACGGTTGCAGGACCGCGACACCCCCCCCCCCCAACAACTCCTTTTTGGCTCAGGACCCTACAATTACCACATCATGAAATTTCAAATGTAAATAGCTGAAATCATGAAATTCGTTATTTTAAAAATCCTATGGCCATGAAATTGACCAAAATGGACCGTGAATTTGGTATGGCCCTAGTTATAACACAAATGGACAAAAACAGAGATATTCAAAATGATAGCTAATACTGAATCTTAACTGGTACTATGCTAGTGTGGACAAAAAGGTAAGGGAAAGGGGGAAGGATGGGATGCAAGATCATCAGCTGGAGAGGGACAGCGGTCACTGGGATGTCATCTGTCAATTTAGTGACCTATATGGGACTTGGGGTTTTTAAATGTTTAATTTACTTGGGTTGGGTTTCTTTAAAGACAGAACTGTATCCTCTTTGGTAGCTCTCACCTCAGTTGGTAAGGCACAATAATACCTATTTGAACAGAAGCGGGAAAGGGAAGTCAGTAATGTACTTGACAGACCAGAAGAATTTAAAAAGAAGAGTTACAGTGTACTGAGTAACTACACTTTAAAAAAGTTTTAATAAGGATAGTATCAACTAGATACTGTACCAGTCATTCCTTACCTGTACCAGTCTATTTGAGAATAAGAGAACCTTGGACCCAGTAATCACAAGACATCTTTATCCAGTATAGTTAGAAATTGGCTGACAGAACAGGAAATATTTCAGGAAAGCAAATTGTGGGGTATTTAAAAACATGTTATAGGACATAGTGTTAAAAAGCATCAGAATAAAAGACACCTGAGAAATCCTAAAATATGCCATAATTAAGACAAAAGGAGACTACCAATTCCTTTGGAAAAAAAGGGAGTTGGATGGTGGACTCTAAGAAGGTTGTCAAAAAAGGTTTTAAATCTGTATGGAAACTGGAAACCTTGGAAAGCAATCAATCAAGAATATTCAGAGTTAATGGATTTAAAAGATTTATACAACCAAGAAAAAAACATCTTGTTCCAACTATACTGGCCAGACACCACTATTTCTGTAGTACTTACTCATATTATTTTGTTTTTATTGTAGTCAATTATGCCTTTAGGGTTTGATTGTGCCTTAAAAGACATAAATCTGCATAGGGAGGTCAACTGTGCTGAGGCAGCTCTGCACCAGGAACCCCAGAAGGAATTCCAGCTGATTCAGCCTGAAATCCTAATGTGACTCCCAGGGAGTTCATGTTGCAGAAGCAGCTCTGCTACCTTTTAAAACAGAATGCTAGGTAGTAATGCCTAAAGTTAGTGAGTGTTTGCCTCAGGGAGTATTAATTTATTGTTATCAATCCAAGGAAAGTATATTGGTGGCCTAGATGAATGAGTTAATAATTCTGCCTGGTTTTTACTGCATTTTTTCCCAAATAATGATGACAGGGCTTGGGTGATATTGATGAAGGTATTAATATTTACTGAATACTGACACTTTAATTAGGTTGATTTAACCAATTAGAAAGGAAAACCAATCACGACAAGAAGCTTATTGTTTTGTCTCATGCAAGTTTGTAGTTAATTGTCAAAATAGAGGTAATATAATCTGGTATCTGATTTGAACTGAGTATTACTGTACTCTACTGGAAGGAAGACAGGCAACATTGGGTAAAGTCTAATATTTTGTTTTCTCCCTAGTTTATTTTAAAGGCCTGTTTTTTTCCTGAAAGTAATAAAAATGTGAAATAATTTGGTGGGATTGTTAGAATCAGAAAGAGAGGGAGCTTTTGACTCCCTCTAAGCATGGCTGACTCTTACAAGGGCTGCTCAATGCACCTGTGAAGATAATGGGACAGTCAGAGGGCACCAATGACTTGGTTCCCCAAGCTAACAGGAATTTTGGTAACACAAGCTGATGAGTATGAACAATGTTATAAGATATTTTTTAAAAATATACTACTGAACAATTTTGGAAAAATACTCATTTTCTCTAGTACTCTACTTTGTAAAGGCAAGGCCTTCTGTGGCATCAGAGAGGCAAGAGAAGGAGAGGTTACTCACCTGATGCAGGAACTAGAGTTCTTTGAGATGTATGTCCCTTTGTGTGCTCCACTTCAGGTGTGCCTGTGCCTGCATCTTTGACTGGAGATTTCTGATAGGAGTGCCCATTCGGCCCACACATGCACCCCATACATTCTCGTACCCTGCACCAAGGCTATATGGGGCTGTGGAGGTGAACCACCCGTAGTTCCTTCTCCACCTCAAAATCATGTAAGGGTGGCACCAAAGCAGATGGGAAGGAGGGCAGGAAGTGAGTAAAGAGGTAAGTATTTTTTGTAGATGGTTTTCGACTATTTAATAAAACTGGTACCTCTGAGGAACAAAATATCTCTATCGCTGAGAACCACTGAGGAACCATGCTTGGAGTCTCAGAATCCACAAGTTGGGATGAAGTGTTTGACCAGCATCTTGAGTCAGTAGGTGAGGATGGATTCAAAGCTTCCACAAAGGATGAGAGATGTGTCTGATCAGATAGGAATACCAGACTTACCTTGGTCATGTTGGTGCGCAATCAGTTATGATTCTGACCAGATCTTGTGAGAACCTTTAACAACAACAGTGTCAGTTCATATGTGTAGAGAAGTCCACTTGTCTAGGAGATGAGAAATGCATGTCCTAGACATAGGGGATCAAAACCTCCCCTGGAACAATACCTGATGCATTTTCTGTTGGCTGCTGTGGCAAACAGATTGATCTCCAGGAATCCCCAAGCTAAGAATATCAAGTGGAGGACTCTGGAGTTTAGTTTCCATTCACAATTTAGAAAGAAATGTCTGCTGAGGTCATCTGCCATTGTGTTTGGAATAGCTGGGAGGTAAGAAGCTGAGATGACTATGTGGTTGGTTATGCACCAATTTCAGAGTTTTATTGCTTCGGCATAGAGAGAGATGGGGAATGTGCTCCTCCATGACTGTTAATATAATAATCATGCATGCCACACTTTCTCTCATTCTCTTTACTGACTTTGATCTGATTAGAGGTAGAATGTGTAAGAAAGCATTTTGCACTAAGCATTTTTGACCTCGGTCAATTCCAAAAAGGTTTATGCGGAGAAGCTGCTCTTGCAGCAACCATTTGCTCTGCACTGTTTGAGGTACCAGAAGTGCCCTCCAACATAAAAGCAAAGTGTCCAATCTTATCACTAGGGTGGGGGGAATCTGAATGATGGAACAGCTGTGCAGGTCTTGGTCAGGTCCCTCCACCAGTTGCAAGAGTGTAGAACCCAGTGGGGAACAGACTGTAACCTGCCTAGACTGTGTCTGTTTGGTTTGTAAACTGTTCAAAGCCATCCCTGTACGTATCAGAGATGTAACCTGGCGTGCGGCACTAGAAAGACAAAAGCTGATGTGTCCCAGCAATTGAAGACAATCTCTTACTATAACTTGAGGACCGCCCTGAATCTCTGAGATTTGCTAGTGCAAGAAATCTGGCCTCTGCATACAGGGAAGCTCCTATGAAGTCTACATGCTGTAGTGGAGTCAAAGGGGACTTTATTGAGTTGATTTGAAAGCCCAGGCCGTGAAACAGAGAACACCTGATCTTTACAGACTCCAACACTTCCTGATTATGATCGGCCCTTTATCAGCCAATTGTCTAGGTACAGGAAAATGCCCAAACCACATAGGAGGACAGCAACTACTGCCAGAACGTTTGAGAACACCCTAGGTGTCAAAGATAGTCCAAAAGGCAGCACCTTGTGTTGGTCGCATTCACTGTTCATTCAGAAATAAAGAAACCTCTTGCAAGTGATGGGTGAACAGCGACATGAAAACATGTGTCCTGTAGGTTTGGAGTTGTGAACGAATCTCCTAATTCCAACAACGGAATTATTGCTATCAGGGTTACCATCCTGAATTTTTGCTGTTTTATATCTGTTTAGAGACCTGAGATCTAAAGTTAGTCTCCTCCCTCCATTCTTTTCAGATATCAGGAAGTACTTTGAATAGAATCCCCTCCACCTGTATTGCACAAGAACTGGTTCTATTGCTCCTGAACATAAAATGAGGTCACTTCCTGTTCTAATAATTGATCATGAGAGGGGTCCCTGAAGAGGGATGGGGAAGGCGAGTGGTTAGGAGTGATACCTTTCAAATGGACAGTGTAACCTGATCTTATGGCTTCCAAAACTCATTTGTTTAATGTTATATGGTCCCATACATCCTGAAAATGGGAGAAGCAGAAACCAAACGGAGGTAGGGGGCTGTTGCAGCTGTGAAGTCTTGTTGATTGGATGGTTAAGAGTCTCAACTGAGCCATCGCAATTGTTGCTAGAAGCGGTCCCTCCTGAACATTGGCTTTAAATTGGTCATGATGTTCCTCAAGCAATGCTTAATAAAGTAATTAAATTTGTTACTATTTAAGTAGTCTTATTTGACTATGACTGCCTGATGGTTTGCTCTTCTGAAATGCGGCCTAAAAGATTGAGCCTCTTATGGTCCTTTCCTGCATGTGGTCAACTTTGTGAGATGTTGCCAGCCTCATTCATTTACAGCCTCCACTACTAGGGAGGTCAGAGCTGGGTGAAAACAGAAACTCTCATTGATGACATAGTTGCCATGTGGTTATCAGCTGAGGTCTATCCTCCTGTAAAACACAGTGTAGGAGGGAGAGTGATGTGTTCTAGAAAAGACGGGGAGCCTTGCACTGAGATCTGAAAAGTTCTCTTCCACATACTCCAGGGGTGGGGGTGGGGGTAGGGGAGGACGCTGTTCAGCTGGACAAGTACACAAGGGTGAGTATTGTTCTCTAGATGATAAAGGGGTCAGTGACCAAGAGGATCTTGATGCTGACAAACCCTCAGCTCCCACTAATAGGGAAGACTCTGGCTCCAAAGAGACTGCAGGTCCTTAGGGTACCGGAACTCTTGCAGCAGCAATGGTAACAAAGACTAGCCCAGGTGAGGACCTGGGGAAGACAGTTTCAGTACCTACATAGTACTGAGCACTTAGCTTGGAAATGAGTCTGCTCAGATTCCCTTGTTACAGTTGTAGATCGGGCGGTCTTTGGTACAGTTGACTTTTCTTGATATCGGCACTAAGTGTTATAGGAACCTCTTGAATCCCAGGGAATCTGGCATTCCTGAGGAAAGTAATGAAGATGACAACCCCAAGAAGGGGAAGTTAAGAAAAAAAAAGATATTTTTATTTTTGAGAGAAAAAAAAGTAACAAAAAGTAACAAAGGGGACAACAGTTCCAACACTATAAACACTGAAATAAACTAACTACCTAAGAAAATGCTAAATATTACAGAATAGACACACACTATAGACTCCGTCTAAGGCCAAAGATGGTTGAGAGGGAACTGTGGAACATTCACATGTGCAGCAACATATAGCCTCAGCAAGGATGCAGGTAGTCTATGCCTGGGCCAAAATGGCACCACTATCATAAATCTTCAATCAAAGGCACAGGTGCACCTGAAGTGAAGCACCCACAGGGACACTACTTGAAGAAGAAACATTTTTGTCAGTCCCGTACACACAGATGATAAAGGATTTTAAAGATAATAGCAAAGTAGTTCACAAATAGAGAATTCAAAACAGTTGTTTCATGTTTATACTTCAAAACTACAGATTCACAAATAAAAAGCACTTAAAGGAACCTCTGATGTAGGGAGAAAAGTTTTAGCCTTAAATAATGCATAGAGATCACACTTTAGTGCTCTGTGATATATAAAATAGATTATACTGAAAGACTTTAAAAATTACATGTTGCTTCTCTACTTTGATAGAACAGATTAAGTTAGAATATTAATTTACAGAAGTTACCAGTGTTCAGTTGATTTGACATCTAAAACTTCCAACCCTATAAAGCAACAATAACATTTGTACAAATGAGAACATTTTAACAATCTCTATAACTTTATTTAAATTAGGTAAGGGCAAATATTAGCTTTGCTAAATACTGAAGAACCCCATCCACCTCCAATTTTGGATGACCTCAAAGTAAGACTGCAAACAAAACCAATAATACAGAGAAAAAAAGTGGAGTGCAAAATTGACTACACATTGCCAGCAACTAAGAGGCCAAGGGGAATGTTATAAACTTAACACCTGCTACTGGCAGTCCCCAAATCCCACAAGTTTTGTGAGAAAGGAAGAATGGCAGGGTCATTCTGCCCAATTATTGTCAATTTAAAAGGCACTTTGATTTGTTGCCCATTAGAAAAGAGCAATCGGAAAGTAGTAATTCCATCATTAGCACTTGTCTTGGTATAACAGTGTGGGAAAGTTTTTCATCTTTGCCTCCGAAAATCAGCTTCAAGACAAATAATTTAAGCAATTCACACTTGAAAGATGCATTCATCGTTTCAATTTCCTAATCTTTTCTTCCCTCAAAAAAATGCAAACATGTATATCCGTTAAGAAGTACGGACCTATTTACTGCACACATTAGTGTTTGACTGCAAAGAGAAGGAATTTAAAACTATCCAACAAAAAGTTGCAAATTATAAAAGCAGAATAAGAAAGTAATGGAATATCTGCTGGCAACTGCTGTCTTTTAATGGAAACCTCTTTATTGGCATCAGCTGGAAAAGACCAGCCTGCACTTATACCAGCATTCATTTTGTTGTTCTTGCAATAATGACTACCATTACCATACTTTTTTTCATGCATCACAACAGCAAACACGCCCAATACAAAGAGTCTGACTGAAGAGAGGTACTGTTTAAATAAGACATTTTTCTCACAAAAAAAGGCAAGTCGGAAAATTTTACCTCACTAATACACATGCCTTTTGAGGAGACTGCCAGCCCAAACTTTCAGACTCATGACATTCTAAGGGTTCAGACCCAAATCTGAATTGTGAATCTTGGAAGTATAACCCAACACTAGTTATCAAATGATGGGGAAGTATAAAGTTTGTGACATAGAAATTCATGTCCATGTCACAATCCATTTTTTGTGTTAGGTTGCCGGAAGGAAACATGTTACAAAAAAGAATTTACATAGGTTGTGAAATTGGCTGGTGATATAAACAAAAAAAGCAGTTATCTATATGCCCTATCTGACAAGTATATTCAAAGATTCTTTCATGGTGTTGTTTCACAATAGTCTGTGTTTGAACTGTATCAACTTGTTTGAATTCCTTTGACCATCTCCTAGGACTAACAAACTGCAACTGTTTTAGCTCTTTTTCGGATTGAGGTAATAGCAAGGACCAAAGTGGTCATTAGAGGCAAAAACATCAGTTTAAAAACATATTGGAACTGACAAATTTGACCATTGGGTAATTTCAGTGAGACACTGCAATGCATTTATCTTACTAACCAGGAACCTTTCACATTAACACCCAGAACATTTATTTCAGTGCCAGTCCCCAAGTATAGCCAAGTTTTCTCCTGGGTTCCTCAGAAGAACTTACAAGATCTTCTGTCATGAACACACACATGACCTGTTAATTATCTATTTATTTAAACTTTTCACAATTAATATGAGTTAACTTGGCTTCAAAACAATTTAATTTAAACAGCGGAAGATAAAATTAACTTGCTCCCTGATTAATTTACTAAGAGCCAGATCCAAGAGATCAGCCATGAAGGAGGGACTGGGAAAACATCTAGGATAAAGGGAACAAAAAATAGCAATAGCAGAAGATTGAGGAGAGGGAAGGAAGGAAACAGCGTTAGAGGATACATGACCAAAACACGTTCCATAGGAGGCAAAGAAATAAGGAAGATAATTGGGGGGGGGGGGGGGGGGGAGGAAAGGGACAGTTAACCATTCAAGCAGACAAGTGCATCAGGATAAAAGGTTGATGGGAGATAATACTGGAACAGTGGGGAAGGGTCAGGGAAGAGAATTATATACAGTGATGAGCTGCCAGAAGCTGAAAAACCGGTTCCTTCAGTCGCTCCAGGTCTTTGGCAGTACTTCGGCAGCACGTCCTTCAGTCGCTCAGGGTCTTCAGCGGCACTGAAGGTCCTGCTGCCGAAGTGCTGCCGAAGGCCCGGAGCGATTGAAGGACATGCCACCGAAGACCAGGAGCGAGTGAAGGACCCGCTGCTGAAGTGCCGCCGAAGGCCCGGAGCGCCACCGGGTGAGTAAAAATTCTCAGGGGAGCTTCCCCAGCCGAGAGCTCAGGCGGGACGGACAGGATGGTCTCGCGGACCGCATGTGGCCCGCGGGCTGGAGTTTGCCCACCCCTTTAACAACTGGTTCTAAACTGGCTTCAAAATTTAACAACCGGTTCATGCAAACCAGTGCGAACCGGCTCCAGCTCACCACTGATTATATATCTGCTGATGAAAGGAGAGAGAAAGGAAAGGAGAAGAGGAAGCAGATCGTTACTGGCATTGTCGATGTTCTAGAAGCTTAGCCATGCAGATGTTATCTGTAAACTAGCACCAAAAAACTTAGGCCAAAAATTTTCAGTCATGAGTGCCTAAAATTAGGCATCTATATTTGGGAAGTGGACTAATTTCAGAGGAATCAAGCCCCTAGAGATCCTGTTGCATTTCAGGCACCATGTTTTAAAGTTTTGGCCTTAATCACTGTACTTGCTATTGTATTGCCAGATTTCTTTCAAGACATGGTTGTAAAATTATTTTTGATAGATCAAACAATGTCAAACCTGCTACAACCCAGTGAAATACTTTAAAGGTGCCAATCACACTGATATAAAAGACAGAACTACCAATTTATTAACTTGATATTAGTGCAAATGTATGATTACCTTCTTTAGTAGTAAGAAAGATAGGAGAAAGGCTGAATAAAAGCAGTAAAAAGAATAAAAGCTCTTATCTACTCAAATATAATATGAATGAGGACAATAGGCCAAATTAAGCCTGGTGTAAGTGGGTATAGAAGATGACACTGCTTATGTCAAAGCTGAGTTTGCCAACCCACTTTGCTGTCCCCCACCCCGAAAGAAAAGTTTCAAGTTTACCTGATTTTCAATTAGCAAATAAATATTTACCCCAGCACGTAGCATCACTGTGTTTGCCCCCACAAACACTATTCCTGGCTCAGAAAAGATCTACTCAATGTATAGCGGCAGTCAAAAAAACGAACAGAATGTTGGGAATCATTAAGAAAGGGATAAATAATGAGAGACTATATCATTATACATCATTGCCTCTATATAAATCCATGGTACTCCACATCTTGAATACTGCGTGCAGATGTGGTTGTCCCATCTCAAAAAAAGATATAATGGAATTTGAAAAGAAACAGAAAAGGGCAACAAAAATTATTAGGAGTATGGAAGAGCTTCCCCATGAGACAAGATTAAAGACTTTTCAGCTTGGAAAAGAGATGACTAAGGGGGGATACGACAGAGGTCTATAAAATCATGACTGGTGTGCAGAAAGTAAATAAGGAAGTGTTATTTACTCCTTCTCATAACACAAGAACTAGGGATCACCAAATGAAATTAATAGGCAGCAGGTTTAAAACACACAAAAGAAAGTATTTCTTCACACAACACACAGTCAACCGTGGAACTCTGTGCCAGAGGATGTTGTGAAGGCCAAGAGAATTCAAAAAAGAACTAGATAAGTTCATGGAGGATAAGTCCATCAGTGGCTATTAGCCGGGATGGGCAGGGATGCAAAACCATGCTCTGAAGTGTCCCTAGCCTCTGTTTGCCAGAAGCTGGGAATGGGTGATAGGGGATGGATCACCTGTTCTGTTCCTTCTCTCTGAAGTACCTGGCTTTGGCCATTATCAGAACAAAGGATATTGGGCTAGACGGACCATTGGTCTGACCTAGTTATGCTCGTTCTTATGTTATACACAGGTCTCTTGCATTGAAGATATGATTCTATTAAATCATCTAATCCAGCCTCTTGTCAATGCAGAACTGTCCGTGGTAGTATATCTTTCCAATGCTTTGTCCAGTCTAATTTTAAAAATGGCTCAAGTAATTTGTCTTCCATACATACTGATAACTACTTTGCTTACACATTGCTCTCTCCTAGTCATTTCCTGGAATGCCTCCATTCAACAGTAAGTACTCAGGGAATGAATATTGATTTTTGTATTCAGCTTCTTTCATGTTTGCTGTTAGAATTAAAAATATGTTTGCTGTATTTTTCAGAAGAAAATAAGAGTAGACTATTTTCCTTTTAAATTGTTTCTGTTTTCCAAAGAGCATCTTTATCAAATGACAGGGGAATAGTTTAATAAACCATTTACTTGAATGAAGAGCAAAGGAATTTATAATCTGCAATTTTAGGTTCCACAAATACTATTAGTGAAACTACTTTTCTTTTAATGCAAAAAATCATTCATTTGCACATAAACACACGCAAACTACATAAAAACTGCCACTTGAAGTAGTAAAAAGGTAATATATTAAAATACTTTAAATATCTTTGTTGGTTGTTTGTGTTTATTGAACAAAGCATCTAGACAGCCCTTCCAGAAATGCATTAAAAAAAAAAAAAAGAACAAATCACCTTCTTAAGGGTCTATGCTTTCTGATGATATACAGTCTCTACACATCTTTTTATTGTTTCATAAAGACTTATAAATGAACAAAAAGTCCAGTTTCAGTAATAGTTATTTCTATATTATCTTTTAGGTTGATTTGGTAAATATATAATTATATTCTCTTTTAAAATTGTGGATTTTCCATATGGAGAATCCAGTTTTAAAGAATACCCTATCTTTTTATCAGATAATCCATCTCTGCTATTTTTCTGAACTGCCTTAGGAAGAAATAGCTGAAAATGCCTGTTTAAAAAGAAATTAATGGGTAAGTCAGCTCTGACCAATCCTTTGCAGCTTGTAAGTATATCTTTTCATTATATATCTGATAGGATCATCTGAAAATGCTTTTTCTCATCTGTGTTCACACAAAATTTGCTTAATGCTTCTGAGATCATGAATGTCTAATTAAGAAAAGTACAGAAAGTGCAGTAGCCATCTCCATACAGTTTACCTGTATTTTTCTTTGAAAACAAATATGAGCTGAATAGTCCAATCCAACTTTTCATAGCTTGGCATTTTCCAGTAGAGACTCCTCTTTTAATAGAGCCCCCCTCTCCTCTGCTCATTGCTGTGAATAGTCAATGCTAGTAGAGAGCTGTTCATCCAACTGATACACAAATACTTAACCATACTGGCCTATGTTAGATTCAGTGTCCAAAATCGGCCAGCTTCGGTTGAATACATAGACTGGACAAGGGAGATCAGGAACTGTTTCCATTTGATAGAACGTGACTGGTGAGCAAGCTGGGACTGTTCCAAGATTCTTCTGCTCCCAGTAGACAAAGTATAAACCAAGCAAGCAATATGCCTGCAAGCTATCACAATGATTCAGAAGAAAGGGTGTTGAACTGATTTAGAGCTTAGTCAGTGGGAGACTGCACTCCTGCTTCAGGTTCATACTACCTAAAGAAATCACTCCATCGGACAATCAAAAAAGGGCATGTCACTTTCTAGAAAGTCAGAAAAATCACTACGATTTTAATTCAAAAATATGAACTGAGATGATATTACCTATCCCAGATAACTGGTTTTCATTCTGCATGTACAGGAAGCTTCCAGACAGACCATTTTTAAAGTGCTTTAGTTACATTTAAGATATTTCAGTGTATTAATTATACACTATAGTACATACCTTAGCAGAGAAAGCACAAATAAAAAATCATCATTTAGTGCCCTAAACATATTAAAAGTTGAAAATTCGCTACAAGGAAAATGCTTTATACAGAATATAGAAAGACATGAAAGAAGCAAGTCCATTTGGAAATGTTGACTTTTTCCACAAACCAAGCTAAGGAATACAGTAATCAAATGTACAAACACAGTAAATAAGAGCTATTACTCACATTAGACCGTATAGCAAAGCCATTATTCGTGTCTCAACACGATCCTCACCCACTCACACAAAACACAAGACAGTGAAAGAACAGAGGGTAATGTAAAAAAAGCAGCTCATTAGCTATGGATGAAACAACACGACAGATGTGTAATCCAGTTGCTTAATGCACTATTGGAAGGTGCTCAAATACCACGGTGATGAACACAGTATAAGAATGCACATAGAACAGAAGAAACATTATGGAAAAATTTCCTTTCAACCACTCAGCAGGCCATGTTGCAGTCTTTTAATGACCCAATTGTCATCTCATCTGGTACACTCGCTATTTAACCTTGTATGAGAAAGGTAGACATTCAATACTAGGTGCTTATCAAGACCTCTAACCAACCTCGATTCCTATCAGTTGTACAGTTTGATGGGCCAATAGAGCGCAAAACTGCAGTAGTGCAGACTATCTCCTGGAATATTGATCTATACTACATGTAAAGAAAAATCTATACTCCAGTTAATGACTAGAAGAGCACCATAGAATAAGCCAATCTCAGCTAAATTTACAGGATCTGTGTTCGAAAATAAAATTTGGAAGGAAACTAAGTGATGGCAGACAGGATCACAAGGAAGTGAATGCAAGCAACATTAAGACTGAAAAAGAGGCAGGATAAAAGAAGTGGACAAATGTAATCTACGAGGATGGTGAATGAGAAAGTTTTTAAAACTAAGGGCCCAACTGTCCAATCCTTACTCATTTTAACTGTTTTCATTCCCTCAGGTAGGACAAATGTCCTTTCATGGCTCCACCTTCTGAAAACCCACTTCCCCACCACTTGTTTATCAAGATGTTTCATTCTGCAGAAAACCAGCAACAGCTTTGCAAACCACTGGTCATCTACAGCCAGCAATTTGAGAACCACTAGATCATGCAGTTAGGGCTAGTTCATACTCATCTGAGGACTTCTGTAAAGCCATGGAATGAGACCTCCTTGCTGTGAGGTCTCAGAATCCTGCCTGATCCCTTCACCAAATGCAAATACCATACAAGCATCTGCATGTGTATGGCTGGAGAGCTGTAAAATCCAATTAGCAGAAGTAGTATACCTTGGCCCAGAATTGGTGTGTATCTCCACGGAGAGAGTTATGGGAATACTAAATGGTGTGTAACCATTAAAGAGAAAGAGGGAAGAACTTGCATTGTGTCCCCAAGCTCAGGGCCACTATAAAGGGAGAAACAATCTGATTTCACAAAGGTGGATCACCATCGTGTTCAGATACTATGATGAGGGGAGCTATATAACAACACAGATAAACATTTTCAAATCTCTTTTAGGATGAAGCACCTCATACTGTATGTCACGATACTGGAATACGAATAGTAAACATTCCACTAAAATTTCAACCTTCCCCCCTGCTGGGGTCTCAATATCCTGAAGACCCCAGCGTCTTCAGGCTTACTAGCACTGTCTGAAGCACCCACAAGTACAACACACAAATAACTTCAGTAACTAAAGAAATATGATGTTAAAAAAACAAAGCAAATAACAAAAACAAAAAAGAATGTTAAGGAAATTTTAGGAATTCAACAAAATATCCTGATCAAGGCAAGTCATGAGACTTAAATTGTTCAATGCAGGTAGTCCACTTTACATAGGCCGGTAGGCTAATTATATCAAACTCCCATAAAGAATCCAATTACACTTTAAAATGCATTTGTTTTACTTATTTCTTCAGAATTAAAACCATGGACTTTTGAAGGTACACTGTTTTAAGCATAAAAATATTCATATATAAAAAGTTACTGAGATCTATATTGTGGCTGTCCTTCTTTCCCTAATCAATGGGATGTGTTTTCAATTACCACAAACATAATCTAAGTATAAATTTACCATTAAAAAATAAACCTACACAGCCTGCAAAAACTTCTCTTTAACACCTGATTTTCTTTTTAGTTGTTTTTAAAAAGATGACACTGCATGTTAGTACACTAATTTTATATTTATTTTTAAATATTTAATATTATCAAAACTAATAATTTAATTAGGACTTATTCATTTCACTTCCAATGAAAAACGTGTGGTGTGTGCATACTACTACCACCACCACCTTCAACTTTCACAAGGTAAGTAATCTGGCAGCCTCCAATAGATTCTCACTTCACCACTCCATTTAAAATAGATTCCTTTATTCCTGTAATAAAAGAACAGAAGAAATGCTTCCCTCCCCATTCTCTTTCATCTCATAATTTTCCTAGACTTAAAACAGCATTCTTAGTGCTAACTCTAACCCTGGGTTTCTTTCACAGCACTTTATTAACCCAATTCATTTACAAGGAAACCCTAGCAGAATTTATTTCATTTATTACTATTTTTACGTCAAACAAAAACTCTCCTTTTTCAAACAAAGTGATTCTCAATTACTGCAATATGCAGGATAGCATGGCTCATTTCACCACTCAGAACTAGCTAATTCAGCAAAACTTGCTGTTTCAATTGATCCAACACTAGCTTATTTCCAGCTTCCTCTCTTACAAAAGGGAAAAACAAACGAAACACTAACATAATAGGTTTATAAGCAAATTCTGATGCCTTTCATTTACCTTAAAATGAAGCATATTATCCTGTAAAGTACAAATTGGAAAGCCCTATTTTGGCAATCTAGCTCACACCTGCAGGTTTACTCATATACAATGTAGCTTCCAGCCTTTTAACATCTAGTTTAAAAAGCTGTTTAAATGTGATCTGGATGCTTTTTACAGATTTCTGACCATTGGGGGGAGATTTTTAAGAGCCTGTTGTGTTGCCGTAATGCTGCTCCCAGTGAGTTGTTAAAAATCTCACCCACAGAGTTTAAAAAAGAAACAAAACATTCAGTCTACAAAAAGCTATTGGTCAAAATTCTCAAGCATCGGTGCATGTAGCTAGTCATTTATTTAGGTGTCTGCTTTTCAGAAGTGCACAGCATTCTCAGCTCTATTAGCAGCTACCGAGGCTGCAGGTGCAAAGCTCCTTTAAAAAAAAAAAAAAAAAAAAAAAAATCAGGCCACTTTCTTAGCCCTGGTCTACACTACGAGTTTAGGTCAAATTTAGCAGCATTAGGTCGATTTAACCCTGCACCCGTCCACACGACCAAGCCTGTTTTGTCGACTTAAAGGGCTCTTAAAATCGATTTCTGTACTCCTACCCAGCGAGGGGAGTAGCGCTAAAATTGACCTCGCTGGGTCGAGTTTGGGGTAGTGTGGACGGAATTCGATGGTATTAGCCTCTGGGAGCTATCCCAGAGTGCTCCATTATGACCTCTCTTGTCAGGTTTCCCTCCCCACTCTGAACTCTAGGGTACAGATGTGGAGACCTGCATGAAAGCCCCCTAAGCTTATTTCTACCAGCTTAGGTTAAAAACTTCCCCAAGGCACAAATCCTTTGTCCTTGGAAGTACCCAGCCACCACCAAGTGATTTAGACAAGAATCAGGGAAAGGACCACTTGGAATTCCTATTCCCCCAAAATATCCCCTCAAGCCCTACACCCCGTTCCTGGGAAGGCTTGAGAATACTATACCAACCAAATAGGTAAACCAGATTCCTAAAAAACAGAACTTTATTATAAAGAAAAAAAGTAAAAGAAGCACCTCTGTAAAATCAGGATGAAGTTAACTTTATAGGGTAATCAGATTCAAAACACAGAGGATTCCCCTCTAGGCAAAACTTTAAAGTTACAAAAAACAGGGATAAACCTCCCTCTGAGCACAGGGAAAATTCACAAGTTGAAAACAAAAGGTAATCTAATGCGCCCTGCCTTATTTACTTACTCGTTTTGCAATACTGAGACTCACTTTAGGATGGTTTATAGGAGAAGGAGTTTTCTGACCTGGTGCTTCTCTACTTCCCAAGAGAACACACAAACAAAGCCTTCGCACCCCCAGATTTGAAAGTACCTTCTTTCCCCATTGGTCCTTTTGGTTAGGTGCCAACCAGGTTATTTGAGCTTCCTAACCCCTTACAGGTAAGGAGAAATTCTAGGCTACCCTTTGCTGTATGGTTATGACAGCTCTGAACAGCACTCTCAACTCAGATGCACTGGCCAGGTAGACGGGAAAAGCGCCGTGAACTTTTGAATTTCATTTCCTGTTTGGCCAGCGTGGTGCGCTGATCAGCACTGGTGACAATGCAGAGCTCATCAGCACAGGTGACCATGGAGACCCAGAATCGCAAAAGAGCTCCAGCATGGACCGAACGGGAGGTACTGGATCTGATCGCTGTATGGGGAGAAGAATCCATGCAGGCAGAACTCCATTCCAAAAGACGAAATGCCAATATATTTGCCAAAATCGTCAAGGGATAGCTCAGTGGTTTGAGCATTGGCCTGCTAAACCCAGGGTTGTGAGTTCAATCCTTGAGGGGGCCATTTAGGGATATGGGGCAAAAATTGGGGATTGGTCCTGCTTTGAGCAGGGAGTTGGACTAGATGACCTCCTGAGGTCCCTTCCAACCTTGATATTCTATGAAGGGCATGATGGATAGAGGCTACAACACGGACACACAGCAGTGCCGCGTGAAAGTTAAGGAGCGGAGGCAAGCCTACCAAAAAACAAATTATGCGAACGGTCTCTCCGGGTCAAAGCCCCATACATGCTGTTTCTATGATGAGCTGCATGCAATTCTAGGGAGCGCCCCTACCTCTACCCCACCACTATATGTGGACACCTACAAGGGGGGAGTCTCACGCAGCAGGGATGAGAATTTGGGGGACGAGGAAGATGATGATTAAGAGGAAGTTGAGAGTAGCGCACAGCAGGCAAGCGGAGAATCCCTTCTCCCTGGCAGCCAGGAACTGTTCATCACCCTGGAGCCAATACCCTCCCAAGGCGGGCTCCCGGACCATGAAGCCGGAGAAGGCACCTCTGGTGAGTGTACCTTTATAAATATTATACAGGATTTAAAAGCAAGCGTGTTTAATTATTAATTTGCCCTGAAGACTTGGGATGCATTCGCGGCCAGTATAGCTACTGGAAAAGTCTGTTAACATGTCTGGGGATGGAGCGAAAATCCTCCAGGGACATCTCCGTGAAGCCCTCCTGGAGGTACTCTAAAAGCCTTTGTAGAAGGTTTCTGAGGAGGTCACCCTTATTCCGTCCTCCATGGTAGAACACTTTTACCACGTCAAGCCAGTAGCAAGTAGTCTGGAATCATTACAGAACAAAGAATTGCAGCGAATGGGCCTGGGCTTTGGTGGCATTCAAGCAATATCCTTTCTTTATCTCTTGGTGTTAGCCTCAGGAGAGTGATATCATTCATGGTGACCTGGTTCAAATATGGGAAATTTGTTTAAGGGGACATTCAGAGGTGCCCGTTCCTGCTGGGCTGTTTGCCTTTGGCTGAAAAAAAATCATCCCTGCTGTTAGCTATGCGGTGGGGGAGGCCCGTTCATGCTGAGCTGTTCGCGTTTGTCTGACAGGGATCTTCCCTGATACTAGCTACGCAGTGTGTGTGTGGGGGGGGGTGAAGCGATCATCCCAGAGAATTGGGGGGAGGGGGGTTGGGTTGTGCTGCACATTCACCCTAAAACCGCAGCACCTCCTTTTAAATGGCCAACCCAACGGGCTTTGCTTGGTATGGGAATGGAGGGTGCTGCTGTTTGAAACCGTTCCCACATGTTATGAAAGTTGAAGAAGCCGAAACCCTTTGACTTCTCACGGCTGCCTGCAAGCCAAATTCTGTTGCCCAGCTGAGCGTGTGTGATGTCTCACACCAAACTGGCAGGCACTCAATATAAGAGGCAAAATACGACCTTGTAGCAAAAGCATATGTGCTATGTAATGTGAATCGCTTGATTCAGTGTGAAATAGTCTTCCCTTTGTTCTCTAAAATGTGTCTTTTTAAATACTACTCTCCTTTTTTCCTCCTGCACCTGCAAATGTTTCTACGCTCCCTCTACCATCTCCGTCCCAGAGGCTAGCGCAGATTAGAAGGCGGAAAAAAAACACTCGCGATGACATGTTCTCAGAGCTCATGCAGCCCTCCCGCACTGAAAGAGCTCAGCAGAATGCATGGAGGCAAACAATGGCAGAGACCAGGAAACGGTTAAATGAACGCGATGAGTGGAGGGAAGAATGTGATGAGAGGAGGCAGGATGCAATGCTGAGCCTAATGGGGGAGCAAACTGACATGCTCAGGTGTCTGGTGGAGCTGCAGGAAAGGCAGCAAGAGCACAGACTGCCACTGCAGCCCCTGTATAACCTCCTGCCCTCCTCCCCAAGTTCCATATCCTCCTCACCCAGATGCCCAAGAATGCGGGGGGAGGGGGAGTGAAGAGGCTACGGGCACCCAGCCACTCCACCCCAGAGGATTGCCCAAGCAACAGAAGGTTGGCATTCAATAAGTTTTGAACTGTAGTGTGGCCTTGTCCTTCCCTCCTCCCCTCATGCACCACCCAACCCGGTGCTTCCCTCCTCACCCACCCCTCCCGGGCTACCTTGTAAGTTTTCCCCCTATTTGTGTGATGAATTAATAAAGATTCATTAATTAATAAAATGCATGATTTTGAAACAATAATGACTTTATTGCCTCTGAAAGCGGTGATCGAAGGAGGGAGGTTGGTTGGCTTACAGGGAAGTAGAGTCAACCAAGGGGGCGGGTTTTCATCAAGGAGAAACAAAGAGAACAAACAGAACTGTCATACCGTAGCCTGGCCAGTCATTAAACTGGTTTTCAAAGCTTCTCTGAAGCGCAGGGCAATCAGCTGTGCTCTTCTAATCGCCCTGGTGTCTGGCTGCACGTAATTGGCTGCCAGGCGATTTGCCTCAACCTCCCACCCCGCCATAAACATCTCCCCCTTACTCTCACAGATATTGTGGAGCACACAGTAAGCAGCAATAACAATGGGAATATTGGTTTCGCTGAGGTCTAACCTAGTCAGTAAACTGCGCCAGCAAGCTTTTAAATGTCCAAAAGCACATTCTACCACCATTCTGCACTTCCTCAGCCTATAGTTGAACTGCTCCTTACTACTGCCCAGGGTGCCTGTGTATGGCTTCATGAGCCATGGCATTAAGGGCTTCATAAGCCTTGGCATGGCTGGGTCCCCAAGGATAATTATAGGCATTTCAACATCCCCAATGGTAATTTTCTGGTGTGGGAAGTAAGTTCCTTCCTGCAGCTGTTCAAACAGACTAGAGTTCCTGAAGATGTGAGCGTCATGCACCTTTCCCGGCCATCCCACGTTGATGTCGGTGAAATGTCCCTTGTGATCCACCAGTGCTTGCAGCACCATTAAAAAGTACCCCTTGCAGTTTATGTACTGGCTGCCAAGGTGGTCCGGTCCCAAGACAGGGATGTGTGTTCTGTCTATCGCCCCACCAGTTAGGGAACCCCATTGCAGCAAAGCCATCCACTATGACCTGCACACTTCCCAGAGTCACTACCCTTGATAGCAGCAGCTCAGTGACTGCATTGGCTACTTGGATCATAGCAGCCCCCACAGTAGATTTACCCACTCCGAATTGATTCCCGACTGACTTGTAGCTGTCTGGCATTGCAAGCTTCCAGAGGGCTATCGCCACTCGCTTCTCAACTGTGAGGGCTGCTCTTATCTTATCGTCCCACCTGTCTGTGCTTGTTTCCCGGGCCCAGAATCAGCGTTCCACGGCATGAACGTGTCCCATTACCACCATGATGTCCAAATTGCCAGGGCCCGTGGTTTGAGAGAAGTCTGTGTCCCTGTCCTCATCACTATCGTGATCACTCTGTCGTTGCCTCCTCGCCTGCTTTTGCAGGTTCTGCACATACTGCAGGATAATGCGTGAGGTGTTTGCAATGCTCACAACAGCAGCGATGAGCTGAGTGGGCTCCATGCTTACCGTGATATGGCGTCTGCAGAAGAGCAGAGTTGCAGTGGAAGCGGTAGATGATGACAGATGCCACGAGAATAGATATTTATACAGAACGATGAGAGGACCTGCGAGGTGGATTCATGGCACCAGGAGAGCAGAATTGCAGTGGAAGTGGTGGAGGATGACAGTTAGCACTGTGCACATTTCCCGAGGAAGAACACAAGTACCCGGGAGCACATGACAGACAACATGGAGAAATTTGCTATTGAGACAAGAGCAGCAGAGCAGAGTTGCAGCAGAAGTGGTGGATGATGACGACGGTTAGCAGTCCTACTGCACCGTCTGCTGACAGCAGTATGGTGTCTGCACGGAAAAAAGGCGTGAAACGATTGTCTGCCATTGCTTTCACGGAAGGAGGGGCGACTGACAACATGTACCCAAAACCACCCGCAACAATGTTTTTGCCTCATGAGGCATTGGAAGCTCAACCCAGAATTCCAATGGGCAGCAGAGACTGCGGGAACTGTGGGATAGCTACCCACAATGCAATGCTCTGAAAGTCGACGCTAGCCACGGTAGTGAGGACGCACTCCGCCGACTTAATGCGCTTAGTGTGGACATACGCAATCGACTGTATAAAATCGATTTCTAAAATTCGACTTCTATCAGATCGATCTAATTTCATAGTGTAGACATACCCTTAGATGACTAACTTTAAGTACCCAGTACAACTGACAATTCTGGCTACTGGCTTTAAATAAATCACATTTGTATTGTTATCATGATGTTAAAAACTTTAAGTTAAAAAAATTACTTGCTGATATTACAGAACAATTTAACCTTGACTCTCCAGTTTAATGGACCTGTCGGAAACTAATCTGCACATAAGAGCCATCAATATTTGAAATCATGACTTTGGAGACTGGTTTAAATATAGCCCTACAATTGTGTTTAGTCATAAAAGTAAAAAAAAAAATTGTGTTTATTTTTCTTTAATACTCCATTATAAAAAAAAAACCCTGATATAGTCTACTTCACAAAATGCCCATTCCTTTCAATGGATTTCCATTTGTGGAATCAAAGCAGAATATTGGAAAGGTAAATGTGCACTTTAAAGGAAGATAAGGAAGATATTCTGTTGATTAAAGTTGGATACTGGTAGTATTTTTTGTTGTACAACCTTGGAAAAAAATACCACAACTTCTCTGTGCCTCCCGTTTACCATTCTGAAAAACAGGTTTAAAGTGTATTAATCTGTGCACCTTTCAAACAAAGGTCCTGATCCTGCTAAACCTTATTCATGTCAGTAACGCCCTAGTCTCAATTCTGATCGCACTCTGGTATAATTCAACAACACCACCACTACATCAATTAACTTTCACTGATGTATAAATCAGTATCATTGATCAGAATCAGATTCTTAACTTTAGCAAAGCAGCTTGCTTAACAGTAAGGATTGCTCACAGTGAGGGAGGACTTGAAGCAACAGGGATAAATAATGTAACTTACTGAAGGAAAATAGGTACAGAGTGTGAAATAAGTGGACAGTGGCTGACTAAATTTACAAACTATTGGTTTTGTCTTTTATGCAGTAAAAGTACACTAGCTCGATAACTTAAGTATTTCCTGTATTTTTCCAATCCAGTAGGTCTCCTGCTCTTGGTTTGCTTTACTATGTTATGTAACAGTTAGCCTAAAATAGCTAATGGAAAAGAAAGCAATAATACAATTAATGCATCTAAGTCTAATTAGTTTAATTTCTGAATAATCACTTCCTGCTTTCCTGTTTCTGAAGGAACATGAGTTTAAGAATGGACATACTGGATCAGACCAATGGTCCATCTATCTCAGTATCCAGCCTCTGATAGATACAGCCAGTGCCAGATGCTTCAGAGGGAATGAACAAGACAGTTTTGAGTGATCTATCTTCTGTCATCCAGTGCCAGCTTCTGGCAATTGAAAGTTTAGGTATACCCGGAGCATGAGGCTGCGTCCCTGAACATCTTAGCTAATAGCTATTGATGGCATACGTGCCGATTCCATGGGTGCTTTGGGGCTGGAGCACCCACGGGGAAAAAATTAGCAGGTGCTCTGCACCCACCGGCAGCCAAGCTCCCCACTCCTCACCTCCTTCTCCCCCCCTCCCCGAGTGTGCCACATCCCCACTCCTCCTCCTCCCTCCCAGCACTTCCAGCTCTCCTGCCACCTAATAGCTGTTTGGCGGCGCTTAGGACTTTCCGGAAGAGCGGGGGAGGAGCTGGGATGCGGCATGCTCAAGGGAAGAGGCAGGGCAGGGCCGGGGACTTGGGAGAAGGGGTGGAATGGGGGCGGGATGAGGGTGGTGCAGGGGCGGGGTTGAGTACCCACTGAGCAGAGAGGAAGTTGGCAACTATGATTGATGGACCTTTCCTCCATGAACTCAAATTCTTTTTTTAACCCAGTTTTATTTCTGGCGTTGATAACATCCCCTAGCAATGAGTTGACTATCCACTGTGTGAAGTACTTCCTTTCGTTTGTTTTTAAACCTGCTGCCTATTAATTTCATCGGGTGAACCCTAGTCCTTGTTTCAGAGTAACAGCCGTGTTAGTCTGTATTCGTAAAAAGAAAAGGAGTACTTGTGGCACCTTAGAGACTAACCAGTTTATTTGAGCATGAGCTTTCGTGAGCTACAGCTCACTTCATCGGATGCATAGCATATCGTGGAAACTGCAGAACTAGTCCTTGTGTTATGTGAAGGAGTAAATAAGACTTTCCTTTTCAATTCTTCATACCATTCATGATTTTATAGACCTCTTTCATATCCCCCCTTAGTCACCAATTTTCTAAGATGAACAGTCCCAGTCTTTTTAATATCTTCTCATACAGAAGCTATTCCACACTCTTAATCATTTTTGTTGCCCTTCCCCATAACTTTTCCAATTCTAATATATCCTTTTTTTGAGATGGGAGAAACAAAACTTCATGTGGTATTCAAGATGTGGGAGTAGCATAGATTTATATAATGGCATTATGATATTTTCTATGTTATTATCTATACCTTTCCTGTGGGTTCCTAACATTCTGGTACCTTTTTTGACTGCCGCTGAACACTGGTTTTGAGAAAATTATCCACGATGACTCCAAGATCTTTTTTTTGAATGGTAACAATGATTTAAACCCTTTTATTTCGTACTGGGTATTAGTTGGGATTATATTTTCAAATGTTCATTACTTTGCACTTAACACTGAATTTCATGTGCCATTTTGTTACCCAGTTTAGTGAGATTCTTTTGTAACTCTTTGGAGGCAGCTTGGACTGTCATGGGTAATTTTATATCATCTGCAAATTTTGCCACCTCATTGTTCATTCCATTTTCCAGATCATTTATGAATATACTGAAAAGCCCAGGTCCCAGTACATATCTTCATGGGACTCCGCTATTTACCTCTGTCCATGGTAAAAATGGACCATTTATTCCTACCCTGTGTTTCCTATCTTTTAACCAGTTACGGATGCATAAGATCTTCCCTCTTATCCCATGACTGCTTAGTTTACTTAAGAGCCTTTGGTGAGGGACCTTATTAAAACCTTTCTGAAAGTCCAAATACACTATATCAACTGGATCAGCTTTGTCCACATGTTTGTTGACTCTCTCAAAGAATTATAATAGGTAAGTGAGGCATATTTTCCCTTTACAAAAGCTGCATGACCCTTCCCAGCATAGCATGTTCATCTATGCATCTGATAATTCTGTTCTTTACTATAGTTTCAACCAATTTGCCTCGTAGGGAAGGTTGGCTTATTTGTCTGTAGTTGCCAGAATTGCATCTGGTGCCTTACAAATAAATATATAAGCAAACATTAACTCTGAGTATCCTCCAATCATCTGGTACAAAGGCTAATTTAAGCTAGAGGTTACCTACCACAGTTAGTAGGTTTGCAATTTCATATTTGAATCCCCCCCTCAGAACTCTTGGGTTAATACAATCTAGTTCTAGCAATTTACTATTGTTTAATTTATCAGTTTATTCCCAAACTTCCTCTACTGACACCTCAATCTGGGACAGTTCCTCAGATCTGTAACCTAAAAAGAATGTGGGGATCTCCGCCATATCCTCTTCAGTGAAGACCGATGCAAAGAATTCATTTAGCTTCTTCTTGTCTTTCCAGAGTCCTCCTTTTAGCACCTACATCATCCAGTGGCCCCACTGACTATTTGGCAGGCTTCCTGTTTTCAAAAAGAAAAGGAGTACTTGTGGCACCTTAGAGACTAACAAATTTATTTGAGCATAAGCTTTCATGAGCTACAGCTCACTTCATCGGATGAAGTCATTGCATGCTCAAATAAATTTGTTAGTCTCTAAGGTGCCACAAGTACTCCTTTTCTTTTTGCGAATACAGACTAACATGGCTGCTACTCTGATTCCTGTTTTCAGTGTACTTAAAAAAAAAATTGCTGTTTTTGTTTCCTTAGCTAGTTGCCCTTCAAATTCTTCCTTGACCTGCTTTATTATACTTTTACACTTGACTTGCCAAAGTTTATGGCTCTTTTGTATTTTCTTCAACACTATTTGGACTTCCAATTTTTAAAGGATTCTTCTTTTACCTGTAACTGCCTCTTTTAACTTTCCTGTTTAGCCATGGTGGCATTATTTGGGTCCTTTTACTTTATTTTTTTTTTTTATTTAGGGCACATATTTGGTTTGAGACTTTATTATGGTGGTTTTTTAATAGTCTTTGTGCAGTTTGCAGGCATCTCACCCTTGTGACTATTCCTTTTAATTTCTGTTTAACTAGATTCCTCATTTTTGCATAGTTCTCCTATGCTACCGTGGTGGGTTTCTCAGTCATTTTTATCCCTAGAAGGATATTAAATTAAATTTAAGTTTTATATCTGTCATGCACAATCTCTTCATGTTCAGAAAATGCAACACCTAAACAATTTGTCTGATATATGTATAAATTAGTGAATAGAATACTTTAAATCTTTCCCTTTTCACATTAATAGAATATATAATTATTTCCTACGCTCAGCCAAGGAACAAGATATAACAAGGAATAATAAGAAGTATTAGCTGATCTTTTGTTTATTAAATATGCTTTGCTAAGGACAGAATCACAGCTGCAAGAAATCCTTTATTCATAAGCACAACCATTTGGCTTCTTATTTTGCTCCAAGCAAAATTAAGTATCTAGTTAGTTCCACAAAAAGGTTCACTTGACCTTCAATTTTATCAGTTATATGTATCTTTATTAAACTGAATCATAAGAAATTCAGGAATAAAACTACAGTAATTTGCCTAACAGCTTTGGAATTATGAAACAAAATCTGGTTTTTTTGTTCTGTAAAAAAATGAAATCCCTCAAACAACTTAAGAAGGGGTTAAAAATTAACTCACATCAAGCATAGGAAAATTTATCTTTGCTTATTTTAAAATTTCCCTTTAATTAGCAAGACCTGCACATCCTACACTAGGGTGGTTGAAATTTGCTCATGGATCCTGGAGGTGAACTAGACCTGTCAGTCGTTGGTAGGACATAGGGCTTCAGCCTCTGAAGAGGCCGCTACTTTGAAAATTTTCTCAGATAAAAAGGAACTGCTGACCAACCAGGTTCCCTAACTGATTAATTTTTTTAAAATATGGTACTTCTATTGCAGAGCTTGAGTTTTCTATAATCGATCTATTCCCAAACTGAGTCGGGCTCATATGGTGGTTGGACCTGTAGACCTTGCTCTTCGAATAGAAGAAATTTCAACTAACAGACATTTTCTTATTCTACCAGCAAAACAAGGTCCAATGATATTTTATCAGCTATTGTCATTGTGGATGCTTAGGGGAGCAGAGCTATCTTTGAAAAAGTGGTGTACTTTAACTCCCTCCATTCTCCTGACACACAATGTGCAGCACTATTTTTGATGGCTGCATACACCAAGGTTTGCAAATATAATTAGTAAAAATGTCTTAAGTGGCCAAGCACTGGATTTTTGGATCCTGGGGAGAAGATCAATCTTTTCTGGGAACTTTCAGCCTCTCTACAGAATAGCCTTTTCTGACACATTGTACCCCATGTAACACCCTGTACCGCCATGTTTATCACTTTTATACGGTTAGGATATATTTTGTACAAAGTACGCCGTGGGAGGTATTATTTAAAAACTCAATCTTCTGAAAATAATTAACTGTGCTGTTAAAATGTGTATCAACATTATGAGATTTTATTATATGTTTGTTACTGTATGGCTATGCGAGTAGAGCCTGGAGAGGCTGCTTTTCACTAGCAAAGCAGTGTAAAAGGCACCCTGGGCTTCAGAATTAAAGAGACACCGCAGTTCAACAGTCCAGATTGTACCGTAGTGGATGTCTCATCTCTCTCTCTCCCCAACATTCAGGACCTGTTTGTCTGAAGAGGCCATCAACTAGCAAAACAGCTGAAGCATATTCACGGCCAGAGGATACTCCTCCTCAGACTGGGCCAATAAGACATTAGAGACTGAGGATACATAGCCATGAATTCACCTCACTGCAGATTTTTCTGGATGTGTTTAATCTGATTATCCCAGACTGGTTATCCCTCCTTTTTTACCTGTTGGAGGAGAACCCACAAAAGGACTGCTTAGTTTGTGGCGTGTCTTGTCCTCATTCCTATAGTGCCTGGTGGTGTGTAGTATCTGTTTGCTTTTATCTAACAACTCTGCCACAATGCTGTCCATTGGTTTGCTGAAAAAATTGGTGACTTGTCACCCAACAGTAACAATTTCGCCTGGATACTGGCTTTCCAGGATTGGAGGATTGTTTCTCCTTCAAAACACAAAGTAACTCATGGTTATACACTGGCTATAAACCATGCTGTTAGGGATACTTTTCATATGGAGGCCCCTAATTAACGCTTTTTGTCCTCATTAGCAGAGCTATTCTGTACATTTAGGCTGCAATGAAACTCTAGAGAGTTTGGGTGTGTCTTCACTGCAGAGTTCGCCCAGATTCTTACCCAGGTGTACTCCTAACCCCTTCGCCATCCACACCGAAAACCTTCTCATGCAAATTAAGTGGCACTTTCAATCCAGGCTTGTCATCACAGTTGGCTGTGTGATTCTGAGCCCAGGTCCAACTGGTAACCCACCCATTTTACAGTGAGAATGCAGGCTAATCATCCTCCATGACTTTCCACAATTCCCACCATGTGCCCAGGAGAACAGGCAAGTTCCCTCACTATTCACTGGGAAAGAATCAAAGTGGCTCAGTTTACGGAGGTACAAAGAATAGCCCAATATACCCCCCCACCCCGAAGTCTTAGTAACACAAACAGGTGAGTACAGCACCAGTAAGGACACATTTCAGAGTAACAGCCGTGTTAGTCTGTATTCGTAAAAAGAAAAGGAGTACTTGTGGCACCTTAGAGACTAACCAGTTTATTTGAGCATGAGCTTTCGTGAGCTACAGCTCACTTCATCGGATGCATAGCATATCGTGGAAACTGCAGAAGACATTATATACACACAGAGACCATGAAACAAAACTTCCTCCCACCAGTTATTTGGGTATGGTGTTGCAGTGAGGTTGCTTAGACTCAGGTGCCAATTACCCCAGCTACCTCAGCACAGAAGACATACCAAATCAGGTCAATTTCAATTTTATTGGTACTCAGCTTTCCCAAACAGCAGGAAAAGCAGGCACTTGAGTTAGTCACTGGGAAGGACTCAAAAATGAAGGCTGAAGGAATTGAAAAATAGCACTGGACAATGTATCTCAATTTTTTCCATACCATGTCCTCATGTTACAACAGAAAAATGTTTCAAGATTCTCCTCTCCTCTAGTCGTGAAGAATGCGAAAGTGATCATGGCCCCTGCCCTCTTTTCAGAGTAGCAGCCATGTTAGTCTGTATCCGCAAAAAGAAAAGGAGTACTTGTGGCACCTTAGAAACTAGTACTCCTAGTCACAGAAGTACTCCTGTTCTTCCTGCCCTCTTTGTGACTTCCATGATGAAAATCCATGGTGTACAGATTTGGGGCTTGGCAGATTTGAGAAACAAAGAGAAAACATTCTCTTTCTTTCTTGTAGCTGACAGAAGCTTCGTAGGGTTCTGAATTTAATATAAGCTCATCCTGAAATTAACAAAGATGGAACAAACAATGAACAAGACCTAAAGTCATCACCTCATAAGAATTCCAGCACTCATCCTTTTCCCTGAAATGACACAGGAATATACTATATGAAAAGGAAAAGGCAGAGTAAAGCAAGGGAGGGAAACAACATCTAACAAAATCAAGTGACAAGCAATTGTTAATTTTCAACAGAAATTTGTTTGTCAGTGTTACAATTAACTACAATACAAAACTGTTTTATCCCTTTAAAATGAAGGCGTTAGTGGGGCGTGCATTTATCATACTTACTAGCAGGCTTAGTCTTCAGGCTAATAGGCACCAAAAAATATTCTTTAAGGCCCGCTGCTGAGAATTCACAGGATTATGTATAATATATGTATATGAATGAAGCTTTCAAATAATTTCTTGTTTTTGTGTAAAATATAAAACACAACCTCCAAATAATAGAGAAATCTATATAAAAAACCCACAGGATTTGAGAATGTACATGTTTCAGCTAGAACATGTACACTGAAAAAAAAAGAAAAAAGAGTACAGCATCTGGACATGTTAAAATACTGCACAAACCAAGGGACTGTAGCCTCTTCAAGTAGCGTTTTGAATTGGAACTTTTGAGTGGTTTCATCATATTTTTCTAAAGCAGTTTTGTGGAAAGTTGTATTTGAGCATCAACTTCACAATCAACTATTTAGTACTAACCAAGTTCAACATCCGATCCACAATTCACTAGGACTAAAATAAGGAATGCAAATGCTGTTAAGTGTCCTCCAAGTCTTATGTTAAGCTTGGGCACCGAATTCCTTTGTAGTTTCTGTAGGGCATTACCATTAGTATAGAAGGGTTAATGGAAAAGGCTGATGATTGTTTAAAAATTCACATTACCAAAGTGGATTACATTGCATCTACTGAAGGGATCAACAATGTAAGCCTACACTAAGCCATTATTGCAGAAACAAAGCTTTCATTTTAAGCCTTTAGAAACAAGCATAAAATGGACAAAAGAAAAAATTCTTCTGATGTAAGAACAAGGCAAACACTACATGCTTTTCATACAGACTCACATTTTCAGAGTCATGCACTACACGCGAAGATGGGACAGAGAGACTCCCCAAAAAGCTCATCATGAACTCCTGACAAAAATCAGTAAGTTACAGAAATGGACAGACAGATAAGCATGGATTATTCAAAGCCATGGAGGAAGTCTTTCCTTCTACTCCAGACACAGTCAATTTAAATATCTTGATTTAGGAATGAAGACTTAACTATTCAAATGTGCATGTAAAAAGTTCAGCTCCTAAATCCATAGTGAAATGCTTAAATATTTGCCTGATTTCAGGAGATGCCGACTACCCACAATTTCCACTGAAGTCAACAGGAGCTAGAGGTGCTTAGCACATCTGAAAAATCAGTCCACTTAGTTGCCTAAATATTGATTTAGAATCCCAACTTTATATACCCAAAGTTGAAAATATTGGCTGAATTGTTTAGGGTTTCCTCTAAAAGCTCCCCAAATCCATCTGTGCTCCTCCTACCTCCCACATACTAGCAATCTACTCTTATAAACTAAATTTTAGGCTGCAATTTAAACTGAAGTGCAAAGGTCTCTGATCAAGTCAAATTTGTAGTTCATTTTAGTTAGGGTTCTTAACAAGTAGACATCTGCATTTTCTTCCTGTGAATGCATTTGTTACTAATTCTTGTGCATGCATGAAACTTCAAGTTTCCTAGCAAAATGCTTGGCACAGAGGAAAATTCTATCAATCAACTATTTGACTTGCTATTAAATTTTATTTTTAAATCACCTCACATACTAATTAAGCTACACATTGTTCTTCTGCAAAAATTCAATTTTGTAAATCCTATCTCCAGCAGTGCAGATGATTTTACATTAAAACCAGAGAAATAAAAAATGGGGGATTTTTGACACAATGCAAATGTTTCTCAAACTGCATTCAGACAGGAAAAGAACATTTCAAAGTTATTCAGGCTGTGAGGATTTCTTTTTTAAAAGAAGTTTCACAGTCGATTTAAAAGCCAACTTGCATTTGAATTAGACTCTACAGACAACTATTGAAGAGTGTTTCAGTGCAAGGGCAAACTTCAGTTAACGCTTGAAGTGGGCTAGTAAAGAGGTGCAGCATCCTAGTGTCTTCAAATTGCTACGAGGACACTCTTATTAGACAATTTCATTTTCTGTATTCAGGTTAATCCAGTGCAAAACTGCTAAAATGATAGTTTTATAATCACATATGTGATAACTGACACAGAATATAACCTTCCTCAACAGGGTGTAAGTTTATGCTAAAAGTTTTGTTAAGCGCCTGATCCTGCTAGGTACTCAGCCAACTGTCAGATCATGTTCCACATCCTCAGGAGGTGCTCTGTGCCCACACCTGCCTCAGTGAAAGAACAGGAGTACTGCTACTGATTTCAATGGGAGCAAGATTGGGCCCTTTGATACACTGGTAGTTTGTTTTTCTCATGAAAGAGAAAAAACAGTGTGATTAGATGAACAATTTTCCTATTGCCAAGTGCAGTCACTGGTATATGATGGGGGTGAAGCAGTGAAGACACAGGAGATAGAGCAAAGAACTATAGGTAATTTTTTTCAAACATTCCTAAAATGTCAGTTTGCAAGATATTCATCCTAATTCTCTGGGTAAAATTTTCAAAAGCACTTAAGTCCCATTGGAAATCTATGGCCAAAAGAATACTCTGCAGTGTTCAACTGAGAAATTCTGCCTCTTTTTCTATTTGTGAATTATCTGCAAATAGCTTATGATTTTTTTCAACCATACTATTTACTCAAAATTATACACCAAACAATTCATGATCTGCAAACTGTGTGAACTGTTTATCGTAACTATTAAATACAAACAAAATTCTAGCTGTGTGATTAGTTTTGACTGGACATATACTGTAAGTCACACAATGTGTTTGTTCTCTGACTAGATAAGCAGACCAGGTTTGTGGTACACAAGTTCATAAACTCTACTTGCTTTCCATGAATATTTTCCAATATTTGTTTAAAATATACTGTTTCCATGACTGTTCCTGCCAGTAAATTTGTAAAATAAAATAGTCAAAGCAAATTACACAAAAAGGGCACATAGTCAAGCCAATTTGTTTATAGCTTTGCATGGATATTTCACAACATTATTTTGCGGTATTCAACTGAGCATTTACTAAAACAAACAAAACAGACTCCCCAGTGGGGGAGCACTCGTGATTAACTTTTAACAAAACCAACAAGTTAGACAGAAATGACAGGTATTACTGGAAGGCCAGGAGGAAATAATCTGTTGTGCTACAAGCATAGTTGATTTATAGTTCAGGATTTAATCCATACAGGAAGTAATTTAAAAAGTGAGAAACTTTGCTTGTAACAGGTACAATTTTCTACTGTGACAAGAAAAACTGGTATTGTATTTCTAGAAAGCTACCTGTTATGGAGCAAATTGTTTGCTACATCCCAAAGCATTGTTATTGATATGTAATCAACCCTTTGCCCTATTCTCTGCATAGGGCTACACCACACACTCTGGGATATACCAGTGACACTTAACTCATACATCGTTTTTTCTGATCGTACTCCAGTCTCTGCTCTGTAAACTACAGTTTTTCAGTTAAGGATGTCAGAGAAGCAACAGAAATCTAGCTGTTCACTTAATGATGTGAGCAGAAAAGCATGATTCCAAATTTGTTTTTGCAGATTATGTATGGCACAGAATACCTATATTTTGTTTTCAAGGGGACAGTTACAGACATTGATAGCTGCCTATCACGGATAAATGATGCTTGTATAGACACTTCATCTTGTCAGAACTGTATTGCCAATATATTTAATTTGTTTTATCATTTGTAAAATAAAACAGAACCTTTCTGTTCCAAGGCTTAACACTTTACAATAACTAGAACTCCATTTCTGTTGCTCCCATGCACCTGCTATTTTGCTTTAGTACTTCTCTGGACAGAAAAGGGATTTAAGACTTGAGACATTAAACCACCATTACCAAATGTCCAGCATGGTGAGAAATATTTTAAATGAACTACAAAGGATATACTGAATGCAAAATCTAACTCTTTGTCGTTATACTGTCCCGTAACGGTCATGTCCAAGAGTAAATCAGAAGTCATTTGAGAACTGGCAATATTGAAATATTAAAGTAGGCATCCTGTAG
This sequence comes from Chelonia mydas, assembly GCF_015237465.2. Taxonomy (NCBI): domain Eukaryota; kingdom Metazoa; phylum Chordata; order Testudines; family Cheloniidae; genus Chelonia; species Chelonia mydas. The sequence continues at coordinate 109,268,602 of NC_057852.1, forward strand.
GTTGAGGGCCAAAAACCATTCCCTCTTTCAATGATGGACTGATTGTCGATAAAATGACCATCCTGAACTTCTGAGCCTTGAAAACTTGAGAGCTCTGAGGTCCAGAATAGGTCTCCATCCTCTCTTCCTTTTGGGTATTAGGAAGTAATGAGAGTAGAACTCCTTGCCTTGTAGATGTTGAGGTACTGGTTCTATAGCTCCTAACTGCAGGAGTCAAATCTCCTGACATAGGAGAGTCTCGTGAGAAGGGTCCCTTAAGAGGGATGAGGAAGGGTGTTATGGAGAAGGTAGAGAGGTGAAAGGATGAAGTTTCCAGATTGGATAATCTCGAGGACCCATCTGTCCAACATTATGCGCTCCCAGGCACTGTAGAATGCTGCCAAAGAATGGCCAAATGGGTGCATGGTCACAGACAGCAGTGGGGAGTGGTCTTGTGGCGCCTCAACCTGCCCGTCAAAAGTGGTATTTTGGGGGTAGGTAGCTGGAATGAAGATTGAGAATTGGAAGATTTATGTTTCATAAATTTTCCTTTCTTCCTTTGGGGCTCATAGTGGCACTCTGATGGGAACTGAGACGGGACTGGGGGCTAAAACATTGCTTTGCCCTGTTGTGTAGATTCTCAGTGGCCCTGGAATCCTTCACACTGTGGAGAGAGATGTCTCTTCTCCGCAAAGAGTTTCAAACCCTCAAAGGGAAAGTCCTCAGCTGTGGTCTGCACCTCCTTTGGCAATCCTCACAGGTGGAGCCATGACGCCTGTCTCCTCACTATAGCCATGGAGATGGATCTGGCAGCCGTGTTGGCAGCATCAAGGGCCACATAATGGCCTTTAAGAATTCCAGAGAACTCTCCAGAAGCTTGTCAATAAATTCATGTAACCTATTGTAATTTATGTAGTTGTATTTTGCCATGGGGGCCTGGTAATATGAAATTGTATGGTGGCCGAGGAATACTCCTTTTACCAAAGCAATCAAGGCACTTCCAGTCTTTGTATTACGGCATTGCCCTCGAATGATGTCAGCCACGAGTTTACAGCATCCACCACGATGAACTGGGTGGCAGGTGGGAGAAAAGGAACTCTGCTTCCTTTGCAGAGACATAATATTTCTTGTCCACCGCTTGCACGTTGGGGCTACCAATGCTGGGGGTTGCCACACCATTTTAATTATGCCTAAGATCGCTTTGTTGATTGGGAGGGCAATTTTCAAGGACGACGAAGAGTGGAGAATGTCAATGAGCTGGTAGTGCATGTAGGGTATCCGTTACTCTTTTCACCCGCTCCTGAAACAGGCAGAAGTCATCTGCCATAGATGGTGATGAAGGAATGATCACTTCGTCCAGGGAAGAGGAAGATATAGTTTTGGGTTTTATCTTCTTGTGTCCCCTTCTTGCTCCTCTGTTTCTCAAGGCTCTGATGCCCTCACTGCTGCAGCAGAGGGAGTGTGCCTGGAGGGCTGTTGGGCACTGCTTCAAGCTGGCAAGGCATGATTTCTGTGTGCTGCCTAGGGGTCCCAGTATGGCCACTATGGTGAAATAGGACCTGGTGGAGGTGCAGTCTGCTGGTACGTTCACGGACCCTGTTGATAGTGGGTCCCAAATGGAGCTCAGGAGCAGTATTGTGAAACCCTGTCTGGCTCACTATCTGATCCCTCACTTGATAGTGGAGGGGCATGGCATGGCCTGAGGGGTGGAGAGTTGGGTGCCTCCATCATGCCTAGGTCACAGACTTGATGGAATTCCACTGGTACAGAGCGTCCTGGTGTCTGTTGCAGTGCTATGGAAAATGGAGACCTATACTGGTCTCCCTGGTGCCAGGTGCGCTATTATTGCTGGTGGTACCGATGTCTACTCGTACTGGGAGCATCACAGGACATTTCCCTTATCTCTCAGTACAGAAGATTCTGTGCCCATGCCCAAAGGGTCTGTGGGCCTATCAGCAGAACTGCATCCTGATGACTGAAATGAGGCATGGGTGCCGGATTGTGATTTCTGTACCAGTGGTGCAGAGGATATTGAATGAAATGGTGATCTTTCGGCTATTCCTGGGCTCACTGAGGGGATTTCCCACTCTTTTTTGACTTGTGAGGAGTCCCCAGACCATTTCTTTGACCCACTATCCTTTGAAGTCGAAGGTCGAGGGAAAGATTCACGCCTGCTGGAGGAGGGCTGGATTCAGAGAGCTGCCTCCATAAAAGGTTTTTTGGTGAAGTTCTCTTTCCTTGTGGGATCTCGGTGGGAGCTGCTGGCAGAGGGAGCACGTCTGCTAGATGTGGCCCTTGCCAAGGCAGGAGATGCACTGGGAGTGCTTCTCCGCAACCAGGATCACCTCACATCCGATGAAGTGAGCTGTAGCTCACGAAAGCTTATGCTCAAATAAATTTGTTAGTCTCTAAGGTGCCACAAGTACTCGTTTTCTTTTTGCAAATACAGACTAACATGGCTGCTACTATAAAAGAATAATATGCTTATCCATAGACCTTGGAATAAAGAAATGTCATTGTCTGTGCAAAGATACATGAATTCCTCGTTTTGTATGAAATACTGAGATGGGAGGTTACCATCTGAAAGACACAAATAGCATAAAGAAGACGGGCACAACACAATATGGAGATCTGAACAGAGCTCCCTTTGGAAAACCAGGAATGCTCATTCTGATGTTGCAATAAATTCATACATGGAATCCAGGTCAGATTCTGTGCTCCTCTGTCCTTCGTATGTGGCACTTGGGCAGTGCAAAGAGCAGAAACAACCAGCATCTCGAGATTCCCCCTTGGGGTGGGCTAGTTACAAGCAGGCGTAGAATCAGTATTGGCAACACTTCCTGTAGCTCTTGGTGCAAGGGGACACAGAGCGAGGGGGTCTAGTGTTAGCCAGACCACACTGCACTCCAGCTATGCTCAATTGGTTGACCCTCGGGGACCATTGTCACCTGGTGCATCTGGTTCCACACTGCTGCCAGAGACTCAGGAACTGATAACTAGGTCCATGGAGGTCACCCTCTGTACTTTGAGTGTCAAGTTGGGGAAACAGACTCTAAATCCCACTGATCCCTTACAGTCTTAAAATCTGTGATGCAATGAGCAGGGAGACAGAAAAGAGTAACAAAAATTGAATACATCAAAAAGTTTGGCTATGTTTGATTCTAGGATTTTGATTCAGCCCTTTAAGGGAGACCTGAGTGAGTTTCAACATAGAAGTATTTCAACATTTTAGTATAACAATATAGTGTGTAAAATCAACAAACAAATAATGAAGAAAAATGAATGCCAACTTTAATCAAAGAGGAGGAATCCAGGATCCTAAGTGGCTGTGGAGCTACCTTTTTGATTATATTATTTATTTCAATGTGCAAATTAAAGTGAGGAGAGAGAGAAACCCTGAAGTTAGACACTTGAAATCAAAACCAACTCCTCTCTCTTATTAATTTAAAACTCTATTTGAACTTTGAGTCACAGATCAAATATCAGCCTGAAATATTAGATGGACAAAGAAAGCTAATGAAGTTCAAGTTCAGTTGCCCTTACAAGGGGAAGAATTGTTCCAGTGGGACTTTATCTCCCCCCACAGTTTGTGCCTCTTACTATTTTCACAGAAAGTTCTATAAAGATTAGTAAGCTGTATGAACATTACCAGACTGCTGCTACACCAAAGAGAAGGGAGGCTTCTAGACCATAATTCTAGTGTTAAATTTTGCTGCATTATCACCACACTAAATGAAATGCCTAAAGGTGAATGGACATGCTTGAAGAAATTTAGGCCAGATCCTGAGTTGGTTTATTAACATCAATGGGGCTATGGGGATCTGGTCTATTGTTTAACTCTTTGGGAACCCAAATCATTAAGGGTAACATTTAAGAAATAGGAAGCCTAAGTCAACAAATCTAATGCAGATATCTTATGATGGTAAAGGGGGACAAACATCTAACTCCCTTCAACCCTCTCAACTCACTGGCAAGCTACAGGGCTGCTGCATCGACACTCTATATCCATTCTAGCCAGGCAACTATCAGCCCACTATGTCAGGATTCCCATCAAAAAGATTTGGCTTAGACTGACTGAGCCCACAATCACTTAGGACAGGAGTCTAGCCTCAAGCCCAGAATTCTGGTCTCCTTGGTCCTGTACTTCAGCCATAAGACTACCCTTCCCCACTAGCTGAAGAGCCCAACACCTAGACCATTTTATGGGTTAATACCAAAGACTTTCCTACACTAGCCAGGCTCAGTTTTTGCAAGAGAAACCTCTTGGCATGAACTCAGGTCTTGAAACCTAAAAGGCTTTCCCTCAGAATATATTTATCATTTTAAGCCAATGCATACACTGTTAAAGATTTGGAATCTCAACACATTTATTTTTTCCAGAAAGAGTTCTAAAATAAACACAGATAATTAATCTTTCAATTAATAATTAATAACTAGTTTACGGAATTTTAAAGTTTAAAACTTTGAAAATATAGATGACAGTTTACATTTCCTATCTAACAAATATGTACATTTTAATGGTCACACTCTCTTAAGAGGCATTTACCTTTATTATCTTTTATTCACTATCATGACCTAACAGTCTATAAAATATCTTTTAAAAGTTGCTTTTCCTTTAGAGTAGTTTAAATGAGTGCTTGCTTTAAAAATATAATTGTTTCTCAGTCTGTCAAAATATATAACACATGTCTATTCTTATTATGAAATAATGTTCTTGATTAATATACTGGAATATTTTCATTTACTTTGCTCATAATCTGTTTGAAATTTTTACCAATGGACAAAGCCACATAAATAAATATTACTACCGTGTTTAGCAAAAAAAAAGGAGAAACATGAAACTGGTCTACCTGTCTAGTTGAGGTGAGAAAAAACGTGCTCTTAAAACTCTCAAATCATGGCTCACTAGATTACAAGGGATATGAGTCTCTCTTCCACACTCACTCCATCTTTAATAGAAAATGTGTACACATAGAACTCATTTTAATCCTAGAACTCAGTTTTAAGGTCAAGTTATGAACCACAGAAGTTTATAATGACAATACAGAGATAGTCATATATGCACCACTATAATAATGCCAGAGATTATTAAATTGTACCATAGTAAGAAACTGATTAATAGAATCACCACCACAAGTAATCCAGTAGAACTGTTTCTTTAACTGTGCTAAATGAAAAACACTACCACCAGCATCCAAATACTGTTTTCTGACAATGCAAAGCCTTTGGGAATTACTGTTTGTGTTTTACAGATACAATTCATATCTACGAATTTAACAATCAACCTGAGCAAAATAATTTCTTAGTGAACAATAAATCATGTCCCAATATGAAGTGATAACGCTGACCAAATACAATATTTTAAAACAAAACCTGAATTGAAAGGTCCAGTCTTCTAACATCTGTTTTAAGCTTTACATGCAACACTATCAGCTTTCTAAAGTTTACTTTGGAAGAAAACAAATTTTTTAAATTGTCCATTTGAAGGGGAAAAATGGGATTTTTTTTTAACTGAACTATAAGACTTGTATGACATTTAGAAAAACATTTGGGAAAAAAATCAAGAACAAAAAAATATTTGACTGGAACAGAATTTAGTTAAAGTTTTCCTTATCTATAAACATATGTTTATTATAATTATACTATTCTCTTTGTTCTTAAGTGTGTAATTTCAAAATTAAATTTTACTTCCTTTCACGAATAACAAATTGCTTATGGAAAACACTTCCCTATAAAATAACTCAAAGCGTTATTCTTGAAAGATGGCCCTGTCTGTTATAACTCCTGGCAGTTACAGCTCTTGCAATAGGGGAATATAACCATCATGTTTGTTATACTAACTTCATAAAGCAAGTCTATATTACAAATTTACTTTATAATGAGAATGCATAAGCTGCAAATGAAATGTACTTTAGCTTGATAAAAATGTAAACAATTACAATAGGTAACGAGTTAATCACAAAACAGGATTGCTCATCTTGTAATGTGAAAAAGGTAAAGTAAATCAATTACCTATAAATAAATGTACATAAATTCATCCACGTGTTTTATTCCCATGATTTCCATTTTAATGTTCCTGTGCAAGGACTGATTCAATTTATATTTTTTATTGATACATCTTCAACAGTTACTGCTTTAAGATGTCATACAAAATAAAATAGTTTAACATTCTGAATTTAAGTTTCTCTCTGGTTATAGCTACACTTCTCTATATCCAAAGCATTCCACCTATATTCCTACAAATTTATTAGAAAACAAACTAAATGCTGTTATTGCTACAGAACATTAAATCAAGGCATTTGAGACTACATTCTACAGACACATACAAAACTGAACTATCTGCAGCAAAGAGTTCCTTTGAAACATCAGATGCTAAGGATTTTTGGGCATCAGTTACCTGGTTATAATCAGAACGCATTGTGCTCCAAATGTCAGCATGAAAATTTGATTTTCATGATGAAAAAGTTCACAAAACTAGTACTTTTGTATGCAGATGGTTTAATAAAAAGAATTAGTCTGTCTTCTTTTGTATTCCCTCTTGTTCTCACTCTACTAATTTCCCCAGCCTTGACACCTTCCTTCCCCCAATCCTGCTTTTTATGCCTTCTTCCATGCCACACCATCTGCGTGGAATGTCCTCTGCCATTCAGTCAAGTCACTCCTAAATATTAATTTCTGCAATGTCACTGGTAAAAGTTTTCAAAAACTAACTACCAAAACGTGTGTATGCCTTACCTAGTAAGCATATGATCCTATTATTTTAGCCTTTGTCCTTCTGGTCAACCACAGATCTGAATATCCTGTAGCACTAATAAATTCTGTATGACTCTAGATTCTGCCTAATCTGGGACTCTGGAGTTTATAAACTCTAAATACAGTATTAAAGTTCTGTACAACTGAATACTGGGAGATGATAATAATGGGCCAAGATTTTCTAAAATGAATAGCAATTTTCAGTGCTTCGAGATACCTTTTAAAAGGGCAGAATTTTTAGAAGGAGGGTTCTGAGCTCTTAATGAAAACAGGTCACTTTAAAAAGGTGTCTCAAGACAGGGACCCAAAAACTGAGGCACCCAAAATCACTAGTCTTTTCTGAAAATCTTAGCCAGGGTATATATTTTGGAATTGAGTTCTTATAAACACAAATAGCGAGAGACTGTAGTCTATAGTCCACATTGCACTTCTACATAGAAGAGTAGACAAAAGCCCCATACCAGATGTTTCCATCCAAAAAATTACATTTATACTACTTAGAAAGCATCAGTTTTTAGATGCAAGTAAAGTTATATTGCTAATCATACAAGATTGTGTAGGAAAGGGTTTTCTGGGTCACATACGCCATCACTGTGAATTAATGCAAAAATGCCCTCTATACTACATACACACAGTACATACTATACATCGTCTGCTCTAGTACACCTCCACTGCCCCCTTCTCCACACATTTTACTGTCTAAACATCCTTGATTCTAGAGATGTATCCCAATGTTTAACCTAAATGATTTATGGCTAAAGTAAATAAAGTGTAGTTTCTTTCTTTCATCATATTGATTTAGGACTAGAACGATGAGCACACGCAGAGATAGGTCTACTTATCAAGCTATGTGAGGAAACTGGTTCCAACCACTGTTTCTAATTAGTGTCTGTATATCTATATCTACTGTGACACTCAATGGAATTCAGACTCCTGTATATCAGCCTAGATTCTGAGCGAGACTTTGGGGTCTCAGCTCTCATGTGGCTGCAGAAAGTGGAAATTTTCCTGGAGACGAGCCTTTCCTATACATATTGCAGCAAAGGTTGAAAGTGGAGGTGTCTCTTATAGGAATAAGTCAAATATAGCCTCAAGATCCACTTTTGTTTCTACACTTAAAAGAAAGCCATCCAATTAAGACTGACTGGTTTGAAGGCAAGGTGAAATAGTGGAGATGTTGTTAAGCGATAAATGACGTACAACTGCAAATGTATCTGAACTGTTTATCCACCCTTCAAACATCATTTGTCTCCTCTTTGGGACAGGGAACATGTCTTTGTTTGTGGTTGTACAGCACCTTGCTGAATAAAGAGACATCCTTTCAGAGGCATCTAGGTACCATTGAATTAGTATTGTGTAATAAATTGATAATTACGTAAGAACATAGGAAATGCCACTGCCACACAGTGATCACTTAGTCCAGAATACTTGTAGTGAACAAATGCTTCAGAGAGACATTCCAGAAGCCCTTTAGCAAACAAATATGAAATAACCTTCTCATTGTGGAAAAATTCCTTAACTCTTGTCAGTTATTATTACTTGTATTACCATACCGTCTACGAGCCCTAGACACATACCAGTACACACATCAGTGTGTTAAGCACTGTGCAAAGACTAAAAACAAATGTTCTCATTATCTACATAATTACCTAACCCTTTTGTTAATCCTATTGAACACTTAGCCTCAATAATACTTTGTGCCAATGACTTCCACACAATGCATAAAAAGTTAATTTCCTTTTATCAGTTTTAAGTTTATTATCTTTCAATTTCTTTGATGTCCCCATGAGCAGTTGTGAAACCTAACTTTTCTTTAAGACCTAAAATGCATAAAAGAGGTCTCAAACTGTGGTTGCAATCTTCCAGGTCTACGTCTTCAGGTGTGAAGACTGACTTGATCACAAGCTTCTCTTCTGTGCACCAACATAAAACTACCCATTTTGCATGGGAATATTCAGTGTTTACCCACAATTCAAAGTTTCTGCAGCACCAGTCTGACACGGAAAATTAGTTGTACAAAGTTAGACATAGCCAGGTAGACGCAATGCTAAAGGTTGGAATGAAGCTTCTTTACACGTTTAACATGAGTTGCAAAAGCATTCTCATTTACCCACTATGCTGTGTTACTGAATGCTTTTGTAAAACACCACAATATTAAAACTAGAACTTTAATCTTAAAATCTATTTAAAGATTTTAAAATCTATATAAAAAAAAATCTATTGATGGATGACTTTAGAGTCCCCTTTTCTTGAAGTTTAATCTTTGGTTTGGCCTAATCCTTTAACTCATGACGCCACCTCTTTTAGATGCACTAGTGATCTTTTCTTCACACTTCTTGCTCCAAATGCCACACTGGTATCTGGCTCACGCTGTTCCTTCTAGCTCCTCCTAACATTAGTTTTCCTGCTTTCAGTATAAAATCAACTCTTCCATCTGCCTCATATTGCCCATCGTAGGACTTGATCCCCCATTCTCACATTTCTCTTATTCCAAACCCTTACCCTTGTCCTGCAGAACTTCATCGACCATCTTGATGACCCTTCCAACTCAGCTACCTTTTTCCTCCTCCTGCTATAGGCCAATCCCCAGTCACTTCCACAAAACACTTCTTTGATCTTTCATTTTGAGTTCCTTCTCTGAGCGCCAGTATCTTTATTAGTATCATTTCCATCTCTCCTTTTCTTCCCATCTCAACTCCTGCACCTAGAAACTCCAACAAATGACACTTCTCTGAAATGTTCTCCAGAATCTCTTTATTCCTCCATCTCTGCTCATATTCTTGCCTTCCTCATACCCTCTAGTATCTCGAGAGATCTTTTACCATCATCTTCAGTATCCTCCATCCCCATAAAACATTAATATGTGATCTGTTTTCCTTGTGTAAGTTCTAGGAACAGCAGATAGAAAACTATGGAGTTCCTACAATACAAAAACTAAGTGTATCATTAAAACCCTTGAGAAACGTATATAAAAGCAAAGAACAAAACTAATGAAAAAGCATGGGGCTGGGAGAAAAAGGTTGCATGAAAGTGTTCTGTTTTACATGGAAGAGATGTTAAGATACAGGGGAGACAAGCCTTCTGGCTGGGAAGAAGCAGTAAAATAGAAGAGCTCATTACACACTTCACAGTGCAGTCCAAAATTTCTACAACATATAATAAACCTTTGAATTTCAAAATATGACAGAATATGTGTGTTTATAATATATGTAGACTTATGTTCTGATCTAGCTGTGTAAGGTTTTAGGTCTAAAGCCACAAAATACTTTAGCTTTGGAGTGTAAGCTGTATTTATGACTTCTATTTTTTTGATATACTAGTTAACATCTGGTTTAACAGTTCTTGATAACACGTTAATTTAGGCAAAAAGAGGACTATAAGTGTATAAGAATGCAGTCAGTATATGAAATTTACATTGTATTATTTGGTACTAATTTGTATATATTAAGTATAATACTTACTAATATATACAAATTAGTACCAAATAATACAAGGGTTGGGCCGGATGACAGGGTTGGGCCGGATGGCTACAGGAGAGTAATAGAAGGCAGATATATTAGCTCCAGGTTAAGTAGATCTCTTTTCCGTGGGTAAGGTAACAGGGAAGGTTCTAGAACAATCAGGAACCTTCTGGAGACAATTAAGACAGACAGGCTGATTAGAACACCTGCAGCCAATCAAGAAGCTGCTAGAATCAATTAAGGCAGGCTAATCAGGGCACCTGGGTTTAAAAAGAAGCTCACTTCAGTTTGTGGTGCACATGTAAGGAGCTGCGAGCGAGAACAGGAGTACAAGCATTATCAGACACCAGGAGGAAGGTCCTATGGTGAGGATAAAGAAGTTGTTGGGAGGAGGCTATGGGGAAGTAGCCCAAAGAGTTGTAGCTGTCGCACAGCTGTTCCAGGAGGCACTCTAGACAGCTGCATTCCACAGGGCCCTGGGCTGGAATCCGGAGTAGAGGGCAGGCCCGGGTTCCCCCTAAACCTCCCAACTCCTGGTCAGACAGAGGAGGAGTTGATCTGGACTGTGGGTTCACGAAAACGGCCAAACTGAGGGCTGCCGTGAAGCTCCAAGGCAAGCAAATCTGCCAATAAGCACAAGACCCACCAGGGTAGAGGAGAAACTTTGTCACAATACACACACATATGAGAATCTGATACTGTAAATATGTAATATGATTTTGATCATGCTTGCTGCTTTTTATAGATATTTTAGTCATGAAATCTTAAAAGTTAATTAATTACAAGTTTCAACCATAGAAAGTAAAAAAAATTCAAGTAAATAAGCACTAAAACTGATTAGATTATCTGGCTACTTGCCATGCAGACTAAGGGACAGATTCTTATCTCAGATACAGGGTAATTACTGTGCATCACAGAGTCTGCCACTGTGCTTGCAGATGTACAGAACATGCAGTCACCAATATCAAAAGAAAGGGTACATACCACAGAGCTGAAATTATGGTTCTAAATATGCCTATGACTAAATTCTATTAATGTTTTGTGTATGTGGGTTAGTTCACCCTACAAATGCTCAAAATGAAGATTATGGATTAGTCGTCTACAGAATGTTCATTTTAAAAAGTAAAGTAGTGTTTGTTATTGGTATAAAACACCTTCCTTTCTGATTCAGCATACTTAATGGCCAAACAGCACTTCCACGTTAAAGTTTGTGTACTCAAGAACCCGTAAATTAACAGCAGTCATATGAACACTCTGTGGAAGAGAAAAGGAGATTGAGAGACTACATAAACTATAAATTACTTAACTTTGAAACATGTTCAATTTTAGAATATGTTTTAAAACGAACTCTAATGGTATACACAAATTTGATACCCATTGGTTAGTTTTACCAGTAAGATGATTATTTTACAGAAGACGAGGCTAGGCATTTCATAGGAAATGATATAAAAGCTGACCAGAAGAACTCAAAATTTAAATGATGGATTTGAGAGACAGACAGACAAGGGAAGATAAAATCCAGAAGAAGAGAGGAAGGATATGGGAAAATATAAATTAATGACTTCTCAGGTTGTATTTCTTGTGGGCTTGCCTCCCCCTCCCAAATTTTTGAAGTTTACATTTAAAGTTCAGACTTTTGCGGGGTAGGGGCAGTGCTGCACAGGGATTTGTGAAGTGGAATGATTTGAATGAGGCAAGCAGGGGATGTCTTATAAACACATTTGGAAATGTTTACTAAATATAAGGGGCAGCATGGAAGAAAACAGAGGTTTGTGGAAAAGGTGGAACTGAGTCTGATTTCTCTGGTGGAGCACAAAGACTAGGGGAAAAATGCACAAGAAGGCCAGGTCAGAGGCATAAGTTGTTCTATTAATATTATTCATAAAAGCCCATAGGTAAATATTTATATAGTTTGCCCATCTTTCAGATACTGTACATAAAATGGATTAAGTTCTCAAATGCCATTGCTAAAAGAAAAGATGCCACAATGCATTCATGGATCTCAATGGAATCTTTCTAATTTCTGAACTTTCTACTAATGAAGTGATTGGAAAGGAGGAGTTTCTTGCCTAAAAAAATCCTTCGACCCAAAATAAATTGTTAAATAGGAGACTAATGCAGTAACAGCATAACTTATTTAGTATTCCAGTTCTTTACTGTGTTTAATATTTTTCTAGCTGCTCAGCCTCTCAAATAAATCTGTTTCAGGCTATATGTAGATAAATATAGCCAGAGTGTAGATTTAGATTTTTTCCACTAGCAAATATCAGCAAGTGCCCAGTGTCATACAAAGATTCCCAAAAGAAAAATGCATCTATGTTTTAACATTTCATATTAATTTAGGCTACAGATTGCTGTACCAAAAAGTTACAAACATTTCTACCCCGTTAAAAAAAAATCATTCTGATATCATTTTGAATAAATGCTAGTAAACAGAGCCACTAATTAATTTTAAAGTTCTAGATTTTTCTTCTTTGGGTGAACGGGGAAAATGAAGCAGTTTCTTATGAAAGTAAGGCACTGGTAGCATTGGTTCGAACAAGATGCTCAAGTTTCCTTACGCAGCTGTGCTATACACCTCAGTGCAGATTTGCAACACAACATCCCTATCACAATTCTAAGCCTAAACTGCTAATTGCACCAAGCAGTGTCCAGAATTTTAAGATACGAAAAAGTGTCCAAAGGGGATAACCTGTGGGGGGAAGAAACTCAGAAAAGATATGTGAGATGAAAGGGCAAGCTAATACACAAAGAACTACAGACAGCAACAATACAGATCACTACAAAATTAATCATTCATATTAATGATGAGAATTCAGTTTGCAAAACCATTTTCTTCTGCAAGTCTAAAGAAAAAGCCATGATGCAGTTGCAAAAGAAATTCCAGGGAGGATAAACAACCATATTCAGTTAAAATAACATATAAAAGCAATCCACTCTGGCAATAACAGAAGGTGGAGAATCATAGAATATCAAGGTTGGAAGGGACCACAGGAGGTCATCTAGTCCAACCCCCTGCTCAAAGCAGGACCAATCCCCAATTAAATCATCCCAGCCAGGGCTTTGTCAAGCCTGACCTTAAAAACGTCTAAGGAAGGAGATTCCACCACCTCCCTAGGTAACGCATTCCAGTGTTTCACCACCCTCTTAGTGAAAAAGTTTTTCCTAATGTCCATCCTAAACCTCCCCCACTGCAACTTGAGACCATTACTCCTTGTTCTGTCATCTGCTCGCACTGAGAACGGTCTAGAGCCATCCTCTTTGGAACCCCCTTTCAGGTAGTTGAAAGGAGCTATCAAATCCCCCCTCATTCTTCTCTTCCGTAGACTAAACATCCCCAGTTCCCTCAGCCTCTCCTCATAAGTCATGTGTTCCAGTCCCCTAATCATTTTTGTTGCCCTCCCCTGGACTCTTTCCAATTTTTCCACATCCTTCTTGTAGTGTGGGGCCCAAAACTGGACACAGTACTCCAGATGAGGCCTCACCAATGTCGAATAGAGGGGAACGATCACGTCCCTCGATCTGCTCACTATGCCCCTACTTATACATCCCAAAATGCCATTGGCCTTCTTGGCAACAAGGGCACACTGTTGACTCATATCCAGCTTCTCGTCCACTGTCACCCCTAGGTCCTTTTCTGCAGAACTGCTGCCGAGCCATTCGGTCCCTAGTCTGTAGCAGTGCATTGGATTCTTTCGTCCTAAGTGCAGGACCTGCACTTATCCTTGTTGAACCTCATCAGATTTCTTTTGTCCCAATCCTCCATTTTGTCTAGGTCCCTCTGTATCCTATCCTTACCTGCCACCATATCTACCACTCCTCCTAGTTTAGTATCATCCGCAAAATTTGCTGAGACTGCAATCCACACCATCCTCCAGATCATTTATGAAGATATTGAACAAAACCAGCCCCTGGACCGACCATTGGGGCACTCCACTTGATACCGGCTGCCAACTAGACATGGAGCCATTGATCACTACCCGCTGAGCCCAACAATCTAGCCAGCTTTCTATCCACCTTATAGTCCATTCATCCAGCCCATACTACTTTAACTTGCTGGCAAGAATACTGTGGGGAGACCGGGTCAAAAGCTTTGCTAAAGTCAAGGAACAACACGTCCACTGCTTTCCCTTCATCCACAGAACCAGTTATCTCGTCACAGATGGCAATTAGATTAGTCAGGCATGACTTGCCCTTGGTGAATCCATGCTGACTGTTCCTGATCACTTTCCTCTCCTCTTCCTTGAGGACCTGCTGCATGATTTTTCCAGGGACTGAGGTGAGGCTGACTGGCCTGTAGTTCCCAGGATGCTCCTCCTTCCCTTTTTTAAAGATGGGCACTACATTAAGCCTTTTTCCAGTTGTCTGGGACCTCCCGCGATGAGTTTTCAGAGATAATGGCCAATGGCTCTGCAATCACATCCGTCAACTCCTTTAGCACTCTCGGATGCAGCGCATCCGGCCCCATGGACTTGTGCTCATCCAGCTTTTCTAAATAGTCCTGAACCACTTCTTTCTCCACAGATGGCTGGTCGCCTCCTCCTCATGCTATGCTCCCCAGTGCAGTAGTCTGGGAGCTGACCTTGTTCGTGAAGACGGAGGCAAAAAAAAGCATTGAGGTCGTTAGCTTTTTCCACATCCTCTGTCACTAGGTTGCCTCCCTCATTCAGTAAGGGGCCCACACTTTCCTTGACTTTCTTCTTGTTGCTAACATACCTGAAGAAACCCTTCTTGTTACTCTTAACATCTCTTGCTAGCTGCAACTCCAGGTGTGATTTGGCCTTCCTGATTTCACTCCTGCATGCCCGAGCAATATTTTTATACTCATCCCTGGTCATTTGTCCAATCTTCCACTTCTTGTAAGCTTCTTTTTTGTATTTAAGATCAGTAAGGATTTCACTGTTAAGCCAAGCTGGTTGCCTGCCACATTTACTATTCTTTCTACACATCGGGATGGTTTGTCCCTGTAATCTCAATAAGGATTCTTTAAAATACAGCCAGCTCTCCTGGACTCCTTTCCCCCTCATGTTATTCTCCCAGGGGATCTTGGGCATCAGTTCCCTGAAGGAGTCAAAGTCTGCTTTTCTGAAGTCCAGGGTCCATATTCTGCTGCTTTCCTTTCTTCCTTGTGTCAGGATCCTGAACAGCTGTCTCCTTTTCTGTATTCAAATGATTAGCACTTTAAATGTCCAAGACCTGAAAGGTCTACTTAAATTCAAGCCCCCACATAGGCCTGCAAAAGTCCATGGACTAGTTTAGACCCACAGGCTACTGCACAAGAAACCACTGAAATTCATAACAAGTGCCACAGATCCAGATCCCACTGACACTGAAGGAGGGCTGATGTCCATTTACTCAACCCCCACCCCTCCCCGCAAAGCACTGGAAGAGCCCACCCCTCAAACAGTGCCCCCTTTATCAGATACAAACTGAACTATTTATAAACTATGCCCCTGTCATAAAGGGAAGGGTAACCACCTTTCTGTATACAGAACTATAAAAGCCTTCCTGGCCAGAGACAAAACCCTTTCACCTGTAAAGGGTTAAGAAGCTAAGATAACCTCTCTGGCACCTGACCAAAATGACCAATGAGGAGACAAGATACTTTCAAAGCCGGGGGGTGGGGGGACGGGACAACAAAGGGTCTGTCTGTGTGATGCTTTTGCTGGGAACAGATCAGGAATGCTCTTCATAACTCCTTAAATTAGTAAGTAATCTAGCTAGAAATGCATTAGATTTTTGTTTAATGGCTGGCAAAATAGGTGTGCTGAATGGAATGTATATTCCTGTTTTTGTGTCTTTTTGTAAGTTAAGGTTTTGCCTAGAGGGATTCCCTATGTTTTGAACCTGATTACCCTGTAAGGTATTTACCATCCTGATTTTACAGAAGTTATTCCTTTACTTTTTCTTTAAAATTCTTCTTTTAAGAACCTGATTGCTTTTTCATTGTGCTAAGATCCAAGGGTTTGGGTCTGTGTTCACCTATGCAAATTGGTGAGGATTTTTATCAAGCCTTCCCCAGGAAAGGGGTGTAGGGCTTGGGGGGGAAGATGTCTGCAAGTGGGCTCTTTCCCTGTTCTTTGTTTAACACACTTGCTGGTGGCAGCATAGGGTTCAAGGACAAGGCAAAGTTTGTACCTTGACGAAGTTTTTAACCTAAGCTGGTAAGAATAAGCTTAGGGGGTCTTTCATGCAGGTCCCCACATCTGTACCCTAGAGTTCAGGGGAAGGAACCTTGACAGCCCCTAACCACCCAAAGTCCCAGTGCTCCTGCGAACCAAAATCAGTGCAACATATACATGATCACCTAGAGCGGAACATAACCTTACCTACCAAGAGAAATCAAATCACTGAACTGAGTCCTATTTTTTAAAATGGGCAGCTCTGGCCACCAGCCAATCACAGCACACCTGGGAGGATCTCTTAACTGCCATTTACCAAGTGCTGCTCAAGGGTGAGTGTCGCCTTAGCATGGACCCACAGTCTGGCACTGGCTGGTAAGACTGGCAGCCCTTGTTGCTTGTACAGGCAATTATGTGAACTGGATCACATTTCTAAACAGACCACCATTCACTATTAAACAAATCACTATTACCAAATAAAAAATGAACTAGGCGAAGTCAACATCATGTTTCATGCTAATCTGAAATTACACTCTGCAGTATGACACTGGTAGCTCACTTCTATGCTTCCAGTAGGGTCAGTATTTCAATACTTGCAGACTGCAATCAGAGACACCAAAATCATCTTCTAAAACATCAAAAATTCTTCTTTGAAATTAACTTTTCCAACTGATGTGATGCAGTAGAGTTGAGTGCTGGGAATCAGGACTTCAGGGAGCTAATCTTGCTCAGCTATTAATTTATGGTGTGATTTTAGGCAAGTCACTTCACTTATTTTAGAGTGACCAAGGCACAGTGACATTTACTACTCTTTACCTACCTCAGTGACATGGATACTATGAGGTTAACATTGGTAACATCTTTAAAATCTGCACACTTAAGTACAAAGTATTATTAACCATTGAGTGTAAAAGCTATCCTGGGTTTTGAAATGTGAATATCAGACCATTTATGGATTAGCTGGCTCTACACAATTGTTCCATGCTGCCATAAAAATTCCAGGGGTGATATACAGTACTTACAGTCAGAAACAATATCCTTTGTTAGGAGAATGGCATTTCCATTTTTTTTGAGAGGGGAGTAGGAATGGATGGAGGGACAGGAGTATATAAACAGAGCAACCAACAGGAGTGCTAATATGGATAAAGTAAGCAAGCATGAGCAGAGTTAGACCCACTGAGTGAGGGGACTGCAGTTTCTACACACACAGTGGAGACATCTGTACTTAGAAGGGATTCAGTGCTAGATGCGGGTGGGAGTGCAGGAGCTGCCAGGAAAGAGCAGTTTTGAATCCCACCAGATTATGCTGCCTGGGAGGTGCACCAATCAGCACATTTCATTGGTGCCCTATTGATCAGGCCCTGTCCTGTTAGCACCGTTCACTTTTATGGTGCATTGGTGTGTTCCAGACTGCCCTTTGGAGTAAAGGCGGGGGTGGGAGGTGGGCAAAGAGGGGGCACAATACAAACAGCCTGCATCACTGTGACCCCTCCCCATGATCTCATTCCATATGGAGTTTCTACTGCTGGGCCTTGCAGCTCCAATTCTGTGCGGTTCTACCTGTGGAAATTTGAAACAGAGTTCAGCCATTACAGTCTAAAGAGCAAAGTGCATATTACTCAGTGCCCAATAGGTATGTCAAAGGACAGAATCTTTGGTTGAATGAATGGATAAGAGGTGCATCACTAAATTAGATTACAAACACACACCCCTTACTAAAAAAAATACTACTTGCTTGAACACACAGGTTTCCCTTACTAAAAGTCAATTAAATATTTTTCTACAAGTTTAAGTATAAATATCTGGTGTTACTGATTTTTTTTAATTAGATCCTTGACATCACTTGGAAGAAATTCCTTCCAAAAATATTTAAAGTCCCTTACAATTCCTACAAAATGCAGTCATGGTAAGATAGATATTGCACCTTGGCTTAACCATAGCCCAACTCTTTGTAGCAAAAGAGTCCTTGTCATATTCAAAGTGGCTTTCTCCCAAGAGCAACCTTAAAGGAAGGGAAGAAAAAAAGATGGGGGCAAGGAAGGGTGCTTTTAAATCTTGCAGCTGAAAGCTCTCCATCAAATACCATTTTATTATTAGCATAAAAACAGTGAACTGGTATCAAAAATAAGTTTGGTATGGTTTCTTTTAAAAGTGTACTTATTAAACATGGTAGAGAATCATAAGACTAAGTTATTCCACTACAGCAAGCCCTGTTTTAAATTATTAGATCATGAGTTTTTTCTGTTTAACCATTCTTTCAAGATGTGATAAACTAATGATAACATTTTAAATAATAGTGAACTTCACACACAAACCAGCTATTATATTTCAACAGAGGCTTGACAGGCTGCTGGATGATATAAATTCACTGCATGTTAAGAAGGCACTATCTTCAGGTTACACATCTAAAACCTCAGACAAACTGCACAATAATTTTTTAATCAGAGCCACTCACTGGAGACTCCTGCTTTTTAAAACAGGACCACACTTGCTGGGCCTTGAAGGATAGTGCCAGAAGTTGAGAAGGACCACATAATTAAGGTGATATTTGTTTCCCCACTCACTCTTTCAAGACCAAGAGTTTTGGATCCAGACTAAAGGATGCCAAGGTTCCCCAAAGCAAAAAAAATCAAATTGGTTGATATCGCAGAGTTGGGGGCTAATGAATATTGTGCTTGGACCAATACCTTAAAATACTGTAAATGTTCCCTGGTTGCCACACAAATTACATAGGGGTCATCCTGAGACAGAAAAATACCTGCTTGTTGATATCAGTAGCTCTGATTTTTCCAGCCTTCCTTGTCTCAAATTATTAACCATAGTTAATTAAGTAACAAGGGGAGGTGTTTTCCTCTTTTCATGATGCTTTTTAGTGGTGTAGATACTGGGACTTGGTATCTGCAAGTGGCAGCTCCACTGACCACAATTTCTCCCTCATATCAAATGTGCATTGATGTGGTGAAGTGGGCTGCCTTTCAGTACTTTCTACAGCGATAGCACTCCCGGGACTTGAGTTATGGCATAACCTTTCATCACTCTTTCTTTTGCAACTATTGTTGCAAGGGGGTCACTCATGAACATTCATTTCCTATTATGATTATAAGCATTACGCAGCCCCAAGAGCTCCACCCATGGACCAGGACCACATTGTACTAGACTCTGTACAAACACAGGACAAAAAGATGGGCCCGCCCCAAAGATGGCAGAAGTATTTCAGAATGGGACTGCTGTGTCTTTTAGCGAGTCAGTCCTTGGACACAGAAGCTGGCATTTCTGGATGCTTTGCTCAAATCTCAGGCATCTGTCTGGGAATAGGATTTGTTATGAAAAATGCAGTGGGAAGAGGAAGGAACTAGGGATGAAAGATTATGTTCAGACATGGGAGCTACACAAGCCTATCCTCCCAGAGTAAAGCTGGGATCGAAGGATTGCAGCAGGTAGCTCTACAATTCTATTAATTGGGGGCACTCTGTTAAGAAACACTGTTGTAATTTAGCAGTGATCAGAGGAAACAGCAGATGCTGAGAAATCTTTACTGGGTTTTTCCCAACAAAAGTCACAATCAGTGGCCTTCCAGCCAGTGCCCATGTCAGGGTTTCACTGATGCCATCACATGATAACAGCAGCAATTAACCCAAGAATTTAAAATCACTTTTCCAGAATAACTATTTTTTAATAAGTACCTGATGTGGGGTTATTTGGATTTTTTTTTTTTTTTAAAAGAAAAAACGAGGGCATGGTGGTGCTCAGATACTATTTCTTTTGTCCACGTTGTCTTCTCAACATCTCTTCCCCAATAAAATAATAAATCGGACTGTAGAAATTCCAAACATTTCAGTCACTTAGAGTGGAATCTTTTCAAAAGTTTGTCACCAAACAGACATGTGATGCAAGCCAACCTAGTGCCTCAGCCAGTGGATTTGCAACTACATTCAAATCCTGGATTTAGTGGCCATTTACAGGACTTCTGCTCCCTATACAGGTATCTAAAAAAACAGCATGTGCTGTTTCAACTCCCCAGCAGAACCATTTGATCAGCCCTCACAATGGCAAGGATAACAATATATGCTTTCACCTTCACATCCAGAGTGAAACATTTCAAAAATACATTTCAAAACTCAAATACATTTAATAGATACATAAAATAGCCAATAAAAACAATTAAAATATCTTTAAAAATTACAGCTCATAAGAAATGCCAACAAATTCAGCTGCTCTGTAGACGAAGTACAAATATGTCTTGTACCAGAAATTGCATAAAAAGCATTAGAATTTAGAGCCTTGCTAATCTATACAAAACACAGAAATTGGTCAGCACAAAAGGAAAGGTTACCTTAAGTTAGCTACACACAACAGCATGACTTAAACTATCACACATGTTTCAGATCCATCTGAGATGTTACATGTCACATGAAGCTCAATTTTAGGTTCCTAAAGACCTTGAGTCTAAATAGGGATACAGTGTCACTGAAAGATGTAGACCACACCAGGGGTGAAAGGGATATAGAAGACTATAGTGAAAGTATAATGACAGGTTTCAGAGTAGCAGCTGTGTTAGCCTGTATCCGCAAAAAAAACAGTCACCTTAGTCACCTCAGAGACTAACAAATTTATTAGAGCATAAGCTTTCGTGGGCTACAGCCCATTTCATCGGATGCATAGAATGAACATAGTAAGAAGATACACGCATACAGAGAAAGTGGATTTGTTAGTCTCTAAGGTGCCACAAGTACTCTTTTTTTGATAGTGAAAGTAGTACAGAAAATGAATACATCTTTGAATATAATGGGCCATATTCTCAAGAAAACACTTTTACTCAACATAAACTGACAGGTTCCAAATTCTTTTTGTTCTGGAATACAGAAATAACCTAAGAGACAACTGGTGATGTGAAATACGTCTTAACACCAAAACTACTTGGAAGAGAACACAACAGACTGATCAGTATTATCCTGAAAGAGTCTAAGGAATAGAAATGGGAGTCTCATACATAAGCTACTTTTTTATAACAAACTGCCAGATTTTTTTACAAAGTCAAAATGGCTTGAAAGCTATGTGCAAGGTCTTCACTGCAATATAGTATGTTACCTGGAAGTGCCATTTTAAAGCAAGGCTGAGAGGTATATTCCACAGACCAACTAACATTAAACATGGGGGCAACAGAGGCAGTTTCCTTAAAAAAGAAATCCTTACTAACAGATTTGTGCTAGCTTAGATTTTAGGAGATCATACCTAGGCTAATGCCTAGATTTCATGGACTTGTTCTAAATATTCTTTATGTAAAAAAGAGTCCATCTGACCTGTTATGACCTCTACAAAATGTATATTTTTAAAAACACTTTAAAATACACAAATAGTGGCACACAGTGTCCACTTAAGAGGTGGGTGGTTTTTTTCTAGTTATACCAAAAGTCAGGCTTGGCAAAAGACATTTCTAATCTTTAATAAATTGCTGTGCATTAGAGCTAGTTAAGAAACAGAAGGGAAAAATTTATCCATTCCCCACTTTAGAATTTCAAAGCGTTTGAAATTGACCAGCACTTTTCTTTATTTAATATTGTTTTACCTGTCAAAGTAAGTGATTTGATGAACAGTGAAAGGCTGTCTATCTTCACCATAGCGTCTGCAATAGGATTTTTATCTGTTGCCAAGGTGTTATTTTGTAGCTTTTCACAGCACTAATGCGTGAAATAGTAGTTTTTATTACATTAACAAGAATAGAGTTAATAATTTTGAGCTTTCTTCTATGAACTAGTTTACACAACATTCCAAAATAGAAAAATCAGTTTTAATTATATTTCATTGATAATCTAAACAGTACTTCACCTTCAAAATATTCAGGTTTGTAAGGTATGTTCTACATTATTATATATATATCACATCATCATCCTCAGCGATGAATACAAGGATTTCAATTTCTTCACTCCACTGAGAGTAATTTTAACATTCTTTAAGGAGCAACAAATTTTGGAAGGACTTCAGACCAACTCCACGGACCTCAAAGGATTTACAGTAGTATAACAGAACCAGACCCTGTGCTTTTAAAGTAGATGGCGAAAATGTTAGACTGCTCATATTTTTGCATCTCAAACTAGAAAAAAAATTGATCATTCCTATTTTGGAGTAAAACTACATTGGAGCTACATACTAGAGAAATGTCAATGATCACAAATGTTGCCTTCCCACAGCCTCAGGAGGTTGGGGCGGAGGAGCTTTGTCTGGATGAGCATGGAAAGAAAACTCTTAGCCCCTTTAAGAATTGTGCTCCTGCCCCCTTGTGGCCTGGAAGAGATGAGCACTGTGGCTGATTGTTGCAATGTAAGTCTGTTGGCTCCCCCACAACCAAGGGGAAGGCATAAGAAGCCCTTCACCCTGCCTAGAGACACCATTCTGTGCTAGAAGAAAAGTTCCCTCTTTGAGATTAGAGTAGAGCTGGGATTGGGGGCCTTGCTGTGCATCATGCTAGTTGCATTTTGGGGGCTGGGAAGGAATTTTTCCTTAACTGCATGGTTGACCTGGTAGTATGGTGTGTCGGTGGGTTTTTTTTTTTTTCCCTCCAGAGTAGCAGCCGTGTTAGTCTGTATTTGCAAAAAGAAAAGGAGTACTAGTGGCACCTTAGAGACTAACCAATTTATTTGAGCATAAGCTTTCGTGAGCTACAGCTCACTTCATCGGATGCATTCAGTGGAAAATACAGTGAGAATTTTTTGTTTGTTTTTGCTGTCTTTCTTTCAGCAGCCCAGGCAGTGGTGGATGTTAGGTTGTGAAATTCATGTCCCAACGTGGCAGGTACCCAGTGCAAGGTACTCAATAGAGGATTCAGTTTCCTGATAAACTAGACTTGGTAGAGGACTACAAGAAAGCATCTACTAAAAAAAGGCAGGAAATGGAAATGGAGCTCATAATATCTGGTGTGGTGAGGAGACAAACTTTTCCCTACCCTCTTAACCCTCCTAATATGTGGAGGGTAGTAGGGTCCCAGCAATGGTTCTGGGACTAAGTTATCAAGGTGAGGGGCTGATGGCAGCCCTCCACGAGATGGAACAGATTTCTAAGGATGGATGGCCTGCACTGGATGAGTTATTGCCAGACAGTTCCAGATGTGTTACTTTAATAGAGTTGCAGGCTAGTTAAACTACACTCGAGTCTTGTCCTTCCTGCACCCTCCAAGACAGAGTCTAGTGATTTCAGGGTACTTACTATCCCATAGGCTAATGTTCCAAGGGTGGTTGTGGTGGCCACAGTGCTACTCCTAAAACATTTTACAAACTAGTATGAAAGTTAATTATCTGTGGTGTTCTCTCTTCACCTCGCTTATAAAATGTTCAACAGTTTACTGCCACTAAGAGGATCATGTTCACCCAAGAACAGTATACTTTAGAGTAAACCTGTATAACTGAAGTCCAGCTGCATGTCTCCACATACTTTAAATATTAAACTATTATATAAAGTGTTATATAAAGTGTTTTTCCATGGAGAAGTAAAAACATGAGTAAAAAAATTCAAACACTAGAAATAACCTTGAATTTCAATATTAAAATCCTACTGAACATTCATGTTCTTGAATACACTTGTAGATTTTAAACTTGGATTCCACTTGCTATATTTCTTTTATAGATTTAAGAAATTTTACAATTAAATGACTTATGTTCATAAAAAGAGAACTACCATTCAGTAGAAAATGTGAATAGCTATCTCTAAGTACTAAGACCAAAACTCTCAAACTTGCTGCCTCAAGCAAGCACCTGAAAACATATGTAGTTCTGAATCAGAATCTATCCTGTGCCAACAGACACTGCTTAGCGCACAAATCAGGCTCTATCATTCCTGTCTATCCTGAGCCACTCTTTGCATGTCTTTCATATTTTTAAGTCTCATAAGTTTTCAGTCTCTGAGCAGTGTTTGGAGGCATTCTGTCTACCCCTTTTGTGAGTTGGGCAGCTGCTCAAATCCCCTTGAAGTCATATGAACTGGGGTGCTCTTATTTTGTTGTTTGGGGGCAGGAAATGGCTTTAGTTTTTCCACCAACAGAGAAGATTATTATAACAGTTTCTAGCTCAACAAATCTTTACAAACAGTAACAAGCTACTGTTCTTGATTACAGTTCCCAACTTTCCATGTTTCTTGTTTTTCTGAACACCCCCCACCCCTTCACTTAATGGTATTTTATAATCATCTTCTGACTGACATTTTTATTATCTACTCCTCTTCAAAATCCAATGCATGTTATTTCTAAAACCTCTGATGTGTCAGTCTAAAATCTTAAAATATCCCATTATAAATTTTACACAGAACCCTGAAAGGCATTTTTCCCCACAACAGAAATAAAAATATAGGGATGTGAAAGCACACACTTCTAGCAAAGTAGAGCATCAGCAAGTCGACAATAGATTTTTATATCACGACTTTTTGACATAAATACATATTACGAGCAGAGAAGTGCCTACTCATTTCATACAAGCAACATATCAAAACAAAAAAGATGAGATAACAAGAAGATGCTCTGAATTTTGTGATATGCTAAGGTAAACAAAACTAATAGAACTGAGTCAAACAGTGGTGATACACAATTTTATTTATTTATTTATTTTTAAACTTTTTGAATGCAGGGGTTCTCAGGACAAATTGGTTGTTGGCTTCAGAGTGTGGCCACCAACTCTTGCAGGTGGCTGCTCTGACAATTTTTCCTAAAATACTTAATTAACTTTAGGAAAAACAAATAAATATGCACATATACATGTTCAAATCAGTGTAAATTTATTGCTAGCTAGTAAGTCTGTTGTAAAAAGTGATTAACAAACATACAAGTATCACTTTTCACAGCAGCCTTACTTAGCCCTGGCAAACCTGGGGACAAATTAAGCCCTGGATTGGGGTTCAGGAGAGGCAACGGGGGCCAGATGCGATGGGGGGGATTGTTTAGGGGCAGGGGAGGCAGCGGGAGGCTGTAGCCTGAAGCCCCGCTTTGAGAGCCCAAAGCCCCACGGCTGGCAGATGGAGCCTGAAGCAATGTGGCTGGAGCCTGAAGCCCCACCGCCAGAGCCTGCCACCCCACTACGCCAGGCCTGAAGCCCAAAGCCTGAGCCCCACCACCCTGGGAAGGTGGGGGAACTCACCAGCTGCCTGATCCTCCACCATTGTCTCCAGCAGTCTCCAGAGGTGGACCCAACCCCTGCTGACACCCAGCCCCAGCAAACACAAAGGCTGTGCAACCAGGAGCAACAGGGAGGGAGAGGGGCACTATTTTCCTCTACCATAAAGGCTAGAATATTTTTCCTTAATTAAATGAAAGTGAGGATTCCAGAGCAAAAGAAGGAACCCATGGGGGAAGAGTACCCGCTCTCAGACCTTGCATTATTTGGGCCATTCCACCCACTCTTACAAGTCCCTGGAAGTGGAAATGCCAACCTAACAAAGCAGGACTGTGGATTATCTGATTTTTAAAAGGAATATTTATCAATATTTGATTGATTTTTAAAACAAATATTTGCCAAATTGCATTTGACTGAATTTCTAGAACTTTAAATATGGAACATGAAACTTAGTTTATGCAGTTGAATTTACCACCATTCCCACCTATTGC
Source organism: Chelonia mydas (assembly GCF_015237465.2). Taxonomy (NCBI): domain Eukaryota; kingdom Metazoa; phylum Chordata; order Testudines; family Cheloniidae; genus Chelonia; species Chelonia mydas. The sequence continues at coordinate 109,294,500 of NC_057852.1, forward strand.
ACATTCCTCTGCATTAATAGAGCTGGAAATAAATTTCCATTCTGGCCCCAACAATAAATTGTATCAGAATGACAACCATAAACCACAGGTTAAGCAGGAGAGCTGGTGTCTGGCTTTTTGGAAGATGTGTACCTCTGTAAGGGACAGAGAGGCACAGAGTGAGTTTGCAGCAGCCGCGCAGCAGGTTAGCGTGGGGACTCTGACCCATTCCCCCAGGTGACCGGAAGAAAGAGGAGGTTATAGATCTATAAGGCAGGCAGGAGAAGCCCTCTTGCCTGGACCAGAGGTATTCTATAGGGAAGGGATACAGTAATCAGACAAATGAATTGGTAAAGTATTTAAAGGAGATTTTTGTTCCAGTAGACACACGGGAGAGGGCTGACCACTCCTATGACTGGCACCATGGATGGCGTGTCTATTAGGCAGGGAAAGGCTATGCCTCCCCAAACAGCCCTGCATGGCCCGCCCACTCTCCCTCTGGAGGCCCCCTCCTGCTGCTAGTGGCTAGTGGACAGGCAGGCTGCTCCTATTCTGGGAAGGGAAGCCTGCTGCTGGAACTGGGACTTGGGGTAGCTGGGCTACCCAGTGCTGGGGGGGCCCTGGCACTGGGGTCACGCTGCCCAGCACTCCACACGCCCACCCAATGCTCTGGGACTGGTGGCTGTGGGGGGGGAAATCTGGGCTTGGGAGGGATAGAGCCTCAGGTGGAAGGGGTAGGCCAGGCCAGGGGCTAGCCTCCCTGAGCCACTACTTCACCCACCATCCATGACTCTCACAGCAGGGAGCCACTTCCCCCACATTATAGCCCACCTGGCTATAACCCTCAATCAAGGGGGGCGGGGGATGGTAAGATCCCAGTAGTGGGTGGGCTGGGGATCTAGATGGGAAAGGGGGAGGGCAGACAGAAGCCCCCCCAGGTATATATTGAAATGATCATGGAATTAGTCATGGCCTAATTAAGTCACACCTAGTGTCTCCTATCCTTTTTCCGGCATAGCTAGACAATGGCTAGTTGGCTGAGGCTCAACCCAGTTGAGGCTCAGTCCAAACAAAAGAAGTGAAATTAGTAAATTGGGGGAGGCAACCAGAGACTATGACAAAGAAAATGTGCTTTTTATTAAGCAGTTCACAACTAAGGAACCTGGCTGGATACCTAGCTGCTGTAGGAGGTTGAGGTCACAGTTGCCAAGAAAGCTCTCCCGCTGCATCCTCAGCGGCTTGCATCTGGTCAGGAAGGTGTGACAGATACTTTTTGATGTGGACCTTGTTACTATTGTCATCAAGATTAAACTGCTGTATCTCTACATGAGGCTTAAATCTATTTGGGAAATTGAAGCTGGAGAAGAATGGTTGTTAAACAGTGAGTTCCACCAAGAATACATATACTAGTGGTCCAGGTCCTCAAGAGCTGCCTACTGCTTTTCAGCTGTTAGTCTAAAAAAATGCACAAAGTTCTAAATAATTAGAGACCTATTTATCTGAGATATCAGGTGTCTCTCTCTCTCTCACTCACTGTGTTGGAGTGTCAGTTACCATCAGTTGAGATATACAAGATGCAGAGCAGAGCATTTGCCCTGAGGTGCCTTGACCTTGAAATTCACCCACATCATTTCCTCAGTCCAAAATAGCCCAAATTTGGAGACGTTCTGGAAAAATAGATGGGCTCATCTGTGTATCCTGTCTTTTTGCGAGGCTTGGGGAGCAATGAGGCCTGGTACATTTGGATAGCGTGGGCAGCTGTTTGACTTTGATTATTTTCTGGCTAGCAATTATTGGTTTTGAGGTCGGGAAGTGGCTGCTGATTTTACTGTTTACTTATTGTTTGAGATACATAGCAAGGACACCTAGAGCTCTGGATGAACGCTTATTTTGCACATAAATTGAAAGAGGAAAACAAAGTGGTCAGCAACAATACCCAATTCCAGTACATAACTATGATAATAGACTGTCAGATTTTCCACTTTCTGAACTCTACTCCATCAGTGTGGTTGCAGCTAATATATAATAACGCTATTTACTCATATAACATATCTGTATTAGGTTTATAGGGTTTCAGTAATGTATAAGGCAGCAACCCAACAACACAGCCTTTAAGAAGGGGGGGAGGGGAGAACAGTTGTGCATTTAGTTTGCTAATTAACAATAACGTCAACATACATTGGCACTAAGATTTTAATAAAAATTGGATTGTAGCTATTTCCTGAGGCTTATATGGTATCTGTAGCATTGCATCACAGCATGGGATATCGGAACAGAGTGGGACTGTTTACCCTGTCAATCACTTGTCAATCCACACAGCTCTCTACAAATACCCCTTGTATTTGAAAGCTGTTTCACCAACTGCAGTAATTACATTTTTAAACACAATGATAGACACATTTTGCAAAACTACTAAATTAAAGCCACTAATATGCACAGGGGAAAAAACTAATGTCATGGTTACACTTCTGCAACTGGAAGAGTTACAGGTTCAAAAGTAAGCTTCCAGTCACTTATTTAAACTGCATATGTTTACATTTAAAAGTACCTCTTCCATTTGTAGAAGCCATTTATTAAAAACCTAATTGAGTGCTTAATTATTTTTTTAGTTTAACTGCAGAACTTTAAAGAAATCAAGTAATTTCACTTCCACCCCGCCCATCCCCCACTCAACTCTTACCAAAGGAAAAATACTCCAGACTTTCATGCCACAGAAACTCAAGGAAGACCTTTTTCAGAGTAGCAGCCGTGTTAGTCTGTATCCGCAAAAAGAAAAGGACTACTTGTGGCACCTTAGAGACTAACAAATTTATTTGAGCATAAGCTGTGAGCTACAGCTCACTTCACTGTAGCTCACGAAAGCTTATGCTCAAATAAATTTGTTAGTCTCTAAGGTGCCACAAGTACTCCTTTTCTTTTTCCAAGGAAGACTGTGAACCTGGTTCTGCACCAAGGATGTAAGATGGAGGACAAAAGGAAGAAGGCCAGAGTCGCCTTCTCCTCCAAAGAGGACTGAGAAGACTAACATCTCAATGTAAAGGAGACTGCGTTTCTGATTAAACTGGTTACCAAAGCAACAAGGTCATGCCAGAACCAGAAGACAGTAAAGAGAAAATGAGACCAAAAAAAACATGGAACATTTCCCTTAAGAAACCAAAGGGGGAAAAAAAGCTTTCATTTAGCCAAGCATCTGGTATGGGTGATAACTAAAGGATGGAAAAAAAATGACTAAACAGGACTTCCCCCTGCCACTGACAAGTTTACGTAAGCGGAAAGTGTCACCACAAATTGTTGCCGCTGTGAATTTATCCGTTAAATTGTTCTCCATCCCTTTGTATGCAAGCTTCTGCTTTATGGATTCCACGCAGCACAAAGTACCTCCAGATGCCCAGAAAATGCAAGAAGAATTTAAATCCAAATCTGCCATATTATCAATTTGACGGATTTTGTCACAAGCCATATCTAAAAGTCATGGAGTAAAATATGGGTTCCTCTAGTCCCTACTCAGAGTCCTATAACTTTGATTACAAGTTTGGCTGGCTACCATTCCCTGAGGAAAGTCTGCACCAAAACTTGAGACTTAGCAGAACCTAAAACATCTGCAGAATCTGGCATATGAGAGAAAACTGTAGCAGCCCTGAGCAACTGGATGCTGCCTCTTTATGTAGCTAGAGGAACAGTCTCTTCACCATTCAGAATTATCCAGTAATGACTAATTAGAATATACACCCTTTTAAAGGGTTTTACGAGTATTGTATATCCTGCATAACACACACACACACACACCCCCGCCCCAGGAATTATCTCCATTTTCAGAAACTAGAAAAAAGAAGGTCAACTAACTTGTCAAAGATCACAAGAGGTGGCATCAGCATTCAGGAGTTTCTAGTCCAATCAATTATTCAGACCATGTAGTTCTGCGCACCAGTCGTGTGGTCTACTGCTCCTTCCAGGAAGGTTAATCTAGGTCATGACTTTAGGATATCATGTGTGGTCACACTGGGTAACATAAGCTGAGCTAGTGAAGGACCTACAGATGCAGTGAGAGCTACAAATCTGTGTCCAGCCTCAATGTCGAATCCCATTTATGTTCGTTACAAGAGTCCTGTCTATTCTCTGCCACAAGAGATTCTAGCAGTCCCCAAAAAGGCTCTGATCTCAGTAATACCAAACATCCTAGAAGTCAACCATGGCTTCTCCGTCCAAGGACAGCTTTTGTCAAGAGGTGAGAAAAAAGTAGGGTGAGGCGTTGCCTGACTGTGGGAAGGGTTCTGTCAGACAGATTTACTTGCATTTAAGAAATTAGAACATTTTCTTTGACTCTTCCATCCTGCCCAGAAAAATAATTAAAAAAAAATCAAAGATCACCCAGACCATCATTCATCAGGGATATCAAGCACTCATTCCCAGCATATCATTTTTATCAATGAATCAATCCATATAGTTCAGATTCAAAATGGAATCCCTAAGAGCAGAGTTGGCAATCTAAAGATGGAGATTCTTGCTTCAATCAGCATGAAAAGTATGAGTCACCCCCAGCCTCCAGGCACATCAGCAGTTTTCAAGACTGCTCAGGTTGGAGCATTGTTCTCTCCAGCTTCATATATTCCAAGGAGGGACCACCGTGATCATCTAGTCTGAACTCCTGTTTAGCACAGGCCATAAAACTTCTCCAACATAGAGAATATATTTTGGAAAAACATCCACTCGATTTAAAAATTAATCCACCATGACCTTTGGTAAACTGTTCCAATGTTATTTATTCTCATTGTTAAAAGGCTTACCCCCTATTTCCAGTTTGAATTTGTCTAGCTTCAGCTTCCAGCTATTGGATCATTTTATACCTTTACCTGCTAGACTGAAGAGCCCATTTTTAAATATTTATTCCCCATGTAGATACTTATATATTACAATCAAGTCACCTTTCAACCTTTTTGTTACACTAAATACACTGCGCTATTTGAGTCTTTCTAGAAGGCATGTTTTCTAAGCTATTGATCAATATTGTAGCTTTTCTCTGAACCATCTCCAAGTTATCAACATCCTTCTTGAATTGTGGGCACTAGAACTGGACACTAGTGCCAAATACAGAATTTAAATCTCTCTACATCTATTTGAGATTTCCTTATTTATGCATCTAAAGATCACAACAGCCCCTTTTGACCACAGCCTCATACTGGGAGCTCACTTTAAGCTAATTCTCCACAACCCCAAATTATTTCAGAAACACTGCTTCCCAGGAAAGAATCTCATATTTTAAGTAAGGCCTACATTCTTTGTTCCTAGATATATACACATTTACAGTTAGCCATATTAAAAATGCACATTGTTTGCCTGCACTGTTTAACATGTAATCCAGATCACTCTGAAACACTGACCTCTCCCGTTTCACTATTTACCATTCCCCCAGGTTTTGAATCATCTGCACACTTTATCCATAATGATTTTGTGTTTTCTTCCAGATCACTGATAAAAATGTTAAATAGCATAGGATCAAGAAACCTGTAGGATCCCACCAGAAACACACTACTGGATGATTCTCCATTTACAATTATATATAGAGACCTATCAGTTAGCCAGTTTTTAATCCATTTAATGTTGTGCCATGTAAAGTTTATAAATTTCTAGTTTTGTGAATCAAAATGTCATGTGATGCCAAGTCAAACGTGTTATAAAAATCAAAGTATATGTCAACACTATTACTGTTATCAACCTAATTCATAATATCAAAAAAAGGCAAGTTAGTTTGGCAGAATCTGTTTTCCATAAGCCCATGTAGATCATCATTAATTACATTACCCTCCTTCAATTCTTTATTAATCAGGTCCAGGATCAGCCACTCCAGTGTCTTGCCCAGAATCAATGTCAGACTGACAGGCCTATAATTTCCCAGGTCATCCTGTTTACCCTTTCAAAAAAAAATTTACACAATATTAGCTCTTCTAGTTTTCTGGAACTTCCCTAGTGCTCCAGGACTTATTGAAAAAAAATCAACCTTCATGGTCCAACAAGCTCCCCAGCCAGCTCAACTCTTGGATGCAAATTATCTGGGCCTGCTGATTTAAAAATATCTAACTTCTGTTTAATATCTTTCAGAGATACTAGTGGGATGGAAAAAATGTTATCACCATATGATCAGACTATATCATTTGTTTTTTCCCCAGGACAGAAATACTTTAACACTTCTGCCTTTCCTGCTTTATTATTGATAATTCTACCATTTCCATCTAGTAATGGACCAAGTACCATTGTCTGTATTTTTTGTTCTTAATATATTTTAAAAACTCCTTCTTATTGTCCTTAACTCTGCTGGCCATAGATTTCTGTGTGTCCCTTCCTTAATTTTCTAGTTCCTAATTTCGGATTTATATTCATTACAATCAATGTCCCCTTTTCTTCCATTTGCTATATACTTTTTTACAGCTGCCTTCACCTCCCCTCTAAACCAGGCTGTTTTTTAAAGCCAGTACAGCCTTCTTCCTTTATTGTGGTGTTGCAGTTTTTGAGGCACCTAATAAGGTGTTAAAATAATTCCCAGTCATCATTCACATTTTTCTGATTAAATTCTTCCTCCCAGCTGATTTGGCTCAGTTATTTTCCACTTTGTGAAACCAGTCCTATTAAAAGCACCAAGTACGTATGTGAGAGAATATCAAGATCGATCTCGATATTGAGATAGAGATATATATGTATAGATGACCAGTATATATATATTTTTTACTAGTCATATTCTGGTCATAAAAGTGCTGGTAGTGGCAACAGGAGTTCTAAAGGGGTCCAAATACAGGTATTTTACTATTTGGGCAGCTGGCTGAAGTCAGCCAGCTCCTCCACAAGACAGTTCACTCAACTTATATTCATTAACAAGGAGAAGAGCCTTCTAGTCCCATCTCAATGGCTCAGTCACCTGGTAAGATGCATTCACCTGGTCAGAGCAAAGATAGTACTGGTCCTTGAAAAGGGGAACAAAGTGGAACAGGGGAATTATAGACCTGTCAGCCTAACTTTGATACCTGGAAAAATACTGGAATAAATTAATAAGCCATCAATTTGTAAGCCCCTAGAGGGTAATAAAACTAATAGCCAACATGGATTCATAAAGAACAAATCATGTGAAACCAACCTAATAGCCTTCTATGATAGGGCTACTGGCCTTGTGGATGTGGGGGGGAAGCAGCAGACTTGATTTATTTTAGTTTTACTAAGGCTTTTGACAGTGCCATGTGACAAACTCATAAGCAAATGAGGGAAATGTGGTCAAGATGAAATTATAATAAAGTGGGTGCAGAACTAATTGAAAAAATGTTCTCAAAGAGTAGTTATCAAATATTTGTCGTCAAAGTAGGTGGACACATCTAGTGGGATACCATAGGGATTTGTTCTAGTCCAGTATCACTCAGTATTTTCATTAATGACTTGCATAATGGAGTGGAGAGTATGTTTATAAGGTTTGTGGGTGGCACCGAGCTGGGAGAAGTTACAAGCACTTTCTAAAACAGGACTGGAGAATTGGTCTAAAGCAACAAAATGAAATGCAGTAGACAGTTCAAAGTACTATAATTAGGAAGGAAAAATCAAATGTACAAATATAAAATGGGGAATAACTGGATAGGCGGTAGTACTACTTATAGCCAAGCAAAAAACTGCAAAGGCTAATTTCCACCTTATTGATCTGAAAACTAGCCTCACAGGAGCCAAGCTCACTCCCTATAGACACTATAGTTTAAAACAGAACTATCAATTCACTTTTAAAACAAAGTGTACATGCTGAAAATTATCTTGAGGTTACAGCAGATCACAAAGTGAATATAAGTCAATGTGATGCAGCTGCAGAAACAGCAAATATTCTGGCGTGTATTAACTGGAGTGTTATATATAAGCTGAGGGAGATAATTGTTCTGCTCTACTCAGCACTGCTATGTGCACAGGTTTGGGTGGCACACTTTAAGAAACATATGGACAAACTGGAGAGAGTCAAGAGAACGAAAAAGTGATAAAAGGTCTAGAAAACCTGACCTATGAGGAAAGGTTAAAAAAACGGGGCATGTTTAGTCTTGAGGGGGGAAAAAAACAGGGGGAGGGGACCTGATTAATAGCCTTTAAATATGTTAAAGGCTATTATAAAAGAAAACAGCGATCAATTGTTCTCCATGTTGGCTGAAGGTAAGACAAGTAGTAATGGATTTAATCTGCAGCAAGGGAGATTGAAGTTACATATTAGGAAAAGCTTTCAAACTGTAAGGATAGTTAAGTACTGGAATAGGCTACCAGGGAGCTTATGGAATCCCATCATTGGAGGTTTTTAAGAAGATGTCAGAGATGGTCTAGGTGTACTTGGTCCTGTCTTAGAGTGGGGGTGGGGAGGTGCACTAACTGACCTGTCAAGGTCCCTTCCTGCCCTATACTTCTGCGATCGTATGATTACACACCTTTCAGTGATCTATAAAGTGAAAGGGGGAAGAGTAAAACCTAGTTTTATCATACCACTGAGATTCTAACCATGTTGTCCTTTCAGTTTTCAGGACGATAGGTCTGATACCCTCAGAGCTGAACCAATTCGACAATTCAGATTTCATTCCAGGATCATGTACCACTTATTTGTGCCACAGTTGAATCAGAAAAAGAAAAGGAGTACTTGTGGCACCTTAGAGAACAAATTTATTTGAACATAAGCTTTCGTGAGCTACAGCTCACTTCATCAGATGCATTCAGTGGAAAATACAGTGGGGAGATTTATATACGTAAAGAACATGAAACAATGGGTGTTACCATACACCCTGTAACCAGAGTGATCACTTAAGGTGAGCTATTACCAGCAGTCTGTATGGTAACACCCACTGTTTCATGTTCTTTACGTATATAAATCTCCCCACTGTATTTTCCACTGAATGCATCCGATGAAGTGAGCTGTAGCTCACGAAAGCTTATGCTCAAATAAATTGGTTAGTCTCTAAGGTGCCACAAGTACTCCTTTTCTTTTTGCGAATACAGACTAACACGGCTGTTACTCTGAAACCAGTTGAATCAGAGACTTCATTTCCCTCCCCAAACAATAAGGGCAACTCACTTCTGGCAGAAGGATCCCTCCAGATAACCTGTTGGCAGCAGCAAGCCTGCCAACTCCTTGTGGCCAATGCTCACCACAGATATTAGTACAAAAACGGTGGGAAGCCACCCTGGGCAGACCCAGATCTATCCAGGGAATCTAGTCCAGGAAAGAAGGTAGATAGCATATCAAAAGACTGGAGCCAAAGCAGTTCTTTACACTCTCTGGTTGTCACATATGCATTGCTGATTCATTAATCAAACAACTCAGTAGTTGTTCATCTCAACAAACAGAGGCTAAAGGGATGACCTCAAACAGGAAACAGCACATGAAAGTAAGGATTCTCCTGCAATGAAGTATTTTCCCTTACCTTAATATCTGGTTTCTGAGAAGTTCCTATAAATTGATCTAAAAGACAGCCAGTTCTGCTACTTACAAGGATACAGACACTTGCTGTGGTAAAATATTAGTCAATTTTTTAAAAAGTTTGACTAAGTTAGTCTCCAGAGCTAAGGAAGTGCTGGCATCTGTATATGTTTTGGCACCACCAAAACATATACAAGGTAGAGCCTTCCCTTGAGAATACATCTGAAATCTTAAGATTCATCTTTCTGCTTGTTGGTGCTGAAGAATAGCCTATTGACCACAAGGCTCTACAGAAAATTTGCAACAGCTACTTACGCTGGAGGGGGAAATCAGTATGTTAAGATTTTTATCGAAGAGGCTGTACACATATACAAGACTTTAAAATGCACATCCAGCCTATGGAAATGGCTATGGGACATGCACCAAAACTGATTTAATTTCTTTAAATAGTATCTCTCATCACTGTGATTGCAGTTCAAAAAGCCTTGCGCACAAGTCAGTCTAAGCTACGGTTTCTATTGACATGATAAAGAATGAAAGTTCATTCCCAAGTACAAAAGGAACAATCCACTTCCTTTCCACCACAATATCTACTGCATAGATAGTAACAAAACACTAGTATACCAGATTCAATTTAAGTCACATCCTAAGAATATGTTTCCATTTCCTAATTATCTTGTGTTTTTGGTTTTTTTTTAAAGTGTGCCACTTATTCATTTTTAATCTGCTTGGAAGTGACTAAATATTTGTTAGTGTTTCCACTATGGAACTATTTATCTTCATAGCCATGGTAATATATCCACATAAAGGCATCAAAGCTGCCAAATTCCTTCATTACAATTTGGCTTTTAGTGTGGAGACTGGGTTGTTGGCACTTGCATCTCACTGGACCTGTAACAGCAGACACTCATCATCATCAAGTCACTATCACATTTTCCCTTCATGGCACAGTGTATTTTAAGAAATTCCCATGTGTTCAAACACTAACTAGACTTTATTTCACAGTATCAATTATGCATAGAACTTCAGTGCAAATGGATATTTACATATTTTTCCTTCACAGTTCACACATTGTGAAGTCAACCTCTACAGACTTCCATCTCTAATCTTCAACCAAAAATCAAACTAATCATGCATGCTTCAAAACAAATCAGCCAAAACATTTGCAATCCATCATTCATAGAAACATTAACAACTGGAGTTAATCTTATTTCCAAAACGTTCAAAAAACCCACATATCTGGAGAGTTTTACCTAATGCAACACTACAGAATCATTAAAGCATTGCTGCTGAAGCTGCCCAAAACACAATGTAATATAGGATAAGACAAAATTATACCAATTATAATTTGATTTTTGGTTCTACAAGGTCTCCCTCCATTTGGTAAGAAACTAACCAAATTCAGAACATTCTCAATCTTTTTTCTTTTAGCACACCCAGTTTAAACTGAAACATTTCCCAAGTTTGTTTTAATTATTCAGTTGAACAAAACACTCTTTTTACCGTGCACGCCTTTCTGCATGCAGTGTCTCCACTCACAACCAGCTTACACAAAAATAGGGATGATGGTTTTCCTCAGTTTGATTCAAAGGGGAAAGAGTTCCCAGGCAGACCTTGGCAAGCACATCAGCCCTGGGTCACCAAAATGAAGGTGGAAAATAAACACTTGAGTTTCTGGTGAATACTAGAGCCCCCTTGCAGGGATAAAGCATTCAGTTTCTCAGTCATGTTTCTTCGTCTGGGTGGAGGGAAAATGAACAATGCCTTTTCCCCTCCAAGGGATCCTGCAACTACTAAAATACCCCTTCTATTTAAAATACCTGCTTTAGTGAGTCCAGGAAGGGATTATATTTCCTCTTTGTAGGCTGAGGCCTAAGCTTTCCACCTTTGAAGGGAGTTAGCCCTTCTCTGCCTGACTGAGTGTGGTAATCCCCACAGGGGAAAGATTCTACCAGAGCCTAGTATTTTAACTATACCCTCTGTAATAAGCCAGCAGATGGCACCTAAGGTCTTGGCTACACTTACATTTTATAGCGCTCTAACTTGCTGGCTCAGGGGTGTGAAAAGTTACCCCCCTGAGCGCAGTAAGCCAGAGCACTTTAAAAGGCTAGTGTAAACAGGCTCCGAGTGCTGGGAGCCACGCTCACACTTGCCCTTCAAAGCGCTGCCACGGGAGCGCTCCATGACAGTGCTTTGAAGTTTCCAGTGTAGCCATGCCCTTAGTATGAGGAGCCAAGTTCTGGAGGATCAAAAGCCTAGGGGGCAAGAAGCCAAAAGATTACATGACAATGCAGAGGTGCCAGAGGGTGGGTGCACTATCTTGGCTGCTGGGGGATGGGGAACAAAAGAGGGTATCAGTGGAAGTAAGGACTGCATTGCTCTGGGTGCATGTGTGTGAGCCGGGGAATGGGACTACGGAGGACATTGCTAGACAGAATGCTGGTGAGAACTTTGGACTTGGGCTTGTGTGTGTCCCAAGGGAAGCTGAAGGCCAAGTTGCTGAGCAGCAACATACCCCAATGGGTCAGTAGTCCAGACTCAACAGCCACCAGAGGAGCAGGGCACCTCACCAGATGAGTGCATTGGCTTTATGTGCAACACCGGTGAGATTAGAGATCTCAGGGGCAGGGGGAAAGGATTGTGCTACTATATCAGTATTTATATTTGTTGCTGAAGTCCCCCATCTCCTTGCTTATTTTTTTAAAGCAAGCAGTCTCAGAACTCCTCTGCGTACAATTGGATTTTTGGTGTCAAGGGCTTCCAGACCCACTTAAGCAAAGGGGGGGTCAGTGCCTGACCTCAAGAAGAATAAGTGCAGGCTCAGTCCTATAAACCCACAGCTTTTCATTTCTGTTCTGCATCTCAGATCTGTACAGTTTACCCACAGGCGGATTGGACTTCATTGATCAAAACGATTGTATTCAATGTAATATAGACCATAAACAACTGACTGGGAAGCCACCTTTTGTATTAGACAGCCAGCACGAAACATGCTTGTGAGAGTATAAGTAAAATGAATAAAGGAACAGTTTAAACACTGAAGACCTTTAACAAAACAAGTTGATCTACAGCCAGAATCAGATTATGGTACCAAAAAAACAAAAAACAAACAAAAAAACCACACTCTACAGGTTCAGTTCTCAACCATCTAAGTACACAAAGAACTCTGCATGCCTGTGTAGTGGAGAATAGACCTTTTACAATTTCTTCAACTGTGCTTTTCTTCAAAATGAGAGTGTTCAAATCTAAGTACATAGCTCTCCAACCCATGACTGAGAGAAAGCAATTTTAATGGATATACATAATTATCTCATGTTTTCTCCTAGACAAATTCAATATGGAGGTGACAGACTTGAAAAAATGTCTTTATTCAGAAAGTTTGTTACTGAAATGAAAGTGTCTCTTCACTGTTGTGCCTCAGAAATGTCATGTTATTTGACTGTACAGTAGAATTTTAATGTTAAAATATTACCACTCAAATATTGAAAGCTTGGGTCCAAACTTTTAAAAGTATACATGCATTAGGGTGCCAAGTTTCTGATGTGTACACAGAAATCAGGTTTGCATGAATACAAAGGTATAGGGACATGCGAACCCCTGAGTTGGGTACCCATAAAAGTATCTATTTTAATATCTTCCATTGTTTGCTGTGTTGGTCTCACGATATTGGAGAAACAAGATGGGCAGGATCTCTCTCACCAGGAGAAGTTGTTCCAATAAAAAAAATTCTCACCCTATTTTTCTAGCTATTTGAATAGTATTTTGTTTTAGGGCCTACATTTTTCAGCAGAACAGCAGACTGACTATGTTTCAGCACACTGACATGATTTCATGTCAACAACAAATGCTTTCTAAACTAAGAACTTTTCTATTAAGACATCTGGCGATTATTCTTTTGTGCTTTAGTCTATATTTGTTCAGAAGAAAGCACTTGAGAAAATGCATACAAGCCATATAATATTTAAAGCTGTTTTCTGTCAGTCCTTAAAGTGGCTACATACTTAGTGCTGAATTCTTTTATGAAGAAAGAAAACTGCATGAAGTGGAAGTGTCAGTATAAAGTCTCTCCTAGGTAAGCATGCAAAAATTTCTACTATGCTCAACTGGAGCGGCTTATACGACAGACTCCTCTATGTAAAACATTACCAAAACTCTGCTCTGATTTTGTGTACATCTGGTAGATATACATTGTGGTACAAGGTCAGAACTCAGCTAGCAGCATTGTTCCCCATTAGCTCTTCTCTCCAATGCTCTGGATAATATTTCCCACGCAACTTAAAGACATTTGTAAGGTCCAACGCTCAGTGCAGGTGTGAAAATTATTGCCAAATGAATACCTGCCTGCTCTATTTGCCAAAAATTTCACTGTACTATCAGGCATAAACACTATATAAATGAGTCAAATGTAAAAGCTGCCTTACTGAAAAAGGCCATTCTCCCTTCCAGTTATCTTCACAGATCACTTTATCAAGAGGACCTACACCAGTACAGGAGGTGGATGAGAGACCAATAATGGATTAAGTTTGTGGCATAAAAAGCTTTAGTGGAGAAGAGAGCATCTGAGAAATCCCAGCCAGCAGAAATGTTCCTAGTGGTTGACAATCTGGTGAATCCACAATGTTTACGCTCACAGGTTATTTAATTCCTTGTTAGTACAAGATTTGCTTTGGGACAGTGTTTTATCCAGAGTGGATTTAAATGTACCAAATGGTGGTGTTTCCACCAGCTACCTTCCCCTTGGGAATTTATTCCACAAGCTAACAGAGCATTGTCAAGAAGTTTTCTCTATCATTCAGCCTAGTTCCCTTGCATTACTCCTAGTGTTACAACTCCGTTTATATATATTCTTCTCCAAACTTATTTTCTCCACTCCCCAGTTTTTGCCTAGTCAAGGTATGAATATATAACAATTTTAAATCCTTCAAAATTTCTACCCAATTATTTACTCTCAACTATCTCTAATCAGTAGATCTGATCTGGCTATGTGTGCAAACCAAAGCAGCATTAATCTAGTCTATACTACTTAGGCTTTGCCAATACAGCTATACTGGTATATCTATACCAACAGAGCCCCCTCCCACAAAGATGCAGTTTATGCTGGCAAAATAAGTTATTTTGTTGGTATCATTAAACCACCTCCCCGAATGACATACGATACTGGCAAAAGGACTCTTGCCAGTATAGCAACATCTCCACACACTGCGGGGGGGAAGGAAAGGGGAGGAGGAAGGGGAGAAGAGGGCATTTGCCAACATAATTATGGCAGCTAGGGGATAATTTTTTTTCTATATACTTGCCTGATAGTTATGACGACAAAACTGTGTAGTGTAGACCTGGAGTAAGTCTTAGTATTATTGCTTGCTAGATTTTTCCCTCATCAAGTATTGGTCTGGATTTTGCCTCAAATGATTCATTCATTTCCCCAATTCAAGTATAGTTTTATCCAGGTTTCTGATGTAAGTCCCTTTATATATTTTCCTCTAGCCATGCTTCCCAGATAATCGTTTACAAACTTCATTAATGTGCTGTTTACATATTTGTGACCATTCTTTATAAACATAATTGATGAACACTGGACTCAATACAAAGTCCTATGGTACCTCAACTCAACATTTTGCATAATCCTTTCTTAACAGTTCTGGTTTTGGGCTTTGGTACAAATATTCATATCCCAGCAGATTTTAATTTAGCATAAGGTTTTAGAGAAAAGATGACAGTGTAGTTGAATTTTGAGTCTGTTGGTTCTGTTCAATCTGGCTTTTGATCTTGGTATGGAACTGTAATTTTGCTAATACTGCTGAATAATTATCTTGCAGTTATGGACGGAGTAGCGTGCCCAAGTGATTGATAAATGGGGATGGTTTTGGATCCCAAAATGCTACTGGGATTCCCAGAGATGTCCTTGTCCTGGGATTCTACCTCTGAAAAGGAGATTACTACTTCTGTGCAGACTGCCACAGTTATCCAGGCCTCTGACCGCTACAGTTGTTTACCTGTGTGCCAGAATAGATGCAACCTGCAATTGGCGCATCACGCAGCTGCCTGTTTTATTGATTGAATAAGTTGCACGAAGAAAACTTTTGTTTCTAGGTGAAATTTTAACTTGACACAGATCCTATGAAGCCACATGTGGTTTGAATCTTGGCTAAGACTTACGTCCCTCACTCAGTTGTCACTGCATTATGTGGTAAGCACTCTAGTGCAGAATTTGCATCCCCTGTGGTCATCAGAGCTTGAGTCTGTTAACATACACTAACGGGCACAAAATAAGGCTCATCTTTTACAGAAATAATGGTTTTGTTGTTTGTTTCTTTCTGAGTAGGGTAGAGGGGATGGGAAAAGCCCAGGGATCTATTGATTTTACCAGGTGTTTTTTTTCCTCAAGAAGGTTTCCTTAAAAACAACAACCCTATTTTGTTTTGTGCCCAGACAGTTTTGCAATTGGCACTCATGAAATTTAGAGGATGAAATCTAATCTAGTATCCTGGCTTCTGACACAGGAAAAACTAGACAATTCAGAGAAATAACAATTCTTCCAGCCAATTGTTCAATGGATTTATCACTAGGGGAAAAGAGGTAGGGATCAGAAAGGAAGTCTTTCCCATTACTATGAACTAGCTAATTTTGCCTGGGACTGGATGACTCAGTCAGTGTTTTCCTTATTCATATAATTAACTTTTTTCAACTCTGCTAGTTCTCAACAAATTATTTCCCACATTCATTTTTAAAAGGAGAAAGTATTTCTTTTAAACTTTTTTTTTTTTTTAATTACAAAATGCTTGCTCATTCTTACATTATGGCACAGATTTAGCAGGAGCACCTATCACCTCTCGCTATACCAGCCATTATTCTGCCCATCTTTTATGCTCTTTTCCCAAACAAGGGGCCTTATCAAACCCAGTAGGATCCAGCCTTGAGAGTCTTGTAGCAGACCAATTACTGAACCCCGCTCCCCAAAAAAGTTACCCCACATCAACAGAAATGCTGCAGTGGGGAGGAAGAGTTCAAGTACATAACAAAGGCTTCTTCCAACGGTACAAATGCTCAGCCCAGCCATTATATATTTCCCCCTCCCACTCCAAAATGCCCCAGTATACTACCAAAATTGCAATACCCTTACTCAAGAGCACTTTTCAGGATCTAGCCAACAGTTAATTACTCATCATTGCATCTCTTATTTTAGCTATGTCCTTTGAGATCAAATACCGCACATGCCATATTTACCTTTTTTGCAGGGGGTTGAGGCTTTATATGACAAGAGTATTTTTTTTAATTGCTATTGGTCATTTAGGTAATCTTCATCAACCTCCACACCAAGATTTGAATCCCATACAATTAAGACTGGTCCCAACTAAAATCCATCCCGTGTGTGGAAAGTTTAAATTATTTCCTCATGTGTTATTTAATTCATTAATTCAATACATTTGATATTTAACATGATTACACTGCAGAAAAACAAGGGATCAAGCTCTGTGCTGTGTAAGCCTCACTTTTATTCTGAGTCATTCCTTGGCTCATGTGCCAATATAACTGGAGTTCTATAATATTATACATTAATATTAATTATATCCATGTTTTACAGGCACTCAGGTGAAAAAAGTGGTCAAGTTCTCTGTATGAATTTTTGATGGATTACACTAAGTATTTTAGTTTTAATTGGCAAATATTTTAGAAAGATTCAGATACAAATTGTTACACATTTTTTAATTAAATTTAAATATGTAAATTCAACGTATTCACAAGGAAGATCATGTTTTGATATATCATTTTATACTATTAGGATCTTATTCCCTGATAGCACTGACAGAGTGCACCTGTTTGGAATAGCCTTTGTGTAAGTTTTAACTGTTGTATATTTTGCATCATTTTTATTTGGAGGGAAAAATATAGTTAACATTTGTCAACAGAAGTCTAAGCTTCTCAAGTCCACATATATAGCTATGCATTTGTAAAGGAGTCCATAACAAAACTTAACAGCTAGGCAGTTGGTGTGCTGAGAGCCCTCAGTCTTATCATGCCAACCAATGTTGTCTCATCATTCCCTTGTACTCCAGTCAGCCTGTCTAGATCCATCTGTTGTCTCTTGTTTTATACTAGAGCTTTGTCTACACGATAAGCACTACAGTCACACAGCTGCAGCTATGCTGCTGTAGCACAGACACCTGGTACAGCAACCAGAAGGGGTTTTTTTCCCCCATTGCTGCAATAAATGTACCCCCTTGAGAGGCAGTAGCTAAGTCAGTAAGAACAAATCGTCAACCTAGCAGTGTTTATACCAGGCTTAGGCTGGTTTAACTACATCTCTGAGAGTGTGAATTTATCACACATCTGAGTGACATAGCTACATCAACCTAAATTTCAGGTATAGACCAGGCCTTAGATTGTAAGCTCTTCTGGACAGGGGGTGACTTTTTGTACAGCATCTAGCACAATGGGATCTTAGTCCATGAGGGCTGGTGCTCTGGGGCACTACAATAATATACAGAGACGAGCATAAGCCCAGGAAAAAAAAATAGCGGTTAGGTCACTGTTGGGAATGAAGCTATGACTTTTTTATTAAACACATTTGTAAGGGATTAATATTTTCTACTATTTTAGAAAGATAGGTTTAAACAAAGGAACAAAAAGGAAGGATGAGCTAGCCCAAAATACACTACACTAAAACTATAGCAATGTTCTCTGAGTCTAGTATAATTTCAGTTTTCACTATGTGTAAAGTGTCTTAAAAATACACCAGTTGAAAAGCAGCTGCTCTGTAACAGTACATTTCATCTAGGTTTAGCTCTAGGATGCAAAAAACGTTATTCAAAATGCTTTCTAAATCTACATTATGGCAAAATGCATTAAGGAGCAAGAACAAATTAAGTCATTTGGACAGCCTTGATTTTTTAATATAATGGGGTATATGAAAGCTGCTATGTGCTGGCTAAAATGTATATATATTTTTGTGCTAATGTTATTTCTCTTGCCAATTTCCTGTAGTTCAACATATGGTAGCTACTACTATCAAAATAAAATACACTGTTTCAAACCCTTTTTTTCTACCTAGTCTTTTTAACTAGATAATATAAGTTGGGGAAAACTAAAGCTTTAAACAATTTTAACTTTTATGAAAGGCAAATTTACTAAATGCAGAATAGTAGAATTTTCTGCAAAAACACTGATATACATTGAATTTTTTTATAAAAAAATTCAAACTAGAAAAAACTTGTTTGAAGGCTAAGTATGTAATTGTAAAGAACCTTTAAAATAGATGCACTGCATTTAAAATGCTATATAAATCAACATTTAGGATGAAGGGTCAACAGGGGTTAAACTGTCTGTCTTTCTTGACTAAGTTCATACGTGTCTTTGCTTCTGCAAGTACAGCTATGAATCACAGTGTAACTTGAATATTAAAACCTCCAAGGAAACCATCAATAAGAGCTGCTAAGAATTTCACAAGTTTTTTTTTCTTTAGGTGTTAATTAAATGATCATTTAACACTGAAATGTAAACACAACATTTTCATCTACTGACAGCATAGCCTATTATAAATCCAGAGTAATAAGAGTCCTGGTGTTAATACTCTAAACCAAGTTCCCACAACACTCTAAGATGCCTTGTCATGTCTAAGGTTAAGTATCTAGACACAAAACAAAGATTGCGCCTACTCGACTTCCAGTTCAATTTTCCCATCGCCCAGTGACCTAGGTAACACTTTGAGCAAGAAAGAATAAATTTAATTTCTTCAGCATTTTGTGAGGATTAGGAACAATTGTTGGCCTGCAATGACTTTTTATCCTTGGATTCTTTTTCTTCCAGAGCATTCCCCCCGTTCTAAAAGAAAATTCTGATGGTTTAAGACACAGAACAAACAGAACTTTAAATTAGGCTTTTTTCAATCAATTGGAACTGTTGGAGGGGAAGCAATCAAGCTTTCTTTGGACTTTTCTCAGCTATTCAGTTAGTTACTTTGAGCTTTAATCTTCTACCAGCAGAAGAAACCTACCATCATGGGGTGAAGCTCAAATATTTTTTCATTTTCCCCCTGGCCTGATTTATTCCTCTTTTATTCTCACTTTAATCAAGATGGCATGACTACACTTCGATGTCCACCTAGTGCAAGCTGAGAGTTACAGATGTCCTCTTCATAAAACATTTCACACTATGGGTCTGTACCATATAATGGTATTTCCTCTGACATGCCTTTTTACTTTTCATTACTTCCTTCACTGAGATTCAGTTTCCTACTTAACTGCTGCCTGAAAGGTTTTCTATAACCTTTAGTAAATCTTTCAAGGTAACCCTGCAGAAACAACCCAGTGACTGAATCTGCCATTAGATTGTCTATAGCGAGGTGGCCCAAGAAGAACTGCAATGCACTGCTCTAAATTGTATTCAACTACTTTTCTCTTTTAATCTGCCAATATTCAGATTCTGCTGTGACAGCAACCTTCCCATCACACAATTTCCACCACACCCACACAGTCTTTCTAGTAAACTAAGATAATTAGGACAGTTTTTAAGTAAAACTCCCCACTGATTTAGTACAATTTAAAATAAAGCAATACAAAATTTGCTATGACTAATAATTGCTAAGTAGATCTAAATGTAACTTATCCTTTCAATAGGCATATTTAAATGCTAATATCAAATACTAAAAGAAATTTCAAATATCAGAAGCATTTATGTTGAAACCAGGAGAGTGGCCTTAAGCCATATTTTTGTTTGCTTGCCATTTTTAAACATGGTTTTCAAATTAAGGTTAGAGAATAGCCTTAAGCCATAGTTTTGTTTGCTTGCTGTTTTTAATGTGGTTTTCAAATTAAGGTAAAGCGTGACTATAAACTGTATTGGAATGTCTGCCATAATGAAAATCAACATTTATAAGTGTCCCTATAGACGCTTGTCTGCTGAAAATGTAGACTACTCATTCAGATAATAAGGATTTAATGGATTTGTCCATTACCAGAGGTTAGTTTACAGCTCCAACAGTCTACCCACCTTGCTGTTTCATCCCACTACAAAAGGAAGTATTACATGCATAAAAATGTAAACTTACGTTTTTATAACTAGAGAATGTAAGGGACAAATTTAAAAAGCAACTTAAGTCACTTCCCCAATTACCTCAAGCTAAAATTCTGAAAACCCAACATGGCAGTTGGGCAAACTATATTTCACAAGTGAAAGAAAATATTTGCTTCAAGATGAAAAGTGCAAAAGCATTGACCAACATTTTAACTTCATAAGTCTACGTTCAGCTGTGAAGTAATTGATTTCTTAATATTTAGTTCCATATTTTTTCACCTATCATTTCTTGTAAGTAACCATGTTATGCTAGGTGCTGTACAAAACACAAGAACATTCACTCAAAGGGCAGAGAAAGGGATGCAATATACAAGTAAAGCAAAACCATTGCTCATGTTCTGAAAATGAGCTGTACTTTATTTTTTAATAAAGATATCTTGGACTACACTGAGCACACTTAAAAGTTCATTCTGATTTTAGAGCTATTACCATTTTCTGTTTTAACCCCATACTTAAAATTGGGAATATTACCAGAGTCGGAATGAACCTTTAAAGTACACCCACAATATACTCAAATTCCCCCACAACCTTGCCATAAACAGATGGGCAAAAAATACACAGCAGTGTGAATAACTTTCTCCCCATTAGGACACATATCAGTTTTGTAACAAGTGCTCCGGTAAGCTTCTTGCTTTCACACTTTTGAAAGACTAGAGCAAACTCCAGAAAGAATGTACTGAACAAGCTTTTTGTAGTACTTCCAACATCCCTAGAAATTTAAGAGTCCTGTCCTGCAATCCCTTACTCATGAACTTAGTCCTGCAACCAGGCCCTAATGTCCTATCTTTTTTGTTCGCTGCTTTTTAAGGGGTGACTGATTCTTGAATGTCAAAGCCCTATAGAAGTAGAATCAGAGTTCCAGGCTGAACTAAGCATTGGGGCAAGAAGAGAAATATACATACAAGACAATTTATTTCCCATTTCTAGTCTGAAGTATAGGGTGGGCAGTGGAAGAACAACACTGGTCTTGGCAATCTTTTAAAAAAGGCTGCCTTCTGATTCTTCCATCCCACAAACAAGTGCTAAAATAGAAGTATCAAAAGCTGACAGTTGACCTTAAGTTGCTACTGCATGGCAAGGTAATTATATTTTGGAGAATGCACACGTCAATTACAGAATTCCCTACAAACTGGCTATGTACATTAATAGACTTTATTGCTTGAAATATGCCTATTTCCAATACCCATCAATGTTGATATTAGTAATTACTCATTTTGGTAGCTGTGGGTCAGTATTACAACAAAAATAACCTTTGTGAGTTTTAGTTAGCAGTGGGTCTACAAGCTTAGTCAGCCCAACTCATTTTTAGGTCTGCATTCTAATTACAAGACCTTAATATACTATTGTCAGTGACTTGATTTAGCACAGAGTTATGATAATTGTGTTCTTCCACTGACAGAAAAAGGAAGACAATCCTCTTGCTGTACTGTTACTCTAGGCAGATGTTGTAATTTACAAAGTATTCATTTAAAATAAATCACAAGATTGCCTATCTACAAATGACCATAAATGTGTATAAAATTTCAGTTTTAGTTGTTTATTTCAAACGCTTTGCAAAATAAATATTTAGCGAAGAAAATTAGTCTTCCCTGTGGTTTATAATAATTTAAAGAACTGAAATCATTGGACTATTAGTGCCAATTCTTATCTAACTTTTATTTATAAAAGTATTTATATTTGAAGTGATTTAAACATGGAGGGGGGAGGAGAGGAAGAAAAAACCCAAGATTCTAGCTTTCCAAATCTTTAAAAAGCTAAAAATCATAACATTAGCATTATGGAAGCATAAAGATTTATTTGTTTCCATTTACCTTCAAAAACAGAAGATTGAAGTAAATTTTGAAGGAATTTATTAGCATTTCTCAGTTGCTTAAATGCATAGGAACAAGCCATAAAAACTAAAGTGATCTCACTAATGCTTGAGAAAGCACTTGTGCCAATTAGAAGAACATAAACTAAACTTGGATTTCATATAGGTAAAGGTTATAATATTGTATCATTTTCGGATATCAATACCCCTCTTTGAAACGGATTGTTGCACGTGCACCACACTTGTACTGAAAGGTATAATCCTTACTAAAAGTATTACAGCATATACGTAACAGCTGAAACCTGCCAATTACTGCTTTTGTTCAGTAGCAACTCATCTAACAAGCTACTTCAAAGAAGAGAACCATTCAATAATATTTCCTACTACAATTGGGAATGCGTTCTTTTTGTACATTGGATTTTTAAACTCCAAACCACCTGTTTCCACTTGGAATACAAGTAGTCAGAAGCTTTAGTATAATAAGGCTTGGCATCTCTAGGAGTTTTCATGACAGAATTCTCTTTGCTTTGTCAAAGGGGATTATTAGATGATTATAGATAAAACCTTTTATCTACCAAATTATTAATAAATCCTTGCTTTGAATATTTAGAAGGAATACAGGCAGAACTGTGCATTTAAGTACGCTATACAATTATACTAGTGGTAATGAAACAGAACAGCTTAAAAAAAACATTGAAAATTGAAAAAGTTTTTCTTCCAGGTCCTTAAAAGCACTATCTTTTTCATTCTCACCTCTGATTGGTTCTACTTTTAAAATAGAAAACAAAGCATGTTAACTTGTGACAGCTAAAGAGGTACCAACTTCAATGATGCTAAAAGTAGGTGCTCTCATAGCAGTTACAAAAAGAGATATGACAGCAATCTGAAGAACTTTCATCTTCCTTGCGTCAAACATCTTCGGTGTTCCCAGCAAAGGAAATCAGCAGTAGCTATCATGGCAGCTCACTAGATGAGTAATGATGTCGATCTGACCAGACAACAGTAACCGTAGCAACTGTAACCTGCAATTCCTGCATAACATTGTTGGATTTATTGTGGCAGGGGCCAAGGAGGCCAAGAGTAAAATGAAGCAGAGAACTATGGTGTCTGACACATCTAGTACCACACACTTTAATCATAGCTGGCAGAAATTAATTCAGGAGGAATTTTTTGCAAGGGCTCCCCATGCAGTTTTCTGCTTTTATGCTTAGCTACAAGGATCTTAAACCACTAAGCGGACATCACTAAACTAGGTGTTTCTTATAGTCAGATTACACCAAGACCTTTTCCTTTAAATATGTGAAATGTCTTATTCCACATATACTTCTTTTTAAGTATGCTAACAGTAAAAATGAAAGGTGTATAGTGGACCAAAAGTCTTGGTACCTAGATTAAGTTTAAATTATCCCCGCCAAAGGTTGTTTAAATTGAGCTATAATGACTGAACAAATATTTCTGAAACGTCAGCTCAAGCATGAAGCACTCCCTCATCCCAACTTCTAAATTGTTGAAATAAAAATGTACAGGTTTTGTGCACAGAAGTCTGTATCATGTTCATGCTACCACCTAAAAAGGTATCTTTTAAAACCAAACTCTCAAAGAGCTTGGGACATGGCTCTTGGTATCCTGCAGCAAATGGCAATGCAATGAACTGTGATCTAACAAGCCAAATTAAGTAGTCAAATACTATTTGCCTCATATAAACCCACTAGTCCGTAATAGTTCTTTATTTTAAAGATACTATTGCTGACGCTAGACAAGTCAGTGTCAGTAGCCATATGGGTTGTTGGAAACAATGCAGGCTGTTCTTGGAATGAAAAATGCTTTTTGAACAATGGCTTCATACAAAAAAGTTTAAATATTATCCAACAGGACCCTCACTAATGGTATCTATACACTACTATTTTGTCAAAATCCTTATTCTACAAGAAAAGAACTTTCAAGCTCTTCTTGAAAAATCAAGTAACTAAGAAATTATACAAAATTATTCTCAATATACCCACAAGTTTTTATAATTATCTTTAAAAAACCATTAGTACGGCCCAAATGGAGTTTTTATGCCAAACCATCTTTCCAGTTCAATTCTAAATAGGTTAAAATAGTTTAAGCCATACTGTAAAGTAAAATATTTCCTAGCTTTAGGAGTTTTCTTGTAAGATTATTTTCCCCCAGCATTAACTATCTGAAAAATACAAACTAGATTTCCAAAATAGAGAATATTCAGGCAGACAAAATTATGTACTGTCTCTTTTAAATTCTCAACCTATCACTTTCCTTTACTTACACTTCCCATCTGTCAACAAGTGCTTGTAATTTTATTACACTGTCCTGTAGTTTATGCAGAGTTGGTATTATTTTACAGAGTTCTGTTAATGGACTGGATAAATGGTAATGCTATTTAAACTAGTCTCCTACTCCAACAAACACAGCTGCAACTGTACTACTATTTCTGAGCAAACATCTTGACCTGAACATGCAGTGCTCTCTCAACCCGTCCAAAGAGAAATTGGAGCAGACAGCAAAGGGAAAGCATAACCGGCCGCTGGCTGCAACCAACCATGTCTAATCATAATTCATATACAGTGTACCCTCGCTCTTTTATATTGCATTTAGGCTACACAACAAGCATATGTGCTTCTTCACCTGGCATCTCATTTACAGCCAAGGGCCAAATGGTAATTATCATTCACAGAAGCTGAACAGCATACTGAGAAACATACAGTACACACACTAGCATGTTAAGGCTTTTTTAAAAAAAAATTGGGAAAGTTAAATATGTATACTTTTTGGTATATAAGTGTCCATGTATAGACACTTTGATTCTCCTTTTTTCAAAGAGACTATAGCTCTGTATGTATAAGTTTATGTAGGAGTTCCTACATATACACACGAAGTTTAAACAAAAACAAAAAAATATATATACACAATTCATTCCTGGCACGGTGGACAAGCTATATAAAATCCAAAGCCTCCTGATCATGAACCACCAACATACATCATTCCCAAACAGATGCCTACTTTTGCTGTTCTGACTTAATTAAGCATACAGCTAAACTATATATTTCAGTACAGTTAGTGTATTTTTAAAACATGCATATGTTATAACCAGACATTCACTTTCATGGTCTGATCAACAATAACCCTGGGGCAGAAGAAATTTAATACTGTTAAGCCAACCATCTCTTACTTTCTACCAGATTTAACCATGTGTATGTGTGTCCTATATCCAATATATTTTTTTTAAACTTATTCTATCAAGTTTATTCAAATTTGAGTATGCCTTAAAATGTACATCCATTTTAATCTGTAAATTATCTCATTGCTATTTTAAATGGAATAAGATTGAACAAACACTAACCTAAAAGTGGAATAAAATAGAACATCCTTACCTCTTATCCTTCCTGATATGGAAGTACAAAATTTCAGGTTTAATGTTTCCATGTTTGCTCGGGATTTTTTTTTAAATGGTTGAATTACTAACTTGTAATATATACTGCACACATACTGTAATATTTGAGAGGTGTGTACTTAATTTTGTTAGATAAAGGAAGGAATTTGCCAGAGCAGAACCCCTTAGTATACTGCTGTCTAGTAATCCAAGTGTTTTATTTACAGAAAAAGCTTTTGAATCAAAAACTTACATCAAAAGCAAAGGCAGATAGTAGGCAAGTATATGATAATAATATGCATGTGGTACAATTTAGCCATTTTAAGACTCTTATTTCATATTAGAAAGGAAGCCGAATGAATCATTTAAGGAAATGAGAACAGAAGTCAACTTCCAAAAGTGAAACCTTCATTATGAAAATTTACCTGAACAACTTCAGCTTCAAGAATATTGTGAACTGGAGTGAATTTGATCAGATAGCTATCCTATCTTCCCTCATTTTCCAACCACACAAGGGAATAATCAGGAAAATATATCCTCCTGACTATTGATTGCTTACTGAGGAATTGAATATGTTAGTTTGTCAAACTATTTTGTCCATTTAACCTATAACAATTCCAGCAGAACAGTCTCATGCGAAGCCTACAATGAAATATCAAAAATGTGTCTTTGAAACAAGCTTCAAATTATGTGCTGTGTTTTCAGAGCTTGCTGTTAAAGTGTCATGCTGTGTTCTCTTCTGTCCTACATACTATGATTAAAGCAATTAAAGTTACCTTGAAATTTTATTAAAATAAATCAGTAGAGACTGCTTTGTGTTAGATAAATAACTTAAGTCTACTTGACATTGTAAAGAAAAACTAGATTCCAGAACATCATTGGCTGAAACATTCCAATTTAAATTAATAACCACACAATAGAATCAAAAGCAACACTAATAGCAGCTTTATAAAGTGCAGTGTAACTAAAAAGGTTAACATTTTGTACTTTTCATTTTAGTAATCTGTCAAAACAGTAGGTTACCAGTGTAGCAACAGGTATGTAAGATGGCAACACAGATATACTGTAGTAAAAGGACTGGTTTTTAGTCCAAGACATGCCTTATATAAATACAGAACAATATTCCAGAAACAAAATTATGAACAGCCTTTGTGTAATATCACTGGGCCAATACTTCTAAAGCCATTACTTTTGGCTTTTTTGTGCTTTGTTGAAAGACAAAAAAAGAAGAAAAAATTAGGGAAAAAACCAGCCTATTATTCCACCAAAAGCTCATTTAAATTTTTAGAAGGGGGGGTGAGAGAGAGAGAGAGAGAGATCAGAGTTTGTGTATCGGAGATAGAAAATGAAAACACACACTGCAGTTGACAACAGAGTAATCAAAGAAAATACTAAATTGAAATAACTTACATTGTTCTTGACAAGGTAAAAAAAGCAGCACACTTCAAAAAAGGACAGATAAGATACCACCTATACACACCCACCACTCAGATAAAAAAATATAAAAGTAAAGTACATTATGTAGGACTTGCAAGGTTTCCAAAATTAATAATGCATTTTGACTACTTACAGCCTGTATAGTTTTGGAGTCCCCAGAAACAGCAACTCAGAAAGCAGCTGAAGATTATTTCTGTTTAGACGCCTTTTGAGAGAAAGAAAATAAAAAGTTAGGTTACAACTAAGACAACAGCAATCAAATGCAAATGTTTTGTACCAACATGCCTATGCTATAACAAACTGAAGACAAAGCACAGAAGAGGTATGCAATTCTTGGTCCACTAGTGGAAACATGGTCCAGCAGTAACTTTTACTCAACTTTTACCAGAAAATGTAATCAGCCCATGGTACCTTGCCTTTCATTTTATGAAAGACTATTTTCAATTTAAGGAGTCTAGCTTAATCACCAAGTTGGGACTCTATACCATATGAACAAAAATCAGTACAAAAAGGTACTGTTTTTCCGCCATCTCTGTAGTGTGGAGCAGTTGATACAAACATGCTGTGGCCAACAAGATTATCCAAAAGCACATTATATACATTACACACGTATGCATCACTGCATACAAGTTATGTAATTAAAGATCCATATAGTGCGACTGTGCAAAGGGGCAGAGATAAGGCTGCCATGGAAACCTTACTTTCTTGACGTCCATGTAATTAAGATCAACTTACACTTTGTACTAAATAGTTTTGAATATAATTGTGTTTCTTATAAGACTATGAAAGTAAATGGGAACATTTGGCATGGTGGAGGGACTTGAAGAACCACCATGTACTATATAGGAGGAAAAACTGTAGCTGGAATCTGGAAGAGATCTCTTCATATGAGGTCTCACTCAGCTACTAACATCAACCCAGCTTAGTCTATAAAATGACAAGTTAAAAACCCAGAGTAGCACGGCCGGAGGTAATCCACTGCCAACTACAACTTAACCATGACATACATACAAATAAATAAACAAAACAAAACCAAAAACAGAGATTTATTATACTATATATATATTTAGATTTACAATTAAGATCATTTTTGCTATTACAGAGCAATAGCAGCCCTCAATCAGGTAGTCAAATAATTCATATGTGAAGTCCAAGACAATTTAAGAAAAAAAGCCATAGGCAAAGCCAGACACACAAACTTGTAAGCCTATTTGTTCACAAGCAACCCATCATTAGTCCTTATATTGCAATTTACAAAGACTCACCATTTATTCATCCCAGGTTACACTTGCACACCTGCATGGTGTTAGCTGAGGCTCTGTTTTATGGCACTAGCATTAAGATTATGTAAATCACTATACACCAGTAGACTGAAAAAGATGTTGAGTGGTGCTTGCACAAAAAAAGATTCTAAATCTTTAGGAAGTTATGACTGCTGTAAGGTACATCTAAATCTTCTTGAATTAACTAAATTCACCTTAGTTCTAACTGTAATACAGGTTTTTCCAGACAATCATTCTTGTTGCTCCTTCCTGAACCCTTTCAAATTTGTCAGCATACTTTAATTCACTTACTGTGTATGCTCCAAACACAGTTTAAGGCTCCAATCCTGTAAAGAATGCATGTGGACAACTACTCCCATGAGCAGTCCCATTGAACTTGATGGAACTACTTGCTGAAGTAGCACTCAGCAAATAGTTCCATCAAGTTCAATGGAACTACTCATGCAAGTAAAGTTATGCATATGCAAAAGTGTTTCCAGGACCAAAGTGCCTAAGTGCAAATTTGCTGAATAAAACTGGTTTTGAAACAAACAGTGCCAAAGCAGTAGTTTTGGTTCAGTTCTAGATACTTAATTCTGAAGTTAAAAACAAAGCTATTTCCAGTCAACCAAGCATGAGAAGTCAGTCAAACTTTTACAGGCTAACAACATTTCACATTCACGTGGCATCATTCTGAAGACATTGGGGAGAATTTGGAAGGAGGACGTTGAGAAAGTGGGAAGGGCAGAATTTAGCATAGCGATAAGTGAAGTGTGGAAATTCAGTTTGGGGAAAAACGCAAAGAGTTCTTCTGACCCATCACAACTCTTGATCTACGAAATAGGAGCTCTGATCCTACAATTCATGTGATCCAAATTTCCCACTGACTTCAATATATGTTTACAAGGAAAGCAGAGTCAGGTTTTGTATTGAATTACCAAAATAACATGGCATTTCAGCACTTCTGCTTTTAATTCTCACAAAAAACAATAAGCACAGAAGCATAAAAAAAGGATAGCTGACACTTCAACTTCAAATAAATGTGGTTTTAGTTGTGCCTCTTATTTTTTTAAAATGAAGTTCATAACAGAAGTGATACTGTAATTGGAAAGGGTTAACAAAACGTAACTCTTCCTGAAGAGCATAGAAAGAAAACAGGAATGTATTAAAACATAACAGCCAAGTGTTAAAAATAAAACTATTTAAAAAGTGGCAGTTCAGTATTAAGTCAAGCAGCAATAATGGGGGAATAAAAGCACAAACAGAAGTTTGGCCAGTGGTTAAATAAAAACAGAAAAGTTTTTTTTAAAGTTGTAGAATTAATCCTGCAAACCCATATTTATAGATCAAAAAAAAAAAATCAATGGAACAACTTGCATTAGTAAGAACAACGCACGCGTTCAAGTGCTTGTAGGATCAAGTTTCTAGGACTGTAAGCTATTCAGGGCAGAGTTTTCTAGTCTTGCATTTCTTTAAAGCATGTCACACAATTTGGGGTCATTATATAATATATATATAATGAATCAGTTGCTCCATTTCTGACTTAGAACAAAAGCACAATTTTAACTTTTAATAGAATGTAGGTATAGCAATACTAGTATAGAAATAAGATCCAGTTTTTACAGTGCCATAATATTGATTAAGATTATGACAAGGCTTCTACTGTAAAGAAGTTTATCAGTCTGATGAAACAGACAAGGTGGGTGAGGCAATATCTTTTACTGGACAAACTTCTGTTGGTGAGAGACAAGCTTTCAAGTGCCACAGAGCTCTGCTTCAGACCAGACCGGAAGAGGTCTGTAGAAAGCTCCTCTCTTCCTCGCCTCTCCACTGACATGGCTACGACACTGCAAATAAGACAACATGCCAGTGATGATCCTGAGTATACAAGGCTGACATTTACAAGCATCATTTTAAAAGTAATGAACACAAAAACCCTTCATACTTTTACAGTGTTTTCTATAAAAGGATCTCCAAGCATTTTACAAACATTCAGCATTTAAGCCTTGCTAATAGCGTTTATAGTTCACACAGCATTCAAAAATATGCGAGGTACTTTATAGACAAAGTAAATGACACAAATGGTGCTACATAGATCTGACAATTCAAATTTT
Organism: Chelonia mydas; assembly: GCF_015237465.2. Taxonomy (NCBI): domain Eukaryota; kingdom Metazoa; phylum Chordata; order Testudines; family Cheloniidae; genus Chelonia; species Chelonia mydas. Next base: position 109,324,972 of record NC_057852.1, read on the forward strand.
CTGAACATTAAGAAGAGTGGCCACTAATTATTGAGAAAGATAATAAGGCAAAGGGAGGATAAGAGTGATAAATTTGTTAATATACCAATATATAACAGAGACACTGGTCATGGATCCACAGTTAAGATTGAGTTGAGTGTCACACTTAAAACAAGAATTGTGTCTTCCCAATAATTACAGCATTTCCTATTTGAGCAGCAAATTGAGAATTTGCATTAGTTTTATAGATTTTTTTTAAAAGGATCCTGTAAGAAATTTAGTACTCTGTCAATCCTTTGTCCTGAATTCTTAACCCAGGCATTCTCTAGCTATACAAACCAGTACAGAGGTGGATCTTGAGTAGATATAGTGCAATAGATATCCTTTTTCAAAAACAAAGTCCTCTTTTATCCATTATTCTTCAGCCTCTGGTGAAGAATAATGTTCCTGAAAAGCAATGCAAACAATTAACCACTTTCCAAATGGCTGCCACATCCTAATTGTGGTCTGTTTTTGACAAGAAGTTGTTCTTAGCAAATATGGTAACCACCTCTTCTCCTCAGCTCCTTACTGTGCTCCCTTCTGCCTCCTGACAGTGAGGGTGCTAATATCTTCCTTGATGGCCATTTGGCCTCACTCCCACTGGAAACAGGAGGCAGCAGTGTTGATCTTTATATTGAGGCCACAGGTTGCCGTTATCAATAAGCTATGGTGGACATTTTCAGAGAGCAATTCTTTGAGAGTTTTGCTAAAGGAGATAATTGTGAGCTAGCCTCCACTGAAAGAGAATCTTTCAATTATGAAGATCAGCAAAAAGTTACCCTTAATGCTAAATATGTCTGTTAGAGTAGACTACCTGGCCCTCAGAGGTACTCAAAAGGAAAGGCATAAAGTGAAACTGAGGACTCAGGGGAAAGCACAGGAATATGGCAAAGAGGATGGAGAGGGGAATTTGGAATGTACACTTCATCTACTTTGTGCTGCTCTGGCACTACAAACAGCAAGAAATATTGCTTAAATAGCTAGTACATTCCAACTGGTTTGTGCTCCTGCAGAGCAAAACAAAAACAGCCACAAGTACCCAAGGGAATCTGACTCTGAAAGTTTAAATTTAAAGTGTGGCTCTTCCAGATGTTGCTAGTGTGGATCCCACTGTAGGTGTGCCTGTGCTTCATACATGTAAGATCGGTTTGTTTTGTTTGCTTAATAGCAGTGACCATCAGGGCTGCACACGTATCCTATACCTCCTTGTGCTCCTGTGCGAGGGTATAAATGGAAGAGTGGCTGCGACCCTTCCTCAGTTTGTTTGCAATTCAAAGCTCATGGTAGCGGAGGACTGAAAAATGGGGATGGAAGGTAGGACACAGGTTGGACACTGATTAAGACATCTCAGAAGAACCACAGTTACTGAAGGGTAATTAACCATTCTCTTTGTCAAGTATGTGTCAGTCTGGATTCCACTGCAGTATCCCCTGAGGACAGTGGAAATGAGGAGTATCAGGTGCATCAGTTGAACAGTGATTGTAGGACTGCTCTTCCAAATTTGGCATCTGACTTCACAGCTAAGTTCAAGACAACGTTTAACATACATCAGTGGGTTAACTGAACACTGCTGCCTTACAGATTTATAATATTTGGCACTTTTCAGAAGCAAGTGGAGGAAGCTGTTTGTGCTCTGGTGGATATTTGGTGAGAGATTCACACCAGCAAACTGGTAACAGAGGAGATGTACCATGTAATCCATTTTGATGGCATTTCTCATCTCAAAGATTGACCTTTAGAACACCCAACTATAGCTCAAAATATATGGGGCAACAGTCTGAATGTTTTATACCTGTCAATATAATAAAACAGAATCCTGGGTACATCTAATGTGTGTAATTTCTTTTCTCAGTGCCAAATGTGGTTTTGAGAAGACAGATCAGCTGAATCATCCACTTTAAGTTTTGTGACCACCTTAGGGTGGAATTTCAGGTTATGTCCTAGCACCACCCTGTCCCTATGGAATACTGTATAGGGAGATTTAGTCAGAGCCTGAAAGCTCAGCCACTTCGTCTGAAATGATAGCAACACTAGGAAGACAGATGGGGCAAGAAGCAGTCAGGGGCTCAAATGGAGATTCCACAAGTCTCAGGAGGCCTATATTAAGGTTCAGCTAGGAGTGGGTTCTCTGGCAGGCATGTGTGTAGTAGGTCTCTAAGGGACTTCACAACTCAGGTGTGAGAGAAGACAGAGCACAACTGCACAGGTGAGTGACAAGCTGGGGTATTAGGTGGATATTAGAAAGTGAAAGGCCAACCTGTTTTAGATAAAGTTATAGAGGATCTTTTGTAGAGGCCTGGACTAGGTCCAAGGCTTTTTGGGTTGTCCACATTGTGTTTTTCTGGTGGATCATTTCCTGCGTCGTACCAGGATTTCCTGGACCTGCAGGGAGCAGTCTGTCAGTCAGGCTCATTGAACAGTCACACTAAGGTGTGGCGACGCTGGGTCTGGATGAAGTATGTGGCTATCCAGAGACTGAAATCACATCTGGATGGTCTAGGAGTTAGATCAACAGCTGAAGATTGATCTGTCAGGCAGAGGCCAAAATGGAGTCACCAGAATGATCATGGCCTTCTCTTTTGATCTTGAAAAGCATCCTGGGAATCAGGGGAACTGGGAGAATGGTGTACAAGCACGCCTCTATTCCACTGCAGGAGGAAGGCAACTGGTAACTACCTTGGATTCAAACCTCCTCTTGAAAAAAAAGTTGTAGCATTTGCTATTGTCCTTCATGGCAAACAACTCTGTTTTGTGAAGACCCCAAATGGCAGCATCTTATACTGTTAATGATTCAACTGCACCACCAACTGACTGGCATCCCTGACAAGCATGTGGTGTGCAAATCTCCCTCTGAAAGGGCTTCCAAGTCAAGAGATTCATGGCTGAAATTGCTCCTAATCAAACAACTGATGTGTCAGCAGGCTGCATGCTTCCAAATAGACATTTACCTGGCCCACAGGAAGTATCTGAGGTTATTCATTGCAGAGAGTCCTGGAAGGATTTCCTTGGATCTGCTCTGTGGTTATCCTCACAATTAGCTGGGTTATGTATCTATTCACAATTTTTTCCTTACATCTAATAGTTTGACCAGTATTCAGTTCTTAAAATCTGAAGGTCAATACTATTCACCATGAATAAATTTAAATGCATTTGAAAGTTAAAAGCATGATCCTGCAGTTACTTCCAATTAAGGGTAACGACTTGAAAACACAGGACCTAATCCTCAAGTTAAAATTGGCACACCTCACCTATTAGTGGTGTTGAAGACAGATGTTTGTTGGATTCATTTTAGCCACTGCTGAAAATGACTACTAACTAGGTTCCAGCCTGCTTTAATACTAGTTTAGCAAACCAAAAAATCCATCCGTTTTGTAAAATGTTTATTCTGATTATTCAGTCTGTATTAAAACAGGATGGAAACAAGTTTACTGTTATATCCTAGACTTTCATGCAGCCACTGTTACAAACCTCACTTGCTTACTAATACAGTAGGAGGTCAAAAATGCTATTCTGGAAAGTTTTCAGGGACGATTATTTGCATTTCAGACTGCTGGGCTGAGGAAGAGTGGTACAGCTTCCCTGTAATGTCCTGGGCCAAATTCTCCACTACCTTACACTTTCTATAGTTTTTTGTTGTTTTTTTAAAATGATGCAGAGCATGTGCCAAGTCTTGTAACGCTGCCACCAGTTTAAATGCAGAATTTCCATTAGAAGTGTTTTATACAGGTGCAAATAGAATAAGATGCAAGTTAATGAAGAATCAGGCCCGCATAATCAATTCTACTTTGAATACCAGGGCCTATGCTTTCTTCGTATAAGGTCATCCATGGGTATGGCTCCATTTTACTTACACACACCAAAAAGTCTCAGTCTGGGTCAACTGTTTGCGCTGCAGGGATAAAAATAGCAACACAGATGTTCCAGCTTGGGTTGGAGCCTGGGCTATGAAATCTGGTGATGAGGGTGGGTCTCAAGAGCCTGGGCTTTAGCCCAAGCGGGAACTTCTACACAGCTAGTTTTAGCTCCATAGCACAAGACCAAGTCAGTTGGCCTGGGCTCCAAGACTAGCTGCTGCTGGTTTTATTTATTTTGCAGTGTAAATGTACCTTAAGGATATGTCTATGCTGCAATTAAACACCTGTGACTGGCCTGCATCAGTTGACCTGGGCTTGGGTTATGGGGTTATTTAATTGTGGTGTAGACATTTGGGTTCAGGCTAGAGCCCCAACTCAAAAAAATGGTGTACTATGATCAAATATCAGGCAAGGACAGCAGCACTATGGGTGGTGGATGCGGGGGGGTGGGGGTGGGAAGAAGTGAGTCAGGGAAGCAGAGGAAAGCAAGCTACAATCAAATACATGCCAGGTGACAGATGCACATGGGGTTTATCTAGATCAGAACAGATTTTCAGAGAGAGGAGAGGAGAGGATGACAGCGTTTGGAGACAACCTTAAAATCCTTGGAAGAATAAAGTTGTAAGCCTGAGTCCCCAGGATACTTTTGCATACAACACAACACAACACAGACCTTTACTTTTGCATGCATGCTCGCCCAAGTGCTGCAGATAACCCTTCAACAGTGGCTAGCAGATGTTGCAAAGGATGGTAGAAGAAATCCCCCTAATGGGGGGGGAGGGGGTAAGGGGGGTGGAAATCTACCTGTAGGAAAAAGTTTCTTCACAATGGTGTGTGGGAATGTAATGTTATGAGTCACTGGCCTGAATAAGTGTCATTCAGGCAAGTCCCCATGCACTGGTTTTGGGGTGTACCCAGAAAAATCTAAATAGGAATTGCAGATAAAAATATGGAGAAGGATACAGTGGAAATTTTTTAATCTTAAATAGGGAATTGCACTGTAATGTTTCTACATTGTTGTCCTGAAAAGCATGCAGACAGCCTTTTTTTTTTTTATTTTGCCGAGTAAATATTCTGAGTAGAAACATTAAAGCAGTACACATTGAACAGATTTCAGTGTTAGCTATACAAAGTACAACTAATACTTTGCAGCAAAGTTCTCCAGGAATTTTAAGTTCTGTGCCTAGAACTCACTTAAATAAGCAATATTTTGGAGTAATGTACAAGTTTTAAACAAAACTAAACAATATGTTTTTGAAGAGCCAGAGATGATTTTAAAATGTTGCAACAGTGCAAACTACCCATTTCAGAGGAATTAAAAAAAAGGAGAGCATCCGGCAAACACTGCCACAAAAGATGAGCACAAAACAGATGTGGGAAAAATAAACAGCCTTCCTGACTTGGAATTTGTAAAAAGGTCTGCAAAGAGCAAACAGAACTTCTCACTGCAATTTGACTTCTAGACCCATAAAAAGAGTCCCATGAGAAACGAGACTCTGAGATGAATAAAATATACAGCTAACAGTAACATTGAAAATTTACATTAACAGTTCATAACATTTCCAAAGAGATGATTTTACTGTAACAGCATTTTGTATTATTCTGAAGTAAAAATTATATTAATCTGAATTTAAAAACCTATTATAATAAAATGTTTTTTTTAAAAGGTATTTAAATGCTTTGGCCACTATTTAATATTCCATTATTAGGAATACTGTAGAGACTGAAAGTATTGCTAAAGCAACTCCAAAAATCTTAACACAGGATAATTCTAGTAGTAATTTTAAAAACCCACAAATACAGGTGCCTCAGTATAATTCCTCAAAAAGAAAAGGAGTACTTGTGGCACCTTAGAACAACAAATTTATCTGATGCATCCAATGAAGTGAGCTGAGGCTCATGAAAGCTTATGCTCAAATAAATTTGTTAGTCTCTAAGGTGCCACAAGTACTCCTTTTCTTTAGATACAGACTAACAGGGCTGCTACTCTGAAACCTGTCATAGTATAATTCCTACAATTCTTGTAAGATGGAATTTACATTCCTTTGCTAAGTGATTAGCACCGCAGGCTTCCTGGTCTCCTCCCTGCTCCAAGATAAGGAATGTGCTAAGTGTTGCCCTTAAACTATGTAGGATTAGCTAGGAGAAGGATTTGCCACATCCCTGATGAACAAGGAATAACTTTTTTCCTTCAAGCCTGTTCAGCAACATATTCTACACCTGAGCTCATTACTTTTGTGCCACCTACAACAGATGCACGGAAATACTACCTCTTTGAACACTGACATTTACCAGACTGCTAGCCAAATGAGTGTTTATATAGCCACTTAAACTCTAAAATAGAGAAAGAGAGAGAGACCCCAGAAGTAAAGTTTCCAAAATACACAGTTCTGGGGTCTGAAACTGTATGGCTTTTTACTTTACAAAAAAAAGAGTTGCCAGTACTAAAGTGTCATCTCACCTATGTATAATGCACTAAGGGGAAAAATGCAATCTCACTGTTCAGTGAATGTAAAATCAAGTTCAAAATAAAGTTTTGCTACTACAAAAGAAATATCCAGTGCAACTTCCTTTCAGGCAGTAGTTTTAGAGCCAGCCCTACCTCTCACACTGAGTAGTGCCTTACTCCACAGGGAATTGATTTTCTTGGGACTATTTGAGGACTATCTGAAAAAGGTAGCACGATATGCCTCTTACAGCAAAAAAGTGAAACAAAGACATTATTTAGTTAACATCACAGTAGTCACATGAATTATAAAAGCTGGAGTAGTGACTCAATAATTAAGTCTGCAAAACAGCAATACTGGGGTTAGAATGGAGACTTACACCACCATCACCAAACTACACAATCTCCTTTCCCTCTGGAATTTCATGTTTATGCTTATTTCGAGATTGGTTGTAAGTTTGAGGTTAATCAGAAAAGCTGCTTTTAGTTACACAGTATTGCTGACTCTTGCAATTGTATTGCAAATTTTGCTATATTTGTTTTTTCCCTAAAGCCCCAGATCCTGGAGTCATGGGATTATGTAAGAATTTCACCTTTCATTGGAAAACAAGTCTCTCTGGAATCAAAAGGGCTAAAATTCTTGAAACATTAATTATAAAGGCTCAAAACTCAAAATGCCAATAAAAAATGTAATTTTAAAAATCTTTTGGAGTCTGATTAATGAATGCTTGGAGTTATCAATACTGTTTATGGTACTTAGAATACCACCAGTTTTTCCTCTTTTGGAAATTTGTATTACTCTTCATCTATCACAACTCAAATACCATGGATAAAAACTTCAAACTCGTATCATAGATCAATACCCAATGAAAGGCTAGTATATATACACACTTTAGCCTGTGCCCATTATCATGGTTGCAAATGTAATACTAGTTAGCAGTGCTAGAGTCATGACTGTTACTATGAAAACTCACTACATTAATTCCCCTAATGCAGTGACCTGAATCAGCTTTCTATTCCAGCTCCACATATTGGGGGAGAGGTGTCTGGAGGAGACACATACTCCTGCACATTAAAAAAAAACAAAAAATATAGTAAATTAAAGTATTAGGTACTACATCAAGTATTTCTCCATTAGTAACGTGGCTTCAGATATTTTGGGACCCTTGCAAGAGACATACAGTCCAAACCTTATAAACTCTGCAAGCCATATAAGAATAGTTAGGGGTCTACATAGCTTATCATGGATCTTACATGTTTCACAGTCTATGTTCTGATGACTACCCCTCACTGATTCAGTTCCAACAGCTGATATTGACCAACCAGGGCTTGTTTTCATCTTATACTATTAAGAAACTTTCCTATTTATTTGAATTAATCATGTTTTTACAAAGCCATATTTTCACTTGAATCATGTATTTTTAAAGGTTATGTGAAAACTCAATTTTATGCCTGTACAATGCAATACCTCCTAATGCAGTCCACATGCATTATATTTTGGGGGCTCCATTCTAGTCACAGATAAGATACTCTTGTCCATATTTCATATCTTGAAAATTCTGCTACTGCACTCAAAGACCTTTGTGCAGTATCAGAATTTTAAAATTCAGTGATATGAAGCCATACATTTGAAGTTAGAATTACACCCTTGTTATACAAGCTGTACACTTGTCACAATTTTACAATTTTTCTTCTGATAAAACTATGGAATAGAGCGAAGTAATGTTCTTCAAAGGAAATCCTACTTTTTCCTTACAGCTAAGCGTGTAGCTGAAATAATGTATGCGACAATGCCTCATACATCACCATAGTATCTGAACATCTACAAATTTAAAGTTATTTGTCCAGAACATGAACTAAAAACTGTAGTGATTTAGTACTACTGGGTCAAACCCTCAAGTTTTCATGTAAATGCTGCCTTCATCGCTAGTTCTCAAGTAGCCTGTTCTTAGAAAAAGCTACTCCCCCACCACCTCTCCTTTCCATGGTAATACACTGAGTAGACAACAAGTACAAGCAGATTTACATCAAATACACAATTCCCTAACATAACTGAATGCATGCACACAGTTTGATTTAAGTAGTTCTCTACCACTTTTGTTACTCTAGAAATAACTGAATGAAATCTGCCACAAAACAGAATATTTAGCTCTTTAACTTAATCTTTCCCAAGACTGAAATACAGAATATATAAAATGTAAAAAAACATTATTGAAGTTCAGTGAACATAAAAGTTTGAAATAACTTTGATTTCACTACTATAGCATTCTTCATTCAAACTTTTAAACAATCATATTTAAAACTTTGCTGTTACAAGACAAATTTGAGTGAACAGACTGCATCCTAGATTATGAAGACAGTTAAGTTATAGTAGCAAAACATCGTTCAATGGTTTCTTTCTACAGAAAGTGCTATCAACAACTCCTATGCAAATACAAGTGGTTTCTAAAATGTCTGAGCTAGCAGTACTTTGAGTTTGCATCTTATGTTTCAACACTTGGTCTTGCAAACATTTATGCACTCACGTAACCTGACTCACATGAGTACTCCCTTGAAGTCAATTGACTCATGCAGCTCAAGTTATGAATGTGCATAAGTGATTGCATTGTCATTTTAAAGGAGTACTTCTGCCCGTCACATTCTGCACTACATCTTCAGAAAGGGGAGAAGTCATAACCACCAATTCTCCTCTCAGCAGCCTGCTGCTTCCCCCAGTGAGCATTTCCTCACCCATGGAGGACATCCTCTGGACATATGGCATGACTTGATGATGATCTTTCCTGGCTTTCCATTTTGGTCAGTAAGTCCCAATAAAAAACACTAGACAGTTGCCTGTTAGAAGCTGAAGCCTTGCTCTACTTATTCCTCTTGCATTCTTTCTACTACCCCTGATAAAAAAACAAAGCCAAAAAAAAAAAAATCTACACAGAACGCTTTTGATTATTCTTTAATACAGGCCTAGAGAAAGTGATTGTTAGCAATTTACACCTCTTCCTCGGCAACAGAAGTGTCCAGAGTTTACTCCTTGGTACGTAATTGAGCTCCATAATTCAAGTATTCCATTAAAAAAACCCCTCTATAGCCCAGATTCTGATCCTCTCACATGCTCCTTTCGCGCCACACTCTGGCCCCCATGCTCTTCAACTGGTCCTACTGACATTTGTGGGGCTACTCACATAATTAAGCGGTTTCTAGGTACATTCAAACATTTCTAGCCCTTATATTTGTAAACATGAATCAAGTGTTATCAGGTGTGGTAATTTCTTCCTGAATTTGTTCATATCCCTGAAACAATGGCCGAGAGGCATAAACTGCCCTAATCAAAATGGTCTGTGAACACTGATGCCTAAAACGACAGTTCCCATATCAACAGTTAACTATTTCCCTGCTGATCACTTGAGCAAAAATATCCAGTTAAGGTGCTTGCCTCACAATCCTGAACTCCCTCCTCTCAGGCTTTCCGGACCAAAAGCTCCATGTCCCCTCCTAACTGCTAAAATGTTCAGTTTCTATTACTCCCTTGCCCCATTTGATTCTATAGTGCAGTTAGGCATTATCAATACAAATATCTGTAGCCAACTGAGAACCAAGAATGCCAAGATGGCATAAAATAAACTGCATTTAATATAAAAAGATGGGACTACTCTAATGACTAATTCATTTTTATTTAAACAAAAAAAAATATTTTTAAATCTGACGCGGTCATGAAATTTCCACTAGAATGCCACAGAATTTATAGTTAACTTTCCAAGAAGTAAATGGGGGTCTTGTTAGAGGTTTGTACATAACACCATATGTGCATAATATTATACAGCAATGTTATTTCTTATTAAATGAAACTGTATTATGGCTGAAAATAAGTTCTTAACTGTTTAATCAAGATGTTATTTAATCTACAGTTGTATTTACACTTCATTGGTAGTTTATTTTGTTTTTGCTTTAGAAAGGGCTCAAGAAATGGAATGTTTTCCCTTTGCTCTTCTCCACACAAAGTTTGATTCTGCAAAGTGCTGTGTGCCTTCAACTCCCAGTTATGTCAATGGGATACAAGAGTATCAGCACCTTGCAGAAATGAACCTGCAAAATAGTACTCACACCAGTCCTTACTCTCCCAAGCAACTCCATGGAAGACATGGGTTCATTTGCATAAGGAGTATTTATGAAACTATTGGTCTGCAAGTTCAAGTTGAGCAGCTCATATTTCAGAGGATCTGGAGATTTATTTATCTGGGGAAGGGAAGAAGAGAGGGTGATCCTCTTTGTAAGTCGTTAGATAATTACTTAATATATCTTATATGTAATATTTGGAATTCTGATTAAAAACTTTAGCACAACCAAAAGACATTACATTTGACACAGATGTCTATGTTTATGTAACTAGCTTATAAACTAACTAAAAGTAAGCCACAGCCAATGGCTCGGATGCACTTTGTTCACAATATTAAAACCGGTATATTACATCAAAAATGATCTGACAGTAGCTAGGCTTGCTCACTAAGAAATGTGGCATTCTACATTTAAAGATTATGCATCCTTAAACACAACAGCCTCGCTATTTTATGTATGAAAAGGGAAACATTTGATGAGAGTATCCATAAGTTTCCTAAGAAATGGTTTGAGATTCCAGAATCCCAAGGAGATTAATTGGCTGTCAGATAACAATGTGCCTCCATCAGATGGACTTGGCAGTTGTAAACAAAAAGAATTTTCTCAGCTTTTCCTCACAAATATGAAATATTTGCTCTTAGCCAACAGCTGGGGTGATTTAAAGAGATCCTGCATATATATTAGTTTCATTCAAAACTACAACCCACCTCAAAACAACTGACTGGACTGCAGCAGAATAGAAAAAACCTAATACCATTAGAGAAGTAAAAGCTTCCAGACAGAAGACAATATAGTATCTAATTGGGAAATGTATCTAACTAAGTTTAGTAAAAGAAATACAAAGGTCCCAGTTTGTTACTTGAAAAGTGTCACCATAAAACAAAACCTCATAGTTAAAAAAACCAAATACCTGGATGTTAATTGCACCTGTCTTGAAAAATCATTTTCATTGATTAAAAATTTAAATAACCATGTTAACATTTGTAAGAATTTGCTTAATATTCCAAAGCAAAGAAACTTAAATTTTACATTCTATCAAATATTTAATCATTTAAATTCTCATTCCTGGTGCTCACACAGGTAACATCAGTTAATCCATTTAAAAGAAGTCAGACTCACTGACCAAAAATAAAACACATCACGATTTTGTATTTAAGAGTCTTATATTGGAGAAGATTTTCAAGGAATGTAGCACAAAAATAAAAATATTTCAAAGAGCTAATTAAGTTTACCATAAGAAGGATCCTTACTATAGGATATTCAGGAATGAGTAGAATTATGAACTACTTTGACTAGGGACAATTCATTGAGTTTATTTGTTGAGTAACAATTATTAAGACACTGACCTTCTGAGGTCTTTGACTAGGGATAAGTATGAATATTTCAATCTTACAGTACAACCTATACTGCTGTTCCATTTTCTGAGGTTAAGGTCCAGAAAACAGATTTAGGAATATTTTAAGTAAATGTTCTGCATATTACTTCTCATATCATAAGAGCAGAAGTTCTAGGGTTTACTAGCCCCTTGACCTTGTATAAAATTCTAACACATTTTTAAAGATACAAGTTCCTTTATAAAATAAGGCATTAAGAAAGGAAATTATAGGTTTTTTTAATTGCTTTGAAAAAACTTGACTATTCAGTTCTCAAATATACTGGTCAGAACACATTACAAATTTCTGACAGAGCAGCAAAATTGTTACATGACAGCACTTCCACTTTGCAGGTGCTGGCGGGAAACTCATTCCTTACAAAAAGGAAAGGAGTACTTGTGGCACCTTAGCGATTAACAAATTTGAGCATAAGCTTTCGTGAGTGACAGCTCACTTCCAATGAAGTGTGCTGTAGCTCACGCAAACTTATGCTCAAATAAATTGGTTAGTCTCTAAGGTGCCACAAGTACTCCTTTCCTTTTTGCGGATACAGACTAACACGGCTGCTACCCTAAAACAAATCATTCCTTACAATGAACCAAAAACTACATACTTCATCAAAACCTATGTAATCAATGGATTTCTACAGTTAAACGGATAGCTGCTAAGTCAACTTTTGACTAACAAGTTAGAAGATCATCACTAGCCTTATGTTTGTATTCACGTGAAATTACTTTAAATATTACAGACAGCAGACAAGGATACAGAGCATGAAACAAATCAGGAAGACATTGAGCTGAATTTCTCTCACTTATACTGTGTAAATCAGGAATAACTCCACAGAGGTTGGTAGGGTTACACTGGTGAAAGGCTAAATCAAACCCCAAAAGTGTACTTTTAAAAAGAAGCCATAAAATATGGGGCCTGATCCTTCAGAATTGGGCCCCATGTTTTAAAAAGCAAAATAGTTTGCTGTATTACTAAACTATGCTCACACATCTATTGTAGTGTATTCAGCACGTAGAGGGTGTACAATATTTTACCCCATTCTACAGATTATTCGAATTTTAATACACTAAAGGCATCTTACCCTTATAGATATTATATTGTACACAACATAATCCATACATTTCTACAACTAACTGTTTTCATATACAGCATCCAAAAGTAGTATCCTGGGAAAGTCTGCACTGGAAACTTGTAAAAAGCTAGCAATGCAAAAAGCGAATACATTTTAAAGGAAAACAGAGCTCAGCTTTCTATTTACTATTCTTAATGAGGACATCTGTATTTTGCTTACCATCTCTATACTTCTGCTTCTCCTGAGTGTTTTGTGACTCCTTCTCCACTCACCCCACCCCCACTCATTCATCAGCTTTTAAAGATGGCAAAGCTAAGTATTTTAAGGGAACAGAACCCAATAAATAATATATTGCTCATTTAAAAATATTTTGTCCGGAGAGAGTTTCAACAAATTTTATTATTTTTGTACAAAACAGAGGTAGAGGAATGCACATGCTGAGCATTTTTCTCCATATTGTAAGAACAGAAAACACACTTTGCATCGAGTAAATATTATAAAGTTTCTTCCTACACAATGTTGTGAACACTCAAATTTCACCAAGACTAAAATCTCACCTTTTGTCTCAAGGAAAAGAAAAGGGGGGGAGGTTAAAGGGAAAAAAAAGCTTTAGAGTGAAGTTTCATGCTCCGTGTGGAAAAAAAAGTTATGTACGTAAGTACTTGTGCATTCAAAGCAGACTATTTTTTTTTAGCGTTCAAGAAGTTATCTTTAGATTCAAAATGTATATTGCAGTTTTCCTCAGAGTATTTAGCCAGGATTTTCCACCCATTGTAGGTACTCTCTGAAAACTGCCAAGGGCTCTTGTTTCTCAAACATTTCAAGAGTCTGACTATAAAAATCAAATATCTAGTGCCCTGAAAGACAAGTGAAATGACACAAAATTATAAGAAGTTATGTTGTCATATGTTTGGAATTAAAAATACTTACAGCCTCTCCAGCTCTTTTAAATCCTGGAATGCTCCCCTTTCAATAGTGCTAATCTTGTTTTCCATGAGCTGACTGAAACGTAGAATATATATAGTGAGTTTTAACGGCTTCATGATTATGACTGCATTAAAACCTGCTATTGCTGTACTTCAGAAACTGGCAGCTTGCAAACATTTCACCTTTATTAACTCTACAATTCTTATTCCAGAGTGAGATTTCACATCCAATTTAATATATTTAGAACCCCTGTCACTCCATTGGGGCACATGTGCACAAACGGGGGGGGGACGGGGGGGGGACGGGACTCAGTCTCTTCATCATTAAAGGAAACCATAAAAGCAGATCTTAAACCTGCTCAAGAACATTAAGATCATGGGTAAGAAAATATACCATTTACTAAGGAGCAATGATATAAAACTCCAATTAAATATATCGTACAACTGATCTACAGTTTGTAGGGAAAATAAAAAGATAATGATTCAATGGATATTTCACAATTCTGTTTATACACCTATATATCAACTGAAAATATGTAGAAATATGTCCACAACACCACACATCAGTATCTGTATTTTGATCTAAAGGGTATAATTAAAACACAAGATCGTTACAATTTTTCTCTAGACTTAAAATTGTTCCACTTATGACAATTCAGACTCAAGGAATAATTTAGCTTCACTGAATAAAATGGCAGTAATCACAATTACAGTTTTCTTAAGTCACATTTAATCAATTTATAACCAGCAAAAGTTAATGTAAAGACCTTTAAACAATATATGTGAAGCTATCCAGACTAAAAAAATCCATCCAGAAAGATACAATACCTATTGTTTTAGTTTCTGAAAAAGCAAACATTTTTAAATTGAAGAGTTGGGATTAGATATAGATATTGTTTGTCTTTGGTTAAGAAATACTTTCCATTTTCTTTCGTTTCATGAATTTCCTTTTGCAGCAGTTTGAAATTGAACATGTGTATACTCAGCTATATGTTTTGATAATCCTAAGGTAGCGGTCTACTCAGCTAGTTTCTTTTCAATTAATTTTAACCAAAATACAAGATTTCCCTTTTCATGCATTTGTAAACTACCAATTTAAAGCCTCAACTTATTTTGCTATATTTGTAATTTTAAGGGAAGTGTACAAATCACTAGAGGCTACATATAAAATTGCTACTGTGGCATTTTCCAAACTTTTTTTTGTCACCCCATAATTGCTCTTCTCCGCCCCCATTTATTTTAAGTTCAGATGCTGCAGCATAGGAGTTAAATGTGGTGAAATATTCAGCTTTACTTTTTTAAAAGCTAAAAGAACTTTTTGAAAATTTAAAGTCTAACCTACATCATGTAATTTTAACACACCATAACAGCATAAAGTAACAAGAACTTACAGGACTCGAAGGTGTCTTAGGCCAGTAAAGTCAGTCTTTGTGATTCTTGTGATATTATTTCCATTAAGGTCCCTAAAAAGAATCATGTATTAGCAGAAAAATGAAACAAACATTCAGAGGATTTAAATTATTATTTTGTTGGGGTTCATCTTTAGTGCTTTAAAACCAAACAAGAACTTAAATGTGCCTGATAGTTAATTCTTAACACTAGCTCTGTGTGAGTTGCTGACAATAAATTGGTTTATGTTAAAGTTAATAGTTTTAAACTTTGTAAGAAGAGACCCTTATAAAAAAAAAATCTATTCATCATTATGTGGTTCACGTTTACACTAAGTTTTGGAATTATCAATTTTGTTTATCACAAAAGTGTATCTTAATGTTTTTGTAATATTGGTATCTAACTACAATTAGAACCAACCAACATTTAGACAGAAAACTCTTAATTGTACCAACTGAAAAAGTATAAAAACTACAATCAAGTTACAGGTAGTCAAGAAATCAAGTAATTAGGAATTTATTTGGATAACCACTTTTGCAGTGTATTTAATAAATATATTACTAAACTTCCTATGGCAAACAGTGCTTAGAAAGAATCAAAAGACTTGATCTTCAAAGATTTACATTTATAAGGATTTTCCTTACAATCCTATGTTTGAAGAATTTAGTTTTCATACTTTTACAGCTCAGGAAACCCCACTGTGACTGTAAAGTGCAAACTCAGAGGCAATGATGGAAATAGTATTCAGGCCTTGACATTTTTGTTCAGATTTCAGCACCACTTTCCCTTCTGGAGTTACTACCCCTCTTTCTGGCATCTTAGGTCAAGAACTAAGCTGGCCCTGGTTCCAATCATTACAAGTAAAACCAGGCTTTGCTGTGGCTTGAATATCCTCCTTGATCTAAGTCATAAGGGAAACAGTGTTACACAGAAACTAACCTTAGGATTACCGATCATTTATAATATTCTTTTTGAAAAATCAGCACATTGTTATTTTAAGCAAAAGTGGCAGGAAACAGTTTCCACTGAACCACGCACAGTTTCTTCACAAGAAAGATCACAGTGAATCACTTTGGGATTTGTCTGAGTGCAGACACTGCTAGAGTAAGATGTGTTTATACTTAAACCTTTAAACTGCTTTGAATAGCATGAAACAAACAAGTGAATTTTTTTTTTTTTTTTAAATCTCTTCTCTCCCTCTTTTCCCCCTTACCCCTTTTGGAGAAGCCAGGATGGTATTAGATCCAACAGCTCTTTCAGGAATATTATGCATGCTTTTCACAAACTGAATGCATCATAATTTGTATGCAGCATTGTTGTAGCTGTGTTGGTCCCAGGACAGTAGAGACAAGATGGGTGAGAGAATATATTTTATTGGACCAATTTCTGTTGATGAGAGAGAGCAGCTCTGGGCTTATACACAGAGAGCTCTTCTTTAGGTCTGGATCCTAATTTGAGGGGGGAGGAGGGAGGAAATCAATCAGGGCTAGGGACAGTTTAATCAAGGCTGTGACTTGAGGCAGTAGTATGTGTAACTGGGGTGAAATCATGTTGTATGCCCGCTTAAGGGGAGCAGAGAAAGCAAGGGCAGCTTGTGCCCTGAGGCCAAGACACATGGAAGGATTTGAGCTTTTTCCTAGGGGAAGAGGGATGTAGGCGCGAAGGAAGATGTGCCCTTCCGATAACGGGAGTGTAAATATAGTCTCTCTGCCCACCCCCACCCCCCCCCATCGCTTTGCATCTGCTCGGGAATTCCCTCCACTCTTCCCTTCGAAAAGCAGTGTAGCAAAAAGGAAAGCAGGGGGGCTAACTGCCGTTTGCCCGCCGCCGGGGCGCTCTGTCCCAACACTCAAGGGCCTCCTTGCCGAGCCCTGGTTTTGCACACCGCCTGGGAGCTGGGCAGAAAGGGACACGCCGCAGGAAGGGGAAAGGGAAGCAGAACTTGGGCAGCTAAGCCGAGCCCCTTGGGGCGAGCGGTCCCAGCCGGCTCCGGTTCCCTGTCCCCATTTTAAAAGCCATAGCGAAGTTTAACGGGCAGTGACAACCCCCCCCCCCCCCCCCATTCACGGGGAGGGGGCAGGACGACAAGCGAGGCACCCAGACACACAGCGCAGGGGAAACTGCCGCCCTATGTGTCGCCTCCTCTTACCCTGCAGCCAGCGGCCGCGCGAGAGGAGAGGCGGACTCGCCTCCTGCCGCCTTTCTAGTGGGAAAGGCGAGGCGGCGGAACGAATGGTTTCCCTCTTTCATGTCTCCTAGCGTTACCCTGGAGCCCACCATGAGGCGAGCGGGAACCGGCCCAGGAGCGTCTGAAACCTAAGCAAAGCCTCCAGGGAGTTTGAGTGTCACCTGCCCCACCCCAGGCGCTCTGCAGCGAGGCGGCTCCACAGGGATGGGAGAGTCCAATCACACGGCCAACTGGGGTGCTGCTGGAGGGAGGGCGCCCCCCGCCCCACATACCACAGCTCCCCGGGGCGGGCGAAGCGCGCATGGGGTAGGGAGCGAGGCGCGGTGCTCCAGTGGCTCTGGGGGTTACTTACAGCCTTTCGGTGTTGCGGGGGATGTTCCTCGGGACGCTCCGCAGCGCCAGCCCGTGACAGTCCACGGTGCTGCCGGAACAGGAGCACTGAGCCGGGCAGGGCTGCGGCGCCACCTCGCTCAGGATCACCAGCAGCACGAGCCCCAGGGAGAGCCTCCCGAAGCCGCCCATCCTCCGCCGCCGAGCCTGCGCCGCCGTCGAGCCCTGCAGCATTGGCCCCCGGGCCAGGGAGGAGCGGGGAGAGAGGCAGACCGCCCCGCTGATAAGACAGGACACAACCGCCCTCCTGCTCCTCAGCGGAGCGAGTACTTGGGCAACTTGAAGCGTATGAGAAGGCAACCGGAGTCCTTCGCGATCCAAGGCGGAACCAAAAATCCCTGGCAAGGTAAGAAGGGTGGCACCAATCCGCCCCTGGAACCAACTTCGCTGGGGGGGCGAGCCGGGGTCTCGTAGCCCTTCTGGTGGCAGAGAAGATGCACGACTTGTTCTTGGCGCACACACTCCCTGCAAATGCGAAGCAAAGCCACCGATTCCGGAAAGGGCAGAGCTGGGTGACTCCGCTTCTTCCTCCTCCTCGTCCCTTTTGACGATCCCCCCACCCCGCTAGAAGCCACGGACCCCACGTTTGCTTAAAGCTGCATGTTTCCCATAGAACTGCATTGCGACCAATCGCCCAGCGGCACCACACGCGAGCGATTCAAAGCACTTGGGCAGAGCGGCTCACACACACGCTTCCCCCACCGACGGGCTGGTTACAGTCTTGCAAGGGGGTGGGGGCTCGCTCTGCAACTGCACACACACACTTCTGCAAGAGGAGCCTCAGCAAATCATATCTCACTGCCAAAGCATTCATCAAACTGCCTCGGGGGTTGGAGGGGGGGGGAGGGAAGAGAAGAGAGTCAACACACAAGATGATGTTGGGTTGTAAGCTCCCAAAGCCAAGTTTCGCAGGAAAGAGCTATTCCCGGAGCACGACAGTCAGGAGCAGTTTGAGAAGTGATCCGTTGCCCTGCTGCAGAGAGCGCTCATCCACCTCCTCCTCCTCGGTGACAGATCACAGCTATCGATGCCCTGACGATCCTGAGAGCACAGCGAGACAGCACCGCTAGCGAACGTAGTGTGTGTTCCCTCTCGTCTCCCGGATACAGCAGCTCTGCTGCAGCAGCAGGCGGCACCTGATGGGAAAGGTAGGAACGGTGGGGGTCGTGTAGGGGAAGACAGTTCAGCAGCTCCTGCGATGGCTATGCAGAGGAGCAGAAGGAAGAACTTTCCTTTCCCCAGCCTGGGAAGGGAGAATGCCTGGGAAAGGTTTCCGTTCCCCTCCCCGATTCCCGCAGGCGCACCTGAGCAGGGGATGTCTGTATAAAACAGTCCAGAGCTGGCTCCAGCCCCTGTAGCTCCCAGGCGGCTGGTCTCCTCCTGCACACAGGGAGAGGAGAATAGGGGGAGGGGGTGGGAGAAGAGAGACAACACGCAAGCTCCTTCTTTCACACCCTTAAGTCTCTCAGTTTGAACAATAGGATGAGACACATACGCAGGCCGCTTCGCTTCCCCGTTGCAAGGTGTGTGTCACTGCTAGCGCTGCAGAAAGTGCTTCCCAGGGCGACACAAAAACCTGTGCCAGCGCTTTCCAAGCTGCTGCTGCTTGGCTCTTTAGCAAACAGGAAGCTTCCAGCAGCTTTTGCCACAGATACCAGGACCCTCCGCCTTGCCTCTTCCTCCGCCTTCTCGCCCTGCTGCCGCAAACATCCAAGCACCTCTCCCGTAAACAACACCAAGCCAGAAGTTCCCCACGCTCTGCCCCTTATATAGGGGCGGCGGAACCTCGCCTCCTCCGGCCACGCCCAAAACCGCAAGGGAAGCGTTCATTGGCTGGCCGGCTCCAGACCTCCAAGTCCGGGGGGGGGGAGGAGGTGAGTGGAAGAGGAACTGGGGAAACGCAAACAATGAATGAAAGTTCAGCGAGAACGAGAAACCCTAGCCCCTAACAAGCGACCTGCCTTCCCAGTGAGGCTGGCGGCAGCTGCACCGCCTGCCGCTGCTTAGTACTAGGGTGGAAAGAGAGACAGAGTTCCCCTGAAGCTGGGTGAAGACATCAACTGCGCTCCCTTTCCTGTAGCGATCGCCTCAACCACAGATTCCTAGGGACTGTTTAATATTGGCAAGAGAGCTAGAAAAACAACTGCAAGGTCTATGCAGTTTCAGCATCTTCACTCCATCTCTCCTTCCTCCCGCCAACGCTCTCACACACTAAGTTCTTTTTCAGACCTGAGATTTTTCTCACACACCTTAAACACCTCTGTGCGGAAAAAACTCAAGCGTCTGTGAGGCACAGACAGATAACGAAAGGGGCTGGGGGCGGGTTGCATGCATTGGTGTAGTTAGCCTGCGAAAAGCAAAACAATCTTGCATATTTTTGATGCCTAGCTTGTAAACATCTCAAGCATGCCATTGAGTATTTCACCTTGACTGAAGAGAGGGTTTGGAGAATGATATTCTATTTTTCCATATTTAAAAAACCCACATTTTATGTAAATTATACAATAATCTTGTGAACAAATGTTTTCTGAAAATTCAAGGGCATGAATATGACTCTATATACCTTTAAATAAGCAAAGCCTCAGCATCATGCTGCTTTATTTATATCTAAGTGACAGATCTAGTTTTCTTTTTAAAGGAAAACTAATTTCCTCTTCTGTTCCATTCCAACAGTGTAAAATGCATGTTCAGTGTTTCTCTGGGATATCCTCCTAAAAATATTGCCTATTGCAAGAAAATTCTAGCATTCATTGAAAAATTTACATACACCAGGTTTAAAGTTGTATCTTTACTGAATTGAATTTATTCTTCCTCCTGAATTCAACACAAGGCGATTTAAAAAAAATCTAACCTCAGTGACATGAGAAGGTGATTCCCCATGCACAGAGGACACCACCAGAGAAGCCCAGGTCATCAGCAAGTAGTTTGTAAATGCTCCAGGGAGTTCACAGCTTCTTCCATATGACTGGGTCCAGCTGAGCCTCTTTATCCCTGGAGTCTCTGCAGCACAACCCAGTAAAATGCTCACTATCCTTATCTGCTTGCTACCAAGAGAACAAATTCTGTTCTCAGTTATACTGTTGTAAATCAGAAGCAACTCTGTAGAATCTGAAATCAGTGGAATTGGTCCCAATTTTTCCGCTGTTATTGTAGAATGTTAACCAAAATGAAACTAATTAAAACCAACTACTCTCATAGAGTATTTCACTGAGCCCCCCCCCCACACACACACTCTTCTCCCTTCCCCGCCCCCACCCCACATGCTATGAAAACTCCAGGGGGGGTTGAAAATATTTACCAGAGCTCTGTTCCGGACAGCTCCAGCTGAATTTAAGTCCTGGTCATGGCTATTTTATCTAGGGAAAATCATCTTATTTTTTCAGTCTGTCTCTTCAAAATGTCCCCAGCATACAAAACTGCACTTCAAGGCATGACTTTATCAGTTGCTTTCAACTTCTGGCACAATATATTAGTTGGAGTACTGTATACAACTAAATGAAGCTGCTCCATATTTAAACTGGTGTAAGCAGTATTCAACCCATTGACTATAATGGGAATTGAGATCACTCAGTGACTCATAGGATCAGGTCCTATGTAAAATATTTTAATTTGTTAGCCACATTTTGATCATGTTTTAAGAGAGGATTAGCTTCTTTTTTTAAAAAAGTTTGTTCTCTAATTTGCACTGTAAGTTACCGATAAATAAATCATAGGAAAGAAATAAAAATACAATTACACACACTATGCAGTTTTCTGCCTCTATCAGACACTCCCTTTCTGTCTAGGAGAGAAAAAATCAGAAGATATAGTGTTAGCCATCTGGTACTATTCATTATTTGATATTTACGTGCCAACAGTGTGCTTAGTGTTGTATAAGACACTAAGGGGAAACTACTTACTTGTAGGTATGCTTCTCTGAAGATGAAACTCCAACAGGATTCTCGTCCATGGGTCTTAGCTCCTTAGTATAAGACTTGCAGAACTCCCCAAGAGCCAAGGTTCTTACTGAATGTAGTGTAGTACCCTCTGTCGAATATGTATTCTGCTTTCCAGCAACTCCATTCAGATGTTTCAGGGGCATGAAAGGTGGAGTTCCAAGATGCTAAGACACTTCCAAGTGATTATGAATGAAAATATGCCCCACCAGAAGGAAAAGAACTAAAAAACAGCAAGACAAATTAAAAAGGTAACCCCAAATCCTCACAGGGATATTAGTGAGAGACTGAGAATCTTCTTGGAATGATATCTTTAGCCAAGTTCTAGTTACAGCAGTAAAAAGTAAGGCATTTTCCTTTCTCTAAAGAAACCACCTAACATGGTTCTGGCTTGTGCAGAATATAAAGCCAAAGGGAATATACATGTAGGTAAGACTATAGCTAGCAGCAAGAAAAGATCAATGCTAATAATAAGAACTGGAACAATCAGAAGTAGAGCTGAAGTATTGTAACAATAACAATTGAAAACACTACAAGAATGCACTGAAGCACCAAAGGAAGGGCCGCATTACTCTAAACACTCTTACGTTATTGTGAGTCTATATGACATAGAAGCATTTTGTAGAATCCACCACACAATTGTGTCTCAGACATTGTTAGTTAAACAAAACTGAGACTTTATCAGAGACAGATACAGAAGTAACCAGGCACTCCCAGCCTCTATCCCAGCACAGACCAACTGCCTCAATCTCAGTATTATTTGTCACCACCATCCCCTAGAATGATGGCCTGAGAAGTTATTACTTTCTGCAATGTTTTTAAGATGTTTGTGATGTCAAGAGACAGCTAGGATTTTCTTGCCATTACTAAGAATGGCTACTTTCTCCCATTGTTCCCCAAAAGGCTGAAGTCAAAGGCTCACCTCAGCGAGAATGACTATTTCCATACAGCCTTTTCAGGTGGAGGAGAAGCTGATTCTCATAACAACGGCCAAGGTCCTTCATAGTTTTCAATGCATCTAACTCCAGATTGTCCTCCGTTAAGATGGCCCTCACCATTCATCATATCAGAACCAGGCATAAGCAGTGTTGCCGATTCTCATTATTCTATCATAAATCTTGTGACACTCTTTTTTAAAGGTCCATCTCATGAAACTGAGTATCTCAGCTTTCATTCAAAAGTAAGTTTCTATCTCCTATGGTTGCACAGAAAATCCTGAAACTAGAAACCAAGTAGACTCTAAATGCTAAGAAAAAGAAGTAAAAAAGAACCCAATATTTTTTAAATTCTCATGGTTCTTGTGGGAGGAGAGGGTCTATCATGATTTTTGAATAGTTGAGATTGGCTAACACACTGTAGGGAAAGAGGAAGATTTAGACGGGAATGAGAAGGAGAATGTTGTGGTAAGAAAATGTTGGTGCTAGTGAAAATGGGAGGACCTAGCTGGCAGCGAGAGTTCCGTCAGAACTTTGTAAAAGTCTAACTGTCTCCAGAAAAGGTTTCAGTTTGGTTAAATTGTCAAATTCCAACAACAACAACAACAAAATGTTTTGGCAGAATTTTTCCAACCAGCTCTAGACTGGAGGCTAGAAGAACAAGGAAGGAGATGGGGCATGATTCCAAGCAGAAGAGAATGAGAGACTAAGGATCAGGACAGTGATAGAAAGGCAGCCTTTGGAGTAAAGAAGCTAAGAAAGACTAAGTGTCCCACTCAAAGTAGTCTCAGGAAGAAGAGGGAAAGAAAGAGAAGCCTTATATTTTTTGTAGTCTCCAAGAAGTTGAACGCACAGACCTTTGGTCCTCCCCAAGTTCAATTCTCAGTTTTGCCCTGGTATCAGGGGTATCTGAAGTTTTCTGAGCTCTGACCTTTGGCCCTATCACCCAAAGCAGCAGCCTGTCAAAGTCTACGCCACCCCTGTACCATTTCTTATTTCTTCATGTCTGTGCCTGTCAGGTCTTGTCCTCAGGCTCTTTCTAAACAGCCCTTTGCTAAGCCCCACCCATCTCATTACCCAGCTCCCTCTTCACAGTAATAACCAAGAATTACTCAAAAGTCATCTCAGTGAACTATTATCTATTCCCAAGTCTGCCCTTGGCTTCCTCTCTGTAGAACACAGCTAGTCTTTCCACAGGCTCTGGTACTAGAGAGCCTTCCCTTTGCCACTCTCCTACCGTGAAAAGATTAACTTACCCCAGGTTCTACCTCACCCCACCTCTCCTCTACAGATATAGGCTGTCCTTTTTATAGTCATGACTCCTCCTCCCACCAGTGGCCAACAGTGATGTGACTCCCGCTATGGACTACAGCTCTGCAGACCAAGCTGAGTCCTTAAAGGGCCAGCATTCCTATTACAGGGACCAAGTGATATTTAGCATGGTGAACTTCTCTAGTGAAGTTAAGGTTTTAGGGTTGAAAATACTGAAATCATTATTGAACCAACTGGAAGGAAGGGAAGGCTACAGACTTGGTCAGAGCTGAAAGGATAGAGATGTGCAAATCATGGGCCTGACATCAGGGATGGAACGGAGAAGGTGTTGGGACAATGTGATAAGGGCAGAAGTGGAAAAGAAAGGTGAGGAAAAAATGGATAGGGTGAGGACAAGCTGGAACTTGAGGCTGTGAAATGGGGTGCCAATGTGTTCTGTCACTGCTGAATAGGAATGAAAGAGTGTCTCCCCCTTTTCATGCACTATTACACAAGGTAGCATGGAGATATCAGTGACCTAGTGGAAACTTGCTAAGTTACAGAGTATTTTTGAAAAATTAAATGAGTTATGCTTCTAATGGTTTAGTGTCCAATCCTGCAAACAGTTGCTACCAGGCCCAGTGCTTACTACCATGAACATTGCCATTGGGCTCAGTCCTGGCCCACACTAAATCCACTTTGAGCTCTGGCTGCCCAAAGGGGACTTAAAAGTGTTCTAAATAGGAAACTCCTGCATAGTCTGGTTTAGGAGGCATGACAGAAAATGGTGTAAGAGCACCTCAGGGGGCATTATAAATTAGCAGAATTTGGACCAGGCTTCCTTAAACTATACTAGGGGCTGGACCAGCCTCTGTCTTACCCCAGGATCAGAGTTTGAGGGACAGAAAGGTGACATAAAGCCACTTTGACCTCCTTTGAAGTGGGCCAAGTACTGCTCCAGTGCACCGTAAGGCTGGCCCATTAACTTCTGTGGGACCACTCCTGATAGAAAGCGCTACAACTGGTAATAAATATTTTCATGATTGTGTCCTTAATCCAAATTGAAAGAACCAATGTGGGCCTAATATGGTCACAGGGGCACTATCAAGTAGGTAAAGCCACAAAATTCATCCAACTAAAAGTAATAGATTTTTGTGGGGACATCTTCTAGATTCTCAGTGTTTTGTCTTAATGAATCAACCACTTAAGACATTTAAACAATTTGATTGACTATATTTTTTTACAAGCAGAAAATAAATGTCTTGAACTCCTCCTACTGATTTTGCAGCAACAATCTGGCAATTACTATTCAAACAAGGGAGAGTAATGAAAAACTAAAACAGTGTTTTACATGGTTTGGGCTGCACCTTGTGAAGCAGAGAATTAGGTACAAAACATGCAAAATTCTTTTGTTTGTTTGTTTGTTTTTAAGACTCAATGCTTGATTGTCACACTGGTTTTACACCAATATAATTCCATTGATTTAAGTGGCATCACTCCTTATTTGCACTGATGTAAATAAATGGAGATTCAGTTCATATACTATCCTGTATGTAAATGAATTATAACTGAAATTTTATTTCATTATGAGACATGCGTATAGCATTTATCTTGTGTGTCTTGCTCCTTCTTGTCTTCACTAGCCACACATACACTCCCTCTAAGCTCTGGTTTGCGTCTGATGCTAGAAATTAACTCTTTTGCTCTCTCACTAACAGCATGGTGTCCCCACTGGACAAGCAGGCGACAGGATGTCTAATGCAGTTTTCATAGCCACTCTAGCAGCTAATCAGAAACATTTATTGCTAATAGCTTTTTAATTTTTTTAATTATATTTATTTATTTTCTTCCAAACATCATTGTTGACCCAGGAGACTGAACTCCTGAGGTGATGCAGAGGTCAATATTCTAGTGCTGCTCAACAGTAAACTGCTTGAATTATCATGCCCATTAACAAAGGCAGCTAAAAATAAATGTTTGGGAGAATTTCAGAAATAGATGAATGACAAAGAAATAGTACTACAAACACCTTTGATCAATTGTTTTTCTGTAGTATGATTAATAATGACTCATTTACTGACTTGTTATAGTTTTTAATCTGAACATATTGTACAGACTTTTTATATTTAATGATTTTACTCATTTATCTGCTTTACATGGTAAAAGCTCAAGCCATTGTTTGTATCCATTAAAAGAACCCTCTTTTCTCCAGTGCTCTGGTCAACCTATTTTTTCTTTATTTTCTTACACTGCAGCCATCCAACATATATGTTCCTAAGTACATATACATAAAGATGAAAAACATACATAAATCACTTAAAGCATGATCCTGCAGCTCTTAAGGTCATTGGGACTACTCCTTGAAGTCTACTCACACAAATAACGGCTGCAGGTTTGGGGCCCTTATTGACAACCGTCATCTAAATAACCTGCAATCCACAAAATATGGTTGCATCGCCATGATCACCCCTGCAAAAGCACATGTGAATGAGCCATACAAAATATCCTGAAGGTTAACAAACCTGACTCACTGTTAGTTTACTGATGAGTTTTTCCCTGTGCATAGAATAAAGCACTTCCACAGTTGACCATTATTTGACTTCTATTTGCCTGATGCAGAGACAAGTGGAGTGACACGAAAGTCCTCCATACTCATTCATATTTTGCTCCACCTTCTTTGAAACAAGATGAGTAATTTCAATTTTTAGCCAAACTTATGCAAGGCAGCAGTAAGCAGCACTTTACTTTGGACTATCATCAAATTTATCCACTCAATATGGACTCTGGAAAGAAAGCCAAATGAATATATAGAATCTACAGTTAGGCCTTTCTATGGTTCCTTTCTATTGGCTACTACCAGACCAATTCAGACAGCTAAGGAGTGTCCTCTCAATATTATGGAACATGCATGTTTTTTGCTGAGATTGAGAGACAATTGGTACACCAATCACAAAACAGTTTTAAAAATCAGTTGTGGTTCAAACCTACATTCTGGAGACAAATGTTCTGGCTCCTCTGCTGATTGACAATGGAGGTAAAGTGAGTGAAGCATTGGAAGAAGAGGTAACAGTCTCATTAGGAAATGCCATTTTATCATCAGATTCAGTTATGATGGAGAAGTCTAGGAGATCAATTAAACTAAAAAGCATCCAAAATTTCAGACACAAAGGATTTTAAGTATAGACAATCTTGTAATGGGAGGGTCTTTCACAAAATACTGGGCTTCCAAAATTATCCAGGGAAAAACTCTCCATGGAATTAAAATATTAAATGTTTTCAGAAGTCTGTTGCTTGAACTGCATGAAGAACATTTGTGAGCTCAAACTGGTACTTACATTGGGATGTGGTGGATCCTCCATGACTTACAATCTTTAAGTCAAGACTAGATAGCTTTCGAAAAGATAAGCTGTACTCAAACAGAAATTATGGGTTTAATGCAGAAATTACTAGTTGAGAGTCTATGGCTTGTGTTATGCAGGAGGTCAGACCTGATGATCATAATCATCCCTTCTAGCCTTAAAATCTATGAATCTACTGTATACTAAACTTAAAAGTGTTTGATGACCCTAACTTTGACAAATTTCCTAGACTTCCTTATAAGTAAATAAGTTATTCCCTTGTAAGTGATAATGTTCTTAAACTGCAAGAGATGGGTAAGGTCAATTGTATGGCCCTATGGATGATGTCTGATACAATGAGTTCATTAATTTATGTCATTGCAATATTGAAAATAGAGCAACTGTCAGACTTCCAACATTCATTGGCACCTGAGCAGTCACTGGTTAGGGTTAAAACTTTTGCTAGGACAAGTTCTGTGATTTTATTTGCAAATGCAGGCACTTCACCATCCTCTAATAAATACTGAGTATAAGATATAGGACATCTTATTCTAGGTCACCAAATGAAACATTCTCTTTTGCACAAAAAAGTCAAGAAAAAATTAAAAATATTATAAAATTTATTAGACCTTCTTATAGCTTGTTGTCTCTTTTCCTAAAGTGTTCCCTGCTCTCTCCTCTAGAGAGTTAATGCTCGAATCATTTGTTTCTTCAGGCATTCATCATATTTATAAAGGTTAGCTCAATTTATTAGGGAACATAAACCATGTCATGTGGCTTTCTGATGACTGAACATAAGACTATTCACTCTAACAACAACCCAATACTCAAAATATGTTTGCCAAATCTATGTATTGAACAATTGTGCGTAATAAACAAATTAAAAAAATATCATGAACAGATAAAGGGGCCAGGTCCAACATATACATTTTTTTTCCAGATAGTCACTATATTTGTCTCTTATTTCAGCCAAACATTCCAACTGAGATTGTCCTCAGTGATTCTAACACTTCTTGGAGAGATCTTTTTCTATCTTGCATAAACATTATTTTATTCAGTATATATATACTGAATATATATGTCATATAACAGAAATGCAAGTGAGGCCTGCAGTTGTTGCCCCTTGCTCATCAACAGATGCTGGCAGCAGTTGCAGATTAGCCACTGGGCCCATGGGCTCTGGCCAACTGGGGATCTCCCAGCTTCCACCCGGCAGCGTGGGGGAAGCCACCACGCCCCCCAACCCCATCTCCTGCAGAAGCCGTGGTACAGGGGAAATCCCCTCAACATCCCCCCTCATCCCCTGCAGAAGCTGCAGGAGGGGGGATACCCCCGCAGTGCCCCCTCCCAATCCCATCCCCAGCAGAAACCATGGGACGGGGATACCCCCGCAGTGCCTGGCAGAAGCTGTGGGATGGGGGAAGCCCCCGCCCAAGCGGCCCCGACCCCGGCAGAAGCTGCGAGACGGGGGAAGCCTCCTCAACAGAAGCCCCCCCAGTGGCCCCCAACCCCATCCCCAGCAGAGGAAGCCCCCAGTGCCCTGACCTGTCACTAGTAGAAGTTATGGGGCAGGAAGGGAAGCCCCCGTGCCCAATCTGGCTCTCTGGCAAAAGTGCCAGCCAGGGCAGGAGAAGCCGCAACACCCCAACCCTGGTCCCCTGCAGAAGCGCGGACCTGGACCTCTGTTGCAGCCCTAGGACTGGAGGAGCTCTCGCTCCTTGCTACGGCCCTGGGGACAGAGCTTCTCCGGTCTTGGGGCCACAGTGTGTGTGTGTGTGTGTGTGTGTGTGTGGCGGGGGAGGGGGGGGGGCAGAAAGAAGCAAACAGGTTGCAGGATGGGTGGAATGGGGGGAGCTGCAGGTGGAACAGGGGCCAGGTCCCGGGGAAGGGGAAAAAGGGATGAGGGTATGGGCAGGCCTGCAGATGGAAGGGGCAGGATGGGCCCCCCCGCCCACTTGCTCCAGTCTAGGGCCGCAGGAAACTTTAATCCACCTCTGGCCAGCAGAGAGCTCCTTTCCCTGTAAAGCTTCTGTCCATCTGGTGTTCTCAAGCAGCACTGGGCCACTCTTCTCCCTGATCACCAACAGGTGTAAATTGTAAGCTACCTACTCTCAAGAGCAGTGTTTTTCAAAGTTTGGGACATGTAAGGCACTGAGTCGCCTTGCTCAGCACCCAGGGACCCTAGCAGCTCTGGTCAGCACTGCTCACCAGGACATTAAAAGTCCCGTCAGCGATGCTGCCCAGCTCAGGCTGGCTAGTGCCTACCTGTTCCGACACTGCACTGCGCCCTGGAAACGGCCAGCAGCAGGTCCGACTTCTAGGCAGGGGAGGCCACGGGGCACCGACTCTGCACTCCCATTGGCCACGAGCTGGCCAATGGGAACTGGGGGGGCAGTGCCTGCGGGTGAGAGCCATGCGGAGCCACTTATGGGCCTCCGCCTAGCAGCCGAACCTGCCTCTGCACCCCAGCTGTGCCGCTGACTGGGAGCTTCCGGAGGTAAGCCTGCACCCCAAACCCCTCCCCCATCTCTGAGCCCCCCCAAACCCAGAGCCCCTTCCTGCACTCCAAACCTCTCATCCCTGGCCCCACCCCAGAGCCTGCACCCCAAGCCCAGAGCCCTGATTCCCTCCTGCACCCTAACCCCCTGCCCAGCCCAGAGCCCACTCCCACACCCTGAACCCCTCATTCCCAGCCCCACCCCACAGCCCTCACCCCAACTCTTTGCCTCAGCCTCTCCCATACCCCAAACCCCTCATCCCCAGCTCTGTTGGGTCATGGGCATCAACAATTTTCTTCAACTGGGTCGCCAAAAAAAAAGTTAGAAAACCACTGCTCTAGAGTTCCAAGCCACAGGACTTACACATCTATATTTTCTTCCTTGTTTGAAAGCATACATAGCTCTGTTCAAAAGTAGAGCCACTATAAGACTACTCAGGCAGCAAATGGTCCTCTAATCTACTCAGAGGCCAATTAAGATTTACTGGGGCCCTGGGCACAAAGAAGTTTGGGGCCCCCCACACCCTATTTTCTACCTATAAGGTGGGTAGAAAGCTGGCTAGATTGTCGGGCTCAACGGGTAGTGATCAATGGCTCCATGTCTAGTTGGCAGCCGGTGTCAAGTGGAGTGCCCCAGGGGTCGGTCCTGGGGCCGGTTTTGTTCAATATCTTCATAAATGATCTGGAGGATGGTGTGGATTGCACTCTCAGCAAATTTGCGGATGATACTAAACTGGGAGGAGTGGTAGATACGCTGGAGGGGAGGGATAGGATACAGAAGGACCTAGACAAATTGGAGGTTTGGGCCAAAAGAAATCTGATGAGGTTCAATAAGGATAAGTGCAGAGTCCTACACTTAGGATGGAAGAATCCAATGCACCGCTACAGACTAGGGACCGAATGGCTAGGCAGCAGTTCTGCGGAAAAGGACCTAGGGGTTACAGTGGACGAGAAGCTGGATATGAGTCAGCAGTGTGCCCTTGTTGCCAAGAAGGCCAATGGCATTTTGGGATGTACAAGTAGGGGCATAGCGAGCAGATCGAGGGACGTGATCGTTCCCCTCTATTCGACACTGGTGAGGCCTCATCTGGAGTACTGTGTCCAGTTTTGGGCCCCACACTACAAGAAGGATGTGGATAAATTGGAGAGAGTCCAGCGAAGGGCAACAAAAATGATTAGGGGTCTAGAGCACATGACTTATGAGGAGAGGCTGAGGGAGCTGGGATTGTTTAGTCTGCAGAAGAGAAGAATGAGGGGGGATTTGATAGCTGCTTTCAACTACCTGAAAGGGGGTTCCAAAGAGGATGGCTCTAGACTGTTCTCAATGGTAGCAGATGACAGAACGAGGAGTAATGGTCTCAAGTTGCAATGGGGGAGGTTTAGATTGGATATTAGGAAAAACTTTTTCACTAAGAGGGTGGTGAAACACTGGAATGCGTTACCTAGGGAGGTGGTAGAATCTCCTTCCTTAGAGGTTTTTAAGGTCAGGCTTGACAAAGCCCTGGCTGGGATGATTTAACTGGGAATTGGTCCTGCTTCGAGCAGGGGGTTGGACTAGGTGACCTTCTGGGGTCCCTTCCAACCCTGATATTCTATGATTCTATGATTCTATGATTCTATTCGCCATGGAGCCACACTCCTTGCTCCTCCTCTCCCCCCAAAGCTCCATCCCCAGGCCAGGCCAGAAGCCACAACCTGTCCGTGGTAAGAGCCATGGGGAGCCTGGACCACTGTGGGGAGCCCTGGACACTCCACCTGTCCTGGGTGGCATGTTCCAGGGAGTGGGGACACGGCCTGGCAGCTGCTCTTGCCCCCCCTTCCCCCCGGGCAGATGGATGGTCCAGGGAACCCCAGAGTGGCCAAAGGCTCCCTGGAAGGCTCTTACAATGGCCCAGCTCCAGCTTCTGGCTTGGTCAGAAGGAGGGGCCCCAGGGGAAGAGGAGGAGCAGGGGGAGGGGCCTCAGGGGAGGAGAAGAAGAAAGGGACAGGGCCACAGTTCTGGAGCAGGTGCTCCTATGGGGTCCCCAAATTGTCCAGAGCCCCTGGGCACAGGCCCCACGTGTTAATCCACCACTGAATCCACTCGGGGCAAGAGCAATAAATATTCCCCTGCTTGACAGGACTGGACCCAGACTCCTCCAACTGACAGGCTCCTTAATCACCTTGAAGAATCACTCTGCTGCCTCACTCCCCCTTAAGCTCAGGTTTCACACAGCATATGGAGTCAGAAGAAATGAAGAGGAGTGTCTGCTCATCTCACTGGAGAATCAGTTTCCTTACTGCCAGTGAGATCAGAAATGCAAGATTGGACCTGTTGTCTGCTGAAAAAGCTAAGGAAGGAGGATCTTAGCTGGGTTCTGTCCTGAGTGTTTCTGCCCCACTAGGAAAAAATTACTGCAGAGGATTCCTGTTCTAATCACTGTACACCAGTAGGAGCTGTGGGAGCTCTTTATTGTTGTAGTTAGGTGGGCAGCCAGTAAACATACGATATACATGACAACACGAGTTTTGCTCTGAATAGAGTACTTCCTGATGCTTGTTTTCTGAAATCCAGCCACCAGGGGCAGACTTGCTCAGGATACTTGGATTGCTGAAATCTTCCTGGACATCCGGTACATGGTTCCAGTCTTTGTGTGGAAGTGCACAGTTTGAAAAAAGTGCCTTTTATCTAAACATTCCTGAAATGATTGACAAATACACTTTGTCATGTGTTATTGCTTATGTATTTCTATCCTATTCTATATAAGTTCTTACACCAGACAAGAAATTATGGCTTTCTTCAGCTTCACACAATAAGGGTATGGATTAATTTGGTCCTAAAGAGGAAAATATTGATGTATCTTCATCTTGTGCTCATAGCTTAAATGGATATGGGATAATAATGTATTACCCCAAACAAGTGGCTCCTTTCCTCAGAGCTTCCTGACAACTTTTGAAAAGCATTAAAAAAAATCAGATCTCCAGCTACAGATATGTTGTATTTAGTTGTGAAAACTGCCAGGTATTTTAAGGTGGTAAATTCCATCATAAACTAATTTTGATTCATCAGTCATGACCTTTGAGAAATGATTATTACTATGAATATATAAAAGTGTGAACTGTATTTCTCCCAGTCATTACAGAGACTCACTGTTTTCCACAAGAAAATTTTGCTTCTCACTCTCCCATTGTCTCTTTGTACTTTGGCACTGCACTTGTGCTTTACGTTTTCAGAAAACAAAGCAATGGGGAGACCTTATCAAAAATATACTGGAAAGGATAAGACTCTTGGAAATGAACTGGAAGTGTCCTGCAAATATTTATGTTAAATAAACTAGTGATAAGATTGTGTGCTCAATGCTTTTTTTTACTCTTTCAGGTTGGAGTACTGAGGACTTCATAGTGGGCCAGACTGAAGTGGCTCAAATGCATCCTGCTGGGTATGGCATTCCGGGATGCAATCCCGGCCTGTGAGGGGTTGTGTCACTCCTGCCCTGCAAAACTTGGTGCTTCAGAATGCTTTGCTGCTGTAGTTCCCCCCGAGCCACTCATAAACAGCCTTCCAGCATGCAGACAACATCCTGAGTGTCTGTGTACGGCTGCAGCCTACCAGCCACACATCAGTCACACTCTGACTTCCACCAGCCTTAGTTATCATTTTCAGGGTGATCTCAGCACACTTCCAGTCCTAGATTTCCCCCTGAAACATGCATTTCCAGCTCTCTCCTGGACTGTGCAGATATATTAGGTTCATTGCCCTTCTAAGAGGATCAATATACAACAGCTTGCTGCGATAAATGAAGTTACCCACACAATTCAAAGACAACACTAGATTAGTTTTAATTAAAGAATAAAACAATACTAGGGGAAATCTCTCTCTGTGTATTGCTTCAAATCAAAAGCTTAGATAGTTTTTGGGGATTGAATTCTTGCCTTCCTTTTGATCTGTGTGTGAGGGTAAGCCAGCGGGTCCACCCATGTAGATCAGATTGCATGTATCAGGGCTATTAATTGAATAAGCCTCACACAACCTTTGTGAGATGAATAAATACTATACCTGTTTTAAGGATGAATAAACTGAGGCCCATGGGATGAAATCCTGCTTCCACTGAAGTTAATAGGAGTGCTGCAATTAACTTGTGTGGACCAGGATTTCATCCAGCATTTCTGCTGATTTTTTTAAAATATACACAATATCAAGTGTAAAATCATGGCCAAGATTTTCAAAAGAGAATAGAGTTTTGGGGGGCCCAGTTTGCATGATTTTCAGAGGGTGGTTGCTCAGCGCTTTCTACAGGTCAGGTTTCTTAAGGGATTCTACACTGGGCATCCAATCAGTGAACCCCCCAAAATCACTAGTCACTTTTGAAAATCCTATAGGTATATAAAATTATTTGATTTATCAGTAATACCACATCATTGGAATTAAAATAATTTTAAAAACTAAATCTACTTTTGAGATTTAAAGCTACTTATTTAATTTCCATATGTCACCCATTTTTGACAATAGTAATTTTCATTTTCTGAATCTCATGTACTAGAAGAGAAGATCAGCTTTACTGTTGCAAACACTGCAAGGGAATATTTAAATACAAATAACAGTTTCACATACTGCTTTCAATTTTTTGAATATATTCTATTAATATTAGGGTTTCTAAAAATCTTTTGTTGTTGTTGAAATCAAAACCTGACTTTTGTGCCTACACAACCAGACAATGTTGTCTTGCCTTTCCTGAAGACACATGATGAGTCAGTGTCAGAACTAGGAACAGAGCCCAGGAATTCTGACTCTCTCTCTTGTATTAAGACACATTTGAAGTCTTTTCCAACTATGTTGCCTATGATTCTCAAGTAAAAATAATTCACTTTTGAAGGATGGAGAACAGAAACCCTAACAATTAAAACTATTTATTATGTTTATTTTTTGCTATAACAAAAAGCAAGCAAATAAAATTTAAGAAACCATTTATTTCTAATTGAAAAGAGGGAGAATTTGACCTTGTGATCTGAATCTATTGGGGTCAAAATTCAGATCAAAAGAAAATCTTATGATTCTTATATATAGAACAATATTAATATAGTATTTTACTTTTATATTATCTTGAAGAATTTTATAGAAGTTTACAACTAGACCGATTACCTTCACCTACCATTGAAATGTGACAATTTTCTATAGTTGATTGCAGCAGCTATTAGTTTTGGACAGGAAGTAAAGAATACTTTATCCAACTGAGATTGCAACATTTTTTTATTGGTAGAATGGCTCTGAGCCTTCAGACACCTGAGTATATGTTTAACTTTAAACATGTAATCCTATTGAAATCAGTGGGGATTACTTGCATGCTTAAAATTAAGCATCTGCCGAAATCTTTGTAGGAGCAGACCCAAATTGAATAATTTAACTCAGACTTTGGCAAATCCTAGTGTCCTATTAACTCTGGTTTTAGCAGCCAGGACATCATTTCACAGTACAGTGTATCTCATCTGAAAAAGATCACTTCCCGCAGCACAGCACTCTTGTCACAAATACCAAGTAGCTGTTTTTCTAACAAACACTAACACAACCTTATGTAAGGTGTACAATATTAGTTTAATAACGTACATTCATCAAAGTAATTCAGGTATCTATTGATAGGCGTATAAGGGCCATATGTT
This sequence comes from Chelonia mydas, assembly GCF_015237465.2. Classification (NCBI taxonomy): domain Eukaryota; kingdom Metazoa; phylum Chordata; order Testudines; family Cheloniidae; genus Chelonia; species Chelonia mydas. Next base: position 109,360,337 of record NC_057852.1, read on the forward strand.
CAAATAAGAATGAAGAAAACAAATCTTAATTATATAGCCAACCTGAACCAGAATGGATCGGGGCATCCTGCCCCCTTTTGCCTTTCCCCACAACAGGGAAAAATATCAGTTCCTGATTCGCACAAAGAATAGGGATCTGTAGCAAGGAGAGAGAGTAGGGCTGGGGTGGGAGGGAGTTCTGTATAAACTAAATAAATGGGACTTGGAGTCTGTTTTAAATTCAGCCAGCTAGTTGAAACAGGAGATTTGTATCAAATAGAAGAAGAGGTTGCTATTTATTTTTTTTTTTACTAGATGGAAATTATAAAAAATAGAAGTAAAATATTGTATTATCTGGGAACTCCCCAAATATTGTTTTAAACAGTTTCTGAGAGACAGCATTGACCGCCCAAGAGCCATTCTTTCAAAACTCACTAGACAAAACTCCTTTTAACATAGAGCTGGCTTTTTAGAATAGGAATGAGGCATGTGCGTTGCAAAAATGATTCACATGCTGTTCTGGCATGTGCTGCCATGGCTTCCTGACATTTCAATCTGTACCCATGTTATAGACTCTCATTGTTATTTTGTAGTCTCATCTGTACTAAATATTCTCCTTAAGCAAACAAATAGTGTAATTATAATAAAATTGTTACTATCTTTCCGCAGTACTGTAACTGCTGGCTTTGCACAACCCTGCTGCGGTGTTGTGGTTTCTCAAGCCTGCTGTGGTTTTTATGTATTTAAACATGCTGGTTGCTTGTGTTATTAAAATCTCTCATTGGGGTAATATTATTGTTGAGGAGTGTTGACTTAAAGAGGCCTTTTTAAAAACACAGACCACTGAAGATAGCCAACAGAAAGCCTGATGAAATATTGTACATTCCTGGAGTCAAATTTAATCCACTACATTGGGACTTTGTCTAGCACAGTGAACATCAATGGGAACTTCTAGGTGCCCAGTACTTTTGAAAATCTGTGTCTAATTATGACTATAGCCTACCTTTATCCTCCTGTTTTTGAAAACCTTCACATGAATTTTTAGGCAACCTGTACAATGATTACAATTAAAAAGACTTTTGCCAACACTGGTGTTGTAATTTCCTCATGTATTTCCTGTTCTAAGCACAGAAGAAAATGGCATCCTCTCATGTACCACAATGTGGATTCTGTTGGCCAGAGTTGTCTTTTTAATGGGAGCTATTGTACCTGCTCTTGCTGTGAAACAAGAATAGATTACATGCAAAAAGCTACATTAAAAAGACATTATTAAAGTTGCAAAGTCAAGCACTGGAAAGGTAGAGAATGGCAGAATTAAGATTACTTATGCAACCTTAATTCAGCCCCATTGAACATATAAATGATGATACAATCTATAATTACATGATCTCACGCTATTTTTTCCACAGGACCTCCGCTTCATTCAGTGCATAGAATGGTCAGTTCTCATTTAATGAGCCAATATTTAACATTGTGTTTTATCCTCATTGTTCAATGTGTGGCCCTTGGCCTTATCCACTGCACACTATTAAAACTGCGCTCTGAAGACAGAATTATTAATTTCCTCTTTGACTTTAGATGAATGAATGAACTAGGGATGAATTAGTTGTGAACGTGAAGGTGGTTGGGAATTTGGGAGGAAGTGATCATGATCTGATAGAATTCAAGATCCTATGGAAAGGAGGACATGAGAACAGCAAAACAAGGACACTGGACTTCAGAAAGATAGATTTCAACCAACTCAGATTTCAAAGTAACAGCCGTGTTAGTCTGTATTCGCAAAAAGAAAAGGAGTACTTGTGGCACCTTAGAGACTAACCAATTTATTTGAGCATAAGCTTTCGTGAGCTACAGCTGAGCTACACTGAGCTGTAGCTCACGAAAGCTTATGCTCAAATAAATTGGTTAGTCTCTAAGGTGCCACAAGTACTCCTTTTCTTTTAACCAACTCAGAGAAATAGTAGGCAAGGTCCCATGGAAAGACCAGTTAGGAAGAAAAGGAGTCGAATGGGGCTGGCAGTTCTTAAAAAAATGTAATTACTAGAAGCTATTCTGAGGAAGAGGAAACATAAGAAGAACCACAGGAGGCCAATGTGGCTGCACAAGGAGCTTTTTAGCTTTCTAAAAATCAAAAGAGATACATACAGGAAATAGAAGGAGGCACATGTCACCAAGGAAGTATACATGGGAATAGTACGAGCGTGTAGGGACAAAATCAGGAAGGCCAAGGCAAAGAATGAGTTACAGCTGGCAAGAAATGTTAAGGACAACAAGAAGGGGGTCTTCAAATATGTCAGAATAAAAAGAAAGATTAAGGATGGTGTGGGTCTGTTGCTTGATGGAGAAAGTGAACTGGTAACAGAAGATGATAGGAAGGCAGAGCTGCTCAATGCCTTCTTTGCTTCAGTCTTCTCACAAAAATAACATGTGACCAAACAACTAGTGAAGTTATCATAGACAATAAAGGGGAAGGGATGCCGATCAGGATAAGTAAAGAACATGTCAGATCTTCTGACCAATTCGAATGAATTCAAATCAACAGAGCCGGATGCTATTAACCTATGGGTACTGAAGAAATTAGCTGAAGAAATCTTGAAGCCACTGGCAATAATATTTACAAACTCATAGATGACAGAAAGGGTCCCAGAAGAAAAGAAAAGGGCTAACGTAGTGCCCATCTTTAAATAGGGGGGAAAGGATGAGCTGGGGGACTATAGAACAGTCAGCCTGACTTTGATAGCTGGGAAGCTAACTAGAGCAATATATAAAACATTCAGTTTTCAAATACCTGGAAGAGGTAATCACTAGCAGCCAGCATGAATTTATTAAGAACAAATCATGCCAAACAAACTTGATTGTCTTCTTTAACAGCATAACTGATTTGGTGGATGTGACATTCCCCTGGTGTTATCTGGACTGGTGATCTGCTAGGTCACTCCAACCCTTGATTCTGGGAGCCAGCCTCACCCTGCTCTTCTATTAGAACCCCCACTCCTGAGTTGTTCATGCACAGCCTCTGACAAGTAAGCCGCTCCTTGGATTGTGCAACCGAATGACACTAGCCAATACCTCCAGTCCCAGACTCCGGTCCCTAGGAAGCTCCATCTTGCAGTGTCCAGTTATGCCTGCTGGACACTGCAAGCTTATATGAGTTCACCAATTTAACAAAGAAATTGATATGTACCAGGCTTGTTATCCCAAGGGGAGTCTCTGACACGCTTCAAACCAAACACACTGCTTCAGGTAGACTAAACACAGAGATTTATTAACTATAAAGATAGATTTTAAGTGATTAGATGTCAAAGCACAAGAAGTTGGATTTGGTCAAATGAAATAAAAGCAAAATGCATTCTAAGCTGATCTTAACACTTTCAATGCCCTTACAAACTTAGATGCTTCTCACCACAGGCTGGCTGGTTGCCCTTCAGCCAGGCTCTCCCCCTTGATCAGCACCTCAGTCGCTTGGTGGTGATGTCTGTAGATGGAGGTGAAAGAGAGAGGAAGAGCATGGAAAACGTCTCTCCCTTTTATCATGTTCTTTCTTCCCTCTTGGCTTTCCCCCCCTTTCAGGGTCAAGTGAGCATTATCTCATTGTAGTCCCAAACTGATCAAAAGATGGGGTGTGACTCACTCGAGAGTCCAACAGATCCTTTGTTGCTACCTAGGCCAGTGTCCTTTGTTCCTGTGAGGCTGGGCTGGATTTGTCCCATACATGCCCTGATGAGGTGTGAACTGCCCCTCTGCTCTTGGAGAGTTTTGCCTGGGCCTGTTTTAAGCCATCGAGGACACATTTTCAGCCTCGTAACTATATACATGAAATTACAACCTATAACATAATGTTACTATAACAACAATGCTCAGTGCATCATGAGCGTTCCAAAGACACCGACATGACAAACTTTGCATTGGATACCACACAATCATATTATAAGGATGAACATGGGGGTGTATGGTGTCCCCCAAGGTACAGAGTGTCACAGTGGATAGGGGAAATACAATGGATATAATATACCTGGACTTCAACAAGGCTTTTGACACAGTCCCACATGACATTCTGATAAGTAAGCTGGAGAAATGTAGGCTCGGCAGAACTACCATTAAGTGGATACATAATTGGTTAAAAAAACCACAGACAAAGAATATCTATTAATGGAATGATGTCAGATTGGAGGGAGGTCTCAAGTGGGGTTCCACAGGGATCTGTTCTGGGTCTGGTCTTGTTTAACATTTTTATTAATGACCTGGATGTAAGTATTGTGGCAGAGTTCCAACCTTGTCCCTGTGGGTCCTGCACTTCCAGGCAGTTTATGCTAGCCTCAGAGTCTCACTGCAACCCCCCATGTAGCCCTTCTCTCTCTAGGGCCAGGGTTACAATCTACTAAGCCCTTTTCATCATAAGTCAGCAAGGAGGTTCGTGAGAGAACTCCCACAGTCTCTGTTGTCTCTACAGGCTTATTCCTGAGCAGTTTAGCCTCCTGTCCTGAAAGGGGCCTGTCTTCTCCTCCTAGGAGGTGTTTCTTTAGTGTCGGGTTGGGGGGAACCCAGGACCACCCTCTACTATGGGATCTGGCCCAGGGACCCTAATGGCAGCAGCTGTTGGCAGCCAACTTTTCATTGCCAGAGTTGCTACATTTCCCTGGGTCACTTCCCCACAGCTCTCCTACTTCTCTCTCTCTTAACGCCTTCTTCACCCTTACCTTAGGGCTCCCTTTCCAGTGGCTTGAGGGTGTCTTCATTACCCAGCCCTTCAGCCACACTTCCTCTGGCTCCCTGGCTCTCCTTGGCCTGACTGGAGTGAGCTCTTTTATAGTATCGGAGGGGCCTTAATTAGAGTCAGGTGTTTGCATTACCTTAACGGCCTCACCTGACTCTTTGCAGGTTAATTGGAGTCATGTGTCCACCCTAGCCTGGAGCAGCCCCTCTTCTGTTCAGTCAGGGAACAGAAAACTGCTTATCCAGTGGCCAGTATATCTGAATCATAGAATATCACGGTTGGAAGGGACCTCAGGAGGTCATCTAGTCCAACCCCCTGCTCAAAGCAGGACCAATCCCCAACTAAATCATCCCAGCCAGGGCTTTGTCAAGCCTGATCTTAAAAACTTCAAAGGAAGGAGATTCTACCACCTCCCTAGGTAACGCATTCCAGTGTTTCACCACCCTCCTAGTGAAAAAGTTTTTCCTAATATCCAACCTAAACCTCCCCCATTGCAACTTGAGACCATTACTCCTCGTTCTGTCATCTGCTAGCACTGAGAACAGTCTAGATCCATCCTCTTTGGAACCCCCTTTCAGGTAGTTGAAAGCAGCTATCAAATCCCCCCTCATTCTTCTCTTCCGCAGACTAAACAATCCCAGTTCCCTCAGCCTCTCCTCATAAGTCATGTGTTCCAGTCCCTTAATCATTTTTGTTGCTCTCTGCTGGACGCTTTTCAATTTTTTCACATCCTTCTTGTAGTGTGGGGCCCAAAACTGGACTCAGTACTCCAGATGAGGCCTCACCAATGTCGAATAGAGGGGAATGATCACGTCCCTTGATCTGCTGGCAATGCCCCTACTTATACAGCCCAAAATGCCATTGGCCTTCTTGGTAACAAGAGCATTCTGTTGACTCCTATCCAGCTGCTCATCCACTGTAACCCCTGGGTCCTTTTCTGCAGAACTGCTGCCGAGCCATTCGGACCCTAGTCTGTAGTGGTGCATGGGATTCTTCCGTCCTAAGTGCAGGACTCTGCACTTGTCCTTGTTGAACCTCATCAGATTTCTTTTGGCCCAATCTTCTAATTTGTCTAGGTCCCTCTGTATCCTATCCCTACCCTCCAGCATATCTACCTCTCCTCCCAGTTTAGTGTCATCTGCAAACTTGCTGAGGGTGCAATCCACGCCATTCTCCAGATCATTAATGAAGATATTGAACAAAACTGGCCTTCTACTACTGCCTTCTACTACTCTGCTGTACCCAACCAGCCTGGGTCTATCACAGTACAGAGAGCATGCTGATCAAGTTTGCAGATGACACAAAGCTGGGGGGGCGGGTTGCCAATTCTTTGGAGGATAGAGCTAAAATTCAGAGGGATCCTGATACATTGGATAACTGGGCTATACAGGACAAAATGAAATTCAACAAAGATAAATGTAATGTGCTACACTTAGGGAAGAAAAACCAAATGCATGTATACAGAATGGTGGAAAACTGGCTTCGCAGCAGCTCTGCTGAGAAGGATCTGAGAGTTGTGGTATATCACAACCTTAACATGAGTCAGCAATGTGATGATGTTGCAAAAAAAGCAATTTTAGGGTGTATTAACAGAGGCATAGCATGCAACTCATGGGAGACAATAGCACTACTCTACTTGGCGCTTGTTAGGCCTCAGCTGAAGTACTGTATCCAATTTTGGTCACCAATGTGTAGATAGGATGTTGAAAAACTGGAAAGGATCCAGAGGCGAGCGACAAAGATGATCAAACGGATGGAATACAAGCCATATGAGCAAAGGCTGAATGAATTGGGTATGTTTAGTTTGGAAAAGAGGAAATTATGGGGGGATATGATAGCTGTCTTCAGATACTTGAAAGACTGCCATACAAATAATGGAGAAAGGTTGTTCTCTTTTGCCACAGAAGGCAGGACAAGAGGTAATGGGTTCAAACTACAGTATAGCAGATTTAGCTTAAATCACAGGAAAAACTTCCTAACTGTAAGAACAGTAGGACACTGGAACAGACTGCCGAGGGAGGTTGGGCAAGCTCCTGCACTAGAGGTTTTCAAAAGGAGGCTGGCTGAATAGCAATCTGTCTTGGATGGTTTAGACCAGTGGTGGGCAACCTGCGACCTCAGGCCACCATGCCATTTGTTTACATTTGTACGGCCACCTGCAGCTCCCAGCGGCCGCGATTTGCCATTCCCGGCCAGTGGGAGCTGTGGGAAGCGGTGGCCAGGCGGCCACTGGGAGCTGCGGGTGGCCATGCAAATGTAAACAAATGGTCTGGCGGCCCACCAGCAGCTTGCTCTGGCGGGCCATGTGTGGCCCTTGGGCGGCAGGTTGCCTACCACTGGTTTAGACACAACAAATCCTGCATCTTGGCAGGGAGTTAGACTAGATGACCTTTGCAGTCCCTTCTAACCCTATGACTCTATGATTCTTTACTGTAAAAGGTACACATCTGACACAAAGGCCACCCCTTGCCATATTTCAAGTCTCTGTTCCAAAGCGTGGAGGTGCTAGAACTTTTCAAAGAAAGGTCCACAGAATTTTTTTAAGATGGGCAAAACAACATATTTTCCTTAGCCTTGATCTCAAAATGGCCAAATCTCTTTGCTTGAAGCTTTCAGTACAATTTAATCTGGGGCAGACACCCAGCATATAAAATTTCAACCCAAATATTTAGTATGTGAAAAAATTATAAACAATGGAAAAAGGGTCTTATAATGGGAAGTTTGGGCAACCTTAAATGGCAGTGCTACCAGCCCCACCTATATTTAAATATAAGAGTATGATTAGTGTTCTAGATTCTTTCTTCTTTTCCGGTTTCAGAGTAGCAGCCGTGTTAGTCTGTATCCGCAAAAAGAAAAGGAGTACTTGTGGCACCTTAGAAACTAACCAATTTATTTGAGCATAAGCTTTCGTGAGCTACAGCTCACTTCATCGGATGCATACAGTGGAAAATACAGTGGGGGGATTTTATATACACAGAGAACATGAAACAATGGGTGTTACCAAACACACGGTAAAGAGAGTGATCAGGTAAGGTGAGCTATTACCAGCAGGAGAGAAAAAAAACCCTTTGTAGTGATAATCAAGGTGGGCCATTTCCAGCAGTTGACAAGAATGTGTGAGGAACAGTAGGAGGGAAAAAATAAATCTGGGAAAATAGTTTTACTTTGTGTAATGACACATCCACTCCCAGTCTTTATTCAAGCCTAATTTAATGGTGTCCAGTTTGCAAATTAATTCCAATTTGTAATGTGTAAAATAACAGAACGCCACTAGCCATCACCTTTAGCCCCCAACTAAAACCTCTCCAGGGCATCATCAAGTATCTACAACCTATCCTTAATGATGACCCATCATTCTCACAGATCTTGGGAGACAGACCAGTCCTCACTTACAGACAGCCCCCAACCTGAAGCAAATACTCAAAAGCAACCACACACCACACAACAAAAACACTAACCCAGGAACCTATCCTTGCAACAAAGCCCGTTGCCAACTCTGTCCATATATCTATTCAGGGGACACCATCATAGGGCCTAATCACATCAGCCACACTATCAGAGGCTCCTTCACCGGTACATCTACCAATGTGATATATGCCATCATGTGCCAGCAATGCCCCTCTGCCATGTACATTGGCCAAACCGGACAGTCTCTACGTAAAAGAATAAATGGAAACAAATCAGACGTTAAAAATTATAAGTTTCAAAAACCAGTCGGAGAACACTTCAATGTCTCTGGTCACTCGATTACAGACCTAAAAGTCACAATATTACAACAAAAAACCTTCAAAAACAGACTCCAACGAGAGACTGCTGAATTGGAATTAATTTGCAAACTGGACACCATTAAATTAGGCTTGAATAAAGACTGGGAGTGGATGTGTCATTACACAAAGTAAAACTATTTCCTCAGATTTATTTTCCCCCCCTACTGTTCCTCACACATTCTTGTCAACTGCTGGAAATGGCCCACCTTGATTATCACTACAAAAGGTTTTTTTTCTCTCCTGCTGGTAATAGCTCACCTTACCTGAAAAGGAGTACATGTGGCACCTTAGAGACTGAACCAATTTATCTGAGCATAAGCTTTCGTGAGCTACAGCTCACTTCATCGGATGCATACTATATGTGTCCGATGAAGTGAGCTGTAGCTCACGAAAGCTCATGCTCAAATAAATTGGTTAGTCTCTAAGGTGCCACAAGTACTCCTTTTCTTTTTGCGAATACAGACTAACACGACTGTTACTCTGAAACCTGTCACCTTACCTGATCACTCTCGTTACAGTGTGTATGGTAACACCCATTGTTTCATGTTCTCTGTGTATATAAAATCCCCCTGCTGTATTTTCCATGGCATGCATCCAATGAAGTGAGCTGTAGCTCATGAAAGCTTATGCTCAAATAAATTTGTTAGTTTCTAAGGTGCCACAAGTCCTCCTTTTCTTTTTTTTTCTTTTCAGTGTTCTTTTCTCCACTCCCACCCAGATCGGCTACCACTATCACTACCATCCTCTCCAACACCTTGTACACACCCTTCAACCTCCTAATAACCTGTCTAGCCCACTCTTCCTCCATTCATATTCAAAACGTAACTACCCTATTTTCTGTTCATTCATTTCATCCTCATGCTTTCTTTTGCAATTTTGCTGTGATAGGCACAGAGGATTCTGGACACATCTGAGAGGGCAACAGGGCATCAAGTTGATGAGCAGCAATAAGCAATTAGGCTTATTAAGACGAACAGGGAATGGTAGTCTAAAGCAGAAAATTGCTTTCTCTGAAATATGAATTTTTACTCTTGGTTCAGAGAGGGTAAGAGTTACACTGTGTCACTTGAATAAATGGTCTAAATATCATAATTACTGAGCAGGGTGGAAGGTTAGAGGGATGTAAGAATAGCTCAAGAACAAAATTCTTGGGTGGGGAGAGATTGCAGAGGTGAGTGGGAGAAAGAAAAGATGAGAAGCATTTCTGTGACAAGGCTTTTCAGAGGGAAGGGACTTGTGGATTGCTCAGGTGAGTGTGACGGAAGGAAGGAGATGAGATATATCAGATTTTAAAAGTTTTATTTAAGAGAACTCTAGCTCATTATTTCTCTTTAAGTGCCTGTTTTTAAGGCTATTCCATTGACACCTAATGATGCTCTCTTCAAATAGACCCAACTTCAGGAAAGCAGTTAAGCAAGTGTGTAAATCCATCTCTGTTAAGCATAGCACTGCAGAACATGCTGAAATCCCATGAGCTTAAGACTAATACTTAAGTGCTTTTCTGAATAGGGATGGTTTCATGAATGAGGGTCATATCTAGGAAACTGAAAATTATTGACGGGATTGAAATTATGGCCCTATTGAAATGAATGGCAAAACTCCCATTGACCTCAGTGAGGCTAGGATTTCATGCTGTCTCTTTCCCTTAATTTCTGGCTCTTATTTATACTCATGTACATCTTAGACATAACACTGGTGGAGGAGTCCCCATAACACACATCTTTAGTGGTAAAGTTTCCATACCCTAAATCTTTGTTTTAACCTTTATTGGAAGCTACATTAAGGCTATAATTTCTAGTGAAAAATGATGGGGGAAGGAACACTCCCAAATGTTGAATAAGACCCTAAAACATTTTAACAATTTCAAAAACTCATAAAGCTCACATAGCACAACCTTACGCCAAAATATTTCTAAAGCTAGCAACCCACAAAGACACTAGAACACCCACACAGAAACCTGTTTTTAATTTTGGAGTAAATATTTTTCCTAGCACACAAAAAATGGTTGTTTTAAATAATAAAAATCAGCCAAAAAGAGAGAGGAAGTTGGGCATTTTTTATTGTGCAATTAAAAGTGAATTAGACATAGCTATGATCAAAATGATTTCAGTGCTACATTTGAAAAGTTTAGAAAAATGAGCATTTAAAAATGTCTTTAAAATGGTAATGCTTGTTAAAGAGTCACGAACCATTTAAAGCAAGGTCTTTCAAATTTCTTAATTTACTAGGACCATGATCAAGGCAAATTTTAACTCTCTCTTTTGGAATGTAGGTATGTGTGTAGCATAATTACTGTGAATAATATGTGTGTGTCTATATATTACACGTGTGCTATGCTAATAGGAGAGAGAGAGAATTGTGGCTTAGAGTGTAAAATAGTAGTCCCAAGGGTTCAAAAAGTGACAGAGGAATATAATGACTGAAGCCATTGATGTTTTCAATCCAAGAGGTTTCAGACTCTTTTGGAAAAAAATATTTGGCTAATAATAGTGAGTCTACAAAGTTTCTCAATTTTGGTTCACTTCAGATAAGTGTTCCCAAGTTCTTATGCAAAGTTTCCCAGACTAATTGGGTCTTTTGAGGTAGGAGGACTTCCCCCTTCCAATCAGTGCCAGCAATCTTCAGTGGAAACTTTGTATTCTTCTCCCAGCCTTTTCCATTCCCCAACTCTCCCCGCAGCATCATTCATTTGTTTACAGACTTCCTCCCAGCCTCAGGGAATGGAAGTGAACCCACTACTCATCCTTGTAGTTGTGGACCTCAGGATTTATTTCTTAGTGGGAAAGCTGCAATCCAATGAAATGTTGGATCGCTGCAGAGCACTGTGCTGTTTGGGAAATCACTACCAGGGAAACCCCAGAGAGTGGCAAAGCTTCCAGAACTGAGGTGAGGGGTTAGGTATTGACTAAATGCGCCCAGATCTCAAAACCAACTGTGGGAGAGGGCCTGTTTTTTTAATTGGACTGTTCAACTCATTCCTAATACTGTAGCCCATACTGTTCTTGGGGCTTTAGTAAAAGTGAATTTAGTCTTGTAACCCAGTGTGTAGTCTCACCAGATGGGGAAGGTAAAATAAAAGGCCCAGCTAAAGCTCAGTTCATGTCCCTTTCCTTAGGGCTTGCTTTATCTCTAAAAACAAAACTGAAAGCCAGAACAAATCACTGTATTACCGGATAATAATTCCCTGGGGCCTATCTAGTTTCAGTCAGCTGGGAGAACACACCTTTCCCTCAGTAGCCCCTTTGCACCAGCTTTCCCTTTCCTTGTATAACCATGCTCAGTTCAGCCATGTGAGAAGTAGGAACTTATTGACCCCTCACATACCAGAGTACCTTTACATTTGTTACAAGTCCTCATAGACTTATAGACCGCCCACTCCTGTAATAGACCTATAACTTCTGGCTGAGTTACTGAGGTGCTGAATTCCCAGTAAGAAACTTAAGTTTTCTATCCCTGCAGGAGGTATAGTACAGGTAATGTACGTATAAGCTTCTGTCTCCTCATCTTCATCTCCCGCTAAATATCTCATTGCCATCCCTGTGGGGGAGAGGATACTTTAGTCTCCCTGCTCATTTATCCTTGGCTTCTCTGCCAGCAAGGTGCTATGTTGCTTTTTGTGAGGTGGGTATTTGTTCAATAGGAACTAGACCACCACCAAGGATAACAGAGAGGGCTCAGAGAAGGGCAACAAGAATAATCAAGGGCATGAAAAACTCTCATATGAAGAGAGATTGAAAATATTAGGATTGTTTACCCTTGAAAGGAAACGAGTCAGAGGGTACATGACAAAAGTCTTTAAAGTAATGAATGGTATAAAGAAGGTAGATTGAGAGCTTCTGTTCTCCCTGTCTGAACACAAGAATGAAGAGATAGTTGATTAAATTAAAAGATGGCAAATTCAAAACTGATAATAGGAAGTACTTTTTTATACAAGGCATAATTAGACAGTAGAACTCATTGCCATGGGAAGTCAATGAAAACAAGAATATAGTAAAATTAAAAATGGATTGGGCATGTGTATGTATAGCAAGACTATCCAGAGTCATCATAATTAATGATAACAAATAATTTGGAAGGAATATTAAACCACATGGTTCAGGGTTTAAGACAGTCTCTAACAGTGGCTGACACCTGATGTGGGGGGCAGATTATCCCATATCTATATTCATCAGAGCTCTGACACCTTCCTCTGAAGCAGCTGGAACTTAGCCACTGTCAGAGACAGAATACTGGCCTAGAGGGACAATAGGTCTGATCCGGTCTGGCAGTTCCTAGGTTGTTACGCCAATTTGTGCCAATAGTCGTGGAGATACTGATGATCTGTACACTAAAAACTGGACTGAGCTCAACAGCTCATTTCACAAATGCCAAAGAAAAGCCAGCAGAAGAAAATAACTTGGTCTCACTACTAACCTGGATGAGATTAAAACCGTGATCTAGAAGTGAAATAGTCAGTTCATCTTAATGACTCTTCATTTTGTTCTTCTTTTCCTTACCTTCTAGTGCAACCTCATATTCTTTCCTCATTGTCGTCATACCACAGAAGGACCCACTTGTACTTTTACTACTTTTGAAATTTCAGCTCTGTTCTCCTCTCTGTGTCACTTTTCCATTTCTACTTCCGTAAGCTAATCTACTCAAGTCTATATATTCTACCTGCACGTGAAAATTATGATAATTCTTTGGAAGGAAATTATATTGAAATGTTGTGGCATGTTGCTCTCATTCACAGCCATTGTACCTCTCACTTAAATTCTAAATCTCTCCATGGAATAAATTACCAATGTAATTTTAAAAACAAAATGCTACTCTGGAGCTTTTTTTTTTTTTTTACAGTTGCCTGTTAGTTGCTTTCATGCCTAAGGATGTACAACATATGTCCTGCAAAGAGACACCCATATGGTTATACAGCATATGTCCTGGCACTCTGTTGCCACAGACTAGAAAACAACAGACTTCTGTTTAACATGCATGGCCCATTGCATGATTGAAGGTGTGACATGTAAGGGATTATAACTGACAACGCTGTAGCCCTACACCTGTCACAACACTGTGTCAGGAAGAAGCATAGTATGGTTTTCTGGTGGAGGGGGGATGGAGGGAGGTTTGTATAGATGGAAGAGAAACCTCAGATTCCTTTTATAAATGGGTTCTTCCTTAGTCTAGGGAGGATTTTCTCTCCCAACGTTAAATATTATAGTTGGGTCAGATTGGTGCAGATAACTGCATATTGGGTAAGAGAGGACCCAGAGAGAGAGGTAGAAGAATTAGTGTAAAAAAACCAACCATGTACTTTACAAGCCACTTAAGGCCAAACGTAAATGCTAATAGGTGCCTAGTGGAATTTTCAAAATCACCTATCTGCATCTTTAGGCACCTGAATACCTTTAAAAATTGGGTCCTTATGGAAGTAAGCGTTTAAAGTAAGTGTTTCAGATGCTTTGAAGCATTTCTCCTCAAATGTGTGTGAAAGTTATGACTCATAGACAATAGACCCATAGATATTAAGGTCAGAAGGGACCATTATGATCATCTAGTCTGACCTCCTGCACAATGCAGGCCACAGAATCTCACCGACCCACTCCTGCAATAAACCTCTCACCTATGTCTGAGCTACTGAAGTCCTCAAATCATGGTTTAAAGACTTCAAGGTGCAGAGAATCCTCCAGCAAGTGACCCGTGCCCCATGCTGCAGAGGAAGGTGAAAAACCCCCAGGGCCTCTTCCAATCTGCCCTGGAGGAAAATTCCTTCCATGTCCAAATATGGTGATCAGCTGAACCCTGAGCATGTGGGCAAGATTCACCAGCCAGATACCCAGGAAAGAATTGTCTGTAGTAACTCAGATCCCACCCCATCTAACATCCCATCACAGGCCATTGGGCCTATTTACCATGAATAGTTAAAGATCAATTAATTGCCAAAATCATGTTATCCCATCATATCATCTCCTCTATAAACTTATCAAGTCTAATCTTGAAGCCAGATAGGTCTTTTGCCCCAAACGCATGTGTCTCTTGAGACTATTGTATTTACATTATGAATGTTATATGTATGTTTGAGCAAGCCCTTGACAGCATGAAAATTTTGAAGACTATTATATTGAGATGGACCAGATATTACGGGCACTAGAATCAGGGGTGAAAGTAAGCTGGTATGGGCTGGTACGGCGTACCGGTAAAAAAAAGTGCAGCAGCGTACAGGTAAGAAAGTGGCTGAAGCATTCAGTACCGGCTTACTTTCACCTCTTTTGACTGTATAATAGCTTAAATTCAGCTTATGTTCCTTCTGCAGTTCAACCTGCAGGATTGGCTGCATAACAGCTTAAACTCAGTTTAAACAGGCAGCAGCCCGCAGGGCCCAGTTGCTGGGGTCGCTGCTGGTCAGTGGCACCTGCATTGTGACACATAGCAACCAGCCATAGCAGAGAGCCAGCAGCTGCCACTGCACCCGACGCTGGGCTGGGTCTGCCAAGGAGTAAGTAACCGAGGCAAAGACCACAGCCAGCCAGCCAGGGGCGGGGGGCAAGGGGCTGCGCTGCGCCATGCCCACCAGTGCTCCACCTAGACCTTCCTTATTTCCTAGCAATTTCACAGATCTCAAGGATGTTTTAATTTCCCAGGTGCATAAAAGGGCACACGGGGTAACCAATGGGGTGTCTAGTAGTAGGGTGAAGGAGAAGTGAATGATGGACAACTAGAATAGCCTTCATGAAATATGCAAGATACTTAGAGAAAATGTTGTCCATTTCAGCCTCGGCAGAATACAAAAACAAAACAGAAAGAGATCATGCCCACATAGGCTAATGACATTTCAGGTGTTTAATTCAATATATAAATAGGGTGGAATGGAAACTATTTTTTTTTCAAAGGTGGCACAATAATTTCCCTAAATATTCAGCTTTCCCCTCCGATCTCTTTGTGGTTTTGGCTATCAGGCTAATTGCTTTCCTTGTGATTCTTTCCTTGCTTTAGCAAACTTTATTTGCCAAAAATAAGCCCCGATCATCATGACATATTTTCCTACCACGTTCTCCATTTTTTTTAAAGTAACATTTCAACGAGGATCTGCAAGCAGTTTGGGGAGGGAGAGACTTGAACTGGGAAATGGTCCCCTATTCCGATTGTATTTGTGTATTGGATCCAGGGCAGAAAAAAACTGCTCCTTGGTCACACTAGCAACTATGAAATAAATAAAGATGCCAGAAATGGCCCCTAATTCCGCAGGTTGAACTGTGGACGCAGCTGAGTTTAAGCTGTTATGCAGGCACCCCCGGGGTTCTCCATCAGCGAGTCCCCCTCCTCCCCTCTGCAAGCTGGAGAGGAGCCATGGCTGCTACTGAGTGCGAGGTGGGGGTGAAGCACCGAGCCAGGCCGCCTTCCGCAGCCTAGCCGGAGGAGGAGGAAGGAGAGAAATGTGACAGTGAGTTTTCACTTTTCAGGCTTTTATTCCAATATTACAATTTTATTAGAGACAGTATTGGTAGTAGTAGCTTTAATTTCTATATCAAAGTAATCCAAAAGGTTCCATGAAGTTAAGTGTGTAGGAGAGGTGGGTTGCTTGTGATATGACTGTACCAGTAAGGAATGTAAGTTACTTTCACCCCTGCCTAGAATGTTCATGGACCATTGTATCAATAAGTGCTATATATACACTTGTCTGTTCCTGGCTCATTGAGTGGGTTTTCTGTGGAACCTGGAATCACTAGGGAGTGATTAATGCAAAATCCCAAAGCTGGTTATGCACAGCCCCTGGGAAAAATGGCAGTGACAGGTTTTACCTGTTTCAGGAGGCCTGAGAACAAAGGCTTTTGGGGTATAAAAGCTGAGCTTGAACTGATGGAGGGGGCTTCTTTTTTATTCAACAAGTGGACATGACCTTTTGTCCAAGGGGGAAACAAACCCTTCAGAAGAGTGTGGAGGACTGGAACCTCCCAGGGTCTCCACAGGACTGATGGGGGCCACTGGTAAGCTTAAATATGCATTTAGATTCTTTTATATCTTTTCTCTGTAAGGTTTTTATCCTAAACTAAATGTACTCTCTTTGAAAGAGCTATTTGGTTACTGGTAACCTCTGTCATACACTGGTCATAGCCCTTGGAGAGAAACAAAATGCAAGGGCTGGACTTTAGTCAGACTGGCTGAGGGAATCAACAGTGAAATGTAAGGTGGCTACAAGCCTAAACCTGTGCTCAAGAAGGAGGATCCCTGCCCAGAGGAAGGTGATGACTGGAGGCCTGTAACCTGGGAGAGCATTTCTTGTGCAGACCGTGAAGGGGTGGGGGTTAAAGGTGCTCCTGTAACAGTGAGCAAATGGAAATTCTAAACACGTATCTCAGAGACATGAACCTACCAGACTTCCTGGAAAATGAAACAATCTGCCTGATTCTCAGAAACTCAACACTTACTGCAAAACACCAGTCCAGAGAGCCCCATCTCCCACCTCCTCAATGTAACGGCACCCAAACACCCATGCCTCATGGCATCTGCCAACATCTTGGCTACTTTGCAACAAGCTGAGACAGCTCTGCTTCCCTCTGAGCTAATTCCACCGTTGATGACAGTGCCTCCTGCACTGGAACCCTCTCCTCTCTCCCATCCTTCCCATAAGGGGAGCGGGGACAGGGCTCGGTCTGCATTTGCAGCCAGGTCCATGCTTTCCTCCTTCAGGCCTTGCAGTGATTCCTTTAAAGTGCAGGTAGTCTGGCGTGGAGCATTCTGGTGCACATTTCCCTCTGCAACCTCGAAGGGCTCTGATACAACTGACAATTCTTGTACCTCCACCTGAGAAGTCTCCCCCCAGACCTCTCTGAGGTGCTGGTCTTCTACCAGAACCTCCTCAGGACCTGGAAGCTAGTCTTCACGATCAAGTCCATAGCAGCCACCGAGAGGGTGGACCTCCTTGCAAAAACCCCGCTACACAACCCCCATCTATGTATGCAAGTGGTGGGACGTTGGTCCTGGCTAGTACCACCAGAGTTGGAGACCTCCTGGATTATGATCAGAGGGACTGGATTGACCCCATGGCACTTAGCCAGTTCCTGGGGCTGTCCACCCCATGGATCCCCCATTGTGTGCTCTAGGAGTTAAAGGCAGCCTTACCTCCTGCTTCTCTTGCTTTTCTTGAGCAGGTCCTGCAGGAGGGTGCTCCTCACCTACCTACCACCCTTGCCCACTGGATTTCATCATCAGACTCCTGCCACATGAGCCTCCCTGGCCACTCCCGACATGCAATCTAAATCGGCTAAATGCCATCCAGTTGGTCCGCTTCCACACCACACCCAGAAAACATCTGCATGCATCTGTGCTTCACACCATTCACTTCCTTGCCCTTGTGTCCTGTTCTAACAACAAGTGGTGGGATCTATTGCCACCTAACTAGGCAAGCAACCCTGGTAGACCAGTCTGTACTCCACTCTGGTCCCATGGCCCACCAGGGATATTAGTTAGCAGCTTCTTCACGTGCTGTGAGCATGAGTGTGTATCTGGCACAGTTCACAAACTCTCCCGCCACCTATCCCTTTTGGGGCAAGAGGAAGACCCTGGTCAACATCTTTGTAGATTGCATTAGTCTCTCTTCTGGCTCCTCCAGAGCCTTTCAATAAGGTTTTGGCTGCACTTTTCCCTGTACCTCTTGATCCTAGCACACCCCATCTGTGGTAGCACAAAGTCATGGAACCTCCTCATCAACTTGCTCCTGGCACTGGCCCATATGGCCATCCATCACACCAGGAGGAGGAAGTTGGATGGGGCTGCTCTGCCAGCGTGGCCTATTTCTGACCCCTAGTGTGGTCATGTCTCTGAGCAGAGTTTCTCTGGGTTTTTTGACTTGTTGAATGTCTTTGAGGAGCCATGGGCGCTGTTGGGGGTTCTGTGCTTGGTGTCCCTTCCGGGTACCTGATTTTCACCTTATGACCTTCACTCATATCCTTGTTCTTTCATTTGTTGTCCCCAGTATTCAGTTTGGCCTGGGTTCACTGGCCTCTCCCCACCAGCTAAGGGGAGGGCTTTTAGATATGGGCGGATTTAGGCTGACTGTCTCCCATAATCCACAACAGGGAAAAAGAAATTAGAGGCTGGGAGATGACTGTGTTGAGTCATCTTTGAGTTAGCTCTGAGCCAGAGCCCACATAAGCCTTATGAGTCATCCCAGAGTCAGAGGCAATTACCTGTGGGTCTTGTGATAGGCCCCACACCATTCAATCAGGGATCAGCCAATCGAAGGTGGGTCCTCACCCAGGTGATCCCAAGGCAGCTATATAGGCTCCTAAGGGAAGCAGTCTTTTCAGTCTGCTCAGGGTCATAACCTGGCTTGGAATACTTCCATTGCCTAGTAGTTCTGACAGATTGTTGCTGCCTCAGCCAGCAACCTAGCAAATCTAGGTTGTCAAAGGCAGAATTCTACTGTGCTATACCCTATTCTTCACTGGCATAGATGCCCGAGGGACCTTACATTAGTGGCATAAGTTAAAGTTGGCACCCATTGAGGTCAGGTGGCTGGGAATCAGGGAACCATGATCTGCTCCCAACAGCCTCAGGTGCAGTAGGGAATCAAGCTTGCAGTTTTTCATGTGGCATTATGTAGATTTGTTCCAGCAAGTAAGCTTAAGATAATTTTTCTTATCATCCCAGACTTGGAACTTGGTATAAAAAATTTGCTAGTTGAAGCCCTGAGCAGAAATGAAATTTGAAAGCTTATTTTAAAATTTCATTAAGAAAATTTCATCACCTGAATAATTTTTTTGACTTCAGTTTCCTTCATTTTAAAAGTTATAGAAAGTTCAGACAACTATATTTTAACAATCAAGGCAAATACAGGATACTTAATTGAGTAGTAAGGTCAATCATCAGATATTATCTGCTTCTTAATGCATTATTCCAATTTGCTACCATGAATTGTTCTTAGAACAAACCAGCTTTTCAGATTCTGTAAGATAAACCCACAACCTAATTCGAGGTACAACAGCTTTGAAAGAATTGCATTTTTTAAACTGTGCCCTTATTTGATAAAAGTCAAAATGACACTTTACATAGAATATCAATGTTTTAGTAGTACTGTAATAATGACATGGCCACTACATTATATTTACACTGAAAAATGAGTCCTCCCTCACTGAGCTCTTTATCACTATTACATTTTTCCTCTCTTTTCATTTCCTCTGTTCCATATATGAGCATCATTTCCCCCTTTCTGTCTACCTGAGTTCACTGTGTGCATTTCTTAAGTATAATCTCTCCATTGTACAGTACCTATCTGCAAAGCATTTTGCACTTTTTTTCACACTGCACATAATTAACATGTGGAACTCATTACCACAGTATATCATTGGGATCAACTGCTTAGTAGGATTCAAAGGAATAGCATTATAGGTAATTATAGGTATCCACGGTTGTGATATTTTTGTATATATGTGATGATAAACCCTCATGCTTTTCTGCATAAGCCAACCAATAACTGGGGCTGGAAGGAAAATCATAATATGGTTAGGTTATTCTGTACTTATTAGGTTACTGAGTTCTTGCACCTTTCTCTGCAGAATCAGGTAATGCCTACTGTCAGAGATAGGTTACTGAGCTAAACGAGTCACTTGTTTGATTAATTCTTGTGAGGGATGCCATAAATACATAGGGATAGATTCTTTGCAATGCTCAGAAGGGGAAAAGGAAGTGGAAACTATCTACCTGTCCCCTGCTGGGGATTCCCTTTACACGGGAGAGTCTTGGATGAGCATCTTAGTAGTGTAGCTGGCAACAATGCTGCATCCTCCTCTTCATCCCTAGTATAGGAAGTATGTTGGGACAGAGGGTGGGAAAGAGGCAGACTCCTGAGTACTGTGTTGTTCTATCAATATACTTAGAATAACTTTTCAGGCAAAAAATATAGATGTTTCCTGCAGAGTGCAGCTTAATAAAAGCTTGTTTGCCAGCTGGTGTTGCTTTGATCCTTGGGACTTCTATCATGCCATCACTTTTAAAAAGCTGCAAATCAGGGATTATGGTTATGATTATTTTTGTTTAAATAGGAAAGCAAAGAGATTTCTCAGTCCCTCTCCCCTCCATTCAGAAAGCATACACCTCACTGCCTTTATTACATACACATTAGCTTTGTCACAGGCCAAAGGGCACATTTTTTTGTGGAAGCCCCTTGTTAGAATATTGGCAGCACAGCACTACCCATCTGTCTGAAATGAGATCTGAATTTGTATTTGATGCTCATTTGTAAGCTAATTTATATCTAAACATCACTTTCAAACTATTGGTTTTATTAACAGAGCATATTAAAATTATATGTATTATATGTATATACACCATTAGTCTGTTTTATACATAAGAAATGAAGCAGAGTAGTAGTAATAACAGAGAATAAAACTGTCTTCAGCATCTGCATAGCTAATTTTATAGTGCTTTGGTTTATTTTCATTGCCTTATATTTGCAATAGGCTCTAAAATAATTAGCTGCAACAACAAAAATTTGAATAAATCAGAGGTCCTTTACAAAAATTACCCTTTTCTCAGCTGGCTTTATCTTAGGTCAGATCTGAATGGCTGAAGAATGGCTGTTAGGAATGATTTATTGTTTTTATATAGTACATCTGATATTTAAAATTGCTGCATGGCTATTTTGAAATGAAAGTTGTAGAGATGAAAAGGTACCAAAAACCACCACCATTTTTTAGGAACGGTAACAAAAGAAACAAATATATAGAGCAGGACACAAT
Organism: Chelonia mydas; assembly: GCF_015237465.2. NCBI lineage: Eukaryota > Metazoa > Chordata > Testudines > Cheloniidae > Chelonia > Chelonia mydas. The sequence goes on from NC_057852.1 coordinate 109,381,513, forward strand.
AAAAGGAGAATCATACATGTGACTAAAGTCTTGATTCAGCAAGATACTTGCACATGTATGTGACCTTAAGCAAATGAGTAGACCTTTGAAATCAATAGAACTACTCCCACTTTAAAGTTATGCATATGATTAATCTGGGACCTACGCTGGCAACATGCTGAAAGTGAGATCTGTTTTGGATTGAAAATAAATTATGTTGTTGCTTTGCTTATATCCTTAGATACAGTGTCAAATCATTACTTGTAACCCACATAATACTTTTGGTGAAAACAGTCTAAAACATGATAATACTCACTGTTTATCTGCAAACAACATACACTAAGCTTTCATTTATGGGTTTATTTAGGAACACAGAATTATAAACACACTTTCACACCACGTTTAATAATGACTTAATGTTTATTTAGTGCTTTTCATCTCAGGGAACCCTCACAGTATTCTATAAACTTAGACTGCATTTACAAACAGTGGTGTATATATAGGGGACAAGGTTTTCAGAAGTGACTAGTGATTTTGTGTGCCTCATATTTTTGCATGTCCATTTTGAGACACCTTAGATATTTTTAGGTGTCCTTTAAGGTGTCTCACTGAGTATCCAAAAATGTCTTGTTGTGTTAATCATTTAGTCCAAGGGGGACGTTGTCCCTATCATGGTGGGCATGCAAAACAAATTGGATTTCAACACATATTTCTTGTTCTTATGTCAGTTTCTTATAACAACGTGCTGTATTTAAGCTGTTTGAGTGAGGGGCATCTGCTATACAACTGAGGGCTTATGTGGCATTTATGTCTCTGGGCAGATGGGCAAAGAAATACAGACAATATGTTTTTTTGTGGAAGTCTTTTGTGGCGAAAGGATCTGAAAGAAGCTCCCCTTCAAGGAACACCAGGGGTCTAAGGGTATGTATGCACTACAGTCATGTGGCGTGATCGTAGCTCTTGTCACATATTTGAATTAGCTTTAATCTAGACAGTTCGGATACTGGAGCAGTGAAGCTGGGGCAGCGTGGGCTAGCCACCTGACTAGTTACCCAGTTTCCGGGAAAGCCTGCACAGCCTGCACCAAAGCCCATGCTGCTGTAGCTTCATTTCTCTGGTACCCCACACGGCTAAGTTAAAGTGAGCTTGGCTATGTGTACATGAGCTGTAATCACACACCACAAGACAGTAGTATCAATGTGTCTTAAGTCAGTTCATCAGTCTAAGGCTATGTCTACACCACGGACCTTACAATGGCACAGCTATACGGCTGCGGCTGTGCCGCTGTACGGTCTCCTGTGTAGCTGGTCTGTGCTGGCAGGAGATGCTCTCCCGCTGACATAGTGCTGCCCACCCCAGTGCTTTTGTCGGTGAAACGTATGTCTTTTTTTCACACCCCTGACCGACAAAAGTTTTGCAGGCAGAAGTGCTAACGTGAAAAAAGCCTAACGCTTCTTTTAAGTCCAAAAGAGATCTGAGGAGAAAAAGTTCTAAAATACTCAAATCAGAAGTTTAGTTCCATTGTCCAGAAGCTAATGGAAAATTAAGCTACAAAAACCTTTATTAAGGCATAGTCATGTTGCTAAGTGCAATTGAAAGGACGATATACCATTATAAGCTTTCTTTAAAAAACCCAGCCATTAAAAACTGATGAAATCACAAGATAAATAATTTACATTTCCTGTCTTCAGAAAAAAAGCCGCTTATCTGCTTTGGAAAATAGAGACTTAACTAAACCGCCAACCCTTTTATTTAATGCAGTGGTCTCATATAACGCCCCATAGGTGTTGGTTAGTCTGACATTGTATAGTACCTTTCTTGCCAGAAACTGACAGCAACCAGCATTGAAAATGAACACAGATCTTATTTACTGAGCATGCACCATTGTTCCATGAAATTCTCTTCTTGGTCATAGCATATAGAAATACATACAGTCCATACCCATACTCTTGCATGCTTACTCAGTCCGCATACTTCTTCTAAAAGCAAAAGATGTGTAAAACTTAGGGGCTAGATTCTACTCTCAGTTGCATGGGTGAAATCCCATTGCCTGTACACTGGATTCTCAGCTCCATTACACCATTTTTGTGCTGGTGTAATGTCATTGAGTTTATGCGGGTCTGACTTCAGTGGAGTCCCACCCACATAAACTAGTGAAATGAACTGGAGAATCAGGCTAATGAATGGAGTTGCACATGTGAAAGAGAGTGTAAGCTGGCCTCTGTTAATAACAAAACTGACATCTCTTAACTAGACTATGCCCTGATATCGCAGTCATCACCTATCAATATTTCCTCATATCTTATTGTTTTAGAGCACTTTACAGTATTATAGCTATGCCAGTGAAGTAGTTATCCCAATTCACAAATATACTTTTCTGGACAAAAAATAAACTAAACTTACCTACACACACTTTTCCCACCCCTTCCCCACCCCCACCCTGCTCAAGAAATCTAAACAAATTCAAATTCCAGTACTGGTATAAGTAGAAGCCATTCTTTTCCAAATATAGTCTACGGGCGCTATGTTTAAACCACCTTTTAGAACAATTTTCCTCCTTTAGACCCTGATCCTGCATTGTGATCCATGCAGGTGGACTGTTCTGCCTGCATGGAACCCCTTGAAGTTACAATATAGGATCAAGGCACTTAGTGAGCTATTGTATGACCCAGGATCCTCTTTTTAAATTGTTTTATTTAAATGACCAAAACTACATATATTATCGAACACATTCCTTCAAGAGTCAATGCCATATGCTAACAGATGGTATCCCATCTGTGGTAAAGTTATTGAAAATACATTGCTTTGCTCTGTAAAACAAATATAAGACAGTCTTCATAGTTTTTCAGGAATTCTTACTTTCAGACCTTAACTCCAAGAAAGGGACCTCAGAATCTATTCCTATCTGCCAGTGGACTCTGAGACATACTACATATCCATCCAAAAAGTTTCCATTATGGGATGTCCAAAACAAGAAACAATGTTGGTGCATTGTCACTCCTACTATTTGAACTTTTACTGGGTGATGAATATTATTTATGTTGATATGTAGTAATAAAACATCTTTGCGAAACAAAATGTGAGATTTTCTGCTATTGTTACCACTAGACAAAAAGTAGCACTTTTCCTTCTTTTTTCCTTCATACAATTTCAAACCTATGATGGACATCAAAAAGATGGGAATTTACACAACTGGGAATGAGGGCCAAATTCTGTCCTTGCATGCACTCACATGACTGTCAGTGCTGTAACTAGAATTAGCATGTACTTGAAGGCAGAAATTGGCTCTTAATAGGGAAGGTAGCATGGGTAGCAAGACCAAGGGAAAAGAGGAATTTGGACTAGCTGAGCATTTCTGGATGAAGAACTATCTGAGGCACATCAGAAAATTATCCTATTGAAAAAAGAAAATTGCAAAAGTAATAGAAGGCCAATCTGGTTGCACCAGCAACTTTTAGAAAATCTGAAAAACAGAATAACCCTGAAACATAGGGGAAAATAAAAAATAAAAGGATGGAGACATAGGGCTGTAAGAAAGCTGTGATTTTTTGCCAGAGGGGGGTGGGTTCTGGGGCATTTCAAAAGTTGCACCCACAGTTTGTTAAAGTTGTGGTTTTGGTGCTGTCATTTCAAGTACCATAAAAAAAACCCCACATATGCAAAGTGGAAACAGGTTGCCTGAGGAATGAAGACCTTCTCTGGGTACCACACAGAGTACCAGCCTTGGGTGCACACCCACACATAAGCTCCAGCACCCTCTTCCATGCAGCCTACCCTCCAAAGCAGGCTAGCAGCATAGGAGAGATGTCATGGGTCCTACTTGACTCTCAAAGATTATAATAGATCTTGCATTATAATAAAAAAGCCAAAGCAGCCTTGCGTGTAGTGAAACATAGCTGGATGGCTTTCTCAGTGAAAAATCCAGATCTACTGTGCTTCCAACCTCATATATCAAAAGTTACATTGGACCAGAAGTGTATATCTAAAGATGATACTTAAAGAAGAAATATAGTTCTGAGATGAGACCACACTATTTTAAATTGAAGTGGCTATAAATAAGAGATTAGAAAAACAAGCCAGTCTTCTTTGTGTGGGTCACTTTTTATAGTTGCCATTGTATTGTTAATTTATCTTCACAAAAACCTGGTGAGGTGAGGAGGTGGTATCATCCCATTTTGAAGATAGAAAGCTAAGGCACAGAGAGACTAAAGTAAATAATATCCATTAATTGTTGGTGCCCAAATATAGATGCCTAGTACCTGATTTTTTCAGAGTATATAGTACATTCATGGTATATAGTTGTGACAGATATGGCAGTTTCTTGCCATTTCCTTGGGACACCTAATTGAATTAAGTTTAAGTATCTTTTGGTTCCATTCTATTAAATGAATGGTTTATGTATTATTCTGGGCTGGGATTGTATATAACCTCTCAAGGGGAGAGATGTGACCGATGTGAGACATGGATGTTCATCAAAGGATTATACTGAACAATGTGCCAGTCAAGAATGGACTCTTAGAACAAAGAGAATTAAGTGTGTTTCCTGGGGAATATCTAGGGGAGGTGAACGCAAATTCCCCACCTTCGGGTATGCAAAAACCCAGTCTTTTGAAGCTACATCCTCAGGAGTGGGCCATTGTTTGCTGATCACTTGTTACATGAGGCCAAATCAAAGGCCTAAATTATATAAAAGAAAGACTGAACTATTCAAGGCAGTTCTGGTTCTGAGTCTGAGACAATTATGAACCTGTAACCATGGGGAGAACCCAGTTGTGGGTTTTGAAAGACTGATACCTACCTGAGCCCAAAGTTGGAGTTGAAGTGACCTGTGGTAAGCTTTTTAGCATGAGGGTAGGTTATTTTATTTTTAATATGTTTTCATCTTAAAAATAAATATGCTTGCATATAAAGAGCTGTGTGATAACTTGTAACTGCTGGCAATTACTCTGTTCACAGCCTCTGGCAATAAAGCAAAGTGCCTTTTGGGCAGTCTGACTCTCTGGGGATATCACAGTGCAGGCAGAGACCTGTGAAGCCTGGAAAAATCCCAGGCTGGAGGGAGAGAGATGTGGGTCTCTGCTCAAGAGAGGTGATGGCTAGGAGCCAGAAACCTTTAAGTAGGTGCCCTGAGTGGGTCACATGGGAGGGATACAGATGTATTTGCCTTGAACTATAACAATACGTATCATATAGCACTCCATATATTCAGGCACAGCTCCCATTGACTTCAGCTGCAGTTGTGCATAGGGATGGTTGAGAAATGGTTTTCATGTCTTGTGGGAATTTCTGAGATTTTGAAAATTTTTCCTGTCTTGTATCAGGACAAAAAGTCAAAATCTCAATGTTTTCATGAACTAACAAACCAAAACATAATTTGAAACATTTTGTTTTGATAATTAGCTCTGATTTTGACCTTTTTTCTTTTCTTAACTTTTATTAGTGTAAATCAGGTTACATTTGAAAATAAAAAGTCCTTTTGAAATGAAAAACTGAAACCTTCTATATAAAAATGACCTCTTTTGACAATTTAAAATTTTTTCCAAAATATTTTCAAGTTGGGAAATTCAACAAAACTCACCCATTCCCACAACCAGTTTCAATGAACAGACATTTTATGGGGGGGAAAAATTCACTGAAAAATTCCCAACCAGCTCTAGCTGTGACTGGTTAGAACTTTTGCAAATCAGACCCCTGGGTCTCAAGTTGAGCTCTCAGAAAACGAGGAACACACAATTAGTGACCACCAGTTAAAAGTTTGGATTAAGTGACTTGCCCAGCATCACACAGGAACTCTGTGGAAAAGACAGGGATAGAATCCAGTTCTCCATGGCGGCATTCAACTGCCTTAAACATGAGACCCTCCTTTCTCTTCCTGTAACAATCTGCCTCATTCACTTCCAACTTCTAAAACGAATAAGGCAGGGTCCTATAGTCAACAACTTCCTTCACTATAGAACCCTGATTCATCCCCAGAGCATGTCTAACCTGGGCACTGACTGAGGCTGACAGAGAAAGACTGATTCTTTAACCTGAAGGTTAGGGCACTCACCTAAAATGTGGGGCACCAAGGTTAAAAAACTCTATTACAAATCAGGCAGAGAAAAGACTTGAAGTTGGGTCTCCCACATCCCAGGTGGGATTTCTGACCGGTGAGATATCTGTTCTCTGTCTGAATTTGTCAAAAAAAAAAATCCTGCCAAGCTGTTTATAGGTATATCTATCTATAAACAGATGTAAAAAGTGCACGTAACAAACCACTGTAATCATGTGATTATTATTATTTGTAACTGTTGTTCCCCCTTCCCTACTGTCAGGACGGGCTCTAGGCACCAGCAAAGCAAGCACATACTTGGGACGGCACAATTCGAGGGGTGGCATTCCGGCCAGCCTTTTTTGTTTGTTTGTTTTGCTTGGGTGGTTGTGCTCTTGGAGCTTGGGGTGGCAAACTTTTTGCTTGGGGCGGCAAAATACCTAGAGCCAGCCCTGCCTATTTGCTTCTTTCGCTAGTTGCATCATACCTACATTCAGAGGGTAAATTCTTTGGGGGAAGGGACTGTGCCTATTTTGTCTGTAAAATGCCAAGAACTCTTTAGGTAATATACTAGTAATATTCTCAAATTATCTACCTTGGAAAGACAAAATATTGAAACAACCATACAGGATTAGAATCTATGATTCTACTGAATCTCTGCTTCAACCCTGAAGCTCACAGCACGAAACTGCCTTTATTGTTTAAACAAATAGGACCAATGAGAACACCAGGTGGAAAACTATGACTTTTTTCTTTTGTTTTTACGTAAAGGGTTGGTAATACAGTTTTTTTTAAAAAATCTCTGGCCTATTTCTGTTTTTGACTTTTCCCTCATTAAATATTTATTCTTCTGCCATGTGACCTCATGAAAACTAAGTCTATGAAGGAAATCAGAAAGCACCAGGGATTAAGTAGTTTGGTTAAAAAAAGGAAAACATTAGCTGTGATATGATCATGCCAGACTACTCTACACCAATGTTCACTGGAAAGAGAGGCTGATTAGTTGTGTATACACAGTTTTCACTACATCATAATTAATGTTGTCTCACTGTACAAAGAATACTTCACACTCTTTCTATAGAACTAGTTTAGCAGCATTCATCTGATATAGACCCTCAAACGAGGGTCACAGTTCTTGAGTTTTTGCTTAAGAGAGAAAAAAAAGTCTGTATGTATATGTAATTTGAATTATGATGGACTATTTTTGTCAATGGCTGATAAAAGTTTCTTTGATCTGCTTTTTGGCAGCTTTACATTATTTGGACCAGATGCATTTTTTAAGATTCTCTTATGGATGCTTCCACCATAGATTATTTTCAGTCAAGAACTTTGTACCATCCATGAACTACAGTCTGCATGAATGAAGCAAATATTTAATGGTGTGAATGGGTCCTGCCTGCATATGGGTATTCCTTTTTAATCACATCTTTCTATTTTGTATTTAAAGAGATCAAGGAAGTGCTGAAAACAATAACTATTTTTTAAAGAAAGAATGACTATTCCATATATATATATATTGACAACAATGTATTCCATATATATAATTAGAAATGAGTCAAACTCTTTAATCCTTCTTCCTTAATCATTGTTGTCAATGGAGGTTTGCCACAGTAAGCATTAAATAAGAACTTTTGGATTTTGTTCAAATTTTGTAACATTAAGGCCAACTTATGTAACTGGTACAGAGTCAATTTCTCAGGGAGCTCCAAAGTACACAGGGAGGGGTGCACAAGCTGCACCATTCCCTAATTTATAATCTTGATCTAGGAAATTCAAGTGTAGAAAGTCAAGTGAAAAATATAATAAGTCAGGCCAAGAATGACTTTGACAAGCAACTAGCTAAGGACACAAAAACTAACAGCAATGTTTTTTTAAGTACAACAGAAACAGGAAGCCTACCAAACAATGGGGTCCAATGGGACCATTGGACAATTGAGGTCCTGAAGGAGCACTCAGGGAAGGCCATTGTGGAGAAGCTAAATTAATTCTTTGCATCTGTCTTCACTGCAGAGGATATGGGGGTTATCCCCACACCAAGTTACTCTTTTTACAAACTGTCTGAGATTGAGGTGTCAGTAGAGGAGGTGTGGGAACAAATAGATAAATTAAACAGTAATAAGTCACTAGGACCAGAGGATGTTTACCCAAGAGTTCTGCAGAAACTCAAATATGAAATTGTTGAACTACTAACCATGGCAAATAACCTATTGCTTAAATCAGCCTCTGTACTAGATGACTGGAAGATAGCTAATGTAACACCAATTTTTTATAAAAGACTCTAGAGGAGGTTCTGGCAATTACAGTCCAGTAAGCCTAACTTCAGTACCAGGCAAATTGGTTCAAATTATATTAAAGAACAGAATTATCAGACACCTAGAAGTATGCAATATATTGGGGAAGAATCAACATGGCTTTTGTAAAGGGAAATCATGCCTCACCCATCCATTACAATTCTTTGAGGATGTCAAGAAACATGTGGACAAGGATGATCCAGTCCAAATAGTGTAGCTGGATTTTCAGAAAGCTTATGACAAAGTTCCTCACTAAAGGCTCTTAAGCAAAGAAAGGAGTCATGGGATAGAAGGGAAAGTCTTCTTATAGATCAGTAACTGGTTAAAAAGGTAGGAAAGAAAAGGTAGAATAAATGGCCATATTTCACAATGGAGAGAGGTAAATAGTGGAGTCTCCCAAGGATCTGTACTGAGACCTGTGGTGTTCAGCATATTCACCAATGATCTGGAAAAGGTGGTGAAAGTGAGGTGGCAAAATTTGCAGATGATACAAAATTACTCAAGATAGTTAAGTCTAAAGCTGACTGCAAAGAATTACAAGGGAACTCACTAAACTGGGGAACTGAGCAACAAAATGGTAGACGAAATTGAAAGTTGATAAGTGCAAAGTAACACACATTGGGAAACATCACAACTATACATACAAACTGATGGGGTCTAAGTTAGCTGTTACCCAATGCTTAATTTATAAGGAAAGAGGTGCTGGGGCTCAAGCAATTAGGTGCCGTGGCTGCAGTAATTTTATTTTACTTTCATAACTGGCTGAATTGCCAAACCTAGAGATGCCAGGGATCAGCCCTGGCAAGCCCTGGCACACATTAAGCACTGCTGTTACCGCTCAAGAAAGATCTTGGAGTCATCATGGATAGTTCTCTGAAAACATCTGTTCAATGTGCAGCAGCAGTGAAAAAAGCTGACAGAATGTTACCATACCAGGATCTGTGAGAAGGGAATGGTGTAGTGCTGCTCAACTATCCCTATGTCACTGGGAAGTCCCCTTTATACAGGGAGGCATTTGGCCATTTTATTCAGAGAAGAGGAGAATCAGGGATAATGTGTTTGTTTATTATGGACCCAATCCAGCTCCAAGTAAAGTAAATGGAAAGACTCATTTTGATTTTAACAGGAACTGGTTCAGGTCATATGTGAACACTGGAGGCTTTTTGACATCCTTAATTTTTCATTTCCTTGATTTTAAGCACTTGAGGTTTGTAAATGAAATACTGGATAAGTACATTGTTGTCACTTAGCAAACCTAACTTGTGCTTGAAAAAGTCTTTTGCTTTCTGATAGACTAAGGGAAAAGGCAATTAGAGCCAGATTCTCAGCCAGTGTAAACTGGCATAGCTCCATTGACTGCAATTGGTCCTGAAGAGTCCAATCCAACTCCCAAATGAAGTCAATGGAAATGTTTGCATTTACCTGAATAGGAGTTGAATTAATCCTTGCAAGTGATTTACCTCAGGATACAGAATAAATCGGTGGCAGAGTAGCGACAGAAGGTAGGACTTCTCAGTTCCCTTCCCAAATACTATTCCTCTCTGTTTCCCAAAATAGTCACATCATTACCGAATGTTTCTAAAAGCACATTAAAAACTCATATTTACTGCAGAGAGCAAAAAAAAGTCTCTGTGCAGCTGCTTGCGAAAGGGCAAATGAAGTGATTCCTATAAATCATTTCATTTTAATGCTATGACATTATTGCAATACTTTCCTTTCCTTTATTGTTTTGTTCATTGCAAAGGGACATCTACTGCTTTTACCATAAAATAAGAAAGTTGTGTAATCATTTCTATTTAAAGATCAATTTTTAGGTGTCTCTTAAGAGGCTTTAGGAATTCACTTTGTGCTGAAACTTAGCTTACAAGAAGTAAGCCTGAGAAGAGAGATTTTTAAACCAAAAAATTTCAACATAATAGCTTCAGCAGTTTTGAGTTATAAGACTGTAAAAAAGACACACACTTTTGGGACAGTTGCAACAACTTTCCAGGTGTTTTATTGCATTTCTGCAACAAAAGTGGTTTTGAGAAAAGAAAATGTTGCATATTATTGGTTTACAATGTGGACTAAGACCTTTTGATATTAGAAATAATTTTAAAGCAGACAAGATATGGAATATGCAGTGATTTCCTCCCTCCATTAGTCTTCAAAGGTTTTTTTTTCCAGTGGTTAATTTGTAGTGAAAGAGATGCCGGGGCTCAAGCAATTAGGTGCTGGGGCTCAAGCAATTTTTTTATACTCATAACTGATTCAGCAAGCCCTGAGGTGCCAGGGCTATGAACTGCCGAGCCTAGAGGTGCTCAGCCCTGACAGCCCTGATACAAATTAAGCTCTGTTTTTTTCCAAACACATGCCTCACTTCCAGATCCATGATAGAAAATAACAAAACTAAAGAAGCTGGTCTGGTTTATCATATAGTGTATACTGTTGCCATGTTGAGCGAGTGAGTGTTTCCTGGTATAACTCACTCAGCCAGCCCAGTAACTATGTTACAGTATCAGAAAATAAACTGCTTCCTTAGATCAAAACCATCCCAATATATCAGGTATATAATACTGATTTAATAACAAGGCTCAGATATCGATTTACCCAAACAGTCTGAACATTTCCTATAGACTTAATGAAATTAAGTGTAGTTTACCATAAATATTTAAGCCTCAATCCTAACTTTATTGAGGCTCTACATGAGCATGAGTCCCCACTAGTATATCTAATTAGAGGATCAGGTCAACACTTTCTGTACATGAGAGATTATATCACTCTAGAGACAATAATATTCCATAAAAACTGCTCCCCCCCGCCACCTCTCTTTTAAATGACATTCATCAATACAAAATAAGCAACTACCACCTATGTATAGACAACAGCAAGGCCCTGACCCTGCTTCGCTTCTCTTGAAATCGATAGTTCTGCCTTTGACTTTGGTGGAAGCAGGATTGGATTGTAGGATTACACTGGCTTTTGTTGATTTATGTTGCAATCTTTAATTCAGGCATGTATTTGATTTGAGATGAATGAACAGCTTTTCTCTCCACAATTTGAGACAGTGATAGTAAATGTTATGCAAATGCAGCTTTTTTTGTCCTCAGTTTTATTACTTATACTAATTGGCTGAGCAAAGTGAGGCCCTATGCGCAACTCTGACATCTTTGTCATGTGATAACGTGTTAATGCCGCATCCAATCAATTCTACAATTTCAGGGATTGAAATCAGAATACTGAAGGGGGGGGGGAATCAGGGACACAGAGAGCCCCGACATCTGGCTAGCAGAGCCAGCAGCTCCAACGACCTCTGTAATTGTGTCTATTGATCAAAGAACCGGTTGATGGCAGCCATTAACACGTTCCAGCATAGCAACACCCCCCCATCTCAACCTAGTATAAAATGTTGACACCCTGAATGACTTATATTCCTGACTGAAAGAAAAGAAATAAGAATGGTGTGGGGATGGGGAGGGAGCATGAAATGATGGGGCACACAGACCGCCTGGCAGGAAAGAGAATGGATGATTATGGTATATGGGGGGTGGGGAGGAAGGGAGGAATGAGGTAAGGGAAAAAGGGAATTGGAAAACACAGAGATTCTCTAGCATGGGGGGAGAATGAGGGAACATGGCATGAGGGAGAGATGGGGAGGCCTGAATGGATTCCCTGAAATAGAGGGGGATGGGAGAGTGGCATACAGGGAGCTTGTGTGGGGTGGGGGAAGGAAAGAATGCAAGGAGTCCGTCCTGTGTGCAATGAGCTTGGCTTAAAGAAGAAATACAGAATGCAAAGTGCTAGCAATATAGTGATTCTTTCAAAATCGTAAATTACAAAACTGGTTCTTCAAAAGCGTCATTTGACAAATTAGCATTTATTCTGATAACAAGGTCAGACATTATAACAGCAGTACAAACCTAGTGGGACCCATTAATATTTTCTATGTTCTTGATGTTTCCTCTTGTCACAGCAGACTCTTAACACATCTCAAAAGCTGATTATAACCAGTGAATTTTGGTGGCTTTACTGTTTCAGAGGAAAAATAAAATAAAATAAAAAGTAGGCAAGATCTTTATCTGGTGTGAATCAGTATAGCTCAGTTGGAATCAATGGTATTCCACTGCTATCAAATTCATCCTGATGCTTGGATGTAAAACTCAGTTCTAAGTGTTATATCCCTAAATGCTTTAGAATGATACACTAGTCAGTGTATTTCAAGGGTAGTCATTGTACTTGTGTTATCTACCTCTTCTAGCGCAGTTTCTTAGAATTCTAAACATGAACAAGGCAATGGAAAATAAAAAGGGGAAGGCTCATTGTTAAGTTCATTATAAAGCTACTAGGTGAATATATATGTATAAGAAACATGAGGTTAAAAAGGTAAATCTGTTTCACAGTAAAAAATATCCACAGGATAAATGCTTTGAATTTTCCTTTATATACAAACAACTTTTATTAAATAGAAATGAAAATTAGTCCTATGGCTGCCAGAGGTCATATGAAATACATCATCCAGGAGACAACCCATGAATTGCTCTGCTGATTCTTTAGATTTATTATTATTTGTACAGCGAGTGTCTGGAGGGCCAGGCTCCATTGTGCTAAGCACTGTAAAAACATATGACAAACCAGATTCTGGACCTGAAGAGTTTTCAATCTAAGATGAGATACAACAGGTGGGTTGTGGAGGATAAGAAAACAGTGAGATGATACTGATCAGTATGATAAGCAATAGTCTCAGCACAGCAGCTGCCTAACCATCGTTGAGTTTTTTGTAGGCATCAAAGCAGAGATTTCTCCTTCCTTCCTTGCCCATAGTGGCTCATGAAGCAGAAGGTCAAATAAGGACATTGAAATTTGAGTAATTTATTCAGGAATCTTTACATCATCCTTACTTCCTCTTATCACCCCTATTGAGTTTGGTCAACTAACATCCCAACCCTGAACTCCCACCTTTGAGTTAGAAGTGGGCTATCACAACCTCCTTGTGTGGATTTAAGCTTTAGACTCTCTATCAGGGAAAGAAGCCTCTCCTCAAGTCAAAGACCTCCTTTCAAGCACCACTGCTCAATTTAGTGTCCTCTCTCTTACCCCAAGACTCTGATTCTGCACCGAATGTATACTCCAAGTGCAACGGCTGGGGCATATGCAGTTGGGTCAGTAGTGTTTGCTGAGCTGGAGGTCAAAGACAGAAGTGGAGACTAGATACCAAATCAAGTCAGGAGATAGGTACTAAGGACAGGACAGGGTCAAGACAGGGCAAAAGATGAGATCTGTAGCAGTAGCAAGCCAGAGTCTGAATTGTTGCTCAATCTGCTCCCTGGGGCAACTTTCTGGTTTAAATGGTTGATGTGGGCCACTCGGCAGCTGCAGGATTCTGTTGCTCTGGGCTGTTTGGGCAGTACTTCCTGTGGTGCCTAACCCTCTAGTAATTGCAGGATGCTGCTTCATCTAGTTCCTCACTGGCAACGTTCTAGTCTTGTGGCTCCTTATACCACCCCTTTCCTTATGCATGCTGCCCTCTAGGATGGTGCCAGGCTTGGCTTGTCAGGATGTTCCCTGTGAAATCTTTTTACTAGGCAGCTGGTTCCTTGGAGAGATCTTTGGGGCTGTAGCCCTCCCAGTCTATGAGGTAGAAGAGTCAGCCTCATTGCAGTTTGGAATCGAGAATGGCGTGCACTATGTATTCCTCATGTCCCTGAATCTTGACTGGTGGCAGCAGCTGTTGGGACCGGCTGGGGAATGGGTCCTCTGTGTAAGGCTTCAAAAGTGACACATGAAGCAGCAGTGTAGTTTGGAGGGACTGAGGGAGTTGCAGTATGAAGACAAAGAGGCTGATCTGCTGACAGATCTAGAAGGGGTCAAGGAACAGGTCCAACTTGTGGGAAGATTTATTTGTATGGAAGTGTCTTGCAATAAGCCAGATCTTTTGGCCTACGAAAAAAAGTGGGCATTACTGGAGTCAGTCAGCATATTGCTTATAGGCCTTTTTCGCGTCCTCCAGGTGACCCCTGAGTTCCTCCTGGATGTGGTCTTTCTGTTGGACCCAGTCACCATCCACCAGGTTCAGTGAATCTGCTGGCAATGTCTGGTGGAAGAGGGGATGAAACCCATCATTTGTGAAAAAGGGACTCTGTTCTGCTTGGACAGCATTATTGTATGAAAAGTTAGCAAAAGGCAAGAGGGTGGACCACTTATTCTACCAATAACTGCTGAAAAAGTATAAATATTGTTCCAGTACTTGGTTTATTCTTTTTGGCTGTCAATCTATCTGAGGGTGATATGCAGTGGAAGTGAACACATGGACATCCAGCAACCAGAACGTCTGATGCCTAAAGTGAGAAATGAACTGCGGGTCCCAGTCAGAGATTATTTGGCCTGAACACCTGTGAAGATGGATGATATTTTCTACTAAGATCTGGGCTATCACCTCATAGAGGGCAAGCTATCATGGGAGATAAAGTGTGCCATCTTAGTCGATGTATAGTCATCAAGACTACAGTGTGGCCATTAGAGTTGGGGAGTTCCATGATGAAGTCCAAGGTAATTGATGCCCAGGGTTGTGTTGGAGTCTCTAGGGTTATCCAGGAGCCAAGAGGTTTTGTTCAGGAAATCTTGATATGCACACAGGTTGCAAGAGTCTATATAGGCCCGAATTTCGGCCTGCATCTGGGGCCACCAGAAGAAATGGTAGTTTGTGCAGAAGGTCTTGAGGTGGCCAAAATGGCCTGACCATGGGGAGTCATGGTTGAGGCATAGCACTTCTAAACAGGAATCCACTAAGTCACTCGTTGACGTAGGTCACTCCATCTCACATAGTACATCACATTTTGGTTACCTTTGTCTCATGCTACATCTCCCCAGTGAGTGGATCTTCTTGATTTGAAGGAGGATGACCAGATCTTGGTGGGTCATGATACTGAGGTAGGTATCAGGCTTAAGGAGGTAGGACAGTTTTGGCTTGCTTCCTCATCCTCCTGGTAATATTTTCCCTTCTGTGATAATGGAGCCATGCCCTCTGGCTCGTTCCATTTCTTGCCCCTGGGCAGTAGGTGACTGTGAAGTCAAACCGAGAGGGGGAAAAGGCCCACCTTAGTTGCCTCTGGTTTAAGACCCAAGCCTCCCAGAAATGTTCAAAGTTTTTATGATCAGTAAAATTTTGAATGACTTGCTGGGCTCCTTTGGGATAATGCTACCACTACTCAAAGGCAAAGAGAGATGGAAGGGTTATTAATTTGGATATTTGTTTGGACTTTCATTTGGACTTGTTTGTGCTACCGCAGAAGGGGTTTAAACTTATAAGTGACTTGGCCGGAGGGCCAAGCCACAGAACACCCAGAGGAGAAGTCGGGAGAAGATGCAGGCTGAGAAAGGTTATTGCAGGCCCAAGGTAGAACCATTTAGGGGTTACCAGAGATGAAGACCCCATGAAATACTCCGACCAGAGATGAAAGGGAGCCCATGAGGTGAAGACATGTTACTACAGGGATTCCAGAGCTCTGATTCTTGGGTCAGATCAATTTCTCCTAAGTGTGGAACTGAGGGTTGAAGGGAAAGATTGCTGGTTGTTTATCCGCTTTACAGTCACTGGATTCCAGAGGTACTTGAGGGTTAGTTCCGCTTTCAGTGTAGATTAGAACACCCTGAAGGCTACTCAAAATTATGCTGATTTGTAATAGCCCCTTAGGGCTATTACACCAGCCAAGGATCAACGGAACACACACAGTCCAGCCACAACACTTTCTACCCCAGCACATTCACAATCACGCTGTGCAGAGGGACTGCAGTGCAGCCCACTGGCTCTAGTGCATTAACAATAATTCACAGATGTATTCAACACAAGCAATTGTAATATGAGTGTAAATGTTGTGGTGACTACGTGCCTTTCTGCAGACTAAACTCATTGTAATTGCTCTATAATTAGGCCTTGGATTGTGTTCTTTGGTATGTTGTTTAAAATTAAATAAATCACAGAAATGACCTTAATGGCTATTTAGGGCCAGATTTTCAGATGTGTTCAGCAGCTTGCAGCTCCCAGTCACAATTGCACTGAGAACGAAAGGAGTGGTGCTAGGTGCTGAATATTTTTGAAATTCTGAACGCTTTGTTTAGTCGCTGCCTAAGTGGGAGTTGAGCTCTTCTGAATATCCAGCCCCTTTTGTGGGTGCTGAGTGCTTTCAAGAATCTGGCCCCTCGTCTTATGCCCGGTCTTATAGAACCCTACAGTAACGTTGGCTGTTAATGCTCAGTAATATCTTCATTCCCATTAAACTTTTAGTAAAAGTTTGGGAGCTGTCCATGCTTGTTGAGAAGTATTTAGAAAAATTATATCTGATGCCATGGCAATTGTATTATACATGTAACAAAATATATCTTTCCTCATTACTCATACTTTTGAACAACCTTCAGAGATACCTATGCCTCTTTACATATTGGTTAATGACAGAAAAAAACAAAAAGGCAGGCACAAAGACGACTACCTGGGCTAAAGCTGGACTGTCATTTCATAACAACTGGATGTGAGGTAGCAACCAAGCATTAATATCCGTTTCCCTCTACTTTTGTAGAAGTAATTAAGGGTTTTTAATTTCCTTATTAGGAACACTGAAAAGCACACAACAAGACCAGTGAAATAGATGAGATAAGCATCTATGAATTAAATATTAAAAACGTAATCAGATTAAAAATTAGAAGTCAGAAAACATGCTATTTAAGCAAAATACTTTGCCACCGATTCTGATCTTCATTACACTAACGAAAATCTAATGCAACTATTCATATTATATAGACAGGACATGGTTTCCAAAACGGGTGAATAAAGTTAGGTTCCTCTGACCGTATTCAGACACATATTTACACAACTGGTTTTCAAAGGTACTGACCATCTAGCAGTTCCCATTGACTTCTGAGAGCTCCATTTTTTTTGAAAATCAGGCCACTTATTTACGTACTTAATTATGGACTTGGGTGCCTAAAGCTGAAAAACTACAAATATTGAAAAATTGGAGAGGGCTCAGAGAAGAGCTAAGGAATGATGAAAGGACTGGAAGACATGCCTCATGGTGATCAACTAAATTGATAGACTTAGTGGGCTCAATCTTAGAGAAGGCTAAGGGGTGACTTACTGAAATCTGCAAGTACCTACACAGGGAACAGAAATTTGATAATAGAGGGCTCTTTAGGTTTATCAGACAAAGGTATAATAAGATCCAATGACTGGAAGTTGAGTTGGACAGTTTCAGACTTGAAATAAGACACATTTTTAATTGTGTGGGTAATTAACCATTGGAACAACATACCAAGAATTGTGATGGATTCTCCATCACTGGAAATTTTAAAATCAAGACTGGATGTCTTTCTATAGGATCTGCTCTAGTTCAAATAGGAATCAATTCAGAGAAGTCCTGTTATCAGTGTTATGCAGGAGGTCAGATGATCACAATGGTCCCTTTGGCTTATATATCTATGAAAAAAGTTAGGGTCCTATTTTTGAAAAATGTGGCCACTGTGTGCATAAGGGTGTGTATGCTATTTATTATTTGTACACAAACACACACACGTACACACACACAGTGTTATAAGGTTTTTTTGGCTTGAGTTTATGATGGCTCCTTATTCACGAGCAGGTCTCACTGGAAAGTAGGGAATCTCCCCTTTTCAATGGTATAAATTGTTCTTATTTATTAGAGATGATTGGAAAATGGTAACTATTTCGTGTGTGACATTTTGTTTTGCTTTTGGTTTTCTTTTGTTTCTTTTTTCAACTATGAAGTTTTGATTTCTTTGTGCGTAAGAAAACCAGAACATTTATAAAGAAAGGAAAGCTTTCCACTGACATTTTGATTTAGTAAAAAGGCTATTTTTCATCAAATATTGTTAACGATATATTTTGACCGGCTCCGTTTACTATTATTGTAATGTGCAAAGGCCCCATTTAAGTTCAGTCACTATATAAACATAAGTAGGGCTGGCCAAAATTTGTAAATTTCTGATTCTCAAGAAATTTAAACATTTTGAAATTTGGTTTTGGGTTGATTCTATTAGAAACCCGCCTGAGATTCAATGATAATTAATCAAACCCAAATTGCTTTTGTGACATATTTTGGGTTCCATAAGTCATAATTTTTCAATTAAATTCTGTTTTGCTGGAAAATTGTCATCCAGCTGAGCTCTACATATAAGCAAATAGTGCTAGCAACAAGGAGCCAAATTTAAGAATAAAGACAGAAGGGTCGGGGAAAGGGATGAAGAAAAGAAAATGGTTGGGCATAAGCAGGCGTGTGTCCTATTTTATTTAAAACTGATAAATATTTTGGGGGGAGGCAAGGATATTGGGAGTAAGAGGGATGTGGGTAAAGACACATCAAACAGAGCAGAGGATTATAAAGAGGAAGACATGGGAAACAGGAAAGTGAGAGCAAAATGGAGAGGATAGTAAAGTTGAATAACAGAAGCATAGCAGTGATATGAGAGAGGCAGGTTGTAGGCATGCCAACAACCAAAGAAAATATAGCTATAGGAAAAAATATCCAGCATCCAAGTTTCAGAGCTGACTGAGTGACAATGAAAGGCATCTGAAGGCTCTTCTTGGCTACCGCCGTTCCCCATGTGGAGGTGGGACAAGAAGCCACAGGGCTCAATGCTGAGTTAAGGCCCTTTAGGTCCATTGATCTAAGGATTGCACAGTTAGGTAACAGAATCAAACCTAATCCATCAGGCCCTGCCACTGGTTCAGTTTTTTCATCATGGGGATCTCAAAAACTGCAGCCAGTGATTGTGAGCAAAAGCCCTTCCTGCGGGCTGGTAAGTTAAAACATTACAATTCAAATGTCCTCTTAAATCAAAAGTAGGATTTCCCCAAATCTAGTTTCTCCAGCCCTTTGCTGGTGCTCACTGTTTGTTTCCCCAAACCCAGGTCTTGCTGCCTGGCATTTCCTAAAGCCTTTCCCCTTAAGGCTTCTGTTCCAGCCCCTCTCTCTGCTGGTGACTGCAGCCA
Organism: Chelonia mydas; assembly: GCF_015237465.2. Classification (NCBI taxonomy): domain Eukaryota; kingdom Metazoa; phylum Chordata; order Testudines; family Cheloniidae; genus Chelonia; species Chelonia mydas. Next base: position 109,400,792 of record NC_057852.1, read on the forward strand.
GGCCTTTCCCTCTGAGTGGCATGGAGAGCCACTTCATCTCCTGTCGAGTTCTTCCCTTAAGTGAGCTGTCTGATTGCCTTTTATTTAAGGAACAGGTGATTTGCAGTCTACCACCTGATCCCTGAGCACATACCCCTAAAATGGGATGTATTTAGACAGTCACAGGTTGTGCTAAGCCCACCTCTCTTAAAGAGCCATCCTGGGACACAGGCCCTTAGTGATTGACATTAATGACCGTTTTGTAATTTCACATGCTGTTGTCTGAGAGATGGTGAATTTATTCATGGACAGTTTCATGTTGCACAGGGGTATTTTCATGGCAAAACTTCTTAGGAGGAAAGTGACTTTACCAATAACCCGAAGCATTTACACAACTTTTGAACAAGTACAAGTAGTGACATATTACCGTGATATGAATATAATCCCTCAACCAGTTTTACTATGCTTTAAGACTATGGTGAAATGACTTCATTCAGTTTTGACCATACTAAAGTCACCCCAGTAATCAGTGCTACTAGGAAGCTGAAAATCTGAATATTTATGAGTAAGGGATCAATGATTAAGATCAAAGCATCCCTGTATTGATCATAGAATACTCTCATCCATTAGCATAATTAAACTAAATAATGTCACAATATTTTAAAGTCAGAGCTCACCAAAGGCGAGAGAGTCAGCCTCAGGTGCTGACTTTGATATCCAAATCTGTCCTAAGGGCACATGGTTATTAACCAGTATGGAATATTTCTTAGTATGTAAATAAGCATATGTGATGTGCTAGCACCTGAAAAGTAATAGAAATGAGGAGAGATATCAAAAAGGTAATGAAAAAGAAAAGTTAAAGCTTTCTTCATTAGCTTCCTAGGGTCTGTGGGACCTGGTCACCATGAGTTAAAAGGATGAATATTTCAGGAGATAACAATCCTGTAGTGAAAACGTTCAATCTGTACTTCAGAAAGGGACTTAAAAATTATATACATAATGTTTTTAAAGGAACTGAATCTTATTCAAATGCATAGGAGATCCCCTGCAGTTCAGGTCTGGGAGAAATGGGATGTTAATGCTCCATGGGAGTAAACAGACCAGAACATTTTTTAAAGTCATGAATTTTCTCTTCTCCATGTTCATAAAGTATGTAATTTGCCAGCAGTTTGCAGGTAGACAATATCTGACCTACTGCTGAACTAAAGAACACTCCCATGCTTGAAGTAGTTAAATTCTAAAGTTTGGAGCTGTTACTTAAGGCTTTGCAAGAAACAGAATGTAAAAATGTATATATTTATAGATAGTCCTCTGTGACTGGCAATGCTTCCTTCTTAGTCATGACAACATCCTATGTATTTAGATTAATCAGATTTAACACTGTCTAGCTTGTCCTAACCAATGGAAGCTCAGTTAGTGCTTAATGGTGCACCATTGAAATAACGGAAATATGCCAATTTACTTTGCTGTGCTTTGGATCAGGCCATAATTGCCTGATGCTGCACCACTGAAGACAATGAGACTTTCACAACTGATTTTCATGGGAGCAGGATTAGGCCCCTGAGTTAGCATTCAGGTTTTTATGAAGAAATAGAACTAAGCAGCAAGTGGAAACAGGATAATTATCAGAAGCTAAATGTAAAGGATGGCTCTTAGGTTTGAATGGAATACAATTTGTTTATACTCCAGGAAGATGAGAATCTGGGGGCAGGGAATGATTTAAACAAGAGATTTTAAAATGACTAAAGGAGGAAGATAAATATGTCTTGAAACTGAAAACCAAAAAGCAGAAAGGGAAATCAGATTTAGAAGTGTACCGTAACATAAAACCATATTTGTATACTTATACATTTTGTGCACTATGTCTGTGCCAGGAAACTACATTAGACACATCTGCATAAAATATATTTCCAATTTAACCAGTCTAGAATGACCACATTCATTTTCTAGTTCACTGCAAGGGTAAGTAATATAATAAGCACAATTTATTCCCCAAATTTAATATTTTAGCATGCTTTCTGAGTTAACCTATTATTACCAATGATATGTCCTTGGCTTTTGGGGTGTAGGGTGTGGGGGGACTATTGAATATGTCAAGCACACTGAAGATGTTTGAACATTTAAGATAGAGAAAGTCCAGTTATTCTGTTTTCCTGCCTGAACTGGTTTTATACCTATAAACAAAAAGGACATGCACTGTAGTTAAAATGAATTTAAAAAAACCCTCAGAAGTATTCAGGGGAGGAAGATTAAAAAACTTCAGAGAAAATATGAATATGCGGGTATGATTCAGATAACAGATTGCTTATTAGTAGCACAAGATAGATGAATAATGAAATTAGTGCTCTACTTATAACAGCATTTTAAGAAATGTTTATACCGAAGAAAAAATATTGAAATAGAAGTCTGATTCTGTTTTCCTCGTTTTAGAAAAAACTCCCATTGACATTGCTGGGATTCTTCTCTGAATAGAAAGTGTAGAATGGAGTGCAGGACATTGTAATAAGCAATATATATGCCTTGTAATTAGTCTATGCTACAGACATCATGGAGTTACTTTTATATTGTAGGTTTTTTAATGCAGGAAATATATTCCATAGAGATGTACTATGTCATTTCCAGAGGGGATCTTGTTGGCTGCAGCTGAAGGACCAATATTTAAAAACATGAAATATGCAATGCAACCTGAAAATAAAATTAGTTAAAACCAGGTGTAACTATTTTTTCAATAGGTATCCTCTTTCTTCTTTGATCATTTCATCATTATTTGAATTTCAGAAGAGAAACAGGAAAGGAAAAAAAAGTTACTGAGTATGTTAACAGACCTAACCACAGAGCACAATAAAGAATATGTTTTTAGTATTTTCGGGCTCATCTGAATCAATTAAAATAACTAAGACATTGAAAAAGTACAATATGAGTACCGTACATTATTATTCTCAGAGAAATGGTCTCAGCAATTGTTGAAATATCCTCCATGTTAGAAAGACAAGGGGGTGAAGTAATATTGGTTTTTGGGCGGCCAACTTCTGTTGGTGACAGAGACAAGCTTTTGAGCCACACAGAACTCTTAGTGCCGCAGTTAGAAATAACGTGGAACACATTCTTTGGCATATGTAGTTAATATATATTGTAAGAGACCATTCAAGGTGAAAATAGACTGTTAACACCCCTGTAGTCACTGGACAAAAGTGGGTTAGTGGGGTCCAAAGTGTGGTGGTAGGCGACAAGTAGAGGTGTGCGATTAGAACCCATATGGGGTTTCATTAAACAGTTACAACCCATACCCAATAGGGACCACATCCTGAAAAAAATCTTTCCTGAACCACCTCTCTTCTGGCCTTCAAACAACCCCCAAAACTGACAAGCTCATCATCAGAAGCAAGTTCTGCACAGACCAGGACCCACCAACTAAAAGTAGCACTAGATCCTGCCATAAGAACAGATGCAAAACCTGCAGACATATCTCCATTGTTACGATGGTCAATACCCCCTACAACACACCTATCAAGATTCATGGGTCCTACCATGCCGAACACAACATGTGGTGTACTTTATCCCATGCACTAAATGCCCCAATAACAACTTTGTGAGTGAAATGAGACAATCACTCTGCTCTTGAATGAATTCACACAGATAAATGACATAAGACAAAACCACCCTATCATCCATGGGAAAACACTTTTCACAAAATGATCACTCCATATCTGATCACTTGTCTCAGTCCTGATCCTTAAAGAAAACCTCCACAACATCTTCAAAAGACAAACTTGGGAACATAAATTCATAACTTTGCAAGACACTAAAAATCATAAATAACTGGATTTATGGTTTATTACAACAATCGGTAACCCACTAAACCCCCTTTTTTGTCCTGTGACTGTAGAAGTGTTAACTGACCACTTCACTTGAATGGTCTTTTACAATGTGTGTTAATTACTTATGCTAAACAACCTGTTCCACACCACCTTGTGTTTAGCTGTGACACTCTGAGTACCTTTCCTAGACCTGAAGGAGAGCTCTGTGTAACTCGAAAGCTTGTCTCTCTCACCAACAGAAATCAGTTCCAATAAAAAATATTACCTCACTTACCTTGTCTCTAACATACTGGGACCAATCTAGCTACAACACTGTAAATAACTTCTTTACCTTGATAAACACTGAAGAGCGCTCTGCAAACCCTCTGAAATTATTTTATTGTGTGTAGCTTTGTGCCGTTTGGAAGCCATATGAAGATATTATTTGCATCTGGCCCTAAGGAACTACTCTGTCAGTGTAAATGACAGGCAGCGAACAGCGGAGAAGCTAACAGAGGGAGTTTGCCTGGGATTTGTCTGAGAGGAGGTATGCTAAGGGCTGCATTAGGGGGGCTGTGTTGGTGAGTATCTGAGTGTCTGTTGCGGAGACAGTTTGTCAGTTTGACCGTATGCTTGACTGTTTGAAAAGTGTGAATTGGGAGTGCTTTGTTCCAGGTGAGCCTTGAGTGGGCCTGACTGTTATAAAAAGCCAGTCAGCTGTGAACCAGCTGAGTGGCAAACAGCGGAGAGGCTAACAGAGGGAGTTCGCCTGGGGAGAGCCCACTGAGGCTTTCATCTTGCAGGCTTCTCTGAGTAGGTACTACAACACCTGAGGAAGCTCTTAGAAGGGAGGTAATATAGATGGTGAGCATTCAGCTGTTGTTACCTGCACAGGATGTGCCATGTTTGTCTTTCTTCTACAGGACAGAAGTGACTTTGTCTGTACAAAGTGCAAGCTGGTCTCCATATTGGAAGAGAAGGTTCAAGGTCTGGAGAAACAAGTATCGACCATGTGTTGCAAAAGAGAAACTGAAGATTTCCTGGACAGACGTCAGGATATGCTTCTACGGGCACAACATTCTGAAGATTCAGAGCAGGCTGCGCAGCGGGGACAGAAGGACAGTGAAGAAATTTGGCAGCATGTGACTGCCAGAAGAAGAAAGGGGAGCGTCCAAGTACCAGCAATGCAGATACTGGTAAGCAACCGTTTTCATGTTCTCTCCACAGGTACTAATGCAGAGAGTGGACTAGATGATACATCTGAGGGAAGGGAGCAGAAGGAGACCTCGCCGATTGGAAGGCATGAGATGCACTGTCTTAGAGAAGGGAGTTCCTCGACCACTGATCCCAAGAGAAGGAGGCGGGTGGTGGTGGTCGGGGACTCCCTCCTCAGGGGGACTGAGTCATCTATATGCTGCCCTGACCAGGAAAACCGAGAAGTCTGCTGCTTGCCAGAAGCTAGGCTAGATGATGTGATGGAGAGACTGTCGAGACTCATCAAGCCCTCGGATCGCTACCCCTTCCTACTTCTTCACCTGGGCACTAATGATACTGCCAAGAATGACCTTGAGTGGATCACTGCACACTACGTGGCTCTGGGAAGAAGGATAAAGGAGTTTGAGGCACAAGTGGTGTTCTCGTCCATCGTCCCTGTGGAAGGAAAAGGCCCGGGTAGAGACTGTCAAATTGTGGAAGTCAATGAATGGTTACGAAGGTGGTGTCGGAGAGAAGGCTTTGGATTCTTTGACCATGGGATGGTGTTCCAAGAAGGAGGAGTGCTAGGCAGAGACTGGCTCCACCTAATGAAGAGAGGGAAGAGCATCTTTGCAAGCAGGCTAGCTAACCTCGTGAGGAGGGCTTTAAACTAGGTTCACCAGGGGAAGAAGACCAAAGCCCTGTCTTAAGTGGCGAAGTGGGATACTGGGAGGAAGCACGAGTAGGAGAGCGCAAGAGGGGAGGGCTCCTGCCTCATACTGAGAAAGCGGGATGATCAGCAAGTTATCTTAAGTGCCTGTACACAAATGCAATGATCCTGGGAAACAAGCAGGGAGAACTGGAAGTCCTAGCACAGTCAAGGAATTATGATGTGATTGGAATAACAGAGACTTGGTGGGATAACTCACATGACTGGAATACTGTCATGGATGGATATAAACTGTTCAGGAAGGACAGGCAGGGCCGAAAAGGTGGGGGAGTTGCATTGTATGTAAGAGGGCAGTATGACTGCTCAGAGCTCCGGTATGAAACTGCAGAAAAACCTGAGTGTCTCTGGATTAAGTTTAGAAGTGTGAGCAACAAGGGTGATGTCGTGGTGGGAGTCTGCTATAGACCACCAGACCAGGAGGATGAGGTGGATGAGGCTTTCTTCCGGCAAATAACGGAAGTTACTAGATCACAGGCCCTGGTTCTCATGGGAGACTTCAGTCACCCTGATATCTGCTGGGAGAGCAATACAGCGGTGCACAGACAATCCAAGAAGTTTTTGGCAAGTGTAGGGGACAATTTCCTAGTGCAAGTGCTGGAGGAACCAACTAGGGGTAGAGCTCTTCTTGACCTGCTGCTCACAAACTGGGAAGAATTAGTAGCAGAAACAAAAGTGGATGGGAACCTGGGAGGCAGTGACCATGAGATGGTCGAGTTCAGGATCCTGACACAAGGAAGAATCCAGACCCTGGACTTCAGAAAAGCAGACTTTGACTCCCTCAGGGAACTGATGGGCAGGATCCCCTGGGAGAATAACATGACAGGGAAAGGAGTCCAGGAGAGCTGGCTGTATTTTAAAGAATGCTTATTGAGGTTACAGGGACAAACCATCCCGATGTGTAGAAAGAATAGTAAATATGGGAGGCGACCAGCTTGGCTTAACAGTGAAATCCTTGCTGATCTTAAACACAAAAAAGAAGCTTACAAGAAGTGGAAGATTGGACAAATGACTAAGGAGGAGTATAAAAATATTGCTCAGGCATGCAGGAGTGAAATCAGGAAGGCCAAATCACACCTGGAGTTGCAGCTAGCAAGAGATGTTAAGAGTAACAAGAAGGGTTTCTACAGGTATGTTAGCAACAAGAAGAAAGTCAAGGAAAGTGTGGACCCCTTATTGAATGAGGGAGGCAACCTAGTGACAGAGGATGTGGAAAAAGCTAACGTACTCAATGCTTTTTTTGCCTCCGTCTTCACGAACAAGGTCAGCTCCCAGACTACTGCACTGGGGAGCATAGCATGAGGAGGAGGCGACCAGCCATCTGTGGAGAAAGAAGTGGTTCAGGACTATTTAGAAAAGCTGGATGAGCACAAGTCCATGGGGCCGGATGCGCTGCATCCGAGAGTGCTAAAAGAGTTGACGGATGTGATTGCAGAGCCATTGGCCATTATCTTTGAAAACTCATGGCAACTGTGGGAGGTCCCAGACGACTGGAAAAAGGCTAATGTAGTGCCCATCTTTAAAAAAGGGAAGGAGGAGGATCCGGGGAACTACAGGCCAGTCAGCCTCACCTTAATCCCTGGAAAAATCAGGGAGCAGGTCCTCAAGGAATCAATTCTGAAGCACTTAGAGGAGAGGAAAGTGATCAGGAACAGTCAGCATGGATTCACCAAGGGCAAGTCATGCCTGACTAATCTAATTGCCTTCTATGATGAGATAACTGGCTCTGCGGATGAGGGCAAAGCAGTGGATGTGTTATTCCCTGACTTTAGCAAAGCTTTGGATACAGTCTCCCACAGTATTCTTGCCAGCAAGTTAAAGAAGTATGGGCTGGATGAATGGACTACAAGGTGGACAGAAAGCTGGCTAGATCGTCAGGCTCAATGGGTAATGATCAATGGCTCCGTGTCTAGTAGGCAGCCGGTATCAATCGGAGTGCCCCAAGGGTCGGTCCTGGGGCCGCTTTTGTTCAATATCTTCATTAATGATCTGGAGGATGGCATGGATTGCACCCTCCGCAAGTTTGCAGATGACACTAAAGTGGGAGGAGAGGTAGATATGCTTGAGGGTAGGGATAGGATACAGAGGGACCAAGACAAATTAGAGCGTTGGGCCAAAAGAAATCTGATGAGGTTCAACAAAGACAAGTGCAGAGTCCTGCACTTAGGACGGAAGAATCCCATGCACTGCTACCGACTAGCGACTGGATGGCTAGGCAGCAGTTCTGTAGAAAAGGACTTAGGGGTTACGGTGGACAAGAAGCTGGATATGAGTCAACAGTGTGCCTTGTTGCCAAGAAGGCTAACGGCATTTTCGGCTGTATAAGTCGGGGCATTGCCAACAGATCGAGGGACATGATCGTTCCCCTCTATTCGACATTGGTGAGGCCTCATCTGGAGTACTGTGTCCAGTTTTGGGCCCCACACTGCAAGAAGGATGTGGAAAAATTGGAGAGCATCCAGCGGAGGGCAACAAAAATGATTAGGGGACTGGAACACATGACTTTTGAGGAGAGGCTGAGGGAACTGAGTCTCAAGTTGCAGTAGGAAAGGTTTGGGTTGGATATTAGGAAAAACTTTTTCACTAGGAGGGTGGTGAAGCACTGGAATGCGTTATTTAGGAAGGTGGTGAAATCTCCTTCCTTTGAGGTGTTTAAAGTCAGACTTGACAAAGCCCTGGCTGGGATGATTTAGTTGGGGACTGGTCCTGCTTTGAGCAGGGGGTTCGACTAGGTGACCTCCTGAGGTCCCTTCCAACCCTGATATTCTATGATTCTATGAAATGAGTAAATCTATATTTTTCATTATTCCTTAAAGACACATTACGCGGTGAACATTTCCTACCATTTACATAAATCATTGAAGTGGGAAAACTAAAAGGGGAGTGTGTGTCTGTGTGTGTGTGTGCACGCGCGTGCACAACCCCTCACCTCTGCCTTGTACACTTGATTTTGGGGTAATGTAATTGATGAAGTAGATATTATGATATACAAATTTCCAAATGTCTGTTTCCTTGGGAATTTTGTCTTTCTGAGCTGATTATTTTTTCTTTGAGTCTGTAGTAGTTTCCTCCCACTTCTGCAGACACAAATGGTGATTACTGTTATTGGTACTGAACATACCCGATCTCCATCCAGTTAATAAAAGAAAAGCTGGAGATACTCAGGGCCAGATTCTTAGCAGGTGTACATCAGCACAGGTCCCTTGAAATCCATGGAACAGTGGTGATTTACACTAGCTGAGCAGCTTGCCAATTTCTATTATGGGTCAAGAACTTAGGGTAACATATTAAGATATACAACTACTTCAGGAATTATGTTGTCCTGTTTAGTTAAGGTTAGTAAATCTACATCCTGCAGAATGAACTTGTTAGGAACTAAAGCCTGGGTTAAAAAATAAAATAAAAATCACACTGGTAGAAGTTCTGTGAAAAAGAAATAAAAGATTATTGTTATTATCTGTATTGTGTCAGTGCCTAGAGGCTGCTCATTATAGATCAAAGCTCCATTGTACTAACATGCATAGCAAGACAATTCCTACCCTGAAGAGCTACAACTTAGTGTGAAGGTTTGACTATGTTCTGCACAGTTGCTTGAGGAATTCTGTACTTTGCTGATTCTGTTAAGCCCTGTTTTCACAAAACTTCCTTTTAAATCAGGTTATCCAGGTTCTTATATCAGGACTCGCAGGAGATCATTCCAGAGAAAGAGCCTGCTCCTATGGGTGCCTCTGAGTGCCTTTAAATCCTAATGAAGCCAGGACCTCCATTTTACACTTTATCTGAAAGACCACATCTACAGCAACATCATGCTCTACAGATCCACGCTAGGACTGAGTCAGTGGAGAATGCCCCACATTGAAATAGCAACACCACTTCTTGCAGCATTAGGGTTTTCCCTAGAAGTCTTCTTTGCAAGCACTTACTCTGCCCTGCTTAACAAAGGAGCTATCCTTGCTCTGCTTAGCTGATGACATATCCTGATTTGACTCCTTTGGTACTAGAATCCTGAAGGACTTGTGTGAAGGCAAAGCAGAAGCTAAACTAACTAAATTTGTCATCACCTGTTTTTCATCCTCCACAACTCCATATGGAGCATGGTGGTAGAATATTCATATTCATATCTCTGGGGGAAAACTGGCAAATTTGCACATGACAAGAGAACTGAAGCCCAGGAAGGAGGAATCTGAAATATTTTCTCAGTAAGTGGATAGAGACTGAACCTTTCATTTAGCTTTTTGTTGATGGCACAAACTTTCAGACACGTTGTTTTAATTTACGTTTGATTATTCACTTCAGTGAGATTTAGTGCTGTTGTGCTATCATGTTCATTAGTTGGGAGACTGAGGGGAAGGTCAATATTTCTTTAAGCAGTGTGCAAATGTGTACAGAGGCAGAGGAATTAGATGTATACTGCTGGTGCAGGTAACTGGCTTTTCCATGGGTTTGCAGGGAATGATTGTAAAGGTTGAGGCCTATCTACAAAGATGTGAGTGAAGTGTAGAGTGGAAGGGCAATCTATTGGGGATGATTTCCAGAAGGATCTCCAGCCCAATCTTTGTCATTTCCATGAAAATGACAGGTCATATCCTGCAGTGTTGTGTTGCCTCTTTGCACCACACTGCTGGTAGATCATCAGTTTAAAGCTAGTGTCCCTGATTCTCCAGCTGCTGTATTGCACTGAATGCCAACAGGCCCCCAGGAGTTAACTTACACTGTAGCCTAGATGCTGTATGTTAGACTGGAGACTGGACTAGCATAGAGTGGGCTCAGAAGCCCCGGAATACAAAGGCAGTATTTGCTCCTCTAATCCCTTCAGAGCTATGCTGTGCACTATTTGGCTGAGCTAAAGCTTATTCAAGAGTCTAATCTTATGATTAGGACCATCTATTTTACAGAAATATACTTGGGAAACAGTCTGTGTTAAAGTCTTTATTTGCTCTTTCATGTATGGTAAGCTTGTGCAGCATGATAAATGATCAGTCAACATGCTGTCACAGCCCACTAAAGCTATTTGTGGTGGTGGGGTTTCCAGATTCCTCCACCTCATTTGTCAGTTCTCTGTAATAAAGTCAAAACCTTAACTAGTCCCAACCAATGCATTTGCCATCTAACTTTCTCACCCTCTTGTGAGTAAGGAGGATGGAAGGGTTGTGTCCTAAAAGGTCGCAGACCTGAACAGTCAAGCATACTGGTACTGCCGCTAAGGATTCTTTGAAACGTAATGTTCTGCCTGTGAATCCAGTCACATTACTGACTAAACTTCCAAAAACTGAGTCAAAAGGGGAAAAAAAAGTAGCTTACATGGTTCTTATTCAAATTATGCAACATGAAGTCAGGAAGTGGGAAGAACATTCTTTAGAATGAGGCCCATATTCAAAATAGCATGTCTAGTACAGAAGTAGACAGATATTTGCCTTCTTCCCCACTCCCCCCTTTAAAAGTTAATATCTAAATAAGAAATGCACTGTCATTCAGGGTGGCTTCAAAAGACGTGACCCACCCTTATGCACAATATTGATAGACAAATTCCTTAGTTATTTAATAACACCAAGCATTCCCCATAGACTTCACTCAACAGCCATATCCCATCACATAAATACTAACACTCCCTTTCACATCGTTCATCTACATATCTGAACAATGCAAACAAATACATTTAGCTAGAAGTGAAAACACTGACTACATTTACAAAAAATCTGAGAATATTGTTATTAATGGCTTTCATTTTGGGAATAAGATAAACACTTTTGCAAGCTGTAAAGCTCCAGCAATCCCATGTTGTCTTCTTTCCAAAGAAATACAAGATACACATACTTAAAAACTATTATGGACATTAGATGTCAGTCTTGATTGTAGGTGCAAGATAATGGAATGTATTGCTCTCTCAGTACCCACGGGGACAGTTGTATTTGAGTGGGAGGGTTCCATCCTAGAGGTGTGCTAGTGGTACACCACTGCTGCCCTTCCCTGGTGGTTCTGTCCAGGAGCTTTTATTTATGGCTGGGGCATTAGTGGGGATTACAGGGAGAATGCTGCCTAGGAGATGCACTGGACCACTGCTGTGCACCATTCTGAGAGGAATTTCTGCCACCTGGCACCAACAGCCTGGTTTCCACCAGTAAAATCAAATCCTGCAGTTTGCATTCATGTTAAGTCACTTGTCTTTCCTAAATTCCTATTGTGCAAATCCATTAGCGTACAGACTCGTTAATTTACCATTCAGCATTTTGCAAAGCAGTGCTGCTCACAATCACAATTACTGTACTGGTATTGCGTGTTTACTTTTAGAAATGGGATTTTAAAAGCCAAGGTTCTATTTGCACTACCCAGACTTTCTATAAGGGGATCTGTCCCATTTTCTTTGGCTAAAGTTTCCAGTTTTCCCATTGGTTTTCTGCATGCTGTGCCCCAGATAAATGTCACTCTCCACTTCAAAAGAGTTTGATGCATAAAAGGCCAGTTCTGAAGTTGATGGGAGTTTGCTTGTGCAGAATCTTAGATGGGTCCTCCAGATTTAGATGCTTTGGGGTCCTTTGGGATGAAAGGCACTCTATATCTGTGCCCATCTAGCATGAGAGTATGGAAGACCATGGGGTGTGACAGAATGCCTTTGGCTGGTTTCACATTGTGCCATTGAAGCATTTGCAGAATGGCTTTCTGGGTTGTAGTCTGATAGCCAAGCAGTCATATCAACATCGAAAGGGTGCTTTCCTGTCTCCTGGCTTGCTGGCTGTGCTGGAACCAGCAGACTTCCAGCATCTTCACAAGCTGACTATAAAGACTGGATGCCAGTTTTGTACATCCATTTTTTATAGGATGATTCAACTCAGGTTACATAAGGTTTTTCTTCACAAACTACTTGTAAAGACTCAAAAATACTGACCTCAATATGAATCATGCGTCAGTATCCAGGGGTAGACATGGGCCTACTCAATGGTGCAAGTAGATTTTAACTCTTATCGATACGGTACCGAACCCCCGACCCAGCCCTCTCTCACACAAAATGTTCCGTGACCAGAGCCCTGCGCAGATACAAGTTTATACCCGCAGATGTGGATATCCGCAGACAGAAATCGGTATCCGCTGAACCGCAGGGCTCTCCTGGGAACCGCAGCAGCAAAAAGAGCAGAACGTGGGGCCACTGCTCCCAGGATCCAGCACCCTGCACTGGCAACCCCTCCAGCGTGGCTGTACTTCCCCCAGCCTTTCCACGCAGCTGCGTCTCCTGTCTGGGGTCTGTACAGCCCCGCCAGAGACCAGGGCTGGGGCCAGTACAGTTGTGCCGGAGGAGCTGCCGCTGAGGGGTGCTGGCTCCTGGGAGCAGCAACCTCACTTTCTGCTCCTTTCGCTGCTGCGGTTCCCAGGAGAGACCTGCAGTTCAGCAGATACCAATGTCTATCCAGCGATATCTGCATCCACGGGTATAAATTTGTATCCGCGCAGGGCTCTACAATTAATTTTCGAAAATGTATGGTGTACACTGTATGGTGTACCAGCAATAAATGTCTTAATGTCTTAACCTGACCATACTGGCTTACTTGCACCACTGGGCTAGAACAAGACTCAATTTTTAACCCTGTGGAGCTGTGCTACCTTAAAGCAGTGGCAGCAAATCACAACTGCTTCCCTTCACAGAGCAACCATACTCCCCAACCCTTGTATCAGCTCTGCAACGCTGGCTGGTCTGTTAGGATCACTCACCACCCCTCTCTACCCACTCACTCCTGGAGGATGGGGTGGGAGTAGCAGCCCTGCAGAGCCAACTTCTCTCTCCAAGCCTGGAGCACTGGCTCAGGCAAGCTGTCCAGGGGGTTGGGTGGAGCTCACATGCCCTTATTTCCCTGTGCAATCATCTAAGGGCAAATGACAAGCTTGCCTCTAGGAAATATCACTGTTGCCAACTGTCCTGAATAATGTAATTTTGACCCTTGTTACAGGCAGACTAGTGATGATGTGTAAACTGCAACCTTTCTGTGATTTTTGCAAAGGGAAACTGGGGAGGTATAACAAGCAAGTATCCCACTCACACAATGCCCCAGTAGCCTAGTGGAAGGTACACTGAACTGCAAGCCTAGAGACCAGTTCTAATCCCAGCTCTTTCGGTGACTTCTGTTAATATTCTGTTATATTCTATAACCTTTATTAGGAGCCAAGATTTTTATGGTCAGCGGCGGGGAGGGGGGGCGTAACTATCATTCAATTTAACAGATAAGATAACTGAGAGCTTGGATGACATCACTTCTGGCAGAGCAGAGAGTAAAACCCAGCTCTTTAAAATAATGGAGCAACATCTCATCCATTTTGCCACACAACATTTCAGGGGGAATATCTCAGGTGCTTGTGTGACCTGTTCTGTGCCAACCTCTAAACTAGGCCACATATACTGGCTTATGACTCTAATGCTAGTTCCACACTAGGAGATCTGGTTTTTTAGGTCAAATGGTAGCAGGTCATGCTTTCACATCCAGAGGTCCTGAGTTCAGTCCCTATAATCAGAAACCAAGAATCCTGGTGCCCAGTGGTATCTCACAAATATTTGTGTAACCCACTCATAAAATCATAGAATAGAATCATAGAGTATCAGGGTTGGAAGGGACCTCAGGAGGTCACCTAGTCCAACCCCCTGCTCAAAGCAGGACCAGTCCCCAACTAAATCATCCCAGCCAGGGCTTTGTCAAGCCTGACCTTAAAAACTTCTAAGGAAGGAGATTCCACCACCTCCCTAGGTAACGCATTCCAGTGTTTCACCACTCTCCTAGTGAAAAAGTTTTTCCTAATATCCAACCAAAGCCTGCCCCACTGGAACTTGAGACCATTACTCCTTGTTCTGTCATCTGCTAGCACTGAGAACAGTCTAGATCCATCCTCTTTGGAACCCTCTTTCAGGTAGTTGAAAGCAGCTATCAAATCCCCCCTCATTCTTCTGCAGACTAAACAATCCCAGTTCCCTCAGTCTCTCCTCATAAGTCATGTGCTCCAGTCCCCTAATAATTTTTGTTGCCCTCCGCTGGACGTTTTCCAATTTTCCACATCTTTCTTGTAGCGTGGGGCCCAAAACTGGACACAGTACTCCAGATGAGGCCTCACCAATGTCGAATAGAGGGGAATGATCAAGTCCCTCGATCTGCTGGCAATGCCCCTACTTATACATCCCAAAATGCCATTGGCCTTCTTGGCAACAAGGGCACACTGTTGACTCATATCCAGCTTCTCGTCCACTGTAACCCGTAGGTCCTTTTCTGCAGAACTACTGCTGAGCCATTCGGTCCCTAGTCTGAAGCGGTGCATGGGATTCTTCCATCCTAAGTGCAGGACTCTTCACTTGTCCTTGTTGAACCTCATCAGATTTCTTTTGGCCCAATCCTCCAATTTGTCTAGGTCCCTCTGTATCCTATCCCTACCCTCCAGCGGATCTACCTCTCTTCCCAGTTTAGTGTCATCTGCAAACTTGCGGAGGGTGCAATCCATACCATCCTCTAGATCATTTATGAAGATATTGAAGAAATCCGGCCCGAGGACCGACCCTTGGGGCACTCTACTTGATACCGGCTGCCAACTAGACATGGAGCCATTGATCACTACACGTTGAGCCCGACAATCTAGCCAACTTTCTATCCACCTTATAGTCCATTCATCCAGCCCATACTTCTTTAACTTGCTGGCAAGAATACTGTGGGAGACCGTGTCAAAAGCTTTGCTAAAGTCAAGGAACAACATGTCCACCACTTTCCCCTCATCCACAGAGCCAGTTATCTCATCATAGAAGGCAATTAGATTAGTCAGGCATGACTTGCCCTTGGTGAATCCATGCTGACTGTTCCTGATCACTTTCCTCTCCTCTAAGTGCTTCAGAATTGATTCCTTGAGGACCTGCTCCATGAGGCAGTGCGTGTTGTGTTACTCTGTATGGATTGGTCCACAGAGAGAATAACAGCACCCTTTCCCCCCTACTATTTACTCCTGTATTGGTGTGGGGAACAGACCCCACTTCTGGTCCTTTATAATGTCTTTCTTCTCCCGTCCCTCAGCAGGCGTGTGTGTGTGTGTGTGTGTATAATTTCTTCAAGCAAACAAAAGAAAAGTCCTCTTCCCTCTTCCTTTTCTTATGAGAGAGGGGAGTCCACAGGAAAACAAAGAGTTTCAAGGGTGACTTGGATATGAGGAAGTCTTTTCTGGGTCAGCCCTTTGGGCTTAGTCTAGAATGGGGTCTACACCTCCACCCTTCCTCTTGGGGTGTACTGTTTTGAGGATAGGTCATGCAGCTTTGGGAGTGGGGAGGGCTTCCACTGTTTCCCTGTCACTGGGTCTGTCTCAGCTGTCTGAGGCAGGGCAGCCTTCTTCCTATTCACCATCCCTTCCTGTGGCAGGTTTTCCCTTTTAAGTCTCCCCCCTGACCCCTCATCGGAACAAGCCTTGCAGCTACACCTTGTTAGTGGTGAACAGGCCCAGAAGAGCTCGTTAGTCTCCTCTCTGCCAGTGTGAGGGTATCTCTCTTCCCACTTGAAGTAGACAAGGTCTGTGCTGTGGATCTGTAGGTTATGGGTTTAAAGTCTGCTGATGACCCTTGAGGGAGTGACACCTACTTTTTATGCATATAAAACTAAGGGTTATGATGCTGCAGTAGTTGTTGGGGTGATTTTATATTGAAAAACTTGTTTAGAAGAGAATTTGGATGCTGTACTAATATTTTACTGTTGTATTTTTATTAGTAACAGTTGGTTAATGAGAACTGTCCCTTTAAGAACAGGAT
This sequence comes from Chelonia mydas, assembly GCF_015237465.2. Classification (NCBI taxonomy): domain Eukaryota; kingdom Metazoa; phylum Chordata; order Testudines; family Cheloniidae; genus Chelonia; species Chelonia mydas. The sequence goes on from NC_057852.1 coordinate 109,417,239, forward strand.
GTGGCAATTTGAATGTGGTTGAGAAAACGTAACAGATTTTGCCTGTATCCGCAAACTAGAAGACCCTACTGTGTGGAAGCTTAAAAAAGAGACAGAACTTGATTTAATAAGTGTATCATATTTCCAGAGAGCAAACCTAATTATCAAAGGTGCCGGAATGCCTCAGAGCCTGCTAACATGCTATAGACCCTTGCACTATGGTCACCAATTAAGAGTTGTTCTAATCTAATGGATGTCCAGTAGCACTAACAAAAGGAGTTTGGTGAGTCCCAGTTCCAGCAGCCACATCAGAAACTCACCACTATGCAAACTCACTAGACACTATGCTCTTTGGGGCACAGACTGTCTCTTACCAGGTTTGTGAAATGGTGAGTACATGGGGGCAGTCATCTTGGTTGGGTCTTCTAGGGAGCAAAATCTCATTGCTCACTATAAATTTGTAAGAGCTAGCATTATTAATGGATATGAGGCACAGTAGGATAGTGGTTCTCAACCTTTTTGGGCTCAGGACCCATTTGTAAATGATTATGGCCTGTGGTGATCCAGTAAACAGTCTGAAGGTTGAGGTCCTGGGGCAGATTTGTAACCAGGCATTTTAGCGCTCTGTGTGAGCAAGCATATTTGTGCCCCTACCAGAAATGATGTGTGGTGGTGGGGGTCACGGGGTCATGTGGGCCCCCCCTCCCAGATTTTTTGGTTTCACCCCCCCTTCAAGCCAGAGAAGCTGGGTGGCCTACTAGGTTGCCAACATTATATTTCAAAAATAAGGGACTGTTCTCTTAGCACCCCACCCCACACATCCTCCCAATATTATCATCATCTTGATTAATATTATTATTAATAATGGTAATAATCATCATTACTCACCTACATTTGCTGGGGTATTTCTTGCTGCTTTTTTGCAGCACTCAGCAATTCTGATCTAGTTGTACAGAGATGAAACAATAAGGGACAACCCTTATAATAAGGGACTGTTGACAACCCTATAGTCCACTGAGGTAAGTCAGGAGGTGGAAGTGCTCACCTTCCCGGAGCCATGCCATGCGGGGCCGACCTGAGCCACCCTCATGGCTTTGCACCCTCTGGGGGCTGCCCCACTTGCTCTGGTTACAGCCCTGCCCTCAGCTTCTATGGGATCCTGCCTTCCGGGGAGGTTAGGTCCTGCCCGGCACTCACCCCACAGTGGTGGCTCCTGCAGCTCCTGTGCTGTGGGGCTTGGCTCTCTGCTCCGGGTGTTGTAACTTCTGTGGTTGCAGTGCCACTCAGGTTTACTGCCCCCACCAACTGGACCAAATTTGTGAGAGTGGAGTTGTGACCTGACTCATGGGGTTGCAGTGCCACTCACTCAAATTTGGCCTACCTGGATTCCCATCATCATGACAGCTGGGCCAAACCTGAGTGGCGCTGGGACCCCAGAGATTGCAGTGCCTGGAGCAGGGAGGCGAACCCAGCCAGCCCTGTGGGACAGGAGCCATGGGAACTGCCACGCGACTTTTGAAACATTCTGGCAACCCAATTTTGGGTCCTGACCCACGGGATGAGAAACCCTGCAATACGGTGTACACAGAAGGAGTTCAAAACCACAAAGCATGATTCAATACTTTTTTATTTAAAAATATGATGATTTTGGGTCCTCCTAACTTTTGGGGGTCTGGCTCATAACATTTGGGGCTGGCAATATAGAAATACATATCTGTATGCTGCCTTCAAGGATTACCCAGATAGTACTCTGATACTACATCCTTCTAACAGACTCATTACCAGTAAGAATGAAAAGCACTTTTGACTGCCCCTTTTAGCCAGGTTTACAGTTGGGCATTTATAAATGCAGTGGTACATGGAGTTGTTTTTCCTGTTTAAATTGTCCTCAGAATTTTCTGAAGTCCAGTGTCACAAGTAAAACATTACTGACATGTTAGGAAATCAAATATGATCAGTTTGTTAGAGTATGAAGATTATCCAGCGGAGCTCAGTTGACAGGCTAATAAATCCTATTATTAATAATCTTGTTAGGCTGGCTTTGTCACAATGGGAAAAATACCTTACTAATGTAGAAGGTCTGAAAAGAGAAAATATAAAGTCAATCTATTTGTATAATGGAACTATAAAACATGCATGGGCATTTTGAGAACTATCTACTGTCCTTACACACACACATACACACAAAAGCAGGTGTTTTCAGGAAGTTTAGTGATGTGTGCATATGTCAGAGAAGCATGTCTTGCCATCTTCACATTTCAGTCCACAAGAGACAAAGCTGATTCTGCACTAAGCAAAGAAAACCACATAAGTATGGAGCACGACTTTCTGTTTTGATAATACTGGTGAGTACATTAGGGCTGCACTCTGCTACACTGACTCACAGTGAATATTAAGTTACTTTGAGCAGGCCCCCTAAAAATCAATAGTACTACTCAGATTTCTTATACTACCCATGAAAGTGCAGCAAAACCTGAAGGAGAATGTGGAGGAAATTTGAAACTGGAAATGGGATTTTGAATTTGTTACTCTAGGGGCATGATCCTTAGGGTTGCACTGATCTGTGGTGAAGAATCAAGGGGAGGGTGGTAGAAAGTTGGCTCTAAGCCACATTACCACTCTTCTGATCCTCGACCAGATGAGGACTGATTTGGGCCCAGAGTAATTTAGAACAGCTCAAGAGATACTCATTTGTTCAATATTTACCTAAAATACACAGTAAGAGGTGACTTGACCACAGTCTACAAGAATCTACATGGGGAAAACATTTGACAGGGACGTAATCTAGCTGAAAAACGCATAAGAAGATCCAATGTCAGGAAGCTGAAGCTAGGTAAATTCAGACTACAAATAAGGTGCATTTTTTTTTCAACAGAGAGTTTAATCAACCATTAGAACAAGTTACCTAGGGATGTGGTAGATTCCTCATCACTGGAAGTCTTCAAATCAAGACAGAATGGCATTCTGAAAGATATGCTATAGATCAAACAGAAGTTATGGGCTTGATAGTGAAATTACTGGGTGAAGTTCTATGGCTTGTGCTATGCAGATCAGACCAGATGATCATAATGGATCCTTCTGGCCTTAAAAATCTATGAAAAGTTTTGCATGTTTGCTTAGTTTGTTAGTGTTGTAGTCAATTTGAAATTGACTATGAAAAATATAAGGTTTCATGGAAGTCAAGGGAAACTGCAGATTTCACAGAAATTTAGTTAGTAGCCTATCTACAGTGATACAGGGAAATAAACAACAGAAGGTTAAAGCAGCTGAGCTTTACAGTTCTTGGTTAGATCACCCAAACTGCTGGATGGTAGACTGCATTCCATCCTGGCAGGTGATAGATAACCTGGCCTCAGTGATACACAGTCTAGTTGGGCATGGAATGGTCAGCCCTGAGCAAATGATAACCAATTTAGAACATTGTGGTTCTCCGTAACATTGGCTGCCATGAACACATCAAACCTGTTCTCTGTTCACTACACTGACTCCATATGTAGTACCAAATCAAGTTCATAATCTTGAGCTTTATCTTTAAATTGCTGAATGGTCTGATCAGGATACCAAGAAATAACCTCAAAGTTACTGGGGAGGGGTTGGGAGAAGGGTGCTGCCATCAACAACTCTAGTCCCCTGGACCAATGGACTGGTCCACCACAAAGGTAAAGCTTATTTGTTCAGGAGACCGAATCTTTTCAAGGGCTGGTTCAAAACTGTGGAAAGAACTCCTGCAAGATCTAAGAATCAATACAAGCTTCATCACTTTCCACTCTGTGGATGACAGAGTACAGCATAAAATTATTAATAATAAAAATCCACATATAATTTTATTCCTGGTGAAATAAAGGGGTAAAAGGAAGAAAGGCCCTTATGTGACAGATGCAAGTCATGTTACTTAAAGCACCACTGACAGGTGCTCACATGCCATGGTTATTAGCATGATATAAGAACTAAATAAGCAATGATGTCAGCAAGAGGCCACAAAGAGAAACCACAGGCATTCATACAATAATAGTATCATGCTGGAAAATAGATTCCAAAGGGAGGCATCTTGCAGCTGTCAAGCAAGTGAGAGGAAGACCAAGGACAGAGTAGGTCTATTACTTAATGAGCGGAGAAAGACAATAACAGAAATGTGGAAATGGCAGAAATACTGACTGACTTTTTTTTTTCAGTTTTCACCAAAAAGGTTAGTAGTGATTGGATGTCTAACATAGTGAATGCCAGTGAATATGAGGTAGGATCAGAGACTAACATAGGGAAAGAACAAGTTAAAAATTACTTAGGCAATTTAGATGTCTTCAAGTTGTCAGGGGCTGATGAAATACATCCTAGAATGCTCAAGGAGTTGACTGAGTAGGTGTCTAAGCCATTAGCGATTATCTTCAAAAAGTCATGGAAGACAGGAGAGATTCCAGAAGACTGGAAGAGGGCAAATATAGCGTCAATCTATAAAAAGGGGAATAAGGACCAGTCAGCTTAACTTCAGTACCCAGAAAGATAATGGAGTGAATAATCAAACAATCAAATAATCAAACAGTTTGCAAATACCTAGAAGATAATAAGGTGATAAGTAACAGTCAGCATGGATTTGTCAAGAACAAATTATGTCAAACCAACCTGATAGAAAAGGAGTACTTGTGGCACCTTAGAGACTAACAAATTTATTTGAGCATAAGCTTCCATGAGCTACAGCTCACTTCATCGGATGCATTCATCTGATAGCTTTCTTTGACAGTGTAACAAGACTTTTGGATGGGGGAAGCGGTAGATGTGGTCTACCTTGACTTTAGTAAGGTTTTTGATACTGTCTCAAACTACCTTCTCATAAACAAACTACGGAAATACAATCTAGGTGGAGCTGCTATAAGGTGGGTGCATAACTGGTTGGAAAACTATTCCCAGAGAGTAGTTATGGGTCAAGCTGGAAGGACATATCTAGTGGAGTCCCACAAGGATTGGTCCTGGGTCCAGTTCTGTTCAATATCTTCATCAATTATTTAGATAATGGCAGAGAGAGTACACTGATAAAGTTTGCGGATGACACCAAGCTTGGAGGGGTTGCAAGAGCTTTGGAGGCTAGGATTAAAATTCAAAATGATCTGGACAAACTGCAGAAATGGTCTGAAGAAAATAGAATGAAATTCAATAAGGACAAATGCAAAGTACTCCACTGAGGAAGGAAAAATCGGTTGCACATGTACAAAATGGGAAATGACTGCCTAGGAAGCAGTACTGCGGAAATGGATCTGGGGGTCATTGTGGACCACAAGCTAAATATGAGTCAACAGTGTAAAATTGTTGCCAACCCACTGCTCCCCGCCCCCCCTGCAAACATCATTCTGGGATATATTAGCAGGATTGTTGTAAGCAAGACACAAGAAGTAATTCTTCCCCTCTACTCTGCACTGATAAGAACTCAATTGGAGTATTGTGTTCAGTTCTGGGCTCCACATTTCATAAAAGATGTGGACAAACTTGAGAAAATCCAGAGAAGGGCAACAAAAATGATTAAATGTTGAGAAAACATGACCTATGAGGGAAGATTGAAAAAATTGGGCTCGTTTAGTCTGGAGAAGAGAAGACTGAGGGACGACATGATAACTGTTTTCAAATACATAAAAGGTTGTCACAAGGAGGAGGGAGGAAAATTGTTCTTGTTTCCCTCTGAGGATAGGCCAAGAAGCAATGGACTTAAATTGCAGCAAGGGCGGTTTAGGTTGGACATGAGGAACAACTTCCTAACTGTGTTCCAGTGGTTAACCACTGGAACGAATTGCCTAAGGAGGCTGTGGAATCTTTGTCATTGGAGGATTTTAAGAACAAGTTAGACAAACACCTGCCAGGAATGGTCTAGTTATTATGTAGTCCTGCCTCTGAGGAAAGGACCAAAGCAAACAATATTCTTTACTGCAATAGGGAAGGAATATTGTAATTATACACATTTGGCCATGATTTTTGGCATCATGGTTCTAATCAGTATGTGGTTGTCCATACTGTTTATATTGATAAATGTCACATATATCTATAAAAATAAAAAATACCCCCACAGGACACATAGGTGGAGGTGAGATCCATATGATTCAATTCATCAGAGACCACTGCAGGTTAACTACTATGTACCTTTCTCTGCCTTACCTGCTCTCTCTACCCCCAATTTATCTTCCAGAAACTCTCATTCTAACTTTCCAAATCCCTAAGAAGTACAAACAGCTGCCTTTTAAAAATGTCAGTTTGCCGCAGAGAATGTGGAATCCCCTCATCACTCCCTAGAAATCAAATCTGCCCAGATAGGCATTGTCTCAGGTCAGTGACACTTTTCCTACCTAGATATTATGGTTGCAATGTTTTAAAGTCTCATATCAAGTGGTCCGGTAGAGCTTGAAAGAGAAACTTTTTACTACATGGAAGGGGAGATTCCCAGTTTCTTAAATGGACCCAGCACTTGCTTTCTAACCTGGGAAGGGCTAGAAATCAGATTTTTAAAGTGGTGACATTTTTAAGTGTAGAAAAAGTCATTTTAAGAAGTTTTATATGCCCTCAGAGCCTTGTACAGTTGGACTCATGAAGACTAAGAATTACAGGCGGAGTTATGAAAGATAGGGCTATTTGATTTTTCAAAACCCTATAAAACATTCTTTCAATATCCTCATTTCTCTGTAACATACATGGTTTATACACAATAAATGATGGGGTGTTTTGGAGTAACATTCTTATTGACATTGGTTTGGGATTCCCGGCATAGCTCACTCATGGTTCCCACACCGGTGCACACATCCCAAACTCCTGCTAATAAAATCTTTAAACCATACACCACCATCTATCACACACACACACTCACTCACTCAGTATTCAATGTTGTATTATTAGTCTTGTGGCACCTTAAAGACTAAGAGATTTATTTAAGGTGCCACTGGACTCCTTGTTGTTTTTGTGGATACAGACTAACACGGCTACCCCTCTGATTATTAGTCTTGTGTATCTAAATTTATTAGGATGCTCAGAAAATTAACCCCCCCATAAACAACCCCCCACCAATAAAAGCCCTACTCCAAGGGCAGCTTTCTATAACCCATAAAAGACAGACTCCATTGAGACCACTAGGGACTTCTGTTTCATCCCAGAGCATTTTTGCAGATACTTAGCCCTGGTCTACACTAGGACTTTAGGTTGAATTTAGCAGCGTTAAATTGATGTAAACCTGCACCCGTCCACACGACAAAGCCCTTTATTTCGACTTAAAGAGCTCTTAAAATCGATTTCCTTACTCCACCCCTGACAAGTGGATTAGCGCTTAAATCGGCCTTGCCAGCTCTAATTTGGGGTACTGTGGACACAATTCGACGGTATTGGCCTCCGGGAGCTATCCCAGAGTGCTCCATTGTGACCGCTCTGGACAGCACTCTCAACTCAGATGCACTGGCCAGGTAGACAGGAAAAGAACCGCGAACTTTTGAATCTCATTTCCTGTTTGGCCAGCGTGGCAAGCTGCAGGTGACCATGCAGAGCTCATCAGCAGAGGTGACCATGATGGAGTCCCAGAATTGCAAAAGAGCTCCAGCATGGACCGAACGGGAGGTACGGGATCTGATCGCTGTATGGGGAGAGGAATCTGTGCTATCAGAACTCCGTTCCAGTTTTCGAAATGCCAAAACCTTTGTCAAAATCTCCCAGGGCATGAAGGACAGAGGCCATAACAGGGACCCGAAGCAGTGCCGCGTGAAACTGAAGGAGCTGAGGCAAGCCTACCAGAAAACCAGAGAGGCAAACGGCCGCTCCGGGTCAGAGCCCCAAACATGCCGCTTCTATGATGAGCTGCATGCCATTTTAGGGGGTTCAGCCACCACTACCCCAGCCGTGTTGTTTGACTCCTTCAATGGAGATGGAGGCAATATGGAAGCAGGTTTTGGGGACGAAGAAGATGATGATGACGATGAGGTTGTAGATAGCTCACAGCAAGCAAGCAGAGAAACCGGTTTTCCTGACAGCCAGGAACTGTTTCTCACTCTGGACCTGGAGTCAGTACCCCCCGAACCCACCCAAGGCTGCCTCCTGGACCCAGCAGGCGGAGAAGGGACCTCCGGTGAGTGTACCTTTTAAAATACTATACATGGTTTAAAAGCAAGCATGTGAAAGGATTACTTTGCCCTGGCATTCGCGGCTGTCCTGGATGTACTCCCAAAGCCTTTGCAAAAGGTTTCTGGGGAGGGCAGCCTTATTGCGTCCTTCATGGTAGGACACTTTACCACTCCAGGCCAGTAACACGTACTTGGGAATCATTGTACAACAAAGCATTGCAGTGTATGTTTGCTGGCGTTCAAACAGCATCCGTTCTTTATCTCTCTGTGTTATCCTCAGGAGAGTGAGATATAATTCATGGTCACCTGGTTGAAATAGAGTGCTTTTCTTCAGTGGACACTCGGAGGAGCCCGTTCCTGCTGGGCTGTTTGCCTGTGGCTAAACAGAAATGTTCCCTGCTGTTAGCCACAGGGAGGGGGGAGGGTTGAGGGGGTAGCCACGCTGTGGGGGGAGGCAAAATGCGACCTTGGAACGAAAGCACATGTGTTTTCACTAACTCTGTTTTCACTAACAAGGTCAGCTCCCAGACTGCTGCTCTGGGCATCACAAAATGGGGAAGAGATGGCCAGCCCTCTGTGGAGATAGAGGTGGTTAGGGACTATTTAGAAAAGCTGGACGTGCACAAGTCCATGGGGCCGGACGAGTTGCATCCGAGAGTGCTGAAGGAATTGGCGGCTGTGATTGCAGAGCCCTTGGCCATTATCTTTGAAAACTCGTGGCGAACGGGGGAAGTCCTGGATGACTGGAAAAAAGCTAATGTAGTGCCAATCTTTAAAAAAGGGAAGAAGGAGGATCCTGGGAACTACAGGCCAGTCAGCCTCACCTCAGTCCCTGGAAAAATCATGGAGCAGGTCCTCAAAGAATCAATCCTGAAGCACTTACATGAGAGGAAAGTGATCAGGAACAGTCAGCATGGATTCACCAAGGGAAGGTCATGCCTGACTAATCTAATCGCCTTTTATGATGAGATTACTGGTTCTGTGGATGAAGGGAAAGCAGTGGATGTATTGTTTCTTGACTTTAGCAAAGCTTTTGACACGGTCTCCCACAGTATTCTTGTCAGCAAGTTAAGGAAGTATGGGCTGGATGAATGCACTATAAGGTGGGTAGAAAGCTGGCTAGATTGTCGGGCTCAACGGGTAGTGATCAATGGCTCCATGTCCAGTTGGCAGCCGGTGTCAAGTGGAGTGCCCCAGGGGTCGGTCCTGGGGCCGGTTTTGTTCAATATCTTCATAAATGATCTGGAGGATGGTGTGGATTGCACTCTCAGCAAATTTGCGGATGATACTAAACTGGGAGGAGTGGTAGATACGCTGGAGGGGAGGGATAGGATACAGAGGGACCTAGACAAATTGGAGGATTGGGCCAAAAGAAATCTGATGAGGTTCAACAAGGACAAGTGCAGAGTCCTGCACTTAGGACGGAAGAATCCCATGCACCGCTACAGACTAGCGACCGAATGCTCGGCAGTAGTTCTGCGGAAAAGGACCTAGGGGTGACAGTGGACGAGAAGCTGGATATGAGTCAGCAGTGTGCCCTTGTTGCCAAGAAGGCCAATGGCATTTTGGGATGTATAAGTAGGGGCATAGCGAGCAGATCGAGGGACGTGATCGTTCCCCTCTATTCGACACTGGTGAGGCCTCATCTGGAGTACTGTGTCCAGTTTTGGGCCCCACACTACAAGAAGGATGTGGATAAATTGGAGAGAGTCCAGCGAAGGGCAACAAAAATGATTAGGGGTCTAGAGCACATGACTTATGAGGAGAGGCTGAGGGAGCTGGGATTGTTTAGTCTGCAGAAGAGAAGAATGAGGGGGGATTTGATAGCTGCTTTCAACTACCTGAAAGGGGGTTCCAAAGAGGATGGCTCTAGACTGTTCTCAATGGTAGCAGATGACAGAACGAGGAGTAATGGTCTCAAGTTGCAATGGGGGAGGTTTAGATTGGATATTAGGAAAAACTTTTTCACTAAGAGGGTGGTGAAACACTGGAATGCGTTACCTAGGGAGGTGGTAGAATCTCCTTCCTTAGAGGTTTTTAAGGTCAGGCTTGACAAAGCCCTGGCTGGGATGATTTAACTGGGACTTGGTCCTGCTTTGAGCAGGGGGTTGGACTAGATGACCTTCTGGGGTCCCTTCCAACCCTGATATTCTATGATTCTATGATGCTATGATAATGTTAACAGCAAGGTTTACTCTGAAAGAGTGTAGCCACTGTTTTATAAAATGTGTCTTTTTAAATACCGCTGTCCCTTTTTTTTCTCCACCAGCTGCATGTGTTTCAATGATCACAGGATCTTCTCCTTCCCAGAGGCTAGTGAAGATTAGAAAGAAAAAAAAACGCACTCGAGATGAAATGTTCTCCGAGCTCATGCTGTCCTCCCACACTGACAGAGCACAGACAAATGCGTGGAGGCAAATAATGTCAGAGTGCAGGAAAGCACAAAATGACCGGGAGGAGAGGTGGCGGGCTGAAGAGAGTAAGTGGCGGGCTGAAGAGAGTAAGTGGCGGGCTGAAGACAGGGCTGAAGCTCAAATGTGGCGGCAGCGTGATGAGAGGAGGCAGGATTCAATGCTGAGACTGCTGGAGGACCAAACCAGTATGCTCCAGTGTATGGTTGAGCTGCAGCAAAGGCAGCTGGAGCAAAGACTGCCACTACAGCCCCTGTGTAACCAACCGCCCTCCTCCCCAAGTTCCATAGCCTCCACACCCAGACGCCCAAGAACGCGGTGGGGGGGCCACCGGCCAACCAGCCACTCCACCACAGAGGATTGCCCGAAAAAAAAGAAGGCTGGCATTCAATAAATTTTAAAGTTGTAAACTTTTAAAGTGCTGTGTGGCATTTTCCTTCCCTCCTCCACCACCCCTCCTGGGCTACCTTGGTAGTCATCCCCCTATTTGTGTGATGAATGAATAAAGAATGCATGAATGTGAAGCAACAATGACTTTATTGCCTCTGCAAGCGGTGATCGAAGGGAGGAGGGGAGGGTGGTTAGCTTACAAGGAAGTAGAGTGAACCAAGGGGCGGGGGGTTTCATCAAGGAGAAACAAACAGAACTTTCACACCGTAGCCTGGCCAGTCATGAAACTGGTTTTCAAAGCTTCTCTGATGCGTAGCGCGCCCTCCTGTGCTCTTCTAACCGCCCTGGTGTCTGGCTGCACGTAACCAGCAGCCAGGCGATTTGCCTCAACCTCCCACCCCGCCATAAACGTCTCCGCCTTACTCTCACAGATATTGTGGAGCGCACAGCAAGCAGTAATAACAGTGGGAATATTGGTTTCGCTGAGGTCTAAGCGAGTCAGTAAACTGCGCCAGCGCGCCTTTAAACGTCCAAAGGCATATTCTACCACCATTCTGCACTTGCTCAGCCTGTAGTTGAACAGCTCCTGACTACTGTCCAGGCTGCCTGTGTACGGCTTCATGAGCCATGGCATTAAGGGGTAGGCTGGGTCCCCAAGGATACATATAGGCATTTCAACATCCCCAACAGTTATTTTCTGGTCTGGGAATAAAGTCCCTTCCTGCAGCTTTTGAAACAGACCAGAGTTCCTGAAGATGCGAGCGTCATGTACCTTTCCCGGCCATCCCACGTTGATGTTGGTGAAACATCCCTTGTGATCCACCAGAGCTTGCAGCACTATTGAAAAGTACCCCTTGCAGTTTATGTACTTGGCGGCTTGGTGCTCCGGTGCCAAGATAGGGATATGGGTTCCATCTATGGCCCCACCACAGTTAGGGAATCCCATTGCAGCAAAGCCATCCACTATGACCTGCACATTTCCCAGGGTCACTACCCTTGATATCAGCAGATCTTTGATTGCGTGGGCTACTTGCATCACAGCAGCCCCAACAGTAGATTTGCCCACTCCAAATTGATTCCCAACTGACCGGTAGCTGTCTGGCGTTGCAAGCTTCCACAGGGCTATTGCCACTCGCTTCTCAACTGTGAGGGCTGCTCTCATCTTGGTATTCATGCGCTTCAGGGCAGGAAAGCAAGTCACAAAGTTCCATGAAAGTGCCCTTACGCATGCGAAAGTTTCGCAGCCACTGGGAATCGTCCCAGACCTGCAACACTATGCGGTCCCACCAGTCTGTGCTTGTTTCCTGAGCCCAGAATCGGTGTTCCACAGCATGAACCTGCCCCATTAGCACCATGATGCATGCATTGGCAGGGCCCATGCTTTCAGAGAAATCTGTGTCCATGTCCTGATCACTCACGTGGCCGCGCTGATGTCGCCTCCTCGCCCGGTATCGCTTTGCCAGGTTCTGGTGCTGCATATACTGCTGGATAATGCGTGTGGTGTTTAATGTGCTCCTAATTGCCAAAGTGAGCTGAGCGGCCTCCATGCTTGCCTTGGTATGGCGTCCGTACAGAAAAAAGGCGTGGAATGATTGTCTGCCGTTGCTCTGATGGAGGGAGGGGCGACTGATGACACGGCTTATAGGGTTGGCTTCAGGGAGCTAAAATCAACAAAGGGGGTGGCTTTACATCAAGGAGTATTTCAGGCAGGACTTCATGGAGGGTTCCAATAAGAAATGGTGCACCTAAGTTATTGTTCTTATTGGAACAAGGAGGTTAGCCTGGCCTCTGATTGATACATGGCTAGATTTACCTCGCTGCACCTTCTCTGTGAGTGACTGCAGTGTGACCTAGAGGAATGAGTCCCCTAGACGGGGGAGGAGGCAAATGAGTACAAAACAAATCTGGTCTATTTCTTGTTTTGATCCACTCCATCTATCTTTTACATCTTTGGCTGGCAGCAGACGGTGCAGAAGGACTGCATGCCATCCAGATCTCATGGCTGCTCAGCAGAAGATGATGCAATAGGACTGCTAGCAATCCGTATCGCCTGCCTGCTCACCATAAGGCGGTTCAATAGGACTGACTGCAGGACTAAAGAGAATGACCTGGTCAAGTCACTCCAAATTTAGTCCCTGCGCCCATGTCTGCCCAGGCCCTCCCAGCCGACGTGGCCAGGAGCACCTCGGACATGACGAGGACGGCTACCAGTCGTACTGTACCATCTGCTGCCACAAGGCAATGGGTTGCTGCTACTGTGTAGCAATGCCATACCGCGTCTGCCAGCACCCAGGAGACATACGGTGACGGTTACCTGAGCGGGCTCCATGCTTGCCGTGGTATGACGTCTGCATAGGTAACTCAGGAAAAAAGGAGCGAAACGATTGTCTGCCCTTGCTTTCATGGAGGGAGGGAGGGAAGGGGGGCCTGACGATATGTACCCAGAACTACCCGCGACAATGTTTTAGCCCCATCAGGCATTGGGATCTCAACCCAGAATTCCAATGGGCAGCGGAGACTGTGGGAACTGTGGGATAGCTATCCATAGTGCAACACTCCGGAAGTCGACTCTAGCCTTGGTACTGTGGAAGCACTCCACCGAGTTAATGCACTTAATGCACTTAGAGCATTTTCTGTGGGGACACACACACTTGAATATATAAAAACGATTTCTAAAAAACCGACTTCTATAAATTCGACCTTATTCCGTAGTGTAGACATACCCAGAGAGAAATACAGCATTGCCATTTATTCCTGTCCATGACTTGTTCCCCCTTTAAGCCCAGCCTGGTCAACTCGCCGCATATGATATCCTGCCTCTAGTCTGTGGTGGGCCTCGAAGTTGGAATGACCTTGGTTGCATTTTCATTATTTTTTTAGCATCCTATCATCTTTTTTTCTTCTGCAGTGTCCCCACCATCAGAATCTTTTTGATTGTATCCAGTCCTGTACCCTGATATCACAACCTACTCTTCTTCTAACTTCTTCATTTGTCTTAAAATCATTCCACTTTACACCTACCATCTTTTGAAGAACACTCATTTCTACCACCTGCAGCCTTCTGAGGTCTGTTTCATTTAATGCAGCTACTTCCAGACCAGAGAGAAATACTGTTAGTTCACTAGTTTGATAAATTCTCACTGTCCTTCACCCACTTAAAACCACCATCACCAAACAAGGACACTGCATCAGAATGGATCTCATCATGAAATGGGCCACCCAAATACCCTGAAAGAACCTGCTTCAATACCCCCCTCTGACCACACACCCCTAGTTGTGACTTACCAACCCCCACTGGAACCCATACAGGGTATCATCAAACAACTACAACATATATTTGATGGGGACCCCATCCTGAAAGAAATCTTTCCTGAACCCCCTCTTCTGGCCTTCAAACAACCTGATGCACACTGACACTTCCAGAGGGTTTGTGTACACAGTGCTTTAGTCTGCACATGAGAGGTGTAAATTTTACTCACAGTAGTGTGTCACGCACTAATTAGCCGGTGTGGACGCTGCTGGCGTGCACTACAAGTTCCCTAGTGTGTGTGAACATAGTGCTGTTTGAAAAGGGACTCGAGTGCCTAAATCCAACACTGAGGCAACATTGGCATTCATAATACCACTGCTCAGCTGCTGCCTAATGTTATAGGCACTGAAAGTCCCTAGACGCCTAAATTCCTAGCTGTGAAGTCCCCTAAGTGCCTAAATTTCTTAAGGTAGGCACATGTACAGCAACTAAATCCTGACAGTGCCAGGTCTAAGAGGGTATGTTATTGTAAGGGGCAAAACCACCTTACACACTCTGTTCTAAATTTGAGCTGTGCATTTCAAGCTATGTGTACGAGATTCAACATCTGTAGGGTTAAATAGGTCAAAGTACCATTGTGTTTAGAATGTGTTTACAATTTTTTATTTTAGTCATTTATTTTCTTAGCATGGTTAGTTTCCCTTTAAAAAGTGTGTATAGTTTTATCTTACTGCCATCATAAAGCCATTTGTGTTTGACCTTAAGGATCCCTATCTATTGTCCACTTTTTTTTAGGCTTTATTTTAAAGTAATATTTTATTAAAGTAAAACTGAAAATAGTTCTATAGTAAAATTCTCAAACAGTAAAGATCATAATCAGGCAAAAGCCTACAGAAGTGTAACTTCAAAAAAAAAGAGAATTTAAATAATTAATAAAGGATGTTAAAAGAACTCAGCTTTCAAAACCTGCTCTCTGCCTTTGAAGATGCTAAAATGTACTACTGTTTCACTTCATTAAATGTTCAAAGTTCACTTCTCACATGTGGCTGCAGGGTTTGTAAGGGATGTGCTAAAAGGCTAGGCTGATAGTGACTTTTTGAATTCTGTTTTATGAATGGCCTCCACCCAAATCATAGAATCGTGAAGAGGTAGTTAGGAAAGAGAGAGTCACTTTTTTAGCTTAATTATTATAACAGATGTTTGGAGTCTAAACTCCCATTAAAGACTCAGTTAGAACTTCAGGATTTGGCTTATAATTTTCAAGACTTGTACATCGTACATATATTCTGTGAATGCTCAGATGGACAGCTATAGAATGTCAGCAAAAACCACGATGAGTCCTTGTAGCACTTAGTAACTAACAAATGTATTTGGGCATAAGCTTTCGTGGGCTAAAACCCACTTCATCAGATACATGGAGTGAAAAATACAGTAAGCAGAATATATACGATAGCACATGAAAAGACGGGAGTTGCTTTACCAAGTAGGCGGTCAGTGCTAACGAGCCAATTAAATTAAGGTGGAAGTGGCCTATTCTCAACAGTTGACAAGAAGGGGTGAGTATCAGTAGAGGGAAAATTACTTTTTGTAGTGACCCATCCACTCCCAATCTTTATTCAGGCCTAATTTGATGGTGTCCAATTTGCAAATTAATTCCAGTTCTGCAGTTTCTCGTTGAAAGTTTTTGAAGTTTTTCTGTTGAAGAATAGCGACTCTTAAGTCTGTCATTGAGTGTCCAGGGAGACTGAAGTGTTCTCCTACTGGTTTTTGAAAGTTACAATTCTTGATGTCTGATTTGTGTCCATTTATTCTTTTGCGTAGAGACTGTCCGGTTTGGCCAATGTACATGGCAGAGGGGTATTGCTGGCACATGATGGCATATATCACATTGGTAGATGTGCAGGTGAACATGCCCCTGATCGTACTCACACCTTCTTGTCAACTGTTAGAAATGGGCCACCTTGATTGCATTGGCCTCGTTAGCACTACAAAAGTAATTTTCCCTCCCTTGGTATTCTCCCCTTCTTGTCAACTGTTGAGAATAGGCCACTTCCACCTTAATTGAATTGGCTCGTTAGCATTGACCCCCCACTTGGTAAGGCAACTCCCATCTTTTTATGTGCTATAATATATATTCTGCTTACTGCATTTTTCACTCCATGCATCTGATGAAATAGGTTTTAGCCCACAAAAGCTTATGCCCAAATACATCTGTTAGTCACTAAAGTGCCACAAGGACTCCTTGTTATTTTTGCTGATACAGACTAACATGGCTACCACTCTGAAACCTATAGAATGTCAGTTTCTCATGAAATAGTGAGTCCTCCTCCATCCCAGCTACATCTATTTATGCCTTTGTATTACTGAAGTCAGTTTTCCTTCAATAAAATCTGTTGAAATATGATTTTAAAACATGTTATAATAATCATCCAACCGAGGGAAGGCAGAGATGGGCATTCTGGGGTAGGACGTAGGGTTCATAAGTAAGTATCAGTGCACATACACCTTCTGACCTAGCAATAGTAGCTAGGCATAGTCTCTTTCTCACACACATGGGGACATTGCTGGAATACATTAATGCATATGTACAAGTGTACGTTAACACATCTTTTGATATATTTACATGCACCTCATTCCTGAGACATTTTTGTAGTGAGCCTGAATTTTACTCAACATATAGTATGAATTGTTTCACCCTCAACTGAAATGCAGCAACTGTTTAACAGCATACAACACTACCCAAAAGGCAGAAAATTAAGAGGATTTCTGATATAGCTGCAGAAAGTCTAGGAAATAGTTTATTGCAGTAGACTGAATAAAGTAAAAGTGCCACAATGTAATGTAATCTCAGATGTTTGTGTGCATTACAACATCTCTAGTAACATCTTTTACTGGTCTTACGCATGGAAGCAAAGGCACAGATTTTCAAAAATAAACAGCAAAGCACACCATTCATCTAAGATTAGAATCCATGCATCATAATCTGGAAATTTTTATTAGAAAAGCATTAGGAAAAGTCACAAGAGAGAGTGTGATTAAATTTGCATATTAACCTACTTTATGAACTCAGTATCTCGGAGGACTAGGGTGTCAAATCTCTGCACATTTAGAAATCTGGTGCCTCAGTCCTCAGCTGGTATAGATCAGCATAGCTCCATCAATTACACTGAAGTGTGGAGCTACAACAATTTAAACCAGCCGAGGATGTGGCCCATGGTAATAGCTCTTTCTGTAGATAATGAGATTCAGGTTGAGAACTTAAATAAGCAGAGAACCAGGCAAGGGGGACCGTTTTTTAAATGTAAAGCTCTTCTCAGAAAAGGAATATGGAATTTGTAAGGTGCGTACTTAGATGAGTAATGAGACATTTTTGTTTAAGATATTAGGGTATCCTGAAAAGAGGCTGTGCCTCCTATTTCTATGGAGCGATTACAAGTGCTAGGAGAATTGCAGACAGAGCCAGGATAATTAGCGGTACTAAGACACCACTGAAGATATTGCGTCTTTCCTGAGCCTGTGACTCTCAGAATCTAGCAAGTGATAGAAATCGTTTTTTTGAGATTGCCCTGTTAGCAAATAGATTTGTTTATTTCATTTTTTTTTATTCTTGCAGGATTTTTTTTTCTTTGCCTAAAGGAAAAACACAGTCTCTTCCCCCCTCCCAGCCTCTAACAACTTTACTGATGTCATAATTAAAGAGCTGACAGGGAAAGTGCAGTACTTGCTGTGAAATGAAACTGTTATATTAAAGAGCGGCCTAGACAGCTCAGTGATAAGATAATTTAGATGGCAAGACAATACAGTTAATGTATCGCTGGGTATAAAGGACAAAAAAGAGTGGAGATCTGTGGTTTTAGACATTAGGTTAAGACATCTCCTCTGGAGGCTGTGGGAAAGAAGATACAAAGTAGTGAAGTAGTGCGTTCAGCTTTGGTGCCACTGCCAGTCATAGGTGGAAGCTGAAAGCCATTGAACAGGAGCTGCATCTGAATGGGAAAAGAAGAGAGAGAAGGAAATTGATGGTGGGTAAACATTGTTAAAGAAGAGATGTTTAATGAGGGGAAAAGTAACAAATAATACGATGGAAAACATGATGGTTTCTTATAAAAAGGGATCCAAAGTATTTTGAAATGTTGTTTCTTTACAGATAATACAAAAAGCAATAATGGGAATATTGTAAGCGCAACTGCAAGTCTTGAGTGCATATTTTTAAAAAGTGATATGTAATGTGATTCATAGAAATGACATGTAGCTTAAACTGAAAAGGACCTGGGATATAAAATATAAAGCCCATAGAAAGGACTGATTCAAGGGGACTAGGGC
Organism: Chelonia mydas; assembly: GCF_015237465.2. Lineage (NCBI taxonomy): Eukaryota > Metazoa > Chordata > Testudines > Cheloniidae > Chelonia > Chelonia mydas. Next base: position 109,435,667 of record NC_057852.1, read on the forward strand.
ATGCATTATAATATGTATAAAGAAGAATATATCAGAAGAAAGAAATGACATTTGCAAATTGGATGCCAACACAAACTGTTTGGACTGAAGTGAAAGATAGAAATGCCAAGACATTAATTATAGGAAACTTTCAGAGACTTTCAAGGTCTGACTGATGAGCTAAAGGAGAAAGTATGAAGACTACAATACCGATACTACAGGGTCTCAGTTACCCTTACATTTTGGAGACTCAGCACTATGAAGTGGTCAAGAAAGAGAGGCTATTTCAGACTGCAAGATGTACTAAACCAGTTCAAGTAGCCAGTGAGGTCCAAGGCTATTTTATTTGTTTTCTTCAAGGAAACAAGCCTTGTAGATAAATTAGCAGTTGGTGAATATTCAGTCATGATGAAAACAGTTAGATGTAAGATGTTCCCAAAACACTATTAAATATTATTATGCTTCTGAAATGCAGAATCAGAAAGAGCATAAGGTGATCTGAAAGATGCTAACATGAAAGTATGGGTGGGTGAATGATTTGGATAAGAGTGAAAACTGGCCAGAACTTTCACCAAAATTTTAAACCAAACCTAAATAGAATCTTCTCTTAGGTTCAGAATAGTTTAGTTAATATTTTATTTTCACACCTCTTCACTTCCTTGGTTCTAGAATGGAACTGAAAAACCAAAATACAGTCTGAGGGTTTATTTTTACAGCATTTCTAGTCCAGCCAGAACTAGGCCATTTTAAAAATCCTAGAAGAAAGCTTACTCATCAGATTTTTCATCCCTATTTCTATACTGAAGAGGTTCAAACAAGATTAAAAACCAAGCCTGTGAATTTTTTAGATCCTGCTCAAATTACATACACATGTGTTTTTCTAATTTGTTGTATCATGCTCATCAGACCTCGTTACAACAAAGGTGGTTTGAATTGTAACCTCCCTATCAAATGTAGCCACATTTCCTTTGCGTGTACATCTGCCACACTGTTTAAGCATTTATAAAAGCACATTCTGGGGAAGTGTGGGGAAGTCAGGGCTGCTATCAGCAGAACATGCACACGCAGCAGCTGAAGAACAAAAAATGTTTTTATGTAGAGGATTTTTATACCAACTTCCACAGGCCAATGGATATTATGGTATTAGGTAGGGGGGGATTGAGGCTTTTCCATAAGCAAGAAAAGGCTTTTGCTTTTATGAGGTGTATGACTATCAGTATGTAAATAATACATTCCATATCTTATCAGCTTCTTGAAGCCAGCCTTATGGTTTCTGTTTCTTGGTACTCCTGTTTATCATTTGGCAATGGCTGCTTCATAAGAGACATTGAAACAAAGCCCAAAGTGTGTTCTATTCTTTATATATATATATGCTTTCCTTGTAATTTTAGCTCCCTATTGTCTCTCTTTTTGTTTGAATGTTGAGCTGCTGCATTATTCTTTTGTTAACATAGTGTTGTAATCCTGAAATATTCACTCATTATAATTGATGGCATCAAATCAGATTACTTTACATAGCAACCGTTACCAAGAAAAAAACCAACATCATTAAAAGCATTTTTTTAACCTCATCTAACCTTTCTTGTTCAATGGGAAGATTTCTGCCTTCTAGTAGTTATGATCTTCTAGCAGTTCAAGGAAACATGATCTTGATAAGTGGAAGTCTAAACAAAATTTTCCCCCTACAAAGAAGGCTGAACAGCAGTGAGAAGGAATAGCATGAATATGTATAATTGAGAGTGCTGTTTTTTATTTACTGTTTCAAAGAATTATAGTAGAAAGTAATTTGTAAAGTATTAACTCTGTTTATAAACAAACTAAAATAAATGCCTGGCATGGAAAAATGCTGCTACTCTGAATAGTATGCATAGAATAAGACGGAAGAGAAAGATGAAGAACTTAATTTCCTTTTACATTTGTCTGTTTAATTGTAAATGCCCAGGAAAAAGTTGGATTAATAGCCCTGGAAGCAGATGTCCTTTTTTGCCCAGGGAACTGACTCAGCAAAAACTGTAGCAGTGCAAACTTCTTCACTGTACCCTGTAAATGAGCCTAAACCTTGATCTCTGTGTGGGAAGGTAGTTCAGTATCCCTGTCCATTCATTTCTGGCCTCTCTGCTGAAATGCCTGTCCTGGCATTTCTGCAGTGACCCCTGGGGGGCTCCTTTTCCCCTCTGCTGCTCTTGTGGGGAATCACTTCCTCTCTGACTTCCAACCTAATTGACTTGTATTATTGCACAAAATGTAGAAGAGATTATGCAGACACATTTGCATCTGTAAACTAGATTGATATACCTCACAACTGATCAGTTTCAGTTAGCTCAAAACAACAGCACAAATTTGATATACTACCCCTTGGTTTGGTTAAGGGTAAGAAGTATTTTCAATCAGTTCAACTTTAGGTAGCATTGAATTATATCTGCCAATTGGTCGTGATCTCTAGGCCCAATCCTATTCCTATTAAAGTGAGTGGCAAAACTCCCATTGACTAAAATGGAAGGCGCACTGCGCACTTTGTTGTGTTGTCTGTCAATCCATTCAATTTATTAATACATTTGAAGCCCCCCCCCCACCTATCATGGTATAGGAGAGCTCAAGCATACATCAGACTCCAGATGTTTGAAATTCATTTGGCAGGGATTTTGTTTTACATTCTTAAAAAATATATTTTCAATAACTATTCAATGTTTATTCACCACAAGAAGGCTACATTGGTTCCTCTGGGTAGAAAGGAAAGTTTAAAAACACCAGACTATTTGTTCTAACATTTTCTAAACTTTCCCCCCCCCCAGTGTAAATTAATTTCAGATTAGAGTTAGGCTGCTAGGATTATCAATGCCTATTTTGTCTTGTCAGGAGTACTGAAACTTTGCCTGTGAAGTGACTCAGGAGAAATTACTGTCCTTTACTTAAATTACTTAAATACTTAAATTACTGTCCATTCACGTAAATAACCAGCCACCAAATTAAAGTGATTTTGCTGATTTTTTTAAAAACATTTTTTCCAGGTTTGATGCATCACCAGAATAATTCCCTATGGTCACCTCACTGTGTTTGTATGCCATGTGGCGCTTTTATGACAGTTTACTTATATTGTACATACAAATTTATTATTCAGAGAGGTAAGAAGATTAGCTATACTATAAGGTAGATTCACAAGGAGGATTTAGGCACCTAAATCCAATATTTAGGCACTGCTGGTGTCATAAATATAAAGGGAAGGCTAACCACCTTTAAATCCCTCCTGGCCAGAGGAAAAAACCCTTTCACCTGTATAGGGTTAAGAAGCTAAAGATAACCTTGCTGGCACATGACCAGAATGACCAATGAGGAGACAAGATACTTTCAAAGCTGGGGGGGGGGGACAAAGTGTTCTCTCTGTCTGTGTGTTGCTTTTGCCGGGACCAGAACAGGAATGCAGGTCGGAACTCTTGTAAAGGGCTAATAAGCAATCCAGTTAGATATGCATTAGATTCTGTTTTGTTTAAATGGCTGATAAAATAAGTTGTGCTGAATGGAATGTATATTCCTGTTTTTGTGTCTTTTTGTAACTTAAGATTTTGCCTAGGGGGATTCTCTATGCTTTAAATCTGATTACCCTGTAAGGTATTTACCATCCTGATTTTACAGAGGTGATTCTTTTACTTTTTCTTCAATTAAAATTCTTCTTTTAAGAACCTGATTGCTTTTTCATTGCCCTTAAGATCCAAGGGTTTGGGTCTGTGTTCACCTATGCAAATTGGTGAGGATTTTTATCAAGCCTTCCCCAGGAAAGGGGGTGTAGGGTTTGGGGGGGATTTTTGGGGGAAAGATGTTTCCAAGTGGGCTCTTTCCCTGTTATATATTTGTTAGGTGCTTGGTGGTGGCAGCAATAAAGTCCAGGGGCAAAAGGTAAAATAGTTTGTACCTTGGGGAAGTTTTAACCTAAGCTGGTAAAAATAAGCTTAGGGGGTTTTTCATGCAGGTCCCCACATCTGTACCCTAGAGTTCAGAGTGGGGAAGGAACCTTGACATGGTGTCAGAGTGGTGGGATTAACTTGAAATCACTTTGAGATCAATTTGAGATTTTTTAAACCAGAAGCACAGATTTTAAAAAAGGACATTTTTTTCCCTTTGGGCTGCTGGAAAATAGGTTTTAAGCTGAAAGCAGTTAGAGTTTTTTGTCTCTGCTTGGGGGCCAGAGCAGAGACAAAAGGGAATTGTCTTTTGTGAGCTGGAGTTTTCTCTACCTAAAGGCAGGGTAGTTAACCTCCTGCAGGAAAATTCACAAGTCTTCACAGACCTGAAGTTGATTTTTTTTTTTTAACCTAAGAGCAACTAGAGGGGTTTTCTGTCTATTTGCCTGTAGACAAAGGTGTTAGTTTTTTTTTTTTAAGGATTTTTCTGTAGGTTGACAATCACTGTCAGAGAACATAGGAATCTGGTTACAGCACAACCTATATATATATATATATATTGACAAGCCAATTTTTGTTTGTTTGTTTGTGTTATTTCTAACTCTCATGTGTAAAGTTAGTTAAAAACAGAGAGGCTAACATGACAGAAACCAAGGCACAACACAAATTGGAGTTAACCAGACTGGAGGCAGCGAAAGAGGCAGAAAAAGCCCTGGAGGCTGCCCACAGGAGAGCTATGGAGGCAAAGGACAAAGAAATGGAGGAGAAGGAAAAAGAGAGGAAGCATGCACTGGAGATGGAGAAGGTAAGGGCTGAGCAGAATCTACTGGATAATCCTAACAATCCTTCCCCAACAATCCACAAATGGGAGTGACTATGTCCACAGTATAATGAATCCAGTGATATTGCTGAATATTTTCTCACCTTTGAGAGACTGTGCATTCTCCATAAAATTCCTGAAGCTCATAAGATGACCACATTGGTCTAAAATTGACTGGAAGAGCTCTGGACATATTCAATAAGATGCCTATTGATGAGGCTTCTGACTATAATAAGTTGAAGGATTTGGTTTGAAAGCAATTTCAAATTACATCTGAAACGTACAGAGTAAAATTTCGAACCCTTAAGAGAGGGCCTGGACTAAGTAATGTGGCTTATCTAAACCAGATGAAGGATCTGTTAGATAAATGGGCCCAAGGAAGGGGTGTCACTAGCTTTAACGGAATGTGTGATTTGATAGCTCAGGTGCAATTCCTGAATATGTCCAAGGAGGAAATAAAACAGTGTTTATGGGATAAGGAAATGGACTCAGCAGAAAGTCTTCCTTCTTATGCTGATCAATACGAGCAGTCCCACACCTCCAGAGAGGCGGGGCAAGCCGGAACAAAATGGGTGGAGGGAGGAGAGAGGAAGAACCCTGGTCGCAGTTGGAGTGGATATCAGAAGGGACACCCTCAGACCACACCCTACTACCGGGGGCAGCCCAAGGCCCCAACTACACACCAAGGAGTACTCCAGACACCTTATCGTCCTGCCACACCGTTCTCCAGCAACCCACATCGCCCCAGTGATCCGTCAGCTGGACGATGTTTTAAATGTAACGAGCTGGGGCATGTGAAGGCCAACTGCCCCAAGAACCCCAACAGATTACAGTTCATTGCACCAGAATCACACCAGAGGTCTTCAGGCCCAGATACCTCCCAGATACCCTTGGAGCGGAGGGAAACTGTGAGTGTGGGCGGGAAGAAGGTCACCGCGTGGAGGGACACCAGAGCACAAGTGTCGGCTATCCATGCTTCCTTAGTGGACCCCAATTTAATCGAACCAGAGATCCAAGTGACAATTCAATCCTTCAAGTCCAACTCTTTCAATTTGCCTACAGCCAAGTTGCCTGTCCAGTACAAGGGCTGGTCAGGAACGTGGACTTTTGCAGTCTATGATGATTATCCCATCCCCATGCTGTTGGGGGAAGACTTGGACAATCATGTGAAGCTAGCCAAGAGGGTGGGAATGGTCACCCGCAGCCAGACTAAGCAAGCCGTCACGCCTAGCTCTGTTCTGGAAACTTCTACCAGGACCCGGTCAGGACCCCATGCCAACGTCTGCAACAGCAGTAGTGGATCCAGTCCCAGAGACCCAGACAGAGCCAGCCCCAGAACCAAAACTGGCGGAACAACCAACACCAGACCCATTGCCAGCACTGAATCCAGTACTTGCAACCCCAACACCAGAGGGCCCCACCGAACCTGAACCGGCAGCAGCCGATAACCCTACACAAGAGGCTCAGCCAGAGCCTGAAACCCAACATAGTGCACCAGCGGAGAGCGGTTCACAGTCAACGGAAACAGCCCCATCCCCTACATCGCTTCCAGAGGGACTAAGACTAGGTCCACAATCCAATGAGGAACTGATGTCTCCAGCATCAAGGGAACAGATCCAGACTGAACAGGAAGCAAATGAAAGCCTCCAGAGAGCTTGGACAGCAGCACGGAGCAACCCACCGCCTCTCAGCTCTTCTAATCGATCCAAGTTTGTTGTAGAAAGAGGACTTATACAAGGAAACTCTTTCTGGTGGACACCAGGAAGACTGGCATCCTCAGAGACAGTTGGTAGTTCCAACTAAGTACCAGGTAAAGCTCTTGAGCTTGGCCCACGATCATCCTAGTGGCCATGCTGGGGTGAACAGGACCAAAGACTTTTTGGGGAGGTCGTTCCACCGGGAGGGAATTTGCAAGGATGTTTCTACCTATGTCCGATCTTGTGAGGTATGCCAAAGAGTGGGAAAACCCCAAGACCAGGTCAAAGCCCCTCTCCAGCCACTCCCCATCACTGAAGTTCCATTTCAGTGGATATGAATGTGGACATTCTGGGTCCTTTTCCGAAAAAGACACCCAGAGGAAAGCAGTACAGACTGACTTTCATGGATTTTACCACCCGATGGCTGGAAGCAGTATCTCTAAGCAACACCAGGGCTAGAAGTGTGTGCTAGGCACTAGCAGACATTTTTGCCAGGGTAGGTTGGCCCTCTGACATCCTTACAGATGCAGGAACTAATTTCCTGGCAGGAACTATGGAAAGCCTTTGGGAAGCTCATGGGATGAATCACTTGGTTGCCACCCCTTACCATCATCAAACAAATGGCCTGGTGGAGAAATTTAATGGGACTTTGGGGGCCATGATACGTAAATTCGTAAATGAGCATTCCAATGATTGGGACCTCGTGTTGCAGCAGTTGCTCTTTGTCTACAGAGGTGTACCACATCCCAGTTTAGGGTTTTCACCATTTGAACTTGTATATGGCCGTGAGCTTAAGGGGCCATTACAGTTGGTGAAGCAGCAATGGGAGGGGTTTATACCTTCTCCAGGAACTAACATTCTGGACTTTGTAACCAACCTACAAAACACCCTCCAAACCTCTTTAGCCCTTGCTAAAGAAAACCTAAAAAATGCTCAAAAAGAACAAAAAGCTTGGTATGATAAACATGCCAGAGAGCGTTCCTTCAAAGTAGGGGACCAGGTCATGGTCTTAAAGGCGCTCCAGGCCCATAAAATGGAAGCATTGTGGGAAAGGCCATTCACGGTCTAGGAGAGCCTGGGAGCTGTTAATTATCTCGTAGCCTTCCCCACCTCCAACTGAAAGCCTAAGGTGTACCATATTAATTCCCTAAAGCCCTTTTACTCCAGAGAATTAAAGGTTTGTCAGTTTACAGCCCAGGGAGATGAGGCTGAGTGGCCTGAAGGTGTCTAGTATGAAGGAAAAAGTGCTGGTGGTGTGGAAGAGGTGAACCTCTCCCTGACCCTTGGGTGTATGCATCGACAGCAGATCAAGGAGCTGTGCACTAGCTACGCGCCGACATTCTCAGCCACCCCAGGACTGACTGAATGGGCATACCACTCCATTGACACAGGTAATGCTCACCCAATTCAAGTCCAACCTTACCAGGTGTCTCCTCAAGCTAAAAGAACGGGAGATCCAGGATATGCTACAGATGGGGGTAATCCGCCGCTGTGGCAGTGCATGGGCATCTCCAGTGGTTCTAGTTCCCAAACCAGATGGGGAGATATGTTTTTGAGTGGACTACTGTAAGCTAAATGCTGTAACTCACCCAGACAACTATCCAATGCCACGCACAGATGAACTATTGGAGAAACTGGGACGGGCCCAGTTCATCTCTACCTTGGACTTAACCAAGGGGTACTGGCAGGTACCGCTAGATGAATCCGCCAAGGAAAGGTTCGCCTTCACCACACTTGTCGGGCTGTATGAATTTAATGTACTCCCTTTCGGGCTGTGGAATGCACCCACCACCTTCCAAAGACTTGTAGATGGTCTCCTAGCAGGATTAGGAGAATATGCAGTCGCCTACCTTGATGACGTGGCCATATTTTCAGATTCCTGGGCAGAACATCTGGAACATCTACAAAAAGTCTTCAAGCGCATAAGGGAGGCAGGACTAACTGTTAAGGCTAAGAAGTGTCAAATAAGCCTAAACAGAGAGTGACTTACCTTGGACACCAGGTCGGTCAAGGAACTATCAACCTTGACAGCTGGCATTCACAAAACCCCTCTAATTGCTGTCTAATCCTGGAGGCATCTTAAGTCCCTCAGTGCCCACATTTCCACCAGTAAAATCCCCTAAGTGCCTAAATTTCTGTTGCTGGGAAAGAGCGCTGCCTCATAATTCCCGAGATTCCCAACTAGCTTAGTGCCTAATTCATGCCTAAATCCTCGTGGGTTTCACAAACTAGGCATTCCCCGTTACCTTGCCTGCAGGGCTCAATCAAGTAGGTTTGCTCAGAGACTACTTACCAGAATACCTACCAGATCAGGCCCCACACAAAACAGAGAAGGAGGTTATGCTCTCCTATACCAAATATCTCACTGGTTAGAGCATTTACCCAGGATGTAGGAGACATGGGTTCAAAATTCTTACGCTCCCTGATGGGGATCAGGAACTTGAACCTCGGTCTCTCACCTCCCAGATGAGTGCCCTACCCATTGGGCTACAGGTTATAGCAGGGTGTGTTTTGCCTGTTGAAGCTGTTCCACTTTGTATAAAATACTTGTATATTCATTGGGCCAGAGAGAGAACATGAGAGTGGCTCCATAGCTTAGGGTTTGGGAGACCCAGGTTCCAGTCCCTGCTCCAATGAATATTTTAGTATTTATACAAACTGAAAGAGTGTCAACAGGAGACACTGAGAGAGACCTACCTCAGAATATCCCATGACCTAATGGTTAGTCCTCCTTGTGAATCTAGCCCATAGTTTTGTCAAGGGTACCAAGTTACCTATACTCTCTTTGGTACGTTAGCACATTTTACAACAGCTGTAATGTTAAACAAGGTAACAGGACTAAATAATGGAAAATGTTAACCACACTGTAGTACTGTTATGATAGTTGTTATTTAATAGGTATTAGATTAAAGTTCTACGATATGGTTTATTAATTGTCTGGCTGGTATAGCACTTGGACAATATATTTAAAGAGAGACATTCATTTAATGGTAGTTCAAATTAGTTTTGTCATTTAATATCTGTAGCAGAACATAATTGTTTATATTTGATGTTGACATCTGTAAACACACACAAACGAGTTCATTTACTGGACTAGTTTTGTGGAAGAATGGAAAATACAAAGCCAGATTTTCAGCTGGTGTAAACTAAAATAGCTCCATTGGCTTCAGTGGAGTTTTGGGGAAATGGTTTTTTTCTTTTAATAGAGTTCTGTTGTTGGCTTTTTTCTTGGGGGTGCGGAACACTCCCTTTGTTAAGTCAGTCCACACCCAGGATAAAACTAGGAGCACTAATCCTGGAAGTAGTATTACTTAGCTAGTTGCTCAGATCACAGGCGCCGGCTTCCTCCCAGCCCTGGGGGTGCTCTATCCCCCACCCCCACCTCTTCCCGTCCCACCCCTTCCCCAATCCCCACCCCATGCTGTTGTGCCTCTTCTCATCCCCTTCCCCCAAGATCCCCACCCCGCCTCTTCCCGCCCCTGCTCCTCCTTCCCTCAAGTCCCCATCCTATCCCGCCTCTTCCAACCCCCACTCCACCTCCACGCCGTCTCTTCCCACACAGTTCTGCCCCCTCCTCCGAGCGCGCCCTATCCCTGCTCCTTCTGCCTCCCCCCAGAGCCTCCTGCGTGCCTGAAACAGCTGATCACGGTGGTGGGAGGCGCTGGGAGGAGTTGATTGGTGGGGCCGCCAACAGGCCCGGGGGGGGGGGGGAAGCTGGCTGCCAGTGGATGCTAAGCACCCACTAATTTTTTTCTGTGGGTGCTCTAGCCCTGAAGCACCCACGGAGTCAGCAAATATGACTCAGATGATACTCCGTTTTGAGTAATTTCCCCAACTCTCATTTAGCCTTAGCCTTCACCCTGACAACATCTCTACTGCAGGCCTTTTTTGCAAGTCTCATGAAAAGTTACACTGCAGTAACTGATCATTAGAGTGTACATGAGAATAGTTCATTCTATGTATGCACCTACGCCCCTGCTTCTAGTGGTGAGAATCTAATCTCACATGTGGTCTCTCGAGTTAGAATAAAAAAAAGTAGTCTGTCCATTTTACACATTTAAATCCTTGGCAAAATTTTCAGAAATGCAATTAAACCTGAAAGCTCACATTTTACTCCAATTTGGATCCAATATTGCCACACCAAGCATTAACCCCCCCCCACAACACTAAAATAAGCATCAGAAATTATGAAGATTTTTAATCCAAATAGTGAACTGGGGGGAGGGGGTTATTTGCCTTTTAGTTTTGGAGCCTTTATGGTCCTTCATAATATGCTCAAGTCAATTTTTCAAGCTTTTCTTTGCAGTCATAAGGGCCAGAAGCTTTTTCTTCCCTTCCCCCAATAATGAAAGCTGTGAGTGTCACTTAGTCCCCAGGTTTTAAGAACAACAAGTATCACAGAACTCATGACAAATTAAAAAGAAAAGAAAAGAAATCCATAGGCCCTGGGAACCTTGTATGCAAACATGTACCACAGACACAGCTTCCAGGGGCTGCCCAACAGTATTCCAACTGGTCCAACAGTTTCTACTCAACTGGTCCGGTCACAAAATGAATCTGTATGTTCGAAACTTATTAACAGTCCAATGTTTCTGTTGAGAATATGTTGTACTTTGTAACTTTTCATTCCACATTTTTAAGAGACACATTGATAGGGCTTCAGTTTTTTGGAGTTTCTTAATTTCACTTTTGGGAGGTTATTTTTAGCCATTTTTGAGTTTTATGTAAATAGCCCCCAAAACCCCTGATTTTTGACCTTCTCCCTGTATATATTATATACTCATCTACTGTAATGAGCAATCTTTGCAATGTTCCCAGTGTGCTTTAACATAGTACTGTTTCAAAGAGCACTATGTTAAAGTGCACTAGTGAACCTTTAGTGTGCACCAGCAGGGTATATAAGGACCAATTAATGCACAATGTTAGTGCACTTTAGAAGTCATGCCCTGCATACTCTGCTTTACTGCTCTGTCTAGATAAGCCCTTAAGTACAGATTACATTTCTGGTGTGTATTGCATAAACACTTTTTCTTTCTTCCTTTATTTTGGTCAGAGGTGTTATATCAATGATTATTGGTTAAAACTGAAAACCAGAAGTCTTACGCATTGGTCCAGGTTCTGCACCAACTGAGGTCAAAGGGAATTTTATCACTGACTTCCCTAGGAGCAGAAGCAAGGGAAATATGTTTGCTGTGATTCACATCTATCTTTACAGAAGGGTTTCTAGTTCCATTAAAAAAAATGCAAAAGCTTCTCTTGTTTAGAATCTGTCAGATTTGTGTCATATACTGATTTATAATCTCAAATTTAATCAAAGCATAATTTTAAAGTGGGGGCATTCAGGGTTTTGCATTTTGTCACCAAGGAGATTATAAATTTAATGGTAAGAGAAGATCACTGATATAGAACCAGATCCTGCAGGACTAAATCACATCAGTAGTCCAATTGACATAGCAGAGTGCACCTGTTGTCCATCTTGTCCAGTAACTCTTTGATAGCAGCCAGTACCAGATACTTCAGCAGAAGTGGCAAGTACCCTGGTCTTGGGCTATTTTAGAATAAATTGCCCATATGGAAAGTTTCTTCCAAATCCCTATTAGATAATAGTAGCCTTTTATCAAGAGGATTTATAATACTTAAATTTTTAAAAATCTAACTACTGTGAGTATGGATGTTTTCTAGATATGTAAATATTTAATCTGTTTTTACTCCTAAATTCTTGGCATCAGTGATATCATGCAGAAATAAAATTTCATAGGAACTCTTCACACATGAAAGGGCTGCAGAATCATAGTTCTAATACAAAAACATCTGTAATATACAGTTTGTGCAGGTTGAGAGTAACAGGGCCTAATTCAAAGGCCGTCAAAAATCTATGGAGAGACTTCCATTGCCTTCAAAAAAACCTTGGGTCACACCCACAATGCTTCCAAAGTCATTCTGATAACTTCACTTGGTGAAGAGGAGAAGGTTCTTACACACTGATTTAATTGAAAGTTCTAGGTGGTCATATCATAGCCCCACTTTTCACTGCTACTCATTGAAAAAGAGTTGAGAAAAAAACTGGAGGTACTCCACTACATTTATCCCACTTTCTCTCTCTCCCCCCACGACTGCTGAACTCCAATATTGGACTTATTATCTGAAATTTTGGAGATAATCATTAAATAGGTACCTCTAGCACAGGCTTACTCAATCCAGCACCAACCCTGCTGCTGCCTTAGTTTCCTCTCACACATCTCTGTCCCAAGCCAATTAGCTTATACGGTACTTCTACTCAGAAGTCTTCAGTACATTGTGGCATTAAGGAATTTCAGCCCTTTGGCTAGACCAGAGTTTCCTACCTTCTGGAGTATGAAATAAAGTCTATGTTTAGGTCTTGCTTCTTGCCAGAGCATAATCCTTCCTCTGCGGGTCTGTTCTTTTCAGCCCTTCCACTGGCTTCAGCTTCTAAAGAACCCTCTTCCTCTGATCAGCAGGGTGGCTAATCCACTTCCCAGGATGGTAGTAGGACAAGGGGATGGATGGGTGGAGGGAATATCTGCAGCCACCCTCTACTATGGGTCTCCAGTCTTGGGAACCCTTTATAATTAGATTATGTGCCCTTAGCCATCCAGGTTCTAGACTTGTCCTTCAATCTTTCCCTAAGGCCTCTTCCTCCAGCTCCTCAAGTAAGCACCCTACCCAGCATCTCTCATCCTACCCAGCCTTATATATTGTGTCTGGTTGCTTGATTGCCATGCCTACAACTCTAATTCCCCTCACCTGGGATTGACACCTTTAAAGGGCTAGACTTAGAACAGGCATATAGGGGCACATGTGCATGCTGGAACCAGTGCAAAAATCAAGCCGTTAATCACGGTGTGCAGTTACTCTAGCATCTGTAGATATTTTACTGTTTACTTCTCTAATTATACGAACTATTTAGCTAACACTTGAAGAATTACACTGTTCAGAGAAATGTCCCCCTCTTCTGCTCTCCCTCATCAGGACACCCGCCCTCTTTCTTAAACTCATTTCCATTACTGAAAGTGTGTTCCTTCACTCTCTCATACCCGATGTTACTTTTAGGTGACAGGAATACTGTAGTGGTTGTCATGTAAATGTTACAATGGCCTGTGATGGGATGGGATATGAGTTACTACAGAAAATTCTTTCCTGGGTATCTGGCTAGTGAATCTTGCCCGTATGCTCAGGGTTTAGCTGCTTGCCATATTTGGGGTCGGGAAGGAATTTTCCCCCAGGGCAGATTGGAAGAGGCCCTGGAGGTTTTTTGCCTTCCTCTGTAGCATGGGGCACGGGTCACCTGCTGGAGGATTCTCTGCTCCTTGAAGTCTTTAAACCACAGTTTGAGGACTTCAATAGCTCAGACATAGGTGAGAGGTTTTTCGCAGGAGCGGGTGGGTGAGATTCTGTGGCCTGCATTGTGCAGGAGGTTGGACTAGATGATCATAATGGTCCCTTCTGACCTTAGTACCTATGAATCTATAAATAAGAGATACTTGAACAGTAGCAATAACAACTAGGACTTCTTTCTTATTTTATGGAGCTCTTGTGCTCAGTCATATCCCTCACACTGGTTGCTGGTCTGGTATGATTTATACGCTCTATTCTTTCTGTCACTGCAGTCAATGGGATTTTTGCCATCAACTTGAATGGAAGCAGGATCAGGGTAGAGAATCAGCTAGAAATGACATTGAAGACTGCCTACAAATGTGTTTTTGTTTTTTGAAAAAAATATAAAGGAATCCAAATTTCTTTTTCAGGGTTGTGAGCAAGACTGAGTGAACTTTTTCTTCCTTTGTTAGGACATGTAAATCTCATCTTTTTTCCTATTTAGCAACTTGGTCTTGCATTAATGTATAAAAGCCCTAAAAGTTTATAAGGACTCAACTTACATTTGAAACAGTCATGGTTTTAATATGGATGGATGAGGTCACGATAACTCTAATAAGACAGCTTAGTTGGTCACTAAGATGGTACCTGCTGAAAAGAAAACTTGATACTGCAGACCTATCTTAATTGAAACAATAACAGTAATGAAAAGGACCCCCAGAATATTGACAGAAGATTCAACAATTGTCATGCTGCTTTGCAAATTTTCTGGCTTTAGCTGAACCCATTTTTCAGATGTTTATTTGCCTGGAAATAATACTATAGGATCATACAATTAAAGACTGGTTTGTAAAACATATGAGCAAGGGATTAAACAAAGGTTTTATGGTGACTTTTGAGTGCTTCACTTTACAACTTTAATATTCTTTTAACATGGTGACATTCTATGGAAGCTAACTCATTTCCACATGAAAAATACTCACACTATTTTGACTTACAGGTCATTATAAATTACCCACATTATGGCAGAGTGCCATTGTAAGCCCTATTTTAATGCCTCATATAAATTTGTACAGGAAAGTAATTTCAGTTTAAACTTTGTTTGTTAATATTTTCAGGGTTTTTTGGAAAGTTTGAAGGCAATTAGTCAAACAATTTTGAAGATAGTTGAGACCAGAACTTCAGGTGATGGATGCTCAGTATTTTCTGAAACTCAGATTCATTTCAGGTATCTCATGTTGAACACCCAAAAGACTAAGGCACCCACAATCACTGGTCACTTTTGAAAATCTTGGCCATTGATGTGAGTAAAGTTTCAAAATGTCTAAAATTTTACTCAGTGCTTATCAGCTTGGTGTTCCCTCTAGCTCAAAACTCATTGGATTGTAACACTTCAGACTTTACATACTATTAAAATCTAGTGCACAGGCAAATTAAAAGATTTATTTACAACAAAGAGAAAACCCTGGACCTTACAATATGGAGAATGGTGTTAAAAACCTGCTTCTCCCTGCATGCTCTATATATTCAATGTAGGCCAAGCAGACAGAGAGAAGAGACTGAAACCATGTGGGACTTTTAAGCTCCAAAAGGCAGTGCAGTTTGCTGATCCAATGAGTCAGTTACCTCCAGGGTAGATGAAGCAAGGGTGAATCAAGACCCTAGGAAACTTGAGGTGCTGAAAAATTCCATAGGACAGATAAAGTCATAGAGATATGGGAAACTGTCTACTTTGTGGAACTGCACACCTGTGCACGGCAGTATGAAGAATGTAGCCAATGAGCTTGCATATCTCATGAGCTGTGCATCAGCAGGGAGAGGTGGGTAAGAGAGCTGGGGACTCCGCAGGGCACCTGAGCTTATCTAAACTCTAAAGGGCAGGAGGAATCAGTGGGTGAGAGTTACAAGGAATCTGCTCTGACTCATTTTTAAAAGAACTAGGAAATTAAACATTGTTACCGTTAAGTTTAGCAAAAAGAAAAGGAGTACTTGTGGCACCTTAGAGACTAACAAATTTATTTGAGCATAAGCTTTTGTGAGCTACAGCTCACTTCATCGGATGCATTCAGTTTTTTCACTTATGCTCAAATAAATTTGTTAGTCTCTAAGGTGCCACAAGTACTCCTTTTCTTTTTGCGAATACAGACTAACACGGCTGCTACTCTGAAACCTGTCATTAAGTTTAGTTTGTTCCTTAGCATTAAAGTTGAACCATATCTATATGGTAAGGAACACTGGAATGAAGAAAACCCGTAAGCATTTAAAAGCATGGAAAAATGTAAAGTATTAGATAAATACTATACCTATTTAAGAGTTTGTATGAACCAGGAGAATGTTTGTTTCTAAATCTAGCTTTCTTCAACTACTCATTTCTATGCATTTAAAAGCTTAGTTTTTTGAAACAGGAACATTCTTTGGCATCCACACGTTCCAATTTCAATGTTAACTATCCGCCTTATCTTACAGATAATGAAGTTTTGTCAGCTAATTAGTATTATGTTGCTTGTCAATTTTTATTTTAATTTCTGGAATACAACTGCAGCAAGCACCATTAAGTACTGAACACTTACTTCAGTATCATACAAATACCATGATGTAGCATTTATTATGAGTCTAGTCATAGTACTTTTTATGTTTTAATGACATTGACTGTACTAGGAAAAAAATCTCATAATTGCCACATCTATTTGACTATAGACTAGCCTCCCAAGAAAAGTGATGGAAACTACATCAAAGTGCTAGACCAAACATTAGAAATATAGTAGATGGAACAATCCTTAATTGACTGGATGACTTTCCTGGTTGCTTCAGCCTTTCATTTGTGGGAGAAATTATCAAAAAATTTTCAAGGATTTAGGAGCAACATCCCATTGACTTTCAATGGGATTTGTGCATCTAAATCCCTTGGGACAATCTCTCCCTATGATTCTAATTAAAAACCATAATATATTAACTTGACTATATTGCAAGGTTATGGGTCAGACCCTCAGCTGGTGTATATAAGCTAATTAATACCTGCTAAGGATCTGAACCTAACCTGCTGTGTGTCCAGATTTTCTCTCCCATGGTATGTCTCTTTCCTATTGGTTGACAAGTTAATTGTAGTAAAATCGAAAGCTTTATACATGAAAATGCAAATAGTACACTTCCATTAGCAGGTTCAGTTTGTGTTTACCAACTGCAGTTTTGCAAATGATTCTCTGTTTTCTCTATGAATATGTATGGTTTGCTTTTACCAGCTAGAAACACTGCAGATTTTTTTAAAAAAAGCTCTACCTCATGTTCAGTTTGCAACAGAATTGGCTAGGATACGCATCAGTCTAATTAGAACTGGATAAAATTACATACAGTGAATTTGGAGTTGAACTGGTTGATTGAAAAAATACAAATTAGATAAAATGTTCCTATGCAATGAGTTTTGATAGCATTCTTTCTACATTTTTACTACACAAAGGATGTGTTATTTTGGTAGGCAAACCATAAACATATTAACTCATGTACAGTAAAGTTAATTACTTAAAAAAACAAACCCATCCCGTATTTGACAACAGTTACCAGACAGCAGTCCTCTGTACTTATAAGAAATAACCTGCTATCTCAGATAACTTTGTGTGTTAACTTTTGTCTATCTGGACTTTTACAGAGCACCCACTATACTGTCATCTTTTGATTATTAAACTTGGCTTCACAGATATAGTATCAGTAGTAGAAATGTTTATGTAGCATAACTGAACAAAATAACGATTCTGTCTTTCCTTTCTTCTATTCTTTTTGTGTATAGTGCTTTCAGCCCTCTCCTGTATTCCCTCTAGCAGCTTTGCCAGAGGAATATACCTAAGATATCTTTACATCTACAGTTAATCAATTTTTGGACTAACAGTTTTCATGGTGCTTTTGTTAGAGGTTCTCCCTGCAACCTTCTTGCCTGAGCAGCTGCTGCATTCTCTGAACAATAGCAACCTGTCAAGAGAGCAAAATAAGTAGCTCCCTCAGAAACCAACACCAAATCTATTCTATATGCTGTGTGGTGAGGAATTCTTGATAGCAACCAGTCCTATAATCCCTTACTATGATTATAAATATTATCCCTCAGGCACCAGGACTTCTATCAACATGGAGAGTGAGATCAGTAGCCCTGGCAAGTCTCCTCCACTTGGTCTAGGGACAGAAACAGGTAGGATCTTCTTTTAAAGATGCTGTATGTAGCTTGGAACCAAAAGCCTCAGCAGTGAGCCTTCCCTCCCTAGGAAAGGGCAGGCTTAACAGGCCCTGTCTATGGCTGGAGACTTGTAGTCCCAGCAGGACTCCCCTCCCCCAGTAACATCCACTTAGTATGGGAGCAGCTTACCAGAGGCAGGAATTGGAGTATCAGGGAGCATTTACGAATAGCCACTATATGTTGCTTGGCCCCAGCAGGCAATTTTCATGTTTTTTTTTTCATAGCCTCCCAGGGTGGGATCATAAAGGGACTTAGGCAAAGCTGAGTTAGGTATCGAGGTTCCCTGTACAATGGATGGGGAGAGATAAGTGTCTAAGAATGTGGTGCACAAAAGCTAGCACACTAGGTGTGGACCTGCCTATTCTAGCCAATGGGAGATGCCAATGACTGAAGTGTGTGCAAGGACCCACTCCTCTCTCAGAAATAGGTGCCTAAGCCTAGGCTGCAGGGAGGTGCCTAACTCTGCTTAGTGATCCATGAATGGGAACCAGATGCCTGGAGGCAGGTGGCTTAGGCACCTAAGGCATTTCTTGCAGGAGCAAGCTGGATGTCTGCTTCGCTCCATGCAAAACAACTGGAGGAGGAGCTGCCCACTTTGTAACTGTTAGCCAGGCAGCAGAGCACTTTCCTGTGATATGGAAAACCCAGCTTCAATTCCCTCCTCTCTGTCAGATGGGGGTGAAAGGATTCTGAGCCAGGGGTCTCCAGCTCTCACAGCTGTACTCTAACCACGGAGCTATGGGATAATCTGACATGGAGTTGCCTCAACCTCTCCTGTTCAAGCTGTTCCACTGTGGATAAATAACAAAAAAACGATGGGAGCAGGGGTTTGGACCTGAGGTCTCCCAGGTGGGTTCCCTTGTGGCCGGACTACAGAGTCACTCTCTGCTCCCATTACTTTTAATGGTATTTATAGACAGCAGAACAACTTCAACAGGAGTTGCTGCTCCACATCAGAATATCCTATAGTTCAATGGTTAGAGCACTTACCTGAGAAGAAGAAGATCCCTGTTCAAAGCCTTTCTCCCCATCTGGCAGGGAGGACGGAATTGAGCCTGGTTTTTCCCATATCGCAGCTGAGTGCTCTAACCACTGCGCTGAAAGTTCTGAGGTGGGTGACACCACCTCCTCCTCGATATTGAATGGGATCTGATCAGGTAGATGTGGTCAGAGGCCACCTACCAGGTCAGGCCCAGTGTGTGACTTAGGGGGCTGAATGCCTACTGTCCCTTGGTCAGTGAATTGGTCTGGAGCTTAGGTGGGACGTAGGCATACAGACACCTACAGGGAGACAGCAGTCACATGCTCATAGGCAGAATCATGGGCACTCTTACTCTGAAAGCTTGGTGCCAAGGGAATTTAGATGCCTACAGGGCATTGCAGTGGAGCTAAAACTGGTACTTAGGAACCTAAATACTTTTGTGGATCTGGGCCCCAGAACTCATGGGAAGAGTATGTCCACCTAGAAAAGACATTACCTTAATCATCCACACCCCACCAATGGTAGAGTGGGAAGCAGAAGTGGGTTTCCAATTTTCCTAACTTGCCCAGCATGCTAATGTGTGGTGTGCCCCTAGTAGACGTTGGACTGGATCTATTAAGAGAAACAAAATAATTGAAAAGTCTTATGAATGTTTATTTAAAAGCAATTGGGTGAATATAAATCTACTGCTATGGTATCTTTCTCTCAGCATACCTTTTCTTTAAGCATGTGATTTCAGTTAAGAGTGCAAGTCCTTAAAATGCACATGAGTAATAAAATATATTGTGAATTCCAGATCAGAAGTTAAGTAAAACAAGCAAGATTGTTTATAAAATAGTGAAAGAATAAGTAAAAATTTATTTTTGTTAAAAATGTGTTAATTTGCTCTTATTCTTCATAAAAAAAAATACTGAAAGGATTCTGATACTGAGGAGAACAAGCAGACACGTAGAGAATTTGGAACTAAATCAGACAAATATCAAAAGGATCAAGGATTGCTCTGTTTATTTTGTACTTTATAACTAGGATTTAAAATTTATAAGAATGATTATGCAGTTCATTTAATCTGTTGGCTATACATAGATCAACTTCACCCCACTGTGGCAAGACTTATACCCTGTAATCTATCTTGCATTTGCAGATCATTGTGAGAATGGCAGTAATGCATTTCTGTTTAAAAATATTCACAGTTTTGTGATTAACAATTCAGAAAAACTCTTTGAGGAAAACAGTTCTGCTTTGGGATAGTCACTAAAAATGCTCTTTCCAGAAAACCTATGATTAATAAGCATCTTTTACATGAAAAACTATTTTATTAAAAGTTTTGAAAAACTGCATAGTTGAATACATTCCACATCTCAGTTTTAGTTTTGTATACAGTGTTCTTCTGCACAGATGCACTAACAGAGTAGTAGTCTATCAAATTTAATGATAAAGGTGAGAATAGTTTTGAAAGACAGAACTACAGTTAGATATTCACTAGAGATTTGAACTTGCATATGCTTCTCTAGACTTTCTTGGGAAAACATACACCTCTCATGCTGTTTTCTTCCTGTAAGCTGAGGATGAAAAGCCTCGGGAAATTGAAGAAAATATATCTGATTTTACTAATTTTTAAGATTGCATTTTATGTGCAGTGAACTATACTACAAGAGGTCAGTGAGGTCCACACTTATCTCCTAGCACAGCACACAGAGAAAGTATTGTCTCTAAACTCTTCCTGGGACTCAACTTTATTTAAGAATAAAGTAACAGAATCTCAAGTCAGGACTGTGCTTTTAAAAATAAGCTGTGGGCCTCAAAACTCTATCTTGACCTATAGCTGAAGGAACTACAAAGTAAAGCTAATAAGACCCACCTGTTCTGGATAGCCAGAGTGGGTCAGAAGAATAGCTCTGTACCTCCACTAGTAGGTTCAAAGCACTGTACAGAAATTAACTAATTAATCCCTACAGCACCCCTGTGTAGAAGTTGAACTCAGAAGTCAGCACTCTGTGAAAGTATTCCTCCATAGCTGGAGAAAGACAAAACAGGTCTTCCTAGAGTACTATGGCTGAGGAAGACAATGATTCACTGAGGGGTATTGCTATAAGTACAGGTTTCAGAGTAGCAGCCGTGTTAGTCTGTATCCGTAAAAAGAAAAGGAGTACTTGTGGCACCTTACAAATTTATTAGAGCATAAGCTTTCGTGAGCTACAGCTCACTTCATCAGATGCATACAGTGGAAAATATAGTGGGGAGATTTTATATACACAGAGAATATGAAACAATGGGTGTTACCATACAGACTGTAACATGAGTGATCAGGAAAGGTGAGCTATTACCAGCAGGAGAGCGCCAGGGGGAGGGGGAAACCTTTTGTAGTGATAATCAAGGTGGACCATTTCCAGCACTTTACAAGAACAGTAGGAGGGGAAATAGCTTTACTTTTTGTAATGACACATCCACTCCCAGTCTCTATTCAAGCCTAAATTAATTGTATCCAGGTTGCAAATTAATTCTAATTCAGCAGTCTCTCGTTGGAGTCTGTTTTTGAAGTTTTTTTTGTTGAAGAATTGCCACTTTTAGGTCTGTAATTGAGTGGCCAAAGAGATTGAAGTGTTCTCCGACTGGTTTTTGAATGTTATAATTCTTTACGTCTGATTTGTGTCCATTTATTCTTTTATGTAGAGACTGTCCAGTTTGGCCAGTGTACATGGCAGAGGGGCATTGCTGGCACATGATGGCATATATCACATTGGTAAATGTGCAGGTGAACGAGCCTCTGATAGTGTGGCTGATGTGATTAGGCCCTATGATGGTGTCCCCTGAATAGATATGTGGGCACAGTTGGCAACGGGCTTTGTTGCAAGGATTGCTATAAGTAATTTCAACAAAGTACAGAGAGATACTTTCAAAGTAACAATGAAAATAAACCTTTCAATCCATGCATAAAAGGGCTGTACTATTTCCCAGTCTACTTGGGATGCGAAATAATAAAAACACATATTGAACAATGGAATTTTGTTTGTATACAGAGACTTTTTAAAACTAAAAAAGTTTTTAAAAAAATCACGATTGCTCCATTGGCTTCAAGAAGGGCTTGATTTTTCTTGGAGTTGTCTCCAAAGATTTAATCTTAATGTTTATAAGGTTGGGAGAATCTATGGAAGCTTAGAAATGCTTGCCTGGAAAGGAAGCTCTTTGTTTTTTCAGACTAGTTCTAGTTTTAATGGAACTGGTGGAGAAAACTGTTGTAATAAGTGAATCAAATTCACAGGGCAAAAGCTACTAAAATATTTATAGAGATAAGTGAGCAGTCAAAATGATCTAGCATTTGAAATGGGTGGAATTTTTAATATGAGGGATGGTGTTCAAAAAACAGAACCTGGCTAACCTTTAGAAAAGCTCCTGATCTCTTTGTACGCTGCCCACAATGCTGTTTTCTTTTACTCATGCTGAATAAGCCTGACCACCATTGTGCTTCCACTTCCAGTCCCCTTTTAAATCTATCCCCTTTTATGATCTTTCAAATCGAGAAATCCTCACTTGCTCAAATTTGTTTGGGGTCACTCTATTGTAGAACCTGGTGAAGGATGAAATTGACACTGATATCTGTTCAGGGGCTAGTACAATGGTGCTGTGACCTGGCTAGACACAAGTATAATACAAAAAAAAAAAACAATCATTGCTGCAGGGCTCAACACCAATAGCTCGTAGACTTTAGTCCATGTTGGACTCTCTGGACAAAGGAGATATCAGGTATTCTGTAACAGACTAAATATGATCTGTCAGTAAATTCATATTTAACCACCTGGAGAGATCAGGAGGTGAATTAGAAAAGCACTCCAGCCAGCCAGACAAAACTAGTTTCTTCCAAAACGATGGGGATGGCCCAGCAGAAACCAATCTGCTTGAGGAGTCAAGCAGATACTCCCAGAACGACAAATGAAGTACTACGCTTAAAGTTTGCAAAATAGTGGTATTGAGAAGGCAGGTAACCTAATATGGAAATAAAACTCTAATACCCAAGATTTGAAAAGAGGGTTAAGTGTGGGAAGAGGTACTCTTGATTTCTGGACACAGCAGGGAACTGAAACTCTGATAGATAGGTCAGAGCCAAGGCTTGCTCTTTGTACATACAGGATTTTAGTTACTTTTCTGTAACTAAGCCAGTGCCTTATCTAGTTTAGCTTATCGTATGTAAGTATATTTAAGGAAACCATTTCTCTGTTTTTAATAAAGTTGTCTTAAGGAATTCTAGTATTGTGTGGGTGTTTCAAGCAGTTCATCCTTCAGGAAAAAAAAATCCTACAATCTCAAAGGAGAGCTTCTAAAGAGTCTATGGAACCTAAATCACCCACTCAACCTTACTCTTAAGACATAGGCAGAGTAGTCAGTCTCCCAGTGAGGTCATTGCAAAAGGCTGCAGCTGACAAACACCTGGAGAGACACTGAGCAGCCCAAGAAGGACACAAGATGAATGGTGGTTTGGTTGTACATACATGTAGATATAGTATCTGAGGTATTAGATCATCATTCATTGTCACCCCAACTGATTTATGTTGCCCAGCTAACCTTAATTTTGCTCCTTAAAGTTTACATATATCAAAATAACCAATGCATAGGAGATTATACAATTCCATTTACTATTGACAGGATCCCAGTCCAGTGGATCCCTAGATGGCACCCCTAGTCTCTGTGCCACAATGGTATGCTGAGCCACTGCCCCTGACCAACAACCTGAGCGCTCAAGGCCTTTGACTCCACAGCAGCCCTGGCACAGGTCCCTGATTGGCTGGACAGATAGTATTCTCACTGGATACCTGGATTACAAAAAGACCCCAACAGGAAGAGGAAGCTGTCTGCAAAATAGGCCATTGCCTGCTGGTAGCTGCCTAGACTGGATCTGCCTTGCTGTGTCACATGACTGTGCCTTACCACCTTGCCTACCCTCACTTTCCTAACCTGTTGACCTGGCCCCCTTAGATTGGATCTCCTGGCTCCTGACCCCTGTGAGAACTCTGACCATTGTCCCAGACTACCTCTGATACGGATTGACCTGCTGGCTACCTGTCCATCCGTGCACACTTGACCATGGCTCTGGACTGCTCCTGCCCACTTTGGCCATCAGACTTTACAACTATTCAAGGGATCCATTTCTAAAAATCTTCTAACAATTTGTTATTTTGACCATTTATATACATTTTTTTTTTTCAAATTTAGGATTGAGTAGGTGGTGTAAATTAGTTGGAATGATTGCTAGTTATGTAGGATTGTATTACAGTGGGCACTGGCTGGATCCGTAACCTGATCTTTTTCAGACTTCTCAACATATGGGATTTTTTGAAGTATAATTTTGGAGATTGTGGATTTTCAAATTTAGCTCTTTTTATCAAAGCATTTTGTTTAGGAATGTAGTAGTCCATACTTGAATTATTAAACCACCACAATAACCTTGAAAGGTGAAATTAACTTAACTCTGTTTCTGACTTTAAAGGTAACTTGCCTGACATTAGCTCTTTCCAGCCATTACAGCCAACAGACTGGTGTGGCTTTTAGACTAAGTTTTGTCTTTTAAAGCTGATGCTTTTTGTTCCTCTCTTTATGGTGTAGGAAACACTGCTAGGTTGCAATATACATTTCATGCATCCTAATGGGGATATGTTGCTACATACTTTTGTGACTTCAGGGACTGATTAATGCATCTCTTTACTTGCTGACCTTTCTGATAAATTTCTGCAGCAGGTATAGAATTCCACTGTCAGGGTTGTTCTTCTCAGCTGCAGATTATCAGTTCCTCCCTTAAACTCATTTATTGGCTTGCTAGTAAGAGATTTAAGAATGACAAAGTCATTATCTTAATGTTTAAGTCACTGTTCAGCTTTCTATCTCCCTACCTAACAGATCTGTTGTTTTCCTAGCAGATGTCAGATATCTTACTATCCCTAAATATCATAGGGAATCAAATATTTATATAGCCTTCAATTGCTTCCATGCCTTTGGAATTCTTTAGCTGAAGAAAGAATGCAATATTCTCAATCTTTCCCCCTGATTAATATGGACCTTCTCCCTTCCCCCCCACCCCCAATTAATTCTTCCTTCTTTTCTTTGATCCCTAACCATCCCAACCCTGTCACAGAGCCAGTCAGGCCCTTGTCAGACACCCACCAGACTGCTGCAAAAGAACCCAGTTTCTGGATCCCCTGGTGTTTTAAGCCTTTGGAGTCTGCATGGAGCCCAGCCACTGACCCAATCTTGGGGTCCCTATGCACACTTTGTCTAGCACCTCCTCCTGAGAGATGGAACCTGCCCCGGACTCAGTGCGGATCCTTCAGACTCTCCTGATGTTTAAACACACCCTCTCCTAGAACTCCATCCAGAGGTGTGAGCCTACTGGGTTGCAGTTTAACTCTTTCAGGAACTCTGATAGTGGTGAAGCATTTAACACACAGACTGAAACACAATTGCTCTTTTACTTAGATATAGCACAGGAGAGTACAGATCATCTAGAACCCAAACATGCTAACCACAAGGCCCCTTCTCTTGGGAGTACCATCTGTGTTCAGGGAAGCAGGGTTTCATAAGGCTGCATCAGATCCTATCAGCCTGAGGTGCTAAAAATGGCTAAAGGCCCCAAACTAATCAGCTCCTCCCTTTTTATAACCAGACTCCTCTATCTATCTGATGACTCCCTACTCAGCTTCCCCACCTGATTACAGACCCCTGCCAGGTGACTGTTGCCATGGCAACCTCTCCCCTGCTTAATCACTTCTTCTGGTTGGAAGCCAGCCTGTTGTCTAGAGCTATTCTATTTAGATGGGTGAGCACTTAATGTCAATGACCCTCTTTTGTTAGTCTTTTCCCATCAGCCTATGGGATTTCAGCCCAATATGGCACCCAACAGAGAAGGCAAAAGGCTGCACTTTCAAACTAGAATTTGCAGCTTGGTAAAGATACTGACAGAGTTCATAATTTCATACAGAATTCATAGATTATATAGACAGATTCCTCAGTTTGTCACAGGCCTCAACTCTGGTGATTCTGGAACTGGTCTCAGGTTTACCTAAGCACTGTATTCTTGTATAGTCAAACCTTGTGTAGCCCAGTGTGCCCAGTCCCCAGAGGCTATGAATCTTTTACAGTCCCTGCTAGAGAGCTGTAGCAGCTGATGCTTTTAGCTTTGAAGGTCCCCACCCTAATCCCCCATGTCAGCTAAAATGGTGCTCACCACACTTCAGTGTTCAGGACCATATTCTGGCCCTGCTCTGTCTCCCTCGCACAGCTCCAGTATCATAAAGTGGATGGAGAGCTTCCCCAATAGAACAACTGAGGATTCCGCTGATATAGTGGACACAGACCATAGGCAGTACAAAATTACTTTATATGCAGCACAAAGCACAGATAGCATTCGGGGAGGAAGGGTGAGGGCTGACTTCATGGCTGAAAGCAAGAGGGGGTTGACTTTACTTTGGTGACCGCGCCCCCCAGAACAGTCCTTAGGCGACTGCTCTAGTTGGTGTAACTAGCTTGGACCAAGGATCAAGACAGTGGAAAGGTGGCTTAAAACCACTGCCCCTCTACTTTCTAAATCTTTGCTGAGTACAGCTTGGCCGGACCCATGGATGTGACCCTGACATTTTACCTTGATTAGGAATGACCCAGAATTGCTGCCTCTGTTCTGTTTACTGCTAGAGATAGTAGAAGACAATAACAAATCCTCCTTACATGGATTTCTGCAATGGCCAAAAGGCTTTTGTAGGTGGGATGTCAGAAAAGCTTCTCAGCAAATTGATGAGAGTTTGTAAGAGTGTTGTGGGCCAGTTCTTAAGTTTTCCAAGCACCTAGTTTTGCACAATATAACTTTCTCCTAAATTGCTCACTGCATTCCAGCTAGTGACTATCAGAAGACAATGTGCCATGGGATAATCACATTAGTTTAATAGTCTTGCTCCTTCTCATCCAAATCCAAAGGGGGTAGCCATCCTCTTCCACAATGCACTGGTAGTAACAGTCTGAGTCAATATCAGATGATCAGACAGATTTTTAATCCTTAAAGTCACTATATATGGCTCTGAACTAATCACTGCTAATATACATGGGCCTAACCTTTGATGACCCTAAAACCTCTTATGTATTTTACTAAATTATATAGAGAACCCCATATGCCTACTGTGATTGCTGGGGATTTCAATGAGACACTTGCTCCGTTTGTGGACAAATCTCAGCCGCAGGGTCATAAACCAAAGAAGATTAAAATGGCTCTGGAGTTGCACATTAAAGATCTGGGATTATGCTTTATCTGGTGTCTTATACATACAGTGGGTGGGAACTATTCATACTTTTCTCCAATACATGGGTCCTGTTCCATATAGATTTCTTTTTCTGATCCCTGGGGACTTAGCTAATTCTGTAATTGACTCCTCCATCAATACAACTGCCATCTGATCATGCCCCTATAACTCTTCAAATAGCATCAGACTCAGGTGAGAAACACCTGTAGATGGAGATTTAATTCTTCACTGTTATTAAATCCCCACTTCAGAAATCTAATTGAAAAATAAATTGGCTTGTTTCTGGAGACAAACGAACTCTCAATATCTTCTGGCAGGCTATTGTGGGAGATATTCAAGGCCTATGTAAGAGGTAGGATGAGAAGTCTGACAAGCAGAGGGAATATGGAGAAAATATGATAGCCCCTGAGAAAAAAGTAAGAGCTTGATATGTCTTAAAACACAGCCACATCTGCAGATTTGAGGCAATCTCTGATTAACTGCAGATATAAACTCAAAAAGCTATACATGGCACAGACTGAATTTACCCCATTTTGGCTCAGGCGGGACTTCTGGGAATCGGCTGGATAAGTTGGCAAGTTCCTGGCATACCCCCTAAGACAAAAGACCTCTGCACATAGAATCAGGCCTCAGATGATAAACTTGGTAGATTAGGTATGTCACCAAAAGATATTAATAAAGGCTTCTTTAATTTCTATAAAGATTTGGACACATTCAACACAACCCCCTTCACAGATGTTTGGATCAATTTTTCAAAAAGTTACATTAGCACAAATAACTGCAGCCCAGTGTAGAAACCTTGGTGTGCCCTTAACGGAGGATGAGTTAATTGAGGTGATTAAGAATAAGACAGTGGGGAAAGCCCCCAGGCCAGATGGCTTTGCAGCTGAATTCTATAGATACTTCCTTTACCTCCTGTCTGACAAGATGATTAAAATGTTTAATGAACCCCTACTAGAGGGCACCCTTCCCCCTATGCTGAGGGAGGCCTAAACCAGGAAGTGATGCCACACTATGTTCCAATTACAGGCCAATTTAATTATTAATAGCGATGTCAAAATATGAGCAAAAGTTCTGGCAATGAGACTGGAAAAGGTTTGGGATTCTATGATATACTGAGATCAAATCAGGTTTGTCAGAGGCTATCATGGCTCTGATAACCACTGGTATACTATCATACATTGCCAAAAAGTGTGGCCCCGAACCACAAGCTGTATTAGCCTTAGATGCAGAAAAGGCTTTCGATAGAGAGGGCTGGAGGTATATGTTTTATACCCTACAAAAGCTAGACTTTGGACCCATATTTAGTTCCGGGATCCAAATTTGTGGACAGATTTGTGAACTAGCAACTCCCCCCTCCCTCCTTGTGCCTCCCGCCCGCAGCAATCAGCTGTTTCGCTGTGTTCAGGAGGCCCCGAGGGGGGAGGGAAGGACTGAGAACAGCAAGAGGAGCAGCTAGATGATCCACTCTCTTTCACCCTCTGACTCCACCACCTCAACCAAGCTTCACAATCATCATTGCTGAGTACAGTATTAAATTGTTTGTTTAAAACTTATACCTGTATTTTGTTTATTTAAAAATTGTTTTAAACTCATACTGTATATGTCTTTTGTCTGGCAAAAAAAATTTCCCTGGAACCCAACCCTCCTATTTACATTAATTCTTATGGGGAAACTGGATTCGCTTAACATCATTTCACTTAAATTTAAATTTTTCAAGAACATAACTACAATGTTAAGTGGGGAGTTACTGTAATTGGGGTAACCCAGACTTGTAAATTAGGAAAAAAAAATTTGTAAGAACTGGCTGAGGAGGGGTATAATGGATTTTCAAATTGGTCAGTGGTGAGGGTTTTGTCTCTCTCCTCATTTTTTTTTTTTTTTTTTTTTTTAAACACTAAAGCAATGATAGGGCCTGCCACCCCCATCGATGTGGAAGTACTTATAGCTAAAATACTTGCTAATGTATCAGTTTGGTCCAAATGCCCCAGAGCTACTAGGAACCTTGAAAATGCTTCATAAACTCCCAAGACCCATGTCCGCTATGCGTAGGCACCGACTCCATGGGTGCTCCGGGGCTGGAGCACCCACAGGGAAAGAATGGTGAGTGCTGAGCACCCACTGGCAGCCCACCTATCAGCCCCACTCCTTCCCCCAGAGCCTCCCACCTGCTGATCAGCACCTCAAACCTCCCTCCTGCCTGCCAAGATCAGCTGTTTCATGACATGCAGGAGGCTCGGGAGGGGGTGGGGGGGGAAGAAGGAGCGAGGATGTAGCGTGCTTGGAAGAGGGGGCAGAATGCGGCGGGGCAGGGGTGGGGAATTGGGGGAAGGGGAGTGTGGACAGGGCCTGGGACAGAGCTGGGAGTCAAGCACCCCCCAGCACATGGGAAAGTCAGCGCCTGTGCCCCTATGTATACTTCACTAACAGCCTTTAAAACAATGGCTCTCAAACTTTTGCACTGGTGACTCATTTCACATAGCAAGCCTCTGAATGTGACACCCCCTAATAAATTAAAAACAAACACTTTTTTATATATGTAACACCATTATAAATGCTGGAGGCAAAGCTGGGTTTGCAGTGGAGGATGACAGCTTACGACCCCCCAAGTAATAACTTTGCAACCCCCAGGTTGAAACCCCCTGCTTTAAAAGAACCCCAATGGCAGAGCATATTACAGAATGTTAAAAATGTTTTTGTGGATCTCAGGCTTCGCCTGATACAGCAAAAGGTTCTATTCCAAATGTATTGGATGCCACAGAGGTTGTGCAAGAAGGGGGCTTACTCCTGATATTTGTTGTTGTAGTAATAAGAAGAAGAAAAAAGGAACCCTGATGCATATGCTATGAGACTGACAGTCAGGCAGCTATGGAAAAAAGCAGACACAAAAGAGTGAAAGCAGTGCTTGGCTTCAGCAACTAAATCTCATCTGAAAGTTATATTCTAGTTTATGTACCTACTCTGGTGGGTTTAACTCCACCACAAAGACTTTGTTTCTTATGGGCTGCAATGATTGCCAAGCTCATGATTTTACAAAAATCCAGGCATTGACTTATGCCCAGAGCAGTAGTATTTGAACCTGTCTGTTAGCAGCAAAAGAAAGACTAGCGTATCGATATAGAGTGCAATTATATGAATTGGAAGAAATGTGGACCCCATTTCTTGATACATTTGGATAAAGAATACTGAGATAGATCAAATAATGCCAGACTTACATTCCACCTAACTTCTATGTATTGTGAAAAAGTTCCTCCTCTGCCTTGGTGGCTCCTGCACTTATTGGCAGATTTGCTTGCCTCAGAGATTCACGGCCACCCTCAGTTTGGCCACTTTTGCTATTGGCTCAAACCTGCTGTTCACTCAGCTAACCTCATCACTGGCCAGCATGGGGAAAGGGAGAAGAACAATCCCCACGGTCTCTGCTGACCCACCTAGTGGGTCAGGGGATAGGCCAGGGACCTTCCCCTCTGGTGGGACCCACAGTCCAGGTCACCTCCTCTTGTCTCAAATAGGGAGTTGAGGGGAAGCCAGGCCCGCCCTCTACTCCAGGTTCCAGCCCAGGGCTCTGTGGATTGCAACTGTCTGCAGTGTCTCTTGTAACAGCTGTGTGACAGCTACAACTCCCTGGGCTACTTCGACATGGCCTCCTCCCAACACCTTCTTTACCCTCACCACAGGATCTTCCTCCTGAAGCCTGATCACACTTGTATTGCTCAGTCCTCCAGCAGCATACCTTCTCACTCCTTGCACTTGCACACACATACCCCCCTAACTGATGGGAGGTCCTTTTTAAACTAGGTGTCCTGATTAGTCTGCCTGCCATAATTGATTCTAGTATGTTCTTAATTGGCTCCAGGTGTCTTAATTAGCTTGCCAGTCTGAATTGGTTCCAGCAGGTTCTTGATTGCTCTAGTGCAGCCCCTGCTCTGGTCACTCTGGGAAAAGAACTGTTCAGCCAGTGGCCAGTATATTTGCCTTCATACTCTGGTTTCTCTTCAGCTCTTATAAATCTTTCGCCTTTTACTAAAGATTTCCGTGGAGAGGAACATTTATGAGTTTCTACCAGGCTCCTGTACCCCACTGGTCTGAGTCTGTCACAGTATTTTCCCTCCTTCCTGCCCCCTCCCCAGTGCCCTCCTTTCCTTTTTTGCCTATTTGTGTATATCTTTTATTAATTAATATTATTTATTATCACCTCCTTAACATGTTATGTCTGTATAATATTGTCTGATTTTGTATTGTTTGGTCTTGCAGCTTTGACAAGTTATAAGGATGTTTAATTGTCTCATATTATTGTATATCTTGTGTGGTATTTGTGACATATACAAGCTATAAGTCAGTTACCTTTTTGTATTTTTGTCTGTTTGTTTCTTTATGAAAATTAATAAAAAATTAGATCACAAAACCCAACCCCAAAACAAAACAACCCCCAAACTGAACATTTGGTGGTGGCGGGATCCAGGATAAACTACACACCAATAGAAAGGAACATTTTAATATTTAGAGCTGATTATTTAGGGCTCAGTTGTACCATGATATAACAGTCCTGAGTAAGTGGTGGCCCACGAAGAGCTCTGGGATGGATTGTTTCCAAAGATACAGTCCTGCCTGGAGCTCCGTTGCAGGCAGGCAGCATGCTCTTTATCTTTTTAATTGGCAAGCTCTGCCTGCCAATGCAGAAAGGGGGGCAGAGGCACATTTCCAAAGTGCAAGGACTGCAGTTGTGCCTGGCCTGCCTGTGCACAGAGTGTGCAATACAGGGAAGGCTCCTTGTATCCTCCCCTCCATTCCATGTGCGAGCATGCTGGGGCTAGGCACTTGAACACTCTAGTTTCTTTCTCCAAAGAGACCCTCAGAAGAGCTGTGAAGCCTGAAAGTTGTGGACACATGATTGCCCCTCCCTTTTCCCGTATGAATTGCTACACAAACATGTTGAAGGTGGTTCTGGGGGACCCTGGAATGGCCTTTTAAAAATTCTGCCACCAAACTGAGTCAGGCTCAAGGCCCTGCCTACGGGTCTAAGGGCTTGTCTTCACTACTGGGGTAAGTCAACCTAAGTTACGCTACTCCAGCTATGTGAATAATGTAGCTTGAGTCGACGTAGTTTAGGTTGACTTACCCCGGTATCTTTACTGTGCTGCATCGATGGGAGACACTCTCCGATCAACTTACCTTAATCTTCTTGGGGAGCTGGAGTACCGGAGTCAACCGGAGAGCACTCTGCCGTCGATTTAGCGGGTCTTCACTAGACTTGCTAAATCGACCCCTGCTGCGTCGATTGCAGCAGCATCGATCTGCCCATAGTGAAGACAAGCCCTCAGAGTTTAACTCTTGCCGGGCTCTGCTCAATCATCCCTCTGAGGCATGGCTTAGCCTTTGAGATCAATTATATTTCTGAATAGTAAAATTTTGTTTTGGAAACTGAGCTACCCAGATAAACACAGACACCTCTTTTCCACACACCCCTCCTCTCCTTCCAATTATACAAACTGAACATTGTGTGCTATGATATCAATATATTCAGTATGTTATTCAGGGGAAATGTGTAAACATTTCAACTGAATGCATAGCTTAATAGTAGCTTGTTTGCCAAGTGGCACTACCTTTCTCCTCAGTTATGGTAATTATTTAAAAAGGAAAACAAATTAATAAATTCCCCAATCCCTGAATGTAATGTGCACTAACAGCATGATCCAAAGTGCACTGAGATCAGCAGAAAGACTCCCCTTACAGCTGGGTGGAGAAAGTTAATTCCATGTTGTAGAGGACTTTGAGATTTCAAAATCTGGATGTCTTTCCAATTTGAAACAAAATCCAAAAATTTCTGAATTCTCTATGAAATGGAATTACCATTCTCTGCCCAGCTTTGCTGGAAGTCCTGGCTCTGAGGCAGCCCATGTGGCCAGACTGCACTGGAGCTAGGGACTCTGGAAGCCTGATGCGATGATAAGTAGGGAGGAACTTGGAAGCCAGGTGGTGGAGCTGGCAGGAAATCAGGCAGAATGTATTTGAAATTGACATGGTCCCATGTAACGTTTAAGTTTGATGAAAAAATTGTTGCATCAACATTTTTCCAACTAGCTTTAACTCCTATTGATTTAAATAGGTTTTGGATCGGGGGAAATATTTTTGTGAGAGCTTCTTGTTAAGATGTTAGCAACAAATCAGTGGATTGTTCAGAACACAATTTGCAGTAAAAGGTAAAATGGGAAAGAAGAAACAAAGCAGCATTTATCAGGGAGGACACTGCAAAGTTTTAAAACATTAATTCTAGGTGTAAGTGCTATAAAGTGGATTCAAACAGTATATATTTGCTTCATGGGGCTCTAGTTATAGAAATAAATTAGCACTTTGTCAGTGAGAAGAGAGAGTATAAGAGTATCTTATAAGTGAAGTGGCTAGACATACCAGTTAATATGGCACAGGACAAGAGTAATCCTACCTGCATTTGGAAAATAAATAAAATAACCACATTTTAATGCCTTTTTAATGTCTCTCTCACTTTTTGTCCCACATGCACTCTATTGCTGATGCAGTCTGTTGACCTGTACCCACTCAGTGGAATCAACAACACTTCTACAACAATGCTTTATCAGCCCCTTCAATGAAGGATTTTCTGTTGCCTAGAGACAAATTGTTTGTAACACAAATTTCTGCTTAATGCGTCAAAATGTTTCCTTATTGTGCTAATTTTCCCTCATCTTCACAGTAAACTCAAGCAGCTAGAATAACCTTTTCTCCAGATAACTTTTAAAAAAAACTAGCCATTCAGTTCATATGAAAATAGAATTTTGGTCGGATAGTGCCCCCTACAAGTATATAGAAGATTCTCCAAGAACAGATCTTCCAATTTTCATGAGGATCAACAACACTGTTGACCACTAGGGGGAGTATCACAAGTGCAGCAGACAACTTTCACAGGAGCTAAACCAAGACTTTGGAACTCACTTCCACATGATATTGCTATTGCTATCTTTAAATAGGTGAGAATTATTCAGGTACTATGGTTATGGGGCCCAGATAAGTGACTATATAGATGGATGCACTGTTAATACCTGATGGGGACCACACCCTGAAAGAAATCTTTTCCGAACCCCCTCTTGTGGCCTTTAAACAACCTCCCAACCTTAACATGCTCATCATCAGAAGCAAGATCTCCACAGTCCAGGACCCACCAACTCAAAACAGCACCAGACTCTGCCATAATAACAGATGCAAAACCTGCAGACATATCTCTACTGTTATGATGATCAATAGATCCACAACACATGCCTACCATGTGGTGCATCTCATCCGGTGCATCAGCTGCCCCACAGCAACTATGTGGGTGAAAACAGACAATCACTATGCTCTCAAATGAACTCACACAGAAAATGGGGGGGGGGGGGAAACAAAAATACCCTATCAGCCATGGGTAAACACTTTTTACAAGCAATCACTCCATATCTGACCTCTCAGTCCTCTTCCTCAAAGGAAACTTGCATAACACCTTCAAAAGGTGAATCTGAGAATTTAAATTCATAACTCCGCTGGATACTAAAAACCACAGACTTAACAGAGACACTTGTTTGATGGCCCGTTAAAACAACTTGTAACCCTGCTGCCTACCAACTCTCCATTGTCTTACAATTGCATAGGATTTAATTGCCCACTTCATTTTAAGTGGTCTGCTAAAACTTGTGGACCCCATATGCTTAACAATCTGTCCCACTTTGTATTTGGCTTGAACACTGTAGTTTCTTTCTCCAAAGAGACCGTCAGAAGAGCTCTGTGAAGCCTGAAAGTTTGGCCCTTCCACCAACAGAAATTGGTCCAATAAAAGACATTACCTCACCCACCTTGTCTCTCCAGATAGATGGATAGAACTTGTATGCATCCAGAGCACTTTCGCCCGCCTTTTCCTGGACTTACAGAAGACTGGCCATATGATCTAGATGCACATGTGGCATGGGAAATTAAAGGACAGAGGAGATTCACTTAATCTCATCCACCCCTCAAATGGAAACTGTATTTACTAGTGTGTACAGCCTGATCCACACTGCAAAGCCTTCTTTAAGGGGGTTTCAGGGACATCTGCCCTTTCCTGGAGCCATGCAGACCGTAAGTCAGGTAGAACAGCAGAAGGGTCATGATAGTGCTAAGACATACAATTTGAGGTCAATTACTCCTGCTTCTTACACAGGTGGGTGTGCTGGGATGAGGGCAGCAGAACTACAATACTCTGACAGAAGAATTTGGAGAAAGTCCTGTGAGGGAAGTTAGTGAAGCTTTTCCTTCCCCAGATCCCTCTCTCAAGGGTTTTCCCATTGTTGGGGCATTTATCTTCTCACAACTAAGGCTTGTCTATGCTTGAAATGCTACAGTGACACAGCTGCAGCACTGCAGCTGTGCAACTGTAGTGTTTCAGTGTAGACACTACCTACACCGACAGGAGGGATTCTTCTTTTGGCGAAGGCAATCCATCTCTGTCTACACTGGAGGTTAGGTTGGTTTAGACACATCACTCAGGGGTGTGTATTTTTTACACTCCTGAGAAATGTCACTGGGTCAACCTAACTTTTTAGTATAGACCAGGTCTAAGATTTGAAGCCCAACACCTGATCTGTAGAAATATTCAAGAGACTGGGGGTTGGGGTGGGATCAGAAGTCAGGAAATTCAAAGACAAAACTCTCCCAAAAACTCTCAGAGTTTGACTTCAAGCATTCTTACAGGTAACAGAGGTTTTGAGGAACTGCAGATTTGGGAGCCTGATCCTAGAGATCTAGGATTATTTAGAAAAGGGGGACATGCACAAGTCCATGGGTCCAGATCTAATGCATCCAAGAGTGTTGAGGGAATTGGCTAATGTGATTGCAGAGCTACTGGCCATTTTCTTTGAAAACTCGTGGTTTTTGGGAGAGGTCCCGGACAGTTGGAAAAAGGCAAATATAGTGCCCATCTTTAAAAAAGGGAAGAAGGAGAATCCGGGAACTACAGGCCAGTCAGCCTCACCTCAGTCCCTGGAACAAACATGGAGCATGTCCTCAGGGAAACCATTCTGATGCACTTGGAGGAGAGGAAGGTGATCAGGAACATTCAACATGGATTCACCAATGGCGAGTCATGCTTCACCAACCCGACTGCCTTCTATGATGAGATGAGGGGAATGCAGTGGAAGTGATATATCTTGACTTTAGCAAAGCTTTTGATATGGTCTCCCACAGTATTCTTGCCAGCAAGTTAAAAAAGTATGGATTGGATGAATGGACTATAAGGTGGATAGAAAGCTGGCTAGATTGTTGGGCTCAATGGGTAGTGATCAACTGCTCAATATCTACTTGGCAGCTGGTATCAAGCTGAGTACCCCAGGGGTCGGTCCTGGGGCTGGTTTTGTTCAACATCTTTATTAAATGATCTGGATGATGGGATGGATTGCACCCTCAGCAAGTTCACAGATGACACTAAGCTGTGGGGAGAGGTAGATATGCTGGAGGTTAGGGACAGGGTCCAGAGTGACCTAGACAAATTGGAGGACTGGGCCATAAGAAATCTAATGAGGTTCAACAAGGACAAGTGCAGAGTCCTGCACTTAGAACGGAAGAATCCCATGCACCGCTGCAGACTAGGGACCGACTGGCTAAGCAGCATTTCTGCAGAAAAGGACCTGGGGATTACAGTGGACGAGAAGCTGGATACGAGTCAATAGTGTGCCCTTGTTGCCAAGAAGGCTAATGGCATATTGGGCTGTATTAGTAGGACCATTGCCAGCAGATCGAGGGAAGTGATTATTCCCCTCTATTTGGCACTGGTAACGCCACACCTGGAGTATTGCATCCAGTTTTGGGCCCCCCACTACAGAAATGATGTGGACAAATTGTAGAGAGTCCAGCGGAGGGCAACGAAAATGATCAGGGGGCTGGGGCACATGACGTATGAGGAGAGGCTGAGGGAACTGGGCTTGTTTAGTCTGCGAAGAGAAGAGTGAGGGGGGATTTGATAGCAGCCTTCAACTACCTGAAGGGGGGTTCCAAAGAGGATGGAGCTTGGCTGTTCTCAGTGGTGGCCCATGATAGAACAAGGAGCAATGGTCTCAAGTTGCAGTGGGGAAGGTCTAGATTCGATATTAGGAAACACTATTTCATTAGGAGGTTGGTGAGGCGCTGGAATGGGTTACCTAGAGAGGTGGTGGAATCTCCATCCTTAGCGGTTTTTAAAGCCCGGTTTGACAAAGCCCTGACTGGAATGATTTAGTTGGGTTGGTCCTGCTTTGAGCAGGGGGTTGGACTACATGACCTCCTGATGTCTCTTCCAACCCTAATCTTCTATGATTCTATGATCTCTGGGAGATGGAACACTCATTAGTGCTGAGACAGGAGCCATCTCACTTGCCCGCCTTCTTACCTGCAAATGGTTTCAAAAGGAGACATACTGTGCTTAGCTGGGTCATTCTGTAGAGGGAGAGCCAGAGAGAGGGAGTCACTCAGCTGCATAACCTGCCACCTGTATTTTCAGCGCAGAAATGAAGTAGGAAAGCAGGGGATGATATTGCAGTACTTCCCTTGCCCTTGCCCAACACTCTCCACTCTGCATATCTGCACCCCATCTTCCACACAGAAGGGTGGGATCTACAGATGGCTCCTTTCAGGACACATCACAGTCTGTATTAAACAATACACACACACAAGCCTGTGGAACTTTATTGCAAT
This sequence comes from Chelonia mydas, assembly GCF_015237465.2. Lineage (NCBI taxonomy): Eukaryota > Metazoa > Chordata > Testudines > Cheloniidae > Chelonia > Chelonia mydas. Next base: position 109,473,554 of record NC_057852.1, read on the forward strand.
GCTTACAAAATCCCTAGAACAATAAATCTTCTTGTTCTTCCTGATGGAGACAGATTCTAAGGTCATCAACTAGAAGGATCAGATGAGTCCCACATGAATGCTTTGGGCCAAAGTGGCATTGGTAATAAACAGGATTTTTTATTACATTTCCAAGCGCTCCATGACATGTGTTAAATTACTGTAAAGCTTCACAAAATTGCAGCTCAAAAGTATTGTACAATTGGATAGTTCCAATTTGTTTCCTTTGTTGTATTTCAGAACAGTACCTCAGCTTCTCTTGCAAGGAACTGGAAGAAAGGATTTAGTTTCCATTATTCAACAAATCGTTGTTTGATCAGATAGGCTCAATCTTCATTTTAAAGCTCTTTTGTACCTACAGCAGTACTACAGTGTCACTGTTGTAAGTTCAATAGATCTCTAAGTTTTGGATCTCTCCCGTAGAATACTGCAGTACTTTATCGTAAGGGGAATTAAAATTACATAGAACTTCACCTTTTACATCAATTTGGGCCTTGTCCTAGTCTCAGTGAACTCAAAGAGTCATAAATTCATAAGTTCTCTGGGCTATATGTTCAGTGGGGGTAGGAGTAGGCTTACAGAAGAGCCAAAACATGAGGTCCTAAACATGAGGTCCTTATTACTCAGCCCTTTTGACATGCAACTTCTGTTGAAGTCAATGTGAGTTTGCCCAGAGCAAGGGCTTCATGATCTGGTGCCTGATCCAAACCCCACTGAAATTTATGGAAGTCTTTTACCTGACTTTAATAGATATGTGGTCAGGCACTTGGTCCAGTTAGGTCACCTTTGATATTTGATATTTGAATACGATCTTTCAAGCCTGAGAATTTGCTGCAGGTTGTTTTGGGCCTGATCATACAATCCATTCTCAGGATAAACTCCCACTTTTTGCAATGAGAGTTCTGCCTGACTAAGGAATTCATGATTAGGGTCTATGAAAACAGATAAACCAATTTACTGGTGGCATGTGTGGGGAGTGTGGGGACAGCACCAAGGAAAGACATGGGACTTTTCTGTGGCATTTTTATTTCACTACTACTGGTGAAACTAGACACACTTTAAAATAAATAAATAAAATAAAGAGTCCCTTCTTCTAGCGAAGCAAATGTTTTCAAACTGCCTGAGCTGAGCTTGTCATTAAGTCCACTCATGCTATTCTTACATATTATACAACACTAGGACTGAGTTCAAAATTTGCATTTGCATTTGTGCATCTGTAATTAGGTGGCTAGAGGTGCAAGTGTAAATATCCAGATTTGAAGGTGGATATTTTGCACATGAAAACTCTGCCACAAAAAGGGAAGATGATTTAAACAATTTGACCCAATACCTTGACTAAACAAGGCAACTGCACATTGAGATACTTATAAATCTTCATAAGATAATTCATTTTCTCCATTTATTAATGCCAGACATCTTCCCCCACTCGCATATAGATAGGAAATAAATAGACCTCTTAGTCTGACCTCAGCTCGGTGATATAACTTGCTACCCCAGTTTGACTGAGCTATTTCCATATGATCCAGACACAAATACACAAGTTCTAGTCTAGTTGTTCATGATTTTCTAAGTTAATCACAGAGGAAAATAACCACTGTAATTTGTACTCAGAATAATAACTCAATAATTAAAGGTTAACACTTCAGGTCAATTAAAAGAAAGAGGCCTGAGCAAATTCCCACTGAGGGCTGCTGAAAATCTAATCTGACATGTTCACATTTATCTTAATCTCTTCAGCTTCAATGTTCTTTTGCAAGAGTAACTTGCACAACCTGCCAACCTAAAACATTCGCACCAGCAACTACACACCGCACAATAATAGCTCTAACTCAGGAACCAATCCATGCAACAAACCTTGGTGCCAACTCTGCCCACATATTTACACCAACGACACCATCACAGGACTTAACCAGATCAGCCACACCATCACCGGTTCATTCACCTGCATGTCCACCAATGTAATATACACCATCATGTGCCAGCAATGCCCCTCTGCTATGTATATCGGCCAAACTGGACAGTCCCTATGTAAAAGGATAAATGGACACAAATCAGATATTAGGAATGCCAATATACAAAAACCTGGAGGACACTTCAACCTCCCTGGACACACAATAGCAGATTTAAAGGTAGCCATCCTGCAGCAAAAAAACTTCAGGACCAGACTTCAAAGAGAAACTGCTGAGCTTCAGTTCATTTGCAAATTTGGCATCATCAGCTCAGGATTAAACAAAGACTGTGAATGGCTAACCAACTACAAAAGCAGTTTCTCCTCCCTTGGTGTTCACATCTCAACTGCTAGAAGAGGGCCTCATCCTCCCTGATTGAACGAACCTCATTATCCCTAGCCTGATTCTTGCTTGCATATTTATACCTGCCTCTGGAAATTTCCACTACATGCTTCCGACAAAGTGGGTATTTACCCATGAAAGCTTAAGCTCCAATATGTCTGTTAGTCTATAAGGTGCCACAGGACTCTTTGCCACTTGTACAAGTATATTACTCACTGAAATCGCTAGCGGACAGGAGTGGCTAACAGGGGAGTTTTGTGGGAAGCTCTCCAGGTAGGGTGACCAGAGGGCAAGTGTGAAAAATTGGGACGGGGATGGGGGGTAATAGATGCCTCTATCAGAAAAAGCCCCCAAAATCGGGACTGTCCCTATAAAATCGGGACATCTGGTCACCCTATCTCGAGGTGAAGATAGGGACTAGAACTCAACATTCTATAAATTTAAAAGCCAAAAACACCCCCTTGATATAAACAAAACAACAACAAAGGAACCAGCTGCAGGAATAAAAAGAGAATGCAGGCAGAAGACCAGGAACAGAGAGGGGGCTACCCAGTTTATTGCACCCAATGCAGCATATATGATTACCTGCCCTATCGGCAGGTGGCGTATGTGTGTATTCGGTGCAAGGAGCTCCTGGCCCTCAGGCACCATGTATGGGCTTTGGAGACCAGAGTGGCTGAACTGGAGGAGCTGAGGGAGACAGAGAGGTACACAGTAGACACAGTACTCAGTAGACGCAGTAGAATGGTCCCACCCCCGGTCTGACAGCCTCTATGCTGTTGAAGAGGATGAAAGTCTCAGGGAAGGAGAGCATCTAACTGGAGCAGAGGGAAACAATCCCATAGTTGGGACCCTCCTTCCAGATGATGTTGTGGTATCCTCTCTCACTGAGGATACCTCTCCGGGGGAGGGAACTCCAGCTATTAGAAAGAGACAAGTATAGTAATGAGCACTTTGATCATTAGAAACATAGATAGGTGGGTTTGCGATGACCGGGAGAACCGCATGGTGGCTTGCCTGCCTGGTGTGAAGGTTGCGGATCTCTTGAGACATCTAGATAGACTTATGTGTAGTGCTGGGGAGGAGCTGGTGGTCATGGTACATGTAGGTACCAATGACATAGGGAAGGATAGGAGAGAGTCCTGAAGGGCAAATTTAGGCTGCTAGGTAAGAGATTGAAGTCCAGGACCTCCATGATAGAATTCTCTGAGATGCTCCCAGTTCCACGCGCAGGGCCAGTTAGACAGGCAGAACTGCAGAGTATCAATGCATGGATGAGACGATGGTATAGGGAGGAGGGGTTTAGATTTATTAGGAACTGGGAAAACTTTTGGGAAAGGGGGAGCCTATACAGGAAGGATGAGCTCCACCTAAACCACAATGGAACCAGATTGCTGGCACTTAACATTAAAAAGGTCATAGAGCAGTTTTTAAGCTAAGGGCTGGGGGAAAGCCGGGAGGTGCAGAGGAGCAAGTGGTTCAGCCATCCCTTAGGGGAGGATTTATTAATAGAGAATCTCTGTCCTAGTGAGGATGAGAGGATGGAAAATGATAAAATACAGGCAGGGTCTGATCAGAAACAGTCAAATAAAAAAGAGCCCCATTCAATTACATCGTGTAATGGCAGACAGTTAAAGGAGACAAGTTTTTAAAGTGTTTATATACCAATGCTAGAAGTCTAAATAATAAAATGGGTGAACTAGAGTGCCTCGTATTAAATGAGGATATTTATATAATAGGCATCACAGAAACCTGGTGGAATGAGGATACAGTAATGGGATACAGTAATACCAGGGTACAAAATACATCAGAAGGACAGAACAGGTCGTGCTAGTGGGGGAGTGGCGTTATATGTGAAAGAAAGCATAGTATCAAATGAAGTAAAAATCATAAATGATTCAAACTGTACCATAGAAACTCTATGGATAGAAATTCCATGCTTTAATAGTAAGAATATAGATGTAGGGATATATTACTGACCACCTGACCAGAATGGTGATAGTGACTGTGAAATGCTCAGGGAGATTAGAGAGCTATTAAAATAAAAAGCTCAATAATAATAATGGAGGATTTCAATTATCCGCATATTGACTAGGTACATGTAACAGGACGGGATGCAGAGATAAAGTTTCCTGACACCTTAAATGAGTGCTTCTTGGAGCAGCTGGTCCTGGAACCCACCAAGGGAGAGGCCATTCTTGATTTAGTCCTAAATGGAGCACAGGATCTGGTCCAAGAGGTGAATATAGCTGGTCCACTTGGTAATAGTGACCATAATATAATTAAATGTAATATCCCTGTGGCAGGAAAAACACCACAGCGGCCCAACACTGTAGTATTTAATTTCAGAAAGGGGAACTACACAAAAATGAGGAGGTTAGTTAAACAGAAATTAAAGGGTACAGTGCCAAAAGTGAAATCTCTGCAAGCTGCCTGGAAACTTTTTAAAGACACCATAATAGAGGCTCAACTTAAATGTATACCCCAAATTTAAAAACATAGTAAGAGAACCAAAAAAGAGCTACCGGGGCTAAACAACAAAGTAAAAGAAGCAATGAGAGGCGAAAAGGCATCCTTTAAAGAGTGGAAGTTAAATCCTCGTGAGGAAAATAGAAAGGAGCATAAACACTGGAAAATGAAGTTCAAAAATACAATTAGAAAGGCCAAAAAAGAATTTGATGAACAGTTAGCCAAAGACTCAAAAAGTAATAGCATTTTTTAAAGTACATCAGAAGCAGAAAGCCTGCTGAACAACCAGTGGGGCCACTGGACGATCGCGGTGCTAAAGCAGCACTCAAGGATGATAAGGCCATTGTGGAGAAACTAAATTAATTCTTTGCATTGGTCTTCACAGCTGCGGGTGTGAGGGAGATTCCCAAACCTGAGCCATTCTTTTTAGGTGACAGATCTGAGGAACTGTCCCAGATTGAGGGATCCTTAGAGGAGGTTTTCGAACAAATTGATAAATTAAACAGCAATAAGTCACCAGGACCAGATGCTATTCACCCAAGAGTTCAGAAGGAACTCAAATGTGAAATTGCAGAACTACTAACTGTAGTCCGTAACCTATCATTTAAATCAGCTGCTGTATCAGATGACTGGAGGATAGCTAATGTGACACCAATTTTTAAAAAGGACTCCAGAGGTGATCCCGGCAATTACAGGCCTGTAAACCTGACTTCAGTTCTGGGCAAACTGGTTGAACTATAATAAAGAATAATATTTTCAGACATATAAATGAACATAATTTGTTGAGGAAGAGTGAACATGGTTTTAGTAAAGGGAAATCATGCCTCATCAATCTACTAGAATTCTTTGAGGGGTTCAACAAGCAAGGGGATCCAGTGGATATAATGTGCTTAGATTTTCAGAAAGCCCACACCAAAGGCTCTTATGCAAAATAAGCTGCCACGGAATAAGAGGGAAGGTGCTCTCATGGATTAGTAACCGGTTGAAAGATAGGAAGCAAAGGGTTGGTATAAATGGTCAGTTTTCAGAATGGAGAGAGGTAAATAGTGGTGTCCCCCAGGGGTCTGTTCTAGGACCAGTCCTATTCAACATGTTCATAAATGATCTGGAAAAAGGGGTAAACAGTGAGGTGGCAAAATTTGCAGATGATACAAAATTACTAAAGATAGTTAAGACCCAGGCAGACTGTGAAGAGCTACAAAAGGATCTCTCAAAACTGGGTGACTGGGCAACAAAATGGCAGATGAAATTTAATGTTGATAAATGCAAAGTAATGCACATTGGAAAGCATAATCCCAACTATACATATAAAAGGATGGTATCTAAATTAGCTGTTACCACTCAAGAAGGAGATCTTGGAGTCATCGTGGATGCTTCTCTGAAAACATCCACTCAATGTGAAGCGGCAGTCAAAAAAGCAAACAGAGTGCTGGGAATAATTAAGAAAGGGATAGATAATAGGACAGAAAATATCATGTTGCCTCTATATAAATCCATGGTATGCCCACATCTTGAATACTGTGTGCAGATGTGGTCGCCCCGTCTCAAAAAAGCTATATTGGAATTGGAAAAGGTTCAGAAAAGGGCAACAAAAATGATTAGGGGTATGGAACAGCTTCCGTATGAGGAGAGATTAATAAGACTGGGACTTTTCAGCTTGGAAAAGAGATGGCTAAGGGGAGATATGATTGAGGGCTATAAAATCATGACTGGTGTAGATAAAGTAGATAAAGAAGTGTTGTTTACTACTTCTCATAACACAAGAATGCGGGGTCACTAAATGAAATTAATAGGCAGCAGGTTTAAAACAAATAAAAGGAAGTATTTCTTCACACAATGCACAGTCAACCTGTGGAATTCCTTGCCAGAGGATGTTGTGAAGGCCAACACCATAACAAAGTTCAAAAAAGAACTAGATAAATTCATGGAGGATAGGTCCATCAATGGCTATTAGTCAGGATGTGCAGGAATGGTGTCTCTAGCCTCTGTTTGCCAGAAGCTGGGAATGAGCGACAGGGGATGGCTCACTTGATGATTACCTGTCCTGTTCATTCTCTGTGGGGCACCTGGCACTGGCCACTGTCGGAAGACAGAATACTGGGCTAGATGGACCTTTGGTCTGACCCAGTAGGGCCATTCTTATGTTCGAAATGTTAACTATAAATGGAATTTTAAATTCCACAAAAGTATTCTCTAGTGTAACTCCACTAAAATCAATGGGAGCTTCACTGGGATGTAGTTTTAGTCCAAGCTATTCTCTTAATAAAAATGTAACTCTTCAAGATAACTTTATACAAAATTGAATCTTTTCCCACTGAAAAGAGAAATGTATGGCACAACAGTAAACCAAATTTTTTCCCTACTGTTACTCACACCTTCTTGTCAATTGTTTGAAGTGGGCCATTCTGATTATCACTACAAAAGTTTTTTTTCTCCTGCTGATAATAGCCCACTTTAATTGATTAGTCTCGTTAGAGTTGCTATGGCAACCCCCATTTTTTTCATGTTCTCTGTATAAATATATCTTCCGACTGTATTTTCCACTGAATGCATCTGATGAAATGGGTTTTAGCCCACAAAAGCTTATGCCCAAATACATTTGTTAGTCTCTAAGGTGCCACAAGTAAGCCTCATTCTTTTTAGTGAATTCAATGTCATTTATATCTGAATAATAATCTGTGTGGCTACTTTTCATTTGATTTTATCAGAGTTGCAGACATGAATTTATGGTCATTTTTAGACACCAGTACGGGGGGCGGGGGTGATAATTTTTCCATTATGATTTTATAGCATAGTTATTAAAATACACCCATATCATATTTTTCATCTTCTGCACAAATATTTGCCAATTAATTATTACTTTGTGAGGTATCATCCTTGTTTAATTTTTAATACAATGGCTTTTCATAACCATGAAAATTGTGTTTCCTTGGTTATATCCATCAGAATATAGCTGTACAAATCAGGGGAAAGTTGAGGCACTTGACACTCAAAGGGTCAAGGTCATGCAAATGGATTCTACGCCCATAGCTTCTCAACAAAGCACCTAATTGGAGCACTCAAGGGATAGTGACAGTTGTAGCCCTATTGTAGGCTGAAAAGAGATGTTTAATAGAGTGAAAATATTAATTTGGGGAAAGCGTAAAGAATACAGTTGTGATATGATGGAAGAATGGGAACCGGAAGGAGAAAGAAGACCTTGAAATGAGGTCTGAATTTCTGAACATTTTGGGCCTCCAAGGTTCACCCATCAGTGTGTTTTAGGATAAGGAATCTGTAGTGCATACTATGGCTTTGCCAGTCAACTTTCACTTTTCTTGCAAGCTCAGTTTAAACCCTCTATAGCAGGTGAGGCATATCCTCACTTTCCCCCCAATAAGCACCAAAATCACTGCTTTGTATTATGATTGTTTGAAGTTTGGAGCAGTTTCATATGTTCGAGATATACATAGCTATTTATATGCACAGCCTATTTCATTTAGATAAGGTAATCAATGACTTCTTTCATAGAAGGGATATCAGATTACCAGGACAAGATAGATTTTCTCATAAATTTTCTTGAAGGCAAATATTGCTGACAATTTCTTTTTAAATCAGGCTCCAACTTTTGTTTTCTTAAAAATGCAATGAAAGTAAATAAAAATATATTAATAAACCTTTCCCAACAGCAAATGCTCACTTCAGGCTAGGTTTTCAAAGGTCATCTGTGTCTAGGTTTTCCACTAAATAGGGCTCTTATATCCTTTCATATATAATTTGCACCTATGAAGCATTTTAACAGGAGAGCACAACAGGGGGACGACTATGTGAGCGGAACCAGATTAAAATTGCACTTCCTTGGATGGAAGAGCTCAGGAAAAAAGTGCCCTTTGGTGCAATTATTAAGCTTCTTCTTAAGGGGTTTTGGACTTTCCAAAGAGTTTGTCACAGTATTTCTCTACTACCAGTCTGTAGTGGTAAGCAGCTCACAGTTGTTTGCTGTACTATATTGCTCATTAGGCCCTTGTTTCAAGAAGCAGAGAGAGGCAAACAGGCACTTCCTCTCACTTTGCAAAAGGGCTTTGGTGGATTTGTTTAGAGTCCGCTCTTTGATGGTACAGAAATGGCTGGAAGGTGCAGTTTGCAGTCCTTATCATAATGGGGTGGTGCTGTCTATGCTGCCATATTCAGACTGGGAAAATAAAAGCAGTGGTACTCTCCCAAACTCTGCCCACAAGGTTCTACTCACAGCAGATTGTACTAATCTCCCAAATAGATAGTGTGTGTTCTCTGCTAGGTTCCAGTCTCGTGTCATCTGGGGTGTGGTTGTGGGGCTCCTGCCTCCTTCCTGGGAGAGGGAGCAGGGAAAAAATAAGTGGTAGTACTCTGCTGAGCTCCATGCATTTGTGATGTCAGACTGAGCTGGCATTCACAGCAGATTGTGCAAATCTTTATTATATGATCATCCCTGCCCCTCTTGCATGCTTTGATCAGCTGTGAAATAGTCAATAATACTGCTGTGTCTGCAACCTCCACTGGGAGTTTGCCAGCTCCCAGAATGCCAGACTGAGCTTCGAGAGCAGTGGTATTCAGTTACATTTTCTGGTGGGTCGAGGCAGTGTTCAAATCTTGGTGGGCCAATGGCACGACTACTTTACCTAACAGTGGGGATTGGCAACCTCTGGCACACATACAAAAGATGGCACCTTGGCAGATTTTGAATGGCATGCAGACTGCTAGTCTAACTGTGGGCACGTTTTGGGATGCATTTCACTTAGTTTCCCTTTGTTTGCCATTGTGCCATGTACAGGTGAAGTCTGAATTTCAACTAACCAAAAATCCTGATGATCTGAATGAGCAGCGTGTCCCTCATGCTATTTTGGGTAATGAGGAGCTTTGGTCCCCAAGGGTTGAAAGAGGGAGGGGAAATAGGTACAGGGGACAGGAGCCTCCTTAGTACTGCTTGAGTGGTGGGAGCAAGGAAGAAGATGGGGTAGTGGGGAAACTGGGAGAGGCCCACAGGAGAAGGGGTGACTCTCCCACACTCTGCCCAATCCCTGCTTCCCCTTGCCTGTGCCTGGCTCCTGCTCCCAACTGGTGGCTCCACTGTAGGAATGGACAAGCTACCCGGCTATGGCTCTGCCCTGGGCTCCCCTTCCCAGTCCCAACTGCAGCATCCCCACAGTGACCTGCCTCAGAGTGCCTCCCTGCCTGGGACTGGCACCTGTTGGCTTGGATACTGCTCTGCAGCTAGAAAGGGGCTGCCTGGCAGTAGAATGCAGGGGTGGAGCTGCTGGGCACTTGGTGTGGAGCCAGAGCCAGGCTGCCCTTACAGTGGAAACTCCAGCAGGGAGTAGAAGGAACAGCTGATGCCTGGTAGGCCCAATGGAAGGCCATTGTGGGCTGCCAATGGAAGAACACTGTTCTAGGAGGCTCTACCCAAGGGGCTACAACGGTCATGGCTGCCAGAGCCTCTGACACCATTTCTCAGCATGCCTGGAGGAGGGGTGCAGACAGAATGGACTAAACTCCTGCTGAGGCCAATAGGGAGGCTTCTGCTTGGGGTAATGTGGTAGGGTTGCCAATTTTGGTTGGATGTATTCCTGGAGGTTTCATCATATGATGATCTCTAATTCAAGATGAGTCTTTAATTCATGGAGACTCCAGGACAATCCTGGAGGGTTGGAAACCCTATGATCTGGGCAAGATATTGACTGGACCAATGATGAGCTGGGGGTGGGAGAGGAGAGCCTGACTCAGAGACAAAAGACAAGTTTCAGTTTTGAGCTAGGGAGCTGAGAGAAGTGGAACAGCTGAGGGAGTCCCTGATTAACTCCACTCCCCACAAAGGGTGTCTTTGAACTGCTGTGGGATCTAGTGCGTGGGTCAGGCTCTTCCAGCCCTGCAAAGACCAGCATCCAGAGTGGCAGAGATCTGACCTAATGAGGTCTCCTGAGAGCCAGCCACGACCTCCACAGGACTTCAGACCAGCAAGCTAGGAAAGGATGCTGCCCCACTCAGAGGCGAAGACACAGGAAGGGAACCGTTCTGGTTTAAAGAAAAGGAGGACTTGTGGCACCTTAGAGACTAACAAATTTATTTGAGCATAAGCTTTCGTGAGCTACAGCTCACTTCACCTTCTGGTTTAAGATGACCAACATTCACAGAACAGTAACACTTGCCTCCAGACTCATTTTCAGTATGCCATCTTCCTGGGAAAATGCCAGGGAGGGAGCTTGGGGTTGGAAAAAATGTGGGAGGTGAGGAATAGGTTGGTTCGTTAATGTTTAGTACTTATTAGTTAACCCTAATCCTGTCCTTCCCCAGATCCTATTTTCCGACTCCCAATGTAGTTCCCCTTTGTTACATCATTGTTTTTGAGTGTGTCATTTCTTTGCTGGGGTTTGTATTGATGTACTTTATTGTTTCTTACGTAGTGGGTTTCATACTGTTGTCTTGTGTGTAGCACAACACACCTTGAGTTTTGGGCACAGAGAGGAGTCACTTTGTGTGAAGGCATCAGAAAAAGAACCCAGGACCCAACCCAAGCAAGGAGAGGGAAGAAGCTACCCTACGTAGCAAGCACTGGGGAGAAGGCTTGAGCCACAACTCGGGCTGGGGAAGGGAAGGTGCTACATGTCTTTTATGCTTTGCACTACATGCTTAAGTTGAAGGAACCACATAGGCACTTGGGTCCAAATAACTGTGTTTACTAAACACATACAGCACACAAGGCATAGCTACACATATACTCTGCAGCTTTGGCAGGGTTCTTGTGGCTTCAGAAAGGCAGAAGACAGTGAGGGCTATTAGAAAGCTTACACATTATTTAAGGAGATACTACCCAACTCCTATACACTACAAATACTGACAGTTTAATCAGCATGGGGCATTGGAGTTAACACCACATACAGATAGATGTATGTACTTCATACCTCAAACCTATTGTTTCAGGCTGTTTACAAACTCAGGGAGACTTCACTGTATCTGTTCACACCCAGTTCACATTTTTTAAAAGTTTAATTAAAAAACCTCATAAGTGGTAGAAACATTTATTTCTTTAAATGAAAGCTGAGAGACTAAAGAACAAGATGGGAGTCTCAATTTGCCAACCCATTATGACCCAGTTCAAGCCGTGGCGATAGTAAATCTCAGATTTCTTTGATTTGGGTATATCTATGATATTATCAACATGTGCATTTAAAGGGGTATATTATTCTCACACTTTGGACAATATCTGATTGAAGTCCTTTGTGAAGAAGCATATAACCTTCATGTTACTAAGAAGGATATTTTAAAGGTACTACTGACTGCATTACTCTATTTTAATATGGCTCTCCAGCCTATACGAAAGCTGCATGACTCCTTAAGGCCTGTGAAGGATGTTTGGTACTGAGGAAATTCACAGGAGTGATAATTGCATCTATATGAATTGGGGGAAATACCACTATTTTCTCAGCAGGCTTGGAAACCTGTACTTCTACAGCACTCATGGATTCTTCCAAATACAAACCAGTTCCCTAGACAGTAGGTTACAACTAATATCATTAGCTCTTCTCCTCTACAGTCCAGGGACAAAATTTTGTAAACCTCGTATCTAAAATTTGTCTTCTAAATCCATACACAGGGAATTTAAACAAGAGACTTGATTTTTCAGAGGAAGCAACTACCCACTTCATAACATGAAATAAGTACCTCTGAAAACCAGGGCAATTTTATTTAGGTCCTTAAATATGGGTCTAATTTAAGGCACCCAGGTTTGAACATTTTGGAAGCCTTTACCTCATGGAGCTAATCATGTGTTAAATATATAGTCTCCTTGGCTCTGATCCTATATCAAAGGAATAAATGGGAGCCTTACCAACAACTTCAATGGGAGCAGGCCCAAAGCCTTTGAGATTAGTAATGGAGGTAACTGTTGTGTGTGTCTATATGTTTTGACTTCTCCAGTCTTGAACCTTCTGAAGTTTCAAATTTAGGCCTCTCTTTGCACTGGGAGATAATTATTCTCAGATCCATGTCAAATATTCTTCCTGTAGGACTGTTATCATGGAAACATGGAAATTGTGCTATATTTACTATTCTCTTTATACTGTTGCACAGTGGGAGGGGAGCAAAATAGCTACACATGGAGGCTATTTTTTCGATAGGCATAGTGGCAACAGCTTATTGAAGTCGCAAGTGCTGTTCCTGATATAAAAGTTATCAGCTACCACTTGGAACCCTTTGTGTTTGTAGGTGGCTGTGCTCCAAGTGCTTGCTCTGGAGAATTTTTGAAGGAAGCTGGCACACTACCCTTTGGAACTCTGGCAAGGGAGGACTCTGCACAGTGGCACTGGTCAAAACAGGACTTGCCTCACACTGTAGTACTGCAGTTGGAGACCTGGCTTTGAGAAGACTTTAATTATCTGACTGACACTGACTGGAAGAAGATCAAAATCAAAGTTAACTGTTTTCTATGTGAAATTTTACAGAGCCATGTCTCTGTTGCGTAAGTTGGCAAAAAAAGGTCTTGTCATTCCCACAGTGGTCCACAGAGCATCCTGTAAATTAGCTTAGAAGGCTGCTTTGGCCCTCCAGCCAAAGCAAACTTCTCCTTTTCTAGAATCGACAAGAATCCAACACAAAATCCTAAACCAAATAAACAGTCTTTCCTCTTGGGACTTCCCATCTCCCCTTAGTCAAATGTTATCATGGTCATTCACTCACAAACTTCAAGGTAGCATAGCTTAGGCACTGGGGAGCCCAATCCCACCCTCTACCACAGACTATGCAGAGGAGCAGCCACCCAGTCTGGCCTCTGCTCTGCTTTCTTATCCAGAAGCTACTTCCTACCACAGTATCTTGCAGGTCTCTTCCCTTGGATGCATCAAGGCATCTCACAAGCACAGCCTGCTCTCTCCAATCCTCTTTTCTCATTAAACCACCAGGAGCTTTAAATATTCCTGCTCCTCAGTCACGTGACCCTTCTCAGTCAGGTCTCATAAACACTGAAAATACCAAGGAAGAAACAAATGGGCCTGGGCCTGCACTCTTCTTAAAGATACAGCTCACTGTAGGATATTGCCAATGAATTCTGGTACTCAGAATTATGTGCTGTTGCCACATCTGATCATTACAAACTCTAATTTCTCTCTCTCTAGAAAATTTAGAATATGTGCGTGTGTTTTTCTGAGTTGAAAGCTGAATTAAATCTGATAGGAGAAGAAAGCAAATAGCAGCATTCTTAAATAATTTTTTTAAAAATGCTGTATCACATACATCAGCTGCTTTTGTTATCTAGATAGGGAAATGAGACATCATTACATGTCTGTCTTCTCTGTGCTATTGAAAAGCACTTGTGGATAATTTATGAGACACTTTAATAACCTATACAGGTAATCATGGTAATCTTATGGTTATTGATTTCCCTTGGTCTTTATACAAACCCTTACATCTTCTATTGTTTTGTCAAGATTGCAACTTTGCAGAGAGGTAAAATTTTGCTATGTGAAGTGTGCATACTATTGTACTCCTTAAATTTCTATCAAAGTCCATGCTATAATTATATAAATTACCTCAGGGTTCAAAGCATATTTTGCAAGGATTCTGTCTAGCTGTCAAAACCTTTACTGCTACACATAAAAAATATGGAATTATATCTGCTAGGTTGCGGCACTTAAGGAGCATCAGGAGTGTGTGTTCATTAAATTTGCTACATCAAATATTCATTATTTATAAATTCTTACCTCATTTTCTGCCAATGATATTCCTTTAAGTCCTAACAGTGTCAGACCTCTATTCTTCCCTTTCTTCTCCTTTGGATCTTTGCATATTTTGATGGAAAAGATGGTAGGTTCTACCTTGCTTCTAGATTGTGCTGTTCACCCTCTTTCCTTCTGTAAAAATGCCCCCTTCTTGCATGGAGGGCAATATCTTAAGGGCAGTTTAAAACACTAGGTGGGGCAGTATGGATGTGAAAGATGAAGATGATGATGAAGGGTCTACTCATGAGTTATATCAGTGCTTGCTTCATGGGAAAGTTAGGTGTTAGTAGAAAGCAGTCCTGGGCTGTATATTACTGTGCATTGAATTAAGGCATTATAACATTTACACAACGAGGAAAACTGTGGTGAATTTAGCATATTATGTACAGTACAATTAATTGCTGGCCAGTGTCCCATTGCAAATCTCCTATTAACTTCTCCGGTATTGAAACCACAGCATTTTAAAAAGAATCTAGGAAACTACCTTGGGGTTCAATTATTACTGATGATTTATATTACAGTATGACCTAGAAGTCCCAGCAAAGATAATTCAAAGAGCCCCTTCACGTTAGGTGCTGTACATACTCATAGAAAGAAAGCGTTCCCACATCAATGATCTTTCGATCTAAATAGACCAGACTGGTAAAGGGTGGGTGACAATATCCTCTACCTCATAAAAACATTTTCTGATATCTTGAAACTCAGGTGCAGATTAATGGGTTGGTCTCTGGACATCAGTGGAGCTATGCCATCTGATTTACACCAGCTGATGACCTGGAGCATATGTCTACTCTTCTTTGACATAGCTTAAAAAGATCTCTCAGGGCATCTCTTGAAGGCACATTTAAAAGAACATCTATTACTAGCAGATTTGTTTGCTCCTTACTGGCCAGCACACAGGGAGTGTTTGACTTACAGTTTCAGCACCGCGGGATCTCCTTGTTTTAAGATTATGACAAGGCAGGGAATTTGCATTACTATGGTTCAGATTTGAACATTCATTAAAAGTTTCTGACTGTATCATAAGGGGGTTGTGGTCACAGATGTGGAACTGGAGCATTTGTTTGGAAAAGAAGTCTGAGACAATTTGATGGGGAGCTAAGCCAGGCAGTAGGAAGCACTGAAGAGAGTGGTGTGGCACTCACCCAGGATGTGAGAGGACTGGGCTTGATTTTCACTCTGGTTGATGTGAAACTAGGATTTGAATTTGGGTCCCCCCCAGCTGAGTGCCTTAATCACTGGACTATTGCTATTCTGGGGTGGGTGTCTCTAATAGAATCATAGAATTAGAAGGGACTGCAAAGGTCATCTCATCTAATCCCCTGCCAAGATGCAGGATTTGTTGTGTCTAAACCATCCAAGCCAGAGGTACAGGTCACAGAACACAATAATTTTAAATCATTTTGATTTAATAAGAAAAATGACATTATAATATCTACTGATTACTGCAACAGTGGTATTGATGCAGTAATAGGTAATGTTAAAGACGAGAGTTAAGACTGAGGTAGTTATCTCTGTGAGTCTTTAATCACATACTGTTTTTTCCACAGGACCCTTCCTCATTCAGTGCACAGGAAATGATGGATGGTGCTAACTTACTGAGCAGCTAGTCAATATTTTGTTTTCTCTTTATTGTTCTATGTGTGGCCCTATGCCTTATTTACTACACACTGTTCAATCCCTGCTCTGAAGAGAGAATTATTAATTTTGCTATTGGCTTTCGATCGTGCTCATCACTATAACCCGAGTGCTTCACAAACATTCATTATTTTATCTCCACAGCACCCCAGTGATATGAGGGATGGTATTATCCCCATTTTACAGATGGGAAGCTGAGGCACAGAGCGATTAAGGACAAAAGTAGCCACTAATTTTGGAAGCCCAATTTGAGACATCTAGGATATGATTTTTCAGAGTACTTAGCATCATGTCTTGATATGTTCAAAGCACAGCTCCCATTGACTTCAGTTGTTGTTATGAATGCTCAGAACTTCTGCAGATTAGACTCCAGGATCTCAGTCAGGAAATGAGGAAGAGAGATAGTGACTTTCTGTGAAAAGTTTGGTTTAAGTGACTTATCCAGTATCACATAGAAACCCTGTAGTAGAAGCAAGGATAGAATCCAGTTCTCCAGGGCAGCATTCACCTACTTTACACATGAGAACATCTCTCTCTTCCTGCAATCCCATGACTCATTTACTACACACCTTCCAAATTCTACAAAAATGAAGCAGGGATCCTACAGATAATCCTCTTTTTCGTTACACGATGCTGATTCATCCCCAGAGCAGGTCCATCCCTGAACGAGGTTGGGGTCTTGTGGAAAAAAATAGCATGGGATCATATAAGTAAAGACTGTATCATAATGCATGCCCACAACGATGTTGAATTAAAGTTGCACACATAACTTTAATTCCATCATTTCCTAATTTTTGCTCAACTTTGCAACCTTAATAATGTTCTTTTACAGTTGTCTTTTTGTCAATTTCTCAGTTTAAAAAAAAAAGAAGAAAATGAAACAACCAAATTCCATTATGTGGCATGACATTGACATCCAGGGCCATGAGACACTTTGCCAGAGGGTTTCATAGATTTTTGCTGACAGCAAAAGATGAGGCTCAGTCTTGGGTACCATTCCTGACTCTGAAGGGGAATGTGCTTTAGTCTGCACAGACTCTTCTGGCCTTCCTTCTTCAATCTGTCTTTTCCCAGCTCCTGTCTATTCTATTTCTGGCTCCTCATCTTCTAGCCCCATTCCCCTTATGTCTCTATTTCATAATGTTCTCATCCCAGTCCCACTGTCTCCTCTGGACTCTCTGTCCCAGTCCTTCCCCCCGGCCCATCATCAGTCTCAGTCTCCCTCCCCTGGTCATATTCCCAGTCTTCTTGCTTAGTCAGATCTAGTTTCCCCTCCTAGCTCCTCATCTGAGCTGTCTTTTCCCTTCCCAGCCATGCCCACTGGTTTGTTCTCAGAAATCGGAAAACTGTTTTGGCTGAAATTTTCCTGAAAAGTTCAGCTTGAAGCAGACACCCAGCATGGAAAATTTCGGCCTGAAGAGTTAAAATTTGGCAGTTATAAACAAGTGGAAACAGGATCTTATAATGGGAAATAGGAAATTTCAGGCAAGTGTAATAATAAATAGGCAGTGCTATACAGTTCTTTTGTAACAGCCCACTTCATTTCAATATGCAAAAGAGTGTATGAGGCCGTTTTTAATGGCTTAACAGAAGAATGGTTCAAAGTTAACTGCACAGTCTTCAGTTTATCTGTCTCTGATTACAAGGTTGAGTTGACCTTTCTGGGATCTAGAGGACTAAGTAATTCAAACTCAGTGCTTAGATGGCTAAACAATCTTCTCTGGCTATGAAAGTTAATATAGACTGGGTTAATCTGTGGAATTAAAGGATTACAAAATGAAGCCTATAGGTTTGTTCTTGTGGGATGTTGTTCTGAGCAGTTAACAGTGTATCACTCCCAAAACTGCTCAGTGTATATTGTTGTTAAGGGTTTTGCTGCATTATTTAGCCACATTGTTGTGTCTATGTTTTCTGTGCCACATTAATAATATGGGGAAATCACATGGACACAGCTCAGTTACAAACAATCATCTTTACTAACTATATACAGGTATACAGGCCTAGCTACACATGTACACTGCTGCTCGAGCAGGGTTCTGGAGGGTAGGCCTGTATATTTGTATATGATTAGTAAACACATTTGGAATCCAACTGTGCCTCTGTGGTTTCCCCATGTTCTCAGTGTTGCGTAGCGAGCAAGGACAAAACACACACCATCATAACTTTTAGCTTGTGTCCTATACATGTCATCATAACACTGATATCTTAGGTACTGCTCCTTGCTGGCTGAGAAAATGTATGATTAGTATCAGATCATGTCCCTGCAGTATACTTGCAGAAAGCTATCACAAAATGCCCAACATTAGGAAAGGGGTTTTCAATCTTTTTCTTTCTGAGCCCCTCCCCCTCTCCCCATGCTATAAAAACTCCACAGCCCACCTGTGCCACAACTGTTTTTCTGCAGGTAAAAGGCAGGGCCAGTGTTAGGGGGTAGCAAGTAGGGCAATTGTCCAGGGTCCCATGCCACAGGAGGCCCTGTGAAGCTAAGTTCCTCAGGCTTTTGCTTCAGTCCTGGGTGGCGATGCTTAGAACCCCAGGCTTCAGCCTCATGCCATGGGGCTTTGGCTTTCTGCCCTGGACCACAAAGTCTAATGCCAGCCCTGCTCAGTGGACACCATGAAACCTGCTTGGGGCTCCCCAGTAGGCCCTGGACCCCTGGTTGAGAACCACTGCATTATACCTCTGGAGAGATTATCCTATTTGAGTTCACTGCTTATTAAAAAGCTCAAGGACTACAAACAAAGAAAAACTACTTGGCTTAATGCCTATCTATATTAACAAGTTTAGTGTACTAGCATGATGTTTTGTTTACTGTTAAATCACTGTTTCCTGTCTTACTATAGCTATACATAATAAAATAAAAATAGAGAGGAATGTTTTTCAGACACAGTTTGGTTTTCAATATATTATAATCTGGACAGAGCAATGGTTTAATACTCTTTAGTTTCTTTTTCCAGCAACTTCTATCCAATAACTTGGATTTACTTTCTCTGCCCCACTGGGCACAGGAGGAACTCTCACTTGGTATAAAGCTGGCTCCAATGTTAAATACCCCCTGGTGTAAGTGGACATGTAGGGGATATGAATTTATGGACAATAATAAACTATCACAAATTAAATCAGCCCTTAAATGACTCTGTACCCAGGATTGCACCCCAAACAGACTTATTAGTAGTGCAACATATAAGCATGCCTTAGCATCAGCTAGTTAATTCCTGAAGTTGCTCACATCACCAGTATCCCTATAATACAGGGTGTGCCTGGATCCATTGCTGGAGAGATTTAATAGCTCCCTGTCAATGTCTTTTGGTGTGGTCTTTCAAAGGGCCCCAGCTTCTCCTGGCTGACCCTCCTTAGCTTGTCTTTGATCAGGTCAATACCTGGACTTTCACCTCTAATAAGCAGTCCCAATAATTTTAGGGCTTGCAATCAGCTTCGGTCCCTTGGTTACGTTCTTGTAGGCAGCCTGGTGCAGAGCTGTCTCCCCTTGAGCGTCCTAAACCTTTCTGCCTCTTTTCCTTCTGTGTACTCCCTCTTTTATAGCAGGTCTCGTCTCCCCCATTAGTTGTACCTGTGGGTGCCTATGTCCTTGATTGGCAGCTCTAGCAGCTGCAAGGGGATGTAACCAGGGTGCTTGGTTGTAAGCAGGAGAGGTTTCCTTCTCCCCACTGTCTAAGCTCAATATGCGGTTTGTAGACCCATTATACTTCCCTAGGAAGGGCTAATGCCAACTACCCATATGAACACTGCAGCCCACGCTTAGCTCAAGATGCCACTGTTGATATTGTCAATGAACATAAGAATGGAAAAGAGACATGACATAGCAGTAGGAAAAAAGCTCATTTTAACAGTCTACCCAGTTGAGTTACAAGAAAGCCCCAAACAGAAGCTTACAAGAAACACAAGCAGCTCTCTAGGCTTCTGTTTAGCTGCTTGTGCTCAGAAAAAATATTCTGAACACATGCCTCAAAAAGCGTACCCTACCGTAAATGTACAGTCCACATAAAGAAAAGGAGTACTCGTGGCACCTTAGAGACTAACCAATTTATTTGAGCATAAGCTTTCGTGAGCTACAGCTCACTGAGCTGTAGCTCATGCTCAAATAAATTGGTTAGTCTCTAAGGTGCCACGAGTACTCCTTTTCTTTTTGCGAATACAGACTAACACGGCTGCTACTCTGAAACCAGTCCACATAAAAGGGCTCAGATTCATTACATGGTCTAGAGGTGTTAGGTGGTTGGCAAAACTGTCATCCCTTACCTTCCTTTCTTGTGAAAAATTATTGAGAAGATGATGTCAGGCAACATCCAACAGCATCTGACTTCTTGCAGTCTGTTTATGCTCTGTCAATCAAGCCATGGATCTAGATATAGGACAGAGACAATGCTGCTTGTACAGGTGGATAATTTCTTCACGCTACTGGATATAGATCAGACATCCATGCTGGTATTTTTATATCTATTGTCAGTCTTCAATCACATTGATCATGCTGTGCTCGTAGATGATGATGTTTGTGGCAGGGTGGATAGAAATACTTTAAGAAAGCTTCGTTCAGTTTCTATGGGAGATGTCCTCTCCCAAATGTACTGATATTTGGAATCCTACAGGACTCATTTTCTCAATTCCTTTGTCCAATGTGAAACCCTAAGGAAGAATACAAGATGTTACAATCTGCAGGGTTGTCAAAATGTGAGGTTACTACACCGCCCCTTGGAGCCCAGACAGTGCTGTTTCCCTGCTGCGCCAGTGACAGTCCAAGGCAGGGTCCTGGATGAAAACTCTTTGGCTTAAGTTCAGTTTGGAGGTGATGAAGGGAATGCTTATTAGCAGTGAGGAGCTTTTTTGAGTACTTGCTAGAAGTCTAAGAGTGTTAGTTTTCCATTTTTGAAGCTGGTTTGTAATTTGATGGTTACTAGATTTATCTTTGCTTCTGCATTACAAGAAAAGAGCAGTGGCCAGAAACACCTTGTGGCCAGTTGCCCTCCCCGCATGCCCCCTAGTGGTATGGATCAGGGAAGTAGTGGCTCTGCCTCTGTTTCCCTCTGGGCCTTCAGCTGATCTGCCCAGCCTCCAACATCTTCCAGATTGATGGGATGTAGCCCTTAGCTAGGTCATATAAAAGTTCTACCCCTTCTAAGGTACCCAGAGTCCAAAACAAATAAATATAAAAGTAAATTCTTCACTCAGGGATGCCCTGGCACACAGGGGTCTCTCCCATTCCCTGGCAAACCTTCTCTCCCACCCAGGTAGGCAACAACTGAGTTGGACTCTCACTTTTAAACTCCTCCCTTGAAGCCTGACACCAGCTCCAGGTGTTGCAGTGTGGGGCTGATTGGGACCCCAGCTATTCATTAACCTTTCCTGACCTGTGAGGGGTTTTTACACCCCATTACATGCCTTATATTATTATTTGACTAGCCAAAATGTTGCCTCCTGCCCTCTCAGATGAGGTCTTTGACTTCACCTTTCTCATGCCTAGGTTAGATTACTGTTCATGAGGCTATCCTTGAAGGACACCTGGGAGCTGGAGCCAGTACAGAATATGGCAGCCCATCCTCTAGGGAGCATGGACCAACAATCACACATCATAACAGTACTCCATATAATACACTAACTGCCAGGTCACTTCCAATTCAATGTCTTCGTAGCTAATTTTAAAATTGAAAAGTATTTAGGATCCCAGTATCTCAGAGACTGGCTCTCCCCCATGACCCACCAGGCACTTGTGATGAATGGGAAATCTTCAGGTTTCAGTCTATGTATCTGTTTGTCAGTCAAATTATATATACTGTTCTCAGCACTATGATTGCTGAGTGCCTCATGGGAGTAAAGGGCAGAACGTTCTCATTAGAGGGTCCTTGTCTCTGGACTTCTAACTGAGAATCATTTATGACTGAGTTCTACCAGCTGCAGGACAGGATGCAAGATGCATATCCTTGCTCAGGTTGTCTTCTGAGTATTCAATTACCTCTGACAATTAGTCCCATACTGGCCACCTCCTGAAATGGCCACTTTTCAGAAATAGATATGAGGTCAGGAATTGGGTGGACAGAGTGTTAATTGCTATTTTGGAAAGTGTTATTTTTTTATTAACTAAGTTGTGCAAAAGGTGTCCAGATACTAAGGAGTTCCTTAGAAAAATATGTAATAGACAAATACATTTCCTTGATCTCAGAATATGTATCCATGAGTCTACCTATATCTTCATATATGTATACTTATATATGTATAAAGAAAATAGATAATATACAGTTTGATTGTTTTGTTATTATGGTATATATATATGGTATATATAATCTCTGTTGTAATTTGTCTCGTGTTTTGCCATATTAAAACACTGTGAGATGATGGTTAATGACACTTTTTCTAGGTGCTTTCAGCAAAGCTTTCAGCTTTTTCTTGGTGCTTTAAGCAAAGCACAAAACATGTGGAATGGGATTTAAGCCAGGGCTTAAATTATGATTTTATAAATTTATAAATTTAAGTGATTTGTTGAATAGGAATGGATTTAAACATATGCTTAAAGTAAAGCACATACTTAAATACTTTGGAAATTGCGGCCCTAATTCCTTCCTTCCATCCAAGACAGATTTTCAGATTTAGGTCTAGTTTTTTGGTGTTTTGTCTTTGAATACAAAGTATGATTTAAGTTACAGTACTCCATAAGAAATGTAATTTTTTCTTTGTTATTCTTTTTGGATGGTGAGTTACAGTCAAATTTTCAAACTGTATCAAAACTTATTACAACTTAGACTGACCAAAATGTATATTATAGTTTAATATGATTTTATCAAATACCTCTGGCTCACATTCTGTGAGTTTTCATTTAATGGGTGTACAGTCACAACAAAATGTATGCATCTAAAAGTCTAGTCAAAGGACATAGTTCACAGAATGCTGCAATTCTCTCTTGTACAGAAATATCTTCTTTGTGGCCTGTATAACTCTGACTTTGGGCATCTTATACATAAAG
Source organism: Chelonia mydas (assembly GCF_015237465.2). Classification (NCBI taxonomy): domain Eukaryota; kingdom Metazoa; phylum Chordata; order Testudines; family Cheloniidae; genus Chelonia; species Chelonia mydas. The sequence continues at coordinate 109,496,668 of NC_057852.1, forward strand.
GGTTGTGGATTTTGGGAAAACAAAACCAAGGGCTTTTTTTTTTAATGTATGTGAAAAGTGCCTGAAAGTTCAATGGTTTGTAGTGACCACTAATGTGTATGATGAGCTTTCTTTTTCTCCTCCCAGAAAAGTCACAAATACTAACTTTTAACAAAATCTTTTATAGCAGCCAAGCTAAATCAGTTCTTAGCAAATATTCCCACAGTATAAATGCAGCATTTCTTAAGTCCATGCCAATAAAACAAACCTGATTTTAAAGGAAGAAAGACATTAAATGTTTCTCCTCTCCCAGTGTCTTCCAAATCTGTGGTGTGGGTGGAATATTGTTGGAAAAGCCTTCAGTCTATTTTTTCTCTCCTATCCCAGTTCTTTTAACTTCACCTTCCTTGGATCATATACAGATACATTCCAAATTGTCTGATAGGCATACACATATTTCTGGAATCATAAACTTCTCTTGTCAAGAGTTTTATTGAAACCATGATGAAACCATGAAACCAGAAGCCAATAATATATTTTATTTCTCAGCTTTATTTATTTTTACATTTTGAGTGAATTTAACATTTGAGTAAGGTGCCAGGTGGACAGCAAATCCCACTGTTTATCCGAAAATGGATACAGCACATATTCGGCAGTGGAAACATCTTCACAGCATCTTAGGGTTCAGCTACACTGCACCCTGGGGGTGGGATTTGCAGCTCATGTAGACATACCCATGCTTGATTAATCAATCTAGCTCTCTAAAAATAGAAGTAAGGGTGTAGAACGTGATGTGTTTTCAGCACAGGTGGCGGGGGTCAGGCGGGCTTGTGCAACCTATGCAAATGCCTGCATCACCACATCCTGACTGCTATTCGTAGTGCTAGTGAGAGTAAAGCTATCATGGGTACATCTACATAAGCTGTAAATCACACCCCCAGCTGCACGATAGATGTAGTCTTAGGCCCTGATTCAGCAAAACACTTCAAGCATACAAATAGTCCCATCGACTCCCATGAGACTACTTTAAACTAAACACCTGCTTTAAGTGGTTTCAGGTCCTTAAACTGTGCTGATCGAGAACCAACTCTGGAAGTGAAAGAGGGAATTTAATTTACATGCTCTTCCAATGCCCACAGAAGTCATTGGGAGTTTCTCCATTGATTTCAATGGCTTTAGGATCAGGTCTGATTGGTAGCCTCTGTACTAGACCATTAGTAGCTTATAACTGTGATCTCCCTTCCAGTGACACAAACTTGATGCTCTTCTCCATCTCTTACATATATCTCCATGTCTTCTGCCATGCCCAGAATGCCCTCTACAAACCTGTTTTCCAAGTCAGTGTACTCAAATCTCTTGCCTATGAGAAGTGAGATTGGGAAGAAAGTTTAAGCAATTAAAAAAGGGGGACAGAACCATCAGGATATGTACACACCTATGAAGTTGAGTAAATACGTGATCTTCTTGCTGGTAGAATTTGTCCTTCCTTTCTCTTTTCCCAAGTTTTTATTGTCAAATTACCTTCACTTGGATTGTGCCATATGTGATTGTCTGTTCTTCTGGGCACCAACCATTTCTTCAGTTGATTTTGGGAGGCACCGAGCCATAGAGTTTTGTGTGCTTGGGAAGTAAATAACAATTACTATTGTGTTGTGGATATCTGGAAATTGGACTGAAACTACCAACTCATTTCATATAATCCATGAATAGCCACCGGATATCATCTTTTATCAATCAGGCCTGAGTAGATCCTGTAATGTAGAAAGGAAATACATTGTAGCCTATTACTACTCCTCTGAGTCATCCCATTTGCCATTTTATTTTATATGTGATTCAGATCCAAGTACGGCTATCAGTGGGCCATACCTGGTACCCTCTTTCCTGTTTAGTAGCACCTTATTCCACAGTTCGCCATATTAGCTTTCATAGGAGTACTCATGGAGTAACGTATTATATACTGAGAGTAAAGGTATCAGAATTGGGCCTAATGTCTAATGACCCCTCTTATAATCAATAAACACACACCCTTTCACAGCACTTGTGAGTCACAAGGAGAGCATTGGAAATACACTAAGATTATAATGCTTTCACCCATCCTTCCTTCTTACTCTCCTCAGGAAGAGATTTTTTCATGGATTTATTGAGGATTTTCCACAACTAATCTGAAATGAAGAACTGCCCGTAATAAAACATTAAATCCACCTTAGATATCCCCTTCAGTCTCAAAAATTAAACATGAATATATCGTTCATACCTAATCTGCAGGACTCAGCATCTGAGCCTTATGTGTTTACTGTGTTGGGTTTGGAGGACAATATTCTTAGTGAAAAATAATATCTTGTTATGTGGAGGACAAAATTACAGTCAGTGAATTGTCAGATTGCAGTGTTTATTAAAAGGGCTTCTACCTTCTTCCTTAATATAGCAAATATAAATTGTTCCCCAAAATGCATTAATTACATAGTTTTTAAAAAATAGCGTCTCTAAAAAGATTGATAAATGTTCAGTTTGGGAAAGAGCTTTTAAGACTGAAAAACAAAGGGATATTAGACAGACTTGAAATGTTTTCCTCTCTCTCTTGCATTCATACACAGAGAGCTAATAGTGTGTATCTTTTGCAATTATAGGAAAATGCTCATTTACCATGTCCTTTTGATTCAGGATCCGTATGTCTGGCTTATTTTCCTGTTGTCATATAAATAAATATAACACACTTGTTTTTGACACCACTTCTGTATCCGTTCACAGGAGAGCCTAATCCAAATTTACAGAGAAACCTTCATTTTGGTTAGACTAGGCTAACATTAGCATACCAGTAAATACTGGGTGACTTGTCCTTGCATGTTTTTTCTTGGCTTGCAGAATTTACTACTATGGTTTCTATTATTTCCAGATGACGGGACATGGTGCTGAAAACTATGGGAAAATGTGTTTAAACTAATGGGTTTCCTGCCGACTAAATCATTCTGAATCATTGAACGTAGCTTCTATATTATCTCATTGTTGATTAAAAGCAAAAAAGGCAAATTATAGCACTGGAATTTTTTTAAAGAGATTATCTGATGGACTGGTTCCTGCAGAGGTGGAGAAATGTGATATATTCTTATGCTTGTTGTGCATGGTTTCTCAGCAGCTCTTTGTATCTGTGACATAGTCACAGGCAGAGAATTTATATTCCTACTGGATATGTTACCATTATTGCAACACATGTATACAGAGATCCTATCTAGTCTGAATGTTGTTTTTCAGCTTTCCTAATTTCAAAAGCTCAGATGTCCTTTGCTAGATTAAAACTCAAAATCAGAATACCTTTGGAAAGGGAGGGGTTGGTTTTCTTCACACAGGAAATTAAGACTGACTGTTATTAATCCAAAGATATCAGTGGGATGCGGCAAAAGGACAAGCCGGGGCTCACTAATTACTGGAGTCAAAAATTCACTCACACTAAATGATAGCACAATACCGATCTAAAGAAAAAAAATTAAAAACTTCATTTTCAATGCAGTCTTTCTACTTTGAATATCATTTGAAGAATATGGGTCTCCTAAATGTGTTAGATGAGCAGGCCTCCTCCCTTGGATTTGGCACACAAAATTGGCTTCTAAAAGATTAAACAAATATGTTCTGACATTCTCTTGTCCTTTAGTATTACTAGAGATGCTAAAAACCACCGATGAGCAGACATCTTGGAAGTGTGCTCATCACAGGACAAGCTTCCTCACCCTGGGGTTCTCTTGCAAGCAGTCCTCACACACTGTAATGTAAGCTCACCATGGTGTAGTTATTTACAATGTCTTACACAGCTTCACATCCCATCACCATAAGGCTTCCCTCAAGCTTTAACAAACCCATGTAGGCACAGGGTGAGAGGCTGAGGAGAGAGGTCTTACCTCTCTAAGATCCTTGGCTGCTTTGCCCTTCTTACAGCCTCCATCTCTCACTTCCTAGCTCCCATTTAACTGTCCCCAGCTTTTGACCTGAATTCCCCTTTTAACGGTTAATCCCCCAGCCCTAATCAATTATCTCCCAAGCTGGGGAAGCATACAAATTACAGAGTGGTGAGCCAGTCCTATGCTACTACCACTCTGTCACAGTGCTTTAAAGGTGTCAAGGACAAATCTATGCATGGTATGTGTGTCTCTCTCTCTCTACTTCCTCCAGCTATCCAGCACTTGTCTCTTCTCTGTCCCTTCACTCAGGCTGGTGCCATGATTGGTGAGTGTCTTCTCCTCTGCAGCCTCTGCCACCTTGAACTACCTTCCTGTGTCTCTGCATTATTGTCTCTCTCTATATTTTCAAATTTCACCTGAAAACTTATGGTACTTGACCCCATCCAATGGGGTTGCTGGAAGTGTTTTGCTACTTTCAGATACTCTGTAGCATGCCAGGTATATAACAACCTTAGGAGAAAGTGTTGCAGGCATTTCATCCAGTAGACCCCCATTAGCTCTAGCACCAGTTTGGTAACTGATAAACACTTGCACATACTATGCATACAAAATGATTTAAGTATAACACTAGGAAAAGAAAGAGGGCAAATACCCCAAGTTCAATGGCTTAGTCAGTTACAAGAGACAGTCAGCACAGCAGTGCCTAATAACCTCAGAAGTGTCATTCATCAGGTGGATGTAAAGGCAACTATGCCCCAGGAGACTGCCAGGTGTCACAGGCCTTGTGAGACAGCTGTGCATTTGGTAGGGTGACCAGATGTCCCAATTTTATAGGGACAGTCCCGATTTTTGGTTTTTTTTCTTATGTAGACTCCAATTACCCTCCACCCCCGTCCCGATTTTTCACATTTGCTGCCTGGTCACCCTAGCATTTGGCAATCCTGTCATGCATTCCTGCATCTCAGCTTGTCACATGTCCAGCTGGCAGCAGGGAACCAGCAGGCATTTGCCTACAGTTTCACCTTTTAGTCACTAGAGATCAGTGTGGCAACTAGAGAGCCAGCAGGCAGGTGCTTTCTCTCCCTTCTCCCCGTACTGGATCAGGACCAGGAAGGAACAGCCAGGAGGTGATGGCAGCTGGAGGAGAACATGATGGGAGCATTAGCCTAAGGGGAAAGCCTGATTCTGGCCTCAGGCGCCATCCCTCCCCTTCTGCAGTCAGCTGCACCAGGCTCCCCCCATCACAAACTCCCAACCCCAAGCTACCCAAATAGCACCACGTCTCTTCCACCCAGGAACCCATAAGCCTCCGACTCACTCCATTATGAAATCCTTGACACCCAGGAGACACCTAGCACTCACCTACCCCCAAGCAATCTCCTGCCCTCACGAAGCCCCAATAATGCCAGTACCCACTAGTCCCCAGCAGCCCCAGTACCCCTAGCCCTTGTACCACAAACCTCCCAGTTATACCAACAACCCAAGCAACTGCCCCCACACCCTAGATCACCTACCCCAGCCACAGCTTCGAATCTCCATGCCCTACACTGCTTTGGGGTGTGGGGGTGGTGACCACTAGCTTAAATGTAGGGTTATATGCACATTAGCTCATTAAATCTGAATAAAAAGTCACATGTGGACCTACACAAATGTGGACAGCTATGTGTATTGGGGGGAGGGCCTTTTGTAGTTCACTCTTGTCTTAGGGTGTGTCTACATTGCAATTAGACATCTGTGGCTGGCCTGTGCCAGCCTTGCAGGGACCTAGAGACCTGCAGGGACCAGGCTCCATCCTGAGCCCAAATGTTTGCACTGCAATTAAACAGCCCTACAGCCTGAGCCCTGCAAACCTGACACGGGTTTGCCATGGGTGTCTAAAAGCAGTGTAGACATACCTTAAGAGGGCAATTAAGTACTGGTCTGTGATTCCACTGAAATAGATCCCATGATAGGAGGTCTCATGGGGGGCTCCTCTGCATTGTTTCCAAATAAATATATCCCTATTAGTAGCCTCATGCTACCTGCTTCCATGCTGCACCCCCTACATCTTACTGCTTGCTCTCTGCAAGTAAAAGCCTGCTTCCCTCTTTGTGTCTTTGCTTTTCACCCACCATCCTTCTCTCAGCTCTTATGCTGTCTGCTGCTGCTGCTGTAACATCCTCCCAATTTCCGCCTTGACCTATGACCTATAACCCCTGGGGGATTAGGAGAAAAATAGTTACTCTGCTGCTCAGTAGATCTATTGCAATATATTATATCCCTTTCCGGTACCAATCCATTACTCTCTTCCTCGTTAATCATTTCATAAAAGCATTTCATTAAGTAAAAAAAATTATAACAAGAACAGTGCAGCAAACCAGGTAAGAAAATAATCAACCACCCTGAGAGAGCACATACAAAGTGTGACATTTCAAGCAGCCTCATATAGGTATATAAAAGCCAAAATAACCTCAGTTATGTCTTCATTATAATTACAGTATCACTGTCAAGATGCACTGGCTGGAGTCAAGAAGATGGGGAGTCATATAATTGTACTTATAATAGTAAAGTTATACAATGTCATTATAATAGCTGTATGGAGTGGATCTCAATTTAGTACTCAGATAAGGAATCTGAATGTACTGGGTTTTACTGCTAGTGCATGTTCATTGTCAGGGTATATCAATAAAGAACACACAGATCTGAAGCTCCATCTCTTTCCTGCTGGATCAGTTTTTCCATATTTACCTTACAGATTTCCCTAAACACAAGATATTTGCAGCTTCTCTCTTCTTCCAGTGCTACATAATGTGCAACCCTTTCCTCCTTCAAACACACACACACACTGGCCAGAGCCTTGCGTCGCTAGAAAGCTAGCAGGAAATCCACCCTTACTTCTTCTCCTGCTCTCTTTCCATTGGGTTGTATGATGGCAACGGCACTCTATAAGAGACTGGCCTCAAGGATACGTGCTGTTTCTGCAGGATGTAGCAGGCCCAGAGCCTCAGCTCTTTGTTTGGCAAGCAGGCCCAGGGAACAGCTTGGGTGCATGGTCCCTATGAGACCGTGCTGCACTCCATGCCAGAACAGGACAGTGCTCAAAGAAAGTGCCTTAATCTGGCAAGACTGCGTGGACAGTTTGTTATTGATGGTTTAGGGGTATGGAACAGCTTCCGTATGAGGAGAGATTAATAAGATTGGGACTTTTCAGTTTGGAAAAGAGACGAGCAAGGGGTGAAATGATAGAGGTCTATAAAATCATGACTGGTGGGGAGAAAGTAAATAAGCGTTATTTACTCCTTTTCATAACACAAGAGCTAGGAGTCACCAAATGAAATTAATAGGCGGCAGGTTTAAAACAAACAAAAGGAAGTATTTTTTCACACAACGCACAGCCAAGATATGGAACTCTTTGCCAGAGGATGTTGTGAAGGCCAAGACTATAGCAGAATGGGCACGGATGGTGTCTCTAGCCTCTGTTTACCAGAAGCTGGGAATGGGCAAAGGGATGGATCAATTGATGATTACTTGTTCTGTTCATTCTCTGTGGGGCACCTGGCATTCGCCACTGTCAGAAAACAGGATACTGGGCTAGATCGACCTTTGGTCTGACTCAGTATGGCCATTCTTATGTTCTTATGTTGGCATGAAAGCTGCTTCATTAAGAATCTTCAATTTAAGTTTGCTTTCATTAAATATTCTATTTAATGAGAATGTGGTTCTTCTGGCCATGTTGATAAAGATGTTGGAACTGATTTGTTTTTTGGAGTTATTCCCGGGTGAATTCCTGAATCCTCAAAGATTTTAAGATGGGTTTCCACCTCAAGGCAAGGTTGGGGGTTGGAATAGCCTACCTTTGATATGGGGAGCCCTTACTACAGTAATTATATATTTTATAATTGGACATTATTGATGGGACATAGCTACATTAGCTCTAATGATCAGCTACCCCTCTGTGGACCCTAGAAAATGATAATTGTTGGAACAGTTTTCTGTTGTAAAACATTGTATTTATCAATGACTTGGATGTTGTTTTAATATTTGTATATTGGTTAATGGCATCTGTCTCTTTAAGAACAGGATGGAATACCTTATTTTAGAGTGTGCTTGCAGGCAGCTCGGAGAAGTGTCTGTGACATTTTACTGTGCAAACTCCAAAACATCAAAACTTGATTTAATAGACTTATCTTTCAAGAAAGTAAGCCTGAATTTTGACTGTGTAACAAATGCAACCCAACTCAGTGGGGATTAAAAATTGTTGCCATATAATGGATGTTTGGTGGCTCCTGTAGGAGACAAGAGTGGTGAGTAATTCCAGCTTTTGCACCACTAACTCATCACCAGGCTTTGCATCAACTGGCAGACTCAGCTGAGCAGCCAAAGACTTTATGTGTCATGGAGACTGAACAACCCTGGTTACCCTTATAAGTCCCCTCCAGATCATGGTAGAGGTAGAGGTACCAGTCAATTTTAATTTTCAGGATTTATGCTTTGTTGTTTACTGTTTTCCACGTGGGGACAACAAAAAGAGTCTAGTGAAGTTTCACTCTTTTTTTAGTCAGTTTCACTTTCTAGTTCCCACAAATTAGCAAAATTAGTTGAGTTGCAAACACTCAGGGAATATTTTTTATTGGTTTCCACTGAAATGTAACAATAAAAAAAGTCATGAAAACATTTCTCTTGGTATTAGTTTTCATGAAAACTTACTTTTGGAAAACCTATTTTTTGGGCCATTTGGCACCAGCTCTTTGACAACTGCAGAGAGTTTTAAGGAAACGGAAAAATGGTTCAAGATTCTACTAGGGGAAGGATGTGGCCTCTAATTGAGACAATTAGTAGAGCCGCAGACCCCAAATAATACATTTATGTCACTACATGTTGTATGAGGGATTGGGTAAAAAGTTATACACTTTTGTTTCATGATCTTCACATGCCCCCCAGCTTAAGCTTTTCAAGAAGTACCTTCCACGGTAGCTGTAATTTTCTTTCTTCCTCTGAGGTTTCAGATCTGTCCTATCTCTCATCGAGTACTGTGTTACAATCTCCAGCAACTAAAATAGGTAAATCAACATCTGGAAACCATTTAGTTAACATGTTCTCAACAAAAAAGCACCATCTGTCTTATTAGGACCATATACATATATTAAAACAAATGCTTCATCAGCTAGTTTCCCTTCCATTATAACATATCGGACCTATGGGCTTGATTGAGATCTTGTCAGTTGAAATTATGGTTTATGAGAATGGCACTCCCTTACTTTTAGAATTATTATATGCAAAACTCCTGCTCAACTCAGGCCCTAACCCAATGTTTATGTTCCTTTTTCTACTTTGTCTGTTTTAAAAAGGCTGCACGTGTCTTTAACTTTCAGGAGATTAAAGACGCATTCTGTCTTTACTAGACTACGTAGCCCTGTAGCATTTAAAGTAATAAAGATATACTCATGGTGGCTGAGAAGTAACAAAAACCTGGCCTTCAATCAAGTAATCTCCATGTACCAAATTGTGTAAAAATGCCCCAAAGCATCAGAGACTGAGACTATAATCTCAGTGTGGAATCATCATGTCTCTCATTATTTTTGTTACTTTTCCCTGAGCTATTTTTCTATTTCTGAAATGTCTTTTTCAGACAAGGTGACAAAAACTAAATACGCTATTGGTTCATATAATGGTATTTTATTAAGCTGCTTTACCAAGCCAAACTGTTCACAAACAATGAGTCAGACCTCCCCAAATCATGTGATTGTTTTCGAAAACATGAGTTAAAATATAAATAAATCATGTTTGTTTTTGTTTTGTTTTTTGGGCTTTCTGATTTTTGAGTCTTTAGTTTTAATGAGCTGATTTTCTTTGGGACACAATTCCAAGCTTTTCTCCACAGCCATGAGGGCTAAAAACTTGCCTTTTAAAATAACCCAAAAAGCTGAGATTATAATGAAAACAATATAATTCCAGAAGCAGAGACTTTAAAAGGCACCCAATATCATGAGACATGTGAGAAGATCTTGAGAGTTGGAAACTGCCTAAAAAGGTGCCTATGTCTATCTCACAAATGTCTGCAATCAGTGCATCAACATCAACATAATGAACCCATCAACATAATGACAGTTTTAGGTGTTCTTTACATTGCCCTTCATTTTGCATTTGTCAGTAGTGAAACTCATTTACCAGGTTTTCTAGTTTAAGGCTGATTAGGATGCCCTGGTTACTCCATAGATGTGCATGGGTGAGAATGTAAGTAGCCTTTCTTCCCCACATCCATCCACCCCAAACCCCTGTGCAGAAGAGAAGCAAGACGGCAAGGCTTACATTCCCTGGAGAGCCTTCGGTCATACATAACTGCTAGCAGTAAATGTGTCTGGAATAAACCCAGTTGCAGCAGCTTGCTGTTTCTGACCAGTAAGAAAATGGGAGTTGAATAGAGTGGAACATTCTGGAGCAGTGAATGCTAAGAGGCAATGACAAAAAATATTTGTTAAGATTGCAGTTGCGGGATTTTGCAGAAGACTTGGGGCACTGTGAGAAAAAAACGTGGACAGAGCAGAAACTAACAAAACAACTATAAATTAATTTCACTAACACTAACAACACACACAGAAATGATGATGACACTCATTTTTGATGTTGCACGGGGTTCTCATGATGTGTATTATGAGAGGTTTTGGTTTTTTAACTGGTTGATGCCATCATTTGTAGTATTTACTGAACCTTGCGAACCACAATATCAAGAGTGCTGGTGAGAGGTAGTGGTCACTTCCATTTGAGCTGCCATGTTGACTGGCTTACGTAAACTGACAGAGATGAGCTCTAGGGAAGATGCTTGCATAAAACGGACAGAAGTTTCTTTTTTTCCAATAGCCTGATCTTAAACCATCTGACAGAAAGTGTCAAAAGCAGGGCACTGCTGTCTCTTTCGTGGAAAGAAAGGTTTACTGCAAATTGTTAATTTCTTTTTGCACCAGTGCTCTCTTCAAGAACCTTGACAGCATAGACACTAGAGATAGTCCTATTACAGACATTTTGGGAACACAGCCTTTGGCGTTAATGTGAAGTTCATGAGTTTCAGTATGAGTTTCTCATTTACCAATGTCATCTTGAAGTCAATTCATGGTGGCAACTATATCTGGTGCTGCTAATTGTTTCTATTTTACCTCCAGCTTCAAAGACAATAATTGCTGTATGCTAATGATGCATACCCATTGAGATATGTGTGATGTAAAGCCTAGGGGGGTTATTCTAGAAACAACTAGATAGCCTCCTAAGGAAACATAACGTCATAAAGGATCATCTTTAGCAAGCAAAACTAGCCATTGGCAATTCTAAGTATTTCTAACTAGAAATTGGCAAAACTGTGGTAAATTTAAAATGAAAAAAATCTTCAAATTTTGGTTTTATAAAGCCAGACATGGGCTCTGATAGTCTCTTTGGGCAAAATCCTTGTCCCATTGAAGTCAATAGCAATACTTCCATTGATTTTGCTGGGGCCAAGATTATACCCAGAGACTTCAGGGGGACTGTCACATGGAGAAGGGCTTTCAGCTTCAGGGCTATGGTTTGGATTCAAGTCTATTCTTCCAGAATCTTCAGAGTTTTTTTTTTGCTAAGTATTATTATATGGCTTTGGTCTGGGCCCTCTCTGGGTCTAACAGATAGCTGGAATGGTATAATTTTGCTGATTTGAATCCTGAACTTATTTCATTCAAATCCCAAAAGTTTGGTGGGGATGGGTAGAGTGGTTCAAAAAGATTCAGAAAGAGATAAAATACAATACAAACATTTTTTAGCATTGGGAAAACTTTTTGGTGGCATGAAAAACTACTCTTATTTCCAGTCTACACCAGAGTGAGGCAGCAATAAAAAAGCTAAATCAGGTCGCCGCTCCTCCCATTTACTAGGGTCCATCACAAACACATTTGCTACATTGTTTTGTGCTTGACTACATTTGAAATAATTTCTTCAGGTTAATGGCCAAATGGGAATTCTCTGTACAAAAAGTTACTTGGATATTTTGGTGTTTGCAAGATCAGGGTGCTATCTTGGTTTAATATATTTATCTATTCCAGTAATCAGGTTCTGTTTAAAGGGACACTTCTGACTTACATTTGGTTCAGAAGTTATACTTGGTAAAAACATGCTTTAATAAAATACAAGTTTCCTCAATGTGCATTTCCTTAATAATTTGGAACACATATGTAACAGCACTAAGAACTTGAAAATGAAACCAATTGGGTTGCCAACTGTAGTGATTTTACACTGAATCTCACATTATTTTGTGTTTTTACCTAAAACCCCAGTTCCTGGAGTCATGTGATTACATGAAAAGCTCAGTTTCATTATAATTTTTTTTCTAGCTCTCAGAGTTGCAGAGAAAAATTAAAATCATGGAGCCTAAAGGATCAAAAACTAGACTGCAAATAAACAGAATTCAAAATTCTTTCCTTTGTAAATCTGCTAATTTTTAAGCAAATCTCATGATTTTGAACGTCTGGAGCTGGCAATACTACTATAAACAAAGGTAAAACTGACTTAATTGATTTGCACTGTCCAAACTCTGAGACATTCAGAGAGCACAGTGACAAATAAATTGGATTTTACATTTCCATTACTTTTAATCATAATAATAGATTTAGAATGTAGCAATGTAGGTCAATACGTTTTTTTTATATATATAACATATGGGGCCTGATTTACCATTTTGTTGCTCCAGTTTTATGCCAATATAATATAATTGATTTTACACCAGCTTAAAACTGGAGTAAAGCTGTAGAGAATCAGGTACATGATTCTTAAATTAATGTCTCTTAGGTCTTTGTTGCCCTGCACCTATCATATAGTCCAGTACAAAGTGGATGTAGAACACTACCATTTTGTTCTGGATGCATTACACGAAAGATAGAACCTCACCTCCTCCCCGCAGAAAGAATCATGAGATTCGGTTAAAAACATGAGATATTGTCTCTTTAAACTCACACTGCTTTTTGGTGTGCTTCCTGACTTTTGTAGTTTTACAGGAGCTGCCTATTTTTGTGGGTAAACATTTCAGGAGACTCCTCCTGAAGTGCAAAAAAAGAAAAAAATACATCCAACAAACAGGGAGAACCTCCTCGTGTTTACTTCTGGTTGATATTGGTGCACACCAAGACTCCCAGCAGCAGCTTCTCATGTACTTCCAGAAACTTCGTGTTAGAACATGAGAGGCCAATTGTAATGCTGTAAAATCACACCACTTACAATGATTTTATGATAGTTGGCATCCCTATATATACTCCCTTTGACTCATTTTGTACTCATGTAAATGATTACCCAAGATACAGGCCAGTGAAGAGTTAAGACCACAGTTCCAGCTAAGGTACAAGCTTGTTCGTCAGTAACAGATTCTCTTCTCTACAGAAAAATTTCATGTACGTGTGGAGGAAGAATATTTTGATGAATTAGGCCTAAAAGGCGTGAGAAATATGTCTTGCCTGGTATAAAAGACAAATGGAGATATTATTGAATCAGGCCTTATGTTGTTAAGATTTGTTGTCCTAATTTAAGTATGATCATATTGGGATTGGTTTAGAATACTTAATCTTTATAGAATTTATTGTTTCTTTGGTGGATTACTGAGATATATTTACTTGGTTTTATTGGAAAACTTTGGATATATCTATATATGTACAAGTGCATTATTTGTTTAATGGATTTATCACAAATACTTTGGATGGTCTCTGAAGTGAAATTAAATACATATTCAACTCCCATCAGTTAATAAATTAAGAGCTGTATCAAACCATTGTCCAGATTAACAGTTTGTGTTTTATATTTTGGGCACTTCTGAGGTGTTTTTTTTTAAATTATTATTTTAAACATTGTGAAATTTTTAGCAATTCTCAGGTTCCAGATTAGTTCACTATGACTCAAAAGCATGAGGACCGTGTTTGATAATTCCCATTGCTGTCACAAAAAAGCTTTGCTTTGGTGTAAACTTTCATTAATATTATTTTCAGAAAATACATATCAGTGCATATTTTGCCTTTACGTTTTTTTTAATTTTAACTCTAATGGTTGGGAGGGGGAATGCCTGAGTTTGAAATAAAACAGACAGTGTGTGCATGTGACTCATGTACTGTTAAAGGTAAAGAAATACATAAATATTTGTTATGATAATCTGCAAAATTACTTTTCTTATTTGATCCATATGGTTATGTGAATACCAATGCATATAATCCAATCACATATTCTGGTATTACAAAATGCAGCCTTAGAACTAAACACATTTTTCTTCTTGTGTCAAAGGTGAATCATTTCCTTATGTCTGAGATATCAGGATATGAAGGAAGATTACTTTCACAGACAAACAAAAGACAGCTGCCCTTGATAACGATAGATTTATTCTTAACATTCATTTCAAAGGATCCATTTCTGGCCACATTTTTATAACAAAATAGGACTTTTCAAAACTAAATATGAATAAGAATTTTCCCAAAGAGGAGACAATTTACTTTTTAATAGGCTGATACCAAAAGAAGAGAAATATATTGTACTTCTAAAAATTTGCACAGTGGCTTTAGAGTCACAAGGAAACTGCAATATGCTATATCTAATATCTCCTATCTGATAGGCATATTTAAGATAAGGTGCATATTTTAATATATAGTGGTTTTCAAGTCCTCTAAACTTGAGATGCGCTGAATTCTCTTTAGTTTAGATAGAAAGCTCTAGTCTTGCCTAGTTTGCATGAATAGAATGTAAACTATACATTGTGGCCCATATAGTTAATTAATATCAGGTGCACAATATGTCTTTGGAAATTTTACCTGGGTTTTTCAGGATATCGCCTTTTCACACTCGTTCTGGGTCGTGTTTACGTCATCCACAGGGAGCCAGAGTAATTGAGCCAGGCAGGTGTAGTGCAGACGGGTTGTGGAAGTGAAATCTATTCCCCAGCTCAGGGCCAGGATATGGACTTGTTGTGTATATGCAAGTGTACCATTTTTTGAAATTCATCCAGGTGTTTGCATCTGCACAGGAGAGGCACATGTGTGGGCCAGTGCAGTTTTACCTGAAATCAAGAGGAGGCCAAAGGGCATATGTTGGTCCAGAATGCAATGATATGACAGCCCAGATTGTTGGCACCGAGGATGGCTGCCCTGATTGCCCACTGCTAAGGCTGGTCCTGAATACCAGATACTTCAGAGAAAGGTGCAAAATCCCCATAGTGGACAATTATAGCATAACTTGCCTATGGAGGAATTTCCTTGCTAACCAGATGTAGTTACTAGTTGGTTTATAAGTGGTGATAAGTTTCTAAATTTGTATCCTAACTGTGGATACTTTTGTTAGCTAATCCTTTTTGAATCCTCTTCTAATCTCTGAATTCTGCTATACTCTTTGAATGGAATACCACCTTGTGGGAGTGACAAATTATATGTTGTTGCTAGCAGCTCAACCTATGTGTTCCTTCAAAACTCAGATATGAATACAATCTGGACTCAGTGACATGTTAAAATTTAAATTAACAGTTTGTTTCAACACCTTTCCTTTTGATGCTGTTGGGCGGTCTGTACCTGAGAGTTAATTCGGATTAAAGTAGGGTGTGAATTTAAATTGCAATAGCTAGTCCTGAATAACGCCATATGTGGACAATCATATTCCAGAATAAGAGTCGCCTTGTTCCTGTTTAGTTTAAATGGATTAAATTAAATTGGAACAAGGCTATCTTGTTCCAGAATTAGAGTCCACACACATGGAGTTGTTCAGGAATAATTACTCTAGAATAGCTGTTCCTGAATATCTATTCCAGAACAACGCCATGTGTAGCGAAGCCTTTCCTTTTTCTTTCTTTCTTTTTTTTTTTTTTTTACTGATTCTCTGAAAAAAAAAATTTGTGGTATTGTCCCATCAACCTCTTTGGTGAGGACTAGTGCAAAACATTATCCTGTCAGCAATGTCTTTATCAATATTTATTGCCCCTTTCAGTATTCGGTAGTTGGGCCCTCTGACTTTCTCATAACCTTTTTACTTCTCATATACATTATGACTTTCCCATTGTTTCTTATTAAGTCTTTGGCTGTTTGATCTTGAAATTTTCTAATGAATAATAATAATAATTCACATTTATACAGTACTTTACATGTTGAAGCTCTTATACAAATGAACTAATCCTCATAAAACTGCTGAAAATTAGGTACATAAGTAATATCCCCACTTTACAGATGAGGCGGAGAGGTACCCAAGGTCATACAGGAAGTCGGTCTCCCCGGATATGCGCAGTGTGCCCAGTCAGATGATGGCGTTGTCATCAGCCAGGTGAAGAGCCGGTAGCCTGCCGCTGAAGTAAGTCAACAGGCACTTGCAACAGAGTCTGAATTTGGGTTGTGAGAGAAACCTCAGCAGACCTAATTCAGTGACGAATCTTGGTCATGAGCTATCTGACTGCTCCCCAACTCTTGTATAGCCATTCTTCAACTTTCAAGCCATTGGACACGGTTTGAATTCTTCAGCTTAATGTTGAAGGTCTGTCAGCAGCCAAGTGCAGAGTCATTCATGCCTTAGGAAGTCAGTGGCACTGAGAAATGAGAAATATTAGGCTCCTGACTCCCAATCCAGTGCTAATTTTTTGCCTTGGCTATTTTGACTTGATCAAACTCCTGCATTACTATACTTTTCCTGCCCCTTTTAATGTTTATGCTCCTTTTTTTTTTGGTCTCTGATTAGACAGACCTTCTGGGACTCTAACATGGGATGTTTAAGTAGTCTTCATGATATTTCTTCTTCCTTTTATCTTTGGATATTTTGACCTACCTTCCTCATTTCTCATATTTTCTTTTAGAAAGTTTAATGACAGAGTTGGTGTGATCCCTCCCAAGAGGATGTTAAACCTATTATGGTCATTTTTCTTTGTGGATCAACTTATGGTTCACTACATGTATATTTTTATATACTTTGTCATATAAAACTTTTTGGCATATAGGGATCAAATTCGCCTCACACACTTATGCCTTTTAAAGATATTTGTTTCAAGGGATTTAATGCTATGTATAAAGTCAAAAGACTTTATGCATGCTCCAGAACTGACTGTTGGAAGAATTAGTAGTTTATGTTATTTGAAAAATTGTTCCTCTAAATTATTTTATCATGATGTGATAGTTGACCAGTGAGTATTTGTTTAGTTGAAGTCAGCCTTTCCACATCTGTTTTAGCAGAACTGTGGCCTGTTTGATCTCTCTCTGAAAGTTCTGCATTCATTACCCCTTGACTTATCAGCAGGCTGGTAATTTACCTCCATTATTATAATTTTTATTTTATGACTTGACATTTGTGTCTATGCACAGTCTTCTATATGGTCCTCTGCACTCAGATATTTTATTTCAATTTGATGTCCTCTATGTGTCATTCACCAATCTTTGTGACTTTAAGGGTCCTTTTTGCATAAGCTATACCCAGATATACACTATCTCATTTATTGTCAGGTCATGTTTCAAAACTATCTATTATACTGGATACCGTACTACTACATTATCATTACTTGTGTTGCAGTAGCATTGCTGTCCAAACATGAAGGAAGAGACAGTCCCTGCCTGCTGCATGTGCAATCTTAGTAGGGAAGACACTCCAGCCGTGGGAGAAAGGAAGTATTACTAGTCTAATTTTACAATGAGGACGCAAGCTACAGAGAGATCCAATGATTTGCCCACGGTTTTGCAGGAAGCTTATGACAGAACCTAAAGCTGAACCTAGGTCTCCTAATTCATAATCCAATGTCAGAAACACAAGATTCGCCTTCCTCCTAGCCATACCATTTCACCTACTTTTGCCTTTAAGCTCCTGACATTGGTATCCAGAAATTAATTTTGTTTGACAATGTATTCATTTTTATAGAACATTGATATCTGAAACCCAATAGAACTGGATTTCACCTGACTGGGATGTTCCCCACCCCCAGACCTCCACTTACTTTTAGAAGACAAAAGTTGTATCCCAGAGATTGGAGTTCTGTTGTTGCAAGGGTGGCTACACCCATTTTTTTACTTCTAATGTACCAGCAAATGTGATGGGGTCTGAACCTACTGAATGTAAACCTGTGGTTTCACCAAAGATTCAAATTTAGGGAAAATTAGATTAATTTGTATAAAAGCATCTCTCAGAATTTTCCCCTGATGATGAGGAAAGCGTAAGAAGGGGTATGAGGGTTGGGAGGAGGAGGAAAATGACCATACACAGCTATCTTTCCTGCACTACTTGAAAGGACTGACCCACTACAGGGAAGTCAGGTTGGCTCTGTCTGCAGCAGGAGGGATGTGGAGGGCAAAGGATCAGGTAACTATTTTGGCTACAGCTTTCCCTGCACCCTTTGTATATCCTGCCCATCTCTCTTGGCAGTATCATTTGAAAGGGTTTGTCTCAACCCATTATATATATTCCCTTTAGCCCTGAACTATATTGATTCTTCTAGACTAAACCTGGAAAATAACAAAGCCACCGTGTACTCCATATATTTCTCCTCTATGTCTATTCTTTTATAGACATTCCCTGTTTTGGTTGTCTGGCCTCACAATCTGTAACAACAATTCTGGGACTAAATAGAGGACTCCATTTTACTTCATTGCAGTAAATCTGACACCTCTTACAGAATGAAAGAATGATTCAGCTTCCTAACTATTTTAGGCTGGGTTGATCGACCCTCTCTTCCTCTGTGAGGACCAATAAAATAACTAATAAACCAGTTCCTCATGTATTTGTTTCTTATTCCTTAACCCCCTATCAATGGTAAGATGTTCTTAAACAATTAGCTACTTTGACAATGTCATAGGGAAAATCTAGTTACACAGTCTGCATTGCAATATATGTCAGCCAGCTCTGTACTAAGAACTTGCCAGAGACATACAGATGGTGAATTATTCACTGAATCATGTTGTGAAAGGGTATTTCAATATGGTAACTTTTCATGGATACCACATTCCTCCCCCAAATGTCCTTTAATTAAGTAGGTTATAATAGAACCAGAGAGTGTAGAGATGGAAAAGGCCTAAGATATTATCTAGTCCAACTCCCTGCTAATGCAGAATTGCTCCTTATTGTTGATTAATATTTTGTCCAGTCAAGATGTAGATGTGCCAGATGATGGGAATTCAATTTGGGAGGTTAAAACTACAGTCTAACAGATCTAAATGCCAGGGAGTTTTCCCTGATATACATCCTACATTTTCCCATTCTTAATTTCATCTCATTACTCCTAGTTACACCTTCTTATTATGGTATGTATATATGACACCTTTTATTATGTAAATAATTCCTCTCCCTCCATGGTACTTACGTACTTCAAATATTTATAGCATGTTATCATATTGCCTGTTAACTCTCTGGTTAGCCATCCTTGGTCCTGTCTCAATGGTCTTGAGGTCCCCTCCAGCCCTACATTTCTATGATTCTCTATATATTTAACTCTTTGGGCCACATTCTGATAGCCTTGCCCATGTTGAGTATTTTACTCCATAAGTAGCCTCATTGAAATTAATGGGACTGCTTGTGGAGTAAGGAACTCCTCACTGTAAGCAAAGACAAGGATGTCAGAATATGTCCCTTTGAATCCTTTTTGTACATTATTTTTGTTATCAAATTCATATATTTTCAAACTGAATGGGTGCCACTTGAAATGTAAATTAGCATTCTTGTCCTGGGTCAAATAGCGACTGCAGAATCTCGTAATCAGACTTGAGGAAATATTTTGTTCTAATCTGCTGTATGTGTTAATGAGGCTGGCTATCTTTGATTTGGTATGGTTCTGACATTTGTTCTTGTGTTTAATAATTATCTATCCCAATCAATAGGACTTCCGTACTGAGAAGAGCATGTTCCCTCAAACTTTGAAAAAGTCACTTGGTTGTCCAATTTTGGAAGCTACATGTGTTTCACAGTACTGCGTCCTTTAGATCAATGAAATTACATAGCAAAAGTAGATAGCTCACTAGATAATAGCCTGATGGTCGAACTGCTACCAGCTGTCTGCAACGTGAAAACTCTAAAAGCCAAAGAATCATCATTTGCCATCACAATTTCTACCTACAGAATGCTTCTATCAGTAATACTAGGAAAGTATCTTCAAGTTGCAGTTGCTGTAAACCTGCATTTTAGCTTCTGCAGATGGCAAAAATCAAGATCCAGTTTGTTTGGGCGAAATACTCTTCATCATTATCAATGAGATTTCAAATACATACATTTCTGTTTTGAATGGGGTTTGGAAATAAATGCCAGAGATAGATAATTTATTTGAAATAAATGCCGGAGGTAGATAATTTATTTGAAAACAAAAAGAGCAAAGTTTTGATTTTGCAAACATATTGCATGTTACTGGTTCACTGGATGGGACCTTATAGCATTATACTTTCTCCTCTTCTCAATTTTATGGCCAACAATAACAGAAGAGGGCAGGCAGAAAACTATTTCAGGTAGAGAGATACTACAATCCAATAAAACGTTAATAAAATTCCTTTTAATTAAAAATGACTTCAAAATCTATTTTTATTTAAAAATTTTATTTTTTTTTAAACCAGAACAGAAATGAAGCAGCTGTGTGTTGATGAAAATGTCTGGAGCCTTGATATCAGTGAGTGATCTTCAATATTTCATAAGCTTAGTCAGTAATAAAATTACAATTTTTTCTACCTACATTTAAAGCTTCCATTTATTTTTCAGTGGCGCTCTCAGTATCTGCTTCCATATGTAGGTACAAATGTCTGATTTAGGTTTAAACCGGCCCTTAGCAAAAGCAGAGTTGTACGCATAGGAATGATATAAAGTGCACTGTCAAATTATAATTATAAATATTCATTCATGTAGTGATGACATACAGTAGGAAACAGATCTTGATACAATGGGTAATGCTTAAAGGCATCTCTTTGGTTTTTTCTGGACATTTTGAATAATGGCTATCTGATTGAAAATACTACTGGTCAAAAGTGGTGGCAGATGTGGTAATTAACTGATGATTACCCTATTTATCTTTGGTTATTTTGGCACATTTCTGTAAGCGCCACTCATTTTTCCTAAAGCACAAGGAAGACTTAGTTTCAATCCTTAAAAAAAAAGCCCTGTCAAACTTTGAACAAAACAAATATGCTGAGAGAGATTCTTTATTAACTAGCACATGGGGGGGCGGGGAGGAGGGGAGGAAGAGGGTGACTCTCAATACATGTCCTTTTTTATAGTATTCGTGGAGTTCACAGAAACAGTGGTCTTTCTGAGTCATGTGATGTCACAGTATCTGTCTTCACAAAGTGCTCCATACCATAGTACAGCAGGCTCATCACATAAATACACAGAGAAACATATTATAATGCAAAAGGTAAAACAAGGCAAACTACATTGTTTACATTGTACTGTCACAGCTCAGGTCTTATGAATGGTCATACATTACCCAATGTAACACACATATCATTTAAAGAAGCTGAATCAGTGTTATGTTTGACTGAATCCACTGGTGTATCTACACAGATATCACAGCTCTCTGGCTAACTATACCACATGATAACGTTTGAGCAAGTCAAACATTCCATTTAGTAGAGAACAGTGGCATGCATAGCCAGTGCTACTGTGAACTAACCAATACATCACAATGTCTCACATATCCTCAGACTAGGAAAGAGACTGATGTTTAATTTTTGGATGTGAGCTAAGAAAACCGTTCCTGAAAAGGGAGGGAAAAAAAAAGGAACAAAGAGTGGGCAGAGAAAAAAAATACAAAGACTGTGACATATGAGAGAGAAAACTTCAAATGAAAAAAATATATACTGTATACAGCCACCCACTTGTGTTAGCCTAGCTTTTGCAGGGGTGAATTTCCATCCCTGGTACTTAGCATAGGATTCCTCTTAGTTAAAAATGGAATCAACTTTGGAAAAAGCCTTGTTTAGCTAGCTTAGAAAACACTGTGAACGCCTGAAACAGTCTGTTAGCTTTGCAAGGCTCCAAGCTCCATGAAGTTCTCTCACGCCCATACAATACTATACCTCTGTCTAAATAAAATACTATTTATGTTAGTGGCAGCAGTTGGGTAGGAGCTAGAACATCCCTTGGCCCAAGCCGCTTCCTGCAGCCCCCATTGGCCTGGAACGGCAAACCGCAGCCAGTGGGAGCTGCAATCAGCTGAACCTGCGGACGCTGCAAGTAAACAAACTGTCCCAGTCTGCCAGCAGATTTCCTTGATGGACCGTGTGCCAGAGGTTGCCGATCCCTGGCCTAAGTCTTCAGTAGGCAGTGAGATCTGATCCTCGAGTCCACTGGGTTAATTCTCTTGGAATAGAGCAATTGATACCAACCAGGTAGGATATAACTGCTGTCCTTAAAGAAATTCTCACAACTTCATCTTCTCTGTGCACAACCAGAATGAAGGGTAGGGCTGAGGGAGAAGAAGAAGGAGAGGAGAGGAGACATAGGACTGCAGGGGGAGTATGCAGACCTAGGATTGCATGGAGTGTATGCATACCCTGATTTGGGATGTTGCTTTCCTGGCTTAGTGGAAGCCTGAGAGAATCCTACTATAAAGCTACTGTGGCTGTTGCTGCCCTAACCAGGGAGTAGAGGCCTTTGTTGTTAGCCTGGTCAGAAGAAACATAAGAACATAAAAATGGCCATACTGGGTCAGACCAATGGTCCATCCAGCCCAGTATCCTGTCTTCCGACAGTGGCCAATGCCAAGTGCTTCAGAGGGAACGAACAGAACAGGTAATCATCAAGTGATCCATCCCCTGCTGCCCATTCCCAGCTTCTGGCAAACAGAGGCTAGGGACATGTCAGAGCATGGTTTTGCATCCCTGCCCATCCTGTCTAATAGCCATTGATGGACCTAGCTTCCACGAATGTATCTAGTTCATTTGTGAACCCTGTTATACTCTTGGCCTTCACAATATCCTCTGGCAAAGAGTTCCACAGGTTGACTATGGACTGTGTAAAGAAATACTTCCTTTTGTTTGTTTTAAACCTGCTGCCTATTAATTTAATTTGGTGACCCTAGTCCTTGTGTTATGAGAAGGAGTAAATAACACTTCCTTATTTACTTTCTCCACACCTGTCATAATTTTATAGTCCTCAATCTTTGTCATCTCTTTTCCAAGCTGAAAAGTCCCTGTCTTATTAATCTTTCCTCATATGGAAAGAGGTAAGATCATGCTATGCTACTCTAAGATGTCAGGTGGACAGGGGGAGGGCAGGAATGAAGAAAATCCTATTCATGTAAGTGATTGAAAAGAAGGACCTCATGTTGTTGCCCAAGTCCAGAGAGAGAAGAGGATCCTGCTTCTCCTCCAGCCCAGGGGAAGGATGAAGAGCACACGGCAGTTGCTGCTCCCTTGATCAGGGAGCTGAAGAGGAAACCCCTACTGCTTTCTTGCCTGGGAGAGTGAAGCAGGGGCCACTGCTGTTGTTCCTTCCATGCAGGGAGTAAAGAGGAGGCAGGAGGTAGAGTTTTGTGCCAAAATCTTACGTCTTTAATCTGGTTCTACTGTCTGTCAATTCTAGACTGTTAAAAAGGACTAGTAAATGGCAGGACTTGAGGAGAAGAAGAGGGAGAGGAGAGGAGATGTAGGACTGCAGTTTATGCTTAGATAAGGCAACAGTAAAGCACTGCATCTGTCACTTACACTATCTCAGGCCTGCTTTACAGAGATGATGAACAGTTGCAATGGGAGCTGTGAGTTTTTGGAAAATCTGGCCAGTAATGTCCAATGTCATAAGCGATTTGACTGCAATCAGCCTGGAGAAAGTATGGATATACAGGGCCGCTCATGGTTTCTATTGATTTTTTTGTTTTGTTATTAAGGGTGAGGTTTTCAAAAGCTCTGAACTCATTTAAGAGCACAAGTCCCATTGTCAATAGGACTAGTACTTGTGCTTCTAAATCAGTTAGGAGGTTCTGAAAATCCCACCCTGTACAGTTTCTTTTTGTGACAAAATATTTTCCGCATTGACAAAATATGTAGTCTGATTCTTCTCTTGCTTACGTCACTTTTATACTAAAAGAAAAGGAGTACTTGTGGCACCTTAGAGACTAACCAATTTATTTGAGCATAAGCTTTCGTGAGCTACAGCGAAGTGAGCTGTAGCTCACGAAAGCTTATGCTCAAATAAATTGGTTAGTCTCTAAGGTGCCACAAGTTCTCCTTTTCTTTTTGCAAATACAGACTAACACGGCTGTTACTCTGAAACCTGTCACTTTTATACTGTTATACCTCCATTGACTTCAAAGGAGCTACTCCTGATTTACATTAGCATAAGAAAAAGGAGGATCATACCCATTATATTACTTTATTCAAATGGGTTTTCTGATATATCATCACACTGCACAAACTAGAGAACTCCAGAGATCAAGAGAGAACAGGGAAGTGCTTTCCAGCTTCTCCTCAAGTAACCTATGCTTGCAGAGCTGTTTGTGGAAAGTGCACAATTATTTTCAGCTTGAATGAGAAGCAAAAACCACTTCAGAATAATTAGCGAATGAAATTCTGTTTCTTCCCTCACAGACACTATCTGATACTGGCACTGTGTTGTGGCATGCATGCGGATTTTCTGGGAGAAATCCTGGACCCGCTGAAGTCAATGGCAAAACTCCCATTCATTTCAACAGGGCCAGGATTTCACCACTTTTGTCTTTCTCTTGGTTTTCCTTCTTGGCTTTCCTTGGCCAAGATCCACTGAGTATATGAGAGGTTGGGGGGAGCACACTGGTTGTCTGGGGAAACTATGCTGGCCCTACTCCGGTGATAACATAGGGACTGTTTTAAACTATGCCAGGAGAAGAATGCTGGGGTACACCAGCTTCGGCCAAGCCCCCTTTTCATCTTTTTGCATACCCCAACATGCCCTACTTCAGGGGCTGATGTAGGAGCTGGTTACACTAGCCCTATAACTTTTGGGGACCCCTGCATGCTGGGGAATCACCAACTAGGGAGATGCAATGACTTGCTAATCTCACTAATCCTGCAGCACAAAGGGAATGGACTTTGGCCAGAGACTCTGATGTTTGCTCTCTGAGCTATGACTGCCTGAGTGGAAGGCTTGTTTGTGCACTAAATGAGGATTCAATAGCTCAGTCACACAGTATTTTTGATGGAAAAATTCTTCTCCATGAACCCTCATCTTTCTGCAAGTAAAATGATCTTGTAATTAGGTTTGCAGGTGGCTTCCAAGAAGAGATAGAGCAGAGCCATAATACAGATCCAAATGAAACAAACCTTTGGGAAGTTTGGGTCTTGATCTAAATTTCATAGCTGAGGTCTCTCTCTAGGGCTTGATTTTGCTCTTACACATTTGATCTAACTCCAGTGACTGTAATGGAGTTATTCCTGTTTTAGACTAATGTGAGTTCAGAATCAGGCCCTAGGGATAGATCTAAGCTCAACCAAGGACACTGCTCTGCTTCCTGTACTTGATGTAAATGTTCACTGCATTATCTGTGTATGCAAATTTACATCTAAAATGGACCTTCCTTGATTTTCATGCTTTGGTTTCTTTCTCTAGTAATTTTACTCTCTCACATTTACATAGTGCATACTGTAATATATATCTAATAAATTATAGTTTTGTGAGGCTGTAACAATGGGGAAGATTTCAGAAAAATATGTTATTTATATTGCTAAAATATGCATTAGTTATTTGATCCTGGTAATGGACATTATTTTCACTACATGATTCACCTAATGTCCAAGTTAATTTTCTAAATGTGGACAACAAAAATATAATTTGTTAAAGCTGAAAGGATGCTTTGGGTGAGGGATTTGGTATCCATAAGATGTTAGTTTTGAATTATCCACAGGCTGTTTGAGTCACTGAATAATTCACTAGCTGTACAGTACATCTGCATTAAATAATCAGCAGCTCCTTGTACTATTATTCAGGCAAGCTTCCTACAGATAAATTCCAACGATTGTGGAGATCATGTGAGTGTTTGTTCTTTCTCCAACCACAACACTTTATAAATTCATGTTTAACCAAGTGCATTTACTAGAATCTTATTCTAATGTGTGCTCTTATTCATACCTCAAAACCAGGTCTTTAATGCTAAACAATTGAGACAAAAGTCTCCTCTAAATCCATTGTTTTTATGTGATACTAGTAAGTGCATTACTACCTGCCCAGCATGATTGATTTCTACACACAATATGAATATAATTATTTTGTAATGAATGATCTTTTTTATAACTAACTATAAGCAGATGTGTATATCACTATCAGAGATGTAGCATCCTTTAAAATAATCTGCATATGAATCATCAATATCCATGATCTAATTGTGGAAAGTAAAGGTTGGCGCAAATAAATTTTGTAGTTCATATTGTCAGTGTCTGAACATATATCTGAAAAGTATTATTTTTGTTACAAGGGCCTTTAGCCATGGAAAAAAACCCCAACCACAGCATTTATTCTTATGGATGTTCACAAGGCTTTATTGATTCCTTGAATGATACAGAGTCAAGTGGGATTCAGAAACAAAATTTCCTTCTGCACCTCTCTTGTTAGAGCCGTGGTTCTTAAATTTAACTATGTCTCCTGAAGATAAGAGCTGTGAAAGCATTGAAAAACCCAGACAGGGAAGTAAATAATCTCCCTGGGTTTCTGAAGACTAAATATATGTAAAGAACTTTGAGAAATGAGAAAGCTGTACAAAAGTTTGCCTAAATTCTGTTGCTTCATTTGGGCTTGTGGGCCTGCTATCTGAAGAGTAAAGTCTCAGTAAAGGCTTGGTAAAGCTTGATTTCATATACAAAACATTCATTCGCAAATGGATATGTTTTCAGCATGACCTCTAGAAATGTAGATATATGGCTCTCAATTACGTCATTGGCACACGGCTGAATCTTTGTTCTTCATGCTGACTGCGGGCCAGTTTTTCAAAAGAGCTCAAGATCCATCAGGCACCAGAAGAAGTGGCCAGATGTTCCAAAGGGGGTAGCACAACATATGCTGAAAGTCTCTTTTGAAAGTCCGTCTGTAAGTGTTATGACAGGAGCTGCTGGGGGCTGAGCTCTTTTGAAAATCTTGCCCCTCCTGTGGGTGCTGAGCATTTGTAAATCTGTCCCTTAGTGGATAGTTGGGCTGTGGCACAGTGTTGTATTCAAGAGCCACCAGGACAACCACTAAGTACTTGTTGTTGAGATGTTTACTTAAAAGCCCACTGCATTTGAGCTGAAAGTATCCAGGTTCTCTGTTCTTTTACTTCTTTAAGAATTAATCCAAATTCACTCATTTCTCCTGCTTTAGGTCCCAATGCTCCTCTCTGCTTGTGGAAGGAGAGGGTTTCCAAAAACCCTGGATCAGGGCTGGGGAATCATGGAAGGTGTGTTCCTGATGGCATGCTCCATGATGTTGCCTAACTCCAGAAGCTCCTTAGATTCAGCACTTCAAGTGGGGAGAGCAGTAGAGTGAAGCGTAGAGGGCAGGGAACCAGCCATACTTCACCTTATTAGCAGCCCTGAGACTCCCTGTGCATGCCAATGGGGTTTTTCCATTGAGTTTAACAGAATGGGAACCAGATTCAATTCCAATTACTTTTTGATGCTACAGAAGTATTGCTCTGAGGTCAGTTCATATTCCTTTCTCTTTCACTTCATCTGCTTTACCAGTCGAATCCTCTTATCTTAGAGGTAGAAGCCGAGAGTTGTTTTTAACTTTTGCAGGGTGACCTGCATTGCCTTCAGCAGACACATTTAGACCATGGTGCCAATGCATTAAAATGATTGCTCAGGGACTTGATCCATTCTCTGTCATCTCTCTCTCCTCCTTTTACATTCCTTTCAGGATAGTCCTTCATCACTGATCTTATGACACTTTTGGGCAAGAAATGAAGATCAAGTCCCTCCATTGGAACTTGCAGTGGTCAGCTGGGGACCTCTGAAAGATTGTCCATTACTGAGTTTGCTTATCTGGTGAACTGTTCACTACAAGTCTAGTACAAACTCACTGGAGAGTATCATTCAGTGGAGTGTGCTGGGTTATGAACTGTCACGTCATGTTGAGTTATCTCAGCTCTGACACAACATAACCCCAGGTAACGTGACAAATAGTGATGAGCAGAGAAGGACATTTGAAAAACTTATATAAAAGTTTTTGTATTATTATTTTAAAACTCAACCTTGAAAGGAGAAAAAAATGGACGGCAATATCAATCTCTCCAGGGTTATTTTTTAATATCAAATCACAGGCATTAAAGATGAAGAAGTAAGTATTTTCCTGATATAAGGCATCTTGTCAACTACAAGCACTTGAATAAGTACACATCTCCAGCTGTGCTGTCTTCTAGGGAAAACCAACTTCTCCGCAGTTCGATGTGTGACTTTTGTTACAAATCTGGGGAGCTTATGCTAGATATATATCATATACTCCCTCTAGCTGAGATTTTCTTTTTGGTATTTCAAAGTTCCCTTTTTTAAATTGATGGCTCCCTATAGGGCATTTTTAGCACTTATGTAGCATTTATCATCTTTACAAGATCTATTAAATATGTGTGATTATACTTTGCTGCATGAGGTGATAGTGAATTGAATGGACAGCAGATCTGTCAATGGCATTTAAGGTTATTTTTACTGGTCTCAGTTTTTGATTATGCAATGAAACTTCCTACATGTTAACATCTGATATAGTTCCCATGATGCATGTTTCAGGGTCTGTCTGTTGGATTATATAAATGCTGAGTATAGAGCCAATAGATCTGGGAGAGGTAATGGCTTTTACTACACAGTTATTGCTTATAATGTGTGAGTGTGAAAAGAAATTTGCAGTGTTGCATTTTAGGTTGTTTTCATCATTATTATTATAATTACCATCCTGAGGTTCCTTTAAGTGATTATTTTCTTGAAATAGGAGTTCGAATTATTACTCTTCAACTCTAGACTCCTTAACCTTGAGTTTATAACAGCCACCTGGCCTGTAGGATGCATGCTGCATTATCATGGTGTTTCATCCAAAGAACCAGAAAACCCGAAGCTGAGCAAAGCAGGCTAAAAATATTGTTGGGTGTCCCATAAATTTTGTAACACCAACAAGAGTCTATAAGGGAAATAACTGGAAATCTGGGGCATGTTTAGGACTTAAATATATCAAGTGGCTAGGAAATTGCCTAATCACTCTCTGTTAATCACTTTCTGACCAGCTGCAGGAATTTTTAATTTAAAGGTGCAATTTAGTGCATTTACAGGTGCACTAAATTAATTTAAAGGTGCAATTTATGTACAGCTCCCACTTCAGGATAACATCCCTGTTCAGGAAGGGTGATTAAGAATTAACTTAACTTTAAGCCTGAGCGTTCCTGAATTGGGGCCTTAATTGTTAAATTCTTACTGCAAATGCTGTAGAGAATGGAAATGACTTAGGTGGGAGAGTATCAAAGGTCTCAAAAGCTGGAGAAGCTTGAATAGGCTTCTAAAAGTTTGGTAGTTTTAGGAATTTATCTTAAACTTTTTATTGCCTTTGCTAACTATGCTCTACAGAGCATCTCTAAAGGACGAGTATGGAGCCTTTCTGAACTGAAAGATCACGGGAGTGGGAAATGAACACTGGAACTGAAAAGCAAACAAGGCCCCTACCAGAAGGTTGCATGGATGCTGGGAAGGATTATCACCTGTGTACAAATTAAGCTTGTTTTGGAACATCAAAGCTGTTGGTTTGTGCAATGCTACTGGTTGGTTCATTCACAATGATAAATTAAACACAGCACTTTAGCATGGGGAGAAAATTGTCTCTCAGGCCATCACAATGTTCACAGTCTACTCAAAGGGCATATTCAAGATCCCTTGGAGCCAATGGAAAGACTCCCCCTGACTTTAGCAGGCTTTGGATCAGGCCCATATTATACATGCAAGGAAAATGGTGATCCAACTGTTAATATGCAAAAAGAAAAGGAGTACTTGTGGCACCTTAGAGACTAACCAATTTATTTGAGCATAAGCTTTCGTGAGCTACAGCTCACTTCATCGGATGCATACTGTGGAAAATACAGAAGACGTTTTTATACACGCAAATCATGAAAAAAAAAACTTCTGTATTTTCCACAGTATGCATCCGATGAAGTGAGCTGTAGCTCACGAAAGCTCATGCTCAAATAAATTGGTTAGTCTCTAAGGTGCCACAAGTCCTCCTTTTCTTTTTGCGAAAACAGACGAACACGGCTGTTACTCTGAAACCTGTTAATATACAATTTTTAGGCATTATTGTTTCAAAGTCTGAACTAGACATCTCTTTTCAAAGCACAGAGCTGTCAGATTTCTAAAAGTCAAAATGTCCTCTAATGTTCTATAGTTTGCTGTGGGTATATTTGCCTCCTAGAAGGTAGGTCAAGCCATGCTAGAGTCCCTGACTGACATGATTGGCATTGCCTATGCTTGTTGTGAGGTTAAAAACCTGAGTTTTGGGAAGCAAATGTGTATTTTGTGCTTTGGGTCTAAATATTCTCAAAGGAAATCTCACTGTTTGAATGTGAAATAATCTGTCAAATTAGCACATGAGTGACATTGCGTGAAATACATTCTGACACCCTGAAACATGGAATACAACAGAGACATTGAACTGAATTGCTACTATTAGGTGAGGCATGAAAACTCTTGAACAATATTGCACAAGTGTGAAATTGCTACACCTACAGCCGAGCATAAAGGAATTGTTTCTGGGGTCTATTATGAGAGGAAAAGGGATTTAATTGGCATATTCCTGTTGCTACAGCCATGTATTTATGAAGTATTACTTTTCACATATAATTTCAAGGATTCATGTACACTTGCGGGGGGGGGAGGGGAAGGGGAGTCCAATACTGATTCAGGATACAGGTCACAATACATTTTTACCCACTGATCCAAGGCACAAATTCACTATACAGTTTGGTATGGCTGGCAGTACTCTGTAGAGTGACCCAAGATTAGAAAAGGAGTATGGAAAGCTCAGGATAAATGAAGAAGGAAGAGGTAGCAAAAGAATTGTTAATGTTGTTTCTCTGCTTTATAGTCTCTGAAGATAGATCAATGTACAGAGTTTCTGCTTGTTTTATAGACCTCAGGCTTCGTGTCTGCTACTCGCTTAAGCCCCAATCCTACAATGAGACATATTGCAGGATAGAAGCCTTATGCTATTTGATCACCTGAACACAATGTTACATGGCTTTGGAAGATGGTGTCCTTTTCGAAATAGGGCCAATCTCAAAGTGCAAGAGTCTCCAGGACGGAGAGAGGAAAGCGATGGCAGAGTGAGCACAGAGGTGGCTTGGCAATGAGGTGCAGAGTTTGCTTGTTAATTGCTAGACTAAATTAAAGAAAATACATTAAATGAACAAACCAATTAAAAACCTTACATGCTAATTGAAGATAAAACCTAGATCAGCCTAGGACACAATCTCACAGAGGAAACTCCCCCTCCCTGCCCCCCCTAATCAATACAGGTAGACCATTAACAGACTGAGCATAGGCTGCTGGATTTTCAAGATTGCCCAGCACTCACAATCTAGACCAGATTTTCAGAAGAGTTCTGCAATTTGGGTGTGGCTCTCTTTTGAAAATTTGTCCCTAAGCATCACAAATGGAAACTGCTGGTTTCCTGAGCTCTTTTTGAAAATCTGTCCCCAAATGAAGGTGCTGAGCACTTGAAAATTTGGCCCCTCGTTCATTTGAAGAACTAGCTCCACATGTACACTGGGCAGAACCTGTGACTGTTTGCCTTGTGGGCAAGCGGCACATAAGTGCTCCTAGTACAAATGAAAATAGCTGCTTGTAAAAAGGTCGACTGGTTATAACATTTTTTAGATGAAATGCTCCCACTGTAGAGAACACACAGAGAAAGCTTTACCTTTTTTTTACAGCTGTCATGAACAACATCCTACTGTCCAGATTGAGAAGACTTAACTCACACTGATGACTAGTTGCCAACATGAGTAGTTGCATTAAAAATCCATATAGAGATAGTCCTAAATACATAAAAGCCTATAGGAATACCACTGCACATAATACTACAGAGATAATGAATGCCCCTAAATTGCACTATCCCCTTCATTTTCATGGTGTCTGTGACACTAGCTGT
Source organism: Chelonia mydas (assembly GCF_015237465.2). Lineage (NCBI taxonomy): Eukaryota > Metazoa > Chordata > Testudines > Cheloniidae > Chelonia > Chelonia mydas. Next base: position 109,528,548 of record NC_057852.1, read on the forward strand.
CTTCTTTTCCATTTTTAACTCAACTCTTTTTTGTTTTGTTTATTTCTGACATGTACTAGATTACATCATTGCTGCATCAATATTTAATGTAGGTGTCCTCCTTAATGTTGCAATCTTTCTGGTCCATTTGGTCCTGAATGTTTCATGTATGTACTTGAGATCCTCACCCACATCCCTTGTGAATGCAAAAACAAAAACCACATTGAAAATGCATGTTCTTTCAGGAACTAAATATGCAACGAACATAGAAAAATCCATATTTGGCTGAATGGCAAAAGGCACCCTGCTGAAACTTTAATGTGCTCATCATGCATCTGCCAAAATATATTGTCCCAGTGTAATACATATTTCTTAAAATATATGGTAGAAGTTATAGCAGTTAGAAATTAAATAGACACAGTCAACTGAAAAATTAAAGCTGTTTCAGGCACTATACCGACCCCTGAGTCCTACAGTCTATTTTTGTGGGGTTAGTTCCATTGTCCTATTTAAATTAAAATGTTTCTCTTAACACTGTTACTTTGTGAAAGACCCAATCAAACTGGTGAACCTGACTGCCTAATAAGCTGTATGGGGAAACAGGGAAACTACCTGGACAGATAGCGCTAGATTGCATTATGTACGGACACAGAGAACCCCTGGATGTGCTATGCTATCCTTCCCTGGAACAGGCGGGTGGGGAGTGGATGGAGGAATGGGCAAAGCTTTTACTTTGTCTGCTGGCCAGAGTAACTGAACCAGAGTGAGGGGAATAAGAATTTACTACTGATATAGGCCATCAGCAAATTACTACCCTCGAAAACCAGGAGGAAGCTGTGTCTCTGAGTCACAGTGCTTCCTGAGGCTACCCTTGGGGTGGTGCTGTTTTCAAAGCACTGTGCCTAAAATCTGAATCAAGCTCAAAATGCTGCCACATGCGCAAGGAGCCAGATCTTGCGGTCTTTGTCACACTGGGCCAGCTCCCCAGGTCATGTAACTCATCATAGCTCCATTAACCCACCTGACAAGTTACTCCAGCTGAGGTTCTGGCCCAATAAGCAGCGCCTTACTCCTTGAGTAATCCCATCAAAATCAGTGTAAACAACGCAGCAGAATCTGCCACTGGGGTAAACAAACTGGAAAAAGAAAAAAAGAATTTTTTCTCTAACTTCTTTCAGTTACAATAATCTCAGGCCCCGATCCTGCAAGCTGCTCCATGCAGGCCAGGCTCTGTGCTCCCATGGAGCTGGAGCCCTGTGTGAGTAAACAGCAGTCTGCAGGATCAGGGCCTTGGGTGTTATCTGTAACAACTGTAGGAAACACTGGAGGACATTTGCTATCAATTTCAGACATGAGCGTGATTTCTAAGTTGACTAAGTGCTTTTTAAAAGGTAAAATTAGATAAATCTGCAATGCATTAACAAGCAGAATATGTGTTTTGTCCTATCTATAATTTAGACTTTTCATAGTGGCAGGATTTCTGTGAGTTCCATTCAGCAAATTAAATCCTTAATATTTTTAAATATGAATTACATTTATGGCTTTATCAGCCTTTCATCTGTACTGTTGCTTTCCCTCTCCTCAGAGAGTTTAATTTAAATAAAACTGGTGTACCAGTCATCATTTTTTTGTCAGTCTGTCTCAGAGGGAAAATTAATTGAAATACAAAATAGAAAAGCTAAAGTAAATAAGAGAACTACTTTGGGTCCCACTGGTTCTTCCACTTCAGCCAGAACCTTTTCTGATGAATAAGAGGCACTTACTACCAGAGTTTGCTACTGGTCTCTCTGCCTAAATATTTCTTCAAGAACAATACGTTCTTCTTGCACACTGAGAATTCCAGAGAAGAAGAGAGGCACATTCTCTTTTCCTCCTCCTAAGTGCAGAGTGGAAAAAAAGTAGGCCCTGGCCTGCTATAAAAGCAGGAAGTTATGGAGAACTTGGGCAGGCTATTTGTAGAATGACTGACATTAACATTGAATGTGCACTCAGGGAGAAGGGTGCAGATAATGAATGAGCTACTCAGTGAGAGTTGGAATAAAGTGAGAGCAGAGAACAGACTGTATTGAATATGCATGGCACTTGAGGGTAAGGAAGAGAGAATGCTGAAATCCAGTGAGAGTAAAGGGAAGTGAGAGAGCGCAGATTAATTTGACCTGAAGAGCAGTTCATACAAGAGGAGACTAGTAAAATTACAGAGAACAGCTTTATACCTTGTCATCTTATTTTTTTTCCTACGTCTCAGCCTTGTAATACTAATCACAGTATTGATTAATATTGAATAATGCTGTCTCTGAGATGTGCTATGCATTTATTTATACAGTATGGAGAGCAAGGAATGGTTGGAATGTATAAGAAAAACACCGATTCTCTGGTGGCACCATCACAGTCTGTAGTAAAGCAACCAAAGCTGCCTACTGAATATTTTCAGGCTTGAAAATAAGAGCATTCCTCTCCGTCATCCCAATTTCCCAGTTTCTCATCCCAATGTATAATGGAATTTTCAAAAGTGCCTAGGCGAGTCAGTGACCCAGCTCCCATTGACTTCCCTTTGTGCCTTTGAATGTCACCTCCAGGATTTCAAAAGATAGTTTAGTTATTTTGATATGAAGCCACTGCCAACAGTAAAATACTGGCATTATAAGATCAGCAAGAAAATAGAAACACATTAATTATAGTCATGTTGATATCCATGCACTGCACTGAACAGTACATGGTTTCAGAGTGTGCTGTGTGACAAAAAATTACTAAAGATAGTTAAGATCCTGGCAGACTGCGAAGAGCTACAAAAGGATCTCTCAAAACTGGGTAACTGGTCAACAAAATGGCAGATGAATTTTAATGTTGATAAATGCAAAGTAATGCACATTGGAAAGCATAATCCCAACTATACATATAAAATGATGGGGTCTAAATTAGCTGTTACCACTCAAGAAAGAGATCTTGGAGTCATTGTGGATAGTTCTCTGAAAACATCCACTCAATGTGCAGCAGCAGTCAAAAAAGCAAACAGAATCCTGGGAATAATTAAGAAAGGGATAGATAATAGGACAGAAAATATCATGTTGCCTCTATATAAATCCATGGTATGCCCACATCTTGAATACTGTGTGCAGATGTGGTCTCCCCATCTCAAAAAAGCTATATTGGAATTGGAAAAGGTTCAGAAAAGGGCAACAAAAGGTTCAGAAAAGGGCAACAAAAATGATTAGGGGTATGGAACGACTTCTGTATGAGGAGAGATTAATAAGACTGGGACTTTTCAGCTTGGAAAAGAGACGGCTAAGGGGAGATATGATTGAGGTCTATAAAATCATGACTGATGTAGAGAAAGAAGAGTTGTTTCCTACTTTTCATAACACAAGATTGCGGGGTCACCAAATGAAATTAATAGGCAGCAGGTTTAAAACAAATAAAAGGAAGTATTTCTTCACACAATGCACAGTCAACCTGTGGAACTCTTTGCCAGAGGATGTTGTGAAGGCCAAGACCATAACAGGGTTCAAAAAAGAACTAGATAAACTCGTGGAGGATAGGTCCATCAATGGCTATTAGGATGGGCAGGAATGCTGTCCCTAGCCTGTTTGCCAGAAGCTTGGAATGAGCGACAGGGGATGGATCACTTGATGATTACCTGTTCTATGCATTCCCTCTGAAGCACCTGGCACTGGCCACTGTCAGAAGACAGGATACTGGGCTAGGTGGACCTTTGGTCTGACCCAGTAGGGCCGTTCTTATATTCTTATGTCTGTGGCCCATGTGATTTCTCCCTTCTTTTACGGTGAAGTGCAAAGAGGAGCAGATCAATGGGAAAGAAGCGGCAGACTCATGCAGAGGAGGAAAGTAACTAAAAAAAAAGGGAAGGAGGACTTGTGGAACCTTAGAGACTAACAAATTTATTTGAGCATAAGCTTCAGCTTACGAAGTGAGCTGTAGCTCACGAAAGCTTATGCTCAAATAAATTTGTTAGTCTCTAAGGTGCCACAAGTCCTCCTTTTCTTTTTGTGGATACAGACTAACCTGGCTGCTACTCTGAAACCTAAAAAAAAAGGGGTGGCTTGTGCCCTCCTTTTAGCCACCCTCCACCCTCTGCAAAATCTCTACATAGCAGTTAAAAAGATGAGCTAGGAAGAAGCGAATCATATCTCATGTCTTTCCCTCCTCACCTAACACTGCTGCTCTCTCCATAGGCATGAGGCATCACAAACTGTCTGGTACATGCTCTGTGATGCCTCTGTGAAGTATGAGGGGCAGTGAGTCAAAAGCACACTCCTCACAGCTCTGAAGGAAAGAGCTGGACAAAACTTGATTTAAAAAAAACCTGAAACTCCTATCCTCTGAGGGACAAGGTGAATCATCCTTGTGTTTTCAGGGCTAGTCTGACGGTGCTTTTCATAGTATCCATAGAAATATTATCGATCAATCCTTTTTATTTCTGTTTTCTCTCTGTTCTGTAAATTGCCAATAAAAGCTTCTTAGCTTCATTCCCTTGGAGAGCACGAGGCAGTACCTTCACCCAGATAGAGCAGTCAAACCTCAATTCAGTTTAGATTAAGCCTATCTGTCCTCTCCAGGATGATAGGGACAGGTGAACTTAATTGCTGATTTGCAGGGACAAATGCTCAGAGTTATCTTGGATCTTCCCACTGGAGGACTGGCACCAAAATGGAAGAAGGGATCATTTTGGTACAGCAGGAGAGTCTTCAGATGCAAGACACTATTGCAATGTGCACAAATACAAATCATACTGAGCTCCTTCCTGCAAGCTGCTGAGTCATCCAATTCACTTGAATGGGACTATTCATGCTTAAATCGTTTCCTGGGATTTAAGTGAGTGATCCAGGGCCAGAGTGATCATCACCTTGCAGGACCAAGCCATGGAAAAGACAACTCATGAACCACTATGAGGTTCACCTTATAAAGTTTTCATAGCATGTTCCCGTCAGAAGGGAAGGAATTGGTGCCTTGCAGAGAGGGTAGAAATCAAACCCTAGAGTCTTATGGTAGATTCTCTATAACAAAAGCTCCATCTCTGTGGATCCTAAGTCATCTGCACAGAGGGTCTGCTTTCTGGCCCACATCTACTCCTTCAAGGGACACTGATATCCTCTCCCTATGTTTCTTCCCCTATTGCCTGTTACCTAGGACTGGACAGTGCAGAGAGAAAGTTAATGCTGCTTCTAGCAACTGATTGTGTAAATTAATCTAAACCTACAAAAATCTTCCCCATAAAAATAAAAAGCATGGAAGATGTTCCCCCCCCCGCACACTTTCAGACCAGCAGGGCCTTATGTCTTTACCCCATAATGTGTGAAACTAGCCACATAATCATAAGAGTCTCTGTCAATTATTTCTGAGATTTCATGGTGGTCAGGTGCAGCCAAATGAATGGGAAAAGACAAAGCTCTTGGGGTTACCCTATGACTTAGTTTCAGAAGGGAAAGCAAAAAGACTGAAGCATTTACAGCCTGGTGAATTTAACTGTAGTGCCTGACAAGCTGAATGATTAATAAATCAGTAGGTTTCAGAGTATGACTGAAGCATTTACAGTCTGGTGAATTTAACTGTAGTGCCTGACAAGCTGAATGATTAATAAATCAGTAGGTTTCAGAGTAGGACTGAAGCATTTACAGTCTGGTGAATTTAACTGTAGTGCCTGACAAGCTGAATGATTAATAAATCAGTAGGTTTCAGAGTAGCAGCTGTGTTAGTCTGTATCCGCAAAAAGAAAAGGAGGACTTGTGGCACCTTAGAGACTAACAAATTTATTTGAGCATAAGCTTTCGTGAGCTACAGCTCACTTCATCAGATGCATTCAGTGGATGCATCCGATGAAGTGAGCTGTAGCTCACGAAAGCTTATGCTCAGATAAATTTGTTAGTCTTTAAGGTGCCACAAATCCTCCTTTTCTTTTTAATAAATCAGTAGCGGTCAGTCTACAAGCAAGTAGAGGAGAATGTATTGTTCACTAGTAACCACAATGAGTTCATGAAAAAAAAATCCCATACTAACATTTTTTCTTTAATAGTGTAACAAGCCTACAATAGTGAATAAAGAAAATATCCACAAGTGAACGAAATGAGCCTCTTCTTGTGTGCACGCAAGGTTGCATGTTCAAACAGCTGCACACACTTCAAGCACTAAAATCACCCTGTGTGGGTGATGGGTGTATACATGCAAATTGATTTTCCATATACAAAGCCTATCACCTGCACTTGCAGATGTTCTAGAGCTTGAATAGTGCATGTATTTGTAGAGCCTTGTGAGCATACAAATTTTGTATCCGCATCCGAGCCACAGACATGATCTGCAGATGTGGATATAAAGTGGATATCTTTAGTTTTGCAGGGCTCTCTATATTTGCACAAGCACAGAAGGAGGCTCATTTGTTTATAATTAGGCCCAATTGGCTCAAGTCTTTAATCTTTAGTCAGACATTCATCAGGCTAATCTCCCATTGTTTGTTGTGATAGTCATAGTGATACTTAATTGTGCTACCACGTATTAACACATCACAGTGATGCAAACACTGAAGACATTATGCTGCAGTTGTTTTGAGGCTCTCTCTGTGAATCTGTTTGACAAAAGACCTCCTCTCTTTTTTACCATTCCGCCTCAGTGAGAATATGGGTTTTCTTTGTCCTTCCTCTTCCTGGTTTGTAGGAACAGGAATGTTTCTCTTTGCACCCTCCCCCAAAACAGTCTAAAAGGATTGTGCTTCTAATCTGTCTTCTCCCTGCTCCTTGTGCTTCATGCATATCACAGAGGAGTAGTTCTCAAACTTTTGTACTGGTGACGCCTTTCACACTGCAAACCTCTGAGTGCGACCCCCCCCCCTTTATAAATTAAAAACACTTTTTAATATACTTAACACCATTATAAATGCTGGAGGTAAAGTGGGGTTTGGGGTGGAGGCTGACAGCTCATGACCCCTCATGTAATAACCTCCTGACCCCCTGAGGGGTTCTGACCCCCAGTTTGAGAACCCCTGTCATAAAGCATGAGAGTTTGCTGTGTACCTGTGGCAGGGACTCCATGAGAGCCAGGAATAGTACCCCGAAGAGCTATATAAGGCTTTAGAGCCAAATATTGAGACTCAGTGGCCTGCAGCTATCTTAAGTCATGCTATAATGTGGTCAAGGAGAGACCGATTATTTTCACTAGTAGATGTGAATAGAGCAAGTAATATACTGAATCAGGAAATGTTTAGATTTAATATTAGGGGAAAAAATATCAGCAAACAATTCCTCACACATGTATTCATCTTTCTGCTTCTCTTTGGCTTCACCAGTCTTAGATTTATTCACTATTCAATATCCTTTGTGAATTTCCTCATTACATTTATCCCTCTATATGAATAGCTTATGAATAGTTTATCAGGATATTCAAATTTCAAAAGTTGAGCTGTGTTGGTTAGTGGTGCTAGTCCTTGATTGGATTTATTATTATTACTAATTTGTTTAGCACTGACCATGTACTCTGTTATGTATAATGCATACAAAAAGACTGTAGTGGCCCTGAAGAATTTATGATCTAAAGACAGACGCATAGATCAGACACATTAGAAGAGGCAGAGGTGGGGATGATTTATTTTTCCTATTTAATTATAGTTACATAATCAACCAAAGCAGAGCGAATTTATTAAAACAGATCATTTGAAATTTGCTTTTGGTGAGTATTGGAGCATTGAAGCTTAAAATTTTAACTTTTTGCAGTATCTGTGGCAGGAAAGCTCAGTTGTTCAAATGTTACTGGAGAGTGAAGATGAAAGAGTTATGAATCTTGTCAAATCAAACTGCTTTCAAATTTGAATACGTATTCATAGAATATTTTTATCTCTGTTCAGCTCTCATTAATGTATGACCTCACCAAATCATACAGTGGAAAAAGAAGGCAAGTTTGGTTGTAGACTTAAGACTACATTTGAAACTAATCAGAATTATTTAGAGATTCTGGGCCAGATCCTCAGCTGGTGTAAAACTGTATAGCTCTGTTGGATGACAAGCCATCTGAGCAAAGGTTGAAGGAACTGGGCGTGTTTAGTTTCAAAAAGAGGAGATTAAGGCAAGGGGAACATGGTAGTGGACTTCATATACTTGAAAGGCTGCCATAAAAAAAGGTGGAGGAAAAATTGTTCTCTTGACACATAGGGCAGGACGAGAGGCAATGGGTTCAAACTATAGCATAGAAGATTTAGATTAAATCTCAGAAAAAAATTCCTATCTGTAAGAACAGTAGAACAATGGAACAAACTGCCCAAGGAAATAATGGAATCTCCTTCACTGGAGGTTTTCAAAAAGGGGCTGGAGAGCCATCTGTCCTGGATGCTTTAGACACAACATATCCTGCATCTTGGCAGGGGGTTAGACTACATGACCTTTGCGGTACCTTCTAACCCCATGGTTCTATGAGTGACTTCGAAGTACCCCTTCTATGATGTCTTAGGGAGCCTGTAGTGATTCCTTCCAACTGGTAGATTCTATGACTCTCTGGTGGGATTTACAGAAGTGCTCAATGGCAATAATTCTAATGGCAAAATAGCTCAATAACACTAATGGCAAAACTTCCATTGACTTCAATGGGAGAAGAATAGTATTTCAATTAATATTGCATCTAGTGGTTAAAGAGAAAGGCTAAATTCTGCTCCTGTTTCTTCCTGTGAAATGCCACATTTAGGTCATTGTATCATGCTTCAAATTCAAGTTTAATGTTAAGATTAAGACTTGTTTAGATGTTGTGGGAAAAGTGGGAAAAGTTACAAGCTTTTACCCTTATTCAAGTGTTAGCCAATAGTTGAAAAGCATATGTGTATTTATAGTTGGCTGTGGCATGCTTGTAATTATTCAATAAAGCACAATAGAGATAAGGTTATATCATGATATATGTGCCTGTAATCCCCTGGGGTGTAATTATCTCATGATAACCTCATCCCTTGAAGTTGCCTGTACTGCTAATATGAAGAATGTTTGTTTTCAGTGGGAACATATATTTTGTGGTGAAACAGCATTAAACTGTCAGATCAAAATGTTAAACAGCAGTTGGAACGAGCAGAAGGATTCAGATGGATTAACTCAGCCCTCAAATATGGTTCACCAGGCAAACAGAAATGATCCAAAGACATTTTACAAATCATTTTTAAGTCTAGAAGCATCTGAAGAGAAATAGCTGTTGTCCAGGAACATATCTGAAGGGTCTTGTATTGGTGAAGTTTAAGGCTGTGAAATGTTTTTCACACGGCAATGATTTTGTCAGGCTGACATCTGTGCTCTTTGCTTGGGAATCACCATTTGACTAGCGATGTTCCCAGAAAGTTCTGTGACTAGCCTGTGGTACAGAACATCAGCTGACACACATTTCGATACTTTTAATAAAATGCTCAGGACTCTCTGGTGCAAATATGCCCTGCCCCCCGCAAGAGCTCCTGGAGCCATCAGATACAATTGAGTGAAATTTTTAAAAGCTTATAAATGATTTAGGAGTACAAGAAAGAAGGTGGGTGAGGTAATCTTTTATTGGACCAGCTACTGTTGGTGAAAGAGACTTGGGACCAACATGGCTACAACAGTACTGCAGACAATATTAGAAGTATAAGTCTCATTGAAAGTCATGACCTAGAGGCCAGTTGGGTTGGTACTCATTGTGCAAGGTGCTGTACAAACATAAAACAGTTCCTGCCCAAAAGAGCTTACCATCTAAAAACCAAGACCTAGAAGATGGACGACCAAAACAAGTTGGGTAGGGTGGGGGGAGGTATGGTAAAAAAGTCTTGGAATGCAAGCTCTTCAGGGCAGGAACTGTATCTTCCTCTGCATTTGTACTACACCTACCTGAAAAGGTGAACTTCTGGGTACCACCAAAACAGTCTGGGAACCATTGGTCTTGTGTCTTTTGTTTTCACATTACTGCATGTACCTTTGCAGACAACTCACATTGAAATCATGTGGATATTTGCATGTGGATAGCTGCAAGAGGTAGACAACCTCTCACTAAGCAAGAGATATGTGGCTAACAATATTTATGACAGTGAATTATCTTCTCCCTCTACAGCAGGTGCTAGCTACCTCTGTACAGCATATGTACAAATTTTGAGAGAGAGAGAGAGACAGACAGACAGACACTGAGCTAGGCAGGCTGGGATAAGCTTGCTGGAGCATCTGTAAGAGAAAAACACCTATGGCATTGTAAAGACTTGTTATTTCTTCACGCTTCTCCGTTTTCCATGATAGCTTCTGATAGCAGGGCCTTAGTTGTGCATGTGCTGGTTAATTTCAAACAGCTTTGAACCTGCTCCTCAGATCCTTTCTTGTGGTTGTTTGGCTGTTCAGTGACATGTAAGCAGTCTTCCTGGAGCACGAATTCTGCTTTGGAGCACTCTTCTGGCATATGGGATCGTAGTCAGAAGCATTGCAGGAGCTGCCCTTCTCTTGGATTCTTCATCTGAAAGCAATGCTGTTAAACAGGCAGCTGCCAAAGGTGCACCGTATTGGAATAAAGGAAAACTTAGTTTCTCTATTTTAAATTTTCAGATAGGGGTAGAGGGTCCCATGGCAGAACCATGAATGTCTCTTAGTGCTCACTCTTGATTAGACAGTTCTTGGTCAATACCTGACCCATATTTTTCAGGTTTCCTGCTTTGCCTACAAGAGTTCCAGGAATATCCATTCTTCAAGTGCTGGTAGGGGGTGTTCCACTGTGAGTATGTGCCTGTGCTCCATGGGCTAGGAGCTGGAGAATTCTTGTAAGCAGTGGTTGGCCACACTTGCGCCCTTGCCTTCCTCATGCTTTCAGCCAAAGGCATAAAGGCCAGAGGAGATCAACTGTATCTCTAGTTCCTTCTTATCACCGTATGGCTTGCATCAGAACGTCCAGTGTCTGGAGCTTTCCTTCAAATTGTAAATATTTCAAAGTTTGCCTTAGTGCCTTTTGTGTTTTTAGCAATGTTTTCTAGTTAGATTCCTCACCTGGGGAGACACCCCCCACCTTTGTATGTTGGTACCGGTATCAGACAAAATCCATGTGTCGTGCCCCCATCCCTTCTCAGTCAGTGACAGCCACTAGCACTCTTTGTACTCTCTCATGGAGGCACACATCGTAGCTAGGTTATTATCTGTTGCTCTTTCCCTTGCCATACCTGTGAGGTGAGGGAACTCCAGCTTAAACAACACCTCAACAATAAGGCCATGAGGCTGTGGTCGACCTAAGCCAAGCAACTCTCCCGTACATTGGCCTGAATGGACATGGAACATGCCTTCTAACTGGAGATCTGACTCTGTTGCAGGGAAAGCCAAATCCACGGATCCACCCCATCGGGGTTTCATCAGGAAGCAGAGAATGCTCACAGAAGCATGAGTCAAGGTCTCCCGCTATGTCTGTTTTGAAGATGTCTGACAACTGTGCCTAAATTGATCAAATCCACTCACATAACCCACAAAGACTTGGGATGTCTTACATCCCAGGGCCATGATTTTAAAGCCCATAAATCCAGGGCTCTAGTGGTAGTAGATTCTGTACTAGTGACACCAGCTCTACCATAGAGTGTCAGGGTTGGAAGGGACCTTAGGAGGTCATCTAGTCCAACCCCCTGCTCAAAGCAGGATCAACCCCCAATTTTTGCCCTGGATCCCTAAATGGCCCCCTCAAGGATTGAACTCACAACCCTGGGTTTAGCAGGCCAATGCTCAAACCACTGAGCTATCCCTCCCTCCAACATCAGTACTGTCTAAGTCAAAAAGAGTCGAGATCTGTCAGTTCTGGCACAATCAGAGCTTCTACCATTGTCTCACAGTCTGGACATATGGAGTCTCCCTCCTCTGCCCCCAGCAGGACAAACAGATTGGACCCCTTGCACTCCAGGGGGGTCAGAGACATACTACACTAATGGACATCTTTGCTCTTCCAGAGCCTCAGTGCTTTCCCTCCCCTTTGCCCTTCCCCCACTCATCTGGACCTTCACACTAGGGAGTCTGATCCACCAGGGGATGTTACTTTTGATAAAAGCCTATTCCCTCATCCATCTACCAGCTGTTCCTTTCATTCATCAGTACCACAGTTGGATCCAGACCCTCTCTTATCCTCCTCAGGAGAATCTGAATCTCTCGAGGAGCCATAATCTCCTCCTCTGAGAAATGTTAGTCCTGACAGAAGACTGAGAGCCTCCTGGTACTAACCTCTTTGATATTTGCTTTGGGGAATGCCACAACCCCTTCATGAACCAACATACTGGTCATTCTGGGGAACATAGGACCTGTATGCCAGATATACAGCACCCATGTGTTCTGCCAGGGAATCACTCCACCATTCCTATATAATGGAACAGTCAGAGCCTCCCCATGGAAGAGGAGGAATACAAAGTGGTTCAGTCAGTACTAACAAGATTATTTTCTTCCTCTTCCAATGAACCAGTCCTGCCAGCATCTCTGTCCCCTCTGGATGATCATAAACAGTTTCAGGGTTTATTGCCAAGGGTGGAGGAGGAACTCCCTTGAGGAGTTCCAGAACCCTCAACAAAAACTCTCGGGATGTACTGCAACCCACCAGCTACAGTCAAATAGCACTTCCAGTTAATGAAGCTATTCTGGAACACAGCATACACCCCTTCCCTCAAGAGGGCAGAGAAGCACTATTTTATTCCACCTACTGGAGTGGAATTTCTCTTTACCTGCGCTGCACTGAACTCTCTGGTCATTCAGGCTGCCACAGAGATATCTAGACAACATCTTAAATCCACTCCTTTCAGCAAGGAGGTTAAATATCTAGACTTGTTGGGAACAAAGGTTTTCACATCTACTAGCTTTCAGTTTTGTATAGCGAACTATTAAGTGTCGTTGGCTAAGTACAACTATCTCAACTACTCCAAGTACACAGATTTTGTAGTCAAGCTACCACAGGTCACTTCCAAGCTCTTATTGAAGAGGGTAGGCTGGTGGACAGAAGTGTACTTCCATCAGCAGCTGATGCAGCAGACATATCATCTAGGTTAATGGCAGTGAGGGCATCGCAATGGTGTGAGTCATAGTTGCACAGTTTGGGGCTTTCCAGGGAGGTCTAATACACCATGAAGGACTTAGCCTTTGATGAATTTCACCCTTTCAATGAAAAGACAGGAGCCCTTACATACTTTAAAGGATTCCAGGGCCACCCTCCCTGGAATACACATCGGGCCCAAAAAAGAAATACCATAGGCAGTCAGTCTTACAAACCGACACTGGCATCTCAGTTTTATCCTGAGTGGTCTTATGACACTCCTCATAAAAAACAAAGTACAAGGTACTCATTTCCCTGCACCTGCCACATCTGCACCATCTCAATCTCATCTCCCGGCAAAAAGATACTTTTGAGTTCAAAGCCCCAAGCCATTTCTGATGCCACCACTATGCAACCCCCACATACTCTTTGGGGGTCATTTTGCACTCTATTTCCACAACTGGAGTGTCATAATAATGGAAAATGGGGAATAGGTACCATCCATTACAGCTATGTGATAGAGTTTATTTACCTACCTACTCAGAAACCCCCATCCCTGTACCTCCTCAAGGATCATTCTCATGAGTGAATTCTCAAGCATCAAGTGGATTCTCTCTGCCAGGGAGGAGCAATAGAGCACATACCTCTTCAACATGAAGGAAAAGTGTTTTACTCAACATACTTTCTAGTCCCCAACAGGATGGAAGGTTGGACACCTAGCCTCAGTCTCCACAGTTTCAACTGTTTTATTAGCAGATTCTGCATGGTCTCTCTGGCATCAATAATCCCATCCCTGGAAAAAGACATTGGTTTACAGCTCTCAGTATGAACGATGCTCACTTTCATGTGGCTATTTCTTCCCTAGGAGTCAGTGTGAACTTGGAAAAGTCAGTCATCATGCCAAAGCAGACTATAGACTTCATAGGGGCCACCCTACATTCAGACAGGTTTTGCTCCATGGGTGACCTAATAGATAGGTAATATGCAACCCCTGAGCTCCATCAGAATTTGTCTTTCCCCCCTGGGGCACATGGCCTTATGTACTTATGTTACCCTACTTTCTAGGCTCCACCTACAATGTCTTCAGGCATAACTCCACAGTGTATTCACCAACCAAACACAGTATGAATACCATGGTACAATCCTTCCAAAGTAATGTCTTTCCTCATGTCGTGGAAGGATGCTCATCAGGTATGTTTGGCATCCCCTTCCTACATCCTTGCCAGACAAGATGATCACCACAGATGCCTCTCCGAGGCTATAGAGCCCACATGGACCGCCAGATGGCACAAGGCACTTGGACACCCCGAGAGACCAGGGTGCACAGAATTCCAGAAGGTTAATGGACAGTCAGAGAAGCTTGCAAGGGTTATGATTCATCCAGTCCAACCATGTCCTCACTATGTCAGACATGACAACTCTTTTACATCAACAAAAATTGGGAGGGGCAAGATCAATATCCTTGTGTGTAGAATCTGTCACCCTGTGGAACTGGTGTGCAAGGAATCGAATCACCCAGATGGAAGCTTATCTTCCAGGGACTCAGGATCATAGAATCATATAAGATTAGGGTTGAAAGAGACCTCAGGAGGTCATCTAGTCCCCCTGCTCCAAACAGGACCAACACCTACTAAATCATCCCAGACAGGGCTTTGTCAAGCAGGGCCTTAAAGACCTCTAAAGGTGGAGATTCCACTACCTCTCTAGGTAACCCATTCCAGTGCTTCATCACCCTCCTAGTGAAATAGTGTTTCCTAATATCCAACCTAGACCTGCCCCACTGCAACTTGAGACCATTGCTCCTTGTTCTGTCACCTGCCACTACTGAGAACAGCTGAGCTCCATCCTCTTTGGAACCTCCCTTCGGTGGCTGCTATCAAATCCCCCCTCACTCTTCTCTTCTGCCCAGTTCCCTCAGCCTCTCCTCATAAGTCATGTGCACCAGCCCCCTGATCATTTTTGTTGCTCTGCTGGACTCTCTCCAATTTGTCCATAACCTTTCTGTAGTGGGGGGGCCAAAACTGGATGCAATACTCCAGATGTGGATGTGTTGGCAGTCACCATCAGCAGGCATTTAGCCATCGATCATGAACGAGAATGTCACAAAATATACTGCTCCAGAGAAGCTCAAGGGCTACACTCAGGGCAATACTCTCCTCCCCCAGGCCAGACTATCTGAGCCATGCCTTTCCTCCCTTACTGCTCCTACCTCATGTCTTGTGCCCTGTCCTGATGAACTATCCATAAGTCATCTTCATGTCCCCCAACTGGACCAGACATTTTGATTCCCAAATATCCTACAACGGTTATCTCATCCTCCAGTCACCAACCAGGCCTTTCCCGAATCTCTTGACCCAGAAAAAAGGGCAAGATCAAGCTTCTCAGCCCTGCAGCACTTCATTTCATGGTTTGGTTTTTGGATGGGCATCAGGATTAGAACATTCCTGTTCTGAAGCCACACAAACTATCCTTAACAGCAGGAAAGAGTCTACTAGGAAATGCTATTCAGCCAAGTGAAATGAGTCTGTGGTCAAACTATATCCTCCCACAGGATATCTACATGGATCTTGGGCTATATCCTGCTCTGTTACCAGTTGTTGCATATTTCTCCCCTACAAGAGTACAAGCAAATTCAGTGGCATTGTTTCAGGAAATACCCTTACTTGACATTTGCAGAGCAGCTACATAGAGTTCCATCAATACGTTCATGAGACAATATGCTTTAGTGCAGAACTCCTCAGCAAACATTTACTTTGGGACGGTGGTTCTCCAAATGGCTCTGCCATCTGCATCCTCAAACACTCTTTCTATTTGAGTGTTGCTTGTCAATCATCCACAATGGAATACGCACGGGAACTAGCACTTGGAGACCTACTAGCCCTCCTTCCTCTCTGCTTTGGATCTTTACTGGATTCACAGTATACAAGGAACTTGAGAAGTGGTCTTCTCTGCCCTTTATGCCTTTGATTGGAAGCATGAGGAAGTCAAGGGCATGTGCATGGACCAATGGACACTACTTGCAAGAATTCTCCAACTCCAGGCACACGGAGTGCACACATATGGACAGTGGAATGCAGATAGACTACACATTTTGAAGAACTTCCAGTTATTATAAGAAGAACCTCCTCTGGTGGCAGAAACTATAGTTCAGATACATTTAATCTCTAACTTTGATACACTGAATTCTAGTTCAGTTTAAAAAAAACCTTAAATTTATTACCTTTCTAAAGTACTTAATTTCAAAGCCATTTTGTGTGTTGTACTTGATTATTTTCTTTTTTGTAACATAAGTAATCCAGTGAGATGTTGCTGTTTTACTCGAGGGTTAAGACTTCATTCTATATACCTTAAGATTTATTATGGGTATCTGGTTTCCTCAAGGTTTAACTATCTATTCCCTGAGATTGCATCTTTTACCACACATTAATACACAAAAGATTTTGAAACACAGCTGTTGTGAAATGGTTTCTCTTTAAAACTTTCTGTTTCAAGATGCTGCCTTCCAGCTATAGCCAGAGAGCTCATGTTTTATCTTTTTCTGTAAAATAAAGCAGCAATAATAGCAGAACTCACTGAACATTTAGCTATCAAACTAATAATCCTCATGGCTGAAAGGATTAGAGGATTCAGTGAACAGAGGATAGAATTAATCCTGTTGTCTTTTTCTGTGCCATTGCCATGCACAGTTTAGACACTGCCTTGTCTGTACCTTACAGTTTTAGTGCCTGTTTGTTCTATGTCATTGTATCCTCTTCTCGACTCCTGGGAGCAGAGGAGGTTTAATCATTGTGTCTATCTTCCTAGTTTCTTCAGGGGAAAAAATTATGAACTGATTTGTGCTCCATCTGTGGAACCCCTCTTCCGCCTATAGATTTTTAATTATATTATAATCATGATACATTTTGATATCAGAAGTGTAAGATTTAGTAATTCTGTGAAAACAGTACGGTGCAGGAAAAGATAGGGATATCAGCATCACCATATAACAGTCTGAATGAGCCAATAAAGGGTCAGCTCCTAGTTAGGTATCAGTAAATAGGCTGTTTGCTGTGGAGGGGGTAGGAGGGTGGAGACCATGCTCCTAGCGCAACTGAGGTATCATTTCTCAAGTACTTGTGCAGCTACTCTAGCTTGTCATCATTGAATCTCTCAACCATAGGGATATTTGGCTGGTTGATTCACAACCATGCAGATCACGCACTCTATTACTCCCAGATTGTCCCTAAGCCCCACCTTACATCTAGATTGCGCAGAACAGTAATGGAGTTGTTCTCCTCAGGGAGCAAAGTGGTGTAGACATCCTGCCTTCATGCAGAAAGACTATATTGGTTGCACTGCATTGAGGGCCATTCACTGCCTTTACTTGAGCAGTAGGATTTGGCCCATACAGTTGTGCTTTGCAAATCTCATCCACATTTTGTGGCAAGCAACATTAACGTTTAATACAAATACAGAGCTTAACATTTTCCCCAAATAACCCATGAAGTGTCCCCAAGGGAAGGGCTGGATGATGATCAGGAGGCAGAAATCCTCTATCCCCAGAACAAATACTGCTTACGTAGTGGCAACAAAAGATTCTCTGCACTGGTCCACCAATGTTTTTCAGCCTGTAGGGTAGGGATGCATGAACTAACCTGGATAACATGAGATAAATCCACCCTACACAGACACCCTTCTTTCACCTCAAGCTAATCCTTTTCTTAGGTTTTGGCACTTCCCGTCTGAGCACTAGTTTTCCCTTCTGTTGCTCAGCTGGTGCTAAAATAAGTGCAGCCAATGATGCGGGAGGAGGAGAATGTTTGTTTCTTTACTTCTCCTTTGCCAGCACTTCACAATCCTGCGATTATCTCTCCACCCTCAGTGTACCTGCTGGACTCATGAATTGTCACGCGTGGTTTCCTTCAGCTGCTGATGTTTTATTTTTTTATAAAAAGAAAAGGAGTACTTGTGGCACCTTAGAGACTAACCAGTTTATTTGAGCATGAGCTTTCGTGAGCTACGCTCACTTGCATCCGATGAAGTGAGCGTAGCTCACGAAAGCTCATGCTCAAATAAACTGGTTAGTCTCTAAGGTGCCACAAGTACTCCTTTTCTTTTTACGAATACAGACTAACACGGCTGTTACTCTGAAACCTTAATTTTTTTATATAGATGTATCTGTGAAATACCCTAAAGCCCTCTCTTATTTCCCTCCCAGCCCCGCTCTTCTGATCTACCCTTAAACAAAACTATTGGAATCAGTCTGAACTATTTCAGCTATTTAAAAGAATATTAATCAGTACACAATAATATAATGGATATGGAGAAGCCATCAAGGACTTTGCTATAGACAAACAACACTGACTTTTGGATTGTGGTTTAAAATTAGGGCCAGTGTAAGGTTATGAGTATTCTTTGACAGAAATATGTGTACTTGTAATTAACAAAGCTAAAGTTTTTACTGATAGAATCTATTATTCTATTTTTTGTTTCTAGCTCTATATATAATAGCTAAATTTTCTGAATTTTGAGTGAAGAAATTTTTCATTAACAATTTGATTTTTGAAGAAAAATACAATATTTGGGTTTGTATAATTAGAGCATATTTTAGACACTAGCCTGCAAAAATTTCTCCTATATTTAATTGAAAATTAAATAAAGAGTAGCTTTGTTTACACTTTAGGGTTAAAAGACTTAGTTTTAATAACGACTGAGTGCTATATATTTAACCAACAGTAGCTCTTATACTCATGTTAACACATATGCAGAAAATAAAAATAAAAATCTGTTTTGATTTATGTATAATCTTAAAGAAATTAGCTAGAAAACTCATTTTGGATTTCAGTTAACAACTTTGATAAATACTAGACCCTTTACTCTTGTTTTTCTGTCTAATAGTAGTCTAAAACCCTAAAAATTTCCAGACTTTTCCAGAGGGGTTCTCTTAATTTTAATGGAGCCTATAAAATTTTTGGCATGAAGAATAAAGAATTTGGAAATGGAATAAATACTTGGCACAAAAGCATGGAGTGAATAGCATCTAACTTTAAATGTCAAGAGAAGACTAGAACACTCCATTGCTGTCTCAAAATATTTTGATCATTTTCTAAAACTAGATATTAAGTACTGCAGAACATAGAAGGGTCTGTAGAGTTATTAGCTTTGAATCCCCATGGACCATATTGGCTTCTGGCCAGTTGAAGTCCCAATTAACCAAGCATAGCATTCCATTCATGCCTGAAATTCACAAAACTTACAGTACATATGAAAAACTCAACATAACCAGTGTGGCTTACATTTATTACACCCCTGATATCTTATTTTCTACCTGCTATTAAAGTCATTTTCTGCCTTCTGGATGAGCAACTTAATGACATTTCATCTGCAAATAGTTTTCTTGTGTCTTGTTTTATTGTTACTCTACAAAACCATTATATAACTGTGGCTGTTGTGTGTTAGTGAACACAATCCTGCATAATGATATACATTTAAAGAGAATATATAAAAGGATAGGAACCTTGTAATGCCAGAAAGTTTTATGAAGGAAGATCACTTATAATGGCTGCCATAAAGACTCCATTTTAGAGTAAAAACACACCAGTTATGCAAATTGCACTATTTCACCACTTGCACCAGTTTACTAACTTGACTTGTAACTACGTCATCATTTACATCCATAGTGCATTTGAGCCAGAGATTTCCATGGGAGTTGCATTCACTTAAACAAGGCTGAATTTGGCCCAGAGTCTGAGGCAACATTAGAAGTCCTGAAGATATAAACAAGTTTAACAGACTAGTCAGAGCAGTGAAATACAATGTTTGTAGCAGGGGAGTTAGAGGTCATCTATTTGGAAAGAGAGCTGAATGATATTGGTGGCAGAACGGGTGGTGAGGTGGGGTTAACCCATTTAGCCAGTTTCTCCAAATCTAATTGTTATCTGTCTACACAAAGCCCCGGACGGTGGTTTTAGTTTGGGTCAATATTCCTCAAAATCAAGTTACCTGACCCAATGCAAGTGTTAGGGACTGGGACATGGGCAGCCTTTCCTAGTGGTCAGAGCAGGCATCCGGAGCAGGGAAACAAAATAAATGATCAGACCGAGAGCCTAGAGCCAGGAACTGGAGCTGAAGATCAGAAATGGGTTACCTGGAGTTAGGGAAGGCCAGAGCAGGACTGAGTCTAAGGCAGGAGTGAGGCTAGGCCAGGACTGAAGCACAAGCTAACACAGCGGAAGGTGAATGCTTTGAGCAGCCAATGCCCTGCTGGTGGTGGGCTTAAGAGCAGGTTTCCTGATCCCTTCAGCCAATTGGGCAGTTTGGCCAATCAGGTGGCTCAGCTGGGGCCCAGTTGTGCTCATGAGACTGCCTGGGAGTCAAGCTGTTAGGTAAGCAAGCTAGTTCTCGGTCAGAGGTGGACAAACTTTTTGGCCCGGCATCTGGGTATGGAAATTGTATGGCTGGCCATGAATGCCCGCTGGGAGAGGAAGACTCTATGGGGTGTAGCATGGGGGGGACTCTATAAGGGATGTTACCGAGGTGGGGGGAGGGGAGACTCATGAGGTGTGGCACTGGGTGGGGGGCTCTACAGGGGTGGTACTGGGGACTCCAGGGGCCCTGCCAGCAGTAACACCAAGGTGGCAGTACCAGGCACCACCATGGATGGAGGCATCTTGGCTGGGATGGGTGGCTGCCCCTGGGCGGTTTCAAGGCTCTTGAGAGTGGGGCCATAGGAGTCTGAGAGGGGATTGGGCCCGCTGCTGGGTGTGGGGAGGGGGCTGCCGCATAGGGGTGGGGTTCCAATCCTGGAAAGAGTGCGGTGAAGTTGCACCTGCGCCGTGTGGCTCTGCGTGCCGGAAGATGGTGCTCCTCAAGGGAATTGTGAGTCAGGAGCTGGGGAGCACCGGGTGGGCAGAGCAGAGCAGGGCAAGTCTCCCTGCAGGAACTCGAGGGCCAGATAAAAACATCTGATGAGTGGGAAGTGGCCCGTGGGCTGTAGTTTGCCCACCCCTGCTCTAGGGCCTTACCTCTGACAGTGAGTAAAATGGCAACACAAAGCAAGAGGCCAAAAAAGCAAAAAGAAAGAAATAGCATTCATATTTCAGTACTCAACAGTGGGCTTAGTAGTCAAGAAACAGAAAGGCAAAATAACTTATAAAAGAATTATACTGAAAAATACAATTAAAATGTGATCTTAGAGTATTGGCCCATATCTGAGTCTATCCAAATAAGAGACTTTTGAATCTATCCTAAAATTCTCTACAGAGCTAACAAGTTTACATCTTTTAGAAGAAAGTTCTACAGCTTGTGTGTTCTGAAAATGAATGTTTTTGCACCTGCTGAATGCTGCTGAAAGAGCAGACTACTCTAAGACTATCCTGAAAAGCAAACACAGGATTTGGAAAGAAGGACCCAAGCCATGCAAAACTGAAATATACCAAACAACCTTAATGTTATGTCTAATAGGCACTAGAGTCATGGAATAAAATATGGGGTAACATAGCTAATGACTCTCACCAGTGATGATATGAACAGTTGCAGTCAAAAACATGACAAGGGTAGGAACTGAGGAGTAATAGTTTGGAGGCAGTAGCCATTTTTCAGCCAATCATACAGTATAAACATTGTATTCAACTCATTAACATGTCTTAGCAAACAGATGAATATTCTTAAATAATTATTAGGAAATAAATTAATGAGTTCACTGTTGCATATCTCTGTATATATTGCCTCACGAAAATTAATTACATTTATTAATTACACTTTCCTCAGGAGAGGCTTATATCAACTGCTGAGATGACTAAGTCTGTGTTTAGGCAGTGAAATGTTTTTCAGTGTCGAAAATATTATTCCATATTTTAAGATCTTTACAAATAAAGATAATGGAAACTGCAGCAATCTTTTGGAAGTTGGAGAAGACACATTTGTAACCTAGTAATTTAATCGACAACATAATAAATACTCTATATGCAGATGCTCAAGCAGCACCTGAGAAAATGTGTTAGATTCTTGGCAAAGAAGTTGCAGTACCAGCTGGTGAAAATTCCGAGGTGACGAAGAGCTGACAAAGTGGCTCCTATACCATCTCTTAGCACAAGTTACAGTGAAAGGAGGGTGTCTGGAAGTGTGCACGGCTGGGGCATCTCTACAGCTTGGTGTAAATCAGAGCAATCCCACTGGGGGTTCATTTTCTGTGCTGATGAAGTGATTCCTTTATGTATGTTTACATGTCTAGAAACACAATACCATGGGTGTTTGTGAGAAACAATTTAGAATGCTAAATAGAAGACATATACATTAGCATGACTGACTGCACTGAAAATAAATCTAAAATTGAAGGTATCATTAGCTTAAGTAAACACAATGTATGTTGGTTTAAAAGAATACAAACACAACAGATATTCACAGAGACTGCAATCCCAGTACTGTGTAAACCACACCAATTGGGCAAAGCCTGATTCCTCCTGGTTCTGAGTCGGGGGGATTGATAGATTGTGGGCAAGGTAGCTAGGTGAATCTAACACTTCTGTAGTGCCTCACTAGCCAGCCTTTAGCAAATTTAGCCTCAACAACACCCTTTGAGGATAGTTGCATATTAGTAATCCCATTAAGGAATAATGGAATAAATAATGAACATTTTATTCAAAAATGTGATATAGTTCATATAAAAATAAATATTAATGAAATATTAATCCTACTGTGTACACAGGATGAATAATGGAAAAATAATTAATTGAACAAGTTATTTGACCAGTTCTAATCCCATTGCATAGATGGGAAAACTGAAGCCCAGAGAGGGTAAGGGCTTGATGTTCAGATGTGCTAAGCAGCTAGAATTGTAATTGAAGCCATTGGGAGCTTTGGGTGCTCACCTTGTCTGAGAAGGCCCTAAGTGACTCATCCAAGGTCACACAGGAGGTCTGTGGCAGAACCAAGAATAGACCAGTCCTCCTGTCTTCCAGGTCTATGTTCCTTCCTCTTCACATCTGCCAAACAGCTACATTAATGATTTCTGGTCATAATTTCCTAAATTATAGGCCAAGCCATATAGTGAGTCATTTTATTTTGCAAAATGGCTTTCATGTAGATTTCGAGATTGTTTGGACAATTCATATCTTTGTTAAAAGGAACCCACTTTGTTTCCAGAGTTCCTGTGAATACTGTAGTGAAGTGGAAGAATAGACCTCAAAGGGGCTCATTTTTAACGAAAATACATGGAAACTCCATCATTGCTTATCTTACTATTGCACTTGCTGGTACATGAAGAAAATAATGTAGAGCTTGGCTAAAATAATACTTTGGGCTGAACACAGTTGGAATTCAAATAATGATAAATGGGTCTAATACATGTACAGCAGTGGCAGATTTATTACTGATTTAGTGACATCATTCAGAAGTATTGTGGGTTTTTCATATGAACCACAGTATGTCTTTCAATAAATGTACCTTCCCCTGCCTTTGAATAATATTCATGGCATTGCTGCTAGACTTTATAAAGTCACCATCGCTAAAATACACTGGGAAATGATGAAGGCTGACACTCTCACAGCCAGCCATACACATTATAGTATATCTGACATAGACTTGCAGTTGACACAATCATTTATTCTTTAAGTACAATATAGTATTTAATCCTCTTTTCCCTGATAGGTATTTTACTGGATCTTAGATATTTGATTCATACTAAGCCCAAGGCAGTGTAAAGGGGCCTGAAAGCAAGTGTAAATGTAATTTTAAGACACCCCTTACACTGCCATAGTGGTATAAAGAGGCTTTTGTGTAAATAGGATTTAGGCTCATGGCATTTGGTATTAACAGTGGATGGGAAAGCTTGTGTGTCACACATTCCATCTCTACTGATATGTAAATAATGTATTAAACAAATGACATGGATTTTAATATGTTTTCTAATGTCCATATTACTTTTAAATCCTGGAATATTTCACAAAGTCTGTGGTCTTCATCTGACTCTTTGAACATAATAAAGAGACAAGGTGGGTGAGGTAATATCTTTCATTAGACCAACTTCTGTTGGTGAGAGAGACAAGCTTTCGAGCCACACAGAGCTCTCTCTTCTTCAGGTCTGGGAGAGGAACTCCCAGCATCACAGCAAAATGCAAGGTGGAGCAGATTGTTTAGCAAAAGTCATTAGCATATATTGCACAGGACCATTCAAGGCCTGTTAACACCTCTGCACTTATAGGACAAAAGAAGGGGTTAGTGGGTTACAGGTTGTTGTAATAAGTAATAAATCCAGTGTCTCTGTTCAGCTCTTTGAACATAATGGCATTTGTTACATTTGCATCATGATACCCTTTCCAAAATAAGTACACAAGTTGCAAACCACATTTTCTTTTTAATACTTTGGAATATATTCTTATCTTAGTACATGGGGTTCTACTTGCATAACCGTCACTAGCATTGCTGTGAATTAAGTGTTTAGATAGCCATGTATTAAGATGTAAATATAGAGCAAGATTTTAAAACAATAACTGTTGAGTTAGGGTGCCTCAAGTTTGGGGAGCTCAACTTGAAAAAGCGGGCAGCGTGGCCGGAGTACCACCAGCCCCAGAGTGCTGGGCGGGCAGCGTGGCCGGAGTGCCACTGGGTGGGCAGAGTGGCTGGAGTGTCCCCAACCCTAGCTCTGGGTGGGCAGCGCAGTGTGGCCCCAGCCCCAGCGCCCCCAGACCTGGGTCTTGTAAGCATCGGCCCCAGCCTGCCCCAGCCTCTCTGCCACAGAAGAATGGGAAGGGAACTGAAACCAGGCAGGAAGGGACTTGGGGGCGGAGTGTGGGTGGGGCCATGCCAGGCTGTTTGGGGAGGCACAGCCTTCCCCAGCCTATGCTATCCGCTGACTATGGATGTGTGTGTAAGCATAGTCTGAATGAGCTCTTCCCTGACAGTTAGCTGGGGAGGGGGAACGGCTTCAGGACCATATTGTATTTGCCTAGGTATCCAGGAGACAGAGCTGTGTTGCCAAAGTGATCAACTTCAGCTTGGTGTTGGGTTACAAATCACTTTAGTATTGAATGCAAAGATAATGAAACATTTTTATCCTATTGTATGAGTAAAGGGCAGCCGAACTGTGCTTAGCCTTTCCTGATTGAAGGGGTCATCCTCAACTGAACTGAACTCAATAAGTAGGGGGCTCGGATGGTGGAGTGAGCTTCTTCTTCTTCGGCTACCCATCGATGCGAGGATGATGTCTGCCAAGAGGGTTCATTGGTGAGTTTTTAAGTGCTGAGGAGCCCAATTCTTGCCCTGAAGATTTTCCCACAGAAGTGACAGGTGTAATCTTGGAGGAGACATAGTTGTTGGCTGGACTGTTGTGCCCTTTCTTTTCTCCTTTGTTGTTTCTCTGTCTCATGAGCACATGTGTTCTCCTCAAAGTGAGCTGTGGCTTGGTGTATGGTGTGGTGTCATTGTGCTCTGTTCCGTGCCAAGTCCTCCCAGTTTGTTGGGTTGATGCCTCCTTTTTTAAGATGTATGTTCAGTATGTCTTTGAACGGTTCCGCTGCCCTCTGCGAGCCCTTCTTCCATGACTTACCTGAGAGAAGAGTACTTGCTTCGGGAGGCGTGTCAAGAATATGTACACAATGGACAGCCCCGTGGAGTTGGTATTTCATGACCTGCGCTTCTATACTGCTGATTTTGGCTGCAGAAAGAATGCTGATGTTAGTGCGTCGGTCTTCCCAGCTGATCCTGAGACTTATCCTGAGGTAGTGCTGCTGGAACCACTCCAGCCACTTGAGATGTCATCTGTAGGTTACTCAGGTCTCACACCCATACTGAAGGGTGGGGATAGCATCTGCCTTGTAAACCAAGATCTTGGTACCTGTTCATAGATCCCTATCATTGAAAACTTGTTTGAGTAGTCTTCCAAAAGATGTGCTGGCACAGCGGATCCTGTATTCAATTTCTGTGTCAATGTTGGCTGTTTGGGAGAGGTGGCTGCCAAAGTATGGAAAATGGTTCACGTTTTCGAGGGGTTCTCCACTGATGGTGATTTGTGAAGTACGAAGAGCAGTTTATGCAGGTGAGGGCTGGTAGAGTACCTTGGTTTTTCTGATGTCGAGAGAGAGACTCAGGCCGTGATAGGTATCTGCAAAAAGATTTAGGGTGCTTTGCAGGTCGTCCTCTATGTGTGCAAGAATGACAGAGTCATCTACGTACTGAAGGTCAGTGATGTCAATTCTTGTGATCTTAGATTTTGTTTGGAGACATCGAAGACTGAGGAGTTGGCCATCCTTACCATACTCAATCCCGATTCTGTCAGGAAGACAGTCGTGAATGAGAAACAGGCTCACGGCAAAGTAAATGGAGAAGAGAGTTGGAGCAATGACACATCTCTGCTTGACACTGGTGCGAATAGTGAATGGTTCGATCTCTGAGCCATTGCACAAAATGGTGGCAGTCATCCCTGTGACGTTGCACTCTATATGATTTTATGAAAATATGCTAATGAGTGTAAATATAATGTAACTAGAATATGCTTCATGCAAAAGGTCTCTTGTAAGGTATCATTACAAAGCTTATAATCTACGGAGTGTGGTCATCCTATTTGTATAAATTATCACTCTTGTATCTGAACCTAGAAATATGAAATATAACTCTCAGGGCCTATTGTAATTATGCAAAGTGTGGGCCATTAATGGTGGTTTGGAATCTTGATGGCTCCCATCAGCTAGGACAATTGACTGTGGATGGCTCTATTTACTTGTAAGTCTTCCTGTATACCTGTGTGCTGGCAAGTGGGTTATGAAGTCTTACAGTGACGTGTGATCATGTCAGCTGAACTGGAATCCATCGTTAACCTGGTGCTTTTCCAATCAGAAGGAGCGGTGGGAACCCAGAGAGAGACAAAGGATTCCTGCCTTGTGCAAAAGATATATAAAGGGGTGGAACAGAAAAAAAGGGGCTGCAGTCATGAGAAATCCCCTAGCTACCACCTGAGCTGGAACAAGGGCTGTACCAGGGGAAAGAATTGTGCCCAGACTAGGAAGGCGTCCAGTCTGTGATAGAAGTTTATTGAAACATCTCTGAGGGTGAGATTTTATCTGTATTCAGTTTTCTTACTGTATTAGGCTTAGACTTGCATGTTTTATTTTATTTTGCTTGGTAATTCACTTTGTTCTGTCTGTTACTACTTGGAACCATTTAAATCCTACTTTCTGTATTTAATAAAATCACTTTTAACTTATTAATTAACCCAGAGTATGTATTAATACCTCTGTGTGTGGGTCGGGGGGGGGGGCAAATAGCTGTGCATATCTCTCTATCAGTGTTATAGAGGGCCAACAATGTATGAGTTTACCCTAAATAAGCTTTATACAGGGTAAAATGGATTTATTTGGGGTTTGGACCCCATTGGAAGCTGGGCATCTGAGTGTTGGAGACAGCAACACTTCTTAAGCTGTTTTCAGTTAAGCCTGCAGCTTCTGGGGGATGTTGTTCAGACCTGGGTCTGTGTTTGTAGCAGCCTAGCGTGTCTGGCTCGAACCAGGTGGGCACTGAAGTCCCAAGCTTTCAGGGAAAATGGGCTC
Organism: Chelonia mydas; assembly: GCF_015237465.2. NCBI lineage: Eukaryota > Metazoa > Chordata > Testudines > Cheloniidae > Chelonia > Chelonia mydas. Next base: position 109,556,009 of record NC_057852.1, read on the forward strand.
AGAGGTAGTCTCAGCACATCCATTGGCAGTTCCTAAGGGGTTTTCTGTGATCCAACCTGTCACAATCCCATCATGGAGTAGGCTGATGATGGAAATGAATTTCTGTAGACAGCCAAACCTACACAGCACCCTCCATAGGGTATCATGATTCATAGAGTCAAAGGCCTTGGTTAGGCCAATGAATGCCAAGAACAGCTCCTGGTGTTGCTCTCTGCACTTCTCCTGAATCTGTTGTGCTACAAAGATCATGTCGGTTGTGCCTTGGGATGGCCTGAAGACACACTGTGATTTGGGGAGGAGTTCCTCGGTGAGGGGGAGGAGGCTGTTTAGTATGATCCAGACAAGACTCTTCCCTGTGATGGAGAGGAGAGCAATACCTCTGTAGTTCCTGCACAAAGATTTGTCCCATTTCTTGAATATTGAAACAATGTTGGCATTCTTAAAGTCACATGGAATTTCTTTGCAGGTTGATTTTGTCTAGGAGTTGGCAAAGTTTGTGCTGGAGCATTCTTCCACCAGCTTTAAAAACCTCAACTGGGATGCTGTCTGGGCCTGGTGCATTATGATTTTTTGTCTGAGTGACGGCATGCCGGATTTCCTTAAAAGAAGGGGGATCAGCAAGGTGTTCCATTGCTGAGTGTTGTGGAATAAACTCGATGGTGTCTTCAGAGACCGTGGATTCGTGGTTTAGTAGGCTCTCAAAGTGTTCCTTCCAGCAGTGTTTAGTGGCTGCATTGTTCTTGAGGAACCATCCTGAAAATGTAAGCAGGTTGGGCCTTTGGAGCTTGGCCCATATATAGCTTTTTTTGCTTGAAAAAAGCTTCTCATGTCATCCTGGTCTATGAAACCCTGGATCTCAGAGGCCTTCTCTTGCCACCACTTGTTTTTGATGTCATGTAGCCTCCTTTGGACTTTGGCTTTAAGCAGGTGATAGGCCTCATGTTTTCATTTGTTAGAGGAATCATTTTGCCAGTTACAAAATGCATTTCTTTTCTGATGCATTAATGCTAGGATTTCCTAATTGTTTTCATCAAACCAGTCTTGGTGCTGATGAGTGGAATATCCTATGGTTTCAGCACATGCATTGTGAATGGTGGTTTTAAGTTGATCCCAGTGCTCTTGAATGTAAATAATGTTGTCAGGCAGGTTAGAGAGTTTCTCAGACAGATGTTGCTGAAACGTCTCATAGCTGGCTTGGTCTTAAAGTGCTTTGATGTTGTACTGCTTTCGCTTAGACTTTGGGTGTTTGTGGTGTGGTTGAGCGAGCTGCGGGTACATGAATGATCTTACTAATCTATGGTCTGTCCAACAGTGATTGGTACCTCTCATAGCTCGTGTTATACAGATGTCAGTAAAGTCTTGGTCTCTGACTATAACATAGTGAAGGAGGTGCCAGTGTTTGGACCGAGGATGTTTCTAGGTGGTCTTAAATTTGTTACTCTGACAAAAGATGGTATTTGTGATGAGCAGGTCATGCTTCACACATTTGCTGAGGAGGAGAATACCATTGGGATTTACATTGCCCACCCCTTTTTTGTCTATTGTGCCTCTCCAGAGTTGGGAATCCTGTCTTACTCTGGCATTGAAATCTTCCAGGAGGATGAGTTTGTCTGCCTTAGGTGAGGTTGTGAGGACTGCATCAAGAGTTCTATAAAACTGCTCCTTATTGTCTTCCTCATCATCGAGTGTTGGGCGTATGCGCTGATGACCAGGGCATATTGGTGTTGCTAAGCTTGAACCGAAGAGTCATGAGACACTCGTTGATCCCCATAGGAAGTTCCAAAAGCTGACTGGCAATCTTATTTTTGATGGCAAAGCCAATCCCGTGAATGCGTCTCTCTTCAGGTGGCTTTCCTTTCCAAAAGAAGGTGTAGCCACCTCCGTCCTCTTTTAATTGGCCCTCATTGTCCTGTCAGGTACCACTAAGAGGTACAATGTCAATGTTGAGGCTTGCCAGTTCTCTGGCAAATATGGCAGTTCTTCTTTTTGGGCATTCACTGCGCTGAGAGTCCATAAGGGTATGGACATTCCAGGTGGCAAAATTCATTGTCTCATATCTCCTGTTTTGGCCGCGGAGTTGAATGATCCCACTGGATACAGCCATCCAGTCGGAAGAGTGTGAGACAGCCTATGTTTGGAGCACCTTTTCTAGCTGCCTCCCCATCTAGGGTGAGCAGAGGGGACCCTGAAAAGGCCTGCTCAGTCACAGCTGCTGCTGCCGAAATGCACTTCTGTCTTAACCAAGCACAAAACGACCATCACATGGCTGCCACCTGCATGCAGATTTGTGACTTAAGACTCCCAGAGATCACTGCTCCTGTCTTCCCCGCCACTTGTCTGCCGCCGCAGGACTTTGTGTGGGCGTGAATCCTTTGGCAGAGGCATGTGTGTGAAATCTTTTAACGTGGGAAAACTGGTGTGCAGGCGGTAACCACACAAAACTTGACAGGAGGAAAATCCTGACCCAGTGGCAAGGAGACCCAAGACAATCAGGGGCCTCCCTCCTGCTGCAGCCCTCATCCGCTGTTAGGATATAGATATTCAGGCCTGTCGGTAAAGGCCTATACTCTAAGAATTTAGGTGTATTCTTATCACTTGGCTAGTTATAGAGGTATAAAAGAAAGAATCAAAATCACTGTCTGCCGGTGTAAGGGCCTTCTCTCACTGTGACAGTCTGAGGCCCTGTTCTTAGACTAAGGCCTTTGGCTAAGCAGCAGAGGAAGCCATAAGCTGGGAAGCGAACGGTCACATCCTCACATTCCAAACTAGTCACATTGAAATAAGGTGCTATTGGGCTGTTAGGAATACAATCCTGTCCTGATAGTGCCTATCACCTCCAGAGAAAGAGAAGTGCCTAGAAAATGTAAAAGGAAACTTAGTTTGATAGCATCCTGTCTGGCAAGAACTCACTTATCAATACTGGGATGTGAAATCCTCACTTCTGTACTGTTTTGTCATTATAGTTCCCACTTTGCTATTGTTTGTCTGTATAATCTCTGTCCGGTTCTGTGATTGTTTCTGTCTGCTGTATAATTAATTTTGCTGGGTGTAAACTAATTAAGGTGGTGGGATATAATTGGTTACATAATCATGTTACAATATGTTAGGATTGGTTAGTTAAATTTCAGGAAAATGATTGGTTAAGGTATAGCTAAGCTGAACTCAAGTTTTACTATATAGTCTACAGTCAATCAGGAAGTGAGTGGGTGGGTGTGTGGGTGAGGGAGATGGGAACAGGGAATGGGGGTAAGGAAATTGGAATCATGTTTTGCTAAAGGGGGAAATGGGAACAGGGAATGGGGGTAAGGAAATTGGAATCATGTTTTGCTAAGGGCAGGAATGGGAACAGGGACACAGGTGTAAGGCTCTGTGGTGTCAGAGCTGGGAAGGAGGATACTAAGGAAGGAAACTGGAATCATGCTTGCTGGAAGTTCACCCCAATAAACATCGAATTGTTTGCACCTTTGGACTTCGGGTATTGTTGCTCTCTGTTCATGCGAGAAGGACCAGGGAAGTAAGTGGGTGAAGGAATAAGCCCCCTAACATCCGCCTTCACAGCTGCAGAGTTCTAGAAGGTCCTCTGTATGCGCCCAATCCACCACTGGGGTCTTTTGAAGTTTGGACCACAGTTAGTCAGGGCCTCGCCTCAGACCTGCTCACCAAGGGGGACCCTACCAGGAGTATAAAAGCTCTGGACGATATAGCTGAGGGTCTTTAGCCCACACAAGCCTCTCCACCATGGTCCATCAGAGAGGGCAAGGTGCCTTCTCTCCCCCCGGGTGGGAGGTGAACTCACACTGATGCACCTCTAAACTCTGGGTCTTCACTGACCAGGATAACCACTGTGAGTGGGGTGTGGTGGAGGGAGAAGAGAGGGGCACGTTAAAGGAACTTTTGGTTGTAGAACTCAAGAACCTGGGGCAAAAGACACGGCCCAACGTACTCTGGGGAGGGTGTTTTGCTCATGATTGAATCCTGCTGGCGGCATTTTCCCAAATTGTGAAAATTCCCAAAGGTGGCTTTCCTCCTTTCATAAAAGTTTCTTTTCTACATTCAGACTCTGTGTTTGCGAGAGGGGAAGTGTTGCTTCTTAGAGGAGTCTAGGGGGTGGTGTGTAATTTTCCCAGGCTACTGGGTGGGGGTTTGAGTCGGTTCTGTGTTGTACTGTTGAAAAGGAACAACAATTGCTGTTTTTGTATTGTTGTATTGTTGAAAAGGAACCCCCTAGATATTGAACCCAGCACTGGTTGCTGCCGAGTGCACGTGGCAGGAAGGTTACATGTGAAACGTACAACCCGGGCCAAATACTAAGAGCCATTACTAACAATGTCATGGACAAGGTGCTGTGTGATGGAGTAAGTATTCTTAACTCGAAGTCAGTACTGATCCACTGCCATGGCATGATGTTAAGTTGCAGTGTTCTAATGGAGGTGCCATCTTACAATGAGATCTGTAACTAAGGTTCTCATTCCTTGTCGTCATAAATGGTCCCATTTATCTTTTCAGAAGGATAGGATTAAGAGAGAAATGGAAGGAATAAAAAAAAACCCAAACAAAACAAAACACAAAAAAATGAAAACGAAACAACAACAACAAAATTTCCACTTAAACAAAAACCCTCAGCATTTGAAGTAGATGTTTTTGATTGTTGCTTCTTTCTATCTTTCTCCTCTGTCCCCACACCATATTATCTATCTATCTAAATATGCATACAGAGACACAAACACACTACATATAGGTAGGTGATATCTCTGTGATAAATTGTACAGCCATGTGGTAAATGAATTATGCTCCTTTTACTTCCTCACCTGCCCTCTGCCATTAATTGTTCTTCCCCCCCAGGACTTATTCCAAAAACCCTGCTTCCTGAGAGGCTTCAAACAGCCATTAATTTTGAAATCTAGCTTTCGGAGCAGTGTGTATTCCTTCTCCCCCAAATGTGGAGTTCCCCCAGTCTCACACCTCCTGGAATACCAGTATGGGCAACACCCGTGACAACTTTTCTAAACCTACGTTATCACAGTTTAAGTCTGGTTTCAGTCTGGACGGTCTCTACGTAAAAGAATAAATGGACACAAATCAGATGTCAAGAATTATAACATTCATAAACCAGTTGGAGAACACTTCAATCTCTCTGGTCACGCGATTACAGACACGAAAGTTGCGATATTACAACAGAAAAACTTCAAAACCAGAGTCCAGCGAGAGAATGCTGAATTGGAATTCATTTGCAAATTGGATACAATTAACTTAAGCTTGAATAGAGACTGGGAGTGGCTAAGTCATTATGCAAGGTAACCTATGTCCCCTTGTTTTTTCCTACCCCCCCACCCCCCGTTCCTCAGACGTTCTTGTTAAACCCTGGATTTGTGCTGGAAATGGCCCACCTTGATTATCATACACATTGTAAGGAGAGTGATCACTTTAGATAAGCTATTACGAGCAGGAGAGTGGGGTGGGGGGAGAAAACCTTTTGAAGTGATAAACACCCATTTTTTCATGGTCTGTGTGTATAAAAACATCCTCACTGCATTTTCCACTTTTATGCATCCGATGAAGTGAGCTGTAGCTCACAAAAGCTTATGCTCAGATAAATTGGTTAGTCTCTAAGGTGCCACAAGTCCTCCTTCTCTTTTAGTTTAAGTCTGATATCCCATTGCCCTGGTGAACGGAAGCAAAACTTTATAATGTTAGGATGAGGAGACTCGTAGCTTCTTAAATTGAGCCAGCACTTGCTTTCCCCCATAGAAAGGCCTGAGATGATAGACATGCTCGAAAGTTGAGATATAAAAAGGCTATTTTATAGGTTTTCATTGGCTCTGCCTGACACCAGTAAGGTTGAATTGTTGAGACCCAATCCTGCAGCCAAAGATAGCAACCATGGCCCTTACAACCTTTTCCTACAGGTGGCTAACTGGTTGTAGCCTGGATTCGCTCTAATGTAGACAGTGTAACTTTGTCCGCATCAGGTTAGATTCATACCCAACTGTGCTAAACCATGTGGTTTGCTCAGGCCTGCCCTTGAAGCCTTTCTAGAAGCTTCAGTTCATATAAAACACTGCTGCTCACCTTCTAAGTGGGGAAGACATTATGAGTACATGAGATCTGTACTCAAAACTCTGAATTGGTTTCCAGTTCATTTTTGGTTGCATTTCAAGATATTGTTAACAACTTTTAAAGCTCTCAATGGTCTGGGATGCCATTATCTCCCTTAAACTCTGTCATAGTCACCCTTCCACAATTTAAGATTTGCTGGGATGATTTGTCATCAGTTCCTGGAATTTAATTCTCCAGAACTAGCAGCAAGAAGGGCTCTCACCTATGGAAATCATGCCGCTTTGTGGGTTGCCAGATCCCAAGTTGATTGTCTTCAGAGCACAATCTAAGGTGCATTTACTAGATTAGGTTTTGGTTAATTTGTGGTTGTTAATGGTCCTTGCAAAAATGGGCCGTATATTCTAACGTTTTACCAATAGTGATGATAACATTCTATTATTTGTAGAGTATGTTTTTAATATTTTGAATCAATGTACTTTGATGCCAAAGCAATAGAAGCAAAAAAAGTTAATACATAAACAACAAAACCACTGGAAAGAATGTGAATCCCCCAGACTCTGGATCTGTGAGAAAAACAGATCTTTTAGAAGAATCAGAGAAACATAGAAGGAGCAGGAAAAAAGGTAGCTCATACAGAGAAAGTGAAAAGAAAAGGAGGACTTGTGGCAACCTTAGACACTAACAAATTTATTTGAGCATAAGCTTTCGTGAGCTACAGCTCACTTCATCGCTTGAAGCCTAGCGCCTCTGAATCAGAATTCTCATAAAAAGCTATGCCTTGAATACCTTATAAATTACTGACCAAATGACCAAAGGCTGCTGCAGAAAACTTCTGATAATGGCTGAAGATGTCAATCAAGAATATCATTATTCCCTGTAACATCTACTAAAGTACAGTGTAATACACCTTTAATTTGTAAAAAAGTATAGGACATTAATTCAGTTAATTATTGTTATAAGAAAATGTTTTATCTTTTCTATCTAAAAAAAGGTGGAATTAATTTGAAGTTAAGACTGGAAAATCACCAGCCAGAGCTGTCATTAAATCTTATCCTTAAGAAAGAACAATCAGCGAAAGACAAAAGGGCAGATCTTTAGCTGGTGTAAATTGTCATAGTTCCACTGATGTTTAAGGATCTCATCCTGGTACCCTTACTTACATGATCTGGCAATGATATAAATGTCTTCCAGAGAAGGGCAGAAAAAGAGAAGATTATTATACAAACAAACTAAATACAAATTTAGAGCAGCAAAACTTTCGACAATTTCAGTGAAAAATTGGCTCAAACTTTTCACAAAAAATGGTCATGAACATTTGGAGCCATTTTATGAGCTGCTCTAATAAAATTATTCTGGGTTTGATTCTGCCTGGACCCTTAGTCAGGGTCTCAGTGAGGGGAAGAAGGGAAGGAAGTCTCCTATTCCCATGGGTGAGTGGTGTAAAGGTCAGACAGAATGGCAATGTTAGAGGGCGTACACAGACTGCTGTAACTCTAAGCCAGTGGCTCTCAACCTTTCCAGATGACTGTACCCCGTTGGGAGTCTGATTTGTCTTGTGTACCCCCAAGTTTCACCTCATTTAAAAAACTTACAAAATCAGACATAAAAATACACAAGTGTCACAGCACACTGTTACTGAACAATTGCTTACTTTCTCATTTTTACCATATAACTATAAAATAAATCAATTGGAATATAAATATTGTACTTACATAAATTGTACAGCCATGTGGTAAATGAATTATGCTCCTTTTACTTCCTCACCTGCCCTCTGCCATTAATTGTTCTTCCCCCAGGACTTATTCTAACAACCCTGCTTACATTTCAGAATATAGTATATGGAGCAGTATAGACAAATATTTGTCTGTATGAAATTTTAGTTTGTACTGACTTTGGTAGTGCTTTTTATGTAGCCTGTTGTAAAACTAGGCAAATATCGAGATGAGTTGATGTACCCTCCGGAAGACTTCTGCGTACCCCCAGGGTACCCCTGGCTGCCCCTGGTTGAGAACGACTGCTCTAATCACTCAGGAGCACACAAGCACTCCAAAGGAAACAGAGGAGACAGGGCCGTGGTTCTAACCAATCTGGCTTGGAAAATGGGATTGGTGCACAAGGGAAGGAGACAGCATCTCATAAAGATGAGAAGCAATGGGCAGACAAGGGAGATCAGGGAGACTTTCCTGAGATAGAATGTTTTCCTGTGCTCTTCAACTAGCCCCCCCCCCCCAAAAAAAAAATAGTTAGAAGTAGGTAATCCACTGAGAGCAAACCTTGAGCATAAGGAGGACTTTTTTTTCAAAATCAAATAATGGGACACTTTTATAGTAGTATCTTTAGGGTTGCAAAAGTAGGTTGTAAACTTTAACCATTCATGCTGAAATTTTCCACACTGGGTGTCTGCCTCCAGCTGAATTTTTGTTTGTTTGTTTTGAAAGATTGAGCAAAATCTGTTCTACCGTATCTGAGAGTGTGGTTAGGGAATAACGCATTGTTTTGCCTATGTTAAAAAATTCCTACAACTGTTCCATGGAGAAGCTTTAGCACATCTATGCTATGGAGTAGGAACTTGAAAATTTGTCAGGGATGGAGTATGTGCTGATGCCAGGGAGGTCTTTTGATGTCCCTGGGAAAATTTGTCCAAATCTCAGTTTGCACATGCTCAGTAGAGCTTTGTTAGATGCTGGCACCGAAATTCTCTGAAGAGTCAATCTGCCCTGAGCATTCTCTCTGCCAGCCAGCATCTCTTTCCCCTCAGAGTGACTGGGCATGTTCCATCCCAGGACTTCAGGGGCTGAGCAGGACTTTACCTGCAATTGCTCCTTCTACCGCAGGCTGCTTTGGTGCCAGCCACTTGAACAAAGAGGGCAGAAAGTTTCTTTCCTGTGCTCTCAGTGCACCCGCTGCTGGTTATTGTGACAAGTTGCTAAATAGTGACTTTTAAATAAATCTGTCGACAGTCTGATGACTTCTTTGCTCTTTGCCTGGGCTTGGGTCAGACAGGGGGTTTCAGTTCTGGCAGTTCAGGCAGCTTGCTTGGAGTTCAGGTGCCTGCATATGTGCACTTCAGGGGCACCAGGTTTAGTGGGGGAGTGGGAGGAGGGCTCGGGTGGGCACTCGTATATCCATACGCAGCGGCACTGGGCAGCCACAGCATAGCCCATCCCCGTTGCTGCACCGGAAGCAGCAGTGCCTCTGGGTGCAGATGATCTCTCTGGGTTCAGCAGGCAAGAAGTGGATGCAGACAGGCAGCGGTGCAATGAGGGGACCTGGGAAACCCAGAACTCCACCCCTGGCCACAGACGGAGTGACTCTCAGGCTGCTGGGGTCTCTCTGCCAGGAGGGAAGTGAAGTGGGGGAAAGGTCCTGGCTCATCACAGTTTCTCCAGTGGGAGGGTAGTGGAGAGGAGTGGGGAAAGGTCCTAGCCTGTTGGAGTCTCTTTCAAGGGAAGGGAGAGAAGTGAGGGGAGAGATCCCGGCCAGTTCCAATCTTTCTAGTGGGAGGGAAGAGGCAGGGAGGTAAAGGGGAGAGAGGTCATGACAATGTGAATGGGGGGGATCCCCAAACACATGCATGCTCTCTTGGTCCCCCTCCTTAGGAAACTTCTGGTTGTGCCCCTGTGGCAGGGCACCTGGTATTTGCCCCAACAGGGGTGTACGCAGGGGAGGAGGTGAGAATGAACCGGGGGCATCCCAGCACCCACCTCATGTCTTCCCCAGACACTGCCCTCACCTCCTGCATATCCCCCCTGCCACAGACAGGCACCCACTCCCCCGATCACCTTGCATTTCCTAGACAGACAGTACCCACCACCGAGCCCCATACCCAGCCCCCACCATTTCCCCAGCTCTCTGCATCCCCCAGGACACCAGAGATGATGTGTAACTATTGATAGTGGTGGGGGGAGGCACAATTTAGAGGTTCTGATGGTATGTAGTGGTGTTCAGGGCAGGCCATATAAACCCTGGCAGAAATCTGGTGGGGCATGTGCCCCCGCGTGCCCCCTGCATGGTCTCCTCTTCTAGGCATTCAGCATCTTCCATTACCTTTCATTCCCTGGGGGGGATCCAGCCTCCTGCAACCCCCAACTCTCGCAGGCACCAACCACCCAGCCCCCTGCATCTCCCAGACACCCAGCACCCCTCTTTCTTTAGTCTTGCCTACAGTGAAAGCTTTGAACAAAACACAGGGTCTTCCTACTCTATGACTATATCCACTGGTAGAAAATGGTCACCCAGCCGGCTATACTCTGATAATACAGGCTCTCTGGAGTTTGGAGAATTTTGTGCACCTTTAGAGACTTTCACTGAGTGGCATATGGCTACACTGGTGTCCAGGCAGTGAGGAGGAGGATTCAGCCTGATTCAAATGCAAAGGGGTGAGGAGTAGAGAGGGGAAACAGAGATAGGACCCATGTGGGAGGAAGGTTGTTGGAATAGAAGGGAGAAAAAGATAGGAGGCGGGGGGGAGGGGGATGGGAGCAAAGAGGGTCAGAGAAGGAGCTGGATTTTGGGCGCGATGGATTAAATGCACAGGGGGACAGGGATAGGAGTGTGTGTGTTGAAAATATGGGACTGTTCTGGGACTAACAGTCATTATTCCTGAGCATTGTGTTACTTTGCGGTCACTGGCACATGCAGACCACACTGACCCCCTTCACTCTGTCATTCTGTTCCATTCTGTGATGCGGATCACCTTATGGCCTAAATTCTTTCCTCAGTTACATATTTACAGATAGAGAAAAACCCAAACTGGATTAAATTATCTTTACTTTGGTAGCTTAAAAGAGTAAAGAAATTGGATTGAATTCTTCTCCAAACCTTCACCCTGAATGACATGGAGCAACCTTTCACTCTGCGTTCTGTTTCCTGATCAGGCAGTAAATTGAAATTTACAAGAATCGTGCTGCAAGAAGAGGATTCTTGTAAATTCCAGTATCTTATTTGCTCACAAGAACAGAGTAGACAGGCAGAGCAGAAGGACAATATGTCATCTTGCAAACGAAACCAAAGTTGGTAGGTCTAATTTTAGGCTGACCAGTCTTGACAGAGTTCCTTTAATATTTATAAGGCTGGTATAGATTCGGACAAGCTAAAGGAAAAGATACTAAGTGGAAATTTGTCCATGAAGCTGAGGGAAAAAAAGAACAAGAAAGTTTTTATGTAACCAGTAGTTTTAGGGAGATGGAAAAAATCTTAGTACAAGAATAGCCTGGAACCTTTATAAAGTGATAATGCTGTGACATGAAGAAACAATTATTAACATGACCTGTGAAAATTGGTGTTTTTGCAGATCTCCATACTTTCGTCTTCTGTCTATTAACTGCTGCATATGAGACATTAGCATATATTACAGCTACATATTAATTTCTCATTTGCTCTTTGGTAGCATCCTCAGAGGAAAGTATTACAATATTGTTATTTTACCTGACTATGGCATATGACAAGGTATATCATACTCTTCTGTCACCTAAAAAAAGCTCAGAATGATTAACAAAAGCACATCAATAATTCATTGTTCAAGTCCCCATGATGAGGAAGCAGATTGCCTTGTTACACTGGATTACGTCTGATTTAGTTCAGAACAGAAGGGTTGTTCCTCACGGGTTCAACTTTAGTTCCTTCTCCCTTCTCCTTCATGCATAATGTTTCTTTTGCTGCTGGCAAACGATACACCATTACTGGAAGAAATCACATGTTCTACAACCTGATCTTAATGAAGCACAGATTCATGGTCAATCAGTGAAATGTTATGCATCTAAAACAAAAACAATGTGACTTGGATCACCTAATGACCTACATTCTTTCCTCAGTTACATATTTACAGATCAAGATAAAGCCTAAACTGGATTAAATTATCTGTACTTTCGTAATTTAAAATAGTAAAGAGATGGGATTGAATTTTTCTCCATATTTTTGCACTGCATGACATTTCCTCCTTGCTGTCAGGTGATATAAGAAATATTTATTCCATCAAGGTTCAAATCACTTTGGTAGAGCATCACTGTTTCAATATGCTGACATTCCAGTGACCTCTTCCCTGCGTTATGCTGTTATTAAAGAAAGGCACCTTCTGGAAGGATACCAGTTTTATTATGCTTATAAACTGGGGGATAAGTAGGAGACATCTATAAAGCCAACCAAAGATAAAGTGCTAGTCATACAGATAAAACTCATAGTGAAAATTACAGGACATAGATAATGCAATCTAATTATGACAAAACAAGATGGTCTGACTCAGGCCTGGTTTCATACTGGCATTCAGTGATCAGTCTGGGCAGGGATTATTCAGGCTTGACAATGAAAAAAAACCCCACAAATCAATGTGAGAAATTAGAGATGATGATTATGATTAGTCTCAGGAACTGCACAAGTTCTGTAATGTATATATTATAATATTTTAATGTTCTATACATAAGTCTTGCATGACAGGGCAATTTTATGATGTATAAGATGGGAAATATATCTATTATTAAACCCCATAATTTTGCTTCAAGTCTCCTAAGTGACATAAGTAATATCTTAAGTAATTTATTAATTACTGTCAAAAGAATTCCTGCATCGGTTGTCTGAATACACTGGAGAGAATGAAACATTCCATAACCTGAATTAAAACTCTGGCAAAGATTAAGGTACAATTAATTACTCTGGTGAAGATTTATTCCACTGAAGACTCTTGCTCAAAAAAGGTTGTGTGCTTTGGTTGTAAACTCTCTTGTTTCAAACTGACTATGGTATTTCACAAGAGTAGATGAGGGGCTGGTGGGAAAAACAGAAGAGAAAATGCGTAAGGAATCAGGAGAATTGGAGAACCCAAGGCAGATGGGAAGGGAAGAGAATGAAGAGAGTGGCCATAATGCGCACAACCTAGGAACAAAAACAAAGAGAGGGTGCTCCAACATCAGCACCACTTTCATGATGACAACAATCACTACAACTCAAGATAGCTCTTGTTCTGAAAGTTCCCTTTTTAACAACAGCTTCAGGGAGAAATTTACAGAACCGGCACCTTTGGCAATTCTCCCAATTGTAATTCTTTAGCCTTGTGATGATGAGTTTAAACCAAACAACTACTTTGATGTAATGAACATGCTAAACTACTCATCACAGTACAGAAGAATTTATTTTAACATGCTTTATCCCACTTTTATATATTAAATAAGTCCTTGGGGTAGGGGCCATATCCTTACTATATGTATACAGTTCCCAGCCCAATAGGGACTAATTCTTGATTGGGGCTTTTAGGCATTACTGCAATAAAAATGATTAATAATTACAGAAAAATTTTAAAACACTGTATACAAAGCTTGGGAGAGAAAAAATAATGGTTTGGAATGTTTATATTGTTTGGAAAGCCATTAAACATCTATAAAACTGAAACGAATAAATAATAAATATCAGCCAAATGGCAGAAACAAACTAATTAAATCCACTAAACTAAAGTCTTACATTTTGCCTTCCTTTGCCTGAGGGAAGACTTGTAGCTAAAAGTCATTTCTAATCTGATTTTCTATTACTTTTGGACATTTTATAACTTGTATTTATGTATGTACTGCCAGCATACTAATGCGGTACTGTGGCTGTCATTTCCAAGTTATTAATTAAAGACAGAGATGCAGTTTACAGAACAATGCAGTCTCACTTGATTGATGTATAAGCAGTAGCTTATCTTGAGGTTGGGCTGAGTGGGCAAAGCCTACTGACAAGCTGTAGCCACCCCCCTGTTAGTTATCGCTTGGCAATGGTGTTGTGCCTTGGGTGAAAAGCAGCCAGCATGTCATCCCTGTTTTCCATGTTGAAGAACATAACAGCTGTTTACCTCATGATCCTTCACACTGGCACCATCCTGCTTTTCAGGCAATGCTGAACAATGAAAAGTGATATTCACCTTCTGTTTATGTACAAAAAAAGGAGAACCAGGAATCATGTGCAATATGGAAAGGGGACAAAGCATTTGCAATAGAGTTGAGCCTAAGGTGCGAAGTTCAAAGCCAGATTTGGATCCAAATTGCCCCAAAAGTTCAGGGCTGTCCTAATTCAGGAGATTAAATAATTCAATTAAAAGAAAACAGAGCTTTTCTGTGCTGCCCAAAGTACTTTCCCCCCATTCTCTTCCTCTCCCCCATCCTTTCCATTGATCCACCCTTTCTCCCTTCCACTTCTCGTTCTCCCCTGATGGGAAGCATTAGGAAGCATTAGCCAACTAAGACTTTTCAATGAGATCCAGGTGAGTGTAGTGAACTGTAACCTTCACCAGAAGTTTTGGGTTTGGTCCAGGATATGGAATTTTTTTGGGTGGCTGAAAAGATTAGGAAGAGAGGGAAAATAAATTCCTTGAAGTGAGGCTGTGTGAAGCTTCTCAGGGCCCAAAAAACTGCCACCAGTTTTCTAAAGGCCAGAAGTTTAAGGAACCAGCGGGAAAGCAATCACATGAAGAGATTAGAAGCTCTCTGTGGATTTTCAAAGCTCCACTGATCAGAAATAGTTGGGTGCAAGAAAATGAGATATATTGTTCAAGCTGCCGAGCCATAGCTGGGCTTGAGGAGCTCATGCAGATAGTCTTTCTATTTCAGTGTTTTCCTTTTAACATTTTAATGATTTTACCTTGCTAAATATAGGACTCCCCCCTCTCCCAACCACCCATCAATACTGTGCTGTGAAAGAACAAAAGTGGGACTTAGAAATGAAAATTTGAATGCATAGTGGCAAGCAGGCTCATTGAGACTCAAGTTACCATTAGATTCAAAGGAAACTGTGTTTCAGACAAGAGCCATCTCCTGAGCATTTATGTAAAGAGCCTCCCAAATAGTATGTTTTCAATAGAATAAGTATTTCCATGGGGCAAATTTTGATGACTCAAGTCACAGATTATATATTGTGGAAAATTACACATTGCTACTCTATTGGCTGAGAGTAACAAAAATCAAGTTTGTCCCCAGTAATCAAAATATAAAGGTAATAATCAAAATTCTCAAAGGTCTCTAGAATGACAAGTGAGTTGCTCACTAACTTTTTTCATTTTTTTATCCTTTTGCCACACAGATTGTGGCAGTGTGGCAAAAGGATTATTTTGGCTGTAAAGAGAAGTTAACTTATTTTTCAGATAAAGTGCTATGGACTGGATGAGGGGCCCTTCCTAACTCAGGCCCCAAACATGCAATGACTTACTCATGGGCTTAATGTTACACACTGTGAATAGGCCCATTGACTTCAGTGTTCATTGGGTACTATTCACAATGCGTAAAGTTAAGCATGTGTGTGAGTCATTCCATGACTGGAATCTTTGGGGCTGATCCAGCACTCTCTCTCTCTAATTGGGAGTCCTTCCATTGACTCCAATGAGCAATGGATCAGGCCATTGCTAAGCATGTGCTTTGACTACCCAATTTTTGTTGACAGCATCTTAAATTCTTAATATAAAAACAAATATACTTAACATTTGGTTCCTAAAGTCAGATATCAGGCCTTGATAACTATCAGGGCCCTTGATTTATGGCCAGGAAATTATTGAATTATTAGAAATTAGGCCAGGATTTTCTATAGTACCAAAATAGTTTTTCAGCCTCTTTATATGTTAAATATGTGGACTCCATAATTCAGGAAATATTCTATAATAATCAACATCAGCATGTATAACATAGCACACTTAAAAGCATACTGAATAATAATAAATAGTAGCATGTACCTAATATACCAAACCTCTAGGTTTGCCATGATGTGAAGTGGAACACATACAGTGATGCTTCTGACTTCTGATTGTTTTATTACAGCTCAGCTTATTTAGGGACCACCACAGGTTGTGATTTATTCAGCTTTTGGAAGCAATGCAGGGTCAAGACTGGTTACTTGGATGGGAGACCGCCAAGGACCACGAAGAGGCTAAAAAAAGTAGGGCTGTTGATTCAATAGGTGGCACACTTCTATGTGTGAAAGAACTGAATCAGTGCCCCAGCATGGTGTTTCCTGTCTTTTTAGACAAGCTGTGAAACCAAAGACCTGAACACTTGGTGTCATTAATGATCCCATGCCACTTTTAGCAAGAGCAGTGGCATTAATATCAGTATTTCAGCTAAATCACAGTATAAGCAATTACATTTTGCCTCCCTTTATCTCTTTAGCTCCAAATGGATCGAGTATTATTTATTTCCTGTTTACTTATTATTTATTCACCAGTTGTGTAGCTTTGCTGTGAATACTAAATAATTGCTGCATTTCACTGCAGAAATGGCATTTATAATCAATACATGAATAAACAAATGAATAATGCTACAGATCTTGCCCACTTGGAATTTCAGAAGCTGGAAGAAAACTCTGATTTTTCTTCTCCAAAAGCACAGGCCTCTACCACTGAACTGAAAGAGAACATCAGTAAGCTGCTAATAGCATAGAGCCCATGACACACTGTTGAGCAGTTCTGATGCTATCCAGTAGAGAGCAGTGATACACTTGCACACTAGCAAGTTAATTACAATTCAGATGTTCAGATTTAGCTAATGGATAGCAGAGGGCTGTGATAGGCTTGCACTGAGCACAAAGAATTCTCAAATCCTACCTTTGTGTGTAAAGCTATGTGGCAAGCAATGAAAAGTGGTCTTAGCAGGGATTTTGTTTTCCTGAAGTTGGTAAGATTACACAATTTTGCACGTTAAAGGCATAAACTGTTTCTAAAAGTACTGTACATTGTATTTGCTGTTTATGATTTGCTGCAGTGAAATAAAGTAGGAACCAAGAAGAAATCCAAAACGATATGTTAAAAGCATGTTAATGATTATGTGCAGTAGGATCCCCCTGCTCCAGCATCTCTGTGGGGCATTTATTTTTGTGAATACATCTCAATAAATAGGATGAAGTATGCTTGATAACTTCTTGTTGGCAAAGATCCTGACTCGCAAGGTTAAGTCCAGGAACTTTAAGGAAGAGCAAAAAGATATCCTGAGAAGTCTGACACCTCAGCAGTCAGCAAGAACTATTCCAAAATTAGCCACAAATATATCTCAAAGTTATTCTCTAATGATGACTGCTAAAATTCTGAGTAATTGTCGAGATTAATTATCAGAGGCACACGGCTATTCAGGAGGATTTCTATTTAGGCCATATGGGTGGAGTCAGCTGTTAGTCCAAATTCAGAATGGAAATATACAAGATTTAAATAGAACAAAGAGATTTCTAAAAATCCACCTAGCATGTGAATCATTAGATGATAGGAACAAACAGAATTAGATAATATCCCACTTCTAGAGTCCACACTACGTTCTGTGTATGTTCTATCTTGTAAAGTGTTAGCTGTCTAGGCACCAGTCCTCTACTTAAATTATAAGCTGTTTACAGCAGGGACCATCTTTTTGTTCTCTGTTTGTACAGCACCTAGCACAGTGAAGTCCCTGTCCATGACTGAGGCTCCTAAGTGCTATTGTAATAGAACTAATAAATAAGAATAATAAAGTATCACATTGATCAATGTGTTATAAACACCTGAATTAGACAAATAGATTACACTTGTGCCTATATAGCATAAACTCTTGGTAATGAGGAATTACTAACTGTCCATCTCCAATTATTATTATAGTATTTTATTTATTAAGGGTGGATGATATGCCTGGTGCTGTACAAAAGGCAAATAAAAATAATCCCTGCCTCAAAGATCTTACATTTTAAATGATAGACACAGATATGACACAGATATGATGCTGTGAAGGCCAAGACTATAACAGTTCAAAAAAGAACTAGATAAGTTCACGGAGGATAGGTCCATCAATGGCTTTTAGCCAGGATGGGCAGGGATGCAAACCCTCTGTTTGCCAGAAGCTGGGAATGGACAACGGGATGGATCACTTGATGATCGCCTGTTCTGTTCATTCCCTCTGAAGCACCTGGCACTGGCCACAGGACACTGGGCTGGATGGACCTTTGGTCTGACCCATATGGCTGTTCTTCTGACAAGACATATGGGATCCCCAAAGGAAATGTTGACTGAGAACTGAAGCTGTTCAACTAATTTTCTGTTCACAAATTCCACAATGGGAAAATGTATTTTATACATTTGTTTGTTCATAATTGTTTGACAAATTAGTTATTGCAAATGTATTTGGGACTAAGAGTGTTTGCATCCTAGAGAGAGTTCCTTTGAGTACTTGGAATTTGGCATTCAGTCTCTGTGATCAGTCACCTAAATCATAAGATATATTATTTTTTTTCCTGATTGGATGACCTAATCTCAAAAATCTCTGTAAAGAGGAGCAGCGCTTGAACAAATCATTAGGGAGGGAGACATAGCAAGAGATAAGCAAGCATTGGGAATATTAGGACATTTAACACATTGTTCCTTTCCTCTGCTGCACAAAAAGAATACTACATTTGTGTGTTTTACAGATTTCATATTTTAAAATGGCTGGATTCCTTCGTGACCAAGGAAGAGAGAAATGTGTAAATCAGCTGACTTTACATGCAATTTTCTCATGTTACATTTCCGTCAGTTAATTGCATGTTTATATCAGAGGACCAGGTAAATACACACCAATGTGAATATCCAATGTAAATACACGAATCCACATATAAATAAACTCATTCATGCAAGAATACCCAGGCATACATGAATGCAATCTACACCCTAAATGGTTGTGCAAAGAAGAATTGTTTACACAAATGTTAGTGGTACAGTGAATAAAAAAGGATACAAACATGGTCATATTGAATCTCTCATCAGGGAAAATAATAAAAAGGGTTATAGATACCATCAAAGTGAGTTCATGGTTTTCTTTCAGAAGAATATTTGTGAATACTTTTCTGTCATATTTTCCTGGCTCTTTCCGACCCACGTTTCTTCACCAATTAGAATCCTGAACTGCTTCTGATTGAATGTTCCTACCTCCCATTCTCCTGGGTTTCACTCGTGCTCATGTCCAAGAACAAAGAACTAAAAGTCATCCTCAAATCTCTTGGTTTTATTCTAGAAAAAGATAGAATGGCAGCCTGTTTCTCCTGTCAGAACAGAACCTATGCTAAAAATAACACTTATTAAAATTATGTGCTCCTTTACTCCTATAGTCTCTCAAACTGACAAGATGGGGCTGTGGCACTGCAGAGAATTGCAGCTTCTTTGCTGGGTGAAACACATTCTGCCACAAAAGAACAATCCATGTGGCACAAGATTTGTTTACAGCTGAAGACACTTGCACATGCATCTCTATCCTTTACATACCCTTCCATGTTTCATGCCTGCTCTCTTGTGAGCAGGGAGAGTCTGGAAATTGCAAAGTTTCTGCTCTTCGAGAGATGACAGGGCACAATCAGTATCTTCCTTCTTTACTCATCTTCATACTTTTTTGCACTTGGATCTGTCTTCCTCTTCTTATGCATCAAATGACCTGCCTCTTCTCTTTCAAATTCCTTCCGACACAAAAATTATTCCACGATAAAACATTTTAACAATGCAATATATCTCCATCCTCTCAAGCTTTGTACCGTCAGCTGGTGTATTATGTATCTGAACTGTTTTCTTTATCTCTGAAGTAGACATTAATCTGTTTGTGATAAGAACTGTTATCTTCTTGTATGTCTGTACAGTACCTAGAACACTGATGGAATTCAATATTTATGTGTCACATTCAAACCTGTGAACCCAAATAAACTGTCCACTTTTATACCATACTTTTTATGGTCTGATTTGTACAGTCATGATAACTTTATGGGATGGCTCGATGTACCTGATCCAATAATCTATTTTACAGAATTTCTGTCTTTGCAGTGTAAGGTTGCTGAAGTTCTAGATTTTTTAAACAACTACAGCAATTGGATCTCATTAAATCATTTACACTGCTTTTGAGTATTAAACTTCTCTACAGGTGAATTGGTATTGAAAGTGAATATGACAGTAGCAGATCAACAGAAGAAAATTATTTGAGAATAATGTTTCTGAAACAGATTATCATGAATAATACATATTTAATTCATCTTACATATTCTGAAAAGTTATGCAAATCACATTAGTAAATTGTCTATATAGTAGTGAGGTGTTTTGACAGAGAAAGTAAACTCTCTTGATACCGTACATAGGTGACATTTAAGCTAACGACGGACAAGTCTTTGTTCTTTCTACTGTAATTAAAAAATCTGGTTTTGTCTGAATAGAATCTATCATTTATATAAAACTGGAAACCTCATGCCATTAGCTCATGGTAAAAGAGTGTCAGGATACAAGTGATTAATACAATTCAAAGTTTCAGATTGTGTCAGACTATATATTATGTAGGGTTGGGGAAACTGGGTTTTGATAAAATAAAAAGTGACTCAAACTTCTTGGAAAAATTTTGATTAATTTTTGTTAATATGAAAAATATTTCTGGCCAGACCTTTGAATGCTATGGCCAAATTCATAGATCTGCCCAACCTGGGTATTACTGGGGGTGGTGTGGTGTGGCATGTGCTGCAAAGGAGACATTTTGACTTCCTTGTCCTGGGACTGGCTGTGGCCCCAAGGGACCAGTATGCCAACCCGTGAGCACATTGGGCTCCAGACACACTTTATTATTTTCATTCCTCCACCTCTGCACACCCTACTCTGAGGGAGTAATTACATGTATGCAGTGTAGTTCTAGCCGTGTCAGTCCCAAGATATTAGAGACACATGGTAGGTGAGGTAATATCTTTTACTGGACTAACTTATGTTGCTGAAAGAGCTTGTAAGCTTGTCTCTCTGACCAACAGAAGTTGGTCCAATAAAATGTATTACTTCACCTGCCTTGTCTCTCAGAGTAATGATGTTTATTTGCAATATATCATTCAGCCACTAGATGTCTCTGTAT
Organism: Chelonia mydas; assembly: GCF_015237465.2. Lineage (NCBI taxonomy): Eukaryota > Metazoa > Chordata > Testudines > Cheloniidae > Chelonia > Chelonia mydas. Next base: position 109,576,867 of record NC_057852.1, read on the forward strand.
GGTGTTTAAAATTCCAGTTAGGCTGTGGTTTCTAGTAAAAAAGTGAGACAAAGCTAGAACTTAAGCTATGTGGACATCTATCTGTCTGCTTTTTAAGATGTTTTGTTTAATAAATGTTTATAATGGACTATGAATATAATTATCAGAGGGGTAGCCGTGTTAGTCTGTGTCCACAAAAACAACGAGGAGTCCGGTGGCACCTTAAAGACTAGCAGATTTATTTGGGCATAAGCTTTCGTGGGTAAAAACCCCACTTCTTCAGATGCATGGAATGAAAATTACAGATACAGGCATAAGTATATATTGGCACATGAAGAGCATGTTTTGTTTTTATGAATATAATTGTGGCATTCCCAGTTAGCTGGATCCAGAGTAGCATAAAGTGGCCATATCACAGGAAAGAACATGGACTCACTTTTCTATCAAGGACTAGAAGAAGTGTCCTAAAAAAATTTAAAGAGGATTTTTCGTAATTATCTGTTCAGGCCTGAGAGAAAGCAGGACGCGTCAGAAATCTCAAAAGAAAACTTATGTCTGTGAGACTTTCATGCAAATTTGTGCACTCAAGAGCTTCAAATAAAGTAAGCAGAACCATTTTGGTTAAAATCCTGGCCCTACTCAAGTCAATGGGAGTTTTGCCTCTGAACTTCTGAGTAGTTATTTTAACTCAAGCTGTAATCCAGTGCAGTTTATAGACTGGTTTGGGTTATGTTTATAAGCAAAATGTTCTGAAAAAATGGAAGTAGCAGAACTAAAACCAGTACTTTTTTCCCCTAGAAAAGAACCTCAACAGTTTATTTTGCTACAACTATTCTAACTGTACTTAAGAAATCCATTTCCTTCCAGAGAGGTGAAGAACTGTTTCTCCTGTCAGAACAGAACCTATGCTAAAAATAACACTTATTGAAATTATGTGCTCCTTTACTTCTATAGTCTCTCAACCTGACAAGACAGGGCTGTGGCATTGCAGAGTAATCCATGTGACACAAGATTTGTTTACAGTTGAAGACACTTGGACATGCATCTCTATCCCTCATGTATCCTTCCATGTAAAATATATGGGTATCTGTCCCTTCATCTGTATTTGTACAATGCCTAGCACAAAAGGAACCTCATCCCTGATTGAGGCCTCAGGGTGCCACAGCAATACAATAAATGAATAAATCCCTAAAATGGTACTTTCAGGTGGATGGAAGACAACCCATGGGGAGGCCAAGGACTTGGTACATGGACCAGATATCAGCAGGCTTTAGAGAGATTAATTAGCACAACAGCCAGACATACAAACATAAGTTTTGAAGAAAGGTTATAAAAGTTGCCAAACCTGAATGTGGAAGTGGCAAGAAAGAAGAAGAAAAAGAGATACTTTCAGGTCATCTTTGAGACATATTGTTGCTGGAGCATAAGGAAGCTTGCTTAGTCATTAGCTGTGTATAGAGAATTTTCCAGCGATGTTAATCTGATCCCTATACCAAAGATTAAATTCACTTTTACATTGAAAGAATGAAAGAAAAAATTGATTTGCTTTTATTGTAGAAGTAAAAAAAAAAAAATGGCCATAACAAATTGCAAGGCAGATAAATAACTCCTGTTGCAACTCATGTAATGCTGATGCATGTGGAAGAAAGAATCATAGATTGAAATCACCTTTATTCTTGCTTGCATAAAGAACTAGCTATTGTTAAGTGGTGCTGAAATAAGCATAACCAATTGCAGTGCCAAGTATTACAGCAGTGAATTTGACCTACACTGGTATTGCATGTGATGCATAATCTAATAAATTTCCAAACAAACATCCTGGAAACAATTAACAGTAGGTAAGCAATGCTGAGCAAATACTGTTAATATTTTAAATTGCATTTTGGTCACCCACGACTACTTAATAAAATGTTCCTTCACATTTTTTTTATGCCTGGAGCAAACAGGAAAGTTTTTGTGCCTGGCCAAGTGAGATCTTAATGTTATGAATCATTAGGAAGCATGCACATTAGGTCTCAAAAATAATTGTTTGGTTTACAGTCACTTAAGGCTACAGCCTCAATCAGGCCTCAGCTGTGGTACATTAGAAAAGCATATAATGCAGTGTATAAATACAGTTTGTTGATATGTCACTGACAGAAGCATATGTTGTTGTATTAACTTCCAAAACAAATATGTGAAATTGTTGTCAGTTCCTGAAAGACAAATACCATCACATTTGTGAAACATAATTTAGGTTACTTTTAAAACAAACCTGATACGTAAACAAACATATTTTTTGTATTTTTAGCTCTGCAAGCTCCTCTTTTTAAAAAGTACACAGTTTAAAAATATGATCGCCATATTAACAGATTATAAGGCCAGAAGGGTTCATTATGATCATCTAGTCTGATCTTCTGCATTACACAAGTCATAGAACTTCACCCAGCAATTTCTGCATCAAGATTGCTGTGTAATATAATATATTGGGTTTGCTACTATACGATCTTGAGCAGTGTCAATTTCTATTTATTATTGTTTAGCATTTACACTTCAAATTTATTAAAGGTCATCTGCAAAGGGAAGAATAATTGCGGCTCATGACCTTTTTGGCTTGCTAGTTTTTTGTTTTTTTTAATTGCTTCTTTTTTACCCTAGAATTTCAGGTCATACCTGCCATGGAAGGCTCTATTATGAGAGGCCGTGAAGTGATGACATTACAAGAGCCACAAACATGGAAACTGAACCATTAAGTGGGGAATAAAGTTTTAGTCACACTGTTTTGTTTAGTTTTGTTAATACCTATTTAAGTTCAATGACTACTGGGGGAAACGAGGGTTTGTTAAATGGTAAGCCCCACTACCAGTTCAGTTCAGTTGGTCTGAACAACGCTGAGAGAGGGTCCTTGAAAAAACCTTGGGACAATCAGATATTTTTGAAGTTAAAAAACAACAACCACACATTCAGATCTCCTTCCTTTATAAAAATTCTGTAGCAGCCACAGGAAGTTGTCAGTAGTGGGCATGTTGGCAGCAGGGCAGAGTCAACTTACATTTCACTGATTCTCAAATGCCATAAGGACCTTTGAAGACCAGACTACTAACTTGTGCTGGAACTGGGGGCGGGGAAGTTTGATAAGCTGGTGGCCAGAACCAGTTGCTTGGCAGCCCTCCTCCCCCCGTTTTCTGTGCGTCCAGTGGTTCTGGGCTCAGAAAAGAATCTGGCGACATCATGATTTCTTTGAGGCAAGGACCATGTTGTCTGTGAATTGCCTAATACACCTTTGATCCCTTTAATAAATAATAATATAAAGCTTTCAACATTACCATTTAAAAACATTTCAAATTATACTAAAACAAGTGTTACGAAGTGGATGACTCATTGTGTCACATTTATCAGATATTATTTATTAGCTGACAGGATCAGAAGATAAGCAGGATTATTACATCAAAACCTCATTTACAGGAGAGGAGCGATTCTCAAATTGATATGTCTAGGGCCTGTTCCTGCTTTCAGTGTTTGCATTGGCTTCAGTGAGAGCAGGCTTGGGCAATCAGTTTTGCTGTTATGTTCTCTGATCATGACAAGAGCTCTCAGAATGAAAACAAAGGTTTTCAGTGTGGTTTCCAGTGCACTTGTCAGTGTGACTTCAGACAGAACGTGCATGTGATCTGTGTTACAATGAGACTAAGTTCTCTTCTTCATATCTGTCATTAGATCTTAATGAAATGTGAAATAACGTGTGGGTCTCAACAGTAAGGTTCCCAGCTGATTTCCTACGTAGGGAATTTTTGAACTTGTCTGTCCATTTACAATATGGAGGCAAAAGGGTGATTAACATCCATGGAATTATGCTGCAGATAAAATACATATTTTTTTAAAATCTCAACTGGTTTAATTTTCATCCTAAATTAGTTTGAAAAGAAACTGTAATGGTTTCCCCCAGTAAATTGCATCATCTGCATCATCTGCTCTTGCTGTCTTTAAAAAGAAATTATGCCAAAGGAATAGTGATGGACTGTGTTCTGCTGACTCCTCACTTCTATGAATTCCTCTGGTTAGGGCTGTTAAAGGGATGGCACTGGAAACACAGTCCGTGGCTTCGCCAGCATTCGGCGCTCTGTTTTGACTATAACTTAACTACTAGTAGTGTTTAGTCCTTGAGGGACTGTAGCACCACGGTCACATGTTTCAAGTGGGTCTGCCAGTCGCAACTATAGATCACCACATCATCTAGGTACACAGCTGAGTACTGGCTATGGGGCCGAAGGACTTGGTCCATTAGTCGCTGAAATGTGGCTGGGGCCCCATGCAAACTGAAGGGCATGGTCTAGAAATGAAAGAGCCCGAAGCGGGTGGAGGAAGCTGTCTTTTCTCTGGACTCGGGGATGAGGGGGGATCTGCCAGTATCCCTTTGTTAAATCCTAGCTGGTTGAGCAGCTCATCTAGGTGTGGCATCAGGTGCCCAACAAATTTTGACACTGCATTGATCCTGTGGAAGTCGATGCAAAATTGAGTGGTCCCATCAGATTTAGGGACCACTACTACAGGGCTTTTCCAGTCACTGAAAGACTCTTTGATCACCCTCAAGGCTAACATCAAGTGGAGTTCCCAGTCTGTGGTTTCCCTTAACTTCTGGTGCAGGGACCAAGGGTTTTCCGTGACCATAACTCCTGGTTCCGTCTGAATCTGATGGGTTATCAAGAGAGTCTGCCCTGATTGAGCAGAGAACAAAGAAGAGAAGGCAGTGATCAGTTGTGCTTGATCTCTCTGCTCAGGGGTAAGGTTGTTCCCAATCTTGACCACACCCAGCACTGAGACCTCTGCAACTGAGGGCCCAGTGTGGGCTCTGGTGGATAAGGAGCTATTAATAAGCTTTCCTGGACTTTAAATGGTTTTAAAAGGTTCACATGGTAGATTTGTCATACCTTACACTTGTTGAGTTGCCTGATTTCATAGTTCACCTGTCCCACATTTTGGATCACCTCATAGATCCCCTGCCATAGGGCTAGGAGCCTCGACTCTGAATGAGGCAATAACAACAATGCCCAATCACCGCGCTGAAACTCCTGGAGGTGCGCTTGCTTATTGTAGGCAACTTCTTGGGAGTCTTGGGCATGTAAGAGGTTCTCCCTGGCAAATGAACCTAAAGCCTCAAGCTTCTCCCGCAGGTATAAGACATACTGAACTATGTCGTTGGCTCAGGATGGCTGCTCTTCACACATTTCCTGAACTAGGTCTAAAATCCCTTAGGGTTGCCTCCCATATAAAAGCTCAAATGGTGAGAAGCCAGTGGAAGGCTGGGGAACTACTCAGACCGCCAACAGAACAGGAGGGAGTAGCTGGTCCCAGTGTTTGATATCCAGCAGGATGAACCTTCGGAGCATTGTTTTTAGGGTTCTGTTAAAGTGCTCCACCAGGCCGTCCCTTTGGGGGTGATATATGGATGTTCGTAGCATCTTGATTTTTAGTAGGTGACAGAGTTGTTTCATCGTCTGAGACATCAGATTTGTTCCTTGATCTGTCAAGATCTCCCGAGGCACCCTGACTTGAGCGAAGATACTGATAAACTCCGTAGCTACTGTTCTGGCATTAATGAAGCATAATGGCACAGCTTCCGGGTATCTGGTTGCATAGTCTACTACCACGAGAATGAACCGGTGTCCAGCTGCACTCTCTTCAGTGAGCAGACTATATTGACTCCAATTTGCTCAGAAGGTACACTTATAAGGGGGAGGAGGATTAATGGGGCTTTCACAGCTGGCTGAGGTGCGGTCAGCTGGCACTCTGGGCAGGAGGCACAGAAATCCACCACGTTTTGGTAGATCCCTGGCCAAAAGAATCAGACAGAACCCAGGCTAGTGTATTTTCCCTTCCCAGGTGTCCAGCAGTGGTTTTGACATGGGCAAGTCTCATAACCTCCTTGCAGTAGGGGTGGGGTACCAAGAGCTGATGTTGAAACTCTTTGGTCTGCTGGACTTTCTCTAAGAAATATAGACGGTCACCCTGAATCTCAAAGTGTGGGAACCATCCTGCTTGCTGGGATTCAATGGTTTCCCCATTTATCGCTGCCACCTGGGCATATGCTCAGTTCAGTGTGTCGTCAGCCCATTGCTTTTCCACAAAGTCAGAGAGGTGAGTGAGAATCTCTGACTTGGGTAGCAGGGAGAGTTCCTCGCCTGTCTGGGATGGGGGCTGATCTGGCTGGGTTGGTGCAGAAGGCTGAGATGTCCCCTCACCAGGGTCTGCAACCTCCCCCACACCCGCAAGGGTTGTGGTTTCCTGCCAGCTTGTGGCTGGAGGAAGAGTGCCCCAGCTGTCAGAAGGGGGTCTCACCAGCTCAGTTAACAGCCCCCCAAAATAGCTCCAATCTCTGCCTAGAATAACTGGGTAGGCGAGTGTCAGGGCCTGACTGACATCAGGGACTCCTCCCATCTCCCCACTGTGAATGTCACTTCTGTACGTGGGTAGGTCGTTCTCCCCCCTCCAGGCCTGGTATTGGCTGCAGGTATAGCGGGGTGGGGCTAGCTGAGCCCACAGGTTTTCTTTAACTCCTGCTGTGCCAGACAGCAGTTTATCTGCTCCTTCACACATACTAACTTTATAAAAACACAGAAATGGAGTCCACGTAAACAGATCAATTACAAAAATAAAAAAGGATTTCCAAAAGAGAAATTGCCTCCGCTCACCCAAAATAAAATCACCATCCTCAACCCATCACGTGCCCCAATCACTGGATTGAATATCCATTCAGAGAAAGCCTCGGAAGCCGGATAGTCTTGTAATATGCCCTGATGTTCAACAGAGCAGTCTTTTTTTGCATAAAGGAATGAAAGGAATTCCAGAATGGAGGACCCTCACTGAAAATGCCCTGCCACCAGCTTCCACCACTTGATCCCACTCTTGAGGAGAGGAGGGAGGTACATATGCTGCTTGGAATAATGCTCTTAATGTTTAGAGAAAAGGGCTAGACAGGTGGATTGGTGCACATGACATTCGAGAAGAAGATGCTGGTACTTTCCTGAGCCCTGGTTCTGCCAGTTTAATGTGAGTGAAAACAGCACAGCTGCCCCTCCTTTCATTTAATCAGTCTGGTGGCAAGAGCTCTACTTGGAGCTTGAAGACCCACAAATCAAATATCACTGCCCTATGTGTTCTGGGTTCTTTTTGGCTCTATGGAAATCTCTTTCTGTCTTCTTTTCCTAGCACTTCTACTGCTAACTCCTGGAGCACGCATGCCTAAGAGTGGTGTTTCTGAGCTATGAAGCTTTAAGTGGCTCAGTGTTCAGCAGCTGTTGGAAGCTGTTGGAAGTCAACGTCTTTCTTTCTCCTCTTGCCATTTCTCTGGCATACATTTGAGCCTTTTATCAGGCAACGCTTTTTACTTCTTAGACTTTTTATGAGGTAACAGTTCATCTTAGTCAGGATATAGTTTAAACTCTTTTAGCAAGATTATATTTAAAGGCCCCTTACAACAACAGCAGCAAAAACGCTTCGGACAAACATTCCATTACTCCAGCAGTCACAGGCCAGTGGCAATAAGCTACCTTCTCATTTTGGTGTTTCACACTGTACAGAGACATATGTGTCTTGGGAGAAGGAGTGAATACATTGTAAACAAAACAGCTTCAGGAGGAGTGAGGTCACATGATGCATCATAAGAAAACTACTCAAAATATCAATTTCTTACCTTAACTTTTGATGAAAGGGCAGGGTTACAAAAATTCCAGAAAAATCACAGTAGAATAAGAAACTCCAGGAGACCTAAGGACTGGCACAAATTTGATGTCACAGGTGAGAGAGCAGCTGCAGTAGATTCCACCTTTTACTCAACAGTCAGGCAAATTGTAAGTGAGGTGAAAAAGGGAATCTGCCAGCATCCTGGAGGACAGAACGTATTTTCTTCAAACCACCATAGACAGTTTGTCTAGCCAAATAAAGGGTGGTGATGTCCTTCTTATGTGGATTACAGTTAAAATGGTGTCCTCAGAGGAATGTTCTGCAACCCAAATTGAGATGTCACCAGACTTAAAGCACAGGGGCCCAAATTTTCAAACCTTGGTGCTTGAAGGTAGTCTCCTAAATCCATATTTAGGCACCTAAATAAAAATGGCTTTGTTTCAGAGACACTGAGCCCTTGTGTGGCTTCCACTGATTTCAGTGAATATAGGCCAGCAGAGAATTTGGCCGTGTTTTACTGGGACAGTAATGTATGCCCAGACATTTAATGATGTCATCATCAGCCAGGTGGAGAGGCAGTAGCCTGCCATCGAAATAAGTCAGTGTGCACTCGACTGGCACTTCGAATTCTTCAGCTTAATGTTAAGGGCCTGTCAGCAGCCAAACACAGCCTCATTAGTACAAGTACTAACTCCACCACACACAGGCAGGGCTGAACTTCCTGCTAACCCCCACCAGTCAGATCAACAATTTAATAACATACAAGTCAACAACTTCATACTAAGATAAGGATATACACCATTTATTGGTGGAGGTGCTGTCTACACTAATCATTACAAGTCCGTTCTCTCTCCCCCCCTAAGTTCGATGGTAACTACTAGGAATCCAGGTAGTCTGCCATCCACGCAGGTTTCCATGTTTGTCTGCCCCTTCCAGACCTATAGCTGGATCTAGATTATCAGTGAGTACAGAGTTCATGTCCTCTGGGACAGGCCTATCTGTGGTAGACAGACCGTTGAAGATGGCAGTGTGCTGAAGTCCCAAAACTCCTCCACAACAGGTCTCCCATTACGAGCCACAGGAACCTGCTAAGGTAGCTCCAAATCCTCCTCTGCATCCCTATGAGATAGTTATTGAGCATCCCCAGTGTTTGCCTTCCCCTTTATTTCAATGAATCTGTGAACCAGTTCTTGATACACTACAAAGGGGCAAGCTCTTGCTTTTTGTATCAGCAAGGATAAGTTGTTTAATTTTTTAACCCCTGTGTAAGGTCCCCTCCAAAAAGGACTAAGTTTGGGATTTTTTTCAGGCTGCTTTTTCCAGTTGCCTAGCCACAACGTCTCTCTTCCTGAATCAGCATGTAATTTTCCTTTATCCTGGCATCTTGTGCCTGGCATACTCACTTACAGCTCCTCTCTTCCTCCACTGCCTGGAATGCTGCCCTTGGGTGACTAATATAAGACTCTGCCACATCACCCACCAGTGCAGGTGCAGGGAGCCTTACCACTTCTTGCTGCCTGAACACAGAAACATGGGTTTGTGGTGTCCAAAAATAATCTAATAAGAAAAGTAATGGATAGTTGAATGCTGGCTGGCGTTATATGCAAAGATGACGAAAAGTTACTTTGTATTCCAGTCTTGTTGGTCTTCACTGGCTAGAGTCTAAGCAGAGAACCACTGATGCAGTTTTCTCTTTCCACTCCCCTATTACCTGAAGGGTGGCCAACACTGGTCCTCACCTTGGTTATCTGGGGTTGTTGGTAAACCTCGTGTAACAACCCTGATTCAGATTTCTTCCCTTGATCACTGGAAATGCAGCCTAGTGGGCTGAACTGCAACACAGCATGTTTTATCAGTGCATCCATAACTGTCTCAATCCTTTTATCCTTCAGTGGTTGCACCACCACATACTTTGAGGTGTCATACACTACCAGAAAACACAGATTTCCAGCTAGTGTTTCTGGTACTGGGCCTTTTAAGTCAATCTGTATGAATTCCCAGGGCCTACTAAGTTGGGGAATTTCCCTTAAAGGCATTCTGCCTCCTCTTGCTGACACTTTCCGTTCTTGACAGATAAGACAGAAGACCCAGACCTTAACATCTGCAACCATGCCAGACAGAAGAATCTGTCAGATACCTGGCTCAGTGTCTTTTCATACGCAAAGTGGCCTGCTGTTTTGTTATCATGAAGACACTTCAGTGCTGTTCTCAGTAATCTTGCTGCAAGACAATCCTGTTACCTTCATATATGAGCACATTGGTAGCAGGATCAATGGATAATTGTTCCTGAACTGCGTTGAACCTCCTCAGTCTGGGTCTCCTTCAGTAGATCTTCTGGCACACTCAATGTAACTTTGGGGTCCTGTGACTGTTGTTGCCAGAAGCCCTCACAGGGCCAGGGTGAGTCTATTCTCACTGCCCTCACCCAGCTGAGAACATCTGAAACCACATTTTCCTTTCCAGGTTATGGTGAACTGTGAATGTATATTCAGACAGTTTGTGAATCTATCTCCATAAGTGGCCTTCTGGGTTGTGCTTTGTAAAGAGCCATTGTGGTCTGTGTATATTATAAGTTCTTTACCTAGTAAATAGGGGTAATAAATCTTGAGGGCCTCCACAATAGTCTGTCACTCTAGTTCTATAGCTGAATAGCTAGTTTCCTTCTCATTAAACTAGTGATGTCCAAAAGGCCTACTGCACTTATGAGCTCATCCATTTGTTCAAATGCAAATCCAACAGCACGCTTTAAAAGATCACTGGTTGCCATGAATAGATGGAATGGAACTGGGAATTTAAGCACAATCTGGGAATTTAAGCACAATAAAGATAAATGCAAAGTTACTTCACTTAGAAAGGAAAAATCAAATGCACAACTACAAAATAGAGAATAATTGGCAAGGTAATAGCATTTCTGAAAAGAATCTGGGGGTTTTAGTGGATCACAAATTGAATATAAGACAACAATGTGATGCAGTTGTGAAAAAGGCTAATATTCTGGTGAGTATTAATGGGAATGTCATCTGTAAGGCAAGGTGGGGCCTCAGCTGGAGTACTGAGTCCAATTCTGGGCACCACACTTTAGGAAAGACAAGGACAAATAGGAAGTAGTCCAGAGGAGAGCAACAAAAATGATGAAAGTTTTAAAAAACCTGACTTATGATGAAAGGTTAAAAAAACTGGGCATGTTTAATCTTGAGAAAAGAAGACTGAGGGGGGAATCTGATAACAATCTTCAAACATGTTAAGGGCTGTGATAAATTGGTCTTCATGTCCACTAAAAGTAAGACAAGAAGTAATGGGCTTAATATGCCGCAAGGAGCATTTAGGACAGATATTAGGAAAAATTTGCTAACTATAAGGTTAGTACTGGGAATATTGGAAGAGGTTTCCGAGGCAGGCTGTAAATCCCCATTACTGAAGCCTTTTAAGGACAGCTAGGACAAACACTTGTCAGGGGTGCTCTAGGTTTACTTGGTTCTGCCTCAGTGCAGAGGGCTGGACTTAATGACTTCTCAAGGTCCCTTTGTCACAATATAACTGCCCCCCCCATGGGGACCCCTGGGTAAGCAGTTTAGCATTGCATGTTGCTAGCTCTTGTATATGTGGTGAAATATATTGTGGGAAGGGTTGCAGGTGTGAGTGTGGAGTGAAAGGTTCCTTTGCAGGTTACGAGAGGCCGTAGAGGGAGGAAAGGAGAAGGGAATGAGTTAACTTGATGTTTCAGTTAGGTCCGAAGACGCTGACTCCAGCCCAAGGCCATGGCACACAACTGACTCTTGGCTGCCTGCCAAGAAAGACGGAGGCCTGGATTCCAACCCCAACCATCCATGAGAACAGAGCAGTAAACTGAACAAGACTGCAGGGGTTTGCAAAAACTAGTGAGGCAGTGAAGGTCAGTGAGGGGGAAAACAACAGTTTCGCACCCCTGAAGCCGGTGTGTTTTGGGAAAGCTGAGGAAGCCATGGAAGGCCGGTTTGAACTTGTACAAAGAGTATGGGGGACAGAGGCCCCTGAACAAAATGCCCCCAAAAGACCCCAGGACTTAAAAACCCTCCTGAGAACTGAAGCAAGTCAGTGATCAACAGCAGACCCCAGATGGCACAGGACAGAACTCTCATCCAGCCTTCCCCCTCTTCTTCTTACGTTACACCCAGGCTTGGCCACTCTTGGGTTGTACGTGAGTGAGTATGAAAGTGGGTTAGGGCGCGGGCACTAACGCTTTCTTCCTTCTTCTGAGTGACGTGGGGAGCACCCAGCACTCTCCACTGTTATTTTATAAATAAAGCTTTAAAACTTAGTCACTTGGTGTGCTCCTTCATCTCCTCCCTTAAAGATCCTGTGGCCTCAGTCTGATCACCTGATGCCCCAGGCAGATTGGTAACATAAATCTGTCACACCTTCCAGCCCTACATTTCTATGATTCTATGGTTTAGAAGTCCTTCCCTCAGTGACTCAAAACACTTTTTGGTGTTCCTCTGTCCAGACAAAGTTAATAGATTAATAGATTCTGAGACCAGAAGGGGTCATTGTGATCATCTAGTCTGACCTCCTGCCTGATACAGGTCATAAGTTGCTCTTAGTTAGCTGATGTAACGGCACTGCCTGCTCTCTGAATTTTTTTTTACAAATCTTCTGTCGAATCTGCAGAGGTCTATTAATTACTATACTTCCCCCAGGTTTGTAACGTTGAACCTTGACGGATGACCTGAGCTCATATAATTAGGTAAAGAATCATATATATCTGAGAAACGTTAAGATGTTTGCTAAATTAGTGCAAATGAAACTAAAGCTACAATGCAAGCAGGAGTAAACAAAGAAACTTAAAGATTACTTTAAATTAGACCTTGCAGTGAACCTGAGGCCAAGTATCTAGCTTAAAGACTAGTGGTGGTAATAGTTAGCATCAGACCACATTAGGCCTAATAAAAGTTAGCATAAGTAAATAACCTTGGGTCAGAAGATTTAGTAAAATATATCTTTTGATAAACTGTCTAGACTGCAAAGACTTTATTTAGACAGGCTTATCCATGTGTATAGATAATCTTCTACCTGTGTGAAAGCTTATGACAATTATTGGAACCCCAAAAATGGGATATTGGGAATGACAAATATGGACAAAAGGCCAAAACTAAATAAAATATGGTCTCAGAAATAGGTGGGTGTAAGGAATAGGTGCATAAAAGGGAATCAAACCTGCCTGCCCATGGATCTCCAGGGGGAGCTTAACGTATGGTTATGACCTATAAAGCCTGAGACCAGCCATACTTCCCCAGCTGCTGTCAGCAGGGATACTCAAGCTGCACTCTCCTCTCTCTGAAGACCCTGGGACTCTGGAACTTGTTCCCACCCCTGTTCCCCCCTTGTCTGAAATAGCTTAGATTTGGTGTACTACAAAAGGCATCTATAGGATGGGACTGTTGTAGAGGGTGGAGGGTATGCTTCCCAGAATGCTGAAGGAGTGGAAAGGAATTTTTTATAAGTGGCAGGCTGGCTGAGTTTCTGTTTGCATAATTATTTAAATGCAGCTGGGGTTTTCTTGTAACACTAATTATGTGGGATCTACTAGAGTCTCATCTTTGACATCTTTTGATTATTATGTAAATCAAAACAAAGAAATAATGAATAATAAGAGTTACTGGACTGAACTTATTATCTCCATTGAGAATATGTCACATCTATGCAAGATATCTGTGTGTTAAGTTGGGCAATAATGTGCTTTCCCAGGATGTGGTCAGTCATTGTTTGCTAAAGTTTCCCAAGGGTGCTGCCTTCCTTAGGTTCTGTCAATATTAACTTGTAATCTCCACTGTCTTCCCTTTCTGGCTTGGGATGTAGGACAATTTTCCTCTGGCCATGATCACAACTTTGGCTTTATTTGTGTAGAAATAAATTACACTTATCTGCTGGACTAGATATGTGACTGCAAGAGGTAAAAAAGGGACACAAAAATGAAGTCATAAGAGAATTTGCAATGGGAGGAGAAGGGAAGCCAAGTCAGAGCAGAGTTTGGCCCTTAATTTTTTCTAGCTAAATAGTAAAACGATGTGTTTTTAGGAAATAGTGGCCATGTTATTGCTAAGCCTCCAAAGTCTCATTCCAGCTATTTCCTGGATGTCATGAAATAATATCTTGGAGAGTTTTTGAATTTTCAGAAATTCTCTTGTGTTTAAATTTTAGGCACTAAACATAGCCTTGCTATGAAAATTAAGAAACACAAATTCAATTAGTCAGCTCAATTACCTTATACAGATGCAACGTAGTGCCAGATGTCAAATGTATTAGTCATTATTATTATGGCTTTTCTAATATTATTTTACTTTTCTGCTTTTATTATTTTCTTCTATATTGTAATTATGGCATCTTGACTCGGTGTCTAGAGGGACAAAGGGTTAGTATGTCTCTGTCATTCTCTCTCCTCCTTTTCTCTCTGGAAGCAATATTAGCTGCTCTGTGAATTGCCTTGAAGAAAGAAATGCAGAGTGATATGAGTAATGAGTGTCAATCATTTTCTCTGTGGCCCCCTCCCTTCTCTCACCGCATGACTGAATCAACATGAAGCAAGGCTGACATAACCATGTTTTAGCTTCCAGTGGCCTGGAGCCCGCACCCATTTCTTCTCCAGAGTCAATCTTTTCAGTGCAAACACCATTTGTTTGTGTTAAATTGTATATGAGAGCTCTTCAGATGCTAGCCAACCAAAGGTGATTTTTTGGGATTGATTGATTAATTGATTGATAAATAAGTAACATGGGAAACTCATCTCACTCTCAGTAGATAGATAGATAATGTTCCTGAAGAGGTAGGGCCCCAATTCTGCAATCTGATTCAAACACAGGGTTTGTTATGCTTCTGCAGAGCCTGATTCATTTCAGTGGGGCTCCACGAAGGCCTAGTGGATCAGATTGCTGAACGGGGTGTAATTTGATATTCAGTATCTGAGAATCCCACCCCAAAATTAGGGCAAGATTCTGCTGCCCTTATTCAAATAGTGTAATAGTAAGTAGGTCCACTCCCTTAACCCTGTTTAACATGAATAAATATTACAGAAACTTTCTGGAAAATAATGTACTCAACCTCACTCTTTAGAAATGCTTTATGAAATATCCTTACCTGTGTCTTAATCTTCTCCCTGTACCTACCTACTATGCCGCACTCCCATTTCTGTGTATGTGTCTATTCGTTGTTGCTTTAATACTATTAATGATATTTTAACATAACAGAACACTCAATACACTGAAATATATTCTTGTCTGTAAAGTCTCCTCCCATTTTTCCCAACTGTCTCTTCTTCTAGGCAGAAGCTTTGCCAGCAGCAAAACCTGATATTCACATAATTCCCACTCTTCGGATGTGGGGAGGCGAGGGGGCAACTTGTTGAAGGATTACTTTCCTGTCTTTCATAGACCCGACCAGGTGTTTGTTGCTAATTACTGGTTACTGCAGAATTTTCCTGACTTTGTAATTAGAGTCATCCACACTTTGTAAAGGTAACAGCTGTCATCAAACAAATGACATGACATAAAGCAATTGCAAGCTTTGATTGAGTAATCTTAAAAATGTGCAAAATGATTTAATAACTTATATCAAGGGCCTGACTTTGTGATAAGTGAGGCATGAGATATATCAACAGGAAGAAAAGAGATTAACTCATGAGTGGGAAAATTATTGAACGTTATTTAATATTCTGTTCATCAACTCTGGCTTCTCAATAAAAGCACACAACATTTTACCCAGAGTAGATTAGTTTGCTCAAGGCTTTATTTGATGTGGTTTAAACAAAATTTAACACGGATGTTATTGTGGAGATGATTGAAAGTATGATTCACATTTAATGCCAGACTGATTTGCTACACATGGATGATGCTGGTTTGGGAATCATCATACTGAGAAAACTGGGGTGACAAGACCCATTTATCTGTCTCCAGGTCTATGTTTTGCATTTTGGGGTACTGCTCAGAGCACGGTCCTTTCTCCCATTTTTCTCTTGTACAGTAAATTGCATAAGCCACTTTTCTGCTCTTGGTCCTATGTTTTCTCGGTTTCTTTGGCTCTAATCTCCCATTTCTTTTACATTGGCCATCCTTGCCTGATCTATATTATGCACAAATATTTACAGTTTCCTGCATTTTGGACCTGATCCAAAACCCAGTGAAGTTAATCGAAAGACTCCAGTTGACTTCAGTGAGTTTTGGAGCCAGGCCCATTCTAGCCTCCAATTCAATGACGTACAGTGTGAATAAATTTGGACTCAGCATTGATTCCTGTGACACTCCATTGTCACTTCCATCCTACCAGCTCTCTAAACACTGACCACTATTCTCTAGGATTGCTTATTAAGTTTTTCTTCCAGATGAGTATTTCACTGTCAACATCATTTTGCTAACCTTATACACTAACCATTTATGCTACTTGAGTAAAACCCTATCTGAAGTTCAAAGAAGTGATGTCTGTTATCCTGCTTCTCTATCACTCTCATTTCTGGTGCCTCAGAAATTGCTTATCTTGTTAAGCAGCACCTTCTTTTTATAAATCCTTGCTGACTATCACTTCCTTTCTTGCCTCGTCTTCCTTCTTTTGTTTTTTATATTCACCTGTGATTTAAAAATTACTTTCTTAGGCCTTATTTTGATGTCTTTACTCAGGCAGACTCTCTTTAGCATTTAATCAAATCAAATTCTTAAATATTTCCCATATTCGTTACCAGCGGTATACAAACCCCACACTGGACAGCAAGGAGTTAAAGAGCTGCTCTGGGTTCAGCGAGCTCCACCCTGCCACATCTGCAAGGCATTCACAGGCTGGAGGGAGCTTAAAAGGGAGCAGAGCAGCCCACTTGTTTTCACTATGCTATTTTTACCCTAAACAACAACAACATGCCTGGCTGTTTCTTCATTTTTTAATCAATATAATTTCATATGTATATTTCTACTGACTAAATTATCTTCACTCCACAGTATATTATTCTTCTTTAATTTGGGATAATCTCTTCAATTTTCTAACCCACTTTGTATTTCTTGCCTGCTTTGTTTCCATCTTTTGCACTCACCTGTCTTCCTTTTATCTCTAGTAAATTCCTCTCCCTCTTGTATTTGATAATGGCTGTTAATTACCAGATTGAAGATAACGAGCAGCAACATTTTGGAAATATGTCATCTGTAATCATGGCTTTTTAAAAAAATAATTATTTAATTTTAATCAGTGTTAAATTGGCATTTCATTTCAGAGTATGATATTAGTTTAGTAATTTCCAAAGCAACTAAATAATTAAATAACTAAGTGGGAGTAGAGCTGTGTGAATAATTGATATTTTTGTTTGCTGGCAATTCTGAAAAAGAGAATTTTTTCCAGTAAATCGTAAGTTAAAAAAATTTGTATTGAACAAAATATTTTGTTTAGATTTCAAGTGCATTTTACATTCATTTAGAAACAATAATAGACTCTGATTTGAAAAATCAAAACTTTTCTTTTAGAAAATGTAGAAACAAAACATTTTAAAGTTTTCTCATTTTTTTAGATCAACAACTCACATAACCAACATGAATTCATGAAACATTTTCATGTTGCCTAATATGCATTTTTTGCTGAAAAATGTTTTGGCCAAAAAATTTCATCCAGTTCTAATTAGGAGCTCAATAATCCCACTGCCTTTTTCAACTGGACTTGTGTCTTTATGTCATTCAAGTGCTTTTGAAAATCCCATCATTAGTCTCCTTTCCTACTTTTTTCTTTGTATTTTTAAAACATTTTTATTTAGGGCCATATTGGTATAGTAGTTTACACCCTAAGTAATCCCACTGAAAATAGTGTCTCTTCTCTGGAGCAAGCTACTACTCATTGTGAGTACGAGTATTGCATTCTAGGACTTGGTGATTCCAAATTTTTCAAATGAGCTCGGACATTAATATTTCTTGAAGGCCACTCTAATCACTGTTGGCACTGGAGGGGGAAAAAACATATAATTCACGTATCACTAAAACTGCATGCTGTCACTTACTCCTATCTTTCTTAGTGCTGTTATTTTTGTGTCAGACATTGGTGCCTGACTACATTCATGTAACATACCACACACATAAATTCCATAATCCTGCTTCCCAATGACTTCATTATCATAACGAAAACAGTGGAACTTTATTAGGAATGCATAATCCATAAAGTCTGTGTCCACTTTAACCACGCAGTTTGAAATAAAACAAGTTTTAAATGAGTTGCAGAAGTCTGACGACTTAACAAAACACATAGCGAAGCAGGAGTCACTTACATGCTTGAGAGACTCTTCAACCAACAGAATAAAAAAAAGTGCAGTCATGTGCAAATAAGCAGAAGATAAGAAAGACAGATGTTGCATTGACCTCCTACTCATTGGAATTAGATTGCCAGTTTAGTTACTCTTCTGCAGCTGTTTGTAATGGTCAGGTGGGAAGTCAGTGCCTAACATGCATCACAGTAGGTACTGCATTAATCAGATAACATCTTTATGGAAGGAATCCAAACTCAATTTGAAAATGTAGGGAACATCACCCCAGTAGCCGAGGGAGATGATATCAGTTTCAATCATCCTATGAACAGCAGAATATGTTAGATATTTGGCAGAAAAAAATATAGGCTGGCAACATTTCATGGTTCATGTTATAAAAGAAAAATCAAAGACATATTTCTATCAGGTTCAGACAGTGGCTACTGGGAAACAGGTGCTCCGGTAAACAATTCATGAGATACTATTCTGTCCTCCTTTGTCACTGTCACTGTCTCCTCCTCTCTAATCCCAAAGTAGAACAACAAAAAGTGCATATCAGGACAAAGAATCTTATTCCAATGCAGAATGTAAGTGACATTTTAAACAGAAATATATCAAACTGAAGAACAAACGGGTAGTGGGCTCAGACACAGAACTCCACTGTGCAGTACTGATTTGCCACTAATTATATGTAAGGAACTATGGCATTCCTGAGTCCTGGGGGTCTACAAACAAACTCTAGTGTGTTAACTTTGCCAGCGCCATACAATAGAGTAGGAGTGGTTAGTTTTGGGGGGAGGATGGAAGGCAGCCATTCCTCATTCCTACTGGTCAATTGAGAGGGTGTCTTAAAAAAGCAACTTCAAAGTAGGCTACTAAAGCAGCAAAGTGACAAAAATAAAGAAGCCAGAGGACCAAGATATCTAGAGAAGAATGTCTGTGGAAATTGTTGCCTTCTGTGCCTGCAATGCATAGGCTGGATTAGCTTTATTGACTGTTGGCCTGAATCATATGAGGTTCCATACCAACTTCTGTTGGTGTAAACTATTACGCAGGGTCCCTGACCTCAGCAAGCAAAGTGGTTGCATTCTGTCCTCAAACACGGGTCTGATGGCACAACCTGAAACATTGGTCAGTGCTGGCCAGGGAGGGTGCATGGGTAGAGCAGCCATGGGATATGCTGATTATACACATTGCTGCAGCAATTTTCTCTGTGAGGGATCCTCTAGAGTCAACAGCAAGATGTCCTTAAACAGCAAGTTTAGAGTCAACTTAAAGATGTCCTTACCCCACAGAGTCCTCAAGGGAGGCCAGTGCTGGTAATAGTCCACTGAATGATAGCAGCCTTCACTGGTTCAAAGAGGTGCACTTTGCCAAAGTGGGCACTGAACCCCTCTTTAAGTTTGGACTGAACTCAGTATTGCACCAAATCATGACTGTTAAAGCAGAGTGGACAGAGACGAATTCCAGTTGCTGCAGTAGCTCCATAAAGTCCACAGGATAGGCTTTGAAAAGCTAAGATAAAGGATTTTTTTTGAAAGTTTTGTAACATCCATGGTTAAACAATATTAGCCACAACTGACCAACACTGGGCACTATTTGCCACTGCTAACATTTTTTTCTCTGCTATATTTCCTTGACATCCAAATAATTTATCTTTTACTCAATAAATAAAAAAGAAAGAAAGGGAAAGAGAAACATTTTTTGGTTTTAATATTCTGTAGTGACTTTCACCTGGCACAATGAACACTGTATGCCTTTGATTTCATTTTCTTTATAATACCCTTGAAGCCAAATATATTATGAATAAACTCTTATTTTATTTATAGTCATCTCCATAGCACTCATCACCCTGTTACATGAGATTACAGAAAGAGGGAAAAAAGAAAATATTTTTATTTTAAAATGTTTTTTTAGCGATTTAATGTACTGATGAAAAGAATTGGATTGACAGCTCTGGAGAATGAAGTTCTCTGTTTAATCATACCACTAGTTAGCCATAGAATATATATACAGAACTGTTATTATTGGTAGTGACCAAAGACAGTAGGGGCTGGGGCCCCATTGTGCTGGATAATGCACTCCACATAGATGAGAGATGATCCCAGTCCTGGAGGATGTAAAGTCTAAAAGACACCAAAGAGCTGAAGGGAAGGGGATGACAAAATAAAATACAAGCAAATGGAAATGATGACAAATTGGCGCAGCTTTGTGAGTTATATGGTTTGTTGTTTTTCTTTTTAAATTTTGGAAATTGGAATTAGAGGTAGGGTCAGAAATGGGGAGATAGTAAGAGTGAGGAAGGGAGAATGGAAGGAATGGGAAAAGGGACAGTTTTAGCTCACCATCTGCCCACTGATGATATGTCAGCAGGGTTTGCTAGGCATTCTAGTGGAGGTGAGTCTTAAGGAGGGATTTGTAAGAAGATAAAGGAGGCATTGTATGGATTGTGTCAGGATGTTTTCCTCATATATAGTAGATTGTTTGAGAGAAAACATGAAGGTGTCTGAGGGAAAGCGTTTTCTGAAGACAGTCAGGAGTTGGCACTGCAGTGAGTTACTAAATCAACAGGGTAGTGTGGGATTAAGTTGTGATGGACATTAAAGGTTAAAACAAGGAGATTGCATTTGATGCAAGGGTGCAGGGAGAATCAGTCGAGTCAGTGGACTCAAAGCGGGAGCTGATGTGATCGGAGAGGCAAGCCAAGCAGAGAACCCAAGTAGCAACACTTTGAATGGATTAAAGGGAGCTGTGACATTTTAAACTGACTGTACCCTATAAGTGTTACTTTACCCTATTCTTGAAGGGTCACCACTAGGCATGATAGCTCATTAGATGATTGATGCTGATTATGATGATTATCTGTATCGCAGTAGTGTCTAGAGGTCCCAATCATGGATCATGGTCCCATTGTGCTAGGCGCTGCACAATCGCAGAACAGAGAGTCAGTCACTGCCCCAAAGAATTTATAATTTAAGTATAAGACAGAAGACAATCAGAGTCAGCAACAAACAGACCAGGGGAACACAAGTTAATAATGAGACATTCCTATTATCACAACTCTTTCTCCACCTCCAACAGCCTGGCTGGGGGCTCTGAGGAGGAAGCACACATTCTGCCATAATACTTGTTGTGATCGCTGGAATGAGCAATGGGCATAGTGTTCTACAAGATTTGGAGTCAAACATAGAAAGAACTGATGGTTGGTGTAAGAGGCTCCTTCCCTAAATGACAGGTTTCAGAGTAGCAGCCATGTTAGTCTGCATCCGCAAAAAGAAAAGGAGGACTTGTGGCACCTTAGAGACTAACCAATTTATTTGAGCGTAAGCTTTCGTGAGCTACAGCTACATCGAAGCTACACTTCATCGAAGTGTGCTGTAGCTCACGAAAGCTTATGCTCAAATAGATTTGTTAGTCTCTAAGGTGCCACAAGTCCTCCTTTTCTTCCCTAAATAGTTTCCCTTTCTCCTCTGCACTTCACTAATAGAAGATAGAACATTTCATTTGATCACATCAGCTGTTATTTCTGCTTGAGTACGTTCGACTACATCTCTCACAACCCCCACAACCCACATGTAATTTGTGAGGACAGATTAAGCTTCTTGTTTTTACCTTTACGGTCCTTCACAATTTAGCCCCATTTTATCTTGCTGATAATAGCAACTTATTACAGTGTTTATCCCCAGCCTTAAATCTAGCCCTAAGAGAGGATTTTTTGTACATCTGTGGAGAAGGTATGTGATTGGTCAGGTGAATTAAGGATGACACTTTGTGTGTTTATAATTGTTCTGTCCTTATTCCTTCAATTAAGTCTGAGATATGTGAGGCTAAATTATTCCTCTGTTTTCTACATCATAGTTCACAGGAAGGAAAGAGCCAGTAGTCTATCTTGAAGTTACTAGTTTAATTGAAGTGTTGTCACCTGAAGACAAATCTGTCACAATGCTAGATGCCTCTAGGACAGATCGTGTTGGTCCTTTAGCAAAGGTAAGAAGGCAAAGGAGAGACATTAGCCATATGGCAGACATCTAGTTATTAACAGGGAACAATTTTTTTTTAAATGTCAAAATTTCCAGTGGAAAAAAAAATTCCAAGTTTCAAACAGTTCCACTTTGAATTCTTTTCAGATTACCTTCTTTTCTCCACTACAGGACAAAATAAGATGGGGAAAACTTTGTCAAATTTATAAAATTCTGCTAAGTAAAGGAAAATATTATTTCTTTTTCCATTGGCACATCTTTCTAGGAAGCAGACAATAGCTGAAATGAAAAATAGTTTAAATAAATAGGATATTTTTAGGGTTACATAACTCTAGTGCCCCATAAACTGTACTCACTGGCATTCAGATGCTGGCCACATTGGTCTGGGTCTTTCCTTCCCCAAAAAGCAATCTTATTTTCTGGACGTAGCCTTGGAGACAGGTGGCCCAAAGAGACAGGACATTTTCCTTTGAAGGATTCTAGAACTCTTCCTCACTGTTGTTTTTCACCATCTTCTTCTTGGGAGGGCTAGAGAGATCTCATCAAAGTCAGAATCAAAGAAAACTCCTGGAGGTCCTTTTAGTTGGAAACAAATTCTTGAACATGGAGCCAGACCTCTCAATAACAATGATGAACAAAAATCTGGCATTTCTCTCTATGGTCCCCTTGTTAATATCTTCAGGCTGCATGGACAACTGCCAAACAGAACTTTCACCTATTGTCATTATCTTCAGTGTGTGCCTTTGCATTCCTTCTGCTAGAGAAAATCCTAGATGCTTGAATGCAGTACATACTGAGTATGAATATAAAGATCCACATATATAAATAAACATTTTGGTTCTCTCTATGCATGGATAAAGACAAGATCCAATTGAAAGGCAACTTCAGGAACATCCTTTCCTTTGTTATATAAAATAATGTGTTTGATACACATAAGGAACAGACAAATGGGAAGAGGAGTTAACCCTTGGTAAAAGTTTATTTTTGTGGTCTGTGCATATATATCTTTGTTATATTTGTGATGTATTTTGTTAAGCAAGTATGCAGGGACTCTTTGAGAACAATACTGACTCACAACATTTCAACTTCTCTCAGTGCAGCCAATACCTGCAATGAATATCCTGTACTGAACAAATAAAAATCCACAAAAACATATTAAGCCTCTGTTACAAAAACATGCAGTGGAACAAAAATAAGTAGGGGCTCCTTCCTTAAACTTAAATGAAACTAGGCAGAAAATCCAATAAACTAGGGGAAAATACTTGTGATAAGGAGATATAATGTCCAGCAGTAAAAGGAGCAACATAGCTCTGGAGATAAAAAAAAATAATCTCTCAACAATATTGAAATTATTCGGTGCCCAAAGAAACATAATTACTCCTTTTATGTACACTTGTATATCATTGTTAGGGTGGATAGTTAAAAAAAAAAGAATTCGTAAACATGTTTATGATTTTTTTTAAACAACATTCACTACTACTTTTATTAGCTTTCCATGATCATACTTGTGGGAAGAGCAGTTGTCACAAATAGGTATTTTCATGAGTAGTTACACCAGAAATATTTTACAGAGCCACCTTGAAAGTCATTCTGGTTTGGGGAGTCATCCAATAGGGAAGCATAAACACTCCCATGTGACCTAGATGACCACACACCTACCATGAAATCTTAAAAGCAAATGTTGAAAGCAACAGATTTAGGGGTCTATAATGTAAATTGAAGGTGACTCCTGGTGGGTCTACTCACAGGCTTGAAGTTAAACACAGGCTTAAGTGCTTTGCTGCTTCAGAGCCAGAGTGTTCAACACAGTGAAAGTGCAAGAAATCCATAGTCTGAAATATGTATGCTTTAACCATTCACTGACTAATTGTGAGTAAGAAACATCTGTAAAATAATGAAGCCAATTCATGAATAATTTGCAAACAGAAAAAGGCAATAAACTGTTTGCTGTAAATAGTTCACGTAGCTCTAATCGTTATCAGGAAAAGAACCCAACTTGTAGAGGAAGAAGTTTCAAGCTAGTAGGTAAGAATACAAAAATACTAAAGAAATCACACTGGATCGTCAATACTCCTAGAACTTCTTTTGCACATAAGATGAAAGAGGGAGACTCTGAGAGGGAGAAGTATATTTCTGAAGTAACATGCTTTTGACATGGTCCAGCTCCTGAGTCACGACTTCATGTTTCTTAATTTTGGCAGTAGAATAAAGTCTTCAGTAGAACATCTTTAAGTCCAAATATATGACACTTGAGAGTTCTTACCATAACTTCTCTTTTTATGTCTATGTGATTTACGTTTGCAGATGGAAGTAATTTAATAGCTTGGTGATCTTTCATCTAGCCTGTTTCCCTTCGGTGACCTTATGTTTACTATAAGAAAACACCAACAAGGTGTCTGATTTCTTCATGGAAAAATGGCAACTATTTAAAACAAAAGGATTTTGTCCAATGGCATCATAATTCTTTCAGCGTTCCTGTCATTTAACAAAAAGGCTTGCTTGTTCTGGGGGAGTGTTTGACTATGAAACAAGGCCAGCTTGTCTTTCTCACAAAAGATGCATTTAAAATAAAATTAAAAATAAAGCAACAGTAAGAACCACAAGTTTTATGCTTCAAATGGTCAGCTGTCTTGTTGGGGACAGGAGTTCTCAGCATATTTCATATCTTGACCTCACATTCAACCAACCCTTCCTCAGATGCACCCTAAAATTATCCCACTGTGGTTTATGAAATATTTCTGGCATCTGTGCAAGGCTGGTTGAACGTTACTATGTAAACCTATCTCAGCAAAAGGCTGGAAATGAAGGAATGGGAAAAAGGATTCCACAATACCTGTTACTGACTCATGAAGGGGCCACATCCCACAGGCTGAGAAACACTGACCTGGAAATTCAGACTTGTGGCCTTCTTAGCATTTTATACACAAGTACCATCCTGAGGGACATCACAATGGTTTTTCTGAGTTAAGGAAATAAGAAAAGGGCATATCCCTTAGAAAATAGTTTTTAAACTCAAAGTAATCAAATGCTTGAATTTAAGGACCCGAGTTTCACAAACTGAGAGGTGGGAACACACAAGTGCACACACTATTTAGTGCACACAAGTATCATAGTTGTATTTGCAAATCAAGACTGTAGCGATCAGTAACACATTTGCAGGTGCAAGTGGCTGATTTGAAGGCAGAGAAGTTCACAGAGCTTACTTTATGGCAATCAGTTCATTAAAGTCTCAAATATATAGTATTCTTTATTTGGATTTTAGAAGTTAGTTATTTTGGGTCATATCCCCAGTGGGTGTAAACTGACTTTAATAGTTATGCTGCATTACACCAGATGAGAGTCTGACTCCTAGTTTTGTTTCTTAATAAATTGCATCAATATACTATTATTTAAATAATAAACTGTAATTATTCTAATAGCTTGAAGGGTCAAATCCTGATCCTATTTATATCCTCTGTAGTAACAACAATAAAAATCAGATGCAAATCAAGGGATGTCAGTACTTTTTAAACTGCACTTTTTTCCCTAACGTTCAGCTCCACCCTTCAGAAAGCATCTTCAGCTATAACTTTTGGCTTCTATAGTTCCAGAGTCCTGAAGCTCTTTCCTAGTTCAAATGGATTCACCCACTTTCTTACTGGCTATTTAATGCCAGTTTAAACCCTACTTTCCCACTCACCAAATGGGAATGACAGGGTATGCGCTGCTTTTCAGCAGATCTTCCAACATTTTCAATAGAGCTGGTTGGAAAATGCAGGTCCTTAGAAATTAAAACACTTTGCAAAACTGACATTTTTGCAGAAATTTTGTTTTGGGGAAGAAACCCCAGAAAATTTCCAGCCGTGTTGAAATATGTCATTTTGACATTTTTGGAATGAAACCTTTTGATTTTTGTTTTAAAACGACTTTTCATTTAAAATGTATTATGTATTATCTTATAAATTATAATATACTATACAATTAAAAAGTCAAAATTGAACCAAAACATATTAATTGATTCAACACATTTTTTTTTAAATTTTCCTTCATGGAGAATTTAAAAATGTGAGGGTTTTGTTCCAATCTGAAACAAAGCCAAACATAGAAATGTCAAAACCCTTTGCAAAAACGAATTTCCATCCTCCACTCAACTTTAATTCTGACATACAGCATATAGGGAAGAAGAGTCTGGGTTCTTCTCTAGCTGAATAACATTCTTGTTATTTAAAAGGGTTTATGTTAACCCCCAATTAACTCCTCATTGCTGACAGAACTGGTCTTAACCAGACAGAAGAAAGGGGCTGAAGATTTCCATCCCCTTTCCCCTTCCCACCAACCTGAACAATAATTAGGCACTGAAGGAACCTCTGCTTAGAAGATTGTGGGAATGGTCTCATTCCAGTTGCAGCAGCGGTAAATAGACAAGCTACCTTCGTCTCAAGCACACTTTTTAGGCAAGCCATAGCTTCTCCTATAGATGAACATGGGGGCAGAGGGGTGTTGTGATGATTTTGGTTAACTTTGTTGAGATTTGAGTATCGCTAGGATTCCCCCAGATGTAAAGCTATCGGAACTCCTGTGGTGTGTATGGCCCCTTGCTTCAGTAGCTAGTAAAGGAGGAGAAAGACAAATCCAGGATAGAGATTCCTTTTCCCCCACAGCTATTCCACAACCCCACATGCTAGGGCTGGGGTTTTGTTACCTATAGTTCAGCATCTCCCCTGAACAGGTTGGCATTCTCTATGTCTACATCATATCTACAGCATTTTGCTGTCTGAACATCTTGAACGCTATAAATATTTTCCACTGCATCAGATTCAGTGTTGTTTTCACAGCTGATAAAATGGTGTTCATTTCTGTTTGTTTGAGGGGGTGTTTTTGTGTGTTTCTAAGAAGAGAAAACAGAAAGTGTAGAACTATTATTTTCTTGTATTTTTTTTTATAAAAACTCTCCACCACATTTTCTCCCTCTCTCTATCTTTCTCTCCACACTTTTAAATCAACACCATCATTCTTACAAAAAGAAAAATACACTATATAAATAAGAGGGTAAGGCCCTCATAATTCACTTGTAGCCTTTTCTCTAAGATTTATTGGTTTTTCTGTTGCAAGTTGAGATAAGAACCACATTCCACTTTTTGCTGTTTGCATGATACACTGCAAGATCTGTGCTGATAAGAGCAGGAATCCTATATTTTTATAGAGGACCCTGAACGTAATGAAAAATATCTTCATATGATTGTTATAAACTGCTTAAGCATTCTTTTCTACCAATTCTCTTATTTTATACTATCTTGCTTTCAACGGTCACTCCAAAGCTTATTTTTGTTTATTTTGTAATTTGTCATATTCTTGGTATAACTGATTTCGTTGAACCCCTCTACCCCTAAAATTCTACTTTTTGACAAACACTCCTCACCTATTTAGCCTTTTCAAAGTTTCTCTGTGTGGGAACAGGGGAGCTGCTCATTTTCATAGGATCTAATTTCAGTCAGTTAGTTTATAGTCATTTTGAATCCGTGGACTTTAGCAGACTTAAAATGAAAAGAGGTCACAGAAATGCTGAAGCATTTTGGTTTTAGATAGATACCGGCCTGAACCAAAGCTCCAGACCCAAACACTGTGAGGAAAATAGGACCTGGATCTGAACTCTGTAATGCGGTGAATCAAAACCTCAGATC
Organism: Chelonia mydas; assembly: GCF_015237465.2. NCBI lineage: Eukaryota > Metazoa > Chordata > Testudines > Cheloniidae > Chelonia > Chelonia mydas. Next base: position 109,604,379 of record NC_057852.1, read on the forward strand.
CGGCTTTGGCTAAGTTCAGAGCAAAATCACAGCTTTGAGGTTTGGTCCCATCTATAATTTTAGACAGAGACTAAATGTACATTAAAAATCATAGTATGTATTTCTCAGAATGGAATCACTACCTTTAAATACAGAGACAGATCCTGAATTCCTTAATCAGGGAAAACTCCTATTACTTTGGGAATTTTGCCTTCCAATCATTTGCTAAGGATCTGCACATTGGGAGCCCTTCCATGTATAGATGTCTCATTGTTAGCATGGAAGGTGGGAATCTTCCTGTCCAGCATCTTTAAAATCTGCACTTCATGGGGTTTTTGTTTAGGGAGTGGAAGGGCAGGGACTGGTTGCGCTAGGGTACTATAGCTTTAAAATTCAATATAAGGCTATAGTACTATATGTGCATCAACCCCTTGGACATCAGAGGCAAAGAGTTTAAACACCCGCAGGCACATGGCAAAGTACTACTTCTTGCTAAAAAGTATTTTAGGAAATACAGTTTATGCTATTTGCTAGCTTTAAATTATTCTTGCTCACCAGAATACTGTATGTTCATATCATCAGATTCCTTCTCTGCATTCCTATGCATAAAGAGAGATCTGCATTGACTATAAAATGGTGCCTGCATTTCACCTTAATCATGGCACAATATATTTACAGTACTGTTCAACAAACCACTATTGTTTCTGTTATTTATATACATCTATAGATAGATATTTTGTATATAGAGATACATACACATTATAGATAGATGATTCATAGATATATGTTGTATGTGTTTAGATAGATAGATAGATAGATAGACTTTCACTCACTCCTTCTCTGTCTTAATCAGAAACAAACAACATATGTTCAGGTCCACATATTGTAATGTTTTGTTACTGCTTTTGTCAGATCTTATCTCCCCATGGAATGGGACTATCAGAGGCAAAATATTTCTTTCTTTTTTCCCCCCGATTGGATGGAACTGCCTACCACTTAGAAAGCTAACATGTTTTAAATGACCTCTAGGATTCTTCACAATGCTTTTCTGACCTGTGAAATTCTTATATGGCAGGAGTCACATAGAGCACTTGGATAAATTAGCTTGGGGAACAAGTGAAGTTGATTTACAATACACAGGATCTGCATCAAAAGAGTGGATATTTGAAATCTCAATCAGTTGCGCTTGTAACAAACGTAAAAACCTTATGTTTCATCATGTACAATACCATATTTTTTTTTACAAAAGATGTAATTATTGTTGGTTCAATATGTGTTTTGTGTATACTGCATCTTGGTGATTCATATTAAATATACGATTGATTTATGAATCTCTGCATGTTGAATGTGATTCTGGGGTATCCTACGGTTTCCAGGTCCTTTAATTTCACCTTTCATCAAATTCAAGCACAAATTAAGATTGACTTCTCTTCTAATGAGAAGTTTCTATACAGTTGTTCTAACTATAGAAGCACACTGGTTTTTCCTATCTCCAATGTCTTCATAGATAAATGACTTGAATACAGGAAAGACATCAGATCTCCAATGTATGTTATAGTTGATGAATTCTTTGTAGCAATAATATTCTCATTCATAAATTTATTCAGATAACATATGTGGAAAAGAAACACTTTCAAACTTTTGTTATATTTTATGGGCCAGATTTTCAAAAGAACTCAGCACCCACAGTTAAGGGTAAATTTTCATTGCTCATTGTGGGAACTGCTGGGTGCTGAGCACTTATGAAAAATCTGACTACATCATTTAGTACCCTATATAAAACCTAATCTCCTTTGAAAGTCTGATTGTTTATTTAGGTCCTAGATAGGAACGACTAGGCCATACAGTCACAGAGTTTAAGGCCAGAAGGGATCACCAGATCATAGTCTAAGCCACCAATACCACCCAGCAACTATACACTAAACATAACAACTGAAATTGGATTAAAGTATTACAGACCACAGGAGAGTAGATTATTATCTGCCACAGGCAGAGAATAGGAAGGACCAAGGTGCATCAGTGCTTGAGTCCCTGCAGTTGCAGGGAAATGGTTAAGTGAGATATGCCCAGATAATCCTGGCAAGTGACCCGCACCCATACACTGCAAAGGAAGGGGAAAACTCCCCAAAGTCACTGCCAAGATGACCTCGGGGAAAATTACTTCCTGACCCTGCGTATAGTGATCAGTTAGACCCTGAGCATGTGAGCAAGAACCAGCTAGTCAAGCACCTGAGAAAGAGAATGCTCGGTGCCACATCAGATCCCGGGTCCACCCCTCCCAATGTTCAATCTCCAGCCATGGCCATACCTGATTTTTCAGAGGAAGGAGATAAAAAACCCTTCCAGAATACACTGGGGGGGTTGGAGGGAATACTTTCCTAATCTCTGCCATTGGATGGCTGAAACCTTGAAGCATGAGATTTAGGAACATCAGACATAAAGTAGAAGTGAGCCTCAGGGCTGCTGGGCCCTGCCCCCCCATAATCACAAGCAACCGTGTTATACAATTACAATCAGAAAATGTGTCCAGCTCTCTCATAAAACTAAATTATTTACCCGCACAACAAAAATTCAGTGACTGTTCCAGAACCTCATTCCTCTGATGGTTAGAAACCTTCTAATTTCCAGTCTGAATTTATTCATGGCCAGTTTATACCCATTTGTTCTTTAGCCAACATTGTCTTTGAGTTTAAATAGCTCTTCTCATTTCCTGGTATTTACCGTCCTCCCTTCCCCATTGTATTTATAGAGAGCAATCATATCCCCTCTCAGCCTTCTTTTTGCTTGGCTAAACAAGCCAAGCTTTTCCAGTCTTCTCTCATAAGATAGACCCTCCACTCCCCTGATCATCCTCATGGTTCTTCTCTGCACCTGTTCTAGTTTAAATTCATCTTTCTTGAACATGGATGACCTGATTTGTCTATAGTATTCCAAATGAGGTCTTACCAGTGCCTTGTACAATCTTTACTGGAAAGGCCTCTTCTAATATATCCTAGAATAGCATTTGCCTTTTTCACACCTGTTTCACATTGGTGACTCATAGTCATAGGATCATAGGGCTGGAAGGAACCTTGAGAGGTCATCTAGTCCCGTACCCTGCACTCATGGCAGGACTAAGTATTATCTAGACCATTCCTGACAGGTGTTTGTCTAACCTGCTCTTAAAAAACTCAAATTCCACAACTTCCCTTGGCAATTTATTTCAGTGCTTAACCCCCCTGACAGTTAGGAAATTTTTCCTAATGTCCAACTTGCTGCAATTTAAGCCCATTGCTTATCCTATCCTCAGAGGTTAAGAAAAACAAATTTTCTCCCTCCTCCTTGTAACAAGCTTTTATGTACTTGAAAACTTATCATGTCCCCCCTCAGTCTTCTCTTTTCCAGACTAAACAAACCCAATTTTTTCAATCTTCCCTCATAGGTTATGTTTTTTCTGCCTTTAATCATTTCTGTCATTCTTCTCTGGACTTTCTCCAATTTGTCCACATCCTTCCTGAAATGTGGTGCCCAGAACTGGACACAATACTCCAGTTGAGGCCTAATCAGCACAGAGTAGAGCAGAAGAATTACTTCTTGTGTCTTGCTTACAACACTCCTGCTAATACATCCCAGAATGATGTTCGCTTTTTTTTGCAACAGCATTACACGGTTGACTCATATTTAGCTTGTGGTCCACTCTGATCCCCTCATCCCTTTCCACAATACTCCTTCCTAGGCAATCATTTCCCATTTTGTACATGTGCAACCGATTGTTCCTTCCTCAGTGGAGTACTTTGCATTTGTCCTTATTGAATTTCATCCTATTTACTTCAGACCATTTCTCCAGTTTGTCCAGATCATTTTGAATTTTAATCCTATCCTCCAAAGCATTTGTAACCCTTCCCAGCTTGGTATCATCCACAAACTTTATAAGTGTACTTTCTATGCCATTATCTAAACCATTGATGAAGATATTGAGCAGAACTGGACCCAGAACTGATCCTGGTGGGACCCCATTCATTATGTCCTTCCAGCATGAATTTGAACCACTGATAACTACTAAATCTAGGTTGCATTTCCCTAGTTTGTTTATAAGAAGGTCATGTGAGACAGTATCAAAAGCTTTACTTAAGTCAAGATATACCATGTCTACCGCTTCCCCCCTATTCACAAGGCTTGTTACCCTGTCAAAGAAAGCTATCAGGTTGGTTTGACACGATTTGTTTTTGACAAATCCATGCTGACTGATACTTATCTTGTTATTATCTTCTAGATGTTTGCAACTTGATTGCGTAATAATTTGCTCCATTTTTTTCTGGGTACAGAAGTTAAGCTGACTGGTCTGTAATTCCCTGGGTTGTCTTTATTTCCCTTTTTATAGATTGGCACTATATTTGTCCTTTTCCAGTCTTCTGGAATCTCTCCCGTCTTCCATGATTTTTCAAAGATTTTGTTAGTTGTTTAAAAAAAGCTTCACCCACCTCTTCTTCCTGGTTAGGTGGTCTGTAGTAGACCCCTACCATGACATCACCCTTGTTTTTTACACCGTTTATCAGTACCCAGAGACTTTCAGCAAGTCTGTCTCCTATTTTCATCTCAAACTCCATCCAAGTGTATACATTTTTAATATATAAGGCAACACCTCCTTCCTTTTCCCCCTGCTTGTCCTTTTTGAGCAAGCTGTACCCTTCTATACCAATATTCCAGTCAGACGTTTTATCCCACCAGGTCTCTGTGATGCCAACTGTGTGATAGTTGTGTTTATTTACTAGCATTTCAAGTTCTTCCTGCTTATTCCCCAGACTTCTCACATTAGTATACAGACACCAAAGACACTGATTTGATTTCCCCCCGCCCTGCAGTTCTGTCTTGTCTCTCCTTTATCCCTGCTATCACAGCCCATGCTCCCCCCAAATTCCAAACCTTATCCCAGGTCTCTTGACTTACCTGTGGGCTTTGGTCACCTGTCCCTTTAAACCTAATTTAAAGTCCTCCTCACTAGGTTAGCCAGTCACTATCCAACTATGCTCTTCCCCTTCCTCGATAGGTGAACCCCATCTATACCTATCAGTCCTTCTTCCTGAAACAGCATGGTCAAGGAAACCGAAGACCTCCTGGCAACACCATCTTCGCAGCCAGGCATTTACCTCCAGGATGCACCTGTCTTTGCCTGGGCTCCTACCCTTGACTGGAAGGATCAAAGAGAACACCACCTGCACTCCCAACTCCTTCACCCTTACTCCCAGAGCCCTGTAGTCACTTATGATCCTCTGAGGATCATACCTTGCAGATTCATTAGTGCCCACATGGATGTGTAGCATGGGGTAGTAGTCAGAGGACTGGATAATCCTTGACAATCCCTCCATAACGTCTCGGATATGGGCCCCTGGCAGGCAGCACACCTCCCGGGATGCCATGTCAGGGTGACAGATGGGTGCCTCCGTCCTCCTCAGAAGAGAGTCACAAACCACCACTACCCTCCTGTGATTGACCCCACACACAAGTCTTTCTCTTTCTCTCTTATTCCCAACTGATGAGCCTCCAGCTTGTAGAGGAAATTCTTCTTATTAGAACTTAAATGTATAACCTTGCACTCTGCACTATTAAATTTCATCCCACTTCCATCACTCCAGTCTTCAAGGTTATCCAGACCTTTCTGAATAATATTCCAATGCTCCTCTGTATTGACAATGCCTCCCAGCTTTGTATCTTCAGCAATGTAATTAGCACACTCCTACTTTCTGTGCCAAGGTCATTAAAAATATTGAATAAGACTTATCCCAAGTCCCCGATCCTTGGGGAACTCCACTTGTAACCTTCCTCCAGTCCGATAATTCATCTTTCAGCATGATCCGTTGCCTTCTCCCCTTTAGCCAATTCCTCATCTACCTTACAACACTTGTACTGATCCCCAGCTTCCCTAATTTAACTTTACCAATTACCTCTATGAACTTAATTGTTCTTTCCTGAATAATTTGTTCTAAAGCCTTGCATACTGCTGAGGTCAGACAGCCAGGTCTGTAATTACCCAGATTAATGTTTTCACCTTTCTTAAATATAGGCACAATGTTAACTGTTCTCCAATCATATGGTAGTGCCCCTGAATAGATAGCTTTATTAAAAATCTTTGCTATCAGGCTAGCCATCTCAGGCACCAGTTCTTTCAGTATACAGGGATGGAAGTTATCTGACACCCTCCCTCTGCCACATTTGAGCACATTCTAATATTATAGTTAGTCATTTTTAATTTTAAAAACTAACTTGATATCATTCAGTTAATAAACAAACACTGTCATAGTCATGCCTCTACCATTATGCATTCTGGAGCACACCAGACCATATAAATTAAATTAAATTAAATTAATCTAAACATTCAATATACAAGTTGAAACCTTTTAAACACTTATTCTATGAAGGCGTCAATACAGCAACATCTAGCCAGATGCAAAATGGACACCACACCACGGGCCCATCCAACTCCCATCCCACTAAAGCCAATGGGGTCTTTCCATTGGTTTTAATGATAGTTGGATCAGTCCCCATAGGAATTTGCAAAGAACAAGAAATAGACTACAGTGTGTGTCATCTGCATTCTGATGACCTCATAACCCAAATCACTTCACTACTTCCCTTAGCATTCTCACATCCAGTTTGCTGTATTACTCCCACAACTATGAGTTGCCAAACCATCTGGAATACGGAAATATGAATAAAAATGAAACGATGATGCTTGTATTATGAAAGTCTCTCTCTAGCTTCTGGCACAATACACCTCGCAAAGATTCCAGAACAAAAACTTGGACACCAGTGTTATTTTGAGGTGTGAATATAAATTAGATTAGATTCTTAACTGTCATGAATCTTGCTTACATGCTCAGGGTTAGAGTGATAAGCAAATCTGTGGCTGAGAAGGAATTTTCCCCAGGGGCATCCTGGCAGGGACCTTAGGGTTTTTACCTTCAGAGGTAATTTGTTAGGATCAGGTGAGCATTTCCCACATGGCTGGTTAACTATAACTGCAGGGGTTGGCACTGGTGGATCTTAGCTCTTCCTATCAATTTCGGTGTTAGAGCAGACAAATAGATTTTTCCAATACAGGCTAGTGAAAGAACTTTAAAATGGAAGCTGCCATGATCAAAGCTGAGTATGCCTTCATGAGGCAGAACAATCTAACACCAAAACATTTTAAATGAGGAACAAATTAGGTGCCAGTAAAATAAAATAAATGTTTTTTTTTCAAATAAGCATTCTTAATTATTTTTAAGATGATGGTTTACATCAACATGTGATCCAATAATTCCGAACCTTAATAAAAACTGCATGTGCCAAAGAATTCCCACCAGAAAGTTGAGAGCTATAGTATCTGGAACACACACACAAGGCAGGTTTGGCTCACAACAGAAAGCTTTGCATGCCCAGAGGCAATATTTTCACTTTGAAAATGATTAAGCTGTTCAAATTTTGTTAATAGATGTGTTTGAAGTAAAAATGTGAGTTAAGTAGGCAATGCCGTTAGGAGTTAAATGTTCTGTGATTTTTAGCAGAGTTTTGGGGAACTTAGGTTACTTATTTTTCCATGCTTTGGATATTTATCATGGTCTAGCTCTTCCCTATGAAGTTAGGCGGCAGATCCTAAGCTGCTGTAAATTGTCAAAGTTCCACTGAAGCCCCTATCATTCAGTGTAGCTGAACCCTTTCCAGAAAGTGAAATATATCTAATTTTTCCAAGAAATGCAGTGTTTTATTTACCACAAAAGGAATTTTTGTTTCCTTTCTTTTCTCCTCTTCTCCTTCTTCTTGTGTGTGTGTGTGAGAGAGAGAGAGAGAGAGAGGAAGGTTGGAGGGAAGAAGGTGAAAATTGAAAGCTTTAATAAAAAGTGATTTCCAACCTTAATTGTGCAGTCACTTTTGCTCACTACTTGCAAGCCGTATAAAAGTATGTCGGTATTTTTAAAAGATTTGATTTAGACAGAGAAACACTGTGTACATAATTTGAACGTGTTGTGCCCTAGTCAGTATTAATTGTTGGGAACTATGTCTCTTTCAATTCTCAATAGTAGAGATGGGCCTAAACCAAACCCCCAGATGTAAACACTCCAAGACATTGAAACCTGAATATAGATCTGAATTCTGCAGCCACCTCCTATTGACTAACTCTGCCCAGGGCCGGCTCCAGGCACCAGCGTTCCAAGCAGGTGCTTGGGGAGGCAGTCAGAAAGGGGCGGCAGTGTTTCCACGGCGGCGGTAAATTGGCAGCAGCTTCTCCCTTTTTGCCGTCCGTGGTGGCAGGTTTTTTCATTGCTTGGGGCAGCAAAAACTGTAGAGCCGGCCCTGCCTCTGCTGAGTATGTTATATGTAGACAAAGAATTACATTTACCTCCCTTTATAGTCACTTAAAATCATATTTTAAGGCCTTCGTTAGAAAAATAGCTCCACCATCCTCATCTAATCTGTGAGTGGGATTTTAGTACTCATTACAGAAGAATGATATGTTTTTTATTAGCTTCCAGTGCATTGCTCAACTTCGTATGTGTCAATGAATGTGAATTTTTTGACTTAACACAGCCCAGTGCATACTAGTCAGCCCTAAAGTTCCAGTTTGTTTAATGAAAGGAGCTGCAAGCCAGGAACAAGGGCAAGTTAAATCTCCTATTCCCAACAAAACCTTTCAAACAGCTCATTCTCCCCTTGCTCATCACTGCCCTCTGACTTGTTGAAATGTTAATATCTCTGGGAATTTCAGGCTTCTGTCAAAACAGGCTCTTCCTCCTTCATTGTGCATGAACTGTTAATGTTACATTGGACTGTGCATGTCTGGCTCATTAATCAAAACTGCCCACTAAAAGAACAAGCCTCTGCAATTGTCCAATACTTCAATGTTAGGGTTGTTTTTTTTTCTGTCATCTCACATTTTTGTTTAAATCAGATACTGATTTTCTAATAAACCCATAAGCTAGTTTGAAACAGGGTATTTGCTCACTTCTCATTTATACTGCTGATGCATCAAAATTGCTTCTCAAATTACCTGTGAATCTGTTTTCACTACTTGGTAACAGCAATGTCAACAGATTCTGCTCCCTGGAAGGGAGGGTACGCATTTCCAGTTTCAATACAAACACTTAAATATATCATTTATGTTTAAAAATAGAACATTATAGTAAAAAGTCCTTCCCCACTTTGGATGTGGACCAAGCATTCCAGCAGGTATAGACGAACTTGCACTAGAGGGCCTCAAGTTAGCATGCAAAAAATAGCAGTGTGGACACTAATGATCTTCCAGAAAACACCATCCTGGCCACTATGGAGGTAGAAGCCTTCTACACCAACATTCCACACAAAGATGGATTACAAGCTGTCAGGAACAGTATCCCCGATAACGTCACGGCAAACCTGGTGGCTGAACTTTGTGACTTTGTCCTCACCCACAACTATTTCATATTTGGGGTCAATGTATACCTTCAAGTCAGCGGCACTGCTATGAGTACCCACATGGCCCCACAGTATGCCAACATTTTTATGGCTGACTTAGAACAACACTTCCTCAGCTCTCGTACCCTAACACTCTAACCAGCAACTACTAGTGAGCAAACTTCATGTAGGAGAGGCAGTGTCCAGTGGTGAATTGGGACCAGGCTTCTGACAGTGCTACATTGATGACATCTTCATCATCTGGACCCATGGAAAAGAAGCCCTTGAGGAATTCCACCATGATTTCAACAATTTCCATCCCACTATCAAGCTCAGCCTGGACCAGTCCACACAAGAGATCCACTTCCTGGACACTACAGTGCTAATAAGCGATGGTCACATAAACACCACCCTATATCAGAAACCTACTGACCTCTATACTTACCTACATGCCTCCAGCTTTCATCCAAACCACATCACACGATCCATTGTCTACAGCCAAGCTCTATGATACAACCGCATTTGCTCTAATCCCTCAGACAGAAACAAACACCTACAGGATCTCTATCAAGCATTCTTAAAACTACAATACCCACCTACTGAAGTGAAGAAACAGATTGACAGAGCCAGAAGAGTACCCAGAAGTCACCTACTACAGGACAGACCCAACAAAGAATCATAGAATATCAGGGTTGGAAAGGACCTCAGGAGGTCATCTAGTCCAACCCCCTGCTCAAAGCAGGACCAATCCCCAACTAAATCATCCCAGCCAGGGCTTTGTCAAGCCTGACCTTAAAAACTTCTAAGGAAGGAGATTCCACCACCTCCCTAGGTAACACATTCCAGTGTTTCACCACCCTCCTAGTGAAAAAGTTTTTCCTAATATCCAACCTAAACCTGCCCTACTGCAACTTGAGACCATTACTGCTCATTCTGTCATCTGCTACCACTAAGAACAGTCTAGATCCATCCTCTTTGGAACCCCCTTTCAGGTAGTTGAAAGCAGCTATCAAATCCCCCTTCATTCTTCTCTTCCGCAGACTAAACAATCCCAGTTCCCTCAGCCTCTCCTCATAAGTCATGTGTTCCAATCCCCTAATCATTTTTGTTGCCCTTTACTGGACTCTCTCAATTTTTCCACATCCTTCATGTAGTGTGGGGCCCAAAACTGGACACAGTACTCCAGATGAGGCCTCACCAATGTCGAATAGAGGGGAACGATCACGTCCCTCGATCTGCTGGCAATGCCCCTACTTATACATCCCAAAATGCCATTGGCCTTCTTGGCAACAAGGGCACACTGTTGACTCATATCCAGCTTCTCATCCACTGTAACCACTAGGTCCTTTTCTGGAGAACTGCTGCCTAGCCATTCGGTCCCTGGTCTGTAGCGGTGCATGGGATTCTTCTGTCCTAAGTGCAGGACTCTGCACTTATCCTTGTTGAACCTCATCAGATTTCTTTTGGCCCAATCCTCTAATTTGTCTAGGGCCCTCTGTATCCTATCCCTACCCTCCAGCGTATCTACCTCTCCTCCCAGTTTAGTGTCATCTGCAAACTTGCTGAGGGTGTAATCCACAAAACTGGCCCAAGGACCAACCCTTGGGGCACTCCACTTGATACCGGCTGTCAACTAGACATGGAGCCATTGATCACTACCCGTTGAGCCCGACAATCTAGCCAGCTTTCTATCCACCTTATAGTCCATTCATCCAGCCCATACTTCTTTAACTTGCTGGCAAGAATACTGTGGAATACCGTGTCAAAAGCTTTGCTAAAGTCAAGGAACAACACGTCCATTGCTTTCCCCTCATCCACAGAGCCAGTTATCTCATCATAGAAGGCAATTAGATTAGTCAGGCATGACGTGCCCTTGGTGAATCCATGCTGACTGTTCTGGATCACTTTCCTCTCCTCTAAGTGCTTCAGAATTGATTTCTTGAGGACCTGCTCCATAATTTTTCCAGGGACTGAGGTGAGGCTGACTGGCCTGTAGTTCCCAGGATCCTCCTTCTTCTTTTTTTAAAAGATGGTGTCAAGGTTCCTTCCCCACTCTGAGCTCTAGGGTACAGATGTGAGGACCTGCACGAAAACCTCCTAAGCTTACTTTTACCAGCTTAGGTTAAAACTTCCCCAAGGTACAAATTAATTTTACCTTTTGCCCTTGGAATTTCCACTGCCACCACCAAACTTTAACTGGGTTTACTGGGAAAACGTAGTTTGGACACGTCTTTCCCCCCAAAATCCTCCCAACCCTTGCACCCCACTTCCTGGGGAAGGTTTGGTAAAAATCCTCACCAATTTGCATAGGTGACCACAGACCCAAACCCTTGGATCTTAAAACAATGAAAAAGCATTCAGTTTTCTTACAAGAAGACTTTTAATAGAAGTAAAGGAATCACCTCTGTAAAATCAGGTGGTAGATACCTTACAGGGTAATTAGATTCAAAACATAGAGAATCCCTCGAGGCAAAACCTTAAGTTACAAAAAAGACACACAGACAGGAATAGTCATTCTATTCAGCACAGTTCTTTTCTCAGCCATTTAAAGAAATCATAATCTAACACATACCTAGCTAGATTACTTACTAAAAGTTCTAAGACTCCATTCCTGTTCTATCCCCGGCAAAAGCAGCATACAGACAGAAACAGACCCTTTGTTTCTCTCCCTCCTCCCAGCTTTTGAAAGTATCTTGTCTCCTCATTGGTCATTTTGGTCAGGTGCCAGAGAGGTTACCTTTAGCTTCTTAACCCTTTACAGGTGAGAGGATTTTTCCTCTGGCCAGGAGGGATTTTAAAGGGGTTTACCCTTCCCTTTATATTTATGACAGATGGGCACTACATTAGCATTTTTCCAGAAATAAAGTAACAGAAAGTCACTAGCTGTCACCTTCAACTCCCAACTAAAACCTGTCCAGCGCATCATCAAGGATCTACAACCTATCCTGAAGGACGACCCATCACTCTCACAGATCTTGGGAGGCAGGTCAGTCCTTGCTTACAGACAGCCCCCCAAACTGAAGCAAATACTCACCAGCAACCACATACCACACAACAAAAACACTAACCCAGGAACCTACCCTTGCACCAAAGCCTGTTGCCAACTCTGTCCACGTATCTATTCAAGGGACACCATCATAGGAACTGATCACATCAGCCACATCATCAGGGGCTCATTCATCTGCACATCTACCAATGTGATATATGTTATCATGTGCTAGCAATGCCCCTCTGCCATGTACATTGGCCAAACCCGACAGTCTCTACGCAAAAGAATAAATGGACACAAACCAAATGTCAAGAATTATAACATTCAAAAACCAGTCGGAGAACACTTCAAACTCCCTGGACACTCAATTACAGACCTAAAGTTGCAATCCTTCAACAAAAAAACTTCAAAAACAGACTCCAACAAGAAACTGCAGAACTGGAATTAATTTGCAAACTGGACACCATTAAATTAGGTTTGAATAAAGACTGGAAGTGGATGAGTCATTACACAAACTAAAAACTATTTCCCCATGCTAATTTTTCTCCTACTGTTACTCACACCTTCTTGTCAATTGTTTATAATGGGCCATCCTGATTATCGCTACAAAAGTTTTTTTTCTTCTGCTGATAATAGCCCAACTTAATTGATGAGTCTCATTAGAGTTGGTATGGCAACACCCATATTTTCATGTTCTCTGTATATAAATATATATATATCGTCCTACTGTATTTTCCACTGCATGCATCCAATAAAATGGGTTTTAGCCCACAAAAGCTTATGCCCAAATACATTTGTTAGTCTCTAAGGTGCCACAAGTCCTCCTCATTCTTTTTGCTGATACAGACTAACACGGCTACCACTTTGAAAAGTGTGGACATTGCAGCTCACGCGCAGAGGATTGGGTGGGCTTGAGAGCCAGAGCTGGAACATCCACACTGCTATTTTTAGCATGCTATCCTGAGCTCCAGTACTGTGGTGAGTCTGTCTGTCTGGGCCGGGAGGCTCACTCCTAGCTGCAGTGTAGCCATGCCATTGAAGGCCTAAGAAAAAAGGAAACCAAGCTACTTTCAGTCAGAGGAAAAGAGAAATGTTTCCCTAAGACCTTGGCAGCTGAAAATTAAACACGTGAGGCAGGGCTTCCCTAGGCAAATTGCCAATAGTAGCTTTTTTTTTTTACAGCAAATCTTCTTTATAACACCTTCCCTGCAGGTTCATCTATCATGCCCCTCATGACAGTCAAAGTCATTGACATTTGTGTGCTAATTCCCCAAGCCCTGTGAGCAAAATGAAGAGGTGATAGCCTGTTTGGGAAGCGGTTTTAACCCCTTTCCTGCCAGACCCCGTTTAGAGTCCCTTAATGTGCCTCTGACACTTTAGAAACCTCAATACCGTGTGTATCAGCTAGTTCTAGTGGCACATTTTCAATGACCTTTGTGGGTTGTTATCACATGAATGTCAAGGGCAGATACACAATTAAATCCATGTGCACCTCTTTGGATATTTACTTTAAGGAGTAAATTGTGCCTTGTGCAGTTGTGATGGGGAATAGAGTGGTGGCAGGGAGACACTGTCCTCTTCCTCAGTTCAGCCATGCAGGAACCAGATGGGCAGGCCCCTGGATAACACTTTGAGTGTTGCTTTACAACCTCAAAGGGGAATGATCAGCGAAGTAGATGGTATGGCTGGCCTTGTCCAGGCCTGTGTAGCCCAGTAGTGGATAATGTTACAGGTCACCCTCTGCCCAATCTGCAGAGGATATGAGTTATTAGAGCTCCAAATACAAAGCTTTAGCTCAAGCTGTATCAGCTTGTATTTTTAGCACTGGATACCCCTGGTTCAATACCAAGTGTGTCAACTAAAATAGTGAACGCCACACCTGCATACACCAGCAAATTCCAGTAGAATAAATGCTGCTCAGTTCTGAAGAAACGCAAGGGTTTCACTGAGCCTTCCCTGAAGCATTCTTCTAGAGAGCGCCCTGTGCAGAAGGAATGGCTCGGAGAAGCTCCATTTGGATGCAGCTTTTACAGGACATTTGTGGGTTGGGGAAAAGGCGGAATTTGGGCCTCACTGCTTACAATTCAGAAGAATTGTCATACTCATTTTTTAATTTGCTCTTTGAGTGCCTGATTCAACTCCCATTAAAGGAAATGGAAAGACTCACACTGACTTCAATGGCCTTTACATCAGTTCATTAGGGCTACTCTGTTATTTCCCTTTGCTAAGCAATCCCTGGATATGACTGCACATTTTTCTTTCTCTGTGCATCACTGAATTCTATCCATATAGTTTGGCATTGTTTTCTTTTGGTTGTTACTGTGGCTCCAGCTTTTTGTTTGTTTGTTTGTTTAAAAAATTATTCATTTATTTTTACTTAAAAAAAAAAAGAAAGAAATAGACTGTCTGCACATCTGGGACCTCATGACCCCAGCCACTGGATCCATTCTGTCATTGATTGACCTTGGCTGAAGATGGCACTCGGAGAGCCTGCAGCGTATTCAGCTTTCTCATCTAAGATTCACAGGGATGATAAGGATTTCCCCAAGCCCTGAGCCTTCCCACTTCTCTCCTACTCTCTTCCCCTATTCCCAGCATAGCTCACAGATTCAGAAGAGGCAGCTAAGACCTCTTCTGTGTGGGAAGGTGGAAATATGTGAGCTGATGGGCACCTCTGTGCTTGGATCTAGGGAATATTAGCTAGGTCATAAGCAAGGGTAGGGAGGAGTTATTATTTACCAATGTACTGTTTAGCTTGACAAGGATTAGTTGTCTGAGGCCCAGTCCGAAAGATCAGTGGGAACAGAGGGACTTCTACAGCTCATAGGGAAATCCTTAGTACTTTGCAGGAACAGGGTTTTGGGAAAGACTAAGGAAGAAAGCTTTCTAGCATGTTGAGTTGGAGTGACAGTGCATAAAGTCCTCCTTGCTGTTCTTACAGCTGTATGATAAACCAAACAGGGATAGGCTGTTAGGTAATTCTGCTATTAGCTGTAACTTTCAATATGATGAGGAAATTTGTAAAAAAGTGATGTGAGGAAAGGTATGAACACAGAAAACAAGCTCAGCCTTCTTAACTACTCCAAAAGTTTGCTGCTCCTGCTTATATCCTCAGGTAACTTGGCTTCCAGTCAGTAAATATTAGTGTTGTCTGGTGCCAGTTATTGCTATTAATTGTTAAATATTTATATTGTGGTAGTGCCCAGAAGCCAACTAAATTAAGGTCCTATTCTTCCAGGCTCTGTAAAAACATATAGAAAATGCCCATTCCAGCCCCCAAAAGCTTACAGTCTAACAGACAAGACCTAATCAGTGAATGGGAGAAACAGATGGGTTACAATATGGGAAGAGAGAGAGGAAAACAAAAAGTATAGGATGTGTATAATTGAGTCTTAGCTGATCAATGCCTGAATAGGCATATTCAACCTGCTCCTTTGAAGTGACTTTCATAACTCTCCTCCCCTTTCTTTTCCACCCTTTTGCTGCTCTGAACTTTCCAGTTGGAAACAGAAACAAAACTGATGAAAACCACAAAAAGGCTGATGTCATGGGATTTGTGACTTGAGTGGAAGCAGGAAGGACAGTGGTAACCCATTAAAAAAAACCCCACCACCATTTCCCAACAGGAACCACACAGTGGTATCTGAAAGATCACCATTATTACAAGCCTAGGGAAAGAATGTGATATATTGGATACCACGGTGTAGTAAGTGTTGGCAACTGGTGATTTTTAATGGAAACCACTATACTCAAACTCTTAGAAGAAAACCTTTTCAAATGAGATTTCTAGTTCAAATTTGCAGATTCAGTATGTTTGGCTAACTTTAGAGTGTTTATCCATCATAGTTGCATCTCCAAACTTTTGAGATTCTTCATTTGTGGATAGGAATGACAGTTACTTATTGTATTTAATTTTCCTTCTCAAACATGTTTTTTCATGAAAAGAATCAAAGAGCAGTAACTCAAATATTTGTTCTGTCTAATTCTACTAAAGTGAGTAAATTATTTTGAAATGTTGAACTAAGGGTTACCAAGAAAGAAAAAAATCATTTTTATATTCTGACAGTAGCTGAATAATTGCTATGGTAGTAAAGCAGTAGATGCACTATAAATTAGAACTGAAAAATTAAGGGTAGTTTCTGTTTTGTTTTTCTGCTGAAGAGAAGACAAACTGGCATTAATTACCAATTTGGTGCCATGGTTACTCCTAGTTATTCAGATTATTTTAATGAACAAACACATTGATTTTGCTTTAACCTCTTCCTACTCCACAACCGTTGCAACTGTCATTTTTTATTTTTTGCCACTTCACTTTTTTATGTTTTGATCAGTTTCATGGCTCCTTGAACATATCGGCATTCAAGAGTTTATAACAAGCACGGTCTATGAACCACATCACTGGTTCATAAGATATTGGTTATATGGAATAAAGCCTTTGGCTTCAGCATTACCAGGGTATAAAACTGCTATAGCAGCATGAAGACGCAGATGCATACAATAAGAATAAATGTTTAATTTTCAACGTGGAAAAAGATTAATTGTGGGAAGCCCCAAATTTCTGAAGCAGTAACACCATTCTAATGTATTTATGAATGATCTTGGAAAAAGGGTGAATAGAGAGGTTGCAAAAGATGACTCAGAATTATTTAGGGCTTGGCCTTGCATGGATTCTACACATTCTGGCTCTGATCCAACAAAGCTCTTAGCGCTTGCTTAATTTTAAGCCACTGAGTGGTCCCACTGAAGTCCATATGAGAACTATATCTTCCCAGAAACCTGAGCAGTGACAATGAGCTGTGTGTTAATTAGATCTAGTCAAAACATAGTGATATATTTTGTGAAAAATTCTCTGCAAACTCCTTGTGAAATTCTGACTAGCTCTACTTGTTAGGATATAGATATTCAGGCCTGTCTGCAAAGGCCTGTACTTTAAGAATTTAGGTGTATTCTTATCACTTGGCTAGTTAGAGGTATAAAAGAAAGAATCAAAATCACTGTCTGCCAGTGTAAGGTCCTTCTCCTACTGTGACAGTCTGAGGCCCTGTTCTTAGGCTAAGGCCTTTGGCTAAGCGACAGAGGCAGCCATAAGCTGGGAAGCGACCGGTCACATCCTCACATTCCAAAGTAGTCACATTGAAAGAAGGTGCTATTGGGCTGTTAGGAATACAATCCTGTCCTCATAGTGCCTATCACCTCCAGAGAAAGGGAAGTGCCTAGAAGATGTAAAAGGAAATTGAGGTTGATAGTTTTCTGTCTGGTAAGAACTCACTTATCAATAGACACAGCTGGGAAACTCTTATGTCTTATAGATGTAGTTGTGAAATCCTCACTTCTGTATTGTTTTGTCATTATAGTTCCCACTTTGCTATTGTTTATTGGCATGGTCTCTGTCTGGTTCTGTGATTGTTTCTGTCTGCTGTATAATTAATTTTGCTGGGTGTAAACTAATTAAGGTGGTGGGATATAATTGGTTAGCTAATCATGTTACAATATGTTAGGATTGGTTAGTTAAATTTCAGTAGAATGATTGGTTAGGGTATAGCTAAGAATATTACTGTATAAATTAGGGGCAAACAGGAAGTAAGTTGGGATTCGAAAATAAGGAAAAAGGAACTTGTATTTAAGCTTGCTGGAAGTTCACCCCAATAAACATCGAATTGTTTGCACCTTCGGACTTCGGGTATTGTTGCTCGCTGTTCATCCGAGAAGGACCAGGGAAGTGGGAGAGTGAAGGAATAAGCTCTCTAACACTACTGTTTGTGCAGCTAATGTCATTTTTTAAAATGTCCTTTTCTTCATAAATAAAGCCAATATGTTGTAGTTCAATGACGAACGCAGGCAATGATATTTTCACATGATATTTGCCAAAAATGCAGGAAGCGACATTCTTCACATGGGAGGCTCTGCAGCACGGCAGGTACATAATGGACCTGATTCTGATCTCATTTACAGCGGCACAACTCCATTGACTTTAATGGAAGTCGTTCCATTGGAATTTCCAGTGAGATTGCCCTTAAATGAGAGTAGTAAGAAGGCAAAGAGGATAAGAAACAGATGAAGAATAAATGGGGCAGGTACTATCACCTAATGAAAAATGTTACTCATGAAGGACATTTCTTTTTAATTCATTATCAGGACTATATAACCAGAATTCAGTTTAGGGGGAAGTACGCAGAGCTTTTATTAACTTCACAGGCACTCTAGTGAATCTGAGCGATAGTACACACAGAGCATTCTCAGGGGATTTACACAGTCATTGCCATAGTTGCTCCACTCCTAAATTTCCATAATTAAGTCAAAGAAGTTGCACCTTCCTACACCAAGTCTGAATTTCCCCCCTCATGTTCAGGTGAGATTTACTTGGAATTTGCTTAAGTAACTAAGGCTTCATATTACTTACCTTCAGTGACAATGTATTTCCATTCAGAGTATATATTTTAATTTCATAACAAAGCACACAAGGGAAAACATATGCTGCTTAATACCTTCAAAGTAGCATAAAAATGCTTTGAACTATCTTTTGTTACTGCAGTCTTGTTTGTGACAACCATGAAAAGATTAGAATAACTCTCAGAAATTTCTACCCTCTGAATTACTTGATTTGGTGTGTTTCATTGGTTGCATTTGTTGCCATTCAACTACTGGTTTGGGTGGAATTCTTTGTGAAGCTTAAACAAGACACCATACTTAAAATATATAGTTGCACTTAAATATTAATAAATATTGAGTCACGATATATCATCTAAATATACTGCATGTCCTTTTGCTTCTTAACAGGGAGAGATATTTAGGTATTTATATGGATGTTTTTACCACCATATGTATCTATTAGTATATCTCAGGTTTCAGAGCAGCAGGCGTGTTAGTCTGTATTCACAAAAAGAAAAGGAGTACAAATAAATTTGTTAGTCTCGAAGGTGCCACAAGTACTCCTTTTCTTTTTAGTATATTTCAGTTTCTGAAATAGCTCTGACTTTGTAGTCTACTGAACAAATGGATGCAGTCCTTAGGGAAAATTCAGTGGGTGGGATCTACATATGTGGGGGTGGGGAATGTAAAAAGAGGTTTGCACTCAAGGAGATCCAGTTTAGCTGCTTTGAAGTTTCATTTATGACTAGCCCGAAGGTCCTATTTTATATTTATTCTATTTTGGAGGAAGCCTGTCTGAATTACCATTCAGCATTAACAGATCACACAAAAAGCCTGGTGAATGTTATACATGCTTATTTGCCAATAAAATTGTTTTCAAAGCTCACACAGCTCTGTGTTAAGTGCAATAACACTTTACACATTTCACTACTGTGGAATGAGAACTGAGATAGCTGCCATTTTCTGTTGCTACAGATTCATTTTTTGTACAATACCCCTGGGGTGCTGTGCCACTTTGTAACACTAAAAACTTTACTTTTTACTAGAGTCCCATTATTTTCACCAGGGGAACAGGGTGCATGAGCCATGTAATGTGTTGTGGGTGTCTAGGGATAATTATTTATGAATGATAATGCTTTCGGTCTCTCAATCTTGTGAATATTGTAATTCAGTTTTAGTGCTTACTGTTTGTAGTGATCATTCAACTATCATTCAACTACATAGGCCAATTTACTTTCCAAACCCCAGCTCCTATTATGCTTGTGTATTTGTCTATTGCTTATATGACTTAGTAGGTTTTTGGTCAATTGGAAGGATCAGATTAGCAATAATTTTGTTGATGTTTTAAAAGGTGGGAAATTAAATCTCACCTTCTTCAGTGCCACTTGACTGCAGATAGGGAAAGTGACACCTTGTAAACATAGCAACTAGAGCATTAATCTGACTACTTTGCCTTCTTCCTTTCCTCTTCTGTATGTACTTAGCAGTAGCCCTGAGATGCCCGAACTAGGATTAGGGCTTCTCTGTGCTAGGAACTGTACAACATACATGCCTTAAAATGCAAGACAGGGATGCACATGCACATGCCTGCTTTTTGTCACTCACTCTCAGGGCTGAGAAAATACTGTAAAATGCACTTATAAAAATGCATGGATTCCAAATGACTGTTTAGAATTCATGCCTAGGAAGGAGTACTGAGGATAGGGGGTCATAGTAGATCACTAGCTAAATATGAGTCATAGTAGATCACTAGCTAAATATGAGTCAACGGTGTAACACTGTTGCAAAAAAAGCAAACATCGTTCTGGGATGTATTAGCAGGAGTATTGTAAGCAAGACACGAAAAGTAATTCTTCCGCTCTACTCCACACTGATTAGGCCTCATCTGAAGTATTATGTCCAGTTCTGGGCACCACATTTCAGGAAAGATGCGGACAAATTGGAGAAAGTCCAGAGAGGAGCAACAAAAATGATTAAACGTCTAGAAAACATGACCTATGACGGAAGATTGAAAAAATTGGGTTTGTTTAATCTGGAGAAGAGAAGAATGAGAGGGACATGATAACAGTTTTCAAGCACATAAAAGGTTGTTACAAGGAGGAGGGAGAAAATTGTTTTTTAACCTCTGATGTTAGGACAAGAAGCAATGGGCTTAAATTGCAGCAAGGGTGGTTTAGGTTGGACATTAGGAAAAACTTCCTAACTCTCAGTGTGGTTAAGCACTGGAATAAATTGCCTAGGGAGGTTGTGGAATCTTCATCATTGGGGATTTTTCAGAGCAGGTTGGGCAAACACCTGTCAGGGATCGTATAGATAATACTTAGTCCTGCCTTGAGTGCAGAGGACTGGACTAGATGACCTCTCAAGGTCCCTTCCAGTTCTATGATTCTATACCCCTTATAGTTTGCTGTTTGTGAACAGCTATGCAAATGAACATAAGAACAGCCCTACTCGGTCAGACAAATGGTTCATCTAGCTCAGTATCCTGTCTTCTGACAGTGGCCAATGCCAGGTGCCCCAGGGGGAATGAACAGAACAAGTAATCCATCAAGTGATTCATCCCCTATTGCCAATTCCCAGCTTCTGGCAAACAGAGCTAGGGACACTTCATAGCATGGTTTTGCATCCCTGTCCATTCTGGCTAATAGCCATTGATGGACCGATCATCTGTGAACTTATCTAGTTCTTTTTTGACCCCTTTTATAGTCTTGGCTTTCACAACATCCTTTGGCAAAGAGTTCCACAGGTTGACTGTGCGTTGTGTGAAGAAATACTTCATTTTGTTTGCTTGTCAAACTGGTTATATATTATCAACAAGTTAGGACAATTAAGATATTCCCAACATTTCAATTTCTATGCATGGTTGTTAAATTCCAAGTTTGCATGATAACAGTTTATCTATTTGGTACCATTTACATTTTCTCTCTTTATTGTTAAAATGCTTTCAAATACACATGGAAAAAATGATTAGCTTGACCTTTCTTTTCTGCTGAGAGAGTTGCATCCAACCATTAAACACTGGTGTTCTTTCACGAGGCAAGAGATGTCAAACTCTAGGATATTTCATCATTTCCCATGACTTTGAAGTGTGATGAGCCTTAAAATACAGAAAAAAGTGCTACATTGTAACAAACAAAGTTTTAAGGTTCTATGTTTCAGCAGATGACTGAATATTGGGTATTCAGACAGTGATGTTCCATCATTACCTTGGTATTTGAGGTAACATATAATCTTGCAGATGCAGACACCTTCTTTTAAAAAAAAAACTTTTTCCTGATGTAATGCATTTAAATTGTTGGTTATTGGAGCTGTGGAAAGAGTTTTACCACAGATTCTAGCAATACTTACATCTCCTTTCTTTGCAGAGGGATGACATCAGGAAGGACCATATGATAGTAATCAGAACAGTATGAGAATTGTTATGGTAATGCATTTGGTGTCTACCATTTACTCGTCTCTTTACAATTATTGTCAAAGGAATGAAATTAATTTTCTGTGATTCCCTGTCCTCAGTATAACAATCATTGTCATGAGAGCACAGAATAAAAGTTGCAGTGCTTTAATACTGAGGTTAACAACTGACACAACAAAGGTAATATATGAAGTGTGCTCTGTCTGAAACAAAGCAACAGACATGGTAGGGAAGATGTATATAAGGGCTTAAACCTGTTTTAAAGCTTGGAAAGTATTCTCTTTCTCTCATTTTGCTGAACATGTTGTGCTAAGTGTACTTGTGTACCTCTGTCCTCTACTGGTTGGAATTACAATTGCTCAGCTATTTCATAGTTCCTATACTGCTAACAGCTAAACAAGATTCTCTTTTATCTCAATGGCTTGGATGAGCTATTGTTCATTCAGTTTTCAAGCTTCACTCAGATCAGTCAGGAATAAGGCCCTGCAGCTGCACCTGCTCAGTCTCCTGATGGCCTAATGAGCACAGCATCAGCTAGGCTGGCTGACTGACTACCCTCCTGGTTTGGCTGAGGAAGTTAGCAGGCCTGTTCTTAAGGCCAGCAGCAGCTCAGTGCAAATGCTTATGTATTCTCTGTCTCCCTGTGCTTGCCTTGCTTCTGCCTTACTCTAACCTCGACCCTGCCTGCACCTGGCATTGTTCCACTCCTGTCCCAGCCTTGCTTCTGCCTTAAACCTGTCCTGCTCCTGCCTTCCTTAATTCCAGGTAATCTGATCTTGGATTCCAGTTCCTGGCTCTGCCTCAAACCTAGGCCCTGGCATTCAGACTGGCTCCTGGGCTGACCATTAGGCCAGATTGCCCAGGACCCAGTCTCCTGACACCATCTGAGGACAGAAAGGTGTGGATAACAACCAAATTAGATTAATCATTGATTTGATTATCAGAATTATAAACATAGGGTAAGAAAGACAATATTTGTAATGTTAAAGTCTCAACACATTAGACATTTTTTTCCCCACACATGACATGAAGAGAATATAGATTTATAAAAGAACTTAGGCAGGTTAGGTGCCTAACTCCCATTGAGTTCTTTCCAGAGTAAATCCTCCCATCAGTGTGAGTTGGTATTTGTCTTGTGTAGATGCTTTTGAAAATCCCACTATGCATATTTAGATACCTCAATTGCATATTTAAGCACCTAAATACTGTTGAAAATTTGACATCTAACCTAACAGAGTGATCAGTGGGGATGCTTCAGTAGAGTGGATCTTGTGGAGAGCAGAGGGCAGAGAGTTTTTTGTGAAAGGTTTTGGGACCCACTGCCACGTGCAGAGGTTAGACTGAGTCAAAATCTTGCCAGCTTTATGACATGATGAAAGACTTATTTTTTCATTCAGATGTTTTCCTCAGGTGTGAAGCTGACCTTGCAGTGCCTGGAACATCCCCATTTAAGAAAGCAATTCTGAAAAAGGAGCTTAGAGGAAGAGTATTCCCATCTGGGGTAAAAAAAATCCTTGAAGCGATTTAAAGCTGTAGACAAAATGGTGATGAATAGATAAGAAATACATGTACTACTCATCATACTCATAGCTGCTAGTTATCATCAGTGAAAGAAGCTTGTCATGCATTGCCGTGAATAGTTTTCTTTCTCTCTGTTTGGGAACCTCAGCCCATAAAGACACAGCCTCTATTACCACACTTCCAACGATCTGCCACAGTATCTAATCAAGGGAGCTGCTCAAACAGCAAAAAATAAAATATAATAAAAAACCCTGTGTGTAAGTAGCTTGTCATATTAGAAAATGTGTTTTGATTCTGTCTAGTCACACCCCTATACTGTTAGTTGCTCACAAGTCACATGAGTGATGTTTGAGTCATACAAATGGTCTCTGGATGAGAATTTTAGGCCATAGCCAAGATTCATTTAATCAAGAAAAGGAATTATTTTGTGATAAAACAAAATTTGTTTCAGGTGGAAGTAGAAGTAGTTGAGGATCTGAGTTTGGCAAAGCACTTAACCTCATGCTGAACTATAAGCATATACTTAGATCCCATTGACCTAAATGGGATTGAAGCATGTGTCTTTTCTGAATAGGGATGAATTTACACATTTAAAGTTAAGCATGTGCTTGCCTACTTTGCTGAATCTAGGTCTAGGTCATCCAATCAGGGAACAGATACAACACCATGTAACTCAGGAGACCAGTCACAAAGTATTGGCAGATTATGACCTCAAATTAATTGACTGTTTGCTGCTAACAATTTGTGAATATTCGATATCTCAAATATGTTTATAACAATGGTTTGACAGTTTTGAATAATCAACAAATTTTGTAAAAATAACTAGCGAAATAAAAGGGATTAAATTCCCCAACAAACTGTTCACAGTTCTGATAGTCAGCATTGATTAATGTAGTGCATCATATTCATGAACACCACTTTCTTCACTATTTCTTCTGGGAAAGTCAGAGAATAAATCAGTGCAGATTTCTTCCTGGATCACTACAGTGTGGTTTTTTAATAGAAAATGTAAAACAAAATTTACTGTCAAACACAGAAAACACACTTGTCAATAGTGCATATGATTAGTAACTTTCTTTTCACATTTGCTTTATTGTTACCTTAAAGGGAATCAATAATTCTCAATATATTTTTAAACAAGTTTACCCAATTTACTGTCTACTACAATGTTACCACAAATTGTACCTTATGAAATAAATATTTTCCTGTTAAAGTTCTATTCTTATCTGCTAAACAACTTGTTTTTTAGTGTCATGGGTTTCACTATGAACCGACAACACAAGTAAATGGAGCAAAAATATAATTATAGCAAAAATAGCACATTAAGAAAATGAAAATAAAATGGGGGCTGCATCAGTACTATAAATTAGGGAATATCAAACAGAATCATTGAGTCACAGTACTGTTCCTACCATACAGCCCATGGCACCAAAGACCAAAACTCTGGAGGTCTTAGTGTTTTACTCAGGTTTTACTCAAGCCAAATCTCACTGAAAATATGGGAGATTGCATGACTAAGGACTGAGAGTAATAAATGATGGACAGTTCACCCCCTCGCATAGATGAACTGATTAAAAAGAAGGTAGGGAGGAAAAATTTAGGTGATTCCCTTGGAGTCTTTTATTGGCTGGCTCCCTCCAGTAAAAATTCCACTGGATTGCAGCCCTTTTTGCATTTCAAACATTCTGAAATAGTTTGGTTTTACAGTTGAAAAGAGTTTCAGGTTCTCAGGGAGGCAAAATATGAGTTGGGATGATTAATTAAAAAAGGCAGCCAAGCTGAGATGATTGTCTGTGCTTCACACCCTTCTATTCAAATCATAAGTTGGTGTGAAATAAAAAGAGAGGATGTGTCTATATGTATCAACTTCCTTTCATGAATGCAGCTGAATATTTCATTTTGAGTTAAGCAAGAAAATTCATAGATTCTAAGGCCAGAAGGAACAACTGTGATCATCGCGTCAGGCCATAGAACTTCCCCAAAGTAATTCCTAAAGCATATGTTTTAGAAAAACATCCAATGTTGATTTAAAAATGGTCAGTGACAGAGAATCTAGCACAACCCTTGGTAAATTGTTCCTATGGCTTATTTCTCTCACGGTTAAAAATGTATGCTTTATTTCGAGTTTGTTTAGCTTCAACTTCCAGTCATTGGATCATGTTATACCTGTCTCTATTAGACCGAACACCTCAGTATTAAATCTGTTCCCTATCCAGGTACTTATATATTGTAATTAAGTCATCCCGTAACCTTCTCTTTGTTAAACCAACTATATTGAGCACCTTGAGTCTATTGCTCCAAGGCAGATTTTCTAATCCTTTAATCACTCTCATGGCTTTTCTCTGAACCCTCTTCCATTTATCGACATCCTTTTCGAATTGTGGGCACCAGAACTGGACATTCTGTAGTATTCCAGCAGTGGTCACACCAGTGCCAAATAAAGAGGTAAAATAACTTCTCTACTCCTATTTGATATTAGGGTTGCCAAGTTTCTAATTGCACAAAGCCGAAAACCCATTCCCCCCGCTCCCGCTCACTCAACCCCCCCTCCCTCTGTCCCTCGCTCTCCCCCACCCTCACTCATTTTAACTGGGCTGGGGCAGGGGCTGGGGGTTAGGGTGTGGGAGGGGATGAGGGTTCCGGCTGGGGTTGTGGGCTCCAGACTGGGGCCAGAAATGAGGGGTTCAGGGAGCAGGAGGGGGCTCTGGGCTGGGGTAGGGGTTTGGGGTGTGGGCTCTGGGGTGGGCCAGGGATAAGGAGTTTGGGGTACAGGAGGGGGCTCTGGACTAGGGGGTTGAGCCGAGGGGTTCAGACTGTGGGAGGCAGCTCCGGGCTGAGGCAGGGGGTTGGGATATGTGGGGGATATGGTCTCTGGGTGCAGTCTCCATGGTGGGACCAGAAATGAGGGGTTCAGGGTGTCAGAGGGGGCTCCCGGCTGGGGCAGAGAGTTGGGGTGTGGGAGCAGCTGCAGGTTCAGGATTTAAAATTTTTAAATAGAATAGGGCCAAGAATAATTCCTTGCAGGATCCCTCTGAAATCACACACGTTTGATGATTCTCTCTTTATAACAACATTTTGAGACCTATTAGTTATCCAGCTTTTAATCCATTTAATATGAGCTATATTAATTTTATATTGGTTTAGGTTTTTAATCAAGATGTCATGCTGTACCAAGTCAAATGCCTTGCAGAGGTCTAAGTATATCAACTTAAGTACATCAACACTATTCCCTTATCAACCACATTTGTAATCTCATCAAAAATATTGTTAGTTTGACAGGACCTGTTTTCCATAAACCCAGGTCGACTGGCATTAATTATATTACCCTCTATTTCTTTATTAATGGAGTCCCATATCAGTCACCCTATTATCTTGCCCAAGACTAATGTCAGACTGACAGTTTTACAATTGCTAGTGTTGTCATTTACCCTTTTAAAATATTGGCACACCATTAGCTTTCTTCTACTCTTCTGGCACTTTCCTGGTATTCCAAGCTCATTGAAAAATCAGCATTAATGGTCCACTGAGTTCCTCCACAAGCTCTTTTAAAACTCTTGGATGCAAGTTATCTTGACTGGCTGATTTTAAAAGGTTTAACTTTAGTAGCTGCTGTTCAACATCCCCCTGAGATACTAGAGTTATGATCTGATATGACTGCATCATCTGTTTTTCCCAAATACAGAACAGAAATATTTATTGAACATTTCTGCCTTTTCTGCATTATTCTTGGTAATTATACCATACTGATCTACTAATGGACCAATACCATTGTTAGGGTTCTTTTTGTTCCTAATAAACTTTAAAAACCTGTTAAATACTTAACTGTGCTCCCATATATTTCTCCTTGTGTCCCTTTGCTTACCAATTTTCTACAAAACTGAGCTTGAAGTATATGATATGGTACTTGTAGAACAATTAGTGAAATGAGATTGGAAAAAATAAGTTCACTTAGGCTCTGATCTGGTATACATTTATACATATGTATGAGTTTATGCACACAAACAGTCTCAATTAACCCTAATACATGAGTAGTCTACAGAAATACTAATATGAAAATTATGCCTAAGCGTTTGCAAGAAGGAGTCCTTGGATTGTAGAAAGCTAGCTCACACTTCATGTCTGCTGTCAGAGTAGTCATGTGAATTTTTTTCCAAAGAATAATCCTTGTGTAATTCACTAAAGTTGGCAGGGTCTAGAAGGCTGCTGTGACAATATCAACATTCATATGTAATTTTCTTTTCTTGTATTATAACTTACCTTTATATTAGACCCTCTATAATTCTCCTAAATGGCTGGGGCCCTGATGCTGCACCATTAAAATGAATGGGAGTTTTGCCATTAAAACATTAAACCTATTTTCTCTTCATCTCTTTCCTTCACTTCAGAGCATCTGCCTACAAACTTCCCCAGCTCCTCCTGTGTGGCTTTCTGCTAAAGATAAGAAGAAACAGAACATTTATTTTTGTATTGACAATAGTGCCATGTCTCACTAGGGACAGCCACAATTTAACGGTGTTGGGCTGGAATCTTAATCTAAATTAAATACACATAGATAAGCATATATTTGCCACAGTATAGAAATGATTTACTGAGGTATAGAAATAACAACTTCATCCAGATACTGGGTCAGGCACATTGGCCCTGCTGTGGTTCCTGCGCATCACCAGCATAAAAAGAGGTTGTAATAACACAAAAAGCCAGCTGATGTTTCCCCATTGCAGGGTCTACCTCACTCCCCTACATATATAGGAGGCATGCTGATGGTATTAACAAGGTGAATGCCTAAGTTCTGCTGTCTTCTCAAATTTTGCAATGGTTCCCCCTAGGAGACAGTTGCAGTTAGCTGTAACTTAGAGCAGTCTTAAGGCTTCTCTGAGTTGTGCAGGGGGCCAAACTGGCCACTGGCTGACTCTAGAATCAAGGGAGCACCAAGGTGACGTAAATTCATATTTGCTGCCCCTTCAGATCCTCCAGACTGGCTGGACCTAGTGATGTGACTAATTGTTTTGATACTTCTGAGGGAAAAAATCCTGCACGTATTTAATGTAAAACATTAACCGCTCCAGGATTGTATACATATTGTCCTGATCTTTGCTTTCATTCAGATATAGTATATCTGTACCCTAGTCTTTGTAATCAATTTGAAATGCTTATTCATCATGATATGATGCCACACAGCCTCCTATGTGTGGGATTTGGAGTAAAAGATATCTATATGCTCACAAAAAAGCCTGTTCTTATGAAGTGAGCTGTAGCTCACTAAAGCTGATGCTCAAATAAATTTGTTAGTCTCTAAGGTGCCACAAGTACTCCTTTTCTTTTTGCGAATACAGACGAACACGGCTGCTACTCTGAAACCTGTTCTTATGTGATATCTTGTCCCATTTTAAGTAACTAAAGAGTGCAGATCATTTAGAAAAGTCTCAGAAGCATTGACATATTTGGTACTTATCCAAACCTCAGAAGCTTTTACAGTTTGACCATCACTAATTACAAGAGTTTATACAGTAGCACAAACACTTACAAGGGAATGACCCTGAAAGATGGACAGTGCTATCAATAGGGGTAATGTTAATTAGAAATTGGATGTGATTCAATCTTGACAAATAGTCAGTTATAGAGTCTATTATAACTGTTTTAAAATGTCAAATTTCACCTTTGTCACCTTTGTCCAGCTTGTCCTTGTCCATCCCTCCACGAACGCAAGTTGATGTCAACCATTCTATTTTGTTGTGAGCACGTTCTTTCCATTTCTGGCCAAAGAATTTTATCATGGGATTGGCCCAAAGCGTTTTTGGTCTGCCCAGCAGTCGCTTGTGGTTTCTGGGAATCCAGCCTGATGCATGTTGTCCACCTATTGTCTTGCTTATGGACTGCATGACCTGCCCATCTTTGCTTTGCATCATACATTGCCTGCACTACATTGGTCACCTCTGTACGCCTTCTGATCTCCTCATTCGGTATATGATCATGGAGTGATATACTGCACATTCGCCTTTCCATTGCTCTCTGAGTGACAGTGAATTTTTCTTCCTCTGCTTTTGTCATTGACCAGCTTTCTGCTCTGTATATCATTGCTGGCAGAACAGTGGAGTTAAACAGTTCTTTCCTTTTCTTTATGGGCAGTTCATCATCTGTTAGAGATATCTTTATTTTCTTGAAACTTGCCCCTCCCCTTCTCCTCCTACTGCATTCCCCTTCGAATGAGTTGTCCCTGCTCAGCTGCTGACCCAGGTAAATGTATTTGTTGACTGCCTCAATTTCTTTCCCGTTTACAGTGATGATTCCTGCTGCACAATGCTCATTCTGCATCCACTTCATCTTCGATGTGTTCACTTCCAACCCGATATCATGCAAAAGTGTGTGCAGTTGCTGCAATTTGTTCTCCAGTTCTGCAATGTCCTTTGCCAATATTACATAGTTGTCAGCAAAGAGAAGTTGTGTTAACCGTTCTCTGTCAATTCTGATTCCTTCTTCCCCATTCAATTTCTTGTACAGCGACTCCAGGACTTCTGCCAACAGCTTCAGTGAGACTGTGTCACCTTGTCTGACTCCTCTGTCTATAGTAATAATGCAGGGGACATTTAATCATGTTATCTCTGTGAAGCAATTGTGGCTAATTTCTTCCAGCAGGTTGATGTACCTCAGGTCGATTCCGATTTCATTGAACACGTTGAGTACAGCATTAATCTCTACCAAGTTGAATGCCTTTTTATAGTTGACAAATGCAATACACAATGGTACTTTGTATTCCTTGCATTTTTCGATGAGCTGCCGAACTGAGTGGATGTGATCAGTTGTCGAATACCCTGAGCAGAAACCAGCTTGTTCTCTGCTTCCGTGCATTTCAAGATCCTTCTTAATCTGATTGAGTATGACGCAGGTGAAGACTTTATACACTTGTGAGAGGAGTGTGGTCGGATGGTAGTTGCTCAGTTCTTCTGGATCGACTTTCTTCATCAATAGTATTGTTTTTGATTTCTTCCTTGCATCTGGAACATACTTGCTATTGATGTCGATGGTGAACCGTGGAGCCAACGCTTTGAAGAGAGTATCTTCCTCTACTTTGAGATATTCCAGTCAAACATCGTCCACTCCTGGACTTCTTATTCAATTTCTTCCCACATACTGTCGGGAACTTCTTCTATAACCTATTGCCTTGAGAGTGCATGCTGGGAATTGCCATGTGAGGAGTAGAGATCATTGTAGAATTTTGTACATATTTCATTCACCTTGCTCCTTTCCGATATCCTTTCAGAATTTTCATCTTTCAGCGCTGCCGGGATAATCTGTTTCAGCCTAACATCTCTTTCTACCTTCTTCAGACTCTCATTCTTTTCGGCCGCCTCTCTTAGCTTTTTCTTTCTAAAGTCTTTGTAGTCTTCTCTGATCTTCACATGAATTTCTTTGCACAGTGTTCTGTATTCTTTGCCCATTTTTCCTTCTAATGTAATACGTGCCCTCCTCCTCATCAGATTCACAGTTTCCTTGTTGATCCTTTGCTTGCATCCAAGCGTTTTCAATGCCTTTGCCTTCTTAGCTGCTGAGATTATCTGCGAGATAAACTCATATCAAATATAGCTAAAGAAGAACCAAGTAGAACTGTTATCACTCTTGAAAACTGCCTCAATTTTTTAAGGTGGCCTATGCCTTTTTAAACTTCAAAAACATTAAAATACAGACCAGCTGCTCCAATTCCAAGCAAGTTGGTTTGTGAATGTTTTTGACTACTTGGAGCTGAAAAGGTGTTTGTCTACTCAGTGAGGGCTAAGCAGAAAATGATTCTTCTAGTTTTTGCTTTAAATAGCATTTTTGGGAGTTAGAGTGAACACACTACAAGTAACAACCACCTGTATTTTCATTTTATTTTAACCGAAATACCTTTTCCAAGACCTAATTAAAATTACATCTTGGTCTTCATGTAGTAAATGTAACCATATCACATTTGTTCTTTAATGTCTTTCCGTGTGAGTTGTTATGCTCATCTTAACGAGACTATAATGAAAAGCAAATCAATTCATTTATTTACATGCAATTGTTTATAAAAGTGATATGAATTTAACCTGCTTCCCATTTGCAAGCACTGTGACATTAAACAGGCAAGCATTACATTTAGCCAAAAAATCTACTTGTGTAGACTGAGGTGACAATATTCTGTTACTAATGTTACTCTATGTCTTGCAATACTACTTAATTTCTTAGCAAGCTCCTGTACTGGGGGCGAGGGAATGAAGATCATTATCTGTGTTTTATAATTAATGAAATCAGTACAGGTCTTGTTGTTGCAAAATGGCAGGTGAAAGTGGCAATGAATGTGAGGTGAAACTGATAAAAAAAAGTCCTCCTCTGCTAATGTAAATGGACTGCTTCTAAGGAGACTTTAATCATCAAAACACATCAGTACACAAGAGAAGTTGAACAAACACTTGTCAGGGGTTATTTAGTCCTTCCTCAGTATAGGAGGCTGGACTTGATGACTTCTCTTCCAGCCCTACATTTCTATGATTCTATTATTTGTGTTGTGGCATTATCAAGGACAACTAAGTTTATGTACTATAGTTTTTTCCTTTTACAAAGAGAGTCAGAAGTTCCTAAGAGGCAAAAGGGCAGTGCACAGTGTGACAGACTCAGACCAGTGGGGTACAAGAGTCTGGTAGAAGGCAAATATACTGGCCACTGGATGAACAGTTTTCTGTTCCCTGAGTGACCAGAGCAGGGGCTGCACTAGAGCAATCAAGAACCTGATAGAACCAATTAAGACAGGCAAACTAATTAAGACACCTGAAGCCAATTAAGAACATACTAGAATCAATGATGTCAGGCAGACTAATCAGGACACCTGGTTTAAAAAGAATCTCCCATCAGTTAGGGGTGTGTGTGCAAGGAGCGAGAAGGTGTGTTGCTGGAGGAGTACAAGTGTGATCAGGCTTCAGGAGGAAGATCCTGTGGTGAGGGTAAAGAAGGTGTTGGGAGGAGGCCATGGGGAAGTAGCCCAGGGAGTTGCAGCTGTCACACAGCTGTTACAAGAGACACTGCAGACAGCTGCAATCCACAGAGCCCTGGGCTGGAACCTGGAGTAGAGGGTGGGCCTGGGTTCCCCTCATCCCCCTCAACTCCCTATTTGAGACAAGAGGAGGTGACCTGGACTGTGGGTCCCACCAGAGGTGAAGGTCCCTGGCCTATCCTCTGACCCACTTAGGTGGGTCAGCAGAGACTGTGGGGATTGTTCTTCTCCCTTTCCCCATGCTGGCCAGTGATGAGGTTAGCTGAGTGAACGGCAGGTTTGAGCCACTAGCAAAAGTGGCCAAACTGAGGGCGGCCGTGGATCTCTGAGGCGAGCAAATCCGCCAATAGGCACAGGACCCACCAAGGCAGAGGAGGAACTTTGTCACAACAGATACACTTGGCAGACAATAACAAAAAGATGTTAAAGAATGTAGATGTCATTGCTGTCAGTGGTCTATGCTTGTTGAGCTCAGAATAGGAAGTTTCTAAACTTGATTATTGCTTACCATTTTGGAATAAGTAAAAAAACCAAAAAACCTCTTTTTAAAACACAAGAAACTTGATCATGGTAAACACAGCAATAAAATCTGAGAGTTCTGAGTGTAAAGGCAAATTCAGTCAGCAAAATAACCTATCATGAGCAAGAAAAGACAAAGAAGATGGGAACAAACTAAGGGACAGATCATTCCTTTGCATGGTAATACACACATAATGGGCAGGAAACTGCACCAGGGAGACAAACCCCTTTTCCCAAGATTCCCCTTAGCCCTCATAGCAGGGGAGGGCGGTGGGATCCCAGCAATGGGCTGGGATCAAGCTGGGAGTGGGGAGGACTAACAACAATACTACCCCAATAAGTGGAAATGCTTAAGGAAAGAATGGACCTGCATTGTACAATTATTGTTGGGTATTTCCCAGACGAGTTAATAAAGCTGCAGCCTAATGAAACCACATCCTTTGCACCTTATCTTTCTTCCTGGATGGTAGTGACAGTGGACAGGAAACACCACCAGGTCCCTTTTAGTTTCTGTACTTTTCTCCAATGAGGCTCCGTGGCCTCCCTGGGAAAGAAAGCAAAGGTGTGACCTCAAAACCCTCATGGTTCCCAAGTTCTTTTTAGACATTGTTTTTTTGAATCCTTACACACTCAACACTGTAATGGATTGCTTTCCTTTTCTGCCAACTATTCAGCTGAAATTGACATACATTTCCATTTTCCAGTTAGAATGTTAGATCTGATTAACATTTCCACTGCAAATTATCCTAATTGCAGCTATCACAGTGTAGCATTGTTTCTGCACAGCTGCTATTGTTTTTAATGTTTGAATGCCTTTGGGTATCTTCCTGTGAGTCTGAAAATGTATTATAATAGGCAAAACACTTTTAAAAATGTTATATTTATAAAGATGTTTGCAACTCTTATTGTGTACAACCCTCGTGTATTAGGCATTTTATGACCCACTTGATCCCCAGATGCTACCATGTGAATCTTGCACAGCATATACAAGGGTGTACAAATTTACCCCGTTTCCTTCTTAGCAGTAGATGAATTCAATATGTAATAACAATAAATAAATAAAAATACTAATAAATAATAAATTAATAATAATAATAGCTTGGTTCTTAACAGGAGATCCCAAGGAGCTAAGTGGTTCATCAGTTTCAAAGATTCCTAAATATTAAGGTCTGAATGGACCATATAACTACTTAATTTGACCTCCTGCATATATATACAAGTCATATAGTTCACCTAGGGATTCCTGGGTCTAGCCCAAGAACTTGTGGTTGAGTTTAGTTCAGAACACTTTCACTTCTGAATGCTGGTCTTCAGATCGTGTTTTAGGTCCCACGTGTCACTAAATTAGTTGATGTTATCCTAGTCCCAAGTGGACATTTATCCAAACTGCAAAACCACCAAATAGTATGGCATCATACCATATGATTGGCAGGCTGACCAGGAGAATCCCAGGGCTGGAACAGCAGAAGTATCGGAAGGTCAGGATTTGTGCTGGGCTGAGCTGTGTTGGGAAGTTGAACAGCACATTTGCATAATTTGCTGTGGACATTACTAAGTTCTCACAAATATCTTGCAAGGAAGCAGGATCTCTGGATATTAATGGATTTACAAGAAATATGCACTAATCCCATTCTTTGAGGTTTAGGTCCTCTGCAAAATTCTGGCTGAGTATGGGGATTAGATGCATTACTAAACACAAGAAACAGAATCTGCATAAAAAAGATGGACTTTTCTTCCTACTGTGCATCACTGGATGGGACATGTTCTCTTAACCTACCAAAATCTCATGGCATGCGAAGTCATATTATGAAACGGGGAACCAAATGAAACTGGGAAGCTGTGCGCAAGCTCCCATAATTATTTTATTCTTTTCAAGAGAAATAAGAAGACAGAGGATAAAGCTAATGGAAAACAGGTAGCAAAAGGTAGCAGGGAACTGGACTAGATGATATCTTGAGGTCCCTTCCAGTTCTATGATTCTATGAAATAGAACCCCTATCACAAGCCCTCTTTGAATACAGAATTAGGACCTCATCCTGCTGCGAGCAAATTCCATTTGACCTGGATTTCAATGGAAAAAAATCTAGGTGGGACAAAACTTAAGGGCAGGGATGGAGAGAAACTGGGAAGAAGTGCTCTCTATTGAAGCCTTCTCTCAAGTCTGGAGAGGAGCTCCAGCCTAGTAGGAAGAAACTCTGGGGGAGTGTAATTTGGGGATGGACTGATGGATCTGAACACTTCAACACCCCTGCAGAACACCAGGATGGGACCCAGTGGAGGGGGAGGCCCAGGTCTCCCTATTCCTCTGTCATGAAAAAGCCCCAAGGGGAGAATAGGGGAACCACAAAAGGGGCTGACGCCCGCCAAATATGACATGGCAGGGTCTCTCTCCGGAACAGAGAGTGAAAAGGACTGTGGAGCCATGGCCTGAACCCTAGGCCAGCTGGCCTTGGACTGATCTACTACACCATCCCTAAGCTTTGATGGCAGCAAATATTCTACATATGCACATTCACTGGGAATTGCATGCTCTGCTCCGTGTTGTTTCTGTGTAGAAAATTGCTTTGCAAAACATTTAGGACAATAAGAGCAGCCAAAGAAAGTGGCTTTCATGTCTAGGCTCAGATACAGTGTACAAACAATGAAGTTGTTTTACTGGTGACAAGTGAGGGAGGAATATAGCTGTGAGGCCATCAGCCAATCTCCTTATGTTTATTGTACAGCTGGATGGGTAGTAAAGAATGCAACTTTTTGGGACTTTTTGAGCTTTGGATTCTGAATCTGAGAGTTTAACAAACAGTCAACATAGGCACAGAAGTTGCCTCCAAGAGTACATGGTGAAAGGCAATGGCAAGACAGGCCCAACATATTTATTTAATCATCATGTCTTACAGTAGAGATCAGGGCTGGCAACTGCAACTGGAAGACAAGCCAAAGGAAAGGCAATATATTTATTTAAAATATTTATGTACATCAGGGATAAAAACAGAGTTCACTGAAGGCCTGGGATTCTTATCTGGGAGGAGAAGGGCAAGTGGTGAATTGTATATTCTAAGCCTGTCACTTTGAAATACTGTAGCCTCCTCTAACTATGCAGCGTCAGAATAGCGGGTTTCTAAAGTACCAACAAAGCAGGACAAGACGTACTTGAGGATAACAGCATATGACATTATTTAATCTTGCTGGAGGTTACTTATCAGGCAGGTTTTTATAAACTCTGACTACCAGAGATGTACAAAAGAATCTGAATGAAATGTAAAATTCAGAATTCAAGGTATTTGTTTTTCATTTAATTACAAATTGAAAAATGGACCCATTTTCCTGAAACTTTTTTGCAATTTTTTGGAAGTAAAAATGGGTCTAATATCCTGTGCATATGGACTAACTTTTAAGTAAAAATGGGCCAAATTTTGAGCAAAAATGGGCCCAGTTCTCAAGGAAAGAGGACTTTGAAGCTGTGCATGTAAATGTTCACCATTTTGCATGTTACTATCAAACCTAAACTGCAAATAAAGAAAATTTAGAGGGTTTGCAAAATCACACAAGATTAAATGGCCAATTTTGTGGAGGCAAATTTGACAACTCAAATATTGGTAGTTTTGCGCATCTCTACTCATTATGCTATGGATAATGGAAATGAAAACCAGACATATTTAGATATAGCATACATAAAACCTAATGATGCAACTAGCCATTAAATTATTCCTTTAGAAAGACTCCCATTCCAAATTCTGGACATCTGAACTTTCTATGCATAATTATAACGAAACAGAGAGATTTCTATTTGTAACTTATCTCCTAAATTAACTGAAAATGAATCTATTCAACATAAAAACAACAACAGAACATAGTTTAAAGTCTGATAGTTGTTGCACCAGTTATTATATACCAAATTCTGGTTCTTCAATATATTTGATGTCGGTATGTTATTTATTTCATACGTAGTAGAATGCTAAATATTGTAAAACAGAATCGCATGAATCACACAATACATTAACGCATTAAAGTGCCTTATCTGTGAGTGCTCATGTGCAAATCTCATGAGTTTAATTGTATGCATGACAGAAATGTTCTTTTCCTCAATGGCGACTACATGATGAAGTAAGAGATTTTATATTACTTGTGGAATGCTTTTTGCTCCTTGAAACAATGGTGATATGCATTACTGGAAGAGTTGTCATTTCCAGTTGTAATTGATTTGCATGGCTGCCATGGCATAACGTGTAAAATCACGACAGCAGGGAAGTATGGGAACAGGCAAATCACCACTGTGCTTAATCTGGGATTGTTCATTCATCGTATTTTAAACTTTAAATTGCACTTGTCAGTTGGGATCATGGAAAGTCTGACCCACTAACTTTCCTTACTGTTCACTTCCTAATGTTTGGTTTCAGAGTAGCGGCCGTGTTAGTCTGTATTCGCAACAAGAAAAGGAGTACTAGTGGCACCTTAGAGACTAACCAATTTATTTGAGCATAAGCTTTCGTGAGCTACAGCTCACTTCATCGGAGGCATCTGATGAAGTGAGCTGTAGCTCACGAAAGCTTATGCTCCAATAAATTGGTTAGTCTCTAAGGTGCAACTAGTACTCCTTTTCTTTTTTCCTAATGTTTGATGACATTGCTTCAGTGCAGTGAATTTGGGCTCACCAAGGCTATGAGGACTGCATGAAGCCTCATCCTGATGTGGGGAAATTGTTGTAAGTGTTGGGGTTAGGGAGAGGAGGATTCTCAGTGAGTGTTCAGCATGTTAAGTACCTTCAAAGAGTGAGGTGTGGAGCCCACACTCACTACCAGAGCTCCCACTGGCATCCCACCCACATTGGTCCAAAAATCGTCCTCCTTGTTTCCCAGGATAGATTAAGTGTGACCTAGTTTTATTCTTAGATAAGCCAATCTGCTCTGACTGCCTACAACAGTAGGGAGTTTTCTGGCATGTTGACAAGGGACAGTAACATACATTCACCTGATGTCAAAAGCTCATTAGCTGCTGCCATTTGTTGGACTCTTTCGAAGCTGTGACTAATAATAATAGTTTGGGTGTGTGATGGGGCACACTGACCTCTCATGAGCACTTCTGTCAGCTGGGTGCAAACCTGCACTCTCTCTGCTCGTCGTGCCCCCTGTCAGCTCTTGCCCTCATCAGACAGGTCTTCACTGACTGAGCCCTCCGGCCGAGTCACACACAGTCTAAACAGACGAAGGAACCCCTTC
Source organism: Chelonia mydas (assembly GCF_015237465.2). NCBI lineage: Eukaryota > Metazoa > Chordata > Testudines > Cheloniidae > Chelonia > Chelonia mydas. The sequence continues at coordinate 109,642,772 of NC_057852.1, forward strand.
CAGGGTAAAAGGTCCAAGAGGACCTGTTCCTGTGCCCTTGTTACCATTTTTAGCCCATGTCTCTGGGCTGGTTTTAAGTCTGTGTCTGCCCTGGGATAGAAGAGTGCTCCCAGGGCTTTCTCCCTAGAGACTCTAAGTCCTTTAGCAGTTCTCTGTTGTCCCTTTAAGTCCTGCCCTTCACTTGGGCCTCTGAACAAGCCCTTTCCCTTTTCAGGGCTTGGGTCACCACCCCAGTGGCCAGTGCGGGGATCCAGATCTTGACCCAGGGACCCTATACACGGCAGCCACATGCTGCTTCCTGTAATAGTTGCTGCTGCTATTCCCTAGGCAATTTCCCACATAGCACCTTCCACTTCACCCTTACCTCAGGGCCAAAGATCTCAACTCCTCTCCTTCCTCACCCTGCTGTTCTCAGCCAGCAACTAATCTGCTGAGGCTCTGCAGCTCCTTTTAACTGGGGCTGGTGCACTCTGATTGACTTCTTCCCTGCAGCTTCTCTAGGCAGGCCTGAAGGACCCACCTTCAACGCTCCTTTTCTGAGGAAGGGTGTGGTAGGACCATGAGGCCTCCAGCAGGGGGCCTCTAAGGAACCAGTACATCCCTTCACAGGGTGACAACAAATTCTTCCCATGTAGGGCAGATTGAAGAAAATGTAATCTGTCTGCAAACATTTTCTATACCTGAGTAATTTACTACAAGATATCTGAATGTGCCCCAACCTTAGGTCACTTTGGACACAACATAAGATCTCTCTTCTCTCAATAATGTGGCAGGAAAGTGGGAGAAAAGGGAACAAAATGGATGAAAAATGTTGTTTCACAATAATCATCTATTCACATGAAAAGCCTTCCTAGTGAACAATAGAAGTGACTGCAACATAAACCATATCATGGTACATGGCTCTCAGGTACTGTGGTGAAGGACATATCAGAAATGCATGGATAGATTAGGCAGACAATTACAAATGCACATGTATCAGCCTTCAAGCAGAATTCCCTTCATGCCTGCCAGATCTCCCTTATGTGCCGGTTTGTTCGGGTTTCTAGAACCCAATGGAAGTCCCCAACCCTTCTTTGTTGGGGGTTTGGTGAAAATTCTACAACTGCCTCACTAGCTACATGAGACACTGTACTCCTAGGACCTCCCCCAGGACAAGTTCTGCCATGGGTGGGGTAGCTAGAGAATGAAACAGCAGCTGGGAAAGCTGCAACAGGGCAGTGGGTTCATATGGGCCTGAGAGAACTTCTTTTTTTTCCTTCCTTGGAGCACAGGACTGATCCACTATGGGGTGCCATCCACTAACCACCCACCCACCAGGTGTGGCGTAGAAGTTCCAACATCTCCCAGTGTGTAAGCCTTACCCCTAGAAGAAGGGTCTCACTGGGGGGTGGGGGGTAAGGCAGTGCAGAAGCAACCAGAGGGCAAGGAACTTTCTAATATGAGCACTGCCAATTCTCTGAACTTTCACTCCAGCTGAAATTAGAGGGAGACAGTTTTGTGGGAGGAGCACAGAGCAGGCTGGGAGCGAAGGGAGGTGAGGGGTGACTGTGTGGAGCTAATGCAGGAAGAAGTAGTCATGGATAGTGGCTGATTTTATAGTTAAGGGTTGTAAGCTGTCCCTCCAAAACATAAAACAAAATAAATAAATAGAAACAAAAAACCCAAGAGCTGTGCAGTCCCATTGAACTAACTCCTAATTTTGTATTCTCCATTTTCCTTACCCATTTCATTTGTTTTGTCTCCCCTTGTCTTTTCCTGTCTCTCCTTATAATGTAAAGACTTTAACGGAGAAATTGTGTCTTCATGTAGGTTGTGAACACACCTGCCACATTTTGGGTTCTCCAATAATAATAAAAATGATGATGTTGATGGTGACATCAATATTGGAAGGGAAGCAAAAACACATGAGCATAGGGCCAAAACATGAAATTACCTGAAGAGATTACAGTAGATGGAGACTGAGGGCAAGTGTAAATAAATGTGAAGTTTGTACACTGGGAGAGAGGAAATTAACAGCAGAGATGAGTATTTTTATTTATTTATTTTCTTACGTTAGATTTCTATCAAAGTGAAAATCTGTTGGTTGCTTTTTTTTTAATCAAAGTTTCAAATACACAATGTTAAAAATAATCACCTATCAGCTTCCATGATGATAAGTGATCTCATAAAAACACAGATGAAGAGATAGAGAGACAACAGTTCTATTGCATACTTTGAGAACAGTAATAATTATAAAAACCATGCATCTAACAAATCCACAAACCCACATCCTTCAACTCACTCCACTCTTCAAACATCTGAGAAAAAAGATGAGCTATGCAGCATGTCTGGAAGGTTAACAAATCCAGGAACAAGCAGGGAAACCAGTTACAGAATAGCAGACTTCATGGAAACTGCATTGTCAGAAGCCTCCTTCTGACCTTCTCTGATTGCAACTGCAGTATCATATGGGGAGAGACACAGATTTCAAATTATTTATGACTTTATACTTTAAAATCAACACTCTAAACTTCACCTGAAAACTAACTGGCATCCAGTGCAGATCAGGCTAAACTGTTGTGAAGTACTCTCAGTGGGAAGCTCCATTTAATAAGCTTGCAGCACTAGCTGTAAGCTCCAGATAATGTTAAAGTATAGCCCCATGTAGAGTGCTTTACAGTAGTCTATGTTCATGATGACAAAGACATGGATAAACTGTATCTGAAAGAAAGGGCCCCACTTATATGACTTGACACATCTGAGAAAACAAGTTCTTGGCTCCTGGGGCTACAGTACCTAAGCACCTAGGAACAGGCAAGTTCTAACAAGACTCCTAAATTGTGAAGTTGTGTATCAAACAGGGCCCACCATCTGCAGTCAGCAATGCTGATGTAATCCTTGCCAATTTTTTTCTGGTTCTTATCCCCAACCTATTAATACTGTCCTAGTGAAGTCTGGATTGAACTTTAGCCATACCCTCATCCATACCCCAGTCTCATGCTAACACTATGCCATTCATTTCACTGAACCAACAGGGTTGAAAGTGATAGACACACAGATCTGGGACTCATCAGCATACAGAAGATACTGCAATCTATATCTCCTTCTTAACAGACTATGTTTCATATTGAACAGGAGGTATGTGGCACTCTGCAAGAAGGACTCTGTAGGCCAGGTGCACAATTATTTTAGTACTTAACATAATTATGACAATTCATCAAATTAGATACCGCAATTTGCTGATTTGGATTATTTCTAGATTTCCCTCCAATGTTCTTTGAGAATCACTTACCATACAGATGGCAATAAAAATACAGCTGCACATGTTAAGTGAACTACATTTTATTGTTTTCAAGATGGCTGGCAAACCTTCAACTTCCATAAGCACATACGCTTGTCTCAAGCATTTAAGAAACATTTCTGTGATTTTGCATTTCCTACCATACTTTGGCCCTGAGAATTTGACTACATCAGTTATTCACATAACACTCTGAGCCAATATCAGAGTTTATATGAAAATTTAAAGGCAATTCATTTTAAAAAAATATTTGCACAGTGTATACGTTGATGCAATTTTCCCTCCCCCCCAGTTTAAAATGATATTTTGATGTCCGTCTGCAGTGTTGTTGTAGCTGATAGTATCTTTTATTGCACCAACTTCTGATGGTGGAGGGGACAAGCTTTCAAACTTCACTGAGCTCTTCTAACCTCTGTTCAAGCTCTTCTAAAAGAGCTCCGTGAAGCCTGAAAGCTGGTCCCTTCCACCAACAGAAGTTGGTCCAATGAAGGATATTCCCTCACCTGCCTCATTTTTGATGTCTGCCATTTAAAATCATACAGTATTTACTTAGCTGGAAAAAAGCCATATGAAATTCCACCTATCAGGCTTCTACTCCAGTAGCTTGATTTTCAGAGGTGCTGAACATCAATAATGCCTATCAAACTCAATAGGCGCTACAGACACCCAGTCAATATGTGATTGGATCCTTCAGGTCATGAGACTAAGGTTGCAAGATCAGTTTCCCTGCCTGCTAACCAAAGGTCTGATCCTACAAGATGCAGTGTGCCTCCTCTATGTTGCTGAGCCCCCTCACCAATCAGGCTCTTCTGGCCTGGTTCTGTGCCTGTGCCAGTGATCTCAGTTTCCACTGATTTCCCCAATTTACAGCATTTCAGAAGAGGGTTTTGTCATTGAGCTCTTAGTCAAAAATTTGTAAATGAATTTGCTTCTGTCATGGTTGTGCCCCTTGTATGTTCACTTTCCTCCAGTATCCATGTGATGTGATCCAGGTTTACTAGCACAAATACTTCAAGTATTTTTAAACCTGAATACTCACAGGAAGCTAATTTTACATTCACTGTCTCTGACCATTGACACTAGAAACCTGAGTATAAAAGAACATTGCTCTTCCAGTCAGAGAACATAAACGATACTAAATGATTTATGTGACTGATTGTAACTAAGAACTCAGTTTAACTAGCAAGCCTCCAAGGAATTTTATGAAAATTTCAGTGAATTATCTTGAATAACTAATAAATTCAAGACTTATCATTATCTACTCAAAGATATTTCCTGAGTAGAGAAAAAGAGAAGTTCATTAAAGAAATTATTTTATATGAATTATTTGCTCAGACTTAATGTCAATAAAGAATGTGTATATTTTCAATCTTACATACTGTAACTGGACAATTTTCATGCCATTTAAAATATATTACCATATGCTGAAACTAAATAGCTTGGATTTGATATAATATGAGTTTTATTTTTTTGGCATAGGGTAGTATACATTATTTAATGATCTCATGTTCTTCCAGTAATAATTTTATCATATGCCTTAACATACCCTTAACCATATCTGACTTTTTGTTGTGGTACAGTTATGAATAAAGATAAACATGTGGAGCTAATATTTTAAACATTATGTATGAAAATAGACAACAGATGCAACAGAGTCATCCCAATGCCCTCCCCCCAATTCTGTATATTTGTATAGTGATCACTCATCTAAGACTATGCGTGTTTATAAATAAAGATACATTAGTGCAGAATAACTAGAAAATTCATACCCCACAATCTAATTAAATGTTATGGACAGGCAGATTTTACCAAATTATGACTCTAAACAAATTAAAAGGAAATCAATATTAAATTCTAATTAAAAGCAAAATATATTCTGCTTTCTGTGTTGATGTCACTCTCCACCTCTGTCAGAGACCAAATAGCAACTAAACAGGCATACATTACAAAATCAAAAAATGAACAACGTGCAATGATGTGCTGGTTAAACTTCAAAAGGTACAGAGCTTGGTTTGATTCAGGGAAGCAGCAAAAACCTTGGATGTTTATCCAGAGGTTATCTGTAGTAACTACACTTAAGTTGCTGGATTTAATTATTGTTGTGGTGCTTAAGAGCCGAGGCAACAGGGCCCAAGTGAAAATACATACATAAATAATGTGTCTGAAACACGAATTTTTTCTCATCTGACCGCTTTCTGCCTTGCTAGACCTGTGCCTAGAAAGCTCCAGTTCCTCCTAACTTTTTGCAGGATTTTCAAAGGAGATGCTAAACACTGTAGGCCTCACTGATTTTAAGGGGCATACTTAGACTGTAAGATTTATCCGCCGTTGATCATGGAATGCTGCTGTCTCATCTGACAGATGTAGCAGGAGTTAGTGGGAACATACCAAAATAATTCATAGCTTTCCTCTTTGAACATACTCAAGTGGTTGTGATGGGCAATTGTTCTTCCACTTCCCAAGCACTATCCTATGGTATTCACAAGGGTCTTTCCCTTACCATTTTTAACATGTATATATGAAGCTTTTAAGGAAGGTCATAAAATAATTTGGACTCAAATAACAGCAGATGGTGCAGGTACAGAAAGGGCCAGGAGGGAGACTACATTCTCATTGGAAAAGCATAATTTTTCAGAATGCACTTTTAAAAAAAGTTCTTAAATGTTCTCACACGGAAGTGTTTCCACAGTACAGTAATTTAATGTCACAGCTCTCTACAACTGTAACTTAATGTCCGTTAATTAATTAGATGCAGACAATGTTATTAGCTGTATTTATTTGTCTTGTTCAACATTTTTTGTGGTGTGGATATCTTGGATTAGTTAGCCATCTCTTTGATAGATTTTTCTAACTGACACGCATTGATCTCTAACTCAGCTATAGTAAATGTTACAGAACTTACAGGGGTAGTAGGGTTAGGGCTAATGGCAGTTTCTGTGCCCAGCTCCCCCATTGCTAATTGCGAGTCATTGAATTTGGTGTGAAATTCAAAATTAAAGGATATGCTCTTCTGGATTTGTCTCATAGAGGAGATTAGACTAAATTCAGATCCTAGCACGTTCAGGTCTACATGCGAGACCTATCTTTTTAAATAAAGCCTTTCCTCAGTCGTAGCAATTCCCCATGACTATTTCATGATAGGAAGAGTTGGTGAAAATGGAGAAGACGAGTAAAAAGAAAGAAGCACCACGGAGGGGAGGAAGATAAGGAACTGCAAGAGAAACAGATGAGAAAAATGAAGGCAGTAGAGCATTTTGGGTGATTACGCCAAGCAACTGCCAGTTGTTGAGTGCTTCCATACCATGGTGACAGGCTGTTGTGGAGACAAAGCATGCATTCTTTTCCTCCATGACAACATCCCTTACATCTTATCCAACTAAATTATTCTGGGTGGCTGATGGCTTGGTGGATTCATTTGGAGAACAAACTGAATATTTCTCACTGTGAAATGTACTCTATCTGCTTCATGGATACGTCTGATCAGATTCAGATTGGTTTATGTCAAACTTTTTCTGGATGAATTTCAATTAGACTTTCTCACTAGGCTTCTGGAGGGGACAAAGGAGTTTTGGAGTGCTACAGGGAAGTTGGACATAAGTTATTGATGGTCAGTAAACTCAACCTGAATGGCATTGGGTATATTGCTTTTTGAGATTACTGACACTTCCTTAAAGGGAGCCAGCCTACCAGTTTGCATCAGATAGGGTGTTGTCAGCCTCTTACTCAAGAAACCATCTGTTGACATGACCAATCTCACTGTCATCCTACCAGTTACTTGCCATTTTTTGGAACAGTTATTGAAAAGGCAATGATTAAGCACGTTTGATAACACCTGGAGACCTCTGAAAATCAGGGCTTAAGCCTGGAGATGGCACAGAAACTATACTGCTCTCATCGGCTGATGATTTCCTTCTACTGTGGGCAAAGGTCTATGCTGTTTCCTGTTGATCTGTCTGGAGTCTTTAATACTCTAGTCCACAGGTTTTTGGTAACTCAACTGCAGACCTTAGTTGGGATGGTTGGAACTGCACATCAATGATTCCGTCCTTCTTTTCTGAGACATCTCATAGCATGTTCTTGGGTGACTGTTCATGTAAAGCAATAGATATTTGTGTGGGGTTTTGGAAAGTTCTATTCCATCACTCCTGTTCAGTGAGTTTGGGAGGCCTCTGTGGGAAATAGCTGTGTGGTTTGGGCTCCGGTGCAGACATTACGTGACTGATCTCTCTCTCTCTCTCTGATTTGTAATCAGTTTCTGTATTTTATTACATCTACCGTAACTCAATTCTTCTAATTCCTATGTCCCCAGTCCTGCACTGAGAATTGCACTGGCAGAGGAGTGCTCCTGTGTAGTCCTCAGTACAGGATCAGGGACTATATCAGGAAAGCAATAATATTTATGCTTATGGCAGCAGGAAACAAGAGATGAAACAGAAAGGAAGCAAAACCCACACGGCAAAGGGAGCTAGTACAGCTTATTGAAATGGTCAGTGGGAGGGGAGGGGATTTTTGGGTAGCAGGAGGGAAAGAAAGTAACTTCTACTGTATCTTTTGGGTGTCTTTTTCTGGTCTGTCTTCTAAATAAATTCTCATTGTTCACAGAACATTTACACTCCAGGAAAGAGGGGAGGAGACAAGGAAGAACAGTCAGAGTTTATTTAGTATTTGTTAGCTTTGATAGCCATGCTGCGTGGTAATAAATTCCAGAAAATATCAAATTCCAAATGTTTTTTAAAGATATATCTGTTTGGTATTCTGATGTAAGAACACATTAATAGTGCTTTCCCTGTGCCTCGTCAATACAGGGGGTGCTGGGTGAGGTTTAGTGCAGGTAAGAGATGGTTGATCTCTTATCATACTCTAATAAATATGGCAGAAATGATGTCTGATCCCAAGGTTTAGAGCATCCACCATAGCTTTGTCAATGAATATCACAATTTTAGGATGTTTTGGATTCCCCGCCCCTTGCTGCATAATTCCCTAATGGTGCTACTGAAATAGACATTTGCATTTTGTGTGACAGTTACAACTGTTTTGCTCTCTTTCTCAAACTTATCTTTGTCTTTGTGACCTCCAGTTTCAGTTATTGTAATTCACTCAGTATGGGATTACACTTGAAGGCCGTTCAGAAGCTACAGCTGGTGCAGTATGCAGAGGCCAGGTTGCTTGGTGATGATAGCTACAGAGAGAATAATACATTAATGTTCCAAAGACTGTCTTGGCTCCAGATTTCCTTTCAATATGTTCCTGTTGATCTATAAATCCCTACATGCTTTCAGTCCTAGCTGTCTGAGAACCTCCTGTCTCCCTCTGCACCAGCATCACAATAGAGAACAGCTGCACTCATGCCTACATTCGGGGCCACCTAAGCACTGTTCTTCCAGGGCCCACACATACCTTTGCTCAGCCACCCAGAATGCTATCCCCGATTTCCCCATCTGTGGACATGCCTGCCTCCAGTGTCAGTGAGTAGTGGGCTAGACACTGTGTTACCCAACAACCTTCTACCATTTCTATTTGGAAAAGCTGTACTTTAGCTAGATTAAGTTTTGTGGATAGAAATTGTAACATGTGCCTGGGCTCACAGCTGTTAATCCTCAGAAATTATAAACTCAGGTGTCAATATTTTTTTAGTATTTGCACTGGTGTTGGTACCTGCTCAGTTTAGTTGTTATGCATGTGCAGAAGTATAGACCTGGTAGAGGCTTCTAAGAATAGAACTCCATAATCTTATTTATAAAGCCACTTTTCAGAGTATAACTGCAATTTGCATTCTACAGTGTCTTTAAAGGACTATCCCTAGCAGAGATCCATAGATAGTTGATACAGATGAAATGCAGTACAGGTATGATGTAGTGTTTATGGTTGGAATGCACTGATAATTTAAAAGAGAATTCATCAAAATCCCATATATAGTCAAGCAAGCCATCAGATTTCAAACCATATATGTGAATACTGATTTCAAATTTCAACAAGTCCATGTTTGGGAGACCAATTTAGGAACAATTACACATTAAAAAACAACAAATTGGGTAGAATACCCCTAAGTCCCAGTTTGCTTATTTAACTAGGCGCTCATGCATTCCTGCCAAATCTGGTTTTCATGAGAACAATTTATTTGTTCATTATGTGACATTTGAAACCATTTAAGCAGTTGTGAGATGGAATTAAAGTCTCCACTAAAATGTTTCACTGACTGGAATGTATTGGCCATCTTTTGGAGGCCACTTAAAGTATGGTGAAAAGGTGTGAAAGTGTACTGAAATATTAAGGCCACTTTATTGACAGTTTGTAATTTTCCCATGTTGATACTTTCCCCCCACTTTTAGCATTTTAAGTGGGAATGTTTCTTACTTATTTAGAACGTATGGATCCAAAAGACTGAAATTTAAGCTGATTTCAAAAGAAAATTATCTGATAACAGTTCTATTCCCCTGCCAAACAAAATTCCATTAACCAGCTGAAATGGGACTTAATAACAATCACGTAAACCAATTAGTCTCAATTTATAACTCCATTAGGCGTGTTATTTATCACCACATTGCTTTCTAGAACTATGATTCCTTCTGACTTTGGGCACATTAAATAAATACAACCTGGGGTGCTAAATATAAAATGCTAATGAAAATACTCTGAGCAAGACTTACTTCTCTGACACTGGATCAGTGAGAAATCTCATTCCTCTTCCACATTCAACATCAGAGATAGTCTGGACTTGATCATAAAAATGTGATTACCTCTAATAACATAGGTATCGTTGGAAACTGTTACTGGATGAAGTATTTTGGCTACTCAGTCTCCTTTATATTTACTGACAGTAATACAATGCCAAAGTAACTTGGAATAGTATGATCACTTTATTGTAAATGTATTTGATTCCTTCTTTAAATGCCTCTTTCACTATTTAAAAATGTTATTGTTCCCAAAACTATGAATTCCATAGTGCCTGGAATCTATCATTTAACCATTGTAATCTGCCCCACCCTAAGCATTTTGCTGACAGTTATAACGGAAATCAAATGTTTCTAAAGTCCGAGGATTGAAATGGAAAATCACATTTAAAATGTTCAGAACTCAGTTGTTTTCATGTGTGGGATAATAAAGTGCAGTAGATCTATTTTAATATTGTTTTTCACTGGGAGTGGTGAGGGATTTTTATGACCACATAATTAATCCTAATACCAAGACAAAAGGTTTCCCTCCCAAACAAACAGACTATGGGTTTCAGATCAATGAGAGTGACTATGTCACGTACTTCTGTACCAGATGTGGACTAACCACAGAACTTGCTTATACACACCAGATGTGATCATCATAAGATCCTTTAATGCTCTGCCAGGTATAGCTGAGGTTCTTTTACATAAGGTATTTTACTCACAGTGCCACCTAGTGGCTGAACAGTATAGTACAGGTTTCAGAGTAACAGCTGTGTTAGTCTGTATTCGCAAAAAGAAAAGGAGTACTTGTGGCACCTTAGAGACTAACCAATTTATTTGAGCATAATAAATTGGTTAGTCTCTAAGGTGCCACAAGTACTCCTTTTCTTTTTGAGTATAGTACAGTTTAGCGTTCCATTACATCTCCCCCTTTAAATTCTACATTCCTATTTACAGTATTTACATCATGCTGTCTTTGAAGTTCAGTATGCATCAGTCTGTTAAGTGTCTCTGAAACATATTGGTTTTCTAATTACATCACCCAAACTCATAACAACATGGTCATTAGGCTGTCCATTAGTTGCAAAAACTGGCTGTGGTCAGTTTGAAATCCTTGAGTTGTCTCTTGGTCTGCATCTGCCATCTATAGAGTTTGCGCTCTTGATTGTTCTTTCTGAAGAACAAACTGTAGATGACAATGGTTTGTTGAACTCTCCACTGTCACTCTTGATTACATGTGATCTGGGCACTGAATTCTTTTTCATTATGACAGCTAGAGTTGTCCATTCTTTTTCTCCATCCAATTTGACATGAACATGGTCACCAGGTTCTAGACCTGGCATTTCTCTGAGTAACATCCACTGTGTGACAGGTTGTCCCCCTTTAAGGTGCCACATAATGTACTGGGATACAACTGAGCCCATCTGTTCTGTTAGCCTGGGCCCCCTTTACCCTGTCACACACAGGCAGGGTCACACCCAGCTGCAGAAAGAAACAGACACTGAGATCAGCTCTGGGAAGACTCAGCTTAAGAGACTTGCCCCAGCACTTTGGTGCCCACTCTCTTGGGGTGCAGGCCCAAAGGTATATTGTCTTGAGCTGTATAGAAAAATCTGCACAGTGCAAGCTCATAAACATTTGCCCTCTCCCTCAATGTGAAGAGAGATATGCACAGCTTCTTGCCACCCCTCTCCCCCCGATATGGATTGTACACACTGGGTTATGTTATAACCAAGAAATAGGTTTATTAACTACAAAAGACAGATTTTAAGTGATATAAGCAATAGCAAACAGAACAAAGCAGATTACTAAGCAAATACAACAAAACATGCAAACTAAGCTTGATTCACTAAAGAAACAGGTTACAAAATGTAATTTCTTACCCTAAATGTTGAATTAGGCAGGGCACAGAGTTTCTGTAGCTTAGAGTTCTAATTATCTCTTCTTACAGACTGGACCCCGTCTCATTCTTGACTCACCCCTGCTTTTCCCCTCAGATACTTTCAGAAGTCTTTCTTCTTGGGTAGGCAATGGAGGAGAGTCAAGATTAACCCCCTCCCCAGCCTTAAAAAGGATTTTCCTAAGGCAGGAAACCTTTATTTGATCCCCATCCTCCTACAGAGGAAAAGTACCAGCAGTGTCCAAAGTGGTATTTGGTATCTGGTGATTTTATCACCTGACCTGGTTGTGTCACAGCTATGTCCCAGGATTCCTCTCAGGAAGGAGAAAGATTAGTATCTTCACAGTTTTATCATTTCTTCTTAATGGCTCTTCAAGGCTGCGATGGCCAGTTGTCTAGGGGGTATCTCCCAAATACACACACAGTTGTAATTGTTACATAGCCAATATTTCTACCTTTAGATACATAAATGATACATACATACAAATTAGATAATCACATTCAGTAAATCATAACCTTTCCAATGATACTTACAAGACCAATCTTGTATAAAATATATCTTAGGCGATATTCATATCATAACCATATTTCTATGAAGAATATGGAGTGTAATGTCACATGTCATAAAAGTGTTCATAGGTTCTTTTAGACTTTTTATCCAGTTTGTCTCTTCTCTTCATGTCTGGCCATTTTTGAGATAGATTCTTTTCCAAAATTTGAACAATAGTTCTGAGTTGTCTTCCCTTCAGCAGTTGTATTAGAATTCTATTAGAATTATTTGAGGGGGTCAACAAACATGTGGACTAGGGTGATCCAGTGGATATAGCATAGTTGGACTTTGACAAGGTCCTTCACCAAACACTCTTAAACAAAGTATGCAGTCATGGGATAAGAGGGAAGGTCCTCTCATGGATTAGTAACTGGTTAAAAGGTAGAAAACAAAGGGTAGGAATAAATGGTCAGTTTTCAGAATGGAGAGAGGTAAATAGTGGTGTCCCCCAGGGATCTGTACTGGGACTAGTACTGTTCAACATATTCATAAATGATCTGGAGAAAGGGGTAAACAGCGAGGCGGCAAAATTTGCAGATAATACAAAATCACTCAAGATAGTTAAGTCCAAAGCAGACTGTGAAGAATTACAAAGGGATATCACAAAACTGGGTGACTAGGCAATAAAATGGTAGATGAAATTCAACATTAATAAATGCAAAGTAATGCACATTGGAAAACATAATCCCAATGTGATGGCGTATACCAGACACGCTGAGGCCTCACACCCTAATCCAGGAAAGAAACAGTGAAGGTAGGTCTCCCAGGCCTGCCTATGAAGACTGCAGAGAAGCAGCCAATCAGAATGCAGCAGGCTTAGTTAAAAGAAGTTGCAGGGCTTGAGCAGGGCAGTTGCTGGCTGGAACCAGAAGGTTGAGGAAGGGTTGGAAGACTCTGAAACTCTTCAGGCAAGAAGGCTGGGGGGAGAGCCTGCACAAACAGGGAAGAGACACAGAGAACCCATAGTATTCTTGCCAGCAAGTTAAAGAAGTATGGGCTGGATGAATGGACTATAAGGTGGATAGAAAGCTGGCTAGATTGTCAGGCTCAACAGATAGTGATCAATGGCTCCATGTCTAGCTGGCAGCCGGTATCAAGTGGAGTGCCCAAAGGGTCGGTCCTCGGGCCAGTTTTGTTCAATATCTTCATTAATGATCTGGAAGATGGTATGGATTGCACCCTCAGCAAGTTTGTAGATGACACTAAACTGGGAGGAGAGGTAGATACGCTGGAGGGTAGGGATAGGATACAGAGGGTGCTAGACAAATTAGAGGATTGGGCCAAAAGAAATCTGATGAGGTTCAACAAGGACAAGTGCAGAATCCTGCACCTAGGATGGAAGAATCCCCTGCACTGCTACAGACTAGGGACTAAATGGCTAGGCTGCAGTTCTGCAGAAAAGGACCTAGGGGTTACAGTGGCCGAGAAGCTGGATATGATTCAACAGTGTGCCGTTGTTGCCAAGAAGGCCAATGGCATTTTGGGATGTATAAGTAGGGGCTGTTAGAGAGCTTATTCCTTCACTCTCCCACTTCCCTGGTCCTTCTCGCATGAACAGAGAGCAACAATACCCGAAGTCCGAAGGTGCAAACAATTCGATGTTTATTGGGGTGAACTTCCAGCAAGCTTAAATACAAGTTCCTTTTTCCTTATTTTCGAATCCCAACTTACTTCCTGTTTGCCCCTAATTTATATAGTAATATTCTTAGCTATACCTTAACCAATCATTCTACTGAAATTTAACTAACCAATCCTAACATATTGTAACATGATTAGCTAACCAATTATATCCCACCACCTTAATTAGATTACACCCAGCAAAATTAATTATACAGCAGACAGAAACAATCACAGGACCAGACAGAGATTATACAGACAAACAATAGCAAAGTGGGAAAACAATACAGAAGTGAGGATTTCACATCCCAGCTATTGATAAGTGAGTTCTTGCCAGACAGGATGCTATCAAACTAAGTTTCCTTTTACATTTTCTAGGCACTTCCCTTTCTTTGGAGGTGATAGGAATTATCAGGACAGGATTGTATTCAGGACAGGATTGTATTCCTAACAGCCCAATAGCACCTTCTTTCAATGTGGCTAGTTTGGAATGTGAGGATGTGACTGTTCGCTTCCTGGCTTATGGCTGCCTCTGCTGCTTAGCCAAAGCCTTAGCCTAAGAACAGGGCCTCAAACTGTCACAGTAAGAGAAGGCCCTTACACCAGCAGACAGTGATTTTGATTCTTTCTTTTATACCTCTAGAACTAGCCAAGTGATAAGAATACCCCTAAATTCTTAAAGTACAGGCCTTTACAGACAGGCCTGAATATCTATATCCTAACAGGGGCATTGCCAGCAAATTGAGAGACTTGATCATTCCCCTCTATTTGACATTGGTGAGGCCTCATCTGGACTACTGTGTCCTGTTTTGGGCCCTACACTACAAGAAGGATGTGGAAAAATTGGAGAGAGTCTAGCGGAGGGCAACAAAAATGATTAGGGGACTGGAACACATGACTTATGAGGAGAGGCTGAGGGAACTGGGATTGTTTAGTCTGCGGAAAAGAAGAATGAGGGGGGATTTGATAGCTGCTTTCAACTACCTGAAAGGGGGTTCCAAAGAGGATGGATCTCGACTGTTCTCAGTGGTAGCAGATGACAGAATGAGGAGTAATGGTCTCAAGTTGCAGTGCGGGAGGTTTAGGTTGGATATTAGGAAAAACTTTTTCACTAGGAGGGTGGTGAAACACTGGAATGCGTTACCTAGGGAGGTGGTGGAATCTCCTTCCTTAGAAGTTTTTAAGGTCAGGCTTGACAAAGCCCTGGCTGGGATGATTTAGTTGGGGATTGGTCCTGCTTTGAGCAGGGGGTTGGACTAGATGACCTCCTGAGGTCCCTTCCAACCCTGATATTCTATGATTCTATGAACCCGAGGACTGTACCCTAAGGTAATGGGTGAAGGTGATGTAACTGAGTGGGAAGCAGCCCATGGAAAGCAGCAGCAACTATTAAGGGAAGCAGTATGTGGCTGCAGTTTATAAGGTCCCTAGGTTGGGATAAGGATGGGATAAGGCTTTGTGCTAAAAGACTGAGAAAGGGGCAAAATTTAAACAGGCCCAGAGATGGGGCTGAAGACCTGGAGAGGGCTATTTGTTGGGCTTTGTTAAGAGATGACCTGGCTGGAGAGCTTGGGCATGGAGAACCAATAAAGACAGAGTCTCCAGGGAGAAAGCTCTGGGGGCATTGCTCTGTAACAAGGTTCAGAAGGGCCTGAGAACTGGCCCAGAGACAGTGTTGTGGGTACCAACAAGGGCACAGTGATAGTCCTTGTTGGAACTTTGTTAACCCAGAAGGGGTTTATCCGTTTTAGATTATGTGTCACTTAGCCAGAGGGCTGAGCCACTGAAGACCCACCTGAAGGGGGCATCAGCCAATGGGGGGTGCTGAGAGCAGAGAAAAAGAGTGCAGGATCGCATCCAGGTGACAGGAGATGCTCATGAGGGGTGAGTGTGCCCTGTCACATCCAACTATACCTTTAAAATGTTGGGGTCTTAATTAGCTGTTACCACTCAAGAAAGAGATCTTGGAGGCATTGTGGATAGTTCTTTGAAAACATCCGCTCAATTAATCAAAAAAGTTAAGAGAATGTTAGGAACAATTGGGAAAGGGAAAGATAATAAGACAGAAAATATCACAATGCCTCTATATAAATCCAGGTACGCCTACACCTTGAATACTATTTGCAATTGTGATTACCCCATCTCAAAAAAGATATTGTAGATTTGGAAAAGGTACAGAGAAGGGCAACAAATTCTCTGGTGAAAACATGCTTTTTCATAAACCACATTTCTCTGAGATATAAAGTATCCATCAAACATAGCCAGAACCCTTTTACAGTCACCTTTGTGACTGTCTTCAGTAAAGTCAAAGGATTTAAAAATATGCTCTGCCTGCTTCCCCAAAGCATAAATTAAAAAGAAACCTGTATATCGCCAGTTTCTTTGTAGAGGTTGCTTGCAATTTGAAATCTTCCAAAATACTGCTCCCAGTCTGTCCATTGTGAAGGTTTGTGGAAGATGAAGTTCTTTGGGACACTAACGTAGCATGTTGATGAGATCTTGCAACCTTTGTTGCTTTGTACTTTCTGTCTGTAAACTTGTTGCTGTTTCCCTTCTATTTCTGTTCTTTGTCCCATATACTTCTGTATCAGATATGGTCACAGAGCTTGTTTACACACACACCAGATTTGTTCATCATAAGACTCTTTAATGCTCTGTCAGGTATGGCTGAGATACCTTGGTTTAAATAAGATTTTTACACACAGTGCTAGCTAGTGGCTGAATAGTATAATGCAGGTTAGCATTCCATTACAGACTATAAAAATCAAACAGTGAATAACATCATTTTGTGCACCAAATGCTGAAAGCTAAGAGAGGAGCGTCATTTTCTTCCAAATTATCTGGCTTTCACTGTACGTGCTGGAGCCAGACATAGTAAACCAGATAAAGTTTGAGGCTTGCGGAATTTATCCCTCAACCAAGCAAGGAGGTGAATTAATACATTTTTTATTTTTACTTTTGTAGATATTAAATAGCTGAACATTCTCCAGCATATTCCTACCAGATGGCAAGAAACACTTCCTATAATTGTGTTCCAACTGTGGATCTCTTCCTGAGGGAGCTGCCATTCTAAAGGTAGAAAAAGAAAGCCATAATGTAAAATGACAGAGATAAGAAAAATGGTGAGAGCAGCCTCATTGGATTCAGATAATGGTTGACCAAGGAAATGGATTGAGAATTGAATGAGAAGCTGTTTTTCACCAAGTTATATAAAAGATGTAGTGAAGGAGAATAGAGAACTTGACGGCCACCATGGTTAAAATGTGCTGATGCATGTAATGACAGGCTAGAGGGCTGCACAGGATGCGGGCACAGGCAGATTTATTTGTTGATCAAAGTTGACCAGAAAGAATTTATAACATGAAAGAAAACGCATGTTATGGATGTGCTGTTGAATGGCCACTCTGCTGTGGGAGCCACCATGAACAATTCTGACTGATTTGGCTTGATACCTTCAGGAGGCTCCAAAGAACTCTGCTGCAGTGAGGGCTCTGCTGCCCTTTCAAGCACACATTTGCCTCCCACTAGGGCCCAGTCCTCTTCCTTTTTCAGACAGCTAGTTCCTGCAGGAGCATTGTCAGGGAGTGGTGCCTGACCTCCAAAATCCAACACAGGGATTGGGGCACTCTGTGTGCTCTTCCCACATTGCAAACCAGACAGCTGACATTTGAGCTCTTAATTTGGAAGCATCTGCCCTTTCCAGAAACTAAATGGACTGTGTGTGACTGAGAGACCATGGAAAGAGGCTAGGCAGTGCTGGCCACCAGATAGCTGAAAAAGTGCCCTCTGACATACCAGTACTTGCATCACAGAATGAATACGAGGATCAGTATGACATAAATTTCCATAGACACCTCACACAACCTTGTCTGAGTTGAAACCAGAAGGTGTTGTGTGAGGTGTCTATGGAACCAATATGTAAGGCATAGTGAGTTTTTGTCAGGCCTGTTACAGAACAGTTCACCCTTTGCCCCTTGGCAGTGAGGGATTCTTAGGTTCAGTTAGATGTATGTAATCTGCCAAGCAAATTGTTAGGAAAACAAAACATTCATATTTGAATGAAGCAAATTTATATTTCTTTTTAGGTCTATGCTGGGGTTTTAAAAATGATGGGCAAATTGCAAGGGTTCAGAGACTGAGGTTCCTAGATATAGATCAATCCAGCTGGTGCTTGATCTGCAAGGAGGCTATGTCACTTGGGGATTTGCCATGAAGATGATGAGAGACTGAGGTTAAGTATCCAAAAGGTCATATACTTATATGCAATTTATCCAAAAGTTTGAGACATGCTTCACCAGGTTCTACCAAGTCTGTGTTCCTCCCCAGTCCCCATCAGCAAACAATGCATCCTTCCTCAAACAGGTTGGATTCCCCTACCTACTGCATTGTTTTCTTTTGGAAGGTGTGGAGACCTACTCTATCAAACCTTGAAAAGAACATTAATATTAAAGTGCTAACTTCAGTATACTGTTTCTCGGAGTTGCAGATTATACAATCAGAACTCTTGGCAGCACTGCTAAGATTGTAAACTCTTCCGGGCAGTACCCAGAACAATGTTGATGTTTAGGAAATAATAAACAATAATAGAACATACTGATAGGCCTGCTGAGGTTTATGATGTGACAATAGCACATTGTAGAAGGAGCTCAAAGTTACCATTCTCAGTGATTTCCCAATCCACTGGGGAACAAACATTTCAACCCATGCCTCCAACTTCCTTCTCCTGACAGTTTCCACACAATTCTCATGTTAAAAACTAACCAAAATTATGTCAGAACTACATACCTGGGTGTTACAATGCCAGCCTCTTGACATCATACTTGCAATGACCCAGGAATGCAGTTCCTAATTCTGTCCAAATACAACCTATTGACTCTATTTCAGTCAATACATTTTCCTCAGTGTTTTAATAAGTATAGTTTTCTTCATAAAGCAATATTTGGTGGTAGATTATAATAGACCGTTATTCCTGGATTCTGCCTTGATTAAGGCTAACATTGTTCTGGTAAATCCCCAGTTATTGTAATTAGTAATGGCGTCAGTGGAATAAGATAGAACCACAATGGAATTGTTCTGATATTACAATAATATATAGCTATGAATAATGGAATAGCTGAGGTGAAAATGTGAAATAATTATAGTTTGCCTTTCAAGTTGATCCCATGTCCAGTGAAGTCAACAGAAAGATGTTTATTGACTTCAGTATGCTTTGGATCAGGGCTTTATTGAGTCATAGTAAATGTAATTACTACAGATTTGCACTAGTGAAAGTGAAATCAGAATTTGGCTGCTAATGCATATTGTACTTTCCATCTGAGGATCTCAAAGCAAATCACAAACATTAATTCAGCTTCACAACACCCCCATGAGACAGATAAGTATTATACTCATCTATATTATTTTTGTAGAGGACACTAAACAAAATGCAAAGCACTGTACACATATTTAAAATGATTAAACACTGTGTTATCAATGGATAAAATAAGGCATACAGACTATACTTTGTCCCTCTGGGCACTCTTTAAAATTTCAGTGAATTTTAACAGGATGCCTGTCAAGGCAGAATTTACCTCAGAGAGATTAATGAATTGACAATGACACCAATATCTGTTAAGGTGAGAACTCCAAGTAGCCCATTCTGAGTGGAGCTTCGTTGTGTAGCAATAATGAATTGTCTGGTATGGCACTTAAAGAAATTCCCAAACTATATGCTGACAATGCAGCAAGAACACCCAGCCTTAATGAGCGATAGATTCTACCACCCTTGTTCCGATTAAAATCAATGAGACTACTTATGGAACAAGTTGCCACTCAGTGTGAATGAGTGTGATAGAATCTGGTCCATAGACTGTCAAAAATAACATAGCTTTTGAATTCTGGAACAAAAACAAACACCTGTTATTGTGCACAAATATTTTTAAATAACAAAGCAGGAGTGGAAGGAGTAGAATGAAAATATTGCCTTATTTCTGCAGTAAATATTGTCTGGTTTGTGTAAATCAGTGTACTCTTTCAGGGCCCAACCCAACACACACTGAAGGTTATAGAAAGACTCCCAATAGAAGTTTTACTGGGAACTTAGAATGTTCCCCAGCTAATTCCTATGGACATACATGTAATAATTGTAATGCAACAATATCTGACCGAGACTTTAACCCAGGCTTCAAGTAGTACATTGATGGCAGCAGCAGTCAAGACTCATATTACACATCCCAGTTTATTTTGACAAATGCTGGTAGGAATAGTAGTGAGCACTTTTGTAAACAATAACTGTAGCTGGTATTGTAGCTAGGTACTTATGTTGATAAGACTCAGAAGAACTAAATTTTTGAATCCCAGAGGTTGCAAATGGCATATATTTATCTATGGCTACACACTGAATTTCAGCAACGAATACAGGCTAAACCCAACTCTTGTCTTCAATACTTCCTGAAATATTTTAAAAAATTGCTAAAAACATACTTTGTCAAAAAAGGGATACTTTAACTATGATAATTACAGTACTCTCTATCTGCAATATCACTGTCTCATAGTGTTGGCAGTTCAAATGTCAGATCAGTCCAAGCTGTTTCTGTGCAGTGTTTCTGATGATAGTTTCTGAGCCATGTTCACGAAACACTCTCAGTGGCCTGCTAACAGATATCCCCCCACACACTTAGAAAACAGGGCAACATTTATAAAGTGGTCACAGATCTATAACTGTTAGTTTCTGTCTCAGAGTCGTCCTCGTAGAAAAGAATGATCTGTGATTCTTGCCTGGGTAGTGTTGGCTACTGTTACTGATGTTGTGCAGGAGGTCAGACTAGATGATCATAATGGTCCCTTCTAACCTAAATATCTATGAATCTATGATGTCAACGGACAATAAAATTTACTGTCTACTCTAGCAGGTTAAAGTGCAGAAAATTCAGGCCTGCTGATTTCCATGTCTTCGTTTCTATATCTTAATCAGTTTCTAATCCAGAACTGAATCTTACCTCTCACCCTGTGGATACTGAGCTACTAGCCTCCTGTGAGCAATTTTATCAAAGGGTTTTGAAAGTCCAAACACATTATATCTAGATCTCATTTGTCTACTGACTTGTTGATTCCCTCAAACCCTCTCCAAATTATTAGAATTCTTTATGTGTGTGTCATATAACTCTTCCTTTAATGATTTTTTTCAACAAAAAATACCTGGGACTGAAGAAAGGTTTACTGATTCATAATCCACAGGATAATCGCTAGCACATTTTTCAAAGCTAGGTACATGCTTACTCTCCAATTCTCTAGCACAGTAGCTAATTTTAATGATGGATTGCATATTTTTCTTAGAATTACACCAACAATATTCATAACTTCCCTCCAAACTATTAGATTAATATCATTGGATCCTGCTGACTTAACTATAATTTAAATGATCATGATGTTCTAGCAATGTCATCTCTCTGTGCATTAATACTGTGAGATTGGGCTCATCAAATGGCAAAAACCACTAATCATAAGCTCCATAGATTTTAGGAAAGCATTTGGCAGACTCTATCATGATTCACTCTGAAACATCTTGAAGTGTTATGGTAGGCAAAAAAATTTACATAATCAAGACTCTATATCACACTGCAGCTTACACAGTTAAAGTTAATGCAGACTTGAGCTAATGGTTTAATATAGACACTGGTGTCATACAAAGAGGTATTCTCTTCATTATGAGAAGAAGTGTAGATCGATACTATGCAGGTGGCAGATGGTTTAAGAACAGTACAATAGAAGATTTAGATTTTGCTGAAAATACAACTGAAAAAACAACTCTAAAGTGAACCCTAGCAACTCCCAACTCAGTCATTATGTTAGAAGGCAAACAGACTCTAGAGATGAGTCAATTCACATACCTTGCCTGTAATTTGCAAGCCCCTGGGGATATCCAGAGGGAAATAATGTCACAAAATGTCCAGGTGAGCAGCTGCATTCACCAGCTTAAACAAGATTTGGTCATTGAAAATGTACAATTTATAACCAAACTACAATACTTCAACTAAAATGTTATTTCCACCTTAATGTATGGTTGTGAAAGCTGGAAATCCGCCAAAGGTACAGACATCTAAATGCCTTTCAAAGAAAATGCCTAAGGAAAATTCTAAATATTAAATGGAATGAATTTATAACAATTGCCGAGTTTCATCAGAGAGAGAGCAACAATTTCCACATATCTATTCAGGGGACACCATCATAGGGTCTAATCACATCAGCCACACTATCAGAGGCTCGTTCACCTGCACATCTACCAATGTGATATATGCCATCATGTGCCAGCAATGCCCCTCTGCCACGTACATTGGTCAAACTGGGCAGTCTCTATGTAAAAGAATAAATGGACACAAATCAGATGTCAAGAATTATAACATTCAAAAACCAGTTGGAGAACACTTCAGTCTCCCTGGTCACTCGATTACAGACCTAAAAGTCACAATATTACAACAAAAAAACTTCAAAACCAGACTCCAACAAGAGACTGCTGAATTGGAATTAATTTGCAAACTGGACATGATTAAATTAGGCTTGAATAAAAACTGGGAGTGGATGTGTCATTACACAAAGTAAAACTATTTCCCCATGTTTATTTTCCCCCCTACTGTTCCTCACACGTTCTTGTCAACTGCTGGAAATGGCCCATCTTGATTATCACTACAAAAGGTTTTTTTTCTCGCCTGCTGGTAATACCTCAGCTTAACTGACCACTCTCATTATAGTGTGTATGATAACACTCATTGTTTCATGTTCTCTGTGTATATATAATCTTCCTACTGTATTTTCCACTGCATGCATCTGATGAAGTGGGTTTTAGCTCACGAAAGCTTATGCTCAAATAAATTTGTTAGGCTCTAAGGTGCCACAAGAATTCCTGTTCTTTTTGCGGATACAGACTAACACAGCTGCTACTCTGAAACCAACGATTTCTTATCTCTGAAGTTATCCAGAAAAGAAGGTGGAAATATCTGGGGCATGAGTTAAGAATGGAGCCAGAATATCTGTCATGGCAGAAGTGCCATTGGACAGTTGGAGGAACATGGAAAAAGGGGTCAACAAAAAAAAATCCCTCTGATTAACAGTTCTTAGAGAGGGAAACCTTATGTGAATTAATGAGGAGGGCTAAGAGTAGACAGAAATAGCAGAGCCCTGTTTGTGCTCTAGATGATGTTTGGCAGTGTTGGGAAGGATTCAGATTCAACTGTACACATCACTAGAATACCTGAGCACATAATAAAACTGTCATCACCACAGTGTTCCAACACCACTTCCCTCATCTTTGAGAATGCCTCATCTTTATTACATGTGAAAAGTAGCTCAGAGGTTAAGTATCATCCCATCATCCTTTTCATTGAGGGCTGCTGGGAAGAAGTAATTTAGGTTCTCTGTAATATCCTTATCCTCCTTGGTTGTGCTATTCTCCAGATCCACTAATTTTCTCCCAGCTTTTTTACTTTTGATATATCTCTCTTTAATATGTCCTTAGCTATTTGGCTCTGCAGGTATCTTCCTAGCCTTCAGTTTCATATTTTACCTGCCATAATTTAGGTTCCTTTTTACTGGAACCATTTTCTGTTTCCATTCCACTCTTTGAAGGCCAACTTTTTTTTGGATTGAATAAGACCTTTCCTCAAGACATTTAACTATATTTATATTTAGTCCCCTTTCCTCTTTTCAGAGTGCATTTTATATTTTAAATTATTTTACTATTCCAGGTTTTAAATGGAAGGGAAGTTAACATATAATGAAGGGAAAATTAAAGTTTTGAATAGAGCCATTCATTATTAATAATATTCATTATAAATGGAGCCCATTTTTTGGCTAGTGAACATAGGTGCTGGAACAATTTTTATAGTGGGGGTGCGAAAACTATTACCAATGTATTTGGTTTTTTCTATTTCAAGCTGGGGGTGCTGCCACAACCCCAGAACCGTTAGTTCCAGAACCTATGTTAGTGAATCATTCATGACCCAGTCTTGCTTTTCTGAATGCATCAATTTACTCATAACTATTCAACAAATACTTTTGATGAAAATTATTTCCAAGTTATTGGATACTCACAAACTGTTTGGTTACCTAAATCATGTGAAATTGTTTCTTCCATTTAATTGAATGACTAAATCTTTCAGAATAGAATAACAAAATGGGGTCTCTTGGAGTCATTGTGTTGTGTGAGGACTTGCGAAAAAGGGACTCACAGCTGGAGACGCTGGCAGGGAAAGACCTGAAAAGTTCTAGATAAGGCTCCAGGGCAGATATTAAGATGGTGTAAATCAGTGTAATTCTATTGACTTCAACTGATCTTCCAGAACAGGAGCTTTCAACCTTTCCAGATTATTGTACCTCTTTAAGGAGTCTGATTTGTCTTGTGTACCCCCATGTTTCACCTTGCTTAAAGACTACTTGAGTACAAAATCAAACATAAAAATACAAGTGTGTTACAGCACACGACTACTGACAAATTGCTTACTTTCTCATTTTTACCATATAATTCTAAAATAAATCAATTGGAATATAAATATTGTACTTACATTTCAGTGTATAGCATGTAGAGCAAGATAAACAAGTCATTGTCTGTATGAAATTTCAGTTAGTACTGACTTTGCTAGTGCTTTTTAGGAAGCCTATTGTAAAACTAAGCAAATATCTAGATGAATTGATGTACCACCTGAAACACCTCTGTGTACCCCAGAGATACATGTACCCCCGGTTGAGAACCACTGCTCCAGATGACAATCTGGTCTCCAAGCTGTTGGCTTCTTAGCTATCCTGTTCCTGGATCCCAAACCCTTTATAGTTTACCTATAGAGTAGAATAGTCAACCAGTCTGGTTACAAGAAGAACTGACCTGAACCTATTCTAAGGTTCAAATGTTTTGTTATTTTTCTCAGTTTTCATGAACCATTTAGTTTTGGCAGGGCCTGGAGGCAGAAATACCACAAAATATGACTGTTCTCACAGAATTTCCAGCCTAGTTTCCAAACCAAAGAGGTTTGGTCAAGTTCAAATAAGCTTTGCATAAACATTCTAACTTGCAGAGGCTTTTGCTGAATAATTACAACCTCTGAATCTTTTCATGTCCATCCATCCCAAGTAGTGAATTTTACAAATCCTCTCTCTCAGTGTAATAAAACACATATAAGCAGAAAGGAGAATGAGAGAGACCCAGTGAGCAGGAGTGGGAGGTGCATTATAACTTAACATTTAGAACCTGACTTTTCAAAAACGTTTGGGGAGTGGGTGGAGCCTTGGCTCTGCTCTCACTAATGTATTGGCATTGTAATTTGCTGCTCATATAGATGAGTAATAAATTACCCTCCTCCTTCCCCTATAGAGCTAGATGGTAAAAGTGAAGTAACTGTGCTCTTATATATAGAATTCCTTTCCTGCACTGCTCCTCAGGAGGAACTGCTATTTGTTTCCCCTTACACAGGGATTGCTGCAAGTTCTTGGACAGAAATAGCATAAGGCCTCTCATCATAAGGCCTAACTAGCATTTCTGACTCCATACACTGGGATCTACATTTTAGCTAATCCACAGAGACTTGGCAAGATATTCCCACCACTAGCTGCCACGGTTTGTGTTCCCATCTTCCCAAACAACTGCTTTTTCAAACTCAGACACAAGTATATATGTAATATTTATATTAATAATGTATGATCATGAGTCAGGTTTAAATGACTCTGTGACACTCATGAATACCTTCTACACAGGGGGAATTCCCAAGTAGACAAGTAAACTGGCTTTCTGGCTGCTTTGGACCACCAGACTGGGTAAAGCAGACAAAGTATGAGTTAGGATTTGGCCCATCATCTCAGACAGAGAGGAGGAGCAGGCAGACCCTTCTCAACCACAAGGGCTGGTGAAGGCCATTGTGGGCGTGGATTAAGAAAAATGATGCAGGGTACTGCACACTCTTAAACCAACTAACAGGGAACCTTCTAATTCTACCCTTGCATCTGTCTCATAGTAAGCCAAGAACCCCCTCCCACCTGAGCACTGAACCACACTGCACTTTCCTGTAACAATGTCCTCAGTCATTACCATTCCCAGCATTATATGAACTATACTACCTTCTGGTCTAAATGGACTTTGAGCTGGTCCAATTTCCATAATATTTTAGGTTTCAGAGTAACAGCCGTGTTAGTCTGTATTCGCAAAAAGAAAAGGAGTACTTGTGGCACCTTAGAGAGGTAACCTATTTCCCCTTGTTTTTTCCTACCCCTCCTGTCCTCAGACATTCTTCTTAAACCCTGGATTTGTGCTGGAAATGGCCCACCTTGATTATCATACACATTGTAAGGAGAGTGGTCACTTTAGATAAGCTATTACCAACAGGAGAGTGGGTTTCTGTGTGGGGCGGGGGGGGGGGGGGGAGAGAGAAAACCTGTATTTGTGCTGAAAATGGCCCAACTTGATTATCATGCACATTGTAAGGAGAGTGATCACTTTAGATAAGCTATTATCAGCAGGAGAGTGGGGTGGGGGGAAGTATTTTTCATGCTTTGTGTGTATAAAAAGATCTTCTACACTTTCCACAGTATGCATCCGATGAAGTGAGCTGTAGCTCACGAAAGCTTATGCTCAAATAAACTGGTTAGTCTCTAAGGTGCCACAACTACTCCTTTTCTTTTTGCATAATATTTTAGGCTCACTCACTCTGTCGCTCTTTATCACTAGCATGTTTTCAGACTTTAACTTCTAATGGATGACTGTTAGCTCTAACATCGGAGCGCTTGTTTGCAGGAGTTTGCTTTACTTCAAAAAGCTGGCTGTGGCTCTAGTGTTATGTCCTAATGTGTTCACATCACTCACAAAACTTAAGTGAGAAAATGAATTTACAGTCAAATAATAGATCTGTTTAATTATTAACAAAAGAGGAAAATGCTCAAGTCAAAAACAAAAGCAAGCAAGCAAGCAAATAAAACTTTTAATGTGGTCTTGTGGTTCAGACAGGAGACTGAATGTTATTCTTGGCACAGTCATGCCTTTTTCTGAGAACTTGGTTAAGACACTTAGGTCTCAGCTATGCATTTTTGTCACAGCCCGTGATAGAGGGTGCTGAGGAGGAATGCAAGGACACAGCCATCTATCCTGGTTTTACCGAGATTATGCCAGTTTTTCATATGATATCTGTGTCCCAGGAATACCTGAAACATCCCAGTTTTTCATTTAATCAGTGAAAGCATTTGGATTTTTTTAAAACTACAAATTGTTAGTTCAAGACTGACTGTTACACAGAGAATTTGCTCTGGCCAAGATTTTCAAAAGTGGTTAGTGATATTGAGTTCCAGCCTTTAAAAGGGCCTATTTTTTTTAACAAAGTGCTGAATATCTGCACTCTGAAAATCAGGCCTCTCTGTGGGATCTCAAACTGGATACCAAAAATCACTAGTTGCTTGTGAAAATCTTGTTGCCTGTGTTTACCAGCTACAAACAGTGTGGTGGAAGGAGCGTTCACTGTTACCACCAGTGTTTGGAGTGAAGAGAAAAGCTGAATGGGATAGGAAAGGGATGGATAATAGAACAGAAAATATCATAAATCCACTCTATAAATCCATCATATGTCCATACCTTGAACACTGTGTGCAGTCTGGTCACCTCATCTCCAAAAAGATGTATTAGAATTGGAAAAGGTACAGAGAAGGGCAGTGAAAATGATTAGCAGTATGGAACAGCTTCCGTAAGAGATTACAGATTAAGATGACTGGAACTGTTCAATTTAGAAACGAGATGACTAAGGGGGTTTGATAGAGGTTTATAAAATCATGAATGATATCGGAAAGTAAATAGGGAAGTATGTTTACCCCTTCACATAACACAAGAACTAGGGGTCGCCTGATGAAATTAACAAGCAGCTGGTTTTAAACTAACAAAGGAAATACTTCACACAATGCAGAGTCAGCCTGTGGAACATCATACCATGGGATGTTGTGAAGGCCAAAAGTGTAACTAGGTTAAAAAAAAATGTGATAAGTTCATGGAGGATAGGTCCATCAATGACTATTAGCCAAGATGGTCAGGGGCATATCCCATGCTCTGGGTGTCCCTTAACCTCCACCTGCCAGAAACTGGGACTTGACAACAGGAAATGGATCACTCAAAATTGCCCTGTTTTGTTCATTCCCTCTGAAACATCTGGCACTGGTCACTGTCAGAAGACAGGATACTGGGCTAGATGGACCATTGGTCTGACCCAGTATGGCCGTTCTTATGTTCTTAATAAGTGTAGACACTATCAAAGCTGTTCTTCTTCTGAAAGTGAATGCTGTCAACACATGCTCAGTGTTCCACGATAAACTCATCAGTATTCATTATTAGTACTGCTGCTGTTATTATTTATTTCTATTGCAGTAGCACCTAGAGCAGTAATCAGGACTCAGTGTAAGAGATAACAGGTGGGTACAATAAACAGATGCAGGGAGCATAAAGCACAAGTAGTGAGATGATTATGATTAGTGTAGTAAGAAGCAGTCACAGCACAACTGATCAGACATTGTTACATTGGTATCAGGACTAAATTAGTGTAGTCCTTATTCTCCCTGAGCTCATGAACTGGATTGTACAAAGCGTCTGCAGAGGAGCCCTGATTCAAGTAAGCAGGTGCGTACTTTAAGCAGAACGGAAGTCAATAGGATTAAATTTAAGAAATTGCTTAAGTGCTTTCCTGAATCATGGCCAGATTGGGGAAAGGCCCTTGCTCCCTTTGCCCACCTCTTGTTTGCTTGTGTAGGGCCATGCATGATCTTAGCTTCTCTGTGCTTCAGCATCCTCATTTGTGTTAATAATCATCACAGTGCCTAGCCCAAGTCCTGTCCCCTGCACTCATGACATGACTATATTATCTAGACTATTCCTGACAGGTGTTTGTCTAACCTGCTCTTAAAAAAATCCAAAACCTCCAGAGGCAATTTATTCCAGTGCTTAACTACTCTGACAGTTAAGAAGTTTTTCCTAATGTCCAACCTAAACCTCCCTTGCTGCAATTTAAGCCCATTGCTTCTTGTCCTATCCTCAGAGGTTAAAAAGAACAATTTTTCTCCCTCCTCCTTGTAACGACCTTTTATGTACTTGAAAACTGTTATCCTGTCCCCTCTCTGTCTTCTCTTTTCCTATTACCAGCAGGAGAGTGAGTTTGTGTGTGTGTGTTTTTTGGGAAAAGGGGGGGGTGAGAACCTGTATTTGTGCTGGAAATGGCCCACCTTGATTTTCATGCACGTTGTAAGGAGAGTGGTCACTTTGGATAGGCTATTACCAGCAGGAGAGTGAGTTTGTGTGTGTGGTTTTTGGAGGGGGGTGACGGGGTGAGAGAACCTGGATTTGTGCAGGAAATGGCCCACCTTGATTATCATACACATTGTGAAGAGAGTGGTCACTTTGGATGGGCTATTACCAGCAGGAGAGTGAGTTTGTGTGTGGGGGGGCGGAGGGTGAGAAAACCTGGATTTGTGCTGAAAATGGCCCAACTTGATGATCACTTTAGATAAGCTATTACCAGCAGGAGAGTGGGGTGGGAGGAGGTATTGTTTCATGGTCTCTGTATATATAATGTCTTCTGCAGTTTCCACAGTATGCATCCGATGAAGTGAGCTGTAGCTCACGAAAGCTCATGCTCAAATAAATTAGTTAGTCTTTAAGGTGCCGCAAGTACTCCTTTTCTCTTTTCCAGAGAGTGGCTTGAAATCCTGATATGAAAGGTGCCACAGACGCTTAAGCATTGATTTTATTATTATTGAGCCAAATCTTGAGTTTCATAGGAGTTTGTCTAAGTAATGAGTGACTAGAAGCTGAGTAACCTCTTCAGGATACTAATAGTGTTTAATTAGTAAGACTGAATTTGGTTTACAGACACTACTTTTGCTGGACATTTCCATCCCCACTCCCAAACCACCGTCGCTACTCTTAAATCACGTTATGCTGTGTTTCGCTCAATAATGTAAAAGACTCTGGTACAGTGGCAGTGTATTCCATCATATTTACAACTGCATTTTGGATGTTGGTCACAGAACCAAATGTCAAACTGTGGAAGATATTTTTGCAGTAACATCTGGTTTTTCACTTAGCTCCAGATGCCATTAAATTGGTGGCTTTGGAGTTGCCTTTGGGTCAGTTATTTTGGGCCAAGGTTTTTGTGGCTGTTTTCCTCTTAGAAACTGTTTGTGTGTGTGTGTGTGTGTGTGTATGTGTGTGTGTGTGTGTGGTTAACCCTTAATATTCAGGATTTATTCATACAACTCTGTATGGAATTATTTTCTACAGTAAATATACCTTACTCTGGTGCAAAACATACGCTTACTTGCTTGGAGTGCAGGGGACTGGACTAGAAGACCTATTATGGTCCCATCCAGTCCAACACTTCACATGATTCTATGTAATCATGTACAGTACTTTGAATATAAATTATTTAAATAGATGTTCAGTTTTTCTACCCTGGGATATTCCAGAAGAGGAGGAGGAAGAGAAGAAGAAGAAGAAGATGAATAAACATTTCCTACAACTCAGACATAGTCAGAAGTAAATGCAAAACCATTCTGGCATGGTGCTGGCAAAAGTGATAATATTCCCAGTAATGGAAAAATAGATAGGTGATTTAAAATTAAGTCAGACCAACAAAAAGAATGCAAAAGCTACCAAATCAGGTCTACAGAGAGAAAGTTTGGTATCCTTTAAGAGTGGATTTACTACTAGCCCTGAGTAAGAGGCAGTTAGTGGTAGTGGTGCGCCCTCAGATGCAGAGCAGTGCTGGGGTCCTCAGCGGGGGAAAAAGCACACTGAAATAATGAAAGTGTGTGTGGTTGATAAGTTGGTGCAAGAACTTTTTTGCTGTTATGGTGATAGCACAGTAATATCATGCTTAAGGTATAACATTGCTCTATTAAATATATATCACAACACTTCATATTCTTTTTAGGTGACAAATCAGAGGAACTGTCCCAAATTGAGGTGACATTTGAGGAGGTATTGAAACAAATTGATAAATTAGACAGTAATAAGTCACCAGGACCAGACGGTATTCACCCAAATTCTCTAAAGGAACTCAAATGTGAAATTGCAGAACTACTAACTGTGATATGTTATATGTGATAACCTTAAACCAGGTTCTGTACCAGATGACTGGAGGATAGCTAATGTGACACCAATTTTTTAAAAAGGCTCCAGCGGTGATCCCAGCAATTACAGGCCAGTATGCATAACTTCAATACCAGGCAAATTGGTTGAAACTATAGTAAAGAACAGAATTATCAGACATATAGATGAACACAATTTGTTGGGAAAGAGTCAACATGTTTTTTGTAAAGGGAATTCATGCCTCACCAATCTACTAAAATTTTTTCAGGGGGTCAACAAGCTTGTGGACAAGGGCGATCCAGTGGATATAGTGTACTTAGATTTTCAGAAAGCCTTTGACAAGGTCCCTCACCAAAGGCTCTTAAGCGAAATAAGCTGTCACGGGATAAGAGGGAAGGTCCTCTCATAGATCAGTAACTGGTTAAAAGATAGGAAACAAAGGGTCGGAATAAATGGTCAGTTTTCAGAATGGAGAGAAGCAAATAGGGGTGTCCCCCAGGGATCTGTACTGGGACCAGTACTGTTCAACATATTCATAAATAATCATGAAAAAGGGGTAAATAGTGAGGTGGGAAAATTTGCAGATGATAAAAAACTATTCAAGATAGTTAAGTCCAAGGCAGACTGCAAAGAATTACAAAGGGATCTCACAAAACTGGGTGACTGGGCAACAAAACGGCAGATGAAATTCAATGTTGATAAATGCAAAGTAATGCACATTGGAAAACATAATCCCAACTATACATATAAAGTGATGGGTTCTAAATTAGCTGTTATCACCCAAGAAAGAGATCTTGGAGTCATTGTGGATAGTTCTCTGAAATCATCCACTCAATGTGCAGCAGCTGTCAAAAAGGCAAACAGAATGTTGGGAATCATTAGGAAAGAGGTAGATAATAAGACAGAAACTATCATATTGCCTTTATGTAAATCCATGATATGCCCACACATTTTATATACTGCGTGCAGATCTGGTCACCCCATCTCAAAAAAGATATATTGGAATTTGAAAAGGAACAGAATGGGCAACAAAAATGATTGGGGTATGGAACAACTTCCACATGAGGAGAGATTAATAAGACTGGGACTTTTCAGCTTGGAAAAGAGACAGCTAAGATTAAGATCATGGCTGGTATGGACAAAGTAAATAAGGAAGTGCTATTTACTTCTTCTCATAACACAAGAACTAGGGGTCATGAAATGAAATTAATAGGCAGCAGGTTTAAAACAAACAAAAAGAAGTATTTCTTCACACAACACACAGTCAACCTGTGGAACTCCTTGCGAGAGGAGGTTGTGAAAACCAAGACTATAACAGGGTACAAAGAACTAGATAAATTGATATAGGATAGCTCCATCAATGGCTATTAGCCAGGAATGGCCGGGATGGTGTCCTTAGCCTCTGTTTGCCAGAATCTGGGACTGGGCGACAGGGGATGGATCACTTAATGATTACCTATTCTGTTCATTCCCTCTGTGGCACCTGGCATTGGCCATTGTCAGAAGACAGGATAATGAGCTAAATGGACCTTTGGTCTGACCCTATATGGTCGTTCTTATGTCTTCAAAATACATTTAACCAAGACCAGATTCTGCTCATGGTATTCATTTCACACACACACAACCCATTATTTTATACAAAATACGCCAGTTAGGAGGCAAACTGTTAGCAATGTTTTAAATCATCTTCAAAAATGTATTGGGACAGTTTCTTGTCTCCCCCTGAAACCATATTCTTTCATTACTGTTCTTTTTATGTGTAGAAAAGCATTCACTAATGTATGACTACATCTTGTCATCCTGTGTCACCAGCAAGTGTAATTTTTTTGGGAAAATGTTACATTTGGAAAGAAGGAAATACTTCCACATATAGACACAAACAAATGTCATAACAAACACTACACTTTTAATAGGTATCACATGACAATGGTTTTAGGCCATATAGTTAGACTGAATAAAAAGAACAAATGGTCCCAGGTAGCAAGATAATATGGATGTAGCCAATGTTTAGGGCAGTAACTTCCTCCATTTTAAGGATGTTCCCAACTACTTCTTATCTCTTTGGTAAACTAATATTGATAGGTTTGTGAGAGTATAAAAAGAGTCTCTCTGGAGCACCTCCCTGGCTGGGTGCCTTGCCCA
Organism: Chelonia mydas; assembly: GCF_015237465.2. Taxonomy (NCBI): domain Eukaryota; kingdom Metazoa; phylum Chordata; order Testudines; family Cheloniidae; genus Chelonia; species Chelonia mydas. The sequence continues at coordinate 109,675,988 of NC_057852.1, forward strand.
GTTACCACCACAGAGTTGGCCCAGACCACGGCCTTAGTCCCTGAAGTGGGCCACACCTTTGTGCATCTGCTAATGTAACATCAACAGATCCAGGCTGTCGGCAGGTGGGATTAAACCTGGGACCCCTGGAGCTAAATGCTACATGGAACTTAGCGAAGGCTGTAGCAAACTCATTAAGCTAGAGCTGGGCTAGGTGCTACTAGAGGGGGACAGAGCACCACACCAAGCAGGCATAGGTTACACTTACTTTATTCACAAGTGAGAGAAAAGCAAAAGTTCAGATTCAACAGAGAACAAGCCCCTCTTAGGGTCAACAAAAACCAAAAAGATCAGTGGCACCACCTCATTTCAGGAGTATCAGGGGAGCAGCTTTGCTGGAGTCCTTATGGCCAGATAGCTGGGCTTGGCCCTGGGGGTTGCTGGATCCTCACAGAGCTGGGGGATCTGGTGTGGGGTGTCCCCCCACATTGCTTCAGGGCTTCCCCTTGTTGACTGCAGCTTCCTCCTTTTAAAGCCCTCCTCCCTGTGACGCATGATGGGCAGGACCAGAGGGGCGGGGCTACCTTAGCACACAGAGCTTCCCAACCCCTTTCCTGGCAGTGTGGGGTTTATTCACCCTGTCACAGGGAGACATATGTTTGAAGGAAGATTTTGAGCGAAGAAAGGGTATTCATTTGGCACACCAGAAGGAGGGCATTCTGCATATAGGGCCCAAAGGTAATGATCCTGATCTCCTTTGTAAAGTGTTGGAGATCTACTGATGAAAAATGCTAGATAACAACTAGATATTTATCATTATAATTATTATTATGAGCTATGCACTGTGGAGAATGTGAAGTAACACGCCTAGTTTAATAGAAACTTCAAGTTGTGATGATAAACGCAAAATGTTGACTAGCCAAACAAGAGAAGGATTATATACAATAATGCTGACAATGTGTAGGCACTGTTCATACACACGAAGATGCAGTGTGTTCCCTGAGAAGCATGTGTCTACGAAGAGGGGGAGGGGCAGTGTGTAATGACACATCAGTAATTTACAATACAAAGGACAATATTTAAGCATGATATATTCCAGGATGCTATAGCTATTCAGGTTCAGAACTTTCAAAAACCTTTCATTTTACTATGATCAATTATAGAGCTGTATATCTTAAAGGTATCATGTTTCAATAGAAATCTTTAAACATTATTATTAATTTATTATGTTTTATTATTATTACAGTGGTTCCTAGAATCCCTGCCGAGGTTGGTTCCCATTGTACTAGGCGCTATATAGTTGTTCAAAAAAAGACAGTCCCTGCCCCCAATAATTTACAATCTAGTTTAAGACAAGACATAACAGGTGGATGAAACCAATGGTAAGGAAAGGGAGAATGGGGTAATAATAAGATACACTTGTTTTTTCACAGACTATGTTCATAATTTGCAGGTAGAGAGTTTTTAAGTGAGCCAAAACCACAGATCACTAGCATAGCCTAGCAATTATACAGTGTTTTCTAGGCATTGCAGTACCAGTAAATCTGAAGAAGGGATATAAAGGAGTACCACGAAAGTTTGTGCATTTTCTGTTGTTCATAGTTATTCTACCCTTAATCCAAGGTCATGTTCTGCCTAAGGGGAAAATATTCTTGAGGTATAGGTCTTCAAGTCAAATGACATCTATCCTATTACTAATTACAGATTGGGTTCCTTCCAAAGAACACTGGGTACAGTGTAACTTTCCTGAATGAGAGGGTTGGGTTTTTGTTTTTTTGGGGGGGGTGAAGAGATTGTGATTGTTGTTTATGAAACATATTAATGGGATCTGAAAGAGAAGGGCAAAATGTTGTCTTTAACTTGATGAAGCAATCAGAACTAGGCAGCAGTCCCAGTTTCCCAATATATATTTCAAAATTGGATGGATGCATGTGGCATAGACGATGAGTTGGGGATTGTTAATGCTGGAAATAGCCAAGGAGAAAAAGAGACATGTTCAAAGAAAGTCAAAGAAAACTTTCCCCAGAGATTACTTTTTAAAGAATAGGTTTCAAAAAGGGAAATTAAGTCACAAAATAGTCATTAAAGACCATTTGCAAAATATATTTTTCTTCTCCTTTCTTTTCATAGCTGTGTCATATTTTCCCCTATGCAGTACTGAACCTTAAGGGAAAAATTACAGTAGAACTACAGATAATGCAGTGGCTTTGCAGATCTCTTCCCTCAGACTCACCTGTAAGATAATGCCTACTGTAAATGGCTGAGGGCAATGGCTAAGCATCTCATTTTCCCCCCTTTTGTATCTTTTGTCTTTAGCTGGGGCATAGTGAGGTCATTATACGCAGAGTTGATTAAAACTGTTCAGTCATTTTTTTCCAACCAAAACTTAGGTTTTTCAGCTAAACAAAAAATGCTGTGTGAAGTGTCGGCTCTTGCTCAAAAAATGATTTTTTGGTTGGAAAACTGAAAATCCAAATTCTGGCCTTTCCACCCATTTTCATTTGATATTTTCTAAGAAGGTATCATCCTCCCTCCCTCACCCCCTCACCTCCCAATTTTCCGACCAGCTGTAACTGGAAATCTTTGCAATGACTTCATTGGGAATTGGATCAAGCCCGCGAGGTGAGCCAGGATTTTACTCTTAGCCTTTAAGCGTAACCCGCTATTTAACATGTTATGTATCTCCCTCTGTGCCCACTTTGTGAGGGTGTGAGTTTGTTACAGCTCCCGGCTGTGGGAATTGGTACTTTAACTCAAGCTATAGACACTTCTGCCTTTAGCTTTGGAGATGTCCAGATCAAACACTGTGTGACAGAACGCTACCAGCAGCACCCTGCTCACTGACATTGCTGCAGCCTAAGGAAGGCTGCAGGCCCGGCTGAGGGCAGTTATACACTTTCTGTTGGGCGGATGGTGAGCACCTATTTGGTGACAGTCATGGGGATAACAAGATAAGTGGGGAGAATATAAGAGGAGGAAAGAGGAAGTAAGGAGTAGCTCAAGAGGAGCTCAGAAGGAAGCCCAGGGAGCGAGGACTGCAGGGAAGCGTACCTTGCTGTAAGTGTGTATTGCAAAAGTATTACTATGGAAGAGGGAAATAAATACACACCTTGATGTAAGATAAAGTCTGGTGTGTTACTGTGATTGTGAAACCATCTGAACGGGCCAGGCAGTGAGGTTCACTGGGTAGTGATGGAGGCACTGTGTGATACCCTGGTCATGACCAAGATGGCAATCCTCACATAAGCTCGTGGGGCCAGGCACTGTCCTAGACTTTATGTTTGTAATAAGGGCCCAGTAGGACCTTGATTCTGATTGATGCATCTGGGCACTACCATAGTGAAAGTGTTAAAAAGGTACATTATATAGAGAGATTCATTCTTGTAACTGTGTGTTGAACTGGGAGAGAAAAATCATATGATATACCAGATATTTGATCACAGGCTAAAGCCTCTATTGAAAGTAATACCAAAACTTTACAAGTTCAGATAATTCTCCTCTTGTCCTAACTGTGTATTTTATCGGTCTTCATTGCAGGCTTGCTCCAAAGTCCATTGAATGGGAGTCTTTCCATTGACTTCCGTGGTCTTTGGATAAAGCTGTAGCTGGCCCAACTAGTCTAGTAGTGTTATCTTTAGTTTTTACATGTCATCTTTTTCAACTGACTGGAAAAATGTACCCATCCATAATGGAGTAGAATGTACAAAAACATGTTTCAGCCACTTCCGACCTATGTAAAGGGCTGATGTTGCTGTGAATACCAACATTTTTGAAATCATAAAGAACATTGCAAAGAGAACTGGTTGGAAAATCCAAACTTTTCAAAAGGTTGATGAAAAATACCAGAATATTACATTCCAGTACTGGCCAGACATTGTTTCACTGTGTGACCTTGGGCAAGACACTTAACCTCTTGATGCCTACATTTCCTCATCAGCATAGTGAGTAAATTACTTACCTTATTTACTGCAAAATCCTTTCCTAGCTCATGGTGATTAGGGGAAGTTTAGTTCGTTAACCTCTGTAAAGCATTTTGAGGTTTTTGGAGAAAAGGTCCCATATATAGGCAAATTATTTATTAATATGAGTTACAGCTACTGTAAGAAAAGTTGGAGCACTTACTTCCTGATCTTGTGTGGCCGGAAACAAATACTGGTATATATAAAATAAAATTAGCACCTAACACTTCTGGAAGTACCAGCTACAGCCTCCCCTGTTACCTTTGTCAAACCACTTCTGTAAATGAATCATGAAAAGGGATCCAGTTCAGTGAATCAAAATGAATGTTAACCCCCCCCCCCCCCCCCCCCCCGAACTAAAATTAGAGAAAGAACACCTGAGGCAGTAGGTGACTTTACTGTTTCCTCTGACTGTCTGATATGAATGATTAGGGAGAAATGTTAATTGTATTAGTAGAGCCACAATGACAGCATTTCCCTTTACTTGCATTTTCAGTATTGCTCTGTGCGACTGTGTGACTCACAGATGAGGGAAGGATATTTACATCCTAACTCTCCCTTTGCCTGGAGAACAGAGATGATGCTGTTGCTTCCGCAAACTTCTGTCACATGCAGCAAGAAATTTGAGGGCTTTGGGGCCTTTGAATTCACTTACCTATTTCACACACACCCCGTTACTTCTCTACCTTCCTTTCCTGTGTTAGATTGTGTTTTCTCCTTATTCCCTTACAAAGGTATAATGAGTTTTTATCCTTGTACTGTACCTTTTCTGTTCTACTGAGACAATCATCCATCAAAAACTTATCTGAGTAGAAGATCCTGATTTGGGACTAAAACAATAACCTGCCAACATTTTGACAACTCCTATTCTGCTTCTTCCACACATGTCTGAGACCTGATTTCTGCCCAGGAACATCAGGGTGTTTGCCATCTACTTTTTATGTAAAACTTGGGGGAGGCTTGTCTAGTGGCTGGAACATTGGCCCAGGAGTCAGGTCTCCCGTCTTTGCCACTGGTTCACAGTGTGGCCATAAACTCTCAGACCTATATGTGTGTATCATGTAACACCATAAACTTCAATGGAATTACACCATGGATGATTTTTTGCCCCCTCTGTCTCATCTGTAAAATGATGATTACAACACTTACTTGTCTAGTGGGGCTGCTATAGGGATTAATCAATATTGCAAACCACAATGGGATCCTCAGGTGAAAAATGTAACAAAAGCACAAAATACTATACATATTAGTATCAGTATTTTGTAATTTCAGTTGCCTGCCCAAGTACTGAACTGTGACAATTAAATTAAACTCCATTTTCCTCCAACTGCTTTATCTGCGTGTTTTCATCATCTAAGCTGGGACTGATACAGTATATGAATGTAATAAGAGGCTCTCGCAAAGAAGCCTTTAAAAAGGCTTTTATTTTTTGCTTTACAAATGTTTTTCATGTTGACAAAATATATTGATTTCTCATCTGCAAATAAACAATAAGAAAGAAAACAATAAATATGTGATCATGAAACAAGACATGGCAAAATAATTATAAAAGTACAAGATGGTTATGTTACTTTCATTTCCAGGCCAGTTGCTTGCAATAGGAGTCTAGGATGTGCTGATAAAGAAACCCCTTGATAATAATGATGATGATGATCAAGGAATTCAGTAACAAAACTACATCTATTAAACAATTTTCTGTATCTAACACAACTATAGAAGGACTTTAAAGACCAGGGTTCAGATTCTCAACTGGGGTAAATTGTCATCATTGCACTGACAATTTACGTAAGTTGAGGATCTGGCTCAAAATACAAGATTTTAGACACTTTTTCAGTATATTTATTTATTATGACTTTTTTTTCTGTAGAGTTTTGGTGTTTCCATTATGCTCATGATTGCTATTTGTCATATGGAAAAAGTATGATTAAGAAAATCTCATGCTCCCATGGAAAAAGTTGCAGGAGAAAGAGCTCTTTTGGGTTTAAGGAAGGAGAGATGGTGCCATGGAGATGTTTGAGGACCCCATTTATGTGGATCTGTATGTGAAAGGTCTTCATCAAGCTTCCAGTACAAGACTCACTGAAGTCAATGGAAAAAATCCCACTGACTTCAATGGAACTTGGTTAGATCAGTCCACAAGTGGGGGTCCAAGGCAGATGATCTAGCTAAAAGGGATGCAGCATACTAAATTTGAACCTTGATCTTTAGCTCCCTTTGTATTGTGCTTTTGCTTAGTGAAAACAGCTTTTTACCCATTGCATCATTTAATAAAAAAGCACTGGGCTAAACCTGTTTTTACTTATTTTTGTAAAATCTGTTACAAAATTGGCTGTAAAGCAAATATTGCTTGACGTAAAACTGTTTTGCAAGGCTTCCTGCATAATGCCAGAAACAGTTGTAAGGCGGTCCCACAAGATGAAGAGCCATTAGAGAAAATAAAGCTGTTCAAGAAGAATAGCTTATGTTTGCATTGGTGTGTGCCTTGCACTGTGATAACTCCTATAAGAATTAAACAGTTATTTTAAAGACTGTAGGAATGACGCTCCTTTACTAACTGTAATCTTTTTGGAGAATACTTTAAAGGACATTGTGGTTAAAAAAATATACAAAAACACAAAACTCAAAAATAAACACTGGAAGGCCTGAAAATTCAGCTAAGGTTCTGCTTAAATAAACAAACATTGGAAGGCATGGAAATATGCAATTAATGGCACCCAAACAACCTTAAATCTTCCCCTTTACTTCCCCCTCAGATGAAACTGAAACTTTCAGAAAACCTAACCTATTCTTTCCAATGCTATATATATTTGATTTCTAGTCCTGAGTAGTTGCATGTCATTGGACTTTCAACCTGTTGATCCAGATTGATTATTGTCTGTCACTAGTTTTCACTACAGCTGGTGTAGTTTAGGGAAAGAAACTCTGAATTTATCTGAGACAAAAGGGAATATACTTGTGGTAAATTGTTCCCCCTGCCCCCCACAAACGTGGCAGCTCTTTGAAGTTGTTTGAAATGTTCCAGAGAACCAGAGAAGATGGATCATTGGACAAAATGTAGGTGATACATTTAAAAAAAAAAACCACGATAAATGAAAGTTATGGCCTGGCCCCATTATTAGTCGCATTGATATCATCACCACACAGCATCCCTGATGAAACACTTTGGAATAACCGAACAACTTATTTAACAATGGAAACTAGAGCACATTAGGTACTAGTAATGCATTATAAAACATGTTTCAGAGCAGCAGCCGTGTTAGTCTGTATTCGCAAAAAGAAAAGGAGTACTTGTGGCACCTTAGAGACTAGTCTCTGAAGTGTCACAAGTACTCCTTTTTTATTATAAAACATGTATCACCTATTTTTTATATAAGTTTAGAAATAAATTTGGCAAAAAAGGGGGAAATGAGTAGATATTATAATGTCTTCCTTATATAGCAAAATTGTACTGCTTGCTAGAATTGGCTTATGATGGAAGTTATACTTGAAAGCTTTTGTAATGAAGAACACTTGTTTATGTCATGTGTGTTTGATTTACTATTCAGCTTTATTCCCAAGTGGAATTTTTTGATTTGAGATGAGTTTATAATTATGGTTTTAGATACTGACTGCACAAATTAAATGTCTCTCACTCTAAGAGAATTACACATATAATTAAGAATTAAAGAAGAAAAAATATCGTTTGCCTTGATTCTAGCACTATCTCTTTTTAACTTGCATACAATTTTACTGTGTAGATGCAGAACACCCATTGCAACATCTTCCTTGATTGTGTTGCAATAGTCAAATCTGATGTCACACACATTGGATTTATAGGGCCTATTTTACTGTAGAAAACTGGTGAGTCTACATGTTTCAGTAACAATTTTCCACTAAGGAGTGGTACAGATTTTCAAATGTGCCAGACCACTGATAATGATTTAAGATATACAAGATCACACTTTTAACTGTCTCTGATTATGCACACTCATGTACAGTTAGGGCTTATCTAAACAAACATTTAGTTCATGGCAAGCTGGAGTGTTACTCTACCCCACACAAGCCTGCCATTGAATAACTATGTGTGTGGACCGTGTTGACGAGCGTTAGCAATTTGTTAATGGGCTTTGGTCTACTCCTGTTTCAAAGAGGACTAGATCAAAGCACAGTAATTAATTGTTAATACGCAGCAGCAGTGTCCACATGGACAGTTAGTATGCGGCAGGCTGGGAGGAAGGTAGATTCACACTACAACTTGCCATGAACTAAACATTTGTGTAGAAAAGCCTGAAACTGCAGATGTGAATGATAACATTTAAACCATCCAACTGCACCTGAACTTGGATCCAAAAGGGCCTCATTTTGATCTCATTATTCTGGTTTCACAGCAGTGTGAATTCATTGATTTCAATGGAATTACTCCTAATTTATGCAGATGTGAGAGGAGAATCAGACCCAAAGTGTGGCCAAAGGTAATAACAGTGTTGGGAGCTCAGTTTAGTAGGGTACAACAAAAATCCTACCCATAAATTTATTATGGGATTGCAAATACTAAAAGGAGAAGCAGCATGGTCCAGCTGATATCGTGAATAGGGTGTTAGCCTGGAACTTGGGAGATCCATGTTCAGTTCCCTGGCCTTCCTGCGGGGCCTTATATAAGTCACTTTGGTCTTGTCTTCACTACAAAAGTAAAGATGAGCTTGTTTGTAATTTTTTGTTTGAGTTAAACACTATGGAGAAGCTTACAGTTTAACTCATCTTGCTAACTTATATGAAAACTACAAACTACTTTGTTTTCATTAGAATTTTACCTCATAGAATATCAGGGTTGGAAGCGACCTCAGGAGATCATCTAATCCAACCCCCTCAAAGCAGGACCAATCCCCAATTTTTGCCCCAGATCCCTAAATGACCCTCTCAAAGATTGAACTCACAATCCTGGGTTTAGTAGGCCAATACTCAAACCACTAAGCTATCCCTCCTCCTTCCTCAAGCTAACTAATTTGAGTTAAGAAAACACTTTTTTTTACATAGTGAAGAAAAGGCCTTATTCACTCTTTGACTCAGTTCACCATCTGTAAAACAGGAGTATTAGCACTTCCCTACCTTACAGGGGTATCTGAAGGATAAACACATTAAAGAGTGTGACAACCTCAGACAAGTACACAAGCGAGAGAGCCTAAAATGAGATTAAAGTGTCAGTTCTGATTAATAAACCATAAAAACAAACAAACAAAACCCTTCCTAAAACTCATTCATGTGTGCTGAATAGATGATAGTAGGAGGAATTGTATTTTAAAGTATTAAAATCATAGTACAATATGAAAGAAGGATAACCATATTTTTTAATACAAGCTTCATACTTACAAACTGTTTTCCTATTATGCTGTTTACAAAAAAATATGAAAGGTCTCCACACCAAGCAAAACCTGAAGCCGGCCTTAGTCTTGATATGTTTCCAACAGGTCCAGATGTTATATTTATTCTTTTTATTTTGGTTGGGCCCAATCCAGTCTTTCGACTGAGGACACATTTTACCATAGCTGTTTACTGCCATAGGTTAGTGTTCAAGAAAGCATGTGGTCCCTTCACTTCAGCTGCTCTTGAGTGTGTGTTTTTTATTTCCATATTAACAGCGAAAAGGTAAGATGGTGGAGGTCATGCATGATCACTGGTAACTGTGTATCTTAGCCCTTACCAAAGCGAGGGTAAAATGAACATAAATAGCTGCTACACTTTTAGGTAATTAGGGAAGAGTTTTCTCTGTCCACTTAGGGACGTTTACACAGCAATAAAACACCCATGGCTGGCTCCCACCCCCACAAATGGGGAGGGTCTCAGATCCCAGGTTCAAGCCCAAGTCTGAATGTCTACATAGCAATATTTAGCCCTGCAGCTTGAGGCCTGTGAGCCTGAGTCAATTGACCGGGCCAGCTGTGGCCTTCTTCTGGCAGAAGATTAAACTAACTAGCAGAACTAGTTATCTACTCACATGTTCAAATTCAAGCAAATGTGCGTTTTGCAGGAACAGGGCCTTACTTTGCAAGTAGTCCCCTTGAAATCAACCGGCTGGAGCCACCAAGGTCTTCTCTCCACTGTCATCTTTACTCCTGCCTTCCATCCTATTGTTCATTGCACTGATTAGTTCCACCTTGTTTTAAATTAGATTGTAAAGCTTTTGGGACCCTGTCTTCCTATGTGTTTATGCAGTGCCTGACATAACAGAATGCAGACCACCACACAAATAAATAAATGACAACAATAATAATAATAATAATGTGGCAATTTATCATGTTATAATAGAGTCCTGACATAAAACATTAAAATTCAGATAGCTCTGTGAGTCATGAATGAATTGTGTGGGAATTCCTCCACTTACACAGACTAAAATTCCAGTACTATAAATAAACAGAATTACAGTGGCAAGTATGGAATCCAGAAAGATAGTCCCTTGGATAAATGTGTTACAATATAGAACACAACACAGTGGCATTTAATGCTGGTCAGCTACAGTTCATTTTGCATTCAGTGCTTAAACCATTAGCTCCTTGTGAGGACACTTTTGATTGTCCTCTTTTCAGAAACTCATTACCTTAATTCACAATATTATGCAGGTAACAGATGTAACATGAAACTCAGGTTACTTTGAAAATATGAACACTTGGAAGACTGCATTTTTCTCTCTCTTTCCCAGTTGCATGCAATTTGTATATGCATTGTATTGCCCCAGAATCAGCAATGCCTTTGGGATGATTCCATCCCGCCCCCAAATTCACACAGAAGGCACCATATTGTTCCACAAAATGGTTGTCCTCCACGCAGTGTGACCTTGCACACACTATACATATAAGGTCATGCCGCATGGAGGATGCCGTGTTGTATGCAAGTGTAGAATTGCTTGCTTGACTAAAAATGTCACGCCATGCCACTACTCTTACCAAGGCACCCTTAACTGCATTCTCTACAAAATCTTTTGTTTTATTACACAAAAGGTAAAATATTAAAATACAGGGAGATTCAACAAACAAGTCCTCTGAAGTAATAAAAAGAAGAAAATTATAAAACTTCTGTGGGAAACTGACAAACTATTTACTGTAGAGCACTGCTCAAACCTGCATTATTTTTACAGGCCAGAAGGTAACAGTAATTTTTTTAAAAGCTTTTGTTTCAGTAGCAAAAGATGCTATTTCTTTCCTGACCTCCTTCCTTAAGTGTTTGCCATATGTTTGGCTTTCTTCGAAAGGTATATTATTTTATGACTTACCTCTCTGGCATACAGTTCATTTTAAAATGGGAAGATTTCTTTTAGAATTTGAATGTGAAGTGGCTTTGGAGAATAAATATAAACCAGTACCCACTAAACCAAGGGTTGTTGAAAACAGAGGCATTAAAGGAGATGATGGGAGAACCGGTTCAGATAAAGATTCTGCCCCCCATTCCGCCAGCTGCTGCGTGCCATTCTGGCAGTACAAAGCAGATGCAAAGATGAATTAACAGACTATCCACAAATTTCTTTCATATGGGGAATCTCTGGGTGATATAAGACCTACGTAGCAGCTCCGATAGGACCCCATCTTGTGGGGCCCAATTTTTATAGGGATTTAGGCATTGTTTAGCTGAGTGCAGGGGGATAGTTAAGTGCCTAAGAAAAGGATTTTCAGAAGACATACAGCCGAGAAGGAAGCCATGTAAGTAGCCAGGAGTGATGTGCCTGGGAGAGGAGCTGGGAGAGGAGAGGCGCTTAGGTGGCAGACCTGGTGTATCTAGCTGACTTGCCAGGGATAGGTACCTCCCTCTTCTCAGGATCCTCAACCACGAACCCTCTCCTGGAGTTAGGAACCTAAGACAGGTCAGCTGCTCAGATAACCAATGCCCTAGCAACTGAAACCATCTCTCTGTCTCCTGCTCACACTCAATACCACTTTCAAGCTCACCCTGAATGTCCTTGTGCTCTTGGCTGTCTTTTTGTGTGGCTGTTGTATTGCTCCACCACTTATTGGTGCCCTGCTGCAGGGTCTGACAATGTATCAGGTCTTAGATGTATGCTTAGGCCGCTTTGAAAATGCTGACCTGCATGACACAGAGGCAGAGCATCATCCTTCCATGCGTACACTTTCCCCTCTAAGGGTGAAATTCTGGCCCTGCTGAAGTCAGTTAGAATTTTGCCAGTGTAGACTGGATTTCACCTCAGAAGTGAATGTGTAAGAAAACATGAGTCTCTGAGAAAGTTAATCTGTTTCCAGCTTTTGGTGGGGAATACATAATTTATCCTTAATTTAAATTAATCTGAAATCTCTTTTAATATTATCAGGATTAATTGCCAGCTCTTAAGATTTAGGGGCATTCCTTATTAAAGCTGATTTTTTTGCTCATTAGTTCACACTGTCTTCTTCCATAGAATACATCTGGGGATTAACAGTCCATGTTTACTGAATTAGTTGTAATTTTTAAACCTAGCAGTATGGTCTTTTTCTATATTCAGCCTTTAACTTAGGCCCTGATCTTTCAAACACATACAACCATGAGTAGCTTCCATTGATTTTCATAAGGCTATTCATGTGCGTAAAGATAAGCACATGGTTAACTGTTTGCAGGAGCAGGGCCAATGGTGCCATTCTAAATATATTGGGAAAAAAATCCTCAGCATCAAAATATACTCTTCCCTGGAGTTTGCTGAAGCCAAGGAGATAAACTGCCATTTCTCAGAACCTTTTTCAAAACCACAGAACTCTGCATTGTGACAAAATAAGGCCCCCATTCAGCAGAGCACTTCAAGTGAATTGGATTCAGTGGAGTTACTCACTTGCTTAAATACTTGCTGATTTGGGGGCGTAAGAGAATAATCCATTATTTACAGATATAGCAAAAGGGTAGGTCTTACTGGTCAGCTTGCTTTCCAGATGCTGGAATTTCATATGACTGAGGTAAAGAGTTTACTACAGAGCTTAATGGAGTGTGTTAAGTATTCAGAAAAAAAGAAAAGGAGTACTTGTGGCACCTTAGAGACTAACAAATTTATTTGAGCATAACCTTTCGTGAGCTACAGCTATTCAGAAGACTCCTTTATACAGCAAATAATAAATTCACTTTTCTATTTAGTGTATTCACTGGAGATTCATATTCTCCTCATAAACCTTGCAATAAATTTTTTACCTCTGATTTCAAATGCTGTGATACTTGTAATAATAACAAATGTTGTCCCTGCAGGACTGTGAATATGCTGATCAAAAAAAGAGCTTCCCATGGGAGCTCCATAATAATGAAATAGAGACCTCTAGTTTCACACACCAAAATCGAGGAGAATATCTTTTGAATTTCTGTGGATGCTCTTCACGTTTTACATGACACACAGTTTATTTCATTTTATAAATATGCATTTCTCTATTATGTACAGCAGGCTTTACCCTACAATTGGTATGGTTTTAGAATATTTTGTAGACTTTTTCCAGAGTATACTATATTCCATTATATCATCTCACTGTGCTGTGCAGGGAGATAGTGTCATAATATATTCATGTAGAATAAATTAGGCAATTTAAGAGAACATTATTTCGAAATACAGTGCAATGCTTCTTCTGAATATTCTTTCCACATCTCCTCCTTCAAGAGAAGATCTTTAAAAAAAAATTCTAATGCAATAGTATTGATGAATGAAAGTTCTTCTCTGCATAGAATAGCAGCAGTGTGCCCGTATTCCAGCTTCTGAGTCTAATCTATTTAAAGTATTGTATTGGGCGATTGGACGCTGTTGCATTGTTGAATCTGGTTTGGAAGTATAAAGTGGATCAACTGGTGGATCAACAATCTATCTAAGGTTATATAATATCACCCCTATTACCATGATAACTGGGAGCCTCACAATCATTAATATATTTATCCTCACAACATCCCTGAGAGGATGTTCCCATTTTACAGATGGGGAACTGAGGCACAGAAAGACAAGCCAATTGTCCAAGGTTATATGGGAGCAGGGAATTGAACCCACAATCCTAAGAGAGGCTGTAGCCTGGTGCCCCACTGAACCTGGGTTGTTCTTTGGCCCCTTGTGGAAGACAGGCAGGATATGACTTTACCTCCTCACATTCTCATCATCATAGGAGTGATATGCACCACCTAGTTGTATGTGCTCCCCTGAGTGCAGAAACTGCTACTGGGGCTTTTGTAAAAGTGTGCAACTTCTAGGAGGAGCTCCTGTGATCCTCCCCCACACCATGCTCCTGTATGAGGGCCAGTCCCAGTGTTACCCTGTGTATCTACCTGACCTTCTGCATAAATAATTGTGCTAACTACAATTGTGGTAATTGTGGAGATTAGGTATATGCTAATTAGGCCCTTAGAGTGCTGGCACCCAATTTTTGGTTGTTTTCTGCACTCAAAATTATACGTGTATGGACAGGACAACAATTTTAGTTTCTTTAACATTTTGATTTGTAAATGAAACAACTTTTTTTAAGAGAGAGAAAGAAAGTAGGAACGCACAGTCTTCTGACTGCTTGCTGGTGTAGAAGAACGGGCTATCCTTCAGTTGCTGGTTTCTCTTTTCTTTGTAATAAATACAGTAATGTCAAGATGGTGGATAGTGTAACAGGTTTGTTCCATGGATCACATGTTTAGCTAAACATTTTCCCTTGTGTGATATGTGCTTCTGGCCTCCCGTATTACTGGCAACTCAAAACATTGTGATGAGATTGTTTTGGGAGTAAGCGATTCTCCCTTTGTTTTACCAAGTCCAAATCTTATCTTACCTCCTTAATTTTTAACACTATTCTTCTTTCCTCTTTCCCAGTTACATACACCACCTGGCTCACTAACTGGCAACCTGAACCCCTGAAACCATAACGCCTTCTCCACCTCAATAGTGTCACTGGGCTTATTCCCTCTTTCCTGTGACAAACTACAGCTGCTGATCCTTTCCCTTTCAAGGTCCAGATGCCTCTCATCTCAGACTCAGAGGCTTGTTGCATTGCAGAATTTTACAGCAGCCTATTTGCTAAAAATAAAACGCAATATGGTTGTTTCATCTGAATGTTTGGATTATTCTGGGCCTTTCCATATATGATGAAAAGAAGAAAATATTGCAACTGATCCCATTGTGGGCTGCTGTTGCTAGTGTCATGGGGTGCCAGTCCCCTAAATATTTAGTAGTGCACTGGGTGTACAACACAATCAGAGGGAAGTCCTGTAAGGTGCTACAAGCATTAGGTTCTTCAAGCTCTAGCCCTCAGCAGGTTCCCAAGAATCATAGAAGATTAAGGTTTGAAGAGATCTCAGGAGGTCATCTAGTCCAATCTCCTGCTCAAAGCAGGACCAACACCAACTAAATCATCCCAGCCAGGGCTTAGTGCAGATTCTACCACCTCTCTAGGTAACCAATTCCAGTGCTTCACCACCCTCCTAGCGAAATACTGTTTCCTAATATCACTCAAACACTTCAGATAAGAAAGAGGATTTCTTTACAAGGGCTACCAGAAATGAAAGGGGCAAACACACTCGGCACACCTGCTTTAGTTGTAAACTTGTCAGAGTTCGATTTGTATTCTTTTATAATTCTGACTGATAATATCATTGTTTATTTTTGAGCATTGTTTTAGAGGTTTTTATCAATTTAAATTTTCCCAGTTGTGCAAAATTATGAGTTTTAAGTAATTTTTTCCTCATTTTTCTCAATTTAAATTTTCATAGTTGAGGGAAAGCAAGAGGGTGGGGTTCAGCCATTATTTAATGAAAGTAGACATTGGAATTCAACAAGTTGAAGCTTTATACATCGTTAAAACACAAACTGTCAATATCACATGTCAAAATATACAAAGTCAGTATCCTTCCTTCAGCTAATCATACCTTTTGTTTCTATTCACTCCCTAGTCTATTTGTAATGAGTCTTATTCAAAAGTCTAAATCACTGGATTTTGACACTACTAAACTCTCAAGCAACATTTTTTCTTCCTTTGCCTATCTGTAAATTTTGGTTCTTATTAATGGGGAAAAAATTTCATTGGTTTGTGTGTGTAAGGTGAAATTGACATTTACTGATAAAAGTCTAATCCTTCCAAGCCTATTTAATGGTTAGAAAACAAATGCAACATTGCACAACGCAGCCCCAAGGGGCAGTCCTGTACAGTCCTTGAGTATAAAGGTAGAATGTTCTGGTATAATCCCTGTGCATCATCCTCTTGCCTGCAGGCCGCAGCCTTGTGTTCTCTTGCTATGGCTATTGCTGGCCTCCTGCCAACAAGGGGTGTGTATTTCTGTCCAACTCTAAGGCCTGCCAGTCCCACTTCATTGCTATCAGTACTCCCCTCTGCATTCAGTGCCCAGGCAGCTGCCTTTGGCCTATTCTCCTGCTCCTATAGTCTTTGGATTCTTCTTGAGCCTGTTCTCCTCTGACTTCAGGTAGTACTTCCCTTTCCTGTGCTGGAGGGATTATGGAGCCAACTGGATGGTAACAGAACATTCTAATGGCTCAGCAGGTTCATTACAATATATTTATGATTGTTCAAGTGTATTTTAATTTGAATGCACAGAGAATTATACTGTGTGTTCCCAAACACAGAGTTGGAAATAGGCCCCCAGTATCTTGAACTTTCCAGTGTTAATGTTGTCCTTCAGCTTTAGACACACTGTTTAACTGTATCCTTTTCAATGCATAACATTTTGCAAATCCCTGAAGATCACAGCTTCCTTCGCCTGGCCATACTGCCTGTACGAGCAGCTATGGAGGGGTGTGGCACAGGGGCTGCTACCATGGCTCTGAGACAGCTGTGGATTCCCTAACTTGAAAGGATCCTTTCATGGCCTGTTCAGCCAGCTTTATGGCAACTTTGTGCTTGTGCTGTGGGGCAAAGCAGCCTTAAGACAGGAATGAATGGGATCTCACAACCAGATTTTACTCCATCCTTACTCACGCAAAATTTCAGTTGACTTCAGTGTGCATTTAGCCTGAGAAAAAGGCAGGACCATGGGAAAATCTAACAAGGACTGGAACTCTGGGACCAAATGAGAGTTTGAGGGCAATATTAGCCTCCAGGTTACATCTACACAACAATAAAAGACCCATGGCACAGCTGTGGCTGGCCCAGATCAGCTGACTCAGGCTCATGGGGCTCGGGCTGCGGGGCCATACAATTGCAGTGCAGATATTGAGGCGTGAGCTGGAGCCCGGGCTCTGGGACTCTCCCCTCTTGTGGGATCTCAGATCCCAGGCTCCAGATTGAGTCTCAATGTCTACACTGAGATTTTATAGTTCCACAGCCCAAGGCCCATGAGCTGATTCTGCTGACCTGGGCCAACCGTGGGTCTTTTATTTCAATATAGACATGCCCTAAGTCATTATTCTACATGGAAAATTTAGCTTAAACAATTTTATAGGATTAAACTCTCATGTACTGAATGTTTATTTAATTTTTTTTCACTCTAATAACAATCATGGATTATTACTATAGCAAACTCATTGCTTAATTATATGGTTTTAGGCTTTAAAAATATCCTAGAGTGATCTTCAGCTGATATTATTGATTACATTTACTTATATTGTATAAGCCCTTTGAGATGCAAACATCTGATCTGTTTGGCTGAAAAGAGGGATTTGAGAGAGGACAAAAATAAATATTCATTTCAGGCTAGTGAAAATGTAGTTTGGTGAACAAATTATAACCCATTTTGCTAATCAGTAAGATTGCACTGAAAATTGGCTTTGAATGGGAAGAGTGGGTCAACATTAAATACTGAGCATTTACAATCCCTAGGATTTGATCTTCCCCTGATATTTGTGTCCTTTCTTTTACTTAGAATAGAAAATGTGGGAAAATCAAAATCCATGGCATGAAAAATGTTGAACATTTAATGGCAACCACTTTAATCTGGGAATTCCAGCTAAAATATCAATATTTAGCTTTAGGGGAAAAATTCAACATTCCTACAGTACCTGGCTGCAGCAGCAGGGCTGGTTCTGATGCTTCTTTCCTCCCCACTTCTCATGACAGCAGAGGAAGAGTGTTGTAGCTCATCTCTGGTTTCCTCACATGGTCAGGAGGAGCTACTCCCTTGTTCTTATTCCTGCAACAAGTTGGCTTTGTGGCTTCTTCAAAGGGTTATAAGTGAGGAGGAGAAAGCGACACTCTTTTCCTCTTCATACATCCTTTGTTTTTGCAGGGCAGAAGCAAAGAGAGATGGGGAAGCTCAGGGCACGGGTGGAAGGGAGTTAGAGAAAGAGTGTGGTGGTGGTGGTGGTAGGAGACTTCAGGAGTCCAGCCAAAGTTGCATTAGAAACCTGAGAGTGGGAAAGAAGGTCAGTGAACACAATTTTTTCTAACATTTAGGTCCATGTCTTCATTTCTTTCCTCCAACCATTTTCTTTCCACATCCTTCTTGCTGTCTATTCTTTTCCGATTTATTGTTTATTCCCTTTCTCTAGGGGTCCTTTGGTTCCCCCACCTATTTCTCTTCCTTGAATCCCCTGACATTCCCATCTCTTTCACACCATGTTGCAAGGACAGTCTGTGTAGGTAGAATGGCTTCTCCTTCATCCCTCCCCTTCTTCCTGTGATCAGGAGAGGAGATACACAGTCTTGAGAAGTATGAAAGTACTATGAGAGTGTAACCAACTTGCCTTAAACAGCCGAGTTCAGCAAGAGCCCTCCATTGTCAAAGTGAATGCGCTCTGAGGGATGAAGAAATATCAAGAAACTCTTTGACATCTGATAGATCTGATCTAAATCTGTGTCATTATCTTATATGAATTATAATAGGATCTAAGTTCCCTGTACTGATCTGTCCTTATTAAAGAAGTGTGTGTATCCAAAGAGTTTGATAGGAGTTTCATCACTGGTAATGAAAGCATGTATCATTCATAATCTTTCATGCAACAGGCATAGTTAATCAAACATGAAGTTCAAAATATTATTACAAAGAGAACCTATCAAAATATATGTTGTCTTTCTGATATTCCATAGAGCTGCTACCAGAAGGTTTGTATGAATTTCATATTATTCAGACATATATTCTATCAATTCGTGTAGCTCTGGATTCAACCCATACAATTTCCTAGGATCACTTTCCAAAGATAAGCAAATCAAGCTAGGGGAATCATTTTATCCTTTAACAATAAAATAAAGATGTAATTTAATATGGAATGTAATATTGGTATTCTCCATTCTATTACACCAGTTTTACAATGGTGTCATTCCATTGATTTCACAATATAAATATGTATGTGTGTATATATGTATATAAAAACTTATGAAGTAACTGAACAAAAATATTATAAAAGCACATTGGAAGGGACTCTCTCAGATATATCAATGACTTTCAAATAAGCACTGTGTAACTAACTATAGAGAGGATGTGTGACTAAAACTTCAAATAGAAATCATTAAGAATTTCTTCCCCCAAAACCAGGTTTGCAGAACATGACTGTTTAACCATGTAATTGATGCTTGAATATGTAGACAAATTTCCAGCACTCTCAGTGACAGAGTTGGAGGGATAGCTAGCTGGGCACTAGCTTCCACAAATCTAATATGGCTAGATTGTACATAGCAATTGTGCAATTGTCCATGGAACTGTGACCATTCTTAAGAGCTGCATGTTAGCAGCTGCACACAGGAAGTCATTTGCACTGCATAACAAAAACTACAATTATTGAACCTGCTAACTTATAGACAATGCTTCATATTCTTATGTGCCAATAGATCAATTAATCTTAACTGTCATTGCACTGCAGAGAAGACCCAAACTCTGTGGGACTCTAAAGATAAATATCAAACCCCTTAGTCATAGCCGGAAGTAAATAGAAAGCCAGTGTAGTTGGAGCTCAGTGAATACTGTAAAAAGTATTTCATATACATAGGTTCAAATACAAAACATAAATTAACTTTGATGGTACTCACAACCTTTTCACCTGTTTTGTACGAACATTCATGCTAATTATTTTCATTTGACAAAATTCTCCTTGAAAGCAGATCTCTATCTCCTCTGGGGAGTATGGGCTAGATCCACGAAGGAGGATCTAGCCCAGTGTTAGACTCCGTGTTACAACACCTAACTTTAGATGCCCAAACACCTAGTGGAATCCACAGCCCTGAGTGAGGTGGCCAGGCTCCCTAATCGCTCACCTTACCTGATCACTCTCGTTACAGTGTGTATGGTAACACCCATTGTTTCATGTTCTCTGTGTATATAAAACCTCCCCACTGTATTTTGCACTGAATGCATCTGATGAAGTGAGCTGTAGCTCACGAAAGCTTATGCTCAAATAAATTTGTTAGTCTCTAAGGTGCCACAAGTACTCCTTTTCTTTTTGCGGATACAGACTAATACGGCTGCTGCTCTGAAACCTGTGTTTGTGTATGTTTAGACTGTAATAAAAAAACCTATGACTGGCCCATGCCAGCTGACTCAGGCAAAGGGGCTGTTTAATTGAGGCGTAGGCCGTCGGGTTTGGGCTGCAGCCTGAACTCTCAGACCCTGGGAACTGGTCAGAAAAAAGTGATGAAAATGAAATTTTGTTGAACAACAGAAACTAAATGTCATGAAAGTAGTAATACTTTTTGCTACCTTCCTACCAGCTCTAACATTTACATGACCTGTTGTTGCACAAATTCAAACATCCAATTCGTAAAAATCCAACTCTGTACAGAAATAATCTGTGAGGAGATAAAAGGGTCAACTGGAGTTTTGGGTGCTCAGTACATCTGAAAAATGTGCTGCCTTTGGGTAGGTGCCTAAATAAGGATTTAGGATATTAATTTGAGGCTCCCACATTTGAAAATTTTGGCCAATATTTTTTAAGTTACCAATTATATGTATTATGGTTTTTATTTACAATATGTGAATGTATAGTTTTTAGGAATAATTCAATATGTATCTGATTCTTTATCATTCCTAGGGTTATTTTCAGCTATCCAAGTCTTATAGGCCAGGTTCATGGTGTGACATAGCAAAGTGCAATCTAGACCAGTGAGGTGCTGTGTCACCCCTGCACTGCAGCCTTGTGTGTCTTACAATACCTTGCTGCGGTAGTTCCCACTTGGGCCACTCACAAACAGCCTTCCAGTATGCAAGTCACACACTGAGCGTCTGTGTGTGACAGCAACCTGCCAGCCTACAGTGGGCTACATTCTGGCTTTCACCAGCCCTGGTTATACTGCAGGAGGGCCCACACAGTCCCAGTCCCAGATTTCCCCCCAGAAATGTAGGTCGTGTTCTGCCCAGCCCTCTTCTAGACAGGCCAAATATATTAAGTTTGTTACTCCTTTAAGCCGGGGCGTGCACAGGAATTTAAATTTGAAAACTTTTGGAGGGGCATGTTAAACACACACAAATGAAAGGTTTGTGCGACCCCCTCCCCATTCCTTGGGACACCTCTGGTGGGGACACCCAGCAGTGAGGAGGCAGCAGCTCTTCTGGCACCGGCACTCTCTGTGTCCCTGCAGCCTGGGCAGGGAGGAAGCAGCAGGGCAGCTGGCAGCAGGGTCCTCCCCCGACTCCTACAGCTGCAGCCTGCTCCTTCTCCTTCCCTGCTGCTGGAGTTTCAGCACTGCTGTCTGCTTTACAGAGTCAGGGGCTGGAGGCAGAGGCAACACATGGGACTCCAATTGCAGGGAAGGAGAAGCAGCAGGCTGCAGCTGTAGGGGCGGAAAGAGGAGGAGCTCACCCGGCGGCCAGACACCCTGCTGCTTCCTCCCTCTCCGGGCTCGAGGAACACATGGAGATTTGGGGGGGCCCAATGTCCCAGGTTGCCCCCCCCCTTGTGCATGCCCCTGCCTTAAGGGAATAATATACATGAGTTTACCACCTCAAATGGAGTTACCCAGACACTTCAGTTTAAACAAACTGGATTAGATAAAACAATCAAACAAGTTTATTAACTACAAAAAGACAGATTTTAAGTGAGTACAAGCAATGAGGCATAAGATTCAGAAATGGTTACAGGAAAAATAAAGATAAAATGAATTCTAGTGCCTAATTTAACAATCTACATTAGATTTAAAGCACAGTTTTTCACCACATGCTTCCAACAACATTATTGACCAAACTCTTCAGGTCAGGATTCTTACCCCATAACCAACAGCAGCTTCTTTTTGTCTTCTCAGGTGCAAAGAGTGAGATGGACAGGGAGAGAGAGGAGGGGTTTCTTGGGGGTTTGCCCCTCTTTTTTATGGTTTCAGTCCCAATCTTGAAAACACATTTTCAGATGAGAATCAGGAGACAAAGAGTCTGTGTGGAAGGATGTTCTGTGTGGAAGGATGTTCCCTGTTCCGTTTTTTCCACCTGTGTACGCTTACGTGCAGGTTTCCTTTTCTTTCCTCCCTTTCCCCTTTCTGCTTAATGACTCTGTTTACCGCTTAAATCCAAATGAAGGCAAACACATATCCTTTGTTTGCCAGCTTCTGCTTGGGCAGAGCTGTGGGGCTTGGAACATGTGTTAATTGCCTCATACAGGGGAATCTTATAACTTCACATATAATGTTCCTAAGTATATTTCACCATGACAATACTGACCATCAAGGTATGCGTTTTCAAGTGATACCTCACAAGGCATGCTTTGTACAAAGATTAGGACAACAGGGTGCATTCTGTCACACAGGGATTTTGGCATGATGCTGTTTTGAAAGCTTCACCTAATGTTTGCTTTTAATGAGCATTCACGCAGAGCTAAGGGATTAATCTTTCAGCAGAAAATCTCAGCCTGATCACAGTGCATGTAGTAAACTTGCATGAAATGCCCCTTCAGGCAGTAATTAGGTGCAGATAGATTATTCTGGTAAACCTAAAAAAAAACCTCTTGTCTTCATTTTGCCTAAATGAAGAAGCTCAGTGTATACCAATATAAGCAGGGGCATGTGAGAGATAAATTCAGAGATCATAGAGCTCTTCTTTCCATTTTTATTGCGTGCCTCTCTCACAGTAGATAGTACTCACATGATATGCTAATATTGTCATCATCACACAACACCAGACTGTGCCCTCAGAGAAGAAAAACCAAAAGTGAAAGGTTACAGAGTAGCAGCTGTGTTAGTCTGTATTCGCAAAAAGAAAAGGAGTACTTGTGGCACCTTAGAGACTAACAAATTTATTTGAGCATAAGCTTTCGTGAGCTACAGCTCACTTCATCGGATGCATTCAGTGGCCACTGAATGCAACCGATGAAGTGAGCCACTGAATGCATCCGATGAAGTAAGCACTAGCTCACGAAAGCTTATGCTCAAATAAATTTGTTAGTCTCTAAGGTGCCACAAGTCCTCCTTTTCTTTTTGCAAAAGTGAAAGGTTTCTCTATTAATGCCTATAGGAGAGCTCACCTGAGAATAAAAAACAAAACTCCACTGTGTTTTGTGGTTTAGAGTATTTGAAAGTCTGTGAAAGAGCCAAGGAGATGTACAGTGGGGTGTGCCTGAGCCATGGAGTTTTCATTGGATCTGGGGAGCTAAACTCTAGAACTGAATAGAAGCTGGTCAGAGCCATGTGAGACTGGGGCCAAGAAAACACAAGGCAGCTGGATCTAGGCTGGCTTCCAAATGCAAAATAGTGGTGACTGCTGATTAAAACCATGTCCATATAGGATCCTTTGATTTCAGGGTTTTGCTATAGAATATTAATTAATTCTTTTTATTGGGCATGTTATTGCTATGAAAAGAAAACAAAAACAAAACTGATGCTGAGGAATAGCCAAACTGTATTGCATTGCTAATTAAGCAGAGTTACAGACTCTTAATTAGGGTGATGACTCCTCAGTATCCATTTATATGCCAGATGCATTCCTAAAATGAAGAATGTCAGTAACGTTGACCAAAAAATGCTGGAAAGGAGTCAGCGTTGTCAACAGTTTATCTTCAGGGGGAAGAAACATGCTGTTAGTCAAGTTATGACTTCCCAGAAGAGATGCATTGGCAGGGAAGAGATGAGAATTCTCCGCTGCCCAGCAGACAGTTAACTGCCCTCTCTGGGCACAAGGGTACCACTAGCACTGCCAGCAATGCTGAACACGCCAGAGGTTTGTCTGGTGAGATGGGGGCATTGCCACAGTGCCCTTCCCTACTAAACTGCATGCAACTGGAGCACTGGGCTTTCGAAAGAGTGAAGAAAGGGCCACCACTGAGCACAGCTCGCCTGGAGGCATTATGCCTGCTTCAGGCATGATGCTTCCAGTAACTGCCACTCAAGCTTTGCATCTTCTGCCTCCTACTTGTGCAGCTTCGGCTCTAGGAGCATTAATTGAGCCCTACATTAGTGATGATTCATGTCTAGGTGTCTTAACACTAATTCAACTCATTTGATTCATTTTCCTACTGCATCGTCCCTTAGTAGTTTCATGTAACATTAGCAGCAGCACGTTTGTGATAAGGATTATATTTAAACTGAAAACACCCTTTTAAGTCGAGTGACAGTCTGGAGACCAATGAACGGAATGAACAATGTTAGTAAGATAATGCCTGTGCAATGGGGTTTGCAGACACTCTTCAAGCAGAAAATGTGGCCATTGTAATGGGTCTTTGGGATACTATAGTGCAGGGAGCCAAAGAAAAATCCTAAAAAATACAGATAGATTGCAAATTTGTAAATGGTTCATATTTTTTAATGGTTTGGAATGTTTGGCTTGAATTCCCCTCTGCACAGGGCTGGCCTTACCATGAGGTGAACTGAGGCAGCTGCCTCAGGTGCCAGACTGTGTGTGTGTGTGCGGGGGCACCACTAGGACCCAGAGTGTAGAAAATTGTGTCTGCTGCTGGTGCATATGTATCCTCTCTGCTCTAGATGCACAGAGATGGTGGAGTGCTGTGCCAGAGGAAGGAGGGCACAAGAGACATAACTGGCAGGCAGGAGAAAAGGTGAGACGGAATAACAGAAAGCAGCAGGAGCTGCAGGGAGAGACAGGAGGAGCCTCTTATGTACCTCTCTAGAACCCCCAGGAGCCTGGACTGATTAACACCAGTTCTCAGGGAGCTTCCTGTTTCCTGCTGCTTCCCTGAACCCACTTGAGGAGAACAGACAGTCAACTGAAGTAGTAGGAGCCAGTTAGGCCCTTAAGACACTGGTATCTTCCCTCACTCAGGCCCTGCTATCAGCCTGCTTATTTGTCCCCTTCAATTAAGTGTTGAGAGCCACTGTAGCTGGCACAGAACAGTAATCATGAGTGAAAGAAGAAAACGCCCCTCTGGGACAGCATTCAGAAAAAGAAAGCAAACAAAGGAAGCTTTTCTATCTAAGCAGGAAGGAGCTCTGCTGAGATACATAGACACAGATGTTCACGGTGAGCCTTCCGGCCCCAGTGAGGATAGGAGTGGTGAGGAGATGCCTGATCTTCCAGTTAGTCAGAGTGCAGGTGAGCTGGCAGCTACTGCAGCATCCATATCTCCATCTCAAAAGGATGTAACCATGCACATTCCTGAAGAAAAGTGTAGATCAGAGAAGAGTGTGGTGAAGGCGCAAGAAACAGCTGCTGCTGAGTTTATTTCCTTAAGTCTAAATGATCCAGGACTGTGGACCCACTTGTGCAGCAGCCTGAGGGATTTCCTTGTACTGCATGGGCCACAGCAAGTGAAAAACTTCATGTTCCCCAAAGACAATGAAAATAGAAGTTTCCATCCAACACATTACTGGCGTGAAATCCCCAGTAGTGACAAAGTGGAGAGGCCATGGCTTATGTACTCAAAAACCCAGAATGCTGCATACTGTTTTTGTTGCAAACTCTTCCAGTCTAATGTTCCAGCCACATTGGGTTCTACAGGAACAAAGGACTGGAAAAATCTGGCTAGAAATCTGGCATGCCATGAGAAGGCAGCAAATCACCAGAGAGCATTCCATAGGGGGAAAGAGCTTGAGATGAGACTAAGGTTAAAGGCCACCACAGATGATCAGCATCAAGAGAAGATTGCATCAGAGTCTCTTTACTGGCAAAATGTTCTGAAAAGGCTCATTGCCGTTGTGAGAATGCTTGCTACCCAAAACCGAGCACTGCATGGCACTTCAGATCAGCTGTATGTGCCAAACAATGGAAACTTCCTTAAAATTGTGGAGCTAATGGCTGAGTTTGATGCTGTACTCCAGGAGCATCGAAGAAGAGTCACCACCCAAGAAATGTACACGCACCACTACCTTGGAAAAACAATTCAAAATGAGATCATACAGTTCCTGGCAACAAAAGTCAAACAGAAGATTGTGGCAGATCTGAAGTCAGTAAGATATTACTCTGTTATTCTGCACTGCACACCTGACATCAGGCATATGGAACAAATGACTTTAATGGTGCGTTTTGTAACAACAACAGAACCCAGTGGAAATGTCCCTGCAATGGTGACTGCCAGAGCATTTTCTAGAATGTATTGACATTGATGATACTACAGGAGCTGGTATGACAAAACGGCTTCTTAAAAAGCTGAAAGATACGAGAATTGTGATAGCTGACATGAGAGGTCAGGGCTACAATAATGGTGCCAACATGAGAGGAAAGAACAGAGGAGTGCAGACACAGATCCGAGCGTTAAACCCGTGAGCTTTTTTTGTCCCATGCAGTTCTCATTCATTGAACTCGGTAGTCAGTGATGCAACATCAGCTTCTGTATTTTTCTCTGCATCAACGCATCGATGGCAAATTTTGAAGCAACATCTGGGAACATCCTTTCTGACACTGAAACCACTGAGTGTCACACGATGGGAAAGTCGAGTGGAGGTGATAAAGCCTATCAAACACCAAATTGGGAAGATAGATGATGCCATAGTTGCCATTATGGAGGATAATGCTATGAGAGGAACTGTTCATGGGAGAACAGTGGCAGAGGGAAATGGAATCACTAGAAACATAGATAACTTCAAATTTCTGTGTGGCTTAGTGTTGTGGCATGACATACTGTTTGAAATAAATGTTGTAAGCAAGAGACTTCAAGGTGTTGACTTTAATATATCTGGAGCAATGAAACAACTAGACAAAGCAAAGTCATACCTATAGTTTTACCGGTCAGATGAGGGATTTCAAAACATTCTGAAGAGTGCACAGAAGTGGGCAGAGGAACTTCCCACTGAAGCTATTTTCCCACCCATTCAAGAATACCAGAGTCACAGAAGAAGAAGACATTTTGATTACGTGGCATGGGATAATCCCATAAGAGACCCCAACCAACAATTCAAAGTTGAATTATTTAACCAGGTGCTAGATTGTGCAATACAGTCAGTTGAACATTTCATGCAGCTCAAGGAACACAGCAGTATATTTGGGATGTTGTATGATATTCCAACACTCCTCACTACACCTGAAGAAGACCTACACCAGCAATGCAGGGCACTAGAGACAGTGTTGACACATGATGATGTGCGCGATATTGATGCAAGTGATTTAGGTGATGAACTGAAAGCCCTTTCAAGATACATTTCAGCAGGATCAACTCCAAAGGCTGTTCTGGAATATATGTGCACAAATAAGATCACCACCCTCTTTCCAAATGCTTTTGTTGCTCTGCGCATACTTCTAACACTTCCTGTAACAGTTGCCAGTAGAGAATGCAGCTTCTCCAAGCTGAAGTTAATAAAAACACATCTACGCTCCACAATGACACAGGAGAGGCCGGTCGGCCTTGCAACCATCTCAATAGAGCATGAGCTGGCCCAGACTGTGGACCTTCAGGAAGCAGTTCAAATCTTTGTAACCAAGAAGGTATGGAAAGCACCACTTTGATTATTCAAACAGATAAAAATGCCAGTGTTTACTATGCAGACAAGAAAAGTTACATTTGCTGTTCAGGCATTTGAAAGTTAAGTTTTACTTAAAATTTTTAAACAAGGCATTTAAAGTTGTTAGTTTTCCTTTATTGGGGTAGGTAGCAGAGCAGTACCATGAGAGGAGTAAAACAGGAAGAAGGCAGAATTGAGACCTTTCAAAGTTTTGGCCCAAGCAAGGGGGCATGGGGGGGTGTCATTTGAGCTCCCCGCCTCAGGTGCCAAAATGTTGTGGGCTGGCCCTGCCTCTGCATTATTTAGAATTTCCTATTTAAGGCCTCAATTCAGCAAAGGACTTCAGTAAATGCTTGAGTTCAATGAGGCTACCGACATTCTTAAAGTAAAGCACATACTAAAGGCATTTGCTGAACTGAGGCCTATGTCTTGTGGAAAATTAGCGGTTTTGTCAGAGGTGGTTGTCTATCTCATTCTGAGTGGCAACATGCTGGGAGATGAGAAGGACCAGGATTATAGGGGGAAAAAATTCCTGAGTTGTAATCTTGGCTGTGCCACTAACTTAATATGTGGCAGGAGGCAAGTTACTTTACACAGAAATCAATGGGGGTGTTTTCCAAGTCAGGAGAGAGGGATGGCTACACTTATTTGCTGTTTTGGATCCTCCCCCAAAGGACATTTTCAAACTCTGAAACAAATTGCTCCAATTTACAAGATGAACTTTATACTCAATAATCATGGGTTTGAAATGTATTTGCAAAAATATTATTCAAAACCTCAAAGAATGATTAAATGTCTTTAGTTGGAATGATTGTGTTCCCACAGTAACTCTACTCTTAACACATTTAACTAAACCCTAAAAATTTTCACATCAGAGCTGAGTTGGTTGATCTGGTTGAGGTCATTCTTGGTCTTTTCTTTTCTTTTTGTTTTGTTTCATCAGATGGAAGAAATGCTACAGAAAACATTATAGGCTTATTATTTGAAGGAAATTGTTAGCATGCTGAACACTTTCCAAACTCCACAAATTTCTTCAGAATGTCTTTCTTTTGAGGGTATTGCATTCAAAATGGGGAAGAACCATAAACACCCTTTGTTGGTATGGAATCCCATTCCATGATGTAATGGAATACTGATTAGGAAAGCAACGGTAGAGCAAATATTCTATACTGTATCTTGCTGTTCATGCTTACTTTTAGGCCCCTACCACACAACATCTTATGGCATAGCAAAAGGGGCACGGTGAGGCTATCCTTACCCTAGCTGGAACAGAGCAGTTAGCTCATGTTATAGAGATCTCCATCTGGAATGCTTACTCACACATAATGTGGAGGCTCTCCCATCTTGCACTTTCAGATGAGAGGCTGGAAGAAGAGTGGGGAGGACTGACTTATACCTGAATTCTGACTCCCTAAACAGGTGCACAATGATCATGGGACAGGAATAGAGTTTTTTCTGCTCTATAGCAGAAGAAACAGCAGTTACTCAACTGAAGCAGCTGGCAGCATACATGATGAGCAACAGTTCTGCCAGCTGCTCTGGTGAATGACTGCTCCTTCTGAAAGTATTCAGGAAGTCCCAGTTTGGGACACAGTTGGGGACACAGGACATTATTCTGGTTTCACTTACACCAGTGTAAATCAGATGCAAATCTACTAAAGTCAATGGAATTACATCAGGGTAAAATCGATCAGAATTAGCACTGTAATTTGTTATTTTTATTCCAGTAGTGCCTATGGACCCCAACCAAAATCAGGGCCCCCATTGTGCTAGTTGCTGTACAAACACATAATAAGAGGAAGACCCTGGTCTCAAGAATTTATAATCTGAACAGAAAAGACAGACAAATAGCGGGAGAAAGGAATTATTATCATCCCCATTTTACAGACGGGCAGGTGAGATATGTACAAATTAAATGAGTTGTCCTAGATAACTCAGGAAGCCTGAGGCAGAGCCGAAAATGGAACCCAGATCTCCTGAGTTCCAGACCTGCGCCTTAATCACAAGACTCCCCTTTCTAATTTTTATGCTTATTTGTTAAACAAATATTTATGCACCGAATGCCATTTTTATTTGATAGGACAAAGCCTTAAATAGAATTATCTGAATAATCATTGGTGTCCAGTTGAAACTGTGGTACCTCAACTCTTAGTCCTAAAACACATTATTGGACTGAGAAGCCTATGCATCGTTTCAGTGTTAGTTGCTCTAGTTTTGATAATGCACTATTTATTTATAATTATTCCCAGGATGCTGTCATGAATATTCTAATCTTGCGGTTCCTAGTTAGTGAGATGGTTATTTCAGATGAGGGAATGTAATTACCCTGCATTGTATTATTTATGATGATTCTTAGATTTGTAGATTTTAAGGCCAGAAGGGACCATTGTGGTCTTCTAGTCTGATTTTCTGTATAACACAGGATATAGAACTTCCCCAAAATAATTCCCGCAGCACATCTTTTAGACAAACATCCAAGCTTGACTTTAAAATTATCGGTGATGGAGAATCCATCACGACCCTTGGTAAATAGTTGTAATCATTAATGCCCCTCATGGTTTAAAATGTACACCTTGTTTCCAGTCTGAATTTGTCTAGCTTCAACTTCCAGCCACTGTTATACCTTTCTCTTCTAGTGTGAAGATACCAAGATGATGATGATGTAGTATTATTATGAATTGTTTGGCTTTCTAAGGCGCTCATCATTTAAGCATTTGGGAACCTAGTTCTGTATTGGAATTGAGCATAAAAATGTGTAGTAACAAATCATGCAAGGACCAAAGTAAAGGTTTTAATTTATCATATTTGTCCTGGCTAAAATGAAGTCCAGGGATACAAATCTTGCCCTAAACTAATATCTGTCAATGCAGATTTTATGAAAAGTAAAGGCAGGATATATGTCAGAATTCACATGACCACATTCACGCCATGAAAATTTCTGTTGCTATTTGTGGAACTTTGTCTTCAAAGAGCTAGAAAAGGGAAAATATCAATTTTGTTTATGCCACCAATCACAATATTTTAAAGTTATCAGTGATTTTTATCCATAGATTTTCTCAAAAACTTTTCGAAACTGGATAAGCATTATTAACCCACTTTTACACGTATGTGTAACTGGGACATAGAAAAGTGTCTTGCTGAAGGTTATACAGTGAGACAGTAGTAGAGGTAGAAACAGAGCCCAGGCCAGAACAGGATGTCCAGTGGAGCCACAGCTGCACCCTATCTACCAGAATTCCTCTTTTTGGGGAACAGAAATTAGTCTTAACAGATATCTTAACTATACAGGTGTAATGGTTTGTTTGTCATGTCTACACTGTGAAAAACAGATAGAGAAATACTTCTTTGTAAGTTCAGGAAGATCATTTTCCTTCCTGATTCCAAGCCACCACTCCTCATTTTAGCTACAATTAAGGCCAGACTCTGGATTGCTGCTATATGGCTCTGCAACTGGGAAAAGACAAAAGTTCCCTCCCACAGGAGATATCCAGAATCCCTTTGGGGAATGCAGTCCCTGCATGGGCTCAGCTGTCAGTAAGAGGGTAGGGGAGGTTGGATTGAAGACAGGGCCAGAGACTGTCCCTTATGCATTGTGGTGCAGGAGGTATGCAACACCCTCTCAAATGGTGGTGGAGTTACCACTGTCTGATGTAAGCGTCCTGCCTACTCCACATCTCCTGTGAGCAGAGTAGAATCTTACCCTTAGTTGTCTTAGTTGGATGGGGATGTCATTAGGTCAACTATAAAGCTGGAAGTATAGTAACAGTGTTCTGCTAATTTTTTCTTTTGATCATCTTTCATTAGCTAGTTTTCAACTGGTCCTGCCTTTGGTCACCTGAAAGAACTGCTGTGTTTTTTTCTCTTTTTCTAATGTCATGACAGAACACACAAATATCTGTGTGTATCATGCATGTGTTATCAGCACACTTTTGTATGCGAGTGAGACATGGATCTTGTACTCTCATCAGGAAAAGGGGCTCAACAGCTTTCATATGTGTTGCCTTTGTCAAATATTTGGAATCTCCTGGAGGGACAGAGTCACCAACACTGAAGTGCTCAAATGGCCCAGCATGCCCAGTTTGCAGATGTCTCCGCTGGCTTGGGCATTTGTGCCGAAAGAATGATGGGAATACCAAAGGACATCCTCTACAATGAATTGGCATCTCGAAAAAGACCCAAAGGATGCCCAAAATTCTGTTTCAAGGAGGTGCGTAAGCAAGACATCAAAGAAATGGACATGGATGTGGACAACTGGGAAGATCACATTCAAGACCACAGCCTTTGGAAACAAGAGCTTAACAAAGGTCTCCGGAATTATGAGAGTAAGCAGTCCAGATTAGCTGAGGAGAAAAGAGCTCGCAAAAGGCAGAGCCCAAAGGATTGAAAACATCACCTTTAAATGTGACAGATGTGGCAAAGATTGTCTCTCTTGAATGGGTCTCTTCAGCCATAAAACCAACTGAGTACATTCTTTACCTCAGGGGCACATACCCATGGTCTCTTGAGACTGAAGGATGCCTGCTACTACTACTAATGTCATGACATTGCTATGGGGTGTATAACAGGGGACACATTGCTTGTGGAGCCTCCTCCTGACCATCCATTGCATAGACAATCCAGGAAGTTTTTGGAAAGCGTAGGGGACAATTTCCTGGTGCAAGTGCTAGAGGAGCCAACTAGGGGGGGAGCTTTTCTTGACCTGCTGCTCACAAACCGGGAAGAATTAGTGGTGGAAGCAAAAGTGGATGGGAATCTGGGGGGCAGTGACCATGAGTTGGTTGAGTTCAGGATCCTGACGCAGGGAAGAAAGGTAAGCAGCAGGAAACGGACCCTGGACTTCAGGGAAGCAGACTTCGACTCCCTCAGGGAACGGATGGGTAGGATCCCCTGGGGGACTAACATGAAGGGGAAAGGAGTCCAAGAGAGCTGGCTGTATTTCAAGGAATCCCTGTGAGGTTACAGGGACAAACCATCCCGATGAGTCGAAAGAATAGTAAATATGGCAGGCGACCAGCTTGGCTTAACAGTGAAATCCTAGCGGATCTTAAACATAAAAAAGAAGCTTACAAGAAGTGGAAGGTTGGACATATGACCAGGGATGAGTATAAAAATATTGCTCGGGCATGTAGGAATGAAATCAGGAGGGCCAAATCGCACCTGGAGCTGCAGCTAGCAAGAGATGTCAAGAGTAACAAGAAGGGTTTCTTCAGGTATGTTGGCAACAAGAAGAAAGCCAAGGAAAGTGTGGGCCCCTTACTGAATGAGGGAGGCAACCTAGTGACAGAGGATGTGGAAAAAGCTAGCGTACTCAATGCTTTTTTTGCCTCTGTCTTCACGAACAAGGTCAGCTCCCAGACTGCTGCGCTGAGCATCACAGCATGGGGAGTAGATGGCCAGCCCTCAGTGGAGAAAGAGGTGGTTAGGGACTATTTAGAAAAGCTGGACGTGCACAAGTCCATGGGGCCGGACAAGTTGCATCCGAGAGTGCGGAAGGAATTGGCGGCTGTGATTGCAGAGCCCTTGGCCATTATCTTTGAAAACTCGTGGCGAACGGGGGAAGTCCCGGATGACTGGAAAAAGGCTAATGTAGTGCCAATCTTTAAAAAAGGGAAGAAGGAGGATCCTGGGAACTACAGGCCAGTCAGCCTCACCTCAGTCCCCGGAAAAATCATGGAGCAGGTCCTCAAAGAATCAATCCTGAAGCACTTACATGAGAGGAAAGTGATCAGGAACAGTCAGCATGGATTCACCAAGGGAAGGTCATGCCTGACTAATCTAATCGCCTTCTATGATGAGATTACTGGTTCTGTGGATGAAGGGAAAGCAGTGGATGTATTGTTTCTTGACTTTAGCAAAGCTTTTGACATGGTCTCCCACAGTATTCTTGTCAGCAAGTTAAAGAAGTATGGGCTGGATGAATGTACTATAAGGTGGGTAGAAAGTTGGCTAGATTGTCGGGCTCAATGGGTAGTGATCAATGGCTCCATGTCTAGTTGGCAGCCGGTGTCAAGTGGAGTGCCCCAGGGGTCGGTCCTGGGGCTGGTTTTGTTCAATATCTTCATAAATGATCTGGAGGATGGTGTGGATTGCACCCTCAGCAAATTTGCGGATGATACTAAACTAGGAGGAGTAGTAGATACGCTGGAGGGCAGGGATAGGATACAGAGGGACCTAGACAACTTGGAGGATTGGGCCAAAAGAAATCTGATGAGGTTCAATAAGGATAAGTGCAGGGTCCTGCACTTAGGACGGAAGAACCCAATGCACCGCTACAGACTAGGGACCGAATGGCTAGGCAGCAGTTCTGCAGAAAAGGACCTAGTGGTTACAGTGGACGAGAAGCTGGATATGAGTCAGCAGTGTGCCCTTGTTGCCAAGAAGGCCAATGGCATTTTGGGATGTATAAGTAGGGGCATAGCGAGCAGATCGAGGGACGTGATCGTTCCCCTCTATTCGACATTGGTGAGGCCTCATCTGGAGTACTGTGTCCAGTTTTGGGCCCCACACTACAAGAAGGATGTGGATAAATTGGAGAGAGTCCAGCGAAGGGCAACAAAAATGATTAGGGGTCTGGAACACATGACTTATGAGGAGAGGCTGAGGGAACTGGGATTGTTTAGTCTGCAGAAGAGAAGAATGAGGGGGGATTTGATAGCTACTTTCAACTACCTGAGAGGTGATTCCAGAGAGGATGGTTCTAGACTATTCTCAGTGGTAGAAGAGGACAGGACAAGGAGTAATGGTTTCAAGTTGCAGTGGGGGAGGTTTAGGTTGGATATTAGGAAAAACTTTTTCACTAAGAGGGTGGTGAAACACTGGAATGGGTTACCTAGGGAGGTGGTAGAATCTTCTTCCTTAGAAGTTTTTAAGGTCAGGCTTGACAAAGCCCTGGCTGGGATGATTTAATTGGGGATTGGTCCTGCTTTGAGCAGGGGGTTGGACTAGATGACCTCCTGAGGTCCCTTCCAACCCTGATATTCTATGATTCTATGATTCTATGATCCTGGGAATTAGTTCTGACTAGGTGTTGTGCCCTCCTCTGGCAGTGAGCCCTGGCAGTGTCTTCTGATGATGCCTCTTGCTCTAGGGACTGCAGCCTCCTCTTTGTGACTTGCCCCTCCAACCAGGTCACTATGTGAATCCCCTTTCTCAGGTATGTTACAAAGTCTTTCCAGAACAAATCGGGCAATCCACTGTCCTCTGCCTGATTAGTGCCAGATCCCCAGTGGCTGGTAGGGGAACCCGGGCCCTCCCTCTTCTCCAGGTTCCAGCTCAGGGGCCTTCTAATCACAGCCAAGGCCTGCACTGCTTTTCCTTGCTGCTTTTCCATGGAGCCTTCTCCTACCTTCCTGACTTCTGCTCTCTCTGGGTTTGCCAGCCTCCCAACTCCCTCCTCTCAGGAAGTAAGCATAGACTACCTTCTATAGTCCTGAACACACCCCCCTCCTCCCAGGAGTGACTGCAGCCTGCCTTCCAGCAGCCCCCTTCTGCTCTCAGGACCTTAGCTTTACACAGGCCCTAGCTGGGCCTCATTTAATCAACTCTCGACTCCTCCTCCTGGTGCAGCCCGGGGAGTTAATTGGGCTACCTGACTACCTTAACTCTTTCAAACCTTGTATGGGGTGGACACCCCATCACAGGATGGTACATGGACCTGGTATATGAAAGAACACTACCTTATATTTCTGTTTTTCCCCCTGAAGCCTGCTAAACGATCTGGATTAGTTTTTTTTTCTTTTAAGTATGGTGTTTTGGAGGTTAACTTTGGATTCTGAACCCTCCATTCTTTCATTAAATTATTCAATTATTCTGGAAAAAAAATATTTCTTCTTAACTCTTGCAATACTAAAATGTTTGAACAGCCTGCTCTGAAACATCTCAGAAACACCAAAGTATCCAAATCTTACCCACTGCTACTGCTTTCTAGCTCTAGCCCCTAATGCAGACTTGAGCTTTTCAATGTTTTCTGACCTCATTGAATAAATCAGTAATTAAATGGTCCAATTTAATTCTCACAGGAACTACTAATTCCTATAGACTGTAACGTCCAGATGTTGGATCTACATAAGAGAAGGTCACAGTAAAGGACTATTGTACAATACCGGCAAAAATTTAAAAAAACCAAAAGGTGAGATTTTTGAAAGCACCTAAGTGAATTAGGAGCACAAGTCCCATTGGTTTTTCAGTTGCACTTGTGCTTCTAAGTCACTTAGGCATTCTGAAAAATCCTGCCCAAAATGGTTCAGTAGACAGCATAATGAGGAAAATATTAGACTATGGAGCTGTTGCCTGATAGCATTTGTGATGACTGCTCGTGGCAACTGTTATCATCACAAGCCAGGCTACCCTTTCTTTAGCATGAAGCCATTATTCCCTTCCTATGTAAGAAAATTGAGTGGCAGAAATCATTATGTGTAATTCTGGATGTCTGTACTTCATATATGACAACAACCAGCTTCTGCTAAAAAAACCCCCAGAAGAAACAACATACAATAGATGGTACTTCTGTGAGATCATTCCAGAATTATATGATGCTTTTCACAAAAAGACATAGAATGTGATTTTCAGAACATTCTGTGTTAGTCTAAATCTCTCACTCAAATCAGTGGTAAAACTCCCTTTGACTTCTACTGAAGGAGGTAGGCCAATGCTCAGCTTTTCTGAAAATTCCAACCGCAGAGCTGTCTCTCTCTCTCTCTCTCTCTCTCTCTCTCTCTCTCTCTAGGATTGTACATAAAGATTTCTGGACCATAGTTTCCTAAAATAGAAAAGGAATAATGTCAAACTGAAGAAGTGTTATCAAGGCTCTGCTAATAACCATTTCCATAAGAAGCCATCACAGATAAGTACCATGTCATATTTCAGGGAGACAGATATTTAGAAAGAGACACACACATGTCTTGGGCTTTGAGTATCACTTATTGGTCCCAGAAAACTGAGGACTGTTTTTGTGGGATGTACCTATACCTTCACTAATTCTGATGAGACCATGCTCCTTGGAGAATGTATCGAGTCAGGAACTGTTGGGAAATGTTTGTATTCTGACACTGTGGATCAAGGTAGAGAATGGAATGTGTGACAGGAACTATAATCAGATAATTACTCCATGGAGTTTTGTTATTTGTTGTGGGGGGTTTTTAAAGGAAGATTAATTACTCCTTAATTATTGGATTTCATTGAATGTCCTGTTTTTCCGGTGTTGTTCAATAGATTTTAAGCTTAGTGGCAGAAACTCCCTAAGCACATTGTCATATTTCTGGGTAGTATTATCATCATATTTCTTATTTTGACTTCTGTTATGCTGGCTTTAAATATACAAAAAAATCAATAAAGTGAATGTTACACACTGAACAAAAGCTGACATAATCCTCTGTGATTACGAAAGAAATGCAAATTCAAACCTAATTACTTAGGCTGTGACCTCTTTGGGGCACAGACCATCTTTTTTGTTCTGTGTTTATACAACACCTAGCACAATAGGGGCCTGATCCATGACTGGGACTCTTAGGTGCTACCACAATACAATTAATAAATAGTGATGACCACATAATCAATATGCACAGAAATCTGTCTTGCAGCTCTTTATTTTTTAACCTGTTAGTTACTGCAAAAAATATCTCCCATAGCACATGGAATTGCCTGGGCACAGAAAAAGTGTTTTGTTCAAAGAGGTAGGCTTTTAAAGATCAGTTAATCTTTGAAAGGTCACTCGGTAAAAATGGCATCAAGGGGTTTCCTCTTTACTATCTCTCAATTACTTCCAGATTTTGTGTTGCTCGGTTTACAAGAAAAAGGAAGGTTTTTTTTGTAACTGCCAGCCCTGCAAACACATCCTGGGCTTTGAAAATCAAGAGGGATTCTTTCTAGCTTTGACATCCCCAGTTTTAGGTATTCTTCTGTTGGGATTTAGTTAATTCTGCTAATAATGTATGAACTGGTGGCTGTGCAGTGCTATCAGGAATAAACAGCAGTAAACACTTTCATTTTGTTACCGATGGCAGGAGCTATGACTGACACACACAGAGGATGCAGATCTGTCAGGTAATAGATTCCAGTTTTGCATAATCACTTTTTAGGATTATGATTGCTTTGTCCTAGTGCCATGCTTCTTCTGTTTGCATGAAAAATAACTTTATTTGCATTTTTTGTCCCAGTTGAAACAATGGAACGACTAAGGGCTAGATTTCAGAGTGGTAGCCATGCTAGTCTGTATCAGCAAAAATAATGAGAAATCCTTGTGGCACCTTACAGACTAACCAATTTATTTGGTCATAAGCTTTCGTGGGTTAGAACCCACTTCATAAGATGCATGGAGTGAAAATACAGGAGCAGGTATAAATACATGAAAGGATGGGGATTGCTTTATCAAGTGTGAGGTCAGTCTAATGAGACAAATCAATTAACCACAGGATACCAAGGGAAGGAAAATAACTTTTGAAGTGGTAAGAGAGTGGCCCATTACAGACAGTTGACAAGAAGGTGTGAGTACCAGTAGGGAGAAATTAGTATTGGGGAAATTAAGTTTAGATTTTGTAATGACCCAACCACTTCCAGTCTCTATTCAAACCTAATCTGATGGTATCCAGTTTTCAAATTAATTCCAGTTCTGCAGCTTCACATTGGAGTCTGTTTTTGAAGTTTTTTTGTTGAAGAATTGCCACTTTCAGGTCTCTTAGTGAGTGACCAGAGAGATTGAAGTGTTCTCCTACTGGTTTTTGAATGCTAGATTGTGACTGGTCCTTATAGAGGTGCATAGTGGGTAGGTGGGAGCCACTAGGAACTTTCCTTCCCACTTGCACTGCTTGCGTAAAATCCAGGCACAAATGCAGTAGCAGAGATCAAGAGCATGCAATGATGGGTCTCTCCATACTCTGCTATCTGTTTAGGGCACACAGTAAAGCAAATGTGGGAAGGAAATGGGGCTTTGACCCTATAGACACCCATACTGCCAGGCTGGAATGGAATCTTGTCTTCGGCTATCCCTCAATGAGAGGGTGGTGTCTGCCAAGGGGGTTCATTGGTGAGTTTTTAAGTGGCTGAGGAGCCCAATTCATGCCCTGCAGATTTTCCCAAAGAAGTGACAGGTGTAATCTTGGAGGAGACAGTTGTTGGCTGGACTGTGCCCTTTCTTTCCTCCTTTGTTGCTTCTCTATCATGAGCACATCTGTTCTCCTCAGAGTGAGCTGTGGCTTGGTGTATGGTGTGGCGCCACTGTGTTTTGTTCCGTGCCAAGTCATAGAATCATAGAATATCAGGGTTGGAAGGGACCCCAGAAGGTCATCTAGTCCAACCCC
Organism: Chelonia mydas; assembly: GCF_015237465.2. Taxonomy (NCBI): domain Eukaryota; kingdom Metazoa; phylum Chordata; order Testudines; family Cheloniidae; genus Chelonia; species Chelonia mydas. The sequence continues at coordinate 109,714,859 of NC_057852.1, forward strand.
CTGCTCGAAGCAGGACCAATTCCCAGTTAAATCATCCCAGCCAGGGCTTTGTCAAGCCTGACCTTAAAAACCTCTAAGGAAGGAGATTCTACCACCTCCCTAGGTAACGCATTCCAGTGTTTCACCACCCTCTTAGTGAAAAAGTTTTTCCTAATATCCAATCTAAACCTCCCCCATTGTCCCAAGTCCTCCCAGTTTGCTGGGTTGATGCCTCCCTTTTTAAGATGTCCTTTCAGTATGTCTTTGAAGCGCTTCCACTGTCCTCCGCAAGGCCTTCTTTCCTGACTTACCTGAGAGAAGAGTACTTGCTTTGGGAGGTGAGTGTCAGGCATACATACACAGTGGCCAGCCCAGCGGAGTTGGTGTTTCATGACCTGCGCTTCTACACTGCTGATGTTGGCCGCAGAGAGAACGCTGATGTTAGTGTATCTGTCTTCCCAGTTGATCCTGAGAATCCTCCTGAGGCAGTGCTGTTGGAATCACTCCAGCTGCTTGAGATGTTGGCTGTAGGTTACCCAGGTCTCACACCCATAGAGAAGGGTGGGGATGACAACTGCCTTGTAAACCAAGATTTTGGTGCCTGTTTGCAGATCCCTATCATTGAAGACTCATTTGAGTAGTCTTCCAAAAGATGTGCTGACACAGCAGATCCTGTATTCAATTTCTGTAGCAATGCTGGCTGTTTGGGAGAGGTGGCTGCCAAGGTATGGAAAATAGTACATGTTTTCCAGAGGGTTTCCGCTGATGGTGATTTGTGGAGTACAAAGAGTGTGGACATGCTTGCTTTGAATGTCAGGGAGCTCTGAAAGAATGTCTCTCAGAACTCCCCTGTAGTGGTGCAGCTCTCTGGCCCTGATCTAGTGAATCACATAGTGCATGCATAACTTTGAGCACAAGAGCAGTCAAACTGACTTCACTACTCATGTGTTTATATATTACACATGCTTAAATGCTTTGCTGGATCAGTGCTGGTATGAGATAATCCCAAAGATTAGCAGTCAGTTCAAATCAAACTCAGAGGGGAAGGACGATCTAGTGGTTACGGCAGTGGCCTAAGACTTGGTTCAAATTCCTTCTCCACCACAGACTTCCTATGTGACCCTGGGCAAGTTTATTTAGCCTCTTTGTGACTCACTTCCCCTCTTGTAAAATGGGAACAATAGTATTTCCCTACCTCACAAGGGAGTTGTGAAGATGTAAGGTTGTGAGGTGCACAGACGTACAGTAAAGGTGGCATATAAGTACATAGTATATAAATAGAATTATTTATACTGAGTGATGCACTGGTAAGGAATGCTTGCTTTCAGTTAATGTACCAATTTTATATCCTTTTCAGTGAAGAAAGAACTGTGTATTATTACAAATATCAACTTCTGTTAAGTTCCACGTGGCCAAAGGTTAAATTGTGAAATTACTGTAACCGCATCTGAAGTGCATTTAAACTAAAAAGTCACTGAATTTCTGCTGTCCTAAAAATAGGGTTTTAAGAATTTACTTAGATGTAACAGGATTTACAAAATGGTATTGTTTTTAATACCTGCTTTTCATTTTCCAGACATTCAGATATTGTTACTTTTGGTTTATTTGGAATAAATTAGAATAGATTGAAATCTTTTGTGCTTTTGGAAAACACTAGAATGTGCATACTGAAGATGTGGATTGTGTATGAGTCCTTTGTATCTCTCCTTCACTTTTCTTTCTCCTTTTTATTTTTAATGAGCGTAACATTTGGGGAAACCACAGAGCTATGACGCTAGCTTTGGATCTGCCTCCCTTCAACTTCTATCCAGTTGCCTATCTTTTTTCAGGAAGTCTGATACAGCTTCTGACACAGAGATCCAGGGGCACATCTGAGACCACAAGGTCCCAGCTGCACATGGCTCACTAAGCGTATGTCTACACTGCAGCTGGAAGAAAGCTTCCTAGGCCAGGTAGACAGACTTGTGCTAGTGGGGAACTCATGTTAGTGCACTAAAAATAGCAGTTTGGACATTGCAACACTGGTTGGAGGCACGAGCTGAACACCCAAGCTTGTAACCAAGAAGTAGGATGGGTCCAAGCTAGGGTGCTCGGCCGAGCCCCTATTGGTAATGCAATGACCACACATCTATTTTTAGTGTACTAGCATGAGCCTTATCACACAAGTCTGTCTACCTGGGCTGGGGAGGCTCACTCCCAGAAGCATTGTAGACATATCTGAAGAGAAACGGCAAGTTAACTAGAGGAAGTTATTCACGAATAGAGAGCCAAGTGGGGAGTTAGAAGGACCTAAAGAAATCCAAATGAACAAGCAGAATCAAGTGATCTAAAGCTTGGCCATATAGAGTCATTAATTTTTAAGGCCAGAAGGGACCATTAGATCATCTAGTCTGACCTCCACTATAATACAGGCCATAGAAATTCACATGCCCATTGATCTTTTCGTGAGAAAAATTTAGAAGCTTCCTGAAAATCTGAATTACTCTTCTGTATTTTGATTAAAAGCTATTTGTCTGCCACAGATATTTCCCAGATTTCATTCAAGGAAACACTTCACAATTGCATAAAGAAGTGGTCTATGGTAGTGCATGTCCTGCAGATGGGCACTAGTATGGCTATTTAGTGGTCCACTAATACGTATCTTGCATGCGTTGTGATAGCCAAATTCTTTCAGTCACCCTGGGCATATATTGTTGGTCAACAAACTAGTCACATTACCATACTAATATTACATCAAAATATTGCATTAATTAAAAATCCCTCTAAAGTCCAATGTTTTTGTCAATATGTTTCCCTATGGAACATAATTAATAATGCTTTAAAAAGGGAGTGCTGTAAGACTTAGTAATTAACCTATTCAATATGTCTAAATAGTCTAGATTTAGTTGTACAGGTATTTTACTAATTCTTCTGGACCAAATACTACAATCTGTAGAAGGGCTGGTCAACATTTTTTTTCCAGCAGGTTTTTCATTTTAAAAAAAAAAGGGGGGGGGGGAGCAATTGAAAACTAAACTTACCCAGAAGGGGTTTGTTTGTTTTTTGACTTTTCATTTCTCAACAATTTTTGAAATGAACTTACACATTTTTTAATTGGGAAAATTACCACTTTCTCTCAAGTGTTTTTACACCCCCCCCCATTTTTTCTCCCCCCACTGGTAAAGCAGAGCAAAGGAACAAATTAACAGGGAGAAAAACCCACTTTTCCCCTTACATATTTGAAAACACTTTCTCACACTCCTTAAGTTTATTCTACTGGAAACCCTTGTATACTCTATCACCAGCCTAGGAAAAAGCCCATCTCTCAGAAGGCCCTTCCCTCAGACTGTACCTTTATTCTTTAAAGAGAAAACTTAAACCATCAAAACAAAGCAATTCCTTTGCCCACCAAGGGCTACAGCCCCTAGGGTTTTTTCTCTTGCCTCCCTCAGTACTGAAAGGACAACACACCCTTTCCTAAATCTTCCTGCCTCAGGGCCTTCTACAGGAGCCCCTCTCCCTCCAAGAGCTCCTCCAAACTGAGCTATCTCAGCCCTTTTATAGGGATCATCTGACCCCTCCCAGCTGGGTCTGATAGTCAGACAGGGCTGGCTGGCCCCAGGCACACTGGCCCTTAAAGGGGTAGACCACCCTGTTACACCATTTGTTTATTGATTTTTTAAAAAAATATCCTTTCCAGTGGGGGAAATAATAAGTAAGGAGGGATAAGTAAAATAGTGAAAGGAGAAAAAGATGTGAAAGTCTGAAATGAAATATTTTGAAATTAAATGAAAAAAAATCAATTCATTTCCAAAAGTTTTGTTCTGAATATTTTCATTGAAATAGTTAAAAAAAAATCTAAAGCTTTTGCAGAAAATAAACCCCAACAATTCCAATGAGGTTCAGTCTTTAGTTAGTGCATACAGATCTGAAAATCTGCCTTCTCCTCCCTTCCAAAAGAATCCTAAGTACTGTAAATGTATCTCTTGAATAAGAGCCCGTAATGGCAGTTGGTAGGGTAACAAAAGTCTACAAATATTTGAAAGGTGGAGATACCTGGGGTGGAATGAAACACACTATTAAGGGTGTAACACATGGATATAACCAGGAGTAATGAGATTAAATTAAAGGAGTACTTGTGGCACTTTAGAGACTAACAAATTTGTTAGTCTCTAAAGTGCCACAAGTACACCTTTTCTTTTTACGGATACAGACTAACACGGCTGCTACTCTGAAACCTGAGATTAAATTAAGAAATGCAGAATGTCACAGGCAAAAGTTTCCTAACAGTCAAGGTATTAGATAATGAAACACGCTCTCAAGGAAAGCCCCATTGCTTGGGAAGTTGTTTCAGATAAAAACACAGAAAAGGTACCAAAGAGAGCAATTCCCCATTTACAAGGAGATGACCTAAGATATCTTTCCCAATTCTATCTTCAATGATTCTGTGATCCAAAGTGACTCACGGAGAGGGATGACTGCTGTCCTCACAGCCCTTTTACTGTCTGAAGCGTTTGTATGATTAATTCTGGAGACGGTTTGAAAATTCCTTGAACAAAGACCTCATCACCGTAAATCCCTGGGATTTTGCTGGACAAGGGCCAGATTTGATTTTTGGTCATTTTTCATGAACTCTGGGCTCTCTAGGATTGTTTTCACCAAATCCGCTTGCACCGCTAACAGTTCTCTGTTCTGTGCCACAATCAGCATGTTGTCTAAACAGACTGTTATCCTGAGCCCTGTCTCACAGAAGGCTGCTACCATGGAGCTGACAAGAGTCCAAATGGTAGGTTGGAGGACTGCCAAAGTTCTCCTTCCCAGCAAAACTTGGAGGACCCTTTGACATTCTTTCACCAGCAGGATAGTGAGACATCCTTCAGGTCTAATCTCACTATCCAATCATCCCGCATTGAGGTGTCTCTTAGGAGATGGATCCCTTCATCTTGCAATGTGTGTATTCATATAGTACCCAAGCATTCAGTTCTCTCAGATTTATCACAGATTTATGCTCCTTCCTCTGTTCTTTTGGACATCAGGAACAAATTGCTTGCAAACGTTGCTTGGTCTGGGGAAATTTTTACCATTGCCTTCTTTGTCACAAGAGACATCACTTTCTCTTGCATAAGACTTTTGTCTGTGTTTGAGAATATCATTGGATTTAACATAAAGGGAAGAGCTGGGGGTGAAGGATGTTGTCTTTAAAATCTATGTGGAAACTCCAGATCATTTGAATTCTCCTGAGATCCTGGGTTTTCTGGGCTCAGTTGTCCATGCAGAATCTGAATTTTCCTCCTGTCTTTTGAGGCCCAGACGCATTTCATAGCTACAGATAAATTTTGTGTACCCACCCGAAGGCTTAGACTGACATTGGTTCTTGACATACCAGGAGGAACGTCTGGCTTTTATATAGGAATGAAGGACTGTAGAATTGTCTAAACTGATTCTTCTATTCTTATCCCAGAGACTGAAAGAGCCATCCCATCCTCTCCTGGCTTGAGTGAAAGCCTTAGAATTAGATTGTTTGATGCAAAGGCATTCATCTGTTTGCAGGATGTTTGAGAAACTTGCCTGAGGCTCAGATGCTTTACTCACTAAGAGGTATCTTAGCAGGACCATTTGTTGGCATTTATTTGCTATATCTGTGTGAACTGATGGCTCATTTGTGCAACTTGCCTCACTTACGTGGGCTCTGAGACATCCTTTGCCATTTTGAATATAGGGACCATGATAGACCTTGAGCATCAGTAGCGTGTAGGACTTCAGGATGGAGTACAACTCCATTCTCAATTCTGCCTTATTCAAGAAGTCTGAATTTGCTACCGTATCCTCATTCATCACTTACACCTTCTGCCAGAGGTGGATAAGAGCATCTTATACCAACGCATCTTGGCAGGCGCCAATCTGGATATCTGAGGAGGCAGCGATATTGGGGCTGAACACTTTTCTCCTCATCATCAGTTAGACTCTGCTGGTTCCTGGAATGCAAATGGGGAATGATTTTTCCATCTCTCTCTTCCCCCGCCCCTCCAATTCCCCTTAGCAAGACACAGCTGTCAGCTTTTTTTCCATCTTGTTCATTGTAAAAGGGGGGGTGGGACTTGAATCTTCCACTGCCCACGGTTCAACTCTAATGTACCCTTTGCACCCCTAGTGACTCAGTTAGGGATTCCATTGACAGCAACAAATAAAAATTAAAAAATTATATGTGATTAAGCACCTAATTTGCATGTACAATAACCATAATTGCACACCTAAATCTATTTGTATTCACTGGTGACCAGTGATATGTCTGAAATTACCTAGCTAACTTTTTCAAAATCAGATCCCTGATGACTGAAGCCAGGTTAATCATTTATGATTTGCACATGAATTTGATAAGACATGAGGTTTTTTCTATATTAGTAAAGGTTCTTTTTGCTTTTGCTACTTTCAATTCCTGGTGACATTCTTGCTCATCCTGATATTCTTTATGACCCCTTTGGTGAGAAATAAATAAGATGCTCTTTGCTGTGATTTATGGAATTCCTGGTTTTCTGTTTTGTATCTGTCTGGTTTATAAGTACATCTGGGTTTTCAGATTTTTGCACAGATCTGAAGAAAATCTGATGATGTTGGAACTGCTCCACGACTCACTTCTCTGATCCATTGTTTGAACTTTCATTTTTATCAGACAGTTTCCATTCAATAAATCTACTGCATCAGCCATCTTCAACTCTGATTTTCTTGGACACGACCTTCATTCTTCAGTATTTTGCAACAAAAGGCTCAGAATAAGCTGGTTAAATGTGAGAAGTTTACCTAACGGAACTGATTATCTCAGAGGTCTGCTTTCTTAAACACAGCTGCAGACTCCCACCCTGTCTGGTTTGACAACAGCAGCAATGCAGACAGTGAACTTTCAATACCTGGTTTCCACATGTATGAAGATTCTGATCTCCACAGAGGCAGCATGATTGTTAACGTGGAGGCAATTTTAATTACTTTTGTATAGTTTTTAATTCTGTTGAACAGATCCACCTTTCTTTGGTGACATATATGTAATTTTAAAATAATAATTTTATAATCATAAGTGGATGCTATTTAAAGTTTTCATACCTATATCATCTATCACTTCCTCTGGCTATTCCTGCTATTAGTTATTGCCCTTTCCAAACTAGAATGACTACAGCTAGCTTGCAGTGATTAGAAATACTTTTATTCCTACTGAAAAAAAATGTACTAGCACCAGCCCTGGAGTTACTGACCGTTGCCTGAAATACAATTCAATTGACTTTCTGCTACACAGACTCAATCTGAAAAACAGTTTGTATAAAGTGATTCAACTGAAGGATAAGTTTAATTGAAGATGGCCCAAGGAGATGTAAATCACACCTCCCTATGCCAGTGTGGTCTCTTGCACCACAAGAGGAATCACCCCAAGGGCAGGGAGACAGTGTTTTTGCTGTTATCATCCCTCTGGATTTTGTGCTGTGTGTGAGTGTTGAGGAGGAGGGACTGCTTTATTTTATGGCTATATGAGTTCTGTTGGCAAAAGCTGCAGAAAGGATGTACTGAATCAGCATCTTCTTTGGTCACTTCCTGTTGCTTCCCCAGCTAATGCTACCCACAATTTGAGGAATGTTTGTCCACCATGGATGGCCCTTTTACTGGGGCTGCTTTCCACTGCCCTTCCAACTGCTTGCCACTGTCATACCTCATCTCCTTGCTCGGCTCGCCACCTCAAAGCCTCGTGTGAGGGCATGTGACCCTCAGTGTGCAAATTATTCCTGCCATAAGAATTTCCAGCATCATGATTTTAAGATAGTTTAACCCTTCACATTCAATTAATGAATCTGTCACACATGTTGACTGGCCTTTTAATTTAACATATTTTTCTGATGAAAATTTTACCTCACTTGAGTTCCACATACCACAATTTGTCTCTGTGAAAGGTATGAAGTTCCAACTGTAATTAAAATCTCATAGGTCACAAATGGTAGTTAAAATATCAAATCACAAATTCTGGCCTTACTCTAAGGCAATTTTCTACCACTAACAAAAGTGGTTTTTCATTTGTGAAACACTAGACCTATGAAATCTTGCTTTCTGGTCAGAGTATAGTATTGGAAAATTGACATCCAGTCTTGCCTTTTACTTTTAAAGTAAAAGCTTATTATGCTATATAAAAATTCAATGAAAAATACAAACCTCTCTGGAAAATTATCAAAATCTCTGTTTACAAAAAAAAAAAAAAAATCCATGGCCAATAAAATCAAAGCCCTCTGTCTGCTGAGATTCTGCTTGGACAGAAATGTGCTCCCTTTCTTTTTGTTTTTTTATGGTAAATAACACGTACAGCCTGCAATCTGACCAAAGAGAGCTGGTATTCCTGCTCTTTCAAGTGAATTTAAAAAAAACCCAACACTCTGTACATCCAAGTCACTTGATATGCACCTTATTTATATATTTAATAATTTATAGTGCATCCATTGCTGTGACATCTGACCACATTACATACAAAAACAATCATGAATAAATAAACAAAGTGGAGAGAAAAAAAGGGAGAAAGAGATGCCTTAGATAAAAGACTCACTTGGCCAAAGAGATGAGCCTCACATGATGCACTAAAGCTTAGCAAAATCACTCTCTGCCAGACTACTTGAGGGAAGTTGGTTTTATAGACAGGATCCCTACCCTGAGAGTGACCTTCCTTTAAATTGCTGAGAGTACATTTAAGGGCTATCAGCAGAAGCACCTCTGTTGGTCTCGTAGGGAGAGAGGCTATCCATAAGGCTGCAAGGTCCCAAACTATGTAAGGCTTTATATAGTAAAACCAACATCTTGAATTGCATCACCACATACTATGGGAAACAGAGCTCTAAAGAGGGATGTCAAGGAGAACTTTGTGATCTGGACAAAGAAGTGTGTTCCCAAATGGGGAAGTGCCAGAGAGAACTGGGGGCAGAAGGAGGGCAGAGAATTGAGGATGGAGTCCAGCAAAAGGGAGGAGAGAATAGGGGGCAAAAATTTAGGAATAGGGACCCTTGAAGAGGAATAGAATCGGGGAAAATAATGAGGGCAGCGAGAAGTTGAGGAGAGAAATATATGTGGAGTCAGGTTCTAGTGATTTTTATTATTATTATTTTCTATGACAATGAAGCAAAAAGCCCTGGTTAGGACCAAGTGCCGTACAAACAGAAAGGTAGATAAGGAACCTGCTCTGGATAGCTTGCTGTGTAAGCAGATAGATAGCACATGTGAGTGTGTGTGAGAGAAGATAGGAGAGCAGCCAGAGACAGTGGGATTAAAATGTATGAGTGCGTGTGTCTGGGGTGGGGGAAGGCAGTCCAGAGACAGTGTATGGATGAGCTCAAAGACAGAGTGGTAGGTGCACATGTATTTGTGACTGTATCACTGTACTCTCCAAGCATGGAGGTGCCAGTCTCTCCTTGCCTCAGGGTAATGAAAAGGAAAACAAGATAGCAGTGGTGAGGCATCACGAGGGAACAGCGCTCACATAATCCCTGGTAATGTGGGAAGGGTAAATGACTGAAGGTCCCTGAGAGAGAAAGAAGGATGCCTGTTTGCCCACTAGGCCCTTATTTTGGAATCTGCAACTGGTCTTCTCATGCAAACAGGTAAATTGATAGAGGTCTGTGACCAGAGCTGAAAAGAGTATTCCAGAGAAGGGCATATCATTTCTTTATACAATTAAATGATAATGCTTTCAAGTATTATTTTCTATATCATTCTTTACTCCTCCTAACATTTGGTTTGCTTGTCTGAACACCGCTGAACATTGAGGAGACATCTCCATTGGGCTGTCTACAATGATTCTCTGATCTTTTTCTAGAGGGGTTATACTAGCAATATGTTCATAAATAGTTCAAATTATTCCTCCCAGTGCCCATTATCTTACCTTTGTCAACACTGAATATCATCTGTCATGTTGCCAATTTGCCTAGCTTTGTTAGCTCTCCCTGAAGTTCCTCACAGTCCGCCTGAGCACTGCAAAGCAGCCAAAGCTCAAGTTTGAACCCCAAGTGACTATGTAATGCTTTGTTTGGGTGTAACCAATTTTGCTGTGGTATATACTGCATAGACAGAAACACGTATATTTAACCTTGTAATATTGTGCTGTAGTGGCAACTGAATATTTCTACAATCTACGTAGTAAGATTCCAGGAGTGTAGTTCAATGTGTCACTCTGAAGTCTAGGACATCTGTTGAGTCAGTGTGAAGTGATGAAAACAACTACAAGCATGGTTGAGATGGTTTTATTCAGAGTATCACCAGTTTCAGTCATCACTGAGAATCACTGGGAATCACTGTCCCCAGTTTTTAAGTTCTCAGCCATTTTGACTTTATGAATTATACCCATGCAACAGCACGAGCTTTCAGCTACAGTAAGGCAAAAAGAGTCCTAGACCGTTGGATATCAGAGATAATGCAACCCATCACCACCCTTACACTAAAGCTAATTTGCATGCAACATTTTCATTGGTTGTATGAAGGAAACTGCACAGATAGTGGATAACTTGCCCCCAACTGCCCTGCCACACCCATGTAATAGCATGGTTATTTAGTTATTAGTATCAGGTAAGCAAATACACCTATTTTATATGCTCAGTACCAGACCATGCCCTATGGCACAGCAAAGGAATCATTCCCACAAGAAAATAGCCAAACCATTGTATCTAGCATAACGAGGGTGAAATGCTGGCCCCACTGAAATGAATGGGAGTTTTGTCCATAATACTGAATATCTCCTTTTCCAAATTATCCACTAGTTATTTTATAATCGGCATTCAGAAAACTGTTGTGATGGTGTTCATGTCTGCTAAGTTACATGTACTTCTTGGGAGTCTCTAATGCTTGCCCTTCCTGATTTTCAAGCTAAAATAATTAAGCATGTCCAAACTAAAGATCTGAATCTGCTCTCATTGAAGTCCATGAAAATTTTGTCTGAGAGAGCAAAATTGATCTCTGTATTTAGATACACAGAAGTAAAGAATTTGGGGTATTAATCTGCAATATCTTATTCTTGTGTGACATCAGTGAGACTACGCACATGAGTAAGAACAACTCATGAGAGTAAGAGTCTTCAGGATAAGACCCTTAGTACAGAAAAAGAGATTAAAGAAGCTGTAAAATATGATGGTATAATAATGGCAATGGGAGATTGCAACTAGCTCAGCGTTAACATGCAGAATTTGAATGATCCAGGGACCAGTTTGAAGAAGCAATTTCTTAACACTATGGTTGAATGCTTTTTAGAGAGCTTAAATGTTGCATACGCCTTGTGCATAGGCCTCTTTACACAGGAATAAATTTCGATTTCAGTGGGTGCAAGATTGGGCCCTAAAATGGGAAAGTTGCTAATGTGGAGCCAAGTGAAATTGCTTAATTATACTGGTGAGTCTTGTCTCCGTTCCAAGGCAACAGATTGAGGATAGACCAGGGAAGCACATGTATAAAATGATACAGTTGAATCAGCATGGCTGGTGTATATTGAAATCGGGCTTCTTTAACCTGCCAGAGTTCTTTGAGAAAGTTAATAAAGGAGCAGATAAAGGTCACACAGTTATCATATTTTACCTGAATTTTCAACAGCTTTTCATAAGGTACCATCACTAAGAGACTACTAAGTAAAAGAAATAACCATGGAGTAAAGGCCAAAAGGGGATAAAAAGTGACTGAAAGCAAAGTTTGAGTGAATGGCTGTTCCTTAGAGTGGATAGAAGTTAATATTGATGTATTCCCTAATAGGACAGTACTGGACTATGTTACTGAAAATTGTTAGCAATGATCTGGGGGACAAAGCAGACTGACGGTGACAATTTCTGATGGCACCAAGGACCAAGTTCTGTGTTGATTTAACTCCATGAACCTTACAGTAACCCGTCTATCTATTGAAAATAAGTGGTTTGTAAGAAAATCCAGAAGGATATAAATGCAGCATAATGGAGGTAAGAATTTAGAAATAGGATAAATATTAGGCAAGACACACTGGCAAAATGGTGTAAGCCTTCTCATATACATTCATGTGCTTTCAACTTAGAGGATCTTCTAATATGAGGGAGATCAAAGTCAATGTGGCTAGAAGAGTGTACATTATGTTCAGCAGATAATTAACTAAAAATAATAAGAATAAGAATAAATAGTGAAAATCCCTGCTTAGTTAAAAAGCAAGTAAGCTTAGGATAGAAAGTGATAGAAAGTCATATCAACAGTGTAATGACATTTTATCAGTAATGACTCACCATCACTTGGAACACTCTCAGAAAATACAACAGTATTCTATACTAATGGCCTAAAGCACTGTAGTATTACTATTTTACAGATAGTGACTTTTTTTTTACAATTCTAAATACTTCATCTAAAAATGTTAAGCTCCAGAAAGGGATAACAATAATTGTTTTTAGTGTAACAGTCTCTAAATATGACACAAGATGGCCAACAAGAATGATTTAGTTTGGAACAGGGAAGAGTTAGAGGGGGCTTCATTGAAATATGAAACATTTTGAAAACTGATTAGTCCTTCCTTTTCTCTATGTCTATTATATGATTGTGAAATTGAATGGGAAGATCCTATGGAATCTGATGCTGGATACAATGCTGTTACCATGACAATGAAGGATGTAGATAATCAGAGAGAATGGAAAGTTGGTTAAAGCAGGCTGCGGCAAATAGGGTGACCAGACAGCAAATGTGAAATGTGAAAAATTGGGACGGGGGTAGGGGGTAATAGGAGCCTATATAAGAAAAAGACCCCAAAATCGGCACTATCCCTATAAAATCAGGACATCTGGTCACCCTAGCAGCAAACATGGCTGAGAGCAGAAGTAAAGCCTCAGGCTTCTCTGGTGACTGGACTAAATGAATTGTTTTTGCCATGTAAGGGGACAGTTGTACCCGCAATATACAGAACAACAGATGAAGATGCATGTTTATTTGCATAGGCTATGAAGGGGTGGCTTATTCATATTTCTAGCTCAAGGTTGGAGGTAAGATAAGCCAAAAGTTAAGACTTTTACTAAAGGAACAGTTAATTGTTATAAAGTCACATTACAAAATACACAAATAAAAATTACTGCTGAAGGTTTACATAATAGCTAAACTATACGAGAGAGAATTATATTGTAGGAAATGATTTAATTATTTTAAAGAAATCCAGCTCCGTCTAGTCAACCTGGAATGGTGTAATGACAGCCTTCAGAGGGATAGATCTTTAGAACCTCTGGCTGGAAGGATGGAGCAATATGATGTACCTGATCTAGCAGGATTTTTTTTTTAATTCAGATTTTGCATGATTCATGAGTCACAGAGTGGCCCAGAACCAATGTACAATAGAAGCACAAGATTTTATTTCTCTCTTTTTCAAAGTTGTGAGTGAATCCTTAGGAAAGGTACTAGTGTGAGAGTTTTGGGGAGTTAAGTCCTCTACTAATCAGTGGCCTGACCCAGATCCAGTGAACTTAATGGAAAAATTATCATTGACTCGAATGGACACTGGATCAGAATGAATATTGCACAGGAAGTAGCAAAAGACATGTTTACATGAAAATAGGAAAACCACTTAGGTCCCAAATCTCCCTTCAATTACACTTATTCACCATTACATTCCAGCCATACCTCCTGATGTTTTGATCTCACAGTGTCTCATAAGCTGAATAGTGTTGGGGCTGATCAATATGGGAGAACTTCAAGAAAAAGTTACCTACCATAGGAAGTGATGTTAAGGAATTCAGTAGATGGTACACTCCCATATACAATACTTCTCTACAGTCTGTCCTTAGTGACTCAGGGCTCCAGCATGTAGTAAGGCGAACTTTCATACTGGAGGGCCTCTCATGAACTGACTAATAACGCTATTTTTCAGAAAAGTAAAACTATGTCTTTGTAATAAACACTCTATAGCACTTTTCTCCAAAGATAGGCTTTTAGCCCCCATATTCTGACTAATTCTAATATGAATAATGAATAATTAATCTGGGACCAACCAAATATTCCTATCTAGCTTCTTCATTATTAATTTTTTTTAAATTGCTATTATGTTTTTACATAAAATAGAAGTAAGGCTAAATCAAGTATCAACAGTGAACAGACAACTTGCTCTGAAATATGTTTACCTCTCCATTATATTTCTAATGGACCATTCACTGTTGTATGTAGTGGCTAACTAAGGCAAACAATATACTTTCAATTGGATGTAGTATTTGTCTTCACTTCCGACCCTTCATAGATCTGCAGTGTGCTGTTAAACACTGTTGCACTTTTCCCTGCAAAGGGCTGCATGTCAGTGTTGAGTGAAGTGATACTAATAACAGAGTTTCAGCCTGAGAGGTTCTGGAGCAACTGTTGAGCACTAGTGTCAAGCTCTTTGAGATCTACTGATGCAAAGAATGTAAGAACTAGATATTATTAATTATTATTATTATAGGTGTGAACCTGAAAACATTGACATATTTGGTTAACCTCTAGCAGGTGAATTGTCCCATTGAAATCATTGGGACTACTCATCTGCGTAAAGTTAAGCACATATGTAAGTGTTTGCAGGATCAAAGCCATAGGTTGCATTTCATTTGGTATTTTTAATGTGCTTTGGGGTCCTTCATAATGAAAGTTTTCACACAAATGCATTGTAAGACGACATAAAAATTGTGAAAATATTTTGGCATAACTAAATATATTAATTGATATTATCAGGTGTTGTTTTAATGACCACAACTCCAGATCTCCAGGAGGCCACTAATGTAATTGCCTAGTCAGTTTATAACTTGTTTTTGGATAGATGTGTACGATAGACTTAGGCCTGTGATCACATCCAAGCGTATTGGGTAACCTCTCAGGTGGAACAGATGTTGTGGACTCATGGGCAGTGAGGTGTTTAGCGTCAAAAGTGTTATCTGATTTCTAAAATTATCTCTACATTCTGCAGTAGTTCAGCAAATCTCTTTTCACCATAAATAGCTCCCCTGTGCCAGTTAAAAAGGCCATGGCATTCATTTCATTTCATGGAGCATGAGCAGCTTGTTACTTGGATGGCATAGAAGTTATCCCCATGTATCAATTTCTTTTTTCCAATTATAAAATAGTTTGATATTTCTGAGAAATGATCTTTTTTATGCTTTTTTCAAATGTCTTTGGAAATGGACTGGATAAACTTTTTCCTGGAAAAAGATTTAGAAATGTTTACCATTAATCTCATAACTACTGCAATTCATTCTCATCAGTAAAATATTCTTGCTTAATTTATTATATTTCTGCATGAACACGCTGCTCTGAGCGCCTGATGTTGTAGATCCAGCGCACTCATTTTGCTGGATTCTGCAAGCGTTTGTACTGATTGTCCACTGCCTCAGCCCTTGAGTATTCACATAGGTTCTGCTCCTAAGCACATCGAAGTCATGCATTCCCATTGGCTTCTATAGGCTTTGGATCAGGCCCTTACCATGTATACAGAGTGAGCACGAAGTGGGCAAAATGCTACTGAATCAGAGTGGTAATGTTTTTACATCCACTTTGTTCAAGTTAAAATGACCACACAAGGTGCGATGCAATGGAGAATCAGGCCCATTTAATTTAATAGGAGGATTGCTTCGGTAGGATGGGGCCCTAAATGTTTTTTCTTTATGACTGACAGCGTATCCTTCAGTCACAGGCAATCAGTGTACACAAAGTGGTAAAATGTTTGATTTTATGCAATTTCACGTCTTTCCATTTTTTAACTGCCAACAATTTGTGTCTTTATCCCCGTTTTGAACAGAAATCTAACAGGCATCTCCGAGTCTGACACTTACAAATGAAAAAACTAGACAAATGGTTACAGAGCTAAGGAAACTGAACCCAGACATCGCATAGCAGAGACCTGCTTTCAGATCTATGAAAGAAGTAGCAGTCATGACAGATTAAAGCAGTCATGCCAACGTGTAAAAAAAATACACAGGCACAACAATAGCTACTTGACAAAGTACATTCCTCTGGTGACCTTCTGCTTTTGTTGCTGCTGCTGCTAATAGTGAAAAACAAAAGACTTAGCAAACTTTTTTATAGAACCGTGAACATAAATCTAACATCTAAGAGCTCTTAGCTTGAAAAATTGCTGGATAAGGTATTGAAACAAGCCTTTCTAAATCTAGTCAGCTGCTATTTACTAGTAGCCATATTTGCAGAAAACAGTTATGCTGCTAAGAGGAATAAAAGGTTTTAAGGGGGTTACTGACCTGTAGCTGGCGGGGGCCAGCAGACCTCACATAGTAACAGTATGTCATGCCTTATTTATATAACAGACCTGCTCCCTCACCCACCATTTTATACTTGATGTCCCTTGTCCCAGAGAATATCAGTAAAATAGATATTGTCACAAACATATTACCTACCAGGTTAGCATAACTGCTGCTATGCTGCTCACTGTGGCCACTTAGAATTTGACAGTGTCTGCAATAATTGAATTTATATCCTCCTACTCTGAAAGCACATGCCATATTAGAGCTAATGAAAAATCATTCCATTTATTATTATTTGTATTACAATGCTTAAGGACCCAGCCAAGTTTCTGCTAAGCTGTGGACAATAATATTAAATGATAATAATAATTAATAATTTTAACAAACACTTATACTGGTGAAAAGCTCTATATATCCTGAAGTGCTTTACAAAGGAGGTCAGTATCTTAATCCCATTTTACAGATGGGGAAACTGAGGCACAGAGAGGGGAAGTGACTTGCCCAAGGTCACCCAGCCAGCCAGAGTCAGAGCTAGGATCCAGGTCTCCTGAGTTCTAGTCCAGTGCTCTGTCCACCAGGCCATGCTGCCTTTCCTCACATAGTGCACAAAAATGTTGAGAAGCAGCCCCATAGAATCATAGGACTGGGAGGGACCTCACGAGGTCTTCGAGTCCAGCCCCCTGCACTCATGGCAGGGCTAAGTATTACCCAGACCATACGTGACAGGTGTTTGTCTTACCTGTTCTTAAAAACCTCCAATGATGAAGATTCCACAACCTCCCTGAGCAATTTATTCCTTAACCACGCTGACAGTTAGGAAGTTTTTTCTAATGTCCCGACCTAAACCGCCCTTGCTGCAATTTAAGCCCATTGGTTCTTGTCCTATCCTCAGAGGTTTAAGAAGAACAATTTTTCTCCCTCCTCCTTGTAACAACCTTTTGTGTACTTTATGTACCATACCACAGAACTTACACTCTAAATAAATCTATGCTAGCAAACTCAATAAAATCTTACAATCTAAATAAAATCTACATTAACTGTTATCAATAAAGGACCCATGACACATCGTTGAACAGTTTTGATTCTAAGCAGAGTACTTCCTGGTAGGTTCTGAGATAAATACCGTGAGTTTTGTTAACTTACTGGCTAATTAAAAGGTTCTGATTCCCTTTCGTTTTTCCTAGCCCTCCATCCCTTTAGAGCGGTGCCCAGCTGCTGAAAGAAAGAGTTCTGCTTGTTTAGTTTCTTATAATCTGTATAATAAAACTCGAAGACTATTCCTGGCCTTGCCCAGGTCCAAGAACTCACCTGAAACTACCTGTAGCTTTGTGTAACCTGGGCCTGTTTGGATAGTCACTGAGGTCCAGACAGTTGCACAAAGGAGAGTTGGAAGACAGGGTGACCCAGTAAACCAGGACACAGAAGGTCCTGGGCCTGTGCAAGTCACTGAAGTGGAGCACCTAAGAGGTGGAGCCAGCCATGCTGGTGGTCTGGAGCAGTGGAGCCTACCAGCTCTGTGTCAGCAGACTGGAGAAGAGCAGCATTTCACAGATGAGAGGAGGCCACGGATTCTAACCCTGTCAATGTTGACTAGCTGCCAGCTGTTGCAGGACTGTGGTGGAGCTATCTGTATGCATAGGTTTAGGGTGCACTCAGCCACTCTCCTACATTCTCTTCTATAGGAAGACAGGAGAGGTGAAGCACACTAAGCCAAAAGGAGCAGCAGTCAGGGAGTCTGCTTGGGGTGGGAGGACTTCGGTTTGCTGCACAACAGTGTGATTGGAAGTGAAGAGAGCATGTGGAAAGGTGTGTCAATGAGTCTCTTTCCCAATGTGAGTAGCAAACAGGGATGGGGGAGGTTAAACTGACTTTTAAATGTAATCATGTTCCTTGTACATAAAGTTTTATTGCAAGGGTTGTGTTTATGGGCCTAGTGAGAAAGGTTGGTTAAATGGGAGGTTAATAAAGGGACAGCATGTGGTTTCTGGTCTAGGTGGAGAGAAGTTATAAGATGGAATGGGCAAAAAGTTTGAATGTAGGCCAAATGTGGAGGGAAGAAACCTTACAGGGATACAGGTCCATATTGGAGCATCATATTCCTTATTTAATATGGGGAAGTTGTTTGTGGTTGGGATAATTTATGGTAGCCCTGATCTTTCTTCTCTTTGGGTCAAAATGTCCCATGGAGCATGCAAGATGCATGCAAGGAAGCAGAAAGAGTGTATGATCATATTGCTCAGGGCTATACCGAAAGCTTGCTGCATCATCAGGGCTAGTAAATTCCTTTCCACGCATTGCAGTTTTAGGCCTGAATATCCCATTGGATGCAACTCCCCATTCGAGTCAGTGTGACATCAATGTACACCGTGATTTGAAGCTGTCACAGTTTGCCATAGTCTAGAAAAGGGAAAGTAAGTTATGATACTATGGAAGGCCAGTGTAATAGCTCAGGTGTGCTTAAAGTTCTGTACTCAGCCTCAGATATTCCAAGAGAGGAATCTCTTCCCCAGCCAGGAGACAAAAGACTCCGACACGCCAAAGTGCCTGTGACATGGGACTTGACTATGATCTCACTTACACTGGTGTAACTCAGCAGTACTATCATTACAGTCAATGGAATTCAGCTGGTGTAAAACCACTGGGATATCAGACTCAGGATCAATGTGACTTGGCTGTTGCACCAAAACCAGGACTCAGTCTGAACAGAGGGGATCAAGCATCTAGGAGTTTAAGAGCCAGCATCATTAAGAGGCCTGGCATGTGTACTTCTGTGAGTACTGAGGATCAGATCTAAATAAAGTGATTCCTGAGAATTTATTAACTCATTCAGGATTCTTATTCAGGGGTTAAGACCCCTGCCCTGGCCTTATTAGGAACCTTACAGTATCCAAAACCTAGTTTACTGGAACTAGCAATAGGGAGGGAATGAGTGGTGTCCATTCACACACCACCCTAATCAGGCTGACCAGCCTGGACTTAACTAATTACAACAGTCTCTGCACATCTCTAAAATGCACATTGGTCTCTGCCAGAAAAACTTCATCTACTTGTATCTGTGCCACTTTTCCCCCTCTGTTGACTTAACATTTCCTGAAATACCGTCCTTTCTGACCTGGTACTCCAGGAAATGCCTGTTTAGCACGGCAAATTATCATTTCCAGTGCTGCATCAGCATTTCTGGCAAATATCACTTTTCGGCAGAGATCCGTTATTTTTATGGGAATTTAGAAGTGCAGCTTTATTACAAAACATAATGACAGGATGCCCTCAAGTGGCAAAATACAAACTCCACCCAGCAAAATTTAAGTGGTTTATTACATAACCATTTTCTACTAGAAGAGACATTTCCCAGATGAACTAGTCCAGATATGGAAGAGGTAATATAATGTAAGGTTTGCAGGACAGCAGTCCTAAGAATGAGGCATCCCCAACCATCATATGCTGCCCAGCCCTTTGCCTAGAGGAATAGCTTGGTCTCACTGTTACACTATCCATGTGCAGTGGACATAACCTCTTTTTTCACAAGACTGATAAAAACATCACATACCTGCCAACTCTCTCTGACAAAATACCAGTAGATTGCAAATTTGTAATTACTTGTCATATATTTGCATAAATCCAGGCATTAGCCATCAACAGCTTGTACGTTCCCATTTCAAAGTTATTCTGTAACAAACACCTGCGAGGAAAAATAAAAGCATGCATTCATGGAGGGCCTAGAATATTTCGATAGGTGCCTTAGATGGTATATAAAGCCAACAAGTAAATAAATAATAATTTAAAAGAATCCATACCAATAATAATTAGCACAAAAACTACTTTCTGAAATCTACCTACAATGTCCTGCAACAGAAAAAACAGTTATTTGCTCTAGTTTCCCTATAGAAAGGTCCCCAAACCTTTAGTTAATCCAGAAAAACAGAAAGTTTGACAATCCTAGTTTCCTCTTCCCACTTCCCCAAAAGGAATTATTGTGAGTAATAATATTACCAATTTGGATATACAGTTGTCTGCTTATGTGCCAGATGGAAGTTACATGTACTGAAGCAATGCTAAAGCATATGAGGTTGGAATACTCACTGGTACCTCAAATACTATAGTGAAGAGCATCGTATAAGAACTGACATAGAATAGAGTACAATAGACTAGATTGGAATATTGGGATTTTGGGGGGTTACTATCCTTTTTAAAACACTACTCTCTAATCACATAGATATACTTAATCTGAAACAAGTGACTATAGATTGGCAAATAAGTGACAGGTGGCAAGACTAATACTAGGCTGTTCCTCCTTAAAGTCAGTGTTTTATATTATGTCTGAGGTCTGACTGCACCAGGTCAGCAGGAAGTCAGTAACATTCTTAAAAGTTTTTGTTCCTATTAAACTCATAAGTATTTCCATATATATATTGTAAGCATGTAATTCTACATAGATTAATGTGGCTAGTTTGACATCAGCCGTGCTGCTTGAGGAGAAAAAGCTCATCCTGCACTAAGATACAGTATTTTTTGCTCTTCTTCTGGGACACTGAAGGCTACAATATTTCCCAAAATATTCATGCATCCAGTGGGTATTCACCCATGAAAGCTTATGCTCCAACACATCTGTTAGTCTATAAAGTGCCACAGGACTCTTTGCCGCTTTTACAGATCCAGACTAACACGGCTACCCCTCTGATACTTCCCAAAGTACCACACTCAAAATTTTGCAGGAGAGTGAGGAGGTAACAAGGGGTGTAAGTCTTATTTGCATCTATGAGAGTATATGGAAGCTGTGCAAATGCATTCATGGTAGAGCTGGAAATGATGCTGGAATAACCCCTGTACTGCACAACATTTATTTCCCTGTCTCCCTTGTTCAGGCAGCTATGTGCCCACATGATGTAGGCCTTGCCCTCTTACTCTCCCTTTCTGACTGCCTGGGTCAGCCTTTATATAAAAGAGCTCAAGTTCCACCTACAAAGCCGTCGCTATGTCTTTATTTTCAAGGCAGACACTTTTATATCAGAGTACTTTCATCACAGTGGCACCCATACCAAAGCCTCAATACTGTAGTTAAGGGTCTGTTCTTTGGCATTTCTGTTCTAAAGCACTATTGTATGAGGTTGCTCAGCAGCTAAAATTCCCTCCATGCTGAGACTTGGCATAGAAGTGCTCAGCTCAAAAGCAATTTAATTTTTTTAAATTTTGTTTTTAACTCCCCATTGCTCCTTTAGAAGGTAGGAAGGTGCAAAACAATAACCCTTGTCTGACTGACTGATTACAGATTCTGTTATATGAAGAGGAGCGAGTGATTTTTTTTATAATGAAATGTTACATGCTGTTCATCAGTAATGCAGATTAGGTATGTTTTCTTGCATGATTTGAAATCCCTGAATTATTCAATGAGAAAGAAATAAAATCACCTTATTTTGACTCTTCTGAATGCATACACCATATGCTGTGGCAGGGGACAGACTTCTATAATTAATAAGTCTTAGACACTATGGTGATGGATGCTTTGGAATAGTCAGACACACAGAAAGGAATAGGTAAGTATCAAAATTTCAGGGACCAGGTGTTTCAGGAGATAAAATGATCACTGCTTGGATTAGAAAGGAACCCTCCTCTTCTCCCACCCCCATGATCTAACATAGCACATCTGGCAAGGTTCGTTCAGAGGGCTTTTTGCCTTACTCTGAAGCCTTTGGTATGGGCCACTCACAAGAACAGGGTGCTAGACTAGATAGATCATTGCTCTGTTCTTATGAGTTTAAGAATGGAAAGGGTGCCTGGCAGGCCTAAATAGATTAGAGTCACTACTTCAAATTATATCATTCCTAATTTAGAGAAGGCAAAAAAACTCTTCAACATATTACACAGGCACATTTATTCACCATACATATGTATTAGCAGCAAGAGCAACACCCACTGACATTACTAGAAATTTAAAAAAAATAATTGAATTATGCAGTGGATAGTTTAGCTCCTATAATCAAGGCCTGGAATTTTTTGCCTTTTGAGTTGCTGGAAGATTACATTATAGAAGGATTCAAGACAAAGGCATGGTCTCTGACGGCGAATGGTAAGTCTGTGTTTATATAGGATTAGATGATTTAACTTTAGTGAATAGTCCCATGCTGTGGATAGTGTGGAGTTGCAGTGTCTCAGCAAGAACTGGGAATGCATTGCCTCTGATACCTCCTACGAGCACTGGAAGATCTCTCCTGCTTATAAGGGGAACAGCATGGGAAACCATTTCTGCCAAACTGTTTGGAATGGGAAATGACCCCAACTCTTCCTTGCCTCTTTTGGCCACTGCAATTTGGCCTGAAACATGGGGTTGAAAAGGAGCTTACTGAGGAAGTATTGGTCAAGACTTTCAGGTGGTTTTTTTCCTTGCTCTGGAGCATCAAGTGACAAATACATATGCCATGCATGCTGCACTGTGCTACACACAAATGTTAAATCGTCAATAATGTTTGAGCTGGGGGATCCTTTCAGATCAGCTCAGCCTAACAGCATAGTTAATATACTTCCTTCTCTAATTTATGCAAATTAGAGAAGGAAGTATAGGTGGGCCTTAGTCCTTGTCATCTTCTTCTTCTTTTCAATAATTGATTATTACCAATATAAGGCTGAGGGTACAGGGTCTAGTAGACTGAGCTACAAACGGGTGCAGAAAACCCTAATCAGGGCTCTGAAGTAGACTCCTTACATTTCCCCATCTGTAAAAGGTGGATAATACTAATCTTACCTATCTTCCATGATGGGTTGTGATTTTTGGTGGTTTTTTTACCCTACTTTAAAGATATGAAGTGCTCAGTATAATTTATTGTCAAAGGTATTTGTGCATGATTTTTTTTCTCCTCTTTAATATTCTGCCTTTTCCTTTGTCTTATAGTTCGAAGGAGTCTATTGCTGTTGTAAAAACCATTAGGGAGGCCTTTAGGGTGGCCTTGGGGGGGGGGGCACATCCTCTGTAGATATATTTCGTGAAGGACACAGTCTTTTGGCACTGGGGGACCCTTTCAGAGGGTACAGCATGGGATCCTCCAGTACCAGCCTCTTACCACCAGAGACATGGTTCTGCCTCTTTGGAATATCTAGCAGTAGTGGAAGTACTAATGCCCCCACAGAATGCTAGTGGTATTCTGGCTCTCTCATGTGCAATTCTGCACAGGCTAGGAAGGGCTCCCGGCGGCTGCTACTGGCCATTCCTTGAGCAACCATAAAACAGGGCCCAGAATCTGGTCCTATATATATTTGCATGATCACAGTCAATTCCATGGTTACGCATTTTACTGCAGGATCAAGCAGAGAACTAGGTTTGGGGAGAGGAGGGAAACTCCAGTTCAAAATTAACCGTCTGCAAAAACAACAAAGGAAACCTTGCTGAATACTTTGTGCACAAATATTATCATCCTCCCAGATTATTCTAATGTGATAATTCCCTCCCACTTTTTAACAAAATATTGAAAATATATAAAGTAATTAGACTACATTATAGACTAATTACCCCAAATGGTAATTTTCCAGTCACAGCTACTGTATTTTCCATAGCTATACCATCACAAAAAGCCTCTTAAATCAGTAAGCTTCTGTTGGAAACATTGACACAATCTTAACCTTATCTATTTAATTAAAGATCTTTCTTTGTGTGTGTGTTTGTGTGTATAAGGGAAACATGAAGTACTTATTTTACAGAGAATTATTTCTGAATTATGGAGCTCAAAAGTTCTTCCTCACACAGCGGTTTTTTATGAGGTCCTTAATTATGTGGCTAATTCAGATGATGGATGTATACTGATTAAAACCATATGGCTTGGTCTCTTGATCTTTAAAAATTTAAATTGTCCCACTGACTCTCTCTTTTTCAACTGTGAAATCAGTGTAATCACTTCTTCTTTCAAAAGAATGCTCCATATTTTGCTTTAATGGTTGGACACTATTTCTTGCCGTGCAAGTCTTAGAGTGTGATGAGAGACATTATCAGATTTTAAAAGGGCCAAAGGGCACTTTGATTTAAATATCCAAGGTCCCAAGGGAAGAAGTGATCAATAAATGCATCCCTGTACAGCAGCACAGGACTAGCTTAGTACATACAGCTGAAAAACAATCATGAAAATTTGAAAAAGATAAATTATATTGGATCAGTCACTTGGCTAGAAATATCAAAATTCAACTGCTGTAATGTAGAAAGCAGAGGGGGAAAATAATCATGTGGGTGATGTGATGAGGTTGGTCTTTTAAAACGTTGACATTGGTGTTGTGTCAATAAAATCTCACTCTTACCTTATAAAAATGCCATAGATGGAATTCATAGGGCTAGGTTCTGACCTCAGAATAAATCTGGAGTGTCTCCACTGATGTCAGTTTACACCCATATGAGATTTTTCTCTTTCTACTAAAGCAGAGGTTGCTTACAGTTGATCTGATAGGGAAAGCTATGTTTCTTTGCATTTTAGAGACAGAAAACAGAAGGTTATACATATGCCTGTATATCTAGTATCTGACACTATGCAGGCTAATATTCCAATTTTTGGACCAACTTTTTATTACTTACTCACCCTTTACTCAGGAGATACATATCATTTAGTATATAATGAGAGCAGAAGCAGGACCTTTATAATCAGGCCCTTTATTTACAACCTAACCAACCACTCTGGTTTTGGTTACCACCCATAATTTCAAAAAAGTGTACTTCACAAATTCTCCTAATTTCCTCTCTGGTCTGTCTCAGCCTTGGCAGTATATATCTGAAATCAGATATAGAAAATCAGATATTTTCTACTTTTGACAGTAAAGCACCCAACAAGTATAACTGGCAAACCTCAAAAGATTCAAAAGTGCCATTAAGATAAGTACTAAAAATACAGGTATTTTCTGAAAATGCCACACCTATTTGGCCTGCAAAATTGGGCTAGGAATAGAATATCTTCTTGCGAGATTTCTATTACTTTCTGCTCTTAATCAGGCCAGAACCATCATGAATACAACCAGTCTGAGCATTACAGTATCTGTAGTCTGATTCTGCTGACACATACACCTGTGTAAATCATTGAAGCCAATGTAATGCATTCCTTGAAGTTAAGGGAGTTACACCATTGTAAAGCCAGTGTACAGTAAGTAAGAGAACTTCAACCCAGTTTTAGTTTGTATGTTCAATTTCCATTTTGTTTGAAGGTTATGTTCTGTTTTGATTTTATCAGAGCCAAATCATCATCCATCCCTAGTGTCCATCATCTACATTAATCATGGCTTTTCACAGACTTGCTGTTTCAGTGTCATCAGGCATACTGTGGAGGAATGTATTGCTAATAATAATAATAATAAATAGTATTATTTATTTGTATTGTAGTTATGCCTAGAGGCCCTAGCTAGGGACCAGGACCCATTGTGCTATGTGCTGTACAAATATACAACAAAAAGATGGTCTCTAACCCAAAGAGCTTACCCAAAGGTGTCTATGATATCACTAGGTAGAGAATATTAGCTTTTTCTGCAGTTGGCCACAACTACATTCCTGGGTTACAAGCGAACGAAAGGACTATGAACATGTCCTAGTCAGCAGGTGGTAAAGGAATGGCTGGGTATCACTTTCGAAACACAGTTTTGGAAAGTGAGCTCCAGTGGATAGTGGTCTGGGTAGCCGTAGACAAGAGACTCCATCTAGTTGAGAGGGCTCAAGCAGAGACTGTAACCTGCCTTGTGTTTGCCCCTTTAGCAATAGAGCTGTGACAATAATGGATGTGGACCTGAGCTTTAGGAGTGTTGGAGTCTTGGAGTTTATTTCTATTTTTAATACCTATACTTAGACTACTGGGCATGGGGAATCTACTTTTTACACTTTAAGTCCTATTGTATGGGGTCCAGTGGATAGGACACTGGACTATGAGCCCCCAGACTTTGGTTCTAGTCCAAGTTTGGCCACTGATTTAGCTTGTAACCTTAGATAAGTCACTTCACCTGCCTATGCCTTTGTTTCCCTTCCCACCCTTTGACCGTCTCGTTTAGATTATAACCTCTTCAGGGCAAGGGCAATGTTGACAATGTATATGTATAGTATCTACTACAACGTGGTCCTGATCTCAGTAGGGGCCTGTAGGCACAATACTAATATAAATAATAATAATATGTTTTCTCATGGGTAAGCATAGTTCTTATTTAGTAAGTATATGAAGACTGGGCATTTGAGAGTGGTGGGAGGACAGGAGATGGCAAGCTGGAAGTTTAGCCAAAGGTGATAGTTTTAACTTTTGAGGGGTAAGGTGTGCAATCAGAGCAAAAAAATAGAAGGAACAGAGGAATTGCAGACACAGGTCTTAAATGAATGCTGTATTATGTCACTGGCAACTACAGTAGTTAGAAAGCTCAAATCATATGCAGAATCATAAGGTCATTATTTATTTCATATTAAAATTGTCTATTTCATGGTCTGTTACACTTTGGAAATAAAAGTGGCCTGATTTGGCATTAGTGGGTGCTGAGCAACTCTGAAAAATCAGGTGACTTATTCAGAGACCTAAACATTGATTTAAAAGCCTTACTTTAGCCACCTATTGTTGGATATTTGGCTTCAGGTTCCACTGCTGACCAGCTATGCCATGAAGCAACACAAAGGAAAGGTGACTTCCTGCACCGAGCTTCCCTGTACCTGCTCATCCGAAGACGGCGTCACAAGAATATGAAATGTTTAGTACTTGGCAATTCAAATCAGGGAGTGGAGCTGCACTGCCACTCTCAGTGCTGTTTGCTGTCAGATAGATGGACTCACAAACTACTGAGCTGTTCAGACCCTGTGCTCTTCAAAGATCTTCTCTTTAAAGAAAACAATTGATTTTTTTTCCATCAGACAGCACTGTGAATGATGCTTAGACATACCAATTACAGATAACCTATTCATTTCCCCATATTCTATTCTTCAGGGTGCTTTTCATAAAAGTTCAGGGCCTTGATTTTTAAATTTTTAGCTTAGAGAAATCTTTTAAATTTACATTTTATTAAAGCCCACTAACATATATAACATCAAAATTCACTACTTTTAAATACGAGACAATAAGAAAATTAAAGCTATAGCTGTAGCTCACGAAAGCTCATGCTCAAATAAACTGGTTAGTCTCTAAGGTGCCACAAGTACTCCTTTTCTTTTTACGAATACAGACTAACACGGCTGTTACTCTGAAAACTATTCACAGTTTGTATATCCTATATTGATGTCAGTGCGAGAATTTTGATCAGGCAACTTGTTTGAATAAGGTAGTATAATTCTAGCATTAGCTGGTGCAAAGAGTAATTTCACTAAATTAAAGATGTAAAATGACCTTGCTGCACGTTAAGCAGTGGGGGCTGTTGTCTGGCTTGTTGGAAAAGGTGTGTGCCCCCATAAGAGTTAGAGAGCCAGGGAGTGACTTTCTGCTGCTGCTGCAAACCAGGTCAGTATGGAGGCGCTGACCCATCCCCCTGCCAGATGATTGGAAGAGAGCTGAGACTATATAGGTCCATGCTGGTGCAGGAAAAGCCCTCTTTTACTTGGACCGGATGGAGCAGCAAGGACTCCACTTAGCAGTCTTGCTCTCTCATGGCGCCATGTGGTATCAGACCAGTGAGAACAGGGAAATGGGCGTGGGGAATGCCCTCTCTCCAGTCTGCAGAGAGGAAAAAGCAGGAGTTTGGTTTGGTATCAGAAAGGGAGGATGAACTAGTTTCAGATGTAGCTCGGAACCATAGCAGACCAACCAGAACTGTGGGGTAGCTCCCTCCAGCCCGTGGCTGCAGAAAGCAGGCAGTTTGTAGCGGAAGGGGAGGAGAATCGAATCTTAAGCTCATCTCCAAGCTGTAGCAGTCGGGCAAGAACAGGTGCGGGTGTCTCCCCCCTTCCAGCTGGCCATAGCAGGCATGTGCTAGAGCAGATCGGGGAGGGATTTTCAAACCCAGCAGCCCTTAGACCTTAAAAATATTGTTAAGGATGTGAGTATAACTATATTTGTAATTCATGCATAGGTCTTTATAAAATTTCTACATGCATGAGTAATTGTAACTTTAATAATACTTGTAAAACAGACTAGACCTTGTGCTTGTGAATGTATTTGTGGTCACTATCCTTGGTTCTCATGTGTTCCTAGAGACTCTAAATCTGAAGCAAGTAGCAGTGACTTTCATTCTGTTGAGCTTGAAACTGTAGGCACCAGAGGACTGCATGGTGGGGTAATACAATATTATTAAATTCACGTTAAATAAATAAAAGGCTACAAGCGGTATAGCCTAAACTGACATATACCATAATCCTATTCACTTATACTGTTTCCAGTAACACCTTGCATTTGCTGAAGTAAGCATTTGGCATAAGCAGATAGGAAACTTGTCTAAAACAAGAAACATTTGTTCTATATCTTAGTATAAGCTAGGGAAGTGCCTTCACAGACCAGTACCTGGAATGCTAGTATCCAAAACACAGATAAGGAAAGAACAGAACAACAAGTAGGGAACCACAAAAAACTGATAGGTAGGATTTTAGTGACATGTAAAGAGATGTGTAACTTGTAAAATCATCATATATATAATAACAGGTTAAATGTGTAACTTTGGAAGCCCATCCTCAGCGTAAGGTGAACAGAACATTGCTGGATGAGACAGTTTCCTGGAGACTGGTATTGCACCTTTTTCCTGTAATATATTATGATTGGCTTCGAGCAATAAACCTGATTGACATTGGTTATTTGGCCTATTGAATACATTTCATAACGAAACAAAGTGTGCTCAAGCAATAGACGATACAATTCATCAACATAGCTAAAAGTGTTTTCTGAAAAATTCAGAAGGTGTCTTTACAGGAACACTGTCTATCTGAAATCTAGTCAATTTAAAATGAGTTAAAAATCTTTTCAGATACCAAACCAGTCCTTGAGATCCCCTGCTAATTTTTGTGGGTTTTGCAACTATATATTATTTTTTAATTTTTCTCTCTCCTGTGTGGAAATACCACACAAATAAAAGGGGAAATTGACTATAATGAAATGGACTCTACAGGAGGTACTGGCAAATGCACCAAAATAAACAGATTTAGAAATAGAGAAAAATGTATATTTTCTTTACTAATTTCTTTCAGACAGAGTAATCTTAGGTGTTACCAGTAACAATAGAAAATGAAACTTTTTCAGGCAGAAAAATAATTTGAAGTTGATGGTACCTCTTCAAGAGAAACCACATTTACAATCAGGTGGAATATGATATTCATCACTGTCTGCTCAAATGTTTTCATTGGCAGTTATCAGATCAGTGGCACAGAAGAGCCAAAACTTTGCCTGAACTATCTGTCTGTACTATCCCTGGTATTGTTTTTAAGTCAGAGTACTGCATAAGATTATTCATAAGGAAGCAGGATCAACAAGGTGAAGAGGTGTGCTCTGCAGTAGTGTAGGATCACGTTACAGAATCTTACCTGTTTATGCTCCTTGGGTTAGTATGAATATGTCAAGTATGATCAAGAGTTTTATTTCACTTTTACCACTGTAAAAATATCTCTGAAATATCCTGGGTTTCATTAAAATTTGCTTCTGATGTGCATACAATCAGTAAGTTAACCCTATCTAGGCCTTTTGAAGATCAATTATTTAGCCGCTTTGTTCTCATTGTCCTTCAAACTTTATTATAAAGCTCCCCGTATTCTGAGAGCATTCTGAGGAACATTCTAAAGGGACAGATTCATCTGTGGGAGCCAGAGGCACGTGGACACAGCTTTGATGGAACAGCTGCTTAGCATTCTAAACTGTCACCTTCATTTTTTTCCACGTATTCTTTCAAATACAAAGAAAAGAAAAACTCCATAGGGTGTGGTTATAAGGAACTTGTACCTGAGGATAGGAGAAATGAAAGGGAAAGGTTATAGCCATTCATCCAAGCCCTATGATTTCTCAGTACCTAAGGGTATGATTATTTAATTTATCCCCTTCACCATGTTACTTTGAATTGCTTAAGTGCTATGATGTTGGTAAAGAGTATCTTGACAGCCTCAATTAAAGCACCTTGTCTTGGGGAACTGAAAATAGTGGTAATCCTAAATATTTTTTTCATAATGTATTTTTGCTCCATATAGTAGACCAGACATAAGTCAAAGAATCTTCAAACTAAATCCAAGTGGTTTGACTTAAACAATTGCGATAGTATGATAGCTCTGGCAGGACTGGCCCTACCGGTGGACAACGTGGGCGACTGCCCAGGGTGCCATGGTCAGAGGGGACGCTGTGGTCAACCCCCCCCCACCACATACACAGCCAGTCTAAGGCCCCTTTCAACTCCTGAATTCTGGGCCCGGAGCCTAGAAGTAACTGGGCTGGAGGTGTTCCAGCCAGGAGCTCCTACCATGCCCCAGGCTCCAGCTGCTAGTCCTGGCCCGGCTGTAGAGGGATTGGACTTCTTCTTCCCCTGCATGGGTGGCTCCTGGGGCCAGGTCAGACTCAACCCCAACTGCAGAAAGCGCCACACCCCACTCCTGCTTCCTGCCCCAATCGCTCCCCAGCTGTGGGGGGAGGGGTCACTGTATGGATTGGGGGAACTGACTACCCCAGCCATCCAAACTCCATGCATCTAGACTCAAAGAAAAGGCACCAAAAGTTCACCCATGGCGCCATTTTCCCTAAGGCCGGCCTTGAGCTCTGGGACAGAGCACTAGATGTAAGACTCTTGGGGACATGCAGCTGTGTGCAGGTTGAAGGAGAAGTTTCTAGTTGGCCTGGGATCTACTTGGAAGGCAACTGTCTTGTTGAAAAGGTGGCTACTGATAAGTATAGTATGGTCAGCAGAGTGAAACTGGGATCCAACTAGGGGTGATATCATTAGATGGCTGAGGACTGAAGGGAAGAGTTTGGAAAAAATCAAGATGTTCAGATAGAGTAGGTGAGGAGTGATTAAAGTTTTGTATGTTGGAACAACTTATCTGAACCTTTCAAAGCCTGTCCATCTCTGGAA
The DNA here is from genome assembly GCF_015237465.2 of Chelonia mydas. Lineage (NCBI taxonomy): Eukaryota > Metazoa > Chordata > Testudines > Cheloniidae > Chelonia > Chelonia mydas. The sequence continues at coordinate 109,745,971 of NC_057852.1, forward strand.
GGGATAGTATTATGATTATTATTACAATTATTCCTTTTTTAATGAATACTGCTCTATAAGTGCATGACCATTAAATTTGACACGTCTCTTCCCTCACATTATAATTAAAGGACCCAGTTCTGCAAAGGAATGACTGCCACGTGCAAGTGCTGAGCAGCACCAATGCCCATCAAAGTCAGTGGCTCAAATCCCAAGAGGTCCTGAGCACTTACAACTTCAGATGACATCAAAGGGTCAGTATAAAAGTAATTTAGGCCCTGACACAGCAAATTATTTAGCATATCTCTCACAATTACTTATGTGCCACACAAAATTGGCATCCCTTCACTTTTATTATTGAAAATTGTTTACATCAGATATCAAGAATCTCAGGCCATAAACTTATTTACACTAAAGGAACAAAGCCCTCAGCGTTTTAAGCTTCCTGCATGATATTTTTTATGTTCCTCAATCATTTTGGATTTCTGTTATGCATGATGTCCTGCATTTGGACCTTGGTAGACTGAGAGCTGTGATGATACCAAGAAGCGGAAATACCAGGACTCTTTAAAGAAAGTCTCTCTTTTACCAGTTCTGGCTCCTCTTAGAGAAAATACATATAAAGCCCCAAATTATCTTTACTAGGTAGTTGTTTATGTTATTTCTTATTGTTAGAAATTATAGAAATTTTCAATTAGCCCTGAAAAGACTGCAGTTAGAGGGAAAATAATACATTGTATAAATCTTTGAGTTTAAAAAAATTAATTCATTTCAATAATATAAGGCACAGCTAGTTAACCTTTAAAAATAGCAAACAAGATAAACAACAACCCTCCCATTAGACATTGCAATGCAGACAACATTTCAGATAGTGTTCTTCCTGCCAAATATAGTCAGGCAAAAGCTGCTCTGATATTTGATCTGCATTGTATAAAAGCACTGTAATTTTTATATGAAATTCTAAAAACTATACATGTCAAATTGTACAAGAGAATGAATTCAGGAACAGAGACAGAATTGTGAATTAAGAAAACAAAATAAAATTAATCAGCCTGGTAGGGAGATTGAAAATTTTCCTGATTTAAGCTCTGCAGTTCATGCAAGAAAGTACAGGTTTTTTTATCCTAAAAATGTTTTACAAAGAATTGTGATAAAGTGGCTGTTCATCAGTGTTTAGCATCTCCCATCTCCACCTCATTATAGGTATGGCTACAGATAGATGCAGTATGTAAATTATCAAAGTACTTTCAGTTCAGTTTAGAAAATGTCAGGATTTCAATTTTTTTTTTTTAACTCCTACAAGGAAACTATTTGGAAACCAATGACAAGGAAGCAGTAGAAGCAAAGCTAATAAAATAAAAAAAAATTTCCTTGCAGATTTCTGGCGGTCTCTCTATAAGTACACCCTGCTAAGATCTTGGGTCTTTTGACTACATATTTGTGAAGGAAGGTGTTGAAACTGTCTGCTCCCTTCTGATAGTCTAAAATACCATGTTAGAGAAAAAAATTAAATTTTGGGGTACATTACTGAGCACCCCACAGTCGTCACAACAGCAAATGTAGCATATTCACTAATTTGCATTTAGATTCTTCTCTTAGGATGTGGATTTCAAATATGCTAAAAAGTAGGAGATAAAATAATTATATTGAGGAAAATACATTAGTTTATGCCTAGGCCTGACACACAGAGAGGAATCTTTAGAGCAAAGAGAAGAACAGGGGCAGAAAAATGTGTCTGGAAGCCTTTAAAGAACTAACATCAAGAGGCAAGGAAGGAAGGCCTTGAGCAAAGTGAGTGAACCCTGGGAACTAATAGGGGTCACAAATAGAAGAGCCAAAGGAAGATCGCTGAGGCTCCCTTAGAAGACCCTTCCAAACAAGAAGGCTCTGAGGCCTGGATTCTCCTCACATCAGTTTTTAAATGGCATAACCCTGTTGACATCCTTGGAATTAATCCTTATATCAATGTAAATAGGAGGAGAATCAAGCTCTGTGTCTCTTTCATTATTCTGCTTTTCATTTCTCAGTTTGCTGTGTGTGATTAGTTTTGTTATAAAAACATGATTTTGTTGGACCAAATTATGCCATATGCCATGGCAACAAAAATGATTAGGGGGCTGGAGCACATGACTTATGAGGGGAGGCTGAGGGAATTGGGATTATTTAGTCTGCAGAAGAGAAGAATGAGGGGGGATTTGATAGCTGCTTTCAACTACCTGAAAAGGGGTTCCAAAGAGGATGGATCTAGACTGTTCTTAGTGGTACCAGATGACAGAATAAGGAGTAATGGTCTCAAGTTGCAGAGCGGGAGGTTTATGTTGGATATTAGGAAAACCTTTTTCATTAGGAAGGTGGTGAAGTCCTGGAATGGGTTACCTAGGGAGGTCGTGGAATCTCCTTCCTTAGAAGTTTTTAAGGTCAGGCTTGACAAAGCCTTGGCTGGGATGATTTAGTTGGGGATTGGTCCTGCTTTGAGCAGGGGGTTGGACTAGATGACCTCATGAGGTCCCTTCCAACCCTGATATTCTATGATTCATATATGGGAATTATTTGCATAGCGGTATGGAAATTCTTCATGTTTCAATTCACATTAGATGATTCTAATGGGGGTGGGAAGAAAAGGGCTTGGCTTATCCCCTGTAGAATGTGCAGGGGCATTCAGCGCCCTGAACTTACATACAGATTCCAGGACAAATAAAGAGGCCAGGGCTATCTGTGCAGATACCCAGTGGCCCTATATATCTTTCTGGTTAATCACTTTGTATATGTGCCACGTTCCCATGCTGTTTAGCCAGTACCCCCAAAATCCTCATTCGAGGAAGAGTTCAATAAATGGAGGGGGTAGCCAGTTTTTAAAGGGTGGTTGGGGTTGAGGGGGAACAACAGCACAAAGAGTGGCCCGTTCTCAGCCCAAGTTCCTCAGAGTCACAGAGCCATGACTCCACAGTACACGTAGGGGCCTGATTCAAAGCCCACTGACTTCAATATCCTTTGGAGCAAGCTTTTCGTGCAATAAGAGGAAGAGGGGAACCAAGCTGAGAACATAGCAGAGAAGATGATTGGGACAACTATATTACGATAGTGATAATTTCCCATATAAAATTCCAATATTCTTTCCAATTCTAGTATATTTCACAAAAGATGTGAAGTACAATAGAACTTAGAACCTTTTGAAATGGACTCATTCTTCCAAAATCATGTGGAGTTAAATATCCTTTGAGGACTGTAAATCCATCATTCTTGTCAGCCTCAGTAATCAGTTCTCATAGAAAAAGTAACTGGATAAAGTAAAAAAGAGCTATAGTACCATGTCAGGCAACATAAGAGAAAACCGATGTTGCAAAGTGTACTCTGTACTTTTTTGAACCCTTATAAGAAGAGATCTTGAAAGTAGATCTGCACTAAACTATGGTTAAAGAATCCCTTTAGGAGCAAATTTTTTCAACTTTTTTATATTTGAATCAACAGTTTTATCTGGAAAACCTGTAAGAGCTTTTTTGCTACATGAATGCAGGACAAAAATAATACATTTCATTTAGTGCATTTACATTTTGGAGGGCGATTTCTGCACAGACTTCATTTAAGCTGTCTCTACACCTGCAAATCTTAGGGGCCTTAAAAATATTTCAAATTCATGCAGTTTTAATTGAGCTATATATGCAATTTTGTGAAAAATGTGGAAACTTTGAAACCTGTACAAGTCTCCTACAAAGCAAAAGTATACTGACAAAATGATATTTACAGGCAACAAGGCATAACACACATAGGCTACGTCTACACTACCCACCGGATCGGCGGATAGTGATCGATCTATCGGGGATCGATTCATTGCATCTAGTGTAGATGCGATAAATCAATCCCCGATCGCTCTGCCGTTGACTCCGGAACTCCACCATGGCGAGAGGCGGAACCAGAGTTGATGGGGGAGCTGCGGCCGTCGATCCTGCACTGCGAGGATGAGAAGTAAGTGATTCTAAGTCGATCTAAGATGCGTCAACTTCAGCTACGCTATTCTCGTAGCTGAATATGCGTATCTTAGATCGACGCCTCCCCCCCCGTGTAGACCAGACCATAGGAATAAACTGCAGAGCAGAAGCAGTTGTTAACATTTTGCAATTCAGAGTGCTGTACTGCTTTCCTCCCACAAAGAATGTTGTGCTGTACTTTTTTGACATCTGTAGATGCATACATTTATTGCTTTCTCTATATTCTGTTGCAGAAAAAAAAGATATCCTATCCAGTCAGTTTATATGATTCATGTCCAGCAATCTGTGACACACAGGCCAAATTTTCATAAATTTATAAATTATAAAGCCAAAAGAGACTATTGTGATCATCTAGTCTGTCAAACACGGGCCATAGGACTTTCCTAAATTAACTGCTATTTGAACCACAGCATATCTTTTAGGATAACATCCAATTTTGATTTTAAAATTTTCCATGATGGCTAATCCACCACAACCCTTGGTAAATTGTTCCAGTGGTTAATTAGCCTCACTATCTCAATTCCGCTTCCAGCCATTGAATTTTATTGTACCTTTATCTGCTATATTTAAGAGTTCTCTGTCACAGTTCAGGACAACTGCACCTGTATTTCCCCAAGTGGTCCCTCAAGGGCAGCCATGCTCAGGCTTCCAGCTCCCCAGCTGTTGCCTTCTGGGTGAAAACCTGCATGCCTCTCCTGTTTCTGACTGGGATATTTCCAGACTGCACAGTTTCCTATCTTCACCATGTTATTCCCAGCACAAACAAGTTGCCCAAGCACACCTGCTTGCTTTCTCTTCAGAGACTGATGATAGAGTGATTGTCAAAAGTTACAAGTTACCACACAGTTCTATCTATGCAGTCCTATTTTATTCTTAAGGTAAAAAGCATTATAGAGAAAACATATTAAAAACAATAAAAGAACCTACATACATGCTAATAAGCTCACCACAGTAAAAACCCAACCCTAACGTGGATTCTGGTTGGAGTCCCTCAAACCCCCACCCACCCAAAGGAGTTTCCTTGTCGTTTCAGGTTCATCACAGCTTCAACTCAGAACAAGTACCCAGTCTTATGAGGCCTCAGTAGGCCCAGTCCTCCCAACCATACTGCAGGGATTGGGTCCCACCATGGACCAAAGGTCCTGTCCATTTGCTGCAACCAGAAGAAGACCCTGAGCCAGTTTAAAACCAGTCTATTTATCCAAAAATCCCTGTTCTGTCTGCTGGTCATTGGAGAATCCAGTTTGAACTAGTATACACATACTTCTCTGGGAAGAGGGGGTGGCTTCAAAAGGATGATCATGGTGGAAGTACATTAGCATCCCCCTCCTATTAGAGAAGGTACATACAATGCCACAATAACACATACACAATTGCATTTTTAATAATGGACTCCCCAACAAAGGTATTAACCCTAATTCAATAAGATTTAACTTAATTCAATAAAGTTTTTCTTAATACCATAAGGTTTGCCCAGGATGTTACAGGATATTGTCAGTCTGTAAAATCCTTTATTATCCAATTTCTGTTCCCTCTGCAGGTACTTATAAACTGTGATCAAATCACCCCTTAACCTTCTCTTTGATAAGCTAAATATGTTGAGCTTCTTGAGTCTTTCACTATAAGGCATGCTTTCCAATTCTTTAATCATTCTCATGGAATTATCCTTTAATTGTTTTCTTTTAGCATATTCTTGTTTACTGTAGAGAATTTGGCTTACTTCAGAACAGGTGTGTCCGATGCTTCACATATACCAAAATTGTTGCTTTTGATGTTACAAAATCAGCACCAGCAAAGCTTACACTGGTGATTGCTGGTCCTCCCATTCTGATGATACCATTATACCATAGACTTTAGAGTTGGGAAAGGCCTATTAGATCAGGATTCCATTTTTCTATCAAAGCAGGACTGTTTTGTCTATTTTGTTGAGGTTTCTTATGAAATTGCTAGCCATTGGGCTTCCATCACTTCTCTTGCTTAACTATTCTAGGCTCTAATACCATCAGGAAGTTTGTGGGCAATTCAGACTTTTCCCGTTCCTTAATTTCATCTCATTACTTCTATTTATACCTTTTTTTTATGAAGGTGATCAGAAACAGCAGCAAATACCTTCCTCAGTTCCCATACAATGGTTACATATAGCAGATGACAGGGACTTAAATGGTTTTGGATCAAAAACTACTGGAGGAATGTGTGGAATGAACAATCCCACGACAGCAGTACTCATGCACAAACAGTAAGAGGAACCCCTACACCTGGAAGAACTCACTGGTAAATTATTCATCTCTGTTTTTTCTGTGTTGTTGGACAAACTTTTCCAGATGATAATTTAACAAGGCTTGGATTTTTATCAGGTGCGTAGGTAAGGGTGATTCATCTCCCAGGGAGAAATTCTAGCAGGCCTAACGACTATGCATATTACGACCAGTAAGCCAATGGCCAAACTTACTGGCCAGGAAAAGTAGAATAAAACTCCCAACAACCATTCAGTCTGTAACCTTTTATTCATAGCTGGTTTCATTAAAAAATGCAAATATATATACACACAGAGGGTAACAGAGTACTGTCTTGTTTTTTTTTACCAGCCACGAAGACAGAGGGCACATCTTTCCTCTTTAGAGAACTCTTCCTGTTTATCCACTAGGCTTCTTACTACTTTCCCCATGGAAAGACTTCCCTCCCCCTTGCCTCAGCCCAACCCCAATTTTCCCAAACTGGGCCAGGAGCACTCCTTTATAATCGCCAGTTGGCAGTCATATAATGCTTAGTCAGCTGATCCTTACCCATCATGCATCTTGTCTGGTGACTACCACTCCCAGCAACACCTGGTTTTAAAGGGCCAGTCTTTGGAACAGAGTTCTGGAATGCATGTATGCACCAAAGACCAGCAACCAGATGCTTGGAGAATATAGTACCAATGCTATTTGGCATTCCAAATAGTCACATATTATTGAAGTGTTGTGAATTAATTGAAATGCAGTTTAGAGACAGAGTAGATGTTCTATCCCCTTTTGAGTCAGTTAATGACAGATTTTCAAGCCAATCTCATGAGTTTTTTTGTGTTTGACTCATGATCTTTTAAGGAACTAGAAGACGGGAATGCACCAGGAACCATTGGCCTATCAGCAGTGCATATCTTCCTCTTAAACATGAAGGACACTAAAAATTGTTAATGCTATTATGAAATGACAGCACCACAATTTGAGCAGCATTTGTACAGTACTGCAGACCAGAAAGAATAAGGAGTACTGTAAAAACGTAGGCACACAGAGGAGGTTGAGCTCTGGAATAGCTGTGTGTGGTATCTCCCCAGCCTTTATCTAAGACGTAAAATTAAAATTGAGTTTCTTGGAAGAAATATAGGACTCTCAGAGAAACAGCAGTGGCAGCATGTGGAAAAATAGTCCATGCTTTACTTCTGTGATGTATCTGACTTCTAAACATAAATCAGTCATTACACTTTAACAGAATATAGTTAATATATCACTTTCCCATTTGTAATTCTGCCCGTATCCAGTAAAACAATCTTCTTGCCTGTCAAATACACCTATCCTCAAACTGCAGATCCACCCCCGTTAGCCAAAATTCTCTGTCTTTCACCAACTGGCATCTTCTCATTCATCACACAGATTCAGGTCAAAGATAGTAGTGTTGGTGGGCATGGTCAACTGGCTCCCCTCTTGCCTGATACAGAATGTTGACCATGATGAATTGTGTTGCATTTACTGTACTATAGTGATTATGTTGCTTTTACCACACTGGATCATAGCAAGAGGACCTTTAAAGAGCGTTGGACCACTAACAATTCACAAGTTGCTGATTTTTGTTTTGTTTTTTTGTATTCAAGCAATTGAAATGAGACAAACAATGAGTAATACTCAATAAATCAGATCTGATTTATTCTAAGCCCTTGATTAAGGATGAACATTTTGAGTTTAATATGAGTTTTACATGTTGAGTAGTGAAATACCAGGAGAATATTATATCTAATTATGACCCAGTAGCAGTATTATTGAGGAGACCCAGGATCCACAACAAGGTAGAATCTGAATCCCAAAATGCTGACAGCATTAGCAAGAGGCACAGGAAAAACGTCTTAGAAAATGTCAGGATCTTATCTTTATATTTGTCAAAACAAGGCTATGGTTTCCACCATCCTACAGGCTCAGTCCTGCAAGGTGCTGAGCACTCTGGGTCCTGAACCAGCAGAACACTTACACACATGCTTAATCTTAAGTGCACGAGTAGTCTATTGACTTCACTAAGACCACTTATAATCACAGATGGAGTGTTCTGCTGGATAAGGGTCAGAATGCTGAGCAGCCTCTTGCAGGTTCAAGTTCTTAGGCTTCTTTGAATATTCCGGACTAAAGCTATAGTGGCTGATCCACAGCCTAGTGAATAAATGGAAAAACTTTGATTGATTTCAATGAATTTTGGATCCAGCCCTTATTGAGCATTGAATCCTTTGTGACCTCAGTATTGCTCACTCATCATCTACCTGGCCAGTTGTGTTCAACAGTAATGGCAGAGTCTACTGCCTCATACAACCTTATTATGCAGTGCTGTCCATGCAAAATACTGATGAACCAGATTCTTCTCTCAGTTGTACCAGGGTAAATCAAAGCAAACTCCAGTAAACTCAGTGAGATTAAGATGGTCTTAAAACTAGAATGAGAAGAGAATCAGAACCAAGGTTTACTCTTTCGAAGGGTACAAGTGGGCTGAACACTGACATGAGATGTATTTCAGTTTTAAGAGCTGAATCATGTGTATTTATGAATATTTCCACAGTGTAAAAACAGGAACAAGTAAGAATTTATACTGCAGCAATCACAGTCTAAGTCACTATCATTTGTAACAAACAGTTCAGAGTCTTTGTACAGTATAATATATTAGTCACAAGAGTTGCAACATTATAATATATTCCTTCTAAAACTAAGATAAATAAAAATGAACGGTAGTGGATAGGCTGAATTGTGAGAATGAACATGTAGAAGGCCAGATCCCACAATGCACCAATTTTGTGCTGGACCATCCTTGTAATCTGACCTTGAAAACAGCTAATTCAGACCAGGGAAGATCATTCAAATATAACAGACAGAAATTCTGATGGTATAGAGGGACTTAATATATTCACCATCTCTGCTGCTGACTGGGAAAAGGGAGGGAGGACAAAGAAACGGGTATTTAGCTAAAGTACTGCTGCATTACTGTAATCCTTGTCTGGCCTTTTAAACACCTCTGCAGCCATTGGAGAATGACATAAATTAGAGCAGCCCTCATGCTTCTCCAAGAGTGCACAGGGAACAGTTTGCAATGAGTAGAACCAATCAGGGTAGTGCAAAGGTGAGTTTTAAACCACCTCTCTATAGCACCCCCAATTTATACAATGTGCAACTTGGCAATTAGCAAGAACCTGCCCCAGTATCTCTTATTATTCTGTTAATGAATCTCAGCTTCAACCAGTCATTTTCCATGAAGCTAAGACTGAAGCTCCAAGACAGCAGTGTTTAATCTATTGATTATTCTCATAGTGATGTTGCTGATGGCAATTTAATTGTAGCTATTTTTATTTTTGCAGGGAATGTCCTTAAAAGTACTGAAGATTTTGGCAAACCAATGCCTTTAATAGTCAGTTGTGTGCAACAGGCCCAGTATATTAATTTTACAAATTCTTTTACAGTTTCCCTAGAGTTTGTGTGGGAGATTCTCTGCTTTCCCTATATTATGCTGGGCAAAGCAGAGGCAGGATAGGGGTGGCTGTTAGAGAGACAGTCATGACTCACTGATTCACTGTCCAACTTCAACACAGCTAACAACAGCCAAGGGATGCGCTAACCCAAGGGACTGTACACCAGCTGAGCTTAGTCAGATCTCAGCATGTTCTGGCCATGCCTCCTTCCTGCACTTCCCCATCTAATATGCCCCGGGGCTGCAAGAGTGGTGGCACAGGCGCCACTTGAACTGCCACTACCCCTGCCGAGAATCTCACATCAGATTAATCCCCAGATTGGATGATCTAGCCAGTCTCTTCCCTTTGTGCCTCCTGCCCCAATATATGCAATATACCGTCCAAAATCTTTTTCAGTAATATTATACTGTGAAGAATCAATGCTAAAATTCCTCCTTGTCGTACTGACAGCATTTCACTATACAATGTATTTTTCCAGCTCTACCCTGAATTTCTTTTCTCTGATCATCATATATATTTCACACATAGAGTTCAACAATACCATTGCCTGTCAGGAAGGCCTGCCGTTTATATGAAACTTCTGCTTTAGATACTTTTGTGTATCTCCCTTAGCACAGTTTAGCTGGAATCTTCAAAGGAGCTTAATGGTATGTCTATACTGCAATGTCAACCAGGGTCAAACTGAGGCTCAAGCCTATCCCCCCCCTCCTATCTAAACATAAATCATGCTAACCCAGGGCTCAGAACCAGGGTCCCAGGATCCTACAGGGAGGATAGTCTGAGCCTGAGTCAAGATGGGACCAGGGTTCAACCCTTATTGCTTTGCAGTGTAGACATAGCCCCACTCGAGCCATGTTCTAGAAGTCCACCGAAAGTATTTTTTGTCCTCTGGACATAGATGTTGGTGGACAGTCAAGTTTTCCCACACTGCACCATGAACAAAGTGCTAGAGCGGCCACAGTTTGGGAAGGCAGTAAAAAGTTTGGGATATGAGTTGTTGAACCCAGGCTCGCATAATGCTGTATATACACAGGACCCCCACGTTGGGACCCAGAGTTCAACAATTCCCCACCTGGGTTTACACATGAGTGTAGATACTCAAGTCCTAGGTTAACAAACCCAGGACCTGTTAACGTGAGTTTTTCTAAACTCTAGGCTTACATTGCAGTGTAGACATCGCCTGAGGACCTAACTCACACTCAATTTCAAAATCCAAATCTTAGTGCTTTAGCTGCACAGAATACAGGTACTCTTTTGGATTGTGTTTTATCTGCAGAAGACCAATTTCAAGACAGCCCATTCTTTAACCCGTTCTAACTTCTCCCTGTTTACTTGAATAGCAGATAGGGTAAGAGTTTGAGATAACTAGAGTCTCATTCTTTAATGTGTTTATTGTCATCTAAGCTGCACTAAACTTGGCGCTGAATTACCCAACAATGTATGGTAGGGTTTCCTCTGGTGATATGAGGATAATCTAATTGTCTGCAAACTCAGTACATGCATGTTAATATTTCCTGTTTGAATTCCCTTGCTCTGAAAATCCTGTTCATGAGTGAATGGGAAAGGCTTAATGGAAAATGTGCTAGAAACCTGATTAGAACTGAAATATGAAAAAAACACTTACCATTGTATCAGACACAAGCTTGAACACTTTTAGGAAAGTGGCTGTAAAATAAGTCCCTGAATCCTACTATATATTTCTTCGCCCTATAAACAAATGGTCCCTCTTGAAATCATTTCATGCTCAACAAAATATTTTTCATCTCACAGGCATGCTTCTTATATTTAATGTTCTTGGTACAGCAATAAGATCCAGTGGTATAGCTTTCAAAAACAACTCATTGCTCTCCCAGTGGAATGATTTCTCCAGCTGACTCATTCTTTTGCCTTTGTTAAGTGTGTTACCAAGGGTAGTGAAAATGGAGGCAGAGGTTATTTTTATAATAATTCTTGGTTTAGAGAACTGACAGTGACATTCCCTGATCTTACTGATATCCAACACATTTGTATTAATTGACCAACTCACTCCCACTGAAATCTTCAAGTCCTATTTGCCCCATCATCCTGAAGCATTTTTGCACTGACTGCTCTGATTTCAGGATGTTACTGTTGTCTTGGCTGCGGAAGACAGTTTTTATTTGGAAATTTTAAAAAACATGAACTGTCTTCAAAATCAGCTCTGCAATCAATCCAAAGGTGAGGGGACAGTACAAGGTAGTTGGGTGTTCATAAATATGAATGGCTCAAATATGCCATTTGGAATCAGAATATTGAAGCTATTACCATCAATCTACTTCCTATCCTAAGCCTCCTTTGACTTGCCCAGAAGATGGCCTCCCTTCCTACTATATTGTTACTTATGCACACCATGAGAGTAAAGTCCACCAGGAAGTGACAGACAGGGGTTTAAGAGTCTAATGTGTACAGAGAGCTGTGGATACAACATTTAGAAATGTGTGTCTATTCAAATCCCTCCATGAAATACATTTTGTTTGTGTGTTTGCATTGAGTCCTATTGGTGTCAATCCACTAACCAAAGGAGCATAATGAAAATCTGTTAAGTCTTAGCCGTTGAAAGAAATGACTAGATTTAAGATTTATCCAAAATGTATTTGAATGAAGAGCTACTTTTCATTGCTAATGCTGACATTATTTGCTGGATTAAAAAAACAACAACTTTTATTCAAAAAAAGCTTTTCTCCCTACTTGTTTCTTATGTCATTTACACTGTAGTCTCCAGGACAGACCCTCAGCTGATGCGAATTAGTGTCGCTCCATTGACTTCAGTGGCAAGAAGTCAATTTACACCAGAGGAAGAACTGGCCCTTTCTCTGGCTGTGACCCACATCATTTGTTTTTCTACAAGAAATGTTGCTTACCTCTATGTGTGTCCATTTTTTAAATTGCCTTCCTATTTTCCCAGTTGTATTATTAGTTTGTAACCAGAATAAAAGAAAAGAAATAAAAAGAAAACTGTTCATTGTGTGATAAATCCATTTTCTGCTGATTTTGGCCTTCTAGATTGTAAATTTATTCAGTGAGGACCACGTCTTCTCCCAGCTCTGCACAGCATGGAGCACGCTGTTGGTGCACAATAAACTAATAATTCATGGATACTTTTGATATCATAACACATTGCTAACTAAATTCTGCAACAAGTAGCAGGGATTATCAGCAATGATCAGGAAATCATGCGGAGGATTATAACAGCATGAACATAGCTATAATTCAAAAGGATTTCAAATCAACAGAATTTACTTGGCAGAACAATGGCAAATCCAATAGAGTATAAATGTGTACATAGAGAACAACATCTCAGAAAATGAACGCTGCCTGTAGATATTTGCTTTTTAATACCATGAAAGTACAGCTGTTTGTACTTGGCAGGGTGCGGTCAGATGCCATTTTGTTGACTGCAGATGTGACACTAGAGGGCAGCTTTGGCTTTAAGGGATTGATAATGGTAGTCAGCCTACAACAAGCTGTTTTTCTGTTTGATCACATCTTATCTAATAACAATTATGTCTGAGTATCTAACATATTACAAATAGAATTTAACAATTAGCATCACATCATTAAGAAACAAAAATATTACATTAATAAATTGCAATGACAGTAGGGATGTAAAGGAAAGTTCTTTAGAAATATTAAGGCAACATCCTCAGCTGGTATAAATTAGCTGACTTCCAAATACTGAACATTCTTCCTCCCCCCACCACCTTCTCCAAAATGCCATTGGCGATGTTACTCACTAGGAATAGCATTATCTACAGAAAATCAATGTTCAGCTGAAGCTCCAGAGTCCCAACAGCTAATCTGAAGGAGCATTATTCAACAGGAATCCAGGACTATAGAATAAATACCACATTTGGAAAGGGGGAAGATATATTGTAAATCTTGTCCAGAATTCTCTGACAGGTAATGTTGCCTAGACTGAACTGTTGTGACCTTGGAGTTCCATCCAAACATTGATTATTCCTTGCATAATGTTCTTCAGAGTTAGTAAGATGGCTAATGCTACACTCAGTTAATAAGATGGTCAGTGCTATTGCAGGTAAATATTTGTCCAGTCAGATAGCATTCAAGGGGTAACATTTCAATGTTATAAAAGGAAGAAACTTTCCATGTGGCAAACCACAATAAAACAGCGAAAAATATAATCCAGTTTTGGTTTGTTTGTTTTTAATGCAAAGGTGTAAAAATAAATTTGTAAATGGTTCAGAAATTCAATTCCCATAAATGTGTGATTAAGTATGTTACCCTGTCTATGCTACACAGCATTAGAACATCTCTTTGATAAGTAAATAGTATATACTTGAAAGACACTACCATTGAAATTAAAAGAAAAAAACCAGTCCAGCTTTACATGTCAGCTTTACACGTCATCCAGCCTGATCAGCATGACTTGCCAATATAAAAGTTGGTGTAACACAGTGGTGAATCAAGCCATAAAAAACAGATACCAAGAAGAAATAAGGAGGAAGTTGACACGCTGTCTGGAGTGGCTCACGACCATAAGTGCCTACCTTAGAGTGTCAAAAACAGGCCAGCCACCCAAAACTGGTGGTGTGTTCTATAATTAGATTTCGCCATGCCAGCAACAAATGTGATCTAGATCACTATAACAGTCTTACCATGGAATCACATACAGTCCCCTAGACTCTCCAATTTATCTTGCCACCTAGACAAACTGGACTTAGTGATAATGGTCACTTACACCAAAAATCACACTACATTTAGGTTGCTTCCAGTCTCAAGAGACCAGTCACTTACCCCAGATGAACTGGTACTCTAGATCCTACACCAAAGACGATGCCTGTAATCAATCCCATAATAAACTAGCTAAAGGTTTATTAACTAAGAAAAAAAGAATAAGAGTTATTTACAGGCTAAAACAAGCAAGCATAAACACACAAATGCATTATCATAAAAATCCTAAGAATGACAGAGTTGTAGTGATCTGTCTATTCAAAGTGTCTTTCAGGGCAGAGCCGGAGGCAGGGAAGCCCCTAGGGATCTCAGGCTTCAGTTTAGAGTCTCTGGCCTGTCAGAGTTCAGATAGCCAAAAAGATGGAAAATTTTCCCGTGGCTTTGTTTTATTTCCTTCATTCAGCTTCCATGCCCACAGAACAAGCTTCCTTGCACGTCGCATTTTCCAGCTGCGATAGCGCTATTAACCAGTCTTCTGTATTGCAATGATTCTTGATGGCCAATCTGATTTTGATAGTCCCTTTGGATGGTGTGAGTGGGGGTAGGGAAGTGATTGATTCCTGTGCCCAAGTTCACAAAATCAGTGCAAATATTTTCAAAGTTATAAAGCAAAACTTACATATTTTCTTATAGCATGGAATACCAACTTTACAAGTGAGATTAATGCATGCAGCAATTTACAAGCATTTCACAGACAACAAACACTTAATACATTCTTATAAGACTAATACCTATTTTCAGCAATACTAACATACAGGTGACCTGGTCTAGTCTTCATCCATGAGGCCCTCACATCTTAGCTAATGCCAGCAGCCTGGGCGAGAGCTAGCATCTGGCCCGGCAGTATCACAAAAATAATACTTGAAAAAGCTTTTTAGACTCAGTTGTGTTCAACTCATTCACATCCAAGCTGACAATATTTCAACAACTGTTAGCTGAAGAATAGTTGGTATTTCCAATATTAAATGTAAATTATTTGATTGTTTAAAGTGTGTGGAGCTGTAGTTGTATTTTTCATCTAAGATCTGTGTTCTAAATCTTGCAAAGGTGTTTCTCGTTTTGTTTCTTTTCAGATTTGCCTACTTGCAAAAGGAATTTGACCCACTGATCAATGCAGAGTGCTGTCTTGACCTTTCATTTTGACAGCGTAGTTATTTTTTAGCTGCCTGAGTAGCTATCCTCTATACAATAGGTGATGTGTGTATAGATTAAGGACAGGAACATAACTGGACAATAAAATTTTTGAAAAAAAGTCTTCCTTAGTTTTGAAAGATTGGAGAATTTAGGAAGATAAGATTTAAACATGGAAGCTAATTCCAGCTTCTCATTTGAGTAATTTAAAATAAAGGTACATGGTTTAAGTCTGAAGGTAGTATTTGCTGTTAGTTATACTCTTTTCAGTCTGTAGTTAGACTTCAGGATCATAGAAAACATTGAATGCAAATCTGGATTTGTAATTGGACCAGAAAATGAATCAAATCCTAATAAAAAATGAACAAGGAGTGGAGAAGTAAGGTTTTGCTAGTTGTTGATGAATTTGAAAAGGGCTGGGAGAGTTCCATGTCAGTTTGGATAAGCATGAAATTTCTAGTTACCAAATTAGGGCCAGGTTGACAAACTAAAAGAACAAAATTGACTTGTTTCCTCAAGTGAGAATCATATCAAGTGGTATGAAGTACAAAATAAATGAGAACGTTACATCATATATATACAACACTGTAACTAAAATCTCCTTATTCCAAAAAGGAAACCTCACAAAACTGTATAAAACACAATTGTCACATTAGTATCAGCAATGTGGATCATAACAATAAATTGGTAAACATAAAAAGGTTTTAAAATATTAAATATTGCTTTACTTAGAGTCACAAGAACCATCATGAGTCAATAAAAGTCAAGCACAGCCCTGCCTGGAAAGGCCTTTGTGAAATCCTGACCCCACAGAAGCAGTGGCAAAACTCCCAGTTACTTCAATGAGGCTAAGAATTTAACCCTGTACTGTATATTTATATTACAGAAAAGTGATGGAAAACCCCTGACTTCAATCTCATTTGTTAGCCAAAAATGTACTGAAATGTAATTTACTGTAAACCTAAAACTTATCTTAACACAAAAAACTTATACCACAGGATAGGCAAGCTGTAAGACCTTGCAAACTAAATCCCAATGATCCTTGATTAGATTTTTGCCAGTCAGGGAGAAGCTTTGGGTAGTCTTCAAGCAACATAAATTCAAACTAGGTGTGTCTAAACACATTGTGCATGAATATTAGCCTCTTCTGAGCATCATCCCAGTTCACAGTGATTGTGAGGGGCATGGATCGGCGTTCACGTCGCACTTCCCTTCAGTACCTGGCATGAGTCAGGGAAACTAATGATCCAACCACCGGACCAAATTCAGTGATGAATCCTGTTTATGTGCCATGTGAGGCATATGCTAACAAGAAGACAGTGATTGTCTATCTATTTTTTCACACACTGCACTGTCAACCTCTGGAACTCCTTGCCAGAGGATGTTGTGAAGGCCAATACTATAACAGGGTTAAAAAGGGAGCTAGATAGATTCATAGAAGATAGGCAGGAATGGTGTCCCTAGCCTCTGTTTGCCAGAAGCTGGGATTGGGTGACAGGGCATGGATCCCTTGATGATTACCTGTCTGTTCATTCCCTTTGGGGCACCTGCCATTGGCCAATGTCAGAGGACAGGATACTGGGCTTGATGGACCTTTGGTCTGACCCAGTATGGCCGTTCTTATGTTACCTTCTGTCTTACAGCTAGTATTTTAGCCCCAGCATTCAAAATGTACTGAAATTAAGTGGGAATAAAGAAAAGTCCAAAAATATATATTTGGATAAGAAATCAAAAGTTTGAATGCTTTTCTGAACATGATCTGAACCTATTTGGGCTGCAAACTGTGAGAATAGGCAAACTCAAAATCCAAACTATTTTGAACCTCTGAAAAGGTATGGATTTATTTCAAGTTGGTGGTGAAGGTCTGAAGTAGTGCTAAAGTTATTTGGTTCCCCACCCCTACATTTTCTTATACCAATACCTATAAATATTTAGCTGAAGTATTCAGCACCCCAGTCAGGCTTTGGTGTGTGGGTTTAAAGATCAATCTTGATGTTGCATGAATGGAAAATAGCGTTCAAAAACTGGAAAAAAAAATCCATCTCCACATGAAACACATTTTCCAGCAGCAATAGACATACCATAAGTAATGGATTTATGTCCAGTGCATTATGCAATGAAGCAATTTTTGACAGAGATAAATCAGCTTGAGAAAACCAAAACCGCATGCATCAAAAGAGAGGCGGGGGAAAGAGAGAAAGCAGTAAGACCAGATAAGTACAAAAATAACTAAGTTAACTGAATAAACATTATGAAAACAAAATATAGCCAAGGGAATAGTAAGGAAGGAGAATAAATACTTCAAAGCAAGACTTATTTTCATGAAAAACAATACTATGATTAGTCTCAGTTTTCTAGCCCAAAGATATTTTTCAAAAATTCTTTTGTACATTATTCATATTCTTAGCAAAAAGAGTGATGTTGGCTCTGATACGATTGGTAGCAGGATAGCAACAGAAAGAGCTGTTTTGCTTTCTGCTTTGCACTCTTTCATTACAGTGGACTCAAATAGTGAAATGCAATGGAACTTGGCACTCTAAGTGTCTACCTTCGGTCTCACAGCTAGAATTTGATTCCCAGCATTCGCAGTATCTTTGGAAAATGATGAGTCAGACAGCTGCTGGCAGACTTCCAAATCTTGGTTACATGAGTGAAAAGACACTGCTTTTCTTTTAAAGGAGAAAAAGAAAAAGAAATCCCAGAGGAACAGTCATAGTTTTGAGCCTAGGGAGAAGAAGGTATGAACTGAATGTGCATTAGAACCCCCTGCACCCAATTAGACAGTAGAGATATGTATAATAGCCATGAAAAGACATTTCTTGCATTTCCAGTTCTCAACAGCAGGAATGGGAACAGAGTGCAAAGAGGAGAAAATGTTTTCTAAAAGAAAAACTTCTTGAGGGGCTGAAAAATTGCTTGTTTGTTTTTTTAGCAGAACTTCAAATAATAAAATGAGTGATTTTTTTGAAAGTTACAGGCCTGATTCTCATCTTGTACCTGCTTTATGATGATACAACTCCATTAACTTCAGTGAAGTTATTCCTGATTCACACTGTTGTGAGTTAGGGGAGGTTCAGTGCTAATCAGTACATAGTTTTGTGTATAAAATGGTTATTAGAAAAATAAACTAAAGCATCAGACATTTGAAAACTAAAATATCAGCCACTTTCTCTAGTGAATGCTACATCGATTAAAACGAGGACTGAGACATGGAATTCGGATCCAGCTAGAAATCCAAGCGTCCCAAAAGGTCTGCATGTTTGGATTTGGTGTTTTGCATTATAGGAGAATACCAAAGTCATTAAGTTCAGATCAAGATTTGTACTTCCCTAATATTTGATTTGGTTGGTAGTTTTGGACCTAGTGTTATATTTTGAATTAAAAGTAATACGTTTCCAGTGCTTCTTGAAGTTCCCATCAGTTTGCTTAAAATGGACACCTCCTTTTTGAGGAATTGTAGAAATAATGAGAGATATCTTTTCCCCACTTAAGCTACTGCAAATTCCAACATGCACAGTTAAGGGTGAGGGGGAGAAAAAAAAAACAGACTTACTGTATGCCACACACAAAGGTGACTGCTATTGGCTGAGGACAACTCTTTTCAAAAGTGTTCAGTAATTTTGGGTGCTTATGTTTTAGTTGCTCAGTTTGATCCACCAAGTTGTCCCCGAGTAGGCACCCCAAGTTGGTGGACACGTCTGAACATTTTAGATTAAATCAATATTAGAACCAACAAATCACACTGGAACCTAGAACTGACTTTAAATAAAAGCAGGCAATAAAAATCTAATTTTCTGATCCCTCAAATGTTTATGAATAGTGTATAAATCTAAAGCACCCTATATGATTTAATGGTGTTTGTAATCGTATCTTATTGAAAGCTGACCCCTATAATATCTTGACTCCACCTGATGCCATGACTCTTATCAAGACAAACTATCAAATGGCGTAATGAATAATCCTTTAAGCTAACTTTTCTATTTTTAAATAAGGTGGAAGTTTGCAGGCCAAAATGAATTGCAATTGCACAACTGCATTTGTGGATACAATTACTGCAACTCTGCACACAAATATGAATCTGACATTTCCACTTCCAAAGGGGTAGTTGTGTCTCTAAATATAACAAAATGTCACTGTAGGGAGTGCACTAATAGGCTATTTGAGCATCCACAAGGTTGGATGAGGGGTAAGGATGCTGAAGATCAAGGGTGAAATCCTGACCCCATTGAAGTCATTGGGAGGTTTACCATTGGCTTCACTGCGGCCCGAATTTCACTTCAAGTATTTACACAGATCATAGTTCAAATGATTTTGTTGCTGCTGCAGTTTAAGTATCATGTATCACACAGCCAGGGAAACCGTTTCCTGATGGGGAATATATTAGTGAGGTAATAAATACTCTTTCATGTTACTATTTTATTCAAAGATTTTCTGAACAAACAGAAAATCAGAGAATGCTTTAAAGAGCTGCTGTGAAGCAGAAATTTGACTAAAGACTGATTCAACCTATGAATGAAGACATGCACGAGCAGCTTAGAATGGACTTGAAAACTGTTGGTACACTCTTGAGTCATTTGGATGACTATACAGATGTAAATTCTTGGGCTTGTGCTTATCATGAGACATATAGCAAAATACCAAATACAAAAAGAACTGCGTAAATATTTTCAGTACAGTGGCTGAGGCATCTCAAACATTGCGTGAGTAACAACAGTTGAAGTTCCCTCTGTGGTTGGTTGTAATGCAGATTTCAGTCAATATCTTGTTCAGGAAGTCAGTCACTGGGTGGTAGAATTTAATTATATCAAGCATCAAAAGGTGCCCTGTGCTAAAGAAAGTCTAGCTGTGTTTGAAGGCATATAAAGGTGGTGATAAAGCTATGAATTTCATTGCTCCAAGAGCTTTAATAACTGAGAGTTTAAAACACTTTTAGAAGTAAGCTCTCAATATTTGGAATTCCTGAGGTACAATAGTGCCAGAGGAATAGGCTGAAGCTATTTTCTTGGTTGATTTTTGGAATGTTTGGAAGAAATCAAGATGTTCTTAGTTCATAAAGGACAAGATTACCCAGAACTAAACAAGCTTCGAATGGATGAATGCTCTGATTTTTCCTGACTCCATTCAACACTTCAATGAACTAAATATAAAACTTCAAGATTAAGGCATCATGGTAGACACTATTGGTGAGATCCTGGCCCACTGAATTTTCCCACTGATTCAATTAGGCCAAGATCTTATTCTATATTTGAAAAGAAGTGCAGAATACTCAAGAAATATTGGGACACTGGAAGATGAAATGCTTTACTTACTTTATTGAGGGAACATCTAAAAAATTCAGATACTTTCAAATACAATGCTGGCAACATCAAAAAAGTGCACCAATCATATGGAAAGAGCATCTTTCCATAAGGGCTTCTAAAGGTCCAACTGCTTGGAAATATGTCACCACACAGCAGGCAGCCACACACAATCAAGTTTGAAGATCTCTGCATCGCAGATCTCCAGTGGTTAGAAATCAATAGACTTGTGATGGAAATGGTTGAGTTTCAAAAGAGCACTGTGTGGAAAATAAATGGTTCATATTTAATCTCAGTTCCTACATATAAAATATTGAGCATGGCAGCACTGAGGAAAATAATCAATCCCAAATATGCAATTTTGCAAATTTGGAATACATTGCCTGATTCTTTTGTTTCTACAGGGGGAAAAGAGAGAGCGAGAGAGAGAATTCCTGGTAGCATTGTTGACAACCTTCAATATAGTGTACTTGTTTGAACAGCTTCATCCAATATAACAATATGAATCAGCAGTGAGTGAGATAAGTGTGGCATATGTTGCATTGAAAACCACAAAGTAACAGACTAGAATTAAAATGATGTCTTTCAAAATGTAACAGCAGAAGTCCTGCTGATTGCTGGACAAATGCCTCTGTATTGCCAACTGGCCAAATGATGATGAGTCAGTCTTCTGTAATTTCTTGGCATGCAGTACCAAAAATGTTCACTATCGCTGCCATAGAGATTTTTAGTCCTCTTTGAAATATGCTAGTTAGAAGTTAACTTTTCATAAGTGCTACCATTAAGGCTTGATATTTCAACTAAATTATTACTAGCAGTGGATAACCAATAGTTAAGTTTTATGGAAGGATTATTATGAATCATGCTTATTTCATTATGGTAGCATTTCAGGAATTGGTTGATGGTTTTATTATTATTTTCAAAATCTTTTCCAATAATTGTTCAGAATTATATTGTTTAATTCTGTAACATGAGCAGAAATAGCAATTAAATATACAATATGAATTTTCATAGATCTAGTATACATGTCTAAAATGTATCAGTATTTAAGAGTTTTCAAAAGACCATTGTTTCTGTTATATGTATATTCTGACAATCTTAGTGAGACAACCCATCCATAATTTAGAAGAACATTGAACAAAAGTATGGGGAAACTTTCTTGTTAGAAAAAAAAACCCAATAAAATCAGGAAATTCATATTTCATCCTTTGATGGTTAACAAGGAATAGAGTGTAGCAGTATGAATTAAAGACAGTGTCAGACTGAATTTCCTGGCTTGTTTTATTATATTTCATTATAACCTATAGGGCTATTTGAATATGCTCTTTTGTTGGTAAATTTCCTTACATTTTTTTAAAAATCAGCTGAAGGTAAACTGACCCCCATGGACTGATGAGACTCAGGAAGGGGACAGAAATAGAGTGGAGGCAAGGAAAAAGAAGAGTGAGATCTGGTGTAAAGGGTAACAGATAGAGAACAAACAGAAGGAGAAGGATGTGTGGAGAAGATGAGGAGCAACATAGAGGAAGAAGAAAAATGAGGGTATCTGGAGATGGATAGAGAGAAGGTGGTGAGAAGACAGAAGGCAGGAAATAGTAAGAAAAAATAAAAGCAATATTTAGAATGAAAAAATAAGAGAAATTGGAATGAAATGCAGAGATGAGCACAATAGATGTAATGGGAGAAAAAAAGGAATAAAGAAAGGGTTAAAAGGGACCAAATGTTCAGGTTAGTACATTATATTTACTTCTTACATATCCCCAACTGAATGACTTTGATGGAACAATCGAACTATATTTGGGCACTATTTAAAAAGGGGATTTTTGATGCACTAGAACAGAACAGCTGTTAAGGAGCTGTTTGTGTCCACTGTGTAAATCTTTCTTAGCTCAATAGACTGCTCAGCAGGAGTCCTTATGGTCACCTCTACTAATCCTGTTGCCAGCCATCCAAAAATTCCACACATTAAACAGAGTAAGGACTCAAGTCTCAGAAGAGTACACAGAGTGTTAGACTGCATCTCCCGTTAAAGACATGGGGAATTGTATAGCTAAAATGCTGTGTACTCCTTCAGAAATGTGGGGAGGATTTGTGTGCATGGCTTCCCCCCATTCCCAAAAAATAGCTCAGTCATCTTATTTTTACCTATGTGGGTCAGATTCTATACTGCACCTCAAGAACGTCATGGTTCAGGCAGGCCACAGCTCTTTGTATCTCCCTAGTTCTGAGCTGATGCAGCCCTCAAAGCAAATTAAATCAGCCCAATTACCTGGAACATTAAATTCTCTGGGCACATCCCCTTCTCTCCTGATCTGCCCCTTTCCACCCATAGTCACAATAATATGCCTGGGGCTGTGCAGGAAGGAGAAGTCCTTATAATCCCCTTTTTTGTACTGCTGGAGCAACAGGGGCTGGACTGGGGGACAGAATTTACCTCTATCCACCCAAATAGCCAAGGCATTATGGTCAAAAATCCTGCATGATTCCCTTTAAAAAAATCCTTTATTATCTACAAGGATGTAAAACAGCTCCTGAGATCTCATTAATTTTCTTTGCTCTGCATTCCTACGGGTGATAAATTGTCAAAGAGGTTTTCTTCCATATTTGGTGAACTTTGATTTATCTTTGAACTGAGCTTCAGTCTGTGGCAATTTTTTCCTAATTGAACTATAGCCCCTGGAAAAACTGTAGAAGTGTTGACATAACCCTAACCATGGTGATTCTAATAGTTTATTTAGTGGAGATGTTTGTTTTGGAGTAACATGTTTAGCAAAGAATCCATATATACGACACTGTGTACAGCTGTAGATGAAAATGTGAATTCTTAAAGTAATTAATGTAGAAAATTCAAGAACTCACTGTCACTTGAAGTTCAGCCCTGCTTGTAATCATAGAAGTAACATAGCTCCCACTCCAACAAGCTGCTCTGTGCATGCACAACCTTTGGTCATGTGTGGAATGTCTTACAGGATCAGAGTCATAGGGTTAATTCTCATTTACATGAAGGTTTCTGTACACCACTCTGGCAGTGCAAAGTGGCCCTAAAGTCGGCATGAATTACACTTACTGTTCCATCCACTTTAAGGCCTCTTTATATTGCCAGTGTCCTTACTGTAAATAAGAATCACATCCATAGTGCTCTAAATCACCTATGAACATAAAAAAGAAAGCAACTGGATAGTTAGTGATGTTTAAATTATTCCCAGGATGTATGGCATTTGGCTATGTCTTGCACTAATAGTTCTGGTTTTAATTGAAATTGCCATAACTTGCAGCATTTTTTTCCAAAGGTTCAAGGAGCCAAATTTGGAGACAACAGTCCTTTCCTATGCTTCCTAGCTTCTGTCACAATGTATCAACCTATCACGCACTGCACCATCCATATTACTCTTTTAACAGTAGTGTTAGTTTTCTTAGGGGCAATGTCATAACAAATAAATATGAAGCATAAATGTGATGCCTTTGTATCCTTTGAGATGTGAGATCGCCTACATTTGCAAATGCCCTTGAGCTAAACAAGCTAGTCTGAAAATTCAGATTCTTAAGACGATTTTAGTGTTTTTCTTATGTTTAAGAATTTATAGATAAGCTGATGCCAACTTTTATTATGGATATAGCCTTCTTTCTCTTGGATTTGGTTCAACTTTTAAAAGCCTGTTTTGATAGCACAGATTTGTCTATGGTTAAATGTCTTACGGACCAGCAGAATGTAACTTACCACACATTTAAGAAAAAGTGGTGACTTAGAGTTTCACAGGAAAATACAATTAAAAAAAACATTAAGGGACAGACTCTCAGTTTATCTGGAGTAAATTAGTGTAGTTCCATCAAAGTCAATGAAGCTATACTGATTTTAAGCAGATGAGGATCTGCTCCTAAGAAAATCAGTTTTAAATTAAAATATTGTTACAAATTAGGTATTATGGGCAGTTAATAGGTAAAATATGTTGTCAGTTGAAAGCCCCATGAGTTTTCGCAGTTTCCAGTATGTTTGCACCCTACCAGATTTTTAACCAAATTATCATTTCTTGAGGTGTGGAATGTCATTGAGTATCTATGTGCAATTTTAATAAGCTATCATACCTCATTAATAAAACTGGATTGTTGGTATTTCTTTTTGTAAGAAAGTATATAATCAAAAGTAAGATAATACTCCCAGAGTTAGAAATAGAAAGTGTCACAACAAGAAAAGTAAAGATTGTAAATATCTGTCTTTTGGGGAGGGGGAGAGGGTGGACTCTCAACAGAATATTGGTTCTTTCTTAATAAATAAAATAATAATAATAAAATAATAAAATAAAAATAATACATTTTATTTAGCACCTAGGTACCTCACCCCCTGACTCAAGAACCTCCTCCCACCTCCCCTTCACCCCACACACTTTAACTAGTATTAGATGTTAACACAGTAATGGTCAACCAAAGAATCTTAAGACTAATCCTGTCACTCTCTGAATTTCCACTCAAGGCACCCATCACAACTTGGTCCCAACCCCATAACTTGTTCCATACAAGCATATCCCTGCATTTATGGGTAGCCCCACTGATGTCAATGGGGTCATTTGCAGGTTTGAGAGCTTTGTGCATAAATTGAAGACATTTTACCTGAGGGCTTTAGATAAAGGGGTTTTGGTAAGGACTTCAGGAGCAGTGGGGGAGATTTAGGTTGGATATTAGGAAAAACTTTTTCACTATGAGGGTGGTGAAACACTGGAATGCGTTACCTAGGGAGGTGGTGGAATCTCCTTTCCTGGAAGTTTTTAAGGTCAGGCTTGACAAAGCCCTGGCTGGGATGATTTAGTCGGGGATCAGTCCTGCTTTGAGCAGGGGGTTGGACTAGATGACCTCCTGAGGTCCCTTCCAACCCTGATATTCTATGATTCTATTCTATGATTCTATGAGCACATGATTCCGGATCTGGGTCCATATACATTTCAAGGAGCATGCGATACAATGGAGATGATGTTGGCCTTAGGCTGTCCTTTGTGCTCATCCATAGCTCAGCTGCTCCACTGGCTGTGTCTTGGAAGTCAAAACTCTCTTAGGGAACATTCTCTTTAAAACACAAAATAATTAGTCCACTCATCCACCTGGAATAATGAAAAGAACAACTCCTCCTCGACAAGGTTAGCTCAGCAAAATAAAACCACCTGTTCACAGACAACAAGGAAACAGAATTATATCATTTGGGCCTGATTTTCAATGATGACCTCTGATTTTGCAGGTGCAAGTGGAATCACTTTGGTATCTCACTACCTGTTTGCATAGGTGCTGGAACTAGGGGTGCTGGGCATGCTGCAGCACCTCCTGGCTTGAAGTGGTTTCCAGCATATACAGGATTTACAGTTTGGTTCAATGGCTCTCAGCACCCCTACGATACAAATTGTTCCAGCACCCCTGCCTGTTTGTACAAACAAATCAGCTAGTAAGCAGTCTATTTGCTGCCAGCCACACCTGCAGTTCATTGTAGGCATAATTATTTAAAGGCTAAAATTACTCATGAAAAGTTACAGATTGGGCTAAGGCCTCATCTGAAATCCAGCCCCTTATTCTTTGTTGTTGTTTATGACAGAGAAATAGACTGGCACTTTTATATTGTGCATACAGCTGCAGGTTCATATTTTCAGACGTGCACGTGCATTTCTGCATGTTCCCAGCTTATCCACGAGCAATGCCTACAGTGCATTTGCAAGTTGAAGTTGCATATTCTGATTTGCAAACAGTGGGCCTGGGGAGCACAGGTGTGCACTCTTCTGAATGCACATTTGGGTCAGATGGTCTAAGCTATCATAGCAGTAATGCTATAGCTCCATCCTCCATTCTCCAGCTGAAATTCTGTTTGTAATTCAGACTATGAACCGTATTGTTGTGATTTTCCAGATGTTTTATTTGGCATTAATTTCATTTCCTGAATTTTTTTCAGTGCAAATATGGCTAATTTGAAACATCCAGACCCATTAATTTCAGATGCTTCTCCAGTCAGACTCACTTCCTCAGCATAACAGAAACATTGGGCTGTTTTTTACACTTCCAATATATTGCTTTTGGTGGAAGACAAAATGTTGAATTACAGAGAAACATTACAAAATGGACCCTAAAAAATAACAGTTAAAATACGCCCATAACAAACAGCAACATGCTAGTTGTAGCTCCTTCAGATAGCAGCCTCAATGCTTCAAAGGGAAAAGGGGCTGTATTGTACCTTCTGAAGAAAATCATTAGTAGGGGATCAATAGCTGTACATGCAATCTTTTATATTATAAGCTTATATGTTGTCACACAAACTCACAATTGAAAGTGAATACAAAATAGCCAGGATAGAAACGCTGTTACATGAAGACTGAAAACTTGCTAAAATATTGTAAACAGCAATGCACTTAATTTTGGGGAGTTGCATAGTGGTATATCACGAGGAGAGGTAGTAGTACTTATCTTATTTAACAACTTAGTTATCTATCTAATCTATCTATCTTAGCTTCATGGGATGGTCTGCTCTCCACTGGAGCACCTGCTCCTGGCTTTCTTGGGAATTAGCTCTGCCAGTCTGACGCCTCTTCCTGCCAGTGCTCACTCCAATTCTCTCTCTCTCTCAGGATGCAACTGCTCCCTCTTCATGGCTTGACCCTCTGACCTGGTCACCATAAGAGTTTTTTGTACCAAAGTCTCTCTGTACCAACTGTCCAGGCAGTCTTCCAATTCTTTGCCCCACATGGTGCCATTTCCCTAGTGGTCGGTATAGGAACCTGGGCCTGCCGTCTTCTCCTGGTTCCAGGGACCCTACAACGAACAATTAAGGACTGCACTGTGTCACACCTTGCTGCTGTTTCCCTGGAGTGCTTCCTACACTGCCTCTATCAGGCTCCTTCTCCACCCTCGTCTGGGTATGCTCTTTCCTCAGGCCAAGCTCCCTTCTCTTCCTAGCCTTAAAGGATATGTCTACACTGCAATAAAAAACCTCATGGCTGGTCTGTGCCAGCTGACTCAGGGGCTCATGCTAAGTGGCTGTTTAATTGTAGTGTAAATGTCGGGGATTGGGATGAAACCAGACTCTAGGACCCTGTGAGGTAGGAAGGTTGCAGAGCTTGAGCTGCAGCCTGAGCTGGAACGTCTTACACCACACTTAAAGAGCTCTGTGAGCTCGAGCCCCACGAGTCTGAGTCAGCTGGCATGGGCCAGCCGCGGGTGTCACGGTGTAGACATATCCAGAGAGAGTGACTGCAGATCTCTTCACTCCAGCCTCATTGTGCCCTCAGCTACTTGGCTTTACACAAGCCCTGCCTCTTCCTGTCCAGGTAAGTTTTATCCTTTAATTTGTCCTCATTGCTCCCTGGTTCCTCCCCCATGTGCAGCCTCAGTGGTTAATTGGCCCATCTAGCCAGATTAATCCCTTCAGGGGCTGATGTGGGGTGAATGCCCCATCACACTTAGATACTTAAATAGCCTCCATCATAGTAGTGTCTGCCCCTCACAAACTTTAATGTATTTATCCTCAAAACATCCCTGGCCAGTTAGGGAAGTACTATTAATATATTAATTGAGTACTATTAAATTAACTATAGTTAATGATTTTGAAGAGGGAGTAAACAACATATTAATGGAATTCACAGATGATTCTCAGCTGGGAGGAATTTCAAAGATAATTTCTAGGTATAGCCACAATAACTTGGTTTATTTTATTTTGTTTTTTTTACACTCTATTTTCATTTTATTTCTGTATGCACGCCCACTGGTGTACTATACACAAAGGTGTATACAGTCAAATATTATTTATTTTATTAGCCTATTTACATTATTGTTGTAAAACAGGATATTCTCTTCTTATTGACATGTGAAACTGGGGTTTACCAAATGTGCTGCAATAAGAGAAATAATAACTTTTTAGAAAACATTTGAATGGATCCACCCCCAGTGCCCAATCGCTTCTTGGCAACATAAGAAAAAACAACTAAAAATAATATATTACAAAATCTAGCTGTGCCTCAACCCAACTATGGGGCAGCACCTAGGAAGACAATAGCTGTCTATAAATAAGACAATACACAATTAGACAAAGAACAAAAATCAGAAAGGAAACAGAGTCTTGAAATTTGTCCTGAAAGTTGCTGAAGCTGAACACTGACATACATGGAGGGGGAAAGTATTTCATTAATGCTAGCCCTCAGTGGAAAAGGTCTTGCCAACCAGCCCTCTCTGGATTGTATCTCAGGGTAGTCAGCCATTCCATGTTAACTGATTTCACCTGTCATGATGGGAGATAGGGCAACAGGTGGTCCCTTATATAAAAGGGTCAGGAATACAGACAGAGTAAGACAAGGGTGGTTTTGCAAGCTGATACAGGGAAACCAGGTAGCATTGAATGAAAAAGACATTTGAGATAGGAAAGACTGGCTGGCAACTGA
Organism: Chelonia mydas; assembly: GCF_015237465.2. Lineage (NCBI taxonomy): Eukaryota > Metazoa > Chordata > Testudines > Cheloniidae > Chelonia > Chelonia mydas. The sequence goes on from NC_057852.1 coordinate 109,775,168, forward strand.
AAAAAAGGGGTCTGAGCATTAGTGTGACCCCAGATGTGCCAATTTTATAGGGACAGTCCCGATATTCGGTGATTTGTCTTATATAAGCGCCTGTTACCCCACCCCCCATCCCAATTTTTCACACTTGCTATCTGGTCACTCTGCTCAGCATGGAGTGAGCCCATCAACTGGATGACGTTAAATATAACATATCATGGCTAGATTCTGATAACCTTACTGAGAGTGGGGAGCACTCTTGACTTCAGCAGGACTATCTGTAGACTGTTAAATGTGAGTAAGGGTATCAGAACCTGGCCCTTAATAATTAGAGATGAGACTAAGGCAGAACATTCTCACATCAATTTCAAATCCCCCAAATCCCTTAGGTGTTCAAGTCAGGGGTTTTGGTCAGGGCCATTTTTACAGATGGGTAAGGGGGTGTGTGAAATCCAGGCCCTTTTTAAAGTCAGGGCAAAACTCCTATTGACTCCAAGTAGGTCAGGATTGCTCTCAAGATCTGCCATTAAATATGGATCCAGATTCAGATAACACATCCAGTCTCCCAAACTACAGAGGTGTTTGGATCTCTAATTCTTATGTCCATTCAGTGACATGCACACAAGTTAATATACATTCAACCACACATTACTGGGTTAGTTGTAGGAACTATTAGATGAAATTCTATGGCTTGGGCAATGCAGGAAGTCAGAATAGATGAGTCCCTTCTGGCCTTAAAAATGTATGAATCTATAACTGAAGCTATATGAATAATTTGAAAATAAAACATATTTTATGTGATATGCAGCAGGAAAAACTTGTGAAGCTAGAAACTGAATAAAAGTCTCTTTGAAGTAACAGAATTAGCACTTTTGAATGATAGCCCAGGGAATCAAATAGAAGAGAGACTTAAAAAGGAGATAAATCTGTTTATAAGGTGTGATGAGAATGTAATTCATGTTTTAAGACTTTTGAAAACCTGCTATAGCATTTACTATGCTAAACTAATATAATGTTGTCCTCTTCAGCTAACAAATGAAAGGAAATTGCAAGTTAGGTTCCGCGCTCCCGCTAAAGGTCATTCTGTTGCATCTGGCTGTTATAGGGTACTAAGAACCTAACAAGATGTGCATGTTGCCTTTCCGGGACACATAGCCTTTCCAGTCCAGGGAATAAAAGATCCTGACAGAGAATGAAACTTGGGTCTCTCACATGGCACATCAATGTTATGTAACAAAGCTTCTTTCTTTTAAACACCCTGATTGTATAGGCCGAAGAATTATGGGATGGGACCCAGCCCAAACTTGTCTGAATTTTAGTTGAAAATGAATTAAAACATCTGAGGTTTGGAAACTCTGAATAAAGCATTAACTCTTGTGGCAGTAATGAATCTGCTAGATTCAAATGTTGTTGCTCCTATTCATGAAGTCCCCTTTTTTGTCATCTAGACCAGTGCTACTCAAAGTGGTGGTCCGCGGACCGGTGCCAGTCTGCGAGCCATCGGCTCCTGGTCTGCGTGCACACTGGAAAAAAAAATTGCTGGTCCCCCTTTGATCTAGAGAACTTGTCGACATTTATGGCCTTAAAATATATGATAGCTTGGGGCAGAATTAATTCAGTCATGGTGCTTTAATGTTGGAGAAAATCACCAGTAAAATTAACATCCATTAAAACCAAAAATGTTTAAAACCTAATATCTCATTGCAAAACTGTCCATTTAATGAAATGCAATTAAAATGCAATTAGCTTTATAAGTGATGTATGTTATATCCAAGTGGGTCAATTGCTCTGTGGCTCATAGCTCTAATTTGTTTTGAGATTAGCCAGTGTAGTGGCACTTAGGCAGCATTTGGGGCCTTTTGATTTGGGGACCGTCCTTCGATATATTATTTTATCACTCATTTGTACATTACTATTAAAAAGGGAAGATAGATAATTGTTTTTGAATAGTTTGATGTGAATCCACTCGCTTTTGATGACACCACTGTATATTAGAGTTCCTAGTAATCAACATCTGTGTTAACAACTGCCAAAAATTTCAACGTCGGCTGCTTAAAGTTAGACGTCTAAATCCACAGTTAGGCATCTAAATCGAGGTGGTCTGATTTCCAAAGTTGCTGAGCACTCAAAACTACCATGGATTTAAATGGGAGCTGCAGATGCTCACCACTTCTGAAAATCAGGCCACTTAGTGCATCAGGGTGCCTAATTATGGACACAAACGCCTAACTTTAAGTATCCATGTTTGAAAATTTTGGGCAGCAATTCTGCTAACTAAACAATTGAATGTAGAAACTACAGTTCAGAGAAATTGTGTTCTTGATAGCATAAATTACTGTAAGTCCGATACTTGGGAATAAATAAGGTTTTCCCTTGGTTGCAACAGGATCCATTTTCAAACATTAACTGTAATGGTGGGTGATTGCAGAAAATGATATTGGAAATCAATGGGATTACTTGTATAGAAGAATATTATGCAATATAAATAAGAGTGGCAGAACCCAGTCCTATATATTTATGGAAATGTCAGAGACACAACTTACTGAAAAACACATATTCCTAGGTGAATTCCTAGCAAAGCTTAAATATTCTCCCCAGTAAGTTTACAAGTGATTATTGTGTCATAGGACTGTAATTAATATTCCTTTTTCATAAATTTATAGAGTTTAAGGCCAGAAGGGACCATTATCATCTACACTGACCTCCTGTATAACACATGCCATTAAATGTCACCCAGTTATCTCTGTATGGACCCCGATAACTTGTGTCTGACTACAGCAGAATTTGTTTTGGCTAAAGCATATTTTCCAGGGAGGTATCCAGTTTTCATCTGAAGACATCAAAAGATGGAGGGTCTACCACTTCCCTTAGTAGTTTGTTCTAGTGATTAATAATCCTCACTGATAAAAACGTGTGCCTGATTTCAAATTTCAATTTGTTTGGCTTCAGCTTTCAGTCATTGGTTATTATTTATTTATTTGTGTTACTGTAGTTATGGACCAGGACTCAACTGTGCCTTACTCTGCTAGATTAAAAAGTCCTTTAGGAGATATTTTCTCCTCATTAGGTATTTACGCAATATAATCAAGTCAGATTTCAATCTTTTTGATAAGCAAAACAGATAGTGCTGTTTAAGTGTCTCATTGTAAAACATTTAATCCAGCCCTTAATCATTTTTGTGGCACTTTTCTGAATTCTCTCTAATTTTTTAAAAATGTGGACAGCAGAATTGTACATAATATTCCTGTATTGGTTAAATCACCTCCTTACTCACTACTCCCCTGTTTATACATCCAAAGGGTCACATTAGTTTTTTTGGCACAGCATTGCACTGGGAGTTCATGTTAATTTCTTGTCCACTATGACCCCTAAATTTTTTTACAGTCAATTATTTCCAGGAGGCAGTTCTCCGTTTTCTAGGCATGGCCTGGATTCCTTGTTCCTAGATGTATGTCTTTGCCTTTAGCTCTACTAAAATGCAATTTGTTTGAACTGGCCCAGGTTACCAAGCAATGCAGGTTGCTCTGTATGATTTCCCTGTCCTCATTATTATTTACCACTCCACAAATCTTTGTGTCATCTGCAAATTTTATCAGCTGTGATTTTATATACTCCCACAACACTGATGAAAATACTGAAAATCATTGGGCTTAGCACACCCGCATTTGATGATGATTCCCCATTGACAGTGACTTTTTGCGGTCTGTCAGTTAGCCAGTTCTTAATCCATTTTACATGTACTTTATTGATATAGTGTAGTGCTAATTTTTTAATCAGAGTCCCGTAGTAGTAAATCAAACACCATATGAAAGTCTTGGTATGTATTACATCTATGCAATTACCTTTATCAACCAAACTTGCAATCTCATCAAAAAATGAAATAAGTTTTGTTTGGTAAGACCTATTTTCTATAAAACCAGGTAGACTGGCATTAATTATATTCCTACCTTTAAATTCTTTATCAACTGAATTTTGTGTCTGCTTTTTCATTATTTTGCCCGGGATTGATATCAGGCTGACCAACCTAGAGCTAGCCAGGTCATTCCACTTGCCCTTTCTGAATAATGTCACAATGTTAGCACTCTTCAAGTCTCCTGGAATTTCCCTGGTATTCCAAGATGTACTAAAAATTGACATAAGTGGGCCAGAGATCTCCTCTGCCAGCTCTTTTAGGACTCTTGGGTACAAGTTATCCATGCCTGCTGATTTATTCATGTTTTTGTCCCTAATAGATGTTTTTAATACCCTCCTCAGTTACTATTATGGACCAAAAAGTACTTCATTATCCTCATGTGATACAAGTACATCATTCTGCTTCGTTCCAAATACAGAACAGAAATATGTATTGCTCACTTTTGCCTTTTCTGCATCATTATTAACAATTTTACCATCCCCATCTAATAATGGTCCTATAGCATTGACAGAATTTTCTTTTGTTCCTAATGTACTTTAAAAACTCTTTCTTATTGTCCTTAGCCCTGCCAGCCATAGATTTTTCCCCCTGATTTCTTTAGTTTCCCTTATCAATTTTCTGCACCACAGAACTTCTAATTTATATCTATTTATATATATATTTCCCCTCTTTTCAATTTCTTAAATATTTCTTTATTATTTCTAATTGTTGCCTTCAGTTTGCCACTCAACCAGGATGAGCTTTTAGCCAAAGTTGTCCTCTTGATTGATTGTCAAATCATGACTTTTAAAAAGTGCATACTTGTTGTTTACAATACACATACAGTTTTTAAAAATATCTAACTTACAAATATTTGGAGTTGGTTATAGCATCCTTATTTCTTTTATTATGATCCTGTTTACCCTGTTTTTCTTAGATCCATAAATTGCAATAAAGTTTTGGTTCCTATGTGATTTTTATTTTCTTAATAAATAAAATATTGGCATATTTTCTGCCTTCAATGATCATTTACATCAAAGAAACATCTGAGAAAAATTACCCTCTGGCCTTGTGTGCCATGTCTGGCCTATTATATTTATATATCAAGCCAAACTTTGTCAAACTTGGAGGAGTTAAAATACCCTGTTTTTTTGAAACAGCATTTTTTAAAATATTTCCTCTGGCAGACTAGCTGGTAATTGTAAGGATATCTAGCAGTTTACTAATATGCAAGTGCCTATGTAAATGAGATTGTGCATTTTAATATGGAATGACTATGTTAATGCCTGTGTCGTGCCTTTTCAGATGTTCAGTGTGAGCGAGGTGCTCAAATACCATGATGATGAGCGTGTCTGAGTATGCCTAGATAGGTCGGACTATATGTTTCCTGAAGTCAGAGGAGACTCAGGGACAAATTGTGGTCTGTCAGTTCACGGTTATGGCCTCACCCCTCACCCTTCTACACAAGTCTACAGAGGAAGACCCACACAATGTGGGGAGCACTCTGTGCAATCCCAAAGCAAAGTGCAGGAGAGATGGCACAATCTAGTCTCCAGATTGAACTGAGTGATCACACAGTTAATAAAAGGTGTTGTACCGTCTCTCATACAACCCACGCAACACTACAGCATATTATCTAGAATCTTCACATAGGGGGTTTTCAGAGTTGTTAGAGGCATATGAAATTGTTTTTCACTTTGTATTGCATGTAGCAATGTAAAAGTCAATAACGGGATGTCTGAGCAGTGAAAGTTGGGAGTTGGATATTGTTGCGAGGTTCTTTGAGCTATGTGGCCTCTTCTCACTTTACTTTAGCTGGTGATGTAATTCTTTTGTAGCTTATGTAAATCGGAGACCTGCATATTGCATGAAATGAGATGCATAACAGACAAGTATAACTTGATCTTATAATGTGTTTTTCATTTTAAAGTTCTTAATGGACCAGAGCATTGTAGAATGGCAGATTTTTTTTCCCTGGAATCCTATGTCTTGAATCAAAAGTGTCATTGCAGAATAAAACTATATTGAAGCTAATCAAGACTCTGATGATTATTTTTTAAGAGCAAGTTTAATGGTTGTGAAAGTTGCCAGTTTAACGGTACTAGAAAATGAAAACTTCTCTATTTATTCACAGACAAGGTGCCGCACAAATCTCGTTATATTATCTCCCAACTATATGTTAACTTTCCATATTTGGTGGCATTTTAGATGCAGTTTCACCTGTATATATAATTGTAAACTTCCTGGTAACAGTGCACTTCTCAATAAACATATCCTGGATGCAAAAACAGAGCACCCCTCACATCCATATTTTTCCTATGTGATGCCTTAAATTTTCATAGTAGATTAGCAAAAAAAAAAAAAAAAAAAAGTCTCTGTTTCAAAATTTTAAATAGCACTTCAGTTTTCACTGCCAGTTGGATCCTAAACAGCTCCCTGGTCTCTGAAATGGAGAACTCCAAGATGATGTCTGGAGTCTGTTTGCCACACCAGGATTTAGCAATATGTGAAATCGTCTTTGTAGATCCATTAACAGGCAGCAAGAGCAACTGAGGTAGTTTTCTATATCAAATCCATATTTCTGTGAACTTCAATTACAGAACAAATAAGCCCAGAGACTGATTGTTGTGGCTGTTGAAGGGGTGTAGTCCCTTAAGATCAAGTTTTGTTTTGCTTTTGGCTTTGTGACTATAGCAGGATTTGACAGCATGTGGGCAGCAGTGGTACATAATGTTTGGAACTATAACTCAAGGGGGGTTTATGTTGGCTTAAAGTGGGCAGGGATTAGATTTTATTTTATCTGACTGGAACCATTTGTAAATAGCCATATGCTTCATGGTAATTTATCAGATCACTTTTTAAAAAAATATATGTTTGACAGTAGAAAAGTAGAAGACTTGACAGCTAAGGGCAGATAAAATTGGATTAAAGTTGGATAAAATTCATTTAGAGGAGAGGACCCACACAGACTCTCTGCAGCACTCAACCCATACATCCAATGACTTACATGTACATGAGGCCTCATTGGTGAGGAGAGCTTTACACAGGCCCTCCGCACTGAGGTGAATTTCATTCATAATCAATTACCATTACTGTTATCTTGTTTATATGAACCCTTTTAAAAAGCAGGACAGACAGAAATGGGCATACCAGTAGGTAGTTCTGGCAAAAAGATGGAAACATTTAGGGCCATATGCTACCACCCCTCTCATTGGGTGAGATCCTGGCCTTACAGAAGTCAACGGGAGTTTTACCATTGACTTTGGGGGGCAGGATTTCACTCACGGTGAACCTGGACTCCTTGAAAATAGTCCAATTCAAAGAATAAGCTACTGGTTACTATGGATAAGGTTGAAAGAATCTGGCACTTATTTACTTTTTTATTGTAAATGTATGCTCAAATGGGGATTGGGATGATATTACACAAGTGCAGAAAGAAGGGCAGCAGTTTATTCATGAATGTTTGAAATTGAGATGAGAGATGGGAATTGACAACTGGAACTAGATGGGATACTTGTTGGTTATTTTATTTTTCTGATTGTGTGTTTGGTGGAGAGACCGTATGGTATTAAAAATAGAAAGGCCATTGGCTAAGAAGGTGGAATCAATTTTGCTAATCAATATTTACGATGTCTGTTTAAAACAGGTATTAGGGTCTGACTGGACAGATCAGAAGGGACGTGTGTATGAGTATTTAAGGCACATTATTCTAGATGATTTGTTTTTTATACATTTTGAAATAGGGTTCATAACTTTGATTAGACAACTTGGAGGCTGCAAGGGCGAAGGGGCATATGACTGATGTCATATTCATGAGTACTATGATTAAAAAATGCAGGTTGGATGCAAATGGGTAGAAATGATGGGATTTTTTTTAAAGTATTACAAAGGCTGAAGCAATTTAATAGTGCCAGAAACTGTATAAGGCTGAGAGGAATGCAGACAAATACATACAGTTGCACACAGTGTACTGGCTGGCAGCACAGAGTGACTGCCAACCCTCTCAAAACTGGCCATATTCTAGAGGTATCAAGGGGAAAGGGGAACAAGCCCTCCTGAACATTTTTCTTCTGTATTTTGTCATGCTATCAGAGGATGCTGAGAAATGGGGGCATGTTCTTGCCATGATGAGGGATGTCAGTGGTGAGCAGAGGGCAGGAATTTTGGAGCGTTCCAAGGTGAACCTATACATTTGGTTCAGATAACATTGCTTAATACAAGATATTGTTGCCTCTTTGGATAAAAATTTGAGTTGTCCTTTCAGGTATCATTATGCATGATTTTTTAAAAAGTCTCCAGTATATCTGAAAGACAGACTAGGGCGCTGATCTAGCAAACAGCTTCCCTTGGAACTGGCCACATGGAACTCATAGCAGGATCAGAGTCTTATGAGAGGAGACTATAAAAGAGTTTGGCTTGTTTAGCCTCTCAAATTGAAGGTGAGAAGGGAATACGATTGCTCTTTGTAAATATGTCAGGGGTAAACACTAGGAAGGGAGAAGATCTATTTAAAGTAAGGGACAATGTTGACACAAGAACAAATGGATATAAACTGGCTATGAATAAATTTAGGCTGGAAATTAGAAGAAGGTTCCTAATCATCACGGAAATAGAAGTAGTGGGGCCAAGAAACCTAACTATTTTTAAGACAGAGTTTCATAAGTTTCTAATGGGATTATATGACTGGATGGCCTGCAGTATCTGGGCATATGGGAAAGGATATTCAGCAGCAGAGTATACAGCAATTTATTCAATAATTTATTTTTAATGTGTGATCCCATTGTGGGTTGAAACAGCTGAGATTGGATATCAGTGAAATTCTGCCTGAAAATAAATGCAACAATTTGGTAAAGATTATGTTTTAATTTACCCTGTATCCATTTTGGGTCAGCAAAGATCTTTACTCTCACCACAAGGATGACCACAGGGCACATAGTGCTCTTCTAAAGCCCAAAGCCTGTTCCTTTGTGGCAAGTTTCTTTAAACCCCAGAACCTTCTGAACCTCTTCCTTCCTGCTAGTGTCTAGTTTCATCCATCCACTCACAGCTGCTTCATTACAGCTTTGAGGCTTTTCCATTCTCTGGCTGACACTGACCCTTTCCTCACCCTCCAATGATATCGTATCCTGCTGAGTCTATGAAAGGGTTAATGTGCCTTTGCCATTCACCTGTTAGATTTCTCTTGAATTCCACCGGAAAATGTCACAAAGGATAAGAGAGATCTAATAAAAAGGTTACATAGATGCGCCCCTAGAATATTTTATCAAGTTCTACCTGCAAAGGAATGCGAAAAAGCCTATTTGAATGTACAATGAGAAGGACAATAAAAGGAAAGTCGAATTACAGCCAACATGTTTGTACTAAAAGAGTAAACAGGATTTACTGTATCCAAAGAGCCTGATAAAATACACTCATTAACCATGTATCAAGTAAATCGATAATACCATTATGTGTTACAATACGAATTGGCTTTAACAGCTATTCCACACAACTCAGCAGGGACCCACAGCTAATTCAATTTCCACTGCATTGTATTCATACCGAAGTTGTTTCAGGCTGGTATTATTTACCCTTTCCCCAGTTATTCTGTATGGATGCCAACATTTCTAATAAGATACATTTTAACAATTAAAGGCAGTTCAGTGCTGCTGCCTGGACTTATTTCTGCTTATCACTCCTTGTGCTCCAGCACTTAGAAACAGGGTTATATTCTGCATGTCTCCCTGCCTGAAGCAACAGATGCCTTCATCAATCGTCAGGATTTCTGTACAGGGGTAGATCAGTGCCAGTTTCCAATGATTCCTTGAAACAGGTCATCCATGAGGACTACTGCAATGGGAGGAGGGAAGGAGAGGTGTCCTTCTTTCTCTCCCTTTCCTTGCAACTTCTTTGTCACACACTGACCATTATTTTATAAAAAGAAAAGGAGTACTTGTGGCACCTTAGAGGCTAACAAATGTATTTGAGCATAAGCTTTTGTGAGCTACAGCTCACCTCACGAAAGCTTATGCTCAAATAAATTTGTTAGCCTCTAAGGTGCCACAAGTCCTCCTTTTCTTTTTGCAAATACAGACTAACACGGCTGCTACTCTGAAACCTGTCATTATTTTAATAGTATTACAGCTGCATATGCTTAACTGGGAGCCATTGGGTGAAAAAGTTTTGATGTTAACACCTTTACAACTGTGCTGCAAGTTTTGGTTTAGTAAGGTGGGAACCAGGGAAAGGTTTAAAATATATAGGACAACGTGAGTACAGTCATTGGAACAGGTTTGCTGTAGGAAACAAATTAATAGATTCATAGATATTTAGGTCAGAAGGGACCATTATGATCATCTAGTCTGACTTCCTGCACAACGCAGGCCACAGCATTTCACCCACCACTCCTGCAAAAAACCTCACACCTATATCTGTGCTATTGAAGTCCTCAAATCGTAGTTTAAAGACTTCAAGGAGCAGAGAATCCTCCAGCAAGTGACCCGTGCCCCATCCTACAGAGGAAGGCAAAAAACCTCCAGGGCCTCTTCCAATCTGCCCTGGAGGAAAATTCCTTCCCGACCCCAAATATGGCAATCAGCTAAACCCTGAGCATATGGGCAAGATTCATCAGCCAGATACTACAGAAAATTCTTTCCTGGGTAACTCGGGTCCCACCCCATCTAATATCCCATCACAGGCCATTGGGCCTATTTACCATGAATATTTAATTAACAAAACCATGTTATCCCATCATACCATCTCCTCCATAAACTTATCGAGTTTAATCTTAAAGCCAGATAGATCTTTTGCCCCCACTGCTTCCCTTGGAAGGCTATTCCAAAACTTCACTCCTCTGATGGTTAGAAACGTTCGCCTAATTTCTAGTCTAAATTTCCTGGTGGCCAGTTTATATCCATTTGTTCTTTTGTCCACATTGGTACTGAGCTTAAATAATTCCTCTCCGGTATTTATCCCTCTGATATATTTATAGAGAGCAATCATATCTCCCCTCAACCTTCTTTTAGTTAGGCTAAACAAGCCAAGCTCCTTGAGTCTCCTTTCATAAGACAAGTTTTCCATTCCTCAGATCATCCTAGTAGCCCTTCTCTGTACCTGTTGCAGTTTGAATTCATCCTTCTTAAACATGGGAGACCAGAACTGCACACAGTATTCCAGGTGAGGTCTCACCAGTGCCTTGTATAACAGTACTAAAACCTCCTTATCCCTACTGGAAATACCTCTCCTGGTGCATCCCAAGACCGCATTAGCTTTTTTCACAGCCATATCACATTGGCAGCTCATAGTCATCCTATGATCAACCAATACTCCAAGGTCCTTTTCCTCCTCTGTTACTTCTAATTGATGCGTCCCCAGCTTATAACTAAAATTCTTGTTATTAATTCCTAAATGCATGACCTTACACTTCTCACTATTAAATTTCATCCTATTACTATTACTCCAGTTTACAAGGTCATCCAGATCCTCCTGTAGGATATCCCTGTCCTTCTCTAAATTGGCAATACCTCCCAGCTTTGTATCATCCGCAAACTTTATTAGCAAACTCCCACTTTTTGTGCCAAGGTCAGTAATAAAAAGATTAAATAAGATTGGTCCCAAAACCGATCCTTGAGGAACTCCACTGGTAACCTCCCTCCAGCCTGACAGTTCATCTTTCAGTAGGACCCGTTGTAGTCTCCCCTTTAACCAATTCCTTATCCACCTTTCAATTTTCCTATTGATACCCATCTTATCCAATTTAACTAATAATTCCCCATGTGGCACAGTATCAAATGCCTTACTAACATCTAGATAAATTAGATCCACTGCATTTCCTTTGTCTAAAAAATCTGTTACTTTCACACAACAGGGTGAGCTGGAACAAAATGTGAGGTCTGCCTAGGAAGTATTACTAGGAAGTATTAGATAGTGTCGTGATGGCACAAGAAGAAAGGAAGTTAAAGCATTGTGGGACCCTCTTTATGGTTGTGCCCTATGAACGGACAGGTCCCTACATTTTAACTGAGAGTTACAGAAACCAGGCCAAATATTCAGGGAACCCAAAACAAAGAATCTGCCACAATGATAAACATGACAGCCCTCATCCTGAAATAAATCTTTTCTGAATCCCCTCTTCTGGCCTCTACTTGTAACTGTGGATAGTGTTTTCCATTGAAAGTGACATTACTGACGGTAAAAATGAGTCATTGCTAAGCTAGTGAGCACTTCTATATTTGGTTGTTTAATTGGTGTTTTATTAATAACTTTAATAAATGCTTACCAATCATCTACATGAGGGATATTGGAGTAAAGAAACAGAACATCAAACATGATAAGACTGTGTCCTCATCAAAGCTGCAATGCTTATTTTGTTCAATTTTTCCAAAGGAAATTATAAATCTACAGGAGCCCAAACAGCTCAGCAAGCATAAATACACTTTCTGTTGTAGTGCCACTCTCAGAAATAGGGTACATATAGTATGTATATAATATACATAACATCTAAAATTCAAAGAATTACTTGAAAAGAATTGAACAGCAGAAAAGGAAGTGGAAGAAAAAAGAAAAGGGAAAACCAGTTTGAAGGAAGACAAAAAGGAAGGAAAGGAGACCAGAGGAGAAGGTGAAACACATACTAGCATGGAGGAGGATATGGACTGTGAGAAGGACTGCAGGGAAGGAAGAAAAAGCAAGGACTGGGATTTCAGTATGGGTATGTCTTGTCAAGACAAGAGACAAAACTTTTACGGTATGAATGAGCCCTTTGTGCCCCCATATCTTTTTTGTGGAAACTCATCCCCATTAGCTGTTGGTTTGAGCCTGATTCTGAGGGCAACAGTCTTATTTGACAAAACCAGAAGAAAGGAAATCCAGAAGAAGGTACAATGCAGACAGAGCCTTTCTAGTTTCATTTATTCACCTGAAGCTGCCTTCACCCATCTTCAAGGGCTTTCTGCTGCCAGGCTGTGGTGAGACATCTTGATTCAACCCATCCTAGAAGCAAAACAAGGGCATCCATGGATGACTGAAGGAAACAGACAGACAAAGTGCTCAGTAAATGGTAAATGTGCCTATGAAAATTCTAGTGCCCCAGGCCAACTGCTCATTTGGACCAACCCCAGCAGCTAGCAGTTACTCAAAAATATTTGTATGCCATTATAGTTAAATTTTTCATATATTTACTGTAAAGTAGTGCTACTAGTCGTTCCAGGTTTAGAACTAGACTGATCTACCTTGTTAAAGTCAGAGTGGCTCACCAAGTTGGAATCTCCTGTGAAAGCCATTCAGCTGGGGCTCTCTATGTACTCAATATGTCAATGTAATTTATTTTGTGTTCCATGGAGCATGTTGCCTGATAGACTGAAGGGTCTCTGAGAGGAATATGTACACAGTCAACAGCACCCACCACATCTGGAGGATGTACTTTGTCATAAAATTCTCTTTTTTTGTGCTGCATTGCTGCTGGTATAGCTTGGGAAAATTAACATAATACAGATATAACATGGGATTTTCAAAAATACTAAGTACTGGCCTAATTCTCCTTTTTTACCATTGATTTCAGGGCAAGCAGAGTTAGGCCAAAGGTGAGTACTTTAAAAATTCCCTCTCCTAGTTTTCTTGAGAATAACATCAATACAGTAAACACAGTGGGAGCTGGTTTACTGCTTAATAAAAATTATAATATGGAAAGATATCAGTTTCAGTCTAAGGTTGTTGGAGCCTTGAAAACGAAAAGTAACACAGAGTTTCAATTTGTGTGAGTTGCCAAATCTTGTTTTAGCTCTGTTCATGGTGTTTGTTTGCCAAACCTGCATCTCTGAAACCATCCTTGCGTCCGCCAGGTTTAGGAATAAGACTTTTGCACATGGAAACCCTGTGTTCAGTGCAGAACCATCTTTTTCATGTCTCATTTGTCTTATCCCACTTATACTCAGCATTAGGCCATGCTTATTCTCTTATATGGATTCTTAAACTGTGCTTATCACTGTAGTATCTCAGCTCCTTCTGGTAGTGTAAAAAGCAACATGACTAACATCTGTCACTTGTGTTCTCTCTCATTCTTTCTTCAGGGGGAAAATTATGTGTGTAGTGGAATAGGGTTTCTTTTTGTTTTGTTTTAGTTTTTTGTTTGCTTTTTGAGGGGGGTTGTTTTTGTTTGTTTTGGGGGTTCTTTTATGTACATATGACTTTGTGCTTATTTTAGAGAAGGCAAGGCTGAAGAAGGGTGTCTTGCCCTTGGCGTGGAAGGTAGTGAGGTCTGTGATGGTTCCCAGTTCCTGTGGGAGTTCATTCCTCAATCTTGCACTGGCCCCAAAGAAAGATACGACAAGCTTCGTTCTTAATGTAGAGTGTTGCATTGTCCCACAGGAACAGAGTTGTCAACCACGGTCTTCATCCTGGAGCTGTAGGTGATCTTTTATATATCCCGGGCCCCGAAATTTGGGTGTTTCAAAGATAAGGGCAAATACCTAGAAGTTAATTTGATATTCTATGGGAAGCCAGTGTTGGGTGCAGAGGACAGTGTGCTTGTGGTATTCTGTTATGCTGAGGAGATGCGCTGCACTGTTCTGTACCAGTAGGAATTTCTTACCGTCTGATGGCTTCATGCCCATGTATATTGTAACAGTCGAGAGGTGATGATGGCATGAATCACTGAAGCCAGGTCATCATCTGCCAGGATGGGATGAAGACTTCTAACCACCAGAAATGATACCAAGTGTTACTTATGAATGCTGAACTACAACAATTAGAGTGAAACTCAAAAAATTAAAAGGAGTACTTGTGGTACCTTAGAGACTAACAAATTTATTTGAGCATAAGCTTTCATGAGCTACAGCTCACTTCATCGGATGCATGCAGTGGAAAATACAGTGGGGAGATTTTATATACACAGAGAACATGAAACAATGGGTGTTACTGTACACAATGTAACCAGAGTGATCAGGTAAGGTGAGCTATTACCAGCAGGAGAGAAAAAAAACTTTTGTAGTAATAATCAAGGTGGGCTATTTCCAGCAGTTGACAAGAACATGTGAGGAACAGTAGGGGGTGGGGGGGAAATAAACATGGGGAAATAGTTTTACTTTGTGTAATGACACATGCACTCCCAGTCTTTATTCAAGCCTAATGTAATGGTGTCCAGTTTGCAAATTAATTCCAATTCAGCAGTCTCTCATTGGAGTCTGTTTTTGAAGTTTTTTTGTTGAAGAATTGCCACTTTTACATCTGTAATAGAGTGATCAGAGAGGTTGAAGTGTTCTCTGACTGGTTTTTGAATGTTATAATTCTTGATGTCTGATTTGAGTCCATTTATTCTTTTATGTAGAGACTGTCCAGTTTGGCCAATGTACATAGTAGAAGGGCATTGCTGGCACAGGATGGTATATATCACATTGGTAGATGTGTAGCTGAATGAGTCTCTGATAGTGTGGCTGATGTGATTAGGCCCTATGATGGTATCCCCTGAATAGATATGTGGACACAGTTGGCAACGGGCTTTGTTGCAAGGATAGATTCCTGGGTTAGTGTTTTTGTTGTGTGGTGTGTGGTTGCTGGTGAGTATTTGCTTCAGTTTGGGGGGCTGTCTGTAAGCAAGGACTGGCCTATCTCCCAAGATCTGTGAGAGTGATGGGTCATCCTTCAGGATAGGTTGTAGGATAGGATAGGTTGTAGATCCTTGATGATGTATTGGAGAGGTGATGGCTAGTAGCGTTCTCTTAGTAGTAGGTAACTTCTAGGTACTCTTCTGGCTCCGTCAATCTGTTTCTTCACTTCAGCAGGTAGGTATTGTAGTTGTAAGAACGCTTGATAGAGATCTTGTAGGTGTTTGTCTCCGTCTGAGGGGTTGGAGCAAATGCGGTTGTATCGTAGAGCTTGGCTGTAGACAATGGATCGTGTGGTATGGTCTGGATGAAAGCTGGAGGCATGTAGGTAGGCATAGCGGTCAGTAGGTTTCCGGTATAGGGTGGTGTTTATGTGACCATTGCTTATTAGCACTGTAGTGTCCAGGAAGTGGATCTGTTGTGTGGACTGGTCGAGGCTGAGGTTGATGGGGGATGGAAATTGTTGGAATCATGGTGGAATTCCTCAAGGGCTTCTTTTCCATGGGTCCAGGTGATAAAGATGTCATCAATTTAGTGCAAGTAGAGTAGGGGCATTAGGGGACGAGAGCTGAGGAAGCATTGTTCTAAGTCAGCCATAAAAATGTTGGCATACTGTGGGGCCATGCGGGTACCCATAGCAGTGCCGCTGATTTGAAGGTATACATTGTCCCCAAATGTGAAATAGTTATGGGTGAGGACAAAGTCACAAAGTTCAGCCACCAGGTTTGCTGTGACATTATCGGGGATACTGTTCCTGATCGCTTGTAGTCCATCTTTGTGTGGAATGTTGGTGTAGAGGGCTTCCTCATCCATAGTGGCTAGGACGGTGTTTTCAGGAAGATCACTGATGGATTGTAGTTTCCTCAGGAAGTCAGTGGTGTCTCGAAGATAGTTAGGAGTGCTGGTAGCATAGGGCCTGAGGAGGGAGTCTACATAGCCAGACCATCCTGCTGTCAGGGTGCCAATGCCTGAGATGATAAGGCATCCTGGATTCCCAGGTTTATGGATCTTGGGTAGCAGATAGAATACCCCAGGTCGGGGTTCTAGGGATGTGTCTGTGCAGATTTGTTCTTGTGCTTTTTCAGGGAGTTTCTTGAGCAGATGGTGTCGGTTTTTTTTGGTAACCCTCAGTGGATATGGCTTGTAGAATGTGGTGTTGGAGAGCTGCCTAGCAGCCTCTTGTCCATATTCTGACCTATTCGTGATGACGACAGCACCTCCTTTGTCAGCCTTTTTGATTATGATGTGAGAGTTGTTTTTGAGGCTGTGGATGGCATTGTGTTCTACACGGGCTGAGGTTACGGGGCAAGTGATGCTGCTTTTCCACAATGTCAGCCCGTGCACATCGGCGGAAGCACTCTATGTATGTAGAAGTCCAGTCTGTTGTTTCTACCTTCAGGAGGAGTCCACCATTTGTTGGCTGTTTTATGTTGCAAGAAAACTTGCGGGGACCGGGGGGGAGAGAAACAAGCATAGGAAACAAGAAAGAATAATACTCAGATTATAGCAAATCAGACAGAAGAAATACAATACAGAGCCAGGAAACATTCATTATACAGCTGTGACATCAGCCTTGAATTGCCACTAATACTGTTTCACCAGAACCAACAGAGCTCACCACGCCCAGAAAGTACTTAGTGCCTATATTTATAATCTCTGTAAAGTCCCTGTCCTGTAAAGTGCTCTGTTAGTGTTCACAACTCCACCTTATTTAAGTTTCAATATGTTTTTACTCTCTCTTTCAGTTCATTAATGAAAATATTAAATAACACAAGTGGTACAATGACTGTACCTTAGGAGACCTTTCCACTCAACTCAAACTGCCATTTGTCATTTCTCTTTGCTTACAGTCTTTTTGACTAGTTTTTAATCCACATTACAATGTTCCTGTGCAAGACAATTTGAATTAATTCAAGATTTTACAATGTTTTATTAACATCTAATCAGGAATTCCCTAATTTTGTAATTCTATAAAGAAAAAATCAAAGTGTTTGTCCACCACCTATCACAATGACATCTGGATCACTGGTTTGGTCCTACTGTGACACCAATAACAAATAAATAATAAAAGACTATGTTGCAAGATTTGTTCCTTATAAACCCACACTGCCTATTGCTTAGGACCTGTTATCCTTGAGCTCATATATAGTGATTTTTCCCTCATCATTTGGTCTTCTATTAGTCCCCTTTTTTTCCTGTTTATGTTTGTATTTCCTTCATTTTGTTTAAAGACACAAGATCATCACTCGACAACTATTTCAATTGTAACCAAGTGTGAGGTTGGTTTTTCTTTAAAAAAAAAAGACTGTTCTCAAATATTTTGTTTTATTTTATTTTGATTAGAAAAATAAAAAGCACCGTCCCTGTTATTTAAAATTAAAAAAACAAATACAGAATTCAACCAGCTCACTCCTTTCTCCCAAGCAGCAGCCCAAGAGACAAACAATAGTATTCCAACACAATAGCCAGTACTTCAGTATCTCTTTACCCTCATCAAAAGTCAAACCAAGAAAAAATAAAATAAAAGAAGCCCTGCAGCCTAACCTGACAGTTGGTAAATCTGGGCTATTTCAGACCAGGAGCTTGTGGACATTCTAGAGCTCCAAGCCGCTTACAGTAAATCCTGCCAGCCTTCCCATCTCTATCAAGGGAAATCTAGAACCGGTGTTTACACTGACTGCAGCTGTGGCAGTGTATTCTGGGGAGAGAGGTGGTCTTTCAGGTTACATAGAGCTTTGTAGGTCACAATCGACACCTTTACATCTATCTGAAGCTCGGAGGTAACTAAAGCAAAATAGAAATGGTTCTCGTCATATGAATTGTCAGGATTTGCAAATGGATGAAGAGTGAAAAGGTCCTTCACACACACACACACACACACACACATCCATCATCTCTCTGAAGTAAAAATGTAGGTAATTATTTTTAAAGTAAATGGATTTTTATGTAGATATGTTGCTCTCCTTACCTGTAGTGAATTGTTAGTTGCTATGGGAATGCAGCACACTTAGTATGGTATTTTACCTCAAACCTTTTCTCCCAAAGCAATGCTATCATAGGCTTGTGACATCTTTAAGTAACTTCAAAAGAAATTGCAGTAAATAATCAGAAACCTGTGTGTATTTAATGATACATTACTTTTATTTAATACACACTTCATAAATACTTCTCGGTGGGATATCAAGAGTGTCTTGTGGTATTGGGAATTGAGTTGACTGATAGACATTGATATTACTTTTCAAGTGATCAGTAAGGTTTCCTTTCATCTTTTAGATTCCATGAAGCTATCCCTAATTTAAAGTCTAATATCTTTCTTCTGTTCCCTTATGCAGCAGATGGCACATGGAACTACCTCCTACTTTCTAATTCCTATGTGACATTTATTATTCATCAGAAAGGAAGTTAAAAAACATTATCTTTCCAGCTCCTGGTTTGGTTAATCATATAAATTAAAGAAAGTGTCCTGTCATTCCAAAGACATTATATTTTAGGACATAAAAATATTAAAGTATAGCAGAGGGGCTGCCCAGTGGGGAAATAATGTATTGTTCTGCCAAATAACACTGCAATTATAAAAAAAAATTGCTACTAAAACACAACTGTTGAAAATTAGCCTCTTTGCCAACTGCATTCCAGTCAGGTCTGGGTACAAGAGACCAGCATATTTCCTCACCAAAATATTGTTTTTTCTGTAGCGAGGATCAAAACTGGATGGATTTAACTTTCCTAACCAAAGATCAAATTTGTTTAAGCATTCATTCTGGTTTGATATTAAAGAATCATAAGGAGGCCTTATGGTTTAATGTTTTATTTTTCAAAACTAGGGGCAACATTATACTTTCCCTTGCAAGGGGAGTAAGGTTCACCCCTTTCCCCACCTACTTGGCCTGTCTGGATTGAAACTCAAGTTGTGTGGCGTGAGGGGAGAGCAGGCTTTGTGGTGTAGCTGTGAATCCCCACCACTTCTGGGGGGTGGTGCTTTGGCAGGCAGAGGTGAGCTGGCATGAGGGGCAGGAGAAATAAACTGCCTTCTTGAAAAGGGCTACAGCTTTTCCCCTTGTACCGAGAGGATACTAAGGAAGAAACCATGAGTAAATGAGTTACAGTTCCACACCAGGGCTCCTCCTGGGTCACTGAAGCTACATGCTGCCTCTTACACAGGGCTAGGAGTTAGGTGGGCAACTAAGATTTTTTGTTAAATTTCGGTTAACATATTTTTAGTACAGCACTGGTCAGAAAACCATAAAGGAATAGGTGGTCCAGTGGGCTTTACTCTAGCCTGTCATTTCACAAGATCTAGACACAAATATTCAGAAAGCTGGACCATGTCTTAGCTGTATGTTTGCGCTGAAGTCACACACTGGCATTCACTGTGACTTGTGCTCCTAAGTGACTTCTGAAAATCCTACTCTACAAGAGCCATTGGAGAGTCCAGCTCACTTTCATGGGTATGTGGCAAAGTATGACTCCCACTGACTTCAGTGCAAAAGTCCCACTTAATGTCAGTGGGATTTGTGCTTTTAAATTACTTTGGAGCCTGTTAAAATCCCCCTCCAAATCTACATACAAATTTGTAAAACATAATTATGTTATCACAACTATGGATACACCTACACTGAAGCTGAGATGGTGCATCCCAGTGCAGGTAGACAGACACACACTAGCACTGCTTCAGCCATGATGCTTAAAATAGCAGTGTGGCTTCAGAGGCATGGCTGGCGGCTCAGGCTAGCCATCTGAGTACCTGCCCAGCCCCCAGGGAACAAACTTGGGTGGCTAGCTTGAGTTGACACCAATGCTGCCAGGGCCACACTGCTATTTTTAGTATGCTAGCTGAAGTAAAGCTAGCATGTATCTATCTACCCACACTGGGAAGCACACTCCCAACTGCTGAGTAGACATACCCTAGGAGAGAGCTAGTAACACGTCTTACTATGGTTTCTCTTGTCCTATTTACACAACACAACAATTGTAACAGAACAAAATAGCACTATATTTATCCACCTTTACAGATTGTATAATATGGATATCATCTAGGATATTGTAACATCACTACTATCAGAAAAATACTGGAGTAGTGTGATAGCCGGAAACTAAAAACATAGGCAGAAGTGATTATCCACAGCAACAGAAGGCACCACAGATACTAGGATGTAATCTTCCCTATGATGCAGAATTGCTACCAAAAAAGAAAAAGTTGTTATTTAACCCTAGGTTTTCAGAGTATCTTTCCACAAACCACAGACAATGCAAGTCTTTGATGTACAGCGTAAATGGTAATCAACATCCAAAAAGATACAAAAGCCTATAAAGTGAAAAATGACTGCTCACTCATTCTGAAAAATATCTGAAATTCTTAAAAATTAAAAAAATAAATAGGTTGGGGTCAAACTGAAAGCCAATGTTTTTGACAAATCAGAAAGTCAGAAAAAATGTCAAGTCAGGTCAAGAGAAACATTTTGTTCAACCCAACTAAAAAAAAAAGTTTCAATTTCAGGCATTTTAACCAAAGCAAAGGAGGATTAGACTCACCAAATGGGGTGGGGGTGGTGGGTAGAAGAAAATTGTAGTCTCCTTATAACTTTTAGTTCATTCATTGTCACTATGAATGACTGTGAATCTGTGAACTGCCACTACGAATTATTATGAATAGTCATTGGACCAGAGAAAAAGAAGAAGAATGACTCCATAGCCTGGTAGTTAAGGCACTCACCAAAGATATACAAAACTCAAGTTCCAGTCCCTGTGCTAAAGAGTATTAGGTATTTATAGCAGCAGAGATTGAGAGATGCCTAACACAGAATATCCTATAGCCCAGTGATTAAGCCATGCTACTGTAATGTAGGAGACCCAAGTTCAAAGTCATCCGGTGTATTCAGCAGAGCAGGGAATTAAACCTGGGTTTCCCATATCCCAAGTGAGTGCCCTTACTACTGATCTAGAAGTTATAGGGAGGGAGAGGTACTATCATCTCTAACTAACTTGATATTATTTTGATGAGATTACAAGCTTTGTTGATAAAGCTAATAGTGTTGATGTGGTGTAATTAGACTTCTGTAAGGTGTTTTACTTGGTAATGCACATTTTGATTAAATTAACAGAACAATATAAAAGTAACATGGCACACAGTAAATACAATAAAAGCTGGCTACTGATAGGTCTTAAAATGTAAACAAGAAATCATCATTGAATGGGTGTGTTTCTAGTGGGTACCACGGGGTCGGTTCATGGCCCTATGCTATTTAACATTTTTGCTAATAACATGGAAGAAAACACAATGTTTGCAAATGACACAAAAACTGGGGGAGTGGTAAATAATGAAGCAGACAGATCACCGATACAGAGCAATATGGATCACTTGGTATGCTGGGCACATACAAACAATATGCATTTTAAAACAGCTAAATGTAAATGTATACATCTGGGAACAAAAAGATGTTGGCCATATTTACAGGATGGGGGACTCCATCCTGGGAAGTGGTGACTAAAAAACATTGGGGATCATGCT
This sequence comes from Chelonia mydas, assembly GCF_015237465.2. Taxonomy (NCBI): domain Eukaryota; kingdom Metazoa; phylum Chordata; order Testudines; family Cheloniidae; genus Chelonia; species Chelonia mydas. The sequence goes on from NC_057852.1 coordinate 109,797,123, forward strand.
GGATAATCAGTTGAAAATGAGCTCCCAGTGCAATGCAGTGGCCAAAAGGGCTAATGCTGTCCTTAGATGCGTAAACAGGGGAATCATGAGTAGCAGTAAAAAGGTTATTTTACCTCTGTTTTTGGCACTGGTGCACCACTGCTGGAATACTGTGTCCATTTTTGGTGACTACAGTTCAAGAAGGATGTTGATAAAATGATCAGGGTCCAGAGAAGAGATACAAGAATGATTAAAGGGTTAGACCAAAGGACCTCAATCTATTTAGCTTAACAAGGAGAAGATTAAGGTATGACTTGATTTCAGTATATAAGTAACTATTACTGTCGTCTGGCAGATTAGCTAGAGCTGAGAATCTGTTGCTGACATCAATACAAAACCTGTTGGCTAAACCTGGCACATGGAGTGCATCGATGTCAAACTTCTTCATCATCGCAGATGGCTTACCTGCTGGTTGGAGCATCAACACTGTATGGGATGGTGATCTGTGTTCGCCGCGCATTCCTCACCATGATATACTCTACAGAAGGCAGAGAAACATCTATCGCATGTAATGATGTGATCCATCTCCTTCTGAGTGACACCATCATGAGAGATCCATGACATCTGGTGTATGCATCGCTGCTTGATCCATGACCCAAGAATGGAAAGATTCCGGGAGGCACAGAATGTAAGCAAGTAGCGAGAGTTATCATTGGGTGTGCCTGAACCAATGACCTGTTCCAACCCAGTTCGCAGGGAGCCAGTAACTGCATTTAGGTCATCCCATGTATACTAGATTTTCCAGCTGATCGTAGAAATGATCTTTAACTGAGTCAACAGATTCCTCTGTTGGCACATAAAAAGAAAAGGAGTACTTGTGGCACCTTAGAGACTAACCAGTTTATTTGAGCATGAGCTTTCGTGAGCTACAGCTCACTTCATCGGATGCTGTAGCTCACGAAAGCTCATGCTCAAATAAACTGGTTAGTCTCTAAGGTGCCACAAGTACTCCTTTTCTTTTTACGAATACAGACTAACACGGCTGTTACTCTGAAACCTGTTGGCACATAGACTACTATGACAGTGAGGTAACTGTGCCAATGTTTAAGACATGCAATAAGTAAATGAGGAGACATGGGCATCCAGGTTGTCAGGGAGGACTTGGCCTCGCCTCGCAGTATTAGTGCTACCCAGTGGAAATGGTTGGGGCTGCCAGAATACAGAAGTAAAGAATCTTCCACCTTGTGATGTTTGTGATCTATCAGCCTTACTTCTGTTAGTCCTGCGATTGCTATACCAAGACGGTCCATTTCACATGAGACAGCGCCCTAATGACCATGCCTGTGAAGAGTTGCAACATTCCAAGTTGCAATTTTGATGGGCTGTTGGAGATCCCAGTTGGATGCATTGTCACAATGTACTGCAGACTGGCCTGCCGACATCAGAGGACACATGTCCCCATGGGGGCTTTGGCACAAACCCATCATGTTTGCACCAAGGAGAGACGGCATCGACAAGGCATCTACAGCTGAAAGTGAGGCAGGGGCTTTAACCCTCATGCTGAGTACTAGGTTATTCATAGTCAGAAAAATAAGAGCGAACAATTATCCCAGGAAATACCTCATCCCACTGGAATGAGACAGAGGTGCAGTAACACGACCCTTTTCCTGGTCTACCAGTACTGGCTTCACGCTGCGCTACCTGAGCTGTTGAGTCTTTCCTCAGTGACTTCCTTTGCCGTGGGTAGCTAGATGCAGCTGCTGCCCTGCATCTTCAGCACCAGTGTTAGCCATCATTTTCAGGGTTCACATTGGATCTGTCCACCTCGCATAATGCCCAAGGCGATATTTTGGACAAGCCTTCATTGCTGATGGCATAGCTCCAACAAGCAATCCCCTACTTCAGATGTTACATCCCCTCCACCACGATGAGGTACAGGTCGGGTTTGGGGCATCACTGGCAATTTTTAAAACAAGATTGCATATTTTCTTTAAAGATATGCTCTATGAATTATTTTTGGGTAGTTCTATGACCTATGTTACACAGGAAGTCAGACAAGATGATCGCAATGGTCCCTTCAAGTCTTGGAATCTACAAACCAGCTTGTCCAGCCATTTTATGACACCAACCCAAAAACTCAAAATGGTTCAGTAATGTTGAAACAAAATGGTTTTGATATTGCCACACATTTTCATTTTGGGGGGGCAGGGGTCAAAACTAGTTAGGAAACAACACAAATTCATGAATAGGTTCAGGTTGACTGCAACTGCATTTTTTGTTGAATCAGCTATTCACCCACACATTTTTCCCAACTCTATGTCAATTTATATATGTTATGACCATACTGTACCGTTCTGACCATATTATACAGTCCATTTAAAAGTATGGCAGACTTTCTGCAGGAGCCTCCACTGTGAAAATTATTCATTTTGACATGTACCAGGCAAGGCTAGCATTTTGGATTCATTTATCTCAGATGACGATTCTCCAATTGGTTTTTAAATTCTCCAGATCACTTTGTAAGGGAAATGCCTGCTCATGGACCACTTTTTCCTTCCAACATCACAGTTCCCTACTGCTTTATGTGTCATCAAATTTAAATCTGCTGACAAACAGAAAGGGCTCCAAAACCCCCTTGGTGGCCCATGGATGCTAAACTGAGGACCACTGCTCCAAGAAGCAAATTTCTGCTGCCACTTTTGAAGCCTTAAAAGCTTCATTTAAACTAGGATGAACAAAGCTTTGGACAAAAATATCTGCATTGGCAGGGCGACAGACTAGATGAGCTAATAGATCTTTTCCATCTTTTACTTCTATGCTTCCCTTGTGTGTTTGTTTTTGTTTCTTGGGCGGGGGGGATAAAGCCTATTTTGACTATTGCCAACGTTAAACTGGCCTTTTCAAGCAATAAATGAAGCTTTTGATGTTTGAAAGGCAGCCACAATCCAAACAGCTGGGATTTCATAGCTCTTGCAGGAACTTTCACAACTTTGTCAAAGCCTACAATCTGTTCAGTGGATCCAATACTTTCCCAGTGAGAGCACTAAATACAGCAGGATGGCTTTCTACAAATATAGAAATTCACTCATTGATAGTAGATACTCATTGTGTGTAATATACTTTCCCCCTATCTTTTGCCTGTCTTGTTTATTTAGATTGTAAGCTCTTCAGGCAGGGACTGTCTCTTATCCTATATTTGTACAGTGCCTAGTAATTGACCCCTATGCACTACTATGATAAACATGGTAAATAGTTTATTGTTCAAATACTAACAAACATCAATGTATGGTAATTACATTTATTTGTCAAAGTTCCTCTCCCAATAAATATTCATCCTATGAATTGGGTGCAGAGTCATCCCATTCAGGTCAATCAATCCCAGCTCAATTCTTCTCACTTGATGTCTAAACTCTTACTAGAAAAGTGAATTTGACATAAAAACCAACACTACCACAGTAACACTGATGTAAAACATACCTTCACCGCCATAGTTAGATTCTACACTAGACTGAATGTTTAAAAGTAAATACTTTATGAATTGGCAGAATTCACTCCATTCTGCACGTTATCTACAAGGAGATGAATCTATAGATGGAAGTTCTGAAAAAATTGCTGAAGTCCATGTCCATTGATTTGTAATTATCCTCTTTTTTGGTCTTAAAGGCCAGGAAATTCTCATGAAATAAAAATATTATCCGATAAGATATTCATCTTATCAGTTGCATAGTTATTCAGTCTTTGGCCTCTCTGCTGAGCCCAAGTTTATTGTTCTCAAACATGGAGTTCTACATGATTCCCATGCAGATGACACACTAATGCAGATGATAATTTGTAACTCTCTTTATTAATTCCTCATGAGATCTTCAATAAATCCTTACAGTATTATAGTTCTTTGGGATTGTTTTGACAAAGCTACAACCTGCATGCTATGTTTGAATTTATGTAAGGCCAAGATATTTTATGTGTTCTGAAAATGTCATGAAATTTTCACAGCGCTGTATCTTGCTAGTGTTAATTTACCACCAGAACCATATGTTCCTAATCTTAGATTGCAGCTGTATCGAAACTATGTTAATTAAAAATACTTCGGTAGTCAGGAATGTCTAGCTATATTTATTTTAGGTCTGAGTTAAGGTTCATGTTTTATTTGTAGTAATTTTGTGGAGTCTATATTGGCATGCAGGTATGGCACGGAGGAACACACAAAAAGCAAATGTGGGCACAAGGAGCCATTTTTCGCCCATAAAAGGAAAATTCTCATTCTTATCCAATGGAATGCGCACAAATTTAGCATGTGCTACTTGCCCACAATATCACTAAGCACAGAAATGAAATGCCAAATGTAATATTTCAAAACTGGATTTTTTTTCTAATCATATATATTCAGGATTTTTTAACAAGTTGTGGAAAAACACGGCCAATTACATAGAACCAAAAAACATATGTAAAAGAAAAACATCTGGCAAAAACAAGTATGTATATTGAACATGGCAGCTTACTATAGTCTGCCTCCCTTTGAAAACAGCACATGGGGTATTAAAATTCACATGTGTGTACTTGCTGTATGTAAGAAGTCAGCTAGAAGGAAAAGAAATACCTTATGTATCATCTCATGTAAGAATTGCCCTGGAAAGTATGCTTTTTCTAATAGGGAAGTTAAATAGACACATAAAACTTACATGAGTTGTTGGCATGCAAGTTATTGCTTCCCAGGGACTGCAGCAAGTTACTAAAACCTTTTTGAAATTATGTCAGGATTTTTATAATTGACTATGCATATTTTACATGTTGGAGGCTGAAACATACTTTTTTTTGGCAGTCTCTTTCAACAGATGCACATACTGGGGCCCTATTCTGGGCGGTCTTATGGCATGCTCAAGTCAATATTTGTACATAATTAAGACAGCAGAACATGGCTTTCCCGGCTAATTTACATTACATCAGATTTGCTTCACTTTGTTTTTCTTTAAGAAAACAGTACGTAGAAGCCCAAAAGACATCAAAAGTGTAAAGAAAAGAAAGGACAGGGTGGAACCATCCTTAATGAGTGAATTGTAATACTTTACAAATGCAAATTTTAAAAATAAAGTGAGTGTATCCAGGAAAAAAATTCAAAGATGTGTGCTTGAAGATTATTTTTTTCTCTTTCAGACTTTTTCCTTCTTAAATTATGTGGGCCTTTATTTCCTGAAGATTTAACTGAAGGACAGGTGCCTGGGCAACATGGTCTTACACAATAAACCATTTCCAAAATATGTCTAAAATCCTTTTAATGCTATTTAAGCAGTTGCCTACACATCTACTACTAGGACCACAGGATACAGTGAAATTATAAGCAGGGAAAACACACTGTGTATTCTCATGTCCAGATGAAGAAAATCTGTCAGGGTCTACAATATGAAGCTAAAGCTATAGAGGATCACTGTTTTTTTTGGTACTGCAGTCTGGAAGGGGAACCCTGCATAAAAAATATAGGTTTAATACAACATAATGTACTAAATTACTACGACACCCCAGTATTTTAAGGTGGAACATGGACAGCAGACATCAAGACCAAAATTGGCCTTTCATTGTCCATATTTGGGGATGTGCTGCCAAAACATTAACAATCTATATATACCTCATGCAAACCAAAAATGAGTTTATGGAATCTTAATAAAGTTCTCTAAGAGTATTGATGCTTTCAGCTGTCTCCTACTTTCAGCAACAGTGAAGAAAATTAGACGTGTTGTTGGACATAGAATCTAGTGTCATATATTACAGTGAAATGTGCCTTGATGTTTTATAGAGATGTTTAGGGACATAATTGTGTCCATGGAAGACCATTACTGTGGATGGAAAATAAATACAGAAGTCCAGTATTCTTACTTGTAAGGAAGCGAATAATCTGCTTTGGTTTCATAGGTTATTGGTATATTTTTAGATCAGTAGTGCTCACATTTGGCATGTTGTAAAATTTGTGTCTAATGGGAAGTATGTTAGTGTTTTGAGCTCCTGGTGGTTTTTGGTGGATTTTTTAAAAGACTATAACTTGCCTTTGGCAAATTAGCATTCGATAGTAGGTAAATTTACTTGTTGGCATGTGCAAAAAATCTTCTAAAAAGTAGGAAATAGTACTAAGTATTTTAAACATTTCTGGAGAAGAACCTTCTGATCCCTCTTTTTAATTTCTTTTAACAATAATACAGCTTCTTCATCCTGCTTGAACCTAAATCACTGCACTTACATGCATAGATTCCCAGTCTTCCTTCAACCACATCATATCTAGCAATGCTTATCCGATTTTCTTACAATGATACTAACTTACAGCAGGTGACACAACACAACTTGCAACAGACACAGCACCCAGGAGATTAATTAACTGGTAAGAAATATTAACACAAGGGTAGTTGATTTCAAGAAAGAAAAAATGTGGATACTAAAAAGCATTGAAAAGCAAAATGTCAAGTTCAGATGTTCTGTAGGTGCTTTTAAAATGGGCAAAATCACCAGGGTCATGCAATATACTATATAGAAAAGTTCTGAAAAAGAAACAACAATAGAATCTAAGGATCTGATTCTGTGAGAAGTTTAAGCTTGTCCTGTGAGGTGTTGGGACAATCTTTGTTTTCAATGTGAGTTGTTGGTGTTCAGCACCTTGCAGGGTCCTAAGAAATATTCAGCTGCTGATTCACATTATCTTCCTGGCCAGAGGACTATGGCATGCTGTTGGCCAAACCTCAGAAGTTTCCATTTCAAGAGAAGCATCCAACAATCTGAATATTATCGGAAGCTTGTAGGCATAAAAATCCATGAGATAGACTTTTTTCTAAGTTTTGGATTACATCCTGCTTACAGCCAGACTTGAAACACTGCAACAAGTCTCTTTTGTAATATTTTAATTTTCTACTTCCAGCCAAAACCAGAATGCGTATAGGGCCAAGAAATAAAAAATCCCTCCCTCTGCTCCCCCCCCCCCCCCGCCTCCAAAAAACCCCTTAGTCCTTCTTTTACAAACCTCAGGTTTGGTTCTGTTTATGTTCTGGTTCTTGTGGGTAAGAAGTTTTTCTTTTCATTGAAAATATTTTCCCACCTCTGCTTTTTATCAGAAATGTATAAAACTTTTATTATAAAACTTAAAACCTCCTGAAAATTACTTTTAAGTGAACCCAAGCCCAGCTTCATGCAAATTTGGGCCCATGTACAGATTATACCAAACACATGCTAAATTAATTATTTTGATGAAAACCAAGGTAAAACTCAGCAGTTTCAACTGAGTTTTTCTTTTACTTTAGGGCTCTTGTTTGCAGAGCTCTAGTATTTGTTTTATACAAGCCATCAGTTTACGCACTTTATAAGAATCAATTGTGCAATTATATTCCTCAGGTATCAGCCACTGAAACAAATACCAACTTTTGCCCACATCACAAGAAAGTGATGTGGGCAAAAGAAAGTGTTCCATTATATCATCACAAAAATAGCTACATTTGTAACAAACACGAATTAGCAATATTTTGAAAGAGACTTGAGCCAAAATGATTAGATCTGGATCTGAATTTGCACAAATTAGGGGATGATCAGATCTGAGCTTTTTAATTTGGGCCCATTTCTTGTCATAACATCTTGAGATGTCTTACAAGCATGCATTAAGTAGGTACTGCGTTATTATGCTCATTTCACCAAAGAGTAAATCAGGCACAGAATGAAATACACTGGATCACGCAACAAATCAGTGAGTGTCAGGAATATAAACTAATAGTCATCCCTTATCTGTCCTACCCACCAAACTACACTTGCTCCTATTTGGCAAAAGATGTTTCATTTCATTTCAGGAGTGATCTCTGGAGACTTGAGCTATTTTACAAAGATCCTGTAACTTAGAATAGGAATAGAACTAGGAAGATCGATTCCTGTCTAACTAAGGTGTTACAATTCATTGAGACTTTACTGGCCTTCAACTGAAGGAGATTGCTTTGGACATCTTACTGTCAGAAATTTCAGATTAAATGCTAAAAAGAAAAGGAGTACTTGTGGCACCTTAGAGACTAACAAATTTATTAGAGCATAAGCTTTCGTGAGCTACAGCTCACTTCATCGGATGCATACAGTGGAAAATGTAATGGGGAGATTTTATATACACAGAGAACATGAAACAATGGGTGTTAAATGCTAACGTTCAAGATATGGTGTTGGACTTTGAAGTCAAGAACATAGTTTACATACATAATGGTAAACTTCTTTATGTAATAAAGAAGACTTGCTAAGAATTCATCTTTGTCAAGCATATTACAATACAAACAACTGGGATAATGAGTGAAAGGCCAATTTCCCAGTATGCAGATGTAATTATATTAGATGGAGCATCAGGTAATGAGGAATAATAAAGGACTTGAATCACAAAGAACTATTCCTGAGCTATTTTATAGTAAATGGAGCTTGACAAAGATAGATGTATGATTAGGGGCTAGAAAGGAAGAAAAATCATCTGTGGAAATGAAGAGGTACCCAAATACTCTTGCTCCATGTAGAAAATCCATAACTTGGTAAATACTGTTCAGATAATAAAATCTATCTCATGAATATAATAATATAATCATTTTTCCATAGTGAATTTAGAAAATGTACTGAAAGAAGAAAAGAAAACAATTCAAACTCTACAAAGTATCAAAAGAAAGAAGACACACAAGAAAACAGAGAAATAAGGTTTTCTGTGGAGCAACCAGGAGCATAAATACATTTTAATTAAGTCCTTTCAAACTTTCAAAACTAGATTCAAATATAGGTGGTGAATAAGAAACCTGCATTAGTAGGAAGATTCACTGAATGATCTAAGTGGTTCTTTCCCAGATCTAATTTCTACGAGTCTTTACAGTGTTGCAGACTTCAGAATGATTTGTCTTCAAGTATAAAGTTTTATTAAATTATAGCAATAGAAATGTAGTCAGTCACTTCTCTCTTTCTTTTCTTCTTTTCCTTCACCTTCACTTTCTCCATGCTATTAAGACAACCAGAACTCAAGTAGAGTTGGAATTTGGAGATATGGAACAGATAAAACATTCCAAATTTATCTATTTACCTGAAACATCTGAATCAAAGTAGTCTGGAGAACTCATGAAAACAAGATTTCTATGATATTTCCATTACTGCCCTTCTGTCAAATACACCATAGGAATAGCCTCTCTCATGGTATGTAGGAACTTTTTCCCCTTACCATGAAGAACTATGAACATTTAAAGGTAATCAGTAAAAATAATAATTAGAGAGAAATAATTTTACAAATTATAAAAGCAATTATGTAATAATATCAGTGACGACAAGGACTCTTTGCTGAACTGTAACATGCTGAAATAAGACTGCAACTTGTTATTTCATTTCTAATGTGTTGAGGCTTGAGGTATGACTCTTGTCACAGCCATAAGTATATCCATGTGTAGGCAAATATAAAACAGTTCTGGAAATGACCTCTATTCATAACATGTGTCTGAGGTTGGATTACTTTTCTCTGCCTGTTCCAGGTGGTAACTTGGGAAGTACTTTGTAAACTTTAAGCCAGATACAGCCATGTAGCCTGGAACACATATCTTTATCTATCACTGGAACAATTGTGACACAATATTGAAATGAACATACTACAATAACACATGGAGATGTGGCTCTCACATTGTCTGCAGGCTGTGAAATAAGTGAAATGTTTGACAGAGTACAATACATGTTATACAATTGCTTGTGCCTCATTTCAGAGCAGAAATTAAAACCACACTTCTACATGATTAAGACTTTGGTGGCTGTTGTACATAAAATAATCAAAGTATGTTATCCTTATTGACTTCATGTGATTCCTACTAACCCTCTTCCAAAAAGTCATTTGCAAGAGAGAGGTTTTTTCATCCAGAATCCTAAATGTTTCTTGGTGGCAGCAGATGGTTTTTGAGAACAATGACAGCAGCAGCTAAAATATCTTGCATGCATGATTATGATTATATAAAATAATATATCATACAAATTTGTATGATATATTATTTTATATAATCATAATACATATACATAATACATATATAATTTGTATGATGTTTGTTTTAATTCTGAATTGTGAGTGAATTATGCAAAAGCACAGTTAACTTAATTCGGACAATGAACTAAAGTTTCCAGATCACAGGCCCTGGTTCTAATGGGGGACTTCAATCACCCTGACATCTGCTGGGAGAGCAATACAGCAATGCACAGACAATCCAGGAAGTTTTTGGAGAGTGTTGGGGACAACTTCCTGGTACAAGTGCTGGAGGAACCAACTAGGGGCTGTGCTCCTCTTGACCTGCTGCTTACAAACAGGGAAGAATTGGTAGGGGAAGTAGAAGTGGGTGGCAACCTAGGCAGCAGTGACCATGAGATTGTTGAGTTCAGGATCCTGACAAAAGGAAGAAAGGAGAGTAGCAAAATACGGAGCCGGGACTTCAGAAAAGCAGACTTTGACTCCCTTAGGGAACTGATGGGCGGGATCCCCTGGGAGGCTAATATGAGGAGGAAAGGAGTCCAGGAGAGCTAGTTTAATTTAAAGAAGCCTTATTGAGGGTGCAGGAACAAACCATCCTGATGTGCAGAAAGAATAGCAAATATGGCAGGCGACCAGCTTGGTTTAACAGTGAAATCTTCGGTGAGCTTAAACTCAAAAAAGAAGCTTACAAGAAGTGGAAATTTGACAGATGACTAGGGAGGAATATAAAAATATTACTAGAGCGTGCAGGAGTATGATCAGGAAAGCCAAGGCACAATTGGAGTTGCAGCTAGCAAGGGATGTGAAGGGTAACAAGAAGGGTTTCTACGGGTATGTTAGCAACAAGAAGAAAGTCAGGGAAAGTATGGGACCCTTACTGAATGGGGGAGGCAACACAGTGACAGATGATGTGGAAAAAGCTGAATTACTCAATGCTTTTTTTGCCTCGATCTTCACAGACAAGGTCAGGTCCAAGACTGCTGCACTGGGCAACACAGTATGGGGAGGAGGTGAGCAGCCCTCAGTGGTGAAAGAACAGGTTAAGGACTATTTAGAAAAGCCTGACATGTACAAGTCCATGGGTGCAGATCTAATGCATCCAATGGTGCTGAGAGAGTTGGCTGATGTGATTGCAGAGCCATTGGCCATTATCTTTGAAAATTCATGGCAATTGGGGGAGGTCCAGGATGATTGGAAAAAGGCAAATATAGTGCCTATCTTTAAAAAAGGCAATAAAGAGAACCTGGGGAACTACAGACCGGTCAGCCTCACTTCAGTCCCCGGCAAAATCATGGAATCCATTTTGAAGCACTTGGAGGAGAGGAAGGTGATCAGGAACAACCAATATGGATTCACCAAGGGCAAGTCATGCCTGACCAACCTGATTGAGATAAGTGGCTCTGTGGAAAGCAGTGGATGTGATATATCTTGACTTTACCAAAGCTTTTGATACAGTCTTCCACAGTATTCTTGCCAGCAAGTTAAAGAAGTATGGGGATTGGATGAATGGATGATAAGGTGGATAGAAAGCTGGCTAGATTGTCGGGCTCGACGGGTAGTGATCAATGGCTCAATGTCTAGTTGGCATCTGGTATCAAGTGAAGTGCCCCAGGGGTTGGTCCTGGGGCCGGTTTTGTTCAACATCTTTATTAATGATCTGGATGATGGGATGAATTGCACACTCAGCAAGGTCGCAGATGACACTAAGCTGCGGGGAGAGATAGATATGCTGGAGGGTAGGATAGAGTCCAGAGTGACCTAGACAAATTGGAGGATTGGGCCACAAGAAATCTGATGAGGTTCAACAAGGACAAGTGCAGAGTCCTGCACTTAGAAAGGAAGAATCCCATGCACTGCGCAGGCTGGGGACCAACTGGCTAAGCAGCAGTTCTGCAGAAAAGGACCTGGGGATTACAGTGGATGAGAAGCTGGATATGAGTCAACAGTGTGCCCTTGTTGCCAAAAAAGCCAATGGCATGTTGGGCTGTATTAGTAGGAGCATTGCCAGCAGATCGAAGGAAGTGATTATTCCCCTCTATTTGGCACTAGTGAGGCCACATCTGGAGTATTGTGTCCAGTTTTCGTCCCCCCACTACAGAAGGGATGTGGACAAATTGGAGAGAGCCCAGCGGAGGGCAATGAAAATTATTAGGGGGCTGGGGTACATGACTTACGAGGAGAGGCTGAGGGAACTAGGATTATTTAGTCTGCAGAAGAGAAGAGTGAGGGGGGATTTGATAGCAGCCTTCAACTACCTGAAGGGGGGTTCCGAAGAGGATGGAGCTCCGCTGTTTTCAGTGGTGTCAGATGACAGAACAAGAAGCAATGGTCTCAAGTTGCAGTGGGGGAGGTCTAGCTGGATATAAGGAGACACTATTTCACTAGGAGGGTGGTGAAGCACTGGAATGGGTTACCTAGGGAGGTGGTGGAATCTCCATCCATAGAGGTTTTTAATGCCCGTCTTGACAAAGCCCTGGCTGGGATTATTTAGTTGGTGTTGGTCCTGCTTCGAGCAGGGGATTGGACTAGATGACCTCCTGAGGTCCCTTCCAACCCTGATACTCTATGATTCTATGAATTCCATAATAATGAAAGAATGCACAAAATTATCTAATAGTTCTATTGTAACCTATGAAACCAACATCATACACCTATTGCCAGCAATGAGAAATATGCATATGAACTGAGGACACAAAATGGCTATAAAGATTTCACAACCCCCATGATATGCATGTGACTATATATCCAAAAACACTGTTATGGTGAGGTTGGAAATATAGGTATTCAGGTTAAATTGGTTCTCTGCTTGTGAGATTCTGTGGCAGTTTCAAGCATTTTAAACACTTGAATTAACTAATTTCCACAAGAGAGGGTTGCTGGCAGGGCATCACTAGAGAGAGATCCTTGACTCTAGAACTAACCCAAACACGCATCACCAGAGTCAGGATGTCATGATCCTCACAGTATATTGACCCTTCTACCTGTTTCCCCTGGTTTTTCTGAAGGGTGTAGTGTCAGGATCAGAGGGGGCAGTAGAGGCTAAGAGAGCTAATGGCTTGAGAGAGATATTGTGCCAGTTTTGTAAAATGCTGTTTTAATGATTATTCTTTTTGGTACATGCACTGATTAATGTATTCTACAAACCAAAATAAAATAATAATAAAATAACAATACAAAGAAAGATCCTTTAAAAACTTTGGCTCAATTTCACTGGGAGTTCTTGGTGCTTATTCCAAGAATAAACTAAATAAACTTTCAGCGCACTTAATGGAATCAAAGAAATTAGAGGTGGAAAAGACCTTTTAAGAAATCTAGCCCATTCCCCAAGAGGCAGTAAATGATTGTCTCCTACAGATTATTCTCCAGTGCTTTGTCCAATCCAGTTTGTACTGATCTGTTTAGCGCTAAGAGGTAGCTCCTGCTCTTCCTAGTGCCAGCAGCTTCTCAGTCAATTATAAAGATGGTTGTAGCCATTCCTGAAAGGATATGCCCCTTCATATATAATGCAGCATGTGCATGTGTGTTTGCATGTGTGTGTGTGCAGTGCTGCAGATGGCATTACTGTTAAGTAGTTCTCACTGAAATTTCACGTTTCCTCACTTCTATAAAACGTTACTTGAAAGAAATGTACATTACAGTCCTCCTCCCCTTACAAGATGAGAATAATGCGGCCGTTCCTCAGCTGATGTAAACTACCATAGCTCCATTGAAGTCAATGGTATTACGCCAATTTACACCAGCTGAGGATATGCTGGCATGACAATGTGCACTAACTGCACATGGGCGAGACAGGTGGCACAGCTGGCTATATACTAAAACAATAACCACGTTATTGAAGTGCCATTATCTGTACCCATTTTCAATCTCCGTCATATCCAGTATCACCGGCGATAAATAATTCAGAGAAGACCATTACAGTGCCCATAATTATGTTCAGGTTAAATCAAGTCAAGCAGTCAGGCCTGCAAGTAAAATGTTATCTTTCTCATTGTTCCTTTTCTTTTGTCTTTTCCTTGATTATTGGTTTTAAACCATCCCGTAGAAGTTTATGTTCATTTGAATACTAGAACACTGACAACAGGATGCCCTGTGATCCTGCTGTGAATGCCATAGGTAAGCATCTACTTTCCTTCTTAACTAAATGAATAGATCATTGTGCCGCAGTCATAGTGCTTTCCAGTTTAACTAACTGGGGAATTATCAAGAAAACTGCAGCAGATACCACAGGCTTGCAATCAGTTCCTGCAGCTGGTGATGAAAGTACAGTATTGTGAATGCTGTAAGAACTGTCGTTCCCAAGTATGATTTTCTAGCTCCTTATCTAGTTTTGTGCTAACTCTAATAAAACAAGGTATTTTCCAAATAGTATCTCAAGGATCTAATTCTGTCTTTGTGTATCCCTGGGCAAAATGTGGTTGCAAGGAAAAAAATTGTTTACAAATCTGGCTTCTAGTGCATACAGAAGAAAGTTTGATGCACTCTAAAACACACCCAAGCCTTTCTGTCATCTGATTCCAGCTCACAGCTATTTCATAACGTTGCCAAGGATGTCTGAGCCCTGGGGGAAAAGTGAATGGTTTAGGCCCTTATTGAGATTGCATCAAATTATTTTCTGTCCTGAGACACTTTGGCACCATAACAAGTCATTTAAATGTTTGCATAATAAATATTTGTTTGTTTCAATAATAGCTTGAGGGTATGTGTTAGTTATGTGACATCTGTAGTATGCTGGGTTTTTCAGAGTCTGAAAATGTGCACTGTCTTGTAAAGCAGAAAATAAAATATTGTTCAAACTGTGACGCTCCCCAAGGTTTTTGTGGCTGAATATTCAAGCACATCCAGAAAGCACTGCAAGCAGAGTACAACAAGAATGCTTTAAAGAGGCACAGAGTATATATCGAAATTTTGATACTGCTGGCAATGGCAAAAATGCTTCTCAAAGTGTTCCGTTAAGATTCAGTAAAATAAAATAAAGGAGGCCCCCTGATTTTATTGTGTCATTGTAACTTCAGTTATTTGACTATATCAAGAAACTTAATCGGCATGTTATACACTAAAAGACCGTAATATTTTATCGTAACAATGTGTATTACTGAGATTCTTAATAAGAATTTAAAGGTTTGTGATTTTGATTGACTAGTAAAACACTATAGTACTTACTCCTTGTTGCCACCTTCATTTTATTAAATTTTATTTTATTCAGTGATTTGCAGGAACAAAGTAGAAGCATTTATTTTTATACTAGCAGCACTAGGAAATTTGACACTAGTGCAGGTTTATAAGATTTGTTTCCTGATACTATTTTAAATTGCCTTCTTGACTATGAACTACATCCACTGAAATCTCTTGCAGAAGATTTATAATATTAATAACTTCAGGCTATTTTGGGTCATAGTCAATTTCATGGAGACAGCATTGTATAATCTCTATCTTTTCTCCCCATCCTCTGATAGTCACCCAGTGTTTTAAAGATAAGTCAATTAAAGAACAAAATATTAATTCATACTTTGAGAATGCTTCAGAGGTTACAGCTTTATTTCTGTCTTCTGATTTTCCTGAATTAGAAACAGTATTATCCTTTGTTCACCTGGATTGTGCGAATTATACGATTAAATGGTGGTTTGCATAGTCTGGTCTCAAGTCCACTTCATGCATGGTCAATTGAGGGTCTGTTTCAAGTAGCGACGTCAAACCTGAAAAGTCACCCCTAAATTTTGCAGAAGACTATCAGTAGGTCTTCATGGAACACAGCCCTTACAACTGAAATGTCAATTATTAAATGGAAAATATTTGATATTATAGAAAAGGTTTGCCTATGCTGGAGTACAGTGAAAAACAAGGTAAGACATCTAAACCTTCACTGAAACCATAAATCTTTTATATCAGCTGCATCTTAATATTTCCACACACCAAAAGCTGCAGCCTCTTTAACTGGTATTCTCTCGTCCTTCATCTCGATAAAGTTAATAGTCAGAAATCGTACATGTATAAACGCTGATAAAATCTGATCACTAGGACTGGGCTCTCCAAAAATGACTGAAAGAATTAGTGATGGGTATAATGTGTCTTAACCTGATCCTCTTCAACCTCTCATTACCAACATGCAGTTTTGCTTCACAGAAGATATTTTGTCCCATAATTTTCATAGTTTTTACCATTGTTCATTTTTCCTTTGTACCAGAAATTCAGAAGAAAGGTGTGGTATTGCCTGTGCTGTGTTTCTCTTCTTAGCTTCCAGATAATCCGGGAATATGTTGTAGTCATTTTTATTTACAGTCTCTGCATTGCAATAGAACGTGAAGGCTGATTTATCTCACACACACATTCGAAAGGAGAACTCTCAGCAGGCACTTGGGAGAGAAAGTTTACATTTCACAAATTAACTGTTCATTTCTTTCCCATTTCAACACCCATGTGCATGGTGGCACTGCAGCGGCTATGATGGATGTCCCCAAATTGGTTGCCATTGAAGTCCTGTAATTTTAATAGGTCACACGGTGATGAAAATAAAAAGCCTTTTTTTTTGGCAATGAAGTAAGCTGTCCTGGTGTGGCAATCATACCAGCAAATGGCTTTGTGCTCATGTCTCGCACAAATCCTAGAAATACTTCTTCAGAACTTTTTTTTTTTGTCATCTTCACTGTAGAAGTACTGATGTATAGCCTTTAAATCATTGCATCCATGCATCTTTCCTTTTAAATGCTTTAGAGTTTGGTTGTTTCTTTGCTATAACAGTTGCATTTATACTCATTGATCAGCATTTGACTGTGCTCCCATGACCCTCCCTGCTGGGTCCAGGCAGGAGGATCAAGTTCCTGATTCACATGCAGAAGGGACAAAAGCCTGTCCTGTGAGAGTGGAGGAATAGATTGGGACAAGGCTCCTGGGAGGAGACCAGGACTGACTGGAAAAGAAGACTGGTAGCTGGGGGTATGGAGGGAATGCAAGAGGCTGGCACTGGGAGCTGTGAGGACTGTGACTGGCTGGGCATAGAGACTGGGAGAAGAAGCCAGGGAGGGAAGCTAATAGATTGAGGGGAGTCTTATGTTAGATGCGGAGCCAGAGGAGATTGAGAGTGGCTGGGCAAGGAGAATGGAACTGAGAACTCCTGGGATCGGGGAAGGAGATAATGGAGGAGGAGAGACAGATCTGATGAGGAGCTAGGGAGTGGCAGAGAACTGGGATGGCCTGGACAAACAGACCAGGACAAGGTATTTGGGGGGTGCTGGAGAACACTGAGATTGGATAAAGAGCCTTGGGAAGGAATCTGGGACTTGGAGCTAGTGGTGAGACCAGAGGCCAGGGTGGGGGAGAGAGACAGAATGGATGAGGAGCTGGGGGCAAAGGGTGACTGGCACTGGCTAGTGGGAGGGAGACTGAGAGGGGAAGTTGGAAGAGGTGAGACTGGAACTTGCTTTACAAGGAGACTGGGAATGGGAAGAGAAGGCTGAGGAGTGGAGACTGGAATGAGGAGCCCTAGGTGGGGAAGAGACAGGTCTGGGACAAGTTGGAGCGGATGAACCAGAAGCGGTCACACACTTTTAGCATAAGGTTTTTTGTTTTTGGGGTTTTTTTTTTTTGTGGGTGTAATATTAACTAGGATAAGAATTGACAACTCTTTATCAACCATCCTCTTGAGGACATACAACAACCACTAACTACATGCGGTAAGAATGATGCTTCCCCAGTAGGCATGATGCTGCATACCTATGCCTTGTGGGAGTTTTTAGCCTAATACTGAAGCATGAGGTATTAGCTGCTGTTGAAGGCCAGAGACTGAACACTAGATAGTCCATTGGTCTGAGGCAGAAGAGCAATTCTGATACAGCAGTTCTGTTTTCATTTACAGAAAATGTGATGATGGTAACAATTTAGGTTTATATTTGTGTGACAGTTTAATCTGATTACATTTTGATTCTCAGTCACACAAAGGCCACTTTATGCCAGAGTGGTGTAAAATGGCCTTAGTACACATGAAAATCAAGACCAAATATTCTGGGTTTGAATTACTTGTGTCGCTATCCATTTGTATATTTTTACTCCTGAGTTGGAGGGACCTTTATGACACGTCTGATGAAACGGTTGAGGCAACTGGAAACAGATCTCGAAGGGACTGTTTAATATTTAACCAGAAACAACAACAACTAAGTATCACTTCATTTGTGTTCAGTGGGTATAAAACATCCAGGGTGAGAGCCTTACCCCCACTCTGGCACCTTTACATCAGAATTATAGGGCCAGAGCAGTGTAAAGAGCTCCTAAAAGGCTCAGCTGCGGCCAAGGGAAGATTTCCGTGGCACAGACACTGAAAAATACAGCATGAAGGGCCTTCCCTGGACCCCACTGCAAGCCCCAGCGTGGGGAACATGCCAGGTGAGGGGCTGGGACACGTGTGTCAGGAGTAGGGCTTCAGCTCAGAACTCTGCAGAGGATCTAGGCAGAGCCGTGGCCTGTGTGTTGTGTGAAAAAAAATACTTCCTTTTGTTTGTTTTAAACCTGCTACCTATTAAATTTCAGTGGGTGACCCTTGGTTCATATGGTGTGCGAATGGGTAAATAACACTTCCTTATTCACTTTCTCCATACCATTCATGATTTTATAGACTTATATCATATCCCCCCTTAGTGGTCTCTTTTCCAAGCTAAAAAGTCCCAGTCTTATTAATCTCTCCTCATATGGAAGCCGTTCCATACCCCTAATCATATTTGTTGCCCTTTTCTGAACCTTTTCAAATTCCAATATATCTTTTTTGAGATGGGGCAACCACATCTGCAGTATTCAAGATGTGGAAGTACCATGGATTTATATAGAAGCAATATGATATTTTCTGTCTTATTATCTTTCTTAATGATTCCCAACATAGATTTGGACATAGACAGACTGAGACTTTGAGATCTGCAAAGGGAATTGTGGAAACTCCTAATAGGAAGAAAATTGAAACAACACATGTATTTTGATTTGGGCTGGAAATAAAGATCTGGATGAAATTCCCACTGGCTTCAACAGAGCCAAGAAACTACCCCTGATCTTTTTCTAAAGCTCAGACACTAGCATTTTTAGGACTGTTTGTGTATGTCAGAAGTGAGGTTTGCATTTATTTATTCTGCTCTTGTAAAGAAGTCAAAAAATAAACATAACATAACAGGGAATTTCAGTTAAAATTTTGCCCTCTTGATGCCAAAGTGATTATTTTAAATGAGAATTGATTAAATTGTATGGAGAATAAACATATACTGTATGAACAAAATAGCATATGACGTGCACCAAATAGAACACAGAACAATCTGAATAACATTTTATAATGCATACCTTATCTAAGTAAAAAATGAATACAAGTAAAATTTCTTAAATATGTAGCATACATTACCATATGAATGTATAACTATATGACAAATCTGATCACATATTGGAATAAATTAGTACCAGTTGTGTCAATAAAATCCCACTTAGCAATTAAATGAAATACAAACACTATTTCATCTGTAACATTACCAAATACCATGAGCAATTCTCCGAATTCTTTATAACTTTAAAATGAAGAACTGTTATGATAAAATTTTGAAGAGAACAACTCAAGGACAAAGTCAGAATCTAGTTATAAGGCAAATATAACCTTTCATAAAGACAAATACAAGTCCTCCCTAAACCTGATTAAAAGCTAAATAATATTCAGTGCATTCCCTGATTACTTTCCTCCTGTAACTGAACAGTTGGCACATCTTTCCATATCTTCATTTTAAGAACATCCAGCCTTAAACAAACGGGAAGGGATAACTGTGTTTTAGATTGTGGTGACCTATTATTTTACAATAACGACATGAATAGCATACCTAAGAATTTGACTGTTTAAAGAATAAGTAAGCAGTTTCAGACAATATGAACTATGTGGTCATGGTGTCACATTATCATAGATATTAGATGTGGAGAAAGATCAATTTGGGTATTTATTCACCTTCATACCAGAGCAGAATTAAACCATATATTCTCTAGGGTCCTGAGCTTGGAGGTCTGCAATTGTATAGCCCCGCAGAGCACAGCCGATGAGTCTGAGTCAGCAGCTGGTGTTTTATGGCAGTGTAGACATGCCCTACATGTTTCAAGCCATGAGGCTTCCTGCATTTTCTGAAAGATTTTTTCTAAGTCTAATACATCTCAATGGAGCTGTGTGAAACTAATGATGACATATTCAGAAAAATTACTGCAAAATTTATCAGTAATTTATTTCACATGAATTCACACCCATAAACCGGACATTTTTCACACGGAAGCATGTTCCCACATTATGCAGGATGTCAGATCAGATGATCAGAATTGTCCTGTCTGGCCTTAAAATCTATGGGATCTATGAAAAATTGTAAATGTGAATTTTCAACCTGCAGTGACAGGAGGAACAAGAAGGGGACATGATTATGGTGGATCCCTCAGTGGGACTGAGCATACATTTAAGAATCTGGAACTTCTGTGTTCTACTCCCATCTCTGCCACTTAACTTACTAATACTTTGCTTTAATATATCACGTTAGAACAACTATTAGTTATGCCTCCCAACCCTTCTATGAGCTACATTATTATTACTGCCGCCTCCCCACACCTTTTTCAGATGAAGCTCAGAGAGGTGAAGGGTTTGTCCAATATCTCACGGGAGGAACATGTAAGAGCCAGGACTAGAAGCCTATTAACTTTTAGTCTCAAGCCTAATGTCTCTGACCATAGCAAAACACTTGGCTTTTTTTTTTGTTTCAGCAGTAGTACCCGTCCCGACTCACCAATTGCAAATGGGTACCCACCTTATTGCTCACTTGCTTAATACATTTAATTGATTAGTATTCTCACACCTTGATTTATTAAGGTAAAAACAGAGGTATGAACCATTTGTCAGAATTGTGATGTAAGTGTAAGGACACCAAATGAGGAACGAAACTCGGGTAGCAAGAATGCAGCAGCTTTCAGCAGAATACCACAATATGCATGTGTTGTAACCAGAAACACATGATGTGTGTGGAATCTGTTGCACCAGATGGTGCATTAACTCAGATGATTAACAAGCTTCTGATAAGCTCTTTTCTCTTCCCTGATTTTATGGCCTCAGACTAGAGTGGATCCAAATTTTTTCATGAAATTTTTTTCTCCATCAGAAAATACAGAAAATGACATTTTTCAATTTTCTGATCCGGAGTAGCAAAACAAAATGTGCTCGTAAGTTGACATTTCAGAATGAAAAATGTCATTTCATTTTCAAATATTGATTCATAATAACATTTTTCAATGTCATTTTGAAATAAAAAATGCTGTTCCATGTCACTTTATTATTATTATTGAAAATGTCACAAGTTTTCATTTCAACTTTACCAATTAGAAACTTTTTAGAATTTTTCATATCACAAAAAAATTGCTATGTTGACTTTTCCACAATTTGGAATGGAAGTAATTTTGCAATTTCAAAATTTCTTGTAAATGGAAAATTCATTTTTGAACATATTTCCATTAGACATTAGGAGAAATGCTACGTGACACACATTTTGGTCAGTTGACCACAAAAGTAAGCTGCCCCTAATGTCACTACGCCGCCTCCTATTAGCCACAGCCACATGTGATGAGTTTGCAAATACAGCTGTGAGGCTGGAGAAATAATGAAAAGGAGCCTTAAAAGAGATCAGAAATTTTGGAATAAACAAAATTAATTTCATATTGGAAAAATGCACACATGAGTGAAAAATATCTGAAAATTTGATATATAAAGAAAGAGTGAAATGGACACAATATAATGTTGAAAAAGACCTAGAGGTTAGAGTGGACAGCAAATCAGACCTGGGTTTACAATTGTATGGCAATAACATGGCCATTATATCAAAGAGAAGGGAGATAATAGTTTGAATGCAACCACACCTGCCTTCAGGGCACCTCATTACAAGTAAAATATTATTGACAAGCTTTCCGTGCAAGAAAATTAGTTTCTACATTTGTCTTAAAAGACCTTTACTTCCTAAACTCAGGTATTATACATCTTTTCAGTAATATTCCAAACAATTTGATAACTATTGAGAAGTCATCCTGGTAACTAATTAAGGCTGACAGCCTGGATCTTAAACCTTTCTAGAACTCCAAATAATTTGAATGTTTGGCAAAAAAGAACATATTGGCAATGGCGTTTCTTCAGTCAAACACATCTTTGTAATTTCTTTGCAATGGCACATCACATCTCATTATATACTATTACTGTACGTGTTGATGTAACCATAGTAATGATTAATTTAATTCTTGTAATCTCTACCACACATAGTTCCAAAAAATGTTCAAACATTTGTAGTTACAAAAATGCAGCAATTTCTTCACAAAATGGGTTCCGCTTTGGAATTTCATGATGCTAAGATTCTGCAGTATAGTTGCTTTGCACATTGAGCAAAGAGAATTGTGTGCATGTTTCACTACTAATTTACTGCTAATCAGTTTGAGTCAGGGTCTTTTCATAGTGGACACTCCACATGATTTCCTGGCATTCATCAATTTAATATATACTCACTACTTTTTAAAGCTATACCATGGCAACTCTCGTGGGGACCCAAGAGCAAAGACCCCAAGAAGTACAATGGTAAGTGATAAATTAGATTAATTTTAAGCATGAGTATAATGTAGTTGTAATCTCTATAAATCATCCAGTGCTAAAAGCACAAAGGAGAATTTTAACGCATCCTTCAAAGTGGTATACTTGTAGTATTGCCCAAACCTGTAATTTTCCTTTATTATGCAGGTAGCTGAAGTTTCAGATGTTTCAGCTCAACTGGGCTCTGCTCAGATATTAAACAGAATAAAATATTTTTACATTACATGCAAAATTTGAAATGCCAACATATTTAGCATGTCCTAGAGGAAATTTCAGTTCAGTAGCATTTGTGTTAAAGAGGGTAGTAACTCTGTAATAGGATGCTAACAGTGAGCCTCTAAAGGGTAGAATACTGGACAACCTCCGTACTTTTGAAATTGCATGTGGACTCGCAGAGTTTGTAAAACTAGTGTAAGTTTACAAACCTCTGTTTATTTTTATTTAAGCCCACAGGCCAAAATTCTTAAACTTGGTTCCTAAAGATAAGCACTTGAATTCTTCTTCTTGCCCATATCCCCAAAACTGGGGTCTGGTCATCGTGCAAGCATCTACAGTCTTTGTCTGTCTAACATGGTACTAAGGTCCAGCTGCTTCCCATATTCTTTGATGCAATCCATCCATCGCTTCCTCGGGGTCTCTTTCCTACCACCCACTCCTGCCATGTTACCACCAGGTCCCCTTCATTCATCCTCTGTATGTGTCTGAATCAGAAAAGTCACGCTTCCCAGATTTTATTAGCCACATCACAGACTTTACCTTTCATCCTACTACTTTCACTTAGAAATCTGTCTCTTTGCGTAACTCCTCTTACTGTGCAAAGAGATCTCATCTCGAAAACCTGTAAGCATTGAACCTGCCATGCTCTCATTGTCCATGCTTCTGTACCATACGGCCTGGCAGGGTGTACCATTGTTCTATACAGTTGGCTGTCTCAGTGGCATATGCTTGTCATACACAACCCCTGAGATGTTATTTGACGCTTAAAACACTTAAATTAGTGGCCTGATTTTAACAGATGCTGAGCATTCACTGCTCTGGCTATTCCCACCTGAACTTTTGCTTGTCCTCATTTGTTGTCAATTAATTAAAAGACAAAACAAATCCATAAACTATGAATTTGCTTTAGTATATGATATAGTATATGATATAAACATAGAACAATGTGTCATTCTCCACCAAAGTCTGTTGATAATTCATTACAGTGGCATTCTTATGCTCAGCTTCAGAGAATTGGCCTTCAAGATATAAATTCTCCGAGTGGCTCAAAAAGTGGTTTGTGGATAGAGCTGAAAAAACATAATAAACCAGTGTTATTTTAGCCTTTGTCCAGCTCACTAGGCAAGAAGGAGTGGTCTGAATCCATCACAAAATGACATTATAAATATGTATGCCTTGCAAAGTAATGACATGAAAAATAAGCCCGAACAAGGTGCAGATGCACTATTTGTAAGCCTCAGAGGAAAGGTTAATGCAAGTTAAATATTGACATGTCAGCAATAAGGATCACAGCAATTATATATTGGCATGAATGCCATCTGCAGTTTAATTACTATGTGACACTGACAGGTCAACATGGTAGACTGACAACTGAAGACATTTGCCTTTTAGGGATTATCCAAACACTTTGGAGCCAATTCGAATTTCAATTACACCAGTACAATCCCAGAGTTAACTCCACTGACTTCAGTGGATTTATTTCACATTTTCAGGGGCACTCTCACCGCTGGCCTTTTGTCTTTCCCAGGTTTTATATTGTAATATATGTCCACTGATACCAGTGAGATGAATAACTAGATTTCATTATATGTACATTTACATTTGCTTTATTTATTTATACAAATCTCTGCTCCAATTAAAAACTGCAATGGACATATTTAGATGCTATTGGTAGCCGTTTGAAAGACAAATGAAAAGATCCTACCACACTCAATGTGTTTTTGTTAGTCTCTGTAATAAGTGTAACCTTTTAAGCTTTGAATTTTGGCCACTTTTCTGTTCCTAAATTATTCATTAAGCAATCCTGTTTTCTACAATTATACTAATTATAGGAGAAACTCACCCCTATGCAGAGGGCCAGCACAAAGCCCATGCACCACTTAGGTCTCCACTCTAGTTCTCAATTTAAGGATTGCGTAGGTTTTAACTGTGGGCCTTGTGCTGGTCTTCTGCACACAGGTAAATTTCACCCACCCCCACGAACATGATATAGTTCTGTGGTGATCTAGAATCCTATTTTCGACATCTCCGACTCAAGGAATATTTCCAACAGACCTCTGAACAGCATACTAACCCACAGAGACCTTCCTACCAAGACTGCAAAAAGAAGGATTCTGGGTGGACTCCTCCTGAAGGTAGAAACAACAGACTGGACTTCTACATAGAGTGCTTTGGCCAACGTGCACAGGCTGAAATTGTGGAAAAGGAGCATCACTTGCCCCATAACCTCAGCCATGCAGAACACAATGCCATCCACAGCCTCAGAAACAACTCTCACATCATAATCAAAAAGGCTGACAAAGGAGGTGCTGTCATCATCATGAATAGGTCAGAATATGAACAAGAGGCTGCTAGGCAGCTCTCCAACACCACTTTCTACAAGCCATTACTTTCTGATCCCACTGAAGGTTACCAAAAGAAACTACACCATCTGCTCAAGAAACTCCCTGAAAAAGCACAAGAACAAATCCGCACAGACATACCCCTGGAACCCCCACCAGGGGTATTCTATCTGCTACCCAAGATCCGTAAACCTGGGAATCCTGGATGCCCCATCACCTCAGGCATTGGCACCCTGAAAGCAGGACTGTCTGGCTATGTAGACTTCCCCCTCAGGCCCTACGCTACCCGCACTCCCAGCTTCGAGACACCACAGACTTCTTGAGGAAACTACAATCCATCGGTGATCTTCCTGAAAACACCATCCTAGCCACTATGGATGTAGAAGCCCTCTACACCAACATTCCACGCAAAGATAGACTTCAAGCCGTCAGAAACAGGATCCCCGATAATGTCAAGGCAAACCTGGTGGCTGAACTTTGTGACTTTGTCCTCAGCCATAACTATTTCACATTTGGGGACAATGTATACCTTCAAATCAGCGGCACTGCTATGGGTACCCGCATGGCCCCACAGTATGCCAACATTTTTATGGCTGACTTAGAACAATGCTTCCTCAGCTCTCGTCCCTTAATGCCCCTACTCTATTTGTGCTATATTGATGACATCTTCGTCATCTGGACCCATGGAAAAGAAGCCCTTCAGGAATTCCACCATGATTTCAACAATTTCCATCCCACCATCAACCTCAGCCTGGACCACTCCACACAACAGATCCACTTCCTGGACACTACAGTGCTAATAAGTGATGGTCACATAAACACCACCTTATACCGGAAACCTACTGACCGCTATGCCTACCTACCTGCCTTTCATCCAGACCACACCACACAATTCATTGTCTACAGCCAAGCTCTATGATACAACCGCATTTGCTCCAAACCCTCAGAGAGAGACAAACACTTACAAGATCTCTATCAAGCATTCTTACAACTACAATACCCACCTGCTGAAGCGAAGAAACAGATTGACGGAGCCAGAAGAGTACCCAGAAGTTACCTACTACAGGACAGGCCCAACAAAGAAAATCAGAGAACACCACTAGCCATCACCTTCAGCCCGCAACTAAAACCTCTCAAACGCATCATCAAGGATCTACAACCTATCCTGAAGGATGACCCATCACTCTCACAGGCCTTGGGAGGCAGGCCAGTCCTTGCTTACAGACAGCTCCCCAACAGACAGCTCCCCAACCTGAAGCAGATACTCACCAGCAACCACACACCACACAACAGAACCACTAACCCTGGAACCTATCCTTGCAACAAAGCCCGTTGCCAACTGTGTCCACATATCTATTCAGGGGACACCATCATAGGGCCTAATCACATCAGCTACACTATCAGAGGCTCATTCAGCTGCACATCTACCAATCTGATATATGTCATCATGTGCCAGCAATGCCCTTCTGCCATGTACATTGGCCAAACTGGACAGTCTCTACATAAAAGAATAAATGGACACAAATCAGATGTCAAGAATTATAACATTCAAAAACCAGTCGGAGAACACTTCAATCTCTTTGGTAACTCGATTACAGACCTAAAAATGGCAATTCTTCAACAAAAAAAACTTCAAAACAGACTCCAACGAGAGACTGCTGAATTGGAATTAATTTGCAAACTGGGTACAATTAACTTAGGCTTGAATAAAGACTGGGAGTGGATGGGTCATTACAGAAAGTAAAACTATTTCCCCATGTTTATTCCCCCCCTCCCAACTGTTCCTCAGATGTTCTTATCAACTGCTGGAAATGGCCCACCTTACCTGATCACTCTCGTTACAGCGTGTATGGTAACACCCATTGTTTCATGTTCTCTATGTATATAAATCTCCCCACTGTATTTTCCACTGAATGCATCCGATGAAGTGAGCTGTAGCTCATGAAAGCTTGTGCTCAAATAAATTTGTTAGTCTCTAAGGTGCCACAAGTACTCCTTTTCTCTTTGTGGATACAGACCTAACATGGCTGCTACTCTGAAAGCTATAAATATTCAGGCAGTAGAAGTTTCAAATTAGCAATTGGCCTAATTCAGCTTCCATTGAAATCAATGGAAAAGTTCCAGTTGAATTCAATGGGAGCAAATTTAGGCCAACAGTGAGTGCTTTTGAAATACCCACCCTATATCTTCTCCTTTTCCTCTTTCAGTTTCTAACAAGAACTATGGACCTAATCCAAAGCGCTTTGGAGTCAATGGAAAGACTCCAGTTGACTTTGATGGGATTCCATTGGGGAGCGGGGGAGGAGCAATAATGTTGTATGATGGGTAGCAGCTAATCCTTCTGGTTAATTCTAATGGACCTGGGGTTTTTTTGATTTAGTGAAATAAGATGAAGTTCACCTCACGATTTACTTTTAACTTTCTACTTAAAAATGACCTTCAAGACTATAGCTAAGAGATTAAACTATTTCAGTTGTCAGATACAGTTAAGATTCCTTACCACCAATTCTTCAGTTGGGTTTTATAGGCAAGTAGGATCATCAATTGTTAAGACACAGTTTACACACTCTGGGACTCAGAAAAGGTAATGTTTTATTTAATTTACACATAAATAGACATTTTCTTTTTTCAAAAAAAAAATTTGAAATCCATTTCGTCTCAAGGTACACAGTTTGCCTGTAAAATATTTTAACCTGAAGCTTTGAGTTGTTGAGTAAGAATCACATACATCATACTCTATTTTTATCCCATTCCATCAAATTGAAACAGATCTTATACTTTCTCAAGACTTTTAAAATAAGAATCTTGCAACAATTCATACAATCCTCTAAATGACTTACAAGACTGTTTTATTTTAAAATATTATTGTGAAATGTGATATTTCATCCCAAAATATAAATAAGCCTGAACAAAATCCCTAGATACAAACACCTCTAAACTTTGGAGAAATTTGTAACTGGGTCTAAACTGTGCTACTGATGACTATCCCTACCCAAAATGAATCATGATCAATTAATCAGCAGAAGAAAGGGAATTTACACAAAGTTACACAGTCTTTCCACTGGCATTCAGTTCCAAAACCAGAGCACAATCATGACAATACAATCTGATCTGAGCAACAGGCAACAAGATATTGTACTGCTTCTGAAGCATCTGAATAGGGAGACTGAATTACAACCTCCCTCCCAAGAGTGCTGCTCTGGGAAGGCAGAAAACTGCACAGGAATCTTACACAGTAGTGTTTTAACTAGTGCTGTATACAGAGGTAATATAATAACCCATCTCTTTCTTGATGCTCCTGTTCATGTATTCATGGATCTCATTAGCCCATTTTGTCACAGAATCACAACAGGAGTTCAGAGTCTTTTGGTTATCCACCAGAAAACAACAGTCCTTCTCAGTCTTTGCATTCCATGATACGATTACATATCCGGTAAGTATAGTCTACATTTTTTATTGTTTAAAGTATGACCTTGCATTTGGACGCAATAAAATATCCAAATAAATTTGGATGCAATAAAATACCCTTTAATTCAGATTGTTCCATATCAGTGGCCCATTCTTGCATATATTGTTGTTACACATACACAGACAGTTGAACAGTGAAGACTGTAAAGTAAAAGGGTCTTGTGAAGTGCAAGAACAAGATCTCCAAAAATTGGGCTAGTTTCTTATTCATTTTGATGGGAGCTCCTGCATGCGTTGTCGGTCTTGTATTGTGTGGTATTCTGAGTGTCACACAAGTTTCAGCTGTAGTAAAAAGTCCTATGTTTGCAAGAATGTTGATGGGATGAACTCTAAGAGTCCTCTAATCAGATAACAATGAATTAATCAGTCTTAGTATTAGGTGATATTTCTACTGAACCCAACACAACAAAAATATCATTTGATTTAAAATAAAGGGATTTGTAAACTTATTGGAATTAAATGGGATGGGTTGCATTTTAATTCTAATGTTTTCTCAATCCGAGTGCACAAATCCAATTTGTGTAGAGAAAAAAATGTAAACAAATTATGGCGCATATTTCAAGGACAAGAACTTTTAAAGGCTTGACCAATCTCAATTATGTTGTTAATTCCTGAGTGTCTACATATGAAAAAATAACAACAGCATCCACAGAGTTTGGCAACTGTGACAGTGATTCTGCACCTGGCATTGCACATGCCCTGAATAACAAAGAAGCAGAAAAGAAGAACTCTTCTCTTTTTCTGAAGCATTGTACTCTGGTGTACCAGTGATGATATATGCCACCCCCAAACTTCCCAGGAAAAAAGGATGAAAGGATAATACATCAGTAATTAAAGTATCTTTCACAAGACAATAGTGCAAATAGGTTTTGCATCCAAAAAAGGTTTGGGCAAAGATCACTAACCTCAAATGGCCGTGCACAATTTAAATGGCCCTCTCTCAATCTTCTTTAGTTTAACCAAGGGTTAAACCCTGTTTGACCTGTGCAATACTGTTTAAAGAGTGGGTAGATATTTGCCACTTTACAGTTATAGGATTAATAACATTTTCCAAACCCACTTAATTGCATTGACACACAGACAAAGTGTGACTTTTTGCAGCCTTTACATTTTTAATGCCAAGAGCATTCAACATATTTCTTTAGGTCAGTATGAAATTCTACCTTTCCCAAACTTCCAAAATTGATAGATTACACTTATACATCTATAGAAACAACTATATTCTATAAGTGTAAATCCTCAGCTGAGCTAACAGGCTGGTGTGCATATTGTCTCTTTGGAGAGAGTGGACTTGCTAATTTCAGTGAGTGTCCAGTGACAAGGGCTGGATACTGCAGAGGATACTCTTCCAGAGTGTTCAGGAACTGGGCTGCACCAAATGTTACCTGGAAGGCAAAGTAAGGGGTGGCAGAGTTCTCAGGAGTTTATTTGACTGCCTAACAAACTGGGGTGGTAAGGAGTTGTCACTCAGTTTAGCACCAGCAAATTTCTCTTTTGCTAAGGCAGAGGGGTAACAAGGTGACCTACAGTTTTGGATGCCCCAAGATAGTGTCACAGTGGCATAGTTGGCAGGACACTCATAGTTTGCTAATTAGCTAAGGTTTGCACTTCCAGCAATGGTAAAATAGATTTTTAAGTGATTCACAAGCGAGAAGGTAGGAAACAGCCAATGAAAGGTTACAGTTTTGTTATTTTCTGTTCGTTTATTTTGGATAAAGGAAATAGGAAAAAAAAGAAGCCTATAAAGTTGAGTAAGCAACAAAAAAGGCAGGCTGAGCAAAGAAACAGATGTTGAGCTCACCAAGAAGCAGTTAGAAGAGCTATGTGCACAGTGAGGTCTGTCATCAGCTGATCAGAAGAATTCAGAGCTAGTGGCCATGAGGCAGTGTGCAACACCTGCTCCAAACTGGGGATCAGAAATTGTCCTACATGTCATGCAGGAAACCAAGCAGATGATTCCCCAGATGATCCCTCAGAGGCAGTGGCAATGGTGAGAGGTCCAGAGCTGTGGAAACTGGAGTGGAAAAGGCTGGCAGGGGAGGAGAGAGGAACGGAGCTGGAAGCCATGTATCAGACCAAGAGGCAGAGCTTGAGCAACAGAAGCTTGTTGACCAGGACAAAAGCAGGAAGCTCAAAACAGGAGAAGAGGATCAAGTCATTCCCACAGGACCCAGGTGGAAGGACATAAGGGTGTGCCTGATCAGGGGCCAGATGGTGAACAGATGTGGGTTTGATGAACCGTAGGGTACAGCCTGTAGCCTGAGTCATTGACTCATTATGGACACTAACGGTTGTTCTGACCTTCTGACCGTGGAATGGGAAATTTTTGCTTGATGTGCAAGTTGTTTCAGCAATGATGTAACAAGGTTGAGTCCAAGGGCTCAGGTACAAGCCCACCATAACCAGACTGAGTGGTCGAAGGTGAAAACCCTCCCCAGGGAAACTGAGTCAGTGCTGTGTGTGTCTGTGGCACAGCTAGAAAGTGCTGTCACCCAGGATCTGCAAGGAGCTGGTACAGCTAGGTAAATAGCTGTGGGCCAGTACTTCACTGAGAGCAGGGAAGACTCAGAGGGATAAGAGATCTGGTTTCACATCTTCGGGGTGACAGAATCCTGTGCTTGTCTGAGTAAGGGAAATTAGGTGATATGTGTCATAAGGTGATATGTGTCAGCAGTCCCCTGGAATGAGGGGAACTCTGGGTGGTAAACAGTTGGGTTTCACACCTTTGGGGATGATGGATCATAGGGAAATGGTCTGAGTGTCTGATAATTAAGAATTCAGATAGGATGGATTTGGGGAGAAGCCCAGAGGGGTGTGAAGCAACTTCTGGGGGAAGTTTGGATATTATTGGCTCCATATCAGCAGTGGACTATGCCACGAGATACCCAGAAGCTGTTGCTCTGTCTAATACAGAGGCTGATGGACTGGGAAAAGACCTATTCACTATTTTCATCTGAGTAGGTTTTCCAGTGCACATTTGAGGTGGGAGAGTTGGTGCTGTGTTACAGTAAAAAGGCACAAAATGCAAAACTCATGGGAGGGACCTTATGAGATCGTGGAAAGAGGAAATGAGGCTATGTACAGCATACTGAGACCCCACAGCATGGTTGCCCCACAGACTGTGCATATAAATAGACTCAAAGCCTATCACAATAGCGAAGTCATTGTGAATATGATTTGTGCTGAGGGAGAGTCTGAAACAACACCTCATTGATCTGATGGCTGAATGCCAGGATGGGTCATCACGTGAGAACACTGAGATATGTAAAAAGTTAACACAGACTGACAGGGCAGAAACTTTAACTGTGCTGCAAAGTCATGAGCAGGTATTCTCTAGCATGCCAGGGATGATTCATTAGATGCTCCATAGGATCGACACTGAGGGATGGCCCCAGCAGGCCACACCAAACCACTGGCAAAGTGCAGAAGCAAATTTGTAAAGAAATACAGAGTATGCTGGATATGGATATAATTAAAGAGTCTGACAGCTCCTGGACCTCACTTGTTAAGCTGGTTCCTAAAAAAGATAAGACTGTAAGGTTTCATGTTGACTACAGAAAACTTAATGCTGTCACAGTTCCTTATGCACATCCTATGCCCAGGCCTGATGACATGTTATATACTTCGGGCAAAGTGAAATACCTGACCAGGAAAGACCTAGTTAAAAGTTATTGGGAGATTCTTTTGACAGCCATGCACAGAAGAAATCTGCTTTTATTCCTGATATGCCTCCTGTCTTCCTTCTGGTATGACCAGACAATAGAATAAGAGCTTTATGCTTTTTTACAGTTGTGAGTGAGCAGAAGAAAAGTCTATATAGTACAACTGTATAAAATTAAATAGGGAGACTTTTTAGGACTATTGCTATCCACTGAATTAATAAAAACTTGAAACTTTTTTATTTTAGGAGATGTCAGTTTTCCCTTGGATGTTCCTAGTAAACCTGACTATTCAAACAATTTATGGTTCTTCTGAACTGTACCAGCATGTACAGAGATGATACTTCACAAAGGCATGCATCACTACATATCTTTTAAATCTCCTGGAGCACATCTTCAAGGAACCAATTTTATAAACTACGACCTCGATCTTGCAGACATTTATGCCTGTGTTTAGCTTTACCCACTGTGAGAAGTCCCACTGAAGGCAATAGAACTACTCACAGGGTGTAAAGTTAAGCATGTGCGTGTTTGCAGGATTGGGACATATGCAGTTATATGGGTTTGCATAGTGAAGGTAGAATTACTATTGGATTCCTTGCTGATGTTAAGCTCCTACAAACAAGTGTTGAAGAATAAAGCTTTCTACAATCTCTGGTTGGCTAGGAGACTCCATCCCATCCTGGCAGATCTGGCCTCAGAAATACATTCCTTTATCACCCTTGGCTGGGCAACATAAATGAAATATTCTAGGAGCATTAAGTCTTTAGCTCTTAAGAAATTTCAACTCAGTACAGAACACTGCAGCATATCTCCTAAGCAGCATTGGGCTACCATGAGCACATCAAATCTGTCCTCTGCTCTCTTCACTGGCGTCACACAAAATATCAAATCAAATTCTGGTTCTCTGTTTTTATCTCCAAGGAATTCAGTGGTCAGCCATGAGGGTAAAGCTTGTCTATGAAGCAGACAGAGCTTTCTCAAGGTTGCTCTAAGGCAGTGGAATAAATCCTACACGATATAAGCACCATCTCAAATCTCACCACTTTCTGTTCCAAGTGCCAGGTGCACTTTTTTGCACCTTCAATAATAAACATATAGAACATAGGAGACATCGAATATAGAAATAAAAATAATTTATAAAATATTTCACATAATTTTTGCTTTGGAGAGAAAAAAGTGTTCCTCACGTTGATTAATGCACTTTTGGGAGGTGCTCAGATATTATGGTCATGAGGGTAGTCTAAGAACCTGAATAGGTTAGGATATACTGGGATAAGTGCCTAAGTCACTTTTTGGAATAGGACCTACGCTCCTAAATCACTCATGAAAATGTTACTCCCTTGAATATATCTCTATCTTTCGAAAATACTTTCAAAATAGTTTCCTAAATATGGATTTTGGAGACTGACTGTAGACACACATATGGAAATCTTGGCTTTAATTTGTCTACATTAATTTCTTAGGTTAAGATTTTAAAAAGTAGGAATCAAACATATTGATCTTGAGACGAACGTGAATAGTTGGATACTCAGAACTTTAGAAAATTGGGCAGGTGCCTAAATATAGAGTTAGGCGCCTAACTTTAGGTTCCTATTTTTCAGGAGAGATCAGTAAACGTAAATAGATCTATATTCAATTCGATCCTACCAGCACCAGCTGGGCCGCCAACATTTTATTTATTTATTTCAATTTTCTTTTCAGTGCACATCCTAGTTCTGGATGTTTGACCCTAATTAACAAAATGTCAGACCTAAAACATACTAAATGGATTACCTAGCTACTGCATAAATAAATAAATAAATAAAGCTGGCCTGACCATTAAAAATAACCTATCAACTACCCTAACTCACCACAAAACCACCAGTCTTCCAGTGACTTCAGTGAGTCATGGACTGGGCCTCATAGCATCATCCATTAACCTGCCATTTCCCCAAATGTCTGGGCAGGGGGAGGGAGCGGAATGGAATTTGCATACCTAAAGGTTAGCAAATGCTGTCTCTGGAGGATCAACAGGAAAGTTCCAATCCTGAGGACCCTTTAAGGAACATATCTTGCCAGTAGCCTCCTATGTTCAATACTATGGAGTGTCTAGGTCAGTGTTTCTCAAATGCAGCCACCAGGGCCACATGCGGCCATCAGAGGCTTTTCTTGTGGACACAGCCTCCTGGGCAGTGATTAGGGGTGGGGATGGGAGCAAAACAGCGGTTCTTCCCCTTGGGCTCCAAGGAGGGGTTGGGCCCTGACCCCCTTCAGAGCCACAAGCACCAGAGGAGCAGACAGCTGGTGTGAGTTCCCCACCTTCCCAGGGGTGGTGTGGCTCAGGCTTCCAGCTTTAGGCCTGGGGTGGCAGGTGGCAGGCTCCAGCCATGGGCTCTGACCGTGGAGCTTTGGGCTGTGGGTTTTGGCTGTGCAGTGGCAGGCTCCGTTTTCCTGACCTCTGGGCTCATCAGTCCCCTTATCACCTCTGGCCCCCACTACTGCCCTCAACCCCTCATCCATCCACCCTATCACCCTTGGCGCCCACTGTCTCCCTACCCACCGCCCCATCCAGGGATTAATTTGTCCCCTGGCTTGCCAGGGCTGAGTAAATCTGCTGTGAAAAGTGGTATGTATATGTTTGTAAATATTACTCTTCACTGCCTCAGAGCTAGAGAACAAGTCTGCTGCTGTGAAAAGTGATATTAACAAATATACAAATATCACTTTTCACAGGAGCAGATTTACTAGCTAGCAAGTCTTAAAAAAACCAAAGACAACAACAACAAAGACAAGAACATACAAAACACCTTATTTGTGTATCTATTCTGTTTAGGACCAGTAAAGAATAGAGACAACTGTATATTATTATTACTGAGTGTGCAAATAAAAACCCTACATAAATAAATTACTATGATTTGGATATGTATATGTGCATATTTATTTGTTTTTTCTAAATTAATTATTTTAGGGGAAATTGTCATAGTGGTCACCGGCAAGATTTTGTGGCCGCACTCTGAGGCCACCAAAAAATTTATGGTGAGAACCCCTGGCTAGGTCAAAGGCCAGATCCTCAGATGGTGTAAATCAACATAGTTCTGCGGAAGTCTATGGATTAATAACAAATAATACCAGCTCAGGATCTGGCCCCAAATGCCAGTGTTCATTTCAACTCCATCAGCGAGCCACAGTAAGAGAAGGTGCCTCAGTAATCCAGACCATTTAGACCTTTATAGAAGAGCTGATTAGAAAAAAGGACAAATTTTTCCTCAAAATTTCTTCTTTTTTTTTTCCCAATTGAAAAATTTCAGGTTATTTTGAACATCTCTATTTACTTTATAGGTGTGATGCGGTTCCCTCTGTCACCTGCTAGAGAAGGGGGAAAAAAACAATTAAAGACAAGTTCCACACTTATGGGGTGATTGACTGATTGCCTCCTGGTCAGAGCGGGAGAAGAGAGACGATGATCCATTAAATACTTGGGCCTTACAGCTGGGCTGAGGTAGCTCAGTAAGGGAAAGACTGCAGAAAAGGCAGGATTTTCCTGCATGGAGAGAGGCAAGGGAAGCAAAAGAGTCTCCTGTGGAGGAAGTCCTCAGAGAGGACTGAAAGGGGGCAGAAGGATTTTTTTTGTTTATGGGTGATTGGAATCTTCAGACTTTTGATACCCCCGAAGGGAACAAGATTATAGAAGGGGCCTGGTTGGACAGCTAGGTTGTAGAACACAAAGATAAAGGACAAGCTGGTGCAGTAAAGTGGGAACAGCCAAAAGGGGTGGTAGAGGTACAGATCAGTGCAACACCATCTCCTGACTCAAGGAGACACTATGACCATGAGGAGGAACAGTCACAGTAGGCTAAAATTAATGTACAAAAGCCCAGTCAGTGACTTTCTTTTTTATACTGAGGAATCTCCACTTTGAGTTCCTCTTCTTAATCTTAATTACGGCAATATGGCACAGTGAAAGAGCCGTTCTCTCAGGTAAATAGGTCTTAAATTATTTAGGACTTTAACACCACATCTTGAATTCTACCTATTGGCAGCCAATGCAGTTCCGGCATATTGGTGTGATAACATGGTCCTGACATGAAATTTTATGTAGTTTCTGGACCACTGCATTTTTCAACATGAAAAAAAGGAAGTCTACAGAGTACTGCCCTAATTAAAAATTGTGAACTAAAAGGAATGCAGGCACCCCACAGTATGTGAAAACATATAAACATCCAGTAACAACCGCATATACCATTTCATCTGGCAAATGCAATTTTCCTTGTTGTTAGCATACATTTTCATATGGAAAACTGTATATATAAAATACGTCTGGAGGATATCCATTTCTTTTCCTTTTGAAAACATTACTGTATTGAATATTGAATTCTAACCTTGCCATCTCATTTAAGTTTGAAACGTCAGTGAAATTCTTTTAAAAAATTAACTAATTCCATATTATTTTTTAAAAACCCAAGGGATTACATATATCTATGGGTACATATAGCATATGATTTTGTTTGTAAAAAACCTTTTGGCTAGATGTACTGTGCATGGAATCTTCTGTATCCTCCAATGAAGACATTTTTCTTTTAATGAGAATGCAGCGATCCTTGTATTTCTCTGATGGGCTTTGAATTATTTGAGAAAAACAGTTTACCCACAACAGCTGCAACTTGCACCTGTGCAGTATTTCAAAAAATCATTGAGAATTTTGTATTCTTTTTTCATTGCTACATTGTGGAGGGAAATACATTCGCAGAAATTGATCATTAATGACTAAGAAGATGTGCAATATTTAGTAACAGCAATCTTTTGTGGGATGTAACTAAACTTAAAGGAATCAAGTTTAAGGAATACAAAATAAAATACTTCCATAGACTCTTCTAAACTGGAACGGTTGTGGGTAGGAACTAAGTAAGTTCTGTGATGCCTGTTGCTCCTAATTTCTTTCAAGGCAAATTTCTTGATTATCAAGATTGATTCCCAGTCTGTATGGGGTTTTCAAAGTATTTCTAACAGTTTAAACACAATTATACAATTATTTTTATGTGCAGAAATAAATAAGCAAACGTTTTCCCATTATAAATAATAAATAAGCACGTTTGCCAGCATGAAACAGTAAAGTGAGTCAATTGTTAGTGCTTTCTGGTTTCCCAGCTTCTTCACCTTTTTGTGTCCTAATACATGGAGAGTTCCATCCCAGCTGAGATAATAGGTGAATTAACTTCCTGTGGAATCAATGCTATTAGCATTCTATGAACCTGGGGGACAATGCGGGAAGAACAATTGCTTTGTCTTAGTGGAAACTCAGGGCCTGTTCCTGACAAATGCTGAACTCCCTTGCCCCCATTCAAGTCTTTAGGAGTTTTAGGCACTCAGTGCATCACAGCAGGTGTTTTGCACCTCAGAGTATCTGCCCTTCAACACACATTGTTGGTGACACTGTCAGGTGCCACAATTCAGGCCTTGGAAACCCGATTCTTTATTTGAATTCTGTCTCCCATTTGGCAACAGAAATATAGGCCAGCTAACAAATTTCTAACTGGATCCTTGTAAATACATACTGTGCATTTGCTACAGACAGTAAAATAAAGATAAATTAAATATAGGTACTTCTGTCAACTTTTTATAAAATGGATCTATGGCAAGTTGCCCAGAAAATAAATATAAGTGCATCCCAGTAAAAAAAGAAAATGTCGCCATTAAATGCAGATAGAGTAATAAGATTATTTTAGGTTATTCAAATAGCTAGAAAGAAATCACTTAAAATGAAACACAAAAGAATTAATGCTATTGAAGACTGTCACTAGGTTTGACTAGTTAATGAGGGCTAGACTATGAGAGTAGAGTATTATATTCCAGACAGATTGCCCTCATGACTTCATAGATAAAACTTACTCAGAAAGCTGTGGTAATTATTACATTAGGTTAATGGGACACTGACTTCCAAAATAAGGCAACAAAGTCCTGTTGACCTACAAGTGAAATTGCACATGGGGAAGAGACACAGGATTAGTTTTCTAAACCACAAATTCACAAGTGTTCCAACACAGCAGGATTATTTTAAAAAAAAAGAAAAATAAAAGGTTTTAAAAAATATGAGGTAAGGTGCTTGCAAATATCACTAATGCTTTATAAATGAACAGCATTTAATTAACTACTGCCCGCACGAATGCTGATTCCAGTGGCTGGAAGAAGCCAGTATCCTTCCTGCGATTTGCTACCCTACAACATTTGCCAGCAGAGCCAGCAACCGAACATGGCTCCTAGGGAGACACTTGGCCTTTACTTGTACTTCCTGAAACCACCACCTTCTCCCAGCTTTCTGGAAGCTGGGGCAATGTCCCTGAGCACAGCCAGGAACACAGCACCAAACACCTTCACAACTTTCTAATATGCTGTTGGTGATATCACTAAGTCCTGCTCTATGCAAGAACACCTAGAACATTCTTCTTCCTTAATTGATTCCCATTGCTTCCAACCCCCTCTGTGTAACAGAGTTGCTCTGTAATTTACCCTCCTCCGTTTTGGTTCGCTCCATAACTGAGTCACTCCACAACCAATGCTTTGGTCCCTCTCTTCTGTCACTGAGGTTTCTTACCTTCTCTCTGACTCTTCCATCTGCCCCAGAAACATCATTTCCTCCTCCTCTTCATACCTCACTTGATCCTGGTGATACCCTTTCTCCCCAGGTTCCTCCTCGTCAGGTTCCTTCCCCTCACAATATAAGTATGTTTTTCTCTCCCAATAAGTTACATCAATTATTATTATTTATATCATCATTGTATATAATAATAACCCCATCATACACCAGGATCCCATTGTGCTAAGTGTTGTACAAACACAAAGCAAGAAGATTTGGGCCAATTTCTGCAGTCCTTAATCATTGACTTCTAGGACTGATGTGCAGAACTTGAATCTATGATATTTAACAATGCACATGAAGCTTGTCTATATGCAGAAAATGTGTCTGCATTATACTTTCATCTAATGACTGTTTTGTGAATTTTTTTTATTATGTATGTCTTTTCATCCCTTTCACATCTTGATGTATTTTCAATACTTAGTGACAGATAATAGTAGGTAGCATCATTTTTCTAATTAGTTTGCATTTACCAAACCCACTCACATCCCCCCACATGTATCCTACTTCATTTTCCATTTTAATGATTTTGTACTGTCCTGATATCTTCTGGTCACACAAAGAGAAGAATGCACCTTGGAGAAAAGGGATTCTTTGTAAGAATATGAATGTAGATTAGAGAGAGAGAGAGAGGGAGGATGAGCTAGCATAGGAGAAAAATCTTCGGTAAATATAGATCAAATAACTTTTTTGAGCTACAGATAATCATTAATGGAATAAATTGCACTGAACTACACTGAGCAAAGATTTATGAATGGAACTGTATGTGTGGCAAAACTAATTTCACCTGCTTTTGTAGGATAGCTTAGATTTTCAAGCTGTGTCTGGGCAAAATGCCATTCTGAGAGGCTTTTAAATCCTGTCAACAGAATGCAAATCAAGCAAAAATGTGAAATACTGGCATATTAGGTCCAGCAAATATTATATCTTTGTGCAATATTCCTTTTAATTATGGCACTGTAAAATTTTTCACCTATGTAAAGTATTTCAGAACTGTTGTGCAAGTGCATATGAACAATTACTGTATACTGTACGCTGATCAACTTCCCCTTGGCAGAATGGTTATTTAATCAGCCTGCACTGACATTTTTTGAAAGACACTCATGCCATAGTGTCCTGAGAGTATGCCCTCTCTGGGTTTTGCTCTTGTTTGATCATTGTTCAAATGTGCATTCCCCTCCCCCCTGCCCCGCAAGCTCCCCATTACTCCTTAAGCTATGTTCTGTGGTTTTTTTCACTGATGGTATTTAAGCTGACATAGCAGCCCAACTGACAAGCAAACAAAGGCTCACAAGCCCCTCTTCTTACAGCCACCTTCATCTTTGACAGTTTGACCTTGTCCTGCTAATTTTAACTGTCATGCCAATTGGCTTTGAGAGCCAAAGCAGGGATGAAATCAGTAATACAGAAATATTGTTCACATTTTGTGTTCGTGACTCTGTCAACAAGGAGAAACTGTGGAAACTACCCAGTCAAGTTGGAGGATATGGAGGTCATTTTGCCAATAGATGTATTCACATGGAAAGAATACAATTAGGCTTCAGTCAGTGAAATA
Organism: Chelonia mydas; assembly: GCF_015237465.2. Taxonomy (NCBI): domain Eukaryota; kingdom Metazoa; phylum Chordata; order Testudines; family Cheloniidae; genus Chelonia; species Chelonia mydas. The sequence goes on from NC_057852.1 coordinate 109,837,526, forward strand.
AGTTTATCAGACTGCAAAGAATGGATCAAGATCTTCTGTAGCAGAAAATGATAACTTAACTACAGTACTGACAGCGATAGAAGCTTCTATGGACCGCTGATGGCTGAAACAATACACTTTAACTTATCTTTGATAAACAGTGGAGCAACTATTACAAGGAACTAATATCTCCTTTATATATTTTCCTTATAATTTCATGATCTTTTTTAAATGTGGTACTATAGGTACCTCTCTGTGGTCAGTTGTTTCTAGCCTTACTCAAATTTTCAGCAGTAGTCATGGTTCTCAAAGATATATTTTTCTTTACCAAAAAAGGTTGGATTTTATTTATTTTTTTAAACCTTCCAATTTTTTCCTTCATTATAACTTTCTCTTGCAGAAAACTGAGATGTTATGGCATTTTCCTTTTTTAACATTCATATTTCTCATCAGAGTTATATGAATAATTCCCCTCCCCCACCCCAGAACAGGGGTTCTCAAACCTTCTCTCTCAGAGGCCCCCCTTGACATGCTATACAAACTCCAGGGCCCAGTGGGGGTGGGGCAGGGGACTTGGGGCTCCGGGCCAGCACGGAGGGTCCTTGGGCATAGGCGTAGTTTGACTTTTATTTGGGGGGCGGGAGGGAAAGGGGCCAGTGGGGCTCAGGCCAGCTCCGCACAACACAGTCCATGGAGGAAGTGCCACTTCCACTCCCTGGCTCACTTCAGCAGGCCACCCAGGGGAGATGCAACCAAAAAATATAACTCAAAGGGGTGCTCAGTTCAAAAGGTTTGAAAACCACACTGGGTGCATGGAGGGGGTAACTAAGGGCTGTGTGTGGAGGTGGGGAGTAGCTCAGGGTGCAGGGAGTGGGGTAGCTAGGGGCCGTGTGGGGGCAGGGAGAGGGTTGCTAGAGGCTGTTTGTGGGCGGGGGATAGCTCAGGGTCCAGGGAAAGGGATAACTAGGGGCTGTGCACGGGCAAGGGAGTAGCTCAGGGTGCAGGGAGGGGGTAGTTAGGGGCTGTGTGGTATGAGGGCTCCCCCTGCAGTGGCTGCTCCCTGAGGACTCTGCCACCCCACAGCCAGGTCCCCATGCCTGGGTAACTCTTACCGACTACATGAGCAGTCAAAGCGGGCTGGGAGCAGAGGAGCAGCCGCAACCCTGGGCACCAGCAGCAGATGGGGGGATGCTATAGCTGCCTACTCCATGGCACCACCAGCCAGAGGAGCAGCTGCCCTGCACTGCATGGCTCTGGCTTCCCACCTACACCCTGACCAGAGTGCAGGGCCTGAGGGGAACTGGGGGAGATGAGGAGGGGGGGGAGGGAGGGGCTGGATTGCCCCCGGGACTGCCCCACTCTGGGTGAGGCACTGCAGTTTGGGGAAGCAACTTCCTGGTGCCCGCCCCCACTCTGCCCATGGGCTCCTGCCCACGGGAAGAACTGGGGCTCCTGGCTTCTGCCCCACACTGCTGCTGAATTCAGATGGAGAGGGAGGTGCTGGGGCTCCACCACCACTCCTAGCTTCAGCACGGGGGGGGGAGAGGGGTGGCACCAGGGCTCCCACCTTCAGCCATGCACAGCTCCCAGCTTCAGATTGGGGGTGGGGGGCACTGGGGCTCCTGGCTTCTGCCCCACACCGCTGCTGGCTTCAGACCCAGGGTGGAGAGGGGACGCGCCCGGTCTCCCATGCTGCTCCCGGCTTCAGCTTGGGGGGATGGAGGGTGGCATTGGGGCTCCTGGATTCAGCCCCCTGCTGCTACCAGCTTCAGCTACGCACCACACCGCTGACAGTTTTGAGGGGGGTGCCAGGGCTCGGAGCACGGGTTTCAGCCAGGGGGCCCTGAGGCCCCCCGAAACGTCTCACAGACCCATAGGGGGCCACGGACCCCTGGTTGAGAACCGTTACCCTAGAAAATGTATATATTTGCCTCAGCAAGGATGAGAATCATAGCACTCAAATGACAGATGGAAGTATCTTCTTAGTCCATTCTCCTATCACTGGTTTCAGAGTAACAGCCGTGTTAGTCTGTATTCGCAAAAAGAAAAGGAGTACTTGTGGCACTTAGAGACTAACCAATTTATTTGAGCATGAGCTAACTATTCCCTAGGTTATACTTCCTAGTGCTTTGTGCTATCAACAGTAACCTTTAACAGATAGTAGTGCATGGCTTTGGATGCTCATTTGGGGGGATGTCATGGCCTGCTAATTGAGGTTAATAGCACCCTGGTGGCGAGGGTTGGAGCTGAGGTAAGCAGGGAAAAAAGGTATAAAAAGTCATTTGCTAAGTGAACTCAAGAGCCACTAACTGGAGGCAGCTAACAGGAGAGTTATGAAGGGACTCAGAGGATTTCCTTCCAGGTCCAGCTCTATGAGCGATTTCAAGATGGAACAGTACTGGAACAGTAGTAGTGACCTGCAACGGATGTGCCATGTTTTCTTTCCTGCCTGTAAATGAAGTGCAAGTTGGTGGCTGTTCCAGATGAGAAGGGGGCAAGTAGATACATCACTGAAAAATCAGAGAAGCTGAGGAGTTCCTAGACAGCCGGGTTCAGGAAACATCAGGGAACCCCAGGTTCACGGAAGAAAGGAGCTGGCCAAGAAGGAGTTGGAGAGAGAGGAAGTCATACAGGAGACCTGGCAGAAGATTCTGGCAGTAACCACTGTTGAGGTACATTGTGTTGGGTTTGGTGGAACACTGATCTACCTTCTGTGGGAAAGGAAGCAGTATAATTTGGATGACCTCCAGCTCAGTAAAAGGGGGACCAATCTCTTTGGAGACAGACTGGCTACAGTAGTCAGGAGCACAATAAACTAACAACAAAAGAGGAGGATAAAAAGAGGGAAGATAGGAGCACTCAATCAGCACAAAATCAAGATGTTGAGAAAATGAATCAAGGAACCAAAGCACATGAAGAAAAGAAATCCTTTAATTTCCTATACATCAGTGCTAGGAGCCTGGATAACAAAAGAAATTGGAATTTCTCATTTATGAGCATAAATTTAATCTAGTTAGCATTACTGGAAACTGGTGGGATGTGCCATGATTGGAATGTGAAAATCAATGGTTATAACCTATTTAGAAAGGATTAGGTGGGCAAAAAGAAGCAGAAGTGGCACTCTATGTCAAAAATGGCATTACTTTTTTCTAAGTCACTGATAACTCAGAAGAAAACGATCTTGAATGCTTACGGAACAATGTCCTAACAGATAGATAAGCTTGGCAACGTTGAATTTTTACTTGTTTTCTCTACTTTTGACAATTCATATGGATTTTTACATGTGAATTTGTTTTATTTGTATTTATTTTTATTTATTTGTACAGTTGCTGGGGATAAGTTGGTGTTAGGGTTAGGGCAGTGTTGATAGCAGGACTGCGGAAGTTCCCTGCATGGCTGTGGGGCACAAGATATCGGGGCACAAGGTGCAGGGGAAGCTGTGGACAGCCCCCAACCACAGGGACAGCTCTCACGCTCCTCACTGATGAAGTGAGTGAGTGGGTCAATGACAGCAGGGCTGATGACACTGGATCCCTGCAGGCAGAAGGTGTGGTTAAGGTTGAAGCCCTGGCAGGGCAGAGAAGAGACCTAGAGCCAGGGCCAAAGGAAGAGGAGCCTCCAGCCATGAGGGAATGTAGCCATTTAGCAGCCGGGTGGCTTGTCCTCCTTCTTTTACTTGCAGTCCTGTCCAGGGATCTCTGCTCTGCCCCTCCAGAACTGCAGTCTCCCCCAAACTGTGTGCCTGCAGGGGCAGTGGTCTGCAGAGGATTCTCTGTGCGGTCTCAGGGCCAGTGACACCTGATCCCTGCAGGCAAAGGAAGGGAGGCTGCACTCCTGCTGTTACCGATCAATTTTTTTGTAATCGATTTCAGCATGTCAGCTGAAATTGATGTTTAGTGACATATATTGATTAAAATCGAATGCTGCCAAGCCTACAGATGAAGCACAAGATGGGACATTAGTTGGTGTCTGCTACAGACCACCAAATCACACTGGGGAACCAGCTCCTTGTGCACCCATCTATAATTGCATATGAAAAAACTCTGTTTGATCATGTGAAACTCGCAACAAACTATGCGCTCCAATTTGAGTGACATATACTGGTGGTTTCATGCTGCATGAACTAAAACATCTAGCATGGGGGAATTCTATATTAGACTTCATCCTGACAGATAAAGAGGAACTGATCACAGAACTAAAATAATGCAAAAATAATAATGTCCAGACCAGTGAAATATATATTGTGACAGGGTCAGGCCAGATGGCTACAGGAGAGTAATAGAAGGCAGATATATTAGCCCCAGGTTAAGTAGGTCCCTTTTCCCTGGGTAAGGTAATAGGGAAGGTTCCAGAACAATCAGGAACCTTCTGGAGACAATTAAGACAGACAGGCTGATTAGAACACCTGCAGCCAATCAAGACGCTGCTAGAATCAATTAAGGCACGCTAATCAGGGCACCTGGGTTTAAAGAGGAGCTCACTTCAGTTTGTGGTGCGCGTGTAAGGAGCTGGGAGCAAGAGGTGCTAGGAGCTGAGAGTGAGAACGCATATTGTTGGAGGACTGAGGAGTACAAGCATTATCAGACACCAGGAGGAAGGTCCTATGGTGAGGATAAAGAGGTGTTGGGAGGAGGCCATGAGGAAGTAGCCCAGGGAGTTGTAGCTGTCACACAGCCGTTCCAGGAGGCACTCTAGACAGCTGCATTCCACAGGGCCCTGGGCTGGAACCTGGAGTAGAGGGCGGGCCCGGGTTCCCCCCCAAACCTCCCAACTCCTGGTCAGACACAGGAGGAGTTGACCTGGACTGTGAGTTTACGAAAACAGCCAAACTGAGAGCTGCCATGAAGCTCCAAGGCGAGCAAATCCGCCAATAAGGCAAGAACCACCAAGGTAGAGGAGGAACTTTGTCACAATATATATATGATTGGTGCTTAAACAGTGTCCAATTTCACAAAGCTGAAAACAATTATGAGCCAAATCAGCTGGGAGGAAGAATTTAATCAGAAAAATATGAATGATAATTAGGAATTATTTAAGAACATTTTACTAGATCCCCAAAAATCAGAATCCCACAATCGAGGAAGAATGCAATATTGGTTAAAAAAACATCTGGTTTAGAGGGGAAGTGAAGACAGCTATACAAAATTTAAAAATAATATGTAGCAAATGGAAGAAAGAGGAAGCTGATAGCAATGAATATATATATCAGAAGCTAGGAATTGTAGAAAAGCAATAAGGGAAGCAAAGGGGCACAAGGAGAAGTCTATGGCCAGTACAGTTAAGGACAATAAAAAAGTTTTTAAAAAGTACATTAGGAACAAAAAGAATACTAACAATGGTATTGGTCCATTACTAGATGGAAATGATACAATTACCTATAATAATGCAAAAAAAGACATTCTTTTTAAGTAACTGACTTTTCACCTCTGGAGCAGAGAGGTCGACTCATTCACTTGCATTGGAGAGAGCACAGAAGTCTCAGTCTCTGTAATGTTGTCATCATGTACCTGAGGAGTCGGAATATATTAAGTGCTACAAAGTGGCTTGATGTGAGAATCATTTCATGTGACTTTATGGAATCCTCTCTGAGCAATGACCATCATGCCTTTGACCACTGTGATTTTGTAAGCCTCAGGATAAAAGGATGTAGAGAGTTTGTTGTGAGGCTGAAAGTTTCTGACAAGAACTACAAAAAGAAAAGTAGTGCTTGTGGCACCTTAGAGACTTACAAATTTATTTGAGCATAAGCTTTCATGAGCTACAGCTCACTTCATCAGATGCATGCAGTGGAAAATACAGTATGGAGATTTTATATACACAGATAACATGAAACAATGCTGTAGCTCGCAAAAGCTTATGCTCAAATAAATTTGTTAGTCTCTAAAGTGCCACAAGTCCCCCTTTTCTTTTTGCGGATACAGACTAACACGGCTGCTACTCTGAAACCTGACAAGAACTACGTCTCCCACATTGAAAGATGTGGTCTTGGCCCATCTGCACTAGTTAGCATATTCTTTTCATAATGAGCTTCACTTCATTGTCATATTGGCATAGAGGCTCATCATCTGCTCTTATCTCAATTTGTGGCAATTTTGTTCTTAGCTGGCTGCCAACCACAACAGTTGTTGGCACCATGCCAGGTGAATAGTGGGGAGTGGTTTGAAAACTACAGAGGAAACTAAATATCTCCTGTTTTATGTCCAGACCATCATCTGAAGCAATTTGTGCTGCTTTCTTCAGTATTCAGATAAAAAACTCTCAACTTCTCCATTATCATATGGCCAGTGCAGAGTAAGTTTACGAAGTTTGAAACCAAGATACTCTGCAAATTGAGAGCCTTGAAAGGGAGGACCATTGTCAGTATTCATAACAGCAGTTATGCCGTAGACTGACAAAATCAGATCTAGTTTGGGTATAACAGCATTGGCAGAAGAAGGGCTGATCATTTCAACTTCTGGATAATGAAAATAGTCAGCTATTTCAACCAGTAAATGTTTTCCATTAGGGACATCCCCAAAATACACACTAACTTCCATGCACGAGGATGTTGGAAGAGGAGATTCATGTAGTGGAGGAGTGTGATTTTCCAGATCTGCTGCCTGGCAAAATGCAAATTTCAATTAGTCCATCAATTCCAGGGAACAAGACTTTTTCTCTGAGCAGGGAATTTGTTTTTACCAGTCCATCATGACCTTTGTGAGCCAAATCAATCATGTGAACCCAGAACAAACATGGAATAACAAGTCTTGAATTTCGGAGCAGGGGGTCATCGTCCATGATGGTTAGTTCACCTATAACATGGGTAAACAATCATAGAACAACTTGTGTTTCAGGAGTCAGATTTGTAGGCTACACAGAAGTTCTTTCCATTTACCACTGCAAATGGTTTTGATGGCCTCTTGGAGAAATGTGTCGGACTTTTCATCTGTTTGTATTTGTTGTAATGAGAGAGCTATAGAAATGATTTGTGAGAGGACTAAGTTTACATGTGCTTCTGCTTTCATGGTAGTGTTGTGACAGTTAGCTGTTTCTGGAATAGGGTGTCTGGAGAAGCAGTCAGAAGGGTTATCCTTTCCAGGCCAATACATAATTTTGTAGTCAAAATCATGTAATTTGAGCATCCACTGCTCAATGAGAGCTAGTGGGCAAAAGAGGGATTGTTGAACATGGGTTCAAGAGGTTTGTGATCAGTCAGAATTGGGAAATGACATCCATAAACGTATAAATGAAAATGGGAACATCCCCATGCTACAGTAAGAGGTTCTGTCTGAAAGTATCATTGTTCAGTAGGTGAAAGAACCTTGCTGGGACAGGCAATGAAGTATCTTTGATCACACTGGTCAACCTGTGTGAGGATTGCTTCTGATCCAACAGGGCTGGCAGCTACTCAGAATGGATCATGGAATGAATTCTTCATAAACACTACAATTAACATAGCACATATTAAATGGATTCAAAGCTGGCTAACTGAGAGATTTCAAAATGTAATTGTAAATGGGGAGTCATCATTCAACAGATGTGTTTCTAGTGGGGTCTTGCAGAGACCGGTTTTTAGCCCTATGCTACATAACATTTTTATTAATGGCATTGAAGAAAACATAAAATCACCACTGATAAAGTTTGCAGATGACCCAAAACTTGGGGGAGTGATAAATAATGAAGAGGACAGGTCACTGATACAAAGCAAAGCAATCTGAATTCCTTGGTAAACCGGGCACAAGCAAATCAGCATTTTAATATGGCTAAATGTAAACGTATGCGTCTAGGAATAAAGAATGTAGGACATACTTGCAGGATGGGGAACTCTGTCCTGGGAAGCAGTGACTTGAAAAAAGATTTCTGTATCATGGTGAATAATTGGCTAAACACAAGCCCCCAGCGTGACTCTGGAGTCAAAATGGTTAATCCAATCCTTGGATGCATACACAGGAGAATCTCAAGTAGGAGCACAGATGTTATTTTGCCTCTGTATTTGGCACTGGTGTGACTGCTGGAATGTTGTGCCCAGGTCTGGTGTTTAGAGTTCAAGAAGGTTGTTGATAAATTGGAAAAGATTCAGAAAAGAGTCATGAGAAAGATTAAAGGGTTAGAATCATAGAACTGGAAGGGACCTCGAGAGGTCATCTAGTCCAGTCCCCTGCACTCATTGCAGGACTAAGTATTAGACCATTCCTGACAGGTGTTTGTCTAACCTGCTCTTAAAAATCTCCAGTGATGGAGATTCCACAATCTCCCTAAGCAATTTATTCCAGTACTTAACCACCCTGACAGTTAGGAAGTTTTTTCTAATGTCCAACCTAAACTGCCCTTGCTGCAATTTAAGCCCCTTGCTTCTTGTCCTATCCTCAGAGGTTAAGAAAAACAATTTTTCTTCCTCCTCCTTGTAATAACCTTTTACATGCTTGAAAACTGTTATGTCCCGTCTCAGTCTTCTCTTTTCCAGACTAAACAAACCCAATTTTTTCAATCTTCCCTCATAGGTCATGTTTTCTAGACCTTTAATAATTTTTGTTGCTCTTCTTTGGACTCTCTCCAATTTGTCCACATCCTTCCTGAAATGTGGTGCCCAGAACTTGACACAGTACTCCAGTTGAGGCCTAATCAGCACAGAGTAGAGCAGAAGAATTACTTCTTGTGTCTTGCTTACAACACTCCTGCTAATACATCCCAGAAAGATGTTTACTTTTTTGCAACAGCATTACACTGTTGATTCATATTTAGCTTGTGGTCCACTATGACCCCCTCATCCCTTTCTGCAGTACTCCTTCCTAGGCAGTCATTTCCCATTTTGTATGTGTGCAACTGATTGTTCCTTCCTAAATGGAGTATTTCACATTTGTCCTTATTGAATTTCATCCTATTTACTTCACACCATTTCTCCAGTTTGTCCAGATCATTTTGAATTTTAATCCTATCCTCCAAAGCACTTGCAACCGCTCCCAGCTTGGTATTGTCCGCAAACTTTACAAGTGTACTCTCTATGCCATTATCTAAATTGTAGGTGAAGATATTGAACAGACCCAGAACTGATCCCTGCAGGACCCCACTCATCATGCCCTTCCAGCATGACTGTGAACCACTGATAACTACTCTCTGGGAACTGTTTTCCAACCTTACACCTACCTTACAGTAGCTCCATCTAGGTTGCATTTCCCTAGTGTGTTTATGAGAAGGTCATGCAAGACAAAAAGAAAAGGAGTACTTGTGGCACCTTAGAGACTAACCAATTTATTTGAGCATAAGCTTTCGTGAGCTACAGCTCACTTCATTGGATGCATACTGTGGAAACTGCAGAAGACATTATATACACAGAGACCATGAAACAATACCTCCTCCCACCCCATTCTCCTGCTGGTAATAGCTTATCTAAAGTGATCACTCTCCTTACAATGTGTATGATAATCAAGTTGGGCCATTTCCAGCACAAATCCAGGTTTTCTCACCTTCCCCCTTTTTTTTTTTTCAAAAACCACACACACAAACTCACTCTCCTGCTGTTAATAGCTTATCCAAAGTGACCACTCTCCTTACAATGTGTATGAAAATCAAATGTGCTGGAAATGGCCCACCTTGATTTTCATACACATTGTAAGGAGAGTGGACACTTTGAATAAGCTATTACCAGCAGGAGAGTGAGTTTGTGTGTGTGGTTTTTGAAAAAAAAAAAAGGGGGAAGGTGAGAAAACCTGGATTTGTGCTGGAAATGGCCCACCTTGATTATCATACACATTGTAAAGAGAGTGGTCACTTTGGATGGGCTATTACCAGCAGGAGAGTGAGTTTGTGTGTGGAGGGGCGGAGGGTGAGAAAACCTGGATTTGTGCTGGAAATGGCCCACCTTGATTTTCATACACATTGTAAGGAGAGTGGTCACTTTGGCTAAGCTATTAACAGCAGGAGAGTGGGGTGGGAGGAGGTATTGTTTCATGGTCTCTGTGTATATAATGTCTTCTGCAGTTTCCACAGTATGCATCCGATGAAGTGAGCTGTAGCTCACGTAAGCTTATGCTCAAATAAATTGGTTAGTCTCTAAGGTGCCACAAGTACTCCTTTTCTTTTTGCGAATACAGACTAACACGGCTGTTACTCTGAAACCTGTCACGCAAGACAGTATCAAAAGCTTTACTAAAGTCAAGATATACCACTTCTACCACTTTTCCACATCCATGAGGTTTGTTACGCTGTCAAAGAAAGCTATCAGGTTGGTTTGATGCAATTTGTTTTTGACAAATCCATTATCCCACCAGGTCTCTGTGATGCCAACTATGTCATAGTTGTTTTTATTTACTAGCATTTTGAGTTCTTCCTGCTTATTCCACATACTTCTTGCATTAGTATACAGACATCTAAGATATTGATTTTATTTTCCTCTGCCCCACTTCTGTCTTGTCTCTAATTTAATCCTGCTATGACAGCCCTCGCTCCTCCCAAATTCCAAACCTTCTTCCAGGTCTCCATGTTCTTGACTTACCTGTGGGCTTTGGGCACCTGCCCCCTTCAAACCTAGTTTAAAGCCCTCCTCACTAGGTATCCAGTCTGTATCTAAATATATACTTTTTTTGCCTCTGTCTTCACGAACAAGGTCAGCTCCCAGACTACTGCGCTGGGCAGCACAGCATTGGGAGGAGGTGACCAGCCCTCTGTGGAGAAAGAAGTGGTTCGGGACTATTTAGAAAAGCTGGACGAGCACAAGTCCATGGGGCCGGATGCGCTGCATCCAAGAGTGCTAAAGGTGTTGGCAGATGTGATTGCAGAGCCATTGGTCATTATCTTTGAAAACTCATGGCAATCGGGGGAGATCCCAGATGACTGGAAAAAGGCTAATGTAGTGCCCATCTTTAAAAAAGGGAAGAAGAAGAATCCGGGGAACTACAGGCCAGTCAGCCTCACCTCAGTCCCTGGAAAAATCATGGAGCAGGTCCTCAAGGAATCAATTCCCAAGCACTTAGAGGAGAGCAAAGTGATCAGGAACAGTCAGTATGGATTCACCAAGGGCAAGTCATGCCTGACTAATCTAATTGCCTTCTATGATGAGATTACTGGCTCTGTGGATGAGGGGAAAGCAGTGGACGTGTTGTTCCTTGACTTTAGCAAAGCTTTTGACACGGTCTCCCACAGTATTCTTGCCAGTAAGTTAAAGAAGTATGGGCTGGATGAATGGACTATAAGGTGGATAGAAAGCTGGCTAGATTGTCGGGCTCAACGGGTAGTGATCAATGGCTCCATATCTAGTTGGCAGCCAGTATCAAGTGGAGTGCCCCAAGGGTTGGTCCTCGGGCCGGTTTTGTTCAATATCTTCATTAATGATCTGGAGGATGGTGTGGATTGCACCCTCAGCAAGTTTGCAGATGACACTAAACTGGGAGGAGAGGTAGATACGCTGGAGGGTAGGGATAGGATACAGAGGGACCTAGACAAATTAGAGGATTGGGCCAAAAGAAATCTGATGAGGTTCAACAAGGACAAGTGCAGAGTCCTGCACTTAGGACGGAAGAATCCCATGCACAGCTACAGACTAGGGACTAAATGGCTAGGCAGCAGTTCTGCAAAAAAGGACCTAGGGGTTACAGTGGACAAGAAGCTGGATATGAGTCAACAGTATGCCGTTGTTGCCAAGAAGACAAATGGCATTTTGGGATGTATAAGTAGGGGAATTGCCAGCAGCTGGAGGGATGTGATCATTCCCCTCTATTCGACATTGGTAAGGCCTCATCTGGAGTACTGTGTCCAGTTTTGGGCCCCACACTACAAGAAGGATGTGGAAAAATTGGAAAGCGTCCAGAGGAGGGCAACAAAAATGATTAGGGGACTGGAACACATGACTTATAAGGAGAGGCTGAGAGAACTGGGATTGTTTAGTCTGTGGAAGCGAAGAATGAGGGGGGATTTGATAGCTGCTTTCAACTACCTGAAAGGGGGTTCCAAAGAGGATGGATCTAGACTGTTCTCAGTGGTAGCAGATGACAGAACGAGGAGTAATGGTCTCAAGTTGCAGTAGGGGAGGTTTAGGTTGTATATTAGGAAAAACTTTTTCACTAGGAGGGTGGTGAAACACTGGAATGTGTTACCTAGGGAGGTGGTGTAATCTCCTTCCTTAGAAGTTTTTAAGGTCAGGCTTGACAAAGCCCTGGCTGGGATGATTTAGTTGGGGATTGGTCCTGATTTGAGCAGGGGATTGGACTAGATGACCTCCTGAGGTCCCTTCCAACCCTGATATTCTATGATTCTATGCTCTTCCCCTTCCTTAATAGGTGGACTCAAGGAGATCAATCTACTTAGCTAAAAGAAAAGTTAAGGGGAGGAATTGATTACAGTCTAAAAGTACCTATATGGGGAACAAATACTTAATAATGGGCTCTTCAATCTAGCAGAGAAAGGTATAACATGATCCAATGCCAGACATTGAAACTAGACCAATACAGAATGGAAATAAGGCACAAATTTTTAACAGTGAGAGTAATTAATCATTGGAACAATTTACATTGGAACAATTTACTGGGTTTGTGGTAGATTCTCCATCACCGACAATTTTTCAATCAAGATTGGATGTTTTTTCTAAATGATGTGGTCTGGGCATTATTTTGGGGAAGTTCTGTGCCCTGTGTTATATAGGAAGTCAGACTAGATGATCACAATGGTCTCTTCTGGCCTTGGAATCTATGAATTTATCTACTAGCTCCTAATGGTGCACCGCTGCATCTCATCACCAAAAGAAACAGGAAAATCATTACACCCATAATGGTAATTGGGCAGGACAGAAGAGAAAATGAAAATGAAAACAGATTAATTTTTTTTCCATACTTTCCCCCCCTCCATTTCTGCTAACAGACCTGGAAGATTTTTTGTTTACAAGAGTGGCAGTTATACACAAGTTCTCTCTGATCCGTGTCATTTTGGAACTTCTGAGCACAACAAAACAGGAACTTTCATATCTTTCATTACACTTAAAGAAAAGGAGTACTTGTGGCACCTTAGAGACTAACCAATTTATTTGAGCATGAGCTTTCGTGAGCTACAGCTCACTTCATCGGATGCATACTGTGGAAATCGCAGAAGACATTATATACACAGACACCATGAAACAATACCTCCTCCCACCCCACTCTCCTGCTGGTAATAGCTTATCTAAAGTGATCATCAAGTTGGGCCATTTCCAGCACAAATCCAGGTTTTCTCACCCTCCGCCCTCCCACAAACAAACTCACTCTCCTGCTGGTAATAGCTCATCCGAAGCGACATAGTAGGGGGAGTGGTCACTTCGGATGAGCTATTACCAGCAGGAGAGTGAGTTTGTGTGAGTATGGGGGTGGGGGAGTGAGAAAACCTGGATTTGTGCTGGAAATGGCCCACTTTGATTTTCATGCAGGTTGTAAGGAGAGTGGTCACTTTGGATAGGCTATTACCAGCAGGAGAGTGAGTTTGTGTGTGTGGTTTTTGGAGGGGGGTGAGGGGGTGAGAGAACCTGGATTTCTGCAGGAAATGGCCCACCTTGATTATCATACGCATTGTGAAGACAGTGGTCACTTTGGATGGGCTATTACCAGCAAGAGAGTGAGTTTGTTTGTGGGAGGGCGGAGGGTGAGAAAACCTGGATTTGTGCTGGAAATGGCCCAACTTGATGATCACTTTAGATAAGCTATTACCAGCAGGAGAGTGGGGTGGGAGGAGGTATTGTTTCATGGTGTCTGTGTATATAATGTCTTCTGCGATTTCCACAGTATGCATCCGATGAAGTGAGCTGTAGCTCACGAAAGCTCATGCTCAAATAAATTGGTTAGTCTCTAAGGTGCCACAAGTCCTCCTTTTCTTTTTGCGAATACAGACTAACACGGCTGTTACTCTGAAACCTGTCATTACACTTAGACATTTTAGGAGAGAAGGACAAAAGGATGATCCCTGTAACATGTTTTTCCGTCATCTGTTGTCCAATTCCTGATAGGCTGAATGGTGACCAAAATGCAAAAAAAAAAAAGTTCCTGTGTGTTAAAATCCTCTTGTGTTTGTGTTTACCTGTAGCCATTTATTTCTCAATAACATTTGTGAAAAAAATAATCTTCAAACAACTCTTAGCTCATGTGTCCACAGACCCTTCGCCTTACTCTGAACCGCTCTTTTCACTTCTGAAGACACAAAAAAACAGTGACAAGAGATAGCATTCACAGTGTATATAAAAGGTACTCAACATCTATCTGCATGAAAGTAACAACAGTCAACTCTTAGAATATGAGGTGTCAAGGTTCCTCCCCCACTCTGAACTCTAGGGTACAGATGTGGGGACCTGCATGAAAACCTCCTAAGCTTACTTTTACCAGCTTAGGTTAAAACTTCCCCAAGGTACAAATTAATTTTATCCTTTGTCCTTGGAATATCCACTGCCACCACCAAACCCTAACTGGGTTTACTGGGAAATGCAGTTTGGACACGTCTTTCCCCCCAAAATCCTCCCAACCATTGCACCCCACTTCCTGGGAAAGGTTTGGTAAAAAATCCTCACCAATTTGCATAGGTGACCACAGACCCAAACCCTTGGATCTGAGAACAATGAAAAAGCATTCAGTTTTCTTACAAGAAGACTTTTAATAGAAATAGAGGTAAACAGAAGTAAAGGAATCACCTCTCTAAAATCAGGATGGTAGATACTTTACAGGGTAATTAGATTCAAAACATAGAGAATCCCCCTAGGCAAAACCTTAAGTTACAAAAAAGACACACAGACAGGAATAGTCATTCTATTCAGCACAATTCTTTTCTCAGCTATTTAAAGAAATCATAATCTAACACATACCTAGTAGATTACTTACTAAAAGTTCTAAGACTCCATTCCTGGTCTATCCCCGGCAAAAGCAGCATACCGACAGACACAGACCCTTTGTTTCTCTCCCTCCTCCCAGCTTTTGAAAGTAACTTGTCTCCTCATTGGTCATTTTGGTCAGGTGCCAGCGAGGTTACCTTTAGCTTCTTAACCCTTTACAGGTGAGAGGATTTTTCCTCTGGCCAGGAGGGATTTTAAAGGGGTTTACCCTTCCCTTTATATTTATGACAAATCTTCAAACCATCTTAGCTCATGTGTCCACAGACCCTTCGCCTTACTCTGAACCGCTCTTTTCACTTCTGAAGACACAAAAAAACAGTGACAAGAGATAGCATTCACAGTGTATATACAAAGTACTCAACATCTATCCGCATGAAAGTAACAACAGTTAACTCTTAGAATATGAGGTGCTTAGCCTTTTTGGTGCAGGGACAGTGTTTGTGTTATGTGTTTGTACAGTACCTGATCAGGGTTCTGAAGGGCTACTGCAAAATAATAAATAATTCAATGAAATGATAGACTCTTTGTTATCATTCAGAAGTGCCTTTCAAAGGTACCATTGGTGGATGGATTTAGTCACATATATCAGATATCTATAGAGAAGGCCACTGTATAGTAATGGATATTGAAAAAGTGGCAAAGTTACCAAAGAAGGTAGAAAAATATGATAAATGATCCATTACAAAAGAGGTGATTACAAAAGAGCTTGCCTGAGATGAATAAAATTCTAAGAATAAAGTGCTTCAGGCTGATTCTCCTCTCACAGTGGTGTAAATTAAGAGCCAGTTACTCTTCTGTAACTCCACTGACTTCAAAACTATTTCAGTGGATTTACAGAGGTTTAATGCTCGTATTAATGAAAAGAATTAGACACTCATGTATCTGTCTATACAGATGGATATTGTAACAGATTCAAAAACAAGTGCAATCTCTTTCTACTGACATCTGGACCCTCGGATCAAAAAGAAGTAATCCTACCACTTTAACCAAAGGAGATTTTAATTTAGCTGGCAGTATTAATAACTCTGATATTTTCTTTCAGCCTTCCTGCCACTAACAGACCCCTAAGACATAAAGAAAAAAATAAATTTAGTGATCTAGATTTTTCTCTTTATTAACTTTTAAGACTCTTTCCATAAAAATACCATGTTCTCACAAGGAGATACGCATTGTAAACATTAATCAATGTATCCCTGTGAGTGGCTCCGTGACTTCATTTTACAGATAAAAAAAAAATGAAGACAGAGAGGCTAAATGATTTGCTCAAGGACAGAAAGTGTCAGTGCTAGAGAAAGGAGTAGGACACAGGAGCTTCTGATGCCCTGTCCTATGTTCAGGTTATAAGGTGACATTTTTCTTTTCAAATGTCATTTTTAGAGGGCAAAAGGATAAAATGGGAGATGAGGTTAGCTGCCCTTTTGTGAAAAGTTGTCCAAGTCTTAGAAGCATCATAACTTTCCAGACTCATCACAAAATGAATGGAGCTCATGCTTACATAAACAGCTATGTATAATTACAGTTTTCTAGAGTACCAAAATAAATACATAACCTCCATACTCTTAAAAATATAGGATGGATTCTTGCTTATGCTCAAATAAATTGGTTAGTCTCTAAGGTGCCACAAGTACTCCTTTTCTTTTTACGAATACAGACTAACACAGCTGTTACTCTGAAACCTGTCATTAAAAACTTTAACACCCCAGGTAACTCCAATACTACAGTAGTTTCTTATACATATAAGGAGATGACGTGGTACCTTGGCATTGAGGTGTTTTTTGTTTGTTTTTGTTTTTTATGATAACCACATGTGCATTTCCATTTATAATAGAATATATACTATTTATGCAATATTGCACTAAAATCTCATTTGTTTTTAAATTGTTCATTTGCATAGATACCAGATTCCACTTAATATACCTGCCTTTTCAGTAGCACAATTACAGTACATATGATGAATTATCTGCTGACAAGATTTGTTACAGCATTTTTTCTATATACAATGTAGCTATCATTCATTTTGCACCACCAGATTTCATCAGCTAAGTAATAAATAAAGGACACTGGAATTTTGCCTTAAGAAGAAAACTAAAAATAAATCTGTACTACAGAGATGATAATAAATGTGTTGTTGCCCATTCTTTTTCTAATTAGAAATAATGATCCAATTCCTCAGCTGTGTAATTAGGCAGACTTTCACTGAAATCAATGTCACCAGTTTGATTTACACCAATTGAGGATCTGGCCTGAACTTTCCAAATACAGAAAGGTCCAAAATGGAACATTTGGATACAACTCCACTCAAATGTTGACAGTGTTTAGAAATGGATCCCAACTTCCCTGCTGAAGCCTATCTATGTAAAATGAAACTGATCCAAGACTCTTCAAACATTTGGGAATTTGGGGATCATAGCTGAACAATATGGTCCAGACCTGTCTCTAAATTTTAATGCTAGTGTTGCCAGACCGGGGCTATATATGTGCAAAACTAGACCAAAACCAATTAGTTTTCAAGAAACGTGATATAAATTGGGTATTTTTATATCTATCAACACATGCTTTAGGGCTCAATCCTGCAAAGAAATTTTATGCACATAAACAATTCCACTGACCTGAAGTTATGGGATTGCATAAGTGTTTGCAGGTTTGGGATTCTTCTGGGAAAATGCAGAATTAAATGACACGAGTATGATTGACTGTAGTGGGTAATGTGGACCTGATTCGTATTCACACTATCTCAGTTGCCTTGGACTAACTTACTCCCACATTAAGGCCACTTTACACTATATTAAGCTCAGGGTCGTATAAAGTGGACATAATGTAAATAAGAATCAGGCTGTGCATGCTTAGGCTTTGCGTGAAGCACAGTTCCAATGATCTGTTTATTTCAATGGATAACGTAATGACAGAGGGTAAATAACATCAAAAGATCTGATTTGGCCCCCAGAAAAAAGCTATTTTGATTTAAGGATCAACTTTTGTCTCGATCCATCGCCGGTTCCATTGTTTCTATTGTAGAAGACTCACAGCAGTCTCCACATCACCTGCACTATAATACTTCAGACTTATTTTAAAAGTTCTTGCTTTTGTTGATCTACAGTAAATCAGATCCTTGCTGTTACTTTAATGTAGTTATAATGGTTAATTCCCTTTGAGGGATTTTAATTGGGAGAAGTCTTTATAATAGAATTTAGGCAATTTAGAACCACACATTAAATACATGATAGACCCTAATGATCTATCATATCATGTCAATCCACAGTATGGACCCATTAAAGTGTTAAGACATAAAAGCATTAGGATCAAGTTATTTCTTTTGTGCAGTAGTTGAATTGCAAATGTTAAAAAATCATGCTTTAAAGGAAAAATATTAACAAAACAGTCTGCAAGTTTCCATTTTAGAGAACGTGCTTTTTGTGCTGTAGGGAATGGAAAAAGAAGGGAAAGTAATGTTTTTTTTTTCCATTTATTTAACCTAAAATAGCATTTCCAATGATAAAAAATTGCATTAAAAAATCCAAGTCCCACTTTTTTTCTGTGTTTCAAATAAAATAAATTTAAATAAAGCCAGGTTATACGTTCCCTGAAAATGGAAAACAGTTTTATTTGCTCTGCATATTTATATAATAGGAGGCAGTATGTCCAGAGAGTAGAACAAGGAACCTAGATTATGCCAGAAACCTATTTGTGGTCCCATTTTTGTGACAGGGTTGCTATGTGACCTTGGACAAGAAACTTAGACTCTGATCCTGCAAACACTTATGCATGTGCTTGTCTTCACTCATGTGAATAGTCTAAGTGATTTAAATAGAACTACTCAAGTAAAATCAAGCATGTGCATGTGTGTATTGCAGGATCAGTGCCTTAACCTCTCTATGACTGTCTCCTCATCTGTTAAATAAGGATTGTTATATTTACCTATCTTTTGTAAAGTTCATTAAAACTCTCAGATGAAAGATGCTAAAAGTGCTGAGAATTATTACATGGAGTTTTATAAAACACTTAGTTGCCTAAGTGGAGTGCCATTGACCTCTTTGAGCTGTGCCGATGTACGAGTTGAGAATTTGACCCATTGTGTATTCATTGTGCATTCAATAAATCATAAAACAGAATTAGGATGAAAAACCAAGTTTTTAACTGCTCTGCTTTGCAGTGAGTATAGCTACACAACTAACCAGTATAATTCTCTATCATTCCAAAACACAAAATCCAAAAAAACCTTGCTAGTTGTTAATTCAGGACCACATACAGTCTTTGTTCTATCTACAGAAACTCTATTGACACCAACAGTACAGTTTGTACCCCCAAGAAGACAGGTGAAAAGAGAGTGTGAACAGAATTCTTAGGATTCCTGTAGAGAATTCCCATTATTATTTGAGTTTTATGAATGAAATGAGGTCTATATATGTTCAGGATATAGGCTTTTGGGTATGTGTTTATTTTTGCTAACCAGAGTTGACCAACATAGGTAAACAGTAGGAATCTATGGGGGATGATTTTTTGGGGACTGAAAAAGCTTTTGACCTCTTGATTAAAAAAAATTACTCACCATTCATTTATATTTGAAAGGTTGTCTCCAGAATGAAAAGGGATAGGAAGTAGTTTTTTTAATATGAAAGCTGGGGTTAGCCATGATATTTAAAAGTTCCCAGGGCACACAACTTTAACCCACACAGTGGGATGGGTTAATCACTCAAATTCACTTTTCAGTCGGGAGTAGGCGATATAGTAGAGTTTCCCTTTTTCTCCACCCAGACCAAGGAAAGGTCTGACACCCAGCACAAGCAAAAAGAACCTCTGCCTTTTACACAAAGATGATTTTAACAGTTCAGTAAGTATTACTGAGACACACTCAGGCTAACAGTGGGGTTTGAAGATGGGAGCTTCAGATTTTAAAACACATATCTCTACCACTTGCATTAAAGCACTAGATACACTTGTCTGCAGCCGTAGCAGACTCAAATCTTTTATGTAGACCTACCATTAGAGAAGGACAGATCCTGACCATCACTCATCTCATCTAGGTTACAGCCTTCCTCCATTTAGAGAAGTCTGCCCAAAGCATATGAGGACAAAACCAGTGCAAGACCCCCGTTGAATGCCATTTTTGTGACAAAGCCCATTTGGGCTGACAGTGGGGTTTGAATCCAAGATCATCAGAGGCAAATGCATGAGCCTCTAGTGCTTGAACTAAAGAACAAGCCACTAACAGGGATCAAAGATCCATTCTCTCCTATTGTGGATTACATAAGCATTTCACACAAAGACTTGTTAATTATTGGGCTACTTATGGACAATCCTGTCTCAGCTATAAAACATCAGGTTCATTTTCTTATTACCTTTTGCCATAACTAGATTTTCAGACGATAAGATAAATTTACTTAAGTTTGCTTCCCATAAAAGCTATCTGTTATCAGTGATATTCCTATGAAATAGGCGGGGAACAGCCTCTTTTACGCAGTTACTGGCTTTGAGTATAGGACTTAGAGTATTTCTATAGACTGAGGTAAGACACACAAAAATTGGTACACCAAAAAATGGACTCTTCCCATTATGGTTTTAGCAGGGTAAAATGCTTGGGTGTTTTTCAAATGGTCTCTTGGTAGTTTGGATGTGGTTATCACCATTTAAAAGGGATTAATGTCTCTTGCTGGTTTCAGCACAGACCACCCTGAGAAAAGATTATTGTAGTGCAAAATAGTTTAAAGTATTTAGGAAGAGTCCGCCTCAGTAACAATAGATACCAGTGTTTATGCATTGGGAAAGAATGCCATGTACCCCAGAAATCTACATGTGAATACTTAAGAGCCTAGTAATGAGAACCAAATTGTCTTAAAATGGAAACTTTCATGGTGAGACTTCTAGTGAAATAAATGCCTTGATAATGTGACCAGGATAAGCCCCTTTGATTGGCATATTATGAGCTTTTTACCCATTCTTTTTTCTTTTCTGATTAAGTGATCAGTGATGGCATTTCAAGACACACACACACTGCAATCGTCACTGAAAATTGATTGTAAACCCTAATTTTATATTCCTCAGATATTAATATTAGTTCTTGAGCCTTGAGATCCTTGGATAAAAAGGTGCCATAGAAATCATAGAAACACAGGTCTGACAGGGACCTCAAGAAATCACATAGTTCCTCCTCCTGCATTGAGGCAGGACCAAGTAAAGCTAGACCATCCCTGATAGATGTTTGTCTAACCTGTTCCTAAAAACCTCATATGAACGGGATTTCACAACCTCCCTAATTAACTTGTTCTAGTTGTATCTTTACAGTTAGAAAGTTTTTTTTTTTCTAATATATAACCTGAATCTGCCTTGCTGCAAACTAAGCCAATTACTTCCTGGCCTTCCCTTGGTGGATATGGACAACATTGGTCACCACCATCTTTATAATGTCCTTTTACATATTTTAAGATTGTTATGTCCTCCCTCAGTCTTCTCTTCTCTAGAATAAACATGCCAAATTCTTTCAGTCTCAGTTAAAATGTCAGGTTTTTTAAACCTTTTATCATTTTTCTTGCTCTCCTCTGGACTCTCTCCAATTTGTCTACATCTTTCTTAAAGTGTGGCACCCAAAATGGACACCGCAGTTAGCTAAGTTACCTCACCAGTGCCAGGTAGAGTGGAACAATTGTCTCCTATGTCTTACATACAATTGCTGTTAATACATCTGTCAAGGTTCCTCCCCCACTCTGAACTCTAGGGTACAGATGTGGGGACCTGCATGAAAAAAACCTCCTAAGCTTATCTTTACCAGCTTAGGTCAAAACTTCCCCAAGGTACAAAATATTCCACCCTTTGTCCTTGGATTGGCCGCTACCACCACCAAACAAATACTGGTTACTGGGGAAGAGCTGTTTGGACACATCTTCCCCCCCAAAATACTTCCCAAAACCTTGCACCCCACTTCCTGGACAAGGTTTGGTAAAAAGCCTCACCAATTTGCCTAGGTGACTACAGACCCAGACCCTCGGATCTTAAGAACAATGAACAATCCTCCCAACACTTGCACCCCCCCTTTCCAGGGAAATGTTGGATAAAAAGCCTCACCAATTTGCATAGGTGACCACAGACCCAAACCCTTGGATCTGAGAACAATGAAAAAGCATTCAGTTTTCTTACAAGAAGACTTTTAATAGAAATAGAAGTAAATAGAAATAAAAAAAAATCCCCCCTGTAAAATCAGGATGGTAAATACTTTACAGGGTAATTAGATTCAAAACATAGAGAACCCCTCTAGGCAAAACCTTAAGTTACAAAAAAGATACACAGACAGAAATAGTTATTCTATTCAGCACAATTCTTTTCTCAGCCATTTAAAGAAATCATAATCTAACACGTACCTAGCTAGATTACTTACTAAAAGTTCTAAGGCTTCATTCCTGGTCTATCCCCGGCAAAGACAAACTATAGACAGACACACATACCCTTTGTTTCTCTCCCTCCTCCCAGCTTTTGAAATTATCTTGTCTCCTCATTGGTCATTTTGGTCAGGTGCCAGCGAGGTTACCTTTAGCTTCTTAACCCTTTACAGGTGAGAGGAGATTTCCTCTGGCCAGGAGGGATTTTACAGGGGTTTACCCTTCCCTTTATATTTATGACACGCCCCCCAAATCTCAGCTAGGGTGAAACACTGGCTGGGATTTCTTCCTGGAGCTCTAGGAAAAACAGAGTTAATAAGACACATGCATCTCTAAATATACTACCAAGTACATAAAGACTAACAATATTTTCTACATCTCAAGGACGATTTTAACCAGTTGATTCTGGGAAACTTTCACGGGAGAGTGCATCAGCCACTTTGTTAGAAGCTCCTGAGATGTGTTGGATGTCAAAATCAAGATCTTGGAGAGCTAAACTCCACCGAAGAAGTTTTTTGCTATTTTCTTTGACCGTGTGAAGCCACTTCAGTGCAGCATGGTCGGTTTGCAGGTGGAAACGCCGTCCCCAAACATATGGGCGTAGCTTTTCCAGAGCGTAGACAATGGCGTAACATTCTTTTTCAGTGACTGACCAGTGGCTTTCCCTCTCAGACAGTTTTTTGCTGAGAAACACTACAGGGTGGAATTCTTGATCAGGTCCTTTCTGCATTAAAACTGCTCCCACACCACGCTCGGACGCATCTGTGGTTACTAGGAACGGTTTGTCAAAGTCTGGGGCCCTTAGTACAGGGTCAGACATGAGTGTCGCTTTAAGCTTGTTAAAGGCCTTCTGACACTTTTCGGTCCACTGAACCGCATTTGGCTGTTTCTTTTTGGTTAGGTCTGTCAGTGGGGCGGCGATTTGGCTGTAGTGCGGTACAAATCGTCTGTAATAACCGGCCAAGCCTAAGAAGGATTGAACCTGTTTCTTTGACTTTGGGACAGGCCACTTTTGGATAGCATCCACTTTGGCCTGTAGGGGGCTGATAGTTCCTTGACCCACCTGGTGTCCAAGGTAAGTCACTCTGTTTAGGCCTATTTGACACTTCTTAGCCTTAACAGTTAGTCCTGCCTCCCTTATGCGCTCAAGGACTTTTTGTAGATGTTCCAGGTGGTCTGCCCAGGAATCCGAAAATATGGCCACATCGTCAAGGTAGGCGACTGCATATTCTCCTAATCCTGCTAGGAGACCATCTACAAGTCTTTGGAAGGTGGCGGGTGCATTTCGCAGCCCGAAAGGGAGTACATTAAATTCATACAGCCCGAGATGTGTGGTGAAGGCTGACCTTTCCTTGGCAGATTCATCTAGTGGTACCTGCCAGTACCCCTTGGTTAAGTCCAAGGTAGAGATGAACTGGGCCCGTCCCAGTTTCTCTAATAGTTCATCTGTGCGTGGCATTGGATAGTTGTCTGGGCGAGTTACAGCATTTAGCTTACGGTAGTCCACGCAAAAACGTATTTCCCCATCTGGTTTGGGAACTAGAACCACTGGAGATGCCCATGCACTTTCAGAGGGGCGGATTACACCCATCTGTAACATATCCCGGATCTCCCGTTCTATAGCAGTTTTAGCTTGAGGAGACACCCGGTAAGGTTGGACTCTAATTGGGCGAGCATTACCTGTGTCAATGGAGTGGTATGCCCGTTCAGTCAGTCCTGGGGTGGCTGAGAACGTTGGCGCGTAGCTAGTGCACAGCTCCTGGATCTGCTGTCGCTGCATACGCCCAAGGGTCATGGAGAGGTTCACCTCTTCCACACCACCAGCACATTTCCCTTCGTAGTAGACACCTTCAGGCCACTCAGCGTCGTCTCCTCCCTGGGCTGTAAACTGACAAACCTTTAATTCTCTGGAATAAAAGGGCTTTAGAGAATTAATATGGTACACCTTAGGCTTTCGGTTGGAGGTGGGGAATGCTATGAGATAATTAACAGCTCCCAGGCGCTCCTGGACCGTGAATGGCCCTTCCCACGATGCTTCCATTTTATGGGCCTGGAGCGCCTTTAAGACCATGACCTGGTCCCCTACTTTGAAGGAACGCTCTCTGGCATGTTTATCATACCAGGCTTTTTGCTCTTTTTGAGCATCCTGTAAGTTTTCTTTAGCAAGGGCTAAAGAGGTTCGGAGGGTGTTTTGTAGGTTGGTTACAAAGTCCAGAATGTTAGTTCCTGGAGAAGGTGTAAATCCCTCCCATTGCTGCTTCACCAACTGCAATGGCCCCTTAACCTCACGGCCATATACAAGTTCAAATGGGGAAAACCGTAAACTGGGATGTGGTACAGCTCTGTAGGCAAAGAGCAACTGCTGCAACACTAGGTCCCAATCATTGGAGTGCTCATTTACGAATTTACGTATCATGGCCCCCAAAGTTCCATTAAACTTCTCCACCATGCCATTTGTTTGATGGTGGTAAGGAGTGGCAACCAAGTGATTAACCCCATGAGCTTCCCAAAGGTTTTTCATAGTTCCTGCCAGGAAATTAGTCCCTGCATCTGTGAGGATGTCGGAGGGCCAACCTACCCTGGCAAAAATGTCTGCTAGTGCCTGGCACACACTTTTAGCCCTGGTGTTGCTTAGAGCTACTGCTTCCGGCCATCGGGTGGCAAAATCCATGAAAGTCAGTATGTACTGCTTTCCTCTGGGTGTCTTTTTCGGAAAAGGACCCAGAATATCCACAGCTACTCGCTGAAATGGAACTTCAATGATGGGGAGTGGCTGGAGAGGGGCTTTGACCTGGTCTTGGGGCTTTCCCACTCTTTGGCACACCTCACAAGACTGGACATAGGTAGAAACATCCTTGCCCATTCCCTCCCAGTGGAATGACCCCCCCAAACGGTCTTTGGTCCTGTTCACCCCAGCATGGCCACTAGGGTGATCATGGGCTAAGCTCAAGAGCTTGGCCCGGTATTTAGTTGGAACTACCAACTGTCTCTGAGGATGCCAGTCTTCCTGGTGTCCACCAGAAAGAGTTTCCTTGTATAAAAGTCCTCTTTCTACAACAAACCTGGATCGATTAGAAGAGCTGAGAGGCAGTGGGTGGCTCCGTGCCGCCGTCCAAGCTCTCTGGAGGCTTTCATCTGCTTCCTGTTCGGTCTGGAACTGTTCCCTTGATGCTGGAGACATCAGTTCCTTATTGGATTGTGGACCTAGGCTTGGTCCCTCTGGAAGCGATATAGGGGATGGGGCTGTTTCTGTTGACTGTGAACCGCTCTCCGCTGGTGAACTATGTTGGGATTCAGGCTCCGGCTGAGCCTCTTGTGTCGGGTTATCGGCTGCTGTCGGTTCAGGGTCGGTGGGGCCCTCTGGTGTTGAGGTTGCAAGTACTGGATTCAGTGCTGGCAATGGGTCTGGTGTTGGTTGTTCGGCTGGTTCCGGTTCTGGGACTGGTTCCGTCTGGGTCTCTGGGACTGGATCCACTACTGCTGTTGCAGACATTGGTCTGGGGTCCGGATCCATCACCTCTGACCGGGTCCTGATAGAAGTTTCCGGAACAGAGCTAGGCCTCACGGCTTGGTTAGCCTGGCTGCGGGTGACCGTTCCCACCCTCTTGGCCTGCTTCACATGATTGGCCAAGTCTTCCCCCAACAGCATGGGGATGGGATAATCATCATAGACTGCAAAAGTCCACGTTCCGGACCAGCCCTTGTACTGGACAGGCAACTTGGCTGTAGGCAAATCGAAAGAGTTGGACTTGAAGGGTTGAATCGTCACTTGGATCTCTGGGTTGATTAAATTGGGGTCCACTAAGGAAGCATGGATAGCTGACACTTGTGCTCCGGTGTCCCTCCACGCGGTGACCTTCTTCCCGCCCACACTCACAGTTTCCCTCCGCTCCAAGGGTATCTGGGAGGTATCTGGGCCTGTGGACCTCTGGTGCGATTCCGGTGCAATGAACTGTAATCTGTTGGGGTTCTTGGGGCAGTTGGCCTTTACATGCCCCAGCTCGTTACATTTAAAACATCGTCCAGCTGACTGGTCACTGGGGCGAGGAGGGTTGCTGGAGAACGGGGTGGAGGGACGATAAGGGGTCTGGAGGGTTCTTTGGGAGGTAGGTGGGGCTTTGGGCGGCCCCCGGTAATAGGGTGTGGTCTGGGGTTGTCCCTTCTGGTCTCCGCTCCAACTGCGACCAGTTTTCTTCTTCTCTGCCACCTCCACCCATCTGGCTCCAATCTCTCCTGCCTCGATTACAGTTTTGGGCTTCCCATCTAGGATGTATCTTTCTATTTCCTCAGGAACACCCTCTAAGAATTGTTCCATTTGCATTAGGAAGGGCAAATTTACTGGAGATTCAACACTTGCTCCGGATATCCAGGCCTCCCAATGCTTCACAATGTGGTAGGCATGTCGGGTAAATGACACATCTGGTTTCCACCTTAGGGCTCTGAACCTCCGACGAGACTGCTCGGGTGTTATCCCCATTCTGACTCTCGCCTTGGATTTAAACAGTTCATACTTGTTCATGTGTTCTTTAGGCATTTCAGCTGCCACCTCAGCTAAGGGTCCACTGAGCTGCGGCCTCAGCTCTACCATGTATTGGTCAGTAGAGATGTTGTACCCAAGGCAGGCCCTTTCGAAGTTTTCTAGGAAGGCCTCAGTATCATCGCCTGCTTTGTAGGTGGGGAACTTTCTGGGATGGGAAGTGGTACTTGGAGAAGGATAGCTAGGGTTTGTTGGGATATTCTCCTGAGCCTTTATCTTCTCTATCTCCTCCACATACTTCCTCTCTTTTTCCTTCTCCTCCAGCTCTTTGTCCCTTGCTTCCATAGCTCTCCTGTGAGCAGCCGCTTGGTGTTGTTCTGCCTCTTTCGCTGCCTCTTTCGCTGCCTCCCTTTCTTGTTCCTTCTCCTCCTTCTTCAGCCGCATGAGTTCTATCTGTCTTTCATGTTCCCTTTGTCTTTCCTCAGCCTGAAATCTGGCTAATTCCAGCCGTAGTCGAGCCGCAGATATTGTCATTCTAACCTCTCTGTTTTTAACTAACTTTACACCCGAGGTTTAGAAATAAACAAAAAAAAACTTGGCTGTAAAATTTTGCTGTGCTGGAATAGAATACCTATTCTCTGATAGTGATTGTCAGCCTACAAAAAAAAAAAAAAAAAAAAACAATTCCCTTGTCTCTGCTCTGGGCCCAAATCAAAGCAAAAACTTCCAGCTACTTTGAAACCTGTTTACCCAGCCCAAAGAAAAACCAAGTTTCCTTTTTAAACTTGTGCTCCTTGTAAAAAATCAAAATCCAAAAAAAAAAACCCTGCCACTTTTGTCTCCAGGCAAATGGGTAGAACACCCCCCCTTCTATTTACTTTTAGGGAAAAAAAAAACTCTGGGTTGGAAGACTGTGAATTTCCCTGCAGGAGTTAAGTACCCTGCCTCCAGGCAAAGAAAACCTGCAATTCACAAAGATAATCCCCTTTTGTCTCTGCTTGGCCACAAAGCAGAGAAAAAAACAAGCTGCTTTCAGTTTCAGCTGCTTCTGGACTTCCTTTTTAAAAATCTGTATTTCTAGTTCAACAAAATCTCAACTGGATCTCAAAATGATTTCAGGTTAATCCCACCACTCTGCCACCATGTCAAGGTTCCTCCCCCACTCTGAACTCTAGGGTACAGATGTGGGGACCTGCATGAAAAAAACCTCCTAAGCTTATCTTTACCAGCTTAGGTCAAAACTTCCCCAAGGTACAAAATATTCCACCCTTTGTCCTTGGATTGGCCGCTACCACCACCAAACAAATACTGGTTACTGGGGAAGAGCTGTTTGGACACATCTTCCCCCCCAAAATACTTCCCAAAACCTTGCACCCCACTTCCTGGACAAGGTTTGGTAAAAAGCCTCACCAATTTGCCTAGGTGACTACAGACCCAGACCCTCGGATCTTAAGAACAATGAACAATCCTCCCAACACTTGCACCCCCCCTTTCCAGGGAAATGTTGGATAAAAAGCCTCACCAATTTGCATAGGTGACCACAGACCCAAACCCTTGGATCTGAGAACAATGAAAAAGCATTCAGTTTTCTTACAAGAAGACTTTTAATAGAAATAGAAGTAAATAGAAATAAAAAAAAATCCCCCCTGTAAAATCAGGATGGTAAATACTTTACAGGGTAATTAGATTCAAAACATAGAGAACCCCTCTAGGCAAAACCTTAAGTTACAAAAAAGATACACAGACAGAAATAGTTATTCTATTCAGCACAATTCTTTTCTCAGCCATTTAAAGAAATCATAATCTAACACGTACCTAGCTAGATTACTTACTAAAAGTTCTAAGGCTTCATTCCTGGTCTATCCCCGGCAAAGACAAACTATAGACAGACACACATACCCTTTGTTTCTCTCCCTCCTCCCAGCTTTTGAAATTATCTTGTCTCCTCATTGGTCATTTTGGTCAGGTGCCAGCGAGGTTACCTTTAGCTTCTTAACCCTTTACAGGTGAGAGGAGATTTCCTCTGGCCAGGAGGGATTTTACAGGGGTTTACCCTTCCCTTTATATTTATGACAACATCCCAGAATAACACTTGCCTTATTTGCAAGAACTGGCAATTACTCAATTTCTGATCCACTGTAACTGCCAAATCCTTTCTTACAGCATTTGTGTATTTGACTTGTTCTTCCTAAGTGTATTATTTTGCACTTGCCTTCATTGAATTTCATCTTATTGATTTCAGACCAATTCTCCATTTTATCAAGTTCACTGAGTTCTAATCTTTGGGCCAGAGTACTTGCAACCCCAGCCAGCTTGGTGTCATCAGCAAATGTTATAAGCAGACTCTCTACTCCATCATCCAAGTTGTTAATAAAAATATGAAATAGTATCAGATCCAGGACAGACTCCTATGGGACCTCACTTGATATGTCACCCCAATCTGACAGCAAACCACTGCTCATAATAATGCCTTTTTCTTACTGTGATGGACTATGCCCCTATAGTCAGACCTTACACGCTATTGTAATAATTTTTGTACAAAGTATGCCTTGTAAGGTATCATTTGAAAACTCATCGTTTGCTGGTCAGTATTGTCCTGGTAAAATATGCCACAAAATATGTGTGGCAACATTGCATGTGAGGTTATAAGATTCCCCTTTATGGTGTTATTAATACATGTTCCATGTACATGAGTTGAGAATTTGACCCATTGTGTATTCATACCTGCATTCAATAAAATATAAAACAAAATTAAGATGAAATTTTGTTTAGGACATACCCTGCCCAAATAAGTATGTCCTAAACAAAGGAATGTGTGCTCTGCTTAATTTGCATTTAAGCAGTAAACAGAGTCATCAAGCAGGAAGGGAAAACAAAGGAACTTCAAACAGATGAAACAACCAGCAGTAAGTATCCTTCCACATAGACTCTTTGGCTCCTGTTTCTCAGTTGAAAATGCTTTTCAAGAGGGGGACTGAAACGATAAAAAGGAAGGACCCCCTGCCCACCGCCATGCAGGCCTCTCTCGCTCCCTGCCCATTGCATTCACTGCACATGAAGAGACAAAGGAAGCAGTCGTTTGACTCTGAGGGAGGGGTCCTAACCTAAGGAGTTTGGTCAGTAAGACTGCTGAAAGCATATGTTAAGAACCTCTGCTTTGAATCTAATGTAGTTTATTAAATTAAAAGAAAAGGAGTACTTGTGGCACCTTAGAGACTAACCAATTTATTTGAGCATAAGCTTTCATGAGCTACAGCTCACTTCATCGGATGCATACGGTAGCTCACGAAAGCTTATGCTCAAATAAATTGGTTAGTCTCTAAGGTGCCACAAGTACTCCTTTTCTTTTTGCGAATACAGACTAACATGGCTGTTACTCTGAAAACTTTATTAAGTTAGGCATCAGTAAGCATTTTATCTTTATTTTTCTTGTAACCATTTCTGACTTTTATGCCTCATTGCTTGTACTCACTTAAAATCTAACTCTTTGTAGTTAATAAATTTGTTTTATTGTTTTAATCTAATCCAGTGTGTTCAAGTTGAAGCATCTGGGTAACTCCATTTGAGGTAAGAAGTTGCATGCATATTATTCACTTAAAGGAATACTGTATTTCTTATATTTGTACTGTCTAGGAGAGGGCTGGACAGTATGGGACACACATTTCTGTGGTGACAGGTTTCAGAGTGGTAGCCATGTTAGTCTGTATCAGCAGAAAGAATGAGGAGTATTTGTGGCACCTTAGAGACTAACAAATTTATTTGAGCATAAACTTTCGTGGGCTAAAACCCAATTCATCGGATGCATGCAGTGGGAAATACAGTAGGAAGAGATATATATACAGAGAACATGAAAAAGTGGGGATTGCCATACCAGCTCTAACAAGACCAATTGATTAAGATAGGCTATTATCAGCAGGAGAAAAAAAACTTTTGTAGTGATAATTAAGATGGCCCATTTCAAACAGTTGACAAGAAAGTGTGAGTAACAGTAGGGGAAAAATTAGCATGGGGAAATAGTTTGTAGTTAGTGTAATGACTCATCCACTCCCAGTCTTTATTCAAGCCTAATTTAATGGTGTCCAGTTTGCAGATTAATTCCAGTTCTGCTGTTTCTCGTTGGAGTCTGTTTTTGAAGTTTTTTTGTTGAATAATTACAACTTTTAGGTCTGTAACTGAGTGTCCAGGGAGGTTGAAGTGTACTTGTGGCACCTTAGAGACTAACAAATTTATTTGAGCATAAGCTTTCATGGGCTAACCTCCCTGGACACTCAATTACAGATTTTTAAGGCTGGTAAGAGCCAAGCTTTGGCTTGCTGGCTGCAGCACACACAGAGACGTAGCTGGGAGTGACTTACATGCTGGAGCTATTTGTGAGCAGTCCAGGTTGAAGAATACAGCAGCAAAGCATTGTAAAGGGCATCCCAGGTTACAGGACAGGGGTGACAGAGTTACTCAGTCTGGACTGTACACTGGTGTGTCACACTTATATAATGCTTTTCGCCAATAGAAGTCAAAGTGCGTCATAATCTTTTGTAGATATTTATGCTCACAACCCCTGTGAGGTAGGGGACCATTATTGTTCTCGTTTTGCAGATGGGGAACTAAAGCACAGAGAGGCTAAGTGCCCAAAGTCAAACAGGAAATCCATGGAAGAGCAGAAGACTGAACTCAGGTCTCCCACATTCTAGATCAGTGCCCTAGCTGTTGGCCCATCCTTCCTGCTTTAGCTTGCTATGAGTACCATTTTCAACTAGTTATGCACCCAATTTATAATAATTTCATCTATCAACTACATTAGACACAAATCTTGACCATTATTACTTTTGTGAGACATTTATTCATTAACATGATACATATAAGCCATTGATGATAAACAGGTAGCACTTATCAAACAACATGTTAGCTTATATAAAGTTTGACCATGATATGCCATGTTGGCTTCCTGTGTAGAATAATGTAATCAAATATAATGTGTGACTTAGAATTAGCTATGAATCAGAGCAGCCCATGCATCAAGACCGGGGGCGGGGGAGGAAAACTCAGAAAGGGCCCTGTCACAGTCATTCTAACAGGGGTTTACTGCCCACGTAATATGCACGCATGTTTGGATCACAGATTTGTAGACCCTGATGGATCTACCAGTTGACAGGGCTCCTCACAGAGATCTTGTGGCTCTGCACTAACTCTTGGCCCTCCTGCAACTTTCCCTCTCCTCCATCAGCACAGTCTCCAATTCCTCAGCTGGTTACTGCCCTGGAGCCTCTTGAAGTGGTTCCAGAGTGTGGAGGGATTCCATACGCCTGTATTACCTTTTGAGCAGATTTTCCCTTTGACTGACGATGGGATCTGGTTTGGGCTTTCTTCTATGTACTGCCATGCCCCCTCCCAAAGTGCAGGTCAAGAATAGGAAGTTAGGAAAACAGAGACAGTGATCCTTTGCCACCCCGGCAAGGGGAGATCTGCACAGAGAATCATTGGATCCCTCTCCTTCCCCATTATATATGTTCTGTACCTCAAAATGATCAGGTAAGTGAGTAACACTGAAATCTATCACTATGTTCTATAGCCTGGGAACGGAGTCAACTTGGTTATCAGTTTGTGAAAATGAACTGGAAAGAGATTCCAAACTGCTGAAAGATGCCTCACTTCAGTCCGTCAGGGATTTTCTAGTTGTAAGCGTTTTATAAGCAGCAAAAAACAGATAACAATGCTGGCCATACTTTATAATACTTAGAAACACAGTAACATACCAATGCCAAAGACTGAAGTGCAACTTTACACTGAAGTGAAACCACATAAGCAACTGATTTTGCAGCTGCAAACCAGAAGTACAGAACTCTTCCAATTATTCACAGCCATCTTTCCAGGGAGCCACGTTGTTTTCATCAGCATGCTCTATAAATTGTCCATTAAGATACAGATACCAATTCAAATGTCGCCCAATGTCCAAATGCTGGAAGCTGACATTTTAGGGCAAGAAACAGTACACACTATCACTAGGCTATTTTGATGAAGATTTGTAGTGTTTACAGATCACAGAATGGATATCAAAACGCAAAGGATAAAAATTGTGTCCCAAGGAAGAAAGAGTGTAGGTGTTCAGTTCTCTTTTTTTTTTTGGGGGGGGGGGTCAAATTAGTATCATACACAATCACAGTTAAAAGTTTTAAAAGAAGGTAAAGCAGGTTAGAGCTTCTAGTTTTCGTTTTGTTTTTTACCTTCCACTGAACTTTATACTTTCTAGCTTCAGGCAATAGAGTGCAACCCAGACTACACAACCTGGTTCCATCTAATTAGAAAGTAGCCAAAGGCTCTTCATCATAATAAAACAGAGGAAAGTTCACTGATAAAACAAGACAGCACATTCAGGTGGAGAACAAGTGCAATGCCTTCAAGGGATTATGCTAATAATTACAATTTGTAACAAGGAACTGGAGAACCCAGAGAGGTTTGGAGTGTGGTGGGCGGTTACGATGACTTTATAACTTTTCCAAAACATTCCACAGAAGGAACAAACCAATCTGCATTTTTTTAAATGCAAAATTTTATCTACCTAAAAATTATTTAAAAAAAAACACAAAAGAACAGCCCCTATTGTGCGAGGTACAAGCCTCTACATCTTATAGCATGAAAAGTAAGATACACAACCCCCTTTGGCACTATAGAAAATAATAGGTTGAGCTCCTTAACTATGCTTTTCGACCTTGAGTTTCGAGATGTAAAGCTCTTTTTAGCTAATCTCAGAGCCTAGTCTCATTCTCTGTATCTCCAGAAACCCAGCCTGTGTGTTTCCTGTCTCTTGAAAGCTCTTGTCTCAACCCCTCTGCCGGCACAACTCTTTGCAGCTTAGCCCTCTTTCTCTCAAATGCAAGGCCCCTCTTTTTCTTTTATTTATTCTGTACATCTCACCATTGCTTTGCACAAGGCTTTACCGACAACTAAACCCAATAGATCCTTGCCTGAGGAGTGTGCTGTTTTCATCAGACAGTTATATAGGATCTGATACAATGCCCATTGAACTCAGTGGGAGTGTTTACATTGACTTATTTGGACTTTGGATCAGGCTCAAAGAGCGGGACATGGGGCAATGAAAAATCACCTTACATACAGACTTTAAAAGTTTCTCACTCTTTTCTGTTACTATGTTCTAATATATATTTAATATAAATAATGAATCATTTTATAATGCATGCCTGTCTGTTCAGACTCTGATCTTGCAGAACATTACTCATATGACTTATACAGCTTCAAGAGCTGTCACTGCTTAATAAATATATAATATCCTGGGTACCATATCAATTAACAGGCTTCTTAGCGCCACAATAAAATCTCTTTTGTTTACAGTTCACAACCAACCACAGTGCACCATCTAATCTATATGCCAAGGGAATCCCTCACAAGCCAGTTAAAACATGGCCAAGCAGTCAGAACAGGGGACCAAGATCTAGCCCATGCTGCTTAGATTTAGATATGTAATGGAATACATTTCTGAGACTGTGAAAAAAACATCCTTGGATATCGCATCTTAACAATACACAATGGCTCTGCTGATAGCATAATGAAGGCTCTGATGTGCTATTACATAGCAGAGCCAAAAAAGAAAATTTGTGACTTTTTAAATACAAAAGAAAGTAATTAGAGTTGTAGCAGTGAGAAAGCACCTAAGCAGAAGAAACCATAATCTAATTGAGATTTATAATTAGAACTAAATTGAGATTAAAAAGGGAAAAGTAAGAATGTTGAATTTCAGAAAACCACAGTTTAAAAAGGCTGATAGAAGGTTAGGTGAAAATAAATGGAATAAATCAGGAGAGGGAAGAGAGAGAGAAAGGAGATGGGTTAGATGCGTTAATGTATTCTCAGGGGTTGTGCATTCCATCAAGCAATAAAGACAGAGTAAAATAAGGACAATGTAGATGAATGTGGAAGTCTAAAATGTAAGCACAAGCAAAGAAGAGAGGGCTGCACTGCAATTACAAACTATCAATTGTGAATACTAAAGAATTAAAAAGCATGTACAATAATAAGAAAGGCAAAAGCTGAGAGTGAAAGGAAAATTACACAGAACGCCGATGGCTCGGAATGAAAATCAGAAATTGTATAATAATGTAAAACGATATGCAGAATAATAAGGAGCAGAAGGCCAGAGAAGAGTGGCAGCAGCGCTTGTGCAAGAGAGTAATAGAGTTATTTATTGGCAGAAGTGGTAGAAATTTATTTAAAATGTAAATGAATACTTTCCTCAAGGAAACTTCACAAGAAAGAAAGAAAAACAGCAAAGAAATAAATTTCTCACCAGCACTGATGATCAAGAAATGATGTTATGTTGTGCTTACCATTGATACAGGTGACATTAGACAGGGCCCCTAGACACTCAGACTTAGTCCCTTTTCTATGTAGATTTGAAAAATACCCTTCCAAATACTGGATGACATAAGGGTTATCAGCAGTTCCCTTTTGTACAATTCTTTATCATCTTCTTTATGATTATAGTATGACCCGATTTTTCTTTTCATTTGCTTTTGAGCAGCAGCACAGACCTCCCTAGAGTTCTATCACATAGGACAATACAGGAATCCCTCGCTGAATCAGGCTGCTTACCTCTTTGTTTTCTTGTTGCTGCATTCAGTGATAAGCATTTATGTTAAATTAATGTTTCCATATCCTATTTTATTAATGTATTAAAATGTTCATTTGGATTAATACAAAACTGGTGAGATGACAGCCAGGCTAATCTCTAACTCCACAGCTGTTTGAGCATGGGGAGTTCTCTGTCGGACTACACTCTGTTTATCTCTGAAATCAACTTATTCACCAGTTAAAAAAGTTGATCTGGGGGAAAAAGGAAGAAAATACTTAGATGTGGCCATATAGTTATGCTTATTTGTTTGTTATTGTGGTAGTGCCTACAGGTTGCTGTGTGGATGGGGCTGCAATGTGCTGTAGGCACACATAATAGAAAAAGAAAAGGAGTACTTGTGGCACCTTAGAGACTAACAAATTTATTTGAGCATAAGCTTTCGTGAGCTACAGCTCACTTCATCGGATTATTCAGTGGAAAATACAGTGGGGAGATTTATATACACAGAGAACATGGAACAATGGGTGTTACCATACACACTGTAACGAGAGTGATCAGTTACATGCATCCGATGAAGTGAGCTGTAGCTCATGAAAGCTTATGCTCAAATAAATTTGTTAGTCTCTAAGGTGCCACAAGTACTCCTTTTCTGTTTGCGGATACTGACTAACACGGCTGCTACTCTGAAACCTGACATAATGGAAAGACAGCGCCTGCCCCCAAAGAGTTAACAATTGAAGTACATGACAACGGACAACAGGCGGAGACAACAACAAGTAGACAAAGGTTATGCAAGGGAATAGTAAGACAATAGTGATTAGTGAAATAAGCCGTGATCACCACATACCAGCTGCCAGGCTATTTGCAAACCTTTATGATTAGGGGAGCCATGATGACACCCGGAAGTGCTGTTATTTAGCAGCTGTTCCTCTGAAATTAGGAAATGTGTCTGTCCTCTGATCTTCTCATTTTACATATGCCTTCACATTTGACTATAGAAAACTGTGGCTGCAGTTCTCAGGATACTCTGCCCCTAAAATGGAGAAATATATGAAATGCAGCCTCTCCTAAAAGCAAACCAACTGAACTTACTCTTGCAATGTGATTGTGATGTGTTAAGGGATGGTGCTACCAGTAAGGAGTTCTCCTGCAAGAGTTGTTGACTCTCCCTCTCTCAGTATATAATTAGTCTTGGAAGGGTTAGGTTTTTAATCAGTAAATGTTGGTAAATGTCAATTTCACCATACACACACAGATGAAAAATTTGTCCATCAATAACAGAAATATACAGATACACAAACTAAGAAAAATGCTGCTTCAGAACTTATTAGAGTCAAAATCCAGTGATTTAGACTTGTGAATTAGATGAATTCAATTACAAATTGCCTAATGAATGAATAGTGAAAACCGGTATGATTTGTTGATTTAATGGATATTTACATTGTGTATTTTGATATGTGATGTTGATCATTTCTGTTAATGGTTTATAAAGCTTTAAATTTTTGAATCTCAATGTCTACTGCAATTAGATAATTGTCTGACCCCCCCCCCATAATTTCCCACAGCTGTGAAAATTTACATTAATAAAAATTTTAAAAATGCTTTAAATAAACAGTACTATTGATACCAAAATTATGAAAAATAAAATTCTAATTCTGTCAAGCCTTTATATACTGTTGCCCAGTGGTGGGGGCTCTGTGACTGTAGTTTGGGGGACGAGCAGAACGATGCAAACACTGAAAAAAATAATTGCAAATACTAATGCAAATAACTCCTGTGAATGTGAATCAATAACATTTGCAAATACTGCCCACAAAAAATTGTAATAATGTAATAAAAATATTTTAATCCTTACCTAAGGTTAATCATCTTTAATAAAATAAAAACCAGTAGAGCTACTTTGTAAGGTTAGAAAAGGTTAACCCTTAGTTTCATATATTCCACAATCACTTAATGCCCACAAACCAGAGAATTGTTTACTTGACAGTATATGGGAAAGTAAAGCATATTGTTTTTCATAATATGTTGCACACCTCCTACACAACCATCCGGATTGTTTTTTTTCACGTACTCTGGTTTAGATAAGGAGTAAGTCTACTGAATGCAATGGAATTAAATTACTATAAATCCAGTATAAATAAGATAAAAAATAGGCTCCTTCACTCCCTTAGGAGAAACCATGAAGCTAGATTTATGATATATAATATGCAAGCTCTGTGTTTTTGTGGTTCAAAGGAACTTTAGAATGTTCCACTGGAAAAGTTGTTTATTAAATAGCTGATAAGAAATGCAATCATCCCCTCCTCCCCGCCCCCATCTTCATTCTACAATAATTATTATTTCGGGTAAATGGGGTCTTAAGATGCAATAGTTGAAATTCATGGTAACTCTAGAAGTCTGGCAATATATCCTAAAAGGGATGTCAGTTGACGAGCAGTAGTGTCTTACAGAAATTTGCTAGAAAACTGTTTGCTAGAAATCTCTTTGGAAAGAGATGCTAGAATCTGCTCAATGTCAAATGAAACCACAATGTGTATCAGAGAAGGCTCTTTCCCATTTACAGCCCTTTTTCAGTTGCATTATAAATCACACATCCTGTTGAAAAGTTTGGTACACAGTTTGCCAACATCTGTTTTCTTCATTGATAAAAAGCAACAGCCAGCACTACATATTTTAAATATCCCAAAGACCTAACTTCTTCTCAGAGTCTGTGAATTTGCAAGTCAACATACAACTGAAACCTTGTACAAAATATTTGTCTTTAGTGATCCTGGGGTCAAGATAAATCTTCTTATGTCAGTGTGAATCTGAACCAGGATTCAGACATTAAAACATTGATCAGGACCTAAAGAAGACTCAGTCAGCTCCTCTAGGATCAGACAGTGGAAACTGCATTGGATTCGAATAACAATTCTCTTGTTTGCTTTAAAAATGAAGATGGTGATGCTCAGTAATAGCACTGAAGATGGAAGTCATCTGTTTATCCACAAAATAATCAGGGTAGCAGCTAACCTGTGGGGACTTCATTTAAGTTCCAAGTCCTTTGCCTGTTGACTGGGAGTGCTAATAATAGTGTCAACTGTTTCAAGGTATAGACCAATTCTTGTTCACTTCACTCACTTAAGCAATCCAGTGGAAATACAGATTTTTCCCACTACACTAGTTTGTGCTGGTCATGATCAGCAGCTCAGGATTTTATTGCCACCAAGACAACTAGTAGACTATCCTAGTTAATTGTAAAGTCAACTAATATAGCCAGACACTCTCTTGATCACGATAAATCCAGTGCAATTGGGTTAGGATTGGAGATTTGTCATGTAACAGTTCTGGTCACACTCTCCCTGCTGGGCACTCAGACTGCTGTGAGGGGACCTAAATGCTGAATCCCACATGCCTTTAGCTTCCTGGGGCTGGGCAGAGAGTTTAGGCACTGTCCCTGGCTTTGCACCTCTAGTCACTCATTCCAGGTGCAGATCTTGTGTCTGACACCACTCTTGGTAGTGGGGACCCAGCAATCCACTTGCCTAGTCCCTGTCACTAGTGCTGGCTCTTCCAAGACTCACCAGCAGTTCTGGAACAATCTGCAGAATCCCACCAAAAGGGTGATCCTTCTGGTTTACACAGTTACTCTCTTCAAATTATAGCAAAAGCAAATAGGTACAGACTTAGCAACAGTTTTCCAGCTCAATTTGGTAAACCACAAGAGGGTACAAACACCCTGAATGCAACACCCTTCACTCTAGCTCACCCGTCCCTTGGGAATCCTGGAGAGCGTGAGTCTACTTGTGCTCTGGTATGTTCCTGCAACAGCTCCCCTCAGCTTGAGCTAGTGAAAATGGCTGAAGACCCAGAGCAGATCACCACACCAAAGTACTGACACAAAGAGGACTATCACTGAGTAGGAACAGCTAATCTGAAAGACAGTTAATAAACTGATAGCCACTTGGTTCATCTACTGTACCACCAGATAATATCTTCTTTTCTAAATACAGATAAACAGCACAGGAAGAAAACTTCTGCCGTTCATCACATGTGGAAATAACCAAGAGGATAAGAGCGACTCCTTCATCTCCAACAGCATAGCACTATTTAGTCAGCATCCAATATATTAGCTACAATGGGCCAAATTCATTCTGGTATAAAGTCGATGGAAAGTCAGAAGGTGGAGACGTTCTAAGAACTGTACAGAGCCATGTAGTTTAGCAAGTAGGATTTGGAGGATGCCCAAGAATCTGAGTCTGTGGCTACATTTTGTTCTTAAAAGTATTCACACTAAGTTTAACCTCTTACCTCTCCTGTGTCTTAAGAAAGTGGAAGCCAATGTAACAATTTTCCATTAAAGCAGAATTGTTCCCAGACTTAAGTCATGACGACAGACAAATCTCTTGACAGTCTATCCACATAAATTTGTAGATTTATAGATATAAAGGCCAGAATCAACCCTTATGGCCATCTAGTCTAATCTAATCTCATGCATAAAGATGAGCCATAGAATGTCACTCAGTGATTCCTACAGCAAGCCCATAACATCTGGTTGAACTACAGCATATCTTTTAGACAGACAGCCAATCCTGATTCA
This sequence comes from Chelonia mydas, assembly GCF_015237465.2. Classification (NCBI taxonomy): domain Eukaryota; kingdom Metazoa; phylum Chordata; order Testudines; family Cheloniidae; genus Chelonia; species Chelonia mydas. The sequence goes on from NC_057852.1 coordinate 109,877,321, forward strand.
AGAGATGAAAATTCATCACCTCCCTGGGTAAGCTGTGCCAATTTTTGAAATAACCCTTCTCCCTCTTTGGAAAAAAAAGTCTGAATATCTCTAGCTTCAAGTTCCAGCTCTTGGGTGTGATTATGCCTTTGTCTGTTAGTTTTTCCTTATGTAGGTACTTATAGACCATGATCAAATCACCTTTTCATCTTTTTTGGGCATGACTGGTAGCACCATCAATTGTTAAGATGCCCAGCACATCCTAGTATAAGACCTTGTTCTCAGTTGCTTATAACTTTGCCTCACTTTAAAGATTTGGAGCTTAAATTCCCCAGGCTGCCTCAAGATGAAATATTTTGGAAAATTTCAGCTAAAATTGTTCAGCTGAGAGAATGCAAATGAAACTAAAGGAAGATACATAGTTTTGCAATGTTTTAAAAAATCTGGCAACCTTTTCTTTGAGGAGCTGTAGTGCTTTACAGCAGGGACTTAAAATTTAGTGTGTGAATTTGTGTCAGGGAAGTGTCTTTTGCTGTCTCTGTGAAAATCTGCCCAAATTTGGACAAATTATTATAAGCCTTTGAAAAGTCTCAATTTGCACATACTCAGTAGATTTTAGTAGCTAAAATTTCCAGAGGATTCCATCTCTCTGAGCATGCTCAAGCATCTCACAGCTCGTAGTACTGACCATCCCATGGAGCAGCTGAGCATGGCCCATCCCCTCATAGTGCCTATGTATACCTGGACTGCACATAAACTATTCCCCCAGAGCAACTGAGCACAGTCCCTCCACCCCATATAGTTCCCTGGAATGGCTGCTCCAGGCCACTGTGGGGCCAGGTACTGGAACTGAAAGTAGGCTGCCTTTTTCTCTTGTGCTCTCAACTACCCCACTGCAAGCACCTCGGCAGCATGGAGGAGGAAGCCACCTGACTCATATGCAAAGGGGACAAGATCCAGACCAGAGGGAGGAAGAGGAGAGGAAAGAGAGAGAGACTGTAACTGGAAATGGAAGGACACTGGGACTGGTTGGGCAAGGAGATTGGGAGGTGGGAGAGACTAGGACTGAGAACCAGTGAGGGAAATGGGGGGAGTTGGGAGACAGTAGGCTGGGGTTGGGGGTACACTGAGATCAGCTGAGGATCTGTGGGGAGAGTGGGAGGGACTGGGTATGTGGGAAAATGAGATTGAATGAGGAACCCAGGAAAGGGACTGGGATTAAGCACCAGAGTGGGACTGGGAGCCATTGGGAAGAGACACAAATTGGACAAGGGGCTGGGAGAGGGGAACTGAGATTAGTGGACCAGGAGACTGGGGACAAAAGGTGGGGCTGGAGGGAATTGGAACTGATTGGGCAAAAAGACTGGGATTGGGTGTGGGGGGGAACTAGGAAAGGGGGCTGGACTTAGACAGGGAGCCCCAACGAACAGACTAGCACTGGCTGGGCCAAGAGACCTGGAATGGGATTAAACACCTGAGCAGTGGAGACTTGGACTGGTTAGGCAAGGATAACTGGAAAAAATAGTCACATGCTATTTAATTAAAGACTGTCATAATGCATACTCACAACGGGGTTGAGTTAGAGTTGCAGAGGGAACCATAATTCTGGCATTGGCTAATTTATGAAGGCTTGACTTTGCAATGGGAATAATGTTTCTTTAACATACTTTTGGGGTGTAATAAAATAAATAGATTGATCTTTAGTCTTTCCATGTAAGGAAGGTTTTATAGACCTTGAATCCTTCTTGTAGTTATTTTCTGAATTCTTCCAACTTTTCAACATCCCTTTTGAAATTTGGACACTAGAACTGGACACAGTATTCCAAAAATGCTCTCACTAATTCTGTATATAGATATAATACTATCTTCCTACTCTATTACCCTTTTCTATGTCAGAAAGGAGAAAATATCTAGAAACCAAGTCTAACTTCTTTAATCTGTGGTTCATCATTTAAACATATGTGCTGTGATACCTGGTTCATTTTTAACCTTCCCTTTTCACTCAGTGATGATGGCTGGTGCTAGAAATATAAAACCAATCAACAAAACAAAATTCACCAGAATTAAACATCTCTGTTAAAAAGAGATATTGATAGAATCCCTCAAAGAAAGAAGCCTTTTGTTAATCTGGTACATTGATTTTTTACTTAAAATAAAAAAAAAGCATTAGAAGAATTCTAAGAATGCAAGAGCTTCAGGGCATCAAAAATAAAGAATAAAATATTGTTCAAGCTAGACAATAGAAACTGATCATTCCTGGCTATGGGCAGTGTTCCTTGGAGGGAGCTCACAATGCAATTAGGGAGCTTCAGTATTTTGGATACCAGTAAAGGGTTTATTACTAGAATTGGTCTGATAACTACTGAGCTGGGTGTGTGCAGGCATAGGTTCATTAACATCTGGATCAGAGATTCCCCATCATGCAGTGCTTCCCTGCTTTTCTGGTCCCAGAGTTTCATGTGGTTCTTACCTTGGAATCTCCGTTCTCCATTCTGTATGCTAATGGAGATGTCTCCCTGTCTCATCTCCAATGCAAATGAGGCTAGGAGAGTTTCCTTAATCTGTCACCCTTGTCCGGAGAGGTTGAGGTGTGTCTTCCACTGCCTTTTCATTTCTTTTTGTAAGTCTTTCTTCTGATCGGCTTTGGTTCAAGCAGGGGCTGGGGAAGATGGGGAAGGTCTTTCGTGAATCAGAGGAGCTAGGTACTGCGCCCTGGTTCCCCAAGAACTCGGAGCTGACAGGTAACACCTCTTTAGCCTCCTCCCACTTCTCTTCCTATGATGCTGTCTTTGACTGGCTCCCATCCTATGCTGCAACTATCTTCAGAGGGTGTGCTGATGAGTTTCCACCCTCACACTAAACTTCATCTCTCCTCTTTCCCTAGGCTTCCCTCGAAGTGACATCTTTCCAGACTCCCGTAGTTCTCACAAATTCCTCCAGTGGTCTACTTCTCCCAAAATTCTCCAAATCCCAGGTTCTCCTCTACCAGAACTCCAGTCACTCTCCTCTTCCTTCCCCAAATTTGCTGCATTCTCTCCCTCACCCCAAAACTTCTTCTTGGCTCTTCTCCATGTTGTCTCTTTCTCCTCCTCCTCCAAATCCTGCAATCTTCTCTCCTATTCCCCAAATTTCCCACATAGCTGTCTCTCCTTTGTATCCGCACATGTGTCTTCCTTATAGTTGAGCCTTCCCATAATTGTGCTCCACTTCTGCCAGGATAAGGAAAGAAAAAGCTGCTGCCCCAGGTGGGGTTGCTCCTCCATATCCCATACAGACCCTTCTTCCTCTAAAGACCTTCAGAGCCTGCAGAGAACATGCCAAAACAAAGGGTATGTCTACAATGCACACTCCTGATGGTGTTATGTTATAAATAGCAGTGTAGAGAGTGAGGGACTGTTTAGGGGAGGGAGAGTAAACAGGCCAGATTCTTAGGGTATATACCCTACATGCCTCTCCGCTGCTGGAGCCTTTGCCAACCACAGTGAAAGACTCCGGCAACAGGGAAAGGCTCCGGCAGGAGGAAGGTAGTGGGGGAAAGCTCCGGCAGCTCTGTTCCAGTGGTGTGCAGTATAGCCATAGCCAAAGAAGGAGCTGAGCCTGCGGCAGGCAGGAGCCATACCTACAGGTTGCAATTGCAGCTTCCTCCTGTCTAATGAGCCTGCCAGCTACCTAACAGTTGACGGGTGACTAGCTGGGGAGAGACAACTGAGCCCTGCTGCACAAAACCACCTCAAACTCTCCTCACTGCTCCCAGCTGTCCCTTCCCTTCACAACCAGACAAAAGTTGAGGGGAGCACTGTTAGTTCATCCCAAGTTGACAGTTGGCCAGAAGGTGTCTCCTCTCTTACTTCCCCTGTAATCCTGGCCAAGGTTGTTTGGTGCAGAAGTCTTTATTACATATAGATTATCCTGATCCTTTTATAAACCTCTTTATTTTCTCTAAGTGACTTTTTTATTTATTGAGGCAAGGAATAGGGAGGACCTGGGGAGTTAGCAATACCAGAACATAGAGTAGTTAATGAAAATATATTTTATCCATTTTCAGCAGGAAATAAGCTATTTTTAAAGGCAGAGCAATGGAAGAGCATGGTTTTCCTGTGCACTGTACCACATACATTTTGTTACAATATTGGGTCCTTTAGTTTTAAAATTTCACCAATCCTGTATGATTTGACACTGTTCCAACTTCTCATCCCTTTCCCCCCCCCATATTTATAAAAAATACAAATAAAAAATTAATTTAATTAGCTTGATCATTTACTGCTGTGGGTGAAATATAGCTAGCCAAACCACAACTCTCCCAAATCATTCCACACAGGGGTGGGGAAGGGATTATAGCTTCTCTTCAGTAAAGTTACATTGCAATACCAGTTTTGGTTTCAAAGATTGCATGGGGCCTGATCCAAAGTCTATTAAAGTTAAAGGAAGTCTTTCCATTGACTTCAATGGGCTTTAGATCAGGCCCCTAGTGAACAAAGATATGCCAGAATAAATTAAATATGTATGATCTTCCATATTTGACAGTGCAGCAAGGCAGTGAATGAAATAAATAATTAAAATACTAGAAACAGCAAAGCCTGTAGGAAAAGATACATTGTTGTACTTTTGACTAGAGCTGACTGAAATATTTCATTTAAAACCTCTCTTGACAAAGAAATGTCTTTTTCCAAAATGAAAAAAAAAATTAGTTTTGGTATCTCTCTCTCTCTCACCCCCCCCCCCCTTCTCTTCACCCCATCACAACCACCATCCTCCTTTCCAGTGGCAAAATTTTTAAAAAAAGTGGGAGGCATGGAGAAAAGGGAAAAAACCGAGTAAGGCGAAAGAAACCTAAACTGTAAAAACAAATCAAAAAATAATTTTTTCAACTTTAATTTTTGTCGGAAAATCAGAAAAATGACCAATGAGGGAAGATTGATAAAACTGGGTTTGTTTAGTCTGGAAAAGAGAAGACTGAGAGGGGACATGATAACAGTTTTCAAGTACATAAAAGGTTGTCACAAGGAAGAGGGAGAAGAATTGTTCTTCTTAACCTCTGAAGATAGGACAAGAAGCAATGGGCTTAAATTGCAGCAAGGGAGGTTTATGTTGGACATCAGGAAAAATTTCCTGTCAGGGTAGTTAAGCACTGGAATAAATGGCTTAGGGAGTTGTGGAATCTCCATCATTGGAGATTTTTAAGAGCAGGTTAGACAAACAGCTGTCAGGGATGATCTAGATAATACTTAGTCCTGCTATGAGTGCAAGGGACTGGACTAGATGACCTCTCGAAGTCCCTTCCAGTCCTATGAGTCTATGTACTGCTCTAATAAATCCTCTACATCTTTGATGTTTACACCCTTCAAATATGTCTAAATGATCATACTGCCCTTTTAAATTGCTTAGTTAGCAAAAATAACACACAGTGAGGTGCATTTGAAGGATTGTCTCCCACCATGAAAAGGTCTGTAGTGTAATAAGTCATTAATAATGTAGCTAAGGACACTTTTTCAATGATTTTTAACCCGATGGTGTTTTTTTAATCCAGGGCTGGACAAATACAAACAAAGCAATGTCAAATTCAGGTTTTCTAATATTTCAATATTTACTTCTAACTAGGGTGAATTAGCAGGATCAGTGGGATTGAGTCTGCTTTGCACCATTCCTGTAACATGGCCTCTGGTATGAACAATCATGTGCTTATATCTGAAGAGGGCTCTCCATTAGGTCAAAAGTTGTCAGTCATATTTATAACTTTTGTGGGCGTTAGAAGGACCCCAAAACTAGTACAGGTCTTTGAAGGCCCCCAGAATTTCAAACCAGTGAGGAAAATCCTTCCTCTAAAGGACAGGGTAATTTATGGTATCTGTGGTAAAAATTCTCTATCCTCTATCAATTGTATCTCCTAATTTGTTCCAGACCCTCCAGTGGAAGGATTATGAAGATGGAGCAAAAAAGTCATCTCAACCTCCAGCACACCCAGAAGTGTCCTTGCCTGATTATCAGAGAAGCAGCCTGGTAAGGAGTCTGGGTCAAAAACAAAGCACTCACTAAATCCAATTTCCTCCTACATCTGCCCAGGAAAGCTGATTAAGTGTGCCATGGTGGCTACCACATGAATCCTCTTTGTGTCCAGTTAGAAGGGCACCAGAGTGAAGAAATCAACAAAGACTGCAAGATAAACCCTGTTTACAGGAGTTCTTTTGTGCCCAACATTGGCCTCATACATCGTACCTGATGGACTTAGAGGGTGAAGAAATAAGTCAGTTGTGAAAATATGGCCAAATTCCCCAAGGTGCAATATAAATGTTGTGTTACTCTAGGTAAGCAGGACAAGAACATGGTCAGATTTTGGGGGAAAATGTTTAGGGGATTAAATTCTCTTCTCATGGTTAATACATATGTGGCAGATTTGTTGACGGGAATCTCTCACTCAAGAAGTCCATCCACCAAGATCATTTACTGAAACTGTAAATTTTCAGGTAATACACGCAGCTAAATCAGCATAGTAAGCATGTTAGTACTAATCATTGTCAAAGTCATATCTGTATTTCCTTAGTAGCTGAAACGACTGCTTGCTAGCTAGCATTACGCATTTTATGTGAAGTTACTGTATGTCTTTACAAATGTGAACAATTCCTATTTTTGGAGCCCAATTTCCTGGTTATATGTTTTGCATATTAATCTAGTCTGTCTCAGTGTCCGATTAGCTCTTTAAACATCAATAATCACTAGAGAAAGAAATGACATTTTTAGTCTAAAAAGCAATCGCTGTTCATTCACTATTATATTTCTGCTTAAAAGTGATGTTAGACATTTAATACCAATGATAAATGTGTCTAAGGAAAGATCTGTAGCTCTTTTTTATTATATAAAATATATCCCTTTACTGACAAAGCAAATAAGCAAAACATGATAAAATATATACACCTGTAGCACCTTATCTTTTAAAATAGTTTACTCTAGAAATGAGCGCAAATATAACCTCATACAGTTCCATGCTTCTTGTTGCACAAAAATTTCCAAATCAAATCTGCTTAGTTTACAACTAACAATATGTTTTTTCTAACTGTCAGAAGCACAAGCATTGTGCAGAAGGTCAGACTAGATGATCATAATGGTCCCTTCTGACCTTAGTATCTATGAATCTAAGCTCAATATGGATTATACAAATCAAGTTGTGTTTTCGCTGACTCAATCTGCCTTCAGTTATACCTTTGCAATCACTTTGTCTTTGGACTCTGCAGAATATGGCTATGCAATTGGAATTGATATATTATGCAGATACAACTATGAAAACCCACAGAGAGCAGACCTCTTGAGTCAGAATTTTTACACAGAGAAAGGACATTCATTCTCCAAGTGTATGGAAGCGTATGGGGTTCAACAGTACCTTGCCAGGGAACTTGTGGTGGTGTTGGTTGGTTTCCAGAAGGTCTTGTCTGTCAAACACATTAACTGAACTTACAGAAAAAAATATACAGACTAGTACATCTTTCATTACACTGCACCAATATTTTACTTCCTCAGCTCACTAATAAACAGGGAATCAGACTAAGAAATACTCAGCACTGACCCATGGCTCACTTTAAAGCACTGAGCTGTTAATCAGCCCATCATGGTACCAAAAGAATAAATGCCAGGAATGTGCAAGAATCCTTACAAGTGCCATGCTCAGCCTAACACTATAAATATATTTATTTAGGTATTGATCCTGCAAGGTGCTGAGCTCTCCTGTCAGGTGCGGAGTTCCTGGAACTCCAAGTGTCTCTAATGGGAGTTGAAGGTGCTTAGCATTTTGCAGGGCTGAGACCCTAGTCAAATCCTGTTCAAGAGAATACAGCTTATGATATAATGAGTGCATTGGATTGATTGTTTCTGATTCTTTTATGGATTTAAAGATAAATGCTTTAAACTTGGAACTGCCACCATCTGGTTACCCTTGAGAAAAATACTAGTTACTGTGTTTATTTAATATTGATCACAACATGTATTCACGCAGGGAAAATGTTGATGTTGTTCTTTAATCCTAAACTAATAATGTATTATTAAAGAGGAATACAAAATAAGCACTTGTTTTATAGGGAAGTTTTCACATTTTGAACTCCCATGTAAAGATTTATATACCTATATGGTGTGATTATCCATTATGGAGGAATTGTGCAGAGACTATGGGTTTTGTTTCACTTAGGATTTCACTTTGGACTTGAAACATACACGTTAATGACCAATGCTCTCTCCATTAAGCCACCCAGTCCTCTTGACAGTGTCATAAACTTATACAATGGGTCTCATTTATTAACAAATTATGATTTGCTGCCATACATACTGTTGGGTGCAGTGCAAAAATGTTTGATTGCTGGATTGCAATTTAATAACCAAGTTATAAAAGCTATTATAGAACGTGACCTACCGGGCCAGACCCACATAAATATTTAATCAGGAGTTAAGAGCAACTGCAGGGAAGCCTCAACAGAATATGAGGCATTTGTCTCTTAAAGAGACAGTACCAGAATATAGAGGCTTTAAAATACATTCAAATTTCAGTTCTTCTAGGGAACATTATATTCTGTGTTTAAGGTTTTTTCAGGCATACATACACCAAATTTCTGTAAATAAATAATAACCAGTAGGATCTGAGCTTGATCATCTCTTTTTTTTTTTTTTTTTTTTAATTTATGGTGGGGCAAATGCAACTATGTCAGTTGTCAACCTAAATTTCTGTTATAGGTCTGTATAGAAAATGTGACATGATCCAAAGATACTGTACTGTCTCATGTTATTTAGACCTTGCTGCTCAGCAATACAAATACCAAGGCTCCTCTGGGACGTGGAGCTTTAAAACAGCAACTATTTTTACATTGGGCATAGATTACAGAAAAAGAATATTCTAATGTTACTTGCACTAAATGAGAATTGAAAATTTATAAGAAAAGGAAAAAGGAAATGAAACCTCAATAAAACATGTAGAATGGACTTGCACAATCTTTGAAGTTGAAACAACCTCTGGGGTTTTTTTGGTCACATTTGTTTTCTGTTCTCTACAGAAGTCTTACCCCAACTAGAGACACTCTAGGCAGTAAGAAATAGCTTTGGTCTTTCAACACCCCTTCTTTTTATTATGAAATTTGAGTTAGAGTCATTAGGTAGTATAAACAAGTTCTAAATCTCATTAATCTCTCAACCCCTTCTGCTCCCAGCGGTGCAAGCTCAAATATAGAACTAGCACTTTGCACTTAGCCACCATTCACCCAGAAAGAAGAATGCTATCTAATGTTAAGAACAACATAAATTGAAACAATAACAAGCATAACATTGCCTTTGCCCCACAGATTCTCAAAATTAGCATCAATAGAGCTGTGCTCCTATTCATTTTCTTTCTGATTTTGTGTGAAAAAAAATGCTCTTCTTTATTACTGAATACAGTATGGTAAGTTTCCAATGTCCAGAGATCAAGTTTTCATGACCTCAGGATATTTCACAGTAATGTTGGTTTGGCTAAATATTGCAAATAGAGAAGGGCCAAAATAAAACTCAGTTCCAAGTCCCTTCACATTTCAGGGGAAGAGCTGCTGGAGGACAAGACCAGATACAAATCCCTCATTAAGATTGCATTCAAATTGGGACCTCTATTTCCATGCCAGTTTGATTATGGCTGCAATCTTGTGAAAAGTATCAATCTAACAAGAGTTCAGCCCACACTGGCAAAAATCACACAAGAACCTGTAATTTCAGGAGATTCCCACTCTATAGGTGGCATCAGGAACAAAATATAGAGGAAAAAGCATGAGCTGAAGTGAAAGTAAAATTAATTCTTTTTATCTGTTTCTTGGACACCAGGACATAAACTTTTAAAATGCCTATATCTCAGTATTTACTGGAGTAAGGAAAAGAATCTTTTTAAAAATATACACTACATAACATGAAACATATACAGACCACAGCATACTAGGGCTGAAATAGTTTTATACATGGGGTATTTGTTTAGTTTGTGTTTATTTTTAAATAAAGCTACATTACAATAGCTCTACTTAAAAATCAAAGAGGTTCTCAGGTAGGAATTACAATTTGTGCTGTAACAAGAATTACAACTTGTGCTTTAATTTGACACCCATCTATCGAGTGTAGCAACACCTGTATTAATCCTCACAGCAGCTACCTCTCAAAGTAATGACTCACTTACAGAGTTATTGTAATAAACACCCTATCATGAAGGATTTGATAGAGATGCGCATAAAGATTAAGCAATAGCTTATTATTTTGTAGTCACAGTCTCAGTATGACTTACATCAACAAATATGAACAAAAAAATCAAACCCCAAAGTTTTAACTTTATCCTCAAAAATGGACTTTGAATCTGGGGATGATTTTTACCCATATATCTATCACAGAATTTTCAGACTCTTTCTTGCCATATATGTCAATCACTGCCCTATCAGTGTTTAAATAAGGTCTTGCTCCCTTGTAGCCCATCTCCTCATTCTATTTGACCTAGTGATATGTAAACAGAGAAAGGGTGAAAGGTTTGTTTTGCTTAGAAAAAACACCCAGGAGGAGTCAGGAATATTATGAGATCTAATTTGAGCCTCTTTAGTCTGCAAAGTTAGGGTGGAAATCTGACTAAAACAAGCTGTCTCAAGGGATTTCTGAGCCCAATTTGTTCCAAGAACAGCCAGGAATTACTGAGCCATGCAGGCATTTTGAAGAGCTAGCCTAGCTTTAAAGTTACATTTCTGGAGACCTGGGTAAGTTCAAAGGAATGGTGTTAGAACATAGCCTTTTGTTTTTAGATCACTCATTGGTTGGTAATACTGGTCACAGGGAACCTTTGGTGGCTGTTGAGAGGCCTAAAGTGAAATGAATGTGTATTCTGTGTCTACTTTCTGGTGGGCAGGTGTCAGCATTGCCAAAACTACCAGCAAGTACTAACTGCAGTCTCTGTAGAAAGGCTAAGCATCTGAACATCACACTTGAGTTTTATTCCCCTTTTTGACAAGCTATTTGAAGAACTGACACATCCACCATTGTACCTATTTTAGGACTAGATAGAGCCCTCAGGCTTCAGTTCAGTTCCTTTCATATGCACTGAGTTATATTTATAATGTAAAGCACAGGTAGTGGTGGGGGCTGTTTATAAGCAGTCTGAACTGGTCCATCCCTTACTGCTTGGATCCTCCTCTGACTCAGCGTGCTACATTGTGACATCACAGTCACAAACAAACAGGCTATAGTGTCACTTGCTCAGGATTAAAATTTCATTATAGTAACAAGCAAAAGAAAAAAAGATGAGCCATGAGGAGATTGGGCTCATTCAAACTGTTATATCTTCAGTAATATCAAAGGAAAATACTAGCTAAGTCTATTTGCTTGCTTCTACATCTTCTCTTCTTTTCAACTTTGGACTGGTGTGTGTCTGCCTTAATTCACCCCATCGTATCACAATTTGAAGGACCTGAAACCTGCAAGCTGACCTTTTGTCAGGAAATGTACACATTTTGGAACAGCCTGAGCAAGCCATGCTTCCAAAGTAACCTAGCTTATCTCACTGAAGCTAGAAATTTCATATACAAATCCTAGGCTTACTGTATTCATTAAGCATAAATGTTCTAACTAGCCAAATGGTAAGTATAAGCAACCCTATCACTTTAGCTCAGTTGATTGTCAGAGAAACACATTTTCAGGAAACCATTCCAATTCTGCTTCCTAAAAAAATAATGAAAAGAAAAAAGCAGCAGTATGTATGTATATATAAGAGCCATAATCCTCTTCCAGGTGCATTTGACTTAAGGCCCAAGAGTGCTGCATACCATCTATGCCCAATTTAAGAAGCATCAGCTGTACCTTATTATCAGCCAAGCAGCACAATTAAAGGGAGGGATTTTCCCTCCTAGCCCTAGCCTTGAATATTTAACCCTTTACCAGTGTTCCCCAAGAAATATGTCACATGGATCATTGTCTGCTGTATATTTAGCTTCTGTCAGGGGAGCTATTAGTGGGTTAATGTGTAGGATATTTTGTAGGGCAAATCTTGTGAAAGATCTTTAGTTCTGAAGTAAGTTCTGACCTTTTCCTGTGTAAGTAAAACCATCTCATTCTTTAACATGGGCTTCTATACATATAGTATGTGAATATTCTGCTGCACAAAATTAAAATGTCAGCAAAAGGATAATAAAAAAATAAGGCTTCCAGGCCTTTCTATCATGCTCTTCTGTTCCCACTTGATTTGTCTTATTGTTGAAACTTACGGCTTTCAATAACACTTCCCACAAGAAACAGCAGCAGAATTTAACTCTCGCTTCTTATTGAACAATCTAAATCAGGGGCTGATTAATGTCTGTTAATTATCTGTCCATTTTAAAATAAAAAATGAAAATTAAAAGCTGACAGGGTCCTGGGTAAGTGTTATTGAAAGTCACAGCTAGGAGTTTGCAGCTGGGGGAAAAAACATTTTTCTTTCTATTCCTTTTCTGCCGTTTGAATCAGGGCATTGCTATTCTTCAGTGTCTCTTTTCCCCCCAAGCTCTCTAAGCAGCACTGAAGAGCTCTATTGCAGAGAGGTTCACCCATGTGACTTTATAAGAAAAAAACAGTGTGTAGTATACTGGATTGTGCTTAGACAAATGTGTTAAGCAAACAGGGTTCTAATCCCACTTCTGCTACTTATTTGCTGTGTCACTTCACTACTTCATGCCTCTGTTTCCCTCTCTGTAGAATGAGGATAACAATTCTGTTGTAAAGTGCTTTGAGATCTATGGAGGAAAAGCACTACATATTATTATATTATTATCTCTTCATGTTATCTTTATCTTACATTCTCTTGTACAGTGTCTTTTATTTGAATATCTCAAAGCACTTCACAATCCTTAATTAATTCTCTAAATACCCACGTGAAGTAAATAAATATTATGGCACCAGTTTAACAAATAGGTCAAAGGAGTCACAGTGTGACTGAGTGATGTATCTATGCTAATACAGTCCTGGTCTACACTGGGGAGGGATCGATCTAAGATACGTAACTTCAGCTACGAGAATAGAGTAGCTGAAGTCGACGTATCTTAGACTGACTTAGAATCACTTCGCGTCCTCGCGGCACGGGATCGATGGCCACCGCTCCCCTGTCAGCTCCGCTTCTGCTTCTCGCCCTGGTGGAGTTCCAGAGTCGACAGCAGAGCGATCGGGGATCAATTTATCGCGTCTACACTAGACATGATAAATCGATCCCCGATAGAGCGATCACTACCCACGACCCACCGATCCGGCGGGTAGTGTAGACATGGCCACAGTGAGCCAATGTCTGGGTCTGGAGTAGGGGGACATGACATTTGTTCGCTAATCTCCTAACTACCAGGCTACATAGTCAGCCTCTCTTCAGCTCTCTCTCTGACCCAATGACAACCTAAGTTGGTATCCAAAGTGGAACACCTTCAACAGGAGAGACTGAGGAACTCTCACATTGGACTAACTCATAGCTCGGTGGTTAGGACACCTCATGGGCAGCCCATGTTCAAATCCTTTCTCCCCATCAGGGAGAACTGAAAGTGGGTCTTACACCTTCCAGGTGGATTCTCTAACCACTGGTCTCAATGTTATAAAGTGGACACCACCTCCAGTGGCCACATTTTGAATGGGACCACCATCCCCTCCTCCTCTGGCAGCCTCTGAGTGTACCTACTGGATTGGGCCCCACAGATGAGACAGGTGCTCTTCTCCCATTCTTCCCCAACTCATGGATCACTCTGGGGCTTAGGCAGGAGATAAGCATCCAGATGCCCAGAGGGAGGCAGCAGTGCGCATACCCAGAGCCAGAAACTTAGGCACATAGGGAACTTTTACAGTGAAAATTTATGCATTCAGTGAGTTTATATGTCTACAGCGTTAGGCGGAAGCTGAATAAAGGTTTTGTGGATCACAGTGGTGCCTGAATCTGGCATTTAGGCACCTAATTCCGGGGTTTAGGTATCAAAGTACCTTTGTGGATCTTGGCCCAGGAGTCTTGACTCTTCATCTCTTGCTTTGCCTAGTAGAACAGCCAAATACCCAACCCATAGACTGGCTCCTGCCCTTGATGTATTTGTGTGATTTGCCTGGCATATTCAGCTTCTGCAGAAACTCAGCTATCCTTTGAAAAGGATGTTTCTATTCCTCTTGGCTGTGAAAGAAATCTGCCAAATGTAAACCAAGTGTAATCAATGCAATGGTGTCTGTCTGAGTCTGCAGACAGACTGAAACAATGACTCTGAAAGGTGTGAATTTTTCCACTATTATTAATTTTATTGTGTTGCTAAAGCTAACACCTAATGATGACACATGAACATAAGCACTATTTAATCACTGGTTATTTTTAGTGGATGGAATTGGGAAAGGGTTCTGGAATTGCTGCAGGAAGAAAAATGCAGAATTAAGGAAGGAGGAGAGATAAAAGGACAGGGAAAGGGTGGGAAACAGAAAAAGGTGAAAGGAGAAAGAAGAGAAGCAAATCACAGCAATAGTGATATTCCTAAAGGTGAGCACACTTTCCCACTGAGCAATTCTGAATGTTTCAGTAAAGCATTAAGCAAATAAGCATTAGAGCTACTAACTAAATGTTTAGCTACTATATAAAGGTTATATTCTGACCTCAATCTTTGTGCAAATTTCTCACTGGAATCAGTGAGAGATCCCCTTTGGACTGAGGGTAGTATAGAATCCTAAATTTATACCCCACTGTGTGGACCATAATTTAAAATGGAATTTGTCCCTCTTCACAGATTGAGTTTGACACCCCTGATATAGCCATACGCCCTCCTGCTGATACCGTGTCAAAATGTAGCATTGATTTTTGTTAACAATTGCTTACAGATCTTCAGTTACATGTTTTCAGTATCCTTCAATTTGATTGTAAAGTACAGACCTTTTAAAAGAAACCCTGCTGACTCTTTAATAACCTTCTTCTTACAAGCTTGCAAGCATAATGTTACATTTGGTTCCTATCCCTCTGGATAGTACTGCCAAAATGATAATTTCTCTTTCTTAAGAGTCAGTGGCATGTCAATCTTTTCCCTTAGCTATTTTACTGTTTCATTTACATCACAGAATGAAGCAATATTTACACACAAGATATTATTACCCAAATTACAATTTACTTAATGGTCAAATTAACAAGCAATTTTAATAGCAACCCTTGTATCAACATATTTGTTGTGCCCTAGTGGAAATCCTCTAGAACTGATTAAAGTGTTTTGCTAAGGTTTAAGATGGTGATTTATTGACAAGAAGAATGTCACCTTTATTCCAACCCCATTCAAACCAAACAAAATATTTGGGGTCTGATTCGGGCAACTGTATTACGGAGGCCCAATGTTGTTTGCAAACACATATACTTTTCATGAGATGATGGAAATGAAGCAAACTATCAAAAAAAGCTTGTGTGTGTGTGCTGTTTTTAACTTCTTTCTTCACGCTTAGCTGCATCCCTGCAAAAAAAGGCAGAGGTGCCACTAGCAAATTTATCCATCCAGAAAACTGACACAGAATGCGGTTGGTGCCATCTGGGTTTATCCAGCTAATGTGCATTACATTGTTTTATTTAGCCCTGGCGGTCCATTGTTCCTAAAGGACTCACGTTAATAATGTGTGTTGGTACATCACTTAATACACAGCATCAGTAATACAATAAAATGCAAATAAATTAAGAATGAATCATGTAACGATGTGCTGAGGAATATGGTCATAAACTCGTCTGGATCACAGCACAGCGTATCTTGCATGTGATTTTTTTTTATAATAATCCATGTGAGTGAACTTTCCAGTGGCCAAGCTGCTTTCCCACTGGTTATGTTTCTAGGTAATATCCAATATAACCCTGCCCAAAAGAAAACAGAAATGAAGATAGTTTTAAGCAGAGTAGAGACAGGTTACAAAAATTGTCAGTCAAGCAATCTGGCTTTTCCCTAAAAAGTCATGTATTAATCTTACCCATCTGACAAGGTTCTTTACTTATACTGTAAAATATACGTGTATTCAGGTAGGAGGTAAACATCACTGCAAATGACAGATTTCCTTTTGTGATCCTTCTCTTCCCCTACAAAAAAAATCCCACTCTGCTCAAAACATTGATTTATTTAAAATGCAAAATATAGTGACCTTCCTTTGCCCTTTGTTTCTTAGCTATAATCTCACCCTTCTTCCGTTTTCACTGCTAATCTCAGAGGAAAGCATAATATCTAAATAGCCAATGAGTCAGAGTTCTTTGTCTGGACTGAATACTGTCCTTTCACACCAATTTCAAATGACTACTGTAGTACTGGACCATACTAAAGCAATCAGAGATTATGGTGCTCCTATTTAAGTCAATGGGAGTTGTTCCAGCCACTTTAATGGGAAAACGATCAGACCCATTATGTCAATACTAGTCTCGCTGAAACCATCAGATCCATCCAGCTGAAACTAGCAGATACATTTTGTCATCACAAAAGGAGTTAATGAGAGCCAGTCTAAAACCTCTAGAAGCACAATTCTGATCTCACTTATAACAACATAAATCTGACAATGTAACCCACTGACTTTGATGAAATTGCTCCAGAGTAACGCTGGTGGACCTGTGCAACATGGCCCAGTGTTGAGCTCACTTCTTTGAAGGGGCTTGTTGTTCACTGGATTTGAAATCTCTGACAAGAAGCTTCCTCTGTATCTAATTTTAAAACTTAGGGAACACTCAGGGTGGCACTAGATGCAACAAGAAGCAATATTAGCTCTTGTACCTCCAGTGCAAAGAAGTACTGATAAAAGATGACAACAAGGAAGAAGGATTCCAAATGGTTTCACATTTCGCCTCTTTAGTCCGGTGCTTTGAAAACAAGACTACAACTATTTTTCCTCAGAGAATATGTAAAGCCCTCACTCAGCAAAATCATATGCACAAGCATAGACTGTCACTCCAGGGAGCAGTAACACTGAGTTACTTCTGAAATCTTTTGACAGATAAAGAATTGTAGGCTAGTGTTCTGAGTTTTAGACCACAGGACCCTCTGTGTGTCTGGTGTCTGCAGTTGACGGGTGTGAAGCATTTGACCCTTGCAGCTTGTAAATCTGGACCATGAAAAAATGGCAGTAGTCACCACCAACTGATAGTCTGAGTTAATTGTTCCTCTCCCACAATGACACCACTCGCAATAACTTAGTCTTCAAAGAATTTAACGGGGGCCTTAACTAATGCAGTACCCTCAGGCAGACTGTTCTCAGTAATGAGTCTAGCCAATACAAGAATAGGATTTCATGATTTTTATTAGGCCCATTTATTATGCAGTGCACTAGAAAGGTGAGAAGAATCAAAGTGAAACATTTCTCCTCATGGGTATATCATAACTCACACAATAAAATGGCTGGCTGCACTAAATAGTTTTGATGTATGGCTATGGCAATCCACAAAAAGTGAGCTGGCATTTTTGTTAATAATAATTAACTGAAAATCCTAAACATTCACTCTTCTGGGCCTCTGTCATAAATATAAAGGGAAGGCTAACCACCTTTAAATCCCTCCTGGCCAGAGGAAAAAACCCTTTCACCTGTAAAGGGTTAAGAAGCTAAAGATAACCTCCCTGGCACCTGACCAAAATGACGAATGAGGAGACAAGATACTTTCAAAGCTGGAGGTGGGGTTGGGGGGGGGGGAACAAAGGATTCTCTCTGTCTGTGTGTGTCTTTTGCCGGGACCAGAGCAGGAATGCAGGACAGAACTCCTGTAAAGGGTTAATAAGCAATCTAGTTAGATATGCGTTAGATTCTGTGTTGTTTAAATGGATGATAAAATAAGTTGTGCTGAATGGAATGTATATTCCTGTTTTTGTGTCTTTTTGTAACTTAAGGTTTTGCCTAGAGGGATTCTCTATGTTTTGAATCTGATTACCCTGTAAGGTATTTACCATCCTGATTGTACAGAGGTGATTCTTTTACTTTTCCTTCAATTAAAATTCTTCTTTTAAGAACCTGATTGCTTTTTCATTGTTCTTAAGATCCAAGGGTTTGGGTCTGTGTTCACCTATGCAAATTGGTGAGAATTTTTATCAAGCCTTCCCCAGGAAAGGGGGTGTAGGGTTTGGGGGGATTTTGGGGAAAAAGACGTTTCCAAGTGGGCTCTTTCCCGATTACGTTTTGTTAGATGCTTGGTGGTGGCAGCAATAAAGTCCAGGGACAAAAGGTAAAATAGTTTGTACCTTGGGGAAGTTTTAACCTAAGCTGGTAAAAATAAGCTTAGGGGGGGTTTCATGCAGGTCCCCACATCTGTACCCTAGAGTTCAGAGTGGGGAAGGAACCTTGACAGCCTCCCAGTGTGCCCTGTTTTTTTGGGTGCTGATCTCCCACTGCTCCTATTGACTTCAACAGGAGATTTGAGTGCCAAGCCCCTGTGGAAATTAGGCCCTAGCTGTACCTTGCTTAGACTATCTGGGAGAAGGACTTCTTGTATTCTGTGCTTGGTACAGTGCTGAGCAAGTTGTTGTCTCTTAATAATAATTAATAGTATGACAATTAGATTGCTTCTTTATTTTTGCAACCCACCTAAAGAAAATAAGCTTATAATATTTCACTTGAACACATTTGTATAAATCTGAGGCTGACTGATATCTTACAAAGGAATTAATAACACATTAATATGCCATCTTGCTTATTACACTGCATTCTAGGACACATTTATTTATTTATACTGACTACATCAGAGTTTTTTGTCTGCATTGCAACAAAATCATGTGCTCTGTGTCAGGGAGACTTTACTCCATAATGCAGTTAACTATAGTGGGCAGCTCTGGGACCAAGGTGACCTTTGCACAGCACATTGGGACCCTGCACATATACAATCCACAGCATCACTTGTAGGACACAGCTGGACTAACTGCGGTGGTAGAGAAGTGGGGAGAGCTGGTTACAGGTGGACAAAGAACTGGACAGGGCCAGACATGCTTACATGCACACAAAAAGTACCCCACATTTTAAAGTTTTATTGGATCTATCTCAGTAATTTTTTCCTGGAACAATCTTCGTCCTTTCTAAGAAAAAGTGTAAGTTGTTTACTTTACTATCATCTTTTTAAACAGTTGATAATCATAAGGCTTGGCATGAAAGGGACAGGCAATGGAACAGAAGAAGGCAATATAATCCTCATGAAAACCACCCATCAAAAATCGTTCCTTATTGTGGTCAAACTACCGGAACTTTTTCAGAGCAGTCACAATGCCAGTTGAACACATGGAAATGAGTATAGGTAGCCAAAATAATGTGAGTCTTATGTTTGGTTGATGAGTGCAGAAGTGCTAGCCAGGACTGTGCAAACCACTTCACGGGTATTAGGGCAACTGTCTGTTATTACAGGGTTGTGCTATTTGGCAGAAGTAACTTGGAAAACTCAGAAAATACTTGCCATAGCTGCAAAAGATGGTGCTCTGGCTTATTACTATAAGATTTAGTGCAGTGTGAAAGGTGAAGAAGGCATTATAATGATTTTTCACTGTCTTTTGGCTATCTTCAAGTGATTGTGTTAAACTTCTCTCTCTCTCTCTCTGAAAATACACGTGTTTGTATAGGAAGCATACACTGTATATATTTTCCAGGGAAAAGACTATGACTACAGAATAAACACCTCAATTCTTTAAATATTGTAGCTTTCACCACACCCATGCAAAATAGTCTTGTGGGTCCCAGTTTGTGGTAAAACAAAAGTCGTTTGGTTGCCTGTGTCAGAGAAATTGTTTATTTCAAAGCACTTCCTCTTCAAGTAGCTATTTTCTCCAGTTAAATCGCGAGATGAGGAACCCTGCTGCTTCCCATTCCTGAAGGTCAAAGGGTTGTGTGGAGGAGAATTCACCATGGAAAAAACAATCTAGCTTTACCTGGGTGACAGCAATTATGCAGAACGACAAAAGGAGAAGTTAAGTTACAAGTTGAGGACTCTAATGCATTCTCCCTAGTGTCTGCCAGTCATTCAGCCATGGCGGGGGAAGGGGAGCTTAACTGCATTTTAACAAAAAGAATGAGGAGTACTTGTGGCACCTTAGAGACTAACAAATTTATTTGAGCATAAGCTTTCGTGAGCTACAGCTCACTTCATCGGATGCATTCAGTGGAAAATACAGTGGGGGCATTTTTATATATATCTATATATACACAGAGAACATGAAAAAATGGGCGTTGCCATACCCACTATAACAAGAGTAATCAGTTAAGGGGAGCTATTATCAGCAGGAGAAAAAAAAAACCTTTTGTAGTGATAATCAGGATGGCCCATTTCCAACAGTTGACAAGAAGGTGTGAGTAACAGTCCTAATTTAATGGTGTCGAGTTTGCAAATTAATTCCAATTCAGCAGTTTCTCATTGGAGTCTGTTTTTAAAGGTTTTTTGCTGTAGTATTGTGACTTTTAGGTCTGTAATTGAGTGACCAGGGAGACTGAAGTGTTCTCCGACTGGTTTTTGAATGTTATAATTCTTGACGTCTGATTTGTGTCCATTTATTCTTTTGCGTAGAGACTCTCTGGTTTGGCCAATGTACATGGCAGAGGGGCATTGCTGGCACATGATGGCATATATTACATTGGTAGATTTGCAGGTGAATGAGCCTCTGATAGGGTATATGCCATCATGTGCCAGCAATTGCCCCTCTGCCATGTACATTGGCCAAACCCAACAGTTTCTACGTAAAAGAATAAATGGACACAAATCAGACGTCAAGAATTATAACATTCAAAAACCAGTCGGAGAACACTTCAGTCTCCCTCGTCACTCAATTACAGACCTAAAAGTCGCAATACTTCAACAAAAAAACTTCAAAACCAGACTCCAACGAGAAACTGTTGAATTAGAATTAATTTGCAAACTAGACACCGTTAAATTAGGCTTGAATAAAGACTGGGAGTGGATGGGTCATTACACAAAGTAAAACTATTTCCCCATGCTTATTTTTCCCCCTACTGTTACTCACACTTTCTTGTCAACTGTTGGAAATGGGCCATTCTGATTATCACTACAAAAGGTTGTTTTGGGTTTTTTTTCTCCTGCTGATAATAGCTCACCTTAGCTGATTACTCTCATTATAGTCAGTATGGCAACATCCATTTTTAATGTTCTCTGTGTGTATATATATATATATATCTTTCTACTGTATTTCCCACTGCATGCATCCGATGAATTGGGTTTTCGCTCACGAAAGCTTATGCTCAAATAAATTTGTTAGTCTCTAAGGTGCCACAAGTACTCCTCGTTCTTTTTGCTGATACAACTAACACGGCTAACACTCTGAAACCTGCACTTTAACAGTTATCTCTCTATAATGCTGAGATATTTTAAAGCTATCAAACAAACAACATAGATTGTTGTTTCACTGAAATACTCATAGGCAGGATATGCTCTGTTCAGACACCTGTCCTTAAGCTATCACTCTTGGTTGGATTTTTTTTTTATACTCACTTGTACTTTGTACTTTTTCTACATGAGAAATTTGGCTCTTTTCTGCCCTGATTTTCCTGTGTCTTCTATTTGGGGATCTTAAAACAGTTTACAAACATTAGTTAATTTAACCTCTCAACATCCCTGTAAGATATTTGTGATGATTTGGGAGATCTGTCCACGTACAGCTTCTGAATTCTGTTTGGCACTGGGGACTCTTTCTGTGTATCTGTGTCAGACTGAAAATCCTATTTTGATCGTGGGGCTTGTTTACCTTCTCTGCTATCATTTACCTCAATATTTAGCTAAACAACAGAGAAGGCATCAGGAGAAATTCTTGTACCTGGCCGAGATCTATCAGTAGAGGATTGTTAAACTTTGATAATCAGCCATTCTAATGGAACATCCTTGGACAAACAGATGGCTACTGCCCCGGGCAAACCAATTTTTCAAGTGTGAGTTTTGGGGTAGGGGTTGTCAACTAAGGTACAAATGATTTGGTGGGGGGCTTAGATTACCTGCTGAGACTGCTCAGGGAATCACCTGACAAAGGAGACTGCAAGTTATAAAAAAAGGGTCTCTCAGCAGTCATTGTTGAGGAAGCTTGAACAGGAGAGTTAAAGGTTTAGTGAGAAATACCCTAATCTGCAGAGTTTAGTGAGAAATACCCTAATCTGGAGCAGCAACCATGTGCAGGAGAGGAAGGATTATGGATTCCTTAGAGGCCTCTGACCTAACCCTAAAGAGTGCTAAAAAATGGTGAACCACCTGGGAAATGTGGGTAGGTGTTTATTATTTTGTTTGAATCTCTTAAGTTCTGTATATCTTTTGTGCTGCCTAAAGTAAAAAGTAATTGTTTTAGAATCCCTTTCTGGAACATCTGGGAGTTATGTGCTTCAGCCATTGCATGTCCCTGAAGAGTTCAACTGTAAATTAGAGGGCCCACAAGGTTGGAGATCTGGGAAAGGTTGTGCTTAGGCTACTGAGGATTCTGGGGGGTCAGCATCAGTCCTGGGAGCTAGGGTTGTAAGGTCCATTTCCATAAAGGGGTAACACACAGAGAGCCCCAGAAGTGTTCTGGAGAGGCCAAGGAAAGAGACAGTGCTGTAACCTACTCAGACCAAGGGAAGCTTAAAGTTACAAAGGTCTAGCATGGCGGGACCCAAACAGAGCAGCCTGGTAAGTGTCCAGCTAAGGGACTTTTACTAAGGCTTTGACAATATTTAATTATCACCATCTGCCTTTTCCAGATGGGTAAATCGAGGCACAGCAAGATTAAATGACTTGACCAAAGTAGCCCAGGAAATCAGCAGTTGAAGAGAGCTTGGAAATCAAATTTTCTGATGCATGGTCTTGTCCATAACCAACAAAAAACAATCTTCCTCTGAAATGACAAAGGGATCTTTATTTGCATGGTGTTTGTGCAGTCACATTATTCCTTCGCCATATAGCCCTTCAGACAATTACTTAACCCTCCAACAAAAAATTATTGACGAAAATACTGACCAAAGACCACCGTGAATACAGAATTTTCCGATCTTTGTGCCATACAAACATCAGTGTCTTTTTTTTAATGCACTGATTTGATTAATTGTTTATATGGTCTTATAAAAGGCAATAATGTAAATGGAACTGAAACTCCCTGTTTGCAGCATTTGTTTTTGATGGTTAATCATCCACAAAACCCTTGTATGCAGTTCTGCCATGAACATATCAGATTGTGTTGGTAGGTGTAAAAAATATCAATTCTTTTATTGACGAGTAAAAGGTTTTTCTTATATCAAAAAATTCAGTGAACTGTGTATTGGATGTGTTAGTGAAAACTTTTAGAGCCAGGAGAATTCCAGTGTGCTAATACTTCTGGAATTGGGCAATTTTATTATTGTTTCTATGGTTATTTTTTATTAAATTAATTATCTGGAAATTTATGATGATAGAAAAAATAAACCTGTGTGCACTAACGATCCTATATTTTGTTTTCAAATTGACACAATCTGGGAGATTAGATTTTATTTCAGATTCCGACTATTAAGCCATGTGTTTGATTTATCAAGACGGGTTGTGATGCTGGAGCGTGTGCGTGTGTTTGTTTTTCTTTTTTTCTTTTTTAAACTGAGGCTAACTTTGTTTTGTTGGAGATGCTGATCCAAATTCATCCCACATGCGTAACCACAGGATTGGGGCCTTATAGCCCAGTTTGCATCCTTTCATATTTTGTGGCCTCACTTGGGTACAGATCCAAAGCCCGTGGAAATCACTGACGGAAAGATGCTCCTTCACTTCCTATGAGACTCGTATCAAGCCCTGGAAAAGCAAAAGCTCTGTGATAGCATAACTGTGTTATATAAAAATACATTGTAACATTTTACTTCTTAGTTAACAAAAGGATTATCTGTCAGTTTTAGTATTTCTCATTATCTTTTTATCTTCACTTATTTTTTGTAATAGTTACATTAGGGTTTTTTGAAGGTTAAAACCTTTTTTACTTTTCTATTATTTTTATTTTTCCTGGCAACCAGTAATTATATTAAGTAATTGAACAGTGTAGCATGTAGCTTTACTTCTTGTCTCTAAAGTTCTGTGCTCTCTTAAATGGTTACAGTTGGGGACTGAACATTCCTTGGATTCTCATTCCCAAGTAGGGGCTCTCCAAGTGATATTTGCACCTGTGACATTAATCATTAGGGAGAGCCTGATCACTAACATCAATAATCTGAAAGACAAGAAGAAAACACCTGAAATAAAGCCACATGCTAAGCTTTCATTTAAAATTTATGTTCACCCTTTCCAGTGAAAGCCTCAGTGGAAAGGAAATTCTGTCTAAAAGAGCAGCTATTTCACCGTTGGACTATTTTGCACTTAGCAATCCTGAAAAATGTTTATAAACAAATATAAAAGGTAGGTTTCCTTAGCCCAGATCCTCAAAGGTATTTAGGTTCCTAATCGGCACTGATATCAAGCCTGAATACTTTCGTGGATCTGGGTCGTTGAGCCTAATTGTGCAGGCTTAACACCACACAAACTCATGTGACGGTGATATCCATGTGACTAACTGCATTTAGCATGCACCTTTAACTATCTCATCTGTGCTCTGATCACTAATCTACCCCCACATTTCACCATGTGATCAGCAATCACCATGGAACAGATCCTTATCTAGTGTAAACTGATTTAGTAAAGACTTAATAAAGTCAATAAAGTGACACCAATTCACACCAACTCAGGATCTGGACCAACTTTTAAAAATCAACGTGCCACCAAAAAAAATTTGTTTCTCCATTTTCTGCAATTTTCCTCCCAAATTATTCCAGCGCAACATGTAGGGCGGTTGACATTCACTCCTGCACCAACCATATGTTTAAGATCTGATATCTCATGACTTCCCAGGGCTAGAAACAAGACCCTTATACTTTTGGAAAAGGGATTTTCCCATTTGCAGCTTTCTCACAAGACCCAGCCTTGTTTCTAGCACTGGGAGTTTCCTAGATACTGTGAGATTTGAGATTTGTTTGTTTGTTTATTTGTAAAAGCAATTTTAGGTAATTTCAGATAAATTGGTTAGTCTCTAAGGTGCCACAAGTACTCCTTTTCTTTTTTCAGAAATGTGTGTTAGTTATATTTGTTCTCTCTCTCCACTACACTCTATACACTGAGACTTATTAAAAAGAAAAGGAGTACTTGTGGCACCTTAGAGACTAACAAATTTATCTGAGCATAAGCATACATTTGTTAGTCTCTAAGGTGCCACAAGTACTCCTTTTCTTTTTGCAGATACAGACTAACAAGGCTGCTACTCTGAAAACTGAGACTCATTGTAACTGCATGAAAAAGAGATCAGAAGTCCAAATTCATCACTCAGAATTAGAGCAGGAGGATGTTTTACAGCAAATATAATTACATAAATAGTTGTGTTTTTAACAAGCCAAGAATTCTAACTTCACTCTTGCTCCAGTGCATATTTATGCAATTATTATGGTTGTAATAAAGATATTCAAAACAATTTTAGTTATTTATTTGATGGGAGAAAAATATCTTTGCAGGGATATTTGCTCTCTATGAAATAGCTAAAACTCTGTAAATATTTAACTATAATTATGGTAAAGCACTATTCTTTCATGCCACAATTTATAACAAAATACAATCCTGCAAATGCCTTTCTTGAGATTTGTCACATGCTGGCTTTTGGTCTTATGGGAACAAATCTCTTCCACTTCTATTGATCTGTGCTTTAAATTATTCTCCCATGAGGCTTTCAGCTAAGAGCATCTTTTCCTTGGATCTCTTTGTATTTTTAATTGGCTTATGTTTGTTTAAACAAAATCACACCAGTGCCTTAGGCAGCAGCAGTCGACTCATTACATTCAAAACCAGACACACACGGTACTTTAGGAACTATGCTCTGTCCTCTACTGGACTCATCTCTTTGGGGATGAACTGCTGTCACCAGAAAAAAAAAAACACACAAAATTGCCTATGCACATGGTTGCTAGGGACATAGGTAGGATTTGCATAATGCTATTGCAGCCCCAAAGATGAAAGAAAGCCTGATTATGCATTTAGCTGCAAGCCCTGAGTAGTGGGTGGTGAGGAGCCGTGGTGCCCCAGGAGCAAGTGCTGAAGAGACTGTGAGTCAGGCAAGCACGGTGTCTTCCAGTGCTGTTCCTTGTGCATTCAGGGGGTACATGTTTTGCAGCAGCCACTACAATAGCACAGAATACTCCCCACAGCATGCTAGTCCTGTTCCACCAGCTGAGGCAGGGGAAGCGTAGGGCCATGGATACCTTCGAGCTCCCTTTTATGCACCTACCTCCCCAGCAGGTGCAGAACCAGGCAGGCCCTGAGCTCCCCAGAGTGCTGAGACTGTTATTGTAAGCTGCTCTTGAGCAGCTGTGCAAGGTAGGAGCAAATTTCTTCCTTGCCCTCTGTCCCAGCATGGCTGAGGAAGGACGGAATAGAATCTGGCCCCAAAGTAAAATACAGGGGGCATGGAGGGTGGCTGCGAAAGGAGCATCCTACAATTCCATTTTATCTCTGGGTGTTTTGATCCCAGGTTATTTATCGCCTCTTATTTCAATGGTGTAAGATGGGGCCCTGATAAACTGGAAGCGAGCAAGTATTTCCATTGTTATCCAGCTCCCTTAACTATTTGTTGACTGTGACATCCACTGCAGCACTCATTCCCCTCTGTTAGAAGGCTTATTCCTTCACCCGCTCACTTCCCTGGTCCTTCTCATATGAACAGAGAGTAACAATACCTGAAGTCCAAAGGTGCAAACAATTCAATGTTTATTGGGATGAACTTCCAGCAAGCAATGATTCCAATTTTCTTCCTCACTGTCCCCTTTCCCAGCTCTGACACAACAGAGCCTTGCCTGTGTCTCTGTTCCCATTCCCTGTTCCCATTCCCTCCCTTAGCGAAACATGATTAAATTCCCCCACTCCCATTCCCTGTTCCCATTCCCCCCTCTTCACTCCCAACACCCTCAGTCTGGATCCCCGCCACTTGTCGCTTCCCTTCCCCCACCCTATACTTCCTGATTGACTGCAGACTATATAGTAAAACTTGAGTTCTGCTTAGCTATACCTTAACCAATCATTTTCCTGAAATTTAACTAACCAGTCCTAACATATTGTAACATGATTATCTAACCAATTATATCCCACCACCTTAATTGGTTTACATGCAACAAAATTAATTATACAGCAGACAGAAACCATTAGAGAACCAGACAGAGATTATACAGACAAACAACAGGGAAGTGGGGACTACAGTGATAGAACAACAAAGAAATGAGGATTTTATATCCCAGCTATTGATAAGTGAGTTCTTGCCAGACAGGATGCTATCAAACTAAGTTTTCTTTAAATCTTTTAGGCTCTTCCCTTTCTCTGGAGGTGATAGATTGGATCACCTTTTTAACAGCCCAAAACTGCCTTATTTCAGTGTGACTGGTGAGAACGTGACCGTTCGCTTCCCACTTTATGGGTGCCTCTGATGCTTAGCCAAAGGCCTTAGCCTAAGAACAAGGCCTTAGACTATCACAGGAGAGAAGGCCTATAAACAGGCAGACTGATTTTGATTCTTGTTTTGTACCTCTATAACTAGCTAAGTGATAAGAATACACCTAAATTCTTAAAGTATAGGCCTTTGCAGACAAGCCTGAATATCTATATCCTAACACCATCCCCCTGGGAATAACCACAAGAGCAAAGAGATATAGCCAGAGGCCCTGGCCACAAGTCTATTACCCTTCAATTTAAATTCATCTTGAAACCAGGCATTCAAACTGTTTACTTGCCATATGGCCACTCTGTCCCTACACTCACTCTCGGGCGATACACGTCTCCTCAGTGCAATGAGGGTTGGTTGCCTCAGATGGCTCTTGCTCTTAGGCACTATCCTTGTGAAAGGAACCAGGCACTATAAATAAGGAGACCCCATACCTGTGCTTAGAATTGATGGTTATCTCCAAACACTGATGCTCTTAATATCAACACCTAATGCTGACTCTTGAATCTATCCACTCCATGCCTGGCTTGGATATGTAATACCTACTCAACTGCAGGAACCCCACCAATTCAGCTGTAACAAATAACCCTATGATCATCATAGAATCATAGATTATCAGGGTTGGAAGGGACCTCAGGAGGTCATCTAGTCCAACCCCCTCCTCAAAGCAGGACCAATCCCCAACTAAATCATCCCAGCCAGAGCTTTGTCAAGCCTGACCTTAAAAACTTCTAAGGAAGGAGATTCCACCACCTCCCTAGGTAACGCATTCCAGTGTTTCACCACCCTCCTAGTGAAAAAGTTTTTCCTAATATCCAACCTAAACCTCCCCCACTGCAACTTGAGACCATTACTCCTCGTTCTGTCATCAGCTACCACTGAGAACAGTCTAGATCCATTCTCTTTGGAACCCCATTTCAGGTAGTTGAAAGCAGCTATCAAATCCCCCCTCATTCTTCTCTTCCGCAGACTAAACAATCCCAGTTCCCTCAGCCTCTCCTCATAAGTCATGTGTTCCAGTCCCCTAATCATTTTTGTTGCCCCCCGCTGGACTCTTCCCAATTTTTCCACATCCTTCTTGTAATGTGGGGCCCTAAACTGGACACAATACTCCAGATGAGGCCTCACCAATGTCGAATAGAGGGGAACGATCACGTCCCTCGATCTGCTGGCAATGCCCCTACATATACATCCCAAATGCCATTGGCCTTCTTGGCAACAAGGGCACACTGTTGACTCATATCCAGCTTCTCATCCACTGTAACCCCTAGGTCCTTTTCTGCCGAACTGCTGCCGAGCCATTCGGTCCCTATTCTGTAGTGGTGTATTCTCTGCACTTGTCCTTGTTGAACCTCATCAGATTTCTTTTGGCCCAATCCTCTAATTTGTCTAGAGTCCTCTGTATCCTAGCCCTACCCTCCAGCATATCTACCTCTCCTCCCAGTTTAGTGTGACCTGCAAACTTGCTGAGGGTGCAATCCACACCATCCTCCAGATCATTTATGAAGATATTGAACAAAACCAGCCTGAGGACCGACCCGTGGGGCACTCCACTTGATACCGGCTGCCAACTAGACATGGAGCCATTGATCACTACCTGTTGAGCCCGACAATCTAGGTAGCTTTCTATCCACTTTATAGTCCATTCATCCAGCCCATACTTCTTTAACTTACTGGCAAGAATACTGTGGGAGACCATGTCAAAAGCTTTGCTAAAGTCAAGGAACAACACGTCCACTGCTTTCCCCTCATCCACAGAGCCAGTTATCTCATTATAGAAGGCAATTAGATTAGTCAGGCATGACTTGCCCTTAGTGAATCCATACTGACTGTTCCTGATCACTTTCCTCTCCTCTAAGTGCTTCAGAATTGATTCCTTGAGGACCTGCTCCATGATTTTTCAAGGAACTGAGGTGAGGCTGACTGGCCTGTAGTTCCCAGGATCCTCCTTCTTCCCTTTTTTAAAGATTGGCCCTACATTAGCCTTTTTCCAGTCGTCCGGGACTTCCCCCAATCACCATGAGTTTTCAAAGATAATGGCCAATGGCTCTGCAATTACATCTGCCAACTCCTTTAGTACTCTCAGATGCAGCGCATCCAGCCCCATGGACTTGTGCTCATCCAGCTTTTCTAAATAGTCCCAAACCACTTCTTTCTTCACAGAGGGCTGGTCACCTCCTCCCCATGCTGTACTACCCAGTGCTGTAGTCTGGGAGCTGACCTTGTTCGTGAAGACAGAGGCAAAAAAAGCATTGAGTACATTAGCTTTTTCCACATCCTCTGTCACTAGGTTGCCTCCCTCATTCAGTAAGGGGCCCACACTTTCCTTGACTTTCTTCTTGTTGCTAACATACCTGAAGAAACCCTTCTTGTTACTCTTAACATCTCTTGCTAGCTGCACCTCCAGGTGTGATTTGGCCTTCCTGATTTCACTCCTGCATGCCCGAGCAATATTTTTATACTCTTCCCTGGTCATTTGTCCAATCTTCCACTTCTTGTAAGCTTCTTTTTTGTGTTTAAGATCAGCAAGGATTTCACTGTGAAGCCAAGCTGGTCGCCTGCCATATTTACTATTCTTTCTACACATCGGGATGGTTTGTCCCTGTAACCTCAATAAAGATTCTTTAAAATGCAGCCAGCTCTCCTGGACTCCTTTCCCCCTCATGTTATTCTCCCAGGGGATCCTGAGGGAGTCAAAGTCTGCTTTTCTGAAGTCCAGGGTCCGTATTCTGCTGCTCTCCTTTCTTCCCTGTGTCAGGATCCTGAACTCTACCATCTCATGGTCACTGCCTCCCAGGTTCCCATCCACTTTTGCTTCCCCTGCTAATTCTTCCCGGTTTGTGAGCAGCAGGTCAAGAAGAGCTCTGCCCCTAGTTGGTTCCTCCAGCACTTGCACCAGGAAATTGTCCCCTACACTTTCCAAAAACTTCCTGGATTGTCTGTGCACCACTGTATTGCTCTCCCAGCAGATATCAAAGTGATTGAAGTCTCCCATAAGAACCAGGGCCTGCGATCTAGTAACTTCTGTGAGTTGCCGGAAGAAAGCCTCGACCACCTCATCCCCTTGGTCCGGTGGTCTATAGCAGACTCCCACCACGACATCACCCTTATTGCTCACACTTCTAAACTTAATCAAGAGACACTCAGGTTTTTCTGCAGTTTCATACTTGAGCTCTGAGCAGTCATACTGCTCCCTTATATACAGTGCAACTCCCCCACCTTTTCTGCCCTGCCTGTCCTTCCTGAACAGTTTATATCCATCCATGACAGTACTCCAGTCATGTGAGTTATCCCACCAAGTCTCTGTTATTCCAATCACATCATAATTCCTTGACTGTGCCAGGACATCCAGTTCTCCCTGCTTGTTTCCCAGGCTTCTTGCATTTGTGTATAGGCACCTGAGATAACTTGCATCCTCACATCCAGTCTCCTGAAAGCAAAATACAACTTGACATAATTGTACCTGCCCATGAGGTGTCACTTACCAAAGAAAATAGAGTGGGGATATAGGGTATGCATCCAGGAATGTGAAAACCCACCTCATCTTGATCAAGGAAAGAGTATTCCCTCCCAAACACAAATATGGTGATTAGTGTCACCTGAACCATAAAGCTGAGTCCACAGCACAGGGCCAGATCCTCATCAGGTCTAAATCAGTATGGTTCAATCCATCCCAAAATGTGAAGTGCCAATGCTACCTGCCCATACATGAACTGATAGTATCATTTGTAGTGTAGAATGATTCATTCTCAAGAATTATACCTGTTGAAAGTGATGTCAAGCTTGTACCATTTTCTTGGGGCCCTTAAATCTCTGATCACTGTATTTAATCACAGATTAGTTGTGCAACAGATACACTTTAACATTCTCAGTGGCCAGAGACAAACCACTAAAACAATGGCAGCAAGATGAGAAGACAAGTTCTACTGCTGACTGCCAAAGAGCTGGAATGTTCTCCACAAAGTGACCAGCCCTTGTAAAACTCCAGTGGCATGTAGCCAATCAGGTATTGCCTAGGTGGATTCCACACCTCTTTGTGACATCCATACCCACCTAAACCCCATCTCTGCATGAGTCAGTGGAGAGGAGAGCAAACATATTCAGAGTGTATATGTCCAGTGGGGGGACAGCTGGCCAATAGGGATGGAGCCACCATTTCTGATGTCAACAGAATGATGCCAGGGGTGATTTGGGGCTATTGTGCACAATGGATTCAATTGATATGATTTAAAAACTATAGATCAGACTTATTTAATAAATCAAACTTTATAACTAGGCATCCTAGGTGCTATGATCAATCAAATAATTACAGTTACCTTGTAATTATCATTAATTTCACACTACAGTGATTAGAGTCTCTGTTTATTCTTCTGATTATAGACAGGTATTCAGTTCTGCACTTGGATATGATAATCAAACTCCCAGTAACATTTAAGCCCAAGAGCTGATTGTCTCAAGCCCTATCAGCAGCTTGCATACATTCTGTGAGTTTTAGGTTATTTTCTTCACTCTGTCCCCCACCATGTTTCTCCTGTCCTTTTTGTCTCCCATGTTCATTCATATCCATCTTCCCTTCATCTTCACTTCGCTAGAGGGAGGAGGATTCTACCTGTCTAGTGGTAGGCCTATTGATGATCCTTCAGAGTAGGATCTTCCCAGAATCATCAAGATGTGCCTCACTTGCCCACTTGCATAAACATGGGCTTCAGTCTACTGCTAATTCCATTTCCCAGCTAGCCCATTGCACCAGCATCCTACCACTCAGCCTCAGCCGAAGTGGCCATTTCTCTAAGCTGCAGGTTGATGGCACTGGAAGCTGCATCTTAGGGGGCAGCGGGTATGGGAAAACCACTACTGCGGTGCATGAACAAAAAGCACAGCAGTGCTTTAGTTCCCTCCTTTTGCCACATGTTTACTATTTGCCTTTCAGTAGCATCAAGTTTGGGGGCCAATTGTTCTAGGCACTGTTCAAAGAATAACAAAAAGATAGTCCCTACCCCCAAGGAAAGTACAATCTAAACAGTTCTGGGACATTGGCCATAACCAAAATTCCCAGAAGGGATTTCCAAAACTTAGAATAGCTGGGGGTAAATTGGAACTTGAGGTGGTTGGGAATTTTCTGGTGAAACATTTTCATCTGCAAATGGAAATTCATCAAAGCCAAAATATTTAGGCTCCACTTCAGTTTCAGCAAACTTTCTGCCAGCTCAGATGGCAGGCTGGTGAGAAGCCAGAAATTCCTGGATCCGTGACTCTAGATGAGCCCCATCAGGCTGCCTCGGGGCTTCCAGGCTTTCCACTCCACAGCAGGGAGCCTGCAAGCCCTAGCTCCGGGCTTCCAGGCTCCCTGATCTATAGTGTGGGATTCCCAAGACTGCCCCCAACTCTTGGGGATTCCGTTGACTCTGGGAACTCCCTAGGCTGCCCCCCACTTCCAGAGCTCCAGTATGAGTCATCCCTAGGAGTTGAGGCAGCCAGCTGCTCCATTTCATTTCAGAAAAATCAAATGGAAATGTTTTGAATTTTCTGAAAGAACAATTTTTTAGAATTTCCTTTCTGTGGGAAATTTCAAAGTTTCTAGTTTTCATTCCAAATCAGACATTTTTTTTTAAATGTCACAATTTCCCATGGAATGGAAATCCCAAGTTTCAAGTAATTCTAATTGGGACTGTTGATAGCCCTGCCAGGTAGAAAAACTGGAGGTGACAAAATACTTGTGATATAAATTCACCACCAAGAAATGAAGCTAAATGGAAAATGCAGCCTGAATTTTAATGAGAGAAAAAAACTAAATTGGTTTGATAAGCTGTTATGCAAAATATTAAATTTTGAAATTAATCATTCAAATAAGTAATATCCTTGGAGACTTACATGAAGATATTTGTTCTTGTTCTATACAAACCTAGTTGACATGAAAACATAAACCACCTTTTATTTTCCTATTTGCTTACTCCAGATGCAAAGGTTAATTATGATTTTCCATTAAAAATATAGTGTAATATGAGACCAATTTTAGCTCCGCTGCTTAAAGAGTAAAGAAAAAGTCAAAACCCTACCCCTGTTTAGAATGTTTTTTTTTCATAAAGCTCAGCCCTTCTGTCCTTCTTTGTTAACAATCCTCAAATTTCATCTCCTAGAAAAAATCATTCCAAGCTTTTGTTCAGAGAAAGAGGTTGATAAAAATGTTAAGTTAGTGTCAGATGTCAAGACTCTGAAGTTCAAATTGAATTGAACTTTACCTTTTTAAATTAAGGACTGGGAAACTATTTTCCCCATGCTGTTGGCAAAATTCCCAGGATACAGAAACCACACGTGATATTTGAAAGGAATCAGTCTAGAGGGGATCATTGCTAGGTTCAATTTAGAGAAGGAAGTGACAAAAATGTATAATTCAGTGTCTGATGTCAAGTCTTTAAAGTTCAGATTGAATTCAACTGCACCTTTTAAACTGAGTAATGTCAACTCATGATATTTCCTTATGCTGTTTGCAGGATTTTCTGGGTGCAAAAGCACACACTTTACCGTTACAGCTACTGTACATCAGACCATCTGCTCCACTTTCACCCTACCACATGCACTCCATTACCAGATTATTCACCCTGAACACAACAAAGGGGGGCTTTAGATTGATGCTACTACAAATTCATGGTCCCCGTGTCTCCAGTGGAGGAGAGGTCCTGGCCAGCCCATTCTGTCTGGTAGGAGGGGAGGGAAATGTGGGAGAGGCCCTGGACCCAGTTCTCCAGTTTCCAGAACTTGGGGGAGTCATCTCCTCATGCTGCCTCCTCCACCTCTTTCATTTCCAGGCCCACCCTCGAAGGACAGATGGTGGCTCAGCAAGGACATGCAACCATGCAAAATGGGCAAGGGGAACTGCATACCTACACATGCACCTCTCAGAACATCTTTTGTAGTTACCTCTGCTATTTGGCAGGTAACCTGGGCCCCCTTCTTAGGAATATTCAGGTTGTGCCCCTGTTATTCACACACCCCTCCCTAGTACTGGTAGTTGTGGATCTTTGGTGTCGTAGTTTGTGTTGGGGAAAAAGTAGTTTGGTAAAGACTTGGGTGCAGAAGGGTAGTTAAAATGGATGATGAAATGCTGACAACCCTAAATGCTTCACAATTGAGCATATCAATTTCCTTGGTTTTTTTAATGCTTAACTGAGGGTGGGGAAGCACAAGGTACATGTAGGGGAGGGTAGATTCATTAGAAGCATAGCTGCTGACAGAGAATATCTTACCTGTCAGTAGGTCTTCATGAACGCTTATTCTCTGTTGTAGGATAAAATCTGACAGAAAAGTGTTCCTGACAGTGAAGGTTTTTGTGCAATTCTATCGCTCATCACGCAGTCAAGCTTGTGTGCACCTGGCCCCAACCAGTTAGGCTTCTTTGTGCCCAGCCCCAATCAGTCAGGTTTCTGTGCACTTGGATTCTATCAGTTGGGTTTGTATTAACAGCATATAAACATTGGTTATAACATGAAAATCATCCTAAATCCAACTTTAAAAAAAAGTACCAGTGGCCCTAGATCACTTCAGAATTCACCTCTCCACCCCATTTTGTGCAGATAAATATTTTTAAGAGATGTCAGTCAGCAGTGAAAACTAGAACTGACTGCAAGGACAAATTTCAACTACAGCCATATTTCAAAGGCTTACTATTAAAAATTTATGAACGGAAACTAAACAAAAATGCAGAAAAAATCATAGGTCATAAAGATTAATACTGTGTGAAATTTCACACTGATTGGCCACCTACCTTTAGAGAAAAAAAAATTTGTGGCCCATTTTAAAGCCATTGTAGTGTGCAACCCTAGCTATGGAGTCAGCATCTTCATAATAATGTACATAGGGGAAATAAACATTATTTTTGTACTAAACTTTCTTTGGACCAGTGTTTTTATTCTCCTTGGGATATGTAATTGATTTAAACAGCTAGAACCCACTGTACTAATAATGTGTGTTCAATCTGTAAGTTCCTGACAGCAACATACTTTGTGTTAAGTAAATTTACCATTCTGGAAAAAGCATAGAATTAAGTTAGAAACCAAGGTAACTGAGAAAAAACTGATAAAAATGATATTCAAAAAAATCTGCTGTCAGGGGGTTAGAACCATCAGCTCAACATGTGTAACAACAATTTAGGCTTTCAGTTTGAATGAAATTATAGTTGATGTTCATCATCTAGCTTAACTTTTCCTAACACTTTGCTTTGAAGTGGTTTCAATTACCTTCTCCTAGTAAAAGCAGGTTTTAAGAGCCCTGTTGTTATGTCTGCTGTGAAAGAAAAGCAGATGAAATCTGAACACTTAAAGATAATTTAACTGGAATATTTTGTGGTTTAGAATTATTCATTCTTAATAGAGAATTAAACCTGTAGAAAGTGGTAAGGGGTGTCACATGTGAATTCATGGATTCATATTCAAATCTTCCTTTTCTTAGAGACTCTACAGCTCTGATCACTGGATTTTATTTGCTAAAATCACCAGTGGTACAAAGGGCTGGTGCAAACTCAAACCTGGCACAGGGGCTGCATAGGGGGTTTAATGACTATGCAGCTTCATAGATGTGCCTGTGCCCTACTGTGCATCATGGGAAGGGTCTCCCCACTGATCTCACATAAACTGATGCAGAATTATATATTGGGAATGGACACAGGTACATCAAAAGAAGAGGCTGCAGAGCTGTGTTCAGGTGAAGCCAATGGCCCCGGTACTTCATGCAACTGAAACAGAGGGATAGAAGGTCTGTTGGCATTATTCCAGCCCAAAGGCTGGAATAGCAGCAGTGAACAGAAGCATAGCAACCCGGCACCTTGGCTCTGGGTTATGAGCTCTTGCTGGATGGTGTCAATTTTGTTTTGTAAGAAGTTGACAGGATCCTGGATGAAGATGGGGTAGGATGGGGGAGGAAGTATGGGCTATGAAGAAGGGTTAAAGATGGAATTTAAGGTAGAGAACAGTGAGGGGTAATTGCCTTCCTATGTGTTCATTCGAGAAATAAAAATCTTTAGACAAGAAGAGAGCTGAGAGAGAGAAATATCTTCAAGTGGAAAGAAGTGAGCTTACTCCAGATGTGTTTGACAGCATGAGAAGAGGAATGGAAGTAGAAAATCTGTTGAGAAGCCATGGTTGGGGATTATTCTGGTGGAGAGTACTGAGAGGGGAGTGAAGGATTCAGAGCACAGAGGTGGGGAGACCGAAAGTACAGGCTCTGGCATCAAGTGAAGATGGGAAAGACTGAAAGTACAGATTATGGCATCAAATATAGGGGATAAAAATAAATGTAAGCATGGTCTGAATGAACTCTCCTCTGACAGCTGGTTGGTGAGGGGGAGAGACTTCAGGAGCAAGAACACAACTACTCTGCCAAGACATCCAGTAGACAGAGCTGTGATACTCAAAGTGATCAGCTTTGGCTGGTGTTGGATTACAAATCACTTTAGTACTGAATGCAGGGGTAGTGAAATGTTGTTATCAATATTGTCTTTATTGATGGAATAAAGGGGAGCAGAACTGGGCTTAATATGTCCAAATGTGGAGGGTCACCCTCAGCTGAAAGGACCTTGTTAAGCCAGGGGCTCGAATGCCAGACCTATGTGAAAGTAAGAGGGGGTAGGGAGAGGTGTCCCCATCAGGAGGTGTGGATTCTCCCTAAGGGTTCCTGGTCTGCTTTAACCTGTTCTTCCTTGCTTTTCAAAGATAGAGCTAAATAGGCTTCATTAGGAGCTTTTTGTTATTTTAAAGTGCTCAAATGAGAGCTGAAACCACTTGTGGGATAGCACTTCTGCCCAGTCTGCAAAGAGCTGAAAATCACTAAGAGACTGACCTGCAGAGGTCACAGCAGAGAGGCAGGTGGCAGGAAAAGGTGACTGACAGTCAGCTGAGTGGTTGGTGAGGTAGCCAGCGGAGAGGGGTGAGTGGCAGGCGGGGTGGCCAGCCAGCACAAGTGCTCAGATGGTGGAGCAAGCAAGGTGCCTTCTTCCCTGGGTGGGAGGTGAACTTACACAGATGCACCTCTGAACCCTGGTCCCTAACTGACCACTGTGGACAACCACTGTGAGCGGGGTATGGAGAGGAAGCAGAGGGGGGCACAGAAAAGGAACTTTTAGTTGTAGAACTCAAGAACATGAGGCAGAAGACACTGCCCCATGCACTCTGCACACCATTTTACGATTATGAATCCTGCTTGTGGCATTTCCCCTAATTAATTTCGGGTGACTTCCTTTCATTAAAAGTTTCTTTTCTACACTCAGACTCTATGCTTGCAAGTAGGGAAGTATTGCCTCTCACATGGGGTCAGGGGTGATGTGTGATTTTCCCAGGTTACTGGGTGGGGCTCGAGCCAGTTCTGTGTTGTATTGTTGAAAAGGAACCCCTAGATATTGAATCCAGCCCTGGTTGCTGCTGGCTTCACCTGGCAGAAGGGTTACACAAAGAGGGAAGGAAAGGAATTAGAGAAATCAAAGGAAGGTTTAATAGCAAAGCCAGCTTCTGTAGTGATCACAAGGAGGGAGTTATATGACTGGGGGGGAAGGGAGAATGAGAAATGTTGGGGGAGAGCGAGCGATGATCATAGAGAGGATATCAAGACTGAGACAGTTTGGCTTAGATTTCCATCAGTAGAGATGAGTCATCAGCTTCACAAACTGTCCGTTGAATGTCCTACATTAAGTGGTTTATTTTCATTATTGATTCATATCTTTCTAATCTACCTTCTAAGATACTTATTGTTAATGCAGGTGTTACCAGGTGACACTGTTATACACAGTCATCCACATTCCTTTTCCTTAGCATGCAAGCAAATGTTCAGTCTTGGGAAGACATGCTGCATTGTTACTAGTTTTTGCAATGCCAGGTTCTGTATTGAGGTCATTAGAGAGCAGCAAGAGAGTTTGTTCTCTGCCTTGGTGTCTGATAAAAGTCAATTCTTGAGGCAGAGTTGTTCTCTGGGATCCAGGAACTGGAGTATGTGCTGTGATTCCTTAAAGAAGGGATTGTCTGTATGCTGTTTGACCTCATATGTTCCAAACCTGTTGTATATCTGTTACATGTCTACATTACACTAAGGCTATATCTAGACTTTATGTCACTGATTTCTCCTTCACTGGGAAACCAACCTTCAAGGCTCCAGCCATCTGCTACTGCTCAGGAGCGGGACAATGCAGGTGTCAGAAAGGGATTCTGGTGTTGGAAGAAGGGTCAACATTCTATGTACGTATCACCATGATATCTGGACACTGAATGCAGAAGGTAAGAATTCACTATAGGTGATCACCACCACCATCACTCATTGGTTTAGAGACTTGAAATGTATAGGAGCTGGGTAGCATCTGTAAAAATAGTTTATGATCCCACTGTTGGCCCTTTGCTATGGCTATGTTACACTACAAGCTAGAGGTGTGATCCCTGCTCATGTATACATACTCACATGAGTTCTCAACAAGCTAATGCAAGTATAAAACCCAATGTGAATGGTCAAGGGAAGTGGCAGAATTCAGCTGGGGGACACACTGGGCACAACAAAGCAAAGAAAGAGCAACCTCCTAGCATGTTTTCTGTGTCCCACTGTGCATGTGCGCACACACAGATGCACACAGCAGTGGCCGCATTATATATCTGAAAGGCAGAGTGAGATCAGGAATGCTGCTCAGGCTATGAACCTCTCCAGCCTTGAAAGAGGCACAACTGGGCTAGTACACCTGAATGTACTTAATGAATTACTCTGTAAAACCATGTAGCTATGTATTTGTTTGAAGCTATTAGAAGGCATTCAGTCACCCTGTACCATGGGGAAGTTATTAAATAGATCTTTGCCATTATACCTAAAACATACAGTAAACAATAGGTGCTGAGTTATAAATGCTTAAGGATAACATAAATGCTAAGAAACCATTATTTTATCTTTGCTAGCGGGTGTGTATATAACCTAAAAAGAATCACGATTCTCCAGTGTTTGAAATTCCTTCTATAGCCCCAAAACAAACACACCAAGAATCATTTATAATCTAAAGATTTCCATATGATGATGCTACAGAAACCTATAGTTTTACACCCTTATGAATAAGAAAGCAGATATGTGTATAGTTTGTGAAGCAAAGAAAAATCCATGGGAATGTTATACCATACCTAAACTGATCTTCAGTGAATAAAATCTTAGCTAATAAAACTCAACATTTACCAAGTCATTCATTATTAGGATACTGTTATCATTTCTCTATCTCACTTGTTGTGTAAAATGTATGTCTCTGGGTGTTACTCCTTGACAATGATATTCATCACATTTCATTTTCAGAGTGTTCATTATTATTATATGTGTTTGGGGATTTCTATGTTAAACTTAAATTTTTTAAATGTAATAGTTCATTAGTTATTATGAATAGTTTATGTAGAAACTCCAGCAAAAGGACCTTTTCATAATCCCTCCATTTCTATGATATGTCAGTAACATTTTACATTTTACTTTTTAACTTGTAAAAGTTTTCAAATGATTTTTATATTCCACCTCATTTGAAAAATCTGCAAATATTCAGCAAAAATCAGCAGGCTTGAAAATAACCATAATCCCTATTTAAATGGGTATGTGGACAAATTTTAGGAGTGATCTGTTTATCTCAGTTCTTATGAGGCTCTCACCACTACAATATCTAATCTACTAAAGCAGAGGTTAAATTAACTTAATTCTCAGGTTTTTCTTTAAGAAAACTTCATGCTTAAAATACTGTTATTGCTAACTTTTTGTATTAGTCTAACTTTCTATTTTCTACTTGTCTGTTGAAGCTGTTTCATTATCAGTCATGAAGAAGTCATTGAAATATCATTGCTGCTCATTTTATTTTGGAGTACAAAGAGTTTTCTCTCAGCCCTGAGTAAGGGGCTGAACATAGCTGCATTTCCCCAAGCGGAGGTCCAGAGAAGAGTTGTTTTTCAGAGGGGCATCTGATTTTTCTGTAGCTCCTCTTGTGGTGGTCTAGCTGTGCACTACCTCTTACTCAGGACTGAGAGGAAACTCTTAATAGATCCTTCTGGGTCACAATTCCTCCAGAGCTCCTGTTTTGCTCCAGAGGAAAGTATGCTGCATCAGCCCATCATAGTGACATCATACTCTCTCCCTCATGCCCCACCTACTTCTCTCCATTCCCTCTCCTCCTTTCTGTGTGCCATTGCTTATGGATGGAGAGGAGTAGCAACTATACCGAGATTTGGAATGGGGAAACAAACCTGAGTGAAATCTGAATGGAATCTGAGTGGCCACATACAATCTGGATCCTTCACACTATTTGAGCAGCACAAAGGGGTCACTGTGAATCTGATCCAGGGTGTCTAGTGGTTAAAACATGAGATTTGGAAGTCAGCAGTCCTAGGGTCTGGTTTGTGCTGTGCCTCTATCTTGGTGTGTGACCTCGTAAAGCTCACTTAAGGCACCCAAAGCCCTATGAAGTCAATGGGAGCCTTTCCATTGACTTTAATGAGCATTGGATCAAGGTCATAACGTCTCTGCATCTTTATCAATTTATAAAATAAGTATAACAAACATTTACGTTATCTCACTGAAAGTGCTGTGGTGCTTAATGCCTGTTTGAAAACACCGAGAACTTTGTTTGACAGGTGCCAAGTAGAAATGAATACAACAATTAAGCACAGGCTACCTCTGTGTTTTTGTGAAGCAGTATACTTAGGAAAACCCTAGAATTTGTAATGATATGACCTTTAAGCCTGAACTTCTGACAGATGATTTCACTGAGCTCATGTGTCTTCCACCCCATAGATAATCCTGTCTGCATCAGTAAAAATATAAAAATCCCTATCTTCCTAGCCCTAACTCAGACTATTTAAATATTCATCATTGAATACACATTAAAACTAAGGAACTATACTAAAACAAGTGAGCAATTTTTCATTGAAATATCCAGACAATCCATATAGTGTATTAGCCATGCTAACAAATGATTTAGCATTATCTCCGAAGATGAGCTGTAGAATTAAAGACATGGGCTTAATTGAGTAACAGTCATTTGTCTTCCACAGTTGAAAACAGGCAACACAAATAAAATGAACTCTTATGAAAACCAGATGGATTTTTTGAATGAAAGCAGGGCCTATGTTAATGGCAGCATTGGAGTGGCAATGGAAATTTAAAAAACAAAAACTCACACTGAAACTGTTTTGCCTACTATTATTACAAGTAATAATTTAGATTATTTTAATTTAAAGAAATTAGAGGGAAGAATGTTTTTTCTCTTTTTTCAGTGTCTGCTTTGTACATTTCTCAGATGTACAGTCATCTTCCCTGCTTCCTCAGTTATAGTCTAATATAGAATTTGTGCACATGTCTCAAAAGAATGTTTTTATTATCCTGATTTCCATTTTTAGGGATTTCTTATAGCAGCTGGTGGGTCAAATTCTCTGCTGGCTACCTACACTGACTTTTGCGGAGTTACATCAGCACAAAATTTGGCCCCACATATTTGAAGAGATGTAGAGACATTAACTATTTATTCCTCACAACATTCCTGTCAGCTGGATGTGGCAAGTAGTTATAGTTGTCCCTTCTGGCTTTAGAATCGCTAAAATATTACTATATCCATTTTACAGATGGGAAAATGAAGGCGCTTTACTCAAGGCTACGTTTACGATTTACAGGCATCATTACATCTGCTTTTTAAATTGATAGTGGCCATTTTATTTGTTGAGTCAAAATGGATCTCAGAGCTTTTATTAATTTGATTCATTTATTGGTTAAACAAAAATTCATTTTTCTCTTCAGTCAAATCCTTTTTAATCTGAAATAGCTTCAGTGCAGCTACAATAGTGATATTTGAGTTTACAGTAAACAACACATTGGGTTGAATCAATAAAATGTTTTATCCACCATTATGAGTTGCTCATCTAAGTTTACCGTGAAGCATGCTATATGAGGTTTTTAATACATGTACTTTTAGAAGGAAAGAGTAGCAGTATACTATATATCCAATATGAAATTTCTTTAAAGGACTGGAAAAGATGGACTTTGTCACAAAGATTTAAATGTTAATATAACAATTAATACTTTCAAACATTACACTTAGTATAAGGTCAGAAAGAATTCAAACTAGGTGGAAGAAAAAAACAATCAAGATTAAAATTATGACAATGGCATGATCATGATGAAAGACTCTTGTTCACTGACAAATAGCTGTTACAGGAAAGGGTGAGCTTATTTTCATCAGTGTACACATTCACATTTATGCACAATCCACGCCAGCAAGCTGCCAAGAGGTGCTCACCACCTTTTATGTTCAGAGTAACAGAACTTTCCCCCCAAAATATCCAAACTGTTAATAATGTTTAAGCAAAGGGTTCCTGTAGTGGGGCGATTGCCCCACACCAGGAAAAGGAAAGGTTAAAGCAGGCCAGTGGAAGCTTGTGCAGAACCCTCCAATTAGAAGAGGGCTCACTAAGTGAGCCATTCGGGAGGTGGCTTATTGCAGCAGCCAATCAGGGCCAGCAGGGGCCATATATAAAGGGCTACTCAACAGCACAGAAAACAGTCTTTCCCTGGCCTGCTAGGTAGAAGGACTGGCTGCCTAGGATTACCAGGGCTAGAGCAGAAGGAGCTTCTGGCTGAGGCCCTGGAGGAAGGGCAGATAAGGTGCTAGGGCTGCCTCCACTTGCTCTGAGGGAAGTGGATAACACAGATTGCAGTTAGCCCCTGGAGCAAGGGACTAGACTGGGGACTGCAGCAGGCCACTGAAGCTAGTGGCTGGACT
The DNA here is from genome assembly GCF_015237465.2 of Chelonia mydas. Classification (NCBI taxonomy): domain Eukaryota; kingdom Metazoa; phylum Chordata; order Testudines; family Cheloniidae; genus Chelonia; species Chelonia mydas. The sequence continues at coordinate 109,920,449 of NC_057852.1, forward strand.
ATAGACTGCCAGTTCCCCTGAAAGGGTGGGAGACAGTGGAGTGGCACACAGTCGGAGGGCTGTACCCAGAAGAGAATGCTGCGGTCTGGGGAGCAATGCGGGTCCCAGAGTGGTGGAGACAGCAAAGCAGGAGTAATGGTGAGTGAGACACCACTGGAGGGTGCCCTGCAGAAGGACTTGAGCTAATTCCAGAACAGCCAGCAGGAACCACTACAGTGGTGAGTCTTGCACTATTACAGCTCCCACAAAAGAAATCCCACCCCCCTTAATTTATGAAAATAGAAATATATGGTGGGTACACAACATATAGTTGCTTACAGAGTGGAATGGTGATGCACTGGACACTCCATTTTAATTTTTACCTTCTAAACAAAAACATTTCCTAATAATCAAAACTTCTCCACTGCTTGATGTGTTAATACTTATATTAAGTTGCACTGTGTTGTAAAGGTTTATATTTTGTATATGTAACCAGTATAATACCATGCTGATCATGTGTAATATGAAGTTAAACAGCCACATAGTGGGGAGTATCATCCCCCTATGAAAAGATCTTGAACATACGTGATGCTTGACTTAATCTGGTCCATTCTAACTGCAAATATTTGGGTTTGGAATGGACCAGTAAAGCATTTTTATGAGACCTAGACATAAGTCATCTATCGGTGATGATTTTATCACTAACCAGATAGGGGGTGAGCTACATCACAGAACCTTCCCTTCAAAGTGGAGGTGGAATTTTAACAAGAGGCTCCTGGATTCCTCTCCATTACAGCGCTGGAAGGATGCTGTTTTAAAACTATCCTGATACATACAGGAATCACAAATGGATAACAAGAGAAGTCAGTTACATCACATCTGTCCTTGATGATAACTTGGTCCTAGAGCACTGGGCTAAAGAAACCCAGTGGCAATATGCCAGGAAGTGACACACCCGATCACCAAATGGACTCTCAGAAGCCAGTAGTGGGACACACAGAGATAAGGAGATCAGGCAGATTGAACTTTCCATTTGTCACTCGCCAGAATTACTTCTCACTGAACAAGGATTCATACTGAAAGCAGCACAGGAACAGATTAATTACTAAGAGCCGCTATTTTTGATTCCTATCTTGTCTGGCTCTCGAAGTGTTTCAGCCCCTGGTGGTACACCACATCCTTTCTATTATGCTAGTGCAATGACTAAAGAGCACATCTGGATTCAAAATTTCATTTTCACCCTTAACATTTTTGTATTAACACACTGTCATATTTAATATACATTGGAAAAACACTTAAGGCTGTAGTACTTGATTTTCTGGAAGAAGACAAAGCATGACATTATTGAGTCCATAAACAGCAGGGGGTATAATTCTTTGTAAAGCTGTATAATATGTTCCACATACACTGCAGCTGTTGATGGATTTTATTATATTTGCAGTTAAGAGCCTTATTACATTTGCAGGCAAGATTTATTATATTTGGTTGTATTACTGCTACAGTGCAGAATATTTTCACATTTGTAGCTGGCTTATTTCATCTATGATCATTGAGTTTACATCATAAACTTGTTACAAGTGTAGGTTATGAATAATGTCACCTGTTATGACACTTGCAGTCAATTTTCATTACAACTGTTCCTAACACTTCACAACATTTTGCATGTGCTGCGTATTACATTTGTGGTTTGCTTAAGCCATAATAGTATTCTAAAGTCAACTAAACCGGACAGTGCAAACAGAAGAAAAGGTTCATAGAACTCAGAATTCAAAGATAGTTGAACAAATAAAACTAGAGAGATGGATTCCAGCAATACACTCTCATACAGATTTTTTTATCACACTGGAAGGCTCTCAATTGTGGAGAATTAATATTTAATTTATATGTACAGTGGTATTGTACCACTCTCATTCTCCAAATCTCTGCCTATATGTGCCTTGGCATACCTGGCCTTGACAGTTCTCTATTGCACCCCACCCTGGAATGGAGAAGTGAAGGTGGGTTTTCCAGTCCTGCCTAGAGAGGCCTCATGGAAGCAGCCAATCAGAGCCCAGCAGGCTCAGATAAAAGGAGCTGTCTGGGCTCAGCAGGTCAGTTTCTGTCTGGAACCAGAGGTACAAGGAAGCGTGCTCTCGCCAAAGGAGCATGAGGGATATCCAGAGTACGTTTCTAGCTTCATTTGCTTTAGCTAGCTTTGGAAGGAGAGAGAGGACCTAAGAACCTTGGCCTTGAGATAAGAGGGAAGCTAAAAGCCAGGTAGGAAGAGGCCTGGGGAAGAAGCAGTAATGAACTGAAAGAAGCTACATCCTGCTTGATGTTTGTAGGGTCCCTGGGTTGGGACCTGGAGTAGTTGGCTGGCCTGGGTTCCTCTGCTGGCCATAGTGGCACAAACCCCAAGAAGTGGACAGAGCTTATCTGAGATCCTGAAAAAGGGCTGAATTTAAAGGGCCCAGAGCTGCTGTTGAAGACTCTTTACTACCTCAAAAAGGGTTCATTTGGATTTTGTGACTTGGCTGGAGGGCCAGGCAGTGGACGACCCACCAAGGTGGGTGCCCAAGGATGTAAATGAACTGTAGTACCATACCCATCCACTAAGAGGTGCTCAAGAGGTGTGCCCCCATTACACCACCCCTAAAAGAAAGAACATTCAACTTGGTTGTGGTTCTGAAATGTTTAGTGAAGGCTTCTCTCCTTCAGAGATAGAAGGAAGGTCAGTCTAATCATTTGTTAAGTCTTCTTGTGTGGGATGATGATAGTCTACTACCTACCAAAGGGGATACCATAGAGGCCTGTTTTAGTGGGGGGTTGTTTTTAAGGGGATCCTGGGTGGCTTGTGCCTTTTCTCGATAGTCTTCCAAGGGAGGCTTCTCAAATCCCCACTGCTAGCATCTTCTGGAGGTTGGCTGAACTGTCTGTCTCCCACTGTGGAGCAATAGGATCCAGAAATGCTCTGTTAGGTTCTACCTATTTAAAGGTGCTGTACAGCTAAAACTGCATGGGCAATTCTGAAATCCTTGACTTCACCCTACATCACAACTTGCTCCCTATCCACAGAACACAATTTTGAATGGAGAAGATCTTTCACCTGAGTCATGAACTGTGCTTTATCATGTTCAGCACACAGTGAGTTGTTGGCCCCAAACTGAACTTTTCCCTTTAACTCAATTATTATTTATTTGTATTGTAAGCCCCCTTTTGTATCAGGGCTCCCATTGTTCTAACTACATGTATGTACAGCTAGAGACAGTCCCCACCTTGAAAGTCTTACAGCCTAATTTGAGACAAGCTGAACCAAGAGTGTGGAAAAACAAAAGGAGGGAAGGAAAGAGACAGGCCAATGTTAATGAATATAAGATAACACTGTTTCATAGAGTAGTAGCTGCCTAGTGTAAGTGTCCTGATGTCAAAGCATCTTAATTAAAATGAATACAATAATCTCATCCCAGTTGTGGGAAAACCCAGCTACTCTTGGTTGGCTAATTGTTTGGGTTTTTTCTAGGTGTCACAGTAAAGTAGGTCTTGAGGAGTGATTTGATAGTGGATTCATGTCGGTTTCTAAATATGTATGTGAACCACTCTCCAAGTCAATTCAGCCCTCACCTAAGTCCAATAGGTAAAACATATGCATTCCTAAAAATGGTAGTTATTACAAGCAACTTTCATGGGGACCATATGACAGTCCCTTTACACCAATATAGGTTCCACCCCTGCATAATATGTAAGGGTAGGGGGGACAATCTAATTCTGTTTTCAGTGTATTGCCCCTTTAAATGAATGACATCTCTGCCTGTCTCCTGAAAAGGAGGTCTGGGAGACAATTCAATGTGACTGTTCTAAAGTGGGTAACACTCTCTGCTCTTGATCTCAGTCTCTCTACTGGAGACTTACATTTGTTCTTTCTGTTTTCCTTTGTCTGAAAGAAAACATCAACCAGACAAACGTAGCTCTCTGTGTATGGAAAACATAATGTGAAGTGAAGGTAATGACAGTGGAGGCTGCAAAGTGTTTTGCAAGCAGGTGCTCAGCAACTTGCCAGATCAGGCCCTTCATTAATTTCACTTATCTAATTAGTGAGGTTTGCTGAAACAGCTCTTGTTTCTCAGCCCTCTTACATGGATGGTTTAAGCTGGCTTGAGTTCATGTTTTCCAGTTATGTGTTCTTCAACAAGTGTAACAGAATTTATATCTCAAAAGTTCAGAGCGTTGTGTTGCAGGATGAATTAATCAATGACCTTTTGCTGCCAGGAGTGTGCATGTCCTGATAATGTGTCTGAAAACCCTTCTTGTGGCAGAAAAAGATAATAAATTAAAGAAGTTTGGGACTGGGAGTCTGGCTTTCTCTGTCCTTGGTTCAGAGATGACTATTTCTCACCTCAAAAAGAAAAACAAAACACCATTCTAGTGGGCGATTACTCACTTTCCCCATCTTTAAATTACATAATTGACAGCATTTGTTCAAAGGACTGAAGAAGCTGGGATGAAGAGACTTTTTTGCATGACTAGAGTTAGGTCTTTCCAGGTCAGGGCTAAGGTGGCATGAAGGAAAGTCTGGCACCAAATTGTGAATAAATAGTGTGTCTAGGCTTTGAATAAATTTCATCTGCTACCTCCCAGTGTCTCATCTATAAAAAGCTGTCTCAAACTAAAATATGGCCACATTACCAGACAATAGGAAAAAGAAAAACAGGTGGGCTTATATGAATTCAAGATGAATTCATCGTATAAAATCAAGATCTAAACATCTTAAACTGCATCAACATTCCTACTCCAATAGGTTTTGAACCAAGATATATTAATTCTAGAGCCCCTATTGCCCAGGACACATTTAGTGGTTTTTATATATATAAAATCTATTTCTCAGAAACCCACAGCTGGCTTTACCTATTATTGATGTGAAATGCTGGGGCACTTTGCACAAGGAGGCAGGCCTATGAATTTTAATTTGTGCACATGCATAGGTCTTTGCTTAATGAAGAAATTGTTTGTTCTTTCTTTCCCCGCACGATTCAGCCACCTCCTTTCATTTTTAACTTCATTTAAAAGACTCAATGACTGAAAAGACTCAGGAGGATTTCTTAACTCTGTTTCTAAGCCACTATGAAGACAATCGCTCTCCAACTCAGATTGCATAATTTAGAGAATGACAAAGTGCCAAACAAATTCTATTTGCTGGGTCTCCCCAGCTTTCTTCACACATAGCCTGAACAAAAACACCAGGCTTCTTTCTTCTCTATCATATATGGAAGTTAGAGAGGTAGGTGCCTTTTCAAGTTACTTAAGTCTAAGATTAAGTTGCTAGTGATTCTTTCTAGATAGCAATCTACAAGTAGAATTAGAATTTGTAGCTATATACAATTTTCTCCTACTTGAAACTCTCACCTTCCAGTAATTTCAGAAACAAGATTGCGTTATTGTAAGGAAGTTCTCATCTTTTTCCTTTGCTGGCAATTCAAATACTATCTTTTCTTTCCATGGCCAGGGACTGAATGTTTACCACCTTTTCTTAGTCCCATATCAAGGGATCCTGTGCTGTCTAAATTCTAGAGAGGTATTTTTTTTTCAATGTGAAGTCCAACCACTCAATCTAGTTAAATTTCTCTTACCTTAGCTCCAGACTTCTCACCTCACAGATCATTAGATTTAAAGAAGGAATAATTTAGCTAATCATTATCTCTATCCAGTCTTAATGATCCATGGAAAGTCACTGAGCTCAGCTCCAGGGCAGGCTGACCTACTCAGCAGAAAGGTCAGCCATACTGCAGAAGTGATTTTCATTCTTTAAGTGGATCAGAGCTGTGCTGATCCTCAAGGGAAGGAGAATTTTGGTACTCTTCTGGCTCCTGAAGTTCACTTTATAATGATTAAAGAAGATCACAAAAATGGTTACCATTATAAACCCCTGTTTTTGGTAACTCATGGTTGTCAAAAAAGAATCTTTTAGGACAGAGCCCAGTGTAACAAAATATTGCTTGGTGGGCCAGGCAAACTGAGTTTTTAATACAACACAATGTAAATGTGCACATCGAGGATCAGACTGTAGTCCATGCTTACAAGATAGGGAACTCTCTCTGGGAAGCAGTGCCTCTGAAAAAGATTTGGGGTGGGGGGTCATAATGGTTAATCAGTTGAACATGAGCTCCCAATGCAGAGCTGAGACAAAGATGTTAAGGTGATCTGTAGATGCATAAATAGGGAAATCTCAGCTAAGAGTGGAGAGGTTATTTTCCCTCTGTATTTGGCATTTGGACAATCACTCCTGGAATGCTGTGTCCATGGCTGGTGCCCACAGTTCAAGAAGGATGTTGATAAATTGGAGAGGGTTCAGAAAAGAGCAATGGGAATGATTAAAGGGTTAGAAAATGATGAGCTCAACCTAATTAGCTTAACAAAGATGGTTAAGGGGTGACTTGATCATAGTCTAAGTATCTAGATGGGGGGGAAATATTTGGCAATAGGCTGTTTAATCTAATGAGCCAATGACTGGAAGCTGAAACTAGACAAATTCAGATTGGAAATAAGGTATGAATTTTTAACAGTGAGGGCAAATTAGTCATTGCAACAATTTATCAAGGATTATGGTGGATTCTCCATTGCTGTCAACTTTTAAATCAAATTGGCTATTTTGTTAAAAGATGTGCTCTACTTCAAAAAGAATTATTCTGGGGAAGTTCTATGGCTGTGCTAGACAGGAAGTCAGACTAGATGATCACAATACTCCCCTGTGGCCTTGTAATCTATGATTGACACTCATACACTTACAACCTAAAAATATCACTGCACACTCTTCTGCTCCTAAAATGTCTACCTGCTTTGCCACATGGTGTAGCCAGAGTTGGCTACATTACTAAATGGAGAGTCTGCAGCAGGGTTCCATGTGAGACAAATTTTATCTAGGCTGAGCATCACATTTTTAGATACTTTTTTTTTTCTGCAATCACTCCCTGATGGTTTTACCTGTAGTCTTTCTACTGTAGGTAGAAGTACTTGATTCTTGTTTCACTTTCTCCCAGTGATAGACTTTTTCATCTGTAGAGCAAGCAGGGTGAATGGTAACCAGGGTCAATCAAAGGGGGAGGATAACCTGTCTGACTGTTTCATTTTGTGTTCTTAATTAGAATGCCTTCATTTTAAGTCTTTTCAGCATTTGTGTACATGTTTACAGTAGAAGACTTCAAGTGTAGATAAGCTACTTATTTACAGCAGAATATTTCAGGTGTGGGTAGGCTACATATTGACCAGAAAGATCACTATGAAGAGGAGATTTGAAAGTGGGGCAATCAAGAGATGGCAAAAACAACTGAGTGAAGCAGCTAGGAGCTCAAAGCCAATAACTTAATTTCTCAAACCACTGGAAAACACACTTACCCAGCAAACAATGCTACAGATAATAAAAAATCCACAACTGCAACAGGTGATATTTCAATGCCTATACCTGAACATAAGGACAGTAATCAAGAAGATGTGCCAACAGTAACAGATACAGCAGAAGATCCTGTGTACAATCAAGCTCAACAGCAACAGGGAGATGTAGATCTTACACAGCAAGAGCAATGCATGAGTACTACAGGTTTGACTGTGACTGACACTGGAATTATTGATGAGCAATGCTGCTCAAATGCAATCTTTTCTTCAAATTAGTTTTGAAATTTCAAGTAATATTCCATGACATGCTGATAATCATGCTTTCCCTACTCATCTGCTGACACAAACTCTTCCAAATGCTGAAACCTGCACAAGAGTGTTTTTCCCATACTCCAGCATAACCAATCTCTCCACTGTGCACCCTACTTCATTTTGAACAAAAGTGCTGTAAATGCATCAGTTCTCTCTGATCAATCAGGATGGAGCATCAACAGAGGTTGGAGGAAGTTGAAAGATCGAATGCCATCACATGAGAGTTCAATGTCACACAAAGAAACTATGTTGCATGGAAATCAGCCAGTAGGGCAGCATCCCTAGTTCAGTTGAGAATTTACTCTTGACTGAACTCTTTACAGAAACTAAACTGCAAAACTTCTTGAGTGTATCCTGAATGTCATCCTTTTTCTTTCTGAACAGGGATTCGCTTTCTTTGGTTCCAGTCAACATATTGGTGATCGTGCAAATGGAAACTTTCTAGGCATAGTTGAGCTCCTCAGCAAATATGACCCACTTCTATAGAACATGTTAAATGTGTTCAAGAATTGCAAGAGTCAAAAGCTCATGCAAGTCCATTATCTCTTCAGATGCATACAAAATGAGTTTATTGCGCTATGTGGGTCATTCGTACAAACGACCATTCTTGATGGGATTTGAAATGCCAAGTATTAATCACTATTGATGCCACTCCAGATTGCTCTCAAAGGAATAGACTACTATGGTTATTCAATATGTTAAGATTGTAGACAGCTCAATTTTCAATTGAAGAAACATAAGAATGGCCCTACTGGGTCAGACCAAGCGTCCATCTAGCCCAGTATCCTGTCTTCCAACAGTCGCAAGTGCCAGGTGCCCCTGAGGGAATGAACAGAGCAGGTAATCATCAAGTGATCCATCCCCTGTCACTCATTCCCAGCTTCTGGCAAACAGGCTTGGGGCACCATTCCTGCCCATCCTGGCTAATAAGTCCATTAATGGACCTATTAATCCTCCATGAATTGATCTAGTTCTTTTTTGAACCCTGTTATGGTCTTGGCCTTCACAACATCCTCTGGCAAGAAGTTCCATAGGTTGATTATGCATTGTGTGAAGAAATACTTCCTTTTGGTTTTTTTAAACCTGCTGCCTATTTAATTTGGTGACCCCTAGTTCTTGTGTTAAGGAAATATTGTTTACTACTTTTTCTCTATACCAGTCATGATTTTATAGACCTCAATCGTATCTCCCCTTAGCCGTCTCTTTTCTAAGCTGAAAGTTCCAGTCTTATTAATCTCTCCTCCATATGGAAGCCATTCCATACCCCAATGTTTACCCTTTTCTGAACATTTTCCAATTCCAATATCCTTTTTGAGATGGGGTGACCACATCTGCACACAGTCTTCAAGATGTGGGCGTATCATGGATTTATATAGAGACAATATTATATATTCTGTCTTATCTATCACTTTCTTATTTATTCCCAGCATTCTGATCACTTTTTTGACTGCTGCACATTGAGGTGGATGTTTTCAGAGAACTATCCACAGTGACTCCAAGATCTATCTTGAGTGGTAACAGCTAACTTAGACCCCCCCCCTCTCATTTTATATGTATAGTTGAGATTATGCTTTACTTTGCATTTATCAACATTAAATTTAATATCTGCCATTTTGTTGTCCAATCACCCAGTTTTGAATCTTTGCAGTCTGCCTGGGACTTAACTATCTTGAGTAGTTTTGTATCATCTGCAAATTTTGCCACCTCACTGTTTACCCCTTTTTCCAAATCATTTATGAATGTTGAATAGGACTGGTCCCAGAACAGACTCCTTGGACACCACTATTTATCTCTCTCCACTCTGAAAACTGACCATTTATACCTACCCTTTGTTTCCTATCTTTTAACTAGTTACCAATCCATGAGAGCGCCTTGCCTCTTATCCCATGGCAGCTTACTTTGCATAAGAGCCTTTGGTGAGGGACCTTGTCAAAGGACTTCTGAAAATCTAAGTATGCTATATCTACTGGATTCCCTTGGTCTACATGCTTGTTGACTCCCTCAAAGAATTCTAGTAGATTGAGGCATGATTTCCCTTTACTAAAACCATGTTGACTCATCCTCAAGAAATTATGTTCATCTATGTCTGATAATATTATTTGATAGGTTCAACCAGTTTGCCTAGTACTGAAGTCAGGCCTGTCACTGCCGGGATCACCTCTGGAGTCCTTTTTAAAAATTGGCATCACATTAGCTATGTGACCATCTTCTAGTACAGAAGCTGATTTAAATGATAGGTTACAAACTACAGTTCTGCAATTTCACATTTGAGTTCCTTCTGAACTCTTGAGTGAATACCATCTGGTCCTGGTGACTTATTGCTGTTGAATTTATCAATTTGTTCCAAAACTTCCTCTAATGATACCTCAGTCTGGGACAGTTCCTCAGATCTGCCACGTAAAAAGAATGGCTTGGGTTTGGGAATCTCCCTCACATCCTCAGCTGTGAAGACTGATGCACAGAATTCATTTAGTTTCTCCCCAATGGCCTTATTGTCCTTGAGTGCTCCTTTAGCACCTTGATCATCCAGTGGCCCCACTGGTTGTTTAGCAGGCTTCCTGCTTCTGTTGTACCTTTTTTTAAAAGAGGTTTCTTTTGTTTGATTAGAAACTGGAAAAGAAATTGCTGCTCGAGTACTAGTAATTCTGGAGGGTTTTAAGTTAGATTTTAAATTCTGCACTAGTCAAGCCTATGACAATGGATCTAACATAGCTGGGAAGCACAAACATGTACAAGCAGAACTGCTTGAGCATAATTCAAACTGTATTTTCTCTAGCTGTGGAAACTACGCACTAAACCTTGCAGGTGTTGACTGTGCTGAATCATGCAAGGATGCAGTTACTTTGGAACTGTTCAGCAAATGTACAAGCTCTTCAATAGCAGTCCACAAAGGTGGGAAATTCTGAAGCAATATCTTCTTGTTTCACTGCATGGGATGTCCAAAACTAGATGGTCTGCACGGATTGATGGTGTTCTACCAGTTGTGAAGTATTTGAAGTTCAGTTTGAACCTGTGCAGTGAGATTGAGATTCAAGCTCATTTAAAGCCTCACTGAATTCAATCTATTGAGAAGCACATGTGCAAATTTGAATGCATTCTGATGTCATCTTTGTGGATGAAGCTCCTTACAATGATCCACCAAACTAATCTCTGGTAATTGAAGCACACAATGCGACACTTGATACTGAGAGGGATAACATTGAAAGTCTTTTCAATGATGATCAACAGATTTGTGAACAATAGGATGCAATCCTGACTGAGTCCAAATTAGTAGCACAGAATATTGGCATTTCATCTGAGTTCTCCACCAATCACAACTTACCTACTGAATCCAATGCCAAGCAGCATTATAGGGGGCGGGGGCAATGTCTTGTCATCATTGACTGTATTCAATCAGGTCTTACACATTGATTTGAGTCACTGTGACTAATTTGTACCCTTTTGGGGTTTCTTTGGCAGCTCAACAGACTAGTAGTGAAGATCTACTTTCTGCAGCTGAACAATTTCAGCAACAATACAACAAAGAAATCTCTCAATCTCAGTGACGAGGTTATCTTCCTCAAACAAATATATTCCATGAACTTTAAATTGGATTGCAAGCCAAAGGAATTGCTTCAAGAAGTACTTAAACTTGGACTCTCTGGGGTGTTTCCTAATATCACAGTTGCATTGCATATCTGTCACTTTGCCTGCATCAGTGGCTTCAGGTGAACGTACCTTCAATGTGTTGAAGCAGGTAGAGAACTATCACCACTGAACTATGGGACGAGCATTTGAATGGGCTTGCCATGCTTAATATCAGCTGTGACATTGCACAAAAGCTAGATCCCCCCCTCGCCCATTAGTGCATTTGCACAGACTAGAAAATGATTTATTAAATAAAAATTTTTCAAATTATCTCTTTTTTTTTTTTGGTACCTTATTTTGTTTTCATGTGTCATTTTTATTATGGCTAGGGGCCTCAAAAGCTGCTAGTGGCCCAGGCCTCTCGGGACCTCTGAGAGGGCCTGATGTTTAACTTACATAATTTAGAATAGAACCATCATACTTAGCAATTTTTGTCCACTGGCCAGAACAGATCTCTTTGGAGAAGATAATTGAGAAAGCTGTGGCAAGGCAATTTTGGTGTCAGCCAGAGCCCTCAGGTTTCCTTGGTGCATTTCAGTTGTGCTATCACGCAGATACTACATGTTTCTTAATTGCTGCTAACAAGCAATAATCAAGTATATTTTGATACCATTAAACAAGGTTTTTAACATGCTTGCATTTCCTGCCTCTGCAAATGGTAATGCTCGAAGTGGACTCTTTTTTTTTTTTTTTTTCCCCTCTCCAGCAGATTACAAAAGATGGTTCCATGCAATTGCTTGTTGGCTTCCATTTATTTTGTTACCCCACATATATGCCTGTCTGTTGGGGGAGACAGTGAGATGATGTGGGCTGCAATCCATAAGAGCGATAATTCATTAGTATTAAAATGATTAAGAATGATATAAATTCCACCCACCATTACCTTTCCTATTAATACTCTGTACTTACTACCAGTAGTAATATTTTGCTTCTCAATAGTCGCCATTGCTTTAAGGAATATTGCAGAAGATGGTTATCAGGCTGCTCTTTTATTGTTCAAATTTTTTTATGCAGGCAGTTAAAGTCTGTCCTGAGATGTGCGCTATAGGAGGGAAATTTCAGGCTGAAAGTAAGGTCATTGAAGGTACTTCTGTGTCTTAATAGTCTTTGATAAGCATGATTTACTAGCAGCACAACTTATATTCAAGCAGTTTCTGGAAAATTATATTTTCCAATCTTCACATATGTCATCCCTATATTCTATATTACTTCACACCTTTTAGAAATTTAAGGATGTTTCAACACTTTAATGCATATGAAAAACAAATTGTATTGCTTCTGAAGGCAATATGAGGCTGAGGTCACTCACTCGGTTGAGTGTTGCTGGAGTGCTACAGCACTTGTACCACAAATAACATGAGGGTACCCTTTCATCTAATCTTCTGGCTTTCAATTTTTTGAATAGCAACAGTATGAATATTTTGTTTTATTTACTTTTTACTACCCTCTACTTCGCTGGATCACAAGGTTTTACAAACCCCATGCTAATACTGTACCGTTAGGATTCCAGTCTAGCCACAAAGTCTGCATTTGTTTAAAATGCATTAAATAGTAACTCTAGCCTCCATGGAGCAAAGAACTCTGCAACTGACACCAATTATGGAAAGGATACAGATATTTAGAAAATGCCAGTAATGAAAAACAAGATGGGATTCCATATCTACTGTGTGGAAAATTATAGCATTGTATAAAAACAAATATTGCTACAGGTATATAGAGTATCTACTTCTCTCTAGATAGCATTAAGAAATTAAATTGGCAGATTTGCACAGATTATTAGGAGAAAGGAGGAAATGTTAATACATTTTTAAGAATTAAGCCAACTTTCTTACTCTAGGCATAGTTATTGACTGGGTCAATATTGGAATGAAATAGTTCTCAGATTTCACCAAGAACTAAATCTGTCCTCATTTCCTATGTGCAGAGTTCTAGATCAGAACCAACAGGGAAGTTGAAAGACCAAGTTTAAATGGGTGTTCCACTCTGTCAGATTAAAAAGTCTTAGTCTTTGAAGAATAAAAATCAACTATTGAGCTCAAAATCAGATATCGTATTTGACCCATAGCCCTACAAAGAGGGGGTTATTCCCCCTACAACTTGTTCTTGTTCTCATCTGCACTGAATAGGCAGTTTAGAGAATGTACTTTACAATGTTTTTTAGAAACACAAATTCAGAAGTTGTAACACTTCTGCGTATTTTACTACAAAAGTTTAGCACTCAGACAGCTTAGTCTTCTCAGAATTTTCAGAAAATGGATCATCAATTGCTGTAGTATGTTGAAAGTTCTACTTCACTCACTAGAACCCACAGTTGGAATGAAGAGCATAAAGCTCTCATCCCTAAGGCAGTACTGTCATGTGATTTGATCAATAATAATATCCTATCTCCACATCCTCCCTGTTATCTACCACCTTCATTGACTCCCTATCCAAGTCAAAGACTTATTGAACTTTGTCATGGTGTCCAAAACTTCATTTACTTTCTCTGCTCTGTGGTCTTGGCTCTGGTCTGGCTCAGGTAAGCTGAGCTTGTTGTAGCACCAGATGTGAGAGGCAACAAGGTCTTTGTGCCTCCTGGACTATGGAGATGTAAGCTAGAGCAGTCTTGGCCAGAGCTGCTTGGAAAACAATTTCCATTACACAAGAAACTCTGACATTTTGAAATTTGTTTTAATTCTGAATCCGACAAAGGTCAATGTTTAATTTTTCAAAAATTTCTGGCAAAGTTAATTCTCAAATTTCAATTTGGAAACATTGCACCATTTCATTTTGATAGTGTTAGTGATTCATTTAAAACATGTATATAATACAAAAGTCAAAATTTAAATAAAATAAAGCTGAAACACTCATTTTTTTTACCTTTTCAAAATGAAATGTTTCAACACTATTGATATGAGAAAGTTGAAATGTCTTGACTTTCCCCTCCCAAAAATGTTGAGTTTGCACATTTCCAGAACCTTTTTGGATCTGCTCTGCTCTTGGCTCCACCCACAGCAGCAGAGCTGGCTGGGTGTTCTGGAGACAAAAGCTGTACTTAGAGCAGTGCAGCTGCATTCTGCCTCTTTCTCTGGGCTGAGCCTACTGGCTCAGTCTAGCCCTAATAAACAGTGATTTAAAGCTGTAATTTGGTATGTTGTTGCTCTAAACATCCTATAATCAGACCTATATATATTTTTAACCATTTGAGGTATAGGACTGGTTCCCTCAGCTAGTATAAAATAATGCATCCCCATTGACTTCAATACAGCTACTTTGATTAACCCTGAGAGCCTAGCCTATATCATTTACAACCACTGTACATTCCAATAAACCACTAAGCATAATAGAGATGATTAGTTTCTCCAAAGCATATATCTTCCTGGAACCCAATTACATTCTTCTAGTATAAATTCAGGACACTGTACCTTGCATATTTCAAACCAGTGTATATTCAACCCAACCAAAGCTATGCATTACTGGTTGATTTCTTTAGTCTTATATTGCCTCTCAGAGCCATGCATTATTGTGATTCCATCTATAAAGTGTTGGTCTATAGCACAAAAGGAGAAGGAATGGAATGGAGAAGGAATACAGTATTAGAGCTGACAAATGCAAGTACACTCGCAGAATAATTTTATTTGTCATTTTTAAGACATGCCTATGACTCATTGTAGAATCATGTGCTATAGAAAAACATTCACAAATCTTACTGAATGAGTCATTAACTCCTTCCCAACCACTTGCCCATTCTGAAGTCAATGATCACCACCACCAAAAACAAGATGCGTGCAGAGGTGAACTTCTATGTGTGATAAAAGGAGTCTCAGTACCATGCAGGCAGCTATCTTCTCTATCCTCTGAACCCTATAAAGCACAGTAAAGACATGTTAATCTTAGGGTATATACCCTACACAATTCTCTATATGCCCAAGCTATGCCTCCCTCATCTACGCTGCTCCCACCAGAGCAGTGGAACTACACCTACCATATACACCACCACACATGTAGACAAGGTTTTAAGTACTTAAGTTCCTGGTTTAAAACTGATAGTTTACCCCTATTTCCTACCTGAAAAGCTAAAAATCTGATTCTAGACCTGATGCAATTTCTGAGAGCAAACTTTGGGAAGAAGATAAAAGGAACAATGCGAATAACAGTAAATAGGTTTGCAGAGTTACTCAGGTTTGCTATATGCTTGTTCTGGTGCTTCCCATAAGTAAAAATATAGATGTGCAAAATACAATTTAGACCCATTATTAATGAAAGCAAGCAAATTTTGAAAACTCATGCTTACAATAGGATTATTACAGTGAATTTGTTCTGTCAATGTTATTTCAGCTCCAATGCTTGGTACAACTGCAATTCCTGACCAATGGCAATCTGAACCCTCTAATTACACTCTGTCCATTGAGAGTGCATTCCATTTGAAGATTGCACAGGGGCTGGCATGCTACATTTTGCAACACTAGCAAAAACAGTGGCTCTATTATCTAAATAAAAATATTTAAGATTAACTCAGGATGGCATGGAATAACCTGTCATGTGACATGAGCAATGTCATCATTAACCTCTAAGGTCATGTTAGCCTATTATTGAAGTGTCAGAAAACACTGCGATTAGATTAGACAAACTATTACCTCATTATTGAATGAACAAACCTCAGCCGTATTTGAGTTACTTTTACATGCATTTATGTCCTTATCTATTTTTTTCTGATACCTACTGCAGAAATAGATGTATGAAATGTTTTAAAAAAATGAGATTGGCTTTGCTGTTTGAACTATCAAACCTTCTATTTTTGTGCAGGACATACTATAAAAATTAAATGTTTGCATTGCACTAAAATGGAATGCAAGGAAGAGAGTGCAGTATGTTTATTGGCTTTAACCTGGAATTAAATTACTGTCTCAAAAAAATCATGCCATAAATTATAAACATTTTATTCCTTTCTTTTACTGCAGAGGTTGAATGCTTAAATTAAGTCCTCTAACATATAAATTCCTATCTTGTTTCAGGGTAAATGTTCAGTGCAGCATGCTAGAAATTAGATGCCCAAATCCTAGTATAAGAAGTTGCCCTCCTAATTCCCAATAAATCATTTATATTAGAGTATAAATGTTTAATACTAATAGAATTGCATCTAGCAGGGCAACCAGTTTTGATATATTTTCTGATTTATATATGGCTGCTATACTTAAGTTAGCATAATGAATACTCTTTGAGCATTCTTGTCTTGACAAGCTTCCATTCCTCAGAGTTATTAGCCATCTAAATAAAACCACCTGCTGATAACAAAGATAAGAGAATAGGAAATTCTTGTCAGGGCAACCAGAAAGGAAATATATAGGTTCAGGTTACCATAATCCATAAATATCTGTCTCTGTATAGAGTAAAAGCCTCTAAGTCTATTGAATTCAATGGGAATCTTTACACCAAGATCAAGGAGCTTTGGATCAGGCCCTAACTAATCAGAAGATGCCATTAGCGAAAGCTTTTCTTCCGGGTTTGCCAACATCAAGTGCTTCCTGGTAAATTTAACATAATTCATGTGCTAAGCAAACGAATGGATTTTTCAAAGAATTGCAGGCTTTGCTACTGAAGCATTAGCAGTCACCAAAATCAGATGCGGGGATAGCCTCAGGCTAAGACTGGGATTTTTCCCCCTTTTTTTGCCTTCTCAAATATATAGGATTTATAGTACTCACTCACACCAATGTCCTATATCATCTAGTGTCCTCACGCTGTCCTATGTAGTCCAGTACCACGGGTTTCAGGGGGAAGTAAAATAAACCCCATAATAGGCAATTATAGAACAACATGCCCACAGGGAAAGGGTTTTTTTTCCCTAACCCCTATCAGTTCAAAGTTAGCATATTCCCTGAAGCACAAATACACAACTGCCCCTTCCTGTTTTATCCATGGGGTTTTATCAGTTGCTTATTAAATTGAGGAAACAAACATTTTATAACCTTTTCTCTCTCTCTCTCTGTTGGGGGGGGGGGGGGCTCTATTACTTCCAATAAAGCCCAAGTTCAGAAATCTGGTCTTTCTAGCTCCCCTGTTGAGACTGCAGTGAAGTATTGCACTCTGCTAGTTCCTGTAAGGCAGTCACTGCTCTCTTCCCCCTCTGGGGAGACCACGCCCCCTCACTACAATGTTTCTGGAGTAACTCAGTTCAGGGAGAAATTAGCCAACCGTTAATCACTCTGTCCTGCAGCCAGGGAGAGCAATACAGCAGTCTAGGGGGATCAGCTCCCTGGCAGGACAGTCAGCCAAACCATCGGGCATCTAGATCAGGCAAATGACACACCAATGCAGGCTTCTTGGTCTGCAGGCGGGGTGGCAGAGGGTAGGGGGATGCAGGCCCACTCACTCCACTTCATCCCAGCCCAGGGTTCTAACAGTGGCGGAGTGGCCCGCCACTGGGTCAGTAGGGAAATCCATTCGAAATACGCTAGCTGGCTTGCAGTTAGTAACACAGCTGCACCTTATTTGGCTTCCCTGGGCTCTTTCCTACACTCCCAGTCAGGGGGTTCTGGGGTTGTTGCTCGCTGGGGTAAACAGCTAGTGGCAGCCCTAACAGCTCCTTAGTGTTCCCAGTGTCTGGGAGCTCTGGCAGTCCCTCTGGGTCTCTGGCACTGTAGTGGCATCCGTTGGGTCTGGGCTCAGGCAGCACGGGGAGCAGAGGGGAGGAAGACATCCTGCTCCTCTGGCAGCTCTCCTTCAAGTGAGCTGGAGGGTCTGCCTTTTATATTTCCCGTTCCTGTCCCAGCTCTCTGCCTCTGGTGTGGCAGCTGCAGGTGTCCTGGCTCTGCCCACCAGGGGGAAATTGCAGCTCTCTCCCTTCCATCACGTTGGGAGGCCATACCCCCTTGCTACAGTTCCCCTACAAGTTTTGAAATGGAACATGAGGTGCACAGCGAGATGGAGACCCAGCACTGAAGCAATAACAGAATACATCTCTGTTTTCCATTTTAATTAACACTGATCTTCAAAAAATTCAAAACAAAGTATATAGATCTTATTTCACAGTTATTCCATTCTTATGTTTGGCATGGGGATGGAAGAGGAAGCAAAGGTGTCTTCAGTCACCTTTGCCATCGCCATATTCAGGGCACAGGCCAGCCTGGCCTACAGTGTAAGTTAGAGCAGCCTCCAGGCTGCTCAAATGTATGTTCTGCTTCTTATGGGTCCTGAGCAGCACAGAATAGCTATAGTGCACTACATTCTGGCCACACCCCTCACACACTCTTGACACACTCCTGATCTTCCCCCTTTCAGAACTAGACAAATATAGAGCCTTTACTCCAGTTCCACGCCAGTCACAGAGCCCCAGTGGACATTCTCAGGGGCTGTTTTCTCACACTTAAAGTCCCTTGATGCTGCCAGAGCAGCATAAAATGGGCTTTACATAACTGAGTATCAGACCCATACATTTTTAAATGTTCTTCTTTGAGGCGAGTGCAATGTGTGTCTTACTTTCTGTATCATTTTGTTAGCACTCTGCAAATCACTCCTCCAGCCCATGGGTCAAGAATACGCAGCTACAGTTCTGTAACAGCTAGTGATCTTATTTTACTTAATTTCTACTTACGGTAATGTTTTCCTATGCATTTTATTCTTTCCCCATGTGGTATCAATATTTTATTACTAAATAATTGGCAGCCCTAAATGTAAGTTGTTGGTTTTCTAAAAATTCTTAATTTGGAATTTTGTTTCCTAAACTTCCCCAGGGCTCTGATATTTCAAATGTTTCCTCTAAAATAAAGGCACTCTGCTCTTTGGTCAGTGTGAAGTGTATCCTACCACTTCCTGTGCTGAATATTAGGGAAACTTACTCTTTGAAACACAGAGTCAGGCTCTGGTCATATTTCTAACTTTTGACCTACCCATCTATCAGTGCTAAGGAAATTAAAACTCACACAGAGGTATCAGTTGTTGCAAAATCAGAGCAGGTACACATAATTACATGATGCAGGATATAATGTACCATGTATTCTTTGCTTAGCTCAATTCCGAAATACTGCATAGAATCTGCAGCCTAGAAGGCATGGCCTTATTCCACTCAGTCTTTCAGTCCCAAAAGCAGGCAGCAGACACAGAAATCAGACCCATTAGCTGCCCTAATAGTGCCACTGGAGCAGAGATAAGATGCCTGAAACCAAATCATGTTTACTGATTTTTGGAAAGAATTTTACATAATCAAAAGTTCTATTAGGCTGGATTTCTGAAAATACATCCTTGGCTACTAATCACAGATTATGATTCCCCAAACACAAAACTTCATTAAGGCATAATTAATGCTATAAATGCATGACAACTACTTCAGAAAATGTCATTAAAATTAGAGATTGGTCAAAATGGAACACTCAAATACAGTGGTGCATGGAATGGTATAGTTAGATGGAATCATTCATTTATTCATTAAATCTGGCCTGGGTTAGAGCCTCAGCTGGTTTAAAGCACAGATGTCTGGGTAACGCGAAGGAAACTGAATCTGGTCAGAACTGGCCAAGTGAGATTTTGACCAATGGGAGAAATCTCATAGATTGGCATAAAGCTGGCAGAGCCAACTCCTGCTCCAGCTGTCCCCATACCTTATTGTAGGGGTCTAAAGTGAGGAGAGAAAAGAAGGGGACAGCCCCTCGGCTGCTATAACATGCTGGGACCAATGTTGGAGCAGCTGCAGTTTTAGAATCAGAAAGCCACTGAGCACAGGACAGAATCCGGTCCACTGTTGTTAGCTGGGAAAAGATTGGTTTGTTTTATTATCCTTGCCTGTCTTTACTGTTAAACGTACAGGTTTGTTTGCTATACCTGTATAACTGTAGTTACTTTCCTTGTTTTGGTCACTAACTGACAAAAACAATTGGAATGAAAAAGAAAAGTTCTGGGAAGAAAATGTGAGCCTGTGATACATAGCTAGTCTTCTAGGTTTGTTAGCAAGAAGAGGGAGAAAAGGCTCTGCTTATTTTTATTTTGTAGTCACAACAGCTATTCAGTATTCTTGGGAGCCACACTGCTCAAAGCCCAACAGTACTCATCAAAGGCAGTGGGTGAAAAGTTCAGAGTTTAAAAATTAATCACAGAATTGTAAATTTTTCAGGATTCTGAATTAAAAATGTCCAGCAAAATGAAAATTATACTCAGGATCAGTCATGTTAATGGCACAAATTGACTCAAATAGGGTCATATTGTCAAGTTCTTTATAAAAGCTGTATTTTGACACTGAGAAAATGTAACCATACTACACTGCAATATAAATAATATACAGAATTAAATTCATGTACTATAGAGGATTTTGTCTTTAAAACATAAGCCATAATTAGTTCAAATATTAACCTCTCACTAGTAAAAACTATGGGGGGAATATTGTCAAAACTCACATTGATTTGAATGGGGCCATCAATTCATCTCAAAAGCCCCAGTTCTGCACTTGTGCTTTATTTGAAGCATGTGAGTTGTTCTATTACTTTGCAGGACTGGGGCATAAACTTTTCCACCCGTTTATCTTTAAACTGACAGAAATGATTAACAATATCTATATCTGACTTCTCTGTCCCTGTCCTCAAAGGAAACCTGCACACCTTCAAAAGATGAGCCTGGGAACTTAACTCATAACTCTGGTCTTAACAAGGACAGTGGTTTTATGGCTCATTGCAACAATTTGCAACACACCCTACTGCCTGCTATCCCTCAATTGCCCACTTCATTTAAAGTGATCTCCTACAGCATTTGTGAACCCCTTAAGCTTAACAATCTGTCCCAACTTGTATTTAGCTTACACACTCTAGTTACCTTCCCCAGACATGAGGAAAACCTCTGTGAAGCTCAAAAGTTTGTCCCTTCCACCAACAGAAGTTGGTCCAATAAATGATATTACTTCACCTACCTTGTCTCTCTCAGATCCTGATACCAACATAGCTACAACAACACTGCAGATAAATTATTAAGTCAACTTCATTATAGCTGTGTGTATATGTAGCCAAGACTTAGTAGTGTTTACTATTACACTCACATAAA
The DNA here is from genome assembly GCF_015237465.2 of Chelonia mydas. Taxonomy (NCBI): domain Eukaryota; kingdom Metazoa; phylum Chordata; order Testudines; family Cheloniidae; genus Chelonia; species Chelonia mydas. The sequence goes on from NC_057852.1 coordinate 109,941,731, forward strand.
ACCACTTCATATTACTAACTTCATTTTTTGGACGGGGAAACTGAAGCACAGAGAGAAGAAATGACTTGCAGAATATTACACAGCAAATCTGTGGCAGAGATAAAAAGAGAATCCAGCTTTCTTGTTTTTTCAGGTGTCTGCCTTAACCATAAGCCTAATCCATACTGACTGGAAGGTCTGGTCCCTTCAGTGTACAATAGGCATGTTTTGGTTGACATTTTATTCTAGTAAATATAAGAATATAAATAAATGAAGGTTCGACCTGTCAAAATACACCATGACTTACAAAAGTGTTCAAGAAACAACAAAAAGCACAACATGATGAGAAAGTGGCTTGAGTCATAAAGCCACTGTGGTTCTGTCTGAATCTGAGCTTCAGGTGTGTTTGGATTCAGGGTTTCTGTTCACCTTTGAAAGATAGGCTGATTCTACAGTGAGAAGCAAGAAAGAGTGGCAATGTAGTAACAATAAGCCACTATTGATGTGACCCTGTGCGGGCTCCTAACCTTTCATCTGCATTTGTATGTAGTTATTCTTTGAAATCTTGTCCAGGCATTTCCTATTTACTCAGTGCTCTTAAGGGCCTGAGTCAAAGCCCAATGGCCTTGAAGCCCATTGAAGCATACATGCTTAAAGTTAGGCACATGCAAAAGAGACAGGACAGTGAGAAGTTAGGGGGATGGAGAGTAACACAGTATGGTAAATGAAGGCATTAGGGGCCTGAGTAGCCAACAGGGAAGCCCATGGTTTTGCATTTACCTATCTGGTTGCATTTTACCCTCAAATGCTCACACACACCTTGGGGGCAGGCAGTTTCCACCTGAAGGTCAAAAAATGGGAGCTAAATTTGAAAAAAATATAATTTTATACTTTTAATATTTTATATATAAAATCTCATTATTTTCAAGCCTTTCTCATGATTTGGGGGGCTGAAGATAGACTGAAGATAGACAATATATAATTATGCTATTTGTTAAATGATGCTCCTGGCTTTTTTCCCCCCTGTCCAAATATGTAAAATTGGTTAAATAATCAATATCTAATCAAATAATATTTTTCAGAAATCATTTTTAATTTTGATCTAGTGGAATGAGCATAGGTCTAAGAACCAGGACGTTCTGAGTTCTTATCCAAGCTCTATTTTTGTACTTTGTGGCGTGTTGAAAGGATCAGTTAATTAACATTTGTAGATTTGTAAATACAGTGTTACTGTTTCATTAGAGTTGGTTCCAGAATTGTTTAATATTGGTGCCATATCTTATAGATTTCAAGTTTCCGTTTATTATTTGTATTACAGTAATACCTGAGAGGCTCCAGCTGGGGCCTGATTTTGTCAGGCACTGAACATACACATAGTAAAGGACAATCCCTCCCAAGAAGAATTTGCCATTGAAAATGAAGAGACAGAAAAAGGAAGGAAGGGGCAACAGAGATACAGAGAAGTGAAGTGACTTGTCCACAATCACACAGTACATATGAGGTAGACCCAGGTCTCCTGACTCCCAGTCCAGTGACTTATCAATTGGATCCATTATGATAGTTCTTTTTTTCCCCCCCACATAAAGAAAATGGCATGGAGGAGTTCTGTGCCCCCACCAATTATTGGGGAGGGGGGTGCCTCTGCTTGACCTTGTGCATGCCCCTAATGATCCCTGTCTGCCTCTGCTCCCCTCCTCTACCCCAGGCTTAGCCCATCCTAACGTTATGAGCAGCACTGTTATTTATTTGATTTGTATATTACAATCATATACTACACAACAACAACTTTTCTTAACACTTTTAATCATCTCCTGTTTCTTTGCTCTAGCCATCTGGTCCAACAAGAGTTGGTGCCATAGTCAAGTGCAAGCATTTGTTGCATGACTTGCATCCTGGCATTTCAGTGCCAACTTAATAGCAGTTTTTAAGGATAACTAATACTACTTTCAACCATTTCACCAGTCCCTCCCCAATATCTGTTTGCAATCCTATGCTAAAGAAGATTAACAGCATGATGGATTCTAGTGAAGATGTAGTGATCTTCCAACAATCTATATTTCAGGTCACTGCAAAGGCCATGGAGAAGAAGCATTACTGACATTTGCTGAATGATCTGAGGCTGAGTGTGTCTCAGTCTAGATTATAATTTATTGCACTCCATCTGTCAATAGAAGTGACAAATTACTACAGCTGGGGAGGCTCACTCCTTTCTCAACAAGCAGTATATAAAAGAGGCCATTGTATGTTCATCCATCTTTATTTCAACATCTCAAACTTACTATAATTGTAATTAATTTTGTAGCTTTGAAAATAAAATTTAAAAAATTGATTTCAGTCTAAAGAAAAATGGATTTCATTTTATGGCCTTCACTGGGTCTCTTTTGGACTGACCTCAATATAAAAAGAGGCAATGCCATTTCAGCCCTTTAACATGCTATCTGCTCCTTCTTATTCTGGTAGAGACATCAAAATATTGACTTTACACAAGCCCATAGCAGTTTTGAGTTTGCATACAAGCAGTTCCTGAGATGTATCTATAATGATGAATCAAGATCATAATTTGTTCTCTAATGAGAGGGGTTTTTTAATACTTCTATAAAAATTAATTGTGATAGATCTGCATGGAGCAATCATGTCAGCTATGGGTGATCTGGATTTTGATGTAGGACTAATACTATACAGACGTCAGTGGCAGCTCATTCCCCTCACCAAGACAAGAGGATAAATGGATTACAAAATTCTCAAAGTGCATACCATGAAAAGAAAACATCTGTAGATTTTTGGATCTGATCCTAAGAAGTGCTGTGAGGTTCCAGTAAAGTGCTGGTCACCTCTAATTTCTATTGACTGCCATAGGAGTTAAGGGCACTCGGCACTTCCCTGGAGTTGTAGAATTTGGATCTTTGGTCTACAAATAATGAATATAATTCTATATAGGACTATACTTTCATAAAATATCAACAGATTCCCAGACAGAAAGCTGACCTTGAGTTTAAACAACATTTATCACTTGCTTCACACTTGAATTAAATAACTTACCTAATGACCATACACAAAATACTTGCTTCCCAACAGTCTACAAAGTTCCTTAATCTTAAATAATGTGTATCTCCTCTTTAGACATCTGTAAAAATTATTGCTGCATGTTTGTTAATTATTTTATGAGTTATATTGCCCTGTCTAGTGCCAATGCCAAAATACCTAAGAGGGTAATGTAATTGTGAATTCTCTGTCCCAATGTATCATTTAGGAAGATGGCTTAAGCCACTCCTCTTCTTAACACCTCCTCTCTAAGCATTTACTTAAGGGAATATACATAATTTCATTTTGGTGATGTTTGAAACCCAAAGCCTGGCAGGTTAGGATTGAAAAAGGGAACCAACATTTGGGGGGTCTACATTTTCAAAGTTACTTATGAACAATTGTGATCATTTGTTTCTATAGCTGACCAAATAAGTGCCTGCCTGAAAATGTGTGCACTTCATTATGATTACACATAACATTGTGGTAACTGGGCATCGATTTATGCACATTCAACTATAACAATTTGACACAGGATGTTTACCCAACCATCTCCAAACCAATTGTCTGCACAGCTGCACTGAAATCTCACTCGCTTAGCCTTTCTTGTCAGTTTTCTCTAATTCCTACTTGCTCTCATTGCGGAAATATGATGTCAATAGCCTTTCTCATGGGCATTTCCACTTCCATTTTGGCATGAACTAGGAAGTGTAGCATTGCACTACAATTAACTGTATATTAAATCAATTTATCCAGAATATTTTTAACCTCAAAATCAGCTACATTGAATTTTGGTTCAAGTTTCGTGCAAAAGTTTTGAGATAGTTTTCACTTCATCCAAACTAGTTCATAAATTCTTATTTTTCATGTCAATAAAAGGACTTTGGCACCTCCTGAAGCCAAAGGTAAACTCCAGAGCCATTACCTAGACAACCTTTCCAAATGTATTATCAGAATCTATTTTTATTGTAATATGTAACAACTGGACAACTGCTATAAAAATAACTATCAAACATACCAAGGGCCCAACTCATTATTGTCCTGCAACCTGTGTAGTCATCTCACCAGTGTTAATTGGGTGTAACACACTGTCATTCTGATTTGTCAGCATTTTACACCCACATTGCATGGGTATAAATGTGCAGGGCAACAGCAAATCAATCCCAAATCGATTCCATGCAATTCTGAACATCCACAAGTCTCATTGAAATTAATGGGAGCTGAGAGCATTCTGCATCTTGCAGGATCTTAATGCAAAAACATTCTACTTGATGAAGCAAAGCCAGACCTCTACACCAGGATGTCAAGGGTGGTTTGTCTGAGCCCAAGTCTGCTTTTTTTCTCTTTGTGTAAACACTTTCTTCAAGCAGAAAATGAAATAACCATTGATCCAAAGCATCTGAAAATGACATTTAGTGAAGAAAGCTGTGAGAGGCACTTACTGTGTTTTGGGTTTTTTTTTAATAAATTATAAGGCCAGAAGGGACCATTCTAATCATCTAGTCTCACCTCCTATATAAAACAGTCCCTGAATTAATTCCTGGTTGAACTAAAGCATATCTTTTAGAAAAACTTTCCAATTGTGATTTTAAAATTTCCAGTGATGGAGAATCCACTGTGTCCCTTGGTAAATCTTAATTTCCCCTCACTACTAAAAATGTGCACCTTATTTCTAGTCTGAATTTGTCTACCTTCAATTTCCTGCCACTGGATCTTGTTATATCTTTGTTAGATTGAAGAGCCCTCTTCTCTTAAATTTCTCTTCCTCATCTGGGTACTTATAGACTATGATTAAATCACCTCTTACCTTTCTCTTTGTCAAACTAAACAGATTGTGTTCCTTAAGTATTTTGCTATAAGGCATGTTTTCCAATCCTTTAATCATTCTCATGGCTCTTCTCTGAACCCTCTCTGATTTATCAACATCATTCTTGAATCATAGGCACCAGAACCGGCCACAATATTCCAATAGCAGTCACACTATTGCCAAATACAGAGGTAATATAACCACCCTCCTCCTACTCAATATTCCCCTGTTTCTAGAGTGAAGGATCACATTTGACCTTTTGGCTACAATGTTGCATGGAGTGCTCTCATTCATCTAATTAGCTGACTCCTAAGTCCTTTTCAGAGTCATTGCATCCCAAGATAGAGACTCCCATCCTATAATTATGGCCTATAGTCTTTGTTCCTAGATATATGACTTTACAGTTGACTGTATTAAAATTAATAGTTTGCTTGTATATATTTTATAATGCAATCCAGCTCACTCTGTATCAATGATCCCATCCTGTTCATTTTTTACCACTTTGCTGTTCTTTGCACTTCATTATGAGTAATGATTTTTTGCTTTCTTTCAGGTCGTTGATGAAAAATATTAAATAGCATAGGGCCAAGAACTGATCCCTGATGGACCAACTAGAAACAAACCTGTTTAATAATGATTCCCCATTTACAATTATCCTGTCAGTTAGCCGGTTTTTAATTCATGCCGTGTTAATTTTGTAACATTCTAATTGAACAATGTTGAGCAACTTGGCCTCTTAAAAAAAAATAGGCCTTCAGGCCTTGGCCTTCAGTTACTCCCGTGCAATCATATTATTAATGAGGGCAGAATTTCTCTTTGTCCTTAGTTATTCTTTTCTTACAATTCATTATTGCTGATGTGTTCATTACCTCAATAATAATGTCTTGCAACCTATAAAATAGTTTGTAAACAACTTTTTAAATTTTATGAGTCACAAAAGAGCAACCAGATAAAGTCATTTAAAAGTAGGGGCTAAGCAATCCTCTTCAAATCTTGGGAGGTGCTGATCAAATAAAAATTTCCCAGTCGTTTAAAAAATTTGGCTCCTTTAAACTCTAATGGCTCTCTTTAGGGGAAAAAATGCTCTACAGCTGCAAAGAGTCAACTTTTGGTTCTCCTGTATCAGGATTTAAGTTTCCTGGGGGATTGCATGAGCTTCATCCCATTCAGCCTGCTGTGGGAGACACCCGTGGATCTGAGGGGGGGGGAAATACACTTCTGAGGTCAGGGCAAGCTTGGTGCTAAACAGCATGGCCAGGTGCTGAAGCCAAATCCATGACCTTCCATGGCACAAGGGCTTTAAAACTCAAAACGGAGGTGGATTCCAAAGAAATTATGTCCAACTATTCCTCCTTTTCCACCCCTTCAGCTCTCTCTTTGGCAAGCATCCATGTTAGGTACACATGTGAAACTTGCTTTTCATTTGGAATATGAAGATTTATAACCTTGCAAACTGATGCCAATTTCAAACCTGTTAGGATTTGCTTTTCATTCTGCTGAGCATACATTTAAGGGTAAAATTCACACCATCCACATGGGCCCTGACACAAAGCCCAGTGAAGTCAATGGGCAACATTCCAAGGACATCACTGGGCTTTGGATCACACCCATAAAGCCTGAGTAATGAGGCTTTATGTGGGGCAAGTTCATGGGCTTGAATAGCAGCCACAGTCCCTCTGTGTCATTGGACTTCTGGGTTTCATTGTCTTTCTACTATCTTACCCCTTCTGTAGCAGAGAGGATATAGAAGGTCATCTGCAAAGCTATTCTACCCATATCTCTCCTTTGCAAAGCCCCTCTGTAGTGCATAAGTAATACTGAGGATCTTGCACTACGTTTGAGTTGAAAATGAGTTTAAAAAAGAATAGGCCAGGGTTGTGTTTTGATCATACAAAGTTCAGTTTCTCTTTCAGAAAGCATTTTATTTATTTGCAGTCAGTCCTTGCAATTATCTGAATACAATCAGACCCTGGCATTGACATGGAGTCACTACTGACTTCAATGACCCACCTTCATGGAGTTAACTTCAGGATCAGGGCCTTGGAGGGTAAGATATTTAGGGTTGAGAACTTAGCTTCTTAATTGACTGTAAAGAGTCATGTATATCAATGACACTGTATTAAGAATAATAAAAAATAGTTTGTTCCTCCCTCTGCTGTGTCCTTATTCAAGTGTTTGCATGCACTGTACTTGTGAGGACACCGTGATGGCCAGGACTGCATGTATGTATTTATTTTAAACAGGTAGGTAGGTAGAAAGAAAGCAATGGTAGTAATTTAGAAAAGCAAAGTAGGTACCTAAAATATTTGCCCCAGCACAGAATGAATTCCCTGCACACCTATCTTGTGAAAAAGTCTCACCTGATAACCCAAGAGAAGGATTCTACTGCTTTATATAGAAGTGCTGTTAATACATCAAAAACTAGTGCCACATTGGTTTTCTATATATTGGTTAGTCACCTGCCCCTTTGAGAGGCATAATGTCAAAGCCGAAGCTTTTCATGCCCTTCTCTTTAAATACGGAGGTCACTTCACCCCCATTAGCAGATGTGTTTAAACCAGATGGATGTGCAAAACAAAGATTAAGGTGCCTGTGTTTATTGTATCTATGAAGGGAGGGAAACGTCAGAGGGATAAGTAGGTACTAAAATCCAGGTTTAGGCACCCAAATAGAAGAGCCCAAATTTTTAAATATGCTGAGCACTTGTAGTTCTTCCTGCTGACTTCAATGGGATTCTGCCTTTCACAACATTTGACACCAGTGGGAGCTGTGGGGTGCCCAGCACATTTGAAAATCAGCCCACATTTATTTAGGTGCCTAGCTCTGGGTTTAAGTGCTTAGCACTAAGCACCCAGATTAGGAACTATCAAGATCAACTTTACTGTCCCTGTGTATTTTATTTTACCCATCTAGATAAGGTGGATAATGCTTAATCTATCCAATATGGGTGTTATGAGACTTAATTCGGGATTCCGGTAGCATAATGACATACACCATAAAAGCCCAAGTTTTATATATATACATATATTACACACAAACACACACACACACAAAGCCTGGGAGACTTTTGGCTAGGAAATGTGATAGAAATGCAAATTATCAATTCATGCAAATGACAAAGTCCTGAGCCTACATATTAAGGACTGTTTCTAAAGCCATATTTGTTTCTCATGAAGTTTGTGTCCTCTGTTCAACCCAGTCAGGAGAATGTAATGGAGTAAGGAAACAATGATTACATGAAACTAATGTGGAGATGAATTTAGCAGAGCTGCTTCAACTATTCAAGCTGCTCATCTGTTTTGAAGGACATAAAATGTAGTTAAAGTGTCATCATTTTGTGGTCGCTCAATTATGACAAATCCCGCACTGGCTTATGTGATGTTAAAGCTTAGATGTTAAAGTCAGGATGTGACATGATGTGAGCAACCTAAGACATAGCTGAGATATAAAGAGATAATATATTTGGGTGGCACATTTTTATTCACTGTCACTTATTTACTTAATGTATTTCCCACCTCTCCCACTTCCCAACCAAAAATTCCTCTCTGGGATGAGATTGGGCATCTAAAGATTTACTCATACAAGAAAATTTTAGAGAAAGACATGAGGAATATGTAATAGCATGTCCATCTCCACCAGAACTGTAGTGTTTGTTACTGGAAATGCTGTAATCTATGTACTACAGTTCCAGGATTGTCACTGCTTGTGTTTCACCCTAAAGCCTAAAATGTCCGAGTCAGTGTGGAGCAATGGCAAACAGCTACAGGCATTGCTGAGCACTCTTTCGGTTTAAAATATCCTCAGTTTCAGTCATTAGTGGGATCTGTACAATTTTTAAGTTTTCAACCATTTTCAGCTTTTTACACTTTACAGATTACACCAGTACAACAGCTCAGGCTCTCACCTAGTAGTAATATGATACATGTGAGACATTAACCTGTATGTAGACAGCCAATGCTATCTATTGCTGAAATAGCATCTACAAATGCTAAGACATACTTCTTTATAACGAATGTTAGAAGGATTCCAGCAATAAGATCTCTTTACATAAAATTATAAAAATGAAGCTATAGAATTTTAACACATATAGTATTACATCAAAATAATTTATCACCACTGATGTTATCTTTTACTCATTGTTGTGTTGAACCTGCAAAGAAAACCATAAGTTGTGGTGCTGTTGCTCTTTAGCCTCCTTTCCATCATGCCATGTGCTACCAAAACTTGTTTTACCATAAATGATTATCTAGTAAGTGTAAGTCCCTTCCAGCTATACATTTCTATGATTCTATGATTTATGAGAGGTGGTAAGCAAATATGGCATCAGCAGGAAAGTGAGTATTTAAAACAGAGAAGATTCCAACTCACAAATTTCCAATTCATATCAAGATCTAGATCAGTACTTTCCCCCACATAAGAGGTGTTTAGAATGGAATTCTATTTTGGTTCATTACACTGATAAGTGCAAATAACAAAGGTTGGCTCCTGACCGAACTTGCTCAATTCTGCTTTTGGCCCAAATCATATTAATGTGTTTATTCAGCTCTATGGTCATTGGTCAATCATAGAATCATAGAATATCAGGGTTGGAAGGGACCTCAGGAGGTCATCTAGTCCAACCCCCTGCTCAAAGCAGGACCAATCCCCAATCAAATCATCCCAGCCAAGGCTTTGTCAAGCCTGACCTTAAAAACTTCCAAGGAAGGAGATTCTACCACCTCCCTAGGTAACGCATGCCAGTGTTTCACCACCCTCTTAGTGAAAAAGTTTTTCCTAATATCCAACCTAAACCTCCCCCACTGCAACTTGAGAACATTACTCCTTGTCCTGTCCTCTTCTACCACTGAGAATAGTCTAGAACCATCCTCTCTGGAACCACCTCTCAGGTAGTTGAAAGCAGCTATCAAATCCCCCCTCATTCTTCTCTTCCACAGACTAAACAATCCCAGTTCCCTCAGCCTCTCCTCATAAGTCATGTGTTCCAGACCCCTAACCATTTTTGTTGCCCTTCGCTGGACTCTCTCCAATTTATCCACGTCCTTCTTGTAGTGTGGGGCCCAAAACTGGACACAGTACTCCAGATGAGGCCTCACCAATGTTGAATAGAGGGGAACAATCACGTCCCTCGATCTGCTCGCTATGCCCCTACTTATACATCCCAAAATGCCATTGGCCTTCTTGGCAACAAGGGCACACTGCTGACTCATATCCAGCTTCTCGTCCACTATAACCCCTAGGTCCTTTTCCGCAGAACTGCTGCCTAGCCATTCGGTCCCTAGTCTGTAGCTGTGCATTGGGTTCTTCCGTCCTAAGTGCAGGACCCTGCACTTATCCTTATTGAACCGCATCAGGTTTCTTTTGGCCCAATCCTCCAATTTGTCTAGGTCCCTCTGTATCCTATCCCTGCCCTCCAACGTATCTACCACTCCTCCCAGTTTAGCATCATCCGCAAATTTGCTGAGAGTGCAATCCACACCATCCTCCAGATCATTTATGAAGATATTGAACAAAACCGGCCCCAGGACCGACCCCTGGGGCACTCCACTTGACACCGGTTGCCAACTAGACATGGAGCCATTGATCACTACCCGTTGAGCCCGACAATCTAGCCAACTTTCTACCCACCTTATAGTGCATTCATCCAGCCCATACTTCTTTAACTTGCTGACAAGAATACTGTGGGAGACCGTGTCAAAAGCTTTGCTAAAGTCAAGAAACAATACATCCACTGCTTTCCCTTCATCCACAGAACCAGTAATCTCATCATAGAAGGCTATTAGATTAGTCAGGCATGACCTACCCTTGGTGAATCCATGCTGACTGTTCCTGATCACTTTCCTCTCGTGTAAGTGCTTCAGGATTGATTCCTTGAGGACCTGCTCCATGATTTTTCCAGGGACTGAGGTGAGGCTGACTGGCCTGTAGTTCCCAGGATCCTCCTTCTTCCCTTTTTTAAAGATTGGCACTACATTAGCCTTTTTCCAGTCATCCGGGACTTCCCCCGTTCGCCACGAGTTTTCAAAGATAATGGCCAATGGCTCTGCAATCACATCCGCCAATTCCTTTAGCACTCTCGGATGCAACTCGTCCGGCCCCATAGACTTGTGCATGTCCAGCTTTTCTAAATAGTCCCTAACCACCTCTTTCTCCACAGAGGGCTGGCCATCTACTCCCCATGTTGCGATGCCCAGCGCAGCAGTCTGGGAGCTGTCCTTGTTAGTGAAGACAGAGGCAAAAAAAGCATTGAGCACATTAGCTTTTTCCACATCCTCTGTCACTAGGTTGCCTCCCTCATTCAGTAAGGGGCCCACACTTTCCTTGGCTTTCTTCTTGTTGCCAACATACCTGAAGAAACCCTTCTTGTTACTCTTGACATCTCTTGCTAGCTGCAGCTCCAGGTGCGATTTGGCCCTCCTGATTTCCTTCCTACGTGCCCGAGCAATATTTTTATACTCTTCCCTGGTCATATGTCCAACCTTCCACTTCTTGTAAGCTTCTTTTTTATGTTTAAGATCCGCTAGGATTTCACCGTTAAGCCAAGCTGGTCGCCTGCCATATTTACTATTCTTTCGACTCATCGGGATGGTTTGTCCCTGTAACCTCAACAGGGATTCCTTGAAATACAGCCAGCTCTCCTGGACTCCTTTCCCCTTCATGTTAGTCCCCCAGGGGATCCTACCCATCCGCTCCCTGAGGGAGTCGAAGTCTGCTTTCCTGAAGTCCAGGGTCCGTATCCTGCTGCTTACCTTTCTTCCCTTTCTTCAACCTTCCCCACTCTGCAGAATTTTCCAGTAAATGACCTTCTTTAATTACCTTTTACAAGATATATCCATTCCCACAGTGTTCAAAATAAAAACAGCTGCTGTATCTGCCCACGGTTGTTGAAATTCCTGTTTTGAAAATACATAATTGATTTTTTATTTAAATATGAAACTTACATTCTCCAAGAAAAACAGAATTAAACTGCTTCTTTTTTTAAACAGTATAAGCTTTGATGTGATGGATGCACTGAACATGTCAGGAAGAGTATTATCAAAAGAAGGAGTTTAAAGCCATTCCCTGGGGTATATATGTTTTGATGTCCTACTGTCCTTGTCATACATGAAAGTATTTGGTCTATCTAGAAATTCATTTGACCCAGAAATAACAAATGTTCAGAGTTAATGTAAAAAGAACAGAACTAGGACTGGGACTATGATGCATTGGATTCTGTGATTGAAGTAGATTAAAAAGAAACTGTAATGAGTAATTAAAATATGTCCCTTTGGTCCTATATGACTATCCACACACAGGCTTCTGTGCTATAAACCCAGAGGTTTCCAGCTCCCAACTGCCTTGAATGGGTTTGCATTGCTTGTAACTATGGGCAGATTTTGGCCCAGGTTTCATATATTTGACACAAACTTTCCAAATGAAGATACAGCTGGATTTATCTGGAGAAACTCCACTGATTTGCAGTGGGGTTCACCAGTGTAAAACTGGTATGAGAGCAGGCCCAGATCCATAATTTCTTCCCATATTAAAGCAGAATCATAAGCATTTAACTGGCACTGAAAAAAAAAGAGAGAATAAACAGATTGTATCCAAGCAAATAACTTAAATGGTCTAAGATTACTTTATTGTATCTGATCTTAATTCTAAAAGAGAACAACAATGATTATTTGTTTTATAAAGTTACCTGATGTACCCTGATGTACGCCCTGGCTTGACAGAGTAATTAGACATGGGTGAGGTCTCATTTCTTGGGGAACAGGCTTAGAGAGAAAAAGGGATCAGTAGGCTGGAAACAATGTTTGTGCTAAACGGGTCAGTAAGCTAAGAGCCAGAATGTCTATACCAGCTAAGATAAGGGGGAACACCCAGAGAACCATTTGCATTGGACAAGATAAGGCTGGATCATAAGAGGAGGTAAAGATTAAGTCGTACGTGAACAGTCCATGGACAGAGCATGCTGTACAGGGATTGGTTCTTACAAAGTAACCAAGCCAATCCCCAAACATGTAATGTGATGTATAGTAAATGCAATGTAACGTGTAAATGTATATAAAGGAAGAGGTTTTCTGTGTAACTTTGGATGTGTGGTACACTCAACAACCACCCTATATGCTTGAGTCTAATCAACTCAGTGTAGTTTTGCAATATGCAAATAAAGATACCTGAGTGTATGGAGTCAAAAACTGGAGTCAAACTGAGTTCTTGGGAAGCCGAATGGAAACAGGCCTTGAAGGGAATCCCAACACCTGACACCTCTGAGGTTAGCCTTCAGCTATTTGCCAAAAATACAGTCTTGGCCAATGCACCCTTATAAAATCTGGGTCCTGAACGTCTCTACTCACCTGTCTGGCATTTGTTTAAAAAGTTAAGAAAAATCAGAAGAAAACATCATCATTGTATGGTTATGAGACTCTGTGCTAGACCCAGTGTCTTCATGAAAAAAAAAAGAAAGGTATCCATCACATGTCTATTGAAGGTCTGATCCAATGCTGACTGAAGTCCATGGAAAGCCTTACACTGATTTCAATGGTCATCAGATCAGTCCCTTGTTAGGGAAAATTATTTGCCATATGCCCATTCAACCATAAGGCCATGGGAATGAGAAAACAATAGAGATAGAGCAAATTGTGAGAAGAATCAATGACTAAAGGATAAAAAAAATGAGTAGCCAAAGTAATAGTAGGGATCTAGGCATGTTATTCAAATAGCCGTCAGCCCATCTGAGGTGGAACAGTCTGCATGCCAACCCAGAAGTTTGTTGAGTATGTAGAGAGAGGGGTCAAGAAAGATTACAAGCTGAGAGATCTCTGCGTTTTCTTTAAATAGCAGAACAACAGAGAAGGGAGAGTCTGCTCAGATGGGTTTCTACAAGCTCTGCCAGCTCATGCTTTGGCACACTGATGGCACAAAAGAAGCAGAATACCAGTTAAACTTCTGAGCGAAGTAAATCATAGAGATGCCCTGAATATGATGCATCATATGTCTAAGGAATGATGAATTGCAGCCCTTCAAAAAGGTCCAGGGTAATGAAAAAAGTGACCTTGAACACTGGTGATGACAGTCCACCGGGACTGACTACTTCATTCCAACAGTGAGAGCCATTCTGATGTAATCTTATCATCCTGAAATTTATGGGTCACTGCTGGAAAGAATTTTAAAGAGAGACAGTTGAAAACTTTCAAGCAGTTCCAGAACTCTCCCCTGACTGCTGAGTTCCCTAAGCACTTACATATACTCACATGCTAAAAGTCCAATTCCAGGAAAATGGAACCTGAATATTTTAAACAGCTTTTGTCTGCAGATTTTACTTGATGGGGGAAAAAAGTATTAAAAAAGACAACTCACAAATGTGTTAGTTTGTACAAAAATATACATTGACAACTTAGATAGTTGTATTACTCTTTCACACACTCTAGTTTAATATAATAGGAAAGTCCTGTGCTACAACCAGCTTTAATAACTGAATATAAAACTGGCATTCACAAAAATAATATTTAATTCACTTAGAGAGAAATATATCTTGTTAAATCCATTCATTTCTTTGTGTCCCACTTTTCTTTGTGTACAAATCACAGTTCAGGAACTGATTTCAATATGTGGTGCATGATTTAAAAGTTTAGCGTGTTAGTAATATGGGAGTATATAGCAGCTTTCTGTAATGATAAAATGATCTGACACAGTACAAAATGCAAATTGTGTGTTAGTGCCTTAAATTGTTCCAGTTCATTTAGCTTGCTATAAGCATTCATTATAGTTAATTATTGTAACAGATTTTTATTATTCATAATTACTTTTTCGCATTGTAATGATCATAAATTTTGAAAATTCTGGTCATCATCAGTCACTATTCATGCTTGTCAGATTTTTTTTAAATAGAACATTTTGCATACTCATTATCATTAGTATATTTGTAGGCTGTTATTATTCAAATCTAACCATTTTCATACCCAGTAACAAACTACTGCTGTACTTAGTTTTAGAAAATCAAAACCACTACTGCCGATTAAATATACAGCACTCTCCTGTGTCAACTGTATCATGCTCATGAGTGCGTGCCCAGAGAGAATGATTATGATAATCCTAAAGTTATCACCAGAGAGCATGGCATTTTTAAAGATCAATCTGCAAAGTGAAAAGGCTGAAAATGGAAAGAAAGAAAGAAAGAAAGAAAGAAAGAAAGAAAGAAAGAAAGAAAGAAAGAAAGAACCTACAGTGCTGCAAGCTCTGAAATGCCCAGAGAATCAAATATCTGACAATAACTTCAGCTCATCAATCTGGCCTTATTTCACAAGGTGAAGGTGTACAACAGGGGTAGCCAACCTGAGCCTGAGAAGGAGCCAGAATTTACCAATGTACATTACCAAAGAGCCACAGTAATACGTGGCTCCCCATCAGCCCTCCCCCCCCCCCCCCGCTTCCAGCACCTCCCACCCACCGGCAGCCCTGCCGATCAGCACCTCCCCGTCCCTCCCCGCACCTCCCGATGCATGTTTCATGGCATGCAGGAGGCTCGGGGGGAGAGGGGGAGCAAGGGCACAGCAAACTCAGGGGAGGGGATGGGAAGGGGTGTAGTGGGGGTAGGGCCTGTGGCAGAGCCAAGGGTTGAGGCACATTGGAGAGTTGGCACCTGTAGCTCCAGCCCCGGAGTTGGTGCCTATACAAGGAGCTACATATTAACTTCTGAAGAGCTGCATGTGGCTCCGGAGCCACAGGTTGGCTACCCCTGGTGTAGAAGATGTCAGATAGCAGTTTCATTGAACCAGACAAATTCAGAAGTTTCATTGTTGGAACTACACCTCTTTTGTGATTGTGTTGGGTTTGTTGCTTCTTAATAACCAAACATGCCAAATTAGTACAGAACTCGTACAGAAAAAAACCTCTAGATTTATATTTTCCAGCATTTTAGGTGTAATGGTAATTGAATACTCTTCTGATCCAGCCCCAAATGGTTTACTTAGTCTTGCAATCTGATTCAGAGAAGGAAGCAAGCAATTCAAATAAGAGCAAAGCAATAAGCCCACCTCAGAGGAATAACTGCACCAATATTGCTCTCTTTAACTCATTGTTCTGTTAAGTTTATAGTTAATATATAGCTCTGGAACACTGCAACTTAAATGATAACTAACATGTTAATATACAAACATACAGTGAAGTCATTAGAGAAAGAATACAATATGCCACTGAACCTGTCTGTCCTTTTATTCATCGTTTCATCTCTCTGAGGAAGCTTCTATAGAATGAAAGACACTAAATGTGATTATTATTTCTCAGAGCAGATTAGATGGCAGAGAGAAAACAGGAACTGCACATTTCACTATTTCATTCATACAGTGGATAAAATATAAAACAGACACAGTTATGGTAAATCTTTCAAGTCCATCTGGAAAAACAACAATTTGGCAGCTTTAGAAAAAATTAGTCACATATATGTTGATAAAACTGTTGTACCTCTGACATAAAATGCAGAAGATAAGGAGGTTACCAGTCATGGTTGACTAAATAAAGCCTTCAACATAACTTGACATTCTATGATCCAACTTGAAAGGTTATGGAACACATTCCAGGCTGATTAAATGGGTCAGAGCTTTTCCTATGGACCATAGCCAGCAGGTTAAAGTCAATTGTGTTCCCTACAACTGGCAAGCGATTAATGGAGATGTCTCCCTAGGGCACTAAATTGGGACCTTTACTCTTTCTAGTGATGATTAATGACCTGGTATTACACAATTCAGCACTAAAGAATAAGCACATGCTAGTAGACATTTTTCTAAATCCATGTGTCAAGAAGATACAGATAACTTTAATCAGATGCATGTCTTAATTTCACAATTGTGAGCATTACAATTCACAGAGGTCATGTGCCTTAAAAATAAAAAAAAATTAAAAACTATATAAATAGTTTTGTGGGGTTATTGGCCATTTCTGATCTTAGCTGCACAATGTAAATGTGGAGTGACTCCCCTTAAAAAATAGAGTAAATCTGCTTTATACTGTGAAAGTGAGATCAGAACCTGGCCCCATGATCTTTTTCCAAGACAAATGTATATGTGAAAAAAGTTCAAACTGTATGCAAATATAATTAGGAAGAGGTGATTTTTTAATAAAATATAAATACCGACAGTATAAAAATCTCAATCCAAATCTCAAACAAAAATATTTTTTCCTTCAGGTAAAAAACCAACTAAACTTCCTTCCTTTGCTGATATAATTATACACAAGATCTAGAAATCACTGCTGGACTACCTGCCATCTTCAAAAATCCAAGTATCAGAGGTTCCCCTGCATCAGCAGGTGTGCAACAGCATCTCTCAGCGGAAGCCACAGAGCTTGTGGGAAAGGAGCCCCCCCCCACCCCCCCCAATGGATGGTAACGCCAAAATTTTCAAACCGAATCCCAGTAAATGGCCACAGAAGCCAGTGTGTCAGATATTGGAAACTGTCCAAGAAGGTCAAGAAAAGCTAACTGGAGGATCAGATGGCATATTTTAGGCCAGAAAGAGTAACTTGGGAGATCAAGGGAAAGACTGGATCACGGAAGAGAGAAAAATCTGTTTGGATATATATGTGAACATTACAAACTATTAAAATTCATTAATCACTAGAATATACTTTTATTTATGTTACGATACAACTAAAATAGAAGTCCTTAATTAATCAAAAAACCCCTCACCAACAGATCATTTATGAAGCATGTCCCATTCCTATTATTATCTGAATACATAGATTGAGTAAAGTAATTCAGCTAAAACAAGACAACCCTCAACAACAAAAACCTTTATACAAAAATCAAGAGATTTTCTTGAGTTTCAGAAAACTTCAGCTTTCTCTAATTTTCATTAGCTTTTGGCTTTTTTTGAGTCTCTGCACTTGGGAGTTTTGGATAGGAATAGAAAGAAGAAGTATAGCTAAAACTTGTGGGAAGGGCCAACAGAAAGCAGGAAATAACAGAAATCTCATGGAAAAATCTGGTTCTTGAGGGATTTCTAGCCCAATTCTGCAGATGCATGAATTTTGGATAGTTCAAATGAGAAGCATCTAGACTTCTGAGTGCATACTTCCCCAAATCTCTTCCCATTCTCCCTGAGAACACCCAGTGAACATCCAGGATAGGACTGCAGTGGCAACCGGTGAAAAGTTTCATTTTTATCCTGTGAGATTACTATGTGTTGAAAATAAGCTTTACAGATTTTAAAAAATAGGATTAAAGTAAGTCCTTTCCATCATCAAATACAGTAACCCATTTTATTTCTTCTTCTAAAGCAGGTGGTGCCTGTCTCCTCAAATCCCTTAACTTAAACGTTTTTTTCTGTCTGTGTCAGGATGAAGCAAACTAGAGGCCATGCCAGTGAAGTCCTCTTCAAAAGATAAATAAAACATTTCTTCCCAAAGTCCAGCTCCCAGAAAATATCTCCCTGATCTGAAAGAAAGGAGCTGGAAGGACCTGCCCCTTTCCAATAATGCCTTGCCAGACTCCGAGCCAAATTCTTAGCTGCCAGGAGAAGCCATGTTCTTCTATAGTCCCAAGAGTACCGAGAGGAGAAAAATCAATCCACCTTGCATGCTAGAACTCCAAAACCAAGCCTTGAATAGAGACAGCATTTGAATAGAGGTTTGAATAGAGAAACCTTGTGGTTTCTTCCCAAACGCCCTCCTGAGAAACATTCCTCTCCCTTGTATTTTATGTATTTTATGTCCCACAGGCAGTCCTTCCAGAAACTATTGAACAGTTTAATGTTGGACACAGAAGCTATCCTTAGACTTAAAAGGTGAATACACCCAGTTACTCTTCCCCTTGCAGATTTACACAGAGACAGGAAGATGTATGGCATAATGTGCCTGCAATAATATTAATACTTAGCACTTACATAGTACTCTTCATTAAGAAACATTAAGTAATTAAATTTAGAACGTGTTTTAAAACAAGAATATAATCAGACCTGGAAGGAAGAATGAATGCTTAAAATATGCTGTTACAAATCTTTGAATAGTCCCTGAAACACTAAAGATGCAGGGAATTCCAGGTTGCTATTGTAATTAATGGCTAAAAAAAACTGTCCAGGGAGTTGCTCAGATTTTTTATCACCATTTCTGACTGATATGTCCCTTGAAAATATGGCAACTTGTTTGAATGGGCACAATTTTGCATCTGATATACATATTCAACTATGATGAATTGCATGATATTCTTTCAATATCTAGCCCTAAATGTCTAGCCTGAGTGCTGCTCTAAATTTCTGTCAACTCAGGCATCCCAGATAAAGTCAGCTGCTGGGCTGGAGGAAGGAGACATGATCTAGAAAATAAGCAGAGCCCAAACAAGAAAAGTAATATTAAATCCAGCACCTTGAATTTTCCCAGTAATGAATTAGAAGGTAGTGAAGTTCTATGGGACATAGATATAATTGTGGCAGATGTGTAACTGCCTATGTAATAACGTTATGAATATGCTATATGATCTGGTCAGGGAGGTAAAGTTACTGTATATTTATATTCAGTCATTAAACTTCCCTATTTAGTGGGGGGCTGTTAGAAAAACAAGCAGGAAGAAACACAATGGCTCCTAGATAAAAACACACTGGCACACATTTGAAAAACAACAGAGAACGCGATTACCTTTGCGGATCCTTTCTCCTGAAGCTACAAGCTTTGTTTTGCCACTTTGGAAGTTAACAGATCAAACGTCTATCTATATAATAAAATTCCAGGATTGTCACTCTGTGTCTCACTCTGAAACCTAGAAAGTCTATTGAGTCAGTGTGAAATGATAGAAACAGCTACAAGCATGGTTGAGAGCCCTTTTTGTTTAGAATATCACCAAATTCAACCACCAATGAGATTCAGTCTGTTACCATCCAGTTTTTAAATTCTCAGCCATTTTGACTTTACAAATTATATCTGTGCAGTGTACAGCCACAGGAAGGCCTCTAGCTATGCTATGCCAAGAGTCCTAGACCATTGTGTAATCAGAGGTAACTCAACTAATCATCACCCTTAACCAATAGTTAGTTTGCATACAACAGTTTCTTTGTTGTTTAAGGGAGACTGCACAGGTGGTGACTTACTTGGTCCAACTGCCACATCTATGTGACGGGCAGGGCTTTCAACTACTAGTCAACATTTTTAAAAATGACTTGTTTTCTGACAAAGGGGGTGATCAAAAATACTGAGTAGTTTTTAAAGACATTCTCTCTGAAGGAAACCAGGAAAGAAATGGCTTGTGAGTAGAACTGGGTGAAAAACTGATTTTTTGGTTCAATAACAGTTTCAAAAACAACAACAGTAGGTCAGGATGAATCAAATCTATTTTCTTCCAGAATTTCTGATGAATTTAAAAAACCTGTTTCAAAGCAAGGATTCAAATCTGGGTTTTTTGTATCCCAGGTGAGCACCTAACCACTGGACTAAAGGTTATTTATAGTGTGCTGAGCACAGTGGGGTACTGGTCCATGACTCTGATTCCTAGGTGCTAATGATAATATAATTAATAATAAAGGGCCAGAGATGGGAGCAGCAGAGCTTCCTCCTCCTCCTCCTCCTTCTCTTCTGGCTATTTTATGAATGGCTGAAACTGTTCGCTCCAAATTCACAAATAGTTTTGACTCAACGACAACTGCATTTTTCATTGAATAAACTATTCATCTGAAAAATTTCAGCCAGCTCCATTTGTGAGTTAAGAGGACAGATTATGCCACCCAGAGGAAAGCGGTTTTGGGGGGGGGGGTCTATGGGAAGCTTAAACCTACCAGGATTCCCATATGGATGACGGATAGACACCTAGTAAGCTAGACATGCATGTAGTCTCTTTATTGTTTTAGGACTTGGTTTCTTTTAAATGATTTGTTCTAAATAAATGTTACTTAGCTTTACTTCCCAATAACCAAATAGTTGTCTTAAAGCAAAGTGAATAATTGATTTTTCACTTTGGTGGCCAAACTGAAAAATCAAAAAAAAAAATTAATTTGGAGTCATCCTGAAATGGATTTTTTGTTTGTTTTTTTCCCATGGGAAAAAACAAATTTTGATAAAAAAACATTTTTTAAAATTTTTTAATATCATTTGATATAATGATATAAAATTATCACAAAATGTCAAAGTGAAATGTTTTGATTTTTAAAAAATCAATTTTTTTGGCTAAAACCAGTAGCTAAATTTTACCCAAATTGGCAAACAGTTTCAGATGTTCTGAAACTGCATTTTTTAATGAATAAGCTATTTGTCCAAAAAAATTCACTCAGCTTTGCTGAGTACCACTTTTTTTTCCTCACAGAAGGGACAGAACAGTAGGTACTAAACCCAAGACAGACCTGCTAAGGTAATCATACCTAGCACATGGGGACTGCAGCTCAAGGACCAGTTTGAGAGAGGGAAAATCATGTAATTCCATTTCCAGACACATCTCCCACCTCATAAGTCAGTGCCCTAACTAGTGGGTTATTGGCAGTTGGGGAGTCTCTCTCTCTCTCTCTCTCTCAAGTTCTAGTTTTCATTCCAATGTGGAACAAAACCAAATATCAAAACCTCAAATTTTTGTTTGAAATGGAATTCTTGTTTTCTAGTCATTTCTAGTCAACTCCACCTGTTGATTACCAGTATCAAAGGCAAGTTGATAGATCTAAAAGAATCAGCATGGATACCAACAATATCACCAAAAGGAGATATCGACCAATGAGATTAGTATTCCTAGATCCAAAACCAGATTGAAAGGATTCAAAGAGATGCTTCACCACATACATATAAATCTTCTCTATGAAAGGAAAGCAAGCGACAACGTTTGAGGTTAGGTTCAATATAATCTGGGGGTTGAAACCCTACTTGTTTTTAAGGAAACAGAAAATCTACTCCCAGTTGAGAAGTCTCGTGGCTTCTCAGGGGAGACTAATTAGACAGGGCTGAGGATTGAAGGCCCAGTCAAGCTCTCAGAAGGAATGCAGGAAACTCTGTCAGAGTTGTTCCTTAGCAATTTAAAAAAGGGGAATGACTGTGAGGAGGCCCAGTGGTCGGGAGGATTGGGTTGTACCCCATGCTGAGGAGATTTTTGCTTACTTTCTGGTTACGATAACCCACTTTTGTTTACCTATGGCTGCAAACCCCACACTCTAATCCTCAAAGGAGGAGACCTTACTAACTGTCACTTCACTGGCCACTGAATCAACTGATCCACTTCCAGCTCACATGGCCATTATTATAAAATCTACCTACTGGTTTAAACTTTTTGAAACAAAAGTGCTTCCAAACATACTGCAAGGAAAGATGCTGTAAAAATATAACTGCTACCTAGATCAAGGATAATCTATGTAAAGAATCAGATATTTGCTTCCAGAGTTTTTCATGTGTCATGAACACTTTAACATGTTGAGGGTATTTTCCCATTATTGTAGCACATTGTGTCAATTTACATCAAATTTATGCCTTGTCACAATCTATTCCATCCATTAGGCCTAGTGTAAAAAATGCCATATGACACAATGTGACTGGATAAAATATACGGCAATGTGACAAATACACTGATGATCAGTTTAAACTAGTGAGGGGTGAACATCAAAAGGTTCAATTCAAGTTTGAGATGCTTATCCAAAGCTTACCTGAAAGTTATTAAAACATTATTTTTGTTACATTTCCTTCCCTCGTCTCCAAATCCCAAATTGCAGTCATCCTTCTTCCAAATTGTAAAAGTCTGACCCTATGAAGCCAGTGGAAGGTTTGCCACTGGGATATCTATCTTCTTCTGAGCCCTTTTATTCCTTTCCCTGACCCCCTAACTTTTTATCTCCCTGACTTCTGTATTCCTACAATGTCCCCTACTGTATCCCCAGTTCACCTCACTGATATCTACCCCTCCTCACCTCACTGGACTGTATCAAGTTTAATGCTCTGGGTGCTGGCCAGCTGCTATAATCTGATCTTGCTTTCTTTGTGGTTTTCCCAGGTCATATATCCCACAATGCATTACTCTATCCTCCAATCCACTGGAAGGGCCACAAATCAGAAGACTAAACATCAGCAATTAGTCTATCAGAAATTGCTCGGACTTCCTGCTGTGCCCCTGAGACATTTCCATAGACACATTCTCTCTCTCTCAGCTCTTTTGTTCAGCTGAACAAAATTTTTCTTATGAAACTTTTTCGGGAAAAAGTACATATCTGGTGACACAAATATTTGCTAATTCATGTTGGGAGTTTTTAAATAGTTTTCACTGAAAAAAAAATACCTGAAAAAAATCAGTTTCTCATTTTGATATTTTCTAAATTAAATGTTTTGAATGTTCAATTCTAAACAACTTTTCATTTCAAAATCTCCTTCAATTTTAATAAACAAATCAAAACATTGAAAAATGTTCAAAATAAAACAAACATTTTGTTCCACCCATATTTTTTAAAAAAAATCAACTTTTAGATTCACCAAAATTTTCTAAAAATTTCATTTTCAGTTTGACTTGAAACATTTTTTTACTTGCCAGTGAATCTAAAAATTCATTATTGGCACAGCTGGACTCTGCTGCCTCCTCCATATTTTCAGTATGTGCTAGTGTAGCCAGCTAAAGACCAAGATGAGGAGCCAAACTCAGCTGTACACTGTGGCTGCACAGAACACAGAAGTGTACTGAAATTAGACTGGACAAATTAACTTTTTATGGATAGGAGCAAGCCGGATAGCCCACGAACAACAAACACAATATAAGTCTGGTTCTGCATAGACTAAAATGTCAGATGTTCTAATTGTGGCACACCCCAGCAAGTATTTAACACAAGATGATAAATATAGACATCAGCTGTCATAAGGAAAACAAATGAAACTACAGTGATGGGACAGCTAGAGAACACTAATATAACAGTTGAAGATAAACTGGAAGGATATAAGAGAGGAAGATCTTGCCTATGTATATTAATAAACAATTAGAAGGAAGCTCCAGCCATAAAGCAGCACATACAGTACATTATATGATAATATAGTTTCTTAAAGAGCTATTCCACATGACAAGCAATTGTATTCTTATGACTTTGGAGGCTGCACGCAGCCCTGCTTCAAAGAAGTCCTTGAAGACTTGTAAATGCTTCACCTGACTGGGGCCAGATCCTGCTCCCACTGAAAACAAAACTCTAGTTGACTTCAATGGAGAAGAGGCCTGAGCCTCAAACTCTTGATATATCTTAGATGGTGGCACAGCGAATACTATACTATACTGTAGTGATGAGAGATTTAGGTTTTGTTCTAATACAAAACTATGATAGAGACTGCTCTAAGTTGCTCCTAAGAACTGGACCAGCACTGGCTCAAAGAACCACCCTACAGCATAGCCTCCTCTTGCGCACACCAGGAGCTGCAAACGGCATAGAATAAACCAGTCTCCAGAATATTTACTCTTTAGTAGGTCTTTTTAATATTGTATTTTACCTTTTAGTGAATTTACACTTTTAACAGGTTTATCTAAAAGTATAAGGGAAATAACTTGGCTGTGTTTGTTTGATAATGCTTGACTACAAGATCATGTAGTCTCCTAACAGTGGAAGTTTTGCCACTTAATTCCGGTAGGACAGAGAACTAAAGCAGGGCTGTCAACCTGTTGTATGTGGACCACTGCTGATTTTCAGGATTCTTCATGTGACCTGCAGAGCTGTTTCAACCACCATGGTGAAGCATTTGCTAATCTCCAAACATTGGCTCTTCCAGCAGGCTGTAGCTCTGTGAAAAGCTCTCTTATGTTTCCAAAGAGTTTTTTGACCAACCACGTTTTTAAAAAAATAAATACATAAATGAATAAATAATCCACCTTGTGCTCTTCAAGTATTTCTTCATCAGGTCTTTCTTCATCAGGTTGTTCTTTGGTGTCACTCATGATCAAATGTGAAGATAAGAACAGAAATGAGGGAAGCGTAGCAGACATACAGGACAGAATCAGACTGAAAAGTTACCTGCATTAATGAGAGCCACATAGTCTACAACCAACATGAGGAGAGTTGACACTAGTGAATGCATTTACATTTTTGGGTTTGTTCACTACTTTTTGTAATGCACACAATTATGCCAGACTCTGACATAGCAGTTGTGGTAACTGAAAGCATGATAAAGGGGGCAGCTTCAGAAGTAAAAAGAATCTTCAAAACAAAAGATACTGGGTTAGTTCCCCACTGTGATTTAGAATGGGTACTTATCACTACAGAACCTATTGGAAGTGGCCAGTTCAGATACACAGTATCCTACATTTTCCCAATCCTTTGAGCCCATCTCTAGCCTGTGTTTTCCTGCAGCTATTATATACTGCCATAGTCATAAAACAGACACAAAGCAGGTACACTGCAGTACTTGAAATATGCCTATTTTCAGTCTGTAGTTTTCATTTTTTTATACAATAAACGCGTACAGTTTCCTACTGCGACACTCTCAGTTATAAATGCCTTCATTGTAGAAGGTGCTCTGGAGAGAATCGGCACTTATAATGCAGGGGTGAAAGGCAGGAGAACCTTTTTCCTAATTAGGCTCTCAAGTTTGGAAAATCTCTCTTTACTCTTAGAGGAAATACTTCAGACTGAATGTCAAGACAAGAGATGAAATACAAGAAAAGGAGACTGAAGGAATCCAAGGTAGTGCCTAATTTATAACATTTTTGAATAAACCTTTTTTTTTGATTGACTCTATTCAGTCTGTGTACTGAGTTGCAACTCCCTCTAATGGCACTCCCGTCTTCATTTGCAGACATTTTAGAAAGCTGCCTCTATCCCCTGTCTTTAGAATTTGAATGACCTTAAGCTTTCTTCAATCTTTTCTAAGAACTTTGCACCAAATTCATCCCTGATGTAATTCCATTTATGTCAGTAGTTTTGCACTAGGGATAAATTTTGGCCCATTGTCTATAACTTAACAAAGAGATAATTGTGAAAGGAAAGGGAAGAAAAGATTTGAAAAGGTGGGTGGGGGGAGTTGGCAACATTAGTAAAGAATAAAAGTAGATGGGTAGAAAAAGAAAAGAAGAAAAAAAGAAATGATAGAGAAATGTGCAGAGAAACTGCAGAGCTGTTACCACTGTGCTTTGGGGTATTAAAACAATCCCCTTTCCTTGCTTCTCTAGTACTCTTTGGCACAAGAGCTGACTTATATGAAGTGACAGATGGCGTTCCCCACTCTTCCATGGAATTACATGTACATAATAGCAGAGCTAATGCATCTGCCATAAAGTATCTGCTCCTGCTAATTGCTCCTTTGTTTTTACACATGAGAGCTTTGGAGTCCTATTGTCCTCAAATACATCCCATTCTTAAAATTTTGGGCATTTCTTGATTCTCCTAAAGATTCCTAGAATCATAGGCTTTTGAGATAGAATCAATACACTCTATTAGATCATCCAGTCCAATCTCCCTGCCATTGCAGGATCATTCTATACAGGACATTTTCTACAGTTTTGTCCAGTTTAGAGTTAAAAGTGCCGGGGACTGGGGACTTCCACAAGAACCTAATAAATTTTAAGGTCAGGAAGATTTCCTGCTACAGAACCTAAGAAATTCCATCTTAACTTTACTCCATTACTCCTAGTTGCATCTTCTTATAATTAAATATTTCTTCTCCAACCACAGTGTTTACTCCCTTTGTAGACTGTATGTCCCACTGTGTCATCATTTAGCCAAGTTTCAAATATGTAGGTATTTTGAGCTTTCCTTAGAGCCGCTTCTTCAGTCTTTATAGTTTTTGTTGCTCTTCTCTGACCTTCTAACTTGTCAATATTATGTGGTGTCTAGAATTCAATGCAATTTTCTCCGTACAGTCATGTACATATTCCATATATACATACTCGGCCCAAAACTACATTAATCAGTTTTACACCCATAACAAATTGCAAGCTCATATCTAATTGGTTGACTGCTATCAATCTCAGATCTCTTTCAAATGATTCTTTAACATAAGAACATAAGAATGGGAATAGTAGGTCAGACCAAGGGTCCATCTAGCCCAGTATCCTGACTTCCAACAGTGGCTAGTTCTAGATGCTTCAGAAGGAATGAACAGAACAAGGCAATGTATCGAGTGATCCATCCCCTGTCATCCAGTCCCAGATTCTGGCAGTGAGAGGTTTAGGGACCCCCAGAGCATGGGGTTGCATCCATGATCATCTTTGCCAATAGCCATTGATGGACCTATCTTCCATGAACTTATCTAATTCTTTTTTGAACCTATACTTTGGGTTTTCAAAACATTTCCTGGCAATGAGTTCTGCAGGTTCACAGTGTGTTATGTGAAGAACTACTTCTTTAAATATGCTGCCTATTAATTTCATTGAGTGACCCCTGGCTCTTGTGCTATGTGAAGGGGTAAAGAGCACTTCCTTATTCACTTTCTCCAGAGCACTCATGATTTTATATCCTCTCTTCGTCCTCTCTTTTCTAAACTGAACATTCCTAGTTTTCTTAATCTGTCCTCAAAGGGAAACTGTTCCATACTCCTAATCATTTTTTATGCCCTTCGCTACACTGTTTATAATTCTAATAGATCTTTTTGAGATGGCGTGACCAGAACTGCATACAGTATTCAAGGTGTGGGCATACTATGGATTTATGTAGTGGAATTATGCTATTTATGGTCTTATTATCTATCCCTTTCCTAATGGTTCCTAACATTCTATCAGGTTTTTTGACTGTCACTGCAGATGTTACAGAGAACTATCCACAATGACTGCAAGATCTCTTTCTTTAGTGGTAACAGCTAATTTAGACCCCATAATTTTGTATGCATAGTTGGGATTATTTTTTCCAATGTGTATTATTTAGCACTCTCAACTTTCAATTCCATCTGTCATTTTGTTGCCTAGTCTCCCAATTTTGTGAGATCCTTTTGTAGCTCTTCACAGTCAGCTTTGGACTTAACTATCTTGAGTAATTTTGTATCATCTGCAAACTTTGCCACCTCACTGTTTACTCCTTTTTCCAGATCATTTATGGATATGTTGAACAGCACTGATCCCAGTATAGATCCTTGGGAGACCCCACTATTTACCTCTTTCCATTGTGAAACCTAAACATTTATTCCTACCCCTGTTTCCTACCTTTTAACCAGTTACTGATCCATGAGAGGACCTTCCCTCTTATCCCATCACGAAGGCTAAGATTTTGTCAATGATATTTTCAATAAAAGTCATGGACAGGTCACAGGCAATAAAGAAAAATTCATGGAAGCCCATGACCTGTCCCTGACTTTTACTAAAAATATCCATGATAAAATGGGAAGGGGCTGGGCAGTTGTTGGGTGGCTGGAAGCTCCGGGGGCCCCCACCACCAGTAGCGGCTCGGAGCTCCAGGGTCCCGCTCCCCCCACGGCTCAGAGCTGCAGGGTCCCCCTACCCCTCTGCAGTGTCAGAGAGATGCAGGGTCTCACTGCTCCTGCCATGGAAGGGAGCTGCTGGAGTCCCCCTGCCACCCATGGTGGTGGAGAGCTGCTGGGGTCCCCCTGCCGCCCATGGTGGTGGGGAGCTTTGGGGATCCCCCTATCTTCTTACACACCCGGTGACCAAGGGCTGCAGGGATCCCCCTGTCCAGCCACAGGGGTGGGGAGCTGTGGGAGTCCCCGTGTTCCCCCGCCAAGGGGGCCAGGAGCTGTAGGTATCCCCTGCCCCTGGGAGTTGCAGGGATCCCCCTGTGGCAGCCAGTGGTTGCAAATGTCCCCGATGGCTGGGGAGCTGTGGGGATCCCCCTGCTGCCCATGACAGCTGGCAGCTTGGGGGCTCAGCTGCCTCAGATTGCGGGGGTACCTCACAGCTCCCTGCCGCTGCGGGAGGCAGTGGGATCCTGCAGCCCCTAGCCACCAGGACTGATGTCATAGAGATCTTTGGAAGTCACAGATTCCGTGACTTCCACGACCTCTGTGACAAAATTGTAGCCTTACCCATGACTGCCTACTTTGCTTAAGAGCTTTTGGTGAGGGACCTTGTCAAAGGCTCTCTGAAAGTCCAAATATGCTATATCCACTTGATCACCTTTGTCCACTTGTTTATTGACCCCATCAAAGAATTGTAAGATTGATGAGGTATGATTTCTCTTTACTGGCTTTCTTCTTCTCACTAACTGTATGTATTTCCACCAGATGTATTAACTGTAATTTTTCCAAGCTAAATCTCATATTATTAGGTCTGTTCATTTTTCCAGTCTCTTTAGACCCTTTTGTTTTATTCCTCTGTTTACATCACCACTGCTTTACATCCTATTCCAGAGCAAAGATGATAATATGATCAGTCCTAAAGCCAGTACCCTATTTGTTTATAGTTTTCAGTCTACATGATAGCCTTCCAAGCCAAGCCAATTTGGAATAATTATTCAATAATTATTCAATAATTATTCAAGCAGTAATTTATATGTCATGAAAAATATTACATTTACTGCCTCCTTTCCATCCACTAATTTCATAATTCTATCAAAATTAAACAATCAAGTTTGCCTGACAAGACTTATTCTTTATAAACACATGCTGATTGTTGCTCATGGTCTATTACTTAGCTCATCCCTCATCTAATTTCACTGAAATCAGTGTCTTTATTTTTCAGTAAATTGTGCATACACAAATCATGGACTCTGAATGTGTGTAAGCCAGGTCTGAATGAGCTTTCCCCTGACATCTATAGATGAACTGGGGGGACAAGACTTCAGGAGCAGACCGTATTTGCATATATACACCTACTCTGCCTAGGTGTACAGCAAACAGTGATCAATTTTGTCTGGGTTTTGTGTTACAATTCACTGTAGTATTGAATGCCAGGGTAATGAAATGTAGTTGTATGAATGAAGGGCCACAAAACTGTACCAAGCATGCCCTGATTGAGGAGGTCCCCCTAAACTGAACCTCACTTGCTAAGCAAGGGGTAGGAATGTCAAATCCCAGTGAACACTGGAGAAGGGCGGGAGAGCGGTTTCTAGTAGGTGGTGTCGACTCTGCTTAAAAAGTCCTAGACACCATTTGACTCTCCCCTCTCCAGTGTTTAAGAACAGAACTGATCAGACTCAATTGAAAGGTCTTGTTTCTGTCCAGTGATTACTAGGGATGAAATCACTGATGAACAGGTTTAGGCGCTAAGCCTTAGACCTGAAGGGCGGACAGTGTTGCAGTGAAAGATAATGCAGAGGCTGCACAAGCAGTGAGGTCCCCACGACCTACTGAAATCACTAAGAGCTGAAATGACTAAGAGCGGGGCTCTGTGGTGAAACCTCAGAAGGGAGAACAATGGCTTTTTAGTTCCATCCCCTGTAAAGTGTAAAAGAGACCTGGTTGCTAATTGGACATCCAGACACCATAACGAAGGGATACATTTGGACGTGAACTAGAGAAGAGAGATTGGAATTTCTTACTCACATCTAGTAATGTGAAAAAAAAGACTCATCATGCACTTAGCAACTCATATAGTCAGACTCAGAAAAGTAGGATGTTACAGATACTCGACAGACTGAAGAAACACACTCTCAGCAATCCTAGAATACTGTATCTGCGCACTATCAGCCAAATTACCCCTATGGTAACTCCTCTGAAGTCACTGGAGTTATCCCAGGGATGTTTTTTTTCCCTATGCCTTTAATACAGCAGATCAAGGACACACAGAGCCTACAGATCAATATTTCACAAAGCTAGCAGAGCCTACAGCCCCAGGCATAGTTTGGACTTTGAGCAATGAGCAGCATGCAGATACGTCAGCATGCACTGCTGGGCATCAAAGATGCAAGTGCAAGAACTAAGATGTTGAGAGGGCCTAAACTAAATTTATCATGTGCCGCAGACATACAGAAGCAGTGACCTAGCAAAAATGCAAATAAAAAATACACATGGGCCACTCAGTGGCAGATAAAGAACTATGTGGGAAACAACAAGAGAAAGCATAGAAAAAATAAAACACCTCAGATGCAATCTAGCTTAGGGACTTTGGTGTGCTATAACTTCAGTAGCAAGCCTGTTAGGTATAGTAAGAGGTGTTCAGGATAGCCATATAAACTGTAGGGGAGGAGGGAAGAATTTTTGAAAAAGGCTGCAGACATCTATAGCAGAAAAATAAATATATGTCTGAACGAAGAAGATGTGATAACATTTGATTAATCCTTATTCTCTACACAAGGACAGTAATAATATTAAGAAAACCATAGTCCATAATGATGAATATTTGCAGTGACAACCCAGATGGACAGATGTGAAAGATGAGCTCCCCAAAGACAATCCTTGCCAAATGGAGTGCAGTCTAACTTCAAAACAATCAGCTACAGAGTTTATTGTAGGCAATAGCAATTGTCCCAGTGCAGAAGAAATTGAGGAGTGAAGTGTAAATGATGGAAATCCTATTATTAAGGTATTAGCATATTTTCCTGAAGGTAAGGAATGAAAATGTGAGGAAAGTGATGGAGAATTGTCCAGTTTTCCTGGCGGCATAAAGGAGAGTGATGATAAGGAAGAATGTGGCTCACATGAAAAACAAAGCAATGACAACGAAAAAATTGGTTTACATGAAATGGAGAGAAAAATGATAAAGAAGAATTAGCCTCTCATGATGACAGACACACTAGTGAGAAAAATTGCACACCACAAATCAATACTTCAGATCCTGCTTTATGGCCAGAGATCCTAAACTCTGCCGATATTCATCATACAATTTTGAATGGGCCAGGAAAAACTGAGGATATGATGTTTCCGGTAATGAGCACAAGTGACACTTCTCAAAGTCACACTGTGAAAGAGTGCTCAAGAATGGTGAGAAACTGAATTGGCATTGCTAGTTTACTCGAAACCAACTGACAAAGTGTTCTGGTTTCATTGCAAAATATTTGACAAGAATGCCCAATTGTTGCCTGTGCTTTCTGAGTACAATTACAAGCATAACTTAGCTGATTCTCTGAAGCAACATGAAAAGTCACCTGGCCATTTTACAGCCTACTCCAAATGGATGGAGGTCAAGTCCAGGTTCAAGTTGAATAAATGCATAGACGTAGAAAACCAGCGCATTATTAATGTAGAAACCCACCATTGGATGAACAAGCTCAACTGTCTGATCTCAATTACCCTCTCCCTTGCAAATAATAATTTGGCTTTCCATGGCTCATCAGATAAGATGTTCACTGAACATAATGGTCATTTCCTCTGTTTGGTAGAGCTCCTGGGGAAATACAACAAGGTCATGCATGAGCACCTACATCGAGTAATTCGTAAAGAAGCTATGGACCATTACTGTAGAAAAACAATTCAAAACAAATTGATTGAACTCATGGCAAGGAAGGTGCTTGATAACATATTGATGTGGCTCAGCAAAGTGAAGTACTATGCTGTAATAATGGACTTCACTCCCAACATTAGTCACAGTGAAAAAATGTCATTTACAGTAAGATTTGTTGACGATGAGGATGTCTGTATCCAAGTGAAGGAACACTTTATCTGTTTCCGGTCTGTGGACGACTCTACTCGAAAAGGCCTCACAAAATTGGTTATGAACATTTTGAATGAGAATAAAATAATGCTTCAGAATTGCCACAGTCAAGGCTATGACAACAGCGCAAACATGAAATGAAGAAACGGTGACGTCCCGGCAAGGATCCTTGTGCAGAATCCAAGAGCTTTCTTTGTGCCTCATGACTGCCATTCCCTCAACCTGGTTGTGTCAAATGCACTGACATATTCTTTAGATTCAGTATCTCTCCTTGGAGTACTGAAAAAGATATGCGCCCTATTTTCAGCATCAACTATCAGGGGTAAGATCCTCACAGACAATGTTTCAAATCTGATCATGAAGCTGCTAAGTGACACTTGCTGAGAGAGCCATATTGACAGCATACAGCCGGTGAGGTACCAAGTGACTGAGGTTTATGATGCCCTGATGGAACTGGCGCAGTCGAGTAAAGCCGAGTCCAGAATTCAACACAAGGTGCGAAGCCTGACAAACCAGATCACCCACTTCAAATTTCTGGTCTCAATTGTGGTTTGGCACAATATCCTGTTCCAAGGAAATATTGTAAGCAAGGCATTACAAACTCAGTTGATGGACATCGTGACTGCTACTACTTTGATGAGAAGCTGCCTTGATTTTGTTGTGGCCCACAGAGACAACGGATTTTAAGATGCCATAGCTGCTGCCTAAGAAATGGCGGGAAACTTAGGAGTTGAACCTGTCTTCAAGGAAACTCGTATTCATCAGAAGAAGAGACAGTTTGGTTATGACGGAAGAGATGAGGTGATGGGAAGCTTGGAAGAAAAATTCAAGAGGGATTTTTTTTACTCCCTCATTGACACTGCTTGAGTGTCCATCGAAGAAGGGTTTGGACAAATGAAGCAGCACGAAAAGACCTGGGAAAGGCTGTATGACCTTAATAAGATGCTGGTGGACAGGAAAATACTCTTGAACAATTGTACAGACTTTTACTGAACGCTGATACATGTGGAATGTTCAGAAGTCAATGATAAAGACCTCTACATCAAATTGGACAACATCCATCACATTTTGCAACATGGGAAGCATTCTCCACTCCAAGTTCTCCAATTCATTCATGATGCAGAGCTGAAGGACACTTTTCTTAATGTGTGAATAGCTTTGAGGATTCTGTTCACATTCTCGGCCATAGTCACAAGAAAACATGTCTTCAACCAATGATGGTCAACAAGAGACTTACATCGCTTGCTATTTTATTGCTTGAAAATGCCATTGGCCAGTCTTTGGATCTCTCTGATGCTATGCTTCAGTTTGCGAGAGCAAAAGCGAGTAAAGTGACTTTTTGAACTAAAGGACTAGGGTTAACATTCTAAGGCTGTCACCTGCTATAACACTGTTTAATACTGGCTCAACCAATGTTGGTGCATGAGTCAATTTCTTAATGTTAGTACATTTCAGTTATTCTTAAAATTAAAAAGTTTCTATAAGCTTAAAGGAAACTTTTTTTATTTGCTTATACAAAGCATGAATAAATACAGATTTACAGATCCTACTGTGCAAATCTATCATCTTATATGACAGGGATAAATCATGCATTCAATTCATACAAAGTCATGAAATGGGCTACAAATACAGTAAGAATAAGGTATTCAAAAGTTTAACAAATGGAAGGGAGGGTGCCAAAGATGTTCCTCACCTGGGGCACCATTTGGTCTAGGGCTGGCCTTGGAAACAAATGGTATCAGAATAGGAGGGCGGGGTGGAATTGGAATTGGTTGGACAAGGAGACTGGGCTGGGTGTGGTATGGGGTAGAGACTGGAAGTCATGGGGAAATAGGGACTTGGATAAAGACCCCCTGAGGGGAAGACTGGGACTGTCTAGGCAAGGAAAAAAGAAACTGGGTCTGGGATGAGAAGCCTGAGAAGTAGAGACTAGGACTGGGTAGGTGAGGATAATGGGACTGAGCCAAGGAGCCAGGGGTAGGGAAGAAACAGGCCTGGAACAGGCTGAAAGGGACAAGCTTTGGGGAAATCGGCAGAAAAGTCTCTGCGATTAGAGCACATCCCCCTTCAGAGTCTGGAGTATAACCCAAGTTTTCTGAGTCTCATCATTCCTCTGCTGTCAGCAAACATCTCTGAAACCCACTAGCAAAGTGTGGGTCTCCAAATACAAATTGACAATTTATTATTGCTCTGTTGCTTTGTTAGCTCAAGGGGCAGAGGTCTGTGTGGTGGATCTAAAGGTTCCAACCCAGCTTAGGTGTCACTATGATGCCATATTTTGGGATATCTGTTTTCTTCAGTTTACTTTTTAAAAAAAAAAAACCCAAGCAGTTACACACACACAATGCTAAAACAATATTAAGGTTGCAAAGTTAAGCACTTAAAAGCTAGGAAATGTCAGAATTAAGGGTCCCTATGCAACCTTAATTTGGCCGATTTGCACATATATATTTTATCATTCAGTCTTTAATTCCATCATCAAATACTATTTTTTTCACATTTAGTTTACATTTCACATTTCATTTAGTGCACAGCATGGACCTTTGGGAATGAATCAGACTTATTTACTGAAAATGACTGTTAATTGTAAGACCCCTGACTCATTTGTGGCAGACGTTGGAAGATGTATGGTGAATGAGGCAGGGGATTTCAGGAAGAGAAAAAAGGGTCTCATGGTTAAGACAGGTGAATGCTGCCCTGGAGAAATGCATTCTCTCCCTGCCTCTACCACAGAGGTCCTACATGATGCTGGGCAATTCACTTAAACCAAACTTTTCATGTGTGTTCCTCATTTTCTGAGCTCCTTACTTGAGACACAAGGCCTTATTTGCAGAAGTGCTGAGCACTCACAGCTGCAAATGAAATAAATGGAAGCTGTGCTTGAATATTAAAAGTGCTATATTATGACAAATACTGTGAAAAATCATATCTTAGGAGTCTCAAGTTGGGCACCCAAAATTTGTCAATACTTTTGACCAAAATCTCTCTATGCCTCAGCTCCCCATCTGTGAAATGGGGATAATACCACCATCCTCACCTCACAGTGGTGTTGTGAAAAAAAATGTTTGCAAAGCTTTCAGATACTGTAGCCACAGAAAAGCCAATAAGGAAATGAAAAATTCTGTCTTCAGAGCAATATTTGAATAGTTTACAGTAAAAGTCATGGGGCCACACATTGAGCAATAAGAAGAAAACAAAATATCAAAGAACTCATTAAATGAGCCCCATCCATGCTGTGCACGGACTGAGGCTAGGGTCCTATGGAAAAATAGAACATGTTCACGTAATTAAAGACTGTATCATAATACATACACACAAAGGGACAAGTTAAGCTTGCACAGGCAACCTTCACTCTGGCATTTTCTAACTTTTGTGTGCTTGACTTTGCAACCTTAATAGTGTCCTTTTTAAGTACTTTTATATATAGCTATTTGTGTGTGTGTGTTATATATATCAGGTGATGATTATATAGTAGTATTAATCTCCTGGTGATAAATAGATGGATTTATAAATATGAATATTCAGAATTGACAAGACAACCCTTAAAACATTTTTTTGGTTTTAGGGCCACATCCCATTTTAGTAGGTTTCAGATTTTAGAGCAGGTCAGCTTGGAGGTCTTCAATTGCTGAAAGTTTTCTGAAAACAGATTTATGTTTTCAAGCAACCGCCATACCTCTGCTCTCATAAAACCGTATAATTCAGTTGAAGTAAATGGGTCTGTGCTGATTTATAGCTGAGAAACTAGCCAGTTATTTGTAAGTATTCTTCATCATGACATAGCTTACGATAAATTTGTAAAGTATATCAAAGTTTTCTTGCACTGTGACAGATTTTGTTTTGTTTTGTAGAGATGTTTTTTGTTTTTGTTTGTTTTTTATTGGGCTGAGTTTTTCTAAGAAGTTAAACATCAATACAATAAATTACAATAAATTCAAAAGATATTAACTACTTTGGCATTAACTGCAACAACAAATTAACATGAGCTTTTTCAATATTAATTTGTCTTAGGAATTCCATTGTAATGAAATAAATATTGGCAACTTTCCAGCTATTATATCCTTTTGAAAGAACACACAAATACAAATTTATAATAATTATCCCAGCAAAGGAGATGATCTGTTTTCAATAATTAGTTCCATAAAAACAATCAAAAAACCAATTACTGGAAGTTAATAGATAGAGAGAACTCTACTCAATTTCAAACTATGAGTTTAAAGTAGTTTCGGGTTCTAAACCAGCTCCCAATTCCTCCTGTCAGTTTTTCTGCTTTTACAATCATAATTTCCTTTTTGTTTAAAAATGTGTTGCTCTACTTTGTTCCTGTGTGAAAGAGTCTTACAAACAATAGGGGAAATGTGCTATCTTAGACCCTGATCCAACAAAGCACTTAAGCATGTTTAATTTTAAGTGTGTGAGTAATCCTATGCCTATAGTTAAGCATGTGCTCAAGTGTGTCATTGCATCAGGGCCTTAGTCCCCAGTCTTGTATATAACTCCATGCAGGCAGTGTATACGGAGACCCATTTAAGCTAATGGGGCTCTGCATGGGTGTATTGCAGGATCCAAGGCTCCCACCCTGCAAGCTGTTCCACACAGACAGATCACTGTGCCAAAGAAGAGCCCTAGTGATTTCACAGTGTCTGCATTTGTCACTTCTCCTCAACACACTGCAGCCTCTGGAATACTCTTCTCAGTATTTCACACAGAAATAGATCGTCCATATATGTATACGCACACACAAACATAACACGTACTCTTAGAAGACATCCTTTTCATTCATTAGGCTTAATACTAGTTCTCTAATTCATGTATCCATCACCATTACACTGGGGATAGAATAAAGGTATTTTTAATGTTATGTATGTTATATTGAGATATACTTGGCTTGATCCTGCTCCTGTGGATTTCAGTAGCAAAAATCCCCAATATTTTCATGAGAGTAGGGTCAGGCCCACGCGTCCTACATTCAAGCATTATCGTGCTAAATGCCAGTGTGATGTAAGCACTGCAGCTTTATTTCATTCATTTATTTTCATTTATTGCAGCGATAGTTTAGCAACACTAAATTGCAGATGCGTATTTTATTAATATTACTCTAAATTATTGTTTAACTGGGACTTGGTCCTGCTTTGAGCAGGGGGTTGGACTAGATGACCTTCTGAGGTCCCTTCCAACCCTGATATTCTATGATTCTATGATTGAGGTGACAGTGCACTGTGATGGTAAGCCAATGCTCAAGAAGGCAAAGGTTGTCATTGCCTACTAGTTCTTGTTACCAGTTAGTTAATCCATTTATTTTCCATGTGGCTGGTTCAAATAAGTAGTGATTATATGAGCATGAGCCTTGTGTTGCTGTGTAAATACCACATAAACATCTATGGAAAAAATTAAATAGAGTTTGAAATACAAGGACACATTACTGTTATCACACAGACGGAAACCTCACCATCTCTGCTATCCTCAGACTCAGCAGACTGCTAGAACAGGAAGACTGTGTCAGCTATTTCACTTGATCCATGACTTACGAGAAGGCTAGGTATCTCTCCTTACTTATATATCTTCAAAGATCTACAGAAATGGCTCAAGAAATATTGCTGTTACATGCTGTAGTATTCTGTCCTAAAGCATGGATGAAGTGCAGTTGTCAGCTCACATTCTACTTTCTCTAGGATTTCTCTGTGTCTAAGGGCAGAACTGGAGGTTTGCAGGGGAAAGAAGAGGGTGATAGGCTTTCAATCTGTGTTATTATAAAAGTGTCATCTTTAGTTTCAAATGCATGGGTTCCCATTTTAGCTTTGCAGTTCACCTTTAATGATGGTTGGCCAATCTGTCCCCAAGAAAACAGTTTAAAAAATTCACATCTTATTGGAGGGAACACCGGAGCTGCCTGGAGCATTCTGTGGCAGGAATTAACTCACGGTTGGGTACCCCACACGTGTCTATTCCTTTTTCAGTGATGTGAACAAAAGACAGGCATGTTATGTTGACAAGTACACCAGGACATAAAATATTTGTCAGCAGGACAAACTGATAGGAAACCAAATATTATTTTTGCTCTTCTATGGCTGGAGGTAAATGAATAGATAACAATTAAAAATCACAACAAATTGGCACTTATCTTTTAATTTAGAGACAATGTGCTTTAAAAAAATAAATTAAAAATGGGGGACAAGAGTCTCATTTATATTAAGACACTTTTTCCCTACTCTGGCCATGTAAAAAGGACCTTACATTGGCCAAAATTACATTTACATTCACTAGAGCAGTGTAAAGAGTCCTTATTGTAAATGAGAATAAGGCCCAATATGTCCTTCCTTTCTGGATGATACCTGGACGTAGTTGCGCTGGATGCAAAACAGTGGATCCTAAGGATCTGTCCTTTGGTCTGGAGAGTAAATTGGTAGATAACACTATAGTAATGTTGGGACAATTTCTAAGTTATAGCAAAAGAAAAGGGTGAATGTAACAGTGAAATAGACTGGCACATATTTGAGGTAGATGTACACTGAGTTAAGAAGCTAAAGGAAAATGACTGTACTTCTTTTTTTCCTTTTCTGTGTTTTGTTAAGATTAAATAAATAGAGTTTGGTATATGTTGTTTGTTAAAAGTATCACTAAACATGTAAACATAAAATAATAATAGAAGGACAAGAGCAGCAAACCCAGTGGCCATCAGGCAATCCATTTCATTACCAAATATGTCAGTTCCCCAATCTTACCAAGAAAAGAAAGAAATGGAATATGACGAAGAAGAAAAATCAAGGGCCCCACAAATGATAAATAAACCAATGAAGCTAATTACTTGTGTCAGGTCCTAAAGTTAGCTAAAAAGGAACTCTGGTCGACTTTCCCAACTGAGGACATTTGAATTGCGAAGTCATGTTCCCAACCCTGTACTGACTTCACTTAAAGACTGAAAGCAGATTGGTCCCACCTCACTGGAACTGCCTGACAAGGACATAAAGCAAATGCATAGAGAACCTAAATTCTAAAGAGCTTTAGGTAACACCATCCAGTAGCATACAAGCTACAATTGCTTGAAACACCAGCACTGATATGCATGTCAGGGATTGAGAACCAGTGCTCAAGAACAGTCTTTAAAACAAAAACAAAAAGTAAAATCAAGAAAAAAAACCTTGATGAAGGTTTCAGAAAACCTTGTTTTCAGAAAGGAGACTATTAATTACTTTCAGGGTTTTTTTAAAATGTATGTTTGACTTGAATACTAGTCTGGCATTATTTTCATCTCTTTATCATCCATCCAGTCCTAATTTGGTTGCTAGTACCTTTAATCAAATATTGTAAATCATAAGCACACAAATTCAGGGACACATGTAACAGCAGCAGCATCACTGAGTTAGAGATTAAAAGCCTGTTTCAAAAGATGCTGTCTTCCGTGCAGCTGCTGCAAAAGACCTAAAATATTAGCAATTAGTCCACTAAGACTTTTCCTTGTATAGATTGTTTGGGATAATATTTCACTACTAGTTCTAACAAGAAATAAGATTTTTTTTGACACATCACATGAAATGGTTCTCTTCATAAGTGCTTTTCCAGTCATATACTCTAATTGGAATCACCGTGTGACTGGCATGTG
Organism: Chelonia mydas; assembly: GCF_015237465.2. Lineage (NCBI taxonomy): Eukaryota > Metazoa > Chordata > Testudines > Cheloniidae > Chelonia > Chelonia mydas. Next base: position 109,981,502 of record NC_057852.1, read on the forward strand.
TGGGTTGTTATGCTCACACAACCAAGGTATAAGAAACAACAACCAGCCGTGTTAAAGGAATAATTTTGAAGAATGGCTGGCCTAGTTCTTTAGCTCTGAGTTATTTCCCTCTAAATGCATAATCAAGACTCATGTTATGCCAAATGCTTTTATGTGATGAGTATTAGTAGTGAGCATTGCAAATGAATGAGTAATGACAAGGAACTGGGAAAAAACATGTTGCCAATTCCATATCAAGGTTTTATGCATGTCTTACCAGTGTTTCATGTGTTCTGTTTGTTTAGGGTCCAGGAGAAGGCATGTTATACAAAATAGAAAAAGAAAAAGATTTTTTTCAACAGCTATACTTAGCAGCACTTTTAAGTACTAACTAGCTTCAGCCAAAACAACAAAAAAACCACTGAGGGAAGCAACTATGGTGTTCACATATGCATTATAGTAAATGAATAAATTATTCTATAATCAAAGTAATACAGACGAGTTCCTAATGATAGACATTTTAAAATGGTGTTACCCAAATTATTATTACTAGTTATTATTTGTATTGTGGTAGTGCCTAAAGATCAGGATCACACATAGAATAAATGATGGTCCCTGCCATAAATAGATTATAAGATAAGACAAGATGCATTAGCACATATGGGAATTTCCTTTCCTAAAGTTGATTGCCTTCAGTTGCTGACCAATATGCAGTTTTATACCAAACAAATAACCATACTCTGTTAAATCAAGAAGGTATCGTTTAATTTTTCTAAAAAGAATTACATGTGCAAAACTGCATTTGCATATTCAATTGGGGAATTACATGTCTAACTGCCTGATTTAAACACTCGAAAAAGCATTTCTGCAAATGACATGCACAAAAATTTGAAAGCAAAAATGGGAAAAGATAGTTTCCTAATTGTCCAATCCAAAGTTGCTAGACAGCTTGAAGAAGCCCTCAGTGAATGTGCTAATGATTGTGATGTACTGTCTTCAGCCAGCTTAGTAGAATTCATAGCTGAAGTGAGAAAGGGAGTTTTTTCCCCACCTATGACACATTCTGGAGGATCAATCACTTTTGTGCAGCAAAAGACTATGTGAACGGATGGAAATAATTGCACTTACCTAGATGCCTCATGAGGTGCTATTCAATATTTTCATTAAGGATTAAGATAATGGAGGGAAGCATACGCTTATAAAACGTGCAGATGACATTCAGCTGGGAAGGGTTACAAGCACTTTGGAGGACTGGATTAGAATTCAAAAGGACCTTGATAAATTGGAGAACTGATCTGAAATGAACAAGACGAAATTCAATAAAAGACAAGTGCAAAGTACTGCAAGTTGGAAGGAAAATGAAATGAACAACTACAAATGGGGAATAACTGGCTAGGCAGCAGTATTGTAGAAAATAATCTGGCGGGTACAGTGGATCATAAATTGGAAATCACCGAACAGTGTAATGCAGTTGCAAAAAAGGAAAATATAATTCCGGGTATAATACCAGGAATGTCATATGTAAAATATTGAAAGTATTTGTTCTGCTCTACTTGGCACTGATGAAGCTTCTAGTGGAGTAGAAACTTGTATTGGAGAAGCCCAGTTTTGGGCACCACACTTTAAGAAAGATGTGGGTGAACTGGACAGAGTTCGGAGAAGAGCAACAAAAGTGATAGAAACATTTTAAAAACCTGACCTATGAGGACAGGTTTAAAAAACTGGGCATGTTTAGTCTTGAGAAAAGAAGATTGAGTGGAGACCTAATAACAGTCTTCCTATATGTTAAAGGCTGTTACAAAGGGAATAGTGATAAATTGTTTTCCATGTCCACTGAAGATAGGACAAAAACTAATTGTCTTAATCTGCAGCAAGGAAGATTTAGATTAGATATTAGGAAAACTTTCTGAGTATAAGGATGGGTGAAGCACTGGAATATGCTTCCAAAGGAGGTTGTGGAATCCCCATTATTGGAGATTTTTAAGAACAAATTAGACTAACACCTGTCAGGGGTGGTCTAGGTATACTTGGTCCTACCTCAGCATGAGGGGATGGCCTAGAGGACTTCTCTAGGTCTGTTTCAGCTCTACATTTCTATGATTCCATCAAGATCATTCTGGAGTTGCAGCTGCCTGTGCTTCCTGAAGAAATCTGTGAAGGAAGAAAGGTTACCAGCCTCCTCTGGCACCAATGAGGTAGGGTTGGTATTGGAGTCAAGGTATTGAGGCAAGAAAGGTGGCCACAGGCATTCCCTAAGGCCAATTCTCCAAGCACACCTGCAGGAGTTGATCGGTTTCAAACCCAAAGAAATGGACTCTGAATTGTCTGCTTTGTGATGTCCATTGAGACTGAACTAGGTAAAGTTAGTCTAGCTCTGCTGTGACTTGGCCAGGGCACAAGACTTTTTCAAATAATTTATTTGTAAATTTTTATCTCTAAATAAAGAAATTTAATTCAGCATATTAAAACATGAACATTATCCTTCTCCCCCCCACCCCCCAAAAAGAGAAAAGGGTAATAGAAAAGGGCAAAAGGAAAAAATCCCATAAGAAAGGCCCAATACGAATAAAACAAATAAATATGCAACACAACCCTAACCATCACTAGCATTGTCTTTGTAGAAAATATGACTAACAAGCAGCCTGGAAGAGGCAATGCCCCTACTCTTACAGAAAGCCATTAGGATCTGTGTATCACCATTATGAAGAAACAGACTTGCATCTCATTTGAAAAAATGCATGCACACTAATGCAAACAAACCTGTCCACTGCATGCACAGTACCAACAGTTATATATAAAACCCCATTTTTGGAAGAAGTAGCTGATTTGTGAACACATGTGTATGTCTTTGACTATTTGGACCTAAGTTCCTTTTTTCCCCAAATTTTTAAAAATGCGTATCCTTAATGGCTAGGAATAGTCAGCGTTTTTATTTATATCACATCTGAAAGGCAGCACCTCCAACAGTGCCCCCTAGTGCCTGGCTGTGTCATTGAACTGGATTCAGTACCAACTCAGAGGGAAGTGTGCCAGTTATGGAGTCACCAACATCCATTCCTGCAGCCTCTGGTTTTGCTCGGAGGTCTCCCATCCAAGGCCTGATGTTGCTTTGTTTATGAAATCTGACAAGATTACAGCCCAAGATGGTGTGGCTTCAGGACGGCTTCCCATTATTCAAACCCTGCCATCGACAGGGTTTAGGGCCTGCTAACTCCTCTTGAAAGTCAAAGGGAGCTAGGTGCCATTTGTACCTTTGAAAATCTACCCCACAGGAGATTAGCTACTTAAAATTGAAATGGGTTGAGCTTGGATATCAGGGAAAATGTTTTGATGGTAAGACAGATGTACGAGCTGCTACTTGGGGGAAAAAACCATGATCAGAGTTAATACTGTTACCCATCCATTGACCATAGCAGATTTGGGGATCTTTAGGTTAGTTTTGATGGAGATATTTGTGACAGAATTGGGGTATTTTCATAGTGTACTTTGTTTATTTAAAGAACATAACCAGTTGTGTTTCCTTGAACAGAGGTAGTCACAAACTCTAACAGCCAAGCAGCTTCCTCTTGCAGAAATCTTAGCTAAAGAGTCACTGCTCTATCACCAAGAAGCCACGTATTGGGCCTTTGCCTCTTTTGGATTCTCCCTGCTTACCACAAACTGTTCTTTGCTTCTGACTCAGCCCCAGAACTTAACTCAGGATCACCCTAAGCCCAAAATGGCTCACCATGAACCACATAGCTTCCAAAGGTAAGCCACATCAACCCTCTGCTTTGCAATACAAAGGAACCTCAGAAATGTTCCACTTTCCATCAGAAGTTCTTTAATTTACAAAATCCCTTTAACAACAGGCTGGATGAGGTGAGAGTTTTGTTCTGAGTGTTTATATGTTGTTAAAATATAGATATTCAGGCCTGCCTGTAAAGGCCTATACTTTAGAACTTAGGTGTATTTTTATCACTTAGCTAGTTATAGAGGTATAAAACAAAGAATCAAAATCACAAGTCCGACTCTGTATGGGCCTTCTCTCGCTAGGACAGTCTGAGGCTTTGTTTTTAGGCTAAGGCTGTTGGCTAAGCAGCAGGGGCAGCCATAAGCTGGGAAGCGTATGGTCACATCCTCACATCCCAAACCTGTCACACTGAAATAAGGTGGTATTGGTCTGTTGGGCACTATCAGGACAGGATCATCTTCCTATCACTACCAGATAAAGGAACAGATCTTAAGATGGTTACAACCTGTCTGGCAAGAAATCACTTATCAATGGTTGTGGTTGTGAACCCCTCATTTGTGTATTGTTTTACCTTTATGGCCCCCACTTTTCTATTGTTAATCTGTCTGGTTCGCTAGTTGTTTCTGTCTGCTGTATACAGTAATTAATTTTGCTAGGTGTATGTTAATTAGGGTAGTGGGATATAATTGGTTAGAGAATTGTGTTACAATATGTTAGGATTGGTTAGTTAAGTTTCAGTTAAATGATTGGTTTAGATATAGCTGAGAATATTACTATATAAACTGGGGTCAAAAGGAAGTGGAAGGGAAATTGGAATCATGCTTGCTAAGGTGCGGGGCGGGAACGGGAATAGGGAACAGGAACACAGGCAAGGCTCTGCGGCATCAGAGTTGGGAAGGGGGACATGGGCAAACATTCTGTGGCATCAGAGCTGGGAAGGGGGACATGGGTAAACACTCTGTAGCATCAAAGCTGGGAAGGGGGACAGTGGGTAAATGCTCTGCGGCTGGGAATGGAACACTGGGGAACAGACTCTATCAGCGTACAGAGATAAGCCTGACTGGTGTGAAGGGCTTCAGAATACACTTGCTTGGAAATTAACCCCAATAAACATTGCATTGTCTGCACTTTGGACTTCTGGTCTTTTGCTCCTTGCTGTCTGCATGACAAGAACCAGAGAAGTGGGAGGATGAAGGGAAAGCCCTCTAATATATGTCAACAACCCATAACATGCATGATGACATTAACACATGTTTTGTTTATACAGAATGTCACCTATAAACATCTTATCTTTATTTTTCTTGTAACCATGTATGACTTCTATGCCTCGTTACTTGTACTCACTTAAAATCTCTCTCTTTATAATTATTAAACTTGTTTCATTGTTTTATCTAATCCAGTGTCTTTAAATTAACGTGTTTAGATAACTCCATTTGGGGTGACAAGTTGTGTGCATATTATTCTCTTTAAGGAATAACAGACTTAATACAGATTTCAGAGTAGCAGCCATGTTAGGCTATATCCGCAAAAAGAAAAGGAGGACTTGTGGCACCTTAGAGACTAACACATTTATTTGAGCATAAGCTTTCGTGAGCTACAGCTCACTTCATCGGATGCCTTCAGTGGAAAATACAGTGGGGAGATTTATATACACAGAGAACATGAAACTATGGGTGTTACCATACACACTGTAACGAGAGTGATCAGGTAAGGTGAGCTATTACCAGCAGGAGAGCGGGGTGGGGAGAGGAACCTTTTGTAGTGATAATCAAGGTGGGCCGTTTCCAGCAGTTGACAAGAGCGTCTGAGGAACAGTGGGGTGGAGGGCAGCGGAATAAACATGGGGAAATAGTTTTACTTTGTGTAACGACCCATCCACTCCCAGTCTTTAGAATGCATCTGATGAAGTGAGCTGTAGCTCACGAAAGCTTATGCTCAAATAAATTTGTTAGTCTCTAAGGTGCCACAAGTCTTCGTTAGATTTAATACAGTTTGTACTGTCCAGGAGAGGGCTGGACACTACAGGACATACGTTTCTAAGAGAAAATCTGAGACAGGGATTGTGTTGGGCTTACTTGCAATATAACCAAGGCTAGTGAGAGCGAGAGTGTAACCCAAGTGTGGCGGGCAAATTCTAGTTACACACATTCAGGGTGTGGCTTATATGCTGGAAGGCTGTTTGTGAGCGGCCCAGGTGGGAGCTACTTCAGCCAGGCATTGTAAGGCACCCAAAGTTGCAAGGCAGGGGTGACACAGCTGCTCATTAGTCTGGATTGTATCATGGTATGTCACACCAGGTCAGCCCAGTGGTCCACGTAGCCCAGTATCCTGTCTCCAACAGTAGCCAGTGCCAGATGTTTCAGAGGGAATGAACAGAACAGGGCAATTATCAAGTGATCTACACTAGGTTAGACAAGAATAGTAGCCATGGGGAGACAGGAGCTCTGCTCACTGGCCCGGGATTCAGGGGTTGATTTCACCTCTCTGGTGCTTCTGCACTACATTCATCTAGAGCTCCATTACTTGGTACTACCAGTGGCATTCATGTGTCAATATCGTGTGGACCAGATTTGCACACCATTTTAAAATGTGAATATAAATGGGATACTGAGTTCAACATATTGTGTGCATCACTAAATGGCATGCATGTGCAGTGCATTTAGATTCATAGGTTCATAGATATTAAGGTCAGAAGGGACCATTATGATCATCTAGTCTGACCTCCTGCACAATGCAGGCCACCGATTCTCACCCACCCACTCCTGCAATAAACCTCTCACCTATGTCTGAGCTACTGAAGTCCTCAAATCATGGTTTAAAGACTTCAAGGTGCAGCGAATCCTCCAGCAAGTGACCCGTGCCCCATGCTGCAAAGGAAGGCGAAAAACCCCCAGGGCCTCTTCCAATCTGCCTTGGAGGAAAATTCCTTCCCGACCCCAAATATGGTGATCAGCTGAACCCTGAGCATGTGGGCAAGATTCACCAGCCGGATACCCAGGAAAGAATTCTCCATAGTAACTCAGATCCCACCCCATCTAACATTCCATCACAGGCCATTGGGCCTATTTACCATGAATAGTTAAGGATCAATTAATTGCCAAAATCATGTTATCCCATCATACCTTCTCCTCCATAAACTTATTGCTAACTATGTTAGCAATTCTCCAGTCATACGGTACAACCCCTGAGTTTACAGATTCATTAAAAACTCTTGCTAATGGGCTGGAATTTCATGTGCCAATTCCTTTAATATTCTTGGATGAAGATTATCTGGGTCCCTTGATTTAGTCCCATTAAGCTGTTCGAGTTTCGCTTCTACCTCAGATATGGTAATATCTACCTCCATATCCTCCTTCCCATTTGTCATGCTACCATTATCCCTAAGATCCTCATTAGCCTCATTAAAGACTGAGGCAAAGTATTTGTTTAGATATTGGGCCATGCCTAGATTATCCTTGACCTCCACTCCATCCTCAGTGTTTAGCGGTCCCACTTCTTCTTTCTTTGTTTTCTTCTTATTTATATGGCTATAGAACCTTTTACTATTGGTTTTAATTCCCTTTGCAAGGTCCAACTCTACTTGACTTTTAGCCTTTCTCACGTTATCCCTAAATGTTCTGACCTCAATAAGGTAGCTTTCCTTGTTGATCCCTCCCATCTTCCACTCCCTGTATGCTTTCCGCTTTTTCTTAATCACCTCTCTGAGATGCTTGCTCCTCCAGCTTGGTCTACAACTTCTGCCTGTAAATTTTTTCCCCTTTCTTGTGATGCAGGCTTCCGATAGCTTCTGCAGCTTTGACTTGAAGTAATCCCAGGCCTCCTCCACCTTTAGATCCATAAGTTCTTCAGTCCAATCCGCTTCCCTAACTAATTTCCTTAATTTTTGAAAATCAGTCCTTTTGAAATCAAAAACCCTAGTCGCAGATTTATTTTTGTTTATCCTTCCATTCAGTTTGAACTGAATTAGCTCATGATCACTTGAACCAAGGTTGTCCCCTATAACCATTTCTTCTATGAGGTCCTCACTACTCACGAAAACCAAATCAAAATGGCATCCTCTCTTGTCGATTCAGCAACTACTTCATGAAGGAATCCATCAGCTATCGCATCTAGGAAAATCTGAGCCCTATTATTATTACCAGCACTTGTCCTCCAGTCTATATCTGGGAAGTTAAAATCTCCCATGATCACGCAGTTTCCATTAGTATTTACTTCATTAAAAACATTAAAGAGGGCTCTATCCATATCCAAATTAGATCCCGGCGGTCTTTAGCACACCCCAAGCACTATCCCAGGGGAGGCTCTAATAGTTTTCTTCCCCAATGTAATTTTTGCCCAGACGGACTCTGTCTTATCCATTCCATTGCTTCTTATTTCTTTACATTCTACCTCATCATTGATATACAATGCTACTCCACCACCTTTTACCTTTATTTCTGTCTTTCCTAAACAGCATATACCCTTCAATACACATACTCCAGTCATGACTACTATTCCACCATGTTTCTGTTATCCCTATAATATCTGGTTTCACTTCCTGCACCAGTAGCTCTAGTTCCTCTGTTTTGTTACCTAGGCTCATCGCATTGGTGTACAAACATCTTAATTTTTACTGTTTGGCCTCGTTCACATTCTTTACCCGATTAGGCACAGACATTCTACAGCCAGTATGACCTATTAGACTGGTATCCACACTACCCTTCCTCCTTATGTCCATTCTCCTACCCACGGCTGTATCCTTTCTTACTTTGTTTTCTTCCCTCTCAATGTTAAAATCCGGCGTGGAGATTACCTGGACATCTCCCAACCATCTCCCCCAAATTCCTAGTTTAAAACTCTCAATCAGCTGTGTCAGCCTCTATCCTAGAAGTCTATTTCCTTCCCTACTCAAATGAAGTCCATCATGAGAGAACTGTCCTCTGTCCATGAATGCCTCCCAGTGGCCATACATCCCAAAGCCTTTCTTATAGCACCACTCCCTGAGCCATCTGTTGATAGTCATAATCTTGTCACACCTTTGTTGCCCTTCTCTAGGAACAGGCAGAATCCCACTGAAGATCACCTGAGCCTTGATTTCCTTAAGCGTCTTCCCCAGCCTGGTGTAGTCTCCCTTGATACGTTCCAGTGAGAATCTACCGGTATCATTTGTTCCCACATGAAAGACAATCAGTGGATTCTCAACCTCAGGTCCACATCCTGTATCTTAGCACCTGGAAGACAGCACACCCTTCTATTCTCTGAATCAGCTCTGGTTACAGGCCTGCCCATTCTTCTCAGTAAGGAATCCCTGATCACGTAGACCTGCCTTTTCCTGGTGACAGTGCGATTCTCCGGTCTATCCCCTGTTCTCTCTGACTGCAAGTTCTTTCCATTCCTATTCTCCCTTGTAATCCTCTTCAACCCATCCTGTATCCTTCTGGGGCTCATATTTGGTGTAGTCTCCATTGAGTCTTACCCTTTTCCTATAAGACTAGCTGCTCTTTTCTTCCTTGCCCTTACACCTTCAGTGACCACCTGCTGAGCTCCTTCTTTATTTTCCAACTCTGCAAACCTATTCTTGAGCTCTATTTCTCCTTCACTAGCCCGTCTTTTCCTCTGCCTGGTTCTCTAGTCACATGCTTCCACTGTCCATTTTCTTCACCCAGCAGTCTCCCCTCAGAGTTCTTCGGTCCTCTTCCATCTGCAAGTCTGAGCTTTTCCCTTCAGCCGCCTCATGTCTTTGCTCCATCATCCACTCGAACCCCCTTCTAAACTCAACCAGACTTTCCACCTGCATCTCCAGTCCTCGGGTCTTTTCCTCCATCAGCTCTATCTGACAGCACTTCATGCAGACAAAACTCTTTCCAGGTACCCCCTCCCGGATCATGTACATACCGCAACTTCCACATCCAGTCATCTACGTTGTGTCTTCCACTACATGGGTCACTCCCACTGCTGCCTCTGTATCTGTCATAGCCTTGCCACCTAAACCCTGTTAATCTGGGAAACACAAACCACACCAATACACCACCACCCACAGCAAAAACAAACCCCAAACGAGCACCACAAGACAAACTCCCCTTTCAAACTCCCCTGTTTACAGCTCTGTTTGCTGGCTCCTGTGCCACTGCAGCTGTCTGTGCCGCTGCCTGACTGACTGGCTACCTTTATAGGACCCCTACTCAAAGAATATGATATATGGAATGGTTATTTTTCTCTATGAGATACTTACTATAATGACATAGATGTTACTTTGTTATCCATCACAAGATTTCTCATAAGCACTAATGGGCTTGCAAGGTAACCAATGTTAATATGTATTCCTGTCACAAGATTTCATGAGGGAAAGGCAATTAAATGATCTTATCAACCCCGTACTTAGGCAAAATAGGGTGAGTGTGAAGGTTGTAACTTATTACAGTCTAATCTTTTGATTTCATTGCCCAAGTGTGTGCGAGACATCAGAGCCTGAGGAGATAGCAAGATATGGTTTGTGTCTGATAACTGCCTGGATAAATTAATAGAAATGCATGTGACAAGAAATGGAGATCACTGCCAGTGTAGGCCGGGGGTATATTTGAATTAGTTGGGGTGAATGGATATAGTTTGTTCTTGCTGGCCAGAAGCTTTGAAATTTTCTCTTTTAATTTGGGTAGAGGGAATGTTTTGGTGTGTGCTTTTTGTTTTGTTCTGAGAGGAGGGGAAAGGGTGTAACTTGCTTTTGTTTTCGGTGTGTCCTACAGAAACCCTGAGCTCTTCAAGTACTAGCCTGCATCCAGGAGGAGTATACCCAGTGGCCAAGTGAGTAGTGATTTTAGGTTCCCCACCAGAGATACCTGATTTGCATGGGATGGCTGCCAAGCACTTCTGAAAATCTGACCACATTAAAGTATCTCAAGTCAGCACCCAAAATCATTAGTCACTTTAGAAAATCTTGATCTATACATTTAAGATGGCTTTTGATCTTAGAAAGAGTGGTTTCTTCTATCTGGTGAAGAGTAAATAAATAAGAGGCTTACTATAAAAATGATGATATGGCATGCAACTCAGAAATGCTAGGTGCACATTATCTATATTTATATAAGGTATCTGATGTTGCTGGTTGGTGTTTGAAAATTATGGAAGCTGTTATGACTCCTGGTGACTGAAACCTTTTTATTGTTTGTTTGTTTTTCCATTGCTAGGAACCATCACACATTTTCTTTCATTTTAGACTGTGTACACTTTCTTTAATTTTGTCAACGTTAGGACCTAGTTGATGGGAGGAGAATCATTTGCGATAGAAGCTTGCAATCCATTAAGTTTTTACATTTTATACGCTTAAACTCGCTTTCTACATATCCAACAAAATTTAAGATTGTGTAACATTTCTCTCCACGGGGAGGCCTGCAGAAGAACAGAAGTAGTGAGGGCTGTTGATGGAAGGAGGTAGGAAACAAGGTAGCTGTGAGAAAGAGAAAGTGGGGTGACTGAAAGGTAAGAAGAAGCATGGTACTAAGGGTGCCACCCAAGTAGAATAAACCTTAACATATGGTGTTTTTTTCAATTGCCAAATGGAGCTGGCTCTTGCAGACATATCAGTGGCCTTTGTATGGTGGTGAGGATGCTGAGAAATAAAGCCAACAAAACTGAAAACCTCACACCTCTATGATGCCTGAGTCTTTTAGGAGATCTCATGCCCAACCAGTCCCCTGAGTAAAAATTTGAATGACATATATTTTAAGAACTGAGAGGAAAGTAAGAGAAAGTCACATATAGGGGTCTAATAGCTATCAACATCCCAAGGCTATGTCTACACTATAGACCTTACAGCCTGGGTAGCCGCTCTATGCTGGTGGGAGAGAGCTCTCCCGCTGGCATAATTAAATGACTCCCAATGAGCAGCATACCGCTGTCTACACGGGCACATTTGTCAGTGAAAAACAAAAGTACTAGTGTAACCAAAGCCTAAATAAGAAACTGGAGTCTATAAAATTTTGCATGGACTCTGTATCGGGTGGGTGGAGAGCCTTATTAGGTATGGGCTCCAGGTGATACACCTTTAAAGAAACATAAAGGAAATTGTATGAATACTGTTGAAACTCTCCTAAAAGACAGGACTGCTTAGTTTAGGTATAGAACAAACTAAGAAGCCATGGCAAATCTTATCCCTAGTGTGACTCATGTGGCTTCAAAAAAGTTACACTGGGGATGAATTTGGTCTGAGGTGCATGCTCATAATATTCAAATTCTTGGATTATAAAAAAAAAAAGGAGACTATCACAAATATTTCAGCTAAAGACTCCAAGGGACTCTGTAATGACTGAGACAGCAACAGACACCAGAATTGCCCAGACCTGAGTATGTTAAGAAATTATGCAAGTATCAGGGGGTAGCCATGTTAGTCTGTATCCACAAAAAAAACAAGAAGTTTGGTGGCACCTTAAAGACTAGCAGATTTATTAGGGCATAAGCTTTCATGGGTAAAACACCACTTCTTCAGATGCACACCACTTCTTCAGCTGCATCTGAAGAAGTGGTGTTTTACACACGAAAGCTTATGCCCTAATAAATCTGTTAGTCTCTAAGGTGCCACCAGACTCCTTGTTGTTTTTGAAGAAATTGTGCAGTTGCTTTGACTTTTCTTTTTTGTTGTTGGTGTTCATAATGTTGATATTGAGATTTCTTTTTTTAAAGTAACCACCAGCAAAATGCTGACAAAAATAGGAAATTGTATGGAATTTTGTCCTGCATAATTTACTGGAAACTTAACTACAAATCCCAGATATTTTCCCCACCCTAACATATCAAGTGAAGAGCAGATTTTCTATAGTTATTACAAAGAGAGGTATTTCAAAATTAGTTTGAAAAAAGTTGTAATAGTAAAACAAAGGCAAGGATGCTGCTTGTCTCTGAAATATTATACTGGTATTTTGTAAACAATGTAGTTCTCATGTGAGTGAAGGGCAGGTGAGAATTTATACTCTGTGTGGAACAAGTATGAGTATTATCAATGTGTGCAGTTCAGTAATTGGTGTCAATTGACTTTGTCACTCTGATTCTGCAGCAAAACTGGGAACTATATTCACATCTTTTATTCACTCACAGACTGAAATTAGTTCTATAGCCTCTGGGCTCCCTGAAGCTATTTCTGTGACTCACTGAATTGCTTCTGCTGGGCTACTTTACATTAGAAATTAAATAACTGCTGTAAGTCTGACAGAAGTTCAGGTACCTAGTTTCAGTCGTACAGGATAATGATAATGACAAACTTACAAGCAGAACAGGAAAAGCATGGACTAAAAAGTGAGAAGTAAGTGGAGTGATCTGGGATAGGAGAATGCCTATCAAATTGAAAAGTAAGATATTTTAGACCATAATTAGGCTTGCATTTTTGTATAGTTCCACATACTGGACACTGACAAAGCAATAGGAGCAGATCTTGAATACAGAGGAAATTAAAATGTTAAGATGGATGCTTGGAGTTACTAGGATGGACCATGTTCAGAACAAATGAATTAGGGTAAGTGTGAAGGTGGTATCAATTACAGTAAATTGAGGGAGTCCAGGCTTAAATGGTTTGGTCATGTGCAAAGAAAATCGGAAGACTATCTAGCAAAAGTGTTCAGCTTAGAAGTAGAGGGTAAGAGAAGGCTTCAAAGACCCAAAACTAGATGGACGGATGCTGTGAAAAAGATTTGATTAGCTGTGGAGTTTCTGAGGAACTGCTTCAGGACAGGCTGGAATGGAAAGGAGAACTTGGAGAGCTGACCCCATGTAGAGGAGACTAAGGCTAGAAGAAGAAGAAATTAAATAACTGCTAAAAGTAGTTGGTTTCTGACCTGATATTGTAGGTCACATCTACACTTATATTAAAAACATGTTACTAGAGGTGGCTTGAGAATAAAATGGCTTTAACTCAGTTTGGCCATCCCTTATGGATGGGGGGCAAACTGTGCTAACACTGTCTTAAATTCCATGTTCAAGCACAGGTCACTACTTACACTTAAAAACAGCTTTTATTAACTGTGTTAACACTCTTTGACCCTATCTATATTGACAGGTTAAATTATTTTTGCCCTGAAATGAATTTAAACCATGTTTGAACAAGTAACTTGGTTTTAAAAAAACTCTACATTTTTTATAATACACTTTTAGTGCAGCATAACAAAGGGATGAGAATGGTAACACTTTAGAAGAGTATTCTAAATAAAACCTCCCTCTCATCCCACTTCAGAACAGTGCAGAAGCATGTTCTTAGAGTTAAGCACATGCTTAAGCACTCTCCTAAATAGGAAATGCTAAACAGGGACTTCTGTTATATGTACACTACTTTCTCCATTACACTTACCCTGTTGGGAAGTGTGTGATGATGTTCCAATATGCATCCCTAGGGAAGTGTTTATTACTTTATGTGGTTTATGCTACAAAGCCTTAAGATTCTGTCAGTCAGGGAGCACTATTTTTAATAATTAAAATTATTTGTAATCTCTTAATTTATTTTTTGAGTTCTGGAGATCAAAACTCCCTGGCTAATCCAACAGCACCTCAAAACACAAAATAATAAATAGTTACTATTACTAAGGGGTGCTCACATAGACCTTCAGAGATTCAAAGTACTGTACAAACATTAATTAATCTTCACAGCACCTTTGTAAAGTAAAGGATTCATATTTTCATTCTACAGAATTTCACTCTCAGTATATAGCCCTGCACTACTTACTTAGGTAGAACTCTTTGAACTCAGGTAATCAATGCACGACTGAGCCTCTAAATAGCAGTACTGCCAACTCTTGTGAGTTTTTCCAGGAGTGATGGAATTTCAGAGGATTCTGGGGCTTGTCTTGTGATGACATGAAGAAGCTCCAGCCTCCTCACAAAGTTCAGCTCTTCTGGAAGTGTCTCCCCACTACTCGCCATTTGCAAAGAGTCCAGTAGTTTGGCACAGCTCTGCTTCCTCCTCCTCTTCCCCTCCTGTGAGAAACATGGACAGGATGGTGCCATTGCTCCTCCCCGCCTTCCTCCTGCAGCACAAAGCCTGAGGAGCGGCAGAGGGGAGAGAAGAGTCCCTAGAACTGCCCCACATCCTGGAAAAGGGAGCGGGGGCTGAACCAATGGTGGGGGCTGGTGGGGACAGATTTGATGGGGGTGGGGTTGATGGGGGCTGGGTTGGGACAAGATTAATCGCAGGGCAGGGGACGGGCAGATATGGAGATAAGATCTCCTGCAGCAGGGGCCAAAATCAACTTAGCCAATATATTTGAGAGAGTGAGCAACACTGAGGATGGGCAGAGGAAGCACAAAAATCAAAAGATAAACCCAAAACCCCACAACAGAGTCTTTTAAAAAACAATATCTGATGATGCTTGGGCCAATCTCATGATTTTTGTTCTCTTCTGGGTGGCAATACTGAAATAATATGCACAGTACTAAATATGCCATGTTTAAAAGAGGAATGCTCATTTTAATTATCATTTCTTGATGCAAAATAACTCATTCATAGTTCTGTTTTCCTTTCCATTCCACAAATGAGATATTTGAAACCTATAAAAATACAAAAACAAATCTAGTTTTCACAATGATGCATTCTATCACTAGAATTACTAATATATGGTATAATTTTCTAGACAATTTGTCACACAAGTCCAACATTATTAAAATAATAAGTCAAAGAGGACAGAGCAAATGAACTGACGTCACCAACAAGCCTGAAGTCTTTGGAGCCAGATCACAATCTTATTTGTTTGTCCCCTCTCAAGTACTGATTGCACGCCACTCTGAAACTGTACATTCTCAATTCTTTTGAAGTGAAATACCAGCAAAATATTCCAATTTGAAATAACGTGGAAAAGACAGTGTAGCTTTTCTTGAATTGATATGGCTATTTTCCAGTATTAATAAAAATCCCATTTCTGCAACACCTAACCCTGAACTACAGTCTTTTAAGTTCCATACTGCTAGATGACAAACTTGACATATTGAGTTTTATAGATCTAATACAACTTCAAACACAAAAGAAATACGAATTCCGTATAGTAATGCAACAGTGTCATTCTGGATTTAAACCACTTAACACAAGCACAGCTGCTCAGGTCTTGTCCCACTTCCAGAGATCTTCTTCATAATCCAAATGGAATCCAACAGTCATGGAAAGCATTCACAGAAAGTAAGTAATATGTTTATGTCACACTTGCTTTTCAATGCTAGTAAATCCACCAACACCAGCAAAATGAAACAAATATTAAAATGTAAGAGTATATAGCCATGAAAGAGTCAACGCAAGAAAAGATTCATTCTTAAGGATTTCACTTATCTTCTTGGCAATCAAAGATTAATTAACTACATCTAGTACTGATAGACTTGATAATCATGCTCTTGTTTTAGCATAAGAGATTCTATGTTGTAATTAGAAATGAAGAAATAAAAAGAAATTTGAAGAAATTCCAAATATTTACATATGGAAGCTATTTTTTCAACACTTGAAAAGACCGTCTCCTCTGGACTGGCTAATTATTATAACTATGTTGAAGAGATGGGAGGAAACAATCTATTCTTCCAACTCACACTCACACCAAATATCCAGTTTGCTAAAGAAAATGAGCGCCTATGGTTTTTGGCAGAAGTCTGAGCACAATCTATAATATTCAGTCAAAGTTTTTCTGACTCAATTCACTGAAAAGATCTATGAATTAGGACACACTGTGTTTCAATGTCATTAGCAGCTAAACTGGAAGATACCGTAATCTGAGAGAGTATAGAAACTAGGAGGACCTTATGTAGGAAAATATGTTCTTGTGAACAAAAATACCACATGTTGGCAATACATGACAGAGACTCTTGAGATTCCATTCCTAATTCACTAGCAAAATATGTCTGTTATTAATTAGTTCTTTTAGATTTGCGTGTACTTTTACCAGGACATTGCAAAATATATGGACATACTGAGCCAGATCCCCAGGTGCCACAGATCTGCCAGCATGCAAGTCAGGTTGTGTGGACACATGCTTAAAGCTCAGCTTGCACTCTCCCGAACCTGCTTCAGTGTGTGTGCAGGGACAAGGCTACTCAAACTTATACTGACTACAGATGTCTTCAAGGGGCTGAAATTGTAAAGAAGATCAATATGGTGCTGGGTTATCCCAGCCACATACCCCTTCAAATAGCCATGCCCCTTTTCCCTGCTTTGCCAGCAGCAGGGAAGTGATATAAGACCCCTTAAACCAAATTGGCCCACCATCTTTGCAGTACAGTAAATGTGCTTTATGGCCAAATCCCATTGGTGATGCAATACACCAGAGAATCAAGCCCATTGTATTCACCACCAAATAGCTTGATGTGAAACTTTGAAACAAGTTTTTGAAATCCTTTTTTCAAAAAAGGATAAAACAATGCACATATCTGACCTACAATAACTTATCCACATGCAAACACCAAGACAGTTTTAAACCTTCCCATGAAATTGCTAAATAGTGCTGGAAGAAAATGTGCTCACATGTTATCTTAGCAGAATAACATATCAATCAGTATTGTATTCTTAGAGTAGAATCCCAGAGCAATTAAATATCATATCAAACTGATAACAAAAGAAGTCATTATTAAAATAAGTGGGAAAGAATTAACACTACTTTATATCTCTCCTAATGTGTTCCCACAACTATTTCCACTGTTTGATCTTCTTCTTCTTTTTTTTAACTATGAGAACAACTTGATAGGTATCTTAGAAATCTTTATGCTATGATTTTTAAACTTACCACTAGCATTAGCCATGCCTGTACCGCCCTCCCACTGATTATTAGTAAGCAATCTAAGGATGAGACAACCCAATGGAGAGAGCTATTAAATGATAACACAGTAGAGTATTCCAGTTTTATTAAAACCCCGCATCAAAACTTTACTTGAAGCACCATGGAATAAAGAAGGAACAGACACTAAATTCTTCTTTTTCCTTACCTTAGCCTGTAATAGGCACCGGATGCTCTTATCTCAAGAGCATACCATTTTACTATTCTGGGTTTCCTGAAGATTCAGGAGATTCCACTGGCAAACACCATCTTAGATCAAGCAAATGGGCTTTGGATGCAGCTGGCATATGACAAGAAGAACATAGCATGAAAACTTCCCATTGAGGTGATTGGGTAAACACGTTTTCCTTGGGGTTTTTTGTTCTTTTATTTGCTAACTTATCTTTCACTGGTGGCATTGATTAGGGCCCCTTACTTCCTCCTGTCCAGGAGAGCCCAGTGTGGCTGCATGAAAGTTAAAGGGCTGATTGACTGAACCAAAAAGAGGCAGAGCCAAAGAACTGAAAGCTGGTCTCTAAGGCATGGATCGATGGGTTCAGCTCAGACCTTCAGCACAGTCAGGAGCTTGAGTCAAGTGACAGGTCTGGAAAAAAGCTGTGACTTTGGAAGGGCTAATAATAGTCTAACAGGCTGCTACCTGAGCTTTTGTAAACCCAAATTATCAACTTCTCTGAATTGTAAATACAAAACCACTCTATTTTTGGATACATTGTAGACTTCTAACTTTTTCTCTCTTCTAATTGAAAGAAATGAGTCTCTGCCCCATAATAACAGATGTAGTGTGACAGTGATAAATATAGCATCTTTTCACATATTGTTGGGAATTTACGATGTGCATTTAATATCAGTGCTCCGGCACCTGCTGTTAGATTTAAGGAATGGAAATTGTTACTATCACCACCACATGTGCTCCTTTCCAGGAATGAAAGTGCTCAGGCATTTCAGATGGATTGGAAATACACAGTTTCCATATATTTCCCTAATGGCTCATCTCAGGGGGAAGTCTTTGCTTTTCTGTGTTGTCTTCATTTAGACTTGAAAACTGCATGGTTTTTAAATATTTCAACAAACTACTTTTATTTATGTAACTGAGGCGAAAAAGCTGGCCTCACCTCTCCTTGGAGGGGGTACAGTCAAGGTTACATTCTGAGAATGCAAAATCAAAAAATTTAAATGCTGACCTGAGTAATACATAAAAATTGTCACTTTTTAAAAGCTACATTATAGTTTTCATTGATAGAGCTTTGGGGCATTATTATAGCTCAGTGTACTCTCCACATTGCTGATTTTTATGTGGTTTTGATAGAAATGTGGTAAAGCATTTGTGAAAAACTGCTACTCCCTTACCTGAATGTTTTTTGTTATGAGATTGTGTGCTCTTTAATGTGTGGGCCACTGGGAGAGGAATTCAGCTGACATTCAGATGGCAAAGGAAGAGAAAGAGAGAAACACCCCTAACAAGTAAGTTATGCCACTTCATACATCCAAAGGATACAACATTTCACTCAGGGGATTTTAAATGACTGGCATTCTTGCTGCTGACAAGCTCTCATTCACAGCTGGTGATATTAGGGCAGTCAGGACTGGTTCTAGGTAAATTACCACCCTTAGAGAAGATGGGATTTAGCATTCGTTTGCTCTTAGCTCTCTTTTTGCCATTTCAGCTCAGCAGATCACCTGATCTCTGTCCTCCCAATGCACCCCTTTTTCTAATTCATCATATGCAGTGACACAGAGTCAGTAAAGACAGAAGAAATTCCCTGGTCACTAAAGAGTGCTTTAGAGGTTTAAGTGCCAGTCATTGTTCAGCCTGATTTGGACATATTTCAAAACTGGGCCAAGAGTTTGCAGGTGGTGGATATTTGTCCTTGAAAAATTCTAGGGAGCCAGGTTTTTGTTTAAGAAAGTACTGCAGTTTCTTTAGGTATGGTCATTCGCTTTTAAGTGCAGCGTGGATAATTACCTTTATTGTAGTCAATTCTTCATCGCAAAATGTGCAATTTGTTCTCCTGGGTACATCTGAATGTAGTGCATTTTCCTTGACCAGCCTTAGATTCTCCATACCATCAGCACAAAGAGAGAGGCATTGAGAAATCAATTCAGTAACTGCAAAGTTCAGTTTTGCCTTTGAGAAGAGAACAAGGCTAAAAGACCTGCCAGACTTCCTGTGTTTGTGACAGTTAAATCCTTGGGAATGGACAATAAGGACATTGGAAATGAAGCTGCAGTTAATAATCATTGTTGAAGTGTGTCATTTACTGGTGTGTATGGTGGTTTTGGCCATGTTGGGAGAAGGTTTGAATGATAGAGGAATAACACCTCTATTCATGCAAATATGATTTAATTTACATAATGAATAGAAAATGAAGCAGAACATTTTGAAGATATTTATCACTATAGCAAAGCAAAGGTGTCTCTGTTTCCGGTTGCCAGAGATCATGTGTGAGACATGATAGATTAGCAATTGCAGCACTTTATATCAATATCTTGTATTGTTTCAAATGTTTCTCTGCATAAAAGAAATGAAATCAGCATAAGAAATAGAAATCCAGTCACATACATCATGTGGATGAATGCTGTAAAGATAAGCAAATCATTCTGAAAAACATTGATTAATTCTGTCTTAAAGGCTTTGTCAAAACCAGGAAATCTACATTTGTCTCATATGTAATTACTAGACATAAAACACATGTTTTGCTCCTGGAGGACTTGGATAGACAGGGATAGAGTAATGTTTGTAATATTGTACTTGAACACTTACTCGGTATAAGTGTTTGTGAGTTGTGGAGTTAATCTTTAGTTTGCATATATCCATAATAATCTTTCTTATAGACAGTCTAGAGGACCAGGGAACAGACTACAGAACAACAAAAGCTCCCCAAGCCAAAGTAAATCACATGAATTATGAGAATAAAAACAGCTTTTCTTTGCAAAAGTAAGAAACTCATGTGCTTGTTTTTGCTTTATTGGATTAAAACAGTACCTGAATGTTAAGAATCTTCATTTGACATCTGGCTAACGACAATTAAATGAATTACATTTCTTATAAAATTAGATCCAGCTTTTGCTATGATTACAATAGTTATTATAAAAATGTCTCTGGTCTTGTATCCTCCAATCAGCAGACACTGCACCTCTATTCTAACTTTTGTGCCTTCAAAGATTTTAGAAAAATAGGGAATTAGCTCACTGAGCAATGCATTTCTAGCAGTCAAAGCTACAATTCTCACTATTTATAGGTACCTAGGCTTCCCAATATATGGGAATATATTATAATATATTATATTATATTATATATATATATATATTATTATATATAATATATATTATATATTATTATTATATTATATATAATATATAATATTATGTATATAATATAATATATTAATATAATATATAATATATAATATAATATATTTATACCATGAATATGTTTGTAGTCCAGTCATCTATCACGCCAAACAATGTGTTCTTCTAGTCACAAAGAAGTCTTTCTTTGATTGAAATGAGGTTGGTCATACAAACAAGAGAGACATCTTCTTAAAATGAGGATCTTAATTTATTTACTTACCTATTGCGATGCTCATCACTTTGATTCATCAGGAGTATGTATTGCAATCTCTGAGGTAAGCCATAGCATCTGTGGCCAGAGAAGTAACCCTGTTATAATAATAGCAATTATTATTATGCAGAAAAACTTATTCAATGGAAATGGCCTGGTGGACCAGCCTTTTGTCCTGATTAAATGTCCTTCCCAATTCACAGGAGACACCTTTACAATTTATGATAGTACAGGAAGCTGTAGGGAGCTTATCAAGTTATTGGACTGGCTCATGTGGGAGCCTGCTTATTTATCAACGTGCCCGGCAAAGACCATATTGTACCTATGCTCTATAATATGCACTGGTCTGCAATATGTTTCTGGGGGCAATTCAAGATGCTGACTCCTTGTGTTACACCGCAGTAGTTCAGATCAATCCAGGGAAGTACTTAATTTGTAATGAAAGAGGTGCCAGGGCTCAAGCAATTAGGTGCTGGGGCTCAAGCAAGTTTGTTACTTTTATAACTGATGCAGTTGGCCCAGAGGTACCAAGGCTATGAACCACCAAGCCTAGACGTGCCAGGGCTTTGAACTGCCAAGTCTAGAGATACCGAGGCTCAGCCCCAGCAAGCCCTGACAAAAATTAAGCACTGATCCAGGTGCTTGAGCTGAAAACCCTAGGTTTAAACCAAGACAGGTGTTTTCAGGGAATGGTCCTTGACTGCCCATGTAGGTTCAATGCAGCCTGTATCTATTGACCTACAGGCAATGCTACACAGCCCATATGTATTCTCCAGCTTTCCCTTGGGAATGGGGAGGAAGGATGAGAGCATCGGGTGGGAAGGAGACAGAGTGTATTAGTTTGGGGTTTACTGAGAAGGAATTCATAAGGATAAGGGTAGTACTGAATTTTTGTGTATATTTTTATACATTGTTTTTCTGCCTTGAGCTCTGGACAGTCCCTTTTCTGTATAAATCAAAATAAATTAATTAATTAATCTGAATCTACAAAGTCACCTGGAGGCATCTTAATTAAGCAGCTGCTATTGCCATTTAGTATCATTAAACTTATATGGGTTCCCTGGGAGATGTCCCAATTAAGTGGAATTCCCAATTAAGTTGAGTGCACTATGCAAAAAAAATGTGCCTTTCATCTAGAGATTTAAAAATGCTTTACCAATATTAATTTAACAACTTCACCCCATTGTATTGGAACGTGACTTTTAAAGCATTTGCTGATTTAAGACCAGAAGCAATCCAATATCAAATAGTACCTAAAGTGGGCCAGATCACTAGCTGGTGTAAATCAGCACAGTTACACTGAAGTGAGCTGTTACTTACACTAACAGACGATATAGCTAAGTGTTTGGGACCCCACGTGTCTGGTTAAAATGAATCATCTTAATTTGATGTATGCTAGTAAAGGCATTGTTACTTATGAATACTTTGGGGGCATTGCTTTCCGGAGGGAAGTAATAAAAAGTCTCAATCTAGTCCTACAGCAAGATTTCTAATTTAACTTGGAGTCAATAATATTTGTAGCCCCCTTGCCAGTTTGGGGCTTGGCAGAAGTAGCTCCCAACATCTGTGTCCAGACGGAACCCATGTTTGGGAGGTGCAGGAGGTGACCAGCCAGAGCCTAACTGGATGCCTGGGCTACCATGTTTTGAGGAAACCTGTCAAGCCTTTACTGAGATAGCTGCAAACTATATTGTTGGGACAGCAGAAGGCAGAGTCCAACGAGGAGAGATTCCAGTTTATGTAAGTAGTAAAGGCCACAACTTTACCATTTAAGATAGCAACTAAAGGTAACATAGTCTGGTATAAAGTGGGAGAAGAACAGCAACTAGCACCGTGAGCTGCTTTGAATTTAACTTCCCCACCTATATTCACAGCATGGGCATAGACAATGGGGAGCTTAGAGGTGGAGAGGCTTTGCCCCACCCCACCCCCCCAAAAATAGGGATTGCATTAATAAGTAAAGGAAGCAGAGAGTTTGGAACAGAAACTTGTTTATTTCACTTTATTAAACGTGGGCAAATTTAGTCAAGGTAAAAAACTACTCATTAAAGTGATATTAAACAGCTGTTATTCTATTATTTTTAACTCTAGCCCCACCCAGATAAAAACAGTTGTCTACACTCCTTCATGGGGCCAGATTGTGCATTGTTGTGCACCTTGTGTGGTCATTTACACCAGTGCAACATGGATGGAAAATGCTACCATTGTGATTCAATAGAGCTTGCACCCACTTTGCACACACTTTGTAGTGATGTACAAGAAACGAAAATGGAGAATCAGGTCCTTAATGTTATATGTACCTTCAATCGAAAATCCAATCCAAGCCTGTGAAGTAGGCTGTATTCTCAGTTGGGTGTGGCCCTGCATTGGTGCACAAGGGGAGAAGAGCATAACAAGGTTTCCTCCCCTACCTTTCAGATTTGTTCAGCGGTCAGGTACAGTGGAAGTCTTTGTGGTCCCATGAGTTCAAAGACCAACCCAGGATAGCTCCTACAGTGGGAGAGGGCTGGGTCATGGCCAACACTAGTTAGCAGAGCTAGACCCACCCTCTTCTCCAGAATGCCTAGACTGAAGACTGGAAATATCCCATTGAAAACTCTAAAAATTCCACCTAGAGATGAAATTCCAACCCCTTGAATATGAAAGCAAATGGCTTTTCTGAATAGTAAAGTGGGGTGTGCTGTAGGGAGCACCCTGCTAGAGCCTAGCCAGCCATGAACTTCTCTACAATCAGTGTTTCTTAACAAGGTACTTTAGCTAAACTCTTGAGGCAGTTGCTGTAAATATGCTGGTCAAACCACAGTTGGTACAGTTTGTGGAACAAAGGCAACTATCTCATTTCATTTTAGCTAGTTACATGCTATTACAGTGTCTAGAGCTAGGGCCCAAATCCTGAACTAGTATAAACTGGCCCTATGCTGATTTATGCCAGCTGAGGAGCTGGCTGTAACTCAGACTTTTTATCTGTAAAACATGGAGCTACTCCCCGTTTTGCAACTAGCGATTTTTAAGATACTACGTATTAGAATAATGTCATTTTAATTGTATATCCCTGTGAGAAGATATGCTGACTCAGATGCTCAGATTTATTTTAATGTTTGTTTTTATTTCTTCCGTGTATGAGTTTTGCTTGACTGATGTAGTACTGCTGGAAGTGTGTCGGTTAAAATGTGCATTTTTCTGTCTCTGCATATATGCCTTATTTTCATGTGACTGTGCTTGGTGCTATATGTGCATTTATTATGTGCATCAAAACATTAAAGGTCTGATGATTTACGAAGTACCATTGGTATGTGAAATTATAATCCCTGCCCCAAGGAGCTCACAATCCTGCTGGAAATCAGTGGAGATTTACACAGGCTCAGTAAAGCTTTGATGCTGCAAATCCTTGCTCATGTCACCCATCCTACTGCCAGGCCTTAAATCAGGGCAACATACCAGGAAATGATAGCAAAGTGCTGAGGTGAGAGAGAGGTGACAGGGAAGGAGGGGAGAACATGAGAGAGGAGGAGTACAGAAAACAAGGCGAAACACAAAATTTCTTCAGAAACGTCCCATATGTTACAACAGCCCAGGATATCATAACATACTCACAGAATGCTGCTACCTAATGATGGGGGCACTCCAAGAGCTTTAGATTCCATTTGGATAAACACCCAAACGTTTGGCTGCTCATCAGAACTTTATCCAAACTATGTGAGCCTCCTGAGTCTGCAAACTAGGACTGGTAATCCCTTGGGAACAGCAACCAATTCATGCTGGATACAATGAGCATGAGGATCAGAGTCTCACAACTGCAGCAGCCTCTTAATTCCCCTAAGATGTGCACTAGGCATAACCAGCTGGCAGTTCAGCTGCTTGTTCTTGCCACTGACCTGTTCCTTATTTAACATCCTCTCCCCGCCTGTCACTTCCATCCCTATTGATATGGGAATGGACATAACCCTGTTTTACACAAACACACTGGCTTACATAGGCCAACCTTTCAAGAAATAAGTGCTGTTGGTTACTTGGGCAATTGATCTTCCTGCAGATCTGAATTGTCCCCAGACAATTTACAGTATTAGAGCTGTATATTTACCAGATGAACTAGACCTCCAGAAACTCTGACTGAATGCTGGGTATATTCATGAAAACAATTTGTTTTTTACAACTGATGCATGATTGTTAATTCACTTCCTTGTACCTCAAAACCTTAAAATTCCAGCATAATTGGATATTATAGAAATCATAGAAATACAGGGCTGGAATATACCTCACAAGGTCATCTAGGCAAGTCCCCCACCTATACTGAGGCAAGATTAAGCATACCTAGAGCATCCCTGGCAAGTGTTTGTCCAACATGTTTTTCAGTGAAGTGGATTCCACAACCTCCCTTGATAATGTATTCTACTACTTAACTATACTTAGAAAGTATCAGAAGGGTAGCCGTGTGAGTCTGGATCTGTAAAAGCGGCAAAGAGTCCTGTGGCACCTTATAGACTAACAGACGTATTGGAGAATAAGCTTTCATGGGTGAATACCCACTTCGTCGGATGCATGTCGACGAAGTGGGTATTCACCCACGAAAGCTTATGCTCCAATATGTCTGTTAGTCTATAAGGTGCCACAGGACTCTTTGCCACTTATACTTAGAAAAAAATTCCTAACGTCTAATCTAATCTCTCTTGCTGCAAATGTAGATGATTATTTCGTGTCCTACACTTGGTAGCTCTGGAGAAGAATTGATCACCATCCTTTTTATAAATAGCCTTTAATATATTTGAAGATTGTTATCATGACCCCCCTCATTCGTGTCTTCTCTAGATTCATGTCCAGTTCTTTCAACCTTTCCTCATGGGTCATGTTTTCTAAACCACTTATAATTTCTTGTTGCTCTCCTCTGGAGTGATGAGGCATTATGAAGCAGACAACAAAAATTCTCCAACTTGACAGAGCCAACCAAAACCTCTGGGGCTGATTCTGCCCCCCTGCTGCAGCCCTGACACACTGTTCTGGCCCATAGGAGCAGGGCAAAAGATGCTTAAAGCCCTTTGTTCCTCTCTTCCTCCCCCTGGACTGTCAGGCACAGCACAGAATCTGTCCCATTATTTTCAAATTTGTTTCCCATCATCAGCTAAGACATTTAGTCAAGAGGCTGACCTGAATCTCCGGTGAATGCAGTGAGCTGTGTGTGTGTGCCCTTATATGTTTTTGCATGGTCGGGTGCTAAATTTGGCTCCTATCATTTACTTCCAGGGTACACAGACAAGGGGATCCTGCTCCATGACTGGGGTCCTATGCACTATGATGATACAAATAATAAATAATAATATTAGGATGCATGGGAGCATGAGTACCTTTAAAATTAAAATACCTATTGAGACTCAGGTAAGCAACCTACCAAGCTTCTACATGAAATGTGAAGGTTGGGTCTTTAAAACCAAGACATAATATAGCAGAATCCTCTTAATCAGGATGCTCACATGGAGTGCCTATCAGTCTTGGTACAAGAGCTAATCTCAATTATCCAAAGGCTTCTCTTTTGTTTTAAACATTAAATCACAACAAATCTCTTGTGTTCAAAAAAGAGTATAGCTACTTCCTGCATTTGGACTTATGCCACTTATTTATTTATTTAGCCAGCCAGCCAGCCTCCGGATGGTGGCTAAAGAAAGCTTAAAACTTATTTTGAAGGGGTTTTTTTCCTGAGGTTTTTTTCTCACATTAGAATATTCTAGTGCTGGTTGCACTGGAATATTCTAAGGTGACTGGAGATCTATTGATGCAATGACATCACAAGAGTCAAGAGAGTGAAAGTTGAGCAACTGAGAGAGGTACAGAGTTTTAGTCCGACTAAGAATCTTTTAAAAAATGTAATACCTATTAACTTCAAAAATTAATTACAAATTTGGATAAAGGATGTATTCATTACAGATTAAACACGCCCACCCAACCAACCTCCCTGAGATCTCCAGGAGGTTCTCCAGAAAAATTGAGGATGACTTAACATCCTGAGGTCTTGTCTATAAGCACTTAGATCATGGCAAACTGGGGTGTAAATCTACTTGATAAACCAACCACTTACTGCTAGTATTAGGAAGAAAGTAAACTTCCCTTAGGGGCAGATATTTCATAACTGTTCACTACAAAGTTTCTTGCACCTTCCAAAAAAGCATTTGTTACTGGCCACTGTCAGAGACAGGATACCGGACTAGGTAAACCATTGGTCTGTTCTAGAATGGCAATTTCTGTCTCTGTATTGCACTGTAGAGTTTTTGCCCCACCCCCTCCTGCTAGTACACATTCTCCCACACCTACTGGCACCTCTGTTTCCTCAGTTAATCTTTCTCTAGCTCTTCTGCAACATTACTTTGTTGTAGAAATGCAGCAGCTGAAAATGTTTCCACTGGGACTTAAGAGCCTTGGCTGGCTCATTTTCAGTCACAGATATTCTTCCAGAAACCCCAGTTTAACACCCACGAAGGTAAGGGTAGTAAGTTAGATCTTCAAAGGCTTCATAAAATTTTACTCTTTCAGCAAAGATGAAATAATTTCCTTTTCCTCCATTGAGAGAAGAGGAACAAATAAACATGCCAGAGCATGACAGAGAGAGGATCATAAACACTTGATTTCAATGTGTCATATCAATTTAACCACAACTTAATCTACTGCCGGCATCTGAATGAAGAAGAATTAGCATCCTAATAAAGCAGCAGTCCTTGCCTTTTATTATCATTGAGAATGAATTGGTTTCTTGGGAAATAACCCAAGTAAGCTGATTTTCTGATTAACCACATCCTGATTAAGTGGTGCAGAATGTACAGGAAGGAAGGAAGAGACTGATTTAAAGTCACACCATACCATGTTAGAAATATTGAGGATGAATGTTTTGGACTCAGACATAGGAGTGCACCTCTCACAATCCCATTCTTTTTATGGTCTCTCTTGTGCTGTCCCCTTGTGGTTTAGCTGGAAATGCTGCAGGCCACAATGAGAAAAATTGAGATTCAAAAAGTTACCCAGCCTCACAGGAAATCTCTTTTGCCTCTTTCTATATATATGTGGATATAGCCATAGAGCTATTTCTCCATATGTATGTAATTGAAAAAATTAACTCTGCATAAGCAGAGGGACACATATGGTACTAAAATATTAAGCAAGCCCATTTCCCTATGTGTTGTAGATTATTTTCTATTGTACTTACACTAAAGCTTTTACCAAATAGGCAGAATTGCAGGTAAAAAATCCTAATGTATCTCAATTACTGAAATCCCTGTGCTAAAAAACTTTTAGCAATACACTTTAAAAAACATAGTACAATGAAAACTAATTAAGATGGACTTATCAGGCAAAGCCCATTCACATTGTATATGTTTATTTTAAGCAGATATTTGATTTTCTTAGGGGATACCTATTGGGGATATTATATTTAGTATATATCTAAAAAAGAAAAGGAGTACTTGTGGCACCTTAAAGACTAGCAAATTTATTTGAGCATAAATCAATTTGTTAGATTCTAAGGTGCCACAAGTACTCCTTTTCTTTTTTTTGCAAATACAGACTAACACGGCTGCTACTCTGAAACCTGTCATTATGTATCTTAAGTATCTCAGATTCCACTGTGAGGTAAATGTTGGCAAATGATGGCTTTTGTAGAGGGACTCATATTGCCACTGACAAATGAGTGAAATTAAATGATGATATTAGGATTTGCAGACAAAAGGATTAGTCAGCAGTGAATGCAAGAGAACTCGTCTCTGTTTTGGGTTTTTCAGCCAGAGGTGCTCTTCAGTAAACAAATTCAGAATCGATTCTCTGACTAGCAGCTAATGGTTACCCATTCTTCCCAGGAAGAAATAATATGCCAAAATGATAAAACACTTGTTTAGTGAGAATTTGAGTCTGCCATCATCTATTGGGATTACAGTCTCAGCTAAGGTTTCAGTGCAGAAAAGATTCTTTTTGAACCATGTATGCAAAGGTTCAAGTTACTGGTCAGAGACTGTGATAGTGTTGATGCATATATTATATATCAATTGTTTATATGTTTCTTAAAATCACTGAGTTTTATATATACACAAGAACATAAATAAAATAATCTGAATGAGACGGGGAAAAAACAGATTGTTCCCACTTTTCCTAGTAGCTCACCTACTTTGTTAAAAAAAAATTAACCGTGTAGAATTACTCTACCGTACATCAAAGGATATTGTATTCACTTTGAATGGTTTACTTTGCGGAATTCATCTTTATAAATGTGTTGGTTTGTCATTTATGGTAATTAACTATGCACACAGCTCTCTTGTACTGTAATACATGATAATACAATGAGATTACGCAACTAGTCATGAACCTCAAGATAAATAAAAATGCTACGTGTCAAGAGGTCAGCCAGAGGGATATTCTTGGTTTAGAAGACAAGACACAACACAGTTGTTACCAGACACAAGTGGCATGTTGCTCCATTCCCTTAGAACTTTGTTTCCTTCCTTATAATTTTATAATCAGGACCATGTGAATGATACAGCTGTTTATAATATAAAAATCTCAGAGGGGGAGGGATAGTTTATCATTTCAGACCTTCAGTATTTCGTGTAAATTTAGAGACTGTTCATTTTTTGTTACTCTCCACACAGCCAAATAAATGTTCATATTCACAGGAAGATTTAATAATTCATGTTAACTATGAGGTACTTTGAAACCTTCATGTTATCTTGAGAGTGGTCATTCCCCCTTTCTAAGGGCAAAATGCTGTGAAATGCAATCACCCTTAACTCCCACTAAAGTCCCCAGAGAGAGAATTTTTTCCAGCACAAAATTGCTAATGTGGTTATTCTTAAAGATAAACAAGCGGCAGGAAGATTTCTCATTGTTCTAAACTTGTGGTACTATAACTTTCTCTTCCATAGGTTTTCACTTACTATCAAACTATTTAACAAAACCACTAGAGATGGTATTTTCAAAAGCACTCAGTACTGGCATAAGTTTCCTCCATCAGAAGTGAGTGGTAAAACTCCCATAGACTTCAACAGGACTGCCAATCCAAAGCTCCCAAAAATCGTAAGTCAGACCACAAAAATCATGAGATTGTGTTAAAAGACATGAGATTTTTTAAAAATAATAAAATGTTTTGTTTGTTTTCTGGTTTTGATTCTTTAGGGTTCATGGTTCCAAGCTTTTTCCCCAAACCAGGAGGGCTAGAAACTTACTTTTCATTTAAAATGAAAGCTGAGATTCTCCTGTAATGACATGTATCTAGGAGCAGGGCCTTTAAGACAAACATCAGATATAGTGAGAGTTGCAATAAAAATCACAAGAGTTGCCAACACTGCTTCACTGGAAGCAGAGTTAAGCCAACTCTGAGGCCCAGATCCTCAAAGACATTTAAGAGCCTACCTCCCATTGAAATCAACTGGAGTTAGATTCATACTTTTGGAGATCTGAGCCTGAATGCTTTTGAAAATCTGACCTTAGTAGAGTAGGTCCAAAAAAGCTAAATATTTTCAGTGGAGTCAATTAAAACAAAAATATTGATTCTCTACAGTACAGAGTGCAAGTTTCTCCACGGTGTGAAGAGGGTTTTTCTTTTCCTTAGCATTTTGCAAGGTACTTACAGAGCAACACACACAGTTGACACTTCACTGAAGTTTTTGTTTACCCCCTGGTACAAATATTAAGAAATTTATGTGACCTCCAATTTTTTCAGTCCATTCAAATAACCGATTATTTTGAAGAAAAAATGTTATGTTTCAAACAACTTTCCTATCAGGCAAATTTGCATTTGGAAAAACAAAATGTTAACAAAGTGCTAGTGTATAGAATGGCCCAGAGAGCAAAAGCAAAAGAGAGTTGAAATACAAAAATATCCTTCTCAAATTACCATATTTTGTGGAATTCGATGGAAATTTGGATCAGAAGTGTCACATTTGTAACTATCAAATAGACAAAGTTCACTGTAAGCCTTCTGTTATTTTGTATGCAGGAGTGTAAAAACATGGCTCATGTTGGAATGGGAACTTTGCCATCTAGTGGCCATAGTTGTTTCTGCGTTGTTGTCCTTTACATAGCAAGTAAATACAAAAAGAACTTCTAGGTACACAGGTTTGTTTAATCAAATGTTATCCTTTTTATAAATCTGTTCTTTTAAAAGACATATTTGCTTTGGTTTAAAAATATGGTCTGGCCTGGTTCATCTATTCACCCTTAAGCCCTTTGATCAGCTCAATTTTACTCTGTAATTTACTGGTTAATTCACTAGAACTTAATCCTTCTAGTACATTTATTCTGAAGACTTTACATAGAGTTTATATCCTGATTGAATTCAGACTTGAACATCCCCAAAATGGGGAGATTCTGATCTGATCTGGTGGATTGGGTCCACCCATACTTTATCCCTTTGTCAAGCATTCATTTATAACAGGATTTTATTGGACATGTATATATCTGCATAGATTTTATTTTGGTGCATGGACAATGTATCTTTTCAATTTTTTCCCATAATATGCGTTTATTTAAGTGAACTCAATGTGTATTCAGATCTCTAGGTATAATCTGTTTGCATGCAACCAAGCAAACTTCCAATAGAAAACCTACCTCCATGTTATTTCTCAAAGTAACTGTGCTGGTGACTATACCAGAATATATAATTATGTGCTGTTCACTAAGAATTGTTATTGTTTTAACCAAAATAAAATTGTATGGATCATTTCGTTTCACTCTGGGCCAGAAGACCACCACCAGTTCAAGTCCTTACCAGAATTTGGGAGCATACAGTACTGACACAACACAGCAGCACTAGAGTGGGGAAATGCATGGTTAGAAGTACTTTCTGGATGGGATGGTGAACAGAGATACCTGGCAAATGTCACAGTAGAACTCACTGATCTCATGACAGTTTTCAAAAATCCCAACTCTTGGTTCTACAGTCCACAGAATGGGTGAGCCAAATTGACAGCCTAACAATGCACAGAAGGCATTCAACTCATTCTTGTAAAGCACCAAAGTCCTGGGGATACTCTCATAAAAGGTGATACAGAAACCAAATATGCTAGAAAACTAATCTTACTTGGAACAGCCGTTCGCCAGTGCAGTGAACCATCCATTCCACCTCTAGTGTCACAATCAGTTCCCTCCAACCCAACCCAGTAGCAACATTTTCTTATCTCCTCCAGCCTCCCCTTCCCAGCAACGACCTCCCTCGCCCTCTCAAAAAACCACTCATCCTGACAGCAACTCTTTTCCTGCCCCAGAACTCACACCAGTGTTTCTCTTTTTCTATACCCTGTAGACCCCTCTTCCTTTCAATTTGCTTGCTATTAGTATCTCCCCCAACCCTCCTCACAAAAGCTACCCCCAATGCCTCCCCTTCCCATTGGCTCTTCTCTTTCTATCTCCCCTAGATCCTGAGGGAGGAATGAATGAGTGACTGGGTTTACATGTAAGAAAGAGAATGAATGAGTGGGTGGATGAAGAGTGAGTGTGACAGGAAGGAATCAGAGTGGATTTGTGAGTGTGTGAGTGAATGAAAGGAAACCATGAAAGTAGGCTAACATTAGTGCGAGGAAAGAGTTAAAGCAAATAAGTGAGTGGACGAGGAATGAATGAGCATGGCTAAGCAGAGTGGAGAGGTGGAGTAGAGAAACAAACAACAATCAGAGGATAAAGTGAGAAAAAGGACAAAAGGAAAACAAAAGCACATGGACTATGACTAGAAAATCCAGGAAGAGGAAAGAGGAGAATAGCACAAGAAAAGAGAGTACTTTGAGTATCCGGTATAAAAACATTCAAAAGAGTAGGACCTCCAGAAACAGGATAGAAAACATAGTTAAGGATCTGGAAATGGGAGATGCTACCGTGATGATTGGGGGGGCCATATGAGAACCTGGATAAACAGAAAATAGTAAATGGAAACAGACAAGGAAATGTCACTTTCAGCCACCCCACACCTTACTACAACATGGTCCCATTTCCATTCTGAAAGATCAGAAATTAGAAAGAGGAATGACGAGGAAGAGGATTCTCCCCCACTTCACACCACAGCTTCTTAAGCCACTCTGAGTGACACCTGTGGGTTCTCACTGGCCTGGTCTACACTAAGGGGGTAAGTTGGCCTAAGTTATGCAACTTCAGCTACATTAATAATGTAATTGGAGTCGACTTATAGCTTAGGTCGACTTATTGCTGTGTCTACACCGCACTGGGTCAACAGGAGAAATTCTTCCATCGACTTACCTTACGCTTCTCATTCCAGTGGAGTACCAGAGTCGACATGAGAGCGATCTGCAGTCGATTTAGCGGGTCTTCACTAGACCCACTAAATCGACCCCCAGTGGATCGATCGTCCCAGCATCGATCCCTGGTAAGTGTAGACATACCCACTGTCTAATGTGACCTGAAGGCAGAATCTGGCTCTGCAGTTGGAACTCATGGAAGTTCTACTGATGATGTTAGGTCAGAACAGACTCCATCTCACTTTCCTATATTTGTGTCAGCCAGCATAAGTAACATATAGATAAGTAAATAGATACTACTTGCTACATAAACACACTGGGAGCAGATCTGTGACTATGTAGGGGCCCATTTTACACAAGATCCTCTGGTATTTGCAGAGACACAAGAAGAGCCACAGAACATGACAATTTCCTGGAAGGCAGATTGCGATGGGATAGAGCAAGAACCAATTCAAGATTGTTGATGGCGTTCATGGAGCAGTCACAAATGGTAGCACACTGCTTCTGGGCCCAAGAAACAAGCACTGATCGGTAGGATCACATCGTAATGCAGGCTTGGGATTGTGAGCAATGGCTGCAGAACTTTCAGATGCTCAAGACCACATTCCTGGATCTGTGTGCAGAGCTCATCCCAGCACTCCCGCACAGAGACACCAAAATGAGAGCTGTAATGACCGTAGAGAAGCGAGTGGTGATTGTACTGTGGAAACTTGCAATGCCAGATTCCTACCAGTCAGTTGGGAATCAATTTGGAGTCGGGAGATTCACGTTGGCAGCCTTTGTCATGCAAGCATGCAGAGTCATTAATCGTCTCCTGTTATGCAGGACAGTGACTCTCTTCAATGTGCAGGACATAGTGAATGGCTTTGCAGCTCTGGGGTCCCCAAACTGCAGTAGAAAGATAGATGGAACACATATTTCCTATTTTGGCACCAGACCAAAAGAAAGGACTACTTTTCTATGATTTTGCAAGCACTGGTGGATCACTGGGGACCCTTCACTGATATAAGTGCGGGCTGGTCAGGGAAGGTGCATGATGCTCACATCTTTAAGAACAGGATTGTCCAGAAAGCTACAAGGAGGGACTTTCTTTCCTGACCAGCAGATTACCATTGGCAATGTTGAAATGCTAACAGTGATCATGGGGGACCCAGCCTACCCTTTGCTCCCCTGACTCATTAAGACATTCACCAGCCGCCAAGGAACAATTCAACTAAATGTGCAGTAGGTACAGAATAATAGTTGATGTGCTTTTGTTCATTTGAATGGTCACTGACATTTACTAACAAGCTTGGACCTCAGAGAGAAAAATAGCCCAATGGTTATAGCTGCCTGCTGTCTCCTACATAACATCTGTGAAGCAAAGGGGGGAAATTTTCTGCCAGGGAGGAGAGCAGAGGTGGAGCAGTTGTCTGCTGGATTTGAACAGCCAGACACAGGGGCCATTAGAAGAGCTCAGCACGGAGCTACATGACTCAAGGAGGCTTTGAAAGACCATTTTAACAGTGAACTAGAGTAGTGTATGTTGTTGTAGTATGCTCAACCTGGCCCTGCTCTTCTATGGCTTGGTAGGGATTATGTGGTGATTGCTCTACATGTAGGAATATAATTTTGTGAATGCATCTATTAACTTTGCTTGTGAATGATCCTAGGAGTTGTGTGACATTATGCTGTAACAGGTAATTGTTTCCTTCCAGCTCTGCTGAGCACTCGGCAGCATATGTTGTGAACTAATAATAAATTATGTTCCAAATAATAGCATTTTATTCTGTAAAAAAATCAGTGCAAAAAACCTGTAGAATTTTAAAACAAATACATTAAAAACGTAATAAAACCTAAATAAAATAAAAAGAACAGAACTTATGGAAGGGAAAGAACATTCATGTCCATTTCAGCTTCACATGCCCCAACCATGGTTTTCACAGCTCAGTGTGTGTGAAGCTGTGATTGTCTTTAATGTCCCCTAGGGTGGAATGGTAGGGGTAGTGCAGTGACCTTGAGTCAAAATATTGAAGGTGAGGTATAGATAGCTCCCAATATTGAGTCATCAATGGGCTGCAGAGGGAGGCGAACCTTGGATTGTTTAATCTGCAGGTCCACCAGAGTCTGCAGCATCTGTTTGGTGCCTGACAAATCCCGTTATGTCCTGATGCATCTGCCTCTCCTTTTCCTGGTGGGATTCCTGGGCCTTTCTCCTCTCCACTCTTTCTTTCTCTAGGCTGTCCACAATGTTCATCCTCCAGGCTTCTGTGCTCATAGTCCGATGCAGCACTGGCTTGCAGGACTGCATTGAATATGTCATCGCAAGTCCTCTTCTTTCTCCTCAACTGGCTCAGGTGTTCTGTGGGTGTGGAGGGATAGACCTAATGGCCACAATGGCAGCGGCTGAAGATAAAACCCACAGAGGTACCATTTCAGCATATTCACTACAGAAAACAAAACTTAAGATGCTGAACTCACTTCCCTTGCTGCCCTAAAGTTTTAAGCACTACAGTCTCACTTCTGCTTGGGATTGATTATGCATGGCACCAATCCCAGCACCAGCCATGGTGAGTATGGCCCTCCGGGGGCTGGGGAAATGAGGAGGAAATTGCTCGCTTGCTCAGTTCTATTGTATAGGGCAGTGGCACTGAATACTGGCACTGTTTTCCACAAGCAGTGGTAATTTTAGCTGAAATCTCACTCCTGAGGGTCACAAAGGCAGACAGAGCACAGTTGCTGCTAGTGTCCTGAAGCCGCCCGGGTCCGTATGCTGCTAGCCTGTTCACTGCAATGCTGCCTGCTCAAGTCCTCACTGAGTGGGGTGGGAAAGTGTCCTACCACAGGGGAATAAACAAGGCAGCCCTCCCTAGAAGCTTTCAGCAGAGGATTGCAGAGTAATCTCCATGAAAGGTTCATCAAGGTCTCTCAGGAGGACTCAAGGGACATCCCTGTGTACATAAGCAAACTGCTCTGCCTAGCCTCCCCTGCCTAACTCTAGAGGGGAATGAAAAGCAGACAGCAACTCTACCTCTCTTGGTTTTGCCACTACCTTTTCTAGCATGAGTAAATTAATGAAAAGTCAATAGCTGTGTCCTGCTAAGTTGGGGACGTCACTGTAATTGGAAATAAATTTACACACTCGCCCATGCTTGTTTTCCAGGACTAACTGGATTATGGTGGAGTCTCAAACAGGTCCAGGCTTGTGGCTTAGCTGGACTACCGGGCTGAATATCCCCCATTCTCCTCCTCTTCCTCCTCCTTGTCCTCACTGTTCACACCAGGGGCCTGTGATTCAGGCTCCTTGGAGGTATTCATGGAGGTCTGCAGGGTGGCAGTGGGGTCTCTGCCAAGTATGACATGCAGCTCTTTGTAAAAGCGGCTGGTCTGCAGCTCAGCACCAAATTGACTGTTGGATTCCCGGGCCTTCTGACATACCTGCAACAGTTCCTTCATTTTCACGTGGCACTCCTGCTAATCCCTGTTGTACCCCTTCGCCTGTATCCCCCACACAATCAGCTTGCAGATGTACACATTTCTGTGGCTGGTCTGTAGCTGTGCCTGCACAGCCTCTTCTCCCCAGAGGCCCAGGAGATCCAATATCTCCTGTCTACTCCAGGCCAGAGTGTGTCTGGAGCATGTAGCCAGCATAGTCAGCTCAGAACTGATCTGAACATCCCTGACTTGTGGGGATATTAGAATTGAGAGCTGAAATTTGTGGCTAGTCCGATCTCTTCCAGGAGCTGGGTCTGACGACTCCCAAAATTTAGGATGGTTTGGATCTAGATTTTGCAGCTCAGGTCTACTTTAGTGCTATGTGTGTGTTTACTTCACATACACAAATTATGATTTGTATTGGGGTCAAAAAAATTTTGTTCCTCTGAACATTTTAAGGGAAGGAATATTAGGTCTGATTTGTATTCAGACAGGGGAAAATGAATCAAATCTGAATAGGAAGCAGAAAAATCATTTTTTCCCTTTTTTTTTTTGCCTTCCCTAGAGTCTATAAATAAAAGAGTAGTGCCTGTGCTTTGGCAACTGAAAGATCAGGCTTAGGGAGTCTATTTGAGATCATTAGACTGCAGCTTTGTAGAGAAAGCCTAGAATATTAGTCCCAGAAGGACAATATATGTCTGAAGACAGAACTCCCAAGTTTTCTTTATATGTATAACAAACATACATATGGTACTGCCAGGTTCAAAAGTATTAAGTATAATACATGTGGATTAGGGCTGTTTGGTGAAATTTGCAAGTGGAATATCAATATTTTGCACTCAGGTAGTGCTTCTCATTCAAGTACCTCCAAGTTCCATGCAAACATTCGTTAATTAAGCCTCACAGCCCTTCGAGTACAGCCAGTGTTATAGTATCCATTATACAAATGGCACATTGAGGTGCAAGGATGACTTATCCAATATCAAAATCCAAGAGTGGAACAGAAGCTAAACCAGGATTAGAATCTGAGAGCTTTGAGTCCCACACTCCTGCTTCAACAATTAGACGAAACTTCATCCCAAGGGGACTCATGTCTGAGGTTTAGGACAACAAAGATTGGCAAAGTCGATTTTTGCATAAAGAGACAAGGAATCAGGGCTCTTCATAAAGATGTTTAAATTTAATAGGGCATGGCCTTGAGTTTTAAAATCAGTGCAGAAATCTCACACTGTAAGTTTCTTCTTTGTGTGGCTCTACATATTGCAATTTATGGGTACTGCCCCAGCAGGTAGTGCCTAACAACAGAACCTTCTCCAAGCTGTGCCTGTTAGAGCGCATGTATGCCCCCTCCAACTTCTCCTCTCAGTGTTTTTCCAACCACTGCACCAGGCCGAAATGAGCCACTCCAGTCTTTTGGATCCTGGGTTTTCCTCCATTTATAGCACCTATAACCACTGACCACAAATTATATATATTTTGAATATATCGTTGTTGTTCTTAGTATTGTTTTTAGTATAAGGTACCTTTAAATACAGTAATAGGTATAGATAGTTTAGTATAGTTTGTAAGGTCAATTTCATGAGATGGCAGAGGCGGTGGTGGCAAAGAAGAAGAAAAAGAACTTTAAGAGGTGTGCTTGGTGCCCAGCCGTGTTCCTGGCATCAGACAAACACGTTAGGTGCCTTAAGTGCCTTGGAGAAGGCCACTTTCTTTCTGGAGGTTCTGTTTGCTGGACTTTCACGCCTAGAGCATTCAAGGACAGGCAGAACAGGCTACAGGTGCTTCTGCTTGTAGAAGATCTTGCTGCTCTGTAGGGTCATTGGATCGAAAGACCAAGATGCCTGTTTCGGCTTTAGTGGCTTCCTCCAGTAAGGCTAAATTGTCTAAGGGTACCAAGTCATCAGGATCTTTGTCAGTGTCAGCTTCTAAATCTTCAACTGAATTTGTCTAGGCTTCAAAACACCACTGGTAGAAAAGGGCCTACTTCCTGCTAAGCAGGCTAGAGCCATTTCACCTCCAACGGTATCAGTTCCAAAGAAGAAGCTGAGGGTGAAGATGGCCACTGTTAGCAGTGCCAGACTCTGTATGTCAGACTTATCAGATTCATTCAACTCTGCCATAGCCTCTATGGCTCTGATTTTGAAACCCAAATTGATTCCAGTTTCCACTTCAAAGTACAGAGCTGAGGTGCTAGGTATTTTTCCATATCTGGTACTCTCCAGGCCTATGGCACCAGTTCCTTCCTCTGCTCCTGTTCCAGGACCATCCTTGGATCTGAAGAGGATGTAAACAGTGGTGGCTGATGTGCACCTTCCTGCATCTGAGGATTTTTCAGATCTGAATGACAGGAAGTTGGCGATAAGGAAGAGATGGTCTTCTTTGGTTCTATGATCTGCTTCTTCCACACCTGCCTTATCCTTTTGCCTCCCTATCATTTTGCTCCTCCTCCTATGGGTATGTTTCTGGATCCCAGCTACTGGAGAGACTGGCAGTCCTGGTCTTCATAGCCTTATTGGTTTCCACCACAAAATGTTTGGATCCTCCTCCTCATAGATGAAGAGATTATGTCGCACTTCCTGCTTCTTGACAGCCTATTCCCAAGAAAGCAAACTAGCAGATTGCCCTTGAAGGACTTTTTTACATCCATACACATCCTGTACCAAATTCATTAGTTGTGGCTGCTGCCAGTAACAGGTTTAGGTCTGGTCAAACTAACTCCACTCCTGCTGATAGAGAGAGGAGAAAAATTGATACACTTGGTAAAAAAGTTTTCTTGTCCTCTTCTCCTGGAATTAAAGTGGCTAATTACTGGGTGGTGATGGCCCATTACCAATTCCACCTGTGGGAAAGGATGATTTTCTTTCCTCAAGATCTGCAATATGATAAAAGAAGGCTGGCTAATGATTGTGACAGAATGTAGCAAAGCATGCCCTCAGAGCATACTCTGATGCTTCAGACTCTTCTGCAAAAGCATTGGCATCTGCAGTTAAAAGGAAGCATGCTTGGCTATATTTCTCTTCTCTGGCTGTAGACACTAGAATTAAGGTGAAAGATCTGCCCTTCAAAGGGGATGGTCTTTGTAGTTGAATTGTTGGAAAAACTAAAGGAAACTAGATCCACTGCTTGTTCTCTGGGTCTTCATCCCTCAATCAGAAAGAGACCTTATACTCCATCTTTTCTATATCAGAGACCATATTACCCTCAGTCATCTGTTTATTTTTCCTCAAATCAGAAACATCAGCAACAGCATCAGGATCCTCCATCTTCATTCCAGACCCAGCACAAAAAAGGTCTTTCAGATCCAGACCTAAGATGAAAAATAATGTGCTCCCTCTTCTTCAGCTTCCTTGAACACCAGGCCTCAGATTTGATGTGAGGATCAAGAGACATGGACCAATCAATGAGGAGCCATCCCTTTTTTTATTTGGGGACAGGCTTGCCCAATCCATCAACAGATGGAGCTGATTACATTGGATTAAGGGTACTAGAAACTGTAGAGAAAGGTTATGTCATTCAGTTCTAAAGACTGCCCCCTTTCAATTCTCCCTACCTTTCCCTTCTCAGGGAACCTTCCCATGAGATTATTCTACTTATGAAAGTATTCAAGTTGCTCCAGATGGCAGCTGTTGAGAACGTAGCTAAACATCTGTGGGTCAGGGGTTCTATTCAAGATACGTACTGATACAGAACAAAGATGTGGGGGTCTCTGTCCAATTTAGATTTGAGAAAATTGCATAGCTACATCTGGAAGTTCTGGTTTGATATGTTGACCCTGGCCTCCATAATTTACTTGCTTAGAGTCATGGATTGATTTGCTACTTTCAGTTTAAAGGATGCTTATTTTCATATGTCTATCCAACACAGTCATCAAAAATACTGGTGTTTCATGGTGGCAGGATGCCATTTCCAGTACAAGGTGCTCCTGTTCATCTTGACCGCAGCCCCAAGAGTCTTTTCAAAATGCCTTTCTGTGGTAGCAGCACATTTGAGAAAACAGGGTATTTTTGCTTACCCATATTTGGATGATTGGCTGCCAAAAGCTGCTGCATGCAAGGATCTGTTACTTCACATCACATTTACAATCTCCCTTCTTTTGGATCTGGGTCTGATTCTCAATTTAAAAAAAAATCAAATCTCTGTCCAACTGAGAGAATTCCTTTCATAGGCTCTATATTGGACTCAGTAGCAGGGAATGCTTTTCTTCCAGAGGATAAATAGAGCCAGAAGTTTTGTAAATTTAAGCCACCCAATCCCAGAAAATGATCCTCTTCCTGGGTCTCATGGATTTTTTGGCAGCTACCACTTAACAAACTCTATTTGCTTATCTCAGAATGAGCCCAATGCAGCGGTGGATGTCTTGACTCTACATACCCTACCTGGACAGTCTTTTCTCACCATACGTTAGGATATTCTAAATTTGCTGAGTTGATAGATAGACAGATGAACAAGGTTCTCAGACGCATCCTGTTTAATCCTCCTTCACCATGGTTATGATAATGTCAGATACATCCAACAGTTGATAGGGAGCCCATTTAGGTTGGTTTACAATCTAGGGTCACTGGGCTTTTCAAAACAAGAGCTTGCACATAAAGTTGTTGGAATTCAGAGCCATTCATTTGTCCCTCTGATCCTTCCTTCCTCATATAAAAAGGAAGGCTGGTCAAGTAGTGACAGATAACACAACCACTATATATTATGTGAATAAACAAGGGTGTCCCCATTCTTCCCAGTTACGTGCTGAAGCAGTCAGGTTTTTGGATTGGTGAATTCTTCAAAAGATCTATCCGGTGGCTTGGCATTTAGCAAGGAAGAGCAGTGAAGTAGCAGATCATCTCAGCAGAGGTAATCTCAGATTTATGAGTGGTCCCTGAAGGACTGAGTAACACAAGAAATCTTCTCCTGTGGGGTCAGCCCAATGTAGATTTGTTTGCTACAAAGATCAGCAAAAAGTGTCCTCTCTTCTGTTTAAGACGAGGGAGAAACAGTTAACCCATCTTGGACTTTTTCCTTCTACAATGAGGAAGGAGCCTTCTGCATGCTTTCCCCGCCCCTTCCATTAATTCAGAAAGTGGTGAAAGTTCATGAGGACAAAGTAACAATCATACTGATTTCTCCAGGTTGGCTGAGACAGCAGTGGTATACAGACCTTCACTTCCTGGTTTTCAGCACTACTTATCAAACTACCCAGAAGCGTGAATATGAAGAGCCACTCAGAGAAGAAACAAAGGTTACTTACTTATAAATGGAGTTCTTAGAGATGACCTTGCATATTTTCACTTCTTAACACCTTCCCCTCTTTCTCAGAGTCATAGTATAGCCTCACCTTTGGAACATTCAGAAACACGGCGGGGAGGAATAGGAAGGGCCGCATGTGCGCTCTACTGGGCATTGCTTGGAGAAGGTTTTCCACTAGGTGCCACCAGGTGGCACAATATCCATAAGTGTGAATATGCAGCATCATCTTGAAGAACTCCTGTAACAAATAAGCTAGCTTTGTATTTCAGTCTGACATTTAGCAGTAGGGAGAAGCTATGTAATTTTTTTTTTAAATGTGTTAGCTGATTTCACCTGCAATTTCTTATCTTTGATATAACAGTGTAATTCAGGAATTGGTTCATGACCCTCACATTCACAAGCAAGAGATAGGAGAGCCTCAGTCTTTATTGAGGCCCCTGAATTATACCATATTATAAATAAAATAAAATAAGGATGTCTGTAAGTGAGGTAGAGCAAAGAGTGTTCTAAAACTTTCTCAGCCTCTCCAGTAACCTGACGTTGCTTGCTGATG
This sequence comes from Chelonia mydas, assembly GCF_015237465.2. Taxonomy (NCBI): domain Eukaryota; kingdom Metazoa; phylum Chordata; order Testudines; family Cheloniidae; genus Chelonia; species Chelonia mydas. The sequence goes on from NC_057852.1 coordinate 110,023,950, forward strand.
TCTAGCAGTTAGATCATTCTAGACCTCTAGATAATTCTTGTACAGATCCTGCCTACATTTTAGGCCCAGCTCATGCAAAGTATTTAGGTGCCTAACGCCCATTGGAAACATCTGAGGATTAGTCACCAAATGTTGGCAGTTACCGTATGTGATCTATGCACAGTGAGCATGGAGTTCAGTCCATTTCCTAAAAACAACATAAATCATCATAAATGTTAGCACCAGCTGGCACTCTCAACAGAGAGAATCCCAGTTCAGTCATTGCATTCAGATTGGACCTTGTTGGTATAATTAGCTTTAATGCTGCTGCTGTTTCATTTTATTTAGTTTATTAGGAATGATGTTAGACAGCCTAGAGAAATTGGATGGATGTCTTTTTATTGGTTTAAATCTAAATAAAATAGATAGTGGATAGCTCTAGCATACTGGTGGGTCAGTGAGTAGTTCTGTGTTTGCATTGCCACAGCCTATACTGCAGTTTATTCTGTGGCTGCATGGAGGACGTCAACATACAGACCTGTGTGGACACTTTATTTTTTAAGCTCAATATTTAGGATCAGATCAGAGTGACTGGAATTAATACTCTGAATGGAACATACACTCTTTGAGGCTTATAATCAATCTGTGGAGTTCTCAGATCACTGAGTCATATTCTGGCTGGATAATTAAAAAGATCCAGATAATATTGTATGCAAGCTAAGATAATGAGAAGATAACTGAACGGTATGGTTCATAGTGATCACAGGATGGGAATCAGAAATTAAAGTTTCCCCTCATACCCAGCAAGCATTGCCCAATTGGCTATATGGACTGTGAGGAGTTATGCCTTCCATTGATGCATGAGGTGTTGGCTCCTGCTCAAGACAGAATCTTGGGCTACATCGATGGACCAATGGTCTGATCCACTATGGCATGTTCTAAGTTCTTATATTCCTGCATACTAAAATATGCCAAGTATAGGCCTTGTTCCTTGTGTTCAGATACTGATCCAGCCTTGTACCATGTATTCTATGAGCATTATTTATTATAATTAATTGTTAGACTTCATTGACCATTGAGAAACTTGATCCAAGGACACACATAACCTCTGAAATTCATATATCTTGATATTACATGCACCATAAACCTTAAATTAGGAAAGAATGGGCAAATGCACATAAATTGCTTTAATATATTTCAGGAAAGGCATTAACTGTCTGTACTGGTGTGTATGGTGTATCTGTGATATGTGCCTTACTGCCATTGATGCCCTTGTGTATAGCACAAATTAATTAGAGCTGTTTATTCCCACAGTTGTTATAATTACGAAGCAGCCTGAGCAAGACAGTATTTCAGCATATTTATTACTTGGAAATTAAGACAGAACTGGCCCACCGAGTGTAGGTACAGCAGCGCATCTAATTATGTTCCTAATGTTCGTATATTCAAGTTTTCTTTACCAGAGGCATCTGAAGAATATGAAACAATCAGTTCTGTGCTGCAGGGTTTTTTACCTTCTTAATTTAACTTCAGATAAATAAATGTACTGTATTTATGTATGCCACATTTTCATTATAGTATTAGCAGGCTTATCCCAGCAATGTTGCTTAATATTGATCTAATGTATGATAAACACAGCAAGAGAGAATTTGTTGATATAATAATTTGAAGCTGTATTTATTTATGGTTGGACTTCCCGTGAGTCTCCAGTGGCCTGAGAGTTTGCCTGAGGATTTGCAGCCCAGAAGCCATCTGCACCTGCAGAAAATGCACACATCTTGGAGCTGTGATAGTGAAGGAGAAGGGTTTTAAAGCCTGCTAATTTTGCCATTAAAAAACCCCCTCCTCATCCCATTCCCACTGAGAGATTTGCCTGCTTCACATGCTATTTGTTCAATTCCTCAAGCTGGATCCTGTTCACCCAACTCTACGGTGCATGATCACATATAACTTTGTTGTGAAAATCTCTAGTATGAGATGTTTTACCATTGTTATCTTAAAGGAATCATAGAATCATAGAATATCAGGGTTGGAAGGGACCTCAGGAGGTCATCTATTCCAACCCCCTCTCAAAGCAGGACCAAATCCCCAACTAAATCATCCCAGCCAGGGCTTTGTCAAGCCTGACCTTAAAAACCTCTTTAAGGAAGGAGATTCCATCACCTCCCTAAGTAATCCATTCCAGTGCTTCACCACCCTCCTACTGAAAAAGTTTTTCCTAATATCCAACCTAAACCTCCCTCACTGCAACTTGAGACCATTACTCCTTGTTCTGTCATCTGCTACCACTGAGAACAATCTAGATCCATCCTCTTTGGAACCCCCTTTCAGGTAGTTGAAAGCAGCTATCAAATCCCCCCCTCATTCTTCTCCTCCGCAGACTAAATAATCCCAGCTCCCTCAGCCTCTCCTCATAAGTCATGTGTTTGAGCCCCCTAAATAATTTTTGTTGCCCTCTGCTGGACTCTTTCCAATTTTTCCAAATCCTTCTTGTAGTGTGGGGCCCAAAACTGGACACAGTACTCCAGATGAGGCCTCACCAATGCCGAATAGAGGGGAATGATCACATCCCTCGATCTGCTGGCAATGCTCCTACTTATATAGCCCAAAATACCATTAGCCTTCCAGGCAACAAGGGCACACTGTTGACTCATATCCAGCTTCTCATCCACCGTAACCCCTACGTCCTTTTCTGCAGAACTGCTGCCTAGCCACTCCGTCCCTAGTCTGTAGCAGTGCATGGGATTCTTCTGTCCTAAGTGCAGGACTCTGCACTTGTCCTTGCTGAACCTCATCAAATTTCTTTTGGCCCAATCCTCTAATTTGTCTAGGGACCTATGTATCCCATCCCTGCCCTCCAGCGTATCTACCACTCCTCCCAGTTTAGTGTCATCTGCAAACTTGCTAAGGGTGTAATCCACGCCATCCTCCAGATCATTAATGACCTTGGGGCACTCCGCTTGGTACCAGCTGCCAACTAAACATGGAGCCACTGATCACTACCCGTTGAGCCCAATGATCTATCCAGCTTTCTATCCACCTTATAGTCCATTCATCCAGCCCATACTTCTTTAACTTACTGGCAAGAATACTGTGGGAGACTATATCAAAAGCTTTGCTAAACTGAAGAAATAACACATCCACTGCTTGCCCCTCATCCACAGAGCCAGTTATCTCATTATAGAAGGCAATTAGTTTAGTCAGGCATGACTTGCCCTTGGTGAATCCATGCTGACTGTTCCTGATCACTTTCCTCTCCTCTAAGTGCTTCAGAATTGATTCCTTGAGGAACTGCTCCAAGATTTTTCCAGGGACTGAGGTGAGGCTGACTGGCCTGTAGTTCCCCGGATCCTCCTCCTTCCCTTTTTTAGATGGGCACTACATTAGCCTTTTTCCAGTCGTCCGGGACCTCACCCGATCGCCATGAGTTTTCAAAGATAATGGCCAATGGCTCTGCAATCACATCCGTCAACTCCTTTAGCACTCTCGGATGCAGTGTATCCAGCCTCATGGACTTGTGCTCGTCCAGCTTTTCTAAATAGTCCTGAACCACTTCTTTCTCCACAGAGGGCTGGTCACCTGCTCCCCATACTGTGCTGCCTAGTGCAGTACTCTGGGAGCTGACCTTGTTCATGAAGACAGAGGCAAAAAAAAGCATTGAGTGCATTAGCTTTTTCCACATGCTCTGTCACTAGGTTGCATCCCCAATTCAGTAAGGGGCCCACACTTTCCCTGACCTTCTTCTTGTTGCTAACATACCTGTAGAAACTCTTCTTGTTACTCTTAACATCCCTTGCTAGCTGCAACTCCAAGAGTGATTTGGCCGTCCTGATTTCACTCCTGAATGCCTGTGCAATATTTTTATACTCCTCCCTGGTCATTTGTCCAATCGTCCACTTCTTGTAAGCTTCTTTTTTGTGTTAAAGGAATACTGTTAATATTTGAGAGAGGAGTATGAAAGAAAAATATTGAAGCTTTGTGATTGATCTTGAAAAATAAGCAGACTCACCTGGCAGGCCCTATTTTAAAGTGTCAGAGATGTATTGACCTATGAAACACTTAAAGAGTGTCCTCCTAAATCATGTATATAACACCTAGGATACCCCATAATATTATCATGGTAGGCATACTTATCATGCCATACCATTTCAAAGCCCCTTGTTAACTTTTCCCATGTATGGTGTTTTAGCTACTCACATGCTTCATCACCTCTAAAGACACCAAGCATAAGGGATAGTTAAATATATAACAAATGATGAACAAGTGCACCCTGGAATGAATGGATTAAGTGTTAAACACAACTGTCATCACAGACAGCACAATCACATTTTCCATGAGATGCAGGGAGGGTTTAAATGGGATTAGAACCCTTTCAAAGTTCCCTCTCTGGGTAGATGGGGAAAGGACATTTGCAAAACTGGAGTTTGTTCATCTGGCAAAAATCTTGCCGCCACCCTCATTTATGATTTCAAGCGAAAGGGGGCTGACATCACATTGAGGGAATGCTGATTGTCTCACTTGCCACAGTCTCAGTAGTGTGTCCTGATATGTCCATATTGTTGAACTCATTTCTCCTCTGGTGCTAGGGCCACAGAGATTAGAATGTCTCATGCTCATTGTATCCCCTTGTCAAGGGACAAGAAAAGCCATTCCTAAAATTTGAGCTTCCTTTGTTTATTACAAGTGAGTCTTTCAAGTCAGTGTGCAGATTTGTTGCCAAGTTGTATTTTTTAAATTACATTAGAGTAAACAATGGTCTAAAGGTGAAGTCCCGAAAGCGAGACTATTTCTGCATTCCAGAGTGTGTTATCTCTATCCTTCCCCTTTTGTATTGTCTCTTCCCCTTCAACATTCAAAAGCACATTGATAAATGTACTTTTCCATTATCCCCCTACTCCTCCTCCTAACTATTCTTTTTTTCCACCGACTGCTCAGTGTAACTATGAGAAACTGATTCTTTGGTGAGTGTATGGGTGAAAAAAGAATAATTTTCTATCTATGGAAACTCTTTCTCTATATTTTGTTTTTCATAAACTCTTTGAAATCACATGTTTGGGCATAAGCTAGAACATTTCTGCACAGTTCCACCACTTACCCTTCCTGTGCTGATCCCTTTCCAGTCACTGTTCTCTCTCTACCACACACAACACCTACCATTCCAGGACATTCTCCTCCAAATGTGAGCAGATTCTTCAGCTCTTAAGAACCATCAGGTAGCACTTCCAAGATTAGGGGCCTGAGACTGTTCTCAGTTATACTGGTGTCAATCAGAAATAACTTCACTGAAGTCATTGGAGTTACACAATGATAAGTGAGATTAGAATCAAGCCTCCTATCTAATAGGCTTCCTCTGTGAGCAGTAGGGGAGAAAAACTCTCCAAAAAAGTTAATGTATCTTCTCATATCTACAGGGTAATTTTGAAATCTATTTGACTAGGAATTCTGTTATGTGAATAATATGTAAACCTTTGTATATTTTCTTACTGGAAAGAAATATTTCCTTGTGCAGAATCAAAGAAAAAATGGTAGCTTAAACAGCTACCAGAGAGATCCAATAACAACCTATATGTACACTGGCAATATGTGTTAATTTATTCCAGCCTTTTGCTTGTGACAAAAATATCAACATCTCCTTGACTATATTTTCACTGTCTCCTTCTTTTACCTATTTTTCCACTAAGGTCAAAGAAGATAGTGTATTTGTGCACAATTTTTCACCAACTTCCTCTGCATGATTTCACAGCTCCAACATTTCTATTTTTCGTAAAGTTTCCTTGAGAGTAAAACTAATTTGCACTGAGGCATGCACAAAATTTTAAAAGCTTCTTTGCACACCAGCTTTTCCTTCATTTTTACAAGTGATCGTTTTTATACAAAAGTAGTTTTTCAATTTTTCACAAATATCTAGAGTGGAGAATATTTTGCTGTACATTTTGACCCAAAGAGCTGAAAGTTTTAAGATTACTTCAATTCCAAGGGCATTTTCTCAATCTCAAAAACAGACAAATTTCTCTGATGACAAAAAACACCCATCTTTTGTGATGAATATTGCAGTCGTCTCTAAAACAAGACTGTGAGAAATAAGTAAATGTAATTTACTGTCCATTTCTTCCATAAATAATTCTCTAAAAAGGGGCTTGTTGGGTGACATCCAATCACGTAATATTAAAACAAGAAAGCTGTTAAGTGGTGATTTTTTTGTTTTAGCCATTCAAAAAGAAAGACAAGGTCATGAGTCAGAAGCTAGGAGACATGCTGTCTGGTGATCTAAATATCGAAGATGTGAGAGACAGAAACTAAGGCTTTTTGTTATCTGTCAGAGAGCTCCCTTAGCCCCTTGAGTGTTCTTTTTAGTACCAAGCACTGTCATCATTCTTACTTGTAACTTATTATCTGTAGTGATGCAGGGCAGGACAGGAAGTATAAAGGGAGGGCCCTGTAGCTTGGTTGGTGCTGGCACAGGGAAGGAGGTGGATGTCTCTTCTCGGGAGCTGAGCCCTCTGTGGGATCCTGGACCAGCAGCTAAGCAGACCAGTGCCCTACTGACTGAAGAGACAGAGGGCTCCAAGAAGTTGCCAGAGAGGATGCCACCCAACTGCAAAGCAGTGAGTTGGAGCCTGGTGCCTACAGAGTAACGCAGGCAGAGTTGGGTAGGAAGTACATTGGAAGCAAGAGGAAGACCAAGGACAGAGAAGGCCCCTTACTCAATGAGGGGGCCAAGATAATAACAGAAAATTTGGAAATGGCAGAGGTGCTTAATGACTTATTTGTTTCGGTTTTCACCAAGAAGGTTGGTGGTGATTGGACATCTAACATAGTGAATAAAAGTGAAAATGAGGTAGGATCATAGTCTAAAATAGGGAAAGAACAAGTCAAAAATTACTTAGACAAATTAGATGTCTTCAAATCACTAGGGCCTGATGAATTGCATCCTAGAATATTCAAGGAGCTGACTGAGGAGATATCTGAGCCATTAGCAATTATCTTTGAAAAGTCATGGAAGACGAGAGACATTCCAGAAGACTGGAAAAGGGAAAATATAGTGCCCATCTATAAAAAGGGAAATAAGGACAACCTGGGGAATTACAGACCAGCCAGTTTAACTCCTGTACCAGGAAAGATAATGGAGAAAATAATTAAGGAATCAATTTACAAACACCTAGAAGATAATGAGGAGATAAGTAACAGTCAGCATGGATTTGTCAAGAACAAATCATGTCAAACCAACGTGATAGCTTTCTTTGATAGGGTAACAAACCTTGTGGATGGAGGGAAGCCGTAGATGTGGTATATCTTTACTTTAGTACGGCTTTTGATACTGTCTCGCATGACCTTCTCATAAACAAACTAGGGAAATACAACCTAGATGGAGCTACTATAAGGTGGGTGCATAACTGGTTGTAAAATCATTCCCAGAGAGTAGTTATCAGTGGTTCACAGTCATGCTGGAAGGGCATAACGAGTTGGGTCCTGTAGGGATCGGTTCTGGGTCCGGTTCTGTTCAATATCTTCCTCAATTTAGATAATGGCATAGAGATTACACTTATAAAGTTTGTGGATGATACCCAGCTGAGAGAAGTTGCAAGTGCTTTGAAGGATAGGATTAAAATGCAAAATGATCTGGACAAACTGGAGAAATGGTCTGAAGTAAACAGGATGAAATTTAATAAGGATAAAAGGAAAGTACTCCACTTAGGAAGGAACATTCAGTTGCACACATACAAAATGGGAAATGACTGCCTAGGAAGGAGTACTGCAGAAAGAGATCTGGGGGTAATAGTGGATCACAAGCTAAATATGAGTCAACAGTGTAACTCTGTTGCAAAAAAAGCAGACATTCCGGGATGTATTTAGCAGGAGTATTGTAAGCAAGACACGAGAAGTAATTTTTCCACTCTACTCCATGCTGATTAGGTCTCAACTGGAGTAGTGTGTCCAGTTCTGGGTGGCACATTTCAGGAAAAATGTGAACAAATTGGAGAGAGTCCAGAGAAGAGCAACAAAAATGATTCAAGGTCTAGAAAATGTGTTCTATGAGGGAAGATTGAAAAAAATGGGTTTGTTTAGTCTGGAGAAGAGAAGACTGAGAGGGGACATGATAACAGTTTTCAAATACATAAAAGGTAGTTACAAGGAGGAGGGAGAAAAATGATTTTTCTTAACCTCTGAGGATAGGAGAAGAAGCAATGGGCTTAAATTGCAGTATGGGAGGTTTAGGTTGGGACATTAGTTTGAGGAGTTTGAGGCGCAAGTGGTGTTTTCGTCCATCCTCCCCATAGAAGGAAAAGACCTGGGTAGAGACCGTCGAATCGTGGAAATCAACAAATGGCTATGCAGGTGGTGTCAGAGAGAAGGCTTTGGATTCTTTGACCATGGGATGGTGTTCCAAGAAGGAGTGCTAGGCAGAGACGGGCTCCACCTAATGAAGAGAGGGAAGAGCATCTTCAGAAGCAGGCTGGCTAACCTAGTGAGGAGGGCTTTAAACTGTTCACCAGGGGAAGGAGACCAAAGCCCTGAGGTAAGTGGGGACGTGGGATACCGGGAGGAAGAATGAGCAGGAGAATGCCAAAGGAGAGGGCTCCTGCTCATACTAAGAAAGCAGGACAAAGAGCAAGTTATCTCAAGTGCCCACACACAAATGCAAGAAGCCTGGGAAACAAGCAGGGAGAACTGGAAGTCCTGGCACAGTCAAGGAATTATGATGTGATTGGAATAACAGAGACTTGGTGGGATAACTCACATGACTGGAGTACTGTCATGGATAGCTATAAACTGTTCAGGAAGGACAGGCAGGGCAGAAAAGGTGGGGGAGTTGCATTGTATGTAAGAGAGCAGTATGACTGCTCAGAGCTCCGGTATGAAACTGCAGAAAAACCTGAGTGTCTCTGGATTAAGTTTAGAAGTGTGAGCAACAAGGGTGATGTCGTGGTGAGAGTCTGCTATAGACCCCGGATCAGGGGGATGAGGTGGATGAGGCTTTCTTCCGGCAAGTCACAGAAGTTACTAGATCGCAGGCCCAGGTTCTTATGGGAGACTTCAATCACCCTGATATCTGCTGGGAGAGCAATACAGTGGTGCACAGACAATCCAGGAAGTTTTTGGAAAATGTAGGGGACAATTTCCTGGTGCAAGTGCTGGAGGAACCAACTAGGAGCAGAGCTCTTCTTGACCTGCTGCTCACAAACCAGCAAGAATTAGTAGGGGAAGCAAAAGTGGATGGGAACCTGGGAGGCAGTGACCATGAGATGGTAGAGTTCAGGATCCACGGGAAGAAAGGAGAGCAGCAGAAGATGGACCCTGGACTTCAGAAAAGCAGACTTTGACACCCTCAGGGAACTGATGGGCAGGATCCCCTGGGAGAATAACATGACAGGGAAAGGAGTCCAGGAGAGCTGGTTGTATTTTAAAGAATCCTTATTGAGGTTACAGGGACAAACCATCCCGATTTGTAGAAAGAATAGTAAATATGGCAGGCGACCAGCTTGGCTTAACAGTGAAATCCTTGCTGATCTTAAACACAAAAAAGAAGCTTACAAGAAGTGGAAGATTGGACAAGTGAAGAGTATAAAAATATTGCTCGGGGATGCAGGAGTGAAATCAGGAAGGCCAAAACACCTGGAGGTGCAGCTAGCAAGAGATGTTAAGAGTAACAAGAAGGGTTTCTTCAGGTATGTTAGCAACAAGAAGAAAGTCAAGGAAAGTGTGGGATGAGAGAGGCAACCTAGTGACAGAGCATGTGGAAAAAGCTAATGTACTCAATGCTTTTTTTGCCTCTGTCTTCACGAACAAGGTCAGCTCCCAGATTGCTGCAATGTGCAGGACAGCATGGGGAGGAGGTGACCAGCCCTCTGTGAAGAAAGAAGTGGCTCGGGACTATTTAGAAAAGCTGGATGACCACAAGTCCATGGGGCCGGATGCATTGCATCCGAGAGTGCTAAAGGAGTTGGTGGATGTGATTGCAGAGCCATTGGCCATTATCTTTGAAAACTCATGGAGATCGGGGGAGGTCCCGGACGACTGGAAAAAGGCTAATGTAGTGCCCATCTAAAAAAGGGAAGGAGGAGGATCCGGGGAACTACAGGCCAGTCAGCCTCACCTCAGTCCCTGGAAAAATCTTGGAGCAGTTCCTCAAGGAATCAATTCTGAAGCACTTAGAGGAGAGGAAAGTGATCAGGAACAGTCAGCATGGATTCACCAAGGGCAAGTCATGCCTGACTAAACTAATTGCCTTCTACAATGAGATAACTGGCTCTGTGGATGAGGGGCAAGCAGTGGATGTGTTATTTCTTCAGTTTAGCAAAGCCTTTGATATAGTCTCCCACAGTATTCTTGCCAGTAAGTTAAAGAAGTATGGGCTGGATGAATGGACTATAAGGTGGATAGAAAGCTGGCTAGATTGTCAGGCTCAACGGGTAGTAATCAATGGCTCCATGTCTAGTTGGCAGCCAGTATCAAGTGGAGTGCCCCAAGGGTCGGTCCTCAGGCCGGTTTTGTTCAATATCTTCATTAATGATCTGGAGGATGGTGTGGATTGCACCCTCAGCAAGTTTGCAGATGACACTAAACGGGGAGGAGAGGTAGATACACTGGAGGGTAGGGATAGGATACAGAGGGCCCTAGACATATTAGAGGATTGGGCCAAAAGAAATCTGATGAGGTTAACAAGGACAAGTGCAGAGTCCTGCACTTAGGACGGAAGAATCCCATGCACCTCTACAGACTAGGGACCGAATGGCTCGGCAGTAGTTCTACAGAAAAGGACCTAGGGGTTACAGTGGACGAGAAGCTGGATATGAGTCAACAGCATGCCCTTTTTGCCAAGAAGGCTAATGGTATTTTGGAATGTATAAGTAGGGGCATTGCCAGCAGATCGAGGGACGTGATCGTTCCCCTCTATTTGACATTGGTGAGGCCTCATCTGGAGTGCTGTGTCCAGTTTTGGGCCCCACACTACAAGAAGGATGTGGAAAAATTGGAAAACGTCCAGCGGAGGACAACAAAAATGATTAAGGGACTGGAGCACAGGACTTATGAGGAGAGGCTGAGGAAACTGGGATTGTTTAGTTTGCAGAAGAGAAGAATGAGGGGGGATTTGGTAGCTGCTTTCAACTACCTGAAAGGGGGTTCCAAAGAGGATGGATCTAGACTATTCTCAGTGGTAGCAGATGACAGAACGAGGAATAATGGTCCTAAGTTGCAGTGGGAGAGGTTTAGGTTGTATATTAGGAAAAACTTTTTCACTAGGAGGGTGGTGAAACACTGGAATGTGTTACCTAGAGAGTTGGTGGAATCTCCTTCCTTAAAGAGGTTTTTAAGGTCAGGCTTGACAAAGCCCTGGCTGGGATGATTTAGTTGGGGATTGGTCCTGCTTTGAGCAGGGGGTTGAACTAGACGACCTCCTGAGGTCCCTTCCAACCCTGATATTCTATGATTAGGAAAAACTTCCTAATTGTCAGAGTGATTAAGCACTTGAATAAATTGCCTAGGGAGGCTGTGAAATCTCCATCATTGGAGATTTTTAAGAGCAGGTTGTCAGGGCTGGTCTAGATAATACTTAGTCCTGCCTTGAGTGCAATGGACTGGACTAGATGAACTCGAGGTCCCTTCCAGTTCTATGATTCTATGAAATAGCCCCAGGGAACCAGACTTCGGTCCAGTTGTGCTGCTGGGAAGTGAGGCAGTGTGTTTGTTTTTCCCCGCTGAGACTACCCACCCCTAACAGGGCCTGGGCTGGGACTCGTCCCTTGGCCCAGGTCCCTTTACGCCCTGCTGCCACCCTTATACCAGGGGTTGGCTGAACCCTTGCCCTAGGCCAGAACATCTGTACATATGATTGCTGTCTGACCAGCCACAAGGCTGAGGGCCAAAGACTGTTTGTTGCTCTGCCCTGCTCAGAAGCCCAGAGCCCACAAACTGCTTAACTGTTGTCTGCCCCATCCAGGAGCCGGTGGTCTATAGACTGCTTTGATTGCTCTGCCTGCCCAAAGGATCAGACCACATTGCGGTTACTGCTCCAGCCAAAAGACTGAGAGCCATAGACTGCATTTGTTTGCTCTGCCTGGCCCGAAGGGCCAGAGCACAGATTACTGGTGTCAGCTGTAGTGAGACGGAGTGGCCTCCCTCTGGACGCAAAAGGGACCGACCACTACATTATCACTCTAACTCTTCACATCCACTAACCATATAAAAACATTTTGGCAAACCTGTGGAATTCCACCATATTGCCTACAATTTACTAGTGCCTATCTTTCAACCTCATCTATAGGTATTCGCTTTGCCTTTCTGTGAAAGGTTGCTACTTGGACACAGGACTGTGGAACTGTAACAACTCAAGGGAGAAAAAGATTGCGGTTTGTGCACTGCAGGTACACAGGCAGCGTGAGTCAAGTCTCAGATCTCAGCTTCTAGAACCCCAACTTTCAACTCAGTTCTCCTTTCATATGGTTAGAGAGGTGATTAGCATCATTCAAATAACTAAGTCCAGGTTAGTGAGCCAGTGCGTAGCTTCAGGAATGGTTTGACGTAAGTTTGAGATGTCCCCAGCAAACGATCAAAGCGGGCATTGATTTACAATATGATTCATAGTCTGTGACTGATATCCACAGTCACACATTGTGCATGGTCTCTCACCTGCCATCCAGTGTTCTAAAATAGTTCAACGAGGACCATTGTTTTCAGGGTAGGTTGAAGTCTGGAATTTTTTTTGTGGGGTCAGCAATCAGGTGTTTGTCTGGGACATTAGCATTATCCCAGAATTCTTTCCAGTGTGCCTCAGGATTGAATGAGGGTGCTTTAAGAGATTGCAAGAGTTTAGATGTGTCTTTGAAAGGTTCTGGAGAGCCTCATGAATAGGTAAGTTCAGTTGGCCATGGTTTGATTGTACTCACAATCTTCGTATATCTCTCCAGATTTTGAGGTAGGGGGAGGGCACCAGAGTGGGAAACCACTGAACAGGTGTTAATTTTAATGTTTTAGTTATGAGATTCTCAACATGGCATTAAGCTGCACTTCCAGAGATTTGGTATATGAGCTACCGACCCAAGCAGATGCACAATATTCACTGGTCAAGTATATCAATACTAGAGTTGCTGTTTGAAGTGTGTGTGTGTGTATTTGCACCCCATGTTGTTCCCACAAGTTTTTGGACAAGGCTATTCCTCCCTTTTACCTTTTTGTATATCATTTCCAGATGGACTTTAAAAGTCAAGCTTCTGTCCAAGGTTATAACTAAGTACTTTAGATAGGACTCATTGCAGACCTATTGACTGCAAAATGTGACATTAAATGGTTCCTTGCCAGCTTTGTTGTTTAGGTGAAAAGCTATTACCAAGCCTTGCAGGCACTGGGGTGGAGCTTTTAGTACTGAAAGTATTCTGCCATTATCTTGAGGTCAGTGGAGAGGGTGGCCCTGATGGTTGTGAGGTCTTTGCCTTGTATTGCAACAGCAATGTCATCAGCATAAATGCACTCAAGTGAAACTGTATCAAGTAAGTCCTTATTGTAGACATTGAACAGTAAAGGAGCCCGTACAGATCCTTGAGGAAGACCATCATTGAGGGTTCATGTTCTGCTGATCTGCCCATTCTAAAGGATGCAATATCTTCAGTTGCTCAACATTGTGGCCAAGAATAGCATAGTGCTACGGCATTAGATGACCCTGGATTTCTTGACCAATAGCCCATATCACCATTCAGTATCATAGAGGGTGGATAATTCTATCAGCATTCTTCTGGTTTTAGACTCCACTGGAAGCCAGCCTCAATACGAGTAATAAGGGCAAGAACCTAGTTGCTGCAACTATGACCCAGTCTGAAACTCCTCTGTTCCTTGGGCAGGTTGGCCTCAAAGATAGGGGTGAGATGGACCAGTAAAATCCTCTCCATTAATTTCTGAATTGTGGAGAGGAGTGATATTTGGTGATAGCTGGCAGCGTCATTTGGCGGTTTCCCATGTCTGAGGAGGGCAATAACTATCAGCTCAAACCAGCTTTGGGGGATCTTAGCCATCAAATGTATGGCAATAAATAGGGAATGTGTCCCTTTGGCCCCAAATTCTTAAGGAATTCAGGATAAATGCATCCTTGTCAGCAACTTTTCTACTTTTAGTGGCCATAAATGCCTTATTTATTTCTTCTATAGTATATGGGGACGATTAGGTGAAATAGAGGGGCTTTGTTGGACATTTGGAAAGAGCTCTTTCTGAACTTCTCTCTACTTCACTAGTCAATTTTGATCTTCAAGTTACAGAGAAGGTGTGAAATGACAGCATGGGCTATCATTTTCAGTTGACAGTGTTTTAGGGGTGAGCAACTCCAAGTTTATGCAGGAGAAGCCAGACTTTGTGATGGAACGAATGAAGTCAAGACCCTTCACTGTCTCATTCCATCTCTTCAGGCAGGCAGAGTTCAGTGACTATTAGTGCTTTTGCTATGCCCAGTTCATCACTCTTCTCATATTCTTTGAAAAGTGCTTCTGTTTCCAGCTACCAGCAAGGAGTAAAGACCTCACAATAGCCATGGGAAGTATGTTTCACAGCAGCTTTGACAAGAAGGTGAACAAAGTAGTCATAGTTTTCTGGGATCAGCATGATACAGTATATCCTATCTTCAACTGCTGCAATATATGCAACCCCGCTCATTTTGCAGAAATTCCATCATTCTTTCAGCATTGACTCAATCAGTGAATCTCCAAAGTTGACATTCAGAATAGTTGGGCGTCGCTGGCTGCAAGGTAACACTGTGAAGCTTGCAAAGGGGCGCAACAATTGTCTTTCATCAGACAGCAGACATCCAGATTGTGTTTAGCGTTCCATCTGGCCAAGCAAAAAGCCCCTGTTTTTCTGGAGTTCACATTCTTTTTTACATGTGGAAACACAGCCCAAGCTGTGATTTGCTCACCAGCTGCATAATTTCTACTATAGTGCCATTGTAAGCTGTGGCTATTAAATTCACCAGGGCAACAGTTGGGTGGGGAAAAGATAGTTATGCAGGCTTTGGCCATTCAAGATTTGGAGCTTTGTAGATGTTCATTATGATCAGTTGTCCAATTCTTATCACAGCAATGGAGAATCCCAAAGTCTTGGATTGTTCAGTTTACAATGTAAGATGCAGTGAGGACAGGACACCTGTGTGTTTTTTCACCTACTCAATTTCAGTACAGGCTCAGCTTCCTACCCACAGCTGTCCAAAAGTCAACGAGTAGAAAGTGTGAGATTTAAGGATGTTTCCATGAGGCAGCCATCTGTTTTATGTTTTACTCTTTTCAGAAAGCAATATTATATTTCAGCTTTATGTGCATTAGTTCAGATTTATAACATTTTATGTAACTGTGACCCATCATAATGAGTATCACAGATGATAGGCTCGTTAAGCACATCTCATTTGAGTCAAACTGCAAGTGGCATTTTGTTTATATGGTTCATTTCGCCAACAAATTAGATTTCAAATTGATTGCTTTCCAAAATGACTTTGTTCATCAATTTCTAGACTAGGCAATTACAAAGACTATCCTGGTAATTAATGAGCTTCTATATCAACAATGTTTTTAAACTGCAGGGCATTAGTTGTGAAGTTTAAAAGAATTCAAAGTTTATTCGCAATGTCTCTCAGTCATGTCCCAGTATCTGCTAAGAGAATGTATCAGGATTACTTCCCTATCATATGTAATTAAAAGTCTGATGTTTTTCACTGGAATAAGACCTAAAATTTTCCTCAGCCTTCTGAAAAAAAAATTAATATTAAATAATGCTTGTGGGGGTTTTGTTTTTTCAAACAGGAAACTAATATATTGCCTATTTAAGTTCTAGAAGAGAAGAAGGATGATCCAAGATTGGGGTGCTAGCCTGGGATTTAGGAGACCTGGGTTTAAGTCCCTGCTCTGCCACAGGCTTCCTACATGACCTCAGGCAAGCCATTTAGTCTCACCGTGTCTGTGTTCTCCATATGTAAAATGGGATAACAGCACTTCCTTACCTCACTGGGGTGTAATGAAGAGAAATATATTAAAGATTGTGAGGCATCTGGATACTATAGTTAACAGAGGCCATAAAAGTACCTAAAATAGGGAGATTAAATTAATCCCCACAAAAGATGGGTGAAATCCTAACTCTATTAGAGACAGTGGGAGTTTTGCCATTGACTTAATAGGGCCAGGATTTCATCTGATGCACTTCTAGATCTCAAGCCTGTCTCTTTAAGAGCCTTTCTGTATTAGACCATCTTTCCATTACTCCTCTATTCTATCTAACATCACTTGCACAGTTCTGGTACTGGCAACCCCAAGCCCTGAGGTTTACAGGTATGTTTCCAGGCCATGTTTTTGCACTGCAAGAGGCATGTCAGTTCAGAATGAATCACTGTAAGTTTCTTATCTTGCAGACCCCAAATGTCCAACTGATTTCTAAACTAAAATTTTGCAGAGCTATGAGTTCAGGGCATAGACTAGTGCTCATGAGTACTGAATTGTCAATAAAGATTAGAGAATGTGATGTAGGCATCTTCCTACTGTTTGACAAAATACCAAATATCAATGTTTGCTGAATATTACAAACAGTGAATGTCCCCTGTCCCGTCTCTGGGGTGTGGCTTTATTATGCTGGCTTCTGGTTGCCAGTCCTTCTCCAAACAGTGGTTAACTGGGTTGTGTGCCCCTTTAGGAGGAGAGCAGCTTCCACCCAAGAGAAGCTTTTTGTCCCTGCTACCACTAACCCTGCTGCAGCTTGTTTCTCAACCCTCCTTCCTCCTTCTCCCCAGAAGAGGGGTTTTTAACGGTTACCAGAAGCCCTTACTTAGATTCAGATGTCTCTAGTTAACATGAGGTAACTTCTTTTCAGTTTGTAGGGAAAAGGGCCTTCACCATTTTAGGGCTGATGTACATGCCTTCCACCACTCTCTTATAGCTGTCAGGTCTGACAGGTCACACTGCTGTTGAGCGCAAACTACAGAAGTACCTGGGAGCAACCTGGATTCAAGCTCATACTGCATTTGTGACCAGCACTGGATCATGAGAACTTTTGAGTGTCTGTCTCTCAAAACTGACTTGCTTCATGTGGATACTGCCAGCTTGTTCAGGCTACTGCTCGCAATGCAGTTTCAGTTCAAGCCTTATTCTTGATTGAAAGAACTGCACTAAGACAGTAAACTTGCCTGTTTATCTCAATGTGGCATCGACTGAGAAATTTTATTGTCACCACTTAAATGCCAGCACAATCAACCTTGCACTGCTGATACCATGTTAGGCATGCTGAACTTAGCCAGAGAAGTGGAACATATCACATACTAATGTTCCATGGATTAAGGAGGGCCTGCTGGAATGAGGCTCCAAATAAATACCCTAAATACTCTCTTTACACGTTCAGGTCATGCTGCTGCCTGATCTGCAACCCAAAGGGGTCAATGCAGCAGATCTAGAGAAATACAAGTGGCATAGCTCTTTGTGAAAGGTGGATTCTCACTTTCCATGCATTTTAATTTGGAAAGGAGAAAAGATGGCCCTATGTAGAAGACCCTGTGAGTTTCTATTGTTCTTGTAACTAATACATAGATCGGGACCACTTTTGACTGGTAAAATCATTCATCATTTCATTGATTTATTCAAATGGCTTAAGGATCTGAGTTATCTATCTAGTTGTCACTAATCATTCCAGTGTTAATCATCCCCTTCTCTCTCTTATTAGAAAGGCCAGCATGGACTTTCTGACCTAGATCTTCCCCCAACATGTTTCAGGCTAGAGTTGCAGCTGGTGCAACCAGAACAGCTTCATTGATTTCAGTGGAGCTGCGCCAACTTACACCAACTGCAGATTTGACCCTGGATGGTTTTAGGTATGAAACCTGCACTAAAACCAACTCCAATAAGAAACCTGCTATCTAAAGGTAAGTGTTATTAATTATCATGTGACCACTTAAAATACAGTATCCTCAGGCAGCATCTAGTATAATTTGTTACAGGGACGGTGTTTGCTTAAAAACTATATATTCTTTAAAAAACAAAGTCCCTCTCCCTAGTTAGTAATGACACTTAAGATTTATACAAACTAGAAGAATGACTATTACAGCAAGTATTACAAAAATCTCTTCTTGGCCTTAATTGTTTGGGTCATGTGCAAAACAAACTAGATTAAGAATAAAATCAGTTTGTTCTTCACTGAGATGAAAATATATTTCCTATATCAGAAAAATGTATGTTGTGTGTACTGCATTAACTGCCTTAATATACACAGTATATACACTAATGGATTTTCATATCATACACCTAGGAATTCAAGACTCAGGAGTACTGCCATTAAAGTTTCTGTTAGTATTCAGAACTTTTATTGTGGGTTGCTGTATTAAAAGAGGGAAGACAAATGCTCTTGCTCTATGTCCCAATTCTGCAGACCCTTATGAACACAATTACCCTTATTTATGTGAGTAGCCTCATTAACTTCAATGAGACTACTCAATAAAATTAAACATGTATTTGTAGCATCAGAGCCCTTGTCTTGATCTGCTCTGCCCCTTGATTGTAACTTTTCCCTGAAGCTACTGAATAGTTTATCTCCTGGCCAGCTCTCCTGCTAGTCATCTGGGATGCATTCAGCCTCTCAAGTCTACCACTCTGCATGGCTGCACCTCTTACTCTCAGGTAGCTTCCATGCACTGTTGGCTCTTTCCATAAGCCTGCTGTTCCAGTGGCACCACACTATAGCTTCTTCATTTGGAGCCTCGTTGGCCACTTTTGCTTTTTGACCTTGGCTTGCCAGGGTGCCTCTGATCCCACAGAAGCTGAAGGAAGACGACTTTACTCCAATATGATCTGCTCCCAAGAGGGTGGTCTACATAGCACCAGGTTCATAAGGACTTCGATGGTGTCCATCCCCCTACTGCTCAGGTTGTGTCTTCGTTCACCTTCAGATCCTCTCAATGACCCTGAAAGTTTACTACATCAGGCTGGTTTTGGACTAGGGCCTAGAGATAAATATCATATATCCTATTACTAACCCAGTCCCCTGTGCCATCTAGCCCTCTTCTTTCTTTCATCTGGTATTTCTAGCCTTGATAAGTTTTCTAGCTACGTCTGAGAAGAATGTTACTACAAATAACGTAGAGCAGCCCTGTGTATATTCTCCCAGTACATTATGGGCAATTCATATATCATTTATTCTTGCTGCAAAGATTCCAGAGGTCAGCAATATATTTTAAAAGTTAAGAAACCTTTTTTCCCCCTCTGGTTGATGGTTCTGTAGTGTCTAGAGAGAAGTCCATTTGGCAGTTGGGAACTGTCACAGATTTAATTTTTATTGCACTGTATTAACATCAAAGGTACATACTTTTCATTTAGTAAATGAATAAGAAAGAGGAGAATTTGTTTTAACCTTGAGAAGTTCAATAGTCTCTCTCACTAGTTAAATTAGCCACCGTCTGCCATCTATTGATGTGATAGTAAACTGAAGTCCAGGATACTTAAGGACATTTAACGTCCCAAATAGCACTTTTTACAAAGGCATGATGTTAGTCCCTATGGGCTGGCTACATTCCAACTAACACAACTGCATACTACCTACCTAAAGTTCCTTATGTCACTTAAGTTAGAGAAGTTGTGTGTTGTTTTTATGTTTTTAACTGTTGGGTGGTATTGCTGTCCTCTGCTATACCTGGAATATTCTGCATTAGAGGTGAGTACATTTCATTTACAAATGAAGTGATCCCTATATATTTTGTTATCTGTAAATGTTATACTTAAGGTTCAAATGCAGTTTCCATTCTTTCCCTCTGTAATGGGGGTCTACAGTCCAACTTAAGGCTTATGAGGCTTATTAAGTCTCCTAGTGCTAGAACTACCCAGTTCCAGAGTTGCCTCAAAAATATCAGAAGAACAGGGAATGTGGTCATCAGTGGGGAGGAAGTGGTCTTGGTGAAGGGGTTGATAAAGATGCCCATGCTGCTGACCCTGACTTTAGGACACAAGACCAGAGCCCTATAAGCAGGTGGGCATGAGCTCCTTTTGCCCCACAGTGGTGAAGGCTCAGTCTGACTTCTGTGGTGCCAGACAGTCTCTCACCCAAAAGCAGGACAGCAAGACAGGTTGGGAAATGTAGTTCCCAAAGCAACCATGTTATATCCCTAGGTTAGGGCAAGTCATGTTAGGAAACAAGGAGAAATATCTAAACCTTGCCGTTCCTTGGATGGAGGGAAGCCTCAAAAGAATCAGATTATGCTCAGGATATCTCCTAAAAAGCTGTGGGCAAGTAAACTCATAGATAAGGCTTCAGTCCTAGCCAACTACCACCCAGCATCATACCTTCCATTCCTGAGCAAGCTCTAGACAAGCTAGAAAAGGCCAACCACAAGCTCATCTAACTGAAGCTAACATTCTTGACCTGGTACAATCTGTATTCAGGCCAGGACAAAGAATCAAAACTGCTTTAGTGGCACTGATGGATGATCTCTTCCTGTCAATGAACAGAAGACAGTCACCCCATATTATCCTGCTGGACCTCGCTGCAGCATTCAACGATGTAGACCATGAGATTCTGCTATCTCATCAGGGAGAGGTGACAGGGCTCAAGGATAATGCATTAAAATGACTTGAGTCCTTCCTGGAAGTACGATCTCAATAAGTAATGATGGGAAAATGCACCTCCAGCACTAGAACCCTCACCTGTGGAGTTCCACAAGAATCAATTCTCTCTCTGGTCCTTTTCTACACATACATGCAGCCACTAGGTCAACTGGTCAGATGATAGGTCAGGGGAGATATGATTGCTCTCTATAAATATATCAGATAGATAAATACCATGGAGGGAGAAGAATTATTTAAGCTCAGTACCAATGTGGACACAAGAACAAATGGATATAAACTGGCCATCAGGAAGTTTAGACTTGAAATTAGACGAAGATTTCTAACCATCAGAGGAGTGAAGTTCTGGAACAGCCCTCCAAGGGAAGTAATGGGGGCAAAAGACAGATCTGGCTTCAAGACTAAGCTTGATAAGTTTATGTAAGGGATGATATGATGGAATAGCCTAATTTTGGCAATTAAGTGATCTTCAGCGATTAGCGGTAGATATGCCCAGTGGCCTGTGATGGGATGTTAGATGGGGTGGGATCTGAGTTACTACAGAGAATTCTTTCCTGGGTGTCTGGCTGGTGAGTCTTGCCCACATGCTCAGGGTTTAGCTGATCACCATATTTGGGGTTGGGAAGGAATTTTCCTCAAGGGCAGATTGGCAGAGGCCCTGGGGGGTTTTCGCCTTCCTCTGCAGCGTGGGGCATGGGTCACTTGCTGGAGGATTCTCTGCACCTTGAAGTCTTTAAACCACAATTTGAGGACTTGAATAGCTCAGACATAGGTTAGAGGTTTGTTACAGGAGTGGGTGGGTGAGATTCTGTGGCCTGCGTTGTGCAGGAGGTCAGACTAGACGATCATAATGGTCCCTTCTGACCTTAAAGTCTATGATTCTATGATCCTATGAACTCCAGCTAGTACTGAGCGCTGCAGCACATCTCCTCAGGAACAGAGGCTACCAGGAACACGTACAACCTGTCCCCCACTCCCTACATTGGCTTCCCATAGAATCTCAAATCAAGTTCAAGGTCTCATTCCTTATCTTCAAAGCACTCCACAACCTCAGCCCAGGATACCTAAAAAATTGTTTAAAGCTCCAGGATGAAGACTGTGGTCAACAACTCTGCTATTCTGCAACAATGGAACTCAATTATAAGAGTAAAGCTTGTCCATTCAGAAGACAGAACTTTCTCCACACGTGGACCAAGACTATGAAATGAACTCCCACAGGAACTAAGGACCAGCACAAACCTCATGACTTTCCATTTCAGGTCCAACACGCATTTCTTTGATCTTGCCTTCTCTAATATAAACATATAGCAACATATTACCAAAACTAGATTCTCCATTGCACACACTTCTCCCTCTGGGGAGAGGACAAGAGAACAAACAACAGATGACGGATCAAGTCACCTGGCTTAATGCATGACTGCAAGGTACTCAGATGCTATTGTGACAAGCATGATATAAAAACCTATATAGACTAGAACCCAGTTTCTTTGCTTCATTAATTTTATTTTTGTATAGATTTCATGGTGAACACCTATCACAGGTGTCCAAACCAGTTTCTGAGAGACTATAGGTAAATTTTTCCTCCTGTTTTTTGGCATGTTGAAATAAAAGCCTGAGCAGAAGTTTCTGTTCACAAATTCCAAGGATATGCCTTTTCTTTGTTACCCTAACATGTCTCCTTTATCTCAGTTGCTCTTATCTTTCTGATATAAATGTCCTTCTGGCTGAAGTTTTAATTGACTATGTGGATAAACAGGTGAATGGTTTGGGCTGTATTTTACACATAACCTTTGCTCAGAATTCCTACTGATTTCCATTAGAGTTATTCTGTGAATCACCTATAGTATATAATTTGTGTTCCCAGCTTACAGATCCTAAGCTTCAAATGTAATTCGGCTCTTTCCCATGTCATGAGTTTGCTATGCCTGGCTTAGAATATTAAGAATGCCTCAGAACAAAAAAAAAGAAAACAGTCCAACATTTTTCAAAATCAGTGCATAAAGTTAAGCTATTAAGTGCCTAAATAAGTAGCCTGATTTTCGAAGTGCTGAGTACCCAACAGCTCTTAGAGACTTCTAAAAGCTCAGCAAATTTTAAAAGCACACCACTTACACAGGCACCTAAATAAGGATTTAGGAGCCTAACTTGAGACACCCCTAATTAAAACTTTGGCCCTTGTATTTTCCTTTTCTTTTCTTTTAGTCTTTGGTTCAAAGTTTTTTATTAAATTTGGTGGCAGTGTTTTTCATCTGGGGATAAATTTCATATTAACATATCAAAGTTTAACTACCACTTATTAAATATTTCCTACTTGTTAATTGTGTAACTGTATTGTTGTAGGGTGTTTTTTTTAATGCATCCGCAGATCATTTTATCATCATAGAATGGGCATCGGTGGACAATTCTCAACAGTTTTAAACAGTTGGAACTGGCCTTATCATAAACTAATGAGCTGTATTCTCTGTGATAAATCATTTAGCCTATTTCTTTTCTGCCAGGAAGGCTTCCTCTCATGATTTATCATGATTAGACAATTCTTAGAGGTCTATCCAACAGTTCACTCAGCAAACTAAGCATAGTTTAGAATTAAGATTGCTGCCAAACTCCTGAGATTCTAAAGTCAAAAAGGACATGACAATGAGGAATGAAACATTCCAGAACTTCTTGGATAATGTGATTCAGATTTTTCCACGAAAGACCCAAATTAGTTAAGCTTGCTAATTATCTCCCGATCACTCTCCCTCCACTGAGATATTGTCATGACCAGGACATGGGCGATCTGACCTAGTGGTCAGAGCAGGAGTCAGACCAGGTCCAGTACCAGATCAGAGTCTGAGACAGGACAGAGAGCAAACTGAGAGTCAGTTGTCAGAAGGGAGGCAGGATCAGGTTACCAGGAAACAAGCAGCAGGAACAGGTATCACATGGGAAGCAGTCCAAAGCAGGGAGAACCCAGCTGCATGGACAACTTCCAGTGCCTGTGCTTGGGTTAAATAGAGGCTGGGGACCAATCAAGATCCCCAGGGTTCCACCAATCAGAGCCCAGGGCTGACATTCTCTGCTAGAGTTCAGCGCCTGTTCTAGGCACTATTAGCAGGGTACTAAGTGGCAGGTTGGGACTACCTAGCTCTTAAGAGCCCTACAGGTCAGGGTTCAAGACACATAGTCCCTGACAGTGATAAACCTAAGAGTTAGAACCTGTCATTGCTACTTTCAGAGAATGTCCGTTATAAGTCAGCAATGTTCTGATTTTTGACCCAGTATAGAAGACTGTAGTCATGCGAGTAGTCCCACTGATTTGGGCCTCGATTCTTTCACCTTTACTCGTGGTAAGTACTAATTTACATACTTCACAAGTAAACAGATATGACTAGTCAAAGTAAGGTACTATTCACCAGGAGTAAGTGCCCTTTACCAGGAGAAATGGCAGGATTTTGCCCTTAATAAGTTCAGTGGGACTGCTCATGTGAGTAAAGGATGCTGTATCGGGCCCAACAGCTAGAAACATTTAGGCAGTCTTTTAATTTCACTGCATCAGAGCAATCTACCTCAGCAACAAGCCACCAAACCTCATCAGCCCATTGCTGTAAGATAATAGTCTCATCTTTAAAAAGTCAAACAATGAACAAGGGAAAATCACATATGAGGAAATTAGATACAGTCACTCCTCATTTTTGTGTCCATCAAGAAGACACTCTCACTAGAATATCACTGTGGAAATGCTGGCTGCCAGCTGAGAGTCAGAACCCGGCATACTATTGAAAGACCCCTTTTATAGACCCCACGTATCTGATTTTGTGAGGTGCTGAGTTACAGACTAGTCTGGATTGCTTGGTAAGATGGGCTTGTTTGAACATCATGAGATTTAATAAAGTCATACAAATGCAAAGTCATACATCTAGGAACAAAGAATGTAGGTTACATTTACAAGACAGAGGATTTACAAGTCCATGGGGCCGGACGAGTTGCATCCGAGAGTGCTGAAGGAATTGGCGGCTGTGATTGCAGAGCCCTTGGCCATTATCTTTGAAAACTCGTGGCGAACGGGGGAAGTCCCGGATGACTGGAAAAAGGCTAATGTAGTGCCAATCTTTAAAAAAGGGAAGAAGGAGGATCCTGGGAACTACAGGCCAGTCAGCCTCACCTCAGTCCCTGGAAAAATCATGGAGCAGGTCCTCAAAGAATCAATCCTGAAGCACTTACATGAGAGGAAAGTGATCAGGAACAGTCAGCATGGATTCACCAAGGGAAGGTCATGCCTGACTAATCTAATCGCCTTTTATGATGAGATTACTGGTTCTGTGGATGAAGGGAAAGCAGTGGATGTATTGTTTCTTGACTTTAGCAAAGCTTTTGACACGGTCTCCCACAGTATTCTTGTCAGCAAGTTAAGGAAGTATGGGCTGGATGAATGCACTATAAGGTGGGTAGAAAGCTGGCTAGATTGTCGGGCTCAACGGGTAGTGATCAATGGCTCCATGTCTAGTTGGCAACCGGTGTCAAGTGGAGTGCCCCAGGGGTCGGTCCTGGGGCCGGTTTTGTTCAATATCTTCATAAATGATCTGGAGGATGGTGTGGATTGCACTCTCAGCAAATTTGCGGATGATACTAAACTGGGAGGAGTGGTAGATACGCTGGAGGGGAGGGATAGGATACAGAAGGACCTAGACAAATTGGAGGATTGGGCCAAAAGAAATCTGATGAGGTTCAATAAGGATAAGTGCAGGGTCCTGCACTTAGGATGGAAGAATCCAATGCACCGCTACAGACTAGGGACCGAATGGCTAGGCAGCAGTTCTGCGGAAAAGGACCTAGGGGTGACAGTGGACGAGAAGCTGGATATGAGTCAGCAGTGTGCCCTTGTTGCCAAGAAGGCCAATGGCATTTTGGGATGTATAAGTAGGGGCATAGCGAGCAGA
Source organism: Chelonia mydas (assembly GCF_015237465.2). Taxonomy (NCBI): domain Eukaryota; kingdom Metazoa; phylum Chordata; order Testudines; family Cheloniidae; genus Chelonia; species Chelonia mydas. The sequence goes on from NC_057852.1 coordinate 110,049,406, forward strand.
TCGAGGGACGTGATCGTTCCCCTCTATTCGACACTGGTGAGGCCTCATCTGGAGTACTGTGTCCAGTTTTGGGCCCCACACTACAAGAAGGATGTGGATAAATTGGAGAGAGTCCAGCAAAGGGCAACAAAAATGATTAGAGGTCTAGAGCACATGACTTATGAGGAGAGGCTGAGGGAGCTGGGATTGTTTAGTCTGCAGAAGAGAAGAATGAGGGGGGATTTGATAGCTGCTTTCAACTACCTGAAAGGGGGTTCCAAAGAGGATGGCTCTAGACTGTTCTCAATGGTAGCAGATGACAGAACGAGGAGTAATGGTCTCAAGTTGCAATGGGGGAGGTTTAGATTGGATATTAGGAAAAACTTTTTCACTAAGAGGGTGGTGAAACACTGGAATGCGTTACCTAGGGAGGTGGTAGAATCTCCTTCCTTAGAGGTTTTTAAGGTCAGGCTTGACAAAGCCCTGGCTGGGATGATTTAACTGGGAATTGGTCCTGCTTCGAGCGGGGGTTGGACTAGATGACCTTCTGGGGTCCCTTCCAACCCTAATATTCTATGATTCTATGATTGCATCTTGGAATGCAATGATACTGAAAATGACTTAGCGATAATGAAAGAACCAACTGAACCAATCAATGAACTAAGCAAAGAGGACAAATGTGATCTTGAACGCAAAAGCAATTATATAACAAGTAAAGTAGGGGGGTAGTACTACTGAGTATTAGTGAGACCATTATTGGAATATTGTATCCAGGCATGGTACCCAGACATTCAAAAAGATGTTGACAAATTGGAAAGCGTTCAGAAAAGGACTGCAAGAATGAGTTAAAGTCTGGAAAATATACCTTATACTGAGACTTAAGAAGCTCAAACCACTTAGCATATCCAAGAGATGGTTAAGAGGATGATTTGATCATGGCCTATAAGTACCTACATGGGGAAGAAATTTCCAGTAGTGTACAGCTTGTTAATAAAGCAGAAAAAGGCATAACAAGATTCAGTGATTGGAAGCTGAAGCTAGACAAATTCATACTAGAAATAAGGTGCTTAAAAAAAAACAAGGATGGTAATTAACCATTAGAACAACTTACCTAGGAAAGTGGTGGATTCGCCATCACTTGCAGTCTTTAAATCAATACCACATGTATTTCTAAGGTTTAGCTTACACTTAAAAGTTAGGTTAACATAACTGCATGCATCAAGAGTGTGAAAAAACCTCACCCCAATTGACATAGCTGCATCTTCATTACGGGTTAGGTTGGCATAGCTATGTCAACAGAAGAATGGTTTTGTCAACATAGCTACATCATTTGAGTAGGTGATGTTCCTAGACTGATGGAATAACCCCTTCCATTGGTGTAGGCTGCATCTACACTACAGGGTTATGTCAACATAGCTACATCAACATAACTATGCTGGCATAGTTTCCATGGTGTTGATAAAATCTGCTGTGATCTCAATGACTACAAAGGTCCCTTCTGACCTTAATTCTATGAATCTATGAAATGATGAGTGATATCAATGGGAATTGAGGATACTCAGTATCTTCCAGGATCAAGATCTAGATGCCACTCCTTACTTCCTCCCCCATTAAGGCCCTGATTCAGCAAAGCACTTAAATATGTGCTTAACTTTAAGCAGCATGTGTGCATGTGGTTAAGTGCTTTACTGAATCAGGACCTAAAAAGACTATTAAAAAGACTGAGACAAAAGTTGTTCTGCTGCAGTCTAGAACTAAATGTAGCCAAGAACTTATAGACATTTATGAAGTATGGGGCACAGCCAGAAGTCTGTTCCATCACCGGTTAATTCTTTGATTTGCACATAAAACGGAGCAGATAAATTGGATTTTAAAAAGTCCACATCATGAGTGAATAGTATTTTCTTCCCTGTCACTACTGTCCCTCTATTCCCTTTTTGTACCTTACTTTATTAAGCATGCTAGGTAGCATCTCAGTTTCAAAGACATCTTGGAGGACACAGACAGGTTAATGCAATACAGTTATTTCAAATAAATTGATTGTGTCACAATATATAGTTTAATCTACTTTGTACTGAATAGATTGTAATAATTGTTATATTCTTTTTAAGAACAATGTACGTTTTAATTATGCATCTGTTATTCTCTCCTCCTATTATTTTATGGTACTGATGATAAACCTAGCTAAAATCAAATTTCATTTACCCCCTGACAATACTCTTGAGGAAGATGAAAGTCTTGGGGAAGGACAACACCAAGCTGGAGCAGAGGGAAATGATCCCATAGTTGGAACCTTACTTGCAGATGTCAGGGTATCGTCTCCCACTGAGGATACCCCTCTGGGGGAGTAGGCCCCAGTTATTAGGAAGAGACAGGTAAAAGTAATGGGAGGTTCCATTTTTAGAAATATAGATAGTTTTGTTTGTGATGGCTCGGAGAACCGCATGGTAAATTACCTGCTGGGTGCTAATGTTGTGGACCTCTTGAGACATTCAGACAGATGTATGTGCAATACTGGAGAGTAGCTGGTGGTTGTGGTGTATGTAGGTACCAATGACATAGGAAAGGTAGAAGAGAGGTCCTGGAGGCCAAATTTGGGCTGCTAGGTAAGAAATTAAAGTCCAGGACCTCCATGGTAGCATTCTCTAAAATGCTTCCAGTTCCAAGCACAGGACCCACTAGACTCCGCTGTTCTGCTACCTCAGGGTCTCAATGCGTGGATGAGGATGTTAGGAGGAGGAACTGAGGTTGATTAGGAACTGGGGAACCTTTTGGGAAAGATGGGCTCCACCAAAACGAAAATGGAACCAGATTGCTGGATTGTAAAATTTAAAAAGTTCTAGAGGAGTTTTTAAACTAAGGGCTGGGGAAAAGCCATCAGGGACAGACGAGCACGTAGTTCAGACAGAGACATCCGTTAGGGGAGGATCTCTGTAATGGGGATTCTCTATATCCTAGTAAAGTGGAGAGGATAGAAGCTGATAAAGTACAAGCAGGAACTGAAGAGATAGAGTCAAACAAAAAAAGAGTCCCATTCAATTACATCACATGAAAGCAGACAACTAAATATTGACAAATTTCATAAGTGCTTGTATACAAATGCTAGAAGTCTAAACAGGGAGATGGGTGAACTTGAGTATCTGGTATTAAATGAGGATATTGATATAATGAGCATCATAGCAACTTTGTGGAACAATGATCATCAATGGGACACAGGGTATGAAATATATAGGAATGACAGAGTAGGTTGTGTTGGTGGGGGAGTGGCACTATATGTGAATGGAAGTATAGAAGCAAATATAATAGATATTTTAAATGAATCAAACCACGGAATTTCTATGGATATAAGTTCCATATTTGATTAATAAGAGTATAGCAGTAGGACTATACTACCAACCACTTGACCAGGATAGTGACGGTGATTGTGAAATACTCAGGGAGATTAGAGAGGCTACAAAAATAGAAAAAAAAGTCAATAATGGGGGATTTCAACTATCCCCCTATTGACTAGGTACCTGTCAACTCAGGACAGGATGCAGAGATAAAATTACTAGACACCATTAATGACTGCTTCTTGAGCAGCCTGTCCTGGAACCCACAAGGGGAGAGGCAAGTCTTTATTTAGTCCAAAGTGGAGAACAACATGTGGTTCAAAAGGTGAATATAGCTGAACTGCTCAATAATAGCAACTTCTTTGTAAGGGGGAAAAACCAAAGAAACCCACCTCAGCAGCATTTAACTTCAAAAAGGGGAACTACACAAAAATGAGGAAGCTAGTTAAACAGCAATTAAAAGGAACAGTCACAAGAGTAAGATGCCTGCAAGCTACATGGAAACCTTTCAAAAGCAAAATAATAGAGGCTCAGATTAAATGTATACCCCCAAATTAAAAACAAAAACAGCAAGAGAAGAAAAAAATGCCACCATGGCTACACAGAGTAAAAGAGGCTGACAGAGGCAAAAAGGCAACCTTTAAAAATTGGAAGTCAAATCCTAGTGAGGAAAATAGAAAGGACCATAAACTCCGGCAAGTCAAATGTAAAAGTATAATGTGGCAGGCCAAAAAAAACTTGACAAGCAACTAGCAAAATCCACAAAACTAACATAAAAAAAAGTCCATCAGAAGCAGGAAGCCTGCAAACAATCAGTGGGACAACTGGATAACCAAGGTGCTAATGGAGCACTCAAGGAAGCAAGACCGTAATGGAAAAGATAAATGAATTATTTGCATTGGTTTTCACTGCATAGGATGTGAGGGAGATTCCCACACCTAAGCCATTCTTTTAAGGTGACAAATCTGAGGAACTGTCCCAGCTTGCAGATCTGTCACCTAAAAAGAATGGCTCAGGTTTGGGAATCTCCCTTACATCCTCAGCTGTGAAGACCGATGCAAAGAATTCATTTAGTTTTTCTGCAAAGGCCTTATCGTCCTTGAGTGCTCCTTTAGCACCTCGATTGTCCAGTGGCCCCACTGATTGTTTAGCAGGCTTCCTGCTTCTAATGTACTTAAAAAAGAAAATTTTCTATTACTTTTTGAGTCTTTGGCTTACTGTTCCTCAAATTCTTTTTTGGCCTTCCTAATTCATTTGCCAGTGTTTATGCTCCTTTCTATTTTCCTCACTAGGATCTAACTTCCACTTTTTAAAGGATGCCTTTTTGCCTCTCACTGCTTCTTTACTTTGTTGTTTAGCCATGGTGGCTCTTTTTTGGTTCTCTTACTATATTTTCTACAAAATTACTCAAGATAGGTAAATCCAAAACTGACTGCAAAGAGTTACAAGGGGATCTCATTAAACTGGGTGACTGAGCAATAAAATGGCAGATTAAATTCAATGCTGATAAATGCAAAAGTAATACACATTGGAAAACATAATCCCAATTATACATAGAAAATGATGGGGTCTATATTAGCTGTTATCATTCACAAAAGAAATCTTGGAGTCATTGTGGATTGTTCTCTGAAAACATCTGCTCAGTTGCAATGGCAGTCAAAAAAAACTAACAGAATATTAGGAACCATCAGAAAAGGGATAGACAATAAGACAGAAAATGTCATAATTCCACTATATAAATCCATGGTATGCTCACACCCTGAATACTGCATGCAGTTCTGGTTGCCACATCTCAAAAAGATCTATTAGCATTGGAAAAAGAACAGAGATGGGCAACAAAAATGATTAGGGAACAGTTTCTATATAAGGGGAGATTAAAAAGACTGGGACTATTCAGTTTAGAAAAGAGACAATTAAGGGAGATAAGACAGAGGTCTATAAAATTATGAATGGTGTGGAGAAACTGAATAGGGAAGTGTTATTTGCCTCTTCACATAACACAAAAACCCAGGGGTTACCCAATGAAATTAATAGGCAGCAGGTTTAACAAAAGGAATTGCTTCTTCACACAACGCACAGTGAACCTGTAGAACTCTTTGTCAGGGGACGTTGTGAAGACCAAAACTATAACAGGGTTCAAAAAAGAATTAGATAAGTTCATGGAGGACAGGTCCATCAGTGGTTATTAGCCAAGATAATCAGGGATACACCCCCATGCTCTGACTACCAGGTCCTGGAGCTGAACAACAGGATATGCATCACTTGATAAACTGCCCTGTTCTGTTCATTCCCTCTGAAGCACCTCGTTCCAGCCACTGTCAGAAGACAGGATCCTGGGCTAGAGAGATCATTGGTCTGACTCAGTATGACCATTCTTATGTTCTTATGGAAGTCATTTTCAGATACAATGTACATTCAGCACATTTTTCTTATTTTTTCTCTAATGCTTCTTAGCTTAAAACTAAGGCTACGAGTTTGTCACAAAGGTCACGGAAGTCACAGATTCTGTGACTTTCGGGACCTCTGTGACTTCTGCCATGGCCTGTGTGGCTGGCCCTGGAGCCACCTCAGCAGCTCAGGCAGCCCTTGGGCCAGCCGCACCAGCTGCTGCTGGGGCAGTCTCGGGCTACTGACTCCCCACTCCCAGCAACAGCAGGAGTTTGGATGTGGGAGGGGGCTCAGGACTGGGGATTGGGGTGCGAGAAGGTGTGAGGGCTCTGGGTGACGCTTATCATGGGGGCTCCTGGAAACAGCAGCATGACCCTCCCTCAGCGCCTAGCTCCACACGCTGCCTCTGCCCACAGGCACTGCCCCCAATTCCCATTGGCTGCGGTTCCCAGCCAATGGTAAGGAGCCTGCCAGCCCTACCAACACCCACCCTCAGCACCAGCTATTGTCCCAGCCCATGCATTGCCATTCCCCCTCCCCCCACAACACCCATGGTGCCCCCTGGGCTCCCCCCCCCGAGCACCCGCAGCGCCCCCCAGGTTGTCCCCCCACAAGCACCTGCGGCACCCCTGGGCTACCCCTCCCCGCCCAGATTTAGTCAGGGGTATATAGTACAAGTCATGGACAGGTCACAGGCTGTGAATTTATTTAAAATCTTATGATTTAAGCCAACCTCTTGATTGTCATGGGCTTGTGATTTCTGAACACTTGTGATTGGCAATACTGAGAGTTACAAAATGAACATGGGTTTTATACATATTGTTACACCAGAAGTTTCGAACTTGTGTTCTCTAGGATATTAAAACCAAGGTCTTCATCAGGAGAGGGAAACAGAGGTCAGGGTATCTTCCTTTCAGCCTTGATCATGGTTACATCTTCGCTGTATTTTATAGTGAATGAGGCAGATTGAAGAACTTTAAAGGTTCTATAGAAATAGCCAAAGCTTGCTCAAATAGCTGCTGAGGAATGCTTTGCATGCACCATTTGAGCTAATCTCAACTCTGCCCTCATGATGGATGAAGAAATATAGCTTTCTGGCTAAACAACAAATGTAGTAGGAAATGTTTCCCAACACAAATCATAACGGCGAAGGGAGTAGCACGTCAATTTATGAAACCTCAAAGTTTCCAAAGAATTCTCCTGGGTGTGAGGGGTGAAAATCAGGGTTGCAATGGAAACTGTCTTATACGTTTAACAGAAGAGTCACTACTGGAAATCCAGTATGCTTGAAATACCTGTATACAGTGAGATATTTTTTCACTTACTTGTACTTTGTGAGATAGGGTGTCATGTCATTTTTTTGCCAAGATTTTCCAGTGAGATTGGAACAGCTCCTAGACAATCTTTCCCCTGTCACCATCACTTCATACAGTACCTAGTGAAAATTATGCTTGGACCCATTATACCAATATGTTAATAAAAATAATTTGGGGGGAAGGAGTTGGAATTTGTTCGCTTTAATGTTAAGTTACCACTAAAAACAGTCAGTTAAAGGACCAAATTGCCAGTGACACGGCCTCATTTTTTTCAGGTACAAATCTGAATAGTCACAAATCTAACCATTTGATCTGTGGTGCAATTGAGTAGTTAAACCTACAACACTAAAAATTTGCTGGTATAAGAAAATGTTTGACATCTTTTCAGGGCCTCCACTTTGCTGAAAATACACCCCTCAGGGTCTGATTTAAACCAACGTAACACAGGAAATTCCTAGTTAAGGCTATTACTGTCTCTGTAGCTCTCTCCAGTGTTCCTAGATATTACCACACACAGGGCATTTAGGATCACACACATTCTTGAAATCCTAGTAATACTTCCACCTTATGGCGTGATGTGAGGCTAGAACTACAGCCTTAAATAGGAAAGTCTTGATTTTCTCCAGATTAACATTATTGCCTTTTTACGTTTTTACCCAATGGCTGTTCTGGACAGACCTGAACATCTATAATATACATACAGTGTCTAAATAGGAGTATGACAAGCACTTCAGAAATGCAGGGATAGATTGGATAAGAGTCTCTTTCCCCAAGAAGTGGTTCTTTCTGGTCAAGCTTGAGCACATTTGTTGGTTAAGGTAGGGTAGATGTCACTGCTTGGACTATACCTGATCAGTAAATATATTAAAGACTCAACTTCAGTGCTATCAATTTGGCACCTTTCATGTGCAATGTATTATACACACATATATAATATACTACTACATGCATTCAGTAGGGGAGGTGTCTAGTGTCTCTCAATTAAAGTTTCATTTGTTTTCTCTTCTTTCAACCTGTGGAAGTTAAAGCTGAAGTGACAGCAAAAACTTCAGCTTGATTACACATATAAACTATATCATTAGTGTAACTCCTTTCCATTGCCAGGAATTATGGTGCACTTCTCACCAACAGAATCAGACTGCTGGAATGAAAAGATTTACATAGCATGCTGTTTTGCCATTTTTGAAACTCGACAGGACGAATTCAACCATATGGAGTTTCCCAATTCAGTTCAATAGGATTGATGCCTGTTTATTCCAGGAGTGAATATGGTCCTGTGGTTGGTTTGACTTTCTGTTCTGTTATTTATACCCTCAGTAACATCAGAGACACAAGAAGATTGTCCTTTCTCTCTGTTTGGCAGCCCTGTTATCTACTTCATAGTGATTTGTATTCAGACAGCGGCTGCATCAAGATAGAATTTTAGTTGATTTATTTTCCATTTTTGGAGGGATTTCAGAACACCTGGCAGTAAAACGAGACCAGAAAATAAGTCAACATAAGAGCAAACTCTTTTAACAAAGATGATGATGATAAAGAGGAATTTAGTAACTGGAACTATTAAACATTATCCTTAAGCCTGGTATCTTATCTCACTATGACAGAGCAGTCTGTTGGCTTAGTGATCCTTGGGAGCAGAGCCTCCTGAAGAGAAGGAAAGGGATAATTCTGCTCCTTCCCTCCTCCAACACTGCAAGGAAGTTCCCTTTTATATTAATAGACTATATGGCCAGAAGGGACCATTGTGACCAGCTAGTCTGACCTCCTGTATAACCCAGGACATAGAACTTTCCTGAATTAGTTTTTGTTTGAACTAGAGAAATATCTTTTAGAAAAACATCTAATCTTCTTTTTTAGAATTTCCTGTGATGGAGAATGTACCATAATCATTGGTAAGTTGTTGCAATGCTTCATTGCCCTCACTGTTAAAAATGTGTGCCTTATTTCAAATCTGAATTTGTCTAGCTTCAGCTTCCAGCCATTGGATTATACCTTATCAACTACGATGAAGAGCCCTTTGTGACGGGCTCGGTAACAGAGATCCCGTTGGGACTGTCACCTTATGTGCTGAAATTACCTTTGAGCCTGTTTTCCCTGCCAGCTTGGGACTTTCAGAACCCTGCCTTGTTGAGCTAGACATGCTAGCCTGCTGCAACACAGACCCAGGGTCCGGGGCACACCCCCAAAGCTGCAGGCTTTAAGTGAAAACAGCTCTGCAGGTTATCTGATTCCAGCACCCAGATACTGAGCTCCCAGTGGGATCCAAATCCCAAATAAATCCATTTTACTCTGTATAAAGCTTATACAGGGTAACCTCATAAATTGTCTGCCCTCTATAACACTGATAGAGAGATATGCACAGCTGATTGCTCCCCCAGGTATTACTCACTTAATAAACAAAAGTGATTTTATTAAGTATAAAAAGTAGGATTTACGTGGCTTCAAGTAATAACAGACAAAACAAAGTAAGTTACCAAGCAAAGTAAAACAAAACACACAAGTCTAAGCCTAATACATTTAAGAAACTGAATACAGGTAAATCTCACCCTCAGAGATGTTCCAATAAGCTTCTTTCACAGACTAGTCTCCTTCTTAGTCTGGGCCCAATCCTCTCCCCTGGTACAGCCCTTGTTAGTTCCAGCAGGCATCCTAGGTGAAAAGCAGAGGCTTTCTTATGACTGGGACCCCCTTTGTCCTGCTCCACCACCTTTTATAGCTTTGTCACAAGGCAGGAATCCTTTGTCTCTCTGGGTCCCACCCCTCCTTCTAAATGGAAAAGCACTAGGTTTTAGATGGATTCCAGTATCATGTGACATGGTCACATGTCACTCTAAGACCTCCTTCTTCATTACCTAGTAGGTGGAAGACACATACATAGGAAGGCTTGCAGGTAAACAAACCCATTTGCAGGTCATTGATTCTGAAGCACCCTTAAAGGCTTCCACTTAATATGTTTACATCAGTAATACGAGTTTATATCTTATTCTCCTAACTCCAGACATAGAAATAATACATGCAAACAAATAGGATGAACGCACTCAGTAGATTATAACCTTTGTAATGATATCTTACAAGCGACCTTTTGCATAAAGCATATTCCAGTTACCTATTCGCATTCATAAGCATATTTTCATAAAGCATATGGAGTGCAATGTCACAACCATTATCAAAGTTCTGTCCCCCATGTAGATATTTATAGAATGATCAAGTTACCCCTTAACCTTTTTCTTTCTTAAAATAAACAGACTGAGCATCTGGAGTGTCTCACTATAAAGCATGTTTTCCAATCCTTTAATCATTCTTCCGGGTCTTCTCTGAACCCTCTCCAGTTTATCAACATCCTTCTTGAAATTGTGGACATAACTGAAAACAATATTCCAGTAGCAGTTGTACCAGTGCCAAATACAGAGGTAATATTACCTTCCTATTCCTACTCAAGATGCATCCAAGGATTGTATTAACCCTCTTGGCCATAGCATCACACTGGGAGCTCATGTTCCGCTGATTATCCTTCATGATCCTAAGTTTTCAGCGGTTCTGCTTCCCAAGATAGAGTCCCCCATCTCTGTAAATATGGCCTATATTCTTTGTCCCTAGATGTATAATTTTACATTTGGCTGTATTAAAATGCATAGCTTGTTTGTGCCCATCTTACCAACCAATCCAGATCGCTGTAAACTAGTGAACTGTCCTCTTCATCACTAATCACTCTCTCAACCTGTGGGTCACCTGCAAACTTTATCAGTGCTGATTTTATGTTTTCTTCCGTGATCAGAAAGTTGAAGGTCCAGCTCCATTTGCATTTGTGCGTGTGCACTTGCACGCCTACTTTGTGTGTAAAATCAGTGCAATTGTGGAACATATCAGGCCTCCACTTGTCCAAAGGGATCTAAATATCCATTTGTGAGCAAAAATGCATAATTCACATGTGATATCATAATAAAATGTAAGCATACAAAAGGCACAGAAATTCAAACAGACCTCAGGCCTCCACTTACTGAAAATCAGTTCCTTCCTGGCAAAGACACAAACAGGGAGTCAGTCCGATTCATACCTGTTCTATGGCACCATTACACCAGCTAGCCCACAAAGAGGCTAGATAGATCCATATGCTAGGCTGTGCCCACTTTGCGCTGATTGGCAATTCTGCACTCCTGCAATGCCCCACACAGGTTGATGCAACAAGGGTCCAAGTTAGGACTGCCCTCAGTGCTGTCTTAGCCTGATACTAGAGAGACCTTCAGTCTAACAAAGGCAAAAGTAGTTTCACTGGCTTGAAGTCAGCAAAGTTTAAAGTGAAAATAAGATGCAAATTTTTAACAGAAAAGACAACTAACCATTGGAACAGATTACTAAGGGGTGTGGTAAATTCTTCATCATTTGGAGTCTTGAAATCAAGGTTAGATGTCATTCTAGAAGATGTGCTTTAGTTCAACAACAAGTTGTTGTGTTAGATGCAGGAATCAATGGGTAAAATTCTATTGGAACTGGAAATCATTGGAACTGGAAATATTGCTAACACTGGAATGAACTTTTTAAGTGCACCCACTGTAATTTTTCCTTGCCAAGAACTACAATGCTGGTTTTTCAAAGCACAGTACGTTTAACCTTTCCCACTAAGTGCTAATGCACCCCTCAAATGCCACATTTTCTTTAGTGAGCTACTCCTGATTTGCCTCAACTAAAGACAGCTGAGTAATGAACCACTGAGCATTGCAAGGGAAGAGTCAGAAACTGTGATGTATATTTTAAAATTACCTGATTTTCTCTTCTTTAAACTCTGAGATATGAGAGTGGCTGAAACATTGCATAAATATTACATTCATCTTCAGAGGGTCAGAAACTAAAGAAACATTTTCAGGTCTATTTGTCAGGACAGTCTGACCATTTTCTTTTGTTTAAATGTGTGCTTTCCTACTTTCTTTGTTTATAAAATGAGGCTCTAGTCCTGAGCAAAGCATAATGAGCCCTTTTAAAACTAAATGAGTTTATACTTTCTTCTCAGCAGCCCATTAGGAAAATCTTTGCAAAGTAGAGCTGTAGATAGATCATTTCAATTTGTTCCTCAAGTTCTTTTGTTTGTGCATTAGTCTCTTTCTTTTCAGCAGAGCTATCTGTAATTGTTTGCCCTCTTAAGCAAAAACTTTCCTGAATCCCATGCCATCTTCAAGAGATACTATACTAGCATTAATCATCATAAAGAACTCAATTTACTTTCTTGTTTTGGAACAAAAGACTAACCATCCTGCAACAAAGAAACATTACACCTGCATTGCTTGGATACCAGAGTCAAGCCACAAAGAAAAGATGCTCACAAAAGGAATCATACTCAATATTTGTCTCCTTCAGACCTTGCAATAGTTACTCTGAAATTTAAAAAATTAGTCTAATCTGGAATAATTCTAATTTTCAAAAATCCTTTCATTAGATTTACATGCTTCAGATCAAATTTCTCTCTCAGGAGCTGTATTGACGCTATCTAAGGTACTTATAGACCCCTGTCACTGCAGACTGTGAGCACCTCACAATCTTTAATTCATTTATCCTGCTTGGAAATACCATTATCCCTATTTTACAGGTGATGAATTCAGGCACAGAGAGGCTGAGGGTCAGATTTTCAAAGGTATTTAGGCACTAAAGATGAAGAAGTCATCTAGTAGTATTTTCAAAAACACCTAAACTGGTTAGACACCAAAATCCCATTGGCAGCAAGGCACCTAACATGTTCAGGTACTTCTGAAAACACCATGAGGGGCCTATCTGCATCCAGGGTTGCCAACTTTCTTACCGAACAAAACCAAACACCCTTGCCCCGCCCCTTCTCTAAGGCCCTGCCCCACTCACTCCATCCACCCTCCCTCCGTCACTCGCTCTCCCCCACCCTCACTCACTCATTCATTTTCACCAGGCTGGGGAGGGTCCCTTTTTGACTGGGTGTTCCAGTTGACAATGCATCTGTAGGTGTCTAATCATCTTTGAAAATCTGGCTCTAAGTGACTTTCCCAAGGTTATACAGGAAGTCTATGGCAGACCAAAGAATTTAACTCCAGTCAGCCAAGTTAGCACTTAACCACTGGACTATCCTTACCTTCGGGATGTTTTGTCCTTAAGCAATTACATATGTTTATTTAAGTACCTGACTAATATCTGCTTCTGTAATGGGAAGAGTCTCACATGCTGAGAAAAACAGAGTATACATATTCAAATAAGTATCACTTACCTAGAGTGGTTATTTCTTTCATTTCTGTAGTACTTTCTTTCTGAGAAATTCAAAGCAGTTAAATGAACAGACGCACAGTATTCTGGAGATGTAGAAACTATTGTCAACATTTTACTATCCCCAGAGAAAAGAGGCCCAATGAGACTGATATAAACTGATCAAGGCCACATAGCAAATCAGTGGTGGAGAGGGGAATAGAACCTTGATCTCCTGATTCCCAGTCCCATGCTTTAACCAAAAGACAGTGGCAGTACTAAAAATATTCCTTTTAACTTTTTATTAAACTGTAAGATGTGGCTGTTCTAGCAATATTCCCTGCTCAGACCAGTACTCTCTTATATACTGGCTATATAACTCCTTAACTGTATCACTGGAGTTAGTTTTTCCTTTATAAACACTGCAATATTGAGGTTTATACAAAAAATTGGGCATAAAAATTCTTCTTGGACTGAAGCTCAGCAGGCACCATCTCAGTCTTGGGATCTGTTTAGCCATTTTTTATTTGTATTTTACAGCTACATTTTTATCAGTATGAGAACTTTTTAACTGTTGCACCACTGCTGGGGAACGGTGTAAGAATAGTGTTGCCGCCTACTCATGAAAATAAAATATATGGAGTCATCTAGTTGCTCACTATATGGAATCTATCAGAAGGTATGTCATCCAAACATTCAAACACTATAATAAATCAATGTAACTAGAAATAGTTACATGCAGAAGTCAGACGGTGTCTGAGAGCCAGTCAGGTGTGAGATCACTTCTCCCCCAATATCCCATAATGGGAGTTAGATCTATTTTATTACTCTTGCTGTTGGTTCCAGAGTTAGAACTTTGCATGACTAATGGTAGGGCATTCTTGGTGGCAGGCTCAGGCATCTGGAACTTACACTTAGCAGTGGTCCAACAAAGCTTCACATCATGGGGTAAAACCTATTTGTTTGGCAAGACTTTTGATTTATGTTTGTATTAATAAAAAATGGGGGAAAGGGCTGTTAAACTGCAGGACGCTCTATAACATTCAGAGATATTTCATCAATTGATTGTTTTTCAGACATATAGTACTCAAATGACTGAACTAACAGCACCAATGTACATTTCTAAATATATTTCAGTGCTTTAGTCTGCATACCAATCGAAAAGGAAACTGGATCCCAAAAGACATTTCAGCTGCATGGTATCTGACAGCAAGTGAAACAGATTACATGAAAATCCAGAAGTGTGCTGCTCTGGATTTAATCCTCTTTAATGCAGCTGGGGTTTTCTCCATGTGATAGGCAATGATGATGAAGCAAATGGGCCACGCAAGGTTTGGTAACAATAAAATGTATGAAAAATGTTTGAGTTACTCAAATGTTCCTGCTCTATAAAATATTTAAAATGTTAACATTTTTCAAATGCTAAATACTTGTGAGCATTTCGTACATTAAATCACTCAGAGCTAGTGAATGAGATCATCTGAATGATATTAATTATGGCCCACCAGGGATGTGTTTAGAGAAGTGAATCTTCAGATGATTATATTCCTGTTACAATCCTAAGAAGGACTGAGTACCTTCAACTCTCACACACTTTAGGACCTGTGGGAGTTCAGCAAGTGCTCAGCACTGCGAAGAACCAAGCTTACTTGAAAGAGAAGTGTCTTCTACCGTTAGAGAATATTTTCAAGGGACATGCCTATGCAAAGATCCTCTCTATATTACTCATGGAGATTTCAAAAGAACTGAAGCAAAGGGAGTTCCCAACAGTTTCCACAAAATAATATCTGAGATGTTGTAAGTATTTACTTTACCAAGGATAGGTTAATATTGCAGAATTTCTGAAACTACGTTGTATTACACGTGGACATTTTAATGGTGACCACTATAGCTAGCCATTTTTTACTAAGCATCTGTGAGAATTCCAGTAATACAGCAAAGTCACTGATAAGATTTGCCTCTCTTAGGAAGGTAATATAGTCTTTACAAAACTTAGCATCACTGGCAATTGAGTCTGTAAAATAAGCTCAGAGTAGACACTACAGTGTCATTCTTGTCCTGTGTTTGGTGAAATCAGTCTCTCACTTTGAGGAGTTCCAACATACAGTAAGCAATTTATGCAAGAATGAAAGTGGATTTTTTTTAAGTGTCCAATAACGGGGAATGTCTGATTAAAGCTATGGAATGTCATTTAACGGAAAGGAAGCCAAAGATGCAAGTAAAATTTCCTGAGCCATGTCCCACAAAAGAGGCTCAGGCATGCAAATGGAGAAACCAAATGTGAAATTCAACCCAGAGATGAAGGAAGGGAAAGGGGGATAGAGCAATGTTAGAGAGACCTTTGTGGCAGAAAAATACACTTCTTGTTAGTTTCACTTAAAACTGATTTTCAGTCACAAGGCAAGAGAGATTTGATCTCATGGAGTTACGACATGCAGCATGAATATAATGATGTGTTTCATAATATTAATTGTGCAGAGAATGAAATACAGTAATATTGGAATGATTAATCAAGACTTCTATGCCAAGAAACATGCAACACAATGGGACACACCTAAAGGAGTAATTCTTATTGAAACAGGAAGAAATAATACCATGTAAATCTGGCCTCCCTCCAATATATAGGAGGAACTCACTTATATTTAATTGCATACCAGCTTTTAAGAGTTTTTTAACTTGTTGTCATTTCTACTCACCATTATGCAGAGAAAATTAAACGGCTGCTAACTTGGCATCTCTTGTACTTCAAAGCAGCAGGTCCAGGTGTAAATTCTAAACTTTTCATCTTGCTTTTTGAAGCAGGTGGCAGAGACTGATGTCTGGAAACTGAAACAGCTTCCAAATTCCTTCTTGCTGGTAGCTTCCATTTTCCTGTCTGCAGAATCCTTTGAGAGAAATCCACTTATTTGTGGATGACAGTGGTGATTTTCCAGTGCAGCCTCTTTAAGATGTAGATGAAGTGAAGGATTCAGATTTTTCTTTCTGTTCTGTATGTAGTCTAGTTTCTGAGACTCTGTGCCCAAACACCTGCACTAATGAGGGTGTCCACCCTTCAATATTTATACACATCCTTCACTGAGGAAGAACTAACATCATTATATTTTTTCCCTTATTTTATTTCTTGGTCAGGATGGAAACTCAGCATTTTTACTAAACATTTAAACTTAAATTTTAATAGGTTTTCTCCCCTTATACATATCTTGATGGCTAGGTCAGAGCCAGCTTCAACACAACCAAGAGTTCGACATCCTCACTGGATCACAGGGAAGATGTCACAGTATATTTGGGTTACTTTGGCACCTTTATCTATAAAATAATAAACTTGGGACATTCTCAGAAAAACTAAGCAAAAAGAATTATTTTGGCATATGTATTCAACTATGGGAAGATATTTTCATTTCATACATTAGGTCCTTTGAAAATCAGCTGCCTGAATTGCCATGTATCTGGGCAAACCGAGTGCCAACTGTGTGTAAAAAAATGTAGCCTACTGATTCCCCGGACAACTGTGTTTCTATAAAACAAATAACCATCAGCCAGATTCTGCACTAGTATTTCCAGCTATTTTGCATGTGTATACATAAACTACAGAAGGTGCAAGGCAATTACCAGAGAAAAACTACCCAAGTCCTGTAGTGATGCCATGGAATAATCAGTACCTAATAATACTCATGTCCCAGATTAGATTAAACTAATTTTTTTAACACATTAAAGTTTTCATCTGTTTTTCCGCCCTCAGGGAATCACTGCAGAGCAGAGTTAAGGTTGTTCTGTTGACCTAACTGTACATTTCCATGCTTTTAAGTTGTTCGAATTTCTAAAAGTTAATCTGCACTCTGAATGTCCTGGTTTCCGTTGAGAGGATGGGGTGGAGGCAGGGCCAGCCTACAACATTTTGGCAACTGAGGCGGGGAGCTCAAATGGCGCCCCCATACTCCCTCGCTTGGACCAAAACTTTGAAAGGTCTCAATTCTGCCTTCTTCCTGTTCTACTCCTCTCATGGTACTGCTCTGCTACCTACCCCAATAAAGAAGAACTAACAACTTAAAATGCCTTGTTCAAAAATTTTAAGTAACACTTAACTTTCAAACGCCTGAACAGCAAATGTAACTTTTCTTGTCTGCATAGTAAACACTGGCATTTTTATCTGTTTGAATACTCAAACTGGTGCTTTCTGTGCCTTCTTGGTTGCAAAGATTTGAACTGCTTTCTGAAGGTCCACAGTGTGGGCCAGCTCATGCTCTATTGAGATGGTTACAAGGCCGACCAGCCTCTCCTGTGTCATTATGGAGCATAGATGTGTTTTTATTAACTTCAGCTTGGAGAAGCTGCGTTCTCCACTGGCAACTGTTACACGAAGTGTTAGAAGTATGTGCAGAGCAACAAAAGCATTTGGAAAGAGGGTGATCATCTTATTTGTGCACATATATTCCAGAACAGCCTTTGGAGTTGATCCTGCTGAAATGTATCTTGAAAGGGCTTTCAGTTCATCACCTAAATCACTCGCATCAATATCGCGCACGTCATCATGTGTCAACACTGTCTCTAGTGCCCTGCATTGCTGGTGTAGGTCTTCTTCAGGTATAGTGAGGAGTTTTGGAATATCATACAACATCCCAAATATACTGCTGTGTTCCTTGAGCTGCATGAAACATTCTTCAACTGACTGTATTGCACAATCTAGCACCTGGTTAACAAATTCAACTTTGAATTGTTGTTTGGGGTCTCTTATGGGATTATCCCGTGCCTCGTAATCAAAATGTCTTCTTCTTCAGTGATTTTTGTATTCTTGAATGGGTGGGAAAATAGCTTCAGTGTGAAGTTCCTCTGCCCAATTCTGTGCACTCTTCAGAATGTTTTGAAATCCCTCACGTGACTGGTAAAACTGTAGGTATGACTTTGCTTTGTCCAGTTGTTCCATTGCTCCAGATATATCAAGGTCAACACCTTGGAGTCTCTTGCTTACATTTATTTCAAACAGTATGTCATGCCACAACACTAAGCCACACAGAAATTTCAAGTTATGTATGTTTCTGGTGATTCCATTTCCCTCAGCCACTGTTCTCCCACAAACAGTTCTTGTCATAGCATTATCCTCCATAATGGCAACTATGGCATCATCTATCTTCCCAATTTCGTGTTTGATAGGCTTTATCTCCTCCACTTGACTTTCCCATCGTGTGGCACTCAGTAGTTCAGTGTCAGAGAGGATTTCCCAGATGTTGCTTCAAAATTTGCCATCAAGGAGTTGATGCAGAGAAAAATACATAGATGCTTTGAATTACATTTAAAAATTCAGCAGCCTCACTAGAAGCTGATGCTGCATCACTGACCACCAAGTTCAATGAATGAGAACTGCATGGGACAAAAAAAGCTCAAGGGTTTAACTCTCGGATCTGTGTCTGCACTCCTCTGTTCTTTCCTCTCATGTTGGCACCATTATCGTAGCCCTGACCTCTCATGTCAGCTATCCCAATTCCCGTATCTTCCAGCTTTTTAAGAAGCACATTTGTCATTCCAGCTCCTGTAGTATCATCAATGTCAATAAATTCTAGAAAATGTCACCATTGCAGGGACATTTTCACTAGGTTCTGTTGTTACAAAACACACCATTAAAGTCATTTGTTCCGTATGGCTGATGTCAGGTGTGCAGTCCAGAATAACAGAGTAATATCTTGCTGACTTCAGATCTGCCACAATCTTCTGTTTGACTTTTGTTGCCAGTAGCTGTATGATCTCATTTTGAATTGTTTTTCCAATGTAGTGGTGTGTGTACAATTCTTGGGTGGTGACTCTTCTTCGATGCTCCTGGAGTACAGCATCAAACTCAGCCATCAGCTCCACAATTTTAAGGAAGTTTCCATTGTTTGGCACTGTAGCGGGGTGGTTATCCGCTCCTGCCCTGTGAGGCTTAAAAGCCAGCCCTGGGAGAGAGCCAGGGCTGAGGGCAAGAAAAGCTAGGCTGATGGGGGAAATGGCCGCAGCTGGGCCACGCCCCCATCAGGCCGCAGCTGGTCCTATAAAGGGGCTGCTAGGCTGAAGCTTAGCTGGAGTTTCTCTTTTGTTCAGAGAGGGAAGGGCCTGGCTGCAGGGACCTGAGGGAGTACCTAGATTGGAGCAGGGCTGAGGGGGAAAGGCCAGGGGAGCTCTGGCCTGGAAAACCCCCCAGGCTGCAAGGCCTAGATTAGGGCCTATTAGGTACTGGGGCTGCAAGGGGGCAGTTTATGGGTAGACAGAGGCAGCAGGTCCAAACCTCCTCGCCTGTGATGAGTGGCTGATACGCTGCAGTCTGCCCCGGGGAGTGGGGGCGAAGTGATGACTGGCAGTAGCCAAGACTGAGGTGAGGTGGGGGTAGTGGGTGGGGATTCCCAAGGGAGGGGAGACCCTCAGGGATTGTTGGAGTTCACTGCCAGGGGGCAGCACCCCAGTGGGAGAAGGCACTGGGTCCTGGGAGGGACTGGGGCCGGCGGTAAGGTGGATCACCAGATGGCAGAGGGCGCTCCAGAGGCTGACAAGCTAATTCCCAAGGACAACCAGCAGGAGGTGCCACCAGGTGAGTCCAGCTCTATTACAGGCACATACAGATGATCTGAAGTGCCATGCAGTGCTAGGTTTTGGGTAGCAAGCATTCTCACAATGGCAATGAGACTTTTCAGAATATTTTGGTAGTAAAGAGACTCTGATGCAATCTTCTCTTGATGCTGATCATCTATGGTGGCCTTTAACCTTAGTCTCATCTCAAGCTCTTTCCACCTATGGAATGCTCTCTGGCGATTTACTGCCTTCTCATGGCATGCCAGATTTTTCCAGTCCTTTGTTCCTGTAGAACCCAATGTGGCTGGAACATTACACTGGAAGAGTTTGCAACAAAAACAATATGCAGCATTCTGGGTTTTTAAGTACAAAAGCCATGGCCTCTCCACTTTGTCACCATTGGGGATTTCACGCCAGTAATGTGTTGGATGGAAAATTCTATTTTCATTGTCTTTGGGGAACATGAAGTTTTTCACTTGCTGTGGCCCATGCAGTACAAGGAAGTCCCTCAAGCTACTGCTCAAGTGGGTCCACAGTCCTGGATCATCTAGACTTAAGGAACTAAACGCAGCAGCAGCTGTTTCTTGCGCCTCCACCACACTGTTCTCTGATCTACACTTTTCTTCAGGAATGTGCATGGTTACATCCATTTGAGATGGAGATATGGATGCTGCAGTAGCTGCCAGCTCACCTGCACTCTGACTAACTGTAAGATCAGACATCTCCTCACCACTCACATTCTCACTGGGGCTGGAAGGTTCACCGTGAACATTTGTATCTATGTATCTCAGCAGAGCTCCCTCCTGCTTAGATAGAAAAGTTTCCTTTGCTTGCTTTCTTTTTCTGAATGCTGTCCCAGAGGGGCGTTTTCTTCTTTCACTCATGACTGCTGTTCTGTGCCAGCTACAGTGGCTCTCAACACTCAGTTGAAGGGGACAAATAAGCAGGCTGGTAGCAGGGCCTGAATGAGGGAAGATATCAGCGTCTTAAGGCTCCTTCAGTTGACTGCCTGTTCTCCTCAAGTGGGTTCAGGGAAGAAGCAGGAAACAGGAAGCTCCCTGAGAAGCTGGTGTTAATCAGTCCAGGCTCCTGGGGGTTCTAGAGAGGTACATCAGAGGCTCCTCCTCCTGTCTCTCCCTGCAGCTCCTGCTGCTTTTTGTTATTTCCTCTCACCTTTTCTCCTGCCTGCCAGTTTTGTCTCTTGTGCCCTCCTTCCTCCAGCACAGCACTCCACTATTTCTGTGCATCTAGAGCAGAGAGAATACATCTGCACCAGCAGTAGACACAATTTTCTACACTCTGGGTCCTAGTGGCACCCCTCCACAGACTGGCACCTGAGGCGGCCGCCTCAGTTCACCTCATGGTAAGGCCAGCCCTGGGTGGAGGGGAAGGGCTACCATTTTCCATGACGGCAGGCTGTGTCTCCAATCCCACTGAAAAGAATAGAGGTAGCAGCCATTTTGAAAAAGGGGAAATCTTTGACTTTCTCTTCAAGAGATCATTATTCTTTGGTCACAGCTAAAGAAGAAATTTCAGCAATGAAAAATAGTGACAAAGAATTATGATAATCCTAAAAAACATTTCTTTAAATGCAGATAAAGCATTAGACTTCCATGAGTTTTAACAATATGGGAAATTTTGAAGAATCTGTTATTTTGCCATTAAGATTATTCTGGATAACAAGGAATTAAATTTCATAAGGAACCCATTCTTGTAAATTCTCAAGAAATTCATTCTGTACTCAGTGCTGTAATTTTTGGGATCTGCTGTATTCTCCATATGTAATAAAATGCTTGAATCTCTGCCTTAAATGCAAAACTCATCTCAACCATAAGTTAATGCAACCGGCGCGTCTATAATAATTATAAAAACAACGAGGAGTCCGGTGGTACCTTAAAGACTAACAGATTTATTTGGGCATAAGCTTTCATGGGTAAAAAACCCACTTCTCCAGATGCATGGAGTGAAAATTACAGATGCAGGCATAAATATACTGACACCTAATATAATTATGTGTACTCACAGTTGTATGTGCAATAAATATACTATAATGGCTGGGCAAAATGATTTGTCTGCAATTCTTTTTTAAAAATCTAGTATAGCGAAGGAATCATTCTTGTCTCTCAGGAAAACAGGGTCAAAAGGTATATATTGTATATAATAAAAATTTTTAATCTGCAGTATCATTTATATGATAAAGTGAGTCATTCTGGTCTGCTCTCTCCCGTTTATAGTTATGAAAAGTTTCAACATCTGTAATTAATCTCTCCTGAAGAGACAAAAGAAATTCATTGTTCACTCAATGCCATTTTTAAATTTTTTTGTAGTATAAGGAGGGCTTTTTGCCAGATTTTTCTGCTTTTGACTAAGAAAAAAACAACAAATGTTTATACACTGGGTCACATTTCCAATTTGGCTCTCTGCATCATGCTGTCTTAACCACAATGCTTATCCTTGTGATCAGCAGGAGGGATAGGAAGGTAGTATAACTACTGGGGCTACTCCCTAGAGTGCCAGTAGCATGCCAGGTGTACTGTGACTTGTAGATGCTTCAGCAACAAGTCTTGTAGACACTAGTCTTGGTAGGTCCCAATAATGACTCAGACGTATGCCTAAGGAAAGGTTGTTTTACTATGGATGGCAGGAAAGGGAAAGGTTGCAAATACCCTAGCTATGGAGGCTTAAACTATTTCAGTTCAAAGTGAACAATAGCAGTTCTTGTTTGGACTACCCCAGGGGCCCAAACAAGAGTCAGGACTCTTCAGGCCTAGTGTCTCCAGTCCAATCTCTATTTCAAGCAAATAGGCACAAATATGTTTCCAGGCCAGGCTCATTGGGGCCCATCTGCACTGGTTCCCCTGTCCAACCACTGCTGCTCCATCCTAAGTCCCACACAGATCTGCACACAACTGTAATGTCCAGCAGTCACATCCTGTTCCACATGCAGCTCTCTCCGCAATTCCTGGCACTTCCCTGCAGCTCCTGCGCTGCCATGTGCCCTCTGCTCCTCAAACAGGGCCCAGCTATGTTCTGGTTCATGACCTTTCCCCTTACGTGACCCAAAGGAAGGGGATGTGCTGCAGGGAGGAGGAGGCTAACGGGAATTGTAGTCCCCTGCCTAGCAGATCCATCACACTATCATCACACAGACAGATATATACACACAAACTTCATTGAAATTTGCAGCTGTGCAGACTATTGTACTTCATCATCCATAGTTCCTCAAACTGGCTTCAGTTCAAGTTCCCCCAACCTCCAAGAACAAGCAGTGGTTTCCCATGTTACTTTCATGCCCTCAACCATTCATAAAAACTTTTAGTGAATTTTCATTTTGCTGTGATTGAACATTCACTAGTCTTTTTTCAAGCTGCTATTCATGGTGTATTTTGAGTTTGAACATGGTTTGCTGAGAGAGGTTAAATGGTGTAAGTCATATGATAGAGGTCACATGGTGACTGTCCTTGTATTCTCAACTGGTAGAGCCTATTTGATGTGACTAGGAAGGTCATCTGAGTTCAGTAGATGCTATTTTCACTTTTTCTATTAGAAAGAAAAATTGTCTTTTAGTGGACTTCCCTTATCTACTGTACAGTAGTTGGAAAAATTGGGGTGAAGATGTTTCCTCCCAGCCCCTGCATCTAACTGATTCTGGCAGCCCATGTCTAGAACTATAGTATCTTCAGGAATTTCCCTAGTTACTTGCAACTGTCTCATTATTATTTTTATATTTTTGCACACATAATTATAGACAGGAACATATCCTTGAGATTATTCTCTTATTGCATCAGAGTTGAGGTCTAGTCTCTGAGTGTTGCTGGCAGAGGTCTAAACACTTTTTCTATAATTCCCTCAGCTATTGAAACACTCTCTCATTATTACTTTATATTTTGGCTCATATAATAATTATAACTCAGTTTTACATGGGGAAATTTGTTACCCTGAAATCAGAAATTTGTTCTTGCGTTACCACTGATGTCTCATCCACTTTCAGGTCCAGTGAACCAATGCAAGCATCCATTAACTAATCAAAACTGAATCTTGCTTATTGGCTCACAACAAGGAGATAACTGTGGAGATATCTGAGCCATTAGCAATTATCTTCGAAAAGTCATGGAAGACAGGTGAGATTCCAGAGGATTGGAAAAGGGCAAATATAGTGCCAATCTATAAAAGGGGAATAAGGACAACCCAGGGAATTAGAGACCAATCATTTTAACTTCAGTACCCAGTAAGATAATAGAGCAAATACTTAAGCAATCAATTTGCAGACACCTAGAAATAATAAGGTGATAAGTAACAGTCGACGTGGATTTGTCATGAACAAATTGTGCCGAACGAACCTAATAGCTTTCTTTCACAGGATAACAAGCTTTGTGGATAGGGGCAAGCAGTAGATATGGTATATCTTGACTTTAGTAAGACTTTTGATACTGTCTCACATGACCGTCTCATAAACAAACTAGGGAAATACAACCTATGGAGCTACTATAAGGTGGGTGCATAACTGGTCGGAAAACTGGTCCCAAAGGGTAATCACCAGTGGTTCACAGTCAAGCTGGAAGGGCATATCGAGTGGGATCTCACAGGGCTCAGATCTGGGTCTGGTTCTGTTCAATATCTTCAACAATGAGTTACATAATGGCATAGAGAATACACTTATAAAGATTGCAGACAATACCAAGCTGGGAGGGGTTGGAAGTGTTTGGAGGATAGGATTAAAATTCAAAATGATCTGGACAAAATGGAGAAATGATCTGAAGTAAATAGGATGTAATTCAACAAGAAAAAATGCAAAGTACTCCACTTAGGAAGGAACAATCAGTTGCACCCATGCAAAATGGGAAATAACTGCCTAAGAAGTAGTACTGCAGAAAAATATTTGGCGTCATAGTGGATCACAAGCTAAATATGAGTCAACAGTGTAACACTGATGCATAAAAAGCAATCATCATTCTGTAATGTATTAGCAGGTGTGTTGTAAGCAAGACACAAGAAGTAATTCTTCTGCTCTACTCCATGCTTGTTAGGCCTCAACTGGAACATTGTGTCCAGTTCTGGGTGCCATGTTTCAGGAAAGATGTCGACAGATTGGAGAAAGTCCAGAGAAGAGCAACAAAAATAATTTAATATCTAGAAAATGTGACCTATGAGGGAAGATTGAAAAAATTGGGTTTGTTCAGTCTGGAGAAGAGAAGACTGAGGGGAGACATGACAACAGTTTTCAACATAAAAGATTGTTACAAGAAGGAGGGAGAAAAATTGTTTTCCTTAACCTCTGAGGATAAGACAAGAAGCAATGGGCTTAAATTGCAGCAAGGGCAGTTTGGAATGGACATTAGGAAAAATTTCCTGTCAGGGTGGTTAAGCACTGGAATAAATTACCGAGAGAAGTTGTGAAATCTCAGTCATTAGAGATTTTTAAAAGCAGATTAGACAAACACCTGTCAGGGATGGTCTAGATCAGTGGTGGGCTACCTGCAGCCCATCAGTGTAATGCGCTGGCAGGCCGCAAGACAGCTTGTTTACATCGACCGTCCGCAGGCACAGCCACCCACAGCTCCCAGTGGCTGCAGTTCGCCGTTCCTGGCCAATGAGAGCTCTGGGAAGTGGTGCGTGCCTGACGGCCACGTGCATCCTGCGGGCCGCAGGTTGCCCACCACTGATCTAGATAATATTTAGTCCTGCCATGAGTGCAGGGGACTGGACTAGATGACCTCTCAAGGTCCCTTCCAGGCCTATGATTCTGTAAGATTTTGCTATAGGGGAAAAATGGCTTTATTGAAATGAAAACATTTTTTAACTTAGTGACTGACTAACCCATGTGCTCAGATACCATATTACTAAGCCATACTCTTGCAAGATTTTGGATTTTTCTTCATTTGCCTTTTAGAGGCAAAATCTCAAATAATGCAAGGGTCGGGTCCTGTCAAATTTAAGGCCGTGCTTCACTCTTTACCTGATCCCCAGATTCTAATCTGTATCTGATCTGGATCCAAAGACCATCTCATTAGCCCACCTCTAGTTTGCAAAATTCTACTTAAACAATATTCTAGGCAGGGTAAGCTGTCATGTTTTACGTTTTTTATTTGTATTTTATTTTTTTCAAAATTAAATAAATTAAAAACAGGTAAAAACTATTCTGTTTCCTGAAGTCTTTTATGCTCTTTACACATAATATAGAGCTTATGGAGCACCATGGTTACTGTGATGGAAATGTAGCAAAGGTAAGTTAATGATACTTACTTTAATCATTCTTAGGCATTGGGTTTTTAGTAAAGAAACAAGAATTCTGTTCCTAAAGAATTTTGAGATTGCAACTTGTGTTTTCATTCTGCACTAGAAGAAAACAGATTTATTTATTTTGGTGGAAATCAGAGAGAGAGAGTGCCCAGAGTAGCCAATAGCCCAGGACTGTACTCAGTGCACTCACTTAGACCTCCTACATTCCAGGAGTGTGCACTCACAACTGTGTTATTCTGTCACTCTTGCTATCTGGGCCAGTGAATAACTATGGATACATAGTGCAACAGTTCCAATGGGGGGGGAAGAAGAGGGAGAGAGAGAGACTCTGACTGTATGGCCTGGTGGTTACTGCTCCTGCCTGAGATATGTGAGGCCCAGGTGAATTCCCTAACCACTGGGCTATCAGCTATTCTGGGGTCTATCTTTCTCTTGAAACGGATACATTTCCACAACGTTTTGGTTTTGATGGATCAGCGTTTTCAGATGAAAAAGCTGTTTTGTCCAAAAATTCCCAACCCACTCTAATTTTTAGTAGTTGGCTGATCCCATAAGCAAGTAAAAATAAGAACCAGCAGCAAATCTAAAAACAAGGTTATGAAGATCAAGGTACTACAGTTTACAATTATGTTTGAAGAATGTTTTATTCTGGCATATAGATTCTGATTCTTCATCATGACATTAATTATGACAACAGAGCTAGTATGTACTAAAACCAAACCAAATGGTCATGACTTTTTAAAAACTGTATATGGATTGCTATCATGTGGTCCTTGGGTAACAAACCTAGGGTATCCTTTATATTCTAGACCATTTTTCCATTGTGATGAGATCTCTTCAGCTGCTGTTTTAATGAAGGTTAGGGTTAAGCTTGCTTTCATCACTGATGCTATAATTAGTATGTCTGTTTTTCTATGGTTTCAGCTGAACCATATGGTTATCTAATGCTAACAAGACCCAAGGTATTTTAGATTCTGTATATTGTTTCCTGTCTGGCTTCTGGATTCCTAATTTTCTACAGCACTTCTTTTCCTGCTTGTATAAGGAAGGAAAGGGAAATCAAAGCCTGTGTTTATTATGCTTCCTGAGGATTAATGTTCCCTTATGGAAAGGTTTGCAAACCTCTGTTTTTGACTGTGCTTCCATCTTGTTTTTTCTGCAAAAGAATATGCCCTAAGTGTCACAAACAGACTGTTCAAGATCTCTTCTGTTTTTGCTAGAATATTCTGATTGGATGTTTTGACTGGATGAGATGTCCAGAGATATTAACAGTTCATAATACTCAACTGATAGTGAAATGACAATAACAGACACAGTTTGTTATATGTCCACAATGTGCTACATACTGTACAAATATAAAAGGTATAGTCTCTGCCCCAATTTAAAAACACAAGACAGACAGACAATGCAGGGAGGCAGGGAGAGGAGTTACAAAAGAAAGTGACCAAGGAGATGATTGGCCAGATCCTCTTAATGCAATATTTAACACAATGGTTGGGAGATCTATATTTTTTCCCAGTTATGTCCTTGATGTAAAGGCATAGCAGCCAGCTAGTTTCTTGTAGGCATCATTGTAGAAGTAGCTATAGGAGGACAGATTTGTGAAACAAAACAGGTAAGGCATTCCATACATAGATGAATGGAAGACAGCATGGAGACAACTGTGGGAGAATAGACAAATGGTTTGTCAAATTAGTGGTGCATGGGACAATGAGGAAAGAGAGCAAATAAGTAGGGAAGGAAAGAATTAGCTAGGGGTTTGAAGCCTGAACTTGATGCAGTGGAGAACAGGAAGCCACTGGAAGAATTCAAAGCAGGGAGTTATATGGTCAGAGTGAGTGGCAAGGAAGATTATATTAGCGGTTGCATGTAGCCTGGTGGGCTGGGTGGCCAGTTTGGATGTCAGGAAGCCCAGAGAACATGAGATTACAGAAGTCAAGAGGCAACATCATGAGAGTTGAAACAAGAGTTTTGCTGTAGAGGTAAAAAGATGAATAGGTCTTACATATGTTAAAGCCACAGCAGGATTTGGATATTGTTTAGATGGTTGGAAAAAGGGGAAGGGTGGAGTCAAAGATGACCCCCAGGTTATGGGCCTGGTTCTGAGTCAGAGGGAGGATAGTGGTGAGATGCAGTTTTGGAAGAATGTAGACAATGTATCAGGAGTGGATAAGAACATTTCTGAGTCATCAGCATAGAGCTTAGAGTTCAAGCCAGAGGAGGTATAAAGTAAAACTAGGAAGGAACCAGTGAGTCAGTGATATTCAAACAGGCACTGGGCAAGAGGAAAAGGAGGCAGAAGAGCTGCCAAAAGACTTGCTGAAGGAATGGCCAGACAGGTTAGAGAATCAAGAGAGGACAGTATAATAAAAATCCCGAGGACAACATGTTTAGATGGAGGGGATGATCAACAGTGTCAAAAGGTAGACAGAAGGATAAGGATGGAGCAAAGAGACTCTGAAATTTGGCAAGAAAAATGTTTAAAGTTTTAGTGAGAGCATCTTCAATCAAATGAAGCAGTGGGGAAGCCAGACTGGATGGAATCCAAGATGGAATTAGGGAAGAGGAAGTCAATGCAACATGAAGTACAGCTTTTTCGTTTTGCTGGCCACTCTGAAAAACTGAACGAAGCTAGTTACAGATCGAACAGAAATCTTGCCAAATGAAAAGTGGAAAAAAGATTTCAGCTGAAGAAAATGAAATATTGTCTTGA
This sequence comes from Chelonia mydas, assembly GCF_015237465.2. NCBI lineage: Eukaryota > Metazoa > Chordata > Testudines > Cheloniidae > Chelonia > Chelonia mydas. The sequence goes on from NC_057852.1 coordinate 110,078,103, forward strand.
TTTTTGAGCATTTTAAAACATTTTTAAATTTAAAAATATAAAAAAGAAATTTTAAAATAGTCATTTGGAATAAAAAACTTGAAATGTTTCAGTCTGAACATTTAAAAATGAAACACTCTGATTTTTGGATTTTTTAAAGGTTTTTTTTGTTTGAAACAATTTTGGTAAAATCAATATGAATTGTGCCACTGAAACTACAATTTTTTCCCTCTGGAAAAAGGTTTTGATTAAAACTTTTTGCCCAGCTCTAGGGGCAAAACCTATCAATCTCCCCTCCCCCAATAAAACCAAAAAAAAAACCCTCTCTCCTCCTCTCCTGTGACTATTATTGAGGTTTGTTGCCTACTCTCCACCCTTGCCAGCAAAACAAAAAAGCTGTACCTCACACAGCTCTACTTGCCAGTCTTCTCTCTGAAGAAGTCAGTGAGATTTTGCACAGAGGAGCAAGGGCGATCACATCAATAGTCCTCTTAATTATTCTTCAAAGGACTGTAAACTTAAGAGTTAATGCTTTATTTCTTAGAAATAGTTTTCTCAGAATGTTGCTGTAATATTTGGTTTTGCTTTACTGTCTCCTTTGGGTCTAATTTTTTACTGTTTTAGTACTGTGGTTTCAGTGCCAATGTCAATATGAAGACAGGAGCATTTCCAGTTTATGACAGGTCAGAAAGTCATATAAATCCAGGGCTTCTTGTTGGAAGCTGAACCAGTGGGCCAGCCCAGATGTTTTTACAATGACTATATTGATGGAAGACAGTAAACAGACATATCAGACACTAATTGGAGTATGGAAAGAAATACCTACTCCAGCTCACACTGTTTCATTTTGGAACTTGACTTCAGAGCTAGAAACCAGCTTTGTAGCCACTTAACCTTAGCCTTAACGTACTTGACAATATCAGGGCAGAGATGAAGTCCTGAGATATGGAGGCAGATGGGGAGCTTCTGTGGTGGCATTGAAATGTAGGGATTTTAATTGTAATGGTTCTATCATGTCCTATACGAGCTCATTAATTCAATAATGTGTTCAATTAAATATATTAATGTAAATTGTGTAGAACTCATTTTCACATATGAGTGCCTCATGTGATGTTTAGAACAATCCTTTTACTATTTATTTATCTCAACAGATCCCTGCAAATACCAGGGTTAATATCTAAAAGATTCAAGAGCCCATTTTTATTTTTAAAATTCCAACATCTTCTATTTTTAATTCCTCAGGTTGACCATTGTTTTTCAGAACTTTGTCAAGGAGCAAGCAATTTACAGATGAGAGAGACAACAGTCACAGGTTCTATACTGGAAGATTTCAACAATGAAAATCAACAGGGACTGAGACTGCAGAGCAAAGCACAGTGATACTCAGCTAAGAATCATATTCATGTCTTGACACTGGGTATGACACAAGTCAGATTCCACCAAAAATTGGTGAATTAAAATAGGACTTCTTTATTAAGGAAAGGACTCTACATGCTTTTTGTGATTTCAAAAATGACAAGCTTTTTTGCCATTCTTGACTTGTCTCAGACTCACCTTGGCTTCCCCACTCTTCTACTTTGAAAGGACCCTTTGCCAGCACTGTGTTTTCCAACTAAAAGTAACCCACGGTGCTTTCATTTGCAGAAGTTTCATCAAATACAATGACTGCAATGAAGAAAGAGATCCTGTAAAACCCGAGGGCAGTGAAGATTCCCACGAGCGTGCAACCAACTTCCTAGATCTCCTGACCAAGAACAAAGCATCCAGTTGTGTCTACCATCATTCATTGTGATGCACAAGACATGCACTCCATGGTCCATGTTGCTCCAGAGACTGCACGGGAACTATTCAGTTTCCACATGGATGAAGGAAGGTGACAAAGTATTATGGAAGAATTCAGAAACTGCTCCAGTTGCAGCATGAAACATTCCCATATCCAGAATGAAGTAACTGATGTGTCTTACTGTTTTAGAGGCAGCATTTTTAGTTTAAGCTGATGTAACTGCAGATGCTGCTCTGACAGAAAAGAACACTGGGAGTAAGGGGATTTGGTGTACTCCAGCACTGAGCAGCCATAATAATTACACAGTAGAGTTTCACTGCTTCTCCCTCTGCAGCTATGTATCCGCTTACAGAGCGTATAGAGTATATATACTGCATGCACGCCCACCTAGCACAGGTCTAAATAGTAGTGTAGTGCTTAAGCAAGTACGGACCTGCCAAAATCTTTCAGTATGTACCCCTACACAGCTCTTTAAAACTGAGTCAACAGTGTAACACTGTTGCAAAAAAGCAAACATGTATTAGCAGGAGTGTTATAAGCCTTAAGTGCAGGGGACTGGACTAGAATACCTCTCAAAGCCCCTTCCAGTCCCCTGATTCTACACACCCAAGCAGTGCCTACATGTCTACAGTGCTATTTTTAGCAGCCTGTGTTTCACTGTGGCATGTAACTACACATACTCTACATGCCGCTGCAAGTGTGGACAAAGCCTGTATGTGCTTTATTTGGACACTCTGATTGTAGCTTTGGACTACTAGTTCCCTGAAGAAAAACCAGGATTCAGCTTGCTGAAGCGGTCTCTCTCCCATGGAACTAAATGGCTTTCAAGAAACTTTGAAAAATATTCAGACTATATATTCATTCAAACATATTTTCAAAGCATCCACTTAGTTAAAGAATGGACCAATTGGACTGGCAAAGGAATAGACATAGATAATGTAGGCTAGACAGACATTTTGGAGCACACCAATCTTGATCTTCCAGTCACAAACATGCATGAATCTAACATTCCTTCAGCCCTCTGCACAGAGTCAAGATGTGGCTTTGATTGATATCAGATGTCAAGTGGTCAAATGAACTGTATTTGAGTATTCATCAGAAGAAGATTGAGCCAAAGGACCAGTTATAAATCTATCTGGATTTAGAACAAGCCAACTTCAATTACTCTTTTAGGAATCAACTTGTATAGAAGTTAAAAACTGTGCTACATTTACAAACCTCATTAGGCTAATGTTCTGTTGAACAATGGATATCAATTGTTTCTTGATTAGAATCTTTGTGCCTGGCAACAAATGTAGGGGAGGCACAAGTATTAGCACATAGCTTTTTATTTTTTAACCTTTCCTGAACAATATGAATTACTAACCAATGTCAGATTCTGCAAACCCTTATGCACAGGCTTAACTTTACACACAATAAGCATATCATAGAATATCAGGGTTGGAAGGGACCCCAGAAGGTCATCTAGTCCAACCCCCTACTCGAAGCAGGACCAATTCCCAGTTAAATCATCCCAGCCAGGGCTTTGTCAAGCCTGACCTTAAAAACCTCTAAGGAAGGAGATTCTACCACCTCCCTAGGTAACGCATTCCAGTGTTTCACCACCCTCTTAGTGAAAAAGGTTTTCCTAATATCCAATCTAAACCTCCCCCATTGCAACTTGAGACCATTACTCCTCGTTCTGTCATCTTCTACCATTGAGAACAGTCTGGAGCCATCCTCTTTGGAACCCCCTTTCAGGTAGTTGAAAGCAGCTATCAAATCCCCCCTCATTCTTCTCTTCTGCAGACTAAACAATCCCAGCTCCCTCAGTCTCTCCTCATAAGTCATGTGCTCTAGACCCCTAATCATTTTTGTTGCCCTTCGCTGGACTCTCTCCAATTTATCCACATCCTTCTTGTAGTGTGGGGCCCAAAACTGGACACAGTACTCCAGATGAGGCCTCACCAGTGTCGAATAGAGGGGAACGATCACGTCCTTCGATCTGCTCGCTATGCCCCTACTTATACATCCCAAAATGCCATTGGCCTTCTTGGCAACAAGGGCACACTGCTGACTCATATCCAGCTTCTCGTCCACTGTCACCCCTAGGTCCTTTTCCGCAGAACTGCTGCCTAGCCATTCGGTCCCTAGTCTGTAGCGGTGCATTGGATTCTTCCGTCCTAAGTGCAGGACCCTGCACTTATCCTTATTGAACCTCATCAGATTTCTTTTGGCCCAATCCTCCAATTTGTCTAGGTCCTTCTGTATCCTATCCCTCCCCTCCAGCGTATCTACCACTCCTCCCAGTTTAGTATCATCCGCAAATTTGCTGAGAGTGCAATCCACACCATCCTCCAGATCATTTATGAAGATATTGAACAAAACCGGCCCCAGGACCGACCCCTGGGGCACTCCACTTGACACCGGCTGCCAACTAGACATGGAGCCATTGATCACTAACCGTTGAGCCCGACAATCTAGCCAGCTTTCTACCCACCTTATAGTGCATTCATCCAGCCCATACTTCCTTAACTTGCTGACAAGAATACTGTGGGAGACCATGTCAAAAGCTTTGCTAAAGTCAAGAAACAATACATCCACTGCTTTCCCTTCATCCACAGAACCAGTAATCTCATCATAAAAGGCGATTAGATTAGTCAGGCATGACCTTCCCTTGGTGAATCCATGCTGACTGTTCCTGATCACTTTCCTCTCATGTAAGTGCTTCAGGATTGATTCTTTGAGGACCTGCTCCATGATTTTTCCAGGGACTGAGGTGAGGCTGACTGGCCTGTAGTTCCCAGGATCCTCCTTCTTCCCTTTTTTAAAGATTGGCACTACATTAGCCTTTTTCCAGTCATCCGGGACTTCCCCCGTTCACCACGAGTTTTCAAAGATAATGGCCAAGGGCTCTGCAATCACAGCCGCCAATTCCTTCAGCACTCTCAGATGCAACTCGTCCGGCCCCATGGACTTGTGCACGTCCAGCTTTTCTAAATAGTCCCTAACCACCTCTATCTCCACAGAGGGCTGGCCATCTCTTCCCCCTTTTGTGATGCCCAGCGCAGCAGTCTGGGAGCTGACCTTGTTAGTGAAAACAGAGGCAAAAAAAGCATTGAGTACATTAGCTTTTTCCACATCCTCTGTCACTAGGTTGCCTCCCTCATTCAGTAAGGGGCCCACACTTTCCTTGGCTTTCTTCTTATACCTAGCTATTTGCAGGATCTTGCTCTCAAGTTTCTCATTTACTGAGAATTCTAAAATGATCTCACTAGATAATAGCAAACTATCTCTGTGCAGTATTTATTAAGTAATTTTAGTTTCACAAATTCCTTCTTCCCCCTGTATTTTTATTTCCAGGTGATGTCCTTTATTTCTATAAGACTCAAGAGTTAGAGTGAAATCCTGGCCCCATTAAAGTCAACAGGAATTTGCCACTGACATAAGGAGGACCAGGATTACACTCTTAGATATGAAATAAAATGGCTAAATACTTCTTAGAATTTTACTGGACTGAATCCAGCATAGCTAAAGTAGGGATCAAAGCAAATGACAAGTGCTGGAGTAGTGATGCATTCAATATGATTTTAATGCCTATGGTATGGTTTTGGAATGTCCATTTGTACATAAATTCCAGGACAAAGGCGTTCAAAGAGCTAATGCACTTTTGAACAGCAGAGTGAGTTCTCTTTGGATCCTAACATTTTCCTGCAAAGGCTTCTAAGTGATGTGGCTACATTAGTAAAGCAGTGGAACAAGTTGAGTGAAGAGTTCATTTAACAGATAAAAAATTGATCCCTCAAAAACAAAAAAGCATCTAAAGGCTTAACATTACCAACTGGTACATGTATGAATTAGAAAACTTTAAAGAGTATCATGCCACATAAATGAACAATAAGATAAATTGAAGGAAATTGTCACATTCCTGGCTATTTATTAATATGTAATATATTATTTGTTACTATTTCATCTGTGTATACAGATTATTTTCTGTTTTTAGTCCAATAGATACAAACAAAATGAACAGGATGCAGAGTGTATAGGGAACTAAGGAATATTTCATTTTTTATCTAGCAAATGTTACAAAACTGAGCAGACACTTTATTAGACAACAATACATAAAATACTTACACGGACTGACACACAAATTGGCCTGATAGGGTTTAAGCAGATTTTGCTTCATATTCCCAGCACTTTCTTCTTTTCTGAAAGCTGTATAAATGACTGACTGTACAGCTGCAGCCTGCGGTCATACTGGTAGATGCCCTTGAGCGAGAGGATTAATTCTGCCTGTCTGTACATGGCTAAAATTATTACTGCAGTGTGTGTGCGTGTGTGTGTGACATGATTTCATTAGGTGGGCTGTCAAGTGTGGGAAGTGAACCTATTTTAGCAGAGAGTGCAAGAGCAGAGGAAGAGCAAAAAAGCTGGTTAGGCCACAGCTAGAGTACTGTGTCCAATTTTGGTATAGAAAAAATGTGGAGAAACTGGAAAGGATTTAGAGGTGAGCAACAAAGATGATGAAAGGGATGGAATGCAAGCCATACGAGCACAGGCTGAAGGAACTGAGTATGTTTAGTTTGGAGAAGAGGAGATGGGGTGGGGGAGGACACGATAGTGGTCCTCAAATACTTGAAAGGCTGCCATAAAAATGGAGAAAAATTGTTCTCTCTTGCCATAGAAGGCAGGACAAGAGTCAATGGGTTCAAACTAAAGCATATCAAATTAAGATTAAATTATTGGAAAAATGTCCTAACTGTAGGATCAGTAGGACAATGAAACAGACTACCTAGGGAGGCTGTGGAAGTTCTTTCACTGGAGGTTTTCAAAGGGAGTCTGGCTAGCCATCTGTCTTGGATGGTTTAGACACACAAAAAATCCTACCCAGCTGACCCTTACGGTCCCTTCTAACCCTATGATTCTAAGATCTCAAAGATTCAGACAGACCTTTAAAAAAGGGAGATGGCACATCAGTCGGCGGTAGTGACATCATGACTCTCTCCTTGTGTCTGAGAGCATATCTATTCAAGCTGTTGGAAAATACCAACCTCCATGCATTCAATAATGGTAATAGGGAAATACCATGTGCAATTTCGGCTGGATAGCAGCGCCTTCTGCAATGTGATTCCTTGGAGTGAATAGGACTCAAACACACCCATTCCAAAGAGCATATGCAATCTGATAACATAAAATAAGAGCATAATGCAGCCCACAGGAAAATGTGATCTCTTAGTAACTAACCTGAAAAATGACAGACAGGACCAACTGACGTTTGTGGTGGTAGATGGTAAGCATCACAGACCACTCTTAGGGAATACAGCTATATAAGCCACAGATCTGATTGGAGCAGCATCAGAGTTTTATAGCTGCAATGAAAAAAGCAAAAGGGGGAGTCCTGTGGACAATGGAGACAATGTTAAAAGCATATGGGGTTGTTTTCAAAGGTGACAGGTGCCTTGAAGGAAAGCTGCAACCAGAAGTAGACCCCACAGTGGAACACATGTGCTTATCACGAAGCAAAATTCCAGTGGAACTATGCAATCCAGTACATAAGGAGCTCGAAAGTCTGCAGGCAGAGGTATCATTACACCTGTAGAGACCAGTATAGCCTGGGTAAGCAGCTTGGTGGTGGTAAAGAAGCTATCTAAATAGACACAAAGCCACTAAATTGGGCATTGAAAAAAGTCCTATCCACTGCCCACAACTGATGACATCTTGTCAGAACTCTCCAAAGCCAGAATGTTTATGGTCTGTGATGTGAGGAACAGGTTTTGGTACATACGTCTGGATAAAGAGTCCAGCATGCTGAGGGCCTTTGCCACATCATTTGGTTGCTACAGATGACCGTTCATGCCGATGAGCGTAAGCCCAGCACCAGAGAAGACTCAAGCCAAGCACTGGAAGGACTGCCTGTGGAGAAAATAATTCCAGATGATATCCTTATTGTATGTGAAGGGAGTGATGATACAGAAGCTGACAGAGACCATGACAGAAAACTACAAGCTTTTCTAAAGCAATGCAGGGACAAGAACATAAAACTCAGCCCAGACAAAATGCAATTCAAATAGCCTGAGCTGAAATATATTAGGCATCTGCTCACAGAAGGACTGAAAGCAGATTCCTACAAGATCAAGTCAGCCAGAGACCTGCCAGTTCTGACAGGGATGAAAGGGCTACAGCACTTCACAGGAATGATACATTTGCTGAGTAAATTTTGTCCACACCTGGCTGCAGCAGCAGAACCCATATGTCAGCTCACACGGCAGGATGTTGAGTGGGACTAGGCAGGTTGCCAACAGCAAGCATTTGACACACTGATACAAAGGATAACAGATGTCCCTGTCCTGATGTACTACCAGGCAGGAGAGTCAGTGACACTCCACTGTGATGCATCAGAGAAAGGACTGTGTGTAGCTCTCTTGCAGTTTATGCCAGGAGAGCCAACTCAGAGACTGAACAGGTATGTCCAAACCAGGACCATGTACGAGGGGGGACAAGCAGGGGACAGCCCTCCCCCAGTTGCAGGGGCACAGAACTGCTCCTCTGGCCCTGGGACCAGAGCAGGGAGAGTGACCTCCTCCAGCCCCAGGGCCACATCAGGGAAAACAAGCTCCTCTGACCCTGGGGCTATGGAGGGAGCTAACAGTTCCTCCAGCCCTGGGGCCATGGCAGGGACACAGAACATGCTCGTCCAAAAGTGGTGAAATTTAAATTCCTTCATATGACACTGGTCCAAACAGAGAAGGAGCTTCTGGCTGTGGTATTTAGAATGAAGCAATTCATAGAATCATAGAATATCAGGGTTGGAAGGGACCTCAGGAGGTCATCTAGTCCAATCCCCTGCTCAAAGCAGGACCAATCCCCAATTAAATCATCCCAGCCAGGGCTTTGTCAAGCCTGACCTTAAAAACTTCTAAGGAAGGATATTCCACCACCTCCCCCTAAGTAACACATTCCAGTGTTTGTTTCACCACCCTCCTAGTGAAAAAGTTTTTCCTAATATCCAACCTAAACCTCCCCACTGCAGCTTGAGACCATTACTCCTTGTCCTGTTATCTTCTACCACTGAGAATAGTCTAGAACCATCCTCTTTGGAACCACCTCTCAGGTAGTTGAAAGCAGCTATCAAATCCCCCCTCATTCTTCTCTTCTGCAGACTAAACAATCCCAGTTCCCTCAGCCTCTCCTCATAAGTCATGTGTTCCAGACCCCTAATCATTTTTGTTGCCCTTCGCTGGACTCTCTCCAATTTTTCCACATCCCTCTTGTAGTGTGGGGCCCAAAACTGGACACAGTACTCCAGATGAGGCCTCAACAATGTCGAATAGAGGGGAACGATCACGTCCCTCGATCTGCTGGCTGTGCCCCTACTTAGACATCCCAAAATGCCATTGGCCTTCTTGGCAACAAGGGCACACTGTTGACTCATATCCAGCTTCTTGTCCACTGTCACCCCTAGGTCCTTTTCCGCAGAACTGCTGTCTAGCCATTCGGTCCCTAGTCTGTAGCAGTGCATTGGATTCTTCCGTTCTAAGTGCAGGACCCTGCACTTATCCTTGTTGAACCTCATCAGATTTCTTTTGGCCCAATCCTCCAATTTGTCTAGGTCCCTCTGTATCCTATCCCTACCTGCCACCGTATCTACCACTCCTCCTAGTTTAGTATCATCCGCAAATTTGCTGAGAGTGCAATCCACACCATCCTCCAGATCATTTATGAAGATATTGAACAAAACCGGCCCCAGGACCGACCCTCGGGGCACTCCACTTGATACCGGCTGCCATCTAGACATGGAGCCATTGATCCCTACCCATTGAGCCCGACAATCTAGTCAACTTTCTACCCACCTTATAGTGCATTCATCCAGCCCATACTTCTTTAACTTGCTGACAAGAATATTGTGGAGGACCGTGTCAAAAGCTTTGCTAAAGTCAAGAAACAATACATCCACTGCTTTCCCTTCATCCACAGAACCAGTAATCTCATCATAGAAGGCGATTAGATTAGTCAGGCATGACCTTCCCTTGGTGAATCCATGCTGACTGTTCCTGATCACTTTCCTCTCGTGTAAGTGCTTCAGGATTGATTCCTTGAGGACCTGCTCCATGATTTTTCCAGGGACTGAGGTGAGGCTGACTGGCCTGTAGTTCCCAGGATCCTCCTCCTTCCCTTATTCCAATTCCATTAGTATACCTATGGCCACCCAGTAATAGTGCAATTAGACTACAAACCCATAGAGACAATCATGGCACAGACCCCTCTTAATGCTACAAAGAACTTGAAGTTCATGTTGATACACCTCCAGCGCTACCACAAAGAGATCAGATGTTGTCCAAGATGACTATTAATGTTAGCTGACACCCTGAGCAGGGCATATATACCCAGCATCAGCAAATGGCCATTCCTTGTCAGGGAAAAGGGTATGGGCAAAGATTTACATTTTGATAAAGAAACAGCTGGGGGTTCCCATCCACACAGACCTTCTGTCTCCTGAACCTCAGTTGCAGATGATTCTCAAAGAAGAGAAAAAAATAAAATATAAGAAGGAAGAACAAAGGCCCCAAATCATCTTTCCCCTCATCTCTACTCATGGCATAAGCAACACTTGAAGGACAAAGGAAGCATCATTAGCCTGGGGAGGGATCCTGACTGAAAGAGTATCAGTTAGTAAGACTGCTCAAATATGTGGTGAGAGAGACCTTTGCTTTGAATTCACTCAGCTTGTTAAATTATGTATTAGTTGCATTTAGATGCATTACTTGTATTTACTTTCTTGTAACCAATTCTGACTTTTGTGCATCACTTGTAGTCACTTAAAATCTATCTGTGGTAGTTAATAAATGTGTTCTATTGTTTTATCTACAACAGTGTGTTTGGATTGAAGTGTTTGGAAAACTCCATTTGAGATAACAGGATTTGTGCATATCATTTTCTAGTAAGAAAACGACAAACTTTATATGAACTTGCATTGTCCAGGAGGGTGCTGGGCAGTACAATACATACATTTCTGGGGGAAAGTCTGGAACTGGGAATTTGCTGGTGTTATTCTGCAGAGTAATTCATGAGTGGCTGGCCATACCACTCATACAGTACAACTGGGAGTGACTTACATGCTGGAGGCTGTATGTGAGCAGATCAGGAGTGGTAGCTCTCATAGAAAAGCAGTGTAAAGGGCAGCCCTGGTTGGAGAACTGAGGGGACACAGTTGTTCATCGGTCCAGATTGTACCCTGGGCAATGCCACCCTGCTAATGTCATTCTGTGTCCAGAAGACAAAAGCCAAGTACTGATAGGAGCAAAATCATACTTTCAAATTAAAGAGGAGGCAAGTGTGCAGAATGGAATCATCATTTGAGCACATAGAGCTGTTGTCCCCACCTCATTACAAAAGGAGAACATGCAAAAAATACATGCCCCACCCTTGGGCACTGACAGCTATCTTAGATGGACTCAAGAGTGTGTTTACTGGCCAGGAATGAATACACATCTCCATTCCTTAATAAAAAGGGTGTGACACCTGCCAGTTCTGTGATAACCACCAGCAGAAAGAAACTCTTACCACTTGAGCTGTCCACCCAGCCATGGGAAAAAGGTAGAAGCAGACTTATTTACCTTCAATGAAAAGTGGCACTTGATTACAGTGGACTACTATTCAAATTTCTGGGAGGTCAATGCCCTGACTGATACAAGAAGCAAGTCAGTGATTGGCAAATTGAGGGCCAATTTTTTGTGAAATATGGTATTCTGGACACTGTATTCACGAACAATGGAGCCCAATTTGCCACAGAAGAATGCAAGGAATTTGCACACAAATGGGAGTTTGGGTCTCCTCTCGAACATACCCAAAGAGTAATGGTAAGGTGGAAACAGCTGAAAGACTGTTACACAAGGCTGTTTTTTCTAGTTCAGACTCCTTTTTAGCATTTTTGGCACACAGGAATAGCCCATCACAGGGATGCCAGAGTAGTCGCTGATGGGACAAAGGACCATAACCCTGCTCCCAATGAGGGGAGACTTGCTGCAGCCAAAAGGATGGAGAGACTGTGAAAAGGAGATGTCTAATAATAAGAGAAAGCAGGCACTAGGATACAACAAGTCAGCCAAGGACCTACTGGCTTTGGAGACAGGCACTCCTAAAAAAATCCAAACATTAGAGAGATGTGAGAAGGAGTAGACTTAAGGTGTCGTGAGGGGTGCAGTGGCACCAGGTCATAGAAGGGACACGTGATCCAAAAGAAACTGGGAACACTTACAAGCCAGCCGCCACAACACCCAGAAAGAGCCTACGGAGATATCATCACAAAACAGAGACAGAGAACTGTCTGGAGGCAAACTCCACAGGGAGGGAGGGACTCCACAGAGAGAGAGAGACTCTCAGACAGATGACAGAGAGAGAGAGATAGGTCACTCCCAGTTTCCTCAACAGGCACCCACACCATCTCAAAGACCATGTGACCAGCTGCATCTGTGGAAATTGTCAGCAGTAGAGCCCATCAAAATGTGTCCCTTAAAACTCTATTTGCACAGTAAATGCCTTTTAAACCAAAATTTACATTTTTGTAAAAAGCTGCCATGTTGAAATTTTTCGAAGAATTTTAAAACAATTTTTTTTTTGTTTCACACTGAAAAATGTAGCTTTGGAACGGGGGGTTGGAGGGGTTCCCCACTTTCTCTCTTTTTTTTAGAAAAAACATCCTTCTCTACTGGAAAAGGGGTGAGAGGAGATGCGGTATTAATTTAGATCATCGGTTCCCAAACTGGGGGGTGTGCCCCCCTGGCGGGGGGGGGAAGAAATTCCAAGGGGGGGGGCGCGAGGCTGTGAAATTTTCATAACAAAAAAAAAATTATCAGCATAAAAATTTATTTATTTATTTAATAGACCAACAGACAATAAATTATACATATTCTGTGTACATAATAATAACTATTCATAAAATTGTCCATTACAGGCCTATATTATTTAACTACAATAAAATATTAACAATCTTCTCATTTTTGGTTATGAATATAAGTAGACAAGAATAAAGGTATAACAAAGTACAATAATAATAAAAATACAACTATAAAAGTATATAACTGCAATGTTTTCAAATTTCATACCATGAAATGCGAGTGTGTGTGTGTGTGTGTGTGTGTGTGTGTGTGTGTGTGTGTGTGTGTAAACAATATTTTCTTTTCGACGTGTAGGAGTGCTGTTTCGATTGGTGGGGAGGCCGAAGAACGATGTAGAAAGCAACGGAACTTCTTAAAACTTCCTAGCTCGCTCACGAGAGTGTTCAAGATTGTTCTATCGTGGGAATGGTTACCTCCACCACTCACTGCATAAAGTCCGGCTACTTGCCAGACTGGTGGTGGGGTATATATAGGGCAGCACGCATCTGCATGTAATAGTAGTAGTAAATAAACATTCATAATAACTCAAATTAACTTGCGTCCGTTACTATTCACAAATCAGGAAAATTATTTATATAGATTTTTCTGTATTAGTATATTCTGGCCGTGATTAAGAAAAGGAAGTACACTGAAGACTACATTATGTATGGTTTCACCATCATGGAAAAAAACGGAATCGATCATCCTCAATGCGTAGTATGCCACGCAGTTCTCAGCAATGATGCCTTGAGACCCAGTCATCTTGAGTGACACTTGACAAAGAACCACAGCGCTTTGAAAGACAAACCAAAAGAGATTTTTGCTGCTAAACTTCAAAATTTAAAACGCATGAAGCTGGACACTACTGGAGCTTTTCATCAAGCCTCAGCCAAAGTGGTAGAAGCATCTTATGAACTGTCATTGCTCATCGCTAAAGCCAAGAAAGCGGACATAACAGGAGAAACTCTTGTGAAGCCTTGTTTGTTGAAAGCAGCTGATATTGTGCTTGGTGCCGAAAGCAAGAAAAAAAATATTGGAAATTTCGCTTTCTGACAATTCCATGAAACATCGCATCGATGACATGGCAAAAGATCTAAAACTTCAAGTTGTGGAGGCAGTGAAAGCTTCTCCTTTTTCCGCAATTCAGTGCAACGATACCACTGATTTCAGAGTAGCAGCCGTGTTAGTCTGTATTCGCAAAAAGAAAAGGAGTACTTGCGGCGTTAGTCTCTAAGATACCACTGATGTAGCACAATGCTGTCAGTTGCTCGTCTACATTCGATTCGATAATGATGGAACTGTGAAAGAAGAACTGCGTTTTTCGAAGGAATTGACGACCATATCAAAGGCTTCTGATGTTATGAAAACAGTTTCCAACTTTTTTGAAGAAAATGGACTTTCATGGGAAAAACTTGTTGGTGTATGAACAGATGGTGCTCCAGTGATGCTTGGCTCTCGCTCTGGATTTGTGACATCAGTAAAAGAAAAAAATCCAGCTGTAACCACAACTCACTGCGTCATACACAGACAAGCGTTGGCTGCTAAAACCCTTTCAGATGACCTATGTGACTTGTTGAATTTGGCCATCAAAGTTGTCAATTTTGTGAAGAACAGCACTTTTAATTCAAGATTTTTTGCAGCTCTTTGCACAGATTTGGGAGTGGATCATAAAATTATTTTGTTTCACATGGAGGTACGATGGCTTTCCAAAGGGAACGTGCCTTCGAGATTATTCTAACTGAAAGATGAAGTGAAAATTTTCCTCAAGCAACAGAAAAAAGAAGAGTTATATCATGCGTTTACGGACCAAACGTTTCAACTTTCACTGGCATACCTGGTGGACATTTTTGAATCTTTGAACAATCTCTCAGTTTGAAGCTGCAAGGAAACAACACTGCAAACACTATAGCGCACCACGATGCCATCAAAGCATTTAAGGAAAAAATCAAGCTTTGGAAACATCGAACGCAAGCTCAGACACTAACTTTTTGTCTTTTCCAACATTTCATCACTTGCTGAAAATGAAGGTTTCCAAGAACTTTGTAAAGAGGATGCAAAGAACAAAATTGTGTTTCATCTGGACTGCCTTGCTGACAAATTCTTTCACTATTTTCCAGACAACTTTTCCGGCAACCCTGTTCATAAATTAGCACGTAATCTGTTCAATGTTGATGCAATATTTCTGGCAATTAATTAACAAGAACAAGCACTCAAAATGAAATACGATTCAAGTATGAAAGATATTTTCGAAAACTTAAGCCTGGAGGAATTTTGGATAAAATATTTCCCAATTTACCTGAAAGTTGGAGAAGAAGCGCTACATATTATTCTTCTGTTTTCATTGATGTACCTCTGTGAAAAAAGCTTTTCAAGTTCAGTCATAATAAAAGTTAAACAAAAGAATCGATTGGATGTCAAAAATTATTTGCGTTGCGCAATTTCATCTTTCAAACCTAGGATTTCCCAACTCGTGAAGAAAATGCAGCATCATCCTTCACATTAAATTTGTTTTGTTTATGCTATTTCTTATTTTAAATTACATTGTTGTTAAATTTTTGTGCCAAGAAAAACTATTTGTGTTTATTTTTAATTTTAAATTACGAATTGAATTTGTTAAAATGGGGGGTTGGATGATGGTAAAGGAGATGTGGGAGGCGTGAGGGTTTCTCGAAAATTAAAAAGGGGCGGGATGCCAAAAAGTTTGGGAACCAATGATTTAGATGGAATAAATGGGCCCAAAGAGTCAAAGATATTGACATGACCCTGTCCTTGTACAACATTTAAACAAGAGTCAGGGTTTGGTATACAGAGACTTCAGCCTGTTTAGCACCATGGCAAACACACATTAAACATCATTTTAACTTTTTATTAAAGACGCAGAAAAAGAAAAAAACAGTTAAAGCATTTGAAATATAAACT
This sequence comes from Chelonia mydas, assembly GCF_015237465.2. Taxonomy (NCBI): domain Eukaryota; kingdom Metazoa; phylum Chordata; order Testudines; family Cheloniidae; genus Chelonia; species Chelonia mydas. The sequence continues at coordinate 110,093,637 of NC_057852.1, forward strand.
ATTAAATAAGGCTTTCACTTTAACCACATCGCTTTGTGACAAAGTGGGAATTTTTGTAATATTTTTATGATTCCTATGCATGCCTCAGTTTCCCTCCATGCTTTGTATTGCTATGAATAAAAACTGCTCTTGGAGCAGAGCAGGGGACCCAAGGTGTTCTGTCACATAACTGTCTGGGGTGGTATGAATGGGTCCTTAAAGTACTGGTTGAAACCAACAGAAGGTCCTGAAAGACAATGGAAACTCCAATGGCTGGGACATTCACACAAATCAACTAACAGCCACGAGGAAGATTTCCCCCCACCCCTCTGAGGGAAGCAAAGAAAAGGCCCCAGTTGAAGAACAAAAGGGAAAGGTGTCAGGTGGCTGGATTAAGAGAGGAGTTCACAGAAATAACAGGACACACACCTGGGATGAAGAAAAAGAGAACAGATGAAAGAGATCCAAGATGGCCTCATCGGCAGCATGGCTCAAGGGAGCCCTTACCTGGCTTTGGACTGTCTGAATTCTGTCTTAACCTTTGCATCTCTGTGCTGACCTAAGGATTTTCAGATTGTGCATGCCAGGTGAACTAATAAATTGTTACCTAGTTTTGAACAGGCTGCCTGGTGTTTCTGCAAATACTCACTAAGAGCATTGTGTCCTGAAGGGGTACAGTACAAGACTCCCATGGGTCTGGCTTGGCTGGACTCACTGCAGGGGGCCACAGAAAGACAGGGACTGTTGGTGCCCAAAGGCCCAGTTTCAGGGTCCTTGAGGACATAGGCCTGCTCCTGTGCAACTGTATGGGTCCTTGAAGCCCAGCACACTAGAGGGGTCACTCCCAAAAAGGACTGGTTAATGGCTGTAGACCCCGTAGATCTGTGACACCCTTGTTCACTTTCCCTGTAGAGGTTTTTTTTAAGGAAATACCCCCTTGTTTGACAGTCTTTTAGCTGGTATTAAAGATGATAATAAATGTCCTTTTTGGTGAAAAGAACAGAGTTAGCTGAGATGGGCTGGACTTATTGTTAAAGTCCAATCCCTTTTCATAGAAGATAAAATAAGACAAATGCATACAAAAAGGGAGAAAAAAAGAACAGCAGAGATCAAAAATGCAGATTCTGTCTCTGGTGTTGACTTTCAGTTACAATATCACAGGCATAGCACATAGGCTTATCAGTCACTCTGAGACCTGGCAAACTTGTACCAGCATTGGGCTACTTAGGGCATTGATTTTTGCTGCCTTTCTAGTGACAGGCTTATGGCAGTGTTGCAAAATATGTAGAATTGGTTGCCTAAGCTAGGCTACAGAAGACAAAGGGAGAGGGATAGGAAAGAGAATAAATAAGGTGGGGAAGGGGGGAAAAAACACACAGGAGGGAAGCAGGGATCAACATTTTTTTCCATGATTCCCCCCCCTCCCCAATAAAACACACACACACACACACACACACAAATCTAAATGACCTTCTTCCCCTCAAAGCTTTTTATGAATTATCCCTCTTGTTCCCCCACTGGCTCTACATGGAAGGCAATGAGAGTTTCTCAGCTGTAACTGAGGACAAAATTCTGCTTATAGAATTACTATTATTGGTGATGATGTTTGAGAACAGAACCCAGCTTGTCTCTCAGATCCCCAGATAACTGGGTACAGACCCAATCCCAGCTGGTCTTCTTCTCTGGTATCCCCTGCTGCTTCCTTTCTGTCTCATTTCCCTACAGGCCAATCAGAGAAAGAAGCAAGCAGCAGCAGTAACCCTTACAGAGCCCCCTAATCTTCTGGACGTAAGGACCTCAATTGCACTGCTATGGAGAAATTAACACCCGTATTTCCAGCCAAGTTTTGCAAATCCAAGAGGTCAGCATAAGCTAAACCTCCAAACCACTTGCACTTAAAAAGCATGTATTTGGCATCATTACTTCTATTTTAGGGTCTGGGATATGTGTTGCTGCTGGATGAAATATTACACGATTTTTTTTCAAAAAGGGAAGCATCAATTTCTTCCCAAATATCTTTTCAAAGAAAGGCACTGTTTGCCTAGCTTGTCTAATCTGCTCAGTGTCAGAGGATCTCTGCAGAGATTCTCAAGCAGTCTTCTTCAATTAAAGCTAAAAAAATTCAGTAGTCCAAGAGGGATATGCTTTCCAATTAAGGATTAGCATACTTTGACATGAGGTTGTCAATTTCAATTGGTATAAATCAAACTGAAATGTCAAACCACTTGCCATCTGGTTTATACATATCTAATTTGGAAAGTAGCAATGAAACAGCTGAAATACTGCTACTGTGGAAATGATACATGTACAGTAAATGTTACCCAGAGATCTTTTAAATACACAAATTTTGGGGGTAATGTTTCAGTAACTATGGAGTGTGGGTTTACTTCTTTAGATGGAGCCAAGTTTATAAGAATAGATCTTATTTGAAAACCAGTACAATATAGACAACCAACCTTTAAAAGGAAAAAATATGTATCTTTTTTTCAGGTCAAGGAAATAAAAGCATTGTAACTAATGAGTCCAGGATCAAGAAATGCAGCACATCAGCCATATGTTTTAATTTATGATAAAGATTAAACAGACCGGAAGTAATGAGAGAATGCGATGTAACATCAGAAAGACCAAAAATAAGCCAACCTGTCAGGGAGTTCGGTGTCTGAGCCCGGTAGTGTCTCCCAGTCGTGACAGTCTGTGACTGCATGGCCCAGTGGCAAGAGCCTGTAGCAGCATCGCCCAGTAGTGAGAGTCTGCAATGTTATCACCCAGTGGCAAGAGTCAGTGGGGCCAGCCAGGGCCGGCTCCAGGCACCAGCTTTCCAAGCAGGTGCTTGGGGCAGCATTCAGAATGGGGCAGCAGTCCGTGTCCCGTGGCGGCAATTCGGTGGCAGCTCCGCCACTCTTCCCGCTGCGGCAGCTTTTGGGCGGCAGCTCTGCCGCTCTTCCGGGTGCTGCAGCAATTTGGCAACAGCTCCACCACTCTTGCGGTGGCGGCAATTCGGCGGCGGCTGCTTGGGGCAGCAAAATTGGTAGAGCCACCCCTCGGGCCAGCGATAGGGGAACCCAGGCCCTCCCTGCTCCACCGGGTTCTAACCTAGGGCCCTGTGACTGGCAGGTCAGATATGCAGCCTAGGGTGGACACCCCTAAGCCTGGTCCCTGGATCACTTCCTATCATGGCCTCTGCCCCTCCAAAGTCACAGCAGAATCTTCTTATGGACTCATCAAATAGGGGATTCTCCCTGGCAGTGATCCGGAGGCTTACTCTGTCATTCATGGCCCGCCATTCCTGATCTCCACAGGAGCATTTGGCGGCTCAGCAGCAAGGTCTGGTCCAAGTAGTGTGGCCTCTCTGCAGAAGCTACCAGTGCAGGATTGCTCCCTTACTCTGTCTGCCCTGACTGACCTGGGCCACTTCCTTTTGAGCGCTACTTCCATCGTGAGCAGGCCCAGCTGGGCAGGGCCTTCTGGGCACAGAATTGTCCCCCATGTAGGGCTTATACACCCCATGACACAATCCCCCAAAGCTCCATTAAGCCTTACTGTATGTACATTTGATCTCAATACTTTGCAAGTGGGATTTATTGGGGGGTGGGGAATGGCAAAAAGAAAAAATATATCTGATGCAATAAACTGAACACACCATAACACCCAACTTTGGGCCACATCTTGTCACTATCACATTTTGAAGCACAGACCTAGCCAGAGATCCAGGGTCTAGCCTGCCTCCACACAAAGGAGCACTATTCAGACCCTGGGATAGAGGAGTGCCTCCCTGACTCTATGCGGCGTCAAGAGTGTGCGGGGGATTGGGAAGAAGGAGGGAGAAAGGTAGGGAAGCATTTGGATACACTTCTGATAACCATCCATTCAGCTGGGTGCTTCTCCAAACTGAGGACCACTATGCAACCCTTACTCGCACCAATGTTGTACGTGAATAGTCCCACTAATATTAAGTGCTCTCAAGCATAAGTAAAGGACTACAGTGATTAAAGCAGATCAAAATAGAAGGTGAACTCAACAATTTTGTTGACTGTTGTCATGGGGCTCAGCTTTATGTGGTGATGCATCAATTTTCATCATCTTGTGGCAACAGGATACAGAACAGAGGAGAGAGTGGGGACAAGAGAAGAAACAAAGCTTAAAGGAGTTCAGGCCAAATGGGAGATATCACGTCCAAGTCTACATGCTGGTACTCCCAGGCTCTTCATCCAAGGGATAAATACAGTCCCCAAATTAAGGGAAATTGCTCTAGGATGAGAATCAACTGCTTTTCTCCTGTGATCAGGGCAGGCTCTTTATGGTTGCCAAATGTCAGGCATCTCACATGATACTCATGCATTTGGCAGCACTATGATTATGGATAGGGCTCTTCCAAATTCACCGTCCATTTTGGTCAATTTCATGGTCATAGGATTTTAAAAATCATAAATGTCATGATTTCATCTATTTAAATCTGAAACTTCAAGGTGTTGTAATTGTAGGGATCCTCACCCAAAAGAGTTGTGGGGGGGGTCGCAATGTCATTGTAGAGGGGGGTTGCAATACTGCTACCCTTGCTTCTGGCTGCTGCCGGCGGCGGCGCTGCCTTCAGAGCTGGGCAGCTGGAGAGCGGTGGCTGCTGACCGGGAGCCCAGCTCTGAAGGCAGAGCTGCCGCCAGCAGCAGGGCAGAAGTAAGGGTGGTATGATATGGTATCACCACCCTTAATTCTGCACTGCTGCAGGTGGGGTGCTGCCTTCAGAGCTGGGCGCCCAGCCAACTGTCACTGCTCTTTGACCGCCCAGCTCTGAAGGCAGTGCAGAAGGAAGGGTGGCAATAACACAATCCCCCTAAAATAACCTTGTGACCCCCCTGTAACTCCCTTTTGGGTCAGGAACCACAATTTGAGAAACACTGGTCTCCCCCCAGAAAACTGTACAGTATAGGGTAAAAGCAGATTTCACGGCGGGAGATCAGATTTCACGGTCCATGATGCATTTTTCATGGCTGTGAATTTGGTAGGGCCCTAATTATGGATATGATTTTTTCACGGTAAAATTAGGTAAAATTCATGGAGTAGTCATGGTAAAAATGTACAAAATCAGGGTATGGTCACAGTGGGGCTGAAGTCCAAGCCCAAGTCCTGCCACAGGGGGCTGAAGCCAAAGAAGTCTCAGAGATCTGTTAACGTCACAGAATCCGTGACCTCCATGACCAAATCATATCCTGAACTATTATGCATTCCTGCTGCCCAACTGGATCCTCACAGCTCCACTGAGCTGTAGGAAGGCAGAGGCATATGTGCCTCCTCCTCTCTTCCTGCTCCCCCTGAAGCATCCCAGCCAGGTAGGAGAGCTTGGGAGAGGTGCCAGCAGCAGTCGCTGGAGAAGGTACAAATTAAAGGGCCCAATACTGGTCCAAAGTTCTGTTCATTAGACTCACCCAGCGAACAAAATCCATGGCACACCACCAACCTTAGGTCTACCAGACAGCCCACACACACACACACACACACACCTTTCCTCCAGACCCCCCGCCATAGAATTCTTCCATTCACCCAACTACCTCCCAGATTTCCTTCCACCCCTGACATTTCCAAACCCTTCCACCTGCTCAGATTCTCTTCCATCTACCTCAACTCACCTAAGTATTCCCTAGGTTCCATCAGACACCCCTCCCCCCAGCTATCTCCCAATTTCCCCGCCACCACCAGACACCCAGCAGTACCCCTCCCCGCAGCAGGTATCTTGACTACCCCAGCTTCCCCCCCCACCAGGGCACCCAGCTATCCCTCAGCTTTCCACCAGACACTCACCCACCAAGCTTCCCCTCAGATCCTTCCCCATGTTATCCCCCAGATTCCTCTTCAGATACCCCCAAACAAATCAGCTTTGTCCAGCTTCCCCTGGGCACTCTGACACACCCAGCTGTCCCTCAGCTTCCCCCAGATTCTTCCACAGACCATCCTCACAACACCTTCACTCAGCCAGCTATCACGCAGATTCTGCCCAGACTCTCACCCAATTGCCCAGTTCATCCTCAGACACGCCCATCCTTCCAGTTGCTCCTTCCAGACACTCTCCAGAACCTAACCCAATACAGGGACATAGACAACCTTTTTCATTGGGGGCAGGGGGCAGAGTTAAATATTTAAATACCCACTTTAACGGGTAGTTTGTACCAGGACTAAGTTTGTCCACTTTTAATAAAGTGAGACAAATGAGTTTCTGTTCCAAGGTCAGAGTTTTCTTTTATTAATGCAATCCATAAATTTCTGAGGGGGTCAAAAACTCCAAGCCCCACGTTGTCTACACTCTTGCAGTAGACCCAGACACGCAAGGCTGAAGTAGGTTCCTTATTGCCAATTTCTTATTCAAAACAAAACAAAAAAACTCAGCTGACGCTTTTAGAAATGTCATCAAAATAAATGAGACTTGATTTTATAACATATATTCACCATGGGATAAAATGATATACAAACCTTTACAAATGTATAAATGATGTAAAATACTTCTGCTCTGACCATTAGACTGTTTTGAAGTCACTGGAACATTTAGAAAAAAATAATGACCTTTGCATAAGGAACTGGGAACCAAGAATAAAAAAACCAAGATCAGCCTTGTCCCAGCCACCTGTCTTGCTGCTGCTACTGCCAAATTTTGTGGGCACCATATCCTACCCCCAGTACTGCTTGGAGCAGGAAGTGTTGACCAGAAGCTGAAGTTTATGGTTCTATGCAAGTTTGTAAATAAATGTCACAATAAGGAGCGTCAGAAAACTTGGCAGCTATGTGTTTCCCACACTTTCTGCCAAGTATAGAGGTCAAGTCCAGCTGAGGCAGGAGCAAGTACACCTAGACCATCCCTGACAGATGTTTGTCTTACATTTTCTTGAAAACCTCCAGCGATGGGGATTCCATGGCCTTCCTTGAAAGCCTATTCCCGAGCTTACTTGCCCTTGTAGTTGGAAAGGTTTTCCTAATATCTAACCTAAATCTCCTTTGCTGCAGATTAAGCCCGTTACTTCTTGTGCTGCCTTCAGTGGACACAGAGAACAATCAATGCTCATCCTCTTTATAACAGGCCTTAACATATTAGAACACTGTGACCAGGTCATAGATTAAACATATCCGTTTTTCAAACTTTTCTCATAGGTATAGAAAGCACTTCAGCCTGGTTGCCTGATAATCCCCAGCTGACTTTAGCTCTCAGATCATAACCCTTTCCTACCTGCACCATGAATGTTGGCAACAAGCAGTGGCCCTGCTACCACTTTTACATTCCCAGGAAGGGATTAAATAAAAGCAAATATTCATTCAGGGAAACAGACATTTTGACAGCTAGTGTACTGGCAGGTTCCATTTGTATTCACAGACACAGACTAATGGTGCAGTTCCATTCAGTTAATAGTCAGTAAACAGCTGCCATTGTAAAAAGAAAAGGAGTACTTGTGGCACCTTAGAGACTAACACATTTATTTGAGCATAAGCTTTCGTGAGCTACAGCTCACTTCATCGGATGCATTCAGTGGAGTGTCAGACTTATTTTGATATGCTGTGTAATATTTTCCACGGGCTCAGAGGACCATACTTTAAATCTAACAGGACAGAGTTAAGGTTTCAATGTTCTGAATACTTCATTACAACATTAAGGTTGAGTATTAATGCTAGCGTGTTGCATGGAGCAATATGAATGGTACAATAACTTTAGGAGAGACAATCTTCTTTGGTTCAAGAACTTTTACCAGTAAGTCTAAGGGAAAAAATGTATAAATAAAATCGATAGGAAGAAAACGTGAAGGACTCTTCAGAAAATAAGATAGGTGAGGTAATATATTTTATTGGACCAACTTCTGGTGGTGGGAGAGGCAAGCTTTCAAGCCACACAGAGCTCTCCTTCAGGTCATCTTCTCTCTCACCAACAGAAGCTGGTCCAATAAAAGATATTACTTCACGCACTTTGTCTCTCTAATACCCTGGGATCCACATGGCTACAACAACACTGCGTATCTTCAGAAAACAGGCACTCAGATGCTATAGTAAAGATAAGTCTACACAGGAGCGAGCCTTCCAGCCTCAGTAGACAGATTTGCACTAACAGAGCTCAAGGTAGCCTGCTAAAAAAGGCAGTGTGGATGTTGCTGCACCAGTGGAGGCTCAGGCTAGCCACCTGAGGTCAGACCCACCTTCCCAGGAGGTCCAGAGTAGATAATTATATGATACCACCACATTTTAGAGCTTTCCAATTCCTTTGTTTAAAGGTGCAAGTGTTCCAGACAGAGCAGAAACAAACCTCAACTCCCAAAGACCTCTAAGTATCCTCCAAAGGGATCTCATTACAAAAGAAGATAATAATCAGTGAACCAGGAGGCTTTATGACTTGAAAACTCAATTAGGATTCTGATAAAGAACAAGTTATCAAACAGAAAACAGAGAGACTCCAAGAACCACAATAATTCAAGATCATTTTCTGAAAAAAGCTACATTACTCTCATGGAGCAAGTGAGAAATAATGAATGCACATATATGGCTAATTTTCTCCTCTGACCTGCACTGATGATCTCTAATCTCTACACAATGCGTATTGTATACTCTGCACTCGAAGTGGCAAACAATGGAATTTTTTGGCTTGGTGTCAATTCCAAAAATTTGAAAAATGATTTGGGGTTGACCCCCATAACTGAAAACTTGTGAATTTTTCAGTGAATCAAGAAGTTAAAAAAAAAAGTTTCAAGTCAAACAAAATGTTTTCTTTTGATAATCAAAACTTTTTTTAATTTCAACCATTTAAAAAAAATAAAGGAAATTTTGAAACAAAAATAGTTTTGGACTAAAAAAACCAAAATATTTCATTTAAAAGTGTCAAAATAAACAGTTTCAATTTGAGAAGATTGGGGGGGTAGAGTTTTTTTTACCCAAAAAATGTGACAAAACCAACACAAATTCGAGAAACATTTCAACATTACCAAATCTGTTTTTGGGGGGGGGTTGGCCAAAATATACTAAAGCTCTGCTTGATTAGAATGAGAAGCAAATTCCAGAGATAAAGGCCTTTCATGGAGAACATTCTGGCCTCAGATCCTAATGTAACAATTATAGTACTAGGAGTACTTGTGGCACCTGCATTCATCCAATGAAGTGGGCTGTAGCTCACGAAAGCTTATGCTCAAATAAATTTGTTCATCTCTAAGGTGCCATGAGTACTCCTTTTCTTTTTGCAGATACAGACTAACACGGCTGCTACTCTGAAACCTGTAATTATAGTACTGTAAGCTCAAACATTCTAGTTCATCTCAGCAGTCAAAATATCACAAGGAGAGTTAGCTTATGTCTTCTTGGCACTAAGGAGTTAATACTTATATAGACTTTTAAGACTCCACTTCTGTATGCAAGATAATATTAAATATTTAGAAATCTTGTGACACAATAAACATGTTTCTTTAATCACTGAAAGCTAATTGCTAAATCACACACATTTGGGCTTTCACAATTTCAGGAATAAAGCCCTTTTTCAGAAGTCTTTTCAGACTGCAGTTCTCCCTTTTGACACACGATGGCAGTGTATTCCAAAGAATTCCCATAAGCAGTATTGCTAATCCTCTGTTTAAAACTGTTGTGTCCTTTCAGACACACAGGTACAGAAAAATGACAGCAACTGTACTGTCCGAAATAAGGTATTCCCCCCCCACCCACCCACACGCCCCTTCCACACACAATTTTGTATTTTCCTTCAGTGGAAATACTATACTACTTTCAATAATAAGCAACATCTCTTTCACTGCTGACCTGCTGCAGCCAAAGACATTCTAACAAACGTTTTCAGTATACATTTGAAAGCTATGCATTGTGAAGGTTCTGCTGCAACTGAGAGATCCAATAATAATAGCTCATCACCACAAACATAGATGCTGATTCAGGAAAGGACAACACCTACACACACACTGCTTAACTTCAAGTCAATGGGATTTAAGCCCACACTTAAAGTTAAATATGGAATTAAATCTTTCCTGAATGAGGGCCACAGAAAATGCAGTTTAATAAAGGAAGCCAAAATTAGTGGATACTATTGAAAATATGGACCTTACTCTTTTTCGCAATCCAGTGAATCAATCACTGAATGGTTTGTACATCACACTATGTGGTCTATTCACTAATATGTTGTATTGGCAGAGTGCCCATACATCTGAGGCACATTGCTTCTGGGCACATTTCCTGACAAGTAGAGTAACTAATCCACAGGTTCAGACAGGAATAAACCCTGCATGCTATAAAAATGAATGGCCAAACAGACAGCGTCAAAAGTAGAAAGTGGACAGAACACCACCTCAATGCTGCTACTTATGATTCTGCTAGGAGACTACAGGCTGTATAATGGGTGAAGCAGGTCTCAGAAGATATTCCCGGCTTGAAGGCAGAGGAGTATCATGATGACTTACTTAGTAGCAGGCCATGGCAAGGGCCATTCAGGGGAGACAGAAGGATTACCTAGCCCAAATTAAACCCACTACTCTAGTCTCCTTCCAGTTATCTTTTCAAAGCATCGCAAAATATAGAATCATTGTTAAATAGAGGCATTTATGAAAGAAAACAGCTATAACTGGAAATATAAATGGGCTTCCACTCAGCTCGCATTCCATCCTTTGTCTGCCTTGCATACCAGAGACCACATCCACAGACATACCTAGTTGTTGAATAATTTACTGCAAATAAATGTATTGTAACAGTCAGCATTGAATATCAGTGTAATTGTGCCACAGTGAGAACAAGGAAAATACAGAGACAGGTCCTCTTCTCCCAGTATCTGTTGAATGGGATATGTGCATGTACACACTACTGTTTGGGATCTGAGAGAAATATTCTCTCTCTCTCTACTTGGCTTGATGGCAGGGGCGGCCCTAGACTAGCTGCCAGCAACTGGTGCCCTAGGCAAATCACGCAATCGGTGACCTCACCCCCCAAACTCCAAGGGCAGATGTAGGCTGAGGTTTCTGGTAAACTGGGAAATATTTTGCCCCTTTTTTCTTTTAATGTTTTTAAGCCTTTTTTTTTTTAAACAGAGGCTTAATTATTTGGTTTGTCCGTCTATCTGTCTGTCCAACCAATGTTTCTGAGACAGCCCGATAATAATGCTAAGGTTTAATAACGCTTAAAGATACTCACATTTTGGATTTATAATGCTGAAAGACGTTATTCTTTATTCTTTGGGACCAAGAAACAATTTTCCACAGTATTCGCTTGATTCTTAACCATCTACCTATGACGTGTTAAAATGACCGTTTGACATGTATCAACTCGCAATATCTCCGCTCTACATGAATTTCCAGCTATGCAAACTTGATGTATATTCGAGTTAGGTGTCACTAGCATTGCAGCTTTTGCTGCTGGCAGATGTGTTTCATTGTGGCTGAGTTATTGCTTTTCAAAATTGCGGAGTGGGTTATCTTGACCCTACATCGTAAATTGAAAAAAAATTCCCTCTGTACGCGCACGGGAATTGAAATAATGACATCTTGGTTACTTTATTTGTATTTTTTTCCATTTCTCATTTTTTTTCTTTTTTTTTTTTATTTGATTTTTTTTCCTCCAATGTGGCACCCCATTTAACTTGGCACCCTAGGCGACCGCCTAGTTTGCCTATACGAACAGGCTGCCCTGCTTGATGGTGTTCACACTTGGCCCTCATAGCGCTCAACAGCTGCACATTCACTACATTGCACAGGGGTGTCTTAGCTAGCTGTGACCACCGAAATCTATGCCTGTGATTATGCCTCCGGTGCCACTCTCACCAGAAACACTTTGCATCCCTATTCATCCTCAATCTTTCCCTTGCCAAGATACACAGCTGCATATCTGCTCCATACTTTGCTTCCAAAAGTACCATGGGATTAACTCTGACTGCCCAGTGTAGATGGAATTCTGCACAGACAGAGACAATATAACTATCAATTATTATTTGCTAATTGCCATCAGTGTACACAGCATTTATAGCATTCTCAGCAACGTATCATATGGGATCATAAATTGCCAGTGGTGGGTATTAGAATCATAATTACACACATTTAGTGTTGAGTTCAAAATTTTAAAGAATATATTTTGAAAAGATGTTTGTTTTGGATAGAAAAATTATAATATATCTATGGGCATCTACAGAAGAATTCCCTATTTTTGTTAAATAATATCAGAAAGGAATATTGAATATATCAACATTAAATGAAACAAATTGTACATGTTTGTTTTTAATCAAAAATACTGGAAAACCAAGAAGGTGTAAGGATGATTTTCATTCATTCATAAACTGAAGCCAGACAGAATGAGAAAAGTTCAAGATTTTCATTGCAACATTTATGCATTGCTAAGGGAACCAAATAAACAAGCTAAGGGCACAGGTCATATTGATGTTTAAGTTTAGGATTATACAAATGGCTGATAAACATATTTTGATATTTAAAAATTGCTTTGAAGCCTTGCTCTTTGTATTTACATCAGTATATAAACAATCTAGTGGGCGATTTCAATTTACAGCAAACTGATCTATTCATCATGTAGAAAGTATAAAAACAATGTAGCAGTATTTCATAGCTCTTTCCTCTGATATTTCACACAGAATATTCTTTTCTGAAGTTTCTTCAGATTTTAAATGTTAAGTGACACTGTATTTTGCAGTTAGTGGGGAAAAAAGAAGCACATAAGGAGTTAATCCTTTTTCATCTACATACTAGTGACTGCATAATTAGTTTCACCAGTGCTTCCAGCATTATATGTGATAGGAGATGGTTGGCTTTACCATTTAACCAATCAAATGCATCCACATTAATTTATAATACAAACAAGTACGTGCATGAGTGTGTACACTCAACATCCGTTCCTCTGAGCTTCATTTGTTACACACACGGCTATTAATAGGCCTCTGCTTTACTTTAGAATTAATTACAGTAATATAAATTAAAGTGTGGTTTAGGATTAGGTTATTTCATTTTCAGGTTAAATGCTACCATTTTAAAGTTTAGATTAAGAACAAATTTCATCATATTCCCCAAATCTAAACAGGATATCAGTTTTTCCCAAACAATTTTTGCTCTGACTTCAAACAATTCCTGACAGCAAGCTCAAGACAGAAACAAGCTCAAGGAAGCTCAATGTTGTAATCAACAGCTTAATAACATTTTAAAATAGAGGTTATTAGTTTAGCTGTTTAATGCCCTTTAAACAATTGCTTGCTTACAATGTGCTCTGAGAACAAATGCAATATATTTTACTCTACAGTACAGGAAAGCAGCAAACATTAAATAAAATGTGGATTCAAGGGAAGCAGCAAACAATGAAATTTAATTTAGTCCTAATTTATCTTTTAGGTGTCTACCACACTGTTTGCAATAATATTAATTATTGCTTAGAAAGTGAAGCCATGGCATCTGTTTGTTACTTGTACAGCACCTAGCATAATCATAGAACCATAAAAATGTAGAGCTGGAAGGGACCTTGAAAAGTAGTTATCAGGGTTTGTTTAGTCCGGAGAAGAGAAGACTGAGGGGGGCCATGATAATAGTTTTCAAGTACATAAAACGTTGTTACAAAGAGGAGGGAGAAAAAAATGTTTTTCTTAACCTCTGAGGATAGGACAAGAAGCAATGGGCTTAAAATGCAGCAAGGTTGGACATTAGGAAAAACATCCTAACTGTCAGGGTGGCGAAGCACAGGAATAAATTGCCTAGGGAGACTGTGGAATCTCCATCACTGGAGATTTTTAAGAGCAGGTTAGACAAACACCTGTCAGGGATGGTCTAGATAATCATAGAATCAAAGGACTGGAAGGGACCTGGAGAGGTCATCTAATCCAGTTCCCTGCACTCATGGCAGGACTAAGTATCATTCCTAACGTCCAACCTAAACCTCCCTTGCTGCCATTTAAGCCCATTGCTTCTTGTCCTATCCTCAGCAGTTAGAAAAACAATTTTTCTCCCTCCTCCTTGTAACAAGCTTTTATGTACTTGAAAACTGTTATCATGTCCCTCCCTCAGTCTTCTCTTTTCCAGACTAAACAACCCCAATTTTTTCAATCTTCCCTCATAGGTCATGTTTTCTAGACCTTTAATCAATTTTGTCACTCTTCTCTGGATTCTCTCCAATTTGTCCACATCCTTCCTGAAATGTGGTGCTCACAACTGGACACAATACTCCAGTTGAGGCCTAATCAGCTTGGAGTACAGCAGAATTACTTCTTGTGTCTTGCTTACAAAACTCCTGCTAATACATTCCAGAATGATGTTCGCTTTTTTTGCAACTGTTGACTCATATTTAGCTTGTGGTCCACTATGACCCCCAGATCCCTTTCCGCAGTACTCCTTCCTAGGCAGTCATTTCACATTTTGTATGTATGCAATTGATTGTTCCATCCTAAATGGATTACTTTGCATTTGTCCTTGTTGAATTTCATCCCATTTACTTCAGACCATTTCTCCAGTTTGTCCAGATCATTTTGCATTTTACTCCTATCCTCCAAAGCACTTGCAACCCCTCCCAGCTTGGTATCATCCACAAACTTTACAAGTGTATTCTCTATGCCATTATCTAAATCATTGATGAAGATGTTGAACAGAAACAGGCCCAGAACTGTTCCGTGCAGGACCCCACTCATTATGTCCTTCCAACATGACTGTGAACCACTGATAACTACTCTCTGGGAACTGTTTTCCAACCAGTTTTGCACCCACCTTATAGTAGGTCCATCTAGGTTGCATTTCCCTAGTGTGTTTATGAGAAGGTCATGCAAGTCAGTATCAAAAGCTTTACTAAAGTCAAGATATACCACAACTACTGCTTCCCCACATCCACAAGGCTTGTTACCCTGTCAAAGAAAGCTATCAGGTTGGTTTGACATAATTTGTTTTTGACAAATCCATGCTGACTGTCACTTATCACATTATCTTCTAGATGTTTGCAAATTGATAGCTTAATTATTCGCTCCATTATCTTTCCAGGTACAGAAGTTAAGCTGACTGGTCTGTAATTCCCCTGGTTGTCCTTATTTCCCTTTTTATAGATTGGCACTAGATTTGGCCTTTTCCAATCTTTTTGAATCTCTCCAGTCTTCCATGACTTTTCAAAGATAATCGCTAATGGCTCAGATATCTTCTCAGTCAGCTCCTTGAGTATTCTAGGATGCACTTCATCAGGCCCTGGTGACTTGAAAACAACTAATTTTTCCAAGTAATTTTTAACTTGTTCTTTCCCTCTTTTAGCCTCTTCTGATCCTACCTCATTTTCACTTGTATTCACTATGTTAAATGTCCAATCACCACCAACCTTCTTGGTGAAAACCGAAACAAAGAAGTCATTAAGCACCTCTGCCATTTCCACATTTTCTGTTATTATTTTTCCCCCTCATTGAGTAATGGGCCTACCCTGTCCTTGGTCTTCCTCTTGCTTCTAATGTATTTGTAGAATGTTTTCTTGTTACCCTTTATGTCTCTAGCTAGTTTGATCTCATTTTCTGCCTTGGCCTTTCTAATTTTGTCCCTACATACTTGTGTTATTTGTTTAAATTCCCCCTTTGTAATTTGAACTAGTTTCCACTTTTTGTAGGACTCTTCTTTTATTTTTAAATCATCGAAGATCTCCTGGTTAAGCCAGGGTGGTCTCTTCCCGCACTTCTTATCTTAGTCCTGCCATGAGTGCAGGAGACTGGACTAGATGACCCCTTGAGATCCCCTTCCGTCCTATAATTCCATGATTCTACGTTGTCAAGTGCAGCCCCTCAAGCTTCGGAAGACCAAAGAAACCTAGATCACCCCTGACAGGTGTTTGTGTAACATGCTCTTATAAACCTTGGTTGGAAGTCTATTCCAGCTCTTAACTACAGTGGGGTCCTGATCCACCACTAGAGCTCCCAGGCACTACCAGGATACAAATAAGTAATCATTAATATTTAGACAAATGAAACCTAAACAACATTTTGCTGTGAGTTTGTCAGTGGGCAATGAGGTTATATTTGAATTGTATGTTGCCCATTTTTTCCATATCATATGAGTGCAAGTCCTGTTTCTAACTTATTCAACTGCCTTTTTAGGCCCCAAAGGCAATGATCCCCATTCAGGAAAGCACTTCCCTTTGAATACATGCTTAAGTATTTTCCCAAACGGGAATGGATTTAAACACATGCTTAAGCATTATTCCAAATAGGGGACTTAGCCAGTAAGGCAACTCTGTATTTGAACAAGAGAAAATCCAGCACAGGAAAAGTGGAAGAAATGGCCTGACGGGAGAGGAAGGTGAAAAGGGTAGATGGATTTAGAAGCATTAGAATGAAATCAGCTGTCCACTACCACAACTTCACACAGGCACCTGGCTGGAGGATCTGTTGTTGCACGGATTCACCCATCCTACTTCCACCTGCCTCATGCCCAGGTCGGCAGGATTCCTTTCTCCTAGTCCCTTTGAGAAAAACCCACAGTCTGTGCACTAGATAGGAGGATTTGGATCTTAGTGTTGAAGTAACATGCCAAAGTGATATCAAATTGGCATTAAAAATTCTGCTTGCTATCCACAGAAGAGAACAGGTGCAAATTTGCAAGTATTCTCTTACCTTATTTTAATCACCAGCTACACAGTATTTAAAAGGCTTCCATTATTCTCCAAGGATCATCTACTGTCACTGATCCTTGTGCCAGACTCCCATGGACTTTAGTGAGAATTTTATGCAGAGAACAATGAAAAGATATGGCCCTAATGGTTCATATACCCATTTTGCTTTACTTTTCTTGTTAAAGGCCAATTTTAAAAGGTCAGTAGCTCATCCATTTTAGAATGATAGGTGATTTTGTCTCCTCTAATTGTTCTATTTTCTTCCTAGTATTTCTTCTTCCTCCTATATCCCTGTAAACTGCTCGCATTAACTCCCTCTCTTTGGCTGCCCTTATTTTTTTTTCCTCTGAAAGTCATGTGTGACAATGTTTGGTTCTTATCATGGTCTCATTTAATCTTAGATCATTGAGCTGTCCTTTATAAAATAACAGAGGCTACTTTGGGAATTATATAATCTATTGTACTTTAATCATTTTCACATACACCAACCTTCTTCCACAGATAGATTTAATATCTCTTCCCCTGATTACACCCTACTCACTAAGTTCTTATATGCTCTCAAATTGCTTTCTTGAAATACAGTTCTCTTATAACATTGTGTTCCATGAACCTTTTCTTAGATATGTTGGACCAAGTTCTGCCCTCATTTACACCAATATAAGTGGGCCTCAGTCTTGCAAATACATGCTTAACTTCAGTAGTGGGAGCAGTCCTACTGAAATCAAAAGCACTAGCCTAATAGTTAAGTACATGCATAAGTGTCCAAAAGTTCAGGGCTTTAGTCTGGAAAATGGCATTCTAACACGGTTTTAAAACCTTTTTGTTTAACCTACATTAATCATATTAGCCCATATCTGCAGTTACCTTAACACAGGTAGAGAACTTGTCTGTATGGTACGCTGATTTTGTAAATACTTTTGATATCCAATGCTCTATCCTCACAAAGCAGGACAACTTTTTGCAAGCATGTGTTCCAGCAGCTCTAGCCATTTTTCCTGTCCTCACTGTTGCATTATATTAAATAAAAATTGGCTTAGCTCACTTCTGTGTATACTATCAGCCCAGTAGAGTCTAGAGAAGTCTGCCACTTCCATTTACACACTAGGAACTATAAAAGAGGACTGGACAAAATACTGAAGGCCTCTTCCTAAGAGGCCAAATTAAGTTTCATAAAATACCCATATTGTACCTGAGACAGGCTCACCTGCACCAGTGGGGCATCTCACAAAGCAAGCTCACATTAATTTTACAACAATAAACTGATATTTAACTCAGGATGGTCACCTGGTCTTTAAATTCCATAACATGAAACAGTCCTTTGCTGCTCCAAAAGGACAATCAAAGTAAGGTCCCTGACCAGCTTATGTTAAGACAGGGGAAATCCTTCCTCAGCTTCACTGAGAATTAACCATTGGAGAAACAGCCAGCCCTTTTTATCCCGCCCACTGGACCCTGATTGGCTTTTGCCTGCTCTTTGCCTTTCTAGCTGCTGGAGGACCAATTCTTGATGGTTTCACCAGCAGCTGATCCTGGTTAACCTCTCTAGGCAGCTCTCAGAGGTCTGAATTCACTAGTCTTTTTCTCCAAAAGGACATCTTCTTCAGGAAGGGCATGCCAAGACAGCAAGGCTTCCAGCAGGAGACAGCAAACCCCTGGTATACCCTGTCAGAGTACCTTAAAAATGTGCCATTTGGGAGGAGTGTTCTTTTAAATAAAACACCCTAGAGGGGAAAAAGCTCCTTCCAAAGATTTTTAATTTCCTTGAGAAAGTATTTTACTAGATCCTGGGATTTTATTCCAGTCCTCTGTGTTACTTATTAAGTGTAAGGGGACTGTTGCCCCCTTACTAACATTCAGTGGGGGTGTTTTAGTTGCTAGCTCCCAGTACTCAAAGAGGAAGGGTCGATAGGGAATCAGGACCCTGAGACTGACAGTCCCCAGGAAAAATGAGGAGAGGCCAATGCTCCAGGTCAGCCTGAATGACAGGGAGGGCAGGCTAATCAGGGAGTCAGGAGGCCAGAGAGGTCCCATCCTCCATGTGAGCTGGAATTGCCTGGGTCAGACAGAGTGGGGCTGAGCTAAGGAGAAAGCAGGGGCCCGAGCTGGGGAGCAGAGCTGTGCCAGATCCAGAGGGCCAGAAAAGCAGCCCAGAGAGAGCAGACCCTGTGCTGGGAGCAGAGCTGCAACCCCAAAGCCAGAGGCGCAGCCCAGAGAGAACAGACTTGCCCTGGGAGGAGAGCTGCAGAAACCAGAGCCAGAGGGGCCCGAGAAGCAGCCCAAGGAGCTGGAGGCAGAACAGCAGCCATGCTGTGGTAGAGTGGAGCTGGAGCTAAGACAGAGTGGAGCTGGAGCTGGGGCCGGGAGCAGACTGGAGCCGGGTGTCTTGAGCAGCTGGGGAGAGTGAGGGGGGACCCTGGGCAGTGGGCACAGCACAGGGAGATGCCTCAGCCAGAAGGCTCTGCAGGCCAGACTCGAAGGGGGATTGGTAACCCCGACAGGGCAGGGGCAACGCTGGGAAGAAGAGCCCTGCCACCTAGAGCCTGTGGCCACCACCAGAGTGAGTGTCCAACCCACAGCATCCCTGCCGCACAGCCAGGGCCTGAGAAGAAGGCCTGGGACTTACAAGGAACAGACTGTGAACTGCCCGGACATTCCAGAGACACTGTTTGTGATGTTCCCTGCCACAGAGCGGGTTGATGTTTTTCCTTTAACCTTTCCCATTTCCCCTTATTTTTTTTAAAATTAATTGTTGATTAAATAACTTGCATTTGTTTCAAATTGTATGTAATAACCAGTGGGTAAGAGATGTGCCCAGTGCAGAGAGAGTACCCCAGAGTGGGGACACCCTAGCCCCTGTCCTAGGTGACTGCAGCAGGGTTGGGGGTCGAGCCCCACAGGAATCCTGGGCCCAGCCTTGTTGGGGTTACAAGGACTCTGCCAGACAGGAGAGTGGAAGGGGAGTCCTCAAGGGCAGGGAGGCCACTGGGTAAAGGAAGTGGGAGCGAGGTCTCAGATCCTTTCGCTAGCCCACTTCACCGGGGTAGTGCAGAAGCCAGGAAAGTTCCCCACAATAGCGGGACTATTCCCCCGCTTACATAAGTCACACTTTAGAACTAGCAATTTATGCCTCTCCCAGTTCCTTGACAGTTTACTGGGGATCATCTGGATAACACTTTGAGTCACATACTTAAAAGAAATGTACTTTTTTCCCATGCCCTTTGTAAATTATTATTTTGAAAAGCTTCCTTGTAAATCAAGCAACAAATCTCAAAGGCAATCTATTTACAATTTTAATCCAAATTTTAGAGAAAAAAAGTTTTATAAACTCAGCCTCTTGCCAAATCAATATGCAAATAATTTTCAGACCTCACTTGACTTAGTTTACTTTCAGTATGCATGAAAACTAGTCCGATTAAAAAATTTACTAAGTACAAAAAATATAAAACGAAAGTGAAGTCTGAACTACTCATTGGGAAAAGAAAAGTAAGCTATGAGAGACTGTACCCTTCAGTCCAGCACAGTTACAAAGTCAAAAAAATGGATATATTTCAAAGCAATGTGATTTAGAGGACTAATGGCTGGGTTTGGATTCAGGAGGATCTGTATTCTCACCCTGGCTGTACAACTGATTCACTTGAACAAGTCACTTCACTTCTCTACCTTAGTGTCCCTGATTTGTAAAATTGTGTAGTAGTATTTTCACCTTCCCTCCAAGGGGTGTGCTGACAATTAATTAGTTCATATCTGCATAGTGCTTTGAAATGTGAAATGCACTGAAAAATTTAAGAGACTTGTGTTCTGAAATTGCATAGGTGCTTTTGAAAATCCCAACCATTGAGCATAAAATCTTTCTTCCCAGACCAAAGGAGGCTTAGCAGTACTGTACACCATGGCCAGGTTAGTAATTGCTTCACCCTACCCATTTCTTATCATCTGGCATAGCTCAAAGCAAGTGTTTTGAATGATGGTGTCAAAAATCTCTTTTTCCTATGTGGCTGCCGCAGGCAAGATTTCCTGTGGGTGTAGGTCCTTTAACCACAAAAAGATCTGAGGGTCATTGCTTGCAGATCACCACAGGTAGATATTTTATTATACAAGCTTTCTGATCAGAATACAGGAATAAGTCATAGAAGAAAACCATCAGCAAAACAAGGACAGGAGTTATAATTTAATTACCTACATTTTCCATGGAGTAGGCTAGAAATAATGAGTAGGGTGGCTGAATCAAGTGCCCATATCAGATCCAAACCCTATAAAAGATTTTTTTCCTCTTTTGCAATTGTCATTACAGCCTCTCTCTAGATTAGATACTTACATGGCCACCATTAATGTAGATTCTGAGCACCTCATTCCTCCTCACAGCACACCTCTGTGAGATAGAGATTATCCCCACTTTTCAGATGGGGAACTAAGGCACAGGAGGACTCAGCAACTTTCCCGAGGTCACAAAGGAAACCTATAGCAGAGCAGGGATTTGCGCCCAGGTCTCCTAAGTCACAAGCTAGTGCCCTAACCACTTAACCATCCTTTTCCTAAGTGCTGCCCATGAAATATATTGCATTAGATACTACTTAACTTATTATGTCATTTTTCTGCACAAGACATGGAAGTTGCAGATAAATGTAAACCATGAGAAGGTCTGATCAATTTTGACTGTGTTTTTCAATGAAATTATTCATAGCCCTAATAATTTATATGATGTAATATTGATGCAGGACCTGATGAGTATGAGGAAAGGATTTACAGAGCACACAAGATTAGCCTGGTGTTCAATTAAGATGACTTTAACACCATGCAGTTTACATCAGACTATATAAAACTGTGGTCACAACTCATGAAAATGAGCAGCATTGCAAGATTCTCAAAGGTCATTTAATAGTTTACTCTTTTGCATTTAAATTGGTTTTTTTTAACTATACTATTGTTAATCTCAGCCTGACAAACACCAAAATGCCAGGATCCAAATTAAATTGGAATTAATGTTGCTTTGTCAAAAAAATTCTCTTCTAGGTATTTTGGCTCTGATCCAAAACCCCTTGAGGTCAATGGGAGTCTTTCCATTGACTCCCATGGGGTTTGGATCAGATTTTTAGGGCCAGATTTTTAAAAAAGCTATTTATAACTGGCAAAGTTATAACCAACTGAAAACAGGCTCTTATAGAGTATGCCTATGTAACCCACACACCTTCTGGGTGTGGTGTTTTGTCCCATTTAGTAGCACCAAGACCACTTAGTGAGAGAGAGAAAATTAGTCTGCTCTACAGCTTTAGCTAACAGCCAGTTGGCTTTTAGCTCATGAGGTAGAAGCTCATGCAAAGCTCCAAAGGTCCCAGGTTCGATCCCGATGACCAGGGTCTGTCGGCGTTACATCTGCACAGCAAAAAAAAGTCCCCATGGCAGCGAATCTGGAAGCCCGGGTCTACAAACTTGGGCTCATAGGGCTTACACTCCTGTGCTAAATATAGCCATGTAGTTGTGTCTTGGTCTGATGAGTGCCATTCCATGAGCCCAAGTCCATACAACTGGGCTCTGAGACTTGCTGCTGGGGGGGAGCAGAGGGTTGCGGTGTAGACATGTCCCTTATGGGTAGTATTAGGCAACCTTAGTAACAGGCCATGTTACCAGCCCCGCCTATAAAGATCACTTTACTAAAAGCGCCAAATTTAGGGATAGGCACTATATGTCTAAAGCTTGAGCTCCAGCTCTCAGAGTCATGTGATTACATCAGAATCCCAGGTTTCATTGAAAAAATGAAGTTTCTATCCCCCAGGGTTGCAAAGAAAAGTTTGAAAACATGGACTGAGCGTTATCAATGCAGTAATACATGCCTGAGTCTGCAGAGAGCCTGAATAATAATTCTGAGTGGAGTGAATTGCCCCATACATTTCAATATCAACTCCAAGACTCACTGCTCTGGACCCCTTGCCCCAACACCAGGAGAAGACTGGCAGGAGAAGACTGCAGCAGGCCCAGACCATCCACCCAAGCATGATCACCCCAGCTTTTGAAGTACTGGGATCCCCCTGTCACTGATCTTACACCTCTGGGGGGAAAAAGGGACCCCTGCTATAGCTCTTGTGCCTTCTGAGGAGAATAGGGACCTTGCTGCCATTACTGGGAGAGGGCTTTGCAGGGATAAAGCAGTAGATTGGTCCCCGTTCCACTGCCTCTCTAAAACACAAGAGAAAGGCCTTCTGCCACCATTGTTCCCAGCAGCAGGCAGGGCTACAGTGAGAAGACAAAGCCACACCAGGGGAGTGTGCTGTTTTGCTATGCTGGCAATGCAAAAGGTTTGTGACCTAGACAGATCTCAGCTGGTTGAGGATTCCCCCAGTGTTGGAAAGTTCTAAGATCCTAGACTACCTCCCTCAAGAGGCTCTAGAGTACACCGGAGCCAAGGTGGAACTGGCCTGATGTCTAGGAAGCCACCAGTGGATCTTTTGTACCAGGTGCAGCAGAGAACCTGTCCCCATCTGGTAGGTGTCTTCATGAAGCAAATTAAGTAAAAGCAAATTCATTTGTAATGCATTATTAGGAATCAGGACCAGATTATTTTAACAAGATAAAACGTAATTAAAGTAACATAACTATATTTCATTAACGAAGTACCATACCCAGGGCTGCAGATTTGTTACAGCTTTTTTTTTTCAATCAAAAACTGCACAGCAGTCATGGTAAATGTAGTGAAACTCACAGGTTTAATGAATGGTCCGTGGGTTTTGGTAACAAATGCCCTGATATATAAGGGGCACCAACTACCCACAGCAGCACCCTCTGCCCCAGCACTACAACCCTAATCCTGGCCGAGTGCCGAGGGAAAGCCTAGCGGGTTGAAGGGGCTGGAGAATGAGCCCCTCCTACACACACCCTGGGGAGGGGTGGCTTCCGTGTCCCCCCACTGTTGGTCCAGACTCCCTACACCAGGTGTTGCAACCCAGCACATAGGGTCACAGCACTGCTCCGGTTTGGCCTGCCCTCTCGCCCTCCCTTCATGACTGAGGGGCAGCCGGGCCAAACTAGAGCAGCACTGCAACCTCGTGTGCCAGGTTGCAACACCCGGCGCAGGCAGCTAAACCCCATCCTGTGGGACAGGAGTCTCAGAGCTGCCACTTGGGAGCGAGTCACGGATACCAAAAAAAAAAGAGACACGGACAAATGGGAAACGAGGATATCTATGACTTTTTTCTGGACCATGACAAACCTAAGGCCATAACCATGCCATATTTTCCATAGCTGAATATCCACCTACTGCTTAAACATCTTTAGTGTGAAACCAGATAAAAGAGGTTTAGTTTCAGTGCTCACATTATTATGATATGTAAAGTAAATCAGGAAATCAGCAATATTTATATGGCTTTGGAGAGTGTCCTTTGTCAAATGCTTTTCTCTGACTGTGCTGGCTAGGGACAAAAGTGTCAAAAAGACCATTTCAAACTGGGGTAAAGTAAAAGTGAACTGGAGACCAACCCATTTAGGTACTTATCCCCAATAGTTCACATATATCTGACAAGGCTGTTTTGATCTGTTAGGCTCACCCCAGGTGCACGGATGCCAGTGGGATGGCAGTTTTCCTAAAATTACTTTACACTCCAGGCAATTAAGTGAAAGGCAAGATAAGAGCATTTCTCATGTTCCCCTAGAGAGAAAAATAATCAGCCCCCATTAAGGACTGACATAAATCAAGTAGGAGCCACCGGTAATGCTTCAGCCTCATAGGAGAAATCTAATACATGGAAAGGTCCTGTGGGGAAAAAAATGCCAGGACCAAAAGTTACATTGTTCAAGACACTTAATGTATTAAACAAATTAGACAAAGCCTTCCATGCAAGACATGAACCATTTGAGCCCTATCAGGCCTTTGTCAAGGCTATACAAATCATTGGGACCATTCATGTTTCTCTCTCTTATAAATGCTGTCTCCCACCCACCACCTCCCTGTTAGTTCCAATAGCTTCTACCATTCAAAGTTAAAAAAACAACACCACCACAAGTCCTTGTTCTTTTTTTATGAGCTTTAAGAAAAGGGACTGAATCCTCATCTGCACCTTTCTGTTATGGAGTCAGGTCATAGCCATTGCCTGGCTTGCTCCAGCCCACAAAGGAGGCTGGGGCAATCTACTTCCAGACAGTCATATAGTATCTTCTCTGCTGTCAATCCCTTCCCTTGACCCAGGGCTTAAGTGGATGATATCAGGGAAGTAGTGGCATGTGCACCTGTGTGTATTTCCTCCCTCATTTACAGAGAAATGTGGGGGAGATGGGTCCCTTTGGATGACATAAGAGGATTATTTGCACCTTAAACTGCACTCATGGGATACAGACTAACATGGCTGCTACTCTGAAACAGATCTCACACAGTCACACCTAACGATAATCTTAAAGTTCCTTGACCAAAGATCTCCGAAATATGATACACAGATAACAGAGCCCTTTCTGATGGAGGCAAAGTGTGCCACCAGTGATAATGGGGAGGAGGTGGTGCTGAAGAGCTTCCCTCTTTCTTAACATGTCATCAGCACCGTCATTAGTCTAGGCCATGCCACTGCACAACATAACGTTTGTGGTAACTATCATTACAATGGCTAGACCCACACAATAGCCTATACTGTTGAGATGTGTAGTTGAGGGTCAGGGGAGTACTTGATTTCCCCAGTGTTGGCTCTGTAAAAACAATACTTTAAATTTAAACCACAGAACTTCTCATACAGGAATAAAAAAGGATCTGTGTGATGGAATCTTCTAAAAGGGAATGAAATCCAAGTCCACTATTTGGAAAGTGAATACTGATTAGCAGCGGTTAAAAACAGCAGATCTATCAATTTGGGTGAACTTCATTAAGGGTGAAATTGACCCTGATGCAGAATGTCAACATAAGACCCACTGCATTACATAAGCCTTTAATGCAGGCCTTATGTGAGACTCAACTGGTGTTTGGGGCCTTATTATTATTTATTATTTGTATTATCATAGCACCTAGTAGCCCCAGGCATTGACCCCATTGTGCTAGATGCTGTACAAACAGAACAAAGACAGTCCCTGCCACAAAGACAAGAGACAACAGCTGGATACAGAATGACCAACAGGAGAAGGAAACAATGAGACAATATTAAACAGCATAATAGGCTGTGGTCTCAGCACACCAGCAGTCTAAGCATTGTTAGGCCTTATATTGACACTTTTCACTGGCATGAAATTCAGTTCCACTCCCTTGGGAGATACCAGCGTATCCAAAACAGATCCTGGTTTTCTAGTGTTTTTCCAAACTCTACCACACTGGGAATAAACTACTCCCTCAATTACCAAAACATATCTCATCTCCGCAAAACATATGGACACCAGCAGCTTTGTGTATTCCCACTGCTGAACCCTGACTTGTATTTGGATATATGTACTTCTATAGACTGAACAATTAATGGACTCTGGTCTCAAACCTTTCTAGTTTCAGTTTTTAAATTAATGGTGCTAAGGTCATTTGTAGGTATTCTCGAACCAATTATAAAAAGTGAAATATCCTGGGTGTTAATATATATGATTCAGTGCAACCTCCCCCCCTCACCCCCCCAAAAACCCCCTCCTTTTTCAATTATTAACTTACCTGTACTGTGGCATATATTATCATTTGGCACAGATCTGTTTTTCCTGTTAATGTTTTATTTCCGTTGAGAGTTTGTTCTACAATAAACTGTATTAAAATGCAAAAGTCTGAGCTAAATTGTACAACTTTATCTATGCATGGATTACAGGTTGCTCAAACTATTTTTAGTGTCATTACTTTTGGGACAGTCTATTAAAGTATATTTAAGTTTAAAGGCCAAAGAAAGTCCAGGTAGATTTCCTATGGCTTAAATTCTAACTCTGATCCTTAGGTATCTTTTTCACACTTCTATTTTACCTTGAATTTTCAGTGTCAGAGAACTCTAACATCCATTCCAGTGAACAAAGCAATGAGCACTGATCAAGCTTTCTAAAATGTTTTGTGTTGATTTTTCCATATAAGTGTTCAGCTGATCTTTCAGTAGGCATTTTGTGAGACCTGCTTGGTCAAGTGAACTATGAAAACATATCTACACAGTACTGCAGGTATATGCTAAGAACAATGCTGGTAAATTCACTAAACCTAACACTTAAAAAATGGTTATTAAAAAATATTCATGATTCTCACTATCTGTGTTTTCCTTTTGTGTCTCTCCAACACATTGGAACTGTTTGAACAGCTCCATTTTCAAGGAAAAGCTCAGATAAAGTACAAGCCCTTTCCTAAAAACATGATATATTCTTGGTTATTTTATTAAACTACCAACTTCTGTGACTTTTTCCCCCTTCATCTATATATTTTCATGTTTACCTATACCTCTGGAATGATACTATAAGAATATACTGTAGAGTCCTTGAGGACTCTTGTAGTATTTACCTACTGAATGGCACTTACTGAAATCAAATGATTTCAGTAAAAACACAACAAATTTTACAGAGTGAAATAAAAACACTTTGAGCCCAGTTCTACAGTTCTTATTTACTAAGAGGCATAGGACACATAGCTATGCAGCACATTCCAAAAGGGACAATTGTAAGATCTGTATGAGAGAGCACAGAACAAGGCTGAGAGGAAAACAGAATTATGTATTTTTTGTTCTCACAATCACACCACCAGGCTAAGAACACACATGACATGCTCATTGATTCTGCAGATGTTCGAAAGGTGAGCATAACCAGGGGAAACTTGGGAAAAGCTATGCATAGCACTATCTGCTACAATATTTACTACGGAAGAGTTATCAGAAAGTATGGATGGTAAAACTACATAGTATAAAGATACTGTTGCCCTCAACAGTAGTATCTAACTGTTTGTACGGGCAATGCAATGGTAAATAACAGAGAGGATGCTAAAAGTAACTACCCTCAGATATGTCATCAGCAAAAAAGGAAGTGTGCAGTGCAAAACATCAGAAATTATTATAAATAATTACTATTTACATAGCACTCAAATATGTTGTACGTGCTTTATAGGCATGCAAGAAGATAATTTCTTTCACCTACCATCTAATGAAACAAATCACTGACAAAGGTGATAAGGGAAAGGATGCAAAACTAGACTGTGTGGAATAGGGAAGATTTTTTTTTTCCTGATATGGGAAATATCACACTGCCCTGCTCCCCCCAAGAAGGAATGATATGCCAAGGAGTGTTATGAGTAAATGAAGGACTGGAAACACCACTATCTTGTGATGGGATGAAAGGTTTCACGGCATGTGGAGTATTAAAATACATTATCTGTGTATGTTCATTTGTCCTCCCAACATGCAAACAACCTGCTCCTTGAGTCCCAGTCTTCAGGGCCACTTGGAAGTGATGACAGCTTTTTGATACAAGGTATCCCTTTAGTTGCTACAGCGATAGATACTTTAAAATTAATTAAGATACTACAAATGTCACATAAAAATAACTCTTTCTGACAGGCTGTGGCCTTTTTTCCATTCAGTACCCTTATCTGCAGGGTCAAGGGAAATCCAATTAAAATTTGGGAAAATATGGTCTAAGGAAGGGAGCAACAACCAAAATGATGCCATCCTGTTCTGTTACACCACGTGTTTTATAAATACATAACATGCAGTATAAATGATGTTCAATACACATTAATTTGTTTCCTCCAACACTTGTTGATATAATAAATACTGCAGTATCATCCTGTCCTGGGAGAACTTATTCAAAGACTAAAGACCTTGCTGTTATCTTCCCCTGGTAACATTTTCAGAAGCAGAGATAGAAAACTGAGAGCAATGCAGAATTTCTGACTCATTCTCCCCTCAGAGTAGCCTAAGGGACCAAAAAAGAGGTAATGGGGAGTGCAGCCTTCAAGCTCTATGGATCCTGGGGAAATGTAGGAAAGAAAGTTCGTCCTTCGGAGGTGGGTTTGCTTTGGGTGTTACTCTGCACACACACTCCACCCCCATATACCCTGATAGCTTTGTCTGCATGTTTTGAAATTAGTGGTGGAAAAGCTGCTCTTTCAAGGTCACACACACCAAGATACACATTGCATTCCTAACAGATTTTGCTTCTCCTGTAATGGTTTCACCTTTGTTCTTGATTCTGAGACGTCTATTTATAGTCCCCATTTAAGTAAATTTGTTTTGAAAAGCTGAATGTTATGCCATGGCACAAAACATTTATTGGGTTCCAGTGAACAGCTGCTCTGGAGATTGTCATTGTTCCACGTTGACAAAACTGGGTGAGGCTGTTACTGTTGAATGAACTCAAAATTGGGGATTTTTTGGCCAGGTGAGTTAGAAAGCTGTGTCCATCTGCCATGGCACACTTTGGTGGGTTCAGTAGAGGTTATTAGTGCATTTAGGAGTCAATTTTACCTAGCTTTCCCTGGGCACAGAACCATAATACAACACCTAGTTCTTATGCAGCACTTTTTATCAGTAGATCTCAGGATGCTTTACAAAGGAGGTCAGTACCACTATCGCCACCCAGATGGGTAAACGGATGCAACCATCAGCAGAGCTGGGACTAATCCCAATCCTGAGTCCCAGTCCGATACTCTATCCACTAGGCCAATGGGAAGCCCCCCGACACTTCTGAGCACAGAGCCATAAGTGAGTTTTCTACTGTGCAGGTGGGGCAGGTTGCATGGACCAAATGCGCACTGCTGAGCTGTGATTTTCAGGGACTCCCCATACCTTATTATGCAGTGAAAGAAGCAGTAACCATTTTTTATTTTTTATTATTATTATTATCACAGTCACTGTTCCCTCTAAGCTGTGTGTGTGTGCGCACGCACACAGATCCTAAACCCCGTGCACATGGTGAAACACTGCACGCACAAAAATTTGCACAGAAGCACAACAATTTGCACAGAGGAAATTTTTTGCGCACATGGCCGGTCAAAAATTTTCACAGAAGAAATTTTTTGCGCACACGGCCTGTCAAAAATTAGAGAGAACTTTGATCACAGAGGTCTGAATCAGATCGGGGTCCCTTTGCACTGGAAGCTGTATACATACATAGTAAGAAACTGTCCCTGCCCTGAAGAACTGACAGTTTAGGTTAAGACAAAACACGACATGACAGGTGGATGTAACATGCCTCTGGAAGGAGCTGGGGAGGGAGAAGAAGAGTAACAATGATCGGTGCATGTGACTGCATAGGTTAGCTCTGTGCACAAAATTGTACATTGTTTTTTAAAGGTACAAATAAGCGATAGCTCTTCACAACAATTGCAATCCCTGCTGGTTACCTGCCTAGGCATCACCAGCTGGCCAACTACCCATCATCACTATGCCAGCCAAACCTCCCCTGCCAATAAGGTAGATGACAGAGTAGCAGCAAAAGTGTACTGCCGAACTCAGGTTGCCTTAGCAGCCATGAAGCAACTCTGCTGCCACTGCCCAGACAGCATTACCTTGGTCCTTTTTTCCTTTTTCTGTACTTGCGACACAATAATAAAGTTCTTTAAAAGAAGTAGAAAGGCAGTTAAGCAACAAAGAAACTAAAGTCCACGACAGAAAGCAAGCTCTTCTGTTCTAAGGACAAGAAAGTACTAGTTTTAACTACTACCTTGGCACACCGGACATTTCCTTTAGAACCAGCTTCATGACTCACTTCAAATCTCTTGACTGAGTTCTGAATTCAGGACCCCGATATTCTTCCAGCTCCCACCAAGCCTTTCTCGATGGGCCTTTAGCTGTCAACTAAATCATTTTGTCACTGTAGGCAAGAAGGCAATCTATTCATAGTCCAGTTCTGTGAGGTGTTCAGCCTCCTCCATTTCCACTGAAATCTGTGGGAGTGGTGGACACGGAGCACCCTATAAGAAAATCCACCCTTCACAGGACAGGGCCCTCATAAATATGCTCTGGACATTTC
The DNA here is from genome assembly GCF_015237465.2 of Chelonia mydas. NCBI lineage: Eukaryota > Metazoa > Chordata > Testudines > Cheloniidae > Chelonia > Chelonia mydas. The sequence continues at coordinate 110,124,045 of NC_057852.1, forward strand.
AAACATGGAGGAACCCAAATTCCATATTATAAAATTACCATGGACACATGGATTGTCCATGTGTACCATGGACACATGGATTGTCTGAAGCTGAATTTTGATTTGTTGTTTGGCAAGGATAAGTGATGTTGTTTGAGAGTTTGAACTCACGGCATATGCCTAGGTATTATATATGCAACCTCCTTAGCCGTATACTCACAACTGGCAAGCAGAAGGCACTGAGCCACATACACAATAACCCAGTACATTGCAGTAGGTTTTCCCGTCAACATTTCTTTTTAATCTTAAAGATGGAACATAACTAGTGAGGGTTCTTACACCATGTGTAGAGAGAACTGTAAAAGTTTGTCACTATAGAGATGAAGTCACCTTTGCTACAACAAGCAGATCAAAGGAACAACTGCTTTTTTTCACTATACAGAACTGTTGCCATAACCAACCCAAATCACAGACTATAAACATAATATTACTGTTCTCTATGCCTTTTGAGAACCAAATTGTGCTTTCACTTACACCAGTGTAAATCAGAAATAACTCAATTGAAATCAATGTAGTCATAGTAGTGTAAGATCAGAATCAGGACCACCGGTTTTCAACATCTTTTATTTGATATTTTCCTCTTGCATCAATTGAAACACTGTGCTATAAATCCGTAGTAATTATTTAATTGAGAACCATGCCCCCTACCTGTTCTTGTTTAATTTAAGTGCTACTTGGGTGGAAGGTAGGATCCCCATACACATTCCCCCACGCTCAACAGCTATAAATCCTAAAGATCCATTAGAGTATAATCTACGACCCACTGTTCATGAATATAATCAATAATCATTATGAAGATTGAATTCCTGCAGGCAGCATTTATAAAACCTGAGAATTCACTACAGAGGTGTATTACCTCAGCTAGGCCCTCAACTCAGCAAGATATTTAAGCATATGTCTAACTTTAAGCACATGAGTAATCCCATTGAAGTAACAGGGAGTAATAATATGTTTATTGAAGTCTAAGGGACTGTTCACATACTTAAACTTGAGCACATACTTAAGCCCCTTGTGGAATCAGGGCTCTATTTGTACAGAAGTGGTAGTATGCAAGGAAAGATTCCTTCTGCAGAGGTCATAAAATAAATACAATAGCTTCCAGCAAGAATGCATTACAGATTTAATCTCCACTACTGCTTTAATTGTGAAAGACCATTCTCAGTTTTGACTTTTCCAATCTGTTCTATTTAAAGCCTGCTAAAAGCTTGAAATTTTGACAGCTATCAGCAGCTTGGCTTTGCCAACTGCTGCTTTTTGAAAACTGATATTCCATATGTTTTTATTATGCTTCTCTCTCTCTCTCTCTCTTTTTTTTTTTTTAATTACATTCAAATTCCAGTATGGGTGATGGAAGGAGGGAAGATTGCTGGATTTGGTCTGCACATATTCTAAAAGCTTTCAGTACAGACTAACTAGAATAGGACCAGTAATTAAACTAGTGGGAGGGAGGGGGAAATAAAGTTCTGATTTCCACTTCCTAATATGAATTATATATATATATAGTGTCACACTCTTTTTATATTTGTTGTTTACAGCAATAATTGTTACTGTTTGTTAAGGCCTTATAATATGCTTGGTACACGTAAAACAATCCCTGCCAGGTGACATTTAAGATCGAAGACAAGACACAGAGTGGGCCTGTTACCTTATAAAAGGTATGTTTTTGTTTGGGTGGGATTTTTGTTTAAAATTATATCCACATTCCTATCTTTCCCTTTCTCTTAAAGAAGAAAGCATTGTAGATGGCAATTGACTAGCGAGACTTAGTGTTTTGGGTCTTACCATGGACAAAATAAATCTATAGCTGGCATAGAGAGAGGATATCTACCTGTTCAACTATGACAGCTACCAGAGAGATCATTCTTTATTTCTATCTCAAGTGGTAGGGATCGGTGGGGCTGAAGCAGAAGATTCTGGGTTCTATCCTGCTGATAACTGTTAAGTCCTGTACAGTAGAAATAATGATTGTGAAACTTCATGTAGCCATGGAATCATTATAACTGGCATGTTATTGTTAGATTTTAACTCCTGTGAACTCTAGACTCTGCAGGGCAAGTTCTGACTAACTGGGAGACTTACTGTATATATAACTCTGCCTTCATCAGACGGTCAGACCTGTTCAAGTGTGTCTGATCAGGTCTTTCTTGTCTTGTGGCTGGCCTACAAAGAGGATATAGGTCCTGCTACTGCTACAGCTAACAAAGATTCTCCTTCAGCTCAAGTATTTAAAATGTAAGAAATAAAAATATCTTCCTTTTGGTCTCCAAGCATGTGCTTTTGCTGCCTGTCTATTTAGATAGTAAGCTCATTGGGCCATCAAATGCTCCAAGCATACCGTCAGCCTATAACAAATAATAATTTTTGTTTTAGAAGTATGGTTTTGCAACAGAACTACTGAATGCTATCCCCATAGTAATAGTGATGTTCATTTAGATATTTGAAGAAGGAGCCAATGTTGCTTCCATTGTAATTGGAAGCAAAGCGCTTCTTGTCTCCATTGAGAACAGGATGAGACCTGGAGTGTTAAGCAAAGCAGAGCAAATCATGCACAATGAATAATTTATTCAAAGAGCATAGCCTCTGTCATAAATATAAAGGGAAGGGTAAACACCTTTAAAATCCCTCCTGGCCAGACGAAAAACCCTTTCACCTGTAAAGGGTTAAGAAGCTAGGATAACCTCGCTGGCACCTGACCACATGACCCATGAGGAGACAAGATACTTTCAAAGCTGGAGCAGGGGAGAAACAAAGGGTCTGGGTCTGTCTGTGTGATGCTTTTGCCAGGAACAGAACAGGAATGGAGTCTTAGAACTTAGTAAGTAATCTAGCTAGATAAGCGTTAGATTCTGTTTGTTTAAATGGCTGAGAAAATAAGCTGTGCTGAAGGGAATGGATATTCCTGTTTTTGTGTCTTTTTGTAACTTAAGGTTTTGCCTAGAGGGATTCTCTATGTTTTGAATCTAATTACCCTGTAAGGTATTTACCATCCTGATTTTACAGAGGTGATTCTTTTTACTTTTTCTTCTATTAAAATTCTTCTTTTAAGAAACTAAATGCTTTTTCATTGTTCTTAAGTTCCAAGGTTTGGGTTTGTGGTCACCTATGCAAATTGGTGAGGATTTTTATCAAACCTTCCCCAGGAAAGGGGGTGCAAGGTTTTGGTGAGGATTTTGGGGGGAAAGACATTTCCAAACGGGCTCTTTCCTAATAAAATAAAACCAGTTAGATGTTTGGTGGTGGCAGCGAAAGTCCAAGGGCAAAAGGTAAAATAGTTTGTACCTTGGGGAAGTTTTAACCTAAGCTGGTAAAAGTAAGCTTAGGAGGTTTTCATGCAGGTCCCCACATCTGTACCCTAGAGTTCAGAGTGGGGAAGGAACCTTGACAGCCTCCTTTTCTGCTCTCAAACTATCTGCAAGCAGATAACAATTTACTTGAATTTATTAGAAACATTATTTTAAAATATATTTTCACTCTTAGCTTTATTTAACATTTCTACTCCAGTTTAGTTAGATCATGAACAGTTCCTTACAAATATTTGATACTTAGTTTCAAAATCTGGGAAGTGTTCCTTAGTTATAATTGCTCAGATAAGTCACATGGCATTTTTCTGGTCACTGAGCATTCAAGAACATCCGAGGAAGATATTTGCATGCGAGAATTTAAAATGGAGTTTTCATGGGTATTTAAGCCTACAGTTTTGAAACTTTAGTTACTCAGAACATTAGTTCCAATAAAATTTGATCCGCTGAAAGTTGTTGGAAATCAGCTACAAAAGAGCATGAGCACAGCCAAAAGGAGTTTATGTAAAAATGTCAGTGAATAGCCGCAGGGGAAAATGTGCAGTATTTGTTGTGGTCTAGTGATTAGGCTATAGAGTTCCAGCTTTACTATTAGATGGCAGTATTGCTTATTATTATTCTCTCCAAGTTTGCATGAAAATATTGCCCCCACACACAGATGGTCCCAAATTTATCTCTGTTTTGCTGCCTACAGAGAACATTGTCTATGTCTTTATATAATGGTAAACCCACATGATTGAAAACACAACTGTAATGACCTGGAAATATTTTGCATCCACAAGGTACAGAGCCATTCATAACCCAGAAGTGCTATGTGCCTGCAGAATTAATATAGCACCATGACTAGGTAACAAGCATTAAACTCACTGGTATTCCTTTTCTTGCAGTCCCTGCAGTCTTCTTCTTTCATCTGGCATTTGAAAAGCAATGGGCAGGAACTGATATTGAATCTTAAGATTTGAAAGCCATTCTAATGCTTCTGGGATAGCTAGGTGGATCTCCCTTGGGCAACCACGGTAAAGGTGAATAGGGCAGTTGTCCATGGTGTATCACATAGTTTATACATCACCAGAATCACAATGTGCTGATTCTTTGGTTTTTCCATTTGCGGAGGAAATATCCACAGTTTCTGTGCATTGCCCAAAAGCATTTGAGTGCAGTCCACTGTCTACTGGGAAGACAGAATCTCAAACTTCTTTCATTAGATCTTCAATCAGTTCTTTGCCCGCGACATCATAAGCAGCTCACAATTCAAGCCAGCAAGTGCTGGTGTCCCTTCTATTCGCCTGTAGAGTTGACATGTGGATGCAGAAGGGCTTCCTGGATTTGAGTTGGGAGAGTGGCAGCAAACTGAGGCCTTGGTGTCTCGGCAGGTCGAGAGCATCCAGAATATTGTTGTACTCCTGGACCACAATAGCATCTCACCTGAGGTAGGCTGACATTATGCTCACCAAAACTGGTAGCCACAGTATTGGCATTGATTTGAGAGAGCCATTAACACTGACCCTGGCATTGATTTCAGCATCAACGAGATTGGTGTGGGAGCTGTTGCAGCAAACTGGTGGGCAACACACTGCTGTTGGCAAGACCAATAGGGCTTGTACCGATGTTCAAACCATGAGTGCATCACATCCCTAGGATGTGCCAGCGAGCTTCTGGGTGATGTTAACTTGTCTCTTTACCTTCTTTTTGGTATTGTCAAGGTGTTGGTGATAGCTCAGCATCCAATTAAGGCTAACTCCAAGGTACCATGAATTGTGGTTATATGATAAAGGCAGACCACAAGATTCCACTTTCTGTGGCACTTTGGCCTTGTGGTTATTCAAATGGAAGGCAAAGACTAATGCTTTTGGAGCGCTGGGTTTCAGCTGCCAAAGCTTTGAAATACATCTCAAGTGTCTGGAGGTCATTGTTAATGACCTTTTCTATGAGTCTTCAGAGAGGATTTTTGCATTGCTAGTGCAATGTCATCTGCATAGATGAATTTACAGGATGATGTGATTGGAATGTCGCTGGAATAGAGGCTGAATAGTGCAGGAACTAAAACAGATCCCTGTGGGAGGCTGTTGTTCAAACTCCGTGGTTTGCTGGCAGATTCACCAAGGTGTACAGTGAATCTTCTGTTACTCAGTATCTCAGTGATGGCTCTGATGGTCAATGGGCCTGGGAAAGCTAATGATAACTTCAGCAGGAGACTTTTGCACCATACAATATTGTATGCAGAAGAAAGGTCAATGAATGCTGCCGTTGTTTTTAATATTCACTGATAGCTGGATTCTATGTAGATGGTGAAGACCAGCACCTGGTCATAGCAGTTGCAACTGGTTCTAAATCCGGCCTGTTCTTCAGGTGCTCCACTAGCAGCTGTAACCTTTGAAGTAGGAACTGCTCCAACAATTTATAGCAACAGCTAAGGAGGGAGGTGCGTTGGTAGCTTTTGGGGTCAGTGGCCTTTTTTCCGGGTAAGATCATGGCTACTCTGCACTCTTGGTATTATGTCAGAAGAGCAGATGTTTCTGAAGAAATCTGCCAGACACCTTCTTGCCTTCAGACCAAGGTTCTTCAGGAATTCTGGCTATATTCCATCCATTCCTGCTGCTTTCCCAGACTTAGTGTTAGAGAGTCCTTGTCCACTTCATCTACTGTTTAGAGGGCAGAAAAGGTGAAGACAACTGACAATGGTTTAGTGCATGGTAAATTTGTTTGTGGACTTGCTGCCTGATGCTGTTATTCATTTGCACATGAGTTGGCCATTAACTGTGCAGAGGTGGCATCTGTACTTACTCGAGGTGGTTTGTAGGCTGCTGGAGCCACAATGTCTAAAAGATGGAGGAGCTTCCAGGCTTTGCAGTTTGACCTTGTGAAGTCAAGAGCTGTCACTGTTTCGCACCACCTTTTTCTCCTTGCTGAGTGCAAAGGCTCAAGCAATGCTGTTGCAGTTTCACAGCTTTTGTTGGCTTGATATTGCCAGAAGAATGCCTCATTCTCTTCTGTGCAGCAAGGAGTGAGTCCTTTTCTGAAGTCCCTTGCAGTGCTCAGTTTGGCGGCTGATATTAGTAGGCCTACAAAGCAGCGGTAATTAGCCGTATATGGTGGAATCTGGTTGATTGAGCTCTCTACAGTGGCCCCATAACAAGACCAGTCAGCAGACTGTAGATTCCAGTGTAGTTTCTGGAGGGACTGAATCAGTGAAACTTGGAGGCCTACACAACTGAGTGGTATTGGTTTTAGGGAATATCATCAAGAACTGACATTGTGGATGGTATTGGGTAGCCACTGATGTTGCGCAACACAAAACAAAGGTCATGAGTGTAGCACTTCCTCCATCGGGCTGACCTGAACATGCTATGGTCTTTGGCACTATAGAGGAAGTGCTGATCTTTGGTGAAAACCCAAGATGTCAGCTGTTCTCCAGCATGGTCATTCTTGTTATAGCCCCATAGGCTATGGTGGTTATTGAAATCACCAATGTGGATGGTAGGATGGCTTGCTGTTGGGAACACTGGATGTGGCCATTTCATTGCCATTGGCTTGTACACATTTACAACTATCAGATCACCAATCCTGATGATGATTGAGTAAGGGGTTCCTGATAGTCATGACCCGGAGGAATCCTTAAGGTCATGTTTTACATATGTCATAAGTCCATATTTAGGGTGACGACTTGCAGATACAAGAACATATCTGCTGATCTTCAATTGATGGCCTTCACTCTCAAGATGTGTTTCTTATAGCACAAGGACTTTTGAATCTGCAGGATCGCTGAATCTGCAGAATCGTGTTTTGAATCTGCAGGATTGTTGAGATATAAATGTACTTTGTGTTGGAAAGACCCTCAATGTTGAGCTGCATAACTCACAGCGATGGGCCTATTTGAAGGAAGGTTTGGTTCTGACATGGCCCGTTATTGCCATTGCTTTTCTGACCAGCAAAGTTTGGTAGCCGATGTGATTACATTCATTGTGCTTTTGAATGTAACAGGGGAGACCACATGAAGTTTGTCTTTCCCCCTTTACCCCCCGCCCCGCCCCAATCCCTGGTTTCTTTAATGCACAGCGATTGGGAGGTAGCAGAATCACTACTAGAATTGCCATTCTAACAAAATGTATGAAAGGAGCCTTCAAAAATTGAGGTTTTACTTTTCTTTCTCTGTATAGTTACTTTAACAAATCCATGTGCTGCAGACACTAGACATAATTACTACACATGTGCCTGTGGAGCCAGGATCAGCAACTTTGGCTTTCTGCTCTACCATTTGAGATAAAGGAGATCTCCCTTAGCCGGCAGTGGTATTAAGTCCCTTATCCTGTCTGTGAGCTATACAGATCAACATCACACACAAAACCAATATGGTAAATTACCCTCTTCACCTTTCAAGGGTTTAAACTACTTTCTTTTTTCCACCTCCTCTTCTAAGATTAGCTGCTCTCCCTTAGAATGAACAGAAGTATGAAGACATGGGTCCTGGCCTGAAGAGTTCCCCAAATTAGATTATAAACTCTTGAAATAAGGAATTGCTCTGTAAAGAATATGGCACAATTTTGGATGTTGTATAAATCATTTTTCCTTAATTCTTGAAAGGACTTTCTGGTACTCCTGATACTTATGTATTTGTTTCACTCAATTTATTCATTTTGGGTGTTTTTTGCTCTTCCTACTTCAGGATACTTTATTTTCCCTTTTATGGTCTCTGGCAGCTCTGGAGGTTCTAGACTCCTCTTGTCTCCACCGGTGGATGAGGCAGATACTATGCACATCAGCCTCTTGCATTTCCTCTCCCAGATACTATGCAATAGTGGCCAGCTGCTAATGCATCTTCCCTGCTTTGCCTTGCTCATCAGCTGCTACTGAGCATGATTCACACTAGTGCTTCATACGTCTATAACAACAGGTAGAAAGCACTAGAGAGAGACTTGCTCAGTAGTGGCCAGCAGCCAGAGGACAAATCAGCAGGCAAAAAATATGCACCAGCCTTCTGAGGCTAGAGCTTAGTCTCTACAAGGCCAAAGAGCCTTCCCATAGGGTTTCTCCCCAAAGTGTTTGGGATGAAGAATAGTGGCTGGACTTTGAGGAAGAATCTGGATCTGCAGAGTTGAGGGAGGACCCTGACATTTTTGCATGTTGATGTTTTGATGGAACCAATGCCCAGTTAATCTACAGCCATCCCTAGTAGACTCATCCTGACAAAGGCTTCTCTCCAACTAACCTGCCTTTCAAACCCCTTCTTACTTCTCACCTGATCAACTTTCTTTTTGAACTTCTGACAGACATTATCCAGCTCAGTTAGCATTCTGGCTGTAGGAGGCAGAACTTCCTCCCAGCTTTCGCCACTGAAATTTACCCTTATGCATTTTCATTCAGTCCTTATATTCTACTAAGCCACTAAAGTCACAGGGCTTGGCAGCAAAATCTCTTCAGTATTGTTCCACTACATTTTACATTGCTGAATCAGATATCCTTCCCTCTCCCCTGGATGAATCTAAACAGTGGTATAGAGCTGATGTGGGGACATTGTGGTGTTTCCAACACAAGCATGGCAGCAGCCTTTCATTTCTCAACTAGCTGCCACTGTGGAAGGTGGTGGCAACTACCTAAGTAATATAATTTGATAAAAAGTCTCAAACCATTCGTATCAATATTTTCTAACATGACTTGCAGGAGAGCAAGATCACAGCAGACTCTCCCTCTGGAGATCTCCAACAGTGTGGTTGTCCAGGTAGACTAGTGTTAGGCTTGGAAGAATCTGATTTTTATTTTTTTATAATTGTGATGTGTTTGGTTAAAACACAAATTGTCAACATCACACATCAAAATATACAAAGTAAGTGACCTTAAATCAAACTAATAAGTTCTGCTGCAGCATTATTTTTACTTTGCCTATCTGTAAATTTCAGTTATTATTGATGGAAATATTTTTTCATTGGTTTGAGTGTGTGTGGTGAAATCAACGTATCAACATTTACCGATAAAAATCTAATCCTTCCAAGTCCAACTATTGTAATGATTAGTGTAGATAGCACTTCCACCAATAGATGGTGCAGTATCTTTATCTTAGTGTTAAGTTGTTGTCTTGTATATTGTTATGTTGTTGATCTGACCTGGTAGATTAGCAAGAAGTTCAGTCTTTTGTGCTGATGTTGCCACTTGCAAAGTTCCAATAAATCTCTGTCATCCTATAAGCAAGTATTACCCCATCTAGAGCTGGATCCCTTGCTACGGGTCCACCCCAAAAAATTCCTACAATGATTTGCAGTGGGATAAGAACTAGACCTGTTTCCCACTAGCTCTTGTAGAGTAAGTAGGTGGATTCTGAGGCATTACAATACTAATCAAAATCAGAAATTGTCAGTGCACAGAACAGTCCATTAGTCCAAATAATCCATTGTGAACTAATGTCATTTTGGAGGGAAAACGCTCTAAGTTACCATTATTTCCTTACATTTTTACATATTAATTAACAGTCACTGATGCCACTTCTGACTCTTGCATCATGATGGCTGTAACCATAAAACAGAAAAAAAGGGATCAAACTGACATGAAACTTTGTGATTAAAAACACTAGTGTAAATCAGTAATAACTCTCTAGATGTCAATGGAGTACACTGGTATAAAACTGATGTGAGACTGGAAACAAGACCCAAGAATAAGTGGTTGGCAAAATAAAACTGACGGAAGTAAGAAAGTTTCAGCATTACACATGGCAATATGAGAGATGTCCATGCTAACATCTCCAAGGACAACAGCATTAATAGAGATAAACACCTTATAGTATTATTCTATTCTTAGCCAGAACCAGAAGGTAGACATCTATGAACTAACAGAGTCCAAACTGAAGTTGTTGAACGCTAGGAATAAATTGTCAATGAGCCTCATGGAAGACTTTAAACTAATGTTGATGATTAGTTTCTAGATTCTAAAATTCACTAAAACTACTATTCATGCCCAAGAACTACTAATAACAATCTACTAAACTTTATGTTGGTTCCCAAGTCATCTACAGATGGACAGAATGTATGAAAACAAATGATTCCCTTTGTTGCTATTCATTTAGATCAGCAAGTCCCTGAATGAAAGCCCACTGAAGTCAATGGAAACACTAACTGGCTTCAGTGGACTTTGGACCAGGCTTGAAGTCAGTAAAGAATAATATAAAGACTATACCGCTTGGTGGACTTAAACCAGACAGCACGAGTCGCTCTATGTACTCCTATGCAAGTCTATGAGAATAAAGATGACTGAATGAGTAAATTTTCCCTGTGCACACAGTTAAATGTCTAAGAACAAAAAGAAGTGCTCCAACTAGGATTTCCTGATCGCTGCAGTATACTACATTAAAATTAGTTCTCACTAACCTCAGTAACACAGTTGCAATTTCATGGCATCTTCTAAGTTATATGTTGTTCATTTTGTGATTTGATATAACACTATGTTCAGATTTATAGCCATCTAATGTCATGCTGAACACTCTTCAAATTTACAGTCATTTGTTTGTATCCTGGTGTATAAAAATGATTTGCTCTTAATTACATTGATGCTTTAATTGTATATTTTTTACAGTGCTGACTGGGATTGTCAATTTGTGAAGATAATTATTGCATATGAATGTTAATTGTGTAGTAATGATCTTCTAGTATAATGGGAGCATGAGTTGTGTTCACCTTCTTGATTCTACTGTATTTAATTATTGTTAATGGGTTCTTTATTATGAGATGGTGGGCAATTCAATAAACGGCTTTCCTCTGCCATGTTCCTGCACTAAAAGACATGATTGTATAATGGTGAATAGAATTTGTAGGGACTGAATTCTACTTTCACTTATATTGGTGTAAATCCAGGGTAAATCAGTTAGATCCAGTGGGAGTACTCTGGATTTACACAAATATTTTGAGAGCAGAACTACAAGCTAGCAGGAGCATGGTAATTGCTTTTGAGGCTAGTTGCATTTTCAACAGCACTGAGTATATTAAACAGTGATCCCAGTAAAGCTCTATACTGCAAACTACCTTGACAATTAGATACTAAGGGTGAAGTCAGACAGTTGCTTGATCTGTTTCCCTCTTGCTTCCAATATCACCTCAGTCTCATCTGAATTAAACTTGAACCATGTGCTCCACTCTCACAGACAGTTATTATGGCAATTGCGTGACACTAGGGTATGTCTACACTTCAAAAAAGCTGATGACACCTAGACTCACAGCCCGGGTCAAGTGACTTGGACTAGCGGGGCTTGGGCTGTGAGACAAAAAATAGAATTGTAGACATTTGGGCTCAGCCCTAGGCTCTGAGACCCTCCCACCTCACAGGGTTTAACATCTTCAGTATCGTAGAACACACACATAGCAACAAAAGCAATTATCCCATTCTGCTAACTTGTGGTTCTGCTCTCAGGACACTTGTGTAAATCCAGAGTAACCCAATTGTAGCTAACTGGTAGCGTCTGCTCTTAAGATGATGTAAAACTTGATGGAACCGCACGTTGGGGGCACTGGAGCCTGTGGCATGTTATGATCACTGAGGCCTCATATGTATTAAAAGGTGAGGAGAATTAATTCACCATTGAAGTCTCTACATGTGCGAGATCTTGAGGAAAAGGATCCCTTGCCCATCCATCATGACTGTCACAATCCACCTGAGGGGAATGATTCCAGGGAGCTTAGTGTTACACTGTCCACTCTTGGTATGTCACTTATTCTGGTCTGCAGCACCTATAATCAACTGCGTCAAAGTTGCTGGGAAATCCAATAGCATGAGCCCTGATGATTGACCTCTCTCTCCATGGCCACAAGGAGCTCATTCATGAAAGCTCTCAAGCCACCTCCATGTCAAGTCCAAAGTCTTAAGCCTGATTAGGAAGGATGTAAAATGTTGGCAGAGGTCAAGCATTGATCACTATCTTCTCAGCAATTTTGCCCAGATAAAGGATATTAGAGACTGGAGAGTGATGGTAAGACAGTTGGCAGCAAATTCTGGTTGGAGAATGACGCCATTTTTCTGGGTGGTCAGTCGATTGCTTTCTCTGAAGGAAGCTCTGTTGATCTCCATCAGTAGTAGGCCCAATATATACTTTATTGGCTTCCACCATCCATAAGAGGTAGGTATCTCTTTCCCCATATGAACTCAAATAGCTTGGCAGGAAGACCCAACTCACAGTTTTATTAGTAAAGCTAATAAGAAGTCCTCAGTAGAAGGACTTGTATTTTTTTCCCAGTAGGATAGTGCTCTTTTATTCCAAGAAAAGAAACATTACATCAACCAGGCTGAGAATTTCATTATGATTTAGTTCAAAATCTAAGTCTCATACATACATATATAGATATTTTATCACAAACAGGAACTTAAATAGCCCACATAAATCTTTTCCAAAGTAATAATAATGGCTTTAATTGCAATGTGGTAAATAACAAATTAAGATTTTCATTCACCAGTCTATTTGTCTTTAAAGGTGGCATGAAATATAATTTAAGTTGTTCACAATAACATATCTTAATTGATAGACCTCTTCCTTGTATTTTGTACCAGAAAATTAATGTTTGTATTTAATATCATGTTGTCATTATCTTGTTTCCTCTGCAGTAAAAGAAGCTGTCTGCTTTATGCAGGTGCAGAGGACCAGCTGGATACACAATTCCCCTCCTTCATCTCCCTCTCCACTCCCCCAGCCCACAATGATCACTAGTTATTATGCATAATTAGATGGTGGCATATATTAGACTTTATTATACTGCACAATTGTTTTTTTTTAACAAAGTTAGGAATTTGCATCTCAATTAAATAAAACTGTTAGATGTATTTTATTTACATTGTGGAAAAAACCTCGTCTTTTTCCTGGAATGAAATATTTGTTTTCAGTGAGGTTAACTTATCTGATGTAGAATATGAAAACATAATTAATTAAGTGCAAGGAAAACATATTGTTACTTGTACTTTGCTGTTCGTAATCAACTGGGTAACTGGTAACCTAGAAACTAGACCGATCAGATACTAGCCACCTGAAGACTTTGGAGATGGGTTTGTTGCTCAGCAGGCATTTTAACACATGCAGTTAAAAACAGGTGTACCATAGGTAGCGCTGCTAACTAGTACAACTGTGGACAGAAACCAAACATCTTACAAAGTACACATAGCACTATTTGTCAATAAAGTCACAGGGCACAAAACCACTGGTATGTTCATTCTAAAGTCCAAATTATTCAGAACTTCACCGCTATTTTCAGAGAACAAGACATACAACGCGATCTTTAGAGTAGGTTTCAGGTTTTTCCAATCGTCCAGGACCTCCCTCGATGACCACGAGTTTTCAAAGATAATGGCCAATGGCTCTGCAATAACATCAGCCTACTCCCTCAGTACCTCGGACGCATTGCATCCGGCCCCAGGGACTTGTGCATGTCTAGTTTTTCTAAATAGTCCTTAACCTGTTGTTTCACCACTGAGTGCTGCTCACCTCCTCCCCATACTGTGCTGCCCAGTGCAGTAGTCTGGCAGCTGACCTTGTCTGTGGAGACCAAGGCAAAAAAAAGAATTGAGTAGTTCAGCTTTTTGCACATCATCTGTCATTAGGTTGCCTCCCCCATTCAGTAAGCATCCCACACTTTACCTCACCCTCTTCTTGTTGCTAACATACCTGTAAAAACCTTTTTTGTTACCCTTCATATCTCTTGCTAGCTGCAACTCCAATTGTGCTTTGGCCTTCCTGATTACACCCCTGCATGCTCTAGCAATATTTTTATATTTCTCCCTACTCATCTATCCAAGTTTCCACGTTTTGTAAACTTCCTTTTTATGTTTAAGTTCACCAAAGATTTCTCTGTTAAGCAAAGCTCGTTGCCTGCCATATTTGTTATTCTTTCTGCACATCAGGATGGTTTGTTCCTGTGCCCTCAATAAGGTTTCTTTAAAATACAGCCAGCTCTCCTGGACTCCTTTCCCCCTCATATTAGCCTTCTAGGGGATCCTGCCCATCAGTTACCTGAGGGAGTCTAAGTCTGCTTTTCTGAAGTCCACGGTATGTATTCTGCTGCTCTCCTTTCTTCCTTTTGTCAGGATCCTGAACTCAACCATCTCATGGTCACTGCTGCCCAGGTTGCCACCCACCTCTACTTCCCCTACCAATTCTTCCCTGTTCTTGAGCTGCAGGTCAAGAGGAGCACGGCCCCTAGTTGGTTCCTACAGCACTTGCAGCAGGAGAGACCCAGTCATATTGTTAGTGAGTAATATGTTTAAAATCATAAATACAGTATTTATGTTCAGTTTGTATGTATGCTCAGTTTCACTAGCATGTAAAGGCTCTTTTAGGTCTATTAAAATATTTTAAAATGACCTTTATAGCCTTCCTATCATTGCAGCAGAACAGTGACACTGCGATGAGGGAGCACAAAATAAAAAACAACTTTATCACACAAGACACATATGCAAATTTAGTCCTGAGCTAGCATATATCCAAATATGAAAACTGGGGCATTGCATTATTTGTATAAAAGCTCCATGTTCCTGGATCTTCAGCTTTGACACATCACAAAGCCAATCCTTTGTAGTATATATTTCAATATTCTACCCACAAACTGTACAAGAAGCATGCTTGAGACTCTAGATTTCTTTAAACCCTTATGAAGACAAAATGATGAAGGAAGGACTGTGACATCATGGCCATTGTGTCAGTACAGGTTTCAGAGTAGCAGCCGTGTTAGTCTGTATTCGCAAAAAGAAAAGGAGTACTTGTGGCACCTTAGCGACTAACGAATTTATTTGAGCATAAGCTTTCGTGAGCTACAGCTTCACTTCATCGAAGTGAGCTGTAGCTCACGAAAGCTCATGCTCAAATAAATTTGTTAGTCGCTAAGGTGCCACAAGTACTCCTTTTCTTTTTGCGTCAGCACAGTGGCTTTTCCAAATTTGAAGTCCTTTGAAAAATTTAAAGATCCAAAAATAATATCATATTAAGTAGGCATGAAAGGGTAAAGCAAGGAAGATCTGAAGCTGGTTTTATTACAGTGGTAGAGCTAAGGTTGTTTGGATGATCAAATTATGCATTTTCTGATTTTTACCTTTTGTGATTTCTTTTAAATTGAGCCTTTATTTTGAATACTTTGGGTTTCTAAATATTGTTTTATTATGAACTCTCCTTTTTGCCCTTAAGTTACTGATATAAATTCTCATCTTTAACTCCACCCTAAAGTTTTTTCTTTGTCTGATAAATAAAAATGGGATTGTGAGTGCAGTAGCACAAAGAAACTACATGTCAGCCTAACAGAGTGGAGCACAGGCTCTGGAGGAGAAGGTGAGTATGGCATATTCATATACATTTAATTTAGTTTAATAAAGTTAAGGTTAGATGTATATGGACACAACATTTCATACTAATGAGATCAGTTCAAGAAATTATACCCATGATTGTCACTTTGGAATGATATAATTTCTATTTTTGAGACAATCTGTTTGCTCTAAAGAAAGTTAAGTTAAAAATAAAGACTCTCAAAAAGGAATCTGATTCCAAACATTTTATTGCAATTTATAGGCTCAGAGACTTTACAGAATGATGCATTCTGGCCTATTTTAGTAAAGCAGAAAGTGCTAGGAGGATTTCAGAGAGGGGCTAAAGAATTTATATTAAAAAAATGTTAAAATTTATTTCTGTATTGAGTGATTCCCATCTGTCTTCGTTAAAGGGGGAATACAGAACAAATCTGGGATTAGCTCAGGGTTCATATAATTCTACCTACAAGAGACAATATTTTTATCATGTCATCAGTTTAAAAATAAATTTAAACTTTGGTACTGGCCAAATGCCATTACCATGAACTTATCTAACTGAGAACAGGAAGCCATATAACAAAAGCCACCAGCACATCTGTCACTAATTTGGAATCCTTGTTGGTATTGATAGTGTCCATCAAACAGACCAGTGACTGAATGGGCCATTGAGATTGAATTATCCACTCACCTCGAGAACTGAAAGAAAATTGTTTTAGAGAATTTAACAGGTAGCAGGGATGCCAGACTGAGATCTATAAATTAGTAGTAGTAGTGGAAGTATTACAAGAGAATCTAGAGGCTCAAACTGAGATTGGAGCCCAACTGTGTCAAAGGCTGTCCATGCACATAGGCCTGGTCTACTCTTAACATTGAGATTGACATAACTATGTCACTAAAGTCACACCCTTGAGTACTGTATATATGCTGACCTGTTGATCATTGTAGACATGGTTAGGTCAATGGAAAAATCCTTCTGTCAACCTAGCTACCACCACTTGGGGAGGTGTAATGACCCACAGCAATAGCTACAGCACCATAACTGTGTCACTGTAGTGTAGACAAGCCATGGGAGACAATTCCCACCCCAATGAGCTTGAAATAGGCAAGACAGACAAAGGGTGGGTAAGAGGGAATTTGCTATTCCTTTTTTTCAGGTGGAGAACAATGAAATTAAGTGACTTTCCTAGCGTCACATAGGAAGTGTATGCCAAGAACAGAGCCCAGAACTCCTGAGTTCTAGTGCAGTGCCTTAACCATGAGAACATCCTTCCTCTCTACTATTATAGCTTTTTTAATGTACTCTTCATACAGCACCCAAAATTGTGCAAACCTCTGATCAAAATCAAAGGTAGCATGAATGCAAGAAAGAATGCATCCAGCAAGTTAAAGAAGTATGGGCGGGATGAATGGACTATAAGGTAGACAGAAAGCTGTCTAGATCATCGGGCTCAACAGGTAGTGATCAATGGCTCCGTGTCTAGTTGGCAGCCGGTATCAAGCAGAGTGACCCAAGGGTCGGTCCTGGGGCTGGTTTTGTTCAGTATCTTTATTAATGATCTGGAAGATGGCGTGGATTGCACCCTCAGCAAGTTTGCAGATGACACTAAGCTGGGAAGAGATGTAGATACGCTGGAGGGTAGGGATAGGATACAGAGGGACCTAGACAAATTAGAGGATTGGGCCAAAAGAAATCTGATGAGGTTCAAGGACAAGTGCAGAGTCCTGCATTTAGGAACGAAGAATCTCATGCTCTGCTACCGATTAGGGACCGAATGACTTGGCAGCAGTTCTGCAGAAAAGGACATAGGGGTTATGGTGGACGAGAAGCTGGATATGAGTCAACAGTGTGCCCTTGTTGCCAAGAAGGCTAACGGCATTTTGGGCTGTATAAGTAGGAGCATTGCCAGCAGATCGAGGGATGTAATCATTCCCTTCTATTCGGCATTGGTGAGGCCTCCTCTGGAGTACTGTGTCCAGTTTTGGGCCCCACACTACAAGAAGGATGTGGAAAAATTGGAAAGAGCCCAGTGGAGGGCAACAAAAATGATTAGGGGGCTGGAGCACATGACTTATGAGGAGAGGCTGAGGGAACTGGGATTATTTAGTCTGCAGAAGAGAAGAATGAGGGGGGATTTGATAGCTGCTTTCAACTACCTGAAAGGGGGTTCCAAACAGGATGGATCTAGACTGTTCTCAGTGGTACCAGATGATAGAACAAGGAGTAATAATCTCAAGTTGCAGCGGGGGAGGTTTAGGTTGGATATTAGGAAAAACTTGTCCAGTAGGAGGGTGGTGAAGCACTGATGTGGGTTACCTAGGGAGGTGGTAGAATCTCCTTCCTTAAAGGTTTTTAAGGTCAGGCTTGACAAAGCCCTGGATGGGATGATTTAGTTGGGGATTAGGTCCAGCTTTGAGCAGGGGGTTGGACTAGATGACCTGCTGAGGTCCCTTCCAATCCTGATATTCTATGATTCTATGAAAAAGGAGTTACAGGTATAAAGTATAGGGAACATTTGACTCCAGGCAATTGGAGGTACTGGCATGGGAGGGAAAGAACTGGGTAGTATTTAACAATCATTGAGCAACTGGAGTTTCATAGCAGTATCTCAGTGACATACAGTGCACAGAGTCCAACACTTGATTGGTTATAAAAATCACTAACCAACAAGGCTGTGCTGCTCAAGGACGTGGCATTCATCAAGGTAACCTTTAATTGTTGAAGAAGAAAGAAGTGGTTCACTTTGGAATCAGCATCTGGTTTAGACAAAGAAATTCGCCTTCGATTCACAAGGTTAGCATCTTTCTGGGAAGTTAATTAACAATGCGCTCATTATACAAAGGCACAAAATAATTAGAAGCGTGGGGGAGGGATCAGCAGGCTTTGCCATACTCTGAACAGTGAACGATGTCATCCTTCTGTAAACTAACTGCCTGCTCTCCGGGTGATCAAGGGATGAAGCCTGCAGAAAAGGTCAGGGGATTAACAGGTGTTTAAGAGAGTATAGCTAAACTGAAGTGGCAGCTGCCATGGCAACAAGGAAAGATACAAAAAGTACATTATTAAATAATAAAATATGTCTCTAACTCACGGTCATTCCCAGGCTTGGGACTCAGGGACATACAATTTGCCCAAGCAAATCAGACCAGCAGTGACCAAATTCCCAGAGCTGCAGATGAAGTGGGGAAATGAACATAATGAATCTATGTGCAATGCTGTCACTGTCTCATACAAATTAGTGGATGTCAGGCAGGGTTAACTGGAGAAGTAGTGATTTTGGTCCACTCAGACACCACCATCCCTTGCTCTTAATCAATGTTCCCTGTAGTATATTTCTTCTGTATGTGTACTGTCAGACTGAATGAGTGCAAGTTTAATACTGATCACTGCAGTCTCTTCATCTTCCTCCCAATCACAATCCTCCCTCTCGCTTTATTCACTCTACTCATTCATTCTCTCCCACTGTCTCCTGCAAATTCTATCTAATTGTCCTCAGTCAGTTTCTCTCCTCTCTTATGGCCACTCCATTTGCCTAATTTCTCTCTCACCTCATTTTCCTCCTAATTCTCACCTCAGTTTTCACTTCTTCCTGATCTAAGGCTTTGGCTACACTTGCACGTTGTACCGCAATAAAGCCTTCCATAGCGCTCTACCTTACTCCCCGTCCACACTGGCAAGGCACATAGAGCGCTCTGACTCCCTGGCTGGAGCGCTCCTGGTACTCCACCTCCTCGAGAGGATTAACAGCTGTTGCGCATTGGCTGAGACGCTCCAGCCCCAGTGTAAACGGGGAGTAACGTTATTACGCACTGATTGACCTCCAGAAACTCCCCATAATCCTTTTAACTGAAGCGTCCTCTCTTGTTTTGTTGTGAACTCCGAATGCCGAAGTGCCATTTCAAAGCCCCGGGGGCTACTTCTCAAAAAAACAAACACAGCTACTGTTTGCTTTGAATGAGTGAGAGGCAGGCAGGGGGCTCCGTTGGGAGTGCCGACAGCTAATGTTTGCTTGAAGAGAGAGGCGGCGCTGGAGGGGGTTGGGAGTCCATTTTGGCAAGCGGCTGCTTATCTCGTCTATGAGAAAAAAAGAAACAGCTGCCATTTGCTTTCAGTGAGTGAGAGAGAGGCAGGGGAGGGAGAGGGGTCTGTACTTACAAGAGAGCGTGCTGACACACTCTCAGCACCCCCAAAACCCCACTCTCTCTCCCCCCACACTCCCTGTCACACTCCACCCCACCCCATTTGAAAAGCATTTTGCAGACACTTGAATGCTGGGATAGCTGCCCATAATGCACCGCTCCCAATGCCGCTGCAAATGTGGCTACGGCAGTGCGCTGTCAGCGTGGACAGACGGCAGCTTCCCCTACTCAGCTGTACGAAGGCGTGTTTAACTCACAGCACTGTACATCTGTAAGTGTAGCCAAGGCCTCATTCTACCTTGCTGTTTCTCTCCTTTCTCTCCTCTGTCATTATCCTCGGGCTCCCTGTCTCCCACTCTCACTCCTCTGACCTCAATCTCTCTCACTCTCTCTCCTCATGCACACGCTCTTCTCTTCTCCCAAAATTCACATGCTACGTCATTTTCTCCAGTTTCACCACTTCCACTGGTGTCTGCTTGGAGAAGGTGGTCTGCACATGATCTATCCCTTTCCAGGATTAAAGGGGTGAAGGGACCATAACTTCCCCAGGCCTGAGGAAGGAGCCACTGAGGGAGATCTTCATTAGCCCCATCTCTGATGGAACATAATGGCCCATGTATTCCTGAAATCATTATTATTTAGTTATTTATACTACAATATCATAGAGAGTTCAACTGTTTCTTTTGCAATAAGTGATGCAGCAAGTAGGGAAAGCTGTAGGTGAAGATCTTTTCTGAGCAGGCAATGAGGCCAGAATTATATACTGAGAAGCCTGTGTTTATTTCATAGCAGCCTAACCCCAGCTTGCATTGCAGAGCCCCTGATGTCCCACAAAACTAGGTTCTTCCTGAAACCTGAAGCTCTTTCTCCAGTTCCATACTATATCGATCAGGTGGGAGTTCCACTGTGGTAGGCACAATACAAATATATAGTAAACAACAGCCCCTACCCCCAAAGAGCTTACAATCTTAAAAACATGCTTTGCTCAAAGAAATATATAGCTATAAAAGCCCCCACATTTAAGCTTTTATCGACATTGTCCTTAGGTGCACTACACATAGAACTACAAAACTGACTCTAGATTAATGAATTTTGGGTCAGATGGCAATCTCAAAGACAAGGATATAAATTTCAGATAACTCCATGAAATCAATGACATTACTCTGCATTTACAACCAAAATCTGAATGTGGCCCTATTATTGGTGCAAACAAGCTGTTTGTTTCTGTTAACCTTGCAAATATAGCTAATGCGATGACCATTCTTTATTACCTATTTTAATAATATCACTGATGGTTACTTTGGGTATTATTTTGTAGCCACATAGTGAAAATTATGGTTCTGAAATTAGTCCCTAAAAGCAAAGCTTTTCTATTTCAGTGGGATAATTTCCTATAGCGTACACCTACATAATAAAATGTATTACAATATAAGTAACCTCTTGTCATAAATATAAAGGGAAGGGTAAACACCTTTAAAATCCCTCCTGGCCAGATGAAAAACCCTTTCACCTGTAAAGGGTTAAGAAGCTAGGATAACCTCGCTGGCACCTGACCACAAAGACCAATGAGGAGACAAGATACTTTCAAAGCTGGAGCGGGGGAGAAACAAAGGGTCTGGGTCTGTCTGTGTGATGCTTTTGCCAGGAACAGAACAGGAATGGAGTCTTAGAACTTAGTAAGTAATCTAGCTAGATATGCCTTAGATTCTGTTTGTTTAAATGGCTGAGAAAATAAGCTGTGCTGAAGGGAATGGATATTCCTGTTTTTGTGTCTTTTTGTAACTTAAGGTTTTGCCTAGAGGGATTCTCTGTGTTTTGAATCTAATTACCCTGTAAGGTATTTACCATCCTGATTTTACAGAGGTGATTCTTTTTTACTTTTTCTTCTATTAAAATTCTTCTTTTAAGAAACTGAATGCTTTTTTCATTGTTCTTAAGATCCAAGGGTTTGGGTCTGTGGTCACCTATGCAAATTGGTGAGGATTTTTATCAAACCTTCCCCAGGAAAAAGGGGGTAAGATTTGGGAGGATTTGGGGGTGAAAGACGTTTCCAAACAAACTCTTTCCTCATAATAATAATACCCTTGTTAGACGTTTGGTGGTGGCAGCGAAAGTCCAAGGGCAAAGGGTAAAATAGTTTGTACCTTGGGGAAGTTTTAACCTAAGCTAGTAAAAGTAAGCTTAGGAGGTTTTCATGCAGGTCCCCACATCTGTACCCTACTGTTCAGAGTGGGGAAGGAACCCTGTCACCTCTATGTAGTAATGACAAAGATTACATTTTGTAAATTCTCATGTTTTTCAAATGTGAATGACTTTAATGTTCAAAATGACCTGGAACAGGTTCTCTGGTAGTACAAAGTGTCACAGTTCAGGACAACTGTGCCCATATTTCCCCTTAGTGACCCAGCAAGGACACCCACTCTCAGGTTTCCACCCCCAGCCATTGTGTTTCTGGGTGGAGATCCATGTCTTGCTCCCATGCAGGCAGGATTTTTCCAAGCTGTATAGTTCCCTGCCTTCACTTTGTTAGTCCCAGCACAGACACGTTGCCCAAGGACACTTGCTTGCTTTCTCTTCAATGACAGTTAACAGGTGTAATTGCTACAGTTATCAGTAGCACACAGTTCTTTCTATCCAAGTCTAATTTTATTCTTAAGATAAAACCATTACAGAACAAAACATTACAAACGAATAAAAGAATCCTACATGAATACTAAAAAGCTTACAAGAATTAACACCAACCCTAACATGGATTCTGGCAGGCTCAGTCCTTCCAACTCTACCCTAAGGATTGGGACCATCTGTGGACTGGGCTCCTGTCCATTTGCTGGATCAGGAAGAAGGCCATGAGCCAATTTATAACCAAGCTATTTATCTATAAATGCTTGCTTTGTCTGCTGCTCCCTGGAGAATCCAATTTGCACCTGTAATATATGCACCTCTCTGGGAAGGGTATCTTCCCTGGGGATGTCACAACCTGAATGAACTTTCCTAATCACCCCCTGCTGTTCTCCTATTTACCCTTCCCATGGAAATACATCCAATTCCTCAATAACATACACAATCACATTTTTAATACAATGGACCCCAAAGGTATTAACCTTAATATGATGAAGTTTAACTTATTTCAATAAAGTCCATTCAGGATGTTGCAGGAAACCATCAGTCTGTCACACAAAGCAAACACAGATTGGCTGTAAACACTTAGTTGGGGATACCCCCAATGCTGGGGAGTCCCTAGTTGGCATAGAACTGACTGAACTGGCTCCTCCATTCTCCTCCCTGCAACTCTGAAGGCAGGGAGTGAAAATGCCAGAGCACAATGAAGTCTGGCAGTCCCTAGTTGAAGAAGTCTTTTTGGAACCATTGTCAGCTGGTACATGTTGGAGCAGCCTGCATGCTGGGATGCCCAGAGAATCAGGGAGCCAATACCAGTTTCCTGACAACCCAGTCCCCCTTTCTACTGGGGCTAGTGGAACTGAGAGTTGTATTTGAACATGTGACAGAGAAGTTAAAAGTTTGCAACAATAAGCCCCTGGCCATCACTAAAACAATTTTCTGAGGCTATGTCTACACTACCACTTGTGTTGGTATAACTTACACCACTCAGGGGTGTGAAAAAGCCATTCCCCTGAGTGACATAAATTACAGCAACCTAAGTGCCCGTGTGGACAGCACTATGTTGGCAGGAGAGCTTCTCCCGCTGGCATAGCTACCGCCACTCATTGGGGTATATTAATTAAGTCAATGGGAGAGTTCTCTTCCATCGCTTAGAGTGGGTAGCTACACTAGCAGCACTTGTAAGCTCTCTAGTGTAGCCATAGCCTGAGATTGTGTCCATGTGAGCATTTCTCTTAATTGCTCATTTACCGATACTTCAGTATTAACTCTAATAGTCCAACCAAGCCATTTTAAGTATTTAACACCTTTTCTAAAGTCATTACCAAAGATTATGGTACATGTCTCTGCCCTCCTCCATTATAAGGATCATCTACTGGATTACATTTCAGTCTTTAGCATCTTGTTCTACCATATAATCTAACCATTTCCTTTTGTTTCTTTGGGCCTGATTTTCCAATCCTTATTCACATTGACCACTTGTCTACATAGTGTTACAGGGTCGGGCCAGATGGCTACAGGAGAGT
This sequence comes from Chelonia mydas, assembly GCF_015237465.2. Lineage (NCBI taxonomy): Eukaryota > Metazoa > Chordata > Testudines > Cheloniidae > Chelonia > Chelonia mydas. The sequence continues at coordinate 110,147,917 of NC_057852.1, forward strand.
GATCGAAGGCAGATATATTAGCCCCAGATTAAGTAGGTCGCTTTTCCCTGGGTAAGGTAACAGGGGCTGTTCCAGAACAATCAGGAACTTGCTGGCACCAGTTACGGCAGGCAGGCTAATTAGGACACCTGGAGCCAAAGAAGAAGCTGCTAGAATCAATTAAGACAGGCAGGCTAATCAGGGCACCTGGTTTAAAAAGGACCTCACGTCAGTCAGCGTGGGGCATGCAAGGAGCTGAGACTGAGAGGGAATGCTGCTGGAGGACTGAGGAGTACAAATCTATCTGGAATCAGGAGGGGGGTCCTGTGGTGAGGATACAGAAGGTGTTGAGAGGAGGCCATGGGGAAGTTGCCCAGGGATTTGTAGCTATCACACAGGTGTTACACGAAACACTGTGAACAGCTGTGATCTACAGGGCCCTGGGCTAGAACCTGGAGTAGAGGGCAGGCCCGGGTTCCCCCCATCCTCCTCAACTCCCTGTTGGATACAGGAGGAGTTGACCTGGACTGTGGGTCCTACCAGAGGGGAAGGTCCCCGGCCTGTCCCCCGACCCACTAGGTGGGTCAGCAGAGACTGTGGGGATTGTTCTCCTTCCTTTTCTCCATGCTGACCAGTGATGAGGTTAGCTGAGTAAACAGCAGATTTGAGCCACAAGCAAAAGTGGCCAAACTGAGTGCTGTCATGAATCTCTGAGGCGAGCAAATCCGCCAAAAAGCGCAGGACCCACCAAGGCAGAGGAGAAACTTTGTCACAATAGGGATACTCAGGGTATGTCTATACTTAAAACACTGAGCAGCACAGCTGTAGCAGTATATTATAAACACTCACTACAGCAACAGGAGGGGTTCTCCTGTCACTGTAGTTAATCCACCTCCCCAAAAGATGACAGCTAGATCAACAGAAGAATTCTTCCATTGACTTAACACTGTCTACACTGGTGGTTAGGTTGGCATAGCTATGTCTCTCAGGAGTGTGGATTTTTCTCAACACCGAGAGGCATAACTATGCCAATGTAAGTTTTCAGCATAGTCCAGCCGTCAGGAAAGTTAATATGAATTGACTAAAGGTATGAGTTTAAAGTGGATTAGTTAAACTGCATTAAGCCCCTTTGTGGACACACTCATTCAGAACTAAAGTGGCCTTAATTCGGTTTGGCTGTAATTTTGTGAATCAAGATAAACCGAATTAACGCCACTTTAATTCTGAATGAGAGCCTCGACATGGAGGTTTAGTACAGGTTAATTAATCCACTTTAAATTCACACCGTTAGTTAATTTGAATTAGCTTTCCTGAATATCCCCATGTAGACAAGCCCTGATTAGTACATACTCAGTAAAATAGTCCCATTGGATTCAACTATTCAGCATGAGTAAGGATTGCAGAATTATGCCTTTTTTAGTACCATGTTCTTTTATATGTCACAGCAGCAGGCTCTACAGATCAGAATACTGTCTGCAGTTAGTTTAATTTTTGGATTATTGTGGCATACTATATTAATGCCTACAGTGCCATCAAATGAAAACATTGGAACCCCTTCTGTAAAATTAATGTGATCCTGCAGTGTGTTGTATGGCCATATTTTCTATAGTTCTATTCTCATAGAGCCCATATTGTGTTTGATTTGGTGTTGGAAGGTCCCTATTAACCGTAGAAGTAATTGATCTGGGGAGGTGGCTGGTTTGTTTTTGTTTGTGGAGGGTGTTAAATGTTCAGGCTTTATACAACTACTGCACTATTATTTCAAAACTGAGGATTCTGTCCTTGAGCTCAGCCCAAGGGTTGAAACATCCATTTATTTATTATTGATGGAAAAGAGATTAGTCACTGACATAACACTTTTCCCGACTAATCTGAAAAAAACCTCAGGAACAGTTGAACAAAGAGCTTCTGGTTGCATATATGGTTGCATGGTTGCCTGACTTATTTCATGGGTGAATACTATATGGTTCACCAGGGAATAACTACCCCTTGCTTTAGGAAGTCTGGACATTCCAGAAGTCTCTGAAGAGATCACCTTCAGCACACTTATCTTTAATTCTCTTCCCAGGTACCTGAAGTAATTTCATTTATATAGAATTTTTGATTGTATTGTGTTGCTTTTTCCCCTATAATTAGTAGGATGATTGAAGATTATCAGTTTCCTTACTGTGAAATCAATTATCTTGGCACACAAGACATAAGATAAATCCTGGTTTCTTTATCTGGGCTGCCAATGTCTTGGCCCAGGTTCCTCATATGAGAGCACAAGTCATCTTTCCTTCTGATAATTTCTTTTCATTGCTCAATGCATGGACATTTGTTGTGCTGCTAAAGTTCTTCCCATCATCTCCTCTCTCTTCTCAAGAGCAACATCCAGAGGCATGATGGTTAAATGTCCATACTGGAGTTCCCCCAAATCATTCTCAACAATCCAGTTCTTTATAGCATATTAAGCAAGATGGAATCAAGGACATTGTTAAAGAGAACAATGTAGAATGAAATATATGGGGCAGTCACTGAAAACAGCAAATTTGAATGTGAATTTTAAAAAACCCTTTAAGATTACATGCATTTAAAGCTATTGTATTAAGGTTTCATTTTAAACAAATGATTTTTTAAATCTATTGGCATGCATTTAGAGTCAAAAATAATCTGCCATGTGTGCTCAACAGTTCCTTGTGTATGTAGTTTTCCCTTTATTTCCTCCCCCATGCACGCACACACACAGACACACACTTTTTGTTCTTTTTCATTTCCCAAGCCTTGTAGCAGATTGTACGCACAGTAGTTTGGATAAGATTACGTTAAAAAGCAATTGCAAACTGACACCTTAAAAATAGGAACACTGCCAACTTATCCACAATTAATATAATCAAGCGTTCATGAAAAACTTTTTTTTAAATTAACAAAAGAATCAAATTACATTCCAGTTATTTTACCTGTAAATATTTGTGTAGGATTAACTATTGAGTTTCACATAGCAAAATTTACTAAGGGCTAATTCCTGCAAATTTTACTCATGTGAGTAGTCCCACTAAACACAATGAAGCTACTTATATAAAAACAAATTATTCATGTGAAAAAGATTCATGGAAAAGTTTTCAGGCCCCACAACTGTATTGAAGTTGCTAACTATCCAGAGCTCTCAATCCTACATTTACTGAAGCAAATAGTTCCATTGACTTCAGTGGGAATAATGCTGTAAATAGAAGTAGTAGAATCAGACCCCAAAAGCTTCTCCAATACTTGAACTCACTACTATACCAGTGCATAAAGATCCTGCATGCTTTATTTATAGTTTTATTTATATATAGTCAGCAATAGCTAGCCATATAAACCTGGAATGAGCAGCTAGTAATGCCAGTGTTCTACTCCCAGCTGTCATTGACTTGCTGTGTGGCCACAGACCAGTCTGACCTTGCTTTCATTGAAGCCAGTGGAATTTTTGCCACGGAATACAATGGAAGTACGATCAGGGATCTTATCTCTCTGTGTCTCAGTTTCCACATCTGTAAAAAGGGAGTAACAACACTTACTAGCAATAGGAAAACACAGCACGAATTTTTCTGTGAATATTGGTTTGTATTTTGCTTCAACTGCATTTTAACCCCTTTTGGTTCTGCTTTTGACAAATGTTCATGATTTTGGATCTTACTAATATGAATCCTCAAGAAAAATCAATTTGAAATTTGCACATTCAAATATTTGTGGAAGACAAATTTAAAAATTCCTCTTCCATGAACATTCCCCCCCAGAAACTGATTTCCAACCAGGAAACAGAAGTAATACAATGTGAGCTATATGACCAATCATGTGACTAAGCAACACAGCTCAACTTTCGAGCAGCAAGCCATAAAGTGATTTTTTCATGAATTTTAATGACAGAAAAATTGTGAACAAACACTTGAAAGACATATCCTGCTCAGATATTTCAAACTGAAGAGGCATTTTCCACCTACACCAAATCAAGTTTTTGTGACAACAACAAACAAAGATGGGATCAGTCCTAGCCTTAAGAAAGTAAAAGCAATCTGAGAATTGAATGCACCAACTAATGTACCAGAACTGAGATGCATACTGGGGATGGTAGGTCACCTTGGTCGATACCTACATGACTTTTCTACAATGACAAAACCACTGCATCCGATGAAGTGAGCTGTAGGTCACGGAAGCTTATGCTCAAATAAATTTGTTAGTCTCTAAGGTGCCACAAGTACTCCTTTTCTTTTTGCGAATACAGACTAACACAGCTGCTACTCTGAAACTGAATGAACGGTTGTTAATACATCTTGGCTACAGAGGACAAATCAAGAAATTGCCTTCAACAAGTTAAAAGGAATTATCTCAGTAGCTCCAGTTCTCAAGTACTATGATGTGAATAAACACACAATCTTTAGCATGGGTGCAAGCAGTTATGGTCTAGGGGATATTGTTGCAACAACATAGAACTGAGTGGAAGCTAGTTGCATTTTGCTCTCTCACATTCAGAGAAGCAGAAAAATCTAAAGGACACTAAGGAAGTAACAAGAGACAACTTTGCGGTACATGGGCAATTAAGCAAATCAAATGGACTCACAATTAAAGGCAATTGTGTCACAATTCATAAAATCATAGACTTTAAGGTCAGAAGGGACCCTTATGACGTCTAGTCTGACCTCCTGCACAATGCAGGCAACAGAATCTCACCCACCCACTCCTGTAACAAACCTCTCACCTATGTCTGAGCTATTCAAGTCCTCAAATTGTGGTTTAAAGACTTTGAGGTGCAGAGAATCCTCCAGCAAGTGACCCAGGCCCCACGCTGCAGAGGAAGGCGAAAAAACCCCAGGGCCTCTGCCAATCTGCCCTGGAGGAAAATTCCTTCCCAACCCAAAATATGGCTATCAGCTAAACCCTGAGCATGTGGGCAAGACTCACCAGCCAGACACCCAGGAAAGAATTCTCTGTAGTAACTCAGATCCCACCCCATCTAACATCCCAACACAGGCCATTGGGCATATCTACCGCTAATAGTTGAAGATCAATTAATTGCCAAAATTAGGCTATCGCATCATATCATACCTTCCATAAACTTATCAAGCTTAGTCTTGAAGCCAGATATGTCTTTTGCCCCCACTTCTTCCCTTGGAAGGCTGTTCCAGAACTTCACTCCTCTGATGGTTAGAAACCTTTGTCTAATTTCAAGTCTAAACTTCCTGATGGCCAGTTTATATCCATTTGTTCTTGTGTCCACATTGGTACTGAGCTTAAATAATTCTTCTCCCTCCATGGTATTTATCCCTCTGATATATTTATAGACAGCAATCATATCTCCCCTCAACCTTCTTTTAGTTAGGCTAAACAAGCCAAGCTCCTTGAGTCTCCTTTCATAAGACAGGTTTTCCATTCCTCGGATCATCCTAGTAGCCCTTCTCTGTATCTGTTCCAGTTTGAATTCATCTTTCTTAAACATGGGAGACCAGAACTGCACACAATATTCCAGAAGAGGTCTCACCAGTGCCTTGTATAATGGTGCTAACACCTCCTTACCTCTCCTGGAAATACCTTGCCTGATGCATCCCAAGACCGCATTAGCTTTTTTCACGGCCATATCACATTGGCGGCTCATAGTCATTCTGTGATCAACCAATACTCCGAGGTCCATCTCCTCCTCTGTTACTTCCAAGTGATGTGTCCCCAGTTTATAATAAAAAATCTTGTTATTAATCCCTAAATGCATGACCTTGCACTTTTCACTATTAAATTTCATCCTATTACTATTACTCCAGTTTACAAGGTCATCCAGATCTTCCTGTATGATATCCCGGTCCTTCTCTGTATTGGCAATACTTCCTAGCTTTGTATCATCTGCAAACTTTATTAGCACATTCCCATTTTTTGTGCCAAGGTCAGTAATAAAAAGATTAAATAGGATTGGTCCGAAACCCGATTCCTGAGGAACTCCACTAGTAACCTCCTTCCAGCCTGACAGTTCACCTTTCAGCGTGACCCATTGTAGTCTCCCCTTTAACCAGTTCCTTATCGACCTTTCAATTTTCATATTGATCCCCATCTTTTCCAATTTAGCTAATAATTCCCCATGTGGAACCGTATCAAATGCCTTACTGAAATCGAGGTAAATTAGATCCACTGCGTTTCCTTTGTCTAAAAAATCTCAAAGAAGGAGATCAGGTTGGTTTGACACAACCTACCTTTTGTAAAACCATGTTGTACTTTGTCTCCATTACCATTGACTTCAATGTCCTTAACAACTTTCTTCTTCAAAATTTTTTTCAGGACCTTGCATGCTACAGATGCCAAACTAACAGGCCTGTAGTTACCTGGATCACGTTTTTTTTTCCTTTCTTAAAAATAGGAACTATGTTAGCAATTACACAGTCATATGGTACAACCCCTTAGTTTACAGATTCATTAAAAATTTTTGTTAATGGGCTTGCAATTTCATGTGCCAGTTCCTTTAATATTCTTGGATGAAGATTATCTGGGCCCCCCGATTTAGTCCCATTAAGCTGTTCAAGTTTGGCTTCTACCTTGGATGTGGTAATATCTACCTCCATATCCTCCTTCCCATTTGTCATCCTGCCATTATCCCTAAGATCCTCATTAGCCTCATTCAAGACTGAGGCAAAGTATTTGTTTAGATATTGGGCCATGCCTAGATTATCCTTAACCTCCATTCCATCCTCAGTGTTTAGCAGTCCCATTTCTTCTTTCTTTGTTTCCTTCTTATTTGTATGGCTATAGAACCTTTTACTATTGGTTTTAATTCCCTTTGCAAGGTCCAACTCTACATGGCTTTTGGCCTTTCTCACTTTATCCCTACATGTTCTGACCTCAATAAGGTAGCTTTCCTTGCTAATCCCTCCCATCTTGCACTCCTTGTAGGCTTTCTGCTTTTTCTTAATCACCTCTCTCAGGTGCTTGCTCATCCAGCTTGGTCTACAACTCCTGCCTATGAATTCTTTCCCCTTTCTTGGGATGCAGGCTTCTGACAGTTTCTGCAACTTTGACTTGAAGTAATTCCAGGCCTCCTCCACCTTTAGATCCACAAGTTCTTCAGTCCAATCCACTTCCTTAACTAATTTCCTTAATTTTTTAACGTTAGCTCTTTTGAAATAAAAAATTCCAAATGTAACAAGAGGGGAATTCTAAGCCTCATCCATGAAGGGCATAAAGAAATTAACTAAATGCTGTGAATGGGCCAACCAATCAGTGAGGTGGTTGGGCATTAGCAAGGACATAAAGTGTCTGCGTGTGAACACTGAAGAACTAACAGACCAACACAATGCGAAGAACCTTTAATAATAACACCTGTACCAAACAAACCTTGGAAGAGTCTAGCTGCAGATGTACATGAATTCAGAGAACATCATTACCTGGTTGTAGTGGACTATTTCTCCAGGTGTATAGAAATAATTAATTTGAAAGACATAACGTCACAGTATTATCAAGAAACTGAAGTGCACTTTCGCTCATTTCAGAGTTCCAGAACAACTAGTGACAGAAACAGACCTTAATTAACTGCAGTGGAATTTGTCATTCCAAATGAAATATAATTTTGATCATATTACTAGCATTCCTTATTACCCACAAGTGAAGGGAGAGGTTGAGAGAGCTGTACAGACAGCCAAGAATATTTATAGTAGGATGATCCATTCCTTGCTCTTCTGAGCTATGGATAGCAGGTACTGGATATATTCCAGCACAACTCCTGATGGGAAGACAACCCAGAACTACTTTCCTGACTTTGGAAAAGTCTATTTCCAAAGTAGCCAAACATGAAGAGAGTAGCCAAATCAAATAATAAAGCTAAAAGACCTTATGAACTCTCTGAGTCTAGAGCTTTGGGACTGCGTTTGTCTCAAATTGGAGGGAGAAAAAAGATGGACAACTCCAGCTGTTGTAAAAAAAGAAAAAGAAAAAAATTCATTACCCAGATCATATATGATTAAATCCAACAGTGGAGGGTTCAGCAGAAACAGTCAGCATCATCAGTTTGTTCCTCAGAATGAACAATCAGCAGAGCAAACTCTAGAGGTGGCAGATGCAGAACAAGAAGAAAAGATTGAAAGATTCCTAAGTGACCAGACACAGTCATTGCAATTAATGGACAGCCAGATGACCAAGTTGTTATGCATTTGGGTCATGTAATTAGAAAATCGGTATGATTCAGAGACACTTAACCCACTGATATGTATTGAACTTCAAAGATAGCCTGATACTGTAAATTTTGTAAATGGTAGGAATGTAAAACTTACAGGGGGAGATGTGATGGAATGTAAAACTGTATTACAATGTTCAGCTCTAGGTAACAACACGTGTAACATACCTTACCTGATCTGCTAACAGCCAAGCTGGCAGTCTATTAAAGGATCATAAAGAGAACGCCTCTCTTGTATCTTCCTCTATGATGGATCGATTATAGCCATCCCATATCTGGTACAGAAGCCTGACCTGTTGGTAGAAGCCTTGCAACCTACCATTTATAAGGACTACAGGACACTTTTTGATAAGGCATAATGGTACCAAAGCTTTTAATCCACACAATGCCTGCCAATATTTTCAGCAGTTGTGTATAACTTCAAGCCAGATATCTGGGTCCCTTTTGTTTTCCCTAGTCTCTGTAGTTCTGCCCACCTCTCTTCTTTTCATATCCTTCATCTCTCTCCAGCTCTTGCTATTAGAACTAAATAATTAAATAATTACCTGGACCAATTTAGCTTTTTATTTTTTTAGTTCATAGAAGCAGATTCTATTTACCTGTTATTTGAAACTAATCAGGATTTTTCCTCCAATTTTCTCTTTACTGTAGAAATAGAACAAAGATTTCTGAGAGTGTTAGATACTTGATATTTGAAATTCCAGCCGTGTTGGTTAGTTGCACTTGGCCACAGAAACAATGTGACATTGTTTCTGATCTTGAATTGTAAGAGTGTAACACTTATAGGGGCTTCAAAAGGCCTCTGGGGCTTTAAAACTCTTGAGGAAAGGTAGCCAAGAAGCTGGATTTAGGGAATTCTAGAAAAAAAAAACTTTTATCATTCTTGATCTCACAGACCTTTCCCAGGGCACCCTTCCTAGAAATGATCCGAAAGAAGGATCCTATTTCCTAGAAGTTACAAGAAAATGTGATAAAGAATGAAATATCCATCTTTTTGCTCATGAAGTCAGTGCACACTGTCAGCATCCATTTATAATGAAATATAATACTGGCTGTTTTTCACGTCACTAAATATGTAGTATCAACATGCTTATTATAAAGTTTCAAGGAATGTACTGCGAACAGCAGGCTTAGAAACTAATTCCAATAATTTAGGAAAGCTCAGTTGCTAGAACTAACTATGCTTGTCGTGTTGTCCATGCCCTTTTCAGTGCCTAATCTGACCCCTGTATTGTACCAGGATAATTTCTGTAGAGTTTGCCCATTGTGACCACATTTAAGGTCTAACTGTAAATACTTTACATATATTGGGGACCAATTTTGTGGGTAACTGCCCACCCATATGAGTAAGGGGTTCACAAGCTGACCCACAGCAAATCAGTTCCCATTTACATCCTTCTAGAACTGAAGCTGGGTAAATAATGCTTTCCTCAAGCACGGTTATGGTTAGGATTTTCCCCAAACAGAACAATCCTGGTCAGCCCAGTTAGATGTGTTCACTCTAAGATACAGCAAAGAAACACACTGAAAGTTGTCCTTTTTTGTTGTTTAAACGCAGTACCCTGCCCGAGCCGGGGAAGCTAATGATCCAACAAGCAGACCGAATTCGGTAATGAATCCTGGTTACGTGCCACCTGAGGCACATTGCACGTATGCTAAGAAGACTTCATAATTGCTATGGAATAATTAATGCACTTCAGCTACATTAATAAAATGGCATAGGGTGTGTAATTCCCAGTTTAAGGAGATATACCCATGCTAGCTCTGATCAAGTTAGCATGCTAAAAATAGTGTAGCCACAGTGACACGAAGGGCTAGCTGCCCCTAGTACATAGCCATGGGCGGTGGGTATAATAGGCTAGAGAAGCCTTCCCTAGCACAGACACTGCTGACGCACCACCTGATACCTCGGCCAAAGTGACCCTGCCTCTTCCCCTCCCTGCCCCGCCCCTTCCCCAAGGCCCCCACTGCCTGCTGCTGCTGACTGGTAAGTCTTCCTCCTCTTCTCCACTCCACCCTTCCCTGCCTTCGGAGGTCCCCACCATTCTCTGTGTCCCTCCTCACTCCCCCTCTCCCACAGGGGTGGGGGAGTTAGGAGGGAAGCGGCAAGCCAGTGGCAGGCAGCAGGGGGCGGGGGTCTGGCAGGCGAGCGAGGAGGCAAGAGGCGAGCCAGAGATGGGGTGGGGGGGTCTCGTGGTGGGCAGTGGGGGTCTGGTAGGGGAGTGAGGAGGTGAGTGTTGGGCATGGGGGTGAGTCAGTGGTGGGTGAGAGGGTCTGGCGGAGGGGTGAGGAGGTGAGCAGCAGGCAGGGGAGTGAGGAGGGATGTGGCAAGCAGCAAGTGGGGGGGTCTCGCTGCGGGCAGTGGGAGTGAGAAGGGACGCAGTGACAGGGAGTCCGAGCAGGGAGGGGGCAGGGCCTGGGGCAAAGCAGGTGGAGTGCAGGCACGGCCAAGGGCAGAAGAGGCGGGACAGGGAGCGAGCCTCCCCCAGGAGAAACTTCACCTGCCACCCATGTACTTAGCCATTCAAGACACTAGTGACTGAAATAAGTCTCCAATCCCAAAACACAGGCATATGTCCCTGACTAAGACAAAGACAAATGCAAAGCTACTCAGAAATTAGAAAGGTGGGCCTTTGGGGGTCATTGTTTTTGGGGTAAGTATGTGAGAGAGACAGCAGAAGGGGAAGCGCACAAAAACAGAGCAGAAGGAAGACAGACTGATACAGCCTGGACAAGCATAATCTGTGACCCTGAGAGGAGCCTAGAAAGGTGGTTTCTGGCTGTGATGCTGGCTAAAGAGAGTTTCTTTGCTTACAGTCCCAACCATTTCCTGACATTTGGTTCCTTCTGTGTCCTGCAAAACAGGACTTTGTATATTCTTTGTAGATAAACAAGACCATATGAAAGCAAACACCCGTTTCCATCATCAATTTCTCTTCCTAACTGGAACAATGAGCAACACCCCAAATTTGGCTAACTGCTTGGGTCAAAAGGGGTAACAATAAGAATATTGCCTCAGGAATTGATATCTTAAAATGCCTCTTCCCTGATATGGCCCTGATCATCTCCCTGTGACGATGCTGCCCATGGAAGCCAGCTGAGGTCACTTAATCAGGGTGAACTGCAAACAGAATGGGGCAAACAAACCCCAAACGCTGGTGGATATTCCAATACTTAGATTTACCAAGCCTGCACAAAACAGCTTCTATAACACCTCACTGGTTACTCAGAAGTCCAAATAATGCAGTTCCTTTAAAGTACGCAGCCTCAGGCCTCCATCCAGACACACATGTCAAACATATGATGATAAATTCTGAAAATCTTATTTCATCATATAAAAGAAAAGGTTCTCCTGACCCCAAAGGACCAAGCTCCAGGCCCAGGTCAAATGATAACTTAGATCTTATCCAAAATACACGCTTACAGTCAATTCTTATTAACTAAACTAAAATTTATTAAAAAAGAAAAGAGAGTTGGTTAAAAGATCAAAAAAGGAATATCAACATTTAGGAAGACACTTGAGTAAAATAGTATTATTGTCAAGATGTCTCTTTGAAGGTTGTGGTAACCTGTATCTGAACTGTTTAATGGATAAATTACCTTGTGCTAATTGCCATTATGTTTGAGAGAAGGAAAGTTAAGACTATTGTTTTCTCAGGCCAAAAGGCTGCTGGAAATGTATGAAAACCCTGGGACACAATCCTTCTTCATCTCAGATCTGCTTTGGGTTTCAAGAGGGGGAAACCTTAAGCCATAAGGATTGAGATCTGCAGTCACTGACTGGAGTTACCCTGAATATGGACATTGGACTATAACTTATGGACTATTTCCAAAAGTGGATGGGTCATTACACAAAGTAAAACTTTTCCCCATGTTTATTTCCCTCCTCCCCCCACTGTTCCTCAGACGTTCTTGTTAACTGCTGGAAAGTGCCACCTTGATGATCACTACAAAAGGTTTTCTCCCTCACCCCCACCCCCGCTCTCCTGCTGGTAATAGCTCATCTTAAGTAATCACTCTCCTTACAGTGTGTATGATAACACCCATTTTTTCATGTTCTGTGTGTATATAAATCTCCTCACTGTATTTTCTGCTGAATGCATCCAATGAAGTGAGCTGTAGCTCACGAAAGCTTATGCTCAAATAAATTGGTTAGTCTCTAAGGTGCCACAAGTCCTCCTTTTCTTTTTACAAATACAGACTAACACGGCTGCTACTCTGAAACCTAAGTTACACTGTTTTTCACCCGCCTTTGGATTTTTTTTTTAAACTGTAGGGGAAACCAGCCCACCTCAGTGTGTGTGACATCACCTCTGGTCCAAAATTCAACCTCAAATCTACACAAAAATGCAGCCTCCCTATTGACTATCCAAACAGGGACTCCACTTACCCTCTCCTATACCCAGGGTTTGCGGATCTGCTATTCTAACCCTCACTATCTCCCTCCCTAGCTAGATAAATAGTAAGCGGCCCAGCTTACGTTCTCTCTGAATGCTCCCTTAGTTTTCTGTCCCCCACATTCACTTGTCCCCATATTTGTCTACTTTTCCCCACAGTCTTCTTCCCATCACATTGTTATTCTCTACCATGCCATATTCCACTGCACCCCTCAGTCTGTTATACCCAAACAACCTTGCATCCTCCTCAATCTGTTTTGTGCTCAGAATTTCCCCTTGACATCTCCTGGTTTCCTGTTCAGTTCCCTAACACATTCTCCTGCCCTGCAACCCTTACACATTCTCCCATTTGAGCTGGCTGAAGAGACTGTCTAGTAAACAGGAGATATCCTGGATTTGACTCCCAGTTGTTCTGTTCTGAGCTGAACTTGTTTCTTAATCTGACACTGGTTCAACACCCTGAGCCCACCCTGAAGGACCATGGTCAGCCTCCAGAAGACCCTAGAGATTTACTGGCCAGGACTGCATTGGGTGTCTGCAGGAATCTTGAGCCTGGCCCTGGAAGCCCCTCATATCCAGGTCTATGCCTTCCACCTCCAGGTCCTACAGAGAGGGTGTTACAGTGCAGGTAATCCGGCAAGGAGCATGCTGGCACATATCTTCCTCTGCAGCCAGAGAATGGTCCTGGCTGGTGTCACCTGAATCAGACATCTCCTGGACTCTGATCACAGGAACTGGGTGGACCCTATGGTGCTCAATCAGTGCATGGGGCTGCCCACCCTGCATGTCCCCAGAAATATGCTCCAGGAGCTAAGGGCAGCCTTGCCTCCTGCTTCTCTCATTTTCCTCAAGCAGGTCCTGTGGAAGTGTGCTCCCTGCCCATCCCTTAGCCCTGGCCCTCCAGAACTCATCATTGGACCGTGCCCCATGAGCCTCCACAGCCACAACCGACATGCCACCTGAGCCAGCTCAATGATATCCAGCCGGTTCATCTCCGAACTGCCCCCTGACAACATCTGTACATACTCATGGTATACATGCTCAATCACTTCCTTGCCCTCATATTCTTCCCCAACACCAAGTGGCAGGACCTATGGAGGAAGGACCAGCTCTGTACTCCCCTCTGGTCCCATGACCCACCGAGGATGTCAGTTGGCAGTCCCTCCATGGAGCTGTGAACACAGGCATGTGCCTGGCACAGTTCACAAACTCCACCAACAGCTGTCCTTTCTGCAGCGATAGGGAGACCCCAGCACACATCTATGTAGGATGCATCAGATTCCAGCCGCTCTTCTGGCTCCTCCTCAAACTCTTACTCAGATTCTGGCTGCACTTCTCTGCACCTCTTCATTTATGCACACCCCATCTGTGGCCCACAAAGTCGTGGGCCTTCCTCATCCACTTCTTCCTGGACGGGCCAAGGTGGCCATCCATCATACCAAGAGGAGAAAGCTTGACAGGGGGTGCTTTGCAACTATAAGGCCTATTTCTGATCCCATATTAAGTCATGCATCCAAGCAGAGTTCCTCTGAGCGGTGTCCACTGACTCCTTAGACATCTTTGAGGAGCAGTGGGCACTGTTGGGGGTTTTCTGCTCAGTTCCCAGATTTTTAACCTCTGACCTTCGCACCCATCCTTGTTTTTTTCATTTGTTGCTCCCAGTATTTACATGCAGCCTAGGTTTAATAGCCAATCCATTTGATTGAGGGGGAGGACCTTTAGCTTTGGGCAGGCTTAGGCCCACCATCTCCCGTCAACCACACATTCAGCTGTTTCCTGCCTGCTACTCATATGGTGACCAAGTGGCCAATATATTCCCTGAGGGCTTCCTGGCTTCAGCCCTATCAGGGCGGGGGCGGGGAGAAGAGAAAGAGAGAGAGAGATGGCATCCATTGTTACAGAGGCAACCTCACTTTCACCTGCAAAGATCAAACAGGCATGGTACCAGTCTTGCTTCGAGCAGGCCATGGCTTCAGTAGTCCCATTGACAGCAATGAGAGATGGGCATTTTGGATAAGGATCAAACTTTAGAAGATGAAGGTATAAATCAGAAACCCTTCATGAGAATGTTTAAAGGAGACCCATATATTGCAAAACTCATGACAGTTGATGACCACTGCAATTTCCCCACTCTCTGGAAGTCACTTTTAATAAAGTTATGCTCACATCATAACTAATTAACCTCAAGCTTCTGACCTGAGACTAAAGCACTGAGGAGTGCAGGGGAGAGAGAGGTCACAGCCATGGATGTCATTTCATGGGTGAAGGCAGTACAACAATGAAAGCACTAACAATGAGCAGATAGGGAGATATTCCTGTCTAGGCAGGCAGCTGAGAAGACAGAACTTGAATTCTTGAGCCTCAATGTCATATGAATTCACATAAAGCAGGAGACACGTTATTTTCCAGACTTTAAATACCTACTAGGGCAGTGATTGTCAGTGGGAATCAGGTGCCTAACTTTTTCAGGTCTTTTTTGAAGACCCCACCCTAGATGTCTTTTTCCTGAACAGCACAGAGTAATCCAAGGAGTAGAGAGAAGAGGGGATCTGAAAGGAAAATCTCAGGATTTTCAATTTCTTATTGCATGCAGGCATGGCTCATAGGTTTATGTGTTACATTCACTGAATTTGTCAGGATTTAACTAGAGGATAAAGCAAATAAATTCCGACAGGATCGATGACATACACAACTGACATAAGCACAGATGAATAAGGAAGGCTGTACCACAGTATAGTTTATTATACTCTATAGCACAATGTCCCTAAACAATTTCCAACTAAAAATAATCTTTACTGCAGCAACATAAATGTGCAACAGATGTTAACGTTCTGCTCTCATATGTGTTTTATTCTTCTGGCTCCAATTCCTGTAGTCAGATGGCTCTCTTTCAACTCCATTTGTGTGTTCCAGTAGGTCATACTTTTGTGAAGCCTCTAACAACTAATTAAAGTTTTATTTCAGACCTTTAATAGCACAATCAATAATTTAGGGAGCAAAGAAAACATTTTCTGGGAAAGCATTAGCACAAGATTCACAGAAGCTCTCTCACTCCTTCTAGCCATACTTAATTTCAGTACAGTGGTTGGGGAGGAAACAGAACATGACTGCATATTGTACTCTCGTGTTGTAGTGTCAGCATGGTATTTTCTTTGAATACCTCTAAATAGCTTCCTTGCTAAAGCAATAAGCAATTAGTACCAAAACAAATCTGTAGCAAAACAATTTTTTTTTGAATGGGATCAAAATCATGATCTGCAAATGTTATTTCATTCCAGCACATTTCTAAGCACCACTTTAAATGAAAGGCTAGCATTAGAGAAATTGTAAAACAACTCAGAAGTTCTGTTGGAATTGAGGAGAAGGGGTTAGAAATCTTTAAAATGAAATTTCCAAACTTCATTTCTTTAACTCAGGGGTCAGTTCATACTGGGGAGTTGTAGAAATATTTGTACTAACATCTGACTGCAAGGAAAACGATGTGGAAGGAATTTTGCACAAGGCAAAAGCTACAGGAGCATCTATATCTGCATTTGTTGCTGGAAAATGCAAAAAAAAAAATCTGTGTGATTTCTGTAAACAATCACTAAAACAAAGAAAAACAGTTAACTGGATCAAGAGAAGGAAGGGACTGAGATGCAGTCATGGGGGTGGGGGAGGATCACAAAACAGCCCACTTCTGCCTGAAATGGCCTTGTCTTTTAAGAAAAAACAACCAAAAAAGACCCCCTCCGTAGGAATATGTAAACAGCCAAATAAAACACAAAATTAGAAGATTCCACAGGACTTGATTGTGACTACTTGCCTGAGCACAGGGTAAGAGAATCAGACCCCCTTCCTGGATTCCCACGGGTTTACCAGACCTTGGATTCAGATGTGTAAGAATAAGCAAAGCTACTTGCCTGCTTACTCCCTTCTTGAAGTAGGTAGGAAGGGAGAAGTGCCTCTGCTTTTCTTCCCCAGTCACTGATCAAAGCAACTGAGCGAGCGCTGTGGGAAGAAGGAGTAAATTACTGCTGACCTATACTAGTTGCATACTACCTCCTACAGGAAGCAGTAAGGAACTGTAAATCAGAGGTGTCTCTCTGCATCCCAACATCTTTCAGGGCAATTCCTGGATGGGTGCAACCTACACACTCAACCCACCCCTTGTTACTGCTGTGCCTAAAATCACAATCTAACTAATAATTAACTTTCAATAAGACCTTAATGTAAGGCTTGGTTCAGAAGAAGTTTGTCTTGTGGCTGTGGGACCCCCTGGAGCCCCAGTGTCTTGGATTCTAATCCCAAACGTGAGGAAATATAAAATCTTCCATAATGGCCTCAGCAGCCAGGTTGTTTCCTTAACTACCCCTTCCTAGAAATGAAGTCTGTAATTCCTGCCCCAGCCAAACAACATATATGGCAATTCGGCTCTTGGGAATGAAACTTTTCAGAGTAACAGCCGTGTTAGTCTGTATTCGCAAAAAGAAAAGGATTACTTGTGGCACCTTAGAGCTTTGTGTGTATATAATAAGATCTTCTACACTTTCCACAGTATGCATCCGATGAAGTGAGCTGTAGCTCACGAAAGCTTATGCTCAGATAAATTGGTTAGTCTCTAAGGTGCCACAAGTACTCCTTTTCTTTTTGGGAATGAAACTGGGAGACTCACTGAGCATGAAAGTCCTAATACTGAGGCATGATCTTGTCCTGATACCAGATCATCAGTCACCCATGGAAGAATTTAACAGAGGCCAAGGCCTGTATCTCTTCACTTTCTCTTCACTTCAGCCTCACTTCCCCTGTCCTCTATACTCCTTTTTTTCCCCCTTCTTCTCCCTGGTCTATCCCACTCCCTTCAATGCCCCCTCCTTTTCTTGGTCTCTCTGTTTAGGTAGGCCCTTCCCAACAAAAATCCACCCTGATTTTTTTTAAAGAAGCAAACTAAAAAAAAACCCGTAGCACTCATATGATGTGTGTTGACCATCACACACTTCACACTGTTATAGCCCTTCCCCTCTAGCACTTTGCCTATCTTGTCTGTTTGGATTGTAAACTGTTCAGGGTAGAGACTGCTAATCTGTACAATGCCTAGTACAATGGGCCCCAGGTCTCATTTAGGAGATACCAGAACACAAATAATTTGATTTTCCCTGGCTCAGGATGACTGTTGCATTCCAGAGCTCAACCAAGGGAAAGGAAAAAAAAGCAGTGGATTGGATGGCGGGATGGTTCAGCACTCAGAACAATTGTGTTCGTGAGATGGATAAGTTCCCTAGAACCAATACACTGGACCATAACTGGGGAAGGCGGAGTCCCACTCTGTCTCTATCCCACTGTCCCAGGAGAGGGAGAAGCAGTTCCTTCTTCCCAAAAGGAAAAATAATGCAATTAAAAACACTTTACCATAAACCAGACTAGGAGCCAGTTTTTTCCCCCTATCCATGGCTGTGCAGAATTACTCCAGCTTTTTATTGCACTGGAATCTGGCATGGGATTTGGGCAGTCTAAAGAACTGGAAGTCATGACATGCAAGAGGCAGGGAGATCATGTGCATGTAATGTAATGAAAGGAGACATGCCAGCCATACAGAACTTATAATACACAAAAAAGAAAGCTTTCTAAGAAAGGCCTCTGGTTTTGCTGATCTTACAAGGCTCATATTCAAGGACAGATAAGTGTTATGTCTGTGAATGTAATTTAGTTTATTTTTTGGTATACAGGTGGAATAAGTTTATAATGTACCCTGACCTGTGTAAACAGTTGGGTATTTTAAAGCATAAACACTGTTCCAAAGTCCCACAAAACTAGCTTTCTAGCTTTGCTTCTAATATTTTTTCTTGTTCTATGGTTCTGTCTTCTTCTAGAAAAAGGAACCTACAACCTAGCAATTTCCTAGAATCTTCATGAAAGCTTGCATACAAGACCCCCTGCCCAGGATTATATGGTGAACTTTAACAGAACAATTATTCTTAATCTTATACTTCTGAAATCATTTATGAATGCATAGCATTGTTGGTGAAGGAGGACGGGTGATCAGCAGACCTGAAGCATTAAGCGGACTCTGCTAGCCCTTGACACATATGAGAGCTGTTACATAAAGGGATGATCCAGAGAAGGATGGAGATTGAAGGGGCCCTGACAGATAATCAGAGATGGGGATTGTCTAATTGTGCTTGTGTTCCTTCTTTGTTTATCTTTCTCTTAAAACATTTCTCTGTCTTTGTTTCCAAAACTAAATGTAATTCTGGAAAGTAGTTTTCATAAAAAGGTTCACACCAACTCATCTATGCAAGGATCATTATAGAGGCCAAGACAGCATGCACTCTAGTTACTGAGTTCCACCTAACTCCACCCCTCTTTTAGTTACTCATAACTTTGTCAGACTAATTCCTTTTCAGCTGAATTTTTCCATACTCTCAGCCCAGAGGTGAATTTCTTTTTTTTTTTTCCTCAAGTTTGAGAAAAATGTATAGGTCTGAAAACATTCCCCACAGTGCAGATATTTTACACATGAATAACTCCGTGTCTGAAGTTAGAAACATCAGTCTTGACTGTTTGGAAGAGCTCACTGAAATCTAAAGAATAAACCTAGTTTGAAAGTAACGTTTAGTCTTTCAGCACCTTTATCTCTTCTGATGAATTTTTCCAATACCAGCAAATTATATTTCAAGGATGAGCTGGGATTACTGAAGCAACAACAAAGTAGTTACTTTGCAAAACATTCAAAAAAGCCAAGTACTTAATGAATATTACTATTATAGTTATTATTTGTATTATCATAGCACCAAGGGGCCCTAGTCACGATCCAGGAGCCCACTGTGCTAGGCACTGTACAGCAGAACTCTGAATATTCACATAGAACTAAATTATGGCAATTAGTCACAGCCCTGTATTTGGGCCACGCACAGCCACACTAATACAGCGGGAAGAAGTGGAAGGTAATCCTCCTCAGGGAAATATAATGTGTCCTGGCTCCCTGGCTGCACTGGGGAGGGAAGCAATAGTCATCATCCTCTGAAGGTGTAGCTTATTAACCATTAACATTAACCCATAAAGCTGGCTTGCTGTGCTAGGCAGAACCATGATGGCACCTACTCCCCACCCCTTTTCAATAAGTTGCTTCCAGGAAGAGCAACTCAGTAGCAGCTACTGCATTCTCACAGTTGCAAGGGGTTTGACTCTAAGCGACCCTTCAGCAGGCTACATAAAGCGTGGAAGGAGTAGCTCACTTTCTCACCCCATACATAGCCATGAAAGTCTAGCCATAATATAGCCCATAATTAAGAAACTCATTGGGTCAAATTCTGTTCTGTGGCACTGGTGTAAAGTCAAAGTAACTCTACCAAAGTCAGTAAAGTTATCCTGGATTTGTACCATGTAAGTGAGGGCAGGATTTAGTCTATCATCAACATATTTAAAGACATTTGTTATGATGAAAAACACAACAACCTATCTATAGTAGATAGATTGGCAGATATCAAATTGGAATGCACCAGTTTCTTTAGAAAAAGTGTTGTAAATACAAACTCTGGGCCAGACTATGGTTCTACATGGATCTACCCAGGCAGGACCAGGAAGGTCCTGATGGCCACCTTGTGGAGTTTCCACTACATTCTTCTGTCAGGGGAGGTACAGTGATCTAAGCTGATGTCAGAGGATTGTGATGGTTGTGGCCAGACCGCCACTTGCTTCTGCAGGAGATAAACAACACCTAAATTCCTCTCAAAATCTGGACCTCTGACTATAGTGGGGCCAGGATTTCCTCTTAGACTTTTACCAGAAAGTGCCACTTTCAAGATAAGTCTCTTGCTCTCTAGTGAACCTCCATGCAGTGCCTCTCTTTTCATTTTCTGATGCCTCAAGAAATGCAATCAAACGTGGCAGTTAATTTAAGTGCAAAGATGATGTCTTTGCTATCATCAATATCATTAACAAACCACTGGGAACAGGGTATGTTTTTTTATCTATCCTATCATTGCTGGCTGGCTAAGTTAGTAGTACAAGAATGCACAAAATTCTACATATTACAATTTATAACTTGGTGGTTTTGCTTTTAGGGTTTTTTTTTATTAACTACAGTATTTTAAATTGAGATATAGTCTGCATCAGATTTGCTTGTTTTAGTCAGAAGTAAGGGATAACATGCTTAGTAGCTTCTGCTTTAATAGTAATTAATTAGTAGGGATATATTTACTGAGGTGTAATAAGTGGAATTAAATGGATACTGTTGCCCCTTGGCCTGAGCAATTAGCTAATATTTAGGGACTCACCAGGTTGTTTCAATGAGGAGGAGAAGTTCTCTCTTTAGTGCAATTTTATTTATTTATAAAGAATGTATTCAGAGTCCTATTTCTCCGATCACAATAGGAACAAACTACAGGAAGTTTCATTACTTGTGATTTCCAACCTTGCCGCTGCCTTTCCAGCCAGTCTTGTACCCCAAGAAACTCTGTCTCTGCTCCCTCTCAAGCCATGATTTCCACTGCTTCTCTCACTGTCTGCTCTGTTGGTCCTTTTCTTGACTTTCTAGTACCTATCTCCTTCTGATAATACACAGACACACAGCTACAGCCAATCAGTGCCTCAAGCCCTGCATCTGCAACCAGTCTGCAGGGAAATCCCTCAGGCCACATAGCTTATCTTCCACTCTGGCCTTACCATTTTAGCCTGTGTTTTGGGTGGTGGCTTCTATTGTTTCATGATCACGAAACAAAGGGGCATTTAATTTATCCCTGATTTAGCCTGAATGAAGGGTGCTTCATACACCCACGGATTTTTACTGAGTCTGTGATTGATGTCCACCATCAATCATCTTCCAGCACAGCAATACTAATAGTCAAAAATACATGTAGGCTGAGGCTGTGAACCCCTTACTCACACTGATGAATCAGAGGAGTAGTCCTCTTGAAGACAATGGGACTATTTTCAGAGTAAAGTGCTATTCAGTATAAGTAAGGGTGGCAGAATCTGGCCCTTAAAAGTGGTGTTTATTGAGCATACATTAAATGTCTCATTAAAACTCACACAAACCTCTACAATGGCACAGCTGCACCACTAGTGCTTCACTGAACACACTACCTATGCCCAACTGGAGGAATTCTCCCATCCAGCATAGGTATTCCACCTCCCCAAGAGGTGGTAGCTAGGTCAAAAGGAGAATTCTCCCATTGACCTTGTGCTGTCTATGCTGCGGGTTAGGTTGGTTTAACTGCATCGCTCGAGGCTTTGGATTTTTCACACCCGTGAGTGATGTAGTTATGCCAATCTAATCTCCTAACGTAGACCTGGCCTATGTCACTCTGCCCCTTGTACTCTAGCAAAACTCCCACTGAATTAAATAAGGCAGGACTGGACTCTATTTCTCTGCGCACACACACACACACACAAATCTGTGTGAAAATGTTTGTTTTCTGTACTGTCAGGGTTTTTTTAGTTAGAAATAATTGTAAGTTATGTGTTGGAAATGAACTTCAGTTTCTAATATTTTATTATGCCCATATTTCAGTACACAAAATATTGTTACAGTGTTTTACTACAACAGTCCCAAGAGGTCACTGGTTTCAGAAAGAGGTACAAATTGGAGAGTTTTTTCAATTACTGCAGTCAGGCTCCAAGGACATAATATGCAATAGGCAGCATACTACGGCGCTCCCTCAAGAAAACACTTTAATTACGGGCTTTTGGCAAGGATCCAAAGGAAAGCTAGCTATCATTACTGGTTGGAGATTTTCATCAACTGAAATTCAGAAAAGGTAATACACAGCAGACAAAGCAAAGTAATTACCATTATCAGGAGGAAATACAACAATGCCAGAGTTTGTCTTTGGTCTTCAAAGGAGACAAGATCTTTTGTTAAGACGCCAGCCTTTGAACCCCCTTATACTCACACAGATAGGGCCATACACCTGAATATCTAGTAACCTTTCCTTTCTTAGCAAGGCAAACATCATATGTTTGATGTGCCATTAAACATAAGTTTCAAGGAAAAAAACCTGATCTTTAGTTCATGTCTAATTCCTTTCTTCCTTGTTACCATATTTTCTCCAAGTACTTAAACTGCATGATATCCACAAAGTAAGGGGAAGATCTTGTTCATACTGAAACAATTTTTAAGCTGTTATTGTTTTAACTACTGTAAATGAGTCTCAATTTAACCGTCCATTGTGACACTAAAAAAACAGCTTATCAGAAAAATGAATGTTAAGGGAAAACCCTGCTGATTGTCATTTAAAACAAGTTAAATGTTTCTTCTCATTTGCCCTAGGAGCCCTCTGTAGCTAATCTCTTGACTGCAATGACACTAACTGGTGAGAACAAAGATAATCAACTGAGGCCCTTCTGCCATTGAATAAAGCTAGTGCCCCAGTATCAAGTTTATCTGCAAGAAATAGTCAGAGCAAAAGCTAAAATTGAAGTCGAAATTCTTGAGTGTTTGGTCAGTGAAAAACTGCATTTTATTTCCAATATTTTCAAAAATGTGCTCAAAATGTACATTTTTTTTACAGGATACAATAAAGGGAAGATATTTTTTCTGCTTCAGATTGAAAGTAGTGTTGTTAATGCTCGTGATTTTGTCATGAGTCTCATGATAATTATTGTTTTCCTTAAAGCCGCAACTCCTGGAGTCAAGTAGATATGTGATGATTTCAGCTTTCATGCTTAAGGAAAAAGTAAGTTTTTAGCCTTTGTGGCTGTGGAGAAAGCTTCAAAATGTGACCCCTGTGCAACCTACAGGCTCAAAAAGCAGAAGGCAAATAAAAAGAACACCAAATCTATTTTTTACATAATTTTAAAGCCATCATGATTTTAAAGCCAATCTCATGATTTTTGGTGAGCCTGACTCACGATTTTTTAAGACTGGGGTTAGCAATACTGTGAAAGTACCTTTTGGCACAGGAGAAAATGGAAACAATTTGAGACAAACACATCACAAGATACTTCAGTTGCCTCTCAAAGTCAAGTTTTTCACATTACTCTGCTGATCACCTCAGTCACCATTGATTGCCATTGCACATTCTTCAATGTTGTTTTGCAACATGATAAGGAACAATGTTTCCTTTCCTCCTGGGAAAAATTCGGGACAATTCATTATCAGGAACAAAGCACTAACCAATCAATGCAAATATTTTGGGACTCAGTCTTGACAGGGGGCTGAGCGCCTCCAGCTCCCACTGAAAGAAAAATCCAGTAAATTTTTATCCTAAGGATTTGGGTTGTTTCCTTGCCTGTTCTTTAAAATTTTGCTTTAGATTTAATTTGTGAGTCCATATTTCTTATATTGCTTAAGTAGGATTGTAACTTGATTGAAAATTGATTCTCTCTAATGATCTTTTAAGATTTTGTTTGCAGTGTTGCGGAAGCCATGCTGGTCCCAGGATATTAGAGAAACAAGGAGGGTGAGGTAATATAGATTTTTGGAGCAAATTTACCTTTATCAGACCGAAAGAAGAGCTCTGTGTAAGCTTGAAAGCTTGTCTTTCATGAACAGAAGTTTGTCCAATAAAACATATTACCTCACCCACTTTGCCTCTTGTCAGAGATTTTCACATTTATCTGTATTGCAATCTCTCTGTAATGAGTTTTTCATATTTTGCTTTAGTTAAAAATAGATTCAGTGATGTTTTTCTTATTAGCCAGAATGACAGACTTCAGTGAATTCTCAACATTGCTGGAGATATTCCCCCCCCCCCATGACAGAGGAAGCATTCCTTCCTGCAAAGTCATGAATTCTGTATGTTATTAGATAATATGTTCAGTCATAGGATTAGGATAAAATATACAGTTCTTAATCACTCAAGTTACTCTAAGCAGTTGAATAATTTGTTCCATTCTCTATGTGGGACTTGATCCTCTCTGCAGTAGTTTGTATTGTACATTAATACCCGTTTATGATGTATGATGACCTGGATACTAAGGGTCCCAAACTGCAACTTGCTGAGCACCTCCTAAGAGTCACTCCACACCGCTAAGCTCTTTGAAATCAATGAAAGCCCCAAGAACCACAAAGCACCTCACAGGATTTCCTCCCTACGCTTCTGGAGCCTGAACACTCATGTTACATCCTGTAGTTTAAGATAACAACTGTCCTTCCTGGGTTACACCGGCATCTGCTGCAATAAGAGCTACTTAAGGAGCAGCCAGAACTAATCACCAAATCTACAGTTCTTCCCTGTTCTCTGATGTCAGAGATTGTTGGCTTCTGGGACATAGAAGAAATTCTCACTGGTATTTTAAGTCTGTTGGGCAGCTAGGAGAACGCTCTTAACAGTGAGATGCCTGTCAGAGGGGAGAATTTTTTCTGAGTATTCACATATACATAAGTATTCCTGCAACTTCCATTTCTTCTAGTTCTGGTCTTTCCACACACTTGCCCAGGCACCACGCAAGCTGCCAGTCCTTAGGAACCAGTGTGGTGCCATGTTACCACCAGATACTATACACATGTTGAGGTTTAGAGTCTGACTTCACTCCTTTCACTTTCATTTCTTCACCAGGCTTTCAGTGGAAATTATTCTAAGGATGGTAATAAAGAAAAACCTCATGTGACACTCTGTACCCCTATGTTCACCCCCCTTATAAGACTATGTTAAATTCTGTACCATGCATACTGTGTAAGATATCATAGGACTGGAAGGGACCTCAAGAGGTCATGTAGTTCAGTCCCCCGCACTCATGGCAGAACTAAGTATTATCTAGACCATCCCTGACAGGTGTTTGTGTAACCTGCTCTTAAAAATCTCCAGTGATGGAGATTCCACAACCTCCCTAGGCAATTTAATCCATTTATCATTTGAAAACTCATGATTTGCTGATCATTATTGTCCTGGTAAAATGTGTGGCAACACTGTATGTAAAAATATAAGATTCCGCTGTATAATATTACCAATTTATGCTCTGGAGAGCAGTCACAAACAAGTTCCCCAGAGACAAAAGGCTAGCCAACACCTCAGCCATGTGTCAACAGGACCAAAGGGATCATCACCTGATTAAGTGGCCACTCTTTGGCAGGAGAGATACTGTGGGCAAAAGATCTACATTTTAACAAAGAAGCAGCTTAAGGTTCCTGGCCATGCCTACTTTGTCTCCTGAACCTCAGCTGGAGATTATTCTTGTGCAAAAGAAAAGGTTATAAGAGGATCTTTCCCTTGCTCTCTACCCACAACATCAACAACACCTGAGAAACAAAGGAAGTGGCATTGAACTGGGGGGGGGGGGCAGATCCTGACTGAAAGAGGTTCAGCCAGTAAGGCTGCTGGAGCATGTAGTGAGAGAGACCTTTGCTTTGTATTCTCTTCGCTTGTTAAATTAGGTGTTAGTTGTGTTTTACCTTTTATTTTTTTGTAACCAATTCTGACTTATATGCCTCATGACAGTAGTCACTTAAAATCTATCTTGCTGTAGTTAATAAACTTGTTTTGTTGTTTTATCTAAACCAATGTGCTTGGATTAAAGTGTTTGGGAAACTTCATCTGGGATAAGATTTGTGCATATCATTTTCTATTAATAAATGATGGACTTTATATGAGCTTGTATTGCCCAGCACCCTCCTGGACAATACGAGACATAAATTTCTAGGGCAAAGTCTGGGACTGGTAGTTTGCTGGTGCTGCCTTGCAATGTAATTCATGAATGGCTGGCGATAGCACTCATAATATAGCTAGGAGTGATTTACATGCTGGAGGCTGTGTGTGAGCAGACCAGGAGTGGTTGCTCTCATAGCAAAGCAGGGTAAAAGGTACCCCAGGCTGGGGAACTGAGAGGACACAATTGTCCATCAGTCTAGATTACTGGATTACTGGACTGGATTATTAGTACCCTGGATAATGTCACACATCATTTCTAGTTGTGATTAGTCAAATGATCTCTGGGGTCTTACAAGGGTGTCACCTTCACCATAGTTGCAAGCTATAAACAAACACTGTCTCAGTGGCAAATTATTATTCGTTGTGGTCTCATTCTCACTGTAGCAAAGACATTTTATTGGTGATCAATATTCTTATGAGATTTAGAAGAAGCAAAGTTTTGTCATACCTTTTTGTGACCAACTGTGAACACAATTCAAAAAAACGGGTTGCTACTAAATCCTTTATGACCTGATACAAAGCCCAGTTCAGGCCATAGAAATCCTTCCATTGACTTAAATGGGCACTGACTCAGGCCCCGCATTTTATGGTGTTTGTGGGAAACTGCTCTGAGATGGCAACACCATATTTTACAAAATGGATTTGTTTTTGTTTTGTTTTTGCAGATGACAAAGTTATTTAGGTGAATCAAGATAGCAGAATAATGGGAAATTTCAGAGGGAACTAACAAAGCTAGGTAAACACCAGGCTGCTGAGGCTGGCGTGGAAGGAATGATCTGACTTACTCATACACGTTCCTGGGTTTTAAATTTGCTGGGACCATTCATAAAAAAGACTTGAGTCATTGTGGGTTGCTCAGTGGAAACCTCTGCCTATCTCAGTGACAGGAAGAGCTGAACCAAGCTCTCTCAGAGAAGATAAGCAGTATCCTTCTACATTTAGTTCAACCCCAGCACAACTCTGTTATTGAGCATGGATCTGGTCCAGAACTGATGCCCTAATCAGACAAGAACCATAGTGTGAAATAGGTGACAAAGGTATTAATGGCACAATAGCAGTCTCCATGGTCCCAGTCTCCTTTGGGCCACATCAGTGGCTACTCTCCCTGTCAGCATTCCCCCACAAATGGCATATCCCAGGCTTACACCTTGACAGACATCAGCTACTGCAGTAGTTCTGGCTACAGCCATTTGCCACCCACTAAGGCCTCATGATTCTCCCATGCCCAAAAACCATCTGTAATAAAGTGACCACCAAAAGAAAAAAAATGATACATCTCTTTCATGGTAGGCTCTGTGCTGGTAAAGGCAGTGAGTACTAGGATGCATACAAATGACCCGAAAATTACTTCCCACCAACCTCTGAAACTAGGAGCTGTCCCAAGAACTATAGGTGTCTCATGGTACACCAGCAGAGCAATGCCTGGAGGCTGTAGTGTAGGTGTGCTTGTAGTGGGGTTCCACAGAGAGCCGTTCCTGGCCTTACACTATTTAATGTTTTTATCAGTGGCGTGGAAAAAAATATAAAATAATCTATAAACTATCAGTGATGATACATAAATTGGGGAACTGGCAAATAATGAAGACGACAGGTCACTGATTCAGTGCAATCTGGATCACTTGGTAAACTGGGCACAAGCAATATTACAGTTAGCCATATTAAAACACAGTGTATACATCTAGGAATGAAGAATGTAGGCAATACTTACAGGATGGGGGACTCTATCCTGGGAAGCAGTTAAACTTTTGGTGGATAATTGGCTGAACAGGAGTTCCCAGCGTGATGCTGTGGACAAAAAAGTTAATGTGATCCTGAGACACATGAACAGGGGAAATCTGAAGTAAGAGTTGTTTTACTTTTGTATTTGGCACTGGTGTGACCATTGCTGAAATACTGTGTCCAGTTCTGGTGCCCAAAATTCAAGAAGGATGTTGATAAACTGGAGAGGATTCAGAGAAGACCCAGGAAAATGATCACTACTATTGTGACATTCTATGTGCTGGGGGAACGTCCTGTAAGCCCCATATTCCTCATTTATATCTAATTTTGATCTTGCATATAAAGCATGCCATGTAAGGTATCAGGGAAAAGGTTATGATCTGCAGAAAGCCATTTTTTATCCATATATGTATATCAATGCATATGAAATTATAAGAATTGTATTGTATGGTTTTCACTAAAGTATGCTGTGGGTTTGGGAAGTGCCTAGATGCTAGCTCTTCAGAGACAATGACAAGGGAAGAGGTCACCAATGCCCAGAGGGTGCTGAACAGACATCACCAGCCATTGTTCAGCAGAGGAGTTACGATTCAATGACTCACTCACAGGAGATCCACTGGGGAATTGCTTCACCTTGTAGCTCAGCAATGCCCACCATACATTGCTGGACTTGTGTTCTCCAAGCACATGGACTAAGGGTATAAAACAGAACACAGAAGCCACATGCTTGGCCTTTCTCCTGCCCCCACCTGTGCTGCAAGCAACAAGGACACTCCAAAGACTGAAGATTCCAACAGAGGAGACTGGCCCCGGTTTAAGGGACAAACCTGTATATTAAGGACTGCAATATCTGGTGGGGTGAGAAAAATGCTTAATCCAGATGTTGCCCAGTCTAATAGGGTTGAGAGTTTAGACTCCGTGATTTGATTTGATTTTGGTAACTAACTCTGACTTTTTGCCTATCACTTATAATCACTTAAAATCTATTTTTGTAGCAATACATTTGTTTAACTGTTTATCTTTACCAGTGAGTTTGCCTGAAGTGTTTGGAAAGGGTGTTTGCTCAGGTTTATGAGACTGGGTGTATATCCACTTTCCATTGATGAAGTGGTGAACCAATTAATAAATTCTCACTGCTCATTTTGAGCAGTGCAAGATGGTATATTCCTGAGATACAAGGCTGGGAGGATTTGGATGATGCCTTTCTCTGTGTGATTCATGAGTGGCTCTGGGAGAATTCATGCAATCTAGCTGGGTGTGGGGCTTCTCATGCAGTTGCGCTGAGTGATCACAGCACCTGGAGGGGCTTGTTGCTTGTCATTAGCAAGGCATTGTGAGAGACAGCCCAAGTTGGAGAGTTAAGGGGGACAGCGGTCCCACAGTCCCAGGCTGCACCCCGGTGATCCCATCACAACTGTAAGGCATGTTTTCCAATCCTTTGGATTCAGGAACTCAATCTAGTCATTTTAGCAATGACTTTGTGACTTGATTATAGTCTATAAGTATGTACATGGGGACCACGTATTTAAATAATGGGTTCTTCAGTCTAACAGAGAAAGATATAACATGATCTAATGCCTGGAAATTGAAACTAGACAAATTCAGACTGCAAATAAGGTGAACATTTTTGACAGTGTGTGTTATTAACTCCTGGAACAATTTATCAGGGGTCATAGAAGATTCTCTATCACTGAAAATTTTTAAATCAAAATTGGATGGCTTTTCTAAAAGATCTCCTCTAGGAATTACTTTGAGGACATTCTATGGCCTGTGTAATAGAAGAGGTCAGACTAGAAGATTACCTGGGTCCCTTCTGGCCATAGGTGCCAGCTTCCTCCAGCCCTGGGGGTTGGGGATGCAAAGAGCCTGAAAGACCCATTACTGGAGTGAGATATCCTTGTATAAAGGTACTAGAAGGCAATGTTCTGTTGTAATGGCATGTAGTGAATGAGTCTGTCTGGTGTTGAGAGAGGTTTGCCAGTTTTGCCTCAGTCTAGGTTCCCAAAATTTTCAAAAGCATTGGCTGAGGTTTCTTAATACAAGGAATCCAATGACCAGTGGGAGTATCTGAGGTGATAATCTTTTACACAGCTCTAATCAGTGGTAGTTACCTGATACCATGGTCACTGCCTATTCAAATTATTTCCAGGAGTTTTGCATCTCTGTGTTAAAGTGAAACATGCTGTAATTTTAAAGATTACTAATGATTATTATTAACAAAGCCAAACTGCTTGTTAATACCATGCATAGCATCATCTGCGGATAGCACATTGCTGAACAGCAAGGCTTTAATGTGTTAGACCAGAGGCCAAAGAACTATCTCCATGGCAACATTGTACAAGTTTCTCCATACAACAATTGGATAGACTATTGAATGACAACTCATCTGAGCTGAGAAACTGCTGAGCTTGAATTAATATGCAAACTAGATACCATTAATTTGGGTTTGAATTGAGACTGGGAGGGGCTGGGTCATTACACATATTGAATCTATTTCCCTAAAGTTAAGTATCCTCACACCTTCTTGTCAACTGTCTAAATGGGCCATCTTGTTTATCACTACAAAAGTTTTTTTCTCCTGCTGATAATAGCTCATCTTAACTAATTAGCCTCTCACAGTTTGTATGGTAACTTCCAACTTATCTGTATGTACGTATATATATCTTTTTACTATATGTTCCCATTCTATGCATCCGATGAAGTGGGCTGTAGCCCACGAAAGCTTATGCTCTAATAAATTTGTTAGTCTCTAAGGTGCCACAAGTACTCCTGTTCTTTTTGCAGATACAAACTAACACGGCTGCTACTCTGAAACCTCAAATATTTCTAGTTACCAACATTTTTATCTTGGCCATAGAACAAGAGAAAATGTGTCAGAGGGAGAAGTCTGAATGAAAAGGCTGATTTCAGAAAAGTTAAAATAAATCCATTCCATGTCACCTAGGTAAAGAAAAATTGGGGACTTCAAACTGTTACTTCCCACATAGATTTTTCTCTCCCCATTCCTGTGAGTTTCAGATCCATGGACCCAAAAGACTCAGAGCAAAACTGAAATGGAATTGCTGTGTTTTACTTGATTTCCACACTGAAATCCATGGTAAGCTCCACACTTATACTGTAAGTTTTTGGGGGCAGGGACCATCTTTTTGTTATGTATATATACAGTACCTAGCACACTAGGAAACCAGTTACTGATTGAGATCTATAGGTGCAATCACAATACAAATTATACATGAAATCAAGGTTTACTGCAGACTACATGATTCTGAGGCAAAACTATGAATCAGTCCAGATCCATTCAGAACAAGACTCAGGTTAGTTCAGAAGATATGTGAATCTTAAACATACTCTGAATTTTGTTTTTAAGTACATAAGCAGGCAAGTGTGTGGCTTTGGGTTTCCATTACAAATACTTAGCATAGTTCTATTTTAAATGCTCTGAAAAAAATCCATTTGTGCTTATTAAAATCCCCCCCCCCCCACTTGAATCTGATTATCTCTAACAAACTTAGATAGGATGTTTTCAGTTTCCTGGCAACAATTAATTATTTTAATAAGCAACAACAAAACTACTTTGAAATCAAGCATCAAATTAAATTAAAATTTGAACTGGAATCTTACTATTTACAATGACTGCTCTTACTGGTCATTATATTTATTTCCCTTTAATCCTTTTACTCCTGTAATATCTTAAGGTTCAACAGCAAAATAGGGGCAAGGTCATTTAAAAACATGAGGCACCAAATTAATGGCCACACGTAAAATCTCTTATATCCATGAAGTTTCCATTTATTTTAAAAGCAGGAAAATTTAATGGAACATTATTGAAGCTTTTAATCATCCCTCTTGAGATACTCATCTGCAGGGATCCTGTAGTGAGGCTGCTGATTTTGAAAAGGATTGAAACAGCTCATGCCTAAATTGAACAGCAGAATCCTCACTGCAGGAAGTCAGAATTAAACACTTTAAATAAAATAAACACAAGTATTTAGTCTCTTTCATTAGAAGTTCAATTACAAGTGACTGCAGTCGGGCCAAATTGCAGTCCCACTGAATTCAGAGGTAACAGTTACAAATTGGGACCAGCATTTGGCCATTAATATCATACCACCAAGTGTTAATTAGGCCCTTCAGAGCATAATCTCCACCTCTAAAAAGTCCAACTTTCTTATTACTCATGTTCCTGGCTCCTGTTTTCAGACAAAAATTAGTATGAGTTATAATAATTTATTTTTGTTTCAGAACTTGATCTACTTAATTTTTTAACATTGGATGAATCTAAGTTAAGCAAAAGTTCCTCCTCCTACATTCCTATTTAATCTAAAACCCAGCAATCAAGCCTTACCAGCTCTGAACCCAGGAGGATAGTCTCTGCTTACGTGGAAGCTACTTAGTCTAGAAGACCACAGAAGAATTCACCACCTCTTCCTCTGCACTACCAGTGCATCTATTTTCTTCATTTTTCTTCACTTGCACATGTCACTGGAAGGATTTCTGATAATATCAGTTCCATTGCTCTCATCTTCAATTCTCTTTTAAGGTCTCTGAAATGTGCTGAGTATCATCCCCCTATCAACCCAGGCTTTCATTGAATCCCAGGTAGACTATAATCAGTGAAGATTACTCAGCGGGTTTTAGAATAATTTGGCACCCATATTGTTACGTTGTCAGCTGAGGCACCCAAGTATCATATTTTTTCCCTTATATAGACAGTATTACTGTCCCCTCTTCCCTCCTGCCCCTACTACCTTTCATTGCTTTTATCGTGGTCACTTTGCTTCTTCAACTGCCTGGATAGGACTGGGATTTTCAAAAGTACCTTAAAGCACAAGGCACTCATCTCCCATTGACTTTCATTGAGAGATAAACACTTCCCTTATATTCTTCTGAAAATCCCAGTCCAGAACTGCATTTTGGCAGCTGAATGTTACGTTGTTTAACTGTTTGCAGCGTTGTTGTAGCTGTGTTTGGTCCCATGATATGAGAGAGACAAGGTGGATGAGGTAATGTCTTTTAGTGGACCAACTTCTGTTAGTGAGAGACACAAACTTTTGAGCAGAAGAAGAACTCTGTTGCTCGAAAGCCTGTCTCTCTCACCAGCAGAAATTGGTATAATGAGAGAGATTATTTCACCCACTTTATCTCCAATTTTTAATACCAGTAAAAAGTAGTAAAATCAATTTATACACGTCTAAAATACTGGTGCTGTCATAGCAGAATTTTCTGAAGCCTTCTCAGTCCATCTCTAGCTTTGAGCACTTAGTAGGTGGCCTCCTAATGATCTGCTGCACACCGTGTATCAATCTCCTCACTTCTTGTCCCCTACTATGATGTCCCCTCTGGCACCATCCTTCCATGGAAACTTTCTTGAGGTTATTTCCATCTCTACACCTGATGTGGCCAAAGCACATAAGTTTGCACTGTTGATTTCTGACAGTAGGGTCTGCTTCTCTCCAATACATTTTTAACATAAAAAGAAAAGGAGTACTTGTGGCACCTTAGAGACTAACCAGTTTATTTGAGCATGAGCTTTCGTGAGCTACAGCTCACTTCATCGGATGCATAGCATATTGTGGAAACAGATGCTATGCATCCGATGAAGTGAGCTGTAGCTCACGAAAGCTCATGCTCAAATAAACTGGTTAGTCTCTAAGGTGCCACAAGTACTCCTTTTCTTTTTACGAATACAGACTAACACGGCTGTTACTCTGAAACCTGTCATTTTTAACATAAGCATTCATCTTCTTTTCCATCCAGGAGATATGCAAGAGTCTTTGCCAGCATCATGTCTCAAAGGTTTCAATTTTCTTCTTGTCAGCAGCATTAATCCCAGTGCTTCTGCTCAATTCTGTACATACGTGATGGTAACTACCATTTATACAATAAGCCTTTGCTAAGTGCCCTCTAAGGAGCTGCCAGAGCGGGGTGAGACAGGGAGAGATGCTCTTCCCCAGCCCCAGAGCTGCTGTGGTGGGGAGAGGTGCCTCTCTCCTCCAGCCCAGCTGCTGTGGCGGGAAGAGGGGGCTAGTGGGAGTCCTCTCTCTCCCCCGCGGCCCTGGAGCAGCCTGCACCCCAAACCCCTCATGCCCACCCCCACCCCAGAACCTGCACCCCCAGCTGGAGCCCTCACCACCCTGTACCCCAACTCTCTGCCCCAGCCCTGAGCCTCCTCCTGCTGAGCCTCCATACCCCTCAGCCCCACCCCCACCACACATCACCTCCATATTGGTACACATAGCAAAATTAATTCCACACATGCCTGGGAAAAATTAGAGGGAACACTGTGCTTTTGGTTCTCCATAAACAAGCTCATGATGGGAAAGAGCATTGTGGTATAGGCTGTGATGTTTAGAATTTCATAAGCAAGCAACAGAAATACCTGTTAAAAACTTTTAAGAGTGTCACTTACGCTAGCTGACACATTCTTCATTATTTCTGCATAATTTTGGAAATTTGACTTATGCATTGGTCTTTGAGGACTATGGACTGAGTAGTTCATGCCACAAGATGACCAGTGTACAAGTAATTTGCAAGAAGAGGATTTTCCCCCCATGATGAAAGTGACTAGTGAGTAGGTGGGCCTTAGTACATGCTTAGAATTATTACTAAGCGTAATCGATTTTTTCAGAAATATATCTAGCACTATACTGTTGCTATGACAACATTTTGCTACAAAGCCTGAAAACAATTACACAAATTACTATGATGTGAATTAACAAATGGCAAAAAAATTCAAAAATACAATTCAAATAGGTATCCATATTATAATTAAAACATCAGGAAAGTGCCTGGACTTGGAGCTCTCTCATTTTTGCTTTAATCTCTCTCATCGCCCAGTAAAGCCTTCAGTAATTCCAAAATGCACTTCCTCATTTGAATGATTGTAAATCACATGCCAAATATGGTAAAAAAAGCATTTCCAAGTGCCCTTGTAATTCTTAAATTATATGCTTAACATTCTCAGTTTCTGTGTTGGATGAGTGGAGTCTAATGTATAAATCTGTTAAAAATAGCTTGACAATGTTTTTTAAAGTCACAAAATAATACAATATAGGATCAATTTTTTATCTAGTAAATAGTACTAATATATATGCACTCAGAAAGCACTACCTTGTTGTAAAATAGCAAAGAGTGAATACTTCAGTTCTTAAACATTGAATAAATCAGGGATATACACCCATCAGTTACAAAAGAATTCCAGCCATAGCTGTTGTGAGGTATTGGGATGCTTATTTGTATTTTGATCTTTATAATCTTTTTCCTAGGGTATGAAATTTTTCAGTATTGCCCTATGACATTTTTCAGAATGCTATTTTATCACACCTCTGTTTAAATATTGTATAAAACATATGAGTAGTAAGGAAGATAGAAGCTACTTTATTAAACTTGTGGTGCCTGCAGTGTCCCTGAAAATATAATTCATCATTTTACTTGTCAGATCTGTACTTCTGAATGACAGAGATCTGTAGCTTGACTCCTTCCTCCCACTTTGCACTCAAGTGTTCTCTAGCTTGGGAAAAAAAACAAAACAAAACACAGAAATATCATGAACTGTTCCCTTATTAGTAAACAGGAAACTTTTTAAAGTAAAATCCATCCTCCTACATAAGGAACCAAAAATAAAATACCAAAAATCTGTTTTTATGGTTGCTTAGTACAGGTGATTCTGCTTATCCTGACTGGCATGGGGCAGCAAGACATCTTGGTCCACTTGTGGGTTAGCTGAGCTATGCTGCTAGTTATAAAAGCCTCCTATGGAGAGGAGGTTTGTGAATCAAAGGGGGCTATTTCTCAGGTGATTTCTCTAGAGGCTCATCTAGGATCATGTTGTTGTTGGAGCTGGCGTAAAGCTACAGTCCGGGGAGGCAAGATTAGGCAATTTGACAAGGAATGGGGGAGTTTGTTTAAAGCTCCTGGAAACAGCTGGGGATTGTTTTTAAAAGGATCGTCCATTTTCCAAGGGGCTGAATTAAATGTGTTTGAGGGAAAGGCTCTTTATCAGAAGCAAAGGTTCTGGAAGATTTTAAAGCTGTATTCTACTTTTTGTGTATCTATGACATGCTTTTTGTATCCACACATCTACATGAGTTAACTGTCCACTATACACCTACATACTAAGGTGACTGGTGCCCTATAAATACCACATAGCACAATGTTAATTTCTAACTTTTGAAAAACAAGCTTGCCATGGAGGTTGAAGGAGTTGTGGCTTGATTCACACAGGTACTTGGTGTCTATGTCCAAAATTTTGATGCAACTGACATTTTCAGACAGACTCACTGCTCAGCTGCTGCTTAATCCTGTAGGTACATAAAGTCCCCTACGTTTCTGCTGGTAGGCATGAGCAAAGATGCCTACATTCTGATGCCATCCTTAGAACCCTAGTGCAAGCCAAAGCCTCAGACAACTTCTCAAACTAGGTGTTTCCCCACCTATCTTGCCTGAGGTACTTAATACACTAGGTGTGCTCTGAGCAGGATTAGTGGATTGGACCCTGCATCAAAGAAATCTGGGATTATTGGGGCAAATGCATGTGCATCCCAGAATATCCAACAGCCGAGTAGTTAAGGCATTGCTTAGGAGATGGGAAACCCTGGGTTGAATCCCCACTTACCTGCTTTTGAACAGGAACTGGAACGGAGGTCTCTGACCTCCAGGGTGAGAGTATCCTAACCACCATGCTACTGGATATTTTGGGATTGGGGCTCTCTCAGTTTCTCCTGTTTGTGCCATATGAACAAACATTTATTGGAGCAAGGCCAATGAAACAGATTCTACTACATCCCAGGTGAGAGCCCTAATCACCAGGGTATACTGTCAGTTTCTCCACCCCCGGTCCAATGAATATTTAATTATTTATACGAAGCAGAACGGCTCAAAGAAAAGAGCTCGGGAGACTTGTCACAGTTTCAGGGTAACTGCACCTGTATCCCCCTACTTCATGGTCCACTCCAGAAGTAACCGGTCAGGTCTCAGGACTCCAGCCATCACCTGACTCTGGAAAGGGACCTCTATCCCAGTTCCTTATGACCAGAAGTTTTAGGGCTGCACAGTCTCTTGCCATACACTGTGATATCCCCAGCAAGTCAGTCTGCCTAAAGGCCAGCCCCTGTGCTGTGCGTCTCTCCGAGGCCTATGGCCAGTGCATGCCAGAAGTTCCAAGTTACCACATAGCTCTTTCTCAGCCAACAAGGAAAAAGCATCATAGAGAAAACATACACAGTATTAAAAAAAACAAAAGGTCCTATATGCTTACTGAATAGACTAGCAATCACCCTTCAGTCCTATGGAGCTCTAATAGGCCAAAGTCTTTCCAACCTTTCAGCAAGGATTGAGGCTCCTTTAGGGCCAGAGGTGCTGTCTGTCTACTGGGTCAGAGAAAAGGTCAGAAGTTAGTTTAAACTCAGCCCTTTATACCCAAAGACTTGCTTGGTCACCAAGCCTCCTGAAAACAGGTAAACCACTCTCTCCCTCTATTCCCCAGGAGGTCAAGCTTCAAAGGCTTGATATCTACATAGCCTTGGGATCTTTACATTAATCACCCCCCAGTGATTCCAGGAACACACCAATACACAACCTCTACTGATACAAAGGGCTATGAATACTGTCTGGCCTACTTTAATATAGTGTTTTTTAAAGATATGCTTGTGTTCACCATGTCTGTCACAAGACCCAAACCAGAATACTGAATGACCTGGTAATTGGGAACTCAGCTGGGATGTAAGAGACCTGGCTTTGAGTCCCTGTTTCAAATCAGGGATTTGAATACAAGACTCACACATGTCAGCTAAGGGCCCTAGCCCTTGGACTATCATGGGGTGGGAGGAGTTTCACAAGAAAGGGCTAACCTGGTTTAAGCACCTAACTCCAGGAAAGGGTTTGTGGCTGAAAATCTGGGGGGGAGGGGTGGGAGAGGAGGAGAGTTTAACTCCCTTTTGCCTGTCAGTTGCGTGCCCGAGATCAAAGTGCTTAGGCACTTAATTATCTTTTTGAATCTGGGCTCTTAGTTCCTCCCAATAGTAGTCTGAGTATTAGCAGGTAGTCATGAAGCCTATATCCATGACCTTCAAGATCTGGCATGGCCTGGAAGGCTACATATTTAGTATCAGGTTTCAGAGTAACAGCCGTGTTAGTCTGTATTCGCAAAAAGAAAAGGAGGACTTGTGGCACCTTAGAGACTAACTAATTTATTTGAGCATGAGCTTTCATGAGCTACAGCTCACTTCATCGGATGCATACTGTGGAAATTGCAGAAGACATTATATACACAGACACCATGAAACAATACCTCCTCCCACCCCACTCTCCTGCTGGTAATAGCTTATCTAAAGTGATCATCAAGTTGGGCCATTTCCAGCACAAATCCAGGTTTTCTCACCCTCCGCACCCCCACAGACAAACTCACTCTCTTGCTGTTAATAGCCCATCCAAAGTGAGCACTGTCTTCACAATGTGTATGATAATCAAGGTGGGCCATTTCCTGCAGAAATCCAGGTTCTCTCACCCCCTCACCCCCCTCCAAAAACCACACACACAAACTCACTCTCCTGCTGGTAATAGCCTATCCAAAGTGAACACTCTCCTTACAACCTGAATGAAAATCAAAGTGGGCCATTTCCAGCACAAATCCAGGTTTTCTCACTCCCCCACCCCCATACACACACAAACTCACTCTCCTGCTGGTAATAGCTCATCCGAAGTGACCGCTCCCCCTACAATGTGCATGATAATCAAGGTGGGCCATTTCCAGCACAAATCCAGGTTCTCTCACCCCTCCCCCCCCACACACACAAACTCACTCTCCTGCTGGCAATAGCTCATGCAAACTGACCACTCTCCCCACACTGTGCATGACAATCAAGGTGGGCCACTTCCAGCATAAATCCAAGTTTAACCAGAACGTCGGGGGGGGGGGGGAGGAAAAAACAAGGGGAAATAGGCTACCTTGCATAATGACTTAGCCACTCCCAGTCTCTATTTAAGCCTAAATTAATAGTATCCAATTTGCAAATGAATTCCAATTCAGCAGTTTCTCGCTGGACTCTGGATTTGAAGTTTTTTTGTTGTAAGATAGCGACCTTCATGTCTCTGATTGCGTGACCAGAGAGATTGAAGTGTTCTCCGACTGGTTAATGAATGTTATAATTCTTGACATCTGATTTGTGTCCATTTATTCTTTTACGTAGAGACTGTCCAGTTTGACCAGTGTACATGGCAGAGGGGCATTGCTGGCACATGATGGCATATATCACATTGGTGGATGTGCAGGTGATCTCCAGTGGATCTCTTGTGTGGACTGGACCAGGCTGAGGTTGATGGTGGGATGGAAATTGTTGAAATCATGGTGGAATTCCTCAAGGGCTTCTTTTCCATGGGTCCAGATGATGAAGATGTCATCAATATAGCGCAAGTAGAGTAGGGGCGTTAGGGGACGAGAGCTGAGGAAGCGTTGTTCTAAATCAGCCATAAAAATGTTGGCATACTGTGGGGCCATGCGGGTACCCATAGCAGTGCCGCTGATCTGAAGGTATACATTGTCCCCAAATGTAAAATAGTTATGGGTAAGGACAAAGTCACAAAGTTCAGCCACCAGGTTAGCCGTGACATTATCGGGGATAGTGTTCTTGACGGCTTGTAGTCCATCTTTGTGTGGAATGTTGGTGTAGAGGGCTTCTACATCCATTGTGGCCAGGATGGTGTTATCAGGAAGATCACCGATGGATTGTAGTTTCCTTAGGAAGTCAGTGGTATCTCGAA
Organism: Chelonia mydas; assembly: GCF_015237465.2. Lineage (NCBI taxonomy): Eukaryota > Metazoa > Chordata > Testudines > Cheloniidae > Chelonia > Chelonia mydas. Next base: position 110,187,498 of record NC_057852.1, read on the forward strand.
GGTAGCTGGGAGTGCTGGTAGCGTAGGGCCTGAGGAGGGAGTCTACATAGCCAGACAATCCTGCTGTCAGGGTGCCAATGCCTGAGATGATGGGGCGCCCAGGATTTCCAGGTTTATGGATCTTGGGTAGTAGATAGAATATCCCAGGTCGGGGTTCCAGGGGTGTGTCTGTGCGGATTTGATCTTGTGCTTTTTCAGGAAGTTTCTTGAGCAAATGCTGTAGTTGCTTTTGGTAACTCTCAGTGGGATCATAGGGTAATGGCTTGTAGAAAGTGGTGTTGGAGAGCTGCCGAGCAGCCTCTTGTTCATATTCCGACCTATTCATGATGACAACAGCACCTCCTTTGTCAGCCTTTTTGATTATGATGTCAGAGTTGTTTCTGAGGCTGTGGATGGCATTGTGTTCCGCACGGCTGAGGTTATGGGGCAAGTGATGCTGCTTTTCCACAATTTCAGCCCGTGCACGTCGGCGGAAGCACTCTATGTAGAAATTCCACCATGATTTCAACAATTTCCATCCCACCATCAACCTCAGCCTGGTCCAGTCCACACAAGAGATCCACTTCCTGGACACTACAGTGCTAATAAACAAAGGTCACATAAACACCACCCTATACCGGAAACCTACTGACCGCTATTCCTACCTACATGCCTCCAGCTTTCACCCTGACCACACCACACGATCCATCGTCTACAGCCAAGCTCTGCGATACAACCGCATTTGCTCCAATCCCTCAGACAGAGACAAACACCTACAAGATCACTATCAAGCATTCTTACAACTACAATACCCACCTGCGGAAGTGAAGAAACAGATTGATAGAGCCAGAAGAGTTCCCAGAAGTCACCTACTACAGGACAGGCCTAACAAAGAAAATAACAGAACGCCACTAGCCGTCACCTTCAGCCCCCAACTAAAACCCCTCCAACGCATTATTAAGGATCTACAACCTATCCTGAAGGATGACCCAACACTCTCACAAATCTTGGGAGACAGGCCAGTCCTTGCCTACAGACAACCCCCCAACCTGAAGCGAATACTCACCAACAACCACATACCACACAACAGAACCACTAACCCAGGAACCTATCCTTGCAACAAAGCCCGTTGCCAACTGTGCCCACATATCTATTCAGGGGACACCATCACAGGGCCTAATAACATCAGCCACACTATCAGAGGCTCGTTCACCTGCACATCCACCAATGTGATATATGCCATCATGTGCCAGCAATGCCCCTCTGCCATGTACATTGGTCAAACTGGACAGTCTCTACGTAAAAGAATAAATGGACACAAATCAGATGTCAAGAATTATAACATTCATAAACCAGTCGGAGAACACTTCAATCTCTCTGGTCACACAATCAGAGACATGAAGGTCGCTATCTTACAACAAAAAAACTTCAAATCCAGAGTCCAGCGAGAAACTGCTGAATTGGAATTCATTTACAAATTGGATACTATTAATTTAGGCTTAAATAGAGACTGGGAGTGGCTAAGTCATTATGCAAGGTAGCCTATTTCCCCTTGTTTTTTCCTTCCCCCCCCACCCCCACCCCCCGACGTTCTGGTTAAACTTGGATTTATGCTGGAAGTGGCCCACCTTGATTGTCATGCACAGTGTGGGGAGAGTGGTCAGTTTGGATGAGCTATTGCCAGCAGGAGAGTGAGTTTGTGGGGGGGGGGGGGGGGGGGGAGGGGTGAGAAAATCTGGATTTGTGCTGGAAATGGCCCACCTTGATTATCATGCACATTGTAGGGGGAGCGGTCACTTCGGATGAGCTATTACCAGCAGGAGAGTGAGTTTGTGTGTGTATGGGGGTGGGGGAGTGAGAAAACCTGGATTTGTGCTGGAAATGGCCCACTTTGATTTTCATTCAGGTTGTAAGGAGAGTGGTCACTTTGGATAGGCTATTACCAGCAGGAGAGTGAGTTTGTGTGTGTGGTTTTTGCAGGGGGGTGAGGGGGTGAGAGAACCTGGATTTCCGCAGGAAATGGCCCACCTTGATTATCATACACATTGTGAAGACAGTGGTCACTTTGGATGGGCTATTAACAGCAAGAGAGTGAGTTTGTCTGTGGTGGGGCGGAGGGTGAGAAAACCTGGATTTGTGCTGGAAATGGCCCAACTTGATGATCACTTTAGATAAGCTATTACCAGCAGGAGAGTGGGGTGGGAGGAGGTATTGTTTCATGGTGTCTGTGTATATAATGTCTTCTGCAATTTCCACAGTATGCATCCGATGAAGTGAGCTGTAGCTCACGAAAGCTCATGCTCAAATAAATTGGTTAGTCTCTAAGGTGCCACAAGTCCTCCTTTTCTGTTTAGTATCAGGGACTGAAGATTTTTTGCTCTGTTGGCCCCAGAGAATTTTTGTGGCATGATCCAGTGAGTGAACCATCTTTCTCTTATTCTAGTCTCAATGGGTTCGATTGTGTGACTTTAAAGATAAAAGATCTCATTTCTGCACCATGGAAGCTTGTACAAGACAACATCACTCCAAAACCAATAAATTAAGGGCATTATTGTATGATGTGCTGAGTATCTTTGACTCCAGTTGAAGTCAGTGGGAGTTGAGGGCACTCACCTCAAGGGTTCTACTTTGAAATGCATGATCACAAAGAAAATTCTATTCAGGCAAAATTAAAGCAAAATTTTTTTGCTTATGGTACTTAATACTAAAAGAACGAGAAGCCATGAACACATTTACCAAAATTCATATGCAAGAGTTAAGCCACTGAGAAATAACGCAATGTTTTAGTTGTTTTACATCCCTGCAGTTAACACACATTCTTGATGAAATGATTTATCTGTTATGAAATGTTGAAAAACAGCACATCTATATGTCATGAGGACAATAGAACTATATTAATACCAATTTTGCTTATGTACACCTAAAAATGTACCAATGTAAGGAAGTTAAAGTTTTGATGTGTGCTGTAAAGAAAATGTCAAGTTGTAAGAAACAGAACAGTTTGGACCTCAGCCTTCCATCAAAAAACCCCACACTTTACTAATGCTTGGAAGTAAACATGGACTAACAATAGCTGGCTAATTACAATTACTTTCTTTTAAATACACACCCTCCAAATCTTTCACAAATAAAAAAATCAACAGGGTTTAATTATGGCTTAATAGACATGTCTAAATAGCTGTAGAGTTGATCTACAACAGCTGATCTATAGAATGGACTGATTGGACTGTATAGTCTGGATAAAATCCTTACGATCCTCTTTGTGGATACATAGCTCCCATTAGGAGCAATTACAGATCTGATGAACTCTAGAGACTAGACCTCTAAGGCCTTGTTTACAGTTTGAGCAAGAATTTAAATAAGTTGAGAAACCAGTTTAATTACATCTGTGCAACCCCCTGCAACGAACACTCTTACGTGGTATTAACAGTCATATTTCAGAGATCCAAAGATTCCAAGAACAGAGAGAACCATTGTGATCATCTCATCTGCCCTCTTATATAAGACAGACCATAGAACTTCCCCCAAACAATTTCTAGAGCAATTTTGTTTAAACTAGTAAGATATCATATTTAACAGAAATCAAAATAGAATACTCTTAGTCCAAAGTAAGCATTTTCAAAGCAGAGGGATTTAGTTGAATCAGTTTCTAAACCAACTGTTTTTAGACCAGCCTAAGACTTGCTGTGTTTATTGCTGGTTCCTTGCATCTCGATACCTCTTTAAGTGGATATTGTAAGTTACACATTTTGCCTTATCTAAAAAGTATTTTCTTTGTCCTTATTGGTATTGGGCTTGTTTCTCCATTGGCTTGCACTTCTAGTAATTATTTCCTGAGTGCAAAGTGGCTGTAAAATGGTACCAGCCTGATCTGGTAGTGATTTACACCTATTTTGCTCTGAAGTAAATGACCATACAAAATTCTATGCAATAGTGAATCATGTTCAAGGACTTTGAAATAACAGATATTTAAAAAAAATAATACAGTAAGGCTTCAAGATCTATGGATAACCCTATCATGGAGTAAAGACACAGGGTGAAATCCTGACCCACAGAAGTCAACGGGAGATTTCACCCACCACAGACCCTAATCTTTTCTTTGTCATGAAACAAACCAGATTTCACTAGATTTCTGAATAACAACTTTTGGAAAAGTCTAAAATTATAATTCTCACACTTGGGAGCCATGCTCCAAATCACTTAGCATACTATAGATCTCTGTTGCATACTCTGCACTCTTTCTGTTCATGGCTCTTCCACTAATATCAGTAGAAGTTCTACCCATGGAACAAATGGATGCAGTGTATACAACACAGATCCCCACCATGATAAGAAGATATTTTTACCCTTGGCAAGAAGTATTGCAAACCACCATGTTACAATAGTTTATAAAGTCATTTTCATTAGGTTTTCGTATCAGATAAGAGTGGCAGATAGGAAAAACAATCTTATAAAAATAGAATTAACAAAGTTTTCTATATGCTGAAACATTTTTGTTACATATTGATAACATTCAAGAAAGCCAATGGATACAAAAAGAGATTTTTTTATTCTGGAAACCTTGTATTTTAATTTCAATGTCGTGGAAATCTGTGTAAGGTGATGTCTCTGACCTTTATCTTACTGACTAAGATTATAGTGAAGCAAATGCAAGAACTGTAATGCATGATTGTTTTGCCCAGTGCAAGATCTCTGAAATTTAGCATGTGTGCATATGCATCAATTCTAAGAAAAGTTATCTTCAAATACCATCTCAATGACAAGATAAACAGACCGTTCACAAATGGAATTTTCTAACTTTTTTTAAATTTTTAAACAAGTGAAATTTCTACTGCAGCCATTGTAACCACAGTTTAGTTTCCATCTTATTTCATTGACTGACAGCTGTAGAAATGTCATAGTGACCTTGAAAATAGAATTACTGTATGTACACAGGAGAATAGCAAAGACACTGAAATACTGTAGAGAGTTCTTCTCAGGATTCAGTTCCATTAATGGTGTCTATTTACTTTTTGCTTGAAGTATGGTAGGCAGGGAGCAGGGAGTTAGATTTTCTTTTAACCCTCCCTCAGCCTGATGGCCAACAAGACATAGCAGGAGGGTCAAGTGCTGCAAGGATAAATGAAGGAACTGTTGAACAAGGTTAATGTCAGGAGAGCAATCAGATTCAGTAAAGAGTAGGCATCAGGCCAGAGGTAGGGTAGAGAGTGGCAGTGAAGTGTTTGAGATGTATGAATATTATTGCTGTCACACTAGCACACTGATTCTGTACATCATACAATCTCCTTCTCCCACTTCAAATGCATCCTCAAAATCCACTTTTCCCCCTCAAATTCCCCAGCAATGACCTTCCTTCTTATACTAACCAAGACAGACAATTTTTTATTTTTAAAGGAACCAAAGTGATGCAATTCAATCATTTCATGTTATGTAAAGAGTTACCTTTGTGAGTATCCTCTTTCCCAGCATCATGCACACATTGTATCTAACCTAGATGGTAAACTCCTTGATGGGAATGTCTCTCTCTATGCAGCAACATGCACACCGATGACATTATATACAAATGAGTATCAAAAACACTTACGCCAAGTTTGTTGTTAACTGAGCTATTTATAAACTGCCTTTCCTCATCCTCCTTTGTCATAAAGCATGGGTCAGTAATCCTATAACAATGTGCAACACAATTATCAATCAGAAAGGAAACCTACAAAAAGAGGAAACAAGGACAAATTGCTAAGATGAGTACAAAAAATAGTGCAAGCATGTAGGGACAAAAATCAGAAAGGCTGAGGCACTGAATGAGTTGCAACTAGCAAGAGACATAAAAGGCAACAACAAAAATGTTCTATATATACACATATCAGGAGAAAGAAATACAAAGGAAGCGTACTACTACTTAACAGGGAAAAGAGCTAACAACAAATGACACCAAGAAGACTGGGGTATTTAATGCCTATTTTGCCTCACTCATCACTAAAAAGGTTAATTGTGACCAAATAATTAACACAATTATTAAACACAAGGGGGAGGGAACACAAGCCAAAACAGGGAAAGAACAAATTAAAAATATTTAAATATGTTAGATAATAGTTAAGTTGGCAGAGCCTGAAGAAATTTACTGTAGAGTACATAAGGAACTAGTTGAAGCAATCCCATTAGTAATTATCTTCAAGAACACATGGAGGACAGGTGAGGTCCTAGAGGACTGGAGAAGGGCAAACAGTACCCAGCTTTTAAAAAAGGAACAAAGAGGACCTGGGGAATTATAGACAGGTCAGCCTAACCTCGATACCAGGAAAGATACTGGAACAAATTATTAAACAATCAATTTGTAAGCACCTAGAGGAGAACAGATTGGTAAATAATAACCAGTATGAATTTGTGAAGAACAAATCAGGCCATACAACCTAAATTCCTTCTTTGACAGGGTTACTGTCCTAGTGGATAGGGGAGAAGAAGCAGACCCGATACATCTTGATTTTAGTAATGCTTTTGACAGAGTCCACATGACATTCTCATAACGGAAGTTGGATGAAATCATCATCAGGTGGGTGCACAATTTGTCAAAAAAACCCCTCACACTCAGTAGTTATCTTTGTTTCACTGTTCACCTGGGGTCACAGAGGGTTCTGTCCTGGGTCTAGTACTAGTCAATATTTTCATTAATGACTTGGATAATGGGTTGGAGAGTATATTTATAAAATATGCAAATGATACCTAGTTAGGAGGAGTTGCGGGCACTTTGGAGGACAGGATTACAATAAAAAAGGACATTGACAAATTGGAGAATTGGTCTGATATCAAGAATTCAATAAAGACAAGTGCAAAGCAGTACACTTGCAAAGGAAAAATCAAATACAATTACAAAATAGGAAATAACTAGCTAAGGTAATACTGCTGAAAAGGATCTGGGTATTGTACTGTATCAAAAATTGAATATGAGCCAACAATGTAATGCAGTTGCAGAAAAGTCTAATATCATTCTAGGGTGCATTAACAGGAGTGTCATATATAAAGCATGGGACGTAATTGTCCTGCTTTACTCAGCAGTGGTGAAGCCTCAGCTGTAGTACTGTGTCTAGTTCTAGGTGCCATGCTTTAGGCTAGATGTGGACAAATTGGAAAGAGTCCAGAGGAAAGCAGCAAAAACAATAAAAGGTTTAGAAAATGTGACCTATGAGAAACTGTTAAAAAAAATCTGGCTGTGTTTGGTCTGGAGAAAGGAAGAGTGAGGGGGGAACACTGATGATAGTCTTCAAACATGTTAAGGGCTGTTATAAAGAGGATGATTATCTATTGTTCTCTATATCCACCAAATATACGCCAAGAAGCAATCAACTTAAATCTGCAGCAAATGCGATTTAGGTTATATATTAGGAAATCTTTCTAGCTATAATGATAGTTAAGTACTGGAACAGATTTCTAAGAGAGGTTATGGAATCCCCATCACTACATAAGAACATAAGAATGGCCCTACTGGGTCAGTCCAAAGGTCCATCTAGCCCAGTATCCTGTCTTCCGACAGTGGCCAGTGCCAGGTGCCCCAGAGGGAATGAACAGAACAGGTAATCATCAAGTGATCCATCCCGTCGCTCATTCACAACTTCTGGCAAACAGAGGCTAGGGACACCATTCCTGCCCATCCTGGACAATAGCCACTGATGGACCTATCCTCCATGAATTTATCTAGTTCTTGTTTGAAGCCTGTCATGGTCTTGGCCTTCACAACATCCTCTGCAAGGAGTTCCACAGGTTCACTGTGCATTGTGTGAGAAATACTTCCTTTTGTTTGTTTTAAACCTGCTGTCTGTTAATTTCATTTGGGAACCCCTAGTTCTTGTACTATGAGAAGTAGTAAACAACCCTTCCTTATCTACTTTCTCTACACCACTAGAAATTAAGAACAAAGTTAGACAAAACACCTGTCTAAGACAGTCTAGGTATATTTGGTCCTGCCTCAACACAGGGGAATGGACTAGAGATAACATCTTGAGTCCCTTCTAGCCCAAAATTTCTCTTATTCTATTATTGCGACCTCAAAGCTGGACACTAATATTCAGTAGGCTGTGTTTGTTTTCATGGTATGACCAATATACTATCATGTTTTTGATTCATAGTTCTACCATGCCTGTGGCTTCCCGTCTCCATCAGACTGGCTTCTGCCCAATAGGGTAACCCATCAGTCCATCACCTGCCTCAAACACGTCTACTTCTTCCCCAAACTGGATCCAACAGCATGAAGGAGAGGAGCACTCCAAAACCTCCTGACTCCTCTAACTCTCTTAGCTACTACTAAATTAAACATTATTGAAATCTATCATCAGAAACAGGATCTGATCCTGCAATAACACAAGAGCAGCAGGCACTGATCCACATCTTGCAGCATTATGCTGCTGGCTGGGTAGGGACATGGCTCCTTCACACGGCCTTGACAGCTGGGCATGCCCACTGAAAGCAGAAGGGAGTACTATCAGAGCAGCAAGGAGAATTGCTGCCATTGTTCTTCGGTCTAACACTTACTTCTGTTTTATGTTTGGAACTGCCCTTGAAAACCATTTGTAGATCACAGCTGCTGCTTACCATGGTGCAGTGGCTGCCTGTTGTTCAACAAGGTTCAAGGTTCCACTAATCATATTTAGAGCTAGCTATAGCAGAAGGCCACTCTTTCAGTGACTCAACATAACCACTGAGATCATTAGACTGGAACAGCTCACCCACACATGATAGAGCCTTGACGTAGGTCAGGAACTACTGTCCCCACACAACAGTCATACAAGCCTGTTTGTGGTCTCAAACAGACTGAAGACTGTTAGTTCCTTTTTAGGGTTCTTGATTTGGTATGTGTCAGTGTATGTTACACAGGCAGAGTATGAAACCCTCATTCTGGGATCTTCTCAGGCTTGTTGCTCATTAATTATTAGTTCTAGGCCTCAGAGGGTATTGATCATAGATGGCTGTTCATAAATTAAGTTGATTCATTTGAGTTAATTATTTGATTTAATAAAGTTATAATCACAAGAGGTCACATTCCACTCATTCAATAAGACGGCTGAGTGCCCACTCTCAGCAGGGAAGGATTTGGCACCAAAATTCTGACATTCATTTTCATGTTCTCATGCCATAATATGGAAACTCATGTTTAGATTTTTCTTTTTTGATGAGTGGGGGAAGGCCATTCTAAATAACATTTTAATTGTTTTTTAAACGTTCTCTAATTTGACATTTAAAGCTTTGGCAACACTCTGCATTTTTCTAGGTTCCCCAGTGCCTATCAGAAAGGACTACCCCATTCTCAGGGTATGTCTACACTACGGAATAAGGTCGAATTTATAGAAGTCGGTTTTTTAGAAATCGGTTTTATATATTCGAGTGTGTGTGTCCCCACAGAAGTGCATTAAGTGCATTAACTCGGCGGAGTGCTTCCACAGTACCGAGGCTAGAGTTGATTTCTGGAGCGTTGCACTGTGGGTAGCTATCCCACAGTTCCCGCAGTCTCCGCTGCCCATTGGAATTCTGGGTTGAGATCCCAATGCCTGATGGGGCTGAAACATTGTCGCGGGTGGTTCTGGGTACATATCGTCAGTCCCCCCTTCCCTCCCTCCCTCCCTCCGTGAAAGCAAGGGCAGACAATCGTTTCGCGCCTTTTTTCCTGAGTTACCTGTGCGGACGCCATACCACCGCAAGCATGGAGCCCGCTCAGGTAACCGTCACTGTATGTCTCCTGGGTGCTGGCAGACGCGGTTCTGCATTGCTACACAGTAGCAGCAACCCCTTGCCTTGTGGCAGCAGACGGTACAATACAACTGGTAGCCGTCCTCGTCATGTCCGAGGTGCTCCTGGCCACGTCGGCTGGGAGCGCCTGGGCAGACATGGGCGCAGGGACTAAATTTTTGGTGACTTGACCAGGTCATTCTCTTAAGTCCGGCAGTCTGTCCTATTGAACCGTCTTATGGTGAGCAGGTAGGCAATATGTCCTTCTGCACCGTCTGCTGCCAGCCAAAGATGTAAAAGATAGATGGAGTGGATCAAAACAAGAAATAGACCAGATTTGTTTTGTACTCATTTGCCTCTTCCCCTGTCTAGGGGACTCATTCCTCTAGGTCACACTGCAGTCACTCACAGAGAAGGTGCAGCGAGGTAAATCTAGCCATGTATCAATCAGAGGCCAGGCTAACCTCCTTGTTCCAATAAGAACAGTAACTTAGGTGCACCATTTCTTATTGGAACCCTCCATGAACTCCTGCCTGAACTACTCCTTGATTTAAAGCCACCCCCTTTGTGGATTTTAGCTCCCTGAAGCCAACCCTGTAAGCCGTGTCGTCAGTCGCCCCTCCCTCCGTCAGAGCAATGGCAGACAATCATTCCGCGCCTTTTTTCTGTGCGGACGCCATACCAAGGCAAGCATGGAGTCCGCTCAGCTCACTTTGGCAATTAGGAGCACATTAAACACCACACGCATTATCCAGCAGTATATGCAGCACCAGAACCTGGCAAAGCGCTACCGGGCGAGGAGGCGACGTCAGCGCAGTCACGTGAGTGATCAGGACATGGACACAGATTTCTTTGAAAGCATGGGCCCTGCCAATGCATGCATCATGGTGCTAATGGGGCAGGTTCATGCTGTGGAACGCCGATTCTGGGCTCGGGAAACAAGCACAGACTGGTTGCAGGTCTGGGACGATTCACAGTGGCTGCGAAACTTTCGCATGCGTAAGGGCACTTTCATGGAACTCTGTGACTTGCTTTCCCCTGCCCTGAAGCGCATGAATACCAAGATGAGAGCAGCCCTCACAGTTGAGAAGCGAGTGGCGATAGCCCTGTGGAAGCTTGCAACGCCAGACAGCTACCGGTCAGTTGGGAATCAATTTGGAGTGGGCAAATCTACTGTTGGGGCTGCTGTGATGCAAGTAGCCCACGCAATCAAAGATCTGCTGATATCAAGGGTAGTGACCCTGGGAAATGTGCAGGTCATAGTGGATGGCTTTGCTGCAATGGGATTCCCTAACTGTGGTGGGGCCATAGACGGAACCCATATCCCTATCTTGGCACCGGAGCACCAAGCCGGCGAGTACATAAACCGCAAGGGGTACTTTTCAATAGTGCTGCAAGCTCTGGTGGATCACAAGGGACGTTTCACCAACATCAACGTGGGATGGCCGGGAAAGGTACATGACGCTCACATCTTCAGGAACTCTGGTCTGTTTCAAAAGCTGCAAGAAGGGACTTTATTCCCAGACCAGAAAATAACTGTTGGGGATGTTGAAATGCCTATATGTATCCTTGGGGACCCAGCCTACCCCTTAATGCCATGGCTCATGAAGCCATACACAGGCAGCCTGGACAGTAGTCAGGAGCTGTTCAACTACAGGCTGAGCAAGTGCAGAATGGTGGTAGAATGTGCATTTGGACGTTTAAAGGCGCGCTGGCGCAGTTTACTGACTCGCTTAGACCTCAGCGAAACCAATATTCCCACTGTTATTACTGCTTGCTGTGTGCTCCACAATATCTGTGAGAGTAAGGGGGAGACGTTTATGGCGGGGTGGGAGGTTGAGGCAAATCGCCTGGCTGCTGGTTACGCGCAGCCAGACACCAGGGCGGTTAGAAGAGCACAGGAGGGCGCAGTACGCATCAGAGAGGCTTTGAAAACCAGTTTCATGACTGGCCAGGCTACAGTGTGAAAGTTCTGTTTGTTTCTCCTTGATGAAACCCCCCGCCCCTTGGTTCACTCTACTTCCCTGTAAGCTAACCACCCTCTCCTCCTCCCTTCGATCACCGCTTGCAGAGGCAATAAAGTCATTGTTGCTTCACATTCATGCATTCTTCATTCATTCATCATACAAACAGGGGGATGACTACCAAGGTAGCCCAGGAGGGGTGGTGGAGGAGGGAAGGAAAATGCCACACAGCACTTTAAAAGTTTACAACTTTAAAATTTATTGAATGACAGCCTTCTTTTTTTTGGGCAATCCTCTGTGGTGGAGTGGCTGGTTGGCCGGAGGCCCCCCCACCGCGTTCTTGGGCGTCTGGGTGTGGAGGCTATGGAACTTGGGGAGGAGGGCGGTTGGTTACACAGGGGCTGTAGTGGCAGTCTGTTCTCCAGCTGCCTTTGCTGCAGCTCAACCATACACTGGAGCATACTGGTTTGGTCCTCCAGCAGCCTCAGCATTGAATCCTGCCTCCTCTCATCACGCTGCCGCCACATTCGAGCTTCAGCCCTCTCTTCAGCCCGCCACTTACTCTCTTCAGCCCGCCACTTACTCTCTTCAGCCCGCCACCTCTCCTCCCGGTCATTTTGTGCTTTCCTGCAGTCTGACACTATTTGCCTCCACGCATTCGTCTGTGCTCTGTCAGTGTGGGAGGACAGCATCAGCTCGGAGAACATTTCATCTCGAGTGCGTTTTTTTTTCTTTCTAATCTTCACTAGCCTCTGCGAAGGAGAAGATCCTGTGATCATTGAAACACATGCAGCTGGTGGAGAAAAAAAAAGGGACAGCGGTATTTAAAAAGACACATTTTATAAAACACTGGCTACACTCTTTCAGGGTAAACCTTGCTGTTAACATTACATACATAGCACATGTGCTTTCGTTACAAGGTCGCATTTTGCCTCCCCCCACCGCGTGGCTACCCCCTCAACCCTCCCCCCTCCCTGTGGCTAACAGCGGGGAACATTTCTGTTCAGCCACAGGCAAACAGCCCAGCAGGAATGGGCTCCTCTGAGTGTCCCCTGAAGAAAAGCACCCTATTTCAACCAGGTGACCGTGGATTATATCTCACTCTCCTGAGGATAACACAGAGAGATAAAGAACGGATGTTGCTTGAACGCCAGCAAACATACACTGCAATGCTTTGTTGTACAATGATTCCCGAGTACGTGTTACTGGCCTGGAGTGGTAAAGTGTCCTACCATGAAGGACGCAATAAGTCTGCCCTCCCCAGAAACCTTTTGCAAAGGCTTTGGGAGTATATCCAGGAGAGCCGCGAATGCCAGGGCAAATTAATCCTTTCACATGCTTGCTTTTAAACCATGTATAGTATTTTAAAAGGTACACTCACCGGAGGTCCCTTCTCCGCCTGCTGGGTCCAGGAGGCAGCCTTGGGTGGGTTCAGGGGGTACTGGCTCCAGGTCCAGGGTGAGAAACAGTTCCTGGCTGTCGGGAAAACCGGTTTCTCCGCTTGCTTGCTGTGAGCTATCTACAATCTCCTCACCATCATCAACTTCTTCGTCCCCAAAACCTGCTTCCGTATTGCCTCCATCTCCATTGAAGGAGTCAAACAACACGGCTGGGGTAGTGGTGGCTGAACCCCCTAAAATGGCATGCAGCTCATCATAGAAGCGGCATGTTTGGGGCTCTGACCCGGAGCGGCCGTTCGCCCCTCTGGTTTTCTGGTAGGCTTGCCTCAGCTCCTTCAGTTTCACGCGGCACTGCTTCGGGTCCCTGTTATGGCCTCTGTCCTTCATGCCCTGGGAGATTTTGACAAAGGTTTTGGCATTTCGAAAACTGGAACGGAGTTCTGATAGCACGGATTCCTCTCCCCATACAACGATCAGATCCCGTACCTCCCGTTCGGTCCATGCTGGAGCTCTTTTGCGATTCTGAGACTCCATCATGGTCACCTCTGCTGATGAGCTCTGCATGGTCACCTGCAGCTTGCCACGCTGGCCAAACAGGAAATGAGATTCAAAAGTTCGCGGTTCTTTTCCTGTCTACCTGGCCAGTGCATCTGAGTTGAGAGTGCTGTCCAGAGCGGTCACAATGGAGCACTCTGGGATAGCTCCCGGAGGCCAATACCGTCGAATTGTGTCCACAGTACCCCAAATTCGACCCAGCAAGGCCGATTTAAGCGCTAATCCACTTGTCAGGGGTGGAGTAAGGAAATCGATTTTAAGAGCCCTTTAAGTCGAAATAAACGGTTTCATCGTGTGGACAGGTGCAGGTTTACATCGATTTAACGCTGCTAAATTCGACCTAAAGTCCTAGTGTAGACCAGGGCTCAGTGTTATAAAAGCTGTGCAGGGTTTGAGATTGTTTTACAGCTGTGCGATCATGCAACGACAAGAGGGTATTTGTGGTATTGGAGACTGTGCCTTTAAGAGCAGAGGTTCCCAGACAGGTTCCCAGACAGGTGCTTGTGTTGTTATGCACAAATGGTGAGAACCGGGCAGAGACTAAAAAGAACTCTTGCAAACACCTTAAGCTCTGAGCGATCACTGAACACCAGCTGGTACAATACGTAAAGAGAAATTAAGAAAATTCCCAGAGAGGAAGAATGGAGCAGTTAATAGCGCCACCCGAGCTAAAACTCTGGAAGCGTGGAAGACAAAGTGCACTTTCAAGCAATTGGAGCCAGTAAAAAGGGAAGACATTCAGCAGGTAGCCTTATTTTTGACAGTGACTGGTGCTAAAGCACTTCATCTGTTTAATAGTTTTCATTTAACTCAGTCAGAGACAGCTAATTATGAAATCACAATACAGAAATTAGAGGAGCACTGTACTGCACTGCACTCTACCTGGAACCACACACAGGATAAATCAGATCTCTTGTATGCAGCTTAAGCACTGAGTGATCACTGAACACCACATAGTACAGGAGTGGGGTGTTTTCCAGGCCCCTTTTGGCAATGGCAATAAACAGTTCATGGTCAGTTTCAGTTAACACAGGCCTTCCATAAATAAAGTTACTTTTTATGCCCATGGACTAAGGCCAAATCTGCCTTCTCTGTTGGAGTGTATCCACACTCAGTTTTTTAGTGCCTGTGATGCTTAAGTTACAAGCCTCCAGTTTTGGCTATAATGTTGTAAGGTATGCCAACACTCTCCTTGGAGGCATCTGTGGACGACTTTGTTTTGTGTTTACTGTCATAGTACTCAGGACTGGGGCCTGTTTAACTCATTTAGCTTCTCAAGCTCCTTATCAAGATTTGCAACCCTTGTCCATTGGACATCCTTGCACAGTAACACTCAGGTTGCTGATTCACGCAGCTAATTAGGCACAGGGTTGCCTACATAGTTCACCCTTCCAAAGAATCTTTGAACCTCTTCTTTGGCTTGTTGGTTATAGTCTTAACCTTATTGTGATCTACCTCTCTACATTGCTGGTTTGACATACCTGGGAGATCTATTTATTTATTTCTGTTTAACTTTAGCCCAGAATTTCTGGCTCTTTTTAAAGTTGCTTGGAGCCCCTAGCTTTGCTCTTTTATTGCTCTTTCCCCACCAAAAAACAAAAGCCCCCTACCAAAAAAAGGTGTCATATTTTCCTGTGAAACACCTTGGGTGCCAAACACAACCCAGATGGCAGTCTGTGGGAACAGTGTCTCCCAAAGGGGTATCAAATTTGCACAAAGTTGTGCTCTGTTTTCTAAGGGCATCTACCACTGTATTCGCAAAAAGAAAAGGAGTACTTGTGGCACCTTAGAGACTAACCAATTTATTTGAGCATAAGCTTTTGTGAGCAACAGCTCACTTCATCGGATGCATACTGTGGAAAGTGTAGAAGATCTTTTTATATACACACAAAGCATAAAAAAATACCTCCTCCCACCCCACTCTCCTGCTGGTAATAGCTTATCTAAAGTGATCACTCTCCTTACAATGTGTATGGTAATCAAGTTGGACCATTTCCAGCACAAATCCAGGTTTTCTCACCCCACCCCTCCCACACACACACACACACACACACACAAACCCCCTCTCCTGCTGGTAATAGCTTATCTAAAGTGACCACTCTCCTTACAATGTGTATGATAATCAAGGTGGGCCATTTCCAGCACAAATCCAGGGTTTAACAAGAACATCTGAGGGGGGGGGGGCGGTAGGAAAAAACAACGGGAAATAGGTTACCTTGCATAATGACTTAGCCACTCCCAGTCTCTATTCAAGCCTAAGTTAACTGTATCAAATTTGCAAATGAATTCCAATTCAACAGTTTCTCGCTGGAGTCTGGATTTGAAGTTTTTTTGTTGTAATATCACAACTTTCATGTCTGTAATCGCGTGACCAGAGAGATTGAAGTGTTCTCCGACTGGTTTATGAATGTTATAATTCTTGACATCTGATTTGTGTCCATTTGTTCTTTTGCGTAGAGACTGTCCAGTTTGACCAATGTACATGACAGAGGGGCATTGCTGGCACATGATGGCATACCAAATCCAGACTCCAGCGAGAAACTGTTGAATTGGAATTCATTTGCAAATTTGATACAATTAACTTAGGCTTGAATAGAGACTGGGAGTGGCTAAGTCATTATGCAAGGTAACCTATTTCCCCTTGTTTTTTCCTACACCCCCCCCTCCTCAGACGTTCTTGTTAAACCCTGGATTTGTGCTGGAAATGGCCCACCTTGATTATCATACACATTGTAAGGAGAGTGATTACTATAGATAAGCTATTACCAGCAGGAGAGTGGGGTGGGAGGAGGTATTTTTTCATGCTTTGTGTGTATATAAAAAGATCTTCTACACTTTCCACAGTATGCATCCGATGAAGTGAGCTGTTGCTCACGAAAGCTTATGCTCAAATAAATTGGTTAGTCTCTAAGGTGCCACAAGTACTCCTTTTCTTTTTGCAAATACAGACTAACACGGCTGTTACTCTGGTACCACTGTATTGCTGATGCATCAAGCACAGAAAAATATATGGCATCTGCCACCTCCCCAGAAATTTCTGGCCTTGTAGGCAGGGGGAAATACTCGCTTTTTACATATTTAATTATTTTGTGTCTGTACAAAAATGAAAGGTTCCTTTTTTTCCCCTACAGTGACCAACATGTGCACCCACTTTCTTGGCGGTTCTACTTATTTTAGGATTCACAGAACAATGAGCCTGTCCAGCTAGTCTGTTAACCTATGCCTCAGCAGTAGGGAACTTTCCTAGGGGCATGGATCATAGGATAGGTGATTTTTCAGCTCTGTTCTGTACTTCAATTAAGTGATCACTGTCCACTACACTGGACACAGAATAAAGTGATTTCTTGCAAACACCATAAGCTTTGAGATCATTACTGACCACCACACTACTTTTCCCTGAATTTGTATTAATTTAAGGAACAGGGAGTGATTTCCTTGTAGCTAAACAGAATGGAGAGTACACTGGAAACACTGAAAGACGTTCTAGGAGCTTCTTGCTGCTGTTACTGCAATCATGTAGCCTAAGGAGGTCTTTGGCTCCATAGATCATGACAGGCAGATGCCTCAGAGTTTGTGATTTTTGGAGTGTGGCTAGTCAGAACTCCAGACAGGTGCTAACAGCCCTAGTCAATCTGTCATCATTTAAATAAACCCGTTTCAGGGAACTTCTATGAATACACTTATAGTCATTCTAATTATCATTATCAGTATTTATTATTTACTGCTGAATTGGAATTAATTTGCAAACTGGACACCATTAACTTAGGCTTGAATAAAGACTGGGAGTGGATATGTCATTACACAAAGTAAAACTATTTCCCCATGTTTATTTCTCCCCCCACACACACACACACTGTTCCTCACACATTCTTGTCAACTGTTGGAAATGGCCCATCTTGATTATCACTACAAAAGGTTTTTTTTTTCTCTCCTGCTGGTAATAGCTCACCTTACCTGATCACTCTCGTTACAGTGTGTATGGTAACACCCATTGTTTCATGTTCTCTGTGTATATAAAATCTCCCCACTGTATTTTCCACTGCATGCATCCGATGAAGTGAGCTGTAGCTCACGAAAGCTTATGCTCAAATAAATTTGTTAGTCTCTAAGGTGCCACCAGGCCTCCTTTTCTTTTTGCAGATACAGACTAACACAGCTGCTACTCTGAAACCTGTTATTATGTAGTTGTAGCTCTTAGTACAACAATTTCCCCACCTTTTCTTTATTAAGGTAAAGTGAATTTCACAGGAGACAAATCAGTCACGTATTGAACCGCATTTACCCAGAGCATCACTCAGCAAAATAACTGGAGCAACGTATATTGCTGCTAAAGCTGGCAGTGAAAGAATTTCCCCAATTTTCCAACAGCAGATTCCCAAAATTGAGAGGTAGGCTCACTCATACCTGCTGTCTGTTTTGCATTTAGAAATCCTCTTATTTGCAGTTACACTACTGCCTTTGCTAACCCACACAACTCCCACTCTGTCATATTAGCATGGCTGGAATTACTAGCAAGAAACAATACCCCCTTTTTCAGGGTCAGCCGAGCTCAACATGCATGAGCACTGCAGCTGCAAGTGAAAGAAATGTAAAGTCGTTAAGAAGTTTTGTGCCACTGGAAGGAAACAGAAAGGAATGGAACAGAGGAGGAGGCCAGAATGGGTGACAGATGAGCAAGGGATAGAGGTGGGCCAAAGAGAACAAGAAGGTAATGTGAGAGACAGAAAAAGGAGATAAGTGGTAGAAGAAAAGAGGAGAAAACGAGATTTGGAAAGGAAGGAAGATAAACTAGATGAGAAAGAGTACACAATTTATATAGAATAGAGGGAAAGAAGTCTGTTTCCCTGTTATTCTGAGTTTCCATCTGTAACATTTTCCCTCCTCCTGTTTTTCTTTAGTCCCCTCTTCTTTTTGGGGAAAAAAAAAATCAAGCGTTTAGCAAATCTGTGTAAAGGTGTGCATGAAAAGTTCTGTCCTTTTTTTCAAAACAATCCAGACACATTGTATTTTACTAGCACATTAATCAACATTGCAGTTTTTGCATCAGAAACTTGAGGTATACACAAATTAATCTTTACTAAAAACCTGGGCCAATTTTTGCTCAAAACAAGGTTGTTTCTCTAAAACTACAGATATCTGCTGAAATTTTCAGCAAAAATTAGGCCATTTTCAAGTTTGTAATGAAATGCAGAAAACATTAAGTACTTGAAATTCATAGCTAATGCAAATCTTATATTTATGCATCTCTTATAGTCAGTGCTTCATACACAGCATCTCTACATACTGAAGTTCCATAAAATTTCTGGGGGCCTAAGTAGACAGTGCATTCCCTGCCTTTTGGTTCTCATTTGGAGAATTCCACTGTACTAAACTGAGGAGCTAACTCTTTTCTTGCTTTTTCCCAGCTGTGATTTGCAAAGTCTTCGTGGATTTCTTAAGAACTTAAGAATTAAGGTTGGGGTTTTCAAAAAAATAACATAACTGATTTAGAAGCACGTGTCCCATTCTAGGTCAATTCAGCTTGTGCTCCTAAATCACCTGTGCTTTTCATTTTTTCTATTGTGGCAGAGTAATTGCCATTCTAGATCAAATCAGTGCTCCAGCTGTGCAGTATCCATTTTCAGCAATGACCAATATCAGATGCTTCAAAGGAAGATGCACCCCCTCACTCCCATAACAAACAATTATATAACAAGATGCTCATAGAGGAATTTTCCTCCTGACCCCACTTAGTGGTTGATCTGTGGTTTGAAGCATAAGGGTTTATATCTCCTATAAACATGCTCAGCTAGCACAATTTCTGTGTAGTCTTTTTATTCATATAAATACCAAATCCTAAAGGCTCATTGGGATTTGTCCCTCAATGAGCCAATATGCAGGGGGGGATGGGGCACAAGGTGGAAGTTTAGCCTAGGGCACAAAATATCCTTGCACCAGCCCTGACTGCAGTCTGTAATGGCCACTCATCATCGGCAAGGGGGTTGGACCAGCTGCCTGGACCAGCCACCTCTGCAGCCCCAGTATCTCTTTAGGCCTTGCACAAGGTCTCAGTCTGGGGAGTTGCCAGGCTGGAGCTCCCCAGCTCCTCTTGCCTTTCCCCAGCCCAGCTTCAAATACCCTTTTCTCCTAGGCAGCTAGCTCCTTCTCCCTCCAAGGCTGGAGAGAGACTGACTCAGCTCCTGGTTCACAGCCCTTTTATAGGGCCAGCTGTGGCCTGATTGGGCGTGGCCCCAGCTGTGGCTGCTTCCCCAATCAGCCTAGCTTTTTCCATGGGAGCCAGGTAACTGCTCCGCTCCACATACCTTCTGTCATCTAACTTGGTACTTATGTGGCTGCCATTATTGTAGTATCTGATCACATCACTATCTTAAATGTCTTTATCCTCCCAACACCTCCTTTGTGCTAGGAAGTATTATTATCCCTATTTTATAGGTGGGGAAGAAAGCACAAAGACTAAAGCCTTATCTTCACTGAAAAAGGTGTGCTCGTAACATGAGTTCATGAACTTAAGTTAACTAATGAAGTAAAATCCACATGAAGACAAAGCAGTTTATAGTTTGCACACAAATTAAATGTTAGGATCCCCCAGAGTCTTTAACTTCATCTCATGTTAAAACTCTAAGCTACCTTGTCTTCACTCAGATATTACCTTATAAAGCAAACAGCACATTGTTTTGGGTAGTAAAGACAAGGCCTAAGCATCCTGGGCCTCCCAAGGTCCAGGCTAGCATCCCAACATCTTAACCATCCTTCTCATGTCACCATTTGTTTATTTTTCTCAAAATAAATGGTCATAATTTATTTAGTGGCTGTTCCTAGTGAATTCTTTCCATGCCTCTGATCAATGCATTTTGATATATTACAAAAGGCAGACAAACCAGAATACCCATATTATTATAGGAGTCAAATATTATTCTCACAAACTAAACAATATACTTCTCAGCCATAACCTGACAGACAAGACAGAGGACCCAACATAAACAGACAGAACCAAAGGGAAAGACAATAAATTAGACATACTGCAGACCAGACAAAAGCACACAGAGTGATGGCCCACCAAAGAGGGATGTAAGAGGGATGCCATAACAATTTGTCTGGATTAGAAAAAGTGATCTACGTTAACTCTCGTTAGTAAACCCCAGCTGAGCCTACATCATATTTCCTATCCCAGACAAACCTTGGAAGAAGAGCAATGCTTTGCATCGGTCTTCATGGTCAAGAATGTGAGGGATATTCCAAAACCTGAGCCATTCTTTTTAGGTGACAAATCTGAGGAACTGTCCCAGATTGAGGTGTCAGTAGAGGAGGCTTTGGAACAAATTGATAAACTAAACAATACTAAGTCACCAGGACCAGATGGTATTCACCCAAGAGTTCTGAAGGAACTCAAATGTGAAATTGCAGAAGTACTAACTGTAGTCTGTCACCTATCATTTAAATCAGCTTCTGTACCAAATGACTGGAGGATAGCTAATTTTTAAAAAGGGCTCCAGAGGTGATCCCGGCAATTACAGACCAGTAAGCTTGACTTCAGTACCGGGCAAACTGGTTGAAACTATAATAAAGAACAAAATTGCCAGACACGTAGATGAACACAACTTGTTGGGGAAGAGTCAAAATGTTTTTTGTGAGGGGAAATCATACCTCACCAATCTACCGGAATTCTTTGAGGGGGTCAACGAGCATGTGGACAGGGGGGATCCAGTAGATCTAGTGTACTTAGATTTTCAGAAAGCCTTTGACAAGGTCCCTCACCAAAGGCTCGTAAGCAAAGTAAGCTGTCATGGGATACGAGGGAAGGTCCTCTCGTGGATTGGTAACTGGTAAAAAGATAGGGAACAAAGGGTAGGAATAAATGGTCAGTTTTCAGAACGGGGAGAGGTCTGTACTGGGACGAGTTCTATTCAACCTATTCATAAATGATCTGGAAAAGGGGGTAAACAGTGAGGTTGCAAAATTTGCAGATGATACAAAACTACTCAAGATAGTTAAATCCCAGGCAGACTGTGAAGAGCTACAAAAGGATCTCTCAAAACTGAGTGACTGGGCAACAAAATGGCAGATGAAATTCAATGTTGATAAATGCAAAGTAATGCACATTGGAAAGCATAATCCCAACTATACATAAAAAATGATGGGATCTAAATTAGTTGTTACCACTCAAGAAAGAGGTCTTGGAGTCATTGTGGATAGTTCTCTGAAAACATCCACTCAATGTGCAGTAGCAATCAAAAAAGAGAACAAAATGTTGGACATCATTAAGAAAGGGATACATAATAAGACAGAAAATATCGTATTGCTTCCCTATAAATCTATGGTATGCCACATCTTGAATACTGCGTGCAGATGTGGTCATCCCATCTCAAAAAAGATATACTGGAATTGGAAAAGGTTCAGAAAAGGGCAACAAAAATGATTAGGGGTACGGAACAGCTTCCATATGAGGCCAGCTTAATAAGACTGGGACTTTTCAGCTTGGAAAAGAGACGACTAAGGGGGGATATGATAGAGTTCTATAAAATCATGACTGGTGTGGAGAAAGTAAATAAGGAAGTGTTATTTACTCCTTCTCATAACACACAAATGAAATTAAAGGGCAGCAGGTTTAAAACGAACAAAAGGAATTATTTCTTCACACAACACACAGTCAATCTGTGGAACTCCTTGCCGGAGGATGTTGTGAAGGCCAAGACCATAACAGGGTTCAAAAAAGAACTAGATAAATTCATGGAGGATAGGTCCATCAATGACTATTAGCCAGGATGGGCAGGAATGGTATCCCTAGCCTCTGTTTGCCAGAAGCTGTGAATGGGCGACAGGGAATGGATCACTTGTTGATTACCTGTTCTGTTCTTTCCCTCTGGGGCACCTGGCATTGGCCGCTGTCAGAAGACAGGATACTGGACTAGATGGACTTTGGTCTGACCCAGTATGGCCATTTTTATATTCTTATGTTCTTAACGATGCTTGGCATTCATCTTAGGGCTTTATACTGAAACCCATCACTGTAGTATAGTATGCATTAATTGTGACGCTGTTCCAAGTGTATGGAAAGGCATGAAAGAAGATGCAAAGCTTAGAGAAGACAATGGAGGCAGTTGGGAGACAAGATAGGGTACAGTATAGTCTGATGATTGGAGGTGTAGGTATGGGAGGACTTATGGGGAGCTTTGTGAAAAGGAGGGGGAGAAGCCTGAATTATATGTGGAAGAAGATGGAAGCTGGTGATGGGACACAAATTTAGAGCTACATGAAAGAAAAATTATCCTGACAGAAACATTTTGAAAATATAAAAAAATGGGAGTCTAGAACAATACTTTTCCCTTTAAAATGTACTTTTTTGTGCCACAGTTTTGAATATAATGTTGCTTTCATGACACTTTGCATTTTCTTTACTCATTGTTCATAGCTACTTGCATGTGCCATATTTTAGCACCTTAATATTGGGAGCTAGGGTCACCCACTGTGACTATCATTGGCAGCAACAGAGAGGGGCAAACACAACACATGAGTATAAGATGTGGAGACATTACTGTTAAAAACTAGTAGAGATATTACACTTTTAATATGCTTACCTCATTTTCAACAGAGAATAAAACCTGTTAGCCACAGATACAAGATGACCTATCTTAAAAGATTATATTAAACTCTTAATATACAGCAGCTCCAAGGAGAATGTAAGGCGGCAGTAGAGTAGAGAGCTTACAGTCTAAGTACAAGACAAGACACAGGTGATACAGAAAGACCAAGGAAATAGTGAAACAATATTGGTCAGCACAATAGGTGAATAATGAGATAGCTTTGCAGATGTTTCTAAGGGGCACGTCCCAACCATGAGGGGCAGCATGGGATAAGGTGCTTTAATCAGTGGGTGAGTGAGAACCATTTCCCCCCACACACACTGTGATGTTTGTTGTATAATATTTTGGGACGATATCCCAGAACATCATGACAATTTTATTTGTGTAAATATAAAAATGTGAAAAAAATATTACAAGGTGCTCCACACATATATATAAGAGCCTAGAAAATATAGTATGATATTACATTGTACTATTCAAGAAATCACTGAGATCATGTAATTAAAGGTTTTATTGTAATGCACATATACCACAGGGCAGAGGAAAAGCTGAGGTTTAGCTTTAACTTTGGCATTTCCTGACTGCTGAGTGCTTAATGCAACATTACAGCTGAACAGTTAACATCAAGGTTTTTGCATTTAATAGAGTATTTATAGTTCAAGTCAGCCACAGCATCTCCCTAATTGTCTTATTGCCAGTTGTCATCAGATGTTAAGCTAAAGACAGAATGATGTGTAACAGAAATGTGCTATTGCAGTAAGAAGAAGCTTAAATCCCCCTTAGCTTTAACCCAATAACTCAACAGCCAAAAATAAAGGGCTTGACTTTGCAGTCCCTTATTCATGCCCAGCTCATATAAGTAAAAAGTGCAAGATTTAGCCAAAAATGGCAGTGTATATGTTTTTTTTTAAAAAAAAAACCCTCCCCCAAAAGGGACAATTCTTGGAGGAACAATCCCCCTTTCTGAATAGGGTTGCCAATTTTGGTTGGATGTATTTCTGGAAGTTTCATCACATGACATAATTTTTAATTAAAGATTAATCTTTAATTCCTGGAGACTCCAGGAGAATCCAGGTGGGTTGGCAACCCTATTTCTGAAGTGGCCAGTACTTGAAACACTTCAGCATCATTTTTTAGTCTGCTTTCCAACACATGGAATACCATTTAAAATTAAAGTAGATCTAAAATGTCCCACCTGATTTGAGGACAATAAGCTAATACTATGTTTTTTCAAGACTAATAATTTCCAAATGTCTAAATATATTTTTTAATTCTAATCCATTCAGTTTTTAGATATTTAAAGAATTGGTTTACCTTACTTGAGAACATTTAAGCCATTTCCTTTTTCTTCTGCAATACCTCACCTGTGTTTTCACTTCTGACTCACTCTAAAAAAATCAGCGTGCAAGTGATTTATGAAAAGGGATATGAGTGTGACAAGCTCAAAAGCGAGTAAACAAAAAACAAAATAATACTGTTCTGAACTATAAAGAAATTGTATAGATATTGCATGAGGTATTTGCATGTGATTTTCTTAATAAATATGGGAATTAGTGATGCTCCTAACACAGACTCCTAATACAGACACACAAACACTTCATAAATTACGGGAATGGAAGAGGATCGGAAACTGAACTGGGATCTGAATTTCACAGTTAACCCTTATCTCTATAGTGGGCTGAACTGAAACATCGGATCTACACACTCTCAACTTCAGTTTGCAATGTGGATCTGTATGCAAATATTGGTGTGTGCTGCTCCATTACACTCCCAGATACTGAAAAATTGAAAGTGAACGTGGAGGGAGGTCAAATTGTAATCTTAGTGCTTGTGATGGGATGTACTGGCCCCGCGCTGGAGCAGAAGGGGTTAAGACAGCACTCTTAGCAGCGGAAGCCGCTGCCCCTCAACCCTGCTGGGCATGCTCCAACTGCTGCTGCAGGATAAAAGGGAGAATCATAGAATCATAGAATATCAGGGTTGGAAGGGACCCCAGAAGGTCATCTAGTCCAACCCCCTGCTCGAAGCAGGACCAAGTCCCAGTTAAATCATCCCAGCCAGGGCTGCGTCAAGCCTGACCTTAAAAACCTCTAAGGAAGGAGATTCTACCACCTCCCTAGGTAACGCATTCCAGTGTTTCACTGGAATGAGAAGCCTACCTCAGTTGTGGGGTGGAGGGGCCTGCTGAGGAGGAAGGATATGCCCAGCTGGCTCTAGCTGAGGAGCAGCCAGGTACCTGGACCGAGGGAGCAGGAGACGCCGAGGCCCAGACAGGCACCTACAGATGCCCTAGAGAGACTGCAATCGCCACCCGAGGCACCTTGACTTCAACTACAGGAGGCATGGTAGGAAGCAGCCCAGGGAGGGACTAGCCAGTGTCCCTGCAGCAGTCGGTGTGTTGCGGGTGGATTCCTCACTGACTTTGTGGCAAAACCCATTGCCGCTACCAGGGCCCTGTGCTGGGACCTGGTGGAGCAGGGAGGGCCCGGGTCCCCCTACTTGGCTTCCCCCCAAACCTTCTTTCTATTGACCCTGACCATTGGGCCATGCTTCCCAGCAGGGCGGGCTTCCCTGCAGACAAGGGGAATCCCATTGACCCTGGCCAGCAGAGCAGGCTTCCCTGCAGCCAAGGGGAGTTCTGTTGACTCTGGCCATTGGACTACACAGCCCTGTGGCTGAGCGCAACCATATTGACTTAACTGTGGGTCTACCATGCCCTTACCCCTCCCCCAGAGTGACGGAGGGGAGGAGATTCTGGCCCAGCAACAGTGCTGTAACAAGAACATTTTAATACAATGACAGTTTTTACAATCATGTCAGATCTCTCTACATTTTCAGTATGCAAGCTGAATTTTCTTAACATGACATTTCCCATCATATGTACCTGTTTCTTACAGGTTTCAGAGTAGCAGCCGTGTTAGTCTGTATTCACAAAAAGAAAAGGAGTACTTGTGGCACCTTAGAGACTAACAAATTTATTTGAGCATAAGCTTTCGTGAGCTGTAGCTTATGCTCAAATAAATTTGTTAGTCTCTAAGGTGCCACAAGTACTCCTTTTCTGTTTCTTACAGGCACCTGATCAGCTAATTAACTGACACAAGTGTATTTAATTTAATATGAAATAACATCTCCAACATGTGCTGCCGCATTACGTCAGGTATTGTGACTGAAAGGAGGTTAATTTTCTTAATATCTGGTGGGTAATTTGCTCCTGACTATTCCAGCAGCCATGTATTTTTCATATACATTTGAAGCCTTTTAAAGTACACAAAATACACTTCTTGTTATTTACCATATGTGTGGGGGGGCAGGAGGTACATGATCATTGGCAGTAGCATGAAGGATGGCTCTAATATTGGAAGTCAATGGGAGTCTCTTCATTTTCTTCAATGGACTTTGGATCAAGCCTTATGTAACTTTACCCTATAACAAAATTTCTCTTTAAATTAAAAGAAAGGCCTATTGTTGTGATATTGACCTGTTGTCTAAAAGAGTAGCAATTTCTATTGCAAAGTACAGAAGGGGTTATATGGGAATTTCCTGAACAGTGTAAAGAATTATCCTACTATGCAGACTTCATAATAAATACTGTTGGCTCTCTGTGAAAAGAGTAAACTAAACTGAATCAGGTTTTTTGGGGCATAATTTAGAACAATAAGGAGGTCTTGCTCAGTAAATAGTGAGTTGTTTGATTTAACTGGAGGATGCGTGAGATCAGGGTGACAATTTTATCTAGATAAAAAAGAGGGTTTTATTTCTACCACTAAGATTAAAAAGGACCACGTGCTTACAACATTCAAATTTTGTCTTTAAAACCAGATGCATTTTATAAAATTCTCACAGGCAACAGCAAAAGGCCTGAGATGTGAGAACTGAAGGTCTGCATTCGCAATGCACCTTCTATTATAGAAATTCAAACTATGCAGAAATAAAAGTTTTTCATGGAATTTCCCGCAAACTGAAATTTCATTCTGGGCCATTTCTCGCCCCCCAATCCTCCTTTTTTTCCTGATTAAAATAGCAAATAACAGTTTTGCTTAAAAATGTGAGTTTGAGATTCCATACGTTCAGATCCAAAAATGGATCTTCAGAATGGAATTTTGAAATGTTCCCTCACAAATGCTAGTACAGTTAAGTAAAACCTTGTAAAATTTCAGACTTTTCACAAACGGAGACTATGTTTCCAAAAAGGCCCAGCTGTCAGGTTTCTTCTTTACTTGCCAGTAGGAACCAGCAGAGATGGTATCAGATGTTCAGGCAAGGTTCAAATCTAGGGCCATCTATGGTTTCTCATTAAAGAAATTCTGTGGCCCAAAATTCAGCAGGCTTTACAGCTGTTTGTTGTGGACATGCAGCTTGGCGTGGAAAATAAAGAAAGCAATGCAAATGTCAGACACCGCAAACAAAGTGTTAACAGTATCAAATGAAAACAGAGCCCAGTCTTCAGAATTAAATTGGGCTTTATACTTTCTTAGCACATAGAATACTAATCTAGTTGTTTACAGCAAGTAGCTTTTCCACAGTGTACCACTAGTTTAACACAAACAATTTTAGTTCATAAACAGAGCAATCTTGAGCAGTCTTAAAACATATCTACATGAGTCCAGTTCTTAAAAATAAAGTTTCCAGCATGCATACGGTTCTTAGCACAACTGTGGTAAAGTGATTTTTTTTATACCCTTCCCAAAGTTTTGGGGGTAATAGTTCATTATCCACAGGTCTTAAATCTGTTATATTCTCTCTTGTCGGTAAATAAGCTTATTAGTTACAGTGTCACAACATTGTTTCAGTGCCATTCCCAATCCACTAGACCAGTGATTCTCATCCAGGGGTACATGTACCCCAGGAGGTCTTCCAGGGAGTACATCAACTCATCTAGATATTTGCCTAGTTTTACAACAGGCTACATAAAAAGCACTAGCAAAGTAAGTACAAACTCAAATTTCATAGACAATGATTTGTTTATACTGCTCTGTATACTATACACTGAAATGTAAGTACAATATTTATATTCTAATTGATTTGTTTCATAGTGATATGGTAAAAATGAGAAAGTAAGCAATTTTTCATTAATAGTGAGCTGTGACACTTTTGTATTTTTATGTCTGATTTTGTAAGTTTTTAAGTGAAGTGAAACTTGGGAGTACATAAAACAAATCAGACTCTTGAAAGGAGTACAGCAGTCTGGAAAGGTTGAGAGTCACTGCACTAGACCACTCTGCTTCTCATGCTATTGAGCTGCCCTTCCTTCGGAACAGAGGTAACAGGAGCTTCTCAGTAGAAGAGCTGGCCCAGTTGCAAGCAGGAGCTGGATTGGCTGAGGCAGCCCTAATCACATCTGCAGCAACCTAAGTGGCACTTCCCTCCAAATCTGCAAGTGTAATATCCAGTGGCCAAGGCAGGCTGGGGGCAATCCACAGCAGTAGTGAAGTGTGTATGGGTGTCAGGGAGCTGGGAAGTCAATGAATTTGGTATTAAAAAGCAGTCTGCGGCAATGGTCACAGTTCTTGCAGGGATCAGTAGCGGAAAGATCTGATCCATTCCAAGGGGCCAGGTCAGTGGGTTAAGAAGGCAAGGTCAGGTGAGGAAGCAGAGCAATACAGCAAGACAGTCAGGCAGCAACCAGCAGGCAATTTTCTGTTGCTCAGCCAGCTTCCTCCCCCGCTTGGGGTCTTTATACAGTCCAGGTACCCAGTGAGAATGCTGTCTGTCAGGCCAATCTGAGGCCTGGCTGCTGTACGTTAATAGACCTTTAGCATGAAGGCTGTTCAGGGGTGGTGATTCAGTGCACTGCCATGGTACAGCAGTTAAGGATGCCATCTAAGGACCCGGTGAATCTGGGCTCAATACCAAAGTCCTGAGAGAAAGTTAATTTGGAGTCCACTGGAGAGCAGAATTAAAACACAAGCAGATTTTAAAACAAACAAAATCTGTTATTTGCTCTTATTTCAAGGCCTTGTTCACACCTCATCAGGCACCACAGAGGGAACCTGAGACTATGACAGAGGGGAGTTCTGACTTGGGGCAGTCTCTCTCCTCCATCATGGCGGTAAATAGGTACGTTTGCAGGACTCTTGTTCTGCTAGCAAACAGGGGGCAGCAAACAGGAGTTTGAGCAGGAGATCCCCTGCTGAAGAAGGAGTGAGCACTAATTCTTGGGATGAGTGGGAAAGCTTGTCGGTCTGTTTGGTTGTTTTTTTAGCTTGCTTAAAATGCACAGTGTGCTCTGTTGGGGATTGTGTGTTTGGGAGAGGGGCCAGAGGCCTACTAACTGCTAGTTGAGTGGGTGCTACCGAGGCTCTGGCCTCTTCTCCTTTGATCCCAGTGATCATTCTTTCCCTGTGTGTTAACAAGGGTGCAGGGCTGACATGAAAGAAACGGGCTTAAAAAACAGATGCCTAGCAAGCAAGGAGAGCTAGTGACCTCAGGGTAGCAAATGGGAGTTTGAGAGGGAGTTTATAGAAGGAAGAAAAAATAAAATCAGCAATTGGAAAGGCCACATCACCAATTCCACCCCTGCACCTGTGTTCAGACAGAGAACCTGACCATGGATGCCTCTACCCAGGTCCTGGTGTGGATTTGCAGAGACTGTTGCCTGCATTTCCCTTTCATGAAAAGCCAGGCTGGAGGGCCCATCCAATGTGAAAGATGCCTACAGGGAGAATCTCTCAAAAGGTAGGTGGGAGAGCTACAGGAGGAGGTGGCTAGGCTGAAGAGCATCCGTGCACAGGAAGAATTCATTGAAAACATGCATATGGAGACCTCCAAGTTTGAGGAGGAAATCCAGCTGGCGAGGACTGAGATAGCACCACCAATGGAGGAGGAAACTTCTCCTTTTCACAGGGAAGAACCTGGCTGCCGATTACTCATAGAGCAGACAGCGGTCCACCCCTGCTCCTAACCCACTGTCCACAGAGATAAAAAACCACTGTGCTGCCCTGGCAATGAGGGACAAGGAATCTCTCCCAAAGGTGGAGGAGGAGAAGCCATGTACCCCCAAGGCTGGGAAGATTGTGGCTACCACTCCCAAGAGGAAACAAAGGGTAGTAGTTGTTGGTGACTCCTTTCTGAGGGGGACCGATGCAGGCTTGACCTGGCATCCTGGGAGGTGTGCTGCCTGCCAGGGGCCTGTATATGAGACATTACGGAAGGATTGCTGAGGATCATCCAGCCCTCTGATTACTACCTCATGCTGCTCATTCATGTGGTAATGATATTGCGCAGTATGACCCTGAGCAGATCAGAAGTGACTACAGGGCTCTGGGAGTGAGCGAGAAGGACTTAGGGGCACAGGAGGTGTTCTCATTGATACTTCCAGTCAAGGGTGGGCATCTGTGTAATGACTGACAGATATCATGGAAGTAAATATGTGACTGCAGAGATGATGTCATCAGGAAGGCTTCAGCTTCCTCGACTATGGGACTCTGCCCAAGAAGAAGGACTGCTGAGCAGAGATGGAGTATATCTGTCAAGGAAGGGGAAGAGTATCTTTTTCATACAGACTGGCTAACCTAGTGAGGCAGGCTTTAAACTAGGTTTGAGAGAGGCAGAAGACCAAATCCCACAGGGAAGTCCAAAACCTGAAGATCTGGGTGAAAGATCAGAATCTGGGGGCAACATGGGAAATTGCAGCAAAGGAAAGACAAGAGGGAATATAGAGGGGAAACCTCGTAGATGTCTGTATACTAATGAAAGAACTATGGGGAATAAACAGGAAGAAATAGAAATACTAGTGAATAATCACAAATACAATATAAATGGCATCACAGTAACCTGATGGGATAATTCACCTCACTGGAATATTGCTATAGAAGTGTAAAGCTTGTTCAGGAAGGACAGAAAGAGAAAAGAAGGAGTTGGTGTTGCCTTATGTATCAAAGATGCATACACTTGCACTGAGGTTGAGATAGAAGTGGGAGGCGGACCTGTTGAAAGTCTGGGCAAGGATAAAAGGGGTAAAAAACAAGGGTGATGTTATGTAGGGGGTACTATAGAACATCAAACCAGGAAGAAGAGGTGGATAAGACCTTTTGTAAACAACTAACAAAATCATCCAGAACACAGGACTTGGTGGTGATGGGGGATTTCAGCTACCCACACATCTGCTGGGAAAACAATACAGGCAGGCACAGATTATCCAACAAGTTCTTGGATTGCATCAGAGAAAACTTTTTATTACAGAAAGTGGAGAAATCAAATAGGGGAGAGGCTATTCTGGGTTGATTCTGGCAAACGGGGAGGAATTGGTTGAGAATCTGAAGGTGGGAGACAGCTTGGGTGAAAGTGATCATGAAATGACAGGAGGAAAAACAGCAGAAAAGACAATAGACAATAGACTTCAGAAGGCAGACTTTAGCAAACTCAGAGAATAGGTAGGTAAGATCACACAGGAAGCAAGTCTAAGGGAAAAAAGAGTTTAGGCCTTTTGGCAGTTTTTTAAAGAGACTTTATTAAGGGCACAAGAGCAAACTATACCAATGTGTAGGAAAGATAGGAAGTATGGTAAGAGGCCACACTGGCTTAGAATCATAGAATATCAGGGTTGGAAGGGACCCCAGAAGGTCATCTAGTCCAACCCCCTGCTCGAAGCAGGACCAATTCCCAGTTAAATCATCCCAGCCAGGGCTTTGTCAAGCCTGACCTTAAAAACCTCTAAGGAAGGAGATTCTACCACCTCCCTAGGTAACGCATTCCAGTGTTTCACCACCCTCTTAGTGAAAAAGGTTTTCCTAATATCCAATCTAAACCTCCCCCATTGCAACTTGAGACCATTACTCCTCGTTCTGTCATCTGCTACCATTGAGAACAGTCTAGAGCCATCCTCTTTGGAACCCCCTTTCAGGTAGTTGAAAGCAGCTATCAAATCCCCCCTCATTCTTCTCTTCTGCAGACTAAACAATCCCAGCTTAAGCAGGAGATCTTCATGTAAGGGATCAGGGCATAGGTGATCTTGCCTAGCAGTCACAGCTGGGCTGAGGTCTGCCCACCAGGGATGGTAGTCACCAGGGAGCAGTTGGAGGAATCGCTAGAGCCAGATTCCATAAGCAACTCAGGGTCAGAGTCAGACTCGGGTCAGAGACTGGAGATCAGAGGTAGTACCAGGCTGGAATCAGGAGGCAAGAGACCAGGTCAGAGTCAGGCTGGAGTCAGAGACAGGAGATGAAGCAAAGTCTGGCATTGCAGCAGGCCAAAGTCTGTGTGATTGCTCAGACAACTTCCTAGGCCAATCTCTGAGGTTAAATAGGGTGCTTAGCCTATCAGAGGGCCACAAGGTAATGTCATCCTGGATCTCTTGGGTGATGCATCCTGTGGCACCTATTCTCCATAGTGGTCCCTGGCTGTACTTCTACATAGGCTCCCAGTGACATTGTAGAAATATCAGCTGTCCCAAGCTCTGCAAACCTAGGTACTAGTCCCCAGGTCCTTACAGCTTCATGACCTGAAATTCAAAAAAGTCATACAAGAAGTGGAAACTAGATCAAATTATAAAGGATGAATTATTTTTTTTAAAACCCAACACTAGAAGCATGTAGGGACAAAATTAGAAAGGCCAATGCACAAAATGAGGTTAAATTAGCTATGGATATAAGGGATAACAAGAAAGCATTTTACAAATTCATGAGAAGCAAGAGAAAGACCAAGGACAGAGTAGGCCCAGTACAAATGAGGAGGGAAAGATAATAACAGAAAACACCACAATGGCCAAAGTGTTAAACGCCTTTTTTGTTTCAGTTTTCACCAAAAAAGTTAGCAGTGATTGGACAACTAACATAGTGAACATCATTGTAAATGGGGTAAGCGCTGAGGCTAAAATAGGAAAAGAACAAGTAAAGGATTACTTAGACAAGTTAGATGTAGTCAAGTCAGCAGGGCTTGATGAAA
This sequence comes from Chelonia mydas, assembly GCF_015237465.2. Classification (NCBI taxonomy): domain Eukaryota; kingdom Metazoa; phylum Chordata; order Testudines; family Cheloniidae; genus Chelonia; species Chelonia mydas. Next base: position 110,220,570 of record NC_057852.1, read on the forward strand.
TACATCCTAGAATACTAAAGGAACTGGGTGAAGAGCTCTCTGTTAGTGATTACATCTGAGAACTTGTGGAGGACAGGAGAGATCCTAGAACACTGGAAAAGGGAAAAATATAGTATTTATCTATAAAAAGGGAAATAAGGACAACCCAGGGAATTATATACCATTCAGTTTAACTTCAGTACCCAGAAAGATAATGGAACAAATAAACACTTAGTCTGTAAGCACACAGAAGAAAATAAAGTGATAAGTAACAGTCAACATGGATTTGTCAAGAACAAATGTCAAACCAACCTAATATCCTTCCTTCTCAGGATAACAAGGCTTGTGAATAGGGGGAGGAAGCAGTAGATGTAATATCTTGACTTTAGTAAGGCTTTTGATACTGTCTCACACTAATGTATCATAAATAAACTAGAAAAATATAGCCTAGATGAACCTTCGATAAGGTGGGTACACAACTGGCTGGAAAACCATACTCAGAGTCGTTATCAGTGTTTCACAATTGAGCTGGAAGGCCATATCGAGTGGGGTCCCGCAGGCATCCGTCCTGGATCAGGTTCTATTCAATGTCTTCATCAGTGATTTGGACAATGGCATATAGAGTACACTTAGAAAGTTTGCAGATGATACCAAGCTGGGAAGAGTTGCAAGCGCTTTGGAGGACAGGATTAGAATTCAAAATGATCTTGACAAACTGGAAAAATGGTCTGAATTAAATAGGATGAAATTCAATAAGGACAAATGCAAAGTACTACACTTGGGAAGGAATAATCAATTGCACAAATACAAAATGGGAAATGACTGCCTAGGAAGCACTACTGCAGAAAAGGATTTGGGGACTATAGTGGATCACAAACTAAATATGGGTCAACAATGTTATTTATACTGTTGCAAAAAAAAGCAAACATCATTATGGGATGTATTAGCAGGAGTGTTGCAAGCAAGACATGAGAAGTAGTTCTTCCACTCTACTCAGCACTGATAAGGCCTCAACTAGAGTACTGTGTCCAGTTCTGGGTGCCATACTTCATGAAAGATGTGGACAAATTGGAGAAAGTCCAGAGGAGAGCAACAAAAATGATTAAAGGTCTAGAAAACATGATCTGTCAGGAAACACTGAAATAATTGGGTTTGGGAAGTCTGGAGAAGAGAAGACACAGAGGACATGATAACAGTCTTCAAGTACATAAAAGGTTATTATAAAGAAGAGAGTGATAAATTGTTCTCCTTAATCACTGAGAACGGGACAAGGAGTAATGGGCTTAAATTGCAGCAAGGGAGATTAAGGTTAGACCTTAGGAAAAACGTCCTAACTGTAAGGGTAGTGAAGGATGGGAACAAATTACCTGGGGAGGCTGTGGAATCTCCATCATTGGAAGTTTTTAAGAGCAGGTTAGACAAACACTAGTCAGGGATGGTCTAGATCAGTGCTTCTCAAGCTATCTGATGTGGGGGACCGGCAATTTTTTTTTCCAATGTGTGCGCAGACCGGCAGCCAATGGCTCGTGGACCGGCAGCGGTCCACAGACCACCATTTTGAGTAGCACTGGTCTAGATAATACTTAGTCCTGTCTCAGTGCAGGGGACTGGACTAGATGACCTATCAAGGTCCCTTCCAGTCCCACATTTCTATGATTCTATGAAATCAAAGGCATTGTCTCTCAAGTACCTCTGTGGACTGCAGCTGTGGCTATGGGCGGTGGGTGACCTGCTGGCTCAGAGAGGCAAGCCCCCAGACAGGCCAGTCCCTCCCACCCAAAGCCCCACCCCTCCTGTCCCCTTCCCCCGCTGGAGCCCAGAGCAATCCCCTCCCCCCGGCTGCCAACCTGCCCGCCCTTCCACACCCCCAGCATGCTAGGCAGGCAGTAGGCGACTCCCCCAGCCTCTGAGCACCAGGTGGGCAGCCCCCCCCACCCAGTCCCGAGTAGGCAGGCAGCACACGGCCCCCCTTGCCCCCGAACACCAGGCAGGGAGTGCACTGCCCCGCGCAGAGTCAGAGTACCAGGTGGGCAGGGAGCGCATGGCCCCCAGCTCCAGAGCCCCCAGCTCCATCCAATCACAGGGCGGGCAGCCTGCCTCCCCTCAGCCCCCTGCCCCCCAAGTTCCGGGCAGCACAGCCCCAGTGTCTGGGAGGCCCCCAGCACTGGGCAGCCCCAGCTACCTCAAGTTTTGGCCACAGGCCAGCCGTAGCCACTCTGGCCCTAGCCCCAGCCCCTGCACGCGTCCCTGAAAAGGAGCAGCCAGGGGGGAAGGGCAAGCAGGAGGAGGCCTTCTGGGTGAAGCGTAGACAGGGCCATGCCAGGCTGCTTGGGGAGGCATAGCCTCCCCCAGCCTACGATACTGGGCACTGGTTAGCACAGCATGGGGAGGAGGTGACCAGCCCTCTGTGGAGAAAGAAGTGGTTCGGGACTATTTAGAAAAGCTGGACGAGCACAAGTCCATGGGGCCAGATGCGTTGCATCCAAGAGTGCTAAAGGAGTTGGCAGATGTGATTGCAGAGCCATTGGCCATTATCTTTGAAAACTCATGGCGACCAGGGGAGGTCCCAGATGACTGGAAAAAGACTAATGTAGTGCCCATCTTTAAAAAGGGGAAGAAGGAGGATCCTGGGAACTACAGGCCAGTGAGCCTCACCTCAGTCCCTGGAAAAATCATGGAGCAGGTCCTCAAGGAATCAATTCTGAAGCACTTAGAGGATAGGAAAGTGATCAGGAACAGTCAGCATGGATTCACCAAGGGCAAGTCATGCCTGACTAATCTAATTGCCTTCTATGACGAGATAACTGGCTCTGTGGATGAAGGGAAAGCAGTGGACATGTTGTTCCTTGACTTTAGCAAAGCTTTTGACACGGTCTCCCACAGTATTCTTGCCAGCAAGTTAAAGAAGTATGGGCTGGATGAATGGACTATAAGGTGGATAGAAAGCTGGCTAGATTGTCGGGCTCAACGGGTAGTGATCAATGGCTCCATGTCTAGTTGGCAGCCGGTATCAAGTGGGGTGCCCCAGGGGTCGGTTTTGTTCAATATCTTTATTAATGATCTGGATGATGGGTTGGATTGCACCCTCAGCAAGTTGGCAGATGACATGGAACTGGGGGAAAAGGTAGATATGCTGGAGGGTAGGGATAGGGTCCAGAGTGACCTAGACAAATTGGAGGACTGGGCCAAAAGAAATCTGATGAGGTTCAACAAGGACAAGTGCAGAGTCCTGCACTTAGGACGGAAGAATCCAATGCACCGCTACAGACTAGGGACCGAATGGCTCGGCAGCAGTTCTGCAGAAAAGGACCTAGGGGTTACAGTGGACGAGAAGCTGGATATGAGTCAACAGTGTGCCCTTGTTGCCAAGAAGACCAATGGCATTTTGGGATGTATAAGTAGGGGCATTGCCAGCAGATCGAGGGACGTGATCGTTCCCCTCTATTCGACATTGGTGAGGCCTCATCTGGAGTACTGTGTCCAGTTTTGGGCCCCACACTACAAGAAGGATGTGGAAAAATTGGAAAGAGTCCAGCGGAGGGCAACAAAAATTATTAGGGGACTGGAACACATGACGTATGAGGAGAGGCTGAGGGAACTGGGGATGTTTAGTCTTCAGAAGAGAAGAATGAGGGGGGATTTGATAGCTGCTTTCAACTACCTGAAAGGGGGTTCCAAAGAGGATGGATCTAGACTGTTCTCAGTGATAGCAGATGACAGAACAAGGAGTAATGGTCTCAAGTTGCAGTGGGGGAGATTTAGGTTGGATATTAGGAAAAACTTTTTCACGACGAGGGTGGTGAAACACTGGAATGCGTTATCTAGGGAGGTGGTGGAATCTCCTTCCCTACAAGTTTTTAAGGTCAGGCTTGACAAAGCCCTGGCTGGGATGATTTAGTCGGGGATCGGTCCTGCTTTGACCAGGGGGTTGGACTAAATGACCTCCTGAGGTCCCTTCCAACCCTGATATTCTATGATACGTACCACCCATGGCTGTGGCAGTGAGTAAAGTAAACCTGTCCCAAATCATGCAGAACTTTAAGGGTCAATACCAGCACCTTGGAATCCATCTGGAAGCCCACAAGCAGTCAACGCAGAGCAATGGTGCTATGTGTTCCTGACAATGCTCTGCTTAATAACCAAGCTGCTGTATTTCTGGATTACCTTCATCTTCTGAATGACCTCAGAGTGTAGCTCCAAGTACAGCACATTACAACGGGCATGGATAAATGTAGCAAAGATTTCATCCAAAGCAAAAGGTGAAAAGGCCAGATCTTCAGCTGGTGTAAATCATTGCAGCTCCCCTAAAGTCTGGCAGTTTTAATTAAAGTGTACTTCATCCTCTACAAGAGCAAAGGTGGGGAAGAATTATAAAAATATTTCTTAAAAAAGGAAATCCACCTCCTGCTAAAATGCAACATGTAAAATTTGAAATTACTTGGTTTTGTTTTCTAGAAGTTATTGAGAGGTGAAAAACAAGGTTATAATAAGAAAAGGAGTACTTGTGGCACCTTAGAGACTAACCAATTTATTTGAGCATAAGCTTTCATGAGCTACAGCTCACTTCAGCTACGTGGTAAAAGCTAAACCGCCAGTTTTTATGCTGTGGTCAGACAAGCTAAGTAAACACACTAGATTCACCTCTACTTTCTGAAGGCATAATTCGGTATGCCTTGGAATTGGGAGGACTATGGCTGCATGATTTTATGGAGAGGCCAGGACGGAAAGTAAAGATGCCCTCTTTACTTTCCGTCTTGGCCTCTCCATAAAGGCATGGCCCAGGAAAAAGGGTGGCAGTGGAAATAAAAACCCCAGCTGAGAGTAGGAAGTATCACCCAGAGCCTTGTGGAATAGTGAGCCTTGTTGGTACAGAGAATGGCCATCCAATTTGAATCTTCCTGAGCCAGCAGGGGTGAAGATAGCCAAGGATCTCTTTCATCCTTTTCTCTCACAAAGTACTCTGTATTTTAAAGTGCTGGAGTGAAAAATATAAAGCTGCATTTAAATAACGTTATCAGTCTATTGACATGACAATACAGTGACATTCCAGTCCCTCTTAGCTTCTATGCTGTCATATTCTATTGTGATATAATGTCACAATTATACCTGTGTTTCACAGGCAAAACAGGAGGATGAAATACAATGAAAGAGGAAAGTTACTGTTCACAAGCTAAAAATGCATTAATAGTAAAGATAAATGCAGAAAAAAAAATCACATTTTGATTTTTTGTTTTACTTTGCCAATAGAACCCAGAAGTAATCCTGTTTATACAGAATTTTCCTGCTATTTTAGATACAAAAATAGAGACATAAAAGAACCAGACATCTGGCCCCACCCAAAAAAAGAAACTACAAAAATACCCAACTTTGTGTTGGCTCATAGTGAATATCCTCATCGGGCCTATTTAAAAAGTTGTTACCTTGGAAATTATAAAATCACAGATGTTAGAGGTTGAAAAGACCTTTTAGTCAGCTAGTCTATCACTCTGCCAATTCAGGAGTGTTCCTTATTGTCAAGGTTTTCTCCAAAAGAAAGTCATACTCAGTGTTGGCATTTTTCCGCAGATCAGACTGAAGAGTAATCTTTATAATGACTCTCTTTCTTAAGTGTTGTTATAGAGAGATACATTGTCTCACCCCAGCTCAGGTTGGCAGTAGCTGCCTATTATAAGCTTAGGTTTCAGAGTAACAGCCGTGTTAGTCTGTATTCGCAAAAAGAAAAGGAGTACTTGTGGCACCTTAGAGACTAACCAATTTATTTGAGCATAAGCTTTCGTAAGCATCCGATACAGCTCACTTCATCAGATGCTCACGAAAGCTCATGCTCAAATAAATTTGTTAGTCTCTAAGGTGCCACAAGTACTCCTTTTCTTTTTGCGAATACAGACTAACACGGCTGCTACTCTGAAACCTGTCATTTAATGTAGTGGCCTCTTAAGTAACCAGTCTAATTTGTGGGGTCTGAACCGATCCTCAGCTGGCCCTGCACCAGGGTGGGCAGTGAAAATGGTGTAAATCTACCTTTGTCCCTCTCTAGGGTCATCATGTTTCCTGAGAGGAAGAGCACTCTTTTCCTCTCATACTGGTTGTACACCAAAGTGATTCCATTGGCTTCAGATGAGTTGCTTCAGATTTACATCTGTGTAAACCAGAGGAGAATTATGCCATTTACCTCTAAAAACTTAATGGGCCCAGTTCTTCGGTCTGTCCAAAAATCAAGAATAAAGCATTCTGGGGGTACAGATAGCACTACATGGCATCTTGGGACCCAGATCCTCATGTCCAGAGTGCCACCTGGGGGATGTTGGGAGTGCCAAAGGTAATTTTAAGGCCTGGTCTACACTACGTTAAGTCGATGCAAGGCAGCTTACATCAACTTAGCTGCGCATCTGTCTACGCTTAAATTGGTCTCCCACCTCTGTAAGCACTCTATTACACTGCATAGTAACACCACCTTCCTGAGCGGCGTAGTGCCATGGTTAATGTACTTAAGTCAACACACTGCATGTGTAGACACTGCATTGCCTAACTGTCCTCCAGCAGCTGTCCCACAATGCCCCACACTAACTGCTCTGGTCACCATTGTGAACTGTTCTTTCCCCTTCAGAAGTTCTGTTCTATTAATGTATTAAGTATTAAGTTTTCAATGTATCTGTTTTAAAAATGTGTAGGGCTTTTTGCGCTGATTCGCACTATATTTGGAATATAATTCATCTTTATTAGTTGAAAACATATGATGCCAAGTGCTCAGCAGTTCTGAAAGCAATTACCTATTACTGCACCCTCACCAATAGGGTGCCTCCTCCTGGTTGCTCTGGGGATTACCTCTTCACAGGTCCAATGCCCCCTTCTGTCGGTTCCTCACCCCATGATCTCTCTTTCTCTGGGACTCGGGGTGCTTCTTCGTGACTCAGCCCTCCAGCCAGGTCACTATACTCCTCCCCTTCAAGGGGATCAAAGGATCTCTATACAAAATGGCAGTCTTGCCTTCACTGCCCTGACCATACCACGCCTTCAGTGGCTAGTAGGGGAACCCAGGCCTGCCCTCTATTCTAGTTTCCAGTCCTGGGACTCTATCTCTAGCACTGGTGGCCTGCTCACTCCTAGGCCATGGTACTCTTTCCCTACCCTCCTTCCTACATCTTCCTACTTCTCAGTTCTACCTTCTGGCTCCCCTGTCCGCGCCTGGTTGACCAGCCCAAATTCCTTCAGAAGTAACTACAGGCTACCTGACACTGTAGCCCCCCCAACACCTTCCTTCTCCTGGGGAGGGACTGCAGACTATTTCACCTGAAACCTCTTTCTGCTGCCAACTCCCTATCTTTATAACAACCCTGTCCATTCCTTCTCAGCTGGGCTCCATCTCCAATCAGCTCTTCAATCCCTGGCTCTCCCTCAGGTGCAGCCTTTCAAGTTAATTGGCCCCCTCCTCAGCCTCATTAACCCTTTCAAGGTTGCTATGGGGTGAACTCCCCATCACTTGCAAAGTGTCACGCAACTCATAGGATCAATCACAAACAAAATTAATAGGAGCGTTGACAGTGTTATATTCCTACATGTAGAGCAATCACCACACAATTCCTACCAGGCCACAAAAGAGCAGGGCCAGGCAGAGCACACTACAACAATGCACACTGCTAAAATGGTCTTTCAAAGCCTTCCTGAGCTGCATAGTTCCACACGTTGAGCTCTTCTAATAGACCTTTGTCTGGATGTTCAAATTCAGCAGACAGCTGCTCCACCTCTGCCTTCCAGCCCAGTGGAAATGGTTCGCGTTTTGCTTCACAGATATTATGCAGGACACAACAGGAAGCTATTGGGATATTTTTCTCGCTGAGGTCCAGTCTTGTGAGTAAACAATGCCAGTGACCCTTCAAACAACCAAAAGCACATTCAACTGTCATTCTGCACCTGCTGAGCCAGTAGTTGAATCACTCCTGGGAGCTATTGAGGTGGCCAGTATACGGCTTCATGTGCCGGAGGAGCAAGGGGTAGGCTAGATCCCCCGGTATCATTATTGGCATTTCAATATTTCCAATGGTAATCCGTCAGTCAGGGAAGACAGTCCCTGCTTGTTGCTTTCTGAACAGTCTGGTGTTCTGAAAGATGAGCGAGTATGGACCTTCCCTCAGCAGCCCACGCTGATGTTGGTGAAGTGTCCCTCGTGATCCCCCAATGCTTGCATAAGCGTAGAAAAGTAGCCCTTTCTGTTGATGTACTCGGTGGCAAGGTGGGATATGCATGCCTTATATCACTTCACTGCAGTTCGGGAACCCCATAACTGCAAAGCCATTCACCAGGGGCGTGCACAAGGAAGGACAAGCAGGGGCACGCCCCCGTCCCCCAATCAGCGGGAGCACAGAACTCCTCCGGGGCTGGGGTGGGGCAGGAGATGACAGCTCCTCTGGACCCGGGGCCGTGGTGGGGGAGCCAACTCCTCCAGCCATTGCAGGGAAAGCCAACTCCTCTGATCCCGAGCCAGGGCAGGAGATGATAGCTCCACCAGCCCGTGGGGGAAAGAGAGAGAGCTAAGAGTCATAGTCCTGTGTAGCAGGAGGCAATTAATGGCCCTGCACGCTTGCAGGACAGTGACCCCCGAGTTGGCTTCCCAACTCCAAATTGATTCCTGACTGACCAGTAGCAATCTGGCATTGCAAGTTTCCAGAGTGCGATCACCACTTGCTTCCCCACTGTCCGTGGAGCTCTCCTTTTTGTGTCCCTGTGCTGGAGGGCTCAGGCGAGCTCAGCACACAGATCCAGAAATGTAGGCTTGCGCATCAGAAAGTTCTTCAGCCATTGCTCATCATCCCAAACCTGCATTACAATATGATCCCACCAGTCAGTGCTTGTTTTGCAGGCCCAGAAGTGGCACTCCATTATCTGCAGCTGCTCCATGAATGCACCAACAACCCTGAATTTGTTCTCACCGTGTTCCACAGCAAACTGTCCTCCAAGGAATTGTCATGTTCCCCACTCATTTGGTTCTTCTTGTGGCTCTGCAAATACTCCAGGATCATGCACCTTGTGTTTGCAATGCTCATGACAATAGTGCAGAGCTGTACAGGCTACATGCTTCTGTCAGAGATGGCAGACAGCAAGGAGGGCCACACAGGTTTGTGGGATTTTGGGAAAAAAAGGTGTGAAAATTATGGGATACAGATAACATTATGGTATGGAGACAGTTGCAAACTGGTAAGTTGACCCCATGCTCCCAGTCACCTGTGCATGACTCATTTCGGCATCATCATGCATTATCAAAACTTCCCAAAAGCTGGAAGGAGGCGAGTTGCACAGTGGGATGCCTACCCATGGTGCACTGCACTCTGCATTGACATAAGCACTCCTCATGAGTACATACACCGCCGACACAAGGAGCCAAGTATGCAAGTGCACAAGCGATGTACTAACTGCAGTGGCTGTATGCTGACGTAACTTGAATCAACATAAGTTTGTAGTGGAGACATGGCCTAAGTCTGCCAAAGAGGAATCCACACCTGGCTGTTTGAGCCAGGTTTCTGTCCCCTTTGTACCACCAGACCCAGCAAGGTGAAGAATCTGTCTCAAAATTGATATATTAAAGACATTTAGGGCCTGATTCTCCTCTTTTGTGCCCCATGTGTTGTTATATTCCCTGTGCAGAACAACAGTGTAGGTTCATCAGGCAAGATTTGGTGCATTCTTTCATTTTTACAATGAATTTGGGTTTTTTGCAAATTCCCTGCTCGCACACCAACACGATGCTCCTACTTGTGCTCTACCCCCTTAGGAGCTGCTGTGCATATATGGTAGCATGGTGAATCTCAACCACAAGCTACACAAATCTTGAGCCTCTTAGAATCATAGAATCATAGACTTTAAGGTCAGAAGGGACCATTATGATCATCTAGTCTGACCTCCTGTACAACGCAGGCCATGGAATCTCACCCACCAACTCCTGTAACAAACCCCTAACTTATGTTTGAGCTATTGAAGTCCTCAAATCGTGGTTTAAAGACTTGGTAAAACAGACCAAGCTGTAACTCTGCTGAAATCAGGGAAGTGCATTGACTTTAACAGAGTTACAGCAGGGATGAATTTGCAACACTCAGACAGCTTGAATGTACCTTAAATTTATGGATATTGATTAAATTTTACCTATGACAAAACAATACTCAGCTTTGAGTTGAGACTCCCAGGTAAACTGACTATTAATATCAGAATAAAGGCAAAAACCAATCCATGCTCTCATGCTTGTGGGAATTGTATTTTAATAATCATTAACCAGTGTGTTTATCAAACACCTTATGTGTACTCAACCCTTGGCACTCTGGAAAAGATTTCCTGGGGCTAAGTAAGATATAAAATCCAGTGGGGATTAACATCAGAACATCCCAACCCCCTAGTGCCAAGAGATTTGAGACCTCATAGATCTCTACATACTAGTTGAGGCTGCCAGTTTCATGTTCTAATGACAGTTGCCTTTTGGCTTGGGTCACAATGACAAAAGCAGAGCAGGATGGGATAGTGGTGAAACCGACTGGTGCAGAATTTGACTCTCATCTTTGTTTTGTTCCTGAAGTTTCCTATCCTTCCCACATATACTTTTTATATGCAAATATCCATCCATGTATAGCCATCGAGGGAACCATTAGGGGATTTCCTTTATTATTGCAGGACATGGTAGGCATTGCTTGGGGCTATGAATTTTTCAGCATTTCCATTATATCCCGTTTCTTATAAATTCATAAGTTTACTATAAAGGAGGGGGAGAAGGCTCTGTTGAACACCTCAAAGTAGGGGAGAGGAAAGAAAGGAGCTGAGGATTTTGCAGGGTGAAAAGGGTACTATGTTAATGGGTGTGATACTGGTATAAAAATCTAGCTAGCTAGACCAGGTTGATAGAGACCCTCTGAGGGAGAAGGGCAGAAGGAGGAGATGCCACCCTGTAATGAGGAAAAGTGGCCTCCCTCAGAGCCCGAGAGGGATGGACCATTACATGCCCCCTGGTGGGCAGAGCCAAACCAGCCCCGTGTCCCCATGCCAGAAGCACAGGGATGGGACTGGAAGTATAAAAAGAGGGTCCTACAGATCAGTTGGTGCTGGCCTAGGGAAGGAGGTGGATGTCTTGAGCCCTCTGCAGGATCCTGGACCAGATGCTGAGCTGTACGGTGCCCTTTCACCAGAGGAGGCCAAAAGCGGTGAGGAGTTGCTGGAGCTGCGTCAGCCAGCTACGCAGCAGCGACTTGGAGCTCACTGCCAATGGAGCCCTGCTGATGAAGTGTGGTAGGAAGTAGCCCAGGGGAACTAGACTTCAGTCAGGTGGCGTTACCGAGAAGCAAGGCAGCAGATTTCAGTTGTTTCCCTGGTGACCCAGTTGTGGGATCCACCAGTGTTAGGGCCCTGGGCTGGGACCTGGTAGAGTAGGGTGGGACTAGATCCCTCTATTCCCTGTTGCCAAACCCCCCATCCCTGGGGGAGTGACTAACTCACCGAAGCCCGAAGGCCTGCTTATAGACAGTTTATATACTGTCTTCCCCAGCCAGGAGGCTGTGGCCCCAGAAGGTCAGAGCCCAGACTGTTGATTGCCATCTGCCCTAGCCAGGAGGCCCTGGGCTAGAGACTGCAGGCTGTTCTTTCTGCCCAGAGGGCCAGAAACCCAACGGTTGCTGCCAGCTATGAAGAGACAGAGTGGCCTCCCTCTGAGCTGGAGAGGCAGGGATCATTACACATCCTAAGAAGGCGGAGAAGAGAGCAGAAGGAATAGATAAATGGGCCCTACTGTCCAGGCAAGTACAGACATTAGTAGTTGCTATTTTAATTATGTTTCTGATTTAATAAAATTGTATGCTGATCTTTTTCCAAGTGGCAAATCTGGATCTGAGGAGGTGATAATGAAAAAGGAAAATCGCAGGGCCTTTTTCTATCGTAGGCAGGTGTAGCAAAGCCCTGAGTCCACCCATTTCCATCTAACATGGCTCAAGTGGTAGAAAGCGAAAGATGAAGCCCCTGACCTATCCATCCATGTAGGCATTAGAGGTTTACAAAATATTTTAAAAAGAATACTACACACAAAAAAGAGAGAATTTTCTGGGGTATTTCCCAGAAGCACCCCTCATCTGTAAACCTTCTTGAGCTTCCATTTTTATGCACATTTTCTTTGTTTTGGGGCTTTTAAACATGTTACAGTGACCTGATTCATAAAGCAGTGTCTTTTTTTTATTTTCCAGACTAGAAAGCAAATGTTAATGCATTAATGAATTGTCATATCCAGTCATAAAGGTCCTCAACACTGTACAAAAATTCTGCTGTAATTTGCATTTGCATATGTGCCAACATCCTGGTTTATAGGTTACCGTGAAGCAAGTGCATCCCCCAAAGCATTATTTTTATCAACTGTAGTTAGGGAGACATTGACAGGTATGTGGTACAGATGCTGCTTCTGTGCCATTTTCCTGCGATCTTCCTCAGCAGGCCGCAAAAGATTCCATTCAGTATAAGGATTCGTGAGACATGTGTTGTCCAATGTAATATGGCATGAAGCATGTTTTGAGCAATATGTTCAATGACTAATTGCACCTAGATATTATGGGTGATATGCATACATGTGAAATAGATCAAATTTGTCACAATAGTAATCTTGTATCAAAATGACATGCCAAAATAAACAAATATGCAATCCTGAAGTTGCTGCATTATTTTAAAGAAACGTGTATATGTATATTTTTCAAGTGATTAGACTATGTACAAGAGGTTTTTATATGATGGTAATGGAGGACTACACACACACACACACACACACACACGCACACTGGAAATCCACTGAGGAACCAGTATTCTGATTCTCCACTGTGTTACTCTAGTTGATTTCAGTAGAGCTACACCAGCGTAAGACTGGAAAAATCAGGCCTTTGGTTTTTACTGACATAATGGGAAGGTGGTAATTGTCAAAATATGAGGGCTAATAAAAACATTGCATGTTTAAAAAGTAAGATGGGGCAAAAGAAACCCCAAGACTGGGAGATTCTGTACATTCCAAGGATTCAGAGTCTCTATATACAGATTCAGCTGTGCTCTAAATCTGAGATAACCTCTGACTGGGGGAAGATGACACAAAAAATATGTTGTGGGGCCACCTGAAAATGGTAAGGTTAATATGAATGGGGATTACTCACATTTAAATTATTCATTTTCTACAAAAAGAGGGGAGGAGGGTAAGATTTTCAGGTCCTTTGTGCAGAGCCTAGCTGCTGATGCAGGAATCCACGCATTTACAAAAAATTGCAATGGAAAGGAGCTGTATAATCCTTTTGACAAATTTTAGCATTCATCTAACTTCGCAAATATTTTTAGTCTCTCTGTGACCTTAGAAAAATGATATCCATTTTACAGATAAAGAAACAAAGTCAGAATGGTTCAATGACTTAACCAAGGCTACAGGAGAAGTTAGGGTTAGAGCTAGGATTGGAATGCAGCAACCTGTTGGCCTCAGACATATGGTTAGCACACCCCTCTCTGCTCCTTTAGGTGTGTTGGGGCAGGTGGAGAGGTGACACGTGTGCAAGATAGTCCAGCAATCCCAGGCTGTATAGTATTCCCTTGCAGGGCATAAATAACCAATTGACAAGAGGCTGAACTGGACCCCAGGATTAGAGGAGCACAAAGGCCACCACACCCCAGGGCCTGCACTGAGAATCATCGCCCACAATTTCACTTTGAAAATATCTGTGATCTTCTTTCTTCATTTGCTGTGAACATTCATGCAAGTGACTTTTCTGTCATAGTAAACTTAGGTATTACGTACACTGTGTGGATGCGTGTTCATGCAAAGGATTGCACCAGAAATGGAAACTTGAAATCCCAGCCATCTTGAAATCTTTTTGGATTGCCTAATGTTTACAAAAGTTGAAACAATCCAATCAGGGAATAGAAACAATTTCATGCACTTTGGTGACCAATCATACAACATAAATAAGAATACAGTAGAAACTCAGAGTTATGAATATCAGAGTTACAAATTGACTGGTCAATCACACACCTCATTTGGAACCAGAAGTACATAATCAGACAGCAGCAGAGACAAAAAAGAAAACCAAACATAGTACACAGGGGTGGCTGGTGACCCAGCCATTGGGGGAGGCTAGCCCCTGGCCCCTCCCCTTGTGCCTAATGCCCCGCTCCCCTCCCCACCTGCCCCCCCTTCTACCTCTCCCCCCCTGCAGGAGCCCAGAGCACCCAACTGCGGTCCCCGGCCCCAGCACTGGGCGGCCAGGGGGCGAGGCTCCAGCCCCAGTGCTCGGGGCAGCGCGGCCAGCCCCAGTGCTCCAAGCAGCCAAGAGGAGTGGCCAGCCCTGGTGCTCCAAGCAGCGCTGCCCCAGCACCAGCCACCCTGACTTCCCGCATGAGGCAGGCCGGCCAGCCAAGACAGAGCGCTGAAAACCGCAGGAGGGGACCTGGCCTTGGGGGCGGAGTGTGGGCACGGCCACGCTAGGCTGTTTGGGAAGGCACAGCCTTCCCCTGCCTATGATAGCTGTCACCTATGACAGTACAGTACTGTGTTAAACATAAATTACTAAAAAATAAAAGGAAAGTTTAAAAAACAAAGAATTGACAAGGTAAGGAAACTGTTTCTGTGCTTGTTTCATTTAAATTAAGATGGTTAAAATAAGCATTTTTCTTCTGCATTATAAAGTTTCAAACCTGTAGTAAGTCAATGTTCAGTTGAAAGCACAACCATAACGTTTTGTTCAGCGTTACGAATATTTCAGAGTTACAAACAACCTCTATTCCCAAGGTGTTTATAACTCTGAGATTCTACTGTAGTGAAGAATTAAAGATATACTGTAATCAAAACTACTAGTTCATCAACAACCCAGAGGCTGAAATATAGTCACATAAAGTGGTTCACCAGTTTGTGTAGGGAACAATTTGTAAAAGCACCAAACAAAGTCTATTTGCAAGCAACTTGCAAAGTGACCAATCCTAATCCTATTGAATACAATGACAGCTTTGCCATTGATTTCATTGGGAGCAGGAGCAGTCCCAAAAATGACATTTAATGATGAAGAAAAGGAAACTTCTTAAGAGAATACCAATTGATGAGACTGTATAACCCAGAGATGTTTTGATTTACATGATCATGTTACTCCTGGGGGCATTCTGCGCCAAAATATGAAAAATTCTGCAAAATTCTGCAAATTTTATTTATTATGTAACACTACATAATCACATCAGTGTCAATTATTTTGGTAACTTCTTTCAAAATACCTGTCAGCAAGTATATCTGTAACAATACAGATACACACAAAAATTACCCCAGGAGTAGAGAGTTAAAGAAACACCTATGACAACCCAATTCCTGTTTGTCTGCCCCCACCCTGGAGCCCAGCGAGGGGGCCAAACATCCACAACTCCTTCCCCCCGAAGCCTAGCCATGCTCCCCCCCCCAGCCAATACACCTGAACCCCCTCCCCCACAGAGCCTAGCCATGTCCCCCCAGCCAATACACCTGAACCCCCTCTCCCCCAGAGCCCAGCCACAGCCCCCCCCCCAGCCCAGAGTATAGTGATCCAAAGGGAGAAACAGCCTGATGCTCGGTACCAGGCTTGCACGGAGTTTCCTGTGCCCCACCCTCTCCTTCCCTCAAGGCATGCTGAGAACTGCAGCTGCCAGGAACCCTCTAGCTCCCTCTCCCTCCCCCCAGCAGTTTCTTCTATGTGCAAGCTGGGCTCTGCTCAGTCCAATGGCAGCTAGCAGCACTGCAGCACCCATTTCTGTAGGGGAAAGGAAATTCTGCATGCACGTTAATTTCTGCAAAATTCTGCATTGTGCAGTGGTGCAGTATTCCCCCAGGAGTATACATTCTGCTCTGCCTGAGGGGACAGAGCCTGCCCCACTCCTCAGAAACACCGCAAAGCCCTGACCCGCCACGCGAGCATGCTGCAATAGAGAGTGAGAGGGACAGAATGTCACTCTCTCTCACATGTACGACTGCCCATTCTCCTCTCCCCCCAGTGGTGCTTTACATTTCTACCAGCTGCTCTAGGCACCCAAACCAACCGGCCTCTGCTGCCAGGGCGGGGTACGTGACCTCTCTTGCGGATTCCCTTTGCTTCCCCATCAGAAGTCATATTTCTGCAGGGAAGCAAAGAAATCTGTGGGGGACATGAATTCTGCACATGCACAGTGACGCAGAATACCCCTAGGAGTATTATGTATAATAAATGCAGAGATTCTAGACACAATGAGAGCACGGACTATGTCAGGACTAAAAGCAACTAATGATAGCCCTTGTGGCTATCCCTTCAGATATTTTAGAAAACAAATAGGATTCTGGCATACTGACTTACAAAAGAACCACAGTTCTGAAGCAGAATTTTTCATCACCATAGTAAATGAGTACATTAGGAAATAGCTCAGACACAGGGAATCTCTGATTTCTTTGGAATATACTGTACAAGCACAATTCCCAGATGGTTAGGGCAGCAAACATGAGGTTGGAGAGAAACACTAATTATGCATTAGTTCAGTTAAACTAATTCAGATGGGACAGCAACATATGAGCGGATGGAATAAACCCCAATATTAAAAATTACAGCTGAACTAGTAAACACATAATAGTTATAAAACTATTTCTGTAAGATTTATAATGGACACAGAAACTGAAAGGTAAAAGGACATGGTAAAGGATAGAACTGAACAGCCTGTATATTGTCTGGGATTCTGTTTTCAGCAGCAATTAAACAGAGAGTAAAATCAGCAGAAAGCAGGGATAAAGATCAACTGCTGACAGAAGGCAGCCCCTAGGAACATCCTTGAAGAGTAAAATAATGATAACTCTAGGGAACAGAGCATAGCTTAATTATATTAAAAGAAATTAAGTCAACAAGAACCTTGCTGTTAGATATTACTGAAAAGTGAAGTAATGTGGACATTTAAATTTTAGATTATGTGGTAAAGAAATTCTGGACCAGATCTTCAACTGTTAATCTGCATCAGTCCATTGAAATCAATGGGGCTACACTGATTTACACAATCTGAGGATCCAGCCCTTTTGATGTTTACTTGAAAGGTAATTCAGGACCACTTCTGCCATTCTCTTTGTCCACCAAGCAGCTGCTGGGCATACATCCCAGATCCAATTTAGTGCTAGCATAGTTGCTCGTAGTTTGGAAGACATGACAGCTACAAAATCAGATATTCTTTTAGGTGTACTAATTCCAAATTTTGGTTTACAATATGCTATCCCTGTCCTCCTGTTTTCTCCTTTTTGGACCCATCTGTATATATTTGACAAGTCTGACTGTACTTTTTATCTATATACTGGTACACTTAATTTGTAATACCTACTGTCTTTTTTTTTACTCTTAAGTTTAAGAAATAAATCTAAATCCATGTTTGGACATGTGACTTTCCATCCATAACTAATTTTCCCATGACTAAAAGTTTTGAGGTCATTTAGCTTTTCCTGGTCTTTCAACTCCTGCATCCACACAGTAACTCGAACGGCATTTGGAATTCTCACATCGTGTGTTAGAGTTCACCTGTCTAATTCCCAACAACCCTCATATATTTGTCTGGTGCTTTCATCATTACAATTCTTGTTAACTTTGGCCCAGTAAGTTAGATCCAGTAGTTTCATTCATAGTGTGATGGGGCGCCTGCCCCATACTGGGCTCTAAGGGGTTAATAGAGCCCTGGGGAGGCTGTGCATGAGGCAGCCAATCAGGGCCGGGCTGGCCCATATGAGACGGGCTGCAGAGGAAAGCAGCTTCCGTCACTCCCTGGAGATTGAGGGAGGTGGACAGAGCAGTTCTGCAGGCAGAGACCCGGGGAGCTAAAGGCAGCTCCTGGTGGGCTGCAGGGATCTGCAGTCTGAGGACCTGAGGCAAGGGCAAAGAGGGTGCTGGGGCTGTGGGGAAGTGGCCCAGGGAAATCTACTGAGGAGTAGGAGGGGGTGCTGCAAGCAGCGGCCATCTACAGGATCCCTAGGCTGGGACCCGGAGTAGTGGGCCCCCACTCACCACTGAGGAAGTGGCTGAACTAAAGGATTGTGGCATTCCCCCGGAAGGGGGAGCATAGGGGGTGGCACAGCCAGAGGGCTGTATCATGAAGAGGATGCTGCAGCCCTGGGATTAACGTGTGTCTTTAAGCAGAAGTGATGGCGGTGAGACACCACCAGAAGAGGGTGCACCGGATAGCAGAGCTGATCCCCAGGACATCCAGCGGGGGGGGGGGGGCTTCAGTGGTGAGTCGTACCCTGTCACAATAGTGTAACTGGCATTTCACCAGATGCTATCTGCTACAGGTGTTATAATAAATAAACTACGTGCAATTCATAGTGTCTGGGTTTGTATTAAATCTAATTTTTTAAGTTCTGATATTGATGCTGACCCGAGATCTTGGCAGTCATGGTCAATATCCTGTCTCATTAAGGCTCTGTATGCCATCAGCAATGTTTTCTTATCTGTCCCCAATTAGTCCTGATAAGACTTTTAAGCAGGTTAATCCTTCCTGTACATTTATCTTGTACGTAATCTATATGATCTTTCCACAGTAATTGTAGTATCAAATTCTACCCCTAGGAATTTAAATCCTTTAACTAGATCTGCTTGTTCACCAGACTGATACAGTTTACATTCCTTTGTAACTTTTCTTTTTGTAAAGATCCTACCATGATTTGGAACAAGAGGGAGTAATGGGGATTTTGAAGTGCCTGATGGTTTGGGGGGATCTCTGGGCTCTTGCAGGGTATGCAGCTGTGTGGGAGATATCTAGGGAGTGAAGGAGAGCAAGATATTAGTACAGCAGCGGCTGGAATTGGGGTGTGACAAGTAAAGGTTTTAGCAGGGGATTGGGAGTGTCCCTGGGGTAGGACCAGTGGTGGGGCTGAGCAGCTAATGGGAGCTTCAGTAATGGCTGCTAGAGGAATAGAAGTGGGAGCAGCTGGGGCAGGAGCACTGGTAGTAGCTATAGGGGCTGCAACTCTGCAAGCAGCCACAAAGGACTGTGGACTGGTGACTTCAAGTAACCCAGATGTGAGATTGCCAAGTGGAGGATAAGTACGGAACCCACTGGCTGCTTTGCAGCATGCACTGGTAGCTGTGGGAACGGTTGCTGGGGTAGGTGCAGCTGGGAAGGTGACTAGCCTGCTGGTGCCTGGAGTGGACAGCAAAGCAACAGCTGCAAATTGGATATACCCCAAAAAGAGGAGGAGGAGGAGGAGAAACAGGTCCCACAACCAGTCCTGTGGAGATATGACAGAGAGGCAATGATACAGAGTCAGCCACTTAGGGCAGCACAGCCACTGCCCCAAGCAAGAGGTGCGGGGAGGTTGACAAAAGGGCAGAACCCATGTGTTGTTGATATGGAGTAGGTAGAACAAGCTCTATCGGCAGGAAATGGTAGGATAGTCTCTCTGCTGGGACTCCCAGGCACTTGCCATTCCATTGTATCTTGAGAGGATCTTAAACAGCAGCTACTAAAGTTAGACTTTTTAAATTAGCAGTTCTGGATAACTTGCATCCAAGAGTTTTAAAAGAGCTGGCTAAGGAGCTTGCTGGGCCATTAATGTTGATTTTCAATAAGGCTTGGAACACTAGGGAACTTCCATAAAACTGGAAGAAAGCTAACATTGTGCCAATATTTAAAAAGGGTAAATGGGATGACCTGGGTAATTATAGGTCTGTCAGTCTTAATAAATGTGTGAAATGTGAGCAGTTTCAATTGCCAAATTTTGAAGATGTGACTTGCTGGATAAGTAGATCTCAGATTTAATCTGTGTTGGACTCCTGATCCAGTAATTGCCAAATACCTGTGGCTGAAAGTTCACAGAAGTTATTAGATTTCAACATGCCATATGGGAGGTACTACTATCAACAATTTCCTTTTGACTTAGTCTCTGCTCCTGAAACATTTAAGAGAGTGTTCTGTCAGCTCCTAGCTAATATGCAGGGTGCATGTTATTATTTGAATGATATGCTCATCTCTGCTAAAACTCTTCCTAAGCATAATGCTATCCTGGACCAGGTGCTAACCTGACTTCAAAAAGCTAGCATAAAGTTGGATTTGGCAGTTTTGCAAAAGATGCTATAGAGTTTCTAGGACATTCTCTGTCAGCCGATGATGTGAAACCAATTCCTGAACAGCTACAAGCTGTTGCTTCGCTACCATTGCCTGCTGATTGTAGCAGTTCATGTTCTTTCCTTGGTCTAGGTCAGTACACAAATGGCTGTGTTCTGCCCCATTTTAGTTTCCTTGCCAAACCTCTGCGTGATTTAACCGAGGGCCATGAACAGCTGGTCTGACTAAAGAAGCAAAACAGGCTTTTGAATCCTGGCATCAAGGCCTCTGTCAGAGTTAATCCCATTCTTATTTTGATCCCTGAAACCCCATAGTGATTCATGCAATTGGGCTCTGGGTGGAGTTCTGCTCCAGGAGGGATGGCCAGCTATATTTGTGCCCCATACTGTCACCCCAATGGAACTGAAGTATTCCCAGATTGAGCTAGATGGTGTTTTTTGCTATTGTACGTTTCAAGGTTTACTTAGTGGGAAGACATTTTACTTTAGAAACCAATCATTTGCCTATTCTGGGTCTCTGGCATAAGACGGTTGACATGCTGAATGTGAGGCTGCAGCAGTGGATTATTCAGCTGCAGAAATATGACTTTGATTTGGTACATATCAAAGGAAGACCTAATTTACTGGCTGATGCTCTTTTGAGAAATTCTACTGGTTGGCACCATTGTTTCAGAAATGCCAGAGTACACTGTATGCTTTTTACTGGAAGTCATGCCACTCTTTAAGATGCTGAAATGCGCAAGGCGATACGTGCTGTACAAGCAGGTTGGGCGGACCCAGTCCTTAAGAAAACATTGTCTACATTCTACACAATTGGTTCCTAGCTCACAGTGAAGACGTGCTACTTGACATATCTTATGCAGAGGAGCCCAGGTTATCATTTCAGGAGTGTTGCAACAAGCATTTATGGATGTGGCTCATGAAGGATATTTGGGAGCTGACAATGAAGAAACTTCTGCCTACTTATGTTTGGTGGTCAGGGCTGCACTCAGACAATGAGTATTGTGTGAAGGCATGCTCGGCCTACACAATGTGTTGAACTACTGTTCCTCCAGCCCCTCTGAAACCAGTAGTCGTAAACAGATCATGGCAGAGAATTGCAGTGGATATTACTGGTCTCTCGATTGGACTGAATGGGTTACACACTGACTACTATATTCCTCACACTACTCCCTTTCCATTCATAATTTCACAAGGTGCCTCACAAGGTGCGTTGCCTAACCACTTTATTCACCATGTTTGGCTACCAGAGAGCCTTGTTGCAGATAATGGGAGACATTTTGTATCAAGAATTTGAAGGCTTTCTGACGAGTATTGATACAGTACGCTATAAATCTGCTGTGTACCATTCCCAAGGAAATGGGATAGTGGAGACTGCATGGGACTTTGAAGAAGCGTGTAGCTCACATACTGGAGGAATATCAAGATATACTCTTACCTATTGCATTGTCATGCTTTTTATGATATTCACAGTATGCCTCATGAAAATATTGGAGAAATCCCATTCTTTCTGCTCTTCAGAGGACCTATAAGACGCAAGTTGTCTATGATGACAGAAAAAGTTCATCCCACTTCTTTGCCATCCTCAAAGCCGACTGATATGACTAAGAAATATAAGAGTTTCAACAAGCATATCCATCCAAGACTCCAGGTGTTCTAGCCTGGACAAACAGTGTATGTTACATGAGGGTCTGGAACTGTTCTCAATACTCATGCCGTGATCCTGTGGGTTGCAGGGTACAGAGCGTGGCGAGTGTGTTTACCACACAGAGAACATGTTGTTGACCAGCAAGCTATTTTGCCTACTGAAAAGGGAACAGATAGCTCTTTCTGCATATGATTATGTCATGTGGCCAACTGGGGAAGTTGTGCAACAGCAACCATATCTGCCCCTTGAGATGAATCGGAGGTATAGCCTACATCCCTGGGATCACCTGATGCCTCAGGCCTGGCACCACTGAACTTTTAGGGAGAAGGGAAGGAAACTGTGATGACTGGTGTGTGTTGCCTTCCTGCTTTCACCTCATGTTTTGTTTTTGGCTTCATCCTACCTGAACTCATTTTTCCTGTTCCTGTTTAAGGCCCTGTGTACGTATAACATTAGGTGTGTGCAGCGCCCACTGCTACGTATCTGCTGTTCAGACTGTTATATTTTGTCCAGACTGTTGCTGACCTAACCGATTCATGGTTATTACATGTTTTCACTGACACCCTACCTGTGTGTCTTGCCTCTTTTTTGTGTGTGTGGTTTTGGATTGCTATTCTGGAGTGCACCAGAGTGTAACAGTTACACACTGTCTATAGCCATTGTGAGCTCAGTTGTGTGGAGCCACACCACGCAAAGGGAGGAAGCATTTGGAAGTCCCTGGTGTTCCCCCTTATAGGATGGACTCTACCACCATCTCTTGTATGGCACACACCATCAGGGAGTACAAGGGAAGCAGTCCATGTGATCCCAGTGGTGGGACTTGCCTGGCTCATCTGCAGACCATGTATGGCAGACTTCTTATGGACCCACATACACCTTCAGAGCGCATTTATATAAGGACAAGGCACAATCTAGTACTGTTATCCGTTATTCTGCATTTTGAGTAAAATATTTTAACATAATATAGACATTACATGTTTGGTTTCAAAAAAATACTCTACTATATATATTTATTTTAAATCACATTCTAGTCACTATAGTCTTGATCCCACTAGTCTTTGTCCAGCATGCAGCAGCAGTGTACACAAGGCTGTTGTGTTCCAGAGCAATTGCAAGTGGAGGCTCCACATGGATGCACGTAAGGGTAACTCCAGTGATGAGCTGCCAAAATCTTAACAACCGGTTCCCTATAAAAAGTTCTGATTTAAGAGATGCGCCCCAGTATCTACTTTTTGCACCAACAGGGTTACCATACGTCTGTACTTTCCCGGGAGGAATTTTAAACTTTAAAATTTAAAAATTCCTCCCGGACGGCGATTTAAGAACCAAAAAGCCTGACCTGTCCAGGAAAATACGGATGTATGTTAACCCTGCATAAAGTTCTTTTTTAAAAAAGATGGGCCTGAACTAGAAATGAGCTCGGTTTCACATGTGTGGGTCCCCGCCACTCCCTGGGGGTGTGCTAGGGTGACCAGATGTCCCGATTTTATAGGGACAGTCCCGATTTTGGGATCTTTTTCTTATATAGGCTCCTATTACCCCCCACCCCGTCCTGATTTTTCACACTTGCTGTCTGGTCACCCTAGGGTGTGCGCACGTGTGGGTCCCAGCTGCTCTCTGCCCCCCTCATTGAAACAGGTGTGCACGGTTACTGCCCTGGGAACTGCAGGGCACCAGTGGACGTGGAGCCAGCTGCAGACAGGGGCATGGGGCAGGGCTAGGTGGAGGCAGGGGGTGCAAGGCTGGCTGCGGGCAGGGCAGGGGGTGCGGAGCTGACTGGAGACAGGAGGGTGCGGGGTTGGCTGGAGGCAAGGGGGTATGGGGCTGGCTGGAGACAGAGCAGGGGCTGACTGGAGGTAAGGGCTGGCTGCGGGCAGGGCAGGGGGTGCAGCAGGGGTTGGTGCGGGCAAGGCAGGGGTGCAGCAGAGGCTGGCTGGAGGCAGGGCAGAGGGTGCGGCAGGGGCTGGCTGCGGGCAGGGGGTGCGGGGGTGGCTGGAGGCAGGGCAGGGGATGCGGCAGGGGCTGGCTGCAGGCAGGGGGTGCAGGGGTGGCTGGAGGCAGGGCAGGGGTGGCTGGAGGCGGGGGCTGACTGTGGGCAGGGGTTGCGGGGGTGGCTGGAGCCAGGGCAGGGGGTGGCTGGAGGCGGGGACTGGCTGCAGGCAGGGCAGGGGGGTGCAGGGCTGGCTGGAGACAGGGGCTGGCTGCGGGCAGGGCAGGGGGTGCAGCAGGGGTTGGTGCGGGCAAGGCAGGGGTGCAGCAGAGGCTGGCTGGAGGCAGGGCAGAGGGTGCGGCAGGGGCTGGCTGCGGGCAGGGGGTGCGGGGGTGGCTGGAGGCAGGGCAGGGGATGCGGCAGGGGCTGGCTGCAGGCAGGGGGTGCAGGGGTGGCTGGAGGCAGGGCAGGGGTGGCTGGAGGCGGGGGCTGGCTGTGGGCAGGGGTTGCGGGGGTGGCTGGAGCCAGGGCAGGGGGTGGCTGGAGGCGGGGACTGGCTGCAGGCAGGGCAGGGGGTGGCTGGAGGCAGGGCGGGGATGCAGCAGGGGCTGACTGCAGGCAGGGGGTGCAGGGGTGGCTGGAGGCAGGACGGGGTGGCTGGAGATGGGGGCTGGCTGCAGGCAGGGGTGCGGGGGTGGCTGGAGGCAGGGCAGGGGGTGCAGCAGGGGCTGGCTGCAGACAGGGGGTGCGGGGGTGGCTGGAGATGGGGGCTGGCTGCAGGCAGGGGGTGCGGGGGTGGCTGGAGACAGGGGCTGGCTGAGGGCAGGGTGGTGGGTACTCATGGGAAGAGCAGGAGGACGCAGCCCAGGCCCAGCAGAGCAGCCGGGGACCCACCAGGCATTAGCGGGAGCCCCAGGGCCGGGGAGCAACAGCAGCAACAGGGCTCGTGCCCAGGGCCAGGTGGCAGCCCACATGGCTCCCGCAGTGCAGCGCCCCCAGCGGCCGGAGGAGGAATTACATCACTTCCATCAAAGCCTCAGCGCCCCCTGCAGGAAGCGGGTTAACAACCGGTTCTAAAACTGCTTCAAAATTTAACAACCAGTTCGCGCGAACCGGAGCGAAGTGGCTCCAGCTCACCACTGGGTAACTCCTCTGCACTGAGCAGCACCGTGTCCTGAGCTCCCTGCATGCCCACTCCCTTAGGGCTAGATACTGTAAATGACTCTCCTCTGGTAGAAAGGAAAAGCCTAGAAGACTAAATTGTTAATAGTAAAGTTCAGAGAATTAGTCCCACTGTTTTCTACTGTTTTGGTTTCAGTCTATCCTGGGCAATTTCCCTTGGTCAGTAGAGTATTGGAAAGAAAGAATAACTTAAACCATAAAGTTATTTATGCGAGAAACTGTTTACAGGAGTGGGCTCTACAAGGCAAACATTTGAATACTTAAGGTTTTTTCCTCTTTTAAAAACTCTCTGTGTGTTTAATTTTCATTCCCAGGCACATACATTACGAAAGAAAATATAGGTCAGCAGGTCTCTTACACAATATGTTGACTACAATTCTATAGCTTTAATTTTAGACCAAGAGAAATGTCCCTGGCTTAATGCCAGAACCTTCCACAACAGTCAACTGTCAGTACAGAATCTGCATATCTATAGAGGTTAAAAAGGCTAAACTTTGGGCACATTAACTTGCATCCTTAATTACTGAAGAGAAGACAGTTGGTCTCTAGATGCTGATAACTTTCCTAATATTACTACAGGCCCTTGTCCTGCTGAGGGGCCTCAACTCTCTATGGAAATAACTGCTTCTAAATAAGGTTTCTTTTTCACATATGTTCAAACTTTTTATTAATCTTAATTCAAGCAGGTAATTACAATACCAGTATGAGATGACAGCACAGGGATGGTAGATTACAAAGTAGTTATAATTAAATATTACATTAGAAATGCATTTAAAAGACTGCATTCATATAATACTTATAACTCACAATACTATGAAATATAAAGCAGCATAGGAAGAACTAAGAAAGGTTGTCAGCCTGAGAGCTAATTCTCTGCACATGAAATTATTCACATTAAAAACACATAATTAAACTATTCCAGATTTCTAATCTGCGCCCCTTGCAGTATATAATCAGTATGTTACTCAGTTTACTTTTGGTACTTTCTGTTTGGGTGGGGTTGGGTTTTTTTTGCGGGGGGAGGGAGGTTGCTTTTGCTTTTATTTTGTTTTTTCTGATTAAGAGCTATGGATGGTAACTGAAATAATTTTTTCACTTACATTATGATTTACAACTTCTGTTCTATTGACAAGGTGGTAATTTTATAGTCTGTGGGTGGTTAATTTGACACTCCACCTCCCTATCTCTCTCTCTTCAGCATGATCTCTTGACATGGAGAGAGATTTATGGAGACTGATAGGAAAAACTGGTTTCAAAATTTGAAAATCTGATTTGCATACAAGGTCTTCTTATATTTTGCACTATTTTTGTTTTCTGATCTAAAGTCCCAATTCTATAACACATGCTTCCATCAGTAATTCCAGCATGTAGTCTCATCAAAGTCAGGAAGAATTACTCATATGAGTAAAGATTGCAGGATTGGCTCCTATTTGCATTTAATATTTAAGAGCTAATTCTTGAGGTTTGCCTAAATAAGGATGCAACAAAAAGAATAAGGATTTCAGAACTGGTCATGTGTGGTGAAGTATATTGAAATATTGCCAGATAATTTTAGGGCCTGTTTTTCAGAAATCCTGAGCACCCACAGTTCCAGTAGAAATGAATGGATGCTGCAGGTGCTCAACTCCTTAGGAAACCAGGCCCTTATAAACATACAATTCAGTGCATATGTGACATGTTCCATAAAGTTAAAATCTATAAATCTATGATAAAAACTCAGGGAGAAAAGTGAATTTTGTAAAACCAACCGATCCTGGGAGATGCTCAGCACGACCCCCAAGCTGCTGTGCATCTTGGACTCACATTGAAATCAGTGGTAGTCAAGGGCCCTCAGCACTGCAGAATCAGGCCATTCATTGGGATTCAGATAAGATCACAGGTAATAATTTTCTTGTGTCAAGAGTGAAATGAATGATTGTGTGTGTATGCGTCCGTGCATACAGAGGTGCAGTACATATGTATACACTCGCCTACACAAAGGCAAATCTCATTAGTGTTTGCATCGGTCTGAACACCTTCACAGCTGACAGACCCTCTTTCTTTTTTCAAGAGGGTGAAGGGCACGAAGGCATTCATAGTGCTGACAGAAAAAAACTCTGTTCATGAAAATAAGCTGAGCTAAAGGATCTAGAAGGATACTTCAACATTAAAATGATACATATTTGCTTTCTGTGCATTTTAGCATCAAACAAACGAAACACCGGTGCCAGCCACTGGAGTGTAGAGAAGGAACAGATCAAGAGCTCTTCGTGTGGAAAGAATGCATTAAGCCAAGGGAACAATATTCTCCAAATACTGCTGAGCAGTAGAGCATAGAGGAAATATAATTTAAACAAGTGAGAGTAGGTATATATTACCCATTGAACTACTGCCATGGCTCTCATTACTTAAGCTTTTTTTTTTTTTTAAAGGAAAAAAAAAGCACTAGTTTATTGGAGGACAAAGGAATCATCCTGGTATAGAAGAAAGCATGACATATCTCCCTCATAATAAAATATGGTTTAGATTCATAAAGCATCCTTAATGCAAAGTGTTACACTTACATTGGTATAGAATTGCTAACACTATTAACCTT
The DNA here is from genome assembly GCF_015237465.2 of Chelonia mydas. Lineage (NCBI taxonomy): Eukaryota > Metazoa > Chordata > Testudines > Cheloniidae > Chelonia > Chelonia mydas. The sequence continues at coordinate 110,247,941 of NC_057852.1, forward strand.
CTTTTCCTCCCTGCAAATAATAAGAAAACAAGACAAAGGCCAAGGTTTTTGTAAAATTGTTTCAAATGTAAGTTTTATATTAACTTTCAATTTTACAAGGCATATTCAGTGACTGAAAATAATGGCTTTTCTTCATCATCATTTATTCTCTTTATTGGCATTTCTAAGAGTCCTTACACCATAGTAGCTAGGGCTCTGCTTGTGTTCCCTACAACCAGATCTCACCCCTCCTGTGAGAGGGATAGAGGGGACTTAGTCATCTCCACAGCACAATTCCAATGCCCTTGTCCTGAGACACCATGGAGAGCCCTCCATAACGTTGGGATCCACACAGAGAAAGGAGGAGGGGAGCTGGCAGTGTGTGGGGCTGGATTGTCTCTCCCACCCCACATTGAACTCTATGGATATTAGTCCCAAAAAGTAATACTGCATGGAACTATGTTACCTTCCACAGAGCCCCTCTAATCAGGGGAAGCCCGCTTTCAGGGGAGGTTCCCTGGTGGCCAAAGGAAGAGCTGTGCTTCCATGGAACCAGGAAAAGCCCCAGGAGCCCTAGAGCTGCAGCAGTGACACAGAACATAAGAACATAAAAACATAAGAATGGCCATACTGGGTCAGACCAAAGGTCCATCCAGCCCAGTATCCTGTCTGCCGACAGTGGCCAATGCCAGGTGCCCCAGAGGGAATGAACCTAACAGGTAATGATCAAGTGATCTCTCTCTGGCCATCCATCTCCACCCTCTGACAAACAGAGGCTAGGGACACAATTCCTTACCCATCCTGGCTAATAGCCATTAATGGACTTAACCGCCATGAATTTATCCAGTTCTCTTTTAAACCCTTTTATAGTCCTAGCCTTCACAACCTCCTCAGGCAAGGAGTTCCACAGGTTGACTGCGCGCTGTGTGAAGAAGAACTTCCTTTTATTTGTTTTAAACCTGCTACCCATTAATTTCATTTGGTGGCCCCTAGTTCAACAGAGTTTCAACTAAGAGGGATTTGCTGGGTTTGAGGTCAGAACTGACCCAACACCTCAATAAGGATGTGGGGGGAAGTTTGTGAGGGTATCCTCATGGAGTTTTCTTCCCCCAGGCCTCCTCCCATGGGTATTTCTACAGGAGGGAGTGATTGTGGCCTACCTTTCTATTTTTGGATTACTTTTAATTGTGTTTAATTTTAAGAGCCCTATCATTAGTTCATATTGTCAAGATTTTGAGAGAAATGAAGGGAATAGAAGCACTGAAGCAACCAAAGGGTACTACCCTGGAAACCCTTGAAATCAACGGGACAACTTGCAAGAGTAAACATCAAGCCCTACGAAAAGGATGATTTTCTGTTTAATAAGTAAACTGTATCAGCATTTGTGTCACTTCAAAACAATAGTCTGGTATTGAGCCCCATTTGTCTTCCCTAAAACACATCAATTTGTTTGTTTGTGCTCTCGAATTATCTCATTATGACTCCTTTGAGATGACCTCCTTTCAGCACCATCTGCTGCTAGGAAAAGCAAGCACATACACTATACGTTCTACAAACTTCCCTACGTATCTGATCCTTTTCCTTGGTAAAAGGACAAATTATGTGGTGCATAAACAAGATCGATAAAGGGGGAAAAATCCACAATCTGGTGAATTCAATCTCAGAGATTCGTGAATGTTAGCTGAAGAGGAAACTAATTACCTAGTGTACCAGTGTGAATTATAGGTATGGAATTCAGCTGTATACTTTTCTCAGACAGTCCAGGAGTCCTTCCTCCTCATTTTATTCTCGTTAATATCCATTGGAAAATATCTGGCACAATTAATATTCCTCATCTACAGACTCTTAGAGAGAGCTCAATTCAGCCATCCTTACTCATGTTGAATGGTACCTTACGATTCAAATAGTGCCACTGATTTAAAAGGGGCAATTTATGGAGTAAGGTACTACTCAGAGTGAGTAAGGGTGGCAGAAGATGGCCCGTTTAATGTACTTATTTAGCACGTGAGCCCATAGGTGCTGGAACTAGGGGTGCTGCCGCACCCTCTGACTTGAAGTGGTCTCCATTATGTACAGGGTTTACAATTTGGTTCAATGGTTCTCAGTACCCCTGCTATAAGAATAGTTCCAGCACTTCTGCATGAGCCTGCTCCCACTGAAGCCAATGGCAAAATTCCCAATGACTTCAATGGGAGCAGGTTTAGAAGGCAGCACTGCTTGGCCTTACTTGCTTACTTCAAATTTGTGGAGCTGGTTTAGAGAAGTAATTATTTTAATCTGCATACACGTGTCATAATTTAGCTGTTTGTCTCATATGTATCTACTTCGTATACCAGTGAAGCTACAGAGCTTCTCTACTGAAAATACATTCAAGAATAAAAGCTGCTTTCAAATTGACTGATATTGATATAAAAAAGAGAAGAAAAGAAAACCCAAAAACTTGTTAGATATTAAATAAAGCTGTGTACTAGTTACAAATTAATTTTCCTCTTGGGACCAAATTTCCCGCTCAGATAATTATGTGCTGTCCCCAACGACTATAGCAAGGTGTACCTGTGTATGTGAGAGCAGAATTTGGCAGGTGGCGTGGAGGGAGCAGTGGCTCATACCCCTCACTACAGAAAGGGTGTTGTCTTAGAGCAAGGGTTTATGAAACAGGAGCTCTCTGCTCTGGCTGGTTTCTGTACTCATAATTTTCAAGCTGTTTGCCAGCAGCAAAGGCACTACCTCAGCTTCTCACTTTCTTCAGTTAAAACAGAAACATTTGAAAATTAACATGGAAGAAATTTAAATAAATAAATAAATTGGGGCAGTCAAACATGGATGGAGAAATTATGCTAAGAAGGTTAAAAACACTTTGACTCATTTCCCTCCTTTCTCTCATCCCACAACTAATTGCCACCCCCACCTGCTTTCTTCCTCACAAGATGCTTATCCCCAGAATATCTGGCATACAAATATGTTTACATTCTTTGTTCACAGTGTGTGGGGGGGATTGCAGCTTCTTTCTCCCCACTGTTTTGGAACACAGTATAACTAAAGTATATTAATAATACCTAGCTCTTACCCATCAGTAGATCTCAAAGAGCTTTACAAAGGAGGTGTGATGCTTCCAGGGGGGATACTTAGGGTTGTGAGGCACCTTGCTACCACCTGCCCTTAACCCCAAGACCTTAAGAACATAATTTTCAGTACAGATACATAACTTCTTAAATATTGTATGTACATACATTTTGCAATGATTGTGTCAACCAATGAGCTACTGGTTCTCAGTAGAGACTTCGCACATGCCATGCTTCAGTGAACTATTATGCACATAACCAACCCTGGGGATCCCTGTAAAACCCTATGCATGCCTTGTTCGCTCAGCTGGTTGGCACCCCAGCAGGGCAGTATCAATGTCCTTGTTTTACAGATAGGGAAACTGAAGCACAAATAGGTGAAGTTACTTGCTGAAGGTCACCCATCAGGCCAGTGGCAGAGCAAGCAGTAGAACAGACATCTCCTGAGTGTCATCCAGTTCTCTACCCACTAGGCCACATTGGTGTGAAGAGAAACCAAAGTGTAAATTATTCTGAAGATGAGAACCTTGTAGGGTCAGATTCAGACAATTGGAACTTAAGCATATATCTAAAGTTAAGCACATGCTTAAGAGTTTTGCTGAATAAGGATGGACTTAAACATCTGCTTACATGCTGAGGCCTTAATGAACTTCAAGGAGGGAAAAACTGATGGTAGAAAGAAAGAAAGAAAGAAAGAAAGAAAGAAAGAAAGAAAGAAAGAAAGAAAGAAAGAAGAGAAGGGGATCAAGAAAGGATTAAATGGCCTTTTTAACTCTAATCCTTCAACAATTTGTCTTTCAGCCTGTTTTGTTTTCTTCTCAAAACTTCCCCTGGGTAGGGTTTTTCTTCTCTCCCATTTAAAATTTGAAAATGTAATTAAAAATCTCAGTGCTATCATAATACTTTCAGGGTCATTCCTATTGACTTAGTAATAACTATACCCTTTGGGGCAGGGACTATATGTTTTCATCTGTGTTTGCATGGCACTTAGCACAAGGAGGCCCCATTCTTGACTGAGGCCTCTACGTGCTACTGTAATATAAATATTAAATAATAATAAACTCCAAGCCCTGGAATTTATTCAGTTCAGGATACAGTTACTACCCTAACATACAGGAAGCATCCTCAAATTGTCATTAAGCTATGATCTTTTCAATTCCCTAACCCACCTCTTCATCCTTATCCCCAAGGTGATGAGAGGGAGAAAACTGTTCAAATCTGCCCTATTATTGCCTGTCTTCAATTTTTATCTATAATGTTTTCAATATTTTTCCTTTTCCCAGTTGTCTGCAGTGGATACTTTTTAGACCATATTGGGTCAACTAATACCACTGGGGGACTAGCCAGTGTATCATGATTAGCGCCCTAGCAAATTCACAGCCATAAAAAATGTATCGCAGACCGTGAAATCTGGTCTTTTGTGTGCTTTTACCGTATATTATACAGATTTCATGGGGGAGACCAGTGTTTCTCAAATTGTGGGTCCTGATCCAAAAGGGAGTTGCAGGGAGGTCGCAGTATTGCCACCCTTATTTCTGCACTGCCTTCAGATCTGGGCAGTTGGAGAGTGGCGGGTGTTAGCTGGGCACCCAGCTCTGAAGGCAGAGCCACTGCCAGCAGCAGCGCAGAAGTAAGGGTAGCAATACCATACCATGCCACCCTTATTTCTGCGCTGCTGCCTTTAGAGCTGGGCAGCCAGAGAGTGGCAGCTGCTGACTGATATCTGTATATCTGTATTTCAACTATGCTACTCTAGGTGACGCCCACTGCCAACACTTCAGGTACAACAATGGAAAAGCCAGACAGGGCGGATGGCCCGTCAACAAGGACAATGGACTGTAAAAGAGCTTTTAGTCTTCCTGTGAACATGTGGGTCAGCCTGTGAAGAATGGCTACAAGGGCCCTACAGAATCAGGTGGTCTTGTCACATGATACTAAAACATTATCTGGGACTTCTTGTAACTTTCCACTGTAAGGGAAGGGGGATCATACTAGGAAACAAAGGACTCCTGCCTTATGCAAATCCTATTTAAGGGTGGGGAATGAGGTAATCCTGATCCTCAGTTCTCCCCTGATACCCCACCCAAAATGACTGCTGGAAACAACTAAGACTGAACAGGGATAAAGAACTGGGCCAGGCTAGAAGAGCATCTGGCCTGTGAAGAAGATTATTAGAACCACATTTAGGGTGAGAACTCACATGTAACCAGTTTCTTTAGTGTATTAAGCTTAGTTTGCGTGCTCTGTCTTATTTTCTTAGTAATCTGCCTTGTTCTGTCTGCTACCTCCTTAACTACTTAAAATACACCTGTTATAGTTAGTGCATTTATTTCTGGTTTATAATACAACCCAGTTTATGTGATTACTAACTGGGAAGGGGAGGGGTGAGAAACTGTGCATACCCTCTTCCACATTGAGGGAAGAGGCAATATAATATATCTTTGGATCTGTATTCCACGGGAGGTGGACATCTGAGTGCTGGAGCAAGTCCCTTAAACTGAGTCTTCCCAGAGCTGATCTGCAGCTGGGTGTGGCCCTGCCTGTGTGTGTGTTAGAGGAGATTTTAAGAGCCTGTCTCAGTAAGACAGGTAAAAGGGAACCCGTGCTGGCAGAACAGGTAGACTCCGTGGTATCTCAGCACGTCAAGTGACTCCTCAAGGTGGCCAACCCATCACAATGGTACCAACTGATGTTTGTGGTGGTCGATGGTAAGCACCACAGACCCCTCTTGAGGAATGCAGCCATACAAACCATGGATCTGATCAAGGTGCAGGAACAGAATTTTATGGCTGTAATACAAGAAGCAAAAGGAGGAGTCCCATGGAAAATGGAGACAATTTAAAAACCATATGGGGATGTTTTCAAAGGTGATGGGTGCCTCAAAGGAAAGCTTCAACTGGAAGTAGACCCCACAGTGGAACCTATGTTCTTACCACAGTGGAAAATTCCAGTGGAACTATGTAATCCAGTACACAAGGAGCTCAAAAGTCTGCAGAGCAGGGGTATCATAGTACCTGTAGAGGCCAGTACAGCCTACATAAACAGCACGGTTGCGGTAAAGAAGACATCAGGCAAATTATGCACCTGCATAGACCCAAAGCCACTGAACCAGTAAAGATGCCACTATTCAGTACCCACAATTGATGAGATAATTGTCAGAACCCTCCAAATCTTTGTAATCTGTGGCACATAAACCTGGGTAAAGAGTCCAGCATGCTGAGGGCCTTTACAAAACCATTTGGTCACTAGTGAGGGCTGCACTTGCCAGTGGGCATAAGCCTAGCACCTGAGGTGTTCCAGAGAAGACTCAGCACTGGAAGGACAGCTGGGTGAAAATAATTGCAAATGATATCCTCATTATAGGTCAAGGGAACAATGATACAGAAGCTGAACAAGATCATGACTGAAAACTATAAGCAATGCAGGGACAAGAACATAAACCTCATCCCAGAAAAAATGTGATTCAAACAGCGTGAGATGACATACATTAGACATCTGTCTACCACAGAGGGACAGAAAGCAGATCCCAACAAGATCAAGGCAGCCAGAGACCTGCCAGCTCCAGTGGAAGTGAAAGGGTACAGCATTTCATAGGAATGATACATTTTCTGACCAAGTTCTGTCCACTCCTGGCTGTAGTAATGGAACCCATATATCAGCTCAAAAAGCAGAATGTGTAGTGGGACTGGGTATATTTTCAACAGCAAACATTTGACACACTGACACAAAGGATAATGGATACCCTTGTCCTGAGACACTACCAGCCAAGACAGCCACTGACACTCCAGTGGGATGTAGCAGAGACAGGATTGGGTATAGCTCTTTTGTAGGAGCAGCTGTTTGCTTATGCCAGCAGAGCCCTGTCAGAGACTGAACAGAGGTACACCCAAATAGAAAAAGAGCTTCTGGCTGTGGTATTTGGAGTGACGCGAATCCATACATACACCTTTGGCCACCCAGTAATAGTGCCATCAGACCACAAACCCCAAGAGACAATCATGTCAAAGCCCCTTCTTAGTGCTCCAGAGAGATTGCAGCACATGTTGATACAACTCCAGTGCTACCAGGTAGAGATCAGATATTGTCCAGGACAATTACTGGTGTTAGCTGACACCCTGAGCAGGGCATATAGACCCAGCATCAGCGAGTTGCGGAAAGGGAATCATAACATAATTCAGCATGTTAGTGGATTCAATCTCCCACTTTCAACAGCGAAGCTGATAGAAATAAAAAAGGCTACAGAAAAGGACATCCTACTACAGACAGTCAAGAAAGTGATACCTGTGGGGTGGTCAGAAGACAAAAGCCAAGTACTGGTTGGAGCAGAACCAAATTTTCTAATTAAAGTTTAGTTGAGCATGCAGGATAGAATCATATTATAAGGACAGAGAGCTATTGTCCCTGACTCATTATCTAAGGATGTCATGCAAAAAATACATGCCTCACATCTGGGCACTAACAGCTGTCTTAGACAGGCTTGAGAGTGTCTTTACTGGCCAGGAATGAATAACAGAAGGGTCACGTGATAACTGCCAACAGAAAGAAGCTCTGTTGCTACATGAGCTGCGCACCCAACCATGAGAAAAGGTGGGAGCGGACTTATTTACCTTCAGTGAAAAGCAGTACTTGACGACAGTGGACTACTATTCAAATTTTTGGGACGTCTTTGCTCTGCCAGACACAAGAAGCAAGTCAGTGATTGGCAAACTGAAGGCCCATTTTGCAAAATATGGCATTCTGGACACTCCATTCACCACCAATGGACACCAGTTGGCCTCAGAAGAATTCAAGGAATTTTCATGCAAATGGAAGTTTGCCCACCACATTTCCTCCCCAGCATACTCACAGAATAATGGTAAGGTGGAATCAGCTGTGAAAACAACTAACAGACTGTTACACAAGGCTGCTGCTTATTAGCATTAGACCCCTTCTTAGCATTTTTGGCACACAGGAATACCCCTTCATAGGGATGCCAAAACAGTCCAACTCAGGCATGGATGGGACAAAGGAGCCAAATCCTGCGACCAATGAGAGGAGACCTACTGCAGCCAGAAGGAAGGAGAGACCGCCAAAAGGAGATGGCCAATCATCAGTGAAAATAAGCACAAAAGTAGGACAGGTCAGGATCTACTGGCCCTGGAGACAGGCACTCCTGACGACCCAGCCATTAGAGAGACACCAGGCAGAGTGGACTAATGGAGTTGTGAGGGATGAAGTGGCACCAGGGTCATAGAAGGTGACTATGCAAGAAGGAGAAGTGAACTGAGGGAACAGGGGACACTTACAAGCCAGCAGACACAAGACACAGAGAGCCTATAGAGATCATCACAGAACAGAGACATACAGAGGCCAACCCCTCAGGGAGGGAGAAGGCTGCACAAGAGGTAGTTTGCTAAACTCTGAGGCAGGTGACAGGGAGACAGGGACACTCATTGTGTGGTAGTCTGTTGAGGAAACGCAACTATCTCAAAGACTATGTAGCCAGTGGAGTCTGGTAAAGACAAGACACTGACTCGGCTATGTACTAGCAACCTCTGGCCAAAGGGACTCAGCGTGGGGGCCTGGGCACCAATTATTTGTTTTTAATGTTTATATTAAAATGTTTGTAAAATAGGGAAGAAGTATCATGATCAATCAGAAGGCCCATGTTCCCTGGAGGGGCTGTTATTGACAGGACACCAGGAAAACAGGGAATATGCAAGGAGTTGGGCTGGAAGCAACTCAGCAACATGGACAGAACAGTGCACAGGGTTTAATAAAGTTCCACTTGTTCAGCTAACCGGCACTCAGTTTCACTCTTTGCTAATGAATCAGCTGTAACTGGGGGATGATGGGAAGATGATGGGAAGCACCTGCGTCTCTGACAGAGCTTGGGAAGGAATTGCCTCTTCTTTCAGAGCATCTTAGGATGCAAAGAAAGTGTACACCTTACTATGCCCTTTGATGCAGCCCTTTACCGCTTTCTCCAGGAAGACAATTCCTCAGGTCAGTACAGGAGGGTAGATCAGGTACATGGCGTTTGCCTTCTCCTGCCTTCTTTGGGGTGATTTGTAATCTCAGAGAGGTAGCAGGGAGCAGCCCTTGTACTCCCCCAAATGCAGGGACTACTATTGTGTCTGGACCTTGTGGGGTGAGCATCACAAGTGAGGAGTGAGCTCCTTGCATGCTCTTCTTGTTGCCTATGATTGGGTGTCCAACCTGCATAGGCCTGGACAGGTAAAACAGACCAATTAACACATAGGCTGCACCTGGAGGGGAACAAAGGACTGGCCTAATGGCTGATGAAGCCCAGCTGTGGGAGGAGCTGGGCTAGACTTATAAACAGACATGGTGGAAGGTATGAGAAGGGCTGCAGAAGTTCTATAGTCACATCCTAGAGAGCAGGGGGAGTTGGCTAGGTAAAAGGAGGAATTCTAGGGGGACGGTAGCCCTGGGATCCTGCCTTTGACTGCAGACTCTGGCAAGATGCTGAGAGAGGGAAGTAGCCACCAGGAGGAATACAGGAAGCTCCAGTGGTAACCCAGACGAGGGCCAGAAGATAAGGAAGCAAGGTAGGAAAGAGCCCAGGGAAACAGCAACAAGGTCAGAGCTTGATCAGACCACAGTTGCTGGGCATAGGGTCCCTAGGCTGGAACCTGGAGAACTGAGTTGGCCTGGATTCCCCTACCAGCCACTGAGCTCAGACTAGGCAGCAATGTTCCCTCTAATTTTTTCCATCCATGTGCGGAATGAACTTTGTTATGTACAGTACCAATACCTAGACAATGTACGGATCTACACCATCACCTCTGTACTTTCACATCAGCCCTTATCCCACCAAAAGCTCGCAACATCCTACTGCTAGCACCTAGCTTAGGTACTGCAGATGTCACCTGAAGACAGACCTTCCCTATCTCTTCATTCCTACTGCCTCCTTCCACAAGGATCAGTACATGCTTTACAAACTGTACATATAAATGCACCACTGAAATGCTGCCACCTCTGGGGAGGAAAGTCAGCAGCCAGCTAGGCTAACAGCATGGAGAGCACTGTGCAGTAGTTTGCAAAGAGAAGGGGAATTTTGGATAGGAAGAATCTTTTCCTCTTATGCAAAATGCTTGAGATATTTAATGTTCAGACAGGGCTTTATCTGTAAAGGTCTCATCTGAACGTAAAATATAATACTGCAATATTAGAAATCAAAGTAAATGTTTCTTTTTAAATCAGGACACTAAGGCTCAATATAATGTTTAAAAACACTCACATTCCTCTTACTACCATCCTCTTATATTAACAATACAAAGCACTTTAAAAGTCCTATAGACTATTCAACCTTCATGTTGTTTATATTTTTACACTGGATTAGCTTGGAAATTAAAGTAGCACAATTAAGTTCACCTTCAGATTCTCATGCACACATACAATGTTCCAATGTCTGTTATTACAGGTTTCAGAGTAGCAGCCGTGTTAGTCTGTATACGCAAAAAGAAAAGGAGGACTTGTGGCACCTTAGAGACTAACAAATTTTTTTGAGCATAAGCTTTCGTGAGCTACAGTTCACTTCATCAGATGCATTCAGTGGAAAATACAGTGGGGAGATTTATATACACAGAGAACATGAAACAATGGGTGTTACCATACACACTGTAACGAGAGTGATCAGGTAAGGTGAGCTATTACCAGCAGGAGGGGTGGGGGGGGGACCTTTTGTGGTGATAATCAAGGTGAGCTTTGCAAATTTACACAGCACTTTACAAACACATGGGCTCAGGCAAACTTTCACTTGACATGAAGTTCCCCACTTCTTTCCATGAGGCCACTCATGTGCGTAACAGCTACATGAGTAATACTTTGCAGGATCAGGCCCCTAGGTAAACCACGTGTCCTCCTGCCCACAGAAGGCTTTGCAAACATTAGTGGGGGAGGTTTAAATCCACAACAGGGAACTGTAATTGGAAATCTGACAAAAACAGTCATAAAAGCATTTCCATTAGTCCTAGTTTTGGTAATTTCATTTTAAAACACAAATCTAAAAACCAACAATATTTAGTGCTTTTCATTTATAAGTCTCAAAGTGTTTTACAGAGGAAGGTCAATATCATTATTCCCATCTGAAAAGTGGGGAAACTGAGGCACAGTGTGGTGTGAAGTGACTTCCCAAGGCCACACAAAAATTGAATGGCACAGCTGGAGAAAGACCCAAAGTCTCTTGACTCCCAAGGCTCCCCCAGCTCTGGGGCTGCGAGGGGGAGAGAGGACTCCCCCAGCCCTGGAGCTGGGGGAGAGGAGTCTCTCCCAGCCCTGCAACAGTCCCGGAGCTGGGGCTGGGGGAGAGACGTCTCTCCCACCTGTCCCCCATGGCCCTGCAATCCCCAAGCTCCCTTAAATCGCCATCGCTGCCCCCCACCTCATCCCACTGCCCCACCCACCCTACACATCCTCCATGCTCACCTGTGTGAGCACCTATGTGGCTGATGCGCAGCCCTTGATGGCCTCCTGTGCGGCCGCGCAGGCACGCACCTTAGAGGGAACACAGCTAGGCAGTGGATCAAAAGATAGCCTGAGACAGTTTGTTCAGTGGGACTTTGATACCCCAGAAGGAGAGTATTATAGTGACCTGGCTGGAGGGCCAAGTCATGAAGATGGGGCACCCTGAGTCTAGAAAGGGAGATACCACGGGCCGAGGAATTAAAGGAGGCGGCATCAGACTGGTCAGGCACTAATCCCCAGATAAGCCACAAGGAGTTGCCCCAGCTGTGAGTAGTAAACCTATGACATTGCCAAAGCACCTGCAAACAAGCCACAGACAATCTGCCCCTTTATTGTTAGTGGGATTACTGGGTGCTTTATTTTTTGCTTTTCTAATTATTCACTCTGTTTTCCTCTATCTTTTTTGTTTTATAGCCTCTGATCCTCCTCCTTACTAGCTAGTTTATATTTCTTATACCAGTTCAATCTGCTGAAATACAAGATACTAGCAGACATTTCACAATTATGCATTTACTGTACAGCGGTACAGTACAGTTTTTTAGCATGGATGACAATGATGTACTTTATAGTTACAGTCAAGAACATCAACAGCTTGTATTACAATCTGTCAAGCATTCTCAGGAGGGAGGAATTGGCAATTTACTACATTGATGAACTGTACTCAAGCATCTGGAATATTACAGTACAAGTGGATTTTATACGATCTGACGAGTTGAAGCAATTTATAATAATGACTTTTTTTAATGAGCTTGCCAACAAGAGGTCTGCATAACAAGCTTATGTTCATATTGACTCCATGGTACTTAGTACATGCATCTCTCTCATCAATAGCATCCCTCATCTATTTTACAAATACCACACTATTATGTATTATCAGTAATACTTACACCTGAGAGAGATCCATACAAAGGTAAGACAGGAACAAATCTGATCAAGCTAAACAACAGCATCATTGTACGTTATACATGCCTACTGCTGGTGAAAAGCTTTAAGAATGGTCCCTAAGCAAAACATTTGTGTCATTTTCTGCCCCATTGGCAAGTCAAACCTAATAGTTGTTTTCTCTCATAAGAGGAAAAATGACATATTGAACAATCTGACAAAAATAAAAAGGCTGTCAAGAAAATAATCCAAAGGAAAAAGGAATGTCCTCCGGTCTCCATCACTCTGAGCCGGGACCATAAAGACAGCTCCTTGTGTACAAAGTAACCCAATAAGGAAAAAATCATAGAAACCATGCATGTGATATTTAATTCCTGAAAGCCTCAGTTATTAATGCTCAGGCTGAGGTGAAGATCTTCAATACAGAACTCTAAAATGAGGGGTGTGCCCGGCCAAAAATGTTGCTAAGCTGCTTTTAAGGTTTACCTGTCAGTCAATTACTCAAGGGGAGAAAAAAAGAGACCGTTTTGGTTTTCTCAAAAGACAGAAATATTAAAGGCTGGCAACTCACACTGAGGTTACATTTGGTGGAAAAAAATGTCCCAAGTAGTTCTCCCTTCAGAGATTAGAAAATATGGAAACGCACAGTTAAAGTCACCTCATCAATTTTAAATCTTCATTGATGCCCCAACCCTGCAAACCCATTGTATCTTCTGTGTAAGATGGAGACTGGAGACGTTTGATGAAGGTGTTGGTGACACTGGGCTATACTCTAGGTAACTCGGGAGGGTGGAAGACCACGAGTGTCGATGAAGCCCTCTTGTTCTAGGCAAACTGAAGCCCCTCTGCTCCTTGAACTTTCTGTGACCCTGCACAACTATGAGGAAGCTAGCACACAAACAGACAGGTTTGCACACGGCTCGTCAGCCAAGGCCAGCTTCGGCCTGGGAAACGTATAGATAAGGCAGAAATGTTTAGCAAAAACCAGTAACAAATAGACCCAAATAAGGCAAGGCTCGGGCAATGCTACTGAGGAAAAACACAACTGGCTGCTTTAGCTGATTGGCTAGGTATTGTACGGGGCAACAGATAATTGGTTGCATAAGCTTGTGTAGTGAAGTAGGCAAAGGTATAAAATGTATACTGGAATCTGCATGCGGGACTGCAGGATTTGAGACAGCTCAGTCTCCCTGCACCCTATTTGAAGCTTCAAATAAATCTCTCTGCTTCTCCACCCCGTTGTGGTCATTGGCGCGACGCATACCGGGCAACGAACCCAACTGTTGCTTGCCTTGGGCACTCTGTGCCGGCAACAAAGGTTTCAAGAAGGACTTGAAGAAATTTGCAATATGTGGGTGTGATTACCTTCAATTTACAATACCCTCTTCATGCAGGTAGTTTGATAAGCAAATGTGATCCCTTGCTGGATGTAAGTTACGATCGCTGGAGCCACAGATTCGGGGTTTTGGATGAGAGGACTTTGGACCCACAAAGTTTGGATCCAGCAATACATGATTGTCCCCACAGCTAACAGGTATGGTCAGCCATGGGACTCGGGAGCAGGTGAGAGCATTGGTAAGTGAGGGAGCCAGGAAAGTCACTTCTTGGCCCCAATCCTATGTCACAGCTTCTTGCCCAGCCAGGCCAGCTGCTCTCTCTCAGCCAGCATCAGCTGTGCCATGAGGCTGAGTACTGGTTGCAGACTGCAGGCACACTGAGAAAGAGTAGCTACACTCCCTCTCCCCCTCTGGGTCATACCTCATGGGTAAGGCTAATAAAGAAAAATTCATGGAAGCCCGTGACCTGTCTGTGATTTTTACTAAAAATATCCATGACAAAATGGGGAGCTCAGCTGCAGGGTCCCCACACCGGCTGCAGTGGCTGGGCAGCTGTGGGGGCCCGCTCTGAGGGCCCCCACCACCGATGGGGGCTCAAAGCTCCAGGGTCCATGGCGGCTGGGAGCTGCGGCCCCGCTGCTCGCGATGGCTTGGAGCTCCTGGGGACCTCCGCCGCCCACAGTGGCCAGGAGCTGTAGCCCCGCTGCTTGCAGTGGCTTGGAGCTCTGAGGGTAGCGGGGGGACCCTGCAGCTCCCGGCCGCCGGGGCTGAAGTCATGGATGTTGCTGGATGACTTCTGTGAAAAAATTGTAGCCTTACTCATGGAGTCTCCCAGCTATCAGTCAGTCATGACAGAAGGGGAGAACTCAGCCTGGGGCACTGACAGGTCACATTTAGGAGTGGCAGACCTGCCAGCCCTCTGGGTTTTCCCAGTAGACTACAGGTCTTCAGACCATCCTACATTTTGGAGGAGATCCCAAAGTCTATAAGAAATTCCCCTGTGATCGGCTGCTCTAACTCATTCCCTGTTTTCTGGAGACAGGTAGCCAATCAGAGCTGTTCCACAAACTGACAGATAGCTTCCCATCTTATACCTCAGCTTCTCCCACCATTTGCTGCTTCTTCCCCCTCTCACATTGACACCCCCATATGCTTCTAACACACCCCAAAACCACCACCCCCAATTCCCCTGGAGCTGGCTCCCCACATCCATTCACCTCAGGAGTCTTCTTGGAGGCCCCTGGTGGACTCCCCTACTCCATCCTCAGTAGTGGCCAAATGCCAAGGGGGGTCGGGGGGCACTGCCTAATATCACAAGGAGCACCAGGATCTTCAGGGGAGTTATTACCCTCTCCCTGTAATCTGACCAGGCTCCCCCCCAGCTGACTGACCTGTGCCTGCTCAGGCCTGCCATTCATGGCCAGGGCACAGGGTATCCCTTTTGCAGGGTTAGGGAAACCCTATTCACAAGGTAGGATTGCCAAGTTTCTAATCGCACAAAACTGACTTGCCCCACCCAATACCCCGAGGTCCCACCCCTTCTCTGAGGCCCTGCCCCCACTCCATCTCCCCTCCCTCTGTCGCTTGCTCACTCCCACCCTCACTCACTTGCTCATTTTCACCGGGCTGGGGCAGGGGTCCGGGAGAGGGAGAGGGGTCTGCCTGGGGGTGCAGACTCTGGAGTGGGGCCAGAAATGAGGGGTTCAGAGTGGGGCAGGAGACTGGGGCATGGGAGGGGGTGAGGGCTCTGGGGTGGGAGTGCAGGCTCTGGGGTGGGGTGGGGTTGGGAATTAGGGTACAGGAGGGGGCTCTGGTCTGAGGGGTGGGGCCAAGGGGTAGGAGTGTAGGAGGGGGCTCCAGGCTGAGGCAGGAGGTTGGTGTGTAGGAGGTGGTACAGGCTCTAGGCTAGGGGTGCGGGCTCTGGGGTGGAGTCAGAAATGAGGGATTAAGGGTGCGGGAGGGGCTCCAGACTGGGGCAGGGAGTTCGGGTGCAGGGAGGGGTGAAGGCTCTGGAGTAGGGCTGGGGATGAGGGGTTTGGGGTCCAGGGGGGATTCCGAGCTGGGGTAGGCAGTTGGTATGAGGGAGGGAGCTCAGAGCTGGGGCAGTGGTTGGGGTGCAGGAGGGCATGTGGGCTCTGGGCTGGGGTGAAGGATGAGGGGTTTGGGGTGCAGGAGGGGACTCTGGGCTGGGGCAGGGGTTGGGGTGCAGGGTGCAGGCTCCAGGAGGGAGTTTGGGTGCGGGAGGGGGCTCAGGGCTGTGGGTTGGGGCGCAGGAGGGGGATGCGGATTCCAGGTGGTGCTCACCTTGGTCAGCTCCCCAGAAGCAGCGACATGTTCCTCCAGCTCCAAGGCGGAAGGGCCAGGGGGCTCTGTGCGCTGCCTCCGTCTGCAGGTGTCGCGCCCACAGCTCCCCTTGGCTGCAGGTTCCCGGCCAATGGGAGCTGTGGAGCCGGCACACAGAGACCCCTGAACCCCCCTGCGCCTAGGAGCTGAGGGACTTGTCGCTGCTTCCGGGGAACCACGCGGAGCCAGGTAGGAAGTCTGCCAGCCCCGCCAACCAGACTTTTAGCGGCCCAGTCAGTGGTGCTGACTGGCGCCACCAGGGTCCCTTTTCGACCAGGTGTTTTGGTCGAAAACTGGACACCTGGCAATCCTAGGTGGGGCTTTGTTTGGGCTGACAGGCTGCAGTTGGGAGAGCTCACTCTGTCAGTGGTGCTGGGCTCTGCCGGGTGGGAGGAAGCAGGCTGTAGTCAGCAATTGCCATGTCATGGTGTATTCCTCCTTGCTCTTCCATAAACTTCTGCAACCTTGTGGTCCAGGAATTGCCCAGAGCCACACGTTAGCAGCCCTGGCAGTGCACTTATTTATTTTCCCTCAGCAGTCAAGGAACCTGCATTGTCCATTCCAAACCTCTGTGCTATGTGTCTTTCAGGGCTGGCCTTATGGTTGGGTGGGCTGGGTGACGGGCACCTTGCTGAGGGGGCACCTCTGGAGCAGGGGTTTCCTGTCCCTCCTCCCCCTGCTGTTCTTCAGCTGCCTGCAGCTCCTGCTGCCCTGCCTCCTCCCCCTGCTTGGAGCTACCCCTGGCCAAACTGCTCCCGGGAGCCTCCTGTCTGCTGTGCAGAGGGGTGGGTTGATGTCGGGGTGTATCCAGTCTCCGCTGAGCTGGGGTGGGGAGACAGGAATCTGTGCTGCTGCCTATGTCAGGAGTGGGAGCTGCTGGTTGCCACTGCTGGACTGAAGGAGCCTTCAGACGAGCGAGTGCTGTCTCCCACACTCCCCCAACAGACACACTCCCCCCCGAACACACACTTGTCTTACCTGTTATTACTTCCTGTCGAAATGCACAATGCACATATATTCTCTGTAATTTTATTCTTTCAAAGTTTGTTAAGGATTACAGTGGTGTTATTTTAGTTTTTTGACTAGTCTGTGTATTTCATAATTTTAATTCTTCTCTTATGTTTTAATTTAATTCTTTGAGTAGTGAATTCTAAAATGCCTAACCTGTCCTGGCTGGAGTCATTATCATTAATACTTTTATTATAATATTGTGCTTTGTCATTCATTATTTAAAATGGCACAATCATATAATAGTATTCTCCGAGAATGTAAATTTAGCTTGTACTCACCTTAGCAATGCCAGCTTAGAAAAAATTAGCTAAACACACAACTTTCGACATTGCACAAATGAAGGTCTCTTATTTTCAAATTATAATGTAAGTTATTGCTGTAAAATAACTTAAAATTTGTATGAAAATAGATGCAGTTCCAATTAGGATACTAATAGCAATTATGGAGTCAAATATTAGTCAGTCACGAACATGATTGTGATCGGTAAACATAAATGCCAAAATAATTAGAAAAATAAATTCCCTTTCTTTATAAAAGAGAATAAAATCTTAATCATATATATTAAAATTAAGTAAATACATTTTTAGTGGAGTGAAAAACAATTGACTAAAATAGAGTAGATAATGGCAGTAAGACAAAATGTTTCTGTTAGAGAAAGTAAGCAGATTTTGAGAAGATTTTATTTATTTTTATTTATCTCTACTAAAGATCAAACTTGTTTTTCTGGTATCTGTGTTAAAACTCAAGAACTGATACCTCAAGGCTTGGCAATATCTTGCTTTATTATCTCCTGATTGTTCTAAATTTACATGTCAACTTAAAATGTGGCTTTAATTGGAGTTTGCATATGGAGTTTTTTTAATTAAATAATTAGATACAGTGCTCCTGTCAGCTAATTCCTAGAGTTTTCAGGTGCCTAAGTCGTCCCTGGAATCACGGTTAAAGTTGCCCCCCAGACCCCAAAATCTGGCGCCCCAATGATCCAGGAGTGGTCAGAGGGCTACGGGATGACTGTGGGCTCTGGCAAGATGCAGCCCCCATGTGACAGTGTGAAGCCTATCTTGAGCTGCATGCCAAGCACCAGGCACCATGAGCCACAGCAGCAGTGCAGAAGTAAGGGTGGCAATACACCATATACCGGGATAGTTGATTATTTTTTGTCAAGGTCCAGATTTCTTGGTCAAGGTATAGTCAAGGTCCAGACACCAGAGAAAAATGAATAAATAAATTATAATTATAATAATTATTATCTTGTGATCCGTTCAAAAGCAGCTGGTGGTCCGGATTTGACCTGCAGTTCACCTATTGACTACCCCCCATGCCATGCCACCCTTACTTCTGTGCTGCTGCTGGCAGTGGCATTGCCTTCAGAGCTGGGCGACCAGCCAGCAGCCGCCACTATCAGGCTGCCCTGCCAGTGCCTAATTTGTGCAGGGAATGAGCTCTGTCACCTCTTTCAATACAAATTAAGGGTGGGGGGAGGCAGTGGGGCCTGGAGGTGATGGTGGGGGAGCCCTGGGAGCCTGTGGGGGGCCAGGTGTGATGGGGGCAGAGGTGGGGTGCCAAAACACAAGTTCACCCAGGGTGCCATTTTCCTGAAGGCTGGCGCTGGTGTCTTTGGAAACACCACATTAATCTGCCCAAGATCACAAAGCAGCCACTTATCATGAGCTGCCCCCCTCTTACCTCCCCCAGGGGCTAGTAAAATACAGATTTTCTACAACAACCAATCCCAGGCTTGCCTACCACCAGTCCTCATTTCCTTCCCCCTTCACAGCCCAATACCTTTCCTTCTGTGCCCCCACTCACCTCCCCACACACAAAGTCCTCTGGCTCTGGCTCCTCCCCACCCAATATAACAAACATTTTGTAATCCTTTCAGACAAGCAAGTGAAATCCTTCAGCTAAGCAAGTGAAGAAGTGAACATGTTCTTACATACCATTCTCAATTTGGGTCCCTTTATGATTTACTGGGTGCCATGCACTACCCTGGGTATAACTTGACAGATAGAGAGCACATCAGTCCACATCCCATCAATAGTTTGATCTCTAGCGCAGTGCAAAAAAACTACACCTAAAAATTTTTTGACAAGTGGCTATATTTTTTCAGGGCTTATATCTGCAGTCTCTAGCTCAAATGATCCTAAATTAGGGTCAATAACTCTACACTGCACTTTTCTGAGGCACACCAAATTTCACAGGAATCTGACTAAATAAATTGATTTTAGAGGACTTGGAAAAATCAACCTTTAAATGGAAGTTGTGCTGCAACCTTAACTATAGTAAAAAGAACGAGGAGGACTTGTGGCATCTGAGAGACCAACATTTATTTGGGCATAAGCTTTCATGAGCTAAAACCCACTTCATCAGATGCATGGAGTGGAAAATACAGTAGGAAGATATATATATACAGAGAACAACTCTGAAACCTTAACTATAGTGGCACTGATGCACCATTATAATAAAGACAGCCCCTGCCCCAAAGAGCTCATGGTCTAAGTGAATTGTTGGATATGTGCAGGGTTTGGGGTGTATTGGCCAAGCTATGGGGTGCACTGGCAGAGCTGTGGAGTGCAGGGTTGGGGTGTATGGGCAGAATTAGGGTGCAGAATAATTGGGTGCCCTGGCAGAGCTGGGGGGTTCAGGAACGTTGGGGTGCACTGACAAGGTTTTGGGATGCAGAGGGTTTGGTGTATTGGCAAAGCTGGAGGATGCAGGGAGTTTGAGGTGCACAAGCAGAGCTGGGGGACACACAGGGATTGGATTGTACAGAGCTGTAGGGTGCAGGGGTTGGGGTACATTGGCAGAGCTTTGGGGCACCACACTTCCCTTGCCTGAGCCCCCATCCCCATCTATCCCCCTTCCCATGACCCCCTACCCCTCGCTGCAGCCCCAAACTCTTCTCCCCCTATTCCCCCATTCATTTGCTCTCTAATATCCCTCTCCTCTCAGGAAGCATTCATGTCCCATTTTTCTCCCCCAAAGACTTTGATTACATTCATCCTAACTAAAACTGCCACCCATGACTCACAAATTATAGCAACCTCTAGCCAGTCATCCAAAAACTCCTTTTGTCTTCCATGAGGGCTTGTGATTAACTTATCCTTAGTTATGTTAATTAAACGGTGAAGTTCACAGCCATCAATCTCAAGGAGGTCTGTGATTCAGCCAGTCATTTGATTAGTACCTCTCTGTGGAGGGCTGTAACTCAGGAACCCATTGGTCAAATTAACCCAAATTTGGGTCACTAATGCTACCCCATGCACCTATGAGGCTTATCAAATTTCAATGCAATCTAATTAACCATTCAGATTTTACAGTACTTACAAGAGTTGAGCTTGAAAGCATATGAAATGTCAGGAATGAAAGCCCTCTAGCTGCGTTTCTGTTCTGGTACATGTGCAGTGTAAAAAAAGTACATTTTCTTAAATACTGCGTCAGTTAGGGTCACCCAAAAATTTAGTGGGTGCTATGCACTACTTTGGGTAAAGTCAACAGATTGAGTCTATTTTGACTTGCATCACATCAATAGTTTGATCCCTAGCTTTGTGAAAAAAGAAACCCACCTAGAAACTTTTTGGAAAATGGCTATTTTGGGGGAGCTTACATCTCCGCAACCCCTAGCTCAAATGACCCCAAATTTGGATCACTAACGCTACACTGCACCATCCACACCACTGCACTACACTGCAAACCACATTTAAAAGGAATCTGAGGAAGCCTGTCGATTTTAGAAGACTTAGAAATGTCTACTTTAGAAGTCATGATGCCAACTTAACTAGAGTGGTGCTGCCGTGCCACTATAATACAGAGGGAGATGCCCACAGGAGAAAATCCTGCTCCCCACGATAAGAGGGAAGCTGTCCCTTAGCATGTGCAGCAACTCAAATTAGCTGCCCTTCTCCAGGAGGTAGGGGAATGAAGGGTAGCCAATCAGATAGGGATTTCTCTGGAAGTGAGCGGGTTTCTCTGTCTGTAGAGTCTGACAACTCTCGAAGAACAAGAGTTACCCCTAAGTAACCTTTCTTGATGGAGAAATCCTGTAAGGTTTGCTGTGTATGCAGAATGGGGAGGGAGTGTTGGTCTGTGTCTGCAGAATGAGTGTGCAGCTATACATGCAGAATAGGTGGATATGGAATTAGTGTGTCTTGAATTGGCTAGGAGCAGAATGAATGCAGGGGCAGATGCACAGTGAGTTGTGTCTGGGGAGTGTATATGAAAAAGGTGTGTGGGTGTGGAATGAATGAGTGAGAAATGAAGGACAGCTGAGGCACATGGAATAAATGTGTGGAGTGAATGTGAGTAGGATTAATAAATGCAACTTAGAACCAGATAGGTTTTTTTGTTTCTAAATGTTGCAAGGTATGGAGTTTTGTTTTGTCTCTGGTAACCAAAGGGAGAAGTAGATACATCAGCTAGCAGCCTACACCGCCTAGCTGGAACTGATAGGGGCATGTCGATGACAGCACATGCGGGGGAGGTTTTATCTGCTTGTTGCTCTTGCAGCCATGAGGTGTCTCAGCTAACCATCCAGCCACAATCTTCCCACAGAGTGCAAAGAATCACCACCATTCAAGAATTTGGGAGGGAGATCTACATGGGGACCAAAGATGGCGAGGAAGGGTCCTCCTGTCTTGGAGCAGAGAGGAAGAAGACTAGGATGGATTGCCCTCAGGGATCTGTGAGCAGCAGAATTGGGGAAGGAATGGCCCACAGGCTTCTAGAATGAGGCAAAAGAGGAAACTGAAGGGCTATCGTGTTGTAGTGGAACAGAGAGAGGAGGGAAAGGCTTTCAAGGCTTGAAGAATGAGAGTGGAGGAAGGGAAAAAAGGGCATAAAGACATGAGAGGGATAGGAAAACTGGTTTCTGCTCAGCTCTGCTTAAAAACTCATGATTGATGCAAGTATTATATATATATATAGTATTATATATATAGTATATATTATATATATATATACTATTATATATATATATATATATACTTCCAGTTGGACAGAATAAAGGATCCCAAAACAATCTGTGAAGCTCAATTATACAGTTGCACAAGAGTACAGAACATTCCAGTTCTCCCTTGCACTCATTGTTCTCCCTTCTTCATATGTAGCTCTTCACTTCCTTTGTTTAAACCACTGCTTTATAAAAGCGTTTGTAAAGAAAGATATTTTTATGCTTCAAGTACTCTCCAGTCAACAGAGATTAGAATAATATTTTCTTTTCAACACAGAAGCCAAGCAAGTGCTCCAGCCTTGCTGCTTCACATCTCTGGAAACAACTGTTCAGTTAGCTTTTTCTGAAAGAATTGAACTAGTTGTAACATACAGAAAACTGTGAGAGCCTTGCAGGTAGTTAACCAATACATTGTCTACCTTAGGTATTGGATGGCCCCTGTTATCAAAGTATCTGAGTACCTCAGAATCTTTAATGTAGTTATCCTCACATCATGCCAGGTGTGGTAGGGAAGTGCTATTATTCCCACTTTACAGATGGGAAACTGACGTGCAGAAAAGATAAGGGCCAGATTTACAAAGGTATTTAGGTTCCTAAAAATGCAGATAGGTACGTAGTGGGATTTACAAAAGCATCTAAGCAGGTTAGGCTCCTAAATCCAATTGATTTTAGACATCTAAATACCTTTGTAAATTTGGTCCTATGTGACTTGTCCAAGGTCATGCAGGATTCATAGATTTCCAGGCCAAAAGGGATTATTGTAATTATCTAGTCTGATCTCCCATATAACATAGGCCATAGAACTTCCCAGAATAATTCTATAGCATACCTCTAAGAAAAACATCCAATCTTGATTTAAAAATTGTCAGTGATGGAAAATCCACCATGACCCTTGGCAAGTTGTTCCAATGGTTAATTACTCTCACTGTTAAAAGTTTACTGCTTATTTCCATTCTTAAGTTGTCTAGCTTCAACTTCAACCTGTGATGCTGACAGGCCAGATGCTCGCTCAGGTCAGAGCTATAGGCCAATTCACCTGTGTAGGAATATCAAACCAGTATTAAGTGTCAGTATGCGTTCAGACTAATTCACTCATATGCTAACAGAGATAAAAAGAGATGCTAATATTATTGCATTCCTTTATCTGTAACTGGTTGTCTGTTACATTACATTTGCATTGCATATACCCCTGTAATTATGTTTACATTATTTATACCCTATATACAATAATTAAATAACCCTAGATCAAAGATGTGTTAATGTAAGATTGTAGTCAAGTGTTAAAACTTCATGAGAACTAAGGAAGGATTGTTGTTTGCTGTTATATTACTTTTTACATTGTGTATATCCCTGTGACTAAACTCATCGAATGTGTATGGAACCTTGGAAATGCTAATGAAGGACTTAATGGCTGTAACAGGAAATGCTAATTTCAAAACAAGGGGTCATCAAGAAGGAAAGACACTTACCAGATCACTTTCTGGGTGGAAAAGCTATAAATATGGACTCATGGAATGATCCTTCATCTCTGAACTGTTTGGACACTCACAGGGGAGCGTTTCAGGTGCAAGACAGAGATCCTCAGGCAAGGGCGTTGGAGCCTTCCCAAAGGCTTTCAAAAAGTGGGAGAGCTATGGCCTCTCTGGCCCCCATGGCCACTGTCCCCAGAGCCATTCTGGGTAACCCTGAGAGACTTTTGGAGACTGGCAGACTACTACATCTCTGTTAGCATTTTGGATTTACAAACTATGACTCACCTGTTAATGTATTTTACCTGCTTTAACCTCTCAATAACTCTCATTTCTTTTCTTAGCTAATAAATCTTTACTTAGTTTACTAAAGAACTGGCTACCAAAGGTGTTTTTGGTGTGAGATCCAGAGCATCGATTGATCTGTGGGTAAGTGACCAATCCTATGGGACTGGAAATAACCTAATGTGGTGTGATATTTGGTGTAAGTGACCATTAACACAAAGTCCAGTTTGTCTGGATGGCAATATGGGCTGGAGAGCCTAAGGGGACTGTCTGTGACTCCACAGTAAGACTTATATAGTGATCCGGGAGTGCCCATTTGTTACTGGCTTGGTGAAATCTAATTATAGAATATACCACCAGTTTGGAGTGTCTGTCCTGTTTTCTGACAGTCTGAGTTGAGACTGGCACTCACAGTGGTGACCACGCATGACAGCGCGACAGAACCTATTAGATTCTGTCTACGGCAGAGCAGGGATTTGAACCCAAGTCTCTCAAGTCCTAGATTAGTACCCAATTTGCAGAATGAGCCCTATATAAGTTCCCCTTTAAGAGTAATGTACATGCAGTGTTGAATTACATTAAGATACTTGAAAATCTTTTGGGCTAGACACATAAAATGATTTTGTGCCTAACTGCCACATTAGATTCTTAAGTCCAGTTTAGAGCCTCAAAACTCCTGATCAGCTGCTGACTAACCCTGTAGGAGTCTAGAGTCCCTAGGCACCTAAATTTCCACGAATAAAGTCCCCCAGGTGCCTAAAAGTCTGCCAGTGAACATAAGCACAGCACCTAAATCCTGATGTCTCTCTCACACATAAGCCCTAATGGGCTCCTCAAACTAGGTGTTCCTCTGCCTAGTTCATTTTCAGGGCCTGATCTAGTACGCATTGTCAGAGGTTGCCTACCAAATTAGGCCTCACATAAACCACAACTGCTGGAAACTGTCCCTTTGTAAATTTTAGCCCAGTGACTAGAGCATTAACCCAAATGTGGGAAATACAGGTTCAAATAACCCCTCTGCCTGATTTGGAGCAGCGATTTGAACCCACATTTCACAACTGGAAGTTGAAGCTAGACAAATTCAGGTTGGAAATAAGGTGTAAATTTTTGACAATGAGGGTAATTAACCATTGGAACAATTTACCAAGGGTCATGGTGGATTCTCCATCACTGACAATTTTTAAATCAAGAGTAGATGATTTTCTAAAAGATCTACTCTAGGAATTGTTTCGGGAAGTTCTCTGGCCTGTGTTATACAGGAGGGCAGACTAGTGATCAAAATGGTCCCTTCTGGCCTTGGAATTTATGAACCTCACAGGAAATGGGCTAATGGACATTCAGTCTCTCCTGTTGAAGCTGTTCCATTTTGTATAAACAATTACATACTCATTGGGCCAACAAATGTGCAAGAATGAACTTACAGCCTGGTGGTTAGGGCTGTCATGAAGCATGTGGGAGACCAAAGTTTAAGTCCCTGTTCCAATGGCTATTTAATCAGCTATACGTAGTGAAAGAGTTTCAGCATGTGGAATTGAGAAAGACCTGCTATGTAGTATCCCATAGCCCAGTGGTTAGTGCACTTTCCTATGATCTGGGTTTAAATCCTACTCCAATTCAGCCAGAGGGGGGATTTAAACTGGGGTCTCTCACATCCTGGTTGAGTGCTCCAACTACTGAGTTAAAGGTTATAATAAAAGGGATGACCTTCTGCCCCCCCCCCCCCCGCAAGGAAGAGTTTAGGTGCTCGAGGAGGGGATTTATAACTGTGAAACCCAAACAGAGATAGGCACTTCCCTCTGACCTAGATTTACGAGCCTAAATCCCTTTGAGGGGCAGGGATGAGGCCTTGCCCCTCTCCTCCGCATTTCCTACTAGCTATTTTAGGCTGGTCCCCATTCAGAGTACTAGCTTCTGTGGATCCCATTCTTAGGTGACTAGCTCTTTCCATTCATTGTATAGGCAGCCTGGATACCTAATTTAGGGCTGTGGATTCCATTAGAATCATAGAATATCAGGGTTGGAAGGGACCTCAGGAGGTCATCTAGTCCAACCCCCTGCTCAAAGCAGGACCAATCCCCAAATTTTTGCCCCAATCCCTAAATGGCCCCCTCAAGGATTGAACTCACAACCCTGGGTTTAGCAGGCCAAGGCGCAAACCACTGAGCTATTCCCCCCCCTACAATTAGGTGTTTCATTATTGTGTCTACATCCCCTTGACGGATCGATCCCTTTGTAGGGATAACATGCAAGATGACCTAGAAGACCAGTACATTTGGGATGTGATGGGCCAGCTGTTCTGTACAACTGAGGGGTGTGCCAAGGATATTAGATTGAAGTGACACTTTCTATCTAAGCCTAGGGGAAAGATTGCAAATCAGGTCAAGCATTAGAGAGAGATTATGATGGCCAGTGACCCATTTAAACTCAATCTATACCTATATACTTGTGGAATTTAGCACAAAACAAAGTAAATGTTACCATGCAGATCATTTAATTGCTTATTTATTTATTTAGACTTTTAGCATTCTTTAGGTTCTAAGCAGTTTTTTCTTGAACTATAAAGAGTAAAACGTTGATACTGTGTATTGCATGTGGAATTCTGTATCTGATAAACACATTCAAGCCCCACAAAGGGGCACATTTTTAAAATGTAGCCTCTGTTTGTATGTGCACAACCTTTGCACATACATATCTGACCACCATTAGCTATTTGTGTAGGTGATACACTATATCACTTGCATGCAGGAGACTGTGCTAAAATGTGTATTCAAATGTTTTGCATGAGCAAACTTGCTTATTTAGAACTGGAAGCTCTGTTGATGCTCCTTTGAAAATATGACCCACAATATTAACATTTTCTTCATGCTATCTCACTCATGACAGGAGAGCATGTCACTGTCTTCTATGTTAGGGATAAAACTCTCTAAGCCCACCCATCTCTTTCCCTCACAAAATGAATGGCATGCTTATTCAGAGGATTGCTCAATTTAGGGTTGTTCTACAGTCACCAATGAGGAGGGCTTACTTATAAATGAAAAGTACTCACTTAGAAAGGCTGCAATTAAATTTCTTTATACTGGACCTGATCTCACACCCCTGAAGTCAATGGGACTCTTTTCATTGACTTCAGTGGGAATTGACTCAGGCCCTTTGGGCTCAATCTTGCAAGGTGCTGAGTGTGGTAGCCGCAGTCCAGGAAAGCACATAAGCACTTGCTTAATTTCAAGCATGTGAGTAGTCCGGGACTTTAACGAATGCCTTTGTCATTGGTGATTCTGAATCAGCCCTAAGGCTCCCATTAACCTTACTGGAAGTTGGATTCGGCCCATCTCACTTCATATAGAGCTCATTCAAAGTCGGCAATTCTCCCAGTATTACAGTTTGCAGCTCTCTGAATGTAGGTTGGCAGTCATACTGACCAGTAGCTAAACTGGTGATTTAGTAACACATTCAACCACTTACTTGGAATAATAGATTCATAGAAACATAGGGCTGGAAGAGACCTTGAGATGTCATCTAGTTCATCATTTCCACACTGAGGCAGTACCCAGTATACCAACACCATCCCTGAAAGATGTTTGTCTAACCTGTTATTAAAAACCTCCAGTGACAAGGATTCCACAACCTCCCTTGGTAACCTGTTCGAGTGCTTAACTATCCTTTTAGTTAGAAAGCTTTTCCTAATATCTAACCTAAATCTCCCTTGCCACAAATTAAACTCATTACTTCTCCATGTCCACTGAAGGTAAGACAAGAATAATTGATCACCATTCTCCTTATAACAGCCCTTAATCTATTTGAAGATGGTAGTCCAGTGGTTCTCAAACTTTTGTACTGGTGACCCCTTTCAAATAGCAAGCCTCTCATTGCAACCCCCCTTATAACTTGAAAACACATTTTAATATATTTAACATCATTATAAATGCTGGATGCAAAGCAGGGTTTGGGGTGAAGGCTGACAGCTTGCGACCCCCCATGTAATAACCTCGCGACCCCCGAGGGGTCCCAACCCCCAGTTTGAGAACACTTGCGGTAGTCTTTTCTCAAGATTAAGCAGGCCTTTGCTGGGAAGTTATGTTTTCTAAACCTATTTTCATTTTTGTTGCTCTCTTTTCCTCTGGAGCAGTGGTACTCAGTTTTGGAGCCAAAATCTTAAATTGTTTTCTTAGATCTACATAATCTACACTGTATGTTTTTAAATGGTTTCTAGCCCTTCTACCTTCAAGCATAAATCACTTCAGTAATTTCTGTAGATTTACTGAGAACACAGCATATTCTTGCCAACATCTGTAGTGAGCAGGCATTGTATAGTATGTGTAAAATGACTACAATGTGTAGCAAATATATGTATACAGTCAGCAAAGTTTTACCATGTAATTCTTGGCAAAATAGCAAACCATTGTCAAACTCTATAATAATTTTTCACAATTGAAGCATTTTACTCTGCTGCATGTATGCTACGCCTCTAAATCAGTAGAAGGCATAGGGAAGGAATTAATACTTTGACCAGATTAACCTGTGATGATGATGATTTTTGAGGAGAAATCTGCTGAGACTGCAGAGAAGCATGCAGCTGCTCATCAACAGCTCACACAGACACACTTACACCTCTACCCCGATATAACGTGACCTGATATAACACGAATTCGGATATAACGCTGTAAAGCAGCGCTCCAGGGGGGCGGGGCTGCGCGCTCCAGTGGATCAAAGTAAGTTCGATATAACGCGGTTTCACCTATAACGTGGTAAGATTTTTTGGCTCCCGAGGACAGCGTTATATCGGGGTAGAGGTGTACGTCACACACAGAGAACATGTTTATAAATCTGAGGGGTTGAAGAGGCTTCCACGTGTTCCAGAAGAGAGACAGAGCCATGCCACATAACTGTCACCCCCTATAGTTTTGACCACTATAACCCACACTTTTGTGGACAGTATGCTATTTTATTACCTTCCTTGGCTTTTGTGGATGGAAGCATGGGGGATCTGTTAGAGTAGTGCTTGTACACATAAAAAAATGTATACACATTGTTTAGAGGAAATCCTTGTTTCTTCTAAGATTAGTTGGTGTATTTCCCAAAGATTTGTAACATCACATCAAGGTTTTACAGTAGTTGTATTATTACCCACTTCAAAGCATAGAAATAGCAGCTTGTTAGCAGCTGTGAAATACTTGGCAAATCTGATCCTAAGTTTTTTGCACAGTCCTCAAGAGAACTGCTTCAGATTGAAATATACAGACTTCGTAACTGCAAACCTCAATTATAAAATCTGACATCCAAGAAAAAATGTGTGTAAGCATTTGTCACCAAAATTAAAATGCTTTTAGAGGGGAAGGTCCTTTGCATAAATTCATATAACCCAGGAGAATAAAGCAATCCACATTTTGTAAGTGGTATGACAGCAATAGCTATATTCCTCCTGAAGTTTCTTTTTATTAAATAAGTCTTTTGGGGGGGAGGAGAAGTTACATGATAGCTGTGACAAAGTTCCTCCTCTACCTTGATGGGTCTTGCGCTTATTGGCGGATTTGCTCACCTTGGAGCTTCATGGCAGCCCTTAGTTTGGCCGTTTTTGTGAACCCACAGTCCAGGTCAACTCCTCCTGTGTCTGACCAGGAGTTGGGAGGTTTGGGGGAAGCCCGGGCCCACCCTCTACTCCGGGTTCCAGCCCAGGGCCCTGTGGATTGCAGCTGTCTAGAGTCCTGGAACAGCTGTGTGACAGCTATAACTCCCTGGGCTACTTTCCTATGGCCTCCTCCCAACACCTTCTTTATTCTCACCATAGGACCTTCCTCCTGGTGTCTGGTAATGCTTGTACTCCTCAGTCCTCCAACAGTATGCGTTCTCACTCTCAGCTCCTAGCGCCTCTTGCTCCCAGCTCCTTACACACGCACCACAAACTGAAGTGAGCTCCTTTTTAAAACCCAGGTGCGTTGATTAGCCTGCCTTAATTGATTCTAGCAGCTTCCTGGTTGGCTGCAGGTGTTCTAATCAGCCTGTCTGCCTTAATTGTTTCCAGAAAGTTCCTGATTGTTCTGGAACCTTCCCTGTTACCTTACCCAGGAAAAAGGGATCTACTTAACCTGGGGCTAATATATCTGCCTTCTATTACTCTCCTGTAGCCATCTGGCCCGACCCTGTCCCATAGCATAAGTATTTTGTAACATTATATTAAATGCTATATAAAAATGAGATTATTTTAAAATAATGTAATACAAAAATATTATTTATTTACTTAATTAAAAAATATGGGCCAGATGCTCAATGATATAAATCAGCATAGCTACTTTGAAGTAAATAGTCTCAGATGCCTTAAATTTTTGACACATTGGTTTGCTGTCCTAAAAGTTTATGGAACACATTTTCAGTTGATTCTGAAACAGTTACATTCTCATTAAAGTGTCTGCAAAGTCCCTCATCTCTATATAGAAATGATAGCATAATAAATTATAACAGGTAATTGTCATGTGATTGGAAAAGAGTCACTTTCTTCTAACACTGAACAAAGACTTTATTAGACTATTAATGTATTATTGGACTATTAGAGTAGGGAAAACAGTATTATCTTTAAACCTACACTGTCTTTATATCTCTGCTTTGCTGTAGAACTTCTATATAAAGCCTTCCCTAGCTCCCCTCCTACTTGGTTTCTTGATGCATTTTTAAAGAAATGACACATATCCTCCTCACACCTTCACCCACCCATTTTCCCTGTGAAACAGTCTTTGACAAGAATTGTCATTTATCATAGCATTATAGAGCCAGACAACATCTGGCCATGTTCTAGTTTTAAGGAGGGTTTTGCCTATTTCATTTACGTAAATTATCAAACCCCAGAATGTAGACTTCTCTTCACTATGTTTTAAGACTCCTTTCCACATGATTATCTCTCTTCCCTGAGGTTGTGGTAGTGTGAGTACCATTGCTGCTTGGGTCATATGACAATTAAACTGACTTCAGGGTATTCTTTTCCAAAGTCTATTGGATAATGCTCTGGATATAAAACGTTCTTTGAGTCTTCTCTTTCTGGTCATTCTGCATGACTCTCATGATTCTACCTTCTACTTTGCGGGGCCACCAGAAATTGCTCAGTCCCCATATTTTCTCATCCTGGCAGGATTGTGGAACTACAATGCAATTGCCATATATAGCCACAACTTCTGTTCCTGTGAATTCCCAACTAACTGAGAAGAAAATACATGGTAGATGTGGGATCCCTGAAATAAAGTGGTCAACCATAGCTAATAGACATGCATACAGATTGCAGTTGTGCATCAGTATTAATGGCTATTTTAATTACTTCTAATTTTGAGGGAAAAGCTGGTGGGCCTCTGAAGATGGCACCCACAGCGGTGCCTTTATACCAGTGTGAGCCTCTGAAGAATCCTGGTGATCAGTAGTAGGGGCGTTAGCTAAGATGTCATTCACAACTGCAAACTTCCCGGACGCATATTCTGCAGTCAGTTTAAATCTCCCCAAAAACCTGTGAGCAATCCCTGGATATTTGGGGAACCTAATCTCGGTCTTTACTGTTTATTAATTGTGGCTGGTCACAACTTGAAATTATCAAGACTTTGCAAATACCTTGAGAATTTCTCACATGCCCCTATACTCACCAAACATTCTCTCTCTAGTTGAGTATACCTGGCTGGCCTTGTAGTCTGAAAGCTGGCTGAAACACTGCTACGGGCTTCCGCTCAGCGCTATGTAAGTGCAGTAGCACCCCACTGAGATCACAGCTGCTGGCATCTGCTGAAACAGCTGTAGACTTGGAAACTTCATAAAATGCCAGTACTGCGGATGTGGTCAATTAAAATTGCATTCCTGAGCTTAATATAGATCTACACAGTCTGTGTATAGTACTTCATAAAGGAATTGGCCTTTTGAGGACAGGTTAGACATGAATTTTCTCTAAACTTTTATCTTACTGGGGAATTGCATCAGTTTTGATAAAATCTTAGGTTGTGGCATTTCAGCTATGCCTTTACTTTTTATCTGCCTTCACACACACTTCTTTAGAAATCATACATCGCAGGAGCCATAGTAGGATTTGTTGCAGCATACATTTTCCTCGTTTAATTATAATCCAGAGCACACAGGTGTCTTCAGCCTTGTTTGGGATTTGCATTATGTTCTTCCTCTAACGCCCCATAAATTAGAATGTCATCCATGTCAATTTGCACTCCTTTCAAACTTTGCAGAATGTAGCTCATTTTCCTTTGAAATATTTCTGGGTGCTAGTAATGTTGTATGGTAGGCCATGAAA
Source organism: Chelonia mydas (assembly GCF_015237465.2). Classification (NCBI taxonomy): domain Eukaryota; kingdom Metazoa; phylum Chordata; order Testudines; family Cheloniidae; genus Chelonia; species Chelonia mydas. The sequence continues at coordinate 110,279,992 of NC_057852.1, forward strand.
ACACTATTTTCTGAATGGTGGTGCTGGCCAGTGTCAGAGACAAGACACTAGACTAGAGGGACCATGACTTTTAACCAGTAGAGCAATTTTTCTGTTTTTAGGTTCCTACCATTGTGTATAAAAGCTGTTAGCTTGACACTGTCAAGATGGAGTGGAACTTGCCAGAAGCCCCTATCTGTACCTAGTGAGGAGAATACCATTGCGTCATAAATCCACAGAGTTAAGGACAGACAGGATCATTTGACCATCTAGCCTGACCTTCTGTATAATACAGGGCATTACATTTAAGCCATTTATCCCTGTATTGAGCCCAATAACTCATGTTTGACTAAAGCATAACTTGTGTTAGGCTAATGTGTACCTTCCAGAAAGGCATCCAGTCCTGAGCTGAAGACATGAAGAGATGGTGAATTCTCAACTTCCCTGGGTAGCTTCTCTCAGTGGTTAATCATCCTCACTGTTAAAAAATTGTGTCTGTCTTCAGCTTCTAGACACTGGTTCTTGATATGCCATTTTCAACTAGATTAAAGAGCCCTTTAGTGCTTGATATTTTGTCCCCATGGAGGTATTTACACATTGAAATCAAGTCCTCTCTTAATCTTTTTGATAAATTAAGTGAATTGAGCTCTTTAGTCCTCTCACTATAAGGCATTTTCTTCAGCCCTTGAATAACTTATGTGGCTCTTTTCTGCACCCTCTCCAATTTTTCAACATCCTTTTTAAAACAATGGAGTGGTACACAGTATTCTAACACCTGTCTCACCAATGACACACTCAGAGGTAAAATCATTTCCCTGCTCCCACTCACTACTCCTCTGTTTATACATCAAAAGATCACTTTAGCTTTTTTTACCACTGCACTGCAGCGAGAGCTCATATTCAGCTGCTTGCTCATCTCTAGTCTGCCTCTAAATTCTTCTCAGGGACACTGCATTCCAGGACAAAATCTCCCATTCTGCAGGTATGGCCTGCATTCATAGAATCATAGAATCATAGAATATCAGGGTTGGAAGGGACCCCAGAAGGTCATCTAGTCCAACCCCCTGCTCGAAGCAGGACCAATTCCCAGTTAAATCATCCCAGCCAGGGCTTTGTCAAGCCTGACCTTAAAAACCTCTAAGGAAGGAGATTCTACCACCTCCCTAGGTAACGCATTCCAGTGTTTCATCACCCTCTTAGTGAAAAAGTTTTTCCTAATATCCAATCTAAACCTCCCCCATTGCAACTTGAGACCATTACTCCTCGTTCTGTCATCTGCTACCATTGAGAACAGTCTAGAGCCATCCTCTTTGGAACCCCCTTTCAGGTAGTTGAAAGCAGCTATCAAATCCCCCCTCATTCTTCTCTTCTGCAGACTAAACAATCCCAGCTCCCTCAGCCTCTCCTCATAAGTCATGTGCTCTAGACCCCTAATCATTTTTGTTGCCCTTCGCTGGACTCTCTCCAATTTATCCACATCCTTCTTGTAGTGTGGGGCCCAAAACTGGACACAGTACTCCAGATGAGGCCTCACCAGTGTCGAATAGAGGGGAACGATCACGTCCCTCGATCTGCTCGCTATGCCCCTACTTATACATCCCAAAATGCCATTGGCCTTCTTGGCAACAAGGGCACACTGCTGACTCATATCCAGCTTCTCGTCCACTGTCACCCCTAGGTCCTTTTCCGCAGAACTGCTGCCTAGCCATTCAGTCCCTAGTCTGTAGCGGTGCATTGGATTCTTCCGTCCTAAGTGTAGGACCCTGCACTTATCCTTATTGAACCTCATCAGATTTCTTTTGGCCCAAACCTCCAATTTGTCTAGGTCCTTCTGTATCCTATCCCTCCCCTCCAGCGTATCTACCACTCCTCCCAGTTTAGTATCATCCGCAAATTTGCTGAGAGTGCAATCCACACCATCCTCCAGATCATTTATGAAGATATTGAACAAAACGGCCCCAGGACCGACCCCTGGGGCACTCCACTTGACACCGGCTGCCAACTAGACATGGAGCCATTGATCACTACCCGTTGAGCCCGACAATCTAGCCAGCTTTCTACCCACCTTATAGTGCATTCATCCAGCCCATATTTCCTTAACTTGCTGACAAGAATACTGTGGGAGACCGTGTCAAAAGCTTTGCTAAAGTCAAGAAACAATACATCCACTGCTTTCCCTTCATCCACAGAACCAGTAATCTCATCATAAAAGGCGATTAGATTAGTCAGGCATGACCTTCCCTTGGTGAATCCATGCTGACTGTTCCTGATCACTTTCCTCTCATGTAAGTGCTTCAGGATTGATTCTTTGAGGACCTGCTCCATGATTTTTCCAGGGACTGAGGTGAGGCTGACTGGCCTGTAGTTCCCAGGATCCTCCTTCTTCCCTTTTTTAAAGATTGGCACTACATTAGCCTTTTTCCAGTCATCCGGGACTTCCCCCGTTCGCCACGAGTTTTCAAAGATAATGGCCAAGGGCTCTGCAATCACAGCCGCCAATTCCTTCAGCACTCTCGGATGCAACTCGTCCGGCCCCATGGACTTGTGCACGTCCAGCTTTTCTAAATAGTCCCTAACCACCTCTATCTCCACAGAGGGCTGGCCATCTCTTCCCCATTTTGTGATGCCCAGCGCAGCAGTCTGGGAGCTGACCTTGTTAGTGAAAACAGAGGCAAAAAAAGCATTGAGTACATTAGCTTTTTCCACATCCTCTGTCACTAGGTTGCCTCCCTCATTCAGTAAGGGGCCCACACTTTCCTTGGCTTTCTTCTTGTTGCCAACATACCTGAAGAAACCCTTCTTGTTTCAGAAACCCCTTCTGCATTCCTTATTCTAGATGTTTGTCTATGATAGGTTTAAAATGCCTTGTGTTTGAATAGGCCCAGGTTATCAAGTGATCCAGACTGCTTTGTATGACTGCCCTATCCCCATCATTATTTACCACTCTGCCAATCTTTGTGTCATCCACAAATTTTGTTAGTAGTGATTTTTCTATTTACTTCCAGATCAGTGATGAAAATGCTGAATAGTGCTGGGCCAACTACCAATCCCTGCAGAACCCCATCAGAAACACCTCCAGTTAATGATGATCTCCCATTGATGGTGACTTTTTTAGATACATCAGTTAGCCCGTTCTTGATCCATGTAATGTGTGCTTTATTGATATTGTATAGTGATTGTCAAGGTTCCTTCCCCACTCTGAACCCTAGGGTACAGATGTGGGGACCTGCATGAAAGACCCCCCTAAGCTTATTCTTACCAGCTTAGGTTAAAAACTTCCTCAAGGTACAAACTTTGCCTTGTCCTTGAACCCTGTGCTGCCACCACCAAGCGTGTTAAACAAAGAACAGGAAAAGAGTCCACTTGGAGACGTCTTCCCCCCAAAACATCCCCCCAAGCCCTACACCCCCTTTCCTGGGGAAGGCTTGATAAAAATCCTCACCAATTTGCATAGGTGAACACAGACCCAAACCCTTGGATCTTAAGAACAATGAAAAAGCAATCAGGTTCTTAAAAGAAGAATTTTAGTTAAAGAAAAAGTAAAAGAATCACCTCTGTAAAATCAGGATGGTAAATACTTACAGGGTAATCAGATTCAAAACACAGAGAATCCCTCTAGGCAAAACCTTAAGTTACAAAAAGACACAAAAACAGGAATATACATTCTATTCAGCACAGCTATTTTACCAGCCATTAAACAAAAAAAATCTAATGCATTTCTAGCTAGATTACTTACTAACTTTTTACAGGAGTTCTGAGCTGCATTCCTGTCTGTTCCCGCCAAAAGCATCCCACAGACACAGACATTTGTGTTCCCCCCTTTGTTCCCCCCGCCCCCCTCCAGCTTTGAAAGTATCTTGTCTCCTCATTGGTCATTGTGGTCAGGTGCCAGCGAGGTTATCTTAGCTTCTTAACCCTTCAAAGGTGAAAGGGTTTTGCCTCTGGCCAGGAGGGATTTTATAGCACTGTGGACAGAAAGGTGGTTACCCTTCCTTCATATTTATGACAGTGATGATTTTTAATCAGAATGTCACTATATCAGTAAGTCAAATGCCTCACAAAAGTCTGAGTGTATTATATCTACACAGTTACCTTTATCAACAAAACTTGTAATATCCTCAAAGAATGAAATCAGATGTATTTCGCAAGAAGTATTGTCCATAAAACCATGTTGACTGGCATTAATTGTATTCCTGTCCTTTAATTCTTTATCAGTCAAATCCTATATCAGCTTTTCTATTATTTTGTCAGGCTAACTGCCTATAGATAGCTTGGTTGTCCCATTCGCCCTATTTTAATATTGTCACAACATTAGCACTATTCCGGCCTTCTGGAAGCTCCCCAGTATTCCAAGATTCATTACAAATGAACATCTGCGAGCCTGAGGTCTCCTCATGTAACTTTTTAGGACTCTTGGGCAGTGATGAGTTGCCAAAATCTTAACAACGGGTTCCCTCCTCACCCCACAAGGGGGTCGTTGCCCACCCCCGCCCCCCAGGACTCCTGCCCCATCCAACCCCCCAGTGTTCCTTGACGCCCCCCCCGGACCCCTGCCCCATCCACCCCCCTCCCCTATCCCCTGACTGCCACCAGAACCAGGCAGGAGGGTCTCGTGGGCCACCGTAGTGGGTGCCCACCCCACCCCTAAGAGCCAGAGGCACCTGCCAGGGGGTGAGGTGGGGAGTCCCGGTGGTGCTTACCTAGGGCAGCTCCCAGGAAGCATCCAGCAGGTCCCTCTGGCTCCTAGGGGCGGGGGAGCATAGCTGGGGGGAAGCAGGGGGAGCACCCTTCCCCCCACTGATCACATCAAAAGTGGCGCTTAGGTGCCAACTCCCTGGGTGCTCTGGGGCTGGAGCACCCACGGGGAAAATTTGGTGGGTGCAGAGCACCCACCGGCAGCTCTTCGCCCCGCGCTGGGCCCCAGCTCACCTCCGCTCCGCCTCTGCCTGCTCCCCTGAATGCACCGCCCGGCTCTGCTTCTCCGCGCCCCCTCCCCCGCTTCCCGGGAATCGGCTGTTCTGCGGGAAGCCAGGGAAAGCTGAGAAGCAGGTGGCGGCTTCCAGCTCAGGCCGAGGGTGGCAGAGGTGAGCTGGGGCGGGGAGCAGTTCGACTGCGCGCCCCCCACCCCCGGTTACCTGCTGCAGCACAGGCGGCCCTCCTCGTGCCCCCCCACCTGAGCTCACCTCCACTCCGCCTCCGCCTCCTCCCCTGAACGCACCGCCCCGCTCTGCTTCTCTGTGCCCCCCGCCCTGCCGGCTTCCCGTGAATCAGCTGTTCAGCGGGAAGCTGGGGAAGGCTGAGAAGCAGGCGGCAGCTTCCAGCTCAGGCCAAGGCTGGCAGAGGTGAGTTGGGGCGGGGAGTGGTTCTCCTGTGCACCCCCCCCCGGGTTACCTGCTGTGGAGCGGGTGGCCCTCCTTGCACCCCCCCGCCCGAGCTCACCTCCGCTCTGCCTCCCTGGGCCTAAGCCCGAAGCCGCCACTTGTTTCTCAGTCCGCCCTAGCTTCCCGCACAAACAGCTGATTCGCGGGAAGCCTCGGGGGTGGAGAAGCAGAGCGGGGTGGTGCATTCAGGGGAGGAGGCGGAGGCAGAGCGGAGGTGAGCTGGGGCCAGGGGTGGAGCGGAGAGCTGCCGGTGGGTGCTCTGCACCCACCAGATTTTCCCCTTGGGTGCTCCAGGGCTGGAGTACCCGTGGAGTCGGCGCCTAAGGCGCCACTTTGGGCCGGTTAAATTTAGAAGCCCTTTTAGAACCGGTTGTCCCTCGTGGAACAACTGGTTCTAAAAGGGCTTCTAAATTTAACAACCGGTTCTAGTGAACCGGTGCGAACCGGCTCCAGATCACCACTGCTCTTGGGTACAAGTTATCTGAGTCTGCTGATTTAAAAATGTTTATCTCTAGTAGATGATGTCTGCTATCCCTATTTACTAATGTATTGGAAAGTACTTCATTATCCTCATATGATATGAGTACATCATCTTTCTTCATTCCAAATGCAGAACAGAAATATTTATTGAATGCTTCTGCCTTTTCTGCATCATTAGTAACAATTTGACCATTTCCATCTAGTAATGAACCAATACTATTCCTAGGATTTATTTTGTCCCTAATATACTCATACTCCTTATCCCTATCAGTCATGGATTTTTCTTTGGTATATTTAGCTTTCCTTATCAATTCTCTGTATTTCATAACTTCTAATTTATGTTAATTATCTATTTCCTCTTTTTTTCCATTTGTTATATGTTGCTTTTGTATTTCTAGTTGTTGCCTTCACATCACCACTGATGGACTTTTAGCCAAAGTTGTCCTTTTTCCTTGATAATGAATTACAGCTCTTTACCATCTGTGATAGAACCAGGCCAGTTGGGTACAGAAGAGTCACAGAAGGCAGATATACTGGCCACTGGATTAACAGTTTTCTATTCGCTGACTGACCAGAGCAAGGGCTGCTCCAGGCTAATGAGCTGCAAATTAACTCCTGCAATTAACCTGCAAAGAGTCAGGAGAGGCCATTAAGCTAATGTGATCACCTGACTCTAATTAAGGTCCCTCTGATACTATAAAAGGGCTCACTCCAGTCAGGCAGAGGAGAGTCAGGGAGCCAGAGGAGAGGAAGTGCGGCTGAAGGGCTGGTTAATGAAGATACCCTCAAGTCATTGGAAAGGGAGCCCTAAGGTAAGGGAGAAGCAGGAGAGCTGTGGGGAAGTGGCCCAGGGAAATGTAGCAACTTTGGCAGTGAAAGATTGGCTGCCAACAGCTGCTACCATTAGGGTCCCTGGACCGGAACCCGGAGTAGAGGGCGGGCCCAGGTTCTCTCCAACCCACCACTACAGAAACACCTCCTGGGAGGGGAAAACAGGCCCCTGTCAGGACAGGAGGCTAAACTGTTTTGGTATGAGGCCGTAGGAGCAACAGAGACTGTGGGAGTTCTCTCACCAACCTCCTTGCTGGTTTATGATGAAAAGGGCTCAGTAGACTGTATCCCTGGCCCTAGAGAGAGAGAGGCTATGTGGAGGGTTGCAGTGAGCCTCTGAAGCTAGCATAAACTGCCTGGAAGCGCAGGACCCATGGGGACAAGGTCGGAGCTCTGCCACAACTGGTGTCAGGAGTGGGATTGTGATTGTTCACAGCATGGTAGAACAAAGAGGTTTCTTTTTTTTAAAAAAAAGAGCACTAGGGTTTTGGGTTTTTGTTTGTACCACAATGGAGGCGGTGGTGAGAGTGCTGGTGCAAGCCACGGCGGCCCAGCAGGAGGCAACACAGGTTCAGGTGATGGTGCAACAGAAGTCCATGTGGCTACAGCAGGAAACCAACCAATTATTAATGAGCCAGGCGTCCCAAGATCGAGCCCTCCTGCGCGAGGTAATGGACCAGCTGAAGATCCTCACCATCCAGGCCCAGGGGTCCGATGGGACCCGAACCCTGAGGGCCACTGGTTGTCTGCCAAAGATGACAGCAGAGGATGACATAGAGGCATATCTCCTCTCATTTGAAAGGTCTGCTCAGCGTGAGGCATGGCCCCAGAAGCAGTGGGCCAGCATTCTCGCCCCTTTTTTGTGCGGAGAGGCCTAGAAGGCCTACTTTGATCTGCCCACCGAGGACACCGCTGACTATTCCCGGCTGAGGGCAGAGATCTTAGCACGATCACGGGTGATGGCAGTGGTACGGGCCCAGAGGTTCCAGGAGTGGAAATACAGGGAGAATAAACCTCCGAGGTCTCAACTATTCGACCTCATACACCTCGTTCAGAAGGGGCTACAGCCCGAGGCATGCAGCTCGGAGGAGATTTTGAAGACTTTGGGTAATGGACCATTACATGCGGGGACTGCCGCCAGATCTCCGCAAATGGGTATGCCAGAATGATCCGTCCACCTACGATGAAAATTGGTGGAAAGATGGATGACAGCCAGGGAATTGACCCAACTCCCCAAGAAAGACCCCTCACGAAGCAAACCCTCAACCCTGACCCTGGAGGGTCGGGCAGCCAAATCCCCAGGGAGTCCTAGGTGGAAGAAGAGGGGGACCGAAAACCAGCTGGGAACCCAGAAAGAAGGAAAAGGCCTGGGTGGGGGGGACCCTGGGATTAAACCCCCTAACCCACGTGATTATAAGAAGTAATTATAAGTGTTATGGGTGCGGGGAGTTGGGGCACAGAGTGGCCCAGTGCCCCAATGTCGTAGAGCCCATGCAGTGTAACCTGGGGGACGGGGCAGACCCATGCAGCCTACTCAATATTGTAGGGGTTTCAGTCACCTCACACAAATATACAAGGCAGGTAAAGTTGAATGGGGTAGAAACCATGGCACTCGTAGACTCGGGGACTGCTATCACCCTATTTGCAGGTAAAGTAGTGAAGCGCAGCCAGTTAATGCAGGCCAAGCGTACAGAGGTAACCTGTGTCCATGGGACTGTTATTTACTACCCCATCATACCAGGGAAAATTGAAATTCAGGGAAATGTCACTGGGGTGAAAGCAGGGGTAGTCCCAAACCTCCCATACCCCTTGCTCATAGGCAGAGATTTCCCTGGGTTTGGAAACTTGCTCCCACCAGACGAATGGGAGGGAGAGGAGCTCCCCAAACTTCAGTAGGTTTCCACAGCAGAAAGTCACCTCCCGTTTTTTCGCGAAAATGTCCCAGGTGCTATTCCCTGTCCTGGGGAAAGGCAGGAAGACCAAGAGAGAAAGAAGGGGGGCCAAGGCTTTGGGTACCCGAATCCTGATACAAGGACAGAGGCCACCTGTGCAGGCAGATGTACACGGGCAACCAAAGGGGAGGGCCTCGAGACAGAGGAGGGGTCAGAGACTGCTTCCAACCTCAACCTCACGGAGCCAGCTGAGAGCGCAGAGACAGATCCCTCAGAGTTCGGGCTGATAAGCCCCAGGAGAGAGACTTTTGGACGGGACCAGGACGAAGACCCAAGGTACAAGAAAGTCAGGAAGGAGATGGCTGAGATAGATGGGGTACCTATAGAGGGAAAAGCCCGGGGGCCAGGGCCTTATTTTGTGATCAAGAGGAATCTCCTATACCGGGTTGTGCAAATGCAGGAGCAAGAGGTACACCAGCTCCTAGTACCCCGGAAACACCAGAAGGCAATATTAAGCCTCGCTCACAGTTACCTTTTTGGAGGGCACCTGGGAGTGGAGAAAACCCAGGCGCGAATCTTCCACACGTTCTTCTGGCCGGGGGTACATGAAGACGTCCGGCGGTACTGTGCCTCTTGCCCCGAATGTCAACTGCACAGCCCTCGTCCACATCTAAGAGCTCCTCTGGTACCCCTGCCGATTATCAAAGTTCCGTTAGAATGGATCGCCATGGATCTCGTGGGGCTGCTACAGAAAATGACCCGAGGCCACCAGTATGTGCTTGTCATCCTAGACTATGCAACCAGGTACCCAGAAGCTGTCCCCTTACGAAACATAGCTTCCAAGAGCATTGCCAAAGAATTAGTGGCAACCTTTGCCTGGGTAGGGCTACCAAAAGAAATCCTCACAGACCAGGGAACACCATTCATGTCCAAGTTGATGAAGGACCTGTGTTCCCTGCTCCATGTCCAGACCCTGCAGACCTTGGTTTACCATCCACAAACTGATGGTCTGGTGGAAAGATTTAACCGGACCCTCAAGGCCATGATAAGAAAGATGGTAAGCAAGGATGGGAAAGATTGGGACAACCTACTACCGTACCTCATGTTCGCCATCCGTGAGGTCCCCCAAGCTTCCACCAGATTCTCCCCCTTTGAGCTGTTGTATGGATGCAACCCCCAAGGCATCCTGGACATAGCCAAGGAAATTTGGGAGGAGGAGCCCAGTGAGGGGAAGAACGTAATAGATCATGTGCTATGGATGAGGGACCGGATAGCCTGGGTCACTCCCATAGTGAGGGATCACCTAGAGAAGGCCCAAGAGGCCCAGAGAACCTACTACAACCGGGACGTCGAAAACTAGAGTAGATATACCAAGTCAACCTTCTGAAACCCTGGCATGCGCGAGAGGCATGCACAGTGGTTCGAGAAGAACTGCACCCAGGGAACAAAAATCCTGAACAGGTGAAGGAGTATCCTGATCTAACGACAGCCCAGAAGAAAGAGGTACCTGAGATGATTGCCCAGGATCAACACGTATTCTCGACAAAGTCGGGTCGCACAACTGGGACATATCACCACATCATCACAAATCCTGGGGTCAGAGTAATTATGAGGCCCTACCGGGTGCCAGCAGCCAAAAGAGAGGAAATAAAAGCGGAAGTCAGGAAAATGCTGGAGATGGGGATCATCGAAGAATCCCACAGTCAATGGTCCAGCCCAATAGTGTTGGTGCCCAAACCTGATGGCACTACGAGGTTCTGCAACGACTTCCATTGACTAAACGAGATATCCCAGTTTGATGTCTACCCTATACCCCACATAGATGAACTAGTGGACTGTCTGGGGAATGCCCGGTACTTGACAACCCTAGACTTGACAAAGGGATACTGGCAGATTCCCCTAGCCGAAGATGCAAAGGAAAAAACAGCGTTTTCCACACCAGAGGGTCTCTTCCAATATACAGTCCTCCCTTTTGGACTACATGGGGCCGCAGCTACCTTTCAGCGCCTCATGGACAAGTTATTATGCCCCCATGCCAGTTATGCTGCGGCCTACTTGGATGATGTGGTGATTCATACTCCAGAATGGGAGACCCACTTGGTACCTTCAAGTGAGCTGGCCTTATGCGAACCCTGTTAAGTGCACCGTAGGGTTCATGGAGGCCAAATATCTTGGCTACATGGTAAGAAAAGGTCTGGTAAAACCCCAACTGAATAAGTTAGCGGCCATCCAAAATTGGCCACGGCTGAGTCTTAAGAAGCAGGTCTGAGCATTCCTAGGGGTGGTGGGGATGACTGGCATTTCATCCCCCATTTTGCCACAAGGGCAAATTCCCTAATGGACTTAGTGAAGGCCCGTGGTCCTGATCCAGTCAGATGGTCTGATGCAGCAGAGAGGGCATTCACGGACCTACGGACTGCCCTCTGCAGTAACCCCATATTGATAGCCCTGGATTTCACCAAGGAATTCATCCTACAGACAGATGCATCCAAGGTGGGGTTAGGGGCCGTCCTGTCGCAGGTGGTTGGGGAAGAGAAACACCCAATTCTTACCTCAGTAGGAAACTCCTTCCAAGGGAACAAAAATACGCAGTGGTAGAGAGAGAGTGCCTCGCAGTAAAATGGGCCATAGAAATGTTGTGTTATTACTTGCTGGGGCGCAGATTTAATCCTTGTGACTGACCATGCCCCTCTTCAATGGATGCAACGGAACAAGAAAAAGAACACCAGGGTAACCAGGTGGTTCTTATTCCTCCAACCTTTCCAGTTCCGCATACAGCACAGAGCAGGGAGTCGCCATGGCAACGCCGATGGCTTATCATGCGTACACTGTCTGGTGTCCTAAGCTGCCCAACCCCTTGCTGTTGAGGAGGGGGGAGGGATATGTAATAGACCCAGGCCAGTTGGGTACAGAAGAGTTGCAGAAGGCAGATATACTGGCCACTGGATTAACAGTTTTCTGTTCCCTGACTGACCAGAGCAGGGGCTGCTCCAGGCTAATGAGAACACCTGACTCCAATTAACCTGCAAAGAATCAGGTGAGGCCATTAAGCTAATGTGACCACCTTACTCTAATTAAGGCCCCTCTGATACTATAAAAGGGCTCACTCCAGTCAGGCAGAGGAGAGCCAGAGGAGAGGAAGTGCAGCTGAAGAGCTGGTTAATGAAGACACCCTCAAGTCATTGGTAAGGGTGAAGAAGGGAGAAGCAGGAGAACTGTGGAGAAGTGGCCCAGGGAAATGTAGGTACTCTGGCAGTGAAAGGTTGGCTGCCAACAGCTGCTACCATTAGGGTCCCTGGACCGGAACCAGGAGTAGAGAGCAGGCCCAGGTTCTCCCCAACCCACCACTACAGAAACACCTCCTGGGAGGGGAAAACAGGCCCGTCAGGACAGGAGGCTAAATTGTTTTGATATGAGGCCATAGGAGCAACAGAGACTGTGAGAGTTCTCTCACCAACCTCCTTGCTGGCTTATGATGAAAAGAGTTCAGTAGACTGTATCCCTGGCCCTAGACAGAGAAGGGCTATGTGGAGGGTTGCAGTGAGCCTCTGAAGCTGGCATAAACCACCTGGAAGCGCGGGACCCACGGGGATAAGGTTGGAGCTCTGCCACACATCTAATAAACTCTTCTAACAAGATTTTCATTCAGTTTTTCTCTACGCTTTTCCTCCTGAACAATGTTCAGAAATTTCCTCAGCTTTGTGAAATTAGCCATTTTGATGCACCAACTGTATATATTACTGGCTGGGACTGTCCTCTGCCTATATTGAATGTAGTTGGGTCATGGTCACTGGTCCCTAGGCAACCACCAACTTTCAGTCTAGTGATTAATTCATATTTATCAGTCATAATGAGGTCCAAAAAAGAATTACCTCCTGTTGGGTGCAAAACCAATTTATCATTTATAAGTTCTAGAAGCTCTAATGATGTTTTGCTACTGGCTGAATAAGACTTCAGCATACATCTCCTTCATAGCAACGCAGGGTTATTTTAGACAGATACTTAAGGAATAACTTATCCCGTTCTCTGGCATGATTTGATGGTCTGTAACAGACCCCCACCAGTTTCTCCTCCTGAGCTTTGTTAGTGAGCACATTGATCCCTATGCATGATGTTCTTGAGCCTCTGCTCCAGCTGACAGGTTTTTAGCGAAACTCAAGGTAGGGGATGCAAAAGCTGCTGGTGCAAATTAGAGCAGCCTAACAGGTAATCTTGATAGTCTCCTCACTGCAAACTTTGTTACTATGCTAACAGTAGGCACAATTTTCTAACTTGGATCCTGCAAGTTAGGCACTTAGATCCATAGACAAACACCTAAAAATCAGGCCACTTATATTCAGGGCTTTGGAGCGGAGCCCGCAGAGCAGCTCTGGAGCAGTGGAGCTGCAGGTTTTTACCTGGTGCTGGAGCGGAGCCGGAGCACAGCTCCAAAGCCCTGCTTATATTTAGAGGGGCTCAGCAGCTGGGAGCTGCAGTTGCCCAGCACCTCTGAAAATGCCAAAATATGGGTATTGATGCCTGACTTTAGGAATCCAAGGCAGTAGTTATTAGATTGTTCATTTTGGGTCTTTGAAGTTGTGCAAGATAAGCACCTACATTTACTACTTGCTGTTCTGCAAAGGAAAATCTCATGCTGCCAGTGATCATAAAACACAATGTGTGTTGTGTCCATTTCTCTAAAGGATAGTCTGTGGACAGATTCTTATTTCAGTGACACCCGTATAATCTGGAGTTAGTCTACTGACGTCAGTGGAATTATTCCAAAGTTACAGTAATGCAATTGAGATCAGAATGTGGTCCTCTGTCTGTACACGTTCTGGGTATTATATGTGACAAGTGGGCTTTTCAGAATACTAAATGTGCTCAAGGAGTCTCACATTTTTGATGTGAAGGCATTTTCTTCCCTGGCTAACTGTGGAAGAACTTTAAAAGAAATGTTACCCAAAGTCTTGCGGTTGTGCTTTTCACTAGTGGGTGAATCTATTCAGTATAAAAGTTTCTCACTGCTTCCATTGGCTTGTCTAATCCCACTGTTGATAGAAAAACAGCCTTCTTAGATTTAACACTGGTGGTGGTTTGAAAGAAGAAAACTATGTATAGAGAAAGGTGTGGGATAGATTATTAAACCATGCAGTATAACATGTAAGTTTTTTTTAACATTTTTAAAATGTTCTGTTTGAGAAAACAGTAAACTTATCATAGTTTGTGTCTGACTAGCCATTCTTTGTCATTAGTTTAAAATATAACTTTAAAAGCATGCATTAACCAGTACAGAAAAAATATACAGGAGAACTATTCTCCCCTTTGTCTAGTACAAAGCAAGAGAAACCTGACTGACGTCAATGGAGCTATTCTGGTGTAAAATTGCTCTAATTTGCACCAGAGGCTTTTGCACCCTCTATCTTGATTTTCGCTAAAAACCTGTCAGCTGGAGCAGAGGCTCAAGAACATCATGCATAGGGATCAATGTGCTCACTAACAAAGCTCAGGAGGAGATACTGGTGGGGGTCTGTTACAGTACGAGGAGAATCAGACCCCTTATTTATAGACACATACAAAATTAGAAGTTACAAGTAGGCATTCCCTACATTTTTTATTTTGAACTCATAGTTCTGTGAACTATTTCTGGCAGTCAGCATTGATGTAAGGGCTTGCTCATCATTTTCAGGAACGTACAAAGAGTCCTTTTTCTTTCTTCACTTCTTGCTCCCTGCCAAAATGTACAAATAAGCAAGCCAAAAATGATGATCTCATGGAAGACAGGAACTTTTATTTGTTTTTTTACTAAAAGTTGATATTGTTCACAGTTCACCTCCTTCCTGGCATATCTTACGCTGAGTATATTTGATAAAACAAATGATGGAGACCCCACATATTTGTTTTTCAGATTTCTATCTGTCTAATTCCAGCTGTTAATTTGATCTCTATGAAAACAGCAACGCTTTGGCAATAACACAATTAAGCTGCTTGACCTGTTTTCTAAGTTCTCTGCATACCTATTTTTATTTCAGTTAGTTATTTAGATTTATAAATAAAATGCACCTCTCCTCTCACCCAAATCAAAGAGGTAAACAAAAGGCCAAGGCTTATTATACCACATTCTCCTCCCCCATGTAAATTATTTTACTTGTTCCCCATCTAAATTAATTTGTACCCAGATATCACCATTAGGGGCAAATGATGAATTCTTGTCATAATACCAATTACTATTACTTCATTTTTTAGTTTGAATTTTCACCAGCTCTTTGCCATGGACACTTGACGGTATAACTCTATAAAAGGATGAAGTCAGTCAAAAAAGAGAAGTTCTTGCCTGGTACTAAAAACAATCAACATTGTAAACCTTTATAGTTTATATTGTAAACAGATTACATAGAATTCTCTCACCCTTACAAGTGGACTAATGAGGAATTGGAGGTGCAGAATTCTCCTGTCCAGACAGCGTGATGCTGTTATTTTTAGCAAGGTCTTTTAAAACCTGGTTTAAGGGTTCCTCAAACAGATATCCCCTACTAAAAAGAAGAGCCATTAACTTGCATTTAGAAGAAAGATCATCCAGGAATATATGCTCTCTTCACAAAAGCCATGTTGCCAACATGTTATGGGTTGAGTGACAGAGAGAATCCTAACTCCATGACCTGGAGATTATGGGAGGCCAAGTCACAATATCTATATCCTATAGAAGGATATACACTTCACTTTTGCTGCTAGGTCAGTGGGGATCCAACTGAAACACGTTGACTTAGTCCCCAGTCCTACAACTGGACTACTTCCTACATGTCTTCCAGTGGCATCATCCATGGATCTTCTGGGGATCTGGCCTATGAAGCTCCCGACAGTTTTGACGTCTCCTGTTTATCTGCAGGTAATTGAGTATCCCCGCTGGCCCAATGGCAAATACTCTCACTGCTGACAGGGCACTGGGCTGGGACCTGGTGAAATAGGGAGTGCCTGGGTCCCCTACCCTGGGCCACATAGCCCTGCAAGGAAAGGCAGCCATATTGACTCTGGCCAATGGGCTGCACATCCCTTCAAGAAAGAACAATCTCATTGACTCTGGCCACTAGGCCATACTGCCCTGAGGCTAAGGGTGGTCAGGTGGACTCAGAAATGGGGCTATAATGCCCCTTTCCTGACCCCAAACAGGGACGGGGTGTACTTGTCCTGTCACAGGGGGAAACAAGAAAGATTCAGAGGGACCTTTTTTGCCAGAAGCTGGGAATGGGCAACAGGGGGTGGATCACTTGATGATTACCTGTTCTGTTCATTCCCTCTGAAGCACCTGGCATTGGCCACTGTCAGAAGACAGGATACTGGGCTAGATTGACCTTTGGCCTGACCCAATATCGCCGTTCTTATGACCTATTGTCCCCAGTGCCAGTGTCTTTGTTGCAATTTAATTGGTGCGTCTGTCCGCCACTGTGATGTGGACAAATAATCTAAGCAATGTTTGACAAATCATCCAGCAGAGCACTAGCCAGGAGCTACTGTATACTGATGACTGTAGGGTGAGAGGTAAGCAGAGAAGAAGACTGACTCTTTCCCTTCTTGCCTCCTCCTTTGTACACATTTTCTCCTTCTGTGGAGTTTCTGAGCTCAGTTGGAAAGAGGCTTCTCCTCCTCCTGTAGAGCTCCAAAAATGGTCCTTCCCCCTCCTTCTGTGGAACTTCTGGGAGATAAAGGCTCCCCCTTTTCTTCCTCAGCTTTCTGTTTTCCTTCCCTAATGCCCCTTCTCCCGTAAAAATCCTGAATTCCACAGGGCAGAGGCTCCTGTCTGGAGGAAGCATTCCAGCTGCAATGCTCTTCTGTTTGTAATCACAGCCACAGCACTCGGCATACAGGATTTTTAACTTGCAAAATGCAAATAGGTGACTGGATTTGTTGAGCCAGGTGTTCCAGATCAGTGCATCAGAGATTGCACAAATGGAATTAGCCAGAAATCACATCTTCTGGCCAAAGTATGGACAATTTTTTTATCTCCAAAAGTGTTTGTTAAAGCAAAAGTCCCATATAAAAATTGTGAGAGGGGAAGTAAGGGAAATTCTTCATTTGACAAGGTCAACCTGCCTGCTTAAACATTTGTTGATAAGTGAAGATGGTACAATTTCTGGTACATTTCCAAAACCTAATTCACACATTTTAATGTCTGGATCTGAATGGTTATTTACTATGTAAATATTTGCTGATCTCACAAATTTATTTCATGTGCTCAGATAGCACAGAGGACTTTGTACCTGTTTTATATTTTGACTTTTCCATTTAATTAACTTCTTTAATATGTTAAGTATCTTACAGTCCTATCCTAGCTCTTGTATTTTTACCTGTGTGACAAAACAGGCTTTGGAGCTATGTAGTGTATACTGTGTTGAGGCTCTGTAAGCCAGAACCAAGATCAGGGCTCCTTGAGGGCATTAAATCTGCACAGTGGAGGAATAGGTATAATGCCTCGGGGTGCTGGAGGGAGTGTATAAAGGAGCAGCATCTATTTACACTTGTTTTATAGATGTAGTTTGTGCTCTTTCCAGTCATGCACTGCACTGCAGGGCAAGGCTATGGACACACCATTGCTAAACCCCAACACACTCCTTCTGGGACCAGTCAGCACAGACAAGCCTACTCCCTTTCTCCTAGCAACCAAATTGTGAATACTTCTGAAGTAGATGCACTAAGCGGTAGGAGATCCATGTGCCCTTACCCATAAAGATGCCCATAGTTTAGTCCACAATATTTATATTTTTCTGCTAGAAACAATTGTATTGTTTGTGACATTAATTTATTTGCCCCTAATGCACACACCTAGTGAGTAATCTAATTATCTACCATCATATAACCAGCTTGTTTCAATCAGTCCTTTTTATAATTAAGTCATGTCATCTGCTGTATACAGGCAGATGCTCATTCTCTCTCTGATTTTATTATCTTATCATGAACCAGTATCTGATAGCATACAATCTGTTACAAATCCCTTTTCTATTCTGTCACCTTATTCTGACTTTGACTATAAGAATAAAAATTGTACTTTCTTGTTTGGATGCTTCCCTCTGAAAGAAGTATTGGTACTAACACAATTTCTTCCACTGATTTATTTGGCATTATGTCATATACCATAGCTAGTTTAATCAGTACCATACTCTTTTTGCTAACACAAGGTCCAATTCTGCAACCCAGACTCAGACTGAGTAACACTTACATATGAGAGTAGTCCTATTGCCTTCAGTGAGTCTCCTTTCATTAGTGCTACTTAATATGAATCAAGCAGTATTGGGCCATGAGTAATGATGTAAAAATGTATGCCAAGCAGCCAAAGGCAATTTGAACTTTCCGATTTCTAAACTAAGGAGCTTATCCTGCAGGAGAAAGGGTTCTTATTTTCCACAAAGCTAGAAAAGAATAAATATGGTCATATTTAAAACTGTGAAGGTTAAAACTAATTTTCTTTTGATTTTGACATCTCTGGATTTTTCATACAAAATGTTGAATATTGTCAAGTGTCCCAACGTCAATAGGAGATTTGCCATTGACGTCAAGGTCAGAATTTATACAATGAAACACTGTTCAGACATATCCAGCCCAATTCTGTGAACTCTTGAGTGCCCTAGACCTCTAATGAAAATGTTGAGCGCTAAGAGCACGCAACATCTTCCAGGAGCCTCTCAACACTAGCAGTATTGGGCTTGTAGGCCCTGAACTGCAAACACTTAGGATCGTGCTTAACTTTACTCCTGTGAGGAAGGACATTGAAATCAATGGGACAACATATGTTAGTAAAGCTAAGCATGTGCGTATGTGTTTGCAGAACAGGGGCCTTTGTGAGAAGCGCTGAGCTGAGTATTCTAATTGTAACAGCTCCTTCCTCAGAGTCAGCAGATGAAAACAAGTTTACCTATTATGGGCCAGATTCTAATCTCAGTAACACTGAGAGGCAAAAGACTCTGCTGCAGCCAAAGGGAAAGGGAAAGATCAGAATCTCCAGTCAGACTCTAGTTGCTTCGCTTGAATTTTCTTTTCCCTTTCCTTGGATAAATAAGACTGCTGTGAGTCTGGGTTGCCATAGTTTCTGGTTTCCTTAGTAACCCTGCTGAGTGCATTCATGAGTTTGTTGTCTGCAGGAAGGGGTGTGTGGGCTCTAAAATAGAACACAGACCTCTCAACCTCACACACTGAAAAATCTTGGATAGATTAGTCAAGAAAACATAATATTTGAAATCAATAGAAATAGTTGTGTGGTTAGAAAATAATCTGTGACATCAACAAAAATCAGGCATCTTCTGAGTAAAGATAATCTGGGATTTCCTGGGTAAAATACAGAAGTTGTAAAATAAAAAAGTAAGGTTTTATTTTCATCAGGATGTGAATTTGGGGTGGAAAACTGGTGAGAATGCCTTCTTTCTAGAGTTCTGTTCTGTAAACACTGTGTGGTGATTGCAAAGAAAGTGGTTACTCTACTTGAGCTGCAAGGTTAGGCCATGTCTACACTTACCAGGGATAGAGGCTGCTGCGATCGATGCAGCAAGGGTCAATTTAGCGGGTCTTGTGAAGACCCGCTAAATCAACAGCAGAACGCTCTCTGGTCAACTCTGATACTCTACCAGAATGAGAAGACTAAGGTAAGTCGACGAGAGAGCATCTCCCATCAACATAGTGTGGTGTAGATACCACAGTAAGTCGACCAAAGCTACGTCGACTCCAGCTATGTTATTCACATAGCTGGAGTAGCATAACTTACGTTGACTTACCCCAATAGTGTAGACAAGGCCTTAGTCAGAGTACATCCAAGTAAGTTCAATGGAGTGATTGACAGTTATATAACTGAGTAAGCATAGGCTATTGAAAATTCTTGTAATCTTGGGGAGGCTTCAGATTCATGTGGGGAGACACCAATACTATGCCATCTGTTTAAAAGTTTTTTTCCCTACATACAATACATGCAAAAGCTTACTTACAGCATTTGAGTACTGAACTACAATGAGCACTTTTGAGTTGTATTTCAATAAGTGTGATAACAAGAACATAGCACAGTAGTGAAGTGTAGAGTGAATACTTTCTAGTAGTCTGTCTTCTTAGCAATTTTTATTTGGATATTTTTTCCTGAAGAGATTTGTTTCTGAATAGCTGAGTAACCCCCAGTTGGTGGTACATAAAAATGAAGAGAGAAATAAAATTGCCTAGAAATTAGTTGGGCCTAATGTCAAGAATTCAAAACCATTAGGACTTCATTTATTAACTAGTTTACTAGCTATTGAATAACCTTGAATACTGAACATCAAGTTAATCTAGCAAAACACTTGTCTGAATAAAGTCTCTAATCTGATGTTTTTGTGACTTTTGTTTTTGCATGCTTCCCATTGTTGCTATAAACAGACGCTTTACTGTAGTACTGATGTGTATTTTGGCCTGATTCTCCACTGCCTTGAATTTTGTAGAATCATTTACTACTGTGCACAGTGAAAGAAAATTAGACTGATGGTCATTTGCCCAGATGGAAATGTCTACAAAGCATCCAAGGGAATAGAGAATCAGGCACTGTTCCTTTAGATAAATACAACTGATAAATAGCTAAAAACATCGTGGAAGCAGGTCCCAGAGCACCTTTACTTGATTCAAAATCCTTTGAAGTAAATGGGAGTCTTTCCACTGAAATCAATAAGCTTTGGATCTGGCCATAAATGGGCCAAACTGTTGTGCAGGTAAGGTCTAATTAAACTCCTATTAATGAAAACTCCTTGACTTTGATGGGGGTTAGATAGATTCTTTACTGGCTTCTAGCAGTTTGGGAAGAAGACAATGCTGTGGAGATGCGAGTAGCGTGTAATATAGGAATGCTTTAAAAAACTATCTACTGTAATATTATCCTTGTTTGCTGGCCATGAGAATTAAGATCCAGTTTAGTTGTAAGAGATGCTTTCTTGTAAATATTGTTCTCTGTGTGACCTTCCTGAGTGCAGACTGTTCTGGAGAATTTTCCTCTCCATAGATAAACAGTTTGGAGCTACAGGTCTATTTATAATTTGCATAACTGGTGTCTGTGTATGGACATGGATTGAGAGGAACTTGGTTTTAGTGTCAAAATGTTGTTGGCACAGGAAGTTAATGCTATAGAAATATTACAGTTATATAGAAAAGGGTGATTGTATATTATTGTCTTAATTTTTAATGAAGAGGGTTTGCTTGGGTTGTGGATGTTTACTCTCCTGTGAACTATTATTTAATTAAAATGGCTTTGGTGTTCCTGTTTTTTAAATTGTTAGTGTTTCTCATGTCCTTTTTCCAACACTGACTTTCAAGGTTCATATATAGGAAGCAGTCTTCTTCTTCTTTCGTATGGCTTGGGTAGGTAGCAACAACTACAAATTTATATCTAAGTTTGATAGCCAGAACATTGCCGCAGCAGCCTCAGGCCCCTGGCAAAAGAATGAAGGGGACATTCAGATAGGATGTGCTCTATCGTTTGTGCCTCGTGACCACAGTCGCATACAGGTGTTGCCTCATTTTCCATTTAAAGAGAGTTTGTCCACATCTCCCATGAGATGTCCTGATGCAATTCAATCTGCACCAGTCTTTCAGACATAAATCAAAACTCGGTGGTTCCTCAACAGGATCAACAACAAGCTGTTTGTTTTGAGCAGCTGAAGTGTTCCATGTGACTCTCCATTGAGCCTCAGCATCAAAGTGGGTGTAAGGATCTTAATAAGGTTCCATAGAGGGTTGCAGGATTTTAATCTCATCTTTGGTGGGTTCTGCAGGTCATGGTGTGGTGAGATCCTCATATTTTCATTGACATGATTAAGAAAGTGAGATGTCTGAGCAGTTCTTCTAATCTGTGAAGGCTGTGAAGGCGCATAGCATTATTGAGTTGAGGGTCAAGGAGTTTAATATGGCTGCTATGAGACCACACTGGTACACAATATTCAGCTGCAGAATATACCAAGGCAATTGTTGCGGTTCATAAGGTCCATGGACTGGACCCCATGATGTTCCAGTCAATTTTCTGATAAGCACGACATGAGACCTGACCTTATTGCGGGTGTTCTCAAGGTGTTGTTGAAAGGTCAAACTCCGGTCCAGTGTAACACCAAGATACTTTGGATTAACTTCGTGGCTGACACTTTCACCACAGAATTGCACATCAAGTTTGGTATTAGCCATTTTATTGTTCAGATAGAAAGCAGTTACCATGGTTGGTTTGTTTTTTGTTTTTTGGGGTTTTGTTGGATTAGGCCTAAGTTTCCAGCATTGGAAATAATCAGCCATTGTGCTAGGATCTTGGGTTAGGATGCAGCTGATGGTATGAAGGTTTGTATACTGAACAGTTAGGGCAATATCATCCGCATACATGAATTTCCTTGACTCCATCACTGGTATATCCCCGGTATATAGATTATAAAGTATTGGGGCCAGGACAGAGCTCTCAGGGATGCCCAAGTTAAGAGTTCTTGGTCTACTGATCTGGCCATTAAGGTGTACCTTAAAGCAGCGGTCCCCACGCATTGCTGCCAAGTGGTGGATCGTTTGCCAGCAGTAAATGATGTGGGAGACCTTGAGGAGGAGGCCCTGTCTCCAGACAGTGTCATATGTCAAGGACAGATCAACAAGGGTGATTCTTGTCTTCAACTTATGTTGGAATCCTCCCTCAATGTGGCTAGTAAGTGAAGCTTGATAGTTGTTACCATCTGATAGTCATTAATAACCAGTTAGAGAGACAAGGTAGGTGAGGTAATATCTTTTATTGGACCGACTTCTGCTGGTGAGAGAGACAAGCTTTCAAGCCACACAGAGCTCTTCCTAAGGTCTGTGAAAGGTCCTCGGAGCACCACAGCAAATGCAAGAAGGAACAGATAGTGTAGCATAAGTAGTTAGCACATATTCTAAGAGACCATTCAAGGTCCAGTGGCCCATTAACACCTATGAAATCACAGGACAAAAAGAGAGGGTTAGCGGGTACAGATTGTTGTAATAAACCATAAAGCCAACGTCTCTGTTCAATCCATGATTTTTAGTGCTAGTGGAGTTATGGATTTAAGGTCCCAGGCTCATCTTTTGAAAGTGTTTTGTAGGTTTCCTTTGAAGATGAGGACTGATAGGTCAGATATAGAGTGATCACTTTGTGCAAAGTGTTCACCCACAGGTGATAGGGTATTTTTGTCTTTTATTGCTTTCCTGTGCGAGTTCATTCGAGAGCATAGTGATTGTCTGGTTTCACCCACATAGTTTTTGGGATATTTAGTGCATTGGATAAAGTATACCACAAGTTGTGATAGGCATGTGTAGATCCATGGATCTTGAAAGGTGTGTTGTGTGGGATTTTGATCATTGTAGCAGTGGAGATATGTCTGCAGGTTTTGCATCCGTCATTTTGGCAGGGTCTGGTGCTGCTTTGAGTTGGTGTGTCCTGGTCTGTGGGGAGTTTGCTTCTGATGATGAGCTTGAAGAGGTTGGGGAGTTGTTTGAAGGCCAGAAGTGGGAGTTCAGGAAAGATTTCTTTCATGATGGGGTCCCCATTGAGTATGGGTTATGTTTCATGATACCCCATATGGGTTCCAGTGATAACTAGGGGTGCGCACTTGGAGGGGGTTTTACTTCTGTATTGAAGCAGGTTCTCTTGGGGTATTTGGGTGGGTCATTCCATGATGCTTTACTTCTCTGGTGCAGTGCCCTTGTTTGGTGAAGGTGGTTTTAAATGTGTTATGCTGTATATCCCCGACTTTCTTCTCAGAGCACATTCTGTGGTATCTGAGTCCCTGGCTGTAGATAACAACAAATTTCTTGGTATGTTTGGGGTGGTTACTGGATCTATGAAGGTAGGTTTGGTGATCCATGGGTTTCTTGTATATGTTTGTAGGGTTCTATTGTTGAAGCTGATTGTGACAACAATCTGTAACCCATAAACCCCTCTTTTTGTCCTATGACTGCAGAAGTGTTGATGGGCCACTCTACTTAGAATGGTCCCTTAGAATATGTGCTAACTACTTAAGCTAAACAATCCTTGCATTTAGCTGTGACATTCAGAGTATCTTTCCCAGACGTGAAGAAGAGCTCTGGGTAGGTCAAAAGTTTCTCTCTCTCACCAACAGAAGTTGGTCCAATAAAAGATATTACCTCACCCACCTTGTATCTCTAATATTCTGGGACTGACACAGCTACAGCTACACTGCATACATTAATAACCAATGTGAGTGAATAGTCTCATTCCAGTTCCTAGTAGACAGGTGCTCACATCTCCCAAAATTGCCATCACAAGTGGCATTCATTGGCCCCCCATTTTAGTAGTCCTAGCTGAAAGGCCCTGAATGAGTCATGGACATTGCACTAATCTCTCAGCACTCAAGAGGGTCCTCCAGGTCAGACTGTAGGCATATTGACAAGATGGTAAGGGAAACCTTGGATGACCGCTGCCTGGTAGTAAAACTCCTTAGAATACCAAAAAATGACCTTACATTATAATACAAGGGAACCAGGGGAAAATCATCTTTTGTGCATTATGCCAACTTTTAACAGTTCTTATTTTTGAATGCTAAACACTGGTACAGAACATGTCTGCTTATTTTACACAATGTAAGTCAAAGCAGAAATTGGGTATGACACTGATGTCCGTGGAGTGTTAAGGGAATGCAGCAGCACAGCAACTGCAGTAAAGAACTAGTACGAAATAGGTGCCTCCTGTTAATGCTCATTTCCAGTCATTTTCAGGATTTGTTCAGATTCAGAGACCATGTAAGAACTTAACATAATTTTAACATGTCTACTTTTTCCCATCCCATGTAGCCCACTGGCAATTACTTCAAATTACTCTCATTTCAGGAAAAGAACCACTACACTTTTGTGAGGCAGCGTTAAGTAAATGCATTAGCAATAACTCTAAGAAAATCCCCACTCCCATACAGTTAATTTGTCTTGTTACACTAATTGCAAACCATTCAGATAACAAATCTGGGTGGAGAATGGTTTTTTTTTTTTTCAAGCAAGCATAGCCTTAGAAAGCTATGTCCAATGGGCCTGATCCATAGCCCACTGAAGACAATGGAAGTAGCCATCAATGGGCTGTGGATCAAGCCCAGTTAAGAACATAAGAATGGCCTTACTGGGTCAGACCAAAGGACTAGCCCAGTATCCTGTCTTCTGACAGTGGCCAGTGCCAGGTGCCCCCGAGGGAATGAACAGAACAAGTAATCATCAAGTGATCCATCCCCTGTCGCTCATTCCCAGCTTCTGG
The DNA here is from genome assembly GCF_015237465.2 of Chelonia mydas. Taxonomy (NCBI): domain Eukaryota; kingdom Metazoa; phylum Chordata; order Testudines; family Cheloniidae; genus Chelonia; species Chelonia mydas. The sequence continues at coordinate 110,304,765 of NC_057852.1, forward strand.
CAAACAGAGGCTAGAGGCACCATTCCTGCCTATCCTGGCTAATAGCCATTGATGGACCTATCCTCCATGAATTTATCTAGTTCTTTTTTGAACCCTGTTATGGTCTTGGCCTTCACAACATCCTCTGGCAAGGAGTTCCACAGGTTGACAGTGTGTTGTGTGAAGAAATACTAGTTACTAGTTCATACGTCTTATTTAAGAATATTGCTGAAGATCCAATATATATTTTGGATTGCAGTCATATCAATAAAGGACACTAAAGGGGAAAGTCGTAAAAAGCTTTTAACTGGTAAGAAGCATATAAAGTACCAGGTTTATCAGTACAGCACAAACTCAGAGTGCATGCAGGACAACCTGATGCTAGCAAAATGTTCTTTGGGGAAAGGAATGTGTCCTCTTATGTTCACAATGGGACCCCCATTCCAATTGGGGCCTTCAGGTATTACCACAATACAAATATTAATATGAAGAAGAAGAAATAGAATATCTCACCCAAATAAAACCCAGGTGGAATCCAGTCTCCTACTGCAAACATGGACGCTGACCTAGACAGGCTGGTAAACAGAGCAAACATCAAGGCTAGAATCAAAAACTTGGAGGACAAGATTATTCAATGTGAAGATAAGTTTACTGAGCTCTAACTAACTGCCCATGCTTGAAAACAAAGTATCGCTATCATATACAAGGACACTTGGTTTATTAAAAAGCAAAGAGGGAGAAAAACTGAAATAGTAGCCAGAGACTCTGTATTTCAATGTGAGAGAAGATCCAGGTTATGTGAAGTTGACCTACAGGTTGCTTTCCTGGAGAAATACACATTTGTCCAATGCAGAAACTGTGATTGCCAGTTTAAATGTGTGAGATAAAGACCAGATTTAGAAACCATCTTGCCAGTGCAAAGATGTGTTAGAGAGAGATAACAGAATTTAAATTCTTCCATGTTCGTGGCCCAGCCTAAGGTCATGAGATGAAACCTGATCCCAGTCAAATCCAACCTTACAAGAAAATATTTGAAGCATTACATCGGATTCTCTCTAAAGTATAGAGTTCTGCACAAGAGCAAATAATTCATTCCCTGGTATACCAAGTATGTGAAGAAATTACTGGAAAAGATTAAATGCATCTGACCAACACTACTTTGGTACAGATGATGTTATTCAAAGTTTCAAACTGAACTCTGAGCTGTGTAAAAAGTATCTCAGTATAATGAGTTAGTAACTTGGAATATTTCTAAATGCAGTTATTCATTAGTGTTGGATATTTCCTCTGTTTTTCCCTCTCTTTTTCACGTCTGACTGGAAATGGCCATTTGTGACACCACACATGTCAATACTGATTGATATGTATCCTGCCTTTTTGCCCACTATTAAATATTTTTATTATGGATCATTTCATCTCCCTATTCTCTTCTAGATATAACAGAATAAACTGGGATCACAGCATGGATTATTACACAAATGTCTGTCTTATTGCATACAGTTCCATCCCCATATGGAATGGGGGACAAGTGGAAAAGCAGAACCAGCATATGATTTAATTGTACTGTAACAGGATGATCTGCCTCTTAAGGACCACAGAGCCTGAGGCCAGCCAGCTCTGTTCATTTATCAGAAGGGGTCAATTGATTGCAAAAACCAGCAAGTGACTCAGTTGAGTAAGGAGCTGGAGGAAGATGATGAGCTCCCAGAGTAGGCCCTGAAACAGGGAGTTTGATGGGAAGGGTGTGTGAGAGAGGCAAGGGGAAAAGCCTCTGGTAGCCCATGGTGGGCAGCTGAACTATTTTTGTTTTTATGTTTTTCCTAAGTTTTATGTTTAAAGAATAAAACTGTACCCTGGAGGAAGGGCATAAAAGATTTTGGGCATGGCATTAAGTCCTTAATGGATGAGGGCGATATGCCAGGAGCCTACAACTACATACAAAAATAATCAGTAGTGGTTCTGATCCTGTATTTGATGTGGAAGCAAAACTGTTGCACCTAATGAGGAAGCTCACTGACTTATTGGGGCTCTATGCAGCTCATGGTGAAGGACTGAGTTCTTTGTTTTTTGTCAGATTGTACTAGATTAATTTTTATTGATATCATGTAATTCCAAAATTTTTCTTTTCAGTGTTAAGTCAAATGGATCTTCAGCTTCTGCCACACATTCTTTAGGTGAATAATTAAAGTACTTACTAAGGTAAGGAATCTGCGATTTAAAAATCATTTATTTTCATGCAATTTATAAAAACATTTTCTTTCAAACAGGGAACCCAAGAGAACATTTTCATGCCCATGGAGTAGTTAGTTATTCCTGTTTAAAGTGCAAGTAATATTTTGCAAATAAATTTCAAAAGCTTCAGTTCCCCATAGCTTGTCTTTCTAGAATTTTCCTGAAGACTACAAATTGCTCCATTTCTTTAGGCTCCACTCAGAAAAATACTAGGCATTAGTTTTGTGTGAGGGGAGTACTCCCCACGCTGGCCTTGAAAGCTGAATTAGGCCTGGTAGGCCCAATCAGCCAATTAAGCTGCAAATGGGGGAAAATTAGGCTGAGTGGGGGTACTAATTAGGAGGACGCTCATCTGTGAGGGAAGAAGCAGGGCTTCCATAAAGCCAAGAGGCTGGCAGCAATGTAGGAGGCAGCCTGTAGTATCTCTACCTGAGGAAAGGGAGAAGGAAGCAGGGGAGATAGGGACCCTTGAGAGAGTTTCTCTAGTAGGCCTAAAAGAGAGGAAGGCTGAAGAATGAAAAGCTTGGAGAAGCATGATAGGAAGTAGTCCCGGGGGAGAGTAGTAAAGTTGGTGTAGTCGCAGATCTTACCCCTGCAGAGTAGAAGGTGGGCCTGTGTTCCCCTACCATCCACTGCAGAGTGGTACTGCATGGGGCAATGAATGGAAAGACTGCCTGAGTCATTGTGAGAGTGACATAGTTAGAGCAGTGGACCTGAGGACTGCCTGACGCTGCTTGTGGAGAGACACTTTGAAAGAGTTCTCTGGAAAGGGAATCACAGTGTGACCTGGCCAGAGGGCTGAGTCACGAAGCAGTTACACTGCAGCTCTGTGAGCAAGAGAAGAGCTGCAAAGGTAGAGGAGGAGAAAGGGGGCACTGAACTAGGCAGAGCTGATCCCTAGAATTGCCAGAAGGAGATGTCACCCAGAGGTGCGTAGAGCACCCTGTGACAGATTGATACTGCAGCCTTTGTACAAACTACTGGGACCAGATCCTGGTGCCCACACCAGCTGTTGTGAGCCACCCTAGTAGTGGAAAGTGAGTATGCGCTCTACTTCTAATGTTTTGTATTACATCCTAGAGGCTCCAATCGCAATTGAGGTCCCAATGTGCTAAGCATTGTATTCACACATAATGAAAAGACAGTCACTGTCCCAAAGAGCTTACAGTCTAAGTATATAATCTAAATTGTCCCTTGTGGGGGTAAACATTCAGGCACTTCCCCACTCAACCCGACTCAAAGGAGTTGTGGCCAGGGCATCTTTGTGCCCCAGCAACTGCAGACTGCTGGAATGTCCCTTGAGGTAACTCTACTGGAGACTACATCAGTGCCCAGTGAGTTTCAGGATCAGAAAAGGCAAAATAGTGGCTTAATACCATTCCCTCCCGCCCACCCCCCTTCCCTGTTCTGAGCTAACTGGGTACAGGTTGGATGGAGCAGATCATCTGGGCCATACTCTGTGTAGGGCCTGATTCTGTGAGGTGCTGAGTGGCCCTTCACTCCCACTGGATTCAATAGAGGTGCTTACCTCTTTTTAGCACTGGGTCCTCAGCTGAGGATCCCTGGCGAATGCAACAGGAATACTCATATGTAAGGCATACTTGTGTGAGTAAGGGCTTCAGACTCAAGGCTAAAGAGCATGACAATTAGTGGTGGCTTGGCTGCATGTAGAAGTGCTAGAATATTGACTACTGCAGTGCTGCTAAATTGTGATTTTAAAAAAAATTTATTGTGAGTCTTGCTACGTTTGGTATTTTTCTCAAAGCAATGGCTTTTGAATTCATGTGTTTACATGAGACTCCTAGCTTTCATTTAATAAAAAGCTAAATTACTAACTTTTGTGGTTGCAGAGAAAATCTGGAAAACATGACCTAAGTGCACCTGAAAGGCCCAGAAGCCAAATAAAAAGAGCTGAACACTTGTTTTATAAAATCTGATAATTTTTAACAAATCTCATGATTTTTGAGACCTGACCCTATTTTTCAATGCTGGAGGTTGGCAACATTGCTGCTGATTTTTCTCAGAAAAAATAGCTCTTACTACCTGTTTCTCATTCCTGTTTAGCTGATAGCCGTAGTCAGTATGCGTGGTAGTAGTTTGATCCTGCACTTTTTATTGAAGCAAAATGGGATTGGCATCAGTAGACCTTTTGCCCCAGTAAGGCATGCCTTGCAGAACTGGGCTCATATCTACTTCTTCCCTTTATTTCATATGTTTACACAGTGACAATTGTCTACAGTCACACACTGCAGCTGTGCTAATTAATTTAAACTATTTTTTGTCTCTAACTACTTCCGGCTTCTAAAAGCCTATTCTTACAAATACAAGAATCCCAAAAGGCTGTATAGGGCTTCAAAAACATGCCAGTTTTGCATGAACTTCTGTAGGATCACAGTCAGTGCCTGTATACTTCAGTGTTATGAAATAAGGAATCCCACAATATCTTCAGGGCAGATAAGGGATTACCACAACTTGATGTATAATATTTCTTCCAGGAGTTCTCTCAATACGCTGTTAATTATTCCTGGACTGTGAACTGACTGCTTTATGGGGAAGGGATGAGGATTACATTTTCTCAGTTACAAAAACAAATTTTCAGTAGCGCAAAAAGGTAAATGCACAACCCTTTCACCCCTGGAGAAAATATACATTTCAGGACAATTTTGACACAGTATCAGCAAAGAGCTGTCCCCTCTCATCTAAACATTTGTCTGTGCACCTGTCATATAGGACTAAATATAGACTAATGAGTTCTATTCTCTGCCACCATATGTTGCTTGTTTCAGAGTACAGCAAAGGTGGTTTCTGTACCACTTTCTATTTTAAAAGGTTGTATGCAAATTCCAGCTGTTCATAAACACTCATTTTTATGTGCAAGGAGTTGCTACTTTATATATATTTAATTTCTCTTTGTACCAATTAAAATTTGAAACTCTATGAATCCAATCCTTTGCAGATTACATCGCTTTAATATTCAACTTGTTTCTAAGTATTTTATTACACACTTCAGCATGCAAACAGAAATGGACATGTAGGGCAAAATTCAGAACCCTGGTGGGCCAGGCTAAGTAGTCAATTGGGTTCTGGCCAGATGTATAAGAGAAGAGAGGATCAGAAATCTTCTCCCCAGGCCACACTGAGGTGGAGGTGCTCTGCAGAGACTACACTTTTGCACAGTGCAATCTCACGTATTTGCACTCAGCACTCTGAATGCTCCAGCCCTTGTTTTTTCCCATAAGTCCAGATTCAGGAAAGTACATCAACCCATGATTATTTTTAAGTGTATGGTAAAATCCCAGGTTCATGTTTATTACAGTTAAGTAAGTGCTTATGTACCCTTCCTGAAGAAGGATGCTTTCTTGAATAGGAGCCATAGCAGATGGGAAGGGGGCTTATGAGGCAAATGCCAGTGTGGCCATCTGATAGCCCTGACCCCTATGGTCCATAGTTCATATTATGCATCTCTAATTAGATATATATACCCAGTGACTGGAAATGACCATTACATAAACTTGATCATGTGTAGCTATAAGGATTTTACTGGCATGAGTTTGGGATGACCACATTATTTACAAGTGGTGAAGCAGCAACTTGAGTTATGCAGGTCACCCCAGACAATAAAACATTTCTCTCTCCCCTTCCCTGCATCCTTCCCATACACATGCACCACCATGTTTTGTTTATGCCACATTTTAAACAAATAACTTTTAGAACATTATTTTCAGAGGTTGGGGCTTGATTCTCCATTGCCTTGCACTTTGTGAAGTCATTTACACCTTTGCAATGTGAGTGCAAAGTAGATGAAATATGCTATCATACTCATTTGGCTCCTTTGAAGTCAATTTGTTGAACTCTATGGGCTAACCTATCTCAAACAGGACTACTGTTAATATTCCAAACCCCTGAGCTGCTTTCCAATGTCTGTCATTTCCTTTTTTTGTAAAAAGAACCTGCTTCCTTCTTTTCCCAGGTAAAAAGCAGGGATTCAAAAACTGTGCTTGCTGGGTGATGATATCCATCTGATTTTTTTCCCCCATTTATTATCACCTGCACAGCTATATGCTAAACTGCATGTATTTCACACCACTACCTTACCTAGCTCTACTTGACTTGTCCTCTGACTTCTCCAACTCTCCTGGAACTTATGCCTAATGTTCTGGATCTGAGCAGTTTCTCCGTCCCTCCCCAAATATGGATCAGGTAAAAAGTAAGGATTTAAAATTACTTTAGTACATGATTGGCAATATTTACTACTAGACCAGTTTTAAACATCATAGTTTCATAACCCAGCATAACTAGAAATATCCAGTTTACCCTGTTGGACAGCTGAGATTCCAGGCTGTTCTGTGACCTGGAAAGTGTTGTTATCTAGCCCTGTTGGTCTGTGAGATAGCCCTTAAAATGAAAACAAGCCAATTTATAGAAAAGCTACTTTTTGATCCTTTTCAGGTTTCTCGGTTCCAAGAGTGAGGAACCAGAGTGGTCTAGTGACTTCGGCATAAGACAAGCAGCCAACAGAACTGGATTCTATTCCTGGCTCTGCCACTGACTCTCTGTGTGACCCTGAACAAGCCCCTTTCCCTCTCTGTACCAGTTTTCCCCGCTGTGAAATGAGATAACACTTCTCCTCTGAAAGACAGGAAAAGCACTATGTAGGTACTTTTGTTCTCCCCATCTCATGCTACAAAACCAGTGAAACTGAAGGATGCCAAATTCAAAACTGATAAAAGGAAAATGTTTTTCAAACAGTCCATAATTAGGCTGTGGAACTTATTGCCACAGGAAGTCATTGCAGTCAAGAATTTAGCAGATTAAAAAAGAGGTCAGATTAGGGTGGCCAGGTGTCCGGTTTTTGACCAGAAAGTCCGGTCAAAAAGGGGACCTGACAAAAAGGGGACAGATCTACTGACCGGAAATCAAAATCCAGTTACTGTGAACAGGGGAGTTGGGGAGGCACCAGGTCATCACCTGTGCCAGCCCCTACTAGGCCAGGGCCACCTTCTACCTGCATCAGGCAGCTGCAGCTCCCAGCCCCAGGTCTGCAGGCAAGACCCTCCCAACGGGGAAAAACAGTGAGCGGCAGGGGCTTTGGGGGGAAGAGGTAGGGTAGGGGCAGGGCCTTGGAGGGAAGGTGTGGGGTAGGGGGAAGTGATGGGGTGGGACAGGTTCTGGCACTCCTGCTGAAATATCTGTTTTTTAAATATTACAAAATTGGCAACCCTAAGGGTATGTCTACACTACAAAATTAGGTTGATTTTATAGAAGTCGATTTTTAGAAATCAATTTTATACAGTCGATTGTGTATGTCCCCACTAAGCGCATTAAGTCGGTGGAGTGTGTCCTCAATACTGTGGCTAGCATCGACTTACGGAGCGGTGCACTGTGGGTAGCTATCCCACAGTTCCCGCAGTTTCCGCTGCCCATTGGAATTCTGGGTTAAGCTCCCAATGCCTGATGGGGCAAAAACATTGTTGAGGGTGGTTTTGCATACATGTCGTAAGTCGCCCCTCCCTCCATGAAAGCAATGGCAGACAGTCATTTCGTGCCTTTTTTCCTGGGTTACCCGTGCAGATGCCATACCACGGTAAGCATGGAGTCCGCTCAGCTCACCACTGCTGTTGTGAGCATTGTAAACACCTCGTGCATTATCCTGGAGTATGTGCAGAACCGGGCTAAGAGACACAAGCACGAGGATGATTGTGATGAGGACATGGACACAGCCATTCCTGAAAGCACGGGCTGTGGCAATTGGGACATCATGGTGGCAGTGGGGCTGGTTGATACAGTGGAACGCCGATTCTGGGCCCGGCAAACAAACACAGACTGGTGGGACCACATAGTGTTGCAGGTATGGGATGATTCACAGTGGCTGAGAAACTTTCGCATGCGTAAGGTCACTTTCCTTGAACTTTGTGAGTTGCTTTCCCCCACTGAGAGCTGTCCTGACGGTTGAGAAACGAGTGGTGATAGGCCTGTGGAAGCTTGCAATGCCTGACTGCTACCGGTCAGTCGGGAATCAATTTGGAGTGGGCAAGTCTACTGTGTGGACTGCTGTGATCCAAGTAGCCAGTGAAATCACTGACATTCTGCTACCAAGGGTAGTGACTCTGGAAAATGTGCAGGTCATACTGGATGGCTTTGCTGCAATGGGGTTCCCTAACTGTGTGGTGGGGCGATAGATGGAACACATATCCCTATCTTGGCACCGGACCATCTTGCCAACCCGTACGTAAACCGCAAGGGGTACTTCTTAATGGTGCTGCAAGCACTGGTGGATCACAAGGGATGTTTCACCAACATCAACGTGGGATGGCCGCGAAAGGTCCATGATGCTCGCATCTTTAGGAACTCAGGGCTGTCCGAGCAGTTGCAAGAAGGGACTTACTTCCCAGACCAGAAAATTACCGTCGGGGCTGTTGAAATGCCAATAGTTATCCTTGGGGACCCAGCCTACCCCTTGCTCCCATGGCTCATGAAGCCATACACAGGCAGCCTGGACAGTAGTAAGGAGCAGTTCAACTATAGGCTGAGCAAGTGCAGAATGGTGGTAGAATGTGCCTTTGGACATTTAAAAGCTCGCTGGTGCTGTTTGCTGACTAGGTTCGACCTCAGCGCAACCAACATTCCCATTGTTATTGCTGCTTGCTGTGTGCTCCATAATATCTGTGAGAATAACGGGGAGACGTTATGGTGGGGTGGGAGGTTGAGGAAAATCGCCTGGCGGACGATTTTGAGCAGCCAGACACCAGGACGATTAGAAGATCACAGCTAGGCGTGCTGCACATCAGAGAGGCTTTGAAAACCAGTTTCATGACTGGCCAGGCTATGGTATGACAGCTGTGTGTGTTTCTCCTTGCTGCAAACCTGCTCCCTTTGTTGATTTTAATTCCCTGTAAGCCAACCACCCTCCTCCCTTCGATCACAGCTGGCAGAGGAAATAAAGTAACTATTGTTTTGAAACCATGCATTCTTTCTTTATTAATTAAAAAAAAAAGTGAGATAATTGACAAGTTAGCCCGGGTGGGGTGAGGTGTAGGAGGAGGGAAGGGCAAGGCCACATTGCTTATTGTAGCCACACTACAAATCAAAACTGTTTGAATGACAGCCATCTGTTGCTTGGGCCATCCTCTGGAGTGGAGTGGCTGGGTGCCCAGAGCCTCTCCCCCCGCCCGCATTCTTGGGCGTCTGGATGAGGAGGATATGGAACTTGGGGAGGAGGGCAGGTGGTTATACAATGGATGCAGTGGGGGTCTGTGCTCTTGTTGGCTTTCCTGCAGCTCCAACAGATGCTTCATCATGTCCGTTTGCTCCCCCATTAGCCTCAGCATCACCTCCTGCCTCTGCTCTTTGCGCTCACTTAATGCTTTCCTGGCCTCTGCCACTGAATGCCTCTATGCATTAAGCTGTGCCCTATCAGTGCAGGAGGACTGCATGAGCTTGGAAAACATGTCATTGCGAGTGCATTTTTTTTGCCTTCTAATCTGCGATAAGCTCAAGGACGGAGATGATAGGGGGAGCATAGAAACATTTGCACCTGGGGGGAGATAAAAAGGGAAAGTAAAATTTAAGGTGATACATTTCTGAGAACAAAAGGGAGACTCTTTCACAGTGAATCAAGCAATTCACAGCACGTGCTTTAGGTACAAGGTCGCATTTTGCCTTTTATATTGAGCACCTGCCGGTATGGTGACACATCACACACGGCTGGGCAACAGAACTTGGTTTCCAGGCAGCCATGGTAAGCCTTTTGGTACACAGGGTTGGCTTCTTCCGCCTTCATAACATGTGGGAATGGTTTCAAACTGCAGTGCCATCCTTTCCCATAGCAAGCAATGCCAGTTGGGTTTCACATTGAAAAGGAGGGGCTGCGGTTTTCGGGAGGATGTGCAACACACACCTCCCCCCACCCACTGCATGGCTATTCTCTGGGATGCTCCCTTCACCCCTCCCCCCACCACGTGGCTATTCTCTGGGATGATCCCTTTTAGCCAAGCGCAAACAACCTAGCACGAACGGGGTCCTTTTACCGTTCACTTACAAAAATTCCCCTATTTCAACCAGGTAACCATGAATGATATCACTCTCCTGAGGCTAACACAGAAAGATAAAGACCGAATGTTGCTTGAATGCAACCAAAACCCAGGACCATTCGCTGCCATGCTTTGTGCTGCAGTGATTCCAGACTACTTGCTAATGGCTTGGCGTGGCAAAGTGTTCTACCGTGGAGGATGAAATAAGGCAGCCCTCCCCAGAAACCTTCTGCAAAGGCTTTCAGAGTACTTCTAGAGAGCTTCATGGAGATGTCCCTGGAGGATTCCCACTCCATCCCCAGACACATTAACAGACTTTTCCAGTAGCTATACTGACCGCGAATGCATCCCAATTCTTCAGGGCAAATCAAACATTAAACACTATTGCTTTTAAACCCTGTACTGTAGTTACAAATGTGCACTCACCAGAGGTGCCTTCTCTGGCTTCAGGGTCGGGGATCCCGCCTTGGGAGGGTATTGGCTCCAGGGTGATGAAAAGGTCCTGGTGGCCAGGGAGAACGGATTCACCACTTGCCTGCTGCACATTCACCTCCTTCTCTTCCTCATCCACAAAATCCTCCTCCCTGTTGCGTGAGACTCCCCCTTTGCAGGTGTCCACGGACAGTGGTGGGGTAGTGGTAGGGTCCCACCCTAGAATGCCATGCAGCTGATCATAGAAGTGGCATATACAGGGCTCTGACCCGGAGCGACCGTTTGCCTCCTTTGTCTTTTGGTAGGCTTGCCTGAGCTCCTTAACTTTCACGTGGCACTGCTGTGTGTCCCTGTTGTAGCCTCTCTCCACCATCCCGTGTGCGATTTTGGCATATATATTAGCATTTCTTCTTTTTGATCGGAGTTCGGCCTGCACAGATTCTTCTCCCCATACAGCAATCAGATCCAGTGTCTCCCTTTCAGTCCATGCTGGAGCTCGTTTGCAATTCTGGGGGGACTGCAGGGTCACCTGTGCTGCTGAGCTCACCGTGCTAACCAAACAGGAAATGAAATTCAAAATTTCCCAGGGCTTTTACTGTGTACCTGGCTAGTGCATCGGAGTTCAAAGTGCTGTCCAGAGTGGTCACATTGTAGCACTCTGGGATAGTTCCCGGAGGCCAATACCATCGAATTGCATCTGCACTACCCCAAATTTGACACAGCAAGGTCAATTTTAGCGCCATTTCCCTCACCGGGGAGGACAGAAGTCGATTTTAAGAGCTCTTTAGGTTGACAGAACAGGGTTGGTTGTGTAGACGCATTCATTTTAAAATTGACCTAAAACGGCTAAATTCGACCTAACCCCGTAGTGTAGACCAGGGCTAAGTCAGATATTTATAGGAATAATAAAACCTTCCAGACTTAACAGTTTATGCAAAAAAAAAAAATCTTAATTCAGGTTTTAAGCCAACCTCTAACTCCTAGAGTTTAGGATGACACTTTCCTGTGGGACAAATGATTCCATATCTTCCTAGTGTGGGGTTTATTGCACCTTTCTTTGAAGCAACTGGTGCTGGCAACTGTTAGAGACAGGATACTACACTAGATTGATGATGGCCTGATCTGACCATGACCTGATCCAGTATGGCCATTTCCAGGTTTCTAGGTCAGTAATTTATTATTTAATTATTATACTCAATAACTAAAGTAACCTATCTTCCAGGCAGGAAAAATGAAAATGAGCATAAAAATTTATAAAACTCTAAAATACTTAAACTTCTCTAAAATGTGGTGAAGCAACATATATGATGATGTGTGGTGTGTTGTAACTCATTTTGGATAACTAGGAGAGCCAGAACTGTTGCTTCTTGAAGGTTTGGAAATTGCATGGCACATTGTAGGGGTTAACATAAACAACTGTTGTTAATAACTCATAAGTAATGCAGACATCCAAACTCATCCCAATAAAACCTCCATGCATGTGTCATGTCTCATCTTTATCATTTGACAGCAGCTTGTCTCATGGTTGCAGAAATAAAGGAGATTATTCCAATGATCTCATAACCACATATGCAGTATACATGTTGGATTTTTTCCGTAGTGGTAAAAATACATTTAAATCAACACTTCTGGGCATAACACAACAAATATTTCCCACAGCAATCAGAAGTATCTTAGTGACCTTTTAAGCCCTCATTCACTGTCCCAATTCAGATTGCTTCTTCAGAACTGCTTCTCTTTTCCTGTACTAGAAAAAGCACTCTTCTACCACCAACTCCTTGAAAATAGCTACCTTTAATCCTTCTTAGAAATAAAAAAAAAATAACTTTTCAGTCGCTATAAAGGCCACCACTCGAAACTCTGCCATCAACTCTGACAACAGTGAACTCTCATCTAATAAAGATCACTTCTACACTGGTTCCCTAGGTAACCAAGACATAGGCTCAGAAATGGATGGCAAAAATTGAAGGGAAAACACTGAGGAGGCTAGTCTACTTTCTGTGTTTTAAAATATGTTGTGAACAATGGATGGCTCAGGAAATTATTTAATGTGGATAGAAATCTGTTTATCTGTGTGTCAGTACTTTGAATCTAGAACACATCAGTAGTGACTGAAAACTGTGACTAATGATTGGCCTATGTGAAACATGTAGGGTGACCAGATGTCCCAATTTGATATTCAGGGCTTTGTCTTATACAGGCATCTATTACCTCCCACCCCATCCTGATATTTTCACACTTGCTATCTGGTCACCCTAGAAGCATGTGATTGTCCTCAAGTTTGAAGTGGTCAAGTACCCAAATCACAAACATTGCCATAATTATTGGCAATAATTTCCATATATGTTGGCAGTTTCAGACAGGGCAAGGGCAGAATGGGCATGGAGTCTGAGCAGGTTTGAGGCCCATTGGCAATGTTATATTGAGAAGTAGCACAAACACAGAACCATAACAATTTACCAGCCTTGTAATTCCCACTGCCAAAGAGAAGAGAAAAATAGCTTGTGCAGGTGAAAAAGAGGGGAAAAAAACAAACTCTGAAGTGCTCAGGAATTAGAGTTAGTTTCTTTTGGCCTTTTGACAGAGTGATGAGGTTTCATTGGAAGCTGCAGATGCTCAGCACCTCTGAAAACAGACCATGTGTTTAGACGCCTGATTATGAATTAGGTGCCCAACTTTAGCTACTGGAGTTCAAAAAATCTGGCCACAGTGACTATTTTATATAACCAAAATTTATTAAATCCCAAATGGTCCTTCATGCTGCTATTTTGGCACTGTGGAGTTTTTTCACTGCAAACCATCAGACTCCCCAAGTGTTAGGGTTTCATTTTTTTGCTGCTTCCCCACATAACCATGCCAGTTCCCTTTGAAGGATCAGGAATACAATGAGAGTGATGGAAGCCTACTGGGGTCTGTTGGGTTGGGGAAATTGAGGACATATGGGATGAGAATAGGGAAGGTTAAAAGTTCAAAAGATTTAGTTGAACATCTCAACTTTCCAGATCTTATCCAAATTAAAGTTTTCTGATGTTTCCTCCATTGCCAGTTGACATGGGGATTGAGAGCCACAAAAATTGGTAACATATTTCCATTCACTTCCAAAGAGACATGTGAAGTCAGTTGGATTCGATGGCAATGGGAAAACAACACAACTTCTTGTGAATAATGTCATTAGTATACAAGAAGGATAATACATGGATATATTTCACTATGCTGCATATTTGTAACAGAAGTGATTATTCAATACTGTAATAGGAAATGAAGGGAGATGGGTATGTAAAAGAATCAATAAATAAAATTAGGACTTTTGCTTTTTGGCTTAAAAAATATCATTAACCCAAAAACTAATCTGCAAAGGTTTTTCCAAAGTCCAGTATCTTTTCATCTGGAAAAATACCAAAGATCTCTACCACTACTATCTGCCCAAGTTTTTCCAGGGTTGTGGCTAATTTGTACTTATTGCCTCTCATCTCTCTATATATGGCAGATATATATAATATAAATGGCAGATTGAGTTAAGAGGCTAGTTCCTTAGAAATCAAGGCAAATAAGAGAGTTGCAGATTCCTGAGACCTGTCACTTAGCAAGCAACTACTTGCATTAGATCACGGAACATTATCACCAGGGAAATATGTCCTTATAAATTGCTTAATAAATAAATTACCAAATATATGTAGTAATGGCACCTACACCAGTGTCCTTTATAATTTTGTAGAGGATTATGCTTGTTTCCTCTTCAATGAAAGTATTCACCTTTTAGAAAGTTATTAGTCTGGGGAAATAATATATATTCCCAAAACATCATTCTTCTCCAACCTATTAGAACTCTTTGACGGAGCCAGCAAAATAATGGCTAAATAAAATCTAATGTATTTGTGCTTTTTAAAAGTCTTTGATAAAATCCCCCACAAAAAGCCGTCAATGAAACTAAACAGTCACCGTGAGAAGTAAAGTTTTTATATTTTAGACACTGGTTAAGAGATGAAAAATAAAGGATGAAAATTGTCCATTTATTTTTATTATGGAAGGAAGCTAATATAGGGTTACCCCAAGGATGTGCAGAAGGATGAGTGTTATTAAATATATTTATTAACAATCTGGAAGTGGGGTGAACTGGGAGGCACAATGTAGTGCATGTTGAAAGAAAAAACTGAACTACACATACACATGGATGAGTTCTGCTTTAACTGAAACCACTCAAGAAAGAGACTAAAGTACAGCAACAGTCAGTAAAGCAAACATAAAAAGAAAAGGAGTACTTGTGGCACCTTAGAGACTAACATAAAGCAAACATGTTAGACAAAACTAAAGATGTTGGTATCTTAGGCTGTATGTAGAGCTGGTTGGAAAATGGTGGGTTTTTTCTATGAATATTTTCAAATGAAGAGAACCTTTTCTTGTCATTTAAAAATGTTCACTGAAATTCTTTTGACAAAACGAAAACTAAAAATTGTTAGATTTTCATTTTCCCATCCCTTCTCTCAGTTTTTCCCATTTCCCTTGCCTTTTTAAAAGATGAAAAACTGAATGATTTTTTGGCTTTTTTAAAAACTGAAAACCAAAAAAAATCTGATTTTCAGTTTTTTGTTTAAAATTTCAAACAAAACAAATTTTCCATGAAAAATCTTTTTTGTTGTAAAAATGTTTTGGTGAAAAATTTCAGCCAGCACTAATTTTATGTACATGTTCTGATACCTCAGGGGTGAGTATAAGAAAGATAGCAAGAATATGGAGGTAGTGGTAGTGACTTAATAGTTAGATCTTCATTTAAACTTAAACTACTTTAATGATTGAATGTATTCTCTAAATTTGGTACCATAACTCTTCAGAGAACACCTGATTTTTTAATGTAACTTTTAAAGACAAAAATTAACTTTTGTAGAGGAAATATTTTATTTTGCAGGGAATTTCTCCTGGAAAATCCTTAACACTCACATGGAGAAAATATAAAGGAAGAAGTTAACTCTATTGCTCCCGTAGTTTTAAGATTCCTTTGAAAACCATATTTCTTGTAATTCAGGGATTGGAGGCAAGGTTTGCTGTGTTTGACTCTAATATAGTTTCACATTCTAATGGGTTTGTTCAGGGAGAAAACAGAGCAGAAGTCATTAAAAACCATTTTGAAAATTTACAGAAAGAAATAATGAACTGGAATCTCAACAACTTAACATAAAACCCTGATGTCTGTACTAAGATTAAAAAATAACATTCCTTTACACAATGGAACATTGAGATATCTCAAAATTATATTAAATCAACCAATAATAAGATAATGGGACTTCCTGAGGCATCTGGAAAGGAAGAAATGTTATCTGCTTTTCTAATTCTACAGTTATTCAGGACACCAAATAAAACATCAGTAATACCAGTTGGCCTGATCTTGCAAATACACACAAGTAACTTTACCCACATTTACTAATACCACTGAAATTGATAGGACAGCTCAATGTGAGTACAGTTATTCACGTGCGTAAGTGTTTGCAGGATAGCAGCCTACATTTGTCAGATCAAATTATTTCTATTGCTATTGAAGTTTTAAAAACTCAGCTCTAGATAGGGAAAAATATATAACAAATAAGAAAGGAATGGTAGTAGACAACGATTGCAGATCTTTCCCAGTCTTTCAAAAGGCACAGAATACAAAATGGAAATTATTTATTTAGAACCGAGTTCATTGCTTAATAGTTTTCTGTATAAGTTTTGTATTCACAAAGCTATTCCCTTCTAAGGACAACTTAAAAAAAAAAAGCTTATTTTTTTATGACAGTATGAGGGAGTTTCTGTTCTCTCAAATGAGTAGTAAAAAAGAACAGACTAGGGCCTTTTCACAGACTAAAATCTCAAATATTTGTTTACTCGTGAATAATTTTTTATTTTTCATGTTGCACCTGCTATAAATATGTGACTGGATCATGCTATTTTTATAAACAACAGGAAACATTTATGTATTCTGATGTTACTTGAATAGTCAATGAAAATTACTAGCAATATGTATTATAACTTTTATTATAAAGTTTCATTTTCTACTATATGCATCTGATAAAACATTTAGTGCAAAATTCTGTAGTTCTTCACTGAAAGGAATTATGAACTTCAAAGGTCAGCTATTTATATCTTTTTTCCTAATACTGTTGTGACTGAGAATAGCTTCATAATGAGCACAATCCTTGTCTGTCAGGATTTTCTTTTCATGGGTATCACAAATTGGTAATTTCTTACCTATTAATTTGGTTTCTATAAGTCTCCCTCTGACAGATGCTATACAATAAACCCTCCTACCAAATAGAAAAAGGAAAAAATAGCTTTTGTGGCAAAGTTTGGTGCCTTGACTTCCCCATAAAAGGGTCTACCTGGCATTATTTAAAAATCTATTAAGACTATGTTAAATAGTTCAGGAGAAAAAATGAGAACAGCCTCAATCAATATAAGAACATAAGAATGGCCATACTGGATCAGACCAAAGGTCCATCCAGCCCAGTATCCTGTCCACCGACAGTGGCCAACGCCAGGTGCCCCAGAGGGAGTGAACCTAACAGATAATGATCTAGTGATCTCTCTCCTGCCATCCATCTCCACCCTCTGACAAACAGAGGCTAGGGACACCATTCCTTACCCATCCTGGCTAATAGCCATTAACGGACTTAACCTCCATGAATTTATCCAGTTATAAACCCTGTGTCAAGGTTCCTCCCCCACTCTGAACTCTAGGGTACAGATGTGGGGACCTGCATGAAAACCTCCTAAGCTTACTTTTACCAGCTTAGGTTAAAACTTCCCCAAGGTACAAATTAATTTTATCCTTTGTCCTTGGAATATCCACTGCCACCACCAAACTCTAACTGGGTTTACTGGGAAACGCAGTTTGGACATGTCTTTCCCCCCAAAATCCTCCCAATCCTTGCACCCCACATCCTGGGAAAGGTTTGGTAAAAATCCTCACCAATTTGCATAGGTGACCACAGACCCAAACCCTTGGATCTGAGAACAATGAAAAAGCATTCAGTTTTCTTACAAGAAGACTTTTAATAGAAATAGAAGTAGATAGAAGTAAAGGAATCTCCCCTGTAAAATCAGGATGGTAGATACCTTATAGGGTAATTAGATTCAAAACATAGAGAATCCCTCTAGGCAAAACCTTAAGTTACAAAAAAGACACACAGACAGAAATAGTCATTCTATTCAGCACAATTCTTTTCTCAGCCATTTAAAGAAATAATAATCTAATGCATACCTATCTAGATTACTTACTAAAAGTTCTAAGACTCCATTCCTGTTCTATCCCCGGCAAAAGCAGCATACCAACAGACACAGACCCTTTGTTTCTCTCCCTCCTCCCAGCTTTTGAAAGTATCTTGTCTCCTCATTGGTCATTTTGGTCAGGTGCCAGCGAGGTTACCTTTAGCTTCTTAACCCTTTACAGGTGAGAGGATTTTTCCTCTGGCCAGGAGGGATTTTAAAGGGGTTTACCCTTCCCTTTATATTTATGACACCCTGTTAAAGTCCTAGCCTTCACAACCTCCTCAGGCAAGGAGTTCCACAGGTTGACTGTGCGCTGAGTGAAGAAGAACTTCCTTTTCGTTTTAAACCTGCTACCCATTAATTTCATTTGGTGGCCCCTAGTTCTTATATTATGGGAACAAGTAAATAACTTTTCCTTATTCACTTTCTCCACACCACTCATGATTTTATAAACCTCTATCATATCCCCCCCTTAGTCTCCTCTGTTGCAAGATGAAAAGTCCTAGCCTCTTTTATCTCTCCTCATATTGGACCCGTTCCAAACCCCTAATCATTTTAGTTGCCCCTTTTCTGAACCTTTTCTAATGCCAGTATACCTTTTTTGAGATGAGGGGACCACATCTGTATGCAGTATTCAAGATGTGGGCGCACCATGGATTTATATAAGGGCTATAAGATATTCTCTGTTTTATTCTCTATCCCTTATTTAATGATTCCTAACATCCCGTTTGCTTTTTTGACTGCTGCTGCACACTGAATGGACGTCTTTAGAGAACTATCCACGATGACTCCAAGATCTTTCTCCTGATTAGTGTTGCTAAATTAGCCCCCATCATATTGTATGTATAGTTGGGGTTATTTTTTCCAATGTGCATTACTTTACATTTATCCACATTACATTTAATTTGCCATTTTGTTGCCCAATCACTTAGTTTTCTGAGATCTTTTTGAAGTTCTTCACAGTCTGTTTTGGTCTTAACTATCTTGAGCAGTTTAGTATCATCTGCAAACTTTGCCACCTCACTGTTTACCCCTTTCTCCAGATCATTTATGAATAAACTGAATAGGATTGGTCCTAGGACTGACCCTTGGGGAACACCACTAGTTACCCCTCTCCATTCTGAAAATTTACCTTTTATTCCTACCCTTTGTTCCCTGTGTTTTAACCAGTTCTCAATCCATGAAAGGATCTTCCCTCTTATCCCATGACAACTTAATTTACATAAGAGCCTTTGGTGAGGGACCTTATCCAAGGCTTTCTGGAAATCTAAGTACACTATGTGCATTGGATCCCCCTTGTCCACATGTTTGTTGACCCCTCTCAAAGAACTCTAATAGATTCGTAAGAAACCACGTTGACTTTTAAACAACAATTTATGTTCTTCTATGTGTCTGACAATTTTATTCTTTACTATTGTTTCAACTAATTTGCCCGCTACTGATGTTAGACTTACCGATCTGTAATTGCCAGGATCACCTCTAGAGCCCTTCTTAAATATTGGCGTTACATTAGCTATCTTCCAGTCACGGGGTACAGTAGCTGATTTAAAGGACAGGTTACAAACTATAGTTAATAGTTCCGCAATTTCACATTTGAGTTCCTTCAGAACTCTTGGGTGAATGCCATCTGGTCCCGGTGACTAGTTACTGTTAAGTTTCTCAATTAATTCCAAAACCTCCTCTAGTGACACTTCAATCTGTGACAATTCCTCAGATTTGTCACCTACAAAAGACAGCTCAGGTTTGGGAATCTCCCTAACATCCTCAACCATGAAGACTGAAGCAAGGACTTCACTGAGTTTCTCTGCGATGACTTTATCATCTTTAAGTGCTCCTTTTGTATCTCAATCGTCCAGGGGCCCCACTGGTTGTTTAGCAGGCTTCCTGCTTCTGATGTATTTTAAAAAACATTTTGTTATTATCTTTTGAGTTTTTGGCTAGCTGTTCTTCAAACTCCTTTTTGGCTTTTCTTATTACATTTTTACATTTAATTTGGCAGTGTTTATGCTCCTTTCTATTTACCTCACTAGGATTTGACTTCCATTTTTTAAAAGATGCTTTTTTATCTTTCACTGCTTCTTTTACATGGTTGTCAAGCCACAGTGGCTCTTCTTTAGTTCTTTTACTGTGTTTTTTAATTTGGGGTATACATTTAAGTTGAGCCTCTATTATGGTGTCTTTGAAAAGTGTCCACACAGCTTGCAGGGATTTCACTCTAGTCACTGTACCTTTTAATTTCTGTTTAACTAACCTCCTCATTTTTGCATAGTTCCCCTTTCTGAAATTAATGCCACAGTGTTGGGCTGTTGAGGTGTTCTTCCTACCACAGGAATGTTAAAGTTATTACATTATGGTCACTTTTTCCAAGCGGTCCTGTTATAGTTACTTCTTGGACCAGATCCTGCGCTCCACTCAGGACTAAATCGAGAGTTGCCTCTCCCCTTGTGGGTTCCTTTACCAGCTGCTCCAAGAAGGGAGGGATGTCTCTGTACTAACATAGAAGAACTCAAAGAACAGGTAAGATTGCCATTTTATTTTGGTTTTTTTACACCTGCCCAGCCAGTAGCCCTTTCCAACACCTGAACAGAGACAAACTGAGTACTGAGTGGGGAAAAACTGATTGGGCTAAAGAAAGCAAGACCTGTCTTCCAAAAAGATCCTCCTCAGAGGTTACTACATGAAGGAAATAGCAAACAGGTTTAACTGCTACTTTTCTACAGGTAGGACTCCCTCTACAAAACAGCTTGTAGCTTTCCATTGCTCTTGACTAAGATTGCCACCAGAAAGGCAGTTTTAAGAGTAAGGAATCTGAGACCTTCCTCCAGGGTTGGAAAGGAACATTAGTGAAGGTATTTATAATCAGACTGAAGTCCCACATGGCTAAAAATGGCAGAATCAGAGACTCAGTTTTAGTTTTTACTTGCTCTAAAAAGTCTGACTGCTTCTGTGTGTGAATCCCAAGAGCAACCCTCCCCCTTGTTTCTTATAACTCCAGTATCTGCTGCTTAGACCCTCCAGGCCTGGTCCTGCTCATATTCAAGGCAATTAGAATATTGTCATTTACTTAAATGGGAGCAGGATTCAGCTGTCAGGAAGCCAGCATGCAGACCTTTGTCCAGACAGTCCCGAAGGCAAGAAAGTTAGGATTTAACCATTTTTTTCTGCCTGCACCAGATTTGATGTTACACAGAAGAGGTAGATGGCTTTTTGTACATGCTGTAGTATGCCACATACTGGCACACAGCTGGACGAGAAAGCTTGCTCAAAAGGCATGACAAGAGAAATTGGTGACTAGGGTCTTTGTGATGAACTGGATGCTGGGTCATAAGGTCCTGCTAGAGGAGAAAATGGAGAGGACAATCTTCGGACTGATCCAGTACTTCTAGGAATTAGGGCCTATACCACAGTCCAAGGCAATTCTGGACCCTCACTTTGATATCTCCTGTAGGATGCTGTCTATCAGACACAGAAAAGGAACATACAAGGAAGATTATGCTAGGTCAGACCCTCATGGGTGAGAGAATGGGTGTATTGAACCATTTTTGAGGACTAACAGAAACCAGAACCTGAAGAAGGCCTTCCACCCAAACAGATTTCAGAACCTGGAGGAAAATGTCTCCCTTTGAAACAGGAAGGTTGAAGCTATCTGAAGAGTCCCCTAGTTACAACAAATCAAGAGGAATGATGACTGTTGAAGTTACCATTTCCCTGACTGGATACAGCCACCTGGCCTCTCTAATCTAGAATTCAGAAAGCCAGCAATACAAAGTCTTAGATACTATGATGGATCCTACAGAAAACCTTAAGATAAAGATAACAGATTGCTGTCTAGTGTAGCCTTGCCTATTTCAAATGATGGTGATTCCTCAACTACCTTTGGCAGCTGGTTCCACTGCCTGACTATTTAACCTACCCAGCTGCAGAATAAGCTCATTAATTAATGGGAATAATTGGCTTCTTTCATTTTTGATAAATCCTTTTTTGGTTTTATACATAGTCTAATCATACTTTTTCCTCAAGGCTGAACATGGCCAGTTGATTCCCATTGTGCTTGCAGGACCAGCACCTGGGTTTAAATACGATGATTGAAATCCTCTCATTGACTTCAATGGGGCCAGGATGTCACCCTTCCTCTTTTTGACATAATAGTTGTGCAAAAAGGTCCAAAAAAATTAGAAATATAGGTCCCTGTTGTCATATAGGCAAATAACCTACATCGGGAAGTTGAAACTCCATAAATTTCCTGTGGATTCTCCAGCTGGAAGGGTCAGGGTGGTTTGCAATGCCTTCTGTCGCATCATTTAATAAGATCCAGATTCCACCATACAGATCTTGCTGGAACCACATTGCCAGGGAATTTCTTAGCTTCCTCAGAGCCCTCCTGATAGATAGAGCCCTGCATGAATACAAAAATGTGGATCTGCATGTGCCAGGATCAATCTGTGATCCGCTAGCTATCTTTTACCTGTACCCACACCTGCACCCGCAGCAGCAAGTCATCTCACAAGGGCTAGCGATGGGGAGGGGCGGAAGGGAGCGAGTGTGGTGGTGGGGTCTTGCCAGGAAGAGGCAATGTGAGGGTGGGGACTGGGAGTAATAAGCAGCACGGGGTCTCAAGGAGAAGGAGCGGCATGGAGGTGGGGAAGTGGCGTCGCATCGCAGGCTGCTCCCGGGGGCTCACAAGCAATGGCATACGGCAGTGACAGTGCATGTTCCATCAGAGTGGGGCAGAGGGGTGTGGTGCCAGGGCCTGGCTTACTCCAATCCCTGTGGCCAGGGACAGGCCCTGCTGCCCAGGAGCTGGCAGGCCAGGCCCAGGACTGGGAGCGTGGCCAGTGCTGCTGGGCCGGGCCATGGTAGGGATGCTGGCGCTGCCTGAGGGGCCTGAGCTGCTGGACAGGAAGTGGCGTGGCAAGCAAGTGCTGGACAGCCCCGACTCCGACCTGCCACCTGCCCCAGCCACTGGCTGCTTCCTGCCGGCCCTGAGCATGCTGCGCCCCCTGGGCCGCCCAAGCTGGATGCCGCAAGCCAGGCGCCACTGGTGAGTAGAGCCCTGCGCGGTTGTATTTGCATCTGATCCACTATCTGCAAAAATGGTCCACAGATATGAAGCGGATATCCACAGATTTGCAGGGCTCTACTGATAGACAGGTTTGCGGATGTGTGGATAATTTGGCAGAGGTTCTTTCACTATTCAGGTGAGTCGGGGCTTCAGGACTGCATTCACGGTATGATATGGTAATACAAATAAATAATTATAATAATATTAATAATAATGAAACATCACATTGTATAGGGTTTGCTAGAGCCTAAGGCTCAAGTGGCAGCTTCAGCTGAAAATTTCCTGGCTTTTGTTAGTCTGTCAGGTCATTTTATTTTAATATACATTTTATATTAAAATTAATTATACTATATATTGGAATCTGTGGTTATAATTTGTATTTTCGCCTTTATGTGTCACTCACTCATTAGTTTCCTAAATAACAGGGAACACACTTAGTCAGTTGGCATTTTCCAGTGTTTTAATTGCCTGCTGTGATATAATTATTGTGACATTTTGGGATGTTTTTAACATCCTGAATTAAATATTCTGACATCCCACAGAGCACTTCATGAAAACAGTCAAACTGTATTCAAGTCATTAGGAGTCTACAGCTGTCCTTTAATATTATTTTTGACACAAAAAACACAGATGAAATTAAAGTATTTAACAACTTACATCTTAGTTCCAATTTTCATCTTTAAATTACCCAGAGTTATTAGAAGCAAAATATTATATTTATCTGCATAGGTTTTAATATTTTAATAGTTTGCATTTTATTATTATTTTGTTATTTTTAAGCAACTACCACACAATACTATTCAATACATTCTACCTAGAAATCCAAAAAGTCAGAGCAGTTTCATACTAAAATATAATGCACATATTTTAAGATATTTATTAAAAATAATTTATCCCCATCCTTCAATGCCAGTGACTCTGAAGTAAGAATAAACATATATTTGTATTATTTAAAAATAGTCATACTTGCTACCGAAAATAATTTATAACGTTTAATCAAGATTCTTAGAGTGGTAGATTAAAATTCAATCCTGCAAACACTTATTATCATCTGCCATAGTTTGCATTACCATGAATCTGAACCATGCCAAGTACCATTTGCAGAACTGGGTCCTAAGATACTTCAGAGGGAGTAGGACTGGACACAATGAATTTAGAAGGTGAAGATCTAGATTAATTGATCTGCTCCAGTCCCATTGCACAAATGGATGGAAATCTCCTGTAATTTCCCAAATGGGTCTACCCCTGGTGTGAGGGAGTCCCAGTAAACATAGAGCCAACAGAACCAGCTCCTACACCCCAGTCTCCACAGCCCTTAGCACAGGGGAAGGGTATTAGAGGTAGGGAGAGACAGTCATGGTGAGTATGCTCTGACAATCCCCAACTGATATATGGTCTTTAAGGAACCACATGGCCAGATGGTCCTGGGCTGCGCTAAACTGCACTGTAGCCAGAGTAGAGAACGAGGGAGCCATGACTACCTGATAGCTTCCTTCTCATCTGAGCCCAGTGTAAGCTGGAGATGGAAAAGAATCTGGCGCCAAGTCTCAGGCTATATATGTTTATTTAAAATCACCTTTAAGGAAGATTCTGTGTTTTAAAAATAAGAGTTTGGTTTATACTTATTATAGATACACTAACAATGGGCTTACAAGAAAATTTGGAAGTCTATGGGCTTGTCTACACTCACCGGGGGATACACGAGTGGCGATCGACTGCAGATTGCTCTCGTCAACTCCTGTACTCCACCGGATCGAGAAGAGTAGGGGGAGTCAACAGGAGAGCATCTCCCGTCGACATCGCGTACTGTGGACCCCACGGTAAGTAGGTCTAAGCTACTTCGATTTGAGTTACGCTATTCACATAACTCAAATTGCATAGCTTAGATCGAATTTCCCTGTCCTTGTAGACAAGGCCTATTATGTATCCCACCCTTCTAGGGTGCCCAGTTAAATCTCAATAGCGTCCTATCATAAGAAGATTTGGCCAATTAGAAATAAATTGTGATAAAACTATGAAATAATAGTGAGCTTATATTTTTATTTTACAGGCAGTTTAATGCTAAAGTCACAGTTCTGCAATTCTTACATTGTATAATTCAAACTCATGTGAGTAACCCCTTTGGTTTCAATGGAACTATTCATTGAGTAAGATGCACTCAGGATATATCTACCTTAAAATGCTACAGTGACACAGCTGCCCCGTCTGCCAATGTGAGGGGTTCTCCCGTCAATGTAGGTAATCCATCTCCCCGAGAGGTGGTAGCTAGGTCAATGGAAGAATTCTTCGGTTGACCTAGAGCTGTCTACATGGGACTTTAGGTCAACTTAACTACGCCGCTCAGGGGCGTGGATTTTTTACACTCCTAAGCAACACCTAATCCACTTATTTCTAATGCATTGCATGCAATTACTGGTGGGTTATCCATGGCTTATAGGTGATAACTGATATGTGTGAGCAAGGGTGGCAGAATCAGGACTTTAGGTTTGAATCAGAAGTATTGCTATTTATTTGCCTTGACACCAGAAATGAGGTAGAAATGGTGTGCAACTTTACACTATATTGATACCTTTTTGATAGTGAGCACATAAAGTAAAAAAAATTAAATTACTACCCCTTATAAAAAGTAATCTTCTAAATCATATCAGTTATCACCTATAAGCCATGGATAACCCAACAGTAATGCATGCAATGCGTTAGAAATAACTGTATATCATAGCTTCAGTTAGGATCTGGAAACAGAGGGATGAGAGTTATGGCTAGACAGCTCAGTAATAGACAAATTTACAACAAGAGTGTTATTTTTATGTATACTAGCAATGTCTACATCTTCTATGAGTTATAATATCACAAATAAAACAAATATGTATTATATGTCTCTGTTACTAACCTAATGATTCATATTGACTTGAGCATGCTCTATTATACTGACTATAATGAAATACATTGAAATAATTGCAGTGTTATGAGCAAACCAGCAATTAACTGGTTACGGTTTAAAGCTGACACTCCATCCGTAAGTCAAATCTCTGTGCAGGCTTAGGATGGGGATGGAAACAAGCCACAGCCTGAAAGGTGAATTTGGAAGGGGCGGGGAGGAGGAGCTTTTGTAAATGAAATGTTTAAAGTGCAAGATGCCAAATAAATATTGGGGCAAATTCTGCTGCTGTTGAAGTTATTGAAGGCAAAAGTTCCAATGACTTAAATGAAACCAAGATTTTCTCTGAATACACATGTGCAGTCTTAAAGATGGGGGTCAAGTTGCAAAAATTGGATCTACATATTGAATTTAGATACAGATTTTAAACTTTTGTAAGTTTGGAGATTTCAGATCTGGGGTTTTCATTCAGCCCTTTTTAAACATAGGAAAAATTCAGTCCCTGAATCAGATGTCAAACATCAACAGATTTTGTGAGGTGTTTGGCTCTAACCTGTGTGTACTGGGGCAGTTGCCTCACTCCCGCAGAACAGGGATTAAAAGCACCCCTGGAAAGGGCTGCGGTTGGGAAGAAGAGTGAAAGAGGCTGATTGGGGAAGCAGTCATAGCTGTGGCCAGCTAAATTAGGGCCCAGCTGGCTCTAAGAGGGCTGGGGGCCAGGAGCTGAAGGAGTTTCACTCTAGCCCTGGAGTGGGAAGGGCTAGCTGCCTGGGAGCAAGGTACCTGAAGCGGAGTAGTGATGAGGAAGGGCAAAGGGAGCTGGGGTGCTCCAACCTGGTAAACCCCCAGGCTGCAGGCCTTGTTGAAGCCTACAAAAGATACTGGAGCTGCAGAGGGGCAGCTCGGGGATAGGCAAAGGCAACAAATCCTACCCTTTTGCCAATGATGAGTGGCTATTACAGACGCAGTTTGCCCCAATGAGCGGGCGGCTAGAGTGATGACTGGCAGTAGCCACTGAGGCAAGGTGGGTTAGTAGAGGGTTGGGGGTTCCCCTGGGAGGGGAGACCCAGAGTGTGGGGGTACTGCTGGGGCAGAACCCTGAGGTAAAGGGCACCGGGGTCCTGGGAATGACATGGGGCCTGAGGCAGGCAAGCCACCATCTGGCAGAGGGCATTCTGAAGCTGGAAAGGAGCTAATTCTCAGATGACCAGCAGGAGGCGCTGCACCAGGATACTATGTATACTAGTATCTTGCTTCGCTACACTGTGATTCAGCTTCTCTCTACCTAAAATTTAGGGCCAAACCTTTCAAAGACAAGAGCCCACATTTGGGATCCCAAGTCCACCTAAGTAAACAACCTGATTTTCAGAAGTGCTGAGCATCAATCATCTCCCTTTGACTGAAATGTCAGGAGGGAGCACAAGACATTGGGGTCTTATTATTTCTCAGCAAAAAATTGGATCTTCTGACACACATACTCTGCTTCACTAATGATGCCAGACTGTCAAAGCCCTGTTTCTCTGCTTCTCTCACTGGCATTTTTAGCTCTTCTTCCTTGCCCCCCTTTACATGTAGAATGCCACTCTGAAGTGGTTTGCCAAGCCACTTCCCTCCACTCATTCAAATCTCTCCTTAAGACCTCCTTCTCTGGAGCTGCCTGCAAGAATTGAGTCAACCAAGTAATTTTTATCTTATATAGGAAACTTTTTTTTTTAAGTTCAGCCACTCTGCACACATCTTTGCTGAATAACTAATTGTATTGCTCGTCACCTACTGCATGGTTACCTCTTCAGTGCATCACATGCAAAATTAGATTTGAATTAGATTGTAAATCCTTCAGACTGAGCTTTGTGCAATTTATATGTACTGGGAAGCGCACAATACAGCTTTAGATGATGTAAGATAAGAAACAACAATCATTAAGAATGTGGCAGATCAAGTTATTTAAAAGAATGCAGACTTTAGAAGACTCCCCTCATCAGACTGGAGCAATCTTAAAATAGAACTGGAATTTGCTTTTTATACTTACCAAGTGACTAAGGGCCGTATTTTAAATCCATGACAATATCTGAATGAGCTATTAAAAAGTGATGTATTGGCCCTATTGAAGTCAATTAGAATTTTGCAATTGACTGCAATGGGGCTAGGATCTAATTCATTGTCACAACAGTCACATTGCCTCATCTCAGCCCCCATTCAGCAAAGCATTTAGTACTTAAGCACATGCCTAACATTAGGCATGTTTCCAAGTCCCATTGAATGGGATTGAAAGAGTTTTTTCATGCCTGTGGTGGCTAAATTTTGGTCTGAAAACAAATATTTACTTGATTATGGATTTCATTCTCCCCTTCAAACCTTCAGTATTACTTGAGTCTTTGGGCCAGATTTTCAAAGGTATTTAGGTATTCAAAGGTATTTTTACCATAACTTGCCATGAATTATGCATAATTTTCCTATTAAAATCATACACATAACCATGGCAAATCTGAAGCAACTCCACTACAAACACTGGAGTCACCCCACAGCTAAGCCCAATTTAGGAAAGCACCTCTAGCGTGTGCTTAAATTCATCCCAGTAGAGGAAAGTACTTAAGCACGTGCTCAAAGTTAATCATCGGCTTAAGTTCTTTCCTGAATAGGAATGCTTTCCTGTTACTAGTGTAACAGAGATCAGAATCTGATGCTTTATTTTCACTTGGACTTCTTTTTATAATTATATGTGCGTTGAAGGGGGGAATTATTTGAACACTGGTAGGCCAAAAGAAGTGGAATGGAGTTTAATTTATACTATCTAATAATTCTGTGGACTTTTTAATAATATCCTTCCAGTTATCCTCTATCTATAGTTCTTCTGGGTTTAGCTCAGACTTTGTTACTTCCTATTATCTTTTTTTTAAACTCCAGTTAGTCCCTGGAATAAGAGGATTTCTTCCTTCCCCCTTTGTATTTTATGGGCATTTTCTTTTATCCTTTAATAAATAACTTGTTCTTTTGTTTTAAATTGATAAAATTGCTAGGTGCAGTGTGATCCTAATATCAGTGACTGGTCAATGGAGTTGTTTCTTTTTCCCTCCCCTTTGGCCCTGTCAGTGAAACTTGACTTCTTTCCCAATAAGTATTCATGAAAAAATTACAGATGTATAGTTTGATAAAAATTATTAACTTCAAAATTTTATGGCCTAATGCTTACAGCTGGATTATCCTCTGCAGAAGTCTTAGAAAACTGTTTAATGAATCTGTTATTGACTATTCTGAAATCTACTGATTAATGAGATAGTTAATATAAATGTATTTTTGTTTAAAATAAAATTTGTAAAATTTGTTAGAGTACAATAAATGTAAAGAAAAATCTAAACAAACATGAAAATCCAAATCACTGAGTACATATAATCCCAAAGATCATGACATTGCAATTCATGATGTCGTTTCATGGTTCAGTACAGAATATTTTATATGCTTTGGATTAATATAAAACCAATGTCCTGACCTTTGTGATCAGTAAAGATCTCAAGAAATCTTTCACAAGGGTAGAGAGAGGCCATTAATTGCCCTGGGCAAATCCCACTTTTGGTAATTACACTTTACCTGTCTAAGGCCCAAATCCTTCGACTGCATCCTTCCAGACACAGTTGCAGGAATAGTGACTAAATTTCGTTCTGCAGCTATCAATTCAAAGTTATTCTTCATTTTCTCTCTTTAGCTGTTGTATAGTGTTGTTGTAAATGTTAAATAGTTAACATGTTTCACTCTAGAAGTAGCAATGTCATCTGTGTGTATAGATTATGTATCAGGTTAAATTTATAAAGCACTTTGTGATCCTTCAGAAAGGAAACTATATAAAGCCCCAATCCTGCAAAAAAGCATGGGTTTAATCAATTTTATTAATGTAAGTAGTCCCATTGAATTTAATGAGGCTACTCATGTGAGTATAGTTAAGCACATAAAGTGACTATATGATGAGGACTCGTATTATTGATGTGTGGATGTAAACAGGGGACTTGAAACACAGGATGCAGGCATTTTTAAAGAGTTATCTGATTTTTGTTTTTCAGATGCACAGATACACATATGCCAACTGTAATTTTTTTAAAATTATATCTCCATAATAATATAATGCCTAGTTGTTATACAGGGCTTTTCATCAGTAGATCTCAAAGTAGTTTACAAAGGAGCTCAATATCATTGTATCTGTTATTACAGATGGGGAAACTAAAGGGCAAAAAGGTGAATGCAAGCAGGCTCACTGGAACCTGACTAGCTTTGATGGGCTCTGTAAGCATGCAAAGGGCCTGCCTGAAAAGATTCTTTTGTAGGATCAAGTTTTCTGAAGGTATAGACTGCTAAGAGAAAACTAAACCAGGTGGCTAATAGCTCATGCATTTTCAACCACCCTAGGTAATACAGGATTGGCTATAACTCTAACTTTCTGCCATCAGCTTTACGTCAACCTTCCTTACCCACTTTCCTAAGAGCCTTTCCTGCTTTTTGCTCCATCCTACTCAAGCTAGCATTTTAAATTTTAGAGAAAAAGGCAGCTGCTGCCCTATGATGGCGATTTTGAAAGTGATAACTAACTGTTGCAAACTGCAGTTCTGTAATTTGGTAAGTATTTGGCTTTTTCTTCCTTTTCTATGTTTCGGGGGGGGGGGGGGGGGGTTGTTTGTGTGCCATTTTTTTAGGGCGCTGTTAAGGCTTTTTAATAGAGACTCACCAGCTAGAAGGTTATTAAGTAAGTTTCCATATGTTCATATTCATGTTGGTAGGACACTACACATGCCAAAGGCATATACCAAGTCATGCCACCAATGACATTAGTAACACATCTATATAAATGAATGATGCACTGAGGAAAGAAAATTTCCTGTCAGCTCTTTCTAGATGCTTCCTTTTCAGGAAGCCTAAAAGGAATACTTTTAATGGGAGACTCAAAATCTCGGAGAGGCCTAATAGCCTATCTTTTGAGGAGAACCTTTTGGCTTCATTCTTTAATCTGTCTCCACACTCACTTGCCTACGGAGGCAGAACATCCTCTCATTTTACATTAACAGGATCCTTATAACAATTTTTTTTTTACCATGTGTATTTGCTGAATCAACAAGAACCTCATTCAACTTGTCTACACACCTTTTATCTGCAGTCTGAGGCAATATGAATGAGGCAAAATAATGTTTAATATGTTTTAATACTGCATACTTTTTATATCTGTGTTCATAGAAAGCTATCCTTGAACCGCATCAGTTTGCTACTAGTTTGCACCCTCATATAAGGTTTTGTTTATGAGAGAGCAAATCTATTGTAGGTCATCTAAATTCTGTATGGGGGTAAACTGTTTCTTAAGATCTTCCAGGGAAGAGGACATTTTTTTCCAGTGTTGAACAAATGGGAATCTTAAAGAAACATATTGGGTGCGGGAGAACTTGATTTAAACATTATTTCCCCACCCTAAGGCATGATTTTTGTCTGATTTTTCACATCTGTGACTCGGAAGAAATGTCTTTCTAGATGACCAAATGGGTGAATGTGTCCAGAATTGTTCCAGTCACTTAAACTTATTTTTTTAGATAACAATGTATTAGGTTGTCTTTTCTACTCTTCTAGTGCCAGCACAGCTATGATCTTTAGAGAAAATGTTACTAGTGTATTGTGCAGAAGACTGCCACAGTAGATATACCAGTTATATCAGCTATCATATAAAGGTCTCTGTGAACTAGATAAGAGCCAAAACTTAGTTTTGATATTAAAACAAGCTTACAGGATCTTTTCATGAAAGTCAGCAGTGTTGGGAAATCAAACACACTAGTATTCTGTGCCCATGTATGGGAACCAGTAAGCAAAACTGTCTCTAATATCAAGATGAATTAAGTTAGCAAAATAAAGAAACTAAATAAAAAGTATCAGAAGGGTAGCCGTGTTAGTCTGGATCTGTAAAAGTGGCAAAGAGTCTGTGGCACCTTATAGACTAACAGACATATTGGGGCATCAGCATCCGATGAAGTGGGTATTCACCCACAAAAACGTATGCTCCAATACGTCTGTTAGTCTATAAGGTGCCACAGGACTCTTTACCGCTTAAATAAAAAGTGTAATCAGATTATTTTTAATAATCTCTTTTAATACTTTAATAAAAGGGCTCTATCCCACACACTTCAGTAAAATTCATCCGTGAGAAGCCCTACTGACCACTCTGCTCATCCCAATTTTGATTTGATTAGGTTTGTTTGTGTAATAACCTCAAGGATCAGGCACACTCAGATATTAGCAAAACATATAAACATCCTTTAAAATACAATGTTTAACCTTCACAATGCAGTATCATAAGAAAGCTTTGGAAGAAGAAAGAGGAATACATGGTCTGGCTTTAAATAAAGCTAAATTAATCACTTCTGAAAAGATGTAATCTGTTCTGTAACAGCTCAGATTAAAGGCCTTCCTATTAAATTATTCAACTCTAAAGATTCCAGCTATAGTAAGACTACTTTGATCCTCAGGGATGAAAATTAATATAAAATTAAAGTTATTGTAGAACACATTTTATTCATTCTTCAGACCTTAAATAATTAAGAAAAATAATCGGATACTATGTGTGTTACAAAAAATTGACTAATCCAGGTCAGAATCCAAGATAGAATGACGTCTGATATCTCATGGTGGAAATGGATACAAAAAATGGGCTAGAGATTGGGGGTGGGGGGGAGTGACACAGACAAATGAATACTACTTCTAAAATCTGGGATTGCTTTACATCACGAATGAAAACCCATGTTATTATTACGATATTTAATTAGCTTCAGATTTCCTCCATAAAAACCTAATCCCTGGTGGAATAGTTGAAAATAAAGAATCCTTTTGCATTCTATCTTTCTGAAGCTGATTCTGGTGACAGCAGTTAATGATGACTCAAAAATATTCAGGTGTGATATTTGTACTTTGGTTGGAGGGGCGAAACTGAAGGCTGATCAAAAGTTACTGAAGTTAATTTGGTAAGTTTAAATAAATAATGAATGTAATTTAATGTTGTTGTGTCTGCATTTTTATTTGATGGCACCACTAAACTCAGAACTTGAGCTTCCTGACTGTAAGCAAAATTCCATAACTGCTTTATGTATTTATTTTAGTAATCATACTTGTTTTTTATTTATTTACTATTGTTCTTGTAGTAAATTATATTAACATATTGATTGTTGGAATAATAAATAATTTGTAGATTATTATGATGTAATATACATGGACTTTTGTAAGGCATTTGACTTAGTACCACACAATATTCTGATTAAAAAATTGGCACTATGCAGAATCAAGAAAGCATGTGTTAAACGGATTAAGAACTGGCTGGCTGACAGATCTCAAAAAAATGTTGTTCATGGGGAATTATCATTAAAGGGGGTGTTTCTAGTGGGGGATCCACAGGGATTAGTACTCGGCCTGATGCAGTTCAATATTTTTATCAATGATCTGGAAGTGAACATAAAATTACTGCTCAAAAATTTTCAGATGACAGACTGGTGGAGTGGTAATTCACTTTGTCTGACTGCTCTATCCTCATCATGATCTTGATCGCTTAGTGAGCTGGGCCCATTCAAATTGTGTTTTTAATACAGGCAAATGCAAAGTCATATATCTAATAACAAGGAATGCAAACCATATCTACGGAATGGAAGACTGTGCTAGAAAACAGTGACTCTGAAAAGTATCTAGGGGTCATAGTAGACAAGCAACTCAACATTAGTTGTCAATGAAAAACGGTGACAAAGGGCTGATGCGATCCTTCAACGTATAAACATGTGAGCAGTTAGTAGAAGCAGGGAGGTGATTTTTTTGCCTCTGTGTATGGCATTGGTGAGACTGATACTAAATTACTGCATACAGTTCTGGAGTCCACATTTTTAAAAGTAAATTGGAGAAGGTGCATAAAAGAATTTCACATATGACTGGATGGCTGGAGAAAATGCCTTACAATGACAGACCTGGAGATCAATCTGGTTAACTTTATAGATATATATAAAAAGACTGAGAGGTGACTTGATCACAAGCAGAAAATAGCAGAGATTTTTAATCTAGCACATGGCATAATGTGCATAAAAAAGACATAGCATGAACCAATGGTGGAAGCTAAAGCCAGACAAATTCATGTTAGAAATAAGGCACACATTTTTAACAGTGAGAATTGTTAGCCACTAGAAGAAATTACTAAATGAAGGGGTAGAATCTCCATTTCTTATTTTCAAATCAAAACTTTGATGACCTTCTGAAAGATGATGATGATGGGCAATCACTTGTTACCGAGTATGATCATCTTCCATGGGAGTTATGGATTCTCAGGTGGCTAATAAGGCCAATCCTTGAACCACAAGTTCTATTGCAATGAGGGCAGATGTTTTCAGGCTAAGCAGGAGGCTGTTGACCATGATTGGAAGTCAGTCTCTCCTTCCTTCTGCGCCTCTTGTCCTCTTCAGCTTGTTGGCGAACAAGTTCAAAATGCAGGGGATCATCACGTAGGACTTCACTCCATTTTAAGCGATCCTGGGCAAGTGTCTCCCAAGAGTCAATGTCAATATTACACTTTTTTAGGTTGTCCTTCAGTAAGTCCTTATATCGCTTCCGTTGTCCACCCACGTTACGGTACCCTTCTTTCAGCTGAGAGAACAGGACCTGTTTTGGGAGGCGATGGTCTGGAAGATATGCTTTAGTCAGACAAGCTTTGGGGCTCAATGTAGGGTTATCTGGTTGTAATTCTGTGGCCTGTGTTATACAGGAGGTCAGACCAGATGACATAACGGTCCTTTCTGGACTTATTAATCTGACTACTTAAATAAGCAAAATTGTGTATCCTTAATATGTGATGTAGTACTATAATAGTGTTTCTCAATAACCGGTCCATGGACCGACACCAGTTCCTGAGATCTCCCTATCATAGTTTAGGTAGTAGTTATAGTAGACATGAGGTGTATACAAAGCATTGCAGTCCTAAATCATCATCTTGTGTCCTTTTATCACCCAATTTGTAAAGTCCATTGCCTATGACGTTACAAAAGTTTGGCTGTATGGATGCACTTTTGAACAAGCAAGCAAAAGGTAACTATTTGGGGGCTATACTTCTACTGTCTCTCCTTCTTGTGGATTGTTCTCTCTTCCTCCCCAGTGACTATATCAGTACAGCCTCTTAAATGCTTCTGTATCATCACTATTTAACATAATTGGATTATTTTTTACAAGAAGTCTCATTTCTGTTTCTTCAATCTATGTTGTTCTGCCCTTTGCACCCAGAACTTCTCTGTCCTTTCACGCTATGCATTCCTATCTTTCCATCTTGGATTCTTACCTGCATTTTTCAGGTTTTTGTCACCAACCTTTTAATCAAAAAATGTTGATGTATGATTTAATTTCTATAGAACATAAAATGTGTTCATTAATCACTTTAATTTGCACATACTGGCAATATTAATAGGATAAATTAATATTTAATAGATAATGTTTGTCATTGGGCAACATTGATTTGTTGTTGGGTCACATACAGCGTAAGGATTTTTTATGATTTTGATCAGAAGCACACTTGAGTACTCAAATTTAATAAACAATAAGACCACAGATGGCAGTTAATCTAATCTCTGACTAAATTAATTGATTTTGTAATTTGATACACATGGAGTTGTTTAAACAATAAGCACAATGTGATGCTAGTTGTCTTTAACAGGAGAACGTGTGGATGTTGGCAGCAGAAGCTTCCATGGCAATTGGGAATGACAGATGAATGTATGTAATAGGAGAAACTGAGTATTGTGACAGGACTGAGAAGAAGAGAAGCAGACAGGGCTCACTTTAGTGTGTTCGGGTGGGCTTAAGAAATAGTTTCGAATTGTTCCTTCCTCCATGTCCCAAAATATAATTGACTCCTGTTCACCATGATCATGCCACTACACACAGCACTGGCCTGAAGACTTTTTTTGGCGCGGGGCAGGGGGGCTCAGTTAAATGAGTCTTTTAAATACTCACCAAATGTTACTGATTTCTTTTGCATAAAAAGAGGAGAGAGGAGACTCTTTTTAGTTCTCATCTACACATCCTCCCCACCACCTCTTGCTACAAAAGTAGAGCCCCGCTGCTTATGCTGGAATCGGTATGTATTTGCAGGTATTCTAAAAAGTTTTACAAGGGACACTTGTCCAAATAAGATGGGGATCTGGCAACCACTAGTAGGTTTGCATACAAATCCCAGCCATTGAAGGGTTTGTATTCATGTGTGAATTTTTGCACACACAGAACACTTTGTGATGATAAAGTAACTTTTCATCTGTAATATGGGGGATCTGGGCTGACCATGCTTAAATTATACTTTACCATCCCAAATTCCTCTTACAACTGAGGCCAAACTAGGTAAAGTCATGGGGAGATTAATTTTCATGAACTTATCGACTCCAGATAAGCTATTTGCAGCTCACATTTATGCAATAAACACCCCACACTCCCCTAACAGCTTGTCCAGGTTTCTGGTGAATCACCTGAGCCTGATGTAAGTCAAGAGTTCCCATCTCATGTGCTACTTAAAATGTGGTACAGAAATCTCAAGTAATGTACCGTTCCCAAAGCTGTACGGTCGGGATCCACTGCAGATGGCAATGGATGATAAATTTTATTTGGTAATTTTTTTACATAAACCTTGTACTTGAAATGTACAGGCATACTAATCCCTAAATGTATGTTCCAAATAAGAGATACAAATATGCAAAATAACGTACACCACAAATGTTAGCATTTGAACACCTGCTCTCAATGACCTATGAGTACCTTAAGAAAGACATACTTTATCACAAATAGGGAAACTTGCCTAACTAAACAAAAGAATGGGAGTGGGGAAATAAACTCCAAACTTTGCCACACTGTTTAATAATTCTAAACAAACTAAAAGGCAACCATAAAGGCATTCTGGGGAGTTGGCTTGAAGGATACCATACACTTCAGTGGCACGACATTTCAAAACAGGAAGCCCTCAAGGTTGCAAATGGCATGATGCCCATTCCATCTCTAAAGAAATGGGCTACATTCTAGCTAATTTGGGCTTTCTATTCCCATCCATTGTGTGCAGCATGTGAAGCATGTTTTAAAAACAAGAATATTTATTGGCTAGTAAGCAGTAGTGAACTAAGCAATAGTAGTAAAAGATTATTCCAAGAACACCAATAAGCAATCTA
Organism: Chelonia mydas; assembly: GCF_015237465.2. Classification (NCBI taxonomy): domain Eukaryota; kingdom Metazoa; phylum Chordata; order Testudines; family Cheloniidae; genus Chelonia; species Chelonia mydas. The sequence continues at coordinate 110,341,803 of NC_057852.1, forward strand.
TTGCTGTTAGATATACTAAGGCATTTGTGCAAAGTAAATACTGAGATCAAACTGGGATGCTTATTTTAGAAGCAGTGTATTATTCTTGGAGTACAGACTCATGTCATTAAAATTATTACTATATTAGCAAATTAATCATTTTAAAGACAAACTTTCTGAAACAAAATGGAAGCTTTCAAAGCTTAGACTTTCTCTTCAGTGGATGAATCTATGATTGTGGGGCCACAAATGGTTTTTTTTTCTGTGCTTTAGCAAAACTAGATCCATAAAATGAAAAGAATATTTTTGTGAATATAATTGATGGCAGAGGCTTTTTTCAAGGCAATTTTCTGTGCATCTTGGATAAATTAATGTGTTAATTTCTAGATTAAACTTCTAACACATTGGGTTTAGTGTGCAGGTGGTGGTGGTGGTGGCCTGTGATATACAGGAGGTGAGACTACATGACCTGGTAGTCCCTTCTGGCTTTAAACTCTGATTTTAATGGTCAACTATCTCACAAACTGAGTAGCTGACAGAAAATCCATTTAGTAGAATACGTGAGATGCTTGGAATTAAATTCTGCCCCTGTTGGTTGCATAGTGGCATATCAAACCTAGATCCTATGACCAGGAGCCTCCCCTGGATCCTTACTAACCATCAGGCTTTCTCTAAAACAAATGTTGTGAGAAATCCCATTACCTTAACACTTTACATAGGAGAGAGCTTCTCACACTCCTCCTGCTGTGGAGGAAGAGCAGGTGGCAGGCAGGGGAGGTGTCTTTCCTTTCCTCACTCTTTGATTTTGAAAGAAGAAAGCACTTCCCAGCAAGGCCAGCCAGCACATGGTGGTTCGCACACTTTCTACACAGCCTTTCTGGGGCTTCCTGAATGTATGGTAATACACAAGTTAAGTTAGAAAGTTATATTGTAGAGCTGCAAATAAGGAAGGTGGAAACAGGACAAGTATTTAAAATCGGCAAGACTGAAGACCTCACGCTGGTATGAATAGGAGAAGGGAAATTGGTGGTGAGAGGGATCTGAGATTAGAGGAAGAAGTGGTCTGGGAGGCTGATGGAGCTGGAAGAGCTGATTTTATGGGAGGCACCTAACATTTTTGAGGCTCATAGTCCTGATTTGTCTTAATCAGCCTGTGGTGTGTGCATATAGTTCCCACTTACTTCATTAGGACTATTTGGACATCAAGTGGCAGAATTGTGCCCTGTGTCTATTGTAAAACAGTATATAAGCATACAGTAGAAGTGAAAAAGAAGAGAGAATTGCTATGCCAGCCAATTGATCCTCTTATTAGCACAGAAGTGTGCCCTAGAACATATTTGAGTTCATTGTCCTGTCTAGTCTAGTCTTACATGTTCCAAGTGATGAATTTGCACCATTTCTCTTGGGAGATTATTCCAGAGCCTGATGGATCTCGCTACTAAGAAATTTCCCTGGTATTCAGTATAAATTATCCAATACTCAGTTACATTCCATTTGTCTAGTTGTACCCCACGTTCCACCTTAGATAATTCCTCTCCATCCTTGATGTTTACACTCCAAGTATTTGCAGACTTTCTCCCCCTACACATACACTTTGTCATCGTAGTTAAACGGTATACATTCACTGTTAATTTTATCCCATTATTTATTTATTTTTAGAGTTTAACAATGCTTCTCATATTCTAAGTACCTCACAAATTAAAAAGACAATGTTCAACAAAAAAAGTAATTGAGCTGCTGTTACAATAATATCAGAGGCTTGCCTCGTAATAATTGTATAACCACCACCTATGTCTCAGTTCTTCAACCCAACGCTCTCACCAATTATCCAGGAACAAAGATGAGCCATGCAGCCTGCCTATGTTAACAAACTGGGCTGTGGTGGACCTGGAGGAGCAAATTCCAAAGTAAAGACACAGAAATTGGCAGGGGAACCCAGAGGAAAGCTTAGCAGCTGATTTTATTTTTTTCCCCTGAAATTGACCAGATGTCGAGATGATGGTGTCCTAATGACCCAAACTTTTTTTTTATTAAAGACATTTAAAATAAAAGGGTTGAGTATCTCAACCAGTTGGTCAAAAAGACATTTTTAAGATAAGTTGATAGTAATATACACTGATCACTTTGCAAAGTTAAACATCAGAGTCAATTCAATGTTTTAAAATGTTTCTGAATCCAGTTAAACTATACTATTAGTTAACTCCACTTGTTTTTTAAAACAAAATCATGCAGGGTTTTTTGCAAGCTCTGTGTTTCTGAAATTGACAGACTTATTTAACGTTTGCAAAAGTGCAAAAAGATTGTTTTTCTTTAAAAGAAGGTTAGTGCTTGTAAATAAATTATACCAGTATGACAGCCCTGTAGATGGATAAGTAGGAGGAAAGTTGTTCAGGGCAGTATAAGGAAGAAAAATTAGGAATAAGGGTATGAAACTAAGTAATGGGGAATTAGACCAAATATCAGGCAAACCTTAGTGCTGAGCTCTGAGACTGTGTCACAATCTCTTTAGTGAAGTGGTGGCAGTCCCATTGCTAGCAAAATCTTAAAACTAGAGTGAATGAAAATGAACTATAGGGCATAAATCCTCCAATGGGATAAGCCAGGGAACATAGTCAGCCGTTCATCTCTTTCTGTAAATCTTCTGTTCCCAAAATAGAATGTGTAGTAACAGTGCAAGCTTCCCAACATTGCACTTAAAATGTGCCTTCACCCTTGCTTTAACCACTTGTGAGTGGCTGGAGACCAGAAGGGGAATCATGTTTGTTAATAAACAGAGCCAACAAAGTACTAGGTTCTTCACAGACATGTATGAAGATATGAACCCTGCCCCCAAGAGCTTGCCAACTCTTGCAATTTTATCACAAGTCTTGTGATATTTCTTTAAAGCCCTGGATCTTGGAGTCATGTGAATACATGAGAATCTGTTTTTTGTTTTGTTTTTTTAGTTTTCTAGCTCTCTCAAACAAAAGTTTGAAAATGACCCTAAAGTTTTAAAAACCAGAAGGCAAATAAAAAATCCCAAATGTATTATTTTTATAAACTGCATTATTCGTAAGACAATCTCATGATTTTGGGGCTTTACTCATGATTTCTGAACCAAGACACTTACAATCAAAAGATCCCATCCTGCAGTTAGATGGCCTTTCTTCTGAGAGTGCCAGACTCTGCCAATTAAGGCCAATTCTGATAGTTCTGGTGATGTGAATAGCTGTGTTCATCAATTCATTTCACATTCCCTGCTGCACAGCCATCTGGAATTGCTGACTTGGAGTGAGATTTGAACTGGGGACTAAAAAGGGGAAGACTCTTGTCTCATTACCAGTCCCCTAGTTATGCAGATCTGAAAAACAAATTTCACTTCTGAACTGAGGGCTTCTATACCAAGTTTCAACCTACAGCAATTTTTTTTAAACACGTAAAGAAATGTTTGTAGCAAAGATATACAGAAGTAATACTCAGGTCTGAGGGTAATTTTAATCTTCATTAATATAGTTCTGACAGAGATCTTTTAGGCTGTAGAACAGTGTCTCAAGGGAAATGGTGAATGCCCAATCATTTGGGAATTTTAAACTAGTTCGGGGGTAACAAAACAGTACAAAATATATTTGCATTATCAAGGAGATAGAATAGGTGACCTAATGTCTTTTCCTTTTCTAACTTTAATCGTTTTCTGCATATTTGAATAAACAAGCAGTAATTTGGAGGAAGATTATGCAAGGATAGTCAATGTATGGAGAAGGACCAGAGTAGTCTTTTATTGTTTCAATATGTTGGCTTCCAGGAGATCTGTACCTGGTGTGTCAATAAGGAAAATTATGTACTGTGAAATGTGCAATATTTCAATCTATTATAACTGGTTCTTTAGTAAATGTGTCAAACATGAATTTTTATTAAAGTTTAAAAAAAAAATCACTTGAGCGCAAATGTAAAAAAAATCCACCCCAAAAGTGAGAGAACCTAAGCTCCTGAAAAGAGAGCTATAGAATGAAAGCTTCCTAAATGACAATGAACTCTACTTTCAGGACTTCATAATAGAAATCTAGTCAGTCTCATTTTGACACGACTGGGACTGATTAAACACACATGATGAAAATGTACCTACTGAGAGTGAGCAGAAGCTGAGCAAGTCTGTTTCAAGGCTATAGGTGCACTGACAATATGCCCCCCCCCGGCTTTTTTTTATTTCCTCTGCCAGCAGCATGTCTAGTAAAGCTTCAGTATCACTTCTTTTTTTTTCTTTTCTTTTTAAAGCTCCTAGTATATCAGAGCTTTGTTATCATGATCTGTTGTTTTAGTTAAGCTCTAGCTCTTGGCTGTGTAATATACTAAAAACAAATAGAAAAGACTTTTGGATGCAGGCTATTACTTTACTATTCTTTCATTCAGTCAAGGGTAGAGCTGACACCTCAGTAATATTTTGAAATAATCAAGGAATCTTCTTTGTGTGGTAGGCAAAAATGAACCAGAAGAGTTTTCATGGGGTATTTAAAAGAATTGACGCTGTTCTCTGATGTACACGCTTAAGTATATTTTATGCATTTTGCAAATATGAGCATTCTGTATCCAGTTTAATGAAACTTAGAAATTATCCAGTTAGGAATGGATTGTTATACCTTCTTGTGTTTTTATAGGAAAAGAAACTTCAGGAATTATTTTTATTTTTGAGTGCTTAATTACTTCAGTCTTTTGGTACTATTTAGTTTTAGTTTACTTTGAATTATTCTGCATTCAAAACTAGGAAACGTCTTTCCTTCCATTCCCACTGGTATCCCAGTGAACCCTGTTGCTCATTCAGAGGCTAAAACACAGTTGCAGTTAACACTGCAGATTTCTGTGGACAAATTGGAGAAGACAATTTTCTAGTTAATTAATCAGAAACAAACTTACCATAATAATACATCTGGCCTTCACGGCCTTTGAGAGCTTCTTGAGAGTACCAGAGCTCTATGTATTTTTTAAGTGAATGCAGCCCTTAATTTTGTGAGGCAGGATTTTGGAGATAATGGAATCTAAACACTAAATATAGACTTACCCAGCTCAAAAAATCAACAAATCCATGGACAAGGTAGATAATGGAATTATCTGATCTACTGGACTTCCTGAAGTGGCACTCCTGGCAGGTGCATTGTCCAGAAGAACATCCTGATTGGCAGGCAAAACATCGTCACTTGTGAAGGGGCTACTTTTAATTGTGCAAGTGATGTCACAGGAAATAAGTTGCTATACTGAGCTAAACAATGATCCATCTAGCCTAATATCCTGTCACTTACAGGGCCATTGCCAGAGGCTTCAGAAGAACACCATGTAAACCCATATGAGGCAATATTCCAGATGCAGTACTCCACTACTATATCACTAGTGCAAATTTCTTCTTTATCTGGGCTGATGATTAATTTATGACCTGCAACAGGAAGATTAACAGCCTTTGCTAGTGTAATTACAGCAGCTATTCATGACAGTAAACAGACTTTTATTTAGTTATTGTAGTATTAATTTGGAATACCTGTGTATGGTAGGGTTACCTGCAAAAATCTAGAGCCTATACCCTAGTAAGGGCTCAAGGCGTGACCTGGTCAATTTAGGTACCTGCCCTTTCCCATGGGATTTAGGGCTCTACAGGTCTGCAGAACCTTTTCCCAGGGAGAGAGCCTTACACAGCTGTACTTGAAACATCTATTTATTAGCAACACACACAGACTACATATACCAAGCAAATCTCTTATGCTCACCATTCCCAATATACAGACCAAATTCACCCGATGGGCAGTCAGGATCCTCACATCTGGGGGTTTCCAGCGATGCTTCTGCACCTCTTGGTCATGCAGAGGGGTCAGGGTTCTAGCAGCTTGATGTTAAATTCCAGTCTGGAGATGGTTCCCAAAGAGCACTGGTTTTTTACATTATATAGGTAAAACTAGCTACCTTCTTTAACTTCACTAAATATATCATAGAATCATAGACTTTAAGGTCAAAAGGGACCATTATGATCATCTAGTTTGACCTCCTGCACAACGCAGGCCACGGAGTCTCACCCACCAACTCCTGTAACAAACCCCTAACTTATGTCTGAGCTACTGAAGTCCTCAAATCGTGGTTTAAAGACTTCAAGGTGCAGAGAATCCTCCAGCAAGTGACCCGTGCCCCATGCTACAGAGGAAGGCGAAAAACCTCCAGGGCGTCTGACAATCTGCCCCGGAGGAAAATTCCTTCCCGATCCCAAATATGGCTATCAGCTAAACCCTGAGCATGTGGGCAAGACTCACCAGCCAGACACCCAGGAAAGAATTCTCTGTAGTAACTCAGATCCCACCCCATCTAACATCCCATCACAGGCCATTGGGCATATCTACCGCTAATAGTTGAAGATCAATTAATTGTCAAAATTAGGCTATCCCATCATATCATCTCCTCCATAAACTTATCAAACTTTGTCTTGAAGCCAGATATGCCTTTGCCCCCACTGCTTCCCTTGGAAGGTTGTTCCAGATGTTCACTCCTCTGATGGTTAGAAACCTTCATCTAATTTCAAGTCTAAACTTCCTGATGGCCAGTTTATATCCATTTGTTCTTGTGTCCACATTGGTACTGAGCTTAAATAATTCTTCTCCCTCCGTGGTATTTATCCCTCTGATATATTTATAGACAGCAATCATATCTCCCCTCAACCTTCTTTTAGTTAGGCTAAACAAGCCAAGCTCCTTGAGTCTCCTTTCATAAGACAGGTTTTCCATTCCTCAGATCATCCTAGTAGCCCTTCTCTGTACCTGTTCCAGTTTGAATTCATCTTTCTTAAACATGGGAGACCAGAACTGCACACAATATTCCAGATGAGGTCTCACCTGTGCTTTGTATAACGGTACTAACACCTCCTTATCTCTACTGGAAATACCTTGTCTGATGCATCCCAAGACCGCATTAGCTTTTTGCACGGCCATATCACATTGGCGGCTCATAGTCATCCTGTGATCAACCACTACGAGTTCCTTCTCCACCTCTGTAACTTCCAAGTAATATCTCCCTAGTTTATAACAGAAATTCTTGTTATTAATCCCTAAATGCATGACCTTGTACTTTTCCCTATTAAATTTTATCCTATTACTATTACTCCAGTTTACAAGGTCATCCAGATCTTCCTGTATGATATCCTGGTCCTTCTCTGTATTGGCAATACCTCCCAGCTTTGTGTCATCCGCAAACTTTATTAGCACATTCCAGTTTTTTGTGCCAAGGTCATGTGACAAAGTTCCTCCTCTGCCTTGGTGGGTCTGCACTTATTGGCGGATTTTCTCGCCTCAGACGTTCACGGCAGCCCTCAGTTTGGCCACTTTCGTGGCTCAAATCTGCCGTTCACTCAGTTAGCCTCATCACTGGCCAGCATGGGGAAAGGAAGAAGAACAATCCCCGCAGTCTCTGCTGATCCACCTAGTGGATCGGGGAACAGGCCAGAGACCTTCCCCTCTGGTGGAACCCACAGTCCAGTTCAACTCCTCCGTTATCAAATAGGGAGTAAGGGGGATGGAGGGATCGGGGGAACCCAGGCCCGCCCTGTACTCTGGGTTCCAGCCCAGGGCCCTGTGGATTGCAGCTGTCTACAGTGGCTCCTGTAACAGCTGCGTGACAGCTACGACTCCCTGGGCTACTTCCCCCTGGCTTCCTCCCACCACCTTCTTTATCCTCACCACAGGATCTTCCTTCTGGTGTCTCCCCTTCCCTCCCTGCTCATGATGGCGGGGGACGAGACGGGTGGGGCCCCTCCAGCAGCCCCTCCCCCGCCTGCCCCTCCATCACCCCCCCCAAGCCTCTATCTCCGCTGCCGAACCACCTGCCACCGCCCCCGCTGGGGCGCCAGCAGCGGCGGGCACCGGGGTGACCTCCGCTGCTGCCACGTCTCTCGCCCCCTCAGATTCTGGGGGAGCCCCCCCCAGCCAGCGGGAAGGGCCAGGGTAAGAAGAAGGGGAAGGGCCCCGCTAAAAAGACCAGGCCCTCCATGGCAGGGGCTACCCCCACTGCCACGGACCTACCACCGGCCGCGGCGTCCCTCCCCACTGTTCCCTCCACCAGCTCTGCGGGTGTCCCTCCCCCGGCCCCCAGGGCGTATGCCCAGGTGGCGGCAGCCCCCTGCCTGCTGCTATATCATCTCTCCCACCCACTGCCTCCACTATCATCTGTAGCAGCCGGGGCCCCTTCCCCACCATGACCAGGAAGCACAGCGTCCGTTGCCTCCTGGTGCCCGCCTCACCCCACGTGGAGACCTATGTGCGGGCACTGGCGAGGGTGGTGGAGCCAACGGCCATTGTGGCAGCCTCCAAAATGTATGGCAAGGTCGTCTTCTTCTTAGCATCGGAGGCCGCTGCCCAGGAGGCAGTGGAGAAGGGCCTGGCAGTGGGGGGGGGGTGTTCGTCCCCCTGGAGCCACTAGAGGACCTGGGCGTCCACCTGGTCCTGACCTCTGTCCCTCCCTTTCTTCCCAATGCCGCCCTGTTACCCGCCCTCTCCACCCTGGGGAAACCCATCTCCATTAGCAGCCCTCTCCCGCTGGGCTGCAAAGACCCTGCCCTCTGTCACATCCTCTCGTTCCGGCGGCAAGTGCAGTTCAACTGCTGCTGGCGGCGCGGACGGAGAGGCGCTCGAGGGGTCCTTCCTGGTCCCCCTACCAGGGGGCCCATTACCGGGTGCATATTCCCCTGGGGAGCCCTGGTGCTACCTCTGCCGGGTGATGGGGCACGTCCGGAGGGACTGCCCCCTGGCCTGGCAAGGGGGGTGTCCGGGACCCCCGAGACCCGGCAGGGCACCGGCCCCGTCATTGCCAGTGCCCCTGACTGCCCGGCATACGGAGCCACCCCTCCTCCTCCTCTTCAGTCCACCAGCGCTCCCACTCGCGCCCAAGGGGTACTTCCCCCAGCGCGCCCAGACGAGCGGGAGAGCCCCGCCTCTTCTGCCTGCAATCCGGCAGGACCCCTAGAGAAGGGTATGGCAGGGATACCACCAAGCATGTCCACCACCGCCCCAGGGGGAATCTTCTCTCCCTCATGCCGCCCACCGCTGCCTCCACAGTCCCTGAGCCATCGCCCTGCCCCCCGACCCGACCCCTGTTAGCCGACCCCTGGATGATCCATGGAGGGCTGGGCCCTAGTCCAGGGAAGCGGGGCAACGGAAGGGCTCGAGCTCCACTCCTTTCCACCGATGTGGAAGCCCCCCGGAAGACAAGAAAGGGGGGCACCGATGCCGAGCCTTCTGCCTTGCCTGCGGGTGCGTTCCACCCACCGGTACCAGCTGGGGAAGACATGGCAGCACAGGAGGGCAGTACCATCCCTCCATTGGAGTCCGTTCCCTCCAAGGCCCCCGATAGAGCCCCTCCAGCCCCGTTACCATCCGGAGCCCCTGTGAGCCCCAGGGCGAGCGTTGCTTCGGGTTCTGGCGGGGAGAACTCCGGGGTGGTGGAAGGAGAGCTCCCTTCCATCTACGAGGAGATCAAGGCCCTGGGTCTGACCCCGGTCACCCAGGGGGAGGACGACCCTCTGCCAGCGGGCCTCGATCTGAGCAATCTCACCCTGGCCCTCCTTCTCCATGCTCCTTCCCCCTAACCGCTGTTTCCACTCCCGCCTCCGAGGGTTCCCTGGGCTCCTCCATCTGCCCGGCCGCGGGTGGCACTCTGTTGACGGCCGTCGAGCCTACTGAGGCGACGGCTGGTGCCATGCAGCTGGGACCCGAGCCCCATTGAAGGCTGTCCACCTTTCAATGCCGTGGCTACTACGCCGGCCATGGAGCCAGAGCCTGGCATCACAGAGGGCCCCCTTCCCACCCCCCAGATTCCTGAGCTTGACGAGAGGGGCCATTTCCCAGCGCCTAGCTACTGGGGCCCAGGATCCTGCCTTTGCCCTTCCCTGACTCTGCTCCCGACCCTGCCCTGCTCCTACTCTAGATCCCTGCCCTGCTCCTGATGCCAACCCGTCCCTGTCCCCTCCACTTCCCCTGATACCATTGCCGCCCCTGGGGCCTCATCTCCTCACTCCAGAGGATAGCCCCAGGGAGCAGCCTCTGTATTTCCCTGTCCCGACTCACGGGGCTGCTATCTTCCCTCCGCCGCCCGCAACTGAGCCAGAGTTTGAGGGGGGCCACATGGGGTCATCAGAGGCCATGTCGGGGGCCCGCCCCTTGCCTAGTCACTGTCTGGGCTGAGTCTTTGCAGAGCAGGGTCCTCCCTCTTTCGTGCAGGCGAGCCATGATCGCCTTATTGCCGAAGAAGGGGGACCTCCGCGATTTACGAAATTGGCGTCCCTTCTCGCTCCTCAGCACGGACTATAAAGTCGTGGCAAAAGCAATCTTGCTGCGTGCTAGGGTCCGTGCTGGCGGACGTGGTCCATCCAGACCAGACCTAAACCATCCCGAGCCGCAGCATCTTTGACAACCTTATCTGGTCCGGGACTTTTGGAACTCGGGTGTAGGGATGGTCTGTCGTTCGCCCTCCTGTCCCTGGATCAGGAGAAGGCGTTCGACAGGGTGGACCACGGGTACCTCCTAAGCACTCTACAAGCGTTTGACTTCGGACCCCAGTTTATGGGTTTTCTCTGGGTGCTGTACGCCTCTGCAGAGTGTCTGGTCAGGCTCAACTGGACCCTGACCGAACCGGTCAGCTTCGGGCGAGGAGTACAGCAAGGGTGCCCCCTCTCGGGCCAGCTGTATGCTCTGGCGATCAAGCCCCTCCTCTGTCTCCTCCGTAGGAGGTTGACGGGATTGGGGATGCGGGAGACAGAGCTGCGGCTGGTCCTGTCGGCGTACACCGATGAAGTGCTCCTAGTGGTCTAGGACCCGGCGATTTGGCGCGGGTGGAGGCTTGCCAGGCCATCTATTCAGAAGCCTCCTCTGCCCAGGTCAACTGGGTCAGAGCTCTGGCTTGGTGGTAGGGGATGGGTGGTAGGCGAGCTCCCTCCCACCCACGCTTCAGGCCATCCGGTGGAGCGCGGGTCCGCTGCTCTATCTCAGCGTTTACCTTTCTGCCACGCATCCCTCTCTGCCAGAGAACTGGCACAATTTAGAGGGCGGGGTGATAGAGCGGCTCCGGAAATGGACAGGACTACTCCGGTGCCTCTCCCTTCGAGGGAGAGTGCTGGTGCTTAATCATGCTGTCCATGCTCTGGTACCGGCTCAACACCCTGGTCCCGGCCCCGGGTTTCCTGGCCAACCTCAGGACATTGATTCTGGAGTTATTTTGGTCAGGACTGCACTGGGCCCGTGCAGGGGTTCTCCATTTACCCCTGGAGGAGGGAGGGCAGGGCCTGAAGTGTCTCCACACTCAGGTCCATGTCTTCCGCCTCCAGGCCCCGCAGAGGCTCCTTTATGATGCAGGTAGTCTGGTGTGGAGCATACTGGCGCACGCCTTCCTGCGCCGCTTCTGAGGGCTCCGATACGACCGGCAGTTCCTTTATTTCCATCCAAGAGGTCTTCAGCGAGACCTCTCTGGGCTGCCGGTCTTCTACCAGGACCTCCTCCGGACCTGGAAACTGTTTTCAACAACCAGGTCCATGGCGGCCACCGAGGGGGCAGATCTCCTCGCAGAGCTCCTGCTACACAACCCCCAACTCCGCGTGCAGATGGAGGAGTCCCCCTCGGTGCGCCAGAGGTTGGTCCTGGCAGAAGTCACAAGAGTTGGAGGCCTCCTGGACTATGACCGGGGAAACTGGCTGGATCCCCTGACGCGCTCAGCGCATGGGGCTTTCCAGACCTCGTACTCCCCGGTGCGTACTTCAGGAGGTGAAGGCTGCTTTGCCGCCCACTGCTCGGGTTTATCTTGACCGGGTCCTGCACGAGGGCACGCCCCACCCATCCTCCACCCCAGGCCCGCCGGACCTTTTCATCGGGCTCCGTGGACCCAACTGACCCCCCCACCCCTTCACCGTGAGCCGGCTGCACGAGCTGCAGCCAATTTGTTTCCAGACCGCGCCAAGGAAACATCTGTACACGCTCGTGCTCCACACCCTTCATACCCTCACCCTCGTGTCCCGCCCCGATACAAAATGGCGGGACCTCCTGCCGCCTTTGGAGGGTGAGGAGCCCCAGTGGGCCAAACTATATTCCACCTTGGTCCCAAGGCCAGCCGGGGATATCAGTTGGCGGCTCCTTCACGGAGCCGTGAGCATGGGTGTGTACTTGGCACAGTTCACCCCTATCCCAGACACCTGCCCCTTTTGCGGCGTGAGGGAAACCCTGGTACACATATATTTGGAGTGTGCCAGGCTGCAGTCCCTATTCTGGCTCCTCACGAATATTTTATTATGGTTTTGGTTGCACTTTTCCCCTCTCCTTCTTATTTATACACTCCCTATCTAGCCCCACAAAGTCACGGGATCTCTTGGTTAACCTCCTCCTGGCCCTAGCTAAAATGGCCATCTATAAAACCAGAGTGAGGAGGTTGGCCGATGGAGTCTCCTGTGACGGTGGGGCCTATTTCCGATCCTCTGTCCATTCACGTATCCGGGCAGAGTTCATCTGGGCGGTGTCCACTGACTGCCTTGACGCTTTTGATGAGCAGTGGGCGCTGTCCGGGGTTCTCTGCTCATTGTCCCCGTCCGGTTCCCTTCGTTTGACCCTTTGGCCACACTCCTGTCCCTGTTATTTCATTAGTTGTCCCCCGTATTTATTTGGTGTCCGGGTCCTGTGGATCCCCCTCTTAGGCTGGGGAGGGGGATCCTTTAGTAGTGGATCCCAATAGCATCACTCTCCTGTAGCCTTCTGGCCCGACCCTGTCACAGTCAGTAATAAAAAGATTAAATAAGATTGGTCCCAAAACCGATCCCCGAGGAACTTCACTAGTGACCTCCTTCCAGTCTGACAGTTCACCTTTCAGTGTGACCCGCTGTAGTCTCCCCTTTAACCAGTTCCTTATCCACCTTTCAATTTTCATATTGACTCCCATCTTTTCCAATTTAGCTAATAATTCTCCCTGTGGAACTGTATCAGATGCCTTACTGAAATCGAGGTAAATTAGATCCACTGCATTCCCTTTGTCTAAAAAATCTGTTACCTTCTCAAAGAAGGAGATCAGGTTGGTTTGACACGATCTACCTTTTGTAAAGCCATGTTCTATTTTGTCCCAATTACTATTGACCTCAATGTCCTTAACTACTTTCTCCTTCAAAATTTTTTCCAAGACCTCGCATACTACAGATGTCAAACTAACAGGCCTGTAGTTACCTGGATCGCTTTTTTTACCATTCTTAAAAATAGGAACTATGTTAGCAATTCTCCAGTCATACGATACAACCCTTGAGTTTACAGATTGATTAAAAATTCTTGCGAACGGGCTTGCAATTTCATGTGCCAGTTCCTTTAATATTCTTGGATGGAGATTATCCGGGCCCCCTGATTTAGTCCCATTAAGCTGTTCGAGTTTGGCTTCTACCACGGATGTGATAATATCTACCTTCATATCCTCATTTCCATTTGTCATCCTACCATTATCCCAAAGCTCCTCATTAGCCTCGTTAAAGACTGAGGCAAAGTATTTGTTTAGATATTGGGCCATGCCTAAATTATCCTTAACCTCCACTCCATCCTCGGTGTTAAACAGTCCTACTTCTTCTTTCTTTGTTTTCTTATTTATATGGCTATAGAACCTTTATATGGCTTTCACATTATTCTATACCCCTAAGTAATAAATTTAACCAATCACACACTAGCATTTATGTTTTCTCCTCCCTGCTCAACTCTTTTTACATTTTATCTTTCATGCCAAATTGTAACTTATTTATGACTTTCTTTGTGCAGATGGTCAGCATAAATTCACTGGTCAGAGCTTGTCTTATCTATTTTACCAATTCTTGGGTCTTTCTGTTTCCTGCCTAAACTTCCCAGTGCCTGGATGTCTCTAATTTACAACCCTTGGTGTTAGAACTCTTGTTAGGGGCATTCCTGATGTGGGGGCACCTTAGCAGCAGTGGAGCATTTTCTTCCTTAATTTGAGTGGTGAAATCCCTGAGTTTCACCCAAGGCTGGTTTAGTATGGGGATAGTTAAATCTCAGACCTACAGTAGTGGATCAGAATCTCACTTTGTCCATCTCTATTAAACAGCAATTAGTAATCTATCCTCTGTGGGGTTAACAGCAGTACATTTTCAGCTGCAGAGTTGCTCTGGTGATGACATACTTAAATTATGCGGTCACTTAGGGGAACCTTATAGTGAGTGAGTGACATTACACAGTTGTTGGGAAAACAGAAAAACACTTTAAAATGAGTAATAAATTAAATAAAACCAGCCATTCCTGACAAATAGCATCTATAGAGACAGCATATTAAAATATGTAGATATAGAGGTGGAGTATTGCATCTGGAATATTGCATCCTGAGCGTTTATATTGGTATATTTCAGAGGTTTTTACATTCCGCTAAATTGTCAAATAATGGCATGCTGAAACATGATACTCCAGTTTACATCACCAAAAGTAATCTCAGCCATTACTCAATCTGTTCGTGTTATAATTAGGCACATGGTTGTGATTTTGTTTAGCTTAGGTATCTTTCACTATCGTCTGAAGTACAGGGGCCTGGCATCTTGTACTAAATTCTTCTCAAGGAGAATATTTCTAAAATGTTTGCAAGCCACAAACATTAAAGTAACTTAAAAGGAAAAACAAGTTTTTTCTTTTGCTCATATCACAAACTATTAAACTTCTTGAAGTAAAAAACTAAGAGGAAAAGTGAATTAGTTTTTTGTATATTTTAAACCTCCACATGACAGCAATAATCTAACATCTAAAAATAAACTATGAAAACTCTTATGGACTGAAACATTCTGTTAAATGTGGTCTCTATTCACATGGTTACAGTGACCCTAGCATGGACGGCTATAATAGGCTGGGGAAGGCAGAGCTCATCTCTTAGTACCCTAGCTGAGTTTATGGGACAGAGTTAGAAAAAATATTGTCTTGTAAATTGGCCCCACCCCAGGCAGGCAGCTCCTCTTCCAGTAAGGGAAGCCTGCTGGGGATAGGGCAGCTGGGACTTGGGTGGCTGGGGCCACCCAGCGCTAGGGGAGCCCTCTGCGCTGGGGCCGCACCGCCCAGCGCTCCAGGGCTGGCGAAAAGGGGGAGGCTGCATGTTGCCTGCCCGGTGCTCCGGGGCTGGGGACCGGGGGGACACATGCTACCTGCCCAGCGCTCTGGGGTTGGAGGCACTTGGGCAACCTGCGGCTGGTGGGGGGACTGGCGGCTGGGGGGGGATGACTATGCAGCGCTTTCCGCGAGGAGGGTGGCGTGTGGGAGCGGGGGCGGCTCTGGGCTTGGAGGAGGTGGAGGGGGGGCGGGGCGGGATCTCAGGAGGAAGGGGTGAGCTGGGCTAGGGGCTAGCCTGCCCTAACCCGTGGTTCACCCACTGCCCATGGACCCTAGTCACACAAAATGGACAGTTCCCATTTTGTAGTTATTTCCTACGAGGACTGGTAAAAAATACTTGTCACAGAAGCATTAGTTTGAAAAGTTAAGTGACCTCAAATCTAAATTAGATTACACATTCCCTTAACTATGCATATAGAAGTTCAGGAGAGGACAATTTTTTAAAAATTTTTTAACTGCAAACCCTCTTTATAATGACAGATTTCAGAGTAGCAGCCGTGTTAGTCTGTATCCGCAAAAAGAAAAGGAGGACTTGTGGCACCTTAGAGACAAACAAATTTATTTGAGCACAAGCTTTCGTCAGCTACAGCTCACTTCATCGGATGCATGCAGTGGAAAATACAGTGGGGAGATTTTATATACACAGAGAACATGAAACAATGGGTGTTACCATACACACAGTAATGAGAGTGATCAGGTAAGGTGAGCTACTACCAGCAGGAGAGAAAAAAACCTTTTGTAGTGATAATCATGGTAGGCCATTTCCAGCAGTTGACAAGAACATGTGAGGAACAGTAGGGGATGGGGGGGAAATAAACCTGGGGAAATAGTTTTACTTTGTGTAATGACACATCCACTCCCAGTCTTTATTCAAGCCTAATTTAATGATGTACAGTTTGCAAATTAATTCCAATTCAGCAGTCTCTCGCTGGAGTCTGTTTCTGAAGTTTTTTTGTTGAAGAATTGCCACTTTTTGGTCTGTAATCGAGTGACCAAAGAGACTGACGTGTTCTCCGACTGGTTTTTGAATGTTATAATTCTTGACGTCTGATTTGTGTCCATTTATTCTTTTATGTAGAGACTGTCTGGTTTGGCCAATGTACATGGCAGGGGGCATTGCTGGCACATTATGGCATATATCACAGTGGTAGATGTTCAGGTGAACGAGCCTCTGATAGTGTGGCTGATGTGATTAGGCCCTATGATGGTGTCCCCTGAATAAATATGTGGACACAGTTAGCAACAGGCTTTGTTGCAAGGATAGGTTCCTGGGTTAGTGTTTTTGTTGTGTGGTGTGTGGTTGCTCGTGAGTATTTGCTTCAGGTTAGGGGGCTGTCTGTAAGCAAGGACAGGCCTGTCTCCCAAGATCTGTGAGAGTGATGGGTCGTCCTTCAGGATAGGCTGTAGATCCTTGATGCGTTGGAGAGGTTTTAGTTGGGGGCTGAAGGTGATGACTAGTGGCGTTCTGTTATTTTCTTTGTTGGGTCTGTCCAAAGATGGACTACAAGCCATCAGGAACAGTATCCCCAATAATGTCACAGCAAACCTGGTGGCTGAACTTTGTGACTTTATTCTCACTCATAACTATTTCACATTTGGGGACATGTATACCTTCAAATCAGCGGCACTCCTATGGATACCCTCATGGCCCCACAGTATGCCAACATTTTTGTGGCTGACTTAGAACAATGCTTCCTCAGCTCTCGTCCCCTAATGCCCCTACTCTACTTGCGCAACACTAATGACATCTTCATCATCTGGACCCATGGAAAAGAAGCCCTTGAGGAATTCCACCATGATTTTAACAATTTCCATCCCACCATCAACCTCAGCCTAGTCCAGTTCACACAGGAGATCCACTTCCTGGACACTACGGTGCTAATAAGTGATGGTCACATAAACACCACCCTATACCGGAAACCTACTGACCACTATTCTTACCTACATGCCTCCAGCTTTCATCCAGACCACATCACACGATCCATTGTCTACAGCCAAGCTCTACGATACAACCGCATTTGCTCCAACCCCTCAGACAGAGACAAACACCTACAAGATCTCTATCAAGCGTTCTTACAACTACAATACCCACTTGCTGAAGTGAAGAAACAGATTGACAGAGCTAGAAGAGTACCCAGAAGTTACCTACTACAGGACAGGCCCAACAAAGAAAATAATAGAACAGGTGTTTGTCCAACCTGGTTTTAAAAAACCTCCAGTGATGGGGATTCCGCAACTTTCCTTGGAATCCTATTCCAGAGCTTAACTATCCTTTATAGTTAGAAAGTTTTTCCTAATATACTAACCTAAATCTCCCTTGCTACAGATTACACCCCTTATTTCTTGTTGTATGTAATGATTAAGAGTGTTACAGAGTTTTTTCAACCTCTTTATTGACCACTAAATCATAAGACTAAGCACAAGTTGGCCACTATACATACCTAGCACTCACATATCTAAGGAGATGGGGTTCTCAGAGTCCTAGCTCTGCTGAAGAAATGCAGACATTTTTGCCTCCTGAAATCTGGTTTCTCTGAAGTTGCTTGTACAAAGAGGTGCAATATAAGATAGTGATTGACTTACTTAGACTTCCAGAAATGGAGGCAGAATCCCACTGGTCAAAACCTGGCTAAGCATATTTGGACCTCTGAAGAGAGCTGGAGGACTTGGTCCTGAGAAGTGCTGTGTGACTCCTGTAGGAACTGTCATAGATGGCCCTCAGCAACCTGCAGGATTGAGCCCTTAATAATCAGTATGAAACAATAACAGTTCAGATCTCTTAAAAAAAAATAAAGTAAGAAAGCAGTTTTGTATTAAATTTTTTTTCCCAGCACTACAAAAACATGATGTGGTAAGTGGTCTCTAATACATTAAAAGGTTAGAGTTTCTGGCTTTTTATGGTTTATTAAATTATTGGAAAGTGCCTACTGTTCGAGTAAATTTAACATGTTGGCAATTTAATGTTCATAGTAATTATTAAACAAGCATTAGACAGGTTAGAGACAGAATCTACCTGGTTGTATTAGAGATGGTCTTTAGTGCAGGTTTCACAGTAATACTATTTCTCAGCCTTTCATTTTCTTCAATGATTTAGCTACCCTAATATCTGTAAGTGTTCTGTAATACTGAGCCATAAGCTTATCAAATGACAAATGCATGAGGTAATATCTTTTATTGGACCAACTTCTGTTGGTGAGCAGGACATGCTTTTGAGCCATACAGAGCTCTTCTTCATGGCTAGAACTGCACTGCATGCTACCTGGATGTGTGATTTTGGGCAAGTCAGTGAGAGAGAGAATTATGATGCTTCTTCCTCTCATGGTGCTATGTCAGGATTGGCATTGGGGTAAGGGTGATAGTTCACTCTGTCCCAGTGCTGTGACCAGTTAAGAGGTGGTTGTAGGGGAATGGTGACAGTTCTTTCTCTCACTCTTATGGTGCAGTGGATAGGACAGGTGTAGTTGTGGGGGAGGAGAGAGATTTCCTTCTTTCCCAGGGCTAGATTAAGGCATAGGTAACATAGGGGTGGGTGGCAGTATAGGTCCATGACTAAACTCTTAGCTCCTGGAGTCACAATTATGTCAAAAATCTCAGCTCTCATTTAAAAAAGTAAGTTTCTAGCTCTCATGGTTACAAAAAAATGCATGAAAATGAGACCAGAGTGTAACTGATGCTGTGATGTCTACCTGAATCTGCATAGAGCCTGAAACAAGAATTCTGGGAGATGTAAACTGTTCCATGTATATCAATGAGGCATTAACTACAAGACCATTATCCTGGAGGGCCTCACCAACATACCAGCTATGGTCTCTGTGTGGCAGGAGTGCAGTGGGTTTGGTCCGCCCATCCAACCAGATATAGCTCAGTGGCTACAGTAAGTAGTAGAGTCCTCCAATTGCTTCTCCTGCTTCTCCCAGGATGGAGGTGGAAACGAAGCCCCCTGATTTTTCTGGGTTGTGGGGGGAGATTACTCCATGACACACTCTCTCTGGGAGCCCTCTCCCTTATACCATCCTCTCAAACAAGTCAGGGCAGAGCTGTGGGAAGGCCCTGTGTCCAGAGCTTGGGTTTACCTTAATCTGTTCCTACTGTGGGGATAGGGCAGGGAAGGATGCCAGCCAGCTCACACTCTCTTGGTGCTGGGGGCGGGGGCTGGGTGCAGCTGTGTGAGACACTTGTCAGATGCCCATCCTCATGGTATCAGATCCCATTATTAACCCTCACTGTTACCTTCGTAGCAGCCAACCTCACATGGTGGCTTCAGGGCTGGGTAGCAACCCCACGCGACCCGGCCGTCTACAGGTGGAGAGGGGGAAGGGCTGAGATACGGACTACCGCTCCCGAGGGGCAATGCTGCTGGCTCTCTGCGTTGGACTCGGGCAGGTGGCGTGGTGCCTTCTGGGATTCGTAGTCCATGGGCAGCCCGGGGGCCCAGTTTACATCCAGTTGCCAAAGCAGCCCAACAATTTGGACAAAGTTTGGACACATCCACAACTGGTCCAGCCGCTTCTTCTGCCCCGCCCTGGCCCCACCGAGAAGGGTGGGAGGAGTCTTGGCTGCTACTTTGTGTGAGGAGGCTTCCACCCACCTCCCCACTTCGTCTGGACAGAGGAGGCGACACGTGTCAATCACCCTCCCAAACCCGCCAGGCGGTGCGCGTTCCCCCTCCCGGATGCCTCTGAGGGAGAGGCGCGGGCACGCGCTCTCCTGGTGGCGCGCGCGCTCGTATGTAAATGAGCGGGCGTGAGGTCAGAGGCAGATGGAAAAGGAAACAGACAGAATGGCCGCCGCGGCTCCCGCTCCTCCTGTCGCCGCCGCCTCCTCCTCCCCTCAGTGCCGGAGCCCCCGCTGCACGGCGGAGCGCAGGGGAGTCCGCCGAGAACTCGACTCCTGGCGGCACCGCCTCATGCACTGTGTGGGTAAGAGAGGGGAGACTCCTCTGCCGCGGGAGAGCGCGGTCGGGGGGAGGCGGGGACCGGAGCCCGGGTCTCTGCCGCGGGGAGGGTAGCGCCGGTGGAGGAGCGGCTCAGGAGTCTTTCCCGGCCGGCGGAAGCGGCGCCGCAGGGTCTCTGCCCAGGAGATGGGGAAGGTCTGGATCCCCGGGTTTCTCCGCCCGGAGGGGCGGGGGGAGAGCCGTAGCGAGTCCCCGTTGGGGCCAAGCTCGGCGGGATGGGAAAGACAGGCTGGCCCTTTCTCGGTTCGGGTCCTTTTGTCTAGGCGTCTTCTCGCTTGTGCGAGGAGCGCCGGCTCCCTCCTCCCCACCGTGGGGGGGCGGGGGGAGAATGGGATCCGGGTGTGTTTTGCGCCTTTAAGAAGGAGCAGCTCCTGCACTGACGGTTGGGATTTGAAGTTTTCCCTCCCCCCCTTGGAAGTTGTCATGGCGACGGCAGTTCTCCCCTCACTCCCTCCTCCCCCCCCCCCCCCCCCCCCGGCGAGGCTGTCCTCAGGCTCTCGTGCAGTTCCCCTGTGTCATGTGACTCCCCGAGGGCCCAGGGGGAGGCAAGTCTGGGTGCCTTTCAAACTTCTTCGCGCTGACATCCCCATACGGGGGAGAGCACCAGAGAGCCGCCCCCGCTTTAACACCCTATCTCGGCCTGCGGGGAAGTCTGTCGATACCCAGCCACGCTGGGCTGCTGCTGGATGGACACCTGTGACTGGAGACAGCTCCTAGGTGCGGGAAGGGGATTTGTTCAGCCGCTTGGTGAATGTATGAGATAATAGAGAATGACTCTGTCCGCCCTTCTCTGTCCCCTTCCTTGTTTATTATATGCGCTATCGTATTGATCGATCTCTGAATAGATTTTTGGAAGGGGGGGGGTAGTCGCCTTGCTTGTTGGTGAATATTTGGAGATGGGGGGGGGGGGGAGGTGTTCATTTGTATTACCCACATTGAGACCTTGCTTGTCAGGGAGACAGGTAAAACAAACAGTCTTTTTAAATGGCATAGCAGATTCTTTACTCTGTTTGCATTGATCTTCCCAATGGCTGAGCCATCAAAACACATCTCGATAGCTGAGATGATAGGCTTGAATTCACTGAGCATTTTTGGGGTCTGAGACCAAGATTGAAGTATGAATTAAATATCTGATATATACTTTACATGAAGGCTGTCTTCTGCATTGCAAAGAATTGTCTCCATAACCCTGTAACCCTCTGATTTACATTACTTTAAAAGTAAATTGCAGATCATCCTGATCTCTTGGTGTTAGCAGATGAAAAATATTCTTTCAAATGAAAGACTTCCTTTTGAAGTGTGTGTGTGTGGGGGGGGGGGGCTGTTTCTCTTCTTCCCCTCCCCCCCCCCCCCCCAAAAAAAAAAAGTTATAGCTTTGGTTATAGAACACACCTTAAGTGTTTAAAAGTATTTCTTGGTGTGTGTGTGGTAGGAAAATAAAATCCAGTTTCATTAGAATTATAGTGTGAGTTGTAGTTCTTAAATACGCTTCTGGGGGAAAACTTAGGTATGTGTCATCCATCTGCTCAGACTTAATACTTTCTCTTATCTTTTAGTTATATAAAATAGCTTGTTTCACTCAGTTAACATTTTTATTCCATGAAATTACTGTGATGGCCTATAAATGCAAAAATTATATCTTCATTACAGGATCCAAATGTGAGAAGGATGGGAAGGTTGGTGATAGGAAAACCTCACATGACAGCACGCTTCTGTCCTAGCAAAATGAATATAGAAACGTGTGAAATTAAAACTCAGTTTGAACACTATTTGTTTTTTTTAATCTTTCTGTCAAGTTTGCTCTAATGTTCACCCAACTTCACGCAAAGTTGTCTGTGTGATTTTTAGAGCTTGTTCATTCACTTAAAACAATTAAAAAAAATACTGTTGCTAGAAATACTTAATTTTCAGTTCAATTTGATTACACAGATACAGAATAACTAAAGACTCCTTTACTTTGCCAACATCTTACTTTTACCACTCCTTTTGTAATTTTCCCCTCCTCTTTTATTGTAATTATTTTAAGCACTGCATTCATGTCTCGTTTGTTGTCCTTATGCTGGTGCAGCAAATCCCAATCCTATTGTATTTAAAAAGCACTTTTGCCAGGCCCTTTGTTTTAATGCTGTCAGTGTGCTGTGGTTCACTAAATGCAAAACAAAAACATAACTACTGAACTCCTAAATAGACTCCACCGTGTTCTCACTTAGTGCTCTGTGTTTGCTTCTACCTTTGTCTCATATTGTGGATTTAGGATAGAGATTCTTTGTTCTCTACAGTACGGAACACACTGTTGATATTGAACTAATAGTAATTGTACGTATCCCTTTATAACTGCAGTATCCCTTTATAACTGCGAAGGAGGAAGTACATTGCTATAGGTTAATGTTTAGTCACAATCCCTATCTCAGTTACATACTCTTATATGGGCTTGTTGAGCAGTTCTTAGCTGAGAGAAAGAGAGAGCATTAACAAAATGGCAGGAAAGTGGATGGGCAGGAGAATGGAAATGTACTTCAGGCTTTTGCTACTTTTTGAAACTTCATGGACTTTGGTTCAATAAATTATGTTGACTATTAGGTGAAACCATTAATTTGGTAGCTGGAGTTTTCTTCAGGGAATGAAGATTTCTTCAGAGATTGAAAGGCTCAAATGCTGTTAAGAACGGGAGAAGAGTCTGAGCAACTGAAGGAAATAGTTACAAAATATGAAAGGTAGAACAAAACAGCTAGGTTAACTCATTCATATATGTCAACTTATTGGTTAGATCATGTGACGAAGGAGGGAAATCTGGATTCTTAAACAAATCTAGCAGTTCATTTCTAACTCTGAGATAGAACCACTTTGTTTCTAATATCTCACAATTTATTGATGCCAAACTTGGTCATTAGCATCTCTTTGTAGCACTTTTCATTTGAGGATCTCAAAGTGCTTTGCATGGGTTATTTCAGTGTTACATTATCTTTCTAAGATGAATAATCATATACTGATTTTATAAGAAGGGTAAACTGAGTCAGTCTAAAGGGACTTTATCTAACAGACCAACGACTCAGTTCTGCCATCCTAGGTTATATTGAGTATTACCTTTTAATTTCAACAAATGACTACTTGCCGAAATAAGGCATTGTTCAGTGCGAAGTTAAGGGACAGAATCAAACTTTGTTTCTTTCATTAGTGAACAGTTGGACATAATTTTGTATGTTTGAGTTTTTTGGTTCAGATTTTTAAGAGTTTGAGAAACTGAAGAAGTGATGGAACTCTAAATGAAAATACCAGAACATTTAGAGTCTTGAATAACATTTCTCACCTTAAAAAACTGGAGTGATTGAAAATCTAAACTGGTTTGGTAACAGTTCTTGAAGGATGTAGACTCAGAAGAAATGTCTTTTCAATTGTGAAAGAGATTCTGCATAGACATATACAGGTATCAGAATGTTTGCAGAAAAAGTCTTGTCTTTTTGAATAAAAACTTTATAACATTCATTCCTTTCCTAATTGTATTCCACTGAGTTGAGAGGGTTTGATAATTTTATAGCTTTATGAGCATGGAGCTAGAAAACTGAGGTTTCATGCACTGTTTCCCTTTTTTTTAAAAAAAAATAGGTCTAATGCTAGCACTAATAACTTAGTCAAGGGAAGTATGGCTCCTTTTAGCCTGGGAGGCATCCCTTTTTGGAGTCTCCATGGAATAGTGTTAACGGTCACTTTTACTTATCAATACATTAAATCCAATTTTTATGAAATTGTTAGGGGCACAGTTCTGATGGAGATTAGGCACCCACGGTTGTCAGACATTGTTCTTGGAATTACAGGTCCTCGTTACCTCTTGGGATTACTCCCCAGACGAGCAGATGTGGGTAATTTAGTATGAATTTTTAAGGGTGGATTTCTAACATGCAGTTAAGTATTTCTTAAAATAACAGTGTGAATGACTTTTGGGACCATACTTTAGATTTTATTGAAGTTAAGGTTGACACATTCCATTATAAGATTCTGCTTTTAGTTGCTTATAACTTTGCCAAATAGCCATTGAGGTTGAAATGTTCATGCTGGGTGTCTGCCTCAAGCTCAATTTTTTTGGAAGTTTCAACTAAAATGAGAGCGAGATTAAGGAATTTTGTTTTGCCATTGGATGTGTGTGTGTTTTTAAATCTTACCATTTCTGTTAAGTTCTAGTGCCTCTGTATTTTGGAGCAGGAACTTGACATTTGGCCGGTGTGTTGCCCCTGTGCCAGTCTCATGAAAATTCACTTAAATTTGGCCAGATTGTAAACCTCTGAAATTAGAGTTCACACAAGCTCAGTAGAAGTTTTACATCTAAATTCTTATTCCATATGCATTGATCATGCTTCATCCCCAGAGGGCTCCTACATGACAACTGAGCTATGCATGCACCATCTTGGGGCAGCAGGGACTGAGTAGTACTTTCTCTGCAACTGCTCTTTCCAGTTGCTGTGGGCTGCTGGGCATTGAAGGTGAAAGCAAGGATTTTGTCTGTCTCGTCCTCTATGTTCCTCCATTATTGTCCAGGTAGCATGGACTAAAAGATGGAACCAGTCTGACTAAAATGCAGTGGGGAGGTGCTGGGAGGGACTGAGATGGAGGGGAAGATGGGATCAGAGGTGGGGGAAGGATAATGGGGTTGGGGTAGACAGGATGGGAATACAGTGGCAGAAAGATTTATAACCACTAGAGTGCACTCTCCTTCAGAACCTTGAATTTTAGTCCAGATTTCTAGAATCTCTACATTCCTTTGCTGTCTAGCAGGTAGGTGCTAAACTCACTGAAGTGCATATGTCATCCCTCTCCAGAGGCATATCCACTTGGAGGATAAGAACACTTTAGTTTTAGTTGAGCTAATGGAGTTGCTAGTGATAGAGGTCTGCACTGTAGATCTAAAGGCCCCAACCTTGCTGATGACCCATGTGGAGGTCAGTATGGTTCCACATGATGAAATTTGTTTCTTCAGTTTGCTTTGAGGGGACCTAGGAAATTACATACTAAAAGAATGTTACATGAGCAGTTTTAAGTTTGAGAC
This sequence comes from Chelonia mydas, assembly GCF_015237465.2. NCBI lineage: Eukaryota > Metazoa > Chordata > Testudines > Cheloniidae > Chelonia > Chelonia mydas. The sequence continues at coordinate 110,366,881 of NC_057852.1, forward strand.
TTCCTTACTTGTGAGTGCTTGACTTCAGAGTCTTCACTTTTTTTAGTATATAGTTCTTGTATGTAATTTAATATAGGTTATATACAACCTAATAGATACAGAAGTATCTTCATATTTCCCTATTACAGTAGCAAAGTATTTTTATATTTGAACCTTCTCTGTAGCTTAGTGAATCCACCTAATCTGTTAGTGTTAGAATCAGAATGAAACTTCCTATTTCAGGGGGTCTGCAACATTTTCAAAGTGTGGCCTACCTCTTCCCTCATTTGCGATGAGATAGACCACCTCTCCTCCCTGTTGCAATCACACAATATCCCTGAGACAATGATAGAAATTACTTATTTGGAAAAGTAATATTAGGAAAATATTCTTGTGTGTTTAGCTGTCCTCAGAGGGAACAGTCTTTTTATCCTCTTCATCTTTTGGTGGAAGAGGAATCATAGTGTCTTTTTATTCACATCATCTTCCTCTCCCATGAGTTCTACTTCCCTCTGTTGGAATAAAGGGAGTAGTCAGCACCATTTGACTAGCCAGACTTCTGTCGACCATCACTGGTTCGTGGACTTCAGTTTGGCAACCCTGGTTAGTATGTTCTTGATCTTGAAACTGAAATGTTGAGTAAATTAAGCATAAATGGGGGAAATGTAACTAGACTTCTAAAATTTGAAAGGGAGACTATCTGTTTAAACAGCATCTGTATGTTTCTCTAAAAATTATATTACCTTACCTTAAGTTTCTAAAATTTAAACTTTAAGATCCCAATTTATTAACTTTTCCCACTTACCTCAATTTAGATGATGAATACAGAATATTCACTTTCATTTTTTCTTGTCAATTTTATTTTCTGATAATTGTGTTGTGCACAATGTTGTGATAATTAGTTTGAAAGCATTTTTGTGTAGGATGTTTAAATCAGATTCCAAGGATCTGGGCTCATTCTTTTTTTTTTTTTTTTCTATTATTGGAAAGTTTTGGTGAAAAGATGGGTTTTGAATTTTGTCTTAATGAGTATCCATGATGCTTTTGCGAAAGATTATTCCATGACTGTGGGCTGGCTATTGGAAGAGCTTTGTCTCTTGCTTCCATGTTGTTGTCCTTGACAGTGTGTCTGTCTTCAGTGCGTTTGTCATGGTAGTTCTTTATCTCAGTCAAAAGACTTTTGTGAAGTACAGCATTTTTGTGATATCACCACCTTTATAGTTCCTTAGCACTTGTGTAAAAATTTTTCATACACAGTTCCTTCCAACAGTGCAGAATGGTTTAAACCACTATTGTGATTTACTCAGAGTGTGTGTAGACTACCATTGCATCCTGCCCCCAGTCACTCAGCTCTTGTACAGTGCCAGTATGGACAGGAAATGCAAACCTTGTAGCTGCAGAAGTGTAATTAGTCCTCCCCGTGTAATTCCCTAATGCTCTTGCTCACCCATTGGTGACAGCACTGAGCTACCAAAGCTATCTGTCAAGCCACTAGCCAACAGCTTGTATGCAGGAAAGCACTCAATGTAGTACTGTATGTGGCTGCTCTGAATAATTTTCTTCCCTTGCCACTCCAGCCTTCAGAGCAGCAAAGGAAGATACAGAGATAATAAAATGAAGAAATAAAACGCCTGCATTTTAAAATATATTAACTTTCTTGTTTCTCAAATGAATTTGGGGAGACACTCTGAAACCTATTTTTCTTGTAACAGCTGTGTTAGTCTGTATTTGCAAAAAGAAAAGGAGTACTTGTGGAAAATAAGAAAAATAAATGGCCGGTTAGAGAAGCGTTACTCATACTTCGTTGGGGATTGCTACAGCAGGCCTCGGCATGATCTGCCACTCCTGAGATTTGAAAGAGGAAGAACAGAAAGGATCATTAATTGAAATATGCATAGGCAGGGGTATTGCTATACCCCCTCATATCCTCAAATAATTCTCCTTCCTCTCCATGGTCTACTTATTTCTCTCTCTCTCTCTCTCTCGAAGTGGTACGTTACCTGGTGCCCACACTGATGTGGTTGGAAGGAAGTCCTACCTTTGCACTATTGTCTGCTTCTAGAAAGAAACGCTTACTTCAATTAGAAAACAATGTAATTTTAAATTTCTAGTTTTCTTTTATTATTGAATAAATGGAAGAGATAAAATCAAGTTCCTTGCTGTCTTGAATGCTACTACCCCACACATGGCTGTGCTCATCAAAGTACACTGAGTCTCCACTCATATCCAGTGTCTAATTGGCTGCGGGTGCACTGGGAGCTTAGTGGCCTTCCTGCATGGAAACTGCTATTGTGGGAGTATAGGAGACATATCTCCTGCTGTTCATGAAGAAAGATGGTTATGATCCTTATGCAGGACAGAACTGTTTGAAACAGGCACTCAAACAGAGCAATGGTGTGAACAAGTGTAAATCGACATTATATAAACAGACAATATGCACCTGCTCCAAGGAACAAGTAACAGACCATGCTGTACGTGCTGGGAGTGCTGTGTGTGGACCCTTTGCACTCAAAACAGAATGACTTGTGTGGAGGTACACTGCCAGTAAACTCTCACTGGTGCAAATTATAGTAGTTAAATTACACAGTGTAGATAAGGTTAGAGATCATCATCTTCTAAGTACCCTTTGTGCCTAGAAGCCTGTGGTTTTGTAACATTTGAACAATTCATACTAGTATATTCCGGGGAAACTAGTGGTATACATAAAAATCTGAGCTAACCTATTTTGAACTTCCTTGCTGTTATCTTGTTAGGCCACTATAACTATTCATATTTTTGTGGTGTAGCTTAATTCACTAGCAAATAAATTTTAATGTGGCGTTAAGGTTGCCTGGTGCTATCGTATGCTTTTCCATAAGTTGAAGGGTCACTAAACTGAATCCTCTGAAAACCAGCAAGTATGGAGTTAAGGTAACATCTCCCATCACACCCCCACAAAATCTTAACTCTGCCTCTCTGGAGTTGAACCTGTCCTGTTCCTAACATCTGCCATTTTCTATATTGTACTGAGTTATGTTCAATACAATTCTAAACTCTCATTCCTCTTCATACACTCTAACTGACCCTCTCGGTTAAGTGGAACTGTATCGATTGCAGCAAGTGGCCAGAGCTTGCACTGGTTTCTGAGGAGAGGTGCGGCTGCAGCCATAGGCACCGACTTCTAATGGTGCCGGTGGGTACACGACACCTCTTCTCCCCCCCCCCCCCCCCCCGCCCACATTCCAACCCCTTCCCCAAAGTCCCCATCCCAACTTCTCCCCCTCCCTGCCCCATTAGACTCCTTCCCCAAATCGCCGCTTCCTCCCCTGAGCATGTTACATTCCCGCTCCTCCCACTCTCCCATCCCAGAGCTTGCTATAGCTGTTAGGCAGTGGCAAGTGCTGGGAGGGAGGGAGGAGCGGGGACGTGGTGCGCTCAGTGGAGAAGGCGGCGTGGAGGTGAGGCGAGGGGGTCAGGGAGCTTGGCTGCCGGTGGGTGCAGAGCACCCACTAACTTTCACTGTAGGTGCTCCAGCCACAGAGTACCCACGGAGTCGGCTCCTATGGCTGTAGCTAGAGGAATAAGAAATCCCTATTTTTCTGGGCTGTGTAACATGGGAAGTCTGAATAGATGATCACGATGGTCCTCTTGCCTCTGAAATCTAGGAATACATGAAAGAGTTGTAAGAATGATTAGAGTTTCAAGGCCTCTAGAAAAACTGTCACTGTCACCTTCAGAGGCTGACATTCCACTAGGTTTGTCAAGAAGAAACAAGAATGTAGTCACTTCATCATATTCTAATATCCTTTTGCAGAGTCTGAGACAACAAAATGCCTCATCTGCACTGGCGTTCATGTACTGCCATGCCCTCTCTGCTGCACTATTGCTCTGGGGAATTCTAGCAGTTTATTGGCACAGTTGGCTAACAAAAGGTGATGTCCCAGACGGATGAACAGGTGTTAACATCTGGCAAGTCTTGGGTATTTGTATGAAGTGGTCAAGTGTAAATCAGGCTTAGTTATCCTGCCTTTACTAATCCACACCTAAATTTGACCTTTATGACAGGGTGCATTTGATTTAAACCATGAATTAAATCATTAGTCAGGAAGACTTGATTTAATCATGGATTTCTACATAAAAGTGCGTTCTTGTTGGCTGTTATAACCTTAATAGATATTCCTCATAACTCAGAGATAGATATAGGTTTCATTTTTATAAGGTACACAGTATACATTTTTAAAGTGTTTTTTTTTTAAACTTTTCAGATTAATTTTCTGATACAGCTTTAAAATTAATGATCATTTGGTTATTTCATTTACCAAAGGTAACTGAAGCAGATATTTATGAAGTCATTGGGAGGTGAACTATCTCCAATTCAACAGGTTAATCATTAATATTTGGAGGATTTTCTTGCCAGGCTGTATTAGGAGGAGAACATCACCAGACAGACATTTAAATTGTTTATTTAACTACAACAACAACATTATGTATTCTGGATTTTTTTTCTTCAACAACAAATATATAATATTTTCACAAAACAAGCATATGAATTTGTGAATTTAGTTAAACATTCAAGTTTCTAAAGCAGGTTTGTTTTTGTTTAAATTGTTTTTAACTAAAATAGTTAAATGAAATATTAAAAATTAAATCGACTATGTCAGCCAGGTCAACATGAGAAAACTTAAAATACTGGCTTCTGCAACTAACTCAGTTGTCTTCACTGTCCTTTTCCTGTTTGTTCATAATCTGGAAAAGAAAAACAAGCTTTCCTGCTTTTTCAGGTCCCAAACGATTTCTCAATTTGGAATGAATTAGTTCAAAGGAAGAAAATATTCTTTCTACACTGGCAGAAGAAGCTACTGCTGTTAAAAGTGAGATCATCACTTCAACACTCTCTGAATCCAAGTTCTTAAGTGACTGCCACCAGTTCACTGGTGTGACTTTCTTTAAAACATCATCAACAAACATATATTTTCTTGAATGGTTCACCCTTAGCTCTGAAGTTTATTATAGTTGGCATTATGGAGGGATGATTGCTGGATGCCCATGTCCTAGCCAACTCCTCCTCTTCAGCAGTTAAGGTTTGACCCTGGTACCGAATATTGAGAAAGTTTGCAAGAAAATGAGCTGGAGATAGTGCTTGTCCCATTCGTTTTTTTTAATGCTTGTAATTAGCTCTGTCATTGCATATTTCTGTGTTTAAGATCTCACTCGGTTCCTTCCAAATTTCAACAGCGTCAACAATAAAACAGCTATTTCCCTGCATTTTGTTCAAGGCTACAGAAATAGGCTTCAGGTACTCGGCATGCATTCAACGTTTCTCTTAAGCCCAATGTTGAGAACTTTGGTTGTGACAGTGCCATCTATTTTTCAAATTTTGTTCACAAACTGACATCAGATTAGGCCAGTTCTTGATATAGTGCTCAAAACAGTCCACTACGGAGTTCCATCACATGTCTTGTGGGCGAATTAGCTTGGTTCCTCCCACTTTTTCAGAGCAGCTGCTGCAAAGCGGTTTGTCACGGAAGTATTTTGCAATTTCAACAACATTAGCCTTTATTTCTGGAACACTGAAGTCTTTGGCTAGGAGGTGCATCAAATGACCACTGCAACCGTATAGTATTAGCTTGGGACTCTCTTCTAAATTTCTTTTCGTCTTGGATACATTTGCAGCATTGTCTGTGACCAACCTGCATACTAGACATTTGAAATTTTTTTTCACTGTTTGTTATAGCTTTTACTGCTACTTCTTGTAAGTATTCTGCTGTGTGCGCATTTCCTGATGTATCAGTTGTTTCTGGAGGGAAGTTCTTCCCTCCTTCTGTTGTCACACAAGCACATACAACAGCATCATTGTGGACATTGTTCCACCCATCAAGACTCAGGTTAACAATTTCACCCTCTAGACCTTTTGCACACTGCTCAATTTCTCTTTCATACACTTTATCCAGCAATTTGCCTGTTGCATCTGCTCTGTTGGGTGGACTGTCTCCTGGTCTTAATGACTGAACCATGTTAATGAAGTGTGGATTCTCAATCATACAGAAAAGAGAATTGGTTGCATAAACAAACCAGGCAATTTTTTCATCAATCACCTCTTTTTGTAATCTGCTGGTTCTTATCACAAAGTTATCTATGGTTGTTTCTGGATGATTTTTTCTTCTTTTTGCTACAGGTGATATACTGTGGCTATGTGACATACATGATGTGACTGAAACACTATCCCTGGCAGATAACTCTGAAACTACAGAAAATAATGGTGATCTTGAAGGTGGATAGTCTTCAGAATCCTGTATGTTGAGGATGGATTCTCCTAAACAAAATAAGTCAATGCAGTTATTTATTATTACTATACTGCTCATTTAGAATTATTCATTGCATTCACTGACACTTAGGCAGATCTTCCTTTTACGGTTTCACCTTTAAAGTAGTACTATTTCAGCTATTTATTTTTTTTAATCACAACTGCATCTAAAATGATAGTACCATAGAATAACAACTATATATTTTTGCTCAAACATGAGAATTCAAGAATAGTCCAGAAGGAAGACAAGCAGTCCTTAAGAAAGAAGTATGAAATAAAAAAAGTTTACCAACTGAAGATCCTGCATGTTCAGACAAATTTCTTTCATCAACTTCAACGCAGCTTCCTCCTGAGAAGGAACACTTCTCATGATGTTGTTTCATCTGGGCAACCAGGCCTTGCATTTCTTTGTTGCGCTGTTTGCATTTTGCACGCATGCCTGTCTTACCCACAGGTAGAGGAACTTCATTAAAATATTCCCAAACTGGGTCTCTCTTACGGCCTGCTGCCATTATAGGTTTTCCCTTCTAGTGAGAGAATGGTATGGTAGATCTCAAATAATGAAGGTTACACTCAGAAAGACCTCAAGACTTCTGAAATATGCTGCTTAAACAGTTTCACTTTTGTTTCTATTGCCTATCCCTCCCTTCTCACATTTATCTCCAGACTTCTTCTCCTTGTCCAGAACAGTCTTCTATCCATTGGACTTTTTGAAACTTTGCACATTTAGAGAGAGGTAAGGGATTGACTCTTCGTACACAAAAATTTGCAGATAGACAACAGGGTTGAGGTCTGTTCTCTCTCTCTCTTTCTCGCTCATTCATATATATGATATTTATTTATTTAAAACATTTTTTATGTTAACAATCACGTTTTCTCTGGAGACACAAATCCACAGTTTGAGAACTGCAAAACTAAGCATCTCTGATGGTATCTTCTAGACTGAGCACTGAATCCCATTGGGTAGATAGAAAGATTAACCTAAATAATCTATGCAGAAGCCCTTGGAACCCCTAAGATTAGGTCCCCAATTCGTGAACTATTGGAACTCATTTGGAACTCATTTACAAAACTTTTCTGAAACATTACATGAATATTTTGTTTTGTATTATAGAATTAGAATTTATAATTCCTATTCCATGATGAGATATCTCTAGCTATAACATATAATTAAAACTATCTTTAGATAGGTTTTTTTCCTCAAAGCATTTCATCAAAAATAAAAAAATCTGGTTTTTAAATCATTGATTTGTATCCACCATGCTTTACGGGCATTTTTCTGTGCGGTACTGAAGTTCTCCAAGAGGCCCACATCACTCATGCTATAGCAGAGGTGACCGATTTTTGGAAAAATTTCTGAACTGGTTCCTGGTGCCATTGAATAGCTGAGCTCAGGGGCAGTCCAATAGTATGCATTTTATGAGGGTCAGCGTCTTAGTTTTTTCCACTAGCTCTGCCCCAAAAAAACAAGAATCTGAACAATTTAAAAGCAAGTTATGTTTCAGCTGCATCTCCTAAACTTGCACCACAAAGTCTTTTCCAGGTACTGTTGATCTGTCAATTTTCAAGATGGATTTTTCGAACAATTTGAGTATTAAAATCAACTCCTTAAAGGAGGGAAGGGGTTCAGTATCTGAGAAAACCTTTGATCAGATGACCCCAAATCTGCATGCATCATTAGCCATCCCTTGGTCCCCAATGGTGCACTAAAACTTAAGGCAATCCAAGTATGTATGTAGATTTTAAACAGAAAGCTTGGCTGAACCTTGACTGCAGCATGGCAGCAACCTTCCCCATAACATAAACTGTGGAGATCTAAAAATTAGGTCAGGCTTTACATCAGGAGGAAGCAGGTACTTCTTGGGGGAGGAGGAGAGCTTTGGAAAATGAAACCTCTTTATTGTAAAATACTTATCAGATGTGCAGTCTTTAAAAGATCATAAGCCGATGAGGATAGCTTCCATGTCACTTAAAATCCTCAAAAGTAAGATGTCCGTTAGAGCAGGGGTTCTCAAACTTCATTGCACCGTGACCCCCTTCTGACAACAAAAATTACTACATGACCCCAAGAGGGGGAGCTGAAGCCTGAGACCCACTGCTTCAGGCAGGGCCAAAACCTGATCTCCTTCTCTCCCCCCCCCCCCCCCCCCCCCCCCCCCCCCCCCCCATCCCAACCCCCTGGACAAAGGGGCCTGTACCCTGAGCCCCGTCACTCAGGGCTGAAGCCGAAGCCTGAGCCCAGAGTGGTGGGGCTCAGGCTTCAGCTTTGGCCCTGGGCCCCAGCCAGTTCTAACACCAGCCCTGGCGACCCCATTAAAATTGGTCCTGACCCACTCTGGGGTCCTGACCCACTCTGGGGTCCTGACCCACTCTGGGGTCCTGACCCACTCTGGGGTCCTGACCCAGAGTTTGAGAATTGCTGCAATGGAGGAACCATTGTGTTTGTGAAGTCTAACAATTGTCCTCTATTATCATTTCCTGTCAGATTTTTAGTGCAAGGCCATTAGGGTCCATAAGCACACTGGAAGACAGTGGAATTAAACGAGATTAATTTGATTACTTACTTTATTTTCAGCTAATGAACAAAGTTCATAATGAAGAATATTATAATTTTAGTACATTTGCAGCACACTATTTTGTTGGAAGTATCATAGAATATAAAGGTGCTAAGGATAATTATCTAAAATGTAAATTTTTAAAAGAACTTGTCTTCTCCTTCTTCTGCCCATGTTCCCTCAGAGGACTGATCAAAACTGTAGAAGTGAACAATTCTAACCACCATAGTAGCAATGAGCTGAATGCTAGTGAACAAATAAGTATGTAAAGAATCTGCTGAGCTAGCGATAGGTCAGTAGAGGGCAGTGTGGACATTCATTCATTTCCTAATTGCATTCCACTGAGTTGAGAGGGTTTGATAATTCTATAGCTTTGAGCATGGAGCTAAAAAACTGAGGTTTCATGCACTTTTTTTTTTTTTTAAATAGGTCTAATGCTAGCAGTACTAACTTGATCAGGGAAAGTATGGCTCCTTTTAGCTTGGAAGACCTCCCTTTTTGGAGTCTCCATAGTATAGTGTTAATGGTCACTTTTACTTATCAATACATTAAATCTAATTATGAAATTGTTAGGGGCACAGTTCTGATGGGGAACAGGCATCCACAGTTGTCAAACATTGTACTTGGAATTACAGGCCCTCATTACCTCTTGGGATTACTCCCCAGAAGAGCCAATGTGGGTAACTTCGTATGAATTTTTAACATGCAGTTAAGTATTTCTTAAAATAACAGTGTGAATGACTTGGGACCATACTTTAGATTTTATTGAAGTTAAGGTTGACACATTCCATTATAAGATTCTGCTTTTAGTTGCTTATAACTTTGCCAAATAGCCATTGAGGTTGAAATGTTCATGCTGGGTGTCTGCCTCAAGCTCAATTTTTTTGGAAGTTTCAACTAAAATGAGAGCGAGATTAAGGAATTTTGTTTTGCCATTGGATGTGTGTGTGTTTTTAAATCTTACCATTTCTGTTAAGTTCTAGTGCCTCTGTATTTTGGAGCAGGAACTTGACATTTGGCCGGTGTGTTGCCCCTGTGCCAGTCTCATGAAAATTCACTTAAATTTGGCCAGATTGTAAACCTCTGAAATTAGAGTTCACACAAGCTCAGTAGAAGTTTTACATCTAAATTCTTATTCCATATGCACTGATCATGCTTCATCCCCAGAGGGCTCCTACATGACAACTGAGCTATGCATGCACCATCTTGGGGCAGCAGGGACTGAGGAGGACTTTCTCTACAATTGCTCTTTCCAGTTGCTGTGGGCTGCTGGGCATTGAAGGTGAAAGCAAGGATTTTGTCTCTCTTGTCCTCTATGTTCCTCCATTATTATCCAGGTAGCATGGACAAAAATATGGAACCAGTCTGACTAAAGTGCAGTGAAGTGGGCGTGTGTGTGGAGAGGTGCTGGGAGGAGCTGAGGTGGAGGGAAGATAAGATCAGAGGTGGGGGAAGAATAACAAGGTGGGGTAGGGAGGATGGGAATACAGTCAACCTATCCACCTCATTGCTAAATGGGAGTGGAAGTTCCCAAATAGTGTCCTAGTTAAATTGGAGGGGATCATGAGGTGGTCCTAGAATGGAAAAGGCTGAGAATCACTACAGTGAAATATCAGGATGAGCAAGGTTTGCCCTGTTGCATAGGAAATGTGCATCTGAATGTATCTGGTATTTTAGGCATAAGATAAAGTGCATACAGAGACTCCTTACCAAAGTGACTTCTGTAGCCTGGCACGAAAGCAGACAATGACGTTTTGTATGCATTTGGTATGTAGCTATCTCTTTTTATTGGTTTTTAATAAATACAAAACAAAATGGAGTCTCAGAACTTATGCAATTATCTACACTTCTATTATCTTGTGTTTTGGATTTAAATTAATCTTTTCACCAGCATTCCCTCCGATGTCATTTTTGCTGAGTGCAAGCTTAGTAGTAATGAGCATCTTGCATCCTCCTCCCAATCATATGCTGTCTTTATTTTCTTCCGTTTCTCCTCGTACACTTGTGCTAAATTCAACCTAACTACCCCCTCCTCCGCCACCCCCTGCCACCCAAAATCATATGAGCTGTGTGGACCTTGCTTCAGTAATGTGAATTTCAAGCATTCAAAAACTGTCAGACCTTCTCTCCCAAAAAAGTTGTTTATCACATTTTCAATTACCTTCAGATCGGTTTTTCCTCTTTGGTGCAGAGGGCTACCTCCAAATGTGTATGAAGTGATCTCTGGTTCAAAATTCAATCTGAAATATTCTAAAAAATGCAGGTCTTTCCCTGTTTGCTACTCAGAGGGAACTCTGCTTACCTCTCCTATACCTAGGATGTGGGGATCTCTGATTCTCTTTCTCTCCTTAACTAGACAGGATAGGGAGCTATCACATATGCATCCTCCCTCTGTGTTCCTCCACTTGTCCCCTGCTTTTACTGTGCTTACCTTCCTTCTTTTCTTTCCTCTCACATTCTCCCTCTTGCCCTTTCCTTATTCCACCTTAATTAGCTTCCTTCTTCCCTTGCTCCCACCCTTCAGTCTCCTCCTGCACCTTTTGATCTTCTCTTCTGTTCAGTCCCCAATTGTCTCAGTATCCTGTCTAGTCCCTTGACTATAAAGTGGCATTCCAACTCTTTTGAGGACTGTCGGGCTTCTGTCTCAATTGAAACAGTGGTTGTAAGTGGCCATCTTATGGGGGGGGAGGGGGGAAGCCTCACTTCCATATGGAGATATTGAAGGGAAATGGTGGCCATCTTGCTGCGCTTCAGATCTGTTGGAAATAATGGGAGATGGTAGTCACCAACAAAGGAAATATCATGAGATTGAAATCAGGAATAGGGCAGTCCTGTGATGATACTGTCTTTTTTTTTTTTTTTTTTTTTTCCCTCTGAGACAACAGGAAGACTGAGGGTAGAGGGCATGTTAATATTTCAGTTCCCCACGTCTAAGAGTTATTTTTTCCGTAGAAGTCTCATTCATCCTAGTTAGTGTTTTTTAAATGTTTCTCCCCTTCTCCCTTTAAATTACTGAGAGGGAGTGCCCAATTTCAATGGTTTTAAACGCTGCCTATCATGCCAGGCACTAATCCTGGTGAGTGATGAGCAATCCCAATGTATCTATTGCTTCAGGGAATCTCTTGTAACCCAAAAGTGCAGCTGTTGCCTTGCATTAAAATCCTAGGGTCAGAAAAGAACAGGGAGATCAGACTACACCTACTTATCATGGAGAACTCTTTGCCTAGCTTCTGATCCTGGCCATGATGCCACTCCACCTCCCCTTCGCCAGTCTCCATAAAAGTCTGCCACTGCAACTGTATAAGCACCACACTCCCTGAGGGCACTTAAGAGGAAAGAGTCAAAATTCCTCTCATGAGGTCTCTGAAGCCCTCCAGCTGGGGAACCTTCCTCAAAGAAGCTGCAGTCATCAATGACACCAGCTTCTTTGGCACCCATTGGTCTCCAACCCACAAGTTTTGGAAGCAAAAGAATCACTAAGCCAAAGGACTCCAAAATGCTGTGCTCTGTTAGGCCATCGGTACCATTGGAAGAGCTAAGCGGTAAAATGATCTAGTCCTTCTCACTGGGTACCGAAAAAGACTGGTCAGACATTCTCTCTACTCTCCACAGAGTGTGCAAGGTCCACGGTACCATGATTACTCCTACCCAGGCCATCCCTATGGTACCAACAACGCACTCAGTACTACAGGAATTACAGTTTCCTTTGGACTTTTCTGTGACCACAACACCTGATTCACCCATTGTTTGATACTGACCCATTCTCAGTACCAAGGACCTCAGTCTCCAGACATTCATCCAGTACCAATAGACTTGCCTTCTGTTTCTTTCAGTGCTCGACTACTTCAAAGTGATGTGGAAGAGGAGGATTCTGACTAAGATCTTGCTTTGGTTTCTCAAATATCAGTTCAAGGATCTCCCCCATCCTCTCCCCCCATCTCCAAAGGGGTACTTTTCCAGGGGCATCTGAAGAAGCTGATAATATCCATCAGAAACATTTACAGCCACCATCTTGCTGGTATGCACACCTGTGGGTTCCTACACACACACCCATCCTGGGACTTCTGGGTGGCTTACTGTCAGCAATTTTTGTGGGCCTTGAGTACCACCCACCATAGAGGCAGATAGTTTCCATCATCTTTCTCCAGGAGACTTGAACCTCTGGAGGAAACCTTAAATAAACGGGAATTGAGGGCTGATGAATGGGTCTCCCAGCCAGTCAACATCTCCTTCCCCTGTCTGAAACTGTTATGCCACCTCCATCATCTGTGGCTGATGACTTCCAGCAGTTCCAGGAACTCATTAAGAGGATAGCAGACTCCTTACAGATCCCACACAAGGTTAAAGAGTCACATCATAAGCTGCTTGACTTCTTCCATACAGCATCATCTGCCTGGATCACCTTCCCTGTTAGCGAGGCCCACTAGATCTAGTGAAAGTAATCTGGCATACCCCATCTGTGATTCTGACCACGTGCAAGAGCATGAATAAGAAATATTATGTCACCTTTAAGGACTTGGAATGTTTTTCTTATCCTCTTCCAGCTCTCTGATCGAGGCAGTTAATTAACATGAAAGGCAGCATTACGCTAAATCTATACCCCATGATAAAGATCATAAATGCCTCTATCTGTTTGGTCAAAATTTGTACTTATTGGTCATTCTACAGTTTAGAATCACCAGCTATCAGGTGTTTAATGGTGAAATACAACTATGCCAAGTTGCATTCCTTTATTGAGCACCCACCATTAAAGCACAGAGAATAATTTTCAGGCTATCACTGCAGCAGGCCAACTTCTTGTTAGAACATCTCTGGAGGCCTCTGGATGCGGCTGACAGTGCCATTTTTTTCTATCTGTATGGCAGTAGTCATGAGGAGAGCCTTCTAGCTTTCAGGATTTCAGAGAGGTCCAAAAAACTATTGAGGACCTTCCTTTCAACAGCTCCAAACTGTTTGTGGAGAGCATGGACAAATCTCTCCACACATTAAGACTCCAAAGCCACTCTGCACTCTTTTTGAGGAGTTATACACCTGCAATGCTGGTAGACCAGGTGCCTCAGGCCTCACTGAATACTTACAAATGCATCGCTGGAAATTGGTCTTGTTTATCTGTGTGTTAGTGTTGTCTAAATAGATATTGGAGGTTAAGTTGATAAGAGTGTGTGTTCACTTCAGACTGCATAAAGTGCTTGTAGGATGCTGCATATATTGATCTCACTTATTGTCTCTATAGCCAATGGTATAAAGTTATATTAAGTGTTTGCATTGTAAATCTCTCTAATTGTGTAATTCAGCAAATGGGAGGAGCTTTGATTTTAAGATGATAGTGCCTGCCTTGTATACAAGAATGGCCCATTGAAGGCAATTGTTGTGTTTTGTAGCATCAGACGACTGAGACTTTGATTGCATTCTTATCTCCCTCAAGGAAGGAGAGACCTATTCATGAACTCATCCCATCAGTTTTGAACTCTGGAAAGAAGGGGATAAAAATCCCTGACATGGAGAAACTGAATCTACTTTTATATTGTCTGCACTCTGAGGGGCAAGGATTCCTAAACATAAGCATAGACATCCCCATGCTACTTGGCCTGGGTTAGCCCTGAAAAGACGTTCATTGCTGACAGATTTCAAAAGGTGACAGATGTGGTAACTAACGCATACCCACAAATGAGTTCAGTTTGCCTGCTTTAACATGTAAATAACACTTCTTTTTCCTAGTTTTAATAGACCTTCAGTTAGTTTATTACAGGATTGGTTACCAGTGTTGTCTTTGTGAGATCTAAGTTGATCTGGGATAAGTGACTGGTTTTTTTTGGGACTGGAAGCAACCTGAATATTTTTGTGATTTTATTTTGTGTACGTGACCACTTATCACATAGACTATCTTGCCTGTGTGGCAAGATAGACACTCCAGTTTAAGGCAGTGATACACAGACTAAAGCTCGTGAGCCACAAGTGACTCCTAAACGTGTCTTCTGTGGCTCTTTGTAGCACATGATATTAAAACACTGATTTAATTATTAACCAGTTAGGATACTTTTACTATGTTAACCAATTGTAATTGATAAAATAATAAGTAGTCATTTTGCTGTGATGATTTTATATATGTATACAAACAAATAGTAAATGAGACAACGAATTCACACTACTGTGGCTCTGAGTAAAGTTGATTGCTAATTTGGCTCCTGCACCACTGAGGTCTGAGTAGCACTGGTCTAAGGAGACTGCCTGCGACTCCATTATAAGACTGTTATAGTACTTTGGGAATTGACAAGAACAGCAAGATCAAACTACATCTCCTCATGATGGAGAGCTCTCTTCACCCAGCCTCTGATCCATGCCAGAACCCCACCTCACCCTTTGCCAGTCTCCATACAAATCTGTGACGGCTTGAGCACCACGCTACCTGAGGGCATCTAAGAGGAAAAAGGCACAAATAATTTTGTCATTGGACCCAAAGGGATTGATTCACAGCCCTTCAGCATGCATATTTCCATATAGCGATCCACCCTTTCCATGGAAGGTTTCTATGTTTCACAGTCAAAACCAGTTTCAATACAGGGTACTCCCTTTTGGTCTCTCCTTTGCCCCAAGAGCCTTTTAGAAAGTTGTCAACAGCAGCTTACCTCTGCAGAAAAGGAATTAAGGGATTGGCTTCAGAAAGGTGGTTGTTATGCAAAACCTACAGTGGCTACTCACAAGGCCATAGACCTCTTCCTTAAATTGGGCCTGCAGCTGAACAATTTAAAAAAAAAAAAATCCACTTTGACCCCTGTACAAATTCATAGGCGCTTACCTTGACTTGATAGCAGCGAGACGCTACCTCCCACTGCACAATTTTGTCGCTCTATCTAGTATAGTCAATACAGTCCAGATCAACCCATAGACACAGGTCAAGAACAGTCTACAACTGCTGGGACATATAGGCAGTAGATACTTTCGTCTTAGGCCACGCAAGATTGTAGATGCATTGCCTTCAAGGGTGGCTCAGGCTTATTTTTTTTATTCCCTGAGCAGGTGCTGTCCTGAACAAGTTACTCTCCATACCCATCTTGATGAATTCCCTCAATTGGTGGAGATCCTTTTGTCTAGCCTTCTCCCAATGATATAACAGATGCATCCATCTTAGGTTGGAGAGCACTTCTAGACAGTCACATGGGTCAAGGCAGGTGCACACCTCTAAACAATATGTCAACTTGATGTTACTCAAGGCAGTCAGATATGCCTCTCTCCAATTTTCTACCATTGATTTGGGGCAAATATGAAGTCTGTCATTTTTTTTTTTTTATATATATGCTGTCAAGGAGGGGCAAGATCACCCTCCCCTCTGCGCTGGGGCAGTCAGGCTTTGGAATTGGTTTATATACAATTGTATTAACATCAAAGTAGCTTACCCTCCCAGTGCTCAGAATGTGTCTGTGGTTACACTCAGCAGACACTTCTCTCAGATCACAAATGGGGAAATAGATTTCATCATATTTCACTGTATATTTTGATATTGGTTCATCCCCCTACCCCTCCCTAAGACCTACTTGCCACAGCTAGGAACAATAAACGTGCACAGTTCTGCTAGAGAGGCAGGCTGGGTCACCAGTCCTTAGGGGAATGCCCTTCTTTTTCAGTGGTCATCGGGTCTGCTGTACACCATTCTTTATCTCAATCAGAACTTTGATATTAGAGGAATTAGAAGGAAAGACAATGCCAGGGTTTTTGTAATAATCTTGACATTCCCTTACCTCATTCAGCTGGTGACTTGCTCACCAATCACTCTTAATACTGTCCCTCATCTTCTCTTTCAAGAAGGCAGAAAATCTGAGTTCTTTGCATCAAAGCATGGCTAGTCAGTGGTTAGCAGGATTAGAAATAACCTGTTCAGAGGAGGTAAAAAGAGTACTATTACACAGCAGAAAACAGTCTGTGCGCTTACACTTGCAACAGTGGACAAGATTCAGCTGCTGGTGACCTAAAACACATTCCACCAACGTCCTCTTCACAGTCATATGTACTGGAGTATATCCTGGAATTGAAAAAATCAGGGTTGTCACTGAACTCCCATTACAGTCCATCTGACAGCTGCCATAGCCTTCCACTGCCTGACAGAGGGCTTTTCTGTATTCACTCACCCAATGATAGTGTGGTTCCTCAAGAGGCTTGGAAATCTTTTCACAAGTCAAATGTTCTATCCCGACTTGGGACCTCAGCTTCCTTTTTAAATACCTTACAAAACTTTTGAGTCAGTGACTACCTGCTCGCTCCTCCATTTTTTAAAAACTTGATAAAAACAGCATTTCTGGTAGCTGCCCCATCTGCTCAACAAGTTGGGGAAATAAGGGCTTTCACAATATTTTTCAAAGACAGTCACACACCCCAACTTTTGATAAATTATCTTCACAGTTCCATATTAACCAGCCCATTCATCTCCCAGTCTCTTACCCTAAACCTTTGTTGGGTAAGGAAGAGGCGCTGATGCACACACTTTGATGTCAGGAGTGCTCTGGCCTTTTACCTTGGCAGGGCTAAATCTTTTAGGAAGTCTTCCACGTTGTTTCTGTATTGTGGACAGATCTAAAGGGCCAGCAGTCAACAAAGACTCGAGACAGATATTGGACTGAATTAATTGTTGCTATCAATCTTGGGGTCTTCAGCTTCCTTTGGGTGTCCAAACCCATTCAACAAGATCTATTTCTACTCCAGTGTCCTTTCTGAAAAACGTTCCTATCACTGAAATACGTAGGTAACTACTTGGACTGCTATACATGCCTTTTTTTGAACATTAAGCCTTAACTCAAGACTCTGCTTCCAATGCTATGTTTGGCTCTGTTGTGCTTTTTTCAGTTCCGAATTAGGTTTGGAAGCCCTCCCTTTCCGTCTCCAGTGGGAACTACTCAGTAGTCGCCTAGAGCGGAGCACCCATAGGGATACTGCTCAAAGAGGTTACTCACCCTGTGCAGTAACTGTGTGGCTCTTTGAGATTTATGTCCCTGTGCCTGCTCCACTACCCACCTCCCTCCCATCTTCTTTGGAGTTCTCTGCTGTGGAACTTCACGGTACAGAAGAAACTGAGGGTGGTTCACCTATGCAACACTACATAACGATGGTGCAGTGCACCGCACTGTATGGGATGTAAGCACATGCTGAACAGACACTATGAAATTTCCAATCAAATGTGCAAGGAGTGCAAGTGTGCCTAGAGTGGAGCACCCATAGTAACACACACCTCAAAGAACCAGAGTTACTGCACAGGGTGAGTAATCTCTTCTTTTCACCTCTGTTGAAAAGAGCGGACCTTTGAACATAGGAGTGCATGAGGCAGTGTCCATTGCAGTTGTACCTGGGATTGGCTACTGAAATGTCAAGGTTGCCTTTCTTTTAGGGAAGTTTTTAATCAGTCTCACATAGGGGCCCAAGACCAAAGAGTCAGAATCCTGTGACATAAATAACCTGTAGTAGTTTGTTTGTTGTTTTTTTTAAAGAGCAACTTCCTCCTTTTTCCAAAATCATTTGCAGATTAGTGTGAACTTGTTTATTTTGTATGAATTTTGTGAATTGTAGGGCTGTCGATTTAATTGCAGTTAACACAGACAATTAATTCAAATTGTGATTTAAAAAATGAATTGCAATTAAACAGTGGAATAACAACTGAAATGTATTCGTATGCCCCTTCATGCTTTGACCACCATTCCAAAGGAGATACTTCCTTCTGATGACACTTGTTTTTTTTTTTTTAAAAAATGCATTAATTAAATTTGTGACTGAACTCCTTGGAGAATTGTATGTCTAGTGCTCTGTGTCTTGCTCTCATTCTGCCATATATTTCATGTGTTAACAGTCTCGGATGATAACCCAGCACATGTTTATTTTAAGAGCATTTTCACTGTAGAGTTGGCAAAACGCAAAGAAGGTACCAATGTGAGATAGCTACGGTACTCAACCTAAGGTTTAAGAATGTGAAGTGCCTTCTAAAATCTGAGAGCAACAAGGTGTGGAATATGCTTTCAGGAAAAAAAGAGCAACACTCTGATGTGGAAATAACAGAACCACCGGGAAAAAAAAAAAAAAAAATCAATCTTCTGCTGGTGGCATCTGACTCAGATGATGGAAAATGAACATCTGTCGATCTGCACTGCTTTGGATCATTATCTAGCAGCACCCATCATCAGCATGGATGCATGTCCCCTGAATGGTGGTTGAAGCATGAAGGGACATATGAATCTTTAGATCATCTGGCAGGTATAAAAAATAAAGTGAACACTGTACACTTTGTATTCTGTGTAATTGAAAATCTAGAAAACATCCAAAATATTTAAATAAATGGTATTCTGTTGTTGTTTAACAGTGCGATTAATCGTATTTAACTTTAATTGCTTGACAGCCCTAGTCAAAATATATATTAAAAAAAAATTAAAAAATCCTTAAATCCAAGTTCTCAAGCACCATTTTTCTCTTTGCCTATCTGTAATCTTTTATTATCAGTAGAAATATCTCATGTATCCTTTTAATTGATGTTTATTGACCTTTATCAATAAATCTGATTCTTTCAAGTGTAATTATATTCTTGTCAGTGCCTTTAGGGGAATTAAGAATTCTCAAATGCACATCAATCAAACAAGATGCCTCTAACCTGTAAAGGCTCTGATTTTGCAGAGGGATCGAAGTGGGCAGACCCCTGCAACTGTGTGAAGCACCATTGACATAAATGGGCCTCCATATGGGTACAGGATAATTGCAGAACTGAGGCTTAAATGAATCTGTATTTTTTTTTTAAAAAAAACAATGCTATATTAGAGGCAAAGCAATGTTTCTGCAAATCCTTCTCCTGTTTACAAGGTGACTCCATGTTCTTTCCTTTTAATAATTTAGGAGGAAGGCCAGACTTACCTTTTATTAGTTTGCTGCCAGGCCTTGCCCCCTAGACTGGGTGAGTTAGTGCAGTTAACTGGGCGAGTTAATGCATCAACAAGGGGGAAATCTTGAATAGGAGTAGAGGCTTTTTTATCTGCATATTAGTCACAGGTGCAACCACTGCCTAAACACTGTGTCCAGTTCTGGTCTCAACAAATGAAGGATGTTGATAAATTGGAGAGGGTTCAAAGAGTCTTGAGAGGTGACTGATTAAAAGAGTAGAGAAACTCAAAGAGCTCCAACTACAAGGCATATTTTCTGTTTAGCCTAACAAAGAAGGTTAAGGTATGACTTGATTACAGTACCAAGATGGGGAAACAAATATTTAACAATTAGCTCTTCAGTCTAGCAGAGAAAGGTGTAACATGATCCAGTGGCAAAGCTGAAGCTAGATGAATTAAGATGCGAAATGAGGCATACATTTTCAATTGTGAGGTAATTAACCATTGGGTCAGTTTACCAAGGGTTCTGGGGGATTCTCAATCACTGTCCTTTTTTTTTTTTTTTTTTTTTTTTTTTTTAAATCCAGATTGAATGTTTTCCTAAAAGAGAGATGCTCTGGGAACTACTTTAGGGTAGTTCTGTGGCCTGTATTATACATGTCAGACTAGATGATCAGTCGTCCTTTCTGGCCTTAGAATCATGAATGGGAACAGCTGCTAGAACAGTTCTACCCCTTACAGCAGTAATAGGATGTTTGTGATCTCTGTCATTACAGTTCTTCTGAAGACTTTAAATACTCATTTTTCCATATAAGCTAGTCAGGGAAAAAACCCAACTCTTTCAATTGGCAGTGCTAAATTTTCTAGGTAATTTGGACAAACTTAATGATGTTGCTTAGTTCTTTTCCAGACTCTCAAATGTGCCTGGTTAAGGGAAAAGCCAAGAAAACATTCCAACTGCAGTATCTCTTTGAAGCACACAGTTTCCAGCAGAAACGCTTTGGAAAGAAAGAAGTTAATTATCTCTTCACATAAGAAGGAAGTAGATATGCATGCTATAGTCTGAGCATAAGAATGCTCTCTTATTGCACTAACTAAGCTGATAAAATCTTCTCCAGGCTAGCAGGGAAAGAAGCCTCAGGTTGCCTAGATGCACAGAAGCAAGGAGAACTATACAAGAATCTCTGGTTTCTCTTCCCAGTCAAGCCTCCACCAAAATCATAGCACCTTCCTCCAGCCCAAAACTGTCTGGGGACTCCAGATCATTGCAGACTTCTGGGACATCAGAGTTTTGAACAAACATGAGAGAATGGAGCAGGCTTCAGAGGCCTCAGAGTATTTCTAGCCTCATGCTGATTTGCAGCTGCTTCTGCAGCACCATTTGAGGCACTGTCATTCCACAGGCTCTCAGTCCCATGTACAACTAGACTCCTGTGGAGCTAGCCTGCAGAAGTTCCAGGACCAGTAAGGGTATGTCTATCCTGCACACTGAGCCCGAGCTCTGATTCAGATTTTAGTGCAAGCGCTCCTTCTATCAACACACATCAATCTGACTTAGGTCAACAAGCACTCAAGACTTGGGTCCTAGGGCCCTGACCTACTCTCCAGTAGGGTCCTAGGACCCAGGTCCTAAGTCCCTGTGGCTCGGGTCCATGCCCGATCACTTTGGAATGTGGATGCAGGTCCAGCAGCAGACATGAATAAGGAGGACTGTGTAGTGCAATATGGACCCATTAGCATGGCTGAGGGACCTAGGTCCAGCTATTGTAAATCTTGGTTTACAATGCTGTGTGGAAACTCAAGTCCCACCTGGGATCCACACCTGAGTCTCTTTTGCCATAGCACAGCAACAGTGGTCCTGTGGTGAGGCAGCTCACTCAACATGGCCTGTGGGTGCAGGCACAGCCCTGCTACCTCAAGATGAGACCCAGCTTGCTTGGTCGCTTCATGGTGAAGTGCCACCACTGCAGCTGTTCTTCACATACTCTTTAGTGAAGCACTATCCGGGATCCTGAAAACCCCTATCGCAACATGTCTGAATCTTAGGCCACTCTCCATTCATAAGAAAGAATGGCTCTTAGATCACCTTTAAGGCCACTCTCAAGTACTAGCAGATGCCTGCCTAGCCCTTGCCCATAAACAAAGAAATTAAGGATAGATTATTAATTATGTAGCAAGCTTTAAGACTGGCTTTGGACTCGAGTATAGAGAACCCTCTTGTACAGGGATACTTGACTTCTTATAGTGCCTAGTCTACATCAAGGTCATGGTCACTGAGTGCTTTCAAGGTGAAAGCAGCATCAAGACCCTGGTCTCCAGCACTCTCTAAGAGGTGAGACCTATAACTGTGCCAAAAGTATTGAGATTTTTCTACTGAGACTAAGGAGAGGGACAAGAGCAGCAGAGTGGAGAGTTCCTCTTCAAAGAAGATCCAGTCTTCAGAGACCTCAGGCCGGGCCCGGGAGGAGAGCTATTGAGGCTGAGTATTTCTGGTACGATGAAGCACTGTAGGACTTAAATGAAGTCCCATAGCTAAATGGTAAAGCTCCTGGGCATATTGCATACTACTTCAGTCTGGGTGGTACTCCTGATTTAATGAAGATCTTCTTGAGCCAACTAAGGCCACCTGGCAAATTAGAACAGCAGCAACCTTACATGCAAGCATGCTGATTTTTTTTTTTTTTTTTTTTTTTTTAAACCTACCAGTTCCAAATTCTCTAGTTGTGAACACAGCTTAATGAAAGGAGAGATAGGATAGCTTTTTGCATATGCTATATAACGAGGACCAGAAACATCTGGACCTTTTTTGTTTGTAAAAGCTACTCTTCAGCAACATTAGAGTTCAGGATACTGAATCACCAGGCACAGATGTCGAAATATGGCTACTTGAGCTAGAGAAGTTTAATGATTTTATTGAACACTTTACCACAGGAGCATCAAGATTGGTTTAGCACAGGGGTAACAAACATGTGGCCCGTGGGGGGGGCTCCCTGCGTTGCTCTCAGTTCCAGGCACTGCCCCCTGCAGCTCCCATTGGCCGGGAACGGGGAACCGTGGCCAATGGGAGGTACCTGGAGGAGCAGCAAGAGCAGCACACATAGTAGATCCCTAGACTTAGCCATAATAGAAACAGTCTAGAAGACATAGTAGATTCCCCAACCTGCCCCAGGACGTGGCTCCGGCCGCTTCCTGGAGCGGAGCAGAGCGGCGTGGCGCGGGGGCAGGCATCTTTGAGATTGAGAGTTTAAAACCAATCCCTGGAATCCAGGGAGAGAATTATAGCTTCTAGGGAAACTATCCAGAATTTCAAGTGTCTAACATTTTTGTTCAGTTGTCTGAGACCTAGTATTGAACTCCAACCCTCATTTTACTTGAGTATCAGAAAATACCTTGAATAAAACCCTTTTTTCCTTTCTGTTGAAGTGGAACTGGTTCTATGGCCCCTAGACTTAAGGGCAATGTGATCTCCAGTCTCAGCAATTGACTGAGAGGGGTCACTGAAGGGGGATGGGGAATGGGGTGGCAGGGCAGGATGGAGGTAAATTGGATTCTATAACCAGATGTAAGGGACTTCAATACATATTTGTCTGATACTATAGCCTCCCATGTCTGTTAGAATAGATAGGCGGTGTCCAAACTGAGGAAGAGAGGTGGCATAGTGCAAGCAAGAAACAGACTATTGTGTGGTTTAGACTCTCAACCAAAACTGATGTTTGGAAGATGTTAATAGCTAGGATGAGGTAGTTGTCTGCTTCATTTTAGAAAATCTTTGACTCTAACTCAGCAGTTCAGATGGCCTACAGAAAGTGGAAAATTGAGCAGAATGGGATCTTTGTACCAGTTGACACCTGATAAACTTTAATTTTATTTTCAGGTATTTATATCTCCAAAAATGTAAGTGTAGCCCTACAGTCCTTCAGGGTATGAAGAGAGTCATCTGTGGAGTTCAGGAAGAGCTTGTGACCATTAAATAGTAGGTCCTCAGTGGTTGGTTGTACCTCCCATGAGAAATGAGACAACTGAAGCCAGGATGCTCATCTTACCTCTACCGCAGTGGAAACAAACCTGGCTGCAGTGCTGACTGCATGAAGTGAAGCCTGCAAAGAAGTCTTCACCAACAGCTGACCCTATGTTGTTGTGATGCTAAAGTTTAGGGGTCTCAAACTCAAATGACCATGAGGGCCACATGAGGAATAGTGCTTTGGCCCGAGGGCCGCATCACTGACACCCCACCCTTGCTGTTCCTGGCCCCACCCCCACTCCCTCTCACAGAAGATTTTTCTCTCACATTCTATCACAACTTCTACCAGTACCAGTCCTACCCTTTGGCCTTTCTTCCACCTCAAGTGTTTTCTCAAAAATCATGTGAGAGGTGGGCAGCTATAACTATCCTCTAGGAATAACAGACTTTCCATATAAGAAAAGGAGTACTTGTGGCACCTTAGACTAACCAGTTTATTTGAGCATAAGCTTTCGTGAGCTGTAGCTTATGCTCAAATAAATTGGTTAGTCTCTAAGGTGCCACAAGTACTCCTTTTCTTTTTGCGAATACAGACTAACACGGCTGTTACTCTGAGACTTTCCATATGTTGATGATCGGCTCCTCAATGGATCAGGAGGTGCTGTTGGCAGTTCAAATGAAAATTTCACTATTCTGCAGTTTAGGCCTACAAATAAATATCGAGAAATCAGCTTTGGCCTCTACACGGCGAATACTTTGTAAAGGAGTATTTCTTAAGTCGGTGACAGGCAATGCTTATCTCCCTCCCGACAGGTTCCTCACTCTAAAGAATCTTATTCAAAGAATACAGCTCAGTTGTTAAGCTCAAGCAAGGACCTTGTCTGCAACTTCTGAGAAATGTGGCAGCTTGCATGTTTAACGTAAAATGCCAATTTACATCTCTGACTCCAGGGATGGCTCTGGAGAGTTTATGTATCCAACTAGCACAGTCTCAACAAATAGGTATTTGTACCCAGTCGGGTCCCACAGTCACTCACCTGGTAGAAGGATCCTTCCAAGGCTTGTTCAGGAATCCTCTTTATCCAGAATCCTCCTCTGGTCATAACATCAGACGCTTCCCTCTGGGGTCAGGGAGCACATTTAGGACCTCTCACAGGTCAAGGCAAAAGGACAAGAACGATGCTTATATGTCAGCCTGCTGGAGTTCAGGGGGTTGGTCAGAAATGTCTGCCTCCGCTTTCTTCCCCTAATCAAAACCAAGTCAATCAAGATCATACCAGCTATGTTACCTGTCATGTATTGTATCAGTCGTCTGGGAGGAGTATGTTTGTTTTCCCCCTTGCTCTGCACCATGATGATAAACCTCAGGAATTGACGCACAGCCAACCAGAGTGTCATCTTGGCTTCTTACTTCTTGGGTATGCAGTACATCATTGCAGATGGCATCAGCAGAAATTTCCCCCTAAATTACAAATGAGAGCTGGACTCTTGAGTCGTCAAAAAAATACTTCTAGCTGGGGGGAGGGTTTCCAGAGGTTGACCTTCTCGCCACTGCAGCAAACACAAAGTGCAGAAAATTCTGTTCCAGAGGAGGATTTGATTCCCAATCTTTAGGAGACGCTTTCCTCGTTACAAGGGTGTTTCACATGTATCCACCAACTCCATTGCTTTTAAATGTTCTCAACAAGGTCAAGCTGGACCAAGCCAGGGTCATTTTGATTGCAGCAACTTAAGAAAAGTTTGGCTTCCTTACCTCATCAGACTGACCTCTTGCTCTCTGGTGGCTCCTGATCAATTCTTGACTGTCTCAGAATGCAGGTTGAACAATTCACCACATTTTGAACATCTGCAACTTCAATTATGTCTCCTCAATGGTTTCGGACTAGAGGAATCCTGTCATTGGGAGTGCAATTTATGCTGTTTGTTAGCAGGAAGGAATCCACAAGACATGCTTACCTCCGCAAATGGAGACTCTATCATCTTCCGTCATCTTTCACCTGTCCAGTCATCTCTTTTCACAGTCTTGGATTAGCTGTTGGAATTGAAAACATGGGTGGATGTGTGTCTCTATTTCTCGGTCTCTGTCCCCATTCCATCAAGGTGCACTTAGAGACACTCACCAGTAGGTTTCTCAGTTTTCACATATCTGACCAGAGGGAGATTTCTGAATGGTCTTACAGATCTTTTTCTGCAAATTTAGAGATTCTGCTACATGTTGAGATCTCACCCTTGTTCTTAACTGTCTCATAAAACAACCCTTTAGAGCACACAGCTAGTGGCTCAGTTACATTTGTCTATGAAGATAGCCTTTTTGGTGGCCATCACTTCTATGCAAAGGGTTGGAGAGAGAGGGCTCTAATGGTAGTTCCTTACCTTCTCCTTGGAGAACAAAATAAGTGATCATTTTGACCCATCCAAAACTCTTACTGAAGGTTGTTTTTTTCTGAATTTCATATTTGTCAGACTATGCACCTTTTCAGTTTTCTTTCGTGAGCTGCATCAGTCTACACAGGAAGCTACCTTCCATGCACTATGTTAAGAGGGCAGTGGCCTTTGGCTTGACTAGAACCAGACCATTCAGGAAGTCTTCTACACTGTTTCTGTTGTGGCTAGGTCTAGGGGATCTACTATCTCTATTCAGAGACTTTTAAAATGGATCTCTAGATGTATTATTACCTGTTATGGTTTGATATTCAGCTTCGCCTACAAGTGATTGCACATTCTGCTAGATGACGGTCGGTCTGTCTGTCTGTTCTACACAAGGACATGCCAGTTGCTAATTGCTAGATTGGATGCTGGACTGTGTTCTGAGCCTCCTGCCACCTTAAGGGGGTTACTGCTAGGGAGTCACCTGAAGTGGAGCACTCACAAGGAGGCTACTCTAAGAAATAGAGGCTACTTAACTTGCACAATAACTGGAGTTCTTTGAGATGTGTCTCTATGTATGCTCCCTTACCCATCCTCCTTCCTGTCTGCTTCAGAGTTTCCTTTGTTGGGACTTTGTGGTAGAGAAGGAACTGAGGGTAATTTGCTTGCACAGCCCTATATAGATTTGATATGGGACATGAGACTATGTAGAGAGTGTGCATGGGCCGAATGGGCATTGCTACCAAAAATCTCCAATCAAAGTCTCAAGCTGCATGCGTACCTGAAGTGGAGCACCCACAAGGGCATAAATCTCAAAATTCCAGTTACTGCACAAGGTGAGTAAGCACTTTTTAACAAGGAGAGATTAAATGATTGGACAGATGTGATATGCATGGTATTTTTTTTACTAAATGCACCTCATTTATTTTGAGACTCATATACAAATTTCTCACAAGTTGTCTTCCCCAGTATGAAAATAAGGGCAAAGTACACCCCATGTACTATAAAATTATAATTCATGCCAATAATATAATTCATGATTTTATAAAATAGTGCCTAGAGGCCACAACTCAGATCAGGACCTGATTGTGTTGAGCAGCGTGTGTGTGTGTGTGAGTGAGAGTATCGGTGAGAACTTCAGAGCACAGATTGTCTATTTAAAAAGATAAAGGTGGGGGGGGGGGGGAGTGGTAAGGAAGGATGGCCCAGTATGTAGGGTACTGACCTGCGTTTAGTTCCTTGCTCTACCGTGGCTACCTTGTGTGACCTTGAGCAAGTCATTTGGTCTCCCTGCATTTTACAAATACAAAAGTATTATCATCCCCATTTCAAAGAGGGGATATGAGAATTAATACATTAAAGATTGTGACATGCTCCTATCATAATGAGGGTCATGAGTATTTAAAATAGATTTTTACATCTGAGGAATAGAGATTAAATGAGTTGCCCAGGGTCACACAGGAAACTGTTGCAGAGGCAGAAGTTGAATTTTTGAGTATTAGTCCAGTCTGTTAACCAAACCAAAAATAAATGTAAAGAGGGGAAACTTGCAGTACGCTTTACTTCCAAACAGAGAATTAAAATAAAACTTCTATCTTCCATTAGACAGCACAACTTTATGGTGCCCACTTTGCCAGGGGATGCTCCAGGCCCGCCTCTTCCCATCCCCACTCTACTCCAGGCCTACCTCTTCCCACCCGCACTCCTCCTCCTCTCCAGAGCACGCCGCATCCCCGCTCCTTCCGCGCCCCCAGAAAGTCCTAAGCTCTGCCAAACAGCTGTTTGGTGGGCTTAGGACTTTCTGGGAGGGAGGGGCAGGAGCGAGGAAGTGCTGGGAGGGAGGGGAGGTGGCGGAGAAGAGGAACTTGTGCAATGCTCCCTTGTAAAGTCGCTGCTCTTCCACAAAATCTTACATGCAGTGGACAGAGCAGACAGCCCAAGGACGTTATAAGGGAGCATTGCACAACTTTAAATGAGCATGTTCCCTAATTGAGCAGCGACGTAACTTTGAAACAACTTTAAGCGGGAGGACGTTAAGTGAGGAGTTACTGTATTTTTATATACTGCAGTTTCACTCTTTAAATCAGTGGTCCCCAAACTTTTCAGGATTGTGCACCCCCCTTACCCTGTCTACACTCCCCTCCACCCCCGGGGCTGGGAGTGTGGCCACAGTTCCTGGGTGGGGTGGGGAGGTCATGGACAAGGTAAAGGAGCTGAGGCTGGGGGGTGGATCTGGGGCTGGGAACGGAGGCATGGTTGAAGGCCAGGTGTGTGGCCATGGTTGGGAGCTGGAGCAGAACTGGGAGTGAAGCAGGGCTGGGTGGCGCTCGCTCCCTGTGTGGCCTGGCCCAGGCCACGCTGCGCCCCCCTGAATGTTCCTCTGTGCCCCCCCCCCACTCCCCAAGGGGGGCATGCTCCACACTTTGGGGACCTCTGCTTTAAATGTCCTTTTGGATCTACAGTTCTGTTTTCAAACATAACTGGGAAAAACAAATGCATTTATCAAATGTAATGTCCTAAATTTCATATCATTTCTCCTAGAAGAGTAATATAAATATAGAGAGTCATAAAACAGTCCAAAAAAGGGGGAGGAGGGAATATAGAGCTTATCTATTAAATGGGAAAAGCAGTTTCAGAAACTTGGGCAGATAAATTTATGCCAAGTAATGAACTCTTATCAGGGTTGTCAATTACCTGGGAAAATCTATTTTAGGACAGGGCACTGATTAAATAATTTAAACTGGAAAAATAAAATTATTAGACTATACGAATGAATATTACTGAAAAATGTTTAGCAGATCATTTTGTAGTAATATACTTGGTTTAATTTTAAATGATTTGAAATAAAATGCAGAAAAACCTCAATCTAAAGCTGTATGCTATGGCCTTGGCTATTTCAAATAGAAACTTCTGAATCTGGGAATTCCCCTTCTTTGTTTAGCAGTGAAAATGGCGTGTTTGCTTGGAAAAATAAGGGGAATTTCCAAAATCAGAAGTTTTGTTTTTTTTGAGGTCAATTGCTGAACTGTCTAGGTCAGTACTCCTCTCTTGATCTGGCTGGCTGGAGTGTAGTTGCCGTAACTGAACTCCAAGTATAGTAACCCAAGTCAAAATATTTCAACATGAGCAAAGGTGGAAGGCCACTTGACCCAATTTATGGTTATTTTGAGAAAGTTCATGAAGATGGAAAAGAGTCTTTGAGGCAAAAACTGCACAGAAAAAGTGAGTGGGAAGGCAGACCATATGAGGAAACATTGTTTTTGCTGCTGCAGTTTGTAAAAAGACACCAGAGCCACTGCTGTTGGCTACATTTACACAAGTGTTAGAATCGGACTCTGAGGATGAAGGTACTGTTAAAACTGCATTGCCTTTGCCAAATACATCAAATGAAAGCAGATCCAGGTTGGCGAGAGACGATGAGGAGGAAGTATGGTTTTTCAGACACAAATGGATATGTTTGTAACAAAAACAGCTCCAGAACTGAAACACAATTTTCAGACAAATTGCAGATTGCATTTTTTTTTTTTTTTTTAAATGGCTGTAATAGTGTCTTTTAGGTTATTGCGCTTCCAACTCTTCAGGCAATGATCAGCTATCTAAAACCAAGCTACAAATCACCCAGTCAAAAGTCAGTAGCAGATGAACTGATACAGTTACTGGTGGCTTGAGGATGGAAGCATGCCAGAGATAAGGGAAAAGGTGCAAAGTATGAAAAGTGATCTGGATCAAGATGACAACACTTTGGTTACACATGGATGTGTATCACATTGGCTAAATCTACTCGGACAAGACCTTATCCCAAGTGGTTTGATGAAACATGTAGATTTACAAAAGTGTGTTTGTAATCCCCGTCAGACTGGAGCCTCGTTAAAAGAATGCCAATGATCTGTAAAACCCCAAATCCCTGGTGACACACGCTGGAACAGTCAAATAATATGCCTGGAAACCATGTCAAAAATCGGCTGCATTATTTTAGGATTGTGAGTGATCTTGAGACGGAACATGAAGACGGGGTTCTGTATAATTAATAATCAAGGGATTTTTCTGAGAAGCAAAAAACTTGGTCAGTTGAAACCAGTTGCTGTGCCACTTGACGCTCCAAAGGGACACATCAACAATTGCTGTTGCATGTGAAGTATGGTTGTATCTAATGAAAAATGAAGGTCCTGCTCCATGCACAGCTAAAGTACAAAAAGAGATTTAATGGGACAATTACTCCTGTACACATGTTGGCCAACCTTCTTCATCCAAAATATGCAGGAAAGAAATTGTCAGCTGAACAAAAAAAAATTGCAAGGCAAAGCCCTCTTGCATTAAATTAATATTTTAAATCAGTATTTTCATCTGCTATCAAGGAAAAAGTGTCCTCTGTGACATTGTGGAAAAATCAGAATATCTTCATTCTTCAATCATACTCAGTAGAACTGCTGGTGCAGTTGCTGTATCCAGCAAGTTAAGCAAGCATAGATACATCCATTCAAAATTGAGGAATAGGCTCAGTCTGTCCGCTACATCAAAGTTGGTCTTCTGCTACAGAATGCTGGATGGCCAAATGGATCTGGACCAATTGTCTGCTACTCTGCATGTTTTTGACTGCTTGATGCTTCAAGCCTGCAACTCTCTATTATTACTTTCATATAATCAAAATGGTTTTTGACTTTTTTGTTTGTGTTAAACTGAAAAGAGTTGACGTATAACTTTTTGAGAAAATATTGAACCAAAATGTATACAGACATTCTGATGTTTAGTATTTTAATTACATATTTTAGTAGTGTGCCCACTGAAGTTTTATTTTAGTTGTACAATCCTAAATTAACATCCAAATCTCTTATGTAACCACAAGTTTTATATGTAACTAAAACTAAACATAATGTGCTGTGCACTAATCATTTGTAAAATAGAAAATGCCTTAAACTGGGACAAACTAGTTTTTTCTCTGTTAAATTTGATGCCATCCTTACAAAACTCCTGTTGACACAGTGAGTGCACAAGGAATAGAAGCTCAGGTCCCAAAGAATTATCCATGAGCCTCAAGGTCCTCTTCCCCTGTTGGGATAGAGAGGCCATAACTTTTTCTAAAAATCCTTTTCTTCATTGTAGTAAAAAAAAATAGGTATTGGATGTGGACATCATCCCTGCCCCAGAAGGCTCTCAGTCAATGAAGATATTGGAGTAGAAGAGTGATACGAAATGGGATGCACCAGAAACTGATAAATGAGCAGTGATGAGTATGTATTTTGTCTATTTGTAAGCTTAGCATGGTTATACATGTATTGTTTACTAGGTTATAACCTCTACTCTGGATCAGATCAGAATAAAAACACAAGTTTCAGAAGAGTCCAGAAGAATATCAGATTTTTAAAAAGTATAATGTTGAATACAAATCTTTGAAATGCAAACACTTATTTTTCAGTCCCTACCATCTCTTCTCTTCTCTTCCTCTCTCTTCCTCCCCCCCGCACCCCCCCCCCCCAAAAAAAAAAAAAAGTCTAAAGCTGCAGCAGACTAGTGTAGGGCCAGATTTATATAGGCTTCCTAGTTGATCCATGGTGACATCAGGTGTTACTTTAGAGGGCTGCTGTGCCTCTGTCTCTTTAGGGGTGTTCTTCCCTAGGTTTATACTATAGTCCAGAACTAGATCTTTCAAGCTGTCAGTTTCTTTTCACAGTTTTATTACATTGAAGGTGATCCTTTGACTTTCATACAGGGCTTTCCTCCTGACAGTTTGTATTTGCATGTTCTGGGGGTTCTGACACCAACTTCATGATGTGCTGCTTTGGTGGGATGTCACTTGTGAGGTCTCCTAAATCTTCCAGAGGGGGGTTCCATTCTTCCTCCTGTCTTACAAATATCACTGAGTCTGTATCATGACACGGACAACACTCTTGCAACCTCCCTTGTTGGGGTTATAGTTCTAAGCAGGCATAAGCCATGATGAAACAGGCTATAAACGATGTATATATTGCCGGAAACTGTGTGGCATTCTTTTGCATACTTCCAGATAGGTTGTTTCATCATTTTATAAACTTGCGGGATGAAACCTTGTAAGTTGGGGTACAAGAGTTCATCAGGATCTCTCACGATGTTGGCATTGGGTAACGCAAAAAGTGTTGCAACCAATACAGAGGAATTCTGTCTTAGACCTTGTCCTAAAAGATAAAGAGAAACTTATCACAGAACTAAAAACTAATATGGTGGCTTAGTACAAGTGATCATGACTTTTTTACATTTATAAATGTGCAGACAAAATAGAGTCCAGCCCAGTAGCATATTTACTTGGTGTTTTAATAGGGCCAATTTCACAAAGCTGAAAACAATTGTGAGCCAAATCAGCTGGGAGGAAGAATTTAATCAGAAAAACGTGAATAAGTTCTTAAATGATTCTCAATTACTAGATGCCCCAAAAGCAATAGGTCCACTAATTGAGAAAGAAGATTATGCTGAATAAAAAACCAACCTGCTTTAACAGGGAAGTGAAGGCAACTGTAAAATTAATATATACGTATGAATGGAAGAAAGGGAAAGCTGATAGTAATGAATATAAATCAGAAGTTGGGAAGTACAGGAAATTGATAAGGGAAGCCCGGGAACACAAGGAAAAATCTATGGCCAGTAGAGTCAGGCATAGTAAGGGTTTTTTAAAATATATTAGGAACAAAAAGAATCCTGACAATGGTCCATTGTGAGGTGGAAATGGTAGGATCATCAGTAATAATGCAGAAAAGGCTGAGTTTTCTATCAATATTTATTCTATATTTGAGTGAAAAAGCAGATGATACAGTCTCAGTGTATGGTGATAACACTCTCTCTCTTTTTTTCCATTCCATTTATATCGCTGGAGGATGTCAAACACACATGGCTAACTTTAGTAGCTTCTAAGTCAATAGGTCCAGATAACTTGCATCCAAGAATTTTAGAAAAGGTGGCTTAGGAGCTGCTGGACTGTTAATGATGATTTTCAGTCAGTCTTGGAGCACTGGGGAAGTTCCAGAAAACTGAAAGAAAGCTAATGTTTGTGTGAATTTTTAACAGGATGACCTAGGTAATTATAGGCTGTCACCCAGGCAAGATAATGGAGAAGCTGATATGGGACCTGGTTAATAGTGAACTAAAGCAGGGTAATGTAATTAATGTAAATCAACATGGTTTTATGGAAAACAGATCTTGTCAAACTAACTTGATCTCTCTCTCCAAGTTCGATTTATAAAGGTAATAGTGTTGGATGTAATATACCGAGACTTCTGTAAGGCTTTTGACTTGGTGCTGCAGGACATTTTGATTGAAAAAAGGAAACTAATGATATAAAACTAACATGGCATACATTAAATGAATTAAAAGATGGCTTACTGATGGGTCTCAATGTAACTGTAAGTGAGAAATCGTTTCCGAGTAATCTGTTCCAGTGAGGTCCCGCAGGGTTTGGTGCTTGGCTTTGTGCTGGTTAACATCTCTAACAATGATCTGGATGAAAACATAAAATCATCACTGAAAGTTTGCAGATGACTAAAAATTGGGGAAATTGTAAATAACAAAGGGGGCAGGTCACTGATACAAAGCTATCTAGTTCGCTTGATTAAACTGTGCGCAAGCAAACAATATCAGTTTTAATATGGCTAAATGTATACATCTAGGAACGAGGAATGTACCCCATACTTACGGAATGGGGGACTCTATCCTGGGAAGCAACGACTGGAAAAGATTTGGATGTAATTGTGCATAATCATCTGAACATGAATTCCCACTGCAATGCTTTGGCCAGAAGAGCTAATGCAGTCCTGGGATACATAAACCGGAGATTCTAATGTAGGAGTATTGAGATTCTATATCTATATTTGGTGCTGGTGTAGCCATTGCTGAAATACTGTGTCCAGTTCAGGTGCCTGCAATTCAAGAAGGATGTTGATAAACTGGAGAGGGCTCAGAGAAGAGTCACGAGAATGATTAAAGAACTATAAAGTACAACTTCTAATCATAGACTGAGCTCCTTCAATCTATTTAGTTTAGCAAAGAGAAGATTATGGGGTGATTTGATTAGTCTAAAGTATCTATGTGGGAAACAAATATATTTAACAATGGGTTCTTCATTCTAGCAGAGAAAGGTATAACATGATCCAGTGGCTGGAAGTTGAAGCTAGACAAATTCAGACCGGAAATAAGGTGTACATTTTTAACAGTGAGAGTAATTAATCATTGGAACAATTTACCGTGAATCATGGTGGATTCTCCATCACTGACATTTTTAAATCAAGATTGGATATTTTTCTAAAAAGAGATGATCTATGGTCTCTACTATGTTACTTCCCCAAAATAATTCCCAGAAAAGGTCATACTAGATGATCATAGTGATCGCTTCTGGCCTTAAAATCTATGGTCTATAACTCTTTGGGTGCTGTCTGTTTATCCCCTAAATACTGAGCCCTCTTTTGTTTCTCCAGCAACTGTTGTACAAGCCTCTTCTTATCCCAACATCACCCTCCTTTAAACTCTGTGCAGTCCCTTTTACACCACTTTGCACAACTTTATATTCACACCTAGTCACCTTTGTTTTGAGCTACAGGTTAACCCTTAAAGTGTACATTTTTAAGGCGTTTACCCTCTGAAAATCTGGTGTTGCAACCCCCAAGACAAAACCACCTATCACCTCTCTCTTCAAAGAATCATAGTATTCACAGAGAGCTTTAACAAATTGGTTTACAGTAGTCACACAAAAATTAACTAATCTTTCTCACCAGAAATCCACCACATGTCTACGTGTTTGCATGAAAAGAAAACCAGTTAAACAACCAAACAAATAATCAGAATATATTTACTAAGGTTTAACTTTGTCAGCTGTTGACGCTGGAGAATTTTCCTTTACAGGTATCTTTTTTTTTTTTCTTTTGAGTTTGTTTATCTCAGTCTAAGGGCCTCTCTTTTATTACAAAACCTGTAAAACTGTCTTGTAAAATAAAATATCAGGCTGTTTTTCTACTATTTAAAACTGTATTAAAACAGTGCTTTACAAATGCCATTTTAGACATGCGTGTGCTCTTTTTCTCCCTCACTCGCTCAGTTTTTGAAATTTCTTTTCTACTAACAGTGTTTTTCCAGCCATAGACAAACATTTTTTAACATTAGTACATTTCTCCATTCTCCCATCATAAAAAAAACCATGCAAACACCATTCTACATGTTCTTCCCTCCCCTCACAGGGAGGAAAATCTTCCTTATTTTACACAACATTAATCTTCTTTTCTGGGAAGTACTAATTTCCTGGGACATACATACAAACACCTTTTATCCTGTAGAAAAAAAGATTACATGTGTAGCTACAATACATATACTGACTTTTTAACCCATTTCAAAACACACACACACACACTATATAAATAAAAATCTTGGCTGGAGTAAAAAAACCCAGTATGTTAACACCCAAAAATCAACCATTTGTAACCAAATACTTTTAAAAACGACACACCTATGTATACCCTTTTCTGGGGGCAAACACATGTTTTGCCATAGAAAAAATGACACATTGCATATGCACCTAAACCACAAATAACAATTTGTGGTTTTAGTATTAAAACTAGTATTTGGTATTAAAACTAACTTTAAAAACACCCCTTTTTAGAAAACATGTTTTTAAAAGCAATGTTTCAGAAATTTATCTTCCAACTCAGAAGAACCATGCGTTTTCTTGTTTTCCTACACAAGAACTTGGGCCTTTTGGTTAAAGAGCAAGCAAAATTTTAGTTAGTAGTTCCCCAGATGCAGAAATCCCTATAAAAGCTGTTTTAAGTACCAGGTTTTTTTTTTTAAAACCATGTTAAACACGGGCATAGTTAAAATGGAATTGTATCTGGCCCTTCCACATTACGGCTTAAAGTTTTTGGTTCCATACTAAATAGCTCCCTCTGCAATAAAGATGTATCATGATTAGTAAGAAAGGTATAGACAAAGGGCGGGGGAGTAGGTAGATATACAGAGTTATAAAGTAACCACACCATTGTAAGCTTACAGACCAGGTGCCAGCTCATGTCCCTAGGCCTTAATGAACACTGACAAATGTATAGCTGGAACCAGCCTGGCTCACCTGTGTGTTAACATTGTTAAAATAAATGTTAAGTTGATAAGAATGTGTTTGGTGTTTAGAGTTGAATGTAGGACTGTTGATTAATCACAGTTAACTCATGCGATTAACTCAAATTAATTTCAATTTAAAAAATCTTGATTAATTGCAGTTTTAATTGCACTGTTAATAGAATACCAATTAATATTTATTAAATATTTAGGATGTTTTTTCTACATTTTCAAATATATTGATTTTAGTTACAACGTAGAATAAAAAGTGTACAGTGCTCACTTTATATTTTTATTACAAATATTTGCACTGTAAAAATGATATATCTTTCAATTCACCTCATATGAGTATCATAGTGCAGTCTCTTTAACATGAAAGCGCAACTTACAAATGTAGATTTTTTTGTTTGTTTTGTTACATAACTGCACTCAAAAACATAACAATGTACAACTTTAGAGCCTACAGGTCCACTCAGTCTTCCCCTTGTTCAGCCAATCACTAAGAGAAACAAGTTTGTTTACATTTATGGGAGATAATGCTGCTCTCTTCTTATTTACAATGTCACCTGAAAGTGAGAACAGACA
Source organism: Chelonia mydas (assembly GCF_015237465.2). Taxonomy (NCBI): domain Eukaryota; kingdom Metazoa; phylum Chordata; order Testudines; family Cheloniidae; genus Chelonia; species Chelonia mydas. The sequence continues at coordinate 110,403,514 of NC_057852.1, forward strand.
TTCACATGGCACTGTTGTAGCCTGCATATCTTAACTGGCACGTAAATACCTTGCAAAACATTTGTATGCCCCTTCATGCTTTGGCCACCATTCCAGAGGACATGCTTCCATGCTGATGACACTCATTTAAAAAAAAAAGTGTTTATTAAATTTGTGACTGAACTCCTTGGGGGAGAATTGTATTTTCTTCTACTGTGTGTTTTTACTTGCACTCTGCCATATATTTTGTGTTATGGCAGTCTTGGATGATGACCCAGCACGTTTGTTTATTTTAAGAACGCTTTCACAGCAGATTTGACAAAACACAAAAGATACCAATGTGAGGTTTCTAAAGATAGCTACAGCAGTCGCCCCAAGGTTTAAGAATCTGAAGTGCCTTCCAAAATCCGAGAAGGACGGGGTCTGGAGCATGCTTTTAGAAGTCTTAAAGAAACACTTTGATGTGGAAACTACAGAACCAAAAAAGAAAATCAACCTTTTGCTGGTGGCATCTGACTCAGATAATGAAAATGAACATGTGTCAATCTGCACTGCTTTGGATCATTATCGAGCTGAACCAGTCATCAGCATGGACACACGTCCTCTGGAATGGTGGTTGAAGCATGAAGGGACATATGAATCTTCAGTGCATCTGGCACATAAATATCTTCCGATGCTGGCTACAAAGGTGCCACAAGAATGCTTGTTCTCACTTTCAGGTGACATTGTGAACTAGAAGAGGGCAGCATTATCTTCTGCAAATGTAAACCAACTTGTTTCTCTTAGTGATTGGCTGAACAAGAAGTAGGATTGAGTGGATTTGTAGGCTCTAAAGTTTTACATTGTTTTATTTTTGAATGCATTTTTTGTATATAATACATTTGTAAATTAAACTTTCATAATAGAGATTGCACTACAGTACTTGTATTAAGTGAACTGAAAAATATTTTATTTTTACAGTGCAAATATTTATAATTGAGCACTGTACACTTTGTATTCTGTGTTAAAATTGAAATCCATATATTTAAAAATGCGAAAAAATCCAAAAATATTTATATAAATGGTATTCTATTGTTTAACAGCACGATTAATCTCGATTAATATTTTTAATAGCTTGACAGCCCTAGTTGAAACGCTTGTAGGGTGTTGCATATATTGCTCTCACTTATAACATCTGTAGCCCAAAGTATAGTTATATTAAGTGTTAATTATGTAAACATGTGTAATTACATTAATTAAATGCTGCTTTCTTGTTTCGTGAGTTTATGCAAAGTGCTGGTCCTACACAGAAGAAGGCCCATTGATGTTTCACAATGGCTCATTTGGTTTCAAAGGGCAAAGACTTTGATTGCACTCCTGCCACACACACCTATGAAGAGGAGACAGGCACTGATATGTATTCCATAAGTTTGAACTCTGGGGGAAAGGGAAAAAAAAATCTCTGACCAGGAGGAATTGTATCTCCGTGCTACTTGGAACTTGGAGAGGGCAATATTTGTAAGCATAAGCAAGAGATCCCCAAGCTGCTTAGCTTGGGTTAGCTCTAACGAACATAGAAAGCTTGCATATCTCAGCAGCTTCTTTTACCTTTTGGAACCTAAGACTGTAACTCGTTTGTGTGTGTGTATGTTCACCCGCTTTAACATTACTAATTTATTTTTCCTAATTTATAAATCTTTAGTTGTTTTATTACAGGATTGGCTACAAGTTTTGTCTCTGAGTGACATAAGGTACAATTGACCTCTGATAAGTGACTGGCCCTTTGGGACTGGGAGTAATCTGAATATTGTTGTGATTTTTGGTATAAGAAACCATCAATTACTAAGACTGGGTTGCAAGATTAGACTAATGTGCCCAAGGAGATTGTCTGTGACTCCATGTTAAGGCTGTTCTAGAGCTTGGGGAGTTCACATTTAATACTTGTTGAAATCTAGTTGTAGCACCTAAAACCAGTTTGGGGTTTGTGCCCTGATTTGTAACAGTCTGCCCTGAGGTTGGCACCCAAGTTTGTGAGCCACTCAAGACAGCGTGACAACCATATCTTGCAGTCCAGCAACATTAACCCTGTCCAAAGGTGCTTTCTGTTGTAAAAGGACTGATGGTCTCTCCAAAAAACTCATATTTTATACCATCATACTGCTTTGGTTCAGTCAAAACTTCAAAGTATGTTAACACGTCGTTTTGATCACTATCACCCTTAACTGATAAATTCATGTGTAATTTATGTATTTCTCCCGGAACATCCACTTTTGGTGGTCTCTGGATAATAACTGTCTTTTTAGTTTTTAGTTCAGGGGTTCTCAGACTGGGGGTCATGAGGTTATTACATGGGGGAGTTGCAAGCTGTCAGCTGCCACCCCAAACCCCACTTTGCCTCTAGCATTTATAATAGTGTTAAATATTTAAAAAGTGTTTTTAATTTATAAGGGGGGCCACAGTCAGAGGCTTGCTGTGTGAAAGGGATCACCAGTACAAAAGTTTGAGAACCACTGAGTTAAAATATATTTTTCTATTTCAATTAAAAACAGCACTGTAAATCCTTTTTAAACAGTAAATAAACATACACAGCAATTCTGACTGTTACCGAATCCCCCATTCCTATCTATTTACCTTGCAGCTGCCAATGAATTTGTTTTAAACATTTCTTTTGTGCTTTAAGTTATGGTTTTGCTTTTACATGAAAGTGGACCTAGCACCCGTATTCTTACAGCATTAAATAGTAAAGAGAGCACAAATACCTGTAGGTTTTAGTTATGTGATAGGGAGGAGTTTGTTCTTACAGCATACTCTTATTTTATAAATATGGTGGAAGTTTGTGGCTCCCTTCACCATTTCCGATATGGGGTAGGCCTAGGGATTGCTATTGAAAATGAACTCTCTGTTTTTTTGAACTTGTCATTACTTTGTTTTAGTTGCCAGAGAGTTTGATCCATGGCATTTTTACAAATACCGAAGGTTTATTAAACCAGACATAGCCCTTTTCAGCTGGTCCCACCTTGATTGCTCAAACCTGGATATTCATTAAAACTGTTTATGGATCCTTTTGCAAATCGTAACATCTTACTCTGCTGTAACCTTAAGGACCTGGTATCTGTTTACACAATTGCCGAAGGCTGTAGATCCACCCAGGCAATTTCAAAGAACAGATTGATTAAGCCAGGAATTCCAAGGCATATTGATGGGTGTTTTGTCAGCTGTATTGTTCTCAAGAACATGGTTTGAGAGAGAAAGCTATACAACCTAGTCATTTTTTGCTTTATTTTAACCACGGGGTTTTAGTTCAACCAGATTTTACAACAGACATTCCATCTTTTTGTTGTAAAATGTTTGTTTTTTTTAAAGACAATAGCTAGAGTTTTTGAAAGCTACCCCCTTGAAAGCTTTTTTTTTGGGGGGGGGACCCTTCAAAGCCCCCATTTTATTTAAGGGCCACACTGGCCTTGCATCAGAACCCACACAAATATAAAGACGTTTTCATCAGTTACTTTTATTTACAGACGCCATGTTTTATTATATTTAATGTCACATTGGTCCCTTCACCATTCTCTAACTTTAGATGTCTTGCAAATCTTTTTCCTAAACCAGGTTCTGTAACTTTTTGTGCGGATCATGTGAGCAATACAATATATTACATGGGTATCCTTCAGTTTGATGATTTTGTTTAAAACCCTGGTAGGGTCTCGAGAGCTTTGCACGGCATTTACTAAGGCAGTCTCTTGTGCTAAACTTTCTTGGGTTAAGCAGACACATTTCATTGCATAACCTATGACGGTAACCTTGTTTAATAAGATTTACATATATAAGTCGGCACCACTGGGCCCAGGACTTGCAGTTTATATCCTCCGAAATCTAAATCCAGCAGTCATAATCTTGCTGGCCTGATGTATCTATAACACAACCTCCACATTCTTCAGAATGCTTCTTCTTAAGGCAACGATTGAGGACAACATAAACACTCTTTTATGAAATACGACTCTTATGCTCACATGGTACAGGCTCAGTTAGCTGTATGCCAGGTGCCCTCTTTAATCCATATAGCCATCATCCTCTTCATGGTGTCCTCTTGAACAATTTTGTCTTGGTGCTGAGCAAAAACAAATTGTCCAGGGCTTCTGGGTCCTCTAGAAAGATGTTGTGAAGCTCTGTGCCCCAGAAGTAAAACACCAGAGGGGAGGGTCTTAGGGAACAGAGGGTGAGTTCAAAGTAGACCTTTTCAGTGAAGTGGTGTGGTATATCTAAAAGATTTCATAAAATCTAATGGAAAAAAAGAGTGGAGAGCAGCACACAGTTGAATCTTTGTGAATACGAATCCTGAACTGTAAAAATACAAATATACTAGTAGGGCTTTATTACTAGCCTTTTGCTCAAGAAAAAGACACCAAGTGCTCAAAGTTGAAAGAGATAAAAGCAGCAAAGTCTAACAAACTAAGTTTAGTGACATTAAGGTTGCACCAAAATCCATCACCTTGGAAATGTGGAAGAAACAAGGGAAAGTTTTCCAGTACTTGTGGCTGTTTTCATATCCTCTTCGATACTGATAGCGTAGTCCAGAGGTATTCACTTCTATAACCAATGTACACTGAAACAACAAATATCCCAACTTTATCCAATTCTTTAACACAAAATCTTGATGTTGACCTCATACTACTTGTATCAGTTTATTGATAGTTAATTTCTCTGGATAGTTATTTTGCTTCAGCCCTGCTGAAATTGTTAACATTTTGTGACAGAGTGAGTCTGATGAAGTAAATGCCTCTTGGCATGCATTGTAGATGAAGTAAAAATGACAAGGAATACTGGAAACTCTTTCCCTAACTTGTTTCCACACTTTCAAGGGTCTGGATAGATTTGGGGAAGGGGGTTGTCCTGATGCAGCCTTAACCAAAAATGTTTGTAGTTTTCTTCTTTGTGAGGAAGATTGGTGTACTACAGGAGGTATCTCTCCAGGGCAGAGTGGAGAGAAGGAGAGCTGGAGAGGGAGAAACAGCATTGCTGAGGCTTGCTGGCTGTGTTGACTGTTCTATATGGTGAGAGGGTCTCTATATCTCATATTTAATCACCAATGAAAAGTCCGTGAAGTAAATACGCTATGGGTAGACCACTATGTTTAGCAATGATAACATAACCCGTTAGTGGTTTGCATGATTTCTTGTTTCCTGAAATATGCCCTAATCAATCCTATAATTCCAAAGAATGAGTTTGGCTAACAGCAGCTGCAGCAGAATTATCTGTACTTGTATTCCAGGTCTCTCTGTATGAAGCATACCTCTCCACCTGTCAGCGAGTAATACCAGCAGTCAAAAGTGTGACACATGCTTTACATGTAATACATTTTTCTTTTAATAGATTACAAGGTCAGAAAGACCCATCATGATCATCTAGTCTGACCTGCACATTGCAGGCCACAGAACCTCGCTTACCCTCTCCTGTAATAGACCCATAACCTCTGAATGAGTTCCTGAAGTCCTCAAATCATGATGTAAAGACTTCAAGTTACAGAGAATCCACCATTTACACTCGTTCAAACCTGCAAGCAAACCCTGCCCCATGCTGCACAGGAAGGTGAATCTGCCAATCTGACTTGGGGCGGGAAATTCCTTCCCAATCCCAAATATGGTGATGAGTTAGACCCTGAGCATGTGGGCAAGACCCAGCAGCCAGACACCTGGGAAAGAAATCTCTGTAGTAACTCAGAACCCTCCCCATCTAGTGTCCCATAACTGGCCACTGGAGATTATTTTCAACTAGCAGTTGCAAATTGGCTACATGCCATTTAGGAAGTCTCATGATACCGTTCCCTCCATAAACTTGTCAAACTCAGTCTGAAGCCAGTTAGGATTATTTTTTTCCCCCTTGGAAGGCTGTTCCAGAATGTCACTCTTCTGTTGGTTAGAAACATTTGTCTAGTTTCAAACCTAAACTTGTTGATGGCCAGTTTGTATCCATTTGTTCTTGTGTCAACACTGGTGCATAAGTTAAATACCAGGTGGGGGAGGAGTTATTTATCCCTCTGATAGAGTTTTTCATACAATTACTCCTGTATTTAGCCTAATGACAGGGTTTAGGATGACCTAACGTAACAGACATTTGTTTCCTACCACAGTACACTATTTCGGAAGATTCACCTGTAATACAGTCTGGCTCTTTAAACCTCAGTATGTGGGGTCATGGTGTAAACATAATTTATAGAAATAACGAAGAGTACTTGTGGCACCTTACAGTCTAACAAATTTATTTGAGCATAAGCTTTCCTGGGCTAAAGCCCACTTCATCAGATGCATGCAGTGGAAAATACAAGAGGAAGCCACACACACACACACACCCCCTCCGCCCCCCCCCATGAAAAAATGGGGGAATCGATTTAAGGTGGGCTATTATCAGCAGGAGAAAAAAAACTTTTGTAGTGACCTTTTTTATGATCACTACAAAAGGTTTTTTTTCCTCCTGATAATAGCCCACCTTAATCGATTGGTCTCATTAAGAGTTGGTATGGCAACCACCATTTTTTTTTTTCATGTTCTGTGTGTGTGTGCGTGTGTATGTATATATAAATAGCTTCCTCCTGTATTTTCCACTGCATGCATCTGCTGAAGTGGGCTTTAGCCCACGAAAGCTTATGCTCAAATTTGTTAGTCTCTAAGGTGCCACGGGTACTCGTCGTTCTTTCTGCTGATACAGACTAACACGGCTACCACTCTGAAAGATAATTTACCATTATACTTTGTCATCAGTAACTGTCAGCTTTGACCAGCAACAACAAAATGTTGATGTTAAATACAGTAACTTTTAAAACCTTTTGCCATATATTTTGTGTAGCTATTTCTTTTAACATTCTTCCAATCTACTCATAGCAAAGAATCACACACACTTAATTTGTACATCAGACTACTCTTAGTATGTTTTCAAAAATGATCTTAAGACAATGTCAGATACTTAAAAAAAAATAAAAATAAAAAAAATTGTCACTCTACTCTTAAAATATAAAGGTTAGTTTTTGTTTTATCACTACAAACTGCCATAAAAATTCAAGCAGTTCATAAACTCCAATAAGCATTCGGAATTCTTCTCATGCAAAACACAGATTCTTTTTATAGACTCTTCATCCTTGTTAAAATGGAAGTCTCATGTAACCTGCACTGTTGTGGAACTACTACCCCAGTGTAGTGATGGAGCTTTTCAGTTACCTGCATGTAAACTGGTCAAATGATGCAGTAGGACAAAGTTATGAGAAGCAATTTCTCAACACTTTGACTGCTTCTTGAAACAGTTAGTTCTAGAGTGCACAAGAGCAAAGACTCGGTGTACTCTTAAGTAACATGCAGGAGTTAATTCAAGAAGTAACAAGCTGAAACCAAGTAATGATGACTACAATATAATAAAATTTAAAGTTCTAGAGGGAGGAAAAGTACCAAAAATGAACATAATGACATTGTATTGCAGGTTATTTGAGACACCCCAGGCTTAGACTGCATATGTTCAATATGATGTGTGCTCTGCTGGAGTCCTTGGCTTGGGTTTGCTCTCCCCTTAATGGAAAGTTGACACCTCCTTGGTAGGGCTGGAGTTAGGGTATAGCTATAACAGACATATGCCTAGGTCACCGGCTCACAGGGTCATACGATGTCAGAATCTAAGCTTTCATTTTGAAAGCACTTCTTTCTAGCTTTGATGTTTGATATGAACCGTTGGTAACCAACACAGTAAACATTTATCTGGGCCTGGAGATAGTATCCAATGTAGAAAGATCCAAGTAAGCCAAGGAGGGAAGTTGACCCAGGTTGACTATCGGAGCAGACCGAGATCTGAAATTGGTCCTAGTTCAGTTGCACGTGGACAGGAATTTGTATTACAATTAGCCATAGAGCTGATTTTTAAAAAGTAAATGGGGGAGAGCTAGTGTAGAAATGCCAGTCATTTTAATTTTGCCGGTGTAGAAAAAGAATTACTTTTCAGTTATTTAAAATTAACATTTTTGCAAAAAATTCATTTTTGAATTTTTAAAACTTTTCTTCCTACCCTGCCCCTTTCTCATATTGCCACTGAAAAGTTGAGCAAGAAAGGAAAAACAAAAAGACACTCTCCCGCCCTCTCACCCCACCCCCCATCCCCCGGAGTTAATCTGCAGAAATTTTTCAGCTGAAAATGTTAAAGCTATTTTTCTTAAGAAAAAATCCTTTAAAATTTTTTGACCAGTTCTGTTGGTTCTTTTTCGGTTTCTCCAGGTATGAGCTGAAGCATACTGAGAGATTGGTCTGTAGAAGATGACATTTACACTAACCGTGCTTTTCTTATTTAATAATTAAAGGAAAGTAATTTCATGGACCTCCCGTTCACAAAGCTGCTATAACTATGCAAATCCAAATGGTTAGAAATGGCAAAACTAACATCGTTATTCAACAATCTTCAGAGATGTTTCAACGGGGTTGACCTGCAATTTGTAGAATTAATTGCCCAAAAAGTAATTATAATGAGTACACAGCGTGCATGAGTACCTTAAAGAGACAGCTGAGCATAAGACGTCTTTTTAGCACTGTCTCAGTATCAGAAGAATAATGATTTCATGAAGTGATAAGCATGCATGATGTAATTCAGTAGCATACCTTAAGCAGACGGGAGAGAGCTCTCCCGTTGACTTAATTATTGCAGCCCCTGCGAGCAATGGTAGCTATGTTGGTGGGAGAACCTCTCCCACTGACACAGCACTGTCCACACAATTGCTTTTAATCAGTGTAACTTGTCACTCAGGGATGGCTTATTCACACCCCTAAGCAACATAACTTATACCTACTTAAGCTGTAGTGTGTACACAGCCTAAGACTCCCTCCTGCCACTCCAACACAGTGTTGGAAACTCCTCCCCCCTTTCCAGCAGTAGACTTGAACCACCTCTTCTGTTTCCTCTTGTCAGTTGCCTCCTGACACATCATCTTTTCTTCTGTTGTAGTCCTATGGAATTGATATTTCCAGATGCCTTAAGTAAACTGGTAAATCTTGAAAATATTTTGATTTGTCTCATCCTTAATTTTAAAACATTTTTGTATGAGACTAGGGAGAATTCTTGGGAGATCCTCCTCCCCCCGCCACCCGAAAAAAAGTGCACTATAATTCAAAAAAGAGGAAACAAGCTTTGTTAGTCTAGAAAAGTTCACAATTGATATATTTGTAGAAATTCATATTATTAGAATGCATATTCAAGTTATATAATTCTGAAGATCAAAGCTGAGAACCTTGTGTTTTGAAGATCACATTTTTGTCATAGAGGAACCTACCTCTCAATGAAATGAAGATACTGCTTCATTTGTGGAGAAGCTATGAGGTTAATCGTCTCACCTTTAAGATTCCTTGTAGTTATTTTTAAATCTGATAAGGTTGTTGGGGCATGGCTTAGTAGGCTGATTCGGTACAGATGGCAATTGCCTTGTCTTAGGTTGATCTTCTAGTTCTGTTGAACAGCACTATAAATAAAGAAAAAAATATTTCTACAAGATAAATTGTAACAATTTTTAGTTGCTACATTTGTTTAAAAAGTATTTGCCTAGTTGTGGCTTTTGTGTTGATTTATTTTGGGGTAAAGGGTTTTGTTCACCATTTTAAATCTCTTTTGTTTTCAGGTTTTGAAAGTATTTTAGAAGGGCTTTATGGACCAAGGCTACGAAGAGACCTCAGTTTATTTGAAGGTAAATGGCCCCAGTATTTAGTGCACTGGGTTTTATTTACTAGCTTTTCATTTAGTTAGAAATTTTATTTTTAAGGATTTATAGAAGTCTGAGAAGGAAATGTGAAGCTGTGAAACTTTGTGTTTTCTCTAATGCATTTTTTCATCTTAGCCTCCTTCCCATCCTCATACTTTCTGTACGTATACAGAATTAGTAGCTGGAACTTGTTAGTAATGAAGTGCCTGGATTAACTAGGCATCCCTAAGTATCTGGCACAGGAAAGATGATTTTTTTTTTTTCTGGAATATTGTATCCCTTATTAACTTTCTTTTTGTGAGCAACTTTTAGAAGGGAAGGCAAACAGTTTAGTTCTCTGACATTGTTGCTATCAGAATTAATTAGGAATCAGGTGGTTCTCAACAGCCATTAATTTTGCATAATCACCTACTCTTAAGAGGCTAACCTAATTTTTATAATACAGTCTTCTTCTAGCATCCACGTAACCATCTTTTTCCAAGTTTGCAGAGTTATGCTGGAATAACTGTAAACAGTTACAATTTTTTAAAATTCAAGTTGATAGGAAAATGTACTTTGTGGTGTGATGTTAGTAAATGATTGTGCCATATTAATGGTTTCTCACTAAAACAGTGCAGGTGAAGCCTGCAAGAACGTGCCTGAATTTTTAAAAAGAAAGGACATTGTCAAGTCCATTTTCATAATTTATTGAAAAAGCCTACTCTTTTTATAACCACTTAGCTACTCAAATCTTTTCCCTTGCCTTACCTTTCATTGCCTTGCAATTTGTTACTGACTGTCATAAGTGTTACGTTATGGCAATGTGAGAGATAAATGTAGTGTGTAGCATGGTATAAAAGCTTTACTGGAATGAATTTGAATAACTGCATTACTTGAAGGTGGCAACTCCATGACTAAGTTACGCAAATCATTTTGTTAGTAAAATCTTCTACAGTGTCCCATCATTTTATATCTTTTGCATTTGTTTGTCTCACTTTTTTTCTCCCCCCCCCTCCCCCCCGAGAATATTTTTAAAAAATTGTGACAATTTTTGTTGATACTGTTTTTGTTTCCCTCCATCTGTAAAGCCAGGAGTGCCATCAGTCAGAGATTATAAAATGTCTATATGTAATTTTTACATGTTCCTAAAAATAACTTTTCCAGAATGTCAGTTTTAGGTATGATACAGTACTAACTGATTACTGTGTACTGTGGTGGAAACAAATACACTTCACCATTTGGAAAGGGAAGGGAGGATTCCTGGCTTTCTAATGGTATAAAGCACTCCTTTTCTAGACATAATTACTAATGGGCACAAGACACTAGATTTTAAACCTATTAGTAATCCAAGGTTTGAATATTCCTGGGCACTGGAATTTTTATATTTGGGGCATAGAAAGAAGAAAAACCTTTTTATGGTTTGTTTTGTAAGTGGATTGAAAGCAGTTCAGAAGCATGGAATGTTGGTAGTATTGGGATAATGGATAGAATGCAGATGATGCAGGTAAAGGAACATGATGATCTACATGACAGATTTCACTGCTCTATAATTGGTGCATTTATGTATATGGGATATATTAATGGGGAAGCTGGTAGTGACCCCTCTCTCTAGCTTGGCTAACACTTTCCATTATAAAGAATTTGTGAAATCTTTTCTTTGAAAAGGTCTCATATCTCCCTTGTTTGCAATAGACCTTGGATATTTGACATTGAGAATTCCCTTGGACTGCAGAAGTGCCTTTTCTGTGTCCCATGAAATTCCATTCAGATTTGGCTGATATATATAGTGTTAAATTGCCATTTTCTGTCTCTCATTATTTTGGCAGTATGCCTGAATCACTGTTCTGAACCCTGGGCTATATGTTTGACACCCCTGCTGGGTTCATACCACTGCTGCTACAGCGGCAGCACACTAAACCAGGGAACTGCCAGAGCAGCTGTAGTAAGGGAAAGAAGGAGTCAGACTGGGATGCCCTCCCCCTATATTTTTAAAAATTTGTTTATTGGTATTACAGTGGCATCTAGGAGGTTTGGCAAGAGCTCCCTTTATCTCCAAGTTCTACATTGATGAACACATTAGAGGTCATCTTATTCTTGCTTGAAGTACTCCGTTCACATCCATTGCTTCAGTGGTCAGAGTCTTTCTGACTGTCATTTAACAATGGAACTCTTGGTTACAACTGACTAGTTTCACATCATCCTAACTTTGAATGACATTGCATTTTATCATATTTGCCTCTTCACATGGGGCTCAATTCAGCAAGGTACTTAAACTGATGCTTAACTAGAAAAGGAGTACTTGTGGCACCTTAGAGACTAACCAATTTGAGCATAAGCTTTCGTGAGCTACAGCTCACTTCATCGGATGCATACTGTGGAAAGTACAGAAGATCTTTTTATACACGCAAAGCATGAAAAAATGGGTGTTTACCACTACAAAAGGTTTTCTCTCCCCCTACCCCACTCTCCTGCTGGTAATAGCTTATCTAAAGTGATCACTCTCCTTACAATGTGTATGATGATCAAGTTGGGCCATTTCCAGCGCAAATCCAGGTCCCCCCACCCCCAACAAACCCACTCTCCTGTTGGTAACAGGAGAGTGGGTTTGTTGTGGGGGGGAGAAGGCCCAACTTGATTATCATACACATTGTAAGGAGAGTGATCACTTTAGATAAGCTATTACCAGCAGGAGAGTGGGGTAGGGGGAGAGAAAACCTTTTGTAGTGGTAAACACCCATTTTTTCATGCTTTGCGTGTATAAAAAGATCTTCTGTACTTTCCACAGTATGCATCCGATGAAGTGAGCTGTAGCTCACGAAAGCTTATGCTCAAATAAATTGGTTAGTCTCTAAGGTGCCACAAGTACTCCTTTTCTTTTTGCGAATACAGACTAACACGGCTGTTACTCTGAAACCTGTCATGCTTAATTACCTTGCTGAATTTGTGCCTTAGTTCTTTGTCTTATTCGAGGGACAAGGTGGGTGAGGTAATATCTTTTATTGGACCAACTTAAACAGTCTCTTTCCATCTTGTATTTTGCTATGATGGCCTGAGTAAGTTTCCCAGACCCGAAGAAGAGCTCTGTGTAAGCTTGAAAGCTTGTCTCTCTCACCAACAAAAGCTGGTCCAATAAAATATATTACCTCACCCACCTTGTCTCTGATATTCTGGGACCAACATGGCTTCAACAACACTTCTTTCTTCTATTGTCAGTTTTATGTTTAGAATCAATAAATTCATTTTTTGAGTAACATCAAGGCACTGACGCTTGGAGTTTGAGGCTTCTTGAATCAATGAATCCCTCAGACTTCATGTTCCTTCACTCACCAACTATTGAACATGTCAGTTTCCAACTACATCATTAGACCCAAAGCTTCATTACTCTTTACCTGGTCTGACTGCAGCTTTATTTATTTTAATTAACAAGCTTTTCTTGCCTTTTCACCCAATCCATAGAGAAGCTCTTGGCCCCAAACTCCAGCAGCATAACTTTTGCTAAACAAATCAGTTGGTTCGCTTGATGCGGTATCAGGTTCTCCCTCTCTCTCCCCCCTTTTGCTTTCTTCTTTTGCAGATAGAGAAGAAACTGTGGTGGGGAAAACACTTTTTTTCCTCCTTCAGGTATTTAAAAAACAAACACTCTTTGGATTTTTCTGAGGAAGGCGGCAATAGGGTATGTGTTTTTGAGTTTTCGGGGGTGGTGGTGGTGGATTTGTGTCATTCTGGAGTATTTACAAGAACATAACACTTGAAAGCTTTGTGATACTAGAAATATTATGCTTTACTTTCATCCACCAAATGGAAACTTCAGTTGTTTTAAAAAGTTAAAAGGGAAGTGATGAGAACATCAAGCTTCTTGCTGTGTTTATTAGGAAACAGTAACAATGCTATAGGAAGTGGATTAGGGTGGAGTAATTGATTAATTGGTGTGTTTGTGTGGGGGGCACATATTTTGTGGATGGAAGACTTCATGGGGCTTGATTTGTGGTAACCTAGAAAGTTCTGCAAGGTAGGCATGTTGTCTGACACCTATATGTAATAAAACAGTAAGTCATGTATCTATCTATGCCAACCATCCTAGACCATTGCAACATCAGATGCAACTCAATTAATCACCACTCTTTCTCTCAGCTAATTTTGAAAATTGATTCTATCCTTATTCATAGTTAGGATTTTATTGTTCTTTATAGGCAATTTCTAGTTTCATAGTAGTTGATAGGGCTAAGAACATGGGATGCTGCTTTGGTTGTTTTCCTGCCAACCAGTCTTTCCCCTCCCCCGTTACCTGGGCCTGGGTAGTGGATTATGCCGAAGACACCAGGATTCAAAATCTGTGCTTCCTGCCTTTGTTTGTTTTCCATCAGTGACTAGCATCAGTGCAGTTTGTACTTTTTGGAGGAACCCCATGTTGTGTTCAGGTGCCATATCTGCCTCTCCTTCCCTGCCCGTATGCAGAAAGACAAAGTTCTTCGCCTCAAAAATTACTTAATGGAAGCTGACAAGGGACTGAAATTGGATCCTAGCCAAGGAACCCTTCCCCATACATTGGCCTGAGCAACCTCAGAGTGTTCCCCCTACTGAGCAACCTCCATCTGGCTCTGCTGGTACCAGTGCTATGGACTTCGCACCGTGGCCTACCCATGAGTCACAGAAGCATGCACATAAGTAAGTCTTCCTCCAAGTCCAAGAAAGACGTTGCACTGTCTACAAAATCCAGCCCCGGAGGAACTACTCGTTCCGAGGCTCACAAGAGCGAAAAAAGGCTGAACCGCTCACCAGATCCATTGATACTGATCTCAGACTCTCATGCTCCACCTACTTCAGCTCTGCTGGTGTCCCAAGAAATGTCTGTTCCGAGACTGCCTTTACTTGTTCCGATCCCATCAAAAAACCAGTTAACATTGACTCTGGGGAGACGCGAAAGTGTTCCTGGCACCCACAAGCTATTTGCCTCAGAGGGACTGAGGTCTCCTCGTGCTTTGCTGCGCTTACCTTCTACCCACGCTCTGACACATCCTGTTCTGAGGCTCCATCAGCACTGCCATTTGTGGAGATCTCATATTCCTCCAATTCTGAGGATACGAACATTCGCCAGGGCCTGCCACTCCTGTTCCGGAAGCACGACTACTGAAGGGTTCTGACGGCAAACCTACAGTTCCCCACTTTGTAGGTAAGGCAAAAGAGGTACACAGCTCCTTGAGCACAAGCTCCACAACACTAGGATCAACCAGGTTGGCCATATTGGAGCTCATGGCTTCAGTATTCGCCTTCAGAGAAGTCCTTTTCAACTTGGGAGAATCATAGACTTTAAGGTCAGAAGGGACCATTATGATCGTCTAGTCTGACCTCCTGCACAATGCAGGCCACGGAGTCTCACCCACCAACTCCTGTCACAAAGCCCTAACTTATGTCTGAGCTATTGAAGTCCTCAAATCGTGGTTTAAAGACTTGAAGGTGCAGAGAATCCTCCAGCAAGTGACCCAATGCCCCATGCTGCAGAGGAGGGTGAAAACCCCCCAGGGCCTCTGCCAATCTGCCCTGGAGGAAAATTCCTGAGCATGTGGGCAAATCTCACCAGCCAGATAGCCAGGAAAGAATTCTCTGTCATAACTCAGATCCCACCCCATCTATCATCCCTTCACAGGCCATTGGGCATATCTACCGCTAGTAGTCAAAGATCAAAGAATTGCCAAAATTAGGCTATCCCATCATACCGTCCCCTCCATAAACGTATGAAGCTTTGTCTTCAAGCCAGATATGTCGTTTGCCCCCATTGCTTCCTTTGGAAAGCTGTTCCAGAACTTCACTCCTCTGGTGGTTAGAAACCTTCGTCTAATTTCAAGTCTAAACTTCCTGATGGCCAGTTTATATCCGTTTGTTCTTGTGTCCACATTGCTACTGAGCTTAAATAATTCTTCTCTCTCCATGGTATTTATCCCTTTGATATATTTATAGAGAGCAATCATATCTCCTCTCAGCCTTCTTTTGGTTAGGGTAAACAAACCAAGCTCTTTGAGTCTCCTTTCGTAAGACAGGTTTTCCATTCCTCGGATCATCCTAGTAGCCCTTCTCTGTACCTTTTCCAGTTTGAATTCATCTTTCTTAAACACGGGAGACCAGAACTGCACACACTATTCCAGATGAGGTCTTACCAGTGCCTTGTATAACGGTACTAACACCTCCACATCTCAAGACCGCATTAGTTTTTTTTCATGGCCATATCACATTGGCAGCTCATAGTCATCCTGTGATCAACCAATACTCTGAGGTCCTTCTCCTCCTCTTACTTCCAAGCAGTGCGTCCCCAGTTTATAACACAAATTCTTGTTGTTAATCCCTAAATGCATGACCTTGCACGTCTCACTATTAAATTTAATCCTATTACTATTACTCCAGTTTAAAAGGTCATCCAGATCTTCCTGTATGATATCCCGGTCCTTCTCTGTATTGACAGTACCTCCCAGCTTTGTATCATCTGCAAACTTTATTAGCACATTCCTGCTTTTTGTGCCAAGGTCAGTAATAAAAAGATTAAATAAGATTTGGTCCCAAAACTGATCCCTGAGGAACTCCACTGGTAACCTCCTTCTAGTCTGACAGGTCACCTTTCAGTGTGACCCGCTGTAGTCTCCCCTTTAATCAGTTCCTTATCCACCTTTCAATTCTCATATTGACCCCCATCTTCTCCAATTTAGCTAATGGTTCTCCATGTGGAACTGTATCAAATGCCTTACTGAAATCTAGGTACATTAGATCCACTGTGTTTCCTTTGTCTAAAAAAAAATCCTGTTACTTTCTCAAAGAAGGAAATCAGGTTGGTTTGACACTATCTACCTTTTGTAAAGCCATGTTGTATTTTGTCCCAATTACCATTGACCTCAATGTCCTTAACTACTTTCTCCTTCAGAAATTTTTCCAAGACCTTTCACACTGCAAATGTCAAATTTAACAGGCCTGTAGTTACCTGGATCGCTTTTTTTACCTTTCTTAAATAGGAACTATATTAGCAATTCTCCAGTCATACGGTACAACCGCTGAGTTTACAGATTCATTAAAAATTCTTGCTAACGGGCTTGCAATTTCATGTGCCAGTTCCTTTATTTTTGGATGAAGATTATCCGCTCTCCCCCCCCCACCCCCCCGATTTAGTCCCATTAAGCTGTTGGAGTTTGGCTTCTAGCTCGGATGTGGTAAAATCTACCTCCATATCCTCCTTCCCATTTGGCATCCTGCCATTATCCCTAAGCTCCTCATTAGCCTCATTCAAGACTGAGGCAAAGTATTTGTTTAGATATTGGGCCATGCCTAGATTATCCTTAACCTCCACTTCATCCTCAGTGTTAAGCGGTCCCACTTCTTCTTTCTTTGTTTCCTTCTTATTTATATGGCTATAGAACCTTTTATTATTGGTTTTAATTCCCTTTGCAAGGTCCAACTCTACATGGCTTTTGGCCTTTCTCACTTTATCCCTACATGTTCTGACCTCAATAAGGTAGCTTTCCTTGCTGATCCCTCCCAACTTGCACTCCTTGTAGGCTTTCTGCTTTCTCTTAATCACTTCTCTGAGATGCTTGCTCATCTAGCTTGGTCTGCAACTCCTGCCTAAGAATTTTTCCCCCTTTCTGGGGATTCAGGCTTCTGATAGTTTCTGCAACTTTGACTTGAAGTAATTCCAGCCCTCCTCTGCCGTTAGATCCATAAATTCTTCAGTCGAATCCACTTCCCTAACTAATATCCTTAATTTTTTAAAGTGAGCCTTTTTGAAATCAAAAACTGTGAAATCTAGTCACAGATCTGTTTTTGTTTATCCTTCCATTTAGTTTGAACTGAATTAGCTCATGATCACTCGAACCAAAGTTGTCCCCTACAATCATTTCTTCTATGAGGTCCTCGCTGCTCGCCAAAACCAAATCTAAAATGGCATCCCCTCTTGTCGATTCAGCAACTACTTGGTGAAGGAATCCATCAGCTATTGTATCCAGGAAAATCTGAGCCCTGTTATTATTACTAGCACTTGTCCTCCAGTCTATATCTGGGAAGTTAAAGTCTTCCATGATGACACAATTCCCATGAGTATTTACTTCTTTAAAAACATTTAAAGAGGTCTCTATCCATATCCTGGCGGTCTATAGCACCCCCAAGCACTATCCCAGGGCAGGCTGTAATAGCTTTATTCCCCAGTGTGATTTTTTTTGCCCAGACAGACTCTTATCCATTCCATCACTTCTTATTTCTTTACAGTCTACCTCAGTATTGATATACAATGCTACTGTACCACCTTTGCCTTTATTTCTGTCTTTCCTAAACAGCACATACCCTTTGATACCTGTACTCCAGTCATGACTACTATTCCACCATGTTTCTGTTATCCCTATAATATCTGGTTTCACTTCCTGCACCAGTAGCTCTAGTTCCTCCATTTTGTTACCTAGGCTCCTTGCATTGGTGTACAAACATCTTAATTTTTGCTGTTTGGCCTCGCTCACTTTCTGTACCCTATTAGGCACTGTCATTCTACAGCCAGTATAACCTATTAGACTGGTATCCACACTGCCATTCCTCCTTTATATACATTCTCCTACCCACGGCTGTATCCTTTCTTTCTTCATTTTCTTCCCTCTCAAAGAGAATAACTGGCGTGGAGATTACCTGGACATCTCCCAGCCATCTCCCCCAAATTCCTAGTTTAAAGCTCTTGATCAGTTGTGCCATCCTCCATCGTAGAAGTCTCTTTCCCTCCTTACTCAGGTGAAGTCCATCCCGAGAGAACTCCCCCACTTCACCCACACAATCTTTGTCCACTAGACATTCAGAAATGGGGTTAAACAATGCACTGATTAGCCCAGCTCTGACAGTACTGGTGGATCTGTAGAGACTCCTGTCTTCTCCAGACTCTGCCATGTCATTGACATCTTCCTCCCCACTAGATGACTACTGACTGTTCCAAGAGCTGCTACGGAGGATAGCCACTGCTCTTGAGATCCCACTAGAAGAGGTGCAGGACAGTCAGCATCAGTTACTAGACATTTTGCACACATCGGTACCAAGGGTGGCTCTACCGATCAATGAGGCCATTCTTCAACTGGCGCGCACCATGTGGCATACCCCAGTCATATGCATACTGACTCTGAAGGGGCCAGAAAAGTTACTATGTCCGTCTCCCCCCCTCCCAAGAGGTCAGAATTTCTATTTTCATACCAGCCACTTAACTTCTTGGTGATACAGGCTACATTGGAGTAGATCAGACACCACCTGTGCTCCACACTGTCAGACAGGGAAGGTAAGAGACTGGGCCTTATGGGTCAAAAGGTCTTCTCGGCCGGACTACAGTTCCGGATCTCTAACTACCTGGCACTGATGGCTAAGTATGACTGTATAAACTATGGCTGGATGAAAGAGTTTGTAGAGAGGTCTGTAACAGGATTGTAATTACTTCCTGGCAATTTTACAGGAAGGCAAGTTAGTCGCCAGGCCCATACTTCAGACTGCAGTTGATTCAGTGAACATGTCCTCATGTGTATTAGCAGTGGGAATAGTCATGAGGAGGGAATCCTGGTTACATTCCACAGGTTTCCCTAGAAAGGTGCAGAATACAATCAGAGACCTTCCTGTCAAGACACACCTCTTGAACGAGAAAACTGATGATCCATTAAACTCCCTAAAAACTCTAGAGCAGGGGTTGGCAACCTTTCAGAAGTGGGGTGCCAAGTCTTCATTTATTCACTCTAATTTAAGGTTTTGTGCCAGTAATACATTTTAATGTTTTTAGAAGTTCTCTCTCTCCTAAAACTAAACTACTGTTGTATGTAAAGTAAGTTTAAGAAGCTTAATTTAAAATTAAATTAAAATGCAGATCTTATCAGTTTAGTGTGATCCTTGCCTTTGCTTTTCCTTGCTGAGTTTTCCAGTGTCTGGCACGTATTTGGATACTTTAAGCTGCACGCAGGCTTCTGAGTGATCAGTTGTTAACCGGCTCCAAGAGGGACAGAGGACAGACTTCATGTGTGAAAATACCTGTTCATCACACAGGTGTGTGGATCCAAATGCTGAAAGCATTGCTAACGCAATTTTCTTGAAATTAAATTTCACTGGCAGGGATGTCCAGCAGGTCAGAATAGAGGCCCCATGATCTCTCTCGGTAGCTTCAAGTGCACTCCGCTGATCTCCAAACTTACATGCCCACAATTCTGAGCTTTTTAACTGAATGAGCTGCATTTTGAAATCTTCAACATCCATCCACTGAAATACAGACAAGTCCAAGTCGCTTTCATTGAACTTTTCAGGTTTAATTAGAAAAGAGAGCATTGGGCCAAACAGCTGGAAATCTTGAAATCTGTCAGAAAATTCTGATTACAGTTCTTGCATGTACATTCCAATCTCATCGACACTGACAGTGCAATGTGTCGATAGCTCTTGTATGTGTTGGAAGTAGTGGAAAGTCGAAGTTCGAATATCCCAAGAAAAAACTGCTAGTTTTACAACAAATGCCTTTCAGGTTTTATAAAGATACAGAACCGTTTGCCCTGCACCCTGGAGACGGAGGTTGAATTCGTTTAGGTGAGTGGTGATGTCAGTTAGAAACATGAGCTTACACAGCCATTTATCATCATCGAGTTTGGGGTAGCTTTGTCCTTTTTTGACAAAAAGACCTTGATTGCATCAAAACAGTTTACAAAGTGCACCAAAACCTTGCCACAACTTAGCCACCGAATGTTGCTGTGAAGTGGAATGTCGTTATAAGCACTGTCTATCTCTTCTAGAAGTGCTTGAAACGGTGAGTCAAAGGAGATCGAGCAACAAGGAAATTCACAATTCGCAGCACTGTATTCATCACATTATTAAGCTCTGAATTAGAAATTTTAGCACACAGGTTGTCTTGATGGATGATACAGTGAAATTTGACTCTCAGGCAGCCAATTTGATCTTCAAGTAACTTTACAAATCCCTTCTGTTTTCCGACCATGGCAGGAGCACCATCTGTTGTCACACAAAATATTTTTCCGATGTAAACGCCTTGTTCTTCAAAATGGTTTACAAAAGTTTCCACTATATCTTCCCCTTTTTGTTGTGCCATGCAGGGGTTTTAGGCCACAAAGTTCCTCTTGCATTTCATCGGAAGCACAATAACTTGCAAACAACTGTGAAATGTGGAACATCGTTTATATCCACGCTCTCGTCAACTGCAATGCTAAACACTGCTGTGACTTTTTAATGCAGTCGTCTGCTTTTCGTTAATGTTTTCTGCCATTTTGCTTACGCGTGTCTCAACTGTTCTGGCAGAGGCAGGTAGTTCTTTTATTCTAGATAAGATTGTATCTTTGTTTGGCAAATCATTGAACAAAACCTCTGGACTGCTGAGAAACTTTTTATATATTCTCCATCTGTAAACAGCTTTCCTTTTTTTTTTTTTTTTTTTTTTTTTTTTGCAATACACTGTACAATCTTGTAACTTCTTTCTTTGGCTTGATTTTTACTTACACTTAAGCATTTAAAAACACTGCTTTGCTTCTCATATCCTGCTACTGCCTTTTTGATTGATACAGTCCTGTCTGCTTTGTCAAGAAAGGACGGGACCCCAGGTGGCAGGGGGCCGGTAGTAGAACCCTAGGCTGGCAGGAGAGCCCTGAGGCCGGCGGCCAGGACCCCGGCAGTGTGAATGCCACTCAAAATCATCTCGCATGCCGCCTTTGGCACATGTGCCATAGGTTGCTGATCCCTGCTCTAAAGCCACCTTACAATTCTTCGGCATTTATACACTGGCACCAAAGAAAAAATTATCGCCTACCACCACGCCAAGGCTATAGATCACCACATTTCTGCTGTTTATGAGCCTCTTCGGAGTGCCCTGCAGTACGCAGAACCAGTCTGCCTGTTCTGGCAACACAGACCTATGCATAACACACTCAATTGTCATGAAAATGGTATTTCTGAGTGTGACTAGAGAGCCGTCAACCATTCCGTATACCAGCGTTCCTACCATCCACCTCATTCGTGGGTTATCTCAAACTCTTTCAACCAGCATGGAGATCTATAACAACAGTCAAGTGGGTCTTTGGACATTGTTTGCCTTGGAGAGACTGAAATCAAGTTTATGACGATGCCTCCTTCACAGCTCCCCACCACCACCTCCCAGAGATCACTCTCAGGACAGTATTCTTGCCCTAGAGGTGGACTCCCTCCTGCAGAGAGGAGCAGTGGAACCAGTCTCTGCAGCCTTTCAGGACACAGGGTTCTATTCCAACTACTTCCTGGTACCCAAGAAGAAAGGGTGATGGAGACCAATTTTGGATCTCCAACTCCTCAACCTCTGGATTCGCAAGCCAGAATTCCATATGGTCTGCTTGTGGCCATCATTCCCTTGCTAGAAAAAGGCATATGGTTTGTGGCTTAAATTTGCAAGACACCTACTTCCATATCAATGTACATCGCGGCCCACTGAAGATTCCTGAGGTTTAAGGTGGGACCTTGAATTCCAATACAGGGTTCTCCCATTCAGACTTAGAACCACTCCATGAGTCTTCACAAAGTTTTTCTCCAAGGTAACAGCTCACCTCCGATGTTAGGGAATCCTTGTCTTCCCTTACCTGGATAACTGACTGCTAGCAGCACAGTCCAAAGAGAGAGCTCAAGCATTGACATCCCAGCTTTTTCTACTCCTCTCCTCTAGGAGTGAGCATCAGTGTCAAAAAATCAACTTTTTTACCCTACTTGGTCCCTGGAATTCATAGACACTTGCATTGATGTGGCCTCCACATGAGCTTATCTGCTACGGGATCAATGCACCTGCACCTTCATTGTCTATAGCAATGGCTACAAAGGACCTATTCTGTTATACACCAGTCCATTAACACTATACTCAGTGTCTCAGTGGAAGTCATCTCCTCACTTTGGTGGTGGCCAGACCTGCTACAAGTCTGCTCCGGGTTTCGCTTTCTCCCATCTTCGCCAAGTGACAATAATGACACATGTCACTTGCAGCCTGGGGTGCTCACATGGGAGATCACGTGACACAAGGCACCTGGACCACACAAGAGGCCAGATGCACATAAACAAAGTATGCTGCGTGTTCTTACCAGCTGTCCACTATCGCCACATTCTCATCATACAAGGGCACATGTGCAGACTGCCAAATGGTACTACTTTCAAAAGCTCAAGCTCCGGGTGCATAGCACATGCACATAATCCTCAGTGGAATGCAGAATGGGCCACACATCTTGAAGAACCTCCAGTTACAGGTAAGTAACATCCCCTTCTTCAAATGTTGATTTGTCACCTGTACAGCTCAATGCAATATCCCCAAGAACAACCATCTGTACAACAATCTAAACACACACAGTAATCCCAAACACACAGAGCTCTTCATTGACCACCTGCACAGATCAACACAAAGTCCAACACACACAGTTGTCCACCCATACTCATAGTTTACATAAAATCATAAACATGAGCAGTGAAACCACTAGTTGCCCTATAGAAAGCTGGCTAGTCCATCTTCTTTTTTTAGTAATCTCAGTATTAAATTTCCAAGCTTTATTTCTCATTCTAACTGTTGTAAATGTGGAAACTGCTGATTGATACTGCAAGCGTGTTTATGCATTTATTTGACTCTGCACGCCTAAAGTTGAAAGTCCATTCATCTGCTTGGTTTTTAACACTTCTATGTAATGAAAACAGATACATTTCATAATGTAACACACAAACATTAAGAACTGTTTAGTAGCAAGGTGTAAAATCTTCATGCTTCTCTCAAAAAGTACAGAAAATCACTGTCTTTGGATTCATGAAGATCACATTTGCAATGAATGGCAGGCACTGTCTTTTGAACTGGGAGTGAGATAGTTTTGATGCCATTATGTTCATCAAAATATAGCTGAGAGGATGAAGATTTAAATTTCCTATTCCAGGCTTTCCTGCAAGTCTTCACTATCACGTTCTGTTCATATTTCAACACCCCAAGATGTCAAAGATCAATGGTAATTGTGCTATAAAAGCAATTCAAACAGTTTATCTTGTTAAGGTTGGAAACCTTTTATGCTATCAACATTGATTTTAGTGTACCATAAAATGAATAAAGAAATAATTGAAACACTTCATTTTGGATATGTTCTTCTAGGCAGATTTAAACTTACAAGTTTAAACTTACCAGATGCCGCAAGTAAATAGGGAATTTCAAGGAAGAATTAGAGAATTTATGCTGATATTATTAATGCAGAATGGTTGGTCAAATCTGAGAAAATCCATAGAGGGGAAAATGCATTTCTACTTGAAACCTATGCCTGGAAAAAAAAATTCCACAGAGTATTGCACTCAGGTTAAAACCCTGTTAGCCTGGAAGACAATGTATTATTCAGAGTTGAGATGAAATTGGGCATTAAGGTACTACCAGTATCACCTATAATAAACTCCTCTCTTAGATAGCATGACAGTGAATATTCCAGCTTCCTTGGGTGAAAGAGCTGTGTCATGATCCTCATGCTTCCCTTTCTATCTCCGAGATGGTTAACAGAAAATACTTTCTGCTTGGGGAACCCACCAGCTGTTTTTTCCGATCCTCATAGCATGGATATGAATGCCTTTCTGTAGAAAGCTAGGCTGATCAAAGTCATAGTAGTTTCCTGGGACAATGACTTGAGACACTGGGATGCATTTAGATGCCAGGTTACTCCTAGGGGCATTCTGCACCAAAAAATTAAATTCTGCACAGAATATTTTAAAATTCTGTAAAATTTTATTTGTGAAAATAACACTACATAATCACGCCAGTTTCAATCATTTTGGTAATTTATTTCAAAATACCTGTCAGTAAGTATGTCTGTAACAATACAGACACACAAACAAATTCCCCCAGGAGTAGAGAGTTAAACCCCTATGGCAACCCAGTTCCTGTTTCTCTGCCCCCTTCCCTCCAGCCAGACACTCCCCCCTCAGAGCCCAGCCATGGGGCTCCCCCATCCAATACACCCAAACCATCTCCATCCCAGAGCCCAGCTGTGGGACCCCCAGCCCAGATACCCACACCCCAGAGCCCAGGCATCCCCCCACCCCAAGCCCAGGGATTCAGAGGGAGAAACAGCCTGATGCTTGGTACCAGGCATGCTTGGAGTTTCCTCTGTGCCACCCTCTCCTTCCCTCATGGCATGCTGGGAACTGCAGCTGCCAGGAACCCTCTAGTTCCCTTTTCCTCCCCCTAGCTGTGTCCTCTATGTACGAGCTGGGCTCTGCCAGACCTAGTGGCAGCTAGCAGACTGCAGCCCATTACTGGGGGGAGGAAATTCTGGACGCACATTAATTGCAGCAAAATTCTGCATTGTCCAGTGGTGCAGCATTCCCCCAGGAGTATACTGCTCTGCCTGAGAGGACAGAGCCTTCCCCACTACTATCTCCTCAGAAATATGCTGAAGCCCTGCCCCTACACGCTGAGAGTGCCACAACAGCGAGTGTCCCTCTCAAATGCACGACTGCCCATTCCCCCGCGCCCCCAGCAGTGATTTTATTTTTCTACTGGCTGCTCCGCACGCCCAAACCGACCTGCACTGTCAGGGAGGGGCACGTGACCACCCTTGTGGCTTCCCTTTGCTTCCCCACAGAAAAATGACATCTGATGGGGAAGCAAAGAAATCGGCGGGGGGACATGAATTCTGCACATGTGCAGTGATGCAGAATTCCCCCCAGGAGTACTGAGTATACCAGTTCATTGAGCTAGCAGTTAGCACTGGGAAATTTCCTGCCTTTCTTGGGAAAATGCCATTTTTAGCTGTGGGGAAAATGCCTTTAATGGGCTTTCTTCCAAAACAGAGAGACTAAATGCGTAGACCTGGGTAACGAAACTTGAGGATCCAGACCTCCTTTCATGTTGGTGATACAGAATAGAAGATAGTTATCTCTGGCATTGGTGTCCACGGGCATCTTTGGTTGTACTCTTCATGCTTTCATACAGCATTTTAGGAGAATCACAAAGCTCTTCAGTGCAGCTGAGAAGAGCCTGTTTGGTGTAGTCTCACTAAGGCAAAAGAGTCAAAAATCATCCTTTCTCTTGGTGTATGCAGTGTAGTTGTAGCCATGTTGGTCCCAGGATATTAAAGAAACAAAGTTGGGTAGTCTGGTTTATTGGAAGTTGATTCCATAGAAGATATTAACTCACCCACCTTGCCTCTCTAATCCTTTCTCTTGGGTCTGTCATTCAGTCATCCTATATTCATAAAGGGGGGGAAAGGGAAAAAGCTCCCTGGCAGGGCACTTGGATTCCATTTTTATCAAAATTCAAAAGGCTTTAAGCGCTCACCTCACAATCAGAAATATTCAGATCTTTTTTTTTAAAGAAAGAATACCCACCTTGTCAGGGAAGAGCAGAGGTGATCTGTCACCGGCGTGTGATGATAAACTCTTTTTATTCTGATTGTGACTTTGTTTGGCCCCAACTGTATTCTTAACACCTTGGTATGTTTCTACATGGTGTACCCTGTTTGAATTTTGATTTTGTAGGCAGTCACAAGCCACATAAAGACCTGTCATCACATCCAGCTGACAAACTATTTCCTAGCTTGCCTTTTTTGGTGGTAATCATGTCAAAACATGTGGTATTCTAATATCCTGTTTGGCAGGGTAACAAGCCTTGTGGATTGGAGGGAAGCAGCGATACGATATATCTCAATTTTAGTAAGACTTTTAATATGGTCTCACATGAACTTCTTATAAACAAACTAGAGAAATAGAGCCTAGACAACCATACTATAAGAAGGGTGCACAACTGCCTGGAAAACTATACATAGAATAGTTATCAATGGTTCACAATTGGGGTGAAAGAGCATATGGATCTGTCCTGGTTCTATCCAATATCTTCATAAATGATTTGGATAATTGCATAGAAAGTACACTTATAAAGTTTGCAGACAACACCAACCTGGGAGAGGTTGTAGGCACTTTGGAGGACAGTGTTAGAATTCAAAATGATTTTCACCAACTGGAGAAATGATCTGAATGAAATACGACTAAATTCAATAAGGATAAATGCCAAGTACTACACTTAGGAAGGAATAATTGATTGCACATACAAAATGGGAAATGGCTACTTAGGTGGGAGTACTAGGCAGTCATTTCCCATTTCCTGTTCATGGAGGATAGGTCCATCAATGGCTACTAGCCAGGATGTGCAGGGATGGTGTCCCTAGCCTCTGTTTGTTTGCCAGAAGCTGGGAATGGACGACAGGGAATGGGTCACTTGATGATTACCTGTTCTGTTCATTCCCTCTGGAGCATCTGGCATTGGCCACTGTCGGAACCAGGATACTGGGCTAGATGGACCTCTGGTCTGACCCAGTATGGCTGTTCTTGTGTTCTTACTGCAGAAAAGGATCTCGTTTTATAGCGAATCACAAACTAAATGTAATCCTGTTGCCAAAAAAAAAAACCCAAACATCATTCTGGGATGTATTAGCGGGAGTGTTGTAGGCAAGACACGAGAAATAGTTCTTCTTCTCGCGCTTGCTCATGTCCATTTCACGTTAGATGTGCCCACACCATGTGCCCCATTGCCATCCCTTAGTGGTATCCATTGGGCCAGCTCTAGCACCCTTTGGTGCCATGCTATAAGGGGCAACGCCGGCTCCACACCCTCTCAGTTCCTTCATACTACCTGTGACGGTTGCTGGAACAACTCTTGCTTCGGCAAGGCACTATTCAGTGGTTTTGTCTTTAGCTTAGTTTGTGTTTTAGTTTAGTAGTAGAGTAAATATTATTAGCGTAGATATTTAGTTCCCCTCTCTTAGCATTAGAGGGGCTCCCTTCACTCCTGAGCCGGGCCTGCCCCAGTTCCTAGGCTTCAAACCTTGTGCCTCCTATGGCAAGTCTGTTCTGGTCAGTGACCTCCCGCTTCAGTTATCTGAAGTGTCTGGGAGAGGCTCACGTACGACAGCACTATCAAATCTGTCGAGACCTTAAGCCTTGTATGAAGAAAGACAGGGAAGCTAGACTGAGGGCTATCCTAATAGAAGCTGCACTAAGACTGGTGTCAGAGCTAAGCTGATTGGATTCAGCACCAAGCACCTTGGCTTTGGTATGAAGTACCCCTCTGGCACCGCATGTTTCTCAGCACCTTTCTCAATCTCCAGTGCTGAGGAAGAAACATAAGAAGCAGCAGTCTGAGAGATGACGCTCCTTGGTGCTGAGAAAGGACAAATGGGGAGGGCAGCAGAGTGTACCTGCATTGAGCCACTCCTCCACCCCCCAGTTCCCCAGACACACCATCAACTGTGCCCCGTTTGCAGGGGCTATTGAGTTTGGTACCGGACCTCCCGCTGACACCAGGAAGTGATTGCGGTGCCTTCCACCCCAGAGGCCTTCGCAGCATTCAGGGACTTAATAATCACTCCTGGTACTGCTGACCCCAATGGGACAACCTCTGGCTCTGATGAGCACAACGAGCAGAAGGGGACATGGGGCTCCAAGCTCTTCCCCAGCACTGGTTCCTTCAGTATCTGCCCAAGACAAACTGGTCTTTCTGTCATCCATGAGGGAATGAGATCAGACGGAAGGTCCTCTCATGGATCAGTAACTGATTGAAAGATAGGAAACGAAGGGTAGAAATGGTCAGTTTTCAGAATAGAGAGAGGTAAAGAGTGGTGTTCCACAGGGATTGATACTGGGACCAGCACTATTCAACATATTCATAAATGATCTGGAAAAATGGGTAAACCATGAGGTGGCAACATTTTTAGATGATACAAAACTATTCAAGTCTGAAGCAGACTGTAAAGAGTTTCAAAGGGCTCTCACAAAACTGGGTGACTGGGCAACAAAATGGCAGATGAAATTCAGTGTTGATAAATGCAGAGTAATGCACATTGGAAAACATAATCCCAACTGTACATATAAAACGATGGGATCCAAATTAGCTGTTACCTCTCAAGAAAGAGATCTTGAAGTCATTGTGGATAGTTCTTTGAAAACATCTGCTCAATGTGCAGCAGCAGTCAAAAAAGCTAACATTTAAGGAATTGTTAAGAAAGAGATACCATATTGCCTCTATATAAATCCATGATACGCCAATGTCTTAAATATTGCATGCAGCTATGGTCGCCCTGTGATGGGTTGGACCCCTTGGGAAGCCATCTGATATGCAGAGATACCACTGAGTCTACCTGTTCTGCCAGCATGGGCCCCTTTTAACCTGTCCTGCTGAACCAAGCACACAGGCAGGACCACACTCAGCTGCACGGAGAGACCGAGATCTGCTCTGAGAAGGCTCAGTTTATGGGGCTTGCCACAGCACGCAGATGTGTCTCCCCCCCCACCCCCCCCCGAGTACAAACCCATTAAATTCGCCTCTTCCTTCAATGTGGAGGAGGGTATGCACAACTTCTTGCTCCCCCAGTTTGAAATCACATAAACTGGATTATATCATAAACCAGAAATAAATGAGTTAACTATAATGTGTATTTTAAGTAGTTAAGGAAGTAGCAGACAGAACAAGGCAGATTACTAAGAAAATAGAGCACGCAATCTAAGCTTAATACACTAAAGAAACTGGTTACATGTAAATTCTTCACGCTAAATGTGTTTCTAATAATCTTCTTCACAGGCCAGATGCCCTTCCAGCCTGGGTCCAGTTTTTCCCTCCAGTTCAGTCTTAGTTGTTTCCAGCAGTCATCTTGGGTGGGGTAGCAGGGGAGAACTGATGACCTCGATTACCTCACTCCCCACCCTTAAATAGGAGTTTCATAAGGCGGGAGCCCTTTGTTTCCTAGTTTGGCACACTCCCTCCCCCCCCAGCTTCTCGTGGAAAAGTACAGAATTCATGATGGGTTCTAGTATCAGGTGACATGGTCATATGTTTCTGTAGGGCACCTGTAGCCATTCTTGGCTGACCCACACGTTCACAGGAAGACTAAGCTCCTTTACAGTCCACTATCTCTTGCTGATGGGCCATCAGTACTGTTGGGCTTTTTCATTGTTGTACCTGAAGTGTTAGCACTAGGTGTGGAGAAAGTAAATAAGGAAGTGTTATTTCTGCCTCATAACACAAGAATTAGAGGTCAGACAATTAAATTAATAGGCAGCAAGTTTAAAACAAACAAAAGGAAGTATTTCTTCACACAAAGCACAGTCAAATTGTGGAACTCCTTGCCAGAGGATGTTGTGAAGCCCAAGACTATAAAAGGGTTCAAAAAAGGACTAGATAAATTCATGGAGGATAGGTTCCTCAATGGCTGGTAGCCAGGATGGGCAGGGATGGTGTCCCTAGCCTCTGTTTACCAGAAGCTGTGAATGGGTGACAAGGGAGGGATCATTTGATGATTACCTGTTCTGTTCATTCCCTCTGAAGCACCTGGCATTGCGCACTGTTGGAAGACAGGATACTGGGCTAGATAGACCTGTGGTCTGACCCAGTATAGCCATTATTATGTTCTTATATGGATGAGGTCTTTCCCAATCCGGCACCGGTCCCTGGGCACTGACCGGCAGAAGCAAAGGGTACTGTTCCCCCATGGTCAGCTCGGGAGGACTCTTCTTCGCAGTCAGAGAGAGGCTGGGTGAAGGGCTCCAACAGCCACCACTGCTACCCATCCTACGTCCCGCCAGCACTGGCTTGGAGCACAGTGGACGATTCAGGTCCAGTGGCTGTTCTGGAGTCTGTGGGAATTTCCCTGGACACTGGGGCCCCTACCCTTAGTACCTAGTTCCACCGGTACTACTTGGTCAAATCCAAAAGGAGGGCCTCTACGCTGCCCCATTCGGCACCCAACCCAGACTGTGGTACCAAGACCAGTACTAACACAGAAGATGTGGGTCCAGGGGACATGATAAGGGCAGAAGAAAAGGAGAAAGCCCCCCTCTTCCTCGTCCCCCCCAGGTGAAGCAATCTCGGGGCTGAGTGACTCACTGTCACAAGATGAGTTTAGAGCCCATCAGGAACTTCTAAAGAGGATAATAGCTTCATTGACATTTTGACTGCAGCAGCCTCATCTAAAGTGGCCTACCCATCAATGAGGCTGTTATGGGCCCAGTCAGATCCCTGTGGCAGACCCTATCTTTTCTCCCTCCTGCTTCAGAGGGCAGAGAATGGGATACGGATACTTATGTTCTCACCCTCCTTCAGGTTCCCTAGTGATGATAGTGGCCCATGAGAGGGACAGGCAAGACTAGGCAAGCACTATCCCCAGTTAGAAGGACTTAAAGAAGCTAGACCTGTTTTGGCAGAAAAATTCATTTGACTGGAGGGTTCCAATTTTGTATTTCTAACCAGCAAGTCCTGCTTGGAGGTACAATTACAACGTTTGGGAATCTCTGGAGAAATTTAAAGACTTGCTGCCTCAGGACTCCAGGCAAGAGTTTTTTCTGCCCTATTAGAGGAAGGAAACAACATAGCCAGAGCTTCACTCCAGGCAGCCCTGGCCACAGCTGACATGGCAGCCAGAATGATGGCTTCCGCAGAGGTCATGAGGCGATGCTAATGGCTTCAGTCTTCGGGACTCCCACTGAAGGTTTAACAGTCTATCCAAGACCTCCCATTAGAAGATACCTCTTTTCTCAGAGCAAATGGACGTGCAAAGTTCCATGGTCTGAAGGACTCCATGTCTACTCTCAGATCACTGGGCTTCTATTCTCCAGTTCCTTTGAGGAAGCATTTCAGGCTCCAGCAACTGGCCCGCTTCTTGGTGTTAGAGAGCTTATTCCTTCACTCTCCCACTTCCCTGGTCCTTCTCGCATGAACAGAGAGCAACAATACCCGAAGTCCGAAGGTGCAAACAATTCGATGTTTATTGGGGTGAACTTCCAGCAAGCTTAAATACAAGTTCCTTTTTCCTTATTTTCGAATCCCAACTTACTTCCTGTTTGCCCCTAATTTATATAGTAATATTCTTAGCTATACCTTAACCAGTCATTCTACTGAAATTTAACTAACCAATCCTAACATATTGTAACATGATTAGCTAACCAATTATATCCCACCACCTTAATTAGATTACACCCAGCAAAATTAATTATACAGCAGACAGAAACAATCACAGAACCAGACAGAGATTATACAGACAAACAATAGCAAAGTGGGAACTCTAATGACAAAACAATACAGAAGTGAGGATTTCACATCCCAGCTATTGATAAGTGAGTTCTTGCCAGACAGGATGCTATCAAACTAAGTTTCCTTTTACATTTTCTAGGCACTTCCCTTTCTCTGGAGGTGATAGGAATTATCAGGACAGGATTGTATTCAGGACAGGATTGTATTCCTAACAGCCCAATAGCACCTTCTTTCAATGTGACTAGTTTGGAATGTGAGGATGTGACTGTTCGCTTCCTGGCTTATGGCTGCCTCTGCTGCTTAGCCAAAGGCCTTAGCCTAAGAACAGGGCCTCAAACTGTCACAGTAAGAGAAGGCCCTTACACCAGCAGACAGTGATTTTGATCCTTTCTTTTATACCTCTAGAACTAGCCAAGTGATAAGAATACCCCTAGATTCTTAAAGTACAGGCCTTTACAGACAGGCCTGAATATCTATATCCTAACACTCCACCCCTTTTTTTTCTCTTTTTTCTTTTGGGATCCTCCTGCCCAGGTATCCCTGGAAAAGCATAGGACATATGGCGACACATTTCCTGATAGGGCCAGGCATCAAGGTGGAAGGTGTCGATGCTCCATCTGTCCCACTGCCCCTTGTGTAGTACCATGCCCTGCACCTTCTCTCGTACGGGCATACTACACCTATTCCAATTAGTGTTCCAGACTTCCCAGTATAGTGGGCCCGAGAAGGTTGGGTCCGGGTTGTCTAGTACACTTGGGGGGGGGCTTACTACATTACTTATAGGTTATAATTAGTGGCTGTTCTCTAGGGGGTTGTGCCCCCCTTGATCGTTTCCATATGCACTGTAACACACATATAATTAACAATACACCAGCTGCTATGATAATCCACAGCAACACCGAGAGTCCTGACCACTGCAGTATGGTCCAACATCCTGGCCACCACCAAAAACACTGCTTCTCCTCCTTTGATAAGGTTAAAATTTTGTCAGCACCATCCTGTAGTGTGTATTGTAAGTGTGTCCAACTGTTGGCGCTTGCAGCAAGTTGCTCTTGTAATCTTTGTGTACTTTTGTCCATATTGTGTGTCCATTGAATATCCACAGTGAAATTTGGTATTGTCCAAACCAATTCAACTACTTGGTACGGTATGGGGTAGTAGGTGCTGGTTCGATTGTTTACAACGATTAAGTCCACTGATCCATTGGTGCACCATAGTCCAGGTGGCAGTGTATAGAAGCTCATAATTTTGTCATACACTGGAAGGATTTTGCCTCCTAGTGTTATATTGCAGGATTGGATACATTCCCAACAGAATACACCGTGCCCCATATACATTACCTCTAAATGCCCCCCCTTTGCAATAGGCCATTGATCCTGCTCCTCCATAGTCATAGGAGAGGGGCACATCCATATTCCTCCTCTGGATATACAACTGCTTAATGTGATGACAGTCCAGTTTACCCCATTCCATCCCCCCCACCTATTCCCTAGTGGCTCCCAACGTGCTCCCCCTTCCCTACTTACTCCCATAGGGGTCAAGGGAACCACCTTATTTGCATTTCCTTCCCATGGTATCATAGTAACAATTACACAAGAACTCTCCCCACAGGTCGGGGATGTTATTTTCCAGGTAGATGGGTATGTTTTTGCAATTGTGGATAGATATGGGCTAGCCTCCCGATTTAATACTGAAGGCCATTGTTCTGACCAAGCATCTCTCATAATATCCATTAACATTATTAACTGAGCATTTTGAATACCTACGCACACTTCTCCCCATGTTAGTCTTCTGAAGCCATCCTCTACCCATGTCACCAGGTCCCCTGCCCAATGAGTTAACTGCAAGTTTACCTCTACTGCTGTCCTCCACCCTGTGGCAACTGCTGATAGATGCTGTGCCATTAATTCATTAATTTGTTGTTGAAATTTCACATTTTGGTTTACTAATTGTTTGGTTACCCACTCGTCCCCCAGATTCCATGTACCCAGCATAGTGTTCCCAGCTGCCCACAATCCCCTTTTCCGACGACGATTCCGGGTGTGTCCCCTCACCCATGCATTGAATTGTTGTTTCAATCCTTTTATGTACATACTACAGTTAGGATGGATTTGGTCCACCCACCATTCCTTGGGGCGTACCACCCATGTAATAGAGTGAAAGGACACGTTAAAAAGTGCTGGCTGCACCTGCTCCCACAATGGCTCCCAGACATTTGCTCGTCGGGGAATATTCTTGGCTCCAGGCTGTGGCCACTTTAAATTTGGATTCTTCCAACTTGGCATCCATATCACCTGTAGGGTTACATTCTGTAAAATGGTTAACTCATCGTACACCCAGCGTCCCAAAGGGGATTTTACACCTAATGTAATATGTACATAACAATCACACCCTCAGGGATTATCTTCCATGGAAGTACCATTGTGGTTACATATGGTAACATCACACCCTAAATGTGGGGCCCTATTTTCCCAAGAGGGTTCATTTGCTCCAGGGGACCAGAGGGTTATATTCTTTGGACCCTCTGTAACAAACCACATAGCTGGGTAACTGTGTTTTCCACTATCGTTAATCATGGCAGCACCCAGGGAGTACCATGCGATATTTCCTGATAAATTTGATATTCTCCACCTGGTTGGGATTCCCCCATCTAATCCATAAACCATATACCGACACTGCCAAATTCCTGTTGGAGTATTCGTGGTACATCTTTCTATGGGGAGATTCTCATAGTCTTCATTAGCTTTATTACCACAGGTTGCATGTGTAGCCGTCCATGTGTTTCCTCCTTTTGACACTTCACATCGTGGGATCTGAATAGAATTTGTAAATGTGACAATTGTGATTAGCACTAGTAATTGTTCCATCCAGGGCCAGGGAATTTTCATCCTTTTCTCCTTTTTGAATTAACCTGTAATACACACATAACAAAATTTACACGTCCCCTTTCCCAATCCCCTGTTTGTACCTTTTTATTTGCGTGCAGTGAACCCACTCCCGTCCTCCATTCTCTGTACCCAGTAATAGCAGACTGGGCCCTAATTGGTCAAGGACAAGATAGGGGCCCTTCCATTTAGGAGCTGGGAATGGATGGTGTTGACCTGGAATCTTGTACATCACTAGATCTCCCACCATGGGTAGATTATGCTCCCCAGGCAGGTCATACCATGCTTTGACTCTTGCTGCTCCTTGCTCATCTCGCCAGGCCACCGCCTGCTGTACTTGTTTTACATGTTCGATTAAAGTTAAAATCCATTCTTGTGTTAAGCCATGTGTAGTGACTTCCCCAGGTACTGGGGTAAGTAGATTTTCCCACCGTTCCATAGGCCTTCCCATGAGAGCTTCATATGGAGAAAATCCTGTGCCCTTTGATTCTCGGGCCCTTATTCTCATTAAGACAAAGGGCAGTAACTGTGACCAGTTTTTTCCTCCGATTTCCACTCCCTTTCTTAGCTCACTTTTAATGGTGCGGTTCATGCGTTCTACCTGCCCCGCAGCCTGGGGGTGATAAGCAATATGGAACAACTGTGTGATTCCAGTGAGGGCTGATAGCTCCCCTAACAGATCTGACCGAAAAGCAGCTCCTTGGTCTGAGTCAATCACCTTTGGGACCCCCCAGCGAGTGAATACCTCATTTACCAGTATTGCAGCAGTTACCCGGGCAGTTTGATACTTTGTGGGGAAAGCTTCCACCCACCGGCTGAAAGCATCCACTACCACCAACATGAATCGGTTTTTCCTGTGATCTGGTGGTAAGGGTCCTGTGTAATCAATCTGTATTCTTTCCCATGGTCCCCTTGGGGTTTGTCTCATTAATTCTCCCCTTAGCACCTTGTGAGGTGGGCTGTGCCTGGCACAGTCCAAACAACGTTCCAGATGTGATTTTAAATCAGCTGCCATTCCTGGCCACCAGCACAACCTTTTTAAAGTTCCCAGTGCCTCCTCAAACCCAGGGTGTCCCCCTGCCAAGCTTCCATGCACCCAGCTTAAGAAAGCCGTCCGACTTCCCTGAGGGCACAACATTACCGGTCCCTCAATTGTTAAGACACACCAAATCCCTTCCATTAGTTCCACCTTTGGCACATGCCTGTCCCCAAGTTTCATGATGCCTTCCAGTCCTGGGTCAGATTCCTGCAACTCTCGAATTCGCCCTCCCCGATCTGTATCCACCCCGCTTCTTGTTATCACTGCTACAGGCACTCTCTCTTCTGGCTCCCAGGGCCATGGGGGTGCCTCTGTTGCAGCCCGCCTGGCCTCTACATCAGCCAGATTATTTCCTTTGCTTAGAGGTCCTGTTTTCTTGTGTGCCTTTACCTTTACCACATTGATCCGTGTAAAACAGTGACTCAGCTCCTCCACTCGCTTCCACCAGGTAGCATGCTTGATTGTGGAGCCGTCTGTTGCCCTGAAATGATTATCTGCCCACCATCTCAGCATTAATGTGGCACCACGAAATACATAATCTGAATCTACCACCACCCAACATTCTGGCTCAAATTTGGGATCCACTTCATTTAAAGCTGTTAGCAAGGCTGCCAGTTCTGCCTCCTGAGCTGACTTTGCTTCTAGTGAGAAACCAATGGTGCTGACTGTCTCATTGCCTCTGATTCCCACAACAGCTAAGCCTGCAGTTTTCCGTCCCCCTTGATACCTACAACTTCCATCCAAAAACCATACCACTGTCCCCTCTTTTACCTGATTGGGGTTAGCCGCCCGAAACACCTGATGTTGGGTTTTACCTGGGCTGGCTTCACATTGGTGTGGGGTGCCAGCCAGATGTAATCCAGCTACCCAGACTGTGGGTTCCTTTAACACCTCTGCTGTAATGTTTTCTGCCTGTAGAGCCAGTAACCATTTAGCAATACGCTGCCCACTCACTTGTCCCTGTAAGATAGTGTGCATGTTTAACAGCCGCAGGGGGTCATGATGAGATCGGACTATTACTTTCTGCATTCCCGTAAGGTATTTAATTTCCCTACCCCCCAGTAGGTGCACAACAGCACCTTTTCACACCATCCGTACTTCAATTCCACAGCACTCAAAAGTCGAGAGGCAAAGGCCACAGGTCGGTCCTTTGCTCCATACTCCTGTGTTAATGCACAGCCAATGGTAGTGTCTGATACCAAAGGGTACAGATAAAAAAATTTCTCCCCATCCGGGGAAGCCAGCACTGGAGCACTGGCCAGGTTTTCCTTTAGCACTCTCACTGCCTCAGTACACTCTTCTGACCATTCCCAAGTTGAGGCTCGGGTTAGGTCAAATAGAGGCTGGGCTATTTCTGCATAATTGGCCACAAAATCCCTGCAAAATCCAGTTAGACCCAGAAAACTTTGCAAGCTTTTAACATCCGTAGGCAGTGGCAGGGACTGAATCAGTTGCACCCGTCCCTTATCGATTTCCCTTCCCATCTGAGACACTTCCACTCCTAAGTAGGTCACTCTTGTCTGTCCCATCTGAGCCTTTTTCCCATTGACCTTCAATCCTGCTCTTGCAGGACCTGCTCAGTTAGTTCCCTGTCTTCTTCCTCTGTCCCTGACATTAGCAACAGGTCGTCTACATATTGTATGCACCTTGCTGAATCCACCCCCTCCAGAGCCTGTTTCATGTATCTGTGAAAAATTGCAGGGGAGTCCCTATATCCCTGGGGTAGGACTGTCCAGCAGAATTGTCTGCCCTCCCATGTGAATGCAGTTTTATACTGACATGAGGTAGCTAGTGGCAGAGACCAAAACCCATTAGCTATGTCCAAAACAGTGAAAATTCGGAATTGGGGTCCAATACGGGCCAACATTTCAGGGTACGCTGCCACCACTGAGGCTGGCGAATTGGCCAGAGCATTTAGTGCCGTGTAATCCACAGTGAGGCGCCAGGTACCATTTGGCTTCCTCACGGGCCACACAGCAGCATTACAAGGGGATGCAACTGCCCGAATCAGTCCCCTCTGTTCCAATTCCCCAATAGTTGCCCCCACCTCTGCCAATGCCTCCCGAGGAATAGGATACTGTTTCTGTGGGGGAGGGTCCCCTCCCTCCATCAGTACCTCCATGCTGCCCCTACCACAATCCAGGTTATCCTTCGCCCACACAGGGATGTGTTCCCACCCAGCCGGGGGTGGTGGGAGGGCATGTGCCGCTTTAATGGTCATAGTGGCTATCCCCATGGGAATGGTATAGCCCTGACCATCCTGTGTTTGCCCCAGTAAACACACCCAATTGGCTAAATCCAGTACAAGTCCCAGTTTGTGTAAATCTCCTGCCCCCAACAGATTAAGCATATCATTACAACCCCACATAATCTCCCCTTCCCCCCAGATTCCTTTGATTTGTCCCCGCCTCAGGGTTAACTGTGTCTCCCCTCCTGTTGCCCCTACAATTGTCACAGTCCCTTCTGAGGGTCTCCCCTGCCCCCATGTGGTTAAACTGATGGCTGCTCCAGTGTCTATCAAAAAATCCCTCATGGGACTCCCTTCGATTGCCCCCTGGAGCGTGGGGCGACCAGATGCATCCCGTCCTAAACTGAGAACATGGACAGGACGCCTCCCAGGGCACCCCTAAGTTGCAGCACCCACCTCTGTCCCTCCCACTGGTTCATGGGGGGACCGGGGGTCCTGGCACCGAACACATTCCTGTCTCCATGCAAAATTGTGTGTGTGGCATTTCAGGCAGTCCCAGTCCCTTGGCCTCCGGGACCACTTTCCCCCTGATCTGGTAAGATCATGGGTAGTCAGTTTAGCCTGCAGTCTCTGGATCTGTTGCTCTATAGCTGCCCGCTCGTCCCTGACTACCCTCCCAAAGCCACGAACTCTCCCTCTACCTCCTCCTCTCCAGGCTGACCCACTCCTTTCCACCTTGTATTGATCCCCCGCAGTAATAGCGTGGACTGGCTCTTCCCCCTGATGCATCTGCCTCCACACGTCTGCCTGTTCCAGAAACTGGGGTAGCTGATTGGGAGCAAGTTCAGGGTGCTGCAACCTTAAATGCCCCACGAACTGCGGATTGCTCAGCTCCAACCATTTCTCCAGCAATTCCACACCCCTACCCTGCTCCACACCCCCACCAGGTCCCGGTGCCCCTGCCTGTGGCAACACCCATGGACCATCCAGGGGATTCACCCAGCACCGTGCCCATGCCTGTATGCGATTAAGTGTATCCCGCCCTGTTTCCCCAGGGATTCGCTTCATCTTATTCATCCCCGCAGTACGAGAGTACACCCCAAACAAGTGTTTTGCCACCTGTCCGGGGATTAGAAATGGGTGTGCCACTCCTGCCACATCGATTCCCAAGGTACCTCGTCCCAAAAGACTACGCCATAAGATCACCTGGTCCTCACGAGTTAGACCCTCCATCTCCCTGTCCACCTCCACTAGCCAGAGCACAAACTGATCCCAATCATTCCGGGGTACCTTTCCCAAACGGCCCAGTACTGCCTCCCGGTCCTTCAGGGACAAGGGGTGGATTTCTGCCTGTTCTACTACTTGTGGGGCATGGTCCCCCCACCCTGCAACCGGGGCCACTATTCCTGCCTCCTGCAGCTCCTCCCGGGTAGCCTCTCTCGCAGGGGCTGTAACTGTGGATCGCCGGCTTACAACATCCACCGGCAGTGGTGGGTACAGTGTTTTTTCAGGGTAGGGTGGTGGAGGTGTCTCCTTCAGTTCCATTAGTGGGGCGGATGGTTTGGGGTCCCCAAGTCCATTGCCCCCATGTTTACAATGATACAATTCCTCCTCTAAGTCTCCTACTCTCCCCAGCAGTTCGTCCCTCTCTCTCCGGATTGCCTCACAAGACTCCTCTGTCCGTGCAGCATCCCGTGCCTTCAAATCTGCTACCTCTACTGCTAACACAGATTTTTCTGTTAAAATGCGTTGCTGATCCACAATCCCCTCCAAATCCTTAATGTGTTGGAGGAGATCAGCTTCCCTTTTTACCCAGTATGCCATCCCAGCACACAAACCTTGTAATACCATTCCCTTTTTCCTACACTCCTTTCCCTTGGGATCTCCCAAAACCTCTCCCATCTCCTTCTCAATCTCATCCCAGGTGAACCCCTGCACCTGGTATGGGCCCTGATTCTTCCTTATCCATTTGTTCAAAAAATCCGTTACTCCAGCTTGCCAGAACCCGCAACTACCATCACGAGAGTTCGCCATACCCCCTCCAAGCAGCTGCGCGGACTGTTGGGGAGGGGGACTTACAGGCTGCCACTCACCTATCCAATGCGATGTATCCAAGTCCCGGCACCAAGATGTTAGAGAGCTTATTCCTTCACTCTCCCACTTCCCTGGTCCTTCTCGCATGAACAGAGAGCAACAATACCCGAAGTCCGAAGGTGCAAACAATTCGATGTTTATTGGGGTGAACTTCCAGCAAGCTTAAATACAAGTTCCTTTTTCCTTATTTTCGAATCCCAACTTACTTCCTGTTTGCCCCTAATTTATATAGTAATATTCTTAGCTATACCTTAACCAATCATTCTACTGAAATTTAACTAACCAATCCTAACATATTGTAACATG
Organism: Chelonia mydas; assembly: GCF_015237465.2. Classification (NCBI taxonomy): domain Eukaryota; kingdom Metazoa; phylum Chordata; order Testudines; family Cheloniidae; genus Chelonia; species Chelonia mydas. Next base: position 110,443,696 of record NC_057852.1, read on the forward strand.
ATTAGCTAACCAATTATATCCCACCACCTTAATTAGATTACACCCAGCAAAATTAATTATACAGCAGACAGAAACAATCACAGAACCAGATAGAGATTATACAGACAAACAATAGCAAAGTGGGAACTCTAATGACAAAACAATACAGAAGTGAGGATTTCACATCCCAGCTATTGATAAGTGAGTTCTTGCCAGACAGGATGCTATCAAACTAAGTTTCCTTTTACATTTTCTAGGCACTTCCCTTTCTCTGGAGGTGATAGGAATTATCAGGACAGGATTGTATTCAGGACAGGATTGTATTCCTAACAGCCCAATAGCACCTTCTTTCAATGTGACTAGTTTGGAATGTGAGGATGTGACTGTTCGCTTCCTGGCTTATGGCTGCCTCTGCTGCTTAGCCAAAGGCCTTAGCCTAAGAACAGGGCCTCAGACTGTCACAGTAAGAGAAGGCCCTTACACCAGCAGACAGTGATTTTGATCCTTTCTTTTATACCTCTAGAACTAGCCAAGTGATAAGAATACCCCTAGATTCTTAAAGTACAGGCCTTTACAGACAGGCCTGAATATCTATATCCTAACACTTGGCACCACTGCAGAGACAGGACCTGCTGAAGAAAAGGAGTAGGGGTTCTAAACATTGGCAACCATCCCTGTTCACCTCAGCCTCACTACCGGGATGTCTCAGGTACTCGGGAGGCCCCGAATAGAACTTTTGAAGGTGCACCCAAGGGTGCTATATCAGTTTCTGCATCAGATCGTGCCTCCTTTTTGTGTTTTGACCGACTCTCCCACTTCATTCCAGTTTGGACCTTTGTCACATCTGACCACTGGATGCTGAGTACGGTGGTGGATGGCTATACCCTTCAGTTTTCTTCCACTCCTCCCTCCCATCCCATTTCAGGGACCCTTCTCATGAGCAACTGCTAGCCCAAGAGGTACAAGCCCTCCTATAGGTGGGAGATCTGAAGGAATTACCTCAAAAATTGAGAGGTAGGGGTTGTACACCCAATATTTCCTAATTCCGAAGGTCAAGGAGGGTCTTTGACCCAGCCTGGACCTGCGCTACCTCAACAGTTATCTCAAGAAACTGAGGTTCTGCATGATCTCCCTGGTCTCCATCATTTCCTCCCTAGATCCAGGGAACTGGTATGCTGCCCTCGACCTGAAGGATGCCTGTTTCCACATTTTCATCTTCCAAGGCCACAGAAGGTTCCTCAGGTTTATTATAAGCCAGACCCATTAGCAATTCACTGTCCTCCCTTTTGGTCTGTCTGCAGCCCCTTTGGTTTTTACGAAATGCATGGCGGTGGTAGTGTCCTTCCTCAGAAGGCGAGGTGTCCAAGTCTACCCATACCTCAACAACTGGCTGATCAAGGGCTGCTCAGAGGCTCAAGTAAAGAACAGAATCAGCCTGCTCCAAACAACCTATCGAACACTGGGCCTGTTGATAAATGATCAAAAGTCTATTCTTGTTCCAATACAGATAACAGAGTTTATCTGAGCAATCCTAGACTCAACCCAGGCCAGAGCCTATATTCCAGAGGCTCGATTCCAGACAATATCACATCTTTTGGGGCACATGGCTGCATGTACTTACTTGGTATGACATGCAGAGCTGCACCTCAGACCCCTGTAGATGTATTTGGCCTCGGTGTACTCACCGAAGAGGCACCACTTAGACTTGGTGCTTACAGTTCCCTCTCTGGTACTCGCCTCTCTCAACTGGTGGAAGGACCCATGGTCAATTAGTGCAGGCATTTCCTTTATCACCCCCGTCCCCCAGCCTTCAGTATCCCTTGTTTCTGATCTAGGTAGGGGAGCTCACCTCGAACACCTCAGGATACAGGGTCTGGGGTCCCAGGAAGAGTTCTCCCTACACATGCACGTCAGAGCTCAGAGCCGTCTGCTAAGTTTGCCAAGTGTTCCTTCCCCAGATCACAGGCAAAGTAGCATGAGTTCTTAGAGACAACATGGCCATGTTGTAGCCATGTTGTAGCCATGTTCTACATCAACAAATAGGGAGGAGTGCACTCCTCTACTCTGTGCTGGAAGGATATCCATCTGTGGGACTTTTGTATGAAGCACACTGTTCACCTCGAGGCTACCCATCTTCGGGAGCCCTGGACTCTCCGGCAGATAACCTCCGCACATCTTTCTCCTCTCACTATGAGTGGTCCCTTCACTCAGAGGTCACCAGATTCATCTTCCAGAGGTGAGGATCTCCCCCAGTAGACTTGTTCGCAGCCAGGCAGAACAGGAAATGCCAACAGTTTTGCTTGCTGCGCTGTCACAGCCTGGGCTCCCTTTCAGGCGCCTTCCTGCTTCCATAGACAGCTCCTATTCTATGCGTTTCCTCCAGTTCCTCTGATGCACAACGTCCTTCTGAAAGTCAAGTGGGACAAGGGGAATATTAATTTTTATAGGTACAGCATGACCGTGCCAACACTGGTTCGGCATGCTACTAGACTTGTCAGAAGTACCCCCACTGCCCATCTCCTTCTGCCCAGACCTGATCTCACAAGATCACAGCCGTTTACTCCACACAAACCTTGGGACCCTTCACCTGATCACATGGAAGCAGCATGGTTGAACTCAGAGAAGCAAGCCTGTTCAGAGCAAGTACTCCAGGTCTTGCTAGATAGTAGGAAGCCTTCTACTATGGCTACTTATCTGGCTAAGTGGAAACGTTTCTCAGTTTGGTCTTCCCTCCAATCTGTGCTGGAATACCTGCTCCATATGAAATAAGTAGGCCTGGCCTCACATCTATCAAGGTACACCTAGCAGGGATCTCAGCCTTCCACCCCCCAGTGAGCAGCAGGTCAGTCTTCTCGCACAGGATGTCCATCCACTTTCTGAAAGGGCTAGAAAGACTTTACCCTCAAATTCACAAGCTGATTCCACCATTTGACTTAAACCTGTCGAGACGTGTGGGCTCTGCCTTTGAGCCGCTGGCATCGTGCCCTGTGCTGTTTCTCTTGTGGAAGGTCGCCTTCCTGGTTGCGATTACCTCGGCCACAAGGGTCTCGGAAATCAGGGCCTTCACATCAGAACCACCATACATCATGTTTTTTAAGGACAAGTTTCAACTGTGCCCCATCCAGCCTTCCTTCCAAAGGTGATCTAGCACTTCCCTGGTAACCAGGCCCTTTTCCTACCAGTTTTCTTCCTGAAACAGTACAAGAATTCAGAAGACGGCGCCTTCACTCGTTGGATGTTAGATGTGCACTAACTTTCTATATCGAGAGAACCAAGCTTCTTTTATAGATCGACACAACTTTTCATAGCAATCACAGAAAGAATAAAAGGCCTGCCAGTCTCAGCCCAGAGAATTTCATCCTGGATAACCTCCTGTTTGCAGACATACTACAAGCAGGGGGGCATCCCCCCTCCTGCTATCATGACGGCTCATTCAATGACTGTTCAGGCCTCGTCAGCAATGTTTCTGGCCCAGGTCCTGACCCAAGACATCTCCAGGGCTGCAATCTGTTTGTCAATGCATACCGTCTCCTCCCATTACTCCATCGCCCAGCAGGCTTGTGATCATGCCAGTTTTGGAAGAGCAGTGTTGCAATCTGCATGTCTGTGAACTCCAAGCCCACCTCCTTTGGGCTTGTGAGTCACCTACCGTGTAGTGGATATGCAAGCACTCCAAGAAGAAAAAATGGTTACTGACCTTTCTGTAACTGTGTTCTTCGAGATGATGTTGCTCATGTCCATTCCATGACCTGCCCTGCTGTCAGAGTTAGCCGGCAAGAAGGAACTGAGGAGGTTGCAGAGCCGGCAGTGCCCCTTATAACAGTACCTAAGTGCAGAGCACCAAAGGGTGGTAGAGCCAGCCTGACGGATACCACCGAGGGAAAAATCTCCAGCAACAGTGCATGCAGCACTTGCACACCTAATGTGCAATGGACATGAGCAACACATCTTGGTGAACAACAGTTACGGTAATTGTGAAATCTCCCTCATTGGAGGTTTTTAAGAAGAGGTTAGACAAACACATGTCTGGGATGGTCTAGATAATAATTAGTCCGCCTCAGTGCAGGAGGATGGATTAGATGACCTTTCAGTGTTGCTGTTGAGTCCGACATTTCTATTATTCGAGTCCAGGAACAATCTCCAATTAGCCTTATGTATAGTAGGACCCACTATGTTCTGTGATTCCAAGGTAGAGGAATTTCGCACAAAATTCAACCCCTGCCACAAAACTGAGCTCCAGAATCCAAGCTTTCATGTAAAACAAACAAAACCAAACCTCTTTTATGATTTCAGAGTAAGCTTTAAAAAGACGAGCTGATTCTCAAGAGATGTCTTCCAGAGTCTGCAGACAGCCTGAAACAATAACTCTAAAAGTAATGAACTGCTAAAGTCATCCAGCAGAAATATTCAGCTAATATGCTTATCCCAAGTCTCACCACCTGCTGTTCCCTCCTGGCTGCCAAAAGCTTCAGCTGTAAAAACTTCCAATTTGTTCCCCCCTCTCCCCCCCATAACTTTTATACTATAAATACAAAATACCGTATATAGCACAATGCTAGTATAAAATTCTCTTGAATATTGGTACTGTAGGGCAGAATAAAACAAACTGAACTAAATTTAAAAAAAATACAAGTAATACTGGTTGCATTAGTCAGGTTATTGAATTAAATATCAACATATCTTCTTCGTTAATTAAATAGTATTTCCTATAGGAAATTACACCATAAACCTGTGTTCCATAATTTGCACTAGCCACCACAGACTCCCAGGTGAAGTTTTAAGGTGTTGGTTTTAATGTGTGAAACCCTAAATAGTCCTAAAGTGACTCTAGCTAACGATCTCCTGGCTTAAATGAGAGGCTGCTGTATGTAGGATGTACTCTGTGAGGAGATTCTCTGCTCAGGAATACATTTTCCTCCCTTTTTTCTTCCAAAGCCTGTCTTTGTTAAATAGATAGAATGCATTTGTATATAGATTTCAGAAACTAGTTATGTGAAATATAATAATCTTCATTAGAAACTGTTTGATACTGAAGGAGTTAGTTGAACCCCTTCACTTCACTGGAAGGTGGCAGAATTCCCTTGCCACATTGACATTTAAAGGCCATGCACTTGGAATATGGGGTGGCATCTGACTTTTATTTGCCATGGATACCAGGCACTTCTCCAGTATGCATAATGTTGTGTTAGAACCGCAAGGTATCATCTGTGAATTTAGACTTTTCTGCAGAAATTTTGTCTGGCCTTGTCTACACTATTAAATCCAATGGTTACTAGCACTGATTGTCAGCAGTCAGTTTAATTGAACCAATATTGAAAACTCTTTAGTTCAAATTGTAGGCAAGGCCAAACTGTGTTCCGTACTGTTTCAGCAACTCACTCAGATAAGTTTTTAATTACAGTTTTGGAAATTATGGCTCAAACAGTATGTCCCTCTTTGCTCCTACAGTGTCAGAGTTTCAACTACAGATCCAGCTAAACTGATTGCTGACAGTCATTGTCAATAACAGTTCTTTTTCCTAGAGTAGACAAGGCCTTAACACCTGAGATTGAACCTGGAGAGGAGCAATGAGAATGAATATATGTTTAATTATGTCATAAGACAGTGAATTGTATGATATTAATTCATGCAGAATGTGTCGACATCATGCTCTGAATTCAACTAGGAATCAATTAATATAACACAATTCCCACAGCAAAATGTTATGTTTATTATTAAATGTTCCATTTTGATATATTCATTTAGGTTCAGAATTCTTAGATTCTTTGACTTTTGCCCTTTTTTATTTTATTTCTCACATGGCCATTCAACAAGAATGTTTGTTTTACATAAAGCTTCTTTTTCAGCTTTTAGGTACTACTGTTTTCTGCTACTGAGCTCCATTCAAGTTTATACAAGTGCTGACAGTGCTGTATCTGGTCTGTTGATAGAGGAATTCAGTCTCTGGATTTGTCAGTCTGGCAGCTTTTCACAAATATAATGTTCACATGAAAAAAAATAATAAAACTGTTCATTGTTGTGTTCTTTCATTTTGTTTTTGAAATTTTCTTGAATTATTTAGCAGAGTAAAATCAAGACTTTGGCATGTGGCAGCTCTGTTTTGGTTTTTGACGAAAGAAGGAAGAGAATGGTTATATATTGTATATATTCATTGAAATAGAGATGAGATTGTTCAATTACTGTATTGATATTCTGTATATTGTATTTAGGAAGTTTTATATATTATTCTAGTGCTACAGTAGAATGTTGATTTATATGCAGTATCAGTACAACATTAGTTACTGCACGGTAGTAGTACATATGCATGGCTAAATGGCAAAGCCACTGTGCCCTAATTAGTAGCTTACAAGTTGCTTTAACATTCAAATCTTTTGTTATTGAAAGGAAGAATATTAACCAGGGCTCTCAGGTTAATATGCTGCCTTTTGAAAAGAGTCATAGGATCTTTAAATATGACTTGGATAACCACAAGAGACAGCCAGAGTGGCCACTGGGTTTTATCTTTCATTTAAAGAATAACACCCCCATCCTCCATTGTCAGCATTGATCCCAAGTATCCTGATGTGGGAATTGAACTCAGAGCCTTCTGATCTCTACCAACTAAATCATACTAATAAATACATGTTAGACTAGAAATTTTAACTTTGTAATTGATCACACTTTGTTCCTTTTTAAACAATCTATATTTGCTCATCTTTAAATAAAATTTTTTAATTGTTTTTCTTTTAAGACTGTGAGCCAGAAGAGCTGACTGACTGGTCAATGGATGAAAAATGTTCCTTTTGTAACTTACACAAAGAAACAGTCAGTGTAAGTATGAATGTGATATAAATTGTTGAAACTTATTTTTTTGAAATATTGGGTCTAAAAATAGAGCTTGGAGAATGAAATTTCCCATATGGATTCACACGGTTTGTTTTGGCTGGGGCATAAGGGAGGAATGTTAAGTTGGCAGAAATCTTTTTTATTTATGCTATTCATTCATGTCCTGGGTTCTGAAAACAAGCTATAATTGTTATTGAGATCTGTTGCCATCTTACATTTTCTAGGAGCGTATCCCAGTTATTGGTTCTTCACAGTCAACACCAACAGAGGAACTATCATCTCAGGGCCAGTCCAACACTGATAAGATTGAATGCCAAGCAGAAAATTACCTAAATGCACTCTTTCGAAAGAAAGGTAATAGAAGCATGTCTTTCACATTAAATTATGCCGTAAAAGTTTTGAATAATCACATGATTTAGGGATAATTTTTCAATCCCAGATTGCTTTTATTACTCCAGTTTTGAGGTCTGAGTTTTATTTTATTTGTCTTTTATTCCTTCTTTTCCTTTCTCTCTCTCTCTCTCTCTCCTCCCCCCCCCCCCCCTTCTTTTTGGACCAGCGGGCGCAGTGGTGCTTACCACTCCTCTCCTGCTGTTGCTATCCTCCAGTTTCATTTTGTTCCTGAATTCTACCTTCCCCTATGATGCATTCTTATCCCTTTTGGTCCCTGGATTCTTGAAGCATTTAAATATTTTTCTGTTCTTAAGCTGCTTTTTCTATTTTTACAAGAAAATGCTTTTTTAAAGGGGGAAATTGGATATCTCAAGGGTTTAGTAACGAGATATAGTTCTTCTTATCTCATAGTTGCTACTCTAAATCCAACCAAGTTAGTGATTGAAACCTGTTATTTGATAGCATTCAGTAACTCCACATTTTCACTTCCATGACTGCTGTCACTGATTTCGACCCTGGTAATTTCGTGGGGTATGTAGCATGGATGACAAGTCAGTTTGGCTCTTGATGCTAACTTGGGAATAAACTAGTCACCTGCTAGAAGGGCTACACAACTCTTTCTCTCCCTTGAATTTGGTGATAAATATTTGCAAGAGTTCAGTTCCTGCCTGGTAGTTTTGACTTCCGCTTAATACTCTTCTGAGACCTACTAGACTAATTGGACAACAGAGCACCAGTCATAAGTGTACTCTGCTCTCTACGACACGCACATATGTATCCGAGCTACATTCTTTGTATCTGTTCTGCCTATTGTGTTTCAAACAGAGCAGCGACTAATCCAGGTGCTAGAAAAAGATCTGCTTCCTTCACCTGTTTCTTCATGTGTGTCAGTGGAAGTAGGAGTGGCACTTCGCTCTCTTCTAAGCAACTAGAAAGAGATGGAAGAGAATGGTGTTTCACCCTTTCCCAAGGAAAATAAAAAAGGAAGAGTGGCTGTCTTTTCTTTCTTTACCTGGCTACAGGATGGAGAAAATATGGAGTAGCTCCTTAAAATCAAGGAGGCTGGATTCTTTGTCTGCATTGATGGGACTTTTTGATCTGTGTATTCAGCATAGGCCTGCTTTAAAGACTTTGACATCTGAGAAACTAGGGGATTTCAATCCTGCTTTTTTTCTTGGCTTCATTTGAGTCCAAGTCAGTCTTATCTCACTTTTGAGTGAATAGAAAGCTCAGCTGTGGTGTCACCTCAGTGCACCTTAGAATCATCTGTTGCAGATTAATCAGGGCTCTGCTCCATGGCCTGTCCTGGCGGGAGGTTCCTCTTGCTGCTTCTAAGTTAAGCTTGGGATGTGGTGTCTGCCTTCAGCTTCCACTTGTTCTACTTCTTCTTGGTGGTGGTATCTGGAAAAGTTTCTCCCCACAGAGCTCCTCTATACTTTGGGGATTCTAGCCAACTGTAGGACAAACCCACCCACCATCTTCTTATGTCTCTATAGAGGAACTTTCAGTGTGAGAGAGACCTTGAGGAGATCTGGATTTTCTTTAGCACCAGAAACATGCACATCAGGCTCCCAAGTCTTCCCTGAAAAGTGCAATATTTTAGTCTTACCTACCTCCTTTGGTCTCCTATGAATCAGTGATGCTGTGTCAGAAAAATCATTCTTCCTATTCAGAGGAGACATAATAAGCAGGGCTGAGTTGTTTTTTTTTATTATTATTATTACTTTTACCCCTCCAGTGAGTGTCCATGGATCTTCCAGTAATTGGTAGGTCAGATATCAGCTGTTTATGGATACTGCTTTAGTTGAGGTTCCGGTAAGTTGCTTGATACTTTGAAAGTGAACAGAAAGAGAATTGCTGTATGAGCAAAGAACTTCTAAAGGAAGTTTAAGAGGTACGGAAATAACCTGTCTCTGTCCCATCAACATGCAGGAAATCTAACTCCCTCTACTGGCTTCCTGGAAAAAGGGCATGAATTTTTTTTCCCTATCACTATGCTGTTCTTTGATACTTTTTGGTATTTTCACAGTGTTCTTGATCAAACTCTTTGACTTTGGGGGAAAAGAATCCAAATATTTAGCAGGTAGGTAGGTCTGCTGTTACAAGGAAGGATAGTCTTATGGTTCAGAAATTGGACTAAACCTACCACAGACTTCACATATGACCAGTTTAGTTGGAGCCTCTGGGAGTTACTGTAATGCAAATAGCGAGCAGCAAATTTGAGGCTCATTCCATGTGGCCTCTTATGTTGAGAGCAAAGATAGAATTTTTTAAAGACATCATGAAGGTACTTCAGTAGATCTTGGGGCATCCTACAATGTCACAAATCCATCTGCTAAATATGTGCTTGTGGCATTTGGTTTTTCTACAGGCATTCATGGTTGAAAAATTCTGTTTTGTATATAGAAGCTCAGTCTAATATAGATTTAGGCAGTTACAGAAATTTAGTAGGACATTTCAGAAAAGCCAGAGATGATGTAGTATCTGTTTTCTACTAAGCAACAGATCTGAAAGTTAGCCAGATTCTGCCCATTTCTTCCTTCTCTTTCTCTTTTGGGGTCTCTTTCAACTGATTTTTATAAGATGGGTTTTCATTATTCCAGTGGTGGTTCCCAGAGGCTATGGAACAAAGATGCTTTTTCAGTTAGATGACATACCAAAAGTCACCCATTCCCTTCCCCAGTCTTAGAGAAGCTGCTATGGGGAAGAGGTGAATGGTTAGGAAAAAGAAATATGAAAAAATCTAATGTGTTTTTAAAAATCCTTTTCCTCTCATCTTGACCCGCAAATAGTAAAATGCATTTTCAGACTAGCATAGTTATTGCATTATATTACTACAGGGCAGAGTTAATATCTTTGGATATTTTTAAGTTTAACCTTAACTCTGAATTTTCTAGGTTTTGATTAGTTTTGGAACAATTACAACATCCAAGTATGTTCATTTTATTAAAATATTGAGATGTACTCTCAAACATAACTCCATCTTAATGCAGTTTTTGTCTGGAAATACACGAAATGCTTAGGCCCAAATTTTCAAACTAAGTACAAGTATATAACATCTAAATTCCTATTGAGCTTTCTAAATAAGAATGGCCTGATTTTTCAGAAGTACAGAGCCCCAGCGGCTCCCATTGAAATCCATAGGACTTGAAGGGGTCTTGCTCTGCACCTTACAGAATCAGACCTCTATGCAAGAGAAGATGGAAAACCGGAGGCAGTTGCAGTAGAGGTTAAGAAGTGGAGTCACAAGCAGAGCAGGGAGCAGTACAGTCAGGGTGATTTGAGTCCTTCCAAGCAGCCATAAGCTAAGACAGGCACCATCCATTGCAGTTCTCTTTTACAACAAAATGATCTTTCCTGCAAGCTATTCAAGTCTTTCTGTGCTTCCAAACCCTTATTCCCTAGATGCCAAAACCCTCCATATCCTGACCTCCCCCGACTTGATTTCCACGGTGAATTTTGTTGTGTTTGGACCCCCTCCGATACTGTGTGTAGTTTTGGTCATCCCAAGAAAGATTAATTCAAACTGGAATAGGTGTAGAGAGGACTAGGAGGATGATCATGGAATAGAGACGTCTGTCTTATGAGATAAGACTAAAAGTGCTCAGCATGTTTAGCCTGAGTAACTAAAGGCTGAGAGAGGGGATATGAGTGCTCTCTCTAAATACATTGGGAATAAAAACGAGGGAGAGAGAAGAGCTATTTTAGCTAAAGGATAACCATTGGCACAAGGACAAATGGGTATAAATTGGTCACGAATATATGTAGGCTGAAAATTAGAGGGTTGCTAACCATCAGAGGTGTGAGGTTCTGGAACAGCATTCCGATGGGAATAGTGGGGGCAAACAACCTAACTAGGTTTCAGGTGGAGCTTGATAAGTTTAAGAATGGGATTATGTGATGGGGCTGCCTGTGATAGCAGAGGAAAGGATTTGATGAACCAGGAGGTGCCTTTCAGTTCTATGTTCCTTATCCCTACTCTTCTCTTGCCTATAGAGGTTAGTTCAGACTCAGAGGTATTCCTGTCTTAGCAAAATCTAATTGTGCTGCCTCTAAAGTTCTTTCAGCTCCTGCTGGCCTATGTGAGTGGAGTCTGATCTTGCAAAAGGTAGTGCACTAACCCCAAAACAACAAGGTTGGCTATTAGATAGTCCTGTGATTATTCAAATAATTAAGACACTTTAAGTGTGGAAGTGATTTGTATTATGTTAACTACAGTCTTCTAATTCCAAAAGAAATGTATTCAAAGGCCAATTTTTACAATTGTTGCCAACATATCCTTTAGCTCTTCTGCCTCCCTGCTTTTTACTTGTGTTACTTGCAGGATTTTTGGAGGTTTCTGTTACGTTTGATCCAGTAGCAACTGTTCACTTTCTTATACTAATCATTTTTGAACAACTCTCCTTATGTCTTTCAAAATCTAGTATTAAAATTGATGAATTGAGCCAAAGTAGAGCTGAAAACAAAATGAGAAATCCAAAAGTTTTGGTTAAAATCCCAGGTGAAATTCCAAAAGTCTGGGGAGAATGCTCAACAAATGTTTGTAAAAATCCCTGTTGATTTCTGTTATCCTTTGTCATAATGTTCCTGTCCGGAGCACCCCTTGCTGCCCGAACCAGGCCTTTGCATTCACCCAGCCTCAGGTCTGCAACATCTGGGCACTCTAGCGTACTAGTCCAAGTATAGATATGTGCTAGACCAGTTAGAAGATGCTCAGCCCTCCAGCTGAGCCCTGGTGGACAGTCCACCCGTTCTGGGGTTGCCAATGAGCACAAAAAGAAAGGAGCACATGTGAATTGTCCCATGGGTGTGGTAAAGTTCTGTTCTTCTACGAGTAGTGTTCTTACGGGTGCTTCACTTCAAGTTTGTGTGCACCTTTGATTGGAGATGTTCAGTAGCAGTGCTCATTTGACCTGCCATCCTCTTCCCCGTTACGGTGGTTATATAGAGCTGCGTGGGCAAAACACCTTAAGTTACTTCTCAACTTCCGTTTGGCCTGAGATGGAGTGCCTAGTATGACTGTTTCAAACGGAGTTCATAACTCAGCCTTTTCTGATAATTTAGTTTAGTTTACTTATTTCTTATTGTTGTAGCACAGTTTTATAGTTTGATATTATCTTAACTTGTTTTCTTCTTCTTAACACCCTTTTTTCCCCTCCTCTGGCCTTCCCTTGAAGGCTGATCTTCAGGAATAATATTTGCAGAGTTATGCTGGGATTCAAATGCTGCTTCACCCACCAGGAACCGATTTTCAGTTAGTGATGGACATTCCTGGTGCTTCCACTGTCTGGTAGACAACCATGTACCATTAAAGGGTAAAATCTGCTTATCTATTAAAAGCAGATCTCAAAAAAACAGGGTAATTAAATTTAGACTTCTTATGATGTAGCAATCCCTGCAACCAGCCTTGTATACAGGTCTGGGTAACCGCTCTGTACATCAGCCTCTGAGTGAACACAGCGCCCCATCAACCTCAGTACCCCATTCACCGAGTTTTGTGGGATAAGAGTAGAAAGGGTATCGATAAGGCACCCAAAAAGAGGACTTTTAAATTTTCTCACAGACAGCCTCTGTCAAAGATGTGGTCATTGCCAAAATCTGACCATTCCAGAAAATCTGGTTCCAGATGGGATAAATCTGAGACTCCAGCCTGCTCTGGTACTGGCAGCTTGTTAAAGACTTCTTGTTCATCCAAGAGCCATGGAAATTGTTCTCTGCACTGAAGCCCGACCATTGCAGTAGGGACTCTTAAGCACATTGCACCAAGAAGAGTGCTTAGAGTCTCTTTTGCCAGAAGCTGGGAATGGGTGACAGGGGATGGATTACTTGATGATACCTGTTCTGTTAATTCCCTCTGAAGCACCTGGCGTTGGCCACTGTCGGAAGACAGGATACTGGGCTAGATGAACCTTTGGTCTGACCCAGTATGGCAGTTATGTAGGAAGCTTATGCTGTCTTCAGACCCCTTGATACCTAAACAGGTGTCTCAGATCACTACACAGTGCCTTTGAAGTCATCAACATCAGTACCAACATAATCCACTCAACAAGTACTGATGCAGCAAACAACATCCTTGGTACTGACCTCAGCCAGTTCAGAGCCTCATTCACTCATAGTGCAGATGCGCTAAGTTTCACAGAAATTTAGGTGCTCCAGAGACTGCATTTGGATGAGTCAGAATCTCCTTTTGTTAATGGGTACGGAACGTTTGTCAGATCTTCTGAGTCACCAAGGCCTTATCTTTCATCGGTACCTCCTAGTTCTCTGGTACCTATTACCACAGGCAGACAACCATCTTCACCCTTTTTAGCTGCCCCTCGTTTGGAATATGTCGAGGATGACTCCTTGGATTCTTAAATATCTGTACAGGAGTCACCCACTTATAAAGGGATATCTCCCATTCGCTCAGAAAAATACCAAAGCACAAATAATCTCTTATTCCTTTTCATTAGTTTGACCAGCACTGGATGCCTCATTCTCTACCTTGTGGTCCCCCTCAGTGGCCATACTGGGACCCGAGAGCTGCCTATTGTCAGCAATTCTCAAGGGCTCCTAGCTACTCCTGTGGGGATCATTGAGGAGAACACTTCCCTGCTCCGTCACTTCCTGAACAGCCCCACCTGCAAGAGCAGTCTCTTGAGGGGCAAGAGGCTAGAACAGATAAGGAGATAACACCTCAAACTACTATTTTATCATCTTCACTGGATGTAAGGCTATACTCTCACTGACTACTTAAAGCAATTTCAAGAGCTGATGAAACATATTGCTGCCATACTGTAGATCCCTTTAGAGGAGGTCCAATAGTTGCAGCAAAAGGTCTTGACATTTTACACACAACCACCTCTGTTGAAGTGGCTCTCCTCGTGAATGAGGCCTTACTGGAACCTGTCAAGACAATCTGGCAGATGCCACCTATGGTATCACTGATGCATAAATGAACTGACAAAAGGTATTACGTTCTAGACAGAAATTCTGTATATTTATTTTCTCACCCTCCACCAAATTTCTTAGTTAGTAGAAGCTGTCAGTGAGCATGGCAGCCAACACTATACAAAATCTACACCTTATAATAAGGACCACTAGTTCATTGTTCTCATAGATTCATAGATATTAAGGTCAGAAGGGACCATTATGATCATCTAGTCTGACCTCCTGCACAATGCATGCCATAGAATCTTACCTACCCACTCCTGCAATAAACCTCTTACCTATATCTGAGCCATTGAAGTCCTCAAATCATGGTTTAAAGACGTCAAGGTGCAGAGAATCCTCCAGCAAGTGACCCATGCCCCATGCTACAGAGGAAGGTGAAAAACCGCCAGGGCCTCTTCCAATCTGCCCTGGAGGAAAATTCCTTCTCAACCCCAAATATGGTGATCAGCTGAACCCTGAGCATATGGGCAAGATTCACCAGCCAGATACCCAGGAAAGATCATAAGAGCTATTATTCTGTGACCCTGCAGTTTGGGTTCTCAAGCTCTGGTGGCAAAATATAACCACACTAAGTACAGTAAATTCCAACACCTCTGTTGAACACCTTATGGGACATCATAACAGATGCAGGCCCCTCTAGGTACAGCCGAGACTGCAGCTCATTTCAGCTCTACTGCTGTTGTCATGTGTCCAATATCTTGGTTGAAGCTGTCAGGTTTTCCTGTGGAAGTCCAAAATGCTGTAGAAGACCTCCCTTTTGATGGACTTAAGTTTTTTTCTGAATCTAGCGATGAACACTTGCACAGGAATTGAGATAAACACTCAGGTCTCTTAATGTTTATACATCTGCAAACAAGAGGATATTTAGTAGGTCACAAATGGTACAGAGATTCCACACACCCCAATTTTCCAGCTATCATATATCTACTGAACCAGCCAAAAAGAGGCCAAGATATCAAAAAAAAAAGAGACCTGCTACCACAACCATCCAGCCATCCTCATTGTTCAAAAGGCAATTCTGAGGGTTTGGTTGACAGTCGAGAACAACGCTACCTCAGGAACCTTCAGCTGCACCATTCTTTCCACCTCCCTGTGCCTGGAGACCATCTCTCCCTTTTCTAACCTGCATGGGAGCCGATTACATCCTACAAATGGGCTTTGGAGGTTATAACATTGGCTTACCCAATCCAGGTCACTTCCATGCCACCCCCCTTCACTGTCGCTTTTCACAGACTCATCTTACGAACACTTGCTGAGACAGGAGGGGCCACAGAACTAGTTCCAGTCCTGCACAAGAGGAAAGGATTCTATTCCAAGTATTTTCTCTTCCCAAAAAGAACAGAGGCTGATACTGTGTCTCAGACTCCTAAATACCTTTGGGAAATCACAGAAATTCAGGATGGTGACCCTCACAGCTATAATTCCATCATTAGATTCAGGGAATTGGTTTGCAGCCCTCGAACTTCAGGACAAGAACTAGGGGTCACCAAATGAAATTTAATACGCAGCAGGTTTAAAACAAACAAAAGGAAGTATTTTTTCACATAATGCACAGTCAAACTGTGGAACTCTTTGCCAGAGCATGTTATGAAGGCCAAGACTATAACAGGGTTCAAAAAAGAACTGGATAAATTAATGGAGGATCAATGACTATTAGTCAAGATGGGCCGGGATGGTGTCCCTGACCTCTGTTTGCCAGAAGCTGGGAATGGGTGACAGGCAGCCTGGATTAAAAAAAAAACAACAATGATTTTAAAAAAAAAAAATTAAATCGGATTTTTTTATTTAAATCAGATTTTTTTGATAAACTAAGATACATTATAACTCAAAGATATCTCATCATGGAATAGGGATTATAAATTCTAATTCTATAATACAAAACAAAATATTCATGTAATGTTTAAGAAAAGTTTTGTAAATGAGTTCCAAATGAGTTCCAATAGTTCACGGATTGGGGACCCAATCTTAGGGGTTCCAAGGGCTTCTGTATAGATTATTTAGGTTAATCTTTCTATCTACCCAATGGGATTCAGTGCTCAGTCTAGAAGATACCATCATAGATGCTTAGTTTTGCAGTTCTCAAACTGTGGATTTGTGTCTCCAGAGAAAACATGATTGTTAACATAAAAAATGTTTTAAATAAATAAATATCATATATATGAATGAGCGAGAGAGAGAACAGACCTCAACCCTGTTGTCTATCTGCAAATTTTTGTGTACGAAGAGTCAATCCCTTACCTCTCTCTAAATGTGCAAAATTTCAAAAAGTCCAATGGATAGAAGACTGTTCTGGACAAGGAGAAGAAGTCTGGAGATAAATGTGAGAAGGGAGGGATAGGCAATAGAAACAAAAGTGAAACTGTTTAAGCAGCATATTTCAGAAGTCTTGAGGTCTTTCTGAGTGTAACCTTCATTATTTGAGATCTACCATACCATTCTCTCACTAGAAGGGAAAACCTATAATGGCAGCAGGCCGTAAGAGAGACCCAGTTTGGGAATATTTTAATGAAGTTCCTCTACCTGTGGGTAAGACAGGCATGCGTGCAAAATGCAAACAGCGCAACAAAGAAATGCAAGGCCTGGTTGCCCAGATGAAACAACATCATGAGAAGTGTTCCTTCTCAGGAGGAAGCTGCGTTGAAGTTGATGAAAGAAATTTGTCTGAACATGCAGGATCTTCAGGTTGGTAAACTTTTTTTATTTCATACTTCTTTCTTAAGGACTGCTTGTCTTCCTTCTGGACTATTCTTGAATTCTCATATTTGAGCAAAAATATATAGTTGTTATTCTATGGTACTATCATTTTAGATGCAGTTGTGATTAAAAAAATAAATAGCTGAAATAGTACTACTTTGAAGGTGAAACCGTAAAAGGAAGATCTGCCTAAGTGTCAGTGAATGCAATGAATAATTCTAAATGAGCAGTATAGTAATAATAAATAACTGCATTGACTTATTTTGTTTAGGAGAATCCATCCTCAACATACAGGATTCTGAAGACTATCCACCTTCAAGATCACCATTATTTTCTGTAGTTTCAGAGTTATCTGCCAGGGATAGTGTTTCAGTCACATCATGTATGTCACATAGCCACAGTATATCACCTGTAGCAAAAAGAAGAAAAAATCATCCAGAAACAACCATAGATAACTTTGTGATAAGAACCAGCAGATTACAAAAAGAGGTGATTGATGAAAAAATTGCCTGGTTTGTTTATGCAACCAATTCTCTTTTCTGTATGATTGAGAATCCACACTTCATTAACATGGTTCAGTCATTAAGACCAGGAGACAGTCCACCCAACAGAGCAGATGCAACAGGCAAATTGCTGGATAAAGTGTATGAAAGAGAAATTGAGCAGTGTGCAAAAGGTCTAGAGGGTGAAATTGTTAACCTGAGTCTTGATGGGTGGAACAATGTCCACAATGATGCTGTTGTATGTGCTTGTGTGACAACAGAAGGAGGGAAGAACTTCCCTCCAGAAACAACTGATACATCAGGAAATGCGCACACAGCAGAATACTTACAAGAAGTAGCAGTAAAAGCTATAACAAACGGTGAAAAAAAATTTCAAATGTCTAGTATGCAGGTTGGTCACAGACAATGCTGCAAATGTATCCAAGACGAAAAGAAATTTAGAAGAGAGTCCCAAGCTAATACTATACGGTTGCAGTGGTCATTTGATGCACCTCCTAGCCAAAGACTTCAGTGTTCCAGAAATAAAGGCTAATGTTGTTGAAATTGCAAAATACTTCCGTGACAACCGCTTTGCAGCAGCTGCTCTGAAAAAAGTGGGAGGAACCAAGCTAATTCGCCCACAAGACATGTGATGGAACTCCGTAGTGGACTGTTTTGAGCACTATATCAAGAACTGGCCTAATCTGATGTCAGTTTGTGAACAAAATTTGAAAAAATAGATGGCACTGTCACAACCAAAGTTCTCAACATTGGGCTTAAGAGAAACGTTGAATGCATGCCGAGTACCCTGAAGTCTATTTCTGTAGCCTTGAACAAAATGCAGGGAAATAGCTGTTTTATTGTTGACGCTGTTGAAATTTGGAAGGAACCGAGTGAGATCTTAAACACAGAAATATGCAATGACAGAGCTAAATTACAAGCATTAAAAAAAACGAATGGGACAAGCACTATCTCCAGCTCATTTTCTTGCAAACTTTCTCAATATTCGGTACCAGGGTCAAACCTTAACTGCTGAAGAGGAGGAGTTGGCTAGGACATGGGCATCCAGCAATCATCCCTCCATAATGCCAACTATAATAAACTTCAGAGCTAAGGGTGAACCATTCAAGAAAATATATGTTTGTTGATGATGTTTTAAAGAAAGTCACACCAGTGAACTGGTGGCAGTCACTTAAGAACTTGGATTCAGAGAGTGTTGAAGTGATGATCTCACTTTTAACAGCAGTAGCTTCTTCTGCCAGTGTAGAAAGAATATTTTCTTCCTTTGAACTAATTCATTCCAAATTGAGAAATCGTTTGGGACCTGAAAAAGCAGGAAAGCTTGTTTTTCTTTTCCAGATTATGAACAAACAGGAAAAGGACAGTGAAGACAACTGAGTTAGTTGCAGAAGCCAGTATTTTAAGTTTCTCATGTTGACCTGGCTGACATAGTCGATTTAATTTTTAATATTTCATTTAACTATTTTAGTTAAAAACAATTTAAACAAAAACAAACCTGCTTTTAGAAAACTTGAATGTTTAACTAAATTCAAAAATTCATATGCTTGTTTTGTGAAAATATTATATATTTGTTGTTGAAGAAAAAAAATCCAGAATACATAATGTTGTTGTTGTAGTTAAATAAAACAATTTAAATGTCTGTCTGGTGATGTTCTCCTCCTAATACAGCCTGGCAAGAAAATCCTCCAAATATTAATGATTAACCTGTTGAATTGGAGATAGTTCACCTCCCAATGACTTCATAAATATCTGCTTCAGTTACCTTTGGTAAATGAAATAACCAAATGATCATTAATTTTAAAGCTGTATCAGAAAATTAATCTGAAAAGTTTAAAAAAAAAACACTTTAAAAATGTATACTGTGTACCTTATAAAAATGAAACCTATATCTATCTCTGAGTTATGAGGAATATCTATTAAGGTTATAACAGCCAACAAGAACGCACTTTTATGTAGAAATCCATGATTAAATCAAGTCTTCCTGACTAATGATTTAAATCAATTTGATTTAAATCAAATCCACCCTGGTGACAGGGGATGGATCTCTTGATGGTTACCTGTTCTGTTCATTCCCTCTGAAGCACCTGGCACTGGGCACTGTCGGAAGACAGGATATTGGGCTAGGTGGTCCTTTGGTCTGACCTAGTATGGCCATTCTTATCAACAAAAAACATAAGAACATATGTACTTTTGCTGCGCAAATCAGCCCTCACAAAAGGTTAGTCTGTTTCATGCAACCGGGATCACTTCCAATAGTAAGTGCTTCCCTTCATCCTCTCTTGTATGTCCCAGGGTTATTGTCAAAAGTCGTGGCAGTGGTAGCAGCTTATCTACATCAGCTGGGAACAACACATAAACTTAATAGGGGCTTCTCTAGGTGCAGTAACAGCCAGACCTTACCTCCCTGTGGACAGGCTTACAACTTTAAGAAGCCTAATCTCCCAGGTTCAAGTAAGCCACCAGACGTTGGCCAGAAATTGTCTCCAACTACTAAGACATGTGATAGCTTGTACTTTTGTAATGCAACACGCCAGTTTACATCTTTGCTGTCTGCAGCGGTGGCTCAGAACAGTCCATCTCCAGAGCAATTGCTGTCTAGACAGGCTGCTGTCTGTCCATCAGGTGCCAGACTCACTCAGTTTGTGGAAGGAGTTTGTCTGTTTAGGAGTTCCTTTTACCCAATGCAACCGCCCTTCCCCCACCTCACCATCATTATAACTTTAGAAGCATGCCTTATAGGTTGTGAGTGGGCATCTAAGGACATGCATCACTCAGGGCAAATCATCTGCCCAAGAGTCTTCTGCACATAAACTTTGTGGAATTAAGGGCTGTCAGGAATACCTGTATCCGTAAACAGAGGTCAATCCATCATAGTCATGACAGACAACAGAGCCGATGTGCTCTATATAAATCATTGGGGCTAAGCGGAGGGAGCAAGAGCCCCCTGCTTTTGTGCTCAAGCACTAAAAGTATGGAACTGGTGTATAGTCAACATACTCATCTCAAGCTTGTACTTTCCAGGGATACAAAACACCATGATCAACAATTTGAGCAGGCACTTCTCCCAAAATTAAGAATGGGAGCTAAACTTTCAGATTTTCAAATGTATTCTTCTGACTGGGAGGGGTTCCAGAAATAGAATAATAGATTATCAGGGTTGGAAGGGACCTCAGGAGGTCATCTAGTCCAATCCCCTGCTCAAAGCAGGACCAATCCCCAACTAAATTATCCCAGCTAGGGCTTTGTCAAGCCTGACCTTAAAAACGTCGAAGAAAGGAGATTCCACCACCTCCCTAGGTAACGCATTCCAGTGTTTCACCACCCTCCTAGTGAAATTTTTTTCCCTAATATCCAACCTAAACCTCCCCCACTGCAACTTGAGACCATTACTCCTTGTTCTATCATCTGGTACCACTGAGAACAGTCTAGATCCATCCTCTTTGGAACCTCCTTTCAGATAGTTGAAAGCAGCTATCAAATCCCCCCTCATTCTTCTCTTCTGCAGACTAAACAATCCCAGTTCCCTCAGCCTCTCCTCATAAGTCATGTGTTCCAGTCCCCTAATTGTTCTTGTTGCCCTCCACTGGACACTTTCCAATCTTTCCACATCCTTGTAGTGTGGGGCCCAAAACTTGACACAGTACTCCAGATGAGGCCTCACCAATGTCGAATAGAAGGGAACAATCACGTCCCTCGATCTGCTGGCAATGCCCCTGCTTATACATCCCAAAATGCCATTAGCCTTCTTGGCAACAAGGGCACACTGTTGACTCGTATCCAGGTTCTCGTCCACCATAACCCCTAGGTCCTTTTCTGCAGAACTCCTGCCTAGCCATTCGGTCCCTAGTCTGTAGCGGAGCATGGAATTCTTCCTTCCTAAGTGCAGGACTCTGCACTTGTCCTTGTTGAACCTCATCAGATTTCTTTTGGCCCAATCCTAGACAAATCAGAGGTCCCTCTGTATCCTATCCCTACCCTCCAGCGTATCTACCACTCCTCCCAGTTTAGTGTCATCTGCAAACTTGCTGAGGGTGCAGTCCACGCCATCCTCTGGATCATTAATGAAGATATTCAACAAAACTGGCCCCAGGACTGACCCTTGGGGCACTCTGCTTGATACCAGCTGCCAACTAGACATAGAGCCATTGATCACTATCCATTGAGCCCGACGATCTAGCCAGCTTTCTGACCACCTTATGGTCCATTCATTCAGCCCATACTTCTTTAATTTGCGGGCAAGAATACGGTGGGAGACCGTATGAAAAGCTTTGCTAACATCAAGGAATAACATGTCCACTGCTTTCCTCTCATCCACAGAGCCAGTTATCTCTTCATAGAAGGCAATTAGATCAGTCAGGAATGACTTGCCCTTGGTGAATCCATGCTGACTGTTCCTGATCACTTTCCTCTCCTCTAAGTGTTTCAGAATTGATTCCTTGAGGACCTGCTCCATGATTTTTCCAGGGATCTCTTTGCCCCACCACTGCCAACAGAAAGTTCAGGAAACTTTTTTTGAGGGGAGGGCTGGATCCTCAGTCCATAGGGGATGCCTTCCTGTCCTCTTGGATAAAGGGCCTTCTCTATGCATTTCTGCTGACACTGTTGATCCTGAGAGTGGCAAACAAGATCAGGCAAGACAAAACCGAAGTCCTCTTCACTGCACTGACTTGGCCGAGAGAAGTCTGGTACCTTTACCTGATTCACCTCTCCTCCATCCATTCCCCGTGTGCTGTCTCCAGTCAGATTTTTTAACTCTGAGCTTGACTCCTCAATGGTTCTCGGTGATAGGAACTTCCTGTTTGACAGAGGTACAACTGGTTCTGTTCGAACAAAGGAACATTTCTACTAGAAACACTCACCTCAAAAAATGGGAAGAGATTTCACCACTGGTGTGTCCACTAACAGTTTTTGTCTGCTCTATCTTCCCTCTTCACTATTCTCAGTTGCCTGATGGAATTTAAAAAAAAGTCTTTTCACAAGTTCTGTCAAGGTTCATTTGGTGGCTATCGCAGCCTTTCATTCACAAGTAGAGATTTTCTGTGTTTGCTCACTCCACCGTATGTTAAATGGTGGTACATTTGCAAATGAATTGTAGCTCTGCAGTTTCTCTTTGAAGTCTGTTTTTGAAGATTTTTTTTGTTGAAGTATGGCTACTTTAAATCTGTTATAGAATATCCAGGGAGATTGAAGTGTTCTCCTACTGGCTTTTGTATGTTCCTATTCCTGATGTCTAATTTGTTTCCATTAATTATTTTACGTAGACTGTCCGGTTTGGCCAATGTACATGGCAGAGGGGCATTGCTGGCACATCATGGCATATATCACATTAGTAGATGTGCAGGTGAATGAGCTCCTGATGGTGTTGCTCATGTGGTTAGGTCCTCTGATGGTGTCAGTAGAGTAGATATGAGAACAGAGTAGGCAACGGGGTTTGTTACAGGGATTGGTTCCTGGGTTAGTGTTTCTGTGGTGTGGTATGTAGTTGCTGCTGAGTATTTGCTTCAGGTTGGGAGGCTGTCTGTACGCAAGGACTGGCCTGCCTCCCAAGGTCTGTAGGAGCCTTCAATCTCCCTGGACATTCTATAACAGATTTAAAAGTAGCCATACTTCAACCAAAAAGCTTCAAAAACAGACTTCAAAGAGAAACTGCAGAGCTACAATTCATTTGCAAATTTAACACCATTAATTTGGCGTTGAATAGGGACTGGGAATGGCTGGCTCACTACAAAAGCAATTTTCCCTCTTTTGGTATTGACACCTCCTCATCAATTATTGGGAGTGGACCACATCCACCCTGATGGAATTGGCCCTGTCAACTCTGGTTCTCCACTTGTAAGGTAACTCCCTTCTCTTGTGTCAGTATATTTATGCTTGCATTTGTAATTTTCACTCCATGCATCTGAAGAAGTGGGTTTTTTACCCATGAAAGCTTATGCCCAAATAAGATTGATCAAGGGGCTGATTAATTTTTTCCGACAAGTTAGAAAGTCTACTCCTGCATGGAATTTGAACTTGGTTCTTAATTATTTCATGAAACATCTGTTTGAACCGATGGCTAAATGTTTGTTGCTTCATTTGTCGATGAAGACATCCTCCTTGGTGGCCATAATTCTGCCCAGAGAGCAGGAGAAATGGGTTCATTAATGGCAGATTCACCCTTTACAGTATTCGTCAGAGAAAAATAATTGTTACAACATCCTAAGTCCCTACCTAAATATCTTTTAACATTCATGTTAGGTAACCAAGTTTTTCATTTGTCTTTTTTCCCCTCCCCACAAACCACAGCAATGTAGGGAGGAAGCTGTCCTCCGTACTTATATGTTAGAAAGGCATTAGCCGTCTATCTGGACAGAACCAAACCATTTAGGAAGTCTCCTAGAGTGTTTGTTTCATTTGTGGACATATCCAAGGATTCACAGTTTCCTGGAGAGTTTTAAGGTTGATTTCAGGATATATTTTTCTGTGAGGCTGCTAACGTTCCACCTCCTTCCAGAGTATTAACTAATTTTACAAGATCCCAGTCTATTTCTTTGGTGCTATTGAGAATAGTTCCAGTTGCAGGAATTTGCAGAGCTGCTACTTGGTCTTCATTCATACTTTCCCCAAACAATGCTTTTATACTTGCTGCCAGATTAGAAGCTGCTATTGGCAATCCAGCTCTGTCATCACTCTTAGATCCAGCTCCAAAACTCCTTAATCCTTCAGGGAATACTGCTCGGGAGTCAACTGAAGTGGATTGCTCATAGGGATGCTACTTTTAAGAAGGAGAGGTTGCTCACCTTGTGCAATAACTGGAGTTCCTTGAGATATGCATCCCTACGGGCACACCACAGTCTGTCCTCCTTAGTCTTTGTTTCGGAGTTTCTTCTTCCGGGGCTTCGCAGCAGAGAAAGAACTGAGGGTGGTTCGCCTGCGCAGCTTTACATATCCTCGGTATGGGGCATGAGGATGTCTGGAGAACATGCATTGGCCAAACACACTGCTACTGAAAATCTTCAGTCAAAAGCACATCTATGCATGAGCACATGAAGTGGAGAACCCTTCTGGGGACGCACATCTCAAAGAGCTCTAGTAACTGCACAAGATGAGTAACCGCTCCTTTCTTCACACGGCTTCTGGTAGCCTATGAGCCCAGTTGTGGCCACAGCTTAACAGAAAACAATAGTTCCACTAAAAGTGGATCAGTATTCATCTGAGAAGCTCTTGACTTCAGCCAGCCTTTCTCCAGGAGTTGAGTGCTGGAGGCCTGTGGTCCTCTCTGGTCTGTTCCAAACAAACTCTGCTCTGATCTCTCCTCGTAAGCTGTTCCTTCCAAGTCTGACATCTCTCACAAGTGGGGTGCGGCTGACTGAGCCCATACTAGTTTATTAACTGTGTGGTGCCCAATGTGGGGTTTGTATACCTCATCACACCCTCTGTAGACTTTCTAAAATGTGTGTATATCCAAACCACCAACTAAACTAGTCATCTATGTTCTCTACAAAGGGCCATCCCAGTATAGTGATCCTGTATAGTATAGCTTAGAAGATGGACTTGAACATTTTTGGCATGCTAGTAGAAGCATTGTTTAATAGGTACAGCACCTAGAACATGGGGGCGGTCCTGATGCTGGGGACTCCAGACAGTAACAAATAATACAGCAGGGAGACTCAAACTGGGGGTCATGACCCCTTAAGGGGTCACAAGGTGGTTACATGGGGGTCATGAGCTGTCAGCTCCATGGGGCTGACAGCCCCGAGCCGCCATTAAATTAAATTACCTCTTCGATTTTTAATTTATAAAGGGGGTCACACTCAGAGGCTTGCTGTGTGAAAGGGGTCACCAATACAAAAAGCTTGAAAACCACTATAATACAGAGTAATAATAATTACAGTTACTCAGTAGCTCCATCATTGTCTTCCCTTGTATTTTGGACTGGAATGTTGAGAAATCATGGGCAGAAAAATTCCACCTACGCCTCACTGACACTCCTGAAGCTGGGAGCAATACCTACCTTGGTCCCAGTACCAGCGAGGGACCTGCATCTCCCTGGGCAAAGGTTAGAGCAACCACAGAGCTACTTTCTGTTAGGCCAAATTCTTAAGGACTGTTCCACTGCCTGAGGAATGGTGCACACACACATACTGGGGAAATCCTCAGCTGCCCAGTGGTTTGGGAAAAATAGGTGGCCTGACTTCATGTCTAAATGGAACCACATTTAAATAGCTCTTAGCTATAGTCATGACTTCCTAAGAAATAATAAAACACATCTTTGCACTGTATTACTAGGGTGTTCATCCAAAGTGTATTTGGTGCTACCTACTGAGGATTAAAAAAAAAAAAAATCCATAACCACACTATGTATAGAGAGATGCAGTTTATTTTTTTTTTGCAAGAGTGTATTTATTATATTTACTGTTTTCACATTCACTAAATTAGTTACTATTATGTACATACAGTGAAACACTTCTGCTAAGTAGAATATTAAACTTTTTAATATTTTGTTCATTTGTGTAAAAAATACAGTTTTAAAAGCACAGTTATACATAATTTTTTGACTTTGTCATATAATGTAACTGGGGCATATGTATTGTAATTTAATTACTTCAACCTAGCAAGTCCTTTATTGAATTTATCTTTTAAAAATATTTTTCAGTATTCATCAACATACTTTTAAAAATTACATTTCAGTACTTTTGCATAAGTAAATTTTTACTTGACAGAAGTATACAGTATGTGATTGAAAATCCTGTATAAATCCAAGGTCACATATTGTTTTCATTTGAATTTTTCTCATTGACTGGTAGCACACTCAAGACCCACAACACTTCAACCTGTCTTCTCCATTATATCTTCTAATCAGTTCCCTGCCATATCATATTTGAAAAGAAATGCTAGGTTTCTCATTTTTTTCCCCCCAAACAAGTTTTTCTAGTCCATATGATTCCTCCACCATATGAGAAGTTAAAGAAATATGATCCGTCTCGGAAAGAATAGTAGTATAGTGCACACTCTCTCTGTATATTATTTCAATAACACTGATGTGGCCAGATTACCAACAGATTCAGATGTGGTATCTCACTAAGTCAGGGTTGAGTTGGGTACATAAATGAACAGAGGAGGAACACATAGGGAGTATGAGATGCACATCGTCCCCAAGGAAGTTGCTGATATTTTTAAAATCTGGTCTAGACTAACGAAATTCATGTTTCTTGAAGATTTTTCACCAGGATTTAAGAGGGGTGATGTTTTCAGGAGTGTAAATACAGAATTTCACACAGCTCTGATCTTGAACCCAGTCTTTCAAAGTTATTATCAAGAACTTTGTGGCCTGATTCTCACTTAACCTTTTAGCTGCAGAGCTCTTAGATAAGTTATGTTATTTATAAGAAAAATCTGGACCTGATGATGTGAAACCAAAGTAGCATCTACTGGTAAGCAAAGTGATTAGCACCTCAGGGTTTATTTTTAGATTCTCTGTGGGTCTTTCAGTTAAATATATACACCCATACACATAAGTTGTATGTGCTTGTTTAGCATTGACCCAAGAGTTCTTTAAAGAATTGTAGAAAAACAAATATAAAGTAGTCCCATGTTTAGGTATAAAGATAATAAAATATGAAATTGAAAGTACTATTTATATTTAAGTCATGTGCAATCTTGAGTCATGTTCTGCCTCTTCCACACACACACACATTCTCCATATATTAGCTTTTTATGGTAAATAAGTTTAAATCTGTAAATTTACGGTAACTGGCAGTTGAAGATCTGGGTTGATTTTAATGGATTTTTTTCCATAGGTCATATAAAATTGGAAAATGTTCAGAAGGGATTTTTTTCTTAAAGCCTAATATTTGAGAGAATGTTTTGATGGGAAATTTGAATCTCCAGTGTTCAGACTGAGTGAAAAGATGACTTCTGCAATTACCAGCTTTGCAAGTTCAACCTGGGTTCTAACAGTCAGTGTGTGATTTACACATGATCAACAGTAAAGATTCTGAAATTGGAAAAAAACAGTAATTTTGTGGATACAGAGAGATTGCTGCTACATAGCTTACTCTCCACTATTATGTTATTTCAGCAACTTTGATAGTAATTGTATTTCACTAAAGATGCCAGACGGGCAGATTTTTCATTCCTGGTTTTTGTGCTCCCTAGCATAACATAGGGTGAACTCTCCAAGTTCTGTAGTTTTTGTGGTTCCTAAAGGCACAGAGAGTGTGTTGGGGTGCAAGCCACCTCACCTTCCCGTCTTCACTGGTGGTTGCATATTACCCAGGAATCTGTAGTTCTTTTCTAGTCAGCTCTTTCTTGACTGTATCAGCAAAGGAACTTCACTCTCTCGTCACTGCTCCAGCTGGTAGCCTGCTTAGTGTTGATCATACTTCAGATATCTTTTTGTGTTTGTTAACTTTTTGACTGTTACATTTTTCAGTAGCTCTTTTCTTGCTCTTGTTTGGGAACTTCAGTTCCACAGGTAGGCATTTATTTCTATTAGATGCTTCGGTGCTTTAATTTCACCACTTTGTCCTTGCATTAGCGTTTTTGCCTTGATGTCTGTTGTTTCATCGCTTTGACACTTGTTGCCTTGCTGCTGCTTCACCTTTTTCACCTTGTTTTTTGTTTTTGGTTCTCCCCCCCGCCCCACCCCAAGCTTCCTTAAGTCTTTTTGGCTCTGGTCTGCATTTCAGAGTTCGCTAAATTACAAAGCTACTTGCATTGAGTGGTTTTTCTGTTTTTCAAAATATCATCCACTGCCTTTACCCTTAAGGAGCTAGGAAGATTACTTAATGGAGTCAGTGTCCATGAGGCAGAAAAATATCAGTAATAGAGAAGTGTGCTTGCTGTGCCCTGTGCCAGGGTGTTAGATTGTAATGTGGTAGGGAGTATTACATCTCTCTCCAACCATTCAGGCATCATGTGGATTGCCTTCAGGGCCTCCTCAGGGAAGTCCTGGAGATTCTAGATGGTGTCTTAAGACTGACTGAGATTGTATCCAAAGAGAAATTCTTAAACCATAAGTCTTAGTTGTCTTCAGCTGCTAACGTTAAAAATTTATGTCAGCACCACTGACGTGCCCTGCACTTCATGCGGAGTCCCTCATACCCTTGGAGTCTTTGCGACTGAAAATTGGTGGTACTGAGCTCCTGCTCATTGGATAAGGTATTGCCTCTGAATAAGAAGCATTGGCAGGAGGCTAGAGATAGCCAGCTGATCTCTTGTGCTTCATTGATGAAGCCCCCAACTCCAGGCAGCTTTATATTCAGATATCCATGATTCCCTTTTGTTTCCAGGGCTTGAGGTTGAGATGGAGCTAGGAATCATGAATGGCAATACTTGGCTCCTTCAGATGTTGGAGTACTGCTTTCAGTGGTTCCCTCTAATGCTGTACCATGAGCTGTCAGATTTCTTGGCGCAACCTGAACTTATTTTTGTACTGTTTTGGCACCTCTGGTGTCGGTGTTCTTTGCGCAGTGTGTTGATGCATCCCAATGCAGTGTTGACACTTAAGACCAAACCATCATATCACCTCATTAGTTCTTCAGACATTTGGGTGGGGCAGGGTGCTGTCATTGTTATCTGGATTCTGAAGAACTGGAGAACTCATCTGATAGCAAATACACGCCAGCATGGAGAAGCAGCACGCTAAATGTTGAGATAGGGCAAGTCCAGGAATTTTCAAGGGCTGTGATATGTGGGTCAGAAACCCAAGTCCAGTAGGGCTGCATTTTTCTTGTTATCTGTCTTGCAGCTGCTGGTGACAGAAATGTGACAGGCAACTTATACCACTGCTCCATTCTTGGAGACAGTTGTGGAAAAGTATATCTTTCCAATGGATGGCATCAGTCATGTGTTCCTCCCTTCCCACAAGAACCTGGTGACCAACACAACCATGGTTCAAGCAAAAACCAGTCAAACACATGGCACCAGACCCCAGAAACCTCAGGTTCAGAGATGGAATTAATATGGACAAAGAAATTATAAATCGGCAGGTGTAGCCTTTTTGTATTGTGATCTATTGGGCCTTCAAAGCCAATGTGCAGGTCATGCTTTGGAAAAATGTGTCTGTGTTGGTGGAGTCCTTTCACAAGGGCAAATACTAGAATTGCATCATTTTCAGACAGTCATTGATGTGGATAATAAGATAGTAACAGCCTAAGTTAAAGGAATGGATGACTGTATGTCTGCTTCTTTGCTAGCTGCCAAATAGGTACTGAATAGAACCTCTGAGAGGAATGGGTGGGTACTCCTATAGAGAAGGTAAGAGTTGAAGGCAACCCTGTTTTTTCTGTATTTTGTGGTTGGGTCCATTGGGCTTCTCACAAGGGAAGGAGGGGAAAGAGAGAGAAGCCCCATTGAAGAGGCAATTTGCGAGCTTGTTATCCCCAATGGCCACTGGTTGCCTGATTCTCCTTTCAATTGGGAGCACACATGTTCCCCTTCTTGGACAGATGGCTGGTCAAAGACACAACTGAAATAATTCCACCTCACTACCGGATAGTTTGAGTAGTTTATGATGCACCCTAATGGCTTCAGTTCCTCAGCAAACAGTAAGAGAAAGTAGGAGCCATGCTAGACATGGCTCAGCTGAATGCCTTTTTTGGCTCAGGGCAGGATCCCAGACAGCCCCAATTAGAGAAAGCATAAGCAGTGGAACAGCTCAGACCATGCTGTCAGTGTTCGATCTCCTGGCTGCAGCTGTGTTAGTAGTACCCTGGACAGTCCCCATATGAAGCAAGTTCATTTGATCCCAAGATCCAATTGAAGTATGCATCACAGGGACTTGTGCATCACACTTGGGTGACATGATCCTAGTGGCAGTCCAGCAAGCTATTGCCAGTTAGGAATTGACTTGCAAATACTTCTCTTCCAAATTGTAGTGAAAAATGGATACAGCCAACCTGTGCTGCTGAGCCCACATTCAGGGATTCCATATTTAGGAAGTTGGGCTCTCACGGAACAGCAGTTGCACATCATTCTTGTGGAGAGGAGCGTGGTCCTAAACACATTAGAGATAGCAGATCTCTGAAAGTGCCTAAAGGTAGTGCTGATTCAAATGCACTCTGACACCCACATTCTGTATGCACAGGTAGGATGATAGTGGATCATGCCTTGATATTCAGAAGCCCTGAAGGTGTGGGAATAGTGGGCGCAGCCCCACCAACATTTCTGGTCGCCATGGGTGATTACTCTGAACCAGGATGCCATACTCCATCCCAACTTGACAGCCCTCACTGATGGTTTTTAGTAGAGCTTCATCAGCATACTGTCTCCGAGTAGGAGTACTGTGTCAGACTGGTCTCTTTGAAACCATTTGTTAGAGGACTTAAAATTTGTAAGAGGTAAAAGTTCAGTGATGTAGTAGGCCCACGTGGGTTTGAGCCCTTTAAATTCCTCAGTCCCCACTAATTAAACCTGCTTAATCATCTGTCTGAGAATAATTTAAATACCACAGTAACTGCATCCAGGTTCATTTGGCAGACGTTTCAGCTTCTCAAGACCCTAGTTGAAGGGTAAACCAGTTTCTCTGCATCCCTTATTGTAAATTTTTGAGAGGCTTGACGCTATTGAAATCCCCATCAAAAAGTTCATGGTGTCATAGGATAGTGATATGGTCTTGACAAAGCCGATGAAAGTTCTCTGGCACACTCAGTACCTGTGAGCTCAAAAAAGGGCAGTGGTTAGATTCCTGGGTCTTGTGTACCACTTCTGTTGTTGGAGGGGGAGGAGGGTGGAAGAGAGGAGTATGACGCCCTAGCCAACTACTGCTGCCCTTAGAGACCAAAAGTCTTAGAGCTTGGGGAGTGGTGCCTGTCTTGTGCTAAAAAGCGCAAGTGAGAATTCTGCCAAAATTGTATCTTCAGAGAAGCAGAATTACAAGATAAGTAATCCTGCTTTATAAGGTTCCCCATACTCTTTGCCATGACATTTGGGCTGCTGTACAGCAATATTGCTGGAATATTTAAAGCACAATTAAAACATATAATGAAACTAAGGTTAACTATAGAAACCATCTTTTTTGTCAAAATAAAATGTGATTCAGACATGTAAGGGTTCATTGTTGAATGGGATATGGAGATTTAGCCATTCAACTCCATTGGATGATTTTTGTATCTGAGAGTAAATCCCATGTATTGCATTGAAAACTCATCTTATGTCAGCAAGAGTAGAAACTATAAGGGAGTAATGATCTATTTCGATAATCTTTCTAACTATTCTTATTCAGTGCTATTTTTTTATTTTTTTTTTGCTTTGTTGATTTGGCAGACCTTTTATATTACAGCAGAAGGTGGGATTTTACGTTATTTTGGTGTTTCTCAAACTATGGTCTATGGCAAAGTTGCGAGTGATCTGACGAGACCTGGCTAGTCACATGATGCTGTCTCTTTTCCTTTTTCCAGCTGGTAAACTGCATTAAAAGATGGCTAAAATATGTTACACTTCTAATACTACTTTTCTGTGTTGGAAAAATTAAGCAATTGCTGTTTTTGCCATAGGGATGTTATGTGAACACAAATTAAAGGAGATATGGCCCCATAATTGAAAATGGGAAAGGAAATTGTTCCCTAAGACAATAATTTCTCTATTAGAACATGGAAAAAGTTTGAGAAATCCAACGTTAGTTTATTACAGAACTACAATTTGTATGGGACATTTCTAATGACTTCTTACCAACTTGTCTCTGCAATCCTGAATTGACAATGTGGACAATGAAAATTAACTTAATGTGTAAGTGGAACAGCTCTTTGTCAAACTTAATCTTTGGAATATTCTGACGTTCTCAGAAAAACAATCAATACTAAGGATTAATTGTCTGTAAAACTGCATTTTTAAAATAAATAATATTTTGTTTGCTATAGTAAAAGTTCATTCTTAAAGTAACATTTTTGGACTACACTGTAACTTATAGCTTTATTTAATTCACTTGCACTGTTTTCGTTTAAACACCTTTCACACCTGAAATCACAGACCTAGAAGTCTACAAGACAGATTTCAGCTCAGTATATTTTAAAAATCAAAGGGCTGGATTCTGGCACCCTTACTTACATTAAGTAGTACCTTACTTCCCAGGTAATCTCACTGATTTCCATAGAATTACAGATGGAGTAAGGTAGAAAGGGATTCAAAATCTGGGCCAAAATGATTAAATTTCTTAAGTATTTATTGAAAGAAAGATAAAGAAAATTGTTTATTTATATTAATGCATGTGTTCCATGTGTTCTTTCCCCCCCAGATCTTCCTCAGAACTGTGATCCTAACATTCCCCTAGTTGCTCAGGAATTAATGAAAAAGATGATCCGTCAGTTTGCAATTGAATACATTTCAAAAAGTAGCAAAATTCAAGAGAATAGAAATGGTTCATCATTTGAACCAAGTCTGATATGTAAAAATATCCAAATGAACCAAACGGAAAACTCCCTTCAGGAAGAACAGGATAGCCCTCTAGACCTCACTGTGAATAGAACTCAAGAACAGAAAACTCAGCAAGGTAAATCTTTTGTGTCTGTTTCTTTAATATCCTGCTGTTTTGAAATTGTTTTCATGTAGAATTGTCTTATTGTCCAAATCTGAACAATTTAAAATAATCACTATTTTAAAATGTTTGTCTATCCAAAGTAGCATTCAATACATTAAAATAAATTATATTGTAGATTATTAAAATCCATGTACAAAAAAATCAGTTATTGCATGATTGATTTTTCTGTATTTTTTTCAGCATTAACAAATAGTTCTCTAAACAGCTGCAGAAATCTCATGGGAAAACTTTGAAAAAATTCTGTCAAAAAACATTTTTGTTTGTGTGCCATGTTTCCCTAAAAGCTAAATATCCCCACTCCTGGATCCATGCACTCAGTGACTGGTGGTGATTCAGCAACCTTTGGAACAGTAAAACTCTTAAACCACCAGCATAAACCTGCTGAAGTGTGATCTACTGCTTGCTTCCCTCATTTACTTTTTGCACCATTAACAGGAGAGAAGTATATATTACACCTGTTTGGTCGCTAAGAAAGCGAGGAAACCAGTGTATGATGACTTTATTGAAGAAATGGGATTTAGAAGCATGAAAGGGAGGGAGAGAAGATACTGGTGGATAAGTAGATGGTGTTCCAAGCACAGAGGGCAGTATGAAAGGAGGCACAAAGTCCGAACAGGAAAAGATGAAGGGAAAAGTAAGGATAGAAATTTAGTAGACGTGTATGAGGAAGTTTTAAATGGAGATTCTGTATATGTAGGGATGAGATATTGCAGAACATTGAAAGTAAGGACAAGGAGCTTGAATTTGTGTTTTGTGGGGTGGGGGTGGAGTGTTGTGTGGTTTGTTTTTTAAAGATGCTAATAAAGGGAATCGGGTGGAATGATGGCATAGTGACGACAGGCGATGGGATTTTGAATAGATTGAAGGAGGCAGGAGGTAGACAAGATGTTAGGATTGGTAATAAGTTCTTTTTGGATATTTGGCTCATTATGTTCGAGCTGGTTGTGGAACATTAAGGAAATATCAGAGACAAATGAAGTTTTTATGACTGGAGACCATCATGATATAGATATACAATTAACTGTTGTATCAATCCCAGCCTTTTGTCTGGCTTTTTTAATTTTTTCCTGCCTAATTTACCATATCTCTTCCATTTTTACTTGCATCTGTCCTTACAACCTTTCTCTGTTGGTATTTTTATTATTGGGGGTGGGGGGATGCTGACATAACTTACTTATTAAATTGTATCTCAGTCTCGCAGTTTGTTTGTTTTTATAGACTTGTTAAGTTACCTTTATAGAAACAGTGTAGGAAGAGATCTGGGATATCCTTTTTGCCACTGACTGACTCAAGGTACTGCTTTCCTTCTAGTACAGTATAGTAAGAGGTGCTGTTTTAGGCCGAAGCTCTCAGTAAAAACTCAGTATTTTGTTGAGAGATGGGAGGGATGAAGATATGAAGAGGGTGAATATAGCACCACTGCCCAAAGAGGTGGCACTGTCAGAATAGTTCCCTTGGGTCTCCAGGCCTGAATTTGGTCCAGCAGCAGTTCTGAGGGAAAGGTTGGTGATTCTGCCATGGCATTTGCAACTCTGAGATTAGGGTCCCCTTGTGCATATGCATTAAGATACAGTCTTTAATTATAGAATCATCATGATACTATTTTTTCCACATGGATGCCACTCCCCTCATTACCTATGCTCTGCTCTCACCCTCTGTGTTCCATTCAAAATGCATTGTTCATTTCTCCTGGGCACCAGCAACCAGAAGCATTGATAGCACAGGAGATAGACTCCCTCCTCTCATTTCCTGTGCCAAACACCATGGTGGCCCCTGATGGCTGGGCAGAGCAATTGCAGGGAAAATCCTGCTCACCACCTGCAGCCCTGGTGCAAGCCCCGTACAGACAGAATCTTCATTGACTGTTTCTGCCAAACAGTCTCAAGTGAGTATGTGTGAACTGCAGGGTTGTGGGGTTTTTTTTTGTTTGTTTTTTTGTTTTTGTTTTTTTTTAGATTTATGATTTGGGCAGTTTTTTTCATGAGAGCAGCAAAAGGCATATTCCTGATACCAGGGCAGCACCACCTTACACCATACCCTCCAGTTTCACATCCCTGCTCTAAAGCATGGAGATGCTAGTGTCTTAGTGAAATGTTTGTAAGAATTTTTCAAGATGGGCAAAACAACACAATTCTTTCCAGCCTTGCTCTGAGAAACACCTTATACTTTTTGGTGACATATTCTAAGAACATTTAGCCATCCAGCATGGAAAATTCAGCCCAAATGGTTGAAGTTTAGCAAAGTTAAATGAAAGCAACTAATGGAAAGTGTTAGGCGATTTTTACTTTTGGTATTGCTACCAGTTCTGCCTGTAATATGTTATGCTCTTGCTCCAGGGAACTGTGCCAGGAATTGTGGGATAGATGCAACAATCTATAGGCCCTGCAACACTTGCAGGAACTGTTATATGAGGATGGGCACACTGTGTACACCTAAAGCAGGGTGGTTAATAAGGATAGATTGTACTGTTGCTTCAGGTGCAATTTTCTCATATAAATGCAGCCATAGGAGAGCTGGGAATTACCGTGTTTGTCACAGAGGAGAATCATAAGGCCCTCCCCCAGTTGCTTTGTCAAAGGAAGAGATGCAGGAGCAGAGTCTGGGGAGTCACAATGCTGGACGAATATGCCTGTCAAGGCTGAATCTCCGCTCTGTCACTTTGAGTACAGAAGGTGGGGGCACGTAAGGATTTTAAAAATTAATACTTGCCACTCAAGGCTTGTATCAGACTCCCAAGGTTTCAGCTTTTCTCTGACCTTGGCTTGGTAAACGCTGCCACCACTCAAATGCAAAAAAACCCTTTGGACCCAGGAAGGAGCACTTGGGAATTCCTGCCTGTGGGGTACCCTCAAGCCCCCCCCCCCACCCCCCCACGGGGAAGAGCTGAGAAAGAAAACAAAGGAAATTAGCTGTTGCTACCAGCTAATCAAACAACATGTACGAACCTCTTTGGACACCCAAAATCCAATCCTGTTCTTAAAAAAGGTAAATTTTATTAAAAACAAAAAGGAAGAAAATACATCTGGAACTTAGGCTTTTGCTAGATTTTAGAAGAGCAATTTCAAAAATTAAGCACCCAAAATAGCTTTCTTGTGGGTTAGCTTAAAGGTTACAAGCAAACAAAAGCATCTGGGGTTAGCACAGAGGATTTCACAAGCCTTAGAAATAAACCCAATCGCGTCTTTCTAAACATTCCTAATTTACTTACATATTTGGGTTGTTGAAAGTTCTAAATATGATCTGATGGTTTTCATATCTGGTTAAAACTTTATGCAGCATTCCTGCTGCCCATCTCTTCAGTCCAGAGAGAGCAACAGACCAAGGGAAAGTTTTTTCTTTCCCAATTTAAAAAAGTTCTAGCCTTCCCATTGGCTCTTTTGGTCAGGTGCCCAGTTTTTTTTTTTTCTTTACCTCGGGGACTTTTTAACTCTTTTTATAGGTACAGCAAGTAGAGAACAGCTACCAAGAGGATTTTCACAGCTAGCTGGCTGTGTGTACATCAAAGGGAGCTACCCCCTCTGCTTCGTTTATCTCACACACCCCAAATCACAGATGGTGCTGGCCAGCCTGGTTCAGGTCAGGTCCACACCGTCTGGAATTTCTTCCCAGAGGTTTAGGAAGCAGAGTTAATAAAATACGTGCACCTCTAATTTTGCTAATAATTATATGAATAACCAAGCAGTACTTTTTCCATTTCAAGGACTACAATGACTTAGAATGCAGGTACATTTTTACCCCGCTGATTCTGGGAAACCTTTCCAGGAGAGTGCATCAGCCACTTTGTTAGAGGCTCCTGAAATGTGTTGTAATTTAAAATTAAAGTCTTGAAGAGCTAAACTCCACTGAAGAAGTTTTTTGTTAGTCACTTTGACTGTGTGAAGTCACTTCAGTGCAGCATGGTCAGTCTGCAGGTGGAACAAATATATGGATGTAGCTTCTCTAGAGCATACACAATGGCACAACATTCTTTTTCTGAGACTGACCAGTGGCTTTCCCTCTCAGAAAATTTTTTGTTCAGAAACACGACAGGATGGAATTGTTGATCTGGTCCTTCCGGCATTAAAACTGCACCCACATCACGCTCGGATGCATCTGTGGTTACGACGAACAGTTAGTTGAAGTCCGGGGCCATCAGTACAGGGTCAGACGTAAGGGCCGCCTTAAGCTGGTTAAAGGCTTTCTGATGCTTCTCAGTCCGCTGAACAGCGTTTGGTTGTTTTTTCCTGGTCAGGTCTGTCATTGGGGGTGGCAATTTGGCTGTAGTTTGGTACAAATGGTCAGTAATACCCGGCCAAGCCCAAGAAGGATTGGACCTGCTTCTTTGACTTAGGGACAGGCCAATTTTGGATAGCATTTATCTTAGCCTGTAGGGGGTTGATAGTACCTTGACCCACCTGACGTTCAAGGCCTTAACGGTTAATCCTGCCTCTCTTATGCGCTGGAAGACAACTTGGAGGTATTCCAGGTGTTCTGCCCATGAATCTGGGAACAGAGCCAAATCGTTGAGGTAGGCGACGGAAAATTCCCCAAATCCAGCCAGAAGATTATGTTCCAATCTTTGGAAGATGGCGGGTCCATTTTGCAGTCCGAAAGGGAGCACATTAAATTCATACAGCCCTGCATGGGTGATGAAGGCTGACCTTTCCTTGGCTGGGTCATCTAGTGCACTTGCCAGTACCCCTTAATTAAGTTCAAGGTGGAGATGAACTGGGCATGTCCCAGTTTCTCCAATAGCTCATCTGTGCGTGGCATTGGATAGTTTTCTGGGCGAGTTCCAGCATTTAGTTTACAGTAGTCCACACAAAAGTGAATATCCCCATCTGGTTTGGGAACCAAAACCACTGGAGATGCCCATGCACTCTCAGAGGAGCGGATTACACCCATCTGTAACATGTCCTTGATCTCCCTTTCTATTGCGGTTTTGGCTTGAGGAGCCATCCAGTAGGGTTGGGCTCCAATTGGGCAAGCATCGCCTGTGTCAATGGAGTGGTACGCACGTTCTGTCCGTCCTGGGGTGGCTGAAAACATTGGCGGGAAGCTAGTGCACAGCCCCCTTTCTTTTTTCTTTACCTGGGGGACTTTTTAACCCTTTACAGGTAAAGCAAGTAGAGAACAGCTACCAAGAGCGATTTTACAGCGAACTGGCTGGCTGGGTGTCCATCAAAGGGAGCTACTCCCCTGCCCCCTTCACTCCCCACTTCATTTATCATAATGCCCTTCAGCTTCTTGACCGTTAAACTGGACTGGACTGTTGAAAAATACTGGTCTGACAGGAAA
Organism: Chelonia mydas; assembly: GCF_015237465.2. NCBI lineage: Eukaryota > Metazoa > Chordata > Testudines > Cheloniidae > Chelonia > Chelonia mydas. Next base: position 110,481,817 of record NC_057852.1, read on the forward strand.
GGGCCAGGGTGCTACCTGTGGCACCAAACTGGTGACCCAGGCTTTGGTTCCCAGATGTGGTAAGAAGACGCTGTTTGCTATTTTTATTCAGCTATGACCTTTTCTCTGGACTTAATGCTTCCTCCAAATCCAGCGGCATTAAACCTCGCAATGACAAAGGCTAACACCATTAATATATGTAAGACACTCAGGTAAACATCAGAACCTAATGCATGAAGTCTACAGCATCCTAAGCATTTTGCAGATTTTACTTTTACAATATGGTCTAGTGTTTGGGTGTCCACTAATTCAGTAGCTTCACCGTTGGGTATTATGCTGAATTCAAATAACTCCAGACTTTGGAGTTTGCTCACATGTCAAGAGATTTTTAAAATACATGAATGTTATTGAAACCTCCAGAAATTAAGATATTTCTCATATAGATGCTCAAGCTGGTACTCTATTCTTTAACCAAAAAAACATTTGAACCATTCCAAGAGGTGGTATTCTACTTCCTGTTCTTCAGAGTGGCCTTTCTCATGCGTTTTGTTTCTGACAGGATGATCCCCGAACTTCGAGAACTGTTATAAAATAATAATACTTTACATTCCATCAACAGAAGATAGTACTCTGTGTTCTATCCAATTTCTTCCCAAAAGTCAACACTGAGTTCACTATTACCAAAACACTGGTCTGATATCATTTTGCCAAACCCATTATTTCTAGAAGTCAGTTTCATAGTAGTCTTGATCTGCTTGAAGATTAGAGATTTATTAGTGCTAGCTATAGCTAAATTAAGCCATGATTTAAACTATACAGAGAGTTATTACTCTTATTGGCTTATAAAAGATCCTGATTTTTCCCTTAAATTATTAGATTTTCCAGAAATATCAGTGCATCCAGGACATTAATCCATCCCTTTGAGATTGCAGAGATTGTCCTACTGCATCAAGCATCTCCTAGTTCAATGGCAAAAAATGTTCACTGATGACAAAATCAATGAGAAGAAAAAGCCTGTGGACTGGGAATTGTAAATAGTCTAACTTTCCTCCATAATCTGCTCCTTTCTCTGCATGTCCACAGTATAAGGAATAGAGCTGCAGTCTCCATTTTTTTACTTTTTATATTGCTCATTGTTATCTCTGTTTACTGTGTGTACTGAACAAACAAAATATATAGTTAGACCAAGAATACAGTCTGTAAAGGAATTCAGTTAAGGATAGAGATATAAGTCTATCTGCCAAGATGCTGGTGATGGACTCATCCACTGTTGGATGGGGAGCTCATCTGTGTTAATGGAGCTGCCCTTTGAACCTTTGGCATCCTGTGCTTTATATCTCCTGCCTATGAAGACCATCTACTTTGATATATTTTCAAAGTATTTGAATGAAAACCGCCTTTTGGTTAAATCCCTGGCTGTGCTAACTGTAGCCTGCAGAGTTCTTAAATTCATAGATTCCAAGGCTGGAAGGAACCACTGTGATCATCTAGTCTGACCTTCTGTATAATACAGGCCATGCAACTCCCCCAAAATAATTCATAGAGCATAACTTTTAGGAAAACGTCCACTCTTGATTTAAAATTGACACTGATGGAGAATCCACCACAACCTTTGGTAAGTTTTTCCAGTGGTTTAATTACCCTCATTTAAAAATTTGCGCCTCGTTTCTACCTTTGTCTAGCTTCAAATTCCAGCCACAGGATCATTTTATACCTTTCTTTTTGAAATTGAAGAGCCCATTATGACATATTTATTCCTCATATCGATACTTATAGACTGTAATCAGATCATTCTTTAACCGTTTCTTTTTGTTAAGCTAAATAGATTGAGCTCCTTTTCTCTATCACTATAAAGCAAGTTTTCTAATCCTTTAATCATTCTCATGGCTCTTCTCTGAGTCGTCTTCAGTTTACCAACTTCCATCTTGAATAGTGGACACCAGAACTGGACACAGTACTCCAATAGCAGTTGCACTAGTGCCAAATACTTCGGTGAAATAACATCTCTACTCTTACTTGAGATTCCCCTGTTTATGCACCCCAGGATTGCATTAGCACTCTTTGGCTACAGCATTGCACTGGGAGCTCATGTGCAGCTGATCTGCCATCATGCCCAAATTTTTTTGAGTTGCTTCTTCCCAGGATAGAGTCCCCCATCCTGTAAGTATGGCTTACATTCTTTTCTCTAATGTATATGTTTACATTTAGTCACATTAACACATGTACTGTTTGCTTCCACCGACTTTACCAAGTGGTCTATATTGCTTTGTACTGGTGACCTATACTCTTTGTTATTCACCACTCCCCCCCAATTTTTGTGTCATCTACAAACTTCATCAGTGATGATTTTATATTTTTTCCAGGTCATTATTAAAAATGTTAAATAGTGTAGGGCTAAGAACCAATCCCTGAGGGACCCTGCTGGAAACACTCACTCGATGGTTCCCCATTTACAGTTACATTTTGAGGCCTATCAGTTAAACAGCTTTGAATCCATTTATAGTGTATTGGGTTAATTTTATATCCTTCTAGTTTTTAATCAAAATGTCATGCTGTACCAAGTTAACCACCTTACAGAAGGATAAGTATGTTACATTGACACCATTACCTTTATCAACCAAACTCATAATCTCATGAAGAAAATAACAGGTTAGTTTGACAGGATCTATTTTCCATAAACCCATTTTGATTGGCATTAATTATATTACCTCCTTAATTCTTTATTAATCAAGTCCTGTATCAGTTGCTCCATCATCTTGCCCATTATGAATGTCAGATTGGCAGGCTATAATTACCCAAGTCATCCTTTTTACCCTTTTTAAATATGTGGCACAACATTAGCTTGCTTCCAGTTGTCTGAACTTCTCTGGTTTTGCAAGACTTATTGAAAATCAACATTATTGGTTCAGCAAACTCCTTAGCCAGCCTTTTTGAAACTTTGTTGCAAATTATCCAGACTTAAAGATGTTTAACTTTAGTAGCTGCTGTCGAACATTCTCCTGAGATACTAGTGGAATGGAAAGAGTGTTATCATATGATACGACTAAATCATCTTTTTTCCCCCAAGTACAGAAGAGAAATATTTACTAAACACTTCTGCTTTTTCTGCATTATTATTGATAATTCTACCATTTCCATCTAGTAGTGGACCAATATATCGAAATATACACAAAATATATTTTGTGTATAGAACAACAGAACAGTTAGTGCTGGTGGGGGAGTGGTGCTATATGTGAAAGAAAGTTTAGAGTCAAATGAAATAAAAATCTTAAAATGAACCAAACTGTACAATACAATTTCTATGGATAGTAATTCTATGCTTGAATAGTAAGAATATAGCAGTAGGGATATACTACTGACCACCTGACCAAGGATGCTGATTGTGACTGAGAAATGCTCAGGGAAATTAGAGAGGCGATACAATTAAAATAATAATAATTAATAATGAGGGATTTCAACTATCCCCATGTTGACTGGGTACATGTCTCCTCAAGATGGGATGCACAGATATAGTTTCTTGACACCTTAAATGACTACTTCTTGGAGCAGCTAATCCTGGAACCCAGAAGAGGAGAGGCAATTCTTGACTTAGCCCTAAGTGGAGCACAGGATCTGGTCCAAGAGGTGAATATAGCTTGTCCACCACAGTAGCATTTAATTTCAGAAAGGGGAGCTACACAAAAATGAGGAAGTTAGTTTAAACGGAAATCAAAAGGTACAGTGCCAAAAGTGAAATCCATGCAAGCTGCATGGAAACTTTTTAAAGACACCGTAATAGAGACTCAACTTAAATGTATACCCCAGATTAAAAAACATAAAGGACCAAAAAAGTGCCAACGTAGCTAAACAACAATGTAAAAGAAGCGGTTAGAGGCAAAAAGGCATCCTTTAAAAAGTGGAAGTTAAATTCTATTGAGGAAAATAGAATGGAGCATAAACTCTGGCAAATGAAGGCCAAAAAAGAATTTGAATTTGAAGAACAGCTAGCAAAAGACTCAAAAAGTAATAGCAAAATTTTTTTTAAGTACATCAGAAGTAGGAATCCTGCTAAACAACCAATGCCACACTGGACAAACAAGATGCTACAGGAGCATTCAAGGACAATAAGGCCATTGTGGAGAAACTAAATGAATTATTTGTATTGGTCTTCAAGGCTGAGGATGTGAGGGAGATTCCCAAACCTGAGCCATTCTTTTTAGGTGACAAATCTGAGGAACTATCCCAGATTGGGGTGTCAGTAGAGAAGGTTTTGGAACAAATTGATAAACTAAACAGTAATAGGTCACCAGGACCAGAATGTGTTCACCCAAGAGTCCTGAAGGAACTCAAATGTGAAATTGAAGTATTAACTGTAGTCTGTACCCTATCGTTTAAATCAGCTTCTCTACCAGATGACTGGAGGATAGCTAATGTGATATCAATTTTTAAAAAGGGCGCCAGAAGTGATCCTGGCAATTACAGGCCGCTAAGCCTAACTTCAGTACCAGGCAAACTGGTTGAAAATATAGTAAAGAACAAAATTTCAGACACATAGATGAACAAAATTTGTTGGGGAAGAGTCAACATTGTTTTTGTAAAGGGAAATCATGCCTCGCCAATCTATTAGAATTCTTTGAGGGGGTCAACAAGCATGTGGACCAGGGGGATCCAGTACATATAGTGTACTTAAATGTTCAGAAAGCCTTTGATAAGGTCCCTCGCCACAGGCTCTTAAGCAAAGCAAGCTGGCATGGGATAAGAGGGGTCACCAAATGAAATTAATAGGCAGCAAGTTTAAAACAACAGGATGTATTTTTTCACACAACGCACAGTCAACCCTTGGAATTCTTTGCAAAAAGATGTTGTGAAGGCCAAGACTATAAAAGGGTTAAAAAAAGAAATACATAAATTCATGGAGGATAGGTCTCTCAATTGCTATTAGCCAGGATGGGCAGGGATGGTGTCCCTAGCCTCTGTTCCCCACAAGCTGGGAATGGGTGACATGGGATGGATCACTTGATGATTACCTGTTTTTTTCATTCCCTCTAAAGCACCTGGCATTGGCCACTGTCAGAAGAAAGTATACTGTGCTAGATGGACCTTTGGTCTGACCCAGTATGGCTGTTCTTATGTTCTTAATACCATTGTTAGGATTCTTTTTGTTCTTAATTGACTGTAAAAACTCCTTTAATCCAGCTGGCCATAGATTTTGCCTTGTGTCCCTTTTCTTCCCTTACCATTTTTATACAAGTCCTAGCTTCTGATTTGTATTTCTTACTGTTAACTTCCCCTTTCATCCATTTGTAATATTTTTTAAAAAAATTTTAGAATTGCCTTCACTTCCCATCCAAACCAAGTTGTTGGTTTAATCAATATGGCCTTCTGATTGTGGCTTTTTTGGGCAACTAGTAAAGCATTCTTAAACAATTCCCAATTATTCACATTTTTCTGATTAAATTCTTCCTTGCATCTAATTCAGCTCATAATTGTTTTCAACTTTGTGAAATTGACCCTTTTAAAGCATCAAATAAATATATATATCACTGGTTTAGGCTTTGTTCTGTTTGCACATTAGAAATGTAATCAAGTTGTGATCACTTGTACCTAAATTACCATTAATTCTCTTTCTGCCAAATAGCAGTTCTTCCTTACTCTGTAGATGGCATCTTTGGATGCTTCTTGGTCAGACAATGAACTAGCTTAAAATTAAGATGGCTGTGCTTTAGGAATGAGAGAAAAACAAAGCTTCTAATTTCAACTTTCAGGTCTTCATTATCTGTTCTGGTCCTACTTTCATGTACTCCTTCCTTCCTTCCTTCCTTCACCAAAACAATTAATGTTACTTCTACAAAGCCAGAGGGCCATCTTCCAGAAGCAGGGACCACAGTATACAAGAAATCCTTTTGACTGTTTCTGACTTACCAGACCATTCTATATTAGGGCTACTTCTTTTTCACCTCCAGTCACTTAGTAAAGTCTGTTACCAGTGGTTACTGTATAAATTTCTGCACCTCTTTCTTGTTCAAAATTGTTTTTCATCTCTTCAGTATCCCATTAAAGAGACAGAATGTCTTTTACACAATCATCTTGCCATAGGACAATGACTTCAGTCCTCATAGCTATTCTTGGTGACCTATTTGTTTATATAGCAATCAATAAACTTGCAAGAGGGAGGACAGAAGCAGCTGATCTTAGCCTTTGTCTTAAATTGCTCTGTTGCCACCTCTGAGGCTCAAGTCTGAGTTGACCCATTTAATCATATATCCCCATCATCCGTGGGAACTCTTTCTTATCCACAAATTTATAGGATATAAATCTGTGCTTTGACAACCACTCAACTACCAACTGTATGCAGTCGTTGTACTTCAGAAGCCTGTGTTTCCAGTCCTAGGCTCTTTACTTCACACCCCTACCTTGGCCTGTCATTGGCCACATGTTGTTCAAAGCACATCTCCAGAAGCATGGAGAGTCCAGTGATTGCATCTTGATGACTGTCTAATTCAGGGTAATTCTCTTTGAAGATGCAATTAAGTGTTTCCCTTACTCTTGTCTTTTTCCAAACCTTAGGTCTTCTGAACCCTGTCAGAATCTCCCTTATTCCATTCAGAATGTCATCCACATGGGAGTTCTTTTTCACATGGAACAGAACTGGTCTTGCTGCATTGTCTATTAAAAGACAATGTTATCTGGCTAGGTATTCCAAGCTCTTCAGCAGAGCTTTCTTCCTCCAGAGAATGGGCTACTTGCCCTCTTAAAACCTGTCTCACAGTGATTCCCTGGGTCCACTTTCTATTTCTGTCTCTTCTGCTGTACTTGGTAATCATGAACCTCTGCACATCTCCAGTGCATACTTAGCATCTTAAGGTTTGCTGCAGATGCCAGAATCCTTTGGCTTACTAGGTAGATACTTTTTCAGTGACTTGGTCCAATGCTCTCTTATTAGTCATTTTTATTATTTTTGTTTTGTGATGTTGCCTAGGAGCCCCAATTAAGGAGCATGGCTACATTGTGCTAGTCACCATACAGACATGTAAAAAACAGTCCCTGCTTAGGAGAGCTCACAAGAGATGTTAGAATTCTTTGAGGGGGTCAACAAGCATGTGGACAAGGGGGATCCAGTGGATATAGTGTACTTAGATTTTCAGAAAGCCTTTGACAAGGTCTCTCATCAAAGGCTCTTAAGCAAAGTAAGCTGTCGTGGGATAAGAGGGAAGGTCCTCTCAAAGATTGGTAACTGGTTAAAGATAAGAAACAAAGGTAGGAATAAATGGTCAGTTTTCAGAATGGAGAGAGGTGAATAGTGGTGTCCGTCAGGGTTCTGTACTGGGACCAGTTCTGTTCAAACTATTCATAAATGATCTGGAAAAAGGGGTAAACAGTGAGGTGGCAAAATTTGTAGATGATGGAAATCTACTCAAGATAGTTAAGTCCCAAGGAGACTGCAAAGAGCTACAAAACGATCTCACAAAACTGGGTGACTGGGCAACAAAATGGCAGATGAAATTCAATGTTGATAAATGCAAAGTAATGCACATTGGAAAACACAATCCCAAATATACATATAAAATAATGGGGTCCAAATTAGCTGTTACCACTCAAGAAAGAGCTCTTTGAGTCATTGTGGATGGTTCTCTGAAAACATCCACTCAATGTGCGGTGGCAGTCAAAAAAGCAAACAATGTTGAGAATCATTAAGAAGGGAATAGATAAGACAGAAAATATCATGTTGCTCTATATAAATCCATGGTACACCCACATCTTGAATACTGCATGCAGATGTGGTCGCCCCATCTCAAAAAAGATATATTGGAATTGGAAAAGGTTCAGAAAAGGGCAACAAAAATGAATAGGGGTATGGAATGGCTGCCACATGAGGAGAGATTAATAAGACTTGGACTTTTCAGCTTGGAAAAGAGACAACTAAGATGGGATATGATAGAGGGCTATAAAATCATTACCGGTGTGGAGAAAGTAAAAAAAGGAAGTTTATTTACTCCTTTTCATAACACAAGAACTAGGGTCACCAAATGAAATTAATAGGCAGCAGGTTTAAAACAAAAAAAAGGGAGTATTTTTTCACCCAACGTACAGTCAACCTGTGGAACTCTTTGCCAGAGGATGTTCTGAAGGCCAAGTCTATAACAGGGTTCAAAAAAGAACTAGATACATTCATGGAGGTTAGGTCCATCAATGGCTATTAGCCAGGATGGGCAGAGATGGTGTCCCTAGCCTCTGTTTGCCAGAAGCTGTGAATGGGCGACAGGGGATGGATCACTTGATGATTACCTGTTAACTTCATTCCCTCTGGGACACCTGTCATTGGCTACTGTCTGAATACAGGATACTGGCCTAGATGGACCTTTGGGCCTTTCTTATGATCATTTGATGAGAGGTACATGAGAGCTTAGAATATTTTTGAGGTTGTGAGTATGACTTCAGTATTCGTCATTGCATGGGTTTTTGTAGGATTTATATATGCAATGGTAATTGTAACTTTACTTATTGCTTTAATAAAACTTGTAGTACAGATAGGACTTATATTTGTGATTGTGTCTGTGGTCACTACCTTTTGTTCCTGGAGTCTCCAAATTTGAGAAAAGCATCATTTTGTCACGCTTGAAATTAGCAACAGGAGTTGAACCTATTGTAGTTTGAACACAAAATCACTAAATTCAGTTTAAATATAAAAGGCTACAAATGGTATGTGATTGACTATCATAAAGGAAAAAGGACAGAGTTAAGTTTGCTTGTACAACCATAATTTTGGTATATCTAGATATTTTTAATGTTTAACTATACAAACTTAACGTTGATTTAGCTGAGTAGAAATAGCCCTGACAAAAAATGGTAGCAAAGGTTAATTGAAAGGAGGTGAGGAAAGGTAATAGTTATGATAGAAATTGAATTAAATACATTAAAATAGTTCACTATAAGATGGAGAAAAAGACTGAGCAAAAAGTTTAAAAAGAGGAAGAAATGTTATGGAGATTATCAACTTTTAACCTCCATATTCCAAAATTCAGGATTTTCCTAATCTATAACTCTGAGGATGGGAGTTTAGCCATTGACTTCAATGGAGCCCTGATTTTAGCCATTATTTCTGCCCTGTGCTCTTTACATTAGCTGCCTTCAAATTGACAGATTTACCTTACCGATGCTTTTAAAGCCCTTAGTTGGTGTAAGCCCTGAATACATTCTTACTCACCCCAACCCTTGTCAGTGTTTTACCTTTTCCTTTAGTGTTGTGTCCCCTCCAAGGTATTTAATTTTAATGATTAGGAGTGGTTTTATTTACAAGTAGTTTACTTATTACCTTGTTTTATTTTTAGACATGTATATTTTGTATAGTGATGCACAGTATATAGCCCAGGGAACTTTGGAAGTCAAGTTGTGATACATAGAGTATATATTTGATATTCACTTTATTAGAATAGTCATGCAATCACATTCAAATTTCTCCCTACCCATCCAACCAATACAGTTAAACTTTTCATGGAGAAGATTTGGAGAAGGACCAATAAATAAATAAATCTGTTGTCCATATGTGTTGGTGTGGATCCCACTGTAGGTGTGCATGTGTACAAGGACCAGATTCTTTTAGCTAGCAGTGTGTATTTGGGGTGGTGCATGTGGCTTATGCTGCCTTTTGCTCCCACATTAAAGCATAAAGGGTGTGGCAGCTATGAACCTCCCTCAGTTCCCTTTTACTGCCATTGGCAGAGAGATGGAACCTATCGGTATCCTTTCAACTCACACTAGAGTTGTCAGCAATCTTCACCTAAATTTCTGGAAAACTTTAGAACAATGTTCTTATAGCATCTTGGACTGACTAGTCCTCAACAGGTTCAAAATTCGTTGACCACTCACCACCCACAGCAAGGCACCCTTGTACAAGGACCCCAAGATGCTGGAATCAAAAGCCACAGGCTTTAAGTCTTGCTCATCCTGGGATGGACTAATTCTGCTTTAAGATGGGCACGGATGTCTTTTTTATCTGGGCAAATCCCATGTCTGAAGCAGGTGCTCAGTTTGCCTTTCATTCTGCACCAGAACCTGACAATCATGGAATGCAAGACTCAGGCACCATCTCTTAGAACAATCTATGAGAGTGGGATTGGACCCAACAGATACGGACTTGAAAACCACAATACCAGTCAAACCTGGATCCTCAGTGCTCCATCAAGCAGGCAGTTGGCACTCAAGACTTCAGCAGCGAAGTTGGCACTGACCATGGCACTAGAACCATTGAGGCTGTCCACCTTGAAGGTGGTGCCAGAGATGTGAAAGCAGGCCATTGAAAGACGCTGCCCAGAACATTGGGGCAGGAGCTCTAGGAAGATTTCAGTGTCCTCTCACAGAGAGAGAGAGAGAGAGAGAGAGAGAGACACAGTTAACCATCACGGGATAAATCCTCCAAAATGTGTATGGCACTGAAGACAAGTGAAAAGGAGTAGACTGTGGTGCAGCAGACTCCATCACCCCACTACCAGTTTCCACAACCAGGGGAAAAATTGTGGACGCTGGAACTGTCATTGGCACGAAGGTATCCACCAGTACCAATAAAAATCCAAGCACCAACGGTGCCATACTCCTGGCAGTGCCTTAGGAGAAGATATACTCACCATTGTGGTCAGGGTACACCTCCTCAGCATTGAGTAGGAAGCAATGCCCCATATGATCCCTGAGCATTAGTGCTGGAAAACCAGAAGACTTCTTTGCAGCTCAGCCACTGCAACAGTGGCATTGGTCCAGTTAACAACTTGTCTGTCAACTGTATTCATATGGGATGCCTCCTGGGCCCTTCTGGGATTACTTGGGGTCTGTCTTCCAAAGCCTCAAGGAGCTGCTTACCTACATCTCAAGAGAAAAGATCCCCCTCTCTATTAGCCTTACTGGCAAAACAGCAGATGTCGGAGTCGTAGGAGGAGCGGGATACAGAGATGCAAATCTATCAGTGCCTGATGTCACCCACCAAAAGACCTTTGCTCCTCATTGCCCAACAAAGTTGGTCACCTCAGCACCGATACTAATGTAGGATGATTTCAAGGTGTTTCCAGAGCTCCTGGTACTTAATGCAGACACACTGGAAATCAAGACTTCAGTCCTATCAAAAAAAAAATTCAAAAAAATCTCTAAGTATTCAACATCTCATCAGCTGCAGATGAGGGATTGCTAGACCCAGCCTAAACTCTGTGACGCATCCTAGCCACTGTATGATGAAAGGAAAAACATACTGAGAACAATATTAAAGGCACAAATTCAAACTCTCCCAAAGCAAAGGAAAGATCAGAAGAAATAGTAAGAGGCCAATCTGGCTCTATTAGTAGCTCTTTAATTACCTGAAAATCAAAAAGGAAGATGTGGAAGCATGGACCAATTGCTTGTGATTTTGTCCCTACACACTCGTATAGGGACAAAATCAAAATGACTAAGGCATAAAATGAGGTACACCTTGTTACCTTATATAGAAATGTATCTTCCCCCTCCAGTTGTGCTTTTCCTCCATTGGAACTGTGTGCACTGCTGGTGGATCCAGACCCTTTCTTTTGTTTGGGAGAATCTGAGCCACCACAACAGCCACCATCTCCTCCTCTGAAATCTGTTAGTTCACACAGGAGATCCAGAGCTTCCTGGTATCAGCTTCCCCTCTGACACTCACCTTAGGCCAGCTGGTACTCCCCTTGCCTTGGGGACCTCTACAACTTCTCCAGATGCAACATGTTGGAAAATATGGGATCCCGTATAGCCCTTCCAGACAACAAAGCTTAGTCTGTAACCATATTTTATCCCATCCAAGAGAGTACAATTCCTTTTACCCACATGACACTGAACTTTTTGTTGGTCCAGGTGGCCATGGAGAGATCTAGGCAGCAACACGTTAAATCTACAAGGAGGCTAAATGTTTAGACTTATTGGGAAGAAAAGTGTTCACATCTATTAGCCTTAAGGTTTGTGCAGCGAACTAACAAGTGCTGTTGGCTAAGTAGGCCTATCTCTACACTACTGAAAATTTATGGATTTTGTAGACAAGCTAGTACAAGACAGAGCTCATTTCCAGGCTCTTACTGATGAAGGAAAGCTAGTGGCCAGAAGTGCACTTGAATCAGCAGTTGATGCAGCAGACACATCATCCTGGTTGATGGCAATAGCCATCATAATGTGCTGTGAGGTTGGTTATGCACCTTGGGATGGAGGACCTGTTCTTTAATGAAGCCCACCTTATCAATGAAATGACATTTGAGTCTTTGCACACTGTAAAGAACTCTAGAGTCATCCTCTGCTCCCTAGGAATATATACACCTGCCCTGAAAAGGAAATATTACAGGCAATCTTACAGACCTAGACCAGGATCTCAACAGTTTTATCTCTAGCTATCTTATGACCCTCCTCGTAAAAGGCAGAGTACTCTGTATCATTTCCCTACTGTATCATCTCAATCCCATCCCCTGGTGAAAAGATACTTTTGACAGGAGTTTGAGAGATGTAGACCATTAACAATACTACCACTACCCAATCCTTGCATACCATTCGGGAGTCCTTTAGCACTCTGTTTCCATAACTGAAGTGCCGCTACAATGGACAAGTGGGTTTTAGATGTCCTCTAATATAGCAATAAGATCAAATTTACTTCTGTATCTCCTTCAAAATCTCCATTCTCATGAGCAGATTCTCAGACAGGAAGTGGAGTGCCTCCTCCAATGAGGAGCAATAGAACATGTACCTATTCAACACCAAAGGAAAGGTTTTTACTCTACATACTTCCTAATCCTCAAAAAGAAGTGAGGCTGGAGACCCATCCTCAATCTTCGCAAAGTCAACAGATTGATCCACAACCTGAAGTTTTGCATGATCACTCTGCCATCTGTAATCCCATTCCTGGAAAAAGACACATGGTTTACAGCAGTCAGTATGAAGTATGCTTATTTTCATGTGGATATTCACCCTACACACAGACATTTTCTCAGATTCATAGTCAGCTCTGACCACTTCCAATACAGAGCACTCCCATTTGACCTTCCCACTGCCCCCAGAGTCCTTACCAAATATCTTCCTAGCAGTAGCAGCTCATTTCAGATGGATCAGTTTCATTTTCTTCCCTTGACAATTAGCTTCTTGTTGTCAGCACTTGTGAGGAAGCCCACAAGTCAACCTCATTAATGCTTCAACTACTTTCTTCTCTAGGAGTCAGTCAATTTGCAAAGGTCTATTCTCACTTTGAGGCAGACTGTAGACTTCATAGGGGCTACCCTAGATTCAGTCAGAGCAAGAGTTTATCTGCCAAAGGACAGGTTTTGCTCTATGAGAGACCTGATTGATTAAGTTTTATGCAACTCTCGAGCTTCAATCAAAACTTGTCTTGCCCTTCTGGGGCACATGGCTTCATGTACTTACATTACTGGATTTGCCAGATATTGCCTACCTTGGCTTCAGGTGTGGCTCCACGCTGTGTATTCACCAACCAAACATAACATGAACACCATGGTAAAAGATCCTTCCAGAGTAACAGCATCTCAAACATGGTGGAAAGATCGTCATCAGGTGTGCGTGAGCATCTGCTTCCTACCATCCTCACCAGATAAGATGATCATTACAGATGTGTCTCACTTAGGCTGGGGGGAGCGCACACTGACAACCATATGACTCAGGGCACTTGAGAGGCCGTCTGCACATCAGCCTTCTGGAATTCAAGGTAGTTTGAGAAACTTGCAAAGTTTTTCTACAATTCCCGTGGTCCAACCATGTTCTGATAATGTCAGACAATATCACAACCATCTTTTACATCAACAAACACATAGGTCTGAGATCAGTTCCCCTCTGCGTGGAAGCACTCAGCCTATGGAGTTAATGTATCAAGAATCAAATCACATTTTTGGCAGCTTACCTTCCAGGGCCACAGAACGTGCCGATGGGTGCCCTCAGTAGGCATTTAGCCATCTGATCACGAGTGGGAATTGCGTGAGTCAGTAGTAAACATTCTTGCTCAGTGGGGGATTCCCACCTGGGATCCGTTCACCTCTCAAATGAACAAGAAAGTCAACACACATTGCTCCAGAGGTGCTCAAAGGCTACATACTCAAGGTGATGTCCTCCATTTTCTCTAACCAAATCATCTGAACTATGTCTTTCCTCTTTTACCACTCCTTCCTGGAGTCTTGAAGAAAATTTGTCAAGAAAGGGCACATGTCATCCTCATTGCCCCCCATTGGACCAGACAGTTTTGGTTACCAAACCTTCTACAGCTGTCATTCTGTCCTCTGATCAGAATGTAATAGTTTTCAAATCTCTTGACCCAGGAGAGAGGCAGGATCAAGCATTCCAACCCCGAGAGCTTCATCTCACAGCTTGGTTTTTGGATGGGCATCAACACTAATACTTTCCTGCTCAGAAGCTGTACAAACCATGCTTAATAACAATAGAAAGAAGCTGCACTAGGAGTCCTATTCAGCCAAGTGGAAACATTTCTCCATCTGGGGGTCTCAGTCAGTGGTTATTCCTTCCATTTTGGACTAGTTTCTCTCAAAAAGGCTGACCTTTCCCTTTAGTTCTGTACAAGTCCACTGGCAGCAATCAGTGTGTGTGTCATGACCCACGTGTCTCAAATCTAGATCCACAGGATTTATAGGAACAGCTACACTCCAACCCTCCACCTAGCAGCCTGCTGATGCTCACTTACTTGGGACTTACGAAGCCTAGCCCCAGTTTGAGCTCTGCCCCTGCCGTCTTATTGGTGGAGTCCCAGAGAAGCTGATTGACCTGCAGGCCCTACTTAAGCCAGCAGCAGGAACTGGAAGTTATCCGAACAACTGGGCTTTACCCTGTTCTGGACTGTGTGCTTTGTGCTTTCTGCTCCTGTTCCCCTGGCTTGATTTTCCTGGCATCCTAGCCTAGCATGACTCCTGGCATCTGATTTGTGTTTCTGATCTCCAGTTTGTCTCCTGCCTCTGTCCACCTGGTATCCTGACCTGGCCTGACTTTGGTTCCTGACTTATGGTTCTGGACTCCAGTTTGTCTCCTGCTTCTGACCTCCTAGTATCCTGGCCCAGCGGACTCCTGTCTTGTGACTATGGACTCTGGCTGCCCATGACCCAACCATAACAGTTTGTTCAGATCACAGTTACCCTGGGGGACTGAGCCTGGTGTGAGAAGTATGGACCCAGATGCACCACTGCAGCCCCTAGAAGCATTGGACTTGCCTGAATGGGCCTTCCACCTTCAGGCGGATAATTAAGGCTGCATTTTTGTCACTGAGGTCATGGATTCCATGACCTCTATGACTTCTGCAGCGGCTGGTGCTGGCTTAGGGGCTGCCTGAGCTGGCAGCAGCAGTTTGGGTGTGTGGGAGGTGGCTCAGGACTGGCATGATGGCGCTTACTTGGGAGAGGGAGGCTCCCCGCTTCCACTGGCATGTCCCTGCAGCTCCTTGGGGGAGGGGCAGCCGGGTGGGACTCCGTGTGCTGCCTGTACTCGCATGTGCTCTCCTGCAGCTCCCATTGGCTGTGGTTCCTGGCCAATAGGAGCTGCGTAGCCAGCGCTTTTGGCATGAGCAGCGCACAGAGCCCCCCTGGCCACCTGTCCCCCTAAGAGCTACAGGGACATGCCGGGTAGGGAGCCTGTCAGTCCCGCCAACCCTCCCTCCCCTGGACCAGCAGGGGTCCCGGGTTGCACACTGCCACCCGGCCCTTCTCTCTCCCTCCCAACACCAGCGGGGGTCCTGGCTTGTGTGCTGCCACCCGGTCCCTTCCTCCCTCCCTCCCTCCCTCCCTCCCAGCACCAGTGAGGGTCCCAGGCCATGTGCTGCCACCTGCCTTCCCGTTCCCCCCCCTCCTCCAGCAGCAGCGGAGGTCCCGGGCCACCGCCCTGCAGTGCCCCTAGCCCGCCCTCCAGAGCACCCATGGCCCCCAGCCCAAGTTTTAGTTAGGGGTATATAGTAAAATTCATGGACAGATCACGGGCCATGAATTTTTATTTACTGCCCTTGACCTGTCCATGACTTTTACTAAAAATACCCTTGACTAAAACGTAGCCTTACGGATAATCAAGCACTACAGGCCCAAGTTGCACAGCTGATCTTGGACAACCAGCGGCTGCAAGTGAGGCAGGTCAGCACTGAAAATACTGTGCTGTGAACCCAGCGTGCTTTGCCCTAAACAGGGGGCTCCACCACCCTTGCTCCAGTGGCTTAATGGGAACTGCCAGCAGTTCCAGCGCTTCATGAACCAGCTTCACCTTCTGTTTCTGATGCATCCCCAAATCTATGGCTCTGATCAGGCCAAGGTGGCCCTGGTAATCTGCCTGCTGACGAGATGTTTTAGACTGGCCCTCCCTCTTCCTGGAAGGCCATAGCCCTGTGCTGTCAGACTGGGATGCTTTTTTCCAATCAGTGCCCGCCATCTTCGATCACCTACACCTAGTGCAGACAGCTGAGGTTACCCTGAGGGGACTCCAGCAGGGGCAAGACCCAGTGGCCTCCTGTGCAGCGCACTTCTGTTGCATCAGAATGGATACAGAGTGGAACAAAGGAGCTGTATCAGTTCCAATGGGGCTTATGGGAATAAATAAAAAACGCACTGGCCCCATGTAGAGACACCAAGAGGTTTTTTTGTGTGGACCTCATTATCTGCGAAGGTAATCAGCTGCAAGAACAAAGGGATAAGGCAGTTGGAGGCAACCTCCTTTCTTACCATGAACCATGACCCCAGCTTCTGTGTTGCTCATGCATGCATGCCAATCTGATTTATTGGCAACTCTCACATAAAGAAAAGGAACGGCATCATCAGTGTAACCTGTGCTGCTTCTGTGGTGAACCTGACCATGCCATCTCATTCTACCCAGTATGAACACCGAAGAGCTCAGAAAAACAAGCTGACCCAGGCCTGGTGGAGGGAACTGGCCTGCACCTTGAAAGAAGAGAATATCCTGATACCCTAGTCCTCACTGATATGCACACTAAGCCCCATCCATGGGCTTCTCATTTGCAGGTGTGTATTCAGCTTCACATCCTATGGGATCCCTGACAGATTCCCCTCCAACAGACCCTCATTAATTCAGGAGCAGCGGACAATTTCATGGCTGCAGCTCAGCCCTATAGATTCCCCTGCTACGCAAGGTCATACCCAAACAATTGAAATGGTTGACAGCGCTCCACTATCTTCAGACAGAGTTTTGGAGGAGACTTTCCCTCTGGATGCCAGAGAAATAATACAATTTGGTGTGATTTATTCCCTGCATTTTTTCACCTGATCCTTGGCATGACCTTTCATGACCTCCTCATTCACTGATAAGAACAGAAAGTTATCTTCCCATTGGAATTCTGCTGACAGCATGGCCATGGACTAGCAGACATTGCACCCACACCCCAGAAGGCTCAAATAGGCGTAGTTGTCCACATTGAACACCCACTGGAGGAACTATGGAACTTACCCCTCCTCTCCTCCCCCCAAGTACCATGAATACACTGATGTCTTTTGAGAAGAAGAATGCAGAAAACCGACCCATATACAAGGCAGACTGCGACTGCCCGACAGAATTTCAGCCGGGGCAAAGCTGCTGTTTGGGTGGATATACACGGTGTCATAGCCTAAACTGGCAGCATTGTGAGAATCTCTAAGAGAATCTGGCCTGGGGGTTCATCTGCAAATCATTTTTCATAAAAAATGACAGCCTCCACCTCTGTGTCGATTACCTAGCCATAAATCAGATAATTTGGAACCATTACCTGCTACTCCTGATAGCAGATTTGTTGGACTGCGTGGGAGCTACCTGCATATTCACAAAACTGGATCTCTGGAGAGCTTGCAATCTCATCCGTATCAGAGATAGGAACTGCCTTTTGGATCTGCTACGGCCACTTTGAATATTTAATTATGCCATTCAGACTGACTAATGCCCCAGCAACAATCCAGCACTTCATTAACAATGTGCTATAAGACCTACTGGAACAGTTTGTGGTAGTGTACTTAGATGATATATTAATCTTCTCAGATGATCTAGACAAACATTCAACTCATGTCCCCACTGTCCTGGAGAGACTACAACACCTGTTCTCTACGCTAAACAAGAGACATGCACATTTGATCAGACCTCAACCAAGTTCGTGGGTTTCATCTGGTTGGATTTTTGCAAGGTCCAGGCTGTCCACAACTAGGCAGGCTCCTATAATGTTCATGAACAACAAGGTCTTTTAGGCTTTGTGAACTTCTACTAGAGGTTCATTTCAAATTTTTCAAAATAAACTTCACTGCCCTACTCTGAAAAAATGCCAAGTTCTGTTGGTCACCAGAAGTCCAGCACACATTTGAGCAGTTGAAACTTGCCTTCATCACTACTCCAGTATTGGCCCACTCCAGCATGGCACAAGCTTTCATTGTGAAAGCTGACATCTGTAGAACAGCGATCAGGTAACTGCTCTCCCAAAGGCATAAACTCAAGCAAACACTGCATCCCATTACCTACTACTCAAGGAAGCTTACATTTGCTGATAGAAACTGAGATCTTGGACAAGATGCTCCAGGCAGTTAAGGCTGCCTTCAAAGAGTGGCAACATTACTTGGAAGGGGCCCGTCATCCAGTCCAAGTGTTTTACGGACCACAAGAACCTGTAGTACCTGCGCAGGGCCAAGGCCCTGCACCAACCACAGGTCCAGTGGGCCAGTGAGCATGCATATCCCACAGTTCTTGTCCCTGCTCAATTTTACCTTGACCTACTACCCTGGAACCAGAAATGGCAAGGCTGATGCCTTGTCTCAGAGATACGACTTTGACCTATGAGGCCCAATTTGGAACCAGCCCACATTCTCAAGTCTCATAACTTTCTTAATGCAGCTCACTGCTAGGACCTACTCATACTCATCCATTTTGCTTCTGTCTCTGGAATTCCACTTGATGAGTTAGCCATTGTCAACCGAGAACCTCACAATACCCAGGAGAGGATCATATTTGTGAGGGACAGTATCTGTGTTTTCCCCCAGGACTTGCAAGGGTGGCATTTCTTCAACTATGCCATGACTCCACCTTGGTAGGACACTTAGAGTGATATAAAACTCAATGATCAACATCCCATTTCTTCTGGTGGCCCCAAATGTGCCTCACAATAAAGACCTTTAAGTTTCCTTCCAGGCGTGTGCCCACACCAAGATCCCTAGCCAGAAACCCTGCAATCCCCTCCAACCTCTGGATACCCCATCTTGAGCCTGGGAAGCCATTTCCTTTCACTTTGACATGGAACTATCAGAATCCAGTGGTTTCACGACCATCCTGAGAGTGGTAGATTGCTTTTCTAAGATGGCGCACTTTATTCCCTGCACAGGCTTACCCTTGGTGGAAGAAATCGCCTGGCTCTGGATAAACAGTGTAATCCGTCTTCATGGCCTTCCAGATCATAATCACCTCTCACTGGAGACCACAATTTATTGCCCACTTCTGGCACGAGGCCCTAATTTTTTTAGGAATCCATGTGCACCAGTCCTGTGCATAATATCCCCAGTCAAATGGAAAGAATCAATCAGATCCTTGAACAATAATTAAAATGCTACATGAGCCATCACTAGGATGACTGGTTTTCACTATTATCATATGCAGAGTTCTCAGACAGTAATGCAGACCTTGCATCCACAAGCCACAGCCCCTTCTTTATCAACTCTGGGTACCATCTCTGATTTCACTGACAGCTACCCACATCCTCCTCCAACCCATCTGCCTCAGACCTAGTACATCACATCCAAGAGGAGGTGATGTGGCATCTTGAAAAGGCAAAGGAGAACTACAAAAGGCATATAGACAACAGGCCCTGCCGACTATGTAGCAGAAAAGATATGGCTTTCAAGAGAACACTTCCCCATGGACAGACCCTCCCAGAAACTAAACTATTGGTTCCTTAGCCCATAACGCATTTGGCCAATCAACCTGGTCACCTTCAAGCTTCCTTGATCCCTTGAAGTTCACCTTGTGTTCCACGTCTCACTTCTAAGAGAATACATTTTCTCAGAGCTCACTATCACCACCCTACCAGTACAAGTACAGGGTCAGGAAGAATATATTGTTCATGAAGTCCTCGACTCCTCAGATGAAATGGGGAAAATCATGGTACCTGATGGATTGGGAAGGTTATGGCCCAGAGGCTCACACTTGGGAGCCTGCGGAAAATGTTCATGCTTTCACCCTGATTTGGGTCTTCCCTAGGAGCCACCCTGAGAAACCTTAGGCCCACATCTCCTGGAGAGCACCCCTAGGGTTGGGGTTGATATCAGAACCCACGGGTCTTGAAACTGGTTACCAGGGTTTATAGGAACAGCCAAGCTCCAGTCCTCCACCTGGCAGCCTGCTGATGCTGATTATATAGGACCCACGAAACCCTGCCCGAGGTTAAACCTCCTCCCATGCAGTGCTATTGGTTGAGTCTCAGAGCACCTGACTGGCCCTACTTATGGCAGCAGCAAAAACAGGAAGCTGTCTGAACAACTGGGCTCCATGCTGTTCTGGACTATGTGTGACTTGTGCTTCCTGCTCCTGTTCCCCTAGCTTGAATTCCTGACATCCTGACCCGGCATGACTCTTGGCATCCAACTTGTGGTTCTGATCTCCAATTTGTCTCTTGCTTCTGACTTCCCCGTATCCTGACCCAGTTGACTCCTGACGCTTGTCTTGTGATTGTGGACTCTGGCTTTGACTACTAGGTCTGGCTGCCCATGACCTGGCCATGACAGTATGCCATCCTCCAGCAGATGGTTATTTGGTTTTCACTCAGCTGTTGACTATCAGATTCTTAAGAGCCTAATTAGAACCTTTCCACCAATAAGGAACCCTCCCCGTCATTGAGACTTGAATCTGTCAGCTCTTACTAAGCCTCCATTCGAGCCATTAGCTTCATGTTCCATGTCTCACCTATCTATGAAAGTTGCATTCCTTGGGACCACCACCTCCACCAGAAGGGTAGGTGAGGTGGGAGCCCTAGTGGCAGATCCGCCATACACTGTATACCATAAGCAAAATGTTTATTTATGGCTACATCCTAAATTCATTCCCAAGTTGGTTGGGTTATGTGAAACTCCAAAATCAATCTACTTAACTTCATTTTTTCTAAAACCACGTACATCGTGAAGAGAGGTGGTGTCATTCCCTTGATGTACAATATGCTCTTGCCTTTTGTCTACAAAGGACACAAGTGATTTAGAAAATCTCCCAGACTCTTTATTGGTGTAGCAGAAAGAGTCTGAGATCAAGATATCTCCTCTCAGAGGATCTGTAAGTAAGTGGCTCTTAATTGATAGAGTAAGAATCAATCCGTCTCACATTCCTCCCCGATAGAGAGTGAGAATTCTACCAAGAGTACAAGTGATGTCTGTAGCATCGCTTCAGGAAGTGCCTCTGGTTGACATTTGTAAAGCAGCGATGTGGACTTCCAACCATATGTTCATGAGACATTATGCTATAGTACAGGACTCCGCCCCTGACATCCTTTGGGACAGCTTCAAATGGTCTGCCACCTGCCTTCTTGAGTACTGCTTGTTAGTTACCCATAATGGAGCACACCAGGACCAGCACTTGAAGAAGAAGAGGGTTGTTTCTAACCTTATAGTAACTGGAGGTTCTTTGAGATGTGTGGTCTGTATACCACTACCCACCCTTCTTTCCCTACGTTTAGGACGTTACTTGGATTTGCAGTAGAGAAGAAACTGGAGATGCAGTCGGCCTACCTCTCCATTTATGTCCTCAGTAGGATGCACCAGGAGACCACGGGCATATGCACGGGCCAGCGGGCACTGTGTTCAGAATTCTCCAACTCTGGGCGCATGGAGAGCATGCATATCCCACAGTGGACACAGATAGGGACCACACATCTCAAAGAATCTCCAGTTACTATAAGATACGTAACCTCCCCTTCCTCCACTCCAGCCATGCAGTGCTCCGTGCACGCACCAGTAAATTTGACCACTCAGTTGAGAGCTGCACTGCAAACTGTCAACAGAGCGCTTCTTTTGGAAGCCTCCTTGCCTCTTTCCATCAGGCAAGATCAGACATTACCACCACTAAGTGTGTGCTGGATATTGTCACCTGTGGACATACCATCCAGTTTCTTTCCCTTTACACCACCACCCCCCTTCCTTATCTATCTTCAGGGACCTTTCTCTTGAGAGCCTTTTACAAACAGAAATGGCCTCGTTGCCCTGTCTAGATGCCATAGGAGAGGTGTCTTAGGAGTACTGGGAAAGAGGCTTCTACTCCTGGTATTTCCTCATTCGAGAGAAAAAAGGGTCCTTCGTCTTGTTCTAGACCTGAGGAGGCTCAACACATATGTTTGATGCCTCAGATTCAGGATTGTAACAGGTTTCAGAGTAACAGCCGTGTTAGTCTGTATTCGCAAAAAGAAAAGGAGTACTTGTGGCACCTTAGAGACTAACCAATTTATTTGAGCATAAGCTTTCATGGGCTCACGAAAGCTTATGCTCAAATAAATTGGTTAGTCTCTAAGGTGCCACAAGTACTCCTTTTCTTTTTGAGGATTGTAACACTTGCTTCCGTCATTTTATCGCACCAAGATCAAGACTGGTTCATGGCTTTTAACTTGCAGGACATGAATTTGCATATTGCCCAAAGGAAGTACCTCAGATTAACATTAGGATTCAATCGTTACCAAAACAAGGTGCTACCCTTCATACTCTCCACTGCTCCAAGAGTATTCACCGAGTGCCTGACAGTGGTAGTGGCACATCTAAGGAAACATCTACCTGTACCTGGACAACTGGCTGATCAAGGACAAGCCTCATGACGTGACCAAGATAATCGTAGCTTGAATCCTCACCTTGTTGTCTCAGTTAGGGCTAATGGTGAACTACAAAAAGTCCTCTCTCACTCTATCCCAGATGATAGGCTTCATAGGAGACCCTATCTGACTCTGTCAGCACGATCATATCTGCCAGAGGACGGATTCTGTTCCCTTTGATCAATCATACATGAAATAAGGTCAAGACCATCTACGATGGTTCGTGCTTGCATGGGATTACTAGGTCATATGTTGTGTACATACATGATGTGCTTGCCATACTTTGCTTGAGGTCACCACAACACCATCAAAGAACAGTGTATTCCCCAGACAAAAACAATATGAACAGATTGGCCACTGTAACACTTCAAATCCTGTGAGAACTCACCTGATGACCCCCTTGAATGTGAGATAAGGGTATGTTTCTCAACTCCTTCCTGTGCAAACTATACTTAATATGGATGCAAAAGTGAGAGGTTGGAGGCCCACCTGAATCACCTCAATTGCAAGAAATTGCATGTGAACGTCCTAGGGCTGAGAGCCATCAGATTGGCCTGTATAGCATGCTTGTCAGTTCGACAGAATTCTGTAGAGCAAATCCTGATGGACAGTACATCTGTGATGCGCAGTGTCAACAAACAAGGAGGCCCTTGGTAGATCTCACTTTACCTGGAAGCCATCGAGTTCTGGGAATGGTGTCACCAACACAGAGTAAACCCCCCGAGCTCCCACTGGCCCTGCACTTTCCAGGGGTCAGCAATTACCTTGAAGACTTCTTAAGCAGAGACGTGATAACCAACCAGCAGTAGTCACTGGAAATTCATCCTAGACATGATATTCCAGCCAGGGGGGGTTCTGACCAAAGACCAGTTTGCCGCCGCAGATAATGTCAAATGCAACACCTTCTACTATAGAGGTAGTGTGAGCCTGGGATCTCTGCCAGATGTCTTTCTACTCTGCTGGTGTCAAGCTCTCCTTTGCACCTTATCACTAACCCCCCTGATTACCATAATAATATCAAAGATCAGATGGGACAAGGCCACCACTATCAGGATCTCCTCATACTGGCCAAGACCGTTTTGGCTGCCAGACCTACTCCATATGTCCAGTCAATCTCCCATTCATTTTTCCTCTTTGTGTGAACACAATATCTCAGAACATCCAGACCTGCAGTCAATACACCTGACTGCCTGGGTGCTGGCCGGATGAGCACTACTGATAGAGAATGCTCCAGGCAGTTCTTATCCACATCAGGAAAGTTTCCACTAGAAGTATCTGCTCTGCAAATGGAAGAGGTTTCCATATGGGCAGCCCAAAACAACCTGAGTTGGTTGAAGCCCAGATTCCAAAGATCCTAGACTACATGCTGCTCTTGAAACAATCAGGACTTGCATTAAGCTCTCTGAGTCCACTTAGCAATATCAGCATATCATACACCAGTTCAGTTGCATTCACTTTTCTTACACTCTGCAGTGTCAAGATTCATCAAGGACCTTTTTCATGCCTACCCTCCATTTAGAGACCAGACTGCTTCCTGGGACCTCAGTGTGATTCTCCTGTATCTCCTGGTGACTCCCTTCAAGCCTCTATCTTTCAAAACATTCTACTTCGTTGCTGTTACATTGGCACAAAGTCTGTGAGATCCAAATCCTTATAGCTGGACCATCTGTATTTTACAGGGACAATATAGTAATGAGACAACACCCTAAATTAATTCCCAAGGTAATCTCAAAATACCAACTGAATCAGTTACTTACCTTACTGGTCTTCTTTCCAAAACCTCTCTTCTGCAGGAGAAAAAAAACATCACACCTTGGATGTCTCCAGAGCTTCTACTTTACTACCTAGACAGGACTAAACCCTTCTGGCTCTCACTGTCTCTTTGTGGCTGATTCGGGTGTATAGAAAGGCCTGGTGATCTCTTCACAGAAACTTTCCAAATGAAATACAGTGCATTTCCATCTGTTACTAGATGCCCTCCTTCCCCCCAAACATTAGGACACAACTCCACTGAAGTACAGGAGACATCATCATTGGCCTGCTTCAGAAATGCACCAGTCTTATAGATTTGCAAGTAACCCACTGACCTTTGTTAAACGGTATGCATTTGACATGGCAGCCATGGCAGATACCGAGTTCAGAAGAGTGATACTACAGTCTCTGTTTCATCTGTGGAGACTCCTCAATCCCACTATCTCAGGAGAATATTGCTTACTAGTCACCTACAGTGGGGTCCATACTGACATTTACTCAAAGAATAACAAACTATTACTTACCCTACTGTAGCTGGTTCTTCGAGATGTTGTAGTCAATGTGGCTGCTACAACCCACCCTCCATCCCCACTTCAGGAGTTCTTGGCAAACACAGGCTTTGAAATGCAAGGGAACTGAGGGAGGGTTGGCGGTCACCCCATCCTGTGCGCCTTCATGTGGGAACACGTGCAGTTCTGATAAACACTGCTAGCTAAAAGAATTGGGTTTTGCATGCATAGGGCTCATGCGCACCTACACTGGGATCCTCACTGATTACAACATCTTGAAAAAACACAGTTCCTGTAGGATAAATAACTGTTCTTTCATTTCAGAGTAGCAGCATCCGATGAAGTGAGCTGTAGCTCACGAAAGCTTATGCTCAAATAAATTTGTTAGTCTCTAAGGTGCCACAAGTACTCCTTTTCTTTTTGTTCTTTCATGGACCTTGTCCCCCAAACACACAGATATCATCGTCATTTTGGATCTTTGTATTACTAGTGTATCACGGATCTGCTATTTATTAATATGAACTTGATCTTGAACTACATATGTTCAGATTTATGACCCACATATCAAACCATTATTACTTATGGCTTATTGGTCTGTTTGAAATGGCAAGTGTAATCTTGGAGTATATCTGTAGAAGAAACAAGGGATGAGAATTCCATTTTATGGCCTAATAAATATCTATTTTTAAGCCCTCTGGTTCCTATGTATGACAATAGGCCCACTTTTTATTTTGACTCATCTTTTTTTAAAAAAATCTTGTTTAACTTTTACAAATGAATTTTGCAAAAAGTTAACTCCTCAACATTTCACACTGTTAATGGAACCAAGATGTCAGAAAATATTACAACATAGATTGTATATTAAAAAGTTATGCTATGTGTATAAAAATTTAGTAACAGAATTCCAAAAAATCCTTAAATTCTTAAATTATTATGACTATTTTATTACAGGGGATGGAGTGCTAGATCTCTCTACAAAGAAAAGCGCACGGCTGGAAGAGTCAACATATGATCCATCATCATCTGAAAATTCAGTGTCTGGGTAAGCAGCATTTAATATTTTTTTAATATTTGTAAAAGGAATAACTGAAAAAAATCTCTTCTATCAAGGCAGATTATTTTTTATAACATATTTGTACAGTATATACTGACACACAGATTCAGTTTATATTTTGCTTTCCTCAAGAGTTTCACTCATAAGTGTGTGTCTATGTATATATCATTTGTTTCATTGTCTTTTTCTTTTCTTTCTGTTAAAGAAAAGTTATCAGAACAATCACCAAACTTTAGTTCATGTTACTAAAAATGAACTGAAAACTTAATTACATAATACAAAAGAGTAGGACAGTAGAAGAAAACATAAATTATTATTCAAGGTTTTATTTAGGAAACTTCCATTTTGCACAAAAATATAACATCCAGATTATATTTTAAAAATATCCTTCAGCTAACATGAACAAGTTAAACAGCTATTATCCTCAATATTTCTCAATGAGAGAGAGAGAGAGAGAGTTCCTAATTGTTATACTTACATCATGGTTTTGCCTATGGTGTGTGGTGGCAAACTGCTAAATATGTCCATTCAGCATTAAAAACTAAAAATGTTGTTTCATGTGCTGAAAGCTACCATTACATTAACTGAAACAAAAATAGTGAAATACATTGTTCTGTTGGATTTTGTTATAATTTTGGCATCTTCCCATCCACTAGCCATAGCAGGACCCTTTTTGTCACCTGTACATCTTACAAAATAATTTGTTCCAAATAATACATTTAGCTTTATTTGTTGAATTGTGTAAAAATTGTGTTCTGTTAATCTATTAATATGAACAAGTTTTAAAATTATTTATGATTTTATAATTAGAAAATATAAATAGTGATTAGAATTTTAAAAACTGAGTTGTAAATTGACAAAATGGGACTTACTTGTTAATACAGCACTTTATCTTATGAATGTAGAAAAATTAGTCCTGTGGAAATCTGGGGGTTTTGTGTTTGGTAATGTACCTATCACTGCAAATTTTCTATAAGGGGGTTGACTCTTTTATTACTTGTTTAGCGGTAACGTCACGTTTCTACTAACAAAATCTCATTTAGGATTTGGGTACTTAATGGAATGTTAATTGCATAACTAAAATTATAAGTGTTGCTCTGCAAGCATGTATCAAAGGGAAAATAGCAAACACATGAGAATATTATCAAATACTGAACTAGGATTTAAAGTTCTTGGAAGGGCTGCTGTAGAAGCCACCGTATGATTTTGACACATTGTAGCATTTTACTATGATAATCAGTAACTACTACATCTCAAAGACTTAAAAGTATCAGAAGCAGTGATGTTACCTAAGCAAGGAGTATAATAAAGGAGTGGACCCTTCCCTTCCATAGCTGTGTGAGAGTCTCTCATACATCAGTTTACCATCGTTTCATTCCATCCATCCAGGAGACTACACAGACACAGAGAGGACTATGTGGAAAGAAGTGCTGAGTTTGCAGATGGTTTGCTCTCAAAAGCTTTGAAAGACATTCAGTCTGGAGCACTGGACATAAATAAAGCAGGCATACTTTATGGCATACCTCAAAAAACTTTACTTCTCCACTTAGAAGCCTTACCAGCAGGAAAGCCTGCACTTTTTAAAAACAAAACTCGAGATTTCAATGATAGTTATTCATTTAAAGACAGAAAAGAAACTTGTGCAGTGCTGCAAAAAGTAGCCTTGTGGGCAAGAGCTCAAGCAGAGCGCACAGAAAAAAGTAAACTCAGTCTACTTGAAACCTCAGAATTAAAATTCCCAACAGCTTCCAGTTACCTCCACCAGTTAACTCTACAGAGAATGGTCACTCAGTTCAAAGAAAAAAGTGAAAATCTACAATATGAAACTTCAAATCCTACTGTACAGTTAAAAATTCCTCAGCTAAGAATAAGTTCTGTGTCCAAACCACAATCTGATAATGCTGGTCTTCTGGATGTCATGTACCATGTTTCCAAAACCTCCTCAGTCTTAGACGGATCAGCTCTTCAAAAACTGAAAAATATACTCCCTAAACAGAACAAAATTGAATGTTCTGGACCTGTAACTCACTCAAGTGTTGACTCCTACTTTCTGCATGGGGACCTCTCTTCTTTATGTCTTAATGTTAAGAATGGAACAGTTGATGGAACATCTGAAAATACAGAAGATGGTTTGGATCGCAAAGACAATAAACAACCAAGGAAAAAACGAGGCCGTTATAGGCAATACGATCATGAAATAATGGAAGAAGCTATTGCTATGGTAATGAGTGGGAAAATGAGTGTTTCCAAAGCACAAGGAATTTATGGGGTACCTCACAGCACTTTAGAATACAAAGTTAAAGAAAGATCTGGAACACTGAAGACTCCACCGAAGAAGAAACTTCGATTACCAGACACTGGGTTATTTAATATGACAGATTCAGGGACTGGCAGCTGCAAAAACAGCAGCAAGCCTGTGTAGATTAATTGTTAGCAAATTGTTTGGTGTGTGTGTGTGTGTGTGTGTATGTCTGTCTGTATACACACACACACGAGAAGTACATATGCTCACACTGACAGAAGACATGAAATTATACAGTTCAAAAACCACATACATGCCTTTTGAAAAGTAGTTTTATTCAGGGTTTTCACTGTGGACGGAATTATAGAGTTCTCCCTTAATTCTGATAGTGTGTATTTAATAAAATCCTTGTATAAATAGGTGAAAAAGATTCAGGTTTTCTTTAGTAGTCAATAGCATAAAATGTTTGGGGAAAACAAGTATTTGTCATGTGAAGCATTATTTTTAGTTGGTAAAGAACCACATTAGCCATTGAATAAACCATCTTATTATGGAAATACATGACCCATGGTTTGTAAACTTTTATACTTCACAAAATACTTGCAATAGGTTGTAAGTAGTTCAGAATACACAAATCAAGGGATTATTTTTCTTTTACAAAGTTAGTTCCTTACCAAGGAAATGGATATGTGAAGTATTAGTAGGAGGTAGTACATTCTGTGGAAGAAAATAAAAACATCATAACTAGATCTCCAATACAACTAGAAAAAACCAAAACATTTCATTAATAAAAATGTGTGATAGCAGACATAAAACTGCATTTTTATCATTTTAAGAAGAATTTTGTTGTTCATTTAGCAAGAAATTGGTGTTTACAAAATATACATTTATGAAAACTGACAAATTACTGTAGCTATAGAATTATTAAATATGAAAGAAGATGGAATACTAAGTATAAAATAAACTTAATTATTAACCTAATTTTCCTTTTTAGTTTGGAGAATAAGATAACTTCTAAAGTTTAAGAAGAAAGTTGGAATGCAACTTAGAGCATGTTCATAATGTGCACAGAATGAGCTTGAGAATGGATATTAAATGTGCTGGTTAGTTAATGTTATGACTACTTTAAATTCATTTAAGGATTGTCACACTCCTTATATTGAAAAACAAAAAACTCACTGTAACTGTAATGTATTTGCTGCTGTGACATTTCAAACCTTTTCAGTTTATCAAAATGAATATCAAGTTTTCATTTTGGTGGGCCGATACACTATTGTTTTGCTAATAACCAAATTTACAGTTCAGGGTCTTGACAGATTCACAAATATTAAACAGTGAAGCTGTTTTGAACTTTCAGTAGTATAAATTCATTATAAATTTGGTAGAAGCTAGGCAGTTCATTTAAAATATGTGACTTAATAGAATCTAAGAGAGACTAGCTGTCTTCAGATTGCAGTTTTTAAATTAATTTCCAAGTATTTACATTGGATTTTAAATAATATGTAATTTTGGTGGTGTAATGTCATAAAGCATGTGTCTACATAAGAATGAGTACTTGCTTTATACATTCAAAATTAAACATCTGTGCCCTTTTTCCAATTAAAATTTAGGTTTAGATTGCTTTTTCTAAACCAAATCAAACATATCCAGAAACACTTACCCTTTTTTCTACTTTTTGTAAATTTTCTCACACACATACATTGTCAGACATGTTTTTTGCTTAAATTTGCCTTTGTATAGGCTGAGTATCCTATGTGAATGTAAGAATACATTACACGTGTAGGGCCACATCATGTAATTGACTTTCAAAAGAAACTTGAACTCAGTGGGGAGTTTCCCTCAAAAATTTATGGTAAAATCTAGCTCTTGGCTATTAACCTAATTACAGGTAATTTCTTATTTTTTAAAATAAATTAATCCATAAGAAGTTAAGTGAAACTGCACAACCACCAACATATCAATCTTTTGGTCTCTTAGATCTATAGTGTACCCTCTTCAACTATTAAGGTTTACTTGCATATTAGAAAAGAAATCCTTCTGTAAAAATAATTGTATCTAATAACAAGTAGGATACATATAAGCAGATGTCAGGGTCATCGTTGATTTTTAAAGAATTAAGCCATATTTTGTGAGGGCCAGAAAGATGAATTTGTTGATGTATACTCCCCAGTGGAAAACAAAATTAATAGTACCTAAAGGTTTCAAAATCTCTCTTTATACAGAATTTTACTTGCAGAAGTTTTGGGGGCTTCAATACATTGCCTAATATTTGTACCACACTAAAAAATTTTTATTCCTCAGACAATATTATAAATTGAGTCAGAAGTTTATATTGAAGGCAAGTTACAGTACACTTTTTATATCATTTAAAAGATGACCTGACCAAAAATTGACAGGATTCATAAAATCAGGGATCATTTTACTATTCACTTAACAGTGATCAGTAGTTTTATATGTAATATTATAATTAATTTTCAGCATTTTAGTACTTGTATTTATTTATTTTTTTGGTCAGAAATAGTATATTAAAATATTTTTTGATAGTTTATAGATGATGCTCGACCTGTAAGTGTTTAAAAAGAAACAGAATTATTTGTTTCTAATTATTAGATTAACTTTTGATTACACAACTAAGGAAAGGCAGGGAAATGTGTAGGTTCCCCTTCCCTAACTCCAGTGTATTCCATTTAAATGTCATTTAAGTTGTACCTTTGAACTGTTTTATAAATTCAGTTACCAGTCACTACTTCGTAATTGACAATTTCTGAAAATTCATGTTTCAGCAGACTTTTAAATGAAGGTGAAAGCAAGCCCTACATGCTTTCTACTTATTTGAATGTTTCTCAAGTATTTTATATTAAAAAACAGTGCCTCTGTTTTTAGAACTACTGCTCAGTAAAGTTGTTTAAACCATTTCTGGTAGCTAATGACAATTTTATATTAAATTGTATATTAACTTTAGTGAGACTGATTTTTTTTTTTAGTTGTTTACAGTACAAATACTTGTATTTGTTTTTTAATTGCAGTATTTCCATTGTCGCAGTAATTTAGTAAAACTCTGTGGCTGCCTTGATTTTTTGACAGATTTTGTTAATAACTGATTTTTAGGCAATTAGTTATATTTATGCATAAATCAATTGCACTATAATTCATGAATTATTTATTACAATATTTTCTAATGAATTCCATGTATTTGTCTTGTGTTGTAAATGTACTGTAATTCTGTTTCCTCTTTGTGTTGTTATATACCTAAATCTGATTGTATGAATTTAATTGTTTAGTTAACGTGTTTCTACGTTGTAATTTGTAGTAAAGCACTTCAATGCTTTTGCACATAAATTTACAACAACACTGATGTGTGATTGATTTTGCTCATTCAGTAAAACAAAACAAAAAAAGACCATATACTGGCTCATTTGACTTACTCCTTAGGCACAAATTTACTATTAGTCTAATAAGTTCATGATAGAACTTGCTTTTGACAGTTATTGCTACAATGAACATATTTATAAAGCAAAAATAATTGTCACAAGGAAGACTGACTCTCAAAATATGATGGTCTGCTAATAAATTAGGCACACTTTAGAAAATTAAAATGTCCTAAAGTATAGGAGTCGCACAAAATTGTTTTATCAGTTTTCAACTGCAAACCGATCTGTATAAATTGAATGCTTATTTTACTAATAATCTGTTCAGAAAGCTTTATTCATTTAATTTGTTAAACTTTCTTCAGCCAATATATTTATTTATTAAATATATGCATTGGGGCATAGAAAAAGGGAGAACATTTATACAAATAATTTATATGGCCAGTAATTTTTTTTGTTCTCCCGTTGACTACTTGAAAACATTTTTGTTCCTCGCAAGTCCAGTTTCCTTTCTGCTCATTTCTTCATAGAAGCTGTAATCATGTTATAAAGCATCTCTGGAGGAAAAAGCTGAGGCTGGAACTCCGAGGGAGAAAATCTTGGTTAGAATCATAGAATATCAGGGTTGGAAGGGAGCCCAGGAGGTCATCTAGTCCAACCCCCTGCTCAAAGCAGGACCAATCCCCAATTTTTGCCCCAGATCCCTAAATGGACCCCTCAAGGATTGAATTCACAACCCTGGGGTTTAGCAGGCCAATGCTCAAACCACTGAGCTATCCCTCTCCCCAGTTCCTCTTCGATAGTTTCCTTGGGTTGGAAGAGAAAACAGATCTTGATATTTTATATGTTAATTCTATACAAAATAGGCCATCACACCTGTCCTCAAATTTGGTGAGTCACGATGTGATGACCCTATGCCTTTGTGCCAACTTTGACCCCCACAGATAATCGCCAGTTTTCCAATTGCTGCCCCTGGCACTGAGCAGGGGATCTCAGTAGAAAGGATAATACAGTCCCAGGTTCTATTATAATTTACACCGAATCTGTGAATTGCTTCACTTTGGCGGACAAGATGTGTTGATCCTCTTGCTCCTAACCCAACCCGTTTCTGTCCCCTCCCTCTGCATGAACCCTGTACCCACAGAACCTCTACCATGGAATTCATAAAAAGATGAAGAGTTCTGTGAAGACAGGAATTGTAGCTACCGCTGCGCACAGGAAGGGGAAAGATTCATGTATGGCTCTACAGGGCTAGTAACCTGGACCTCTGTGTTTGACACTGCCACTTTTTGCCATGGGAATTACTGTGATACTATAAATTCTGTATAATGACGACACAACAGGATGAAAGAGAAAAAGAGGGGAAAGCATTTGCTGAAGCACAACTCTTTAATATTTAACGAAAGTGGTTGGAAAGCTATTAAAAACATGAAAGTTGAATGAATTCGTTTACAGATACACAAAATCCCTCTGTAGAAATGTTCGTATCTCTTTAAAGTAAATGCTTTGTTTTAAACAGATTTTTAGGCCTATGACCTGAGCAGCAGCCAAGCTGTGCTCAACATACTTTAGTGCAGGGTGGTGCAAAAGTAACTTTTAACATTTTGCATTCCCCTGAACCTGGGATCACGTAGTCCATGGCATAAGTTAGAGCAGCATGAGCTGCATATGATTTTATAGGGCTGTTCTGGCAACTAAGGATCACTGGAGTATAGGGATGTCATACCCACTCTACTGATAGCCAGGAAAGGGGTGGTGTACAAGCAATAGTAGTGACTGTGCACACCTGAGAATTACTGTACACAGTGGGAAAACCTTCAGTGGCAAGCTCAAGGCAGCTTTGAGCTGGAAGACCTGGCCCATAACTTTGAGAGACCTTTAGGAACACTGAAGTTTCTTACACTAATGAGCATATATTTTCTTTAGATGGATGTTCTAGTATTCTTGATTCGTCAAATGTTTAAAAAAGTAATCTTATAAAGAACACTAATAGTCCATAATTGATAACGCATTTATATGCGTGGAGAGCATATAAAGACAGATTCCTGTCTGGAGGGTTCAGTTTATGTAGGTATTTTTTACCACACCAATTACGGTGAATTAAGTGCTTATCAAAGTTGTAATTTGATAGGTGTTTCTTTAAACTACAGCATATAATATTACTGAACAAACTATTAAATAACATGTTAAAGGCCTATTACTATGTTCAAGAATTTTTATTTCTATTTTTAAATTACAAAATGTGTTCCTAAATTTAAATAAAATAGAAAATACCTTTTCTTTATCTATCCAGTGTGATTACAGAAGTCAATTTTTAATCTCATTTTTCTATTTCGCTTTCAGTCTTGGCTTTTGTATTTTTGTTTGATTTTTGTTTTTTGTTGTTTTTTTGGTTGATTGGTTTGTTTTTGGTATTTCAATAAATCTGATAAGTTGTTCTACATTTTATTATTGCTATAATTGGAGTTCCACATAAAATAAGGTTAGCTGATTGGGTCCTAAACTCACTCATGGTGGTAATATCATTACAGGCTCCACAATGCAGTAGAGTTTCATTTTAGATGACAGATGCAAATAATTTTGTCTTTTCATGTCATTTAATTGAATTTTAATTACAAGTTCAGCTAATAACATCAGGATTCAGTTAGGATTTTAAGAGATAGTATGATCAACCTGATGGTTCACTTTGAACACCTTCAAACTTTATATAAAATGTTTCAGGAGAGGAAGAAAATCACCAGGAATTATTAAGCATAGTTGATTGCTTTTATAGCATACAACTTAAAGCTTACCTAGGGCAATAATTTATACATACAAAACTATGCATATACAAATCTTTGTAAGAACAATGAAGTAATTTATGGCTTTTTATCATTCAGACAGGATACTAGTTTGTTTACATTTGTTGAGTAATGAATTAATAATTTATATACATAGTATATTAAAATGTAAAATGTAAAACCAGTCAAAATGAAATTTTGCCAAAATGGAGATTTAAATGTTGAAAATGATTGGCAAGAGGAATAGGGTGAATAGTTAGTGTCATGTTCAGAGTTTGGTGATATGTTTAAAAAATACATACTTTTCTGAAACAGAATACTTTTAATATTATTTGCTGCTCTTGCTATTGGTACCAGTAAAAGTTCTGAATTATAGAGGATAACTATTTTATTTTAGTTACTATTCAACAGTGGTTTTTGTGTTTAGTTGAAGAAAGGTCTATTATTTCTACAATGGAACATTTTCAGCTTTTCAATTTAAATGATTGATTAGGTAAGTAGTAATTTTAGTTTTAATAAATTTGTGTTGAGAAATCAAGTAGTTAAGAAGATAGTATTTCATAACTGATTTTGTTTTGGTTGAGTATCTGAGAACAGCTATTTTGAAGTCTTATTTAGATATAGACACTTAAGTTAACCTGATATTTAAAGGGATTCAATCTCATTTGGTTTGCAAGTTACTTACTTCAGGGGTTCCTTTTTGTTGTCTTCTAGGTACAAAGTAAGTGTGTGTGTGTGTGTGTGTGTGTGTGTGTGTGTGTTTTGAGAGAGATGCAATGGAAGTCTGTGGCAGATTTATGCTACTGGGGTAAAAAAGGGAATCTATATCTTAAAAGAACATTAACATCAGTGATGGCTTCTAAAGTTATTTCTATGGCCTACTAAGGTTGAATGTCCTTTTAAACAAATTTTTCAAGTTCATATTGAACATCTTATGGGCTGTGCTGCATAACACATACAGTAAGGAAGGGATGGTCTTGTGGTTAAAACACATAATCTGGAGTCAGAGGAGAGGGGTTCTCTCCCTGTCTCTGCCACAAGCATCCACTGTGACACTGGACATTGGACAAATCATTTTACCCCTCTCCATTTACACCTGTAAAATAAGGATAATACTTACCTCACATGTTTGTTGTGAGGGTTAATTCATTAATGTTTGCAAGGAAATTTGAAATACTGGATGAAAGGTGCCATGAAGTAAATAGTAGTATAATTATTGTATTTGAGAAATGCTGGATTTCAAACAATTTTTCCTTTGTCGAGTAAAATGTTTTTTTCACTGAATATTTTCCTACTTAACATGCTAGAAATATTGTACTATATATAACATACATATCAGCTGTAGTGAAATAGTTCTATTAGAAATTTGCAAATACGATAAATGAACTATGTAAAGGAAATGGAAATAATTTTTCCATGCCTTTTCAGGATTTCAGTCTTCTGTTTAACAGTTAAAACTGTAACATACATCATATTTTACTGTAATTTATTTTTTGTTTTGATTTGTTTTTGTTTTCAGTTCAACAGTTGGTGAAAAATCAGAGGAAGCAACTAAATTGGAAAAAGGAAAATCGGCACTAAACAAGGTTTTGGAATCTGTGTGCTCTTACCACTGGCAGCAGATTTTGGCTATTTTGAAATTTTTAATCCAAGACAAAAATGTTCCTTCACTTTGCAGTTGCCTGCAACCTCATATTATCCATTCAGAAATTCAGAACTCCCTCATTGAAGATGATATCCATGTTCCATTTTGTAGTTCTGATGGACATATGGTGACAAAAAGGTGCTGTTTACAAAATCAAAATCCAAACACTTGTTTACCATCTCTGTGTGTTTGTATTAAAGATTTGCACTGTTTGCCATGTCAGACTGTAGCTACTGGATGTATTAAGACAGTAGTGAATAAAAGGATTGCTCACAGTTGTAATCCTCATAGGTGCTGTACAGGACAACTACAAAACTATAACAAGTACTCTGTGACGGCAGCAACTTGTACATCCTTTTCTTCAACCGAAGACTATGATTTGTCAAACAGCATTAAAAGTTCTAGTAGATCTCGCAGCCCATCACCCCCTCCATTGTCACCTGTACAAAGTAATGAAACTGAAACATTGGAAGGATCACCTATAGATTTTCCAGCTTTAGACAACAAATTTGAAATAACCATTAATCAACCTCCATCTCTCTTGCCAGCAGAAGGAAGCAATGGAGAGTATGAAGATGAAGGTAAACTATGCAAAGGAAAAGGGTTTGGTTACTCAAATGAAACGCGGCTGTCAACAGATCAAGAAAGCAGCAAATGTGTTATAAATTCTGAAAAGTTTGAAAACGGTGAACATTCTGCCATTTTTCAAGATTTAATGGATCGTATTAATGAAAAATTAAAATCAATAGAAACTACAGATATAACAACCAATCTTGTAAAATTGTCTGACAGTGACAGGGCACCAGAAAATGATAATGTAAAACTGGGGGACTTCATAACATCTCTATTGCACGATGCTAAAGCAAGTGATTACAGTTTTATGGAGTTACTGAGCCAACATGATAAACAAGTGGAAAATAAAATTATCCAAACCAGATTTCGCAAACGTCAGGAAACTTTATTCGCAATGTATAATTCTCCTGATTCACCACTGATTAGGCGACAGTCTTTGCAAATCAAGAGGGAACTTGCAAGTCTTGATGAAACTTTTATAAGGAAAAAGTCAACTTTAGAGAGAAATGTAAAGAAGTCTACAAAAAAATATGGTAAAATGTCAGCAAACAAAGGAGACAGTTACAACATGTTCGAAGACAAAGCTTTACAAAATCCTGACAATCTAGGTATGAGATGTCAAACTAAATCCATGTCTTTGCCAGTGTGTCAAGCAGAATCAATGGCACTACCTCTGAATAATTTTGAAACTAACTCTGGTTTTGTAGCATTTTCAGAAAACAACGTTACTATAGTAGACCAGACTAACTTTGCAAAAACACAAGGAGATTATGCAATTGAAAAAGAGCGTGATCAGAGTCCTTTGAAGGGGGAATATAATGGGATCTTGGGCAGAACTAAACGTAACATTGTGCCTCCTGGATGGTACTCTGTATATGTAACAAATGACTTTTTATGTAGAAAATCCTCCAAAACAAAAAAATCTCCTGAAAATTTGGAGAGAGATAATATCGTTAAAGACCTTCAAGCTGAAAGATCTATTGATGTAAATAAGATTGTAAGGAACACAAATCTACAAGTTGTTGTGGAGCGCTTGGAAGATACAATAAACATAGCCAAAAAGACTAAAAGTCCATTGTTGGATAGTTATAAAATATCCAGTACATTTGAGTGTGATATGAACGAAACTGCTAGGAGAGGCCTACATTTTAACATGGGTGAAAAAGGATATGCAGGACAGAGTTTCCTCCCCCAGTCTCACTTGTCATGCAGCAATACATGCAAAACAGAGTGTGTGCCAACAAGAAAATACAAAGAAGTTCTAGATCAAGGACTTGGTAACAACCTTTTGAAATCTTCATCATCTGATTCAGGCAGATTGACTTTCAGTAATGGGGATGTACAAACAAGATCTGAAGTTGGGGAGAGTGCATCTCTCCTAGGTTACTCTAGCCCAATAAAACTTATGTTTGTCTCAGAGGTTAATAGTAGTGAAGGAGTGAAATATACTTTAACTGCTGCCAGTGCATCTTCTACAGCAAACACCAATCTTTGTTTATTTCAGAAGCATCCAGACACAATATCAGGAAAAAAATCTAAAACAAGTGATCTTGTTCATGAAATCTGCATTGGAGACTCTGGATATAACGGTAATGAAAGTGACAGTAAAGAGAAATCAAATTTTGTTAATGCTGAGACAATTGCAGATACTTGTGCAGCAGGTGAAACTGACTTAAATTATTTTAAGCAAAGTGAAGAAACTGTGGAAAAATCAAATAGTGGCAATGAACCTGTTTTAAAAAGAAAACCTGGTAGGCCTAAAAAAATAGGGCCTCAGGTTGTAAAACAGGTTAAGCGACCAATTGGACGACCTCCAAAGCCTAAAATAAACATGGCTGAAAATAGTGACCTTAGAAGTGAACCCACCAGTATTGGGAAAACCACCAAATCTGATGTAACAGTGATGAAAGAAGTTATCAGTAACAAGAATATTACTGTGACAGTTGTTTTTGGAAGGTCAAGAAGAACTAAAAGGCATGTTTCTGAAGGTAATAGCAATATAATTAATGCTATGCCTACACAACATGATTCCAATTTTACAAATGACTCTAGTGAACTGAGGCAAAATACAGAAACTGAAAGTGGTTTTGCAGAAATAGTAAAAGTCTTACAGAATTCTGCTACTGAAAATGAAGTCTCTGGGTCTGGTTATGAATATATTAGACCTATCAAGAATAATCCACTGTTACCACACCTTTACAGCAATATCATACAACCAAATCAGAAGCCTTTAACTATCACTAGAAAGCCTGGTAGACCAGCAAAAGTAAAAATCTCTGGCATATCAGTGACTGTTAATAGAGTTTCACCTCAGGAAAGAAAAGTAAGTATTAGTGGCTGCCTGCCTCCATTACAGCAACAGCATGTGTTAGAAAAAAAAATATCACAAGAGAAGAATAATCAACCGTGCAATAAGATGAATGAAATAAAGAACGTTCAGAATGACACTACCACGGTTTCATCTGTGATTACTACAGAATCAAGAAAACATGAAATTCCTTTGAGGCATTCTGTTAGAGACAGAAGACCATCACTGCATTTCTTACATTCATTAGCATCTTCTAGCACATTTACTTGTAGAAGTGCCTTGCTACGTAAATCATATAAGCTCCGTTTGAAAAAAGCTAAGGATCAAAAGGAAAAACATATGCAATCAAATCTGAGGATAGTATCCAACGATACCTCAGAAACTAAAAATCCAGGGAGTGAAGAAAAGGGTTCAGAGGTAAATGAATTCAGGTCTGTTAATGAAATATCACTGGATCCCATTTTTTCATCAAATCCTTCTCTCAGGTGGTGGGCTACTTCCACTTCACGTGACTCTTTGTTGGAAGAACTAAATAATAGATTTGAACAGATAACTAATACCTGGTTGCAGGTGGGTGGAAATGAATTTGAAAAGCGTTTATATGAAAAAAGCCATCATGTTGAACAAGATTGTAGCATTAAAGTGTCAAGACCTTTGGACACCTGCCTTGTAGAACTTGAAGCATCACCTATAAAAATGCTTTTTCAGAAGAAGTGTAATATAAATGAACTTAGTACTTGGTTTATGCAAACAACAGAAACACAGTCCCTCTCTCTAGTGAGAAAGGCAAATGCTCGCAATCCTTTGGAAGTAATTAGTACTAGAGAGATGAAGATGGGAAGTAAACAATCTGATCTTAATACTACTCCTTTCAGAAAGCACTTTAAAAAGTTTGCACTATCCTCTCCTTCAGAGCCAGCTGGGAAATTACAAATTTTGCATAAAATGGTCCAGGCTCCAGTCTTAAATGTGAAAAGTAATTTCACACTAGCCAGATTAAGAAGAACTGAATTTAAGAAGTTACAACATGACAGGTGGAGACAAGTGAAAAAAATGTATAACCATGGAACAGGTGACTGGAAATCTAAAAGGCGAAACTTAAGATTTTTCTGCCAAAGCCAGTTTTTTAAAAATACAAGTGGGAAAATCAGTGATGTAGTGTCCATGAACCAAGGAAAAAGTATAGTAAAAACCCAGCCCACTGAAATCTTAGAATCTCACAATAGAATCTTGTCAACTGGAACTGAAGTCAAAGATACATTTCTTCCACAGACAATAGAATTGTCGGACTTCAGCACACATCCTGGTTTAACAAATATTTTTAAATCACATTCAGAGATAAATGGAACAAGTTATAATCAAAAAAATGTTGGAAAAGCACAGAACCAACTTAAAATGAGTCAAAGTGCATGGAGAGCCAAAACCTTTAAAGATTGTAGAATATTTCTGAGAAAACTCAACCATATCGAACAGCATAAATCATTTAAGTTAAACATTTACTCTCCGGAAGCTGTTGAAAATAGAAGCAATCAGACCTACACTGAAGAAAAAAGGCATTGTACTTTAAGGTCCTATTCTGGTAGGCAAGATGTATTAAAGGGAAAAGAAAAGGATGTGGAGACATGTAAGGGAACTAATCCTTCCAAAATGACTGCAATGCTGGATGACCAATTAGACAGCAAAAAATCAAACAAATGTGTAAATAATGAGAGCCCGGCTGCTAGTTCTGAAGTTCTTAACAAAATAAACATAAGAAAAAGACCACAATGGGAGACCACTGATATGAATATAAGAAAAAGGCATAAGAGACAATCATGCAGTACTGGACAAATGGTGAATTATTACTCAAAATACCAACTAGGTAAGTTTCCCCCCTCCCCCCCCACTAATTTTAAATTACTCATTTTAAAGTATAACCAAAAGAGAAGTAGAATAGCTGGAAACATTAAAATGTGTACTGTGTGGGTCAAAAATATCCAGTCTTCAAAAAGTAATATTATTGAACAATTTATATTACCAAAAGCATAGTGCTGAAAGTCCAGTTAAAATTTTTAAAATACTTTATCATTTTACTAAAGTTTGCCATTTGCTTTTACAATAGATATATTACACTATCCAGGCTGAAGATACACTTTAATGACAAGCAATGAGCTACTTTTAGTAGCATAGTCTGAGAAAGAAAGGTGAAATTCTGACACCATTAAAGTCAGTCAGTTGGAGTTTTGTCATTGATTTCACCCATACGGCATAGTCAGGATTTCACCTATGCCGTTTTTGGTATGTCAGGGAGGAGTTAACTACAAAATATATTTACATTGAGATACAAAGTTACAGCACAGTTAAACAAAAAAATTCATTTTTTCTCATTTGATATTGATTGAAATACAAATCTATAATAGGACTCATAATTAAACAGTAAGATATGATCGATAGTATTGTGTATTTCTGGGCAATTATTTACTAGAATTTCTGTGGTAGGTCCCGATTCGATGCCACTTGAAATCAATGAAAAGATTTCTGTTGATGTTGATAGATTTTATAGTGATCCCTTAATATACAAAACCAGATGTGGAGTGATCCTAATTAAGTGAGACATACAATAATCACACTGAAATGCATTTGCCCTAGAATGTTTTATTGCTATTGTGAAATGCAATTTGTACATAAGAAAGAACAGTAAGATATTTATAGGGCATAATTGCGCAGGTTTGACGTTGTCATGGCCATAATATAGTTAAAAATATAGGGTCCGATTGTGAAATTCTTATTCATGTCTGTGAACCCTTACTAACATAAGTAGTCCTGTTGATTTTAATAATACTACTCAGGTGAATAAGTGCTCAGCAGAATAGTAAGGGTTCCACAACAGGGCCCATAATTACAATAAAATGAAACATTTACTAACCTACAGTTATATTAGATTATCTGTCCAGGTAGCCCAGAAAAGAGAACTAATTTAAATAATTCAAAACAATGAAGCAAAATCTAATATTTCTCCCCTTGTCTTTTGTATCTAAGAAAACTGTCCCTGGGTAAAGGCAAAATCTAATTTTAGCTGTAAACCGACACATTGAATGAAATTGTACATTGTTTAGAAAATGCAGCACAGAAAGCAACTGTGCTTTCTTGCATTATAAATAAGATAAAGAAGGAAAATTATGAACTGTGTAAAATGGTTCTTATGTCATGCTCACTTCATGTAATCCTAGTTCTGCAAAGGTAAATTTTCTACCTAAATTTATACTATCTTTTTTTCTGTGTGTGCTTCAAGTGCATTAATTTTGGAGTGCACACAAAAGAAAAAAATAGCTAAACCCTCTCTTGCTGTAATCAGAAAGTTTGTATTCAAATTATATTTATTTCTGAGTTTACTTTTTTCTAAATACAACAATCTACAAAAAAATTTGCAACATACTCTCATGTTAGTTCTGCTTAAGACTAATTTTTACTGATAACTTTCCTCCTTTTTAGTTTGACATCTTTAGAAAATCTGATCACTATTTTAATATTGTTACATTATTTCATTTTAGACTTTTGTTACATTCTTTTTTTTTCTTTTCTGTTATTCATAGTGTCTGTCCCATAGCTGTTGGCATCCATAGAAAGATGTCAAAAAAAAGCTCACTTATAGCATCAAAAGAAGCACTGATCTCAAAGAGGCAAATTTTAGTCAGCCTCAACCTGGTGTTTAAGAACTGATTCTACAATTGCATCCATGCTTGTGGATTTTTGAACTGGTGCAGAACCTGTCTCGCCCTCTCTCTTTCCTCCCCCGCCCCTCTCCCCCCACCCCAATGAATGCAGCTGCAAGATTGGGTTCTAATTTGCATGCATAACTGTTTTCTGGCACATTTCCTGCATCTGAAATCTTCATGTATATGGAAGCATCATTATGTATGTGTATATTCTTTGGATTGCATGTGGGTGTTATAGGGTATCAAGACCTACATCGCTTGCTAAGGTTTTCTGTATATTAAATACTTTTATATAGATAAATAGATATTTTTGTCAACATTTTCAAGTATTTCCTCATATCCGACTGTGGAATACCTTGAGTATTCCTGAAGGAACTTTCTGATGTCCTCTATCTAGAAGAGCTGAGAGGAAGGGCAAGATGTTGATATTGAAAAATTGTGGTTTCAATTTTTGTTGCAATCTGAGAGTTGTATAACCATACACAGGTGGATGCTATTGCATTCTTACAGGTCAAGACACTTTTGAAAAAGAAGGTGCCCCTGTGATCAAGTCTCAGTCTGACTGCAGAAGAGGACTGGTCATACTCTCATATCACATTTTGTTTAAAAAATGGCAAATAGGAGATACTTTGAACTTTATATTATGCTTCTGGCACTTCGATTAGCTTGTGAAGTGGCTGCTGCAATGACACATTTGGATATGTTGAGGGCTTGGTTCCAATGTACTATGAATCTCTGTTCTTAAACTTTTTTTTTTTTTTTTTTTTTAAAGGCAGTGTTGCATTCGACTTGTCTACACGAGCCAAGGATATCATATAAATACATTTTTAGTAGAGGATTTATGGTTCTTGCTAGAAAGGCGCTAACATGATTTCCCCTGTCAATATATTATAGACCTCACCTAGAGGCTTGGAGCTAGCTAAAGTATCCACATAGAGGCTCTGGAGATGACTAGCTAAAATAGAATAAACGATCATGTTATGATAAAACGTAACATGATATTGAGACGGTACCATGTGAGGAATTCACCATCTGATGAATGGTCTAAAGATTTTCAGCAAGAGGTACTGAAAGAACTCTTAAAAATGAGATCAATTATAATTATTTGCAAGATAGGGCACCTTTCTTCATCCTATTGTGAACTTTTTCATTTCTGCCTTACATTTTGGCAACCAACAGAGTCGACAGGGGCTTAGAGATTTTAGAACAACTCCCATCATAGGTATTTGAAAAGGTTTTACTAGCAATGTGTAAAATTACCAGTAGTTTGATTTATTTATTTATTTTCAGATTTGAGAGCCCTGTTTTCAAATGTCGATATCTTAATGGGGTACACTCAGCTCAGCACTTCGACAAAATGGGAATTTACAGTCCTAAATACTGACTTGGACGTCCAACTACAGGATTTGGACATCCTGCTTACGGAGCCCACATTTGAAAATTGGACCGTATTGTTCCAAGAGTCTAATTGGTTTCCATCTCTTGCTTTGTACAATCCCTTGCAATTTAAAACAATGTCTGCACTAACATATCAGGATAACAACAGCCAAGATTTTTCTCAAACTTCCCTTCTCATTCCAGAAAGATTCTTGGATTTTAAGAGTTATATTGAAGTCTGTCTCTTTCTGTTTTGGTACTATCGTCCAGTTAACATCTGGACTCCATTGTACTAGGCATTTTACAAACACATTGGAAGACATAATCCCTGCTCCAAAGAGCTAAGGACAAATAAATAAAATCTTAGAGAGTGCATTCAGCTTTTTAACACATGGAGAGGCTTATTCTATGATCTAGGTGTGGAACAAGTGAGGCATATGCTTCTAGTATATGAGGTCACATTAAGTGCAAAATAATCTGCTGAAATCAGAGGAATACTAATGAAAGTAGTTGGACTCAGGATATTTCCACCTGTAGATTTTCAGAGCAAACACATGCAGTTCATTTTCATGAACTATAATTACCTAAGTCATTGGCACCCAACTGTTATCAGTCAAGGAGTCATTTTATCATTGAACAGAATCACAGAGATATAAAAGAATGTAACAAGTGAAAATAAAATTGTATATAACAGTTATTAAAATTAATAGCTACTTTCAATTAAATGC
The DNA here is from genome assembly GCF_015237465.2 of Chelonia mydas. Lineage (NCBI taxonomy): Eukaryota > Metazoa > Chordata > Testudines > Cheloniidae > Chelonia > Chelonia mydas. The sequence continues at coordinate 110,526,565 of NC_057852.1, forward strand.
ATGTTTCTTAAAGTTAAAATGTCAAGGACAAAATTTTAACTTAGTTAAAATGTCAAGGACAAAATTTTAACTTATTTTGCTAGCAGTACAAATATACATGTAATAAATCCTCTGTGTGTGTGTGTGTGCATATGCATGCCTGTGCGTGAAATTGCAGTTTTTTTTCTTGGGCAGTTATTGAATCATAGTTAGGCTGTTGCTTATCCTCTCACTGGAGAGAGCCATGGGCTGAGTGTCACTGGCCAGGCACCATGTTAAATTTGGCTTATCTGTACTACAATAGTTCTTTTAAACAAAGAGGCTTAACTCTAAATACTTCCACTTATTTTGTCTGCTAGGATCTCTTTATATCTTGGTGTCTTGTTTTTTCATTCTTTGTATATAATTTACACTCAAAACATTCATTGATCGTTTTAAATCTTATTTTTATTTCAGTTTTTCTTCTAGGATTGTCTCAATACCTTTTCTTTAACTGGTATACTAATATTTGATTTCCAAATATGGTAATACAGACAGATTCACACTCATCTTCTCTCCTTCAGCTACAATTTGGGGATAATTACTGTTAGGTTTTTCAGGCTCCTTTAATGAACTAATAATGCTTTTTAGATGATGCACTAGAGAAGAAATGTATTTAAAATCACCTGAGCCCCAATTCACCAAAGCACTTAAGCATATGTTTAAACTTTAAATATGTGAGTAATTCAATTGACGTCAACAGGACTATTTATGGGTTTAAGTGATTTGCTGAATTGGGCTTTGGAGAATGCTCCCAAATCCATTAATTGGAGAATCATTAAACTATGAGTGTAGATCTGTGTAAAATATTATTTTATAAGAAATTATTTTATTTATTAATATATATATATTATTTTATAAGAAATGCAGGTAAGTACTGTATTGTTTTACCCAGCCATGGTTTAAAATCTTGATCAAGATAAATGACTAATTTGAAAAATGATTGATAAATAATCATCTAACAGAAATTCAGGAAGGTAAAAAGATCTAACCTGGCAGATCTAAGAGGCATTTTTCAAGGGCAGGACTAGTAAAAATAAATATACAGTAGAACCTTGGAGTTATGAACACCTTGGGAATGGAGGTTGGTCGTAACTTTGAACAAAACATGATTGTTTTGAAAGTTTATAACTGAGCGTTGACTTAATACAGCTTTGAAACTTTACTATGCAGAAAAAAAAATGCTGCTTTCCCTTTATTTCTTTAGTATTTTATATTTAACAGTACAGTACTATGTTTGCTTTTTTTGGGGGGGAAGGGGGTCTCTGCTACTGCTGCTTGATTGTGTACTTGCAGTTCCAAATGAGCTGTGTGGTTGACTGGTCAGTTCGTAACTCTGGTGTTCGTAATTCTGAGGTTCTACTGTATAAATAAATAGCTTTATTAGAAAACTTGACATGATTCTGTTAGTTAAGCTGATCAAGAAGAACTTCATGGTGACAGAGAAATTGACCAGGGCTACATATCAAAATTGAAAGGAAAGAGCTGATAAAATTTACTCATTATCTTCTTTCACCATCAAAACTAATTCATGCCCTAGATATTGGGTTCATTTTCTACATGGTGTAGCTAAGGAGCAAAGTGTTAAAGTGACTTCCTAAAAGTTAATAGGAAGCTGCGGCAGGAATGGGAATAGAACCTTGATATATGTTTGTTGACCCATACTTCATTTATTTAGACAACAGCCCGTCTTTTATACATGTTGGCTCAACTCTCTGTAGTTAGGTCAACATTATAAAGAAGGTAAAGTTTGTAAAGTGTTTTGAGATTGTGAGATGAACAAACAGTGGGGCTCCAAATTTTTTGAACAGGGTAACTAAGAGATAGAGAGGTTCAAGATCTTACCTGGGAGGCACAATCAGCCTACTAGGTTAAGTATTGTCTATAAATCCAAGAAATCTGTGTTTTAAATCTTGTGGTAGAACATTATGACTCCTAAACACTTTTAAGCCAATATTTGGAGAGAAGTTAAGCTGTGCGTCACATGCAAACATGACTAACTTGGCTACATAATGAATGTACATATATTAGGTGCAAATTAAACGAGACAGACCACAGAAGACAGTATTTCCTTAGCTGCCTACCACCAAGTAATCTGTTGCATTGTCTATTCTTTAAAATTTTTACAAACCTTGTCTTTATTTTCCCACACAAAAGAATGGGTGCGGGGAGATGGGAAAATTTCAAAAATCAGTTAAGGCTGTTAAGTGACACCCTATCACAAAAATATCGGGTGAAGTCCTAGCACCAATGCCTGCAATATTGCCCCTCAAGACTGTCCAATTCCAACAACTGTGCCTTAAAGGTATCATCTTGACCATGTGTTTTCAACCAGGTGACATGCCGCCCTGGTGGGGGAGGGGGCGTATCAAAATTTCTAGAGGGGCATGGCCACCAAAGATGGGGCACCAAAGGGCCATTGCCCCAACTTTTTAATTGGGGGTGGGGGGAAAGATTATGAACTCTCGCTTTTGAGAACCTGAACTCGACAAGGGCACAGTGAGGGGAGGACCAGCCTGTCCCTCCCTGGGCCCCTTTCCGAACTGGGAGTTGTAACAATGAAGCCCCTTCCCTGCTGGCATGACGGAGGGATGGCCTGGCCAAATTTGAGTGAACAGACTTGCGACATGGTGCATGGAGTCACAGTACCACTCAAATGGAAAGATAAGGGGTCGGGGATTTTAGTGCCATTTGACTTGCATTTTGATTTAAGCAATTTGCCTGGTATCTCCTGAAAAAATGCAGGGAAGAAAAACCCACTGAGGTTGAATGTTGTTCGAAAAAGGTTGAGAGCCTCTGATCTAGACTAAGCTTAAACAAAATTTAAGACCAATACAAATATTTTATTTTTTAAACATTCTAATGGAAACTTTTTAACATACATTGCTCAGCAATGTTTGGAACATTGCAGCTAATGCGTATGAACCTATCCAACTGTTTTTATCAGAGGTAAAGATTTGGTTGTTTTCTTACATTGTATTTGATTTTTATGTGATTGTTTTTTTCATTCCTCCACATAAACTGTATAACTGGGCAGTGATTTCATGCAATAAGCTGAGTGCCCTCAAATCCTAATCAAGGCCCTTCTCCTGCCATGAGTACTACTCACATATGAACTGCTGCATTCACATGAAGCCCCTTAGACTTCAGTGGGGCTTCACCCAGGAGCAGCAGTCTGCATGTGTGCTATGCATTGTAGGATCAGGGCCTACATGTTTGCCTTCCGTGGGAACTGAGGGCCTTCAACACACCGTAGCATCTTACAGTATTGGGCCCATTGTGATCTGGAACAACTGCCTGTATTGAAATAATGGTGTGCTAATATATGAAATCTGGCAGTGAAACTTCATATTTGTCATCAGTGGCCTGTAAGGTTTATTATCTGGCTATGAAAATGTTTTTAGGAGTTTTAAACAAGAACAGGTTGCAGTGGGGTAAGATTACCTCTAGAACCAAAGTTAAATATTTGAACAGACTAAAATAAATCCAAGAAGGAAGTCTCTACCTACTTAGGGAATTTCCAATGGACTATTTTAAAAAGGCAGATCCGTTCTCTTGAAACACTGCAGATGGAGCTCAGATTAAGGACACAAATCAACAAGACAATTAACATCGTCCATCATGATCCAGTGGCTGTAAATTGAGGCTACACAAATTCAGACTGGAAATAAGGCATAATTTTTTGACAGCAAGGGTTGTTAACCATTGGAACAATTTACAAAGGGTTGTGGTAGATTCTCCATCATTGACTATTTTAAATCAAGACTGAATGTATTTTTAAAATATCTGCTCTAGGAATTATTTTGGGGAAGTTCTATAGTTTGTGTTATACAGGAGGTCAGACTAGCTGATCACAAGGATCCCCTTATGGCCTATTCTGTTGCCATGATATATGCAAATAGTTTTTAGCAGTGCAATACTGATGTGTGATAAAAGGAAGCAGATATCATTTCTGTGATGGTCAGTGGACAACTTTTAATAATATCCAGGCAAATCCTTACTCTGCAAGAAAAATAGACATTGTAATGTGTTACACACAAGCTTCATTGCTCAGCTAACAATTAGAATTTAAATAAAATTCTTTCTCTTAATTGGCCAAAGTACAGTACCTTGCTACATTGTATGTGTTCTTCAGCACCTCCTGTTCATATTCCTCTCATCTCAGTCCACCAGTTGTTATCCTGGATTACTTCAGTTTCCATAATTCCTCCATCTGTTGTTTCTTTTGCTGTTTTTCTTCATTAGATCATCAGCTCTTGGCTGACTGGCTTGGACATTTTCTTCATACTGGTCTTCACCAAGCACTGGTCACTTCCTGACTTCACTCTGAATACTTGATTACTGATCTAATCTCTTCTACTGCTGCTCACTCCCTGCATTACAACCTGTCGGATCCAATACTCCTTTCAGGACTATCAGACTCTGACCTCTGCAGCTTTCAGTCCCCTTATTCCCTTTCTGATCTCCATTCTGCATGATGGTTTCTACCTCCAACTGCACCTTCCCCCCCCCCCCCAACTTAATTCCTTCATTTTTCTCTCCCACTACTCTGTTTATCTCATCAAACCCCAGCCTCTTCTGAACCTTTATATCGTCTTTCTACACTTTCAATCTTTTGCCACTGAGTGTCTGTGGAGAAAATCCAGCGACAAAGTAAATTTCCTGCACTCCAAATTCATTCTTCAACTTTGCACTGTTCCTTGTTGAACTCTGCTTCTTCATTCCACTCCTTAGGCATGAGAACTGTTTCCTTCTTCCCACAAGCAATATATTTCCAATCTTTCCTCAAAACACTGAGAAAGCCCTTTATAAATAGCCATTGCTAGTTTTTTAGCCACTTCCAGCTCATTGCAGGTCACTATGTACCTTACAATTTGTTTGTAAAGCACTAAACATCATAAATACTAATTATGCAAAGGCATCGTGTGTAGTATTTTGTTTCTATGCTTCTAGGTCAGGTACTTTAGAAAACTTTAGAATTCTAGAGGAGCTACTCTCCATCTGCTCACCTTCCCAAGACTGTCAACAGGTGATGCATTCTGTACCTGCTCAGAAGGTGTAGCAACTCCAGTTTCCTCTCTTAATTTGTTTTCACTGCTGATGGAAGAACTCCTTCTGACTACAATTGCATTGGTCACAAATTTAGCTAAAACTACTTAGATTGCTTTGAAGTATTTCTTGGGATTTATGTTCATGTATCCTAACGATATCTGTCTGGCCCAGTCTATCAAGTTTAAGAGAATCTGACTATGGTGTGAGGCAACTACTGCCTCATTAAGCCTTAAGGTTACTTCCCTGTCTTGTTTCTTTTAGGTTTTGTGTGTCTCAAATATTTTTCCCTGTTTTTCTTTCAGGTTCAGCAGTTGAAACTTATCTGACTTACCCAGCTGAATTCAGCTACGTCTGTGCCTTACCACAAAACCCACACTATCTTGAGACTCAATGCCTTGCCATAGTTTGTCTGATATGAGAGGCAGAGATGCCTTGAGGTGACTCCAGAAATCTCTTCAGTGGCAAGAGACTTAGGTCTTTTGTGCACATGAAAATTCCACCAGTTTAATTTAAAGGGGTTTTAAAACTAAATTAAACTAGTTCAAAACCCTGCATAGATGCTCTTATTTCCATTTGAGGGGTTTGTTTCTGTTTGCTTAAACCTGTTCTAATCAATTTAAACTTAATCTATATAAAGGCAAGTTTATATTGATTTGACAATGTCTGCACAACCTTCTGTATTAGTTTAACTAAGTGCTTGTCTACATGGCAAGTTACTATGCATCAAGCCAGGGTGCAAGCCTACAGTGAACCAGCTTGCTGTGCAATAATGTCCCATATGGACACTGCTACAGCATAGTGGAAGTCCTAGAGTGCAGCTTAGCACATCTACTGCTTCAAAGCTGGTGCGCTGAGATGGGCACCCGGGCTTGCCGCACAGTAACTCCCTGTGCAGACAAGCCCTAAATCATTTTTGAATCACACTTGTAGTTAAACTGGTGCAACTTTGCATGTAAAGAGCCCTTCGTACTCATGGGCCCATTACTGAATAGCGTAAGCAAATCTTACACATTTTTCCATTCAATTCTGTGCAGAAAATATGGGGGTGGAGTTGACAACCACTGTCATTTTCCAGCTTCATGCATAAAGTTATTTAGCACTCCCTATGTGATTTGATCTGTATATTTCACATTATAATGTGTGTAAATATGTATTCATACCATACATATGTTGTCATATGTGATTGTTCCTTTCATGGATTCTCTCACTTACAGACTGTTAGCCAGAGTGCTATTTTCACATATACCCAGAGAATTTAGTTGACTTCTTACCAGCACAGTCTGTATTTAGGCTTTTAAATTTCATAAGTGCTCAGTGCCCATTGACCTCACTTTTGAAAATCAAATCACTTATTTGGGATACTAATAAAGATTTAGGAGACTTACCTTCAGATACATGTGTGGTAAAATCCTGGCAGTATCTAGGAATGTGTCGGTGATCTGCTATCCCTTTTCTCTAGAGAATTCCTGATCCAGGGTAGTCTTCCCCTGTCTCTGAGTTCTGCTTCTGACTCTGCATCTCTATCTTTCACTGCTATTTGTGTAAAAAGTGCACTTAGGGACATAGAAGTTTCAGCCAATGGAATGGTTGGTTTTCAACCTTAATTACTCCACCTAACTATTCAGAAGTCTCAGTAAATTCACAAGCCACACGTGGACTGTTGCATCATATCTCTGAGTTAATCTCCATCCAGGACATACTTGTTTCTTGACATTAGAGAGTAAATTATGAATTTAGATTAATCTAATTCAAGCTGCAATATACAAGGTTGCATCCATCACAGTTGGAGAACCCGGCAGGACAGTCAGGCCCTTTTGGATGGATCATCTCGTTCCACAAACAACAATGCACAGCATTGGCCTCTTGTGAAAACAAGCGTCCTGACCAAGATTCCAGTGTCTGAATCTCCTAATCATGTTTTGTCCTTTTTACCGTAGTTAAACCAATTTCTTAGTGCAATTAAGTAGAATAGGTGTAAGGTCTTGATTCTCTTACAGGATTCATATTTCCAAGGGGAAACTCTCCTATATTCCCATCTGAACTACAGAGGACATTTCTTAGTAATTTACATGCTCTTTAGGTTTCCACTAATACACAGAAATTAGTGAGTCTCTGTCCGACTCTGGTCATCTGTTTCATAAAACACATTCCATTGAAATCCCCAAATAAGGGATTCATTGTGTTCATTACTAAACTAATGATTTCCCTTCAACGGCTAGGTGACTTGTAGGCTTCAGTTTCCGGAGTCTCTTAATTCTGATGTCAGTGAGTTCAACCACTGGAATGGAAACTTGAGACCACAATTATAATTTTTGTACCATTAAGGGGGACTACAGATTGGGTAATTATCCCAATAAGATTTCCTTTCTTATTCATACCAATTTCAGCAATGGTTAAAGGGGCCTAAAATTTATATAAAACTAAAGCATACTAAAACTCTTGGAGTGTCCATTCAGCTTTGGTCCTTTTGACACTGCTTGAATTAATAAATTTCCACGAGAACAATGTAAAGATGGGGTCTGAGCTTTGTTCGTGGTAATTCTTGATAAACTCCAACTTCACAGTTCTGAGTTCTGACTCTCTAGGTCAGTCTGCTTGAAATAGGATTTCTGCATTCTTTTACAAATCATTACTGTCTAGACTCACTCTCAGAAAGTCTGGTTTGGGGGCACAGTCTGGCTGAGTGCCCAGTCTTGTGCCCCTACAAATTTTACTGATTACTGGACGTCTCTTAAATGGTTATTCTGCTCTAGTTTCTTTGCTTAGAAGTTTAAATTTAAACAGCAATGACTGCTTAAAGGCTACATATAACGGTTTCCTCTTGGCAAAAAGCTCTGGCTAATTGCTTGGTCTTTTATAGAACATCCTTGAAGCTTTTAAGTTTCTAAGAGCTGGGAACCTATTGCAGTTGGTACCTATATGGAGAAAAAAATTCCTGCAAATTGTGGTGGTGGTCTCTGAAATGATACATTTTAATAGACCCACCTTCACTCATGCACTTTCCCAGTAAAGTTGCAAATTCGTGCTTGCATTCTTTTATGCTGACACCTTTTGCTTGAAGATGAAATTGATGGTTAGCCAGCATTATGGTGCAACATGCCACCTTCTACCCTAGAATTTTATATCTCTAGGAATTCTGCCAGTCACAGACTCAAAGCATGGACACAGAGTGTTGATCTGTTACAACGTATACTTTCAGAAAACAGTTACTGGTAAGTAAATCTCTCTTCCTGACACATCCCTATGCCTTCCATGCCCCACAACTCCCCTCTTCTCTATGTCCTTAACCCATATTCCCAGCATACCCATATTCCCAGCATACCCATCTATCCAAGATCTCACCAATTTTTTCAAGACAAAAAAGATTTCCAATCTACTTTTTCTCCCCTGCCCACTCTTCCCACCATTTCCTCCCACACAACAGCCTTAATTTCAGTCTTGTAAAATGGCTCTCTTAGTGGCAATCTCTAACCCTTCATTCTGTCTGCTCAGCTCCATCCATTCTCACCTCCTAACTTCTGTCTGTTTCTCTCGTTTAGCTATTTTCAAGCCTGATTTTGTATCCCCTGTTTTTAAAAAGCCTCCCTAGACCTTGCATTGCTTCTCCAACTACTCTCTCATCTCCTTATGCATGCCATCTGTTTCTAGGGCCCTTTACTTCTAATTCTTATGGATCTCGTACAGTCTAACTCCTGACCTCTCCTTTTACCAAAATAGTTGCTCCGTATTATAGTAAGAAATCATTTGACAAGTATAATTGAAACGCATGTTGTTTTTTATAATTTTTTGTGTTGTGTTTAGAAGCTCCAACAAAAAGATTTTCAATTTTAGGTACAACTAAACAACGTGTCACATTTCTGCCCAGGCTGCCCTAACGCCAACATACAGGCATTATGTAATCTGTCCATATTTGAAGAGATGTTGAATCTGGTGCAGCTGTAGATTTAAAAGCTTTATATTTCATCTTCTATATTTTATAGTAAAAGGAGAGATTTTTGTCCAAGGTAATATTTTGTTATATGATCTAGGGTTCCACAAGACCCCATCCAGTATTTTTGAAATCCTCCGTAAAATCTTCAAATCAATGCTGCATGTCCCTGTGTTATTGGGAAAGAGGTTACAGTAAAGGATGCTAAATTTGTATTGCCTCCATGAAACATTAAATTGTATCACTAGCAATCCTGAGGGAAGGGGTTTGGGAAGGGAATGAATTGATGTCTACATGGAATTACTGTACTGGGGACTTTTGATTTGACAAGAGAGTTTTAATGGATTCAAATATAGTTGAAGTAAAGGTGGTGATAACTGAAATGAATTGTGGTCAAAATTCAGTGAACCGAGCCAGCACCACAAAAACACCCTCTATAACATCATAGTTTAAAAAGCAGCTCTTCTCTGGAAAATGGCTGGAAAAAATTGCACCTTTTTCTTCAGCCCATCTAGTACTCTGTGTATATTCAGAGTAATATTTTTTTAGGTCCAGAAAGGACCATTATGTTCATCTAGTCTGACTTCTTGCATAACGTGTGCCATATTATTTCATCCAGTAATTTCTCCATCAAGCCCATAACTTCTGGCTGAAGTAGAACACAATTTTTATTCTGCTTATGCTGACTCATTACATTTTTCCTGTTTTTTTTTCCTATTGACACTGGGAGAGGGAGCCGAATTCTTTCCCAGCTCTCCCATAATCAGTGGCATTGTTCACAGATTTCCAATCGCAGATTCCTTATTGTTGAATGATGTGTCAGACAGAAAAAACACAGGTTGACTAAGGCTATGTCTACACTACAGACCTTACAGTGGCACAGCTGTGCTGCTGTAAGGTCTCCTGTGTAGCTGCTCTGTGCTGGTGGGAAAGAGGTCTCCCACTGGCATAATTAAACCACCCCAACAAGCGGTGGTAGCTATGTTGGCAGGAGATGCTCTCCCGCTGACAGTGCTGTCCCCATCAGCACTTTTGTCAGTGAAACTTATGTTGGTTAGGGGGTGTCTTTTTGAACCCCTGACTGAAAAAGTTTTGTCGAAGACAGTGTTAGTATAGACAAAGCCTTACAATGAGTTTGCAGTGAAAAAAGACATTTTTATTTGTAAACTGACCAGATTTGGAAGTCATTGGCAGACAAAACCAGGGAACTCCACAATGCCATTTTTAGGGTCAGTTGCACAGTATAACTGCCCTATAATTTAACTGATGGTCTTTTCACAGTACATGCCTAGGACTGACCTAGTGTAAGGGTTAAACTGCTACACTTCAATTCACCCAGCAGTTCTGTGGATATAGCTAGCCAGAAGACTACTTCTTCTTTTTTTTTTTTTTAAATAATAAATCCTCTAGTCTCCATACTGTAGGTGCCACTTCATCTGCTTCTCCTGAGGAATACAATTCACAACCACTAAAAAATAAGAACCTTTGGGAGCATTATTTTCTGGTGCCTCTGCCTCCCAGTCTAATTCCTTGGGTGGTGCAACCACACAGTGCTCTCTTGGGGCTTATGGTCAAGCCATGATTTAACCCTTTGAATTCTATAAATGCTTGTTTCTTTTGCTTTAGGTCATGAAAGGCCGTAGGAATAGTCTGATTGCCATAACAGACTTTTAATTACAGACGTTACAAGCAGAGGCAAGAGTGAGCATGATATGGTTACTTTACACTCCAAGAATATTTGAAATCTTTTAAATCGTTGACTTGGAAATATTGTACTTCTCAGCAAATTGTGTCTCTTATAATAAAGAGATCAACAGTATTAGTGCCACTGCAGCTGGAGGGCAGGGTCTGGTTTGGGACAGCACAGTTTTAAAGAGGAGAAGCAGCTTTTTAATTTTTAAGTCACTTTAGTGTGGGTTTTTCTTGCCAAATTTTGTCCATTAAACACTGAAATCTAAAAAATTTAGGTATTTGTAAAGTCCAGTTTTTAATTGCTCGCTTCTTTTTCATAGGGCCTCTTAATCCTGTTGGACTGTCTTTGCTGGGAGAATTTGCAAGCAGAACTGCTGAGTACCCCATGACCCCAATTCAAATACCACTTGATGGAAGCACCCAAGTCTAACTTCAAAACCCATGTATTTTCAAGATGAATGCATCTATCACCTAGTCCCTCATAATATGTACTACTGTTAATGCACCTGAAACAGACCTTATTGCAGGAATACTAAACATTCTGCATCAGAACTAGAAACTAAGTCTTCCTACAGGCTATAGTTTAAATTCAGCAAATTGCTACTGGTTTTGCTGTAAGGCAAAATGTTCTATTGTGTGTAAGGAAGACTCCTGAAATTGCAGTTTCATGCTGTGTGCCTGAGATTGCTGAAGTGAGCCATATCTTTCCTTATGTGGGGTTTTCTTGCATTGTGAATAGGAAATTAAGAGTTTTCACTTGCAGAGCTTCCTTCAACTCGTCCCTTCTGCGGGGCAGAGCTTGACCAGCCCTGGATCTGACAGGCTGCTTGGAACATAGAACTTGGCAGATCTCAGGGATTCAGTTGATAACAGAGCCATCTCTATATAGATGTCCTGTAATTGAGCACTGGTTCCTCTCCCCCTTCCCCACCAAGGCATGCAACAGTATGGTTCCAGAAGCTGCTGCTAGGGGATTTTCCTGAGGAGACTGCTGTTTATCACTCCTTGGAGAACATTAGGATGCTCAGAGTATAGAGCAGAAGAGCAAGTAAATTAAAGCTGACTGGGTTCAGCAAGCAAATGATTCCTGATTTCCCATTGAGTTGGTGGGGTCACCTTGGCCCAACCACACACAACTGCCAAGCTTTGTATTTGTGGAGCACCTATGGAGGGGTTTCCTGGGGTCAGGGAAAGCTGGAGATGAGGCTACAGGGCTGGAATCCCCGCTCTCATAAACAGACCAGTAATTGACTCCATTGGAAGTGGAGAAAAGAAGTAGGCCCACTGTTAGGGTCATGGTGTAATCTGCAGCTCTGCTCTTCCCAGCAAAAGGTGTCTGTATGGAAAGACCAAACAGAACAGTTGTAGATGTGAAACATTTATGCCGCCATTTCTATTACTTGGAACACATTTCATACTTGAGTGCAACACTGTATATACTAAGCTTTGCTTGAAGAACAAAACATTTTAAAAGCTGTAAAATGTACTGTGTAATCACAGTGGTATTTAGGAAATAATTCTATTTTTGTGTTCATTGTAAATTTCATAATTCAAAATATATTTCAAATAAATGTACCAAAATAATCAGTGAGATTTGTTTTTAAAAATGTGTACTGTTTAATAGGTGCAGAAGTTCTCTGGTGATGCACAGGTAGTTATGAGATAAGTCAATCCATGTGAGCGGCAGAGCTAAAGGTAGATGATGGACTTGTTCTGGCCAGCACAACAATCATACAGTAGAAAGAAATGGGATTAGGGACTTACAGTATCTGTTTATAAAGTAAAAAAACGAGTAAAGATTTGTTTAGTCATGCCCTTTGAAAAAAGAAACAGCATTTATATTGTGTGTGTGATGCACACACAATTAGGGCTGTCAAGCGATTAAAAAAATTAATCACGATTAATCGCACTGTTAAACAATAATAGAATACCATTTATTTAAATATTTTGGGATGTTTTCTACATTTTCAAATATTGATTTCAATTACAACACAGAATACAAAGTGAACAGTGCTCACTTTGTATTTATTTTTTATTACAAGTATTTGCACTGTAAAAAAACAATATAGTATATTTCAGTTCACCCAATACAAGTACTGTAGTGTAATCTCTTTATCATGAAAGTTGAACTTACAAATGTAGAATTATGTACAAAAAAACCTGCATTCAAAAATAAAACAATGTAAAATTTTAGAGCCTGCAAGTCCACTCAGTCCTACTCCTTGTTCAGTCAATTGCTCAGACAAGTTTGTTTACAACAACAAGTTTGTTTACATTTGCAGGAGATAATGCTGCCTGCTTCTTGTTTACAATGTCACCTGAAAGTGAGAACAGGCATTCACATGGCAATGTTGTAGCCAGTGTCACAAGATATTTACGTGCCACATCCGCTAAAAATTCATATGTCCCTTCGTGTGTCAACCACCATTCCAGAAGACATGTGTCAATGCTGATGACGAGTTCTGCTCGATAATGATCAAAAGCAGTGCAGATCGACGCATTTTCATTTCATCATCTGAGTAAGATTCCACCAGCAGAAGGTTGATTTTCTTTGTTGGTGGTTCAGGTTCTGTAGTTTCCATATTGGAGTGTTGCTCTTTTAAGACATCTGAAAGCATGCTCCACACCTCATCCCTCTAAGATTTTGGAAGAAACTTCAGATTCTTAAACCTTGGGTCGAGTGCTGTAGCTATCCTTAGAAATCTCACATTGGTACCTTCTTTGCATTTTGTCAAATCTGCTATGAAAGTGTTCTTAAAATGAACATGTGCTGGGTCATGATCTGAGACTGCTATAACATGAAATATATGGCAGAATGTGGGTAAAACAGAACAGGAGACACACAGTTCTCCTGCAAGGGGTTCAGTCACAAATTTAATGCATTATTTTTTAACCAGAATCCTCAGCATGAAAGCAAGTCCTCTGGCATGGTGCCAGAAGCATGAAGGGGCATATGAATGTTTAGCATATCTGGCACATAAATATCTTGCAACATTGGCTACAAAAGTGCCATTTGAATGCCTGTTTTCACTTTCAGGTGACATTGTAAATAAGCGGGCAGCAATATCTCCCATAAATGTAAAACAAATTTGTTTATCTTAGCAAGTGGCTGAACAAGAAGTAGGACTGAGTGGACTTGTAGGCTAAAGTGTTACATTGGTTTGTTTTTGAGTGCAGTTATGTAACAAAAAAAATTCTACATTTGTAAGTTACACTTTCAGGATAAAGAGATTGCACTACATTACTTGTATGAGGTGAATTGAAAAATATTTTCCTTTATTTTACAGTGTAAATATTTGTAATAAAAAAATATAAAGTGAGCACTGTAACCTTTGTATTCTGTTTTGTAATAGAAATCAATATATTTGAAAATGTAGAAGACAATCCAAAAATATTTAATAAATTTCAAGTGGTATTCTATTGTTTAACAGTGTGATTAATCACAATTTTTTTATCTCAGTTAATTTTTTGAGTTAATCGTGTGTGTTATTTGCAATTGATTGACAGCTCTACTACACATACATACACATTTTTTTTATTTATATATATATATACACACACATACACACACTCTTGCTATTTCTGCTTTAAAATACCTGTTAGAAAGCAGTGATAGCTGCCCTGAATGGGCCTAGATAAAGAAAATCACTTTCCTAGAGTTGTACTACATAGCAAGCTTCAGCTGATTCTTAGCTCCTTGTTTTTTAGAAAACTAATTCTTGTCTCTCCTAAGCCAGAAACCCGAACAAGATACAAAGCTTTAAAAGAGTGGTGCCTAGTCACTTTTTAGTCAGACCTGCAGTGTTCATGGAAACATTGGTTTCCCCAGGAGTGTTTCTCTGGTGCAGGATGAAATAGCTAGACAGACGCACCCAGGTTCAAGTCCCTGCTTTGAATCAGGCAAAACACGAGCTTGAACGTGGGTCACCCACATTGCTGTTGGGTGTCCTAATAGCCAGGCTATTCTGGGCTTGTGCTTGCTCACTATTTATATGATTTTTTTTTTTCAAAAAATCTTTAAGATCTGTTTCAGAATGAAAATTTGTTACCTTTAAACTTCTTGCAAAAAGGAAATATTGTCTTCCTGCCACCTGTGTGAAAAATGCTAGTTAGCATATCCTTGGCTAGTTCCCATATTAAGCTTTCGTATCATTTCACTAATATTTATTCATTAAAAGCAGATTTTGTTTGTCATCAGTTTCATCCAAAAGCTTCCTAGGTGACCTAGCAATATAAAAATACAAACAATGCCTCCCCATTAGATAAATAAAACTGGCTCATCTGGACACTACTAGGCTATAATCAAATTGGATCACTTTCCAAGTGCCAGAATGCAAAAATACTTTTCAGGGTTGTTTTTTTTTTTTCATTTTTGTGAGACGCTCAGCTGACTCAGAATGGCTTTTCTTTAAAATTTGGCAGGTATAGTACATGGTCCTGCATGTGGGATGTGGGCTTTGCTTTCAACAAGGGAGGTGCCTGAGCTAGTGATTTAAGACCAGAATTCAGTCGTAAAAACTTCTGATTTTGACCGCACATCCCAGTCATGGTTTGGGTCTTCCTCTTTTTGCTTTCTAGCTGTAATGGGGTAGACTACTTCTAAGTCACAGCTGGGAATGTTCTGAAGATTACAATTCATTGAAACTGCAAAAGGCTTGGCAAGCTAAATACTGGTTGAAGAAATTGGTTTTTAAATTTTATAGCTTTTTGAAAAGTCTGACTCAAGCACAGGCCACAGTCCTTATCTTTAGAGAGGTGCACCAGATTCTCGTGTACAGAATGTTCTCACTACTGTTTCTAGCTAGAGAATGGAATGTGTATGTCTACTTAATGCCACCCTTTCTTATATCACCTGTGTAAAGAGAACACACTTCTATTTAAAACCCATTTCCTACAGCAAAAACCTGCAACTTTTTTCTGGGGCACCTGCCCAGCACTCTAATTCAAAAAAGCAGACACATGCACGTTAACCTCCAAAAGCCATAGGTTAAGGCCAGTGAAAAGATCTCCTGTCTGACGCTAATGTTGCTTTGTCTAATTTTCTATAATACTTCATATCCCCTTGACCTGGTGACCCAGTTGAAGAAAATAGTTGATACCTGCAGCCCAGTGGAGCTGGGGCTGAGGAGAGCAGCTCAGGGCTACGGAAGAGGGTTGGGGTGAGGGCTGCAAGGTGGGGCTGGGAATGAGGAGTTCAGGGTGTCTTGGGGCTGAGGGGTTTGGGGTGCAGGAAGGGGCTCTGTGTTTGAGGGGGGGGCTCAGGGCTGGGGATTGGGGCACTGCCTTACCTCTGGCAGCTCCCAGTCAGTGGTGCAGCGGCAGGCTTCTCGCTGCGCCCCGGACGCGTCCAGCAGCAGGTCCGGCTCCTAGGCAGAGGTGTGCAAGCAGCTCTGCATGGATCTTGCCCGCAGGTTCCAGGCCAATGGGAGTTCGGAGCTGCTGCTCAGGGCAGGAGCAGCGCATGGAGCCCCGTGGCTCCCACCCGCAGGAGCCGGACCTGCTGCTGGACGCTTCCGGAACAGGTAGGAACTAGCCTGCCTTGGGCAGCACTGCTGATGGGACTTTTAACAGCCCAGTCCGTGGTGCTGACCAGAGCTGCCGCAACCCAGTGCCTTATGTTCCACAACTAACTGATTCCTGCATTAAGCCCATGATTGAAGTAGAGCATGTTTTTTATATAGAGAGGATAGCTAAGAGTTCAGTTGATGGCAAAATCTCCACCTGCCTAGGTAAGTTTTGGTAATGTGGGTTAAACCTGCAGCTTATTTCCAGTCAATTGGTTTAGCTTCAGCATCTAGCCACTGGAGCACTGTGCCTTTTTCTACTAGACTACGCCAGTGAGCAATCAACATTAAAGAGCTACAGTAGTGTGAATTCATTGTCTAATTTATTTATTTTTAATATATATTTTCTCACAGCAAAGTTATTTTATCAACTAGTTAGTTAACATAGTAAAAGCAGGCTAATTGGTTAATAATTAAAATCACAGTGTTTTAATAACATATGCTGCAAAGAGCTGCAAGAGACACTTGCAGCTCACAAGCCTCAGGCTGAGTATCACTCTTAACTATCTTTATTCAGGTAAATGGATTTGAGTTTTCCTGGATTCTCACTGTCAGGCTTTCCAGAAATTGAATCATTTTTGTAGTTCTTTTGAATCCTTTAAAAAACAATGTTGACAAATTGTGCAATGTAAACACCAGGGACTGAGTACATTTGAAAATCTCACTCTACAGTTGCTGGGGCACTTGGTTCCAATACTTGTTCCTTTGATAAAGAAAATGTGTTTAGAGAGCTTTGAAATTAGCTTGGAATTTTGTCCTACTTTCTAGAGAGTGTTTCCTGTTGACCTTTGAATGCACACTACCTTGCCCTGATGAGGTTTTTGCGTTGAATAAATTGAAGGCTGCAGCCTGATTTCAGTGCTTTTTTTGGTATGGCTAAAAAACAAAACCACCCAGCCATCCAGGGAAATAGTATATCCATCCTTAGTGTCTCTATTATAAATACAACCTAGATTAAACACAGCAATAAGCAGACTACTTTTACACAGTAAACTTTGGGACAGGGACTGATGCTACAGATTGACTGCGGTTAACACTTCTCATGCTCACTCGAGAGAGGCTAACCTGGCAATACTGCAGAGCACAGAAAGTGCACCAACCAACTGTAGGAGCAGCTGATGAGTTGTGCTAATTTGAGCTGTAGCCTAATAGCCCCAGTGCACCAGCCAACTCCAATTTAAAGCACCACTACACTTGCATTAAGGATCTGTGTGGACAGGACTTGAGCTGGGGACAGTGCTTCAGTTATAATTTGAATTAATCTTACAGTGAGGAAAACCCTGAGCATTCCTAGATGTTGTGCAGAGCCCCAGCAGTGCTCCACTCCCAGTTGGTACCTCTAGGTGGGCTTGAGGTAGCCAAAAAAAGAAAAGTGCCCTCTCCACCTCTCACCTGTGGTGATGTGCCTGGTTTGGATGAAAAATAAAACACTAAAGTTCTTTATCTCCTTTTCCCCCTCCCCCAGCCTGATACAAGTGAAAGCCTCTGAGAAGCAGAATGTATTTGACATGAACGCAGCAACTCAACCTTTGAAGTCTGTAAAGAAGTGCCTTAATCAGCCCACTGAGTGGAATCTGAATTTTGCAACAGTATCTCTTGCCAGCTGTAAAGTTTTTAACCAAAATCTCAAAAGTGATGAGAACAAATAGATTGCAGCTATTCTTGCACTATTATTTTGTACATTGTTGTTTTTCTCCTGCTGAATCATAAGCATTTATTAAATTGATCTTGAAATGATCTCTTGTGATTTGGCTTTATATTAAAATCAGTAGCATTATTCATTTTGATGTACTCTTATGTTTTTTACATGAAGGTTTGCATTTGACCATTATGGAATTTTGCAGTACAAATCTCATATCAGATGTTTCCCTTTTAATAGTATTTCATGGGGGGGGGAGGGGGAAGGGGCTTATGTTCTTTTAAGTTTATATATTATCCCAGTTCTATTTTTGTGCACAAAAAGTTAATATATTTTGTGACATGGGTCACTAACTGTAAAGATTTATGGCAATGATTCAGAAACAATTCTGTACCAGGTGGAGACTGACTACCTCGAAGCAAAGCAGTAAAAAGATGTGGCAAAGATGTATAAAATCTCATTCAGAAATGTTCACAATTTACAAAACAATCAGATTGCACAGTATGTTTTCCTTTTCTAGGGGGTTGCGGGTGGGGTTTATTTTCACTTATCCTGAGAAAATGTGTCAATATTTAAAAACTGTAGTCTAAAAGAAAGGCCAGCCTTGCAGGAGAAATCTCTTGAAAGATCGTCATTCAACAAACTTGTATCTGCACTTTTTTTATTGATGTTTCTGATAAGTGGTCCATTTTGTTTTGTTTCTATGAATTTGCCTGTCACCAATTAAAATGGATGTAAACACATTTCCAGTTAATTGCTTTATTGCATTTTAGAATTAATTTCACACTTCCAACAGTCATGGAGTATACCTCTTAAGCAGATGTAAATGTTTCCATTTTCATTACCTAGTAGACAATTTTGTCAATCCTAAAACATAGCCTCAGCTAAGGTTATTTGACATGTCTAATAAAAAGTGTATTTATAGTAGTGTGCTGTTATATTAGGTACTTAAAAAAAACCTATACTGCACATTTCCCTTTTCTCGATGCACTTATTTTATGGACAGAGCAAAGATTCTTTCACTCAGTTCTCCATCCTTGATAATATAGAGCCAAGAGAGTCAATAGCCCGGAAGAAGTGTCCTTCGATGATTCAGTGGTTAAACTGGAAGCATAAAGCAACCAGGTCCCCCGCACCTCACACTGCAATACAGACAAGCCAATAATGAGAATAAGTCCATTAAGATGTACTGCCTTCAAGAACCCACGCACCAGTAACTGTAAACACACACCAAAAACAACAGCTAGCTTGAAAATTCAAAAGGTAATTCTCAGTGCTGCTAATGAGACTTAAATCTTCAGATGGAAAGTGCTGTTTTGTTAAGGTGCTTTATCAAGAAGACTAAAAGCCACAAATCAGGTTTAAGACAGACATACTTTTATTACACAAAGAGAAAATATGCATCTAACAAAGGAGTGATTGTCAAAATTAACCCTAATTTAAAATATTGTAAAGCTCCTGGGAACTTCATGTTTTTACAACTATAGAAAGATTTAAAAAAACTGGATTGACCGTAAAACAAAGCTTATTTTTGTAAGTCTTGTGAAGAGCTGGCTTTCATGAAGGACACTTCTCTTGCTTGCTCTCATCTTCAATCATCTGCTTCTGCATTCAGAAGCTTTGAGAGATTCATTCGAGTTTTCTCAAGTGCTGCTGTTTTTGCTCGTCTTGAAGGTCTTGAACTTGGCAATGTAACTGGTTCTGGAACTTCATCACCACTAAACATAAAAGGTTTCAAAATGGCCACAAAAAAGTTGTAAGCAAATTTAAATGTAAATGCACTGCCTTGAAACCACTGAATAATAAACTGCATTCTTTATTGTAGACACTGCACTGGATATAGGTTGTAAGTTTATTTTTAAATAGCTGTGTATATATCAATTAGATTAGTGACCACCACAAAGGGATAACCAAAGGTTAGTAGTTAAAGTGTGTGGAAAGCAGCAAGATAAGCTTTTAGGGGCTATCAACATAAAACAAATTGTCTAGACAAATTAAAGGGCCTGATCATATTGAAGTTAATGGGTCATGTGCTTGACCATAAGCAGATGTGCGTCCACAGTTAGTGTTAAGATAACAGCACTGCGTAATGGGGTGAAGTGAATGGCGTTCAATTTTTTTTTCCAAATGTTGATTTCTAAAGTTTATCAATTTACAAATTAAAAAACTGAATAATAGCAACAAGATAGTAGCAATTAGTGTAGCAGAGGTAACTTTACAAACCCTTCCCTAAATAGCTGTTACACAAGAACAAAAGACTGGAAGATATACTGGAAAAGAATTAATGCAGGTTGAATTTCTTAGCTGTAAGTCTTCAGCTATTAAAGAAATTGTTTTATTTCCTTGAAAGGAGAACAATTACTTTTTCTTAACTAGTACTTCTGAAGGAGACTGAACATTTATGGACTTTTAATTACTTATTTTTTATTACCCTTGTTGAGAAGTCTGGGATTAATTCTATAGTATATATAGTTAACATGTAGTTTATCTTCTGGCTTGGAACATCTAATTTTAAAAAGAAGGATCATATGGATGAAAGGGTTTGAATTAAGTTTGCTTGCAAGGAAGAAGGAAGGAAGTTAGAGTGGCAGGAGGGACGTCATGCATTCATTCCACAAGACTGTTTACCTTTCACTGTCAGACGCTACCGTTTTACGATTTCTTCTCATGTTCACAGACCTAGCCTCTGTGTTGACTTTTCTCTGCCCTAAAACACAAATGAAAGTTACCCATCACCAGAACAATGACAATGTGCCTTTTGTTCAAACAATCTTCACATCTTAGAACTCCTAGAGACTTTTCATTTCTTCAATACTATTCTTCCTAAACAAATTTCCCTCACCACACATGGGTAGTTCCTTATACCAGTGACTCTCAACCTTTCCAGACTACCGTACCCCTTTCAGAGGCGTCTGCAAGACAAAATCAGACTCAAGTTACACCTCACCTAAAAACTACTTGCTTACAAAAATCAGACATAAAAATACAACAGTGTTACAGCACACTATTGCTGAAAAGTTGCTTACTTTCTCATTTTTACATATAAATCAAATCAACTGGAATATAAATACTGTACTTACATTTCAGTGTATAGTAAGAGCAATATAAACAAATCACTGTATGAAATTTTAGTTTGTACTGATTTCACTAATGCATTTTATGTAGCCTGTTGTAAAACTAGGCAAATATCGAGATGAGTTGATGTACACCATGAAAGACCTCTGCGTACCCCCAGGGTACGTGTACCCCTGGTTGAGAACCACAGACATAGAACACAGGACCCTGACTATAAAAGATTGATAAACCATGAAGAAACACACAACACCCTCTTAAAATGCCTTATTTGTTTACATACAATACTTATTGGGCTCTATTAGTTAGACTATAATAAAAAGGAATTAGGAAGCCAGTTTCTCATTGGCAACTCAAAGGCAAAATGACTGAACAGTCCTTGCTATCTCATCTCCGTGCCGAATATTTAGACTGGACAAGCGGGGCCCGTTAGTATCTTTGCAGGCAGTAATGTGATGTGACTTAGGGCCAGAGAATGCGGAGATTGTGGCACTTTTCTTTTGGCTAGCTCTATTGTTTCCAAAGTCAGAGCTCAGCTTTTGTATCTTGCTTCAAATCAAATACTTTCTCCTCTCCTTATACTGCTCTACTGTGCCATAAAATGTGTTAATACATCCCCTTACTTCTCACCTGTTGAATGAGGGATCTAAAACCAGTTAACATTTTCTTCTCCTCTATCCCAACTTTTTAAACACCTACTAATCATTCAAAGATTTTAAGTCAGGTGTCCAAAGACAGGATTTACAATTCACCTCGCAGTAACGAACAGTGCAGTGTGTATTTGACATGGACGTTATTTGCACACAGAATATCAAGTAGAAGCAGAAGTTTTGTTTCATAAACCACAGTTCCAACTTTTTACAGATAACTTGACACTGCTTTAGTCTGTGTAAAGTAACCACATAAGGGTGTTATAGTGACAAGCACTGTTTCATAAACTCTGTCAGTCAGAGATGTTTTATTTATTTTTTAAAAATCAAAGGCTTTAAAGAAAATTATGCTACAACAAAAACATTTTTGCTGCAATTCCTATAGGGCTTACTTTAAATTTAAAAAAAATATATTTGTAGCTGTTAATGTTAAGCTATAAGTCAGCTCATACCTCTATTAGCTTTGCTTCTTGTAGATTTCTGCTTTGTAGGTGCATTATCTTTATGTTCATTAACAGGACTTTGATCAGCTTCTTTATTCTTTTCTGTGTAACAGAACAGTGTATCAGGCCAATCGTAACAGATGTGATCTTTACATACCAATGCTGAAAATAAACTAAACACACCTCTGCTGTCATTTTTTAAAAGTTCAGTCATTTTTAATTCAGAAAAAATAGGAACACACACTAGCAACCATTGCAAAGTGTGCTTTTCTTTACAGCAGTGATGCTCAAACTTTTCCAGTCGTGTCCCTCCTTACCAGTAATGGAATCTGTCTACCCCCCCTCCAATTACTGCACAGCCAAGGCTTCCTCAGCAGCAGAGCTCGGGCTCAAAGCGGAGCTGGGTTGGGGAGCATGGCACTCCCTTCCTGCCCTCCTGTGGGGGCTGGCCACAGTCCTGCACCCCCCTAAATATTCCTCTGCACCCCTAGGGGAGCACACCCCACAATTTCAGAACCACTGCTTTACAAGATGCAAGAGCTCTCGCTACAAGAAAATATGTACTGAAATGCAGAATCTCCATTCCTCTTTGAGGGAACTTCACACTGGAAAGAAAACCAACCATGAGCCAATAGCAGGCAAAGGCTGTTATCCCACAGCTGGAGGAAAGAGGTGGGGGGGGGGGGGGGGGGGGGGGGGGGGGGGGGGGAGAGAGGGAGGGTGCACAACCTAAACAAACTAGTCACTACAGCTCCCCCTACAATGAATATGCAAAGATGAAAACAGCTGAAATTGTTATACATATTTTGTGACCCATCTCTGAATTAAATGTATTTGAGTCTATCAGCCCCACTGAGCTATAACTCCTGGAGCTTAGTACTCTGAAATGATGGAGTTCAGGCCCTGAAGTAAGCCACTAATAAAGAAGCAGAAAGGAAGAGCCAACTGAGTGGTCTTCAAGTCAGTTTAAGACAGTTGCTTAGCTATTTAGATAGGAAACTGATCAAGACCAGCTCCTGGAAGGATTTCTAAACTCCTTGTCCGAAGGGGTGCTAACAGATCTGAGTTACTGATAGCACAGGAACTGCAAGTGGTCCCCTGCTGCCTAAATGGTACAGAGGATGGGTAGCTTCTTGCTGCACAACTACAAGTGCAAAGTCTAGCTCCAGATGCATAAGCTAACACTGAGAAGAGCCATCACGGCTAACATATCACTACAATAAAAATTAGTCTGAAAAACATAAGAAATCTCTTTTGAGAAAAACTGCAGATATGAAAAGTACTCAAGCCCAACAAGCAAGAAAAGGAAAGAAGAACTTGAAAACTAGTGAAAACTTTTAAACTCAGTAGGTTTCCAGGCTAATTAGTAGACACTAGTATTCAAGAGATAAGTGACTATTCAAATCTGCTGAAGAAAGCCCATCTGGTTAGTGTAACATTTATTTGTGAAGAGACTGTGGAGAGAATCGATGATGGAGAAACGTGTGGCAATACTTACACAAGAGGAATATGGAAAATGAAAGGGAAAAATAGTAGAGAAACTAGGAAAAAGCTAGGTAAAAAAACCAAAAGATAGAATAGTCCAACATTGCAATACTTTTTCAAAAGGGTAAGAATGTACAATTTACAACTTATATTTTTGTTACTTTAAAACTTTGCATAGTAAAGAGAAAACCTTTATGTTTCTATGTAAAAAATATATATATACTCCCCACCCCACCTGCATTCAGGGACTCATTTACTCTCCTGTTAGCCATACTTTCAGTACATTACCTTCCTCATTTGGATTAACATGCTCAGATGTTATGGTGCCAGTTTCCTGTTCTACTTCTGAGCGGTCTTTGTCGAAATAATTTCCTTTGCTTAAATTCAAATTCATCTTGAATTTCTCAATCGCTCTTTGACACAACTTATCTTTGACCTTCTGTGGGTAGAAATGTTTCATATTAATATTGCTTAATTCTGCAACAGCTCAGTTTCTACATATCTTCTAATATAGGATTATCCACAAAATGCTGGTATTTCTATATCTGAGAATCAGGTACCCCTCACTATAGTAAATGCGACTAGTACCATATTTTGTATGGCGATAAAACACTCTCTAAGTTATGGATACTAACAGACAAGGCGAATTATTTAGGAAACAACAGGGTGGATCAGTTTAAAAACCAAGGTCATTACGTAGCAATTTAGATGAAGAATAAAAAGACTATTTAGGTCACCAGCATTAAACCTTTGTTCATTTTAGAATTAGTGGCCGAAATAAAAGGAAGGCTACTGATCAATCATCTGAATTCTTCGAGATGAGTCCCTGCCCATTCACACTATTGGAAGGTGGATCGGCAGTGCAGCAAGCTACTGGAACCTTTGAAAGCAATGCCTCGAGGCACCTGTGCTGCTCTGAACATTTCAGAGGAGACCATATAAAGGCCTGGACCATTTTGAATCCCGTCACAGCTTCGTAACCATACGAGAGCTCCAACCTAAAATCCCCAATTTATTTGGTAAAAACTACAATGTACAAGGTACTAAGAGTATAAATGTTTTCTGCTATTAAGACCGAGTAAAAGTTCCAGGTCTGCATATAACCTGTGTTGGAAGGAAATGAGGCAGTTGGGCACCCTAGCCCCTTTTATACCCTCACCTTTGGAACATTTAGAGCTTCAGGGGTAGGAAGTAGTGCAGGGACCACAATGGGCAGGGCTTCCAGAAGGTTCCATCAATTTGCTGTACTGTGGTATAAGAAGGGGGCCAACTCACCAACCAGTGTGTCAAATAAAGCTGCCAACAGCAATAGAATGGCAGTCCCTTTCTTCCAGGATGGGTTTATTTTTCAAAATCCAAACAGTCCAACTCAAAACAAAACAGGTAAACCAGGTCCTGATGCCTAGTCCTTCCTACAGCCTCTTCCTCAAAAGGCTTCTGCCACAGCAGATATCTCCAGCCAGATCTTCCACCTAGCTGGTGCAGAGAGCCCCTCTCACACCGTTCCCTGATCATGGTCTTCTGGAAAAGACTTCCTGCTTGCTGGCCTTTTATCTAAGAACCAGGTAACCTACTGGCTATCACCTAAGCCCTGACCTCAAACCCCCTACCTGGAAGGCAGCTAGTTAGTAACAGGTGGGGCTAAGCCAGGGGTGGGCAAACTACGGCCCAGGGGGCGCATCTGGCCCTTCAGACACTTTAATCTAGCACTTCAGCTCCCACCAGGGAGCGGGATCCAGGGCTTGGCCTGTTCCGGTGCTCCAGCCAGGAAGTGGGATTGAGGGCTTGCCCTGCTCCGTGCAGCTTCCGGAAGCAGTGGCATGTCCCCCCTCGAGCTCCCACACGTAGGGGCAGCCAGGGGGCTCCACACGTCGCCCCCGACCCAAGAGCCTCCCCAGCAGCTCCCATTGGCTGGGAATCACAGCCACTGGGAGCTGCAGGGATGGTGCCTGCGGACAGGGCAGCACGCAGACACGCTTGGCCGTGCCGCCACGTAGGAGACGGACGGGGGACATGCCGCCGCTCCTGGGAGCTGCTTGAGGTAAGCGCCGCCCAGACCCTGCCCCCCCCCCCCGCCCTGATCCCCCTCCTGCACTCCAAACCCCTCAGTCCCAGCCTGGAGCACCCTCAACCCCACCCCAGAGCCTGCACCCCCAGCTGGAGCCCTCACACACACACACCCCAACCCCCTACCCCAGCCTAGAACCCCTTCCCACACCCTAAATTCATTTCTGGCCCCACCTCAGAGCCCTCACCCCCTCATGCACCCCAGTTTTGTGAGCATTCATGGCCCCCAATACAATTTCCATAGCCAGATGTGACCCACAGGCCAAAAAGTTTGCTCACCCCTGGGCTAAGCCCACATCCCTTAAAAGGGCCATCCCATCCCATAACACACAGGTAATAGTGTAATACCACAATAGTCCAAACACCAATCAAAGAAGGCAAATTAATTCTCATTACTAGGTATAAGTGCCTGAAATGCACTTTGTTGGCGCAGTAAGAGGATTCAGCATATTAGGTTAGATATTTCATTTTTATGCCATGCTAAACATGGAAGAATGTCATTTCTTACTACGCTTGTCAAACTATGCTTAAACTGTATGTTAGAATTAAAACTACCAAGCTAGCTACTACAACTAGCTTTAAATCAATAGAGAAGGATTAGATAAACAGCCGAAGCTCTGTAGACTCCAGCGCATGCAGAAGTTATTGCCCTACACTCACACACACACACACCCCCCACCCTCCTCAGGCCACACCCTTAAAGGAGTCCATAGGCTCCACATTCACTTCAGGACTGAGTTCAAAATTACCACCTTTGTTAAATCCAGGTATGGACTTATCGACCTTGTGTCCCTCTCAACCCTTCTGCATGTATAGCACTGTATTCTTCTATCCCTCCATCCAATCTGACCATGGTTGATGCAAGTTTTCTCTGCTATTCTTTAAGCCATTTGTAGCAGCCTTCCAATACCTCTCCATTTCAGCTCAAACTGTACTCTTTCCCCACTGCCTAAGAGACCTAATGCTAAGCATGCACGTAAGCATTTAGCTGTGGAAGGACTGAATAAAGATAAGGTCCAACTTCTACATTCAGCTGCAAATACTGAGATTTGGTTAACAGCAGTAGCTGGAACCAACTAGGGGCCGTGCTCCTCTTGACCTGCTGCTCACAAACAGGGAAGAATTGGGAGGAGAAGTAGAAATGGGTGGCAACCCGAGCAGCAGTGACCATGAGATGGTTGAGGTCAGGATCCTGACAAAAAAGAAGAAAGGAGAGCAGCAGAATATGGAGCCTGGAGTTCAGAAAAGCAGACTTTTACTCCCTCAGGGCACTGATGGGCAGGATCCCCTGGGAGAATAACATGAGGGGGAAAGGAGTCCAGGAGAGCTGGCTGTATTTTAAAGACGCCTTATTGAGTGTGCAGGAACAAACCATCCCTATGCACAGAAAGAATAGCAAATATGGCAGGCAACCAGCTTGGCTTAACAGAGAAACCTTTGGTGAGCTTAAACACAAAAAGGAAGCTTACAAGAACTGGAAACTTGGACAGATGACTAGGGAGGAGTATAAAAATATTGCTCGAGCATGCAGGGATGTAATCAGGAAGGCCAAAGCACAAGTAGAGTTGCAGCTAGCAAGGGATGTGAAGGGTAACAAGAAGGGTTTCTACAGGTATGTTAGCAACAAGGAGGAGGTCAGGAAAGTGTGGGAGCCTTACTGAATGGGGGAGGCAACCTAGTGACAGATGATGTGGGAAAAGCTGAAATACTCAATGTTTTTTTTTGCCTTGGTCTTCACAGACAAGGTCACCTGCCAGACTGCTGCACTGGGCAGCACAGTATGGGGAGGAGCTGAGGAGCCCTCAGTGGTGAAACAACAAGTTAAGGACTATTTAGAAAAGCTGGACATGCACAAGTCCTTGGGGCCGGATCTAATGCATCCGAGGATGCTGAGGGAGTTGGCTGGTGTGATTGCAGAGCCATTGGCCATCATCTTTGAAAACTCAAGGTCTCAGACAATTGGAAAAAGGCAAACATGGTGCCTTTAAAAAAGGGAAGAAGGAGAATCCGGGGAACTACAGACATGTCAGCCTTACTTCAGTCCCTGGAGGAGAGGAAGGTGATCAGGAGCAGTCAACATGGATTCACCAAGGGCAAATCATGCCTAACCAATCTTATTGCATTCTATGATGATAACTGGCTCTGTGGATATGGGGAAAGTGGTGGGTGTGATATATCTTGACTTTAGCAAAGCTTTTGATACGGTCTCCCACAGTATTCTTGCCAGCAAGTTAAAAAAGTATGGATTGGATGAACGGACTATAAGGTTGATAGAAAGCTGGCTAGATCATCAGGCTCAATGGGATTAATGGCTCGATGTCTACTTGACAGCCAGTATCAAGCAGAGTGCCCCAGGGGTGTGTCCTGGGGCCAGTTTTGTTCAACATCTTCACTAATGATCTGGATGATGGGATGGATTGCACCCTCAGCAAGTTCACGGATGACACTAAGCTGGGGGGAGAGGTAGATGTACTCGAGGTAGGGATAGGGGCCAAAGTGACCTAGACAAACTGGATGATTGGGCTAAAAGAAATCTGATGAGGTTCAACAAGGATAAGTGCAGACTCCTGCACTTCGGATGGAAGAATCCCATGCACTGCTACAGGCTGGAGACCGACTGGCTAAGCAGCAGTTCTGCAGAAAAGGACCTAGGGATTACAGTGAACAAAAAGCTGGATATGAGTCAACAATGTGCCCCTATTGCCAAGAAGGCTAACCGCATATTGGGTTGCATTAGTAGGAGCACCGCTAGCAGATCCAGGGAAGTGATTATTCCCCTCTATTCGGCACTGGTGAGGCCACATCTGGAGTATTGCGTCCAGTTTTGGGCCCCCCACTACAGAAAGGATGTGGACAAATTGGAGAGAGCCCAGCGGAGGGCAACAAAAATGATTAGGGGGCTGCGGCACATGATTTATGAGGAGAGGCTGAGGGAACTGGGCTTATTTAATCTGCAAAAGAGAAGAGTGAGGGGGGGATTTGATAGCAGCCTTCAACTACCTTAAGGGGGGAGGGATCCAAAGAGGATGGAGCTAGGCTGTTCTCAGTGGTGGCAGATGATAGAACAAGGAGCAATGGTCTCAAGTTGCAGTGTGGGAGATCTAGGTTGGATATTAGGAAAACATATTTCACTAGGAGGGTGGTGAAGCACTGGAATGGGTTACCTAGGGAGGTGATGGAATCTCCATCTTTAGAGGTTTTTAAGGCCCAGCTTGACAAAGCCCTGGCTGGGATAATTTAGTTGGGGCTGGCCCTGTTTTGAGTAGGGGGTTGGACTAGATGACTCAGAGGTCTCTTCCTAATCATCTGATTCTATTCTATGGTCCAAGATGTAAAGGACTATCTTCAATTTTATTTACATGTGATAAAATAAGGTGCAGCACATCTATCATGGATCTTACTGTGATGACACATGAAAAACATGGCATGTTGCTTCAACTTATTGCACTGGTTGAAATGGTTCAATGTATTTACAACATAGGTCATAGTGATCTCAGCCCACAGTTCAAAATATAAATATCCTGATTAAAACAAAAATAATTCCATCCTTATTAGTATTAAGTTAACACAGATTCTTTGTTAAATAACTAAAAAATAAACTATGGAATACTACTAGAATACTGAATTTTTAGCTATTAAAAAAGGTACCAAGAGCAATGTAACAATTTATTTGTATACTACCTACCTCAAGGATCTCCTCAAGTAGGACCAGAAGATCTTTTGTGAAATATTTACTGAGTTCTAATGAACTCAAGGCTTTTGCATAAATACGAACATCTGGTGCAGTTGGGTCTATCAAGATCTCATTGCAGATTTTCACGGCTAAGCTATCATGCACTGTTAAATCCTGTAAAAATCATAAGAATATTCTGAAAGCTGGTTGAAAGTTATTTACATGAGAAGACCGTGTAATGTGCCTGACGTAAGTGCCCGATCAGCTATGTTAAATGGTAAAAAATTACATTTTTCAAAAAGCAGCATTTTATGCATGTGTGCCAATTTATGTACATGCACGCACACACAGGAAGGAGCAAACAACAGCTGCTGGTAAATTAAGTACGGTGGTGTTGCTTTAGCCACATGAGGAAACAGCAAGCTAGAAACAGGTCACTTGGGATAATCTCTTTCCTTCCCTCTTATGCAGGAGCCTCAAACGGAGAAATCTTCACAGAGTGATAGCAGTGGCTGGGTTGTTGGGATGCAATCTCTAGCCACAAACATCAAAGTAGCACCCCGTGAGCCATAATCTACATACTTGGTAATCCTGGGACTTTTTGGCCTGAGGATTCAGTCCACTTGGTCTTGTCAGGTCCACTAACAGTTCAGAAACATTAGCAATATCTACTTCAGCCAAAGGTGAAGATGCAGGAGCATTAAACAGTGTGCGCAGAGTTGGAAGAAAGGCTTCCTCAAAACATTCCTGATTAGTCCTGTTTTAAAAGAGTCAGATGTTAGTAAACAATGGGAAAATGTGATCAGAAGTTCATCACAGCCTCATCTCAGAACTAGCACAGTATTTTGTGGGGCCTCAGTAGGCCCAAACCTTCCAACCCTATCCTAAGGATTGGGGTCCACCATGGACTAGGGGTCCTGTCTGTTTGCTGGATCAGGAAGAAGTCCCTAAAACAGTTTAAAACCAGGTTATTTATCCAACAACCCTTTCTGTGTCTGTTGGTCCCTGAAGAATCCAGTTTGCAACTCTCCAGAGGGATCATCCAAAGGGATGATAACCAAGGAAGTACATTAGCATTTCCTTCCTATTAGAGAAGGTACATTCAATGCCACAATAGCACATACGCAACTGCATTTTTAATAGTGGTGATTCTTGAACAAAGAATGACCTTGACTTGGTGGGATATACAGTAAGACTAATGTTCAAAGATAAAGATTTCAGACTCCTCTTGCCAATGTAACTGCAACCAGAGAACATGTCTCAATAAAACCAGATAACCTGTTCACATGCAGAAGAACTAATCACAGAGGTCAGCCCATTTTTCCAGATTGGGGGACACTGAAGACATATATCCTAGTTTCACTTTGATACTGGACTCAACAGAAGTTAAGTGAAAAATTATCCTCTCAATAAAGTGACTTATTCCTGCTCTTGACAGAGTAGCGATAGGAAATTAAGGGTTTTTCCCTCCACAATTTCCCCCTCCTCATCCCCAATTCATTCAGCTGTCCTTTTAGTAGCAATTTGTAGAAACTTTAAATTCACTTTTTATTGTAAAAAACAGATTTGTAACTATTTCATATTCCCAGTTTAGCTTTTATACTAGCTAGCCACAAACTGCCACCCAAAGAGTAGCCAGTCCTATTTTTCCCATGGTAGAAAAAGGAAGGAGAGTTTAAGTCTGCCACATTTTTCTTGGGTTTATTTAAACCTCACCTTTCCCTCTCCCGCACCAACCTCCTTCTGCCCCACAAAAACAAATACCCTGCATTGAAAATCCTGAATCTGCTAATTTAATTATTTAAAACAGGAGCCCAACTGTTTCCTCTACACAGCTGCTGAGCACTAAGGTCAGTTTGTCTGTTTCCTTTTGAAGTTCCACTACTAGTGTTCCTTCAGTGACACTTCAATGCCTGGCTGCAGTGCTCAGCAGCATAAACAAGTAAAAATAATTCTGTTTATATTATCTCTTCCTTAAGAAATTCAATAAAGAGTTGGATCAGAGCTCCCAAAGCAGTTTCACAGGCAGCAGTAAAAATTATAGATTTAAGAGAGGGGAAAGAAAAGAAGGACAAAAGGAGATAAAAGGGGATTTCAAAAGAATATAATAGATTTATTTCACTCCAACCCTAACTGCATGTCTTAAACATTGGCACAGTTATCTCACTGTCATAGTAATCTATGCGCAGACAGAGGAATCTGTGGACTTAAAGATCATTTCTACAATCAATTGGAACATCTAGTATGCACAGTCCCACCACATGATAATCTCGTGATCCTGGGTGACCTAAATGCAGTTACAGGCTCCCTACGAACTGGATTTGAACAGGTCATTGGTCATTATGGTTCAGGCACACCCAATGATAACTCTCGCAGCTTGCTTACATTCTGTGCCTCCCAGATTCTTTCCACTCTTGGGTCATGGTTCAAGTGGCAATGCATATACCAGATGTCATGGATCTCTCATGATGGAGTCACTCAGAAGGAGTTGGACCACATCATTACACGCGATAGGCATCTCTTCGCCTCCTGTAGAGTATATAGTGGTGCAGAATGCGCAGCGAACACGTATCACCTTCTAGTGGTTGCCCGTATGGTGTTGATGCGCCTACGAGCAGGGTAAATCCTCTGCAATGATGATGAAATTTGACATCAACACACTCCATGTGCCAGGTTTAGCCAACAGGTTTTGTATTGACATCAGCAACAGATTCTTGGCTCTAGCTCATCTGCCAGACAACGTGGAGGTTGCCTGGTCCCTGTTCACTTCTACCATCAACCAATCTGCTGAGCAAACAATTGCTGCTCACAGGTATCCAGCACGCCGACCATGGCTATCAGAAAAGGCCTTCCAGATTATTAAACTGAAGGCTGCAGCCCGCCAGCATGGTGATAAGCACACTTGTAATCAGCTGAAGTGAAAATTTAACATCCTGACACTCCATGATCGCAAGCCATATTATAACCAAATGGCGGATGATGTTGAATTTGGCTTAGCTGGGGCGACTTGAAGCATTTCACGCCATCCGCAACCTCAGCAGTCAAGAGGTAGTCATTACAAACGTCATCCTGAACGACAGCCAACGTCATCCATGTAAATCGCATGACGACATTCTCTCACGCTGGGTGGAACATTATCGCAGTGTCCTGAACCATCCTCTAGCTGCTGCTTGTTCAGAGCTGGATGATCTGGCAGTCACTGCGGTTCCAGATCCAGACATTTGTACTGATGCACTAACACTGGATGAAGTGAAATGTACCATCTCTAAACTGAAAAACGGACACGCAGCCAGTGCTGACAGCATCCGCTCTGAGCTGCTAAAATGTGCTATTGATCCTGTAGCAGAATCACTTCTGGCCATCTTTTGTCTAGTGTGGAGAACTGGAACCTTGCCAACCACCTGGAAGGACAATATTGTGATCTCACTCTATAAGGGCAAGGGACCGCGCAATGAATGTAAGAGCTACAGGCCAATCACCATGCTCTCCGTTCTAGGTGTTTTTCGCATGTTTTGCTTGCTTGAGCCTTTGCTACATCAGAAGCATCGTCCCCAGCAGTCAGATTTTACGAGGAACAGGTTCACATTAGACACCATTTTGGCCCTTTGCTTGTTTTTGGAGATACATCGCGAGTTCAGGAAGCCCCTGCACATAGCGTATGTTGATCTTAAGGCTGCATTTGATTCAGTAGACCGTGTCGTGTTATGGAAGGCCTTAAAAGGTTGTAGGTGTCCCTACCACACTGCTGGACTTGATTAGAGAGCTGCGTAATGGAACCACTCCCCATGTTCGTCTGGGGAACCGCATGTCAGTGCCTTTTAAATCAGTATCTGGTGTTAGGCAGGGTTGCATTCTGGCCCCTGCACTCCTTTGTTGGGCAATGGATTTCATAATGCAGCATTCCGTCAGGTCCATCGGCATTGAAATCAGTGATTTCTCACTCACAGACCTCGACTATGTTGATGATGTTATTTTAATACAGAGCCCCAACAGGTTTCGTGAGGCACTGCAGCATGTGGAGGAGGAGTCAGATAAGATTAGTCTCCATGTTTCATGGTCAAAGACAAAACTGCAAAATTTAGGACCAGGTCCACCGGCGATTCCAATCTCTTTGAACAACGAAACAGTTTCCATCTTTTGTTATCTGGGTTCTATGCTTACAAGCTCCTCCAATTCTCACACGGAGGATTTCCATTGGATTGGCACCGCAGCATCTGCCATAGGCTGTTTACAATGGATATGGAATCAACATCATCTTAGTATGACAACTAAGTTCAGGATTTATTCAAACTGTATCCTTCCCATACTGTTGTACGGCTGCGAAACATGGACACTACGCCGTGCAGACTGGACAAAGCTAGAGGCTTTCCACACAAAATGTCAATGTTGTATACTGGGCGTAAAGTGGAATGACTTAATCTGTAATGCAGATGTTTATGGTTGTTCGGGTCTACAGACTACTGGGGCCATTGTTCGCAGGTGGAGCCTTATGCTTTTCGGACAAGTTACAAGGATGCCACAAGACGTTTCAGCGAACACCGTTCTCCGGGTGGCTTGTAACATCTGGGATAAAATTCCACCAACTGAGGGGTAGAGGCGGCCCAGAGGCAGACCCCCTATTACATGGGTTCATCAAGTCTGTTCTGATGCTGCACACTCAGGCCATCAAGCCTTTGCAATTGTGCAGGAAATGGGCCAAATGGCGAACGATTGCTATGGATGACTGTCTGGCTAAGCATTGAAGAACGCTCCATTAAAAAAAATGGAGGTGGGGATTTTATTTCTAGGTATGTTGCAGATGTAACCAAAACAGTGGAGCGATCAATCAGTGTTGATAGCCATATACTAATGCAGCGCAAAGGAATAAATATGGAAAGAATCTTCTTGTGCAAATAGATACACACTATTACTATTTTAACTCTCTCAAGAGGGAAGCATGAAAATGATCACCTTACCTCCTTAGGTTAAAGGCTGTAAATTAAGCCTTTAAACACATAGTTAGGCACTTAAATGTGCCCCGATTTCAGAGTCACTGAGATGCAGCTACTCCCAGTGAAGTAAATGAGAACTGCAGGTGCTCAGATCTACTGAAAAATTAGGCCACTTATTTAGTTATCTAATTTAAAGTACTCAGGTTGGACACTGCTATCCTTACTTTCTTAGGCTACTGTATCATAGTTACGTAGTACATCCCACATACAAAACGTACGGGAATCACAAGAACAAAATCAGTTAAAACTACAACCTAGAAAAGAAAGAAAAAACAATGTATGATTTCAACATCAGATTTTTCAAAGCTCATACCTATTTGCATAAGCAAATAAAGGGAAGAAGACTCCCAGACAGTGTCTAAGTTGAGTATCCTCTTCTGTCACTGGATTATACCACAACAAAATGAGACGAGAAAGAAGTTTGGCACTAATTAATCTCCCAGAGAACATCAACTTGGCCAGACCTTCTGCAGCTTCTGTCCTGAGTTCTGAAAACTTAAGTAAAGAAAGACTGAATCGGAGACAGAATTACAATCCTTTGACCGATACACATTAGTTAATTGAAAAATAAAGCCCCAATCTTACACTGACATCATTGTGGATATATACCTACACCACTGACAACCTCAATGCAGGCTCAAACTTGCATCCTTAGTGTCAGTGAAACTCTTAAAATAGCATACCCCAGACACTTGTAAGTTACTGTAAATGCAAAATGATATCCAAATCCATACTAATAGAATTCAGGAGCCTCAAATCTCTATCATGAAACCTACAGCTAACATACAGGGGGAAAACAAAACAAAAAACAAAACAAAAAACACTTCTTAGATTCCAATCCATTTCCAACCCAGTTAAAAATGAAAAAGGCTTTTCACTCACTAGTGAAAAAATGGATTTCAGAACACACAACTTTGCTACAACAATCCTGCCATTTCATTGCTCTTTTACAGCTATGAAGGCATGTAGGACTGACAGTTTTAGTAATGCCGGAGATGCAGTTAATCATACTTCTTTGGAAGTTGCCAAATACTCATACATCAGTAGTTTGCATCCATTTCTCCTTATTTAGTTCAAACTCATTGATGAGGTTTCATATCTGTTCTTATCCAGCTACTTACAGAGTTTCAAAAAGTTTGTGAGCGGTCTCCCAAAGGAAGGAAGGAGACAAATAGGTCCAAAGTAGAAGCCAGTTTGCAAGACAAGTCCCAATATATTTATCCTAAGACTATTTACAAGAAGGCTACCATCGTGAAAAAGCCAAATCACACAAGGGGACCAAGATCCGAAAGTAGCTTAATGAACATTTGATATAAAACAGAAAATAATAATGAGGAACACAATCCATCAGAAGGCACGTACACCGTTTTTTTTTCCCCCCTTACAAAGGTCACAATTTGATGTTTTCAGAAAGCATTAGGGTCATATAATTGTAACAAACAAAACCACTGAAAACCTGGGGGAGATGCCTAGTTAGTGCCATGAGTTATGTGGGAGGGTAGCAGAGTACAGGAACAGAATACTACGACTCAAAAACCAGACCCAGTGAACTCACAATGGAAGCTTTAACTCCTCCAACAGTGATGAAGTAATTTCCTCCTCTTGCAAAGTAAAGAAAACAGTTTATAAAAATGGATTGGAGTAGCGTTTAAATAAGTCTGTTCTGGTACAGATACTGCTGTATTCACACAGATATCCTTGTTATCACAAGCTGTTCTAGTTATTATTGATTTAAATGGAGCTATGCCAATTTACACCACCCGAGGATCTAGCCAAATGACCTTTAATGGGAAAATAAAGTTATCTGGGTCATAAAGGAATGTCTCACATATTTTCACCAGGAGTACTATGGAGTTACAGCAGCCCTATTTATAGACTTCTGAGCAGTACGCAACAGTGCACATGCAATTTTCATTCACATTTAAATCTACAAGCAGTTCCTGAAATCTCTCAATACGCTGGGCATCTGATCCACGATATAAACATACAGAAGTGTTACTTATGTACAATTATATACAAATTTTTAATTTTGTAACAAAAAAGATGTAGAAGAGCAGACTGATGGCATTTTACAGATAACTTACCTCGCTGTCTAAGAAACTGGAAAGAAGTTGTAGGAGGTTGTGAACAGTGGCAGTCTCTTCTTCCAACTCTTTTATTTTAGTCTCCTCCTCTTCAATATCTCCACTTCTAATCTCTGTTTCTTCACTGTGAGAATCATTGACTTTTTTTGCTCTGAATGTTTCTATCCCAAATAACATCAGCTGGTCAAAGACTGCCTTTAAAGCACTTCGCTTTACCTTTATATCATCAATTTGTAAAACCTAGATTTTGTAAAGGGGGGAAAAAAGATGTATAGTTCTGTGGTACATCACTCAATTAGAAGTGTTGTTAAAAACAAAGAGCTGACAATATTTAACTCCTAAATCAGTGACTGAGGTTAGCCAAAGATCACACAACAATCCATCTAAGCTAAGCGGAATCTCCCCAAACTTTAGAACAATATGAAAAAGCAAACAGAGCTCAAATATGAACCCAAGTTTGGAATAAAATCTGAGGTTGAACTATACAAAATTATTCATTCAGCTCCAGCTATGCAATCAGCCTACTTTGTTCAGGCCAAAACAGTGCAGCCCTATTTATAGCTGTTTCAATCGTGGATGTCATCCTGATCCAAATTGGAGGCCTTATCCCATGTATTCTTATTGTCCTATTGTGTCTATTTTGGAAGCACGTAATAATAAAATCAAACTTATTTGGACTTTGCTAACTCCCAAAGGCCCAAATCATGATCAGGACCCCACTCTGCTGAGTACTATTCATGTAAGACAATAATGCCTGTCCCAAACAGTTTACAGTCTAATTTGAAAGACGATGCAACAAGTAATGGAATGGAAGGACAGCAGGGAGGAGGAGGGTAATAAATTCAAATAGTTGCATAAGTTAGTCTAATCTGAAAGACGACACACATAGCTAAGGGTAACATTTTCAAAAGTGACTTCATCTTAAGCTCCATTTTCTATAGTGACTTAGAAGTCTAAGTCTCACTGAAAGTCAATGGGACTTAGGATCCTAAGTACCTACATCACTTTTGAAAAATAGGATTTAGGCTTTTGAAGATTTTACCCTAAATTCTCTCAGACAGTGACTATACTGTCCTATATGTTTGTCAACACCTAATACAATGGGTCACTTATTTTGATGAGGGCCTTTGGATGCTACTACAGTACAAATAAATATGTAAGAATGTTATAAATAAAAAAAACACAGCGGTTCAAGAAACTCATCTGCTATTGTCCATGTGACTCTAGAGTGGGGGTGGGCAAACTTTTTGGCCTGAGGGCCACATCGTGGTTCCGAAACTGCATGGAGGGCTGGGTAGGGAAGGCTGTGCTTCCCCAAAGAGCCTGGCCCCCGCCCCCATCCCACTTCCCACCCCTGACTGCCCGCCTTAAAAACCACTGACCCATCCACCACCTCCACCCCACTCCTTGTCCCCCGGCTACCCCTATCCAACCCCCCTGCTCCCGGTCCCCTGACTGCTCTGACCCCTATCCACACTCCTGCCCCCTGACACTCCCACGCCTATCCAGCCCCCCCAATCCCTATCCCCTGACTGCCCCCCGGGATCCCCTGCCCCTTATCCAACCCCCCCACTCCCCACCCCCTTACCATGCTGCTAAGGGCACTAGTACTGGCAGCCGCACTGCCCGGCCAGAGCCAGCCACACTGCCACGCAGTCTAGAGCGTCGGCAGCACAGCGAGCTGAGGCTGCGGGGGAGGGGAGACAGCAAGGGAGGGGCTGGGGGCCAACCTCCCCGGCTGGGAGCTCAAGGGCCAGTCAGGACGGTCCTGACAGGCCGCAAATTGCCCACCTCTGCTCTAGAGCCCTTAGGTTTGATTTAAGCTCCTTTTGTTATGCCCTGAACTCGGGGGGAAAAAAGAAGAGCCCCAACCATGAAGCATTTTCCACACAGTGGACATATGCAACTTGCGTTTGGGAGAAAAAGTACCGAGAAGACCACCTAGAGCTGCCAGGACCCTTTCTTTTTCACATAATGCCCAAGATAGGACAAAAAGAAGAAAGTCACAAATATTACGAATTAAGCTTCTCAGCATCTTGTAAGCAATACTGAAATACCCCATTTTACAGGTGAGGAAAACTGAGGCGGAGAGAAGTCAATTGTATGTGGCAGAGTTGGGATGTAAGCCACATATATATTGTTCAGTATTTTTTAAATCCTCAACCAACACAGCTGAGATCCTATATCGGTACTACTTTATTTAGAATTATGTGCCACAAGTACAAGGCCAATTTTATTCACAAAGTCACAGCCAAACAACCCAATTCTTATCACTAAGAAAATTTTTACCTGTAGCAGCAATGCAAGGTGTTGACTGGCAAAGTCTTTGTTCTGCAGAGCACAGCAACCCAAACATAAAACTGCCATATTTCTTACAGCTGGATGGACATTAGTTATTCCAGGAAGTATCTAAAAATAATAATTTGATTCTTTGTGATTAAAATGTACATACTGGAACAACAAAAGACTTGCTACGACATGTTTGAAAAGCAGTTATTAGAAAGTTAATGTTAAGAGACCTAGAGTGCAACATATTCACGTGTGCTTTTGTACCTAGTGAGTGAGTCAACCAAAAAGTAGGACTCTATTCCATTGCTAATTGAAGACAAAATATTCAGACTTGAGAGTAAACCAAGATAAATGGAGCCTACACTAGAAGGTGAAACACTGGTTTCCAATAATTGACTCATCATATCAGTTCAAATATTCTGATGAGTTTCAAAAAAAAAAAAAAAAAAAAAAGATTCCGAAGTTATAAATTCAGAAGAATTGCTCCATGAAGGGCCCATACAATATTTTGGTTTAGAGCAGAGAGGTTTTAGACAAAATATAATTAAACACATAATTTATGGTTAAGTAAAAGCCAAACATACAAAAACTCTGTTAAAAAAAAGTTATCCAGCTCCAAATCACAGAAAATACAGAGTGAACCCCACAACTACATACATCACCTTCTCTCACAGACATCAAAATCCACTTGCAAGCACACACCAGCCCTACCACAAGGAACTCAAACGACCCACACTAACATGTTGTCTGGTGATTTACTTTTGATGCCCACCTCATCTAATTATCATTACAAGGGGATGACCAGCCTAGGAAAATGGCTTGAATTTCGCACACTAAAACATACAAGTTCAAACAAACTCACTCCTCTGGCCCAGAAGATCAGTGTAAAAGAATGGAAGCAACCACCTAAGGACACACAGGAGACACTGCACAAGAAACTACTAACTTAAATAAAAACCTCTCTCGCTAGAGAGATTGCATGGATCACTATACTGACTTATACTGTCCATATTTAATGGTTGTAATTCTAGAGAAAGACCACTGTGTAAAAGATTACTCTGGACAGATGGAGAGATAGAACAGATACCAAAAAACACCAGCTTCTGTAACAGCCATTGGATCAATGCAACTTATTTCTTCCAGACTTTTCTTGGTCAGACTGACAGGTAAAGGGACTTCAGGCAGTCCAAAGCACTCAACTTGAAATCCCATAATCAAAACTACTAGAGTTGAGCAGCATACCTCGTCAGAAAGATTTGGTAAGTCTGAAATTGCCTTTTTTATATTCCTCAACACAGAACCATTTCACTCCACATAAATCTTCAGCAGTATTAACAACCAGAGGGGAAAAAGGAACAAAGTATCTCATCAACACAAATAAAAGGACCTGCATCATTTGAGCGCTCAGCTTCAGCCATTTTAAGGTCAGCTACTAGATAGGTCAAGTGTATACAGGCATCCCTGAAATGGGAGCAAGACTGAATTGGTTTCTCAGTAAAAAAAGTTGGGCTTCAACTTCTACTGGGATTTCCTACAAGGAATCTCAGCACTCATTATCTTGACCTAGGTGGCAGAAATACACATTTCAGCCTCTTTCAACATAAGGAGCAGCTTAGAAGCAGTAGCATGAACTGCTATGGTTTCTTTCTGCTTTGAATCTTTTTACAAAGATAAAAGTAAATATGAAGAGTAAAAGCTAGCAAACAGAGGCACTACTGATGCGACACTCCCACAAAAAACAGACACTAGGAAAGGGAACACAAACACAATAGTAAAAGTCCATGAACAGTGCTAAACTTTACTGGAGTTTAGTTGCTCCTGGCTGGCAATTTAGTTGACTAAGAATGAAGTAAACACCCATCTACCAGTATATCAGGAACTTATGTATAAGAACCAACATGTTTAGCAAACCAAAACAGCACTTCTCAGCTCACTGCATTAATACCAAGAATGCTGTTTAAATTAGCTTATAAAGGAACACTAAAATACATCACACACACACACAAAACAAAATGCAAAGATTGAGATGTTGACAGAGAAGATGACACCCCCATATATACACAAAGAAATTGACAACTACAAGAAATGTAGTGTGAAGATGCATTACAAGAACTACACCATTTTCCATGATACTTAAGAATCTTTCTATTTTCATTTTATTTTTTCTATTTTCTATCTTTTATACTTGTAAAGTTGTACTATTTATTGCCACATACCAAGGATTCAATGATCCCATTCATTGTTGGGCCTATTTCTTTAGAAAGGGACATCTGCTTGAGGAGTTCATAACACATCAGTAAACACTTCAGTAGTGTTTCAGGATCATTCTTTAAGAAAAGAAAAAGATTTTCTTTACCAGGAAAGGGAGAAAGAAAAACAAAAACAGATAATCATATATTTTCTATGCAAGTAAAATGTTCTCTTTACACTATATTCTGACTATCAGAGAATGCTATATCCACCTACAGGACTAAAAATGAAATAGAACTACAGTTAGCTGAATTTGTGGTTCGTTTGTCATTAATTTTCACTTAAGGTTAGGAGCACTTAGGTAGGATAAAAACCCTTTTATAAAATAAAGTTTTAATTATAGCCTCAAAGTACATAAACTGCACAAAACAGCAGTTATATTGTAAAGCATTTTTGATAGAGTATATTATAATTTACATTTGAAATTTAAATACAAAACACGGACAACTGGATAAACAATGAAATGCCTGTTAACAGCTTAAAAAAGATATTAAATAAGACAGTCCTGTTCACCTGTTGAAAACCAAAGTGAACTAAAATATCACTGATATCAAAACATGACCAGCACTTTGGGGGGGGCGGGAGCTGGGGGGGAAGGAAAGAAAGGAAGTAGAACCTTCTCCACACGCATTTCTTTAATTTCAGGCTGTTCTGCTTCTTTTATCAGATCACTCTTAATGCATTCCAGCTCTGTTATTTTCTCTTTTAACACCAATGCACGATTAAAATCCTGCAGAGTAACACATTCCTCCAAAGCTTCTTTTGTTTCCAAAAGTTTCACTTTTATTTCAGCCAGCTAAATACAAAGAAAATGAAAGTCACAACACTGTACCTGATTTTTATTAGCTGTAAAATAAATGCTAACCTATCTAAATCAGTTAGTCAGTAACACATATATACTAAGTGTGCTGTCTGTAAAAGTACATAAATTTAAATAGCCACTGTATCCATTTCCCGTAAGTTACCTAAAATTCATTTACCTTAAGTTGTTGCTTTCTTATTTCAGCTGCATCTATAGGAGTGTCAACTGTAACAATGGGCTCACGAACCTCTGAGATAATTTCTGCAACCTAATATTGGATGCAAAAGTTATTGCTATTAATACCACTTGTTGTCATTGGTCTGACTCTCAGATCCTATATACCATACATACCTGGACATGCAACATTAAAAAAGTATCATCCCTCTGCATAAATCCTGAGCTTTTAGTCAGGAGACAGATTTCTTTAGTAGATAAAACTACTACAATAAATCCCAAAAAGATTAGTGACCCTTTTTGCCAATATATTGCCCTACCATGCAAGAGGTCTAGAATTTCCTGGTAGCTAGCTGAGTCTAGAAATGTGATAGAAAGGACTGATGCCTTCAAAAAGAGGAGTAAGGGCTTGTGAATGTTCTGGTCAAAATTGGTTGAGATCTGCCAAGTTAGGAGACACTAAATATTGCAGTTTGTGAAAGGGCGCCACTTTTTAAATTTAGTCGTATTTTCAAGAACAATCCATCAACGTTCAGAAAGCACACATTCCAGGTTGTGGGTGTGCACATGGCTTATTTAACTTCACAGTTCACATCTCTTAAGGTGAATGGTGAAAATGAGACAAGACTGGAAGAGAGGACCAGAATGGCATGTTTTTGCAAATGTAACTATAGTGATTGCTGCCACTTCCACTAAAATAATCTGTCAAGGCTGTGTATCACGTGGCCTAGAAACAACTGAAACTACTTACAGTATGAATTCTCCTGTCATCATCTTTAATAATGCTGAGCAATCTCTCGACAAGTGAAGATATAAGGGATGTTGAAGTAGTAGGTAGAATAAGAATCTCCTGCAAGACAGCCAGTAGACGCTTCCTGTGTTTTTTTTAAAAAAAGTGAAGTGTTACTGTTTTTCAAATTACACCCTCCTTTCTTAAAATACTGGGAAAACACTCAACAGCTAAGATTTAATCTACTTTATTTATTTTGAAAGACATTTGCTAGTAAAGTACTAGGTTGTTCTTAGCTGAACAGTATTTACATGCATTATTCAATTTTTTTAACTCAATATTATTTTCTTCTGCTTTCACTAGTTGACACCAAATTTTCTATGAAGTGTGACCTATTATCTAAATAAAAGTGAGAGAGCACTCAGAGTTTATAATTAGTGAAGAGCACTTCTATTTCAGTTCTTTAATTAAAAACTCATATCTTCCCAGGAGCAAAATGTCTTCAGTAGTCTGATAGTACAAAACAACTTTATTCCTTCAATGCCTGCACAATGCAGTAAACCAAAACAAGACTGTCACACCTGCAATATTAATGTGCAGTTATATCTGGAAAAAGGAAAAATGTGGCATTGTGGGTTTTCAAGCTTATTCTCTCTCAATTACTTCCATGTCAAGTTTGCTTAAGTTGCAGGTAAAAATGGTTTTAATTAATCAATTAAAATAGTAAAATCTGCTTGAAATCTAAAATGGAATCAATGCCTTTTTATTTCTAACATCACAGTTCATGAAGAGGCTGTTTACTTGGAACTTAATCAACAATTCTCTTGATTATGAGCAAGTCAGAAAGGAAAAGAAATGAATTCACTCCCCCACAGTGGTACTAGGTCTGCATTAATAACAGAAGTATTTTAAATGTATTGTTCCACTGAAGTAAGCAGCTAGGACTCTGAATAT
Organism: Chelonia mydas; assembly: GCF_015237465.2. NCBI lineage: Eukaryota > Metazoa > Chordata > Testudines > Cheloniidae > Chelonia > Chelonia mydas. The sequence continues at coordinate 110,570,122 of NC_057852.1, forward strand.
ACACAGAAGCAATCCTGTTAAGCAAGGTGAGGACATTTTTCCAATCAGCACAGAACTGTAATATTTTGACTGGCTGACATTTTCTTCTTTAGGAGTACATTCTAGATGTAAGCAAGCGGTTTTCCATAGTAAAGGCCAAGAAGTCAGTAAAACAAACCTGTACATGCATACAATTTTACAAAGCTTACCTTCCTCCCTCTTCAGTGGTATCCATGCAGCCTATAATAAGAATCAACTGCTGACCTATAAATTCTTTTGTCAACAAGTTTTCAATACAGGAAAAATCTTCCCTTTGTTCTTCACTCAGAACTGGCATGTTCTGAAGGTAACTGAACACAAAAGACAGTTGTCATTAAATGCAGAATCTCTATTGCAAAGTCAAAATACAAAAAAGTGTTCCTTCCTACTTCTGTGTAACAAAATGGTTTATATTTTACAGGATGAAAAAGTTAGGAAACAGGGACAGATATAAAACTGATGACCTTCAATTTGTGAAAAAATGTTTCCAAAGAACAGTAAATTAATAGTTTCATCCCCATCCTCTAATATGCATACCAATTTGCCAGTTTCTTTACGGTATGCATTGGGTATCATAGGGAAGGGATGCACCTCAATAATCTTAAACAGTCAAAGCTAAGGGCACGTCTACACTACAAAATTAAGTCGACTTAAGTCAACGTACAGCCACCTCGGTAACTAAATCGGTGTTTCATGTCCACCTTATGCTCCTTCTGTTGGCGGTGCATGCCCTCACCAGGAGCACTTTCACCAACTTAACTGTGTGGGGCATTGTGGGGGCACTAACAGCTGGAGCCCCACCCCCATCCTGGGGCTGACAGCCTAAGCTGTCAGCCCCTGGCAGCAGAACTCACAGCTGGAGCCTCTCAGCCCCATGGAGTTCCAGCTACAGCCCTCTCCCACCACGTAGGGTTGACAGTCCGGGCTGTTAGTCCCAGGGCGAGAGGGCTCCAGCTGTGAGCCCTGCAGAGGACTGACAGCCAACAGGCAATGTAAGTAACACAGTGTCTACACTAACATTTACTCCTGGGGGAATTCTGAGCCAAAAAATTCTGCAACAAAAAAATAAAAATTATGCGCACAACATTTCCAAATTCTGTAAAATACCACATATTTTATTTGCCAACATAATACAATATCATCACACCAGTTTCAATTATTTTTGGTCATTTATTTCAAAATACCTCTCAGCAAGTATGTCTGTAACAATACAGACAACAAAAAAGATTCAGAACATGTTTAACAAATAGATTCTTTACTGGGCATATTAATACAGAACTTCGAGTAATAATTCATTTACACTACAATACAGAACCGTATTTCCTGCACCCCACAGAAGCAGTGCAGGGGGAATCAGGGGTAACAGAGTTGTTGAGGGAGAGGGAAGTAATTGCTGTGAAGGAGCCTGGGTGTGAAATTGAAGGGTTGTTGGGTATAGGTGAGTAAAGTATGGAACAGGGTTTTTCGGGGCTAGGGAGAGATGGTTAGGGAGCTTCCCCCATGCAGATCCTGCCTGACCCCTAGCCTGTCAAATTCAGTCAGGTACATCTACCCCTGCACCCCCATGTGTCCTTGCACCCCCTCCCCATGTGTCTCTGTGCCCCAACTCAGCCATCCCCTTCCTCCTGTAGCTCTGCATCTCCCTCCCCCTCTGCCCATGTGGTCCTGCAGCTCCACTCCCATTCAGCCCCTGCCCCAATTTGTCCTTCTCCACTAACCCTCATGAGCCCGTCTAACCCCCCAGTAGCCTCACGCTGTCTGTCCCCCCATAGCTACATCTCCTGACCTGGCCTGGCAGGTGCTGAGTGAAGAAGAAAGGCTCTCTCTCTTCCCTAGCTGGCTGGGAGCTGCTGCTATGTTCTAGCAGCACAGTACCCTCTGGTGGGAAAAAGGTGGAACTGCAGCAACATTCCAGCAGCAGCTTTTTTCTGCGCAAAAAATTTAAATTATGTGCGCTCCTTAATTATGCACACACGCAGTGGCACAGAATTCCCCCCAGGAGTAGACAATGGGTCGCCCTAAGTACATCGACCTAAGCACTACACCTGTTGCGGAGATGGAATTAAGTCCATGTCGTGCGTGACTTACATCAGAGGGAGCTACATTTTACTATAGACACTTACAGAATGAAATTGACGTAATCTGTACTATACGTTTTAGTATAGACATTTACAGAGTTAGGCCGACATAATCTGACCTAAATCTGTCGTGTAGACCACCCCTAAGAAATATTCTCAGCAGTTTTTCCTACATTAGTGGTAATTAAGCATTTTTAAATAAAATTACCTCAACAGATAATCTGCATATGTGGCAGGTTCTGACAAAATCTGCTCCATCAAAGCTTCACCTTCCTCCCCTTTTGATTTTAGATACTCACAAAGGGATCTCCAATATAAAGCACTCTCAGCAGTTAGATCTTCCACTGGAATCAATTTCCTAAAAATAAAGAGAAATAAATACACACACACACCCCTGCTGAGATCAGTTAAAAATATTAGAAACCTAAAAGACAGAGAAGATGGGTGAGATATCATCTTTTATTGGACCAACTTCTGTTGGTGAACGAGACAAGCTTTTGTGCTTACACAGAGCTCTTCTTCAGGTCTGGGAAAGGTACTCAGTGTCACATCTAAATACAAGATGAGAGACTGTTTAGCTTAAGTAGTTAACATACATTTCAAGGGACCATTCAAGGTGAAGTCAACCCATTAACACCCCGCCAGTCATAGGTGTGCACAAAGGGCAGGGGTGTTAGTGGGTTATAGATTGTTGTAATAAGCCATAAATCCAGTGTCACTCTTCAGTCCAGAATTTTTCGTTTCTAACTAAATTATGGATTTAAGATTCCACGCTTGTCTTTTTAAAGTGTTGTGTAGGTTTCCTTTGAGAATGAGGACGGAGAGGTCAGATACAGAGTAATCACTTTGTGAAAAATGCTCACCCACAGGTGATAGGAAAATGATAAAAGACAAAAACACCCTGTCTGAGTTCATTCAAGAGCGTAGCGATTGTTTGGTTTCACCCATATAGTTATTGGGACATTTAGTGCACTGGATGAGGTACACCACATGTTGTATATGCATGTGTAGGACCCATGGATCTTGAAAGGTGTGTGGTGAAGGGTGTTGATCACTGTTGCAGCAGAAATCTCTCTTTCAGGATGCAGACTTCTTTCCTGAACCCCACCTTCTAGCCTTCAAACAACCCCTCAACCTCATCATCAGAAGCAAGCTCCCCACAGACCAGGACATACCAACTCAAAACAGCACCAGACCCTGTTAGAACAGATGCAAAAGCTGCTTCACTGCTATGATGATCAACACCCCTCACTCACAATAATGCATCTTTCAAGATACATGGGTCCTACACATATTACTTCCCTACTCAAACTCTACAGTCCCGTTTATAGGGTCAAGGACCACAATGGCCCTTTTAGCCACAGCATCACACCGGGACTTCACATTTAGCTGATTAAACAACATAACTGCCAAGTCTTTTTCAGTTTCACTGCTTTCCAGGACAGAGTCCCCCCACATCTTGTAAGTATGGCCTACAGTCTTTATTCCTAGATGATCTGCTTGCAGCCACCAAACCAATCAATCCAGCTCACACAGTATCAGTGACTTGTCCTCTTCATTATTTACCACTCCCGCTTTTTATATCATCTGCAAATATAATCAGTGATTATCTTGTTTTCTTCCAGGTTATTGACAGAAATATTAAATAGCATCGGGACAAGAACCAACCCCCGCAGTAGCCCATTATAGACACCAGCTCAGCGATGATTCTGTTTACAATTACATTTTGAGGTTCCACGTTGCATTTAGCTGTGACCGTCTCATTATGTTTCCCAGTCTTGAAGAAGAGCTCTATATAAGCTTGAAAGCTCGTCTTTCTCACCAACAGAAGTTGGTCCAATAAAAGATATTATCTTATCTAGGATTACCATACATCTGGGTTTTCCTGGACATACCACTGTACCTCAGATGTTCTTGTTAACTGCTGGAAATGGCCCACCCTTGATTATCACTACAAAAGATTTTCTCCCCCCTGCTCTCCTGCCGGTAATAGCTCATCTTAAGTGATCACTCTCCTTACAGTGTGTATGATAACACCCATTTTTTCATGTTCTGTGTGTATATAAATCTCCCCACTGTATTTTCCACTGAATGCATCCGATGAAGTGAGCTGTAGCTCACGAAAGCTTATGCTCAAATAAATTGGTTAGTCTCTAAGGTGCCTTAGTCTCTAAGGTACTCCTTTTATTTTTGCGAATACAGACTAACATGGCTGATACTCTGAAACCTATCATTATGCAAGGCACTGCATTTAGCCGTATGGAGTGGAAATCTATCAACTTCATGAAAAAACTCATACAGATACAGACAGACATCATCTTCCTTTCCAAATGCAAACAGATGGACATCGTACCAAAAGGATACTCTTAGCCCAGCAGAAGAATCTGTCCTATCTCGGGGCCTCTCCTTCTGTCCCTCCACCCCCACGAACATGATACAGTTCTGTGGTGACCTAGAATCCTATTTTCGACATCTCCGATTCAAGGAATATTTCCAACACACCTCTGAACATCATACTAATCCACAGAGACCTTCCTACCAACACTACAAAAAGAAGGATTCTAGGTGGACTCCTCCTGAAGGTCGAAACAACACACTGGACTTCTACATAGAGTGCTTCCGCTGACGTGCACGGGCTGAAATTGTGGAAAAGCAGCATCACTTGCCCCATAACCTCAGCCGTGAGGAACACAATGCCATCCACAGCCTCAGAAACAACTCTGACATAATCAAAAAGGCTGACAAAGGAGGTGCTGTCGTCATCATGAATAGGTCGGAATATGAACAAGAGGCTGCTAGGCAGCTCTCCAACACCACTTTCTACAAGCCATTACCCTCTGATTCCACTGAGGGTTACCAAAAGAAACTACAGCATCTGCTCAAGAAAATCCCTGAAAAAGCACAAGAACAAATCCGCACAGACACACTCCTGGAACCCCGACCTGGGGCAATCTGTCTGCTACTCAAGATCTATAAACCTGGAAATCCTGGACACCCCATCATCTCAGGCATTGGCACCCTGACAGCAGGATTGTCTGGCTATGTAGACTCCCTTCTCTGGCCCGACGCTACCAGCACTCCCAGCTACCTTCGAGACACCACTGACTTCCTGAGGAAACTACAATCCATTGGTGATCTTCCTGAAAACACCATCCTGGCCACTATGGATGTAGAAGCCCTCTACACCAACATTCCACACAAAGATGGACTACAAGCTGTCAGGAACAGTATCCCCAATCATGTCATGGCAAACCTGGTGGCTGAACTTTGTCCTCACCCATAACTATTTCACATTTGGGGACAATGTATACGTTCAAATCAGCGGCACTGCTATGGGTACCCGCATGGCCCCACAGTATGCCAACATTTTTATGGCTGACTTAGAACAACGCTTCCTCAGCTCTCGTCCCCTAATGCCCCTACTCGCGCAACACTGATGACATCTTCATCATCTGGACCCATGGAAAAGAAGCCCTTGAGGAATTCCACCATGATTTCAACAATTTCCATCCCACCATCAACCTCAGCCTGGACCAGTCCACACAAGAGATCCACTTCCTGGACACTACGGTGCTAATAAACGATGGCCACATAAACACCACCCTATACCGGAAACCTACTGACTGCTATTCCTACCTACATGCCTCCAGCTTTCATCCAGACCACACCACACGATCCATCGTCTACAGCCAAGCTCTACAATACAACCGCATTTGCTCCAACCCCTCAGACAGAGACAAACACCTACAAGATCTCCATCAAGCATTCTTACAACTACAATACCCACCTGCTGAAGTGAAGAAACAAACTGACAGAGCCAGAAGAGTACCCAGAAGTCACCTTCTACAGGACAGGCCCAACAAAGATAATAACAGAACGCCACTAGCCATCACCTTCAGCTCCCAACTAAAACCTCTCCAACGCATCATCAAGGATCTACAACCTATCCTGAAGGACGACCCATCACTCTCACAAATCTTGGGAGACAGGACAGTCCTTGCCTACAGACAGCCCCCCAACCTGAAGCAAATACTCACCAGCAACCACACGCCACACAACAGAACCACTAACCCAGGAACCTATCCTTGCAACAAAGCCTGTTGCTAACTGTGTCCACATATCTATTCAGGGGACACCATCATAGGGCCTAATCACATCAGCCACACTATCAGAGGCTCGTTCACCTGCACATCTACCAATGTGATATATGTCATCATGTGCCCCTCTGCCATGTACATTGGTCAAACTGGACAGTCTCTACCTAAAAGAATAAATGGACACAAATCAGATGTCAAGAATTATAACATTCATAAACCAGTTGGAGAACACTTCAATCTCTCTGGTCACTCGATTTCAGACCTAAAGGTCGCAATATTAGAACAAAAAGACTTCAAAAACAGACTCCAACGAGAGACTGCTAAATTGGAATTAATTTGCAAACTGGATACAATTAACTTAGGCTTGAATAGAGACTGGGAATGGATGTGTCATTACACAAAGTAAAACTATTTCCCCATGTTTATTCCTCCCCCCCCCCGCTCCTCGGACGTTCCTGTTAACTGCTGGAAATGGCCCACCTTGATTATCACTACAAAAGGTTTTCTCCCCCCAGCTCTCCTGCCGGTAATAGCTCATCTTAAGTGATCAGTCTCCTTACAGTGTGTATAACAACACCCATTTTTTCATGTTCTGTGTAAATAAATCTCCTCACTGTATTTTCCACTGAATGCATCCGATGAAGTGAGCTATAGCTCACGAAAACTTATGCTCAAATAAATTGGTTAGTCTCTAAGGTGCCACAAGTACTCCTTTTCTTTTTATCGTTCAAAGATTCATGCAGGAGAGCAGATGTCGATAAAATCCTTTTTAAAGACTTCTGCAACCAAAAAGCCAGCCATGGAAAAGCCAGCCACTTCTACCTATGTTTAGCATAATTGACACCTTTATAATGTATTACTTTATTAAAATGTTCTATGTGTTTGAACGGTGTCAGTAGGGTTCTATATTATTTTATTCAATGTTTTATGCGTAAAATGTGTACTGTATAACCTGTCATTGTGAAAAGGTACAGTTTAGGCGAAAAGAGCATAGTCAAAGGCGAGCGTGGTGACATTGAAAATGCCTCCCCCTTTTATCCCATTATTCCCCGGTATACATCGTTTTGGTATCCGCTGCCCTTTTCAATAATGCAATCCCGATATATACAGGGGACCCCCTGTATTAGCAATCCAGAGAACTTCTCAGCCAGCTCTTTTAAAACTCTTGGATGCAAGTTATCCAGAGCTGCTGATTTAAAAACATCTAATTTTAGTTGCTGCTGTTTCATTCCAATAGTAGCTTAGGAGGATATTAAAGTATTTCATCCTCATTGAACATGACATCATCTGTTTTTCTCCCCAAATTCAAAACAATTTATTAAACCCTTCCAGTTCTTCTGCACTATTGACAATTCTGCCACTTCCATTGAATAAGGACAGTTACCATTGTTAAGGTTCCTTTTGTTTCCAATACTTAAAAAAAAAAAAAAACAAAACCTCCTTATGGTCCTGAACTCTGCTGGCTATAGAGTTATCCTTGTAACCTTTTGCTTCCCTCATCAATTTTCTACAATTTCTAGTTTCTACTATACATTCATTGCTATCAACTTCCCCTTTTTTCCTTTTGCTGTATATTATTTTGTATTTCTGCTTGAACTTCCCCTGTAAGCCAGGCTGTTTTGTTAACCAGTGTAGCCTTCTCTCTCAATAGTGGGATTGTGGCTTTTCAGGCACCTAGCAGCATGTTCTTAAACACTTTCTAATTATCACTGAAATTTTTCTATTTAAAAAATTCTCCCAGCTGATTTGGCTCAAATGTTTTAAACTTTGTTATTTAAAAGGGCCAAGTTCACAATCAAAAAAAAGAAAAGAAAAAAAAGAGAAGACAGACATTAAAGATGGTCAAATGCGTAATAATCACTATGATGTTCACGGACTTCATTTCCCAGCACACAGAACAGTTTCTCCTTTCCCATTAAAAAGACCCCAATAAACTGATATCCCATGCTGAAAGTTGAAAAATGTTAATCTTTTAGATACACAAAGCTGATTTACATACCTGTTATCAAGGTTTTTGCAATTTTGAACTAAGTCATTAAGTGGAGATAACGAAAACATGGCATTAAGCACTGAGACAGCCACTTTGGGGCAGTTTTCTACATCCAACCGATGAAGCAATTCTAAGACATCCCCCTCAGTCAACCGTAACCAGGCTTGAAGAAGTTTCTTCTGCACCACCTCCTTAACAGCATCTATTCATAGAAGAATTGAATTTATATTCACAGGATTAAGTACATTCCCCATATACTTTTGGTACTCTGGGATTCTTAGAAACTAATGCATACATGAAGACCATAAGGAAACAAAAACTGATGTAGTACTACTGTAGAAAAAGAGCAGCTACTTACATTACTGTAAGGAATGGTGGACAGATTCACCAATGGCTATTAGTCAAGATGGTCATGTTACCCCATGGTCTGGGTGTCCCTAAATCTTTGACTGCCCTGTTCTGTTCATTCCCTCTGAAGCATCTGGGCCAGCCATTGTCAGAAGACAGGATACTGCGCTAGATGGATCCTGGGTCTGACCCAGTATGGCAATTCTTATGTTCTTATTATTATGAGAATTGTAGTCCTTCTAGATGTTTTGTCTGTGTGGATCCCACTTGTGGTGTGCACAAACAGCATGCGTGTGAGATTACAATCTCTTAACCAACAGCGTTCTGCTGGCCATGCTTGTGTTTTGCATGTTTCTGTGCTTCTTCTCCCCCCATGAGACCACATATAGCAGAGCAGCCCCAACCTCTCGGTTCCCTCATACATTTCAAATATCAAAAGAAATGAACTCCAAAGGAGTGGGGACAGACAGATACTCATGAGACATGGATAAAACAGCTTGAAGAAACAATTACCATAAAATAACATTTTTTAAATCTGTGTCCATACAGACCTACTTGTGGTACATAGCTAGCATTTCCCAAATTAATAGGAAGGTCTGAGAAGTCCTAGCTACAGCTAGATAAACAAGGATTGCAGAACTGCTCTTCTGAATTTAGCATCAGATCTAATGACCATATCTAGAGTGTAATGTTTGGTAAAGTTATGGACTGAGTTTACTCTGCTCAGTATATCTAGATAAACTAGGGTTTCCAACTTTTTTTTTTTTTTTTGCAAATAGAAACACTCTTGCCCTGTCCCGCCCCTTTTCAGAGGCCCCACCACTTGCTCACTCCATCCCCCTTCCTCCGTCACTCGCTCTCCCCCCGCCCTCGCTCATTCACTCATTTTCACAGGACTGGGGGAGGAGTTTGGGGTGCGAGCTCTGGCTGGGGGTGCGGACTCTGGGGTGGGCCCAGGGATGAGGGGTTTAGGGTGCAGGAGGGGGCTCTGTGCCGGGGCCAAGGGGTTCAGAGTGTGGGAGGGGGCATGGTCTCTGGGCTGGGGATGCGGTCTCTGCGGTAAGGCCGGGATGAGGGGGTTGGGGTATGGGAGGGGGCTCTGGGCTGGGCCTGGGGGTTGGGAGGGGGTGAGGCTGGGGATGAAGGAATTGGCTCTAGGCTGGGGCCAAGGGGTTCAGAGTGCATGAGGGGGCTCCGGGCTGGGGCAAGGGGTTGGGTTGCAGACTCCAAGAGGGAGTTTGGGTGCAGGAGAGGGCTGGGCAGGGTGTTGGGGCATAAGAGGGGGTGTGGGCTCTGGGCGGCGCTCACCTCAGGTGGCTCCTGGAAGCAGCGACATGTCCCTCTGGCTCTTAGGCACAGGGGCAGCCAGGTGTTCCCTGGCCCATGGGAGCTACAGAGCCGGCGCTCCAGGAGGGGGCAGCAAGTGGTGCTTCCCTGGCTGCCCCTGCGCCTAGGAGCCAGAGGGATATGTCGCCGCTTCCAGGAACTGCATGGAGCTGGGTAGGAAGCCTGCCTGCATGCAACCGGACTTTTAACAGTCCTGTCGGCAGTGCTGACTGGAGCCACCAGAGTCCTTTTTCAACCGGGCATTCCAGTCGAAAACCGGACACCTGGCAACCCTAAGAAAACTTAGTAAAAATCACAATACAAAACTTTGCATTAAACTGTTCACATTTTACACATATAAAAAAATTGTGACATTGTATGACTCCCTGAAATCCTCTATGACCTAACTGAACTCTATTATGTACCTACAGCCTGTAGTATTCTGCCTTCATATTACTTTTATACTATATCTTCCGCATTTTCTTTTAGCGTATTTTTTTAAATACCTGAAAAATAAACATTTAATGAAATGGATACCCTATAAGCCAAAACACACTCAGAAATTCAAATAGTTCTCTCACCAGATCTGTCATTAAGTCCTTGCTGCAGTAGTTTTACTCTCTGAGCTATGGACAAAGCTCTCATGTGAACTTTTTCTGACAAAACCTTAAAAAAAAATTAAGTAGACATTGATATTTTACTATCAAAAGCATGTCTATAAATTACACCTAGCAACTTGAAATTCAACACCGCAAGCTCTCTTTATGGTTCTGAATGCGAAAAACCCTAATAGAATATTTAAGAATTTAAACACACAAAGCTAAAAAATTCATTTATTGTTTCCACAGCAACTATAAATCAGCCCTCTTGCCATAATCCTAGACACACTAATAAAGCACTGATATCTATGATCCTTAACATAACTGAGCAACCAGACCGCCCCTTCACCTCTTCCTCCCACCCCCACCCCACTTCATTTTTCCTCAGCACAGCTCTGCTTAGCTCTCAGTGCAGAATTGCTTAGCTCTCAGTGCAGAATTGGAGTTTAAGTCTTCTTTCCTTCCTGGCTTAAGGGAAAAGATTCACAAGTAACACTCTGAATAAGAGTGACTTTCCCTTTAAAGCACTAAACAGAGAAGCCAAACGCGTCTGTAATGATAGAAACAAGACTGCTACATTAATTAAACCCAATTTTTTTTTCTTCCAAGTCCACCAATATGAGGATTCAGCCCAAAAACAAGTTAGATTGTTGAGGGACTCTATCAGACAAACTATTTAAGATATAATTAACATTTGTTAATCATCCCAAATATTTTGCTTGTATGTGGTAGTTTCTTTTCCTTCAGACTATAAGTTCTTTGAGGCAGGAAGCATTTTCTCTTTTGTGTTTTAAACAGCACCTAGCACATGTGAGTGCCACCACAATACTATTACTAGTCATTCGTATTACAATAGTACAAAAAGCACACTCCAAACAAGTACCACTCCAATACCAATAGCCAGGTTTTAGGAAACAATAGCTATAAATACAGATCTAAAGTTTGATTCACAGCCACAAATGTGGATGGGTAGAGAGAGACTAATAGGTAGTAAGGGGATGGACTATTTATGCTTTCTGTTCCTGAAGAGCTGGCAAGCCCACGTACTCTACCATACACCACTTTTACAATGGAGCTCCATGAAGGTTATATCATGAATGAAAAAAAAATGACTACTACTTCTAAAGGTTCAGGAGATGCTACTTGAAAGATTCCTTTAAGCTATCACTCTCTTATGCAGTGACTTTTCTGGTAACTGAACACACTACCCATTTTAGCTACTTTTCTTCCTGGAAATACCTTATAAGCTTTATAAAAACATATACCAAGTCTCTTAAAGCCTTGAAACTGAAATTAAGAGACCGGTTTACCTCATATGCCAGTTTCCTGACAGCCTCTTTTACATCCATAGTGCGGCCTACAATTTTTGGCAAAGTCTTAGCTGATGGGGCAATACATGACAACACTGCACGTCTCACTTCTGAACTTGAATCATTTTCAAGCAAAGCGTTGTAAACTGAAAAGAAAATATCAGTCATTAGCATTGCATTTCTTAAAAAATAATCATCATCATAACATAAAACCCATCTTCGAGATGCCTGCAAACACAACATGAGAAATAGTTCAAATTAATTAAAAATTCTCTCTGTATAACCCTTATGCTGTAGGCACTTTGTAGAACACTCTAAGCCCTAACTATAACAAGCAATGACCTTTTGTGTCAGTTAAGGGTCCCAGGCCTCAGCTTCCCTCAAGACCAAGCCTCAAGCAGAACTTTCAGTTCAGGGTCTTTGATTGTGGAACACTCCCCTATAAACCAAGAACTGCAATCTTCACCAGCTGACTTCAGGCACAACAGAAAGCCCACTTGTTTTGGCAGGCTTATTCTGATTTTTTACTTTGCATTACTTTATCTGTTAAATCTCACTTCTCTCAACCTTTTGTCGGCATTTAAAAAGCCTTTTATTTGATGGTGCAATATTGGGTTGGCAGTCTATTCAGCTAACATCTTTATTTTGATTTGTGTTTTACTGTATGGCCCTTTATGCTACTAGATTAACTAGTTTAATATGTTAAGTAAATTTTAAATGTTACAGATTCAAAGAATTTCTATCCTATTTATATATATCCATATCCACACACAATTGCATTACTAGAATGAATAAACAAATGACAGCTACATTTTTGTACAATTTCAGGTTTAGTCAATACCTACAAAGAAAATTTTAGAAGAGATTAAGTCAACTGTGCTTACTAAAAGAAAAGATTATAAAAAAGGATATACAAACACACCATTAACCACAGGACAGTTCTCATCACTAGGATCCTGAAGTCTAGCCAATGCCAGTACAGCTTGGATTCTCACATTTGGAATCTTATCCTTCAGTCTAATTAGCATGGCTTCATTAATTTTATCAAAGAGATCATCATCAATCTGGGCATTTTCTGGCATACTTCCCAAAAGCTTATTAACAAGCTGGCACACTCGAAGTCTAACAGCATGGCTGTTCGCACTGTGAGACTAAAAACAAAAGTCATCAAGACAGTGACCAAAGGGTTATGATTTTGACCACAAGTACGATACAACAAACAAGTTATACATCATGTATAACTTTCCCTCATTGTTACATCACACATACATATTGATGTATAGCTACTTAATACTGTGGGTACACAACAAATACACATTTTTACTCTAGAGCCAATAAATCACAACTTAGACTGTATATCTACAAAGACTTATACATATGCTTAACTTTACTATTGTGAGCAGTCCCACAGAAATCATGGTAGTAAAATTAAGCAAAGTCTTTGCAGGATTTGGGCCTTAAACTGTAAAAGAACAAGTATTTCCTAATAAGTATTATACAACACTAACTATAATATGCTTCCTCACAGCCCCCAATAAACCAAAACTGAATATGAAGAGCCTGATTGTTCTTTGAAAATGGGGGGGGGGAAATCATTGTTTTAGTATTACCAATTTTGATTGGCCATTGTAGTCACATAGACAGTCCCCTCCCAAAAAACAAGTTTTGTAGTTTTCTGAAGCTACCAATTTCAAAAGCAAACATACTTCTATTTGTGATTTCTTGTTATTGGAACACTTAAATTTCATTAAAATAATAATAAAATAGTACAATAATGAATGCCCTATTTAGGCAAGATCTACATTAGAAAGTTTTGCTGATTTAACTACATTGGTATACTTAAACGAGCAAAACTCTCCTAGTGCAGACATAATATATCTGCATGGCAGTGCTTATATCAGTACAAGCAGCAAAGAGTCTTGTGGCACCTTATAGGCTAACAGATTTGTTGGAGCATAAGCTTTCCTGGGTGAATACCCACTTCGTCGGATGCATGTAATGGAAAGCAGTTTCCCCTCCTTTGGTGTTCACACTACTAGAAGAGGGCCTCATCCTCCCTGACTGAACTATAGACCTGTTAGTCTATAACAGATGTATTGAGCATAAGCTTTCGTGGGTCAATATCCACTTCGTCAGATGCATGTTATGGAAATTTCCAGAGGCAGGTATAAATATGCAAGCAAGAATCAGGCTAGGGAAAAAGAGGTTAGTTCAATCAGGGAAGATGATGCCCTTTTCTAGCAGTTGAGGTGTGAACACAAAGGGAGGAGAAACTGCTTTCCACTACTTGCATCCGACGAAGTGGGTATTCACCCACGAAAGCTTATGCTCCAACACATCTATTAGTCTATAAGGTGCCACAGAACTCTTTGCCACTTTTACAAATCCAGACTAACACGGCTACCCCTCTGATACTATATCAGTACAGTTTATTCCTATTTGGGGAATTGGCATAAATGATACTGTATAAGAACTTTTATACGGATATGAGCACATTTGCACTAGGGCTTTTACGGGCATAGCTACTTCAGGCAAAAATAAAAAATAAAAAAATTACTCCCCTAGCCTAGCTATGCTGGTAAAGTTTAGACCAAGCCATAGATTTATATAGTGTTCACTTGGTACATACATTACAATGCCAAGATTTTCCCTTAGATGGAAATTTCACCATCACATTAATAATTTGATAAATGTTGTCATGGTACCTCAAGCAGAAAATTAAACAAATAACTCAGAAGTGAGTTTTCTTCTTCTTCCTCATTACCATCTTCTTTCTCCAGCTGATCAAATGAAGTAACAAACTTAGCTGCAAAATTTATCACTTGTTCCACTGCTGGTTCCCGCTTGTAGATTATCATAGGATACTTAAGGTAATGAACAAACTCCTCATGAAAAACCATCCTATCCTTCAGCTGAAATATATCAAACACAGAATGTTAACAATCTTTCCATGACAGAATCACAGAAAACAGATTGTGTCTCAGATAGGCAGCTCCAATTTAGGTCTTTATAGGTCTAAAACTGTAAGCACAGATCCACTGCACAATGTGCTTTCAGCACAATGTCCTGCTTAGTAATTGAGCTGTCACAATTTATGCCATAGTTTGAACTCTAGGCTCCCCTGTAAGTTCAGCTCAAGAAGCTAAAACATTAAAACTACAACTTGGTGTGTCTACACCAGTCTATAGAGGTTCTTATACCACTTCATCTCTGTAGTGCCTTACTACTTTCCAATAGTGCATTAGACAATGTGAGTAACATCGGTCATATGTAGTTCATACTCTCTCATCTTCTTCCCTGGGGGAGAATATTGTGTGCAGTGTAGTGAACTGTTTTTTGATAGAGCTTTGTTTCTAGGTTTTTTTTAATGTACATGCTGCTATGCATGTTAGAGAAAGCAAGGTCAAAAATAATAATAATACCTAGTTTGTTTTTCATCCACATAGCTCAAAATGGTTTATAAAGGGAGTCAGTATTATCCCCATTTTACAGATGAGGAAACCGAGGCACGGGGCAGAGAAGTGACTTGCTCAGGATCACCCAACAGGCCAGTGGCAGAGCTGGGACTAGACCCCAGGTCTCCCGAGTCCAGTGCTCTACCCACTAGGCCACACAGAAGCAGCACAAGCTGCACTTACAATGGAAGGTGTGGAGGTTGGCCATGGCCCTTAGTTCAATCAGCATTTTAAAGTGTGTTCCCTCCACCTCTGTTCCTCGTGTGGACAATCCCTAGGACGATATTCACCTGATTGTAGGTACGCTTCAAAGCTGCCACTAGCTTTGCATGGTTCTGATGAGGTTTCTGAGCCATCTCGAACGCATCTTTGATTTGCAGCAGCTTCTTCTCCGCTCCCATTGCTGGGGAGATACGAGCACGTCATTTCCCAGGGAACACTACGGGGCCGCTGCAGGGCCCAGAAGACCCACGCAGCCCTGCTCATGCCCACGGACCACTCGGGCCACGCGGCAGAGCTGGGGGACTGTTTGCAGCAAGGAGTTTAAAGGGGAGTTCTCCCAACGCCTTTGCAAATGTCTGTCGAGTTCGCCAAGTCGTTTCGACTGACCCTCCCCACGCATACCTACAGGGCGGAGGGGGGCGGCTGCGCTGGATGCAGGAGCCTGCACCCCCCGTCCCGCCCCGCCCAGCTCCCCCCAGCGCCGCCCCGCCCGTGCGGAAGGAAGGGGGGGCGGCAGCTGCGAGACCCCGGGGACTCGCGTGGTCGGACCAGGTAACACCCGCCCACGCCCGGGGGAGCGGCCGCCTCTCACCTGCCGGGCCCCGGGCTGGGAAGCGCTGATCTATCGCGTCGGTCGGTGTCGGCCCCGCTCCGGCCCTCGCGCCCCGGCCACAGCTCCCGCGCTGCTACCGTTACCGAGTTCAAATTTCTCCCGAGCGCCACGAGCAGTCTCGCGAGAATTCCGGTCGGGGAGCGAAAAGCAAGAAGGGGGAGGAGGCACTTGCAAAAACAGCCGGGCGACTGAGCAGTCGTAAGAACAGCCGGGAGAGTTCGGGCTAGCGGGCCGTGTAGCAGTGGGAACAGCCAGGGGAGGGAGTGCAGTCGTAGGAACAGCCAGGATAAGGGTGAGCGGGCCGTGAGTCGGAACAGCCGGGGGAGGGAGTGCAGTCGTAGGAACAGCCAGGATAAGGGTGAGCGGGCCGGGAAGTCGGAACAGGCGGGGGAGGGAGTGCAGTCGTAGGAACAGCCAGGATAAGGGTGAGCGGGCCGGGAAGTCGGAACAGCCGGGGGAGGGAGTGCAGTCGTAGGAACAGCCAGGATAAGGGTGAGCGGGCCGGGAAGTCGGAACAGCCGGGGGAGGGAGTGCAGTAGTAGAAGAGCCGGGAGCTGGCGGGAGAGGGAGGGGACACAGTCGTAGGAACAGCCGCCTGTGCGGGGAGCGGTGCGGACCGCAGCCGGGAGGGGGCGCAGCCGGATTTCACGCAGCCTGTGGGGCACGGCTGGCGGGGCGCTGGGTTTCTGGTGAAAGAAGAGCAGACGCTACACCGGCAGAGAGGCTGCTGGAACGAAGGGGGTGGGGGGTGCTGCCCCACCCCCTGGCTTGAAGTGGTTTCCAGTATAATTTGGCGGAATGGTTCTCAGCACTCCCATTATAAAAACTGTTCCAGCACTCCTACCACTTGGTGCAGATTGCCAAAGCTGTCCATTGGGGGGGGGGGTACCACATTAACCATGTTTGTTACATCTGGACACCAGTGAGTGCCCTGAGCGGTGCCCTAAACCAGGGGTGGGGAACCTATGGCCCGCGGGCCAGATCCGACCCGTTGCTTAATTTCATCCACACCACAGCAAGTCTTGGCGCCGTGGCACAGAAGCCCCCAGCCTCGGCGCTCCCCCGCGGGGCTGGAGCCGGGACTGTCGGCTCGCCCCACTGCAGGGGGAAGCTAGGGTTGCCAGGCTGTTAAAAAGCCCGGTTGGCGGCGCAGCAGGGCTAAGGCAGGCTCCGTGAAGCTCCCAGAAGCACCTAGCATGTCCCTGTGGCCCCTAGGGAAGCGCCATGTGCTGACCCAGCCCCTAGCACCAGCTCCGCAGCTCCAATTGGCTGGGAGCCTTTGGGAGCTGCAAGGGCAGCGCCTGCAGGCACGGGCACCACACACCGCACAGAGCTGCCGAGCCACGCCTTCGACTAAGGGCCGGGCATGCCGGTCACTTCCGGGAGCTGCGTGGAGCCAGGGCAGGCAGGGAGCCTGCCTTAACCCCACTGCACCACCCACCGGTAGCCACCTGAGGTAAGTGCTGCCTAGCCAGAACCAGCACCCTGAACCCGCTTCTGCACACCAACCCCCTCCCCCAGCCTTGAGCCAACTCCCACACTCCAATCCCCTTGGCCCCAGCCCAGAGTCCCCTCCTGCATCCCAAACACCTCATCCTCCACCACACCCCAGCTGGAGCCCTCACCGTCTCCTGCACCCCTGCCCCACCCAAAGCCCCCTCCTGCACCCTGAACCCCTCATTTCTGGCCCCAACCATGCAGCCCTCACCTCCTCCTGCACTCCAACCCCCTGCCCCAGCCCAGTGAGGGTGGGGGGAGCGAGCGGTTCAGGGATAGGGCTGGAGTGAGTGGCGGTTGGGGCCTCAGAGAAGGGGTGGGGCAGGGGTGTTCAGTTTTGTGCAATTAGAAAGTTGGCAACACTAAGGGAAGCCCCAAGCCTCCATGTTGGTTCAAGTGGTCATGAGCTAATTCAGTTCAAACTGAACAGAAGGATTAACAAAAATAAATCTGCAACTAGGATTTTTGATTTCAAAAGGGCTGACTTTCAAAAATTAAGGAAATTAGTTAGGGAAGTGGATTGGACTGAAGAACTTATGGATCTAAAGGCAGAGGAGGCCTGGGATTACTTCAAGTCAAAGCTGCGGAAGCTATCGGAAGCCTGCATCCCAAGAAAGGGGAAAAATTCACAGACAGGAGTTGTAGACCAAGCTGGAGGAGCAAGCATCTCAGAGAGGTGATTAAGAAAAAGCAGAAAGCATACAGGGAGTGGAAGATGGGAGGGATCAATAAGGAAAGCTACCTTATTGAGGTCAGAACATGTAGGGATAAAGTGAGAAAGGCTAAAAGTCAAGTAGAGTTGGACCTTGCAAAGGGAATTAAAACCAATAGTAAAAGGTTCTATAGCCACATAAATAAGAAGAAAACAAAGAAAGAAGAAGTGGGACCGCTAAACACTGAGGATGGAGTGGAGGTTAAGGATAATCTAGGCATGGCCCAATATCTAAACAAATACTTTGCCTCTGTCTTTAATGAGGCTAATGAGGATCTTAGGGATAATGGTAGCATGACAAATGGGAATGAGGATATGGAGGTAGATATTACCATATCCGAGGTAGAAGCGAAACTTGAACAGCTTAATGGGACTAAATTGGGGGGCCCGGATAATCTTCATCCAAGAATATTAAAGGAATTGGCACATGAAATTGCAAGCCCATTAGCAAGAATTTTTAATGAATCTGTAAACTCAGGGGTTGTACCATATGATTGGACAATTGCTAACATAGTTCCTATTTTTAAGAGAGAGAAAAAAAGTGATCCGGGTAACTACAGGCCTGTTAGTTTGACATCTGTAGTATGCAAGGTCTTGGAAAAAATTTTGAAGGAGAAAGTAGTTAAGGACATTGAGGTCAATGGTAAATGGGACAAAATACAACATGGTTTTACAAAAGATAGATTGTGCCAAACCAACCTGATCTCCTTCTTTGAGAAAGTAACAGATTTTTTAGAAAAAGTGAACGCAGTGGATCTAATTTACCTAGATTTCAGTAAAGCGTTTGATACGGTGCCAAATGGGGAATTATTAGTTAAATTGGAAAAGATGGGGGTCAATATGAAAATTGGTTAAAGGGGAGACTACAGCAGATCATACTGAAAGGTGAACTGTCAGGCTGGAGGGAGGTTACCAGTGAAGTTCCTCAGGGATTGGTTTTGGGACCAATCTTATTTAATCTTTTTATTACTGACCTCGGCACAAAAAGTGGGAGTGTGCTAATAAAGTTTGTGGATGATAGAAAGCTGGGAGGTATTGCCAATTTAGAGGACAGGGATATCATACAGGAAGATCTGGATGACCTTGTAAACTGGAGTAATAGTAATAGGATGAATTTTAATAGTGAGAAGTGTAAGGTCATGCATTTAGGGATTAATAACAAGAATGTTAGTTATAAGTTGGGGACGCATCAATTGGAAGTAACGGAGGAGGACCTTGGAGTATTGGTTGACCACAGGATGACTATGAGCTGCCAATGTGATATGGCCGTGAAAAAAGCTAATGTGGTCTTGGGATGCATCAGGTGAGGTATTTCCAGTAGTGATAAGGAGGTGTTAGTACCGTTATACAAGGCACTGGTGAGACCTCATCTGGAATAGTGTGTGCAGTTCTGGTCTCCCATGTTTAAGAAAGATGAATTCAGACTGGAACAGGTACAGAGAAGGGCTACTAGGATGATCCGAGGAATGGAAAACCTGTCTTAAGAAAGGAGACTCAAGGAGCTTGGCTTGTTTAGCCTAACCAAAAGAAGGCTGAGGGGAGATATGATTGCCCTCTATAAATATATCAGAGGGATAAATACCAGGGAGGGAGAGGAATTATTTAAGCTCAGTACCAATGTGGACACAAGAACAAATGGATATGAACTGGCCATCGGAAGTTTAGACTTGAAATTAGACGAAGGTTTCTAACCATCAGCGGAGTGAAGTTCTGGAACAGCCTTCCAAGGGAAGCAGTGGGGGCAAAAGACCTATCTGCCTTCAAGATTAAACTAGATAAGTTTATGGAGGAGATGGCATGATGAGATAACATGATTTTGGCAATTAATTGATCTTTAACTATTCATGGTAAATAGGTCCAATGGCCTGTGATGGGATGTTAGATGGGGTGGGATATGAGTTACTACAGAGAATTCTTTCCTGGGTATCTGGCTGGTGAATCTTGCCCACATGCTCAGGGTTCAGCTGATCGCCATATTTGGGGTCGGGAAGGAATTTTCCTCCAGGGCAGATTGGAAGAGGCCCTGGGGGTTTTTCGCCTTCCTCTGTAGCATGGGGCACGGGTCACTTGCTGGAGGATTCTCTGCACCTTGAAGTCTTTAATCCATGATCTGAGGACTTCAATAGCTCAGACATAGGTGAGAGGTTTATTGCAGGAGTGGGTGGGTGAGATTCGGTGGCCTGCATTGTGCAGAAGGTCAGTCTAGATGATCATAATGGTCCCTTCTGACCTTAATGTCTATGAGTCTATGTCTTCACCCACACACATACCCTGTGGGGCTGGAGCCACAAGCACTGGCTCGCCCTGCTACAGGGGGAAGCCCCGAGCCTCCGCGTGTCTAGCCCACAATTAATTTTTTCTGTGGGTCAATGGCCCCGATAGAAAAAAGGTTCCCCACCCCTACCCTAAACAATGCGGGTTAGTGTGTGCTTCTAACATTGCCAGATTGTGATTTTATAACAAGCCTCATGATCATGCCCCAGCTCCTGGAATCACATTATGAGGAAGGAAAAATCAAATGCATGACTACAAAATGGGGAATAACTGTCATCTAGGCGATATTACTGCTGATCTAGTATCAGCAGTTGTAGTGGACTACGAATTAAGGGGTTGTAGTGGACTATGAACTGAATACGAGTCATCAGTGTGATGCAGCTGCAAAAAAGGGTAATGTGATTTTGGGGCGGGGGGGTTAACTGGAAGGTTGTATGTAAAGACACAGGAGGTAATTATCCCACTCTACTTGGCACTGTGAGGCCCCAGGGGGGAGTACTGTGTCCAATTCTGGGTGCCACAATTTAGGAAGGATGTGGACAAATTGGAAAGAGTCCAGAAGAGAGCAACAAAAATGATACTAAAAGGTTTAGAAAACTTGATGTACAGTATAAGGAAAGGTTGAAAAAATTGGGCACATTAGTCTTGAGAAAAGAAGACCAAGGCGCAACCTGCTAACAGTCTTATATGTTAAGGGCTGTTATAAACAGGACAGGGATCAATTGTTCTCCATTTGTTTCCTAACTATACGGGTAGTTAAGTTCTGGAATAGGCTTCCAAGGGAGGTCGTGGAGTTCCCGTTATTGGAAGCTTTTAAAAACAAGTTGGACAAACACCTGTCAGGGATGCTGTAGGTTTGTTTGGTCTTGCCACAAGGCAGGGGGCTGGATTTGATGATTTCTCGAGGTCCCTTCCAGCCCTGCATTGCTATGATGATGTGAGAATCTCAGCTTCCATTTAAAAAAAGTGTCTAGCCCATATGAAAAGATTAAAAATAAACCTGTAAAGGCTCAAAAACAAGCAGATAAGTACAACCCCCCCCCCATTTTTCAAGATTTTATTTTTGGGGGGGATGCTTCATTCATGCTTTGTTACCACTTGATATTGGCAATACTGTACTACATATCTGGTGTTGAGGAGACTGAGGGTATGTTTACAGGTTTCAGAGTAGCAGCTGTTAGTCTGTATTCGCAAAAAGAAAAGGAGTACTTGTGGCACCTTAGAGACTAACAAATTTATTTTAGCATAAGCTTTCATGAGCTACAGCTCACTTCTGCATCCGCCCTGAGCCCCATGAGCCAGAGTCAGCTGATCCAGCCCAGCAAATGTGTGTTTTATTGCAGTGTAGGCATATCCTGGGAGACTTACTCCCAGCTGCAGTGTAGACAGACCCACAGAGGGAGCACAGGCACAGCCAATGGGAAGAATAATGGCTAGAGGGAGCTCAGTGGACTCTTTAGAGTAGGGAGGTGAAAATCCCCCTATAAGGTATATTGAAAAAATAATGCAGATGTTCCAGTTACCTGAAATTTATAAAAGAATAAAATTTAACCACACAGTAGGAAGGGTTGGGGTGATTTCCTTGTCTCTGTTGGAGATCAGCACATATTGACTATTGCTGAGTAATTATTGCAAAAATAACTTTAGTAAAAGGTGAACTTGGCCAGGTGGCAAAATTAGGTCTTATTGGATGGATGCACACACCAACTGCCTAGAAACAGTATGTTTTTATTCCAATGACTAAAGAAGTTTAGGCTTTTATAGATTGAATAAGACCATCAAACACAAGTGCTGCTTCATGAGAGTGGGTGAGGAAGTCATGTCTAAACTTCAAAATGCAGGAGTATTTTCACTTTTAGATGATGAAAGCCAAGAGTTTTGGCAGGACCAATAAGATACAGAAAGTGCAAAATTCTGCACATTCAACTTCCCTTTTTTGTTAGGTAGCTTAAGAGACTGGTAGAGATAGATAGAAAGTTATGCCAATCACTATCCTGAAGCAACATATGCTGCTGTCCACAAGTGCCTAGATAATACCCGAAATTTAATACAAATCTTTTCTTGGGTTGTCATACAATGAAACTCAGCAAAAACCGTTACTGTAACTGGAGCTACAAAATAGATTAAACATAAGGCTAATAAATAATAACCTACAGTATTAAAGCCACATCTCCAAGAGCTTCTCAACTCCATGGGCAAACTATGCAAATAAAGTGAATTTAAAGTGTTGACAGCTGCAGGCTACAAACTTTTTAGAATCCTTACCAAAACATCCTCATGTTTGGCACAGTCTGTAAGGCATCTGCAGAGCTGAAGGATGGTAGGTGCTAACTGAAGGTTATCTGGATGAATAGTTCCATTCCTTCCAAAGCTTGGATGTTTTCTTTGTGTAACCTTTACTTTGAGTTTCCAGACTAATATTTGTGTTTTACTGAGTTCCTTAATATTCTGAGGGCAGGGTCTCTACATATGTAATAAACATTTTCTCCAAAAGTTTAATTTGAAATTAATAAAATACTGTGTTTTTTGGAGGTAACACATTAAAAGACTGAATTTAATTAGGTCAATCTCTAGAGATGGTAAGAAAGGGCAGGCTCCCCATCCTAGAGAACCCTTTATAAATATTTTGTTTCTTTCCCTGTCTTTTTATCCTTGGTGGAAAGTAGGTCCTACAAAGGACACATTTGTCATCTCACTTATCCTATTTGTTCTTCCTTTACTGTTTCCTTTTTATTTCATTTGATTTTACAACTTACCTGCTGCCTCTGTACTGGGAGACATGTGGGGAAAGAATTTAAAATGGAACAATGTGAATGTGTAAAAGAAGGCCTGGATCCACAAAGGTACTTAGGTGCCTACACCCCAGATTTAGGCACCAGTGTATTCCACAAAACCTCTGCTTGTCTGTCACCTAACCCTGTAGACACCTAAACTTACTCAGCACCTAAGTTTTTGTAATAAGAGTTCCCTACACACCTAAGGTTCTGCTTCTGGGCATGCACATTCCAGCCTCATGATAGGCACCCAGATACCTATCTCCCACATAAGCCCCAGAATGATTGAACCATGGGAAGATAGATATTAATTAGCTTGCCTTTCTGAACCATGGGAAGATAGATATTAATTAGTGGGCCTGATCCAGTAGGTGTGCTCAGAGACTGCCTAACCTCATACAAAATAGCTGGGGGAGGAGAGAAAGGAAGACATGCTCCCTTATAACCTGTGCCCTACTGGTTAGGGTACCCGCTCAAGATGTAGCAGGCTATACGGTTCCCCCTCGCCTGATGAGGTAAAGGTATTTGAACATGGCTCAGCCACCTTGCAAGTGAATGTTCTAGTCACTGGACTACAGCGTCATTCTTTTTCTGGCCCAATTAATATTTGATTAGTTAATCATTTAATTAAAGTGGAACAACTTCACTAGGAGAGACTAAGGAAAACCTACATCAGACTATCTTTCCTGCAAGATCTCGGCAGGGAAGTTCCCTTTGTTGGCAGCAGGCAGGAGCTCTTTTGTTCTGTTATGCATCAGGGAGAAGAGAGGATCATTTAACTCAGGGCACGTCTACACTGGCAAAGTTACAGTGCCACTCAGAGAGTGCACAAGGAAAACCTCTGTTGTGTGTTCACACTAACAGCTGCCTGCTCTATAGCATGTTCACACTTGTGGCATTTGCAGTGCTATTTGGAGTGGTGCACTCTGGGCAGCTATCCCACAGAGCACCTCTTTCTCTTTTGCAACTAAGACTTGTGGGAAGGTGGAGGGGGTCGAGGGCAATCCTGGGTCCAGTCCCAATGCATTGCTTCGCATCCCAGCAACCTCTGTGTTTCCGTCTGCATTTGACGCCATCTTTCAATGGTTTGTGTACTGCGTGTCCTGCCTCTTTCAGACTGCAGGAATGGATCCCGAACTGCTGATCAGTATGCTGTTCGCTCTTACCAACACGTCACGAGTGGCAGTGGAGTTATTCCTTAAATTACAAAGGCAAGAGGAGTGCAACATTGATCTCGCCACGCGAAGTAGCTATGACCACGAGATTGCTTGTGGTATTCAGGGAGGTGCTGACCATAGTGGAATGCTGCTTTTGGTCTTGGGAAACAAGCACTCAGTGGTGGGATCACATCATGATGCACATCTGGGATGATGAGCTATGGCTGCAGAACTTTCGCATGAGGAAAGCCACATTCACGGGCCTGTGTGATGACGCAAGGACGTGAGAATGAGACCTGCCCTGTCGCTGGAGAAGCATGTGGCGATTGCATTGTGGAAGCTGGATACTCCAAACTGCTACCGATCAGTCACTAACCAGTTCGGAGTGGGAAAGTCGACTGTTGGAGTCATGTTGATGGAAGTGTGCAGGGCCATTAATCACATCCTGCTCCGAAAGCCCGTGACTCTGGGCAACGTGCGTGACATTGTGGATGGCTTTGCAGAAATGGGCTTCCCTAAGTGCGGAGGGGTGATAGATGGCACGCACATTCCAATTCTGGCACCAGACCCTACCTAGCCACCGAGTACATTAATCGCAAGGGGTATTTCTCAATGGTTCTCCAGGTGCTTGTGGATCACCGTGGGCATTTCATGGACATTAACACAGGCTGGTCCAGAAAGATGCATGATGCACGCATCTTTTGGAACGCTGGCCTGTTCAAGAAGCTGCAAGACTGTCTTCCTGGACCAGAAGATCACCATAGGGGAAGTCGAAATGCCCATTGTGATCCTGGGAGACCTCACCTACCCCTTAATGCTGTAGCTTATGAAGGCATACACGGGGCAACTTGACAGCAGTAAGGAGCGATTAAACAACAGGCTGAGCAAGTGCTGAATGACTGTTGAGTGTGCATTTGACCATTTAAAAGCCTGCTGGTGCAACCTGTATGGGAAGCTGGACATGGCCAATGACAATATTCCTATGCTTATAGCCGCGTGCTGTATGCTCCATAATATTTGTGAAGGGAAGGGTGAAAGCTTCACTCAGGGCTGGATTGCAGAGGCTCAGCACCTGGAGGCTGAGTTTGAATAGTCAGAGACCAGGGCTATTAGAGGGGCAAAGCACGGGGCCAAAAGGATCAGGGATGCCTTGAGGCAACAATTTGAAGCTGAAAGTCGCTAATATTTGTTGCTTTGCTCGGGATTGCAGTGCTTGTAATGCTAGGAGGTGACTGGTGCACATGATGCAATAAGGGAGTTTAACATAATTGGATGTTGCTTTGCAGGGTTCTTTTTGCTTTCACTTATTAGACCAACACAATTTTTTAATTAAAAGACAACAACTGGAGGAGAGAGTCAAAGAACAAAAATACATCAGCAGGGAAGGGATGGGGGAAGGGAAGGTCTCCAGAGGAGGAGGGGTCCCGGGACGGCTACAGATTTGTGTATGTCCAGGGATCATACCCAACCTTCTCCTTTGGAGTATAATGCAGCAGGTGCTGTATTTCAGCAGGGCCAAACTGCAGAGGGATGGGTATTGAGTGCAGTGGGTCGTGGGAGTCCACATTTTGCTGGACTGTGAGGAGGGAGGAGTGGAATGCTGGGGGTAGAGAGGGGAGCCAGGAGGTTGATAACAGTGTGTTGGCAGTGTGTGGGGGGGGGAGGGGGCGCACGGGAAATAGTTTTGTGACAGCGGTTGCAGGGGAGGGCGGGCACGGAGCTGCTTGGTTTGAAGAGCTAGTATTGCCTGGAGCGTGTCCGCTTTGCACTCCATAACGTTTAAGAGCCGCTCTGTGGCTTCATTCTGGCATGCCGCGTTCTCCTTTCGGTCCCTCTTCTTGCTGTGTCTTCTCTTCCTTGTCTTCAATTCCTGTTTCTCAGTGGCAGAGTGCATCAGAACATCACAGAGAAAGTCTTCCTTAGTTCTCCGTGGCCGCCTTCTAATTCTGCGCAGCCATTCTGCTGCCGATAAGGGAGACTGGCCTCCCAAGGTCATCTCTGTGAAGTTTAAATGCAACATTTTACAGAAGCAGTATTGTTTGCAACACAGACTGTACTCACACACTTGTCACTAACTGGCTGACCCAAGACAAGCACACATGAGCCACAAGACCCCCAAAACGGTGAGTAGCCACAGGGGCAGCGTGAATCACTCTTCCCAGACCCTGCTGTACACTGGGCATGTGACTCTTGGGGGGAGCCAGAACTGTAGGGGGGGCTTGATAATCATTCCTGTCCCCACACTTTCCACAGGATATGATCATTATGGAAGATATCTTGCTGCTGAGCGTGAGCAGGAAATCAAGGGAGGGTTTTCTCCAAGCCTGCAGCTTCCTCCCTGGCCCCTATGCCTGTGTGCAGCAATGGTCATCCCCCTTTCGCCCCCCCCACCCCCCCACCGTGATGGCACAGTATCGCGGGAAAGTTACCGTTAACGGGGCAAGAAACAAAGCAGCTCTGCCGAGGAACCTGCAGCAGCGGATTGACCAGGATCTCCACAAGAGTTTCCTGGAGATCTCTGAGGGTGATTTCCTTGAAGTGAGGGAGTCTATCAACAGCCTGTTCCGCCGCTCAGAATAGGCATGCGGTGGGAGACGAGCCTGCTTTCTGCAACCCTCCTGCCCCCAACAAATTGCTTCAGCAATTCCCAAAATCAGATCCACTTACCAGGCACCTCCTCTCCTGTTTGTGCTTCACCAAGATCCTACTGCTGTGGCTGGCTAGGCTCCTCCAGGGTAGAAAAGAGCTCCTGACTGCATGCATCTCTGGCCTCCGAGCCATCTTCTGCCTCTGGGTCCCCCTCCCGCTCTTTGTCCAAGATTTCCTCCTCCAGGCTCAGTCCACTCTCGACTGGCATGTGAGCCAATGAAGTATCCACAGGGGCCTTCACAGTGGAGGTGGGGTCGCCACCGAGTATCACATCCAGCTCTTTGTAGAACCGGCAGCTCGTGGGTGCAACACTGGAGCAGCGGTTTGCCTCCCACACCTTGTGGTAGGCATTCCACAGCTTCCTCACTTTGACCCTACATTGCAATGTGTACCGGTCATGGCCCCTTTCTATCATGCATTGTGAAATCTGTCCATAGGTATCATAATTCCTACGGCTGGAGCGCAGCTGGGACTAGTCAGCCTCCATTCCCCCAAATGCTGATGAGGTCCAGCAACTCAGCATTGCTCCAAGCGGGGGATTGCCTGGTGCGTGGAGCAGGCATGGCCACCTGGAAAGGTGCGCTGAAACCACTGCACCCATCACCGAGCAAACAGGAAAGGGACTTTCAAAATTCCCAAGGAATTTACGGGGTGGGGATGACAGTTGGTCACCTGAGGGCAGGGCAGTAGAGTTCAAACCGATGACCAGAGAGGTTAGAACAGGCATTGTGGGAAACCTCCTGGAGGCCAATCGCCGTGCTGTAATCGCCACGGTGTCTACACTGGCTGCACTATAGCCCCAGTGCAGAAAGTTCTACGCCTCTCATCGGGGTGGAGTTTTTTTGGAGCGCTACAGCTGCGCAGTTTCTGCACTCTAAGTGGCTTGGCAGTGTGTACACCTTGGGAGTTACAGCACAGAAAGCTGCTTTACTGCACAAAAACTTGCCAGTGTAGACGGGGCCTCAGTTTTTAAACACATCTCCAGCTAAAATTATTTCTAGCACAAATCAGCCAGCCAGCACGGACACAATCAAATCATGTTTCAGTAACATATTCCCAGGCACATACTTTTAAACAGAATCTTAATGTGAACAGAATTTGTCACAATGGGCCTGATTCTCAGCTGCTTCACATCTTGCATTGTCATTTACGCTAGTACAGAGTGAGTGCAAAGTAGGTGTAAAATACTACCAGACCAGAATAATAGTGTTTTACACCCACTTTGCACAGGTATAAGTGACTATACAACATGCAAAACAGTGGAGAATCTGAGAAGGTACTCAAAGAGCAGAGTCACAAAAATTGTAGAAAAGGGTATGTAATCATGGAGACTGAGAACACTAGGAACTTAAATTTACTGGACATTCATGCAGAGTTTTGGGGGATGTTTTAATATCTACTTACCAAAAAGAAAAGGAGTACTTGTGGCACCTTAGAGACTAACCAATTTATTTGAGCATAAGCTTTCGTGAGCTACAGCTCACTTCATTGGATGCATACTGTGGAAAGTATAGAAGATCTTTTATACACACAAAGCATGAAAAAATGGGTGTTTACCACTACAAAAGGTTGTTTTCTAAACCTTTTGTAGTGGTAAACACCCATTTTTTCATGCTTTGTGTGTATAAAAGATCTTCTATACTTTCCACAGTATGCATCCGATGAAGTGAGCTGTAGCTCACGAAAGCTTATGCTCAAATAAATTGGTTAGTCTCTAAGGTGCCACAAGTACTCCTTTTCTTTTTGCGAATACAGACTAACATGGCTGTTACTCTGAAACCTATCAACTTACCGCTATTTATAGGGTTGCACTTTTAGAAAGGAGAAATTCTAGGCCATCATATAGGAGAAGTGATAGTATTTTGTTTAATTACTCTGGCCTGAGTTTCAAATATTCTCCTCTTCATCATACAATTGCATTCAAATTGGGCAACTTCAATTAGGAAATGAATAGTATTTTTAACATATTCCCAAAAGTATTGTACTGAAACCCAAAACGTTGTGCTTTGCAAACTTAATCTTCCCAAATAATGTTCTTTTATTCCCTTCAGCAATGATGCAGTGTATATAGAAAAAGAATCTAAAACATGCCCCAGATATCTTCCCAGAAGAGGAACACTTCTGTCTTTCCAAGAGAATGCAAAAATCATTCAAACATCTAAAACATGTCCACCAGAGGTCAGTCTTGTTTCAGTTTTGGGTCAAAGTAATGTTTTTGAGGCAAAATATCAGTTTTTTATCTGCAAAAATAATAAAACAATTCTATCTTTTCAACTGTGTTCCAGGATTATGGTGAGTGTGACCTATATGTTGGGAACTAAGGGAAGCAGCCCCAGGGTCACAAGAACCTTTAATTTATTAGGCTAATAAACAGGCACATGGGGGGGGGGGGTTCTTACGCACTGTACTACAACATAAATGGGTTGTTGTGTGGTGTATTAAAAACAGATACCTGATTCTTTAAATAGAGTAGCCAAAAATTCTTGTTATCAAATTGTCAGGCCTAATGTTTTGGCCTGATACTACATTGCTAATCTCGGGAGAAGGCAATAGTAATCCTAGAGTAATAATACACAGTGGCTGTGCAATAATTACTTCTCATACCTTAAGTGACACTTTTAAAAACAAAATACAGGATGAAACCAATACTGTGCTAGGGAAGCAGTCACTTTGCAAAAATATCTATTATTACACACAAATCCTCCATGTGATTAGTACTTGCTGGGTCTTCATTTTCTAAGTAATTGACTGGAACCGCTAAAATAATGATCCTTTAAAAAGCATTAGGAATATATACTTAACAATAGAGCACCCTGAACTTTCAGGAATGGAGTGGTGTAAATATTATCCCATTAGATATCTACTCTGAAAAATTAAATTATCCATCTTTTTCCATTAAAGGAGTATGCAAAAAAAATTGCCAGTTTTCAGTGCTTTTTGGTGCACTAGTAATACAAAAGAGATATGATTGCTTTTTAATTAAACTATAGAGGTCTCTCAAAGTCAGAGTGTGGACTAAATTATTTTTGATAGTCACACATTGGCAACCCTGTTATGCTTGCTTGCATCTCAAGAAAAGTGTACATGTGAGTGTGAGGCCTTTCCACACATAGTATTCTATAGCCTAGGGAAAATCACACTGGATTTTGAGCCAGGATATTGAGTTGTAGGTTCACCTCTTCCACAGAGTGATGGTAATATTTCTGCTTGGCCTTATATTCCTACTAGGAAAGAGAACTCAGATCTCTAATATGACAACCAGAAGCCTCATCTCCTTAGCCACCATGCCTTTCAGAATAAACATGCCCCAGGAACAGATTTCATTAACAGATCTGTACTGTAACCCATTGACATAGGGTCCCAGGTGCTGTATACCTAAGCTTTGGTCCACATAGAGGCTAACAGCCTACTTCTGCTACAAGCTAGTTCTTTAGCTCAAGTAGTAGAGCTCTCTGTTCTGTATATGAAGGTGCTAATAAATCATGTTGGTAACTGTATTGGAAAAAACAGTATGCGATCATAGAATAATGGATGTAGGACTGGATGGGACCTTGAGAAGCCATCATGTAATTAAAGACTGTATCATAATGCATATTCACAAAGGGGCTGAATTAGGCAACCTTAGCTCTTGTATTTCCTGACTTTTGAGTGCTTTAAGAAGAATTGGAACCTTTAGATATACCACATAGACCCGGGGTGGGCAAACTATGGCCCGCAGGCCACATCCAGCCCATCAGACCATTTAATTCATCCCTCAGCTCCCGCCAGGGAGTGGGGTCGGGGGCTTGCCTAAGTAGTACGCGGAGGCGTGGCCAAGCAGCTCTGCGCGCGGCCCCGTCTACAGGCATCACCCCATCCACAGGCACCGCCCCCACAGCTCCCATTGGCCGTGGTTCCTGGCCAGTGGGAGCTGCAGGGGTGGCACCTACGGACGGAGCAGCGCACAGAGCTGCCTGGCCACGCCTCGGAGCTGGAGGTGGGACATGCTTCCGAGAGTTGCTTGCAGTAAGCACCGCTCGGAGCCTGTGCCCCGATCCTCTGCCCCATCCCTGATCCCCCTCTTCCCCTCCGAACCCATGGGTCCCAACCCAGAACACCCTCCTGCACTCCAAAACACTCATCCCCGACCCCACCCCAGAGCCTGCACCCCCAGCTGGAGCCCTCACACCCCTCCCCCATACCCCAAGACCCAGACCTGCTCCCCCTCCCTCCCTCTGAATGCCTCGGTTCCAGCCTGGAGCCCTATCCTACAGCCCAAACCCCTCATCCCCAGCCCCACCCCAGAGCCCTCACTCCCCCCCGCACCCGAATCCAGACCCCCCTCCTGAACCCTGAACTCCTCATTTCTGGCCCCACCCCAGAGCCTGCACCCCCAGCTGTAGCCCTCATCTCCTCCCGCATCCCTACCCCCAATTTCGTGAGCATTCATGGCCCACCATACAATTTCCATACCCCGAAGTGACCTTCAGGCTAAAAAGCTTGCCCATCCCTGACATAGATCTCTGCCACTTGAGCTGATGGAGTAACTGATAGCAGTAACATCAGTCTGTAGAAGAGGTAAACCTACAACTCAGTCAGTAATTTCCCTTAGACTGTAGACTATTTTGTGGGGGGAAAGGCCTCACACTCACATGTATGTGTGGACCATCCCTACTAGGTCACATCAGTGGTTTTCACATGTATTTGCAGACACCAAAGTAATGGTGAGATTCAGGAATCTTGGGTTCCATTCCACGCTCTGGAGAGAAGTGTATTCTAATTGCCACTCATTTATCTCCCATTCCCAAGTGTGACCCCTTCTGCTACATTCCCTCCACCTTGTTCCTGTTCTGTCTCTTCTCCCACCGCATCACCTCATCCCAGGCCCATTGTCCTCACTTAGCCAGCCCCAGACTCCACTTCTCAGGTTACTCATCCCAGTCCCAGCCACCTTTCCCAGCAAGTCCTAGTTTTCCTCTCCAGTCTCTTCAGCCAAACCCCAGCCTCCTGACCCAGCCAATCCCAGTTCCTCCTTCCCAGCTCCTCAGCCAATCTGTTTCTCTCCAACACCCATCTGGCCACCAGTCATTGCTCCTGCACCACCACCACCATTCCCCCCACTGGCTCCCAGTCTCTTTTCTCAGGCTCCTCACCCAATTTCAGTTTTCTCTCCCCTATCTGCACTGCCCTTTGTCCCAATCTCACCTTTCCCACGCTCTTTGCCCCATTTTTTTGCCTACCCAGTTCCAGTTCTTCCTTCACACCCCAGGTCCTTGTCAGAGCTACCCATCCTCCTCTCCACTACTTCCCAATCCTAATCTCCTTGCCCAGCAAGTCCCGGTCTTCTCTGCACCCCCACACTCTTTGTCCAACCTCCCATGATCCCAGTCTCTTTGCAGAACTGATCCCTGTCTTCCCCGCATTTTCCAGCCCCAGTTTCTCTCCCTTGTCCCAGCCTCCAGTCCCTCAGTGGTTCCTTGTCCCAGTCAACACCTTTTCTCTGCACCCCCACTCGAGCTGTTATCACCTCTGTATTCAGGACAGACACTCTCCTTCTCCACACTGCCTGGGTGCCAGTAGGGAAGTCAATGAGAGCACAGTGAAGACAGGTCTTCCTGCTCTCAGTTCCAGGGCCTAGCTTCACCATGGCCCAGAGTACCGGCATGCTATAATTGCAAGGAAAGTCCTGCTGAGCCCTGAGCTCGAGCATGCTCAGTTACTATTTGGGGATGGCACATCAGTTCTGTCACATATACAAGCTATGAGGGTGTAGAAGCCCACATTAGATTTAGGTGAACTATGGTTTTAAATGGAATGGGAATATTCCAAGAACAATGAGATCAGGAGAAAGAAGAGTTGTGGTGTTAAACTTGTAGTGACTCTTTGAAATACCAGTGTTATCTTACTTAAGATTTGGGGTGAATTAATAGAAATAAAACATGGTTAACTGGGCACCAGGGACAGCAAATAATTGACTATATCAGAAACTGCTTCATCTGACCTTAGCTAAGGTCCAATAATTGGCAATGACATTACTTGTTTATTAAAGAGTATAAAAAATAAACTCTCAATGGGTGCATCTTAGATTTTTCAAAGGCTTGTAACTTGCCCAAATTTGGGCGGATTGCCACAGGAATAGCCAAAGGCACATCCCTAATACAAAGGCTGCCCCTTGCCAAATTTCAAGTCTCTACTCCAGAGCATGAGGGAATTAGAACTTCTCAAAGAAACAGTTGTTAGAATTTTTTTAACATGAAAAAAATAATGTATTTTCCCCTAACCTTGGTCTTAGAAAACTCCTATCATTTTGACTGAAACTTTAAAAAAAAATCCAGACTGAGGCCAATTCCAGGCATGGAAAATTTCATCCCAAATGGTTAAAGTTTGACAGTTATGAAAAACTGTCATACCAGTGTGATATTTATAGCCAGTACTCTCTACCAGAAAGACACAGGAGGAGCAGAATGTGGGGCCAGCAGCTCCTCCGGCATGGCCGTACCACTCCAGCCCCTCTCCCAGCCCTGTCCTCCAGCGGAGCTGCTGTACAGACCCCAGACAGGAGATGCAACTGCGTGGAAGGGCTGGGGGCAGGGCTTAGGGTGGTACAGCCATGCTGGTCTGCTCCTTCTGTGTCTTTCCAGTACAGAGTACCGGCTATAAATATCATTCTGGTATGGCGTACTGTACTGTACCGCCATACTTCCACCACTGGTCAGGGTGTATCTAGTGGACTATGGTGCCTCTTATCTGTAGGTCACCAATCTGAATCCAGCAAAACACTGTAAAGATTGAAGTTGTTCCTATCCGATCTAATACATGTTTTGTGTCCTCTATATGAGATTAGTTTGGTTGGCCTCAGTTCTAGCTCCCACATGACAAATTTACCACCACAGTTTGCACTAAGTGGCAGACTCAGCAGAAAAGCCAAGAATTGTACAGACTGTGGAGACACTGAACTATCTTTGTTACCCCTTGTGGATTGGATAGAACCATGCTGGCAGGCAGGACAGCATATGGCAAGCTTGCCATAGCACTACCCTGTACATAAACAGCAAACTTCATTTACCAGAGCTGTTAAACTGGTAACTTTCACTGAAACTGAATCACACACAATTATAATGGAAGTTTATGGTTATATGCCAATATGTAAATTAGCTAATTAGATAACTGGAATGAAATGTCACTCATGGAGCTGCGCAAAGCTTGGTAGCTATATCCTTAGGGGAAAGCAGAGGTTAGGGCACAGGTGAAGCGAATGGCAGCACAGTTTCTGAGGAAGTCATGCTGCCAAGAGGAGCAGGTCAGGGAGACATGCTAACTAGATACCATTAACTTGGGTTTGTATAGAGACTGGGAGTGGCTGGGTCATTACACATATTGAATCTATTTCCCTAAAGTTAAGTATCCTCACACCTTCTTGTCAACTGTCTAAATGGGCCATCTTGGTTATCACTACAAAAGTTTTTTTCTCCTGCTGATAATAGCTCATTTTAACTAATTAGCCTCTCACAGTTTGTATGGTAACTTCCAACTTATCTGTAAGTATATATATATATATATATATATATATCTATCTTCTTACTATATGTTCCATTCTATGCATCCGATGAAGTGGGCTGTAGCCCACAAAAGCTTATGCTCTAATAAATTTGTTAGTCTCTAAGGTGCCACAAGTACTCCTGTTCTTTTTGCTCCCTACTGATACTCTGGAATCCATCTGTTCAGATCCTTTGTTCCCTTCGGCTCAGCTGGGTCTGCAGTATTTGAAGACTGCAACACCTGTCCCCTATCGACAGGTCCAGATTTCTCCTACCAAGAGAAACGTTCCTCAAACTTGGTGACTTTACTTAGTTTCACAGAGCTTTCAGGTCACTTTTCCCCTCCAGAGGGCTTTTCTGTAGGATGGAAATATTAGGCTCTGAATTTTTTATTCTCCAAAAAGGTATTTTGGTGACAAAGTGAATTTAAATAAAGATCAGATATGACAACGATTACTTACTTGGATTGCAGTAGTACCCAAAGATCCCAGCAGGGATAGAGGAGGAAGATACAGTCCCTGATCTGAGGAGTTTGCAGTCCATTTTATTGATAATTTAATTAAGATGATATAAAATATTTCAGGAACAAAAGTGACTAGCCTAACTGCTCTTCAGGTTTTCAATAGTATTGGACTAAAAAACTGTAAAACAATCTGGTCTAGCATTTCAATCAAATTTTGCCCTCAGAGACACAAGCACAAATTCCGCTACCTTTAATGGGATTGGCACCCATGTAAATTGATGAAAGAATTGGGCTTCATGTTTATAGTCCTGTCTAAAAAGCTCTCAAAACACTTCACAGTACATAAATTATACAAGACCATAAACACACACACATTAATGTAAGTGTTGCGGAGCGAATATCCTTTTTCCTAACTGTTGAATTAGGTGTGTAAAGCATTCATGTCTTTCATTAGCAGTTATTCCTAGAACATATAAAAGAAGAAGATCTTTGTGTGGGGGGTTTTAGAACAGAGGTGGGTTGCTGGATTTAAGTTTCCGTTGAGCTGATGGGACAGGTCAGGCAGGAGGGTTTGATGCTTATGGATCAAACCATTAGTTAATTTATATTGATATTTGTTTGAATAATATGAAGGGCTTAGAATGTGATATACATGTTTTAAAAGCCTGAATAAAAGTTTCAATCCTTATGAAGCTTTTAGCCAGAACAACAAAACTTGGCTAGTTTAAGATGGCAAGTATTTTATAATAATTTTACCAGTGTTTGCCAATCCTGATAGTATTGATTTAGAGCATCTTAGAAAGATTTATTTCTATTGACTCACCAGTTATGGAGGAGTGTTTCTGACCTCTGAGTCACTCGTATAGAATAAATGGGCAACATGACAAAGTGCTGTTATGTTAGCAAAACAGCTTGTCACTGCTATGTTATTGTTGTACAAGAATTCCAGATAAGGACTAGGTAGGTTTACTTATTCTGCATGCAGGTGTTGTTCTGAACCCTTCATTTTTTTGTAGAGGGAGGAAAAAACATTTCAAAAACGTTTTGGAAGGGGAGGCCATATTTGATGCTCTCCCTCCCCTAGAAGTAGCCAGGACTCACGGGCCCAATCCAAAGCCCACTTAAATCAATGGAAAGACCCCTGTTGACGTCAGTGAAATTTGGATCAGAACCTATATGCAGAAAACAAAATATGTACTGGTTAGGGTTGCCAACTTTGGCTGGATGAATTCCTGTCATGAATCACATGACATTATCTTTAATTAAAGATTAACCTTTAATTTCTGGAGACTACAGGACAATCTGAGAGGGTTGGCAACCCTAGTACTGTTACAGATGTACTATATATACTGTACAAGTTTAACACAAATGCCTGAGTTTTATTTGAACTGAAGCCTGATTACACAATATGGGCTCAGTCCTACACTATTGAAGCAAAAGGAAGATCACCTCTAACATAAAGGATGGGCTAACAGTTTTCCAATTAGAAACTTTGAGCAATGATTTGCTAGGCTACAATACATTTTTCTAAATTAGGCTTCTTGCAACAACCAACATCAGTGTGCATAATTTTAAGAAACAATACTGTTGTTATTTTGAAGTGTAACAGAATAAATGTTGAACTTTGTTTAGTTGAAATTTATTTCTAAAATAAATGTGTGGAAAAAAAGTCATATGCTTATCTAACATTCTTAAATATTGGTAGAGCACGGGCACCATGGGCCCATATAAATCGCCACCTATGCTCCTGGGGATCTCTGTCTTCTCCCTGCTTTTTCACTTACCTGGGGCTGCCTTTCCCCCTTCTCTTCACTCACACTCCTCCCATTTCTAATCCCCCGGGTGAGGTCTCCCCTTCCCCACCACCCATGGCTCCTGGTGTCTCCCCCATCATCCCCAGGGGAGTGAAGCGGTTGAGACTGTTGCAGGGGGAAGGAACAGCACAGCGTCCCCTGAAGGCAGCCACAGCCACCTGGGAGATGATGGAGTCCCTGATGACCAGGGGCCTGCTGCCTCCCCATTTGGAATCTTTTGCACTGGCTGCAGTTAAAAGGATGCTCCAAAGCCTGGGGTCTGGAGTGTCTTTCCCTGTTTGCCTTTTCATCCTTCTCTCTTTCCTTCTCCTTGCATTTCTTCTGACCTTCTCTCCATTTTTCTTCTTCCTTCCCTCTCCCCACCTCCTTTTTTTAAACACTTCCCATTGCTTTTGTAGCATCATCTCCTTACCTTATTTTTACTCCTCACCAGCCTTGTCCTCCTGTCCCCATCTCAATCATTTCCCCTTCCCGGCACCTTTTGTGCCACTCTGTCTTTCTTTCACACCCTTCTTTCCCCTGCCTCTTCTGCAGTCTCTTTTGGACTCAGAAGCCTAAACCCCCTGCATAGGAGCCAGGGCTGCAGATGGAGAGAAAAGGACCTGGAACCTAGGCACTGTGCCTCCCCTGCAACCGTCCAGCGTGTAAAGAGTTTCTGCACTTGATGCACCAAAGGAAAACTGATCAATTCCGCGTAATAAGCAGAGCGATTGCCAGGATCCTTCCTACCCAAACTTGCTCAGCGCTCCCCCTACATGCTCCCTGGCTGGAAGGGGCTGCTCCATCCCACGTGGGAGTAGAGGAGCAAAGTGAAACTAACAAGATTCTTGAAGTACTTTGCTTTGCTGATGCACCATGGAGATGAGCCGTACAACAGAGCCTTCAACAAGGTGCCAAAGGCACCCGCCTGAGCCCCCTGCCCTCGCCAAGCAAGTGGTACGATTTAGTCTGCAGACCTCCTCTGTAATCTATCTCCGGCAATATCTGTGCTGCTGGCTGTATGGCTGGCTCAGCGTCGCCTCTGGGGAATTTGTAGCATCCAGCCATTGGCATCTTCTCGTGGCGGAAGCTCAACCATTTGGAGAGAAAGAATAATAATATTAATAATAAAAAAATCCTGAGCAGGAGGAGCACATGTTGTCTGCCTCCCCGCCCGGGTGTTTTGCTGAAGCATAGAAAGGAGGGGGGCAACTGCTCCGGCTGCCCTGTTTAGGGGCTGAAGTTCCTAGTGCTACTGGACTGTGTGTGTGCAACACACGGGGAAAGGGAGGGGGGGAGTGGTGCCAGGATTGCCGTACCGTACTTAGAGCAAACACCCCCACACACATCTACGTCTGGTTTTAGAGCGAGATTAAAATATTTCATGTCTGATGGCCTCTGGCATAAACAAGATTCATCAGCCCGGGACTTGCAATGAAGCTAAAGCCGCTCACTGCAGCTCGACAGAGGAATGCAGCCAGGAACTCCACCTGAAAATGTGCAAGAAGATTGCCCAGCTCACCAAGGTAAATCTTGCTGTTCGTTCAGCGCCTTTCGGGCGAGGGGGCCGGGGCTGGAGCGGGAGGGAGGGGTGGCTGGCTGCTTGGAAATGTCCTCTCGTGATGATCCCCCCCCTCAAAGAGGAGAGGAAGGAGTTTTAGCTGATCTCATAAGGAAACACCTGGGGGATCTATGTGCAGAAACTTCATTTCAAAACGCCTTCCCTCAGGGTGCTACAGATCAACCTCAATAGATTGCTTGTTGCCTCTGCGGCTAACGCTCAAGTCGCGGCGCACAGCATGCCCTGATTATAGCAGCGGAGAGAGCTGTAACTCTCTGAAGTTACGTCAGGTAGATGGGAGGATATTATCCGGCTTTTATCTTAAGTCCTAAGGATCAGAGTTCGTTTGCCTTTTACTGGTTCGGAAGTAATATTGCCCACAAGTCTAAGAACTTTGCTGTGTGGAATGCAATACTGCTCATAGCATATGGTGCATAGCTACCGGCTTCAGGTATGTTTGCGAAAATAAAAAATAGATTTCATTACCTTAGCAAAGGATCGTAGGTACTGGGGGTCAGATTGGACTAAACTACCTCACTGGGCTCTTCCATATCTCAAGCGAGCCTGTCAGTTAATCCTGAGTTGCACAGGTAAATCAGTGGCTTAGCCTGGCCACTTCCTACAGCATGTAAAAGTTTTAAAAAGTCTCAAACCCTGTGGCAGTAGTAACTGTCCTTCAAACTATTTGTACACTGCACCTGTGTCAATGAAAGAAAAAAAACCACCCTCATTCCAGCCCAGGTTTATGTGCTCGATTTCTACGTATTGTGCAAGCTCAACACAATCTATGGAGACATGACTGCACATGGTCCATTAATCTATCTAATAACCTCCACTCCCTTCATTATTAATTAATACAGTACTAACTCCAGTTTAAATTGCCACCTATATAAATATGAACATAAAACAGTAGGAAATCATGAAAATATAAATATTCACTGGGCAGGGATACTGTATTGTGCTACTTGTGACTTCTTCAGTCATCCCTAAATAATGACAAATATGGAGTGTGTGTTGTATGTATGCTGTCCACACAGATATACACCAGTGTTTTGTATTTGTGCATGTGTATAGCAATGGTTATTTCTACTTATTTTATATACACACATGAATGCACATTTTTGCACATGAATGCACATTTTGATCCTATAGTAAACTTAAACTACTTGTGCACATATCTGTAGCATTGCATTACTTGGGAGGTATTCAGACACAACTGGGATGAGGCCCATATAAGCCCCTAGAAATAATCAGCATGTAAGGTTATGACTTGTTTAATCATGTTCATTTTTTATTTATCCCTGACATTGCTGCTCCCTTGCCCCACAACTATGCATGCACAAAAGGTGACTGGAAGATTAATTTAAATGGCTCCTCATTTTTTACCTACTGGTTCAGCCACTGTCATTGGTCTACTTTATCTTTGGCTGAAGACTCAAAATAGCAGCAACCTCTTACACCTACTCTACTTTACTGTTCTATGACACACCGCACAGGGCATGCTGAAGTAGTTGATCCATAAGGATCACACTCAAATGCTAATTTTCAAGTTCTTGTCATTTTTTCAATGTGAAAAACAATAGTAAGGTTATTACTTAGTTTTATTTTTTTAAAGTGAGACTTGATTGTTTACAGCATCAGTAATTCATAGGATCACCAACTCAACCTTTCAGGTGATCCTGCCAGATCAGACCTGAGGCATATTTGTGCAGCAGAGTGGTGAAACATGCTGCTGAAACTCTCTGTGGATAAATAGAGGTTTTCATTCTCTGAGGCTTTCAGCATGCTGCCTTCCACAAGCATTTAAGTCATACCAAAATTTTGCTTGAAAGCATCTTTAATTCCAAATAAATGTTGAGAGAAAATCTTTTATTCTGTCCCAAACTACAGCAACAGTATTTTGTAAAGTTTGTCTCTGGATTAGGAAAAATAAATCTGGTGTCTGTTCTTATTCATTGTGGGTAAAAATTCAGCTGAGTGCAAAGCCCTCCCCACCACTGAAGTCCTTAGCCAGTGATATGTGAGGCTTTTCAGAGCTTTTTGTTAGAATTGCACCATTAGAATTCTTTGCCTTTGATGGGATTCATCCTCTGGATACTGCTACATCATCTAAAACTGAGATGATTTATCCCTGAAGCTCATAAAAATACATCTGAAGAGTAATTTCACACTATTATAGGATGTGGCCTTTATGCACTTTTTTTATTGCAATGAGATACTTATTAAGGCTATACCTATGCAGAGATCATTGCAGGATTTGGGCTGAAGTCTCTTGCCATTTTGTTTTTTAAATTCTTGATGCAGCAATGTTAAATTAAATAAACACAATGAAACACTACCATAGTAGGCTTCAGAAAAGGTCTAACTTTTCAAAAAGTGACCTCAGAATTTCAGCAGGCTACATCTCTCTTGCAATTCAGAGGCCAGAGTGAGGCCAGCTGAAAAATTTGGCTTCTGTTTGGAAAAACTGTCCAAGTAGGTCAGATTTTGGCCTAGCAACTAAAAAGATGCCCCTTTGACTGGTCCTCTTCTCCTGGCCAAATTCCAATCTGGAAAATTACAATACATTACAGTAAATTCCTCCCTTCAATTTCAACTGGATATGGTATTCACCTCCACCTCTAACCTGAAACTAATGTATAAAGTATAATGTTGCTATATATGGTTAAAGAGCTGCCACCTTCCATCCCAAAGGTGTCAGTATTTCAGTGATTGGGTGGGAGGAAATAAATTTTTTGTGTATTGAGGTGCAGCCCCGCTTCCAGCTCCTCCAGAACCTAAGAGATTCTGGCTGAACATTTTCTCACATCTCCTAATTCATGTGCACCCCATCCATGGCCCCACAAAGTCACAGGACCTCCTCGCCAACCTCCTCCTGGCAAAGATGGCCATCCATCACATGAGGAGGAGGAAGCTAGAGAAGGGGTTACTCTGACTTTAGGGACTATTTCCAGTCCCCCATCCAATCGTGTCTCCAGGCAGATTTCCTCTAGGCAGTGTCCACTGACGCCTTAGACACCTTTGAGGAGCAGTGGACACGGTCTAGGGTTCTCTGCTCAGGGTCCCCTTCAGGCTCCCTCATTTTTAACCTTGTACCTCACTCCCATTCCTGTTTTTTCTTTCATTGTTCCACATACTAACTTGTGGACTGGGCCTAGTGGTACATCTCCCGCTTAGTCGAGGGAGTTGGCCTTTAATCTTATGGAGAGGCCCTAGACCCGCCTGTCCCATACCTACAAATAGTATCCCTGATAATTCTGTTCACAAGGAGGAAGATTATGACATAGCTTTTGTACTTTCAGCCAAGTGCATTTTTGCAGGGAAGGGGCTGAGGTTGCCTGTATGTACGTAGCTTGTAAAGCATAGAAAAGCCTTTGGGATGAAAGGTGCAATATAAATGTCAGATAGTATTAGCAGTGGTTATTAATAACTATCTGCAAGTGATGTAAGAGAACATCAGTTTGGCTGTGGGAAAATGACTAATTTCATTTTAAATACTGCATAATAGAGTTGTATGAGTCTGAAGTGCCAGAATCTAAAGAGTTTGCAAGCCATCCTTGCTTACGGCATAGACGGAGCAGGGACTGCACAGAGTTTCACTGGAGAAAAGATGTTCATATCTTGGTACAGGAAGCTGTAGATTGATTTGCTTCCCACAAAAAAAAAAAAAATTAAAAAACAACCACAACAGTATTTTCAATACATCAGTCCCCTTGTTATACTTATAAGAAGCACACGGGATCTTTATAGGGAAGAAGGCGGCACGCCGCATTTGTTGAGAATACAACAGTTAGCATATGCTTTTCAATCTCTTTCTCTCTCTCACACACACACACACCCCATGCACACAGTCCTGCCAGTTGATTTTTAGTTACCAGTCCAAGTCTGGATCAATCTAGTGGCCAGCCAGATTGGTCGCAGAGGGGAGCAGGTCGCGATCCGATGCTCCTGGAGTGTGGCAAGACGAACCCAAAGTCCCATAGCCAAGCACCCTGTTCTTACAGTCTTTTTTCTCTGTTGAAGTCGGATCCGATGAAGTGAGCTGTAGCTCATGAAAGCTTATGCTCAAACAAATTGGTTAGTCTCTAAGGTGCCACAAGTACTCCTTTTCTTTTTGCGAATACAAACTAACACGGCTGCTACTCTGAAACCTGTCATAGTAGACATT
This sequence comes from Chelonia mydas, assembly GCF_015237465.2. NCBI lineage: Eukaryota > Metazoa > Chordata > Testudines > Cheloniidae > Chelonia > Chelonia mydas. Next base: position 110,612,743 of record NC_057852.1, read on the forward strand.
ATAACTTATCTTAAAACAAAAGGGTGACCATAATCAGTCAAAAGGATTGTTCTGGTCTGTCCCTGCCTTAACATCAGTACAGACACTGGCAGTCTGTCAGATGCATTCCTACCAATGTCCCAGAGGGTCATTCCTTTCTGCTATTCAAAAAGGGTGGCTGGTAAAATGAAATCAAGACATACATTAGTACCTCTATTCTTATAGTACAATTATAAAATCCTGCTCCTACACCCTCAAATTTTAAACAACCAGTAACCACAGGTACTTTCTCATTATTTGAGAGTTTAGCTAGACCTCCAGCTTCCTGTGCTTGATATATGCCTATGATGTGAAGAACTATTTTTATCAGTACAACCCTGAAAGGGTGGCAAGCATCACATAGTTCCAACTCTTTTGATTTTTATTGCATATCTGATGTTGTTCCAGCTCCTGGATCATAAGAGAATCTCTATTTTTTATTTTATTTATTTATTTATTTTAATGAAAATGAAGCTTCTAGTTGTTCTGGTTCCAGAGAGAAGCTTAAAAACATGAACCCTAAAGTTTCAAAAATTTTGGTTGGTTGGTTTTAAAATCATGAGATTGTTTTTGATAAAACTCAAGATTTTTGGAGGGTTTGACTCAGGACCTAGGAATGCTTGGTGTTGGCAATACTATGTGTGTGCACTGATATTTGTGTAAAGTATTCCTAGTCGGTGTTTGGATGACTCAGATTTGTGTCCTAGAAAGGGAAGGAAGAAAAACAAAGACTTGCTCAATGGATTTTTATTAAGTCTGTGTAAAACTTTCATAATAAAATCCATGTTTCACTGCAAACCCGAAACTTTGGCCCAGTTTGCCAAGATCACAAACCTTGTGGCAAACTATATTCAAGTTTCAAGTGGACCTTGGGACCTGGGGAGATCTATGGGGTTGGTGGAAACTAGTTAAACCTAAAACAAGGTAAAATTAGCAGTTTCAGCTGAACTTTTCTTTGAGTTTGAGTTCTGAAAACAAAACACAGGGCATGTGAACTCACAAAGTGCATGTTGTAAAATGGAAACTGCCAGCTTTCACACAGTTGTGGTTGTGCTTGACTGATACAAAGACCACTTCTGCTCTCAGATACATACCTATGCAACCCCAATGGATTCAAATCAATAGGGATTTAAAATCAGTGGACTTTCATGTCTGTAGTTGAGTGTGGAATTTGGTCAACTATGTATTCGTAATTAAACTTAGCTTTCTGTATTGGACCCAACCTAGTGAGAATAATACTACAGCCCTGGCTTACTGTATGTATTGCACTTGCCAACTCTTTGTATTTCTGTTCTGTATCACAATAACATTCAACTTAGAACGAAATGGCAATTTTCATTTAAAACTTTGGGCCCAATCCTGAGAAATACAGAGTACCCACAACTCTGTAATTGTACTCTGTAACTGCAATTGACTACAAGAGGAGTTACAGGTGCTCAACACTTCTTAGGATTGTCCCTTTTATTTAAGACAACTTGAGAAATGCAAATGAGCTTTCAGAGAACAGCAATGAGGGAAATGGATCAACTTTCATTTAAAAGGAGATTCTGACATGGCTGGCAAGAACTAGGCATTCTCTAGATATTCATTATATACAAACTTCTCTTTGAAGCCATACCAGTGGGTCTCAGTCTATTCCAGACTTTAGTCTCTTGAGCAGAACCTGGCAGGCATAAGATACCCTGCTATAATATTTAATGATATTATCAAGCAGAAAGCAAAAAGCCATTAGTGAGATGAGTCCCAGCTCAGTGCTTTAACCACAAGACGGTCCTTTCATCCTTCTCCTGTATTTCCCAGGGTTGAAATTCTGGAGGCTGATGGCAGAATATTCTCAGCAGAGGTTGTCCACCACTCTGGAACTCATTTTCCCCACAGATCCATCTGACCCTGTGTATTTAGTGATGGTTAGGCATCTGTGCAAGATGTACATTGTTTTTTGTTTGGCTGTTCAGTTACGTGGACTGTGTTAGTCAGTGGAGAAAATTGTCTTAGGGGAATGTTGTATGTGTTGAAGTCAGAGGCACTAGTCACATGCTTAAATGTAAGCACATGCTTAAGGGCTTTTCTGAATGGGGGCCTTACTTTGCTTAAGCACTCCCTTCATTGGCATCCTATATCAGTTAAAAAAGGAGTCTTAGGGTGTGTCTATACTACAAGCATTAGTGACACAGCTGCAACGAAGCCATGGGCAGCGGGTGGACTCCCCCTTCGAGGAGGCTAGCCCCCTGGCCCCGCCCCCTTCCACCTGAGACCCCACCCCTCTGCCTGCCGGAGCCCTGAACACCGCCCCCACATCCCAGCAGCCGGAGACCCGAGCTCCCACCTGCACCTCCCAAGCTCCGGGCCAGCCCCAGCTGCCAAATGGGAAATACACTGCACTGCGTCTCCCCTCCCGAGACCCCGAGTTGCCCCCAGCAGGAAATCCAGGAAGCTGAGGAGCAGATACTGCCTCCTCTGCCACCCCGGAACCTGCATTATGCATAATAATAAGCAAGAATTTCCTCTGGCAGAAGTTCAGTCCTAGCTCGTGCAAACCGTAAAAAACAGCAACCTGGCATCCGGTGGCAACAGTTGCACCAGGGGAAGTTTAGCTTCCCCATGCCTATTATACTGGCCACCTATGACAGCGATGCAGCTACGCTGCTGTAGCTCTGTACTGTAGACACTTACAGCAATTGGAAGGGGGTCTTTTAGGGCTGTCAAGCGATTAAAAATATTAATAGCAATTAATTGCGCTGTTAAACAATAATAGAATACCATTTAAATACTTTTGGATGTTTTCTACATTTTCAAATACATTGATTTAAATTACAACACAGAATACAAAGAGTATAGTGCTCACTTTATATTTATTTTTGGTTACAAGTATTTGCACTGCAAAAAACAAAAGATATAGTATTTTTCAATGCACCTAATACAAGTACTGTAGTGCAATCTCTTTACCATGAAAGTGGAACTTACAAATGTAGAATTATGTACAGAAAATAACTGAATTCAAAAATAAAACAATGTAAAACTTTAGAGCCTACAAGTCCACTCAGTCCTACTTCTTATTCAGCCAATCACTCACACAAACAAGTTTGTTTACATTTGCAGGAGATAATGCTGCCCGCTTCTTGTTTACAATGTCACCTGAAAGTAAGAACAGACGTTTGCATGGTACTGTTGTAGCTGGTGTTGGAAGATATTTATGTTCCAGATGCACTAAAGATTCATACGTTCCTTCATACTTCAACCACCGTTCCAGAGGCCATGCGTCCATACTGATGACAGGGTCTGCTTGATAATGATCCAAAGCAGTGCAGACTGATGCATGTTAATTTTCATTATCTGAGTCAGATGCCACCAGCAGAAGGTTGATTTTCTTTTTTGGTGGTTTGGGTTCGTAGTTTCCACATCAGAGTGTTGCTCATTTAAGTCTACTGAAAGCATGCTCCACATCTTGTCCCTCTCAGATTTTGGAAGGCACTTGAGATTCTTAAATCTTGGCTCTAGTGCTCTAGCTATCTTTGGAAATCTCACATTGGTACCTTCTTTGCGTTTTGTCAAATCTGCAGTGAAAGTGTTCTTAAAATGAACATGTGCTGGGTCATCATACGAGACTGCTATAATATGAAATATATGGCAGAATGCAGGAGACATACAATTCTCCCCCAAGGAGTTCAGTCAGAAATTTAATTAATGCATTATTTTTTTAACGAGCGTCATCAGCATGGAAGCATGTACTCTGGAATGGTGGCAAAAGCATGAAGGGGCATACGAATGTTTAGCATATCTGGCACGTAAATGCCTTGCAATGTTGGCTACAAAAGTGCCATGCTTGTTCTCACTTTCCGGTGACATTGTAAATAAGAAGCAGGCAGCAGTATCTCTCGTCAATGTAAACAAACTTGTTTGTCTTAGCAACTCGGTGCACAAGAAGTAGGACTCAGTGGACTTGTAGGCACTAAAGTTTTATATTATTTCGTTTTTGAATGCAGTTATGTAACAAAATAAAATGTACATTTGTAAATTGCACTTTCATGATAAAGATATCGCACTACAGTACTTGTATGAGGTGAATTGAGAAATACTATTTCTTTTGTTTATCATTTTACAATGCAAATATTTGTAATAAAAATAACAATAGAAAGTGATCACTGTGTTGTAACTGAAATAAAAATATTTGAAAATGTAGAAGAACATCCAGAAGTATTTAATAAATTTCATTTGGTATTCAGTTGTTTAATAGTGTGATTAAAATTGCGATTAATCACGATTATTTTTTTTAATTGCGATTAATTTTTTTGAGTTAATCATGTGAGTTACCTGTGATGAATTGACAGCCCTAGTTTTTTCCTATCGCTGTAGTAAATCCACCCCTCGAGAGATGGTAGGTAGGCCACCAGATGAATTCTTCTGTTGACCTAGCTGCATCTACAGTGGGGGTAGGTCGATATAACTACATCACACAGGTTATGAAGTTTTTCATGGCTCTGAGCAATGTAGCTAGGTCGACCTACGTCTTAGGTGTAGCCTATGTGGTAGCCATCTAAATTCTAGCTTCCTGGAAAAAGGTAAGGCAGGTATAATTATTGATCTCAGCACTCCAGAGAAGAGTTCAATATTCTCCAGAAATGAGGCAGCATGAGACTACATCTAAACTAGGATCACATTTTTTGGAGCAATTTTTTTTTCTCATGGGCATGCAGTACCGACACTGGTCAGACAGGAAAAGTTAATCTCTTCCAATGCATCTTAAAGGATCTCATCGCCCTTTGCGAGCATTAAAGACTCAGGCTAGACTTTCCAAACTTGAATGCCTAAGGCACCCCCCCATCTCAATGGGAACCAGGAATGTAAGAGGCAAGGGAGCTAGGAATCCTTGGTCCCACTAAAAGCCAGCCATTTAGTTTCGTAAATATGTAAGTTTCGTATTCTGAGGAGCAGTTCAGACCAGTGAGGCATTGTGTCACCACTTGACTTGTAACCATGGGTGCCTCACAATGCTCTGCTGCTCATAGGCCCTGACTCTAAGGAACCTAAGTGTTTGTTGACCCCTTCAAAGAATTCTAATAGACTGGTGAGGCATGTTTTCCCTTTACAAAAGCCATGTTGACTCTTCCCCATCATATCATGCTTACCTATGTGTCTGATCATTTAGTTCTTTACTACAGTTTTAACTAATTTGCCTGGTACTGAAGTTAGGTTTATTGGTTTGTAATTGCCAGGATCACCTCTGGAGCCATTTTTAAAAGTAGGTGTTACATTAGCTTATCCTCCAGGTATCTGGTACAGAGGCTGATTTAAGTGATAGGCTGCATACCATAGTTAGTATACTCCTGGGGGGAATTATATGCCAAAAAATTAAAAATTCTGCACACAATATTTTAAAATTCTGCATATTTATTTGTCAAAATAACACAAAATAATCACCCTAGTTTCAATTATTTTGGTAATTTATTTCAAAATATCTGTCAGCAGGTATGTCTGTAACAATACAGACAAGAAAAAGATTCAGGAAATGTTTTTTGTGGGGCTGCTGATTAATCGAAGTTAACTCACGCAATTAACTCAAAAAAGTTAATTGCGATTAAAAAAAATTAATCGTGATTAATCGCAGTTTTAATTGCATTGTTAAATAATAGAATACCAATTGAAATTTATTAAATATTTTGGATGTTTTTCTACATTTTCATATATATTTTATTCTTGTTGTAATTGAAATTAGAGTGTATGTTATTTTTGCTTACAAATATTTGCACTGTAAAAACGATAAACAAAAGAAATAGTATTTTTCAGTTCACCTCATACAAGTACTGTAGTGCAATCTCTTTGTAATGAAAGTGCAACTTACAAATGTAGATTTTTTTTACATGACTGCACTGAAAAACAAAACAAGGTAAAACTTCAGAGCCTACAAGTCCACTCAGTCCTACTTCTTGTTCAGCCAATCGCTAAGACAAATAAGTTTTTTTACATTTAAGGGAGCTAATGCTGCCGTCACCAGAAAGTGAGAACAGGCATTCGCATGGCACTTTTGTAGTTGACATTGCAAGGTATTTACGTGCCAGATATGCTAAACATTCGTATGCCCCTTCATGCTTCGTCCACCATTCCAGGGGACATGCTTCCATGCTGATAACGCTCATTAAAAAAATAAGCGTTAATTAAATTTCTGACTGAACTCCTTGGGGGAGATTTTTATGTCCCCTGCTCTGTTTTACCTACATTTTGACATATATGTCCTGTTATAGCAGTCTCGGATGATGACCCAGCACATGTTGTTCATTTTAAGAACACTTTCACTGCAGATTTGACAAAACGCAAAGAGGGTACCAATGTGAGATTTCTAAAGATAGCTATTGCACTCCATCCAAGGTTTAAGAATCTGAAGTGCCTTCCAAAATCTGAGAGGGATGAGGTGTGGAGCTTGTTTTCAGAAGTTTTAAAAGAGCAACACTCCAATGCAGAAGCTACAGAACCCGAACCACCAAAAAAGAAAATCAATCCTCTGCTGGTGGCATCTGATTCAGATAATAAAAATGAACATGCATCGGTCTGCACTGCTTTGAATTGTGAACGAGCAGAACCCATCATCAGCATGGACGCATGTCTTCTGAAATGGTGGTTGAAGCATAAAGGGACATATGACACTCTAGCACATCTGGCACATAAATATCTTGCGACGCTGGCTACAACAGTGGTATGAGAATGTCTGTTCCCAGTTTCAGGTGACATTGTACACAAGAAGCGGGCAGCATTATCTCCTGCAAATATCTCTAGACAAAGCTCTGGCTGGGATGATGGATTAGGTCCTGCTTTGAGCAGGGGGTTGGACTAGATGACCTCCTGCGGTCCCTTCGAACCCTGATATTCTACGATTCTATGAAATGTAAACAAACTTGTTTGTCTGAGCAATTGGCTGAACAAGAAGAAGGACTGCAAGGAGTTGCAGGCTCTAAAATTTTACATTGTGTTATTTTTGAATGCAGGTTTTTTTGTACATAATTCTACATTTGTAAGTTCAACTTTCACGATAAAGAGATTGCACTACAGTACTTGTGTTAGGTGAATTGAAAAATACTATTTCTTTTGTGTTTTTACAGTGCAAATACTTGTAATCAAAAATAAATATAAAGTGAGCACTGTACACTTTGTATTCTATGTTGTAATTGAAATCAATATATTTGAAAATGTAGAAAACATCCAAAAATATTTAAATAAATGGTATTCTATTATTAACAGTGCAATTAATCACGATTAATTTTTTTAATCACTTAACAGCCCTAGTTTTTTGACAAATGGATTCTGTACTAGTCATATTAATACAGTACTCTGAGTAATAATTAATTTAAATTACAATACAGAAATCTATTTCCCTCACCCCTCAGAAGCAGTGCAAAGGCTTGGCGGAGTCAAGGGTATGGGAGGAGCCAAGAGAGAAAGAAGTAATTGCTGGGAGCCTGGGAGTGAACCTGGAGGGTTGTTAGGTGCTGGGGGGAGAAGTATGGAATAGAGTTTTTTTGGGGGGGAGGCATTGTTAGGGAGTTGGGGAGCCTCCCCCATACAGACCGTGGCTGACCCCTAGCCTCTCCCATTCAGTCAGGCACATCTGTCCCATCCCCATCTTTCCCTGCACCTCCTCCACACACACACGCCTGGTGCCCTTGTGTCCCTGCACCCCACTCCCATTCAGCCCTTGGGTCAATGCTGTCACCCCACTTGCTCCTGTGCCCCTGCCCCAGTCTGTCACCCACTAGTCCTTCTGAACTCCAGTGTATGTAACCCGCCCAGCAGCCCTGTGTACCCCCCTCTGTCTTTCCCCCTATATACTGTCCCCTCTCACCTGGCCCTGCAGGCATATCACTGTGAGAAAAGCAACCTCTGTTCTCTCTCTCTCCATGGCTGGCTGCTCGGGCTCGTGAGCTGGCTGCCCTCTCTTCTGGCACCACAGCAGCCTCTGGTCAGTGAAAGGTGTAATTGCAGCATCTCTCCAGCAGAATGTATTATTTTGCTAAGAGAAAAAAATCTGTAGGTAACATTAATTCTGCGCATGTGCAGTGGTGCAGAATTCCCCCAGGAATAGTTAGTAATCCTGCAATTTCATAGTTGGGCCCCTTCAGAACTCTTGGATGAATATTAACTAGTCATGGTGACTTATTACTGTTTAATTTATCAGTTTGTTCCCAAACCTCCTCCTGTTGACGCCTCAATCTGGGACAGTTCCTCAAATTTGTCACTTAAAAAGAATGTCTCTGATGTGGGGATCTCTCCCATATCCTCTGCTGTGAAGAATGATGCAAAGAATTAATTTAGCTTCTCTGCAATGGCCTTGTCTTCCTTGAGTGTTCCTTTAGCATCTTGAACATCCAGTTGCCCCTCTGACTGTTTGGCAAGCTTCCTGCTTCTAATGTATTTAAAAATAATAATAATAACAATATTTTTTTTGCAGTTAGTGTTTGTGTCCTTAGTTAGCTGGTCTTCACATTTTTTCTTGGCCAGTTTTACATTTGACTTGCCAGAGTTTACATTCCTTTTTATTTCCCTCAGCAGGATGTGACTTCCAATTTTTAAAATGATGCCTTTTTGCCTTTAACCTCCTCTTTTACTCTGCTGTTTATCCATCATGGCATTTTATTGGTGGAAACTGCACTAAGCCAACTGCACTAAGTTTGCAAAGAACTTTTAATAATTGGCAAATAAATGCTGATTTACAGTATAAATTTGGACCAAATTCAAGCTACTATTTCAAGTCCCCTTATTTAATGTTTTTATCTGAAATGGCTTACATTTTGCCTGTAATGTAAGAATTGATAAAAAGTAGTAAAGCTTAAAAGTAAACGAGCCATTAAATGTATAAAAGAAATGGCAAGTACGGGCTCTAGTCTCAGTAACCCTTTTCTCAGTCTAGCTTTTAGTTTTGGATACTATACATAAGTGCCATTTTTCAGTGACTTTCTAAATTGTATATCTCCAACACCCATTTATTTAAGCAGTATTATAGCTGCTAGGGTTGAGACTTACAATCAGAAAAAAAATAGTATCTGAGTTAGGAGTTGCTACAGTACCCATTAGCCTAGTTTTCTTAAGGTATTGCATTCTCATGTAATCCTTTAACAGAGGTTGTACAGCAGTGGATTATATTATGTGTCCTGAGCATTTCTTTACACTGTGGTATACATGATACACAAAATATTTCTATCTATCTGTGATAATGATGGTCTACAAAACGCAAGGGGAGGACAGGGGGCCTAAACCCCCTCCAAAATAAGCAATTGAATTGATAGATTGCATACAATATTATTGTACTATAAAAATGTATTGAGTAAGGTGTCATAACTGGTGACACACTGGTCATGAATATGATTGTGTGAGGTATGGATGGATGGTGCGTAAAGAGTTATGTATATGTGCTGGACATATGTTCCTAAAATATGTTTTGGGGACAGACTTGATAAAGCTTGTCTTAGATAAAGGGATGTTGGTTTGCCTGTGTCTCCAGTGTAACTGAGCAAGGTGACGCGAGAGAGAATAAAAGTTACATTTACACCAAAGTCAACAGGAGGATGATAAGACAACAGGAAGAGACAAACAGAGGGGAGACTAACTTTATCTGGGGATACACTTCAAAAGAGTACATGTCAGAGGTTTACTGGACTATTAAAAAGGAGAGAGAACCCCTTACTTATTCATCGCAGAGGGGACAGCACAATCTGATTCTGGGTGTGTTGAATCATGCTCCTGGAAGGGCTGGAGTTGCTGGTAGTTTGATATAAATGAGAAAGCTGTATAGGCAAAGATTGTAGCTTGCTAAAGTCGTCTTGGACACTAGCAATGTGTTTTATTTGGGGGATTGGTTGTAACCATTTTCTGTTTCTCTCTCCTTAGTATCACTTTAATCTGTTTTTTATTAATACATTTATTCTTCGTTTCATTATAAACCATCTTAGTGTTGTGTATTTAGGCAAAGAGTGGATCCTCAGTGAGTTAACAGGCTGCTGTGTGTTCTGTCTCTTTGGAGACAGCAGACTTAATAATTTTTAGGTGTCCAGTGAGGGGGACTGGACACTGCAGGGAGATGTCTCGGGGAACTCAGGAACTGAGGTTCACTGAATCTCACCTGCAACTCCGGGTTTAGACTGGCAGAGTTTCAAGGAGTTTGCTGGCAGACAGACTGGAATGGCAGGGAACTGTCACACAGTTTAAGCTCCAGCAAAGCCATAGCTCTAGGTGCCCCAGGAGAGCATCACAGCATGCATACAACCGGTATCGATTGGTGGACAGTGAAATACTATAAGTATCTTAATGGTGGTTTAGATAATGACCTTACATTGCCATTCTCTAAGGCTGTTTCTAAGGCAGGTAGAACGTATGGATTTTTACAATAGATAGTTAGCATATCCAGCTACATCAAGGTAAAACTACAACTCAGCCGGTCTACACTAGGATCTTAAAACGTGTGAGCTACCTCACTGTAAGAACACGCCTATTTTTCTGGATGTGCCCATAGTCTAAGAGATTGGTCATATGTGGTACTGAATGCCTTCTGACTACGGTGGGAGTTAAGGCCATGCAGCAGCTCTCGGACTGTATCGTCACTAGGAAAAAAGCCGTGTTCTTGCATTGAGGTAAAACCCTGGTGAAAACAAGGCAGTTTGTAGGCTTCAAACAAGTTAGCAGGTCAAGTTAAAGGCTACAGGGGACCCTAGTGTTGTCTTATCTGGGATTGTATCCTACGTTAGTTAACTCAACTTGCCTAATTCAAGTTAAGAACACACCTTTTTCTCTAATGAAGACAAGGCCTCAGAAGGTCAGCACTTTGTATGATTGGGCTCAAAGACCATTTAAATTTATGGTTAACTTTAAGCAAATGAGTAGTTCTGTTAAGTCAATGAGACTATTCACATTCTTAAATCTAAGAATTTGCTTAAGTTCTTTGCAGACCTAAGGCCCAACAGAGGAGCACGCATGCGGTAATGCCTATAACAAAAGGGGACACCTTCTCATTGCACACTTTGAATTTATTAAGTCTGCTGTCTCCAAAGAGACAGAACACAGAGCAGCCTATTAACTCTCAGAGGATACACTCTTTACCATAATTCAGTATGTGGAAGAGAAGCTAGCTCATTTGTTTGCTGATGCATTTCTAGGCAGAGCAATCTTTCCTTTAATTGTTCATCCTGTGTTTGCTCCCGGTTATGTTCAGGCCAGGCACAGCTAAATCTACTCACATTTGTTCTCAAAACAAGATAAATTGCATAAGCAAGTAATTATAGGAAAACAACAGCCAGAAAGCTATTTGATACCCAGTCTTCATTATGGGATTAAAATTCTATATCCCCACTATTTGGATGTTTTTGGTCTCTCATGGACATACTGCAGTTCAAAGTTATCTCTTCCCTTTGCCTCTTCTAAATTTCCCCTAAACATCCCAGAAACAATTACAAAAGTGTAGACTAGAGAAACCTTCCCTTTAAATTATCTTTGGAACTTGAGACATTTGCTTGGTTGTGGCTACAATTGGACAATGAGTGAGTTACTTAGCTGGCTGATTCCAGTGACAGATGAAATAAACCTATAAACATACATTTGAGTTTTACATCCAGAAAGTGTTTTGCATTTATCTACAGTCATGAAGTGAGAGTTACCAGTTAAACTGATAAGGAGACTTGATAGAATTGTGGATGTTTCTTAATACTTTTGTTTAAATTGGATTTCTAAGCTGCTTTAGTGGCTTATCATCATTCCATGCAAAATGCCGTCCACCATATCAATGGGTGTTGGAAATTGATGGGGCCAGTGGTGAAAGGGGGGCAGTCCCCATAGCAAGGGAGGGAGGCACTTGCTGAGTGAAAATAGGTAGCTCCTCCCATGGGAGTCTCTGGCACCCCTTGGCCAGCTAGCGGAGAGTAGGCTGAATGGCCAGCATTCCCCAGCTCTCAGGATTTAGCCCAGCACAGGGGCCATGTGGAACTTCTTTCGGCTCTGTTCCAGCATCCCACCCTACCCACTGAAATAGGAATGGGAACCCAGCCTGATGGATGCTGTGAGTCTAGCCAATAACCTCTTTTCGGAGGTCAGGAAGGAAATTTTTCTCCCAGAGGCCAAATTGGCAGAGGACCAAAGAATTTTTTGCCTTCCTTTCAGCACCTGCAAGCCACAGTGGGTTAAGTAGGAATGCGCTGGGACCTAACTGAGATACTGGTGTGGTGTTGCTTACTCGTCACAACTCGCGGCCAGTTTCCAGTGCTGTTAAGAGAAGAAAATGAACAGTTCCTAGATGTAAATGATCTTGGATTTTGGTAATGGGCCTTGGGCTCATGTGATAGGGTCAGACCTGGTGGCCTCACGGGCTGAGGTCACTACCCTGCTGCACCCTCTGTCCCTCTCGCGGGCAAGGAGAATAAGATTCACAACTCTCAGTATTGTATGGAGTGTAGTTGTAGCCGTGTTAGGTCCCAGGACCTGAAGAAGAGTTGTGTGGCCCAAAAGCTTGTCTCTCTCAGCAACAGAAGTTGGTCCAATAAAAGATATTACCTCACCCATCTTGTCTCTCCCACTCCCATTATTGTTAGAGAAAGTTGCATGTCACATTTCACATGTCCTGCCTGGGAAATTTATCACTTATATGAAATCCCAGGTCAATAAAGTGTATCAATGCCTATAGCTCACTATGCAGTTGTTTTAAACAAACATAATTGTCAGCTGACAGTCCCCTAACAAATGCAAGAAGCAGAATTTATATCCATGAGTAATTGTGAAAAGGGACCTGCCTTCCAGGTTAGTTGGCAGTGTCTACTTTTTCAGCACATCACAGAACTGCCTTCTAAAGCCCCACTACTGCAGCTGGCTCCACACTGGCCACTGACCTCCGTGAGGTTCCCCGCGGGTGCAGGAGAGCCTGCTGAAGGGCAGACTGGAGCCTGGTTTGTACAGCATCTCAGGAACAAAGCCATGCCTTTCCCATTGAGTCAATGACTACTTCTCACAAGTGTCCCCTTTGAGCTAATTTCTTCCATCCCCCAAATATGAAATACTCTGTTTATGTTGCTGCCTTTGAGGTACAGGGCAGCAGATTTGAACCAGCCAGGGCAATATATGTGTTGCTGATACTGAGTTGAAGAAAAAGTAAAAATTTGAGGGTTGGCCCCTGTGTCCTCTTCTTACACTAAATGGACTAGCAGAGCAAAGACTTAATGCTCTGCCAGTTGCTCTCTTGGGATCCTTTTAAAATGCTTTTTAACCATCTCACATAAGCTATTGATCTTGGGGGAAATTCCTGCAGAAGTACTTAAGATCTCCAATAGCGCCATAAATCCTCTGACAGTTACAGTATCCAATAAGTTCAGCTCCATCTTACAAAGCTCTTTTGGGTAGTTAACATACGGGAAATGGAAATGTTCTTGGATTTAGACCATATTTATTTCCACTTCCTTTTCTGACATCCCAGTTCAAGTTTGGTTTTAAGGTAGTTGTATTGTAGGTGAATTTTCAGCATAGAGATGTAGTTACCCATTCTTCAGTAGCAACGGAGAGAAATGCAATGCATTATTCTATGCTCTGCAAAGCCATGCATATCTATCTTGCATATCTTTTCCATATCTATCTAACAACTACTGAGGAGCGTACATCCCAGAGGCAAGGCCATTGTTATATTTCAAATATATGAGCTAGTGCATCTCAGTAAGCAGTTCTAAGTACACAGAGAGAGAGAACTGATTTGCCACATTATCAATAGTGGAGAATCATTGCCATGTGTTAATATTTAGCTACAAAGGGCCAGATTTTTAAAAGGTAGGCACCTAGGAACTTTGAAAATTCCACTAGGTGCCTATCTTCCACTTAAGATACCTAAATACCTTTTAAAAATCTGACTCCAAATAATTATCACAGAATACGGTACAGTATTCCAGAAAACTCAACAAATCATCAAACTCTCATAGGACCATATCCTTCTCATTCTCCTTTTTAAAAAATATTTCCTAATTTTAAATACTGTTAGAGTAGGATTTGGGGAATTTGATAAACAGCCTGGAATTCTTCTATAGTTAACATCTTTAAATGCACAGTTAATTATGAACATTTAGTCCTTGTTTAGCCAAAATCTTTGCCCAGCCAAATTGACCACTTCTTAGGAGACAAAGGCCATTAGTAAAATATGGTTTATTTGAAAGTGGTGTAAAATGACAAGCAATCACTATAAATTAGGATTGTCAGCCCTCTAGGATTGTCCTGTAGCCTCCAGGAATTAAAGATTAATCTTTAATTAAAGATTATGTCATGTGATAAAACCTCCAGGAATACATCCAACCAAAACTGGCATCCCTACTTTAAATGTGAAGGATTTTCTGGTCCTGCTTGCAGGTTAGGAGGCTCTGAAGGAAGCTATATGATCTGTGTGATCTGCGTCAGCTAACAGACAGGCAGTCTGAAAAGAGTGAAAAAAGCAAGGTGAAGTGAGTTGTACCTCACTGCCTTAGGGAGCAGCCTGTTTCCTCTCTCTCTGTTTTTTAGGTTCATGTGTGTTATCCTTCTGAATTCTAAGAAATAAAGTGATATTATGTTGCAGTCTTCCAGCAAGAATGTTGATGTTTTTATCTAACATCTATGTATGCTTGAATATAACATAAAATAAGTAGGTTGCAGCTGTCCTCATCTTTAATACAGAGATGTGGCCTGTGGAGACTATAGGTCCCAGGGAAGAATGTTCCATCTTAATTAATGTGAAAGCATTGTTCTTGGTTTAGTCAGACCCTGACTCTCATAACATAAGAGTAGACTTTTGGTGGAGGAATTTTTAAAACTCAGGGAAATCCCTTAGAGATCTGTAGACCTTGCTATTGAAGAAAGGAAATTTCTGGGCAAGCATATATTTCCCTAATCACACTCCCTCCAAGGCAGTAGCTAAGCAGCACTCTTCTGGTGTAGATCAGACCACCACCAGAGGAGCTGACCCTGTCTTGCTCTCTCTTTCATTCTCTTATATATAGCAGGGGAGTTGTTTTTCTTTTCCTTCCTTCAGAGCTTACAGTGCATTTATACAGAAATTGGAAGTGCTTCACTTAAGGTTCCTGAATATTTTTACTGAGATCATCGCTAGTTATATAGGGAATTCATAAGTTAGCTGCAGTAGATCTTTAATTTTAATTAATAAAGCCATCCGAGAAATGCAATATTAAAAAAAATAATCTGTCCCATTGTTTCTTTTGATTAAACAGCAGGGAGCAATTTAGAAAATCAGAATTTAGATTAAAGCTTTAATCTAAACAGCGTCTCTTTGAGAACAATTCCCATTTCTTTTCAGGCAGTTTACGCTACAAATGTTTCATAGATTTTTATCTGTGACATTTAAATGAGCTGGTTTTACATTAGACATGCTGTGTAAGTCACTTATGAATGCTGGAAGTACAGTTCATTAAAGGCAGTCTGTAATATTAAAGAAATCAAAGTCCCTGCAGAGTAAAATGCCCCTACCGGGAAACTTCAAAAACTTCAGAAAGCAATAAAAATAGACATGACACCCAACATTCCACATTAATGAAAGTTGCCATCATCTAAAATGTTCTGTTACTTTCCCAATATTTAATCTTAAAAACAAAATTCCTATGAGAAATACCTTCAGATTTGCCACACCTGCACGTAAATGGGGAAGGATAAGGAGGAGAGTAGCTTCTTATTTAAATTATAATAGCTACAAGGCCGCTATCCTTTTGGCATTCAAATCCTTCCTGGAGAGTCGCTTCTGCTGTGATTCCAACAAGAAACTAACCATGAGCTGATGGCAAGGTTGATGGGTGGTTTGGGATCGTTTATATATTGTATCTAGGGGAAGGAAACTGTATTAGCTAAGTATTTAAAGTGGCTTATCTCCACTTTTTCCTACACCCTCTGTTCACTTGTTTAGGCCTCAATCATCCAGACAGCTACATATGAAGATATGATTAACTTTGTGTGCAATACACATGAATTGAATTCAGTAGGATTGTTCATGTGTGAAAAGTCCACTCACACAGATAAGCGTTTGCAGGATCACGTAATCTTATATCGTAAACCCTTAGGGCAGAGACTGTCTTGGGTGGGATTTGTTGGTCCCCAAAGAATACTGCAAAGTTCACAGCAGGCCAGGGTGGGGACTAAGCAGTGGGGCACTGGCCTTGTAATGCTCGCATAAAGGATTGGCGGGTCCTTCCAGCCTCCTAAGAGGATTTGTCGATCTATTTAATCTGTCCATATAGATTTTTATACTGAGCTTATATGGTGGAAATGGGGATAGAAGTGTGCGTGGAGACAAGGGAGGAATGTGAATGAAGCCCATGCCAAGAAAGCCATAAAGTGAGCTGAGAGTAGATGGATAGTTGTACTGTCTCATTCATAGTTACTCAAAAATGATATGGAGGTGGGGAATTTGAATGAGACAAAACCCTTCTTGAAGTGTTTTGGTGAAGGGAGAGGGAATGGTGGGAGATGCAAAGCAAGGAAGAAAATGGGAAGAAGAGAAAGGGGGGATAGCTTTTAAAATAAATATAATGTAACAAAATTCTCACTGAGGAATGACCATCCACAACCATATAATACTCAAGGAAACCCCCCTCTTAATTTGTGTCACAGGGTGGGCTGGTCCCTTTCAGGGAGTTTGGGCTCAGTCTCACCTGTGCCTGATTTACCTCTCAGAGCATGTATCTGAGAACCCGGTCCTGCTGGGAGCTACAAGGGTAGCTTGTGGTGAGGGGAGCAGAGCTCGTAGGAAAAGCTGTGTGCTGAGAGGAAGTCTAGCAATGGGCCATATGACAAAAGGAAACTGGTGGGAATAGCTGGAAGGATAACAGCTTGCTGAGGAAACTCCTACGTAACCTGTGGTGATTCCCTGTGAGACTTAATTACAGAAGCTCAGAAAAAGGTTGAGTAGTGGAAGGGGCCCTTCATTGCAGGTTAAGTGAAACGAGAGTGAACTATAATATTATGGGGTGGAAACATGAAATTAATTCGCTGTATAGTAAGTGTTTCCTTTTTAAAATGAACCCTAAACAGTTATTAAATCACAAAGCCTATGTTTATATAAAAAGACATATTATTTTGAGTTGTGAATTCCTATTTTTCTTCAAAAGAAATACCCATGCTGTATCAGTCAGCCAGCGACTTTGCCATGTTCCATCAAAGTGCCTTACAACTATTAATAGACTTGGGGTTTGTTTGAACACAAACATTGTGCTGCTTTAACTGTAGGCTTAGGCCTTGTCTACATCACACAGTTTTGTTGACAAAAGTCAGGCTTCATCAAAAAAAACAATGGAGGTGAACACACAACAATGCTCCTCCCGCTGATTTAACTCTCCTGATATGCCGACACAATAAAACCACGTCAATGAGTGGCATAGAGCTTTTTGTGACACAGTTAGAGCAACGCAGTGTCAGTGTAGACAATGCGCTTGCTTAAGTCACTCTAAGTGGCCTCCAGGAGGTCTCCCACAATGTCCATCATGACCGCTCTGGTAAGAAGTTTCTACTTCACTGCCCGCAGCCAGGTACACAGGCACCCGCCTTTAAAGCCCTGGGAATTTTTGAAATTCCACTTCCTGTTTGCTCAGCATGGACAGCTCACATTGCATCTTCCCAGCTGACCATGCAGCAAACGCACTCTCAGCTTCCCACAGCAAACACGCTCACACCTGGAGTACACCAGAGTTGCTGGGAGGGGAGGCTGTGCAGTTGCAGCTCCGATCCAGCCGGAGGAACTTTGACACCTATAAACAGATTACTCGTGTCATGGATGAGAAGGGACTCAAAAGAGACATGTAGCAGTGCTGTGCTAAGATCAAAGAGCTGAGGCAGGCATACCAGAAGGCAAGGGAGACCAACCATTGCTCTGGTGTGGTGCCAAAAACATTCCACTTCTACAAAGAGCTGCATGCCATCCTCGGTGGCAATCCCACCTCCACTGCCATAAGCCCTGTGGATACTTCGGGGGGACTGGAGGCAGTGGTCAGATGAGTCAACCCTAAGGATGAAGTGGTGGATGAGGAAGTCGAGTTGAAGGAGGATGTGAGCCAGATGCGTGGTGAGCCAGAACCTCTTTTTGATTCTGGAGGGGGTCTAGCCAGTCCCAGTACTCCAGCTCTGGCATGCCTGAAGCAGGAAAGGGGAGCTCTAGTAAGTACTCATTTTTCTTTGATAGTGCACAGTTATATGAGGTAGAGGTGTCCTTTATTTCGTTACATGGTGCACGTGGGAGAAGGGATAGAAATTAACAACACTAGGTACTATTTGTATCTGCATCGCATTCCCCTGTGCAGCTACACAGTGGGGGCCCCATGGAAAAGTTTGTTAATGCACATCAAGAGCTCCAAGGAATCCTCCATAGAGATCTCTAGGAAACTTTCCTGCAGATACTCTGTAATCCTCTGCCGAAGGTTCCTTGACAGAGCTGCTTTGTTTCTTCCCCCATCGGAGGAAACTTTGCCGTGCGAATCGGCAATTACTTCCAGAGGAACCAAAACAGCACACAGGTGAGCAGCATAGGGACCCACTCTGAAGCTGCACACATGCAGAAGATGCACCCTGGCATCTTCAGTTACCCTCAGTCATGTGATTTCAGCTTCGATCACCCCCATCTGTGGAAAACAGTGCCAATATTCAGAATAGTCTCCCCAGGTGCATGTACTGATCCCCTTCTGCTGAAACCATGCAGATTCTTTGTCCTGTCTTGCACCCCTCCTCCCGGACTGAACTCACCATGTTTAGTTCTGTGGCCGTGCTGCATGCTTTCCAAGGGAAAGTGAGAAAGTATGTAGCTTTTATGATTCAAGACTGTGAGCGCACACACCGTACTGACTCTGTGTATTGTTTCTTTTGCTTTCGTAGATGTGCCCTTTAGGGCCAGCCACTACACACTGGCGGAGCGCTTCTGTCAGATAAGGAGGCAAATGAGAAGGAGTAAGGAGGACACAGTTTCACGAAGTGCTGCCATCATCAGATCAGGCTGATAGTGAGCATAGAGTGTGGAGAGAGACAATAAACAAAAAACTAGAACAGGATAGACAGAAGTGGAGACAGGACCAGCAGCAGATAATACAGGGTCAGGAGTGGATAATAAAGCTCATGGAGATGCTGAGGTCCCTGACTGCAGGTGGAACATAGGAGTGCTTGATTCCTCCTGCAGCCCGTACAGAACTGCCTTCCTTGCCCTCCCCAAACTCCCATACTCACACATTCCTCTCACATTCCTGGCCCAATGCAGTACCCCTTGCACTCCACCCCTAGGGATATTTTCCGTAATGACAGCTGGACTTACACACTGCTGTGAGATCCTTACTTCAGAGAGTGCTGTTCACTATCATGTCCCTTGTAAGAAATGTTAATTTGTGTATTGCTGTTAAATAAAAATTGAGTCTTACAAAGACAGAGATTCTTTATTTGAGGATGGTTGCATCAGAAATTCATACACAATGGGAATTGCCACATTTGCAGACTACAATTAATGCTCAGCCAGGAATCATTACAGGGGTCATTCAATGTGGCAAGTAAACAAAGTCTGGCTCAATTAATTACAGAAAGACACATTACTGGGGCTCATTGTCAAAATGCTGCTTCAAAGCCTCCCTGATTCGAATAGCCCCTTGGTGAGCCCCTCTAATAGCCCTGGTGTCTGGTGTCAAAATCAGTCGCCAGGTGATCCACC
This sequence comes from Chelonia mydas, assembly GCF_015237465.2. NCBI lineage: Eukaryota > Metazoa > Chordata > Testudines > Cheloniidae > Chelonia > Chelonia mydas. Next base: position 110,632,421 of record NC_057852.1, read on the forward strand.
TCAATGCTCCACCCCAGGAAACTTTTCCCCCTTGACTTCACAAATGTTATGCAGAGCACAGAAGGCTGCTATGACCATGGGAATATTTTCTTCACGGAGTCTAACCTGCCCAAAGGCAGGGCCAGGAAGCCTTTAATCTGTCAAATGCACCTGCTGAACCTGTTGTTGAAGCGCTCCTTGCTGCTGTCAAGCTTTCCGGTGTATGGCTTCATGAGCCACGAGAGTAAGGGGTAGGCTGGGACACCCAGGATCACTGTGAGCATTTCCACATCCCGTACTGGAATCTTCTGGTCTGCAAAGAAATTCCCTGCATGCAGCTTTCTATATAGGCCAGTGGTCCTGAAGATGCATGTGTCATGCACCTTCCCTGATTATCCCATGTTGATGTCAGTGAAATGACCTCAGTGACCCACCAGTGCATACAATACCACAGAGAAGTAGCCCTTTCTGTTGATGTACTGCATCGCAAGATGATATAGGGCCAAAATTGGGATATATGTGCCCGCTGAAGTTAGCAAATCCCATTTCCGCAAAGCCATCCACTATTTCCCACACATTGCCCAGAATCACAGTCCTTCGTACTAGGATGTGATTAATGGTCCTGCACACATTGCAACCCCTACAGTGGACTTTCCAACTCCAAACTAAGTAGAGACTAACCAGTAGTAGTCTGGAGTTGCCATCTTCCACACAGCAATCGCCACTCGCTTTTCCACCATTAGGCCAGCTCTCATTTTGGTGTCCTTGTGCCGCAGGCCTGGGGCGAGCTCTGGACAGAGTTCAAGGAAGGTGGCTTTACGCGTATGAAAGTTCTGCAGCCACTGCTCATCATCCCATACCTACATCACAATGCGATCCCACGACTTGGTGCTTGTTTCCTGAGCCCAACAGTGATGCTCCACCATGTGCAGCTGCTCCATGAATGCCAGCATCAATCTTGAAATGTTTCTTTCCAGGGCACACAGCAGGGCAGGCAACATGGATTCCTATTCAGATTCGCAGCTCATGAAACACTGCAGGATCAGCCACATTGTGTTCATAATGCTTATCCCAAGACTGGTGAGCAGTGCAGGATCCATGCTTTCAGGCAAAGATAGCAGGCACACAGTTTACAGGGGCAGTTGAAAAATGGCACGAAACGCAGTAGAATGCCCTGGGAATTATGGGACCGAGAAAACTGCACCATAAGGTGATCATTCTGCCCCCATGATGCACTGCAATCCATTCCCAGAACTCCTAGTGGGAGAAGGTGGCGATTTGCACAGTGGGATAGCTACCCACAGTGCACTGCTCTCTCTGTTAGTGCTAGAATACCAACTGTGGACGTGCTCTGCTGACACAAGGAGTGTTGTGTGAACACGCGCAAGCGATGTAATTACAGCAGTTTATGATCATCCGTGGAACTTAAGTCAACTTAACTCTGTAGTGTAGACACGGCCTTAGTCTCCACTACAGAGTTTTGCCGGCCTAGCTATGGTGGCTAGGAGCGTGGAAAAAATTGGCATAGCTATGCCAGCGAAACTCCCCAGTGTAGAAGCAGCTATGCTGACAGAAGAGTGCTTTTGTCAGCATAGCTAATGTCTCAGGGGGGAGGCGGGCTAGCTATGCTGGCAGGAAAACTCCTGCCAGCACATGCTGCACCTACGATAGGGGTCTCTGCTGGTATAGCTGTGCCAGAAAGGTATTTGTAGTGTAGACAAGCCCACAGGGGTATTGTTAAAGTCCTACAGCCCTCCAAGTGTGGATGTAGTTATACCTCTATAAAGGTGCTTATACTGGTAGAGCTTATTACTGTAGTGAAAGGGGAACAAACTGTAAGAGTATTAGGCACCTTTGTATCAGTATGATTGCATCCACACTAGGGACTGTACCTAACCCACACCTGTATAAAAACTGCATGTTGACCAGGCTCTAGTCTCACAACAAAGCCTATGAGATGATGCCCTTTTTACAGGTAGGGAAGTTGGAGAAAGATTAAAGGACTTGACCAAGTTCAGAGGCAGAACCAGTAAAACCGTCATCATGTGACTCCCAGTCCTGTGTCTTAACCACAGGTTCATCTTTCCTCCCCATGCAAAAGCATGTGAGAATTATAGCATTCTTCCAGCAAAGCAATAAATGTTTAACGGAAAGCATCTTCAGTCAGTTCCCACTGTGGCTAAATGAATAAGCAGCATTCATCTAATTCTGTGAGGAGCGTGCATCTATCTTGCACCCCAGTCCTTGACTTCCAAGAGACAGCACCCTTTTCAAATAGCCATAATACTCTAGTGATGTGATGCAAGTCACACCTCCCAGACCAGCCTTGACTGTTGGAAGCCAAGTATGGTTTATTTAATGGAAGGTAGCATCCACTGTGTGCTATGTATACATTACCGAAAATGCAGCGTGTTTACAGTGAAACAATGCAGACCCCTTTGATTTTAGTCTAATTCCAGATGATTAAAGATTCTATTTGTGTTTATTAAACCCATCAGTTTAACTAAATGCAACAGCAAAATAATCTCTATCTGACTTCAGTGACCATATTTTTACTTAGGACTTAGCTTGGTAAATATGTTGAGGCTCAGTTTGATTAACCACAGTAATTACCAGAGCAAAGAAAAGGAAATATATTTCATTTAATGATTAGACAAGCTGCTTTTTCTTCCACTTTCGTAGTACTTTAGTTATTGTCAAATGAATTCAAACTAGTTTGGATAAGGGCACTGCCACATGAATTGAAACCTGGCTTAAGAACGGTAAACAAAAGATAATGATAAACAGCCACATATCAAGTTGTGGAGAGGTGGATGCTACAGGGATCTTGCCTTATTTAACACCTTAATTAATTATATGGAAGTGAGAAAAGTTAAGAAAAGTCATAGATGATACTAGGTCATGTGGAATCACAAACACCAGTGAGGGAAGAGAAATAAAAGGAACTGCGGAGGGGGAAATATGGACAGAAAGCAACAAAACTGAATTCAGCTTAGAAAACTGCATGCGAGCGCATGTGGAGAAAACTAATCCAAAATGTGGCTATTGAATGGGAAGGAGAAACCTGGAAAACTGTAATATTGAAAAATATCTGGGAGGAAGGAAGTAAAAAGCTGTTCCACGGTGATTTATGTAGGAATCCTGCACTGGCAGAGGTATTGACAGGATGGCTAATTTCTGTCCCTAATTTGTGTGTCCAGTTCCTACCTTGCTTTACAGGGTGGGAAGAGCTCCATAAACGCTACTGGACCACATGAAGTGGCTGCACTCTGGTCTGACTAAATCCTCAGTGCACAAAAGTCAAAGGAGTAAATCATGGAGCGGAGATGAGTGGAGAACTCGAGCTTCCTGCCTCTGAGAAGTCATCCATCCATCCTGATCTTCCCTCTCTGTAGGGCTTTCCGCCTGCTCTGTGGGAACAGAGAAGGACCAGAGCCTTTGTTGTTCAAAAATAAATGCTTATTGTGCAGGGAGAGCTGTTTGTGAGAGAAGAGGGAATTGCTGGAGTTTCGCTTTCTGTCTTTCCTCACTGTGAGTTCCAGGGGGTCTCATCTAAGCTGTCTTGCTGATAGAATTCCTTGCTCACAGTTCTGAAATGGAACTTTCTTCTTTGAGATTTCCCAGCTAACTATCAGTCATCCATGAAAGGCCCACTCCTTGGGTCCTGGCACTGCATCTGCCCAGAGTTATGGGGGTTAGAATTTGTGACTCTACCTCTGGATATGGGGAGGAACTTGAGGCTGTCACACATCCCCAAAGGCTAATCCTACCCACACAATATGCATTTAGGCAGGCTGTGGAGGGCACAGAAGACTCTGTGTCCTGGATTAGACCTTCTGATTCTATGATTTATTTTTCCTTTCCTGAAATTATTTGGATACTGTATTGGTGGTGCCTTTTTCACTACCTCCCCTTCCCTGGAAATTTAAAAATACCACTACTGCAGTACATTTTTACTTTGCAAATTCTTAAACTAGCTGAGCAGCTATTTCCAATACAGGGCAAATTTAGCACGTCTATATTTCACAAAAGAGACATCCAGCTGGCCTCACTTTTATTCATAGACCTTAATGTGATTAGCAGAATGATAGACTGCTGAGTACATAAACAACTTGGGTACTGTGTGTCCAATATTAATCTTAGGAGTTCAGGAACATTTCAGCTCAGATAAGCAAAAAGACCACAGGAGGGAGATGAATGTATGTGCTTGTCTGGTTTTTGGGGCACTTTAGGTGAGCTAAAACATTTTAATTTAATTTATAAAATTTCAGTTGAATGGGGGAAAAAAAAAAGATACTCTTCCCTCTCCCACACCTTTCCAAAACCTTAACAAGAACAAGGAGGAAGCATAATCTAGGCAACAGGCATAGCAAAAGAGAGTAAATAGTAATCTGAAGCAAAGTATTCTATGGTTAGAATCTCTTAATGCACCTCTGCTGATATGTATTATTGATAGCAATAGATAGCTCATTCAGGAGAAAAGGGCATACATCGGAATATCCAGGATATGAAGTGACATAATTTGATGGATAAAGGCTTAATATAAGATTGCTTCATTATGTGTTGGTAAACGGGCTGGGACCAAGGGGTTTCGAGCGTGGGAGGGGGGTCAGGGCTGGGGCGGGGCGGGGGGTGGCTCAGGGGTGCAGGCTCTGCAGGCTTACCTCAAGCGGCTCCCGGAAGCAGTGGCATGTCCCCCACCCTCTGGCTCCTACACGGAGGCGGAGCCATGCGGCTCTGCTGCGCACTGCCATGTCTGCAGGTGCCACACCTGTAGCTCCCAGCCGTGGTTCCCAGCAAATGGGAGCTGCGGGGGCGGCGCTTGGGTGGGGGCAGTGTGCCGAGTGGAGCTCCCTGACTGCCCCTATATGTAGGAGCTGGAGTGGGGACATGCCGCTGCTTCCAGGAGCAACGCAGAGTGGCCCCCGACCCCGCTCCCTGGCTGGAGCGCCAGAGCGGGGCAAGCCCCAGACCCCGCTTCCCAGCGGGAGCTTGAGGGACAGATTAAAATGGCTGGCGGGCCGGATCTCACCCACGGGGCGTAGTTTGCCCACCCCTGTACTATAGGCAAGTAAGTGAGCTATGAGCTACAGTCAGAGAGCGAGCTGTGTTTGTTTCTTATATACAAGTGGAATTGTACTTTACAAAATTTTTCTCATGGATGTAGTAATAGTGACTTGAATTTATATAACCTGTCAACCTGCATGTTCAAAGCAGTGTTGCCAACTCTTGTGATATTAGGTAATTTTTTTCTGTAGCTTTTGGAATCAAGAGATTTCAGGAGAATTAAAAAATAAGTTTCTAGCCTTCATTGTTACAAAGGGAAACTTGAAAACATGACCCGAGTTCATCCTAAAGGTTCAGAAACCAGAAGGCAAGTAAAAAGCACCCCACATTTATTATATTTTATTTTTTAAAAAACCTCATGACTGTTAAGTCAGTCTCATGATTTGGGGGACTGACTCATGGTTTTTGAGTGCTTGAGATTGACAGTACTTCAAGGACCTCAATCCTGCAAATACAAACATGAGTCACTTTACCATTATTCAGTAGGACTATTCATGAGCAGAACGCTACCTATGGGTATGTCTACATTGCAGCTGGGATCATGCTTCCCATTCCCAGCTTGAGCAGACACAGACTTGCTAGCTCTGCTCGCAGGGTAGCTGGGGTAGCACATGCAGCAGTTTGGACTAGTCAACAAAGTACAAACCCACCTGGACCTCTGTGTACATAGTGGGGCAGCTAGCCCAAGCCTCCTGCCATGCTACCCCTAGATAAACTGCTTTTTTAGCACACTAGCTGGAGTGGAGCTAGTCCATATCTGCCTACTTCAACTGAGAAGCACCCTCCCAGCTGCAGTGTAGATGTATCCTTTGTGTGTGTCTTTAGGTTCTGAGCCAAAGTGCTTTAAAAATATTGCAAAGGAATTGTATTGAATTACAGACTATAGACCAGTGATGTGGCATTTGGATACATCAGGTCTGAATTTGCTCCTATATGTGTATAAAACTAATTTCACCCACCATTGAACTGCAATGATGAGGACTGAGGTGACCCTCCAGACTGAAATTCAGAGAAGTTTTAACAGTGCGCAGCAGCAGCACCCAACATACCAAGGCAGGAAGTTAAAAATTCCTCCTAATGATGTCAAAGCCCTTTACAGCACTTGAATGTATCCTCACAACACCACATGTGAAGAAGGGAAATCTTATTCCTGTTCTACGGGTCAAGAAACTAAAGCAAAGAGGGACTAAGGCCCACATCCTCAAAAGCATTTAGGTGCCTAAATAACTCTTGAGGATCGGGGCCTAGATGACTTGCCTAAGATTATACATGAAGTTGTGGAAGAGCCAGGAATAGAACTCCGGAGTCTGATTCACCACTGCACTATTCCAAGTTCATATGAGTGGAACTCCACTGAAATCAGTGAAGGTCCATTGGCATAAAAGTACTGCAATGGCAAATCCAGAACTTCTGGATCTCAGACCTGTGCCTTCATCATAAGAATATCTTCCTTCTGCTTGAATATGAATAAAAAAATATGGGAAAAGGATGTCAGTGTGGACATTTATTAAAATATTTATTTGGGATATTTGTGAAATGTATTAGTTGGTTTTGTTTTGTACCATTTATATAGTTATATCTAGAACACTGGGAGAGGAAGATGGAGCCTGTCCTTTTACTAAGGGAGACTTTGCTTCAAAACTCATTGCATTATTTTTGGAAAGTAGCTCCTTTCAGGCTGACATAATAAAATATGCTCTTCTGTAATGTGCTTGGACAGTAGACAATGTAGAGTTCATGGTGACAAACTTAGCTGCTATCGGTGGAGATGAGAGATGCTGTCTCTGCTAGTGGAAACAGAGATGATGCAATCACCTGCCCTCAGTGAACAGATATCTAACTAGTTAGTATTTGAAGTTTGTCCCCTCTGCATGCTGTGAACAGTTTGCATAACTTTGTAAATCTATGTCTGGTTTAAACTAGGTCTGTCAAGTGATTAAAATTAATCACGATTAATCGCACAGTTAAACAATAATAGAATACCATTTATTTAAATATTTTTGATGTTTTCTACATTTTCAAATACATTGATTTCAATTACAACACAGAATACGAAGTATACAGTGCTCACTTTATTATTACAAATATTTGCACGGTAAAAAAAACAAAAGAAATAGTATTTTTCAATTCACCTAAGTACTGTAGTGTAATCTCTTTATCATGCAAGTTGAACTTACAAATGTAGAATTATGTACAAAACCCCCAGCATTCAAAAATAAAACAATATAAAACTTTAGAGCCTACAAGTCCACTCAGTCCTACTCCTTGTTCAGCCAATCGCTCAGGCAAACAAGTTTGTTTACATTTGCAGGAGATAATGTTGTCTGCTTCTTGTTTACAAGTAATCTGAAAGTGAGAATAGGCATTCTCATGGCACTGTTGTAGCCAGCATCGCAAGATATTTATGTGCCAGATGCGCTAAAGATTCATATGTCCCTTCATGCTTCAAACACCATTCCAGGGGATATGCGTCCATACTGATGATGGGTTCTGCTCGATAACAATCCAAAGCAGTGCGGACTGACTGTTCATTTTCATTATCTGAGTAAGATGCCACCAGCAGAAGGTTGATTTTCTTTTTTGGTGGTTCGGGTTCTGTAGTTTCCGCATCAGAGTGTTGCTCTTTTAAGACTTCTGAAAGCATGCTCCAACCTCATTCCTCTCAGCTTTTGGAAGGCACTTCAGATTCTTAAACCTTGGGTCGAGTGCTGTAGCTTTCTTTAAAAAATCTCCAGTGAAAGTGTTCTTAAAATGAAAAACATGTGCTGGGTTATCATCCGAGACTGAAAAGGAGTACTTGTGGCACGTTGGAGACTAACCAATTTATTTGAGCATAAGCTTTCGTGAGCTACAGCTCACTTCATCGGGTGCATCGGATGCTGTAGCTCACGAAAGCTTATGCTCAAATAAATTGGTTAGTCTCTAAGGTGCCACAAGTACTTCTTTTCTTTTTGCGAATACAGACTAACACGGCTGCTACTCTGAAACCCATCCGAGACTGCTATAACATGAAATATATGGCAGAATGTGGGTAAACCAGAGCAGGGAACATACAATTCTCCCCCAAGGAGTTCAGTCAGAAATTTAATTAACGCATTATTTTTTTAACGAGCGTCATCAGCATGAAAGCATGTCCTCTGGAATGGTGGCAAAAGCATGAAGGGGCACACGAATGTTTAGCATATCTGGCACGTAAATACCTTGCAATGCCAGCTATAAAAGTGCTATGCAAATACCTGTTCTTACTTTCAGGTGACATTGTAAATAAGAAGAGGCAGCATTATCTCCTGTAAATGTAAACAAATTTGTTTGTCTTAGCGATTGGCTGCACAAGAAGTAGGACTGAGTGGACTTGTAGGCTCTGAAGTTTTACATTGTTTTGTTTTTGAGTGCAGTTATGTAACAAAAAAAATTTACATTTGTAAGTTACACTTTCACGATAAAGAGATTGCACAACAGTACCTGTATGATGTGAATTGAAAAATACTGTTTCTTTTGTTTATCATTTTTACAGTGCAAATATTTGTTATAAAAAATATGTTTGATTAATACTTTGTTTTAAATTACAACACAGAATACAATATGTATGAAAATGTAGAAAAACGTCCAAAATATTTAATAAATTTCAATTGGTATTCTATTGTTTAACAGTGCAAGTAAAACTGTGATTAATCATGATTAATTTTTTTTAGTTAATCACATGAGTTAACTCCGATTAATCAACAACTCTAGTTTAAACTGGTATATTTTCCTGACAGGTGCTAGGCAGGTGTTAATGAACATAGTTAGGTTTCGCAGACTTCAATATGTATAATATAAAAAGAAAAGGAGTACTTGTGGCACCTTAGAGAGGTGCCACAAGTACTCCTTTTCTTTTTGCGAATACAGACTAACAAGGCTGCTACTCTGAAACCTATGTATAATATAATGTTTCTCTATAAGCATTTTTTTTATTTTCATCAATTTAAGCTTTCTCAGTTGCAGGAAATTATGGGGGTTGGACAACATGGGGATCAGACAATAATTACTGAATGACAGTAGATGTTGGGATTCAAAATGTTAAAGCTTAATAGCTGTTAAAATACAAATTGTCAACATCATATGAAAAAGTAAAACACCTTAAATCAAACTAATGAGATCTCAAGCAGCATTTTTCTTACTGTGTCTGGCTGTATATTTTGAGTATTAATTAATGGAAAAATTTTTCATCAGTTTGTGTGTGTACAGTGAAATCAACATTTACTAACAAAAATCTAGTCCTTCCAAGCCTAAAAACATATTTTTGAATGCTGATTGCCTCTAGTATCACAATCACTTATGATTTTATTCTCCTTTGATTCTCATCTCTTTCCTAACACCTCGCTCTGACAAATTTTATCCAGCTAATGAAGCAACCTGCTGGAACAGCCCCTTCAGTGCTGGCATTCAGGTTCCTACAAGAATAATGTGCCTGACACTTCTCTGTAAACACAAATTAGCTTTTTTCCACAGTGAGCCAGTTAACCCCATCTCCACTGCTGAGGTGAAATTTGATTTTCCTTTTAATTACCATTTTTAATGACCAGATTTAATAACAGAAAGCAAATGATTTAGAGAAATCAAATAATAAAGTGGGAGTATTAAGGTTTATTATCCATTGCACTGGTAATGCTTTGGTGTATATTGTGTGCCAGTGTTTTTTACCAGCATGTAATCTAACTCTGCTCAATAGCAGAAAAATAGGTAAGAAATTTCTTAGTGCACACATAGCTTTGGAGAATTGCTATGGCAGCAGTAGCCTAGATATTATGCTGGTGATTCAAAGAACAATATAATCATCTCTGCAGGTGAAGGTGGTTCAGTCTTTGCTGTCACACCACACTGATTGGCTATTTAGGGTTGCCGTTGAAACCCACTTAAACTGCAACTAGGATGCTGCAGTGCAGTTCCACAGAGGCTTTCACCAGGTTAGCTGATGATACCTTTGCTCCAGTAACTGCACCTGGCTGCTTATAGTTCAGCAATTATGCTTTAGTGTCTTCCTTTTGGTATATTGAGCTATAAATAACAGGACCAGTCCACCTGACTGCTTCCCATACCCTCTACGACAGCATTTTTGATTGATTGGGTTAGAGCATCTCACAGTGCACACAGAGGCTTCTCCGTCCAAAGCCCATGACTTTGGAATGATTATTTTGGGGCAAGGCTAAAATGTTTTTTTATTTTCTTTTTCAATTTATCTATGTGGGTTTCTTTTGCTGGGCTTACTTTTATATTTTTTGGGAGTTCTAAATGTATTATTATTATTTTATGTTATTTTTAGAATTGGGACATTGTTGTCAATTACATTTTTGTTAAGGGGCTTGGATGTCTTTGGGCATTAGCATTTAACAAAAATTTATTTTTGTTTTCTTATTTAGGCGAGTTTAACTGTTTATAAGATTAATGGCTTAAATTTTCTCAAAAGACTAATGATTTTGGGCCTCCAATCTGAGGATCATTTTCAGAAAGTGCTGAGCACCTGCTCTCTGAAGATCAATATCCTTTAAGTCATTTCAATTTGAGTACCCAAAAACTGAGGTACCCATAACCACTCGTCACTTTTGAAAATGTTATGCCCTTAAACCTAACAATATTTAAATCAAAATTATACCTGCATAGTGGTTCTAGTCACCAATAAAAGACAGGATACCAATAATTTCTAAATGGCCACAATGGGTAGATAAGCCATTGTCTCCCAGCCTTTTTGGGCAACGGAACCAACTACAACGTTGGCTATTCCCACTAGTGCAGGTTGACTCCCATTCCTTTGTACCTGCTCTAACCTTCATTGGAGTTTGGGTTCCTCTCAAGCCCAATTTCACAATAGCCAGTGGGGGGCAAGGAGCAGCCCAAGCTCAACTGCGACCAACAACACAACTGAATAGGAGGCAAGTAGTGGTGGCACACCAGAATTCAAGACAGGGACTCAGCATTAAGATGTGAGTGAAAGTCATGACCCTATTAATTGAAGGGTTACCCAAACAAGTTACTTTGGTCATTGCCAAAGTACATGGATGGAATGAATCCCTTCCCCCTATTTTTCAAGCAGACTATAGAATAATTAAATATGTTCCAAAACTGACTTAGGTTAGCACTTTCAGAGGAGAAAGAATCTGCTCAATTCTTCCAAGCATTTCTGTTTCATTGAAAAACAGTTAAAAATAACAGGGTAGAATTAACAAGATGTAATACAAAGCTAAAATATATGTCTAAATTGAGATAATGGCCAAAAGACTTTTGGCTGTTGGTTTGCTTGGCTCTGGAAATATGATTCTATCACTGTCTGTTGTCATATATTTATCCAGAAATATACCCAGATACTGCTGTACTTGTGTTATTTTTATTAAGGCCCCTCCATGGACTTGAATATTAGCAGGGCATGAGTTTACATTCTGCAGGAGGTAGTTGCATGTCTGCTTATTTTTTTTTTTTTAAATGGATAGCTGAAGGCTGAAGTCCAATGTGTGAATGTCACACTATGGAATATATAAAATAGTACTATGGATAGCACAGAAAACTCTTACATGTGACCAGACAGACTCATGTTACCAACAAAGTATCTGGAAGAAATCTGAAGATATTCTTAAGGTGTACAAAATATAGGCCCCAGACCTGCAGTTCTTACTTAGACAAAGCTCCTCATGATCTCTCAGTTGATGTTTTGCCTGAGGATTGATCAAGGACTGCAGGACTGGGATCATACTGTGACCAAAGAGTTGGATGTGATCCTGACTCTAGATGCATGCATTTGAGGCTAGTGCTGGCTATAAATGACTGGTCAAAAGCCCATTGGGACTCTTGCCATTGACCTCACAGTGCTCTGGTCAGGCCCATAATCTCCAGCATACATTGTATGTAGTCCCAGATATTTATGTAGAGCTATGAGCTTTGAACCTTTGATATGAAAAATAAAAGCAGGAAACTCCAGGCATATGTCAATATATTAATTAATATCCTATTTGAGTCTTGACACCATTCTATATTTTTATGCCATCACTTTGTATGCACATGCTTAATGAGAAAAGACATCCTATTTCACAAAGGGATCCAGAAACAGCCAGGCCAGAGTAGACCAGTCCATTTATGCCAGGATCCTGTCTCTGATAGTGCCAGAAACTATACGTTAGCCAATAAATACAGAAAAGGGAGCCACTAACAAACAGAAGGAAACCAAAAATCCATGGAAAACATTATAACCAGACACATGTATCTGACTAACATAGATGTGGGCGGACATATGAATACTAAATGACTACATCTATATTTCTGTAGTATATGTTGGTAGCAGCACAGTTCAGTACTGACTTTTATACATTTCAAACACAATTACCTATGCATTAGTCCTAACAAATTCCTCTAGCTCAATCCGTTCAGAAAGCCACTAACAGTAAATAACATGAGTATGCTGATGCATAAATTTTACATACTACAGGATGACTTACAGCATCACAAGGGATTTTGAATGTATTAAATCAGTCTGTTTGACATTTAGGGGGGTGACTGTTATTAACAGTACTGGGATACATCAAAGCTTGAAGCAGAAAATAAAGAAAACATCTATAACAAAATAAAGAAGAAAATATTTATAACAATCAGTTACGTCGCATGGGCCTGATCCTGGTCCCTGAAGATCAATGGCAAAATTCCCATTGATTTTGCTGGGAATGGGATTAGGCTCCAAGTATCTCTTCAAAGAGAATACTAAATATTTTGCAGTCACATATAACAGCCTTGCAAGCTCATCATGGAAATTTACCAGCTCAGGCAAAAATTCTATGAATCTACCCTTCATTCCAACCCACTGTAGATTTTTAATAGATATTTCAAAATAATAATAATATTTTGTATTTATATAGTATTTTCCATATGAATAAGAATTTATGTAGCATCTTCCATATGGATAAACTTTACAAATATTGAGTGAAGCATAATCAGCCCTGAGAGAAGAGGATTATCACTCCCCATTTTATAGACTGAGCAAAGTAAACTGCAGAAAGTTTAAGACCAACTATTTTAAAAGTGGCCACTTATTTCTCAGCTGTTGAATGCTCAACTTGAGCCAGCCAAAACCTGATTTTCTGCAGCACTGTGCAACCAGCGCTTCCATTGACCTCAAATGGATTTGTGTGAACTCAGCACCTCTGGAAATCAGGCCTGTGTTTTGAGTTAGGTACAGTGGACACTCCTGAAAATTTTGTCCTAAGTGACTTGCCAAAGTTGTCTGAGGAAATCTATGCTAGAGTCCAGAATAGACCCTATATTTCCCAGCTCTCAGTCTCCTGTCTTAAACTCAGGGTCATTTTTCCTCCCTTCACCTATGTTGCTTTCTAATTTGCGCTTGAGGTGTGTCTGCCTGTTATTTTCACTTTTTTCTCCTTGCTAGTAAGGAACAATTTACATTTAACTGTAGTGATCATCATCTTAGACATTAATTTAATACATTGATGAATACAACTGCTGAATCTTTAATACCATAAATTAAAACATATTGTAATATTCTATTCCCGGTCTATAGGTGATATATGCTTTGAACACTAAAAATGACGAGCATGAGGCCAGTATACAGGCTCTTAAAGAAGCCCATCAAGAGGAAATTCAGCGCATCCTTGCTGAGACAAGGGAAACCATTCTCCAATATAAATGTAAAGCAGGAGAAGAGCAGGAGCTACGAAAGCATATTCAGACCCTTGAAGATACACTGGAGCAACACACAAGGCTAAAGGAGGAAACCTTAGCAGAATTTACCATGTGCAAGAAGCAGGTGGAAGAGAAGGCATTCAGAACAGAGGCAAAACATACTGAAAGGATCATTACCCTTTCCAAGGAGATGCTAGATTCAAAGGCAGACTTTGAAAACAAGCCTCAACATTTCAACCAGAAGTCCGAGAGCCTGGTAAATGAATGTAAGCCATTTAGGCAAGATAAATTGGATAAAAAGGAGACAATAGATGAAAAATGCAGCATAGAGTTGCAGGCTCTAATTAATGAAATGGAAAACCTCAAGAGGGAGAACCAGAAAATAACTGAAGAATATGCTCAGAAAGCCAGCAAACTACAAGCCTCTTACAAGAAAGAAAAAGAGACTTTGAAAAAAGCCATGCAGCAATCAGTGGCCGATACACAGCAACAGTGCCAGCAAAGAGCAACAGAGCAAAAGAAAAGCTCTGAGGCCCAGGAAGCTGCTTTGCGGCAGCAGGCGAAGAAGCTGGAAGCTGAGCTGGAGGTGAAAGGCCAGAAGATAAATGAGTTGAAGAAGCATTCCCAGAAGCTGAAGGAGAGGATGCAGGTAGAATGGGAGATGCTGATCCATCTGCCTATAAAGTAGCAAATTACTAACTCTTTAAAATTCTGTTTTATAAAAGCGTTTTTTCTTTCTATAAATAGCCCTTTGAGTTAAGTGCTTTGTAAGCACTAGAGAAGTGTAACAGAGCTCAGAAGGCAAGAGGGAGAAACTTAATTAAGTGACAGAGTTTCAGAGACAATTAAGAATCCATTGGGGAGCCTTCTGGAACAGCACCCTCTCTTAAAGCTGTAGATGATGCGTGGGGGAGAGAGGTGAACCTTGTGCCTTGACTGAAAACTTATCCTCCCCTCAGCTGCCAGGTGAAGGGGGCAGTAATGTTGCCAAAGTGTGGCAAGGGGTATGCAAGGAATGGGGGACGGCAGCTGTGTATCCTCCCACCCTCTGGCCATCAGCAGCCCATCCACTTCAATATGAGGTGCATTCTTGGGTAGAGAGGCTAGCCAGCAAGACAGCAGGTTGGACCTTAGCTGCTTTATGTTGTATGCTCCTAGTCATGACCCTCAATTTAGGTAGCATTTAATAAAGCATGCATCTTGGGAGATTCTAATACAATGATGATAATAGGCCGGATCACTTCCTCAATGGGGAATAATCTGTTGGAGGGGGCTCAAAAGGAGGAAATCTGGAAATCATAAGGATCCCCTCACAGAAATTCTCTCACACTGTTCCATTGGGGGTGGGGGAGCAGGGTTTACCTCCCCGTCAAGGCTCGGAACCTCACCGATTCCCAGGGTCCATGGGTGGCCAGGGCCAGACACAAGGAAGCTCCTTCCCCCTACGAGAGCGCTGGTGCCCTCTGTCCCCACCTCACTGACTGGCAGTACAGCTCTGAGTGAGCTGCACAAGCACAGACTCCTCCTTAAAGGTGGATCCCTGCTGAGGAGGGGGCTTCAAGAAAAAAAAATGAGACAGCCCCAGGCCACATCACCTGTTCTTTGTGAATTCCACAAGGCCAGATGGGGAATGTGTCCAGACTCCACTGCCTCCCTCTCCCCCACACTCCAGAGAAGAGGGGGAGGGTGATGCCACAGAGTTGGGTAAGCCCTTCCATCACACAGGGCGGGGGGGATCCAGACACAAACCTTGGTTCAGCAAGATACTTAAGCATGTAGCTAACTTTAAGCAAGTGAGTAGTCCCATTGAAGTGACCCCTGCGGAACTTTTCTACATGCAACTCACTTACTTGAGCTGTGTTCAGGGTCCCGTATCTATTCTTAAGAATGTAATATTTCAAATTTTAACTTTACAGTTAATTAAGTCTTAATTTACAGTTGCTAGAAGGCCTGTACGATCCAGGCCCCCATTTGGCAAATCGCTTAAACTGAGTACATGCTTAATCTTAAACAGCTGCTTAGCCCAATTGAAGTTAAAATTAAGCATTCACTTAAATGCTTTGCTAAATTTGGGCCTTGCTGAACTAGCTAATCTGAAAGAAGCAGAAGTTGAGGGATAGAAACAACACTTCCTAGAACCTGGTCCCAGAAATAAAGATTAGATTGTAATTATACACGTAATAGTACAAATATAAAAGACTTCATGCTACTGGTGTATGTGTATGTGTTGCCTATGGTTTATGCATATTATAACATGCAACTGTTTTATATCTATTAGTTTTCCACATACCATAATAGTTTATGTATTGCTAGCAGAAACTGATTTAAATGGAAGAAAATGCAGTGTTTCTGGCATGCAATAAATAAATAAAAAAGGAACTGGAGGTGTCAAGGCGGTTTCAGGTCTTTTGCTTTTAGTTTCTGATTTTGGTATCAGCTGAATGGGGCTCAGGTTGAAATTACATTAGGAAGATCTGTTCTGAGGGCCAGATCCTCAGCCTGTGTAAATTGGTGGTGTTCCTGTGAAGCCAATGGAGCTATGCTGATTCACATAAGCTTAGACTCTTGCCTTGAGTGTTGAAAGAAGAACTCTCACTTTGGGATAAATTTGGGGGAGAAAGAGAACAGTTACACAAAATGTAGTTTCCAATATTTTGTTAATATTTGTTTTCACATAAAAGCTGTCCTTCATAAGGTGGCTTTTTCTACTGTTACATATTTATGACTACCTTTTGCAAACACATACAAGATGACAAACTGTGAAGAAGAAATTTCTTTAGTCACAAATATCTCTGATCATTAGCAAATACTGGCAAGGAAAGCCATTAAATGCATTAAACATAAAAGGAAAAGGATGTTTAAGTGTGATGAATTTTCTATTTTTTCCTCAGTGCATGACAAGTGCTTGGAGACCTTTGGATGAAAGGCCCCATATTAGAGCAAATTTATTATTATTATTATTTCAGAGCCAGTGCATGTGTGATGAAGCTGGTTTAAATAAAGTTCTAATCTCTCTAATAGATGTTGGAGGTATTGCAGTGCTTGACAGAGGCAAAACTAACTAGCTTACCTCTAAGTTTCCAAGGTCTGAGACATCACTATATAGTAATGGTGACTGGTGACTGTTTGGTGACCTCTGCACCTTGAGAATAAAATGGACTATATGCAAGATGCCAAAGAAATAAGTGATATCCTATGATATTTTAGGACTTGGAAATACAGCTTAAGGAATCTCAACAAGAGACTCTGGAGTCCCAAAGCACAGTGCAAAAACTGGAAGAAGAACTGACTGTAGCCAAAGAGAGGCTCACGCTCCAGGAGAATGAAATATTGAGTAACGCAGGTACGATGCTCATTAATGTCACTGTTAAATATTTCCCTTGCTAGTCAGTCACGTTGTAAACTCCCAAGTGATGTATGTTGTTTGAAATGTAAATCTTACAACCGCAGAAGAAATGGAAATTGTACTGAATTCCCAAAGCAAAGCTGAGAAAGAAGTAGATGAACTGAAGAATCAAATAATGCAGCTGCAGCAAATGACCTCCACCAAACAAAGCCAAACGAAGAAAGGCAGTGAAGACACACAGGTGCTTACACAGGTATTTACTCCCAGACCTCTTAAGGCATGGTACCCCATCTAGGTCCTGATCCAAAGTGCATTGGTATTAATGGGGATCTTTCTTTTGACTTCCGTGGACTTTGGATTATGTGCGTAGGCCTCAGTCCTGCCAGGTACTGAGTGTTTGGCCCAATCCTGCAAAGCACTTAAACACACACTTGACTAGTTTGGTTGACTTCACTTGGACTACTCACATGCTTAAAGTGAGGCTTACACTTAAGTGCTTTCCTGGTTCAGGGCAGAATGCTCAATAGCTTGTAGGATCAAGCCC
Organism: Chelonia mydas; assembly: GCF_015237465.2. Taxonomy (NCBI): domain Eukaryota; kingdom Metazoa; phylum Chordata; order Testudines; family Cheloniidae; genus Chelonia; species Chelonia mydas. Next base: position 110,650,015 of record NC_057852.1, read on the forward strand.
TTCAAAAGGGAGAGGATCAAGGCAGACTTCCTAAGGCTAAGATGCTGATTAATGTAAAAAAAGAAACTTTTCGATTCCATTTAGAAGCTTAACAACAAAAAGTTCAAATAATGAACTCCAACCAGTAAGGAGTTTATAGACCCTAATAGCTCCCTGATCACAATGCCTCCCGCTAAATTAATTATCCAATCCAAACTCTCTTTACCATGATCTGTTAGCTCCCCCTACTGGATTATTGCACTTGGATGTTAGAAAAACACACTTGGTGTGAGAAACATAGCGGGAACAAAATTCATGGTGATATATCGCCATGAAAGTGCAGTTGTCCATGAGGAGATCTCTAATTTCAGAAGTAGATCGCAATATGAAAAAGTGTGAGAAGGTAGATTATAAAAGTTGTGTACAGTCCTGGAGCGTTAACATTTCACAGGAAGGAGTGCTTTTTTTTTTTTTTTTTTTTACAAGAACCCAGTGTTATCCAATGAAATTCACCTCAGAGGACAGGAAATCCCCTACAGAATAGGTGGACTGTTCAGGCTCCAGGACTTTATCTTGATTTTCTTATATTATAAGGCCACTGTATTTTATAGCCCATGGAAGCTGCAGCTACTGAAATAGAAGTTATAAAGCAACGGCACAAAGAAGAACTTCATAAAATTAAACAACAGTCAGATGAGGAGAAAATGCGTTTGAAGGAGCAGCTTGTGAAGGGGTTGGAAGATCTTGTAAAGAAACACACAATGGAAATCAAATCTGCTCAAACCTCCATGGAAGCTGAAAGAAAAACATTGCAGAAGGTGGGGATGTTCTTCTATTAATAGATACTCTGATTCATCTGTTTTTAATCTCATTGGTCATAGTCATTTTCATTATTCTAACTGGAGGCACTTTGAGTTACTAGAAAATGAAAGGATTTTGTTGCTGCATTTCTGTTCTAAAAAGTGAACTGAACTGGTGGTTTTTCTAAGAAAAGCTTCACAGTCAAAGTGAATTTATCCTTGATGTGACTCCTGTGTTCTTGGCAGTGCCTATGCTTGAATGCCTTGTCTGTGACAGCAATGTGATTAAATTAATGTCCATCCCAAGGGATAATGACCAGGGGTTGTATATTCCAATCTCAAATTTAAATTCATATGGATCCTTGCTATTCAAAACTCAAATAACATTGACCTACTCAATATTTACACATTTTCCAAACATAGAGCCCAATCCTGCAAGCTGCTGATAACCTCCTGTAAGATAATAGAATTGAGAGGATTTAGCACCACTCATCATTGGCTCCAGAGTGCAGTTCTGCAGGTCAGATGTTGCTGCTGACTGCAGGAACCAGTGGCCACCCAGGCACAGAAGAGACTAAATAAACTGATACTAATCTCCATACTTAATTCCAATCAGTAGGAGTAATACTTGTCTTCCCTCAGATCCAAATAGGTTGCCTTGGTAACAACAGTAGTCATGGAAATACTGTAGGAGTCTATACTGCACTTTAATTTAAACTGTTGGCATTGCATTGGCACCCAGTCGCTAAAGAGATTCATCAGAGAGATGTAGTTTTTTGAGAAATAACCCTCTGTGATAAATTCTGCCCTTGTGTCCGTGGGTTGCACTCCCTTCGGTTCAGTGAATTTGCACATTGCAAAGGCCTCGATACAGCAAAGCACCTAAATACATGTGTTAAGTCCATCCTAATTTAGCAGAGCACTTAAGCACATGTTTAACTTGAAGCAGGTGCTTAAATCCCAATGGGACTTAAAATTAAGCATATACTTAAATGGCATGTTGAATCAGAGCCTAAATCAGAAAAGAATTTGGCCCTCTGTCTCCTAATGGGACTTGCTTATTTCTGTCTATAAGATATATAAGCAAAACTATTAGAGCACACAACACAGCAATCAGACCAACTGGTCTGGGTATCATTCACATCCTTGTTGGAGCTGCAAGGGCTTCCCTACCCTATTTTCTCTGCTTTTACACTTCTCTCCTTGGAGTTCCACTTCTGGTTAAGAATCACTGAACACACATCCTTGTAAAGAGCATAAGGGAGGTTGCTGCTAAGCCACGTAAGGCACTCTGCTCTGCTTGTTAGCTGCTGAGTACCTTGTTTTGTAGTACTCTTAGCCCCTGCGAGCCTGGGGAGCAAAAGTCTGGGGATTGAACGCAGGTTCTTCAATGTAACAGTGCAAAGCAGTTTGAGTTTTCATTTGTATTGTGAGTAACCCTAATTTTTAAACAGGATGGATTGACTTAAATTGCTTTGATTTAAATGAGATTTAAATCAGCAAGCAGGAAACTTTGATTTAAATAATCGATTTTAATCAAATTTTGTATGTGTACCTTTTAATTATTTTCCTAAAGAAAGATTGATTTGCAACTAAGTATAGCCTTTACACTAAATTTGGTGTTTCTTTTTGCTAACCAGTAGGATACCCTATATCTATACACATCTGTTTAAGTAATTATTTAGCTTAACTTTTTACTAGATGGTGCTTTTTTTCCCTTGTGATTTGTGTCAAGCTCTATTTGGATGGAATTTCAAGTTAACAATGCAAAAAACAGCTTTTTAAAAATTAAATAAAACAACCTTAAATGCTGAATACATTAGAAAAAAAGTTTATCAACACATGTTTTTTCATTTAAAACTAACTGATTTTATTAAACAAAGGATGTATTATCTGTAGTTAGTGAATTGAACTGATTATTTTTGATCACCGTGTCCTTCATGAACTAGGAGATCACATTCTCTCACATCTAATTTTTATTCATAGATTGGTGAAAGAAAACAAGCTTTCCTGCTGTTTCAATTCCCAGTTGGTTTCTTAACTTTGAATGAACTTGTCATTGAACTGATCTAGCTGAATAAACTAATGAAGAAAATATTGTTTCTGAACCTACAGAAGAGGCTATTGATGTCAAAAGCTGGTTTAGCACTTCAGCAAACTTGGCTTCCAGTGCTTAGCCAGTGACTTCCACCCATTCAGTGGTTTGATTTTGTTTAAAACTTGGCAACAAAATGTACTCTTTAATATTTTTTGTAGTTATTTAAATTATTTCATGTATTATAATTAGTTTAGGCCTCAACAAAAGTTGTCAGTTTCAAATTTAATTTTAAATAAAACTGCATTTAATTTAAATAAAAAAAATCCAATTTAAATTAAAAAAACCCTTCAATTTTTTTATTTAAAAAAAAATCATAGTTTTTCTACGCTGTTTTTTTAAGGGGCCACAGCCTGGCCCTCTTTTATGTGTGTGCACATTTGCATGTGCAAAACATCTGCATACATACTCTCATTAATAATAATATATATCTATATTACAATAGCATTCAAAGGCTCCAGTCAAGAGCTGGACCCCATTGTGCTAGGTGCTGTTCAAATATTTTTTGAAGCACTAATACATGTGCATGCAGCGATAGAGTTTAAATGCACAAAATCTCATTTGTCAAAAAGGGAACCGTGCGTGGAAAATTCCATCGCCTGACCATGAAAGTGCAAGTATTTGAACAGGGCATGTCCAGGTGTTTGAAAAGGCAAAGTTGTACTCACACAAAGGGAAGCCTCCTTCTGAAAATCTGACCCCTTATTTTTGAATAGCATGTATCTATGTGAGCAATCTCATGTGTATGCCAAATGGCGCTGGGAAAGGCCACAGGACGTTTTCTGTGTGCACAATTTAAATTTCCAAGTTCAAATGTGAGTTACTTTTTTTGTCAATGATAAATGCACAGATATAGATACTGCTTGTAGGCATCTTCCATAAACAGTAAAACAAAACTTGTTTTTGTCAAATAATATTTTTCACTGCTACTGTTACTTCTGTCCCAGGATCTAATGAGTTAAGTCCCTCAACAGCTTCATGAGGTAGGGAGAGATGATAATTTTCCCATTTTCCAGCTAGGAAAACTGACATAGAGAGGTTACGTGCCAAAGCTCACACAGAAAGCTTGTGTAGATTTCTGATCCTCAGTGCTTTAACCACAAGACCATTTGTTCTTCTCCTTTTCTTTTAAAACTAATTTTGTCTATTCCAACTCTCTTCTCAGTTCTCTGTTAATCTCTGTCTGCCAGTTCACAGCACCTCAACACTGTGAATTGGTGCTAGATTTCCATTTGTTTGTTAGCTATGAGAAATCCCCATTACTCCACGGTCTTTACTTGTGTTTGCTAACCTTGTACCTTCCTTTTAATTATATTACTTGTCTCTTCAGGAGTTTACATTCACATTCTGTTATGTTGAATGCTTTTAAGTCATTCTGCTTTAAACATTATAGACTTCCATTGGGGCTGAAGTTCATAGAATTGGCATCTTCACCTTCCCCCTCTCCTCCCCCCAACCTCCTGAAGTGGTCTCTCAAGAGCTGCTGGAGAAATGTTTTCAGTCAGCAAGTTGACACAGATGAGAAGAGCAAGTATGCAAACGAGCTTCAAATAACAGATTGCCCAAGGAAATATTTAGGAGTTGCATATTCAGTCTTTCTATAGCAAATGAGCACTCTAACTGTGCAGGTATTCAGACACTCAAGGGTACATGTTCAGCTCAGAGCACAGGGAGTTAGATGAGTTAAACTGGCTAAATCCCCACCTTCTGCTTTGACAATGATGTGTACAAAGTTGTGCATGCCCTGAAAGGAGATTTAATTAACTATAAAAGCATTGGATTAACAACCCTAGACACTGAAATCCTCCATCCATTGAGCAGATATATCATGGGCAGCATCACTGCAAGCTTCCCGTCACTCTCCTGCCAATGGGCATCAACCTTGAAATGGAGAGACAGTTTCTAAGGGTGACAGATGGCAGTTCAATCTTCATTTAATTTTTGATTTCTCCACTGGGGTTGTCATTAAGGTTGCAGTTGTAATGGTGATTTCTGAGATGTGCATACCTTTCCACTAGAAACTCTACTGAGATTATCAGTCATCAAACTTTGATGATATAGTAAATACATGTTTAAAAATGTGATGGATGGTTTTTACATTAATACAACTTTAACCCTTCTTGAACATAGAAGCAATATCAGACAAGTGTCATCTACCCACTGCAGTTTTAATACTCCAAGCTGCTTTTTGGTGGAGGATTGAGACCACAACCAGTGTAAGTCTATGCTGATCACAGAAACAGAACAAAACACTTAGATGACTCTGTAATTAATGTGAGGAGAGACACTACAGGAGAGCAGTATCTATTATTGAGTAAACTGTTATGGCTATGCAGAATGCATGTAGGCAGCCTTGCTGAATCTGAAGAGACATGACAGAGTGTGAATCCTGAAACTAAGTCGTGAGAAAGTGTATCTGATTTCTTCAGCGGAAATTCCCTCGTGCCCTCACATGGAAATCCTCACCACAATTCAGTTATGCTGGAAGCATCATCAGGGTCAAGGATAACAGTTTCTAATGGGTTGTTTGTAGGAGACTTGCATTGAATGATTTTTCCACATAAAAGTTGCTTGCAAAGTAATGAGATATGATTTCATAATATTGATTAATAATTGTATTTTCTAAAATGCAGAAATTAGTGACCGAACTCCATTATCTATTAATGTGCATTCTCTGCCAATGCTTTTGCAATCCTTTGCTAAGGGACAATGTGATCTAGCTCTGGACTGACTTCCAGTCAAGACCATTATTTTAAGCTCTCCTATTGAGTCACTCTGTGACCTCAGCCAAATCACTTCCCTTCTCTGTCTCTGTTTCATCATCCAACAGCACTTAGATACTACAGTGAGGGGTGCAACAGAAAACCCTAATTAAAACCCTAGATCTAAAATGGGGACAAGGATACTTAACTTTCTTTGCAAAAAGCTGTGACAATCCTTGGATGAAAAGTGCCATTCAAGTGCTTAAGTATTATTATTAGCCTTCATAGAACTGTATGGACTCCTGTGATCTGCCTCTGTTCATGTTCCTGAAACATATTGTCCATACCTCTTCCACCCTACTGAGACACTTCCTTTCCTTTCTTCTATGATGTACACTCTGGGCATGCTCCTGCATGTTTGTAATTTTTTTAATTTACTTTTAGGAGGTTCAGATACAGTTAGAGGAATTAAGAAAGAATGCTGAGAATGAAATAAAGCAGCTAGAGAAGGAGAAAGAAGCCCTAAGTAGGAAACTTCAGGACTCTTCACTTGAGGTATGCTGGGCATAAATCCACTGTGATATTAAAAGGACTCTTAATTTTTCTTCTCATTCGAAAGATTTTTAATGAGATTCATAATCCTTGCTGCGTGCGATATCCTTCAAGGAAATTTGCAAAGACTATAGGTAGAAATATCAGAAATTATTATTTTTAAATGTCAAGAAAGATTTTAACAAAATGATATTAATTTTCACTGAGCTTCATATAGGCTTATTCTTTTTTTGTTGTTGATTTTTGTTTTTTGTTCCATAGCTCTCTAATGAGAAATTTGACTTAATGAGGGCAAGATTGTGACTTGGACTATGTGCCCATGCAAGAGGGGAATAAGAACCTTACTAGCTCTCCTATATGGGCTCCCCCAGATCTTGGATCCAGGTGCCTAGAAGTAACCTGCTTACTGGTTCCATGGAGCACATGACGGAGAAGGGAAAGGAATGGTTGGAACTTTGGCTCTATCCTCCATGCTCACTAGCCATAGTAGCTGAGCTCGCATGGGATAGATAGTAATTTACTGCTGGTATAGGGCAGCAATTAGTCCCACCCCTCTCCCAGGAAAGAAAAGGATGCAGGGGAGGAATTGGGACCCAGAGGTGTGTCTCTGAGTCATAGTGTCTCCCAAAGTGCTGCAGCTTACACACCAGGCCTTGCTAAGGGCTGTGCAAAGTCACAGTGTATCCCTAATCCATTTTTAGCATAGAAGTGTCTATTCTAATACAGAATCCAGCTGAAAAATAAGTCTGAGACATGTTAAAATCCTGATGATGCCTTTGTAGCACTTGTGTGTAATCTATGGGCTAAATAATATGCATTCGCCAAATAAGTATATTTGTCAAAATGTTTATCCTATGGAGTATAATGACTGAAGGTTCGATAAATAATTTGCCTGTCAAAATAAAAACAGAACCCTCATGAAAGCACTTCTTTACCCAGAGAAACAGTACATCTATAAGGATGCTGACAATTGTGAATTTTGATCTACATGAATCTGGAAGGCATTTTTATCTTCTCCCAGCTTTCTCCCTTGCATCAGCCAGATCTCTTAGGGAAATGTTACCTGTTTTAAAACTTTCCATACATAATATTTCCTTTTCATATGCTACTCAGAGATTTTTGCCTGTGAGCATTTTTAACATTTTATCTCACAGGAAACAAGCTGTCAGAGGCCAGGAAATTCCTTGTTCTCATCATATTATAAGTGAATTCAGTGCAATGGTGACATGCACTGATGATGCTCAACACCATATTTGCTTTTCCATCTCATTACATTTGATGTCCTGCCCAGAATAACAAATTAACTGACCTGTAACTTGCTTCTCTGGGATTACATTAAAGATAAGCAGATGGGTTTTGGGGAACGGGGAAGTTTTCATCTGTTGTTGTTGTTGTTCTCGCCTGCCAACCTAGGTTTTAAGGCTTGAAGATTTTATCAGGCAAAATCAGGACATTCCCAGATACAAAGAATTTCTTCACTCTCACTCCAGAAAAAATCATGAGAGGCAACAGGAATCAGATAGGCCACGCTGCGGAACCAGTGAGGCACAGGTAGGAACTGTTGATTTTATGTTGCAATTTAGGTTTCCCATCACACTGTATCCTCCGTTTCACCACTTCTAAACCGTTTCATTTCCAGCACAGGGGGGTGGGCCAGTGGGAGCACTCATGACACCACTTGCTGACAATCAAAACATTCTGTCTCAGCTGGTACTTACAGACTCAATGTGGTCATAATAAACTCTGTCTTCTTGACTTACTATAATTCAGTGTACAAAGACACAGAAAACATAGGGTTCCATTGCCCTGAATGAAAGGGAATTGCACATTCCAACATCAAACAGTTGTCTTGTGGGCCTTCTACTAATTTCCTAGTGTTATCAACTGAGAATATAACTGTAATCTGAACTCCATCTAAATCCTTTTTGCTTCAGTTTCCCTCTGCTTGCCTCTTGGCCACAGCGCCCCTGTAAAAAGACTGCCTGTGGATGATACATACATTTTGACGAATTTCAGATGGTCTTTTTGTGGCTTCCAGGGTGCCTGATGCAATACGGTGTGTCATTTGGGAAGCCAGAAGTCACAATACTCTTTGTGCCTTTCTGTCATCCTGCAAAAATACACGTATTCTTAGTACATTCAAATTTGAGAGGTTCTTCCTTACCATGAAATAATGTAAGTCTCAAACAATGCTTGAATATTATAATGATAATAAGCGTTGATTGCTTTTGGAAATCATCAGTTGTCATAATAATTATGTGCATTCATAGAGTACCTTCCATGCAAAGATCTCAAAGAACTTTATAAACAAAAATTATTTAAGAGGTACCTGAAAATAAATATTATTGTCCACATTTTACTGATGGGGAAACTGAGGCAGAGAGCCATTAAGTGACTTTTTCAAGGTCACAAAGGAAGTCTTACTGGCAATACAGGGAATGTAGCCTAGGTCTCCTGACCTCCAGTCCTGTGGTGTAGTTATGAAATCATTGTAATCTCAAGAGACACATAAGAAAGGCCATCCTGGGTCAGACCAAGGGTCCATCTAGCCCAATATCCTGTCTTCTGACAGTAGCCAATGCTTGGTGCTTCAAAGGGAATGAACAGAACAGGGCAATCACTGAGTGATCCATCCCCTGTCGTCCACTCCCAGCTTCTGGCAGTCAGAGGCTAGGGAACCCAAAACATGGGGTTGCATCCCTGACCATCTTGGCTAATAGCCATTGAACTCCATGAACTTCAATAATTCTTTTTTGAATCCAATGATAGTTTTGGCCTTCACAAATTCCCCTGGGAATGAGTTCCACAGATTGATTGTATGATATGTGAAGAAGTTCCATTCGCTAGGTTGTAAATTTGTCCATTCATCTGCAAGTTCTGGCATAGAGAAAAGGATTTCCTATGAAAGGACATGTGGATTCTTGATGTCGCTCTGTAAATTGCTTGTCTAGAACCATCATTTCTTGGCACAATTGCCCAAGGATTGAGGTCCAATCAACTGATAATACTACCCTTTCATATGCACTGAGTCTTCACAGCCAGGAGACCACCGTGTACTGTATGAACAGTATTTTGTTTTGCTAAAGACATGATTCCCAGCTGGAAACACTGAAATAGCTCAGTCTTGAGCTTCTGCCTCGAAGGTTAAGCAGTGTGCTGTCACTAATCCAGTTCTAACCTGGACACAATTTCAGACCTAAAAATAGCTGCATAAGGCACATTTGTGGTTGGGTTGAAGTAGTGAGAGTGTTGTGCAGAGTGGAGGGAAGCGTTATAATTAAATCTCACTCTGGATGCTCCTGAAAACACAATATTGATATACCACTGAGATTTTCTAGGTAAACTAAATAAATCAAATTCTTGCCTCTTCTCGCTCTCAAGAGGAAGCATGTGGGAAATGGACTAAAATAAAATTCTAAAGCTTAGGCATATTTGGTCATCTCCTTAAAGCTTTAGGAGCTTTCTCCATATGTACTAAAGTGCAGGAGCTGATATTACAAGATACATAGCATGGAAGGGCAGGGACCATCTTTTAATGTTATATGCATGGACAGCACCTAGCACAGTGGAGTCCCCTGATCCTCGTTCGAGGTACCTGAGATGCTACCAGAGTACACATAATAATAATGGCAATGTGGTAACCCATCTTGGTTTCCCCCTTTAGGAATTGCCCTGACTATTGATGTGGTGAACCTGTGATCTTAAATGAGCCTGAAATAACTTTGGAGCCAGCAAAACAACATCACATGGTGACACTGTGTCACTGTGTTGTGATGTTTTGTCTAACATGGTGCCATTTTGATGCAATATCATCATATTGTGAGTGAAACATTGCAACATCATGGTGTCCAAATTTGTCTCACTGACAGGGGTGAAAGTAACTTAAAAGTCTTAACTGGCCCCCGGAAGGGGCGGGGCCTCGGCCAGAAGGGGCAGAGCTGGGGGGGTCAGCCTCCCCTAGCTAGCCCTTCAGCGCTGCCTGGCCCACGTCCCCCAGGCCTCCAGTAGCAATTTAAAGGGCCTGGGGCTCTGGCCGCTGCTGCGGTAGCAGCAGCTGGGAGCCCTGGGCCCTTTTAAATCACCAGGTCCCAGGGCAGCTGCCCCTCCCCTCCACCCACTCTGGCAGACCTTGGGGGGGGCAAAAGGGGCAATGACATTAAAGCGCTGCCATGCAAGTGGTTTAAGGACCCTATCAGCAGGGCCACCGACGTGGGGGGGGGCGCGCAAAAGGGTTAGTGACGTCAAAGCGTTGCCGCGGCAGTGCTTTAATATCGGCTGTGTACGGGCCCATACTGGCAGCCACTTCTCACCGGTACACCGTACCGGCCCGTATTGGCCCACTTTCACCTCAGCTCACTGAACACATTCTCAAAAGTGGCAATTCTAATATGAATGCATCAGAAGGCAGTTTTAAGTCTTCCAAATGAATGCAGCCCCTTACAATAGGGATAGCAAGAAGAACATCAAATTTTCTTTGTAATCAGGTAGCTAGTACAGTAAGCCAAATGCTTCTCTTTGATTGCAAGAGCAGAGCTCAGCCCTGATATTTCACTCTTTTTACAGGCACCAGAAGGAAGGAAGGTCCAGGAATTAGGGCGCTAGCTAGCACTTAGGAGACCCAAGTTCAATTTCCTACTCCACCACAGACTTCCTGTATGATCTTGGGCAAATTGATTAATCTCTCTGTGTCTCAGTTCACCATCTGTAAAATGGGGATAACAGTACTTTCCTCCTTCACAGGAGTGTTGTGAGGATAAGTACATTAAAGATTGTGAGGGGTTATGATAAGGTGATGGGGACCATATAAGCCACTTAGAAAGATACAAATCTTTCACTGGTGTCTAGCTGTTTAATTTATCCATACAAGACATTTCTAGTGCCCCCCAAACCTTGGCAAATAGGGATTTCCACATGTGTAGAGAGAGCAGAATATGGATTGAAAGAAATAAACCCATTTTCCCAACAAAGAGATCCTAGTTATGTTTAGAAAAGGATAAGATTTCTGAGGAAAACTGAAATATTTTAAAAGTTTTATAATTCATATTCTTTCTATACCACACTGGATGTTTTATCAGTCATTTTCTCTTTTCTTTTTTTTGTGGGGGAGAGGGCAGGGGAGAAGGTTGGGAGGCAAAGTCAGCTGTTCTTAGAGGGACAAGTGCAAGCATACTGTGAGAAAAAGACCTTAATATTGGTGAAAAAATGATATTAATGAAACTATTTGTTAGGTCATTGGTTAGGCCATTACAAAGTTGTCTGTGTCTTTATGGAATATTAAGATATATAGCTACAAGTATGTTACAGCCAGGATATTTGAAAATATAACACTACATAGTATGATTAGCTAGTTATGACACAAAATATTCAAGCTAATCAAAGAAATTCCATGAGGTTTCTATCACCATGGAGACAAGCCAAATGTCAGGAAGTTACCCCTCCTTAGTCAGAAAACAATGTTCATTACCCCTAAGTGTCTCATCTAGACACCCCCCATCTTATATAAATATCGGTTTGATACAAATGTCAGCCTTATCTCAAGACAAACAATGTAAAACATTCACGTTTTAGAAAGAGACCTGCTTTTGAAAAGAAACATAGGGTTGAATTATCAGAGCAATAAATCTAGGGGTAAAGTGGGCTTTTTCACCCTCCGAAGAGAAACTTCTAAGTAAATCCACACAACAAAGTCTATAAATATCTCTGTTGAAATGAATTTTTTAATTACCCTAAAATCTTCATTCAGAAAAGCTTATAGGAAATATATGTGTACTTGGAAATGTTTTAAACCTTTTGTTTATTTCTTAAATGAAACGTCAAACAACTTTGTGAAATACATGTTTGCAAATATGTTAGCTAAATGCAAAGCTCCTAATACCATAGCTTTATAAATGGTTGTCAGGGTTCCCTCCCCACTCTGAACTCTAGAGTACAGATGTGGGGACCCACATGAAAGCCCCCTAAGCTTATTTCTACCAGCTTAGGTTAAAAACTTCCCCAAGGCACAAATCCTTTGTCCTTGGATGGTACGCTGCCACCACCAAGTAATTTAGACAAGAATCAGGGAAATGACCTCTTGGAATTCCTATTCCCCCAAAATATCCCCCCAAGCCCTACACCCCATTCCTGGGAAGGCTTGAGAATAACATACCAACCAAATAGGTAAACCAGATTCTTAAAGAACAGAACTTTATTATAAAAAAAAAAAAAGTAAAAGAAGCACCTCTGTAAAATCAGGATGGAAGGTAACTTTACAGGGTAATCAGATTCAAAACACAGAGGATTCCCCTCTAGGCAAAACTTTAAAGTTACAAAAAACAGGGATAAATCTCCATTTTAGCACAAGGAAAATTCACAAGTTGAAAACAAAAGGTAATCTAATGCGCCCTGCCTTATTTACTTACTCTTTTTGCAATATTGAGACTCGCTTTAGGATGGTTTATAGGAGAAGGAGTTTTCTGACCTCGTGCTTCTCTGCTTCCCAAGAGAACACATACACAAAGAGCACAAACAAAGCCTTCCCTCCCTTCCCTCCCCCCCACCCCAGATTTGAAAGTATCTTCTTTCCCCATTGGTCCTTTTGGTCAGGTGCCAACCAAGTTATTTCAACTTCTTAACCCCTTACAGGTAAGAAGGAATTCTAGGCTACCCTTAGGTATATGGTTATGACAATGGTAAAATGCTTTATGTACTGACATAAGATCTAGAGACCTTGCTGAACTAATTAGTAATGTAAGAAGACATTTAAGAGTAGAATATTTAAATTAATGGGGAATTGATTAATTAATTAATTCCTGGCAGTGGGCAAACAACTCCCTCACCCATCTGAGGAAGACACAAAGAATCATCTCTCCAAAAATTGTTATAAAGAACTAATAACTCGTTGAATAACTATTTAAGCAAAAGACTTTCTGCGAATTATTTAATTTAAAAAAACACTTGGCTCCTATAAAGAACAAGAGTGTTTGGACTCTTTAAAAACAAAATTTCATTTCCTGACAAATTCTAATAAAATGGAAGGAATATCTCAGAAAGTGAACTGAATAAAAAGAGAGAGTTAAAACTCAGTTTAAAAGTTGTCTGATGCTGTCCTGCCACAAGAATAACAGAGGCAATTAGACGAGTATTCAGGAGCTATAGGTGTCACCTAAGCCAATCCCAAAGGCATAGAGCCAGTGAAAGAGTGACAGCAATCGACTTTGAATCTAAACAAACCTGGAAAAGGTGTGTTTTCCTACAGTTTCATGGAATTAGGAAGGAGAAGAGTATAAAAAAACTCTGAAGTGAACACCCCTCACACACACACCTGCTCTGCTACTCTGCTTAAACAGCAAGCACTCCACAACTTATCCTGTCAATCTCTACAAGCAAGCTACCAGAGACACACAAGAAAAACAAGTATCGGGGGGAGATGTGTTAGTCTGTATCCACAAAAACAACAAGGAGTCGGGTGGCACCTTAAAGACTAACAGATTTATTTGGGCATAAGCTTTTGTGGGCTAGAACCCACTTCATCAGATGCATCCGATGAAGTGGGTTCTAGCCCACTAAAGCTTACAAGAAAAACAGAAGACTCAAGAAGAGAACAAGCCAAGGACAACCTCCCCAAGAGTTGAATGTGGATTGGTGAGAAAAAGTTAACTAATACACTGTCAAGGGATTAGATTTAAAAACTCTTGTAATGATTTTATTGGAATATTGAAATGCAATTGTAACTTAAAATATGAACAGTTTCTCCTGTTAATCACCAAATGGTTAGACCATGTGTTCTTGGCGAGGGCTAAACATTGGTAAACCAAGAAATAGTGGGACTTAATTGGATTTTAGATTCTTTATATTGGTTAACTAGCCTAATTTAAGGTGACTCTTTAAATGGCTTCTTCTAAGTAACTCCCTTTGATTTCATAGTATTCAGTTAAGATTGCTTACTTTCTCATGTATAAACTAGCTGGTTATTATTAACTAAACAGGATCTACCTGCTTTAAACATATTTGTTTGCCCAGCTATAGGCAGTTCAAGTATGAATGAATTCACAATAATTTTGGGAAATGAAACAATATACTTTGGGATTAAATTTACCAGATGAAGAACACCTAAGAGTCGAGTTCACTCTCGATGGCATCTCTGCCAAAACTCTGCACAGAGAGGCACACAGGTGCGATTGGAATGGAAATAACCAGTTTAGTATTTGTGTTGTTTTGTTTAATGTTTTCTTTGCCTTTCTTTAATGATAAAATAGCCATTGCTAATAATTGTGATTCTGGTCTCAATTACGGTGTCCCCTAAAAGAACCCCTGTGACTAAAATAGTGGGAGTCACACCCCTGAGTTGACAACAAGACGAACAATAATCAGTAAGTGCTGGCCTACCACTTCTTGTTTCTCTAAACTTAAAATTACTTGGTATCCCACAATTTAAAATTACCCTCTTTACTCCACAATACTCTTGAAATTTGAAAATAATTCAGCAGCACATAGTAAACATACTGCTACTTGCTGTTGGAGCTGTGGAAAAGGGATTTGATGCATCTTTAGGTCCCTTAACACAAAGTCTTGTTGGATGGAAGTGTATGAATTATGGTATTAGGTCTACAACAGACTGTGCTTTCAAGAGGCTTTGTTTTGCCGTAGAATGGTATAAAATACAAAGTCATACAAGCTGTTGCTATTATTATTGTCTATTAACGCCAAATAAAATGAGCCAGATATTCAGCTGATGTAAATTGGCATAGCTCTTTTGACGTCAGTAGAGCTATGCCAATTTAAATCACCTGAGGGTCTGGCCAGATATTCTGAAGCAATGAAAGACTGCAAAAAGTCTGAACGTAGCAAAATGATGGGGAGAGAGGGCATGCATTGGTGAATCTTGAAACCCCTGTTTATGGCTTGAAAGATAAGAAAAAGAAGTTTAGTGGTATGTAGCCTTTGTTTCTGGACCTCTGTCTAAGATATTAGAAATAGTGGGGTGCATAATGTATTCCTAAGAAGGCACATTCATCCCTGCTCCCAACTCCGTTTCTACAAAATAAAATATTTGAAATAGGAAATCCTTTTTGCATCCAATTTCCTCTTCATCCATTATTCTCTGTGACCCTGCAGATTTGCTGCTCAACCTGTTCCTAGTCAGTGTGAACTTAATATTACCAATGTTTTGAACCATTAGTTTCCCCTTAGAGTCTGGAAGCTTTCTAACCTGGTAAGCCCAGGTGGAGTTCAGATGTCCCTCTTCTTTTCTTCATACTTATTTGATTCACAAAAGGAAAAAGCACCCTGGGTTTTTTAATTGGAAAATACAAAGCCTGAATCCAAACACCTCATTTGAAAACTGTACTTTGATGCTTCCTCTCAGTGGTATTTGGGAAAAAGAAATACGCTGTGGAGTAAATTAATGTTAATGTGTGTTATGCCCAGCCCCACAGGAAAGCTAATATACCATTGACTATGGATATGTCTACATTGAGAGTTTACCCATGTCTTGGCTCATATGCATTTGTCCACATGTCAGTCAAGCTTGCTGCCAGTCCACACTGCAGAGATGTACGTGTGCCATACCCTATGTAGCCATGTCCACAATGACACTATAGCTACTTGTTATTCCAAGCCTGTATTCATAGGTGTGCCTAATCGGGTACAGAATGTGAGCGAGGCCAAACAGCAAAAATTAAGATGTTTGTACACCAATGCAAGGAGCCTAGGTAACAAAATGGAGGAACTAGAGCTACTGGTGCAGGAAGTGAAACCAGATATTATCGGGATAACAGAAACATGGTGGAATAGTAGTCATGACTGGACTATGCGTATTGAAGGGTATGTGCTGTTTAGGAAAGACAGAGATAAAGATAAAGGTGGTGGAGTAGCACTGTATATCAATGATGAGGTAGAATGTAAAGAAATAAGAAGCCATGGAATGGATAAGACAGAGTCCATCTGGGCAAAAATTACATCAGGGAAGAAAACTACTAGAGCCTCCCCTGTGATAGTGCTTAGGGTATGCCATAGACCGTCAGGATCTAATTTGGATATGGATAGAGCCTTCTTTAATGTTTTTAATGAAGTAAATACTAATGGAAACTGCGTGATCATGGGAGACTTTAACTTCCCAGATATAGACTGGAGGACAAGTGCTAGTAATAATAATAGGGCTCAGATTTTCCTAGATAGCTGATGGATTCCTTCATCAAGTAGTTGCTGAACCGATTAGAGGGGATGCCATTTTAGATTTGGTTTTGGTGAGTAGTAAGGACCTCATAGAAAAAATGGTTGTAGGGGACAATCTTTGTTCAAGTGATCATGAGCTAATTCAGTTCAAACTGAATGGAAGGATTAACAAAAATAAATCTGCAACTAGGGTTTTTGATTTCAAAAGGGCTGACTTTTAAAAATTAAGGAAATTAGTTAGGGAAGTGGATGGGACTGAAGAACTTATGGATCTAAAGGCAGAGGAGGCCTGGGATTACTTCAAGTCAAAGCTGCAGAAGCTATCAGAAGCCTGCATCCCAAGAAAGGGGGAAACATTCACAGGCAGGAGTTGTAGACCAAGCTGGAGGAGAAAGCATCTCAGAGAGGTGATTAAGAAAAAGCAGAAAGCATACAGGGAGTGGAAGATGGGAGGGATCAACAAGGAAAGCTACCTTATTGAAGTCAGAACATGTAGGGATAAAGTGAGAAAGGCTAAAAGTCAAGTAGAGTTGGACCTTGCAAAGGAAATTAAAACCAATAGTAAAAGGTTCTATAGCCATATAAATAAGAAGAAAACAAAGAAAGAAGAAGTGGGACCGCTAAACAGTGAGGATGGAGTGAAGGTTAAGGATAATCTAGGCATGGCCCAATATCTAAACAAATACTTTGCCTTTGTCTTTAATGAGGCTAATGAGGATCTTAGGGATAATGGTAGCATGACAAATGGGAATGAGGATATGGAGGTAGATATTACCATATCCGAGGTAGAAGCGAAACTTGAACAGCTTAATGGGACTAAATTGGGGGGCCCAGATAATCTTCATCCAAGAATATTAAAGGAATTGGCACATGAAATTGCAAGCCCATTAGCAAGAATTTTTAATGAATCTGTAAACTCAGAGATTGTACCGTATGATTGGAGAATTGCTAACATAGTTCCTATTTTTAACAAAGGGGAAAAAAGTGATCCGGGTAACTACAGGCCTGTTAGTTTGACATCTGTAGTATGCAAGGTCTTGGAAAAAATTTTGAAGGAGAAAGTAGTTAAGGACATTGAAGTCAATGGGACAAAATACAACATGGTTTTACAAAAGGTAGATCGTGCCGAACTAACCTGATCTCCTTCTTTGAGATTTTTTAGACAAAGGGAACGCAGTGGATCTAATTTACCTAGATTTCAGTAAGGCATTTGATACCGTGCCACATGGGGAATTATTAGTTAAATTGGATAAGATGGGGATCAATATGAAAATTGAAAGGTGGATAAGGAATTGGTTAAAAGCGAGACTACAGCGGGTCCTACTGAAAGGTGAACTGTCAGGCTGGAGGGAGGTTACCAGTGGAGTTCCTCAGGGATCAGTTTTGGGATCAATCTTATTTAATCTTTTTATTACTGACCTCGGCACAAAAAGTGGGAGTGTGCTAATAAAGTTTGCGGATGATACAAAGCTGGGAGGTATTGCCAATTTAGAGAGACCGGGATATCAGGAAGATTTGGATGACCTTGTAAACTGGAGTAATAGTAATAGGATGAAATTTAATAGTGAGAAGTGTAAGGTCATGCATTTAGGGATTAATAACAAGAATTTTAGTTATAAACTGGGGACGCATCAATTGGAAGTAACAGAGGAGGAGAAGGACCTTGGAGTGTTGGTTGATCATAGGATGACTATGAGCCGCCAATGTGATATGGCCTTGAAAAAAGCTAATGCAGTCTTGGGATGCATCAGGCGAGGTATTTCCAGTAGTGATAAGGAGGTGTTAGTACCGTTATACAAGGCACTGGTGAGACCTCACCTGGAATACTGTGTGCAGTTCTGGTCTCCCATGTTTAAGAAGGATGAATTCAAACTGGAACAGGTACAGAGAAGGGCTATTAGGATGATCCGAGGAATGGAAAACCTGTCTTATGAAAAAAAGAAAAGGAGTACTTGTGACACCTTAGAGACTAACCAATTTATTTGAGCATAAGCTTTCGTGAGCTACAGCTCACTTCATCGGATGTCTTATGAAAGGAGACTCAAGGAGCTTGGCTTGTTTAGCCTAACTAAAAGAAGGTTGAGGGGAGATATGATTGCTCTTTATAAATATATCAGAGGGATAAATACTGGAGAGGGAGAGGAATTATTTAAGCTCAGTACCAATGTGGACACAAGAACAAATGGATATAAACTGGTCATTGGGAAGTTTAGACTTGAAATTAGACGAAGGTTTCTAACCATCAGAGGAGTGAAGTTTTGGAATAGCCTTCCAAGGGAAGCAGTGGGGGCAAAAGACCTATCTGGCTTTAAGATTAAACTCGATAAGTTTATGGAGGAGATGGTATGATGGGATAACATGATTTTGGCAATTAATTAATCTTTAAATATTCAGTGGGCTGTGATGGGATGTTAGATGGGGTGGGATCTGAGTTACAACAGAGAATTCTTTCCTGGGTATCTGGCTGGTGAATCTTGCCCATATGCTCAGGGTTTAGCTGATTGCCATATTTGGGGTCGGGAAGGAATTTTCTTCCAGGGCAGATTGGAAGAGGCCCTGGAGGTTTTTCGCCTTCCTCTGTAGCATGGGGCATGGGTCACTTGCTGGAGGATTCTCTGCTCTTTGAAGTCTTTAAACCACAATTTGAGGACTTCAATAGCTCAGACATAGGTGAGAGGTTTTTCGCAGGAGTAGATGGGTGAGATTCTGTGGCCTGCATTGTTCAGGAGGTCAGACTAGATGATCATAATGGTCCCTTCTGACCTTAATATCTATGAATCTATGAATCTCATAGTCCTTGGCGTCCTCTCCACATGGAGCTGCTCCAGTGCTACAACTTGTCTGTCTTTCCCGATCGCCTGTGCGGAAGTGCTTTCAGGTTGCCATACTGTAAAAATCAATTCTGGCTATGCAACCTGCTCAAATTCTCTCTGTTCCAGCCTGGGGACAAGCCATGATCAGCTGCCCCTGCTTGCAGGTGAATGGTTTGTGCAGTGGCATAGACATTCGGCGAGACACTGGATGGCATTTCATGAACAGTTTCATAAACACCAACTTTGATAGCAATGGCAAAGTGCCTGACATGTGGGTTGTCAGGAGATCTAGACACCACCTGTTGGGAGAAGCTGGGGCCTTACTTCCTCCTAATACTATCATTATCAATGGCGTGTTGGTGCCTATCATTATTTTGGGGAACCTGATCCTAGCATGGCTCATGAAACCATATCCAGACAACACAGGACCTGGCAGAAGAAGGTTCAGTTACATGACCAGAAGTTGCGGGATGGTTGTGGAGTGTGGCTTTGGCAGGATAACAGTGAGATGGTGCAATTTACTGACCTCTTTGGGTGCCCTTGTGGACAATGCTGGCCATGTGATTGCAGTCTGCTGCGCTCTCCACCACATCTGCAAGGTTAAAGGTGAACATTTTTATGGAGTGGATGCAAGACAAAACATCATTGGTCAGGGACAATCACCAATAGTGGCTCTAACTTTGGGGAACATAAATATTTTTGAAATACTAGAATGGAAAAAAGTGCTGTCCTAGTGGGGGGATCCTATCACCTTATGCAAGGGAGAGTTTTAGAAAACTGGCCACGGAACTGCGTATCCACTGAGCAGAGAGGCTTAGTGAGCTACCAGCATGGTCCAAGAAAATGTTCTCTTCCCAGAAATCCGAGAAATCATCCAGAATTTTTATTCCATGAAAAGTTTTCAGACATAATGTTCCCACAGAGGAATGAAATCATGATGAAAATGAACCAAAGTTTGCATTATGAGGCATACCTCTAATGCCCAGTGGCTGAAGCAGGGTAGAGGGAAGTCTGGAGCAGAACTCAATTGTGCACAGGTTGTTGGGTAGCCGGAGGTCAATCCATATAAGAGGCTGTCCAGGGCAATGGTCAGGTTTC
Organism: Chelonia mydas; assembly: GCF_015237465.2. Classification (NCBI taxonomy): domain Eukaryota; kingdom Metazoa; phylum Chordata; order Testudines; family Cheloniidae; genus Chelonia; species Chelonia mydas. The sequence goes on from NC_057852.1 coordinate 110,670,209, forward strand.
TCACAGGGGTCAATAGCTGGAAGATCCAATCCAAGGGGCTGGGTCAGCGGATTAGGAATGCAAGGTAGCAGGGTAAGATCAGGCAAGGCAGCAAGGCAACAAGGTAGGGTCAGGCAAAGCAGCAAGACAGTCCAGGCAGCAACCAGCAGATAATTGTCCGTTGCTCAGACACCTTCCTCCTCCTGTTGGGGCCTCTATAGAGTCCAGGTACCCAATGGAGTGCTGCCTGTCCATCCAATCAGGGACCTGGAGTGTAGTTGCTGTGGGTCTGTAGGCCTTGAGCACTACGGTTATTGGTCAGGAATGGCATTTCAGTGCCCTACTGTGGTGCAGCAGCTAAGGATGCTGCTGGTGGGCATGTGTTTAATACTGGGGTCTTGAGATAACCCCTATTCCCATCGGGGCACCAAAGGAGCAAGCTTGTCTGGATGGACTCCGTGGAAGGCTCTGGCTTTTTCTGGAGGGTGCACATGATGGTCTGGTTCCCAAGACCGCTCTTCCAGCCTGTATGCTTCCCAGTTGACGAGGTACCATATCTTCCCTCTTCAAATCTATGAGTCTACATTTTGTGGACCAGGTATTTGCCTTGGACTTGGACTGGTGGAGGGGGAAGTTGTTTTTGTTGGGAAAAAGATTGTTGGAGAAGGGTTTAAGGAGGGTGACATGAAATACAGGTTGCACCTTAAGATATTGGGGAATTTGAAGTTTGAGGGTTACTTGGTTGATCTGCCTGCAGATCTGGTAGGGACCTAGGTACTGGTGGTCAAGTTTACGAATGGGTCTGCCTGTTTTGAGGCGCTTGGCCAATTTCCAGGAAATATACCCTGCACTGCTTCATTAAACCCCAGAACTTGCTATGGGTCCCGTTGTAGCACTCTGGTAAGGTTCTGTGAGTTTGGCTCCTGAAGGCAATGTGGGCTGTGAGGCTGCAGGAGATGTTCCCTTTTGCAGTCTTGTGACTGTTTCTGAAGGGTGTGGTTTTCTGCACAAAGTTGGTCCATTGTAAAGCTTGGTTTTCCATCTGCAGGCAAGTGATCTGCTCCTGGAGGCTCAGCATCCCCTGTGACTCTGCACCTGTGAGTTCTATACGCTTTTTGGGTAGGACAATCCAGGGCGGAGACTGACGTGGTCTGAGCAAACTGTAATGCCTGGTGGCCAAGATGGCTAAGGGGCAGTCCAGAGCAGTAGTCAAGTGTGCACGGGTTGTGAGGTAGCTGGGAGGTCAATCAGTATCAGAGGCAGTCTGGGGAAATGGCCGGAGTTCTCACAGGGGTCAGTTACCAGAAGGTGCAACCCAAGGGGCTGGGTTGGGTCAGTGGGTTGGGGAGGTGAGGTGGGGCAAGGTTGCAGGGGAACAAGATAGGGTCAGGCAGGAACCACCAGGCAATAGTCTGTTGCTTAGACAGCTTCCTTTTCCTGTTGGGGTCTTTACGTAGTCCGGGTACCCAACGGAGTGCTGCCTGTCCATCCTATCAGGGGCCTGGGGAGTGGTTGCTGTGGGTCTGTAGGCCTTTAGCACTAAGCCCTCGTCTACACTAGGACTTTAGGTCAAATTTAGCAGCGTTAAATCGATGTAAACCTGTACCCGTCCACACGATGAAGCCCTTTTTTTCAACTTAAAGGGCTCTTAAAATTGATTTCCTTACTCCACCCCGACAAGTGGAGTAGCACTTAAATCGGCCTTGCCAGGTCGAATTTGTGGTACTGTGGACACAATTCGGCGGTATTGGCCTCCGGGAGCTATCCCAGAGTGCTCCATTGTGACCGCTCTGGACAGCACTCTCAACTCAGATGCACTGGCCAGGTAGACAGGAAAAGAACCGCGAACTTTTGAATCTCATTTCCTGTTTGGCCAGCATGGCAAGCTGCAGGTGACCATGCAGAGCTCATCAGCAGAGGTGACCATGCAGAGCTCATCAGCAGAGGTGACCATGATGGAGTCCCAGAATCGCAAAAGAGCTCCAGCATGGACCGAACGGGAGGTACGGGATCTGATCACTGTGTGGGGAGAGGAATCTGTGCTATCAGAACTCCGTTCCAGTTTTCGAAATGCAAAAACCTTTGTCAAAATCTCCCAGGGCATGAAGGACAGAGGCCATAACAGGGACCCGAAGCAGTGCCACATGAAATTTAAGGAGCTGAGGCAAGCCTACCAGAAAACCAGAGAGGTGAACGGCCGCTCCGGGTCAGAGCCCCAAACATGTCGCTTCTATGATGAGCTGCATGCCATTTTAGAGGGTTCAGCCACCACTACCCCAGCCGTGTTGTTTGACTCCTTCAATGGGATGGAGGCAACACGGAAGCAGGTTTTGGGGACTAAGAAGATGATGATGATGATGAGGTTGTAGATAGCTCACAGCAAGCAAGCGGAGAAACCGGTTTTCCCAACAGCCAGGAACTGTTTCTCACCCTGGACCTGGAGCCAGTACCCCCCGAACCCACCCAAGGCTGCCTCCTGGACCCGGCAGGCAGAGAAGGGACCTCCGGTGAGTGTACCTTTTAAAATACTATACATGATTTAAAAGCAAGCATGTGAAAGGATTAATTTGCCCTGGCATTTGCAGCTCTCCTGGATGTACTCCCAAAGCTTTTGCAAAAGGTTTCTGGGGAGGGCAGCCTTACTGCGTCCTCCATGGTAGGACACTTTATCACTCCAGGCCAGTAGCACGTACTCGGGAATCATTGTAGAACAAAGCATTGCAGTGTATGTTTGCTGGCGTTCAAACAACATGCGTTCTTTATCTCTCTGTGTTATCCTCAGGAGAGTGAGATATCATTCCTGGTCATCTGGTTGAAATAGGGTGCTTTTCTTCAGGGGACACTCAGAGGTGCCCATTCCTGCTGGGCTGTTTGCCTGTGGCTGAACAGAAATGTTCCCCGCTGTTAGCCACGGGGAGGGGGGAGAGTTGAGGGGGTAGCCACACGGCGGGGGGAGGCAAAATGCGACCTTGTAACGAAAGCACATGTGCTATGTATGTAATGTTAACAGCAAGGTTTACCCTGAAAGAGTGTAGCCATTGTTTTATAAAATGTGTCTTTTTAAATACCACTGTCACTTTTTTTTTCTCCACCAGCTGCATGTGTTTCAATGATCACAGGATCTTCTCCTTCCCAGAGGCTAGTGAAGATTAGAAAGGAAAAAAAAAAAACACACTCGTGATGAAATGTTCTCTGAGCTCATGCTGTCCTCCCACACTGACAGAGCACAGACAAATGCGTGGAGGCAAATAATGTCAGAGTGCAGGAAAGCACAAAATGACTGGGAGGAGAGGTGGCGGGCTGAAGAGAGTAAGTGGCGGGCTGAAGAGAGTAAGTAGCGGGCTGAAGACAGGGCTGAAGCTCAAATGTGGTGGCAGCATGATGAGAGGAGGCAGGATTCAATGCTGAGGCTGCTGGAGGATCAAACCAGTATGCTCCAGTGTATGGTTGAGCTGCAGCAAAGGCAGCTGGAGCACAGACTGGTGCTACAGCCCCTGTGGTAACCAACCGCCCTCCTCCCCAAGTTCCATAGCATCCTCACCCAGATGCCCAAGAATGCGGTGTGGGGGCCACCGGCCAACCAGCCACTCCGCCACAGAGGATTGCCCAAAAAACAGAAGGCTGGCATTCAATAAATTTTAAAGTTGTAAACTTTTAAAGTGCTGTGTAGCATTTTCCTTCCCTCCTCCACCACCCCTCCTGGGCTACCTTGGTAGTCATCCCCCTATTTGTGTGATGAATGAATAAAGAATGCATGAATGTGAAGCAACAATGACTTTATTGCCTCTGCAAGCGGTGATCGAAGGGAGGAGGAGAGGGTGGTTAGCTTACAGGGAAGTAGAGTGAACCAAGGGGCGGGGGGTTTCATCAAGGAGAAACAAACAGAACTTTCACACTGTAGCCTGGCCAGTCATGAAACTGGTTTTCAAAGCTTCTCTGATGCGCACCGCACCCTCCTGTGCTCTTCTAACCGCCCTGGTGTCTGGCTGTGCGTAACCAGCAGCCAGGCGATTTGCCTCAACCTCCCACCCCACCATAAACGTCTCCCCCTTACTCTCACAGATATTGTGGAGCGCACAGCAAGCAGTAATAACAGTGGGAATATTGGTTTCGCTGAGGTCTAAGCGAGTCAGTAAACTGTGCCAGCGCGCCTTTAAACGTCCAAATGCACATTCTACCACCATTCTGCACTTGCTCAGCCTATAGTTGAACAGCTCCTGACTACTGTCCAGGCTGCCTGTGTACGGCTTCATGAGCCATGGCATTAAGGGGTAGGCTGGGTCCCCAAGGATAACTGTAGGCATTTCAACATCCCCAACAGTTATTTTCTGGTCTGGGAATAAAGTCCCTTCCTGCAGCTTTTGAAACAGACCAGAGTTCCTGAAGATGCGAGCGTCATGTACCTTTCCTGGCCATCCCACATTGATGTTGGTGAAACATCCCTTGTGATCCACCAGAGCTTGCAGCACTTTTGAAAAGTACCCCTTGCGATTTATGTACTCGCCGGGTTGGTGCTCCGGTGCCAAGATAGGGTTATGGGTTCCGTCTATGGCCCCACCACAGTTAGGGAATCCCATTGCAGCAAAGCCATCCACTATGACCTGCACATTTCCCAGGGTCACTACCCTTGATATCAGCAGATCTTTGATTGCGTGGGCTACTTGCATCACAGCAGCCCCCACAGTAGATTTGTCCACTCCAAATTGATTCCCGACTGACCGGTAGCTGTCTGGCGTTGCAAGCTTCCACAGGGCTATCGCCACTCGCTTCTCAACTGTGAGGGCTGCTCTCATCTTGGTATTCATGCGCTTCAGGGCAGGGGAAAGCAAGTCACAAAGTTCCATGAAAGTGCCCTGACGCATGCGAAAGTTTCACAGCCACTGGGAATCGTCCCAGACCTGCAACACTATGTGGTCCCACCAGTCTGTGCTTGTTTCCCGAGCCCAGAATCGGCGTTCCACCACATGAACCTGCCCCATTAGCCCCATGATGCATGCATTGGCAGGGCCCATGCTTTCAGAGAAATCTGTGTCCACGTCCTGATCACTTACGTGACCGCGCTGACGTCGCCTCCTCGCCCGGTATCGCTCTGCCAGGTTCCGGTGCTGCATATACTGCTGGATAATGTGTGTGGTGTTTAATGTGCTCCTAATTGCCAAAGTGAGCTGAGCGGCCTCCATGCTTGCCTTGGTATGGCGTCCGCACAGAAAAAAGGCGCGGAACGATTGTCTGCCGTTGCTCTGACGGAGGGAGGGGTGACTGACGACATGGCTTACAGGGTTGGCTTACAGGGAATTAAAATCAACAAAGGGGGTGGCTTTACATCAAGGAGTATTTCAGGCAGGACTTCACGGAGGGTTCCAATAAGAAATGGTGCACCTAAGTAATTGTTCTTATTGGAACAAGCAGGTTGGTCTGGCCTCTGATTGATACATGGCTAGATTTACCTCACTGCACCTTCTCTGTGAGTGACTGCAGTGTGACCTAGAGGAATGAGTCCCCTAGACGGCGGTGGAGGGGGGGGGGGAGCAAATGAGTACAAGACAAATCTGGTCTATTTCTTGTTTTGATCCACTCCATCTATCTTTTACATCTTTGGCTGGCAGCAGATGGTGCAGAAGGACTGCAAGCCATCCACATCTCATGGCTGCTCAGCAGAAGATCATAGAATCATAGAATTTCAGGGTTGGAAGGGACCTCAGGAGGTCATCTAGTCCAACCCCCTGCTCAAAGCAGGACTGATCCCCAATTAGATCATCCCAGCCAGGGCTTTGTCAAGCCTGACCTTAAAAACTTCTAAGGAAGGAGATTCCACCACCTCCCTAGGTAACGCATTCCAGTGCTTCACCACCCTCCTAGTGAAAAAGTTTTTCCTAATATCCAACCTAAATCTCCCCCACTGCAACTTGAGACCATTACTCCTTGTTCTGTCATCTGCTACCACTGAGAACAGTCTAGAGCCATCCTCTTTGGAACCCCCTTTCAGGTAGTTGAAAGAAGCTATCAAATCCCCCCTCATTCTTCTCTTCTGTAGACTAAACATCCCCAGCCTCTCCTCATAACTCATGTGTTCCAGTCCCCTAATCATTTTGTTGCCCTCCGCTGGACTCTTTCCAATTTTTCCACACCCTTCTTGTAATGTGGGGCCCAAAACTGGACACAGTACTCCAGATGAAGCCTCACCAGTGTCGAATAGAGGGGAACGATCACATCCCTTGATCTGCTGGCAATGCCCCTACTTATACATCCCAATGGTACAATAGGTCTGCTAGTCATCCTCATCTCTTGTCTGCCCGGCAGAAGATGGTACAATAGGACTGCTAGCAATCCGTATCGCCTGCCTGCTCGCCATAAGATGGTTCAATAGGACTGACTGCAGGACTAAAGAAAATGACCTGGTCAAGTCACTTCTAATGTAGTCCCTGCACCCATGTGTGGCCAGGAGCACCTTGGACATGACGATGACGGCTACCAGTCCTATTGTACCGTCTGCTGCCACAAGGCAATGGGTTGCTGCTGCTGTGTAGCAATGCAGTACCATGTCTGCCAGCACCCAGGAGACATACGGTGACGGTTACCTGAGCGGGCTCCATGCTTGCCGTGGTATGGCGTCTGCACAGGTAACTCAAGAAAAAAGGCGCGAAACGATTGTCTGCTGCTTTCATGGAGGGAGGGAGGGAAGGGGGGCCTGACGATATGTACCCAGAACCACCCGCGACAATGTTTTAGCCCCATCAGGCATTGGGATCTCAACCCAGAATTCCAATGGGCAGCGGAGACTGCGGGAACTGTGGGATAGCTACCCACAGTGCAACACTCCGGAAGTCGACACTTGCCTCGGTACTGTGGAAGCACTCCACCAAGTTAATGCACTTAGAGCATTTTCTGTGGGGACACACACACTTGAATATATAAAAAACATTTCTAAAAAACCAACTTCTATAAATTCGACCTCGTAGTGTAGACAGACCCTAAGACTGGTCGGGGTGGCCGTTCAGTGCACTACCATGGTGTAGCAGCTAAGGGTAACTCCTAAGAACCTGGTGGACTCAAGACCAGTGACCTGAAAATACCACTGGCTACACTGTTGCCCCAAACATCACTTGCCCCATCAAGAGAAAAAACTACCTGCTGCATGAGCACTGCACTACCTGCTGCATGAGCAATCATCTTAAATGGCCTATTCAGAGAGTCCAGAAGAATAAAAATGGACTTGCAATGGACATACCATCACCACAACGTGGGACAAATGTTGTCTAGCCAAAGAATGCAAATGTAGCATTGACAGGATGAATGAGTGACAGTCACAAAGAACTTTACCATTTTTTGAAGCCCCATGGACGTATAAGTGCTACCATAGCGGACAGCAATGTGGTAGCCAAAGTACGTGTCTTTACCAATAACAGGATGAATGAACTAAAAGCAATGTCAGTCACAATTAACTTTACCAGTTGCTGCAGCCAGATAGGCTTATAAGCAGTAGTTGATGGGAAAACCAAGGAATACAGCCACATTACATAGTCAATCCCGGTTTTACAAAAGGCATTACTGGCAAAATTCCACATTCATGCCTGCTAGGCCATGAATTCTGTACCCTTATAGGAAGGCTTAATTGGATACAATGTATGAAACAGAGTGTTGAATTTACATAATTGTTTCATTTTTTTTCTCCTGCTTGGCATCCATCTTGGGTAGATTGCGAGCGTGGGGAGGGGGTGGGTGGGAATTCTATATGGGTGGCTGTAGTTAAGCAGCTGCCACCCAGGATAAACAGTATTCTGTGGTGTTTAATTTTTTTTTACTCCTGGCATCCAATTTGGGTAGCTCATGGTGGGGCAGTGGCAGTTTGTAGGGAATATCCCATAGGGGAGTCGAAGTGTAGTACCCACCACCCAAGATAAACACTTGTCCTCCTGGAATCTAGCATCCTCCTGCATGAAAAAAAATTACTTGTCATATCCCAAAATCCTGCCCTCATGTACCAAAGAAGAAGTACTTGGCAGTAATAATAGAAAATGTGATGATTGGTGCTTACCAGGCTGTAGATCGGGGCCCCAGTCCAGCTCCACACTCTGTCTCCCCAGGGTGGTCCACCCCAAACAGGACCTGAGGGGATCTGCCCGGACTGTCTGCTAACCCTTCCTGCTGGGGGTCCTGACTGGGAGCACTAAGTTCTATGGGCAGCTCCTGTCACACCTGCCTCTCCTTCCTCCTGCCTCACGACAAGACCCTCTGCAGTCAGGAGGAAATCATGTCTGTGCTGTGAGCCAAGCACCATGCTGAGCTCACCACAGCAGGGGCATGCGACCACTCTGGCAGTTGGAGTACTTTTCCTTGCAGTACATGGACTTGAGGTGTTTAATCTGCTCCCAGCATGGCACTGTTGTCCGGTGGATGCCCTGCTCAACTAGTCTCTGAAATCTTTTCATTGAGATGAATATTACGCCAGCTCCTACTAAAGCCATGGCTCTGGATCACCAGGCAGCACCTGGTGTGGTTCTCCTGGCAGCTTGCAGTATGCTGGGATTCAGCCATTTTGAGATGGCCAGGCAGGCATCTGCGAGTTGTCAGCACAATCCTCCTGCACAAAAGAGGAGGGGGCAAAATGCTGTTCAAGGGAACATAAACAGTGGGTAACTTCTGGCCCATAGAGAACAAGTGGGAGGGAACTGAGAGGGCAGAAAGGCAGGAACATAAAGACAGAGAATTGTGGGAGTGACAGTGGAAGACTATGTTGTCTCAAGGGTGGTTCACCTTGTAATTGGTACACCCACATCACAAAGTGGGCGGGTACTTAGGTGGGTCAGATGGTGACACACTCTCTTACCCACACCCCCAAACGGGTATGTTTCCTCATATTCTACAGCCCCTAGCCTAGATGCATGTCTAAGGGCTTCCAGTGTGAATGCTAGGGGCAAAAACCCGTGGCTCAACACGCGTAAACCCAGAAGTGTAGACATCCCCGTGTTATTTTGAAGGCCAATTTTATCAGCAACAGCAGTATCTAAAACCTTCAGTAAGTGCTGTCTTTCCATTACATGTGGTAAAACAGCCATGACCTCCATAGCTCACAAGTCACAATAAATGTGTTAGTTTCATCTTAGGCCTAAGTGGCCAGTTGGCCAAATCACAGACCTGAGCTGATTCACCATCTCTTTTTCAGTGAGACCTTGGGCTAAAATAGTAGCAATGTTGGAAGGTGGGTGCAGTTGGCAGGTGGATGAAGGAAGCTCACCCAGCATCTGCCTGCACTAAGTATATTTATAGCCAGTGTGACTAGTCCCTTAGAACATTACATAAAAATGTTTAAAACATAAAAAAAATCACCCCATTTTAATTAATAATAATAGGGTGTGAGCCTGGATACAGTTACTCATGCAGTAGTCCTTATTCATGCAAACATTTCCCTTAAACGCAATTGGACTATATGAATAGGTGAAGACTATTCACATGAATAAAGGTTTGCAAGGTTGGGCCTATACTCTCTGCAGAGCCCAGTATGCAGGGCCCTCCCACTCATTTTGTAACTCCTGGGGGGCATCCACACACACCGGCCCTCAGTCCTGAGCTGGAGTTCTGAAATGCAGCTTTTTGCCCCAAGTGTCCTATTTTTAGTCAGACTTTGTGACTTTGGAATCTCTTATGGCAAAAGGTGTTTTTTTGGACTACACTCTTTAGCTGCTCACATTATGCATGCTGTTTTTACTTCTGCTTACAAGTGAACAGACAGATGTATCCTTTGATGTGGTGCATTAAATTTACATTTGATCTTAATGAGTACATATTGTATTGGGATAAATGAACCTGAATGCTTATTCCTATCAGTCTTTTTTAGTGGGCTCAAAATAGCTTGTATATAATTTTGCCAGTAGATGGCACTAAATGTACCGCAGATTAAACAGTGTTTACTCCTTCCAGAGTGATTTGAACTGCACACGCACAACTTGTGCTTCTTGCCATATTGGCACAAGGACACTAGATGGAACTAGTTTCGTTTCTATATACATTAAGTAACAAGTCTCAGTATAACTAACATGGTGTGTGATTTTTTTTGTGATGTGTGCACCTGTCCGTTAGACACTAGACCAACCTTTCGAGTCTTCATGTATTCACTCTAATGCAAGGTTTCGCGTGCTGGTAATACATTTTAACGTTTTTAGAAGGTCTCTCTCTATAAGTCTATATTATATAACTAAACTATTGTTGTATGTAAAGTAAACAAGGTTTTAAAAATGTTTAAGAAGCCTCATATAAAATTAAATTAAAATGCAGATCTTATCAGTTTAGTGCAGTGGTTCTTAACCCTGCGGGTGCGAGACGCCCTTTCTGGGGGTGCGAGACATGCGAGATTTTTTTAGAAGGTAAATCATCGAAAACACAAATTAAGCACAGGCACATAAGTACAACTACTTTGTTTCATCAAACCTAGGTATTTATTAACATTATACATTTTTTAACAATTACTGTAATATGCAAAGTTTTCAAGTTTTCAAGATAATTGTAGTGTAATTTTTGATAAGGGCCGCAGAGCGCTGGGCCCAGGCCAGGAGCAGAGCCCTGGGCTGGCTGCCAGTACCCAAAGCTGGCAGGAGGGCTAAGCAGGGCTGGAGGCCCGGAACCCAGCTGGCAGGGGGCCGGGCGGCTGGAACCCCAGACCAGCAGCAAGATGAGCAGGGCTGACGGCTGGTATCCCAGGCTGGCAGCAGGCTGAGTGGGGCCGATGGTCAGGACCCCAGCTGCCAAGGGGCCGGCGGCTGGAACCCCAGACTGTCCGTGGGCTGAGTTGGGTGGCGGACAGAACCCCAGACCATCAGCGGCTCACGCTGCCAGCCTGGGGTTCTGTCCGCTGGCTCCTGCCAGCTGGGGTCCTGGCCGCCAGCCCCGCTCAGCCTGCTGCCAGCCTGGGGTTCCATTCACTCAGGCCAGCAGTAGGCTGAGAGGGGCCGGCAGCTGAGAGCCCGGCTGGCAAGGGGCCAGCGCCTGGAACTCCAGACTGTCAGCGGGCTGAGCGGGGCCGGTGGACGGAACCCCGGCTGGAAGCAGCGTGCCAATAAAAATCGGCACGGGTGCCGCAGGTTGCCGACCCCTGCACTAGACTGAGTCTACCACCTAACTTTGCATAGGCCACCCCAATGGTTCATATAGATTGTCAGATTGTAACTTTCTTTCGCTACTGACCTCAGCTTGATTTGACCTGTCAAACTATGTGAAAAGCTCCAATTTGCACATCTAGCCCCTGATCCAATCCGCACATCTCCCAGTCTCCCACGGTGAATACTGAAAGATGTGGCAATGGTACAGACTTGGCCACACATTGGAGACTTGAATTTGTTTTCAACTTTCTCTATGCATGTAATGAATGGTGAGTTGGGGAAGTCTGATATATATATAAAAATCATCAGGGTTGATTCAATTTCCCTGTTAGATAAGCTTTCTGTCCTTGGCAGCCCTGCTAGAGAGCTTTTTTTAGCAAGGCTTATGGCTGCTTGCAGCCTTCTATCGTGTCTTAAGTACAAACACTGTAATGCATCCATGGACGCAAATGGCCATGTTTCCCAGCTAAACTTCTACACATGCAGCACCAGTAATCGCAATCCAAAACACGGACTTCTATATCCCCACTATCTGTAGTACTGCTGGGACTTCAGGCCTTTGGGCAGCTACTCGAGGGGGAGGAAATATATGATTAGAGTGGATAATATATCCAGCAAGGACAGTGGGACAAATTCACAAAAGCCACTGTATTATATAGTCTTCTCTCACCCTTGCCCTGTTAAACCAAGCTCATCCTTGAATGTCTGATGCCCAAAAAGGAGAATCAGATGCAATAGGTGTGTGCCAAGCAGCCAAACATTTATAGGCAGCTGGTGCCTGAATGTTGGAGTCGATCTCCTGTGAGCCTCATACACTCCAGGACAACAGTACCTGAGTGGAGGGACTACAGTGTTCTGGTTTGCACTTATGAGCACCAATGCTGTATCCATGAACTGAATGGAATGTCAGACTTAGTCCCTCTTGTGGCTGGCCTATACAGATATAAAATCATATCTAACTAGGGGAGAGACATGGCTCAGGTGCTAGAGACCTGTGTTGTTGGAACAGCTGCTTCTGAGTTTTGTCCCCAGTGTTGCAAATTCATGGCCATGGCAGATTCATTACCGCATTCTTCATGTGATCATCACATACAAAGGAACAAAGACTACCCTGCTTTTATTTTACTCAAAGCCATAAACAATACCAGCCCTGCCACCAGCAGCCCTGCCATTTATATGCAAAGTTCCTTCCCGTTCTCTTTTGATTGTTTTGCAGAGGAAATAAATTTGAGAAAAAAAAATTACAAATAGCAAATTAAAGTAACTTTACAATAGAAATAAAGAGCTTGTGTTTAATTAAGCTGCTGGTGTCTCTAACAGCAAGCTTGATACTTGCCTTTTTCTTTTAATCCCAGGAGCCGTTTCTGCAGCAGAAAGACAGGTCTAAACTGCAGAGAGAAAGGGGCAAAGGCCAAGAGCCCTTAAGAGCACAGACAGGGACCAGAAATGAAGTCAAGCCACGGTACAGTGCAATCAGAGGGCTCCAGTCATAAAGTGACTTGGAATTTAGGTTTTACTTGGAGTATGTTAATGGAGACTGTAGAGGAGAGTATCCTGAGACCCTGGGAGTTACATCCTTTCAGCGGTTTGGGGAGGTTTTGTGCTGAACCCCGGAAGGATAAGGGCACACTGAGTACTTCGGGGATGGGCCATGTGTGTCTGGAAATGGGGAGAGGTAAAGAAAATCTGCTGGGAAAGTGCTCATCCCCTGAAGGAGAGCAGCAGGCATGCTCATCCCCGGCAGGAAGGACTAAGCACCTAGGGAGAGGGAGCACATTGAGACCCTGGGAGAAAATGCATGGAAGCTGTAGCATGGAGTGAGGATGTGGTCTTGCATTGCTCATTAGCACCTCCCTCTGGCCACTGCAGACATGAATGAGTGCCACAAGAGCAAAGCAACTGTAGACTATAAGCAGCTAATAAAGCTTTTCCACTTGACAAGTAATTGTAATTAGCTGATGTAAACATAGAAAACCCAGACCACACTGAAGAAGAGTAAAATGAGCATGCAGTAGTTTGGAGAATGGTCAAATTATTGCCTATCTGGAAATGTGTTTATCACATTAAGTAAATTACAGGGCCTGCGAGGCTCTACCTTTAACAACATGGGCTCTGTTTCTTTAAGGCTGGAAAATGCACGTGTTCCCAGAAGGGAAGACAGGCAGCCTTCTCTTACTTCTTTACAGAAAGAGAAGGCAAAAGAAGCAAAGGTTTTGCAGAAGGAATGGCACAACCAAAAGACGGATTTACAAGCTCAGGTACAGTGACAAAACTCTTAGTGACATTACATGGTAAATGTGCTCCTTGGCTCATGAGACATCTGTAGCAGTGAATTTTGTCATGGTAGCCTTTAGGAAAAATCTGTTGCTAGTTATTTAGAAAATGTAGCAATAAAAAAAAAACGGGAATGAGCATACACTAAATGGCCCCATTGCCCCCAAAAGAGAAAGCTGTAATTCTAGTTACTCATACAGTAAATATTATTTCTTCTGTATTTATTTGTTATGGTGAGAGAGGGAAAGCACACAACATAAGTCTAGGATGTGATGCACGGAACTCCCATTACCGCTAATGGGAGTTTTGCACTAAATTCTTCATCTACCATTTTGTCATTGGACCCTTCAGTGTCACAACTCAAATGCCACTCAATTAACTATATTCTTGAACCTGCTCTTTGAACTGTGCCCTTCATTACTATGCAGCCTGGAGAATGGGCTACCCACACGAGCAGGAGATGATTTGGGAAGATAAGAGATCAAAGCTCTGATGCTTTATTTATTTTTTTAGTAAATTACTTGATGCAGTCTAACCAGACAGTTGGTGGAAAAAGGATGGTAGTGTTTCATTATATTCTTTCTGGGAGGGTATTAGCATCCCTGCAGAGCCCTCAGACCTGCTCCACTTTCCACCAGTCTAACACCTCCATCCTCAAGGTGTTCTGTGGCATCCACCATTCTTCAAGCTGGCCACGATTTTCAGCGCTAGATAGGCCCGTAGGGTCATCGTTGAGAGAAATAAGGGCTCTCTCCCACCAGGAAATGAATGTCCTGTTGTTTTCTTAGAGCATCACACGTTCATAAAATATAGTAAAACTGAACACACTTTCTTCAGATGAGTCTGTTTTGATGCTGCGAAGCAGCCGAGTGCAGTGGTTTGTACCGTACGTACCACAGTGTGGTCCTGACTAGGGCTTGTAGGTGCTATAGTAATACAAATAATAATTGATGAGGCTAACAGCTAACCACAGCCTAGTAATTGTACCATTGTTGAAGGTTGCTCAGCTGAAGCAAACATTAGATCAACAAGCAAATAACTTCAAAGAATCTCTGAAGGAGCAGACGCTACAGTTCAGCAAAGAGAGGGAGAAGCTTTTGCAGGATCTTCAAGACACCATTCAACAAAGCCAGAATGTTAAAGCACAGTTGGAGGCATCACATGAGAGAGCTCTACAAATACTAGAGAAAAGCAAAAATCAGGAACTCAAGGTAGTTTTGTACTGACATTGGTGCTGTTTATTTTTATTTGCTTACTTGGGTCAGACTTAAATCATTTTAGGGTAACTATAAGCTGAGAGATGATTCTCTAAATTCAGGTATTTCCAGTTATCCTAAAGATAGGTCAGTATTATTTCAAATAACAGGCTACCCTGCTGCTCTGATTGCTCATGGCTCTGCTGTTGTGCTTTATTTCTTTATGTCGGTGCTTGAATATAGATCACACTGTGCATGATATGTTTTTATAGGAATTATCTGAGCCTGGCCTCAAAAATAAGAGGAAATTCCTAAGACATATATATGTTAAGCATATTGTTAACAGGACTCTGACTTTCTCAGGTTCATCCATAACTCATTTCTACATAGAATACTTATTTACAATATAATAAACTGATTATTATAATAATGTGTACAAAGAAAGTGTTAAAAAATCAATTATACAAGTGTAAAAACCACTGCTTTTAAATGCTTATGTAGATTTACCTCATTGACAAAATAATAATCAAAGTTCATACTGTGTATTGTCCTAAATGGAGGTTTCCATTCAAGAAAAAGGTAAATTTTAAAATATCCATGTGATTGTGACATTGACTTCATATCCAGATTGCACACCTGCTGTAAATTACCTTTTCTAGTTATAGAGTAAAACAAACACTTTGGGAATGGAGGTTGTTTGTAACTCTGAAATGTTCATAACTCTGAACAAAATGTTATGGTAGTTCTTTCAAAAGTTTACAACTGAACATGAACTTAATACAGCTTTGAAACTCACTATGTAGAAGAAAAATGCTGCTTTTAACCATCTGAATTTAAATGAAACAAGCACAGAAAGTTTCCTAATTTTGTCAAATCTTTTTTTAAAACTTTCCCTTTATATTTTTAGTAGTTTATGTTTAACACGGTACTGTACTTATTTGCTTTTTTTTTTTTTGTCTCTGCTTCTGCCTAATTGTGTATTTCCAGTTCTAAATGAGGTGTGTGGTTGACCAGTCAGTTCCTAACTCTGGTGTTTGTAACTCTGAGGTTCTACTATACACGGTATAGCCATCCCAGGAGGAATTTAACTTAGACCATTTGTTTACAAATTCTGCCTTGGACACTTGGAAAACCACAATGAAGTCAGATCTAATTTAGGGGAGCATTTGGCCCTCAGAATGTCCCAATCACATAGTGCCATATCCTGCAGGCTAGACTCAGTCAAAATTTCACTGACAAGGGCAGGTTTTTTTGGTCCAAGTATGGACCAAGTAAGGACCCCAGGTTTTGGCCAATATATACTAATAACCAATAAAACTGAGGCCTTACTGGAAGCTGAAGAAAAATTACCTTTCTAATGACTAATAGTACAATCTTCAACATTTGTGTTTCACAGTTAATACAAACATTGAAAACCTCTCAAATTCTACTATAAGAAGTCTGGAAAACTTCTTCTGTTCCTTTGTTGCTTGGTTTTATTTTGTCTTGAGTCTTCTGCTAATCTTGTATTGATGAAATAGCAACATTTGGTGATGTTGCAAATTAAATATGCTGTGTGTATGAAGGGTCTGATTCACCCTTGTATTAAAGCTGGAGTAGCAAAGGGGTGAATTAGGCCCTAGATATATTTATCTTACTTGCAGGAGGCAGAAGAACATTTGAAGAAAAAATATGATGACAGCATCAAAATCCAACATCACTCTCACAGATTGGAAGTACAGGCTTTGGAAGAGAAGGCAAAGAAAGAATTACATGGTGAACTTGAACAGAAACAAAAACAACAAGCTGCATGGATAGGTATAACAAGCCACATGTCACACACAACTTCCTACTTTATTATGATTTGAGAAATGCTCTGGTCATTCCATGGATTCCATGCCCTACAAACCGAGCTCTGTCAGTTCCGGCTGTATTTCCCAAAGTTTTAGCCATACATGCTTATTGTTAACTTAGCTCCTAGTTGTCAGTGGCTTGTTTAACAAAGCTGCCTTTGCAGACACAGTAAATCAGTACGTGATAGCTGGAAATTTGTGGGATTTCCTTTGTTTCTTTTACATCAGGATTGATCAGCTGTGGGCCAAGTGTGTCCCACTGAGTTCTGTGATGCTGCCAACGGCAGCCTTCATCTTACTACTGTGATCCGCAAATATCTCAGCCGAACATGCTCAGGTCTAGATGCAGCACTGCGTGCTGTGACCTGTGGTCTCTTTGCACAACACCGTAAAGCTAAAAGGCTTCAATTTGCTCCACTTTCTGCAAATTAGGCACATCCCCCAGGTTCATGGCAAATTGCCAGCATAGCCCTTGCTTGAATAAAGTCTTCAGTCTTGATTGTTTCTAGCCAGTGTGATTTACCTGGTACTGGGTCATAAGTGAAGTGTTTGGGGGGTTTTTACACCTGGCTCAAAAGTGGGGAAAAAGTGAGGCTGAATGATGCAAATGTTATCATTTTTACTTTTAAAAAAGCAATACTCATGGGGTGCACACTATTTTAATTACAATTAAGTTGTTTGTCATGTGAAATCATAAGAAAAATCAATATATTTTATTGTATAATAAAATGGTTTAGACCCACTTAACTATACCTAACTAGTAGCCTAATGCCATTAAAAAATGGACACTCCACTACACTGGACATACGGGTGGAAATTCATCCTTGTGCCAAGCGCTACTGCAGGCCTGCACATCTCTAAGTCCCTATAGGTGGGACAAAGTGGTGCAGAGGTCTTCTGCTGGCCCTTTGTAAAGTGATGAATCTCACCCAGAGGTGAAAGGAGAGTAGCAGAAAAAGTCAAGCCTGTAGGCATGCTAGGAGTTAAGCACAGGCTTTGTTGAACAAGGGCCAAAAAGAGTAACCAAGCCCATGTGAAGTTAAAAAATACTTACTCATTTGCAGAAATATGAAAAAATATGATGTTAGAAAATCAGCTGTTCACTGATGTTGGTAGCTGGCTGTACAGAAAAGAGAAGCTGGGAAGTCAGAAGTGTGTGTAAGAACCTTATGTGAGACTCTAATTTAGTCACTAAGGAGGTGTTAAATTCAAAGAAAAAGGATTCATCTTTTCCATTCCCTAGGAAGTGATCCAGACTATTCAAGCTCACTATTAAAGGGGCTTTCTTGTTGAAAAAAAGAATAATATGAATATTCTTAAAGATATCATCCCCTGCAACCACAGCTGGAAAAATAAGATCAAATGTAAGTTTAAGCTTTAGGCAATTTGAGGTTAAAAGATGAATATTTCATTTACTTTCCAGGTTATACTGCCAGGGTACCCTAAAAACTGATCATGAAACTAATACATTCTGTATAAACACCTCTCATATTTTAGAGAACTGTTCATAGATTTACATGCTGGTTGACTTTGTTTTAGTGTAATGTACACAGAAATATCTCTTAATGTACCTTTCCAATATAAAGAAAAAGAATAGGCAAAATTCTACCCACTGATGCAACACCATTGATTTGTAAGGATTTTGAGTGATTTGAGTTGGCTGTGGTGCAGGCCAGAATTTCTGTAGTGCTCAGCGATATAGCATGTCCCCTCCTGCTCTGATCAGCTCCCCTCCCTCCCCCCAGCCTGGTCCCAGTATGCCTCCTATGCCAGGGACTATGGTTGGTATAGAGCCATTTACATCAGCCCTATACTGCTCCTACTACATGTGGGACTCCTTTACAATCCTCTATGCACCACCAGTATTACATAAAAGGGGATCGGGTAGGTGCATTCATAGATTTTAAGGCCAGAAGAGACCACCGTGATCATCAGTCTGACCTGCTGCATAACATAGGTTATAGAACGTCACCTACTGATTCTGGCATTAAGGTCTTGTTGTGGAAGCACAATAACCTGTGGTTATTATTTAACAGATGATTTATGCCACCAGGCCCAACAGGCTCCTCTTGTACAGAGCATGTGGGGTAACTTCCTGCTCTTTCCAATCTTATTCAGTGGACGGAATGGTGGCACAATTGCGTGTCAAGGCAAAACTTAATGCTTTAACTTCTTCTACTGCAAAAGTAGATGTGCCCTATGTGTGGCCTCTTACCTCCTTCACTTCTTGATAAGTCTTTTGTTATTGTTGCTAGAAACTCTGAAGATGGAGCTGTCGGAGCAATACGCATCCTGCACCGGTCACAAAAAACAAATGGAAGAACTTCAGACGGAGCTGAAGAATGTGAGAGCACTGAAGAAGCAACAGGCAAGCTTCCAATTTTTACTTCATTGACATACAGTGTTACTGATCAGATAGTGAAAACTCTGTTTTAGGTTTTTAAATGACACTATTCCTGTTTAGAAACAGCCGGGGTCGCCTTCCTTTCAGTCACAGTCAAAAGGATTAGCACTGTTTATCAACAGTTTGGTGGGCAGATTTGTATTTCATGCAGAATTTTGACAATATGCTCTGCAACAGAAATAAACATTCAACCAAATGATCACTAATTTCAACACTGATTGTGTATGTCGGTGGCAGTGGGGATCTTGCTGCACTCACATTTGATATTGTAAATCCACAAGCCCTTATCAGGGATTAATTGAATACCAACGCTACCAGTCCATGAAAAGTGCAGCATTTGGACTAGGAGTCTGTGTAGCTTTCTTCTCATATTCAATGGGAAACTTATAAACTGAGTCTGTCCCCATTCCAGTGTTTGGTATTGTTCAGCGTTTCATGTGTTTAAAAGTACTTGCTCCTTGTTCTCCCTTATATACAATGTGCCCCAAATTTTCAAACATTTTGTGCCTAACAATAGGTACCTAAAATAAGTGGCCTGATTTTTAGAGGTGCAGCGCATGCAAGAGTACCATTGATTTTAATGACTTGCAGGTGCTCAGCACCTCTAAAATTTAGGACAGTTACTGATGTTTATTGTTAGGTGTCTAACTACAGATTTAGGAACATAACTTTAAGCATCTAGGTTTGAAAACTTTGACTTGTGTGTCCATGTGTGAGAGTTTAGTGGGGGATGTGTGTGTCTGTACTACATAAGATGAATACATATATATTTTAGTACCCAATCCCTTGATTATATTATAGCTAGTTAATTTCTCATTATATTCAGTTACTTTATAGACTCATTCATGTCATGCAGCTTCCTGGCACCTTTAAAAAGATCCTGACCACAGAAGTTTGTTCATAGAAAGGATTCCTAAAATCTGTTTGAATATTTTCTGTTGTTTTGACTCATATCCTTAAACTTTTATTGATGGTGGTGGTGGTGGTGGTGGTGTTTTATTTCTGGCAGTTTGCTAGGAACAGAGAAAACAGTCCTGAATGACCGGATTTGAAAGTGACATGATAACATCTGAACTATATAAACCATGCTGTACATCATAAACTTTGTGTTTCACTTGTTTTATTCACAACTGAATCTCTCAATCATGATCACCAATTGCAATCCTGTGAGAAATTTAACTGCAGATAAAAATAGCTAATTCTGGCCTTTTTCTTAGGAAGGACATAACCAAAACCAGATTAAATTTCTAAATGAGGAACTGGAGAAACGTCAGAATGAGATTGCTGGGCTCAAGAAAGAGAATTCGCTTCTAAAGGACACAATGGAGCTGCTCAGTCCAAAGATGGACTTACAGAAGCAAGAGTCTACACAGCTTTGGGACAAGGAGAAGAAACACAGGTCTGCCTTATATTACTGCCCTTCACAGGTTCCTCATACAGGGTCAGCATATTGCTAACATCAATATTCTTCCAAATGCTATGAGACATCTGAATTTATCCTTCCTAAAGAGAATTATATTTTAGGCTTGGAGCTTTTCAAAAGTGGTCTTCACTTTTTGCAGTTCCTAACGGTGCAGCCAGCATTCCCCTTCCCTGCTGCATTGAAAATATTGATGTTTACTGCTTCATCCATCTAAATACATGACACAGAAATGTGTTCTTTGTAGCCACCAGGGAACGCTACTTACCTTCATATTATAATGAAGGGAACTAAAGGTTGACCAGTCCAAAACTTCCCCCATGCCCTACACACTCAATTCGTTGTAAATGTCTGACTGAGAACTAGTCTCAGCCTTCCAAAATAAGGGCTTCCCACAGGGTTAAAAAAAAATCTCTGCTCCTCAGCTAGTAACCAGCCAAGTGTTAAGACATCCCAGGGACTGTTTTTGAATGATACTTGAAGTGATCCCTGCATATATGGGGCTCGGTTATGGCTGAGAGATCCATGACTGCACTGGGGAGGGGAAGTGGCAGTAGCTATTGGCATTGTGCCTGTAGAGGCCTGGAGCAGACAATTTGCCTCCTGGGCAGAGGGAGGAGCACACTCACTAGTGAAGATGGCAACACTGCATGACTGGAAAAGGTGTAGTGTGTGTTCCCTAAACATAGCCATAAGGCAGTGTGCAGGGGCAATAGGGCACAGGATGATGGCCCAGAGATGTCCCACTGGGGCACTGGATACTGCTGCAGTGCTTGCAGCCTCACCCCCTTTGCATGCAAGGGGTGTAGGCTATCTCCTGCTCTAGAGCATAAGGGCTTCCGTGTGCTGGTGCAGCGATCGTTTGGCTCATAGTTTGTAAAGTGTTTTGAATGCTTTGGGATCTTTGGAGGAAGGGAACTACCTGAGCATCACTCAGCGTTGCTAGTGTTGTATTGAAAATGAGGAGAGACTGAGGGATCTAGAGTCACATTTTCAAAAAGCTTCTCCACTGGTATAGAATGCTTGTCCATAATTACTCAATTTGTACGACAGATGGACACCAGCCACCGGACAGGCCCTTTACAAATCTGGCTAGGACAATCTAGAGAGAGAACTCAGGGAACATATTGAGAAACTCATTACCTTCAGGAGTGCCTGAGTAACTCTGTTGGCCTTTATCAGTCAGTAACTAATTAATGAATGGGATTGAATCCTCTTCTTGCACCATTTTGGAAGTTACTTGAAGGTGACTTTAAACTAAGTCAAGTATTAAAAAGAACTGGAGACTTTGCAACAAGATCAACAAAAAGAAATGCAAACCACAGTGTCTAATTTCAACAGCGCTTCCAGTTACTTTGGAGGTATTTAGAACCTGTGTTCATGAAGGAAATAATTATTCACAATCTGATAAGATGACAGGGAAAAGGAACAATGACCTGAGGCTAAAAAAGGAGAAATGTAGGATAGACACTAGGGGAAAAGTTTGCGGTGTAAACATTCTCAACAGTGAGAGCACCTGGGTATTAGGATAAGGGAAGTAGATCAAATTACCTCATTACAGTAGCAGAATGCAAGGAGTAAGAGTGGATGACCCAAATGGTCATTGCTGGTCATAATACCAGTTACTTAATTGCAACCCCTTGCTAACTCATAGAATGGAGCAGACAAGCAATTGGTAGCATGGCATGAGGTGCAATGCATGTGCCAGCCATTACAGGTATCCTGGATTTTCTTTTTGCAGATCACACATTGGAGGAGCTGGGAACTGAAGCCCTGTTTGGGAAGGACAGTAATAGTATTTTAAAATTTAAGGTGCCATCTGTGCATGTAAATTTGATACTGTTCCTTTCAGGGCACTGACTCTCCCTTCTTTTTTTCTGCAAGTTGTTTTTCAGTTGGAAGCTCCGACTGATGACTATTGTAGCCTGCAGTCACGTCTCACATAAGTTGGGGGTGGAAGCACAGAACAGGCCCACCACAAAGAGGAGCGAGATTTGTATACACCAGCTTATTATAACTGCTGTTATTGAGAGTTTTAATTGCTAAGCAGCAGAGCAAATTCTACATATGTTATGTTAAGGTGTCATGGGCCACACTTGTAAAAAATGGCCTGATTTTTTTAGCTCACAGTTGTCACCAAGTGAGGTGCTGTGTGTGAGAGGGTCAGATAAACATGTGACAGTCTGGCGTGCTCAATGGGATCATTTACATCGTTAGTGACATTTATAGTATTAGTCCCATAATCTTGATCTCAAACCAAGTGTAAAGTATTTCTCATGCGGTACCATGGTCAAATTAAATGCAGTATCAAAGAGCTTCAGCTTAAATTCCCAGATCCCTCAAACAACTAAACATAAATATTGGTAACAGGGAATTCACATAATATATTATGTCACTTTGAACCTCAGGATTGACTGTTGTCCTTGGTGTTTCTCTGGTGCTTCAAGCCAATTACAGCCAGAATGCCAACAGCATCATGTGGGCCAGGACCCCCTTTGAACACAAATGCAACTTGGCTGAGGCTCAGACCCTGTAGCCCAAAGGATCGTTTGCCTCTTCTCAGAGCAGCTGGCCATCCCCATTCCCTGGAGAATCATACAGTGGGGTCCAGCTTTAAATTCCAGAGGAAGCTCCTGTAGTCTTACCTATAGTTATGGGTTCCTTTAACTAATTACCCAACCCAAGGAGAGGGTTTACACCTACTTTAATCTGTGAGAGTTCAGCCCCAAGATCGACTACAGTAGAGAGGTTTTCAGTAGAAGGGGGACCCCATGGTGCACCACAGAGACTATACAGTGCTCTTTCTGTAATAACTGGTTGGTTAATAAAAGTAAACAGCAACACACAACCTGCAATCTGGTAAAGGAGAGAGAGGCCATACAGAACGCATAGTATTTGCATTACCCACACCATGCCTTGCGAAAAACAAGAAGTGTTAGTCATCATCCTCACCACCAGTGTTTGTGAATCTGGTGTCTCCCCCAAGGTATGCAGGCCAGGATACAACTTTTATAAAGTGTTACGCTAAGGCCCAATGGGGTTCACACGTTTATGAAGGTTTCACCCCTTTTTCCTTATTTGAACTTCCATACTCCACGACTTTTGGGGTGCCCTGTTTTTCATAGACTAATTCATTAGTTCCCTTTATACTCTTACATACTTAACATTTATGTCACCTTATCACCATAGTAACAGGCAATTACCTTAAGGAAGTCTTTTAACATTTCATCCCAGCTGCCAACAATCATCTTGCGATGTCTTCTGATCTGTTATTATCCAAACTCAGCAGTTATTTTCAAAACATCAGCCTATTTCACACAAACACAAGCTCAGCAAGTTGATTTTTATCTTATTTAGCTATATTATAAAGATAATTTAGCATAAATTATCCTAAGGCCTAATTTGGCTAAGCTTAATATCTTACAAGCGTGATGCCTGTAGGCCTTGAGTTATAACATTAATTCATATATTTCACCTCGATATCCTAAATATTTCTGATATCTTTTATCCTTGGCTGAACTCCACAGGAGCCCCATCAGTGGGTGCTGTGCGTAACCCCCTCCCGAGCCTAAAAAAATCAGAGCTCTTAATAGTCTTTACCCATCAGTAACTAAATAATGAATGTTAAAACACTTGAGACTTACATAATTTTTAACATCATTTTGACAGACTACTGGAAGAAGACCTCAAGGTCAAGCACCAGAAAGAACTGGACATCTTGAAACAAGAGCATCGTAAGGAAATCCAGAACATGATAGCTGATTTCAGTAGTGCTCAGGCCCATCTGCAAGCAAAGATTGTCTCCCTAGAAACCGAGTAAGTGATTTCAATAAGACACAGCTGCAGTAAGGATGTTTTGCTATATCAGTGATAAGAATTAATTATTGTTAATTATTATTTTCATTACATATGGGTGGAATATTTTAAGTGTTGGAATAATAGTGTATTGTATAACTATTTCCCAGGCACTCAAACAAGGCACAAATATACTCTAATGAAGCATAGATATGCCTGACTGTGCAAATCTATACAAACATAATATCAGTACCAGTAAATTACACCATGCACTATTGCACTTATGCACGTCATCAGTCTTACTAACTTTAAAATAATTTACATCATGATCCCATAGGCCCTGATCCTGCAAACACTTACACACATGCTTAACTTAACTTCAAGGGAACTACATACATGAGTAAAGTTAAGCATGTGTGTAAGTATTTTAGGATAGGGACCAAAGTGGGAATGACAGAGGATAAACCATGTAGTTGCTGAAGCAGCATGTTCTAGGTTAGATTCAGGGGACTAGGAGTCGGGCGTCCTGGTTTCTGTTCCTGGCTCTGGGTCAAAGTGCTCATACTCTGTGCCTCAGTTTTCCCATTTCACAAATATGGGAAATATCCCTTGGTAAAGTGCTTTGAGATCTTTAGAGGAAGGTGCTCTGTAACTGCAAGGTAGTTATTAGATTATTATTAATTATTCTTATTATCAGTTTTGATTTTTTAATGTTAAAAAGGCCTATCTGAAACAACAGACACTCCTGACATCAGTTAAAAAAACCAAAATAACTATTATTCAAACCCACAACAGCCAATGAAACTCAATCCCCAAAAAAATTCCCACCCGCAGACACAAACTGACTCCATCGCACCACTCCCTCTGCGAAAGCCTGAATAAAGCGAGGCACCTTTCACCATGCCCTGAAGGTCAGCAGCTCTGGGCTGTTTCAGACAATGCAAAGAATTGGTTCCAAAGCTGAGCATCCCTCACGAAGAACCCTCTGCTCCCAGCCCCCTCCCTTTTAAATCAAGTGGCTGCACCAATCACAGGTGTGGTAGCATGGCAGGGATGCCCAGAGGATTCAGGGGGCCTGGGGTCTTCGGCGGCGGGGGTTCTTCCACTCCGGATCTTCGGGGCACTTCACCGAAGACATGGAGCGGAAGTACCCCCGCCGCCGAATTGCCGCTGAAGACCCAGAGTGGAAGAAGTGGTGGTGGGTCTTCAGCGGCGGGTCCTTCACTCCGGGGGTGTTTGGCAGCACTGAAGGACCCGCCGCCAAAGTGCTGCCGAAAACTCTCGTGGGGGCCCCTACAGGGCCCGGGGCCTGGGGCAAATTGCCCCACTTGCCTACCCCCGGGCAGCCCTGTAGCATGGCAGTGGGAGGGGGCAGTCCAAGCCATTGATTGTGTTTTATCTGAGTGCTGAGTCCTGGGGAGGCTGGAGGCTTCCTTTCTCTTGACAATTTCCAGCTAAAACAAAAGAATAAATAAAATATATTCTCTGTAGTGCATTGCTCACCATCACCACTGAATCATTTAAAAATTTAGCTTATGTGAATTGAGGCCCAAATCCTGCCTGGGGAGTGGCTAGCACAGATCTCTGTTCGTTCCTGTGCAGAGTCCTACCGACAACATGAGCTGGATACACCTAGTGTACAGGGTTGACTTCAGCTGAACTTTGCCCAGGAGTGGAGGGGGGCACATTTGTATTTAATGTGTGCTTTCTTCACCACATCCCTCTTTTTTAAAAAATACAGTTTTGTCAGGGGAGCCCTGAATATTTTCCTGGATTTCAGGGATGGGGTTTATGATGGGTCAAAGAGGTCTAAACTCTTAGGCCTTGAATGAAGTTGTTTCCTGATCTGGATGAAAGTGTTCGCATTTTTTATTTGACACAGACTTAAAGAATTAGAAGAGAAACCAAGAAAGCGAGAGTCCAGGCCAGAAGATATGCACCTTATAGGCTGCTTGCAAAATAAATTAAGTGAGAGAGAAGAAATTATCAAACAACTGATGGTGAGCATTTGGTGTGCTGTCACTGAAGTCAATGGCAAAACTTCCATTGACTGCTATGGTACAGGATCAAGTTCTTAATTTACCCAACTGGTATAGCAGCAGAGTATTAATGATAAACCTAGGATGCCAGGCCCATACACTATTCTAAGTACACTCCTGCCCCTTTCCATAGCAGCTTTTCAGCGGAATGAGGCCACTTACTTGACTCAACAAGACTGAGACATTCATTAGAAGTAACATGAGATGGGAAAACATTCCATTTCCTAAATGTAAACCCCCATGCTGTTAACATGAGATAGTGAATCTGCTTAAAAGTATTGCAAAAAGCCTTTCAATCTTTTAATAGGGTCTTTTCAATTGCCAAAGCCCAGTGCTTAGGTCCAGCTCATAATTAACAATTTCAGATTATACTGAAAGGCTCCATCTGCTAGTCATTTCACACAACTCATCAAGTTCTTGCTCTCTTACTGCTCTGGGCCATTCTGAACATTGTGTGCTTACAGACCAAGGACACACATGGTTTTATTTCCCTTCAGGAGGGAAGAAAATTTCAGCATTTGCTTTTACCCAGCACTGAATCGCATCCAAATAGATCCTTTTCTTTCAACACTAATCCTGGATGCTTAACTCCTTCCATGAAGGTAAGACAAACAGTTCAAGTACAATAGCAAATCATGTTGTGTTGTTAGTATTTGAACACTTACAGGTGCTCAGATTCCCTGGGGAGCAACGTACAATAAGTAGATGGATAGAGATTAATTTTTATTCTTCAGCTAGTTCATTCCTAATATTTCAGCCACTATACTGCTGCTTTTCAGTAGAAGTATAATATGCCATAATGTGAGCTAACCTAGAACCAGGTGATGAAGATAATGTGTGTATTCATGCAGATGTGAGACAGTCTGCTTAGAGATAAGAGCCTGATCTTGTGCTGGGATAAGGGCTATTTCTTGCATATCCCTAAGAACTGGCCACTCTACCCCACTTACAGTGAACAAGTAGGTTAGCCACTGAATCGATGGCTACACCACCTGTGCAGAATCTGCTCTCCTCTGCTCAACCTTAACCAACACTTCCCTATAGTACCCGCTCTACTGGCATGCAGGGAAAGGGGGCATGTTGGTGGAGGAGAAAGGGAGGCCCTGTGGCTAAGGACACTAACTCAACATGTTATTCAATCCAAAGGGTCTGTATGGCAGCTACTGTAGCTCTCGAGTAGGAGTGACCGCACACGTGCAGCAGTGTCGCCAATACTGAAGGGTTGCTACCAGTGGCTGTAGTGAAAACAAGTGTATGTCAATGTCAAGTAGTGAATGTACTTCTTGTCAAAGCCACTTAGAACCCCTTCCACGCCCCCCCCCCTCGCCCCCGAACTAGTGTCAACAGATCTGGGGATCTATGTGAAGCTAGCAGGGTTATGGCACTCCAGCAATTTTAAAATCAAGTCACCCAACTGCTTGGGGTGGACACCATTGATCCATGAGCCCCAGCAGCCTGTTCTAACTGAGCCTACAGGAGAGGTTTTAATTGAAACGTTATAGCCAGAATTTTCAAAAGTAGCTATTCGTTTTGGGAGCATCCATTTTTGGGTGCCCAATATGAGACACCCAGATTACCTGCAACAATCACTGAAATCCATGGAATTGGCCCAGGGATGAATTTGGCCTATACTGTTTTGAAATGAGCATATGTAGTGTTTATAGTACCATCCGTGTGTAAGAATGTGTGCATAATATACATTTCTGTTCCCACAATAAAAGCAGAAGAAACTGAACGAGGTGCCAAGCCGTGTTGTCAGTGTTCCGAATTTAGCCTCCTACGCAAAGAACTTTTTGAGCTGTGACTTGAGATCAAAGAGAAATTCCCCTCCAATAACTAAATCGACAAGCTTAGACCAGAGTGCTGGCTGCATCAGGGCCAGCTATCCATCAGCACAGTCGTCAGACAGTAACCAGGCCACAAGGTAAATGTGCACTTTGTAGAAACTTGATTATGAATTAATTAGTATTTAGCATTTTTCAAGCACCAAGACAGTGCTAGTTACCACAAAAAAATAAAAATAAAATAAAATAAAAAAGCTACAGGTCCAAACTTCTGCGGGCACACATACACAGCTCACTGCAGGATCTGGACCATTGTTTCTGCCTGGCAGAGCTTGCAATTGAAATTCAATATGGCACAAGTGATACTGGTGAGGGTTGCACCTGGCCTCTTCCAGCTCACAGGGACATAGCTCCATCCATTCCAGGGTGTTTAGCAGTTCAAATATTTTTGGTTATTTCCAGAAGAATTTGAGCAACAAAGTAGTTGTTCTCTCCCTCCCCCCCCCAAAAAAGATTTCTGAGTAATGGTAGTATTTGTTTCTTTGCACAGGACACAAGGCAACGAAGCTCCCATACCCAAAGATGACCAGAAACAAGACCCTCAGCATCAGGAATGGTTTACTAAATATTTTTCATTCTAAAACCAATTATTTCCAGAGTACTCAGAAAGATGACCTCAGATAATTTCACACGCTCCTGTGAAATGTTTAATCAGGGTACTGACTGGAAAAAAAATTGAGCGGCACACAGCTGACTAGGAATCTAAGTGTTCTTGGCATCCAGATACTATGGGATTAGAGGGTGAGCGCCTTAGAAATATATATTATTATTATTATTATTGTAAAAATGAAGGCAGGTTAAGTGAAAAATTATGAGTATGTCATCATCTCAATAGCACAGGAAGAGTCTTTCATATCAAGATAGGAACATTTCACAGGCAGAATGCTGAATTTGTTCCCCAGTGATTCCTGTCCGGCTCTCTTTTAAGAAAACACCTTAACTTTATTTTGTGCATGTTTTCGTATAAATCATATATGATTTCATATTTATTACATCCCATGCTTTCTTTTCCCTTTTTTTTTTTTGCTGTTTAATATTCAAATAAAATAAATCGACGGGAATTACCTTTACAGGGTGTTTGTTTAATCTGGTAGTTGTTTTAAATTTGTTGTACGGTGTACTGAGAGACAATGTCTGCAAGGTGCTTTAGAATGATTAATATAATTAGAATAGGGAAGTATCACTTTTGCAGTTGTATAGACAGCTCGTTATGTCGTTCTCATTAAACATATTTAAGGATCAGTCTGGAAAATTCAGGATAACATTCAATTATGAATATTAATAAAATATTTGCTTACAGATCAAGTTAATGTTTTACACTTTAATTCATGATGCAGAATTTTGAACCAGACTGTGTACAATTCATAAAGTTTCAAGTTTATGAAAGATGGGTATTCAGTACATTCCATCCATGTGTATCTTCAATATGTCTACCTCTGGTATCTAAGCACCAGGTACATCAATCCACTGGGAGGACCAAATTATCCACATCTTACACTGCTTTTTCAAGTGGGTCATTCTTGATTGCTGTTGCTCATCATTCTGAGGGAAGATTTGCATAAAGAAATGTGCATTTTACAGTAAATTACCGCCCTGAAGCTGGCATAGCTGTGTCTCACCCTGATCTTGGATAGCAAGGAGTTCCACATCTGAGAGCCTACTACAGAAACACCCACCAGCCTCCAGGACTTCTGCTCTGTTAGCCTATTGTTGTTTGGAAACAAGTAGTTTGGTTCTTAAAGGGATTCAAGACAATTTAGTTTACGGACAGAATGTTTGGTAACAAAAGGAGGAAATTACAGAAGGGCTATTTACTCTGTTCTGTGTTTGTACAGCAGCTAACCCGTAGGGTCCGGGTCCATGACTAGGGTTCCTGGGCTAGACTATAACAATACTACTAAGAATCAAGTTAAAAAAACGGTGTGCAGGAAGTATCTGTCTCTAACAGTGATAACGAAAATTATACCATTTTTCATGACAAAATGTTTCATATAAATTCTATTGTCCTATGACTGAAGGACTTAATAGGTGTGGTTCTGATCTAAATAAAGCTACATTGTTTATAATGAACAATTAGATACATTTTGCTTATGGACAATATGCAAGATGTTATTCTCAGCTATCCATTTATTAATTTCCTAAGCAAATGATGGAAACAGAATCATAGAACCATACGGTTAGAAGGGACCGCAAAGGTCAACTAGTCTAACCCCCTGCCAGGATGCAGGATTTGTTGTGTCTAAACCAGGGGTCCCCAACGCAGTGCCCGCAGCGCAAGGGCGCCTGCCGGGGCAGTTGTGTGCGCCTGCAGGACACCGCGCCCCAAAATGCCGCCGCCGAGCGCGGCCACCTGAGAACCGGCTGCCGAAATGCCACCGAGAAGCGTTGCCATTTCTTGGCGGCATTTCGGCGGCGACGCTTCTTTCCGCTGCTGCTTCTCGGCGGCATTTCAGCGGCGGGGTGTTTGGCGCCCGCCACAGTCTGTTGGGAATAGGAATGTGCTATTCCCACAGAAAGGTTGGGGACCACTGGTCTAAACCATCCAAGACAGATGACTATCCAGCCTCTTTTTGAAATCCTCCAATGAAGGAACGTTCACAACCTCCCTAGGCAGTCTGTTCTTTTGTCTTACTGTCCTTACAGTTAGGAAGTTTTTCCTGAGATTTAATCTAAAACTTCTGTGCTGCAATTTGAACCCATTGCCTCCTGTCCTGCCCTCTGTAGGAAGAGAGAACAATGAGAGAACATACAAGGAGGCATAAATTATATGATTTAGGATGACAATACAAAATGCAGTAGCCTGAAACCACAATTATATAATAATGAAAAAAGTGAAGTGTATTAGAAACCAGAGCAATTTACCCTTTCAAGGGATGTATCTTAAGCATGGTCATTAGGAAAGATAAAAGGTAGGCTAGATTAGTGTGAATGGCACTACTTGTTTTATGGGGTTGGATGTGGAATAAAGGGACTTTCATCTGTAGGTTGTAAATTTGAATCAATCCCAGGTTAATGGTGGTGGAAATTTGTTACTTTAGGATGAAGACTGGGTGACTTATGTGAAATGAGTTGATGATCTTAGTCCAGGTCGTAGTGGGAAGTTGTCCATCACACAAAAACCACCACCACTAATGACACTAATTGACAACTGTGTTGGCAGAGAGTTTAAAGGACTGAATAAGCCAGGGACTGAACTCTCCTCTCATGGTTACAGGGGATTCCTCCAAAACAGAAGAACGGCAGATTGCTGGAAAAATTTGTGAGAGAGCTAGTACTTACTCTGCATGTATGGAGGTTTCAGGTGTCCAACATTGTTAAGTGCTCTTTGGTGCTGATTTGGCAAACAAAATACACACCACTCACTAAAAACTAAAATAGAAGTGTAGAATGCAAATCTGCACTAATCATAGAACTGGAAGGGATCTCGAGAGGTCATCGAGTCCAGACCTTTGCACTCAAGGCAGGACTAAGTATATCTAGACGATCCTTGACAGGTGTTTGTCCAATCTGCTCTTAAAAATCCCCAACGATGGAGATTCTACAATGTCCCTAGGCAATTTATTCCAGTTCTTAACCACCCTGACAGGAAGTTTTTCCTAATGTCCAACCTAAACTGCCCTTCCTGCAATTTAAGCCATTGCGTCTTGTCTTAGCCTCAGAGGTTAAGAACAACAATTTTTCTCCCTCCTCCTTGGAGCAACCTTTTATCTACTTGAAAACTGTCATCATGTCCCCTCTCAGTCTTCTCTTCTCCAGACTAAACGAACCCAATTTTTCCAATCTTCCTTCATAGGTCACGTTTTCTAGATCTTTAATCATTTTTGTTGCTCTTCTCTGAACTTTCACCAATTTGTTCACATCACTTCTGAAATGTGCTGCCCAGAACTGGACACAATACTCCAGTTGAGTCCTAATCAGCGTGGAGTAGAGCGGAAGAATTACTTCTCGTATCTTGCTTACAATACTCCTGCTAATATATCCCAGAATGATGCTGGCTTTTTTTGCAACAGGGTTACACTGTTGACTCATATTTAGCTTGTGATCCACTGTGACCCCTAGATAATTGTGAATATTCTACGTTCATGCTATGCTGGGTACCCAGGGCAGTGAGGCCACCTTGCTACCAACTGCCCTTAGTGTGAGCAAGCCTTGTCTCTGCCTGCCATGGGTCAGCTCCCCAACTACACTGGCCACAGGCAACAGAAGCACTCCCCTCCCAAGATATTAGACAGACTTGGGGTGGGTGAGGGGTTAGGTAATCTTTTTTTACTGGACCTAAAGATGACCATTGTGTAAGCTTGAAAGCTTGTCTCTTTCACCAGTTGATCCAATAAAAGATATTACCTCACCCATTTTGTCTCTCTCTGCTCATATATTCATTCCAGCTATCGCAAAGCAGAAATACCCAATTTTGAAAAGCCATAAAATGAAAAAAACAATGTCCATTTCCATACCATGCAAGTTAATTGTTGAACTGGTTACCAGTTAATACTCTAACCCTACAGCAGTCTCCAGTGTGAGTCGTTCACACTCTGAACTCTAGTCACCAATCACCTGGATGCTTTAGTATACTCAAAGCTATGACTTATTAGGATTCTACATCAACTTTTGCTGGAAACAGTCTACTGCTCTGTCTGGAAAGCTTTTTAAAATTTCTACATTTTTCATCTCATAGCATGTACCATCTGGCTTCATTTTTGCACCCTCACATAGTACACTTTATACATAACTTCAAGATTTGCTAAGGTCTGTTAATCAGTGCATTTGAAACTTCTCATCTTCAAAATCCTTCTTTATAATGTCATACATCAGGCCAAGTTGTACTTCAATTAGTTTAATCAAATTAGCAGTATACATATTTTATTCACAATTATTTTCCTTCTGGTACAGCGGTCCCATCTTTACAAGGTTGCCTTTGCAGACAGATAATCCCATAGTGATCTCTATTCTTGATTTAAAGGGTGACCATTGCTTTCCAATTTTATAAGTATTCCCCTTTCTACTTTAGTGTGTAATTTGTGGTGCCAATATCACCAAATATTTTAAATTTCTGGCTATCCAATATTCAGAAGCCATAGCAACTGTCTTTCATAAGACAACATTCTTTTAAAGTTAGTTAAGGTTAATACATAGCTCGTATAGTGCTTCCCTTCAGTAGAGCTCAAAGCGCTTTACAAAGATGGTCAGCATTATCCCCATTTTACTGAGGGGGAAACTGCCGAACTTCAGGATTTTCTAAAGGAAAACACAGACTAGGCCTGTCAACATGGCAAAGTGGGAGAGCTACAGTAGCAAACAAATCTGCCAGAAACACTGAGTGAATTTTAGACTGCTACCACACTTCCTTGTTTCTTCTCGTTGACCTCTTCCCATGGAAAGTCTATCTTCAGTCCCTCCCCCAAATCTCCGTGTAATATCTAGAAGGCTTAGTTTTCCACAAGCAACCCTTTAGAAAATCTACAAACAGTGCAAAAGTTTTTTCTGTCTAGTAAGGGAGACATTTTGTATGGCATCCAAGAGTAGATTGACAACCTGTGACAAAAATGATTGCAGTACCAGACCATGTGGCAAAAGCTTGCTCTCATTTAAAAACCTAAAGCACAGAGGTCTCTCCCACAGCCAGTCTTGGCAGCATATGCTACTGCCCAATCCTGTAAGGCCATATTTTTGGGTTTTAATAAGCCAACTATTTTTTGTACTTACAATACATAGCTACAAGTATTCTGAGTAGAGCAACATATCTGGTAGTTGAGTAGGTGGGCATTGGGGGGAGGGTTTGGGACTGAAGAATCAATATTTTAGGATGTTTCTGCTAAAATTATCAGCAATGAAAGAGCTACTAGTTAATAAATTGGAGTAGTAGTGCATGTATTGAGAGATGCAAGAGCAAAATGAGCTTTTTAAGGTGAAAAAAAAATCTTTTCAAAATCTGAGTCCAATGAACAACTAGAAGCCTTATGAGGAATAGCAGTAAAACCACTCAAAAACCCCACAAAGGACAGACATTATCGACTTCGATTCTTATCATTCAGCCATTTTCAGGTCGATGAAAGCCTTTTTCCACCGAGGGAGTTCCCTTTCTCATTTCCCAGGTGCAGACAAAAATGGACATAGTAGTTAAGTGCGATGTACATGCCTAAACAGATTAGACTGAGTTAATTTAAAAAGCAACCATCATGTAACTCAGTCCTGTACTTGCAGCAATCAAGGGGAGTTTGTTACTGACTGACTTTGTGGCAGCCTTCCCATTCCTTGTGTGAAAATAGGTGACGGTCTCTACAGGAAAATGGGAAACTTCAAGTACTGTCCAAGTCAAGCAGATGGTTTCCTTAAGTCAGTGGTTCGAAGAGAGGCTTTGAGAGAACATTTAGCTCCAGAAGTTGGGAGTAGTTTCTCCTGCTTTGCAGCTTCTCTCCACTTACAGCAGAGTGAAGTTAATTTAAACCTACTTTCTAAAGGGAGTTTGAGGGCTTGGCTACACTTGCGAGTTACAGCGCAATAAAGGAGGCCCAGGCGCACTAGCTCACTACCTGTCCACACTGGCAAGGCACCTAGAGCGCTCTGACTCCGCGGCTACAGAGCTGCTGGTACTCCACCTCAGCGAGTGGAATAACGTTTGCTGCGCCCCCGCTGGAGCGCCACAGCACCCGCGCGAACGAGGTGTTGCATTACTGTGCTCTGATCAGCCTCCAGAAACGTCCCATACGCCCCTTAAGTCAAGTGGCCACTCTTGTCATTGTTTTTGAATCGTTGTAGGAATGCGACTATGCCCTTTGAAAGCTCCGTTTCTGACAGCCGGCTGCTTATCTGCTCCGAGACAAAGCAAGCCATTAGTGTGGAATGCTGTGTGTGAGAGAGAGAGGTGGGGGGCGGGGGGGTCTGCTGCTGTCTGAACAACACACTCCCTGTCACACTCTACCCCACCCCATTTGAAAAGCACGTTGCAGTCACTTGCATGTTGGGATAGCTGCCCATAATGCACTGCTCCCAATGCCACTGCAAGTGCTGCTTGAACAGTGCGCTTGAAGCTGTCAGTGTGGACAGACTGCAGTGCTTTCCCTACTGCTCTCTCCGAAGGTTGGTTTAACTCAAAGCACTCTACATCTGCAAGTGTAGCCATGCCCTTAGTTTACATTCTCTCCTGCATTGTGCTCTCAGAGCACAATGGCAAGCACAGAGCAGACAAGCTGTCTGGTTCCCTCACTTAAAAAGTCTCAGCTAATTAGCCACATAGTACACAATCAGGCAGTACTTCTCCACTTGCTTTCCATGGCAGCTGCAGCAACCTGAAACTGATAACACTCAATTTCTAGCTACTTCAGCTAAATCTGCTTTGATGAGGAAAGCCAACAACATTCTCCCAAGGTGCCAAACCCTTAAACTGAGTGGGTATAGTTTCAGTAGGAAAAGAAGGCACCATACATTTGTAGAAACAGGCCATGGAAAGGGTAGAAAATGCCAGGCATTATGCTTAGATGGAGGATGACTAGGAAATATTAACCACATCTCCATCCCTTTCCAACAGGAAGCTCTCCTACAAGATTTTAAAAGTATCAGATGCCAAACATTTCCCATTAGCACCAACATCCCATCAGCTCTTTCTGGCCATGTCTACACTAGGAAAAGAGATGTACTTTTTAAAACACATTTAAAATACATTCTCCCCACACCTAGCGAAGACAAGTGCCATAGCAGCAGTGCTCAACAGAAAATCCTTGCTTTGATTTATTTGACCAATCAGTCTCAGCAATAAGAAGTCTGCACTATCTCTCCAGAATCTTAGGATGTGACACGATTAGAAACACTCACAGTGAAAACTGTATACAAGGCTACACTTGAGATGAACAAATAAACTCTGCAAGTACTTCTAGATCAATAGTGCCTTAACTGGACTTTAGCTTCATTAGGACTTCTCTGTCAGTTCCCCCAAGTAATAGGAGGGGGGGTTAGCATATTCTATGCAAGTGTATTCTGACTACAAGATAAGACATACATGAGCATTTGTTCAGTTTGAATGTAAAACCAATCCATACTTTGATAAAAAGTTAAAAAACTACAGATTCTTCCCCATTTATTTTATGCTTAGTTGTGTCCCACTGTCGTAGTAAAACACTTTATTTTTATACTACAAATTACATCACATATTATACAAGGTAGAAAGTTCAATATTCCATTTCACTTTAAGTTAAAATACTACTCAAAGATCTAAATTCAAACATCTTTCTTAATCATGTTTGCTTCATGGGTGCAGGAATATTAGCAGAAGCCTGTTCTAGATAAGCTAATGGTCCTTGAGGCATTTCTGCAGGTTTTTTGTGTTGCACATTCATGTCTTCTAGAACCTGCTGCCAGTGACGCAGTTTACCCAAATGCTTCTGAATTAGTGC
Source organism: Chelonia mydas (assembly GCF_015237465.2). Taxonomy (NCBI): domain Eukaryota; kingdom Metazoa; phylum Chordata; order Testudines; family Cheloniidae; genus Chelonia; species Chelonia mydas. The sequence continues at coordinate 110,706,472 of NC_057852.1, forward strand.
TTCTTTCCGCTGTAATTCATTTTTCAATTCTGAAACATCCTGCAGTTGATAGACATCTTGAATTAATAAATGACTTATTTTCCTTGTAAAAAGATTACATCGTAAACTCATTTTAACTATTACAGTTCCTATGAAAGAATGGACAATTCTCAGAGTGAAAACAACTTACTATGAGAAGTGGCTGAACTGGAGATAGAATAATTTGGCTACTCCCTTCCATGATATACATTCTACTTGAGTGTACCAGGTCTCTGTTTCCATACCCCGCATGTAATTCAGAAAGAGGTCTACCCTCTGCACATCCAAATTTGACTAACTGGCCTGCTCCCTCAAAGGGGCATATCTATATCCAGATTTTCTTATGTGCTGTAAAGAGCTACTGAGAATGATCCAGGTGAGCTCTACAAGCTTATAAGGACAGGGCAACAAGCTAATTAAAATCAACCATTGTTTGTTCTGTGCTGCATTGCACCTATTTGTACCTTTAGATTCTAGGATCTTCAGGAAAGAGACCTGCTTGTTTGCACGGCACACTTGTAGTATTAATGTAGCCATATAAATAATAATGGTAGGACAGTTAGGAAAACTAACATAAATGGGAATAAATTTTAAAAATCCAGTATGCTTGCGGATGGAGAAAGAAGAGAAATGTTCCACTGAACAAAAACTACATTTCTTGATCAAATATGCTACTTGTCTCAGATTCTCTGTACTATCATGGAACAAAAGAAATACATCCTTAGTCTTAAAAGAAAGGAACAAATTAAAGTTGTCACAGGTCAGGTAAGTAGAAAAAAGATGGTAATCTCCTACCTCTTTAATAACTAGCTCTGGTTTCTGGACAGACAGATGTAATCTTTTTTGTAGGAAAAAACATTCTGTTTGTCTCGCAACATCCAGAAATTTCTGGATACATTGATCAACACCTAAAATACAGAAATATAACAAGATTTGAAAGATAAAGAAATCAAAGACCAGATTAGTTTAACAACATCCATAGAAGGAAATTAGTTAATGTACATTAGCCTCTTTGTCCAAGTAGCCGAGTGTTCAATATATAAAAACTAATCTACAGCTTTTTCCAAAAGACATTTGAGAAAGTAAATCCAAAAACTTGATTGTAAACCTCTGTATTTTTAGTGGCCTGTATTTTTAAAATCTGAAGTCCCTAAGTAATGGAAAGTAAATTGACTAAATATATCTATAGATATCCCCCCACAGACCTTTACTTCTGCAAGCTCTAAGAGGCATGCCTCTTTTTTAATAGTAACCAAGTTACAATCAATATTCTGTAAGATGTGGAAAAGAATACGGTCACTTCCAGTTTCACTGCAAAAGGTTAATTAAAACTTCTCTAATGACAAAGGGCCTCAAAACCCAAGTATACAAATGAACAGAAAATCACTTCTGTGGGTATTGAATGCAAATACATTAAGTAACATTTCAGTGTATTCCCATATAGCAAAATCACTGCACAAAACCCTACAGTAATGTTTAGATAGATGAACGGTACTCAAAAAGGCATATTTGTTAATGACTCTTATAAAATTTATTTAGTTATCCAGTGCAAGAGTTTTCTTCATTCCAGCATAGTCCAAAAGCAGTGTTCCCTCTAATTTTTCCCACTCGTGTGCGGAATGAATTTTGTTATGTGCACCAATATGGACACACATCACCTCCATATTGGTGCACATAACAAAATTCATGTGGCGGGGGTGGGGTTCAGAGTGTGGGTGGGTGAGGGCTCTTGCTGGGGGTGCAGTCTCTGGGGTGGGGTCAGGGATGAGAGGCTCAGGGCTGGGTCAGAGGGTTGGGCTCTGGGGTGTGAGGGCTCCAATTAGGGGTGAGGGCTCTGGGGTGGGGCTGGGGATGAGGGGTTTGGAGTGCAGGCTGCCTCAGGGCTACAGCGGGGAGAGAGGACTCCCCCCAGCTCTCTCTCCCCGCAGAAGCACCTCTCCCCCAACCGCGGCAGCTCCGGAGCTGGGGGAGAGCATCTCTCCCTGCTGCGGCAGCTCCGGGGCTGGGGCCAAGGGATAGGCACCTCTCCCCCAGCCTCGGCAGGGCTGGGGCTGGGCTTGATTGGGTCCGGGGGGGGTGCCTCTTCCCCAGTTGCGGCTGGTCTGGGGAAGGGGTGCCTCTCCCACGACCAGTCCGGGGATGGAGCCGGTGAGGAGAGATGTCCCTCTCTGCCGTAGCAGGTCCGGGGCTGGGATCTCTCCCGGCTGCAGCCCTGAGCACCTACGCGGCACTTAATAGGCTACTGTGCAGATGCGCAGCTTAGAGAGAACTTAGTCCATAAGCATAACCTGATATCTGAAAAGAGAACAAGGAGCTAGAGTTTTCGAAAGCTCGTAAGTCACTTTCGAAAATGGGACTTCAATTCTTAAATCCCTTTCATTTTCAATAAGACTTCTAAACATTTTACCCAGGCCTTTTTCTACTTTATAAGCTACTATAAACAACAGGGATTCCAGAATTAGATGTTGGCCTCTAATGCTGCCATTGCATGAGCAGAACAGCAATCCACTAGAATATATTACTCCCAGTCACATAGCTTTGAGTGCAAAAGAAAGATTTTTTTAAAAAAGATATTGTCAAGGTAAGCAGAACCCAGGTTCTTCTTTCCTCCCTAACCTTTTTGCTCAGTCACTGTAATTCATGAGGCTTATCTGTTTTACAAACCAAATGCTTCAGTGGAATTCTCTCTCCCATTGCCAGCTAACTATAATAGTCGTGAAAAATTCCACAAGACTGTGGCTATACTAGGGACATTTTTCAAAAATTCTTGTAATTGTTAACACTGGTTCAGCCCCATTGGGATTAGCCACATTTGGATCTCTACCATAAACGACACATAACTTGCTGATATGTTAAGCACGTTGGGCAGATTTTCAGTAGCGCCTAGGTGCCTAACTCTGAGAATTATGTGTTTTTGAAAATCCCACTAGGCACATGACTACCTAAATACTTTTAAAAAGACCGATCTTAATAGGGTGAGATGACATAGTATTTAGAACAGTGGCAGCAAACACTGGGCTCTCTCCACTACTGCTTCCAAATTAGCATAGACCAGTGAAGCTCAAAATATATTAACAGTGGTAAAATTTTTTTTACAGATTCCCTAGTGTAGGTAGACCCTATAAATGCACAGGTTCCTGAGATTATGTGTAGGAAATTAGAAGGTTTGTAGTTTAAAAATTAGCACAGATAACTTACAGTATCTTTTTTAACGAACCCAGTGTGCCAACCCTGTTATAGCCAGAACAAAATACTGGCAGGCTCTTACCAGTTCTAATTTCTTCCTGATCTGTGCCATTCACATAATCCTGACTCACAAGTGAAGCAAAGCAAGCCTGGATGATTGGGAAAATAGAGATACTTGTTTTAAAGGAGAAACCAGGCACCTTATGCACATGTCATGCAAGGACAGCCAGCCAGCCGCCACTCAACAGCCCTTGCAAATGGCAAGAGTGGACCAGGGAGGCAGAAACTCAGCGCACACTGCTTCATACAGGTTCATTCCCCGCAAACTCCTCAGCCCTGTATGCCTCCCCCCGCCCCTGTGCCTCCCCTTTGCCCCCACCCCCCGAACCTCCCCCCGCCTCCGTACCTCCCCCAGCCCCTCTGCCTCCCCTCCCCCCCCCAGCCCCTCTGCCTCCCCTCCCCCCCCCGCCCCCGAACCTCCCCCAGCCCCTCTGCCTCCCCCTCCACCCTCCAAACCACCCCCCACCCCTGTGCCTCCCCTTCCCCCCCCCCGCCCTGAACCTCCCCCCGCCCCCCGTGCCTCCCCCAGTCCCTCTGCCTCCTCTCCCCCCCCCGGCCCCGAACCGCCCGGAGCCTCTGCCTCCCCCTCGCAACCCTGAGCCCCCCAGTCCCTGAGCTCCCCCCCCCAACCTCAAAGGAAGCTTCTAGCTCGTCCACCAGGGTGCTGTTGGGGTTGCGCGGTCCCGCGGCGGCCGGGAGGAGACCAGCCTGGCCGGGGCCGCCGGGAGGGAGCGGAGGGGGAGGCGGCCCCGGCGGCTGGTTTGTAAACATCCCGCTCAGAGCCGCCGCCATGACGCACCGCCCCGAGAGGGAACTGCGCCTGCGCGGCGGAGGGGACGGGCGACGCCGCGGTGCGGACGCCCCGGGCTCCGCGGAGGTGGGCGTGGCCTGCGCGGCAGTGTCGCCCTCGCGCGCCCTGGGAGGCGGCCCTGGGTCTGCAGCGGGCCCGGGGCCCAGCGCCAGGGAGCTGCCCCGACAAGGCCGGTGTCACTGCCCCGGCCGGCGGCAGCTGCCGGCTCAGGCCCCCGTCCTGACAGGAACGAAGAACAAGCCCCGAGGCTGCTGGGGGTTGCAGGCCCACGGAGTCAACCTCTGCCCCTACGGCTGAACGGAGCCCCCGGAGCTGCAGGCAGAGCCGCGCTCGCTGGCCTGTCTCCGCAGAGAGGCCGCAGCTCGCTGGCCTCTGAAGGCCACCCCAGCTTCCTTGTATCATCGGGTTGCCACTTCTCCAGGATTGTCCTGGAGTCGCCAGGAATTAAAGATTAATCTTTAATTAAAGAGGTCATGTGATGAAACCTCCAGGAATCAATCCGACCAAAGCTGGCAACCCTAGTGCATTGTCACCCAATGGGGTACAGGTTTTCCCACGTCTCCTTCACTGACTCCGTCCTGGCAATCGCATACACAACCCCTGGCCGTTAGTTCTCCAAGGATAGACGCTGTAGCTTCTGTCCTCAAATGCCTCTCCTCTTTCTTGTATCTATGATCATAGTGGCCTTTTTCTCCTTGTATCTATGATAATAGTGGCCTTTTTTTAAACCTGGAGAAGTTTAAATTTGGTAAAAGTATGCTTCATCTTTTTTAATCTGGGCTGCCTTTTCACTGTCCATCCAAAAAAATAATTTTTTGCAGCAGATGAAAAATAAATGAGTGCTAATAATTAAGGATCTAATTTGCATATGGAATTAGCAATATGTGCTGAGATACACTGGTGCTTTTGCAAAATTATGCACAGGTAAATGTTAAATTTAGGACAGCTATCTGCATATGGATCAGATAGTGGTTAAAGCAATTAAGTTACAGTTCCAACTCTGCCACTGATTAGGTGTACAAATCTAAAATTATCACTACACTGCTTTGAAATGATCAGACAGAAGGAGCTTTACAAATGCAAAGTATAATAGCAAGACAGAGGAAAAGATTATCCTTTCACATGTATCCTGTTAACAGTTTAATTTTCCTGTCACACTCCTACAATTGTGCTGAGCCTGTATCTATGGCACTCAGATGCCACATCTGCTGTGAATTCTTGGGGCCAATCATAGTTACAGGAAGCAAAACAGGGGTGCTGTCCTCTAAACAATTAGCCAGCCACAATTAAGTCCTGACTGAACTGCAGTTGGGAAATTTACAGGTGTCAGGGAAATACTAATATGAGGGGTCAGAGTTCAGAAATTAGAATTCAGATGGTGTCACCTGATGGTGCAGATTGATCAGTAAAAAACAGTAGTTTTAGTCTCTGTAAACTCCTCTATTTAAATACACTGACACTGCACATTAGAAAAGCTGTCCCTCTTACTGACACACACTCCAAGAAAAAGTTTTTCTTTAAACAATCCCTCCCCTAAAACTGTGATCAGATTGAGAGTACCATTAACTATAGTATTACACAACCAAGGAAGTTACCCAAATCAAAAACAAACAGTCATGTTAATTTCAGCTTTATTGAAGGCACAAGATAAAAATCAATGCAAGCACAATGAAAAAAGCAAAACCACCATTACGGAGACAAATTTTTATGCCAAGCTTTTTGAGAGGAATTATAAACAACTGCAGGAAATTGTTTAATTTCCGTTAATTATGTTCAATAAATTGGCATCTCATATAGACATTGGCAAGATAATCCATCTCCCTGACAACATAGGAAGGTTCCTTACAGCTCATTTTCTGGTTCATTATCTAGTTTAAGATACCTCTAGCAATAGAGTCTCCCAATACCTAATAAAACACTACCACGGATTAGCTGATTAAACAGATGGTAACAGTACCTCTAGCTTCTCCCAGTATGTTGTTCTGACAAAATTTCTGTCAATAAACACTATCCAGACCTATTCTTCCATGTATGGTATATCCAAAACACGGAAGAAGGGCCATGATTCCAGATTAATGGTTTTATAGTGGAGGCTACATTATACTGTTTAGACAAAAGAACTTGCTAAAGCAACTAAAAAGGTAGATTTTGTTTGTGACCATTACACAGATCACTATTACTTATACATCTGAACACAAATCCAGATGTTTACAATGATCTTTTTTCAGTATTAAATGTCTAAAAATAGTTCAAACAGAACTTCTCACCTTCAACAGCATAAAATGGGAAGAGGGAACCTCAACTATGGGATATTCTTACTCAGTAAGAACTGTTTATAAAATGCATTTGTCTTTCATCATTATATCTTTTTAGATTATGGGAAGTATTCCTGGATTGCAGATCGACTTCCACATTTGGCATTTTATCAGTGTACACATGCCATTAACTCGTTTTAAAATAAATTTTAAGATTAATTGAAGTAGACAGGTGGGATGGAAGATTACAGAATTAGTATTTTACTAGACACTTTGCTGGTCTTGGCTCAAGCGTGTAGCAAACTCTACTAATGTTCGCGTGGGTCGTCCTGCCATGCCTTTTCGAAGATAAGGAACCTCATCTTTATTTGACATCACACCAGCAATATCTAAATGAGCCCAGTTAGCTGCAGTCACAAATTCTTTCAGGAAGGCAGCAGCTGTGCACGCACCTCCAGCTCTGTTGAGGGAGGAGGGAGAAGAGAAAGAAAAAAAAAGTGGATTTTTAAAAACTTTAAACAACTCTAAATCAACAATAAAATGCACACTGAATGGTTAGCTACTCTCCAGCAACTGGGGTTCTTCAATATGTTCAGTGTGGATCCACTGAAGGTGTGCATGCACCTCATGATTGGAAGCTTCTGCATAGCCGTGTCTGTCAGAGCTGTAGATGCACCCTGTGCCGTCTAATGCTTCCACACAAGGGCATAAAGGGTGAAGCTGCTGGAACTCTCCCTCAGTTCTCTCAATTAAAAGCTGAGAACTTCAAAAAGTGGGGACTGAGGGCAGGGCAGATCCACAACATCTCAAAAGAACCACAGGGTAAGAAACCATTCTTCCTTCTTCAAGTATGCATCAGTGTGGATCCCACTGTCGGTAAGTGGCAAGCAGTATCACCTCAGGGTGGTGGAAATGAAGAGTCTCAGCTTCAAATAATGACAGAAGCACTGTTCTGCTGAACTTGGCATCAGACCTGGCTGCCATCTTAAGGACATAATGTTTAACACAAGTCAGTGGGTTGCTCAACATCACTCTGTTGTAGATCTCAGATACTAGCATGCTTCTCAACCAAGCTGACAACACTGCCTGTGCCCTGGTGTAGAGTGTGTCTTGGTGTTTGTAGGGAGAAGCTTGCCAGTTATCTGATGGCAGGTGGAAATACATTGCTTTTGTCCAAAATGTCACAAAGGCCCACAAAGAGGTGGAGATGATCTAGAGTATGTTGCTTTTCTCCTTGTGTTGAGTGTGGTTTCAGGAACAAGACTGGTAGATTAACTGATTGATTTAGGTGAAATTCTGAGACCACTTCAGAGATGAATTTGGGGTGCTGTCTCAGCATCACTGTGTCCCTGTGAAAGAAGGTGTAAGGAGGTCTACCTCTGAGAGCTTGGAGCTCATTAGCCCTCTCTTCTGAGGTAACAGCCACCTGAGGGTAAGATGATGTACCAAGCAATCAGACAGCAGCTCAAAAGAATGCTCCATGAACTTCCGGAGAATAATGTTGAGATTCTGTGCAGAAGCTGGCTGACAGGTGGGTGAGTATGCAGGAGGTCTTTGAGAAAACTGATGGAGAGTTGTGGCTGCCCTTTACACATTCAGACAAGGTGCATGCATGGCCCCCCAATATTCAAAAGACTATGATTTTGTGACATGATGCACGTGAACCTCTACATGGGATCCACACTAACACGCACTTGAAGAACACAGTAATACTCAATGTTTGGTAGAATTACAGAGCCATGCGCCTGTTTAAACATAATATTACCCCTCCCCCAGACATGTAAAGTGATAGTACTGATGTTCTGTTCCCCAGCTTCCAGATATGCTGGTTACATCATTTTAAGATGGTAGAGCTTCTTTTCTTTGGTGAAGCTGGCCCACTCTCAGCCCTCTTTGCAGAGAAACATGCCCCTAGGGCAAACTCTCCATGCTTCATGGTGTGCAAGGACTGGACTATTAAATACTCTTGGGCAGGACACAGAGTGGGGGTGGGGAGGTTCATTGTGTGCTCGCCCCCTGAACAAGAGTTGTTGTCACCATCTGGTCCTAAATTGACACATAAAGATTTGGCTCTAAATTTTACCAATTTTTAAAAGTAAAAATACTGAAATCCCAACTCCTGTTTTAAAATCTAACTGTACTAGTGACTGTTAGTGCAAGTTCAAAGTATTCCAATAACTATGGAAATGCTGGCTATTTCTAAAGCAACAACGTGATGATAAACAGGTGTATCAGTCAAGAAAGGTTGCTGCATTTCAGTTAAGCAATGTACCTGCTATATTTTCCAACGTTACTGAGGTCTGCAAGTGGACAATCGGTAACTTGTTTTGTGTAATGTTCAAAGAGAGGCATTCTCCAAACACGGTCCCCTGTCAAAATACTGGCCTGCAAAAGAAACAACTGTTATACTTGGGGCAAAATTGATGTGGTATTTTTTGTTTAGATTGACTCTGCAAGTACTGTAATGTATACTGCAATCGCAGCTTTGGGTGGACTGGGTAGTTATCAAACCACTTTGAAATTAGTAACACAAGATAACTTCAGGCATCTGAAAAAAATATGCTAAAACAATAAAAGATGAAACTCAATTTTAGATGCTTTAAATTTTGCCCTCCATGATTATGACGAAAAAGAGCCAATTTTCTGCAAGACATTTTTCTGCTGGTAATGCAGATTTTTCATAAATCACTTCCTCTGGAGAATTCCCTCAGGAATTTCAGTTTGACCATATATTAGGCACTTAAGAATTTAATGAATGACACATAATCAAGACCAATTCACCTTTTAACACAAGTTACTGGCAACCAGTAGATCTAGAGCTTATAATTAAGCAATAAACCATAGGAGGGTGTGTATCCTTGAGACACAGGTGCATGCCACTAGTGCACTGTAAGCTACCCAAGAAGTGTATCAATGGGCCTGCAATTCATACACACATACAACTTATGCTTCTCAATTAAATGCAATATTAACACCCCCCCCCACAAAAAACCCACTATATTTTAAAATTTAATACAATATCTATCATCTGACTTATATAAGAGACCTTCAGGAACATATATACCTAACATTTAAAGAAAAAAAAAGTCCACTGTATGGCCTACCTCATAAAGGTGAGTCCAAAGCCAAGATGAATTGGTAAAAACTCCAGTCGCAGCAGATCCTAATGCTACATCCATGGCACCTATAAAATACCACCCTGTAAATTATACCTCTTGCTCTTGGAGATGGAGCAGAACATTTCTTTTGCATTCTACCTTCCAACTGTATTTTTTAAGATGATTTCCTGTCCTCCTTATCCCCAATTCCTACCTTGGACACTTGGAGTCCTGGTACTCTTGCATTTATTTGGAAAAGTATTATTGAAAACCTGCTCCTTTGTTAATTAGTAATAGGCCCAATTGTGCCCTCTGGTCTTCCCAGATGGAGACAGATGTCATCCCTCTCACATGGAAGGGAAGGGGCAGACATCTCCCGGGGGAAGGCTGTCTGGATGGAAGGGAGCAGGCTGACACACACTGTGTCCCCTGTACCATGATCATCAGGCAAGAATGGAAGCGCAATCCAGGTCTTTTTGGCAACACGAATTTCCCTTTCAGGAGGCTAAACCCTAATAGTACAGATAGAATGCAAGTGAAAAAAGGCAAGCTCCCAAAATACCACGGTAGATGGCCCTAATCTCCTACAGATCCCTAGGCACAAGAAGTCATCTAACACCCATTCCATAGTTCACACAACAATCTGAGAGGAAATTTGCATACTTCCTTCCCTTTATAACTGGCCTGCCATGGATTTCACCACAGAAAGGGGCGGTCTGGCCAATACCCTTAATATGGACTTTTTATCCAGCCAGTTATAGAAGTTCCTTGTCCTTCAGCTCTGTAGTTACCATTTTGGGCACATTAAAGGCACACTGTCAGGTAACCGAAGGCCAAAATAATATTTTCTTATAGAAAACCTACAATAGAAATATTTTTATAAATTTGTAATGGCGTGGCACTCACCTCTCATGAGCACCCCGTTCTGGTAGGGTGTGTCTGCAATCTTTAAATAGTCCTGGCCCTAGTATCAGGCCGTACCCCCAGGGCTTCCTCCATGGAGGCAATGGTTTCACCTTCTTGGTCTACTTTGGCCCCAGCTCTTCAGCTGGGCCACTAAGTAGTTCAGTTCCCCTTCTGGGGGTTTCTCACTGTCTGATTGTAAGCCAGTTCCCCAGTGGCCTATGGGGGTAGAGAGGGACCCAGGCCTGCCCACTAATCTGGATCCCAGGCCAGGGATCCTAAGAACAACAGCCATGTGTTGCAGTGTCCCTTTAACTATACTGCTTTCAGTTACATGGACCATTTCCCCTAGGTCCCAGCCTTTGTCAAAGCTTCACCCTTACCTCAGGGCTCATCCAAGTTCAGGCCCAGCAATCAGCCAGGAGCTCTCTTCAGTCCCCTAGTCGCTGCCAGCACTGAGCTGTCCGTGGTGCTGCAGTTCCCTTTGGCCAGCCAGGAGCACCAGCTGCACTCCTACAGCTCCTGCAAGGAGCTGACTATCTCTGGCTCTGCAGCTTCTTTTATATGGTTCTCTGGACCCTGACTGACTGCTCCCTGCAGTCTCTCTGATTAGTTGATTACCCTGCAGTAACTCTAGGCTGCTTGGAGGACTTCTCTACTGCTCCTTTCCTGGGATCAGTGTGGCAGGACCCTGAGGCCTCCAGTGGGGGGTGGGGGTCTTGGCCTAGTCCACCCCATCACAGAATTCTTACAAGTATTCAGTGAAACAGGTTTACTTGTTTGGTGTTTGAAATTCCCTTGCAGTGTTTGTAATCTAAACTTTTCAGCTTAAAAACCCACGAAAACTGAAGCTTGCATCACTGTCTAAAACAGAGTGAATAGAAGTCAACATGTCGATTCAGTTAAAGCAGAAAAACCCTATCAAGATATTGACTCACGTATAAGGTAAAGGGCTTACACATTAGTATAACTCGTGCCACAGAGCTGCTTCTTGATGCTGACCCTTCTTGGGACACTCAGGGTATGTCTACACTGCAGACAGACACCCATGACTGCCCTGTGCCAGCTCACTCAGGCTCATGGAGCTCAGACTGCACAGCTATTTAACAGTGGTGTAGACATTTGGGCCAGGGCTCTAGGATCCTGCGAGATGGAAAGATCTCAGAGCTATCTCAGGCTGCAGCCCAAACCCAAATGTCTACACCGCAATTAAACAGCCCCACAGCCCAAGCCCTGTGAGCTTGAGCAAGCTGGCACAGGGCAGTCACGGGTTTCTAACTGCAGTGTAGACATACCCTGAGTGCCCAGGTAATAATGAGGCGGCCTATTTTAACAACAGAGCATACCAAAACTGAAAGCTCTGCAGGAAACCTGCACAGACCAAAAGCATGTAGCGCTTTGGCTCCTCTTCATCCCCCTGACACCTAGATACCCCAGACAGAATCATTACTATCATGGTGGTGGCCATTACCTTCTCCTCCTCTGGGCTGTCAAGTACCTCAAGGGGAAGTTACTTTGTATAAGCCAGTAATCCTTGAATCAGCTGCCTCTGTGGCTGCAGAAGCTGGCATATACATGAGTATATATCGGGGAGGGCAAACTTTTTGGCTCGAGGGCCACTCCTGGGTGGGGAAATTGTATGCAGGGCCATGAATGTAGAGGTTGGGGTGTGAGGAGGAGTGCGGTGCAGGAAGGGGCTCAGGGCAAGGGGTTGGGGTGCAGGAGTGGTGCGGGGTGCAGGAGAGGGCTCAGGGCAGGGGTGCAGGAGTGGAGCGGGGTGTGGCAGGGTGCTCAGGGCAGAGGGTTGGGGTGCAGGAACGGAGTGCGGGAGGGGGCTCAGGGCATGGGGGGGCTTAAGGCAGGGTGTTAGGAGGCTCAGGGCAGGAGGTTGGGGTGCGGGGTGCAGGAGGGGTGCTGCTTACCTCCAGCGGCTCCGGGGTGGCAGCGGCGCGCAGCGGGGCTAAGGCAGGCTCCCTGCCTGCCCTGGCCCCACGCCACTCCTGGAAGTGGCCAGCATGTCCAGCAGTGGCTCCTGGGGGTGGGGCGGGACAGGTAGCTCCGCCGCGCGCTGCCGTCAACTGTGGGTACCACCCTCAAAGTTCCCATTGGCCACGGTTCCTGGCCAATGGGAGCTGCAGGGGCCTGGTGCCTGCAGGCCAGGGCAGCACACAGAGCCCTCTGCCCCTCGTCCTCCCAGGGGCCGCAGGGACGTGATGCTGGCCGCTTCTGGGAGTGGCGTGGGCCCAGGACAGGTAGGGAGCCTGCCTTAGCCCTGCTGCGCCACGGGGCTGGAAATCCCACGGGCCGGACTGAAAGCCCTGACAGACCGAATCCAGCCCATGGGCTGTAGTTTGCCCTCCCCTGATATATATTAGCACAAGTGATTAAACAAATGTAATTTAAGGCATTATTAGACATATGCATAAATAATTCTTTGGTTTCACAGATGCATTTTAACCCAATTAAATACTGTTTGTAAACTACAGATTTCCTTTTTTTATGACAACTGCTTTACTGTGATGTATGTGAACAGAAAAGTTAAAAATATTAAAAATAAAAGGTAAAAATAAAACTACAACATAATTCATGCATAAACAAGGAGGAAAAAATACACAAAGTTCTCATTTGTTAATGAAACTCCTAAGAAATGTGTTTAAGGAGTTAGTTTCTCATAATGAAAAAATGTTTTGCAACATGAAGCAGGAAAAGAAAGTTAGTTACCTGTTAATGTCGCAGCATTCACAATGGCCCTTGCATTAAAATTGTGGGCATAACAGAGAGCATCAGCTAATAGCAACCTTCCCTCTGCATCTGTGTTATCAACCTGTAGATACAAGAGAGGGGGGGAAAAAGTCATCTACTCACAAGTTCCCCTTTACTTGATTTGCTTCTTAAAAATTCTTTTTAAAGAGACCATCTGGGTTTCTGGCTATCAGGCTGAAAGTGATCCCTGTATTACAGCTTCTGTAATAACTGCAAGAAGTTGAAATTTACTTTCTAATATAAATACAAAACAAAACCAAAAAATATTTTGATGATCAATTATTTTTCAAAGTGATCTTAGGTAAGTGAACTAGAACAGGACACTAAAATCAACCCAAAATGGAGTTGTCAAGCATTCAGAAAAAGCTTATTTTTAATGTAAATCAGGGAACCTCACAGCATTGCCGCCAGGCCTCCCAGGCCAGGGCTCTTAGGTGTCAGCAGCATAGAGCAGGGCAGGAGGGTACAGCAGAAGATTGGTTGCTGTCCCCTGCAAAGCCCATGGAAATCCAATGGCTATTATCTAGCACAGGGTGGGCAAACTACGGCCCATAGGCCGGATCCGGCCCACCAGCTGTTTTAAGCCGACCCTCGAGCTCCCGCTGGGGAGCAGGGTCTTGACCTTGTTCTGTTCTGGCCCTCCAGCCGGGAAGCAGGGTTGGGAACCGCTCCACGCAGCTCCTGGAAGCAGCGTCATGGCCCCGCTCCGGCTCCTATGTATAGGGGCAGCCAAGGGGCTCCACTCTGCACACTGCCCCTGCCCCAAGCGCCGCCTCCACAGCTCCCATTGGCTGGGAACTGCAACCAACGGGAGCTGCAGAGGCGGCGCCTGCGGACAGGGCAGCGCGCAGAGCCTCCTGGCAGCGGCTCCATGTAGGAGCTGGAGTGGGGAAATGGCCGCTGCTTCCGGGAGCCACTTGAGGGAAGTGCCACCTGGAGCCTGCACTCCTGAGCCTCTCCCTGCACCCCAAACCCCTGCCCCAGCCCTGATCCCCCTCCAAACCCCTCAGTCCCATCCTGGAGCACCCTCCTGCACCCCAAACCCCTCATCCCCAGCCCCACCCCAGAGCCTGTACCCCCAGCCAGAGCCCTCACCCCCGCCCCCCACTTGCCCGCCCCAGTCCACAACCCCCTCCTGCATCCTGAACCCCTCATATCTGGCCCCACCCTGGAGCCTGCCCCCCTACCAGAGCCCTCACCCCCTCCCACACCCCAACCCCGATTTTGTGAGCATTCATGGCCCACCATACAATTTCTATTCCCAGATGTGGCCCTCGGGCTAAAAAGTTTGCCCACCCTGATCTAGCAGCTGCAGGGGAACCTAGTCAGTGGAAACACAGATCCTACTGGAACTATATTGCCAGGAGGGAAAGGAAACTGTAGGGTAGCACAGAGGCAGGAGGCATCCCTGTAAATGGCTCTGACATCTGTAGATTCAGAGATCCGTTTCCTTTGGTTCTTGAGGGCTCCTCCCTCCAAAAATCCCTGCCCCCTGCAGCCCCTCCTGTTTGAGGGGTTGCATTAGAGTGAACTCTGCCTGGTAACCCTTGTGGTGCTTTCCTGAGCCTCTGGTTCTTTCCAATGGGTTTCTTTTTGGCAAGGGGTTATGAGGCCCCTCAGAAGCACAATGGTTTAGAACCCGATAGTCATGCATATAGCTTGGTGAAGCCTCAAGGAAAGGAAAGGTTCCCAATGTCAAACTCATGAATGGGGGTAACAGAATTACACAGAAATTCTGGAAGGAGAAATATTGATTTGTCCATTAATTCCTACAGGGAAACAACAGTCTATAGTATTAGGGCATGTGTTAAGATTTAACCAAATGGGGAATGGTTATGTATTTCAGATTAAAACACAAAATATGTACTTTAGGCCCTGATTCTGCAAGCTGCTTTGCACAGCCCTGGTGTTATGGGATGCTCACCCCACCCAAGGCCTGGAGGGGTTAAGGTGGCTTGGCAGGCCAATTAACTGCCCAGACTACACCTGAAGAAGGAGACAGGGAATAGGCCAGTAACTGGAAATGGGCTCAGCTAGACAGGAACAGGAAGTAGTCTACAGTCACTCCCTGGGAGGAAGAAGCTTGGGCTGGCAAACCCAGAGAGAGGGAGAAGCCAGAAAAATAGGAGAAGCCAGAAAAACAGCAGCAAGGGATAGGACCGTACAGATGTTGGCTACTTGTTATAGGGTCCCTGGGCTGGAACCCAGTGTAGAGGGTGGGCCTGGTTTTCCCTACCAGCCACTGGGAAGTGACACAGGGTGTTGGAGATGCCAGCCTGACAGCTGGTCTGGAAGGCCTTTGAATTCCCCAGAAGGGAAGGACCTTAGTGACCTGGCCAGAGAGTCAAGCCATGAACAGGAAGCAGCAGTTCTGGGAGTGAGAAGAGCCGCAGGGTGAAAGAGCCGATGGGTAGAGACACCGCCAAAGGAGGGCCGTGCCTGACAAGAGCTACCCCCAGAGCCACCAGGCAGAGTCATCATGTGCGGTGAGTGGCCCTCGCGACACCCGGGTTCTGCATATGTGGAGCGGTTTGTAGGGTCAACGCCTTGGTTATGTCAGCAGAAGAGTAATAGCTCTCGTGTTTTACAAAAGAGGTGCCTGGAAGAGGGCCTTGAAAATGTACCAAAAGCAACTACCATTTTGCACACCATGTTTGAAGCCTATCTTTAACTCTGACTTTATAAGCACTATAACAGCCTCCTGTATGGGTACAGCAAATTCTGGAAAATGTAAGTGACTGGGTTTTTTGGCTTTCCCTAGTCATTTATAATATTTTTGCAAATACAAACCCCCAACCCCCCCCCACCAACATTGAAAGAATGCTCTGTTAGCAATTTTAGTTACATGTATTTCTCATACTGTGTAAATTCACTAGTTTTTAACAATAGTCTTTGTGCGCTTATTATAACAGAAGTTGAAACGGTAAAACTTGATTGATTAGTAGGTTTGCAATGAATGTGTCTAAAACCAAATTTAAACACACACATACCTGGATTGTTTTTCCATTCTTGGCCCTAACAACATCTCCAGGCTTGCTTGCCCTACTGCTGGGCATGTTTTCACAGAGAGGTGCCAAACCTGAGAGGAAAAAGAAAGAAATACTACAGTGTACCATGGGTTTCTAAATTCAGCAGTTACAGAAAAGCTATTTAAAAGACAAGTCTTTACACTTAAAACCACTTGTAACAGAAGGATAGCATTCTTGTCTGGAATTTACATACAATTTCTAGATTGGCACCTGAAATTTCCTGAAGAATGACATGTTCCAAATTTCCCCATTAGTGACATTTCTGCATTACACAATTAAGTCTGTACATTTATCTTTAACATGCTGCATTCATAGAAGCATAGACTATCGGGGTTGGAAGGGACCTCAGGAGGTCATCTAGTCCAACCCCCTGCTCAAAGAAGGACCAAGCCTCAATTTTTGCCCCAGATCCCTAAATGGCCCCCTCAAGGATTTAACTCACAACCCTGGGTTTAGCAGACCAGTGCTCAAACCACTGAGCTATCCCTCCACTCACCTATGCTATTTTTACACCATGTGTTATACCTGATTTACATCAAGCGAGGTCAGAATCAGGCACATTGTCTCGAAAAAGAGTTGCGAGCTTCTCATCTCAACGGTCAGGCTCCCGGTCAATAAGTTACTCCTTACAACATGTGGACCTATATGCATATTTCATATGCTTATAAAGGGCTGTTTATTTCTGGAATTCTAAAGCTCTCTGGGGAATTTCAAGAGCTTCTCATTCCAAACAAACATTTTACAATGTCAAAAGAAAGAGATCCAGGGGAACCACTATACAGGACTGACATAAGGGCAGCTGGGGAAGATGGTAAAGAGCCCAAGTCAGCGCTCTGGTGCCAACTGTGGCTATAGTGATAAGGAACATGGTAGTCCACCAGTCATACACAAGGAGAAGCCCATGATCATGTGTTCTGGACAGAGCACACTAAAGAGGACAATGCTGGGCTGATGAAGTAGTTTTCAGAACTAACAAACATCTTTAATGCCCATAAAATTGGGGTTTCTCAAACTTGTTAGTTGTATCAGCCTCCTCCTGGACATCCACTTTTGCTATTGTGTGAATCAACTCATTTATTCACAGCTGCACAACATCCTGTGGCAACTACAACCAGTGCTTATATGGAAAAATATTAAAAAGTGAGTTAGCTAATCACATCTCCATCCTTAAGAGTGGCTCCTATTTCCTTTCTTCCTGTTCTGCACCAATGGCTAAAATAGAAATTAGAATAGCTTTGCCCTAATATAACATTTTAAAGCATATTTTCTGATATTTTCCCCTCTCCCCTGCAACTTACCAATTATATTAAGAGGTAGATTTAGTGTTGCTGCTGTCACAATAGCTGAACACACCGTTGCTGCTCCTCCCATATCTGCTCTCATTGCATCCATACCTGAAGAAGGCTTAAGTGAAATGCCACCACTGGGGATGCACAGATCAAGAATAGACATTAATAGAAAATCTCATTCAGCACATAGAAGCCTCACACCACATGCTTTAAAATAACTATTTTGTCCATCTGTATGTTTATGACAATAATATCAATAGTTCGTTATTTTTTAATTTTCTAGTATTCTAAAAAGCAATATATCTTGTTTTAGTAAAAGCTATCGCCTCATCAATTTAATCTGACACAATAAAACATCTCCCGGATAATCTGCAACATACTAAAAATGTAACCAGGCAAAACACACAATTACATTTAGGAAAACAAAGATAAATCAAAAGGATTTAACAGAGGGAAAGTGGTATCCCTAGTAAATCAGTTTAACTAAAGGGCAGTAGATGAATAAATTAGTCAGTAGTTAGGTCTTCCAGGTGAGAGAGTGGAGAGGAAATTTTGTAGGAAGAAAAAAAAAAAAAACCAACCTATTTTCACTCTGCCAAAACATGCTACAGAAACAAAGCAGATGCTTCGATGACTGTAGACTAAAAAGCTTATACCTCATTTACAACTGTAACAAGGCCAAAAAAAACAAAATAAAAAACAAAAACAAACCCAAAAGTCTGCTCTACATCTGCTGTTGGCCCACTGAGGCTTCATCTCCCCTTTAGAAGCAACAAGAAGCAACCGTAGAACCTCAGAGCTACGAATGCCTTGGGAATGGAGGTTGTTTGGAACTCTGAACAAAACGTTACGATTGTTCTTCCAAAAGTTTACGATTGAACATTGACTTAAAACAGCTTTGAAACTTTACCATGGAGAAGAAAAAATGCCGCTTTTAAACATCTTAATTTAATGGAACAAGCACAGAAACAGTTTCCTTACCTTGTCTTTATTTTTTTTCTTTTTCCCTTCAACTTTCCCTTTATTTTTAGGTAGTTTACATTTAACACAGTACTGTACTGTATTTGATTTATTTTTTTTTGGTCTCTGCTGCTGCCTGATTGCGTACTTCTGGTTCCAAATCAGGTGTGTGGCTGACCAGTCAGTTCATAACTCTGCTGCTCTGAGTTTGTAATGCCAATTCTGCTTTATGCAGACGCTCAACCCTGCTGTGTTCCCAGGGAGAGTGGTAGTCTACCACATATGGCAAGTTCATGGGAATGATACAAAAGATACACTGAGCATGATAAAAGCATCTCCTTGTATATCATAATATTAGAGGGTCACTGGCAAGAATTCATCTGTGCCTGGCTGAGATCAGCAGCTCAGAGAATAAATGTTAACTAATTTCTGACATTGTAATCTCTATCTCCCTGGCAGAGTTCCAAAAACGAGTCCATCTGAGCTAAAGAACCCTACCTTCCCTCCTGCCCACCACCAGGGTCACTGACGAGAAAGGGAAGGGTAAAAAGCAGGGAGCCCCTTCACTTGGATCAGGAGACCCCTTTGTCTCTCCAGAACGATGGGGGTTGGCTGAGGCCCTCACACTAGCAGTTAGGATGGGAGAGTACCAACTCACCCACTTACTCTGATGTATAGTAAAACATATATAAAAACAAAATTACTATTGATATCGGGTCTCATCAGTTTCTCTCCACTTGCCCAGCCCCATGCATGGGGGTTGCAGTAGCTTCCTTGGCCTCCATGGGGAGATAGATGGTTAAAAGATGGGCACTACGCTGCACAGGAGGTGCAGAGCTCATGTAAGCAAGCACTCCTTTTCCCTCCTGAACAGCTGCACACACACCAGGCCATAGGAATGTTTGGTTTTCATTTTGCTTTTGCACTGGAGGCTAAATTTTCCTCTGGAGCGGTTGGCCAACAGCACAGCAAGTGTATCTGACCTTCTGAAGTAACATTTGGATTTTCTGATTGGAATACGCTTCTCAAAGTTACTTTAAAGGTGAGATGCACATCTTTTTGTAAACAAATTTTTAAAAACTTCTCCTTAAAATTTCAGACCAAGACAACAACATTGGCAAATGCAAAGCCTTGAAATTACTATTAAATACATTTTAGAACAAGAGCATTTAAAATCCATTCCTTTCTCATTCTCCTGACAAACCATAAGTTGAGGATGTTTCATTTCCCTTGAAACAGTTGATAAAGCCAAGCACTCATAGTAGTGGCCAACTCGTACAACTGAAACACAGGATCCCTATCTCTGAGCTTGGCAGAGAAGTGAAAAAGGGACAGGTTTTCAAACATCCTGTTTAAAATGCATTTATGTGCAATATTTAGGTCTCCATATATTCTGCTATGGGTTTGAAATCTTCAGCGAATTATTAAAGTTTTGCACAACCTGTAAAATTTTATGCTGTTGTGTTTTTAATATAATTTTACATACCAATTACTAATTCTCATTTCATGAATTTCCCCTGAAATGCTATTTGTAAGCATCACTAAACAGAAGCGGGCATAATGGATTATTTCCTCCATGAATAAAATAAAAAATTGCCAAACTCTTCTTGGTATTTTCCCAAATTTTGTTAAAGTAAGATGTTCTGATTGGAGAATGTTTTCTTCTAGTCATTTGCAACAGAATATCGAATTGTAAATAGTAAGCGGGGTTGTTAATGGTTCAGGTTTCAAATATGGTTGATTTTTCAATGGAAATACCAAGAGGTCTATTACTAAATTTTATTGGATAATCTCTTTAATTTGTTGGCATACTTTCTCCTAATTTCTCCCTCCCCTCTGCAATTTTAGGGCCTATTTTACAAACAATAGATTGGTAAAGTGTTAGCTAATCTGCCTGTTTTGGGAGAAAAAGAGTGAGTGGCACAACGACAAATATTTTTGTAGTACCCCCTTTTTTATAGGCACCTCAATTCCTCCACAACTGGATTATAGTTTTTGTTTCAGTCATAAAAATATTAGCAAACATACCTATCAAAGGTAACTCCTTTCCCAACAAGCACTAACGGAGAGTCGCTTGCATTAGCACTGCCTGAATAGTGAATCTCCAAGAAGACTGGAGGCTCATCTGAACCCTTAGCTACACTCAAGAATGCTCCCATCTGTTGTTCTTCTATCCATGCTTTTGACCTATAATAAAAAAAGATTTTAATTAGAGCCATTACAAAAGACTAGAAAAAATATATACAAAGGATCATAATTCTTAAGAGTTTTAAACACATCTGTAAGCAATTTTACTTACCTAACTGACAGATTGCCAAGTAAAATCACTGTTTTTTTATCCACTATTACTTCTTTGTTAAATAGAAAAACACTTTCTCAAAGTTATTTTGTTTTCCTTTTTAAACTATTGTTTCCTAGTTTTCCACATTACAAATACCATGCCTTCCCTTCTCACCCTCTTGGCTGGAGGTGTGCGCTAAAATCTTTGGAGGACCTGAACAGTAATGTGACATGAGACTACATCCACAAAGCAGCAGGGCACAGCCTGGTTCTACAGTATCAAAGAAACTGCTACAGTTATGGGCAAATTCATAGAAACAGGTAATGAGAGTTTGCTTACCACCTCCAAAGGATAAGCAACTAAAACCAGGAAGAAGGGATGTATATTCACTGGGAAGTAATACGAAAAGATTGTCAGGCTTCCTCTTCCATAGTTTTTAGAAGGCTTGTCATGTTACAAAAGTAGTTAACATTTTCGTCTTGTTTCTTTATTTTTGTCCCACCAGACTATTCTCTGCCTACTGTAGTGACTGGAAGTCCTGCTCTTGATACTGAGAATAACTTGCTATTTCTGGGAA
This sequence comes from Chelonia mydas, assembly GCF_015237465.2. Taxonomy (NCBI): domain Eukaryota; kingdom Metazoa; phylum Chordata; order Testudines; family Cheloniidae; genus Chelonia; species Chelonia mydas. Next base: position 110,727,702 of record NC_057852.1, read on the forward strand.
CCAACAAAGCTTTTATTTATTTTAAAGTTTACAGACTGTTACACAAATACTTTCCTTGCATTTGTCATCGTGAATGGCAAAAGGGTAAAAATGAGCAAACTCCAGGAACATTTTACATGCTGCATCTTAATCAATTACAACTTACAGAGAAGGAATGATTTAAATTGAACTTACCTTATATGGACCTTCACATTGCTATTGACACTTCTGAGTTTCTGTTCAATAACTTCAGCAAATTTCATCGGTGTTATATAATTAGCAGGGGCCTCCATCAAGTAGCGAGCCAGGTTTTGACCCTCAGCAAACATGACACCTTTCTGCCAGGCTTCCTTGCCATCACTAAACAAACACCACATAATTATAATTGAACCCTTGCAAAAATAAGATTGTCAGTATTCAATTGTCTATATTTTGAAAAGAAAGCTGCCCCACGAAGGGGAGGTGAGAAGGAATGTTACATTAGCTCTATTATTATAGGAACATGGGAACTGCCGTACTGGGTGAGACCTGAAGTCCACCTAACCTAGTTCAGTACCTGTCTATGGCAATGGTCAGCACTAGATTTTTCAGAGGAAGGTGCAAGAACCCTGCAGTAGAAGATATGGGATACTCTCTGCACCCACATTAGGTCTCATAATAGTTAGAGATTGGCTTAAGCCATGAAGCATGAGGTTTAATATCCCTTCCAAAATGTGTGTTCACAGTAACAACAACTCTGGACATTCTTATTCTCCACATACCTGTCCAATCCATTTTTGGATCTTGCTAAAATTATGACTATGAGTTGATAAAGGTGGAGCTTGGATAGTGGGATCCCCACTTCAAAGCATAGTTCTGGTCACTGAACTGTCAACAGTCACAGTAAGGTGTTCATAGAGGGATATCCCTAAATCCTACGTATGCTGTGCTATCTAGGCGCTCGCAACACTACTATGAAGAATGGAAGTACTATTTCCCCATTTTACAGATGGGAACCTGAGACACCCAGAAAATAAATGATTGGCTCAAAGTTGAACAGGAGAAGTCTGTGGCAGAGCTTGAATTGAACCTAACTCTTCTTAATCCCACTCCAGTGCCTTAGCCACAAAGCCAATGTCTTGAGAAGTTAGTTGTTTCATAAAGACCAATAATCCTGAGTGACTCTCAAGGTATCTGTTGCCCTGGGAAATGGATGAGTGTGACACTGAGGCGTATCAGTATAGGATTAGGTTGAGAGATTTTCCAAGACTACTACTTAGCAGGTGCAGCTTCCCTCTTTCAAGGAAGGAGCTGTCCTAGTGCATATCTGGGATTCATTCCCTAGGAGCAGGGAAGATGTGGGAGGCTGGTAGGGGAGGGGATATAAAAGAAGCCATTGAATTATTCTGAGGAAGTGCTATATTACTGAGAGAACTTCTGTTGTTATTTGTCTCATCTCCCAAGGAGAGGTCAATGCCATTCAGAATCCAAAAGGAGCGTGTGTGTCATTTTTCTTGTTGCATACTAAATACATTGCCTATCACAGTGTATCTAGTGATTTATGTAAGACATGCTGGGGTTCAAGAGCTTATCAGAACTCAAAAAAGAATCAGACATTTCTGAACAACAAAATAAACAGAGGAGATATAAATCCATGCACTTCAGGGCACATACCAACCTCTAACTGACAAAGGTTAGGAAGTGTCTTCCCCTGTGGATCCAGTATTGTAATTGTTCATCAGGTTTCTTGCAACTTCTTCTGACATACCTGGTACTGGCCACTGCTAGAGACAAGGTATCAAGTGGAACTCTGGTGTGATCTGCTACAGCATTTCTCATGTCTTAGAAGGGTTTGTTCATTGAGTGAGAGAACGAACTCCTGCACTTCTGAGTTTTTGGTATCATTAAAAGGACTGTACACATCATAAAACAGACAGAGTGGTTTTTCCCCTTCTTTCTTAATCCCAGACCCTTTTCTGCTTCAGGGAAGCACTTGTGAGAGGAAAAACAAACAAACATGACACACTATTAATGGTAATTAGATATGCAAAGCAAATGCTGTAAAGATGTCTCTGCTGCTAAAATATTTTATGCAACACCAACTAAAAGAGAGGTGGGGGAAAAGGGAGTGATACATACTCTACGTATCCAAATGTTTCACAAATAAAACTTTAGTTTGTCATCACCTTCCATGTAGCTGAGCAGTAACTACAGGTTTCTTTTTTCGCTTAAGTTCATTGTATTCATATAGCCCAAGAACAGCTCCTTCTGCAGCAGACTGAGCATCTCCACAGGGGTCTACTTCAACACAAGGTACCTCCAGGTCCTGAACCTGTCTGCATCCAACTGGAAAATACAATACATCAATACGTGAATACTGACTGCAGCAGCAAAATGGATTCCGGAGGTAATTAATATAACTTTTCAAGGAAAGAACCCAGTTCTATTGACACCTGGTAGATTCTGGCATAAATCAGCTGAAAAAAATTTTCAATAGAGCAAAGCCTATAGCAGCAATTTTTAAAAAGCAGAGTATTGGTGTTCATCGTGCAACTGTGAACTTTGAATATAAGACTTATCAAGTAATTCAGCAAGGGTTGAAAGAGAAAACCAAAGTTCTTAAAACTACACAACTTTAAAGTATTTCAGGTGACCAAAGTCTGTAGCCATCAGAAATTAAGCTGTAATACAGTGTGTTGCTAGTATAGCTTAAGTAGCAATTAGTTTTTTAAAGTCACAACAGCCTTTTGATTCAAAAGGCACATCTATGTGCAGCAGAAAATATGAACGTATTCCATAGCCACCACATTTGTTTAAGAGGGACTCCCATATAGCACCCCTGCCCGGAAGCACCCTACTGCTGCAGGCTGTGGCATGACAGGCACACCTGCCTGAGTTTCCCTCTTTCAGTATCCCCAGTAACTCCACAACAACTCTACTACCCCCTCTTGGTGCTGGTTTATTACAGCAGAAAAACATACATAGTCCAAAACACAGGTGTTGGATCATATTAAAGAAGTTCTGTATTAAAATCACAAATGAGTTTGATTCCCCATAGTTTAAATTCCAGGGTATTACTAATTAAGAGGTCTCTTGGTTTTTGGTATGGTTTCTCTCCCTCTATGTGTGAAACTTGCAAGCTGCTAATTGTGCTACTACATTCTAAGACAGAGTTTGTTCTCAAAGCAATTCTTTGTAACAACAACTACTCACATAGAGAGAGACTCAAAGCAATACTCTGTAACAACAGAAACAGCACCCAGAGACTCCGCGTCCTTTTGTTGTATTCATCTCGCTTTGTTAACAATTGTGATTAAAATAGAGATAGAGGATGTATGTGGATGGATGCTTGGTGTGGATAACAACAATGATCAGGGAGGTGCCAGCCTAAGAATCCAGTGTCCATCGGCTGAAGAAGGCGTCAAGTGGAGATAACCAGAAGACCCCGGAGGGTAGACTGGAATCCACCCAACAGCCTCAAGAATGGGAGAACCAAAGAACAAGATAACATCTGGCAGCACAGAGCCATCAGGAATGTGCCATCTGCTGATTGATTCAGCAACAGCATGATGAAGCAATTCCCATAGACTGGCATAGGAAGAAATTCCTATAAAAATGGACTCTAGAAAGTGAAAACTTTGGGGTCTGATTCTGCAAACCAACTTCCAGGAGCATCAGATGAGCATCTGACAAGGCCCTGCTCCCTCCTCATGTCCAGGCCAGTGGCTTGGCATGAGCAACTCTAAGGCTGGTAACTATAATAACAACCTTGCGCGCGCGGAGGGAGAGGGAGGGAGAGAATAAATATGAAATTGAATGGAATGTTATAGCTATAACTAACTGCTTACTATGATTCTTTCTGTATTCACAATAAATGTGGCATTTTGCCTTTTCCCCTTTAATAAGATCCTGCTGGTTTTTATTTTATTGGTATAACACAGGCCCCAAAACCCAAGCCTGTTTCTCACCCCAGTGTAGTCATTAAGATCACCTGTGGTCTTATTCCATGACATCCTACATACCACACGCTGGCATCTTCATCCATGCCCAGACTCTGTCAGTCTACTCCAGCCTTATACCAGAACAGCCACCCCAGCCCTTTCAAGTGGAGTGCAACCCTGATCTTCCCAGCAGGAACCCCTGCCAGTCTCTCTGCTCAGGAACATCCTTGCCAGGGGAGCATCCTTCACTCTTCTTGGCCCTCTCATGCATCCTCTGGGACCAGCTCTCCAGCCCTGTAGATGTCAGTGGGTAAGCCCCTCTATTGCTTGCCTGCCTTCAGCTCTCTTTGGCCCTTGGCTCTGGGTTACAGCCAGCAAGCAGCTCTCCCTGCTGCTGCTCCTCCGGCTTCTGCCCTTTCCAGCCCTCTCTCTCTGGCTTGGGGACATCAGTCAGCAAACCTGTCTTTCTTTTCTTTTGCCTTCACCTTTCTCCCAGATCCCAAACATACAATTTTTGGCAACTCTCACCTACCCCTGACTCCCACATAGGCAGCTCTGATTCACCAGGTCTCTCCAACTCACTGAATCTCTTCCTATCTGGGTCTCCCTGGTCTTTTACAGCCCCCAGGTGCTGTCCTCACTTAATTGGCCAACTAAGAGCACCTGTTCTGGCACAGGGGTGCTGGACCTACTTCATTTACTGGGGCCAACCACCCTGTGACAAGGACCAAGGTTAAAAGCGATATCCCTCTCAATTAAAATGCTAGAAAGCAAGGCTATACCAAATTATGAGACACCACATAAACATGCCCAGTGCTCACACAGCATGATTTCACTGATTGCAAGAGACAGACTTCACAAATTCACAAGGAACTTTCTTCAGCCCCCAACTGATGGAGGGGGAGTGGGGGGGAAGGGCAAATATAGTGCCAATCTACAAAAAGGGAAATAAGGGCAACCTGGGGAATTATAGATCAGTTGGCGTCAGTGTTCCCTCTTAGTTTTCCAACCCATGTGTGGAATGAATTTTGTTATGTGCACCAATATGGAGGTGATGTATGACACATCACCTTCATATCGGTGCACATAACGAAATTCATGTGGTAGGGGTGGGGCCAAGGGACTCGGAGTATGGGAGGGGGCTCAGGACTGGAGCAGAGGGTTGGGGGCAGGGGTGTGAGGGCTCCAGCTGGTGGTGCAGGCTCTGGGGTGGGGACGAGGGATTCGGAGTGTTGGATGGGGCTCATGACTATGGCAGAGGGTTGGGGGCTGGGTTGTGAGGGCTCCAGCTGGTGGTGCAGGCTCTGGGGTGGGGACGAGGGATTCGGAGTGTTGGATGGAGCTCATGACTACGGCAGAGGATTGGGGGCTGGGTTGTGAGGGCTCCGGCTAGGGGTGCGGGCTCTGGCGTGGGACCAGGGATGAGGGGTTTGTGGTGCAGGAGGGTGCTCCGGGGTTACAGTGGGGAGAGAGGACACTCCCCAGATCTCTCCCCGTAACAGCACCTGGGCTGGGGAGGAGAGATGCCTCTTCCCACCATAGCAGCTCCGGGGCTGGGGCCACAGGATAGGTGCCCCTCCCCCAGGCCCCACAGGTCTGGCCGGGGCTGGGTTCAGGGAGGGCCACCCCATGACAGGTCTGGTCTGGGCCGCCCTGGCCGTGGCTGAGTCCGGGCTAGGTTGGGGCTGGGGCGCCCCTCTCCCGGCAGGTCCCCAGGTGGGTTCCCTGAGCACCTGCACGGCACTAAATAGGCTGCTGCATAGCCACGCGGCCTCGCAGGTTCCTGGGAATTTAGGTCAGCTTAACTTCAGGACCCAGAAAGATAATGGAGCAAATAATCAAGCAATCAATTTGTAAACATCTAGAAGATAATAAGGTGATAAGTAAGAGTCACCGTGGATTTGTCAAGAACAAATTGTGTCAAACCAACCTAATATCCTTCTCTGACATGGTAACAAGCCTTGTGGATAGGGAGAAGCGGTAGATGTGGTTTATCTTGAATTTAGTAAGACTTTTGATACTGTCTCACATGAACTTCTCATAAACAAATTAGGGAAATACAACCTAGATGGAGCTACTATAAAGTGGGTGCGTAACTGGTTGGAAAACCGTTCCCAGAGAGTAGTTATCAGTGGTTCACATTCAAGCTGAAAGGACATATCAAGTGGAGTCCTGCAGGAATAAGTTCTGGATCTGGTTCTGTTCAATATCTTCATCATGATTTAGATAATAGTATGGAGTGCACTTATAAAGTTTGTGTATGATACCAAGCTGGGAGGGGATGCAAGTGCTTTGAAGGATAGGATTAAAATTCAAAAATGATTTGGACAAACTGGAGAAATGGTCTGAAGAAAACAGGATGAAATTCAATAAGGACAAATGAAAAGTACTCCACATAGGAAGGAACCATGTTACACGCATACAAAATGGGAAATGACTGCCTAGGAAGGAGTACTGCGGAAAGGAATCTATGGGTCATAGTGGATCACAAGCTAAATATGAGTCAATCGTGTAACACTGTTGCAAAAAAGCAAATATTTTGTGATTTATTAGCAGAAGTGTTGTAAGCAAGACACAAGAAGTAATTCTTCCACTCTACTCCGCGCTCACTAGGCCTCAACTGGAATATTGTGTCCAGTTCTGGGTGCCACATTTCAGGAAAGATGTGGACAAATTGGAGAAAGTCTAGAGAAGAGCAACAAAAATGATTAAAGGTCTAGAAAACATGACTTATGAGGAAAGATTGAGAAAATTGGGTTTGTTTAGTCTGGAGAAGAGAAGACAGAAGGGGGCCATGATAACAAGTTTCAAGTACATAAAAGGTATTAACAAGGAGGAGGGAGAAAAATTGTTCTCCTTAACCTCTGAGGAAAGGACAAGAAGCAATAAGCTTAAATTGCATCAAGGGCGGTTTAGGTTAGATATTCTGAAAAATTGTCAGGGTAGTTAAGCGTGGGAATAAATTTTCCTAGGGAGGTTGTGGAATCTCCGTTACAGGAGATTTTTAAGAGAAGGTTAGACAAACACCTGTCAGGGATGGGTTAGCTAATACTTAGTCCTGCCATGAATGAATGGGACTGGACTAGATGACCTCCCTTTCAGTCCTACGATTCTATGATGAGGAAACACATAATATATCATGTTATATTGTCAAGGATATCAAAGTCTTAATTACCACCTAAGCAACAGCACGAAACATTTAAGGTTGTCATATGTGCACAGGTTAGGGGCACATGGTTATAATCTCGTCAATTTCACTGATCCTCACATGGTGAAGTGAAAGTGACAAGGGTCTTTTCAATTTCATGCTACTTGGGAAAGCTATGAGCAGCAGATACTGGAGTTGTTTGTTTGCAGACTTTGGAAGGTTCTCCACAACCATAAAGCTATAGTTTGGGAGTTGGAGAGAGGGGAGGGTTGGTTTTTTTTTTTAAATTGTGGAAAATACATATTCTGCAAAAAATTAAAGGCCTCAGCCCTTTTCTCACCCGGGAACCCTTCCCACTTTTCAGTGGTGAGTGAATTTTCCAAGCCATGCATTAGGTCTTATGCTTTAAAACAAAATGTGTTATGGGCTGTTTGATTTAAGCTCATGTGCTTCACCAAAAATGGAATGTATCACATTACAGTAGGGCTTTAATAGATCAAATACTTGCAACAGGAACAAATATTAAATGAAAATAAGTTAACCTGCAACAGCTGTCCGAATGTTTTCTTTGTCCTCATTCCAGTTTTCCTGATCATTTACTCCAGCAGCCTTCTTACCCAAGCCGACAACTACAATGCTTGGAAAATCCTGTGCAAAACCAACACACAAGTGGATTTAATTTCTTCACTCTGATAACCATGATGTAAGGTTAATATCAGTTATAAAGAGTATTCTTTTTAAATGAAGGCAAACATAACCTGAAAATGTATCCATTATCGTTAGTACGTCATTATGATAGCGATCTCCTCTCTACCTGTCAGTAATCTTGCATAAGCAGATGGACAAATTCACGGTTATCTAATTGTTAATATTTAGGTGTATTGTTGTGGTGCCTAGAGGACCCAGCGTCCCATTGTGCTAAGTCCTGTACACACACACTGAGAAGTTGGTGTCTGCCCCAAAAAGCAATCTAAGTAATAGGACTGTTCTTATTGGTTAGGGCTTTATGTTCAGTATAACATGATGAGGTCTGTGCACTTTTCAGCCTGTCCCCACCTATTAGTCTACACAGCATGGCAGGATGCCTCCATCCTGAGAAAGGGTATTTACTTTTGTGGCTGCTCCACAATTCAAGGGCAGCAGGCCACTGGCTAACTGATTCTCTACACACATACCCCTACCTTTTGAGCACTACAGAGAGCAAGGAGAAAAAGTCTCAAAAGGGCAATCTGTCTTTTCCCACCTTACCACTGCTGAGAGCTCTTTCTAGTGCTGCTATGCACTGAAAAATTATTTAAAATGTGATGTGTCTCCATCCACAAAGATATAGAGGTGGACGGATCCCCACTCTTCCTGAGCAGGATGAAGTTAGGAGAACTTGAGGTCTCCTCACACTTCTATTACAAAAACTATGCTCTTTCAGTTTATAACAACAACGAGGAGTCCGGTGGCACCTTAAAGATTAAAAGATTTATTTGGAGACAGGTTTCAGCCTGGTAGCAGTGTTAGTCTGTATCAGTAAAAAGAATGAGGAGTACTTGTGGTGCCTTAGAGACTAACAAATTTATTTGAGCATAAGCTTTAGAGGGTAACAAACCACTTCTTCAGATGCAACTGAAGAAGTGGTTTTTTACCCACAAAAGCTTATATCCAAATAAAGCTGTTAGTCTTTAAGGTGCCACCGGACTCCTCACTGTTTTTGTGGATACAGACTAACATGGATACCCCTCTGATACAGTTTATAATAATCATTTTTAAAACTGCTGCACCACGCAACATCCAGCTCACAAGAGACTGCAGCTAGTATAAGCTTTCCAGCCCAGCTACAGCCAACAGTGATTTGAACGGTCTTCTTTTTATCACTTTTTCATTCTCTTGGGAGAGAATTGTGTAGGGTCCAATTCTGCAGCCTTTTCATGCAAGGAATCCCTACTTACTTTAATGGCAGTTCCACATGCTACAGAATTGGGATTTTGGGACCTGATCTAATCTCCAGTAAAATCCATGGGAGTCTTTCCACTGACTCTGTCAGTTGGATTGGGCCCTTGTAGAGGAACTTAGATAGAGAAGGCAAAAATCACTAAAAGTATTTCTTTGAAATCTTAGAAAAACCACAGTATAGCAACACATTAAATTCAAACACCACAGTATTTAATGACAAAGTATAACATTCTGCTGTAATAATATGCTGCGCCCAGAATGAGCTTATAATAAGGAATAATGGCAAGACTCAAATTCAAGCCACCCACTAGTCATTATACTCATAAAAATTCAAGTTTCATACCTGATGCAAGCCATGAAATAGGCGTGTTTTGCCTTTCTTCAAAGGAGGCCCAGATCTAGAACACAAAAAAGTGCCATGAGCTCTTTTAAAACAGAGATCCAGATTTTTGTGGTAATAATTTTATTCTCCAGTCATGCAATATCACTCATCTCCATACAGGAACATTGGATTCAAAGGAAAAAACATATCACCAACAGAATCATCACCACCACCACTTCCTGCAGCCCTGGTTTTTCATTAGAGGTCCCCTTACCTGATTACTGACTTAATTCTGTTTAGCAAGAGAGATATGAATGTCAATGCATGAGGTGGTATGGCTGCAAACTAGAACAATGAATAAAGAAGTATATTCTGTGTTTACACTATCTTAAAAAATATAAGAAACTGATCTAAACACTTACATGGACAATAGCTCTGTCAGCTTTCCAGATACAAGTCTATCAAAACTCTCTCCAGCATTAGTAAATTGAGGAACCGCCTCTTCTTTTTCTTTTGCATAGACTCCTAAGACGAGGCCCTTTTAAAAAAAACAAAAAGTACACTAATGCAAGATACTCTTTTCTAAACAATATATATTGAGATTTGATAAATGGTTCTGAACATAACCATAATACTGTATGAAATAGGTTTAGTGAACTCAGTTTATTAAATAATCGAGAGTCTAAAGTCCAGATTAGATAAATCAGGATACAAGCCAAGACCAAAAGTAACATTCTTTAAACAGGAGAAAGAAAGAGATAGAATATGAATAATTCCATGCTTCAGATCATAGTGCTGCTTTTTAAAGGTATTTAGGTAAGTAGGGATACAGGCGCTTTATAAAAATCACACTAAGCGCCTACCTGAATTTTGACACCCTCAATACCTTTAAAAATCTGGCTCACCATGTACAAAAAGAAAAGGAGTACTTGTGGCACCTTAGAGACTAACAAATTTATTTGAGCATAAGCTTTCGTGAGCTACAGTATCATCCGACGAAGTGAGCTGTAGCTCACGAAAGCTTATGCTCAAATAAATTGGTTAGTCTCTAAGGTGCCACAAGTACTCCTTTTCTTTTTGCGAATACAGACTAACACGGCTGCTACTCTGAAACCTATGTATAAAAATGAAGTTTCCAGACACTGATTTAAAATACAGGCTATTTTGCTTGTTAATTAACATTATCTCTGAACAGGCACATCCTGAAGAAAGGAAAAAGCTGCACTGTTTGCTACTGAGTCAGGGTCAAGGACATTATCAGGTGCATTAAGAAGGAAACAAAACCACCAAACAAGAGGAAATCAGGTGCAGGAGGGCTCTGCATTGGCAGCCAGTCGAAGATCAGCTGTCAACAGAGACCCTTACAAATAGTTCCAGAACGTCAAGGAGCGCCCCAAGTTGCTGACTCTGGCCCCAGCCCCACAAAGCCAGAGGTTTAACTCTGAGCACGACAGCCCTCGCAAGGGCTTCCATGCAAAGGCTCCTGACTGCGCACATGATGGGGGCGTGTGAGTGCGGGGCAGCAGCTGACCCAGCGAGTGAAGAGGGCCGGGAAAAGCCAGCGGGGTGGAGGGGGGATGATGACACTTAACCGGCAGCCTGGCCAGTCTTCACAGACAAGGGCGCCTGTCAGAGGACAGCCCAGCTACCGCCTCCCCACCCCTGCGGCGTCCGCCCTGCCGCTAGCATTTCCACCCTCGGGACACAGACACGCGTGGCCGGGCCAGCGCCTGCCTGCAGCTCGTCACTCCCCTCCTCGCTCGGCCGCAGCCCCCACGTGCTGGCGGCCCCGCACCCTTTACCTTGCGCCCCGCGCTGCTGCTGGAGCCCCGCGGGGAGGAAGAAGGCCCCCGGCCGGGACAGCAGCAGGAGAAAGGGGGAGCCCGGCTGAGGCTGCCGTGAACGAGCCTCCTCAGCGGCGGCAGCAGCATGACCCAGCCCGGCGGCGGCAGCGCGCGTCCCCGGCCGCTGCAGGGAGGCAAGAAAGCAGCGAGCGTGTCCCGCCCCTCTGACCTCGGCGCACGCCGCGTGCTTCGGGGGCTGGGCCTCGGCCTGGGGCTGCCGGGGACGCCCAGGAACAAGGGGGGGCGGCGGGGGCCCGGCGAGCGCCTGGCTCATGCGGGAAGCCGGGAGTGGTGCGTTCCTGGCGCACGGGGGTAGCCGGGCGGGAGCGTGTGGCTGGCTCCTGCAGAAGGAGGCGGGAACAGCCCCGCGGCTAATGGGGGGCTCTTGGCTTTGTTGTGCTGCGGTGTTCGGTATCTGCGGGCGCAGAGACAATCTCGTCTGAGCGGCTGCCTACCCCACCCGACTGTTTCCCTTCCCCCCCCATCACACCAGACTTCGGGAACATCTGGATTTGGAGCCGGACTTTGTGGCTCGGGGTCATTTTTATATAAAATCACACACAAAGACGACCTTGAAAGGACATGGTTAAGATTTCAAAGAGAGCGCTCAAGAGTTAGGAAATGCCTGAAATAATGGGATTATTAAGGACAAGTGGCTAGACCATGGTTTTATGTCTTATTCAGAAACAGTTAAATCAATCCAGCACCATAGAAATTACAGTGTTAAATTTGCTGTAGCCATATTAGTATGCAGTACATCTTGCATAGAAAAAGTGGATAGTTGCCCTCTAGTGAATAGTGGTTCCATGCATTCATTTATAGTAGTAAAAAGTATTGTTCAAGATGAACATTATTAAAATATTTTCTCCATTTGCTTACTATAAGCTTTTTAAAAGCATATAGCTGTAATTTATGTTTTATGGTCACACTAAAAGTCACCCTGTTTGTAACTTGCATTTCATTAGGATGAAAAGAATTCTCAATACAGGACTGTGTTCTTTTGTGGCATATGAAAAGCTTTCTTGATTGTTTTTTTTTTTATTTGATTAATTAGTCTTTTGAATTATTTCTATTTGGCATTTCTGGCTGTGATCCTTCATGAACTGCATCAGTAGGACTACTCACTCATAGATGAAGTTATGTGCATGTTTGCAGGATCAGGCCATAAACTGCTCAGATACCACAGTTAAGAGCATAATATACATGTTTAGAGAGAGAGGTTAGGTTCTGAGTGAAGAGAATGTAAATCTCAGAGATGAACAGAAAAAAGGAGACAAGGTAATAACTGAAAATTTAAGATTAGTGAGAACGACTGTTGTAAGATTTCTTGCAAAATCTACTCATGGGTGTACCCTGTATATTCTGAACAGAAGTGGATTTGTGATGTTATAGCAAAAGTACCAGTCATAAAGGAACTGCTTTGGGTGTGTTGAGATTCATTGGATTGTTAGCATGTACACTAGAATGTAGCATTTCACTAGGACTTCACATGCATTACATTTTAATGCCAAATGATCTAGAAAATCTTTGAGAAATGAAGAATGGTTGACTGCTAAGCACAAGAATCTGAGACCTTGAGCTGCTGAGTGAAGCAATCATTTTACTTTTCCAGATTCCTGTAACTGAACTTACACTGCTACATTTAAAGTACACTTTGAAACAGCTGGCATATCCATCACTTCTTCTCTCACCTAACTGTGCAGTTTTTCCACTAAATGCTAGGAAGCATTTTAAATAATAGGTTGCAGCATTACTAAGTGGTATAGAATTATATCAAGATACAGAGATGTGTGATATCTAACCTGGTGTCACTCAGCAAGAATGGGTCTACAAACAATCTAACGTATTACCTTTTTAAATTACATTTTAAACAGTTGCAGCACAATATATCATTTGAAAATCAACAAAGTGGTAACATTTGAGATAGTTATTTATTTCTGGGAGGGACATAGCTAAAAACGAACATTTAAAGGCATGAGCCGGCCATTGGAGGGAGGCATAGTTAAGGCTACGATTTAGTTACGGAGGTCATGGTAGTCACAGATTCCGTGACTATACTGGACCTCTGTGACCTCTAGGGATTCAGGAGGCAGAGACAGAACTGTGTGCTTCTGCCCTACAACTGGGGCTGGAACCAGGACCCTGCAGCCTCAGCCTCACAATGTCCCGGGTTTGGCGGGGCCACGCGCCCCAGCCCCGCGGCATCTCAGGCTTGGTGGAGGCTGCAGTCAGGGCTGTGCGTCACTGCCCGGCGGCTGCAGCGGTGGCCTTGCACCCCCCTCACAGCTTCCCAGGGCTGTGTGCTCCTCCTCTGGCTGCCACCTGCCAGGCACGTGGGGCTGCACTCCCCACAGTAGTTGCTGGAGTTGGGGTGGTGCCCCCTGTCATAGTGGGGAGCTCAGCCTGTCAGTCCTGCCCCCACCCCCATGGAATTCTATTCCACCCCTTTACCTAGTCCTGCCCCCCGTTATGTTTAGTAAAAGTCACGAACAGGTCACAGGTTCTGTGAATTTTTGTGTATTGCCCATGACCTGTCCGTGACTTTTACTAAAAATAACCATGACAAAACCTTAGCCTTAGGCATAGTATGTATAGCTACATAGGTTTTATTGGATTCTGTATATGGGATGGCCAGAAGCTGGGAATGGGCGACAGGATGGATCACTTGATGATTATCTGGTCTGTTCATTCCCTTTGAAGCACCTGGCATTGGCCATTGTTGGAAGACAGGATACTGGGTTAGATGGACCTTTGGTCTGACCCAGTATGGCCATTCTTATGTGTTATCTTCTGCCCTCTTGGTAAGCACACCAGGAACTGAACTGAGGAGCTCCAGAGCTAAAAACATGAGCGGTTACATCTTGAGCTAAAAAGTTAAGGCTCTGTAGTTGAGGCTATAATAATTCATATTCTCTGTGGATCAGCAGAGAGCAAGGGGGCCTGTAACATTCACTCACCAGCAGGTTACATACATACAAACTCAGTGACTCATTTTTCCAAGTGTGTGAAAATGTCTTTTGATTGTGCTGAAAGAGGAACCATGTGACTTATATCTCTCTGTAATGTTCTGGAAATACTATCCCCCTCCCTACTGCTCCCCTCCCTGTTCCTGACTAGGACTTTTATTGTTCCAAAGTTGAGAGAACCCTCAAAGAATCCTTCCCAGTCTTTAGACCATATCCAGTACATGGAAGGGCATGACGCTGGAGTTTGTAATATCTTCTCTGCAGAGGTCTAAGTGAAATAGATATCTGAATAAAACAGATTTCAAAGAAAGGTTGCTTCGGGTTAAGCTCCAACATCTTCATTAGACATCTAAATAAGTGGCTAGATTTTCAAAGGTGCCAAGCACCCAGAATATCCTACTAATTTAAAATATGGGGCAAACTGGATGTAAAAAATTAGTAACTCTGAGTTAGTGAAATCTCTTAGTAAAAAAATAACTCTAGATTCCATTTGAAAAAACCTATTGGACATAATCCTGCTCATTGTGAGCTTTGCCACCGACTTCAGTCGGAGCAAGACCAGGTTTTTTATTTATAGTGAAGAATGCTATTATTGCAAAGCTGCAGTATTTTATGTTTCAACACTGAGGACTGATCCTTTTCATGTGGGAGTCAGTGATGGAAGTTCCCAGTCCTTATTCTTTCCAAAGCCTGTGCTTTTCATCAAGCTTGATTTTGGACCATTTACTTCAATAGAAGTTTTAAGTGTGAATAAATGTCAGGATCAGGCCCTTAGAATTTTCTTTCCTATCAGTGTATTGTATAAGGGATCTATGCACAAATCTTTAAGAGCACATCAATCCTTCATGCTTTAATGAGACAATAACTCCTTTAGCTGCCAGTGTAATGCTGTAGTTTAGGAAAATAAGGGATAACACTTTATTACTAAAAGCAACAGATGTCATCATTACTGTGCACAAGAAAAGTTTGCTATGCAGTATGGAGAAAGGCTCTTAATAGCTTTGTCTGGTCTTGGAAGGCACTGAGTACTGTCAATGTGGGCTGAGGGCACTTATTACTTTGCTGGATATACTTAGAATCTTGCAAGGTCATGGCTTAAATATTCTACTAACCGTGCACCACGGTGCATCACTTTATCTTTGTTATACATTGTCTGGGGAAGCGTCCCTCCATCATCCATATTAGCAACACAGTAGAGTAATTGGATTCACTTTTCTCAATTCATATGTACACCTCTGTCAAAAACAGAATCAATAATGTTAACTTAAAGGTGGGAAAAGAGCAAGCTAAGCTCTCCCCTTTCCTAATAGCACATTTGACCATACATAAAGCCAAATGTTCCGCATCACTCAGGAACCTGCCTTTTGTATAGAAATGTTGTTTCAGCCATTTTCAGTTGCCACAGCTTTGCACTTCTTCAAAACGCAAGAGTGATGTTTAGTCCTCTAAAGCTAACATGCTGCACTTAAGCTTATATTTTCATTCTCTGACCAACTTTGATGTGGCCAAAGTGGCCATCAATGAATAGTAAGTGATACTTCCTCTTTCTCTTCTGTTTGTAAAGAAATTAGTAGTAAGCAGAAAAATCTACACAAGAAAAATGACAGCTCCCAGCCACTGGCCTGTGCACAAGTACTGTACTACAACTAGGGGTACTTCAGGTTTTTGTGATTGCCGCACTAGACTCCTGACTCTCAACTAATGAGCCTTTGTGCTAGGCTTCGTCGTGCTCTGCTGTCCACCTTCCATTCAGTTGTAGACACTCTAACCTGCAGTTGATCTTCAGTGACCATGACATTTGGATCTGGAGCAACCCAATTCTGACTGCAGTTGAATGGAAAACGGCAGGCACCGGGCACAATCGTCATTTTCACTGGCTGGAATTCGGCTCTTTGAGAGAGATTTTTAAACTTGGTTGCTCTTGCAGTGCAAAGGGACCTTAATAAAGCCAAGGATCTAGCTTACGTTTGGTAAAATGAAAAGGTTAGGAATCACAACTGCTGTACACTTACACACACACAAAAACTACATTAAAAGAACAAAAAGAAAAGGAGTACTAATGGCACCTTAGTCTCTAAGGTGCCACTAGTACTCCTTTTCTTTTTGCGAATACAGACTAACATGGCTGCTACTCTGAAACCTGTCATTAAAAGAACACTATGCTATGCAGGGTGAAAAGTCTAGCACTCAAAAGTTGGGAAATGTCATCAATATGGTTGCCTATGCAACCTTAATTGGGCTCCGTTGTCCATATGGGGGTTGGGACACTTTGCCAGTGGGTTTCACATGTATTTTCTGACAGCAGAGGAATGGTGAGGCTCAGTGATCTTGGGTACCATACCAGGCACTGGAGGGAAGTGTGCCCTTGTGGGCACAGACTCTTCTGCCTATTCTCCCCAAGCTTGATCCCTTCTATGCTGTTCCCTCCAACCTGTCTGTATTCCCATCCTGTCTCTTCCCCACTCCTGGCTCCTTGTCCCTGTCCCATTCTCTCCACTTAACCAGTCCCAGTCTCTATTTCTCAGGCTTCTCATCCCACTCTCCTTGCCCACAAGTCCTAGTCTCACCCTTCTGGACTCCCAGGCCCAGTCCGTCCCCTCACTATTCCTTATCTCCAGTTGCATTGCCCAGCCAGTCCCAGTTTCCTCACCTGCTGTCTCAATCCAATCTGTCTCTCTCCTACCCTGGCCTCCAGGCTCCCCCCACCACCCACACTCTCCATTGATTCCCTGTCCTAAAGTCCCTCCCTGGGCTTCTCATCCAGTCTCAGCATGCCTCAGCCTCCTCCTCCCAAGCCTCTTTGTTCCTCCAGTCCCAGTTCTCCCCATGGACACCCACTTCTTGTCAGATTTATCTCCCCTCTCCCTTCACCTCCTTCCCTCTGCCCTACCGGTTCTCACTCCCAGTCTCCTTGCCCAGCTAGTCCCAGTTTCCCCCCACTCCTCATCTGGTCTCAGTCATCTCCCACCTTCTGGCTCCAGGCCCTCTCTTCTGTTGCTCTCCTCAGTTCCCAGTCAGAATCACCTTGCCTAGCCAATCCCAGTCTCCCCCATGCTAACTCCGAGGCCCAGTTTCCCTTCTCACCCCCCAGATACCATCCTCTCTGTATATGAATAAGACAGTTTCCTCTGCCACACGCCTGGGCCCAGCAGCAGGCTCACTGATAGATGAGGAGAGACTAGCTCTCTGTTCAGGTATCCAAACCCAGCATAGCCCACAGCAGTGCAGAGCTGCAACTGCAAGAAATTTGTGCTCAGCCCCTAGCTAGAGCATGCTCAGTGCAGACAGAATCTTCAGTTGAATTTAGCTGCTAAAATCTAAGAAATCTCTGATGAGCACATGTGAACTGTAATTTTTCAAAGGAATATAAGTTGGCCAAATATGGCACATTCCTGACATAAAACTAACTCCTTGCCAAATTTCATACTCCAAAGCTCTAGAGCAGTGATACTCAGACTGAGGCTCAGGAGCCCCAAATGGCTTTTTAACATGTCTCCTCGTTGCATCACACAATATTAGAACAATGTGATTTAATTATTAACCAATCAGGATGCGTTTTCTATGTTATTAACCAATTGTAGAATACCTGGTCAGTCATTTTGCTGTCATCACTGCTCTAAAGCTTCTTAAGAAAAGGCTGCCAGAATATTTTTTAACATGAGCAAAACAACATATTTCCCCCCAACCTCGTTCTTGGAAACAGCAAACCATTTTGGCTAAAATTTGCAAATGATAATAATAATAACCAGCTTGAGGCAGATTCCTGATGTTGAATATATCGACCAAACAATTAAAGTTTGGTAACTGAAAACAGCGTCTTACAATAGGAAGTGTTGGGCAATCTTAAAATAGATGGTGCTACCAGTTCCATCTATAATTGTAGCAGACTGCTAGTCTCTCATAGTTAAGGATATATATTCAGTTACTAGTAATCGTAATCACTAATATGAATCACTGGCAAATATTAGTAGTGTATGAAGGCACTAAAAGGGCTTTAAGCCGGAAGAGTGGAGTAATTCTAGCAGAGTAGTATTATTCATAACCTGGGCAGTATAAGCTAAATGTAAATCTGTGAACTAAAGTAATAGCAGTATTTGTTGACAACTGAATGAGTCCTTATGACAAAACTCATTTGAAAGCACAAGGATACGTGTGGGACATTACACTAGTAATAAGGGTAATTCAAAAACACAAAATGCTAATTAACCCTCAGCATCTGAACCAACTGAGGTTATGGGTCAAATTCTCTTATCATTTATACAAATCCAAAGTAACCCACTTAAATGAATGGGGAATTATTCTGTATTTGCACACCATTAACTGTAATCAGAATTTGGATTTTACAGAACATTACAGTACAGACAGCTAAAATGCAGGTGTCCTCCACCCTCTCCTGTCGACATGTCTCAACCCTATTTTGGGGAGATGACCTCTGGGTGTGAAAGGCTAATTCAGCCTGCAAATCGGTCCAGGTGACTTCCTCTAAGGGTATCAGCTGTCATGGTAGTTTTTGTGATTACAAGCACCTGTCTACCAGGAACAAAACTCAGGTTACCAACTCATTTCCCAGTCATCAGATGATAGTTGATCACACTACACACTGTGCAAACAGTAGTACAGTCTTCTAAGGTGATAGCTATGAACCTATTGTAAGCTATATCATTTTGGACTATTATTGCAAAATGTTGCATCCATTTTTATGTGTGTGATGTTGGCTGAATTTGAACTGGTGACCAAGAAGTAAAAGGTCGTTGTACAAATCTTCTGAGCCATCTTCTCTAGTCTTATTTACACAATGGCTCCTAATGGTACCTTTAGAGCTACTTTGATCAGTTTGTGAGCCTAGTCCAACAAATGTTCACTCTGATCAGTAATCCTTACTCAGGTGTGTAGTCCCACTGTAGATTACTCATGTGAGTAAGAGTTTTCAGGACCATGCACTATGTCAGCAGTTTTTAAAATGTGTTGGAATAAGTGGTAAAAATCCTCATGAAAAGTAGCTCAAGTACACTTTTATAGCTATTTCTCAAAATTAAATATCTCAAAGTGCCTTTCCTTTTTCAGTTCCTAAAGGCAGTTATGGCTAGTTATGGATAAATTACTTGCCATGATTTCATTGTTTCTGCATCAGAGCTGCTTTTAAGTTATATGTTCACAGAACAGCATAGTAATTTGACAAATATTTCATTTTACACCAAAGTTCTTTGGCTAAAAATAAATAAGTGCTGTATTGTAAGGCGTTGTGCTGTGTACTAAGCTTCAACTTGGAAAGAAGTTTTGCAGTTAAGTTTGTGCTTAAATTCAGCCTTAATTACAGCAGCATTAGTGAGATCTGCAGTTATGTAGTAAAGCAGAGCCATATGCCCAAGATTCAGAGCCAGCCAGAATTGTTTGGGAGGTGAGGGTAAGGTGGGAACACTAATGGTGAGTTCTTCCAGGGGGCACTGACAGACAAGAGTGGGCTGCTAAGATATAAGTCACAGTCACTTTGTGGGTTGGATTTCTGCAGTCTCTCTCCTAATATTGCCTCCTCACCATAGTCTTGACTCAAGGAAGGAAAGTCAACAAAGCAAAAGTAAAACAAATACAAGACAAAATTGGCTGTTATAGCTTATGTTAGGAAACATCTCCTTTATTGACTCTAGCTTCTCACTCATGCAAAGCTGATGGTAATAGTGCTCCAAAAGAATTGAAAATTCCAGCTGCCTTCCTTACCCTGATATTTTGTAATCTTTATGGGTGAATTTTTTGAATGCTTATGGAATGAGTTTCCAGCTGCTCTGTCTGGAATCAGATAAAGAATTCTACCTAAATTTAAGTACCCACGTTTGAAAGTGTGGATCTTGGCTTTTAAAATTATTTTTTCAGTGGAGAGGGATTTTCATATAAAATGAAGGATTTTCTTAAAATATCCTGCAGCAGTATAAGAATTATTCAGATCTTTCTTCTAAAAGATTTTCATACCTCTTTTGAGAGAGGATTTGACTAAAATAAAGATTTCTATTTGCAATTTACAAAATATAGCAGTTTTCCATTAATCAGATGACTACAAATAAAATGCATTTTAAGAATTAATTTGGGATGGCAGCTTTACTATAAGAGTTTTTCATGAATTCAAATAAATTCTTTACATCCATTTTTCTGTAACTGTCATTTATAAATAGTTTAGGAATCTATTTTGTTTCACTCTGATAGGTAAACTCAAGAAGTCTCATGTTTACCTTAAGGCTTGATAATTTTCAGTTTATGATGCATCACTTGCAACTCAGTTTATTAAATGCTTGTGGTAGTGTTGGTATTTCACACAAACTTTTTCACACATCTAACCATTTTAGTATAACATTTTTTCATTTTAATACTGTTTCATCAAACAACATTTTGGACTTAATTTCAGATAAAAACAAGAATTGGCAGAGGCTCGAGGACCATAAATCTGTCAGAATATGAATCTTCAGGTTATTATAAAAAGAAAAGGAGTACTTGTGGCACCTTAGAGTAATGATGCATCCAATGAAGTGGGCTGTAGCTCACGAAAGCTTATGCTCAAATAAATTCGTTAGTCTCTAAGATGCCACAAGTACTCCTTTTCTTTTTTGCGAATACAAACTAACACGGCTGCTACTCTGAAACAGGTTATTATAACAATTGTAATATCATTCCTTAGAGTCTGTGTACAAACATTTTGCCCATCATTGGCTAGAGAGCTCTTCACTTTTCTTACATGCTATTATTCTTCCCTAAGAATATTCTTATTATAATATTCCATATTCTTCTTCTTTCCACTTCTCTAGAGTCTAGCTTTTGATGTTTGTTTCTCTGTTTCTAAATCTTTCCACAAGTTCTTGGTGATTTCCCTTACATTTCAGTCTTCCAGGTAATGGAGTTTACTTTTCCAGTTCTGTAGCACATCAATAAACAAGGTGTACTTGTTCCTCTCAGATTTTCTAGAGAATTTTGAGGAAATAGCTTGCAACTCTGGATAAAACCTTAAATCCTGTGCCTGTTCTTCCTGCTTTGAAATAAAAATGCATTCTAGTAACTTAAAGGCCAAAGTATTGCGATTTATGTATTCTCTTCCTTATTTATAGTTCACTTTTTGGTTTTGGTGAAAACATACTTTAACTCCGATATGTAAAATATTTAAGATGAAAAATATTCTAGAAAATAACTTTATTGTTGTCCATATTGGTTGGTTTTTCAATTATGTGGTTTCTGTAGTTTGTCTTCCATGCAGTGAATATTAATTGCTGGTACTGACAACTGGCCTCAAAAATACTGTATATTTCTGAAAGTGGCAGTTTTACTGTCCATGACAGCAACAGTCTCCATCCAGTACTAAAGTTGCAGAACCAAGGAGTTGTTCTTTTCATGAGAGTTCACTTTGTAGAACTAGTTTAATGTAGGTGAAGGTTATCAGTACATGATATCTTCTGCTGTAACAGTCACCTCTTCTGTTTTAGTCTTGAATTCAGGGAAATGAACCCCACTTATGGCTATTAGCAACAAATTTACTACATGAGATGTAGCACTAGCCACACAAAGCCAAATGGAGCTTTCATACTGTTCTTCCAAAATTACAAACTGAAAGACATTTTCCTGGAAATTGGCAATTCTTTCTGTGAGGCGATGAAGTTTAACAGCAGCTATAAAGCTAGTGACTGCCAGTGCTGTAAAGCCTCCTGCAACAAAATGAAAAAATAATTAATCATTTTCAAAACAAGTCAGACATTTTGGCTGTGATTCACAAAAACATGCTTTAAGCACATGATTAAAGTTAAACACATAATTAAGTGCTAGTCAGTTTAAGGATGGATTTAAAGATGTGCCTAAGTGCTTTCCTGAACTGGGGCTTTTATTAGTTATGAGACCAAGCATTGCACCAATGTTGTTTCTATTAAAGTTCTCTTATATGTGATATTGAGGCTATATATGTGAATTCCCTGTTCATACAAAACAATCTACAATATGCTGAAGGCTGAAATGCCTTCTAATAGTTTTAGTCTAATATGGGGGAATACAGTGCTAACTCTATTTTTGCACACAAGTATCATAAGCCAAGGAGAAATATAGACTTGGCAAGGGGAAGATGTTTTCATTTTTGTACACATTTACCATTTAATTCAAATGTGGTTGGTAGTAAAAGTTATTTTAAAATTATTTTACCTGCAAGTAAATTCCATAGGCATATACCTGCTGGACCTTTAATAGCTCGGTATGGAACTTTTATTGCATTGAGAATGCAGAATCCAAAACTGACCAGAGCAAAGGAAATGGCCGCACAAAGGAAGATTAAAATCATCACATGAAGGCCTGCATTCAGCTTTTTCACCAGATGCGGGAAGACTGGCAAGAAACAAATATTCAGTTATTCAGTGTATAAATCTCCCTGTGAAAATGACAGGATACGCATTATACTGAGGCTATAAACTGCTTTTCACTCAAATTAACAAGACATTATTTACGGGAGGAATCAATCTGGTAGATATAGGTGTGTTAGTTCATGAGGGATGAATTTATCTGCTCACTACATCAGAGGAGCAGAATTCGGACCCTGTAACCCCCTGAAGTTTGGGGAAATTCAGATACAGGATATGTCCATGCTGTGAGCTGGAGGTGTGATTCCCCCAGCTCAAGTAGACCTATTCACACTAGCTGTCATGGAGCTAGTGTGCTAAAAACAGTAGTGTAGCTGCTGTTGCATGGGCAGCGGCGAGCAGCAGCAGGGACCAGCTGCCAAGGTTATGCATCCTTGTGGCCCAGGTGTGTTTGTACGCAAGGCAGTTAGCCCATGCCACTGCTCACTGATCCCCATGCTACTTCGACTGCATTATTATTTTTAGCATGCTAGCTCTATTAGAGCTAGGGCAACTATGTCTATATGAGCTGGGAATCATACACCTAGTTCCAAATGTAGACACAATCTCAGATCCAAACCCAGAGCCATGAGCTCATTTCTAATAGTTACGTATCTGTATTGTACTTATACAACAACTAAATGTGATTAAGTGCCTTGCTGAATCAGATTGTCAGCCTAGGAGACTTCACTACAGGCCAGGCTGCCTTAAGCAGGCTAGTTATGCTACTGCAGTCACAATAGATAGTGCTAATGAACAAGTTACTTCTGTCTTGATACCACCACCAAAAAATAAAAAGTTAAAAGAACATTATTAAGGTTGCAAAGTCCAGTATGCAAAAGTTAGGAAATGCCACAGTTAAGGTTGCCTGTTCCCCATGCGTGTATGCATTATAATACGGCCTTTAATTACAGAGTCACGAACTATTTTTTCCATAGGACTCCTGCCTCATTTCATGTTCCCATGGGTCCACTGTTCTGTCCATTCTCCTCAAGCATAACCCCTTCTACCCTGTTCCCTCCAACCTGTCCCAATCCGGTCCCTTCTTTTTCCTATCCCAGCTTGTTCTCTCAGTCTCATTCTCCTCAATTAGCCAGTCCCATTCGCTATTTCTCAGGCTTCTTGCCCAGACTCCCTGCCCATCAAGACTTAATCCCACCCCTCCAAACTCCCCTTCTCAGCCAATCCCAGTTCCCTGCCACTCCCAGCTCCTCATGCGATCTATCTGGTGTGTATTCACTGCCCCCCTGTAGTCCCAGTCTTTCTCCATCCAGTCTCTGTGTCCTTGTTCCAGTTTCTTTCCCTAATCAGTACCAGTTCTCCCCTCTGCTCCCTGGTTGCTCATCAGATAAATCTTTCCCCTTCCCCTTTTCCCTCCTTACCCAGGCCCCACTGGTTCTCAGTCTCTTTGCCTAGCCAGTCCCAGTCTCCCTCGACAGCTCATCCAATCTCAGTCTTCCCCACATCCACTTCCTCCCAGTCCCTCCCAAAACCTCCATTTCTGGCTCCTGGTCCCAGTCTCCTTGCCCTGCCAGTTCCAGTGTCCCCAGGCTCAACCTACAAAAAGCTCTTAATAATACAGGCCCAAAATTTCCTCTGTATTCCCTCCAATGTATCTGCAGTCAGATGAGTTTTCTCAGTCTCCTTTCTCAGGTTGCCTCTCAATGAGGCAAGGGAATAGCCATTCTCTGTTTAGGGACCCCATCTACAGAATCAAGAAGCTGTTCAGCAGAATCCTTTTATGACTGTTTTCCAGGAATGGTCTAAGGCCTTTGTATTTGGGTCAGTATATCACTGACCATTTTAGCCTCCCCCTTTCACCTTCTTTTTCTTTTCTATGTTTGGCTCAGTTGTAGCCTAGGAAGGTAACAGCTAGTTTTGCTGCACCACTGGCCAAGTTTTAGTTACATTATGTATAAAGTTTGCAGAGCATCCCAGTCCGGGCTGGCCTTAGGTTTTATGTGGCTCTATGTGAGGTAACACATGCAGGATCCCTTGCAACTCTTCCACTTCTCTGAGGTGTCCATGCCTTCATAGACCCAAGTTGATTGGATTACTCTGAAAAACTCAGTGCTCTTCAAGCATGTGTATTTTTAAAGTTTATGCTTCCATTTATTTAATTTTTGGGTTGTTAATTGGGTTAAAAAACTAATCACCATACTGCCAGGCTTTGCTATAAATTGGAGCCTGAGGAAAAACAGGACCAACAGACGGAAGAAGAGTGGGGGAGGTAGGAGGATGCCTGAGCAGTGTGGAGACGGAAACTAGTATCCTTTGTTATTAGAGAATAATGATCATGGTAGGGTGTTCTGTGGCACACACTGTTGGTATGATACTGGGAGCACTAATATAAAGCAGTTTATTAGGGGAGAGGGCATAAGGATAAAACGTACAGGGCAAAATTCCAACTAAGCCTGCAGATTTGTACGGGGAGGAAGGAAAGAGGATGAAAAGAGCTCCTGTGCGTCCTCATCAAGGGATGGGGGCAGATAACCCACCACACAGTGTTCTGAGGTCACTGGGTTTGGGGTCTGTTCAATACCTGTTTCTACAGCAATAGAAAGAAGGGTCCTTATTAAGTGTGGTGCCCTAGGGCCTCCTGAGGTGTTCTACCTGTGTATGCTGCCCACTGGCAAAATGGCTCTGGAGTGCCTGCCAGCCTGCCACACCCAGCATAGGCAACCCCTCAAGGGGAGAACAGGTGTTTGCCCACAGTATCTAACTAAAGATTTCATAAATTTACATTTTTTGAAAAAAAGGAAATCTCAATACCGTATTCATTTACAGAACTCTGCCATCTGGTTGACTCTTTATGAGGGCCCGATCTTGCAGTCCTAGCAGCGAAGATTCCCGCTGATTTTAATTGGAGTTTGGTTTGCGTAAGCACTGTAGGATCAGACCCTTTGGGCATAATATCCATGTATTCCAGTAGTCACTCTGCAATTATAGCACTCCCCTTCAGGTTGCATAGCAACTGATGAGAAAGTCTGTATTTATTAAGGATTGAATTAGCCCTACATGACTGAGCAGGGGACTAAGGGGATATAAAGTTGCCCCTTCCTCCATTCCCCTGAGCAGAATCTACCCAGATATTGAGCTCAGGTATGGGCAAGTGAGTGAGCAGGGGCTGTATGCCAATATTCCCTCCCACAAACAGCTGGGCATGGTGGAAGAAGAGAGTGTCAAGGAGCAGGCAGAGCCATGGCTCCTTCCCCTGTTACAGCCAGTGGAGTCAGCTGGAAGGGTAGTTGACCTACACAACATACTTCCTCTTCCCCCATGTAAAATAGGAGCTCTAAGACAATCCTGTCTCGGAGGGGTGTCTCTGAGTCACAGTTCCTTCCCAGAACTCCTCCTAGGGTGGCACAGAGATACACACAGGCCCAACACAGAATTTAAAGGAAACTCTCAGTCTATCCCATAATAATTAAGGAATATTTTTCTTATCTTGCTTATGCAGTGATACAAGGTTGTACCAAAGAACATAACTAAATGTTTGTTTTTTAAAATTCTCACTCATATATCAGAACCATAAAAGCCCCAAGTAAACTGAGCCATAGATGTGAGTTCAATAACTATTCTTATTCTACAGGTACTACAAACAAAAGGACTTACAATGCTCTTAGAATTTATTTATATATTCAACCAAAACTTTACTTACTTGTGAATTTGGAAAGCCGCCCACCCAAACCACATTGTCGTATTTTTTCCCCCCGAAAGAGTCCATAGTAAATATCTCCAATGAACTTGACTAGCTCTGGATCTGTGGCGTTGACCAAATCAGCTCCTGTTTTACAAAGGATTTTGCCAGTCATCCACTTTTGGGTCCCCATAGCAATGACAATCAAGAGAAAAGACACAGAACTCAATGCAGAAGCCAAGGCAAACAAGGTCTTTTTAAAGCAGTTGGGCATCCTAGTAGTTTCAAGAAATCATCTCCATGGCCACTCTGCAGTAATTAGATGAGTTTCACATTTTGCTGCTGCTCAGAAATCCACAGGTGGTAAGATGCCAGTTATTCCACACACACACTTTAAATCTCATTGTATTTTAAAACTTCAGAGGCACAGTTAAAAATCAAGCCCAAAGTATAGATTTGCTGCAACAACATCCTGAAATGGTTGCAAAGAACAACTTCATTACACTGTAGCACAGTGGTGCTTGTTTCTGCAGAAAGTAATCCTATCTCTATTGCACGACTAATGTTTCATCAGAGGGTTTAATTGTTCCCTGTTTTAAATATTCAAATGACACCAATTTCTTGACAATGATCACATGGGAGAAATTTAGATGCACAATTCAGTTGTATGAATTATAAAGAAAAGTTAAACAAATTGTGTGAATGGGACGTAGCGTGGAAAAAAAAATTGGCACCAGAATTCTGCTGATACCGAAGCTGTATCAAATGTCTTTCCCTTGGTGCTTGCTGCGGTCCCACTTTTTCTAAATGTCACTACTGTCACAGCCACCCGAACTGTTTGTAAACAACAAAATGATGATCCTCCATTCGCCAAGCCTGTTAATTGAAGTGTATAAATTATGTTTCAGGATGCCAAGACTTATTAGATTAATCTTCTATATAAAATGGGATGCAAAGCAAGTTGTTGTAGCTTGGAGAAGCACAATACCAGCCTTCTTTAACATATACCAGCAACTTGCTATTGTAAACATGTGCAGAAACAGCCACGACTGTACATGCCAGAAGTTCTACTAGATAGCACTGTAAAAAAATAGTTTTCATGTCTATATGCACTTTTACTTAAGAACCTCAAAGCTCTTTGCAATCATTAATTAATCAATTCTCCCAGCATCCCTGTAAAGTAGGTAACATAATACTTCTCTGACTAGTGCCTAAACAAGTTGTGGAGGGGTACTAGTGCTGCCAAAGGTACTGCTGTCTTTTGGGTAAAATACAAAACCAAAGTCTTGATCATTTATCGTCAGTGAAGGTCCCATATAGCACTATTTGCGGAAGTAAGGAGGGTAATCCTGGAGTCCTGAATACATTCCAACTCAGTTAATTACAGTGGACCTAAATTTCACCTGCAGATTCAGTTGGTTACTTAATATTCTTTTATCTAATCTATATGTACATATTCTTATACCGTGCCCATCATCAGAGAATAAGATCACCTGACAAATTTATTAAAAGGAACAAACATTTCCTGCCCTAAGTTATTATGTAGTTATTAAGTTATTAACAGCTGCTGTCGTCAGAGGTAGCTGCATTTTGTTGGTAAATTAACATATAGGGATATAGGTTCATTGAATATGCGGTAGAAATTTAAGTAGGATGTAATGATCTGAGTTGGAGTTTGACCAAGATGCCTTTATTTTTACATGAAGTGCAATGTGGGGCCAGTAGTGACCATGAGGGATTGGGGGGGAACTTGGTTTTACATCCCAGCCACAAGACAGTACTGTCCACCACAGCACAGTGCTCTCAAACATGCTGCTTGGGCACTGGCTTAGTACTGAGTGACTGTCTCCTCCTGAATTTCCAGCACCATTTGCACCCTGGCTTTTCCTTGTATTGGGGCATTAACGTGTTGCTTGAAAGACCCTTTTATTTTTAACTAAAATAAGAAAGTTTCTGCTGCTGCCACTAGTCTACAACGACGCCGAGGCCGCGTGGGAAATCTGTGTAGTAGCGCAAAGGCAATCCACCGAAGGGAGGGAAATGATGGAGAATGCACATTCCGCCTGCGTTATACAAGGACTCTGTTGCACAGCGCTGTCTCAGCAGCATCTGATAGATCCATCCATGGTGTGCAACCGGGCGTCCTTATTTAAACCACCGTTGCCGGCACAGAGCGCCCGAGGCCAGCAACAGCGGGGTTTGTTGTGCCTTGCGCCAATGATTACCACGGGGTGGAGAAGCCGAGAGTTTTATTTGAAGCTTTAAATAGGGACATAGGGAGACTGGGGCGCAGGATTTAAAACAGCTTACACCGTACAATTTATGCCTTTTTTATGCCTCGAACTTAAACCGAAGGCCCCCCGCCGCAGGGCCCCCTTGTACTGAGCCCTGTCCCGGGGGAATTGGTGCAGCGTCCCGACCCCGCGCAGCTTCTCAGCCAGCCTAGGGGGCGGTGGCGAGCGCGGAAGCGGGAAGCGAAGGGGCCCCTCTGCAGCTGGTCCGGCGGCCCGGCAGGGAGGCGGAGCTGCTGGGCGGGGCGGGCTCCGGAGCCCCTGGCAGCCGCAGGCTCAGAAGGCGAGAGGGAGCCGGGCGGGCGGCGGCCGGAGCATGGCAGCGGCGGCGGAGGCGCATAGGGTGCTGGTGTACGGAGGCAGAGGGGCCCTGGGAGCCAAATGCGTGCAGTATTTCAGAGCCAAGCACTGGGTAACCACCGGCAGAGCGGGCTGGGCACTCGGTGCCATTGCTGTATGGCTTGGGGTGTGTTCTGGGAGCAGCTGCCTGGGGAGGAAGCGCTCTCCCGTGTATCGCAGCCCTGCACCGCTCTGCGTTGCTTCGGCCCAGCGGCCGGGGCTCTCCCCCGTGCAGTGACCTGTGAATCGCAGAGCTCCGAAAACTGACGAGCCCGTGTAAATCTCGCCGAGACTCAGAGCGAACTCCTCTCTCTCCTGCCAGAGGAAGAGCCTTTCAGCCCTTCCTGGCAGCAGCTAATCCCCAAAGAGGAGGGAGGCTTCCTCCCCGCGAAGGAGTAAAGCTCGGCAGCTAGTTTGCAGCTGGCCAATTGCTGCCTTCTTTGCAAATCATCCAGTGCATTGGGTTTTCACCCCAGCTGTGAAGCGGGCAAAGTACAGACACTGCCTGGCTCCTTAAATACTTAAAAAAAAAATTTAGTTATTTACTGATAAATGATCCATTTAAAAAGTAAAACTCTATTTGTTGTCCTTGTTTGTTGTTATCAGTGGGTTGCCAGCATTGACCTAGCAGAAAATGAAGAAGCTAATGCCAATGTTGTTGTGAAAATGACGGACTCCTTCACTGAGCAAGCAGATCAGGTGACTTACTCATTTTCCTTTAAATGTTGTAATAAAGCTTGTGGCATCAAGCTCTGGGGCAGCTGCTTTGCATTAGGAAGGTGCTTGGGCAGTTCTTTCAAGTGTTGAGAAAAGCACTGGGTCTCTAAATGTCTTCGGGACTGGAGTATGAAATCCTACCTAGAATAGAATATAGAATAGACTGCCTTGCTTTGTTTCTTATAAGCTGTTTCCCCGTGGCCACACAGTTAGGTCATCTTGAGCCTGATACCTGGCTTCCCCATGGTTAAGGCTATCATCAGTGTATTCATATTTAAAGAAAACAGAGTTCTCATTTACTCTTGATTGTTCTTTCTCTTTGGGATTACATGGAGCCTATGTATATGTATTATTACATTCAGAGAGCCCAGGGACACCCTCCTTTTATTAAAACCATATTTATCTTTAAAATCTTTATCTGGGTAACAACAAACTATGTAGACTCCCTACTCAGGCACAAGAACAAATCCGCACAGACATACCCCTGGAACCCTGATCTGGGGTATTCTATACACTACCCAAGATCCATAAACCTGGAAATCCTGGACGCCCCATCATCTCAGGCATTGGCACCCTAACAGCAGGATTGTCTGGCTATGTAGACTCCCTCCTATAGGCTAGTAGTTCTCAAACTCTTGTACTGGCGACCCCTTTCACATAGCAAGCCTCTGAGTGTGACCCCCGTCCCCCCATAAATTAAAAACACATTTTTAAAATATTTAACAGTTAAAAATGCCAGAGGCAAAACGGTATTTGGGGTGGAGGCTGACCGCTCGCAACCCTCCATGTAATAACCTGGCAACCCCCTGAGGGGTCCTGACCTCCAATTTGAGAACCTCTGCTGTAGACAGAAGCTGAAAGAATTTTACAAATCTGTTATTTTTTATAAGTTTCACAGAGATAAAGTTCAGTGCTAATATATATATGAAGCCCTCCACTTGGGAGAGGAAACAAAAATAGGGTAGGCTAAAAGTATAAACTCTCAAACTTTAAGCTTATAAGCAAGGTTGTAAAGTATACTCCCAAGCTTTAGGGTTAGGCAGAAACTTTACCAACAGTGAGGCTAGTCCATTATCAGATTTCTTTCTTGCACCTTCGTTCTGTGTTTCTGAACAGTACAGTACAAAGGGAAGGACTATTGCCTGAAAAGCAGTGTCCCAAGAGAAACTCAAAGTGCTAGTAGCTAGTAAACTAAGGGCCTGATCCCTGAAACTAACTGATCCTGCAAGCCTCACTCACACGTTAGTTCCATTGACATCACCTAGCACTTGGTTGTCGTTTAATCTGTTTTCAGTTTTCAGCATTGTTGTTTTGCTTCCCGTGGGTAAAATCATAAACTCTAATTTTAAATAGCTGCTTACATCACCATGTGTGCAACATAATTTAAAAAATTACTGTTTAAAGGCTGGGTATTTATATCTTCTTCAATGCAGTATTTTCAGAATGACTTTATAACTTCTTTGTTATATATTTAAGGTGACAGCAGATGTTGGAAAACTTCTGGGTGAACAGAAGGTGGATGCTATCCTGTGTGTAGCTGGAGGATGGGCAGGTGGCAGTGCAAAAGCTAAATGTAAGCTCTTTGTTAGTAGCATACTTACAAACACATTAATGCAATGGGCAGAAAAAGTCATGGTAAGAGGTAGACTAAAATCTCTCCTTTACGATGGTTACACTGAAAGGGAGCCAATAGCTCCACCCAAATCAATGGGAGCTGGAACACCTCTAAGTGCCTTTCATAGCCTTTTCTATTTGATGGTTTCATGTGATTAATAATCATACCTTGTTCTAATGTAGCATTTTTCTTCAGCACATGCTCAAAGTGCTTTACAGATGAGGTCAGTATCCTTAGCCCCATTTTACAGATGGGGAAACTGAGGCATAAAGAGGTTAAAGTGACTTGCCCAAGGTCACTGGCTGAGCCTGGAATAAACCCCAAGTCTCCTGAGTCACAGTCTAGTGCTCTATCCACCAGGCCACACTACCTTCCAGAGTCTTCAGTGCTTGTGTATTGTGGCACTATACTGTCGCATCCTGACAGGTTTTTATGTAGTGCCTAAAATAGCATTTTTAAATGGATGCAGGTCTTCAAGTTTAACATTTAAAATGGCTTGTTACTGAGCTCCTAACATTTCATAATAGCCAGAATGGAATTTTTCTAACAGGTTAGGGTACCCAAAATTATTAGCCTTGTTTCCGGTCTGGAGTATATAAAGCAGCTGGTGGACCCTCCCCTCCTCACCCCATACAAACATACAAGGCAAAGGTGTTTCTTATTTTTAAAGACAACATAGGAAGATGACATTCACTACTCTTTCATAAAAAAGAAAATATTTGTGTGTATCTGTTATAATCCAACACAATGCAGTCAAACTGTTTAACTGCTGTATATGAGATAACACATAGTACTATCAGTTTAAGTTACTGACAGTCAGGATGGGGAACGTCTTGGGATGGGTGGTCATCCTGTCTACTTCATGCCATTAATATGTGTGTGTGTGAGTTTTAGTTTTTATGGAAATAAACATCTTAAATGCTAAAGATATAGGTATTCAATATTATTATTTGCTTAATCTTAATTTTTCTCCCTCTGTCCCCCAATTATATGTTGCTAAAACTAATGATTGCTGAATTGATTTTAAAATTCTATTTTCATTTGAATTGACTAGCTGTAATACAACAACTCTTTTTTTTTTTTTTTTTAATTGAAACTACATGCAGGCCAGTCCTTTAGAAGTCGTGAGATTCTGAGCCTGTCTAGGCAGCAGTCGTACAGTCCAGACCGTCTGTAGGCAGATGGAGCCCCTGTTTGAACAATAGTCTGATGAACAAAAGATGTGTTTCCCACCAATTCCTTTATGCCTTGGAGTTTTCCATCCACTAGGTCCAGTCTTGCATAGCTTATGAGATCTAACAAGACCAAAGCCCCTGGGGAAAAAATGGTTGTGGTCCAGCAGTTACAGTGTTGTTTTCCATGAAATTTCAGGGAGTAAGCAAGCAGCGGTTGAAATAAAAGCCTAGGTTTTACATAATACTACAGAGCACTATCCAAAGATCACCACTGCAGACATAAAATATTTTAGAGCAGTCTTTGAGATCACAGAAAAGAAAAAGCATATAGAGTATTTGGTTTTCTCAGGTGGTCACGCATCCAAGAACTAAGCAGACTTAAACCTATAGTTTATGGAAAACAGCGTGACTTTATTTTATACAGCTTCTCTCATACAAACTCTAACTGGACTATAGAGTTAAATAATACAGTTACAGAGTTAAAAGAATAAAGAGTGAGACCTTAAGAACGATAGGCAAGGAGAAGAGTTGTTTTTCCTGCAGATGAAAAGATCATTCTAGAAGGTAAGAGCTGCAGAAGAGAAAGCTCTCTCACCGTCACAGGTGAGACTGTGCAAAGGGACAGAGAGAGGAAGCTGATGCAAGATAAACACAGGAGGAGGAAGTAAAGAGAGCGACAGGGTCTTTGACACTGATGAAAGCAAAGTCCATGGGAGTTTTAGAAATGAGGGGAGTTTTGAACGGGGTCCAGAAATCAAAGGTGAGCCAATGGAACTGGCTGAGGATAGGGGCTGTGGTCACACTTGTTGTAATGAGAAGGCAGGTAACAGTATTGTGCACGTGCTGTTGAGCAGGAACTTGAGGAAGCCAAAGAGAATGGAGATACAATTGGCAAGGCAAGAGGCGCTGAAGGCATTGATGAGGATTGCACTAGAAGTGGGATATACGAAGTGGCGTAAGGCAGATTTGCATGCTGCTGTTTTAGTCTGTATGGTGGGGCACAAGCTAGAACTAGAAGACTTTTGCTTAAGGTGCCACAAGTACTCCTTTTCTTTTTGCTTTCTAGGTAATTGACCCAACTATTTTTTTTTTTCAGCTTTATACAAAAATTCTGACCTTATGTGGAAACAGAGTGTTTGGACGTCAACTATTTCCAGTCACTTAGCCACAAAACATCTGAAAGAAGGAGGCTTATTGACTCTGACTGGAGCAAAAGCTGCTTTGGCTGGAACTCCAGGTAACCAGCAAAATGTGATGTTTGCTTTGACACCAACAATAATTGTATTAATTATTCCTATTTGAGAAACAACAGTTTTACTCCCTTAACATTTCTTCCCATATTATACATATGGTAAACTGCTGTTTGAATCCCCTGAGGAAAGTTGTAACTTTGCAGTTGGCAATCCAAAACCCATGGCAAGTATAGTGTAAGAAAGAAAGAAAGAAAATCTGTTGCTTAAATACTAGTTGTCTGGCTTTGGTGAAATCTTTTTTAGTATACCAAGCATTCAGAAGTGCTTGGGAAATACTGAAGAACAACACATTAAAAATTTTAGGTTTAACATTGTAAACCCTTAGAGAAGGTTAAACTCCATATTTTCTTTCCTGGAAGGCAGGGTTCTTAGGTAACTAATTTTTTTTTAAAGTTAGTGATGACTCAGTTGTTTTTATTGAACATGGTCATCCTGCTTGTGTTCTGAATCCAGTTCACCTTGCTTCAGACATAGATAAGCTTGATGACCTTCAGCCTCTGTCTCCATTAGTTGTTTAGTATAGACTTTGTGACATATACCTTGTGATCTTTGATCTCATTCC
The DNA here is from genome assembly GCF_015237465.2 of Chelonia mydas. NCBI lineage: Eukaryota > Metazoa > Chordata > Testudines > Cheloniidae > Chelonia > Chelonia mydas. The sequence continues at coordinate 110,761,768 of NC_057852.1, forward strand.
AGTTTTTCTTGCTCTTTGTAGAGAAGAAAGTCTGAAAGCAATTTAAAAAACACAGATTATAGGGGACTGTGGGCGTGAAGCGTGAAGACAGAGAGGTTAACATCCATTAAAGTCTGCAAGATTTATCTGAGATTCAAATGAAGTAACTTCCATTTAGTCTCTTATACTAGTGTTACTTTGCTCTGTTAGATATCTGCAACAATATTCTGATGTGACATAAGAAACTTTAAAAGTTAAAATGATGGAATGGGTTGTAAAGATCAGGGGTAGTGCTTCAAAGCTATGTCTGAAAACCAAGCTAAAGGAATTAACTGTTACCATTATGTTCTAGGAAAGTATGCTGCGTTTTGTAATTAATGATTTGACCTCTATATTTGCATGTTTAAAGCGGCATCTAACGTAGTCTGAAGATAAAATTGTTATTACTGAGTGAAAAAGTTGTTTGTTTCCTTTTTGCAACAGACTGACCATGTACTGTTACAAATGCAAATAGGTGAACTCTTTGGAATAATTCCGTGACATTTTGTTAGGGAAGAGAACCAATTTAATTTGCTTTCATGTTTTGAGCAGGATGGTTTCAATCATTGTGGATTTTTAGGACAAGCAGTGCTGTGGGAAAACATATGAACCTTATTAAATGTGAGGAGGAATTGGGAAAGACATTTGCACGAGTTGAGCAACAATTATCTTCTGACATTTTAGGCTTGTTATTATTCGTAATTATGGAAGTCTAGCTGTTCTTTTCCCTCATTCTTATGGTGTGTCCTCTTGTTTTTCAGTAGACTCTGGAAACAATTTTCCTATTTAAGTAGCGTAACTTTAAATGGCAATCGCCTACAGCAAACTGGAAAAAATAAATAGCAGAAGTAGAAGGGGCTCAGGGATGGATGGCAAAGATTGGGACTATTTGGTTTACAAAGGAGACAAATAAGAAGGGATATAAGGGATACAAACAACAAATAGTAAAGAGAAGGTAAATTGTCCACTTCTATTTAGGCTTTCTCTTAATACCCAAAAAAAGGAACATTTAGTGAAACTGTAGGGCAACACATTTAATATTGATCAAAGGAAATACTACTTTGCACAATGCATAACTAGCCCGTGGAACTCATTATCGCAAGATCTCATTGAGTGCAAGAATTCAGTAAAATTCCAAATAAAGTAACAGGCATTTATAGGGATAGTGAAAACATATCCAGTTACATTAGATAGTATAAGGCATTTGTTTTTGGGGAGAGAAACTCTCATGCTTCAGAACCTAATTCAGCTAGTAACTAATAAGGGTTAGGAAGAAAACTGCCCATAAGGGAAGTTATTTAATGACTTAATGTGGGGTTTCTTGCAACTTCTGCCAAAGCATCTGGTAGAGGTCTTGTCAGACATGCCAGGACATAAGACGAGGTGGACCACTGGACTTATCTAATATGGCTGTATGTATTTACCCTGATTCTGCTAACATTTAAGCACTTGTTTACTGCTAAGTATGTGAATAGTTTCTTTAAAGTCAGTAGGACTACTTGTCCTTAAAGTTAAGTACATGCATCAGTGTTTGCAAGATTATGGCCATAGATAGTAGATATATCTACAGCGGGGTAAAAAAAATTTTGGCTAAAAAGGCTGATTTGATGATTTTTAAAATTTGTGTAGATTTCACTCAAGTATTCATTTAGAAAAACAAAACAAAAAAAATTGAAAAAATGGAAACATTTCATTACAACATTTCCTAAACAGAATGTTTTGATTTTGGGGGGGTTTGAAACAGCTTTTTTCAAAACTCTCTTTAGTTTTATGTTTTAAATATTCAAAACATTTTAAATGGTCAAAATTGAAACAAAATGTTGAACCTGAAACAATTTTTTTCCAACTTTTTAAAATCGCCAATGAACTGAAAAATCTGTTTTCTCAGCTCTAGATATATCTTCTCCGGGTGTCTTTTTAAAGGCAAGTGCTATAACACTGTGTTCAGATCTCATGGCACACAATCTGTGAGACCAACTAAGCGAATCTTAATTTTTAAAAATATTTTTTTAAATTCCGTGTTTCTAGATAAATTGAGCTCTGTGATAGCAACGCAATTCCTTTGTCAGGGGTAAGTTCTTCTAAAAACGTGTATACATTTGTGCAATGTGCTATAAGACTGATTCTGTTCCAAGATTGCTGCAGGTGAATATAAACCTTCCTTTCATCAAATAACATAGAAACTTTCACTGTCTCCTTTTTATACAACTATTGTCAGTGAGATAACTTTTTGTAATCTGTTTTATTTCTAATTGTTAGGGATGGTTGGGTATGGCATGGCAAAAGGAGCAGTACATCAGCTTTGTCAGAGTCTAGCTGGTGCGAACAGTGGCTTGCCATCTAGGTCTGCTGCTCTTGCTGTTCTGCCGTAAGTGGTTGCATAGTTACCTGTGCTATTGCATTGTTTAATTTTAAAGTGTGGCTGTAACTGAGTGACACATGGATGTGCTTCTTTTCTAAGGCCCCATCTACACTACAGAAGTAACAGTTTAAACACGGTTGTGGTTTCTCAAAGGAGGGACCATCCCTCTTCAGTAGTCTCTAGAGCATACCTAGCATGTTATAGGCATTACCGTCAACAATAAATAACATATTTTTTCTTTCCTGTGCAGACAGAAGAAATCATTGTTACAACAATGTTAGAAAACCATGATTTAACCTTGACAGATGGTTAAACCATATTTAAATATGATTATTTTGTAGTGTAGATAGGAGTCTAAAAGTGACACATTAGACATGAAACTGTTTTAAAATATGTTTTTTTATAGTTTATGTGAAAAAAGAAAATAGTGGAATGTTTTATTTAGCTGAAAGTGCTTTTGAATGTTTGCATTCACTATTCCTTAATTTTGGTTGGGCAAAGTTAGCCGATGTCTATCAAACTTTACTTCTGAATACCAAGTGGTGTTTAGATGAGGAAAATATGTCTTGCCAAACTTTTACCTTTTTGAGATTCTTTCCCATAGAAATGTAGCTTCTGCTGTAGTGCATAATATTATATATCCTCTTGGTAGAGTGACTTGGGCAGCAAAAGTAATTGTCCCTTGAAGACCTGTGAATACAAAAGGTTTAGTTCCTCTTTTCCCTGCTACAAGCCTACTAACATTTTATTATAAGTTGGCTGCCTGCATTGGCAGAGGGGTGAATGAATTGGCTGGCCTAATAGATATGGAAAAGATCTAACTTCTGTGATTCCCTTTGATAACCTAGTTAAGGATTTGAGTAGTTCCTTTCCAGGCTTGTGTGAAACATAGTCTTTGAAGATTGTCAGTGCTCAGAAGTACTGGAGAGGGGCTTAAAAATGCTGTCTGAACTCATTTAATTGCATCTCGCCCTCTTTTTTACAAGCTTCTCCACCTGCATTTCTTTTTGGACAGGGAATGACAACATACAGGATAGTTGAATAATTAACACCTGGCCCTGCAGAGTACCACCGACAGTCAGATACCAAGTACACACTGGTCTCCTGGCTACTGGCCATTCCAAACTTGCATAGATGCCTTGAAAGGTTTTGGTATTGTATAAAGTTTGAAGAGAGTAACAGTTAAGGGTGGGATTTTCAGCAACATATAAGTGACTTAGGCATTTTTGAAGATCCTACCTTACAAATATCATCATATTTAATTATATAGATTTAAAAACTTAAGACTGATGATTACATGCTGTTAGAGACATACAGCTTTCAAGAGAAATCCATCTAACGTTTGGATTTCAGTGCCCTGTTCTGAAAGTTCAGCGTACACTAGAGCAAAGGACGGAAGAGCAGACCGCTCTTATCAGAAGCATGATGTACAAATGAAAGGCTTATCTCTCTCAATTGCAGGGTTACCTTGGATACACCAGTGAACAGGAAATCAATGCCTGACGCAGATTTCAGCTCCTGGACACCCCTAGAATTCCTTGCTGAGTGAGTACATGCACAATGACTAAACAATTCCTAGCTCTCCTTTTAAAACGGCTGGTTTTTTTGCATCTTCCCTTCTTAAAAATAGGCAATCTTGTCACTTGGATTTGGATGTTTCCGTGCACACCCCATTTTCTGTACCTTGAAGTTAGGTTAAGCGTATAGGGCCAAATCCTCAGCTGGTGAAAATTGGCATAACTCCATTGACCTAAGTGGCCCTGCATTAATTTACACCAGCCCTGAGTGTTTTAAAGTCAGCAAGCCTTTTAAAACATGCGGACAATTAAGTTAAATCACAAACAGCTGTGTCAGACATAAGCAGTCTGGTTTAAAGGCGAACTGTAAAGAGAAAGGTGTTTATGCCCTTTACTGCTCCTTTTATATTGTCTTAAGGTAGATGTAGTTCCCCCTCCTTCTGTGTGCCCACTTCCTCTCCCCAGAAGTACTATTGTCTGCTTATTTCTTGAGTAATATCACTCAATCAAGTCCTCACTGGCTAGATCTGTGGAGGGTCAGACCTAAATGAAGCTGCAAAATGAGCTGCAGATCTCTTTGCTCCATATTGAGGGGTAGAGGCTCAGCCTCTTCTCCTTTGCTCGGCCGAGGGTAGAGCTCATTGGTGCTGGCTTTGTGGCATTATTCAGAACAGGCCCTTCAAAGATCTTGCTAGAGAGAGGGAAGTGAAGGCATGATATAGGATTTTCTTTCTGTTTAAACAGCAACATTTTTTGCGGGGGGAGGGGAGAGAAGAGTGGAAACCAATCCAACTTCATACATCATAAAGGGCACTGAAAAAAATCTCTCTAGTTTTGTAGTTCTCCCTTTAAACCTGTGGAAGCCAGGGCACTTGGAATTGAGGCTGAAGCTGTGTCCTTCACAGCATGTCTGTTTTGACTCTGGATTTCCTTGCCTTTTGGAGTGCTTTCGTTGGGCCTTCCGTTCAGGGATGGTTTTAGGCAGAGGAGGCCTAGGCAGCTGTTTGAGTTGCCTTATTTAAAGGGCCACTGCCAACTTGACATATAGTTACTTTTTTTTTTTTTTTTAAAACTACTTTCAGTTATTTACCCACACTCCTGAGACCCGTTTGGTGAAATGCTGTGGTTTTAGAAACATGTTCCTAATTTTAAGGGCTGTTTTTAAATTGTTTTTCCTCTTGTGAGAGAGGCTCACAAACAGGGGAACTGATTCTACATGTGAGACTGACTGCACAGAGTGATGCATAAAGTAAATAAATCGGGGTGGGGGGGGGGATGAGAGGAATAAACCATAATCTGTTCCTCTAGATTAATTTTAGCCATAGTGGGTAAAACAAATCCCTACCCCCCACCCCTCCTTTTTTAAAAGAGTTAAACCAGTGCCATCAACTTAAAATCTTAAGTTGAAATTTTTATGATTCAGTAATGATCACACTCTGTAAAAAGCTCCATCACACTTCCTGGTAGAAGCAAAGACTATTTCCCTGTATTGTTAACCCCACATACTCAAAAATCACGAGCCAGGCCCCCCCAAATCATGAGATTATTTTGAAAATCATGCTTCCTTTAATTTGCCTTCTGGTTGCTGAGCCTGTAGAGTGCTAAAGATTTACTTCCTTAATGAAAGTTGAGATTCTCCCATAATCACTTGCCTTCAGGAGCTAGGGCTTTAAGAAAAACACCAAATATTGTGAGAGCTGGTGACAATGCCTTCCTCTTGAGAATCCCCACAAGAATTCTCATACCATCTGGTAATCACATTCTGGGGCTTAGTGTGCCCCAGAATTCATTGCATCAGATTGCATGACCATTCAAAATGGCTACTGGGGAGTGCAGAGCATGAGGATAGAGTATGGGCCCTGAAGAATGCCTTGCATTCTCTGGATGAAAGTGCACTCCTCCCTTCCTCCTCAAGCAGCTAACACAAGGCCTCTACACCTCTTCCAATCTTCAAAATAGAGTTTAAATTGAGCGTAGGCAATGTGGTGGCCCACTGCTGATGGGTGAATTCGTCCCTGTGAGACTTCAAGTCCCACTGCTGCCCTCACAGCCCTGAAGATCCATTTCCACAATTGTGCAGTTCAGTGGTGTGATGATGGGAGAGAGTGGTTGAAGGGGTAGGCTGCCTAGGGAAGGAAAAAAGCTGAAAGAAAAGAGCACGAGACAAGGGAAAGAGCATGAGACCGAGAAGGATAGGGATGGGATAGGAAGGGAGGACATTGGAGGTGAAGGAAAGAGAGGAGGGAATTGGGAAAGACTCAGAGGATGATAATAGGGGGAAAATAATGGACAGAGAAGGGAGAAGAGTGAGAAGAGAACAAATATATGAGAAAGGGAAAGAAAAAACCAAATCACAGCTTTGAAGTATATTAACTTTATTTTAGCCATAATCTTCAGTGGAAGGGTGCCTCTGAAGGAAAAAACAGTTCTCTACTGGGATGCCAACAATGTTTTTTGTTTTGGACCCCAATGTTCCTAGTCACCTTGATGACATCAGTTTCAGTAAATTTCTGTCGGATTTACCTTTTATCTTTAAAATGCTTTTTTCTAAGAAATTGAAATATTTTGCAAACTTTAGGAGCAGAATCGAGGTACAGTTACCTTCCACCCAAAGCTAATGTTTATTATTTATTATGTGTTTTTAAGACTGAATTTTCAGAGGTGCTCCACGCACTCTGAAAATCATGGTGATAGAGCCCAACAGGACAATAGGTGCTTTGTAGACAGATGAGACAGTTCCTTGCCCTGAAGAACTCACATTCTAGGCCCCGATCGTGCCATCAGATCTCTGTGGGTGGATCCCTGTTCCTGAGCAGAACATTATTGATTTTGTGGGGCTCCATGTGAGTGTAAGGGTCTGTCCTCGTGGAGACAATTATAAAGGATCCACACATAAAAAGACAACATACAGAGAAGGAAGTGGATATGGCAGGCTGACTCTATTTTTTTTTTTTTTTTTACACCTCTTGCCTATCCACACTTATCATATTCTCATATTTTTTTAACAGAACCTTTTATGACTGGATCATAGGGAAGAACAGACCAAGCTCAGGCAGCCTAATCCAGGTGGTAACCACAGGAGGGAAGACAGAACTAGCTGCCGCACATCTTTGAGACTGATCAGTTTGATTGTGAAAACACAGCAAATGAGAAGGTTGTAACATTCTAGTCAAGTTTGGGTGGTCTTCTGTATCCAGTGATTCTATTATCTTGTTTGTGAAACAAGATGTTGACTAATGTTTCTCTGTTCTTAGATGCAAGCTATGTTCCTTTACCAAAAGGTATCCATTGTCTTCTCTATATATCAAGGCTGTAGATTTTAAAATCTCAAATGTCCTAATCTTGAGCATTCTCTAGGGGGTTACCTCTATTCTTTAAAATTAGGCAAACAGTGGTGGCTATGTATCAGAAATTGTGCTTAATGATGTGATGTACCTACATTTATAACTGTCAAGTTCTGTCTCAGTTGTCTTTTGTGCAACTGTTTTTGTCCATTTTAGCAATATCGTTGTCTTCTAATATCCTAACTCTAGGGTTTTTTTGTTGGACAAGATATAAAATAAAATCACTGCAGCCCTATGAAAAGCCCAAACCTGCTACCCCTTTTCCTGTGAGTATTCTATACCAGTTCAAGTTGTCCCATTGGAGCCAGTGGGACTGAATAAAGGTTACTTGCACAAGATGGAGTTGCAAGATTAGAGCCCTTAAATTGCCTTAAAGCTTTCAAAAGGGCTGTCAGCCCAACAATTATTGTGGGGTGTTTTCTGTCCCAAATAATTGATTTACGATATTATAAATGTGTCTTGTGTAACTCCTGTTGGCTCTTTACTATCTGAAGGAGCAAAAGTGCCCTAAGGAAATATAAATAGAACACACAGACTATTGTTAGACTATAGAGGATTTTGGGCTAAATAAATATGTATTGTTTTATTTATTGGGTTGGTTACTTCTTTATAATCTAAATTTGTGGTGTAAGAGATTTGTACAGTGCTTCCAAAACAACTCTTAGCTCCCCACTTGAGATTATTGTGTACAGACAACAGGAATACTTTAAGGTCTCATGTTTTCTTTCTTATAGCGGAGTTATGGAAATGTTATAAATAGTTTCTTACTATAGAGAAGTAAGGAGAATCTAGCTTGGACTTGCCTTATCTCCTTTGTATCTGTTGTCTACTATCCAAAAACTCCCATTTGGAAATGAGATTTGAGTCAAGTAGAGGTCTCCGTGTTCATGTTCAGCACCCCCTGTCTGACACAGGACTGGGGCTGGACTTACAGCACCACTCAAATTCATAGGTATGGGCTAAGGTATACTGGCAGGGGTTCTCCAGAGTGAGAAGATGGCTGGAAGTGTGGTCAACATCAGCTGATATTCTTTGAGACATTTTGCTTAGTGCACACATTAAAGAAGGCAATATTTTTCCCACCCTCTTTCTCCGAGTAGTGTGGCACTGTGATCTCCTCATTGTTCCATTGCCTGAACCAAATCTCATGAATTTGCTAGAGTTCTTAGGAGAAAACACCTTTCTCTTGGGGTTTTATGGTATTTCTGATTCTCCTGCTATTTAGAACCTGGACTGGAACAAATGTAAAATGATGAGGGTAGAGAAGATGGGGGGCCCAAACTGAACTGCAGATATAAACAGCCCTGAACTTTTGAAATTCACATGAGGGTCTGAACTTCGCAGCTAGCTTTACCTCTAAAATGAGCTAATCCAAAACTAGTTTAGAATCTCTCTCTGCTTCTACCACACGCAGATTTGGATCTGAACTGCATAATTGGGCCCAATTCTTCATTATTTTTTTTTTAAACTAATTCAGTTAAATGTGGCCAGAATTTTTTTCCAAAAATGTCAGTTAAGGACAGATTACGAGGCAAAGTAGCAACAAAAATAACTGCAAAGGATTATGTTAGAGAATATAAACTGGGAGAGCTACATGAGGAGATGTACTGTACAGCCTGTAATATTTCCCTGGACTACCATTTAGAAATCCCTGTGCACAAAAAAAGGAAATTGAAAAGGAAGCAACAGAACAGGGCTGAAAAGAATATGAAGAACTCTAAATATTGGAAAGATAATTAAGACTAAGAAAATCATGGGCTGCGATTTTGTTGTGGAAATTGCAACTTTCAGCATTCACTGCAACATTGCCACAAATTTGAAGGAATTAAAAAAATTGATACTTTTCATTGTTTAAAAGTATGATATTTTGCACCTATAGAAAACTGATGCACTTAGTCATGGTAAATTTGATTGATTTTCCAGAGAATTTTATATAATAGAATCACTATCAAATATAATTGTATCAATTTCTGAATCATTTATGAATTGCAACTCTTAGTCAAGCCAAAATTATGCAGTGAGATCTTTTGTGGAAATAATCCACTTGTGTTTAGTGGGCTCAAGAATTTATAGCAGAATAACAACAGAGGTGAAGGGAATATGCTTTACTGCTCCCACCTCTTTTTCTCTCCCTCCCTGTGTCAGCCAGCCAGAGTGCAGCAGCTAGAGACTGTCTGTGTAGGAGGGAGGTGTTTCATTCTAATCCTTGTGGTGTTCGACTGATATCTGAAAAATGTTGCAGAAGTCAATAGCAAATGTCACTTGTGACTTGGATGCCTGCCAGACACACTCATTCCTAGAATTTGACACACCTTATCCTAAGGATTTACTCTGTAAACAGTGATCTAACAAGGCCAGCCTTTGAACACTAATGGTTCTTTTGTGAGAGAATTACAGAATCTTACAGAAGAATTGTGAGCAATTTTCAAGAATGCCTGTAGAGGGCAGAAACTTGCAGTACATGGGAAAGACCTCCTTTTTACTCCCCTGAATATATGGTTATTTAACAGGTTTTGAAATGCTCTTTTTGGCAGGGAGGATCCATCAGCTATTTCAGCAAAGACTGCGGCATGCTCTTTTTTTCCTCCTCTGCTTTGTCGTCCCTAGCTCAAGTTTTCTGGCCTTTCAGGGCACTGTGCAAGACCAGGCTCCCACCACTTACCATGCTCCCTGTGAGGCTCCCAGACCCATCCCCCTTCAAGAGTTTCCCACTATTCTTGCCCCTTCCATCTTCCTCTTGAAAACAAAATAAAGAAAAGATTGCTGCTGCTCCCAGTCCCAGGGTGCCATGGCTGTGGAGGAGGCACTGCAGCGGGGTGTGCCATTGCAGCAATGCGTTGTTGACAGGTTATCAGCAGTTACATTTTCAATGCACGTTCTGTCATGCAGCTTCATCAAGGGCCTAGACATGTCTGGGATGGGAAGAGGAGCATTTAACTTTGATGCTCCTTGTAAGGAGGGCAAGAAGCTGCAGTATGCCTGGGCCCAAGTCAGGGGAAATGGCTTATTTTCAGAAATCAAGAGTTAACAAGAATCCAGAATTTGGGTAGAAGGCAGGTTTAGTTATAGCATTTAAATTTGGAGGAGCTGAAATCGGGTTTAACTCTTAAACAAGTGGCCTTAAGTAGTAGATAATATTACTTAGGGGTGGGAACACAAAGCAGCCAGCCACACAAGTGCTAGTGATATAACTTGAAAGTTGTTGTTCTGAAAATATACGCAATTATTCATTGTTCAAGAACAACAGCAGAAACAAATACATATATGCAGCCTATGGCCATAACTACAGTGTGGCCTACAGGCTAGAGCACCGGACTAGGACTCAGGGGAACTAGGTTCTATTGCTGATTCTGCCAATGGGCTGCTGAGTGATTGTAGACAAGTAATTTCATCTCTCTATACCTCAGTTTTCCCCTCTGTAAAATAGGGTTAATGATTCTTCTTTTGTACAGCACATTGAGATCTACTGTTGGAAAGCACTATGTACAGACTAGGTATTATTTTTCCACAGATTCAGTATATGTACACACACACTTTTTTAGTCATCAGTTTCTTTCGGGGAAGATAAATTAAGAGTGTGTGAGGCCTCAAATCACATCACTTCAATAATTTTTTCAGTGACAGGTATGTACAGTAGTTGCAGATCGACGGTAATGATTTACCAGCAGTTGCCACACAGTGGTAATTGAGATACCACTATTATCTTGGGGCTTGTCTTCATGGCCCCATAGTGTAGTATCTCCGATAGTATGGTATAGTAAGTGTTAACCTTTTTTTGTTACCTCTAAAGCTTGAATCTAAACGCTTCATGTTTTTTGGAAGGACTCACTCCTATCTTCACCGCAGAAAGCGAGTCCCCTCCCCACACCTTGCAGTGGCAAAGCTATATTAGCAGCATGTGTGGTCCATATTAGACCCCTGTAATTCAGATGAGCTAATACAAAAGTTGTCTCTTTCATGTGAGACCATGCACCTGCAACATATGAAAAATATGCTCTCATATTTAAGAGCCACACATCTTTATGACTGGACTAGTCTTATGAACATATTAAAGATACTTGATAGCCAGGCAGAGTACAAATGTCCTTGAATTTCTGTCACTCAAGATTCTTAAAATGCCAGCTACTTAGCTGTCCAAAATAATAAATGCTGTCCTAGCTAGCAGGGAGTAGTTAGGCACAATTAAAATAAGTGCCATTTTGCAGCCAGGTAGAGAAGTGTCACATTTATAGTATCAATGGGTACTCTGTGCACGTTTGTTGCAACTATTCAAAGGGGGCAGTCCTCAATCCAGAAACTATCAATGACTAATTTTTCCATAATATATGATAAATATCTTTAATGTGAATAATTTAAGTGAATAGCAAGTTTTGGTTTTTTTACAGCAATAAAATAAATGCTAATGATTTGCAAATTTAGGTCCAAATCCTTCTAACCTTTACTTCTGCAAACCTTTTGTCACCTAAGCAGTTGATATTCAGGTAAGTAATGCCATTAACGAAATGAGGCTACCTACCAGAGTAAGGATTACTTATGTAATGCTAGGAGCCTGGGAACAAACAAGAAGAATTGAAATTGCCCATTTATGATGTTTGTTTAGTTGATACTACTGAAACTTGGTGGGATGATTCCCATGATGTTAAAATCAATGGTTATAACTAGGGCTGTCAATTAATCGCAGTTAACTCATGTGATTAACTCAAAAATTAATTAATTACACTTTTACACGATTAATCACACTGTTAAACAGTAGAATACCAACTGAAATTTATTAACTATTTTGGATGTTTTTCTACATTTTCAAATATATTGATTTAAATTGCAACACAAAATACAAAGTATACAGTGCTCACTTTATATTATTTTTATTACAAATATTTGCACTGTAAAAATGATAAAAGAAATAGTATTTTTCAATTCACCTCATACAAGTACCATAATGCAATCTCTTTATTGTGAAAGTGCAATTTATAAATGTATATATTTTTTTTGTTTGTTACATAACTGCACTCAAAAACAAAACAATGTAAAACTTTAGAGCCTAAAAGTCCACTCAGTCCCACTACTTGTTCAGCCAGTCGCTAAGGGCTTGGCTAGACTTGCGAATTAGAGAGCATTAAAGCAGCCCCAGACACCCTACCTCAGTACCCGTCTACACTGGCAAGGCACGTAGAGCGCTCTGACTCCACGGCTAGAGCGCTCCTGGTACTGCACCTCAGCGAGAAGATTAACGCTTGTTGTGCTTTGGCTGAAACTCCCGGGCATCAGTGTGAACGAGGTGTTGCATTACTGCACTCTGATCAGCCTCCGGAAATGTCCCATAACCCCTTAAGTCAAGTGGCCACTCTTCTAATTGTTTTGGAATCGCTGCAAGAATGCGGATATGCCCTTTGAAAGCTCCCTTTCTGACAGCCGGCATGCTTATCTGCTCTGAGACAAAGCAACCATTACTGTGGAATGCTGTGTGAGAGAGAGAGGTGGGGGAGGGGAGTCTGCTGCTGTCTGAACTTACAAGACAGCATGCTGACATGGTCTCAGCCCCCGCAAAACCCACTCTCTCTCCCCCCCCCCCCACATACGCACAATACACTCCCTGTCACACTCCACCCCACTCCCCCCATTTGAAAAGCACGTTGCAGCCACTTGCATGCTGGGATAGTTACCACAATGCACTGCTCTCTCTGGCCGTTGCAAGAGCTGCTAATGTGGCCACGCCAATGTGAGCTTGTAGCTGTCAATGTGGACAGATCGCAGTTCTTTCCCTACTGCGCTCTTTGAAGGCTGGTTTAACTCAAAGCGCTCTACATCTGCAAGTGTAGCCATGCCCTAAGAGAAACAAGTTTGTTTACATTTAGGGGAGATAATGCTACCGGCTTCTTATTTACAATGTCATCTGAAAGTGAGAACAGGTGTTTGCATGGCACTTCTATAGCCGGCATTGCAAGGTATTTACATGCCAGATATGCTAAACATTTGTAGGCCCCTTCATGTTTCAGCTACCATTCCAAAAGACATGTTTCCATGCTGAAGACGCTCGTTAAAAAAATAATGGATTAGTTAAATTTGTGACTGAACTCCTTGGGGGAGAATTGTATGTCCCCTGCTCTGTTTTACCTGCATTCTACCATGTATTTCATATTATAGCAGTCTCGGATGATGACCCAGCATGTTGTTTGTTTTAAGAACACTTTCACTGAAGATTTGACAAAACGCAAAGAAGGTACTAATGTGAGTGAGATTTCTAAAGATAGCCACAGCACTCAACCCAAGGTTTAAGAATCTGAAGTGCCTTCCAAAATCTGAGAGGGGACGAGGAGTGGCACATGCTTTCAGAAGTCTTAAAAGAGCAACAATCCGATGCATAAACTACAGAACCCGAACCGTCAAAAAGGAAAATCAACTTTCTGTTGGTGGCATCTGACTCAGATGATGAAAGTGAACATCTGTCAGTCTGCACTGCTTTGGATCGTTATCGAGCAGAATCCGTCATTGCAAAAGGGTCCATTTCACAAAGCTGAAAAGAATTCTGAACCAAATCACTGTAAGGAAGAATTTAATCAGAAAAATATGAATGATAATTGGGAATGTTACAAAAACACTTTACGAGATGTTTATGATACAGAAGCCTATTGATGGTTCACTACTCTGTGTCAGCAACTCTTGCGAGGCCTGACATACTCACTTCATCTAACATACTGTTATCATAAAATTATATATGGGAACATGTAATATATAATTGAAAAACTAATAACTCACTGATCATTAATATTCTAGTGTGATGGAGGCATGGCGTGTATACAAAGAGTTATGGATAGGTGCTCGAATTATGTTAAATGTGTTTGGCAAGTAATGCATAAGTCCAGTCTCCCCTAGACAAAGGAATGGATATTTGCTTGTTGGACTAGCCTGGTTGTCAGGCAGAGATTATGAAGGTACGTTTACATACAAGGTAAACAAAGCCATCAAGCTAACAAGGGGAGGAGGTAATGACAACTATCACCACATAAGGACTTTCAAATATAATGGAGGAAGACTTCTCTCCTGCTGGTTCCAGTTGTCCGTGGGCCTCCCAAAATTCTTGGTTTCTCTCTCTCAATGCTAGTGAACTACTCAGTTCGCCGTTCCCGGCCAATGGGAGCTGTGGGCAGCCATGCCTATAGATGGTCAATGTAAACAAACTGTCTCACAGTCCGCCAGCAGATTACCCTGACTGGCCACGTGGGGCCCATCGGCTGCAGGTTGCCCACCACTCATCTAAATCATTGAGGAAGATATTGAACAGAACTGGACCCAGAACTGATCTCTGCGGGACCCCACTTGATATGCCCTTCCAGCTTGACTGTGAACTACTGATAACTACTCTCTGGGAATGGTTTTCCAACCAGTTATGCACCCACCTTATAGTAGCTCCATCTAGGTTGTATTTCCCTAGTTTGTTTATGAGAAGATCATGCGTGACATTATCAAAAACCTTACTAAAGTCAAGATATACCACATCTATCGCTTCTCCCCATCCACAAGGGTTGTTACCCTGTCAAAGAAAGCTCTTAGGTTGGTTTGACGTGATTTGTTCTTGACAAATCCATGCTGACTCTAATGTATCACCTTATTATCTTCTAGGTGTTTGCAAATTGATTGCTTGATTATTTGCTCCATTACCTTTCCAGGTACTGAAGTTAAGATGACTGGTCTGTAATTCCCTGGGTTGTCCTTATTTCCCTTTTTATAGATTGGCACTAGTTTTGCCCTTTTCCAGTCCTCTGGAATCTCTCCTGTCTTCTTGAAGATAATCGCTAATGGCTCAGATATCTCCTCAGTCGTCATCTTCAGTATTCAAGGATGTGGAATACAAGGAATCTTGTCCTCTCTTGCAGTGAAGGAGTTAAAAAGGATGGTTCTGGGGAAAGGCCAAAAACTAACAACACTGGTAGAGGAAAGAGAGAGAAGGGTAAGGATACTATTCACACGTTGTGTGAAAATCTTAGACACTCCCTATCATCTATCATCAGGGTTGTCCCTAGCTATTCTGGGGCCCTATGCAATCCCCCTGCAGTGGGGGGGGGGGGCAGGCCTCTGCAGGGGAGGGGTGGACTTGGGGGCAGAGGGGGAACCGACCCCCAGCACTCACGGGCGGTGCAGCTGGGGCTGGGTCGCTGCATTTCCCACCACTGGTGAGTGCAAGCCCGGCCCTGCTGCAGTCCTCAGGGGAGTAGGGGCAGGAAGGGGTGGGGCAGGGTAGGGATGGCCTTGTCTATCATGAAAACTTTTTAGATTAGGCGATAGCTTAGGAAAGTCCACGTTCTCCCATTCTCCTTCTCTAACAGCTGCTGGAGTGCATTAGTGCTGGTTTGGTTTTCATAAAATCACTGCTGTGTATCACTCCCCATTGCATCTGCACCACCTACTGGAGGACTCGCCTGCTGTGTGTGCCAAGCATGTGGGTTTGATGAATGTAGTATCTACATAATGCTTCCATGGAAGGGGACATTTTGGATCCCATGGAAAAACCTGAAAACTGCATGTTGGACAGGGGAGGAAGAGCAGGGGAGATTGCTATTTACTGCAGCTGATATGCACAAGCATGTATTCTTAAAAAAATGGCAGTTGGCTTCAGGAAGTGCAAAACATTCCGCATGTACCTGACCCAAAAAGTATGCAGCTGGCATTGGGTATTAAAATGCTGTTTGAACGAATTTTTACAACATATAAACTGTCACTGTTGGCCAGTGGTCCCCAGCTGTGGGGTATGCCTCACTATGGAGGTGCGAGGAATGTTTGGGGCACGTGTGGCGGGGCTGGGCTAGCCCCCACAGAGGGTGGGGAGGGAGCACCACCCAGCCCCACTCCAGCCGCAGCTCAGCTCTGCCTTCTGCTTCACCCCTGCCCCAGCCGCAGCTCCGCTCACTGATCTACCCCAACCCCAGCTTTGCCCCTAACTCCACTCCACTCCTCCCCCTGCTTCACCCCCAGCCCAGCTCTGTCCTCATTCCCGCTCTGCCTCCAGACTTGCTCCGCCTCTAGCCCCAGCTCTTCCCCCATCCCCAGTTCTGCCTGCAGCCCAAGCTCCTCTGCTGAGCCAGCTGTGCTGTAATGGGGGGATGGGGCACAGACAGATTCCATTACTGGTCGGGGACGGGGGACATGACAGGAAAAGTTTGGGCACCACTGCTGTAGGCTCTTTGCCTGGAACCATGTATTGATGGCCACTCTCCCTGTCTGGATTTCCAAATAAAGAGGGGGCGGGGGCATGAGTCTGCCTACACGCTCAGATGTGTTCACATAGTACAGCGTGAACAAATGCTTCACGTAGCAGTTAGCCTCAAGAGTTAAATAATTTAAAAGCAAAGGAACCTAACTGTATAAAAGTCTTTCAGCACGCAGAAGAGGTCTGATGGATGCCTTATCTAGGAGCTGTATTGTCAAACAAGGCAATAACTGACCCCTTTGTTAGCATCTTTGATATCTTTTTAACCACATACCACATACCACATACCACACAACAGAACCACTAGCCCAGGAACCTATCCTTGCAACAAAGCCCGTTGCCAACTGTGCCCACATATCTATTCAGGGGACACCATCACAGGGCCTAACAACATCAGCCACACTATCAGAGGCTCGTTCACCTGCACATCCACCAATGTGATATATGCCATCATGTGCCAGCAATGCCCCTCTGCCATGTACATTGGTCAAACTGGACAGTCTCTACGTAAAAGAATAAATGGACACAAATCAGATGTCAAGAATTATAACATTCATAAACCAGTCGGAGAACACTTCAATCTCTCTGGTCACGCAATCACAGACATGAGGGTCGCTATCTTAAAGCAAAAAAACTTCAAATCCAGACTCCAGCGAGAAACTGCTGAATTGGAATTCATTTGCAAATTGGATACTATTAATTTGGGCTTGAATAGAGACTGGGAGTGGCTAAGTCATTATGCAAGGTAGCCTGTCTCCCCTTGTTTTTTTTCCTGCAAAACCCCTCCCAAGACGCTCTGGTTAAACTTGGATTATTGCTGTGCACATTGTAAGATGAGCTGTTGCCAGCAGGAGAATGAGTTTGTGTGTGTGGTTTTTGGAAAAAGGGGGGGGTGTGGGGGGGGGGTGAGAAAACCTGGATTAGTGCTGGAGGTGACCCACCTTGATTATCATGCGCATTATAAAGAGGGGTTTCAAAGGGGGATGGTCTGTTGCCAGCAGGAGAGTGAATTTGTATGTGTGTGTGGCGGGGGGGGGAAGGGTGAGAAAACCTGGATTTGTGCTGGAAATGGCTCTACTTGAGGATCACTTTAGATAAGCTGTTGCCAGCGCGGGAGTGAGGTGGGAGGAAGTTTTGTTTCATGGTCTCTGTGTGTATATAATGTCTTCTGCAGTTTCCACGATATGCTATGCATCCGATGAAGTGAGCTGTAGCTCACGAAAGCTCATGCTCAAATAAACTGGTTAGTCTCTAAGGTGCCACAAGTACTCCTTTTCTTTTTACGAATACAGACTAACACGGCTGTTACTCTGAAACCTGTTTTTAAATATTGTAACACAGCCACCGTTTCAGGTTACTTAGTAATCCTGGCTAGTGTGGACTGGATTCTTAAATGAACTCCTAAATCCTAACCCTGACCTTCTCATCCTTACTGTAGCATCTCAGACAAGGAGCACTGAAGACCGAGTGTTCCTACTCTTACTTTTCTGTCTACTAGGTAAAGGGATGGGAAATGGTTACAGTCAGTGCTGTCTCTTCTTCAGTCAAGGCTACTGTGCATATTGCTTCTGCCAGTGCCATGATTAGGAAAATACTTAATGCTTCGGGTTCTCACAATAAAAAGGCTACGAAAGGCTGCAGTTACGAGGTAATTTCATCGTTTGAAGCACAACAGACAAAAATGGGTATTGATTTCAAATAGTTCTGTTCCATTTGCTCAGTATTAGTTATTCCCCTCTCTGCCATTAAAATGTTTTCCCCGCATTTGTTCAATGGAACTATTTACAACATTTATTTGAGGTTAAATGAGCCATGATTGTATTCTATGACCAAGCTATTACTATTACAGGTTGTTTTGTATTTTTTTAAACTGGAGTACAATTGTTAATGAGGAGAGAGGCCCTCTAGTATATGGTAGCTCACACTAGAGGCTAATGAACATACTGGTATATTGTATCAGGGACCAAATGAGAGCGGCCTTACAAGCTGAGAGAGAACATTGATCAGACTGAGGACTGGATGAAAGCAGCCGAGTAAAGCATGGTGTGAAGTAGAAAGGACAGCTGGTGATACAAGTAAAAGGGATTTATCATGAAAATCTGAAGCTGAAAATATAGAATTTTGCTTAGAGAGCTAGTGTTCACTTTATTTTAAAGCACTAATTGAACTCTCCTGAGCAAATAGGGCTATATAATTCCACCAGCCTTAGCAATCCAACCCCAAAATTATAAAGTAAGAGCTAGAACTTCACCTCTGGCTGCAATCTCGCATACTGAGCAGGGCAGAGCCAGTTTTTGGATGGAGGCCTCCAATTGCAAAGCCCCATTGCTTCAGGATATGTTTTTGGTGATATATTCGGTGCCACCATTCCCTGAGGCTGTACAAAATGAATGCTACAGCACTGTGCTAGAGGGCACTGTGTAGCTGAACATACTGCCATTTGGATAAAGTGTACAACTCATGGGCTAAAACACTTTTGGTCCCTAAGAGTGGGATCCCCAAAGGAACTTATATAGTAAATCCACATTTATCAGATAAAGGGGTTCCCAGGATTAGACTTGGGACCCCAGGTCCCAGCCACACATTTCAGCACAAACACCAGCCCTCCCCCCTATGGGGGCCAGAGTTAACTCCTGGAACAAGCACCACACACTACAATAGAACAACACTCCTATCTAACCCAGGCAAAGCCAGGAGCTGCCCCAGGTCAGGATCTCTGGCAGGAGTTACATACACAGTCTCCCCTATCCCTGATACAGCATGCAGTTCCCGCCCCCTCCTCTCCCATGCCTGGCTAGACACACAGACTCTTTGCCCCATGCCAGAACAAACTCCTGCTTGGGTCAGTCCAGCCTGTCCATGTGCTCTGATGCTGGCATGTGTTGTGTGCTCAAACTCGTGGGTGTTGCTGTGTGGTCTCAGCTGTCCTGTTGGCTCCAGGCTGCACATCTGTAAGAGACCCCTTTTGCAAACACTAGTGTAGTGGCTGGCTCTCCTTCAAGCAGCTTCTAGTTCAGTCTCTGCACCCCTGCACAATTTATGTCTCTCTGCCCCAGTTCAGCCCTGCAGCTTCTTCTCCAGTCCTCTTTCTTTGTTCTCTCTCCAAATCTTCCTGAGGTTGTTTTCCGTCCTTCACCCACGTTGTCTCATTGGCTCAAATCCTCCCAGGTAGTCTGTAGTTAATTTTGTGTCCCTGTTTTGGAATAGCACTCCCCATGCCCAGGCTAATCAGGTTTGCAAGGGGGGCAGGAGGAGTGGCCTTATCCAGTCCCACACCTAGGCACCTATTTTAAGCCCCACTGCAACCCACAAAAGGCATCTAAACTTATTTGACGCTAAAATTTTCAGAGTAAAATTCCCTAGCTGCCTAAGTTTCTGCCTCTGAGCATGTGCACTGCTGCCTCCCTCTAAGAGTCTGGACAGCTATCTCCCACCACAGCCTCAGAGCAATCCACATGCCGGTGGAAGATAGGTGGACAAATCAGTTGAGTGTGTGGCAGCCTTTTAGCACACTGACTGGATCGGGTCTAAATCTGACTACTGCCAAAGGAGGAGAAGGTGGTGATGGTCACGTTATAACATTTATCCCAGTGGTTAGAGTGCTCACCTGGCATTTGGGTCACCCAGATTCAGTTCCCCCCTCTCTTTCAGAGGGCGACAAAAGGATTTGAACAGGGGGTCTCCTGCGTCTCAGGACAATGTTTTCACCATTGAGCAAAGGGATATTCTGATATAGGGCACCCTCAATCTCTCCTATTGAAGCTGTTTCATCATTTAACCACAGTGGAAGAGTAATTGGAGCAAGGGGACTGGACCCAGGGGGGATTTCCTAACCACTGGACTTCAGAATCATTCTCACTCTCTCTGGCCCAATGACTATTTAAGTATTTATCCACAGTGGAATAGTCATTCAGCCAGAGACAAACAGAAAAAGAGAGAATGTTTTTCAGGCTCTGACAATGGGTTCCAGTAGTGCCATTCATAGAATCATAGAATATCAGGGTTGGAAGGGATCTCAGGAGGTCATCTAGTCCTACCCCCTGCTCAAAGCAGGACCGATCCCCAATTAAATCATCTCAGCCAGGGCGTTGTCAAGCCTGACCTTAAAAACTTCTAAGGAAGGAGATTCCACCACCGCCCTAGGTAACCCATTCCAGTGTTTCACCACCCTCCTAGTGAAAAAGTTTTTCCTAATATCCAACCTAAATCTCCCCGACTGCAACTTGAGACCATTACTCTTTGTTCTGTCATCAGCTACCGCTGAGAACAGTCTAGAGCCATCCTCTTTGGAACCCCCTTTCAGGTAGTTGAAAGCAGCTATCAAATCCCCCCTCATTCTTCTCTTCCGTAGACTAAACATCCTCAGTTCCCTCAGCCTCTCCTCATAACTCATGTGTTCCAGTCCCCTAATCATTTTTGTTGCCCTCCGCTGGACTCTTTCCAATTTTTCCACATCCTTCTTGTAGTGTGGGGCCCAAAACTGGACACAGTACTCCAGATGAGGCCTCACCAGTGTCGAATAGAGGGGAACGATCACGTCCCTCGATCTGCTGGCAATGCCCCTACATATACATCCCAAAATGCCATTGGCCTTCTTGGCAACAAGGGCACACTGTTGACTCATATCCAGCTTCTCGTCCACTGTAACCCCTAGGTCCTTTTCTGCAGAACTGCTGCCGAGCCATTCGGTCCCTAGTCTGTAGCGGTGCATGGGATTCTTCCGTCCTAAGTGCAGGACTCTGCAGTTGTCCTTGTTGAACCTCATCAGATTTCTTTTGGCCCAATCCTCCAATTTGTCTAGGTCCCTCTGTATCCTATCCCTACCCTCCAGCATATCTACCTCTCCTCCCAGTTTAGTGTCATCTGCAAACTTGCTGAGGGTGCAATCCACACCATCCTCCAGATCATTTATGAAGATATTGAACAAAACCAGCCTGAGGACCGACCCTTGGGGCTCTCCACTTGATACCGGCTGCCAACTAGACATGGAGCCATTGATCACTACCCATTGAGCCCGACAATCTAGCCAGCTTTCTATCCACCTTATAGTCCATTCATCCAGCCCATACTTCTTTAACTTGCTGGCAAGAATACTGTGGGAGACAGTGTGAAAAGATTTGCTAAAGTCAAGGAACAACACGTCCACTGCTTTCCCCTCATCCACAGAGCCAGTTATCTCGTCATAGAAGGCAATTAGATTAGTCAGGCATGACTTGCCCTTGGTGAATCCATACTGACTGTTCCTGATCACTTTCCTCTCCTCTAAGCGCTTCAGAATTGATTCCTTGAGGACCTGCCCCATGATTTTTCCAGGGACTGAGGTGAAGCTGACTGGCCTGTAGTTTCCAGGATCCTCCTTCTTCCCTTTTTTAAAGATGGGCACTACATTAGCCTTTTTCCAGTCGTCCAGGACTTCCCCCGGTCGCCATGAGTTTTCAAAAATAATGGCCAATGGCTCTGCAATCACATCCGCCAACTCCTTTAGCACTCTCGGATGCAACGCATCCGGCCCCATGGACTTGTGCTTGTCCAGCTTTTCTAAATAGTCCCGAACCACTTCCTTCTCCACAGAGGGCTGGTCACCTCCTCCCCATGCTGTGCTGCCCAGTGCAGTAGTCTGGGAGCTGACCTTGTTCGTGAAGACAGAGGCAAAAAAAACATTGAGTACATTAGCTTTTTCCACATCCTCTGTCACTAGGTTGCCTCCCTCATTCAGTAAGGGGCCCACACTTTCCTTGACTTTCTTCTTCTTGCTAACATACCTGCAGAAACCCTTCTTGTTACTCTTAACATCTCTTGCTAGCTGAACCTCCAGGTGTGATTTGGCCTTCCTGATTTCACTCCTGCATCCCCGAGCAATATTTTTATACTCATTCCTGGTCATTTGTCCAGTCTTCCACTTCTTGTAAGCTTCTTTTTTGTATTTAAGATCAGCAATGATTTCACTTTTAAGCCAAGCTGGTCGCCTGCCATGTTTACTATTCTTTCTACACATCGGGATGGTTTGTCCCTGTAACCTCAATAAGGATTCTTTAAAATACAGCCAGCTCTCCTGGACTCCTTTCCCCCTCATGTTATTCTCCCAGGGGATCCTGCCCATCAGTTCCCTGAGGGAGTCAAAGTCTGCTTTTCTGAAGTCTAGGGTCCATATTCTGCTGCTTTCCTTTCTTACTTGTGTCAGGATCCTGAACTCGACCATCTCATGGTCACTGCCTCCAAGGTTCCCATCCACTTTAGTTTCCCCTACTAATTCTTCCTGGTTTGTGAGCAGCAGGTCAAGAAGAGCTCTGCCCCAAGTTGGTTCCTCCAGCACTTGCACCAGGAAATTGTCCCCTACATTTTCCAAAAACTTCCTGGATTGTCTGTGCACCGCTGTATTGCTCTCCCAGCAGATATCAGGGTGATTGAAGTCTCCCATGAGAACCAGGGCGTGCGATCTAGTAACTTCTGCGAGTTGCCGGAAGAAAGCCTCATCCACCTCATCCCCCTGGTCTGGTGGTCTATAGTAGACTCTCACCACGACATCACCCTTGTTGCTCGCACTTAATCCAGAGACTCTCAGGTTTTTCTCCAGTTTCATACTTGAGCTCTGAGCAGTCATACTGATCTCTTACATACAGTGCAACTCCCCCACCTTTTCTGCCCTGCCTGTCCTTCCTGAACAGCTTATATCCATCCATGACATGTGAGTTATCCCACCAGGTCTCTGTTATTCCAGTCACATCGACATTCCTTGACTGTGCCAGGACTTCCAGTTCTCCCTGCTTGTTTCCTAGGCTTCGTGCATTTGTGTATAGGCACTTGAGATAACCCGCTGATTGACCCTCTTTCTCAGTATGAGGCAGGAGCCCTCCCCTCTCACGCGCTCCTGCTCGTGCTTCCTCCCGGTATCCCACTTCCCCACTTACCTCAGGGCTTTGGTCTCCTTCCCCCGGTGAACCTAGTTTAAAGCCCTCCTCACTAGGTTAGCCAGCCTGCTTGCGAAGGTGCTCTTCCCTCTCTTCGTTAGGTGGAGCCCGTCTCTGCCTAGCACTCCTCCTTCTTGGAACACCATCCTATGGTCAAAGAATCCAAAGCCTTCTCTCCGACACCACCTGCGTAGCCATTCGTTGACTTCAACGATTCGACGGTCTTTACCCAGGCCTTTTCCTTCCACTGGGAGGATGGACGAGAAGACCACTTGTGCCACAAACTCCTTTATCCTTCTTCCCAGAGCCACGTAGTCCGCAGTGATCTGCTCAAGGTCATTCTTGGCAGTATCATTGGTGCCCACGTGGAGAAGCAGGAAGGGGAAGCAATCCGAGGGCTTGATGAGTCTTGGCAGTCTCACCGTCACATTGTGAATCTTAGCTCCTGGAAAGCAGCAGACTTCTCGGTTTTTCCGGTCGGGGCGGCAGATAGATGACTCAGTCCCCCTGAGGAGAGAGTCCCCGACCACCACCACCTGCCTCTTTCTCTTGGGAGTGGTGGTCGTGGAACCCCCAACCCTAGGACAGTGCATCTCATGCCTTCCAATCGGCGGAGTCTCCTGCTCCCTTCCCTCAGACGTAACATCTGGTCCACTCTCCGCATTAGTACCTGTGGAGAGAACATGAAAACTGTTACTTACCTGTATCTGCGTTGCTGGTACATGGACGTTCCCCTTTTTTCTTCTGGAGGTCACATGCTGCCAAATTTCTTCACCATCCTCCTGTTCCCTATGTGCAGCCTGCTCTGAATCTTCAGAACCTTGTGCCCATAGAAGCATATCCTGACGTCTGTCCAGGAAATCTTCAGTTTCTCTTATGCAATGCAGGGTCGATACCTGTTGCTCCAGACCTTGAACCTTCTCTTCCAATATGGCGGCCAGCTTGCACTTTGTACAGACAAAGTCGCTTCTGTCCTATGGAAGAAAGACAAACATGGCACATCCAGTGCAGGTCACAATAGCTGAACACCCCCCATCCATATTACCTTCCTTCTATGAGCTTACTCAGGAGTTGTAGTAATTACTCAGAGACTTCGGCAAGATGTAAGCCTCAGTGGGCTCTCCCCAGGCGAACTCCCAGGCAAACTCCTTCTGTTAGCTGCTGTGCTGTTCGCTGCTCAGCTGGTCCACAGCTGACTGGCTTTTTATACAGTCAGGCCCACTTAAGGCTCACCCGGAACAAAGCACTCCCAGTTCCCGCCCTTTTCAAACAACCAATCAAGCACACGGTCAAACTGTCCTCACAACAAACACTCAGATATTCACAACAAACAAACACTCAGATACTCACCAACACAGCCTTCTTAATGCAGCCCTTAGCATATCTCCTCTCAGGCAGATCCCAGGCAAACTCCTTCTGTTAGCTGCTGTGCTGTTCGCTGCTCAGCTGGTTCGCACTGTCACATCTTTTTGTGTCTCTTTAGCTACAAGCGCTAGGCTCAGATGAAAACCTTTTAAAAAACATAGCTCAGTTTATTCAGTGAGAGGTGCTTCTTAGCTGCTGGCCTAAACCCAGGCATTGCGTCTCCCGATGACAGACAGTTTACCCACAGTAGGAGATCTCAAGGCAGTTGCAACCTCCCCTCCACCACAGTGCCAGGTTTACAATGGCACCAGCGGCGCCATGGAGCCGGGCCTATGCTCAGAAGGGGCCCAGCCTGCTTTGCTTGCACTGTTCCCTGAGATCCCACGAGCCCGCTGGCTCTCCTCCCCCTGCCTCCCACCCACCACTTGCTCCTCTCAGCCTGTCCACCTGCGAGCCAAGGGCTCCGCTCCACCCCTTGGCCCCACCTGCCGGCTTCTCACTGCCTCCTGGCCAGACCCCAGTGCAGCTCCAGCTCCGGGCAGTCTCTGCTTCCTGTCACCTGTGGGGCCCCATCTGTCTCCCTGGAGCTGAGCCGCCTCGCACAGGTGCAGAAGCCTGGCCAGTCTCGGCCAGTTTGGGAGGGCACGACAGTGTGGGGGCTTGGCTGGGCCCCTCCAGGCAAGTGCGTCCTGAGGGAGCCCAGCCAGAGCAGGCCATGGCCTGGCTGACCGCACCACTCCCAAGGGGCTGGAGCAATTCCCTGCTCCGGGACCAGCCCTGGCTGCACTGGCAGCTCAGCCCGGCAGACACAGTCACCTCGCAGAGGGCCAGTGAGTGTGGCCGGGAGACAAGTTGTAGGGGAGTGGGTCTCTGGAGGGCCTGGGTGGGGGTGCTGAGCTGTGAGATGGTGGGAAAGATCTCTGTGTGTTGGGGCACTAGGGAATGGGGGTTCTGTGTGGGATGCTGGGCAATTGTGGTGGGGCTGTGGGCAGGGAGGCGCTGGGCAGAGGTGGTGGTGTGCAAGGCGCTGTGCATTTGTGGCAGGGTCGGGGGGGCTCTGGCCATAGGGAATCATGGGGGTGTTCTGATGTTGAGCGGGGGGTGGGGGATGTGTGGTGCAGCATGGGCCCACCCCCAAGGGCAAAGGGCATGCTGGCAGCACAGGGCCGGGTGGGCCATTGCGCGTCTGGCAACTGCCGGTTTGTAAATAGTGCCCTTGCACTGGGCTGGGCGGAGCAGGGCCGCCTCTGCCATGCTGTGCCCTTAGTCAGCCCCTCACTCCAGAGACCGATCGCCCCATGTCATGCTCCATTGCCCCCATGGGAGCCCACAAATATGTTTGGCGCCAGGCCCACAAAAGGTTAATCTGGCCTTGCTCCACCAGGGTGTCTGTCAGAACTGAAGCCAAAGCTGGGCAGGGAGGGAATATGGCCAAAGGAAGCTGGGGTCTGAGTGCTGACTCAATGAAATCTATTGCAGCTACTGCTGGCAGGGGCTGCCTCAAAAGGGAATGGGGAGAGAAATACCACTGGCCTTTCCCAGGCTACAGCAGCCTTTCCTGGTGCAGGAGGTGAGACTTGAATCTCCGGCAACAGCGACTGTACCTCTGGTCCATATGTCTAACTGCCCACTTAGTGCCAGAAACTCTAATGGGCTGGGTTTCAGAGCTATTGAGCACGCAGAAATTGAGTTTATATCCATGGGAGCGGCAGGCACTCAACACGACTGAACATCAGGACCCAACAGCTTAAGAACAAGGATCAGACCAAGGCTGGCAGTTGAGATGGCAGCAATCTGCCCACTCACCCCAGGATAAACAAGCCAAACTCATTTGATGGCAGATCTCAAGAGTCATGGGAATTGCAGATTAAGAATCATGTATGTAGAAAGCTGGATTTACATCTTTCCAATTTCCTTACGAAACAATGTCACATTTACAAACCATCATCTAAATGCTGCACAGGAGCAAAGGATACAAGCAGAGCTCTGTATTAACAGTGACCTACATCCTGGGGCAAACCAGAGCCACAACAATGTCAGACAGGATCTTCGTATTAGCAATTTAACTGTCAGCCACATGATTTGTAGCTGGACGGAGTGAAGGCTAAAAAGCCAATATTTCTGTTAAAATGAGCCTAATTTATTGCATATTATGAAGAACAACAGAAGTTTGGCAGGATTAAAAGAGGCTTTATTCACTTGAAAGTCAGGGGTTTGGACAGACCAGGCTAATTTTCCAAAACTTGGTACATTTTTTGTGATAAACAAATCCCCTCATCTTTCCTCTCTCTTCCAAACAAAACAAAACCCCCAGAAAATGCACACACATGCATGTAACTGGTAAGGGATAAGAATACATCCCTTGGCTGTAGACAAATCTTAGGGGGAGCAGACACTGTCTCTTGGCTGCAGTGGGAGAGGCAGTCTATGAAGTAAACTTGACCTAATCTACTTCGAGCTTTGAAGATCAAGACTAGGGCCTTAAACTATATCTGCTATTTGAAGCACTTCTGCATCCCTCAAGTGAGCTCTGTTAACTCAGCCTCCCTCCCCAGTTCTGCTCCATTCTCTTCAAATGCCCTTTTCTCTGGCCTTGTCTTCCTAGTTCTGCTCTATATCTGTCTGGACAAAAGCCTCGATTTAGGGTTGAGCTCACTGCAGGCTTAGAAGCTTGTAATCATGGCTGCTGGCTCCCTCTGCTGAGGGGAGGGGAGTCTGGCCCACTGTTTTGCCCCACCTAGTCCTCATTGGAATAAGTGGAAGAGACATGGGATCAGACTCAATCTTAGTCCCAGACTTTCTTTTCCAAATGAGGAGCTGGGGACTGGCCTCGCTCCATGTGCTGAGGGAAGACAGGAGTGGCTTTATTTCACTGGGGAAATGGCTTACTTCAGCCACGGGAGCAAGAGAAGCTGTAGTGCTGCAGATCACCAGGGAAGTGCTCAAATCTCTAGAACCACTGAACCGTTCAATTTGTGTGTAACAGCCACCCACTTGATTCAACAGATGGGGGAACTTGATGGGGCCAGGGGTGAAAAAGGACAGGCTCAGCAGCAAGGGCGGGAGACACTAGCTGAAGGACACCAGGTAGCTCTTACACACCTTGGGAAGCTCTGGCACCCACTGGCCAGCTTGGGAGAAGGGATGTGGATTCGCCAGCATGCCCCAGCTCCCAGGATTTAACTTGGAACAAGGACAGAGGCCACATGGAGCCTCTTTTGGCAGGAAGGGTGGCTTAGGTAGTGTTGAAGGAATGTTCAGATGAACTCTTGTGCCCTGTAAAAGCTTTACTAAAAATCTGGGGCCAGCAGCCAAGTCCACTGTTCATACACAGTGAGGGCAGCTTCTGGATTTCTGCAGAAAATGGCCCACCTTGATTATCATACGCATTGTGAAGACAGTGGTCACTTTGGATGGGCTATTACCAGCAAGAGAGTGAGTTTGTTTGTGGGAGGGCGGAGGGTGAGAAAACCTGGATTTGTGCTGGAAATGGCCCAACTTGATGATCACTTTAGATAAGCTATTACCAGCAGGAGAGTGGGGTGGGAGGAGGTATTGTTTCATGGTGTCTGTGTATATAATGTCTTCTGCGATTTCCACAGTGTGCATCCGATGAAGTGAGCTGTAGCTCACGAAAGCTCATGCTCAAATAAATTGGTTAGTCTCTAAGGTGCCACAAGTCCTCCTTTTCTTTTTGCGAATACAGACTAACACGGCTGTTACTCTGAAACCTGTCACAAGGTACCAGTTTGCCACAGTACTGAGAAAAACCTTGCCCTACTGTGGTCTTGACCCACTTAAACTTGGTTCTCATTCTTTCAGAACGTCAGTGGCTGCAGGAGGCTTTGGTCTGTAGCCAGTTCAGGTGATAAGGCACTGGAAATCAAGGTGTTACAGGACTTACATTGGCACCAGGGAAAAGATGGCAGGGAATAGGAAGTGTAACTAACCCAGTGCACTTGTTTGTATCAGAGGCTACCCAGAGCGTACTTGGTATTTGGATTTGCAGCGCTCTATGGTGCATTGGGCCCACAAGAGGGCAGCCAGGACAACAGGCAGAGCTAAGCTGGGCTTCAGGGCTGAAGCTGTTTGCATCCAGTGGTTTGGCAGAAGAGGCAGGGAGTGGGATCAACTCATGCTGCTTCTGCACTCACTGACAAACAATGCAGACTCACCTCATGTCCTGGCTGCTCACCTTGAAGAGACCACACTCAGGGGCCATACAGGCACCAACTTCAGGGACAGAATCAAGAGGCATGTTAGTATGATCAGGCAATTATGGCTGGAGGTGAGGTTAGTATGGCCAGAAACTCTCGCAAGTCAGGTTCGGCCAGGAGCCACAGACACAGCCCATACGGACAAGGCTAGGAAGAAAGTGACTAGGGAGGTCACCAGGATATCCCTGGAGCCAAGGGGTTCAGTGACACAGCACAGGCACATCCGTTAGTCTTGGCCTGAATTTCCCAGGGATGATGGCATGGGTATGGAATGTGAGGGAATGGATTGGCCAGGAGTTTGATTCCAGGCTTCATGGCTGGGTGGGATATGACCAAGCTAGGTGCTGGCACCCCTTCGTGACTAGTTTCCACTGGTTAAAAGGCTAAAATGAATGGTTCTCAGAGGCAAAAGACCTGGGATTTTGGTGACAGGCCTTGGGCTCATGGGATAGGGTCAGCCCTCGTGGACTGAGGTCCCCACCCTTTTGTCCCCCTCACGGGAAGTGTGTGCTAGGACTCAGAGAGAACTGAGTGCTGGGGAGTAAGCTGAGGAGAGCCCACCCTGAGCTACAGGCTCTGTGGTAGGACCCCTATACCCTGGAGTCAATTAAATGCCTGGTATAGGAGAACATAGGTGGGGGGGTAGTGCCCCTCCCCTGTGTTGAAATTTAATAAAAGTGGCAGCCTGTTGCTTAAATCCATCCATGTGTCTGTCCTCATTTTGCCAGTTTCCATATCAAAAGATGTGCATAAGTTTCTTCCACTGCGTTGGTCATGCAGTATTAGACTGCAGTGCCGTGCCAAGTGAGGCTGCAGAGTAAGGAGTTACATCATATTTATGTAGCCATGACTTGTGTTCTGTACTCTGGATTGTATTATATATTAGGGTTTTCAATTGCAGGTAAAAGCTGCAGCAGCTATTGAAATACGCTAGTTTAACCAGATTTCACCTGATTGCCCCTTTCCACATATCAGGGGGTAGCCCTGTTAGTCTGTATCCACAAAAACAACAAGGAGTCTAGTGGCACCTTAAAGACTAACAGATTTATTTGAGCATAAGCTTTCGTGGGTAAAAACCCCACTTCTTCAGATGCATCCACATAATACATTAACTACAGCATGTGAGTCTACGGCTGACAGTTTAGTCATAAATGACTATATTAGCATCAGATATTGAAACCTCAGCCAAGTATCAGAACCTTCCTTGTACCATAAAACACCAGATTTTGTCCCTGGTGAGCCTCCCCTGCACAGCCCAGGAGCAGGATTTAACCCAGTTTAACCCTGTTTCTCCTCTTGTAATTCTACAACTAAGTCACTTCTGTTGTCGATCTCTTCAACATTCCTCTGCCCTACTACACACAGCTTTGTCAGCAACAGCTAAATGGAAATTATAGGTTGTTCTAGAAGGTGGAAATGTTCTTCTCATGCAGCCCTCCAGCCTTCACTCCCCCTCCAATAGAGATTCCTAAAGTATACAAGTGGAAAATTTAGCCAAATAACTAAATGGCAGAAGTGACACAACCACCCTTTTCAAGTGGTATGTGGTATGGCAGCCTTTCTGTTCATTTACTTTCACAGTCTGCAATCCCACCCTGCCTCACAGCAAGTAAATACAACAGAATGGCTGGCTCTGCTGAATGGGATGGGTGGGCAGGATGACTTTGGAGAGGCTGCGAAGAAGCGTGGAGGTAGTGTGACCAGTGCTCTGCAACTTCATGTATCCACTCGCCCAAACCTCTCCGTACTGCAGAGAATGATAGTTAATCCTCGGCTGTTACACAGAGCCATTCATCTGTACATCTCCAAGTTCTTTACAAAGGTGGTAAGCATAATTATCGCCACCTAGAAAATGGGGAAAACAGACACAGGTAAATTGTGAGCTTTGCTGGCCGCTGCACTGGTACTCTGACTTTGGGGATGACTCCATCTCCATTATGCCCTAGAAAGATCCTCTGTGCAAGAAGAAAAGGAGGACTTGTGGCACCTTAGAGACTAACAAATTTATTTGAGCATAAGCTTTCGTGAGCTACAGCTCACTTCATGGGATGCAAGGTTCATTTGCTCAGGCATCTGGAATTTGGCAAACTGTGAACAGTCCCTCTGTTGAGCACTTGCATGGGAAAGCTCTGTGCTGCTTTCATTTACCCCGTGCATCCTTCATACTTGTATCACTTGAATAGAAATGTGATGCTAACTTGATTTCACATCCACGTCTATATTTCACTCCTTAAAGCTTGTTGCACATGCCTGTACATTTTGAAAAGTTGGAGAGGGTAAGGTAATGAGGAGGAGGCGGCCTGTATTTTGCTGTTAAAAAGAGTGGCAGAAAGAGGAATACTGAGAAAATGGGTGCATGTAATAAAGCTGCACTTTAAAGGCAACTTTAACATCTGTGACCATTTCTTGTGCATCTGATTATCACATAGGACTCTCTCATCTTGGTATTACTAGAGTATATTTTAACATGGGTAAACTGATCTTAAACAATTTCTCTTGTGCATAAAGCAGCATCAGGGGTGCACATTCTCTTTCCACTTAGCTTATCTTCATGAAACTTATGATGGACAATGGAAGGAAAATATCCCTCCTCTTTCATGGTTTGAGTTCCTACATCCCCCTCTTACAATATCCCAGGGCAAAGTGGCACACTCCTGGTGGTGGGTTTTGGATCTGCAAAGAGAGGGGGAGGTGTTGCTTGATCCTTTCCAAAAAGGATTGGCAAAGGGATGAGAGTGGGGATCTAGAGAAGGCTAAGCCTTCATCTTAGTAGATGGCCTGCATAGATCCCTAGTGCTCCCTTGTCCCATCTCTCATGTATTAGGAGAGTATAGGAGGCAATCTTCTCTGTCAGTGCGGTGGTGGAAGTATTTGCACCCATTTTGGGTATACTATATTGATTGTATATCCTCCTAACTTCTTTGAGTCACACTAAATCCAGTCCTGTTCACTGCCCACTTCTGGAGACTACCTCTTCGTGGAAGACTCAGTCGTCATTTCCCTTCACCTTGTGTAGTCATGCCACCTGTGCAAAGCGTGCATAAAACACTTCCATTCTGATTGGGTAGCATTAGCAATAGCAAATCAGGCCTGAAGTGTGCATTGTGAACACACTGCTAGTACTCTACTATTAGAGACTATGCATGTTAGACTAGAGGATATGTGGAAATTTAACTTTTATAGCCTCAGGAGAACACAATATTGTGTGTCTAAACAATAACTCATGAAAGTGTGTACACTGAGCAGTCTATACACTCATAACTTGGATGAGCTAAAGCAAGCAGCCCAACTCCCAACGTGTTATCCAAGTCCCAGCCTGAGAGACCAGTGCCAGAAAGTTTTTGACTATTGCTACCACTGGATTCCTTAACAGTGGCGTAGTTGTGCTCCAGCAATGAAGATAGAACTACCTGGCATTATTTAAGATAGGCGTTTGTCAGCTGGAACACTGCTTGAAACAGCTTAGATGTGTTTTATAACAAATCCTTGGTTGACACCACTGCACAGCCACATGAATAGGGCCCTACCAAATTCACAGCCATGAAAAACGCATCACAGACTGTGAAATCTCTGGTCTCCCCCTGTGAAATCTGGTCTTTTATGTGCTTTTACCCAATAATACACAGATTTCACAGGGGAGACCAGCATTTCTCAATTTGGGGGTCCTGACCCAAAAGGGAGTTGCGGGGAGGTGGGGTGTCACAAGGTTATTTTAGTGGGGTCACACTGTTGCCACTCTTACTTCTATGTTGCCCTCAGAGCTGAGTGGCCAGAGAGCGGCAGCTGTTGGCCGGGCGCCCAGCTCTGAAGGCAGCGCACCACCAGCAGCAGTGCAGAAGTAAGGGTGGTAATACCATACCATGCCACCCTGACTTCAGTGCTGCTGCCTTCAGAGCTGGGCGGCCAGAGAGTGGCAGCTGCTAACTGAGGGCCCAGCTCTGAAGGCAGCAGTGCAGAAGCAAGGGTAGCACTACATGCCATCCCATCCTTCTGCGCTGCTGCTGGCGGCAGCTCTGCCTTCAGAGCTGGGCTCCCGGCCAGCAGCCGCCGGTCTCCAGCTGCCCAGCTGTGAAGGCAACGCCGCCGCCAGAAGCAGCGCAGAAGTAAGGGTAGCAGTACCGCAACCCTCCCTTATAATAATCTTGCAACCCCCCACAACTAATTTTGGGGTCAGGACCCCTACAATTACAACGGCATGACATTTCAGATTTAAATAGCCAAAATCATGAAATGTATGATTTTTAAAATCCTCTGACTGTGAAATTGACCATAATGGACTGTGAATTTTGTAGGGCCCTACACATGAATATCAGAAGACTCTGAACAGTAGAGGTATGTCTATAGTCCAGTAAAACACCTGTGGCTGGCCTGTATCCCCAGGCTTGGGCTGTGGGGCTATAAGAGTGCAGTGTAGATGCTTGGGCTTGGGCTGGAGGCTCCATCCTGAACATCCACACTGCAGTTTTACAGCCACTGGGGCCAGCTGCAGGTGTTTTACTGCAGCATAGGCATACCTTAGTTGTCCCCTCAAAAATGCATTGGTGCTGTAATTTCAGGCTTTACTTTGAGAACTTGGCTACTCAACCTGTAGGTGCAGGTGCATGAGGGAGCAGCAATAGAAGTCTGCTTTGAACACAGTTCCTAGTTAATTATTAGCAAGTAACTGACAAGATCTACCAGGCCAACCTCTCCTTTTCAGGGAATTACAGCGTCAGCAATTTGAAAGAGAGGGAAGAAAGGGGGCGTGAGAGCTGAATTGAGTGAACCTGTGTGATGCTGGAATACTAGCTCTTGCCAAGGCCTTAGGTGTCAGCTAAGCCCTGACAGATTCATGGCTGGAAACTAGACCTGCTCATCTGTATGTTAGTATTGTTCAAGAGAGGAGTTAGACTTGTAAGGATGTGTTCAGTATCTAGACTCTAGAAAATGTCTGTAAGTTGCTGCATACATTAATCTTACTTGTAATGGCTGCAGCTGATACTAAAAGGTCCTAGGTAAGTTTTGCTTTATAACTGTAAAAAAAAAAAAAAAAAGCCTGCGCTGAACTTGTAGTAGTTCCCCTGCCCATCAAGAAAGGCTGTCAGAATTACATAGGCATCACAATACAAAAACTGGGTTAATGGTCTCCTCACACCCTTGAACTTTCCTTGTGCAAGAAAGCTCATCCACTCAGCTTGAATCCTGGAAGTAGGAAATAAAGATAGCTGTCATGAAATTTTTTCATCTCCTTGCTGTGTGGACTCACAGGGCTGGCGCTAGGAAACGAAAGCAATGATCCCCAAGGTCATCCAGTATTAGCCCTACAATACGTACAGTGCTGACAGATTAGTCCATAATTCCATTAAGTGACAGTTGTAGTAAACGCATTTGTGTATATATGTTGCCCGTTTTCACCTTGTAATAATTCGTTCCTTTTTCCTGGTTAATACATCCTTAGTTTACTATAGGATTGGCTACAAATATTGTCTTTGTGAGATCTGAGGTACAAATTGACCTGGGATAAGTGACTGATCTCTTGGGACTGGGAGCAACTTGAGTATTTTGTGATTTTTGGTGTAAGTGATCATTTATCACTAAGTCCAGCTTGCCTGGGTGGCAAGATAGACTGGGGTGCCCAAGGGGACTCTGACTCCATGGTAAGACTCTTACAGTGCTTGAGGAGTTCGCATTTGTTACTGAGGTGGTGAAATCCAATTATAGAACATGCTGTCAATTTGGGGTGTCTGCCCTGAGGTTGGCACTCATATTCATGAGTCACTCTAGACAGCATGAAAACCTGTAAGAAGAGTCTTGTTTAACTTAAATCATTTAGTACTTGTACTGGTCTCTGACTGGGATGATTCAAGGCTCAGTCAGAAGGCCTTCTATCTCAGGTATTTTTGTAGCATACTATATAGACATTTGCAAGTCTCTTAAAAGGTAGGAAGTAGACTACACAATTTTTAGCATCCTAACATGATCAGAGCTAGCATGGGTATGTCTCCTTTGAGCTAGGAATGTAATTCCCAGTTCAAAGAGTATACACACCCTTAGAGGCAAAGACAGATGAGTCCCAGATGGGGGCCAAAGACATAGCATAGAACCCACTGAACTTCAGGTTTTCTGTTTATACGTTTTTGTCCTCCTAGAGGGGGACTATACTGACAGGTGATGTGGACTGAGGAGCAGGGCACTGAAGAAGCAGACTGCTACAACATGCCACAGGTGCCAGAGCAGAAAATCCTCTGCAATGTTTCATTCTGGCCCAAGGGGATGAGTTTGCCCAGTGAGATAGTCACTCTCACAACTAACAAATATCACTGACTTGAGCATGCACCCAGAATTTGTGGACACCCTTAGCAGGCACTACTTCCCCAAGTGGACTCTATGTATGAAACAAGGAAAACTATTAGGGGGAAAGGATACACTCTCCCCTCACTCCACAGTAACACTGGCTGGAGTCCATTTAACTTGGTTCCCCACCCACCACTGTGAACATCCACTAGACCAGTGGTGGGCAACCTGCAGCCTGCAGGCTGCATGCAGCCCGCCAGGGTAATCTGCTGGCAGGCTGCCAGACTGTTGGTTTACATTTGCACGGCTGTCTGCAGCTCCCAGTGGCCACGGTTCACAGTTCTCAAAAGTTTACAGACTTTAAAATATAATTTCAGTGTGTATATAGACACAACTCCT
Organism: Chelonia mydas; assembly: GCF_015237465.2. Classification (NCBI taxonomy): domain Eukaryota; kingdom Metazoa; phylum Chordata; order Testudines; family Cheloniidae; genus Chelonia; species Chelonia mydas. Next base: position 110,797,376 of record NC_057852.1, read on the forward strand.
TATATAGTGTCAATACAGACACTACACAGTGATATTAATGAACAGTGTGTCACCAGCTTTCACTGGACACTTTACAAGATGCTTTTTGGATAAATAGAATAAAAGCAGCATGTTTGGTGTAATGAGTTTTTCAGGCCTAATAGGAGTTGCTGTTAAAGAACAGTAGACTTTTTGCCGATTGGCATTGAGGGGGCCTTAGGGTCACAGTGGACTTGTGTATCATTTGCTGCACACCATCTAAAGCATGCACTGATTGCAGAATTATTAACTTCATCCTGGGCTCTTCTCTGGTGCATTGCTACCTGCACATCCTATAATAAAATATAATAGTGTCATTTCATTTTGGCACCATGAATGAGCGCTGTATTTGGGAAAGATACACACACTCTCATCCTTTCCTTTTCCAAATCAAGAAGGAGCCAGCCCAAGTAGCCTAGCAAAGTGCACAGAACATCTGAGGGGGAAACCAAGCCCAGGTCTCCAGCAGACCCTATGGGCATACTCAGATCTCAGTGAGGAGCCAATCGCGAGGAGCCCAGAGAACATGCAAGATCATATTTGAACATGTGAATAGTGCCTTATTTTGGTGATTCACCTGGGTGAGCTTACTGCCCTCTCCCACACACCACCGTTGCTTATGCTGCACTCCTCCAATTCACCTCCTGGCATACTATTATTTACATAACACTTTCTAGTTGTCTTGGATGTATCCAGTTATTGCACCATAACTGCAGAACCTATCTTGCATGACAAATTGTTCCTCTGTCTGGCCTTATAGTCAAACAGCTTTTACAAAGCTGCATAATGGACAATGCACAGACCTCTTAGCATCATTGCAAGTGGACTGCAATTTATATCAAAATAATTTATACATATTTATCTTGTCATCCCAAAGGATATTGCACAGCACTTAATTACATACAAATCCAATACATAAAATTGGTGTCTTTGAATGCTACAAATTTTAACACCAGGGTGAAAGTCTCTAATTTGAAAAAGTGTTATCCTTGAAGCCATTAAGTAATATTGAACAATACTGATGAATAATAAAGGAAATATGGAAGGACACACAAAGGACAGAGACACAGAGGATCATAATAAATATAAGTAAATATGTAATTTAAGTAATAGATTTTTTTCTCCAAACTTTTAATCAAATGATGATCTTTTTGTCTGAGTAAACTTTACTCAGTGGACAAAAAGTTGCCAGACACCTGTTGGTGGTAAAAATAATACCTCTCTCTTATATCATACTGTTCATCGGTAGATCTCCAAAGTACTTCATAATTTTTAATGTGTTTGCCCTCACAACACCTCTTTGAGGTAGGAAAGTATTATCCCTAATTTACAGATGGGGCGGGCTGTGGTGTCACCATGCCTCTGTGGGTCACAACTGAGAATGCCAATTTCAGGACAAACTGCTGAGAGATAGGGAGACACACCCCAAAACTGGTGGTTATTCTCCCATAAGATATACCAAACCAGCAACAAAAGTAAATTTCTGAGTCACCACACTGGCTAACAAGAAGTCAGAAAAGCAGTTTCTTTAGGCATTCCTGTCCTTGTATCACCACCAAAAACACTAGATTTAAAGATAAGTGGTTCTTTTAAAACCAATTTAATCAAATAAAAGGTTCTTCGGATCCCAAAGGACCGGCCACACACCCAGGTCAATATACAGCTTATATCTTACCCAATAATCATGCTGTTGCCAATCCTTTAGTATCTAAAATCAAAAGATTTATTTATAAAAAGAAAACGAAAGAAAGAAAGAAAGAAAGAAAGAAAGAAAGAAAGAAAGAAAGAAAGAAAGAAAGAAAGAAAGAAAGGTGAGAGTTAAAATTGGTTAAAGGAATCAAATACATACAGTAATTGCAAAGTTCTTGGTTCAGGCTTGTAGCAGTGATGGAATAAACTGCTGGCTTAAATCAAGTCTCTGGCTACTTCCAAATCATTGGAAGGACCTCAGTCCCTTGGTTAGAATGCTCCCATTAGCATAAGTCCAGAGGCTTGAGCAGGAAAGATGCAAAATGGAGATGTTTCCAGCACCTTTTACAGCTTCTGCCATGTGGAGGGAAATCCATTCTTTCAAACAAAGCCCTCAGCACAGCTAGTGGAAAATTACAGGTAAAAGATGGAGTTTGGAGTCACATGGGCAAGTCATATGTCCATTCATGATTTCACTTAGTCACAGCAGAGGCCATTACCTATACTTCAATGGAATGTTCACAGGAAAGTCCATTCAGCGTAGATGGGCATCTTCCCATTGTGAGTTAAGTGTTCTTTTGATGGGCCACTTAATTTGAATAGTCCCTTCAAGATGTGCAGGCTAAATACCTTGTGGGCATTATCACAGGAACAAACATATTTGAAATACAGGTATAAAGCCAATGCTCATAGCTTCAAATACAAAAATGATATTTGTATACAAATAGCATAATTATGTTCAGCAAATCATAACCTTTCCATAGACACCTTACTAGACAACCTTTGTTGCAATTATATAACAGTGGTAGCAACAATGATCTATATGGTCATATTTTATTAGATAACGTCGCGGGGGGAAAGTAAAGTACTGAGAGACTAAGTGACTTGCCCAAGGTCACCCAGAAAGCCTGTGATAGAACATAGAATTGAACCAAGAAAGCCTACATTCTAAACTAGCACCCTACCCACTAGACCATCCTTGGTCTACTAAGTGTATTGTTGAAATACTTCAAATTAACCACCCGCCTGCAACTGTGAGGCCTGCCGTTGATCCTGGAAAAGCAAAATTCCAGGAGCCAACAGCCAGTACACCCCATCAAACCTGTGAGTGAGCACTGACAGTGCAGGTTGGATCTAGTACCTGGACAGAAGGGACAGTGCCAGGCTTTGTTGTTTTCCAATTTTATCTCCAAACAATGGTGACCTGTGGAAAATGCTGGGACATCTAGGTACCAGCCAGCCAACAATAGGAATGGTCCATTGTCTCAGTAAAACAAACCTGGAATCCCTCTGGCTCCATTAGCCTTTGAAGGCAGGCCACAAGAACCTTATCAGCCTGACATCAAATCTTGCAGTAGTCCATGGCAAAATTCTACTTAAAGTCAATGGAGCCAGGATTTCACCCTCTGTCTCTAGCTCTCCTCTAAAGTTATGATCTAAAGAGTGCTTATCTGTAGGAGCAGAAATTAAAACCACTTGATATAATCCCAGTGATGCCATAAGATTCTGAGCCAACAGACCATTGCCACAATAGTACTCAGACTCCTTAGTATTTAGTAACTTCTGCACGGTTGATGTTAGATCCTGGGCTTTCAAAAGTGGTTGACAACATCTGGTAAGCTTACCTATGGCATTTCCACAATGTAATATTATATACTGTGCACCAAACATTAATTACTTTAACACTGTGTTGCCTGATGTCTGCTGGGTTTTAAAAATTCCTTCGCTCAGATGGACTCTTAAAGTGTGCCATAAGCCCTTTTCTCTTCAGATGCCTATAAGCTCTTTTTTTACAGTACCACAAATCTTAATTTTTTTCTTACACAAACACTAATGCAAAATCTCTCAATGAAATATTAAAACTAGTTCACCCAAGAATTCCTGCTGTGTCTAAACTGCTTGGACTGTGCTCTTGTGATCTGACATCAAGAGAAATTCAAGACTGAATTGTTGTCTTGCCATCACTGGGGGCCCATATTGTACGTATAAAAATTTGAATGAAGGCAAAAATACCCTTATTTAAGCCCACATCTGCTTTCTATTTCACATATGGCTGACAATTCACCAGGTAGGAAAATTGCAGTAAAAAATCTTGACCGTTGGTGTTGCAAAAAGAAGGGAGGGAACATGCATACACAAACTTTAATTATTCCAGTCTGAAGAATCAACATTTACATGAAATTTCTAAAACCCAAAGAAATGTCTGGCAAAAGTTACTTCTGGGATATTGTGGCAATGAGCTTTGGAAAGGGAATCAATGAACAGAGGCTTAATGCAGTGGATTTATGTATGCTGTCAGTTTCTAGGCAATAAAACTATTGTCAGTTTTTTGCCTCTAGCTACTTTCTCTAGCTTCTGGGAATACCTACAGAATGTGTTCAGTTATGTGACTTTTTTTTTTTCCTTTGCAAAACTAACCACTTTTCCCCGTTGGTGGATTTTATATTTTAAAGCACTCAAACATTCTTGCCTGAGATTTTTTTTTTTAAATATCACATGACAAAGATTCATTTTGCAATATTGCAGCTGAAGTGGTTTTCCATATCACATCGACAGCTGAGAAATCAATGTCAGGATTACATCCAGGCAAGCACACAGGCTTAAATAAGATGGAAGTCAAAAGATGCAATACCTCAGCTTTATAAAAAGCTGCAATTTGACCATATGATAGATGGTTTTGATTCATTAATGCACTGTGCTGGCTAGGCAATCCCCTCAGAGAATTATTTACTGGAGGTTAACTTCTTTCTCCCTCTTTTCCCCCCCATCCCTATTCTTCTCTCTTTTCCGCTCCCAGTTTATTGTCCTCTCTTGTCACTACTACTCCAATATGACCCTAGAGCCTGCAGCTGAATGGCTACCTGACACTGCACGTCCTTATGTCAAATTCTGGAAGCTGGTATGGTCAGTGCAGGGTAACCTCCATAGGTTAACAGTTGTTCAGTGTTTAGCCACTTGGGAGCTGGAAGACATTCAGTTTCTGACCTGTAGTCCTGGCCTTCATTATGAAGATTCAGGTACTGACTCTAATTTTAAATAGACACTACCTAGGTATAATTTTTTCATGGTCCTTTCATGTTAAGGACAAGTGGGGATTGGTATTTTGTTGTTATCCTGAGTTGCTATTATAAGCAATCAGTTTTATTCCACAGAATAGTAGCTAAATACATTAATGGTAGTATGTTAAAGTCTTAAACCTAAATGTATAAATAGCTTTAATTGTTGTCATTATACATTATACCTATAGTTATATTTTCCTTTATACTACTTTTATATGGACATGAACTTTGGAACAAAAATGTCCTGATGGAAATAGTGTGTTTGTAACTGATAGCTTTTGTTAGTATTGGAAATAATATTCTGGTGCTAATTTCTTTGTTAATTTCTGGGAGGAAGGGAAAGATCTATTCTTTTGCAATACAGAGATCAATGATTAGGAAGGGATGGGAAAGATCTGTAATATCTGAGATGAGACACACTAATTCTCTTTTGCTGCTGGCTATAGAATTAATGATCTGCCTTGTTGATAGGTGAGAGAGCCAGTAGGAAAGAACACTCCTGTGGAATACAGCAAGAAAAAATTAAAAAATTGTCAATAAGAGTTTTCATTGACAAGATTTTCCTATTGATTTACATACATGTTTCTTGACATACAAGATCATGATTAGACCTCCTTCATTTCCTTCATAGTAGGAGCACTGCTTTCATTTTTAGGTAAGTGATCTTTATGCTATAAACTAGAATATATGATTAATCATAGCATCATAGGCCTGGAAGGGACCTTGAGAGGTCATCTAGTCCAGTTCCCTGCACTCATGGCAGGGCTAAGTATTATCTAGACCATTCCTGATAGGTGTTTTTCTAACAAAATCATTGATGAAGATATTGAACAGAACCAGACCCAGAACTGATCTCTGCGGGACCTGTGAACCACTGATAACTACTCTCTGGGAACAGTTTTCCAACCACTTTGCACCCACTTTATAGTAACTCCATGTAGGTTGGATTTCCCTAGTTTGTTTATAAGAAGGTCATGCAAGACAGTATCAGAAGCTTTACTAAAGTCAAGATACACCACGTCTACCGCTTCCCTCCTATCCACAAGGCTTGTTACCCTGTTAAAGAAAGATATCAGGTTGGTTTGACATGATTTGTTCTTGACAAATCCATGCTGACTGTTACGTATCTTTTTTATTTTTTGATCATTGAAGATCTCCTGGTTAAGACAGGGTGGTCTCTTTCCATACTTCCTGTCTTCCTACGCAGTGGGATAGTTTGCTCTTGTGCCCTTAATAATGTCTCTTTGAAAAACTGCCACTGTCTTCAGTTGTTTTTCCCCTTAGACTCACTTCCCATGGGATCTTACCTACCAACCCCCTGAGTTTGCTAAAGTCTGCCTTCTTGAAATCCATTGTCTTTATTGTGCTGTTCTCCCTCCTACCATTCCTTAGAATCATGAACTCTACCATTTCATGATCACTTTCACCCAAGCTGCCTTCCACTTTCAAGTTCTCAAACAGTTCCTCCCTATTTGTCAAAAATCAAATCTAGAACAGCCTCTCCCCTAATAGCTTTTTTCACCTGCTGAAATAAAAAATTGTCTCCAATACATTCCAAAAACTTGTTGGATAATCTGTGCCCAGCTGTGTTATTTTCCCACCAGATGTCTGAGTAGTTGAAGTCCCCCATTACCTCCAAGTCCTGTGCTTTGGATGATCTTGTTAGTTGTTTTAAAAAAGCCTCGCCCACCTCTTCTTCCTGGTTAGGTGGTCTGTCGTAGACTGCTACCATGAGATCATCCTTGTCTTTTTACTGCTTTTATCCCTGTTTTTTATGCCTTTTATCCTTTTTACCCCTTTTATCCTTACCCAGAGACTTTCTCTGTGATGCCAATATGCCATAGTTGTGTTTATTTACTAGCATTTCAAGTTCTTCCTACTTATTCCCCATACTTCTCACATTAGTATACAGACATCCAAGATACTGATTTGATTTCCTACCCCCACCCCCAGTTCTGTCTTATCTCTCCTTTATTCTCCTGCTATAATAGCCCATGCTACCCCCAAATTCCAACCCTTCTCCCAGGTCTCCATGTTTTTGTTTTACCAGTGGGCTTTGGTCACCTGCCCTCTTTGAACCTAGTTTAAAGCCCTCCTCACAAGGTTAGCCAGTCTGTATCCAAATATGCTCTTCCCCTTCCTCGATAGGTGGACCCCACCTTTGTTTAGCAGTGGGATTTAACTGCAGGCAGCACCTATATGTATCTCACAAAGCCATCAAATAAATTGATATGACTGCCATTCTCTGCTAGAAAATGAGTGTGAAATGTACTAAGGATTGAAATGCACTAAGCAGAGCTATTATGAGACACATACATAGTGTCTACTAGACCTATGCATGGAATAATAGGATTAATAATAAAAGGATAAACTTCTCATTTTTCCAGATTCACAAGGTGAAACTTTGTCTCAGACATGTTCATGAGAACTAGAGGAATCTTTCCAGGGACTGTAAAACATCAGCGAGAGGTTCTGGTATTTATTGGTTACCCGCTACAGTAGCAAAGTTTGAAATGCTTATCATGGCAGATACCCAGAGTATATTGCTTTTTTTAACTTTGGGTTGTCTGAATTTGAAGAATACTGTTAAGAAAAAGGGAAGAAATGTCTTTCAATCCTACATATTTAGTTTTTGTAATATTCTGTTTTTTAGAAACATAAGAAATCCAGAAAAATAGTATGAATTTGTAGATATTTTTACATCTTACTCTGATATTGTGAACCCTTTCCTAAATGCACCTTAAATACTCTGTTTAGTGTCTCTGCTGCTCTCTAAGCCCCGAATTCAGGAAAGCACCGAAAGGGACAAAGGATTTGTCTACACAGTGGGGTAATTCACTTTGGGGGGAGGAGGAGGGTGTAACTTCTAATGGCCATGAAAATGTTGTGCATTCATTGGTCCATATAGCCCCTGCGGATGCACTTTAATGTAGTGCTGTTTGAAGGGTACTGGGAAACCTTTAGTGCTCACCAGCAGGATGCACATGGACCAACTAATTGCCACATGTTAGTGCACTGTAAAAATCAGCCCCATTGAGTGGATTACCCCATCGTGTAGACAAGGCTTTGAACACATGCTTAAGTGCTGTTCTGGATGGAGATGCTTTCCTAAATCAGGGTTTGACTTAGCTTGATTTCTGCACGACTCTGACAGGTTTTCTCCCGTCCCTAATCCCCAGCCTGTCTTGTAACAAGACACTCTTTTCACTATATGCCAGTCTCTTTGAAACGCTTGCACTAGCTTCTTTGGATCTAGTCTGATTTGTTTCTTTAAGCAGGACAAGATGAAGAAGTGCAAGGACCAATAAAAACGTGAAATAAACTGAGCTGTGGTCAAAAAAAGCCAAGTCACCACCTCTTCCTTCCTCTGACCGCTCCCCAAATAAATTAATGAAACTCTTAAGGTCCACATATGCCACAAACTGAGTAACCATGTAATCTTAAAGCTGCAGCCCTCTCCCTTCCTCACCATTGGTTCCCTCTCACTGCATCACATTTAAAAGCTAGTGAGCTAGTGAGCTCCATGGGCCAGGGATCTTGGTTGATCTGATAGCATGTAAAGTGCTTCTGCACATATTTGGAAGTAAGAAACAAACAAAAAAACCTTTATTTGGAAAACAAATATCACAGTAATAAACGTATTAGAAATAATAAAACAAATGCATAAGGAACTAAACCTGCCATAGTCTAAATTCTTTGATTTTTCACTTTTTCAGTGAATTCAGCAGGACTACTGACATGCTTCAAGTTAAGCATGTGCTTATGTACCTTGCTAAATTGTGGCTGATTAGAGGCGGCAGATCAGTTTCAAATCTAAAAATTTTCAGAGGGAACTGGGGGAATTTTAAAATTTTCTAGCCTGCTGTAAGTGCAACACACTCCCCCCCCCCCCCCCCCCCCCCCCCCCCGGTGCCTCCTGCTATCTTAGACATACATGTAGTATCTTGGAATAGTTTTTAAAGAAGTTCGGTCAGTATGTAACTATTGTGTGTGATTTACTGTAAGATTAAGAAGATTGTATATGTCACCAGATTTTCACTATTATTCTTTAAGGCTTAAATGATTCCTATACACATACTACAGAGATTATTGTTTACTTATCATTTGAGTGACTTTGATGGCCTGTTTGACATACCTGGAGTGTGCTGCAAGATTCTACATATGTATCAAATGTTGTTATAGGGGAAAAATGATAATTTAACTAAATACAACTATAATGACTACACAATAGGTAGCAGGATTAAGGGCTGTATGTACAACCTTAACATGTCACTTCTTGATTGTTATGTTAAATACCAAAGAAATGAACACATGTATATTGCACTGCAGATGGTGATTATCATATTATGCATAACAGGGATTTGTAGATTATTAAAATAAACATATAGGATTTATGCAAGAGACTCCCATTAACACTAGTGGGAGTCTACCTGTGTAAATTATTTAGCCAGTAATGAGAGAATAGTAAATGATCACAGACTGTGTCAATATGACTGTTACAATACACCATTTAGCCATTGATTTTAGCATGATTATCTTTTCTTTGTGATTCAGGTCAACAAATGCCTTGCTTCTTAGTGATTTTAGCTAACAAAAATGTTTGAGGAATTGAAAAAGATGAATGTAGTTACTTAGAAGTATGGATTTTCCTGACACTTCACACATTCCAAATAATTTACTTTCTTAATATGTCACATCAAAACTGATGGTAGAACAATACCACTATTTTATATGCATTGGAATATTACAAATCTGGATGATTTTTTTCCATACTCATAAAATCTGTTTACATGTTTTTCAATAACTCAAATTCTTATCACCCATTAAGCACAAATATCAGTTACATAAAGGTTGGTTCTGTCCTCTGAGGCTGCACTGACTGAAGCTAGGCATATGCTGTGTATGTGTTGTGACTACTGCTTCCTTTACCAACTATACTTGTTTCACCACTATTTTGTCCTCCAAATTTATTTACCACTGTTGTCTCAACAAATGTTTAAGCCAATTCCCCTCATCAAGTCTCTGCAGGCCCTAACCTCTAATTTATATTGACTTCTATCTTTAGTGTTGGGACTGTGCATGTATGCACATGCAGTGTCTAGTACAACGGGGCCTTGATTCCTGACTGGGCCTTCTAGAAACTGTCATAATGCAAATAATAATGAAGCTCCAGGCCTGCAGTTACTCAACTTCAGGCATCAGACTAATTCTTGCCAGACTGAAGCTAAGATCTGTTGCTGCTCTACTCCTGCAGCGCTTACCTTCAGCCCTATCCAAAATGTGATTTTTACAAAGGTTTTGAGGGTCCCAGATATATTTATAAAATTGATTGTATTTATGTAGGGGAATGCAATAAGTATGAGTTACTGAGCGGTACTTTCAGCAAATAGATAACAGTCAATTTAAATTAGAATTATAAAGTATAGACAATCAGGGAAGCTTAAGGCACCAGCAAAATAGATAAATAAAATTAAATTAAAAAACAAAAAATCCAGAGCTGGCAGGGCTAAAGAAAATGAGAAGGCATTAAGTATATCAGGAACAAAAGAAATTCTATCAATGGTATAGGCCCATTACTAGATATAGATGGTAAAACTATTAATAATTCAGAAAAGACAGAAGTGTTCAGTAAATATTTCGGTTCTGTATTTTGGAAAAAAGCAGGATGATGTACTTGTATCATAAGAAGATGATAAAGTACTTTCCAACCCATTAATAACTAAGTAGGATGTTAAACAATACCTACTGGGGATAAAAAATGTTTACATTAGCAGGCCCAGATAACTTGTACCCAAGAGTCTTAGAAGATCTGGCTGAGATCTTTGGCTCAGTGATGTTAATATTTAATGTATCTGTGAATATCAGGGACATTCCAGAAGACTGGAAGAGTGACAGTGTTAAAAAAGAGCGAGTGGGATGACACAGGTAACTATAGGCCAATTAGCCTGACCAATCCCCGGCAAAATCCCAAAAGCTGATATGCAATTTGATTAATAAAGAATAGAAATATAATTAATGTCAGTCACCATTTAATATAGTTCTTGTCAGACAAACTTGACTTTGTTCTTTAAGATGACAAGTTTGGTTGATAAAGATAACTGTAGATATAATGTACTTATTCTTATTTATATTACTGTAGTGCCTAGGAGCCCTAGTCATGGATCAAGACCCTAAACAGAACAAAAAAAACATTCCCTGCCCCAAAGAGCGTACCAGTGATTCTTGTAGGGCATTTGACTTAGTACTGCACCACTTTCTGAACAGGAAATTATCATATTACCATATCAATAAAATACATGTTACATGGATTAAGAACTGGCTAACTGACCAATCTCACAAAGCAGCTGTCAGTGGGGAATTGTCACTAAATTTGGGTGTTTCTAATGGGGTTCTGCAGGGACTGGTAGATCCAGTGCTATTCAACATTTTTTTTTAATGATCTGGGAGTAAATATAAAATCATGGCTGATAAAATTGGCGGGTCAAACAAAGATTTGGTGGAATGATAAATAATGATGAGGCGAGGGCAGTCATACAGAGTGCTCTGAATGGCTTAAAGAGCTCGACTCATTCAACCAAAGTGTGTTTTAATACAACCACATGCAAAGTTATGCTTCTAGGAGCATGAATGCAGGTCACAGCTACAGAATGGGGACTGTATCCTGAAAGCGGTGACACTGAAAAGGATTTCAGGGTCATAGTAGACAAGCAACTCAGCATGAGCTCCAGGTGTGATACTGAGGGTAAAAGGGCTAATGTGATTCTTGTATGTATAAGCAGGGGAATAGTGAGGGAGAACAGGAAAGTAATTTTTACCTTTGTTTATTGCATTGTGAGACTGAAACTGGAATGCTGCCTGTAGTTCTGGTGTCCACATTTCAAAAAGGATGTTGATAAATTAGAGAGAGTGCAGAAAAGAGCAACGACAAGGATTGGAGGGCAGAAGAAAATGCCTTACAGTGGTGGGAAACTTGAAGATCTCAATCTGGTTAATTTATAAAAAGAAGACTGAAAAGTGATGTGATTGCAATATATAAGTACACTCACGGGGAGAAAACACCAGGTACTAAAGGCCTCTTTAATCTAGTAGAAAAAGTCATAGGAAGATCTAATGGGTGGAAGCTGAAGTGGGGGTGAAGGTGATTAATCACAAAATCAAACTGCCAAGGGAAGTAGTGGATTCTCCATTTCTTGATGTCTTCAGATCAAGACCAGTTACCCTTCTGAAAGATATACTTCAGTCAAACACAAGTTATTGGGCTCACTACAGGGGTAACTGAGTGAAATTTAATCTAATGGCCCCTTAGGTCTTAAACTCTATGATATGAATCTAAGAGAAAAAAAAAAGGTGTCTTCCAAGTGTCTCTAGCTGGGAAAATGATAACCAGGCCAACTTTCCTTTTTGACAAAAAATGACCTTTTACTCAAAAATAATTTTGCAGCACTTTTTTTTTTATTCAAACTTTTCCAAATTTTTGACCAAAATAAATAGTGTTCTGGTTTTCAGGAAATAACATTTTTACTGTCCTCCTCCTCCACCCCACAAAAAAGAAAAAAAAAAAGAAAAGAAAGCTGTAAACTTTTTTGTTTTACATTTTTCACGGAAAATTCTTCTATTTTGCAACTAGATTTACTGAACATCCACAAACTGGGGGATCCTAAATCATTAGCCACTTTTTTAAAATCTTGGCTGTAGCTTTTCCCATAGAACATAGTACAAGAGCCAAATTTATTTTGTCAAAACAGGTTTCTGTTGGAAAATGCCATTTCAACTAAGCTATTTTTTTTTTCAAATTCATATCACTTTGGACAAAATTTCATTTTGAAAAAAAAATGGAAAACACAAATTTGAAAATGTCAATGGTTCATTTTGATATTTTTGGAATAAACTTATTTGATTTTTCATTTCAAAATGATGTCATTCTGAAATTCATTTCATATTCAGAAAATAAAAAATAAGGGGTAAAAATTGAAAGGAAATGTTTTAATTTACCAGAAACTATTTTTTTGTAATTTGCATTTTGTGCAAAAAAAATGGAAATTTTGCCTTTTTGTGCTGTTTAAAAAACCCCCCAAATCTCAAAAATTTTCATGAGACAGAAAATCCATTTTCCAAGGAACTCTCCTTATCACTATTATGGAAGCCAAGCCTGTAAAAATTGTAGGCAGGACACTTTTTTATTGGTCTGTAAAGTTATAATTCACATCAAACGATGAATAAATACATAAATATACTAGGGTGGGTTATGTTTTGTTGACGTATGAATTGTATATTTCATACACATTCGTCAGTTACTTGAGTACTTTGAGGACTCAAGGTACCCTATTTGAATTTTTTTCCTGTCTACCTGCATTGTGTATCTTTATCAGATTAGGTTGCTTGTCTCTCTGGGAATTGCTACTTAAACTACTGAACAGTACACTGAACAGTGTGCAAATTCTTCTGTGAAAATGCTCATTCAATATATTATTTTAAATCTGTCTAGAGTGGATGTATTCCTTGCCTGCCTTTTTCTTGATCTATTTAGTTTGTGCTTTTCTTTTGTCACACAACTGTTCCCTCTGAGTTATGAAATGTCAAGGTCAAACTGAGGTGAATCTGAATGGTGCCGGGGATCTGACATGTAAATAAATTTGAGACAATCCGTGTGATGTTCAGAGGGCATCTAGTCTCACAGTCATTAGCATTCAGGGATACTCATTAGCACTCAGACGTCCCAGTCAGGATGCACTAGCAAAATTAGATATGTTGATTAGAGATACAAATTACATGTTGTATGTTTAGACCCAAAGGAGGATGACTTAACATTTTAGATTTAAAAAGATCTTTAATCTTGTGAACATTTTATTTTTTCTTGGGGGAGGGGAAAAGGAGGGGAACTAACTCAGTAGGAATACGATGATGCATCTTTTCCAAAATAAAGTTAATTTTAAGCATATAAAATAGCTATGTGAATGGTTGAATAAGAGTGAAATTAGAGCTGAATTTAAGACAAGCATTTTTGTTTTGTTTTTTAATCATTGACAGGGGTGTTAGGTGCCTAAATATGCCTTTAAAAAGCTGGCCCTATACTCCTGGGGGCAAAAGCAAATCTTCCTCTGTTTTGCACAGTGCCTAGATACACTGGTACTGTATGTAAAACTTTGGTGACTTTGGATAATTGACATGTATTGTGTGCTAATACACCTCATTCAGTGATTCAAGTGAGATCTAGCTAAAATGGAAGCACCATGCAGAAAGCACTGATATACAGGTTTTACTATCTGCCTGTATTAATATTAAAATTGTATCACAATGTGTCATGTTTATATCATACAGACAGCACTATCTAGTGTAAACACAGCGAACAAGGATACTGTACTTAACATTAAGCTATCAGCACTTTGGATAACATTAGTAAAACATATCATGCTTGTTGTGCAGTGTACATCGATATGGATACACCAGGAGAGTTATCTTAAGCAAACATAACACTCTAATGTCTAGCATTACCAGCCTTCAACACTGCCAACATAAGCTACATCATGCAGGCAGCTAAATCAGTTACAGTATATAGCTCAATGAGATGGAGAAGTTTCCACTCAATAGTTTCAACAATTCCTTGCTTTTAACTGCCTTGTATAGAACAGGCTAATGCAAACTAATATTAGCAAGGTGCTTATTGGTCCTAAATGCTTTGCTGTTGGTTCTCACACTACCTAAAATCCTCATCTGTGCATTGGTGACAAAATCCAAATGGACAGAGTGCAGATGTTTCCTGTGCTCTGTTCTTATCTTTTCTGGAAGTATGGGGAAGAGTATCAGGATAGGTCCAAGTATCAGAGAGACAACTATTTTAAATGAAGTTTTTTCAGTACAAGGGTTGATTGGTGGAAGCGACATCTCTGAGAGGCCAGGAGGAAACTTAGGTATTTGGATTTTCACAAAGGGCTCAAGGCTACACCTAGCAAACAGGGTCCACAGCTGAAAAGTGAAGTGAGCAAACTGTGATATATATTGGTTATGGGTCAGCACACAGTTGCTCAGTTATTTGGTCTGTGGAAGTGTCTGAAGCAGATTTCTGAAAAGCACACCATACCAGAGTCCCACACTTTTGAGGGAGCAGGTCACTAAACCTATAGTTCAGAAGTGATCTGTATGCATGAAACTATATTCATGATTCTCTTGGGAGGTTAGCAGGTGTGAGGGTTGAGATGGAGAACACTGAAACTGGAAATGTAAAACATATCTGTCTTCTTAGAAGCGAGAAATTTTAGGAATTGCCTTAGAGAACTGATCAATTATTCATGTAAGCTGAATGCTTTGGAGGAAGTTACAAAAACCTTGTAGTGACCCAGCTGTGTAATGCTATAGTCTATGGATGAGAGGAGAAGTTTTCCTGATCCCAGAGTGAAGGTTCAGTTGGACAGCAGACAAATAGACAGTGACAGTTTAAGAAATAATTTAAAAGGTCAATATCATTGGCTAACATTTCCAAAAAACAGGTGCTTAGAGGTTAGCTTTCTAAATCTGTATTCAGGCACCTAAATAAACAGCCAGATTTTCAGTAACACTGAGTGAAGGCTGTGCGGTTCTGGGTTTCTTACATTCTGGAGTGTCACAGATCATAGAAAACACGGCAGTTGCACTGACATGGCTCATTGGCCCCAAGTGAGTCAGGGTATATATATACCGTAAAAAGAAACCTGCGGCACCAAGTCTCAGAACCCAGGTCAACTGACTCGGGGTCGCAGGGCTCTTGCGATGGGGCTAAAAATATCAGTGTAGACATTCCTGCTCAGGCTGGAGCCCAAGCTCTGAACACCAGCAAGGAGGATTGGTCTCAGAGCCCGGGCTCCAGCCCAAATGGAAATGTTTATGTGACAATCAGAGTCCAGACACCCCAAGGGGAGAACATTGTCCAGCCAGGAAAAGACAATGGTGGACCACTAGAGTTGATGGGGAAAAATGTGAAATGGAAAAGAAAAACCCAGTCTTGGAAAACTAAGAGAGTAGGGAATTTCCCTGACCATGAGTCACCATACTCTGAGAGAAAGAGAACAAATTGCAAACCCTTAAAAGGGAAGGGATGGGAAGTGGAGGACATTCAGAAATGGAGGGGAAGCCTCTAAGTGGGAAGTGGTCCATGAAATGCTGGGTCCCCTCTCTGATGAAGGATTCACTGGGAAACTGTTCAAAGGCAATAGATGACATATTAGAAAAGGGAATTTAGCTAATATGGAAGTGTAAAGCCTGAAGCTGCATCTTTATGTTTATTTTCTGTGTAAAGTGCATGTAAGGATTGCTTTCCTTACTATTTCATTTTTGAATCTGTGATTTTTCTACTAAATAAACTTTTTATTTATTTTTACCACAGGCAGGTCCCTGTTGTGCAAACTGTGTGGAATGCGTGTGCCAAAGTGAACTGACAACTGGGGGCTGTTTCCATACTTGTGGTGATCAAGAATCAGATGTCAAAAGTGTGTCTTGTAGTTAAGAACTCAGGGTAGACAGATCTGGGGACACTTGGGACCAGAAACTGTTGAGGTCACCATGCAAGGAGTAGCTAGGCTGGGGGAAGCCAGAGTGAGACCTTTATGTGGGCAGGACTCTGAGACAGAACAGTACAGCACTAAGGCACCCAAAGATACAAGGCAGGTTGTGAAAGAACCCCTTTCTGGTCTTAGTGATCCCCAGAATTTCACGGTTTACACTATTTTCAGCCTCATAGCATAAGACCCAGTCAGATGACCAAGGCTCTGCTGCTAGGCTTGGTTGGTTTTTTTTTTTTTTTTTTTTTGCATTGTAGCTGTACCCTCAGGTTGTTTGTGTGGCATGGCAAGTTCCTTCTCTTTATAGCCTAGTTTGTTGGTGGATTCTGTGCACTTCAAAATTTAACTCCACTTTAACATTTCTTGTGCTGTTCTATCTTCTAGTTTTATACTGCTGCCCATCACCACACCTCAGCACCTTCCATGTAAAGTCAAGAGCAACTGCAGAGTCCCCTATTGATTTCATGGAGTCCCTGGCACTTATATCTTTTCAGAGTAAAAACTCTGCTTGGGGTAGAGTTTTTGGTTTTGATTTTTTAAGATTTCTGTTGTTAGGGGTTTATTGGGTATGAGGGGATGTCAATGTTGTGTGTCATTCTTATCGTGGCAGGGCCGGCTCTAGGCACCAGCAAAACAAGCAGGCGCTTGGGGCGGCACATTTCTAGGGGTGGCATTCCAGCGCCGGCCATGCCGCCCCTAGAAATGGGCCCCCGCCGCCCCAGCTCGCCTCCGCCGGCTCCCCTGAGCGTGCCGCCGCCACTCCGCTTCTCCCCACTCCCTCCGAGGAGGGAGGAGAAGCCAAGCGGTGGCACGCATGGGGGAGGCGGAGGCGGAAGCAGTGGAGCAGAGGTGAGCTGGGGCGGGGAGCGGTTCCTCTACCCCCCCGTTACTTCCTGTGCTTCCCCCCCCCCCGCTCACCTCCACTCTGCCTGCTCCCCAGAATGCGCTGTCTCTCCCTCGCTTGAGAGGGAGGGGGGAGAAGCGGAGCAGTGGCGTGTTCAGGGGAGCAGGCGGAGCGGAGGTGAGCTAGGGCGGGGGGTTTCGGGGGGGGGGAGCCGCAGGAAGCAATGGGGCGGGGGGGGGAATGCGGCACGTCCAGGGAAGGAGACGGGGCCGGGGATTTGGGGAAGGGGTTGGGAAGGGGCAGAGTTGGGGCAGAGCCAGGGGCGGGGGGGGGCACAAAAAAAAGTGGGGGCGGCCAAAAATTTTTTTGCTTGGGGCAGCAAAAATCGTAGAGCTGGCCGTATGGTGGAAAGGCTTTTTCAAAGAGGAAGGTTTTACAGCATTTCCTAAAGATGGTTAGACTCTGGATTCACCTGCTCTCCTTTGGAAGTTTATTCCCTAGCCAGATCCCACTGAATAAGAATGCTTTGGCCCCACATCATCTTCAAACTCAAAATATTGTATGAAATGGCAGCAAAACAGTGTTTCTTCTTTTTCTTTCCTGATCATGTCAACTTACTTAAAAACTTTGTCTCTTTGCTTTATCATTGTGTAAAGTACCATGAACGCTTATAGTTTCTTGAGAGATAATCATAAATAGCCCTGTCACACACTGAATTTGTTCAAGACAGAAGGAATTGTGATCTGCTTTAAATTAAATCTCACTTATAATGGTAGAGTATGGTTGGCCTTTCAGCAGTGAAAGCCTTCAAACTTTTCTGTGATCATTATTAACTAGCTAGAACATAATAAAATGTAGTCTGCTGGGTTCCCTGTGAAACTAAAACATGTGCGAGGAATGGTGTTCCTCTCTGTATTTGTGAATCTGGAATCAATAATTAAAACAGCACCAAAAAAAAAGAGACTAGAAATATAAGCCATAAACCCATGTAGACCTTTCTCAGATCTGCTATCTGGTTTTAGTTTCTAACTTCATAGTAATTAAAATCTTTGCAAAGTTGCTCAAGTAAATGGGGAGTAAAGACATTATGAAGCAACTCTGAGGGATGAGTTCACTGAGTTTCTTTCCCCTCCCTTTAATTTCCTCTTGTTTAATTTTTCTGTCTTGAGCCTTTACCTGACATAACGAAAGCTTTCCTTTCATGATAGTGGAATAATAAGCCTATATATTGTTTTCACTATAAATGTACATAGGAATTTGTATTAGGAAGTTTTCTGAAAGGTCAGCAATAAGCTTTTCAATAGAAATACCCTGAATCTGACTTTTAGAGGTGCTGAGACTCCACTGTTCTAGCTGAAGTCAATGGGAGTGGTAAGTGCTCAGCATATCTGAAAACCTGTTCAAATTTGGTTTGGGTGATTTTTCAAGATATCTCATAGATTCATAGATTCTAAAGCCAGAAGGGACCATTGTGATCATCTAGTCTGACTAGCTGTACAACACAGGCCATGGAACTTTTCCAGAAAAATTCCTATATCATGGTTTTTAGAAAATCATTCAAACTTGATATAAAAATTGTCAATGATGGAAAATCTACCATGACCCTTCATAAATTGTTCCAGTGAATAATTACTATTACTGTTAAAAAATTATGCCTTATTTACAGACTGAATTTGTCTAGCTTCAACTTTTAGACATTGGACTGTGTTTTACCTTTCTCTGCTAGATAGAAGAGTCTATTTTTAAATATTTGTTCCCAGGTAGCTGCTTATAGACTGTAATCAAGTCACCCCTTACCTTTCTCTTTGTCAAGCTAACTAGACAGATGAGCTCTTTGAGTATATCATTATAAAGGCATTTTTTTAATCCTTTAATCATTCTCGTGGCTCTTCTCTGAACTCTCTCCAGTTTATCAACATTCTTCTTGAATTGTGGGCACCAGAACTGGACACAATATTCCAACAGGTGTCACATATAGAGGTAAAATAACCTCTCTGCTTCTACTTGAGATTCTCCTGTTTATGCATCCCAGGATTGCATTAGTTCTTTTGGCTACAACATCTCACTGGGAGCTCATGTTGAGCTGATTATCCACCATGACCTCCAATTCTTTTTCATAGTCATTGCATTGTTAAATGGTATAGGGCCAAGAATCAATCCCTGTAGAACCCAACTGGAAACACGCTTGCTCGATGATGAGTCCCCATTACAATTACATTTTGAAACCTATCAATTAGCCAGTTTTTACTGTGTGCCACATTAATTTTATATTATTCTAGTTTTTAATCAAACTGTTGTGCAGTGTCAAGTTAAACACCTTACAGAAGTCTGAGTATATTACAGCAACATTATTACCTTTATTAACCAAACCCGTAATCTCATTAAAAAAGTACCAAGTTAGTTTGACAGGATCTATTTTCCATAATCTATATCGATTTGGATTTATTACATTACCCTCCTTTAATTCTTTATTAATCAAGTCCTGTATTAGTTGTTCTATTATCTTGCCTAGGACTGACATCAGACCTATAATTACCCGGGTTATCCCGTTTACCCTTTTTAAATATTGGCACTACATTAGCTTTCCTCCAGTCTTCTGGAACTTCCCCAGTGCTCCAAGACTTATTGAAAATCAGCTTTAACAGAGCTCTTCAGTCAACTCTTTTAAAACTCTTGGATGCAAGTTATCTGGACCTTTAGATTTAAAAATGTCTAACTTTAGTAGATCTGTTTAACACCCTCCAAAGATAGGAGTAGAATGGAAAGAATGTGATCATCACCATATGATGAGACTATACAATCTGTTTTTTCCCCAAATAAGAACAGAAATATTTATTGAACGTTTCTGCCTTTTCTGCATTGTTATTGATAATTCTACCATTTCCATCTAGTAATGGACAAATACTATTGTCAGGATTCTTTTTGTTCCTAATATATTTAAAAAACACCTTAGAGAAAATCTGTCAGATCATAAAAATACCATTGTTTGGCAGGAGTTGCAGCCTTTACGCCTCCTCTCAAAGGGAAATATTGTCGTTGATTGCAACAGGAACAAAAGTGAGTCCTAACAGGATAGCAGGGGTAGAGAGGGTCACAGCTGGGTTGTCAGAATTTTGGGGTATTGAAAAAAGAAATATGGAATTAAGATTTTATTATTTGAGTAAAATAGCATAGTGGAACTTTTGGCAGGGACTTGGGGAGGAGGTATGTGAGGAGGAATCAGATGAATCTATCACTTTTTTTGTTTAGGTGTTTTTGTCATGCTTTAAATGTGTGTAAGTTTTTCCTGCACAGAATTATAAAGATAAGTGTGGCTTCATCGCTGGGGTTTATGAGAGGTATACTTTAGCCTGGCAGACTTTTAACCTTCCTTTGCTTACAATAAGTTTGCCGTCCTTTTAAAACCCTTTGATTCGATGGCTTTTGTTCCCCTTCAAGGGGGACAGGGCTGCCTGGTTACTCAAGCAGATGCCAAGCTTGTGATTTGCATTTGATGAAAGCCACTTATGAAAGCAGAATCAATGCTCAGATTTAGAAACGGTAAACGTGGGTACTGGCTTGTCATTTCTTCCTAGGATATTGTCCTATAAAGTCTCTCAAGTTCCTCTCTCCACAACATCTTCCTGATATCTCTGCTGCCCTCCTGTATGATCCTGGCGATATGTTAGACCGAGATGCAGGGTAAGTCACGTTTTCTCCTCCATTATCTTCATTTTGTATTCAACGGCAAAAGCATGGAATAAAAATGCAGCCATTGAAAATAATCTGTTATAAGTTGATCAAATGAACCATAACCAAACTGTGTGTCTGAATGGTCCTAATCACAGAACACCAGAGACACAACAGGGAGTTTACTGCAAACAAAATAATGTTATAATAATGCAGTCACAGCAGTGGCTATAACATGAGCATTAATACATGTGTTTATACACAGGTGAAGAGAGAATGGCATAGAATACATCAAATAAAGCAAAAGAAATGAAGTTGAGATGGGTTATATATGACAGCGAACCAATCAAAGTTAGAGAGGAGAGAGGCATTATCTTGAATGAGGTTAACTGGAAACAAAATGGCATTTAATATATTCATGTTTCTAAAATAAAGATGTGTGTCTGTGACATTACCCAGGGAGACTTTACACATGGGAGTGTATAAAGAGAGTGTGTGTGTGTGTGAGAGAGAGAGACAGACAAGCAAGCATATGAGATACAACCTCATGGATCATGATTTTAGACTAGTAGATTAGCTAGTGTGTGCTGTTGTATTTTCACCAAGACCAGTGCAAGGCAAGATGACATATGGGGACACTGGAAGTGTTTTAAATGTTTTGTTTAAGGGAGGTAGTGTTTTCCCTTTTGGATTCATGGAGCATTGTTGATATTTCACGTATAAAGCATCAAGGGTAAGAACCTTGTTGACTGTTCCAATCTTTAGATACTCAAACTCTTATTAAAGTGGCCTGATAAAAAGACCATCAGAGAGAAATGTTGCCATTTCCCCTTAATAAAGGCTAGAGTGAATCTAACTTATCCTAGATTGAGGGTCCTAACCACCCACTCTCAGCAAAACTCAGTTCAGTAGGGTGGTGTATGATAGCTCTGAAGGAAGGGCTGGGAGGTTTGTGTGTGCCTGAGACAGAACTTTCAGAGGTGCTGGATCTGGATTAGGAAACTCACTCCCACAAGCAATGAGATGACCACTGATCTCAGTGTGTTCAGAAGCTCCCTTCTTTGACTTGCCTTTCCTCCAGTTTCTTCACACACTCAGACACACAGCACACCCACTCATTGACACATGAACATAAACAAATTCTTACACATGAATCAAGCTACGTGAAGGGAAGGAAGAAAGAGGGAGAGATAGTCACTATAAGCGTCTATTTTTAAATACTTCCTAGGCAGTCAGATACTGCAGTGTTGGGGGCCTTCTAAGTAACTACACAGGACATCTGAGTGTAAGATTTTGCAACTACAGGCTGTATAAACTTTTAAAATTTAACTGTTTATATAGGAAGTTATCAGTTAACTGTCTTAACTGTATATATAGGTTTCAGAGTAACAGCCGTGTTAGTCTGTATGCGCAAAAAGAAAAGGAGTACTTGTGGCACCTTGGAGACTAACCAATTTATTTGAGCATGAGCTTTCGTGAGCTACAGCTCACTTCATCGGATGCATCCGATGAAGTGAGCTGTAGCTCACGAAAGCTCATGCTCAAATAAATTGGTTAGTCTCCAGGGTGCCACAAGTACTCCTTTTCTTTTTGTTTATATAGGAAGTTTTAACAGGTTTACAAATCATCACTAGCCAAGCATCAGAAGTTTCTTTAGTCATGTTTATTAATGCAGGCATGTATCTCAAACTTAATATTCAAAAACGTTCATCAAATATGATTCTTGTTTGGTGTATTCTGTCTGAGTATTAAATAAATGATAACCAAGTAGCAAAATGTCTACTTATCCTCTATTTTGCTGGGTATATGCTTGATGCCTTAATATTTCCATAATAAACTTCCATATTTTTTGGAACTACCCTACTAATACTGGGCTATTTTTCTTTTTCTAATGAGAACCTACCAATAGTCTAGCAGCTGCTTGGCAATAAAAGATTAATTCTTCATTTCTCTGAGTGTGACCATTTCCACTAGTAAGTCCCTGGAGGATTATCATCAGGATCATTTGGTAATAAATAACCACCAGTTTGTAATATTTGGTTATGAATTGCATCCATGTACCCTTTAATATTTGAACATGTCCATCATAGGCATAATATTTTAAAATGTATGTATAACAGCGTATTATGGAACTCTGTTAGTTTAATACAGAGCGTTTTATCTTTTGTAAGTCATATTTTTTCAGCGATAATATCTTTTAAATATGTAAAATGAGAAGTCAAGTTACACAGAAATGGTATCTTTTTGGGCCTGATTTTTAATAGTAAAGGGTGGTTCTACTTTGAAAAGTGACTGTATGAAACATACTGTGGAGTTCTGTGTTCATGGTTGGGTGTTTATGGGCCTCTGGGATTGCCAGAGCCAGCTTGCTCCATTTACAAGTAAAAATGCTTTTCCTAGCTGTGCAAATTCAACCTGGGCTATGCCAGTCAAGCTACATGGTTTTTTTCCCCATGTACCACAGTAACAGTAACACAGTAAAAAAGATTTTGCAAAACCAAGTTTTGCCTTTAGTCACATCAGTGCTACCCCATGAAGGTGTAACCCTTCTGCCCATCAGAGTTGGCAGCAACAAGGGCCAGGTTCAGTATCTAGGGGTTCCGTTTCAATAACACAATGCAAAACCAGCTCGAGCCCCCACCCAGTGACCTAGGACAATTACATACCACCCCCATGGGTGCCTCTGAGGGGCAATACTTCCCCTCTTGCAAGCACAGAGTCTGAGTGTAGCAAAAGCCTTTTAATAAAGGAGGGAAACAGTGCAGTACTATGTTGGGGAAACACCACAAACAGGATTCATAACATAAACCATGAGCAAAAGACCCACCCCCAAGTAAGTCTGGCAGTGTCCTTTTCCCCTCAGGGTCTTAAGTCCAACAACCCAACAATCGCCTCACCCACAGTTTCTGTCCTTGGTCAGTGCAGCCCCAGAGTTCAGAATTTCATCTGCAGAGTTTACCTCTCAGCCTGGGTGGAAGTGGGGGAAGGTATGGGGGCATCTTACATGCTCCACTGCTCGGGTCAAAGGCCGCTTGCCACGCCTCTCTGTGGTGTTCTGCTGCAGTCTTCATCACCAGCTGCACCTCTCCACCAGCCACCCTGCTAGCCGTGCCTCTTGGTCTAATGCTTAGACCTAGGTATCAGTAATGTCAGCTCTACAACATGTAACAAGACTCCTCATAGAGTCAAAATTAGCTCTGTTATTACACAGTGGAGAGGCCAAAGTGATGTTTGGGTCCCACACTACCAGGCACACATATCTATCCCCAACCTCTCTCAGTTCACTGGGCTTTGGAACCCACATCCCTTGCATAGCGAGTGCTACTTAGTTGAGGGTGAGTCCCTCCACCATAAAATGCCAAGTACAGTTCTACTGTCCTTGATTCCATAATCAGGATAACAACCCTTTACTACTTCTGCCCCAGTAACAAAGAGGCTGGGGATTCCACAGCAGCCAAAGTGACCATTTGGGCAAGCAGTCCCATCAGGCTAGGTTGGGTGGATGTGCCCAGGCAAACGAGATCTGCTCAGTCTGCTCAGTTGTCAGATTGCACAACAGGCTTTGCTATCACTGTCTTACAATCCTCTTCCTTTCCTGCCTGTCTGACAAGGTCAGTATCCACTCCAAAAGACCCTTCCCTGGCACCGTATCCCTTTTTGCATTAAGTTCACTCCTCATCCTGACACTCAATGCTCTGCATAACTCTGCTCCAGGCTTACATCCACATCTCTGCTCTCATTCCCCATTTCATACTCTATGTTCCACCATACCTCTTACCTGACCACCCTCCTTTGTCTTCTGCTTTGACACATGATTTGATGCCTATTTCCATGCTATCCCTTCTGCCTACAATGACATTTCTTACAATTTGCCAGTAAAAAAATCATTTCTTTCAACTTGCCTCCCCTTCTTAATCTTTGCTCTGGTACAATCCTGATAGCTTTTTTGGGCACTGTCTATACAATGCCTAGCACAATGGGCTCCTGGTCCATGACTGGGAATTCTATATGCTTCGATAATACAAATAATTAGGGATCCATGTCTGTCACAGAGGCCCCAGAAGTAGCAGATTCCATGACTTTCCGCAACCTCTGGGACTTCTGCAGTGGCCAGTCTGTCTGACCCCAGGGTGCCCAAGCAGAAGCCGGTGCAGCTGGCCCCGGGGACCGCCCATGCAGCAGTTGGTGCAGCCGGCCCCGGGGACCGCCTGACCAGAGGTCCCAGGGGTAGCTGGAGCAGCTGCTGTTGGCAGCCCCCGGCAGCTGGGGCCGCTGGCCCCACTCCTCCCCCCAGCAGAGGCCTGCCGGCTCCTCCCCCAGCAGCTCCCCTGGTGCCCCTCAGCAGCGCCCCCCTCCAAGATTTAGTCAAAGATATTTATAGTACAAGCCATGGACAGGTCACGGGCATGAATTTTTGTTTATTGACTGTGACCTGTCCATGACTTTTACTAAAAATATCCATGACTAAAACGTAGCCTTACAAATAATAATAATCCCTTTCTCACCTGTGACTACACATGGAAAGTAAAGGCCAAACAAACATCTACATGTCAGATTGAAAAATCTCAAACCCACAGCACATCCTCTTGTAAATAGCAATCTCTCTAGAGCAGTTTTGCCTTTTGCCTTGCTTTCTGCTGTTAGCCTCCCTCCCCAATCATCTGTCATGATTTGATCATGATTCTTTCTCAGTTAGGCTGCTAGCTCTTCGGATCAGGGACCTTGTTTTCTCAGTTGTCTGTAAAGTGCCATCCACACCAATACACTATACAAAATAACTTCTGTTTTATTGTAGACATGATTATTTGTTCACCTATTCAGAACCAGAGTTGGGGTTTGAGTTCATTTTATGTGATCTCTTTTGTGCCTCAGATGGAACAGATGGCTCAGCTCAATACACATCTGGATGTGGATTATAAAGAATTCAGACATTAGACTGTATCAATGCAAAGTGAAACCTGGCTATCAATATCAGTTTGCAAACTGTATTTTTTGGGGGAGGGGAGATTAGGAAAGCTTCCTGTTAACATCCAAATCATACTTAGGGATAGTTGCTATGAACACACTTTAAAAAAAATCCCCAGACATGACTATCTATTGAGCACCAATAATCTGCTTGGCCAGGGACAATGCAAAATTTAGCCATATGCTGCTTGGAATTCTCTTGGGATCTTGCACTGGGTCACTTATTTGTAAGTGATTTCCAGAGGAAACAGTATTGCAAAGGCATCATTTGCTATGGGTTGCCCTTACTTCTGTTACCTCTGACACATGATGTTACAGCAAAGCTGCCTGTGGTAAGAGATGGTAGTTGCGTTGCCTTAACAGGAAACCAAACCTTAACCAATGCCCTGTGTACTCTGTGGCAAGCTGGATCTAAATCATGTGCAATGCCCCATGGGTTCCATGGAATTCCAGTTCCGAGTTCTGTGGCAGACTGGCAGAAAGTTTTTCTTTCAATATTGATTCTGGAGCCTCCCAAATATGCGGGTTCCAGGGATTTTCTTTGTGCTTAGATTTCTATTTTTTCTGTCAATTGGTATGGCTCGGTTTTGTTATCATAAACTCAAGAGCTAAATGGACGCTAACACAGTTGAACTGTAATAAATCAGTCTTGCCTAGTTCTTACACAAACTAAATAGTTAACCAGCCAATTTTCAAGACCCTTAGATATGGCCATCACATTGTGAATACTCAAAACACCATGTTTGTGAAGTCTCCAATGCTTCCCTCAACTCCTGCTGGCTTCACTCTCATTTCTGATTTTTCTACTACATTTTCTCTAAACCTCTTTCCACAGAAGATGAAGTTCATTGGAAGCTTTTTCCTGCTTAAGTTAGATGGGCTGATTTTTGTGACTTCAGTGTCATGGCTTTTATTATCATTTTCCTTTGCTTATTGTTTCTGTGTCTTTGAGAAAGGGTTCTACGCTAAATGACGTAGGCAGATGAAAATAATCAGTACTAGAGCTGTTTCAAAAATATCTGTTACAACTTTTACTTGCAAGAAACTGTTTTCAAAATGTTTCCCCCCCCATCTGTCTCTAATCAGAAATAAAACAACAAGCGGGGGAGAAAAGAGAAATATAGAGGGGGCTCTAAATGAATGTTGCATAACAAATCAAATCAGTTTCACAAAGAATCAAAGGCATGACATTTAGGACTTGGGAGCCAGTATGCAACATCAGGCACATTATTCAGGTACATAATGTGCTTTTCTTAAATCGTGCTAGGTAAATCTGGGCACTCAGGACTCCTCCTCATTCAGATTTGACTTTTCCTCATCCAAGCTGTTTGCATCTGTGTTGTATTGAACTAAGTGCTGCTGTGTTACTATGCAGTGGATAAAGAGGCAGTTAAGTTCAATGACTATCTGTGATTGTACTGTGTAAATATTACATCGATCTGGAAAAACCCCATCCTCTTTCTTTCCAGGTTTGAGACATCTCTCCCACAGGTTTGAACTAAGAAAAGCACCACCTGACAAAGTCAGGGAAATGTTAATTTTCTCTGTTTTCATAAAGTGAATATTTTCCAAAGCAAGGAGGTTAAAAGTGAAGCTTACTGTTCTCATAGGGGAAGTTATTTCGAACAAGTAGACAAAGATTTATCATGCTCTTACTGCTTATAATGGAAATAAAAATAGAAGAGTCAAAATAATAATTTAAAAGGGAAGCACATGAGGACACTATTTGGAAGCATACAAGGCAGATTTCACTGTTTCAGCTGCCTTGGCTTTTTAGCAAGAAGTTTTTTAAATAAAATGTTTGTGTTTTTTCTGTATTTGTATTTTTTTAATTGCACCTGTTGCAATCTGTGAGTTTACACAAGTGATAAAAAGCACATGAATTAAAGCCTATGTCAAATAAACCAAGGTCAACTCAAAATTTGCCAGGACATGGGGGGGACGGGGGACGACAAAACCCCTCAGGCAAAAGCCCATATTCTAAAGAACAACAAGCTTCAGCCCTCTCAGACCAATGAGTGAAGGAAATTTTAGGGTCAAAGCCAATTATTTAAATCTAGGGACTGTAAGCATGAACATCTCACCTCATCTCAACTATGTGGATGGATCATAAAGCATCTGTCTGTCTCTAAAATGGCCAGGATCCATACCATATGGGCTTTATGGATCAAAGCCAGCAACTTATACCCACAAATTCAAAGCCACTACAGTCTTGTAAAGTACAAATGCCCTATGACCTATGTGAGAAGTTATACTAAGCAGGACAGCTGCACTAGCAGAAGTTACTAGTGAATTTCAAGAGTAGCTCATAGTGATAAGCCATTCCAGAAGTGACAAAGGCATGGATTGCTGCAGTGAGACCCAGGTTTGAAAGGAAAGGTCACAACCTCCTTGCAAAAGGCGCAGACATCAGCTCTATTATCTCCTCTCAATGGTTTCCCCAGTCCAGTACATCACTTATGATTTACGTAGATTGAGCATCAGACAGTTAGTTCTCATCCAAGCTGTAATTATGGCTAGACAATTGAAAAAAGGGAAGAACAGGGACTATCATTTGGATCTGATGAAAAGGACAAACTTTGATATATTGCTGCCACAGCATCCCAAAACTTTACTCTCTCTCCTAGTGGCTTTGCATACATACCGTGAGAAAAGAGGTGAAGTTATAGAACCTAATGGACCCCACGTAGTCCTTGGGTCAGATGATCAACTTGCCTTCAAAACCAATCAAAGGTTCAAGACTAGATAATGCCACAAAAGTCCCTTTGTCATAATCTTTCCCTAAGAAAGGTTAGAGATTGTGAGGGACTGAGATTGTCAATGCTAAGAGATGGTTTCTTGAGCAAGGGCCTAACAATCACTCATCTGAGACATCCTGATACTAGGCCCTCCTGTAGGAAAATGTTGACAATTTTGATTTTGCCAGCTCAGTAGCCTTGCCTACTAAGGGTACCCAACACTTAAGATCCTGTTTCTAGTTGCTTAAAACTTTGCTAAATTTAAACCATTTGGGTTGAAATTTTCTCTACTGGGTGTCTGCCCCAGGCTGAACTTTCTGGGGAAAAAAATCAGCCAGAATGGTTTAGATATTTCCAAAAATAAGACTAGGGAAAATAAGTTGTCAATGTGAAATTCTGGTGACCGTTTCTTTGAAAAGCTCTATAGCCCCCATGCTTTGAAGCAGGGACTTAAAGTTTGGCTGGCAGGTGGCTTTTGTGTTAGGGATGTGCCTTTTATTATACCTATGGAAATCTGTCAAATTTGGCCAAATTATCAGCCTTTGAAAAAACACAGTTAACAGATGCTGAGAACAGAATTCTTAGTATTTAGCAGCCAAATTCTCTGAAGATGCTGTCGGCAGTGGATAGCTGCCTGCTCGGGGCTGATCAGGACTATCCCTGCAATTCTAGCTGTGGGTGGCTACAGTCTGTGCCAGGACTAAGTCCAGGCACCTGAACTGAAAGCAGGGAGCCTGTCTCCCTGTGTTCTCACTGACAGCCTCGTCCCCACCCTCTGGGCCTTGGGAGAATGGAAGAGGAAGTTTCCTGATTCCAATGCAAAAGGGACAAGAGCTGGACTTGAAGGGTGAGGGAGGGTTGGAGGGAATAGATTGGGACAAGGAATTAGGAGAGATGGGGGTGGAAACTAAAGCTGGAGACTGGTGGGGGAAGGAAAACTGGGACTGGGAGTTGGGGTTGGGGACACTGGGCCTGGCTGGACAAGGAGACTGGGATCCACCGGAAGGGGACTGTGAATGGCTGTGTTAGGAGACTGGGAGCTGGGAAGGAATAGTTGGGGATGGATTTGGGGACTAGGAGACAGAAATTGGATGAGAAATCTGGGGGTAGTGCTTGGGACTGACTAGGCAAGGAGACTGGGATTGAGAGCCAGTGAGTTGGCATGGGGAGGAATATGCTGAGGGGGAGAGGAACAGAGCTGACTGAGTAGCTTGAGAGTGGAGGGACAATGGGGACTGGTTGGTCAAGGAGACGGGGGAAGAAGCTGGGATGGGTGAGGGGAACTGGGAATGGAATAAGGAATTTGGAAGGGTGAAACTGGGTCTTGCTGGGCAAGGAGACTGGGACAAGGATGAGAAGCCTGAAGAATGGAGACTAGGTAAAGAGAATGGAACCCATCAATATGAGGATAATTGAAATCCCCCATTATTATTGAGTTTTTTATTTTTATAGCCTCTCTAATCTCGCTGAGCATTTCACAGTCACTATCACCATCCTGGTCAGGTGGCTGGTAGTACATCCCTACTGCTATATTTCTTATTATTCAAGCATGGAATTATTATCCATAGAGATTCTATGGTACAGTTTGGTTCATTTAAGCTTTTTACTTCATTTGACTCTGCGCTTTCTTTCACATATAGAGCCACTCCCCCACCAGTAAGACCTGTTCTGTCCTTCTTATATATTTTGTACCCTCATATTGATGGGGTACATGTCACCTCAGGACGGGATGCAGAGATAAAGTTTCTTGATACCTTAAATGACTGCTTCTTGGAGAAGCTAGTCCTGGAACCCACAACAGGAGAGGTAATTCTTGCTTTAATCCTAAATGGAGCACAGGATCTGGTCCAAGAGGTGAATATAGCTGAACTACTTGGAAATAGTGACCATAACATAATAAAATTTACCATCCCTGTGGGGGGAAAAACACCAAAGCAGCCCACCACAGTAACATTTAATTTCAGAAAGGGGAACTACACAAGAATGAGGACGTTAGTTAAACAGAAATTAAAAGTTACAGTGCCAAAAGTGAAATCACTGCAAGATGCATGGAAACTTTTTAAAGACACCATCATAGAGGCTGAATTTAAATGTATACCCCAAATTAAAAAACATAATAGAAGGACCAAAAATGTGCCACTGGGATTAAAAAACAAAGTAAAAGAAGTGGTTAGAGGCAAAAAGGCATCCTTTACAAAGTGGAAGTTAAATCCTACTGAGGAAAATAGAAAGGAGCATAAACTCTGGCAGGTGAAGTGTAAAAACAGAAATAGGAAGGCCAAATAAGAATTTGAACAACAGCTAGCCAATGACTCAAAAAGTAACAGCAAAATTTTTTTAAGTACATCAGAAGAAGGAAGCCTGCTAAACAACTGTTAGGGCCACTGGACAAGAGAGATGATAAAGGTGCACCCAAGGAAGATAAGGCCATTGTGGAGAAACTAAATGAATTCTTTGCATCTGTCTTCAGTGCAGAGGATGTGAGGGAGATTCCCACATCTG
The DNA here is from genome assembly GCF_015237465.2 of Chelonia mydas. Lineage (NCBI taxonomy): Eukaryota > Metazoa > Chordata > Testudines > Cheloniidae > Chelonia > Chelonia mydas. Next base: position 110,828,391 of record NC_057852.1, read on the forward strand.
AACCACTCTTTTTAGGTGACAAATCTGAGGAACTGTCCCAGACTGAGGTGTCAGTAGAGGAGGTTTTGGAACAAATTGATAAATTAAACAATACTAAGTCACCAGGACCAGACAGTATTCACCCAAGAGTTCTCAAGGAAACTCATGTGGAATTGCAGAACTACTAACTGTGATATGTAACATATCATTTAAATCAGCTTCTGTACCAGATGACTGGAGGATAGCTAATGTAATGCCATTTTTTAAAAAGGCTCCAGAGGTGATCCTGGCAATTACAGGCCGGTAAGCCTAACTTCAGTATAAGGCAAATTGGATGAAACTATAGTAAAGAACAGAATTATCAGCTATATAGATGAACACAATTTGTTGGGGAAGAGTCAACATAGTTTTTGTAAAGGGAAATCATACCTTGCCAAGAGTTCTAGAATACTAGAATTCTTTGAGGCGGGTCAACAAGCATGTGGACGAGGGTGGCCCAGTGGATATAGTGTACTTAGATTTTCAGAAAGCCTTTGACAAGGTCTCTCCCAAAGGCTCTTAAGCGAAGTAAGCTGTCATGAGATAAGAGGCAAGGTCCTCGCTTGGATCAATAACTAGTTAAAAGATAGGAAACATAGGATAGGAATAAATGGTCAGTTTTCAGAATGGAGAGAGGTAAATAGTGGTGTCCCCCAGGGGTCTGTAATGGGAGCAGCCCTATTCAACATATTCATAAATGATCTGGAACAAGGGGTAAACAGTGAGGTGGCAAAATTTGGAGATTGTACTAAACTACTCAAGATAGTTAAGTCCCAAGCAGACTGCAAAGAGTTACAAAGGGCTCTCACAAAACTAGGTGACTGGCAATAAAATGGCAGATGAAATTCAGTGTTGATAAATGTAATGCACATTAGACAACATAATCCCAATTATACATATAAAATGATGGGGTCTAAATTAGCTGTTACCACTCAAGAAAGAGATCTTGGAGTCATTGTGGATAGTTCTCTGAAAACATCTACTCAATGTGCAGCAGCAGTCAAAAAAGAGAACAGAATGTTGGAATCATTAGGAAAGGGCTAGATAATAAGACAGAAAATATCATATTGCCTCTATATAAATCCCTGGTACACCCACATCTTGAATACTGCGTGCTGATCTGGTTGCCCCCATCTGAAAAAAAGATATATTGGAATTGGAAAAGGTACAGAAAAGGGCAACATAAATGATTAGGGGTATGGAGTGTCTGCCATATGAGGAGAGATTAACAAGACTGGGATTTTTCAGCTTGGAAAAGAGACAGCTAAGGGGGAATATGATAGAGTTCTATAAAATCATGACTGGTGTGGAGAAAGTAAATAAGGAAGTGTTATTTATTCCTTCTTGTAACACAAGAACTAGAGGTCACCAAATGAAATTAATTATTTTAAATAAACAAACAAACAAAAGGAAGTATTTCTTCACCCAACGCATAGTCAACCTGTGAAACTCTTTGCCAGAGGATGTTGTGAAGGCCAAGACTATAACAGGGTTCAAAAAAAGAACTAGATAAGTTCATGGAGGATATCCATCAATGGCTATTAGCCAGGATGGGCAGGAATGCAAAACTATGCTCTGAAGTGTCCCTAGCCTCTGTTTTCCAGAAGCTGGGAATTGGCGACAGGGGATGGATCACTTGATGATTACTGTTCTATTCATTCTCTCTGAAGCACCTGTCATTGGTCACTATTGGAAGACGGGCTACTGGGCTAGATGGATCATTGGTCTGACCCAGTATGGCCGTTCTTATGTTCTTATGAGTCTGTACCCACTAGTGACATACTCCTCCAGAGCCTCAAGTCTCACCATTCCTCTGCTGTCAGCAAATATCTGTCAAATCTCCTAGCAGTGTCCTAGTCCCCTCTTGTGGAGTTCCACATTGAGGAGGACAACTTACTACTGCTATCAGTGACTCCTTTAGTTCAAATGGCACAGGCCTGTGTGATGGATCTAAAGGTGCCAATCCTGCTGGTGACCATGTGGATGTCACTGTAATGGGAGTTCAAAAAACTATACTGAAAATATGCCATACAAGTATGGACTTTTGGGACAAGAAGTGTTAAGTGGATTTCCTGGGGAATACCCTAGGGAGAGCTTAGTGCAAGTTACACATCTCTGGTTATGCAAAAACCCAGCCTTTTGAAGCTATGCCTTGAGGAGAGGGTCTTTGTCTGCTGATTACTTGGTCCACAGGCCCAAGATCAAAAGGTTGATCTGCCCAGCCATGGTTCTGGTTCGGGATCCAAGACAGATAAACTTGTAACCCAGGGGAAAACCCAGCTGTGTGTTTTGAAGAACAGAAAGCACAGTGCAAGCACAGGACTGTTTAGGTAGTCTGGTTTGCTGGGGATATCATAATGTGATCCAGGGAGCTGTGCAGCCTTAAAACCCCTGGTGAGAAGGGAGTGAGATTCAGATCTCTGTCCAATATAGGTGGTAGCTGGGAGTCAGAAATCTTTACCTGGATGCTCCCAGGGACTATGGAGGGGGGTACAGGTGCAGTTACCCTAAAACTATGACAGCTACACGATGGAATGTCTACATTTTCAGTTTGCTTTTTTAAAACCTAGGAAATTATACAAACATGTATAAGCTACATTAAAAGAACATCATGAAGGAGTCAAAGTCAAGCACTCAAATGTTAGGAAATGCCAGAATTCACATTGCTGGTGCAAGATGGCCCTGGAGAACTGGATTCTATCCTGGCTTCTGCCACAGAGTTCCCGTGTGATGCTGGGCAAATCATTTAAACCAGACTTTTCACAGGTGGCCACTAATTGTGTGTCCTTCATTTTCTGGGTGCTTGACTTGAGACCCTGGGGCCTGGTTTGCAGAAGTGCTGAGCACTCACAGCTGAAGTCAAGGGGAGCTGTTCCATGAATATAAAGTGCTCTGTGATAATAAGTATTCTGAAAAGTCAAGTCCCAGGCGTCTCAAATTGGGCACCCAAAATTAGTGTCTACTCTTGACCTTCATCCATCTGTGCCTCAATTCCGTATCTGTAAAATGGGATAGTTATCCCCCATCTCAACTTACAGGGGCTTTATGAAGATAAAATAATGTTTGTGAAGCCCTCAGTTACGATGGTGATGAGCTGCATAGAAAAGTCCAGGAGGAAATTAGTAATTCTGTCTTCAGATCAGGGTTTGAATAGCATAGTAAGGCAGGAATGGGGCCACATATTGAAAAATGAGGAAAAACAAAATATTGAACAGCTGCTCATTAACTGAGCACTGTCCATGCTGTGCACTGAATGCAGCAGGGGTCCTGTGGAAAAACAAGTAATTAGACACTGTCATAGTTCGTATACACAGAAGTGTTGAATTCAGGTTACACAGGCAATCTTTATTCTGGTATTTCCTAGCTTTTGAGTACTTTACTTTGCAATCTTAATGTTCTTTTAACTTAGGTTTGTGTGTGTGCGTGATATACCTAACTGTAATTTTGGATATACATATTACGTTTAAAAGAAAGAGGAGTATTGGGTTGCCATAATCTAGAAATGTTTAGAAAGAGGGATGGGCATCTGATAACATGGTTATATATAAAGCTGAGTATTGACAGGGTTGAATTCACTAATGGTATGTCTTCATTGCAGTGTTAACCTGGGCTGTTACTTGGGGGTTGCTGCTAGCCACCCTCCTTTCTATGAAGCAAATCATCTCTCATTTGGGCTGTAAGCTAAAGCCTAAGTGAGGTTTTCCCTTGGGCTGGTAACCCACCCACTTTGCAGTGAGGGCACAGGCTAAACCACACCATTGGAGATAGGTCTCCAATGCCTTCCCATAATCCCTCCCATGTACCTAGGAGGGTGGACAACAAGTTCTACAGTTCACTGGGAAAGAGGCAGAGAGCAGCTCAGATTACTGCAGCCCAAAGAACTATTGGATATGCCCCAAGAAGTGCTGGAGGCACACACAGGTGAGTGCAACACCACTGAAGGCTCAGTACCTTGGGTAAGGCTTTGCAGTGTGGCTGTTCGCACCCAGGCTAGACTAACCTAGGTGCTGAGATCTGGGTGCCAGTCATTCAAATTCGTTCTGCAATGAAGACATACCCTAAGTGGCTATTTCTCATTCTGAGTGTGGTATATGTGAAAGCTGCAAACGAGTGGTCAGCGTTCAGTGATCACCAGACATTAGTGTGTGACTTTTTCTTACTCAGCATGCCTAAACTTGAAGGAAGTGAATCGAAAGAAATAATTGGCTGGATGGACATAAACCGATGATTCTTCTAAAGTAAAATGGAAGCAGAAGTTCAGTAGCAAAATAGAAAGCAGGATGGGGGATGATATTGTCCAAGAGCGAACGCCTCACTGAATGAAACTTTGTGAAGAGGAGAATATTGGTGACTTTGAGGATGCTACAAGTGACACTTTAGATACCAGCGTTGTAACTGAAATGTAGCCACAGTGATGATTTGTCTCTCTTCCAGGCCGTCTAATAGCTGTTCAACATCAATTTCATTCGTCCTAGGAAGCAGTCTGCTTGCCTTTGACACACCCCAAAATGGTAAAGATTAATCAGTGTGTAGACCACTAAAAACAACTAAAAGGCAAAGACTTGAATTTCTTTTATGCCACCAACCTGTCTTTGATGCCACACAAAATGAACTATTTTAAAGAAATAATTGCAGTCCTTCACCCTGGATAGTCTTCCATGACCACCTTCAGCCTCATGATTGATTGAAAAAGGAGGATTGCTGCCTCAGCTTTCCAGTGATATTCCCTGGACATCTCAGGAAGATTGTGTCTTTACATTTGCATCCAGTTTGCCATAAACAGATTAGAATATGCACCAAGCCAGAGGAGAACTTTGTTAAAAACACAGCAAGCCTTTTACTAACCAGGGGACTCTGCAGAAAGACACTAAACAGGTTTTGGAGGGACTTGACAGTTTATAAATTCATATTACTGTTACAGTCTAAGTGGAAATCTGGCTTGATCTAAATTACAAAGAACTGGAAACCACACGAGGACAAAATCGAAAAACTATTAAGGGACGCTATGGACCGCTTCAATAATTTAGCCACTCTGACCAATCCCAAAGCAAAGATTGTACTTTGAGCCCAGAAGAAGAAAAGAGGCTGAAACATGGCTGATGGAATGTAATCCTGAGTTTGCTTCTTTTCTTCTAGCACTTAAAATCAAAGATCTATAGTTGAAAAGCAGTGTGTTGCACCAAAATGTTGGAAAATTGTGGTGGAAAAATCATGGAAAATAGAACAGTTGTCAGGGTTTTGTCAGTTTTTAAAAGACCTTCACTCCTGTTCAGCCAGCATCATGGCAACATGTTTCCACCACATTCTGATTTTTTGGGGGGTTGAAAAGTAGCAATAAGCATGCCAGAAAACCAGATAACCTGGTGAAATTTATTCGTATCTGAGGGCAGACGTAAATGACTTGTAGACCTAATTAGTAGGCTGAGGGCTTGATTATTGTGTTCCTGAGTCTCAAGGTTGCAAGTATTTCATTTTGGAAAATATGTGCATTTTTGGAGGAATTCTAACAAAATTATAATATGTTTCATTTGATAAAAGTTTCATTGTTTCCCCCCTCCGCCCAGGGCTGGATTTACACCTTACGCGTTCCTAGGTACAGCATCTTCAGCACCTCCCCCACATCCCCACCTTCAGCTGATCTTCATGTTTTCTGTAAAAAATGAAACTTTTAACCCACTTTTAACTTTTAGGCACCCCTAGAACGCCGGCACCCCTAGGCTCATAACTTCTGTGGCTAATTGGAAATCCAGCCCTGCCTCCACCTCACCCAGGGATTTCTGCCACTTTAAACGCTTCAGATCATAACAACACTGTAGTATAGAAGGGGAATATTCCCAGGTTTTGATACTCATTAAGGAACTAGATTACTGGCACATGTGTCATAAGAGTTGCTTTCTTAGCGTAAGTTAAATAACTATTTTATGCCTATCCTACTTTTGCAGTATTTTTTTCAGCCATGATTAACGTTTTATTCCTGTTACAATTAGAGCTAACAAGTATGTGATCACCTCACTTCAGATGTAATCTATAGTAATTAGCAAATACATAAATTATGCTGAGAGTAGATATTGACCTCTGTTTCATTAATTATCAAGAAAGATACCACAGAAGCCTGCAATCTTTATTCAGGTTCAGAAAACTCTGTTTCAATTTAAGAAACAAATAAAGGAAATCCCAATGAGCAACTGATTATTGCTAGGTAGAACATGTGCTTCTGAACTTGTCCAAGGGTACAGCAAATCAGTGGTAGATCTGGGAATAGAACCCAGGATATGACCCCCAAAATCATGCTTAACTATTAGTCACCGATAGAATTAAATTTCTTGAGTTCAGGCATCTTATTCTGCTTTGTCTATTTACAACCAGCCACACACTTCCCTTTCTTCTGGCTGCCTTGTAGAATTTGTTGACCTGGTATCAAATCTGTGTGATGTGTAAAACACACCAGGATAACTAGCTACCTTAAGTAGTTAACTGTACATGGAAAGCACAGGGATAGAACCAGGGACCTTCTGGCTCCAAAAAACATAGGTCTACCATTTCAGGTAAAGGAGAATTCCCTTTAGCTGTAAAAAGTATCCGGGGTTATAATTTTCAGAGTGGTAGGGTGTTAGTCTGTATCAGCAAAAATAACGAGTCCTGTGGCACCTTAGAGACTAACAAATTTATTTGGGCATAAGCTTTCGTGGGTTAGAACCCACTTCGTCAGATGCATGGAGTGAAAATACAGGAGCAGGTATAAATACATGAAAGGATGGGGGTTTCTTTACCAAGTGTGAGGTCAGTCTAACAAGATAAATCAATTAACAGCAGGATACCAAGGGAGGAAAAATAACTTTTGAAGTGGTAAGAGAGTGGCCCATTACAGACAGTTGACAAGAAGGTGTGAGTAACAGTAGGGAGAAATTAGTATTGGGGAAATTAAGTTCAGGTTTTGTAATGACCCAGCCACTTCCAGTCTCTATTCAGGCCTAATCTGATGCTATCCAGTTTGCAAATTAATTCCAGTTCTTCAGGTTGGAGTCTGTTTTGAAGTTTTTTTTTGTTGAAGAATTGCCACTTTTAGCTCTGTTATTGAGTGACCAGAGAGATTGAAGTGTTCTCCTACTGGTTTTTTAATGTTATGATTCCTGATGTCAGATTTGTGTCCATTTATTCTTTTACGTAGAGACTGTCCGGTTTGGCCAATGTACATGGCAGAGGGGCGTTGCTGGCACATGATGGCATATATCACATTGGTAGATGTGCAGGTGAACGAGCCCTTGATGGTGTGACTGATGTGGTTAGGTCCTATGAGGATGTCCCTTAAATAGATATGTTGACAGAGTTGGCACCAGGGTTTGTAGCAGAGTTTGGGCCCTGGGTTGGTGTTTTTGTTGTGTGGTGTGTAGTTGCTGGTGAGTATTTGCTTCAGGTTGGGGGGCTGTCTGTGAGCGAGGACTGTCAGCCACTATAAGGTAGCTTAAAAATGCTCCTTTAAAATCATAAACTGTATCTTCTCTCAAGCATACTCTCTTGTGCAGTACACGATCATCTCCCTTGTGAACCAGAGTCCTCAGCAATGTCTTTTCACTCCTTGGGTGTTGCCTTGTGTCTTCCCATCTTTGCACTCTGCCTTATAGTGGTGCAGGCTGCAGGAAAGAGCACCCCTTCATCTCTGAGTTTTTTCTCACCTGCTTCTCTCTTCTCTGTGGAGCTGGGGCTTTTCCTGTCCTCTCACATCTATAGGCTCCTTCTCTCTTTCTCTCTCTCTCAGTGCAACCCAGCCATTTTGGGGGATGCACTAGTGCTTGAGGGTTGAGGAAAACAAACCCTCCCAGTCCCGTCCCTTTGGTGTAGAGTCATTTCCTTTATGGCCCCCTCTCTGAAAGGATATCCTGGTGATGTTGTGGTGCAAGCAGGAGCAAGGAGAACAGTGAGGCCCATGTGGCTGCAGCACAGATGAATTATTAATAGAAAGCAGAAGGGACACAGTTGGTGCTATTTCTGGGTGTATTGAGACCTACCACACCGACACTCTGTGTGTCTTCCAGCACAGCTGTCATCCTTAGTTCAAATGTGCTGTATTTTCCCCTGCCTCTATCAAAACTGCAGCCACCATCCTCCATTATTAAGAAGAAATTTTCACCTGCTGACTGCCATCTGTCTCCAGTGTCCCTTACCTCAGAGAATTTAAAAAGCAAATGGTTCTCTTTCATCTGTCTGAACTCCACTCCCAACACAGCCTTCTTGGTAGCTGCTATCATTCTGGCTTTTCAAGTGTCATGGGTATTGCTTGCTTTTTTGTCTGGCTGCTCAGATCTACTCAGTGCTAACCATGGAACGCTTTCTCCTTTCATTCTAGTTTTCATCCTCCAGCTTTTCTTCATCTAATTCCACCATCTACTTTCCCTAAGCATTTTGATCAAGGATCCAGTGTGATCAGTGCCTTTTTTATCATTCCTGGTTTTGACTTTATGGACCTGATTCCTTAGGGCAGGTCTACACTACAGCAGGGATTGACGCTCTGAGATTGATCCACCAGCGGTCGATTTATTGGGTCTAGTAAAGACCTGCCAAATCAACTACAGATTGCTCTCCAGTTGACCCCTGTATTCTACCCCAATGAAAAGAGTAAGGTAAATCAATGGGAGATTTTCTCCCATTGACCCCTCACAGTATAGACCCCACGGTAACTCAACCTAAGGAATGTCAACTCCAGCTATGTGAATAACGTAGCTGGAGTTGCTTAGCATAGGTTGACTTACTGTGGTAGTGTAGACATAGCCTTACTGCCTTCAGTCTGGTCTACTGATTCAGGGCTTGTCTTCACTACACCACTAAGTGAATGTAAGTTACGCTGCTTCTGTTATGTAAACTATATAACTGAAGTCGACATAACCTACGTCAACTTACTGCAATGTTTACACCACGTTATGTTGGCAGGAGACACTCTCCTGTTGACATAGCTTCCACCTCTCACTGAGGTGGATTACAGATGTCGAGGGGAGAGCGCTCTCCCATCAACTTAGCATGTCTTAACCAGACTCGCTAAATCGACGCCGCTGCATCGATCACAGCAGTGCTGATTTAGCCCATAGTGAAGACAAGTGTGTTGAATGTCCCTTAGTGGAAGTAAAGAACTCCTGAGTCAGAATTCTCCCTTTACTTACTCTGATAGTTATTTACACCTGAACTAGATGGGTGTAAAAAACTATGCAAGGTGCAAGGCTGTAGGGAATTTGTGTATCTATATATGAACTGCTCCTTTTTTGTTTCTGCTAGAGAATATACATTTTCTCCTTCTTCTCTTCCACTGTGGAGTGCTCTAAGATTTTCTCCTCCTCAAACCTTTTCTTCCTCTGGGAAATCTCTTTGCTAATTTTAATCCTAGAAATCACTTTATTTACATTTCAAGTGCATCTCTCAGGCTCAAGGCATTTTACAAAGCTGAAAAATCCACTAGGCAACACCTCAGTGTGGAGGGCAGGAGCATTGCCCAGTCAGTAAGTGGTACTCTTGACTCAGGGTATGTTTACACAGGAAAATTGACCAACATAGCTGTAGTGGAATAAGGTATATGTCCATTCTGGACCATCTACTTTTGTGGATGTTCTATTCCAGAATAAAAGTGATTTAGCTAAGTAATTATTAAAATCACTTTTATTCTGGAATGGAATGTCCACACAAGGAGATATTCCAGAACAGCTATAGTGGAATAGGTTATTCCACTATAGCTATACTGGTCAATTTCCCCTTGTAGACAAAGCCTTTGTCCTGAATAAATGCTCCAGCATAGTAGTGGGGCCACTGTGCTCTGTTCCTGTAGGAGTCCTCCCTGCATCAAATGGAAAATTGAGATCCTGACGACTTTGGACTATTCAAGATCCACTACCACGCTTCTTAAGTGTAGGGGTGTTAAACTCAGTGCCCTAGTCAAATTCCAGTAAGGGTAATTACATCCTGCCTGTTTAAATTGTTTCCTCCCTTTCAAATAAAAAATATTCCTCACCTTGAATTGTTGCAAGGATGCTGTTAAAACAGTTGCTGCATTTCAGTTTCAGATTAAGTGATTCCCTACAGATAATTTCAATGTTTATTGCTTGATTTATTTTTATTCTTTTTCTGTCAGACCTAGAGGTTTGGTAGTTGCTGGTTTTGTCCATATCCAGCTCTATCTGTAATATAATCCTGTAGTGTTCTGCAAAAATAGTCCTCTTCAAAAACTTGTTTTATTATTTATTTGGCCACTAGGGGTCATTAATGATCTAGAAGAAAAGCAAAGCTTTGTTCCCACCTTCATTATAAAACTGTACCAAAAACAGAATCATGTTCATAAAAACTTTTTTTTTCATATTTTGCTATAAATCTTTATCTGAAAATTTTATTGTAAAATTCACAAAGAGGTGCTCTTTTCCCCAGCTTTAGTGAAAGTTTTGGTACTGAAAGTGTCATTAATTACAGAAAGTAACAAGGGATTTAAGGGTTTTTGTACAACTTAACTCTTCTTAACATAAAATCTATATTAGCTATTATTTGAATCAAGGACCAAAAGTGTAAAAGGGAAAATATCTTCCTTTTTGCAGGGTACAACAAAGGGTAGTGTATAAATAAGAAGTCTGGCTTTTAATGCAGAAGTGTGCTGTCAAAGTAAGGCTCCCTAACTGAAATTTCACTTTGTTCCCACTCTGTTTTTAAGAACCTGTAATTAGAAGTACTAATCATATATATATACACACACACACTGACCAATGAGGGCAGAAAAATCAGTAGTCTACAAGATGTTTTATTTTTAAAAATAAACCATAATCTAGTACAGAATATACTTGTATTTTACAATTGTCCCTAGTCTTCTTAGCGTACACGGAACATGCCTCAGGTGGAACGTGACCAGGATTCATCACCGAATGTGGTCCGCTGGTTGGATCATTAGCTTCCCCAGCCCGGGCCGAGTACGGAAGGGGAGTGCAAAGTGAATGCTGATCCATGTAGAGAATTAGAGCTGAATCCCTTCAAACTCCATGGCTGTCTGGACCAAGAGCTCAAACCCTGAGTCTCTTGTTCACGTACAATGCATGGTAAATGCAAGATGCCATTTAGGAATGTATGCTGCTATTCTAAGATGAAATTTGCTCTTCTTGTGAGAGGAAAACCTGCTTCCTTTGCTGCAGTCCTAGATAAACATCTTCTTACATCTATTCCTTTGCTTTTGGCATTCAGCAGAGTTTAAGGCTATGTCTACACTACGCATCTTTTAGTGACACAGCTGTGACGCTAAAAGAGAGCTCTCCCATCGACAAAAAAATTCCACCCCAATGAGAGGCGATAGTTTTGTCGGCAGGAGAGGTCTCACCGGTGCTTTTAATTGGTAAAACTTTTGTCGTTCGGGGGGTGGGGTGTGTGTGTGTGTGTGTGTGTTTTTCACACCCCTGAATGACAAAAGTTTTACCAATGAAAATCCAGTGTAGACAAAGCCTACGAAAAATATCTTAATGGAGACTGCTTTCTAACTTTGGCCGTATACCTTGGGAATGTAAATGACTAGTGATTATGTTCATAATGCTTTCTTCTAATAGTTGAATTGACAGCAAAATGCAGCACTTGAAAGGGGGTAAGTAATCCCTGCTTTGAGGGAAGGATCAGCTGAGTGTTTTGTGAGCCCTCATTTTCTTGCAACAAAAACCAAACATTTATGTGCCCCAGGACCTCCTGTGCTGATCACAGTTCAGGGGGACCATATAAGATGGTCCTGGTTTCACTTTCTCTAACTGGGAATGGCAAGTTTTTAAGTGGATCTTTGGTTCTGCAGGATATTGCAGGCCCACAGGGAGGAGTCATGTTGTTGGGTTTAGTGTGTGGGTGCTAGAAGGTGTTGGTAGACTGTGATATGCAGGAGGTCAGACTAGATGACTGGAAGTCCCTTCTCACCTGAAACTCTGTATATGTTGCCTATCCCAGTGTACCTTCAATCCACTGCAGGTCGCCTTCTTTTCTATTTCTGTCCATGAAAATAACTGTCATCTACCAACAAAGAAACATTTATTTAGAACCATAAATGCATCTGAAACTATACTATAGAGACACTTTCTTTGCCCCAATACTTCATCACATATCCCAGGATTGGGCAGTGCTGGCTCATTTTCAGGCCATTTCTATAAAACATTTCCCAGATGCATTGCTTCTTGGATAGACACTAAGAAAACATGACAGATTCCAACAGATAGATCCTTGTTATCTTACCATCCTGGGGATTTCTCATCAGGCCCTGGAAACATTTTTCAGCTCAACATGGAAGATGGCAGTCTAAGCTTTTAAATTGTAAAATATCTAGAGTCACTCTTAAAAAAAGAAAAGGAGGATTTGTGGCACCTTAGAGACTAACAAATTTATTTGAGCATAAGCTTTCGTGAGCTACAGCTCACTTCATCGGATGCATTCAGTGGAAAATACAGCGGGGAGATTTATATACACAGAGAACATGAAACAATGGGTGTTACCATACACACTGTAAGGAGAGTGATCAAGCAAGGTGAGATATTACCAGCAGGAGAGCGGGGTGGAGGGAAACCTTTCATAGTGATAATCAAGGTGGGCCATTTCCAGCAGTTGACAAGAACCTCAGACGTTCTTGTCAACTGCTGGAAATGGCCCATGTACTCTCCTTGAGCTCCCTTCAAGGATCCAGTATTGCCCTAGTATCTGCCAGCATAAGTGCAGGCTCTGTGGGTGCTCCGGGGCTGGAGCACCCATCGGGAAAAAATGGTGGGTGCTGAGCACCCAGCAGCAGTCCTCCCAATCAGCTCCTCCCCCTCCCCCCAGTGACTCCCACCTGCTGCAATCAGCTGTTCTGTGGCCTGCAAGAGGTGCTGGGGGGGAGGGGGATAGGAGCAAGGGTGGGGTACGCTCAGGGCAGGGTGTGGAACAGGGCAGGAAGAGGTGGGGCAGGATAGGGGTGGGAAGAGGCAGGGCAGAGGTGGGGCTTGGGGGAAGGGGTGGAGTGGGGGCAGGGTTTGGGGCAGAGCAGTGATCAAGCACCCCCACCTATGCATTTGAAAGTTGGTGCCTCTATCTGCCAGCATTTTTTATGAAACTCCCACCCCAACTTCTAGCAAGCACCAAGGACCCTCCCCTCCGTCCCCACCTCCCATGAAGTCTCAGGCAATCTTGCACTCTCCAATGTAAGATGTGTCCTAGAGTGCTAGAGCATGCAAATATTCAAAAAAGGAGATATGCAGGGAGTTGGGCCACCCAGCAGGTTAGGTGTGAGACTGAACTTCTTGGGATGCAGGGGGCAACTCTCTGTAAGTAGAGTCACAATTACAATGTGCAAATTACAGTCTCCACCTGTAACTGGATAACATGGCAGTAAACACATGGACTGCTATGAGTTATCTCCCAGAGGAGCCAAGAAAATGTTCCCCTTAAATCCATGAGAGCAGCAGTAGTGTTATGTGTATGTTTAATAAGAGGAAAATTACAGCGATATTCATGTATCACGTAAATAAATATAGGCAGTATTTTCACAGTGGCTACAGCAGGGGTATTGTAATGTCTACTGCTTTAACCAGGTTAAATAAAGCAGGGCAAGCATAAACCAAGAAACCCCAATCTGATTTGCTAAATAAGTTCTATCCTGACTTCTTGGTATAGCCTAAATCTTTCTCCAGCTGTTAGTCAAAACAAATGCATAATTAAGGACACTACCCTTTAGCTTGGTTTCATTTCCTGGCAATACTATTAAAAACGAAAATTAAATAAAAATCTTCCCAGAAACCCCAAGCCCCATTTCACCCCCTCCCTCAAAACCCAATCCCTACACTGACACAGCTATTGGATTTTTGTAAAGCAGAATAACAAACTTAAAAAAAATCCACTTTCAGGGCTTTTAGATTTATGCAGTTTAATTGTTGGTATATTTTCCTGATAAGGTGAAACTCGTCCCATGTCACTGGGGGAATGGTGTCCTGCTGTGTTTTTCCATCCTCATTTACAATGATTATGTTATCAGGCTAGCCAGGCAAAAGGGTGGAGCAACTATAATTTCAAAGCAGGATTAGGTTGAAATAACGAGGTCACCAAGTTGTGGTTGCCATGGCAACGTCACATCTAAGAATATGGGATGCTTCTAGGAGATGAGGCAAGCCTGGAGTCTCTCTCCTGCTGCACAAAATCCCAGACTACTATAAAATTGCTTAATTGCTTTTAAACATGTTATTTTTTAAAAAGTGGCATCTGACATAACAGTGGACGAGATTTAGCTTTTTTTGTTTTGACAGTGTCCAGTGTTCACATTACCTCTCAGTTGCCATTGAGTCTGTTTTTCTGTCACCTACCAGATCCCTTCTTCAAAAATCCTTAGTTTAACATACAAGCGTTTTTTTAAATGTTATGAGGGTGAGAGAAAATTGACCAGAGTTCAGGGGGGTCTGATCCCATTCCTCACTTAACACATGTTTTTTTCTGTCACTACACTGGGACCTCTGCGATTTCCAGGCACAAAGGATGGCATTTGGGTCTTAACCCCTGTATGTCCATGCTCTTGATGGTTTGCATCCATCCCTTACCATTATTGTAGCTTAAAAGCAACAAAAATTATTTTCTATTGTATTTTGATACTCTAAAGTGTTTTTAATGCATAATTTGATATTGTTTCATGTTGTTTTGGATGCCATCTAAAGAGTGGCAACTCTACAGTGTAACTGCTCTTTCGGAGTCATTATGCCGTTAACCTTTAGTGGTGGACTTTTTAAAAAAGATCCTGTCAAATGAAATACTGACCAGCTGGATTTGTTTTGTTTTGTTTTACTATGCAAAATCATAACAAAAGAATTGTGTTTTACTCTCTCAACCTTTTAGTCTTATAATGTTACACTATAATCTTAGTGAAACATTATGATGTAAATCTTGGGACACAAAGTCCTATTGAAATCAATGGGATATTGTGTTATCCATGCCAAAGATTTACAGTTAATAGTGTAATATAATGTTTAAGGGCCGGGGGTTGGGGATTTATTGAGAAAGGGAGTGTGTTACAAACACTCCTAAGGAGGCGTGGCTGTAGCAAAAATGGCAATGCACAGTTTTAAAAAAGCAGGTGGGTTTTGCAATGTGCTCTGAAAATGGTTGCATATGCACTCAGTCTGATCTCCTCTGAGAGGGCCCTTGATCAAAAAAGCTTTATCCCTGATATGCTAGATACCGGTCAGCTGCATGCTCTGAGGGGAGCACAAGCGTCTGAATGAGTCATAGGTGGAGTGGTGAGGTCTGAAGAAGCCACTGCCAGGTCTTAACTCACTGAGGGCTTTAAAGATCAATATGTTCTTTAGAGCAGGGTCTGTGTCTTCATATGTTTGGAAGGCACCTACCTCACAGTGATGCTCCACGGAAACTGTACTGAACTGGAACTGGAAGTGGACTGATAGTCAATAGGAGGTGCAGTGCGTTTTGGTAATATGTTCTGTGGTTTGTTCAGCTGCTACATTTTGTGCAAATCAGTGTCTGTGTTGCCTCAGTCTTCAGCCCCAGATGGCATGAATTAGAACAGTCCAGTCTGGAGGTGATGAAGGCATGGCTTACTTTGGACAGATCCTCACCCAAGAGGATCCAGGCAAGCTGAAGTAAAATAAGGCATTTCTCACCACTTTTGCTACCTGGGTATCCAAGTTTAGTGATGATTAATAGACCCTTGAGACTTGATAATACTTTTAAATTGAGGACAGATGCCTTGAAGGACGGAGGTCAGGTCCCTAAGTCCCGTCTTCCCACCATTCCCACTTAAATCTCTTCTTCTTTCATTATGAGCCAGCCACTCTCTATGAAGGTGTTAATTACATGCAGACATAGTGACATCTTTATTATGGTGCTGATGGTATCCAGTGAAAAGGAGGTCTTAGAGAGGAGTGCTGGCATGTTCTTGGTATGGGAGCCCTTGGCTTCTCCAGGAGGGCTTGTAAGACGCAGAGGAGAAGGGGCACAGCATTGATTCCCATGGGACTCTCATGAGATGGTCCTGGGGGATAAGGCCAGCTGGCCATCACCACACTCTGGATCCTGATCAAGAGGAATAATTGAGGCCATCCTATTGCCGTGCTGCCCACTCCAGCTAGGCTTCCTAGGGTAGGGTCCCTATGGGAAGTCACATACCTTCCCTCCAGTAAGAGCAAAATATACTGAGCCCCAACACTTAAATATAAAGAATAATACTATCTAACCTGATTAAGAGCCCAGGGCCAGAATAGGGCACCTCCCGTACTTTGTGGGGGTTCCTAGTGCTTGGTACTATGTGAGCTCAGAGCTGTGTATTCAGATCTCTATTGTGTCATCAGACGCCCGTGCTATGCCGGTCAGGGTTTTCTCTGCTGGGACAATCCAGTCCCAGCTGTGCCTGGGGTCTGCTGCCTGGCCAATCCTCTAGCCCCAGGTTCAAGCTGAATTTAGGCCTACTCCTACAATCAGCTATGTGTCCTCCGGCCTCAACCGCATGTCTCCTCTTTCCAGTCCCACCCAGCCAATTAGCCCAGAGCCTATCCCCCATTCCCACTTGGGCTTGGCTTCTGCAGTGGACCTACGCCATTCTCCAGCAATGTGAGGCAGGATAGCAGCAGGAAGCAAGGGTTGGAACCAAATTGTCAGTGCATGTGTCCTCCAGATGGTGATGTTCTGACAATAATTTGATAGTAGAATAGCTAATGTTTCTGGGGCATTTTGAAAGTTCATTGGGTTTTAGAGTGAGTGAACTTTCTAGCTATTTCACTACCTATATGGGATGGAAGGAAAGCCATGATTTTCAAGTGATGGTCAGACTAGCGGACAGGGAGAGAGGTTCTAATGTTTATCCCCAGGCTAAAGAGTAGATCCAGTGTGTGCTTTGTAGAGCATGGATCAGGAAAATATCTTGTCCTACATGGAAATTAGGATAATGCTATTGTATTGGAAATGATATTTGCATGACTAGTCATCAAGGCCCTGCTAACACAGAGTCTGGAAGACTCCAGTACTATGCTGGGCAGTTTCTCTTTCGGTTACTTAGAGAGAACTGTGGTATATTTTTTTCTTGGAGGTTTGGGGGCAGGACTTTGTCATGTAACACTGTTTAGTTCTAGGATCTTTCTGTCCCTTGCCTTGCAGATCATGTGGGTGCACTCAATCATTTGGTTTGTTGGATGTTGCCTCTTTTGCATCTGAGGTTGAAAAGGAATTGAACTGCTTCACTCCTGCTTTTTTTTTTTTTTTTTTTTTTGGCTTGCTTCCGAGTGGAACAGCCTGCAGGAAAATTCCTGTGTGTCATGGAAAATTACACAGTTTAAATTCTGGCTTTTTCTTTGTAATATAGAATAAACATTGCATGCAGCCAGTGCATGTGAATAAAGCATAGTAGCTACTTAGAGTGTGTCCACACTGCAATTAGACACCCATAGCTGCCCCGTGACAGCTGATGCAGAAACTTGTGAGGATAAAGGGCTGTTTATCTGTGACGTAGATGTTCTGTGCATAAAAAGACTCTACAAGTGAGGGAGGGTCCCAGAGCTTTGGTTCTAGCCCAAGCCTGAACTTCTACACTGCAATTAAGCAGCCCCTTAGCCCAAGCCCCACAAGCCTGAGTCAGTTGGCACGGGCCAGTCATGGGTGACTAATTGCAGTGTAGACATACCCTCAGGGTGAAATAATTTGGCTGTTTAAAAAAAATTAATTTCACAGTTAGAGCTATTGGTTCACTTTGAAGAATAATTGCTGGTAAAACTTACTTCTTCACAAGTCTGCCAGTTTTTCTCTAGCAGAGTGCAAAAGAGTATCAAAAACACCAGGAATGTTATTCCATGCAACCTTACATCACTAATGATCAAAGAAATCTAAATACAAATGTGTGGTTCTGTATTATGCCTAAGTCTTTTTTCAGCTGTCAGTGACCCTCTTATATTCATAAAAGTCAAACAAAACTATTCAATAGGATATTATCCATATATTAACACAAAACAGGCCAAATTTAATCAAAAAGTGAATTAAACTGGCTATGTTATGTGCCCTCAAAGCCCTAGTTCATAATGGGAACAAACACTCTTGTGGCTGGAATGTCAACGACAGTAAAACTAATCTTAAAGTCAGATCTGTCAAACAAAATGCTTTTTTTTAAAAAATGTAAAAGATATGAAAGAACTCTGACAGGGTAATATAGAACTGTATTTTACTCAGAACTACCCACTAGAATATGTATTGTACTAAAACACATTCCCACCTATTAATTCTGAATCACAAGGCCAACTCTGATTTCACTCAGATGAAGAGCACAATTTGGTAGGGGTCCAGTGCTAATGTGAGGATAAGTCAGCTGAGCCTCCTCACAGCTCCCACTCTGCTAGATAGAATTGTGCAGTGGGCCTTGGGAAATCCAGACTCAATTCTTTTCTCTGACACAGGCTTCCTTTGACAAGTGGTGCAGCAGCACCTGGGGCCACATGGCTTATAAAAGGAAATGCATATGTTCCTCCTTTCCTCTTTTCAGCTGCCAGGATGGTATTAATGGGAATTTACAGGCTGTGGATTCTAAGGATCTAAATCAGCTTTGTTGATCTAGTTCTCGTCATGAGCTTTCTTTAGCTGGGACAGCAGTGACAGATTTTGTGTTGTAACAGGACCACTACATGTTCAAGAACTTGAATATGGCTATTCTCCTATTGTGCCTGGCCCCCTCTACAGCAAGCCCAGATGGGAACCTAATGGTCTTGTATCTGTTCATGTACATAGTTAAGTGAGGAAAACATTGTTTTTATCATCCTGGGGCTAGGAAGGTCAGAAGTGGCATCCCCCATAGCCAACACTCAGGGCCACTCTACGAATTGCTTCGCTTATGCATTTGTCTACACCCACCACTCAAGACCCAACTTGCTGAGTGTGAAAGGTCTGAGACTGCTGGTGAATGCTGGTCTTCCGCATTGTGTGACATACATCAGCCCTACAATTTTTGAAAAGTGGAGGCAATGCAGCTGATTGCACTGAATGCAGCATATATGATTACTGCTTTGTGGGCGGGTGGCATAGGTATGTATTCAGTACAAACAACTCATGGCCTTCAGAGACCAAGTATGGCTCTTGAGACCAGAGTGGCCAAACTGGACGATCTAAGGGAGACAGAGAGGTACACAAAGGAGACTTTCAGGCACACAGTAGGGCAGTCCCAAACCAGTCTGACCGCCTCTGTGGTGTTGAGGAGAACATTTAGCTGGAGCAGAGGGAAACAATCCCATAGCTGGGACCCCCCTCATTCAAGATGATGTCTTGATATCCTCTCAAACTGAGGATATCCCTCCAGAGGAGGAGAACCCGGTTATTAGGAAGAGACAGGTAACAGTAATGAGAGATTTAATTCTTAGAAATAAAGATAGCTGGGTTTGTGATGATCAGGAGAACTGCATGATGAATTGCCTCCTGAGTGCAAAGGATGCACACCTCTTGAGACATCTATACAGACTTACGTGCAGTGCTGGGAAGGAGACAGTGATCATGGTACTAGTAGGTACCAGTGACATAGGGAAAGGTAGGAGAGCATTCCTACTGGCAAATTTAGGCTGCTAGGTAAGACATTAAAGTCCAAGACCGCCATGGTCGTATTCTCCAGTTCCACTTCAGGCCAGTTAGGCAGGCAGAACAGCAGGGTCTCAATGCATGGTTGAGACAATGGTGTTGGGAGGAGGGATATAGGTTTATTAGGAATTGGGGAACCTTTTGAGAAAGGACGAACCTATAAAGGAGGGCTGGGCTCCATCTAAATCAAAATGGAACCAGACTGTTGGCATGTAAAATTAAAAAGGTTATAGAGGAGCTTTTAAACTAAGGGCTGAGGAAAAGCTGCCAAAAAAGAAAGAGGATAAAGAAATGTCACCATGGCTAAACAGCAGAATAAAAGAGGTGGTTAGAGGCTAAAAGACATAGTTTAAAAATTGGAAGTCAAATACTAAGGTATATAGAAAGGAGCATAAACTCTGGCAAGTCAAGTGTAAAAGCACAATTAAGCAGGCCAAAATAGAATTTGAAGAGCAACTAGCAAAAGACACAAAAGCTAACAGCAAAAAAGTACATGACAAGCAGGACGCCTGCCAAACAATCAGTGGGGCCACTGGATGATTAAGGTGCTAAAGGGAAGCTCAAGGAAGACACTGTTGTTGCAGAGAAGCTAAATGAATTTGCATCTGTCTTCAGTGCAGAGGATGTGAGGGAGATTCCCACACCTGAGCCATTCTTTTTAGGTGACATATCTGAGGAACTGTCCCAGATTGAGGTGTCATTAGAGGAGGCTTTGGAACAAATTGATAAATTAAGCAGTAATAAGTCACCAGAACCAGATGGTATTCACCCAAGAATTCTGAAGGAACTCAAATGTGAAAGTGTAGAAATTGTGGTATGTAACCTATCACTTAAATCAGAATCTGTACCAGATAGATGACTGGAGGGTAGCTAAAGTAATGCTGATTTTCAAAAAAGTCTCCAGAGGTGATCCCGGCAATTACAGGCCAGCAAGCCTAACTTCTGTACCAGGCAAACTGGTTGAAACTATGGTAAAGAACAGAATTATCAAACACATAGATGAACTTGATATGTTGGAGAAGAGTCAATATGACTTTCCCAAAGGGAAATCAATTAGAATTCTCGGAGGGTGTCATCAAGTATGTGGACAAAGGTGATCCAGTTGATGTAGTGTACTTGGACTTTCAGAGAGCCTTTGACAAGGTCTCTCACCAAACGCTCATAAACAAAGTAAGCTGTCATGGGATAAGAGGGAAGGTCCTTTCATAGGTCAATAACTGGTTAAAAGGTAGGAAACAAAGGGTAGGAATAAATGGTCAGTTTTTACAATGGAAAGTGGTAAACAGTAGGGTCCCACAAGGATTTGTACTGGGACCTGTCTGTTTAACATATTCATAAATGATCTGGATGGGGGCAGGAGGGTAAACAGTGAGGCAGCAAAGTTGTAGATGATATAAAATTACTGAAGATAGTTAAGTCCAAAGCTGAAGAGTTACAAAGGGGACTCACAAAACTGGATGACCGGGCAAGAAAATGTCAGATGAAATTCAATGTTGATAAATGCAAAGTAATGCACATTGGAAAACGTAATCTAAACTTATATGTGCAAAATGAGGGGTTTTAAATTAGCTGTTAACACTCAAGAATAAAATCTTGGAGTCACAGCAGATAATTCTGTGAAAACATTTGCTCAATGTGTAGCAGCAGTCAAAAAAGCGAATAGAATGTTAGGAACCATTAGGAAAGGATAGCTAATAAGAAGCATATGTCAATTCTACTGTATAAATCCATGGTATGCCCACACCTTGAATACTGCATGCAGTTCTGATCACCTCATCTCAAAAATGATAGATGAGAATGGGAAAAGGTACAGAGAAAGGAAACAAAAAAGATTATATGTAGGGAACAACTTCCATATGAGGAGAGATTTAAAAAATTGGGATTGTTCAGCTTAGAAAAGCGACTACTAAGGGAGGATGTGACAGAGGTCTAAAAAATCATGAATGGTGTGGAGAAAGTGAATCGGGAACACAAGACATAACACAAGAACCAGGGGGTCTCCCAATGCAATTAATAGGCTGAAGGTTTAAAACAAACAAAAGGAGGTACTTCATCACACAATGCACAGTCAACCTGTGGAACTCATTGCCAGGGGATGTTGTGAAGGTCAAAAGTATAACTGGAATTAAAAAAGAATTAGATAAGTTCATGGCAGATAAGTCCATCAATAGTTATTAGCCAACATGGTCAGTGATGCAACCCCATGCTCTGGGTGTCCCTAAATCTCTGACTGCCAGAAGCTGGTATTGGATGACAGGGGTGGATCACTGGATAACTGCCCTGTTCTGTTCGTTCCTTTGAAAGTATCTGGCACTGGCCAGGAAGATGGAATACTGGGATAGACAGACAATTTCGTGAGGAGTCCTGACAATGAAATGACTGGAGGTAATTGCACCGGACTACACCTTGCCCAGTCAGGAGGAGCCAATAGTGCAATCTTTCTTCGCTTTTCTTTTGTTCTATATGAAAGGGCATTATCCATTGCTGACTTGCTCCCTGAGTTGTCTCCTTCTTGGGGAAGTGCAGCTTGAATCTGTTATTCAGAAATCTGTGGGAGAGCTTTTGCAAGTTTTCCAAATTGTGCAAGACTCTATTAGAAAATAATTGAAAGGCTTGTGAGACTCAACAAATATTCCTGTTTGCTCTTGCTACATGTAAATGGATGGCATTGTGCTTCCTCTTAGTTCAGTGTATGCCCTGGTACCATTTGTGTCATGGCTGAATGTTGACTGGCAGTACACTCTGTACATATATGGTGTATTTGAGATGCAGCCAGCAATGTTTATAAACTGTGTTTCTTCGGTGTTTCCTTTCAGGTATTTGGTTTTTGGCACATATTGTACCAGAAGACATGTGATGCCTATTCTTCAAACGTGACCCACTCAAGGGACTCATGCAAAGGCAATGACACTTATAATGTCATACAGGCATCTATCTAAAACGTATGCTGGGTTGGCACCCACGCCTTAGTGAAACTGTCCAGCTAACTTGTAAGTGGGCATCTTGCCATCTGAACAGATGGGCATATGTAGGCAGTCAATAGTCAGGTTTGTTCCTCATTTGTGGGAATTTAGACAAGGATTTTAAATATCTTAAAGCATAAAAGGCAAAACACTCTAAGTATAGGAGACATGATGGGGTAAGATATCCTGATGTGAATATCCAGATGACTGTGGATCTTGTCCTGGTGGCCTGTGCTGAGGGGATTTGCTGTCAGTAAACTAGTTCTGGCCTGGGATAGCTTTCAAAAATAGATTTTGCATTGATTATTCCCCCCAACCTCCTCCTTCTTTCCTGGCTTTTCAATTTGCTCCTCTCCAACCAATTCAAAGTGCTGCTGCAAAAATCCATAGTCTCTCCCAGCACTCAGAATCCCTGTAATGGTTTCCTGTACATATCGCATTAAGTTCCAGCTTCTGGGTCCTGAGTGACTCCAGTTGGGCCTGCTTCTCTATTAGTTTCTTCCTACTCTTTTCATGCCCATTTGCTATCTTCAAGCCTCCTATCCAACTGTTCCTTTGTACCTTTTATACTCTCCCACCTTCATGCTTTCTTCCCTGTTGCCACTTATTCATGGAGGAGTCTTAGCACCAAAGAGTCCCACCCCCCTTAAATCTTTCCTTAAAACACACATGTATGTGTGATACATGTGATAATCCTGTATGTATAGCAACAGATATGAATGATAAAGGCCTGGTCCTTCAACTGATCACTCTGTACCACTACTTTGAATGTCTGTACTGAATTCTCTGTCTAACTTAGATTTAATCCCTTGAGGCAGGGACCATATCTTCCTCCCATATCTCACAGCTGCAAGCACATCTTGGTGGCTCTCAAGAAATAATAATCAAAGACCAATATTTTTCCATGATTGACCACATATGGAATGTTTCTGGCCCATTTTAAAAAGTGTAAATGCTGTATAGGAAGTGAAGAGGGGAGGGGGCTAAGGGGAAAGTAAGGCCTCACTGTGTCTCTGGCAAAACCATTTTCAGCATGTTAAAATAAGTGTTCATTGGACTCCATGGTAAACTACCTTCTGCAGACTTACACACATGTACAGCACTTTGTCCGAATGGATCCTTCAGTACATATTTATGTCTACTGGCTGGGAAGCTCTCTCTCATGTTTATGCAAAAATCATAACAGCACACTTTATGACCATGTGTGGTTTGTGACTTAAAAGGAGCCATATAAACATAATTTTCGTGTCTCCTTGTTAATAAATGAAAGCGTGCACACTTACACAAATGCAGTACACGCACAGATCTACTGCAAGTAATGAACCCCACCCCCCAGCCCCACATGTCCAGAAGAACAAGGCAGCGCTAGCAGTCAGT
The DNA here is from genome assembly GCF_015237465.2 of Chelonia mydas. Taxonomy (NCBI): domain Eukaryota; kingdom Metazoa; phylum Chordata; order Testudines; family Cheloniidae; genus Chelonia; species Chelonia mydas. The sequence goes on from NC_057852.1 coordinate 110,852,306, forward strand.
CAACAGCCTTAATCATTTGCTAGGCAGGGACAATGTGAAAGCTGCCACAATGATTGCCTATGGATCTCGCCAAGGAGCCAAATACCCTGGCTGAGACTATAATATACAGACTGGCATCTGGTCTCTCTGATTGTCATCAGTCCCTGAGCACCGAGGAGGAGGAAGCGGATAATAGTAATTGAAATGCTCACTGCAGCATTTTAAAAGTAATGATTTTAAATATTTTCATTTAAAATATCCACCATTGTGAAAATATTTAAATGTGGTTTTTAAAGGGGTTGGGTGGAACAGTGTTATCAAAGCAATACAAGACTCCTTTTCAATGGATTGCTGTTTAAATGGCCAGGATTTATTTCCTTTGCTTAGAACTCCCCTCCACATTGCATTTTTACTATTAATTTAGCCTTCAAAATAATTTTCCTATATTGTTGTAGCCTGAATAACAACTGTATGGAGAGGTGTAACACAGTCAACACACTATCCCATTGAAATGCGTGGCTGTGCCTCTTGTGGTCCTGGAATAGCCACACACCATACAACTATTGTTTCAACTAAAGTCACCCCTTCTTGGGTGTGCTTCACTGTTGCCAACTCACACAAGTAACACTATTTTGACCCCCTGTTGTAGGCAGTCTCACAATGATATGAGAGACTGCAGCCTTCACATGATTTGAGAGAGACCCCCCACCTTACCCTACCCGCCGCCCTGTAGCCTAGTGGAAGGTGTACAAAACTGCAAGCCTAGAACTGCCAGTCCCTGTGCTTCCGTTGAGCTCTGTTAATATTTATGAGCCCTCCACAACCCTTGTGATGAGTCAAGGTTTCATACCTTGGGGGGTAATTATCATTCACCACCGTCACAGATGAGATAACTGAGACTTTATACCAGGTCACTTCAGACAGAGCTGGGAATAGACTCCCAGTCTAACAGAACAGAACTAACTCTCATCCCCTTTACCACACAGGTTTTTGGAAGGAACATCCCAAATGAAGGGCTTGTGTAACCCATCTTTACACAGTAGCTCTTTCACAGTCTGACAGATCACATATAGCAGTTTCTAGTTCTGCAATTACTTCCATGATATGCGAACAGTGGTAAAATTCTGGGTCCACTGAAATCAATGGGAGCTTAATCAACGGAGTAAGATTTCAGCTGTGCTTCTTTAGCTCCAATGGGAGAGACTCATGCTTTTTTAGCATCCAGGTGGCTCTAGTTCATTCCTCTTAGATCAGTGGTTCTCAACCAGGAGTACTCAGAGGACTTCCAGGGGCTACATCAACTCATCTAGATAGTTGCCTAGTTTTACAGCAGGCTACATAAAAACCATTAGTGAAATCAATGCAAACTAAAATTTCATACAGCTAATAATGTGTTTATACTGCTTTATATACACTGAAATGTAAGTACAACACTTATATTCCAATTGATTTATTTTATAATTGTATGGTAACAATTTGTATTTTTATGTCTGATTTTGTAAGCAAGTAGTTTTAAGTGAGGTGAAACTTGGGGGGGGGGGGGGGGGGGGGGGGGGTATTCAAGACAATTCACACCCCTGAAAGGGGTACAGTAGTCCGGAAAGGTTGAGAGCCACTGCCTTAATGACAAAACAGTCATGGCTACGTTTGGCTATGCTGTCTCTAACTGCTAGACCACAAGCTGCTCCCAGGCCGAGGAAGAGAATCCTGATGTACAACATTCCACTGCTCTGTCCTAGACATGTGTGACCCACTGGGAATGTGTGTGAGGTGGTCAAGAGAAAGAACAGCATCCTGTCAGACCCCCTGCTACTCCGATGGCTGAAATGGTCTGTGCTGTGAAGCTGAGGATTGTAGGCTCAAGCCTGGGTTGATGAAAGAACCCATAAAGGGGTGAAAAAATATGCCCATATATGTTTAGAAGTTAATAAAAGGACCCTGGAGTAATTTTTAGGATTATTTTATATTGCAGGATACTGTGGTTGAAAGAGAATTTGGATGTTGTGCTAATATTTGATTCGTTGTTGCTTTTTTATTATTTGTATTTTGGTTAATCAGAACTCTCCCTTTAAGAATTGGGTGTGGCAGACTCAGTATGTTTAAAGACTGAAAGCAGTGGGTGGGAGATTTTTGCCTGTGCAGGTAGGAGTGGATGATCCTGCCAGTGTGAGTGCTGTAAAGGTCAGAAATGGGTTAGTAGTCTTATCTTTCCAGAAAATAAGCCTCATCACTTTAAGAATAATACTATCACTGATGGGCTGAATGTCACAGGACACTTCTAATAAGCTATAAAACCTTTTGCTTTATGTCACTAGTATGAATCATGCCCAGTAGGGCTAAAATGTTGTTTCCATTCAGTGGATGTTGGATAGCCCCTGTGAAATGGGCATGGCAAGTCCCAGTTTTGACATCACAAACTCCCTGTCCTACTTCAGGCCAGGGCTGTCTCTTGCTCTTTGTACAGTGCTTAACACAATGGGTCCCTGATCTCATTTGGGTCTTCTATTGACAGCTCCTGTAGCAGGGATAACAACTGCCTCTCTGGCTAGGAAATTTGAGGGAGTTGACAACCTTATATGGTCGCACACGCATTATGGGTGGGGACAGGGACTTCAGAGATCAGAAGGCAGTCCACAGAACGTGACCTAACTGGAAATTTTTTTTTAAGGCAAATCACATGATTTTTGAACTTTAGGGGTTGGAAGTGCTGCTATCGGTATTACTACAAAGTATTCACCTTTCACCCTTGCATCAGAGCGATCCAAGTCCCTTTGTCTGAGTTTTGCTGCATTACCTTAGCAAAGTCTATCGTTAATCTTGCTCTTGCCCTAGCTCCCTCTGCACAGGGAACTCAGTCAGTCCTACTCTGGAACTTTGGCCACTGTGCTTCCCCAGACTGCTGTCCTTCTGCTAGGGTCTGCAGAGAGCATCTTCCCTGGTCTGTCCTAGACTGAGAGGAAGATGTTGTTTCTAGCTTGCAATCACATCTCCTTAGTCATGTGATGAGGAAGGATTTCCACCTCTGATCAGGGGGTTTGCCTGAGGGCTCCCCAGATTCAGGGTAAAACCTGACATTAGGGTTACCAGGTGTCTGGTATTCGACCGGAATGCCTGGTTGAAAAGGGACCCTGGCAGCTCTGGTCTGCACCACTGACCAGGCCATTAAAAGTCAGGTTGGTAGGGCTGCAGGGCTAAGGCAGGCTAGTCCCTACCTCTCCTGGCACTGCACTGCACCTCAGCAGCGGCCAGCAGGTCTGGCTCCTAGGCAGGAACAACAGGCTCTGCACACTGCCCATACCCTGAGCATTGGCTCTGCACTCCCATTGGCAGGGAACCACGGTCAATGGGACCTGGAGGTGGGGGAGCGTGCCTGCAGATAAGAGCAGCACGCAGAGCCTCCTGGCCCCCCCGCCTAGGAGCCAGACCTGCTGCTGGCCGCTTCCGGAGTGGAGCCAGGACAGGCAGAGAACCTGCCTTAGCCCTGCTGCATTGCTGACCAGGAGCCGCCTGACCAGGAGCCGCTGCACCCAATCCCTGAGCCCCCCCAAACCCAGAACCCCCTCCTACACCCCAAACTCCTCATCCCTGACCCCACCCCAGAGCCTGCACCCCCAACTGGAGCCCTCACCCCCCTGCATCCCAACCCTTTGCCCAGCCCAGAGCCCCCTCCCACACCCTGAACCTCTCATCTCCAGCCCCACCCCAGAGCCCACACCCAGAGCCTGTACCCCCTTCTGCACCCCAGCCTGCTTGGAATGGAGCTGGGCTGTCAAGCCAAGGGGTTGAGTGGGCTTGAAATAACAGGACTTCAGGAGTTGAGGCTTTAAGAAAAACTCCCAATGTGAGCCTTGTGATGAATGGGTGAGAGTTGTGGCATAGTCATGCTGCCACCCTTTTGGTTTTGTCGGGCTTTATAAGTGACAGAGCAATGACCTTGGGCACACTGTTACAGAAATCTTTTTTTTTATTGTTAAGTATTTGTCTTGCAGTAGCATCCAGCAGTTCCAAGTGGAGCCCCATTCCCAAAATGCCAGGCACCATACAAATGTATATGAAGACATGCTCCCTGCCCTACGCAGCTTACAATTTAACATGAGTAGGTGCGAAAAGTGGTAGTGCTGGAGCTGACGTTCTTGACAGCAGCCCTGAAGTGAAGTTTGAACAGGAATTTGGAGGAGAGGGAAAGTGGCTGGCAAGCAGGAGGAGGAGGCTATTCCAGAAGTAGAGGGTGGTATGGGGAAGAGGTGTAGGACTTAATGAGAAGAACAGGCACCGTGTAGGAAGCCAGCCAGAGGAAAAGAGAACACAGATGTGGATAAGGGCAGAGCAGTGCAGCACTTTGGAATCCAGGTATGTACTTTTCACATGCCAAACAATAGCAGCTGCCTGCTTCCTCCCCATTGATCTCTGAGGGGTTAGTTGGATAGCATAGTTGGGCTGTAAATGCTATAATCACATACAAAGCAATGGCATCTAAAGTGAACTTCCTTACTTGGAGTTTGTAAATTATGAGTTCTCTTGATTATTGACTGAGACATCAATTGGTCAAGCTCATTTTGTTTGTTGTTCACAGACTGGACATCTGAGATCAATCAGAACAAACAAAAAAAAGGCTAACTTACCAATTCTGGGGTACCAGGCCTGCACTGGTCCAAGGAGCGCGACAACCACAGGGTTTATGTAGATGATGACTCCTTTGTTTATCCCATATTACAATTTTTGTGATTTAGCTGCATAGCGGGTGCCATCCAATCGCTAACAAATGCCATCTTATTGTCAACCTCTTACAAATTCCAGTGTGCCCCAAATTTGCAGCTATAAAGAAGCATAACTTTAACATGGATTCAGAACAAGTCTTTAGTCCTTATTTAATATTCAGTCATGCTTACCTTTTCCTTGTTTTTTCCTTTTTATAATGTTTTTATCTACTTTCTTGTGGTTTCAGTTACAATTTGTAACTTGTTGTTCAAGTCGCTTAGCCAAACATATTTTACCTAGCAAGCACATTAAAAACAACCTTATACAGCTATAACAAAAGGTCATGCTCATAAACATATTTCCACCTAACAAGCAGTTTCGCTCTTATTGGCTAATAATTCTATATCCTCTCTTTTAGCATTACTTTTTGCAAGCCTTATGGGAGTTCTTTAGCATACTTATGATAAATGCTTAGAGTTTAGGCCTTCATATGCCAGGAAGCTGAGATGCTGTGGGCCTGGTTCTCCTTGCGTTTCTGCCAACTTCCACTGGCATAAATCCTGGCACAAGTCCGTGAAACTGAAAAGTTTGCCAGGAGGCGAAGGTGACAGCAGCAACCTTCCTTCTGCCAAGGGACAGTTCAGAAAGGGGCTACTGTAGTCCCCCAAAGTGGATGATGTTTAATGAAAGGCATTGCCTGGGATTTGCCGTTTTAGCAGCTTCTTGCAGCAGAAGTCTGATAGAGCCCCTGGTGTGGTATGAACAGCTGATCCTTGCTGACAGCCTTAAGGGAAGTATAGCAGAAGCATGACCTGCGCGCCATTGGAGCACAAAAGGCATCTCTGATGGATGGTGTGGTAATTCCCCCCCCCCCCCCTCCACACACACACACACACACACACAAAACTAGCCTTACCAAATCCTGCCAGTTGTCTCAGCTGGCTAGTGTAGACAGAACAGCCTTTGAAGCACTGGCAATGGAGAATGGGCAATCTTTCACCCGTGCTGTACAGGTCACTTGGCAGGTGGTGCTGTGAAGCCCTGACCCTGAGGATTTGGTAGCTTTTGCCAGCTCAAGCACAGGGCGCAGGGACAAAGGGGAAGAAACCTGTGACAGCCAGCAAATGCAAGTTCAAAGAACGCCCAGTGGCATCATTTAGGTAACAGTGAGCAAGTGTGAATGAGCATTGCAATGTACTGCATAAGTCTAAAACAAAACCCAGCAACTTTTTGCAAATCTGACCCTTTTTATTTTTATTGGTCAATCGCAAAACAACATTTATTTGAACAGAAACTCCAGTAGAAGGTTGCAATTGGCAGCAAAATGCCTCTCATCAGATTGTATTGTTCTTTCCCACTCTTGGAATGGGAGATAATTAAACAGATCTATATATTTATTCTTTTATCTTAAGTTCACCAACTATAGCAGGTTTATTAAAGTCCTGTTTTTTTGTTTTTTGTTGTTTACACACAAATGGTTCTAACTCCGACCATGTTAACACAATAATGGGAAGAAAAAAGCCACAACAAATAAACAGAAGGCAAGTTGTGACTTACCTTTACTAATTTAGTAGAGACTAAATTATCTACTACCTTTAGCTAGATAGGTGGTGAAAGAACAACTGCTTTGCCATTAACTTTTTGTTAAAAGAAAAATATAAATACAGGCATAATCCTGTCCTTGTCTGGCAGTCCTCAGAATGAAATTGCCTTTATTTTTGTTGCCAAGTAACTCCAGTGGAGTGGACAGTTATTTCGCTGTACAGCGAGATACGTGTAGAGAGCAAACGGGGCCAATACCTATTTCATGGCTCTGTCAGTGGCATCTCTTTTATTCCCTGCTCAGATAGGTTGTTGAAGAAACCCTTTACAGATCACCTTTAAACAAATGGAGATGGTTTTTTTTAAATTGGGATTTTGCCCTTGCTTTGACAAATAAATAAAATATTTGGTTTTCTTACCTTAGAAATATCAATAACATCAGGTATGGTCTTCCTTGGTTTTGCTTGGGGAAGTCTCAAGGATGTTTTTTGTGAGACTTGTCACCTCAAATGAAGTGCTGAATCTTTAAAGAGGACTTCATTTTCCCCAAAAGTTCACTGGTCATTGAAGTTATGTAGATGATAAGCGCAAACAAAAAGTATTTTAAGCAGTGTGAGCAAAAAATCCCTTCCCCTCTCAATTGGCCTAGCCGACATAGGAACTGAATTTCTAATTTTAAAAAAATTCCCATCTGATGTGGTTCACTGTGCCCCAGACAAACTTGTTGAAGATTGCTGGCTAGATGAAAATCCACTTATTGGATTTGGTTAAATACTGAAATCAGTTACATAAAGAAAATATAAGGCCTCCAAGTCACAAATTGTCAGATGATTTCTCAGACAACTGCTCCTTCTGTGAAAAGAGGAGGCTTTAAAATGTTCACTTTTTTTTAATGTTTAAAAGTTGACACTGGTGACTAAAACTTACTCAAGTTTTCTTTCAATGGAAAACTTCAGTCTTTCTTTCTTTTCCTAGCAATCAATATTAAAGACAATACCATAAGCGTTGACTTTACCTCCTCTTCCCTCCTGCCCCCACCCTCCTTTTTTTAGGACACTTCTGAAATGTTCCTTCCATTGGACTTAATCTCATGTGGTTTATTTATTCTTAAATCTGCCACTTACTGGATGGGGTGCCCTATGCCATGGCACCAGCAGTTTTGCAGAAGCAGTAAGAAGAGCCCATGCATAGGGGTGAACCAGTAGTTTGTGCGGTTTGTCTGCTTTTTTCTGGATCCCTGGATCTGATGCCAGATTAGAAAATACTAGTTGGGACTAAGGTTTTCCAAGGCGTGGGTTTTGGACCAGGTGATATATCCAACATCTGCCTCCCTAGAGCCTGTAAGCTTTCAGACAGCTCTGTTGTTGAAATTCTGGAAAGCACATCACTATCCAGGGGGAATGGAAGAACGCCATACTGTCTCGTGATTTGGCTGAAATGTGAGTAAGGGCGGGGAAGATGTTCTAACATCTTCTGAGCAAGATAATGGAGGCTAGGGACAGGTGAATAACTTTTTGGTTCATCTATCCCAACCAGAATGCCCAGGAGTCAGGCATTTGCCAAATTCCTTTGGTTTGTTTTTGGTGTGGGAGGAAAGAGGATTTTGTTCAAGAATCCATTACAAATCACACCTATGCCTGTTGTTGCTCTGTGGCCATCTGGTAGTGGTCTGATCTCAATGTGGAGTCCCTTGGCCTAGTATGGTATTATGCCCAAAGTGAAGTTGATGTGAGGAGTATGGTACTTTCAGTTATGGATTAGTGATGTGCCTCTTTGAAAGGTATCTGGCTTTGATGGGAGTAGGGGTATTAATGCAGCACCCTATAGTGATGTGATGGTGAGAGAGTGGGACGGGTGGGATCTGGCTCCTGTATGAACTGGTGGGACTTGGTGGCCCCCTAGAAACAAATAATACAAACTCATTTGAGCAAGCTGGAGATGGAAGGGGAATGCTCTAGGATGGGGCAAAAGGCTCCCAACAAAACCTGCTATGGCTCACACACAGGATTGGTGGAGGGGAGGAAAGGCTGGATTAGGTATTGTGGCTTTGTAGAAGAATATTCCTGTCTTGCTTGTAGTATGTCCCTGGAGCCATGTGGTGTGAAAGGGGCTAGTCATAGCATGATAGCCAGGGCTTAATTTGTGCCAGGTCTTGCCAGGGCTGAGCCCCAGCACATTTGGCTTGCAAATTCATAGCCCCGGCACCTCTGGGTTTGCCGTGTCAGTTATGAAAGTAGAAAAACTGCTTCATCCCTGGCACCTCTTTCCTTACCCATTAAGCACCCATAGCTGCCATTGTAAGATAACCCTGACGTCCCTCGAGTGTGTATACAGACAGTTCCTTACAACATTTTTTTGAGGTTTTGATCTGATCTCGTTCTATATTATAGATATGGGAGCAACACAGTGTCCATGGCACAGTTGTTGTAGATCTCCTTCCAAATGGAGAGTAACATGGTGTGGGGCAGATCACGGGTCTTAGAACACACCAGGCTTAGATCTGGTGACACAAAGGGAGTGGGAGTTGATGCAGATAACTTTCACCTAAAGCAGTGGAGTGATTTCAGTTACACAATAGCTGAGGAATGTGTATGTACCTACATTAGCGGTTTAAAGATTTTGTGTTTGTGGTTTTTATGGGTCCTTTTGGGCTTGATAAATTTAGTGATTAAAGCAAAAATATTTTCCCTTTCATTACTATGATCATCATTGTGATGTTACACTCCATATTCTTCATAGAAATATTGTTATGATATGGATATGGCATAGCTAATATGTTTTATGCAAGATGGGTCATGTGAGATATCAATGGAAAGGTTGATTTACTGACTGTTTGTCCAATTCGTATGCGCATATCATTTCTATATCCAAAGTTAGCCATATTGGCTATGTAACAATTACAAGTGGGTGTGTACTTGGGGAAACACTCGCCAGACAACAGGCCATCAGCCTTGATGGGCCACTAGGAAGAAACAATAAGACTTGGAAGTGTGATAGACCCAGGCCAGTTAGGTACAACAGAGTAGTCCTTATTGGGATCCAGGAAGTGGGCGGGCGAAGCTCGCTCACTGCTAAAGGATCCCCCCCCAGCCTCAGGGGGAGATCCACAGGACCTGGGAAACCAAATAATTACGGGGGACAACTAATGAAAAACAGGGACGGGAGTGCGGTCAAAGGGTCAAACGAAGGGAACCGGACGGGGACACCGAGCAGAGAACCCCAGACAGCGCCCACCGCTCCTCAAAGGCGTCAAGGGAGTCGGTGGACGCCGCCCAGAGGAACTCTGCCCGGAGGCGTGAACGGACGGAGGATCGGAAATAGGCCCCGCAGTCGCAGGAGACTCCATCAGCCAACCTCCTCACCCTGGTTTTATAGATGGCCACTTTAGCCAGGGCCAGGAGGAGGTTGACCAGGAGGTCCCGCGACTTAGTGGGGCCATGGACAGGGAGTGCGTAGATAAGAAGGTGAGGAGAAAAGTGCAACCAAAACTTTAATAAAATATCGGTGAGGAGCCAGAATAGGGGCTGCAACCTGGCGCACTCCAGATAGACGTGCGCCAGGGTTTCCCTCACGCCGCAAAAGGGGCAGGTGTCCGGGATTGGGGTGAACTGCGCCAAGTACATGCCTGTGCTCACGGCCCCGTGGAGGAGCCGCCAACTGATATCCCCGGCGGGCCGCGGGACTAAGGTGGAATAGAGGCTGGCCCACCGGGGTACAACAGAGTAGTAGAAGGCAGATATACTGGCCACTGGATTAGCAGTTTTTTTTTTAAAACAAAAAAGAAATTTATTTGTAACAGGTACAGAGATTACAAAAAGATAAAGAAAAACTTAGCAACAAAACAACGCAATCAGAAGGTATAACACAACAGCTTTCAGGAGGGAGAGGTGTTCAGGTTAGCCCAGGCCCAGAGCGGGGGGGCTTCCTCGACACTCGTGGTCTTCCACCCTCCTGAGTTACCTGGTGGCCTAGAGCGGGGGGGCTTCCTCGACACTCGTGGTCTTCCACCCCCTCGAGTTACCTAGTGCCGCGCCCAGGGTCACTGACCCTCCCTCTCCTGAGAGTGCCCGACAAGATGGGCACGGCTGTGGGGTGGGTGGTTGGGAGGGAGGGGGGTACACCCATGTATTATAAGACCCCGCCTAAATGACAATAATGATGGTATTCACAGCAGCTAACGGCTGTGGCTGGCGTCTCTTGCTCTGTCCCTCAATCAGAGGATCAGACGGAGGGAACCGGACGGGGTCACCGAGCAGAGAACCCCGGACAGCGCCCACCGCTCCTCGAAGGTGTCAAGGGAGTCGGTGGACGCCGCCCAGAGGAACTCCGCCCGGATGCGTGAATGTACTGAGAATCGGAAAACGGCCCTACAATCGCAGGACGCCTCATGAGCCAACCTCCGCTCTCTGGTCTTATAAATGGCTGTTTTAGCCAAGGCTAGGAGGAGGTTAACCAGGAGATCCCGCGACTTGGTGGGGCCATGGATGGGGAGTGTATAGATAAAGAGGTGAGGGGAGAAATGAAGCCAAAAGCGCAAAAGAATATTTGTGAGGAGCCGAAAAAGAGGCTGCAATCTGGCACACTCTAAATAGACGTGCGCCAGGGTTTCCCTCACATTACAAAAGGGGCAAGTCTCCGGAACGGAGGTGAAACGTGTCAAAAACACGCCCGTGCTCACAGCCCCGTGGAGGAGCCGCCAACTGATATCCCCGGCGGGCCGCGGGACCAAGGTGGAATAGAGGCTGGCCCACCGGGGTACAACAGAGTAGTAGAAGGCAGATATACTGGCCACTGGATTAGCAGTTCCCTGACAGCCTGGAGCATCCCCTGCTCTGCTCAGATGAGAACACCTGGCTTCAATTAACCTGCAAAGAGTCAGGTGAGTCCATTAAGTTAATGTGAACACCTGACTCTAAGGCCCTTCTGATACTATAAAAGAGCTCACTCCAGTCAGGCTGAAGAGAGCCCGAGGAGAGGAAGTGCGGCTGAAGGGCTGAGTAATGAAGACACCCTCAAGCTATTGGTAAGGGTGAAGAAGAGCAAAGCGGGAGAGCTGTGGGGAAGTGGCCCAGGGAAATGTAGCAACTCTGGCAGTGAAAGGTCGATGCCAACAGCTGCTGCCATTAGGGTCCCTGGGCTGGAACCTGGAGTAGAGGGCGGGCCCCAGTTTCCCCGCAACCCGCCACTACAGAAACACCTCCTGGGAGGGGATGATAGGCCTCTGTCAGGACAGGAGGCTAAACTATTATGGAATAAGCCCGTAGGGACAACAGAGACTGTGGGAGTTCTCTCACCAACCTCCTTGCTGGCTTATGATAAGGGCTCAGTAGACTGTAACCCTGGCCCTAGAGAGAGAGAAGGGCTATGTGGAGGGTCTCAGTGAGCCTCTGAGGCTAGCATAAACCACCTGGAAGCACAGGACCTATGGGGACAAGGTTGGAGGTCTGCCACAGAAGATACTAATCTCTCTCCTTCCTGAGAAGTGTCCTGGGACCTTGCCTTGACACTACAAGTCAGGTGGTCATGTCACCTGGTACTAAACACCGTATTGGACTTCGAGTGATTTTTTTCCAGTAAAAGGAGGGGGAGGTCAAGTCTGGGAAACCAAAGATTCCCGCCTTATGTAAATTCTATTTAAGACTGGGGAGTAAGGTGATCATGGTTCACTCTTCAGTGAATCCCCACCCAGGATGACAACTGGAAAGATGTGAGAAACAAAGACATGGTGGGGGGAGAGGGGAAAAAGGGGAGGAAGAGTTGAGCCCAGGCTGGAAAAGGGATCTGGTCTGTGAATATGGTGTCTGAAGTTTTAAGCTGCAAGCAGGGTTGCTAACCTTCAAGAATTTCTGCAACCTGCCCCCAAAGCAACATTTAGGATGAGAAATTACTTCTTGAAACCAGTCTCTTTAAGATCTTAAACTTATTATGTGTGTTTTGTTTTATTTGCTTAGTAATCTGCTTTGTTCTGTTTGCTATCCCTTATCACTTAAAATCTGCCTTTTGTAGTTAATAAACTTGTTTTTTTTATTATAAAACCCAGTTTGTGCAATTTTGAACTGGGGAGTGGGGCAAGAAGTTGTGCATATCTTCCTCCACATTGAGGGAGCAGGTGAATTTATGAGCTTACATTGTATAGCTTTCTCTACAGCGCTAGACAATATTACTTTGGGCTTACTCCCCAAAAGAGGTGTGCACATGAGTGCTGGGTGAATCTCCGAGCTGAACCCTCTCACACAGAGCTGACTTCAGTCTGTGTCTGCAGCTGGGCATGGCCGTGTGTGTTAGCAAAGGCTTGAGGGCCTGGCAGAGCAAAAACAGGGTAAGGAGGCCCTGGCTGGTGAAACAGGCGGGCTCAGTGAGGCCCCAGCACATCAGATGGCATCCCGGATGGGGGAACCAACCAGTCACACTCATGTGCATGTTTTCTTTCCATTTTTGATGCACCTATTGTAGCTGATATCTTTATTTCCAAGGTGTGTTTGGTATTTTCTGGTATTCTTTTTTGTTTTACTCCTTATTTCCACATGCTTTCTGTAAACTTTCTCATATATGGCTTTGTTTTTGTGGAAGTCTGTTACCATGATTTTTGGGTGGGGAGCAGTTTGTGGTTTTCAAAAAAATTCCACAGCATAACACGTTTCAATATCAGGAAGATTTCTTTTGTTAAGAACAAAACATTCAAACAATTTAATTCATTCCATTACTCATAGTTGTTATGCCCTAGGATCACTCTAAATAACTCCTCTTCTTCTTTGTGGTTTACACCTTTCAAACATTTATAGATTACAGTTTTGTTCATGATGTATAAAACGTCTAGACCCTTGAGTACTATACTTGATTTGTGACTTCAGGATAAAAGATAATTTCGGATCTTTCACATCTTCAGATTATGTGGTGCCAAAGGAGTTCAGCTAGCTGACAAATGTGCATTTTTAAATGATTGCCATGAGGTTGTCTATAGTATGTTTTACTTTATTAGCATTCACATTTGATTTGAGATGCTAATGATTTTGTTGGATGTTAAAGGATAGCTAGCTTGAAAGCTATAGCTGGAACCTGTTTAAGATGTTTGTGTATCACGGTGTCTCTTGCAGTATATTGATTGCAGCCTTCAGTGATGAATAACTACATTAAGGACTCTTCCAAGACTATTAAGTTTCTTACAGAAATTGCTATAGTGTGGTGCTCTCAGGTTGGAGAGGGCATGGATTATTTTTCTTTTAATCATGCTTACTCAAAGGTACTGCTCATTGTGAGTAAAATTTTCAGAATTGGGCTCTAATTTTTCCAGCAGCAGGAGGAATGTCTTTAAACAGATGTTTATAAATTCCATTATGTGCTTAAAAATACTTTGGAGAACATTTCAAAACAGTGGGTAGAAAGAAGCTTTTGCTTCAATCTGTTGTGCTGCTCATGGAGCTTCTGAGTACCACAGTAAGGTCAATTGAAGAGCTAGCCTTCTAGTCTGGGGAAATGTGTGGCCCTTCAAAACTGGGTTAAGAGTAGTGACTGGCAACCTTAGAGTCGAGTGGGGCTATCTCTGTCTCTACCACATGTACCTTCATTAGAAGTGCAAAAATTCACTGCAGCCTCATACTAGAGTTTTGTCTCTAAATATTCTGTAGTTCCACAATATCCTGTGCAGCAGTAGAAATGCTTTGTGTGTAGCTTTCCAGAGTTGGGATCTAGGTGGAGAGCTCTGCTTGTGCTGGGATGTGGTGCTTCAGCCTACTGATACTTCTTTTGTGCTGTCGCCAGAGTCTACAGAAGCTAAACTTTTTTTTTATTTAATTTAAAAAAGTGTTTAGCAAGTCCCTATCTATTTGCTTTGGAATCGTGAACTGATGTAGAGACCTACAACAATAACTCTGAGAGGTGGGATTTGCCCCATTCATGTCAATGGTGCTAGCTCAGATGCCCAAAGTAGTTTTAAATGGCCAGCAGTGCAATAGTTAACAATGTGAAAGCATGTAAGAAAGAAGAGGAAGGATCATATTATGAAGAGCTACAAAATCTACTCTTGCATAATGACAGGTTTCAGAGTAACAGCCGTGTTAGTCTGTATTTGCAAAAAGAAAAGGAGTACTTGTGGCACCTTAGAGACTAACCAATTTATTTGAGCATAAGCTTTCGTGAGCTACAGCTCACTTCATCGGATGCATACTGTGGAAAGTGCAGAAGATCTTTTTATACACACAAACCATGGAAAAAATGGGTGTTTACCACTACTGTACTTTCCACAGTATGCATCCGATGAAGTGAGCTGTAGCTCACGAAAGCTTATGCTCAAATTGTTTAGTCTCTAAGGTGCCACAAGTACTCCTTTTCTTTTTTTGAAAATCTACTCTGAGTATCTTTGGCATCACAAGAGATTGGGCTTGGGAGATACTGCTGCAGCCTCTCCCCCTACGTAATCAAGAAGAAGCCTACCAGAGCATCTGGAAACCCCCCCCCGCCCCGTCCGTCCGTCCGTGGAGCTAAGCTCAAGAAGCCTAGTGAGGCATATGAGCTTTACTGGGGGCAAGCTAAGCCCAAGGAAGTCAGCGGAGCCCATCCATGTACTCAGTCCCCAGTGAAAAGGAACTGAGACCAAGGAGCCCAAATCATATTTTGGACATGTGCTATCTATTGTAAGTGGTATCTTACTATGGGCAGATTGTAATTTATAGTCCTATTTGGAAGGGTACCACATCCTTCTAGGCAGGGGTCAGACTGGGGGATAGAAAGGCAGAGGGCACAATAGTGTAGCCTGGTACAACCAGATCTTCTTTTGGGGAGCACTGATTGATACAACTGACAAGGAACTAACAGAATTCCCACCATAAAAATCATCCACTAGGACAGCACAGTCTGCCAGCACCATACATAGCAAAATCTGCATAATTTGTTAGCTTATTACAGCACCGCTTACAATGTTTAAATTGTGAACAATTCTACCTTGCTCATTGCCTCTGTCCTCAGCTCAAATATACAGTAGTAATAATACACTAGAAAATGTGGAAGTCTCATTTGGATTGTCCTCATTTATAACATGGAAGGAAAAGCCTTATTCCTTTTCTCCATGATGTCTGTCCTATAGTTCCGCATTTGCAAAGGCTATGTGTGATGTGACTCAACAGTTACTGTAGATTTCTATCCCCTTTCCCTACCTTTTGCATTGATCAATTCCTCTTGTCCCCTTGGAAGTGCTGCCTCGGCATGGTCCTTGCTGTGGGTTTTGTGTTTTTGTTTTGTTTTTTTAATACACAGGTATCAGTGTGGAAATTTGTTATTAACCATGAGTGGAAGTTTTCTTATTTTAGTTTTGCCTCTTATCTGATTATTTCTGACCAGTCTTTAATTTTCTTGCTTAATTGGTGCACTTGTAATACCAGGAAAATTCATATGGACCCCTTCCCCTTTTGATAAACCAGGAACAAAGAATTAAAGTTACTAAATATGTAGAGTGTCACAGTTGTAAATCATGTGGTTTTAATTAACTTTTTAACTAATTCCCTTTATCTTGTCATAGTAATTAGGACTATCCAAGTCCTGTCACCATTAATGTGAAAACAGCTCTTTGGCATTGCTGGCCAAGAAACAAAGCCATTGTGATCTGTCTTGCTAAATTAAACCAGAGAGACTGATCAACTTGTACTTTGCTACCTTCTTTGATAAATTATGTTAAAAGGTGAAGAAAAGTGTTAAAGCACCAACACACAATGGTGCTGAATATTCCTGAACTGCAGCAGCAAACAAATTGAGAGGAGAGTTCTTCAGACCTTTTAAATTTATGCCCCAGGCATTGATAATGAAAAATGAAATGACATGTAGCAATAAAGTAGTTTAAGAAAATTGATAATGCTTGAACAAATCTAAACTTTATACAGTGTTAGTATAATGGAACTGGTGCTTCAGAAGGCTATTTCCTCCCTTTTAAAAATAAGTGACTTTGTGGCCTCAATGTATAGCCCTGATTTTTGGATGTCTGAGATCCTGGGTTCAAATCCCAGGCAATGCCGGCGCACAAGGAAATAAATGTATGAGGTCCAACTAGATGATTAAAATGGTCCCTTCTGGCCTTAAAATCTATGAATTATTCCATAGAAACTGGAAATAAGCAGAGGAAGGTAAAGGGTATTGTCACAACTGACTCCTGCAGACTCCATATCTGACTCTCACAAGAGGTGAGTATGTATGTATCTGTCTAATATACTTGGCAAAGGTTGGAAAGGGGAGGAAGCACCTGCACTCCTCCCAAGGGTCTCTTAGCTATTGGAGAGTGTTTTTCCTAAACCATCTGACTGCTGTGAGGGGTAGGTCTCCTCTCCCTGCCAACCTTTGCCTTTTTTGGGGCCTTCTCTTTGATGAATAGCTGCAGTGCCTATTCTGTTGCTGTCCCAAGCAGCAGCAGGGTGAGTTTCTTCAGAGTCTGGTCAGGTTTACAGCTGCTATTTAGAGCCTAGTTGAGGAGTGACCCTGCCCAGTCTTCAGTTGCACTCAGCTGCTCCTCGAGGAACATGCAGAGTAACAAGAGAGGCAACAGAGTGGCTTGTTGGCAGACTCAGAAGGACAGCACTGCTTTGGTTCATGTCTAGAAGTGTGTCTTTGCAACACTATGGGTTAGAAAGTTGCATTTCATTTTCAAAAGTAACCTTATTCTTCAGAAATGGAAAGCTTATGCCCACAACTCTTCAGAGAAAGTTTCCTCTTGGCTGCTGGTGAGTGGCTTTGTTGAAAGCCCTGGTTAGAGAAACTGGGTGGATAGCCTGGGAAATGACACTGCTGCTCCATTTCCAAACAGATTTTAGAATTGTACATTTAAGTACTATAATTTTTTTCAAGTAGAAATCAACTTTCACGTACTGGATCTTCTACATTAGAGGTATGGACAGGCCATTTGGAGTGGGGGAAATTAAATGACCATAGTAATGAGGATTTGAAGACTGTTAAGGATTTCCACCAATTGAGCTGTGACGCTGTATGATTTGACATATGACCATTTATATAATATTACCACTGTTTGTACAAGTTTTGTTGGAATTGTCTATGTATCATGAGAGGTGTCAGTGGAAAAGTTATTTGCTAAATAAGATTATCCTGTTTTTAAAAAAAAAAAAAAAAAAAAACCACCATGTACCTGAAGTTATGAATATTGGCTATAGTGCTAGAAGTGCTGACTTCCTCCTTGCTTCATGGGTGCTCAGTCACCGTTCTGGCCCAGGCCCTGCCCACACTCCACCCCTTCACCCAAGACCCTGCCCCTACCCCTGCTCCACCTCCGCCCCACCTCCTCCCCCAAATGCGCCCCGTCACCAACCCTCTCCCTCTCCCCAGCACCTCCTGCACACCATGGAACAGCTGTTCCATGGCGCTGTGGGGAGGGGAGGAGCTGGCTGCTGGTGGTGCTAAGCACCCACTAATTTTTTTTTTCCAGGGGTGCTCCGCCCTGAAGCACCCCTGGAGTCGGCGCCTATGTATAGCTCTGTAACCCAAATCTGTTTGTTCCTAGGGTAACACTCACTAGGTAAAATCTACATTGAAGCCAGACAGCTTTGGGTTAATGGCTCATCAAAGACAATTAATTCTCACAATGGGCCATAGAAGAAATTCTTCCCTTCCAAGATGGCTCTTCTTGCAGACACCTTAGACTTCAAGTGGCCAACGTCTGCCCATGTGAGTCAGCAAGCCACGTAAGGACATATAATTTACTCCTGTGACCCTGGACTCCATCTTGTGCCTGTCACTTTCCACACACAGACACTGAGCTTTGTTTTGGGACAGTAAAATTCCATCCACATGGCAGAGGATATAAAAGACCCTTGAAGCATCTCCATGTTGCTTCTTTCCAGCTCTGATTCTCTGGACTATGAACTTACAACTAAAAGGAGCATTCTGATCTATAGACTGAGGATCTTCCAATCTTTTGGAAGTTATTAGCGACTTTACAAAAGCCAGCAGTCTATAACATCACGGCTACAGCCCTGAGATAAGAACTTTGCCATGATTGTATGTATATAATCGACTAACCATTTAACTCTGTGAATCGCTTTGAATGTTAAAGAAGCTGGATTTCTCTTTAGTTTAGTAAAAGAGCTGAGTATGTGGTGGTTTTAAAGCTGTCTTGTTAAAACATTGTTTAACCAGGCCCTATTATAGAAGCTCTTAGTACTCGTTGAATGGCCTAAGAGCTACCTGAGCACTGGTCTACGGTGTTATCGGGTGTGACTGGTGAATTGGTTCAGGAAAACAAATGAGGTTCTGAACTCCATCCTTCCCGCCCCCCCCACCGAACCAAATACAACCTCAGCTCTGTTCATTGCAGGATGATTTGTATAAATATCCTCCTTGACCCCATCCCTGCCATTAGGTTCTGTCTGTAGGTGCCATTCTACAGACAGGAAAAAAATATCTGGGAGATGAAATCTTGGAGTGGGTCATACATGAATTTTGTTAAAGGGGTACAAGAAACCACTGAGCTTATAAAGTTTGACTGCTGCATCCAGCACAAAGACTGCAGACCTGCTGAGGCCATGTGAAAGGATGAGAATATCATGAAAGTTAGGGGATTACCCTGCTAATTGGCAAGCTTTCGGGGGTAGAGAAATAAGGTGCATGTTGGTGGGGAGTGATAATGAGGAAGGAAGGAAGTTCTAGTTGGAATAAAAAGAATAAGATGGGCAGTGACAGAAAGAAGAGACTTACCTGAGCTTTGATAAGTTACTAGAACATTTCTGGCTTATCTGACCCAAACACCTTTGATGTTTGTCCATTGTTAATGGGGATGGTATAATAAGGAAGCTGACCTCTGAGGTGCTTCTTCAAGTCAAGTTAATTTTGTCCCACTAAGGTTTGCAATATGAAGGGCTGTGGTTAGAATGCAGGCACCCAAACAAGAGAACCAACTATACCTTAGGAGAGCTTTAAAACTACCTGTGGAGTCTTTTATTTTTTTTCCCCTTCTCCTTCTGTCTGCTGTCCTTGTCATAATCTGTACTATGAAAGAGACTTTACTCAGATGCTGTGATGTGCCCATTTCCTGCAGGCTTCTAACATGAATTAAAGCTTGCTGGAGCAGAAGCTGACTGACTTTCGGGATAAATCACTGTTCAAAGTAGTAGGAGCTCCTGTAAATGGCACTCCCCCCCCCGCCCAAGCTGGGCACCAGCCATTCTCCCCACTTCACTCAAAGAAAGAAAAACAATTATGCAAACAGTGAGAAAAATCAAACATTAAGGAAATAAAACCTGAAAAGGGGCAGGGAAGGAGGAAGCATTTAATGTAGGATCTGATGGAATCTGCTTTGCAGCATGCCCCTCTACTTCAGACACTGCTCCCTACCTGCTCTGCTTGCTGGCATAGATCTCTATTGTTGTATAAATTCCTACATTTTAATATTCTCCATCTGAAGAATTGGTCACTTGCTGTAATATTCTAATGTTTTCATAACACATTGCCTAATAATTGCTCAGACTTTTCTGTTCCCACTAAAATAATTCCACCCAACATGGAAAAAAATAACATAATAGGACTAATGGATATTCAACATTTGATTGGGATTTCATGATCTTAAACCCCTCATGCCCCCAAGAGTATATTTTTCTTTGTAATGTATTTAAACAGTTAAATTTGCACTTTAGAGGCCTGATCTAAAGTCCACTGAAGTCAATTGGAAGATACCCTGTGATGTTATTGACTTGAACTTGCGACTTTGTCTGTACGAAGTGCAAGCTGGTCTTCGTATTGGAAGAGAAGGTTCAAGGTCTGGAGCAACAGGTATCGACCCTGCATTGCATAAAAGAAACTGAAGACGTCAGGATATGCTTCTACGGGCACAATGTTCTGAAGATTCAGAGCAGGCTGCGCAGCGGGGACAGGAGGACGGTGAAGAAATTTGGCAGCATGTGACCTCCAGAAGAAGAAAGGGGAGCGTCCATGTACCAGCAACGCAGATACAGGTAAGTAACCATTTTCATGTTCTCTCCACAGGTACTAATGCGGAGAGTGGACTAGATGATACATCTGAGGGAAGGGAACAGAAGGAGACTCGGCCGATTGGAAGGCATGAGGATGCATTGTCCTAGAGTTGGGGGTTCCACGACCACCGCTCCCAAGAGAAGGAGACAGGTGGTGGTGGTCGGGGACTCTCTCCTCAGGGGGACTGAGTCATCTATCTGCCGCCCTGACCGGGAAAACCGTGAAGTCTGCTGCTTGCCAGGAGCTAGGATTCACGATGTGACAGAGAGACTGCCGAGACTCATCAAGCCCTCAGATCGCTACCCCTTCCTGCTTCTCCACGTGGGCACCAATGATACTGCCAAGAGTGACCTTGAGCAGATCACTGCAGACTATGTGGCTCTGGGAAGAAGGATAAAGCAGTTTGAGGCGCAAGTGGTCTTCTCGTCCATCCTGCCCGTGGAAGGAAAAGGCCTGGGTAGAGATAGTCAAATCGTGGAAGTCAATGAATGGCTACGCAGGTGGTGTCGGAGAGAAGGCTTTGGATTCTTTGACCATAGGATGGTGTTCCAAGAAGGAGGAGTGCTGGGCAGAGACAGGCTCCACCTAACAAAGAGAGGGAAGAGCACCTTCGCAAGCAGGCTGGCTAACCTAGTGAGGATGGCTTTAAACTAGGTTCACCGGGGGAAGAAGACCAAAGCCCTCAGGGAAGTGGGATACCGGGAGGGAGCATGAGCATGTGAGAGGGCAGGGCTCCTGCCTCATACTGAGAAAGCGGGACAATCAGCGAGTTATCTCAAGTGCCTATACACAAATGGAAGAAGCCTGGGAAACAAGCAGGGAGAACTGGAAGTCCTGGCACAGTCAAGGAATTATGATGTGATTGGAATAACAGAGACTTGGTGGGATAACTCACATGACTGGAGTACTGTCATGGATGGATATAAACTGTTCAGGAAGGATAGGCAGGGCAGAAAAGGTTGGGGAGTTGCACTGTATATAAGGGAGCAGTATGACTGCTCAGAGCTCAAGTATGAAACTGCAGAAAAACCTGAGTGTCTCTGGATTAAGTTTAGAAGTGCGAGCAACAAGGGTGATGTCGTGGTGGGAGTCTGCTATAGACCACCGGACCAGGGGGATGAGGTGGATGAGGCTTTCTTCTGGCAACTCACGTAAGTTACTAGATCGCAGGCCCTGGTTCTCATGGGAGACTTCAATCACCCTGATATCTGCTGGGAGAGCAATACAGCGGTGCACAGACAATCCAGGAAGTTTTTGGAAAGTGTAGGGGACAATTTCCTGGTGCAAGTGCTGGAGCAACCAACTAGGGGGAGAGCTCTTCTTGACCTGCTGCTCAAAAAACCAGGAAGAATTAGTCGGGGAAGCAAAAGTGGATGGGAACCTGGGAGGCAGTGACCATGAGATGGTCGAGTTCAGGATCCTGACACAGGGAAGAAAGGAGAGCAGCAGAATACAGACCCTGGACTTCAGAAAAGCAGACTTTGACTCCCTCAGGGAACTGATGGGCAGGATCCCCTGGGAGAATAACACAAGGGGGAAAGGAGTCCAGGAGAGCTGGCTGTATTTTAAAGAATCCTTATTGAGGTTACAGGGACAAACCATCTCGATGTGTAGAAAGAATAGTAGATATGGCGGGCAACCAGCTTGGCTTCACAGTGAAATCCTTGCTGATCTTGAACACACAAAAGAAGCTTACAAGAAGTGGAAGATTGGACAAATGACCAGGGAAGAGGATAAAAATATTGCTCGGGGATGCAGGAGTGAAATCAGGAAGGCCAAATCACACCTGGAGGTACAGCTAGCAAGAGATGTTAAGAGTAACAAGAAGGGTTTCTGCAGGTATGTTAGCAAGAAGAAGAAAGTCAAGGAAAGTGTGGGCCCCTTACTGAATGAGGGAGGCAACCTAGTGACAGAGGATGTGGAAAAAGCTAATGTACTCAATGCTGCTTTTGCCTCTGTCTTCACGAACAAGGTCAGCTCCCAGACTACTGCACTGGGCAGCACAGCATGGGGAGGAGGCGACCAGCCCTCTGTGGAGAAAGAAGTGGTTCGGGACTATTTAGAAAAGCTGGATGAGGACAAGTCCATGGGGCCGGATGCGCTGCATCCGAGAGTGCTAAAGGAGTTGGCGGATATGATTGCAGAGCCATTGGCCATTATCTTTGAAAACTCATGGCGATCCGGGAAGGTCCTGGACGACTGGAAAAAGTCTAATGTAGTGCCCATCTTTAAAAAAGGGAAGAAGGAGGATCCTGGGAACTACAGGCCAGTCAGCCTCACCTCAGTCCCTGGAAAAATCATGGAGCAGGTCCTCAAGGAATCAATTCTGAAGCACTTAGAGGAGAGGAAAGTGATCAGGAACAGTTAGCATGGATTCACCAAGGGCAAGTCATGCCTGACTAATCTAATTGCCTTCTATGATGAGGGGGAAAGCGGTGGACGTGTTGTTCCTTGACTTTAGCAAAGCTTTTGACACAGTCTCTGACAGTATTCTTGCCAGCAAGTTAAAGAAGTATGGGCTGGATGAGTGGACTATAAGGTGGATAGAAAGTTGGCTAGATTGTCGGGCTCAATGGGTAGTGACCAATGGCTCCCTGTCTAGTTGGCAGCCAGTATCAAGTGGAGTGCCCCAAGGGTCGGTCCTGGGGCCAGTTTTGTTCAATATCTTCATAAATGATCTGGAGGATGGTGTGGATTGCACCCTCAGCAAGTTTGCAGATGACACTAAACTGGGAGGAGAGGTAGATACGCTGGAGGGTAGGGATAGGATACAGAGGGCCCTAGACAAATTGGAGGATTGGGCCAAAAGAAATCTGATGAGGTTCAACAAGGACAACTGCAGAGTCCTGCACTTAGGACGGAAGAACCCAATGCACAGCTACAGACTAGGGACCGAATGGCTTGGCAGCAGTTCTGCAGAAAAGGATCTAGGGGTTACAGTGGACGAGAAGCTGGATATGAGTCAACAGTGTGCCCTTGTTGCCAAGAAGGCCAATGGCATTTTGGGATGTATACGTAGGGGCATTGCCAGCAGATCGAGGGACGTGATCGTTCCCCTCTATTCAACATTGGTGAGGCCTCATCTGGAGTACTGTGTCCAGTTTTGGGCCCCACCCTACAAGAAGGATGTGGAAAAATTGGAAAGAGTCCAGCGGAGGGCAACAAAGATGATTAGGGGACTGGAGCACATGACTTATGAGGAGAGGCTGAGGGAACTGGGATTGTTTAGTCTACGGAAGAGAAGAATGAGGGGGGATTTGATAGCTGCTGTCAACTACCTGAAAGGGGGTTCCAAAGAGGATGGCTCTAGACCGTTCTCAGTGGTACCACATGACAGAACAAGGAGTAATGGTCTCAAGTTGCAGTGGGGGAGGTTTAGGTTGGATATTAGGAAAAACTTTTTCACTAGGAGGGTGGTGAAACACTGGAATGCGTTACCTAGGGAGGTGGTGGAATCTCCTTCTTTAGATATTTTTAAAGTTAGGCTTTACAAAGCCCTGGTTGGGATGATTTAGTTGGGGATTGTTCCTGCTTTGAGCAGGGGGTTGGACTAGATGATCTCCTGAGGTCCCTTCCAACCCTGCTATTCCATGATGAACTGGGACCATATAGAACATTGTTGCAACCAAGGTCTTGTAGTGGCACCAAATCTTGTATCAAGGGGGTCAGATAAGGTGTCTAAGACGAGGTTATGGTTTGCTGGTTATGATTATGCTATCTGTTTGCATGTATCATTTTTGTATTTAAAGGTATCAGTATTGGCTCTATACTGTCTGTATTTCAAACTTTTATGCTATGCTTCTGGGAAGTTGGTGTCAGCTCTGCCTAGCCTGCTTGATGGCTGATTTGAGGACCATCAGCTATACAATTGACCCATTGAGAGAAGGCAGACACGCCTGGTGACTCAGCAAGGTATGCAGGGACTTGCCTATGGACAGAACTCTGAGGTTTTTCCAGGTCACGTGATGGGCAGCTTGTCCTTGGGACAAAGAAAGAGAGACCACATGGCAAGAGAATATAAAAAGCTGCTGCAGCTCCTCCATCTTGTCTTCAATCCTGCTTCTTACCTCTAGAGGAACTTTTGCTACACTGAAGCTTTGAATAAAGGACTGATGACCCATCCCAGCTGTGAGTGTCCTCCAGAGACTTGATTTGAACCTGCAGTTTATTCCATCACTGCTACAAGCCTGAACCAAGAACTTTGACATTACTGTATTAATTGATTCCATTTAACCAATTCTAGCTCTCATCTATATTTCTTTCCTTTTATGAATAAACCTTTTAGATTTTAGATTCTAAAGGACTGGCAACAGCGTGATCTTGTGGGTAAGATCTGACTTGTATATTGACCTGGGTCTGGGGCTTGGTCCTTTGGGATCGAGAGAACCTTTTTTCTTTTACTGGGGTATTTGTTTTCATAACCATTTGTCCCCATAATCAGTGGCACTGGTGGTGATACTGGGAAACTGGAGTGTCTAAGGGAATTGCTTGTGTGACTTGTGGTTAGCCAGTGGGGTAAAACCAAAGTCTTCTCTGTTTGGCTGGTTTGGTTTGCCTTGGTGTGCATGGAAACCCCAGCCTTGGGCTGTAACTGCTCTGCTTTAAGCAATTTGCCCTGAATTGGCACTCTCAGTTGGGTCCCGCCAGAACCAGCATCGTTACACACCCATTGATGGAATTTAAGATGAGGCCCTGGGTGAATGGCATTACAGTGGAATTTAGTGTTAGAATTCATGTGCAGTCTCCTAGCATTTTACTTGTGTGCGTTTTTCAGCCATTCACACGCAATAGGGTATGCCCTGGAAATTTTGCACTGGCCATCTAAGGCAAAATATAGGCTTTTTTCCAGTGACAGTTTCTGAAATAGATAGAACAATGCACCTTGAGCTAAATTTGGCCAGTCACTACAATGAGGAGGAGTTGTGCAACTTGGAGGGTAGGATATTGTGTAACTGACACACACTGTACAACCTAACCAGTCGGAGATCAATGTTCCCTCAAATTTTTGACAGGCCATGTGTGCAAAAAATTTCTTCTGTGCAAATTGTTGTGCTTCTGTGCAAATGTTTGTGTTTGAGGTGTTTTGCCATGTGTGCAGGGTTTAGGATCTGTGTGCGCACGCACATGCACACAGCTTAGAGGGAACCGTGTCAGAGATACAGAAAGCAACGATGAGAAAAGAATACTCTGTATGTTGTTAGAAGGGGAGAAATGGAAATATCAATCCACTAGACATTTATTATTGGTAATACCTAGTCTTTGACCAGCTCCAGTACTATTTTAATAAAAGCACCATCCTTAGCTGTCCTGCTTACTCAGCTCAGAACAGCAGCTGTTCCAATAAGCAATTTGATGTTTAGCAGCTGAGAATTTACTCTCTCCTTCAACCAAGATTGCAAGCTCATCAAAACGTATAAAAGCATGAAGTTTCATAACTCTTTCTCTCTAATGCAATAACCATAGAAAATCTGTACGGTGCAGTCATTAGCTCCATAGTAAAATTTAGTTTTGATACCTTGAGTTTTCATTTTTATTTTAAACCACAATGCAAAATCTCTGAGATATATAACAGGAGCTATTTTAAAATGATACAAAAAAAATATTTAAAATGTGAAGTGTTAACACGACACCAAAAATAGCTGCTACTCAAATATGTATTACTTATCTATAGCCTACATTTTATATTCTGGGTTTTACCAGGTTACCACAATTTAAGAGTGGCTGGACCAGCACAATCCGTACACAAAAATAAAATATTGAGGTGGCAAATGCATCCTTATTCCTCTGTGTCCATACTCGCATTTATTCAGAAGGTACAATAGATACTTTCTCACCTTTTTAGAGCATTGAAGGTGAGTAAATACATCTTCTCCCTTGACTGGAGATCCCTCCTAGCTAGTTGGTCTCCCAATGCTGAAAACTTCAGTTATATATATATATTTTTAATCAGAGGTCTTGCATTTATTTATTTTAAGTCCCAGCTTCTGGTGTTATGTGATAACACAATTACCTTTTTTTTACATTTAATTTTTTTAGACCTTGTTGCAGAGAAAAGCTTGAAAATGTGATTCTAAAGTATCCTAAAGGCTCAAACCAGAAGGCAAGTAAAAAAACCCCAGGTGTATTGCTTTAAAAAAAAAAATTCTCATGATTTTTAAAGTCACTCATGCCTTTAGCGAGGATGACTCCTAATATTTGAATAATTAAGGCTGGCAATACTGCTGTCCTTCCAAAACAATGACCTTTCTCATACTTCCACCCACCCCACCTTCTCCCCCTGCCCACTTTTTCCGCCTCTTTGGTTCCAGACCTATTAGTCTAGTCCTGATCTTGGCTTCTCAACACAATTGCGCACCACTGCTGATTCATTGCCCTAGAGGAAAAAGCTTGGGAACCAGCACCTACTGGAATTGGGGCACACCTGGATGCAGGCTGGGAATGGACAGTTTCTGGTAGTGGGAATAAAATGTCAAGATTTGCTCCCCGAAAAAACTCAATGATGGGAGAGCCCTACTAATGTTCCACCAAAGAGTCCCTAGTGGTGAATATCCCTCTCAATCTCTTTTAGTGGACAAAGAAAACCCTTGGGAAAACTTGCCAGTTACCAGGTGTTCAACACCAAGAAAAACAGCCGGTTCCACTGCTTTTTAAATAAAATATATTAATTTCTCATGTTTGGGGGAGAAGCCTTAGAAATCACCAAAAAAATAGTTTCTCCATGAATCTCAGCTTTTTTTTTTTTTTAAAGCAGTAATAAGATTTTATTACAGTGTGATGGATTGGCTGCCATAGAAGTGTTCTGTATTTCAGAGGCTGCATGTGGTATGAGGCACTGCAGTCATTTCTGTGGCAGTTACGCTCAGTCTTATTGAAAGCTGTACATAATCTCACTCTACTCCAAGACCAGCCAAAAGCAAGCCCTCCTTCTATCACAGGGGTCTCCAAACTTTATGAGACGAGGGCCATATTAGATTTTTGAAGGGGCTTTGTGGGCCGAAGCGACTGTGAAAGAAATTAAATATATGCAAAATCATTAAAAAAACACTACTCTACTGTGTCAGTGTTGCATTGAATTCTAAATCTGGTATAAAAGTTGGCTCCCCTTTTTGGGTCTGCTCTGGCCCGTGCCTGCTCCCTTCTCCCTGTGCCTGCGAGGCGTGCCTGCTCTGCTGAAGAAAAGGACAAAGGATTGAAAGTTTGGCTTGTACTTTGGTAAGAAGCTCCAGGTTCCCATTATTGGTGAGGACTGTTTGATTCTATTAGTGCTGTAGTTAAAATTTAACCATTATGAAATTGTTAATTTCCATCTTCTTTACTCCATTTATTGGAGATGTAATTAAGCATCTGGCTTGTATTTTTACTCTAAGGCAGGGGTCTGTGCCTGCTCGGCTGCAGCAACGACTCTCCCATAAGTTGGCTCCCCTTTTGGGGGCACACTGGCTCCCAGAGGCACTCATCCCTCTGCACAGCTCAGGTGTGCTGCCACCCCACTTGAGCTGTTGCTGGCGGCCCCTCCCCTGGCCTGCTCAGTGTGCCTATTCAGCTGTTCACTTCTCCCCTGTTGGTTGGAGGGCCAGACAAATGGAAGCCCCGGGCCAGATCTGGCCTGCGGGCCCTAGTTTGGAGACCCCTGCTCTCAGACTGAAATAATGGTCTGGTGCTTTGCTCTAGTCTCTAAGGTGCCACAAGTACTCCTTTTCTTTTTGCAAATACAGACTAACACGGCTGCTACTCTGAAATCTATATAGAGTGACACTCGGTCGCCATCACTTCAGAATGTCTTCCTGGGGTAATTCTGCAAAGATGCCAAGGCTCTGGGGACTGCTGGGGGTTGGGAACAGAGAATTTGGTAGACTGGAAAGTAGGGAGTTAAGGGCTGCTGGGTTGGTGAAGATGGAGAATGGGGCTCCTCAACTGGGGGAAGAAGTGATGGATGGGGATCTGGTGGAGGCTCGAGGAAGATACATACTCTAGCAGCAGCCACTTTCCCTCATGAATAATATCTAGAAGAGCAAGATCTCCTAGTTTCCTTCCTAGTAAACAAGAGGATCAGGCCCAGCATGGCAGGATTAAGTGGGAAACCAGCTCTGCAAGACAGCTCTGGCAAGTACAGACTCTGCCCTCATCAGCTTGGTACAAAGAACTGGAAGTCAATTTTTTGGCAGAAATGCAAAATTACATAAGGCTATGTTTAGGGCATGGATTCTCCTACCTGATGGAAAATTTCACAGTCCTGGAAAGTGACTGACACAAATGAGTCGGTCCTTTCTTTGCTAGCTAGAAATTTACTTCCAATTTACAGTATTGGCTATCACAGTACCACAATGTTGAAATACCCATTTTATCAGTATGGGATAACTTTGATTAGCAAGAAAAATATCAAGAACCATTTGTATTACAGTATTATAGCAGGACCAGCCATACATCTTATATGATCTGTGATCACTTCTGTTGTTAATCCCATTGTTAGAGTATGCATACTACATTTATGTATGCAAAAAAAACTCTTGTGGAGGGAACTCCTAGAAGCCCAAATTTTCACTTAGTTTCTGTGGAAACCACACTTCAAAGGACAGTTTCATAGATAAAGCCAAAAGGGACCAATGTGCTCGTCTAATCTGACTTCCTATCTAACACAGGCCATAGGACTTCCTTGCATAGGTGCTGAAACTAGGGATGCAGTGCAGCAGCACCCCCTGTCTTGAAGCGGTTTCTGTCATATACAGGATTTACAGTTTGGGTCAATGTCCCTCAGAACCCCCACTATACAAGTTATTCCACCACCCCTGTTTCTTTGAATTAACTCCTGTTAGAACTAGAGCATATCGTTTAGAAAAATATCCAATCTTGATTTTAAAATGATCAGTGACAGAGATTCCACCACTGCTCTTCATAAATTGGTCCATAGATTAGTTACTCTCACTGGTAAAAATTTGCATCTCTTTTCCCTTCTAAATTTGTCTAGTTTGAATTCCCAACCAATGGATCTTGTTATACTTTTCTCTGCTTGAATGAAGAGCCAATTATCAAATGTTTTGTTCCCCACGTGGTACTTACAATTTGTGATCAAGTCATCCTTTAAGCTTGTCTTTGTTAAGCTAAACAGATTGAGCTCCTTGAGTAAGCAATCATGGGATAAGAGGGAAGGTCCTCTCATGGATCAGTAAATAGTTAAGACAGGAAACAAAGGGTTCAAAAAAATGGTCAATTTTCACAATGGAGAGTGGTAAATAGTGAGATTCCCGAGGGATCAGTACTGGGGCCTGTGCTATTCAACATATTCATAAGTGATCTGGAAAAGGGGATGAATATTGAGGTGGCAAAATGTGAAGAGGATACAAAATTACTCAAAATTGTAACTCTTCAGTCAGTTTTGGACTTAACTAAGGGATTTCCCAAAACTGTGTGACTGGGCAACAAAAATGATAAATGAAATTCAGTGTCAATCAGTGCAAAATAATGTGTGTTGGAAAGCAATTCCAACTATACATACAAAATGATGGATCTAAATTAGCTGTTACCATGCAAGGAAGAGATCTTGGAGTCATTGTGGATAATTCTCTGAAACCTTCAGTTCAATGTGCAGCAGCAGTCAAAGTTAACAGAATATTAAGAACCATTTGGAAAGGAAGTTGTTAAGACATAAAATAATCCATGCTATTCCCATACCTTGAATATTGTGTGCAGTTCTGGTCACCCCCATTTCCAAAAAGATATATTAGAGTTGGAAAAGTATATAGAAAGGCAAGAAAAATGATTAGTGGCTAAGTTCCCTGTAAGTCGCGTGGCTGTGTAGCAGCCCTCTTAGCGTGGTGCAAGTGCTCAGGGAACCCGTCTGGAGACCTGCTGGGGAGGGGCGCCTGGCCCCCAACCTCCTGCTGTGGCCAGGGTGCCCCAAATCCAGTCGCAACCAGCCCAAACCCAGCCATGACAGCACCCCTCCCCCAGCCTAAAACCAGCCCTGGCCCAGACCTGCCGGGGGAGGGTCACCTATCCTGCAACCCCAGCCCCGGAGCTGCCACAGCAGAGGGAGGCACCTCTACCCCGCAGCCCAGGTGCTGCTATGGGGAGTCCTCTCTTCCAGCCGTAGCCCCAGAGCAACCTCCTGCACCCCAAACCCTTCATCCCTGGCCCCACCCCTGAGCCCCCTTCCACACTCCATACCCCTGGGCCCTACCCCCCCAACATGAATTTTGTTATGTGCACCAATATGAAGGTGATGTGTCACTGATTGGGGTATGGAACCGTTTCCATATGAGGAGACATTAAAAAGACTGGGACTGCTCAGTTTAGAAAAGAGACAACTGGGATGGGGGGAGATATGACCGAGGTCTCTCAAATCATGAATGGTGTGGAGAAGTGAGTAAGGAAGTGTTAAATACTCCTTCACATAACACAAGAACCAGGGGTCACCCAATAAAATTAATAGGCAGACTAAGATAAGGAAGGATGTCATCGCACATTACAGTCCACATGCGGAACTTGTTGCCAGGGGCTGTTGTGAATGCCAGAAATATAACTGGGATCAAAAAAGAATTAGATAAGTTCATGGCAGATGGGTCCATCAATGGGTATTAGCCAAGGTGGTCAGGGAAACAACCCCATACTCTGGGTGTCCAAGCCTCTGACTGCCAGAACGGGGAGTAGATGAGAGGGGATGGCTTATTCAATAATTGCACTGTTCTGTTCATTCCCTCTGAAGCATCTGGCACCAGCCACTATTGGAAGACGGACCACTGGTCAGACCCAGTATGGCCACTCTGGATGTTATCATCCCTATACGGCATGTTTTCCAATCCTTTAATCATTATTGTGACTCTTCTCTCCAATTTATTAACATCCTTCTTGAATTGTTGACTCCAAAACTGGACCTAGTGTTCCAACAGCCATTGCATCATTGCCAATTAGTGAGGTAGGGATTGATTTTTTCCAACTGCCCGACCCTGCAAATAGAGCTTGTCAGGTGAGGTGAATATGACATGACAAATTCTGTAGAATTTGTTCTGTTGTTGTCATGCTGTAGATGGAGTTCTGGTAAGATCAAATGAGTACACCAATTTAAACTCTTTCCCTCAGAAGAGATGGAAATTAACCATGAATGAATGAGCACTGTTCAAAAATAGTTACTGTAAAGAGTTAACACATGATTTAAATAGATGGCTGATTCTTTCTCTCGTGTGTGTGGGGGGGAATAAACATAATTAAAATGAATGCTCTTCTCAAGATCCTTTTTTAGTCTGAATTCCTTCTTTATTCATATTCCTACCTTTTTATTTTAACAAAAGCCAACAACGTATTCTGGCCTTCCATATGGAATGCTGATAAGCCCAGACTCACCTTACAAAGATTGCAGCTCCCTAGCAAAGCAGGTGGTTTCAGATTTCATGACTTTAAACTTTACCATCAGGGAACAATTCTTAGCCAACCAGCACAGTGGCTCATTCTCTTATGCTGTAGAGCCCTGGATTGGCTATACGTGGATGCAAAATTTGTTGCTCCTTTTACCCTTTCCCAGTGTGCTGCATTCAGACTACTAGTGATTCCCTGAAGAGCAATTGCCACTGACTGTGACAGCCAGAAATACTTGGCGTACTATGTTTCTAAATTCAGAAATCACCCCCTTCTACATACGAAGGCCTCTGTCTGGAGTAAATCAAAACTATATAGCAGGCAACCTCATCATTTGGACAGTTGGATAAGGAAAGGGGTCTTGACTATCAGCCAGTTTATGGAAAATGATACCTTCCTGCTTTTACAATATTAAAAGAAAAGCTCAATCTAGAGACGGAGGAGTGTCAATATATATACAACTTAAATATGCCATCACAAATCAGTTTGGCCTTGATGTATGTGCTAGCTCAGATCCACCTGAACTGCTTTCATTTCCTCAAATATTACCAAGAACTATGGGAACTCTATATTCACACCTGGCCAGCAAATTTGAATTAAACATGGTTTCCCTAAAAACGGAGGAGGAACTAGGCCAGTTATTCTCTGCTAACCAATGAAAACAAATTAGCCAGTGCTCTAAACTGCTCCATCTCTGGTTAAGATTAATCCATCAGAAAATCATACAGATGATGGATTGGACCTCTCTGATTGTTCAAAATGGGTGCCACTAAATCAGAAAAATGTTGGTTATGATTCAGCAGGTTCTAATTTAACCCATATGCGTAGGAAGGCTCTTAAACTCAATGTTTTGGGTAGAATTTAATTGGAGAGTTAGCTTATAACACAACTTTATTTGATAGAAAAAAGTTAAACATGAAATTTTAAACCTAATGAACATTAATTGGAAGCTGAATAAATATGAAAAACTTTGGCTCAGCAGAGCACTAATAATTGTTAAAAGACTAGTGCTACAAAAATGGAAATTCCAAAAAACATCCAACAATTGAATACTGGAGCACAGACCATGTAAGCTTGGCCACAATGGAAAGAATTCTACTTTAACAGGAATATACTCAATTCTTAGAGGTACGAGAGATACTTTCAGGAAAGTATCTAAATGATACTATTAAATGCACTGGCCCCACGCTCAACTCCCCCTTTTTCTCTGCCCCACTTCCTTCCCTTCCCTTTCTCCCTGTCCCCTCCTGAAGCTTGCTTCTGTTCTTTATTTTTATTTGAATAATCCTTCCCTCCCTCCCCATTTCATCTGTACATAAGACAGAATAAGATTTAAAACTAGTTTGTTTGTAAACTGTGTAATACAAACAATTGCTGTATATTTTAAACCATATTATAAATCAAATGTTTCAAGTATAGTTAAGATTAGGTAGGAAATGGTTAATCATTTCAAGATGGTATGTGTGTATAGATATAGCTATGGAGAGAGATGCACATACAAAAAGTTAACAGGAAGAAGACAATTGCTATAAGATGTAGCCACATTCCTCTTATGGAAAATGGACTCAAAGGGAAGAAACAAGAAAATCTATAACATGTTTGAGTGGAAACCTTCACAAGAAATCATCAGGGTTCAAAAAGAAAAACAAGGATCAATTTTTGTTTGCAGAGGATTTAACTCCTCTTTTTGTGTATCAACTAAAGTGGAAGAAATCGACACATTTTCTAGGTTTTTAGGCTGAATTACAACCAACAATCTTTTCTTTGGCAGCTAAAAGAATCCCAGTGAAGACAGAAGAGTCTGCACCTTGTACTAGTATTCACTATTAACTACTTCAGTTAATTGACTGATTCAGAAGCCATCTTGGAAGCTGCTTATGCTAAGTTTAAAATGAAAATATGGAAAATATATTTTTGCTGCCATAATAATTGCATGTAAAAATCTTTATGCTAAAGAGTTTGTTGCAGAAGGGCAGGAAGCACTATCAAAGAATAGCAAAATGGGGTCCACTTGAAAAGTAACTGGTTACACAACTAGAACTGGCTGAAATGCAGTACAAGAATCTTATTAGATGTGAAGAATGCCTTTCCGAATTTATTGTGATGGCACTCATAGGTCCCAATCAGGATTGGGGCCCCATTGTGTTGGATACTGTACAAATACTCAGACATGTACTCCACACTGAAAGAGCTTGTGTTCTAATTTTGAAAGAGGACAGAAGGAAAAGGGACTGAGCTAGTTTGAGCTATTAGTGGGCGGGGGAAGGGAGGGGAGGGTTCGGGTGACATCTGCTTTATTGGGTGAGGAGGTGTGCCATTTAGGAGTTAGCACTGGGGCCCTTCTTCTTGCCAAAGCCTGGCACGATATTCACAAAGCGCCGGTTGTACTGCATGCATCTCTTGGCACGGCCAGTCGTCTACAACTTCTTGCTTGCTTGGCAACCTTGGGAGCCTGGCCTCTCACCTTCCCAGCACGAGCCAGGGAGCCTTGGACCTTACCACCCAGCATGCGAGCAGCCACCTTCAGGATGGTAAACTCGCTGATGCCACATTGCCCAATGAGAGATCCATCCTCCAAGGGAGTTCCACCCAAGAGAACCACCTGGTCCTCGGGTGCAATGCCCTCCACGGACTCAATGTGAGTGGAGGTTTCCTGTCTGGAAACCTCAAGGGTGTGCAGGTTCTGAGCACGGATGAACAGCTGCATGGTTCCAGCTATGCGCGAGACGCCGCTACCATGTTAGGCATGTCCAAATGCCCTGTGGAACTACAGTGTCTTTACCCAAGACTAATACTGACCCATAAAGACAAAACAAAATTGCTGTGAATCACTAAAGATTTTCTAGATAGAGAAGCTTTGGAAGAAGAAATGTTAAAGAAGTTCCACAGCTTAAGACTGATTGATTAAAGGACTGAAATAGACTGGAAGAAAGAAAAGAAAAGCATGAAAGTCCAAACTAATGCACAAAACAGAACAGTCACCGCTAAAGTCACTAAAGGTCATATTATTAGCCTGCTAGATTGTGAAAGACTACTCACCAGGAGTCATACTTCACTGTGCAAACAGACCCATTCAAATCAGTACTTGTGTAAACAGGTACTACTCCAAGGTGAGTGAGGGATTCACAGTCTGATCCAGAGAGAAATGAAATAAATGTATAAAGGGTCTAAGGAGCCTTAATCAAAATTCAAATAAATCAATCTAGGAATTGGCATAATGATGAATAAGGCCAGAAAAGGGGGAAATCTCCACTCAGGAAATGAGTGGAGTAGATCATGGTTGGAAAACGAAGTCTATTTAACCAAGTAGGAAAATCTCCAAGTAACTGCTTGAGGGTTGCAGCTGGATTTATGAATTTTCATTAATATTTGAAAGTTTACATGTGAGACACGGTAGAAATGTCCAAGTATTCTTTGTGTTTATTTCCTGTGTTCTAAAGGGATCATCAAGTAAACTATAAGGCAGAGAGATATAGATAAATATAAAATTGGGATTTTCTACAAAACAGTAATGCTAGAGGTATTTTATTTATTTTTTAAAGTAAATCTACACACTGAAGCAGGAAAATATGCAAAGGTGAATAATGTTCTCTCTCAGAAATTCCAACAGATGGATCATTATGTATCTTTACTTTTTTGCCTTAAATTAGAAGAGTGCTGGCTGTTCTGCTGTCTTTATCATAGCTCGTGCATACATATACATCCTGTATTGGAGAAAATGTTACTGCTAGTTAGTTTCAGTAGCCTAAATGAACAGTGGTGATAGACACTGTATAGAGCCTAGAAGTGTTGTTGTGGCAAAATGCCTTGGCATATACAGCTGCAGTTTTATGCTTCATGTCATAATGCAGCCAGAACACAGTACTGTGTGAAAGAAAGCTTCCACAGTTTGCTGCAGCAAGGTAAACAGTAACTGGAAAACCAGTAGGGCTGAGTGAATGCACCGTGGTCTCAAAAGGAATACATAGTGCTCTGAGAATAGAAGCCACGGCAATCTTCCTTTAACTGTTGATTGTCTGAAACAAAGTAGTGCTTGTGCTCTAAAAGATTAGTTCCTTTCAAAGGAAAGGGGAGGTTTATTTTTCTTAACAGCTTTAGTAGCTTTGAAGAAACTAAACTAAGAATCCTAATACAAAATGCAAAATGGGATCTAGCCATCTGAAATGATCTCTGGCATTCTGGGTCATGCTGGATCAGACATTTGATGGGTGCATGTTGTGCCGACATGAAGCACGCAGGAAATGGGTGGCCCGCACTGCAAGCCCAAAGAGGAGAGAGAATTCTCAGCAGAGTGTCTTGTATTAGCTTAGGGGTAAAAGACCCGATTTTAAAAAAAATCTTGCTCCCAGAGTTCCATGGGCTGGGTGTGATTCTCTACCCTGGTCCCATCTTTGGGATCCTTTAGTCTTCCGGAGCCTCTGGAGCCAAGAGGACCTTCTGTTCTGCTGAGGAGGAGTGCTGCTACTAACAGATGGCTCCATAAGTGGATGACTTTACTGGTGTCTGGGGGCTAAGTGATCTTTGGGTCCCTATGGACTAGCTTCAGTCTGTTTTGGGGGGTGTAGCAAACTTGCCACACCAACTCACCCCCCCCATTGTGGCCAGAAGTGGCATTGCAGCAGTGTTGCCTTAGTTCCCCCGCACAAATGCACATACTGTCCTTTGGCCTACTCTGACCATAGGAGTGACCTGGCCTTCCAGCCAGACCCCTTTACAGAGTCCAGCCCTTTCCAGGGTCACAGAGTCCTTTTTCAAAGTCCACCAAAGGGGGAGGGGGGGAGCATACAAATCCTTCAGCCTGGCAGGGCTCAGCAGGCAGTCCTCCATGCAGTTATGCCTCTGCTACTGCTCACTGGTTCAGTCAATCCCCCAATCTAGGGCTAGCACAGTCCTTCCTGCAGGCTTCTTCCTAGAGATAGGGCACACCCTGCCTTCTTGCCTCAGAGTCCCCTCCCCAACTGGACTCACCTGGTCTGTATGGAAACAAGCCTTCCTTGCCCCCAAGCTGGGCTTTCGATCTAACTTACTTCTGGCTCACCCTCCAGGTGCACCCTGGCTTGCATTGCCTTGCTTGCCAGTATAACCCTTTTGCAAACTGTGTGGGGTAAACACCCCATCATGGGTGATTAGCCAGAGAGGAGTGACTTGCACTAGGCAGTCTTTTTATGGTTCTTCCTTGTTTGATATATCACCCAGGAAAGAGAACAGCCCGTTTAATCAGACATCAGGTGGTTGAACTGACTGCCTAAGATGGACTGAGTGGATGAAAACAGCCTCCTCCACTGCAGTCTGCTGGTAGAAAGTCAATGATGCTTCTTGCCTACATTGCAATGAAAGCAGCAACCTACTCTGAATTTCACAGTCTTTGCCCAGCTGGACTGCCATATGGTTGAGTCTCTAATACCAGTCCTGGGAAAGGACCAAGCATTGTGGCTGCTACTGAAGGGGGAGCACTCTCCAAGGAAAAAGAGCATTCTCCACAGTTGCATATCCAGATATGCTCATGGAGCTTCCATAGGGCCTTGGAGACCTTGTTCAGTATGGACAGAGTGATGTATATTTAGGATACTGTAATTGCTCCTTAGACCCTTTATACATTGAAAAATATTGGAAGGGAGAGAAATGATGTTGCATGCAAGGATATTTAGTCTATTAAATACTAACTAAGGGGTGATGCAGCATTCATTAGGAAGCTGTTTTGGCCAATTTACTTGCCAGGATGAGACTCAAATGAAAAGAAAATTCTAAAAACCTAAAATAAACGGAAAAAGTTATTATATATAGACTGTTACATAAATGTTCATGTCATCTGAGAAAATTATACACTTTTTGAAAGAAGTAATTTTTGACTTTACAAAAATTCATAGTGATGGTGGCCTTTTGCAGATCACAAAACCCAGGATGAAGCATTTGATAGCTGGGGACAAAGAGTTCTTAGCCAAGGGGAATCTAGCTTGGAATGAATTTCCAGAGGAGACCAGATTAACCCAGATTCTGACCACCTTTAGGAAAGGCTGTAAAACCTCCCCATTTGACCGATCTTTCCCACTGTAACTAGAAAGACATTCCACACCAACCAGTCGCACTCCTTAAATAGCAATCTTTAAAAAAACCCAATCCAAGCAAAAAGAAAAGGAGTACTAGTGGCACCTTAGAGACTAACCAATTTATTTGAGCATAAGCTTTCGTGAGCTACAGCTCACTTCATCTGATGCATTCAGTGGAAAATACAGTGAGGAGATTTATATACACACAGAACATGAAAAAATGGGTGGTGTTATACACACTGTAAGGAGAGTGATCACTTAAGATGAGCTATTAGAGCCAGGGCTCCATATAGTTTACTGGGGACTTCGTTGTGGCCAATCTATTTAATGTGAAAAATATTCACATACTACAGTTTTTGGTGTGATGCTGTATGGAATATGTGGGACACTTGATGATATTGTTGATACCAGTATTATCTGGCACGATTCATTGCAATGCCATATGTCATGTGATGTATCTGCGAAAATGTTATAATTTGCCAAGTATGATCATCTTGTTTGTGTTTGTATGTTGAGTTACAGATTATATGTAGGGTATATCAGTATTTTCAAACTTGTGCTGTGTTTCTGGGGACATCCCCAGACAGACTGACATCAGCACTGCCTTGACTCTTTGATGGCCCATCAAGGGCTGTCAACTGTACAATGAACCCATTGAAAGGGTCAGGGACTACAACTTATGTAGGGGAATGTCTATGGACAGAATTCTAAGGCTTTCCAGGCCATGTGCTGTGAAGCTTGTGTTTGGGACACAGGAAGTACAAACCACATGGCAAAAGGAATATAAAGGGCAGCTGCATCTTCTCCATTTTGTCTTCATTCCTGCTTCTTACCTTTGGAGGAACTGTGCTACAAACTGAAGCTCTGAACAAAGGACTGAATGACTCATCCAAGCTTTGCATATATTCCAGAGAGATTTTCAAGCCAGCAAACTCGCCAATACAGCTAAGCACCTGATACATGGACTTTGAATCTTTGTATGTATCTGACTGCTTTTACTCTCTAACAACTTTTTTTTTTTAATATATGTAATAAACCTTTAGTTTTAGACATTAAAGGATTGGCTGCAGCGTAGTATTTTGGGTACGATCCAAACTCCTATTGACTTGGTAACGTGGCTGACCTTTTCAGGTCAGAAGAACATTTTGTATATGTGAGCAGAGTTTTAAAATTTCTCACTATATTGCAGCTTGGTGCTGATTGGGAGCCAGAGAGCTAGAATTCAATAAGGAGACTGTGTGATAACCAGTGTGGGGATCAGAAGCACAGTTTGACTGTTTGGGGAGTTTAACTTCAGTGTTAATGACCAGCCTTCGAGAGAATTCGCTCTCCCTTTTGTGGCCTGGCCTACCCTACCCTTGGCATTTTCAGTGAGGGCTCTTTCAGGCACCCCAAATCACATCTGGTCTCAGTACAAAACACTAAGATTAAAGGAGAAGGGATTTTAATGCATTAAGTAGAAAAGATCTGCAGATATGCTGACAGGAGTTTCTTATATTAGTTTTGCATTATTCATTAATATCAAGAGGGACACTGAAAACTTGTGCCAGATAAAATCCTTTTGAAATCTGTGACTTAGATTCTTGAACTTCTGAAAGACATGATGACTTTTCTAGAATCATTTAAATCAAAACAAGATTACCTGGCATTGTAGGTTCCTTGTATTCTTCCCACCTTGCACAGTGGAACTGTACTGGATTTACTGGATCTGGGATCCTTGGCAGCTGTGGCAGTGGGGCAGGAACTGGCTTTGCCCGTGTTTCTGAGTGATTATCTGTATAACACATTCTCAATTACAATACCTACCTCTTAAAAGGGTCAAGGTTGAAAATGGGTTTCAGTTGAGTCCAGCTACCACCTAAAAATCAACATTACCCTCACTATGTAACTTTACCTTACTTTCTATACAACTTAAAACATTCCTGCCAGAGGTCCTGAGGAAATAATATGTCATCTTCTAAGTACAGAATAGGAGTGGGAATTTCCAAAGTGCTCAGCTTTGGTCTAACTCTGCTCCCACTGAAGTCCATGAGAATGTCAATGACAGCAAAGTTAGGCCAATGTTGAGTGCTTTTGAAATTCCCACTCTACATTTTAATGAATAACCACAAGGTAGTGAGTTAAGGCTGCACATATAATCTTGACTTTGGCATTCTTGACTTGAAGGCTGAATTTTACAGCCTAAACATTCTGCACGTTTTTTTGCATGGAGTTGTTAACATTTTTTTCCAGTTCATTTTTTTCCCATTGACACAGTATGTTTGTTTTTTGACATAGGGTAGTAAGATGTGCTCTTCTTTCTCTCTTTGACTGAGCATTATTATTTATATTACTGTACCATCTAGGCACTCTAGTCATGGACCATGACTTCATTGTGCTTGGTGCTGTAGAAGCACAGATAGTTCTTGCCCTAAGGAGCTTACAATCAATTTATATAACAAGAGACAACTGATGGTACAGAGATAGATAGAAGGGGGATTACAAGAAATACTCCTGAAGGAATTTTGCTCCCCAAAATTAAAAATTCTGTGCCAAAAAATTTAAAATTTCTGCACACAATATTCTAAAATTCTGCATATTTTGTCAAAATAACACAATATAATCCCATTAGTTTTGTTTCAATTATTCTGGCAATTTTATTTCAGAATACCTGTCAGCAAGTATGTCAACAATACAGACAACAAAAAAGATTATCCCAAGAGTAGAGAGTTAAAGAAACCCCTAAGACAACCCAGTTCCAGCTGGAGGGTGCTGAAGAGGGCTGTTTAGCGCTGCCGCCCCCACTTCCCCTGGCACACATGGGGGGGGGGGCAGCCTAGACACGTGCGTGTGCCCCCCCCCCCCGGGCCCCGAGCCCAGCTGCAGGCTCTGCTCTGAGCAGCTTTGTCCCGTTGGGGAACACAGTGCTGCC
Source organism: Chelonia mydas (assembly GCF_015237465.2). Lineage (NCBI taxonomy): Eukaryota > Metazoa > Chordata > Testudines > Cheloniidae > Chelonia > Chelonia mydas. Next base: position 110,892,788 of record NC_057852.1, read on the forward strand.
GTGCCCTTCCTCACCCTTTGCCAGAGCCAGGTCTCCCATCCCTAGGCAGATGAGGATCAAGCACTGTAGCCAGAGTATGCAGAGCCTCCATCCCTGCCAGGCCAGGTGCTCACTCACTGCGAGCTGAAGAACCAGGCTCTGCAGCGTCCAGTAGTTGCAGCAGCTCTGCAGCCCCAATTCTGCTGGGGAAACATTAAATTATGTGCAGAACATTAATTCTGCGCAAATTCTGCATTGTGCAGTGGCACGGAATTCCCCCAGGAATAAAGAAACAATGAGACAATATTGGTTAATATGATAGGCCACTGGTGCACTGATACCACAGCCTAACCATTTTCAAGTTTTTGTAGGCATCATGGAAAAGGAGAATTTGGAGGAGGATAATGAAATAGCTTTGAAAATCATAGAAATGTAGGGTTAGAAGGGATCTCAAGAAGTTATTAAATCCAGCCCCCTGTGCTGAGGCAGAACCAAATCAGCTTAGACCATCCCTTTCAGGTGTTTGTGCAACCTATTCTTAAGAATCTGCAATGAGAGGGATTCCACAACCTCCCTTGGAGAGCCTATTCCAGAACTTAACTACCCTTATAGTTAGTTTTTTTTTTCCCCCTAATATCTAACCTAAATCTTCCTTGCTGCAGATTAAGCCCATTATTTCTTGCCCTATCTTCAGTGGACATGGAGAACAATTGATCACCTTCCTCTTTAAAGAAAGCACAAAAGCGGTTGTTTGAACATTTAATACATCAATAATGGGGGAAGGCATTATTGGCCAACTGAAGGGGGAGTCAAGTACTGATAGTGAATGAGAGATGATCTGTAGAGTGGGCATAGGCCATAAAGAGCCTTGAAAGTGAAGACAAGCAAATTATTTAATGAAATAGAGAACGGGGAGACAGTGGAGGGATACAAACAGAGGGATGATATGGTCAAAATGAGGGGCTGGGAGAATGATCTTTGCAGCATCCTTCTGAATGGATGTGAGTGGGGAAAGACTGAATTTGTCAAGGTAAAAGAAAAGGATGTTACAATAACTGAGATATGAGATGAAAGCCTGGATGAGAGTTTTAGCTTTGTGGGTGGATAGGAAAGACCATCTTTGAGATGTTATGCAGAAAGGTCTACAGGGAGAAGAGAAGGGGACCAAGGACAGAATGTTGTGGAACCCACACAGAAAGCTGGAGTGGGGATTGGGTGGATCCTCCAAAGGACATGAAGGAGGAGGGATTAGAGAGGTTAGGAGAAGAGTGAGTCACGGAAGCCAAGGGAGGACAAGATTTCAAGAAGAAGAGCACAGTCGGTGTTGCTGGTGGCTGACAGGTCAAAGAGGATGAGAAAGGAGTACTGGGTCAGAGCTTTGGCTAGGCAGAGATCAGGAGACTTCGGAGAGAGTGGTTGCAGTGGAGTGCAATGGGTGGAACATGAATCAGAGAATGTCTAGTTTGAAATTGGAGATAAGAAACTCCAGACATGGATTATAAACAGCACATTCAATGACTTAGAAATGAAAGGGAGAAAGGAGACGGCGTGATAGTTGGAGGGACAAGTAGGGTCAAGGGTAGCTTTTTTTTAAAGCTGGGAGAGACCTAAGCATGTTTGTATCATGAGGGGGAAGAGCTGGAGGAGAGTGAGAGATTAAGGAGAAGAGTAAGGGAGGGGATGAGAGTGGGCATGAGGGAGATCAGATAGGATGGGGCCATTGTGGCAAATGGAGAGGTTAAAGGAGAAAGTGGATGAGAAACTTCTGTATTTTGCCAGGACAAGGAGGAGAGATGTATAGGCAGGGAAGGGAAGGCAAGCTGAGGAGAAGGGGAAGGTCACGTTTTATTTTGTCAATGTTTTTGATGAAGAAAATTGGGGAGATCCTGTCTGGAGAGAGAAGTGTGTGTGTGTGTGTGTGTGTGTGTGTGTGAGAGAGAGAGAGAGAGATCCCCCGACTGTGTTGTGAACTCTTCAGATATACTGGGTAAAGTGATTTTGGCCCCCACTGCGGGAGCTCTCTGATGGTGTGGAGTTTCCAGTCTTCTGCCAAGCCCGAAACTTTCATTAATACTGTGTCTATCCCCAGCCCAGCAATTCATTCTATGCCCCCACACCTGCCTGTCTCCCAGGTCCCACATTAATTCTTCCCCTTGCCCTGGCTCCTCCCTCCCCCAGCCTCACCTCTGCTCCTGCAGCTCCAGGAGTTCTTCATTCCCCCCCACCCCCCCCCACCCCCAGGTTAGGGCAGGTGCTGCAGCAGAGTCCCTCCTGGCCCTTCCAGGCTGGTGTTGCAAGGAGGGAAGGGGAGAGAGGGAGCAGAGCTGCTCAGTGTTGCTGGGCTCTTTCTACTCCCTATTCCGTGCTGCTTTCCTGTGGGAATGATGGTGGCTCCTGAGGGGAGACTTATGAGGGGCTTATGAGGAGAGGCTGAGGGAACTGGGATTGTTTAGTCTACAGAAGATAAGAATGAGGCGGGATTTGATAGCTGCTTTCAACTACCTGAAAGGTGGTTCCAAAGAGGATGGATCTAGACTATTCTCAGTGGTAGCGGATGACAGGACAAGGAGTAATGGTCTCAAGTTGCAGTGGGGGAGATTTAGGTTGGATATTAGGAAAAACTTTTTCACTAGGAGGTTGGTGAAACACTGGAATGCGTTACCTAGGGAGGTGGTGGAATCTCCTTCCTTAGAAGTTTTTAAGGTCAGGCTTGACAAAGCCCCGGCTGGGATGATTTAATTGGGGATCGGTCCTGCTTTGAGCAGGGGGTTGGACTAGATGACCTCCTGAGATCCCTTCCAACCCTGATATTCTATGAGAGGGAGAGAGCTCTGCCTGCCTCCTACAGCAACGCTGATTGGCTGCTCTTCCTCAGATGGTGGGTCCGTGGGGAAAGTAGCCAATCAGAGGGAGTTTTCCCTGTGGTAGGGCTGAAATTTGAGAGAGGGCTTCCCTAATCGTGGCCAGAGGGGCTGCAGCCCTGGTCAAAATGACCTGACTCGGGAAGAAATCATGAGAGTTGGCAACATTGGGATTGTAGTGAACCTGACTGCTCCTTACCGAGCACTGTGTTAACCCCAGCACAACACCCAGCAGCAGAGGGATCCATAATCCCCCCAGCAAAGGGAAGGGACTGATTGCCAGCACTGAGCACTGGCTTAGATGGAGCTAGAGGGCAGGTCAGAGTCTGAAGATAAACACGCTTATGAGGAGAGATTAATAAAACTGGGACTTTTCAGCTTGGAAAAGGTATGACTGAGGCGGGATATGATAGAGGTCTATAAAATCATGACTGGCGTGGAGAAAGTAAATAAGTGTTGTTTGCTTCTCAAAACACAAGAACTAAGGGTCACAGAATGAAATTAATAGGCAGCAGGTTTAAAACAAAAGTAATTATTTCTTCACACAACGCACAATCAACCTATGGAACTCTTTGCCAGAGGATGATGTGAAGCCCAAGATTATAACAGGGTGCAAAAAAGACCTAGATAAATTTGTGGAGGATAGATCCATTAATGGCTATTAGCCAGGATGGGCAGGGATGGTGTCCCTAGCCTCTGTTGCTAGAAACTGGTAATGGGAGACAGGGGATGGATCACTTGATGATGACCTGTTCTATTCATTCCTTCTGAAGCACCTGGCATTGGCCAGTGTTGTAAGACAGGATACAAGGCTAGATGGACTTTTGATCTGACCCAGTATGGCTGTTCTTATGATGGTAGCAGGCGGAGGAGAGAAAGCCAGGCAGCTTAGGAGCTGGGAGTGAAGGGCTGAGAGCTGCAGTTTTGTGCTGAGGCCACTTGTCCACTAGGAACTGGATTGAGCACACCCTCATTTCACAGAAAACAGCAAGTAGCAATTAAACGGTAATGAGTTTTGGTTGCTATATTCCTAATGTGCACCTGAGGGGGGCTACTACTGCAGGAAAAAGGGTCATTTACTCCACTAAGAAAAGTAGAAGTATGCAAGGGAAAAAACATCAGGCATCACAAAGGGATGTTTGACACATCTAGCATAATATTAGACTATATACATAGTGTGCTTCAGGTGAAATGCAGGACCTAAAGTGGCAAGTATCAAATACAGGCATATAATTGTCTATAGTAAAAGCCGTAAAGATCCAGGAGGTACAGTAAGATGGAAGTGGATAAAAAGCTTAGTGGTTACACACATAGAATAAAAAGTGCTTGTAAGAGGAGGTATTTCAATTTAAGTAAAGAATTAAATGGGGTCCCAAGGGACCAATACTCGAATCTGAACTGTTTCCAGTCTGATATAAACATCCTAGATGGGAGGGGTGGGGGAAGCTAACTGCAAGCCCATAGTTTTCTTTGGCAATATAAAACTGGGAGAAGGCAGAGTGAGGAAGAGCCAATGATTTAACTTTGAACTAGGTAGACATATAGCAAACAATCGGAATAATAAAATGTAAACTAAAGCATCTTGGATCTCAAAACAGGATAAGTATGAAAGGAGCAGGATTGTTCTAGATCGGCAAGAGTTTAGAAAGGCAGTCCCATTAATTGTGGTGGTGTCCAACAGCGTGGTGAAGGAGACCAGGTTACCAAATAGTCAGAGTGAAACTTGGGAGAACTAGATTAAGAGTATGATATCTGAATGCAAAACGTGGCCTCTTCTATAGGAAAGGGGAAGAAGCAGCATACACACCATTTTTGGAAAAATTTATTTAAAATTAATTTCAAAACAAAATATGGTGATTGACATAACTTACTCTGAATGCGCCCTGGAGAATGCTTGGGAAGATTCATGAGTGACTGTGACTGGGGGGGCAAAGCCCACAATCAGCCAAATCAGGAAAGTGTTCATGATCTAGCCTGAAAACATGGGCTGAAGTCAGCTTCTCTCTGCATCCTTTCCAGTAGTAACAAGTTAGGACAGCTGGAGGGAATAAGAATAGGGTTGCCAACTTTCCACTTGCACAGAACTGAACACCCTTGCCCTGCCCTGCCCTGCCCTGCCCCTCCTTAGAAGCCCAGCCCCTGCTCACTCCATTCCCCCACCCCTCCCTCTGTCGCTCACTCTTCCCACCCTCACTCACTCACTCACTCATTTTGACCAGGCTGGCTCAGGGGCTTGAGGTGCGGAAGGGGGTGAGGGTTCTGGCTGGGGGTGCAGGCTCCCAGGTGGGGCTGGGGATGAGGGGTTTGGGTTACAAGAGGGGGCTCCAGGTGGGGAGGGGTGAAGCCGAGGGGTTTGGAGCATGGGAGGGGGCTCCAGGCTGAGGCAGAGGGTTGGAGTGTGGGAGGAGGTACGGGCTCTGGGCTGGGGGTGCAGTTTCCAGGGAGGGGCCAGAAATGAGGAGTTCAGGGTGTGGGAGGGGGCTCCGGTCTGAGGCAGGTGGTTTGGGGTGGTGTGAGGGCTCTGGCTGAGGGTGTGGGCTCTGGTGTGGGGCCGGGGATGAGGGATTTGGGGTGCAGGAGGGGGCTGGGATCCAGGGGTTTGAAGGGTGGGAGTGGGTCAGTGGTGCAGGCTCTGGGCAGCGCTTACTTCAGGGAGCTCCTGGAAGCACTGGCATGTCCCCCGCTCTGGCTACTACATGGAGGCACTGCCAGGCAGCTCTGTGCACTGCCCCATCTGCAGGTGCTGTTCCCACAGTTCCCATTGGCTACGATTCCTGGCCAATGGGAGCCACTGAGCCGGCGATTGGGGTGGGGGAAGCATATGGAGCTGCCTGGCTGCGCCTCCATGTAGGAGCCAGAGGAGGGACATGCTGCTGCTTCCGGGAGTTGTGTGGAGCCACGGCAGGCAGGGAGCCTGCCTTAGCCCTGCTGTGCCACCAACCGGACTTCTAGCAGCTAGTCAGCGGTGCTGACCAGAGCCCCCAGGGTCCATTTTCAACTGGGTGTTCTGGTCAAAAACTGGATACCTGCAACCCTAAATAAGAATGAGGCAGCAGATGTCTGCCTTTTGGTTTAAGTATAATGTATTGGAATAAGTCGTACAACTCCCGCAATGCTGATTGTTTAAATATAGCAAGTTGCAGGATGTTCTTGTGTGCTTTTCCTCATGTTTTGTTTTCGGTACAATTAGTTGCTGACTGGCTGCTGTTTGTGTACGTGCTTCATACTGCAGTATCTCCTCTGGGTTGAGCAATCCTATCTTTCGGTACCTTAGGAGCAGTCAGCCTTGGATTGGACATTGTCAATTGTTAATTTGTTAGTTCGGTAAAACTCTAGGAGGGATGTAAGCTTTGACTCTAGACAGGGTTTGTGAACTGGGTCTAGAGCATAGAGGGAAAGTCATTTACTCACAGTTCTTGTATGTCCAACTTGAGAGAGGGAATATGGTCTGACAGGGCATATTGAAAGTGACGTGAAAGACTGAGAAAAATAAAATCCAGTTTTGCCTTCTTTCCCTGATTCTAAGGGCAGAGATGAAGAGAGATGCTAATTAATAACTACACAGGTATGAGAGCACTGAAGGGGTCTTTCATTATTTGGTGTACAAGAAACTGAAATAAAAGGCCAAACCCTTCTTTTCTGGAATTCGGAATCTGCTGAAATCTTGTTGTACGTCAGAGTAAAGTGAAAACTGATACAGAGAATTCTGATGTAAGATTTGCTTTTGAAAACATTTTGAAGTTTTAAAAAGCAAGTCCTTATTATGCTGTTGATAAAATGAGCCTGTCAATGGGACAAAGAAGATAAAACTAAATCCTGCTGTGTCTGGATGGGCATTCAAACTGAAGCTGGTTTAAAAACCAAAAAAATTGCAAACATTTTAAGTGTTTTTGTTCCATTTGTTTTAAACTGATCTCTTTTTTTTTTTTTTTTTGAAAACTTCCATGGAATGTATCCACTTTTTGTGTTTGAAAATAGCAATTTTTAATCTCTAAAAAAACTCATCTTCTGAGCAATCAAACTTGGCAATGCAAAAAACAAAACAAACTACTAACTGTCTAAGTTGTTCATCAAAAGTGTTCATCAACAATTTTTGAAAAGTTAAAATTAAAATCAAAATTGTTTTTGAATAAGGCCATTTTGAGTGAAACATTTTTTAGTTCCAAAACTATAATTTTGAGTTTCAGCTATAATTCCCACTATATTTTGGAACTCATGTATTTTATGGTTCTGTATCCAGAGGCACTTGCCACAGAATTGTGCTCCTCGATATAAGCTTTTATTTAAAATATTAAATTTCTAGTCATGAAAATCTTCACAACGTGAATCAAGTTTAAATCCTCTCAGCTGGAATCTTCAGAAAGAGTGCAAACAAAACAACCCTTTTCCCAAAACTCAGCCATCCTAAAGAGGTCTGAATTGGTTCCACTATTAGTCTAACTGTGTGTTAACTCTGGAACTTAATCATAATTACATCTCCTCTTCCTTAACTATTTCACTGCCGATTGTTTTAGCAGAATCAGCTAGAGAATGTGTCTATCTCATAATCTCAAACCTGCCGCCTGCCCAGGTTCCAGATGTTCCCTTTCAAACTGCCAAAACATACAATTTTCCTTTGGCAAACTTCTACAGTGCAGTTCTGTTATAATGCCATATCCAGTTAGAACTCGGGCACATTGCAATTTAAGGGCAGCATAAAATAAATTGAATTTAATATAAAGAAAAAACCCTTGGAAATAACATACCAACTTTATCATTAATTTTCATATTTAATTAAACACTGCCATTTTACATGAAGCTGCCACAGATTTTTTTTAGTTTGCCATACTGAAATGCCACAGAAACCCAGGGCCATAACCAAGAATTTGGGTTCAGATGGTGTGGTGTTTAGGGCCTTAACTATGTTTGATTTTGGCTGCACTCTTTATAACATCTTCTGTGGACTGAGTGTTCTGTTTCAGTGTTTTCCTGGATACATGGAAGGAAGAATTTTCTCTGTGTGTGTGTGTGTGTGAGAGAGAGAGAGAAATATCCAGGTCTCTCCTAAATAAACAGAATTAGGAAGATCTATTTCCCCCTCCTGTGGGAGAACCGATGAGTCAGGATTAATTATTTGAGGGGAGAAAGGGAAAGAGACTAGGAAACTCCATGGATTAAATCCTGGTCCCATTAAAGTCAGGAACAGCTTTGCCATTGACGTCAATGGAGACAGGATTTCAGCCAGGGCTGCTGGAACAATTTTTGTAGTGGAGGTGCTGAGAGCCACTGAACCAAACTGTAAACCCGTGTATAATAGAAACCACTTGAAGCCAGGGGATGCATCAGCACCCCTAGTTCCAGCACCTATGATTTCACCCCATGTATTTGAACCCTTGAGGAGGGTATAGGGGAGGGCAAGGGTTATGACATCTCAAACCTGTGCAGCTTGAGGATTTCTGGAAAATGCTGGCTCCCACCCATTGGATCCTAGGTTACCTACATTAGTGGCTGTGACATTCTATACCTTGGGGGAGCATCCTGGAACCCCCATATTCCTCATTTTTATATAATCGTGATCTTATGTATAATGCATGTCTTGTAAGGTATCAGGGGAAAGGTTATGATCTGCTGAAAGCTGAAAGTCATTGCTCTATCCATATATGTGTATCATTAATGCAATTAAGTTATGAGAATTGTGTTGTATGGTTGTCACTAAAACATGCTGTGAGTTGAGGAATAAGCCAGATATTCGCTCCCCAGAGGCATCAGCAAGGAAAGTAACCAATGTTTGGGTGGGGTGTCAAACAATCCATCAATAGCCATTGTCCAGCAAGGGAACTACAATTTATTGACTCACTTGCATGAGGCCACACCAGGGGAATTGCTCAACCTGGCCTGGAGACTCAGTAATGCCCACCAGACATGCCTGGACTTTGTGTTCTACAAGGACATGGGACTCAGGGTATAAAGCAGAACAGAGCAAGCCCATGCTTGGCTTTTCTCCTTCATCCAAGCAACAAAGACAATCGGAAGACTGCAACTAAGGAGAATGGCCCAGATTTCAAGGGTGAAATCTGTGTACAATGAACTGCAATACCCAGGGGGGTGAGGAAAAACTGCTTAATCTAGATGTTGCACTGTCTAATAGGTTTGAGAGTTTAGACTGCGTGCTTATATTTTCTTTTCTTTTGGTAGCTAACTCTGACTTTTTGCCTGTCACTTGATATCACTTAAAATCTATCTTTTGTAGTCAATAAATTTGTTTTACTGTTTATCTTTACCAGGGAGTTTGTATGAAGTGTGTGGCAAATCTGCTCAGGTTTTGCAAAGGCTGGTGTATATCCACTATCCATTGATTCAGTTAATACATCTGCATTGCTCGTCTTGAGCAAGATGGTATATTCCTGGGGCACAGTGCTGGGAGCTGCACGGGGGAGGCGGGGGAGGAAATTCTGCTGGTGCCTTTCTCTGAGTAGCTCTGGGAGTATTCATGCAATCTAGCTGGGTGTGGGGCTCCACATGCAGTTGTGCTGAGTGATAACAGCACCTGGAGGGGTTTGCTGCTGGTCACGAGCAAGGCACTGTAAGAGAGAGCCCAGGCTGGAGAGAGTTAAGGGGGCATAGCAGTCCCACAGTCCCAGGCTGCACCCCTGGGATCCCGTCACAATGGCAATCCCTTCATATTTCCATCTGGTGCCTTTCCCCTATTGCCCATTTCAGCAACACAGTTTGGAAACTAGAGTGCCATTCGATTTCTGTGCTCTGATGCCCCCTTCTCCTCCTCTGCCAGTCTCCCTCCAGTGGTCTCAAAGGAAGCAGCTTGTATTTTAATGCTGTTTCTGATGTCCGGTTCAGAAGGAGAATGTCATGTAGAGTGGCTTCTCCTTTTCTTCATTTCCTCCAAACTGCAGAGTCCCAAGAATGCCGACATGACATGCGGGGGATTTCACTGGCTCAGAGGCAAAAGGAGGGCACAGCATATGTCATAAAACCACCACCCTTCTTTCCATAGATCTGTTTGTCTATTCCATCTTCCAAAGGGGCTAGGGCCATCAAGGGTTTTGGTTTGTGAAATTTGTTTTTGATGGGGCGCTGCATTACTGACAATGTTTTTCCAGTGTGCCCACTAAGATGCTACGGTTTGCAGTATGTTTGAAATTGCCAATCAGAAAAATTTGGGTTTTACCCAGAACAGTGTTCAGGTTGACTTTTGCCACTGAGCCTTCCAGGGCTATTTAGAGCCACATGTACAGTAAGAATATCAAGAGCTATGGATGTCAAACTTAAAATTACAATAAAAACCCTATTCTGAAGAAGAGAAGCCAAAATGGTACAAATTACTTTAATTCACCTAAACACATTTTAAACGTTCAGTTTGAAAAATCCTGCTTCACATGAACATCCCACAGAACAATATTAAATGTAGAAAAGCCTTTAAAATGCTCTGATAGCAAGACTGAGGAGTGCAAGTTTACATGCAGTGCTGAAGATATTCATTAAAATTGTAATTAGACTCACGATTAAATTCAGTCACAGTAGAAACTTTATGTGTAAGTGTTGCTACAGGAAGAAACCTCCAGTCTGAAAATTAGTTCAGCAGTCTGAGCTATTTTAATTATGCAGAGTTGATTATCATTGGAGAAGGAAACCTTTATTACTACAACAGAATTTTGATTTCCCCCTCTACTTTTCTGGGCTACAGTGTGGTATGTACTTTGATAACCTAATCTTTTCTGTGCAAATAACATGAATATTAATAAGAGCATGTGTTTAATATTGGGATACTGAAATTTATTAAATGACCATCCAGTGACTAATATGACACATTTTCCTTGTGGTGTTACAACTGTAGTTATAGTGCATATCCTTTCAGAGGCAAACAGTCTTTCAGTGAGAGAATTTTGTAAGCTACAAAGCTGTAAAAACCTTGTTTAAAGCTGCATTCCGAGGCAACATCTTGTTTCCATTTGCACACTCAAAGCTTGTGACAGCAGAGATGATGGATGATTCTAACTCTCTAAAACGTCACAAACATACTTTAATTTGGCAAATCTGAGTGTAGCAGAAGGAAACATCCCGCTCTATTCATATCTGGTTTGATATCTGTAGAATCTCCTATCACAGCAGCAGATACTATGTACTAATTTGAGAGAGCACATTTCTCTGAAATGAAACTTGCCTTTATCTCAAATAAAACAGCAGAAGATATATAGTGTGCACTTTTTTCCCCCTCCAAGTATGTTCTAGAGGTAAAAAATGTACTACTGAAAACTAGGGTTGCCAATTTTGGTTGCACGTATTCTTGGAGGTTTCATCCCATGACAGAATCTCTAAAGATTAATCTTTTAATTCCTGGAAACTCCAGGACAGTCCTGGAGAGTTGGCAACGCTAGAAAAGGCTTCGGACATGGTGATCTGATGTATGGGAGATCAGGGACTTGGGCTATTGTGTGATACTGTTGGAGACAAGGGGTGTAGAGAGGCAATGGGGTCAGGTCCTGGAGGGAAGAAGTTCTTGTGTTACTTTCTGAATTTTCATCTGCTGTTCTGGAATTTAATTTCCAGATTACATGCGCACACAAATAACCTCATAACTGGGTTTTAAATATATGTAAGCTTCAACTCATGAAAAGGAATGTTGTGCCCCTTCAACATGTTCAGAAATCTTCTTTCTGAATTTTTTGCTGTATGTCTGCTGATTCTCTGCAGTCCTGAAACATGCCATCTACATCTCCCAAACACTCCATCTTTAACAATCACTCATCTTCACTACACAATATAAGTATTGAAACATAATTGGAGAAAATCCAGAGAAGAGCAACAAAAATGATTAAAGGTCTAGAAAACATGACCTGTGAGGGAAGATTGGAAAAAATTGGGTTTGTTTAGTCTGGAGAAGAGAAGACTGAGAGGGGACATGACAGTTTTCAAGGACATAAAAGGTTGTTACAAGGAGGAGGGAGAAAAAGTGTTGTTCTTAACCTCTGAGGATAGGACAAGAAGCAATGGGCTTAAATTGCAGCAAAGGTGGTTTAGGTTGGACATTAGGAAAAACTTCCTGTCAGGGTGGTTAAGCACTGGAATAAACTGACTAGGGAGGCCAGTCTCCATCATTGAGGATATTTAAGAGCAGGTTGGTCAAACACCTGTAAGGGATGGTTTAGATAATACTTAGCCCTGCCTTGAGTGCAGGGGATTGGACTAGATGACCTCTTGAGGTCCCTTCCAATTCTATGATTCTGTGATAAAATATGTCAAAAATATAAACAGCGTCTTAAACTGGCATAGCTAAACTAATATGCCCAGGTGAATTGGACACTGCAGAGCTGTCTACTTCCTTTTTCTGATGTGCCAGATCATAGTTTACATAGAGAATTTAAGTTAAAAAGTATATAAAACTTGTATCTTAAAGAGCTGACTGAGATGAACTCAGGTTAGCACCTCTAGCTAGAAGAATTAACATGGAAAATCATGGTCATTGGGCCAAAGCAAAGAGCAGATAGCACTTGGAAAGGTACGGGATACTTATTTGTGTTACAGAATGCAGAAGTGAACCAAAAGACACCTATTCATAGAATCATAGGGTCTAACTGCCTGCCAAGATGCAGGATTCGTTATGTCTAAACCATCTAATATAGATGGCTATCCAGTTGTGTGGTGTTGTTTTAAACCTCCAGTAAAGGAACTTCCACAGCCTCCCAAGGCAGTCTATTCCATTGTTCTACTGTTCTTACAGTTAGGAAGTTTTTTCCTGAGATTTCATCTAAATCTGCTATGCTGTAGTTTGAACCCATTGCCTCTTGTCCTGCCTTCTGTGGCAAGAGAGAACAACTTTTCTCCACCTTTTTTATGAAAGCCTTTCAACTATTTTTGAAGACTGCTATCATGTCCCCCCTCAATCTCCTCTTTTCCAAACTAAACATATCCAGTTCCTTCAGCCTTTGCTCATATGGCTTGCATTCCATCCCTTTGATCTTCCTTGTTGCTCACCTCTGGATTCTTTCCCGTTTCTCCACATCCTTTCTGTACATTAGTGACCAAAATTGGACACAGTACTCCAGCTGACACCTAACCAGCACCAAGTAGAGCGGTGCTATAACATTCCTGTGACTTGCATGCTATGCCTCTGTTACTGCAATCTAAAATTGCATTTGCGGGTGTTTTTTGCAACAGCATTGCATTGCTGACTGATGTCAAGGTTGTGATCCAACATAACTCCCAGATCCTTCTCAGCAGGGATGCTGCAAATCCAGTTATCCCCCATTCTGTATTTGTGTATTTAGTTTTTCTTCCCTATGTATAGCACCTTACATTTGTCTTCTTTGAATTTAATTTTGTTGTCTGTAGTCCAGTTCTCCAATTTATCAAGATCCCTCAGAATTTTATCTCTATCCTCCAAAGTGTTTGTGATGAACTTCCTATCAAGTGTTGTGCACTTCCTATCAACACAGTTGCTAAAAAATTAAGGAAATCCCCAGTTCAGGTATAGATCAACATCGGTTGATATGCCTTATCAACAAACATCATCCTAACCAAACACAAAGGTATTCTTTGCCTCAAAACCACCTCCCTCTCATTTCTGCCATACAATTTCCTCCAGTAACAATACCTAGTTCTCCATCAGTAGATCTCAAAGTGCTTTACAAAGGAGTTTGGTATCATTATTTCCATTTCACAAATCGGGAAATTGGAGCACAGAGAAGTGAAGTGAAATGCCCAAGGTCACCCAGCAGGTCAGTTGCCGAACCTGGGATAGAATCCAACATAGGCACTGACTCCGTGGGTGTTCCGGGGCTCAAGCACCTACTGAAAAAAAAATAGGGGGGGCTAACACCCACAGGGCTGGATGAATCTTTTGTGGGCCCTGGATCATGGCTCTGCCCCCACTCCACCCAGAGGCTCTGGCCCCACTCAGCCTCTTCCCCCCCCCTGCTCACTACTCTATGGTGGAGAGGGGGCAGAGAGGAGCACCTACCAGCAAAAACAAAAGTCAACACCTGTGGAACCTAGGTCTCCTGAGTCCGAATCCAGCGCTCTACCAACTAGGCAATGCTACCTCTGTATACACTTTCAGTTAAGCAAACAAACACTCTTAACAATAACCTCAGATTTCTTAGATAGCAATAACATTTATTGTAACAATTGTTTTTATTGTGTTTTCAGTAGTACAAGAAAATAGGCACTTTCCAAACGTAAGAGAAGGAAAGGTTCCTGTCTCCTGCAATAATGTTCCTTTTGGTAAGATTATTTTAGTTGTGCTGTGTGTTTGAGTAACTTTGAGGCCTCTGTATTTTTGGTGACTATGCTGGAAGTGTAAGAGAGTTTGTGTTAAGGGCAAAGAGTCTGTGACTGGATTTTTTGATGACTGGGTGGTAAGGCGTGTGAATTGAATTTCAGCTGTCTGGTAATGAGCAGTGCTTTGCTTGCTTTTTAGTGATTGTGTTAGAAAGTGCTCTTGAGCAATCTTCACTCTAACTTAACAATGTTGTTTTGCATGGGAAGATCCCTTGCATAGAGAACAGAAGGCAATTTATCTTCTACATATGAACTGGAATTCACCATTTCCAAAGAATTATTGCTTCTTGCATTGGAGAAGTGACCTTCAGCAGGAAATAATATGAAGTGACTTCAGGCATTAGGTTTCAGTGTATTAACCTGGGGGGTAATATAAGCCCCTACGGCATATAAATGTATCTATTTATCTTACAGTTTTGTATAGTTCCCATCACTGTAGTATGTCAATGCTTCCCAGAAAAATAAGATAGGTATAGTGATGTCCACTGGAAACTTCATAGAGTCTTTTGTTCTCCCTTCACTGTGAGTTTTTTTTGGGGGGAGACAGAGAGAAGAGTATGGTAAGTGGTTGTGTATATCTCATTCTTGTTATGGTGGAAAATCTTTATCAAAGAGGGGAAGGTCCTGAAGTGTTTCCTGTAGGAGGTCAGACTCTGGATTAGCGTGATCTGCCTTAGAAGTACTTTCACAGCTGTGTCCTGTGAATGCCTTCTCTTTGGTGTCAGGATATGACATATACACAGATATAAAGTACTCGCACAGTATGTCTTGTATGCATCTCTATTTTGTGCAATAGGGACTTCACCACTGCCTTCCATGTTTGCCCGTCTCCTGCTACAGTTTTAGTTTATTCCCACGTCATTTTGATACTTTCAATTCTGCTTCCATGGTGCATTTCAATATTATCTTCTGGTTTACTGCAGGGGTGGCCAACCTGTGGCTCCGGAGCCACATGCGGCCCTTTAGAAGTTAATATGTGGCTCCTTGTATAGGCACCGACTCTGGGGCTGGAGCTACAGCCGCCAACTTTCCAGTGTGCCGGGGGGGGCGCTCGCTGCTCAACCCCTGGCTCTGCCACAGGCCCTGCTCCCACTCCACCCCTTCCTGCACCCTCCCCTGAACCTGCTGTGCCCTCGCTCCTCCCCCCTCCCCACCCCAGAGCTTCCCGCATGCCACAAAATAGCTGATCGGGAGGTGCAGGCAGGGAGGGGGAGGTGCTGATAGGCGGGGCTGCCAATGGGTGGGAGGCACTGGGAGCGGGGGTGGGGAAGCTGATGGGGCGGGGGAGCTGCTGATATGATACTGTGGCTCTTTGGCAATGTACATTGGTAAATTCTGACTACTTCTTGGGCTCAGGTTGGCCACCCCTGGTTTACTGCATTACCTCTTGCCCTGAATATTCCAGTCAAATGCCTGTCTTATGTTGTTTGGTTCTTTCATCCATGTATGTTCTAGCTGTTCCCATTTATGTTCCATCATTTCCTGTCCTATTGGTTTCTCTTTTGTCCTCCCCAGAGTTCTCTGTGATTTTTTTTTTTAAATCCATTTGATATCGAGGATTTGTCTCAGGCAGCTGTTTAGGAAAACTTAGAGTTTAGATAGTAAGGTCTTAAGTCATCAAGTTTCAGCTCCATATAGTAAGACAGACTTTATAATAGTGTTCAATATTAGAAGTTTAGTTTGGAGGGAAAGATTTATGTTTCTCCAGACAGGCTTAGAATTACAAAGGCATGTATGGCTTTTGCTATTTTGGCTTTAATGTCTTTGTCTCTGCCATCTGTTGTACTTACAGTGCTGCCAACGTATGTGAAATATCGGACCTCTTCTATATCAGCCCCAGAAAGTGGTGTTGTATTTCCTGTTGTACGTTGATTCTCATGGTGTTAGTTTTTATCTGTGTTGATTTTCAACCTTACTAACTGTGCACGAGCCTGGAGATGATTTGTTTTAGATTGCATGTCTCTGTGGGTATGGGATAGCAAGTTGATGTCGTCTGCAAAGTCAAGGTCCTCCAACTTCTGCGTGAAAGTCTATTGTATGCCCCTTGGTTGTTTTGTTGTCTTTCTCATTGTGCAATCCACTGCCAGTAAAAAGATCATGGGTGACATAAGACAGGAGTTCTCAGACTTCACTGCACTGAGATCCCCTTCTGACAATAAAGATTACTACATGACCCCAGGAAGAGGGACCGAAGCCTGATCCCACCCAAGCTGCACTGCCCTGGGAGCGGGGGGCCAAAGCCAAAGTCCAAGGGCTTCATCCCCAGTTGGGGGACCTGTAACCTGAGCCCCCCTGCCCTGGGCAGTGGAGCTCAGGCTTTGTCCCAGGGTGGTAAGGCTTGGGCTTTGGCCCTGGACCCCAGCAAGTCTAATGCCAGCTCTGGTGACCCCATTTAAACAGGGTCGCGACCCTTTTTGGGTCTGGACCCACAGTTTGAGAACCGTTGATATAAGACATCCTTGTCTGATGCCTGTAGTAGCCTGGAATAGCTTAGTCAATTTGCTGTTATGTATTACTTGGCATGTCATGCTGACAGAAGCTCTGAATGTTCACAAATTTCAAAGGGATTCCACAGTGGCATAGCAACTTCCATAAATATGTTCAATCCACTGTATCAAAGGCTTTTTGGAAATCTATAAAATTCTTATAAAGCAGCGATTGCCATTCAATTGACAGTTCTATGATGATGCGTAGGGTTACTATTTGCTTTATACAACATTTCTCTTGTCTGAACCCTGCCTGTTCCTGTTGTAACATTGAATTATTATGTTCTTTATTCTGTCTAGAATAATAATGGCTATTAGCCAGGATGGGTAAGGAATGGTGTCCCCAGCCTCTGTTTGTCAGAGGGTGGAGATGGATGGCAGGAGAGAGATCACTTGATCATTACCTGTTAGGTTCACACCCTCTGGGGCACCTGGTATTGGCTACTGTTGGTAGACAGGATACTGGTCTGGATGGACCTTTGGTCTGACTCAGTATGGCCATTCTCATAGAGTCATGGAATCATAGAATATCAGGGTTGGAAGGGACCTCAGGAGGTCATCTAGTCCAACCCCCTGCTCAAAGCAGAAACAATCCCCAATTCAATCATCCCAGCCAGGGCTTTGTCAAGCCTGACCTTAAAAACTTCTAAGGAAGGAGATTATACCACCTCCCTAGGTAACGCATTCCAGTGTTTCACCACCCTCCTAGTGAAAAAGTTTTTCTTAATATCCAAACGAAACCTCCCCCACTGCAACTTGAGACCATTACTCCTTGTTCTGTCATCTTCTACCACTGAGAATAGTCTAGAACCATCCTCTTTGGAACCACCTCTCAGGTAGTTGAAAGCAGCTATCAAATCTCCCCTCATTCTTCTCTTCTGCAGACTAAACAATCCCAGTTCCCTCAGCCTCTCCTCATAACTCATGTGTTCCAGTCCCCTAATCATTTTTGTTGCCCTTCGTTGGACTCTTTCCAATTTTTCCACATCCTTCTTGTAGTGTGGGGCCCAAAACTGGACACAGTACTCCAGATGAGGCCTCACCAATGTCGAATAGAGGGGAACGATCACGTCCCTCGATCTGCTGGCTATGCCCCTACTTATACATCCCAAAATGCCATTGGACTTCTTGGCAACAAGGGCACACTGTTGACTCATATCCAGCTTCTCATCCACTGTCACCCCTAGGTCCTTTTCCGCAGAACTGCTGCCTAGCCATTCGGTCCCTAGTCTGTAGCGGTGCATTGGATTCTTCCGTCCTAAGTGCAGGACCCTGCACTTATCCTTGTTGAACCTCATCAGATTTCTTTTGGCCCAATCCTTCAATTTGTCTAGGTCCCTCTATATCCTATCCCTACCTGCCACCGTATCTACCACTCCTCCTAGTTTAGTATCATCTGCAAATTTGCTGAGAGTGCAATCCACACCATCCTCCAGATCATTTATGAAGATATTGAACAAAACTGGCCCCAGGACCAACTCCTGGGGCACTCCACTTGACACCGGCTGCCAACTAGACATGGAGCCATTGATCACTACCCGTTGAGCCTGACAATCTAGCCAACTTTCTACCCACCTTATAGTGCATTCATCCAGCCCGTACTTCTTTAACTTGCTGACAAGAATACTGTGGAAGACTGTGTCCAAAGCTTTGCTAAAGTCAAGAAACAATACATCCACTGCTTTCCCTTCATCCACAGGACCAGTAATCTCATCATAGAAGGCGATTAGATTAGTCAGGCATGACCTTCCTTTGGTGAATCCATGCTGACTGTTCCTGATCACTTTCCTCTCGTGTAAGTGCTTCAGGATTGATTCCTTGAGGACCTGCTCCATGATTTTTCTAGGGACTGAGATGAGGCCGACTGGGCTGTAGTTCCCAGGATCCTCCTTCTTCCCTTTTTTAAAGATGGGCACTACATTAGCCTTTTTCCAATCGTCCGGGACTTCTCCCATTCGCCATGAGTTTTCAAAGATAATGGCCAATGGCTCTGCAATCACAGCCGCCAACTCCTTAGCACTCTCGGATGCAATGCATCCGGCCCCATGGACTTGTGCACGTCCAGCTTTTCTAAATAGTCCCTAACCACTTCTTTCTTCACAGAGGGCTGGCCACCTACTCCCCATGCTGTGTTGCCCAGCGCAGCAGTCTGGGAGCTGACCTTGTTTGTGAAGACAGGCAAAAAAAGCATTGAGTACATTAGCTTTTTCCACATCCTCTGTCACTAGGTTGCCTCCCTCATTCAGTAAGGGGCCCACACTTTCCTTGGCTTTCTTCTTGTTGCCAACATACCTGAAGAAACCCTTCTTGTTACTCTTAACATCTCTTGCTAGCTGCAGCTCCAGGTGCGATTTGGCCCTCCTGATTTCATTCCTACATGCCCGAGCAACATTTTTATACTCTTCCCTAGTCATTTGTCCAATCTTCCACTTCTTGTAAGCTTCTTTTTTATGTTTAAGATCCACAAGGATTTCACTGTTAAGCCAAGCTGGTCGCCTGCCATATTTACTATTCTTTCTACACATCGAGATGGTTTGTCCCTGTAACCTCAATAAGGATTCTTTGAAATACAGCCAGCTCTCCTGGACTCCTTTCCCCCTCATGTTATTCCCCCAGGGGATCCTACCCATCAGTTCCCTGAGGGAGTCGAAGTCTGCTTTCCTGAAGTCCAGGGTCCGTATTCTGTTGCTTACCTTTCTTTGCTGTGTCAGGATCCTGAACTCGACCAACTCATGGTCACTGCCTCCCAGATTCCCATCCACTTTTGCTTGCCCTACTAATTCTTCCCGGTTTGTGAGCAGCAGGTCAAGAAAAGCTCTCCCCCTAGTTGGCTCCTCCAGCACTTGCACCAGGAAATTGTCCCCTACATTTTCCAAAAACTTCCTGGATTGTCTGTGCACCGCTGTAGTGCTCTCCCAGCAGATATCAGGATGATTAAAGTCGCCCATGAAAACCCAGGCGTGCAATCTAGTAGCTTCTGCGAGTTGCCGGAAGAAAGCCTCATCCACCTCATCCCCCTGGTCCGGTGGTCTATAGCAGACTCCCACCACTACATCACTCTTGTTGCTCACGCTTCTAAACTTAATCCAGAGACACTCAGGTTTTTCTGCAGTTTCATACCGGAGCTCTGAGCAGTCATACTGCTCCCTTACATACACTGCTACTCCCCCATCTTTTCTGCCCTGCCTGTCCTTCCTGAACAGTTTATAACCATCCATGACAGTACTCCAGGCATGTGAGTTATCCCAAGTCTCTGTTATTCCAATCACGTCATAATTCCTTGCCTTCACCAGGACCTCCAGTTCTCCCTGCTTGTTTCCAAGGCTTTGTGCATTTGTATATAGGCACTTGAGATAACCTGCTGATCGCCCCTCATTCTCAGTATGAACATTATGTTCTTAATGTAAATACTTTACTTGGAAAAGAGAGCAACTGAATGCCCCTGCAGTTTTTACACTGCCTGGATTGTCCTTTCTTTGGCAACTTCATTATATGACCTTTTTCCACTCATTTAATATTTTTCTTCTAAATCAAGCAAGAACACAGACACAGTAACTCCAGGAGGAATATGCTATAAAGACCAAAAAGACCAAAAAGAGCATTAGGAAAGATAAATGAGACTTTATAGACAAAATGGCATCAAATGTACAGACCACTGCTGCAGAAAATGACATGAAGACACTATAACATATTAGACAGTTGTCAGGAAGAAAAACATATACCAACCAGCCAGTTCAAGTCAATGAGGGCAACTTAATAACTAACCCATCGGAACAGTTAAATATATGGAGGCAGTACTCTTTTTAGTCAACTACTGAATGGAAAGCAAGTGACCAATCCCCAAGATACAGAGGAAGGAGAAGATCTGGATGCCAAATGAGGACCTATCACCAGAGTAGAAATAGAGAGGGCATTCAATCAGTTAAAAAGTGGAATGGAACCTGGTCCAAATAACATTCCAACAGAGGTTCTTAAGGCAGTCGTGATGAACACATTAGACATTTTGATAGGCCTCTTACAAAAGATACGGGAACAAGAAAAAATTCCAAATGAATAGAAGAAGGGTAATACAGTGAAGCACGTGTACTGTACATGAAAGTATTTACTGCTTTCCGGACAAGCTCTGTCCAGGAAGCAAACTTTGCCATTTAAAATGTCTCCTTCTCTGAGTGATAGTTATTTCTTTCATTCTATTCTCTATCTTCCTTTCTTTGCCAATGACTGCTCTAATAATCTTGTATCTACTGTATCTCCTCTGGGTGGCTATTGTTTCTACAATATTTCTCCATTACAATAGCAGCTCTCAAGTGTACATCCTCTCCTCAGGGTGGCTTTTAATACGTAATCGCTAACTCTTTCCATTATTCCAGAGAGTAAGCAAGCATTTATGATTATAAACAATCCCCGTATCTTTCAGTGCAGTGCCAGATGTGGCAAACATTTGAGTTTTAAACTAGTATTAGTACATCACATAGTAAATATGACCCTTATCAGACTTGACAGGAATCAAAGTGAAGCATTTCTCCTTTACAACGTGCCACTAAGTGACTCACTACCGTTTTCCTAAAGAAAAACTTGTGCTTAGGCTAAGGAAAAGCCAGTTCTGGTTTGGATGCGGTCAGAAAAGAAAATGCACATGGAAGCACAGGACTGGGTTTTTAATATGCGTTTTTGTCTTCTTCAGAGAGATTTCCTAATGGTGGGCGGTTCAGTAGGAGCATGTGTCTTACTTTATTTAGCTTCTTAGTAACAAAAGAGAGATACAACATGTTTTATTACACTACATTGTAATATCTTTGGATTGGTAGGGGCTTGTTTTTTATAGCATGAGGTACTTTTTGTTTTGATTTAAAAAAATACTAGAGGAGCATTTCGTAATTCTCTAGTTGTGTTTCATTAATAAAATTAGTTCTGTTTTCTACCTAACTACCTTCATTTTATTTAGATTTAATACCAGTTATTTTCACTAGTAACCATTGGCCAGGAACGGCAAACCGCGGTCACTGGGAGCTGCGGGCGGTCATGCCTGTGGATGGTCAATGCAAACAAACTGTCTCGCAGCCCGCCAGCGGATTACCCTGACGGGCTGCAGGTTGCCCACCATTGTCTTAGACAGAAGATGCCTGAAAAGCATCAGGGGAAATAATGAAGCAGCTATCTCCTGAATATTTATTTTTGCTTAGCCACATTTATGTACTAGCTGGTCCATTTTTCTTATGCATCCTCTTAACTTGAAGAAGTTCTGTGGCCTGTGTCACACAGGAGGTCACATTAGATGACCACAGTGGTCCTTTCCGGCCTTGGAATCTATGAGTCTATGAATATCCAGTTCTTGTATCTAATTTCTGTTTGCTTTTCTTTAGCTACCACTGCTTTTTCCGTTCAGGGCAAACCTCATGTTTATAGATCACGCTGGCTGCAGTGGAACCTCTGTGATTCTGCTTTGCTAAGCTAGAGGCAGAATTTAAGGTGCTTGTATGGGAAATTCACACATCCTGTGTACAGTATGACTCAGTTTGCTCAGAAGCTTCCTGCATGTGGCTGCAGGAGATGTGTCTTGGGGTTCTGCAACCACTAATGATATACCCCCACATAGGGACAATGGAGCAAATACTCCTACTACAGTAGTGACCACAGAATGACTTTGCTTCTGCGATGCAGCCTGGCTTTGAAGGGGATTGGGGAAAGAAGAATTGCTCACTCCAGTCCTTGCAGTGTCATGCTATGCCAAGTCCATTTGGTGGATGTGAGGGGAAGGTTTCCCTCAAGGCTTGTGTGTGTGAGGGGTAAAAAGTGTTTTCAAAATGTGTTACTACTGTGTTTTAATATCCTAATGTTGATGGGGCAGTTGTTGTAGTTTTAACATGTATTAGCCAGCTGAGGTGAGCCCTAGGGAAGGATACAACTTGCCCTGTCAACACTAAGCTTTTACCCCATTTCTAGTGATCATGTTTAAAAAAACACAAAAGCAAAAAACAAAACAAACAAAAACCGCCTTGTTTGCTTGGTACGGACGTGCCTTGAGAGAACAAAAGCTGAGGTGATGCAGTAACAGTGCTGCCCATCCAATTCCTTTCAGCTTGAGGTGAGTAGAATAAGACCATAGGTAAATCATATTTAAAGAGATTCAGAGACAGTGGTAGGGAGAATCAGAAAGTCCCAGGAGAGGCTCATATGCCAACTCTGCTGTCCTGTCTGACAGGCCTTTGCCCGCTAATGCTGCTGCTACCTAACCACTATTACTTCATGTGCCAGTTTTACTGCCTTAACTGACAGTCCTAGCTTACTAGCTACTCATTTTAGGCACCTGTTGTCTCTCAACTATCCTTTCGTGCTACATACTCAAGCCCTGTTGTCGATGGAAATTGATCACCTAGAGGAAAAGAAGGGAGCTCAAACTCTGTGATTTAATAGCTCCAGCTAAAATCATTGTCAGTGTGGAAAAATAAGCTCCCACTGATACTTTAAACAATCATATTTATTGAAGTGCTCTGGTAACTGACCAACTTTCTCTGCTCATTATTTGATGATTCTTCATGTGCCTTGAAATTGGAACCATAAATGGATCAACGGATTAAAATGTCCCGTTGTTTTTGTAGCAAAGTTCTTCTGTATTCACATATAAATTGTTGTTTTGTTACTTTCTCAGGCTATGCTTCTCATTGAATCAGAAAAGACATCCTCATAGATCTGCCAGAGGATGTACTTCTGTACTTTGTCTAGAGATGAAAGCCATCACTGTCAAAAGAGCCGTTGCTACCGCAGGGCAGTACCATTTATCGTACAGATGTCCTACACCTAGAGTCAAATGCCGCTTGCCTTACAAGGGCTATTTTCAGGTCGGATTTGGCCCTTCCCATCCAAACCTACCACGTGAAGTCCTCTTGTTTTGAGAGACTTTTGTTTTTGCTGCTGCTGTTGCACCACTCAAATTGAAAGCCTAGTTTCTTTGACTAAAAATCTGACTCATGTAGCTGTGGGATGAGTGACCAAAAGGATCACATCAGTGGCAACAATTCTGCAGCTGAAAGATTATCACTGAAAAGCAGCTCTCCATGTACTGTAAAGCCAAATTAAGAGAGGCAAGCAAAAGAGGCATTTGTAGAAAAATCAGTATAGTTTTAATGAACCTCTTGAAGATTTACCATCCATATTCCTTGAGAATTGAGATGCAGATAACTTCAGAAGACTGGAGAGAATAGAGTAGAACTTGGTCTCATACAGTTGCTTTAACACTCAAGGTATTGTAAAGCAGTTTTGGAAGGAGAAACAAACAAACAAAAAAGCTAGAAAGGACTGAGTTCTAGTCATTGTAGTAGAAGATACAGTTAAAGTCTTCTGTTTGTTAATTTGTATTATTGTGTTAGGCAGCTCACCTCACCACCTTTACGAAAACAATTAGAAGAAATAAATATGACAATATAAGACTTTTTTAAGCCTTGAATTTCTCTTCTCTCAACTCGATGATTGCTTTAAAAGAACTCAGCAGTTTGATTAGAGGCATTGTTAGTATGTTGCCTACAACTTGTGTCAGTTTTTGAAAAGATTTAATAGAATATTGCTATATTAACCCCCCAAATACGCCATCCCTTCCCAAACAACCTGCAGTCACACAGGTTCGCAGAATTTATGAAACTCTGGGGGGAAAAGGTAAAGTGGAAACACAATTATGAGCTGCTTAAGGGTGAGTAGTTCATTGTACTGTGCCGCCAACATCTGAACTAATACTATTGCATGTAATGCATACCATATCTGTCACTGACAACCTACAGGGTTACATTTAATTCTGAATCATCAGTCATGTCTTCTCCTGCAAACATAGAAATCATAAAGAGACGCAAGAGCGCCTTCGGACGACAAGCTTGTTTTACAAGCTAGGATTCCAGAAGGTGACCTAACTGCCTCTGACAGAGTGGACACCGTAAATGTCATTCTCAGTTAGTGGATCCATGTCAGCACATTGTAAATGGGCATAATTGTCACAGTTGTGTCACAATAAAGGCATAATAATAAATGGTGGAATATCTGCTCTCGTTTTCACAGCTCTGCAACTGAAGCCCTTTCTGAAAGGTTTGGGAAGAGGGGATGCAGCATGCCCCACCTCCAAACCTATTGAAGTAGTAATTAGATGAAACTCAACCTTCTGGAGCAGTGGCAGGCAACCTGTGGCCCGGGGGCCGCACACGGCCTGTCAGGGTAGGCCCATGCCGCTTCCCACAGCTCTCGTTGGCCGGGAATGGCAAACTGCAGCCACTGGGAGCTGCAGGCAGCTGTGCCTATGGATGGTCAATGTAAACAAACTGTTTCGTGGCCTGCCAGAGGATTACCCTGATTACCCAGGTAAGGATGGGTTAGCTGAGCAAAAGCATTGCATGTCTGAGGCCATTTGAACAGGTTAGGAGGACTAAGTGCTGGAGAAGTGTGACTGGGAAAGGTCTTGTTAGGAGTTCAAATTGTCCTGTGAATAATAAAAGGTTTCAGGCAAAATAAAGGTATCCATAAAGCCCTGCAAATCTGTGGATCTCCGCTTTATATCCGCAGATACCCACATCCACCGATGCGGATAGCCCTGCACCATGTTTGCGGATTGCGCATCTGATGCAGATACAAAATGTTTATCCCTGCAGGGCTCTAGGTATCCGCATGGAAATTCCTGTGTTGCTGAAACATGCAAGGAACTGTACAGGCAGTTGCACCAACCTTTATGGTAGGAAATATGGCTACATCACTTCATCTAGATTTTTGAATCAAAACTTTTGGTCTTGCTACTGAATATGGTGAAGGACTCTTGAATCAAACTGTATTGAATTAATTATATATAATTAACTTCTAATATGCCAATCGCAATAGCAGCTGATTGTCATAGGCTGACCAGTGAGGTCTCCAAGAATCAGTGTGGAGGAGGGGGAATACAACTTCAGTTTTTGGCATCAATTTTATTGCATAGTTAATTTGGCAGTTAAACTCATCTGCTGGTATGTTTTTATCTTAAGGCATCAAAACAAATAATAATAAAAAACCCCATACACATGGATAGGGAAAAAGGATCTGAACTAAGGTCTCTGATATATGCTATTATTACAGAAATTAAATCTAAGATAATATGCTGCTATGGCATTTATTTATTCATCACAGGAATTCCCCACTAGCTTAGTTATTGAGTGAGCCCCCACAGACTTCAGACAGATGGTGTAAAAAAGGAAGAAATTAGACAAGTTCCTGGGTTTTTACAGCATATAGGCATCACTTATAGCAAAGTCACCAAAAGGTAACTAAAGGGCCCCAAAATCCTGAGCTCTTTTCACTTCCTGAATTTTTGGATAACTTTCCCAGGGACAGGATATCCTAATCACATTCATTGTTGGTATAAAACAAATAACTTCAATGGGGTTCACCCGTATAAGAGGGTATTAAAGTATATGACAGGAGACATTGCTAGAGATAGACTGTTCATCAAATATTTGAATTTTCCAACCAGTTCTAGAAATCACTGAAGGCATCAAAGACTTAATATCAATAATAAGGCAACATACAAGAAAATCCTTGAACAAAATTATCTGACAACGTAATCACTTTTTAACACTAATGATGCCAGCAATGTGTCGCCTCAGTCTCTGACAGGGCAAGAAAGATTTGGACGTAAGGAATGAAGTACTTCCTTGTTGGGAGAGAACTGGTACCACCAAGCGGAACTGGTGAAATGCAGGAGATGTGTTGCTAGCAATAGTGACCATAGATCAAGCATAGTGAGTAACCTCCTTTTGCAAAGTATATGAGAGCAGAACCCTCAACGGTAGTCTTAGGTTAACAGAATTATGGATAAATGCTATTAAGTCTGGCAATAGCAGGACACACTGGAGCAACCAGAAGAATAACCACTACCCTTATTAGGAAAGATGAGAGGAGATATAGAGCAAGATTTTGAGCTGTGCCTCTAAGAGATGCAGCATAGAACTTGCAGTCCAGGGAAAAGGAGAGCAGTGTTGGCTTTAAGCCACTTCTGTGCCCTCCTGATCCCTGAATTAGGCTGCTCTGGAGACTGGAGTGGCCCGTGGTGTAATTTAGGCTTCCCAGTGCTGTGTAAGTTACAGTAGCTTCCACAGGCTTCCCAATGGACCACAGCTCTGCACACTGCAGTGCTGTCCCCAATGCGTGCGCGCACACACCCATCCTTGTCCTGTGCATGGTTTATGAGCCGGTCCTCAGAAGGCAGTCTTGCAGCTGCCTACTACAGTACCTGTGCCAGGGAAATCCTCCCTTGGCTGGATATGGGATTTTTAGGGTCCCTTTATGCCACTCCAGCACTTTTACATGGCATACAGGGACTAAAGTAGGGTGTGGACCTCACTCATAAAAAGAAATCCAGCCTCACTGAAGTCAATGGGAGTTTTGCTATTGACTTCAGTAGTGCCAGAGTGTCAATTATACAGTATAATCTTAGTGGAAAAGAGGCAGGAGATTGTCATAAAAGGTAGTAACTAAATCACCTGTTTTAGCATGGTCACCCAAAACTGTGGGTACAAGACCTGTCCACTGGCGCAGTCTATCATATTATTAATAGTGGTTCCCTAGTGCCCAGGCTTCCCTATTGTGGCTTTTAGTGAATTGTTTTACTAGAATGTAAGAGGCAGAAATAACACAGCTTGATTTTTAGGTCTTAGGTGGAGTTTGCTTGCTAGGATCCTGTGGATATATCTCACCAAACCAATTCCCCACATTTGCAGGGGCCTTGGGCATTGGTGCACCTCAGTCCCTCATAATCTCTGCCTCTGGCACACAATGGTTGTGTCTCCTGAGGGCTGTAATACTTTGGGCTAATCCAAGTTATTGGACTCAATTCAGGGGTCAGTGGGTGGACTTTGATGGCTTGTGGTGTGTAGGCAGTTACAAAAAGTGTCCTTTGACTTATAAACTAGATTTGATTTGGTCAGTGATATATTTTTTTTATCACTTTTCTGACCAGTAATTGCATTTTAAATATCTACACAGGAACTCCTTGCCGCACAATTCAAAATGATCTTGGGCAGGATTTATCTACCCATTCCCCAGAGTTGTCATGCCCATGTTCAGAAGTCCCCCTGAATTATCTGTATGCCTTTTGGTACATCTCTATGGATACAAAACCAATGGACAAACAATTTTGAAAGACTTTTGAACGTTTATTTGATTTGAAAGCATAATCAGAGGAAAGAGAGAAAGGGAAAAAAAACACTCCCGGCCACCCAGATTGAATCTCCTAGACAATGTAATTTGTTGATATGAGACACATTTCTTGGATAAGTATTCTAGTTATATGAAGTAAATATGCTTGGATTGGAAAATATCCCAGTGTACCTTTTTAAATACACTGCATGCTGGTGTGAATAATAGTGACTAGTCTTTTAAGAAAGTATTAGGAAAAGTCACGTACAGCTATTGATACTGCTGTGGATGTGAGGAAGAGCTTTGTGAACAGAGGTGGATTAAGATTTATTGGGGCCCTGGGCACAAAGAATATTTGGGCCCCTCACACTCTGGGGGCACAGGGACACCAGAACTTTTAAAAGTCGGAGGGCCATGCCTGCCCACCTTTTAACCTGGGCGTAGTAGCCTCGGGCAGGCGTGGAGTGGTGGCGGCAGGGCTGTACTTTGCGGCAGAGGAGCTGATAAGGTGATCTGCTTCCCCACTGTGAAGCGCAGCCCCTGTTAGTAGGGTTGCCAACTTGGTAATATTTAAAAACTGGACACTCCAGCAGAAGTGCCTGAACCTCCCCTACCCGCCTCTTCCCTCCGAGGCTCCACCCCTGCCCCAACTCTTTCCCCAAGGCCCCACCTGCATCCACTCCTCTTCCCCCTCCCCCACTGTTGCTTGCTGCTTTTCTCCTCCCACATCCCAGCCAAGGTCAGGAGGGACTCTCCTGTGGAGACAGGATTGAGAGCTGGAGCCACCCGATGCAGATAGGAGGTGGCCCCGGCTGAGTAGGGGCTGGCATGGATGATGACCTGGCACCTCCCCTCCTCCTCCATCCACAATAACTGGACTTTGAGTGTCCAGTCAGTAGATCTGACCAGACACGGTCAGGTTCCCTTTTTGACCAGACTTTCCGGTTAAACCAGGCATTTGGCCACCCTACCTGCTAGTGGTGCCAGCCTCTTCCCGGTAGGGGGCTGAGGTCAGCCTTAATCCCCTCTCGTCACAGGGCCTCGCCTCCTGCTCGCTCTCTCTTCCCCCACCAACCCCCCAGGCCCCACCTCCTGGCCAGGCTGGAAGCCGGAGCCGGGCTGTGGTAAGGGCTGCTCTGGGGAGTCCTGGACCCTCCACTAGCCCTGGGCGGCATGCCCTTGGGGGCAGGGCCACAGGCCAGGGGTTGCTCTTGGGGGGACCCCCCCCCCCAGCTTCCTACCCAGAGCAGATGGAGGGTGTGGGGCTCCCCACAATGGCCAGGGCTCTCTGGATGGCTCTTACCATGGCCTGGCTCCAGCTTCTGGCCTGGCCAGGGATTGGGACCTTGTGGGGCGGGGGAGAGAGCAGGAGTAGGGGGCAGGGCCACAGTTCCAGCATTGGTGGCCCTCCCACTTCTACATAGGTTCCCATGCTCCTGTGGGGGCCCCCAATTTGGCTGGGGCCCCTGAGCATAGGTGCTGACTTACTCAGCTCCCAGGGGTTGCTCGACCCTCGCTCTGCCCCAGGTCCTGTCCCCACCCCTTCCTCCAAGCCCCCGCCCCGCCTCTTCCCACCCCTGCTCCACCGCAGGCTCCACCCCTATTCCACCCCTTTCTCCAAGCCCTCACTCCTGCCCTGCCTCTTCTTTCTCCTCCTCCTCCCCCTCCCCCCTCCCCCCAGTGTCTCCTGCATGCACAGAACAGCTGATTGTGGCAGGCAGGGAGGGAGGGGGAGGAGCCAATTGGCGGGGCCACGGGTGGGTGGGAGGTTCTGTGGGGGAGGGGAAGGCTCTGACCTGTGGGGCTGCCCGTGGGTACTGAGCACCCACTATTTTTTTCCCCCTTAGATGCTCCAGCCCCGGAGCATCCATGGAGTTAGTGCCTGTGTCCCTGGACGCAGGCCCCGGGGGCCTATGCATTAATCTGCCACTGTCTGTGAACCTCGAAAGCTTGTCCCTTCCACCAACAGAAGGTGGGCCAATAAAAGTTATTACCTGACCTGTCTTGTCTCTCTCATGCACTGCTATTGACATAAATTGCTCTCCATAGAAGAGTTTGTGTTTATGTAAACATATTATCACCCTCATGGCACCTCTGTTTTTTGGTGAAATGAACAAAATGTTTCTAATTCCATTCAGCTACTATCTCATCCCCAAAATTTTTGCATTATTTCTGGGAGATTAGAAGATGCACTGTGGCAGTGGCATAATTAATATTCATGGAAAATAATTGTGTCAGGGGAGTTTGTTGCTCTTGCAATTGGAATAAAAAGATAAAGACAAAACTAGGTTTTCTGCTGATATTTTTTCCCCCGTGCAAACTGTGCTTCATTTTTTCTAAATTAAAAACTAACCAAAAAACAAATGACAAAAAGATTCTGTCAGACCTATAGTATTACAACATGTCTAGATGGATAAATAACAAGTAGTGAAGTAAAGATGTGGCACCCTGGCTTTCCTCCGTTTTGCAGTTTTATCCTCGGTAATTAAAGAAAAAGTATTTCACCTACTGTAAAATTCATGCTCTGTTCTGGAACCATTACACAGGAGAACGAACAATTTCAGACAAAACATCAGTATCATTACAATAGCATTTCTTTCAGTAATATTAGTGACAAATACAAGTAAATGCACCAAGAATCTAAAAGTTAAGGAAGCTCTATGGGGCATGATATTTTACTGCACAAACGTCTCATCTTTCTCTCTCTCCCCTCTCTGGAATTTTAAATAGAAGGCCTTGGTTGGGAATCAATAGTTCAATTAGATTATGTGGTAGTTCTCAGATGACTGTTAGCATAGCCAGGAGATTACTTTTGTTGATACTGGGAAATGTGGCTGCTCTGTGATATGAGCTTATAACAGCACCTTGAGCTAGTCTGCATTGTGTGAGACAAAACTGTGGTAGAAAAGAGGCATAAGCTTCTGGTGTTTATATCATGCATGTTGGATATCTAAGGACTGTAACATAATTTGCTGCTACACATCTAGCATTGAATAAAAACCATTTGCAGGACAACAAACAATGAATGAAAGGAAGTGTTAGGCCCCAATGCAGTAAATGATGTGCCTAACTTTAAGCATGGGAGCTGTCTCATTGGAGTCAATGGAACTGTCTAAGTACTTTGTTGGAACAGAGCATTGGTGCTGTAAAGAGAAACTGCACCTACAGTACATGTTAGATTGCTAGAAAAGCAGTATTGGAAAATAACAAAAGTAAAATTCTTGTGTTGGAGGGAAATTTAAACTGATGGTTTGCTTAAAAAAGAGAGAGTCAATATGTAAACTCTATACAAACAATTCTGCATAATAACTTACCAGACTGTTTAGCCAGAGCACCCAAGAGAAAATGTACTGTTGACCTTCTAAAATAAATGTTTGTAAATTCCATTTTCCAAAAAAATTCAAACAGAATGTCTATTGGTCTGTAACATCAACACTTGTGTGCATTGCGCAAGTGCTCTTTGGAGTATTTGTTGGATACCTAAATGCTAAAATGCTTGAGCATAGATTTCTTTTGTGGCTATGAGATCATTCATATAAATTACATCAGATTAATTAGGCTTTAGTTTGCACTCTCCTGGCCCCTTTATTTCAGTAGAAAAGAGGAATTTCATTATGGAAAGCTTTCATTTTCAAAAGATTATTCTATTAAGAATGTTACATTGGCGTGAGTGGTGATAAGCATCTATTTCTGTATGTTAAAATCAGAGTTTCATGTAAGCTGCCAGATCTAAAAGATATTCAGGTAGTCATTTGGTAAGCTCATAAAACAAGAAATAAGCCTACATTTTTAATGTAGGGAGGACTAAACATTTTCATAAAGATGTTATTTCTGGAAACAACCTTTGCTATTATAAAAGATCTGTTTGTTGGAAAAGATTAATATTGCAGGCTTCCTTTGTGAAGCTTGGGCATTGCTCATTATCATAATATTTCTGGCTGAGAGGTTTGGAAAGGTCAGTCTCTATTCTTAGCCCAGTGAATTTAGAGAGACTGTAACAAATTGCAATTAGAAAAATCGCATTTTTGTATTGATCAAACTTAAATTGCTCACTCAAAAGAATTAATTAGAAAGACTTAAGGACAGGGGTAGTTGAGTGATAAGTATAGAGAACATTAGAGATGGGTTTACATTATTTAGCACAGCCTTTCTTAGACAATGGACTACTGGTAATCCATAGAGAGCTGGTTGATAACATGATGTAGCTTGTTTCTCCCGTTCTTTCCAATTGTTTCTCCAGTTATCCCAGGTTCTTCTTTGCAAAGGACCTGGAGGTCTGTAAAAAGAGAAGTCATCCTACCTTCCTCCACTGGTGGCTTCTGATCCAGGAGAAGGAAGGGAAATTGGAGATCTACCAGTGGTACTGGAGTTACCAAGCACCAATGGAAGAGGCAGGAATTGAATTATATTTTTCCCCCAAAAAGACTTTTATCACATTAAAGAGGGATAAACTAGGGCACATAAGAGTGTATGGGGAGGGGAGCTCATAGCAACCAGGATGTTTGCAATCTCCTTTGAGTCTATGTTTAAGATAAATATTGCTGCAAAGAGCATTACACAGTGCTCCCTGTATTTTTCCCTTGGCACATTGGGTGGACAGAATTCTTCTTTTGCTACCTCATTCTCAGCCTGCTGCTGCAGGGATGTCATGAAGTGAAATCTAAACAGATAGAGATTCCTAAAAGCTCTGTAGAATCGAAAAGTACCCAAGGCAAAAAGGCAACCTGGGCACTGTCTGACGTGCATTTCATTTTTATTGCATTGCAGGGATAAGCACAGAAAATGTATTTAGTTTTCCATAATGAGAGAAAACAGAGTTCAAAGTCACAAATATGGGAATTTTGGTATATTGTGTAGCACTATGGGTAAATGTATTGGTCATTATCCACCACTCATTGAACTGGAGGGACCGAAAATTCGTTAACTGTGTTAGAAAATAAGAAAGCTAAGCAAGAAAGAGAAACATTTTTATTTTTATTTAAACATTTTATAGAGCATACGTTTATTTTGGAAGTACTGTAATTTCACATCACTGTCGCCATAGGCTAGAAATGGGTCCAAGCTGCAAAGATCAGGATCTGAACTTCCCCGAAGACTGGAATGTGTTAGTTCATGTCAATCTCTACTTCATTCACACACTAGAGTATGGAACCAATAAGAGGCTGTACTGCAAGTGTCCCATATATTTGTATGATAGATAAGCTATGACAAGTCTTATTTTGTCATCCTATGAGCTAGTAGTATGTATAAAAAGCCTAGCCTTTTTTAAAAAAAAAAAAAGTTGAACATAATAAAAAGCTAGAAGCAAAAGAATTATTGGACACAGCTACACTCCTACAGGCTCTGCAGGCAAGTTCTTCTGGTTCATCGACCAAGCCTAAGTCAGAGAGACAGGCTGCAACCCTTTCTGCAGTGACTCGTGTTCTGTCCAGTGTCACTCAGTTATTCTCCATCCAGAAAACGCCAGGTGAAAACCCACCTATCGTCAGCGCTGACTGTCAGCCTGTGAGTGAGAACCTGTCACAATGCTGAAAAACACTAGTGAGGACAATGGATGCATGACCCTTTCTTGTTGTTCCCTCCACTGAAAACAGTTAAAAGGCTGAGGCCAATAACTGATGCCATGCTAATAAGAACTAAAGAATGGCAGTGGAATTACCAAACTGAGGAACAGAACATTCAGCATAAATTATGATTTCAGCTTTCTGCCACAAAATCAATGAGTTGTACAAATTGAGCTTATCCCTGAAAATAAAATTCTAGGCAATCTACCAAATAATCATGATTTGTTTGCCTACATATTACACATACAGAGATTGTTAATATCTCATAATATCGGGGCCATAAGGCAAATCAGAGGCGTTATTTCAAATCCGGGGAAAACAATTTTTTTGGATGACATGATGAAACTTCGATTTCAAAATAGTCTCAGAGGAATGCATGTCTGATCAGTCACACATTATTCCAGAAACCTTATAGCTACAGCCCTTCATTTTTAGTTTTTACTGATTTTCACCCAAAAAATGCCTAGGTTTTACAAAAACTATTACTCGGTTTTTACGCATTTTTCACCCAAATTTTAGACCACTTAAGTACATAAAAGTACTGATTATGTTAAGAAAATCCAATACATTATACTAGATGCGTTTGTTAATAATAAATTAATCTGAATGCAAATGCGATGCTGTCTGTTAAAATAAGGCAATGTAGTGGAAAATGCACACACGAGCATGCATATGTGTACATACTGTTAATGTACAGTTCATTAAATAAACTATAACATTAAACTGTGTTATACCAATAAAATAAAAACCAGCAGGATCTTATTAAAGGGAAAAAGGCAAAATACCACATTTATTGTGAATACAGAAAGAATCATAGTAAGCAGTTAGTTATAGTTATAACATTCCATTCAATCTCATATTTATTCACACATTCATTCATACAAACAAACACACACACACAGAGGTTCTGCAAGGTTGTTATCATAGTTACCAGCCTTAGAGTTGCTCATGCCAAGCCACTGGCCAGGTGGCCTGGACATGAGGCGGGAGCAGGGCCTTGTCAGATGCTCATCTGATGTTCCTGGAAGTTGGTTTGCAGAATCAGACCCCCCAAAGTTCTCACTTTCTAGAATCCATTTTTATAGGAGTTTCTTCTTATGCCAGCCTATGGGAATTGCTTCATCATGCTGTTGCTGAATCAATCAGCAGATAGCACATTCCTGACGGCTCCGTGCTGCTAGATGTTATCTTGTTCTTTGGTTCTCCCATTCTTGAGGCTGTTGGGTGGATTCCAGTCTGCCCTCCGGGGGTCCTCTGGTTATTTCCACTTGACACCTTCTTCAGCCGATGGACATTGGATTCTTAGGCTGGCACCTTCCTGATCATTCAGTTATTATCCACACCAAGCATCCATCCACATACATCCTCTATCTCTATTTTAATCACAATTGTTAACAAAGCAAGATGAATACAACAAAAGGGCGGGGAGTCTCTGGGTGCTGTTTCTATTGTTACAAAGTATTGCTTTGAGTCTCTCTCTGTGTGAGTAGTTGTTGTTACAAAGAATTGCTCTGAGAACAGACTCTGTCTTAGAATGTACTAACGCAATTAGCAGCTTGCAAGTTTAACACATAGAGGGAGAGAAACAGTACCAAAAACCAAGAGACCTCTTAATTAGTAATACCCTGGAATTTAAACTATGGGGAATCAAACTCATTTGTGATTTTAATACAGTACTTCTTTAATGTGATCCAACAACTGCTTTTGATTTCTATACTCTTAATTTAGCTATTTGTTGCTTTTTTCCTCTCCTGCCACTCCACCAATATTAACTCTGATATTTACCCAGAAACCTGTGAAGTTAATTTTTTGCACTGATTTTTCACCTGTTTTAAAATTTTTGAAATAGGCACTGATAAATTCCCAGGAAATTTTCAACAAAATAAAAACTGAAAACAAAGGGACTTGCTTATAACATAAAGGGCCTGATCCTGACAAGTGTCGAGGGCTTCCTGGGAGAGGCCTAGTACACTAGTATGTTTGTGTTTTTTCATGTATCTTATTTGCACATCCACAATGTGCTAAGCACTGTATAGACACTAAAGAAGGCCTGGTGTCAATTCCAAATAACTTAAGCCCTCAAGAGGTGAGACAAATAGATCAGAGATATGAAGATAAGAGTAAGAGTTATAAAATACCAGTAAAGGTAATGGGTTGGTGATTAGTCACATCCTAACAGTACGACTTTAAATATATGTAAAAATCGATCGATTATCCTCACGTATCCTTCAACCTTCCCATAATCAAATACATCCTTGTAGCTGTCACAATAGAAGTGGATCTTTTGCAGAAATTTGAATATGGAGAAAGTAGTAGACTTATGGACAAGCTTAGGAAGGGTGATCCACGTATGGGAGTATGTGATGGGGTGTACAAACCCCACACTGGGCAACAAGGGGTTAAGGGAATATTTTTGGACCCAGCCCTGGCCCACCACACCTGCAGCAAATGCTCCATCTGCTGGCGGAATTAAAACAGAGAATTCGCTCATTTGGCTGGCAGAGCTGGAGGTGAGCAGACCTGCAGCCTACAGCTCCAGCAGTGCAGTGCATAGGGAAGCCTAAAGTCTCTGACGCAGCTGCCCAAAGGGGCCCTCCCTGAGGGAAAGGAGGACTCACCCCTCTCCCCTGCCTGTGGACTCCAGACATTGGTAATCCCCTCTTACTAATTTAGTTTGGATTTCCCCAACAGGGAAAGCCCTGGACTAAGCTGACCCGGGGGGTGGGGGGAGGGGGAGATGAGAGGAAGTGGCTGAGGGATGGCAGTCTTAAGCAGCCTTGGGTGCCAGACCACTGGTAGCCCAAAAGGCCCTGGGTTGGAGCCCGGTGGAGTGGAAGGGCCCGGACTCCACTGTTCCCTCTAAGCTGTGTGCGTGTGTCCGTGCACACAGATCCTAAACCCCGCACACAGGGTGAAACACCACGTGCGCAAAAATTTGCACAGAAGAAATTTTTTGTGCACACAGCCCGTCAAAAATTAGAGGGAGCATTGCCGGCCTCCTTTCCCCACAACCCCTCTGCCTGTCAAGGGTTGTGGCCTTGACCACTAGGCCACGCTTCCCTACCAAACCGTGAGAGAGGACTGTTACAGAATATCATGGAAGAAAGCATGGAAGTGTTTGTGGGAGAAGTGGACACACTGGACAGAAGGCTGTCATTGTCAGAGCAGATGGGATGGGAGTGGTGCTGTACAGTAAGTAGGGAGGAGCAGAGTTATGCAGGACCTTCCAGGACAAACAATTAAATGTGATGTAGCAGAGCGGGAGGTGCCACCAGTGGAGGGATTCAAAGTGTGGAGCAGTAACTTGGTCAGACAAGGCATGGAATATCTTAGCAGCTACATTTTGCATGGGCTGGAGAGGAGCACCATATGTGTCAGGGAGGACAGAGAGGTGGAGGTTATAGTAATTAAAACGGGAAATTATGAGTGTTAGCTGCAGGGAGAGAAAGAAAAGCACAGATTTTAGATGTTTTGGTGGAAGAAGCAACAGGAAAGGGCCCAAGATGTGTAGGGCACAAGAGGGAGAAGTCAAACATGATCATCGGAAGGACCAAGATGTTGTCAACAGTGACAGAAGGAAGGGAGTGGGCAGAGATTTGGTGGGAAGATAACTTTTTACCATGTTTACTTTTAATGTTGGTGAGACATCCAGCTGGAAATGTAACAGAAGCAGAGGTGGGATTGGAGGGATGGCAACAAGTTGAGGGAGACGCAGAATTCTGAGTTGTCTGCGAAATGATGGCAGATAAAGTATGTGAGTGGAGGGATCATCCAAAGCAGTGGTTCTCAAACTAGGGCCGCAGCTTTTTCAGGGAAAGGCCCTGGTGGGCTGGGCTGGTTTGTTTACCTGCCGCGTCCGCAGGTTCGGCCGATCGTGGCTCCCACTGGCTGCGGTTCGCCGCTCCAGGCCAATGGGGGCTGCGGGAAGCGGTGCGGGCTGAGGGATATACTGGCTTTCCCTGAACAAGTGGTGGCCCTAGTTTGAGAACCACTGATCCAAAGAAAGAATGTAAGCAAGTGAAAGAAAGTAAAGCAAGAAGTTGGGTGATTTGGTGGAGGGCACTGGGACAGGATCCTGGGTTCTATCCCCAGCTTTGCCAGTGATCTGCTGTATGACCCTGGGCAATCCACTGTCTTCCCCTCCCATCCTGTCTATTTAGTTTGTATGCTCTTTGGGGAAGGGCTGGTCTCTTACAATATGTATGTACTGTGCTGACCAGAGTGCTGAGGCCCTTGTCTTGGCTGAGACCTTTAGGTGCTACTGGACTACAAATAAAGAACAGAAAATGAGGGTGCCAAAGGAGGATGGTCTGAAGGAATGTTCAGAGAGGTCGGAGGAGAGCATCCTACTGTGGCTTTGATGACAAGATTTCAGTGTATGTGAGTGACAATGTCAAATACAGCAAAGAAATTGTGGAGGAGAATGAGGATGGTCTAAATACCCTGAATAGGTCATTAGAGACCTTGGGGAGAGTAGTTTCAGAGGAAAGAAGATGGGCAGACGGAAGATTGGAAGGGATTCAAGATACAGTTTGACAAGAGGAATGGGTATTTGAAGACCATAGCGATGAATGGAAAAATGTATATGTTGTGGTAGCTGGAGAGCCAGGAAGGGAGAAGTTCCTAGTTCGGACAAGTTTTTGAGAATGGGAAGACCAGATTATGTATGCATTGTAAAGAGAAGCAGCTAGAGGACGGTGGGAAATTGAGGGGGAGAGGATAGATTGAGAGTAGGAGTAAGGGTTAACAGGAGACAGGGCCTAATAGTATCACTGGAGCAGGTGGAGAGAATAGACAGCAGGAAAGAAACCTCAGTCAGATGTAGGTAGAGAAGGAGAGCATGTTGGGAGCAAGAAAGGAGGCAGGAGATTGGGCTGATTTTGTTGATCTTTTCTCTGAAAAAGCTGACAAGATCTTGTGAACATGAAGAAGGCGCAGGTTGAGAGGGATTCATGAAAGTTTCAAAGGCTCCAAATTGGGAAATGTGATCATGACCATGAGAGTCAATGAAGTGGAGAATATACAATAACACCAGGGATGTAGTAGGTTAGATAGAAACCAATATGCACTTCTTTCTTTGAATTGTAAATGTTGCTCTTTAATGCCACCGACTATTGGTACCGTATCTCTGTGGAACTAACAGTAATGGTCCAAAATTTAATGAACATTTCAAATTAAATTCAAGTTTGCCATGTTTATTTCTGTGACTCCCTGTTTCCCACTTTACCCTTTTTCAAGTTTATTGGTGGAATAGTCCCATGGAAAAATGTCACCTGTAAAACCCAAGAGAAATAAGGCACAGCATCAGTGCTTAATCTGTGCCAGGGTTTGCCAGGGCTGAGCCCCGGCACCTCCAGGCTTGGCAGTTATAGTCCCAGCACATCTGGGCTTGCTGCATCAGTTACAAAAGTAAAAATATTGCTTGAACCCCAGCACCTAATTGCTTGAGCTCCGGCACCTCTTTCATTACAAATTAAGCAGTGCACAGCACCCATGATCACTTAGTACAAGACAGGTTTGCTTGGCGGATCCTTCACTTGATGCACATCTAGAGAAGGTCGTTAAAGGAGACTGAGATGAATGGAATATGGAGATGATTCAAATAATCTGTCTAGATAATGTTATAGTATAGGACATCAGTTCTCTAGAAATACCAAATGATACATATCACCCACAAAAAAAATCATCCACCTGTTTTTTTTCCATTTTCAGTTTGTTAAAAGGAATAATGACCTTGGCACAGGGCATTTCTTAGAGATTAATGATCAACTGGGGTTAATGGTCCAAGCTGCCCCTGGGATGGACTGTAAACTCCTCCCAGCCAGTAATTAATTCCTAGAAAATGCCCTCTGCCTCAATTGTTATTGCTTATGTATGACACGGTTTGTCAAACCTGGAGGAAATTGGTTTCTGAACAGTGATTTGGGGATTCTTAGAACCTCTGAGGCAGTACTGACCTCTCCAGAGGAGACCAGTTCATGGCTAACATCAGCATGGTTACTGATACACTACTGTTTCATTGAGCTTCTCCTTTCTCTTCTACAGCACTGACATTTTATGGTTCAACAAGTGTTCAGACTAATTTCTCTGTCATTGAATGTTTTGTTTTTCTTCCTCCCTCCTGTGGTTCCTTTATTTTTGTATTTGGTGAGGTCTCTTTAAACTCAATGGACCAAATTCATCCTTGGTGTAACTCAGTTGTAGCCAATAGAATTAGACTTGGGATGAATTTGTCTCCTTATGTGAACAAACTATCTTTCATGCTAATCACAGTGGCTTCAATTCCAGTGTATTTTATTGTGTGTTTCTTTTGGCAAACCAGTATAACCAACTCATAGATAGAGATAGTATATCTAAACAGTTAATCAGACACCGGGATTACTGTGCATTATTTTTCCTGTGAAAGACCACTAGTCTATGACTTCCATTGCATTATTCCATGTGGAATATAGGGCTTCACCATTGCTTTCCATCTCTGGTGGTCTCTTGTTGCAGTCTTAGCTTCTTCCCATGTCATTTTTATAGCTTTCAGTTCTGCTTCTGCTGTGCGTTTCCAAGTTGGCCTTGGTCTACCTCATCACCTCTTACCCTGAGGATTCCAGTCCAATGTCTGTTTTGTTATGTTGTTCAGTTCTTTCTCTCATATGTGTCCTAGCCATTTCCATTTTTGTTCCATAATTTCCTGTTCTGTCAGTTTCTGTTTTGTCCTCTTACAGAGCATTTCATTTGTGATCTCCACCCCCCACCCCCACCCCCTTGCCCATCTGATGTTGAGGATTTGTCTAAGGCAGCTGTTTATAAAAATTTGGGTGTTTAGATAGTAAGGTCTTGATAAGTCTCCAAGTTTCAGCACCATATAATAAGACAGACTTTACAATTGTGTTAAATATTCAAAGTTTAGTTCAGAGGGCAAGGTTTCTGTTTCTCGACATCGGCTTTAGGGTTGCAAAGGCATGTCTGGCTTGCACTATTCTCACTTTAATGTCTTTGTCTGTTCCACCTGGTTTGCTTACAATGTTGCCAAGGTACGTGAAGTGTTGGACCTTTTCAGCGTCAATCCCAGAAATTGTTGTTGATGTTTCTGGTTGTGTTGATTCTCATGGTTTTCGTTTTGTCTCTGCTGATTTTCAACCCACTAACTGTGCATAGGTCTGGAGATCATTTGTTTTAGTTTGCATAGCTTTGTGGGTATGAACAACAGTTGATGTCATCTACAAAGCTGAAGTCTTTTAGTTTCTATGTGAAAATCCACTGTGTACTACTTGGTTGCTTTGTGATCTTTCTCATTATTCAGTTCGTTACCAGTAGGACTGTCATGGGTAACATAAGACATCCTAGTATTTAGTGTTGCTTCAAATTCCTTTAAAATGAAGACAGTGGGAGTGATCTTCAGATGTACAACCATGTAAAAATGGTCCAGAAATTCAGCACAAACAAGATACTTCTCTTGTGGCCACAAAATATGCTATCCATTCTATAGCTGGATGGACACACATACATTATGCTAGTTGTGGCTTTTGTGAACACACCCAGCTTTCCTATCAGGAGTGCAATGTTGCAATGAACAGGTGGATTCTGTAGATCTACCCACCTGTTTGAATTATTTGTTTTACTGCGGGTTTTATAAGCATCCAGAATTGCTTATAGCCGGTCGATACATACCAAGTAATTGCTTCCTGGTGCAGCCCTAACCTGTGATACCATTTGTTTTCCCTGAATAAAGCAGCATGTGTATTTCTTTCCCACAAATTCCACTTTTGCTCAGAGCACATTCTCTTAATATATGTGTCATGGATGCTCCACAGATGTATTATAGCTTCTGGATGGTGATTTGAGAAGTAAATTGCAGTATTCTCTTCTTTGCACTTGTACCTGCCGTGGGAACCATAGTGTGTGTGTGTATGTGTGTAATTTCCTATAGGGGCTGTAAGAAAAAAACAAACTTCCCTGTCTGTTACCACTTTATATAAAATAACGAAGTTGATACTATTTTGAAATAACTTCTTCTTTCCCCGAGTACATTTTGATCCCAGGGCTTCTGCCTAAAGAGTTAATTTTGAAGAACATACATCTAGAGCCAAAATTCTCTTCAACCATTTAAAAACAACAACATTGGATTGAGTTGCCATTTTATTGTTTAATAACCTGGTTGGCGCATTTTTTCCCCTTTGATATTTCTTCTTTTGGGGACTGTGAAAGCTTATAAAAAAATTTCAAGAACTATCCAGAATAAAGCAGACATCTCTTACTGGTTCTTCAGAGATGCTGTTTGTGTTCTTAGTACCGCAGTCTCCTCTGGCCCAGGGAGAGAGCAAACTTATGACTTTGGGGTTGTGGCAATTATTTTAAATACTTTTGACTATCATTACTACATGAACAGAACTTTATGCACCATCAATATTTAAAATGTAAATAAAATAGTTCTTTAAAAATGAAGATCACTTAAAACATAGTGCTGCTTGAATGTCGAGCAGCCATTATGTTTAATAGCATTTTTTAAACTATTAAAGTTGAGTGGTTAGTTTTTATTTTGCATTTAGTCACTCATGGGAGACATTTATTTTGTCTTATACTACACAAATAGTGATGCTGTTAGTAGAGAATGTTCTCATTTTGAATAATGGCCTCATTTATGTAATATCTCTTAGCATAATATATTCATAACTTAGAGAGGAATGAAAATTCACAAACTGTTAAAGAGGTGGGGAGAAAAGTGGATGAAATGTGTGCCTATAAAGCTAGAAAATCTTGGGGTGGGGAGGAGAAACAGGGGTGAATATTCTATTCTAATAGTAATTTTGCTTGTAGTTAACAACCCTTTATGGGCAATAATGACATGGACAGGAAATAATAATGAAAATCATAATTTGTGTTGTGGCGTTTATGTGATTTTTTTTGTAGTAGTCTTGGACAGTGAATCCCAGGACAACCCAGAATGGCTGACTGCACGAAAACACAGAAAGAAATTATGGAATTAGATGCAACAGCTTTTATAGTCCTGACTTAGCTTTATGTAGGTGTTTGAGAACCATTTTTGCTAATTTTTTTAATTTACTATTTATGGATATTCCAGCATGTTCCCATGATTCTTTTTTTTTTTGCTGTGGTAGCACCAAAAAGAAAGGCTCATTTATTTGCTACAAACCTTGCAGGAAAATGAATAAAAGACTGGTTCATCATTTGTTCCTCACAACATACTTTTTTTCTATTACCTTTGGGTACCTTGCCAGATGCCTGGTTTTATATTTCCTGATCCTGAGTGCTTTGAAATTTGGACCAGAGAAATGGACAAAATTGTAGGAATAGGTGCACGAGTCCTTTAGGACACACTTGATTAAGATAGAGAGGCAGATGCCGGAATTAGAAGCGGATGCAAGTTGGGAGTGGATCAATGATAAGTAGGATGATGGATCTCTGGCTCTTGAGGCCATTGTATAAAATGCACACGTGGAATATTACATAAATTCATACACTAGTGGCCATTTATAGCCTTCTTCCTATGTATAGGTAGAGCTACCATTGATGTTATGTATGGCCCTGAATGTTTAGATAAACACTTATTTTTAATGGTTGCTACAGTGTAAAGTTTAGCAAGAAATTCTATAGGTTTCAATGTGATACTGGAACAAGTATATGTTTGACTTAAATTGTGTTGGGGGGGGCATTTAAATTTGAAGAATAGTCATCTGCTAAAGTCTCTTTGAAAGGCACGAAGACAAATGAAATGACCTGCAAACAGAAAACCATCCTCTATTTGTTGCTCTGGTGTTAACTTTTTTAAAATACTTAATTTTAAAGGAAAGATCCTTGCAGATTCATTTTTTTTTCTAAAGCAAACAATGTATAGATTGCCAACCCCCGTAACAATTTACCATTTGTGCTCTGTAACATTGTCTTCGTAAAGCAATTTTAAAAGTTTTTAAGCTATCCTTTGGAGTGGAGGATTGTTAATAAATGGAAAAGATCTCATTACTTTAGCTAAAGAAAAATGCACAGAGGTGGGTTTTTCGGCGAACATAAGCTATCTTCACCAACATGTCTATAATTCTGTTAAGATAGCTATTTAAAAGATGCCCAAAGGTGTTACTAAAATGATAGATGTTATTTTTATATTTAAAAATAACAAGTATAGCATCTTCTGAAATACATGAAGACCGTTTACGTGAAAAATGAATGCATCAAATAGTTGGAAGAACAGCTTTTGCACTCTGTAATTTTTGCACTTTTAAAGATTGTTTCATTTGGTACACGAAGAATTCGAACTCGGAATGATTGACGTAGCTATGTGATTTTTATGTGGAATCCACGGTCTTTTGAGAATGAAACATAATTGCTCTCTGCTTTTAGAACAGTTTCCTTTCAATGATATTAGATTTTCTTGCTTTGACTGGTTAAAATAAATTAAACAAATGACTTATTCTTTCCCTCAGTTTGCCAATGTAAGCCACATTTCTGCATTCAGTTATACCTATGTTATCTA
This sequence comes from Chelonia mydas, assembly GCF_015237465.2. Classification (NCBI taxonomy): domain Eukaryota; kingdom Metazoa; phylum Chordata; order Testudines; family Cheloniidae; genus Chelonia; species Chelonia mydas. Next base: position 110,936,574 of record NC_057852.1, read on the forward strand.
TTTAATCTATATCGAATCCATATTTTATGTGGCGATCACTGTAGTATCTGAGAAGTTAATTGATGCAATTAGATTACACAGAGATAGCCCAGGTAGAATTTTAATATAAACAGCAATTTTTAAAGGGACTAATCTGGCATTTCTTGCTCAGACAGAATTCCCACATAATTTTAAGCAATTTGAACCCTGTGCTGTACAAACACATACAAAGACTTTGTTTAGTTCATTTTCCCAAATAAAGATGTGTATGTTTTGTTGAAAGACAGTGAGGCTAGATAGGATTTTACTGGACTCCCTGATACTAGATTAGATCTCTTGTCTGAGGAACTTCTGAGCTAGTGCATTCACCCTTGTGGTAAATTTGTTATTTGTGTCGCAGTAGTGCGTAGCGGCCAAGGCTTCATTGTGCTAGAGATCGTCCCTACCCCAAATAGCTTCCAATCTAAATTTCCTTCTGAAATCACGCTTGCAGCTGAAATGTACATCATTTGCCATCAACGGTTTTTGTAATTGATTAGAGAGAGTGATAGATTTTTAGGGACAGAAGGGACTATTAGATCATCTAGCCTGACTTCCTGTACAACACAGTCTGTAGAATTTCACCCAGTTACCCCGGTACTGAGCCCAATAATTTGTGTTTGACTAAAGCATATTTTCCAAAAAGGCATCCAGTCTTGAGCTGAAGACATCAACTTTCTTGGTAGCTTGTTCCAGTGGCTAATCACCTTCCCTGTTTAAAAAACAAACAAAAAAAGTTCCTTATTTATTATTTTAATTTATCTGGCTTTAACTTCTAGGCATTGCTTCTTGTTGAGCCCTTCTCTGCTAGATTAAAGATTAGGTATTTTCTCCCTGTGAAGTTACTTATATACCACAATCAAGTCATCTTGCAATCTCATTCTTGAGAAACTAAACGGATTGAGTTTATGCATTTCGCACAGTAATACATTTTCTGCAGCCTTCAAATCATTTTTGTGGCTCTTTTCTGCACCTTCTCCAATTTTTAAACATCCTGTCAAAAATGTGAACACCAGAACCATACACAGTATTTCAGTATCTGTCTTACCAATGCCATTTACAGAGGTACCATAGAATCTCAGAGTTATGAACACCTCGGGAATGGAGGTTGTTTGTAACTCTGAAATGCTTGTAACTCTGAACAAAACATTATGGTTGTTCTTTCAAAAGTTAACAGCTAAACATTGACTTAATACAGCTTTGAAACTTTACTATGCAGAAGAAAAATGCTGCTTTACATTTTTTTCCCCATAGTTTGTTTAACACAGTACTGTACTGGTTTGGGGTTTTTTTTCCCTCTTTCTGCTGCTGCCTGATTATGTACTTCTGGTTCCAAATGAGGTGTGCGGTTGACTGGTCAGTTCGTAACTCTGGTGTTAGTAATTCTGAGGTTCTATTGTAAAATAATCTCTCTATGCTTACTCACTACTTGTAAAGTGAAAGTAAAAGTCCTAGGATGAGGTCAGACCTAGGCATGCTTTGTCTGTTTGTTTTGTTGAAGATTAAAAAGGAAGACATGGTCTCTATCCTGAGGATGGTTGCAGTCTAAGAGTCCAGTTCAGCAAAGCCTTATTCGTATGAATAATCTCAAACTGATTTCAGTGTGTAAGCTTGGGCTATGGGGGCCCGATCCTGCAAACACTTTGTGGTAAGCAATTGAAGGGTCTGTCATTGAGGGAAGAGACTCCCATTTATTATGTGTATGTACAGTGTCTGGTACAATGGGGCCCAGCGTAGTTGTGTCCTTTAGGTGCTACTGCAATATAAATGTTAAATTTGTTATAATAATTCATATCAATCAGAGAAGGATTAGACACTAAAAAACCTGATTAAGAGCTGACTGAAAGCAGTGGGAGTCTTTTTCATTCATTTCAATGGGCTTTGGATCACGCTCTGAATTAGAGGCTTCTTTCTTGATTAAAAAGCATTTGAAGGCCACTGTATAGCATTCCTAATCCTCCCCACCCCCCATGCTGGGGTTTTATAAATAAATAATGGCAAAAAATTATTAAATAATGTTTCTTATGAACTGTGCAATTTGGAAACACGTATTCTTCTTCAGATGTAAATCAGTGACAGAGATGTAGTTAGTGAAAACATATCTTTAACTTTACAAAAGGTTGCAAAATAACACCTTGTTTTTAAAGTCAGTGAGACTGGCAGTGATGGGGCGAAAAAGTTGATGTGCTGATCAACTGGAGTGCTGCAGAGACTATAAACTAAAAGTCAGAAGGAGGAAAGAACAACAAAAAGAAATCATAACAGCAGAAAATCTATTGGAAACAATCCATTACCTACTCCTATGTTTTTCTCTGCAAATTAGACTGTGCCTCACTGTCTGTCTCTTTTGACCAGGTCTAATAAATCTTAAACATTTGGTTTATATTTTTTCCTAAGAAACTTTGAAGGAATTATGGAGAAAATCAAGACATGTCTTTAAAAATTCTGATCAGGTTTCCTCTGGAGTCTTGCTGCTGGAAGAATGTCTTATGGGTAAATTTCCACTCTCTCAGCGGGGCAGTGTTTTGCATGAACTAACTCCCAGGAGAAAATGTTGTGTGCTTATTCTATACTATAAAGCTTAGACAGAATCTCCATATTAAACTGACCAGAATGGGGGAGGTGACCTGAAAGAGAGGGCTGTGCGGAAGGAGCGTGGGGGGAGAGAATGGTTTAGATTTCAGGAGCCAGGCATTGCTATTCACAAAATTAAAAATCTGTGAAATATTTCTATCAATATTCAGCAATGGTTTATTACTTAAAGCTGTTACAATATGTGAATACTACCTTAGCATAAATATGCTCGTTAATAAAATGAGATAAAGCTCCTCAAACAAGAAATCCTTTTATCAAGAAATTGTAAAAGCCTTTAAAATTAAGAGAAATACTCCCCTCCACACCCTTATACTGCTTGGACCAGGAAATGTAGGGACAGATTTTAACCTCTGATAAATCAGTGTAAACCTGGTATAAATTTACTGACTTCACTTGAGTTACTTGGGATTAACACTGTCTTAACTGAGATCAGAATCTGGCCCTTAGTCTGCTTTTGTAATTAATTTTAACTCTCAATGTCTGAGAACTAGATTTTTTTTCAAAAAATCATATTTTTTGTAATGAAATGTATTTGTTACCTGGCATTATATATAAAACTGTGACTCTTAAAACTATATGTTTTTTTTTAATATTCACTAAAAAGTGGCTTAACTTCTTATTCTTTTTTGATATATACTACAGTACTAATATTGCTCATTGTTAGAAGGCTATTTCTTGATACGGTTCTGTGATTCAATACTTTTAATTATCTTTTTATTACAACATGTACCAGGTCCTAACATACAGAGGATTTACTGATAAGGCCATATACCACTTGTATTGCATCCTTTTATAGTCATTTTTATAATGGTATCTAACTAATAAAATGTTATCTTATTCATTCAATTTGTGTATAATAAATCAACACCCTGTTCTTTTCTTGCCATGCAGATATCAGTATAAGTATGTGTGACTGTGTGCATGTACTAAACCTGATGACTGTGCTTGCATACAAATGGAAATTAGCTTAAGAGCATTTCATTAATGAAACTATAGCTGTTTGCTTGAGACCTGAGTAAAATTAATATTCTAAATAAAATAACATGGGCTTTGTTTTGCCTCATGCAAGTGTTTTATGATGCTTGGAAAAGATACAGCTTGTTTTTCTTCTATTCCAGTCAGCAATCTCATATCACTAATGAAATAAATAAACATAAACAGTGCGTTATTCTCTCTCCAATAGGTTTTTTTAACTATATGATATACATATTGGTAGATTAAAGAAGGCTCAGTATCCCATTCTTTGCATTTGGCCCCAAGAAAACAGCAATTTCATTGGAAGCTAGGCTACTAATATCACACGGATATGATAACATGACACACAAATGTCACTACATTGATATGGGTTCCTTATAGGCTTTCTTAGTCCATGAAGATGGTTTAAGCTTAAAAATATCTTTACACATATTTGGAGAAAGTGTAAAAATAGGATTTGGCTTTTGTTGCCTATAGTAAAAATGTCTCCATCATTTCATTTGTGATAAATATGGCAGGAAGAATAATTGTGACTTTCCTAATTCCTTCCTAAACCCAATGGCCACAGAGTTTCAAGACAAAATTTTTAAAAATTATATTAGTACAATGTTGAGAAAATTCAGATGTGATGGTTACTTTTTATAATTTTTTTTTTTACAGTGTGCACAACTTAATAAAGCATTGACCTTGAACCAGCTCACTAAGCCAAAAACATAAACACTAAAAACAGAAAAACTATGTCTTGGGCCACTGGTCTTTTGATAATTTCCATTTCTAGTGCTGTGTGTGGCTGCAAAATATTATAGGACTTTCTTTGTTCCACATTTACAGCTTCCCCGTCTTCTGGACATGGGGCTGCCTCAGAGATCTTTTTGGTCTGTAGGTAAAATGTTTTGTTTTCTTGACTGTTATGCTGGTGGTAGAAAAACAACTCTCATAGGTCCTTTCTAGATGAGAAATGTAGATCATATTTAAAAATGTGTAACACATTTTTAAACATGTTTCACATCCTAGTATAGACAGGATTTAACATAATTTTTTTAAAATGACAGCTGATTATGGACAACCATAGGCTTTTCCCAGGGATTCTGGTCCTAATCTGGCTCTTGATCCAACTGTTTTATAGTTGGCAAAATTATCTTCTTTTCCTGCATTACCAGCATCAACTCATGGGTAACTAAAAATGGGATCTAAAGGAGGGATATAATGGGCTAATTTTAGTTCTTGTGTAGTCAGGCATGATTATCTTAGATATAAGTGTTAAATGGGATTTAGGAGTTATTACACAAATTGAGTAGTCTCTTGACTCGAGAAGTAAATTGTGTCTCTGTGTGAAAGGAGTATATAGATCCCTCTTCCTGGTTGAAACCAGAAGGGGTAAAAATCCTATCTCAAAGCAAAATATTAACAAGGTCTTCACTAACTCCAGCAGTTGCATTTCAGTTTGCCTATAGGAGAGTGGATCTGGGTGTGACAGGTTCGGTCACAGAGACCCCCTTAGCATTGTCATCTGACGTGCTGAGATTACCTCTGAGCCTGTTTTCCCTGCCAGCTTGTGACTCCAGACCCCTGCCTTGTTGAGCCAGACATGCTAGCCTGCTGCAACACAGACCCAGGTCTGGTCCACACCCCCAAAGCTGCAGACTTAACTGAAAAGAGCTAAACAGGTCACCTGCCTCCAGCACCCAGACACCCAGCTCCCAATGGGATCCAAACCCAAATAAATCTGTTTTACTCTGTATAAAGCTTATACAAGGTAAACACATAAATTGTCTGCCCTCTATAACACTGATAGAGAGATATGCACAGCTGTTTGCTCCCCTGGGTATTAATCACTTACTCTGGGTTAATTAATAAACAAAAGTGATTTTATTAAGTATAAAAAGCAGGATTTAAGTGGTTTCAAGTAATAACAGACAAAACAAAGTAAGTAACCAAGCAAAATAAAGTGAAAGAATGCAAGTCTAAGCTTAATACATTAAGAAACTGTTTTCCTCAGAGATGTTCCAATAAGCTGCTTTCACAGACTAGACGCCTTCCTAGACTGGGCCCTGTCCTCTGGTAAGTTCTTTGTTAGTTCCAGCAGACATCTTAGGTGGAAAGCCGGGGTATTCTCGTGACTGGCAGCCCCCTTTGTTCTGTTCTACCCCCTTTTATAGCTTTGGCACAAGGTGGGAACCTTTTGTCTCTCTGGATCCCCACCCCTCCTTCTAAAAGGAAAAGCATCAGGTTTAAGATGGATTCCAGTATCAGGTGACATGTTCACATGTACTGTGAGACCCCAGCCTCCATTCTTCCTGGCCTGGCCCACACATACACAGGGAGGTTTGCAAGTAAACAGAGCCATTTACAACCAATTGTTCTAGTCAATGGGAGCCATCAAGATTCTAAACTACCATTAATACCCCACACGTTGCATAATTACAATAGGACCTCAGAGTTATATTTCATATTTCTAGCTTCAGATACAAGAATGATACATACAAATAGGATGAATACACTCAGTAGATTAAAAGATTTGTAATGATACCTTACAAGAGACCTTTTGCATAAAGCATATTCCAGTTACATCATATTCACCTTCATATGCTTTATAAAAATATGCTTATAGAGTGCAACGTCCCACTGGGGTCAGCTTGTGATCTTTCCCCCTCACCCCTCCCCCATCAAGAAGAAGGAATAAGAAGGGAATGGGTTCAGAAATAATTTGCCCTAGGATTTGAATACAAAGGGGAGTAGGCTCTTCCTGAGAGAGGAGCATTTTAAAAGACTGTAGTGGCAAGGAACCTTTCTCTTTTGTTTTTAACACTGGTTATGAAAAGCCACTTACTATGTGTTTGACTTCTGTCACAAGAGACATGTTTTTGCTTGAGACAGCTCGTCAACTGAACATGGCTAGTCTGCTTCTGTTGCAGACTATTGGCTGGCTATACCTTAGTCTGATGTGCTGTATTCAAACATAAAAGAAGAACTACTGGAGGTCACCCTGCATATGATGACAAGCTTGGAATCCTGAAAATGCCGATTCTACCCCTATTATTCTTTTTATGTGTGTGTGTGTACTGGAAACTTAAGCCCCAATTCAGCAAAGCATTTAAGCATATGCTTAACATCAGTGTTACTGCTCATGTGCTTAAAGTTTAAGCATGTGTTTCTATTTTCTGGATCAAATTCATTTTTAAAACTAATTTTAATGTATAAACTCATTGATTCATTTCAAAATGCTCAGTAATGTGATTTGGGGGAGGATGCAGTTTATTTGTCACACCAAGCAAAGAGGCTGAATCCTTGCTTTTAAGTGCAAAACTCAACTCGATCTTATCTATGGAGCCATAAGTAATGCCTCTGTAGTATCCTGGATGGAACAATCCTGCTCTGTCAGGAAGAACAGGTAACTTGACCTATTTGGACTCTTCCATTTCTAATTTCTGTACTATTATAAATGTAAGCTAACATGGCTAATGAAACTGCGCTCCTTCTCATATATGTGAGGCGATGGGAAGAGCTGGAGTCACGCCATGACACTGGATTCTTTGTCTCTGGATTCAACATGATAATGGTGTTGCAAAATCTACCACTTCAGGGGAAATGCAGTGGCAGAGAAGTCTGAGCCCATAGCTGTCTCTAGTTCAACCAGCTTTAAATGGTTTGAAGTTGGTATGTGGGGCTCCGCAGGCTGCTGCCAGGACTTGTATTGAAAATGGTATGTTGTGATGCAGCCTGTCTGCTTCTAGTGGAACAGTTAATTAATGCACTAGCTGAGACACATAGGCGTGGTCTACACTACATGGTTACAGAGTAACAGCCGTGTTAGTCTGTATTCACAAAAAGAAAAGGAGTACTTGTGGCACCTTAGAGACTAACCAATTTATTTGAGCATAAGCTTCCGTGAGCTACAGCTCACTCCATGCATCCGATGAAGTGAGCTGTAGCTCACGAAAGCTTATGCTCAAATAAATTGGTTAGTCTCTAAGGTGCCACAAGTACTACATGGTTAGGTTAACGTAAGCTGCCTTGCATCGATCTAGCTGTGGAAGTGTCTTCACTTAAATTTGGCTCCCACCGACGTAAGTGCCTCTCTACACTGATTTAGTAGAGTCATAGTAGATGTGATTAGGTTCATGCTGTGTCCATGTAGACACTGTGTTATTTACATTGACTGTTACTGGCTTTCAGGAGCCATCCCACAGTGCCCCACACTGACAATACAATGGATACAAGTACTCCTGGTGAGAACGCGCAGTGCTGACATAAGGAGCCAACTGTGTACACACACAAGCAGTTTAATAACTGTTGTGGCTGTATAATGACGTAAGTTAAGTCGACATAATTTTGTAGTGAAGACATGGCTTTAGAAGAGTAAGGAATGTGATCGTACGCGACTTGTGCCCTGATAGAGCCATAGTGTGAAACAGGATGGCGAGTGATGATGATTCTTTGCTGAAAGTGTAATTGTGTGTGGTATGATAATGGCAGTATTGAGTTCCCAACAGGGTGAGGTGCCAAGAGATTAGGAGCACTGTAGCTCACGAAAACTTGTTCTCAAATAAATTTGTTAGTCTGTAAGGTGCCACAAGTCCTCCTTTTCTACTCTGAAACAGTGTAGAGTGTGTGTGTGAGAGAGAGAGTGAGATTTGCTTCATTTTTTTTCAGTCACAGGCCACACACCTGGCAAAACCCCCTGGGGTTGGTTGGTTGGTTTGTTTTTGTATGGCAGTGCCACTAAATCTGCCTTGAGTACTGCTGCTGTTATTGTATTATAGATATTTTTTGGTTATGGCCTTTCTTTCTTTATTCACATTTGTGGCACTAAAATTACTCATTGCAGGGGCTGCTAACTCAAAGGAGAGAGATCTCTACTCCTATTTTTTTAAAATAATCATACAAAATACAAGGTTACTTACTATCTAGCAACTTTTGATTGTTTTTAGAAAATTTTTTTAGTAATTTATTTATTTCCCAGTGGTTGTGTGGACGTCTTTCCATGCTAATGTCACCCTGGCTTTCTTTCTTTCTTTCTTTCTTTTTTTTTTTTTTAACAGTTGCACAACTGATTGCATAGTTTAGGTAAGGACCAGTGAGCCAGCCTGCTCAATGTCATGTTTTGTATTCAGCGACTAAACTGTGTCCTCTACTAGAATGTTATTTTTTTCCTGTGCTGAAATTCACAAAAGGTACATCAGGTTTTTGGAGGGGTGGTCATGAAATCAGAAAAAAAAAAAAGTTGGGGGTGAAAAATCTTTGTTTTTCTGTTGTCACATTATCATGCAGGTCTACAGATTATTAAATTGTACAAGGAAAAGTGTTCATGTACAATCAAAATATTTTAAACATAAATTGGGTCACAGAGAAGTGATTTAGAGCAGTGCTTCTCAAGCTATCTGATGTGGGGGACCGGCAATTTTTTTTTCCAATTTGCGCGCAGACCAGCAGCCGATGGCCCGCGGACCCGCACCGGTCCGCAGACCACCAATTTGAGTAGCACTGATTTAGAGAGTGTTTGGGCTTGATCCTACAGGGTGCTAAGCACTCTGTCCCTGATCTAGCAAAGCATTTTAACAACTGCTTAACTTTAATCACATGAGTCATCCCACTGAAGTTAACATTAAGTACATGCTTACAAGTGCTTTGCAAGATTGAGGCTAGAGTGCTCAACACCTTACAGGATCAAATCCTTTAGGTACCATCTGGCAGAAAAAACAGAATTTTCCTAAGGAGGGGGCCCAGGCTATCTGCCAAGTAGCAGAGGTCACTACAAAAGCCTGCATTTGCACACCTATTACACAGACCGTTAAAATCCACCTTCACATCACACAGACCCGTGGGACAAGCTAATCAACATACAGCCAAGTGCCACACAGCTCTGCGCATGCACTACATTCCCGATTTCCTTGTTGGTGGGATCTTGCCTTCAGAAAGGTATGCACATCATCTGTATAGGGTTCCTGTGCTTTGCATTGCTGCGTGCCACATGTATATTGTCACCAGGCGACATCTCTCCTTCCAGCTCAGATGTGGAAGAGATGAAGGAGGCAGTGTGAGGAGATGGCGACGCAGAGTTCTGGTAAGCGTGGAGCCAGATCTGTGAGCCCCGGGGACTGGAGTGTCAGGAGGAGCCATTGCCCCCACTCCAGGCTGTGTTGGTTGCTGATAGCTTCAGTCACCACTTCTTCTTCCCCATCTCCAAGGACTGGGGCAAGTTGAGAGGCTATATGGGCCTCTCCCCTCCTGCCCTCCTCCCATCAGAGAGACCTACGCTGTATGGCCAAGAGGGAAGTGTCTAGCCCTTCCCCTCCTCATTGCACCTCTACCATCTGGATCCCTTAAACATGGAATGAAACCTCTGACATTTTCTCGACTGGATACTGGGACTCTGGAGTCATAGGTTCTAGTCCTAGCTCATTCACAGGCCTGATGACAGACCCTTTCCCCATGTGTGCTTCAGTTTCCTCATGTGTAAAAATGGGGTAATGATACTGACCTCCTTTGTAAAGTGCGTTGAGACCTACTGATGAAAAGCACTATATAAGAGCTAGGTTTTATTAGTAGTGGTGGTAATAAAATATCTTTGTCAGCTAGAACTCTGGTTAGGGAACAGTTCTCAACCAGCAACCGTCAACTGCAGGCTCTGATTCTGCAAACAGTTACACAAACTTTAGTAACCATGAAAAGTCCCGTGGGTGAGACTGATTTTCAATGGGCCTGCTTACATTCGTAAAGTTAAGCACCTGTGTAACTGTTAGCATATGTGCCCCAATCCTGCAAACATATAAAGCCCTGACATAATTTGGGGGAGAGGATTATGTCTATTACTGCATCATCTCCATGTCCCTACCACAGCAGGTTTTACTACCTGGCATGCTCTAAATGTCTTTCCCCAGGGTGGCACCCTTGGGGTAAATGGCAGCATGTTTTCAGGAGAGATGTGGAATTAGTTCTTTCCTGTGGTCTGCCAGAGTCTGAATTTGGTCACCACGAGGAGGGCCTGCGCAGGATCACCGTCATCATCCTGTCAGGTCCCCAAAAGATGTGGCCTCTTTGCAGATCGAGTGCCACCTGGATTGATCTCTGGCTAGGTCTGTGAGAGAGCAAAGGGACTGAGAGAGAGTGAGGTAGCTTCTTGCAGGAGACTTGAAGCCTGGAGCAGGCTTGCTAAATGAGTCAACCAGAAACACCTTCTGCGGGATGGGAACCTCAGGTAGCTGGTTCCTTAGAAGAGAGCTGAAGTAGTTCTTGAAGCAGAGGGAGGTGACGCTAGGAAGTCTGTAAGGGAATCAGCTCTGAGCAGGGCAGCTACACGCTGAAACCAGAACAGGGCACCTCCGAAGAACTGACAAAAGGACCCTGTGAAGGAACCCTCTCACTCACCCAGGCTCTGCAGTAAGAGCCATGCTCTGCGACAGACTGAGTTTTGCTTTTTGAGTTAGTTTGTCCGAATAAACCCAGACCCAAAAAGGGTGGTGATTGGATGAACAAATGTGTGGGGTCTGTTTAAAAAGGGCCTGGAAGAGGGAGAATAAAGAGAAGGGCAGTGCAGAGGCCACGAGGGTGCATGGGGGGTGCCAACTCATTCACAAGGTGCTTGTCATGGTCTGGCTGTATATTCAATTTATAGCTATCACTGGCATTTTATTGTGCCACAGAAGCTTTTGGTGTCCCGGTGATCACTGGCCATGTTTTAGCATTCCTTGGTACACATGATTTGGAATCTGTTTGTCTTCCATTCTAATAATATATCCATACCAAGAAAACCACTGAAACCAAACTAGTTCGGATGGAGGCAGTTGCTAGGTTCAGTTTTGAATATCCTTATTTCTGATCTTGTTCTGCCACTTGATATGGAGCAGCTAATGAAGACGACAAGAATCGAAAACATCAGTTCAGTTTTTTTCAGCCTTCCTCAGTGGCCATGTTTCACTTTCATACAATAGAGTTGATGTAACCATGGTTCTGTAGATCCACCATTTTTCATAGCAAGTCTGATGCCATAGTGTCCACACACAGGCCGCTAAAAGGCCTGAAACATGGCAGCAGCTGCTATATGAATGTCCACATCTTTTGAACACCCTCCAGAACTGTCTATGATGCTACCCAAATATTTGACAGTTGTCACCTGATTGATGTCCCATCCAGACAGGTTAATAATGAGCTGATTGTAATCTGGATTTGGAGGCTGCTTGATGGTAATGGCCAGGGATTTAGTTTCATGCTGATTAATTACCAGACCAATGTGTTCTGCTTGTTGCCCAAGCAGACTGGCCGTCAGCACTGGGCAAGATGCTTTTGCTCAATTTAATCTATAATCTGGGAGAGATATATTGTGCCAGTGTTGGTGGGGATGGGATAGGCTTATTGGTCATGTATTTTGGGTGGGAATTACAGCAAATATTTGGATATAAAGTTTTGTGGCCATAATATACTTTATTTTAATTTTGCACTTGCATTAAAATTCTTTGAATACAACCTGTGTATTTCATTTAAAAATCAATGTGTATAAGCAAATAGCTGGTTTTTCTAAGAGTTCTGTAATAACAAGGGGTTTTGCATCTTTGAAACTCAGTGATTCTTCTGATTTTTTTGAAGATGACACTACTGAGTTAAGCAATGAATGGCTGTATAGTTTTGATTCTGTATATGGTGGTTTGTATTTGAATTGTATTATTAATCTTTGAAAGTAAATAAGGTTATTAATACAATACAACATGTCTAATTTTTCCCACTTTAAGAAGATGACTACATAGTTTCCCAATGGAAATTAAGCCATCAAAAACAAAACACAGCGCCCCCAACACAAAAGCAAAAATCCCTTACGTGGCACTGAAGACTAGACTATGTTGTTACTTTATCCTTAACTTATTCTTTTCTGCCAGAGTAGTATTACAGTGTGTATGGTACAACAATGTTGTGGACTGATCTAATTACTATGCTCTGGAAATGAACTTTTAAAATTAAAGCCTGTACAACACCTGGGGCCCTAGTGAGACAAGTGAAAAACAGGGTATTAATCTGATGTAAATCATGAGTTTATTCACTGAAGGTAATACTTAGACTGGAGTAAAATTGGCATGAGATTATTACAGTAGTTACTATCTTTCCGGGGTCCAGCTGTGTGCTAACTATCTAACAAAATCAAGTAAAAACATAGACCTTGACCCAAAGTCTAAATTCTACATGACAAAGCAAGTGACAAGAAGTTGGGACTAAGGACAAGGGTGACAATAAGATCACAAGGTTACTCAACAAGGCATGAATGCATAGTGATGGTCTCATCCTTTTTTGGAATCAGGAATTGAATCAGTGCCCATATTTCCTATTTATTTTTTAACTTCCTTAATTTTGGGGGGTTCATCAGAACACGGTTTTATATTTACATTCTAAAAATTGTTATAATTATTATGGTATATGAATTCAGTAACAGTGGCCAGAAGGTTCGCAAATAATAATGAGGGAGTTACTGACGCCTAGATTCCTTGTGGAAGTTGTAGGAGTCTGCATCCTGCCATCAGAAAATAGATGTCAGGGAAGTGGGAATGCTGTCAAAGGAGGATGTGACTGGACCGACAGTGCTAAATTTTTGTTGCTGTTTTATTTGTGGGATTTCTAGGCTTGTAGCAAGAGACTAAGGACTGCAAGAACTCCCACTTCAACAGTCTTAGTAAAAAGATACTGGTGGAACCTAGTGCCGTCTCTCCAAATTGAAGAATATTACTCATCTTTGTTTCTAGCAAACCTAAGCAAACCATAAACGCATTTGTCCATATATTGTAACTTAAGCCATTGCCATCCAGGTGTCCTTGAGGTGCAGGGCACAGGGGAAAGATAGTCACCATTGGGAAAGAGAAACACTTTTACTGAAAAACAGGAAAAGGTTGTTACATGTATCAGAATTCTTAATGCTGCCTCTTTAAACTGATGGTATTTTGTGTTTCCTGCCATCTGATTTATTAGTAGTTAATCCATCACATCTGTTCTCTGTCCAAATGGCAGCATATAAATATTATAAGGCAAGTGAGATGAAACAGCCCTGGGATTTCTTTCATAGTGGATCTATGTAAGTGTGGAAGTAAAAGGGTCGGTTGATTCATAGTACCATGCCAGAAAGGGTCTAACCAAGAACAGGCAGCATCATGCAATTTTTCTTATGTGATCAGGTGCTTTATATCTATTTTCCACCCCCTCACACCCCTACACCTTCATTCCTAGAATTTACCATACCAAAAGTGGCGGGGAAAAGGAACAATATTGATATTTATGTAAAACGGTCTTTTCCAAATATGTATTACATTTATACTTGTCAATGGCACTGTCACTAACAACAGCAAATGAAAATTCTTGGGAGACTTGTTCAGAGGGTTAATAATGGGAGATAGTGTCTTTAGGCTGCTGCTTTGAGGCTGGCCAGCCCAGCTCACTAGCGAGCTACAGACATTGTCAGCAACCCATCTTCAATCAATTGCCGCTCTCAGTCCAGTTCACAATGGATGCATCCACATTATATTATCTAACTGGTACCCTTTTTCAGATTTGGTAGACAGGCCTCGGCACAGACATGCTTACAGGTGGTCCCTGCAAGCGAGGGTTGAGACATTTCAGTGAGGTACTTCGGGGTAATTTGCATTGCTGCTTTTCTGTGTCATCAGAAAGAGAAGTTAAATGTCTCATGCTGTCAACTTTTGGACCATTAAACACATTGAAAGAATAAACAGGTCTGAGTCACACAAACTTTTGCTTTAATAGCCTCCTTGTGAGTTTTGAGAAGTACACATAAGCAGAATGTTGCCACCAGGTGGAAAAATGTTCATAAGTGATTGAATGTGTCATGCTGTCTGGAGTTGCTCACAGTCCTGAGTGCCAACCTCAGGGCAGACTGCCAAAAAGCAGGGCAGAGATCCCAAACTGGTTGTATGTTCTACAATTAGATTTCGCCAACCCAGCAACAAGTGTGAACTCCTAAAGCACTATAACAGTCTAACTATGGAGTCACGGACAGTCCCCTTGGACATTCCAGTCTATACTGCCACCCAGGCAAGCTGGATTTAGTGATTGATGGTTGCTATACACCAAAGAGGACAAAATATTCAGGTTTTTCCCAGTCCCAAGAGACCAGTCACTTACCCAGGTCAATTTGTACCTTAGTTCTCATACCAAAGACAACACTTTTGTAGCCAATCCTATAGGAAACTATCTAAGATTTATTAACTAAGAAAAGAAATGAGAGTTATTACAAGGTTAAAGCAAGCAAGCATATATACACAAATGACAGGTTTCAGAGTAGCAGCCGTGTTAGTCTGTATCCGCAAAAAGAAAAGGAGTACTTGTGGCACCTTAGAGACTAACAAATTTATTTGAGCATAAGCATCTGATGAAGTGAGCTGTAGCTCACGAAAGCTTATGCTCAAATAAATTTGTTAGTCTCTAAGGTGCCACAAGTACTCCTTTTCTTTATACACAAATGAGTTAGTCTATGGTTCCAAAAGGTGACAGAGTTGTAGTAATTTGTCAGTTCTGAATGTCTTTTAGGGCTAACCAAGGCTGATCCTGGGGATCTCTGGTTCTGTTTCATAGCTCCGGCCCTGTGAGAGTCCAAACAAGGAAAGATTGCCAGCTATCTTTATTTCCTTCTTCCACAATGAATCCTTTTGCATATAGCCTCTTCATGGGTGTAAGGGGCAATTAACAAAGCCTTTGTATTGTAATGTCCCACAATGGCCCATTTAGTTTTGATAGGCCTTTTTGATGGGCAGGAGAATCCCTCCTGACTGGGTTCACAGTTTCAGAGAACACTTTTTTTTTTTTTTACAGGTAGAAAGCAAAAACTTAAATATTACCTTACAGCATGTGATAAAAATATAATTTGAGATTAATTTATGCAGCAATTTACAACCATTTCATAAAGTCTAAATACATTGTTATAAATCCAATACCCATTTAAGCATACTGACACATAAGCGAAAGAAACTGATTTCCAGCAATGAATTTGTAAGTGCTTGGCTCAGGCCCATAGCCTGGTCTGCCAGCATCACAGTATATATCTGACTACCTTACTCTTAAGGAACAGTGAAACTATTTTAAACATCTTCAGAAACCAAAACAGCAATGGCTTTAAGAGGGTCATCAATGCAGCATACGGTAAAATATATGAAATACACAAACCTCAGGGAACTAAGAATATGGACCAAATGTTCTAACTATAGGTAGACTCATACTAGGACCACTAATCCATTCCCTCCCCAGTTTCAGGATTGGTGTGTTCATTAGATTCAGATCCTCAGATTTAAATTGGCCCTTATGGTTTTTGATCCCAGATCCGATATAAAATGTAAAAATAGGTATTTTTTAAATCTAGTTCATTTTATGTTGTATGTAGGTGTTTCTTTGTCAATAGTTAGAATAGATACTGGTACCTCTAAAGATGAGCATGCTGAAAGCCCCAGTATAAAAGGAGAGCAGACCAGCAACGCTTTTCCACTTTGCTTTAAAAAAGTCATATCTAACTGTACCACTCTCAGACTTAAAACCAGAGCTTAGGTTCTAAACTTCTGAACTACAAACATGTTTTGCTGTGTTAGGGGTCCTCTGTACAAACATAGATTTGACTGCTGATGTCAGGAACAATTGGCAAGTGATTTCCCTTTTTGATCTTATCAGCATCTCTATGTCTTATCTCTCTGCATCTAAATTAAGATGTCAAAATGGGGAAGAAAATTTTTGCTGAACTTCTAAATCCATGTGAATCAAGGTTGGGTTAAAATTTAGTAACCAAAAAGTACCTGTCTAGGTTTATGTTCCATGAAAACAGCTGAAATACAGCCACCTACAACCTTTTCATCCCCTTATTTTCTAAGAACTCATTTGAGCTTTTGCTCCCATTCCTGATTCTCAAAATTGCCTTCCGTATCTGATCTGCATTACAGAGCTGCTCTATTTCCTGTTGCTGATGTGCCTCAGAATCTTGTATGTCAATAACAATGAGAGCTTCAATTCACAGTACAGATCTATAGAAACATTTTATTTCTTCTTTGGGTGCGGGTCACTGTGTGTATTCCCCTGTGGGTAACCATGCACTCCATGCACCTGAGACTGGAGAATTCTTGCAAGTGGGGTCCATTTGTCTGCGTCTGCGCTCCTGCTCTCCTCCTGTGCTGCACGGACAGTGTAAGTGGCAGGGTGGACTGACTGCTTCTCCAGTTCCTTCTTATTGCTGCATGGCCTGAGTCAGAATCCTCCAGTGTCCAGGCTGATCCTTCTCTTCTCCTGTAAATATTCAAGTTATATTATTGTTTTAGTCTATAATAGTTTTACAGATTCCACTCTGGGAAACCCATCATTTTGTATGGATCGTTGGGATTATTTTTTTCCTGTGCATTTATCAACATTGAATTTCATCTGCCATTTTGTTGCCCAGTCACCCAATTTTATGAGATCCCTTTGTAACTCTTCACAGTCTGCTCTGGACTTAACTATCTTGAGTAATTGAGTGTTGTCTGCCAACTTTGCCATCTCACGGTTCACCCCTTTTTCCAGATCACTTATGAACAAGTTGAACAGCACTGGTCCCAGTACAGACCCCTGGGAGACACCACTATTTACCTCTCTCTGTTATGAAAATTGGCCATTTATTCCGACCCTTTGTTTCCTGTCTTTTAACTAGTTACTGATCCATGAGAGAACCTTCCCTCTTATCCCATGACTGCTTACTTTGCTTAAGAGCCTTTGGTGAGGGACCTTGTCAAAGGCTTTCTGGAACTACACAATATCCACTGGGTCACCCTTATCCATGTGTTTGTTAACCCCTTCAAATAATTCTAATAGATTGGTGAGGCATGATTTCCCTTTACATAAAGCCATGTTGACTCTTCCCCCAACAAATCGTATTCATCTGTGTGTCTAATCGTTCTGTTCTTTATTATAGTTTCATCCAATTTGCCTGGTACTGAAGTTAGGCTTACCAGCCTGTAATTGCCAGGAATGCCTCTGGAGCCCTTTTTAAAAATCAGCATTACTTTAGCTATCCTCCAGTCATCTGGTACAGATGCTGATATAAGCAATAGGTTACATACCACAATTTCTACAATTTCATATTTGAGTTCCTTCAGAATTCTTGCAGGAATACTATCGGTTCCTGGGGACTTATTACTGTTTAACGTATCAATTTGCTCCACTCTTATTCTCTTTTTCTGAAATAAGAGTATCTACGTATGGAGTTCATCAGGACTAGTTTCAGAGTAACAGCCGTGTTAGTCTGTATTCGTAAAAAGAAAAGGAGTACTTGTGGCACCTTAGAGACTAACCAGTTTATTTGAGCATGAGCTTTCGTGAGCTACAGCTCACTTCATCGGATGCATAGCATATCGTGGAAACTGCAGAAGACATTATATACACACAGAGACCATGAAACAAAACTTCCTCCCACCCCACTCTCCTGCTGGTAACAGCTTATCTAAAGTGATCATCAAGTAGAGCCATTTCCAGCACAAATCCAGGTTTTCTCACCCTTCCCCCCCCCCCACACACACACATACAAACTCACTCTCCTGCTGGTAATAGCCCATCCCTCTTTGAAACCTCTCTTTATAATGCGCATGATAATCAAGGTGGGTCATTTCCAGCACTAATCCAGGTTTTCTCACCCCCCCCCCACACACACCCCTCCAAATACCACACACACAAACTCACTCTCCTGCTGGCAATAGCTCATCTTACAATGTGCACAGCAATAATCAAAGTTTAACCAGAACGTCTTGGGGGGGGGGGTTGTAGGAAAAAAACAAGGGGAGATAGGCTACCTTGCATAATGACTTAGCCACTCCCAGTCTCTATTCAAGCCCAAATTAATAGTATCCAATTTGCAAATGAATTCCAATTCAGCAGTTTCTCGCTGGAGTCTGGATTTGAAGTTTTTTTGCTTTAAGATAGCGACCCTCATGTCTGTGATTGCGTGACCAGAGAGATTGAAGTGTTCTCCGACTGGTTTATGAATGTTATAATTCTTGACATCTGATTTGTGTCCATTTATTCTTTTACGTAGAGACTGTCCAGTTTGACCAATGTACATGGCAGAGGGGCATTGCTGGCACATGATGGCATATATCACATTGGTGGATGTGCAGGTGAACGAGCCTCTGATAGTGTGGCTGATGTTGTTAGGCCCTGTGATGGTGTCCCCTGAATAGATATGTGGGCACAGTTGGCAACGGGCTTTGTTGCAAGGATAGGTTCCTGGGTTAGTGGTTCTGTTGTGTGGTATGTGGTTGTTGGTGAGTATTCGCTTCAGGTTGGGGGGCTGTCTGTAGGCAAGGACTGGCCTTTCTCCCAAGATTTGTGAGAGTGTTGGGTCATCCTTCAGGATAGGTTGTAGATCCTTAATAATGCGTTGGAGGGGTTTTAGTTGGGGGCTGAAGGTGACGGCTAGTGGCGTTCTGTTATTTTCTTTGTTAGGCCTGTCCTGTAGTAGGTGACTTCTGGGAACTCTTCTGGCTCTATCAATCTGTTTCTTCACTTCCGCAGGTGGGTATTGTAGTTGTAAGAATGCTTGATAGAGATCTTGTAGGTGTTTGTCTCTGTCTGAGGGGTTGGAGCAAATGCGGTTGTATCGCAGAGCTTGGCTGTAGACGATGGATCGTGTGGTGTGGTCAGGGTGAAAGCTGGAGGCATGTAGGTAGGAATAGCGGTCAGTAGGTTTCCGGTATAGGGTGGTGTTGATGTGACCATCGTTTATTAGCACTGTAGTGTCCAGGAAGTGGATCTCTTGTGTGGACTGGACCAGGCTGAGGTTGATGGTGGGATGGAAATTGTTGAAATCATGGTGGAATTCCTCAAGGGCTTCTTTTCCATGGGTCCAGATGATGAAGATGTCATCAATATAGCGCAAGTAAAGTAGGGGCGTTAGGGGACGAGAGCTGAGGAAGCGTTGTTCTAAATCAGCCATAAAAATGTGGGCATACTGTGGGGCCATGCGGGTACCCATAGCAGTGCCGCTGATCTGAAGGTATACATTGTCCCCAAATGTAAAATAGTTATGGGTAAGGACTAGTTCATCCACTTTAGGAATAAGGGAGGATGACTTTGAAGCCTAGTGAAAATTGCAGGTGTTTTTTGTTGTTGTTGTTTTGAGACTTCACGGCAATACCATTAAGGATCAAATTTCATGGAATATGCACGACTGCCGAGTCTACTCTGACCTGCTGCAATTTTTTTCAGCAGTGGGGAGGTGGAAGTGGGTGTTGTGCGTCCTGGCCTTGTGCTAGGTGTGGCTTGTAGTGTGTGGCAGTGGTAGCATCACGTAGGGCCTTCAGTTTCGGGGGATGCTTGGCAGCCAAATTTATGTGAGGCACACTAGCCAGCGTCGCCCCTGCTTGGAGCACAAGCAGCAGCGGTCTCGGTGGAGAGGCAGAAACAGGAATCTCGTGCTCAGTGCGGCTCATAGCACACAGGAACGTCATGTTGGAGCAGCAGTTTGAGGGGGACTCAGCAGCCGCTATTATGCAAGGTGCCGTAGCCAGCACTGCCCCTGCTTGGAACACACACTACGAGCTGCACAAGACCAGCGCGCGTGGGAGCCAGCTTCTGACTGAGGCCACAGCTACTTGTGTTCCAAGTGGCAGCGGTGCTAGTTACCGTGTCTCACATAAAACCAGCTTCCCCGCCCCCGAACTGCTGCTCCGACACAACACTGCTGTGCACTATGGTCCACACAGAGCATGAGACTGCTGCACCCAGATGACCATTTCTGCCTCCCTGCTGTTGGAAAATTCATGGTATTGGGCTAATTTCATGATTTCCACACAGTCCATGAAATTGTGATTTTTTTTCACAGGGTGCCACTTTATTCCAGATTAACTATCATGTGTAGACAAGCCCTGAAACTTGTGTATCAGGATTGATTCTTCTGAGCAGAAGACCCCCATCCCAGCCTGCTTTGAAGCCATCACACCTAAGATCACTTTGCTAACACCACAAACAGCTGGCAGCCCACCTGGTATTGTATATGGATGGAAGTAATGCAAGTGTTTATGTACAGAAATAACAATGATGTAAAGAAATCACAATTTTTTTTTAAGAAGACTAAAACTATTCCTCACAGGAAAACAAAGGGACTCTCGCAATAAAGCAATACTAGTTTGTAAGAATTAGAAGTGCCAATTTTTTTAAAGGTTTCAGAGTAACAGCCGTGTTAGTCTGTATTCATAAAAAGAAAAGGAGTACTTGTGGCACCTTAGAGACTAACCAGTTTATTTGAGCATGAGCTTTCGTGAGCCACAGCTCACTTCATCGGATGCATAGCATATCGTGGAAACTGCAGAAGACCTTCTGCAGTTTCCACGATATGCTATGCATCCGATGAAGTGAGCTGTGGCTCACGAAAGCTCATGCTCAAATAAACTGGTTAGTCTCTAAGGTGCCACAATTTTTTTAAAGAGGGTGTGTGTAATTTTTTAGTACTGTAAGTGTCAACAAGCCAGCAATAGGGAATTTGAAGGCAATGAGTGAATACCAGATGGGCCATTAGTTGGTAAGTAGCTTCCCTTTTGTGTTGGCAAAGTGACCGTAGACTTGATGACTCCAGTCCCAGCAGGAATGGGGGCCTGCTCTGCTGGATAGCTCAGGAGAATCCATCCTGAAAGACTCATTTCAGACCATCTGGAGCCAGGTGGCCAACTTTAGACAAAAAGAAATGAAAAGGAGGGTGATATCCTGGGTCCATTAAAGTCCATGGAGTTTACCCATTGATTTAACTGGGGACAAGACTTCACCCAGAGGGTTTTGGAGACAGAATTACTGCCTGTATGGAAATCTTTTGGGCTGGACACTGAAAGCTGTAACAGAAAAGGTGTGGGGGCTGGGCTGGGCAAGAGAGACAGGATTTTCCAAGAGCGGATGGTGGAAAAAAATCTTTGCTGGTCGCCAATATATGAGTTTGAGTTGTGCTGCTTTTGCTGTTAAAAGCCATTTTGTTCAAAGTCTGTCTGCAGGAATTGTACATTTCTAAATAAATGTGTAATAGGATAATTTAATAATTCGCTGTCTGCTGTCTACTCATTTTCTCTCCTAAAAGAAATTACCAAGATCTAAGTGCACTAACCACTCAGATCGTGACTACATATATTGCTGAATGATTCTTATCGCATTCATTGCTAAGCTGTTGTTTCTGCTGGATGTTTTGAATCTCTCTCTGTCTCTCTCTCTCGTTTTGTTCAGCTTGTTTACTGAATTATCAATCCATTTGTTCAAACTGAAGGACCCTCTATTTATGATTTTTCCACTGAAAAATCCCTCTGGAACTAAAACCTTAAGTGTGAGAATTATAAATAGAGGGTCCTTCAGCCTGAACAAGCTAGATAATTCAGCAGGGAAAAAGAAAAGAAAAAAAAATCAGAAGAAGGCTTGAGATAAGTCAAAATATTCAAAAGAAATGAGAATTACACAACTATAAAGGCAAGGAATTCTTAACATTGACATTACTTCACCAGGTAACTCCCTTTAAGCACAAGTTATTCAATATATAGTACATCTATGGGCTGATCTTGCAATGTTCTGATCTCCCATAATTCTCACTGAGTTCAGCCCCCTAGGAATCAGACTCAAAGTTCGTATATTATGTTGAAAGAGAATGGGATTTGGTGCACTGAAGAACTTGTATTTTTCCGGCATCTGTCTGTACATGTACACAAGGGTGACAATAAAATAATGGTGGTTACCAGATGAGCTCTCATAAAACATTTATTGTGAGGTAGCAGGAAATTTTTTTTGATAAAGCAAAACGGTGTTGAGAGATCACATTAACTCTCATGAGCTCTTGTGTTAACTGTCATCACAATTGTGCAAGTACTTTGTGTCAAAAATGTTTATATATACAAGTCAGGTGATAGTCTTCATTCCACAAACAAACACCCATTTATATTAACAGGAGATCTGCTCATACATGAGGTACATGTATGGGGAACTAGTGGATAATATATCCCTATATACTTTACTTTTAATTGTGAAGTGCATATAAGTGTGGTCAACAGTGAGTAGATGTTAGTGGAATTTTCTCCATCACTTCAGTGTACTTTGGATCAGACTCAATGTGGTAATTTAAGTTTCTTTTTGAAATATGTCAAAAAATCACCATTCCTAATTTGTAAAAAAGTTTCAAAACTGAGCATTTTAATTTCTAGTTAGGCATGTATTGTATCATAAAATACTCTTTTTGTATCAAAGTGCTTTATCTTTAGATGGAGGAGGGTGGAGAGAACACATGCTGTTTTTTAACTAAAAAGAAGAAAATTCCTTCACAGATTCTATATCCACAAACCATACATTTCTATGAGAAAACTAAACCATGAAAATGTTTAGGAACTCTGTGTTAGATGAAAGGTTTGCAGGATACAACACTGTTGATTGCAATTTTCTTGCATTTGATGTATTTGACCATATTTCAACTATCATCCCAATTCCTTTCCAACTGGTAGAGAAAGATCTGTTCTACTTCTAATTTAAAGCTGTCTTCTCTGTATAGTAGATACTAGTAAATCTTAGACTGTATGCTTCTAGGGGCAGGGACTTTGTCTTACAATATGTTTGTACAAAACTTAGCACGAGGGAGTTTGATTCTGATTTGTTGTCTCTGGGCACTAATGCAAAATGCTTAAGAATAATACATCAAAGAGAGAAACTGGCATGTTTAAAGCAAATGGTGGGTAGGTTTCAGGGAAAAATATGTTGGTTTATTGCAAGGAGGACACTTTGTGGTGGGAGCACCCCTGCTTGCTAAGCTGTCCTCAAATTGCAACCCCACTTGCCTCCCATGTGGCCAAAACCTTTTGTTCCCTTTCACAACTTTCAGGAGTCTGGAATTAACCAAGAAATAAATGCTACTCTCCAATATAATACCAGTGACTTTATCTGAGCAAGGACAATCCACAGTAGTAAAAAGGACTGTGACAGATTAGTGTAAGTCAGTATGTATCTATCTCAAACTTTTGTTTTGAGTGCCATTTTGATAGTAAGACTAATGCACCTATACTTTTGCCTTTTATCCTTTATCTTGTGCTGAAACCTCCAGGGAGGTGGTCCGGAGAAAATCTTGTATCTGAGAGAAGGCTAACAATACAGTGAAATCCAGGCTCCTTTACCTGAAGCATTTCTCACTCAAAAGAAAGCACCCTAAGATAATAAGCTAGTTTCTACCCCAACCATAAAACTCAGTGAGCTTGTAACCAAGCAACAGATCACCTGAAGTCACTGAGGAGAGTCACCTGACAGGGGGAGACTAGAGAACCTTATAAAAGGAAGACTTTCTCACTGGCTATGTTAGAGACAGGAGAACAGACTGAGGGTGGTGAAGAAACTGGCAGAAGTTTATGTGCACGTTAGGTTGTTTTTCCATGGATCTTTATATCTTTTGTGTTGTTTAAGAGTAAAGTAAATGTGTGTATGTGTTTAGAAATTCCTTTGCTTTCTGCATATCATAGTTCCAGAAAAGGGAAATAGCAAACCAGAGAGTTCACAGTTTTGGTGTAGCTCTGAGAGTATGCAACAGCTACTGGGGAGGCTTGGGAGAGGTGGTACTTGTATCAGGGCCTAGCAATTGGACGATGGGGTACCCATGCTAAAAGGGTGTCAGACATAGGCACTGCACCTAGATTGTGTGCCTAAAGATCCAGAACCAGAAAGACACTGCCTAAACTGCCTAGCCCCAGCCAGACAAGAGCATGTAGAACCCAAGGTTTGGATCCAGTACAGTGAGTGAGTGTCCAGGAAGGGGAGCTCATCAAGGGTTGTAACAGGGACCATTAAGGGGCCCCAACAAGAAGTCACACATATAATCCCTGCAGTAATACAATACACTGAGTTCTTAACTAGGGTTGCCAGAAAACAATTCCATTTCCTCCCACATTTTCAGGTTTTGACATTTATTTTTGTTGTGATGCAGAATGAAAATGAAACTTGCAACACTTTTTTTTTTAATGTGAAAGAGAGCCACCACATTAGCCAATAGCCTGGTGCTTGGGACACTCATCTGGATTGTGAGAGTCATGGCTTCAAGTCCCTGCTCTACCTAATTTGGACCAAGGACTTGAACCTCTCACAGCTCAGGTGAATGCCCTAACCACTAGGCTATAGTATCAGTCTCTCTTTCTGGCCCATTGAATGTTTGTTTGTTTATGTGAAGTGGAACAGCTCCAACAGGAGATTGAGAGAAACTGACTGTGTAGTTCAGTGGTTAGGGCACTCATCTGAAATGTGGGAGACCCAGGTTATGGGGTGTAGGGAGTGCTTTGTCTCTCTCTCTCTCTCTCTCTCTCTTTTTGACCAGAAATTCCATCCTGGATCTGTGAAAGCTTCCTGACTAAATTTTCTTCAAAACCAATAAGATTCCCTGGAACATTTTAGAATTGACAAAAATGACATTTTTCAACAGAATTATTATTAATAATTATTATTTTATTATTTTGTCAGTTTTGAAAAATCTTTCAACCCTCTCTATCCTATTCTCTAACAGAGTGATTCTATTTTACCTGACAAGTAGTCCACGCTGCCCCCATGCTCAGGCCCTGACTCCCACAATGGGGTATCTCTTGCCCCTTCTGGTGACTGTTGATGCTTGAGTACCATGGAATCTCAGAGTAGTGAGTCCTAGTCTGTGCTGAATTGCCAAATAGGGTTGCCAACTTTCTAATTGCACAAAACTGAACACCCTTGCCTTGCCCTGCACCTGCTCCTAGGCCCCACCCTTGTCCTGCCCCTTCTCTGAGGCCCCACCTGCAACTCACTCCAGCTCCCCTCCCTCCGTCGCTTGCTCTTCCTCACCCTCACTCACTTTCATTGGGCTGGGGCAGGGAGTTGGGGTGCGGGAGGTGGTTTGAGGTCCGGGAGGGAGTTACGGGGTGGGAGGGGATTCTGACCTGCGGCAGGGAGTTGGGGTGCAGGAGGTGGTGTGGGGTCTGCAAGAGAGTTTAGGTGCGGGAGGGGGTTCCAACTGGGAGCAGGGGTTCAGGTGGGGACAGGGCTGGCTCTAGGTTTTTTGCCACCGCAAGCAAAAAATTTGCTGCCCCGAGCTCCGAGAGCACAACTGCCCAAGCAAAAAAACGCATGGGCTTGCTTTGCTGGTGCCTAGAGCCGATCCTGGGTGGGGGCTCTGCGCTGCTCCCGGAAGTGGCCGGCATGTCCCACCCCTAGGCGGAGGCGTGGTCAGGCAGCTCTGCACAGTGCACACTGCCTGCCCCTTCAGGTGCCACCCTGCAGCTCCTAGCCAATGGGAGCTGTGGGGGCAGCACGCGGAGCTTCCCTGATCACCCTTGCACCAAGGGGCCAGACATGTCGGCCACTTCCGGGGAGTTGCACAGACCCAGGGCAGGCAAGGTCTTGCCTTAGCCCTACTGTGCTGCTGACCGGACTTTTAACGGCCCAGTCAGTGGTGCTGCCCGGAGCCACCTGGGTCTGTTTTCGACTGGGCATTCCAGTCGAAAACCGGATGCCTGGCAACTCTATAATGCCAGATTGTCTTTGTCACAATGCTGGTCAGGATTTTCTCTGCTGGGCCTGGGTCAATCTTCCAGCCTAACTGTGGCTGTGCACCTCGGCTGCTCACCGGGCTGGTCTCCTAGCCCTGGATTTAGGTTTAATTTTCTCTCCATCATCATCATCTTCTCTGCTCAAGCTATGCAGCTTTTTCATAGCATTGTCCCTGTGCCTGCTGATCGAGGCAGTTGCAAACATATCCCTCAGCCCTGGGGCTGAGCTCCTGTTGCGGGGCAGCATCTCCATCCTCCAACTGGGTGCAGGCTGGCAGCAGGAATTTGGGGTGGCGTTTTCTTCCAGACTTCTAGTTCCTCCTCCTGCCTGCTCCCTAATCAATCAGGGCTCATGACTGGTAGCGCTGACCCTTTCATACTATGGGCATGTGGAGTGGGAGCTCCACACTTTGCATATCCTTTTTGGCTAAATGTTTATACATACACATCAATTAAATAAAAGATAAATTAGGAGTACACAAATGTTTGCTGCATGAACTACAGACATGAAAGAGGAAGACGCGGGTACTCAGATTAATTATTGTCCAGGAAGTGAAGGTATCTGTATTCAGAATTTTTCTTTTGTTCAATATATATAGTCCTTTTCTGATTCTTTCAAGATGTCATTTAAAAAAAAACATAAACTTAGGGCTTCATGCATTAGCATTTTTGATTTGGAAAGAGTCTTGATAGTCAGTTCTGAGATTGCCAAAACTATTCATGATGTCACGAGAAATTTACCCTTCCCTTACCATATATAATCTGCAAAATGGTTTCTGCTCACATCTGCCATATTTTTCTTCTACAATCTCTACTTGTTAGATGGTGATATTCCTTTCCCAAGATGGCTCTTCTTCTAGATGATGTAGCAATGTAAGAGAACTGGCAAAATGTTATTTTTAAATATCAAAGTGATTATAATGCTAGAACAGGATTTATGACCCTGGTTATGATTTCAAGTCATCAAAACCCTGAATGCTTATAGAA
This sequence comes from Chelonia mydas, assembly GCF_015237465.2. Lineage (NCBI taxonomy): Eukaryota > Metazoa > Chordata > Testudines > Cheloniidae > Chelonia > Chelonia mydas. The sequence goes on from NC_057852.1 coordinate 110,963,648, forward strand.
ATGAAATGACTAATCTGAAAATATAAGGATTTATTAATGTAAATATGTTTTTTGGGATTTATTGGCATGATTTGTCAAACTCTGTTGTAGAGCTTATAATTTTCTTTTTAAATGATCTTTCAGATTTATTTTCTGATTGACTGATCAATCAGATATTTTGGACACAGGCCAGTCAGTTCTCAGAGTATGATACAAATCCAGAGCAGGATTTATAAAGTCCTGAAATACATATAAATCAGTTTTCTGACCTAAGAATAAGTTTTAACTAAATATGATTGTTAAAATAATAATTTTAAAAATCACAACTTTGTGGTTAAGGTTTACAGGAAGGAGTTATACATTTTAGTCTAAAAATGTATCTTCAGCTCTGTAGGTCAGCTTTAAAGGACCTGCCTTTCAGAGGCGTGGAGCACTTGCCAATCCCACTGAAGTCCGCTGGCATTGTGGGTGCTCAGCACCTCTCAAAATCAATCCACACAGTTAATGCTACCTAGTAGATGTGTAGAAAACATTCCCATCTCAAAGAAAGCAGCTACCTGAATAGCTGACCCACTGAATTAGCATTGCCTCTTGGCCACCTTAGAGGCTTCTTCCTTTTTTGAGGGATTACTGCTTTCATCTTGGTAGTAGCCAAGTAACACTAGTTTAGACCTAAAATGCAGCTGTCACGGGCTTTGCAAGATCTTTACAAGCTTTGCCCAGAATGAATGCTAAGGTAGAGCCAGTTCAGTCACATGTGGGGACTCTACGAAGTACGTTCAGTTAGGACAACATTGTAGGGAATGAGATTTCAGTTTTAATTATTGTATAATGGGGGATATTAAATTTAATTTGAGATTTGACATTAAGCTGGAAACTTGACGGTAAGAACTAAAGCAAACCTCGTCCTCACCAAAAAATACCCCGTCAAACTCATCATCATGGTATTTAAGCCCCAAACAAAATTATAAGCATGAAGTCAAAGGAGTCTTTTCTTTTCCTGTTCCCTCTATTCCAGGGTGCTTAAATTTATATGGTCAAAGATTTTATTAATTATTATTATTATTTTAAGAAAATTATTTATAGGTGCTGTTCCTGGCTCTGTCAAAAAAGATGAGTCTTATACTACAATCTGAAGAACAGACTTGGGAACAAGGTGATTCTTTTCTGTATGGACCTTTCTGCTGAATAACTTTTCTTGTTATGAAGCCAGCTTTCAAGGCCTTCCAGGACCTTGGATGACCCAAAAGGCAATTAATATTTTCTGCTGGCTTGAGCCATAATGGTTTTAGATGAGTAAAAAATATTCTTCATTACTATGTGTTTCAAAGATTTTTATTACCAGAAACAGAACTATTTTAGCATATTCTAATTCAACATTAGATGGTCTAGCTAATTCAGCCAGAAGTTAAATTTAATTCAAAGCTTCTTTTACTTAAATCTCCTGAAGACATGTAGGATATGTTAGGTATTGAAAAACCTGCCTCTTTTGAATTCTTTCCAGTTTCTGGACCATTAATTCTTAGTGTCCATCTGCTTTTGCATGATTTGTTGCTTAACCAGTCATAGCAAACTCTCATCTCAAGATAACTATTTAGATGGCTGTGTGTGGACTCTGTGTATATGTATGGAAATAGTATAAATATTATTGTAGTATAAATATTATTATACGAATAAGCATGAAGTTAGAAATGTTAAAACCTGTGGATTTCTAATGCACAGTTATATAGCCCATCCTGTATTATCCTGTAGTATTGCCAACCCCAAGCGTTCAAAAATAATTGGTCAGACCCAAAAAATCCTGAGACTTTTTAAACAATAATAAATATGTGGTGGGTTTTATTTACCTTCTGGTTTCTGAGTCTTTAGGGTGCACTCATTTCATGTTTTCAAGCTTTTTTCTGAAGTCATGAGGCTATAGAAACTTACTTTTTATTAAAATGAAAACTGAGCTTCTTCTACAATCACATGAATCAGAACCTGGGGCTTGAAGTAGGGCACCAAATATCACAAGACTCATAATAAAATCATGAGAGTTGGCACACTGTATAGTGTATTAACTTGGGCTCAGATCTTGCGACTAGTTTTCCGTGGGCAGACTCCTGAACCTGCTCAGAGGCCAGCTAAAGTCCATGGATTCTGTGGGTACAGGGAGTCTATCTGAGTAGTTCCCAGTACAAAATCAAGTTTATCAAGAGTAATATATTCAAAATTTACATTTGCTATTCCCCCACAGATCAAATCAATGTAGGAGACCACTATTGTGTGCATGTGAGCATGCTGATGTTACATTACAAATATTTCCATTTTTAATTTCCTGATTTATTTTTATGCTTGATTTCTCAACTTTAATGTTGCATTAAAACTATTTTTTTGCACTTAACTCCAGCTGAAGGGAATGGAAACTGCAAGTGCTCAGCAGCTCTACAAATCAGGCTCTTAATGACATAGGCAAACTGTTTAAGATTGTTTATGGCCCATTCCAGTTAAAGTCACTAGAAATCTTTAAATTAACTTCAGTGGGCTTTTGATCAGACTCCTAGAGGTGAAGGCAGTCTTAAAGAACTACCATTAGGTAAATCCTTTTCCAGTTAAGGATGACCCAGGTAAAACAATTCAGCAGATGCTTCGTATTCTAATCCACTTTAACTTTGGTATGGAACTAAATAAATATAAAAAACAAACAAATGTGCTCAAGAAGAAATATTCTAACTTTAATCACTTTAAAACTACTAAAGAGATTGTCTTCAAATTTGAATTTTTTCCTTCAGTTGAGTACACAAAATAAGCCAGTATGAAGTGTGTCTAGCTTAAGCGATTTTGGAGCTAATCAACTACAAAAAGTTCATTTGGGACATAAGAAATGTATTTTTTTTAATCCTATATAAGTTAAGAATGGCAGAACTCACTTAGTTGAATCTTTTCCCAGGGCAAAATAAAAGCAAGAAAAGAAAAAAAAATCTCAGCCCCTATAGACTTTTTCTGAAAGAACTGGAACTCAATCTTAAATATTTGTCTGCTATCAGTGAACTCAGTGTGTATATAGGTGAATCAGTTTAGTTAAATATAAATAGCTTTCACTCACTTTTTAAATCTGAACATACGTTTTCTAAGATTTGAAATATTTGGTTAAATGTGGTCCCCCATTCTGTAGGCCTTTGCATTTCTGGGACTTTTTGGGTCAAACCAGAGGTGCCAACATACCAAAAACAATTACAGTTTATAAAGATTTCCAGTCCATTTCATGATACACAAAAGCCTCAGGTACTTTGGATCAGCATCCTTAGCCAAACCAAACGCTGTGAACCTTTTGAGATTCACCCATAAGCTAGTAATTTACAAACTTTGTGTACGCACTTATATACTATTATACACTGAATACCATGCACACAGATGAAACTTGCCAACTTTCAGCTCACTGTGATTTCAGATGGCTGAGTTATTGAACTCTCAAAAATGAGGTTTCTAATGGAAACCTCAATTCAGCATTAACTATAGCAGCTCTAATCTATGCATATTATATTAGTATCATAAAACAATAGTTTGCTGCACTTTAATCTTTTTGTCAAGTAGCTGAGCTATTAGTGCATGGTCTTCAATTAGGATTTGTACTTTAGAAGAATTTAGACTCAAGGGTTAGGTTGCAAACATTGCTCAGAATCAGTTCAGCAGTGAAAGGAGGAATTAATTTCTCAATATTTTCTGTTCACCAAAAATGTTGAAATTTTGTGCAGCAGCCTGGACTGAAATCAGTGCTTATTTTTACTACCAAGTTTTTTTCCACTATCCAGGCATGGTTTTCCCATTTCAGCTTTCTCCTTCCTTACATTTTTGAGGTTTCCCTGCTTGGGCCTCCTTTCTATCCCTCAGTAAGGTTGAATTCCCTGATGGTTATCATAATTATAAGCATATGTTGTTACTGTGGGCTACCAATTTACTTGCAGATTGCGGTATTTAAAATGTGTTTTTTGGAATATATTTCACATAATCAGGGCAGATCTTATGAATAATTAAATTGAAAGTGGAGTTTGTAGTAAAAGAGTGGGCCCTGGCATGTGTTGTTGTTTCAGGATAGTTGCATAATATGTTTGAACTAAGTAACAAGCAAAAAAATATCCTTCAGCTTTAGCATCACAGACACAAAGATCTAAATTTTAAAGACTTGTCATTGGAATAGAGACCACTAATGTGTATTTATCCATTTTTCAGTTTCACAACAATCTTTTCAAATCTGGCCAGCTATTATCTTAAAGTATTTTGGAAATGATTAGATTTTTGATTAGTTAATTTATCACAGGTACTTGCTGAAAAGGATCATCTTTGCAATCTGAAAAAGCACAGAAGGGCACAAAGTTCAGCCAGAAATTCTGCAGTTTACATTCTTTTAAATGTTTTCCTCCATGATTTGGTCTTTTATTCAGGGCTTTATTTTAAAGGTATGCTTCTGTAATAAACCTGGTGAGATATGAGGGAGATTTTGTCTAGGAATCTTATTCCTGTCTCAGTTTAGGGGAATGGTCCAGATACCATCTTGAGGTCACTCCCAGCCTCACATTTCTATGACTCTATTTTATTATTTAACATTTTATTTCACGGAGCACTCAGTGTGTCGATCAGTGCAGTGTTCATAATGTAACATGCAATAGTTATATGATTATATATTGGATCCTTAATTTTGTATTCAATATCCTGATAAGTAAAGCTAAAATGTTTGCAACGTTAGTGGCCTATGATTCGTTAAAAATGAAATGAAGCCATTACAGTAATTAATGAATGAATACAAAAGGAGTAGAGAGCTCCACCATGTAAAATTGATCTTTGTATGGATCTTGCCAACTGTTATATTTATCTATTGGTAGATGATCCAGAGTTCTTTTTTTGAGAAGAAGCCTGATCCATAGACTATTGATGTCAATAGTAAGACTCCTATTGTCTTCAGTGAGGTTTGGAACATGTCCTACGAGAGGAGAAGGCAACAAAAGTGCAGCAAAAGATGGGGAAATTGTGCAACAGAGGCCTGATCTGTGGGAGTCTTTTGATTGACTTCAATGGCAGCGGGTTGAGCTTTAAGTGCACATGTATGGGATGGGTGATACTGTCCTGTCTGTTAAACTTTATCACTTAAGAGTTGCTCTTGAACTGGTAAGACAGAATTAGAGAAGAACAAAGTGATCAGTAAACTAATTTAGAAAGATTTGTAGACTATTTACAAGATAATACTAGCAATAAAATGGAGAAGGCGGCTGCTGCCTATATATTGATTACAGCAATGATCAGCATCTTTAACTTTGCCAAGAACTAAAGCGCACAGATTAGATAGGCTCAAGCCTTTCTATCAGGTCAGCAATCTGAGCAGTTACTCCAAAGTGAATGTGGTAAATACTTTCCCATGATGTATAGTCTGTGAAGTGAACACCACTTTTTTAGGCCAGTTGGTTGATAATCCTGATAGAATGAGGTACATAATAGTCTGAAAGGTACAAATAATGAGTGAATATGATGCTGTGCTGCTGTTTTGGGAAAAGCAGATGCTTTACCTCCAGTCAGACTCCTTTTGGTCATTTGAAGTCTGGGAAGATAACCGTATTCTTTTTAGCTTTGTGGATTTTGTATTGTATGTTCGGGTGTGTCAAGATTCCTTCCCCGCTCTGAACTCTAGGGTACAGATGTGGGGACCTGCATGAAAGACTTCCTAAGCTTATTCTTACCAGTTTAGGTTAAAAACTTCCTCAAGATACAAATTTTGCCTTGTGCTTGAACCCTGTGCTGCCACCACCAAGCATGTTAAACAAAGAACGGGGAAAGAGCCCTCTTGGAGATGTCTTCCCCCCAAAATATCCCCCAAAGCCCTACACCCCCTTTCCTGGGGAAGGCTTGATAAAAATCCTCACCAGTTTGCATAGGTGAACACAAACCCAAACCCTTGGATCTTAAGAACAATGAAAAAGCAATCAGGTTCTTAAAAGAATAATTTTAATTAAAGAAAAAGTAAAAGAATCACCTCTGTAAAATCAGGATGGTAAATACCTTACAGGGTAATCAGATTCAAAACACAGAGTATCCGTCTAGGCAAAACCTTAAGTTACAAAAAGACACAAAAACAGGAATATACATTCCATTCAGCACAGCTATTTTACCAGCCATTAAACAAAAGGAAATCTAATGCATTTCTAGCTAGATTACTTACTAACTTAAGGAGTTATGAAGAGCATTCCTGATCTGTTCCCGGCAAAAGCATCACACAGACAGACAGACCCTTTGTTTCTCCTCCCCTCCAGCTTTGAAAGTATCTTGTCTCCTGATTGGTCATTTTGGTCAGGTGCCAGCGAGGTTATTTTAGCTTCTTAACCCTTTACAGGTGAAAGCGTTTTGCCTCTGGCCAGGAGGGATTTTATAGTTCTGTATACAGAAAGGTGGTTACCCTTCTCTTTATATTTATGACAGGGTACATACAGGGAGACCAGAAACAGAAATATCAAAATATACAGAAAGGGCTGTTTTCAGGTTGTTTTTGGCATAGCCAAAATCATAAGCCAAATTATAGTAGGAACAGCTTCTCCTAAAATACTTCAAAATTAGGTTTCTCATGAGATGATAGTTTATTCTTACCTTTTAGGCAGAGCAGAGTCTATTCTTGTGTATCATTTTGAACTTTTTTGATCATCCTTCTAGCACAGATCATCTCTGTAAGTTTGATCTTACGAGATATGCAGTTTCCAGACCAAAGAGTTTTGGATAAGTTTTTAAATAAACTTCTGTCCTGAACTCTGCTGTACCACCAAACATTAGAAAGTTTGCCAACCACTATTTGAACGCTGGTTGTAAGCATTAGCTGATGAACTGATATTCAGACGGCTTACTGTAGTTCTGAAACCAGCTGTGTGCTGTGTGTTACATGGAGGCAGCAAAGTTGACAACACGCTCATAAGCAGTCAAGAGAAGCAAAAACAGCAATAGTCCTAGAGAACACGAACAATTCACATATTCTGTCATATGTGGTTAGTATTTAACATTTTAGTTCCTGAAGGGAGTCAGCATGGTCTAGTGGCAAGGACACTGTTACATTGGATAAGTCACTTTACCTCTTTGTGCCTCAATTTTTAATATCCCCATAAGGGGATAGTTGCACTAACATTCATTTGTGAAAGGCTTTAAGATCTACGGATGGAAATAGCTTTATGAGAGAATTATTGTTGTTCATGTCCTAGAGTTAACAATTTCTCCTTGAAATGCTTGCCGAATGGACTCACCTTATTTCTACTTGACCTTTATTGAAGTTGTAAAATTCCTTACTTTTTCAGAATGTTTTGGTCCATAGTTGGAATACCTGAAATGAGGGACTGTCTTGTTGGAGATATGGTGATCATTTCAAATCAGAACTTGTATGTAGAAAGGCTTTTTACTTGGGAAACTGGACTTAATTGACTTTTTCTTTTTTAAATGAGGGCCTGATTTATATCCAATTTTAAAGCAGTGCTAATAGATTTGCTTGAGGTTACTTAGTGAATGAGTGGTTGGAATGAGATTTCCATCAAGGATTCTCCTGACTACACTTCCACATTTTTAACAAGTTTTGTTAACTGTGTGGAACATCAAACTTCTGTATGAAAAGTTCTATAAATTCTCCATTTCACTTTCAGAGACCAGTGTATGGTAGTAAGACACTGAAGGCCTCCAAGGATTGGCACATAAAGCACTGGGAGGTAGACTTTTGTCTTGTTTGTGCCATTCTTCTGATTGATCTAACAAGCTTTTAGAGCTGATCTATATGTATGCATTGAAAGAACTGTGTCAATCATCAGTAGACTTGCCATGAAATGCCTTGGAGGGATTCAAATACCAGTGTATGATGCATCCTAGCCCACTACTATTTAAACGCAACAGAGGAAAGAGACTAGAAATGTCTCAGAAACAAGAGGAAAAAATGTGTAAAGGTTAAACTCGGTGCTAAAATCACTGACATTTGAACAGCATAGATGTAAAAGAAACATGAAAGCATAAGACATTAACTATGGGTATTGTACTGGAAATGTTATCATTTTAATGACTAATGTTGATTCATAGCATGCCTGTTTGTTCTTAAATAAAAACGCTTTTTCTTGGTGGGTATATTTATAGACAGTATATATCTAGATACAGATAATGTACAATACGTACACCCTTATGGCATGTAAAATAAATGAATGTCATGAGACCATTAATCTTAGGGGGTCGGAATTAATGTGCTGCATGCAATATATCCAAACATTATTTTTGTCCTGTGAATTATGTGCATTGTCAGCACCTAGTTAATATGATTGACCCTATGTAAATATCATAGATAGACTAATTGATTGTTAAAATACTTTCTACCTTATGTACACATATGGCCATTTCTCCTGTTTTCTTTCAGACTGACTGAGCATGAAATGTTTTTAAAGGAAATCAAATCAAAGAGGTTTGCAAAAGATGTGATCAGGACCTTTATGTTTGAATTTGAAAGTGATATTTGGATATGGGAATAGAGTGATTTTAAAAATAGCCTAAAATTCAAGAGAATTAGGAAAAAGACTAATAGTGCATTGTGAGGCTTCAGCCAATAAATTTCTAAATTTCATAAAATGCATTTGGACTCCCTTATGTTAAATATTGTCCATGAGTTGCAGAAAAAAATACAACTTCCCAATACCTCATAAAATATATAGATATATACAATAAATTGTAAAGCTAATACTGGAGTGTTGGGAGCATCACATTTCATTGTTTAAATCAATGACTGATGAGACTCGGGTGGGTGAGTGTAGTTGTGCATTTGGCGAGTACTGAGTAGGAAAGATCAAAAAGGAAGTAAAATAAATTCCATTCGTTCTCAATCCCCCGTATACCTTTTGAAAGATCATAGAAATAATTGCTGCTGTTGAGTTAACCTGGCATTACCAATGGCATTAGTAATTGGTGGGATACTTGCTAGCAACACAGATTCAAATCCCTCCTGGAACCCACTACTCCTGTGAGATACAGAGCAGTAAACATCAATAAAATGTCCTGACCATCCCTCTTATACATCCACGTGCATGTGCACACACACACACGTTTGTATAACTTTTTGTAAAGACATTAAGTAAGCACCTTTGTTTTGATCTCCCAATATGTTTCTGTCTAGTCTTTAGCTTTCAGACTTTCCTACATGGGACATATGTCCATTTGTTTTTTTTTACTGAGCTGAGCTCACTGTAAATACTTAACAAATAATAAAAACATAATTAAAACTGGGCATGCACATCTGCATGTTCCAAAACTTACAAAAATTTGGCCTCAGTTATGTATTTGGAAATGCTGCTTGTGACCGTGTTTCTTTCTTGGAGTATCATTTTTAGCCACAAAGATTGACGTCTGAAATGTATGATCAGTGGCACAGTAAGTTTATTTTCAAAAACAAACTGCTGCGTATACTTAAGGATAATATATACGGGTAATATTTAAGGAATAATGTATTTATATTGAACGTATGCTTTATGGACTTGGAATAGAAATTGGTCACCAGGAGGTGAGGCATCTTGGTGATGACCCATTTCAGCAACAGGGAGCTGTTACCCCTCCCTAGTCAACTGACAAAATAATGCACGGTTCTAGTGTCTACCCTTGCACAACATTCCAGAACAATCAATGGAAAACCATCAGAGACCACAACAAACAATCAAAGGTAGAGAAGAAACTCTACAACAAGGCTGGGGTTCACCCTGCCTGTGAATAGAAACAAAAGACTGTTTTCAATATAGCAGATGACATCGCAGTATTCAGTGGATGACAGATGGACTGAGCCTGCAGTGGTAGTCGGAACATATGGTTCTGAGTCACACTTCTCTGCCTTTCATCAGGAGGGAGATTGCAGGTGGCAAGTTGCTTGAGAAGGCACGTGCCAGCTCAAGCTTGCCCTTGTTCAACTACCTGTTTAGTCCACTGGCTACACATCTTTCATCACGACACCCACTATGGTCAAGGCTGCCACACCAGGATGTGACAGCAAAGTCCCTGTGGTGGGAAGACTGGTGCTTCAACAACCCATTAGTTCCTCGTCACAGATCCTACAGCTTGCCCACCCAGCTTTGACCCGCCATGTCATCAGTGGGCCCTCCTTAACCAATTCCGGACTGGGCAAGGACTTGTGCAGTCAAACAGCACCGTTGGGGTCTTTGAGATAATCCAAACTGCAGCTATGGCACAGATCAAACAATGATGCACATTGTTGAGGAGTGGCCTCTAATCAGAGTGGGCTCTGAGAGCTCCATTTGGCCACTAGGAACACTATTGCTTGGCTTGGTGAATATGCAAACGCTAAATAAATAAATTAAATAATAGGACAGAGTGTAGGGAAAGGCACTCTAGATCCATTCACTGGTGAAAACTGCTGGTGGAAGGGTTGAGAGGGATGCTTTGATGAAGGTTTGGATCCTGGTTCTTGAGAAACCATCCAACACCCAACAAACTAAACTTTGGAGGGTCGGGGGGAGAAATCTACTTGATTACACAGAAAAGGTAACTGACAGATTCCTCCCGGGGTGACACTTGGAACTGGGGTACCACTGAGCCCTTCAGGAATTTCCAGGTGTGTTGTGGGGAGAGTGAGGTCCCCTCATGATGTCATTGTCCCACTTATATATTTTCTTCCCAGTTGCTGGAAAGCTCTTTTGCTGTGACCTGGGTCAAACAGTTCCCATTGTGTAGTGCTATCTCTGAGAGGTTTCTATTGTACACAGTTTCTGGGGTAATTCTTGTGCTTGGGTGCATTTCCTCAATAAGCCATTAACATTGTTTGGCCTTTTTAACGGTTGTACCTGAAAGGCTGCTTGTGGGTGTTTTCAACCTCACAACATGTTTCAGCAACACACACATAGCCAAACTTCATAACTTCACATACGATGGTAGCACATACAATCCAACGAGATATTAATGTCTAGCAGATCACGACTTTTAGAATGATACCTCACAAGGCATACTTTGTACAAAACACAAAGCCAAACTCCATAACTTCACATACGATGGTAGCACATACAATCCAAAGAGATATTAATGTCTAACAGATCACGACTTTTAGAATGATACCTCACAAGGCATACTTTGTACAAAACATATCCTAATTACATGATAGTGGTGAATACTGGGGTGCCAGGCTGTCACAATAACTATTGATAAGTGTAGACCTAGAGTCACGGTTTATGATTTTGGTTTGTATTGTAACCATTTATTTCCATCACTCTCTCCTCTTTCTAGTTAAATCTTTATTCTCTCTTATTCTACTTCCGTATAATTGTAAGTGCTCACAAGTACTGTGTGGCTTACAGGACTGATGGTTAAAGGTAAAACTAGTAAAATGGGATACACGGGTGCAGAGGATATGGAATTGCTGTAAGTATCCAGTGTCGGGCTGGATATCATAGGGGTACGATTCCAGGGGACTCGGGGACTGCGTTGCATCTATTACTAACCTGAAGCGAGAAGGAAGGGCTGGCATAAGCCCTCAGGAGAGTGCTTGAGTGGCTGAAAGACTGGGAGTGGCAGGGAGATGACACCCAATTACCGCAAGAAAGACTCCCTCTTGCTAGAGGCAGGCGATAATAAGGTGACCCAGAGTCCTGGGTACCCCGAGAACTGTCACACCATCCATTTCTGAATTCATCAGGTAAGTATTTGCATCCTAACATCTGTGACATTTGGGTTCCGAAACCGTTTCAAATATCATGCTGTTCATTACCTGGAATTCAATTTCCTGTGCCTCTTCACTACCGTTTTGTTTCGGTGCATAGTGTGTGCATATTCATTAGAAACAACAATAACAAAGTTTTGCTAAAAAAAGAAGGGGGTGTAAATAAAAGCTGCGTGGGGCAAAGCTGTGTTTTGGACAGTTATATAACTATTTACAGCGCTCTTCAGTTAAATCATATAAAAAAAGTAGATTTACCATAGCAACCGAAGCAAGTATGTGTTACATTTTAAATCTCTGAGATACTCGGAACCTTACTAAGAAAACATACTGGAACAGAATGTGAACTTGTGTGCCTTCCCCATGTTTGAAGGGAAGACCTTGTTTCTTATTTCCTTGCCAGTATTTAATTCTCCCTTTGTTATCAGAGTTGTTTTGTTCTCTGTGCTTTGTTACACTTGCATCTCAAGCAAAGGACGAGTGCAAGAGGCAGCTGAAATGTGTTCTCTTCTGAGACATTGTGGTGCTGTCATGAGAGTGCAGCAAATGGTGGCTATTAAGCTATTGTGTTTTTTTTTTTAATGGAGTGCTTGAATAAATTCCACATGTGAACATACAGGCAGGGCATCTATAGGCAAAATAATTCTGTAGTTCCATGCCTATTTTACATAAAACTATACATTGTGCTTGCCTGAATCCTAGTCACAAAAAAGTACGTAATTGTCTGAGGGATTTTATTTTTCTTCCCCTGTTCTCATTAGTTCTCTCTGGATTAGAGGATACAACATGTCTATACAGAAAAGATTCATAACAAAATTATTTTTAAAAGTCCACATCAGTGTATGTATTTGTATCAATAGGGGATGAAGAGGGAGGTGTTGGTTGATCCATTAGTGCCTTATGCATTGCAATCCTCTAGGGGTGGTAAATTGGGATTTTATTCCACTTTTTGATGGGAAGCATTTTTCCTCTGTCCGATCTGTCCCTGCTCTTGACGGAGTAATTACAAATCTTCTCATCAAGACAATCTGGAGAATAAACTAGCTTTTCTCCCCATACTATTTTTAGTACCTTTGTCTGAATCTCTTCTAGAGAATGGTTTCAGAGTAACAGCCGTGTTAGTCTGTATTCGCCAAAAGAAAAGGAGTACTTGTGGCACCTTAGAGACTAACCAATTTATTTGAGCATACACATCCGATGAAGTGAGCTGTAGCTCATGAAAGCTTACGCTCAAATAAATTGGTTAGTCTCTAAGGTGCCACAAGTACTCCTTTTCTTCTAGAGAATGGGGCTCTCACGATAACATGCCCAGCTCTTAAGCCAGGATCGATTTGGATAGCATGTAATAAATATTTTGCATCTCTTTTCTGGAGACTCAGAGCCCTTGACAAAAGTTTAAAGGAGCCTTACAACAACCCTGGGAGGGATGGAAGTGGGTAATCTGAGGTATAGAGAGGTTGTGCCTGCCAAAGGTCACACAATGAGTAGTTGACAGAGCAGTTTATAGGCTCACTGCTGTTTGAGGTATTAATCTGATTCTGGCATGGTATTGTTGTCCATGTTTTGACGCATAAGCATCTTTTACAAAATGTGTCCCTGTGACCTTTATGGAAACTCTCATCCATATCTTTTTTGGATGTTCTTAGTTCATTGCCAAGGCTGCCTCAGTACAACTCACATTATGTTCTAGGATTTGAAGTGATGTCTGCTCTGCACAAAACTTCAGCCTATTGATGGCAGCGGGGGTTGCATATTCTTATCTGAGGAGAGAACTTGGCTTTTGGCTAGAACCTCACCATGCTTGATTAGCATGGTGGCATGACACTGTTACTAGACCATGTCAAACATTTTCTGATGGAATGTTTATCCGTAAGAAAATGCTGTTTTGTCTGAATCAAAACTCTACACTGTAATGTGTTGATTTGATAAATTTTTGTTTAAAAACATTTTAAATGAAGCATTGCAACAAGATCAGTTTTGGCCTTATCCAAATGGAACAATTCAGTTTTTCCTATTGAAATGACTTTTTGTTTGGAAACTTATTATGTATTATAATATAAAAAGTTACAAATGTAATTCTGATTTCTATCAAAATGATGCAAAATTTAATTTTATGGGAAATGTCAAAAAAATTGTTTTCATTTTGATTTGGAAAGAAAATAAATTTTGAAACCTCAGAATTTCCTGCAGAACAAAAATCCTCAGTTCTGACCAGCTATTATTGTTACCTATCAGATGTCTTCTCCAGTGGCATAACTCAGAAATCTATCCAGTGTTGCTCCCATTAATCACTTCTACAGTAGCATCTCCAGCTTTTGTTAAAGTTAAGCAAAACCAACAAATGAAATATGAATTTGCAGTAGCTTACAAACAGCTGGAATTCAAAAACAATTACTACTTTCCTTCCTTTTCTCATTTTGGAATTCATCATGCAGTGGCAATTTGAAATTTACAATTTAGACATTTAACATTCTTCAAGGAGAACATTATCATTTGAAAAGAGAAATGTCTATGCTAAAAACTGGAGCTATCTTTCTGTAAGGAGATTTCAGTTCAGCTTCCCATCTTCTGCAAAATAACTCTGACGTATTCTTCAGATGCAAATTATTTTCTGAAAGTTAGGCAAATATCTAATGTGGGTAAAAGAGTTTAAATGTGAGAACTCGGGCATCCTGTTCTATCCCCTTGTTGCACCTTTTCAGGAAATGCAGAATGTAGATGTTTCGGAATTTCAGTATTGAAAATAATGACTTCTGCCAATTAGTAGAGACTGGTGAACCTCAAAAGAGATAAGCACCCCAAAATCTGAAACTGACACCCTAAGAGGTTTTTGTTTGTTTGTTTAATTTGCATGGTGCTCTCAGATACTCTAGTGATGAGCACTATGTAAAAAACTAGGAAGATAGCACCTCAGGGGATCTTCAAAAGTACCTAATCAGGGTAGGCATCTAATTCTCATTAACTTCAATGGAGTTAGGTCCCTAACCTGCTTAGTGTAAATTCTACTAGGCACCTCTGTGCATCTTTAGATGGCTAAATACCTATGTAAATCAGGCCCTTATTTATTATTATTATTTAATATCTATATTGCAGATGTTCAGAGTCACCAGTCAGGATCCTGGCCTCCTTGTGGGAGTCACTGTGCACACGCAGGAGCACACACAGAGGCTCTGTCTCGAAAATTTTGCAGTCTATGAAAGTTAGAACCAAGCTCTAGGACTTGCATCAATGGAATAGAAGTCTTGGGAGAATAGACTTCCTTGTAAAATTTCAAGTTCCTCCCAATTCTGGTTGGTCAGCAAAAGCCTTTCTTGTGACACATCAGCACTTCCAGTGCTGACCAGACCCCAGAATTGGGTAAAAAAGTAAAATAAGGGGGGAATTGGAAGAGAGGAATTTAACCACATTTTTTTTAAGTGTCTGCATTTAGTTTGGGGCAAAGTTTTTGTGTGATGGGGAGGTGGTTCTTTGTTGGTCTGAACTGTTTTTTCACTCCATACCTGTTAAATGGTATTTTGAAAATGGGCAAGGGAAAAATATGCACATAGCAGATACAATTTAATACCATCTTTTTGTGTGTTCCCATATGCACGCTGCAAATCATGTACTGTCAGTCTAGGCGACTTACTTTAGATTAAGAAAAGTAACAAAGAGAGAGCAAGTATAAAATATCTGAGTGAGGAAGTAGAGTATGTCACTTTAAGCTCTTACACTGCCTCATAGCTCTGTCCCTCCCCACCCCAACACATGTGTAGGCAGATTTTAAATTTAAGGTGCAGAACATAGAAAACAGTATCATAGTTACTGTGGTGGGGTGCATAGACTCTACATGGACGAGAAAGATGTCAGAGAGGCCCTGGTGGCAGGACTAGCTTCACCACTCCAGCCCTGTCAATCATGCATGATGAGGAGGAGGCCTATAAAAGGGAGGAAACTGCAGGGTGTGGGGGAGGAGCAGGAGTGTCCTAAAAAGCAGAATGAGGAGCCAGGACAGCTTCACTGTGACCGTGAGGAGAGTACAGTGGGAAAATGAGCAGGTGTGTAAGGTCTGAGGTCGTCTTCTGCAGTAAAAACAGCAGCCATGAGCTAAGCTGCAGAGAGTCACATCCTCACATTCCATATAAATTGCATCAAAACAATGTAATATCGGGCTGTTAAGAAGGCACTCCTGTCCTAATGGTAGCCACCAACACCAGATAAAGAAACAGATCTTAAGATGTTTAAAGAAAACTTTGTTTGATAGTATTCTGTCTGACAAGAAACAGCTTAACAGTTGTGACTGTGAAATCTATACTTCCATAGTTTTGCCTTTATGGTCCCTACTTCTCTACTGTTTATCTGTATGGTCTCTGTATGGTTCTTTAATTATTTCTGTCTGTTGTATAATTAATTTTGCAAGATATAAATCAACTAAGGTGATGAGGTATAATTGGTTAAAGAATTTATTCATAATGTGCTAGGAATGGTTAAATAATTGTTTTGTAATGGGCTAGAATTGGTGAAAAATTGGTGAATGCATTGGCGTTCATTTTGATCCCCCCTCTAGAGAGACTTAAGAAGGCCCACAAATGGCAGCGCAATCCCTTGGCAAATAGTAAGGAAGTGGGGCCTGTGTTGGAACCACCCAATGGAGACAACTGGGCGTGGTCAGGTTCTCCCACCCTCGGAGGGGGGAACCACTGAAGATTCTGTCACAGTTACCCCCATGGCAGTTTGGGTGAGTGCTTGAATATCAGTTTAATATTGTACAATATTGCTTAATCTCTGCAACTATACTGAGCAGCAGACTTAAAATGAAAAGTTTCTGCAACCCAAATTTAGTGACAATTAAGAGACATGAGGCAACATTTTCAAAAGCATCTGCATGATCTAGGAGCCTAAGTCCCATTTTCAAAAGTGACTTTGGGGCTTAGGAACTCAAGTGCCACTAAGTATGCAAAAAGAAAAGGAGTACTTGTGGCACCTTAGAGACTAACCAGTTTATTTGAGCATGAGCTTTCGTGAGCTACAGATGAAGTGAGCTGTAGCTCACGAAAGCTCATGCTCAAATAAACTGGTTAGTCTCTAAGGTGCCACAAGTACTCCTTTTCTTTTTACGAATACAGACTTACATGGCTGTTACTCTGAAACTAAGTATGCAGAATGCACTAGATACTACCACGGAATCCCACAGCTGTAGTCTAGTCAGGAGTTAAATTTGTTTTGAGTTGGTGGGGGTCCTTCTAAGGTGGGCTGCTCAGGAGTGGCCACTTAACAGGAGCTCAAAGCCAGTAACTAATTCATGTATATATGCACATACTGTGTATAACATTTAAAAATGCATACACCCATAATATTTGTTTACATAGGAACTTCCTTGGAAGATGTATAGGAACATAGAATTGGTGTGTTTTGAGTATGCCAGCAATCAGACTTATTTTAGATTAGTTTTGTATTCGCCATGTAGTTTCATTAAAAAGTGGCGAGGAAGTCTGTATTTCATGACCCGATCAGGCTGCATGCAATCCATGGGTTACATGTTGTTGTTCTCCCAGTTCATTAGAGCTGACTGGAAAACTGAATTTCTCATCCATGGAAAATTTTGATTTTTTTGGCAAAAATAAACACAATCTTTCTGAATTGGGATAAAATGTAGGAAAAAAACCCAGATTTTTTCACAGGAGAAAAAATTCCATTTTGGGAGAATAGAAACTGAATTTTTGGGTGTTCTCCTGGGTGCCCAACTACCTGGACAGCTGCCTCCCAGAGGCTACCTGACTTCACAGGGACCTGGCTACCTGGGGAGGCAAGAAGCCCCAGGAGGCATCTGCCTGGGGAGTCAGGGAACCAGCTCACCAAACAGCTGCCTCCCCTTGCTGCCTGAATCCATGGGGAACAGGGAGCTGCACAAGGAGCTGGGCAGCCCAGGGTATCAGCTTCCCAAAGAGTTAGGGAGCTGGGCAAGCCCAGGCTGGCCAACCTGCCTGACTGGTTTCGGTCAAAAGCTTTGACAAAACTGACACATTCCCATAGAGTGTTTTGATTCTGTCAAATCAGCATTTCCTGACAGAAAAGTATTCCACTGGAAAATCTTTAGCACTTAGTAAATGCTTATCAAAACCTCCTATCATTTAACCACTTTTGTGATCATCTGAGTTTTGTACTAATTCCTAGGTGCCTTGTAGGAACACTGTTGTGGTACACTTTGAGATTGTGCGAGAAGACAGCAGCTTGTTCTCTGCTGGCAAAGGAAGAACCCCAAAGTGCAGAGCTAGGGTTTGATTTCGATAAATATTCTCATGACCATGCTGAGCTCTTGCATCTGCAAACTTAGGCTGAAAAACCAGTAAGAAAAAGCTTTCTTGTGACATTTCCAGGTGGGCCTACACAAATGGTGGAGGAGAGGATCCTTAACATTGCAGAACCTTATAAAGATTGAGTTCTGTTCTGGAAATAGATGTTGATTTGGGGATAGGGAAGAGTGGCTTTTTTTCCCTTGAGAAAGATCAGGCCAAAACACAGGATATAAGATCCCCTGAACTTTCATAAAGTTTTAATCTAGATCTGAACTTTGCAGTTAGGGAAGCCCTATAACTTTTTCCATGTGCACGTCCGCTATACGTCATCTCCACTTTTTGTGTTGCAGTTTACCTAAAATGTTTGTAATGATTTCAGAAGATCTGAAGGCCGCCCATTTATGGTATGCATGCTTCTTTGGCACAACTGCCTAGTTGGTGTGACTGTCCTGGATTAGCCCATTGGGGTTTTACATAGTTTGCTGTTGTGATGAAGTATCTATTTGGTTATGTCAAAGTTCTTCATCAGGAAAGCATGGGATGAATTTTTGAGCTTCAGACATGTACCATATGCTACAACACAGATTACAGCAAAGCAATAGTGTTTTAATTCATTTTACTCTACTTCCATTCATGGATTGGAAAGCTGAATATGTTTCAGCTTTAAATGCTTTACAGGTAGACAGGTTGGATTTTCATTACTTCTAAAAATGTAGTTTCTTTCTTTCTTTCTTTCTTTCTTTCTTTCTTTCTTTCTTTCTTTCTTTCTTTCTTTCTTTCTTTCTATGGAATGAGAGGCTTTAAAACCTATGTGCTGTAAAGCTGGCAGACTTCTAAAAGTTCTCTACCCGTTCACCAACCTCAGTGAAAGAGCTGGTATCTTCAACCTTGCTTAACTCTTGCTCCTTGGCTCATAATTAAAGCCACTCAGATGCTTCTGGTTTCAAACAGGTCACATCTGATTTAATCTAAAACATTCCCTTTGTGTCCTCTTAACCTGGCCTTGTTACACACACACACACACACACAGAGACATTGCCATTATGAAAGCTGAAAAAAATAGTGATTATTAATCATTCATTACTTAAAAATCCATAGGCATCCACATCTAGATTTCTAATCTTGGTAACAGAAAATATTATTTCCAGCACCCTCATTCAAGACTGTTTCCTTCCTATCTTTAAAAATATTGTAATAGTAATAGCCTTTATGATATGGGTGTCCCTCTGTATTAGGTTTAATAGGTTTGTGGTATGCACTCTTCAAGTTAGGTCATCCATCTTTAGATACTGACTTGGCCCCTATTATGTGAGCATATCATTCTTTAGTGTATTTATCCTCACAAGAGGGAGGAAGTTCTATTATTCCCATTCTACAGACGGAGAACCAAGGTGCAGAAATACTAAAGGCCAAATTTTTAAAAGTATTAGATGCCTAAAGAAGCAAATAGGCACTTAGTGGGATTTTCAGATGTGTTCAGGCACCCAACTCCCATTTAAATGGATTGATTTCAATGGGAGTTATGCATGCTTATCTGCATTTACAGGCACCTAAATACCTCTGTAAATGTGGCCCTAAGTGACTTGCTCATGGTCACACAGGAAGTGTACGGCAGAGCAGGAGCTGGAACCCAGAGCTTCCAAGTCCTATGCTAGCATCCTATTCACTTCCTCTCTGAGAGTCTGTTCCAGTAACGATAAGTTTATTTTGTTTATTAGGGGTCATCTGCTAGGACAGTGACCTTTGCCAGGTCTTTCCCCTCATTTTGTGCCCTAAGGCTATCAGCAAGAAACAATATTCATAATAACAAATTAGATGTAATGACAGGGTTATACACTGCTTTCACTGGTGTGTTAACTGGACCTGTCAACTTTTCCCTTTGTTTTTAATCTGACTATATATCACTGGTATCTAACACTAGCAAAAAAACCTAATATCTTTCTGTATTTAATGTTCCTATTACCCTATCCAAAAATTACCCTATTCATTAGAAATCATTCAAGCCTTTGCTCATGAAACCCCTCATCTTCTCACTGTCCACATAAAATATAGTCATACTCGTACCACACAAAGATATCCTCACAGCTTTAAGTTTCTACTCAACCTCTTTTTCCTTAACTTGAAACGTTAAACCAAAGTATTGAAATTTGCTGCAAGGAAAGTAATGATGCTCAAAAAGGAATTCAGTGCAACAGGAAAGAACCAGTTTAATTAGCTGACATAATTGCATTGTTTAGGTTTCTTTTAAAAATCAATGAAGTGGCTGGAAATGATTTTACTAATGTCTTCATGCCCTTAAAGCCCTCACTAGGCAGCCTTCATTCTCCCATAAAAGAAGTTTCCACCCTTTTGAAATTGTTATAAAGACAATCATTAATGGGAAGGGGGTAAACATAACCCTTCTCCAGGGGAGTATGGGGTAGGAGGGCTGCATGCTATGGATGTGCCTTCAGTGGTGACAAAAACAGGTTTCAAAACTGGTCACAAAGCAAAATCCTCTCCCTGTCTCTATCTTCTTGTGTTTCTTATTCTTTCTGAGCTCAAGTAGGTCAGGAAGATATGCCACAAGCACACTTCTCTCCTCCCCCAATCTTCCATTCCCTCCCTCCCTAGTACAGAACACCACTGATCTCTTCCTCATCTTAGTAGCAGTATTTTGTGCCTGGGCTCATGCTCAATCAGCCACAAATACTTAAACCAAAACAAAAAACTTCCCAACCCAAGCCATTTCCCATGGAACCATCTGCCCCTATATCTCCTGAAAATGTAGCGCACACATTATGCCATCTAATGGTTTTAGGTATGTATAATTCATGCTTGTCATTGGTTAATGAGCATTCCTGTGCACGGGCAGTGCCAATTAGGCCCACCTACACAACACGGTCCACCAGCAGATGGGGGGCTTTAAAAGGCTGAAGCTTGCTAAAGGGTTGGGGAGTTTGTCCAGGAAGAGAGGCTGTAATTGAGCTCCATTAGCAAGAGGAGCCCAGCCTTGGGTAGTAGCTGACCTTTCTTCTCTCCCGGCTCCTTGTTTGGCTGCACACTGACACTGCAAACTTGATATGGGTAAAGGGCCCTGGAAGGCTGCTCCCAGCCAATAACCTGTGATGGGAATGCATCCAGGGTCTAGAGGTAATTGGATCAAAAAGGATTCTGGGAGTGAACTGGACTCCTGCCTGGAACGGTGAGATTGCCCAGGATTGGGGGGCTCCTGCAGGGGACCCAAAGGCAGCTCCATCCCATGTGAAAATTGACTGCCCCTCATTGACTAGGGTTTATACTAACCAGAACCACTCTCCACCACCAGTGATACCCAATCCTGTTAATCTTACAGGACTGGAGATGACTCAACACCTCTGAGTGGATTGTTGGTACAGCTATGGAAATGACAGAAGTCTTTAATACTGTTGACCAGAAAAGTTGATTTCTATGCAATGCAGTTGTATATGAACTGAAAACTAAAGAGAAAAGAGTAAACTTGCCAATTATTCATAGGAAAGAGATTCTTTTTATTGAGAAGAGAGAAGAGAAGTAGCATCTACCTCTTCTGGCTGAAGTTAGTGACAGAATGTGAGAGGCGGTGCCTACTACTACCGCTAATGTTGCTATCAGTTCCACCATGCTCCACGTATGCCTTCTCTTGCCAAGCTAGTAACAACAACAGAAACTGATTAGCTTTTGTGCTTGCTCTGAAAATCAATGATGGTTTAGGTTTCCTTGTTGCTGGCACTGAACATATTGCAAGGATACTGCTCTTCTCTTTTGCCCTTCCTCTCCTTTCTCTGTCTTCTCCTGGGTGGCTGAGAGTATAGGCCCCGATTCTGCAGATATTATACATGTGCTTAACATTACACACACGAGCAGTCCCACTGAAAGGCTATCTTACGCTACGTGGACATAGAAGACAGAAAGATGAAGACTGACCAATGCACACCTCTTTCCTGTAATAGGATTTTTAAAAATACATCATGAATCCAATCCTGCAGCCCTTACTCAGACAAAATTCCCATTAACTTACTTCAGTGAATGAAGAATGGATTAACCTTCAATGATCGGGTCTTCAGAAGCAAGCAGAAAACTCCATGGTCCCTGAGACTTCACCCTATGGGAAAACTACTTCTCAAGACCTTCCCTGATTTCCTACCCCAAACAAACAATACAGAAAAAGGTACGAAATATTTTTTCTTTTTGGTTCCAGACCAAACACCAAAAGGTCTCCATTGCTATTTCTAAATGTAGAGAATGCCCATTGCCGTAGCAGCTAAATCACAGCTGTTGGCAGTGAAACTTATTTTCTTGAGTCACGCACCTCAGTTCTTTCTTTCCAAGCTCTTCATTGCTGTGTCTGAATATTGCAGTGAAAATGTAAATGGAACTTACCCTTTGACTTTCAATTCCTTCCCATCTTCTTATGCAATACAAATTTGTTTTTATTATGTGCAAAACTGCATCACTGGCTTAAAAAAAAATCTCAACCCACACCTTCCCCCACGCCCCTTTGGTGTTAGCTGGGGGGGTGCGGGGGGTAGCTGTGCTAGTGGAATTCAGGCTTTTAACTTAAAAAGCCAAAATGCAAACATTTTTGTTAATATGTGAAATGAGCTACATAGTGGTAGGAGCAATCAATAAAAATATTCCTTCCGAGAAACCACTAACAGACAATTTGGAGGATCAAGAGGTAAACAGTAAGAAATAGCCAATCTATTGTATGAAAAAAACATGCTAGTTCTGTAATGAAGAATCTCATTGCTAAGGAGATTCACTCTAGGAGGCTTAATGTGTGTATTCTTAGGAAGATGAAATCAAGAGAGGAACTCAAGAAGCAGCAAATCAAATGATACCTTCTGTAAAACATGCAGTTTGTTCCTTGGTTTTTGGAGATGCAGAGACATGAAACTTTTTTTAAAAAGAAAAATACTTTGAAAATTCTGCAGGGTAAGACTAAAGCACATTCTGGAATAGAAATGATTAAGTAGCTGTGATGCCATGCCATTTTAAAGATCTGTGGGACTAGAACCCAGCTCTGTGGAGCCTGGAACAGCTGACGTTCCCACATTGTCACAAGGAGGCCATGAAGACTTGCATCCAAGCAGCACTATGGAGATTAGGCACCGCAGGAAGTGCTCCCCAAAGGGTCCAGAGTGAAAGCACCTTGCAGCCTTTGATTGGCCCATGCTCACTATTTAACCTGGAATGGTATCCCAAGAAGTTGTCTGAGCAACCATGCAGACTCTGGCCTGCTGGGACTCCGGATTTCACATTACTTTCTGGTCTCTGACCTGACCATTGCCTCCTGATTCCATTCTCATATTACCTCTGATCTCCGACCCTGGCCTGACGCTGACCCTGACTCTTGCTTATCGATTCTAGCTCTAGTGATTATGCCCATCCCTGCTCACTGATTACTACTATACTGCCTTGTGGCCATTCTTGACCTGTGGACACCAGCCCAGCTGCGACTGCTAGGCCAGCTCGCCTATGCCGCTGGTCCCTTACGGCCATTAGTTCTAGGAAGAGTTAGTTTGGTTTCTTTCCTCAGTATCTGTATTGCAAAATAGAGTAGAGAAACTGAGAGGGGGGTCATGCTTTGTGGACTGTGCCACTTGTATTTGAGACAATGCAGCACATTGATCATTGATTCGAATGAGGACCACTTTTGGGGACAAGAGATAATTAGTTTCATAAGTTTACCCAAGTATGTTTGGAATTCAGCCATTTGAGTAAAGAGTGAACTACCTATATATTAGACCCTACCTACCTATGCATTTGCATCGATGCCCTCAGCCATTGCTGTTACACTAAAGCATGGGATTTCTACCAGCCCCTTCCTACATCATAATCTGTAATGCAGACGAGTGTTCATTTTGTTCCTTTTCTTTCAAACAGTATCAGACTTTATCACTGTGTAGTGGTGTTTCCCTTTGAGATGATCAACTTTTACACATTTTCTGGTTTTAATTCTATTTACAATTAACTCTTTCAGTTGCTGCACTATTGTGATAATTTGAACAGGTGCTGGGGTTACTGAGACAATTACTGTAGTGTTCATGTCATCAACATTTGATCAAATGCTTAGGGTTCCCAGGTGTCCATTTTCTGACCAGAACACACAGTTGAAAAGGGACCCTGGCGGCTCTGCTCAGCACTGCTGACCAGGCTGTTAAAAGTCTGGTTGGCAGCGCTGGCAGGCTCCCTACCCAGCTCCGCGCAGCTCCCCGGAAGTGGCAACGTCCCTCAGCTCCCAGGCGGAGTGACGGCCAGAGGGTTCCGCGTGTTACCCCTGCCTGAGTGCTGGCTCCGCAGCTGCCATTGGCCAGCAACAACAGGGGAGCTGCGGGGGCAGTGTCTGCAGGTGGAGGCAGCATGCAGAGCTTCCTGACTGCACCACTGCCTAGGAGCCAAGGGACATGTCACCGCTTCCGGGGAGTCCCCTGCGGTAAGCGCCGCCTGGAGCCTGCACCTCTCACCCCCTATTCTCCTGCACCCCAACCCTCTGCTCCAGCCCTGAGCCCCCTCTCACATCCAAACTCTCTCCGAGAGCCTGCACTCCACACCCCCTTCTGCACCCCTGCCCCAGCTCTGAGCCCCCTCCTGCACCCAAACTTCCTCCTGGAGCCTGCACCCCTGCTCCAGCCCAGAGCTCCCTCCTATACCCGGAGCCCCTCATTTCTGGCCCCACCCTGGAGTCTGCACCCCCAGATGGAGCCCTCACCCCCTCCTGCACCCCAACCCCCTGCCCCAGCCTGGTGAAAGTGAGTGAGGGTGGGGGAGAGTGAGTGATGGAGGGGGGATGGAGTGAGCAGGGTGTGAGACCTCGGAGAAGGGATGGGACTAGGGTGTTCGGTTTTGTGCAATTAGAAAGTTGGCAACCCTACAAATGCTTATTACGCAAAAGTGAGAAAGAAGTCCACCTTAATGGTAAAGTTGGTTTCTGGTTGATACATATCTCTCATCTCAGAGTTTGAAGCAGGAATTTACCTTTTGGATCTCAGTATTAGTTAAGTGTCACCAGTCGATTTCTTCAGGATCGATAACACTTATGGAACGATTACCATTTCTGCTGTGCTTGGCCGGCCAGATAGTCGATTTATGTACATCAGATATGAATTCCTTCTGATTTTGTCTCTACAGTTGCAATAGGAAAACAAATAGAAAATGACCTCTTTCCAGGCTTGGATTACTTCTGCTTCGTCAACTGGAATTTGTATTCCAAATCTGTACCTCTAACTTTTATCAGGCTATATCTTGGAAGTGATCTTCTAAAACTTCTACACTTTCTAGTGTTCATAGTTTTCTGTGGTTGACTGTAATCAGGAAAGAGCTATGAAAGCAAGTAATGAATGAGAAGAGTGGAGGATGGTCTAGGCTTTATTATTTTACTATTAATTATTATTTGTAGTATAGTTGTACTTAGCAGCCCCAGCTAGGTCAGGCATCCACTGGGTTAGGTGCTGTATTGACGTATCGCAATAGTAAAAGACTGTCCTGCCGCAAAGAGCTTACTGTGTTATCTCTGAATTTGTCTCCAAATTTCATTCCATCAGAAGGAATAATGGAATAACTGGACGTCGAATGTGGTTGAAATGAATTTGTCCCAGTAACACTGTTTCTGCATAGACACAGTTGGCAAGAATCAGAAATTACAGTAAGGAAGCTTACTTGATAGAGGTTAATTAAGCAGAAAGGAAACAAAATACTCTCCTTAAAGTTTTAATATATGAGGATTTCCAGGGTTTCCACTTTCTGCTCTTGAATGCAGTGTCATGTCATAATCACAGGTTTCAGAGTAGCAGCCGTGTTAGTCTGTAGCTCACAAAAGCTTATGCTCAAATAAATTTGTTAGTCTCTAAGGTGCCACAAGTCCTCCTATGTCATAATCAGAATCCCAACTGGTCTGAATGGTGCGCAAGGCTTTTTACTAGAAGCAAGAAGACTCCTGAAAGCTTTTGAGGAGTAACTAAAACAGGCTCATGCCTTGTGTACTGTATTTAACAAGCTAATTAGTTAACATTCATTTTCAAGTATGCCATTCACAGTCAAGTTAAGGAAATGTGCAACACGCATTATGCTGCCGTGATTCTGACTACTTTGTTTTATTGCTACTACTCTGAGGTATGAATAACGCATATTTAAAACCGAGAGGTGTTGCAAGTATTAAGCAAGCATCCATTCCCAGCTTTGTCTGACTCTTGAGTTCTCTGCAATTTAAATCTCTCCACTGTAGTGAGCATATCCAGTTAAACAGCCAACTGTACTCTGATGTTATTATCTAAGAAAATGTCTTCCCTTGACTTTCTCTCTTCTCTCCCTTCTTCACCCTTATCAAAAATACTACCCTCCCCCCTCCACTTTTTTTTTTTAAATGGCATTGTTGCTCAGATACTTGCAGGCTATTTGCTTCCATTTAATTTTAATAATAAATTCACTGGATTTTAGTAGTAACACCATATCATGATTTATTTTATATTATTTATTTGTATTTATGTAAGATTTTGTTAACAGTCTCCGTAGTTACAGGTAGCTACTAAGCTAGTCTAGTGAGTCATTTCCCTTACTCTGACTCTCACTGATATGATTCCTTTGGTACATATCCACTTATTTAAGCAGACAGGCAATATCGCGAGAAATCATATCTCATTATTTCCTTTTGCTCAAGTATGTGAATATTTCAAAGATGGAGCTGAATCAAAAGAAAAAACTAGCCCATGGTGGGGTCAGTTGGCCACGGCAGCTGCAGGCAAGCACACAGGTGAAAGTGAGTTTTAATCATGCAATTTGATGCAAAACTCTTATAAACTAGGCTTGGTTCAGAATGCAAACAGAAATGTGGTGAAGAAAATGTCTGCATTAATGCATTTCCACCTACACAATCCCTTGAGCATGACTTGCCTATTTGATCAGAGACGGAACATTGAAATCATGGTAACCCCTTAACTCTAGTGGAGGAGGCAGAAGCCATGCTTGACTTAATATTTAGAGGCAGCTAAACTAAATAGACATTATTAATGGTTGGCGTTTGGCTGATAACTTATTAATTGTGGTCATTTGAAGACCTCACTTTTTTCCCCTCAGCATTTAGAAGGCATGTAACTGGATCAAGTAGAATTTTTATTTCTGGAATGCTCAAATGTGGGTTGTAGTGGTATTTTGTTGGTAAGAAATCAAACGCCAGCAATGTACAAAGTGTAAAGGAATGCATGTAAATGCTGGAGATCAAAGAGTTAGTCTTCTATGGGGATTATCTAATGTCCCCTCTTTCTTTCCCACTTTATCTTTACAGCATCATTCTCAAAATAGTGGAATTTCTTTTTATATTCATTGATATACTAGAATGCACTTGCATTTCCTCCAAGTCTGCAGAGCTATCTGCCATTACGGATTCCTAAAGAACCCAAAGGGACAGCTTCAGGTAAACCATGGTGTTTTTTCAGTAGACTAAAATGCATTGAAAACTTTGAGATAAATGAATTTCCAGTTGCAAAACTGAAAAAAGAAAATCCTGTCCTCACATGCTTCCTCTTCTAAATAGCATTGTGTTGCTTCATTCTGGCTTTTCCCTTAAGGTAAAATCACGTCTAGTTTGGTAAAATGCGCAGCTTTTTGGCTTTTCAGACCAACAGATAAAGCCACAATCTCTTGTATATCATTATTAGAAAGATTTATTCTGCAGGTTATATTGATCTATGTAGTAATTTACAATCTATTTTTAAAAAAAATCTCATAGTTTAAAAAAAATCTGTTAACACTGCATTAAAATATTTATTGCACATACTTTGCCAATATTTGAGAAAAGATTCAGTGATTTGGTCACTCAACTGTGTTTGCTGGTAAGCAGTAGCAGGGCAGGTGGATTAATTCCTTGCTATGTGCAGGTCATTGGGTGACCAGCATTCTGTAAATGCTGTCCTAGTATCTCCTGTAGGTACTCTGGCATGTCTCTACTAATCATTGTGCCTGAACTACCTTGCTCGCACATGGCTCACACACCCACATGCTGTCACAGCCTCAATTTTTAAATAAAAAGAAGCTGACAGCAATAAGGAATTTTTTTTAAAAAAATGTCTATTAGAAGAAGGAATTGTGTGCAACTGTCTTGGAAGGAACTGAATTTGGGTGGAGGGAGCAGTGGAGAGGATTCAATCTCCCTTTCTCTCTTAAATACATGACTTAGAACTGGCTGCTAAACAATGAACTTGGATTAGACTGGTGTTTCTCTCTATAGCCCTTTCCCACCGTCAGATCTTTTTCTGGGGAAACGATGGGGAAGAAGAGAGAGCCTTCTGCCTCATTTCATGTGTTGTTATTTTATTGGGTGGAGGTCAGAGGCTTTCCTTGCCTCCTTGTGCTCTGCCTGGGGGAAAATAATCCTCATCAAGGAAACAAACACTGTATAGCTGATGGGTGAACCTCAGAGTCAGCTTGGATAGCTATAGACTGGTCTGGATGCTTGTGAGAAAAATGAGCTTCTTCCACCTTTGTTGTTGAGAGCTTCTCCTTGTGCTCTGGTGTCAGGTTTGCGCAGCCCTCTGCCCGCATCTGCAGGAATTATTATTAGGGAGGCTCTGCAGCCCAACTTCCTCTTGGCAGCAACCTTCTCCACAGGGGAAGCTCCACACAGCTTACTATGGAGAAGTCTTCATGGCCTTGCTACCATCCTCCACTCCAGGACTCTTTCAGGAGGAAGTTCTGAACCTTCCACTTCAATAACATTTTTCTTAGGGTGTGATGTGTCCATGGTCATCCCATTGCCTCCCCGCTCATTTTCTGGAAGCTTTGTTTTTTGGACAAGGTTGTATGCTGTTCATAGTCCTCCCCCAGCACTGTTCTTAAGGTAGAGGAATGGTTCATGCCTGGCTCCCCCACAACCTTCTTCCAGTAAACATGCTTTTTGGGAGAGGGGCAAATTCTGCATTTCTGCCAAGTGCTTCCTTTCCACCAATATATTGGCAAGGGAAGCTGAAAGCACTAATTCTTACCTGCATCAAGTGACCCATCCGGTGTCGCTCATTCCCAGCTTCTGGCAACAGGGAATTCTAGCAATTATACATTAAGTTATTGAGAGTGCTTAATGAAATTCCATTGGCTTCAGCCATAGTATACGGGGGTTTCTTATACAGTAGATTTCCTCTGAGATCAAAACTATGTACAACTACCTTAGTTACTAAATAAAACCACTTTAAAATACAGTATAAAGGACAGCTATATCAATTCAAAATGTAGGGGTTAACTCAGTGGCTTTTAAAGCTTTTCAGATAATGGACCATTTCTTAGGATAAAAATCTGTTTTGGACATGCACACCTTCCCACTCCTCATCCTTTAGCACCTAAGGTTTAGCTCATATTAAGACAGTGTTACAGAGACTCAATGAAAATAAACTCATTTTAATCCTAGGGGTGCAGCTGTTTATTTGCATCCTCTCATTTTCTGTCTTTGCTGCTTATTTTTCTTCCCATCACACTTTTTCTTGCTGAATCTCCTCTTGTTTTTATAGTTTTAGATCTGTCGTACATTGTGTCTGTGTACAATTATTGAGTCATCCACAAATTTGAAATGTGGTTAACTGTATAGCAAAGGCCCAGTGAAGAGAGTCCTTGAAGGGTGCAGAATGATGCTTGCTTCCCCCCACACACACACCCACACACCAAACTTCTGGAAACAGTAAAAGGATCCTGACCTGTGTAAGTGCTTGAAGGTGACAGACACTTCAACACTGAAGAAGACCTGAAGAGCTCTTTGTAGCTTGGAAGCGTCTCTCTTTCACTTAGGTTGGTTCAGTAAAAGATGTTACCTTTACCTACCTTGTCTCTCTAACTTCAACACTGTTACAGAAGCAGCTCCTCAAACCACCAGTGTTCCATGCACCACAGTTTGAGAACCACTGGTCTAACTTAAATGAACTATAGCAAGAAAATTCAAACTTAAAGTCAATGCTTTTTATTCTTAGCAGACCTTTTTGGCGTGGATTTTACTGGCATCAGTGAAAACCGATAAATCTATATACACATCTATATAATACCAGGTGTCAACAGGACCAATTAGGCATGAAGGCTTCCTCTTGTTTCTGAAAATTGTAAGTGTTGGTGGGCATTAAACCATTCATTGTCCTGAAACGTCTTTGTATTTAACAGATATACTGCATTTTACTGTTTTGACTCTGCCAGCGTGTCAGCCTTCTCTTTGATATTCCAGGAATGGTGTTCATTTGTGGCTACTTGCTGAGGCCAAGGAGGAAGGATGAGTAACTTTCCTTGGAAAGATGCTGTGATCAACACCATCACCTGTACTCCCTTCCTTCTTGGTGTTTTGGCTTCTTCCCTGGTATGTGCCTGCCATGGCCTGATGGTAACCCAAATGAGACTGACAGAGGATTTCAGATTCCACAGACAATTGTAATCTTAATCAAAACAAGATTTATTAAAACCAGAGAGAAAATGGATTAAAACAAAAGAAACAGTTGACTATATACACTTCTCATCAGTTAAACCAGATGAGGCATTTTCAATTTAGTTATGGGGGGGGGGGGGGGGGGGGAAGAAAAGTGAATCACTTACATCCCTCGTGAACCAATTCCTTCTCTCTGAGTACTTTGGTCCAACTGTCAGCATCCTTTCCTGTCCAGAGACCAACAACTCCTTTTTTATTAATTAGGAAAGCTCTCTTATCAAGTCTGCCCCGATCTAGGGCTTACTACCCCTTACTTTCCAAACACCCCCCCCCCCGCTTCCCTCCAGTTATCTACACACATAATATGGTTTGGACTCACTGTTTTCTTTAGGACATGGACCATTGAGGATATCCAGATCCATTAGTGATGATTAAGAGCAATCCCTCAAAGGCTCTAGCTCACATATCCTCTTTCAGAGACTGCTTTGGCTATCTATATCCATTTTAGGTAAGGCCTCTTGTTAAAACCCTCTGAACAATGTTTGTTTTGTCAGTGTACGTAATGAGCAGGTCCCAGTCCCTCCATAACAGATGCATACTATGAAATACAGATAATGAATGTTAGCACTAGGCATTTTTCATTTCAAATGACCTTTTCTTAAATCCATTGCTCACAGGAATGTATCAATAATGGCCAAAATAAAGAGATTCTTATGAACCAATCCTGGAACCAGTTCTTCCTGTGTAGAACTTCAGTTGTTGCTCATTGACTTCAGTTGTTGTGCTGCTGCTCAGACGACTTGCTTCTATTACATTTTCCGTGGGGTCACAACTATAGTTTATTCATGTATCCTCTACCAAAGAGGAAGACAATGGACTGAGACACATGAGATCTGAATTCAACTGTGAGCTCCACCTTAGACTCGCTGTGTGATGCTAGAATCTTACTCTCTCTGTGCCTCAGTTCCCCATCCTCTAAAACAGGATAAAGAAAAGGAGTACTTGTGGCACCTTAGAGACTAACCAATTTATTTGAGCATAAGCTTTCGTGAGCTGCAGCTCACTTCATCGGATGCACTTCATCGATGAAGTGAGCCTCCATCGATGAAGTGAGCTGTAGCTCACGAAAGCTTATGCTCAAATAAATTGGTTAGTCTCTAAGGTGCCACAAGACCTCCTTTTCTTTTTGCGAATACAGACTAACACGGCTGCTACTCTGAAACCTAAAATAGGATACTTATAGTCCTCATCTCCCACCCTTTGGGTCTTGTCTGTTTAGACTGTAAGCTCTTCTGTGCCGGGACACACTTTCACTGTGTGTTTGTATTGTGCATAGCACAATGGAGCTCTAATGTCAGTTGGGGCTTCTGTATAATATGCTTTGCTCAGCAGCTGGTATATGTGCATGTGTATGTAAAATTAACTTTCCCCTTTCTTATCTCCATAGCAATTCATGTGTCTATGAGAAGCAAAGTTCTCGAAATTAGGACAAACTTTCCTGCAGCCTCTCCTAAAATAACATTGCTTTTTTATGTCTCTATCTTCTATGTGGAAGAATCTTCTGATTCTTTGCAAAAGTGCCTCACATGTATGTATTTAACTAACACTGTGGAAAAAGTCAAATTAGAAAAAGCCCTCTGCCTCTTCCCAGCTGTCATAGTTCTGTAAACCTCTTTGGTATCATATCAAAAATACTAACGTTTAAAATATTCAGTCATTTGGTATACCTTATTTGAAACCTTGTTGGTAAATACCTTCTCTCTAATTAATAGTGATATAGTATATGGGCCAGCCAACACTATCATTTTGTAGTGGCTGCTATTCTATTAAAATGCATTTCTGAAGTTGTCAGAGAAAGAGGGCTCCTGCTAACAGCAATGAGCTGTTCTGCCCATATTGTACTGGACTGTTTATACTGTCTCTCTTTCCATGTTGCAGAAATTTTGTCAAACCGCAGAATTACTTTTGGTTTACTGTACACAAAGTAGGTGTGGAAAGTTATGCAACTTTATTTAGTACAGTATCCTTCATACACGTTACATTCCAGAAAGCCTATGTTTGGTTTGTTTAAATATGGTTATAATTGATGAATTACAGCAAAACTTTCTATCAGCAATATTTTATCTGTTACAGACCAAGATGAACTAATGTCTTGGTGATACGAGTTTGACAGTAAAGACATTTATTTGTGTCTTGAAATACAAGCTCTGCCACATCTTCACTCTCCCTGTTTCCTTCCCCACGCCTCCCTCCCCCTCCTATTTCCCAGGTACCAATCAAATTACCATAGGTTTTGTACTTTGAATTTAGGAAAATATCTCTCTTCAACCCCTCTCCTCTCAAAAAGCTGAAAAATTATGACTACCCTTGAGAGGTGCACTAAGGTGTTTTCATTCAGCCTTCAGTGCCCACGCTACAGCATGAAGGAGCATGCATAAGAAGGAAAATTAAAGTAGTAAAAGGGAAATTCTTTTTAACAGCTCAGCTTGTCTCATTTCACTTCAATAAAGCATACGTGATTGTCAGATTAGATGAGTAACAGTGCACCCATTTCTCTGAAAATGTATACACCTACATGTTGTTTGTATTTGATAGCGGAAGGGCCTGGCAATATAGTTCATACAGTTCCTGGAACTGCCTCTCTCTCTGTGTGTGCGCCTTATATCGGTATCCATTTTATTTGTGTTTCAGGAGTATTTAGAGGCTCTAACAGGGCTTAGGCTATGTTGTGTTAAGAACTCTATGTAACGCTGCCACCCTGGTTAGGTTGTCTGCATCAGGGAGAAAATCTAGGACCTTTGCATCTTAATACATAAGCCTCTACTGCCTGAGCTAAAAGAGCCAGTTCTCTTAGCCCAGGCTGTAGCAGGCTCATCAATGTTTAGTTGCCTAGCCACCACTAGAGAGGGACAGAGTACCATGCTCAGCAGGCCTGGCTTTCGTGGATTTACATATGAGACGAGAGCGTGCAGTCTGAATGGAAGTCAGAGAGTTCTGCTCAAAAATACGTGGCTTCCTGTGGTCCCATGTTTGTCACAAATATGACACACAAATAAAAACATATTTTCAATCCTTTCTTCCCCACAAAAATATCTGAGTAAAAGGCAGTTTTGGAAGGCAAAAAATGGCCTATTTCCAGGCATGAATTTCCTCTCTCTCCCAGTGGGAAATACCACGTGCAGCCTGGGTCTCAAGTAGGTAGCTAAAAAAATTAAGTAGGGGAACCTCATACTGTCTGAAACCGGCTTCTATGCCCTTGAAGAACTCCACTAGACAGCCAGGGAGATGGGAAGGTAGGAGTGGTCCGCGGTGTTTCTTTGGATTCTTGTTGACTTCAGAATGCTGGCCAAAGTGATGCCCAAAACTTAAATTATCTTTATTTACGCTCTCTATTGTTACATTTTGCTGCATGAGATTGTGGCGACATTGTTTTAAGTGCCAGCAGTTCATATAAATATTGGCCCTTTCCACAAGAAGAACCAGCTACTTGAGGTAAAATTTAGTTGTTTAAGATACTCATGAGACAAGTGGAAGTTTTAAGAATGACCATTGTACCTGTATTCAATGTGCCTAAAGAGCACATTTTATGTTCTGGTTATATAGTCATCCTTGTGAAGATCAAAGACGGACTCATTTAGAAATATCACATGCATACGTTTTATACAGTCGTGTTCCCCAATGGCAACTTTAAATTCTATGTGACTTTATGACTGCTGTCAGTGCAGCTTATATTGTTTTGGTGAAATGCAATTGGTGCCTAACATGCATTTACAGACCTTTCAAAGACTGTTATAGATGCATTTTTTCTTCCTTGTTGTTTTAGAGGATATGTGACTTCTTCTATCAGTGCAGCAACTTGTGATGTGGTAGTACAATGACATATGAGGCCAATGCAACTAGATGCCTTCTTTTGTTATGTTGTGTGAAGGGTATGCAACTTCTTTGATGGTTAGCGCGCTAATCATGTTTTAGAGATATAAAAATAAAGTCAATGATCACTGTTCCTTGGCTGAGCAAGTAGTGCCAGATAAGCAGTCTTGTGAGGTCTGTGGAAGAAAACAGCTTGAAAAAATAGCCAAACATACGCTCTTTATATGCACAAGTTCCTAGACTGCACACGTGACTGAAGAAGTCTTCACCCATTCCATAGCTCAGGGGTGGCCAAACGTATAGGTCCTCCAAGCCGCGTATGACAATCTTCAGAAGTTTGAGAGCCAGGGTGAGCCTGCTGGGGCTTCAGCCCCATGAGGCACACCTGCAGGGGCTTGCGGCTTCAGCCCTGTGGGTCGGTGGGGTCTGGGGCTTCAGCCCCAATCCTGTTGAAGCCCTTAGCCCCGGCCTTGTTGGGGTGAAGCCCTAAAACCTCCCTTGCCAGTGGGCAGAAGCCAGAGGAGACACATGGGGGTCCATGTGTGGTGACATCCCCCCAGATTTTTGCCAGGGTTTGCTGGCCCCACTCAGCCACATAATGTTGCAGGGCTCCCTCCCTGTACAGCAGCTGCTGGAGCCAGCAAGCTGAGAAATGCAGCTTGGGAGAGGCTGCAGCAAACAGCTGGGAGCTGCAGGGAGAACCCTGCTTTTGCAGTTGCCTCTCCCTGCAGAGCTAACATCTGGGAACTTTAGGGTGGGGCCACTGAGGGTAAGAGCGGGGGCATGCCTCAAATTGGGGGTGGGGAGCAAACCTTTAAATTGTTCCCCCCAACTCTCAGCAGGCATCTGTTGTCTCTGGCAGAAGTTCCTAACCCCACCACCCCACTGCA
Organism: Chelonia mydas; assembly: GCF_015237465.2. Taxonomy (NCBI): domain Eukaryota; kingdom Metazoa; phylum Chordata; order Testudines; family Cheloniidae; genus Chelonia; species Chelonia mydas. The sequence goes on from NC_057852.1 coordinate 110,998,727, forward strand.
GGGCAGAAGCCCCAAGCTCCCTCCCCCGTCACCTCCCCAATCTGTTAGATGGAGAATGTGGGGTGGGGGCATGGGAGGCTCCACGCGCCACACTTTAGCTGTAAAAGAGCCACATGCAGATCATGAGCTGCAGTTCGACCAACCCTGCCGTAGCTGTTCAGTTCACTACACCCTTTGGTTATCTAACAGGTGGTAAATAGATGCATGATGGGGACAAGTGAACTGGTTTGGATAAAATAGGAAGCCCCCTCATCTTTCACCCGGAACTCAGATCAAACCCAAACTGAAAATTATTTGAGATTGGAAAAAATGTAGCTAACACTCTATCCTTTATCCCTTGGCATTATTTTGAATTTTGACATGTCCCTGTGCTTCTTAGTTTCATCTGGGACCAGAAGTGAACTAGGAGTAATCTTGTGATAAAGGAATAGTTGTTCTGTCCTGATTTCCAGCCCATGGATTAGAGCTGAAAGAACTAATTGGTAATTTTATACATATATTTGTTCCTGTTCATGAATTATCTTCAAGCAGCTTGCAAACTTCACAAATTAATTCATTGTTCAAAATTATCTGGTGAATAATATTTTGGTCCACAGAGCTCAAGCTGGTCCTACGCAAACACTGGGTATTAGAAATTTAAGAGATTTTTGTTTTGACCAGAAACAGATGATCTAGTGATCTCTCTCCTGCCATCCATCTCCACCCTCTGACAAAGAGAGTATTGTTCCTATTTTCTGATTGCAGGACTGTAACTCTTAGAATCAGTTGCAATTTGCTGTAGCTTTGAATATTTCTGCTAGTGCATATGTTGCTATAACATTTTGGACAGTGAAAATGATGGAGCATCAATACAGCTGAGTAAAATTCAAAATGTTTGAGTGAATATTCACAAACATCCCCACCCCCTCCCCCAAGTATTTGCTTAGCTCTAGTTTGGATAAATATGCAAAGAAACTGATCCCAAACAGAACCTTTTGAGATTTTCACAGACAAATGAAGTACACTTTACACTTCACAACCATGTCAATGCAAAATACCTCTATATTCATGTTTTGATAACCTATATATTTCCCAAATGGAACATTCTGAAGTAGGTATGTCCTAAAACTATCCAACAGATATAAAAGCAATATTACAAAATAGGCGTAAATCAAAAAGAATCAAGGTAGATACCAGATAAATTCTTGATTGATCGTGAAGAGCACAGCAATAAAAGATCACAGAGAGGCCCAAATTCTGCCCTGGGCTATTGTACTTGAAACTACTGTTGACTTTGATGAGAGTTGTACAGTTTGTGCCTACATAAGAGTAAAATTATCCTCGATCCTACTAGAGAATAAAATCACATCTGTAGCTGGTATCCTATTAGGCATTGTAGCCAGAATAGTTAGCATTTGAAATTTAACCACTGTATCTGGACTAATTGGTATGCATAAAAATATCATACCCAGATAATCCTTCTCTTTTGGTTGGCTGGAGTGCGTTTGTTTTACTGTTAGAAGGTAAAAGTCCTTGCTGGGTAGTACAGCAGGCTAGTGTATTAGACACACTAATATATTCAAGTGGGATTTAGCATAAAAGGTGGTGTGCTACACACACTGTATAATAGCTTCCCTTCCAAGTCAACATTTGCCACATTACCACATACAGTAGAAATGGCGATGAAGATGACATGGTATTTCTCTACATTTAATATAGGGGGAAAATAGGGATCAGTCATACCTCTGCTTGGTAACTGTCAAATATTTTTTTAATGGCAGTAATGTATATGTGAGTATAGGAAACATTTATTTCTGATAACATAATGAATATAACATGTGGCATTTGCCTTTATTCTCCCTTTATTCTCAATATTATATGTACATATACAACAGCAGATTAGATGACAGTTTTTTTAGAGCATGACATTTTGAAAGTTCCAGTAGATTCCTAGTGAAAAAGTACATGTACATTTATATAAACTACAGTACAACACACCTATTTGTACTAATAAATACACATGTAAACAGACTACTAGAGAAGTTCTAATGGCTATGCCTAATTTGGCTGCATACTTCTGAGCATTAAGGAGAATTCAGCTTAATTTTCTCACAGCCTCTATTTTAATCTCTGTCCCAGTTTTCCAAAGTCCATCTCTGCTCATGTAAATGTAACATGATCTGAGCTGCATGGGATAATCTTGATGGGAGAATAGTTTATATCATTTTAAATGAGTGAGATGCTTTATGTGACATTCTTGTTTAAGTGGCATGAAAATCTGAAGTTAAGTGCTGTGTAAATGAGGGCAGAATAGAGCCCTTTGTATCTCATTTCCAGCGTGTTACAGGATCATCTAGAGCTATAACCACATAAATCCCCTGAGGCTGCATCTCCAAGTCTCACTCTTACTGTGCTGTTCCCTGATCACAATGGAAATCCACTCAATTGAGATTGAATCTCAGGGAAGTCTCACCAATACTCTTTCTAAATTTGAAACAACATCTCCTTATGGCCCCTTTTTACATACTCTATGGTTTTCTGATAGTATTTCTGCTGAGACACCACAGAGTCTGTTTTTATGTGTGTGCTAGAGTATTTAAGGGGAGACAGGAGTCAGGCGCATCTAGTAATCAGACCAGGGAAGAGTTAGCTGGGACTCCAGAGTAGAGCATATTCCCAGCTGTCTGTCACTGATTCATTGTGTGACCACAGGCAAATCGTAACCTCTTTCTGCCTGTTTATTCATCTACAAAACTGGTAAAAAGAAAAGGAGGACTCGTGGCACCTTAGATACTAACAAATTTATTTGAGCATAAGCTTTCGTGAGCTACAGCTCACTTCATCACGAAAGTTTATGCTCAAATAAATTTGTTAGTCTCTAAGGTGCCACAAGTCCTCCTGTTCTTTTTGCGGATACAGACTAACACGGGGCTACTCTGAAACTGGTAAAGTTTGTAAACATTTTCACATTGTGAGATCTCAAGGGCAAGGCACTATACAGCAAAAAACTGAAATACTACGATTGTTTATATAGGCACATCCTAACTCAGAATGAATTCTTATGCCAAACTAAAAACAAAATAAAAATAGATTCATACAAACGAGATTTTTAAAGTTAAAAAAAAATTGGAAGCAGTAAACTGTAGTACTATTCTTCAGTGTGTAATCTGCACACTGATATGTAAATAGGGGGGCAGGCTCTCCTATGGCCATGTGACCCTCTCAGCAGGAAAAGGGGAAGGGGGCGTGGAGGAAGGGAATGCATAGAGACGTGTACAAGGATATTCATGAGCTGGGAACTTCTTCTGCAAAAATAGGTTTCCTGCACAGTCAATGGGGCATAGCAGTCTGTTTAAAAACCCTTATTAAATTAAGAGGAGCTTTCTGCAGTCACCAGGCTTTGCTGCTGTGTTTGTACTTCCATAACGTGGTTGAGAATACTGGAGCTTAATATCAACATGAAGGTTTAGAAAAATGCAATAACATTCAGATACAACTTGAGTACTGAAGGAGCAGAGATATGGAACATGAAAACTTGATATGTCTCACCTGAGGAAGTACCAGGTCTTCTGCTTCCCTTTGTTCCTTTTACAAAAATGTCTCATATGCATTCTTTTGTCACCACAAGAAGACAGAGGGATGGGCAGCCAGGCACTCCTCTGTATGTTAATTACCTAGGCTTTCCTGATGGTGAAAATCAGCAGGCTTCCTTGGCTTTTCGCTCTTTTTTTTTCCTTCTCAGATCAGAATACAAGTCCATCCCACCTACTGTAGTAATATTATCAGTCTGTGTATTAATACAGTGTATTTGTTCATTCATAAACGTATTCATTTAATCACTGCTGTACTCACCTTACTCCTGAATGTCTCTGACTGGATTTTGTGCCGTTTAAGCAACATTTTTGCTTTGCAGAATTCCTGTGACATGACCAAAACCCTATTTATTTAAAACCTAATGTGGTACAATGTCTTCCATCCCAAATATCAACTCTTACATAACCTTGAGATGGCCATTCATTCTTTCCCTGGAGAAGTTCAGGGAAAAGGCGCAGTGCCCCTCTAAATCACAAATGAAATAAGTTTGTTGGCTTGAATAGTATTTCTCCTTGCAACCCCCCACACATTTCAATGCATTCCATTAGTCATTGTTCAAATGAGGTTGCTCTCTGACCCCAGGGGGAGAGGAGGAGGGAGCTTGGGGTTTAAACACATTTGCTGATCAGTACATAGAGGGACATTGTTCTTCTTCTTCTTCTTCTTTTTTTTTTTTTTTTTTTTGCATGTCCTGTTTTGTTTTGGGGGGGACGACAAACAAACCTAGTTTCCAGTACCACAATGTTTCAGTTTTTGGGCACACTGTATGTTTGATGCAGCTAATTTAAATAAATGACTTTCACATATAAGCAATTAAACCTATAATTAGCACTGTTTGACTGAACTAATCTGCTAATATCCTAACACACACTTATTTTTGCAGACATTTTTAAAGGGAGAGAATAAATATTTCAGAGGAATTGCAAGTAATGCAATATAAAAACATAATGTATTTTAATTTCTGTGAATCAAAGCAGCAACACAAGAAGATAAAGCCCTATTTAGACCAATATTTTTCTTTCAGCTTTGCAAGGAATGTGAAATTATGCATACTCCCTTCCTCTGAATTAAAAGGAAAAGTCAGCAATAACCAAAAGAACCAAATCTTTTTTAAGTAAATGGTAAGCTTTTAGCACTACTATGTTTTTAAAAATACCTCAAAGCCCTTTTATGAGATCTGTTAGCTCACTGTATTTTGAAACGTGGACACACATCTAATCCAGTGGTAGTAGAACTGACTGAGTCATACCCCAAGAGTTTGCCTCTTACTGGCTGAATTGTAGCCTCTCTGCATAACATAGAAATTTATTAGGAGAAAATTATTCTGGTGTCCTCTGACAACAACATTCCTGATAAAAATCTTGTTCTGAGAGCAGTCTAACAAGATACATTTGTTAGCTGTTTTTGATCCTTGGACTCGTCTTTTAATTTTAGCTCTGTTGTTTTACGGCTGTATATTTACATTTAGAGCCAGACATGATCTATGTGTGTTCATGTGGGATTTGGGAGGAATGGTGGGAGGGGAAAGGAGGTGTGACAGGGTCAGGCCAGATGGCTGTAGGAGAATAATAGAATGCAGATACTGGAGGACTGAGGAGTACAAGCATTATCAGACACCAGGAGGAAGGTCCTATGGTGAGGATAAAGAAGGTGTTGGGAGGAGGCCATGGGGAAGTAGCCCAGGGAGTTGTAGCTGTCGCATAGCTGTTCCAGGAGGCACTCTAGACAGCTGCAGTCCACAGGGCCCTGGGCTGGAACCCGGAGTAGAGGGCGGGCCCGGGTTCCCCCCAAATCCTCCCAACTCCTGGCCAGACACAGGAGGAGTTGACCTGGACTGTGGGTTCAGGAAAACGGCCAAGCTGAGGGCTGCCGTGAAGCTCCAAGGTGAGCAAATCTGCCAGTGAGCACAGGACCCACCAAGGTAGCGCAGGAACTTTGTCACAGAGGATAAAGTTTAGGTGGCAGCCTCTTTTTTTCTGCAGTTAAAATCCAGAGGGGAAAATCCTCATCGTATTTTTGTGTCAAAAGCTGGAACTGGTCAATTATCTGTTTGTGCCACATTGAAATCTGTGTTCATAGGAGTCCTTCATCACAAAAATGTGTAATTTTCTTAGATTTTGATACATCTGTTCATCAGCTCTGAAATCAGTAGATTTTACTGCATTACTCAGGGAACGTGGGAATAACACCATACTGGTGTTTTATCATTTTGTTTCTAAAACTATATTCAATTTGTTTCTAGAACAGACAATGTAATCCAGCCTGGCAGCCCTCAGGCCATTCAGTTCTGTTTGGGGGCCCACACCAGTCCCTTTACACAACTCTCTGGGGAAGAGGACTCACAACTTACTTCCCCCTGACCAAGTGCCCAAGCAGGTTACCCACTCCTAATTCCACCTCATTTTAGGCTGGGAGTCAGGTTCCTTCCTTCCTTCCAGGACTCCCCAACCATTTTTTCCACAGGATCCCTGCCTTATTCAGTGTCTTGAATGAAGGGTGCTCAAAGAAAGAATCACTTTTTTTAAGTGCTTGAAGCTGCTTTCTGTGATGGCCCCAAATTTTTTGTTGCAGAAGTGGGAAGATGTGTATGAATGAGGGAGACGGCTGGAGGAGAAAAGAAGATGGTATTGTGGTGAAGTAGTGTACTGAGACGTAGGAGACCTGGAACTTGGTTCTCTCTGTCTCTGCTGCACATGTCCTACGTGATGTATCCCAAAAAGATGATGATTATTAATCATGTTCTCATTTTCTGGGTGCCCCACTTCAGACACCTAGGGCCCGATTTTTAGAAGTGTTGAACATTCTTACTGCAGCTGAAATCCCGGGGGGCTGCAGATGCTCAACATCTCTGAAAAATCAGGCCCTAAGTATCTCAAATTGGTGAAAACTTGCAAATTTTAGCCTTAATCTCCCTGAGCCTCAGTTCCCCATCTGTAAAATGGGGATAATTATACTTTGGTAACTTAGCAGGGACTTGTAAGGGTTTATTTGTGGGGTCTAGATGCTATGTTGTTGAACAGCCCTATGAGGAAATTGGTAATTCTGTATCCAGTGTGGGCTTTGGTTGATGTTCAGTGAATAAGGCATAACAGGGCTAGTATGTCTCAAAAATTGGTCGAGAGATTCCCAATTATGCATGTCCCCTCCTGCTTCTACTTCCTGTCATCAGTGGGAGGGTGGGGAGAGGCACTCTTAGCCACATATACATAGTGAGACTGTTGGGTATTGCTTTAAAATTCTAAACCACAGAGACACAAGGAGTCTTTCAAAACTCAAACCATATAAGTCCTGCTCTAGGGCATATACCTCTCACCTTCTCCACAGCCACAAAGCTATGGCTAGAACAGTGCTATATATACAATCACTTAAATGAAATCTCTATGTCCATGGTCTGGTTGGGGACCATGCTCTAGGTCAGGGGTTCTCAAACTGGGGGTTGTGACCCCTCAGGGGGTTGCAAGGTTCTTGCAATGGGGGGGCGGGTCCTGAGCAGTCAGACTCCACCCCCAAACCCCACTTCACCTCCATCATTTATAATAATGTTAAATATAAAAACTGTTTTTAATTTATAAAGGGGGTCACACTCAGAGGCTTGCTATGTAAAAGGGGTCACCAGTACAAAAGTTTGAGAACCACTGCTCTAGGTGGAGTCTTTATGATCAGGGAGCATGTTATGTGGAGGGCAGAGGGAAAACTGAAGGACCCCAATAACGATCTTTTAATGTAGTTGTTGTATGTAATTATATACATATAATATCAAATATTGGTTGTATTGATTGTGTATATATTCCAACAAATAAATCTTTGGTAACCATTAAGGTTGCTTCGGTGAAAAGCCTCCTTATGCAATCTCTTAAAAGCCAAGAAATATCCAGTTAAAGTAGATTTCTTTAATGTACCTAATTCCCACAAATCATATTAACTATCATTCTGTCAGAGTCCAACCCTCTGAACTACTGTGTGAAAATCTGATCTGGGTCAGCAAAAAATTATCCTTGTCACAAATTTTCTACTTAGTGTCCTGTTTGGTCCAGAAGTTCTAAATTCTACTTTAAAGAAACGGTATTTTCAAAACCATATTGTTGTTGTTCCTATTCATTAATTCCATCAGAGAGCTGAAAACCATTAACAGCTATATTTTGGGGAGGGTCTGTTGTATACTACAGTTTGATTTTGATTATTACATTTCAGTACTGTCAGCATGCTTCAGTATATTTCATTGTACTGTATCCACACAAATAAAAACAGAATGAAAATATGCAATTCTGAAGTGTTCACAGAAATTGCATAAGTAACTTTAATTGCCTAACTTTTTTACTTTGATTTTTTTGAATGTAGGGGTTTTATATGTAATATAGGTTATAATTAGATGTTAAAGGCCTATGCCAATACCTTCAGAAACCGAAGATAGAAAAGAACAGCGAGAGAGAGGGAGAGGCAAGATAGCCAACCAGAAGCCTGTAAGCACAGCATGACCCTGGAAAAAGCTCGAGAGAGAGCGCTTTTGGGTCTGGGATTGGATAAAGAGGTTTGGAAGCTGTAAGCTAAGAAAATGCTCCTTTTGTTCCCAATTCCTTCTGCATTCAGAGAGACAAGAGTTTGTACATTCATTGTACATAAACAAGATTGCATCACACAAAATGCCATCAATTTCTACTTCCAACTGGAACATCCTAGGGCCCTGAACTTTGACTAGCCACTCAGGTTGAAAAGGAGCAACAGTGTAATAGGACCAACATTTTTTAAAAATGAGTGCTTAAAGTTAAGCTCCTAAATCTATATTTAGACGTGTATCAGAGGCTTGATTTTGAAAGGTGCTTAGCACTCAGAGCTGAATAAAAAAAGGGCTGTTAAATATAAGCTGTTGTCTGTAGGACCCCTGTCTGATTTGCTGGAGAAGTTGGGAAAATAAAAGTACTAACTTAGTTTCAATATTGTAAAAATGAACAAAATGTGTGAATTTTAGATACTATGCATGTAAAATGGCAACAGTATATACAGTATGTCTGCATCACACAGCAGGAGAACTGTTCTAGTTATTAGCTAGAGAAGCTCCGAGCAAACAAAAACTGCACTGTATGATTTTTCCTTTTTGGTTTCATATGACATATTGACCTCTGCAACCTAAGTAAATCCAAACCCTTCAGCATGACCATAGAAGCCACCCTCTGCAGACATTTGCCCTGCAGTGGATTGGAGACAGGTGATACACAGGGATATGGAATCAGAAGAAATTGATATTGGGAGCTAAATTTGTGTCCATATCCCCAGATTGCTTAGCTTACAAATGTAATGGCATTGTGACCTTAGCTACTGGCATGTAAACTGGGGTTGATTTGCAACAGTCAGTGGAAAAGTGCTTTAGGTCCCTGAGTTGTTATAGCTTTTCAAAGTTATCCAATATAATGTGCTTTTATTGATTTGATGCTCAAATTACCATTTGAGTTTGGTGTTCATTGTAAACCCGTTTTCAGCAAGGAAGGAAACCTGAAAAGGCTGGACTGTGGATTCTGGTAACCATTCAAAACTTTGGATGCTTGTTTGAAGCTCATTAGAACGTTTGGAATCTGACTCTGCATATTAGTACTGGGAATTTCTTGAAAACAGGTTTTTTTGAGTGTGACTTCTACAGCTTCCAATTCTGGTCTAAGACAGAGGTTAGAACTAAAGTTTAAAATTTGAGTTTCAACATTTCAGAACCTGGCCATGGGTGGAGCTTGATTCAAGGTCTGTTCCAAAAATGGGGGAAGGTACAAGGATGGGATGGCTCTAATGTTATCTCAATCAGTTCATCCAGCCCTATTATTCAGCAGCAGTGGAGTTTCATATCCTATTTGACTGAAATGTCATGTTAAAATTGCTAGAGTAAATATGTATTTGAATAAAAAATTACTTAAATCTAGATGGTCTGATTTTGATCCTAGTTTCTCTAGGAATTCTCTGACTTCAAGAGTCTTATTCCAGATTTAAACATGTGTATCTGACATCAAAATTTGGTCCAAAAGTGTTTGTATAGTGATGCTTTAATATAAAATAGCAATAATATGTCCTAAAATTCTTTCTTCCCTTTTCCCTCTGCCAAAATAAATAAATCTCTCCCCCCCTGTCCCGAAAGCATAAAACCTTTTTGACTGTCTGGATTAATTTAAATATAATACCCCTATCACTGATCTCATGTCTCTCCCAGCCTGATGGTTTCCAGCAGGCTCCCTCTTACCTTTGCTGATCTCTCACAAAATCCTTGGCAGAGCATCGGCAGCTCTGATCATTTCCTCTGGGCTGGTTGCCATTGCCATATTTTATATACTTCAGGGTTTCCATGGGGTTTCAGATGCACAATGCGTCATTGGAGTGTTATGACCAAACAAGGCTTGAGCACTGCAGCTTACCCAGCATTTTGCCAGACCTGCTGTGAGACCCTCTCATGGGCTGGGGGTGGGGAGAGATAAGCAAAGGCTTGTGGGCGGTTGGGGGAGAGTGCTGGAAGCAGAACAGACCTTGGGTGGGGGGAAAAACAAAGTGTTGTATATGGGGGAAAATACACAGGGTGGCAGAGGAGGGATTAGTAATTGCATTGGGAAATACCTAAAATAGAAAGAGGTAAGAATGCAATTGATCTGGTTCAGGATGGGATGTATCAGGTAAGGAACAAATTATAGCAGGAGAGAGGGGAAGAAAGGTGAGGGATGGATAGAGCAGAGGGTGAGGAGAAGGCTACAGTTGGAGTGGGAGAAAGAGAGGCTGTAGAGAGGGTAGACGGTGAGGAAGAGACTTCACATAGGATAAAGTGAGATAAGCATCTTTGCTTATAGAGGTTTAACTGAACTGCACTGTACCTCAAACCTTTTGGGAACAGTCCACCCCTAATTACAATGCCATTACTATGTGAGATTATGATGTGAAAGCAATGTACCACAAGTCTCCGTGAGCCCATTACTATGCTTCTATGATGTTATGATATGAAAAGAGAAAATTATTTCAGTACAGTATTTCTATGCCTGTTTCTCTGTGATGTTGACAGTGGGTCATGTTACATTATATGTATGACATATGTTCCCAAACCCACACATAAGCAACTCATTAATTTAGATTTAAGGTTGCTAGACTGCATACTGTAAAAAGCTAAAAACCAGCTAGATAAGTCACTCGGCACCCTCTCTATGTTCCATACATTAGTCCCCTCCACAGGCTCAATCAACCTCCCTTTGATCACCTACAAGTAATATCTCAATGAACACGTTCATGGGAAGAATAGCTGTGGAGGAGGGATGGAGCTGAGGGACAGAGAATGCAAATGGAAGTGTTGGGGGAGGAGAAAGTAAGCGTTTGTTATCCAGCTCCAAGCTGTCCAAGGCTAAGTGGGAGGTCCTTGCCTTCTGCAGCAGAAGTTCATGTCTGATGGACCTGCTCATGGCTTTACCTTTAGCCCAGTGGCTCTCAACCTTTCCAGACGACTGTACCCCATTCAGGAGTCTGATTTGTCTTGTGTACCCCTAAGTTTCACCTCACTTAAAAACTACTTTCTTCCAAAATCAGACATAAAAATACAAAATGTCACAGCACACGATTACTGAAAAATTGCTTACTTTCTTATTTTTACCATATAATTATAAAATAAATCAACTGGAATATAAATATTGTACTTACATTTCAGTGTATAGTATATAGAGCAGTATAAACAAGTCATTGTTGGTATGAAATTTTAATTTATACTGACTTGGCTAGTGCTTTTTATGTAGCCTGTTGTAAAACTAGGCAAATCTCTAGATGAGTTGATGTAACCCCTGGAAGACCTCTGCGTACCCCCAGGGGTATGCATACCCTGGGCTGAGAACCACTGCTCTAGGGGACCGGAGGAAATTCACTAGAGGGAACCTGGCTTTATTGCAGCGCTCTTAGCTCTGCCTCTGAGGACTGCAAACAGTATTGCCAGCCACAAACATTTGAAGATGGTGAGTCAGGCCCCCCAAAATGATGAGATTTTAAAAGAAAGTGGATTCTTTATATTTTTTCCTTCTGACTTTTGAGCCTTTTGGGTGCACTTAGGTCACTTTTTCAAGCTTTTCTATGTGGGTTGGAAATGTTATTTAAAATGAAAGCTGAGAGTCTAATATCACATGACTCTGTGAGCTGGGGCTTTGAGGAAAAACATCAAATAGTGCAAGACTCGTGATAAAATTGCAACAGCTGGCAACTCCCCTCCGTTCTTCTTGCCTCTTGTTAGTGATAGAGGCTGGAACATGGGGAGGGGGAGAGGAGGGGAGGAGAGGGAGATGGAGCGATTTCCAGCTGAAAATACCTCAGGAGCAGAAGTATGGGCTTTAAGTTATGGGTGCCTGACAACTTGGGCTTCCCTGCCTTCCTGCCCTTTGAACACTTTTCATTAATAGGGGCTAGTAAGGGTCATAGGAGCAGGGAGAGTTGTTATGGGAGATACAAACACCTATACAAGCTGTCTGCTGTAGCCTTGGAAAAGCAGTTCCATAAGTTTTCCTGCTGTCTCCATTCATCTGAATAAGGGAATCACTGTGAGCTTTAATTTTAATATTTCAAAAGTAGCCACTGTTTGAGATTTTGTCAGGGTGTGTAGGAGGTTTGGAGTCTCTGGGGACCAGGGTTGTTTAGCTGGAGGGAGCAGCCAATAAATAAAATTAAAAATGAAAGATTGATCCAGGCAAGATTTTTACAAGGAAACACTAAAAAATCTTTCCTCTGCAAAAGTTAGTGAATATGGAGACTAAATGGGAGATTAAAAAGCTCAAACAAAAACACTTTGATTTTCAATGGGACTTGTGTTCCTGAGTCACTTATGCACTTAGAAATCCTAGCCTGAATTCACTTAATCGAAGTGTGAAATGGGAGAATTTTGGTCCTGCTGTAAGGGCAAGTCTCAATAAAACTTTAACTGTGGACATATCATTACCTCCTCTGTTCTAGCCCCTGTATAGTATATATTTATATAATGTCTAAATATATATCTATATAAAAGAAAAACACTATAAACTATAGGAAAAAGTGAAGGTTGTACTGAAGAGTGAAGAAAATATTTGTTGCTTATCCTGTTAATGTAAAATTGCATTCTGTTTTTTTTTAGTAATGAACTTTGTAACTGGTTTAAGATCTGTCCCTTGTTTCTCCCCCAGAACTTTTCCCTATTCCACAAACCATTCAAGGTTTAAATTTAAAACTACAGAATCAATCACATTCTGGATTAAAATTGCAGAACTGTAACTCAGCCCTAGAATTAAAGCGTTGCATTGCATATGTTCCTGTATCAGAACAGTGGGAAGTGTTGTGCTGTAGTTTCTGGTGAGCTATGGGTCCTGTGGCAGCTTTGACGAGTACCTTTGCTTTTGTAAATTAAAACAAAGACCTTACTGTTAATGTAATGCCTTTTTGTTGTTGTTGTTGTCCCCCTCTGCCGTTCACTTTTTATAGGAGTCACATCTCCGGTCTGGTTTAGTATGATCCACTACTGAAATCTGGGCGATGTTATTCAGGACCCTTGCTCTAAAAAGACATGAATAAGGCACTAGTCTGTGCCAGTTATCTGGGCATGCTATCACTTTGGAGAGGATGAAATAGAGACACTGCGTTGTTTGGATAAATGTAATTGGAGTGTCATTTCCTAGTGTAAACAAAATATATACTGAATATAATATGCAGCCTAGAGAAAATAAGGCTTTTTTAGCTATTTTGCTTTGAGTCTCTTTTGCTGTGTAAAACATCATCCAAGAAAAGAAGAGATCCATAGGCAGCTTTCTGCCCTTATGAGATGGAATATATCACGCCTGCAACATAATCTGACTCCAAAAGTGAAAAGACTGGTTATCTCAGTCCTATCTCGGCAGCTGTACAAGATCTTGCCAGCACCAGTGCAATCTAGCTCATACAGTAAGCTTTCATCTACTGATATATGCTGAAAGTTGAGTGCTGGACGAGGCCTTTAACAGGTAAATCGGCACTGGGGTGGCATGGTGGTAGAATGTAGACAACAATTTGAGTAATTATTCATTTATTGTGTGATGTTATGATTAATCAATATGTTATATCATACATATTCATTGTCTGTTAATTAGAGTTAATTTGTAGGATTATAAAAGAAGTACACAATTGATCAGTATTTAGAGGAACTAAGTATTAGACATAAGTAAGACAAGCTGAAATGCAAGAACCTGTAGGCTGAGGCCTGCAAGACTTTAGCTTAGCTATCTTAGGCCTTGGAGACAAGAAATGATGGTATAAGTGACTGGAAAATAACCCGATGCCCTAAGATTATGGGAATAGAGTTTCCAACTGGTAAGATTGTGAAAAATTACCCAGAAGATTAATATTAGATCATAAAAATACTGTAAAGGCGCATCTGTCTCCGATGTGTATCTTAACCACAGGATGCAGGTTGTGCGTCAATGCTAATGAGAATAAAGAGAACTTATACAGTCTATAGAAAATTGGGGTCCCTTAAGTAGCCAGGGGACAAAGACCAGTAAGAGAAAAGAGGGTTGACACTTTTATGTGCAGAATGTAGGTATAGACAGAATCATATTATAAAAAGGGGATGCCCAGAATGGGAAAATGGAGCTCCTTATGGGAGACTCCAGCATGAACCATCCCTCTACTGATGATCAAACCATGAGAGACCATCAGACCCTAACACTGTTGTTAAGGATATGAGTATAACTATATTTGTAACTTGTGCACAGGTCTGTGTAGAATTTCTATATGCTTGGGTAATCATAACTTTAATCGTAACTTTAATAAAACAGTGTAGAGCAGACCTTGTACTTGTGAATGTCTATGTGGTCGCTACCTTTGGTCTTTGTGTTTCTAGAGACTCTAATTCTGAATCAACTAGCAGAGGTGACTTTCACTCTGTTAAGCTTGAAACTGTAGCCAGCAGAGCTGAACCCACAGTGGTGTAATACCACATTACAAAATTCACTTTAAATAAAATAAAAGGCTACAAGAAGGAATACTGAACTTTCATAGGTGAAAATTAGGCCAAAGCTTTCACATATGGATCCCTAGGCATAGTGAGCTTCTTCTTATCTCATACTTCAACTCCCTTCCCCCTGCATTCCCGTTATGTTTGTTGTAATCAGGCTGTGCCTTCCTATATTTGGGAAGGATGGGTAGGTGAAAGGATTGCTTAAACTCTGCTTGCGAGTTAGGTTATATCTTTGGCATAAGTGTATGGAGTGAAGCAGATTTTGTTAATTCCTGTGTGGGACTGAGGTAAGATCAAGAACTTTGCGACTGACCTGAGGATTGCAAGGGGCACACGTTCTAGAAAGCTGCCCATTAAAGTTGAGTGATTATGCCACCTGCATTTTGCTTCAGTGCTTGCTTTAACGTGTTCAGATTCCCCAAAGAGAAACTGATGTGCCAGAGTAAACGTGGATTTCGCTGGTTCTTGGTTCTGTGCTGATTTACCTGACTTTCATCTTTTGGCTGGAAG
Organism: Chelonia mydas; assembly: GCF_015237465.2. Classification (NCBI taxonomy): domain Eukaryota; kingdom Metazoa; phylum Chordata; order Testudines; family Cheloniidae; genus Chelonia; species Chelonia mydas. Next base: position 111,013,758 of record NC_057852.1, read on the forward strand.
CTCAATCTACCGAACTATTCCCTCTTTCCTTCACCTCCTCTCTGGCTTCTCTGCCCGTCTGCCAATATTAAAAACAGCAAAACTTTCCTTTGTGTCTGCTGCTCCAGGCTGTTCACTTCCTCAGCTTCTGGGTGAGGTTGCAGGAGGCCAGTGACTGAAATTCCCTCTTCTCTCTTCCCTGCCTGACTGCTCAGCATTCACTACTTTCTGGATGCTTCACCTCAGGGGAGAAGCCAGTGGAACTAAGCAAGTTGAACAGCCACTCAGAAAAGGGTGGAGGAGTCTCAGCTGGTTCTGTAACATCAAGCCACACCACCACCAGTGACATCAACCCTGAAACCAACTTCTTGACCCTGGTGCCGTCAAGCTCTCAGTAGGTGGTGGTGGGGGAATCAGAGAGGTCTGTCTTGGGGGAGGGATGGAGCTCCCATGCTGAGGAGAGAGGGGAAAGAAGGAGAGAAGAGACAGGTGAGGATGCTGTGAAGGAAGGTGCAAAGAGAAAGAGAGAATGTTGGAGTAGTTGGAAGAGATGGGGGGTAAGATGGGGAATGGGGGTAGGAGAGAAGCTCCTTAGAACAAGAGAGAGAGAGAGAGCCAACCCCTGAAAATGCTGAAGTTTGGAGAACAGGCCTGATGGCTACCCTGAGAGTCACAATGCAGCAAAAGGCTGTGCATGCATACTGTACATAAATTAAATATTAGGCCTTTTTTCAGTCCAATGTAGATAGGTTGGCTCTGCAAAAGGGCAAATGCGCTGGGTAAAATGATGGTCCCATTGTAGTCAATGGCAAAACTCCCATTGATTTCAATGGGGCCAGCACTTCACCCTGTTTACCTATTCTCCACCCGCTTGCACCATGTGTAGCCACTTACCTTGCACAGTCATCTGCGACTTGGTAGCTTTTTATATCCACTTTACATTCACATTACCCAGGGGCAACCCAAGGGGAAATCAGGCCTTCCTGAACGTACTGCCCTTCCAGAGTGGAACAATATAGTAAGGTGGCTGAGGTCTTGGTCAGCTCACTGAGAACAGAACTGAGGCTTCCAGAGCTTAAAGCATAAAACTCCACATTTTGAGCTAAAGAGCCATACTGTAGCTGAGAGCTGTAATAGACCCATGTTTTCTGTTCATCTGGCACAGAGGGGGATGTGTAATGCACACTGAATAGTGGGTTACCTACAACAGCTTCATTGAGAGGGGATAACTTAATCTATCGGTATTTTTAGAGGACCCGTCATAGTAGCACCTCGCTATCACTTGTTCCACTTTGCATCAGTCCCATTTTTCCTCCCCTGCCCTACTTGCAGTAGGTTTCTGCCCATGTACAATCTATGTAAACCTGACAGTTTGCCTATTCAGAAATCTGTAGGCTTGCTGAAAGCTTCCTTCAGTTGAGCATTCATCATTTTGCATAGCAAAATTTCAGCTCCCTTTCTATTCTCAACAAAGGCCTTGCCTACATAGGGGAATTAAAAAAAAAAATCCCACTGGTGCTGTCACTGGTTCACAGGCATTTCTAGCGCAGACATGCCCAACCAGGGCTGGATTAAGGCATAGGAATGGACCTACGGCCCCAACTCTTGAAGTCATGTAATGGTATCAGAATCTCATCTTCGAATATGTTTGTGTGTTTCTAGCAATGATGTATGTGAAAAGAACCCTTGTAATGTGACCGGACTGTAACTGATACAGCTAAGTCTGCCTGAGTATACAGAAAGCCTGAAACAATAACTTGAGAGGTGTGAGCTACCTAATTCTTTGTAATGCATTGTTAACTCTGAAACCTGTTCCTTCATGCAGGCTCCTATTTAGTTTTTCCCCTCTTTTACAAAAGTTTCTTGCACTGTTCTAATGGTGAGAGAACATAGTAATTAATAACGGAAAAATCTCATTCATACCAATAGACATTAAAGTATACGCTAGATGAGCCAGGCAAACATTTTGTAACAATTTAGCTATTTTTCTGTTCACAAATTGTTTGTGAATGGTGGACTGCAATTTATTTTGAATATATTCACTATTTAAAATGATTTAATTTATGCAACTTTCAGCTTCTGGATTGCTTATAAACTGTTTGCAAGTAGCTAATCTCAGCTGTGTAACCTATCTATTTATAGGGCCCCTGTCACTGTAGTAACTGATGGCAGTATTCATTACTGAAACAGTCAAAATTCAATATTTGAGCTACGCGATTGGCTAGCTACTATAGGTAATGTGGCATTGTTTCTGTTTCCAGACTGTTTCCAGACTTCTTAGGTTATAAGCAAATTTCCTGTAGCCACGAAACACACTTCATTTTGTGATTGCATGAATGTTCTCAGTCAACTAATTTTGGACCTGTAGCCAAAATTCATTTAATAAAAAATAAGGCTGTCAAGCAATTAAAAAAATTAATTGCGATTAATCGTGTGATTAATCGCATTCTTAAACAATAGAATACAATTTATGTAAATATTTTTGGATGTTTTCCAAATTTTCAAATATATTGATTTCAATTACAACACAGAATACAAAGTATACAGTGCTAACATATTTATTTGGTATTATAAATATTTGCACTGTAAAAATAAAAGAAATAGTATTTTTCAATTCACTTAATACAAGTACTGTAGTGCAGTCTCTTTACCATGAAAGTTGAACTTACAAATGTAAAGTTATGTACAAAAATAAAACTATAGAAAACTTTAATGCCTACAAGTCCATTCAGTCCTATTTCTTGTTCAGCCAATCGCTCAGACAAACAAGTCTGTTTACATTGGTAGGAGATAATGCTGCCTGCTTCTTGTTTACAGTGTCACCTGAAAGTGAGAACAGGCATTTGCATGGTACTGTTGTAGCCAGCATTGCAAGATATTTACGTGCCAGATGCGCTAAAGATTCATATGTCCCTTCATGCTTCAACCACTATTCCAGAAGACATGCTTCCATGCTGATGATGGGTTCTGCCCAATAACAATCCAAAGCAGTGCAGACCGACGCATGTTCATTTTCATCATCTGAGTCAGATGTCACCAGCAGAAGGTTGATTTTCATTTTTGGTGGTTTGGATTCTGTAGTTTCCGCATCAGTATTGTTCTTTTAAGACTTCTGAAAGCATGCTCCACACCCTGTCCCTCTCAGATTTTGGAAGGCACTTCAGATTCTTAAATCTTGGGTCAAGTACTGTAGCTATCTTTAGAAATCTCACTTTGGTACCTTCTTTGTGTTTTGTCAAATCTGCAGTGAAAGTGTTCTTAAAACCAACAACATGCTGGGTCATCATCAGAGAGTGCTATAACATGAAATATGTGGCAGAATGTGGGTAAAACACAGAACAGGACACACAATTCTCCTCCAAGGAGTTCAGTCACAAATTTAACTAACGCATTATTTTTTTAATGAGCATCACCCGCATGGAAGCATGTCCTCTGGAATGGTAGCCAAAGCATGAAGAAGCATACGAATGTTTAGCATATCTGGCATGTAAATACCTTGCAGTGCCGACTACAACAGTGCCATGCGAACATCTGTTCTCACTTTCAAGTGACATTGCAAAAATAAGAAGTGGGAAGCATTATCTCCTGTAAATGTAAACAAACTTGTTTCTCTTAGCAATTGGCTGCACAAGAAGTAGGACTGAGTGGACTTGTAGGTGCTAAAGTTTTACATTGTTTTATTTTAGAGTGCAGTTATGTAACAAAAAAATTTTACATTTGTAAGTTGCGCTTTCATGATAAAGAGATTGCACTATAAGGTGAATTGAAAAACACTATTTCTTTTATAATTTTTACAGAGCAAATATTTGTAATAAAATATTATATAAATTGAGCACTGTACGCTTTGTATTCTGTGTTGTAATTGAAATTGAAATATATTTAAAAATGTAGAAAAACATCCAAAATATTTAATAAATTTCAGTTGGTATTCTGTTGTTTAACAGTGCAACTGAAACTGTGATTAATTTTTTTTGTTAATCGCATGAGTTAACTGCGATTAATTGACAGATCTAATAAAAAAAACTTTGCCACCATTTCTTTTCTTGTGGGGAAGACTTAAAATTTTATATAAACAAAAGAAAGGTGGAACAGGTCACTTTGTTCAGTCCTTCCTATAAATTAATAATCACAAGACTTCTGTTTTCAGGTACCTGTAGTTAGACTCTCTTCATTTGCCATACATCTTTAGCTAAAGGAGAACAGCCCTTCTTCCTCCTTCCTTCAATTACAAACCACCTTAAATAAACTTGTGTACTAACAAACTGACTTGTTTGCTGCATACCAAGCAGAGATGCATCAGTAATCAGACTTATTTACAACTATGTCACTTTGCTGTGTTACTACCAACCAGTTATTTAAAAAAAAAATTATTGCAACCTTTAGAGGTACTTAGATTGTCAGCTCTTGAAGGCAAGGACACTGTCTTATTCTAATGTATACAGACCTGTGCAGTGCTAGATAATGACTATTAATAATTTCAAAAGTCTAGTTGTGGTATGGAAGGTGTGTATGTGTGTGGTGCAGAACAGCTCCTGTTCCAGTGCTGTCTATGCAGGAACATGATCAGCAACTGGCAGGGTAGAAACATAACTCCCCCAGGCTTCTAATAATAGCAACAACCAGAAGGCTGCAAAAGACCATGTGTGAGAGCACAAACGTCAGGGATGGATGAATGAACTGTTCCCGTTCACCCCTTTTCTCTCCTGGTTTTTGTCCTGAAGAAAGTTCTTCCTTGGTACTTCTTGGCCAACGTATCAATTGTTATATTGTAATAAACCTTGGATACTACGCAGCTGTCATCACACTGCACAACAAAGACTACTCTGAACTTTTGGTGGCAGTGAGGAGGATAACTGAGACCCTTAAACTTCAAAAAACACAGGTTTGTACTGTTTGAACTAAAGGAAAAGATAGGGGCTATGACATACAGTGGAGCAGTTCTGATTCCATCCAGCAGAGGGCAGTAGTATACATACACACTAGCCAGCTCATTACTATACTGTGGCTCCTCTGAATATTTGAAAGCCATTGTTTAGTTTATCAGTATACTTTCCCTAGCAAACATGAAAGGTGCCTTTTCCCCCTCTTGCCAGCTTTTACAATTCTCATCTTCTACACAATTCAGTTTTTTTTTTCAGGCCATGACTGGGGCCTCCCTGTACTTAAGTATTATTTCCTTTCCTGCATTAATTTAACTTTCACACTTCTGCTTTTTAAGCATCTAATTGGTTGAGGTAACTTAAACTCTTTAGTATGTGGTAATGGAGACAAAGAAATCTCAATTCTAGACACTTTGAAAGTGCATGGGGCTCTGCTCTCTGGCCTGGGGGGAGAGAGAGAGAGACACACACACACACACACACTGTTCTGTGCATGCGCTCTCTTTCAATCACATACATTCACAGACAGACACGTGGAGATGTTCATCTTCAGGACTGGGGAAACTGGCTGCTTTCTTCCTCATGTCTGCCTATGCCCTCTCTCTGCTTCAGAAAACCCATTTTCCAGATTAAGGAGTGTCTTATTTTGCTGAAGTCTCGGTTCAGAGGTTAGTTCAGATCAGGGAGCTTCTCTCACTGGCTGCTTTCTCTGAGTTATTCCTTAGTTTGTAATCAGTCCAAGGGGAAGTACTAGCCGAAAGCCCCATAACTGTCAGTCATTCACAGAACTACAGAACTTTTAAAGAGACAAGATCCCAGCAGATACCTCTCCAAATTGACTGCCAGGCCCAGTAACTCTATTTTTACTTCATTTTGTATTTTAATTTACTGGTTTAAACATGATGTTAGTCAGGATGAGAACCTGCAAGTGGAAAAGCAGTGAGAGGTTGTAGGTGGCAGACAACTAGCCTGGGATTGAATTGCTGCTTGTGGATTATAGGGGTTTTATAATATATCAATAAATCAGTTGGTGGTATTAAAAATTACACATTTCTGCCTATCATTAGAGCTCTGTGCATAAGCTCTCTCCCTGTCAAGGTTCCCAGTAAAGCAAAACATGATACTTATTCATATTCCGTATTTTTTTTTTGCAGAAACAAGCAAAATTTAAAACGGTCATTTTGCTGCAAAACACAGTTTTGTGAAATGGTGAATTTTGGAGTGGGCAGAAATTCCTCAAAATTGATAAATGTTGCCCAATGTGTGAAGTTCAGCCTTTTAACCATGAAACATAGTGCACACGCTGTCAGTGGAGCTGGCAACATTTTTTTCTTTTTTTCCCCCCTCTGGATTTAATTTGCAAATAAAGTGCAGTTCCCATGCAGAAACATCTGAAGGGCAGGTTAAAAACCCTCCAGCGCAGCATGTGGTGAAGATCCTATGTGTTGGTCAACTTGATATGAAAATTGTGGGGAAACATGACAGAGTTTCAGTTAGTTGAGGATTTTGATGACATGGGGTTTGTTAATCATGTTTTCCTACAGAAGGGAAAAATCACTTGTGTATGTAATTGGTTGAAGAGCTAAAACTGTTATTTTTTCTGGACATCTGTGTCACCCTGGTTTTAGGCTCTGGGTTAGGTTGTTGGGATTTGCTACAGTACAATACGGATAGCTAGAGAAGTACAGTAGAACCTCAAAGATACAGACACCAGAGTTACGGACTTACTGGTCAACCGGACACCCTGGGGAGCCAGAAGTAATCAATCAGACAGTAGCGGAGACAAACCCCCCCCCCCCCAAATAAATAAATAAAAAAAATCAACCAGAAAGTATTGTACTGCCTTGGAGCTTTAGCCCTGGGGCTTAGGGCTTCAGTGGGGGAGGAGGGGTTTGGGGCTGCAGCCACAGGGTGTGTGTCGGAGAGTCAGGGCTCCAGGCGGGGGAGGGGACCTCGGGGCTTCTGACCCTTGGGAGCACTGGGGCTCAGGGCTTTAGGCAAGGGGGAGCACTGGGACTCGAGGCTTCAGCCCTGCGGGGGGCGCCAGGGCTTGGGGCTTTAGCTACAAGGGGAGTGCCAGTTTCAGCCTCAGCGCTCCTCCCATTGCTAAAGCCCCTGGTGTGCCCCCCCACCACTGAAACTGGGAGCGGAGCTGTGGGCAGCCCTGGGCTCTGGTGCCCCCTGCAGGGCAGAAGCCAAAAACGGAGCTGGGGGGCTGAAGCCCCGACCCCCAACACTCCTCCCAGGTCTAAAGCCCCAAGCCCCACCCACCTTGAGCCCTGCCTCTCCTCCCCCCTTCCCCATGGCTACAGCCCCAACCACCCCAGTGTCTGAAGTCCGGAACATCTTATTCAGAGTCACGGAACATTTTAGAGTTACGAACAACCTCCATTCCCGAGGTGTTCCTAACTCTGAGGTTCTGCTGTAGTTAAAAACCCTGTATCATGGCTGCATCCACTTTATACATTTACCACACTTACTTAGGCTTGTCTACATGGTGTGCTACTCTGCACTAGGGGGATGTACATTCTAATACACGCTAACATGTTGTGTGCTAACTTGTCCATGTGGACCCTGCTGGTGTGCACTGAAAATTCCCTACTGTGCATTAATGTAGTTCTGTTTAAAATAGGACGATATCATTGTGCACTAGGGAACTTTTAGTGTGCGCCAGCAGCATGCACATGGACCAGTTAGTGCACAACATACTAATGCACACTAGAATTTACACCCTTTTAGTGCAGACTAATACACTGTGAAGACAAGCCCTTAGTTGTTTACCGGTTGAATGTTATATGGTAATGTCATTGTCATTGCAGCACAATTGAATCAGACTTTGTTTGTGTAACACCGGTGTGGTCCTTGCCAGTTGATCAGCATTTTCAGGAAATGATATCACCAATACAATATAGATATGTAGTGAATATTAAGGGAGGAAGTAAAATACCCATTGTCTCCATATATTGTCTGCCAGTCCTTATGCATGGTGACAGAAGGTTTGTGGGAAGTCCACAAACCAACTCAATAGGCAACATGTTAAAGAATTTCACAAAATGTATGGAAAATTTTCTGCTAAACATTATTACTGATGCGTTCAAGATGATTCCTATCTCACCCCTCCTTGACCAATAATAATCTGAAATTTTCATAATTAATCCTGAAACTGAGGTTCACTGACTAAAGTTGGCAAAGTATAGTCCATGTCAAAGTTCTAGTGAACCTAGGACCAATTGATAGCATTGGGTGATGCTAAAATGTTTCCCATGGTTATAAACAGGAAACCAGCCAAAACTTGACTGCTTGTGCCTCAGTTTCCCCATCTGTGAAATGGGGGAAATACTACTTACCTGTCTTTGCAAAGCACTGAGAGATGTATGCATGAAAAGCAGTATGAAAATGTTCATATTGTCATTAACTTGTTCATATTCGCGAAATCCATCCCTGATTCCCTAACTCCACTGACTTGAATGAAATTACACCAGAGATTAATTCAGCCCTCTTTATTATAATTTTTACAATTTTTCTGTGCTGTAAATCTGCATGGTACCTTCCAAAAATATAAAAAGACACAGTCCTTGCCTTAACAAGCTTTTTACAGGGGTATTAAAAACTTCCCTCCCAAAAACTTTTAATCTCCCATGTAGTAGATTAACCCATTTCAGTTTTCTATATATTAAACACTTTTTAATCCACACACTTCCAGAACTTTCATATGAATTTAATAGTCAGATAGATTTCACCCATCACTTTTAAGATGTGATTCCCATGGGCAGTTTCGGATTTCTTCCATTTATAATATACTGCAATTGGTCAAAGATTTATGTACTTAAACAGGCTTGGAAAATAACTGGATCTATTATTTTAAAATGATCCATTAGATTATCTATAATAATTTATTGCTTAACAGATTTTTCAGCAGTTATTTTATATAGCCCCCCCCACCTTTAAACAATCCCCCCTCCCAATTCTTTGCTTTTTATATCTATCTGGGAGGTTTATGTTGTTAGCATTTGAGCGTTCTCTGTTGCGTGAAGTGTATTACTGAGATTATTTCTCTGTGCAAATTCTCTCTCCACAGTGTTTTTTAGTCTCTGGTGAAACAGTGAGCCAAACCCCCTTACAGTCCTTTAACTGTTGATTTGAAATGTAAAAAGCAAAAAACGTGCAGAAGAGTAATAGGCTGTTGAAACCACTGGAGATAAACACAAACACTTGGAACTGCCAGATCTCTACAGTCTTCTAGAAGTGACTCACCGGGCTCCAAATGCATGATGTTGTTGTGGCCTTTGTTTATGTATTTTGTAGTCATCACATTTCTGATATTATACAAGTGTGGTCTTCTTAGGGTACTGGCTCAGGCAGCAGTTAAACCACCTATATGCTAACAAGCCTTTGCTACCAGGTTCCTAAGGGGTCCTGGCTGGGAAAAATTAAAACCAAACCTTAGACCTCTGTCAGACTGAGAAGAAAATTATATTTTTGAAGTAGTCTACAGTGTGGACAGGAAATGACCCCTTCACAAACTGCTTCTTTAAAAACAAGCAGTGGTGCCTGAAGCTATCCAGTCTCTCTCTCTCTCTCTCTGGAGCTTGTGCTCTCTCTCTCCCCCCCCCTTCTCTCTCTCTGTCTCCTGCTATAGAAGGGCTCCAACAGCAGTTTCCAGCCAGTGTGTTCTCTCTCTCTCTCTCTCTCTCTCTCTGTCTCTGTGCGTCTGTGTGTGTGTGTGTGTGTGTGTGTCTCTCTCTCTCTCTCTCTCTCTGTGCCTGCCTGCTGCTACTTTGTACTGTGAAGAACACACAGCCCATGTGCTCTGTATGGATGTTGATGATACTCTGTGTAGCTTGATTCTCTGCAAGCAGGCAAGATGTCCAGCACACCACATGACCCTTTCTATTCTTCTCCTTTTGGCCCATTTTATAGGAGACACTCACCATACATGGTGCAACCAGAGTACCGAATCTATGAAATGAACAAGAGGCTGCAGTCTCGTGCAGAGGTAAGTCCCTCAGCCTTGTTTTACTGTGCATGGACTGTGATAGGTTTCAGGCTGAATTCCGGCTGAAGCGTCCCATTAGACAGCACAATATACACAGGAATGAACACCCTAATTAATTTAGTAGTTTAATTGCGTAATCCTCATTATATTTTCACGCAGAGCAACTCTTTGAGTAGATACCAGTATAGGCTGAAATCTTGAAATTACAGTACAGCACTTCAGGTTTGATGCCAATCTGAGGAAAATTCCTTTTCCTTAAGTGTGTTTGCTCAGGATCTGTCCTGTTGGCATTTACAGCTATAATGTTGCAAGGTATTCCTCGATCAGTTGCACTAAACTAAAGCTTCTCCTTTGCAGGGAAGTGAACCATGACCTGTATTTGTTTTTCAAAGTCTTAACATTAAATATGAAAGATAGCAGCAACCAGAAGCAGAGTTTTAAAAAACTTATTCAAGAGCAGCCCTTAAAGAACACATGTGCGTAACACACAGATACTGAAATATGTGCATGTTTAGAAAAGAGTTGCCATTATCAAGACAAACGATCAGTTCATGACTTTATCATGTACTTGTCAGAATACCTAGAAACGTACTGTTGTAATGCTTTGTGTAGTCTGTTACTGCTTTGTACATATTGAATTGTACATGCAGATCAGCTCCCTTAAAGAATATGCTAAATGAAAAGAAGTGGTAGAAATACTTTTAATACTTTTTGATTTAAAAATTTAATGAAGCAACACTTTTGGTCTATTGGAGTGAAAAGTGTGTGTGTGGACTGGATCAGGCTGCATTTCTGCCCATGTGTCTGTGCAGCACACATGCTTCCTGCTGCAGTTTTTCCAAAGTAGTTTACTGTGGATACACTGAACACACTTTAAGAAGTATAAATCTTGTAGAATGAATAACCTTCTGTAGAGTGGAAGTGCCCTGTGAATTTGTGTCAAGAGCCCCAGTGAAGGATTTTGGTGGAATTTAAGATGAATCTATTTGTTGTACTATAATTCTTTAAGGGAACACGAGGTTATCATAAAATAAAATACACATGCCTGAATTGTCAGCTAACCCATAGAGAATTCATGACGTTTAATGTATATGATACAACTAACAAGATGTGACCTGCTTTCTGATTGGTTAACTGCTAGACAGTGACTGATTTCCTAACGCTGCTATTTTCTAAACATATTGGTCTGTATATGTTAAATACAGTTGATAGTAGCTGAAAATTTAAAGATGCTCATTGCTTCCTTAGTCACATTAAGTATTCTCAGTTTTGCCTCAGGTCGTTAGCTGCTGGCAGTGATTGATACTTGGGTGTGGAAGGTGTTGTGTTTTGTTATTGCTTATTTGTTTGGTTTTTGCAACTCTGTGACTTACATTCCCATACAAATAAATGTAACAATTGTAGTATCTTACAAATGAGCAGGAAAGAGAACGTGCTATCGAATGATCACTTTGGGATTATTTTGTAGAAGTTATTTTGAAAAGCTGTACATGTGACTGGCAATTCAATCTTTTTGCGTCAATGGTATTTTCAGTATTTTAAATATGCCCTTTTTTCTGATTAGACCTAAGTTACAAATTTTCCACTGCCAAAACTTTTTGGAGGACTTGTAGAAAGACTTTTCCCTGTTGCCTTGCTGACGTGAACTGAGCCAAATGTAGGGTCTAGTGCATTTCATTAAAATTTTGCTCCATATATGCTCTTTTGGTTGGGCTACTCTGAGGAGGAAGGGGTAATTTACCCCTCTTTGCTGTTACCCTCACTGATTTCAGTGGGCTATAACAGACAGAGTTCAGATAATGAAAAGTGCACCCTTATGAATTTTTCTTTTCTAGGTGTAAAAATACTTTTGCCTTCTGATTGTTCGATGTTAAAATTCTTCTTTTCTTTTCTTTCTGAGTTCCGGATGCCTGGACTATGGCACTGTTCCTTGTTGAGGCAGATATGATTCTCTAACTACCTTCAGCGCCATAACCCATACTTGTGTTAGAGCAGGTTCCTTAATACAAAATTTAGTTCCTTGGACATTTTGATGTTTACGGTGGCTAGACGTGGAAAGATTGTGATGACGCATTGTTGTCTAATTGCAGGTGGAGAGTGGAAGTTTCACACTCATTTTACACACTTATAAGCCCATCTGTGATTTGTAGCTGTGGAGTTCTAGAGTTTTATTACGACCAGCCTTGTATATCTTACATCCTGATCAGTGGAGCCTTGCAGGTTATGGAAGGAATGTGCTTGGGCTTTGAGGGATATGGGCTCACTAAATAAGCATTTTTCCTCAGGCAATCCTTGGAATAAAGTAGGTGATGGCCTCTGATGGAGGCTGCTTGCATACACTCAACCCCACAGGGAAGGTAGCACAAGTAAAGCAGCTTAAGGGGAACGCAGTTATGGAGTCTCCAAAAGGGAGGAATGGGAGGGGGTGGGGGGTTTCTGGGACCCCTTTTGGACCTACTTTGGACAAGGCCAATCGCAAGCAAGGACGCCTGAAGGGTGGAACCACAATGCTTAACAAAACCAAACTCCACAACCTCACACTTACAGCCTTCAACAAACATTTATCTTGTTTGTCTCATGATGCACAACAATAACTCTCTTAGTAAATCCTCTAGAGTCCAACAACAGCCTTCCTCTTCAGCAAAGGAAGGTCCAAGATAGAGGGTTGTGGGACAGTCTCTTGTATGCCTCCTCTCACCCCACATGCTGCAGAGTCCAGCTTCGCAGTGGCTCCCTGTACATTACTGCTCAGCTGGACTTGTGAGTATGTTCAGGTGGGCCAAGAAAGGGTGCGGTGGGATCAGTGGAGCTGTCACTACATAGGTCCGCCGTTGCTGCATCCCCCTCTCCTTCCCCCTGGGAGGCAGGGTATACTATCTCCTTGGGGATGCAGATGTGGGATACAGCTGTTCTGAGGCCTTAGGGCAGGCCTTATAAAGCCTTTTGCATCAAGCCTGATTGGTTTGGCATGGAGTGGGGATAAAGAATAACCTCTAATGAAGCATGTGTAGCTGTAGCTCAACATGCTAAGCAAATGAAGCTCATCAAAATGCAATTTAGGCACAGCTTCCAGGTTTCTGTTTTCTTAAGTATGTTTTCTCTAGGAATAAATGGTAGCTATGGGTGAAGAACTGATAACTCTAAACCGTGCTAGACACAGCACACTCTTCTGCACTTCAAGGCCTGTCCCACCCCCAGTGCTTTCAGTGCTCCTATAATTAGCTTTTAAATCCTGGGTCTACCCTAAGCAAAGTCAAGCCCAATTCCGTGATGGTTTTGTAATGTAGAGAGAATTGTCCAATGGTTAAAGGCTGTCATTACCAAACTCATTCTTTCCTATAAAGAAAAGGAGTATTTGTGGCACCTTAGAGACTAACAAATATATTTGAGCATAAGCTTTCGTGAGCTACAGCTCACTTCATCGGATGCATTCAGTGGAAAATACAGTGGGGAGATTTATATACATAGAGAACATGAAACAATGGGTGTTACCATACACACAGTAACCAGAGTGATCACTTAAGGTGAACTATTGCCAACAGGAGAGCGGGGGGCGTGGGGGGGGGGTGGATAAACATGGGGAAATAGTTTTACTTTGTGTAATGACCCATCCACTTCCATTCTCTATTCAAGCCTAAGTTAATTGTATCCAGTTTGCAAATTAATTCCAACATTTCCCCATGTTCGTTCTTGTCAACTGCTGGAAATGGACCACCTTGATTATCACTACAAAAGGTCTCCCCCCCCACTCTCCTGCTGGTAATAGCTCACCTTAAGTGATCACTCTGGTTACAGTGTATATGGTAACACCCATTGTTTCATGTTCTCTGTGTATATAAATCTCCCCACTTTATTTTCCACTGAATGCATCCGATGAAGTGAGCTGTAGCTCATGAAAGCTTAAGCTCAAATATATTTGTTAGTCTCTAAGGTGCCACAAATACTCCTTTTCTTTTTGCGAATACAGATTAACACGGCTCCTACTCTGAAATCATTCTTTCTTATGTGATTTTTAACTGGGCTAGAGCCCAGGTTGTTAACCAGCCTTCAGCCATACTTCAGCCTCTTTAGAGGTTGTGAGAAAAAAAGTCAAATCACACAGAAGTTTGATACAGTGGTTCTTTTCCTTTAAAAATGTAAATTAATACACCAATTCTTAATTCAACATGGGGAGTCAAATGTCCTTCTAGCATACATGATTTTAATAAGTAAACATAAGTTTTTTCTTTAAAATGTTTAAGTTGGCTGACAAAAATAAGGGTAAACTCCATTTAATTTTTATCCCAGGTAACTGAAGTTCTTGGTTTATAAAAATGCAGCTATTTTCTTGCTGCGTGTGTGACCATGGGACTTCTTTCCTGTACATCCGTACTCCATTTATCTGAATGTTTTGGATATCTGTATTAGTTTAACATACTTAGAGAATAAATCTATTGTAGCCATGGTAAGAAGTCTTTCATGTGTAGTGGAAAGTATTGGTAAATAGATTTCATATCTCCTTCTCCATGGAACTTCCAACATAAAAGAAACCACCTCTCTCCTTCTTTGATGCTGCAATTCCTATTTTATTAGAATTTTTATAATTAAAAAATATTTTCAAATAAAGAGATAACACTTTTGAAATATCCTCTGATACTACAACATGCTGCAGATAAATCACTTATAGCTGCTGACAGTTTAGAGTTTGATCAATTTCTTTATCGTCAATATGCAATGAAATATGGCAACTTTTTCACTTGTTTCTAGGTTCTTTGTACTTCTGGAAGTTGTTTGTATTATAGGCTATTCAAATTGTCCTGCAGTCTATATGTTTGTCTCTATCACAAGTGGTGATATTTTTCATTAACTATTATGTCTGATATGCAACATTTAACTTCATACCTGGCTCAGAAAACAGTGTTATAGAGGTGACTGGAGAAGTAGTTTAGAGTAATATGATTCTTTCTTTAAAACCAAAACAAAGCAATCAAACCATATTACCTTTTATTAATCTGTACAGTAAATTTCACAGAAGTGAAGATTTCACAATGAAGAATATCAATAAAAGACAATAAATAGTGATTTAAAAACAGCTGCTTAAACGTACTGGAAATTTATTTACGCAGATATTAAACCAAACATTTAAAGCAAAACAAAACAACCCCTCTACACTCCATACTTAAATGGAAGAGTCTTTCTCTCTCTCTGTTTTCCCCCCTGGCTTATTTCCTCAGATTGCTGTTTTATGAAATCATCTTTTTTTTCTCCTTTCTGATACATTTTTGAATATATTAGTCATAAAATTCTGTGTTGTGACATCACATTTGTTCACATAGCAACTTGATATCACAAACAGATCTCTGGTACCATGTGTATAATAAGTCTGAGTTTGTTTCAGAGGAGGTTGTGTTTTGTGGTGGGGAGAAGCCCAAAATGCTTTGAGACGCTGACTCTTGTTGTTAAGAATTTGAGAATGTTACCCTCAAATATCCTGATACCCAGCAAGGTACTTTAAAAGACCATTCTTAAAGCATGTTTGTCTGAAAGAAAAGGTCACTTTTAAAAAAAGACCGCACAAGCCCCTTTAGACTGACGTGGGGTCTTTGTATTTTTTTTACTGATTTCTTTTTCTCTTTTTTAAAAACAATTCTGTTGGGGCTGTTTTCAATTAAAATTGCTACAAACTAACAATATTTATGAGGCTAGAAAAAAATCAGTTCACTTCCTTTCCACGTTGATTCTTAGCTTACAATCAGTGAGGGCTTTCTGCTTGTTTGTTTTTCTTGAGCTATAATATAGAACATGAACTATATAGTTGGCAAGCACAGAGTGTCTTATTTGGTTTTTTGGGGGGGAAAAATCAATGTGAATTTTAAGGGGAACACTCTTCTGTAAACCTCCTCCTTAAATTGCAAAGATCCTTACCAGCTCATTGTTTATAAAGAACATAAAGCATGTTTTGAGCAAAAAAAAAAAAGCAACATAAATAGTTCAAAACTCAGTCTTCTTCAGATTGGATGTAGACACAATTTACAATGCAGATCTTATCTGAAAAGCAAAAGCTGTTTTTATTGTGAGGAGGAGAACTGAGATCATATGTGATGGACCCAATCCTGTGCTCTTATTTCAGTGGGAGTTTTGCCTGCAGTAGGACTGCTAGATCAGACCTAAAAAAATTCCCTATTTGGTTTAGATGCATTCGGTGCATTAGCTTCCATTGTGTGTATCACTAAAAATATCTAAGGGTGGCCTTCTGAAGAAATTAAAACATATTTACTAGACATTTTACTTTGTAGGGTATATTTTTTGTGTTATTTTGCCAAAAGTTGGATGTGTGTCATGCACCAAGCATTCCAACTGTGCTGATTTTCCCAGCTCAACACCTAGGGTAGGTACTTTTGCACAGGGCACAAAGATAGAGCGCATGTGTGTACCCCTCTAGCTCCAGTGTAGACTTATCCTTTGCCAAACTGTGTTATATATAAATATATAAGAAAGGACTGAGTATCAGGTAGGATTACCCAGGGGCTATAACCCACAGTCAGATAACAGTAAGATGTGGAGACTTAACTGTGGAGCTTAATTCTGAGGGACCAGTGAAAATTGCCCTGGCTGAAAAATGTATAGGCTATACAAAAACTTTCATGGCCGTCAGGACTTGGTGGCTGGTAAAATTTATAAACTCATCAGGACCAAAGGAAGATGCTAGAGTGAGGTGTCGGTGGAGCCCATAAGCTTCAGAGGAGCTGGAAGTGCTGCCAGGGCTAAAACTCCTGCAGGAGTAGGGATGCAGAACCTGAGCTTTGAAGCTCTACTGGAACGAAACTTCTTTACACTGCCCAGCCCCATGGCTCATCACACCAGGGCAATTCTTCCAGTTGCTCCTTAGTCCTATTGGGATCCAGGAAGTGGGCAGGCGGAAGCCCGCCCACTGCTAAAGGATCCCCCCTCAGCCTAAGAGGGGAATCCACAGGACCTGGAAACCAAGTAATTCCGGGGACCAACTAATGAAATAACAGGGACAGGAGTGCAGTAGATAACCAATACAGTAGATAACAGCTCAGTATTAGAGTATAACAAATACTCCAGTAAAAATGTCTGAGTATTCACTTGAATTTAAATATGAATCCATGCCCTTTATGAGTTTGCTTTCTGTTAACATTGAACAGTTGAGTTTCACCCTCATGAATACTTGGAGAAAGTGAATTATAGTATATCCTTCTCAAGTATTCAGCCAGGAAGTTGCCTATTTGATATGAGATAGGATGCTACTTGACCCATCAAAGGGTCAAACGAAGGGAACCAGACTGGGACACCGAGCAGAGAACCCCGGACAGTGCCCACTGCTCCTCGAAGGTGTCACGGGAGTCAGTTGCCCAGAGGAACTCTGCCCGGATATGCGAATGGACGGAGGATCAGAAATAGGCCGCACAATCACAGGAGACTCCATCGGCTAACCTCCTCACCCTGGTTTTATAGATGGCCGTTTTAGCCAGGGCCAGGAGGAGGTTGACCAGGAGGTCCCATGACTTTGTGGGGCCATGGATAGGGAGTGCATAAATAAAAAGGTGAGGGGAAAAGTGCAACCAAAATCTTAACAAGATATTTAAGAGGAGCCGGAATGGGGGCTGCAGCCTGGCGCACTCCAAGTAAATGTGCACCAGGGTTTCCCTCACACCGCAAAAGGGGCAGGTGTCCGGGATAGGGGTGAACTGCGCCAAGTACATGCCCATGCTCACGGCCCCGTGAAGGAGCCACCAACTGATATCCTTAATATGAGGCACATGCTCCTTCTTTACCACCCTACACTCTGCACACTAATGTACAAACCACTTGCTGTATGGGAACCCAGCCCCACCTTCCCATTCTCCCACACTTAGACAGTGGGCACATGGTGTTCCAATCTGCTCCAGAGCAAAATAGAGCTTTACTGGTAATTGGATAACCACAACAAAACAATAAATGTCAGACTAGTCGTCCTTCCTAAGCTTGGCCTGTAGATATTTCTGTTATAAACTGTATTTCCCCCCCCTCTCCAGTCAGCTCCCATATCTCTTTATATCTAGGGTGGATTTTAATGGGCTACACCTGCCACAATGTGTTCACATCTTTATGTAGGTTTCTAAACCTGCCAGCAGGGTGGGCCAACAGGAAAACTGTCACCCTGTTATACAGACCAAACAGCTGCCCTTTCACGTCCCCTCCCACTCTCCCTGCCCCATGGTTGAGTAATTAGAACAATTTTGTCTTTCCTACCACACACACTGCCCACATACCTGCTGCTTTCTATCCTTACACTTTTCAGAGTAACAGCCGTGTTAGTCTGTATTCACAAAAAGAAAAAGAGTACTTGTGGCACCTTAGAGACTAACCAATTTATTTGAGCATAAGCTTTCGTGAGTTACAGCTCACTTCATCGGATGCATACTGTGGAAAGTGTAGAAGATCTTTTTATACACACAAAGCATGAAAAAATACCTCCTCCCACCCCACTCTCCTGCTGGTAATAGCTTATCTAAAGTGATCACTCTCCTTACAATGTGTATGATAATCAAGTTGGGCCATTTCCAGCACAAATCCAGGTTCCCCCCCCCCCCCCCCCCCCCCGGCCACACACAAACCCACTCTCCTGTTGGTAATAGCTTATCTAAAGTGACCACTCTCCTTAAAATGTGTATGATAATCAAGGTGGGCCATTTCCAGCACAAATCCAGGGTTTAACAAGAACATCTGGCGGGGGGGGTGGGTGGGAGGGGGGTAGGAAAAAACAAGGGGAAATAGGTTACCTTGCATAATGACTTAGCCACTCCCAATCTCTATTCAAGCCTAAGTTAATTGTATCCAATTTGCAAATGAATTCCAATTCAACAGTCTCTCGCTGGAGTCTGGATTTGAAGCTTTTTTGTTGTAATATCACAACTTTCATGTCTGTAATCGCGTGACCAGAGAGATTGAAGTGTTCTCTGACTGGTTTATGAATGTTATAATTCTTGACATCTGATTTGTGTCCATTTATTCTTTTACGTAGAGACTGTCCAGTTTGACCAATGTACATGGCAGAGGGGCATTGCTGGCACATGATGGCATAGATCACATTGGTGGATGTGCAGGTGAACGAGCCTCTGATAGTGTGGCTGATGTTATTAGGCCCTGTGATGGTGTCCCCTGAATAGATATGTGGGCACAGTTGGCAACGGGCTTTGTTGCAAGGATAGGTTCCTGGGATAGTGGTTCTGTTGTGTGGTATGTGGTTGCTGGTGAATATTTGCTTCTGGTTGGGGGGCTGTCTGTAGGCAAGGACTGGCCTGTCTCCCAAGATTTGTGAGAGTGTTGGGTCATCCTTCAGGATAGGTTGTAGATTTCATGATTTCAACAATTTCCATCCCACCATCAACCTCAGCCTGGTCCAGTCCACACAAGAGATCCACTTCCTGGACACTACAGTGCTAATAAACAATGGTCACATAAACACCACCCTATACCGGAAACCTACTGACCGCTATTCCTACCTACATGCCTCCAGCTTTCACCCTGACCACACCACACGATCCATTGTCTACAGCCAAGCTCTGCGATACAACCGCATTTGCTCCAACCCCTCAGACAAACACCTACAAGATCTCTATCAAGCATTCTTACAACTACAATACCCACCTGCAGAAGTGAAGAAACAGATTGATAGAGCCACAAGAGTTCCCAGAAGTCACCTACTACAGGACAGGCCTAACAAAGAAAATAATAGAACGCCACTAGCCGTCACCTTCAGCCCCCAACTAAAACCCCTCCAACGCATTATTAAGGATCTACAACCTATCCTGAAGGATGACCCATGCTTTGTGTGTATATAAAAAGATCTTCTACACTTTCCACAGTATGCATCCGATGAAGTGAGCTGTAGCTCACGAAAGCTTATGCTCAAATAAATTGGTTAGTCTCTAAGGTGCCACAAGTACTCCTTTTCTTTTTGCGAATACAGACTAACACGGCTGTTACTCTGAAACCTATGGTATACAAAATTCAGTATGTGCATATGTGCCTGCATGCACCCACGCACTCATATATATATATAAGAAAAAACTCTTTAAAAACATAAAGCAAAAATGGGCAACTCTTTATCCTCCAAAATTCAGGTTACGTCACTTCTTACTTTATTCCTTAAGAAGCTAGGAAACAACACCAAATTTCCACATCCAATTTCTTTGTTGTGATATGGAACCTTTCAGATTATCTGAGACTGGACAGAACAGATATGTGCGCTTGATTTTCCATTGCCTTGCAACATATATGCTATTTTAGACCTGAGCAGAGTCAGTGTGAAATGCTACCTAATCAGAATGGTAGCATTCTACACTCAGGCTATGTCTACACTGTCCCGCTGGATCGATCACTGCCCACTTATCCGGCGGGTAGTGAAGATATACTCTGAATGAAGGTGCTAAATAGCCCTGTCACTTGTCCCTAGTCTTCATCACAAGAGTATCAGTTAACTCTTAAGGTAATTAGCTAATAATGTTGTGTATGTGATTTGAAGTATCATTTTTAGCAATTAGGAGTTCAGATATGATGCACTGCAATTATTATATAGCTCATCTATCTGTTTTACATAGCAATAATTATCATGTAGTAATGCTTTGTGGGATACTTGGCATTATGCACTGAATGGAATCCTGCATGTAATCATGAACAGTGTGCCAACAAGCTATGGTAATAACCCTTTGATTGCCATGCCTTATGCACATCCATGATTATTATTATAAAGGGTAGGCTCATTATGAAGAATGTGCTGGCATGAGTTGTAGGCGGAACCAATACAGTAGATAACAGCTCAGTATTAGAGTGTAACAAATACTGCAGTAAAAATGTCTATGAGTATTCACTTGAATTTAAAAATGAATCCATGCCCTTTATGAGTTTGCTTTTTGTTAACATTGAACAGTTGAGTTTCACCTTCATGAATACTTGGAGAAAGTGAATTTTAATATATCCTTCTCAAGTATTCAGCCAGGAGGTTGCCTATTTGATATGAGATAGGATGCTACTTGACCCATCAAGGGGATAATTTCCAAAAAACCCTTGCCAGAGCCCTGGCCCAGAGCAATTAAACAAGCCAGGCAAGGATCTTCCTGCCACCTCCATAACCAGGTCTGTGCATACATATGAAGCTCTTTAGTGTCAATGACTGATGATGGTGGAAAATTAGAGATTACTGAATGCCATGTACCTGTGTATTTTATGGGGGATGGGACACTGCTTGACATTCAATGACTTCATGTGGCTGTAACAAGAAAAAATTAGACTGAATCATTTCAAAGCTTCAGTGGCTTTTTAAGCCTTCATCATAATTATAAGGGTTATGGTCATCCAGCCAGGGAACAGAAACAGTACATGTGGCTTGTATGACCAATCACAAGTTGAATTTTGAATATAGAATATTGTGTACTTACAGCAAACTGGTGATAAATCCAGTGAGTTAAAAAGAAAAAAAATTAGCAAAAATTAGTCTAAAATGTGAATAATTAATATATTCCAGGAAGTTATCTGTTCACAGAATTGCTGTGAGCAGAAAGAGGTTCAATTCATCAAGTCTATTTTTTGCTGTGACTAGCTCAGCTCTTTTCAGTATCTCTTAGCACACTGACAGGGTTAATAATGTAAAGTAAAATGATTGGTCAAGACGCCAGCATACTAAGTGTATTGCTTGTGAGACAGCTAAGATATTTAACACCGACAAAAACAGCCAGTTCTGAAACAACCAGGCTGGACTTTGACTGACCGACTTTCATCCAAAGGACTGCAGAATGTGCACTTCTAAATATGCAGCACAGCACAGACATCCTAGTACTGAGCTGTGTTAGCATTGGTATGTAACCTGAAGCCACAACCTGCGTGTCTAGACTGACAAGAGTCCTACCAGTTGAGCCACCATGACACCTTGTGGCTTATTAAGTAACATATGTACCTTTTTGAAAATAACAGCTAAAACTTAGCTTATTTTGGATATTGACAGATACCATGGGATACAATTGTCTATTGGTTTAAATACCTGTACTGGTTTAGTGTATTATGTTAAATTAAACAGTGATGATTTGGTTTTAACTGTGCTAACGGTCCCTAGAATGAATTTGTCGAAGTATTGTAATGTACTTCATAAGTGTCACAGCATACATGCCATTTCACTAAATTTGACCCTTAGATCTTAGATAGGAGTAGATTCATACTCCTAGTATCACCTCATCACTCAGATTAAATACTGAAACTTTGTGTAGCTGCCGTGCAGGACCAACTAAGTTTGTAACTAAGATTTAGGCTAACCCAACCCCCCACCCCTAAAAATGAAGAGAATATTTGTTGGCTGTGGAAAATGGCTACAAACTAGCAGAGTTAAATGAAAGTGACTAAAATGTGCTAAGCAACAGAAATAGGCAATAGACACAAAACCTCTTTACACCAAAATTGGGGTAGAAAATTGTTCACGCTCTTCGGTTGTAGATAATTCATTACCTATTATTCTTAATGTGAATTTCTCATTGTAATTTTTTTTTCTGAAAAATTCTTCCTTGAACTTAAATTGGGCAGGTGATCAATGATGTACAATGCTGAGATACTCAGACAGAACATTACGTCCGTAATGAATCAGGATCTTACAGTACAAGATGCCATCCTCCATCACCTACTTATTAAATTTTCAGACAAGTGGCTGAGACCGCAGCATACCATGCTAAGAAATATTGTCTCATGGTTTTCTTGTCTGTCTATCTGTCCCTGTATCCATCTGTTGTCTCTTGTCTTATACTTAGGTATGTTTTCAAAGTATCCTACCCAAACTAGATTGAATTCAGCTAGCACAGGTAACAACAGCAGTGAAGACAGTGCAGTGTGGGCTTCAGAACTAATAAGAACATAAGAACGGCCATACTGGGTCAGACCAAAGGTCCATCTAGCCCAGTATCCTGTCTTCCGACAATGGCCAATGCCAGATGCCCCAGAGGGAATGAACAGAACAGGTTGTCATCAAATGATCCCTCCCCTGACACCTATTCCCAGCTTCTGGCAACCAGAGGTTAGGGACACCATACCTGTTCATCTTGGCTAATAGCTATTGATGGACCTATCCTCCATGACAGTACAAGCCTGGCACCTGGCACAGACCCTAGGTACATACTTTGCTTGCTAACCCTCACTGAAGCCCATGCTGTGATGTCTTCACTACTGTTACCTGCACTAGCTGGATTCAAGCCTGTGCACAAATGAGCCCGTGCCCAGCATTTATTGTGTAGACATGCTCTTAGGTCATAAACTGTCTGGGGCAGCGACTGACTCTTTGCTCTATACAATGCCTAGCACGATGGGGCCCTGATCCATGTCTGGGGTTCTGAGGCACAAAGAAGTAATACAAATAATTGAATAATAATAGGATCATAGACAATACAGAACTAGAAGGTAGGATTTTATATGCTGGTTTAAATCAGCTTCTGAGTATTTCACTTTGGTTTTAATCCCACAAATCAAAAGGATTAAATTTATATTTTACATGTTCATCCATCATAAATTTGACTTTGATTAGAAAATACCACAAATTATTATTTGTTAATGGTATCGAATAATTGTAATCTTCCAAGAACATTAAAATGTCATTAACATGTCATTAACACCTGTTGTTGTTCTCATACCTACTGGCCATATTTTTGCTCTCCATTACACCCAGGCCAGGCTAGTGGCTTTGCTAGGGTTGCACAAATATAGCAAAGGACAGCATTTGTCCAACTACATTGTAATCTGATGTCTGTTGTTAAATGCACCATGATTTTCTGTGATTCTAAAGTAGTCTCATGCCAGTTAAAGGGATTCCTTCCAAGTCTCTGTTCTTATAGTAGCAGAAAGTTTAACATACCTTCAACCATAGGTGCTGGAATGAAGGGTGCTGGGTGGTGCTCCTGCACCCCCTGGCTTGAAGTGGTTTCCATCAGATATAGAGTTTACAGTTTGGTTCAATGGCTCTCAGCACATGTACCATACAAATTGTTCCAGCAGCGCTGCCTTCAGCTCCATATGAAAAGGATTTTCTTTTTGACAGGATCTAGTGTTGTGGTCTATGTGTTTTATCTCATTGGGATGTTGGGTGGAAATGCAGTAAACTCTTGCAACGTGCATAAGTACTGAGGTAGAGATGAATGCTGGAGATCCTCCTAGGGGACAGAGAAGATACATTGCTTTTTAAGCTCTGCATTCAACTGATCTAATTAACCACTGTGTGCCCAGTATAAACATTTTAAAAATCCCCAAACCCTATTGGCTTATCAAACACAACTCTCAGTACCAAGCAGATATGTATTCAGTTTTGCTTTTTAATAGACATCTGTATTTATAGGCAAATGAATAGAATAAGTCTAAATATTTTAGTCTTGAGCAAAGGGGCTATTTTAAATGTCATTTTGAACATAAATTGGGCTACCTTAAGCAAAGCATATATCGTCTCTGGTGTGCTACACATGCTAAAATAGTATCAATATTATGATGATACTTTTCTGAGTGCAGGTACAGTAGCTGTATCTTAGCTGTTGCCATATTCTACACTAAATGTTACAGAAGCTGCTATAAGTTGCAAAGAACGATTTCCCTGTGGGGCAGAAGTGACAGAGTGTTATACTTTGGTCAAGAAGGTAAGGGAGCATATATGTTTAAAACTACTCAAATGATCTCTTCTCCATTTTATTATGCTACATCCTCCTGCAATACAAATAAAATGGAATGAATTTCAATAAAGAACTGGAGCAGTTCACTGTAGTGCTGATTGGCTAGGTCCATTACAGCTCAGGAAGTGAGCTGTAGCTCATGAAAGCTTATGCTCAAATAAATTTGTTAGTCTCTAAGGTGCCACAAGTACTCCTTTTCTTTTAGCTAAGGAGCTGTGGCTCTATTCCTAATAATAAATTAGAATACGAATATTAACACACATTCTTGAATATCTGTGTGGTAGGGATGAAGAGATGTTTTCTACATAGATGCCCTTCTAGAGGTGGAAAGATTCAGTGGCTATGATTATTACAATCCAAAGTTTCCCCACCTCTGCCTAGAGCAGCATCTAAGAAAGTGTCTTTTTTAAACTAAAAAGGATGGTGGAGGGAGATCTGATAACTAGTACCACTCCCATGTCTGCGGTGGGTAGAAGGTAGATGCCTTTTAAAAACAGTTTTTATGTTTGGAGGGAAAAAAATGCCTTGACTAAACTAACTGAAACATCAAGGGTGGCCTATTACAAATACAATTAAGTGTGTGTGTACAAACATGCATGTACCTGCACACAATCACACGCACACCTATATATTCAGGGTAATTATCAGGAAGTGTATGAAAATACTAGGTCCGTGAGAACTTGGATAAACCCACCTAGTGAGCACACTTTCCTTAATAAACTAGCTTCTATTAGCTTGTGAACCCAGAGCAAGATTATGAGAGGCAACAGAAAAATATAAATTTAGAAAGCTCAGTTCAGTATTCTCCATTTTTTTTACTGAGAAACTGAAGCCACAGAGATACACATGAAAAGAAATAACATAGTGTCTGGTAATTCAGTGGATTTTTCTATCATTTTTAACTTGCTTTTTAACACAAACCTAGTGGCAATATGTGTTGGAACTAGGGATGCTGGGCATGCTGCTGCACCCCCTGGCTTGAAGTGGTTTCCATTCTATACAGGGTTTACAGTTTGGTTCAATGGCTGTCAGCACCCCCACTATACAAATTGTTCCAGCACCCCTGCTAGTGGCCTGGATTTCAGTGAGAGCCTGATGTTTGTAGCGCCTCTGCGGAGCAAATCCTGGTTCCACTGAAAGTTTTGCCATTGACATCAATGGGACCAGGATTTGGCTCTGTCTGTGGAACTTGCATTGAAACCCCTGGGAAACTGTAGTAGAGTAGCTGCAGCATTGGGCTCTGTTTGTTCAGAAAAAACAAACAAAAAAACCCAATCCCCCACCTATCTGGGCCTCAGTTTTCAAAAGGGGTATATAAAGTGTCTCAAATTGGGTACCAAAAGTTGAGGCACCTGAAGTCAAAAATTACTCTTAAAATGTTGTCCTTAGTCTGACAGCTGTGTAAAATTACATATACTAGATTTTATAGGTACATGAATTTTCCACATACGGTTTCACACACATCACAAATATAGAAAGCTTGGTCAACAACAGCCAGCCTCACTATCAGAGAATATTGGATAGCAAAGCATACCATGTAAGGGGGATGAAGTTTCACTAGCTCACAAGTTTAGCCAGATAGAGAAATGTATGGTATATAAATTATTTAGCAAAATGCTGCTTGGTCTTCGACAAGAAATAGGATGAAGTAACTCATCCACCCAGCTTTGTCCATGCAATTAATTAAATGGGACATTGAAGGCTATATTGTTAGCTATGTTTGTAGATTACAATTTTTACAGGATTCACTCTTAGATTTATTCTCAGTTTGCATCAGAAATTAGACACTCTTAGTTAATATTTTTCAACATATTTTTCAGACAGCAGCTAGCCTCTGGTACTTGGCTGCGAGGGAAAAAGAGAGGATTAAATGAAATTCGTAGCCTTTTAGTGTGTGTTCAGGCTGAGACTGGCAGCATGTTTGGTTTGTGGCTGGTGAATTGGCAGGCTTACAGCCTCCATACAATGTCAAGTGTGCACGTCGTGGATTTTTGCAAGCTAAACATCAGCTTTAAAAAACAACCCCCAGCTTGCTCTTATTTAGGAGGCTATGTACTCCATCTAAAAAGGGAGAAGAAAATAATCAAGCTGATGGTTACTATTACAGGCTGGTATTGCTTGTAAGCAGGGCCTCAACTGCTGGGCTCGGCAGCTATCTCATAGTTGTGTTTACTGAAAAGTGTTTTACTTGTTAGCTATAATAAACTACAACACACTGACTCAATGAGAGAAAATGGCTTCACTGGGTTTTGTGGTGCATTTGTGCAACTAGCAAATGCTATGGATGAAATTCCAACCACACTGAATCAATGACGAATCAAGATCTCACCTCATTTATTTATCTTAAAACTTTAGTTCAATAATTGTACACCTTTATTAGTGGAGCATTAGGAAAATAAGAATGAAATAAATTCCTCCACAAGATTACAATGAACACTGATGACTTTTTATTGTATCCTTCACACACAAACCACCTTGATGCATGTAATACCTTTGGAAGCTTCTCAGGCTACAAAATAAATGTCCAAAAATCTAATCCTAATGGTACTCTCATATTTCAAATTTGTGAATTTTCTTACAACTCCATTTGAAATTTCCAAGCAATTGATCCTTTTTGGCATAAAATTCATCCCTGATCTTTGAAAAATAGTCTTCATCAACACCAATTCTCTCATTAACAAAACCTGTAGGGGGACTAAAATAACTGGGACTTTTATTTATGGACTTCATTTTAATATTGAAAATGAGTATTCCTTCTTGCCTGCTGCGCTCTGAGTATGATTCCATTAAAAAGTCCTGCTCAGATCTTCCACAATACAAACTACTGTTTAGTAACCTAATTTGGGCTAGCAATTCTGCGGGAGACAGTCATATAATTTTAAGAAAGTCACGGAAAATGGAGGACTCTTGTCTTTTGGACATCAGTCTCCATTCCTCTCCCCTCATGGGACATCACCAGATAATTCCCAAAGATGGTAAACTCTCACTTTCCCTTATGGCATCTTGTAGCTCACTGTTGTATTTATCTGCTGTCCACACACTATACCTGTAAGAAGAAACCCTGTTTTCAGTATCCATTCTTAAACGAATCAGTGGCATCCGAGAATCCTCTCCATTGTTCTTTGCACAATACTCCACTTCAGAATAACGCTACCTTTCACTCTAGCGAAAGGAAACTTTTCCACCTTCAGCAATCCCATAATATTCTTTGTGTGGGCAAACTTTTTGCAAAAGCATACACTGTTACTGGACTTTTTCTTAGTTAAAGGAAAGATCTTAACTGCAGTGCAGTCTGTGTTGTTAATATCAGTTAATTCAACTATATAACCCTGCTCCACAACATGGAGCTTTCTAAAACATCCCGAAAAGACATGATTAATACGTTTGGGGCTAAACTTTGCTTTTTGCAGGCAACTTCACTTAGGAACATGGGACTGGAGGAGCCCTCCTTGGTGACCAAGTCCAGTCCCGTTGCTATTTCAGGACACCCTATCATATAATCCCATTAGTAAATTGATCAAACTCCACCTTAAAACTGATTAGGTTCTTTGCCCCCACTACTCCTATTAGAAGACTGTCCCAGCGCTTCATTCCTCTGATGGATAGAAACCTTTTAATTTCCAGCCTAAATTTGCTACATCCTGAAATGTTCTGCTTGAATACAGAATTGATTCTTTCTGAAAAAGGATGGTGCAAAGTGTAGCTAAATGTTGTATTAATCAAGAGCTTGTGGGGACCCTTTAATCTGGGAGAAAGAAGACCCTATATCAGTTCACAGCTGTAGGAGCCTACTGCTGACCTCTCCCTGAGCATGTATAATAAACCACGACTGCATATGTGCAGACATCTTAATCATCAGTGTGTTTTGCAACTGGGATTTGCAAGGACAAGCTGAAGGAATAACTGTGATCAGTCAGTGAGTAACAAACTCTTATCCTCGCTGGAACCAGTCACTAGAGGGGGGCAGGATCTCACACATTAACGCAGTGAATTACAAATGTATTAGAGAAAGATTGTAAATAATGACTGGTGGAGAGGGGAATCGATTACCAGGTAGCAGTTCTATAGATTTCTTCAGCTGAGGTTAAGTCCCTTCCAGCCCACAAAAAGGCCCTTGCAGAATGTGTCCTGATTTTTGGAAATAGGGTTGCCAGGCGTCAGGTTTTCAACTGGAATGCCCGATTGAAAAGGCACCCTGGTTGCTCCGGTCGGCACTGCTAAAAGCCTAAGTTAATTGTATCCAGTTTGCAAATGAATTCCAATTCAGCAGTCTCTCGTTGGAGTCTGTTTTTGAAGGTTTTTTTAGTTGAAGAATTGCCACTTTTAGGTCTGTAATCGAGTGACCAGAGAGATTGAAGTGTTCTCCGACTGGTTTTTGAATGTTATAATTCTTGACGTCTGATTTGTGTCCATTGATTCTTTTACGTAGAGACTGTCCAGTTTGGCCAGTGTACATGGCAGAGGGGCATTGCTGGCACATGATGGCATATATCACATTGGTAGATGTGCAGGTGAACAAACCTCTGATAGTGTGGCTGATGTGATTAGGCCCTATGATGGTGTCCCCTGAATAGATATGTGGACACAGTTGGCAACGGGCTTTGTTGCAAGGATAGGTTCCTGGGTTAGTGTTTTTGTTGTGTGGTGTGTGGTTGCTGGTGAGTATTTGCTACAGGTTGGGGGGCTGTCTGTAAGCAAGGATTGGCCTGTCTCCCAAGATCTGTGAGAGTGTTGGGTCATTCTTCAGGATAGGTTGTAGATCCTTGATGATGTGTTGGAGATTTAGTTTAGTTGGGGGTTGAAGGTGATGGCTAGTGGCATTCTGTTATTTTCTTTGTTGGGCCTGTCGTGTCGTATGTAAATTCTGGGTACTCTTCTGGCTCTGTCAATCTGTTTCTTCACTTCAGCAGGTGGGTATTGTAGTTGTAAGAACGCTTGATAGAGATCTTGTAGTTGTTTGTCTCTGTCTGAGGGATTGGAGCAAATGCGGTTGTATCGTAGAGCTTGGCTGTAGACAATGGATCGTGTGGTGTGTCCTGGATGGAAGCTGGAGGCATGTAGGTAGGCATAGCGGTCAGTAGGTTTCCAGTATAGGGTGGTGTTTATGTGACCATCGCTTATTAGCACCATAGTGTCCAGGAAGTGGATCTCTTGTGTGGACTGGTCCAGGCTGAGGTTGATGGTGGGATGGAAATTGTTGAAATCATGGTGGAATTCCTCAAAGGCTTCTTTTCCATGGGTCCAGATGATGGAGATGTCATCAATGTAGTGCAAGTAGAGTAGGGGCATTAGGGGACGAGAGCTGAGGAAGCGTTGTTCTAAGTCGGCCATAAAAATGTTGGCATACTGTGGGGCCATGCGGGTACCCATAGTAGTGCCGCTGATTTGAAGGTATACATTGTCCCCAAATGTAGTTATGGGTGAGGACAAAGTCACAAAGTTCAGTCACCAGGTTTGCTGTGACATTATCGGGGATACTGTTCCTGACAGCTTGTAGTCCATCTTTGTGTTGAATGTTGGTGTAGAGGGCTTCCACATCCATAGTGGCTTGGATGGTGTTTTCAGGAAGATCACCGATGGATTGTAGTTTCCTCAGGAAGTCAGTGGTGTCTCGAAGATAGCTGGGAGAGCTGGTAGCGTAGGGCCTGAGGAGGGAGTCTACACAGCCAGACAATCCTGCTGTCAGTGTGCCAATGCCTGAGATGATGGGGCGTCCAGGATTTCCAGGTTTATGGATCTTGTGTAGCAGATAGAGTACCCCTGGTCGGGTTTCTAGGGGTGTGTCTGTGCAGATTTGTTCTTGTGCTTTTTCAGGGAGTTTCTTGAGCAGATGGTGTAGTTTCTTTTGGTAACCCTCAGTGGGATCAGAGGGTAATGGCTTGTAGAAAGTGGTGTTGGAGAGCTGCCTAGCAGCCTCTTGTTCATATTCCGACCTATTCATGATGACGACAGCACCTCCTTTGTCAGCCTTTTTGATTATGTTGTCAGAGTTGTTTCTGAGGCTGTGGGTGGCATTGTGTTCTGCACGGCTGAGGTTATGGGGCAAGTGATGCTGCTTTTCCACAATTTCAGCCCGTGCACATCGGCGGAAGCACTCTATGTAGAAGTCCAGTCTGTTGTTTCGACCTTCAGGAGGAGTCCATCCAGAATCCTTCTTTTTGTAGTGTTGGTAGGAAGGTCTCTGTGGGTTAGTATATTGTTCAGAGGTGTGTTGGAAATATTCCTTGAGACGGAGACGTCGAAAATAGGATTCTAGGTCACCACAGAACTGTATCATGTTTGTGGGGGTGGAGGGGCAGAAGGAGAGGCCCCGAGATAGGACAGATTCTTCTGCTGGGCTGGGAGTATAGTTGGATAGAGTTACAATATTGCTGGGTGGGTTAAGGGAACCACTGTTGTGGCCCCTTGTGGCATGTAGTAGTTTAGATAGTTTAGTGTCCTTTTTCTTTTGTAGAGAAGCAAAGTGTGTATTGTAAATGGCTTGTCTAGTTTTAGTAAAGTCCAGCCACGAGGAAGTTTGTGTGGAAGGTTGTTTTTTTATGAGAGTATCCAGTTTTGAGAGCTCATTCTTAATCTTTCCCTGTTTGCTGTAGAGGATGTTGATCGGGTGGTTCTGCAGTTTCTTTGAGAGTGTGTGGCACAAGCTGTCAGCATAGTCTATGTGGTATGTAGATTGTAATGGATTTTTTACCTTCAGTCCTTTTGGTATGATGTCCATCTGTTATGCATTTGGAAAGGAAGATGATGTCTGTCTCTATCTGTACGAGTTTTTTCATGAAGTTGATAGATTTCCACTATTGTAGGCAGTCTCATCATACCCTCCCCTCCATAAACTTATCAAGCTCCGTCTTAAACCCAGTTAGGTTTTTTGCCCCCACTACTCCCCTTGGAAGGCTTCATTCCTCTGATAGTTAGAAACCTTCATCTAATTTCAACCCTACATTTGTTGATGGACAGTTTATATCCATTTGTTCTTGATGCTTAACTTAAATAACTCCTCTTCCTCCCTGGTATTTATCCTTCTGATGTATTTATAGAGAGCAATTATATCTCCCATCAGCCGTTGTTTGACTCTCTGAGTCTCCTTTCATAAAGGTAGGTTTTCCATTCCTCTAATCATCCTAGTAGCCCCTCTCTGCACCTGTTGCAAATTGAATTCATTTTTCTGAAAGATGAAAGACCAGAACTGCACACAGTATTGCAGATGAGGTCTCACCAGTGCCTTGTATAATGGTACTAACACTTCCCTATCTCTAAATACCTTGCCTGATGTATGCTAAGATCGCATTAGCCTTTTTCGTGGCTGTATCACATTGGTGGCTTATAGTCGTCCTGTGCTACACCCAGGTCTTTCTCCTCCTCTGTCACTTTCAACTGATAAGTCCCCAGTTTATAGCAAAAATTCTTGTTGTTAGTCCCTAAGTGCATGATGTTGCACTTTGCACTGTTAAATTTCATCCTGTTTCTATTACTGCAGTTATCAAAGTCATCCAGATCTTCTTGTATGATACAGTATTCCAGGCCTCCTCCATATTGGCAATACCTCCTGACTTTGTGTCATTTGCAAATTTTATTAGCATACTACCAGTTTAGTTTTACCAAGGTCAGTAATAAAAATGTTAAATAAGATTGGTCCCAGAACCAGTCCCTGAGGAATCCACTAGTAACCAATCTCCAGCCTGACAGTTCACTTTTCCATATGACCTGTTGCAGTCTTCCTTTTAACCAGTTCCTTATCCACCTTTCAGTTTTCATATTAATCCCCATCTCCTCCACTTTAACTAATAATTTCCCATGTGGAACTGTATCAAATGCCTTACTGAAATCCAGGTAGGTTAGATCTACTGCATTTCCTTTGTCTAAACAATCAGTTATCTTCTCAAAGAAAGAGATCAGTTTGGTTTGGCATGATCTACCTTTTGTAAAATCACATTGTATTTTATCCTGAGCCTGACCATCTACACTGCTGTTTTTAGCTCTATAACGTGAATCCTGTGAGCCTGAGTCAGTTGACCCAGGCTCTGAGACTCCCTGCTGTGGGTGTTTTTTTCAGGGTAGAACATACCCTAAGATTCTTTCTAATTCAGTGTTGTCTGTTCTTCTGGGCACATGGGGGAATTGTGGGAAGGTAGTGGAGGACTGTCAGCACTTAAGTGGTTTATCCTTAGTTCTCTCTGAAAAGTGGGTGAATAACTGGACTGAGTGAAAGCAGAACCCAGGCTCTAAGACAGGTAGCTTGGGTTGAAAGCACTATTTAACTCAGATGAGAGGTTTTGGTGTGCAGATGGGCGTGGATTGGGGCAACACCTAAGTTACTGCTGAGTTAGCCTGGCCTTTTAAAGACATACTCTTACATTGGGAATGCCCACCCACCTGATGTTGCAAGCTCTCACTTTCTCTTCCTTAAATCCCTCCGTGAAAAACACTTTTTCCTTTAGGCTTATTAGTATTAAGTATTTTAAAAGTGCTAAGCCGAAAAACTTTAAAACAACACATACTACTATATACTGATGTGTGTCTACTCCCTGGTCATGTAGTGTTTTGTGTTTAATTGTTGTCTAGGTTTGACATATTCATTTCTTTGGGACAGCATCAGTGTCCTCAAAGAAGGAATGAAAAGAGATGCTGTTGGTTTTAACTTGTTTCTGGGCAGGTATTTTCCCTGTGCTTTGGACTGTGTCCTTAGTTTTGTTCCTCTGGAATTTCATGGGAGTTGACTCTCTTTTTAACTGTATTATCAAGAATTCCATAGGCAACAATTTACCATGCCTAGAAATGGCAGATTCTGAACTTTAGAGGAACTTCTTTTTGAGCTGGACATGATATATCTTGAATTTTTTAATTCCTCTTTATTTCTTGGACCTTTTGGAGTTCCTTTGTGGGACAAGTGGGGAAGAAAAGGATGAATATGAGGAAGAGGATCTTTTACAGTAGAAAGCACAAGACCAAGAAGAAAGCCAAGGAAAGTGTGGGCCCCTTACTGAATGAGGGAGGCAACCTAGTGACAGAGGATGTGGAAAAAGCTAATGTGCTCAATGCTTTTTTTGCCTCTGTCTTCACTAACAAGGACAGCTCCCAGACTGCTGTGCTGGGCATCGCAACATGGGGAGTAGATGGCCAGCCCTCTGTGGAGAAAGAGGTGGTTAGGGACTATTTAGAAAAGCTGGACGTGCACAAGTCTATGGGGCCGGACGAGTTGCATCCGAGAGTGCTAAAGGAATTGGCGGATGTGATTGCAGAGCCATTGGCCATTATCTTTGAAAACTCGTGGCGAACGGGGGAAGTCCCGGATGACTGGAAAAAGGCTAATGTAGTGCCAATCTTTAAAAAAGGGAAGAAGGAGGATCCTGGGAACTACAGGCCAGTCAGCCTCACCTCAGGCCCCGGAAAAATCATGGAGCAGGTCCTCAAGGAATCAATCCTGAAGCACTTACACGAGAGGAAAGTGATCAGGAACAGTCAGCATGGATTCACCAAGGGCAGGTCATGCCTGACTAATCTAGTGGCCTTCTATGATGAGATTACTGATTCTGTGGATGAAGGGAAAGCAGTGGATGTATTGTTTCTTGACTTTAGCAAAGCTTTTGACACGGTCTCCCACAGTATTCTTGTCAGCAAGTTAAAGAAGTATGGGCTGGATGAATGCACTATAAGGTGGGTAGAAAGTTGGCTAGATTGTCGGGCTCAACGGGTAGTGATCAATGGCTCCATGTCTAGTTGGCAGCCGGTGTCAAGTGGAGTGCCCCAGGGGTCGGTCCTGGGGCTGGTTTTGTTCAATATCTTCATAAATGATCTGGAGGATGGTGTGGATTGCACTCTCAGCAAATTTGCGGATGATACTAAACTGGGAGGAGTGGTAGATACGCTGGAGGGCAGGGATAGGATACAGAGGGACCTAGACAAATTGGAGGATTGGGCCAAAAGAAACCTGATGCGGTTCAATAAGGATAAGTGCAGGGTCCTGCACTTAGGACGGAAGAACCCAATGCACAGCTACAGACTAGGGACCGAATGGCTAGGCAGCAGTTCTGCGGAAAAGGACCTAGGGGTTACAGTGGACGAGAACCTGGATATGAGTCAGCAGTGTGCCCTTGTTGCCAAGAAGGCCAATGGCATTTTGGGATGTATAAGTAGGGGCATAGCGAGCAGATCGAGGAACGTGATCGTTCCCCTCTATTCAACATTGGTGAGGCCTCATCTGGATTACTGTGTCCAGTTTTGGGCCCCACACTACAAGAAGGACGTGGATAAATTGGAGAGAGTCCAGCGAAGGGCAACAAAAATGATTAGGGGTCTGGAACACATGACCTATGAGGAGAGGCTGAGGGAACTGGGATTGTTTAGTCTGCGGAAGAGAAGAATGAGGGGGGATTTGATAGCTGCTTTCAACTACCTGAGAGGTGGTTCCAGAGAGGATGGTTCTAGACTATTCTCAGTGGTAGAAGAGGACAGGACAAGGAGTAATGGTCTCAAGTTGCAGTGGGGGAGGTTTCGTTTGGATATTAGGAAAAACTTTTTCACTAAGAGGGTGGTGAAACACTGGAATGCGTTACCTAGGGAGGTGGTAGAATCTCCTTCCTTGGAAGTTTTTAAGGTCAGGCTTGACA
Source organism: Chelonia mydas (assembly GCF_015237465.2). Classification (NCBI taxonomy): domain Eukaryota; kingdom Metazoa; phylum Chordata; order Testudines; family Cheloniidae; genus Chelonia; species Chelonia mydas. The sequence continues at coordinate 111,048,892 of NC_057852.1, forward strand.
AAGCCTTGGCTGGGATGATTTGATTGGGGATTGGTCCTGCTTTGAGCAGGGGGTTGGACTAGATGACCTCCTGAGGTCCCTTCCAACCCTGATATTCTATGATTCTATGATTAAGAATTTTGATGGCTAATTCTTCTTTAGCAATTAATGTTAAATCTGCCTCACTAGCAAGATGAGATGATTCTCTGGTCAGTAACGTCCCCCAGGAAGTTTTGAAGAGAGTCATTGGAGATTATGGTGTCCCTGTTTGACTATTTCTAGTGATGCACCATTTTATTATCCATTTTTGAAACTACCCCAAAAGAAACTACTCCATTAGACCCTTAACAGGGACTTCTTACTATATCCATGTGATAGAATGCTGAATCACTGACCACAGAATCACAGAAAAAGAGCTTTCTGGCAGGTCCCTGGACACTTTTAAACCTTTTTCTTTGTGTCCTCTCCAGAGGCCATGACTAACAACTCTGTACTATCGTGTTGCCACACAAAGAGAAGAGACCTACAAGTAGCTGCTTTTTCCAGATGTGGTATCAAGAAGAAATGAAGAAGATCATTAGTTCTGGTTGTTGGTTATGCTGAAAAACACTTTTTAAAGTTAAAATTGCAGACTTTTGGTCCATAATATGCACTAGCATCTTTTTGGAATGTGATATTTTAAAAAAAAACCCTGTTGTTACAATGTGAAAATGGGCTGACACACATGAACAAGAACATTTTATTTGAGATTCCTTAATATTCAAATTCACATTTACATCATAATGGATTAACATGATAATTGTTATGATGACTCCAAATAAGTTATTGTGAAACATTATATCAACAGTCTGCACTCACTGATCGAGAAGGCTCTTGCAGACACCTGGTATCCCCTTGTTAAAATTCTGCGAGCAAACTGAGGGGAATGCTGAGGTGATTTCCCTGTCTTGGATGCAGTTCATTTTCCTTCTGGATCCTGCTAAATCATCCCTTCTAGAGATGACCAGGGATCCTAATTTTCTGTAATAAAAAACCTCCAAATTCTCAGATTAAAAAAACATTAAAAAATGTCAGGTTTCAGAGTAGCAGCCGTGTTAGTCTGTATTCGCAAAAAGAAAAGGAGTACTTGTGGCACCTTAGAGACTAACCAATTTATTTGAGCATAAGCTTTCGTGAGCTACAGCTCACTTCATCGGATGCATTCCGTGGAAAATACAGTGGGGAGATTTATATACATAGAGAACGTGAAACAATGGGTGTTACCATACACACTGGAAGGAGAGTGATCACTTAAGATGAGCTATTACCAGCAGGAGAGCGGGGGGAGGGGAGAGAAAACCTTTTGTAGTGATAATCAAGGTGGGCCATTTCCAGCAGTTGACAAGAATGTCTGAGGAACAGTTCGGGGGGGGGGGGGAGGAGAGGGGGGAAATAAACATGGGGAAATAGTTTTACTTTGTGTAATGACACATCCACTCGCAGTCTCTATTCAAGCCTAAGTTAATTGTATCCAGTTTGCAAATTAATTCCAATTCAGCAGTCTCTCCTTGGAGTCTGTTTCTGAAGTTTTTTTGTTGAAGAATTGCCACTTTTAGGTCTGTAATCAAGTGACCAGAGAGATTGGAGCCTTCTCAATGTATACCTTCAAATCAGCGGCACTGCTATGGGTACCCGCATGTCCCCACAGTATGCCAACATTTTTATGGCCGACTTAGAACAACGCTTCCTCAGGTCTCGTCCCCTAATGCCCTTACTCTACTTGCGCTACATTGATGACGTCTTCATCATCTGGACCCATGGAAAAGAAGCCCTTGAAGAATTCCACCATGATTTCAACAATTTCCATCCCACCATCAACCTCAGCCTGGACCAGTCCACACAAGAGATCCACTTCCTGGACACTATGGTGCTAATAAGCGATGGTCACATAAACACCACCCTATACCGGAAACCTACTGCTATTCCTACCTACATGCTTCCAGCTTTCACCCAGACCACACCACACGATCCATTGGCTACAGCCAAGCTCTACGATACAACCGCATTTGCTCCAACCCCTCAGACAGAGACAAACATCTACAAGATCTCTATCAAGCATTCTTCCAACTACAATACCCACCTGCTGAAGTGAAGAAACAGACTGACAAAGCCAGAAGAGTACCCAGAAGTCACCTACTACAGGACAGGCCTAACAAAGAAAATAACAGAACGCCACTAGCCATCACCTTCAACCCCCAACTAAAACCTCTCCAACGCATCATCAAGGATCTACAACCTATCCGAAGAATGACCCATCACTCTCACAGATCTTGGGAGACAGGCTAGTCCTTGCTTACAGACAGCTCCCCCACCTGAAGCAAATACTCACCAGCAAGCACACACCACACAACAGAACCACTAACCCAGGAACAGGGTTGCATCCGATGAAGTGAGCTGTAGCTCACGAAAGCTCATGCTCAAATAAATTGGTTAGTCTCTAAGGTGCCACAAGTACTCCTTTTCTTTTAACCCAGGAACCTATCCTTGCAACAAAACCCGTTGCCAACTGTGTCCACATATCTATTCAGGGGACACCATCATAGGGCCTAATCACATCAGCCACACTATCAGAGGCTCATTCACCTGCACATCTAACAATGTGATAGATGCCATCATGTGCCAGCAATGCCACTCTGCCACGTACATTGGTCAAACTGGACAGTCTCTACGTAAAAGAATCAATGGACACAAATCAGACGTCAAGAATTATAACATTCAGAAACCTTGGTATCAGTTGAACACAGTTTTATTGTGTAATTACACTTTTTAAGCAAGTTCGAAGCCTACCAGTGCCATCAGTCATTATATTAAAATAAAATTAATAGAATTGCAGTTTTTATCTCTTACATATACCAAAAATTTCTGTCTGTAATGATCCAGTCACAGTGCATTGGTTTTTTTACTGTTGTCGATGGACCTGCTGTCTCAGCCTCTTGTTTTCATTTCTTTTCATTCAGTTTATGTTTAGAGCTTTCCATGTGTTCTACAATTGTCTGCCTTCGAACTTAATCTACAGCCTTGCTGCATACAGCACAGCACATTACTATCAATGTGAAATTTGTCCTTGACAAACTCAGTGATGTGGTCTTTAGGGGTGATTTTTAACATTTTCAACATTTTTTCATAACTTTAATTACGTCTGGAGGCAGAAGTGAAATTTGAGGTGCATTAAAACATGAACCTCTGTATGCCATTAAGTAACCTCTGTATGCTGGAAGCAGTTTATTGGAATTTGTTTTGCTATGTACATTTAAAGCGCATTCATAAATCAACCACAAGATGGGGAGGTTGTGCTCATTGAATAAATGAGACTGGTACTTTCAGTAAAATTAGTTAATAGTTAATGTATTTTTTAAATTTTTTTCACAAAACGTAAAAACTAAAAATTCTCTGGTAAATACGCAAATTCCATGTTTTTCTGTGGCAAATGGATTTTTAGGATCCCTGGAGATGATTTATATAAGTGCAAAAACATTTTTTTGAAGAGAAAATGTTTAGGCCTTTAGAGTGGACAAGAAATTATCAAAATGGTGGTGCCTTATTTCTTGTTTATGGGCTAGTAGAAAAAAAATAGTTTAGATGAAAAAGAAAATGTATATATTTCCCATACCCTTACTGTTTTATTGATACATTGAAGTCCATGGTCTACAAGGTTTATCAAAGGACAACTTTTTGCCCATGAATTTCACAAATAATTCCTTACAGTGTTCACCCAGCTCCAATTCAGACTTTATATTTCATTTATTTTAAACTAGATTTTAATAAATAGTGCCCATACACACAGAGTGAAATTAACAGTAATCCAGAGTGTCTGTCTGAAATAGTTAAGGGCCCAGTTTAAACAGTCAGTTTTAAATTTCTTTCCGTGAGTTTGCACAGGAAATGTTTTTTGCATGTGCACAAATACATACAAATGTATGGGACCGGGAGTACCTGTCTACTTAACTTGTGTTTGCAAATGCCCTTTGTGTTCAAATGTGGGGTTTTTTTTGAGCATGGACAAGTCTCAAGGCTGAGTTAAGTCCTCTGAAAATTTGGGTCTATGGAGTTTGGATTAAAACTACTCTTTAACTTGTTTTGCTGAGTCTCATGCAGCTCATATCAGGTCCCAGTGGATTCCCATATCTGATGGTATTTATTGTCGGGTCATCCATTGTTCTTAGGCTTTCTGAAAAAGGACCCATCGCAGCAATTCATTCACATCTTTGAATTTCCTTGCTTTTGTTGATGTCGTGTTAATTTTAATGCAATTTTTGTGTGTCAATCATTTTTTGTGGAGTCTGCATTTCAATATCAAAGTAGAATTTCTCACTCTCTCTCTGTATTACCTTGAAAATCATGTAAATTAAAGTTGGGATGATATCAATCAAGAATTTGGGATTAACAGTGTGTCCTGAATACTCCAATGTCTATTGTAAACATTGATTAGTGAATCATAACCCAAATCTTTTTATCTCAGGCACCTTTTGACTTTCTTTGTGAGCGCACTATCTAGTGATCTTCAGAGGAATAAAGCTGCTTAACTGTTGAAAAAAGATAATGCCATCGAGGCTAACTGCTTCACTAATCGCTATGGGCACGCTACTGACTGATGCTATATTTTAACGATGCGGTACTGTACAAAGAGGAAAGGAAGGATAGGAATACTTGTGGCACCTCAGAGACTAACCAATTTATTTGAGCATAAGCTTTCGTGAGCTACCGCTCACTTCATCGGATGCATACTGTGGAAACTGCAGAAGACATTATATACACAGAGACCATGAAACAATACCTCCTCCCACCCCACTCTCCTGCTGGTAATAGCTTATCTAAAGTGATCACTCTCCTTACAATGTGTATGATAATCAAGTTGGGCCATTTCCAGCACAAATCCAGGTTGTTTCATGGTCTCTGTGTATATAATGTCTTCTGCAGTTTCCACAGTATGCATCCGATGAAGTGAGCTGTAGCTCACGAAAGCTTATGCTCAAATAAATTGGTTAGTCTGTAAGGTGCCACAAGTACTCCTTTTCTTTTTGCGAATACAGACTAACACGGCTGTTACTCTGAAAAGTAAGGATAGGTACTCATCCCAATATGTAGGGACAAAAACCTTTCGCTAACAGCTCTTTACCTGCTTAGCTGCAGCAATTCTAGAGTTTTATTTGCAAACTCTAAATAAAGAGTAAACACTACTATAAATACTGTTTCATAACAGTGAAATTTCAAATACTGAAAAATCCCCCATTCTGTGAATGCGGCGAATGAACAAGTTTTTAAAATAATTGTGGCAAAGCGTATGTGCTAGCAACATACCTTGTGTTAAACTAGCCAGAGTAGAATAGCATACAGGGATAAGCCCAAAGGCTTAAAAATGAACCCAAAAGCTTTTGTCATTGATGTGTGTTTATATGGGTTGCTATCTCCTCTGCACTGATTTGTCTGCCTGCAAATAATGATCTATTAGGCAGTGCAGAGGTAACACAAATGTGCATGTTTGTCTTACATGCACACAATTCTTGTGACTGCACCAGAAAAAAGTCTGCCCCAAAGCCCAGCAACCTGTTCCTGTTGCTGGCAGGCCAGCCAGCATACAGAAGAGCAGTTAGCCTTTTGACAAAGTAACAACCTTGGGTTTAGAAGAGTTTTTTGGACTTGGGCAGAAGTGTTGAAAATCAATATATAAAATTTAAGGCTGACATCTTTGATGTTGTGTCTAATGTCACAGTTCTTTTATGTAATTTCAAATTCCTATTCCTAGACGAAACCACTGGAGAGAATGTTGTGTTAAGAAACGTCACCTGTAAAGATTAGACAGGTAACGGTTAGTTTTACTTGACCAAATTTTAGATGTGTGTGTGCAACTCCCACTGTCTTCAGTGAGCATCGTGTTTGTGTATCTGAGGTGTGATGGGGTGTCCACTCCACACAAGGCAGGGCAGATACTTGGCAGTACCTGGGAAGAAAGTTTTGAATGACAAGCACTAAGTGAAGATGGAGCCCAGCTGAGAAGGAGCAGGTTGGGCCTCTATAAAGAGAGGAGGCTCAGAACAGCAGAGGGCTGCAGGGGAAGTAGTCTGCAGTCACTCATTGGCAGAAGGAAGATATGTTTGGGGCTACAGAGTCCGGCAAGAAGCCAAAGGAAGGAGTAGTATACAGTGAGTCCCTGGGAGGAGGGAGTTTGGGCTGTTAAACCCAGAGGAGGGGCCAGAAGATAGAGAAGGGAAATAGGAAAGAGTCCAGGAAAATGGCAAAAGGGTCTGGGAGCAAGTAGACCATAGTTGCTAGACATATGGTCCCTGGGCTGGAAGCTGGAGTAGCAGTTGGACCCAGGTTTCCCTTCCAGCTACTGGGAAAGTGGCACAGGACCTGGCCACTTCTGGAGCAGAAGAATGTCTGAAACGGTATGTGGACAGCTGACCCCGAGGGACTTTGCTACCCCAGAAGGGGAGGGACTCTAGTGACCAGGCCAGAAGGCCAAGTCAAAAAGAGGTAGAACTCCGAATCCCAGAGGGGGAGGCACGGTGCAAGGAAGGAGGGCAACAGACCTGATGGAGCTAATCCCCAGATGAGTTACCAAGAGGCGCCAAACAATGAGTGAACCTTGTGACATGAGGGCAGAAACCGGCACATGGTATGAATATTGTCAGTGACTATCTTCAAGAAGCTTAATATAGATAGAAGAGCACAACTAGAAGAAAATACAAATAAACTGACATTCTATAAACAGAAATGTAATGCTGTAGGACTAATATAACAATACATGTTTGAAAGAAGGTAAGTATGGTAGAGAATATGGTCTAGAGTTGAATGTGGACAAGACATATGACATAGGTGATATGCAAGGATCCTGGGAAAATATGCAAGATTCCAATGAATGACAGCTGCGTTACAAGTGATAAATTATTGCTACTTAGAAAGCATCGTTACAGGAGATAGAAGATTGTATGCTGAAGCTCCAGAACAGCAAGAGTGAAAGAGACATTCTGGAAGAATAAACATCTGATGAGAAGGGACATAAATCTGAAGACTAAGTTCCAGCTCTTAAAAACTGTTTACTAAAATAATGGTGAATGCTCCCACTAATCTGGTGAAGAGGAGCAACTGAAAACCTATCCTATAAAAATCATTATTTTTCGGGCCTGTGAAGTCCTGCCAATGGAAGCCACTGTGATGTCCTAAAATGCATTATTCTGTGAATTCACAGAATCAGCATCAGAAAACTGCTGCTATGTGGAGCCACCTCCCTGATTCAAACACTTAGTCCCAGATACAACTTCTGTATCTTGATTTATCTCCACTGGCAAGAATACTTTCAAAGTTTAATTTTTAGCCTTTCTGTGTGCTTCCAAATGCCCTGATCCTACATAGAGATCCAACTCTGAACCCTATGTCCACACTGAATCCCTCTAAATGTCTGACCTGGCTGAACCCATTGCAAGGGGGGACCTCAGTGCCAGAATAGTTTGCTGTTCCAGTAAAATGAGTTTCCACTATTTTTTTTTATCTGCAAATAATCTTCTCTGAACACTTCCCCTTTCTGTACCTCACACTCACATGCATGAAACATTCTGCTGTTTTAACTGAAGTCCAGGGTCCGTATTCTGTTGCTCTCCTTTCTTCCTTGTGTCAGGATCCTGAACTCGATCATCTCATGGTCACTGCCTCCCAGGTTCCCATCCACTTTTACTTCCCCTACTAATTCTTCCCGGTTTGTGAGCAGCAGGTCAAGAAGAGCTCTGCCCCTAGTTGGTTCCTCCAGCACTTGCACCAGGAAATTGTCCCCTACACTTTCCAAAAACTTCCTGGATTGTCTGTGCACCGCTGTATTGCTCTCCCAGCAGATATCAGGGTGATTGAAGTCTCCCATGAGAACCAGGGCCTGCGATCTAGTAACTTCCGTTAGCTGCCGGAAGAAAGCCTTGTCCACCTCCTCCCCCTCATACGGTGGTCTATAGCAGACTCCCACCACAACATCACCCTTGTTGCTCACGCTTCTAAACTTAATCCAGAGACACTCAGGTTTTTCTGCAGTTTCATACTGGAGCTCTGAGCAGTCATACTGCTCCCTTACATACAGTGTAACCCCCCCCCCCACCTTTTCTGCCCTGCCTGTCCTTCCTGAACAGTTTATATCCATCTATGACAGTACTCCAGTCATGTGAGTTATCCCGCCAAGTCTCTGTTATTCTCCAGTTTGTCTATTACCTCAGGCCGGGTCAGGATACTAAGGAATCAGACTCTCAGTTCTGATCTCCAGTTTGTCTCCTGCTTCTGACCTCCTGCTGTCCTGCGCCAGCCCCCTCTTGACTCCTGTCTCATGACTGTGGACTCCAGCTATGACTACTAGGTCTAGCTACCCAGGACTTGGCTATGACAGTGTCCTTTGCACCAAGGCTTTGTGAGGATCTCCGCCTCTTTTCTATTACCTTGTGACAGCAGAGAGAAGAGCAGCAGGGGACAGAGTGGCTGGTATTGACAGGCTCAGTCCCAGTTTACAGAACTCAAGAATTGTGGGGAACAGCGTGGAATCATACTACAATTCATTTGCAAATGTAAAACAATAAATTTGGGCTTGAATAGAAACTGGGAGTGGCTGGCTTACTGCAAAAGCAATTTCCCCTCTCTTGGTATTGACACCTCCTCATCAGTTATTGGGAGTGGACTACATCCACCCTGACTGAATTGGCCTTGTCAACCCTGGTTCTCCACTTGTAAGGTAACTCCCTTCTCTTCATGTGTCAGTATATTTATGCCTGCATCTGTAATTTTCACTCCAGGAATCTGAAGAAGTGAGTTTTTTACCCAGGAAAGCTTATGCCCAAATAAATCTGTTAGTCTTTAAGGTGCCTCATTGTTTTTATGGATTTACCTTGTAACTGCTGAATACAGTGTTGCATCTAGTGTGTGACAATTGTCAGTTATGTGGTTAGATCAGGGTATGCTCCATACCCCTGTATTTTAAGTTTTGTAAATCTTTTTGCAGTGTATGGAATAGCAGGTTTTTATATTTGGCCTTTGACAGGATAATGTTCCCCTGTGATCTGTCACCACCCTAAGCCACAACAAACAAGGATAGTAGCATGACTAAGCATAACATAGCTGTGTTATGCATAATATTTCCAGGTCATTCATCTATATTGAGTAATGCTATTGGAGTCCAGTGCAGTGAATATTTGCAGTACTGTACAGTCAGCTGCCAGGACATTCCCCTTACAGCAGCAACTGGTAAATGGCTAAAAATATTAAGGTGCCAAATCTGCCCTTGGGTAAATACATGGGGCTTGTTTCACTTTAAGAGGGACTCTTGCATGTGTATCCAAGGGCACAATTTGTCCCTTCCTATTGAGAATGCTGCTTGACCTAAGTGTATTTGCTAATAGTTTGCTTAAGTAAGTTTTGTAAAGAACTTTCCAGCCAGCCCTATGTCACTTGCGATTTGGAATGAATGGATTGGGCCTCTGAATCCCTTCCCCCACCCCACCCCACGGCTCTTTCTGTTTGTTCTTGTTTGGTTTCTCTTGGCCTTGGTTCTCAGAAGCCGATGCCCTCAGTCGCTGTCAGCTAGCAGGATGCCTGGTGGTAGCCAGGAGATTGATAGCTCCTTCACTAAACTTGCATTGCCTTTCTACATCCCCTTCCTTTTCCTTGTTCCTTTTCCTTTTCCCCTGGACGGCACAGTGCTGTCCAAACTATGTCTCTTTAGCGTTGCTGCAATTTTAAAAATACTTCAGAATTACTCCATTTTGCGGGTCCGGTGGTGTGAAAGGGCAGTTACAGGTTTTTCTGTTCCTCTTATTTTCTTCTGCAGTTTTAATTTCCTGGAGTTCCCGTGGGAAAGAGAGAAACTTTAGCAACTGACTCAGTCAGCCTTGCTATGGCTGGGAGCACTATTTTGGGAACTTGCACACAATATGCAATTCACTCCCCAGCCTGGGGATTGTGTGCACCCACAATATGTGTGCAGTAGTGTCAGCATTTCCATTATAATGCCTGTCACTGAGTGTCTTATAATTCAGCTGTTTGGATTCAGACTGGTTTGAAATTTTTATTTCGTAGTCAAAATTACTAAGGGAATGAAATACCCCAGCTCGGTCTATGCCCTGCCAACCCGGCATAGTGAAATTCTGCCTCCCTGTGGCTGCTGGCGCTATCTAATAGACTCTGACTTTGGGAAGTGTGCATTTTTTGCAGGGTTTTTTCCTTCTCCGTGTGCTGTTTGATGGGCTTTGTGCCTTGATGGGGTGTTCTGAGCAGCCCACCTTGGGGAGAATTTCTCACTTGGTAACTTTCAAGCCTGCTCTTCCTAGCTTAAGGAGACACCAGTCTCCATGCTGCTTTTCTTTTTATTCTACTTATGGTCCATGCATTCACCCCGCCAACAAAGCACAACATATAAAGTTAGGGAAAGAGTTCCCAAAAATGTCTGACTGGGGTACAGCACAAAGAATCTTCCTTTCTGCTTCACTCTCTGCCATAATCTCCCTTAGCAGCTGTCAGGCAAAATAAATAAGTAAATAAATTGCATTGGAGCTGGTTATTGTGTCTGGTGCCGATTTGCAACCAATTATCCCAGCTCTCTGTGCTCTTGGGGGATGGGGGGCAACTTGATTGTTTTGTTACAAAACTTGACACTGCTAAAATAAAATCTGTCAGACTGAAAGTCAGTGGTGATACAATGCAGATAGAGAGGAGTCATCTTTGGGCTAGGCTTTGACCTTGCTCTGTTTCCCTGTTGTCTGAGCGTGGTGCAAAGGGGATGGGCAGCCAGGTTAAACAGCTAGGGGCAGATTTCCCTGTGTTGCATAAAGCCAGCATAAACGCTATGCCAGTGGCTCTCAACCTTTCCAATCTACTGTATCCCTTTCAGGAGTCTGATTTGTCTTGCATACCGCATGTTTCACCTCACTTAAAAACTACTAGCTTACAAAATCAGACATAAAAATACAAAAGTGTCACAGCACACTAATGCTGAAAAATTGCTTACTTTCTAATTTTTACCATACAATTATAAATCAATTGGAATATAAATATTGTACTTACATTTCAGTGTATAGTATATAGAGCAGGATAAACAAGTCATTTTGGTCTGTATGAAATTTTAGTTTGTACTGACTTGGCTAGTGCTTTTTACTTAGCCGGTTGTAAAACTAGGCAAATCTCTAGATGAGTTTGTGTACCCCCGGAAGAACTCTGAGTATCCCCCCAAGGGCACACATACCCCGCGTTGAGAACCACTGCTCTACACCACCTACTTCTGGCTGCCCTTTGCATAGGGGGCAGAAGGGAACGTGTGGAGGGTGAGAGGAGTGTGGCAATCCTGAACCGACTTGTGAACAGCTCCTAAGACACTGCTGCTGGCTGAAATTGGAAGCTGCTCCAACTTGCTCTGGGGCTAAACTGGCCTCTGTATACGTCCAAAATCAGATGGAGGAAAACCCTAGGCTCCTCTCCCACCCCCTCAAGTGCGCTGAGCACTACTCTGTGACCCAAGAATGGGTCTGTCCCTTTGGCTTTGGAAGCCAAGAATGAAAGTAGCAAGATGCCAACTGGTGTCTCCGTTAAAGATTAGTCTCTGTTACACTGGATAATAGAAAATCTAGAAACTATTAGCAAAATCTTTAATATCTGCCTTTGATAGCTGGGGGGAGGACCAGAGCAAATAGTTCTGCTTAGTTTTAAATTTAAGCAAAATGCAGATAAATATGTGACTTTGTGTTAAAATTTCATTAAGATCAGTAATGGGGTGCAGGCTGTATCTTATTTCATGTAAAATGACACACGGAGAGAGAGAGAGACACATACAAAAACACACCTTCCCTGGAGTTTGGTTTATTTAACAGCAAAGCCGTTCCAAAATACTACTACATGGAAACGCCAGCCTAAGTTTTCTTCTCAGGCATAACTGTCCCTATGGTTACTTTAACCCAGTTTAACTCTTCTCCCCAGGGTTGGCTGCTCCGAGGCTCCCTCCCTGCAGGACTTTTAGGGCTATTTCAACCTCCCTTGTACCTGGGTGGAGTAACTAGCCAGCTGCACAAGTAGTCAGAAAAACTCGCTATAGCATTTCCCAGCTGGAACACCACCTGCTAACAGGGTGGAACACTATTAGCCTACTGTTGTATGTGGTGTTTTGCTAGTTTTAAAATTAGCCTGTGTAATATACAAAGGACTGGGAAAAGGTGGAAGGATAGTTATAACATGAGTTTATCTTAATCTGTGTCGGTGCCATTCTCGTGCTGTTGAATAAGAATACAGTGTACATTTGTGGAGAGCATGGACTTAACAATAAGGAATGTTTAATATTCATCTGGGACCTTCAGGACTAAATGCCAGTTTTAGGAATCTAGATGCTAAAGTGAGTGGCCTAGTTTAGGCACCTTCATTTGAAAACTGAGTTCCTCAAGTGTACTGCAAAAGACACTTCATGTACTCCGGCAATTGTAGATCTCTAACAAAAAGACTCTTATACAAGAATAAACACAAAGATGAGCAGGGGAATATTTTCGAATAAGTCATAAAATTTCCTTGTGAAAACTTATGTGAGCCTTCAAATAAAAATCACTGCACAGGATCACTGAAAACAAAACAACCTCTAATATTCATCCCTGGCTCAGGAGATGTAAGTGCTCTTTGTGGCCCTGGTTTTGACGTTGGTGATCCATTCTGAGATGCGCATGACAGACTTTATTTCCATCAAAATTCTAGAATTTACTGATTTGCAGGTTGGCATAATTCTATGTCGCTATCTCCTAATTTCAGACTGTGACAATATTAATGAAATGATGCAACATCAGGTACTGATTCAATGCCAGACATGTTATGCGGTAGTGATTCAATCCCATGCAACAGAGGGCTAAATGCCCAACATGAATCAGCACAGATCAAGTCAGAATCAGCCTTTGGCAGATTGTGATCTTCAAGATGTGTCTCCTAGTGGTGACTCCCAGGCTCTCTTTCCTGTTGATCAGGCAGAGGGGGACACCAGAGGTGAAAGCGAGCTGCTTCATCACCTGCCAGTGTTTGCCCCTTTCCTTAGAGCTGGATTTCATTTCAGCTGGATTTGTGAAAGCTCAACACTTTCTAAAATCAGGCTACTTTATTTCAGGTGCCTAAATATGGATTTAGTAACCTAAGTGTAGGCGCTCAGATTTAAATGTCTTGCCCAAAATAGAAAGACAAGTTGGGTGATGTAATACCTTTTATTGGACCAGCTTCTGTTGGTGAGAGAGACAAGCTTTTGAGCTTACAAAGATCTCCTCTTCAGGTCTGGAAAAAGTCCTCAGAGTTTCACAGTTAAATACAAGATTGAACAGATAGTTTAGCATAAACAGCACATATTTGAAGGGACCATTCAAGGTAAAGTGGCCCATTAACACCCCTGCAGTCAAAAAGGGGGGTTAATGGGTTACAGATAATTATAATAAGCCATAAACCCAGTGTTTCTGTTCAGTCCATGTTTTTTAGTGTCTAGCAAAGTTATGCACTTAAACTCACTGTCTCATATTCTGAAAGTGTTGTTTCCATTGAGGATGAGGGTCTCAGATCTAGGAAGTTTTTGTCTTTTATCATTTTCTTGTGTGAGTTCATTCATGAATGTAGTGATTGTCTGGTTTCACCCACATAGTTGTTACAAGTTGTTTGATGACACCCTGAATGGATCATCCCACAATGGAAACCATATGGGGTACTATCAAACAACCACAAACCGTATTTGATGGGGACCTCATTGGGAAAGAAATCTTTTCTGAACCCCCCTCTTCTGGACTTCAAATAACCCCCCCAAGCTCATTATCAGAAGCCAGCTCCCCACAGACCAGGACACACCAACTCAAAGTGGCACCAGACCCTGCCAGAACAACAGATGCAAAACCTGTAGACACATCTCCACTGCTACAATGATCAGCACCCCGCACAACACACCTTTCAAGATCCATGGGTCCTACACCTGCCTATCACAAGATGTGCTGTACCTTATCCAGTGCATTAAATGCCCCAATAACAACTATATGGGTGGAACCAGACCATCACTACACTTCCTTGAGGCTTCACCTTGAGTAGTCCCTTAAAATATGTGCTAACTACTTATGCTAAACTCTGTTTGATCTTGTATTTAGCTGTGACATTCTTAGTACCTTTCCCAGACTTGAAGAAGAGCTCTGTGTAGCTTGAAAGCTTGTCTCTCCCACCAACAGACGTTGGTCCAATAAAAGATATCACCTCACCCACTTTGTCTCTCTAATATCCTGGGACCAACATGGCTACACTGCATAAAACTACTGCAGAAAGCACTCATAACGGCACTGAAATATTGAGTCTGTTCTTGCTAACCAGGCAATTTTTTACAAACTAAAGAAAGATGTCTAATGCTGGATCTGTTATGGTGCTGAAGAGTGCTGGAAAGCCTCTCTACCCAGTGCAGCTGACCTTGTCGTATATTGCAAATCACTGGCGAAATACATAGCTGACATACTATTATTCAGTGTTCCACATTGATTTTTCCCATATTTCAGTCATACAAAATAAAATAAACAAAGATTGATCAGCTTCTTGAGTCCGTAGTGATATTTCATCTCTGAGGCTAGAAAGAGCATGCCTCACATTTTTTTTAACCTAATTAATATGTTCAATTACAAATAATTAAAGACACAAAGGTTAAGTTATGTAACAACTTTCCTACACGTTACTTATTGCTTTTCAGATATTCTCCATAGGGTGAAATCTATCCTTATGCAGAGAGCTAGCACAAGGCCGGTATACCAATTACATTTACTTCAGCCCTGTTTGGAGGACTTCTGTGGTGCATAGGCTTTGTCCTGGTTCTCTGGCCCAGTGACAAACTTCACCCTGTGATGAATACTTCAGATATTTTCTAGCTATATGGTGCGGTTTTGTTCCTCAGTGAAATTGAGCTGGTAGGATACCCCTGTGCCCAAAACCTAAATGGGATTGTTGGTGTTTAAAAACATAATTTACAAAAAATAAAATTATTTAAAATAAGAATTCCAGGACTATCTCAGAGGTGACAACACTGTATAGTACTATCCACACAACAAAGAGTTCATGAAAGATTCTTTTTATTTTAAGTTTATGAATGCAAAGTGGAGTATGTATATTGACGCAGTTTTCACAAGTAAATAAATATTGTATCAAGTCCTTTCTGGAAAGAGGATGTTGCAGAAATAAATATGACATGATGCGATAGTGTTAAAAAAAAAAAAGAAAAGTCAGAACAATACATTAGTGTTCTGGCCATCAGGAAACATTGACAATGCTCCCACCTTTTTCCTGTGACTTACCCAGAGTTCCTTCCAGGCGACACAGATAACTGATCATGCTGTGGACTGAATTCTGTGCCAACTGAAAATAGAATAATTGTTGGTACATTTGTATCTGATTAAGTAATGGATCCAAGGAACACCCTTCCCATGCAGCTTTAAACCACTTCTATGCAAAGTAAATAAAACCCTTCTTTCCAATTCATCAGATTGGTAAAAATGTTGTTGCATCTGGAGACAGGCCCCAGAAATTATTTCACTCTTGCAAATATATATTTTAACAATTTAGAGTGAATAAAAAAGTCCTTTATTGCTGCTGTATTCAAGAAAGAACGTGTATAGTTATTTTTGTTCTTTTAAATGACTCAAACAAATGGGTTTAGCTATTAATGGTTAGAGGACTGCATACTGCAGTAAACCGTCTAATTTCATACAAGGATTTTAGTATATATGTAATCCACTGGTGAATGTTTATTACAGGTCCCCCCTCTGTACAGAATCCACAGAGGAAATGAGCTTCTTACAAACCCCTGAGAGAGCCTTGGCTCTTCAGTTCAAGCTGTAGGAGATCATCCATTTAACTCTATTGGTTCCTGGCTCAAGCCTTGAAGTGTCAGCCACGAATGGTGGCTGCAGTGTAGCTGTAGCTGTGTTGGTCCCAGGTGAGGTAATATTTTTATTGAACCAACTTCTGTGGATGAGAGCCACATACTCTGTGTGCCTGTCTCTCTCTTCAACAAAAGTTATGACCTAACCCATCTTGTCTCTCTAAGAATGATGGCTGTTGGATACATCCAGGAATGCTATTTGGTTGAAAATCCCCCATACTTGCAGGTCCCTGAAGGACCCTGATAGTTCTCCAATATGGCACAACTGCATCATGGGATTGGAGGTGGCTACTGTGTAGGCATGCAAGTGAATTCTGTAACTCCCACTGGTGGTGGAGCAGGGCTCCATATAATGGGGTTAGTAATGAAAAGGAATTTGGGATCATGGTCAAAAATTTTGTGGGTCCCCACTACGTGGCTTCAGCAACCATACACTCTCAGGTGGGGAGAGCTGTCTCAAACGCAGCCTACAGTTGGGATGGATTCTGTTTTACCTCTCATCTTAATTCTGAACCACTGAGCCCATTTCCTCAGGTATTTCCCAGAGTTGTGCAAATTCCCCCTTTTATTTAACAGTCAAGCATTTTTTCTAACCAGCTGCTAATGAAGAATAAGTAAGTTTTATCCTCCACAGTTATTACATGCAGAGTAAAACCAAAAGTTTCACTAAATGAAGATTGCTTCCTTTTCTCCATTTCCCAAATCCTGCCCAACTTGTTTACATAAAACCTAGATAAATATTTATAAAATATCCTGGGCACAGTGACTAATGGTGTTTAAAATATTTGGAAGAGATTGTGAGATTTAACTATTAATGACATAGTTTGGCACCTTTGTGACTAACAGTTCATAGTGTTCTACCGTTCACATAGGAAAATGAATAAAGTTAATTTTTTGCAAGGATTTAAAACGAACGTTATATTTGACTTGGAGTTGCATGAAAAAAAAAAAAAACTCAGAAAGCCCTGAAAATAGTGGGTGTCCAAGAAGGAGATTTTAGAATAAGTTAATTTCATATATATATACATATATATATATATAGTGGCTTTAAAAAAAGGTTCATTACCATCTTATAAAACATTTTTAATAAGCCAGGCCAATGATGACGATCCTTCATGTTACAGTATCTCATCTTTTTCATACTGTGTCCATCACTGTGGTATCTAGCCACTTTCAATCTAGTTGGATCCCTAAACATGTTACAAGCTTTACTATGGTAACTGATTGCATGAACTATAGGACAAACCCTGATTAAAGGGAACTTGCGGAGGGTGTGTGTGTGATTGGGGGTTGTCCTTCACACACTCAGACATGCAGAGGCAAAAGGCATCAGTGCTGCTTTGCCGTTGGGCTGTAGAAGTAACTTCTGTTCCTTGTCTGTTTCTGTTTCTATGGGATATTTGATCTGTTTAGTCACGGTCTGTCCCTTAGAAATCAGTCCTACTCCCATTGAAGTCAACACCAAAGCTCCCACTGATTTCATTGGGACAGGATTAGGCCCTCTATCCCAACCTGATTTCTTTTCCATGTATGCTGCCATGGAGAATGTCCTTTGGAGTGACCTCTCTGTGGCATGCTTCTCGACTTGAACGTCTGGTTCCCATCATAATAAACCTACAAGCCAAAAGGACGGACTGACTGTATTTATCTTTTTTTTAAAAGGGAGAGATTTAATGTTTTATTAAGTTTTTAATAATTAATCGTCAAAAAGTGCAACAAAATAGCTGGAAGCAAATTTGTGAGCCACTGAAGTAAAGAGATGCAAATAGAAGCAAAGCCTGTATTCTACCTTCAGCTATCAGTATAAAACTCATCAAAGTAAACCTGTTTTATTTAGACATCTGGAAAATGTACTTTGACAAACATCCACTTGATGACTGTCAGTGTCTTATAAAGAGACTTTGATATCAAAGATCCTCAGAAACTGTCAGAATAAATCAGATCTTCTTTATGACAGAGAAATCTTTCCTAGCCATGATTTGTATTGTCTAGTTGATATGTTTTTAGCATCTTAATACAAAGGACTATTTTGCAAATATTTTTTGCACATTTTTATGCAAAATAATATGATCTTACTAATGAGGCATTTCGGGTAGTTAAGCAACCTGGAAAAGCAGAATCTGTGTAGCTGCTTTCATCAGTTCTCATACATGTAGTCTCCCAGGTTTTTTTAATGTATAAATGCTTACTAGCTTTATATTTGCCATATATTTACACAGGCGAAGTGATCTATTGAAAAGTCCTTTCAAACTAACAGAGAGAAGAACTGTAACACCATATTATAAAAGATGTGATCTCCTTGCATTCAGGCTAGTGAAATCTATACCTCAAATGTTAAAACCTATTAGGAACAGGTAAAAAATATAATAGATTTGGTTACATGTTTTAGCTTTTCTTCAAATATCCCTTCATCAGCAGTCTCCAAAGAGTGAGCATACTTCACCTTAAATCAGAAAGGAGATAATTAGTCACTGAACTATAGGAAGCTAGTCATCTGTGTATGACTATGCCCATTCAAAATTGCAGCATGCTTTTTCTTAGCTTAACTTTTTTTTAAATCTAGAAAAGAAGGCATTGCCTTATGATGGGATTGGAGAAGTTGAACCCATTAAAATGGAAAGGAGAGAGTAATGCCTTGTGATGACACTCCTCTTTGAAATGTGGAATCTCTCTACTGCTTTATATTTACATTGTGCTGTGGAAACATTAACTATTTAATTCTCACAACACTGAGATGACATAGGTAAGGGATTATTTGCAATTTGCAAGGAAATTAGTCTTTTAGCTTACACAGGGCAACACAACAAGATACCAGCAGAGCTATCATCAGAACCAAAGAGTTCCTATCTCTCAGCTCCAGACAAGCTCCCTCTCAGAAAATAAGAGGAGTTGGAGCAGGATGTCACATAGACCTGAGGAAGAAGGTTCTGGGAGTGTATAACAGTTTGTCATCTGGGGGAGTGAGGAACCATAATACTATTGCTTGAAACTTCCAACAGCTCTTAGTAAGGTATTATGACAACATACCATTGGTACAGAACCATCTGGAGGAATCCCAGTTGCAATTGGATGCATTAGTTAGATGCAGTTTCTGAACGGTGGAATCTATGTACCCAGGAATTATTAGAGCCTCATGGACACAGATTGTATTCTTACTACCCCCCCGTTACCAGTGGCTGTCACTCTCTTGAATTTTGTTTGATAGTACTGCCTCCAAGTGGTGCTTTCAGGAATTAGCACGAAAACACAAATCTGATGATGTCCTTGGGTAGTTCAGATATTTGGGGGCAGGGGAAGGAGGAGCAGACAGATACTATCAGTTTCCAGAGGGTGGTCATAGTTCTAGATTACTCCCAGAAATGGCATCTCTTTCAGGAATCACTTCAGTCTTGACTGCTGCTATAATCCTATTCTCCGAAGTATCATTGCTTTGAGGATGTATTACCAGATGTGAAAGCATGATATTGCATCAGTCCCTTCTAACTACATTGTGACGCCTACACTCTTTTTCCTTGTATCCAATTTACATACTATAGGTAGGTGAGTTTTTTGTTGTTTTCTGTACTTGAACATATATTAGGGGCTGCAGAAAGATAGTGAGGTATTTCAATATATTCCCATTACTGTATGGGAATAATTTGTTTGCAGCAATACATTCTGTTGGGAGATGGAAAACAAGAATCTTGTAACAGATTGTGTTACTAAATCTAGGCTTCCTTTGGTGTGGATATCCTGTATGGAGTCAGGAAGGTACAGGAGGGGACGGGATACATTGTGCCTGCAGGGGCTGTAGATCTAGAAATGGATAATGGAGGAAGGCTTTTTGTAGTTTTAAGGAAAATGTTAGTCTGCTTTCGCTTTCATATACAATTTTTGTTAAACAAATATCAATCAATCAATACTTAGTAAATAGCCCTGCAAAGGAAATACAGTATTTTAAAGTTTGTTTTGTTTGCTGCAAAGTTTCAAAAAGTTCAGTCAGCCTTATCTCAAAATAAAGTTACTGATTAGAGTTCACTTATTACAAGCTGGATGGTTAATATTCATTTAGACAACACTGCTATTTTAGAACAACTGCTCATGATACAGATAATTCCATGGTCTGGATAATTCCCTTATTTAAGGATGACTGTTCTGCGAATTGTATGTACTAGCTTATTTTGACACATCCAGTGTTGGCCAAAGGTTGAATACTGAACTGGATGGATTGCTAAGCTGTTTGGATTTAAAGTAATGTATGTTATGTATATGTGTATGTTCCTATGTAAAGGACCAACAGGCTTACAGCATAATGAATTAGAACATGGTTATTTAACTTTCAAAACCCTCTTTTTCTTGGTGGTCTGTAGGGGTTTTAACATGCTTTGGGACAATCTGAACAGAGAGCCAATGGTGGTGCAGGATTCCTTGCTCTGTGCCTTTGACTTTGAATCAGAGGCTGAAGGACCAATTGTTTCTCCTTGGGACAAGCCATTGCCATTCATATTATGTGTCGAGCATCACAGGTGTAAGCATGATTCTTACACAGAGTTGCTTGAAGAAATACTCCAATTAATCATCAATAATTTAGATTTACCTGAATTAAGACAAGTTTTATTTAACAAAGAAAATAGAGAATCAATGGAAATAAAAGTAAATTACAAAACTTCATATCGCCGTGTAAGATTACCTGGCACCTCTCTGGCTAGGGAACAAAGTTTTTAGAGATACAGGAAAACTGTAAGCAAATAACCTTGTTTCCTAGCATTTCCTTCTGGGTTATGTTCCCTTTTTGTCTCATCCAGTTCCCATGCCTGTCAATGTTTGAGCTCTCTTAAACAGCCTGACTTACCTTTCCTATTCCTGGCAATGTGCTCCCCTTATCCGGGGAGACTTCCAACCGTCTTGCTGGAATTTGGTTTAGTATTCTTCTTTCCACTCAATGACAACCATTAAACCTCCTATTCTCTGGAGAAAACTAGCCTCCTCAGCTAGTCATTAAACCACCTTCCCGGAAACTGGCCTGCTTACCTAATATCTTATCAGTGAGGCATTGCTTTGTTGGAATCAATACATACCTGCAGTGACTTCCATCTGATCAGACTTGCTGTCAATACTTTAACCAGGAAGTAGAGGAATTTTTAAATTAGTGCTGGGGGAAAGTGGACAGGTGTGGAGGAGCACATGGTTTAGATAGAGACATCCTATAGGGGAATGATCTACTACCAGGGATTCTCTATATCCTGGGAAAGAGGAGAGGATAGATGTTGATAAAGTACAGGTAGGAACTGAAGAGAAACGGTCAAATGAAAGAGTCCCATTCAATTATATCACATGAAGGCAGAAAACTAAAAAGAGAGACATTTTATAAGTGCTTGTATATAAATGCTATAAGTCTAAATACTAAGATGGGTGAACTTGAGTGCCTGCTATTAAATGAGGATATTGCTATAATAGGCATCACAGAAACTTGGTGGAATGATGACAGCCAATGGGACACTGTAATATCAGGGTACAAAATATATAGGAATGACAGAATAGATTGTGCTGGTGGGGGAGTGGCACTAAATGTGAAAGAAAGCATAGAGGAAAGTAAAAATTTTAAATGAATCAAACTGTACTATAGAATCTCTATGGATAGAAATTCCATGCTTGAATAATGAGAGTATATTAGTGAGAATATACTACCAACCACCTGACCAGGATGGTGATTGTGAAATGCTCAGGGAAATTAGAGAGGCTATAAAAATAGAAAGGTCAGTAATGATGGGGGATTTCAACTATCCCCATATTGACTGGGTACATGTCACCTCATGATGGCATGCAAAAATAAAGTTTCTAGAGACCATTAATGACTGCTTCTTGGAGCAGCTAGTCCTGGAACTCACAAGGGGAGAGGTAATTGTTTATTTACTCCTAAGCATAGCGCAGGGATTTGGTTCAAGAGGTGAGTATAGCTTGAACCACTCTAACAGTGACCATAATGTAACTAAATTTAACATTCTTGTCAGGGGGGAAGTACCAGAGAAGCCCACCACAGTAACTTCAGAAAAGGGAGCTGCGCAAAAATGAGCAAGCTAGTTCAAACAGAAATTAAAAGGAACAGTCACAAGAATGAAATGCCTGCAAGCTTCATGGAAGCTTTTAAAAAACACCATAATAGTGGCTCAAATTAGATATATACCCCAACTTAAAAAGACTAGTAAGAGGACCAAAAAAAAGTCTCCATGGCTAAACAACAGAGTTAAAGAAGCAGTTAGAGGCAAAAAGGCATCCTTTAAAAATTGGAAGTCAGATCCTATGGAGGAAAATAGAAAGGAGCTTAAACTCTGGCAAGTCAAGTGTAAAATATAATTGGGCAGGCCAAAGAAGCATTTGAAGAGCAACTAGAAAAAGACACAAAAACTAACAGTAAATTTTTTTCAAGTACATCAGAAGCAGGGAACCTCACAAACAATCCACTAGGCAATTGAGGTGCTAAAGGGGCACTCAAGAAAGATAAGGCCATCATGGAGAAACTAAGAAACCTCTGCTCAAGAAACCTTTGGCAGAGGATTGCAGAGTACCTCCATGAAAATTTCCTAGAGATCTCTATGGAGGATTCCTGGGACATCCCGGTGTGCATAAAGAAACTTTTCTGCAGGGCTCCCTCTGCCTTGCTGCACAGGGGAATGAGAAACAGATACAAACTGTACCTGTGTTGGTTATTTCAGTCCTGCTTCTGCTCTGAGTACAAAAAGCAGGAGCATCTCCCTGGAGCATCAAAGCACAATGAGCACTTACTGGAGCTTCCATCTCCTGCATCAGGCATGCCAGAGCGGGAGTGCTGGGACTGGCTAGACCCCTCGGAGTTAAAAAAGCAATCCTGATTCGCTTGACAGCCAGGCGTACCTGTTGCTTTTCCTCGTCCAACTCCACTTCCTTGTCTACCATGTCGTACTTGGGGTTCACTCTGCTGGCCATGGTCTCCAGCCCCTGGCAAAGTATCCCTGGGGCTCTCGGCAGTGGAGGTGGGGTGGCTGCCGATGGCATGTAGCTCCTTGTAGAAGCAGCATGTCTTCGGCAACACACCAGACCGATTCATAGATTCATAGATATTTAGGTCAGAAGGGACCATTATGATCATCTAGTTTGACCTCCTGCACAACGCAGGCCACAGAATTTCACCCACCAACTCCTGCAAAAAACCTCTCACCTATGTCTGTGCTATTGAAGTCCTCAAATCATGGTTTAAAGACTTCAAGGCGCAGAGAATCCTCCAGCAAGTGACCCGTGCCCCATGCTACAGAGGAAGGCGAAAAACCTCCAGGGCCTCTTCCAATCTGTCCTGGAGGAAAATTCCTTCCCGACCCCAAATATGGCGATCAGCTAAACCCTGAGCATATGGGCAAGATTAATCAGCCAGATACTACAGAAAATTCTTTCCTGGGTAATTCAGATCCCACCTCATCTAATATCCCATCACAAGCCATTGGGCCTATTTACCATGAATATTTAATTACCAAAACCATGTTATCCCATCATACCATCTCCTCCATAAACTTATCGAGTTTAATCTTGCTTGGCCTCTGATGTTTGGCCTCCCTTGCCTTCTGGTACGCACTCTTCAGCTCCTGGATCTTAGCACAGCGCTGCCGCATGTCCATATTATGCCCCTTCTCCATGCAATGAGCAATCTGCCTGTAGGTATCAAAGTTCCTGTGGCTGGAGTGGAGGTGTGACTGCACCGCTTTCTCTCCCCACAGACCCAACAGATTCAGCAACTCTGGTGTACTCCAGGTAGGAGTGTGTTTCCTGCAGGGAACTGGCCTGGTCATTTGGGCAGTTGCTATGTGAGCTCTCCACAACAAGAAAACAGGAAGAGGAATTTAAAAAATTCCTGGGGCTTTAAAATGCCTAGGGGCGCATGCCTGTGTACCTTGCTGCAGGGCAGTGGAGTTCAAACTGGTGACTAGAGAGGTCACAATGGGCATTATGAGACACCTCATGGAGGCCACTTAGGGCGACACAAGCAACGTAGTGTCTACACTGACACTGCGTCACTCTAACTACGTTGCCCTAAGCGCTATGCATCTCATTGAGGTGGATGCATCTCATTTATTAAGTCAGAGTAGCAGGAGAGTTTAGTTGGCAGGAGGAGCTTTGCCATGTGTACACCTCCATAGTTAGGTCGACGTAATGTTCCCTGTGTCGACTTAACTGTGTAGTGTAAACATGGCCTTAGTGAATTCTTTGCTTAAGTCTTCACTGCACAGGATGTGAGGAATATTCCCACACTTGAGCCATTCTTTTTAGGTGACAAATCTGAGGAACTGACCCAGATCAAGAAGTCAGTAAAGGAGGTTTTGGAACAATTTGATACATTAAACAGTAATAAATCACCAGGACCAGATTGTGTTCACCTAAGAGTTCTGAAGGAACCCAAAAATGTTATTTCAGAACTACTAACTGTGATATGTAAGCTATTGCTTGAATCAGCTTCTGTACCAGATGACTGAAGGATAGCTAATGTGATGCCAATTTTTAAAAAAGGCTCCAGAGATGATCCTGGCAATTACAAGATCTTCAGTACCAGGCAAATTGGATGCAACTATACTAAAGAACAGAATTTATTAGCCACATATATGAATATGAGTTGTTGTGGAAGAGCCAACATGCCTTTTGTAAAAGGGAAATCATAACTCACCAATCTACTAAAATTCTTTGAGGAATCAACAAACATGTGGACAAGGGTAATCCAGTAGATATAGTGTAGCTGGACTTTCAGAAAGCCTTGGACAAGGTTCCTTACGAGAAGCTCTTAAGCAAAGTAAGCAGTCATCGGGTAAGAGGGAAGGTCCTCTCATGGATTAGTAACTGCTTAAAAGACAGGAAACAAAGGGTAGGAATAAATGGTTAGTTTTCAGAATTGAGAAAGGTAAATAGCAATGTACCCCAGGGATCTGTACAGGGACTGGTGCTATTCAACATATTCATAAATGATCTGGAAAAAGGGGTAAACAGTGATGTGGCAAAGTTTGCAGATGATACAAAATTACTCAAGATAGTTAAGTCCAAAGAGGTACAAAGGGATCTCACAAAACTGAGTGACTGGCCAACAAAATGGCAGATGAAACTCAATGTTGACAAATGCAAAGTAATACATGTTGGAAAACATAATCCCCACTATACATACAAAATGATGGAGTCTAAATTAGCTATTACTAGTCAAAACAGATCTTGTAGTCACTGGATTGTTCTCTGAAAACATCTGCTCAATGTACTGTGGCAGTCAAAGAAGCTAACAGAATGTTAGGAACTATTAGGAAAGGATAGATAATAAGACAGAAAATATCAAAATGCCCCTATATAAATCCCTGGTATGCCCACACCTTGAATACTGCATGCAGTTTTGGTCACACCATCACAAAAAAGATATATTAGAAATTGAAAAGGTACAGAAAAGGGCAACAGAAATGATTATGCGTATGGAAAAGCTTCCCTCTGAGGAGAGATTAAAAAGACTGGCACTGTTCAGCTTGGAAAAGAGACAACTAAGGGGGGATGTGACAGAGGTCTATAAAATCATGACTGGTGTAGAGAAAGTGAATAAAGATGTGTTATATACCCCTTCATATAACACACACAAACCAGGGGTCACCCAGTGAAATTAATAGGCCGCAGGTTTAATACAAAAGAAAGGAAGTACCACTTCACACAACACATAGTGAACCTGTGGAACTCTTTGCTGGGGGATGTTGTGAAGGCCAAAACTATAACCAGATTTTAAAAAGAATTAGATAAATTCATGGATGATAGGTCCATCAGTGGCTATTAGTCAAAATGGTTAGGTATGCAACCCCATGCTCTGTGTGTCCCTAGACCTCTGACTGCCAGATGCTTGGACTGGATGACAGGGAATGGATCACATGATGATTGCCCTGTTCTGTTCATTCCCTTTTAAGCATCTGACATTGGCCACTATCAGAATACAGCATACTGGGCAAGATGGACCATTGGTCTTATCCAGTTAGAGTGTCAGTGCATTGCTTATGTTGCCCTAAGTAGCCTCCAGGAGGTGTCCCACAATGCTTATCATGACCACTCTGGTCACCAGTTTGAACTCCGCTGCCCTGCAGCCAGGTACACAGGCATGTGCTTGTGTTCTTATATAAAAATATGGAAAAATCAGATGTGATTCACTGAAGATGGCAATTTGGAGAGTCACAAGTGATGCTGAAATCCGTGGTTTACAAATACTGTACATTTCTTTTCTTTATTGCAACTGGAATGGAAAGAATGGTCATTTTGTTTCTCGTTTCCATTCTTCCAAGAAATGATCATCGGGCATTTTGTTCTGACAAAGAAGTTCTGATAAACTAAGTCATTAAATAGTGATCTTTACACTAAGTGTCTGTCTCCCTCCTGCCCTCCTTCTTTTCCCTTTTCTCCCTGTCTGTAGTGTTTCTGGTGCTTTCAGTGGTTATGACTCTTCCATCCAGCAACCTCCTGCTTATCTGAGCCAGGCCAAGAAACAATCATAGTTTCCACTTAGACCTTGTTGGTAACACAAAGATTTAAACTCTCAACCTCTGAACTGTAATAAAATGATTGCTGCTTCATGCTTTGTGTTGACATATCTGTCTTGCCAGATATGGGGTTTTAAAAGGGCGTACTAGAATAATAAAGTTTAATTTCAAAAATAAGTGAAAGGAGTATAAAAGATGAATATTATTTGTAGCGGGAGAGTCCCAGTCATGGACCAGGTCCCCATTGTGCTAGGCATTGCATAAACAGAACGAAAAGTTGTTCCCTGCCCCAAACATCTTATAATTAAGTATAAGATAAGAGACACCAGATGGATACAGACTGATGGGGCCACAAGGAACAATGACCTCACAACACATTAAGCAGTGGGGGCCATAGTGTGGCTTGTAGGAAAAGTGTGTGACCCCTTTAAGGGCTAGAGAGTTAGAGTGACTGACTGCAGCAGCTTCAGAGCCGATGAGCATGGGGACGCTGACCCATCCCTTCCCAGGTGACCAGAAGGGGGGAGGGGGGCTATTTAGGTTCATACTGATGCAGGAAAAGACCTCTTTTACCCTGACCAGGTGGGGCAGCATCCGCCCTCCCACCCGTGGAAGTTGTTAAATACCAGGTTTTGTCATGATCCATTGTGGGCATAGCGCTAGTCGTTCCTTTCTCAGGGGCTAGGAAGGACTTCTTACCACACTGCTAGATTGGCCAAGGGGAGGTGGATTTTTTTTGCCTTCCCCATAGCAGGTTGGGGGCTTAGCTGGGGCAAACATGGAAATAGGCTACGATGTCCCAATTCATTATGTGCGCATGGGGCAGATGTCCAGTTCAGGTACTCTGTAGGGAAGGGATATGGTGATCAGATGAAGTGGATTGGTAAAGGATTTAAAGGAGGTATTATTTAAAGCAGCAGAAACAAGAGGTTCAGGGCTCCTATGACTGGTATGGCAGGGAGCCAACCTCTCTCCTTTATAGCCCCCTTAACCTTCATGATGTGTCAGGGTCACAGCCAATGGGTTGGCTGGGGACCAGGATGAGTAAAGGAGGAGGGCTGACATTATCCCCCCTCAGGTATTTGTAAATGATTATGGAATTATCTGCACTGTTCATGTTTATCTACTGGGTACTCCCAGACATTTAGGAATAATGTTGTACCTAATTAAACAGCATCCAATGTCTCCTGTCCTCCTTCCAGCATAGCTGGACAATGAGACAATATTGGTCAGTGGAATTGCCTGAGTATGTTGTTTCAGAAGTGGACAAGATCATTGTGAATCTCAGAGCTGCATATACATTGTGAATGCATATATTAGTTCTGTGCATGCTTTCATAGGCTCCTTCAGAGACTTTTTAATACAAAACCTTGTCCAGGAGTTTTAGGGTCTTTGTTTATTAGCTTCTGTAGTAAAAAATGTTGTTGCAAAAGCTAGTAGTTCATACATTACTAAAATTCATCGGGTTTTTCCTGGGGCATGACTGATGCATGAGAAAGTTTAAGTGACTTACCTAAGGCAGCAGAGCAAGTCACTGGCCCAGCTTGGATTAAAACTCAGGGCCTTCGCTATAACCCCTAGACAAAACTGTTTCCCTTTGGTATAGGGATTGGAGAAAGTATGCTCCTCCCCTCAGTGCAAGAACATCCACAGTCTCAGTCCTTGTAACTCATAGCATTTGAAGCATGGGTCCACCAGAACATAAGCAGCTCTGCTAAACTCCGGAAAGCCAAAGCATGCAGCAGTAAGGCTGGACTCCCCACAGTCCCCTCCCTTTCTACACCAGTTCTCAGCACAGGTGTGATGCTGGGAGAACATGCAGGGAACCCTATGAAATAGTTCAGCATCTAGCTGTTTTATTCCTTTCCCAGCATTCTGGTTGCCTTAGCCCTGGAGCAGAAACCATGCCTCCAGGTCATACTGCTGCTAGCTGAACTCCTCTGCACTGCCATGTCCAAGAAGGGTATGGAGTGAAAAGCCACAATGGAGCCCTTGGTATTGTCATCTCACACTTGCAAAGTTTTTTCATTTCCTGTTTATAAGGAATTTCTTTTTGCACGCCGAGCCTATCCATGACAGAGAATGCTTTACTTCCATTTTCACTGTAACAATGCTGTAGCAAACGGTAGCTTAGAATTTTGAGCTGTAGAATTTGCACCAGAGTCTTGCACGGGGAGTGAGGATTTGCCATTTTTTCACTTTAGAAAGTATTGGTAGCTGTTGGGAATTTCCTAGTCGTACTGGGAAATTTCACATCACCACAATTTGGAGCTTTGTGAAAATTTGCAAAACCTTATTCTTCTATTGAGTAGGAAGCAAAAATTACTAGTTTTTATAAAATGTTCAGTGTGATGGATGGGAGAAGTTGTTACATATTCCTACCCACCAATCAAACATTCCCAAGTGGGATAAATCTGTTTAAATTTCACAGGAAGCTGAGAAACCTTGAATACTCAAAGCTAAAGGATTATGCATATTCTGAGAAACTACACTTAAAAATTCACTTTTCTTAATATTTAAACAGACAGTGAGAGAGTATCATGCATATTTACATCTAAACCTAAACTATTCCAATTTCAATAAATAAAAAATTGTTATGCTTTTTTAATAACTGTGCATCTGCACTAGACTTAATTAACAACTAAAATATATATTAAGGATTTATAGTCAGTAGAGCTGCAAGAATCTACTAAGGTTGTCAACTTTCTAATGGTGCCAAACTGAACACCCTTGCCCTGCCCCTGCCCTACTCCTTCCCTGAGGCCTACCCCTGCCCTGCCCCCCCGCCACTCACTCCAGCCCCTCTCCCTCAGTCGCTCACTCTACCCCACCCTCATTTTCACTGGGCTGGGGCAGGGGGCTGGAATGCAGAAGAGGGTGAGGGCTCCACCTGGGGATGCAGGCTCTGGGGTAGGGCCAGAAATGAGGGGTTTGGGGTACGGGAGGGGGCTCTGGGCTCGGGCTGGGGTGTGGGAGGGGGTGAGGGCTCTGGCTGGGGGTGTGGGCTCTGGGGTGGGGTTGGGGATGAGGGATTTGGTGTGCAGGAGGGGGCTCTGGGCTGGGGCCAAGGAGTTTGGAGTACAGGAGCAGGCTCAGGTCTGGGGCAGGGGGTTGGGGTGCAGGAGGGGGTGTGGGCTCCGGCTGGGGGTGTTCGCTCTATGATGGGGCTGGGGATGAGGGGTTTGGAGTATGGGAAGGGGCTCAGGGATGGGGCAGAGGGCTTGGGGTGAAGCAGGAAATTTGGGGTGTGGGCTCCGGGAGGGAGTTTGGGTGTGGGAGGGGGCTCCAACCTGGGGCAGGGGGTTGCGGTGCAGGAGGGGGTGTGGGGTCCAGCTGGGCAGTGCTTACCTCAGGCGCCTCCCAGTCGGCGGCGCAGCAGGGCTAAGGTAGGCTCCCTGCCTGTCCTGGCTCTATGCTGCTCCTGGAAGTGGCCGGCATGTCCGGCCCCTAGGCAGGGGGACTAGGCAGCTCTGCACAGTGTGTGCTGTCGGCGCCCGGAGGTGCCACCCCCGCAGCTCCCCTTGGACATGGTTCCTGGCCAAAGGGAGCTGCAGAGCCGGTGCTGGGGGTAGGGGGAGTGCGTGGAGCTTCCCTGATCACCCCATGTGCCTAGGGGCCTCAGGGACATGCTGGCCGCTTCCGGGAGTTGCGCAGAGCCAAGGTAGGCAGGGAGCCTGCCTTAGCCCTGCTGTTCCGCCGACCAGTCTTTTAATGGCCCAGTCAGCGGTGCTGATTGGAGTTGCCAGGATCCCTTTTCGACCAGGCGTTCCGCTCGAAAACCGGACGCCTGGCAACCCTAGTATCTATGAGTCCAAAGTACTATAGCTCTAGATTCTGATTAGGCCTTTGCTAGCTTTGGACTTTAGGCTAGCTGTAGGTGGACATGAAGTTAATACAGTCTCTATAGGACTGTCTACAATAAATGTGTATTTTAATTTTGGTACTAGACAAAGGTATAGATATAACAAAGAGTATAAGTGGTCCACAACAATATAAAAGAAGTGGATACAGTGAACAGTAAAACCTGAACTCATCACATCTCATCCAAAATCTACATAATTCTTTACTTCAGGATGAGAAAGAAACAGTATTTTATCAGAACAGCGTGTTTTGAATTCAACCATATTTATAATGTTCCAAACCAAACGCTGTACTCTGGCTCTCTTTAAGTGATGTTTTCCTGAACATTTGTCTGTCCTCAAATGCTGAAGCAATAGCTAGTTTTGCCTGAGTTGAATTTTAACAATGTAATGACTGGTACTTTTTCTCTGAAAGTTAAGCAAGTATTCCATAACGTTCCAGTGTATTTGATGTGCCAACTAAGAGAATATAATTGATTTAGGATGTATAAAAAGCTGGGTGTATTTTATGGATTTTAGGTTTAAGAATGAGGAAGTGTGCAAAAATGGAATGTTGTCCTGGATTCCATCTTGCAAGGTGTTGAGCACCCTCAACATCCAGTGACTTCAATGGGAGTTGAGGGTGTTCAGCACCTCACAGGAGACCCTTAGTGCCTTACAGGATTGGACCCATTGTGCCTGTAATAGTACTGATTTTCTGTACACAGATGCACGTTAGACTATATGTTCTGATGAAGTCTGAAACAAAACTCAGTAATAGAAGAGTAATAAAGCATCAGACAATAATTGTTCATTGACTTAAATTGTGAACAGAATTTAGCCCAATTTATGTACTAGTTCTCCTCTAAAATCCTTCAGCATTTTCTTATCACTAAAATATATTTATCATTTTAGAAGGATAAAAAGAAAATGCACACTCAATAGCAGCCTACAAGAGGTTAGAATAAGGCCCCAAAATTGGGAAAATAGTTACAATGCTTGTCACACTATTTCCCTTAAAATCCTGCAGAATGGATTTGCCAATTACAAAAAAAAGAGTGTTAGATCTCTGAATTTAGAAAGGGAATGTCTGATCACAGTGAAGAGCAATGCACAATTAAAAATGCTCCTCCTTTTAGGGTTTTTTTTTTAAAACCCCAGTCTTTCTGAATTAATATGCATATCGACCCGACATAAACTTGTGTTCCAGAGATTGTGTGGGCATGATTATATGGGTCACCTGATGATGTAAAGAGAGAGAGAGAGAGACACACACACACACACATGTTTTAAAACTGGGTATTTTAAAATCAAATATATTGGTGTCTAATGAAATACCCGGTATTCCAACAGTAAGGATTGTCTATTGGGGTTTCTTTCTACAGTTAGATATATTTTAAAAGGACTCTTGTTCGGGAATGTTTGCATACTAGAGTTCCTCACAGTAACACATTGGATGTAAGTGGCCATAAAAGCATTTATTTATTCTCATTATTAGCAAATTCTTAGGATTTTTTTTTCTGCTTTGGACAGTGTGTTTGCAGTTTTGATCAGGGAACACATTTTCTTGTCTCTCTCTCTCTCTCTCTCTCTGTTCCCTTTCTGGCTTTGACTCGCCCCTAGGGCAAAATAGTGATTCTGCTGCTGAACACTGGGAAGAGTGTTAAATAAACAGCAAAAAATAAAAACACAGCAGGACTGACTCACTGATAGGAGTATGACTGTTGCACACTTATGAGTAAACGCTGCCAAAATCTGTGTTACTGCATATGGGACTGAGTCATGCATTAGCACATATGGAAAAAAGATTAATTCTTTTCTTGTCAAAGATGCTTTGTGTAGTCTCCAAAACGAATGGAGATGTGATCATGTACAGTTATTATTTTCTTAAATAACTGCTGTTTCCGCAATCACGGTGTGGGTATTATAGGTAAAGGTTGACTTTTTATGGAATCACCCTAAATATGTGTATTAGAGAGAGAATTAGTAGAAAGTCTTGCATTGCATGTCATGATCATTCCTTTTTGCCGTCTTCATGGCAGCTAACACTTAATAGTGCAACTTCTTCTATGGCAAATCTATTGAATCTATTTCAAAATCTGTGCAGCCATAGAGTCAAATGGGTACCACTTTTGTACATAGGGCATGTTTCATATACAGGAAACATGAGGAGATTTAACATTTCTTTGTAATAAACTTTAGGGGTACTTTTTCTTATATGGGTCCATAGTAGTACTTCAGTTAAAAGACATCTGTGGAGAGTTGTATGCTAAAGAATGTAGTTTTGGAAGAGGAGAATATGTTTTCTAGCTTTTCAGCGTAGTGCTTTGTTCTTATGTATCACTTTGCTGTGCTTTTGCAATGCTCCTTTAAAATGTACGCATCAGGGTTTTAAATCAGTGTGTATTTGATCTTCCCAAACTTCTCTGAGTGATGTGAATTCTGAAAATCGGTGCCTTTGGCTTCTATTTGTGCATTTCTTTTTGTTACAACAAGGCCAACAGCAAATAGTAATGCCAGTGTTTCTCATCATTTGACTGCAGAAAGTGTAAAATAAACCCAGAAAATAGCATTTGCTCCTTTTCTTTTGTCATGACTGTATCCCCTGTTTAGTTTCTTATTAGAATTTCATAACTTTTAAAACTTACATCCAGGTTTTACACTTATATTGTACTAACTTGATAAGAATACTACTTGCAGTTATCATAAAGATTGATCAGTCCATTACTATGAGCTTCTGGATAAACATTTACGCAAATCTGATTATGCTGAATTTGTACATTCACAATGCCATGGATTACTAATAGTGATTGGTGCCCTTTTAAGATATCTTGAAACTAACACCAATATTAACCATGGTCAAGTGGCAGGTGAAAAACTCTAGCATCTAGCACTCTGAATTAACTGTTCTTATTTTAGACTCACTGTTTTAGGAAAAAGTAAGGGAAATGTTACACTTGATATTGGAAGTTTCTTCTCACATAGTTATGTTTTTTTTTTTAAAGCTTCATGCAATGGCTTTGTTCTAATTTAGTTAATGTTCATCATATTCAGAAGAGCAAAATTACTGGGGTGAGCTCTATTACTGTAATAGAGGTCTTGAGAAATGAAATCTTAGAAACATTCTAATGCATCTCAGCAGAACATTGCGTGCTTCACCTCTGAATTTTTTGCTAGCACATGCAGAACATGTATGTGGCATTGGGGGCTTAATGGATATGTGCAAGTATAGTTCCCTCCCTGCTCCTAACGGAGCAAAAAGACACTAGAAATAGTTCCAATTTCCCCGTACTTGGGATTTTCATTTTAATGCAAATGTAACCCACACACCTCCTGGGTGTAGTGTTCTGTCCCATCTGGTGGCACCAAGACCACTGAGGGCTTCTCTACACCACGCAGCTTTTAGCGACAAGGCTGTGTCGACACATCCTTGTTGTTAAAAGTCAGCATGTGTGAACCTCTTTGTCGGTACTTTGTCAGCACTTTTGCCGACCAAATACTTCCAGCCCCACAAGCAGCGTTAGCTTTGTCAGCAGGAGAGCGCTCCTGCCAACAAAGCCGCGTTCACACTGCTACTTGCGTTGGCAAAACTTTTGTCTTTCGCGGGGTGTGTGGGGTGGTTACGTACCTGTGAAAGACAAAAGTTTTGTCAACAACTTCGCAGTGTAGACATACCCTTAGAGAGAGAGATTAATGAATTTGCTCTACAGCCTTAGCCAACAGCTACCTGGCTTTTAACTCATGTGGTAGAGGCTCATGCACTAAGCTCCAGAGGTCCCTGGTGCAATCCTGCCTGCTGACGACCTGGGTCTGTTGGCGTTAACACAAACTTAAACACCAACCCCTCACCCTGTAATCCTTAGGGTACATCTTCACTACCCGCCGAATCAGCAGGTACTGATCGATCTATCGGGGATTGATTTATCGCGTCTTGTCTATACGCGATAAATTGATCCACGAATCGACGCCTGTACTCCACCTCGGCAGGAGGAGTAAGCAGAGTCGATGTGGGAGCTGCCGCGGTCGACTCGCCTCCATGAGGACGGCCAGGTAAGTCGAACTAAGATACTTCGACTTCAGCTACGTGAATAGCATAGCTGAATTTGAGTATCTTAGTTCGAACCCCCACCCCAGTGTAGCCCAGGCCTTAGTGTCATAGTCTTCCCATGCTTGGGTTTTCTTTCTTTTTGATGGACATTTCTATGGCTGAAGTTCTTTTGATACGAAAGTTTGCAGAAATCTGTTGTTGGGCCCTCTGCCAAGATTAAGTTAATCATTAAGCAAAATTCAATTTGCAACTAAACAAAACTTGTTTTGGGTCGAAATTATTTATAAAGGTTACATGAACCAATCAGGGAACATAAACAATGTCATGTGGCATAGCTTACCAATTTGTACAGCTCAAATGTTGAACTGTGTGTATTGAATTCTTAAGGGAATATTCCCAAGGAACAGTTTGTGTGTATTATAGGTTGAGATTTGTTCACATATACCATTGTACAACTTTGAATAGCAAATTCATAAGAATGACAGCCTATTTGCAGACAGGTTTCAGAGTAGCAGCCGTGTTAGTCTGTATACGCAAAAAGAAAAGGAGTACTTGTGGCACCTTAGAGACTAACAAATTTATTTGAGCATAAGCTTTCGTGAGCTACAGCTCACTTCATCGGATGCATCGATGAAGTGAGCTGTACCTCACGAAAGCTTATGCTCAAATAAATTTGTTAGTCTCTAAGGTGCCACAAGTACTCCTTTTCTATTTGCAAACAGTTGCAAACAGGAGAAAGGGCTGATTTCTCCAGATAAATGGTTCCCTATTTGCCGCATTGTATGGTATCAGTTAATAATAAGATGCATTTTAGTAACAGTTTGTGTCAGTTTTCATATTGTGTTACTTCCTCTGGTGAGCATATTCACTCCCATTAGCCCTTCATTGCTTTCTGTGCCTTGCAGTGTCATTATGGTGACAGTCGCTTTGAACACATACTCAGCTCTCCTGTTGTGTCTGAGCAGTGGTACAGCCATGAATCTTCTAGGGTTGCTCCCCAGACAGAGCTGCTTTTCTGGGGTCTGATCCTTATTTTTAATGAGATTCTTCCCATGAGGCAGCATATAAATGTTCTTAAAAATCAAAGCAGTAAATGTGTGTTTTCTACACAGCGATTGTAATAGATGTTTCAGAGCATGTCTAAAGCCTTAGACTGACCTTTCCATACTACGATACACCTAAACAGCTGTTATGATTGAGCCTTTAAATCAGTCAAGCTTAGTACAGTATTTAATCAATCTAGAATTACAGCCGAGTTTTGTAGTTCAAATGTCAGTCTTTACACCTCGTAAGCTTTTTCCATTTATATTTAACTCAGGTAACTTTTCTGAGAGAAAACTGTTTAAGCTTATAGAAAATAGCACATTTTCTTAGCCATTTGTTGACAATGTGATTAACTTAATTTATTACAGATAGCATAGCATGAAGATTTTTCTTCTAGCCATTAGAGTCCAGGTTTATGTTAGGCTTCATAAAAATGCTGAAGAAACCTGGTATAGCCACGTATGAAAGTCTACAAGCAAGAGCCTTGTGCACTAGAGTGAAGCAAGAGGAATTTTAGTGTATATGATGGATATTGCCACTTGCATAACAATTCACCTCCCTCTGTTGCTAGTGAATATTCATATTCCCATAGTAGGGCTCTTTATATTTACAGTCCTTTTGAAGTGTTGAGACGGCATTCAAGCCCTCTAGCGTTTTATTAGGGTAGATATGTCATTTGCTCTTTTATTCTAAACATTCCTAAATATCCAAACTAAGATTAGCGGTGTCCCCTTATGCCCCTCAGACAACTCCCTCTGAAATTGTAAATATAAAATTGTGGTGACTCCTATTTATTTTGTTGCTCATGCCAAATCACCTTTACTGTCCTGGCTTATAACAGGGAGTTGTCCCTTTTCGGGGAACCACTGGGAAGATGCCACAGATCTCTTGTGGTCTGCAGTGTAGACCTCAGTCAGAGTATTAGAAGAATTCGTTCATAATATTTATGTATTATGTATATGTATGGGAATGAGCATTACACAGAGAATCAAATATTAATGATATGGGCTATAATTCCATTTAGGGGTTCTAATGACTATCTCTCAGTGGGATTATAGCCTGTGATTGAAAAGTTATTGACTTTTTACTTCATATGAAATCAATCAATCAATCATTCTGGTACCGGGCTGCATGCCCTGTTCCGCTTACTGTACCCTAGACTTTGCTGCCTGCTATACCTACTTTCTTCTCCACTGTCACCCCTTTCACTTTCTTTCCCCATGCTGCATTCTTCATTGTCTAGCACTGGAGCAGCTCTCACTTTCCACTCCAGTGGCTGTGCCTTTTCTGCCAGAGCAGCTCTCACCTCCTGCTCCAGCAGTCTCATCTTCCCTGTGGGAGGGTCTGTTGCCTCCCTCTCAAGTTGTTTCCTCTTTCCTGCTGTTCTGCCTTTCCATTTCAGCAGCTCTCCACCTTGGCAGGTTAAATCACATCCGTGGATTGCAAGGAGGTTTTAACATTGGTTGCAGTGTATTATGTTACATTACACCATAGTTACTCATGCTGGATTACTGCATTTCAAACAGATGTAAATAGTTTGTGTTCTTTGAAAAGGAATCAAACCTGCACACATGGCCTTTATCAACCAGCTTGTTCCTGTACAGTTAGCTCTACCCTGTCTGTGCAAACATTACTTTTAAGTGATCAGTCAGCATAATTAGGAAGACTGTACTTTAGAAGCACAAGTTAGTTTCCTCTTC
The DNA here is from genome assembly GCF_015237465.2 of Chelonia mydas. Taxonomy (NCBI): domain Eukaryota; kingdom Metazoa; phylum Chordata; order Testudines; family Cheloniidae; genus Chelonia; species Chelonia mydas. The sequence goes on from NC_057852.1 coordinate 111,085,896, forward strand.
ATCTCAGCTGGAAAACAGGACACAAACATCAGGGATCACAATGCAGCAGGTTAGATGCTTTAGACTTACGCAGCAGATACAGTACCTGTAATCAACAGGCTTCATTCCAAATCATAGTTAATGCTTTAGCAAGCCCTTGTCAAATTAAACTGCTGTGCACAGCAAGAGCTACATACACAAATATGTAAATAACATTTTGTTACTCTTCTGGCAAGTCATCACATTAATGATGCTGATGACAACCACAGAAGTTACATATTGGTGAATGTGCATTAACACAGATGGGGACTAGTTGGTGGGATCAGGAAGGCTTAAGATCTCAGTGGCGCTGGAAGCAGGGAGGGGCTGAAGCCCCTATGTGTTTGTGCAGGAAATATAGATCTTTGGATTTGAGGGAGATATTTCATCAGAAAAGAAGAGCTGAGCTGCAGAGGGCTTAAGGGTGAAACCCTGCAAACTACAGAGTCTTCTCCCGGGGGACCTCAGAGTAGTGATTCAAAGCTTACAGGCAGACACCCCCTAAACAGCGGACAGGGAATGTTTAGTGACCCTCCATTGCTATCTTTATTGTGCATTAATATTCACATATACACAAATACAGAGACTTTCGCATAGGGTTCTAGTGCAAATTAGCATCCCAATGTATGAACAAAAGATGACTTTCCTACATGGTGTCGCCTCTCTAGAGAATATACACTCACTTTTCCTGTAACACCCAGATTCCAATTACAGAACTACCACGTTATTCCATTTACTTATCCAAACCCTTTTCACTTTTATCCAGTGCAAATCTCATTGCTACACATTTGTGTTGGAGATCTAGGAGGCAGATTTTCAAAGTCATAAATGAGAGTTAAATGCCCAATTCCCTTTGAATTTCAGTGGGATTCAGGTACCTAAATTCCTTGGACTCTTTTGTAAATCCCAGCCCTAGGGCTGGTTGATTGCCCTTTTGCCGCATGTGGTCACTGAATAGAATTTATAGGAATGCTTATAATTAATACATACAGGCAGTGTTAATAGTCCTTTCTACAATTCTGTCTTAATTTTTCTGTGTGACGTAATTAAAGTTGCTAATTGATTTTATTCCCAGTCTCTATTAACATTCATTTCAAAGTTTTGTTACTTTTTCATGTATGTGTTTTGCATCATAAAATACAACAGCCATTACGCTTTGTAAATGTAAATGGCTTATGACTTGAAACACCCACATGCCACTTGGTAACCTGTTGTTTTGTGTTTTGGAGGTGGCCAGGTTTGCTTGTTTTGTCAGGCAGAATTTAAACTAAAATGCCACAGACTGCAAAATAAGTGTGCGATGTCTTTTTAATGCTCCCCAGCCAAGGTAATTTGAATCAGCCAGCTGAAATGCATAGTTTATGCATTTTATAGACATGATGTTGATATTAGAGATAGTGAATCAGAAAACCAGGCAGTAAGCCAAACACCTGACTACTTTGTCAACAAAAGAATATAAGAATGGCCTTACTGGTCAGACCAATGGTTCATCTAGCACAGTACCCTCTCTTCCAACAGTGGCCAATGCCAGTGCTTCAGAAGGAATGTACAAAACAGGGAAATTATTGAGTCATTCATTCCCTGTCATCCAGTCTCAGCATCTGGCAGTCTGAGGCTTAGGAACATCCAGAGCATGGGGTTGCCTCCCTGACCATCATCGTTATTAGCCATTGATGGGCCTATCCTCCATGAACTTACTCTTTTTTGAACCCAGTTATACTGTTGGCCTTTATAACATCCTCTGGCAACAAGTTCCACAGGTTGACTGTGCATTGTGTGAAGAAGTACTTCCTTTTGTTTGTTTTAAACCTGCTGCCTATTAATTTCATTGGGTGGCCCCTGCTTCTTGTGGTTTGTGAAGGGGTAAATAACACTTCCTTTCTAGACTATTCTCAGTGGTAGAAGAGGACAGGACAAGGAGTAATGGTCTCAAGTTGCAGTGGGGGAGGTTTAGGTTAGATATTAGGAAAAACTTTTTCACTAGGAGGGTGGTGAAACACTGGAATGCGTTACCTAGGGAGGTGGTAGAACCTCCTTCCTTGGAAATTTTTAAGGTCAGGCTTGACAAAGCCCTGGCTGGGATGATTTGATTGGGGATTGGTCCTGCTTTGAGCAGGGGGTTGGACTAGATGACCTCCTGAGGTCCCTTCCAACCCTGATATTCTATGATTCTATGATTCTATGTTCTCCACACCAGTCATTATTTTATAGACCTGTGTCACATCCCCCCTTAGTTATCTCTTTTCCAAGCTGAACAGTCCCAGTCTTTTTAATCTCTCCTCAGAAAGAAGCTATTCCATATCCTTCATCATTCTTGTTGTCCTTCTCTGCACCTTTTCCCAATTCTAATATATCTTTTTTGAGGTGGGGTGACCAGAACTTCATGCAATATTCAAGGTGTGGGCATATTATGGATTTAAATGGTGGCATTATGATATTTTCTGTCTTATTATCTATCCCATTCCTAATATTCTGTTAGCTTTTTTGACTGCCCTGCACATTGAGCAGATGTTTTCAAAGAACTATGTGTGATGATTCTAAGATCTCTAATTTGGACCCTATCACTTTGTATGGATAGTGGGGATTGTTTTCCAAAGTGTATTACTTTGCATGTTCTGACACTCAGAATGGGCGAGGTGCTTTTCAGATGCAGAGGAATACACAGTTCTCCCTTCCTGCCAGGGCCAGAATTAGGATTTTTGGAAGAGTGAACCAGATGATTCTCTGTGGTCCTCTTTAAACCTTTTTGCCCCCAGCACATCAATTGACAGATTAATTTATTTTTAAAAAAAGCACCTGTGTGGGGGCACGTGGTGGAGGGATGAGTTATCTATGGGCACCCACCAGCTACTTCTGATGCACGATGAGGGAATGCAATTACTTGTGCTGAAGTCTGTATCTATTTGCCAATATTTATAAATGGTTACAAGAGACTGGCTTTCAAATAAACTGGGCCCTCTGAGAGTGCCAGGCTCCCATCTGCTGGCTAATTTTATGTCAGGGTGAATTTTAGGTTATTTTCCCTGAAAATGTCTCTAATAATTTTCACTAATACTTTCTTTTATCATTTATGTTGGTAATGCCTAGCAGCCCATCTGAGATCAGGGCCTCATTGTGCTAGGTGCTGTACAAACCCTCAGTGAAAGACACTTCCTGCCCCAAAGAGGTTATGATCTAAATAGACAAGACCTACAGAGGTGGAGAAAAAGGAAGCATTCGCCCTATTTTACAGATAAGAGGTAGCGAGAGAGGCTGAGGCTGATCTTGCAAGATGCTGAACAATCTGCCTCCAGTACAGCAGAGCATTAAGCATGTGCATAGTCCCACTGAGATCTGTGGTTTACACTTCAAAGGTTATTTTTCAAAGCAGAAAGGGTTAGAAATGTACCTTAAAAAAAGAAGTTGAAATTAACTGTCCAGCTAATGGCTCAGGTGGAGGGAGGGGCTATACTGGTTTTAAGTCACCTTTGCACCTTCCTGATCCTGGGTTGCTCTATAGCTCTCAGCATAAGTTAAACGGCCTGGGGGCCTATCTAAGTTATGGCAGCCTTCCTGTGTTGCCCTACAAGCTGCAGTGCTGGCTGGAGACTCTGCCTGTGCCAGGACCTGGTCCTGACCCGTGATGTTCTTCCTGTGCCAGGGTTTATGAGGGCATCCTCAGAAAGCAGCTTTACAACCATCTGTTGCAGTGCCTATCCTGGGGGAATTCTCCCATAGCCACGCCTGGGGCTTTTAGGGCTCTTTTACACTGCTCCTGTTCCTTTATATGACACATAGCGGCAAGAGAGGGTGAAACGCTCACCCAGAGTGTCCAAAAAATTGGGCTGATGTATGTTAGTAAAATTGAGCTCAAATCTTTCACATGCAAGTGCTAGACCAATGTAAGTTAGAAAGGCATGCATTTATTTACTTATTTCACAGTTTAAAACTATTTATAAGAATTGAGGACAATTCAAACCAAAACTTTACATGGGTTCCCCCAATACAGAACTATGTAAGAATGTGAAAGTTCTTTTTTTTATTTCCCCCTTTCCCAAATGAATATATGATTTGAGAGAGAGTTCCACCATCTCTGAGTGGAGGGTTGTGGGTGGACGAGTAGCCCCTTCTGCCCAGCAGAGCCAGCATCCAAAGCTTATAAAACTACAGATGCCTTTGGTCGAACAGAGGCCTGGGTAAGGTGAAGACTCTGGATGTTGGAATGAAACTAGTAGTGGTGCAGATCAAAATTTTGTTTAGGAGTCTCCTTTTTTAGCCTCCACAAAAGCTGTGAGAGTAAAATTCTCTAAGAGCCTGGTTAAAGAAACGGAGGTGATGCTGGGATCAAAGCCTGCTAGCAGCACCTTTCATCATACAGAGAAATTCGAGAGCCCATCAGCACCTCAAATACAGGTGGCTGGTTATAACACAGGTCCCATTTGTAGAGTAAATGAAACATATTTAGTAACTGGGCTTAAAGCCTAGGTTGAGGTTAGGATCCCATCTACCCTGCAAATTGTAATCACTTTGAAAGTGACTGTAGATTCATCTGATTCCTCTTTGGTCCTGCTTTTATTCTCTGACCCTATGTGGTGCAGAAAGAATCAAACGGTCTTTTAAAAAAGAGATACTGTATTGTAACCGTGAAAGGCTTTTGGCTTCTTGAAAGGAACAAGAGCAATCTCATCTTGAGCTCCGTAAACTACTTTTGTAGAGTTAAAACCCATGTTTTTGCTTGTATCAAGGAACCATGTTATGTTTAAATACCCAGAAGGAATCTGGAAGACAGAGATTTTTCCTGATATCTTGTCATTCACTCAAATGGCCAGTGATAATTAGACACTGGAGATCAGCTGTGCCAGTGCTGACAGTTATTTAAAAAGTAATGTAGCTGAGAACTGAGCATCAGTTGCTCTTCTCTGGAGAGTCTGTGTGATGCTCCATCCTAATACAGTATATACTGTACTTAAAATTACTGTGATGAACTGCACTGAAATATCCTTAGTGCAGTTCCCTCCTTCCCCAAAAATTACAGTGTTGAATTGTATTTGTTTGTGAGGAATCCATGAAATACTAATGCATTTAGGGGAGGAGAACCAGGGAGAACCTGGAGTCCATATTTGTGAGATGCTGAGTGCTTTCAAATCCTGTTGCTTTCCAGTGTGCCAGGCATTCCCTCATCCTACTTCAGTGCCATTCTCAAAATTCACTTCTGTTGATTAGCTGTCCACCACTGACCTCCACTTCTTAGCCATCCTTTCTACTCCACAGTGTCCCACATTAGTCTTTCAGATTGGAACAAGATGAAGAAAGAGTAGTAGATATGATGTTATAAATAGGGGGAAAGGGAGGAATCAGAACTAACAAGATGCTTAAATAGTCTGCAAAACCAATCTTTATTTATTATAGCCCTTGCATTTCCTCCTGTGCCATTATTAATCCCTTAGTCTGTTTTCTTATTATTCATACTTAGGACTTCTGATTTTTGGTTTTAACTGTTGAACACCAATAAAACACTCCTGATTTAAAGAAAGAAAGAAGGAAATTGGTGTTTATCCAATGAACACTGAAAGAACACCAGAAATGGATACTTGTATCTAAGGCAGAGGTGGGCAAACTACGGCCCGCGGGCCACATCTGGCCTGCGGGACCGTCCTGCCCAGCTCCTGGCCCAGGAGGCTAGTCCCCAGCCCCTCCCCCACTGTTCCCCTCCCCTGCAGCCTGAGTGCACCCCTCTGCCAGCGCAATGGTCTGGGCGGCGGGACTGCGAGCTCGGCCTGACCCGGTGCTCTATGCTGCGTGGCTGCCTGTCCAGGTGCAGCTGTGCCGCCAGCCACTGGTGCTCCAGGCAGGGCAGTAAGGGGGCAGGGAGTGGGGGGGGGGGCGAGTTGGATAGAGGGCAGGGGAGTTCGGGGGTGGTTGTCAGGGGGTGGGGGTGTGGATAGGGGGCAGGGCAGTCAGAGGGCGGGGAGCAGGGGGGTTGGATGGAGGCAGAGGTCTCAGGGCGGCAGTCAGGAAGGAGAGGGGAGTTGGATGGGGAGGCAGGGGGCAGTTAGGGGTAGGGGGTCCGGGGGTGGTCAGGGGACAGAGAGCAGGGAGTGGATGGGGCAGGGGTCCCCGGGGGGTCATCAGGGAATGGGGGGGTTGGATGGGGCAGGAGTCCTGCGGGGGGGGGGGCTGTCAGAGGGCGAGAAGCAGGTGGGGTTGGATAGGGGGCGGTGGTGGGCCATGCCTGGATGTTTGGGGAGGCACAGCCTCCCCTAACCAGCCCTCCAGACAATTTCAGAAACCCGATGCAGCCCTCAGGCCAAAAAGTTTGCCTGCCCCTGATCTAAGGGCTTATCTACATGGAGCAGTAATGTAGACTACAGAGGTGTGGTTCATAAAGTGTTCTGATGAGTTGATCAATAATTGGTCTGTGTAGACCCTGCTGGTACACACCACGGGTTGCCTAGGACTTTAACACAGTGCTGTTTGAAACAGTACTATGCTAAAGGGCACAAGGGAGCATTACAAAGAGATTACTCGTTACAGTGTATACTACTGTAATGAGTAATTACATAATATACATTACTCATTACTGTACATACAAAGAGCAAGTTCCAGCTTCCTCTCCTCCCCCCCAATTTTTGTTAAAAATACCTAAATTGGAAGCTAAATGTTGAGTTGAGCAGTACATGATAAAGTCATACATATTATATTTTATCATTAATTGCAGGAGGAGGTTGTTAAAACAATACCAATAATTAGTCAACCTCCAAAGCTCACAAAACAGAATCTATTAGCTATATTAGCCTTCACAGTGTATTTTATTAATATGTTCCTATGGTCCTCATCACACATTTTGAAATTAGAACTGCAGTTACTGTACCTTGATGAAGGTACTGTATAAATAAAATATGCATTTGGATGAAGTAGTTGCACCGGAGTCTCAGTGCATCTTTAATTACAATTAAAAAGACTTTATCACTCACTCCTAAAAAAAATACTTTATCAGTTCAGTTTGTTCAGGAAAGAATTACTTTGTCTTTTTATTAAACGAATAACTTGTTTTTGTTTTTAAACTGTAATTATCTATTAATACCTTCTGGAAAGGTTAAAGACTTTACTCTGAATGCTTATATTCAGATGTAAAGATAGTGAGGTTATATGATTATATTCATATCCATACCTTTTAAGATAGATGACCTGATAGTGGCAAAATTATCATTTTAAAATGTAAATTGCCAGGACGAGAAATGAGGCAAATAGCCTCCCTACAAACTAAGGTCTTGATTTAGGAAATCACCCCTATTCAGGAAAGACGCTTTAAGCACATGCCTAAGTCCCATTAAAGTCAATGGAACTTAAGCACATGCCTAAACACATGTGCTTTCTTGAATAGCAGTTACCTTAGGCATATACTTAAGTGCTTTCTTGAACTGCGGGATTAAATACCTAAATCACCACTGCACACCCATTTTATGCCAGTGCTACTACAAATGAAATTGTTTATACTTAACGTTGATGTAAAACTAGAGCAATGCATTGGTGAACCAAGCTCCATAAGCAAATATTATATCTGCAGTTTTCTAGGGCTCATTCCTCTGTTACTCCCTGATTTTGCTCCTTTTGTAGTCAGTGACAACACTCCCATTGATTTCAGTAGTCCACCTTCACTGAGAAGGAGAGTGGAAGCCGGGAGCCCCAGGCGGGAAGGGGAAGGGGAAGGAGAAGGTAGTGGGAGAGTCTAAAATGAATTGGCCATGAGCAAGAAAGAAGAAGCAGCAGTTTGTGCCACAGAGAAGGAAGAGAAGCTTCCGCAAGCCATGCTGAAATGTGCCCAACATAAGAAACACCTGTGAGGAAGAGAGGAGAAAAAGCGGCTGAGATGGCTCTGACTTCTAGGAAGGGAATGACACCACTTCCTTGTTTCAAAAAGTATGCATGAAAAAAAATGAGGCTAAAGCTTACTATCAGCATTTTGAGTAAAATTCAGCCAAAAGTCTCTGACAAGTCAGATTTTAGTACATCCCTGCTACACACCTGTCCTGTGACCAGGAGGGGCCTCCTAACCTGGAGCCTGTTGGTCCTCTTCGCCACAAAGCTGTAAATAGTCAAAGATGTAAGGTTGCTCCATAACTTGCCGTGGTCTTCATATAGCCACTGACCCTAAATATCTTTTTTTTTAAATGTTTTTTTTAGGCTAATCCATAAATTATTGACATTTCAAAGTATTCTGCAGTGCTTTGGAAGTATTTACGCGACACCAGTTCAGCTCATGTACATATGAACACCAGACTGGCTCCATACTATGAACTGATGAGATTTTTTTTTTTTTTTAATTGCATAAAAAGCTTTTTCAAAGTCATTTTACAGTGGTTTTCTTATGAAGGGACTGTTAGCTGACTGAGTCTGTTCGGAAGCATTTCCTCGATAAATTTTGGTTTTGAAACACAGTGGTAGAAACCCCCCAAGGAAATTAAACACCAAATAAAAATGTGAAGTAATTTTAAATTCACACTAGCACCCGACCGTGGTCACAAAAAAATCACGTATTAGGCTGAAATTCCATCCTGAACTCTTCCTGTTCTGCCACGGTGTTACAGGGACCTCTGAATAGTGAGTTATCTAAAACAACACATCAAGCTGGAGCTTCCTTCTATTCAAAACTGAGGTGGCTGTTGGCAGCCTCTTTGTTGTTAGAGGCCTACAGCTTTGAATTCACTCTTCCACTATTGGTCCAAATTAACCCAAATCTGCTATGTTGTAATGCAGGCTGCTATCTCTTTTTTCAGGCTTCTGGGGAGGAAAGGGTGCTCTGAAAACTTTAGGGAACTTTTGGGTTTTTTTCCATTTTCTGTTTGTAGCAGGGTGGTTGTACATTTGACATTTGTCTACGATGCCCAGAGCTCTGGAAAGCTGTTATGTATCCTGTAAATCAAATACAGTCTGTAATGCCTGGGCACAATGAAGTGAGTTACTAATACTTAGTATTTATATGCACTTTGCATGTTTGGAGCTCTGTTAAATGTATTCATTAACCCTACAATATAGTGATTTACTGAACATAAACAGCATGATGAGCCAAATTCATTCCTGGTGTAACAGAATTAAATCAGGAGAGAGTTTGAACAAATATTTTACAACCTATATGTCCTTTACTAACTAAGAATGTATAAAATTGTAAATACTGGGTCAGATTATTAGCTGGTGTAAACAGGAACCCCACAAAACAAACACGATAATACTAATGGCTAACACTTTACCTCGAAGCTCTTTCATCCTGAAGGTCTGCGCAGACAATGGTTCCAATTCTGATTTTATTTACTCATGTGTAATGCCATTAACTTCAGTGGAAGCTGAGGTTGCTCAGCACCTCTGGAAATCAGGCTACTTAGTTATGTGTCTAAATGTGGATTTAGTTGCCTATCTGCCGGTTCCCATGTTGGATGATTTAGGCCAAAATGCACCTATTGTTTAGTTAACTATTGTGTGAATATTTTTAGGGTGAGACAGAATAAAATAATCGTAGTAACATGCCTTTTCACTGCCAAGAATGTGCACAGAACCTTCTTAGCTATCAGGCACAGTTACGAACATTAAGGGCCTAGTCATCTCCTTAATGAGCATAGGACAGGCCCTGAGGAGAAGCACTGAGAAAACTCTGTTTGGAACAATTCCATTTGGAAGTGATTTTGAGCTGCTCATTTAGATCATGAACTGTTTGTCAATACTGACAATTAGCGGGCCAAAGATGCCATTGACCACATGACAAGAATCAATATACACAGTACTTGTTTGTTATTTACCACAGAGTGTATTAAAGCCTGTAGATTGCCCATAAATCCTTTAAAGCTATCCTGCTATGATCCTTACTACAACATGCATTAACTCATCAATAAATCCTTTTGACAAGGGTGATATGTGAAAATCAATACCAGTTTATCAGCTAGTCCCATGTAGTGTTTCCTGCAAAGGTTTAAGACCATTTCCCAAAGCTGTGTAACTGTGACAAGGCTTAGGAGCAGATCTTGTATCAACTGTGCACAAATGTACTGACCTTGATTAATGTCTTTGTAAATCCCATACAAGGGAAATAAAACCACTATACATTATGAAGTTCATGGTTTGGAAAGTGCTATTCAATGCTTTTATTAAGACTATTATTTTCCAAAAGTGAATGAACTCCTAGTATTCCTAGAGAACAAGTTTAAGTTTTACAAAAATGTTTCCTTGTGCTGTTGGGAAACTGCCAAGTGCATCTTTGTCACTGAGCCATTTTCCATTATGTTAAAGCAATGGCAAAAGGCTAATGATATTTACTTATTAAACCATATGAACCTTGTTGCTTTACATTGTAAAAATCCTATATTATTTAAGTATAATAAGCCTGTTTTGGCAGGTTCTATCAATGGACACTGTTTTGACTGATAGCAGAGGATTGAGACCATAACTTCCCCCTGTCCTTTATGCAAACTCCAAGCAGCCAGTTTGAAAACCCAACTAAATTGTCAGGCTCACTAGATTTCCAGATACCTCCTGTAATGTCTAGCTGAAGTAAGCTACTTTATCTCCTACAGTGGTGTCGTCAATGACAGACTTTTTCCCCATCCTCATTCAATACTTTTGGCCAGAAGTTGCACAAGTTACTTTACCAGTCAGTTGCAATTGTCCTAGAGTACCTAGAGACCTTTTGAGCCTATTGAAACAAGAAACCTTCTTGCAAATATATAAAAATATCCTAAACAAAGCATATATAGAAAATAATTATTTATTGTAAAATCTACATTTTAGCCTTATAGGCTAGACTCATTTCCTTATTGACACAGCAAAAAAAGAGTTCAAATTCAAAAGAAGGCAAAGTATTTAACTGGTTATGTATTTTATGTCCAGCAGCATGTAAGTCATACATGAGCCTCAAAAGGATCTCAAATCCCAGGCAGAGTGAAGGAGAAGAAAGCCTATTACATGGTGCTTTGGAGAACTAACAGCAAAGTCAGCCTCAACATACACAAGCCCAACTCCCACTGCAATCAATGGGAGCTGGAGTTGCTTATGTCAGGGTTGAATTTGGTCTCTTGTGTACAATTTTTTCTGCAAGGTCTCTGTGTGTATAACAAGTTATGGCTCAATGAGAATATTTCCTGAAAAATATTCTATAAAGATACAGCTCTTAAGTGGAACTTACAATAATATCTTGGCATAGCAGGAAAGGTTTTAAGTGAATGGATACAAAAGATAGCTACAGCAATTATGATAGAAAATATAGCTCTTTCAAAAAACAATATTATACCACATCTTAGCACAAAAGCCTTACTGTAACCTCTGCTCCCTGATCATTGTGCTTCTGCCTCTGCATATTATATAGTTTTCTATTTTCTTCCTACTATCTGCCTTTCTCTCTTTCCTATTCTCACACTTCATTCTTCTGCCCTCTTCTTCATTTCTCCTTCCTTTATATTACACCTACTGATTAATCCTTAAGTACCCACTTACCTAAATTACTGAATGGCAATGAAGCACAGGGACAACTGTGTAGCCCTTGTTTATTGCACTAAAGTCATTTAGATACATTTTTTGTTCTGTTTATGTATATGTCATTTCTTATTCTTCACACCTGTTAAGTGAATTTCTCATTTTTTCACCAAAGACTTCTTTATCCACGTTCATGCCTTTTCTTTTTCTAACATTAAAAGAAGAAGAGGAGGAAATATGGTAGAATGCTGCAGTCCCATCTAATTCCAATATCATGGGTTTCTCAGCATACAGGAGGACTGTTGTCTGGTGTGTGCTTGGGGGACTGCAAACTGAAAGTGGAGCAAAGAATGGGAAAAAGGGGTGGAATTAAATCCACATAAACAAGTGAAAAACAATGATTCCTAAAGGACAAACAAGTTACACTAGCCCCAGGCAACAGATAACCCAAGTTCATGCTGACCTTGGCAGCCTGGGTCTTTACATAACAATGAACTTGAACAATTTCTCCAATGTATTAGGCACACATAGACTTCCCCCCTTCCCCACATCACCCATGCATATATTTACCCCCTTTTAATTTTTTTCTTAAGCAAATACCTTTGTCACGGCTAATGCAAGGAAAATCCTGCTCTCCTTTTGTGTCTGAGTTCTCATAAGTCTCATGTACTCCAGAGTATTGATGAAATTCGGGATCTTGTTTCACACTTAAAGGAGTGATTCTTGTTCAAAACTCTTGAGCCAGAGGGAAATAGGTACTAGTATTGTTCTGTAATGGCAGGTCTGTATTTTGGACATAGAAGCTGTTTTTCTTTCCATTTTGGCATGGATTTAGAGTGTAACTTTCATCCATCTCCTGTGAATGTGCAGTAGAACCAACAGCAGAGAATGGGGACGCAGCAGTTTCAAACATGTCAGCAGGCAACAACAGGACATTAAGCATGAACAGATTTGTTGAGGCAGCTTTTCCAGCCTATTCTGTAAAGGCAACCAGTTCTCAGCCTTGTGTACTATGAGCTGATGGAATCTACTAACTATCCTCTCATAAAACACTCTAGAGGCCAGTGTTAGGGGAAGGAAGGAGAAGGAGTATTTATTTACAGATGTAGGTTCAAAATTGACAAGGGTTCTGTCTGACCAAGGCTAGTTGCCTGACTGTTGATTTGCAAAAGATGCCTGGATGCTCTTACATTGTAGAGGCTGCGTGCACTTCGGTGATGAATAATGTGTCAAAAGGCTCAATACATATTAATATTAGTGCTAGTCCTCTGAAGGATCAGAACAAGTGATCATGCAATATCAGTAGCTGGCATATGTATGCCCCAGTGAAACCCCAGAGGAATACCCGCAGAGAGTGAAATTGTTTGGTGATTCTTTTTTTTGCAGAGTACTGTATGCACAAGGCACCTGTGCTGCTACATGGAGAAAACTTTTACAAATGAGGATTCGTTGCAAAAGCCAAATATTTGTGAATTAAGTTTCAGAACATACAAGGTGTTACTATATTGGAACAAATGAAGTTCTTGAGTATGTTGAGTTTCAGAGTAGCAGCCGTGTTAGTTTGTATCCGCAAAAAGAACAGGAGTACTTGTGGCACTTTAGAGACTAACACATTTATTAGAGCTTAAGCTTTTGTGGGCTACAACCCACTTCATCGGATCTTTAAAAAAAGATTTAAGGGTGGCAATTTTGCAACAGAAAAGCTTCAAAAACAGACTCCAACGAGAAACTGCTGAGCTTGAGTTAATATGCAAACTAGATACCATTAACTTGGGTTTGAACAGAGACTGGGAGTGGCTAGGTCATTACAAAAAGAAAAGGAGTACTTGTGGCACCTTAGAGACTAACCAATTTATTTGAGCATAAGCTTTCGTGAGCTTCATCCGATGAAGTGAGCTGTAGCTCACGAAAGCTTATGCTCAAATAAATTGGTTAGTCTCTAAGGTGCCACAAGTACTCCTTTTCTTTTTGCGAATACAGACTAACACGGCTGTTACTCTGAAATAGGTCATTACAGATATTGAATCTATTTCCCTATGTTAAGTATCCTCACACCTTCTTGTCAACTGTCTAAATGGGCCATCTTGATTATCACTACAGAAGTTTTTTTTCTCCTGCTGATAATAGCTCATCTTAACTAATTAGCCTCTCACAGTTTGAACGGCAACTTCCACCTTCTCTGTATGTGTATATATATATATATATCTTCTTACTATATGTTCCATTCTATGCATCCAATGAAGTGGGCTGTAGCCCATGAAAGCTTATGCTCTAATAAATTTGTTAGTCTCTAAGGTGCCACAAGTACTCCTGTTCTTTTTTTTAGAGTATGTTGATGATTTGGAGAGATTTTTACAAGGTGAAATATTATTGTTATTTTAATGAGTGAGTAAATTCATGGACTTTAAGACCAGAAAGGACAATCATGATTATCTAGTCTGACCTCCTGCACATCACAGGCCACAAAACCTCACCCACCCACTCCTTGAGTAGTCCTACAACATCTGGTTGAGTTACTGAAGTGCTCAAATCTTGATTTAAAGCTTCAAGTTGCAGAGAATCCACCATTTACTTACAAGTTTGTATATTAATTTTTAGGAAAGTAGCATTTTTACTGTCTAATTTGTTTTGTCATATAAATATTGATTCGTGGACGGATTGGCTTGTTTCTGATAGATTTGTTTTTGAAAGGATGTCATGTAGCAAAAATATCATTCATTTGTACTTTCATATAATAGATCTAATACTGCTGAAAACGAATGGGGTTAGTAGCCACATAAGAAAACTGGGCTATATTGTCACCTGTTAGAAATATTCGCTATTGTTCTAAGGTTAGATTGCTAAAAAACCTGCAGGGTTTCTGAAATACTTCTTGGAGTCCAGTTTGCTGTGTTGACAACCTTAAGAAATTCTTCCAGTCTGTGCTGGTCTCTCCTTTCTTGCTCCAGGTTTTGCTTCAAAGAAAGTTCAGCAGCAATCTGTGCAAAATTTCCGTGGGAACATCTGAGCCCTGAAAGTACCAGGCTGCACACAGTTAAGCAGGAAACTATGAAGGAATTTCAGAAAGGAATTATCTGTAGAGTTGAAAATTCAGGTTAGAGAGGAGGCAGGGCTTTAAACAAATAACCAAACAAGGAAAAGGAGGGGAGAAGGTTACGGAGGTAAGGATTTGTTGGGGAGCTGGAAGGGTTGATTTTTCTTCGGACCTACAATTTGACCTTCTTTCTTCAGGCTTGCTTTACTCCTCATCCTGAACAGTGATGTAACATACATGTGAAATAGTTGCAACATTTCACCACCATGGTCATTGAATTTCAGTGATGAGTTCAATTATTTTTATAAAGAGTTTGTAAATCCCTAGGCAGACGTACGTAAAGTGCTTTGGGATCTTTTTGCCCCAAAGACAGTGCTGTATAGACATCTAAGTGAATCATCATTAAAGGGAGTAATAAAATATACTGGAGATTTAGTTTTTGCTAGAGATGGGTTTGGGCATGTTTTGGCTTTGGCAAAACGTCCATTGTTGTGTGACAAAACCACCCTGATTTTTAATTTGTGGCATACATAGTGGGGATTATGGAATATTTTGTGCTTTCCAAGTGTTTGACAGTGTTAAACTAAAACAGTAATCTTTTCTCTTATAAACAATACTTGTTATGCTTCTAGGACTTTGAGGAGAATAAAATAAAGAAATTGACAAACCCTAGGCTTACCATAACTAATCTACATACTATATATGCCTACTCCTGGAAGGCACAGTACAATACCTGTCTCAACGTACTTGATATTGAAACGTATTCCACACTCAGGATTAAGACATGGCACTGTGTTGGAGATGTGTGGGGTTCAGGAGGGGCTGCGCTTCAACAGAAGTCCTAGCAGAGATTCTGGCTCCCAGGGGATATTCTAGAATGACAGCATTGCCACCCTTTGGAAAGCTGCAATATGTGTACCTCTTTACATCTGAACAGCTCAGATGGCTGTTGTAGAAGGGTGTATGAGACCACGGCCAATCACTCTTGTCTGCTGCTTTTAGGGAAACTAGCATCACAACCAATCCTAGCATGAAGCAGTGGTTATGGTTCCCTAGTATTTTGTGCTCGGCTCTGTGCATGTGTAACAGCAACAGACCCCGGTTGTCGGCGGGCGGAATCGAACCGGGGACCTCTGGAGCTTAGTGCATGAGCTAAAAGTCAACTAACTTTCAGCTAAGGTTGTAGAGCAGACTCATTTTCTCTCTCTCTAAGTGGTCTTGGTGCCACTAGACGGGACAGAACACCACACCCAGAAGGTGTGTGGGTTACACGTGGGCGTACGGGGAAGGTTCTTTGCTTTGTCTCTTTCCCCTCTCACCTTGCAGTCACATGCAGGGCCAATTGTAGACTGACCCTTTATTGAAGACTTGGAATCCATTTTCTTACTCATCTGTGGATTGTAAGGTTACCAGCAATACCGTGGGAAACAAAAAAGCCTGGAAAACATTAAAGTGTGATTTCTACTCTGAAAAGCGACACTGTGAAAATGATCTCTTGGGGTTCGATGCTTACTGTTTCCCCAGGATTTCTATATCAAACAAGCTCAGTTTTCAAGTGGTAAAACCACCCTAATTGCCAGTCCAACAGACTCCCTCTCGTTGCTACAAGCCCAACTATGTTTGTTCTTGCTCATAAATCATCTTTAATAAAGATTCTACAACTGGCACTTAGTTAATGATTCTGTTTGATACCTGAGCCACAATAGGATCTAGCTCATTCATCCATAGCTGTATTGACTCTGCAGGGAGTAAAAAGTAGCCGAGAATGTCACTTGTGAGAGTGAGTTTACAATAAGTATTTTCAGCCGAAATTGAAGCTACCCTGCAACATATTCACAGTTTAAATATATTTTAAAGGATTAATAACAGGTGGGTATAGACTGGTTTCAAGGGAAAACTAGCACCCCTTGTGCTGAAAAAATGACTTCCTTTGAGCAATCATGTCTTTAGCTGTATTGAGTGTCACTTTTTCAGCCTGCAGAATGACCTGTAGTTTTTCATCTACAAACAGCTCTCTTCTGCATGCATTTATAGCCTTTGCCCTGATCCTGCAATGAGCCTCATGATGGCAGACCCTTGCACCCATGCAGCGTTCCAGGGTGTTTCTGTAGGCATAGTGGTCCCCTCCCTGTGCTTAGCTCATTATACAGTCGAGGCCTTTGATATCAAAATAGCACATGTCGTAAAAACCCACTGAAGTTCATTACAAACTTTATTTTCTAATCATTATCTATATCTGATGAAAATGTCTTTACTTCTAAACCTGGCTAACTATCAACAGATTTTTTTTCCATTTAGAATAACAGTAGAGGAGCATGTTCTCTCTGTGGAAAGTTTAACAACTACTGTACTACAGTAAAAATGAGGGTTTAATGCAGAACAAAAGCTTTGAGAGTTCTGGATGGAAAAGGTGGAGGTCCAAGTGCAACAATTGTTTCTTAATTGCTTACCAAATGTTGTAAAATGTCATCCAGCCTTTTCTAATCTGTGGTAAACTCCTGTTTATGTATTCATACATGTGTGCATAGAAAGCAAACAAAGCAAAATCTCCTTGACTTGTAAAAAAAAAAAAGCTTCTGTGACCTAAGGAATAGAAAATGAGACACTTTAGCTGCTACCTAGGGAGCTGACAGCTTGATCATTATTAGCTGGAATGGAATTCTACCTACAAGTCCTTAAATATAATTAATTTAAAAAAACAGTATTAAAGGACCAGTGAGTGTTTTGTTAAACCCACAAAAGCTGGATATTCAGAGATAAGGTTTTTGATTCCATCTTTAATTCTTCCTGTCATGATTAGAAACTGCATCTTATATAGTCATCTGCTGAGGGTCTTGGAAAAGTAAGGGATCTGACATAATTTATTTTACATTACTTTGCACAATGGGGTGACCTGAGAATGCTTTGATTATCAATCTTAGCTCTGAATTCCTTTGCTTTTGTGCATTTAAAACAGCCTCTTGCTACTAAGACCTATTTTAAACAAATCTGTTTCCCTGTTTTTGAACATCAGCTACCATATCCATGGTTGGTTTTTGTTTTTTGTTTTGTTTTGTTTTGTAAAGGCTAGGTATATGCAAGGAATGAATGTTACAGGGTATTATTTTTATAGTCATTAGCTAGGTAGCTGGTCTCATTAGGCTCTTGTTTTGAAACTCCTTTTGGCCCTTTATAGAAGAGACCTTTTAATATTAATGGGATATTATAAAATAAAAATAACACACAGTTAAAATGATGTGCACTGAAACTACTGACTCAATCCATCACAGAAAACTATACTTTCATTATATCAGCGGCATCAATAGCCACCTAATTATTACTGTGCTTTGTACACCTCAGTGTTACCTCTGGCCACATTTCAAGTCCCTGCTCCAAAGCATGAGGGTGCTAGAAAATTAAAGGTTCCTAGAACTTTTTAACATGAAGAAACAACCTATTTTCCCCTAGCCTCATTCTCAGACATAGATGAACTTTTTTGTTTGTTTGTTTGTTTTTGTTTTTTTACATGGGCGAGTGAGGAATCAGCCTGAGACAGACACTCAGTAAGGACAATTTCAGTCTAAATGTTAAAGTTTGGTTAAGTTATGAGAAACTGAAAACAGGATCCTAAAATAGAAAGTATTGGGCAAACTTCCTAAGTTTCACCAGGTGTAAGGGGCTTTTATGTCAGGGATGTGTCTTTTCCTGTGCCTGTTAAAATCAATCAAAATTTGGCCAAGTCATAAATCTTTGTTAAATCACAGTTTGCACATGCTCAATAAAGACTTTGATTTTAGCAGCTAAAACCCCCAAAGATTCATCTTCACTGAGCATGCTCAAGCCTCTCATAGCTCCTAATGCTAACCATAGGAACGTAAGAGTGGCCATACTGGTGGTCAGACCAATGGTTCATCTAGCCCAGTGGCACAAAGTATTCAAGGTGTGGACATACCATAGTTTTATATAGTGGCATTATGATATTTTCTGTCTTATTAGCTTCCCTTTCCTAATGGTTCCTAAAATTCTGTTAGCTTTTTTGACTGCCACTGCAGACTGAGCAGATGTTTTCAGAGAACTATCAAGAAAGACCAACATCTCTTTCTTGAATTGTAACAGATGATTTAGACCCCATCATTTTCTGTGTATAGTTGGGATTATGTCTTCCAATGTGCATTACTTTGCATTTATCAGCATTGAATTTCATCTGCTGTTTTGTTGCTGAGTCACCAAATTTTATGAGATTCCTTTGTAACTCTTTTGCAGTCTGCTTTGGACTTAACTATCTTGAGTAATTTTGTATTGTCTGCAAACTATGCCACCTCACTGTTTACCCCTTTTTCCATATCATTTATGAAAATGTTGAACAGCACTTGACAGTACAGATCATTGGGGGACCCTGCTATTTACTTTCTCCACTCTGAAAACTGACCATTTATTTCTACCCTTTGTTTCCTGTCTTTTAACCAGTTACTGATCCATGAGAGAACCTTCCCTCTTATCCCATGACTGCTTACTTTGCTTAAGAGCCTTTGGTGAGGGACATTTTCAAATGCTTTCTGTAAGTCCAAATACATTATATCCACTGGAGTCCCCTTGTTCACATGTCTGACTACCTCAAAGAATTCTAATAGAATGGTGATGCATGATTTCCCTTTGCAAAAGGCATGCTGACCCTTCCTCAACAGATCATGTTGATCCATGTGTCTTATAATTCTATTTTTTACTACAGTTTCAACCAATTTGCCTGATACTGAAGTTAAACTTAATGGCCTGTAATTGCCAGGATTGCTTCTAGAGTCTTTTTAAAAAAGAGGGTGTTATATTAGCTACCCTCCAGATATCTGGTACAGAGGTGGATTTAAGTGATAGGTTACATACCACAATTAGTTCTGCAATTTCATATTTGAATTCTTTCAGAATTCTTGGGTGAATACCATCTGGTCCTGGTGGCATATTACTGTTTAATACTTCAATTTGTTCCTAAACCTCTTCTATTTACATCTGAATCTGGGACATTTCCTCAGATTTGTCAGCTGAATATAATGGCTCAAGTGTGGGAATCACATCCTCTGCAGTGTGGACTGATGCAAAGAATTAATTTACTTCTCTGTAATGGCCTTGTTTTCCGTGTGGGTTCCTTTAGCACCTTGCTTATCCAGTGGCCCCACTGATTATTTGGCCTGCTTCTGATGTACTTCAATTTTTTGCTGTTAGTTTTTATGTCTTTTTCTAGTTGCTTTTCACATTCTTTTTTTTTTTGGCCTGCCTAATTATACCTTTACACTTGACTTGCCAGAGTTTATGCTACTTTCTATTTTCCTCAGTAGAATTTGAGTTCCAGTTGTTAAAGGATATCTGTTTGTCTTTAACTCCCACTTTTACTCTGTTGTTTAGCCATGGTGGCTTTTTCTTTTTCTTTTTTTTTTTTTTTGGTCTTCTTACTGTTGTCTTTGGGCGGGGGGAGCCATTATCATGGTGTTTCCATGCAGCTTGCAGGCATGTCATTCTTGTGACTGTTTCTTTTACATTCAGTTTAACTAGCTTCCTCATTTTTTGTGTAGTTCCCCTTTTTGAACTTAAAAGCTACTGTGGTGGGTTTCTTTGGTGTCCCCCCCCCCCCCCAAGAATGTGAAATTTAATTACATTATGGTCGCTATTACTGAGTGGTTCAGCCATATTCACCTCTTGAACCAGACTGCTCATTTGTTATCCCCACAGAGTGACTGAACATGTACCATCCCCTCACAGCCCCTAGCATTGACCAGAATGCACACATGCCATCCCTACAGAGCAATTGAGTATGCACCATCCCCTCTCAGCTCCTAATGCTGACCAGAATGTGCATGCTCCATCCCTACAGAGTGACAGATCATGTTTGCTCCAGTCCAGGCTACCAGGGGAAAGTCAGACTTTCTCTGTACTTCCTGCTCTGGCTTGGAGCCAGGGAATGAACTAGAACAGGGAGCCTGTATCTCCTTGCTCTCAGAGACCCTCCTGCTGGCAATGAGGCAATGTGGAAGAGGAAGCCATCTGGAGTTGAATGCAGAGAGGACAAAAGCTGCGCCATGGAAGAGGAGAAAGAAGTAGATGGGGACAAGGCCTCTGGTGAAACTGGGGTGGGGAGGGAGAGCAACTGCGATGGGTGGTCAAAAAGTCTGGAACTGTGGGGAGAGAACACTGGGACTGGAAGCTAAGGGGAGATTTAACTGGTTGAGCAACGGGACTGGGACCTAGGTCTGGGACTTGGGAACACAAGGAGAATGAGATTGGAACAAGGAGCCAGGGATGGGGCGGAGACAGGAGATGGACAGAAGCAGGTTGAAGGGTTTGGGGCAGAAGCTTGAGAGGAACTGGCAAAAAAGTTTTGGAGACACTCCCTTCGGGAATGGCATCTGAGTCTCAATATTCCTCTGCAATCAGGAAATATCTGTGAAACCCACTGACAAAGTGTGTGTCTCATCTCCCTCTGGTGCACATTCACATAGAGGATGACAGCCTACTACTGCTATCTGTTGTTTCTTTAGCACAAGTGGCAGAGGTCCGTGTGGTGGATCTAACCCTGCTGATGACCCATGTGGATGTGAATATGATGCCACATCATGGAATTTCTGTTTTTTCAGGTTTTTTTTTTTATCCAATGAAATCACACACAAAAAGCGATGTTAAAAGAATATTACTAAGGTTGCAAAGTTAGGAAATGGCAGAGTTAAGGTTGCCTCTGCAACCTTAATTTGGCCTGCTTGCTCATATGCATTATGATGCAGTCTTTACTAAGGCAACAATTTTTAGCAGTAAGGGTAATTAACCATTGGAACAACTTACCAAGAGTTGTGATGGATTTTCCATCTCTGACAATTTTTAAATCAAGATTGGATGTTTTTCTAAAAGATCTGCTCTAGGAATTCCTTTGGGGGAAGTTTCTATGGTCTATGTTATACAGGAGGTCAGACTAGATGATCTCAATGGTTCCGTCTGGCCTTGGAATCTATGAATTACATGATCACATACTATTTTTCCACAGGACTTCTGCCTCATATAGTGCACAGCCTGGATCTGCTCTGGGGATGAATCAGTGTTATGTAGTGAAGGAGGTTGTTTGTAGGACCCCTGACTCATTTGCTGCAGAATTTGGAAGGCGTGTAGTGAATGAGGCAGGGTATTACACGAAGAGAATGAATGATCTTATTGTTAAGGAAGTTGAATGCTGCCCTGGAGAAATGAATTCTTTCCCTTCTGCCACAGAGTTCCTGCGTGATGCTGGGCAAGTCATTTAAACCAAACTTTTCACAGGTGGCCACTAATGTGCATGTTCCTCATTTTCTGGGTGCCTGACTTGAGGCCCGGGGATCTGATTTGCAGAATGGCTGAGCACTCACAGCTGAAACTGAAGTACATGGAGCTGTGTTTTTAACATACAGAGAGCTATATAATGTTAAATAGCCTAAAAAGAAGTCAGGTATATAGAATTAGGCAACCAAAATTTGTGAAAACATTTAATCTCTCTATGCTTCAGTTTCCTATCTGTAAAATGGGGATGATACCACACCCTCAATTCACAGGGGTGTTGTGAAGATCAAATAATTAGTGTTTATGAAGCAATCAGATACTATAATGAACACCATAGAAAAGTCCATGCAGAAATTTATTCTGTCTTCAGAGCAGGATTGGAATACTGTGCACTAGATAAGGTATGGGGACACACATGGAGACACACACATGGGGACACAATTCTGAATGTCTACTCATTAACTGAGCATCATCCATGGTGTGCACTGGATGAGGCAGGCGTTCTGTGGAAATATATTATATCATGTAATTAAAGATTGTATCATAATGCATATGTACAAGGGGTACCTCAATTCTGGCACTTCCTAATTTTTGAGCAGTTGACTTTGCACATTTAATAATGTGGTTTGAAAGTGTGTGTGTGCGCATGTGATTGCATTTAATACTATATATATTATTAACTACCTACAATTAAGTTTTAGAGCTCAGATATTTTCAAAGCTGCAGCGCAAATGAATTCCGGGCAGGAGCCATACTTCTCCTGTCCACTCATTCAATATATATGTATGTATTTTGTGTGTGCATGTACATTCATACTAGGGTGGCCACTCAGGACCAGATTTACACCTAGGCACAGCATCTTCACCGCCTCCCTCCCTCTTACTCACGTGGCCCTGCCTGGAGCCCTCCTTCCCCCTCCCCATTTGGCCCTGTGACCCCAGCAGCCCTGTCTCCTAACCTGGCTCCAAGAAGGCTGCTGTGACTTTTCACTTGAGGAAAAAATGCACCCAACACCCGCATGCCAGCTGTTTGCCTCCGCCCTCCGGACCAGTCAGCCTCAGCTGGCTCAGGCTGTTCTGGCGCCACATCAGCCTCTGGTGGGCGAAAGGTAGAACTGCAGCAGATTTTCTGCAGAAAAAAAATTGTGCCTCCCTCTGAGAAGAACTTTGCGCATGCTGCAAGCGTCACCTGCAGGGGAGGGGGCACAACGTGAGGCAAGCAGTGTGTGGGGCATCTCATCAGGGGACAGGGCAGGTCAGGAGGCTCCCTCCCTCCCTGCAGTGTGGCCAGCGGCTGCAGGGAAGCAAAATAGCCCAAAATACTGCAACTCAGAACTTTAAAAAAAAAAACAAAACCCGGCAACTAACAGCTAAAAATAGCTCAGTTCGGCTAGAAAATCACATACTTGGCCACCGCTGCACCCCTAGAATGCCGGTGTCCCTAGGCACGTGCCTACTGTGCCTAAATGGAAAACCAGCCCTGTAGCCACTGATGCATCCCCAGAAAATCATAGAATCATAGAATATCAGGGTTGGAAGGGACCTCAGGAGGTCATCTAGTCCAACCCCCTGCTCAAAGCAGGACCGATTCCCAATTAAATCATCCGAGCCAGGGCTTTGTCAAACCTGACCTTAAAAACGTCTAAGGAAGGAGATTCCACGACCGCCCTAGGTAACGCATTCCGGTGTTTCACCACCCTCCTAGTTAAAAAGTTTTTCCTAATATCCAGCCTAAATCTCCCCCACTGCAACTTGAGACCATTACTCCTTGTTCTGTCATCTGCTACCACCGAGAACAGTCTAGATCCATCCTCTTTGGAACCCCCTTTCGGGTAGTTGAAAGCAACTATCAAATCCCTCCTCATTCTTCTCTTCCGCAGACTAAACAATCCCAGTTCCCTCAGCCTCTCCTCATAAGTCATGTGTTCCAGTCCCCTAATCATTTTTGTTGCCCTCCGCTGGATGTTTTCCAATTTTTCCACATCCTTCTTGTAGTGTGGGGCCCAAAACTGGACACAGTACTCCAGATGAGGCCTCACCAAAGTCAAATAGAAGGGAACGATCACGTCCCTCGATCTGCTGGCAATGTCCCTACTTATACATCCCAAAATGCCATGGGTCTTCTTGGCAACAACGGCACACTGTTGACTCAAATTCAACTTCTCATCCATTGTAACCCCTAGGTCCATTTCTGCAGAACTGCTGCCTAACCATTCGGTCGCTAGTCTGTAGTGGTGCATGGGATTCTTCCGTCCTAAGTGCAGGACTCTGCACTTGTCCTTGTTGAACCTAATCAGATTTCTTTTGGTCCAATCCTCTAATTTGTCTAGGGCCCTCTGTATCCTATCCCTACCCTCCAGCGTATCTACCTCTCCTCCCAGTTTAGTGTCATCTGCAAACTTGCTGAGAGTGCAATCCACACCATCCTCCAGAACATTAATGAAGATATTGAACAAAACTGGCCCCAGGACCGACCCTTGGGGCACTCCACTTGATTACGGCTGCCAACTAGACATGGAGCCATTGATCACTACCCATTGAGCCCGACAATCTAGCCAGCTTTCTATCCACCTTATAGTCCATTCATCCAGCCCATACTTCTTTAACTTACTGGCAAGAATACTGTGGGAGACCGTGTCAAAAGCTTTGCTAAAGTCAAGGAACAACACATCCACTGCTTTCCCCTCATCCACAGAGCCAGTTATCTCATCATAGAAGGCAATTAGATTAGTCAGGCATGACTTGCCCTTGGTGAATCCATGATGACTGTTCCTGATCACTTTCCTCTCCCCTAAGTGCTTCAGAATTGATTCCTTGAGGACCTGCACCATGATTTTTCTAGGGACTGAGGTGAGGCTGACTGGCCTGTAGTTCCCAGGATCCTCCCTCTTCCCTTTTTTAAAGATGGGCACTACATTAGCCTTTTTCCAGTCATCCGGGACCTCCCCCGATCGCCATGAGTTTTCAAAGATAATGGCCAATGGCTCTGCAATCACATCTGCCAACTCCTTTAGCACTCTTGGATGCAGCGCATCCGGCCCCATGGACTTATGCTTGTCCAGCTTTTCTAAATAGTCCCGAACCACTTCTTTCTCCACAGAGGGCTGGTCACCTCCTCCCCATGCTGTGCTGCCCAGTGCAGTAGTGTGGGAGCTGACCTTGTTCGTGAAGACAGAGGCAAAAAAAGCATTGAGTACATTAGCTTTTTCCACATCCTCTGTCACTAGGTTGCCTCCCTCATTCAGTAAGGGGCCCACACTTTCCTTGACTTTCTTCTTGTTTCTAACATACCTGAAGAAACCGTTCTCGTTACTCTTAACATCTCTTGCTAGCTGCACCTCCAGGTGTGATTTGGACTTCCTGATTTCACTCCTGCATGCCTGAGCAATATTTTTATCCTCTTCCCTGGTCATTTGTCCAATCTTCCACTTCTTGTAAGCTTCTTTTTTGTGTTTAAGATCAGCAAGGATTTCACTGTGAAGCCAAGCTGGTCGCCTGCCATATTTACTATTCTTTCTACACATCGGGATGGTTTGTCCCTGTAACCTCAATAAGGATTCTTTAAAATACAGCCAGCTCTCCTGGACTCCTTTCCCCCTCATGTTATTCTCCCAGGGGATCCTGCCCATCAGTTCCCTGAGGGAGTCAAAGTCTGCTTCTCTGAAGTCCAGGGTCCATATTCTGCTGCTCTCCTTTCTTCCTTGTGTCAGGATCCTGAACTCGACCATCTCATGGTCACTGCCTCCCAGGTTCCCATCCACTTTTGCTTCCCCTACTAATTCTTCCCGGTTTGTGAGCCGCAGGTCAAGAAGAGCTCTGCCCCTAGTTGGTTCCTCCAGCACTTGCACCAGGAAATTGTCGCCTACACTTTCCAAAAACTTCCTGGATTGTCTGTGCACCGCTGTATTGCTCTCCCAGCAGATATCAGGGTGATTGAAGTCTCCCATGAGAACCAGGCACTGCGATCTGTTAACTTCCGTGAGTTGCCGGAAGAAAGCCTCGTCCCCCTCATCCCCCTGGTCCACTGATCTATAGCAGACTCCCACCACGACATCACCCTTGTTGCTCACACGTCTAAACTTAATTCAGAGACTCTCAGGTTTTTCTGCAGTTTCATACCAGAGCTCTAAGCAGTCATACTGGTCCCTTACATACAATGCAACTCCCCCACCGTTTCTGCCCTGCCTGTCCTTCCTGAACAGTTTATATCCATCCATGACAGTACTCCAGTCATGTGAGTTATCCCACCAAGTCTCTGTTATTCCAATCACATGATAGTTCCTTGACTGTGCCAGGACTTCCAGTTCTCTCTGCTTGTTTCCCAGGCGTCTTGCATTTGTGTATAGCCACTTGAGATAACTTGCTGTTTGTCCTGCTTTCTTAGTATGAGCCCTCCCCTCTCGCACTCTCCTGCTCATGCTTCCTCCCAGTATCCCACCTCCCCACTTACCTCAGGGCTTTGGTAAGTGGGGACGTGGGATACCGGGAGGAAGCACGAGCAGGAGAGCGCGAGACATTCCAGAACAGTGTGGGCCCATCATGGCCTGTGTGACCCCGACCCTGCCAGCGTGACATGCAAGGTAACATCAGCGGGGGAGGAGCAGCGCATTCTGTAAAATGGCATCCTCCAGGATGATACTGGACAAAACCATGCCCAGTACTGAACAGGGACAAACCTTTCCAAAACTAGCACTGTCTGGCTTAAAACCAGATGTATGGCCTGCCTAACACATACTCATATTTGTGGGCATGCACACACATGCTCTCACACTCACACACAGAGTTAACTTCTATCCATAAATCAGGAAAGCACTTAGGATGTTTCCATGCTTAAGCATTTCTGTGAAACATGGTTTAGTTAATGATCTTGAAATTGCCAAAGATCTAAGGGTTAATATTCAGGCAATACAGTTCTGTGTGTTGCAATGAAAGGTGTTATAGAAATGTAAAATATTATTAAGAAATTATTTTCTTTCTAAAACACTAGGAAAAACCACTGTCCACTGAATAATTGCCTTCAACTGCTTAGACCTAGATGTTGGCAAAATAATAGTTAAATTCTCACGAAAACTCTGGTGTTTATAAATCAACACCAGCTGTTCCTGTTTATATAATACTTTGTAAAAATAAAAGAATAAAAAAAATTGATTTGACAATGTATGCCAAGTTTCAGTCCACTGCAAATATAAAACAGACAACATATTAAACTACAAAATGTGGGGTTTATCTCAGAATTTCCAGTCGACTTAATTGGACTTGTGATAATGAAGTTGATAATGATGAATCAACCCTCACCCCACAACCTAGCAACACAGGTACCGTTCAAACAGATTTCTAAAGCCAGGTGGTAAGAATTTCCTTTTTGCTGTTCCTCTGACAATAAAGAAAGTGCGGACCATCGCATATACAGCACGTGTCTAGCATTAAGTCCTGTAGGGCTCTAATGTGCCTTTTAAAGGGCTAAATTCTACTTTATGTTACACCAGAGTAAAATCTGGAGTGCTTCCTTTGAAGTTGGTGCATTTTACTTCAGTGTAATTGGGAGCAGAATTTAGTCCCATAATATCTTTTGTGGGACTCTTTCTACTTAAATATTACTCCTTGCAGCATTAAATTGTGGGGTTGGGTTTTTTTAGTTTCAAATGGCATTTGTCACTGAAGGCTGGAATTAGTCAAGCTATTCTTTATGAACAATTTATTTGCTGGACTTCCTCTTCATGACTTTTATGAAATTGCTGTCCGAAATTGTTTGAATAATCGCTATGAACATATCTCACTATGGATTGTTCATTAACTATTTGTAGCAAGTGTTCCATTCATTATTCAATATTCAGTTTGCTGCTCGTGGTTGTGATTGGTCACCTATGTCACATGGTGGTTTTTTTACTCCCTACTGCATGGTCTAACCTTTTATAAATGACCTGTGTCTCCCCTGGAAACAAATTTAATTTAATAAATTAATTTTTGTTTTGTGATTTAAATTAATCCTTGCTACAGGCCTCAGATCCACTGTTCAGAACATTTGCATGAGCAAAACTTTGATTGAAAAAATCTGCATAAACAGGCAGAATCCAAACCAGGTTTGTAATTTGGCAAACCATTTGCAGGCAGATTTTTATATTATTCAGCCAACTCTGCTGTAAGGCATTGTACTGGAAACAGCCATCTAGTGGTGATGGATTCCTGGTACAGTGGTGGTGAAAGAAGTGGAATACCTGAGGAGTGGAATGTGTTGTCTAGTTCCAAATTCTGTATGCTTTGCTTTTGTAGCATTGTTCTCACAACATTTATTGTTTAAAAGGTTTCATGTGTTGCCATATAATGTGTAGCAGTCTCTGTGTAGAAAAGGTCTCCCGTCCATTGTGGAAAGGGGAAATCATTTTTTGCTTAGGAATGGAGAAAAACACTGTACAGACAACATTCATGTTAATGTAGTTTCGTATGCAATTCTTTCTGAACACCTAGAACAGAGAGACACAAAACTGTGAAATCTCTCGTAACTTTCCAGTTTGGAAATTTTCTGGGGCACACTTGCACGCCGTTTCAGTGGTGGAAACTACTAAATAGTGCATGTTATTTTGGAATGCTATTCTTAGCATATTTATTTACTCCTTGGCAGACTCCTAGTCAGGAGGGGATAAATCTGGCCTTAGTGATAAGTTTTAACAACTGCATGTTTATGCATCAGTAGGTATCGGGAGTTCAGTAATAAAAATCTGTCAGTTTGTATTACTTGTCTGTAGCTTTTCTGTCAAAGCATGAAGAAAAGGGAACTTGCCACCTTTCTTTCTCTAATGGTGGGTAGTCTGTCATTTAATTAGATAAAACAAGTGGATCTTTTTTTTACTGTGGTTCCCCCAGAAATTTTTCACAGGTTATGCACATTGGAGGAGAGGGGTCTTTGCACCTTGGCCCCTGCACCTTCACCTTGGCTCCACACTCTGGCACCCCCATCCCACTTCGCACCCCCATCTCATGCCAGCCTCTAACCCTCCCACCTGTCCCCCCATACCTTTCTGGATGAGGACCTCGCTGTCGGGCACGTAGCCTACATAGTGGCAGAACCGCCAGAGCCCAGATATGGTGTAGTTCAAGTGGAAGCCATAGTGTGAAACCAGGGCTGTGGTGATGGCGGCCAGGGCAGGGGCCAACAGCTATCCGGGCAGTGAGGCCTGCAGGGGCCGGGCGTGGAGCATTGGGAGTGGGCTGGGTGTGGACATGTAGCCAGGCATGTCGCTGTGCTTGTGGCTGAAGCAATGCATCTGTCTCATACCAGGAGTTGGTGCCAATGGCCACGCAAGGGCAGGCGGACATGGGGGCAGGGAGCAGCAAGTGACTGGGAACTGGGCAGGAGCACTTCCCTGGCAGCCAAGCTGGGTTGCCGCCCTATGTTGCCTGGGCTTGGGGAGAGGCACACATAACCGGGGAGGGGGTCTCTTACCTTCCATGAGCTCATAGAGGGCCGCTTCTCCTTGAAGGGGCAGCTGCAGCTGTCTGGGGTCAGGCTAGGCTCCTCTCTGTGTTGTGTCCTCCTCCTGCCCAGGGATAGCACCAACACGAATTTGAGGAGCGCACCCTGATACGCACCCTGGATAATATGTGTACGACTGCAGGCACCACTGTTTTCCTATACAGATGTAAATAGCTAAAGCCACTGCTCACATCCTTGAATATAAAGCAATATAATGTTAATAAGTGTAGGGGACAGGTCATAGATGGGATCGAAAAAAGGCTTTAAGGTTTTCTAAATATTTGCTCCATTACTGAGTAAGAGGTGCAGCTCTGTTTCCTCAAGACAATGGAGGTAGTATGCTAAACACATCTGTCTTCCAGTTTTTTAATAAACAATTCTGAACAGCTGTGTCCCCAAAGTGAACCTGTTTGGACATTAATTATTTGTTAATGTTTTTAAATCGTGTACAGCAGAGGAAGGGTGGAACCTGCATCTCCTTTAATGAATTTAGACCACTATCTGTCAATACCAACACTCAAATAGAAATTGGCTTGGATGAGAGACAATAATATCAAAGAGATAACCATGACCTCACCTGCTCTAAGTGAAAGATTTGCACTCTATTTAATGTGTCATCAGTGAGGAAGCTTCCAGTATTTCACAAATACTCTCTCAATGGGCTTGGAAACGAACTTGTACAATTTAAAATGGAAAGCTATTTAATATTACCAACTCCAAGCATTCAAAAACCAGGAGTCAGGCTCTGAAAAATCATGAGATTGGCTTAAAATCACGATTTTTTTTTAAATAATGTTTTTTATTTCATGTGCTGATTTTTTTTTAACATGCACTTGGGTCACATTTTTCAAGCTTTTCTCTGAAACCAGAGAACACGAGCAAGGTAAAACTCCTGCACTTGCTAGAGTATTAGGGTATCTTTAATACTCATCTGAAAAAGACAGGACCTTTGCTTTCAAATTAATTTCTGAAATACCAAATAGGAAACAAAATGACACAGTGCGCAATTTACCATACATGGATAAAGGGTCGAGTTGCCTTGAACCTGAACTGAGCCTGTGGTTCTAGGAGACTGAGCATTCCAGACATAAAGCTAGAAGTGGCAACCCATTCCTTCAGGACAACTACTCCAGGAACAGAAGATTATATTGGCGCATCTGACCTGTGATGTAGATTTTAGATCAGAACGGACATCCCAAACCCTTTAAATCATAGGCCTGGCTGGAAAGACATGTTTCCTTTTTTGTAAGCATTGTGTATAGTAAGCTTCTCAGAGGCTCCTAGAAGTAGATATTTTTGTGGTAGCAGTAGTCAAAATGAATGTCCGATCTCTGTTTGTCTCTTTAGCTTATTTCACTTTGGGGTAAATTACCCCCTAAGTTTTGCTCTCTGACAGGATTGAGGCCACAAGTTTTGACCTCTTTGCATTTGCAAAAATAGTCAATTCAGACACAGAGGTGGCAGTTGGGGATTCATTAGGATTGATAGAGAAGCTTAGTGTTTCAAGTAGGAAACTTAGATTCTTAGAGACATGGTTACTTCATACAGTACCACTTTGTCACCTTACATTTCTTGAGAGACATTTAGTATGCCTATGTTTATTATCATAGGAACATTATGCAATATCATGTGTCCTTTAAGTTTTGCAAGATGCTGTAGTTGTCCTACCTCTGATGGTCCAATAGGTTTAAATCTTGCCATATGACATTCTTGATTGTGATTTAGGTCCTGTATAACTTAGAGAACAACTCTCTTTTCATGTCTGATCCCAGCAAATGGGATCAGCTTTGGTGTTTGAGATGACAGTGCACAGAATTGTATGCCTGGGGCAGGGTGCTAATGTATCTCTCTTCGAACATTATCAGTGTCTTTTTGTGGTTTCTATGCATTTCTCAGTGGACAGTCGCACATAACCCTCTCCGCTGGTACTAATTATTATGTATCCTTGGAGACTTGTGAGAGGCAAAGGGATGAATGAGCATGAAGACTATACTGATAGCTTAATCCTACTGGTGGTCCCTCCAGGTCAGGATGCCTGCACATTGTCAGAGCAATACAGAGAAATTTGCCATGATTCCGTACTTGTTTTGTGGATACATAGAGACTGCAGGATAGGGGTCCAAATGTGCTACTGTAGACTTTTTTCAGAGGGATAATCAGTTCAGAAGGAGCATCAGTCAGCCCAAATCTTAATCCATCCGCACATTGGATATACACAAATAACGCAAATATGTAGGGACAAAATTAGAAAGGCCAAGGCACAAAACGAGATCAAACTAGCTAGAGACATAAAGGATAACAAGAAAACATCCTACAAATACATTAGAAGCAAGAAGACGACCAAGGACAGGGTAGGCTCATTACTCAATTGTGTGTGTGTGTGGGGGGGGGGGGGGCTGCAAAACAGCAACAGAAAATGTGGAAATGGCAGAGGTACTTAATGACTTCTTTGTTTCGGTTTTCACCAAGCAGGTTGGTGGTGAATGGACGTCTAACATAGTGAATACCCGTGAAAATGAGGTAGGATCAGAGGCTAAATTAGGGAAAGAACAAGTTAAAAATTATTTAGACAAGTTAGATGTCTTCAGATCATCAGGGCCTGATGAAATGCATCCTAGAATACTCAAGGAGCTGACTGAGGAGATATCTGAGCCATTAGCATTTATCTTTGAAAAGTCATGGAAGATGGGAGAGATTCCAGAAGACTGGAAAAGGGCAAATATAATGCCCATCTATAAAAAGAGAAATAAGGACAACCCGGGGAATTACAGACCAGTCAGCTAAACTTCTGTACTAGGAAAGATAATGGAGCAAATAATTAAGCAACCAATTTGCAAACATCTAGAAGATAATAAGGTGATAAATAACAGCATGGATTTGTCAAGTACAAATTGTGTCAAACCAACCTGATAGCGTTCTTTGACAGGGTAACAAGCCTTGTGGATAGAGAGGAAGCGGTAGACGTGGTATATCTTGACTTTAGTAAAGCTTTTGATACTGTCTCACATGATCTTCTCATAAACAAACTAGGGAAATCCAACCTGCATGGAGCTACTGTCAGGTGGATGCAAAACTGGTTGGAAAACCGTTCCCAGAGTGTAGTTATCAGTGGTTCACAGTCATACTGGAAGGGCATAACGAGTGGGGTCCCACAGGGATCAGTTCTGGGTCCAGTTCTGTTCAATATCTTCATCAATTATTTAGATAATGGCATAGAGAGTACACTTATAAAGTTTCCGGGTGATACCAAACTGGGAGTGGTTGCAAGTGCTTTGGAGGATAGGATCAAAATTCAAAATGATCTGGACAAACTGGAGAAATGGTCTGAAGTAATTAGGATGAAATTCAGTAAGGATGAATGCAAAGTATTCCGCTTAGGAAGGAACAATCAGTTGCACACATACAATATGGGAAATGACTGCCTACGAAGGAGTACTTCAGAAAGGGATCTGAGGGTCATAGTGCATCACAAGCTAAATATGAGTCAACAATGTAACACTGTTGCAAAAAAAGCGAACATCGTTCTGGGATATATTAGCAGGAGTGTTGTAAGCAAGACCGGAAAAGTAATTCTTCCGCTCTACTCTGCACTGATTAAGCCTCAGTTGGAGTATTGTGTCCAGTTCTGGGTGCCACATTTCAGGAAGGATGTGGACAAATTGGAGAAAGTCCAGAGAAGAGCAACAAAAATGATTAAAGGTCTAGAAAACATGACCTATGAGGGAAGATTGAAAAAATTGGGTTTGTTTAGTCTGGAGAAGAGAAGACTGAGAGGGGACATGATGACAGTTTTCAAGTACATAAAAGGTTGTTCCAAGGAGGAGGGAGAAAAATCGTTCTTCTTAACCTCTGAGAATAGGACAAGAAGCAATGGGCTTAAATTGCAGCCAGGGCGGTTTAGGTTGGACATTAGGGAAAGCTTCCTAACTGTCAGGGTGGTTAAGCATTGGAATAAAATGCCTAGGGAGGTTGTGGAATCTCCATCATTGAAGATTTTTAAGAGCAAGTTAGACAAACAGTTGTCAGGGATGGTCTAGAAAGATAATACTTAGTCCTGCCATGAGTGCAGGGGACTGGACTAAATGACTTCTCGAGATCCCTTCCAGTCCTATGATTCTATGATTGAACCTTACTGAATTAAAAAGTTTTTGAAAGTTTGGTTTAGTACCTGCCTACCTAATACACAATGTGATCAGCCCTCAATAGACACCTTTGTCATTGCTTATATCCCACTAAATTTATGGTGTAGTCTGAGCAGTGCTTCTTACTGTTTTCAAGCTTCACATGTTGCAGAGGTTATAATAGTTCACAGGTTCACATTAATTCCGGAGTGCATCAGGCCAGGTAGACCCTAATATATGATTTTAGGATAGCAGCTAACCTGAGCCCAGCAGGTAGTGCCAGACCAGCTGGAATATCTGCAAAAGGTAGAGTGATGTGTGTGTGTGTGTGTGTGTGTGTATGTGTAGGCTCTTTGATATCAGAGACAAGTCTGAAAAGAGGAGGGAAGCAAAAAAAAAAAAGAAGAGTTGTGGAGAACAAGAGTTACTTGATGCCGGTCAGGGAGAGGACTCTCTAGGTCTAATTTCACTATTTGACAGGTTGCAGAGAGGTAGCTGTGTTAGTCTGTATCAGCAAAAACAACGAGGAGTGCCACAAGGACTCTTCATTATTTGAGGATCAGATTGGGGGTCAAGTGGAGAGTTGGTTGGGGAGGAATTGGTTTTGAGGAAGATGGCATCCCAAAAGTTTTGAAGAAACATCATCCAACTTTTGAAGGAACTTCCAAACCTTTTGAGGTTTTTCAGGGCCACATACACATTCTTTGCAGAATTGCAACGCACAGTACTGCTACTAAATCATTTTGATTCTATTTGAATAATAATAATAATAGTTAGTATTATTATTCAATCTTTTTATTACTGTAGTGCCCAGGAGTTCCAGTCATGGAGCCGGACCCCATTATGCCAGTATAAATACAGAATAAAAAGACATTCCTAGCCCCAGAGAGCTTGCAATATAAGTGCATGGAGAGCTAGTGTGTGGCAAGCAAGGGTGTGAATCTACAGCCTGGAGTGTGTAGGCACTAACTGGCTATGTGGACCCTGCTACCGTGCATTAGAAGTTCCATAGTGTTTCAAACCGCAGTACGTCAAAGTGCACTACCAAACTTTTAGTGGGCAGCAGCAGGATCCGTATAGTCTGTTAGTGCACAGCAGGCTGGTGCACTGTAGATTTACACCCCAGTTTGCTATGCAGTAATTTATCCTATACAAGAAACAACAGGTGGCTACAGACAGACCCGATGGGGGATTACAAGGAAACAACGAGACTGTATTCATTATCATGATAGGCAGTGGTCTCAGCACAGCAGCTGCCCAACTGTTGTCAAGTTTTTTGTAGGTGTCCTTGTAACAGCGTTTTAAGGAGGGTTTTGAAGTTGGATAATGAGGTAGTTTTGTGGATGTTTATGGTGAGTTCCTCCCAAGCGCGAGGGGCAGCATGGAAGAAAGCACAAAGGGCTTGGCTGAAAATGTAACAAGTGGGCAGAGGAGTGCTGGTGTTATTGTCTGGGTGGAGCTGGGAGTTAGCATCTCAATAGTAAATAAGAGATGAGCGGTAGGTTGGGGATAGGTCGTGAAATACCTTGAAAGTGAAGAAAGTAGTGAAGTTTGCTGTGATAGAGATGGGAGAGCCAGTGAAGGGATGCAAAGAGAGAAGTGACATGCTTTAAGCGATGGGCTAGGAAAATGGTCTTTGCAGCAGCAGTCTGAGTGGATATGAGCAGCACAAGATTATATTTGTCAAGGCTAGAGAAAAATGTTTCAGCAGTCGAGATGCAAGATGGTAAGAGCCTGGATGGGAGTGTTAGAGGCGTGAGTTGATAGGAAGGGTCGTATTTTAGAGATGTTATGCAGAAAGAATCTGCAAGATTTAGACATAGCCTAGATGTGATGACGTAGCGGGAGGTCCAAGTACATTCAAAGAAAAAAATGACTAATGAAACACGGTGTGTAGAAATATGGTAACATTTCATAATAGGGTATTGCAGTGGTGTCTCTAAGCGCTTAATATACTTTAAGTACGTGCAAAGGAATTTAAAAAGCATTAGAAAGCTGGGGTGGCCAAATACAATGCATCAAAAGTAAAGAAATCTTAAGCCATTGGGCTTTACTGCTGATCTAACTGTCACACAATCTAAAGCAGTAAGTCTGCAGTTCACAAGAGGCTACTGCTGTGATGTTTAAAATTTCATTAGATGTTCATGGGCCCATAGGTGAGGCCCCACTGGATTATCAGATATAACATACAGAATTATTTTTTAAAAGTGATTGAACTCTTGCCTCCTGTGATCCTTCCAGTGGATCATATTAGGTTTCAGCAGCAACGATGAGCTTACTGGGTGCTTTTCCTGACATTACATAGTTCACACTTGGCCTTGCTTACTTTGTTAAAATTTAGATTTATACATTTTTTCATGTTCTCGCAGTAGGGCAATTAGTAATTAGACATTTTTAGCAAATAACTGCTCACATTGCCACTAGTTGAGTGACAACCAATGAAATCCAACAAGGAGTTTTATACCTTTTGGTGGTAGTGTTACTGATAAGTGGCCACTTGCTAGGTGAGAGCTTTGTTTGTCTAGGGTTTTAGCATAATCATTGAATCACAGCTTTCTCTAATTGCTTCTGTGGCAGCCAAACTCAGTTGGATGGGATTCTATAGCAAATGGAATTCTATCACATTCAATATCGGTGTTTGCTTTATTAAATAACATTTCTCGGAGGACTTGCTTAGACTTTTTCAGAGTTTTTAATTTGTTACAATATGTACTAGCTGCCTTCTGTGAAGGAATTGTTCTCCAAACGGCATTCTCTTTATTGCTACTGATGCCTTTTTACTTTCATGGAGGATGACAAAATAAGATATCCAGTTTAAAAGAAAACTGTACTGACTTTGCTTAGTGCAGACAGAATTTTAAGATAAAGCATTTCTTACTATGCATAAATCTCACTATTCTTTGAAATGAAAATTTAAATTTAACAAACAATAAAAAGTAAGTTAATAATTCAGACAAACAACTTTGTGATCACACTTTTGGCTTTCCGCATGTGTCCTGCCTTCTCTAGATCTCTGCTTTAGCTATGAAGCCTTTCAGAGCAAGGACTCTCTTATGTTTTTGTTGTTGTTGTTGTTGTTGTTCAGTTTCTAGCACATCCTTGGCAATTAGCTAATAATATTATTATTAATAATAACAATAATAATAGCTATAAAAAGGTTTTGGTGGTAAGTGGTTTTCCTGTTGGTAACAACCTTTCTAAAGATCTTTAACGGGAAGTTCAGGAATGCTTACTTTAACCAAAACTTTATAAATACAAGTGACAGCTCGTATATGTTAGCTACTGTTCATTAATGCTTTCCACCATGTACAATTTCTGAACGGTGTGCCAAGTCAAATGGGTACCACTTTCTTATGCATATCTCTCCCTTCCTGCCCCCTCATTCCCCACAAAAAGTATTTGTGCTTTTGTAAGCTTAACTCCGAACTGT
Organism: Chelonia mydas; assembly: GCF_015237465.2. Lineage (NCBI taxonomy): Eukaryota > Metazoa > Chordata > Testudines > Cheloniidae > Chelonia > Chelonia mydas. Next base: position 111,122,671 of record NC_057852.1, read on the forward strand.
TATTTTTTATAACACAGCCATGACTGTAATATGCTTTTCAGTTTTGGATGTGCACATTGAGGGTGATGATAGCATTGTAGAATTGAAAGGGAATGTGTCTGTGTGTTTTATGGCTGAGTGTAGTGATGGTAATGGACTAATGCTTGAAGAATGATATTGTTTGATGTGACTGTTGGCTTGACATACGATTTCCTTGCTGTTTAGTGAGGGACTATACTTGAAAAACCCCATCTCTTCAAGTTACTATGATTTTTTTCTTGGGAATTTCCTAGTTTTTAAAAAGAGTATGTACAGTATGTAGGAGGCATAGGGGCCTGGAACTGGTGAAAGGGACTAGCTAGGGAATGGGGCCGAGGAGCCAAACAGTCAGAGCTCCTTCATTAAAATGTTTCACACTGGCAGTGAAACATTTAACCAATGCTCCAAGCTCTTCTATCTGCCACTCAAAGCTTTTCATGTGAAGCAGCAGGAACCTGGCAGCCTGAAGAGCTTTGAGCACCAGGAGGAGAAAATTTGAACATCATTTAAAGCTTTCTCTGCCAAGAGTGTAAAGTTTAAGAAGGGCAGATATGATTGTTTCGCCAACTCCCCAGTTACTCTCACCCTGTTGTTGGCTTACTGGGCTCCCAAAACACTCAGCCCATTTCCCTCCGTTAATTTAAGTCCTGGATAAGCACCTACTGCCCCACCTTCAGTTTTCATCTTGTAAAATATAAGAACATCCATTTCAAGGCTGAGATTTTCAGAGCCACTTACGGCCTTTGGATACCCAATTCCCATTAAATTTAATGAAAAGTAGGTGTCTGGGTCCCATAAACAGTTTTTAAGATCTCAGCCTAAGTGTCTAAATTTTAATGCCTCTAACATTTTATAGCTGCAAAATTATACATATAAACTGCAAAACTACACTTATAAAAGCACAAACATATTATTGTTGCAAGTGCTGGGCACCCAGCAGCACCCCCTGACTGTGATGGCCCAAATATTGACTCAAATGGGTACTACTAGATGTCCAGAACTTTTGAAAGTCAGACCATTTAGTCCGATTCCTAAATATCATAGAATCATAAGAATGGAAGGGACCTCGAGAGGTCATCTAGTCCAGTCCCTGGCACTCGTGGCAGGACTACGTATTATCTCGACCATCCCTGACTGGTGTTTGTCTAACCTGCTCTTTAAAATCTCCAGTGATGGAGATTCCACAACCTCCCTAGGCAATTTATTCCAGTGCTTAATCATCCTGACAGTTAGGAAGTTTTTCCTAATGTCGAAGATAAACCTAAATATAGATTTAGAAGCCTACCTTTAGGCACTATTTTTTTAAAAAAAATCTTGACCATATTTTTTTTAATGGTAATGTTTGTTGATGAAACATCATTGCAATATAGACAGAAATGGCTACAATTGCTAGTGTTAATAAATAAAAAATGAGCACATTAACATACTTAAAATGCAGCCTGTACTTTAAATTTTGTTAAAGTCAAGAAGTGAGTCAAGAATTTGCCTACCAGAGTGGGCTGAAAAAGGTGTAACTGACCAAAATATTTTTAAAGGGGCCATTTCAAAATGATTATCTCTCATTTACAAATATGTAAATTCTCAGAAAACTCATTCTGTGCTTAAAGAGCAAGTGCTGTTTATTTGGGGGAAGATACACTATGTTATTCATCCGTAACAAAGAGATTTAATTCCTGCTTTAAGTGCAACTCTCAGCACAGCTGTAACAATGAAGCTTCTGTACCACCACCTTAATGTTTGCCTGCCTGCTCTTTCTGGAATTATATAATAATGCTCTTGTAAATTGTTTGGGTGATACCAAACAAACAGAGCTACAATTACATTATTAGGCAACTATATAAAATTTAAAAGTGATCACGTTTGTCAACAGGCAGTAAGAAAAAGAAATAATTTCTGGAACTCCTCTCTCCCTGCAGTTACTGCTATAATAGAATCTCAGAAATGCTGTCTCTTTCTCTGTCTGCCGTTTTGCAGATCAAGCTTCTTTAGCATAAGGCTGGAGGGAACAATCCTATCCTGTAAGGGGGATGGGATAGATAACAATGGGTCTTTCCCATCTCTAGCGTCTTTATTTCTAAGAGGTAAGATCCCTTTTGGAAGAAAGAGGTGCCTAGGATTATGATGCGTATTTTGCTGCAACTGGTGGGATGGATTTCAGCACTTAATGAGAAGTAAAATAATAATCTTTCATTGGTTTGATTTACAGGTCATTATTTTATTGTTTATAGGCTATAGATATACACTTGGGTCCCAGTCCAGCAAAGCACTTAACCCTGTGTTTAACTTTAAGCATGTGCTTAAGTGCTTTACTGGATCAGAGTTTTGTGCAAGTTTGTTCCAAGCCCTTTTAGGCTGGCAGCTCAAGAACACTCAGATATCATATTGCTATATGTTTCCTCACCTGAAAGCCTTTTCAATCCCTTTAATCTCAACTCTTCACTATCAAGTTTCTCAGCTTGCTACAATCCTGGGAGTTTGCGAATTATATAACTATCAATAAGCTGGAACATAGGTTTTGCCATACAGGATCAGACCAGTGGTTTGTCCAGTCCAGTATCCTGTTTTATACTTTGGCTAATACAGTTGCTTTAGGGGGAGATGCAAGAAATCCTGTAGTGGGCAGTTATAGAATAACCTGCACATAGGGACAGTTTTTTCCTAACTCTAAAGTTAGCGCTTAGCTCATGCTCTGAAAATGGAGTGTTTATATTCCTCATAATTTTTATCCTGTCTAATGTAGTTATGCATGTTCTCATTATCTACATGAAATCTAATCCTGTTTTAAATTCTACTAAACTCTTGGCCTCAAATGAAAAAGCTGTTTCTTACTTTTCACCACGTAGCCATTTTCTGACAAACATGCTGTTTACATTATAAGGTCTCTGGGACGGGGACCTTATCTTCACACATATCTGCAACGTACCTGTTGCTCTGTTGGAATTATATCAACAAATGTTGGGATTATGTCAATAATGTTGCTAGTGAGAATCCAGTGAGGTTCACAAAGACTATTTCTGCTGGTTCTCCAGCATGCAGTATTTAAATGTTGTCAGTAGTAGTAATTTAGTTTCTGTAAACCCAGCTATAATGCTATAGATGAGTGGTTCTTGTGATCACTGAATTTGAGAATATTGATTCACTCTGTTCACTAACATTGATAGACCAGGTAGTTTCTGTTTACTGAAGTTGATGGGCATAGGTTTTTTCTGCTCCACTGTGACAGATGATATTAGGTAGCTTATACTCACTGATGGTGAGCGTAGGTCTGTTCAGTGAGATAGATGGAGTAGGTAGTTTACTAAGATAGATGCAAGTAAACAAGGTAAAAAAGAAACTGGGTCAACATATGAGAATAAAATAAGAGAACTCCATACCAATGAGGATAATAGACAAGATAATGCACACACACTTAATATTGTATTCCATTTCTATAAACCATTCTCAAAGGCTAGGGTTATTGCATATTCTAGTGCAGAGCACAGGAATGTAACCACAATTCATTTGGGCTAAGCACAAACCCAAGTCTATGATTTATCTGCAATAGTCATGGGTAAAGAGTGCTATTAAAGAAATTCTATTCTGCTGCAGGCAGGCAGAGGCCTCCTTAAGTCTGTTATAAAGAGTGCCAATATCTTTAAAGTTTCAAACAACTTTGAAAAATATAGATTTATCAAATACCATATATACCAAGTAGAGTGTGGCCAGGCCAAATGGATGCTATATGAAAGACGGAAGAGTTCATCTCTATTAACAGCTGCAAAATGGTAATAATTTTAGCTCCTTTCTGACCTGTCTGTCCGTCCACTCCCCAGCAATCCAGAAATTACTATGGAGTCGAATGGTTGAGCTATCCCTGAAGGTGACCTATACCAGATATTTCAACAGAAGGACAAAAAACGTCCCATAATAATTCTAGATAATTTTGCTATAGAATACCACGTGCCAATGGGAGATTCCTTTTTGACCCCAGCTTCCTCTGCCCTTTTCCTTCCTTCCCTATCCATGACCCTTCTTCATAGTTACAAAATTGAACAGAGGAATATAAATGGTGGGTTTGGATTAAATCCACGGGTGAAGTGACATACCTCATAAATTGTCAGGGTTGTAGTGTTTTTTTGTTTTTTTGCAAGAGCTATTGCATGGCATTAAACATTGCAATCCAGGTATAATTACCATAGGTAGCTAATGGGTCACCCAGAGAGTGGATGCTTAAGGATTCATTTCTCTTTTGTCCACAAGCTGCACTGCAATGTAAACAATGGCAAATAATAGGTTTTGGACAAGAGATCATTTTTTTCTTTCAGTTCTGTTATTATACTAAATCAGATACTTTGTCTCTCTCTGCTTTTCCTGACTACTAAAGTTAGCAAACTTACAGGGTACATGGGTTTTTCCTCCTTCATTCTAACGAGATGTCCTACTTGAAATATATTTAGAGTTTGTCATGTTGTGCCCCACTTATGTTTAAGTAGTTAAAGGCTTGCATACATGGGAGAAATTGACCAGTGTAGCTGTAGCAGGTAGCGGAGTAATTATACTGTTATTGCTATGCTGGTATAGCTTCCCCATGTAGATACTCTATTCTGGAATAAAGAATAGCAATGTTGGTATCTCTATAATTATGCTGATCAATTTCCCCATTAACTATACAAGCCTTTAACTGCTTAAACATAAGTGGGGCACACCATGAAATTGACATTAATCAATCTGTGCCTCTTACAGATCCTCCCTAATGTATTATTTTTCAGTCTAACAGATTTTTCTTGGATCAAAGAATAAATATCTGATTTCACAGAGTGCCCATTTTAGAAATGAGCCACTATTGCATTGTATTATATTATGGTGTCCCTTATTGCATGTCAGTGTGGCATGATGTTATAAGAGCAATAAATCTTTTACTCTTGGTGCTTCATATCCCATGAAGGAATTATTTGTGAGAGTGGGGTCTCACTCACTTGTGTAATTCCATATATTTCAGTGGAGTTACTTCTGATTCAAATCATGAGTATAGAGAATCAGGCCCTTTTTTTCTTTACATGTGAGTTAGAGGGCATTTTCTCTTTGAAATTATATCTCCGTGTTCATTGGTGATGCAATTATATACTGTAGTTACAATACAGATAAAACCTGGGACTGTCTTTACTACAAAAACTAAGATGAGTTCCAAATTGGACTGTAAACAGTGATTTAATTAATTATTAACTCAGCTGAAGAAACTGATATGCTTTGGCTACCAGATAGGTTGTTGGCAAGAAACTGGAGAATATAATTGAATAGAAAACTGCTTATGACAAATGCCAAGTCTTCAAATCTTTGTGCCAGTTTTACATCACTTTGTTCCACAGTCGGCATCCAGCCATGCTAGTAAGGGAACTAAAGTAAGCAATGCCATGAAAGTAAAACTACCAATATGTGTGAAATAACAAATGGCAGTCATAAAGCTTTGTATTCTTATTGTTGAGCACTGGCTGTTGTAGGGCTTTGATAAAATATAATGTCTGGATAAGATTGCAGGAGTTTTTAATTCTCCCTGAAAGAGATCCTGTCTATAAGACCAACAAAAAAAAAAAAAGATGCTGAAAAGCAAAAATAGCAACAGGAGTGGTAAGGGTCAGTTTAAAAAATGAAGGCTGGTGTAAAACACCTAACAAATCATATCCAGGGAAGACGAGAGAATGCAGGAATGATCAAATTTTCTTCTCCCTGCCAAGTCTCATCATGCATCAATGTCAACCGTTGATGCAGAATCATCTTGTACCAGACCATGTTTTATATTTTTCCCTTTGGCTGAGTCTGAGAAAGGTGTATGACGTGAAGGCCCAAATATTAGTCTGGCAAAGTTACCAGGTATTGTTAGGACCATTGTTCTGAATAGAAGAAGGGGCTGTAACTCATTGTCAGCTATACCTTTGATTGCTGCATTATTTCAGATAAAGAAGGTCATTTAAGAGGTGCAGAAACCTTGGAGAAATAGTGGTAGGATTAAATTTGCATGTGCTTTACCTAAAAGGGCCCTAAGAGGAAGAAAAGATCCCAAATCATCATACATGTAAACTCTTGCCTCACAGAAGCAAAGAGAAGCATACGAGATTTTCTTTTTAAAGTGACTTTTGCCTTATGTGCCCATCTCTGAGAAGGGCAGAGAAGGGGATTATGGGGAAAGAAGGGAATGGAGGGTAGGCAGGGAATGTTATCATGGATTCCTGCTCTCACACACATCTTGGCTCAGGGCAAAAGAAAGAATCATTTATTGGAAGCTCTTCTGGGCACAGACTGACTCTTATTTTGCATGCTGTGAAATATCAACCAAATTGTTGGCACCAAACAAATAATACAGTATTTATAAAGGCACTGGTGACTGTTCCATAGATGTAGACTGTAAGCCATATTTTGACAAACTCCACCCTGACTTTTCATAGAAAGGTGCTATTGCTATGAAAATAATTGTGATAAAGGAGACTTCTGAAATATTTTTAAAAGTGTAGGATAAAAACTTTTCCAATGTGCAAAGATGAGTACAATGTAAAACAGAATGTTCTCAGGATTCTTTAACCACTTAAAACTTTAAAATGGAATACTCCATAAACTCCAAAGTTCAAATATAGGTATATATGTATAAACTCTTTTGCATAATATAGCTTATTATTATTTTGGTTTGGGCATAAAAAGGTTACTAACAGTCTTTGTCATAGTAGATTGGATCTTTGCCAACTACCAATTCACACAGAGATTTCATTTAAACGGAAAAATTCACAATGTACAACAGCCAAATGACCTTAACTCTGCCCTGTGTCAAAATGTAAATTCAAAGTTTAACTGAACTGTATGCATTAATCATTTAGGTTTCTCTCAGATTGTTACATAAACATTCTAATATCTAAGGCTCCTAAGGAAACTAAGTAGTTATGGGATAACAGGGAAGGTCTTCATGAATCAATAGCTGGTAAAAAAGATAGGTTAGGAATAAATGGGCAGTTTTCACAATGGAGAGTGATTGGTGTCACCCTTGGATCTGTACTAGGATTTGTGCTGTTAACATAGAATCATAGAATCATAGAATATCAGGGTTGGAAGGGACCTCAGGAGGTCATCTAGTCCAACCCCCTGCTCAGAGCAGGACCAATCCCCAATCAAATCATCCCAGCCAGGACTTTGTCAAGCCTGACCTTAAAAACTTCTAAGGAAGGAGATTCTACCACCTCCCTAGGTAACGCATTCCAGTGTTTCACCACCCTCTTAGTGAAAAAGTTTTTCCTAATATCCAACCTAAACCTCCCCCACTGCAACTTGAGACCATTACTCCTTGTCCTGTCCTCTTCTACCACTGAGAATAGTCTAGAACCATCCTCTCTGGAACCACCTCTCAGGTAGTTGAAAGCAGCTATCAAATCCCCCCTCATTCTTCTCTTCTGCAGACTAAACAATCCCAGTTCCCTCAGCCTCTCCTCATAAGTCATGTGTTCCAGACCCCTAATCATTTTTGTTGCCCTTCGCTGGACTCTCTCCAATTTATCCACATCCTTCTTGTAGTGTGGGGCCCAAAACTGGACACAGTACTCCAGATGAGGCCTCACCAATGTTGAATAGAGGGGAACAATCATGTCCCTCGATCTGCTCGCTATGCCCCTACTTATACATCCCAAAATGCCATTGGCCTTCTTGGCAACAAGGGCACACTGCTGACTCATATCCAGCTTCTCGTCCACTGTCACCCCTAGGTCCTTTTCCGCAGAACTGCTGCCTAGCCATTCAGTCCGTAGTCTGTAGCTGTGCATTGGGTTCTTCCGTCCTAAGTGCAGGACCCTGCACTTATCCTTATTGAACCTCATCAGATTTCTTTTGGCCCAATCCTCCAATTTGTCTAGGTCCCTCTGTATCCTATCCCTGCCCTCCAGCGTATCTACCACTCCTCCCAGTTTAGTATCATCCGCAAATTTGCTGAGAGTGCAATCCACGCCATCCTCCAGATCATTTGTGAAGATATTGAACAAAACCGGCCCCAGGACCGACCCCTGGGGCACTCCACTTGACACCGGCTGCCAACTAGACATGGAGCCATTGATCACTACCCATTGAGCCCGACAATCTAGCCAACTTTCTACCCACCTTATAGTGCATTCATCCAGCCCATACTTCTTTAACTTGCTGACAAAAATACTGTGGGAGACCGTGTCAAAAGCTTTGCTAAAGTCAAGAAACAATACATCCACTGCTTTCCTTTCATCCACAGAACGAGTAATCTCATCATAGAAGGCGATTAGATTAGTCAGGCATGACCTACCCTTGGTGAATCCATGCTGACTGTTCCTGATCACTTTCCTCTCGTGTAAGTGCTTCAGGATTGATTCCTTGAGGACCTACTCCATGATTTTTCCGGGGCCTGAGGTGAGGCTGACTGGCCTGTAGTTCCCAGGATCCTCCTTCTTCCCTTTTTTAAAGATTGGCACTACATTAGCCTTTTTCCAGTCATCCGGGACCTCCCCCGATCGCCATGAGTTTTCAAAGATAATGGCCAATGGCTCTGCAATCACATCCGCCAATTCCTTTAGCACTCTCGGATGCAACTCGTCCGGCCCCATGGACTTGTGCATGTCCAGCTTTTCTAAATAGTCCCTAACCACCTCTTTCTCCACAGAGGGCTGGCCATCTACTCCCCATGTTGCGATGCCCAGCGCAGCAGTCTGGGAGCTGTCCTTGTTAGTGAAGACAGAGGCAAAAAAAGCATTGAGCACATTAGCTTTTTCCACATCCTCTGTCACTAGGTTGCCTCCCTCATTCAGTAAGGGGCCCACACTTTCCTTGGCTTTCTTCTTGTTGCCAACATACCTGAAGAAACCCTTCTTGTTACTCTTGACATCTCTTGCTAGCTGCAGCTCCAGGTGCAATTTGGCCCTGCTGATTTCATTCCTACATGCCCGAGCAATATTTTTATACTCTTCCCTGGTCATATGTCCAAACTTCCACTTCTTGTAAGCTTCTTTTTTATGTTTAAGATCCGCTAGGATTTCACCGTTAAGCCAAGCTGGTCGCCTGCCATATTTACTATTCTTTCGACTCATTGGGATGGTTTGTCCCTGTAACCTCAACAGGGATTCCTTGAAATACAGCCAGCTCTCCTGGACTCCTTTCCCCTTCGTGTTAGTCCCCCAGGGGATCTTACCCATCCGCTCCCTGAGGGAGTCGAAGTCTGCTTTCCTGAAGTCCAGGGTCCGTATCCTGCTGCTTACCTTTCTTCCCTGTGTCAGGATCCTGAACTCAACCAACTCATGGTCACTGCCTCCCAGATTTCCGTCCACTTTTGCTTCCCCCACTAATTCTTCCCTGTTTGTGAGAAGCAGGTCAAGAAAAGCTCCCCCCCAGTTGGCTCGTCTAGCACTTGCACCAGGAAATTGTCGCCTACACTTTCCAAAAACTTCCTGGATTGTCTATGCACCGCTGTATTGCCCTCCCAGCAAATATCAGGAAAATTAAAGTCACCCATGAGAACCAGCGCGTGCGATCTAGTAGCTTCTGCGAGTTGCTGGAAGAAAGCCTCATCCACCTCATCCCCCTGGTCCGGTGGTCTATAGCAGACTCCCACCACTACATCACTCTTGTTGCTCACACTTCTAAACTTAATCCAGAGACACTCAGGTTTTTCTGCAGTTTCGTACCGGAGCTCTGAGCAGTCATACTGCTCCCTTACATACAGTGCTACTCCCCCACCTTTTCTGCCCTGCCTGTCCTTCCTGAACAGTTTATAACCATCCATGACAGTACTCCAGTCATGTGAGTTATCCCACCAAATCTCTGTTATTCCAATCACGTCATAATTCCTTGACATCACCAGGACCTCCAGTTCTCCCTGCTTGTTTCCAAGGCTTTGTTTTACAAACAAGAAGAAGTACTTTTTCACACTGTGTACAATTAACCTGCGGAACTCATTGCCATAGGATGTTGTGATGGCCAAAAGTATAAACTGGGTTCAAAAAAGAGCTAGATAAGTTCATGGAGGATAGGTCCATCAATGGTTATTAGCCAAAATGGTCAGGGATGTCACTTCATGCTTGGGAAGATCCTAAATCTCTGACTGGCAGAAGCCAGGAGGAGAGACGGGGTGGCTCTCTCTAAAATCACCTTGTTCTGTATACACCTACCTGAAGATCTGGTACTTACCACTGTTGGAGACAGGATGTTAGGTTAGATGGATCATTGGTGTGACCCAGTTTCACAGTTCTTATGTTCTTACTCTTATTCATACAAGTTTGGCTTTTCTTACAACTGTAGACAAACAAAATCAAATAATTCAAATATCAATATTCTGTCTCAGATTTCCCAATAGTAACAGAGACAGACAACAACACAATTTATACCACATCGTAAAAATATTGTCCATTACAGAATATAGATATAGGTAGATGTAGATAAATATATCAATTATCAACATTAAATTGATATCAAATTAAATAGCATATAAGGGTCTGATCTAGTTTCCAATTAAGTAAAAAGAGAGCCTGCTACTGACTTTGGTGGAAGTTGTAGCAGAGCCTTAAATATAGTAGGCAGAGTTAAAGTTGGGGCAAATCCAAGGGCAGAATTGGGTTATTCGTCAATGAGAGTTTTTATGTTTCATGGTCTGCATGTGTAAATTGGGTATAAAATTGGTGTCAGTTTTTTTCCAAATCTTATCTTCTAACTTCCATAATTTTTAATGTTTGTCAATTTTTACAGATGTATTTAAAGGCAAATCTTTTCTTGTATTGCACTTAGAAACTTCAGCTATAGCTTTTATGTGTGTGTTTGGGGGTGGGGGGATTCTTTCCCTTCAGAGACAATAGTTTCCTGTGCAGAGTTAACTTGAAAGGAAGTGAGAAGGCTACATGTTGCCAGAAGAAGTGAGGACATACATGGTATTGAAAATAGTAAGGGTCACTAAAGAATTATTGCAGGGCCAGAACTAAAATGTAAGCTCCCCAGGTCTCATACATAGGTTGGTATTTACAACGCAGTTCTTCTCTGAAAATGACTATGTAAAAATGGTCCCTTTTCACAAGAGACATGCTTCCTGTGAGCATTCAGAGTCACATTTACTAGCTCTAGTGACTGCTGTTTTACAATACCTTGTACACCCCTGACACATGCAAAGACAACTGAGAAGAGAGAGAGTGAACAGGATTCAACTGCGTCATCAACAGAATTTTGTTAACTAAGGGCCATCTTGTGCCCCAGAGATCCTTAGGCAGTGTGGATCCTCTATACATGTCTCCCCTCTTTTTGGTCAAATGGAAGCAGCCATCTTTAGGCCACTATTTCCCCACACCCATCTCCTGGACCTGCAGAAGATTCTCTGCCAGACTGGTAATCTGAGAGTAGGAAGGAGGACTGGGGGGGCATGTCATTCCTTCCCCTGAAACTCTCACTTGGAGTGAGGAATAAAAAGTAAAGGTGATATAGCCTGAGGTTGTAATGACTTTGTCACAGACCTGTCCTCTGTGCTGTCAAACTCTCTTATGTAAGTCAGGGAATTGGAGGCACTGATCCCTGTAGACCTGGTTTGAGGGAATCCCAATGATCTCCACAGTAGAAACTTGTCAGCACAGCTCTACTGGGGCCACACTTATGGGAGGAAGGGAAGAGCAACAGGTTGGTGGGGAGCTCTGCAGAAGCAAAGGACCATGTGCCTCCTGTGACATTTGGGGTTCAGATTCCCTGTTTCAGAGAGGGAGTAGGGAGCAAACCCCATTTCCATCCAATAGAATAACTAGGAGAAAACCACAGGATAACTTTGTAGATATTTTACCTCGCTGGAGAGGGGCAATTTGGCCTTAAGTTCCAATAGCAGAGTCAGCTCCCCTGTCGAGCAGTCCCCATTGCAGGCAAGAGGGAAGGCATTGTTTGGTCTGCAGACTATTACTGATGCAGGTGTGTAAGGAGAAAAGAATCCAGCTTGATTTCCAGATCTCAGAGTGAATTTGTGGGACTGTCAAGGAAAAAAATATCTTTAAAACTGAGCCCATTTGACATGGAAATCAGTGAGAGAAAATAAATGTGGAGCCCCACAATTCATGAACACTATTCAGAATTGAACCACACTTCAAAATGCAATTAACAATAGGGGTGGAGGTGATAAGAAGGAACAGTGACAGTCATGACTGAGGGACATTTTGCTTCTAGGTAAGATTTTGCTTCTAGAGAAATTGTCTCTTCCACTGACCTAAATATTGGTTTCCGTTTGTCCTTTCATCCCCTTTGACGTATTCTTTAAGTTTATTTTAATGAAAATAGTTTTCCAAGTATTAATTTTTTTGTTACATTTGGTCCATTACTTCAGTGTTCCAGTGTGTGAGTGCGCTATGTGAAAGGGAGGTTGCCATGGTAATTTCTCATTATTGTTGAATAGAAAAATAATTACTCTGGCAAAATCCCACGTAACCTGTCAGCACATAAGTTAAAGATGCCTGGGGGCAGCCTTGACTTCAACATCCTTCTTTTTTTGTGGGGAAAGGGGGATTTTTCATCCATTTTTTTCATAATAATTATATTCATTTTCTGCAATTTGACTGGGGATACCTCCCTTGGTTTTGTTCACCATTTGACTAACAGTGTGGTTGGGCCCACTTGTGAGGAGGTTGGACCAGAGGATTAATCAGGGAAGTGTATCTAATTTTTTATGCAAAATGTGTATATTCCACTGGGTAGTTGGTTTTTTTTCTTCCTGATTTTAAGTATGCAAAAAACACCAGAAAAAGACTTTGGACAATGTTCAAACTGCAATAGAAGCTGGATGTTTTTATTTATCCTTAGAGACAATCTATGATAATGTAGTTGCTACATTTTCCTAGCCTTTAGAATTAGTGGAAATGAGAGGGAATGAAACTATGTGCGGTTTGAGCTGAAGCTCTGCTCTTTTTCTTATGCTCTTTGCTTTGTTTTATGTGTGCATTACAATTGTGTGATGCTTCCTTTTCGCCTCTCTCATTGTTGGATTTTCATTAGTAGCTGTGTTCATACTAAAATACAGAACTAACAGGAGCTTTTCTACTGCAGAACTGTAAATGTGATACGTGACTTTCCTTAACCCTCCATCCCCTTTTCAGGTACAAGAAGCATGTCCAAAAAAATTCAGTAGAATGGGGTGGCAAGCGATTGAAAGTGGTAGCCCATAATTATTGGCTGGGCACTAAACTGTTATATGCACTTTTGATAGCAACCCACCAGATTGCCATGAGTGAAGCCTCAGTGCTCAAAATACAGAGGGGAGCTGTTGGAAGCCCACGTGCTGTGCTGTTATGGAATATCTATCTATTCTGTGCTTGTCACCGTGGCGCCTCAGCTAATAAATACAACAGTGTGTGCATGTGCCCACACCCATCAAAGGTACACAGCCATGCAGGAGAGAGCAGGAATCTGTCACTGACAATAGACTTCTGAAAAGTGGGGTCAGTGTGTATTTATTTTAAAATCTTGTTTCATCTTTTTTGAGAGCGGGACTGAATTATTTCTCAGGCACTCACAAACTGCTCTGTTCCTGATTACACTGCCTCCTGTTGGTGACGCTGCTGACAGCGGGAATGAGCATTGATGAGGAACAGTGAAGAATGAAGGCTGTCAGCCAGCCAAGAAAGCTCTTGTACTATCATAACAACAACTAGAATGTTATGAAGTGCTCTTATTACTTCATTAAATGTCAACAAAAAGGAGCTGTAAAAACACAATTGAGAGCAAGGCCTATAACAGGGTTCTCAAGAAAAGAAAAGCAGGAGGAGGAGTGTCTAAAAAGACCATGTAGTTATTTATCAGTTTGTATATATATAATTGCTATGATATATCCATTTTTTTTAACTTAAATTAGCATTTTATCCCAAGTTTTATTTGTTTACTTAGATCAAGGTGATAAGTGCTTGCTGCCTGTGATACATAGTTTTGAGGCCATATGAGGTCTGCCCAGTGGTGCAAGTAGCATGGTTCGGGATGGTACACTGTACCAGTGAGATACTTATAGAGGGTACACTGTACCGGGAAGACACAGGAGGAGCAGAACGCTGGGCGAACCCACACCGGCAGCTCCTCCAGTGTGGCTGTTCCGCCCCCAGCTCTTCCAGGCAGCTGCATCTCCTGAGTCCTGTGTGGGGTCTGTATAGCAGCCCCGTCGGAGGACAGAGCTGGGGGTGGGTATGGGAGCGGTACAGCCGCCCCAGAGGAACTGGGTGGCCCCACATTTTGCTCCTTTTTCCGCTGTGGTTCCGGAGAGCCCTGTGGTTCAGAAGTCTCTGGTGCAGTGGGAGGAGGACAGAGCCCTCCCAGGTAATGAGGAATGGATCATGAGGAGGGGTGCGGGAGAGCACGGGGACCCAGGCTGGGGGTGGGGTGGGGAGGAGTCACATGATGAGTCATGTGGGGGGGTCACATGGGGTGGGCATGGCCCCCCTTCTGCCCCCCCTTTAGCTGCTGCAGTGTACTAGTAAGAAATGAATTCCACTTGCACACCTGGGTCTGCATATAGCTCACCAAATTGCATCTAGCCACCCATTGGATAGACTGCTGTTGTGATTGTTGTAGAGTGGTTACAATACATGGGATTCCTGATTTATATTCCCAACTTTGCCATTGAGTCACTTTTGTGAGTTTCAGCAAGTCATTTAAATCTCAGTGCCTTGGTATATCCATCCATGTTGCAGATATGCACTCCACATTTTTGGAACAAGCTGCCTACCTAGATTTTCTTTTGTTTGTGTTTGTTAAACCAAAAATAGTGTTCTTTCCGTACTCTTTTTGTCCTCAGAACATTAAGAGGATGTGCATCATTTATGCCGGTGCGTGTCAATGTGTGGATGGGTTTAGGCAAGGATACAGTTATGTTGTAAAAAAAGAAATGTTAATTGGCATCCTTGATGGATGTTTTCAGCACAGAAGCCAAGATGAATGGAGACTAAACATAAGAACGGCCATACTGGGTCAGACCAATGGTCTGTCTAGCCCAGTATCCTGTCTCCAACAGTGACTGGTACCAGAGCTTCAAGGAGAGTGCATCGATAGAGGCAATTTTGGAAAGATCCACCTCTGTCTTCCCCTCCCAGCTTCTGGCAGTCAGAGATTTAGGGTCTCCCCCAGCATGGGGTTGCATCCCTGACTATCATGGCTAATAACCATAGATAGAACTGTTGTCTGTGTAGTTATCTAGTTCTTTTTTGAACCCAGTCATACTTTTGGCCATCACACCATACCACAGCAATGAGTTCCCTAGGATAATTGTACATTGTGTGAAAAAGTATTACCAGCTGCCTACTCCTGGTTTTTGTGTTGTGGAAAAGGGTAAATAACACTTCTCTATTCACTTTTTCCACACCTTTCATGATTTTATAGGTCTTTTTTACATTCCCCCTTAATCATCTCTTTTCTAAACTGAACAGCAGCCACCTAAATAAGGCACTTGATTTTCAAGTTCCCATTGACTTCATGAAGAACTGTGGGTGCTGAGTACCTTTGAAAATCAGAATACTTATTTAGGTGCCTAGCTATAGATTTGGATGCCCAAATTTAAGCACCCACATTTGAAAAATTTTGGTTCAATTTCCAAGATCATCAACTCAGCCTTAGTATTTTATTTGTTATATGCTGTATATTTTACCTTGTGTTAATAATTATTATATTCTATTAATACAGAGCAGTGAATGTCTCAGAAAGAGGGGGGGGGGGACTTTAAAATTCTGGTTTCATCTTCCGTGTCCTATTGAAAAGTAAAGAATTCTCCTAGCAAGTGCATTTAAATAACTAGCTGATATTTAATTAACCTATGGGACGGTCATAGTTATAATAAATGCATCTAAGTCCAATAGCTACTACATTTAGTTTCAAAATAACTTAAATGTAGGTGCATGCTAATAATGATCACATTACATAGGATTACAGAATAAAGTACTGTTCCTTCTCACCCTCAAGAGCAATCATACCATATAGGTAGCACATGAAAAGAAAAAAAAGTTATTACAGTATATTAAGTACCAAATGATTTGTAAAAACATTTAAAGATTTAACAAAATGTGTATAAATACTCATTTGTATGGACGACACTATATTATTTTATATGTTTGAACAGTGCCTAGCTTAATGGAAGATCTCTCATAATACTAAAAATAAATGATATTTTATTAATAATATATTATCTGTTTCCTTAAATCAGAACAGACCCTTACATGAGTAGATTAATTTGATTAATGACCGCATGGACATCCACCCTTCCGTGCAGACAGAGCCCAAACCAAAAATGGGATCCTTTGAATTTCTTCTTTTAAAAGAGGTTATTTTCTTTTTGCCATGTGTTAAATGAATGATCTTTCTCTTCCTAGGATAGTGACAACCTCTGGTGGGATGCCTTTGCAACTGAGTTTTTTGAAGATGATGCAACCTTAACTCTTTCATTTTGTTTGGAAGATGGACCAAAGCGATACAGTAAGAGACAAATTTATCGTTATGATTTTATGCCTTAGTTTCTGTGCATTTATTCTATAAAAGCAATACAGACCTAAGAGCTGGTGATAGTGGTATGCTTGCTACAACACATGAAGCTACCATCAAGTTCCTTTAACAAAATGCACTGGTTGGATTTCTTAAAGAAAGAAATTTAAGTTTTGAAATTTCTGTGTACTTCTATACTGTGAATATAAGTATGTGAGTTGCAAGCTGACCTGGGCAAATAATGCAAAACATTCTGCTAATATTCACTGGAATTTCTGAATGAATTTGCTTTGTCTGTGTTTGCACTTTTTATATGTTCACTTTCCATTAACTTTCAAATGATGCAGATTTCTTGGCAAAAATATTCACAGAAAGGGATTTTTGTGGAAAATGTCAGTATTCCTGATGGAAGAGCTTCCACATTCACTCAGAGCTCAGAAAAAATACCAAGAAACAGATCGTTGGCTGGTGTAAATTGGCACCACTCCATCAACGTCACGGAGCCGTTCTGATCTATACCAGCTGAAGATCTGTCCTTGGATGTTATCTGACCAATCACAACTAAGCAATGATGCTGAATTTTTAGAATACGGTCAGTCAATCCATGAATAAATTCGAGTAACGAATACATCTGACAACACTGTGATCCATTTGCCCATGTTCCACAAGGAGGAGAAAGGGCTAAAATTAATTGAACAAATTGTTTGCCGTGAATTATTCACTCTACTCTAGCACCGAGCAACACAGAGATACAGAAACATTGAAAAACTGCATTGCAAATTGTTTCAATCCATTCTGAGTGACCCTTGCTTCTCTGTGACAGCTTGTGCTCTGTGCTTAATGTTCTGAATCTTTCAAGATTCTTATTTTTCTTGAGATTGACTGATTTTCAGTGTATCACTCACATACTTCTAATTCATTTTATCAATTATCTCAGGTATTTATTTGACAAGTGTTACCTTTTTCCGAAGAAAAAATATAAGTCACTTTGAACGCACATTTTGGGATTAGTGTTGACAGAATTACAGTTTCTTGCCTTTCAAAGCGAGTGATAACTCTGTAAAGGTCCTGAAATTACAGCCTGTAGCAACATTGGTAACAGCTGATCTGTCCTGATTAAGTTGAGTCAACTTGTCAGATATCAGATTTCCTAGTTGTGTTATCAGTTGAGAAGACACAGATACATCAGCCAAAAAGCAATTAATGTCCAGTTAGATCACAGGGAGTTGTGTTTCTGGAAAACAGTGCCAAATATGAAATAATTTGTCACAGGTTAAAATATTCCTGTTGTCACAAATGCTTGATAATGGTTGTGCTATCTATAAGTGTGGGTAGCTCAGTCAGTGCTGTTGATAAATGTGATTGAAACATCAAATTACTGTGAGTACACTTCAAATCTGTCCAGTATGCGCGATTTAAAAAAAAAAATTGGTGACCTCTGAACAAACTATTGTTATTGTAGCTTTTGTTATGATGCTCCTTAACATTATGATTAAAGTTGATCATATAGAGATTTTTTCAGTACTTTTTTATTTCTGTACTTTCATTAGCAAATATTTGCATAATTCTGTCATGAAGTAATATTGATGTTTTCAGGCACTAGTCCTATTTATATTCATTGTTGCTGTAAAATCTCTTTTAAGTGTCTCCTAACCTGTCAAACAGCTAGGCCAGTGACTGTTCCCTCAGTATTATCTGGGTTCAAGAGCTACCTTCCTGGGTGGATGGAGTATGAGTTGTCCCAGTTATGACCTCCTGAGATAGTGTAGTATATGAAGGAATGGGAGGAGGTGGACAGGCACTCTAGGCTCGTAGTTTATGGCAGTTCTCTATATCTAGGAATGAAACTTCATGTCCTGAAAAGGCCCCAGCTAGTTTAGAACAGAGCAGTCCACTTTGTCAGCAATACAAGTCATCAGGACAGTTAACCACTCTTTGCAGGGACTCCCCATAGAACACAGAGTTCCATTCAAGGTCTCTTTCCTGAATGTCAAAGCCATGCATAGGATCAGTCCTTGCTACCTGAGAGACACTTTCTCTCAGGGACCATGACCTACCACAATAGCTTTATTCCCTGGGAACAACGAACTGTTAACTAATAGCAGGAGGCTCATACCACGGGGGACAGAACCATCACAGCAGCAGGACTAAGAGTATGGAATTTGCTGGCAGATGAAATAAAAAATGTCTAGTGACCCCCCAGCATAATACTGCCAATCCCAAGTGTTCAAAAATCATGACTCAGGCCCCAAAATCATGAGACTGTCTGAAAAATTATGATTTTG
The DNA here is from genome assembly GCF_015237465.2 of Chelonia mydas. Taxonomy (NCBI): domain Eukaryota; kingdom Metazoa; phylum Chordata; order Testudines; family Cheloniidae; genus Chelonia; species Chelonia mydas. The sequence goes on from NC_057852.1 coordinate 111,141,408, forward strand.
AAAAAAAAAACCAAAACTTTTTGATTCTTTTTGCCTTCTGATTTTTAAACTTTTAGCACCCATGTTTTAAAGATTTTCTTGGCAATGGTGAGGGTTGTAAACTCACTTTTTAAAAAAATGGAAATTGAAATGTTCATTTAATCACATGACTCCAGGAGACTGAGATTTTAAGAAAAACACCAAATTCTGTGAGACTCACAATTAAATCACTATAGTTGAAAACATTCCTCTCTACACTGAGAAAAGTTGCTTGCCAAGATAACACTGCCTCTCCCCAGGCCTACAGCTCTAATGGCCTTGACCACAAGTTCCAGAATTCCTTTGATCTGTGAGGAAAACCAGACTTGGCTCAGAGCTGGGAGTTGAACTCTTAAAGGCCAGGCTCAACCTGTAACACAACCTATCAGTCAGACCTGGTCTCTTCTGTCCCGCCTCATATTCTTATAATTGTAGGTACAAGAGCCTTAGCCTCTGTAGCTTCTTGTCTCCAGTACAGAATTCCAGGGAGATTACCATAGTCTTTCAAATCTCATTTGGAAACATATCTTTTCTCCCTTGCATATACCCCCTTAACGTCCCTATCCCTCTGCTATTATTTATTATGAACTCTATCAGTATGTTGTTGAACTGTGAGTAACATCTTGCAATTCAGTTTCAGGACAAATGTTATACAAAATAAATGTATATTGTTATGTAATAAAGGTGTGTAGGACTCCTAAGTGTATTCTGTAGACTGGCCGTTAGGCTGGAGTAAAACCGCACATTCCTGTGGCTTAGGGAGAGGAAAAGCCCCCCAGGCCAGTCAAAGAGATGTTACTTTATTTCAAACTGAAAGCACTGCACAGTGTATGCTGAATTTCACTGAACAAAGTAATTGAACAAGGAAACCTGTGAAATACATTTTACAATGTAACCAAAATCAAATTTGGTTTAATTTATTACGCCCTGTTTTACTGGGTCAAGACCGCAATAGGGTTTATGCAAGACAAGAAAATTTGCAGCTTATTCTAATAAAACAGATTTTTTTCCTGGTTGTGGATAAAACATGTTCGTTTCCTGTTAAGAGCCCTGTATCCTTGTAAAAGAGTAAAAGAGTAAATACTAGACTCTGATCCGTTGTTGCCCAGGTCTTTGTTTCTCTGAGACAAAATATTTCCAGAACGGATAAGAGAAACAAGTTTGATTGACAGCCCTTAGCAGAGTCTCATCAGCTGCTGCGCTGACAGCCTGATGATGCACACTGTGCTGATGTAGTAGGAACTGACAGTTGATTGACAGCCCAAGACTGTGGAGACGGGGAAGATGAAGCATGCTCAGTAAGAATAATGTGCAGTGTTTATGCAGCACTGCAGAAAATAGGAGCTAGAAAGTTAACTCTTTCAGAGCAAAGTGACATGGCAACACATAATAGATATATCTGCCACTGTACTGGAAATCGAACATGTCTAGGTTACTGTCTAATTAGCTGAGAGCTTCGTATTTATGGGAGAAATACATACTATAAGGAACACAGAGATTAGTTGTTACATGTATAGCTGTAACAAATTACCTAAATTACATTTATGTTGGGTAAAGAAAGACACTTCAGAGTGGCCTTATCTAAGCTTTACATTCAAAAGCTTATACCTAGAAAGTATTGTGGATTTCAGGCACTTTTTTATGAGCTTACATCATCGTACTGTATATGCCTTTGCATAACTTTACACAGTTTAGAAAGGTAGAAAAATATACTGTTTTATTAGTTTTATTGCTGTTCTAAATCTTTAGATATGTGAATATACATTTTATATTATAGCTGCTGTTGTATTTTGTGGGTGAAATGTACAATGTGACTATAATATACTGTGCACATTATGCACTGTGATTCATGTACTTATTGTTTGGTGCATGAAATATGTTTTGTATTTTTCTCTTCATTCTGGATTTATCTTGGCATGTTGTAGAAGTGATTTTACAATAAAGTACTATGCAGCCAACAATGGACCAAATAGCACATGGTTTTGGTTTTAAAGTGATTAAGTAGGTACTGCCCATGCCTTTACAAAGAATCATTTGTTTCTGTGTATTTTAGACCATATTTCAAATTATGCTCTTTGTGAATACATGAGACAAGCATATTACAAATGCTGCTGCTATTTCTGAGCCACATTCCCTCTACCATTTGCCTTGTTTACACCCTGTGATGGTCTATTAATCTCTCAGACTTTGGTTGGATACTTTCTGGCAATCTAACAGCAGAGGGTTGAGATGTATTGGGTGTTTTCCTCAAACAAGATGTGTATTTTGGGACTCTGCCCCCAGGAATACACAGTGACCATCTGCCACATTTTACTCATGTGCTCAACTGTTGTCAGAAAGATTGTTATCAGATGCTGGCACTCTGTCTTTATACTCATGTTTCATAAAACTGTTATCTGACTTCTCTCACATAATTCATAGAGAAAAAAAATATATTTACCAAAAGAAACAGTTTGCCGATATTTCAAGGTATACTCTCTCTTATTCCTAGTTTTTCCTGAGAAATCCCAGTCATTAAACATGATTTGATAATTCAAGTACATTGGAATACAACATCTCTCTTGTCCCTTTTGAGTCCATTTTCATTTTCTTTTTACTAACACATTTTCTTTCCCCCTCTTCCTTTGCTTGTGGGTTAAGATATTTACTAAATTCTTCAATATTCTGCAATATGTTTTACATACGGTGTTTTGACTAGGATTCCTTAAGGCTGTGGTATCACATCGGTAAAGCAGAGTGAGAATCTCTCCATTACTTTCATTACACTTGTCCTTTGCAGTAACATTTATCAGCCAGTGGCTTTTCTGATGGGCTGTCTTTGTGCTTTAGGTGGCATGCATGCAATTCCCCGAATGCCCTTCCTTTTGCTGATAACCCATATCTGTTAACTCTTTTATAATTACTTACTTTTAAATGAAAGGGAGCTGTTTTTTCTGAGAAATTTTTTAAAAGACCATTTTAAGCATTTTGGGTGAACCAATGTAACACACTTCTTTCCTCTTTCATATCTTTTATAAATCTGACATTGACTTAAACTTTAGTACGCATGGGAGGGTAGGAAAATGCCAGCAGGCAAAGTATTTTAGAAATGTCTTTGCCACGCCAATATATTACACATCTAGCATCAGTCCCAGAAATTCTATCCCTGAAAGATGGCACTTCTGAAAACAGCTTCCACGCTTTTAGGCAATTCTTTCAAAAATGGTGATTCAGCAATTGCACAGTTATTATTTATTACTTGCCTTGTATTGACACCTAGAAAGTTAACACATAGGATCGGGACCCATTCTATTGGATGCTATACACACACACAAGAGTAAGACACAATCCCAACCCAGAAGAATTTACAGCCTAATTTAAGATGGGATACAACATGTGAGTGCAACACACCATCAGAGAGACACGAGGAGTGAAGATAAGCTTAACAATGACAGGCTCACATAGTTATATAAGCTATTTATGAGCCTGCTCCAAAGCCCAGTGGGAAGCCTACCACGGACTTTACTGGGATTTGGGTCAGACCTTATGTCTCCAATTAGATAGTTTTCAGTCATTTCTTTCTTTTTTTTAATTAACAAAAAGAGAAAATAGTGGCAGTACCTATGTATCAGTATATTTTTTTAATACAGAAACACCAAACAGGTATTAAATATAATGAATGTAACAGGCTAAATTCTCACCTTATTTACATAATAAGAGTTGCACTCAAATACATGAGAGTGGACCTGGCCCACACATTTTTATTTTGTGTAGGTCTAGGGTATCTGCCAGACAGATCCATGTTTTGGCTGCAAATGGCATTACTGTATTAAATATTTGTTTATATTAGGTATTCAAGTACTGAATAAAATATAAATATTAATGTACTTAAATATTTTTAAATAATTTTGGTCTCAAATTAGTAAGATCTATTCTTTTATAGAATCACCTTCAGCCTTTAAAATAGAACTACCGCTTACCTTTATCAAAAGATCAAACTACTTTTTGTCAATCCCTGGGATGGCCACTTAATACAGGTTTCACTGTGTAATAATAATAATTTTCATCTATATCTTACCTATCCTCAGATTGCTTACACTTGTACTAATACACATGACAAAGGACAGATGAATCAGTCCCTATAAGATATAAGATTCAGCTTGAATCTTCAACCAAAACTGAACTGTATACTTCTTAGTGTTCAAAAATATATTTTTTGTTCTTCTTGTCTGGTTTTTATTTTCCATCTTCGTTTGTCTGTGCTCTGTCTGGTTTTAGAAGTAGAAACACTGAATTCTGTAACAGACATAAGCAGAACCAGAGGAGGCTGGTAATCTCATTAGAGAGACTATTCTTGTTAGATTTTCATCCTGATTTCTGGACCAAAGAGATTCACGTAGACACCGACCCAAACCTCTGAACCTTTTTGAGTTTTATCCAGCAATAGTATAAACAGTAATGTTTCAGGGAATTGTGATTGCCTGCAGGCTTCAAAAAATAATTCCTTCCTCTCTCTATTATAAAGCATTGTACAAATGAACAGGTGTATTATGATATTTTCCCTGCTTCCTTTTTGAAACATCGGGTGCTGATGACTCAGAATACCAGGCTAGATGGATTTGTGATCTGTTGTGGTATGACAATTTAGATAGCAGGATGGATGTTTGAGTGTGTGTGTATCTATATCTGTATCTATCTATATCTATAGCCATTCATCCTTTAAATTGATGCTGGCAGTGCCATTGCTATCCTTGGTTGTCTTCTGCATTCTATTCTATTCTACATAATTTCTTATATTGCTCTCATCACCAGAGTATCCGAGTGCCTTCCAGTAGTGTATTGAGCAACGTAACTAATATATGTCACTAATTGTTCTCACGTCAGGGGAAGAATTGCATGTGCAGTGGAGGGTTTGGTTTTGCTGGGGTTGGTCCTCAGTTCTGTGGGAGTTCATTGAAAGTGTTGGGCCGCCCCTGAGAAAGCTCTGTCTCCTGCACAGAAAAGCCTACTGTAGTTCTGCTGGGCCTGAGGACTAAAGCTGTCAACCCCAATCTGCATCCTGGATTTTTAGGAGATATCCTGGGCCCAAGCCAGGGAGCATCTTGAAAATAAGGATCTAGACTTTGAACCTGATTCCATATTCTATGGGAATCCAGTGTAGGGAGTGGAGGACAGGTTTGATGTGTTTGTGGTAACCTGTGTTGCTAAGGTGATAGGCTTCAGAATTCTATACCAGTTGGAGTTTCCTAAATATCGAAGGTTTCATGCCCAGGGATATTGCCTTGCTGTAACTGAGAGGTGACAAAGGTATGAATAACTGAAGCCAGGTCATCATTCACCAGGATTGGACAAAATCTCCTAGCCAATCAGGATGGTGGAATGCATTACTCATGGATGCTGCTACGTGAGAGCTTAGCATCCGTGGGGAGTTCAGGAGTACTCTTACACAACAGGTTGAATTGACCAGTTGTGGGTGGGTGTTTTCAGCCAAAGGTGACTGCACTGTAGCTGCAAGCTCTTTGAAATGTTTCCCTCTTTCCACTCTGTCTTGATTGGGTTCAGCTTCAACCAGCTCTTCTTCATCCATGAGCTGAGCTGATCCAAGCCTGGGGACATCTTGGTGGCAGTGGTGTGGAGAAATGTGGTGAAGGATAAGTAGAGCTTTATGTCATCTGCATATTGCTGGCACTTGAATCCATGTGGCCTGATCAGTTCACCTAGTGGCTGCATGAATATATTGACCATTTAATTATGTCTTTTAAAAATCCATTACTGCTTCCATTCCCTCCTAAACATTATCATATACAATCTCACATAATGCAGCTCTGGCAAATGCATAAAAATATTAGAATACTGTGTGTGCTGTGAGTCGGTTTTATTTTTGTCTTTAGTGTCCTGGGCCGATTTAATAGGTCATTACTTTTTAAGCTATTATCAATCTTATCCCTCCCCATTCAGACTTAGGTTCCTTTGTGACACGGTTTGATTTACTAAAACAAGGTAAAATGAAACCACGGTTCAAGTGGTATAAACAATGGATCATGGAGCCTGCATAAGGTATTTGCATTTTTTTGGAAGCCGGTAGATCTTCAAAGTCCTGGAGACTTAAGTGCCTTCTATTGAAGTTTCTTCTTTTTTCTATCTGTTTTCTTTAATAAAACCAAAACAAAAGCCTTAGGAAATGCATAATAACATAACTTCTCTTCAAACTGTACTTTATAGAACTAAAAAAAAAGGAAATGTATCTTTTATTGGTCCTAGGGGTAATATTGTCAAAAGCACCCAAGTGACTATCACTTAGGCACTTTTGAAAATTTTATCCCAACATCAATAAAAATGTATTGGACCATTATGATATCTCAGCTTAAATAAATATCAATAAAATATTTTAAACTGCTATAGTGTCTCTAGATTGTAGAAGGTAAATGTATATCCACATTATAGAGAAAATGGTATACTACTTTATAGTAGTAATTTGAGAAAATATAAGTGATCATAGAATCATAGGACTGGATGGGACCTCAAGCAGTCAATTAGTCCAGTCCCCCGCACTCATGGCAGGACTAATTTATTATGTAGACCAGTGGTGGGCAACAGGCAGCCCATCAGGGTAATCCGTTGATGGGACGCAAGACAGTGTTTACAATGACTACAGGTGCGGCTCCCCGCAACTCCCAGTGGCCGTGGTTCACCATTCCCAGCCAATGGGAGCTGCGGAAAGCCGCGCAGGCCTTAGGGACATGTTGGCTGCCACTAATGGGCTGCGTACAGCCCATGGGCCACAGGTTGCCCGCTATTGATCTAGACCATCCCTGATACGTGTTTGTCTAACCTGCTGTTATCATATTTCCAATGATGGAGATTTCACAGCCTCCCCAGACAATTTATTCCAGTGCTTAACCACCCTGACAGTTAGGAATTTTTTCCTAATGCTCAACATAAACCTCCCTTGCTGCAATTTAAGCCCATTGCTTCTTGTCCTATCCTCAGAGGTTAAGAAGGACATTTTTTCTCCCTCCTCCTTGGAACAACCTTTTATGTACTTGAAAACTGTTATCATGTCCCCCCTCAGTCTTCTCTTTTCCAGACTAAACAAACCCAATTTTTTCAATCTTCCCTCATAGGTCATGTTTTCTAGACCTTTAATCATTTTTATAGCTCTTCTCTGGACTTTCTCCAGTTTGTTCACATCTTTCCTGAAATCTGGTGCTCAGAACTGGACACAATACTCCAGTTGAGGCCTAATCAGCGCGGAGTAGAGAGGAAGAATTACTTCCCATGTCTTGCTTACAACACTTCTATTTATACATCCCACGATGTTCCCTTTTTTTGCAAGAGTGTTACACTGTTGACTCACATTTAGCTTGTGGTCCACTATGATCCGCAGATCCCTTTCTGCAGTACTCCTTCCTAGGCAGTCATTTCCCATTTTGTATGTGTGCAACTGATTGTTCCTTCCTAAGTGCAGTACTTTGCATTTGTCCTTATTGAATTTCATCCTGCTTACTTCAGACCATTTCTCCAGATCATTTTGAATTTTAATCTTATCCTCCAAAGCACTTGTAACCCCTCCCAGCTTGGTATAGTTGGCAAACTTTATAAGTGTTCTCTCTATGCCATTATCTAAATTATTGATGAAGATATTGAACAGAACTGAACCCAGAACTGATCCCTGTGGGACTCCACTCGTTATGCCCTTCCAGCATGACTGTGAACCACAGATAACTACTTTCTGAGAACAGTTTTCCAACCAGTTATGCACCCAACTTATAGTAACTCCATGTAGGTTGTATTTCCCTAGTTTGTTTATGAGAAGGTCATGCGAGACGGTATCAGAAGCTTTACTAAAGTCAAGATATACCTCATCTACTGCTTCCCCTGTATCCACATACCCTACAACACAGATGATGCTGGAGGTAAAGAAAACAAGGTCCTCATGTTACATGCTCATAGAAAGGAGGGAAAGAATGAAAGGTCAATAGTTTTTAGATTTTTCTTGTTTATGTAATTTATTTATTGTAAGGTGATGAGTCAATGAGTATAGGCTAGATGGAGTGCATGATTAAATTTGAAGACCTTTTCGTGCATACCGTAAGTGATAGTAAATAAAGAGAGAGGATGTACAAGACTATTATTTATGGGGCTCACGCTCAAACTACTATTTAATCCACATTATAATGAATGTATGTTTGAATACAAAAGTTCTCTGGATGTCTATCTGCGTGTTCTAACACCCTAATTCTAAAATAAAGGGTATCACAATTATGCAGCACTCATAGTTAGTTTTTGTGAAACTGATACAACTACCCTCCAGACCATGGCATATATCCCCATAATTGTTGATAGGAAGTGAACTATGGGTTTTGTGTGTGTGTGTGGCTTTGAATTTTCAAGCAGAAGTCGGTGGGATTCGAAAGGGACAACAATGAGTTTGAGTACCCTTTACATGCAGTTCTCAAGCAATGAATTCTGATATTAGACAAAAAGAGTTGGAAGCCTGGGGCGGAAAACGGGCATCCTTGTTAATACAGGATGCTGCTTTTCATGTACACATTAATATCCGATCTTAATATTACCCAGGAAGAAGAAAATTGCATTTTCTTCACAAGCCTTTCAAAAATGCTTGTCTTTCTATGTTTTCCCCTATGTAAAATCAAATTGCTGCTTTGATTGTTTGTCGTTGTTCTGCTTTAGAAAACTCTCCATTTGATATGTCAGGTTAGGTTAGTTATACTAGGAACAATGAGAATATAACCTCCCAGAAAGCCAATGATAATGAAAGCCAAGTTAATAATGCTTGGGCAATCTTACCTCATGCGCACAACATGTTGTGCCTATGCATGGTTTTGTAAAGGGGGAAAAGTGGAATAGTTTTCACAAACAAGGGATGCATAGGGTGAAACGTTTTACATAAGGATTCAGGAAAAGTTCTCTTTGAAAATACCCTAAAAGTTGGTGTTCTGTAATGCTACCTGAGAGAAGTATTTGCCCATGCAAAATTCTCTTTGAAAAGATCTATTATGCCATGTATTTGAAGTCCTACCCCCATTTGTTAAAGTTAAGTGCATTTTTTAGGTTTGCTACCAAGGCATTCACAAAAGTTAAACTTTTTAGTAGATTTTCATATAATAACCAATTTTTTCAAGGTGACTGGCAATAATAGAGCTTGCAGATTTTCCTACATGTTTACTTTCCTGTTCAAAGACAGTCTAGGGAGGATAAATAATGTTTGATTACATATGAGTAAACCTACAATTTTACACATTGTACCTGAACATATTTTATACAAAAACTTTAATATGCAAAACTGCATTATTCTTTTTATATAAAGATAGGCCAAAATATCAGTAATTACAAAAGTTATTATTCAGGTTCATAGCAGTGCAGCAGCTATTTTTCACTCGGTAATTACCTTGTTAAAGTAATATCCAACTAGCTCTATGTCTCATTTGAGAAAATGGTCTGCTCACCAAATTCAGGCAGAATTCCAGAATTGTGCTTCAAATTTTTGGTTTGGAAGATTAACTCAGCTTCAGATTTTCTGATTAGGAGTAACCAGCATCTTCTCAAGGCTCCACTTGATCCCTTGATGATCTCTTTGATCATGCATTCTTACTCTTAGCTCTAGGCCTATACATCAACCGATGGTATGTTTATTTGGCCATATCCAGGGCCGGCGCACAACATTTTGGCACCTGAGGCGGGGAGCTCAAATGACGCCCCCATGCCCCCTCGCTTGGGCCAAAACTTTGAAAGGTCTCAATTCTGCCTTCTTCCTGTTCTACTCCTCTCATGGTACTGCTCTGCTACCTACCCCAGTAAAGGAGAACTAACAACTTCAAATGCCTTGTTCAAAAATTTTAAGTAACACTTAACTTTCAAATGCCTGAACAGCAAATGTAACTTTTCTTGTTTGCATAGTAAACACTGGCATTTTTATCTGTTTGAATAATCAAAGTGGTGCTTTCCGTGCTGCCTTGGTTGCAAAGATTTGAACTGCTTCCTGCTGAAGGTCCACAGTCTGGGCCAGCTCATGCTCTATTGAGATGGTTGCAAGGCTGACCAGCCTCTCTTGTGTCATTGTGGAGCGTTCTCCACTGGCAACTGTTACAGGAAATGTTAGAAGTATGCGCAGAGCAACAAAAGCATTTGGAAAGAGGGCGGTCATCTTATTTGTGCACATATATTCCAGAACAACCTTTGGAGTTGATCCTGCTGAAATGTATCTTGAAAGGGCTTTCAGTTCATCACCTAAATCACTCGCATCAATATCGCACATGTCATCATGTGTCAGCACTGTCTCTAGTGCCCTGCATTGCTGGTATAGGTCTTCATCAGGTATAGTGAAGAGTTTTGGAATATCATACAACATCCCAAATATACTGGTGTGTTCCTTGAGCTGCATGAAACGTTCTTCAACTGACTGTATTGCACAATCTAGCACCTGGTTAACAAACTCAACTTTGAATTGTTGTTTGGGGTCTCTTATGGGATTATCCCGTGCCTCGTAATCAAAATGTCTTCTTCTTCGGTGACTCTGGTATTCTTGAATGGGTGGGAAAATAGCTTCAGTGTGAAGTTCCTCTGCCCAATTCTGTGCACTCTTCAGAATGTTTTGAAATCCCTCACGTGACTGGTAAAACTGTAGGTATGACTTTGCTTTGTCCAGTTGTTCCATTGCTCCAGATATATCAAGGTCAACACCTTGGAGTCTCTTATTGTTATTGTCTCTTATTTCAAACAGTATGTCATGCCACAACACTAAGCCACACAGAAATTTCAAGTTATGTATGTTTCTCGTGATTCCATTTCCCTCTGCCACTGTTCTCGCATGAACAGTTCCTGTCATAGCATTCTCCTCCATAATGGCAACTATGGCATCATCTATCTTCCCAATTTGGTGTTTGATAGGCTTTATCGCCTCCACTCGACTCTCCCATCATGTGGCACTCAGTGGTTTCAGCGTCAGAGAGGATGTTCCCAGATGTTGCTTCAAAATATGCCATCAATGAGTTGATGCAGAGAAAAATACATAGATGCTTTGAATTACGTTAAAAAATTTAGCAGCCTCACTAGAAGCTGATGCTGCATCACTGATCACGAAGTTCAATGAATGAAAACTGCGAGGGACAAAAACAACTCGAGGGTTTAACTCTCGGATCCGTGTCTGCACTCCTCTGTTCTTTCCTCTCATGTTGGCACCATTATCGTAGCCCTGTCCTCTCATGTCAGCTATCACAATTCCTGTATCTTCCAGCTTTTTAAGAAGCACATTTGTCACACCAGCTCCTGTAGTATCATCAATGTCAATACATTCTAGAAAATGCTCTTTGACAGTCACCATTGCAGGGACATTTTCACTAGGTTCTGTTGTTGTTACAAAACGCACCATTAAAGTCATTTGTTCCATATGGCTGATGTCAGGTGTGCAGTCTAGAATAACAGAGTAATATCTTGCTGACTTCAGATCTGCCACAATCTTCTGTTTGACTTTTGTTGCCAGGAACTGTATGATCTCATTTTAAATTGTTTTTCCAAGGTAGCGGTGTGTGTACATTTTTTGGGCGGTGACTCTTCTTAGATGCTCCTGGAGTACAGCATCAAACTCAGCCACCAGCTCCACAATTTTAAGAAAGTCTCCATTGTTTGGTTTCAGAGTAGCAGTCGTGTTAGTCTGTATTCACAAAAAGAAAAGGAGTACTTGTGGCACCTTAGAGACTAACCAATGTATTTGAGCATAAGCTTTCGTGAGCTACGGCTCACTTTTCCATTGTTTGGCACATACAGCTGATCTGAAGTGCCACACACTGCTCGGTTTTGGGTAGCAAGCATTCTCACAATGGTAATGAGCCTTTTCAGAACATTTTGCCAGTAAAGAGACTCTGACACAATCTTCTCTTGATGCTTATCCTCTATGGTGGCCTTTAACCTTAGTCTCATCTCAAGCTCTTTCCACCTATGGAATGCTCCCTGGTGATTTGCTGCCTTCTCATGGCATGTCAGATTTCTAGCCAGATTTTTCCAGTCCTTTGTTCCTATAGAACCCAGTTTGGCTGGAACATTAAACTGGAAGAGTTTGCAACAAAAAACAGTATGCAGCATTCTGGGTTTTTGAGTACACAAGCCATGGCCTCTCCACTTTGTCACCATTGGGGATTTCACGCCAGTAATGTGTTGGATGGAAACTTCTATTTTCATTGTCTTTGGGGAACATGAAGTTTTTCACTTGCTGTGGCCCATGCAGTACAAGTCCCTCAGGCTTCTGCTCAAGTGGGTCCACAGTCCTGGATCATCTAGACTTAAGGAACTAAACGCAGCAGCAGCTGTTTCTTGCGCCTCCACCACACTCTTCTCTGATCTACACCTTTCTTCAGGAATGTGCATGGTTACATCCATTTGAGGTGGAGGTATGGATGCTGCAGTAGCTGCCAGCTCACCTGCACTCTGACTAACTGGAAGATCAGGCATCTCCTCACCACTCACATCCTCACTGGGGCCGGAAGGCTCACCGTGAACATTTGTGTCTATGTATCTCAGGAGAGCTCCTTCCTGCTCAGATAGAAACACTCCCTTTGCTTTCTTTCTTTTTCTGAATGCTGCCCCAGAGGGGTGTTTTCTTCTTTCACTCATGACTGCTGTTCCGTGCCAGCTATAGTGGCTCTCGACACTCAATTGAAGGGGACAAAAAAGCAGGCTGATAGCAGGGCCTCAGTGAGGGAAGATATCAGCATCTTAAGGGCCTAACTGGCTCCTTCTACTTCAGCTGACTGCCTGTTCTGCTCAAGTGGGTTCTGGAAAGCAACAGGAAACAGGAAGCTCCCTGAGAAGCTGGTGTTAATCAGTCCAGGCTCCTGGGGTGCTAGAGAGGTACATAAGAGGCTCCTCTTCCTCTCTCTCCCTGCAGCTCCTGCTGCTTTCTGTTATTCCCTCTCACCTTTTCTCCTGCCTGCCTGTTATGTCTCTTGTGCCCTCCTTCCTCCAGCACAGCACTCCATCATCTCTGTGCATCTAGAGCAGAGGGAAGACATATGCCCCAGCAGCAGACACAATTTTCTACACTCGGGGTCCTAGTGGCGCGCTCCCCCCACAGTCTGGCACCTGAGGCAGCTGCCTCAGTTCACCTCATGGTAAGGCCAGCCCTGGCCATATCTGTCTGAGTTATAGACAGTGCCCACAGGAATGGAAGAGAAGGCTACCTGTCCCTATAATAATAGAAAAAGTGTGTGATATTCCCCTTGCCTCCCCCCCTTTTTTTTGAGAGAGAGCAGGAGAGAGCTTTAGAATTTTATTTATTATCTTTTCCTTTGTCTCTTGTTCTCTCTGTTTTCTCACATATTTTGCGGGCTGGGGAGAGACTTGGTCTGTGTTGCATAGAGGACAAATGACGCAGGCAGTAAATGTACTATCTTAACAAAACATGTAAAAGTTTCCTTGGATGATAGGATAGGACAGGAAGCACTGGGCTTAAACTGCAGCAAGGGAAGTTTAGATTGGAGATTAGGGAAAACTTCCTGTCAGGCTCATTACCTTTTGGAACAAATTGCCTAGGGAGATTGTAGAGTCTTCATCATTGGAGGATTTTTAAAAACAGGTTAGACAAACACCTGTCAGGAATGGTCTAGTTATTATTTAGTCCTGTCTTGCGTGTAAGAGACTGGACTGGACGACATATTGACGTCCCTTTCAGTTCTACACTTCTATGATTCTGTGTTTCTATATGATGCGAGTGAAGCTATAAATCATGAAAGGGAAGTCCCTTCCTTTCTTTGATATTTCAGAAGTAGCCAAAATCTGTTACATAAGGTGCTGTGAGCTAGTGATGAACTTGGATCAACAGAAACCTTCCTTAAAACTTCAAGCTTCTTCCTTCTCTTCTTCTAGAAGAAGTCAAACTCCCTGTTCCAGATCCTTCATGTTTCCTGCTGTGGGGGACAACAGCAGAATAGGAATTGGTGCTGTTTCAAGACCAATGTAGATAATAGATATCAACAGATAGAAATAATAAATCTCAGTATCTTATTCAATGTTACAGTGCTTTTTGTATGGATGCTTTTGCTGCCACAGAAGATGCAGTAAGGACTTCGGAAATTTATTTTTCTTTCTAAACAACATAGAAGCTTTCATCTGTCTACCATCATTACTATTTTCAATAGCAGCAGTGCTAAAGATGTTCTTCCTCAAGTTTCCAGTTCATAGCATTTTCTCAAACCCTTCAAAGCTGCCAAAAGATATCTTAGACAACATATTTAACATAGGCTATTAAATGTGGCACTTTGGATTCCTCGGGACATATGTCAGGATTGGCTAAGTCCTTATTCATTTTGTCCACAGACCTCATGAGAGTTCTCATACTTGAATTTTATGCAGTGACAAAAGTGCAACAAAAATGATTTCCGATTGACTTAATTATCTCAAAATGATTTGCTAAAGGTGAATCTCAGTGGCGGCTCCTACCATGTGTTCTTTCCAAGAATAGGAAGCTCCCAGAAATTAGGTTTCAAGTTTTCTCATTCTCCTTGTTCTTTGTCTCTGGAACCTATGTCCTTATTTGCTGTAAGAAATCTTCATTTCCTAAGAGCATGATTTTTTAAAAGCCCCTCATGGAGTTAGGTGCTCAACTTACAAGGAGTTTGAGAGGAAGGTGGGTGTCTAACTTCCTTATGTGCTTTTTAAAATCCCACCCATGGACTTTAATCCTGGTCCCTTGTGCAAAGGCTAAATAATATGGAAATGAGAGAATGACCCAACACAACTGCCTGTCACTCCATCCACTACAGGGGCCTTTGGCCAGTGGATCAGCATAGTAATAAACTCACTGACTTTACCTGCTACCCAGCTGTCCCTACATGTAGCCTTACAGGCTTCTTTACAACCTGCCCTTCCTGCCCCAGTAGAACTGTAGTGGGTCAGCTGATTCTCAGGCTTTGGACATCTGTGCAAGGATGAGAGAGATTTATCTCTAAAAATATCCTGCCTATCTTTTACCTAGATCTTTCTTTCCAACTATTACCTTTCTGTCTCATCAAACACAAACAGGGCAAATATTATATGGGTTCTGTCACTTGGAGTCAGAAGCGTCCTTGGAATGCATTGGAGAACACCACATTGTATGTTTGCCCCTATATTGGCTGAATCTCTGTACTGCATGAAATGTACTTCCCCCTTAAGATGACAAACTTATTGAAGTGAAGAGTTGCACTGAAGACCACTTGCCACTTCTTTTAAGTCTGGTAGAGCCCCTGGCATCCATCAGTATTATTTTTGTGTACAGAAAGAAGCATCTCCAGGTAAGCTACCAGCTAGGAGCAGCTCTGTTGTGCAGAACTCTCTCGGAATTGCAGGGCAGCCACATACTGGAGCCTCATTTAGAAAATGTCATGGTTCAGATGATTAAATTATAGAAAATGCAAATGTTAACATTTTCTGCACTGCTTTCTGCAGAGCTGGGGTGTCTCTGTGTCTCTGGAGCAGACACCATGCAGCAGAGCTGACCTCCCACCCTAAGCTCAGCAGAACTGGCCTTGCCCCATACTACAGTGCAGGAAGTGGACATTAATGGAGGCAAGAGTCCAGGGGCAACCTTTTCCCTGCTGGAGCCTGCCAGGAGATTGGGAGGAATGTGGGAGGGAGCCCACTGGTCAGGGAGTAGGGGACTGTGGGACACTGCTGGACAAACCTCTGGGTAGGAGTGGGGCTAGGGGCTGGGGGGCTGCAGGACCGTGTCAGTGTAGGGGGGAGGGCTCTGGACGAAGGGAAGGAAAGGAGAAGAGGGGTCAGGGAGCAAGGAGACCATGGCATACACTTTAGTGTGCTCATCTTTAATTTGCATTTAAGCTTGAATTTTCAGCTTGTAACTGTTACACATATTAGAGGTGGGCAGAGAGAGTTCGAAAAATAGAAAACAGTGTCCAAAAAACACAATCTATTTAAAAAACAACAAAGTTGTGATTTTAATGGCAATCTCCTGATTTTTTGGGATTTCTGAGTCATGATTACTGATCTCTTTTTATGGCTGGTAATGCTGCAGCAATCTGTATTATTCTGATTTCTTATATGAAAAACATGGAGACGGGTGAATCCGATGTGAAGTGACTTGCTCTTGATCTGTGAAAAAGCTGAGACTAGAACCTGGGTCTTCTGACTCTCAATCCCTGCTCCCTTAACCGCAAGATCATCTTTCTTCCTCAGACCACCTTTTTGGAAATGTTGGCCAAAATGTAGTCCAAGTACAAAACCATTTTTGCAGTTAACCTAGTTTTTTTTTAAATCTTTTGTTTGTTTTTGTGTTTCTCACCACTTCCTGGTTTTGCCTAGTATTAGAAGTAGAGATACTGAAATAGGACGGGCTACTCTCATAGCATTTGTAACCTAGCCAGGACCACAGAAGATATCAAAACTCTTCTGAAATGGGGTATTCATGTGAGATATCTACTCTGATTTTAAGATCAAAGTGATTTAGAAAAGTCTCAGATAGACTTCCAAATGTTTGAAGGCTTATATGAACTGAATCTCTTGAGATTTGTCCGTCGCTACCAGACACACAGCAGATATTTTTCTTCTGCTGTAAATGTTGCTTGAATCCTAAGAATTCATAGAACATGCATAGGCAAAATATCTCTTCTATGCTGCCATCATTAATCCTGGATTTTGTACAGCAAAATACAAATTAATTTTATGTACCGCAGAGCTAAAAATCAAAGGTAATAAAACCTTGCAGGTTGCTTCTAATCTTCTGCAGCATGTCTGACTGCATCACATTAGAGCGGCAGAAAGGACAGTTTCCATTTCAGCACACAGACTTTCTCAGATTTTTATCATATAACCTGTTTTTGTGGGGAAATTACCATGCTCTCATTTATTTCGCGTGCAAGATTATAAAAGCAGCACAGACAAAAAAATCTGTATAATCCAATGATTCCTGTCCAGTGGCTGCTGTAAGAATTTGTGCTCTTATATTATTTCTTGAGCAAGGTTTTTCTCTTGAATTTATAACCAAAATCTATTGAAGGTAATACTGTATTCACAGCATATTGTAGGTGCTAAATAAAATTGCTGACTTTTGGTGAAGTTTGTGACTGAAACTACATCTCAACTACCGGAGAGAGTCTATAGGGTGTTGCTAGCTAGAAATTAGCTCATTATTTCTCTTCAGAGTGTGAGCGCTAACTCCGGCAATGCAACTTGGATTGTTATGTTCACAATAAAGTGTTTTTACTTGCTACGGTTCTTATTTACATTTGTTTAATGTTTTCTTTCTTTCATCTGCATTCTTTAAGACTGAGGCAGTGCTGTCTGGTGGTTAGATCAGGGGAACAGACAGCCAGGAGATCTGGGCCAAGGTTTTAAAGAAGTGGGTTTCTAAAACTAGGCTCCTAACAGTATGTTTAGGCATCTAAATAACTGTCTGATTTTCAAAGGTGCTGAGCACTCAGGAGCTTCTATAATGGTCAGTGGGACTGCTTGTACATACGCTTAATTGCATTGTTAAAGGAGAAGTTTTCAAAGGTGCTAATGGCAATTTAGGGGCCTAACCCCCATTACCAGTGAATGGGAGTTAAATACCTGTCATCTTTGCCTTTAAAAATCTGCTCCCAAGGCAGCATGCCCAACGCTGGTCATGTTCAAACCTGTGGGAGTAGAAGAAGCCTGTCTTGTGAGTGGCCTTTACCAGGTAGGCTGGGATGCTTTTAACATCCCAAAGACCATGGGCGTGTCCATCCATGGCCCCAACGTGTAGGTAGGCACAGGTCTTGCAAGAAGAAAATAAACTTGAGTATCTATATCCCCTATTAAATGTCTGATCAGAAAAGAAAAAGAGCAAAACTTGTTCAGCCACATTGCAGTTGTATGTCAAATTTCTAAGACCAAATTGTATGTGTTACCTGGGCATACCTGCTGTCTCAATTTGGGTTGTGGAGATGAGCTCTTTGGTCTCTATGAGAAACTGAGAGTTCTTTATGTTGTTTCTCATTCATACCTTTCTGGACTAGTAGTGTGACAACAACTTCAGAGGTGGCTGCATCATCTTGTCCGTGTCTGTCATCTACCCTGTAACTGTTAGATGCCCTTATCTGTAGATCAGGAAAAGTAATTGAATGAATTGCAAAATAATTTTGTTAAGTGACACAAAAAGTCCAATCTACACCTTTTTTCCCTAGAGAAATACCATGACATTTGGGCAGATGCGAATCAAAAATGCCATACAGATAGGGCTTATGCCTTCTAACTCTGTTGAAAAAGGAATGTGCATAGCTGTCAAAAACAGTACCAAAAATGCTAGGCAAATTGAAGGTAGATCTATCATTTAGACTGATTGGGCTTATATGTGTTCAGTGTTTTCTGTACCTTCTGCAGTCTGGTATTTGATGGTCCAAAAGGCTTTTATCAAATGTTGACTAGACTGAAGTCCATTGAAAATTAGCCTAACACTGAATGCCTTATCTTGCTATGACTCTTGAAGCATTCTTGGGCTGTTGTTTCACTTCTGGGATCACTTCAGACTAATCACGTGTTAGTTTAGTTTTATCTGATAATTCATTTAATAGAAATAGCCAAATAAAATAATTGACAATTTAATTTCGCTGGAGGGAGCAGAATTTGCTGGGATGTTATATTTAGTCTTCTTTAATGTAGCTTGTGTTACACATCTTAGTAGTTTAAAACATGTATCTATACTCAATCAAGTTTAATTTTCCCAAACAGCTAGTTATTTATTTCTGTCGAGAAGCAGATCCTGTGGGTGGTCAGTGTGTGTTTGATCTCCTATAAATTCTAACGTTCCACCAAAGAAGACAGAGTCAGGGAGAACTGAAATTACAAGTCCTTATTTAAAAAAGAAATTATCATTGCAAATGTAAATGGCTTCAATCAATTGAACCGATTTTATTTTTATATATCAGAATTCTCAACCATTTGGATCTGCTGGTTCTAAAATGTTGTTACAACTGTAATTTATCTGCACTTGAAGATCTTAGAAATCTAAAATCCTGATATTTTATATTTTAAAAAATCCAAACATTTTGGACTGGCAGACTCATGTAAATTTCCAATTCCTTCTCTGTTTTAAAGCAATGGCTGTTGATTGGTAGTGACCTTTATACTGTATTGTAATTTTAAGCTGTTCATATTATGTAAATTGTGTGCTACCTTTGCGTAATAATTGAGCTTGTTAAGGAGGAGCTAAATTAGTAGAAGTCAAACCCTATAGTGAAATCAGCGTGATATATATGATGTTGTTTAATAATCATATGCTATGTGAAATGTACAGCTTCTTCTGGTATCAGAATAGCAGCTATGGATGCAAGAAGCATTGTGCTAAAATCCACATTAATGAAACAACATTTGCTTCCCTGCAGGGGGGCAGAAATCCATGTACTATTATAAGGGAATTCTGTAATTTAGTTCTTTATTTTTTTAGGGTATACCTAAATGCATAGCTAATAACTGTAGTTCCATTTGTAAAGAAAGGTCCTTGAAAGGACAAAGACTCACAGTGCAGATCTGGAGGTAAAGCATAAATCTATTTCTCTCTCTATACCATTTAGTTAGCAAGACAAACTTTTTAGTATCTGGTTCAACTGTATAACAAGTCAGGCTGAAATCAGGCAAGTCTATGATGGATAGTTTAATCTTTTTACAGGGAGTTGCTTCCCACAGGGACAGGTTCCCTTTTTAAAAAAAGAATTACCATGAATTCTAATATTTTGTGCCTGATCCTGGTCTCACAATAGTTTTACTTTGGTGTAACTTTATTGGTTGGAGGACACCTGATTTACACCAGCATGAAATGACCATTAGACACTTTGTGTCCAAATCGTAAACCTGATTATGTAGAAAGGCAACTGACTGGGTTAAGAAAACTCTTTTGGATCTGCCTAAATTTGATGATAAAATTGTTTTGTTTTTCCGGAACAATTACCATACAACTGAAAGTGAGTAGAACCTAAGTGCACACACAAAATCCCAAATGAATCTCTCCAGTGTCCATTAGGATAGTTCAGACATTAATTTATTGTCAGGACCCACTGCTGCTGCTTCTGCTCTGGAGTATACACAGGGATCTGGGCTACCTACAAAGAAGAGACAATTGCATCCAAAAGCTCTCAAAATAGGTATAGCAGTTCATTTCACAAGGTCTCTGAAATAGCTTATATGAGTGCAAATATTTGTAGGGCCTAGTCTGGGCTAGTCACTGATTTTAAACAGTCACGCTAATGTCATACTGCCTCCCTAGGTGCTAAAAATCAATGATAATGCTAGAGTACTTTGTTCATTGTTATTTTAGAAAATCTCTAATCAAAGCAAGTATAAGTGCTGATGTGTGCTCAGTGGTGGTGTTTTGTGTATTCCTTGGAAAGATGATATTCCCTGGAGAGAGAGGAAAGGATTAGAAATGATAACCACTTTTTAAATACATCAGCTTGCTCATGTGTGGTATTTTTTTATCAGCTTTACAGCAAAAGCTTCATTTTATTTGTGCAGGGATGTGGATAATAAGGAGAGGCCAGTGAGCTGATTTTTATAGTCAGTTTGTAGCTTAAACAAAGATCTGGGATTTTGAGGATAAAGACCAACTGATATACAGCAGATTATGCGGCTTTCTTTTTTCAAAAAATTGTTATTTTTTTGCCATACTGCATGGTTTTCCTGTGACCATTCCAAACGAGAATTGGAAATTTTAAATAGGAATTTGTGACAGAACTTCATCAAACCCAGCTCTACGACAGTGGCCAGCTCTCTTTGTATGGAAGAATGTGTCACGCATACGACCTGGTGCACTTATGATAAACAGAATTTGAACTTAGACTCCAATATTAAAAGGCACAATTACCACTGCTAAACAAGCGGGTTTTAAAATGTTTCTGTGAAAGACATTATTTATTTCCTTCTAAATTCTTGTAGCCAAACAGGAGGTGGGCTGAGCATTAGTGTTTACTGCAAAGGTGAATAAAACCAAGGCACATTCACGGTTTTTCCATGCCACAATTCAAAAGCCTGATGAAACTCAACCTACGTCATCTATTGTGTAGGACAGGGATATGGAGAGATGCCAACAGCTTTTCAGTCCACGCAGGCAAGGTGGTTTTTTTTCTTTTCCCTTTTCGTTTGAACTGCTGTTCAGTGGTGTTTATTTTGTACCTGGGGTTCAGGGCACAGGGTGCTTTCTGTCCAGGGTACATAGATCACTGGTTACATAGTTCACAGCTCTGTTTCCTGAAGGGCTGAACAAATTGCCTTCACAACTGAACAGAGGTCTCCTGCATGGTAGTGCAGAGCAATGGGCCAGACCAGTTTAGTAAACATCACTGAGGTACTATATGTGAGGGGTATAGATATCGTTTCTTTAAATGTGTAGGAGGAAACTAGGTGGGGGTAGAGGGTGCCCATGTAAGAGTCAAGGCAGAAGCTCTACAATGAAGGAAAGACACACAGATAGAGTAGCTTTAGAGATAATACCATTTTCCTTATTCTAATAAAGTTTCTCATTCAGTGTTAGAAGAGAACTTATGCTTTTTCTTTAATTCATTATGAACTCAGTCTAAAATGTAGGTTTTACAGAATCTCAGATTGATAGTTAAATTGTTTTTAAATTCTGATGGAAATAAAAAACCTATAGTATTTGCAACCCAAACGCTTTCTAATGCCAGAGAATCTGGAAATGAAGTTGACTAGAATTTGATTAAACAAAATGAAATTGCAGTGAATTGGAGCTGCCCTGTTTCTGCTATCCAAGCTGGGAAAAATGCAAAACAGCAATCAGCATTATTGTAGGCCGGGTCTTCCAGTAGGTCGGACACTAGAACTAGATTCAGGAGACTTGTGTTCTGTTGCCAGCTTTACCCCTGGCCTGCTATGTAACCTAGA
The DNA here is from genome assembly GCF_015237465.2 of Chelonia mydas. NCBI lineage: Eukaryota > Metazoa > Chordata > Testudines > Cheloniidae > Chelonia > Chelonia mydas. The sequence goes on from NC_057852.1 coordinate 111,163,269, forward strand.
GCAAATCATTTCCTTTCTGTGTGGTACCCCTTATCTTGTCTGTTTAGATTGTAAACTCTTCAGGGCAGGAACTGTCTTATTCTGTGTTTGTACAGTACCTATGACAATGTTACCCCAATCTCCATTGGGGCATCTAGGAACTGCTGTAACATAAATAATAATAGTGAAAAATGTAAATATATGGTTAAAATTATTTCACTTTTAGTGACACAGGCAGGAACATCTGTTTGAATAAAACAGTTTTAGTCTTTTGTTATCCCTTTAATTTTTTATATAGCTACCACTCGTTTTCCAACAACTAGGCAGAGTGAAAATGGGCAAAGGCAGAGCCCTCTGAAACTGAAATAAACCAAAACTTCTGTTTAATAAGATCAAGCCCTCTGACTATCGGTTAGATGACTTGAAGAGACAAGAGCTGAATTTGTTTTAAATAGCTTGGTTGCACCAATTTTTGGGAGGCACTCAGACTTTTTTGGAGCGTGTTTGCAAAACCATAATTTATATTGTATCTGCAGCCCTCATACCACTTTTTGCCGTAATCTCATCATATCTCAGATGTGAATCAGGGCTGGGCCTGACTAGAACTCTGATGAAAGGCCTCCAAGGAAAACTAGGGGTGAGTGACGAATCTCTGTATACATTTTTTATAAGGTACTTTGGGATCCTTCTGGGTTTAAGGTGCTCTTGTTCACTGTAATAGTACAATATAAAGGCCAGATTCTGCTGTCCATACTGATATTATTCTAATTCCACATTGACTTTAGCAGGACGAATAAGTCTTATTAAGATTGAATAAGGGTATCTGACTGTCTCCCTAAATAAACTGACGCTAAATCTTTCAGAATAATCTGTACTTTATGAAGATCCTGCTACACACAAACAAGAACCTGAAAATGCGATTAAAAGGTTAGCTCTTTGTAAAAAGCCATTCATGCCTATTGGATAAATGTATTTTCAAAATTGTCTAAAAGTATGTAATACTTATAGGTGTTCTTTTGAGATGGTACCAAGCTGCAAAAAGTTCAGATCACATTTGCTTCTGTTGTGGATGTTTGTTCACATAACAAAACCACCATTACAGCCTGACCCAGTTGACAGTCTATGCTGAAGTGAGATCAAGGTCTGGAATTGTAGGGTGTTTTGCTAAAAATTGGCAAAGCTAGGTGATATGTTCATGACTTGGGCAGTGCTTATCCCCAACCACATTTGATTCTATTTAGTTTCATGAGTGCTAAAATCACAAAAATCTCTACCAACTTCATTTGCCATCCAGCCAATGGCACAATTAAAATAGAGAAGGTTTGGCATGAAGCGCTCAGATGTTGGACAAAGAACTGCTGAATCCTATTCACAGCCATGTTTGCTGGGGGATTCACACACGACCGCTCATAGCATTGAATATTGATAATCAAGGTTAGAGAGACAACTCTTGAAGAACAAGTTACTTCTCAGGCCTGGTCTAAACTGAAAACTTAGGTCAGAATAGCTCAATGATGTGGAGAATCCAAACTTCTGAGCACTGTAACTATGTTGACCTAATTCCTGATGTGGACGTAGCTACCATCACACAGGGAAGTGGTGTTCTTACAGCAATAGAAAAATCCTTTCCATTGCTGAAGGCTGCATCTACGTGATCGGATTATACTGGCACAGCTAACAGCAATGTACTTTTGCTGCTGTAGTCCCCATACTGTAGATGTTGCCTAAGTAACCTCTGCTAATTTACAGTACGATTTGTTGAGTACCAACAAAGTGCTCAAAGTTCTTCACAATATTGTCCCTTCCCATGGATATTGTGATTTAAGGTTCCAATCTTGCAAGCTCATATGCCTCATATACCACAGAAGTACAAAGATCTGCTGGTGCTGATCATCTTGAAGGATTGAGGCCTAAATCATTTTGATTAACTAGAGAAATGGTAGATAGTTACTCCCTACTTGCTAATGTCAAGGAATTTTTGGAATTAACCCTGTTTGTCAGTCTGTTAATTGTGATCCTTTTCTAACCTGTACTTCTTTCTTAACTGCACTTTCTAAATGTATAGCAATTTAAACCTTTCTTTCCAAGTCTATAATGGTGACACTGTTAATTTTTAATGCTTCAGTTTACAGTTTGAAATAAGCTTTTATGATGTTCTATTACTGTACATCAATTTGACAAGAGTTTGCTATTAAAGTTAAATGTTTTAACACAACATTTATACTTGAAAACAATCTCTGTCACTCTGGGATTGTTCGGCAATAAATAAAGTAAATTTTAACTGTTGTAAAAACGGTCTGTTGCTAAATCAAACTTCTATTATATACATATTATATATTACTTCCAATCAAAAACAACAATTTATTTCTATTACAAACTCTAAATTCAGTTACTGTTGAACAGTTAAGTTACAGCATTTGTGAAGCAAAGCTGCCAGTAATGTATCCACACACTGCCGTGATTTCGATTTGGAATACTTGTAACAGGCCGTTATGAAAACATGCACAGAATCCAGAGAAAAAAAGTGGTTCCAGATCGCTTAGTTTTTATCCAGGGTCCATTTTAACCATTTGAAAATGGGATGCAATAATTTCTTCAGAATGAAAGAGGAATTAAGATGGCTTTCAGCATCTGAAACCCCACCTCAATCCCTCTTGTTTTTGATCAATTGCCTTTAAGATACCATCTTGAAAATCACTGTGCAGCAAAGCTACTGTTGTGTGTATGACCAAATACAACTGGAATGTGCTCTGTGTCTTCTTTTGAAAGGTGGTCCTTATTTGAGAGAGCTTTAAACTCATAGGTGTTTTTAAATAGGCTTATGTAGACAACTGATGAGACTTTTCCTACAAAGATAGAATTCACCAAGGGCTTGACCTGCAAGGAGGTGAGCACTCTAGCCTTGATCTTACAAAGCACTGAAGCGCAGTCTTCACTTCAGCCACATCTGAGTAGTCCGATTGATTTCACTGAGCACAGGGCTAGAGTGCAGGATGGAGCCCCAAGTGCTGGATATCAGCAAAAATTAACTCAATGGCTAATGAAATACAAAACCTCCCTGGGACTTGACATAAATTTTATATGAGGCCAGGAAAATGCTGGGAGCTTGATTAGAGTCTCTATTCCCAGTCATCACGCACTCCAACTTACAAACTAGAGACCTTCAATGAAAAGTTATACTTGGTATGTGGCCTTTCGTGGTAACAAAAGGGGGTTCCACTAAGTTTACTGGTGAATTCCTTGCTATTATGCAGGGATGACATAACATCATCAACTTGTAGTGAGGCAGCTGACATACAGCCATGCTGATTGCTAAAGCACAGTTGGTTTAAAACAAATATTTAAAAAGTAAGGCTGTTTTGATAATCAAACTGAACAGGAGCCCATATAGTTGTTGGTGCTGGTAGCCTTTTTTTTTTTTTTTTTAAAGTTTGATACCCAGCAGGTCACAACCCCAGCTGTCCAGCCAATGATATGTAGGGGAGTTACATTTTTATCTTGTTGTGGATGAACCCCTAGAATGGGGAACAGAGTGCCAAGTCTGGGAGGAGCACTCACTCTCTTCTGTTGTAAAATGAAGAACATCTTAATTGATCCTGAGAATACAATATACTAGGCACATGAACTCCCCTTCCCTTGTGATCTTTACGGTTATGATGTGCTAACACGACTTCCATGGCTTGGTCATCACTTTTGCTTAGTAGGCCTGTCCCTGTAGAGGAGAGGCACATAGTTGGGCAGGCGTGGGTCTAGGTATCAAAGGCTCTTCCATTTCCAGCAGAAAGGTAGCAAAGACAGCAACTCAAAATGTTTTTGTATGAAATAATCAGCCATTTATCTCCTCTTTGTCCTTTTCTGACTTAACATGTTTCTAGCATTTCAAAGTTGTTATCGACAGAGATTTCCTGAACATATGATGAAGAATGATGAAAGAAACAATGACATCTCTCAAACTGGCAGAAAATTTTTACTGTAGCCTTGTTGATCAGAATACTGTTGGCAACTGGTTCTAGCTAAAGACAGCTTAAGGCGGGATATGGATTTGGTTTTGGCATTGCAAAACCTCACTGATTTGCAATTGGAATACGAATCCCAGTCTTATGGTAAAGGGCATGAAATAAATGAAAGTTTGTGGTTTTGGCCCATCTTCGGTCTACAGCTAACCCTCATAAAAGTTATTGTGTGGGGAATGCTGCTGCTTACTGACGCCAGTTTTTTTCTGCTTCCTATGGTTTCTTTCTGCTACCATTGTGTGTATGGAACAGTCAGCTGAGTCTCTCCATCAGTGGTTGCATCCCTCTTCATCATTACCGTTTTTTTCATTTCAGCAGTTTGTGATGAAATAATTGACCAGACACCTGGTTCACTTCCCCAGGGAGGCTGGATAATCTTCATCTACATTTGTACTGTAATTACAGATGACCCCTTTCCCCAGCTCCTTTCTTTTGGCACAGAAATAAGTAACGAATGATAATGACTCTCATATTTACACTCAAACAACAAATGTTTGTAAAAGTGACTTTTTATTACCAAGCATAACTTTAGCAACATTTGCTGAATTAAAAAATATTGTCATTGCAAAGTTGATAATCAGCACTTTTCCCCATCTCAACAGCTGTTTAAATTCCCTTACTTCTGCCATCAAAATTCTTGATGAAAATTTGATCCTGGGTTTCTATCCCCTTTAAGATCTACTTCTGCAACAGCCACCTCTTGTGTCATTGTATCATTGAAACAAGCTAGAATAATGTACAGCTTTACTGTGCTGTCGTGTGGCAAACAGCAGACGAAGCTGTTTTGTGACTCTCACTTCTAGTTTTATTTCTACATGGTGTGATACAGAATGTGTAGATTTGCACCAGATGTGCTGACAGATAAAATGGAGAATACATACTCCAGTTTCAACAACAGTAACACTACCCAGCATGAGATGGCTGCGTTTTTGGTTTTGATCTCTTCCTGCAGAATGAGATTCATTCAGCAATATACACATTATTCTTGTTCTTCAAAAATAAAGTCAAAACACTTCTGGGAAAAGAGAGGCTCTTTTTTGATATTGGAGATTTTGTGTGATGTTTGCCAGTTTAGAAACAATGTGTTGTTGTGTCGGTCCCCCACCCTGAACAATACCCCAACCAGTTCTTTTCATTTGATGTACGTGTAGTTAGCAGATTTACTGGGAAAATCTTTGTGGTTATTGGCATGGGAAACTGGCATGAACCAAGTGTTTGAGATGAGCAAACTCCTTTCTATTATTGGTAAAGAAAACATTGTCTGGAGCAGTCAGTCCATATCATTTTTAACACCAGAGTTACTTCTCATTTGAATCGTGCAAGCAAATTGCGAGGTGCTTCTCATTCTCTTGTTTTATGTTACTCGAGTGTACATGTTGAGCTCCATGCCTCACAGTACCATACCATGGGTACCCCTGTAAAAGGTTAGTATAAAATGATACAGCAGCTTATGTGATGACATTTCTCAAGTTGTATTTTTCTCCCAAGCGCTCCAGAAAAGCAATCAGCCAGTTTTTAAGCAGCTCTGAATCAAACAGGAATTCACCATCAAACTCTTCACCCATCCATAACCTTTAAATGTTTTAAATAAATAAATAAAAGGATCAGTATAAAATAATTTAGTAACCCACAGAATTCATTTAGCTTAATTTATGCTAATCATAGTGTATTGGTGTTCTGGCAGATAAAATAAAGCTGGTGAAGAAGATTGCATTGAATAAACTACAACAATTAACCCTAGAAATTATCACTGTGAAAATGATTTGAGCTCGCTATTGAAAATAACCCGTTTGACAAATTCTGTTAACTGTCAATGATTAAAGGGTTGATTAAATTCTTAGGTGTGTAAATACAAATTTTATGTATATTTTCATGGGTGTGCATATATATGATAGACATTTTGTTAGATGTGAGCTTGTAGACATAAAATATACATTTTTAATGATAAAAACAAGTCTTAATGTAGGAGCGATTTAATTTTTATTGTACAGTTTTTATTTTGTTTTTTATAAAGACCATTTGATTATTTCTGGCATGCAAATTTAATTCAGAGTTTTCTGTAGGTTACCAGGTTTGATATAAGCGCGCATAACGTAGGTCGCAATATTAGTACAGCTTTCAGTACCATCAGAAGTAAAGAGAAAAGACAACAAAACAGAAAAGGTTATAACTGTCTTTCTGGCTGTTTGATCAGGAAAGGATGAATCATGGATTCTGTCAGGTCACATCTGATAGAATTATGTCTTCGGCTCTCGGTCACAGAGGGACACCATGGAGCACATAGCTAACAGAAATAAATAACATGATTATCATATACAAACAACTGTCTAAGGGCTCCTTATGTATTCTTGTTTCTGTATCTGTTGATTTGGGTATAGTTGTAATTTAAGTTCTTTGGTTTCTGAGTTATCAATTCACAGAGTTTTGGATGGGCATTAGATATTAAACATAGGATTTTAAACATAAGATTTTGCCTCTCCCTGGTTGCTATGTGAAAGGCCATCGTAAAGAGGTAAAACTGACTACAGAACATACAGCGAAACTGACCATACAAAAGTTCTGCATCGAGTAAACCAATGTGGGAAGGGAAAACAGAAATTTTTTTTTCTCTAACCCATTTCTATTGCAGGTGTTATTTGTAGTAAGAATGGTTACCAAATTGACAGGCACAATTGTGGTTTTGAAGTTGACTGTGCCCTTTTTAAGATTGCATGATGAGTTGAATGTGTATAGTGGTTTCTGTTTTAACTCCTGGTTGTCAGTCACTCATAAATTGCTGAAATGTTCACTTTTGAGCTGAAATATTTCATGCATTATATCTGCTAAAGGAGATTTTTTCTGAAGTTTAAGTAAAAATGGTTCAGCCACTTTTTAATAAGAGGAGAGAGACGAAGTATATACTTTTCCTCTTATAAAGAGAATGCTTGTGGCCTTTTTTGAACAGCTCTACAGCCAAACTGACTGAGGCCAAAAAGTCTAAATTTGGACTAGAAATGGTTCTCATTAAGGTCTTTTGCTTTTTCTAGAGAAAATTGGTGTTGATTTGACTTATAAAAAGGCCTTTGAACAAGAGAACAGGCCTTTTTTCCCCCACCAAGCTTACACAGTAGAAGGAATCACTGTGCACTTGGTTAATTTAGCTAAAAGTGAAAAGTTTAATGCAATATATTTCTGAATACCAGTAAATTCACAAGGGGCTGGGACCTTGTCTGGTGTGTAGGGATGTGGAAAGAACTGCTGTTAGTTTGTAAGATGCACAGGGACTAAGCCAAGGGCTTCCTCGGAGCCCTTTCCTCAGCTCCTACAGATCTCATAATTGATGCTCATAACACAAACAAACAGTCCTACCTACACACAAAGTCACGCTTCTCTGCCCCAGAGGAACATAGGGAGGAAAGAACCTTTTGTTCTAGGCTTCTTTGCTCTTTGAACTTCTGCAGAGCTTAGATGTCATGGTGATAGCACTACAGAAAATCCTGCAGACCTGTCATGCTACACATAAAGGGCCTTCTAGCAGGAATTTACCCAGTCTAGCAGCAAGGATGTTCACTGCCTCAATTTACTTTCTTTCCAGTCAATAAAAATACCTCACAAGGGAGGCGTTCAAATTAACTCTTACGAGGTCTGATTCATTAACAGTCTAACTCAAAGCAAATCTTCCATCCCTCTTATCCAGATCCAATAGTTCCTTCCAGTGCTTCCCCAAGTCTTCACCGTCCTTACAGCCCTCCCTCCAGGGTGCCACGGTCCTTTACAGCTCTCCCCAGGTTCAAACAGTTCCTTTGCCCTGATGGCACAGGGCTAGGATGACCATATTTTCCAAAGGGAAAACAGGATACCATGTGGGGCTAGCCCAAGGTCCCCCCCACTGTCCCCTGCAGGGCTGGCCCAAGCCGGTCACCTGAGGCCCCTTCCCTCTGCACAGCTGGCATCGCTGCTCGCTCGAGCCCTGCCTCCCCCACTCCACAAGGCTGACATCGCTGCTTGCCCCCCACACATTCCTCCGCACCACACTTTTTTGGCAAATGTGGTCATTTGTCCCATTTGCTCTTGCCAACTGATGAAGTTTTAAGGTGGGACAGGGCTTAAAAAAGGGACTGTCCCAGCCAAAATGGGACATATGGTCTGGTCATCCTACACAGAGCCAGAGAAGGGGCTTTCTCCCACACGCCTGGCTATCCCTATAGCTGCCTTGGCAGCACTCTAAAGCAGGCCTCCTGCTGGGCCTTTCCTACAGTCTCTTGAGAGCTGATGTTTTTCTCCCCAGCAGGCTTCAGCTACCTGAAGCTGTCTCTCCCTCACTAATTGACTGATCCACAAGCTTGTCCTTAATAGGTAGCCTTGTTATGTCACCTGAAAACTGGATTCTTAGTCCCATCACCTCTAAAGTAGGCTAAACCAAGCAGAGGTGAAGTTGAACCCAACACACCTGAAGGGCTAGTTCACCTTATGACAAAGCCTAATTCTCCACTCTTAAATCCGTTCTATGCTCCACTGAATTCGGCACCACTAAATAACATATAATAACAGCAACAAAATTGTTTGCATGCGGTATATAATCCACCTTGTTCCCAGTTAAATTAGTTCTGTATTTAATTTTTATCTTCTGAATTGCACCTAAGCAAAGCTGTACTGCTGAATGGGAAAAATGTGTAGTGTGTGCTTGCTGACAAAAACGATAAAATACACACCTTGGAGAAGGAAGACTTTATCATATAAAAAGTCTAAATCAATCTATACAATAAGATTCCAGGAATGTCACTCTGTGTGTCCCTCTGAAGGTAAATTGTCTGTTGAGGCAGTGTAAAGCAGTGGAAACAATTCAAGCATGGTTGAGCTCCCGTTAAGAATATCACCAGGTTGAATCAGCATTGGGTTTTGCAGTCTCTTTACCAACCAATTTTTGAAGTTCTCAGGTATTTTGACTTGGCAGTTGGTGTACAACTACAGAAAGGTGTGTATCTGTGCTGTGCCAAGAGTACTAGACCATTGTGATATCAGAGATAACACAACCAATCACCACCATTGCTCAATAGCTAATTTGCATGCTACAGTTTCGTTGTATGAGGGAGTCTTCACAGATGGTGGATTACTGCCACACCCTTGTGCCTAGCTGCCACCTCACATATCAGCACAACCACCTACACAGCAACACAACCAGCAAGTCCAAATACAGATAGCCCCTCACCCCAGCACACACCCTTTATTTGCCACCAGCACAAATCAACCCAAATCTCCCAGCACAACACAACACATGCACAAATCAGCAGAGGTCCCCATCACAACACACATTTGCCCACCATCACTCATACTTACCATAAACTTGAGTGGCTAAGTGGCAAGTCCTTTGCTAGTAAGCATATATTGGGCTACTGTGACAAGGCAATAAAAGTCAGTACAAAAATCACTGTAAGATGCTATACAATTTAATGGTGTAGAAAAAAGGTATATATTATATGAGAAACGGTACGTGACCCTGTAATTAAAAGATTACATGATAACACATAGTCTCAAAGGGGCAGAGAAAAAGTTGTGTGTACAACCCTAATTTTGGCACGTGTACTTAACTGTGCAGTCTTAACATTCTCTTAGTGTAGGTTTTTGTATGGAATGTGGTACATCTTAAATAGATATCCGAGTTATGCTGAATGAAATCTATAACAATAGCTGGAAAGACCAAGCGTGCAGTGCATCACAATAGTTGGTAAATATGATTTTAGGAATAGGAGAAGATACCACAATGAAAAGACTGTACTTGAAAAAAAAAATCTGTGAAAAACCCAGAAACCAATAGCCTTCAGAACATAGCAAAGTACAGCAAACTTTATTTAATTGCCCAAATTGCGTTACACAAAAACAGAAAGTGTAAGTAAATAAACAAGTAATTGATTCAATTTAAGAATAATTCTTCTCTAGTAATAAAACATAATAGAGAAGACTTCCTGCTTCGATCCATATGGAGGAATAAATAGTACCTCAGTAATGAAAGAGTTTTCCCCAAGGCAGTATGGTTTTGTTGTCATTCCCTTACTTGATGTGGTTGAAGAGAGGGCAGGTTATCACCTACACACTCATGTAACTCAGTCTTGTTTGCAATAAGAAAAGGAGTACTAGTGGCACCTTAGAGACTAACAAATTTGTTTGAGCATAAGCTTTCATGAGCTACAGCTCACTTCATCGGCAATGTAATTGTATAAATGGCACTTTATTAAAAGCCATCTTTTATTTCTCAGACTTAGAGACTAGTTCATGTGTTGATATAAAGATCTCATGCAACTCTTCACGTATTGCAGACAGCACTTCAAAAGGGTTTTATTTGGGATTGAGGAAGCCATTTACTAGATTTGTTCCATTGCTGATTTACAATACATTGTTTATAACATGATTGCAAAATGGAACAGAACACTGAGTCTGGATCTACTTTGATTTTATTACTTTCATCCACTTCCAACTTGAAAGAATCCAGAGTATTTTATCTGTGAGGAGTGTTCAGTGAGAGCGATTGTAATGTGTATTCCATAGGTCACAATGTGCTTTCATGTAAGTGAAATGTACTGCATGTTTGAGATGTTGTTTTCTTTAAATTATGAACTACACTAAATAGCTTAACTGACTTTAGAACAATGAGATGCTTCTAAGACGCTAGGGTACTTCAGAAGCAGAGATAATGTGAACTCTGAGGTACTGATCAAGCTATTACCACAGCTGATATCTATATTTAGATTATAATCAGATTACACACTGAATTCTGCTGTTTGATAGATTTTACTTGTATTTTATCATAGACCGGTCTATGATAAAACCAGGGGCTGGGTTGAGCCCATGCTCAATGACAGTGAATCACTGTACCAGTATTTCCCTGGTGACCCCATCATCTTCTTCATAATTTAAGTTTCTAGTCCTTCTGGTTGTTAGGATAACCTTCCAAATGCAAAGTGATGGACTTTTCTCTTCCTGAGTTTACAGAAGGCCTAAAATAATAGCTCTAAGAAACATGTGAACTCTTACTCATCTCAGTGGGGTGTTAACTTTGATTTCAGTGGTAAGTTCGGCTTTGAGGTTGGTGGTGTGATAAATAGCCCTAAATTTGCAAATGAGGGAAATAATGCATGCATAGTCAAAAACGAGCATTTGCACATAAAAAGGAACATTGGCATGTTTAGTTCAGGGAGCTGTGTGTGCAAATGATTGCTTAGGCAGGCAGTTGCCTGGTTTCCGGATGGGAAAGCAGGGTTTTGTGGGCACAACAGGTATGTGAGCATTTTCAAGAACACCTGTTGTTACAATGACTGTTTATATAGCACCACAGATGTACACAGCACTGTGGAATGGGTAAGTGTGTCAAATAAATTAGTTGCTTCCTCACAGAGTTTAAAAGTACATATCAGTACAATAGAGAAGAAAACAAAACAGAGCAAAAACAGAGCGGAAAGTGCTCTTCATAGGAGGAAAACTTTAGAGGGATAGTCTTCAAGAGTTTAATTAATAAAAGAAGAATAAGGGAATGTTCTTGATGTACATTTAGTAGTTTACATGTGTTGGTTTTGGGGTCTCTCTTACTTATCTGAACACCTAACAATCTAATTTGCAAATTGAGATTACTTATCTTAAATACATATTGACACAATATTTAAAATGGGAAAGATTCTTGTGGCTTTTCTAATCTGTATTGTGAAAACAGGATTTTAAAAAATATTTAATGCCAAATTTCAGTGCAGAGTGAGATATAATAGCCAAGTTATAACCTCCCCTGAAGAAATACGGCATTTATGATGGTAACATGGGCAGATCTTTAACTGCTATCATTACACTTTATAACAACACTAGTGACCACCACTGTGATATGTATAAATTCTACATGTGCTGTGCTATTATACTCAATTTGAAGGAGGGGGAAAAAGTGATGCTGCTGTACAATACTTCATGACTAGCTATGGGAATAGTAAGTCGCCTTAAATCTTTGCCAGTCATATAGATAGATAGTGCACTGTTTCTAAAATTTGCAAGTCAAAGGGAGATGCATCTAAATTCTTTCTGCTGTGAAACCCCCACAGTCCTCTGCCTTTGAGGCTGAAGCAAAGAGGAATGGAAAATTCCAAAGTAACGAGCGCTTCGATTTTTTTTTCTGCAGTGCTGTGCTTAGAAAAATTGCACTTTCTTTCTAAGTCAAAGAAGAAAAATTAAAGTTGTATGACTGTTATAAATATTACATGTTCAGGGTATCAAGAGTACCTGTAGATCTCTGGTTTCAGAGGTGTTTTAGAATTAACCCTTTCATAGGACTCAGTTTTGGGGGATAAAGTATATAAACATTCACATACTGTCAGATCTTACACTGGGTGTTTTGGGAGGGCTTGTCCTATCTTACAGATGCATTCGTATGAGTAATAATAGTTGTTTGCATTTATATACATCTTCCATTGGCATGATCAGCCCTATTTTACAGATGTGGAAACTGAGGCAGTGAGAGGAATAATGATTTGGCCAAATGTATATAGGAGGTCATTGGCAGAGCCAAGAACAGAACCCTAATCTCTTGAATCCAAATTGTGTGGTGATTTATACTTCCTGCAACCTTACTGCAGTAAATTGGGTGGTAGATTGTGTTCATCAGTATAGGATTTGGTCCCAGATTACAGCTCCTTTGTTCTCAACATTAGTAAAATTCAGCATTGAATTGAATTTCTCAGCATCTAAGACCAGTTTTCAGCCCTATTTCTTAGCCACACTTAGGAATAACTTCTGACTATTACTGTGGGAGGAGTGCGGAAAGGTGAAATGAAGCTGTAGCAGCCAAGTTCCCTGGCTGACGCATTCTGACTGTGCAGGGCAAATAAAAGGAAAATGTCTCAGGAGTGTGAGGGGTGTGTGCTCAAAAACAGTCTGTTCTGCTACTTCAGAAAAGAGTTGTACACTCCCTATAGCACTAACTTCCAGGAAGCAGTGGTTGCATGGAAGGCACCTGACTACACCCTCTAATTTAGATGAACACAACCCCTTCAGGTGATGGAATGCTTCCGGGTTCCTTTTTCAATCAGGGAATGCTCAACACCAGCTTTGTGCCCGGGTCCTGGAGTAGGGACAGAGGTTCTCATTACCCCCATTCCATCCCCACCCACCACCCCCAAAACGTACACATGTAAGACTATCTGTAATTTAGCCCATACAATCAATAAGATAATATATAGTAAATTTAAAGAGGACTTTCATGCTAAACCAGAGTTGAAAACAGAATATTTATAGAAAATTCAGTGTTGTTGGACTGCATTTTGTTGCATTTCCTTTTCTTTTATTTTTAGAATTTGTTTCTGAAAAAACCCTTTCTCCTTTTACATTTCTGCTTCTCCACTTGCTTGATCCTGCTGTGACTTTACGCTCATTGGATTAAATTTTACCCTGCCCCTGTTAACTCCGTCTTAAAGACCCACTTCTGATGTGCTACTTATGGTGAATGGAGAATTAACTTTTATATAAATTGCCTACTGTAACCTCAGTCTGCCTGTCTGTATATTTTACAGCATAAGCTGCTCAGAGCAAAGACTGTCCTTCAGTATTTGTAAAGTCCCTAGTAAATTGTGGGCTAGTCAGCACTAGTGTAAATAAATAATAGTAAATAGGAACGATAACAATAATAAATTTTCTAGTCTTTACTCAGGTAAAGTACCCAAAACTTCAATAAAAGTTTTGTGTGTTAAGGCTTCAGGATTGATCCATTGTGCCTATGGCATTGTTGTCTGTTTTTATGGAAATTAATGGGGTCTCACAAATTCACCATCCTGTCTTTACTGCAGAATCAAATAGGAGTCAGTAAGCTATGAGGAGGAGCACAATCTTAAATAACCACAAATAGCTTTAATATTAGTAAGTAGACACAAACAATGAGAAAACATGTAAAGTAAACTTTTAAATTACATATATATGGTCTTTTTAAACATTTCCCTAGTTTATAGACCATTCTTTAAAGTATTCACACACTGCAAAGCTATTTTTCACATCTACAGCATATCTGCCATTCACACATGCTAAATACATCATTGATAATAACCATATTTTCAGTCTTCCAGTAAAAGTTTTGATGTCTTAAAAGGACATGAGTCCTTCCTAGTGTGGATACCTCTCAGTTATTTTTCAGAGGAGTTCAGAACAATAGAAATTATGTTATAATGTTAAGCAAACGTATTGCAGTAGCATTGTTAACCAAACACATTTTGGATATGACTGCTGAGAGTGAATGTATTTTCATGTGACAAATAGCTGTTACTTAATAGGAGACAAAGGGAGTTTGGAGCCACTTGAAAAAATGCAATATAGAATAGATATTAACCCAGCTAAGCATGTAAATGTATTTGACTGGCCAGGTGTAACTAGTTTAAATATAAAGCATACAGTGAAACTTAGCTACTGTTGTTATGTTTTTGGTTTTTTAAATTGAATTTGAATTTAGTTTTCATGGATGTGGACTAATGCTAGAAATACACACTGTGGCCAAGCTTCCCTGCATGGGTGTGTAAATAGAATTCAAATCTCCCAGGGTGAAATCCTGGTCTTAGTGAAGTCAGTGGGAGTTTTGCTGTTGACTTCAGTGGAGTCGAGATTTCACCCCTGATGTTTAACATCCATACTGTTCTAAACCTGTACCTTTGTTGAATAGAAAATGACAATTGGATAGAACTGAACAAACCCTGCAGCATTTAATTTAATTTAATTTAATTCAGGCTACACAAACCAGACCCTGAAGGATATGTTTGCAAGACTGGCAATTGTATGAATCAACTCCTGCTCATTTATATGGAAGCTAAGGTTCTGGTGTTCACATCACACAAACATGATACAATTTAATGTGTTGTGAGGCTGTGCAAATGATCAGCTATAAAATTCCACCCATCCAAAATCTCGTTGTTTGCAGATTCTATCCCACTGTGGACAACCACTGAAGGTCCTCAAGCTTACAGGAATTTGAGCTATGATGCAGTTATTCTCTCTCTAACATTTGTTGTTCTCCGGGAAACAACTGAAGACCATAGCCTACTTCTCAGCTCTCTGATTCTCTGTCATCTTGTTTAAGGTGTGGGTTACAGTTAGTTACTGCCTCACTTTCCACCAGCTTCTTCCAGGGTACTAGAAAGTTCATGTCTAGAATCACTCTTATAAGGTTTGTCAACTTGTGAATTCATCATAAGCGATATAAGTTTGATAACTGTGGCAGGCAGACTACTGATGACATGAAAAGTCACAATCCTCATAGAATTTTTGGGGAGGGGTGGTGAGAAAGAAAAGTGTGCATTAAATTGCAAACCTCGGGTATGTCTACAGTGCAATAGAAGTCTTGCAGCACATTTGCGGCAGGCCAGGATCAGTTGACTCGGGCTCATGGGACTCGAGCTGCGAGGCTGTAAAACTGCAGTGTAGACACTCGGGTTGGATTCATCCAGTCATTAGTACCTCTCAGTTTAACAGTACAGGGCAGCAGATGGAACTTTTTTAAGGAGAGTCTGTAATTTGGGAACCCCTTGATCAAAGGGGTGCAATTTAGATCACTAATGCTATCCTGAGCCCCTATGTGGCACAGCAAATTTCAGAGCTGTCCAATTAACCATTTGGATTTTAGATCACTTACATGAGTCAAGCTTTAAAGCATATAACATGGCAGGAATGGAAACCCTCTAGCCATTTTTCTGTATTGGCTTGTGCACAATGTAAAAAAATGTACATTTTCTTAAATACCATTCTCAGTTTGGGTCCCTCATAGATTTACTGGTTGCCATGCACTATCTTGGGTAAACTCAATAGATTGAGACCATTTTGGCATCAATAGTTCTATCTCTTGCTTGCGGGGCGGGAACCCACTTACAAACTTTTTTTTAAATGGCTATAAATCAGGGCTTATTATCTGCAGAACCTCTGGCTCTAATGACACCACATTTGGGTCACTAACCCTATTCTGCACCCACCTGAGGCACATCAGATTTCAAAGAAATAGAACTAAGCATGTCAATTTTAGAGGACTTAGAAAGCCCACCTTTAAACAGATGTCAATATTCAATCTTAACTATAGGAGCGCTCCTATACCACTATAATAAAAGCAACACTGAATGGCTGTTAGACTGTGGTTGATGGAATGGAGCACCAGTGGATTCCCTCTCTACCGTGGTAAATCTTAAAGGGTGATGTCTTCTCTTGCCACTTAACAATGCTGAAAGGAGAGTCTTTTCTCACTTTTGCTCCCTTAAGGGGAGATACAGGAGCTTCCTGCTGTCCTTGAAGACCTTGATGAATTTAGGGGGCTGTTGGCTTACCACATGTTGCCCCTCCATGAAGCCTAACCAAGTAGATATTCTTAGGAGTAAGGCTTATTCACTGGAGTAAGGGTTGCAGGATGGGGCTCTTAAGTGCCCAGCAATGACACAAACATTTAGGATAGGGAGTAAATAATTCCAATTCAAAACAAAGGTACAGTATTGTGCCATTTTATCTTGTATCAGAAGATTTAGATCTGTGAGTAAGTCTTTCCGGTAACATTTTGCACAAAACCATAGTTTTTCTTAGCATGTGGGTGAAAAATTTCTGTCTTACGCTACCAAACTGAAAGAAAACTATAAATGCAAATGTATTCACATAGCTTGAATATACATTTCTTCAACAAATATTTGAGAAGCGAGGTAGTCTAAAGCTGTCTACTGAAGTTCCACAATGAAGTGATAGTAATAGTCTGATAACAAAACAAAGACTGTGGTAAAGAATTGCAAGGAGCACTGCATTAAACAATTTAAACTTATATCTTAAATCATTACAGAGACACAGTGGGTGAGGTAATATCTTTTATTGGATCAATTTCTGTTGGTGAGAGAGACGAGCTTTCAAGCCACACACGGCTCTCCTCATCCACCTTGTCTTTGTTGAATTTCATTTTGTTGTCTGTAGCCCAGTTTATCAAGATCCCTCTGAATTTTAGCTCTATCCTCCAAAGTGTAAGCAATCCCCCTAGCTTTGTGTCATCTGCAAATTTGATCAGTATGTTCTCTATTACTACATCCAGGTCATTAATAAAGATGTTAAACAACACGAGACCCAGAACAGATCCCTGTGGAACCCCACTTGAGACTGCCCTCCAATCTGACATCATTCCTTTAATGCTCTTTGTTTGCAGCTGTTTAACCAATTATGAATCCACTTAATGTAGTTCCACCAAGCCCACACTTCTCCAGCTTACTTGTCAGAATGTCACATGGGATTGTATCCAAAGCTTTGCTGAAGTCCAGGTATATTATGTCTACTGCATTCCCCTGTCCACCAAATCAGTTAACCTGTCAAAGAAGGAAATCAAGCTGGTTTGGCATGATTATTTTTAGTAAATCCATGTTGGCTGCTAGTGATCACCCCTTCATCCTTCAGGTATTCACAAATTGAATGTTTTATACATTGCTCTAGTAGCTTCCCAGCTATCAAAGTGAGGCTGACTGGTTTGTAGTTCCCCAGCTCCTCTTTTTTCCCCCTTTTAAAGATAGGCACTACGTTAGCCCTTCTCCAGTGTTCTGGAATCTCTCCTGTCATCCATGAGTTTGCAAATATTATTGCCAGTGGCTCTGAGATTTCTTCAGCTAATTCCTTCAGTATCCTCAGGTGAATAGCATCAGGTCCTGCTGACTTAAAATCATTCAAATTGATCAGAAGATCTCCGATGTGTGCTTTACTTATCCTGTTCTGCGTTCCTTCCTCTTTATTGTCTATGATAACGTTGCTAATCATCTGGTCACATGTTATTTTTTGTGAGTGTGAGAAGACTGAAGCAAAATAGGCATTGAGTAGCTCTGCCTTTCTATCATCTTCTGTTGCCAGTTGACCTTCTCCACTGAGCAGCAGACTCACACCATCTCTGATCTTTCTTTCTTGTCTGACATATTTGAAGAACTCCTTCTTGTTGTCTCTAGCATTTCTTGCCAGCTGTAACTCATTCTTTGCCTTGGCTTTCCTGATTTTGTCCCTACACACTCGTACTATTCCCATGTATACTTTGTTGGTGACATGCTCCTCCTTCCATGTATTCCTTTTGGTTTTTAGATAGCTAAAAAGCTCCTTGTACAGCCACATTGGCCTCCTGTGGCTCTTCTTATTTTTCCTCTGTGTTGGAATAGCTTGATGTTGAGCCCCTAGTATTATGCCTTTTAGGAACTGCCAGGCCTCTTTGACTCCTTTTCTTCCTAATTGGTCTTTCCAGGGGACCTTGCCTACTATTTATCTGAGTTGGTTGAAATCTGCCTTTCTGAAGTCCAGTGTCCTCATTTTGCTGTTCTCATATCCTCCTTTCCTTCAGATCTTGAATTCTGTCAGATCATGATCACTTCCTCCCAAGTTCCTGACCACCTTCAGATTCGCAACTAATTCGTCCCTCTTGGTCAATACCAGATCCAAAATGGATGACGATCGAGCTGTTTCCTGTCCCCTACATATGTTAAGAACTTGCAGGGCGTATTATGTTTTCCTGTAATAGTCTTCAAACAGATGTCAGGGAAGTTATAATCCCCTATTAATACTAGCTCATATGTGTTAGCTAATCTTGTTACCTGCTTGTAGAATGACTCATCCATTTCCTCTTCTTGATTTGGTGGTCTGTAATAGACCCCCACCATAACATAACTACTATGCTTTTCCCTTTTTATGCCCACCCAGAGACTCTCAGTAGTTCTGTCGCTCACTGCCTCTTGGACCTCAGAGCAGTGTATGCATTTTTGATGTACAGTGCAACTCCACCTCCTTTTTTCCTAGACCTATCCTTCTGGAACAAGCTATATCCCTCTATGCTGATACTCCAATCGTGGGATTTGTCCCACCAAGTCTCTGTAATGCCAATTAAGTCATACTTTTTTTCATATACCATGATTTCCAATTCATCCTTCTTGTTTCCCATACTCCTTGGATTTGTACACAAGCATTGAAGATATTTTGCCGACTGCCCCATTGCTTTTCTTCAAGCCTTTTTAATGCAGTTATGGTTTCTAGTTCTTTCTCCAGAAATTAGCCCCTTTCCCTTGTCTTCATTACTTGAGCATAGATGCGCATTGGCTAGATTTTTGTCACCATGCCCAATAAGATCTAGTTTAAAGCACTCCTTATCAGGTTAGCCAGACACTGTCCAAAGATGCTCTTTCCCAGTGTTTGATAGATGGAGTCCATCCCAGCACAGTAATCCTCTTTCCTGGAACATCAGCTCATTGTCCAAGAAACCAAAGCCCTCTCGCTGACACCACATGCGTAGCCATGCATTTACTTCCATGATTCGACGGTCCCTACCCAGGCCTTTTCCTTCAACAGGGAGGATGGACAAGAACGCCACTTGCACCCCAAACTCTTTTAACCTTCTTCCTAGAGCCACATAGTCTGCAGTGATCCTCTCAAGGTCATTCTTAGTATCATAGAATCATCATAGAAATGTAGGACTGAAAGGGACCGCAGTAGGTCATCTAGTCCAGTCCCCTGCACTCAAGGCAGAGTCAAATAATAACTAGACCATTCCTGACAGGTGTTTGTCTAACCTGTTCTTAAAAACCTTCAGTGACGAAGATTCTACAACCTCTCATCTAACAAAGGGTTTTCTATATAACACCCATCTCCTGACTTTCTTGATAATGACATGCCACACTCTTATGTGGTAACAAATGCTAGAGCATGTGTATTTCTTACTGGATTGATCTCAAACCTAAACTCACTTTGTTTCATCATCATATTTTAGTAGAGTTTACATTTAAATGAGACTTGGGGATTCCATTAATGGGTCTGAGGCTCGTTTATACAGAAAGTTTCTGCATTCAAGCCAGGATGTGAATCTACAATGCACCACCTTGGCACACCTGGCATGTCCCCTGACCCACCAGATGAAATCTGAGTTGCACAGAAGCCACTATGGCAACCCTATGCTACAGGAGAAAATCCATTTTACTGGGAAATAGTCTGAATATACCTAGGGTGGTGGTGCAAAGCAGACTTAGTGCACCCAGGAATCAGCTTGTCTACATGGCAAGTTACTACACTCCAAGTCAGATGTGAATCCTGCTACAGGACAGTGAAAGTCCCAGAGTGTAGCTTACATGCTGTAGCCGCACTGTAGTAGGGTTCATGCAGGATGTTACTGCATAGTATGCTGGGGCATGGTAGATTCCCATCCTGACTTGAAGTGTAGTAACTTGCCATGTAGACAAGCTGATTCCTGGGTGCACTAAGTCTGCTTTGCACCACCACCCTAGTTATATTCAGACTATTTCCCAGTAAAATGGATTTTCTCCTGTGGCATAGGGTTGCCATAGTGGCTTCTGTGCAACTCAGATTTCATCTGGTGGGTCAGGGGACATGCCAGGTGAAAATGGACATGGTCAAGATGCCCCTGCATCTGGCCTTTGCCCAGGTGCTGGAACAACCCCTGGGGCTTTTAGCTCTTGGATTGGAGTGAATGTAAAGGTGGGTTGTGCCCCGGTTTTACACAGATTACAGTTTGGCCAATTCAGAGAAACTGGTCAGTGATAACATATTAACATTTATTTATTCATTAACTTATTTTACAAAACAAGAAATATGGTAGATCTCCCTGTAATGAGCAATCAGGCAGATCTCTGTATCCTGTAGCATGTTCTTGGTTATATGAATCCTAACTTATTAAAGTCCCGTCATTTCCTGTGCATTATTTGCTGTTACATTATGTCATTAGTAGTGACATTTCTCCCTATACTAGTGGTATGATTTATATTTCAGTTTGATGCACACTCTAAAGGATCTAGAAGGAAGTCAAGAATCATTCCTCCTAAAATAAGAGAGATGCTGCACAAAATCACTTCGGGCAGAGTTGGGAATAGAACTCAAGTCTCTAATATGGCAGACTCAAGTCTTATCCACTTTTTCTGAAAGACCATGTTAAATCTATGTGCATGATTATCCTGCCTGTAAACACTAGACCACTCTCTCCTCTCAGAACTAGGAATAAAATGCAGGAATCCTGATTCCCAGCATTCTGCTTCTCCTGAATAAATAATTTAACTCTCTGGCACAATGTTTGTCAATTCCCCCTTTAGTGGCTGGTCCCCATAGAGGCTAGTAGTTATTCATTTGTAGGGCCCTACCAAATTCATGACCATGAAATATGCATCACGGACAGTGAAATCTGGTCTCCCCACGTGAAATCTGGTCTTTTTTGTGCTTTTACCCTATATGTATAGATTTCATGGGAGAGACCAGTGTTTCTCAAATTGGGGGTCCTTACCCAAAAGGGAGTTGCAGGGGGGGTCGCAAGGTTATTTTAGGGGGGGTTGCGGTATTGCCACCCGTACTTCTTTGCTGCCTTCAGAGCTGGGCAGCCAGAGACTGGTGGCTGTTGGCTGGGTGCTCATCTCTGCAGGCCGCGCCCCGCCCGTATAACTCTAAGAAACTCTAAGAAGTTCTCAAGCAGCATTTTTCTTACTTTGCCTATCTGTAAATTGTGATGATTATCAGTGGAAATATTTTTTCATTGGTTTATATGTGTACAGTGAAATCAATGTCTACCAACATTTACCAATACAAATCTAATTCTTCCAAGCCTATACATAGATCAACATTTTCAAGGCAACGGATACAAGATTCTTCGCTTCATTCTTCCTCTGCCTATGTGCAAGCATGTTTTAAGGACTGGAAGCCCAGAAAGGAATGGAGCGTGTCTGTAGTGACAGACACAGTTTAGTGACTAAAACACTGCAGGATTTACACTTTTTTGGGGACGGTGGGGGGGAGGGGAGATGCAGAGTCCATTCAAAAGGCTGTAATTATTGCCTTCAGTCTGCATAACCTTCCGTGTTCATTGCTGTCAGAACAGAGCAGCATATCCTGATGCAAATAACAGGAGAATAATTTCTTCCCTCCCACCACAGAAGAATGAGAGATTAATGTCTAATTGCAGCCAGAATATGTGGTGCTCACAGAATGCTTCCTTTCCCTGTAAATGTCTCCATTGGTACTGATGCTGATGCTCATCTCCATATGCCCTTACAATCTGCTAACAACAGTGCCTTGCTGCATAAGCAGTTTTTGCTTTTTTTAATAAGGAGAAGGAAAGGCTTGTGGTCCATCCCTGTAGTGTAGTTTAAGAAAGAAACCAGAACACACAAGCAAAGTAGGGCACAGATTAGATTCCTTTAACTCTTTCATTGCCCTTGCCTCCTTTCCTTGGTTTAATTTACTAATAGAATTTTCGGTGGTGCATGCATGGTACCCTTCCATTTCTCATCCTTCCTTCCTCAAACATCAAATGGCAACTACAAAGTGATATTGGCATCTTGCCACCTGTTATTTGTTACAGCAAGTTATCTGCTTATACTACTGGCTTCTTCAAATCACTGTAATGTATCAAAGAGGAGGGCGAACTGCAAAGTGTGTCCAAATGGGATCACTTCAGCATTGTGCCGGCGAGAGAGAACTTTCTGAAGCATAAATGAAAAAAAACCCAGACTCTGTTGCAGCCTGTTTTGTATCATATGTAGAAAGCAGCAAAGATTTCCTGAACTTTTGCCCCTGTAAAGTAATTATAGCCTAAATCACCCCGTTGTTTGTATAGGAGCTCTTTGCAATAGCTCTGCCACACTTTGCCGTGTTCTCTAAGGCTTTTGAAAAATGGAACAGAGCCCTCAGTGCTGTGTTCTCAAGACAGGCCCGCCAGGTAGAGGCTATGCTAACTTTGGGCTCCAGTAGCCAATTTAATTGCCCCTCTCTGGCTCCCCTGAAATGGTTTAGAGAAAAGCAGTGCTGTGTGCCGTGCATGAAATCCATACCTAACAAAGGGCTGGGATATGGGAAACAGCACAATGTTCATGTTAATCACAGATTCCAGTAAAAATGAAATGTCGGACACAGAGGATTATATGATCACAAACATATCACAGGCCCATGCTGCCTCCGTATCTCTCTCACTCATGGAGCACTGGAATGTAACAATAATAATAATTTGAGTTTCTATAGCGTCTTTCATCACAAAGGATCCAGAGATGATTTACAAATGTAAACTATTATATAAACTACCCTTATAAAACTGCAGTGTTCTGAGTAATGGTCCGGAACACGACTGCTTACACTGGTGTTACTGAAGTGATTTGGGACATTATTGGCGAATACCATAGAGTTATCTTAATAAGAGAAGAAACAGGTTCACTGTAGCCAGCACAGGAGTGAAACATGGCAGCTGTTTAACAGTGCCCAGTAAAGCAACACTACAGCGTAGCTCAGGAAATAAAGAAAAGTATCTTCCCCCACTGAAAATCCATGAGCATTTGAGGCAAAATAGTGTAATTGCACAAGGTGGAATTTATTCAGGACACCTGGGTAAAACTCCTCCTCTTCCAAACAGTGACATGGGATCTGTAATTATCCCAGATGGTCACAACCTTGGTGTTGCAACTTGTTTGAAAAATGGCACATCCAGCAACTTGGTGATCTACAACACTATAGTGGGGTATGAGCTCAGTACTGATTCCAGGAGAAGAAGGACCACCTGTGGAAGTGCTAACCCAGCTTCCTGCAGCACCTTAATTTTCCTTGAAGGTTTCTTATTAAGTGCTGATATTACCTGACCCCGTTTAGCATATGGAATTTAAAGGGATCACAACCTGAGGCAGTGTTGTGAGAACAAGTAATGGGAGAGAATCTGAACAGAATGGAATCAGCTACTTCCTATTTTTGCTGACGGATACTTTTTGGTAGACAGTTCAGTAACTACAAAGGAAGAGCCTTTAACCCTCAGAGTGCTGAAGTGGTCTGTATGCATCTTCCTCTTGCATCCGTCTAGCTGGCAAGAAGTTTTCGTTTAAATCAGAAGGCAGCTACAACCAGCTTTTGTAGAAACTGCAGGTTTTTTGTATGACCTTCCTTGCATAAAATGTTAGCCTGAGTGCAGCACTGTTGTAGGTGGGCTTATTACACTGACGAACTAGAACTCTTTCTGGTTCCAGATATGTGTAGTGACTCATCTGTGTATGAATATTAACCTGGAAAACTTCTGAGATTTTATTTGCACAGTGAAGTCAATGTCAAGAGTAAAGCTGATGATTAGAGGCCTGTGTTTTGTACAAATTAGAGGTGGATGTGAATGGAAAGGGGCTTCAAAGAACTACTACTAATCTACATGAGCAGCAGTGCAAACACCTACATGCAAAACATGTTTCCACATCATGCGAGTATGTATGGTTATTTTTTTTTTGAATACCTGTGGAATAGAGAGCAGTTTCATCGTTACTTTCAAAGTGCTCTGTGGTCTCTTAGGCACTTTTAGAGATATCCACTCTAGTCTTTTTCTTATTGTGTTTGTAAACATTTAGCAGATAGAGGGAGGAGTTGTGCACTCTTTGTTGCAGCCTCAAATGTAGCCCCATAGCTTGAATATTTGTACACCGATTTGTATTATAGTTATTTTTTGCTGTCCTGTTTTGCTCTAGACCAGAGGTTCCCAAACTTGTTCCACCGCTTCTGCAGGGAAAGCCCCTGGAGGGCCCGGCCGGTTTGTTTACCTGCTGCGTCCGCAGGTTCGGCTGATCGCAGCTCCCAGTGGCCGCGGTTCGCTGCTCCAGGCCAATGGGAGCTGCTGGAAGAGGTGTGGGCTGAGGGATGTACTGGCTGCCGCCTCCAGCAGCTCCCGTTGGCCTGGAGCAGTGAACCGTGGCCACAGGGAGCCGCAATCGGCCGAACCTGCGGACGCGGCATGTAAACAAACCGGTGCGGCCCGCCAGGGGTTTCCCTGCACAAGCGGCGGAACAAGTTTGGGAACCAGTGCTCTAGACAACAGTTATATATATTTTATTCTGAACCAAACAGGAATGTTACCAAATGATCAGACTTCAATGTGTTGTAGGTGTTTTTTAGACCTAAAGGAAAGGTTTTGTTGGCTCTAAGGGATACATTGGTATATATAAACTGAAATGTGGAAAAATAAATGTCAAAAATTTAAACTAAAAGGTGCAACATCAGTACGTTGAAGGGTACGTTTCCAAAACATCTGTGGTATTTTAGCTATATAACCCCCATTACATTTACTGGGGATAAGGCAAAACAAAAATCCTGTAGAACAGTTTGAAAATAATAGGGCCCTTTCCAAGCCCATGTCCAGACAACCAGAGGTGTAATTCTGAACAAAACTGCAATTGTACAAATTACAGATACAGTAATGGGCCAAGTTTGTAGATTACAGTTTATTGGGGTGAGGAGCACAGTTGCCAACTTTCATGTCCTAAATAAGCACCCCGACTTTCACAATAAGACAAAAATCAAGCTAATCCCATTTCAAAACAAGGCCAAAACAAGCCAATCTCTAAGAACCCCAACACTCTATGTGACTAGATCCCTTTGGCATGCAGTCTGGGACTGTGGTGGGCCTGCTCTCTCCCCCCCTTGCCCGTGCTTGTCCCTGCCCCTGCTTGCTCCACCTTTGCCCCTACTTGCTGGGAGCTGATCAAAAAAAAAAGAAGCAACAAGCTGCAACAAGCTACAAGCCAAAAACTAGCCAACAAACAACTCGCAAGCTAATTAAGCCAAAAACAAGCCCAATTTCTGCGTTTTTTCCCTGGGGGGTTGGCATGTCTGGTGAGGAGCTCATGAAAGCCTCCCCCACACTGTGAAAATCCTCACAGATACCACAACGCATCATATTGCATATAACTCTTTTTAGGAAACAATTCTGCATTTGTGAGGGGGTGGACTAGATGGCCAAATAGATTTTGGTCACCTTTCATTTCATGTGATTCTGTAATTCTCTGTCTTGGTTCTATTAAACTGAAATCCCTGCTGCTATTTAAAAATATATATATTTATGTGATCTTGATTTGCTATACCTTGATATCCAACTATTGGTTTTAATTCGTACAAATAGTGCTCTTCCATTTGACAGTTGCAGAACATAGCTGATTACATGATTCTTTAAACCCTGTAATTACAACTTATAAATAAGTAAGAGAATTTGCTATTTCAATTTTATTTAAGTTTAGAAACATGCTTTCTGTGTTGGCTTTCTGTGGACCAATTAGCGATAGGCTGATGTGGAAATACATGCTACCTATTGTCTCTTCTACTTAGTGTTCACTTACATTGTCTTGTGCAATTCCTCTCTAAGGACCCATTTCAGTTAAAACTCCATCCAACTCCTGCGGCACAGTTCCCTGTGTGTGGCCAGGAAAGCTCAAAAGTCTGCTTCGCTCCAGAAGCCATGCTGCAGAAGCCAGATGGATTTTTTTATTATTATTACTGAACTGGAACCTTAAAACTAGCATGTGGCATGGCTGGATCAACAGTGGCAAACCCATATATATTGTATAGTTTTAGTCTGCATTTGCTAAACATCCCCCAGATTGTGTATGTGTGTTTTTCCCTTTTCTCTTGGGTGGGGGGAGATGGGGAATCTGCAACAGTTGTACAGAGAGTTAGAATAATCCACTGTCACTAATCCTCTTTAACAGACTCAGTGCATGAGCCAAAGCTGTTCTCACTTTCCTTCCCAGCTCTGAGTCCTGATCAAATTCTCTGTTCTTTACCACGACTAGATGGTGTATAGTTTGAGCTGGAATTAGATAGGCAGAAGTAATGCCATGAGGCTAAGCTTTTGTTATTTTTACTTCAGCTTTAGTCTTTTAACAATGTAGTAGTAATAATAACAATATCCTAAATGCATAATAAGGCCTTTCATCCCAAAGGCTCCCAAAGCTCTTTACAAACTCTGGACTGATACCCCAATTGTTCAAAGCCAGTAAGCACATGCTTAAAGTTAAGCACCTGCTTAAGTGCTTTTCTGATTCAGGATCTAAATCCTGATATTCCTACTTAGTTTTTAATAGATTCATAGGTGAGGTAAAACTACCCCTGAAAGCAATAAGGTTTTTTGCCTGGGTAAGAATTGAGAGAGAACTTCAGGACTTGACCTATCTGTAGTGGATTCGCTTTACCTGCCACTGGCTTGCGGCCACTTTGAGAATGCCATGTTGCAGCTCTTCACAGCATTTTAGAACAGTGAAGATAAATGGCAGGGCCAGTTAAAACTACAAGGGAAATTTAGGGCAGCACAATATAATAGCCCAAATTAGGCTTCAGTAAAGAAACCAAAGCCAACACCTCAAAGTGCTATGGGATCTTTAAAGACCACACATGATCAGGACCTCAGACTGACCTCTCATAAGAAATGTGGCATATCTAGTAGCAATAATGTGAATTAACAGAAGAGAGAAAAAAGCTCAAACAACAAAAATGGCCTGTTAGGACTTTGATTATATGAGTATAGGCTAAGGCTATGTGCTTGGGAAACAAATGAAATCAAAATCTCTATGTAGTTCTGAAAAATACTGTGCCCTGCTATGAAAACCCAATGTTGATCCAAGAAAGAGAAGCAAGCAGTTAGCCACTTTGAATGAATGCTAAAATGTATATTTGATTAGAGATTCTTATATTTTTACAGTGTATTAGTCCCATCCCTCTCCACCAGGAGACAGCTTGCTGGAGCTTATAGGAAGAAAAATATCCCTTTCCCATGTACTTCTTCCTGTCACCTTGGGCAGAGGGGATTACAGTGTGTTGGCTCTGTCATAATGCTTCAGCACAGGCATTTCATTTAAGCAGCCTTCATAGCATATGTGCAGCTTTAAAACAAACTATTTATATTTTTTGAAATGTCCTGTTACTGTTGCGAGGACTCGGTTCCTTGGAGACTGCACACATGGCATGATGTTGCCTATCTCACAGCTGGTTAGAGACAAACTGAAACAGCACTGGTGGTAAAATCAGCCATTTCAAGGAGCGGTTTTGTAGAAAGGGAGCTTGTTTACTGAAGCAGAAATTCCCTTCTTGTGATAAGTCCCCATGGCTGGTTCGGTCTTTTAATCCAAACTAACTGTGGCTTTTCAGTCACAGCGCATGGTAGGCGGCGTGTGGTTCTGCATCATCTGGCTGCAGCTCCCAAAGGCAGCATGTCTGGGAAAACACAATGGACCAGATCCTCAGCTAGTTTTGCTCCATTGGCTATACCAATATGCCCCAGCTGAGCATCTAGCCCAGTGCTTCCAGCAGTCCTGACACTCTGCATACTGCATCATCATCTCCACCTTCTGACAGTGAGCATGGTTTCCTTTCTGTGCCGGCTTAGTTCTGCTGGCCATGTTCCTTCCCAGCATCTCTGGAGTTCCACTCCTCACACTGGGGGAGATAAGGATTGGAATGGTAGCTGGTAGCTATCCTCTATGAAAATTTTGAAAGGAAGATTCTTGTGTCCCCCTGGTTCCTTGAACACCCCATACACAATCTAGCGCTTAACCTAGATAGCAGGTAATTGATACTGCCAAAACTTGTTCTTTATGCACAAGTTTCCAAACATCTCTTTGCTATGAGAACATGATGGATCTTCATATTAGACACAATTTATGCACTCCGATGGCAAGATACGCCCATATCTAACCATGTGTGCACGCAAATTGGTTATTTGCGTACATACATCTGATTGTGTGCAGAATATGTTTGCATGTGTTCAATAGGGCCCAGTGTCTCCAAATTCCCCAGAGATGCCATTTCTTAGGCCATCATTATTACTTTTTTTTTTAATTGATGGCTGCAAGTGCCAACTGGCCTTTGAGCAGAATGAGTTGCCGAGAAGTCTATAAAGAAGAAAGAGAAAATGCATAGTTTAGTAATAAAGCCACAGGACTATGATGATGATGTACAGATTTATTTTCTTTAAAAATGCCTTTAACCTCTTTCTAAAGCACAGCCCAGAACACTGACCATGTGGTGGTCCTTTATGTCAGAAAATAAGATAGCTAGATTTCTGCAGCAGGTTGTTCATTCAGTACTGTGAGTGAGAATCCCCTCCTCTCCGTCTGCGTCTTAAGATGGTAAAACTTTGGACTCTCTGAATCCTGCAAACACTCTCTTTTTCCCCCCCAATCAGTAGATTTAACATTTACATTCAGGAAATATATGGAATTAAAGGCAAATAAACTGTTAGAGAGACTCTTAAGTCATATTGACTTAAGTGGTGAGATCATGCCAAGGAAGTTAATACAGCCAGCTCTAGGTGAATGCTGATCAACTGATTTATTCACCTCTCTGCATTTCTAAGCAAAAACATATGTCTAAAGGGATAAGTGTTTTCAAAACTAGGATGAAAAACTAAAACTGCCAAGTTCCCCTCAAATCCTTGCTAGCCTCACTAGTTTCACTATTTAAAGCTTAGCTTTTCATGTGCAAGCAAAACAGAATGAAAACATGACATCTTAAATGCATTTTTGTTTTAAGTACATTTCCTATCCTGTACTGGTTTATTAAATAACAAGGATCAAACTCTGCCCTTGGGTTTCTGTGCATATGACTTCAGTTCATGGTAGAATTGGGTCCTATGCATGCAAGACATTTTTGTTTGTCTTGGTCATTATTGATTTTGCACTCACATCTGATTGTACTGAGAGGTTACGTCTGTGTTTCTATTATAATCTAAATTTAGGGATTTATAACTTGGCTGTGAGAATGTACAAAGAGAACTTGATAAGGAGCCCAGGATCTGAAATCAGTTTGGGCCATTTTAAACTATAAACATGCAAGAAAATAGACCTCATTTTGCCAGCCAAGTTTTGATGTGTTCTATCTCATCCTAAAATGCAAACTTGCAGGCAGTAAAATGAGGTCTATTTTCTTAAACAAACAAATGAAAAATAAAAACAAACCCTCCACTTATTAGTAACGTTTGGAAAAAAAAATAACCCCAACTATACATACAATGTGATGGGGGCTAATTTAGCTACAACTAATCAGGAAAAAGATCATGGAGAGTTCTCTGAAGATGTCCACCAAGGGTGCAGCGGCAGTCAAAAAAGCAAACAGGATGTTAGGAATCATTAAAAAAGGGATAGCGTATAAGACGGAGAATAGCTGATTGCCCTTATATAAATCCATGGTATTGTCCACATCTTGAGTACTGCGTACAGATGTGGTCCCCTCATCTCAAAAAAGATATACAGGCATTAGAAAAGGTTCAGAAAAGGGCAACTAAAATGATTAGGGGTTTGGAACGGGTCCCATATGAGGAGAGATAAAAAAGGAGACTAAGGGGGGGATGTGATAGAGGTCTATAAAATCATGAGTGGTGTGGAGAAAGTGAATAAGGAAAAGTTATTTACTTGTCCCCATAATATAAGAACTAGGGGCCACCAAATTAAATTAATGGGCGGCAGGTTTAAAACAAATAAAAGGAAGTTCTTCTTCACTCAGCGCACAGTCAACCTGTGGAACTCCTTGCCTGAGAACTGGATAAAAGAGAACTGGATACATTCATGGAAGTTAAGTCCATTAATGGCTATTAGCCAGGATGGATAAGGAATGGTGTCCCTAGCCTCTGTTTGTCAGAGGGTGAAGATGGATGGGAGGAGAGAGATCACTAGATCATTACCTGTTAGGTTCACTCCTTCTGGGGCACCTGGCATTGGCCACTGTCGGTAGACAGGATACTGGGCTGGATGGACGTTTGGTCTGACCGAGTATGGCCATTCTTATGTTCTTATGTTCTTAAACAGCTTCTACCTCTGAATATTAACTTCTTCCATATGTTGCTGAATATGCATATCTGCAACCAGTATATACTGTGGATTGATACAGTATGCAGTAATGCACTACCATTCCAAATATCTACTTTGGAGCAGAGAAGATGCTTTTAAGTAACTATTGTAGGAGTAATGGCATGGTATTAAGTAAGGGAAAGTTCAGATCGCGTGTCAAAGGAAGCAATCTCAAGAGTGAGATGTATTAGGCTGTAAAATATTTTCCACAGGGAAGTAGTGAAAGCCCCATTGCTTTGGACATTTAAAACTAGATTGGACAAAGCACTAGAAAATGTACTCCAGGCACTGATCTTATAGTGGCAGAGGAAATGTCTGGATGACTTATTAAATGTTATCCATTCTTTACTTCTTAATATGGGCCCAGTCCTCTTCTCATCACTGGACTGGACACTGGGCTCCGCATTGCTCAACAGTACACTTTGCATCCACAAGGGAGGTGGAATCACAGGGAGGAGGAGCACAACCAATCGCCTTCTGCCCCTTATCCCATCCCATCCATTCAGTGGAATCACACTGATTCTACGCTTTCTACAGGGATTTACAGGGACAGGATTTTCCCCTGCGTGACATAACTCCACTTAAGACTGTGAGTTCTGTGCAGGCATCAAGGGAAGAATTAGATCTTAAACATTTTGGAAAACCATGGTACAACTGAGGCAGGATAGAAACTGATTTACTATCTCTGGCATCAGACTTTATTCCCTTACTTGTGGTGTCCCCATTATAACTGTAATTGTTATTATTGATTTGATATATTTGTCATAAGGTTGCATATATAAGTCCCAATTGGCAGTCATGTTCCCATTATGCTAGGTACTGTATTCACATGTAATAAATATATTTCCTGCTCCAAACAGGTAGCACCCTAAGTGTATGATGAGAGACAGCAGGTGAATACAACAAACAAACAGAAGGAGGACAGAAACAGTGGTGCTGGAACCATTTTTATAGCGGGGATGCTGAAGGAGGGAAACCATGTATTTTGGTTGTTATTGCTACCTCAAGCCTGGGGGTGTGGAAGCACCCCTAGTTCCAGCACCTATAGAAGGAAAGAAGGTAGAACAGGGTAGCAGAGAGATGAGCATGTTGAATATAACAAACATGCTATCTGCCTAGCCGTTGTTGAGTGTTTTGTAGACATTTTTCAGCAAGTCTGCTCCAGCAGCAAGCTCAGAAATGGCACTTTTGAAAAAGGAAAGGTTTCACTGAATTGCCACAGAAATGGTATCAGCATAGAGAAAAATGGGGCACTTCACCAGTGACTGCAGAGTGCATGAACGTGTGAGAGCAGGTCCATCATGACCATTACAGACAGCCCACCTTCAAAGTACTTAATTCATAGGAATACAGTCAAGAGCTCCAGGGTGGGCTTTTCCACTCTGAAGGCCTAACTTGTGTCTACAGATAGATGCTTTTAATTAAAAACACTGGCCCTAATCCTGCACCCACTGAGGCCCATGGCCCGATTTACCATTCATTTCTGTGAAGGAAGGACCGGCCTCTTCTTTCAAATACATGGTGTATTTGAAATGTTACATATGGTGAGAAGTCCTGCTTGTACTGTGTGAAATTTCAGACTGAGAAAAATGGCTACAGTTTCCTTTCAAATCATTTTGAAGTGCAGGCTGTATCTAAACCCCAGGCTGGATTCACTGCTTTCAAATTCTCAATGGTGTGCTGGGCATTAGTGACTACCTTTCATGTATTCAGACACGCTGTTTTTCTGCCACATACTGGGTAAATATTTTAAAAGGATACAAAGAATAAAATCCAAAACGAGTCAAATAATCCTAAATAAAATGTAAGTTGTAGTGCTTGGAATACAGTGTTATTAACTTAATTGGCTTTGCTAGGTAACCTAAAATGATCCCAGCACTGTTAGAAAAGGCCTTTCTTTTCTAACTATGGGTAGAAAGGAATTTTTAGAATATGCACCATGTGTATGTGGAAATCTCTGTTTCTATGTATAGCTATATATGTGTACAGATAGAGAATTCTATATGATATATATGTCATATATAGTATGTCATATATGTGTAAATGTACTTAGTACTTAATGTGTAATTCTTTGTAGAGCTTGTTGAATATTAAAATAACTAATTTGCAAATATATTCATAAGTAAAAGTGTCACATTCAATTATCTTTGATTTCAGAGGTGGGTAGCTGATTTATAAGGCTCAGTCCAATGCCCACTTAAGTCAGTAGGAGTTTTTCCATTTACCTCAGTGGGCATTGAGTCAGGCCCATATTATTAATCATTCATTAGTATTTAGACAACAGCCAGGCATTTGTGAAAATGTTTACAAATGCTGAAAGTAACAAGTTAAAGTTAAATAGTTAAAGCAACTCTTACGCTTTGTATTAGTGTGTTTATGTAAAGACCTGATGCTGCAGTCCTTAGGCTGCCAGACACCCACTGATGCCAATGGAAGTTTTTCCTGCATTAAAATCATGGTGCTGGTCCAAAAGTGTAGTTTTTTTCAAAGAATGTTTATATGGAATTCTGTTGGCATGATGTGTGTGTGTATATATATCTCACTATTGGGAAAGGATGAAAAAATATTCCTAAAATTTTTCAAAAGCCGTACGTTTTTTACAATAATAATCTTTCTTTCTTTTTTTTTTCTTTCTTTCTTTTATTGTGTCTTATTTTTTTCATACCACGTCTTTTAGCAAGAAACTGATTAATTCTTTCAAGCTGAGGTGTTTTTAATATCCGCATGATTTGAAACTCTGATACCTTAACACAAATTGATGATATAGTCTATGTCCTATCCATTACTTTCCTGTGGTTTTTTTTTGTTTTTTTTTTCACTGTTTTTCTTAATTGCATGTGGCCTGACTATTTCTATCACAGAGGGCAACTCTTTCCTTTTTTTATCTCAGGCACAGTTCATATTGTGTTGCTGAAAGGTACAGCTGTGTTTAGAAGTCCCATTCTCACACATTTAAGGATAGCTGTGTCTGATTTTTTTTTTTGAGACTGAGCCAATATTTCAAATGGCTTCTCCTTTGTTTTTGAGACGTTAAAGCTTAATTTTTGGCATTTCTCAGATTTGACATTATGTTTGTTTTCAACAGCTTTTTTGCAAGATCCATCATATGAAATAACCCATGGTAATTACATGAATTTGTCCTGGTATTGTAGATTACCGTATGCACATGTTTTTCAATGAGAGACTGAGGGAGAGTGAGGGTGGAGGGCGTGTGTGTCAGGGAGCTATTTATATGAAATGTTCTCTGGCTGCTACACAGTATGTGCAATGTCAGCAATAACCCACCTCTAAGACTTAGTGATCTTCAATCAGTCTTTATGGCCCTTAGTTGCCTGTTGTTCAAGCTGTGTGTCACAGCCAGTCACAACAGTTACTTCAAGCAAATTTTCACACTCTTTGGCTCACACTGCTGGCAGCATTCCTGAAGACTCTGAGGAAATAATTCCACAAAGTGGCATAAATTAATGTGACTAATTAACATGATGTTAATTATTTGTAAATTGCATGTTTGGATACACATTACTTGAGAGGCATATGTTACATTCAGTGTTTACTGAAACAAGTGACTACTAATCGCATCTCCTGAGTGCTCCTTTCACAACACTCAGCAATAGAGGCTTCTCTAAAAATAAAAATAATGTCCTAAGGGAATGCATGAACTATAGTATATAATGAAATGAGCAACTAAAGTAGTCAGTTACCTTCAGAAACATTTAGTAGCTGCTTTAGTAAGTGCATGTATGTTTGAGGGCCAAGTTATAGTTGCAGGGGCAATCTTAATTCTGCCACTGCTTAATTTTTGAGTGTTTGGCTTGCCACCTTTAATGTTCTTTCAAGGCAGATTTTTTTCTATGGAATATCCTAATTTAAAAAAATTGAAAAAGTAGAAATTCCATGATATGGAACCATATTGACCCCCACCTGTGTCATCAGTGGGTTTGGGACCTTTAGAGGCACAGCACTGACCTCTGCTACTTGAGTTGAGTAACTGGTAGCAGTAATAGGCTGTTATTCTCTATGTGGACCAGCCATTAGAGGGGGAAGTTAAGATCCCATTTTGCCAGTGGGATTCACAGCTGTTTGGTGACAGCAGAAGAATGATGAGTTCATTCAGTTCCAGGTTCTAGACGGGAGTGTGTCAAGAAAGTTATGCCAGAAGAAAATTTGGCCCTCCGTTCTTGAAACAAACTGTCTGATTTACTAAAACACTATTTGTTGTTCAGTTACAGGAAAAACCCAGTGACTCCCTCCACTTATGTTCAGCTAACAACCCCTGGAGTCTCATTCCTATTTCCTTGTTCACCTTTTTTGCTGCTTTGGCCTTAGGGTCCTAACTGAACTATTTAACTTTGTAACTAAATTAACAATAATTATTCTATCCTTGAAAACTACTTTTTCCTAAGGTGGGAGAATGGGAGCTTGTCATGTGAAGGTGAGAAGCTATGATCAGGATTCTTTAGCAGCTGCTGGGTTGGTCCAAGACTTGTCACGATGGGTGGATCAGGTACTTGTTACCGCTGAATGTTGTTTGAATGTATGATCATTGCATGGTACATTCAGGTTCAATTTTGTGCATTCTATGTAATTGTCACTCTGTACACTGTTATTTAATACGCCCACTTACAGGGAGCCTAATTCTGAATATTGAGCAGATGTGTAACCGGGATCAGAATTTGGTCCTGAAAGTACATGCTTACATCGTTAAAGAACACGGCATACTCTGAGCACATTACTTTCAAACATTATTTCAAATCCACATTGTAAAAAAAACTTAGCAAAGAGCTTACAAAGACAATGCACGTCAGTACATTTGGTCAAGATTTTGAGTTTTCAAACATTTCAAACAGTTTGTAAGCGGGTCAAAAACAGCAAAAATTGTTTGCAATATAATTTGAAACATTTTCACAAAAAATTTCTGAAAATTTGAAAAAAAATTAACCAGATCTAATAATAATGATCTTACATTTACATATCATCTGCAGCCAGATGCCTACTAAAGTTCCTTACAGACTGATTGTGGAAATCTAAATATAGTGTCCGGAAATCTGTGCACCTATCACTGCAGTGCAGCAGTCTGTGAAGGAGGAAACAAAGCTATTGCTCAGTCATGCACAATGAAGTGACCCTCTGTAATGCAAAATAATAGTGCTTTCACAACAGTGCTTCCAAAACAGCTTAGAATAAGATGTGAATAAGAAATTAGAGGGGAAGTTTAGCAACCAGCAGACAGAATATAATTGCCACAGTTGAAATTTTCAGGTACCAAGGTTAACAAACCTTGACACTTAAGGAAAGTGCCATGGGAACTTCACTAACTATAAATGGTGGGGACCTCAGCTTTACATCTGAAGATGGCACCTCAAACAAACAGTATGGTGCTTCTAAGCCCTAACACCATTCTCAGGCACTGATTCAGTACCAATACAGAGGGGAAAGTGAGCTTTATTTTCTACCACCACTACATTCTACAGTGCTTCATTCGAAGTCTCAAATCCAACCCATCCATAGGCACTGACTCCATGGGTGCTCCAGGGCTAGAGCATCCCAGGGCTGGAGCATCCATGGGAAAAAATAGTGGGTGCTCAGCACCTACTGGCAGCCCCACTGATCAGCTCCTCCCCCTCCCTCGCAGCACTTCCCACCTGCCATGGGTCAGCTGTTCAGCAGTGTGCAGGAGGCGCTGGGGCGGGGGGAGGAACAAGGGCAGGGTGTGCTCAGGGGAAGGGACAGAATGGGGGTGGGAAGAGGCAGGGTAGGGGTGGGAACTTGGGGGTAGGGGTGAAGTGGGGGTGGGGCCTGGTGCAGAGCAGGGTCACGCAACCCTGCGAACGCAGGAACTCAGCACTTGTGAACCCAGCCATGTTTGGTTTGAGATCTCATGAGATCACAGCTTGAGGTATTATTGCTGCTGCCTTATAAAGCTCTTGTTGATGTGACTTTAAGAGTCTGATTTAAACCCACAACATTTTGGAAAGATGTAGTTGGGGCTATAACTATGACTTCCATTCACTCCGTGACTGAGGCAGGAGAATGGCTCTCAGATGCCTTGAGTGTCTGTTGCCCAGGCAGAAACATACACACCTAGGGAACTTACGACCACAAAAACTTAGGTGCAGAGTTCAGGTGCCTACAGAGTTCAGATGTTTTGTGCACCTCAGCAGAGCCAAAATTAGAATTTAGGCACCTAAAAGAGGGACTTAGGGGTTCCTAACTCCTTTTGTATAGCCAGGCCATACAGCCTGATCCAACTGCCACTGAAGTCAAGACTTCACAACCTAATGAGGTGAAGTTCAAGTTGCAAGTGCACATCAGTATTTTGGGTATATGTTGCCTTTCAAAAATGCTAATGTGAACAAAATCCCAAAACCTCTGAGTGAAAGTTGTGATTGTACAACAAGTCAGAGTCACATTAAGATGAAAACCAAAACCTTAACTCTGTCCCATTAGGGTTGCAGCAATGTTGTATTCTCTTATGGATTTTGAAATGATTGCATAATGTTATTGCAATTTGTCTGACTGTTCACTTGGACATCTTCAAGTGAGAGATTACAGACACAAGGTGGGTGAAGAAGTATCTTTTATTGAACCGACTTCTGTTGGTGAGAGAGACCAGCTTTCAAGCCACACAGTGAGAGATGTCAGGAGTGTGATGGTAACATAGGTGACTTATATCACCTACTTTCCAGCTGTAGTTCATAGATGTCTGGCCTGCAAGGTTATTTTAAATGGTTTTCTATTGTCAAATACTAGCACAATGGAGTCCACAGGCTATGGCTATGGAAAGATGTAATTTTTAACATGCACTAATGAAGAAATGGAACCATAATCCATTTTTGTCTTAGTGTTCATCTTAGCCATGCATTTACATACTCAAACCTTGTATTCTGAAAATGGCTTGAAATATAAGTGTATATGTAGTTAACAATATGCAGTGCTTCTACATTTGAACTTCTAACTCCTGAAAGAGAGAGAGCACATGACTATTTTGAATTTAAAACTGATGTTCCTGGTGTGCACAGTCTAAACCTACAATTTTGGATGTGTATGGAACTTAAATTCACAGTGGAGTACATTTTGAAGTAATTTTATTACAGCCCCATCCCCGCTATAGCACCTCAAGTGCTTTACTTGCGCTCCCTGATGACTGTTTAATGCAATGGAATGCTATTATTTTTGTTCCTCAGGTTTGAGTTTTGGCTTTTGTTGTCTCTACTGCGGCAGAATTAAGGTTATGGAGATGGTTCATTTGACTGGAACCATGTGGCTTGTTGTGGAAGGTGTAACCTTATCTCTGAATTACCTGTGTTTCCACCTTTTTAAAAAAACTAACTTTTTAACTTCTAATTTCCTTGAAAGGTAAAATACACTCAAAACACTACCGTGTGCCTGCAGTCTTTACTTTACCTTAGCAAAGGTGGAAGGAGGCTTGTGATTCTCACCCATGAACCTTAGACTCTCACTCATTATGAGCCACACGACACTTGTAATCTCTTCATAGACCAAACAATCTATCCCCTACCTCCCCACAAGGCCTTATAAAGCTTGTTCATCAGCAGTGAGCTAAAATTAGATACGATGTATTAGATTTTTATTAGGATAAACCAGCAGGTTCAGTTGCCATGAATGAATGATCATCAGAATACACTCAACTGTTTTTACAAAAGTTAGAAAGTTCTCTGAAAAGTCAGTCATCCCAACCCTTCAGCAGATCCACCCGAGCTTTGGCAGCACTCTGAAGTATTGTAACATCTTAAAACAAAACTAAATTATTAAATGTTTGTAAAGTACATTCAAGATGAAAATTTAAGTTTTAAATACTGTTATTTATATACTGAAGTTCTCCGTTGTTTTAGGTACAGATCTGATTTCCGTCAACATCCAGGCATGCATGTAACATTTCCCACCTATTTTTTAAAAGAAAAATCTCTTTATTTTGGTTAAAGGTTATCAGCTGTCATGCTCCAGGCTGTACTTAGAATCATAGAAGATTAGGGTTGGAAGAGACCTCAGGAGGTCATCCAGTCCAGCCCCCTGCTCAAAGCAGGACCAACCCCAACTAAATCATCCCAGCCTCAGTTTTGTCAAGCCAGGCCTTAACCTCTAAGGATGGGGACTCCATCACCTCCCTAGGTAACCCATTCCAGTGCTTCACCACCTTCCCAGTGAAATAGTTTTTCCTAATATCCAACCTAGACTTCCCCCACTGCAACTTGAGACCATTGCTCCTTGTTCTGTCATCTGCCACCACTGAGAACACCTTAGCTCCATCCTCTTTGGAACTCCCCTTCAGGTACTTGAAAGCTGCTATCAAATCCCACCTCATTCTTCTCTTCTGCAAACTAAATAGTTCCCTCAGCCTCTCCTCATAAATCATGTGCCCCAGCTCCCTAATCATTTTCGTTACTCTCCACTGGACTCTCTCCAGTTTATCCACATCCTTTCTGTAGTGGGGGATCCAAAACTGGACACACTACTCAAGATATGGCCTCACCAGTGTCAAATAGAGGGGAATAATCACTTCCCTCGATCTGCTGGCAATGCTCCTACTAATGCAGCTTAATATGCCATTAGCCTTCTTAATATTCCATTAGCTTAATATGCCCTTAGCCTTGGCAATGAAGGCACACTGTTGACTCAGATCCAGCTTCTTGTCCACTCTAATCCACAGGTCCTTTTCTGCAGAACTGCTGCTAAGCCAGTCGGTCCCCAGCCTGTAGCAGTGCATGGGATTCTTCCATCCTGAGTGCAGGACTCTGCACGTGCCCTTGTTGAACCTCGCCCAATCCTCCAATTTGTCTAGGTCACTCTGGACCCTATCCCTACCCTCCAGCATATCTACCTCTCCCCCCAGCTTAGTGTCATGCGTAAACTTGCTGAGGGTGCAATTAATCCCATCATCCAGATCATTGATAAAGATGTTGAACAAAATCAGCCCCGGCACAGACCTCTGGGGCACTCCGCTTGATACCAGCTGCCAACTAGACATCGAGCCATTGATCACTACCCGTTGAGCCCAACGATCTCACCAGCTTTCCATCCACCTTACAGTCCATTCAACCAATCCATACTTTTTTAATTTGCTGGCAAGATTACTGTGGGAGACCCTATCAGAAGCTTTGCTAAAGTCAAGATATATCATGTCCACCACTTTCCCCATATCCACAGAGCTGGTTATCTCACCATAGAAGGCAATCAGGTTGGTCAGGCATGACTTGCCCTTGGGTGAATCCAGGTTGACTGTTCCTGATCACCTTCCTCTCCTCCAAGTGCTTCAAAATGGATTCCTTGAGGACTTGCTCCGTGTTTTTTTCAGGGACTGAGGTGAGTCTGACCGGTCTGTAGTTCCCAGGAGTCTCCTTCTTCCCTTTTTTAAAGGTGGGCACTCTGTTTGCCTTTTTCCAATCGTCCAGGACCTCCCCTGATTGCCACGAGTTTTCGAAGATAATGGCCAATGGCTCTGCAATCACATCAGTCAACTCCCTCAGCACCCTCGGATGCACTAGATCCGGACCCATGGACTTGTGCATGTCCAGCTTCAACCTGTTCTTTCACAACTGAGGGTTGCTCACGTCCTCCCCATACTGTGTTGCCCAGTGCAGCAGTCTGGAAGCTGACCTTGTCTGTGAAGACCTAGGCAAAAAAAGCATTGAGTCTTTCAGCTTTTTCCACATCATCTGTCACTAGATTGCCTCCCTCATTCAGTAAGCGTAATACTTCCTGTATTATTTTATCAGGGAAATCACCAAAGGGCTATTGGGCACCCAGCACAGACCCCAGACCCACATAGCACTGTCTGTGATAGCCAGTGTGAGGGAATAGTGCCACAAAGTGCAGATAAATCCTCAGTCTACACAGAAGGGGACAGATCTGTGCATGAATTTTGTCAGGATGATCCAACCTAGGATTTTCATCACTAGTTATTTTATTTAACTTTTCCTTTTCTTGCCGTATAAGGACTTAGAAGTTGCTCCTTGTTCCCTCACCTGAAAATCTATGGTGGGTGATATCCATAGTGATATATTTTGAAAAAGTTGATTCTCTAGGGTGAACATAGGAGGAACTGCCATACTGGATCAAATCCATTGTCCATTAGTCTCCAGTCTCCCACAATGGCCAGCACCAAAAGCATCAGAGAAAGGTGCAAGAAACCTTGCATTAGATAGGTGTGGGATAATCTGCCCCCACATTAAATCTCATCCTTCAATTAGAGATTGTCTTCTGATTTTATAATATCTCTTATAGAATTTATGTTAGCACTACCTCTTTTAATTCTGGCTATTCTTGTTAACCATATAAATGTCCGATACCTTTTTGAATCTTGCTAAATTCTTGGCTTCAACAACATACAGTAGCAGTGAGTTCCACGGCTTCATTACGCATTGTAAGAAAAGGTATTTCCTTTTATTGTTTTTTAATCTGCTACCTTTTAATTTCATTTAAAGATTTGTAAGAGGATCAAAGTAATCAGAATCAACAAACTGTGGATTTGTTTTCGTGTGCTATAATATGAAGGTAACCTGTTTTCTAGTTCTTGTATACTACTCAAGCCTGCTTCAGTGAAGGTCCTTTTTAAAAGAGGAAATAGCATAGGTGGCTGCTGTATTTATATGGTTGCTGAATAAAATCAAAATAATGATTCTTCCTTTCCCCACTGAAAATCTAAACTCAAATACATTTCCCAAATTCAAGTATTACACCATTCATGCCAATAGTCAACTATATATCTTTTGCTATCTTGTAAAGAATTTTGTTAGACTACAACAATGTGTAGCCAAATAGGGTTGCTACACATGTATAAGTCAGATATTTTCAAATAGTGATGTTAATGTTCATTAACATATGGTTCAAATTTTAGGTTGCACTGGTGTGGCTGGGAGTAGAATTTGACCCGTGGCATACAATATAGTATTTATGATACTTAACATTGCCTTTAACATTCAAAAAATTACGCTAGTCAAACACACTTGAATCTTCATAATTTAAATCTTTTGGCTATAAAACACATACCTTTTTGCTGCAGATCAGCATATGTTTTTAGTTATTTTGTCTTAAATTAAATTTACTTGTCCCTGCCTGTTTTAATTTAGAGATGCTATATAATTAAAATGACAGTGATGCTATGACAATAGAGTGCCTAATTATGATTTACAAATAATGAAAACAATCTACTTTTGAACAGGTAACATTTCACAAAAAGTTGTACTCTTCCAGGGAAGCATATTTGCTACTACCTGCTGTATCATTCATTTAGTTGTTTAAACTTTGTAGACTGTGTGGAGGTTTTCTTCTCTCTGAGTAGTATATTTAATTTTCTAGTCTGGTTGTAACATTACTGCTTTTCTACTGAAAATATACCTTGACTGTAAGATGAAATATTATGCTATGTATGCCATTCATTAGAGAAGTGCTAGGCTGTTTTCTGTATTTTAAGCAGCTCTTTCAAAATATGAATTTGCAAAAGTGGCTGTGACAAATCTCCAAGGTATTTTCTGCTTCCCTGGATGTAAACAGAACAGCTTGATAGAATCTGTCTACCATATTTAATAACATCCCAGTAGGAACTGTTTCTCTCTCAGAAACGTCTGCAGCTTTAACAGTGAAAGACTTAAAATGTGCACACAGTATGGACACAATATACACACAGTTTCTACTTCGGTTTCTTACTTTTATTATTCGTGTTCATTTAAGGCTACTTTAGTGCCTGTGATTTCCAGAGACAATAATTTACTTCGGTCATTTGAATTGGGACTGCATAATTGGGACATCAGATTTTCATTGGAAAAATATGAAGCTTGAGTCCTGAGGCCTACTTGAACCTTAGGCTCTTTGAGAGATGAGAACCCTTTAAAAACGTTGTTGGACCTGCTTACTATGTGTGCCTGAACTTAAGGAGAGTAAGTAAGGTGTATCCAAAGAGCCCAGCAAATGGTGAATCTGCAAATCAGCCACTTATCTTTGCTATTTATTTTTGGGGTGTCACCAGGGCCAGTTGGGGGGGGGCAGAAGGGCCATTAGGCCTGGACCTTAAGCTCAAAGGGGCCCTCAGATGTAGACACTTGTTAATTTTTTGGCATTTGATAAGTTTCACAACTTGTTTTTATGCGCATCCCTATCGGATCAAAATATGACACACACTCTCAGCTTAGAGCTGCGAATTTAAGCAAATAAGAGATGTGATTTGGTAAAAGACATAATTTTTTTTTAAGTGATATAGATTTTGTCATATTAAAGAGTTAAAAATGTTCATATATAATAATAAAAATATATCGGTTCTGATAGCACAAGATTAGACCATGTGTTGTCATTTTTTATTTTTATTATGGCTGGGGCCTCAAAAGCTGGAAGTGGCCTGGGCCTCTCTGGACCTCTGAGAGGGCCTGGGTGTCACCAAGATGTTAAACCCTTCATCACGTGCCCCTGGAGAAAGAGCTACAATTTAGAGTGTGCATTGCACTATGCAATGCTTAAAAATATGAAAAGCAGTCGGTATAAACTAAGTCCTAAGCTATCAAGCACAAGGTACGCATAATATCAATACTCAACATAAAACATTAAGCCAACCATTTGACACTTTGGTCCTCTATGTGTACATGAATTATTTATGTGGAGATAGTTACTACATTTTTAAAGGTTTTTCTTTGTTTTGTAATCGGAAATCTCCTAATAATTGAGATTTGTAGGC
Source organism: Chelonia mydas (assembly GCF_015237465.2). Classification (NCBI taxonomy): domain Eukaryota; kingdom Metazoa; phylum Chordata; order Testudines; family Cheloniidae; genus Chelonia; species Chelonia mydas. Next base: position 111,206,525 of record NC_057852.1, read on the forward strand.
TATGGTGTTGGTAATATTTATTTTTATTGCAATTGTTTTCAGAAATAACATGATATAACAGGCCATGCTGTAGTGAGCTAGTAATATTGTATTTCTTTTTTATATGTTTTTATGCTCTTTGTCACCTTAATATCAGAGTACATCAAAAATATGAATTTGCCCTCCTCTGTAACAAATGGAGAAATAATACATGTTTAAAACAAAGAGATTGATAAAGGTAGAAATAATAATTTTTAAAAAGTAAAACTGTGTGAAACAAATTCTGCTGTCAGTTATCCTGGTAGGAGTCTGAAGTAACTCCATTAGGTCAATGGAATTGTAACTCCAATGGAAATCAGTGGAATTATCATGGATTTAAACTAGTGTAATTGACTGGTTTACTACTGGTTGACTGGTTTACTATAAAATTTTGCCCAAAAAACTAAATTACAAATATAAGATCCAATGGTATTTCCCTGCTACTAGCTGCCCTAGAAACCCCATCAGGGGACTGCACAACTCACAGGGGGAACCATTACAAACTAATACTCAAATCCAGCAAGTAGTTCTTTGTAGAGAGACCTTCACTGAAGCTACAGGATCAGAATTTTGGCTCATGTTACCTTGTGCCAACTTGGCTCGTAGGTTGAGGAGTGACTTTGTCTCTTCTGTCCTTTGGTATCATTGGAGCCCCTGGGCCAGAGATCATGGGGATGAAGGGTGCCTATCACAGAGCTGACTCCTGTCCTATTCCATGCCTTGCTCACATGTCACACAGATTTCTGCTTTGTCTATTCACAGAAGGGACTGTTTGGGTCTGGTTTTGTTTCTCAATTCATTAAAAACAAATAAGACATTATGCATTATCTTCATTGTGACATATCTGCAAAATTTGTGTGTTTACTGGGCACAATTAAAAATTGTTCATGGCGGTGTTAGAGAGAGTACAAGTTTCAGCAATGTTTCCTATACTAAAATAGGAAATAGTGGTAGCATCCATAATTTTCCTAAAGACGGAATGCTCTTTTCAAGTGCACCTGCTGTAGATCTTCCAATATTATTCAGGAATGGGGTTCATTTGATTTTTTCCTTTATTTTTGTCAATATCTTATGTAACCATAAGGAACAACATGCAGAGCCAACTCTTGCTTGCCTTACTGCTAGGAGAAGTGCAGTTTAAATCAATAGGGCTACTCACAATAATAATAAGAGGAGGGTTAGTCCCATAGTCATGCAGGAAACTATAACAGAGGAAATGATGTGCTTGTCTTATGAAGCATTTAAGTAATAAGTGCTGTATAAATTGCTACTGACTTGTAGCATATTTAAATACAACATTAAAGAAGCTATTATAAATAATATGAGGGGGAAAGGAGTCCAGGAGAGCTGGCTGTATTTTAAAGAAGCATTATTGAGAGCACAGGAACAGACCATCCCGAAGTACAGAAAGAATACCAAATATGGCAGGTGACCAGTTTGGTTTAACAGAGAAATCTTCGGTGAGCTTAAACTCAAAAAGGAAGCTTACAAGAAGTGGAAACTTGAACAGATGACTAGGGAAGGGTATAAAAATATTGCTGGACCATGCAGAGATGTAATCAGGAAGGCCAAAGAACAATTGGAGTTGCAGCTAGCAAGGGATGTGAAGGGTAACAAGAAGGGTTTCTACAGCTATGTTAGCAACAAGAAGCAGGTCAGGGGAAGTGTGGGACCCTTACTGAATGGGGGAGGCAACATAATGACAGATGATGTGGAAAAAGCTGAAGTACTCAATGCTTTTTTTGCCTCGGTCTTCACAGACAAGGTCAGCTCCCAGACTGTTTCATAGGGCAGCACAGCATGGGAAGGAGGTGAGCAGCCCTCAGTGGTAAAAGAACAGGTTGAGAACTATTTAGAAAAGCGGGACATGCACAAGTCCATGGGTCCGGATCTAGTGCATCCGAGGGTGCTGCGGGAGTTGGCTGATGTGATTGCAGAGCCATTGGCCATTATCTTCGAAAACTCGTGGTGATCAGGGGAGGTCCTGGACAATTGGAAAAAGGCAAATATAATGCCCATCTTCAAAAAAGGGAAGAAGGAGAATCTGGGGATCTACAGACCAGTCAGCCTCACCTCAGTCCCTGGAAAAATCATGCAGCACGTCCTCAAGGAATCCATTTTGAAGCACTTGGAGGAAAGGAAGGTGATCAGGAACATTCAACATGGATTAACCAAGGACAAGTCATGCCTGACCAATTTGCTTGCCTTGTATGATGAGATAACTGGCTCTGTGGATATGGGGAAAGCGGTGAACGTGATATATCTTGACTTTAGCAAAACTTTTGATATGGTCTCCCGGTATTCTTGCCAGCAATGTAAAAAAGTATGGATTGGATGAATGGGACTATAAGGTGGATAGAAAGCTGGCTAGATTGTTGGACTCAATAGGTAGTTATCAACGGCTCAATGTCTAGTTGGCAGCTGGTATCAAGCGGAGTGCCCCAGGGTCGATCCTGGGGCCGGTTTTGTCCAACATCTTTATCAATGATCTCTATGATTGGATTAATTGCACCCTTAGCAAGTTCGCGGATGACACTAAAATGGGGGGGAGAGGTAGATATGCTGGAGGGTAGGAATAGGGTCCAGAGTGACCTAGACAAATTAGAGGATTGGGCCAAAAGAAATCTGATGAGGTTCAACAAGGACAAGTGCAAAGTCCTGCACTTAGGACGGAAGAATCCCATGAACTGCTACAAGCTGGGGACCAACTGGCTAAGTGGCAATTCTGCAGTAAAAAAGCTGGGGATTACAGTGGATGAGAAGCTGGATATGAGTCAATAGTGTGCCCTCGTTGCCAAGAAGGCCAATGGCATATTGGGCTGCATTAGTAGGAGCATTGCCAGCAGATTGAGTGAGTGGGTGAAATTCTGTGGCCTGTGTTGTGCAGGAGGTCAGACTAGATGATCATAATGGTCCCTTCTGACCTTAGTATCTATGAATCTATGAATCTCTAAAGTTGTCTCCTACAACGAGTTCTTTTTTGAGGTCCTCACTACTCACCAATACCAAATCAAAAATGGTATCACCTCTTGTTGGTTCAGCAACTGTTTGATGAATAAATCTGTCAGGTATCACATCCAGGAAAATCTGGGCCCTACTATTATTAGTAGCACTCATCCTCCAATCTATATCTGGGAAGTTAAAATCTCGTAATCATACAATTTCCAGTAGTATTTATTTCATTAAAAACAATGTGATTTTGACCCAAACAGTCTGTTTTATCCATTCCATCACTTCTAGTTTCTTTAGTCTACCTCATTGTTAATATACAATGCTACTCTGCCACCTTTGCCTTTATTTCTGTCTTTCCTGAACAGCAAATACCTTCAATACCTGAACTCCAGTCATGACCACTATTCCACCATGTTTCTGTTATCCCTATAATATCTAGCTTCACTTCCTGCACCAGTAGTTCTAGTTCCTGAATTTTGTTACCCAGGCTCCTTCCTTAATTGTTGGCTCTCAGAGATCTTTCAAGTGCCTTTAGCTTACTTGTTTTCTGCCACCATTAATCCATTTATCCCCATCATCTTTTTGTGTATAGTCTGCTAACGTCCATGAAGCAGACTTATATTAATTATGGTGAAAACAGGGAATCAACATTTTCCTGAATTTAGCACATTCCCAGAAGACAAGTTCATAGTTATCCATTTTGTCCAACAATTTCCAAAAAAGGTTGTCATTGTATAGCCCTACAATAGGCTCATATTACTGAGCAATGTAAAATATAACCAATGATGGCACTTGAATTGCATCAATTTTAATTTTGCATTTCTGGTCACCGGGTAATATTTCTTGTATCTTTTTGTTCATACTTTATATGAGCACCTAATTTATTATCCCAGATTAGTTTTAGGTGCATATGGGCAAGTATAGTGAAATGTCATAGAGTCCAAGGCCAGAAGGGGTCATGGTGATCATATAGCCTGACTGCCTATATAATATGGACCATAGAACTCCGCCTCCCTGCCCCCTTCCCCCCCCCCCCCCCCAATTCCTAGACATCTTTTAGAAAAACATCCAGCCTTGATTTAAAAATGTCCAGTGATGGAGAATTCCTCACAACTCTTTGGAAATTGTTCCAAAGGTTAATTATTCTCACTGTTAAAAATGTACATCTTATTTCTAGTCTGATTTTGTCTAGCTTCAACTTCAAGCCATTGGGGATTGTGTTATACCTTTCTCTGCTAGATTGAAGAGCCCGTTATTAAGTATTTGTTCCCCATGTAGATACTTGTAAACTGTAATCAAATCACCCCTTAATCTTCTCTTTGTTAAGCTAAATAGATTGAGTTCTTAAAGTCTATCACTATATGACAGGTTTGTAATCCTTTAATCATTCTCTTGGCTCTTTTCTGAACCCTCTCCAATTAATCAACATCCTTCTTGAATTTTGGGCATCAGAACTAGACACAGTATTACAGCAGCAGCCACACTAGTGCCAAATACAATGGTGAAAACTCCAATTCAAAATTCCCATTTATGTATCCCAGGATCACATTCACTCTTTTGTCCACAGCATCACACTGGGAACTCATGTTCACATGATTATCCACCACAACCAAATCTTTTTCAGAGTCACAGCTTCCCAGGATAGAGTCCACCATTGCTTACGTTCTTTGTCCCTAGATGTATACATTTACATTTAGCCATATTACAACAGATATTGTTTGCCTGCTCCCAGTTTAACAAGTGATCCAGATTGCTCTGAATCAATGACCTGTCCTCTTTATTATTTACCATTCCCCTAATTTTTGTGTCATCTGCAAATTTTAAATATGTTAAATAGCATAGGGCCAAGAACCAATCCCTGCGGGACCCCACTGGAAGCATACCATTCGATGATGATTCCCCATTTACAGTTACATTTTGAGAACTATCACTTAGCCACTTTTAATCCATTTAATGTGTGCCATGTTACTTTTATATTCTAGTTTTTGAAACAAAACGTCATGCAGTGCCAAGTCAAATGCACTGCAGAAATCTAAGTCTGTTACATCAACACTATTACCTTTTGTCACAATGTCTGGAGTGGCTTACCACTGTGAGTGACTTCCTCAGAGCAGACTCCTCAGAAAAACAGAGCAAATACCTTAAGCTAATGGTGTGTTCTGCAATTAGATTTCTCTAAGCCAGTAACAAATGCGAACTCTTGGATCACAATAACAGTCATACCATGGAGTCACAGACAGTCCCTTTAGACTCTCCAGTCTATCTTGCCACTCAGACAAACTGAAGTTTGCGATAAAAAGTTATGTAAACCAAAAATTACACCACATCAGGTTGCTCTCAGTCCTAAAAGACTGGTCACTTACCCCAGATCAGTTGGTACTCCAGATCTTACACCAAAGATGATGCCGGCAGCCAATTCTATAGTAAATTAACTATAGGTTTATTAGCTAAGAAAAGGAAATGAGAGTTATTGAGAGGCTAAAGCAGGTAAAATGTAATAAGATGTGAGTTACAGTTTGTAATTCCAAATGGTGGCAGTGATGTAATAAACTGTCCCGAAAGTCCTTTCAGGGTATCCACATTATCTCTGGGGATCTTGGCTTTGCATCTGGTACACTTCCCTGTAAGAGTCCAAACAGTTAGAGAAAAAGGATATTTCCATAAATCTCATATGTATAGCTTCTTTGAACAGAAGACAAGCTGACAGTGTCTCCACCCATGTGGGCTTTTCCTTTGATGACGGTGAGTGAGGAAGGTACTCATATATAATAGCCACTTGCTTTGTAATTAGCATTTTCTGTTAAAGTCCTGAAGTCCTTCATTAGTATTTCACAAGATTTATTTGATGGGTTATTTAGATACAGGGATATACACAATGTAAATGTTTGCTATTATATTACAACAGGAACACATAACTGAAAACTATGCAAATAATGTCCCATTAGTTTTTGTGAAGTTTAAACACCCAAAACACTCTTATACATCTAACCATTACTTTGATCTGTACTAATACACAAGTGAATTGACCTGAATACACTCTTGCATGACCTGATCTGCCAGCATCACCAATTTATCAACCAAATTTGTAATCTCATTAAAAAATCAAGTTAGTTTGACAGGATCTGTTTTCCATAAACCCATCTTGATTGGCATTAATTTTATTACCCTCCTTTAATTCCTTATTAATCGAGTTCCTTATCAGCTGTTCCATTATCTTGCCAGGGATCAGTGTCAGACTGATAGCCCTATAATTAGCTGGGTCATCCAATTTACTCTTTTTAGTCTAGCCTCCATTTCATTTGAACCCGTGCAAAACACTCAGTGACCTTACTCAGTGTCTGGGTGAGAGTGGTACATGGACGAGAGCCACCTGGCTAAGACTGAATCCAGACAAGGCTGAGGTGATGTTGTTTGGCTTGCGGGGAGAGCAGCCATCGGGGATGATAAGAATAATTTGTTTCCCCTTAACTGAGTGTATTTGTTGGTCAGGCTCACAGTCTAGGTGTCTGGTGGAGTCCCAGTTGCAGGTAGCAGTAGCAGCCTGGTCACCTTTTTATCTTTTACAATAAGCCAAGAGCAAATCTTGCGACTGTCATCCCTGCTTTTGTTGCCTTGAGGTTACACTACTTCAGTGTGCTGTACAAAGGGCTAGGCCTAAAACCAGACTAAATAGAAGCGGATACAGGGTATGATAGTTCACTTACATAGCAGATTTCAGAGTAACAGCCGTGTTAGTCTGTATTCACAAAAAGAAAAGGAGTACTTGTGGCACCTTAGAGACTAACCAATTTATTTGAGCATAAGCTTTTGTGAGCTACAGCTCACTTCATCGGATGCATACTGTGGGAAGTTTAGAAGATCTTATTATATACACACAAAGCATGAAAAAATACCTCCTCCCACCCCACTCTCCTGCTGGTAATAGCTTATCTAAAGTGATCACTCTCCTTACAATGTGTATGATAATCAAGTTGGGCCATTTCCAGCACAAATCCAGGTTTTCTCACCCCCCCCCCCCACATCCACCAATGTGATATATGCCATCATGTGCCAGCAATGCCCCTCTGCCATGTACATTGGTCAAACTGGACAGTCTCTACGTAAAAGAGTAAATGGACACAAATCAGATGTCAAGAATTATAACATTCATAAACCAGTCGGAGAACACTTCAATCTCTCTGGTCACGCGATTACAGACATGAAAGTCGCTATTTTACAACAAAGAAACTTCAGATCCAGACTCCAGCGAGAAACTGCTGAATTGGAATTCATTTGCAAATTGGATACAATTAACTTAGGCTTGAATAGAGACTGGGAGTGGCTTAGTCATTATGCAAGGTAGCCTATTTCCCCTTGTTTTTTCCTACCCCCCCCCCCCCGCCCCCGACGTTCTTGTTAAACCCTGGATTTGTGCTGGAAATGGCCTTGATTATCATACACAATGTAAGGAGAGTGGTCACTTTGGATAAGCTATTACCAGCAGGAGAGTGAGTTTGTGTGTGTGGGGGGGGGAGTGAGAAAACCTGGATTTGTGTTGGAAATGGCCCACCTTGATTATCATACACATTGTAAGGAAAGTAGTCCTTTAGATAAGCTATTACCAGCAGGAGAGTGAGTTTGTGCGGGGAGGGGGGGGGGTGAGAAAACCTGGATTTGTGCTGGAAATGGCCCAACTTGATTATCATACACATTGTAAGGAGAGTGATCACTTTAGATAAGCTATTGCCAGCAGGAGAGTGGGGTGGGAGGAAATATTTTTTCATGCTTTGTGTGTATATAATAAGATCTTCTAAACTTTCCACAGTATGCATCCGAAGAAGTGAGCTGTAGCTCATGAAAGCTTATGCTCAAATAAATTGGTTAGTCTCTGAGGTGCCACAAGTACTTCTTTTCTTTTTACATAGCAGAGCGTCTCACCATGAGCACTCACCTGTGCTTTGTGATATGCTCTTGGTGAAGCTTAAGATGGTGGTGTGGACCTGTAAATCCCTAAATGGGCTAAGGTATTGGAGGTAGTACCAGGCTGAGCCCCACTTCAGCAAAGTACTTAATCATGTGCCTGTCTTTAAACATGTGAGTTTACATCAATTGACTACTAAGACGTTTAAAGTTGGTGCATGCTCAAGTACTAGGCTGATTCAGGGCCATGGTACATAGGCCTTGTAGTGCGAATACCTCAAAAATCAACAATAAAAAAGGAAGATAAAATCTTTTTACTTGAAAATTATTCATTTAATCAAACAGCAACATATCATTTCAAAAATAATTCAGGACATTGTATAGCATGAGGCACTCAATCATAATTTGCTGCTTTGTGTTTGCTGGGGCATTGAAGACGTTCATAATGGTCACTGCTAAAGGAAGTTAAGGGATTGTCTGAAAACACAGCCATGTGAGAATTTCAGGGTGGCCTACACTAGCTTTCTGGTTATTTGTTTGGCAACATCTTTTATTCCCTGAAGTGGTTGCCTCCTGAGAAGCAAGGTAATTTCTTGCAGTGAAAACTGTCCCTGTGTATAAGTTATGGACTCTGTCCTGTAAACACTTACTCATGTGAATAGTCCCACTGAATTCATAGATTTTTAAGGTACTACGAGCTGGTCATAAAGTAATAAAGTGCTTTGGGATTTTTCAAGATGAAAGATACCATAAAAATTAAGATGAAGTTATTCTTATTTATTATTGAATGGCCTTGTTTGTTGTGATAATACGGCAAGCCACTTATTGCTAAATTATTGCTTAAATTTAGCAAATATGCTAAATGAAAATGTAATTGTACTCAATACGTATTGTAGCAAAAAGGATATTTTCCAAATGAAAGAGGGAAGGTACTAGAACTGTATCTTTTAACTGGATAAAGAGAAAAATGTAGCAGTATTAAGCAACATCTAAACACTTTCCCCCCCAAAGTATTTGGAAACAGTATTTGGCACTGTTACTGCCTCCAGGTTTAAAGCCTTTGCCTTCTCCTTTCCCTACGTCAAAACCCTTCTATTATTAGTAGGGCTCTCAGTTAATTGCAGTTAACTCACATGATTAACTCAACAAAATTAATCACTATTAATCGCAGTTTTAATTGCACTTTTAAACAATAGAATACCAATTGAAATTTATTAAATATTTCAGATGGTTTTCTGTGTTTTCATATATATTGTATTCTGTGTTGTAGTTAAAATCAAAGTGTATAAATATTTGCACTGTAAAAATGATACAAAAAAGAAATAGTATTTTTCAATTCACTTCATACAAGTACTATAGTGCAATCTCTTTGTTGTGAAAGTGCAATTTACAAATGTAGAAATTTTTTTGTTACATAACTGCACTCAAAAACAAAACAATGTAAAACTTCAGAGCCTACAAGTCCACTCAGTCCTACTTCTTGTTCAACCAATCACTAAGACAAACAAGTTTGTTTTCATTTATGGAAGGTAACACTGCCCGCTTCTTATTTGCAATGTCACCTGAAAGTGAGAACAGGCATTTGCATGGCACTTTTGTAGCTGGGATTGCAAGATATTTACATACCAGATATGCTAAACATTCATATGGCCCTTCATGCTTCAGCCACCATTCCAGAAGACATGCTTCCATGCTGATGACACTTGTTTAAAAAATAATGCGTTAATTAAATTTGTGACTGAACTCGTTGGGGGAGAATTGTATGTCTCCTGCTCTGTTTTACCCATATTATGCCATATATTTCATATTATAGCCTCAGATGATAATCCAGCACATGTTGTTCATTTTAAGAACATTTTCACTGCAGATTTGACAAAACACAAAGAAGGTACCAATGTGAGATTTCTAAAGATACCTACAGCACTTGACCCAAGGTTTAAGAATCTGAAGTGCCTTCCAAAATCTGAGAGGGAGAAGGTGTAGAGCATGCTTTCAGAAGTCCTAAAAGAGCAATCTCTGATGTGGAAACTACAGAACCTGAACCACCAAAAAAGAAAATGAGCATTCTGCTGGTGGCATCTGACGTAGATAACGAAAATGAACATCGTCGGTCTGCACTGCTTTGGGTTGTTATCGAGCAGAACCTGTCATCAGCATGGACACATGACCTCTGGAATGGTGGTTGAAGCATGAAGGCACATATGACACTCTAGCACATCTGGCACATAAATATCTTGCTATGCCGGTTCAACTTTCGTGATAAAGAGATTTCACTGCAGTACTTGTATTAGGGGAATTGAAAAATACTATTTCTTTTGTTTTTTTACAGTGCAAATACTTGTAATAAAAAATAAATATAAAGTGAGCACTGTACACTTTGTATTCTGTGTTGTAATTGAAATAATATATTTGAAAATGTAGAAAACATCCCAAAATATTTAAATAAATGGTATTCTGTTATTGTTTAACAGTGTGATTAATCACGATTAATTTTTTTAATTGCTTGACAGCCCTATTTATTAGCATATATTTTTGTAAGGGTGTTTTTATAGCGTTGTGGCCAGGTTTTAATTTTTTTAAACGATTTCTTGACTATGGAATTATTTGTAGCGTGCCATTAGAGTACTCTGTCCTTACTCTGACAACAGTCCTGTTAAAATCAATGAGTAAGGATTTCAGAATTGAGCTCATTTTTATTATTATAGTTATTTAATCATCCCTTCCATTTACTCATGCATTTCCAGGGTCAGGATTTTTACAAATGATTTTTGGGGAAAATTTCTTCTTAGTTAAAATGGACCAACACTCATGAAGTATTTGTGTTTTATAAGTTGGCATTAGAGCAACAAAATGTACAAGTTTCATCAGCTAACCCACATGCCATTTTTTCTGTGTGCTCTAAGACTATATGAGGGCTAATAAAGTGCCTACTGTTAATGTGCATAGTCCAGCCTCACAATAATAATCGGCCGTTGAGATTAAATTTATGAAAAATTAATTGTACAGTCAAATATATCAGACATAAGGGGTGAATCCCAGGTTGAGAAGAGGTAAAAACAGAGTATAATTATTTAGCCATATAGCCTGCTGTAAAATTTAAATTTTATTTTTGATTCCTTCAAGTCATATTAGCTGCCAGAAAAGTCTTTGTTGAAATCAGAACTATAAATAACCTTTGCAAACTATAGAGTTAGGACTTGTCTACAGACAAAAGTTATCACTTTAACGATACCATATATCCTCTAGTGTGGACACAGTTATACTGTAGCTATTCCTGTGTAAGAAGGGGAATAAGCTGTACTAGTATAAAGCACATTTATACTGGTATAACCACATCCACACTAGGAGTTGTTCCAAGTAAAACTAATTAGCATACTTATACTGGTACAAAACTGTGTGCACACCAGGCCTTAGGCTGGGAGAACAAAGGGCATGGCTACACTTGCAGATGTAGAGCGCTTTGAGTTAAACCCGCCTTCGGAGAGCACAGTAGGGAAAGCGCTGCAGTCTGTCCACACTGACAGCTGCAAGCGCACTGCCATGACCACATTTGCGGCACTTGCAGCGGCATTGGGAGCGGTGCATTATGGGCAGCTATCCCACAGAGCATCTCTTTCCATTCTGGCGCTGTGGCTTGTGGGAAGGGAGCAGGGGGTGCGGGGCATTCTGGGTCCTGTCCCAATGCCCTGTGATGTATCGGTTCCTATCCCAGCAGTCCCTGTGCTTCTGTCCACATTTGGCACCATTTTTCAGTGTTTTTTGTGCTGCACACTCTGTCTTCCCTTTCGGTCTGCGGGAATGGAGCCCAAACTGCTGAGGAGTATGCTGATGAGTCTCGCCAACACGTCACGTTTGGCAGTCGAGTTATTCCTTATGATCCAAAGTGACAGTGAGGGCCCCGACAATATCGCATATGACACGAGTTTGCTTGTGGCATTCACGGACATGCTCACCACTGTGGAAACAAGCTTGGGAAACAAGCACTGAGTGGTGGGATCACATTGTCATGCAAGTCTGGGATGACGAACAGTGGCTGCAGAACTTTTGGATGAGAAAAGCCACTTTCATGGGACTGTGTGAAGAGCTCGCCCCCACCCTGCGGTGCAAGGACACGAGATTGAGAGCTGCCCTGACGGTGGAGAAGTGGGTGGCTATTGCAATCTGGAAGCTGGCAACTTCAGACAGCTACCAATCGGTCGCTAACCAGTTTGGAGTGGGAAAGGCAATCGTTGGAATCGTGTTGATGCAAGTTTGCAGAGCCATTAATCGCATCCTGCTCAGAAGAACCGTGACTCCGGGTAACTTGCATGACATTGTGGATGGCTTTTTACAAATGGGTTTCCCTAGCTGTGGAGGGGCGATAGATGGCACACATATTCCAATTCTGGCACCAGCCCACCTGGCCTCCAACTACATTAATCAGAAGGGGTATTTATCTCTGGTTCTCCAGGCGCTTGTGGATCACCGTGGGCATTTCATTGACATTAACGTAGGCTGGCCTGGAAAGGTGCATGACGCATGCATCTTTCGGAACACTGGCCTGTTCAGGAAGCTGCAAGCCAAGACTTTTTTCCCAGACTGGAAGATCACCGTAAGGGAAGTCGAAATGGTGATCCTTGGAGACCCCGCTTACCCTTTAATGCCGTGGCTCATGAAACCCTACACAGGGAATCTTGACAGCAGCAAGGAGTGGTTCAACAACAGGCTGAGCCAGTGCAGAATGACTGTGGAGTGTGCTTTTGGCCATTTAAAGGGCCGCTGGCGCTCTCTGTATGGGAAGCTGGACCTGGCCGATGACAGCATCCCCGCGGTTATATCTGCGTGCTGTACCCTCCGTAATATTTGTGAAGGGAAAGATGAACGATACACTCAGGCATGGAACTCGGAGGTTCAACACCTGGAGGCTGAATGTGAACAGCCAGAGAGCAGGGCTATTAGAGGGGCCCAGCACAGGGCAGCATGGATTAGGGATGCCTTGAGGGAGCAATTTGAGGCTGAAAGCCACCAGTAATGTCTGGTGCCTTACACGGGAGTGAAGTGCAGTAGTTCCAATGTTAGTAGAAATCTGTGTTTGCTACGCTGACTTGCAGTGCCTGTTTCTTTCCTGGGCTAAGGTATCTTTTACTTTATGCAATAATAAAGAATGTTTTCAAAGCCAAAAAATCCAGTTATTGAAAAGAAACACGACTGCTTGGGAAACACAAAGGGCAAGGGGGTGGGGTGGGGAATGGTAGAATCACAGATTTGCATATGTCCTGTTATTATACTCAGCCGTCCTGTCTGGAGTGCTGTGCAATGAGTGCTGCACTTCAGGATGGCTACACTGCATGGTGATGGGGGTTGAGAGCAGTGGGTAAGGGTCGAAGTTTTCAGGGCTGGGTGGTGAAGCTACAGGTGTTGGAGGCAGCTGGTAGCAGTAAGAACCAGGATGTTGGGGAAAGTGGGTTGGAGGTGACATGGGGGCAGAAGGGAAAGGGTTTTGGACAAGGGCTTCGTGGAGGGGTGAGGGCGGTAGCGCTCCGTCTGCATGGCTATGAGCGCCTAGATAGAGTCTGCTTGGTGCTCCATTATGCTTATCAGCCGATCCGTGCTTTGCTGCTGGAGCACTGCGCTTTTGTGCCGGTGCTCCTCATTCTGCTGGCGGATCCTCCTTTCATTGTCCCGCCACTCCTGCACTTTTTTGATTTTCATTACTTGAATGCTGCATTACTTCATGCAAAATGTCTTCCTTCCTTCTATGTGGCCTCTTTCTGATTCCTTGGAGTCTTTCGGCTAGTGAAAACACGGAGGCTGAGATCTCAAGGTTGCATCTGTAAAGGCAAAATGCAACACTTAACAGAGGCAGCATTGTTCACACCAGACAGAGCAATAATTCCCCTGTACTTAAGGGCAAGCACAGTCTACACAATAGCATAATTTGCCCGTCCCAAAGCGAGCGCACATAACCCACAGGAGCCCCAAAATGGTGAGTAAGCACAGGGTCAAGCGTGACTGATTGTTTCACGGCTGTACTGTCCTCTGGGTTTCTGTGTCTTGGGGAGAGCCAACAGCGGCATGGGGCCCCTATACTGAACACTGTGCCCACATTTTCCACAGGAGTTCGTCCTGGAAGATATCTCGCTGCTGAGGGTGACCTGGGAAGCAAGGGAGGGTCTTCTACTGCAATGTGGCTTCTGCCTTGGCCATTATGCAGCTTGCCTGTGTGCAGCAATGGTCCCCCTGTCCCCCATGGCACAGTGGCGCGGACAAGTTAGCCTTACTGGGGCAAGGACCACAGAGGCTCTCCCTAGAAACCTGCGCAAGCGCATTGCCCAAGTTCTGGATGAGACCTTTGAAGAGATCACTGAGGCCGATTACCACAATGTGAAAGAGCACATCAACTCCCTATTCCGCATCTAGGCATGCATGCAGCCCTAACCCTCCTCGCCCCAAGAGCTCACACCGAATAACTTCCTTCCCAAAATAAAAACTGCTTTCCGGGAATCTCCTTTGGTGTTTGTCCTTCCCCAAGCTCCGGTCACCGCAACTAGCTACCTTCCTCCTGGCTTGAGAACAGTTCCTGGCTGCATGCATCTAGGGATTCCTCCTCCTCAGCACCCTCGCTCCCGCTTTGGTCCTCCTCCTCCTCCTGCCTTGGTGCACTGGGCTCTGAAGTGTCCATGGTGGTACTTGGAGTGGAGGTGGGGTAGCCCCCAAGTATCACGTCCTGCTCTTTGTAGAAAAGGCAGGTCGCAGGGGAAGCACCGGAGCGGCTGTTTGCCTCATGGGCTTTGCGGTAGGCATTCCGCAGCTCCTTCACTTTAACCCTGCACTGCAGTGCGTCCCGGTCATGGCCCCTTTCCAGCATGTCCCTTGATATCTGACCAACCTGATTGCCTTCTATGATGATATAACTGGCTCTGTGGATATGGGGAAAGCAATGGATGTGATATATCTTGACTTTAGCAAAGCTTTTGATATGGTCTCCCACAGTATTCTTGCCAGCAATGTAAAAAAAGTATGGATTGGATGAATGGGACTACAAGGTGGATAGAAAGCTGGCTAGATTGTTGGACTCAATAGGTAGTTATCAACGGCTCGATGTCTAGTTGGCAGCTGGTATCAAGCGGAGTGCCCTAGGGTCGATCCTGGGGCCGGTTTTGTCCAACATCTTTATCAATGATCTCGATGATAGGATTAATTGCACCCTCAGCAAATTCGCAGATGACACTAAGCTGGACGGAGAGGTAGATACCCTGGAGGGTAGGGATAGGGTCCAGAGTGACCTAGACAAATTGGAGGATTGGGCCATAAGAAATCTGATGAGGTTCAACAAGGACAAATGCAGAGTCCTGCACTTAGGACGGAAGAATCCCATGCACTGCTACAGACTAGGGACCCAATGGTTAGGCAGCAGTTCTGCAGAAATGGACCTAGGGGTTACAATGGATGAGAAGCTGAATTTGAGTCAACAGTGTGCCCTCGTTGCCAAGAAGGCCAACGGCATATTGGGCTGTATTAGTAGGAGCATTGCCAGCAGATCGAGGGAAGTGATTATTCCCCTCTGTTCGGCACTGGTGAGGCGGCAGGGCAGGAGGTCTCTGGGGAGAAGTGGGGCTGGGGGAGTGGTTGGAGGCTCGACACAGCCCTGTGTCACTGCTACACGGTGACCTGTGGAGCTGTTTAGAACCCTGCAAATCTGTGAATGCGGAAATCAGCAGACAATTTTTGCGAATAGCGGACCAGATGCGGATATACCTTTTTATATCCACGCAGAGCTCTACAAATTCTGGGTGTGTTTCAATTCCCATTGAAGTCAACAAAGCTGCCCATCTGTTGCTTTGGGAGTTGTATCAAGTCCTGTGTCCGTATCACGCCCTTGAAAAATGGATGGCTTTTGTTCCCATCTATTTGAGAATCTACCATCTTGAATTTCTCCAGTTCCCCGAGTAAGTGTGTTCTGATAGGAATTCGTAATGAAATGTTCCAAGTCTGAGACCAAAATATGTTTAGTAAAAATATTTCTTTAATTAAAATAACTCTCTGATCATTTGAAATCGCGAGCATAACAGGTTCCTGAAGTTGTCTATCCACTGTATTTTTTAAACTGTCAGACATTGTTCCTTACATATATCAGTTCCAAAAATTTTAGTCAATTGTTGTGGCAAATATATAGAGAAAAGATAGCATAATGATTATATGAAACGTGAAAAATATCTCACAGGTGAAGGGAAAGAAAATCATAGGAAGGGGTCATTTTCTTATCAGTACAGATTTGTTACAGAACCTACAATACACGCTCGTTATTGGCGTACATTTATTTCTGTATAATTGAATAAGATTTTATTGGAAACGGTGTACAATATATGTTCTGACTGAAGCACGGAAACTTGCTGCATTTCTTGCTCTTTGTTGAAAATGGTTTTGACACAATTTTGTCAGAAATCTGATTTGTATTGCTGAAAGCAGTGCACTGGTTCTCTAAGTAATAAACAATCTTCATATTTAAAATGAACAGAACATTTTAAAACTATGGAATATTTTTTCTAATTATTTGGTCTACGCTCTTGAATACTGTTTTTGACTTTCTCTACAGTTAACTTTCATTCACATTTCAAAAAGAAAAAGAATGAAAGAAAAAGAAAAAACACTTTGCAGTAGAAAAAGAAATCAAAGCTAACCACCAACCGCTTTGTGGGTGGAAAAAGTGTTCTGGTTATTATAAAACATATATGTGACTGACAACTGATGTTATCCACTGGTGAGATATTGTTCGTATGTCTACAGTATAAAATTACCAGAAAAATCACACTGGTTATCAATCCACATATGCTCACTGCAGTCTTATGAATTTGAGAAGTTTTGCAGATCTTTTCTGATATTGTTCTAAACCCCTCCCTCCCTCCCTCCCACAAATTCTCCATACATGGTCCTCACTGCAAAGTAGCCTTTGTTGCAGATATGGACGAATGTTCTTCTGTTAGTATTTGTAAATTGAATGTGGAGCTGGTTGAGTGGCTGGATTGACAGTCCTGGAACATGAAGTTTTCTGTCCACAGAATAGGCAAGCTTCCCCTCCCACTCTGCCTGCCAATACGCCTCAGTCCTGACCTGAAAAGATGTCTTTTAGGGTTGAAGAGATCATCCAGTCTCAGTGTCCATTCAATCCTTGAGCTCTCTTGAGTCGACTGGAAAGTTTAGTGCTAGTGGTGGTGATTTTGTGATATGCACATCTGTCTACTATGAAATGGACTGAGACCAGAAACACAGTTCACAAAGGCTCATGAACAATGAGCAGCTGATAAAGATGGGTTGATACTGACATGATATGGATGTAAACAAAAGTGTCAGAGGTGAAAACCTCCACCTTGTGTTCACAATCCTCTGGCCCAGTACCCCTCGACTTGTTTTTTGATATTTCTAAGGGTGTGCATTGGTGAGAGAGATCTCTCTGTCTTTCCATTCAGAGTAATACTGTACCAGGAGTACATCTTCCCACACAAAGACTATAAATGGTGAGGACTTATTTAGAGCAGAGTGAAGGATCTTTTATCCATGGCCCTCCGTGGCCCTCCAGAGCATATCAGCATGGCTTCGAGTGGACACTGGGAATTAATAACTGAGGAAACTATGTTTGGAGACAGACTATTGTAAATGAGTTCCAGAACATGTTTGCTCCAGTGAATCTGGCAGAAGGGACCTTGTTGCTTGATTGCCTACTGTCATAATCGTAAATTGAATGTTTATATTGTTTTTCATCCGGAAGGATCCCAAACATAATGGCCAGATCCTTAGCTAGTATAAATTGGCATAGCTCCATTGATTTCAATGGAACTGTATCAGTTTACACCAGATGATGATCTGGCCCGGTATAATGAAAATGAAATGTGTACATGGGTCACTTAACCCATCACTGAAATTCAGTAGCCTTTTAGTAGTGTCTAGAAGTATAGCACACCATTTCCTGCAGCAACCAAGTATTGATTCTGAGGTCTCCCATCTAAGTTCTGACCCAGCCCAATTCCAATTAGCTTGTGATATATGACAGGATCACGGCACCAGAGAGTGTGTGACTGCTATCACTTTGGCTTAATGTCACTTTGCTTGTTCATGCACATAATTTTTGTGTAATACAATCTTCAATATACTGCCAAAGTCAGCTAAAGTCAGAGGGTGGATGTCTGTTTGATCTAGTAAAAGTGGATTGTTTGCCTGTCTTTTGTTTATTTCTTTTGGTTGGGCTGTCATTTGAATTTTATGTGTTTGTCCTTATTTCTTCAGACCATTTATCTGGGTATCATTTTCTATGTTGTTGTGGTACTGTGTGGTGGCAGGGATTGCATTTGTTCCTCTATAATGCCTGTCCTGCACAATCTCCATCATTTTTATGGTCTTGCATTTTGTCGGTTTTTTGCTTGAGCTTGGTTGTGGTTTGTTATGTTTTGACAGTAGAGTGTCATAAAGATGTGGATAACTTCTTTGGCTTGCCTTTGAAACTTCTGTGCAGTTTTTGAACCAAGTCAGCTAAAATAATTAATACAGACAATACTCACAGACCAAACTGTAACTGTGATTATATTAAGGTAACACATTTGTTAGTTATATTTGCACTCTGTTGAAAGTACATATATTTGTGTCTTTTACTGAACCCAAAGCTGAAACTTGAGATATTAGGTCTTCTCTGGGGAGTGATTGTTTTGGTTTTCCAAATGTGAACGTTTATATGTTAAAACTGAAGATTCTTTATCACAAATAGGTTTTTCCGTTTATGTAAAATTAATAATTGACAGTATTTTTAAAAAAAATTGAAAGTGGGAAAATGATTAGTTCATAATTCTTCCCAGAACAGTTGCAGACTATAAACTACATCCATCTTCAATTAGAAGTCTTGAATTCTGTATTTGGAGTACAGAGTGGTCTATTGTGAGCCTCCAGAAACCTAGTTCAGCTGTTCAAATGACAAGCCATGTGAGCTGTTATATCATCCTTTTATGGATTGGTAAGTCTAATAAAAAACACTGCAACATTATATTAGTCTATTGTAATACACTTTATATGGGGCACTTAAAACCAGTTGGAGACTTGAAGCTGGTGCAGAATGCAGCGGTTTACTTACTGACCAGAGACGTTACTAGGAGCATACACTGCCAGTGCCCTGAGATCTGCACTGGCTGTGTATTGGTCTCCAGATGGAGTTCAAGGTGTTGGTTATGACCTCAGCTGTGGTAAATGGCCTGGGACTGGCCTCTCTGAGAGATTGCCTCTCACTCTGGCCACAGTGCCACAGTCATGGTCAGAACTAATGTGCAAGTTGGATCCCCCTCAGTATAAAAGAGAAGAGGCATTTGGTAAGGCTTTTTCTGCAAGGGCTCTGGGACCCTTGTTCTGAAATACCCCATATGTGGTGACTTTCCAAGTATGCTGCAAAAGACACCTGTTTTGGAAGGGGCTGAGGGTATGTTTCCCAGAATCATAAAAGGGTGGAAAGGACACTTTTTATTTTTGATAGGTGGCAGGCTTGCAAAGCTCATTAATGAATAATTATTTTAATGCTACTGGGGTTTTGTTGTAGTATTCATTATGTCTCCAGGTTCTCTGTACAGAGCTTTGTAGAGGCCTCTTTTTATTATTTAAATCAAAATGAATAAAATATTAGATTTTTTTCTGGGAGACGGTGGAATTAAGATTGTGCTGCCAGATTTTCTTCAGAGAATGTGTTTATGAGAACAAGTGTTTAGAGCCAGCCATAAAGAGTTGAAGAAATATCTCATTTTCATGAAGGAGCAAACCATCATTTGTTCCTTACTTAAGAGTTTTGCAAAGATAGGACAGCAAAGCTGGTGAAGATGTTACAAACTTTTGACAGGAAAGAAATATATTCCCTGTTGAATCAAAACAGCTTGGGCAAAACTTTTGGAGAAACCAATGTAAACTGTAGTATAGCAAACTCTCAAACCAGCAGTGTTTAATTAGTGTAGAAAAAAGACACTTGCAAGCAACCTGACCATATCTGAAAATAGGCAGAAAAGATTAAATTAATAATTATGCTGTATGGTATTCATAGAATCATAGAAATGTAGGGCTGGCAGGGACCTTGAGAGGTCATCAGTCCAGCGCCCTGCACTGAGGCAGGACCCAAGTACATCTCCTAGACCATCCCTGACAGATGTTTGTCTAACCTATTCTTTAAAACCTCCACAGACAGGGGTTCCACAACCTCTCTTGGAAGCCTATTCTTAAGTGTAGTACTTGGAACTTGTCTTTATTGAATTTCATCTTGTTGATTTCAGTCCAATTCTCTAATTTCTCAGTTATCTTGAGTTTGAATCATGTCCTCCAAAGTGCTAGCAATTCCTCCCAGCTTAGTGTCATCTGCAGATTTTATAAATATACTCTCCACTCAGTGAAGATGTGATATATGTGAAACTGTATATGTGATATATCTTGCTTTTAGTAAGGCTTTCAACAGAGTCCTACATGTCCTACAACTAGGGAAATGTGGTCTAGACGAAATTACTATAAAGTGGATTCATAACTAGCTGAGAGACCATATCCAAGTCATTAATATAAATACTGAATAGTACTGGACCAAGGACAGACCCCTGGGGGACCCCACTGGATATGTTCTCCCTGTTTGACAATAAACCACTGATAACTACTATTTGTGCATGGCCTCTCATCTGATTATGCAGCCACCTTATAGTAATTTCATCTAGACCACATTTCCTAGTTTGCTTATGAAAATGTCATGTGGGACTCTGTTGAAAGCCTTACTAAAACCAAGATATTATCACATGTACAGTTTCCCCCTATCCACTTCACCAGTAACCCTGTCAAAGATTTCAAGGAATCAGAAAGGAAGACACAGCACAGCCACATAACAAAACTTAGTACAAGAGCAAAGTGGATGGAGTTTCTAATCCTCACTCTTCCTTCATTTCCATAGATGAAAATCTTTAAGGATCATTAGTAAGAGAAATAGTTTTGTTTTGCTAAATAAATCAAGCACCCTTAATAAATTATTAGTGTGCTCTTGAATTTTCATCCAAACTTTATTGAGCCTGAAGTACTAAACTGAATCCAAGAATTTGTTGTTTCCAAACAGCGAGTTATTTGCATTTCAACTGAAATGATGTGATGTAGCATGAGCAAGGATAGGTGGAATCAACATTAAACAGTAGTAGGAAACTTATATACTTGGTAATGATAGGGTTGCTAGTGTGACCGTAAACTACCTGGTTTCCCAAATGGAAAATGCTAACGTTTGGGAAATGAAGCATTTTACTGTGTATGAATCTATTCTAGTCTACAGGATATATATATTTTTAAATGCATATTTTCCTTTAGTAACATTTCTGTAATGTTGGTACGTTATATAGATTTTTCATAGATGTGTAAATACAGTCTATGTAATAGAATTATAGATTTAATCTTGCATTTAAATTTATTCAGTTAATGAAAAAATCTGATGAACACACGACATAAAATAATTATAAAACTAATAATATATTTTAAATAAATGATGCATTTAAACAATGCCTAAATGAAAGGGGCCAAATTTTATCCATTAGAGGAAACAAGTGTGGACACTAAAGACTTGGGCAGGTTTGTGTGCAAAATTCTGCATGTAGGTGCAGCATGTGGGTTGCTTAATGGTGTATATTTGATAGCAGAATTTGGATTTATAAGGTCAGTGGAACTTCTGTGATATTCTGTCTTTTGACTGCCCTGCATGCCTGCCAGATCTGATGGTAGCTTCTTCTAGGCATAAGCAAATTCATATTTTTTGTTTTCAAACCCAAACCAGACTCTCTGTGTGTGTGTGCGTGTGTGTGTCTAAGTGACATGAATATGGGATGGGCACACTACTCTTAAGTTTGTAGTTCACCCCAGATGAGTGCCAATAAAATTTCTGTATCATACCAGCTTATCATGTACTATATATGTTAGTTTATTTATTCCAGTTACAAAAACAGAACATAAAAGAACACCCATCCCAGGCTTTGGGCAACCTTGACGTCAATTACAATATAAAAATTATTATAAAGAAGACCCACGCCAGCAGGATCCTACCCTTCTGCCCAATCACATAAAAGTCTCCACTCAGCAGGGTTATTGAAGGTCCCATCCCATGCAGAGACTTCACCCAAAGCCTGCCTCAGCCCTCCCTGAATGCCCACTCCAAGAGATGGGCTCTGCACATGCCTGGACAGTCAAGAGATTCTAGACCAAAGGGAATGAGAGCAGATTCCCAAGAAGAGGAGCCCTCACAAAGAATGGCTTCCCAGCAGCCCCATCTTTATGATATGGCGCCTGAGCCAAAGCCAGTTGAAATCAGTAGAAGGACAGTAGACTTCTGTTGACTTAAATCAGGCACGTACTGAGGGAGAATCATCTTGAGCACCTTCACTGATCACAACTGTGGCATTCAGGTTGGGGAGAGAGGTGGTATTTCAGATAGGAAGGTCCCAATCTGTCTAGGGCTTTATAGGTGAAACCAACACCTTACACTCCACCTGGAGGCCAATAGGCACACAGTGCAGATAGTGGCGCACAGGTGTAAAGTGCTCACGAGATGCTCTTATCAAGTGAGCTGCTGCATTTTGCACTAACTTCAGCTTCCAAATAGATCTAATCTAAGACACAGTCCCCCACAGCGTGCAGTGCAGTCCAGTCTAGAAGTGACAAAGGCATGAGTCTTTTTTTATTATTTAATATTTATATTGTGTTATTGCCTATAGGTTTCAACCAGATTGCCATTTGTGATTCTATATAAACGTATGGTAAATGACAGTCTCTGTCTCAGAGAGCTTATAGGCTAAAAGACAAGACATGACAGGTGCATCAGACAAACAAGCAGGTTTGGTGAGAAGAAAGACGATAGCCTCCATATATATAATGCACATACCATGAATTTTTTGCCAGCCTTGCTTTGGGACGTAAAGGGAAGATGTGTTCTTTTATCTCTAATATCACAAATAATAGAGGCTTCCCATTAACTAGAAAACATGTTATTTTTTCTTTTAATTGACTCTGTCTTGAAAAAAACCATGGAGTCACAAACGCAAACTAATTTTGAAAATTCCCAAAACGGTGTGAGATTCACAAACGCTGAACCCCACAAGCTTCACCCATTCCAAGGGCTTTTTATCCCAGGGGAAGTATAGACAGACTGTTATATATTACATGGACCATGCTTCTCATGTGGCTGATCTGTTCATACAGCCACCCTGTTGTTGGTGCTACTGGATTTTTTTTCTGTACAGCTTTCAAATAAAATAATTAAAAAATAAAATTCTTAGAGTCAGCTTCAAATCCTGAACTTCAGACACTTAGGTTGTATTTAGA
Source organism: Chelonia mydas (assembly GCF_015237465.2). Taxonomy (NCBI): domain Eukaryota; kingdom Metazoa; phylum Chordata; order Testudines; family Cheloniidae; genus Chelonia; species Chelonia mydas. Next base: position 111,229,721 of record NC_057852.1, read on the forward strand.
GTTAACCTTAGCTTTGTTGCTGTGCCTTCTTTCATACTTCCCAACAAGCTGGGCTCCCTCTATACCCCAGGGTGCCAACCACCCCACCCTCTGTTTAGTCAAATCCCTTCTTAAAACTCACTTCTTTGCAAAGCCCACAATTACTAAATGCTTACCAATAAAAAGGCTGTCACTGACCTGCTGCATATAAAAGCAAAACAAAATCATATCTGGGTTGTCTAATGCAGGGTTGTTAAATCTTATTCTTAGCTCCTTGTATAGCTTGCGGCAGAGGGTCCACTGCCATCATCTTTTGTTGTCATTTACATGTGTGCATATGTGGTGTAAAATACCACCAAATCAGAATTCCTCACTCATTCACCTTAGTGGTCACTATTTACACCCTTTTGCACTCACTTGAACAGGTGTAAATGGTGACACAAAGTGCAAAGCCAGTAAGAATCAGGCTCTTCTTTATTCCTTTGTATCTTGTATAGTGCTGACCACTTGTTGGCCATCAACAAACAATCAGATTCCCATATATTTTCTACAGCTAGCCAACTACAAAGAGATATTTTTAAAAACGGAGGTTTTCATTTAGCCAGCTAACAACATGGCAGATAGTTTGCTGCAATAGTGGTGAATGACAAAGAATGTAATGGAAAGCCTAATTTTTGTGGTTATACAGGTTGCAGAACTTTCACTCGAGTAAATAGGAGTATTGTACATGGAAAACTTGCAGAATCAACTGCCTCAAAAGAAAAACAGAAACAAACAGAAAAACCCACCTCCTTCATTTTATAATTTGATTTGTGATTTTTTTAAAAGGTAGTTTGGAAAGTAAGGGTATCTCCTGGATACTTCAATATGAAAGCACAGCATAAAAATCACTCTGAAACCTGTCATAAAAACCTAGATAGATAGATGGCAGAGTTTTCAGGGAGAACAAGGGCAAAGTTGCTGGGAATTTATGGGTATTCTGTTCTGTTTAAGAGAGAAATAACTAAAAAGACATATGAACATAATTTTAACTAGTAACGGTATGACAGTACTGCACAAACAGCCCTGCTAAGTGACAATGGCATACGAAAGCCAAAAAGCTAGTATGTGACGTGCTTTTCACTTCACTGGGAAGCAGACTACATGCCATGAAATGCTTCAGCCCTTCTCAAACAGTGCATATAAAATTTCCATTCTTTTGAGTTTTATAAAGGTTCTGTAGTATGAAAATCACTAACAGTATGGTGTTTGTCACCCCCTTTTCTGGAGCATTATAAACATCAGTTAATTGATTTCTGGATCCCTGCTACTCTGGGACTGTCATAAATCCACATGATTTTCTTGAGTTCTAGAATTTGTATTTAGATCTCTGATTCACTGAAAAGTATACAAAAGAGCACATAGCTAGATAGCTCCCTATTGGCTACACATCTGAATAGGCTAAAAAAATTGTACATTATTCTAGCTACTGTTGGCATAAGATTACACTAAAAATACCTGATTTCAAATATGCCTTTTCTGTAGCTATTTTCATATAAATAACTTTTACTTGTTTCTAAATCCAGCTGCTTTTTGTCAATTCACACCCTTTTTGCTATCACGTTTAAGCCACGGTGACCTTCATGGGCAATAACAGGATGGCAGCAGATACTCAATTAAATGCAGAGGCTGGTATCCATTCCTAAATGCATAACTTAAAACAAAATTCTGGAGATCAATGCATGCTTAAATGGTAGTGAAAGAGAGGGAAAAGCGTCATCTTCTAGGCTGCAGAATGTGCAGTCACTGCTGAAGGTAGTGGTGGTTAACTCTAAGAAAGGGCTTGATCTTCTTCAAGTGCTGGTCCCTACATGTATTTCACTGTCGGTGGGCATGTGCTCCATGTGCCCAGAGCTGGAGAATTTTGAAAGCGGTGTCCGTTGGTCTGCACATGTGCATTGGCTCACCTTATGCCTCCATCTGAGGAGATAAAGGGTGGGCAGACTGCCTCTCCCGAGTTCCTTGTCACCGCCACATGGTCAGGGTCAGAACCTCCTGTGTCTGAAGCTTTGGCTTTCTTCTTTATCTGTGAATATGTTCAGATTGCTGTAAATAATTTTTGTATTCTGAGTTTTAAAGTTTTTATTTGATAGTTTTAGTGTTTTATCATTAGTCTCCCTTACCTGGGAAGCTCCCGCCCCTTTCCCCTGCCGATACCCCGTTTGGGTACTGGATTATGCCCAGGACTCCAGGCTTCAAAATTTGACCCTACCCCCTGTACATCAGCCTGGCTCAGCAAGGAGACGGGGATTAGGACCCAGGGGCAGGGCAGGCTGTGACTAGTTAGGCAAGGAAGATGGGACTGGTAGCTGTGTGGGAAGGAAAGCTGGGACTAGTTGGGCAAGGAGGCTGGGTCTGAGATCTGTGGAAGAGAGACTGGGACTGGGAGCTGGTGGGGAATATGTGTATGGGGAGAGGACTGGGAGCCAGTTCGCCAGGTAGGGGAAAACACTGAGATCAGAAGAAGAGCTGGGGAAGATAAGGAAACTGGGACTGCCCAGACAAGGAACTAGTGGGGAGAACATGAGAAGAGGGCAGGAGCGGCAAATCTGACAAACAGCTAGTGTATAGCATGAGGGAGAACTGGGACTGGCTGGGCAAAGAGACTGGGACAAGGAGCTGTAGGGGTGGGGGTGAGGCTGAGATTGGAGGATGACCCCAGGTAGGGAGCCTGGGAGCCAGTGGGGGACAGGGAGAGAGACAGATGGGATAAGGAGCCACGAAGGGGAAACTGGGACAGGTTGGATAAGGAGACTGGGGAAGAGGAGTGGGGGAACTGATACTGGTTGGGCAAGGAGACTAGGACCTTTGGGTGAACCATCTGGGTGTCAGTATGATGCCACATGATGGAATTTCTGTTTTTTCAGTTTGCTTTATTAAAAACCTAGGAAATTATGCACAAAAACCTACATTAAAAGAACACTAATCAAGTTGCAAAATCAAGCACTTGAAACTTAGGAAATGCTGGAATTAAGGTTGCCTGTGCAATCTTTATTCATCCCCCTTGTCTTTAATTACATGATCACATACTATTTTTTCCACAGAACTGCCTCACTTAGTGCACAGTATGGATGATGCTCAATTAATTGTTTGTATTGACACCATACTGCAAAAGGGTTTTCACGCTCCTTCACAGCATGGGGCACATCTTTATAGAGAGATAGTCATGGGGACACCTCCCTTCCCATTCATGATTGTGGAAACCCTCACTCTTCCTACACGTAATATCCCTGTGGCAACCACAGCCATTGCTTATATGTAAATTAATAACAGGAAAGTATTCAATACATTTGTAGCTTTCTCTAATGTGTTGCAACAGCTGTAAACAAGGAGGAAAGCCAGCACCATGTGACCAGACCACTTTGGGAAACACCTATCAAACGATTTTAAATTGCATTTAAAATATGTTCATGATATTTATGCATTGCACAAGTAACGTGAATATACATTTATTGCAATCAGTAGAAATCCTGGATTTTCATATCAGGCAGTAACTGCTCAGGATGATTAGCAGGAAACTTAATTTGTCCTAATTAGCCTTAGGGGAGTGAGAAATTAACTTGATGGATAAAATTTCTCATTTTATAGTATACCATACTGAGCAACATAGGAAATTGTTACTCAAAGCTTTAGAAAAGTCTTCTGCTGATTCACTGGACTTTATTTTTTCTAATTAAATTAAAAGACTATAGTAAATTAATACATACTTGATGTGTGGGTGGGTTTTTTATGGGGGCTTGTATGGTAGAATAATTGTTCAGATTATACATTGACTTGTCAGCTATATCCAGAGACTTCAGTATAGATTTATAAATTACATGTAAAACTTCAATGTAATGTAAGGCATTCATAGCCATGTTAAAGTTCCATATCTCAGCAAAAACTTTTAGCAAACCCTTGTATATTTTCTATATTTGTCTATCTATTGTGCTGTTGTATAATTATAAGATAGAAAATAAAAAAGAGAGATTTATTAAAATCTGGGATTTTCTGTCACAATTCAATTAGCTGAGACAGCTATATATGATATTTTTTAAACTAATGTGGAAAGACCTAAACTACTTCCACAAAACTGCTCATCTATAAAGTGTCAGACCTTTTAATTCCCAAGCCCCACACTCAAATATATAAATAGGACACATTCCTTAGTTCTTATGCAGGCAGAACTCCAAAGGAAGTACATTTTTTAAAATTACCCTCAAAACATACAGAACAAGACAGAGAGACATGAACTCAGTGGTCTGAGCTAGGAATTAATGAGTTCTAATCTGGACTCTGATATTGACTCCTCTATTGGCTTAGACTAAGTCACTTAACCTATTTGCCTGTAGGTATGTCTACACTATGAAGTAGGTTGAATTTATAGAAGTCGCTTTTGTAGAAAGCGTTTTTATACAGTCGATTGTGTGTGTCCCCACACAAATGCTCTAAGTGCATGTAGTCGTCGGAGTGTGTCCACAGTACCGAGGCAACCGTCGACTTCCAGAGCGTTGCACTGTGGGTAGCTATTCCACAGTTCCCGCAGTCTCCACCGCCTGTTTGAATTCTGGGTAGAAATCCCAGTGCCTGATGGGGCTAAAACATTGTCGTGGGTGGTTCTGGGTACATATCGTCAGGCCCCCGTTCCCTCCCTCCCTCCGTGAAAGCAAGCGCAGACAATCGTTTTCGCCTTTTTTCTTGAGTTACCTGTGCAGACGCCATACCACGGCAAGCATGGAGCCTGCTCAGCTAACCGTCACCGTATGTCTCCTGGGTGCTGGCAGACGTGGTACTGCATTGCTACTCAGCAGCAGTTTATTGCCTTTTGGCAGCAGACAGTCCAATATGACTGGTAGCCGTCATCGATGTAGTCCTTTTAACCTTGGTAAAAGGTGCTCTTTTAACCAGGTGCCTGGGCAAACATGGGAGTGACTCAGCCAGGTCATTTCCCTTGTTTTGTCTCATGGCGATTGAGTCCTACTGGCAGTGCACTGTCTTTTAATCTGCAGCTAGCAGAAGACAATGGCCAGCAGTCATACTGCACCGTCTTCTGCCGAGCACCCAGGAGATGACGATGGCCAGCAGTCGTACTGCACAGTCTGCTGCCAGCAAGATGTATAAAGATAGACGAAGTGGATCAAAACAAGAAATAGACCAGATTTGTTTTGTATTCATTTTCTCCTCCCTCCCTCCCTCTGTGAAATCAACGGCCTGCTAAACCCAGTTTTGAGTTCTATCCTTGAGGTTTTGAGTTCTATCCTTGAGGGGGCCATTCAGTTTCTCGCAAAGCCACCCCCTTTGTTGATTTTAATTCCTTGTAAGCCAACCCTGTAAGCCATGTCATCAGTCGCCCCTCCCTCCATCAGGGCAATGGCAGACAATCGTTCCACACCTTTTTTCTGTGCGGACGCCATACCACGGCAAGCATGGGTAGCCCGCTCAGATCACTTTGGCAGTTAGGAGCCCATTAAACACCACACACATTATCCAGCAGTATAGGCAGCACCAGAACCTGGCAAAGCGAAAACGGGCGAGTAAGCGACGTCAGCGCGGTGACGAGAGTGATGAGGACATGGACACAGACTTCTCTCAAAGCACGGGCCCTGGCAACGTGGGCATCATGGTGCTAATGGGGCAGGTTCATGTGGTGGAACGCCGATTCTGGGCCCGGGAAACAAGCATAGACTGGTGGGACCGCATAGTGTTGCAGGTCTGGGACGATTCCCAGTGGCTGCGAAACTTTTGCATGTGTCAGGGCACTTTCATGGAACTTTGTGACTTGCTTTCCCCTGCCCTGAGGCGCAAGAATACCAAGATGAGAGCAGCCCTCACAGTTGAGAAGTGAGTGGCAATAGCCCTGTGGAAGCTTGCAACACCAGGTAGCTACCGGTCAGTAAGGAATCAATTTGGAGTGGGCAAATCTACTGTAGGGGCTGCTGCGATGCAAGTAGCCAACGCAATCAAAGATCTGCTGATATCAAGGGTAGTGACCCTGGGAAATGTGCAGGTCATAGTGGATGGCTTTGCTGCAATGGGATTCCCTAACTGTGGTGGGGCCATAGACGGAACCCATATCCCTATCTTGGCACTGGAGCACCAAGCCGGCGAGTACATAAACCGCAAGGGGTACTTTTCAATAGTGCTGCAAGCTCTGGTGGATCACAAGGGATGTTTCACCAACATCAACGTGGGATGGCCGGGAAAGGTACATGACGCTCGCATCTTCAGGAACTCTGGTCTGTTTCAAAAGCTGCAGGAAGGGACTTTATTCCCAGACCAGAAAATAACTGTTGGGGATGTTGAAATGCCTATAGTTATCCTTGGGGACCTAGCCTGCCCCTTAATGCCATGGCTCATGAAGCCATACACAGGCAGCCTGGACAGTAGTCAGGAGCTGTTCAGCTACAGGCTGAGCAAGTGCAGAATGGTGGTAGAATGTGCATTTGGACGTTTAAAAGCACACTGGCGCAGTTTACTGACTCGGCTAGACCTCAGCGAAACCAATATTCCCGCTGTTATTACTGCTTGCTGTGCGCTCCACAATATCTGTGAGAGTAAGGGGGAGACGTTTATGGCGGGGTGGGAGGTTGAGGCAAATCGCCTGGCTGCTGGTTACGCACAGCCAGACACCAGGGCGGTTAGAAGAGCACAGGAAAGCGCAGTGCGCGTCAGAGAAGCTTTGAAAACCAGTTTCATGACTGGCCAGGCTACAGTGTGAAAGTTCTGTTTGTTTCTCCTTGATGAAACCCCCCGCCCCTTGTTTCACTCTACTTCCCTGTAAGCTAACCACCCTCCCCTCCTCCCTTCGATCACCGCTTGCAGAGGCAATAAAGTCATTGTTGCTTCACATTCATGCATTCTTTATTAATTCATCACACAAATAGGGGGATAACTACCAAGGTAGCCCGGAAAGGGTGGTGGAGGAGAGAAGCACCAGGAGGGGTGGTGGAGGAGGGAAGGACAAGGCCACAAAACTTTAAAACTTATTGAATGCCAGCTTTCTGTTGCTTGGGCAATCCTCTGCGATGGATTGGCTGGGTGGCTGGAGTCCCCCCCACTGCATTCTTGGGCGTCTGGGTGAGGAGGCTATGGAACTTGGGGAGGAGGGCGGTTGGTTACACAGGGGCTGTTGCAGCGGTCTGTGCTCCTGCTGCCTTTCCTGCAGCTCAACCATACGCTGGAGCATATTAGTTTGATCCTCCAGCAGCCTCAGCATTGAATCCTGCCTCCTCTCATCATGCTGCCGCCACCTTTCAGCTTCAGCCCTCTCTTCAGCCCTCCACTTACTGTCTTCAGCCCGCCACCTCTCCTCCCGGTCATTTTGTGCTTTCCTGCAGTCTGACATTGTCTGCCTCCACGCATTCGTCTGTGCTCTGTCAGTGTGGGAGGACAGCATGAGCTCAGAGAACATTTCATCGTGAGTGCGTTTTTTTCCCCTTCTAATCTTCGCTAGCCTCTGGGAAGGAGAAGATCCTGTGATCCTTGAAACACATGCAGCTGGTGGAGAAAAAAAAGGGACAGTGGTGCAAAAAGACACATTTTATAGAACAATGGGTACACTCTTTCACGGTAAACCTTGCTGTTAACATTATATGCATAGCACATGTGCTTTCGTTCCAAGATTGCATTTTGCCTCCCCCCCCCCACGTGGCTAGACCCTCCACTTACCCCCTTCCCCGTGGCTAACAGCGGGGAACATTTCTGTTCAGCCACAAGCAAACAGCCCAGCAGGACCGGGCACCTCTGAATGTCCCCTTAAGAAAAGCTCCCTATTTCAACCAGGTGACCATGAATTATATCACTCTCCTGAGGATAACACAGAGAGATAAAGAACGGATGTTGTTTGAACGCCAGCAAACATACACTGCAATGCTTTGTTCTACAATGATTCCCGAGTACGTGCTACTGGCCTGGAGTGGTAAAGTGTCCTACCATGGTGGATGGAATAAGGCTGCCCTCCCCAGAAACCTTTTGCAAAGGCTTTGGGAGTATGTCCAGGAGAGCCACGAATGCCAGGGCAAATTAATCCTTTCACATGCTTGCTTTTAAACCATGTATAGTATTTTAAAAGGTACACTCACCAGAGGTCCCTTCTCCACCTGGCGGGTCCAGGAGGCAGCCTTGGGTGGGTTTGGGAGGTACTGGCTCCAGGTCCAGGGTGAGAAACAGTTCCTGGCTGTTGGGAAAACCGGTTTCTCCACTTGCTTGCTGTGAGCTATCTACAACCTCATCATCATCATCTTCCTCGTCCCCAAAACCTGCTTCCGTGTTGCCTCCATCTCCACTGAAGGAGTCAAACAACACGGCTGGGGTAGTGGTGTCCGAACCCCTAAAATGGCATGCAGCTCATCATAGAAGCGGCATGTTTTGGGCTCTGACCCGGAGCGGCCGTTCGCCTCTCTGGTTTTCTGGTAGGCTTGCCTCAGCTCCTTAAGTTTCATGCGGCACTGCTTCAGGTCCCTGTTATGGCCTCTGTCCTTCATGCCCTGGGAGATTTTGACAAATGTTTTGGCATTTCGAAAACTGGAACGTAGTTCTGATAGCACAGATTCCTCTCCCCATACAGCAATTAGATCCCGTACCTCCCGTTCGGTCCATGCTGGAGCTCTTTTGCAATTCTGGGACTCCATCATGGTCACCTCTGCTGATGAGCTCTGCATGCTCACCTCTGCTGATGAGCTCTGCATGGTCACCTGCAGCTTGCCACGGTGGCCAAACAGGAAATTGAAATGCAAAAGTTCGCGGGCCTTTTCCTGTCTGCCTAGCCAGTGCATCTGAGTTGAGAGTGCTGTCCCGAGCAGTCACAATGGAGCACTCTGGGATAGCTCCCGGAGGCCAATACCATCTAATTGCGTCCACAGTACCCCAAATTCGACCCAGCAAGGCCGATTTCAGCGCTAATCCCCTTGTCGGGGGTGGAGTAAGGAAATCGATTTTAAGAGCCCTTTAAGTCGAAAAAAAGGGCTTCGTCGTGTGGACGGGTGCAGGGTTAAATCGATTTAATGCTGCTAAATTTGACCTCAACTCCTAGTGTAGACCAGGGCTTTGTTTCCCTCCCCATATAAACCTATCTGCCTTGGTTTTCCCCCTATATAATGGAGTTAATCTTTACCTACTACCACACAGGAGTATAGACATAGGAATGTTGAGGATTAATTAATATATGCAAAACATTTTTCAGGTGAAAAACATAATATACTGTAAGTTCAAAGTATTATTAAGTCATTCTAAAAATACAATATTGATCTGTTTATAAAGTACTTATTCCTAAAATATTGTCTTGGTGTTTTAAGTTGCCAATAGCAACCAAACTGTCTGCAAAAATGGACCAGGAAAACATCAATTGCACATAACACATTTCCCTTTGATGTCTATTACTGCCAGTACTCCGTGCAACTGAAAAACATTCAGAACTCTATTTATTTATTTATTTATTTACTGTGAGCTACGTCCTGCAGTCCTTATTCAAAACTGCCATTGATTTCAGTGATGTGAATTCAATGGGAATTGTTTCCAAGGATTGCAGGGCTTGTCCCTTGAAGTCTATGAGTTGGGGTTTAAAAAACAAATGCAGGTTGCTCTATTGGTCAAATCTTTCTTCGTATATGGCCCATCTCTATGGTCAGGGTATATCTACACTGCAATAAAAACCCTGCTGCACCGAGTCTCAGAGACCAGGTCAGCTAACTTGGGCTGGGACTGTAAAGCTAAAAATTGCAGTGTAAACAATGGTGCTGGGGCTGGAGCCTGGACTCTGAGACCCTCCCCCTCATCATGGGGTCTCAGAGCCTGGGTTCCAGCCAGAGCTGGAGCATCTGCACTGCAATTTTATAGCCCTGCAGCCGAAGCCCCATGAGTCCAAGTCAGCTGACGCAGGTTTTGTATCACAGTGCGTGTTTACCCCATGTGCATCTTCAGCCGTTTTAGATTACAGAGGCAACTATTTCCACTTGAATTGAAAAAGAGATCTCAGATGGGCTCTGTGCTCTGAGCCTATGGCTTTATATGTTGCATCCCACTGTCAGGCCCTTTTTCAATCGCAGAGATTTTGTTTTCCTCCTATAGTTCTCTTTCCATTCAACAGACTATATTAGCTACACATATATATTGTATAAACTGTATTAATATATATGTGTATGTACTCTATGCATAAAGAGTTATATGTTTTGGTGCATGCATGTATTTGCACAAGCACATGTACACTCTGGTTTTAGTTACACATTTATTTATGGAAATGAAATACTGCATCCAAGTTTCAGACAAGATTTACTCAGCATGGCTCCTGTGTAGTAATAACCTTTGAACATCTACAAGCATCTCCAAACCTTCAAGAAGAAAGAAGCTAGTTCACCAACTGTATAAAAAAGCTATACGAACCGAGGTCCAAACCTACTGAAGAGAATAGGCTGTTTGCCATTGATTTCAATGGGAGCAGGTGGAGACTCTAGTTCTGTAGCTCTCCAAGAACATGTATTATATTCTTTAAATGAAAGTTTCACTTAAAAACACTGATGTTGTGTTTGTTATAAACCACAGTATTTGTTGATTTTTGCTTTGTATTTTCCTCACAGCCATTGGAAGGACCCTAATTCCTCGTTATTTTAGCACTGTCTTTGAAGGAGGTGTAACAGACCTGTATTACATTCTCAAGCACTCAAAAGAGTCATACCACAACTCATCTATCACAGTGGACTGTGATCAATGCACCATGGTCACCCAGCATGGAAAGCCCATGTTTACCAAGGTAACAGGAAAGACTCAGTAAAACATACTGCATTTTGTGTGTGTGTGTGTGTGTGTGTGTGTGTGTGTGTGTTTCAAGGAGTATTTGAAGGATAATTATATTTTCTGAAAGGCTTTGTTGATTTCTAATACCTCAAGCACTTTCATCCCTTTGTATTTTGTATTATTACTATTTGTTACATGACTGGAAAGCTTTGTGGGCACCTTTTGCTGTCTTCCTAGGAAGTTTTGCAAGAGAAAGCACATAAAACTAAGCCACCACAGCCACCAAACTTTTAGGAACTAAGTTTCAGCTGCCTGTGTACTTTATCTCATCTTAATTTTAAAACAACAGTGAATGATTACATTGTTGATACATTTTGGTTAACATGCTTTATTTAGATATTTTACCCACTGGGGACTGGGAAGTCTCAGTACAGCTGGTGCTTTAATACAACAGAGCCTGATCCAAAGTGCATTGAAGTCAAAGGAATGATTTACAGTGATTTCAGCAGTCTTTGGATCAGGCCCTAAGCAGGTGTCCACCACATCTGATAGAAGATTGAATTCTCTTCAGGCTTTGGCCCCTTCCAGTCTTGCAGCTAAATCACATAATTAGATAGGATGCATTATACTTATATAAACAAGACCAAACAGGCAGAAAAGCAATTAGATATACCAAATTAAAATAAAATAATAATCTTATGGAATTAAATAACATACTTGAAATGAAAACTTACAACAAACTGTGGTTAGTGAGAATGGAAATGTATGCGTTGCTTATTTAGCCAAGGTCATCCTCTTTTATTCTCATTTTTATGCATCCTCAGATGGCTAAATCCCACTCTTTGAATTTTACAAGAGGGAGGGAACTGATTAAATGTATCCGAGCCTTTAGGGAACAGATAAACCTGTTCTATGTTCCTCATTGGCATGTGGGACTGGTGAGGTTCTAGTGTAGGCAGAGAATAAAGCCGCTGGCATTGTGATGACTGAGCATTTCTAGGGTATTCATGGCATGGTCTGATCATGTAGAACTTGTTCCATCAGATCGCATTGACTTCTTGCCTGCCATATTCACATACCTCTTTCACAGTATTTAAATGACACTGAGATTGAGTTACTGGTAGGGTTGGCCAGAAAACAAGAATTTTGCTTTGTGAAACATTTTGAGGTTTCAACATTTGGGTCTATTCCAGGGAATGAAACCAAGACCATTTGAATTCTTTTGCCAAAACAAAACAAAACCACCACAGAGAGAGGGTGGGACTAAAATAGCCTGGTAGTTGGGGCACCCACCTGGGATGAGGGAGAACCACATTCATGCCCCTGCTTCAACTCAGGCAAAGCAGGAACTTGAACTAGCATCTCCTACATCCCAGGTGAGTGCTCAAACCACTAGGCTTTCTGGGGTCTCTTTTCTTTCTGAAGTGTTTTGACCACAAAGTCCATCCTGGACTTGAGAAAGGTTTGGTCAAAACCAATTAGTTTCCACAAACTGGCATTTTCTGACCCCAAAAAACCAAAACCAACTAAACAAACAAACCAAAGACTTTACTGAAACATTCCAACCAACTCAAGTTACTGGGGCTCTGAGTTTATGACGCATGTATTGCATCATAATGTTGCCCCCCAAGGAGAAGGAAGCATGCCAAGTAAACCAGCTGTTCCTAGATGATCCCTCCTCACCACCTGGCCTATGAAGAGCTTGCATATTGCAGCCATGGCTAGATGTTTGTCTATGTGCAGTGGAAGGGAAGCTATAGTGTAGCTACTTGTCCCTTCTGCATGGCACTCGAACAACATTTGTGTCATTTCCATGATTTTTCTCCCCTTTGTGATGCACTTGGCCAAAGGGCAGAACACAGGTCAGTTGGTTTAATGCAATATTAACACAGAGAAGCAGTTTTTTGGAACCCTTCCTTTGGAATCTCTAGTATTCAAAAAATACTTTTGCTGATTTAACACATTTGTTTTGCGTTGTCAGCACACTGTACTACAGCGCTATTCCTTCAGAGGGGAAATAATACCCAGCTGATACAAAAAAATAAAAGGTGAAACACTCCTAAGGACCAAAATCTGGCTTGGGCTGAATATAAACAGATCCCATCTACTTCAAGAGAAGCACTTCGTATATCTAATGGCAGTTTGGTCTTAATCGTGCAAAGATTCGCAGGATTGGAATCTTAGTGACATCATACACGCTCCATTAGTGAAGGTTCTGTTGAGGATTCTAATGGAAATCTCTTTACTTCAATAGAAAGTTCACTCAGGGATTCAACTTAGCTTCAGGAAAAAACTTAAATTGTTTTTATATGTTTTTACAATTAAAACATTATTTTTCTTAACAAAACACCTTTAGAACGTAGAATAAGGGAGAAAAGAGAAACATTACTTGTCTTGTTCGAAAGTGAGTTAGAACCAAATTTTGCCTTCTAACATGCATGCACAGCTCCCAGTGAAGTCAATAGGGACCCAGCACATGTAATGGCAGAACCATACCCTTGTGGCATGGGTACAGTGGACAAAATTAAAACCTCATGTAACATGTGTAACTACATTAAATTTAATTCACTCACTTAACACTATGTCAGAATTTGGTCGAGTAAGGTTTTTGCTTCCTTTAGTGACGCTACTGTAAACATTTTTAGTATGGTTTCAGAGTAGCAGCCATGTTAGTCTGTATCCGCAAAAAGAACAGAAGTACTTGTGGCACCTTAGAGACTAACAAATTTATTTGAGCATAAGCTTTCGTGAGCTACAGCTCACTTCATCGGATGCATTCCTCTGATGAAGTGAGCTGTAGCTCACGAAAGCTTATGCTCAAATACATTTTTAGTATGCAAACTCATCAAGCACACTGCTGTTGTTTAGCACCCACTTTGGTCTGATGAACAGTCTGCAAGCTAAAAATTCTCTAAGTAGTTTTAATACAATAGTCTGGAACAGTCCTGATAGAGGTTTGATCATCTGTTGCATCAATGAGCCACATGATATGCATTTTTATATTTTCCTGCTTAGGTCAATTTATTAGATAGTACTGAGTAAATATGAGATTAGTAATTTTTTTCTTTTTTAAGCAAGGTACTCAAGCATATACCTGACTTTAAGCACAAGTAGTCAAAACTGACTTCAATGGGGTTATTCACTTGCTTACAGTTACCCAAGTACTTAAATATCTTACTGAACTAAGAAGTAAATGATACATTTTTAATAAAACCAAAGGAAATAAATTAATAAAAATATTTTAATAACATTCAGGGTGTGAATTAAAGCTAATAAAAGAAGGGAAATACATGTTCAGGATTAAAGGTCCCAGTTAACAGGTTTGCCACTGACTTCTGTGAAAGTAAAATCAGGTTCTAAACATCCAAGCTACCATGTTAATTCACCCTGGTGTTTGGATTTTAGATTTTTTTTTCCTTCACGCAATGGAAGCACTGCTCTCACAGAATTAACCTAGACTCTTATAATTTACTTATTCTCAAACTTTATATGGTAGTTGAGCTGTTTTTTAGTGCTAGTGATTTTTGTATTTCCCAATAGCCTCACATAAATGAACTTTACAGAGATCAGTGCTACTAAAAAATGGTAATAGCCTACATGCACATATCGTTATAATAAAAATACTTTTTTCTCTGCAGTTGACAATGACTCAATCATCCATACTTCACAAGTATAACGCTAAAGCTCACTTTATCTTTTTTAACTCTTACTGAGTAAATAATCTTACTAATTTTATGTATTCATATAAGCTTTAGACTGCTTTTCAAGTAAAGGAACAGGGTTGAGAAATGATCTATTAATATGGGCTGAAAATGGAAGAAAAGATTTCTTATTTTAGAAAAATACATTCTATCCAATAAAAAGCAATTTTGAGGTCATTTTTCATGGGTGCAACCCACTGACTAGCCTACAATTAATCAATGCAAGGAAGGGGTTAAAAAGCTATTGGTTAGTTTGAGAAATGTTCTTTTTTAGTTTTCTTTTTCCTGGCCTAGTCTAGAGCTACCACGTGATATACTGAATGCCTGCCAGCCTCTTTCTTGTTGATCCTCCGGAGACCATCTGTGCTGGGGGCATTGATTAGAGTGTGTCTGCTGGGATTACATCTTTTCTGTTGCCATGCCAACTAATCAGCTGATTTTGGTTACCACAGAAACAAAATGTCAGAGCTCACAGTAAGGTAACATGAATTCAGCACAACAGAAAATGTTTTCTTAATTGGAGACCCTTTTGATTTTGGATTCTGTGGGAAAGGCACCTTTTCTTAAAAAAAAGAGGCCAACTTCAAATAAGAACTACATTCATTTTATTGATTAGAAGTAATACCTGAAATTATTTTGTAGAGGGGAAAATTAAATTCCTTTATGAGATGTGTAAAATTTTGCCAATGATATGAGGTATGTGTTCCAGCTTTTCGGTGACCATTTGTTAACATATGTGCATAAAATAAAGTCCATTGAGAGCTATATTTCTTACCATTTCAGAGAAGACACATTTGTGAGCCTATGGGATATTATTATAAGACATTATTATAAACCTGAAGTAGTTTAATATTAACTTGGCAATAACCAGGATCCTTGGCCTCAGTACAGTAATATTGATAGGCTCAGCTACCTCACATTGGTGTATTAGAGTCGTGGGTGTGAAATTTTTAATCTTAGTATGAAAATAATAAGAACATCAAAGAGTCAAGGGAGGGAATGAATCCTGCATATAGGCCATCAGCAATACAAAACCTGAATGCATGACTGAGGTACAGTGAATAAGAGAATCCTATTAACAAGTTTCTCTTTCCCAGGCCTACAATATTTTGCCTGCACAATATGCCTGGTAGCCTAGCCTAAGTGGTTTTGAATAGTATTCTAAAGCTGATCAAACTGTGAGGAGACACCAAATGGCATCAAATAAGTAGTTAATCAGAAAAAATACACACTGCAAAACCACAAACTAAATAAATCTGGGTTTGGTGATCACACCAATGTGCAAACAGACTAACTAGTAAACTAGCATTACAATTTGTTTTATTTAATTCAGCTATTATTTGATTAAAGTTGCAATAAGTGTCTTTTTTTTAATGGAAGATTGTTATCTAATTGTCTGTGCACAGTACTGTAAGAAGATTTCACTAATTACTGTCTCTCTCCTTTCATTATTTCTTTCACTGCAGGTTCCTTAAGTCATACTAACTCCTAACAGGAGCTTTGAGACTAAATTCATAACCAGTTTCTTTAAAAGAATTTCCAGTGCTGCTAATGTGTACAATGCTTCGGGGATCCACTAGCCAGGGCACCATGCAAGGAGTGCATTTGGCACCCTAAAGAAGACTGAATGCATGACAGCCCCATGATACTCAGATACTTCACTGCTCACAGATAAAGCTGTGGGCAGCTCTATGAATGCCAGTCACTTCCCCTCCCTTCTCCTGCAGTACCCAACTGCATTTACCCATCCTTCTACCTGCCCACCCACCCCCTTGCTTTTCTAATACAGCATCCTTCACAGTATGATATGAATTATTTGACTGTGGAGGGCAGCTCACATGTACAGGGCTACAAGATCAGGCACTGGCATACTGGTCTAAGTGTCTTTTCTTTGCCCCCACAACACTCAGCTTCAATATCACATGGGAGTCAGCCTCATGGAGCTACCAGTGCAGACCCAGGGACACCTGCATGTAGCTTTCTGGTTAGTGGCAAATCTGTGGTATAGGCAGCTGATAAAAGAGAAAGAAAATGAGAGCAGAAAACCAGATTAAAAATAAAAAGTGGGTGTGTATATGGGGAGGAAGCACTTGGAAAAAGGGAATAAGAAAAATGAGTATTGACAGCAACCATGCTGGGGCATTATGCACTGCTAGTGGATGCAAATGGAGCATTTATACATTAATCCATTAGTAGGGAGGATCAAACTTCAAAAGGTTGGGAACGACTGGTTCAGCAGCTTGACATCAAGTATGCACAACAGTCACCTATGCTGAAAGGTTTAGTGTCATTAATTAGCAGTTGTGATTAAAAAGGGAAACAGATATGGTGCAATAAATAAGATTTAGTGCACTCAATGCTATAAAATCTAGAGTATAATAAGTTATTGTCTCCACTGTGAAGTTACTTTCCCTAATTCTTTTTCTAGAGAAGGGGAAACAATTAACCCAATAACAGTGAACACTAAAATACAGATGATATTTTGGTGTTTAGTTTAAATGAGTGAGAATGCTGTAATTCTGCACAGATTTCCTGGAAGATTTTATTTCATGTGTTTTATTAATCCTAGGTATGCACAGAAGGGCGCCTTATCTTGGAGTTTACCTTTGATGATCTTATGAGAATAAAAACATGGCACTTTACCATTAGACAGTACAGAGAATTAGTCCCACGCAGCATTCTAGCCATGCATGTAAGTAATCCTTTTTCCATTTGACCTAATGCAAAGAGATGAGATTATGTTTTTAAAGAACTCCAGCAAATTTCACAGCCCAGGCAATTAACTATAAATATTTTGTTCTGACTGCAACCGCATTAATTTATAAGCCCTTCTTTCATCGCTCTCCCCTGTTTCTCAGTGTTTCGTGTAAGACTATATGGTAACTATATTTTTACAGTTATTTTTCACTTCGCTCTAATACATTTTTTCTTGAATCCCATTTTGTCATCGTGGGTTGCATGACAAAGATTTGGGGCCAAAGTCTGCTTTCATTTATATTGAGGCAACTCCACTGAACTCAGTGGGCTTTCATTACTGTAGCTGACGGAATAATTTGGCCCTTAAATGTGAAAGCTGATTTTTATACTCACAGGAGATAGCAACTACATACATACACACATTTTTGGTAGAGATGGGCCCAAACCAAAACTTCGGAACCTGATTCCAGATCTTATTTTCACATTGAAAGCCCCTTCTCTGTTATGACGTGAACCAGAATTCCAGAGTACTTTTACATTGTTACTCCTGGGGGCATTCTGCACCAAAAACTTTAAAATTCTGTGCACAATATTTTAAAATTCTGCAAAATTCTGAAAATCTTACATAATCATGCCAGTGTCAAGTA
This sequence comes from Chelonia mydas, assembly GCF_015237465.2. Classification (NCBI taxonomy): domain Eukaryota; kingdom Metazoa; phylum Chordata; order Testudines; family Cheloniidae; genus Chelonia; species Chelonia mydas. The sequence continues at coordinate 111,247,491 of NC_057852.1, forward strand.
TTTTGGTAATTTGTTTCAAAATACCTGTCAGCAAGCATGTCTGTAACAATACAGACACACACAAAAATTCCCCCAGGATCAGAGAGTTAAAGAAACCCCAATGACAACCCAGTTCCTGTTTCTCTGCCCCCTTTCCCCCTCCCCAGAACCCAACAGGGAGCCAGACACCCACAACGCCTCCCCCCAGAGCCCACCTGCAAGGCCCCCACAGCCAATATACATGAACCTCCTCCTCCCCAGAACCCAACCGTGAGGCTCCCCTTGCCCAGACACCCATTCCCCTCTATCCCCCAGAGCCCAGGGATCCAGAGTAAGAAACAGCTTCATGCTCGGTCTCAGGCTTGCAAGGAGTTTTCTGCGTGCCACCCTCTCCTTCCCTTAGGGCGTGCTGGGAACTGCAGCTCCCAGGAACCTTCTAGCTCACTCTCTCTCCTCCCCAGCAGCATCTTCTATGTGTAAGCTGGGCTCTGTACAAATACTGAAGTCAATGGGACTCCAGCTGCACACAGTGAATTGCAGGATCAGCGCCATAGAGGTTTTAAGGACATAGGCCCAGATTTTCAAAGATATTTAGATTCCTAAATATACAGATAGGCACCTAGTGAGATTTTCAGAAGCACCTAAGTAGGTGAAAATCCCACTAATTGCCTATCTGCACCTTTAGGCTTCTAAATACTTTAAAAATCTAACCCACAGTCCCTACCAGAAGATCTTCTAGTCTGTGGCCTGATCCTACAAGCCCTCCGACAGAGAACCCTCATGAAAGTAAATGAGAGTTTGCACAACTGGGTTAATCACTTAAACCAAGAGTTATGTATTTAGAAGAATATGATACAAAAAGATTACAAACTTGGGGATGGTCACTATCTCGTACTATATCTTTTGTACAGTGTCTACTACACTGGGGTCCCAATCTCAGTTAGGGTCTCTAGGTGCGAATATAATATAAATAATGGTAATTTTATATAAATCCATTTAGCTTTTCAGATGAGCTGGAGCAGAGGAGGGAGTTATAGAAAGACCATCTGAAATGGACTTTGTCTTACAACAAATTAGTATTGCTTAATATTACAAATCCAGTAAAAGACCTCCAGAGTGGTTTTATTTATTTAACTTTTAACTCTAGCCTTGAAATGTAATTTTTCCACAAGAGTGATTTCCCCCCACAAAAAACAAACCAAAAGCAAAGTGCCAATTTCCTTGCTTCCTTCCTACTTAGGCACAAGACCCTCAGGTGCTGGAGCAGCTGTCCAAAAACATCACCCGAATGGGTCTGACTAACTTCACCCTCAACTACCTCAGGGTAAGCGCTACTGCACTTGCCAGTTATTGTGAATAATTTTAAAAGGTTACAAGCATTGTTGAGCCAACATAACAAAAACAGGGTCTAAGACAGTCAAGGAAGGTTGGAACCAGCCCTTAATGAGGGTTGCGGGGAGTAATATTGTGATTGGAATTAGGGTAACAAAGCAGCACATAGCAATGTTGGGGCTCAAACCTGCCCTATTGAAGTGAATAGAAAATTTGTCATTGACTTGAATGGAAGCTGGATCTGCTCCTGTGTTTTTCCTGGGCTTTCTTTTCAACTTTGCATGATTTAACAGGATTTATTGTTTGTAAACTAGAAGTTTTCCATCCTGTTTTGCTCAGATTTCTTATTTGTTTTCTCTTGTCTCTAATCACTGTTTCTGAGAAAACTGCAGCTAGTTCTTACCACCATCCAGTGGTCTCAGCCTCCTTTCTAGCTCCCTAATAAGAAGCAGTATTAAGAGAAGGCACAGGTCCAGCTCTGAAAGCAGGCATACCCTCCATGCTTCCACCCTGCTTTGCCTCTGGGAGCCAGAGTTCTTTCCTCAGCTTTGCACTACATTGTCTAAATTTTTTTATGATTAAATAATGCATTTGTTCCCATTGCTTTCTGAACCTTGAAGTGCATTCAAAGTTTGTAAGTTTATTTTTATTTTCTGCAAGTATTCTCCTGTGTGGGTTCACAGTGCACACACTGAAATAAGAGTCTGGGAAGTTAATATTGTTATGGTTAAAATGCAAATCATTTCTAGTTTTGGAAATATTATTAAGAAAATAAAATGAGGCAAGGTACCTAACAATGCACCAGTGGACACCAGTAATTGTTTGTTTTTCCTTTTAATTAAGTGAATAGTTATTCAAAATGTTTGGGCTTTTAGAAAAACAAGAGTATTCTGGAAGATGAAAATGTTATCAGCCCAATGCAGAGCTGCAAAGAATAGCAGTTAAATCAGCTGCAATTCAGTGAGGGTCATGATTCTACAAAATGTTCCAGGCAAACAGAGACCTGCACCAAGCAGAACCCCACTGAAATCAGTGAGGCTCTATGTGAGCGCAGGGATAACTTGCAGGACTAGGGTCTAAGGTGAGATCTCACCAAGATGTCTCTATGGCTATGCCCTTGTTCCCCCAGTTGACTAGATGGTCATTGCTAATTACTTATTTAGCATCAGATTAAAAACAATAGCTCAAATGCTACTCTCAGTTATACAGGGCAAGTTTACCCCAATGGAACTGAGAGCAGAATTCAGCACAAAACCTGAGGTGAAATAAAACAGCATATTAGAAGTGTTGCAAGTAGAAATTCTACAATCAGATGTATGTGTGGTGGTGTTCCGTGTGCAGTCTTGGTTCAGGGAGTGCCATTTTGAATTTGCAGCACTCTATCACTCTAGCAACTGCCAACACCTTACAATTCCTTTGCTACTTGTTCTCTAACTGTTGAATGTGAGCTAGACTAATGAAATAGGCAGAAACTCTGAAATATAGATTAGTGCACATTTGGCATGAACTGTCCATGCTGGTATCATACTGTCGGCGGGGGGCGGGGGAGTGGTATCAATATAAGCACTGGGAAGATACACAGTGAAGTGGAAGGGGATTAAATGATGAAGTCTTACCTTTTTTTTTCTTCTTCCGGAGTAGTCTAGTTTTGTTAGTTTAATAGGCAACATTAGGTCCCTGAGTACAAAGCTTTCGCTGACTCTTGGCCATGGTGATTCCAAAAGGAAATCTTTTTCGAGGCAGTCTCTGCTTCTTTCTGCTTTGTAGTGATGAATTGATCATTCTGCTCTTTTCAGATCTGCAGCTCATCATTGGCGCTCACATGAGACGATACACTTCCAGTTTGATTTACTTCTTTTCCCATCGTTTTCTTCTGTTAATTTTGAAAAAAAATCCCTTCCTAACCCAGAGCTGTAAAATTGTTCACTGAAAAAAAAAATCTGTTAAATGCAGCTATGTTTAAGTTTTTAGAAGTCAGCATTTTACCTGATTTTTATTTAAACCTTTCTGAAGTTTAATAATTAGTATTGTTATGTGTTTTTAAATAAGGTTTTAAACATAAGCCTGTACATGATTTTCATTTTTCTTTTCTGCATGCTGCAAAGGCTTGTGATAATCATAAGAAAAAACTTCACTGATGGGCAGAATTAATCATTTTTATTCTCCAAAGCACACACAGCAGTGAGCTATGCTGCAGTCTTTTTAAAAGCAGAATTTAAACCTTGATTTAAGATACTGCTGTTATAAAGGTGTAGCGTGTATGTTGTACTCTGTAAACACTATAGTATAGCATATCCCTATTATTTGGGATAATTACAATTTCGGCTATTCAAACCTTCAACCTGTGTACTCTGTTTTTTCTTTATTCACTTTGAGTTGGTGGAAATAAAGCTGCTGTGCTTAGAGGAACATTAATTTTGTTAAAGGCTGGAGGGAGGTAGAAATCTTAAAAATATTTTCTTGGAAACTTGAAACAAAATTTACAGCCCTACCAGTTTTGCCATGTTGGATTTGGCAAATGTGCTTTCTCCCCACTCCCTCCTGGTTCTGTAAAGAACATGGGTTTTCTTTTGGTTTGGTTATTACCTTGTTTTGAACCAGCATAATTGATTAGCTTATCAGTGAGGTCAGCATGCTTTGCTGTAGCTCTTGCATAGGATTCATTAGTTACTGGTAGTCCTCTGAGAAACAGTGAACGATACCTCATAGGTTTTAAATTAATATCAACTACTGTTTTTATTTTGTTTCTTAGCAAGTTTTGGATATTGTAAAAAATCAGATATTAAGGCTAAGAACTATATCCTACCCTCAATCAACACTCTAGGTAAAGAAAAGGAGCCCTATACAGAGAGAGAGGATGAACATGACAGTCCATAGAACAGTTCCTATCAGATTGTAAGAATTTTAGGTAGGTAAATTGTTACCTGTGTGCTTTGTTAGATACTCAGCTACTCCCTTTAGGTATGAATTTAGATACATCTAATTTACAATGGACTTGAACCAAGTCTGAACAATAGGGATATACTTGGAGTACCATTCCCTTATATTTTAGAGCTCAAATTCCCCTCTGTCCCTGTCCCGTACAATTTCATATTCCAAAAAAAAAAGCTACATTTCTCACATACTTGAAATTTAAAAAAATGTCACTCCAGCATTGTAAGCAGTTGCGGCTAGATGGAACCTTTAGGCACAGCCCTATGCTGTCGAACAGGAGCCCAGAATTCCTCCTCTGCTTCTCCCTTGCTCTGGGGAAGGAAGGGAATGGAGTAGTTTCCTACAGCTCTTTACCAGATGTAGATATTCCATCTTCCCCTCAAGCCAATTCAGCTCTACTCACTTGTGTGTTAGGGTGAGTGCAACCAAAGCTCTGCCCATTCCCCAACCTCCGCCCACCCCCTGCACAGGAAGAACCAGCTCTGTAGAGTCAGCCGTCCCCACCCAATGTCTGGGCAATGATCCAGGCAGGCCAGAGGGGAAGTGAGAGGTCTTTTTCTCCCATATGTCCTTGCATGAGTATGTTAAACCCAGCCATGATCTGAGCCTTAATTATAAATTATCCAATTCTCTATTATGCACCCCAATAACAAAATGTCACTATTGCAAATGTCAATTTTGGGGGCAATAACCCCTTGAGCCCAGGTTTTACTTAATTAGTTTCTCACTAGACATTTTCAGACTTCTAGTCTTAGAAGGCTAACGTAATAAATTATATAATGGGATAACATTTTGAAAGGGGACACTTAAATTGCATCCACACTGTTTATATGCGTACCTGTTATGCATGCACATTTTAAATTTGTACATGCAAAATATATACTTATGCATAAAATTATTCCTTTTAATATGCCATTAAGGAGTTTGCATGTATAAATATGGGTATTAGGACAAAATATTTGAGTGTCATTTAGGGGTTCTGCTCAGGAAGTTTGGTCCTAGTTCTGCAATTATTTGTGGTACTATCTGATCAGTATTTCACTGTTATATTGCACCCAAAAAAACTATATTAAAAGAATATTAAAGTTGCAATGTCAAGCACTCAAAAGTTAGGAGGTGCCAGAATTAAAGTTGCCCTCTTAATTGTTCCCCCTTGTGCATTATCATATAGTCCTTATTTACGTGTTCACATGCTATTTTTTCCCACAGAACTTCTGCCTCATTTAGTGCCCATGGTAGCTGGTCCTCATTGAATGGGTAGCTATTCAATATTTCTTTTTATCTTCATAATTCAGTGTGTGGTCCCATGTATTATTTACTGCAAACCATCTAAACCCCACACTGAACACAGAATTATTAATTTCCTCATGGGCTTTTCTATGGTGCTTTCATCATAGTATCTTCGTCCTTTACAGATGTTAATGAATTTATATTCACAACACCCCTATGAGGTGAAGCCAAGGATTAAAGCCAAAACTGTCAAAAGTGTCAACTAATTCTGGGTGCCCAATTTCAGAGATTTAGAGCCTGATTTTTCAGAGAACTTAGAATGTTATAACACTTCATATATTCAGAGCAGAACTCCTGTAATTGGAAGAGTTGAGCACTTTTGCAAATCAAAAGAAAATGAGGAACATGCTGTTTCCGCATGTGAAAAGTTTTGTTTAAGTGACTGGCCCGCTCTGTGACAGAAGCAGGGATAGAATTTTTCTCCAGAAAGTCTGGAGAATTCAATTGCCTTAACCATGAGGCCATCCTTTGTTTTCCTGGAGTTCCCTGCCTCATTCACCACTTGAGTTCAAATTTTTGCAACAAATGAGGGAGGGGTCCTAATATTCCCAGAGCAAGTCCATCCTGTGCCCTGAAAGAGGGACCCTGTAGAAACAATAGTATGTGATCATGTAATTAAACACTATCAGAATGTATACACACGGGTGGAGTAGAGGGGCCACATCAACCTTATTTCTGGCATTTCCTGACTTCTGAGAGCTTGACTTTGCAACTGTAATATTTTTTGATGTAATTTCCTATGTTTTTAATATAAGTAGAAATTGAAAAAACAAAAGTTTAATAATGTGGAACGATACCAACTTCCAGCGTGGGTCATCAGGAAGTTTGGAATCTTTAGATCAGAATGGCACAGTTCTCTACTACTGGAGCTCCACATAAGCTAAGAGAAAAGGAGTACTTGTGGCACCTTAGAGACTAACAAATTTATTAGAGCATAAGCTTTTGTGAGCTACAGCTCACTTCATCAGATGCATACAGTAGAAAATATAGTGGGGAGATTTTATATACACAGAGAACATGAAACAATGGGTGTTACCATACAGACTGTAACAAGCGTGATCAGGAAAGGTGAGCTATTACCAGCAGGAGAGCGGCGCAGGTAGGGGGGTCGGGGGGACCTTTTGTAGTGATAATCAAGGTGGGCCATTTCCAACAGTTGACAAGGACAGTAGGAGGGGAAATAAACAAGGGGAAATAGTTTTACTTTGTGTAATGACACATCCACTTCCAGTCTTTATTCAAGCCTAAGTTAATTGTATCCAGTTTGCAAATTAATTCCAATTCAGCAGTCTCTCATTGGAGTCCATTTTTCAAGTTTTTTTGTTGCAGAACTGCCACTTTTAGGTCTGTAATCGAGTGACCAGAGAGACTGAAGTGTTCTCTGACTGGTTTTTGAATGTTATAATTCTTGACGTCTGATTTGTATCCATTTATTCTTTTACGTAGAGACTGTCCAGTTTGGCCAATGTACATGGCAGAGGGGCATTACTGGCACATGATGGCATATATCACATTGGTAGATGTGCAGGTGAATGAGCCCCTGATAGTGTGGCTGATGTGATTAGGCCCTATGATGGTGTCCCCTGAATAGATATGTGGACACAGTTGGCAACGGGCTTTCTTGCAAGGATAGGTTTCTGGGTTAGTGTTTTTGTTGTGTGGTGGCAGGCTGCTGGTGAGTATTTGTTTCAGGTTGGGGGGCTGTCTGTAAGCAAGGACTGGCCTGTCTCCCAAGATCTGTGAGAGTGATGGGTCACCCTTTAACTGGTAGCTGTGGAAGGCGGACCCACCACTAGAAGGGGATGAGATACATAAAGTGCCAGCGGTGTCACAGCAATTTCCTAGACAGTGAAGGAATGTTGACACTCAGGACTGTTGGGTTCAACTCCATGTTCTATAGGGGATTGTGCTCTAGTGGTTACAGATCCTTCTGCCTCTTTCCCCCACCTCATCCTTTTCCTGTTCCCTTCTGCTCCTACCATACACATCTGTCTCCTCTGACTCCCGCCTACCTGCCTGCTGCTTGGCTCCTGTCCTGCTCCAGCTGCTAATCTCCACCCAATTCATGCCCCTGCTCCTCCTGAGTCCTGCCCATGCCTCCTCCCTTTCCCACTTCTACCTTCCCTCCCTCCCCTGAATCCCAGTCAGGCTGTTTCCTCCTCCTCCTCACTGCCTGGGCACCATCAGTGGGCATTGGGAGCACAGGAGCATCTGCCTGCTCTCGGTTCCATTGCCACAGCCCCATGCAGCTGGGAGGAGCAATGTCAAGGAAAGTCTGGCTCAGCCCCTCCAGCCCCAGGATGGAGCATGCTCAGTTGATCTATGAAGATGGGCATGCACAGCTCAATTACAGGTAGGAGCAATGAGGGGATGGAGCATGCTCAGTGCAGATGAAATCTCCAGAGATTTAGCTGATGAGCTAAGTCTCTGCAGAGCACATACAACCTGAGATTTACAATTTGGCCAAATTTGGGTGATTTTTCTGGGGACAGCAAAAGGCACAGCTCTGACACTAAGGTGACCTTCCTGCCAAATGTTTAGTCCCTGCTCCAAAGCATGGAGGTGCCAGAACTTTTCAACAAATCAGTTATAATAGTTTTATTTTTAACATGTGCAGAAAAAATTTATTTTCTCTTAAACTCATTCTCAGAAATGGCTAAATCATTTTACCTGAAACTTTCCAGAAACTTTCAGCCTGAGGGAAAGGCACACTCCTTGAGAAATTTCAGTCCAACTGGATTGAGTTTGGCAAAGTTATAAGCAACTGAAAGCAGGCATGGCCCAATATCTAAACAAATACTTTGCCTCAGTCTTTAATAAGACTAAAGAGGATCTTAGGGATAATGGTAGCATGACAAATGGGAATGAGAATATGGAGGTAGACATTACCATATTTGAGGTAGAAGCGAAACTCAAACAGCTTAATGGGACTAAATCGGGGGGACCCAGATAATCTTCATCCAAGAATATTAAAGGAATTGGCACAAGAAATTGCAAGCCCATTGGCAAGAATTTTTAATGAATCTGTAAACTCAGGGGTTATACCGTATGATTGGAGAATTGCTAACATAGTTCCTATTTTTAAGAAAGGGAAAAAAAGTGATCGGGGTAATTATAGGCCTGTTAGTTTGACATCTGTAGTATGCAAGGTCTTGGAAAAAATTTTGAAGGAGAAAGTAGTTAAGGATATTGAAGTCAATGGTAAATGGGACAAAATACAACATGGTTTTACAAAAGGTAGATCGTGCCAAACCAACCTGATCTCCTTCTTTGAGAAAGTAACAGATTTTTTAGACAAAGGAAATGAAGTGGATCTAATTTACCTAGATTTTAGTAAGGCATTTGATACCGTGCCACATGGGCAATTATTAGTTAAATTGGATAAGATGGGGATCAATAGGAAAATTGAAAGGTGGATAAGGAATTGGTTAAAGGGGAGACTACAACGGGTCCTACTGAAAGGTGAATTGTCAGGCTGGAGGGAGGTTACCAGTGGAGTTCCTCAAGGATCGGTTTTGGGACCAATCTTATTTAATCTTTTTATTACTGACCTCGGCACAAAAAGTGGGCGTGTGCTAATAAAGTTTGCGGATGATACAAAGCTGGGAGGTATTGCCAATTTAGAGAAGGACAGGGATACCCTACAGGAGGATCTGGATGACCTTGTAAACTGGAGTAATAGTAATAGGATGAAATTTAATAGTGAGAAGTGTAAGGTCATGCATTTAGGGATTAATAACAAGAATTTTAGTTATAAGCTGGGGACGCATCAATTAGAAGTAACGGAGGAGGAAAAGGACCTTGGAGTATTGGTTGATCATAGGATGACTATGAGCCGCCAATGTGATATGGCCGTGAAAAAGCTAATGCGGTCTTGGGATGCATCAGGAGAGGTATTTCCAGTAGGGATAAGGAGGTTTTAGTACCGTTATACAAGGCACTGGTGAGACCTCACCTGGAATACTGTGTGCAGTTCTGGTCTCCCATGTTTAAGAAGGATGAATTCAAACTGCAACAGGTACAGAGAAGGGCTACTAGGATGATCTGAGGAATGGAAAACTTGTCTTATGAAAGGAGACTCAAGGAGCTTGGCTTGTGTAGCCTAACTAAAAGAAGGTTGAGGGGAGATATGATTGCTCTCTATAAATATATCAGAGGGATAAATACCAGAGGGGGAGAGGAATTATTTAAGCTCAGTACCAATGTGGACACAAGAACAAATGGATATAAACTGGCCACTAGGAAATTTAGACTAGAAATTAGACGAAGGTTTTTAACCATCAGAGGAGTGAAGTTTTGGAATAGCCTTCCAAGGGAAGCAGTGGGGGCAAAAGATCTATCTGGCTTTAAGATTAAACTCAGTAAGTTTGTGGAGGAGATGGTATGATGGGATAACATGGTTTTGGTAATTAAATATTCATGGTAAATAGGCCCAATGGCCTGTGATGGGCTATTAGATGGGGTGAGATCCGAGTTACCCAGGAAAGAATTTTCTGTAGTATCTGGCTGATGAATCTTGCCCATATGCTCAGGGTTTAGCTGATCACCATATTTGGGGTCGGGAAGGAATTTTCCTCCAGGGCAGAGTGGAAGAGGCCCTGGAGTTTTTTCGCCTTCCTCTGTAGCATGGGGCACGGGTCACTTGCTGGAGGATTCTCTGCTCCTTGAAGTCTTTAAACTACGATTTGAGGACTTCAGTAGCACAGATATAGGTGTGAGGTTTTTTTTTGTAGGAGTGGTGGGTGAAATTCTGTGGCCTGCGTTGTGCAGGAGGTCAGACTAGATGATCATAATGGTCCCTTCTGACCTAAATATCTATGAATCTATGAAAATGCCAGACAACGATAGCCAGAGGAATCTACAGTCTACCTGTGCTGCCTATAATCTGTGCTGCCAGAAGTTGGGACTGGGCTACAGGGGATGGATCACTTGGTAATTACCAGTTCTGTTCATACCCTCTGAAGCACCAGGCATTGGTCACTGTCAGAAGACAGGATACTGGGCTAGATGGACCTTTTGTCTGACCCAGTATGGCCGTTCTTATGTTCTTAATCAGGTCATACTGCCATGGAATTTCTAGTGAGGCAAACACTATATTGCAGGAAGTGTTTATTTTAGTGGCAATCACAATAGCTTGTATCCCTCCCTTTTGTGTCTCTACCTCTTTGTAGGATAAGATAGGCTGGTACTTTCTGAATGGAAAATTTGATGAAGTATGCGTCTTTGACAATCAAATACAAGGTAGTTTTTAAAAAATATAACGTCCTTTAATAAACAGTGTCACAAAACGCTTTACAGCAAGAATCCATCCATCATAACCTGAAGAGAAAGGGGAAAAGAAGTTCTTAAGAAACAGTTTACAGAAAAGAAATGATCAAGATGAAAGGGATAGGGGGCTAGCTCAAGTAAAAGATGAACATACAACTAAGCAATATTGTAAAGAGGAGACCAAATCTAGGGTAACAGAGTCAAGAGATGGATACAAGGTCATAAAGTTGTCAATTATAATTGCCTCTTATGTAGCACTTTTTATCCATCAATCGCAAAGCACTTTACAAAAAAGGATACATATTTTGTAGATGGGGAAGCTTAGGCAGATAGAGGAAAAGTAGGCTGGAGCAAGTGTCTCAAGAATTTTGAAAACCAGGAAGGCAATTTTTAATGGGATTTTGAGATGCAGAGGAAGCCAGTACGGATGCCAATAGTATAGATATGGATGATCAGTTCTGTTTCTTGGCATAGTATTTGTTTCTCTAGATAATAGGAATTTAGGAAGACAATAAACGAGGGAATGGTGGCAGCAAGGGAGTAAGTGATTAAAGCATTAAGAATTTCAAGTGAGGCAGAGACAAATTCTATCAAAATTGCGGAAGTAGTGAAGGCAAATTTTCACATACAGGACACTGTGATGGGCTCTTCGGTCTTAGTTTAAGAGAGTCCTAAAAGCAAAATATATTGTGCATGAATTCAAACTGACTATTGGTGCACTGTGGACATACAAACACATGATCTTGGGAGCAAAATTAAGGTCTAGATTAAAGAGAATGGGAGGCTGATAGAGAGATTGAGACAAAGAGGTCTTCAGTCTCTTCAGGAGTGGGAAATCAGGGTATAGCATGATGTGGGCAGTTTAGAAAAAGACAGAAAGATGGTAGAGAGAATGTTAGGAACGTTATCTTGGGAGATAAGACAGAAGGAGGGGAAAAAAGAGGGCCAAGAATAGAGCCTTAGGGCAGTTTTTAGAGGACAGGATGAATAACCTATACTAGAATGCAATACAATCATAAATAGTACGAAGACATGAGAATTAGGGAAGTAGGATTTATATGAGGACCTGACAATGCCAATCCCAACATTTTGTTCCAGGCAGTCAGAATGGCAGAATGATTTGTTGTTTATCAAATACCAGTGGTGTGCGTGATGCAAATAGGACTGTGAAGAGAGGGATGTATACTCAGAGGCAGTCAAGGAATAGGTACTGATCCAAATCCAATGGCTTAAAATCGCTGCACTAGGTCTTCACAGGGTGTTCCATAGTCTGAAGCATTAGCAGCAAAAGAGCTGCATTGCAGTTACATGGTTTGCTGGTAAGCTGGGTAGACAAATTCCATCCCCCCAACCTGTGTTTATATTCTTGCACAACGCCTGATTACTCTAGCTTTATGTAGGCAGGAGTGAATTTCACTGTAAGTGAATAGCCACCATTCACTGATATTAAATGGCAGACTGTGCAAATAGCATGAATTCATGTAAAAAACTCAACATCGGTATGTTTTTCCTGTTTCGCGAAGGACCAAAGCTTGAACAGCCAAAAGGATCCTAAGCAGCAAATGTAACTATTTTATTTCTTGGAGTTCAACTTTCTCTTTATGGTGATTTGGTTGAACTCTGTGAATCCACACAGGAACAGCTAAGGAGACAGACAAGGCGATGATACTTTGATGTGACTATTAACTGAAGTGAGAAAGCACATATAACAATTGTAATTACAAAACTAACCATTTTGTTTTGTTTGAGTAGCTTTTGTATCGCTTGTTTTGAGTTTGCTTTGTCTTGTACACCCAAATGTTCCCCAAACCGGAAAATAGTCTCACCACTTTCTATTCGAAAAAACAGCAATGGGCCCTAAATAAAAATGTAAGCCAAGATTTTCAAAAGTGACTAGCTGTTTTGGGGTTCTCAGCTCTGAGATACCCAACCTGAGACAACTTGAAGAGGCCTGATTGTTAGAAAGTGCTGAATATCCAGTCGTATCCTGGGCTGTAAGTTTCCCATTCTTAATCTATGAATCTAAGAAAATTACAGCAATTGGGTCTGATTTTGATCTCTCATACACCAGCTGTACAGTGTTGTAACTGTTGACGTCAGTGGATTTACTGCTGATTTATATGGTTGTGAGAGCAGAAACTGGCCCATTGAGAATTTACCATATTTTATGGTATTTAACTGAGAATGTCAAGCCAATGCTGAAATAAGTGTGTAAACACAGGGTTGCTTTGTGACTCTATTTCATTTGAGCTTGCGTATAAATATGTATGATTCACAAACATGTTTAAACATCATCATGGGTACCTTAGATGTCAGGGATTTAACAGCCTGTTGGGTTATTATAAAATATTCTCTTGAAACTTATTTAACCTGTTATGCATTTGTAAAATGAATGGAGTGCTATGTGTCCATGTGTTATATAAATAATAATGTATATCGATGCAGTGTTGTTGTAGCCCTATCAGTCCCTGGATATTAGAGAGACAAGTGGGTGAGTAATAACTTTTATTGATCCAACTTCTGTTAGTAAGAGAGACAGGCTTTCAAGTTACACAGAGCTCTTCTTCAGATCTGGGAAAGGTACTGAGTGTGTCATAGCTAAATACAAGATTGAAGAGATAGTTTAACATAAGTAGTTAGTATATATTCTAAGGGACCATTTAAGGTGACGTCATAGGACAAAATGGGGGGTTAATGGGTTGCAGATTGTTGTAATAAACTGTAAATGCAGTGTCTCTGTTCAGTCCATGATTTTTAGTGTCTAGCAGAGTAATGAGTTTAAGCTCCCAGGCTTATCTTTTGAAAGTGTTGTGCAGGCTTACTTTGAGGATGAGGACTGAGAGGTCAGATATGGAGTGATCACTTTTTGCTCACCCAAAAGTGCTCACCCACAGGTGGTAGGGTGTTTTTGATTTTTATCGTTTTCCTGTGTAAGTTCATTCGAAACCATGGTGATTGTCAGGTTTCACCCCGATAGTTGTTATTGTGGCATTTAGTGCACTGGATGAAGTACAGCACATGTTGTGATAAGCATGTGTAAGACCCATGGATCTTGAAAGGTATGTTGTGGAGGGAGTTGATCATTTCAGTGAAGATATGTCTGCAGGTTTTGCATCTGTTGTTCTTGCAGGGTCTGGCTCTGCTTTGAGTTGGCATGTCCTGGTCTGTGGGGAGCTCTCTTCTGATGATGAGCTTGGAGAGGTTGAAGGGTTGCTTGAAGACCCGAAGAGAGGGTTCAGGAAAGATTTCAGGATGCAGACATAGCTCCACTGCTACAATGATCAACACTGGTGCCGGTCCCTGAGATCTCTCTGACACCATTTAGGAAGGCAGCAAGCCAGTCCCTGGTATTAAAAAGGTTGAGAAATAGTGCCTTAGAATATGTACAAACTACGTATGCTGAACTATCACTTTGATCTTGTATTTAGCTGTGACACTCTCAATACCTTTCCTAGACCTGAAGAAGAGCTCTGTGTAAGCTCAAAAGTTTGTCCCTCTTACCAACAAAAGTTGGTCCAGTAAAATATATTACTTCAGCCCCTTGTCTATTTTATGTATATCTAAGTGGTTTGTAAATTGCCTTTGGTTTCCATGCAAAGCTTCTATTGAAGTTAGTGGAATTTCAGCACATGGATCAAGGACAATAAATAAATAGCTGCAAGCTTGGGTTTACCTTCTATAATAGCTGGAAAATCTTGTATAGAATCATAGAAGATTGAGGCTGGAAGAGACCTCAGGAGGTCATCTAGTCCAACCCCCTGCTCAGAGCAGGACCAACACCAACTAAACCATCCCAGCCAGGGCTTTGTGAAGCCCAGCCTTAAAAACCTCTAAGGATGGAGATTCCACCACCTCCCTAGGTAACCCATTCCAGTGCTTCACCACCCTCCCAGTGAAATAGTGTTTCCTAATATCCAACCTAGAGCTCCCGCAGTGCAATTATTAAACTAAATAATCTTCTGAGTGTGAGGCTCAAAAAAGATAATGCTCAACATCCTCAATAGATGCCACTGGACACTTCAGTTTATTGGATTTTGGCAAGAGGTGTCAAAGCATGAATGCCACTTTAAAATATTATTTTAATGTTTAGTATTATGCTTCTGTGTTTTATAACTCTGCCATGTGCAATATTATGACTGATATTCCTGATAGATTAATTAGCCTGTGATGTGGAGGTGAAATGTCCAGCCATGTAAAGGACAGAATATTGTATATACTATTATTATGTTCCCTTAAATATAGTAGTTTTTAAATTCCACAATAAATTTTGTGAGAATAGTTGCACTAAGAAACAGAACATGGAACAAAACTCGTCCATTCTGATGACGAAGATTGTAAGTAGAATGAAGAATGGTACAGTCCAAAATCTACATTCCTGTAATTCTCTTCTTGATGAAGAGTAAAACATAGAGAAGAATTTAGAACACCGAAGAGCGTGGTTGAGGGTCTGAAATACAGCTGCGAAAAAAACTGTACACTTGTTAGACCCACACCAAATTGAAACAATAACTGGAAATCCCTCTTGCTGATAAATTTCACTTTTTCCATATTAAGATTTCACTTGGGAGGAAAGTGCCAGTTTTTGCTTTACAAACGTTTAGCAGCAAAATAACAAATGTTCATGACACCTTATTTTTTTGCATCTTCTGGGTAGTTTACAGTACCTTGAGGGCCATCTGGACTCCTTGTGTGCCAGCTCCGTCAGTTCTTTCTGGCTCTGTTTCTGGGAAGACTGGCTCAATTAGTCATCTTTTAACATTTTTGGCTCATATTGCCGCTTAACTCCTTTGGGAAGTCATTCTATAAGCATGCTAAATAATATATAGGACCACATTCTGCTTGCAGTTACATCAGTATATAAAATGGAGTAACTCCTCAGAAACCAATGGCATTACTTCAGATTTACTGTGATGTAACTGGGAGCAGAGTTTCATCCTTGTATGACACATTGCTTTCAAGATGTAATGCATGAACGCTAACAATTAATCATAAAAATAACACCTTGAGGAGCCTCAGAGAAGCAAGAAAAATGTGAAGATTGTAATCATTTAATTTACAACAATATTGGATACAAAGGCCCTTATCTTCAGCTGTGTAAATCAGCATAGCTCTGTTGAGGTCAATGGTGCTATCCCCATTTGCAACCATGGAGGATTTGGCCCCAAAAGTACAAATCTGGTTTACAGAGGAAAAGCTTTTCTCTGATTTGGACTGAGAAGGAGAAGGTAGTTGGATAGGGAACCACGGAAGCTTTGAGAGCTTTCATTATTTTTCACTGTTCTTTGCAGTAGAGATTAGAAATACATGAAGCAGGCGGGAAAGGAACAGAAGCAGAACCTAGCCACAGGAGTGAATTATGGCACTCAGAAATGCATGAACAAGTTGCTCTCCCTCCAGATACTTTTAATGTTATGCTAACTCCTTCCTGCCTTTCTTTCTGCCACCAAAATTGTGCTCACAATTGTTGCCTGAAAGAAGAAAGAAAGTAAGAAAAGGGGTTAAAATATAGAAGAAAAATAGATTGTGCTGCCTAGTTTTGGGCATATGTTGTTGTAGCCGTGTTGGTCCCAGGATATTAGAGAGATAAGGTAGGTGAGGTAATATCTTTTATTGGACCAACTTCTGTTGGTGAGAGAGACAAGTGATAAAAGATATTACCTCACCCACCTTGTGTCTCTAGTTTTTGGCAATTATTTGAGACTGTTTTCTTTCAATGTCTGCTCTTCCCTAAAATGAAGTGATATAAGAAGAAACCAAGCTGACATTGTAGGACTTTTTAAATACTTGCTAACAATTTAAGTTTGAGCCCAATTTTGCACAATGCTGAGCTCACTGAATTTCAGTGGAAGTTATGGTTGCTCAGCGCCTCTTAAGAGACAGTTTTTGGCACCTTGCAGGATTGTGCAAACACAGCTACAAGGGTGACTACATTTCTGTCTTAGAATGTTTTGCTTTAATTATCCAAAGGTTGCTTATTATGTGGGCTTCTCCTGAACAACGACGAGCTGGGCCAGATCCTCAACTGGTGTAAATTGGTATAGATCTGTTAACTTAAGTGGAGCTATAATTATTTACACCAAAATGTGAGAAATCTTAGAAGAAAATACCTGTACTTATTGGTACCAGAGTTTCTTTTCAATGAAGACTTAGAGAAATTTATCAATGAGCTTTACCCCTTGGATTTTTTAAATTACTGGATGTTAATTTGCTTTAAGAATATAACTACATACTTTCTGTCTAACAATTAGTACATTTCATTTTATTCTGGAACATTTTTGTTGCATTGTAGAGCATTCATGCTGGAGGCAAATGTTTGATCTGTGTCTAATGCTTGTGGTAGTGTTATTCTAAAAAGCTGTAATCTTGGAAAGGTGATGTATATAAAGGTGAAAAGTATCATTTGTCATTGCATTCTATCTTAAAGATGTCTTGAGACTTGGGAATTAGCCAATATGGGCAGTTTTTCTTCTCATTAGCTGCCTTATTCGTAACTGCAGGGGCTGTCAGAAGCGCTTACTAACACTTAGCTCTCTGCATATTAATAAATAAAGCTGCATGAATCTATGGGATATCATAGGCATCATGATCATGTAGAAAATGCCTTTGGTAACAAAAATTTAAACCTTCTATTTGGGAATCCTCAAAAAAATTAAATGTGAAACTAGACTGGATTTATTTAGGGTGACTTATTTATGCTGATCACATAGATATTTTTATATGTATAGAAAACTTGGTGAGTTTTCTTCAATTTTTGACACATAAAAGTTACAGTAGCTAGCAAGTATTAGCAGTGTGTTATTGATGCAGTAGGAAAGTCCAGGAAGTGCACCAGTGGTTGGTTATCAGTATTGAACACCTTGAATGTATTGTGTGGCATCAGGAAGGCCAGATGACTTCAACCACCCAAGGAATGCCAGAAAATGCATTGCCTGCAGGCTGTTGGTGCTATTATAAAATGGAAATAATAATGAAGAGGAAAAAGGTTCCTACATGTACATTTTACTAGAGCGTATGCCTATGACATCATGGACAACACGGCCGAAAGTTCCATTTGTGTCTGGCATACTAAAGCTATTTCATAGTGTAAATCTTGCTATGCCTACTGCTGTATACTCTGGACTCTGAAAATCTTGAACTATCTATGGCACTTATGTGGCCTCCATTACTATGGTATCTGAGCACTGCACAATTTTTAAATTATTTTTTGGTACAACAGCCCTGTGAGGTGGGGAAGTGCTATTCTTACAGGAGGAGCTGAGGCACAGGAAGACTAAATGACTTGCCCAGGATCACCCAGGAAGGTTCTGGTAGAGCAGGGATTTTGATCATAGGACTCCTAAATTCTAGGCTTGTGCACTCATCGCGGGACCATGCTGCCTGTCTGTCATTATTTTCCACACATGAATTTTCCACATATTTATCATCGCAGGTAAGAGCTACTTCTACTCCCCTGAAGTATAGGATCATGGTTGGAAGCAGCTCTTCACTGCCCCAACTAGCAGTAGTAATAACTCATTTTTATCCCCCACTCATCAGAATCTCTGGCAGCAAGAGCAGCAGCTTCTCTTTGCCTACCGGAAAGACGCTAGCCACCTGAGCTGCAGGCAGGCATGACAGGGCCGTCAAATGTATTAGTCTCACATGAGATGCATGACACTTGGCAGGTCTGTGCTACTCTGTGATCTGCAGAGAATCCCCAATCCTCATGGAGAATCCCGGGTTGTTATACGTTAAAATAGGAGTCTTCTGAATTTGCTTGAAATACGGTTGTTGTCAGAAAAATCTTTTCAGTGGATCAGCTCCTTGTAAGTATTTCTGAGTAAAATAAGGATTTACTATTTTTTATTACTTCTTGCAAGCACTCTAGAGCCAATGCAATGAGGAGAGACTGGGCTAGATTCCATTCTGACTTGCACTTCAGCAACAATATCGTTAGCTCAGTTCTGGTTGCAGAATTGTTAGGATGGTGATACAGGAGTCAGAAAGAACACGGCTTGACTCTCAGAGTCCAGACATTTAGGGAGAAAATATTTTTACATGTAAACTTCAAATCTTTTCTGGAAGTCACCCTGAGACAATAAGCTTGGAGCTCCATCATGCTATTTTATGGAGTGACTTAATGAGCCTAACAATTTAAGGACCTTCTTGTGTGAAGCTTTGTACAAAATGCTAGTAAAAGGTCTGTTTTTTAAAGGAGGAAATGAAGACTATTCCCCTCCGCCCCCAAAGAAACGGTTGGAATGGGGTTTTTTCGCTTAGCAGAGGAGCACTTTTTCCCCTGGATGCTGTCTCTTTCATATTTGTCATATGTAGCCTGGTAAGGACAGATGTGATTCCAGACCAATGTTTGGGCATGATTTTAACAAGGGCTGTCAAAAAATTATTTGTGATTTTAAAATTTTAATTGTGATTTTAAAAATTAATCATGATTAATCACATTTTTAATTGCACTGTTAAATAGAATACTAATTGAAATTTATTAAAAAAATTTGGATGTTTTTGTACATTTTCAAATATATTGATTTCAATTCCAACACAAAACACAAAGAGTACAGTGTTCAGTTTATTATTTTGATTACAAATATTTGCACTGTAAAAATGATAAACAAAAGAAATAGTATTTTTCAATTCACTTCATACAAATACTGTAGTGCACCAATCTCTGTGTCGTGAACTTACAAATGGAGGGGGCTTTTTTGTTACATAACTGCACTCCAAAACAAAACAGTGTAAAACTTCAGAGCCTACAAGTCCACTCAGTCCTGCTTCTTGTTCAGCCAGTCACTCAGACAAACTAGTTTATTTATATGTACAGGAGATAATGCTGCCCTCTTCTTATTTACAATGTCACTAGAAAGTGAAAATAGGCATTCACATGGCACTGTTGCAGCCAGCATTGCAAGGTATCCACGTGCCGGATATGCTAAACATTCGTATGCCCCTTCATGCTTCGGCCACCATCCCAGAGCACATGCTTCCATGCTGATATGCTTGTTAAAAAATAATGTGTTAATAAAATTTGTGACTGAACCCCTTGGGGGAGAATTGTATGTCTACTGCTCTATTTTACCTGCATTCTGCAATATATTTCATGTTATAGCAGTCTCTGATAATGACCCAGCACTTGTTGTTCATTTTAAGAACACTTTCACTGGAGATTTGACAAAGCACAAAGAAGGTACCAATGTGAGATTTCTAAAGATAGCTACAGCACTTGACCCAAGGTTTAAGAATCTGAAGTGCCTTCCAAAATCTGAGAGGGACAAGATGTGGAGCATGCTTTCAGAAGTCTTAAAAGAGCAATACTCCGACGCGGAAACTACAGCACCTGAACCACCAAAAAAGAAAATTAACCTTCTGCTGGTGACATCTGACTCAAAAGATGAAAATGAACATGCATCGGTCTGCACTGCTTTGGATCGTTATTGAGCAGAACCCATCATCAGCATGGACTCATGTCCTCAGGAATGATGGTTGAAGCATGAAGGGACATATGAATCTTTAGCACATCTGGCACATAAATATCTTGTGACACCGGCTACAACAGTGCCATGAGAACGTCTATTCTGACTTTCAGGTGACATTGTAAACAAGAGGCGGGCACCATTATCTCCTGCAAATGTAAGCAAACTTGTTTGTCTGAGCAATTGGCTGAACAAGAAGTAGGACTGAGTGGACTAGTAGGCTCTAAAATTTTACATTGTTTTATTTTTGAATTCAGTTATTTTCTATACATAATTATACATTTTTACGTTCAACTTACATTATAAAGAGATTGCACTACAGTACTTGTATTAGATTAATAGAAAAATACGATTTCTTTTGTTTTTTACAGTGCAAATATTTGTAATCAAAAATAAATATAAAATGAGCACTGTATACTTTGTATTCTGTGTTGTAATTGAAATCAATATATTTGAAAATGTAGAAAACATCCCAAAATATTTAAATAAATGGTATTCTATTATTTATCAGCATGAATAATCGCGATTAATTTTTTTAATCATTTGACAGCCCTAATTTAAACTTTTGTTTTAAGCTTGGAAACAGCATATAGTTGTTTTGATCATTTATTTTGCTCATTCATGACATTGGGCTATTTCACAAATTGTCCTTAAAAAGAAAGTAAAAATTAAGTAATCCAGCCCCTTTTAATAATAGACTACCTGGTGGTTGAAAGTCCTGTCTAGGCACATGGGATACAAATTATCTTGCTTTCTGACCACAAGTTGCACTGAGCGTAAAGAGTTATCCCCCTTTGCACAAATGATGATGAGATGAGAAGGAATATGTTTGATGTTGATTCTTGCCTGAAAGTTTTATCTAGACTCCCTGTGCACATTTTTTGATTGACTATATGACAGTGGGACAGGCCGGAGAGTGTCCAGTTTCTTCAGAGATACACAGGGAAGGGCTGGAGTGGAGATGCAAACTCCACATTCAGAAATCTTTGCACCCATGGGGTTCAAGACCCTCCAAAAGGGTAAGGGAGTATGTGGGCTATAGCCATATCCCCCTGCCTCTACTAGTCAGCGGAGTGGCAATCACATGCAGGGAGTATGCAGCACCTGCTGAAGTGGTGGGGCAGGAGAGATCCAGGAATTCTTTATGGAGCTGTCCTTGCGGATGGAGGGTGGTAACAAGCAGAATTGCTCAGCTGGCAAAATTGAGCCCAGTGATGGCAACTACCTCAGCACAAGCTAACTGAACTGGGCAGACCTTTTCAAAAGCAAGGTAATGTCTGATGTAACTCATTTGACTTTAGTGGTGTGTGATGGGGCTTAACCCCTCAGCCACAATGCACCAAATGAGTCATGCTTTTGCACCTGGGGGGGGTGAGGAGCTAATTGGCTCCTGGCTAGTAAGTAGACTGAAGAGTCCAGCCGAAGGGGGGAGACAAGTGTCTCTGACTGAGAAAAGCCCACGGTTAGGGTACACAAGACAGAGACAACAGGAGCAGTGCACCATGTGGACAGCACAGGATTCTGCAAGGGAAGCCCTAAGATACAGGTTGTAAGTAGAGAAGAAAAGATGTCAGTAGTCCAAGAGGGTAGGAGAACTATTTAGTTTTATTTGGACTTGTTTATGACTCCCTGGAAGGTGTAAACTGTGGTGACGTGGCCAGAGGACTGAGCCACAGAAGACTTGGGGCCAGAGGTAGGCGCCTGGCAGGAGGTGCCGGGGCCAAAGGTAAAGGCAACATCCCACACTAACGCAAGGGGACGCTCTGAGGATGAGTGAGCCCTGCCACATGGTGTTACATCAGGGATTTGATACTGTCCAGTGCACCTGCAGAGTGTTGTACACAGGAATACAAAGTAAAAAGTGATCAGCGGGACAGGGTAACCCAGTCCCATGTTAATGAGATGCTGCTGCATAGCTGCCAAGTTATTCCTGCCTTGTAGCAGAAGTAAAGTCTGAGAGGGGAGTGTGTTGTAATCCCCTCATCTGTGTGCTGTGGTCACCATAAAGCCTCTGCCTTCTCAGACAAGACCATTCTCCTCCCACACATCTTTTAACTCGCAGTTCTGACAATAAGGTAGCGGATGTATGACAGGCTTGAGGTGACTGCTCAGCATGGAGAGCTAAGACAGGCACTTAAGCTTATCCGAGGCTGGGAGCGGGGCCATGGCTCCAGGAGGTGGAGAGGTGGACAGGGGTAAGGGGGCCCAGGCTGGGGCCACAGCTAGGGTGTGGGGCCAGGAACAGATCCCCGGGCGTGGTGTCAGCAGCTGGGCCTGGGGCCAGAAGCAGAGCTAGGTGGCACTCCCTCTCCACCCCTGTGTAAGGGCTGGCCCAGGTCCTAGCCACCCCCCCCCCGAATGTTCCTCCTTGCCCCCTTGGGGGGCATGCCCCTCAATTGGGGACCTCTGGGGGGAGGGATAGCTCAGTGGTTTGAGCATTGGCCTGTTAAACCCAGGGTTGTGAGTTCAATCCTTGAGGGGGCCGTTTAGGGATCTGGGGCAAAAATTGGGGATTGGTCCTGCTTTGAGCAGGGGGTTGGACTAGATGACCTCCTGAGGTCCCTTCCAACCCTGATATTCTATGATTCTATGACATAGAGGATCAAGGCTCAAGGAATAATTTTACCCAAGGTTTTGAATCTGAAATGAGTAAACAGGCCACAATATATTTGCATGAAATTAAAAATCTGATCTTTAATTTAATTATTCCTGTATTTTCCTCTCAACACTTTCTGTTATATACAGTATTTCAGTGATGAATTATTTCCTACTGTTATCAAGTGCCTTGAAACAAAGGCTCAATTAAAAACATAATGAGAGAGGGAAATCAGAGAATAGAAAGTGAGCTACACCTAGAGATGCCACACCCAGAACTCCTTTTTTTGTTTGGTTTGGTTCAACAACCAACCTTTTTGCTATTGTGTCCTGGGTCATGGGCCAGCATCCATCAAAATAAGAAGAAAAATACAGATTTAGCTTTGCCTGCCAACCTAAGATAAATTATCAGACTTTCAAATACCATCAGGAAACTCCTCTCTCTTCTCCATCACACTAGACCACAGAGCAAAATGGGAGAAGCATATCTACATATAAAGAACTTGCAAGTGCTAGATGTAAAGGCACTGAGTGCTTTCTGTTGTCACCCCAAACTGTCATATACTGGTGCATAGCCTCCCATATACCATAGTGTTACAAAACTGTGGAAGATCTGGTAACCCTCAAAAGGAGGTAGAGAAATGGGGAAAAAATGGTTCTGTGACCTGTTCTAGCAGAAGGTAGAACAAAGAGGAGAAAGCACAGTTTTAGGGCATGTCTACGCTTCGATCCCAGCACAGAACCATAGGGTTAGAAGGGACTGCAAGAGTCATCTAGTTTAACCCCTGAATGAGGAGATGTATTTGCTCTAGCTCTCAACGAGCTAGCGTGCTAAAAATAGAATATAGCCAGAGCAGCGTGAGCTGAGGGATGGGCTACCTGCCCTGAGTATGTGCCCATCTGAGACCTCTGGCATGTACTCTTAGAAAAATAGAAGGGTGTAAAATAAAGTAGGAAGAGGTACTTATATACTTCTGTTAGCTGTTTTTGCTGCTATACTCTCTCTTTTTATCTTCTTGATGTAGGGCCTCTTCTATGCAGGGAAATTGACTGGCACAGCAATAGTAATTCCAGAATAAAGTGTCCACATGGGGAGCTATACCAGAATACCTGTTGTGAAATAGTTTACTCCACGAAAGCTATGCTGGTCAATTTCCCCATGTCGGCAAGGCCTAAGTTACATCAGCACACTGACTCATTAGTATGTCCTGATCAATTGACTCATGCCACAATATACATTATCACTCTGATTTTCCCTTAATTGTTAAACTACATTTAATGATAAAAAAGTCTCTGGTTCTGATTTTTCTCTGCCTTGCACCTCATGTAGTCATTTACACTTATACAAAGTGAGTGGAAAACTGTTATGGAAGCATTTTCCCATTCACTTTGAATAGGTGTAAAAGACTATAGGAGCTGCAAGGCAGTGAAGAAACAAGCCCCCTGACAGCAGACACTCTTGGGGAGGGGAGGAGGGGAACAACAAAAATCAAACAAAAAAGATAAGGCTGTAATATAATTCAGAAACACCCCAAAATGCAAAATCACAATAATAACCAAACACCATCACTCTCAAAGTAGAATGTGATGCCACAGGGCAAAGAAACAAAGATTAGTAGGTTTCTGACCTTGATTCCACAAATGCTATGTATGCCAGTCCATTTGCACCATCTGCTGGACCAAGTGTCGGTAGAGGACAAGATGGCAGACACTTGGGAATATGTGTTGAAATGCCATTTGGAAAAAGAAAATTGGTTCACAAGGCCATGAAAACAAAAATCCTTGGTGTTTAAGAAGCTGATGCTAGTAGACAGAAGTAAAAGCAAACCCCAGTGGTACCATTTCTGAGTCTTAGAAGGTTACCTGACTTTCTTCTATACCACCTATATGAGTAGAAAAAAAATTGAAACATAAGAGAAAAGATTATCTCCAGCATGAGTGTATTACAGCAGGAATGATAATGTGAATTAAACTAGCCCAAGAAATGACGACTTTTAGAATAAGAAGTGCAGATTTTTTCAAATGTGCATGGACAATGCCAGTGCAGCACTCATGCAGGTTGGGGGTTTCGACACACATGCCTATGTGTCAATCATAAAATCATAGGACTAGAAGGGACCTTGAAAGTCCAGTCCCCTGCACTCGTGGCAGGACTAAGTATTATCTAGACCATCCCTGACAGGTGTTTGTCTTACCTGCTTTTAAATATTTCCAATGATGGAGATTCCACAGCCTCCCTAGGCAATTTATTCCAGTGCTTAACCACCTTGACAGTTATGAAGTTTTTCCTAATGTCCAAACTAAACTTCCCTTGCTGCAATTTAAGCCCATTGCGTCTTGTCCTATCCTCAGAGGTTAGGAAAAACAGTTTTTCTCCCTCCTCCTTGTAACAACCTTTTATGTATTTGAAAACTGTTATCATGTCCCCTCTTAGTCTTCTCTTTTCCAGACTAAACAAACCCATTTTTTTTCAATCTTCAATGCACATTCATGGTGGAAGTGTGTATAAACTGGACACAATGGGTTCGAGTATTTCAGAAAGTTTAACCCAGTGGTCTAACAGGAGTGCATTCTGTTTGTCATATTGAATTACCTAAATGTGGGTCCTTTATTCTGGCCTTCTAGATTATTGCATCAAATAAGGGTCTTAATTTGGACTGTATAATTATATCCAGTGATTGGGAAGCTCTATTATTCAGATAGTCTTTGTGAAAAGAAATATATATATATTTCTTTTCATAAAGACCATCCGAATATTGGAAAATATAATTTATTCATTGTTTTTGTTATACGAAATGTAATTGAATTGTTACATTTAAATTGATCATAATTAAACTAAATCTATGCTACAAAGGATGGTGGCTATACAAGCAAAAGGGTCTTGCACACTGGTTTAACTTGCTGATAAATGACTTCTTTTGTGAGATGACATGCAAGAACTGCAAACACTGTGCCCCAGCCATGAAGCCTTGAAAAATTCTGACTCAGCTGCAGCAAGAAAGGAGCTTGCTTAAAAAATATCCACTGCAGTGGAATATGACAACATTTTGGAACACAATATTGTATATATTGGAGAGGCTTCTAAAACAACAAATACAACACAATGTAATTTTATAACTGTTTAGCTACTTAAATGGCCCCCATATGTATAATATCTGAGTCCCTCACAATCATTGATGAAAGATTCATAGATTCATAGACTGTACGTCCAGAAGGAACCATTAGATCATCTAGTCCAGTGATACTCAGACCTCAGTGGTTCAGAAGCCAAATTAGCGATCAACATTACCCAAAAAAGCCACAGTGGTGTGAATTCATTGTTTCATTTATATATATAAAATTCTCACAGCAAAATGACTGGCCAAGTGTTATTTTATCAACTGCAGTTGGTTAATAACATAGTAAAAGCATCTGGATAGGTCAATAATTTAGATTGGTTAATAATTAAATCACACAGTGTTTGAATATCATGTGCCTCAAAGAGCCACAGGAGACACATTAAAGAGCCACTTGCTGCTCACGAGCCTCAGTCTGAGTATCACTGATCTAGTCTAACCTCCTGTATATATTGTAGGCTATTGAAATTCACCCAGTTACTCATGTATTGAGGCCCAATGACTTGTGTTTGGATAAAGTGTAATCTATCCTCACAATATCCATTTAAGGTATTGAAGTATTACTGTCCCAATTTTACAGATGGGGAACTGAGGCACATCAAGGGTAAAGTGACTTGCCCCAGGTCACATAGCAAGTATTGGCAAAGCTGGGAATTAAACCCAAATTTCCCAAGTTTAGTCCAGTCCAGGGCCTTAACCCCACAAAATCATCCTTCCTCCCATGAGCCCAGGCCTTTTATACAAGTATCCCTCGATGCACGCCCATTGTAGTAATAGCAAAGCAATAGCAATGCAATAAGAAAGTGTGAGAATAGGTGGAAACGTAGGCAAGAAGAGGTATGCAGTGGGTTGGAAATGGTAAGCATCCTTGTTGGCAATAGGTAGTGAAGAAGAACTGGAGGGCTAGAGTTACATTATAAATAGGGATGGGCAGAGGTTAAAGTAGATTGAATAGGTGGAACTCTCAGCACAACTTCCCCGCAGCAGGGAGAGCTGTGAGCAAGCGCTGCTACCCCAAGCCAGTGAGAGGAAGGGGAGCTTTTAGCAGCATCTCGTGAGCTGCCACTCCTTGCCACACCGCTCCTTCTTACTTTAGCTCTTGATTGGGGACTCAGTGAGGTGTAAGGGGGCAGGCAGACTGTTCCATATAGCTGGTGCACTGGAGATAGTGTAGAGAGAGGAAATGATAGAGTAGAGAACTGGGAAGAGCCCCAAACCAATATTGTGGAAAGAGGAGGCATGGTGCAGGGAACCATGAGCGCATGCAGGTAGATTGGGATAGAGTCTTCACAACAGGAAGAGAGTGGAACCATTGGAGACATTTTCTAGATGAGGTGGCATGAACATGTGATCCATCAGGAAGTCATGTACACGAGGAAAAGGAAAACACTATCCTTGCTTCCTATCACTGTAACCCTGTGACTAGCTTAGTTAATATTCTCCGCCCAGTAGAACTGGCTACTTCTGACCCCAGTGGTGACAATGAGAGTTTGACAGTTGTGCTTTGTGGTATTTTCTAAGATGTCTGGAACAAATTAAAAGCACATTTGAAAATAAAGGCTACGTAACTGTGATCACAATAGTAGAAAACAGCTTAAAAGTTGCCCTCAATTTCTGGAATCAGTGGACTGTCTGAAGAGGAAGAATGTGTTGGCATTGGCGATAATGCTTGATCCACATGCCAAAGGCAGAATTCACACTACCCTCCTTCCCTCATAAGATCCAAATTGCTAAAAATTTGTTCTGTTTAACAGAGTATATCATGACATACTGTCAGTCTACTATAGTAACTTAGCTGTGTGGCATATGGAAAATGTAGATCTTTTCTTTCCACCCCGGAGTGAAAACCCAGGCTGTTTTCATTGCAGTAAAAGTGGCACTCCCTGTCATCAGATCTGCAGCTGTCCTTAACTGGAAGGTGACTCTGGTAAAACTTTCTCTCTGACATGCCCACATTTAGCAGTATTCAGAGTGCTGCTTCGATGCAGCTGGTGACATTGATACAGAAAGACCTTTGTCAGTATTGCCACTGTTGAGATCCTAAAATTAATGGATGAATTTGAAAAGCATCTCAGATAACACATCTACCCTTCAACTTGCAGCTCAAATTATTCTTCTCAATAGTCATGTGAATTAAGAAATTTAAAGAGTGAAATATTTTCTTTCCATAAGACAACTGTGAGTTATTGTCCTTCCCCTCCCCATTCCATCTACAATAACTAGCAACAACTAACCCACAACTACAAAACAAAAAAATACTATGTGCCAGGTATGCTAAGTAGTATGTATGGTGCTGCTAATCTAGCTATAGAACATGCTAGTAGGTTGGTAGGAGAAGGGAAGGAAGAGAAGTAGTAATGCAGGTGAGAAGATGTTTTTCTTACTACTCATTTTCACTTAATCTCAACTCCTTAATGCTTCTAGGAAAGGGGAAAGCAGTGGACTACATTCAGTGATTCTATGGCATTAGTACTGAATGCTGTTGAGGCCAATGTTTGATGCAATATCAGATATTTTGTGTCTACTAAACACACCAACACTTAACCTATTAAGGTACCAGGCAGATTGTACTACCTGATTATTCATAGATATCCAATTTCTGAGCCTGATCTGAATTTCTGCTATTTTTACATGAGGGAGGAAGGGAGACCTTTCTCTCTCTCT
Organism: Chelonia mydas; assembly: GCF_015237465.2. Classification (NCBI taxonomy): domain Eukaryota; kingdom Metazoa; phylum Chordata; order Testudines; family Cheloniidae; genus Chelonia; species Chelonia mydas. The sequence continues at coordinate 111,276,133 of NC_057852.1, forward strand.
CAAAGGCCCCATATTTTGTCAGTCTTCCTACTTGCAAGGCAAGCTGGATGCAAGTCCCAGAGTCTATCCACAGCTCTCTGACAGATGGTTAGAAAGGTACCAAGTGACTGTGTGGCATAGCCCAACCCTGAGCACAGTGCAATGGCTCCATAACACTCTCACATCCTGCCATTCTGGGAGTCTAGACCCACATATGCTAGCACGTTGTACTGATATTTGATGCTAGACACCCCCCCACACACACACACCCTAAATCCCATATCTGATTTTGTATAGATCTTCACAGAACAGCTTGAGTACAGGCAGGGGTAAAATATTGATTTGGTGTACCTGACTGGAATTCTTAGCGGAAACACAAACTTAATGGTTGTTTCCCTTCTGACTTTTGTGGATGGCTTTCCACATTCGCCATATAGCTCTTCATCCATTTTAGGGTACAGACATAGGGCCTGAATTTCAAAAGGGATGCAACCTGCACACTGATTTTTGCAGTCACAATTTTGGGTCTGCAAATAATTTTGTCCAGTATTTGGTGACTGCAGTTAACTGTAGGTGCAGATAATAATGGTTACATATCTACTAACCAGACTGTACCTGCAAATGAGATAGCTAGATGTGCAAATGTTACAAACCAAAGCCCTGTTTTTTCAGCATTTATCGAGGAGATTTGAAATGTGTCAAATACACAAACCCAAGGATCTATGGAAAGCTCTTACTCAAAGTTTATATTCCTTTAATTGGAGAACTCAAATTAGAGCATGTTGCTGTAAACTATATTTACTGTGCTATAATTGGTAGTGCAAAGTTTTGGGTACAGTATATAATATTGTGTTACTAATTATATTGTTATGGACATAGTTTAGAGCATTATTAATGCAGGCAATATCAATACTTAAAAGCATCGTTGGCAGACAGCAATAATACAGCTTCAGTAGGGGATGATCTGTGACTGTAAGCATTAAATACTCTCCTACTTTAAAGTCATTAATCCCTACTTCCTTCAAATGCATTTAATTAAAAAGCTCCATTTTCCAGTAATTGCTGTTTTTATGTAACTCCAAAATGGAATTTTATTGAGGCACAAGGTCTTTTATATAAACATCCATCTGTCAACAGGGTAACAGTGGCTGGGACAAGTACTGTAGGTTGGGTGAGAAGTGGGGAGATTAGGGAAGAATCTGTGTCCCTGAAAGAACTCTGAACTCTTCCCCTATGTATAAAGGCTCCGGAGGATTTTTGCTTTCATAATTTTCATAAACAAGTGAATTGCAGAGTCAGTGGAAGAGAGAATCACAAACCATGGATTTAGTGGCCAGACATGTTGCTTTACTAGTACATTTTTTAAAAGCTCTCTTGTTTTCCTGCTTTTCAGACTTTGCACAGTAAAACGTCATCTGCTATTCATATTGTTCCATTCTGTTTGAAAGTAGAATTAAGAGAGCCTCAGTAACTTACATGTAACAGAATCAGGCTTGCTTACAGAAATATGACTAACAAAATTGAAAATGTTGGTATTAATACAGCTGGCATGCAAAAAGTATGAAATAAATGCATGAAAGTTTGTCAGCTTATTAATCATTCCATTATAAGTGGTATTTCTACTTTCATTTCTCTAACATCTAACCACAGTTCATTGGCTATAGGCCAAAGTAGCTTTTGCATTGGCACATTACCATGTGGTGTAGTTCTGTATTTCTCTTCCATTTATTAGTGCTGCAGACTTCCTCCAATTCAGTCTAAAAATAGAACTGGTTATGTGAAAAATACTGCATTTGTGCCTGAGCTGCAGTATAGAAACAAGATGATTTTATGTGGACATGGGAAGAGATTCATGACAGAGAAACAGTTAGCTGGTTACACCCTGGGAAAAACTTCCTTTTTACATGGTGGTAAATAAGATTATAGTTGCTATGTACATGTAACCTTCTGCAGATGGATGTGCTTCATTTGTGATATTGACTCAGTTTGTCTGGATGATTGTGCGTGCACGCATGTGTGCGTGTATATAAGTAAAGGGCGATTATGACTTTTGGTACAGGAAACCTGGATATAAGAAAATGTAGGCAAATGAGCTTTTAAAACAGAAAGCATAGAATGATGTTTTGATTTCCAGTATAAAGAAAGTGATTACTTTATATGTGCTGTATGTTTTGAACTGCCATCTAAAATAAAACAATAAATTATATACAGAGTGCTGCTAAATTATAGACCCATATTCTTGTCAGGTGTGATCTAGTCATTCTTCTGTCTTAGCTATTTCTAAAGTTCCATTTGCTGTCTGAAGAACATTCCACCAAGAAAACATTCCTAAACTTATTTGCAAGTTTTAATATACCTGCCTACTTAAAATTGTCAGCACTCAAGTGCAATCTATACACCCTTGATTTTTTTTTTTACAAGACTGTGATTTGTTTGGGATCAGCAATAGTTTGAACAAGACAAACAACTTCCTAGAATCCATCTGAACCTAAGGGAGCTGCCAAGGACACAGGTGAAGAGAGATAGTGGATGCATTTTATAGTCCAGATGAAAAGCAGAAAAACTGATAAGGTCTCATTGTTGCACAAATAGAAAAAGCTAAGAGTTTGTGTATCAGAAATATCAGGTGGCAGGATTTGACTCAGAACTGCTGTATAGTAGCTTGTTTGCCTTCTGGAGAAATTGAGAGGAAGGAAATGTCATGCAGCAACATCACACATGATAGTGATGGGAGATGGCAAGCAGGGAAATAGACCTTTCCCATGCTGTTTCCTAAAGATACTGTTTGGACTAGGTTTGCCAGCAGTTTACTAAGAAATTGTGATTAGTAAAAATCTGCACATTGCGAAGAATAATAGAACATCTTTTGAAGTGCACATCATTGAGTGTTTTAACTGTAATTTAGTATGATGCAAGAAATAAAATTGGGCATTGTATTAGTACTGGATACAATAATAAAGAAACAAGAACAATCTGTAAGCAATACTGGTTTTGGACAATTTAGAAAAAATTGAATTAACAAAGCTTTCAAATGTCACATACTTTTCATCAGGTCATAATAAGATAGATCAACAGATATGGGATAGTTGCATTGATTCATATGCCATAATTAAATTGAGAGAGATCAGACCATAGGAGGAGGTTTGGATCAAAAATATTAGGGTCAAGGTGCAGAGGTCCTCTCCTAAATACTGTGGGCCAACCTTATCCATGGCATAATGGTGCATCTCCATCAAAGCCCAGTGAAGTCAATGGAGTTGTACCTTACGTTAAGGTTGAATTTTTTCCAGTGACTTGGTTTATGACAAGTTCTTTTAAATTGATACTCAGTATAATATAATTTGCAGGGGATCTTATCAGTCAATGTGTTGCACTTTGCAATATAGTCTAAAACTAATGCTAATTTAAATTACAAAGATAATTTTTATGCTCGCTCTTAAAATCATTAAGAGATGATCTCAGATGTGCAAGGTACTGATCATTGGTAGCATGAAAAATGGGAATGAGGATATGGAGGTAGATATTACCATATCTGAGGTAGAAGCAAAACTCGAACAGCTTAATGGGACTAAATCGGGGGGACCCAGATAATCTTCATCCAAGAATATTAAAGGAATTGGCACATGAAATTGCAAGCCCATTAGCAAGAATTTTTAATGAATCTGTAAACTCAGGGGTTGTACCGTATGATTGGAGAATTGCTAGCATAGTTTCTATTTTTAAGAAAGGAAAAAAAAGTGATCCGGGTAACTACAGGCCTGTTAGTTTGACATCTGTAGTATGCAAGGTCTTGGAAAAAATTTTGAAGGAGAAAGTAGTTAAGGACATTGAGGTCAATGGTAAATGGGACAAAATACAACATGGTTTTACAAAAGGTAGATCTTGCCAAACCAACCTGATTTTCTCCTTTGAGAAAGTAACATTTTTGAGACAAAGAAAATGCAGTGGATTTAATTTATCTAAATTTCAGTAAGGCATTTGATACGGTGCTACATGGGGAATTATTAGTTAAATTGGAAAAGATGGGGATCAGTATGAAAATTGAAAGGTGGATAAGGAATTGGTTAAAGGGGAGACTACAGCGGGTCATACTGAAAGGTGAACTGTCAGGCTGGAGGGAGGTTACCAGTGAGTTCCTCAGGGATCGGTTTTGGAACCAATCTTATTTAATCTTTTTATTACTGACCTCGGCACAAAAAGTGGGAGAGTGCTAATAAAGTTTGTGGATGATACAACGCTGGGAGGTATTGCCAATTTAGAGAAGGACCGGGATATCATACAGGAAGATCTGGATGACCTTGTAAACTGGAATAATAGTAATAGGATGAAATTTAATAGTGAGAAGTGTAAGGTCATGCATTTAGGGATTAATAACAAGAATTTTAGTTATAAGCTAGGGACGCATCAATTAGAAGTAACAGAGGAGGTGAAGGACCTCAGAGTATTGGTTGACCACAGGATGACTATGAGCCATCAATGTGATATGGCCGTGAAAAAAGCTAATGCGATCTTGGGATGCATCAAGAGAGGTATTTCCAGTAGAGATAAGGAGGTGTTAGTACCGTTATACAAGGCATTGGTGAGACCTCATCTGGAATACTGTGTGCAGTTCTGGTCTCTCATGTTTAAGAAGGATGAATTCAAACTGGAACAGGTACAGAGAAGGGCTACTAGGATGATCCGAGGAATGGAAAACCTGTCTTATGAAAGGAGACTCAAGGAGCTTGGCTTGTGTAGCCTAACCAAAAGAAGGCTGAGGGGAGATATGATTGCTCTCTATAAATATATCAGAGGGATAAATACCAGGGAGGGAGAGGAATTATTTAAGCTCAGTACCAATGTGGACACAAGAACAAATGGATATGAACTGGCAATCAGGAAGTTTAGACTTGAAATTAGATGAAGGTTTCTAACCATCAGAGGAGTGAAGTTCTGGAACAGCCTTCCAAGGGAAGCAGTGGGGGGAAAAGACATATCTGGCTTTAAGATTAAACTCAATAAATTTATGGAGGAGATGTTATGATGGGGTAACATGATTTTGACAATTAATTGATCTTTAACTATTCATGGTAAATAGGCCCAATGGCCTGTGATGGGATGTTAGATGCGGTGGGATCTGAGTTACTACAGAGAATTCTTTCCTGGGTATCTGGCTGGTGAATCTTTCCCACATGCTCAGGGTTCAGCTGATCGCCATATTTGGGGTTGGGAAGGAATTTTCCTCCAGGGCAGATTGGAAGAGGCCCTGGGGGTTTTTCACCTTCCTCTATAGCCTGGGGCACGGGTCACTTACCTTGAAGTCTTTAAACCATGATTTGAGGACTTCAATAGCTCAGACATAGGTGAGAGGTTTATTGCAGGAGTGGGTGGGTGAGATTCTGTGGCCTGCATTGTGCAGGAGGTCAGACTAGATGATCATAATGGTCCCTTCTGACCTTAATATCTATGAATCTATTGGCCTTTGCCTAAGTGCAAGTGTGTCTGAGATGAGACACGTGCTATGTGATAACCTGATGGTCTGCAGGAGGCCATGCCTTATGATAGGGCTTGTAATGGCTATATTAACCCTACTCTGTGGTTAGGCTCTCTGCTAAAGGAGAAGGCTCAAAGTGTTGGTTGTAGAGAATGCCAGGAAACCCAGCATGGGAGGGATGAGGATAGAGTTCATCTGGAGGGACCATAAGAAGAGTTAGATGTTGAATTAATCACACTCTGGGTCTTCATAGATCTGAGAATCAGACCCAGCCAAAGATGAGATGAGACTTTGGCCTTTTGCCTTTGTTTGTTAAACTATGACTACAAGATGTAGTTTGCCTTTGCAGTTAGGAATCCAAAATTGTATCTTATTACCTGGGAACCAAGCACCCTCAGTTCACTTGATTTGTCATCTGTAGAGCCCTGCGCAGTTATAAAATTTTTATCTGCATTTGATACACGATCCACAAAATTGATCCGCAGAGATAAAGTGAATATCCACAGACTTGCAGGGCTTTATATATAAAATTTGGATCTGCATCCATCCACAATCCACAGAAATGGTCTGCAATGTGGATATCTGTGGCTATAAAGTGGATCTGTGCGGATTTGCAGGGCGCTAATCATCTGGGACTAAAGAAAAGACCCAGTTTGCATATAAGGAGTAAAATGAGGCATGAGCCTGGCAGGAGTAAACTATTTGAAAAGCTCACACAAATAAGATGGTGCCACCTGAGGAAGGGCTATAAGAATAATTTCTCCACTATACAGAAGTCTAAAAATAATATAAATCTATTAGAAAAACAATATAAAAACTTCAAAGGGAGAAGCACTAAACATAAGCAATAAAACCGCCTTTAGAAACATATAAACTATGCACTAAAATAGAGTGATTAAGCATAATAACAAGGAAAGTAAAAAAGCTACATTTTCAAAAAGCCTAAGGGAAAACAAGTATCAAATGGGCTTAGCAGTGAGAAATTGGTAGGTCTAAAGCTTTTTATAAAACCTCAAGAGAAAGATTCTTGCAAAACAGGATCCCTCCTGACCCATGTCATAACATCATGAAGAGCATACTGCAAAACAGATAGGTTAGGCAGATGTCAACCCCATCTCCAGAATGCTTCACCTGAAATGGAGAAAGGAGGGCATAGCTGGCTAACGCAGCATACATTAAAAAGGTTCACACACCCCTTTCTGTGTGAATCAAAGATTCAAATAGGGTTGTACATGTCCAGCAAAAAGAATGCTAACCTCAATGCAATGAAGTTAGAGGCATACAAAGAGGAGCAACAAATGCAGCATGAATCCTGAGGAAGACTTTAAATGGGAGCTGGTGTGCTTGGATGTTCACAGAGCAGTACAGTAGCAGTTATATAACCATCCAAGCAGGGCCCTCTTGACCACAGGAGTACTGAAATGCCAAGCCCTTTGGTTAGTATGAGCAAGCTAATTGCCATAAACATAACTTTTGAGGGAGGAGGTTCTCGTCTCTTTAAGGACAGTAAAATCCTTGCCCACCTAGGCTCATGCTGCTGGTCTCATTGCTCCTGCCACTACTCAGATACGGCAGGATTAAGAAGAAGAAGATGTGGCAATGTAGTCATATACCCCTGCATTGGTCTTGAGCACAGTGGAGGGAAGGGCAGTACTGGATGCCAATAGCTGGACAATATTTAGAAATACTGCAATACAAAACACTAAAAAGAATTAGTAGCAGCCTTGGTTAGTGATATATTAGGAGTTAATTTTATTTTCTAGATGTCCATAATATATGTGTAGAAAATATTTAATTTTTAAAAGCTTTGCCCTTCCTGAAATGATACAGCTTCTTTTCCATTCTCACTGTTACTAGGAGTTGAAATGGCTGCTGATACAGAGCGGTGTAAAAAGATGATGAGCTCTGTAACTTGGGAACAATTGAGCAACTGAATACTGCATTATTGAGAAATCATTCCTTACCTCTGGGTGTTAGACAGAAACTGGAGAGCCCTAGACTGACATTCAGGGCAGAGCATAGGATGAATAAACATAACCGAGCACTGAGTAGTTACTGATAAATTCAGGATGGAGATTCAGTAGTCCCAAATTGGCCAGTGGAATACTACAGGGTTGGCAACTCAAGGTAAGGTGACCCTAAATTTCAGGAGCTTTCTGCTGTTATTTGTATTGAGTTTCTCAAATAACCAAACAATGAATGAGAAGAATAACAACTTGTTTAATGTGCAGCAGGCAAGCTGCATGAGCAAAACAGCCATACTCCTTCAAAGCTGCCAGAGGCAACACTCCAGGAGCATCTAAACAAAATCTGTGCAACACTCAAGAGGGCTTCAGGTGACCTCATTGAATTATTGTCTTCACCCGTCTCTCCATCCCCCCGTCCCCAAATCTCTCCTGTCTCTAACATCTCCTTCTTGTCTTAACTGAAATAGTAATCTCTTCAGAGCAGAGACTCAATGGTTTGTAAATCACCATTCATACCTGTAATGCTATACAAGTAATACATAATAATCTCTAGATTATAATAATCATTAATATTGTAAGCATTCAGTTGAAAACTCCAATTCTGAGCCTGTTAGATAATCACAAGTATAGATGCTTCTTGACTCACTGTGACAGGTCATCACATGAATCAAAGGCATACCCAGTGTGGAATGGGGGGTCATTAACGAGATCCAGGGCCAGAGATCCAGGGTATATAGCAATGTATTCCACAGCTGTGAAAATTGTCACAGAATTTGCCTCTTGGTGCAGAATTGTGCTCTGAATCATAGAATCATAGAATGTCAGGGTTGGAAGGGACCTCAGGAGGTAATCTAGTCCAACCCCCTGCTCAAAGCAGGACCAATACCCAACTAAATCATCCCAGCCAGGGCTTTGTCAAGCCTGACCTTAAAAACTTCTAAGGAAGGAGATTCCACCACCGCCCTAGGTAACGCATTCCAGTGTTTCACCACCCTCCTAGTGAAAAAGTTTTTCCTAATATCCAACCTAAATCTCCCCCACTGCAACTTGAGACCATTACTCCTCGTTCTGTCATGTGGTACCACTGAGAACAGTCTAGATCCATCCTCTTTGGAACCCCCTTTCAGGTAGTTGAAAGCAGCTATCAAATCCCCTCTCATTCTTCTCTTCCGCAGACTAAACAATCCCAGTTCCCTCAACCTCTCCTCATAAGTCATGTGTTCCAGTCCCCTAATCATTTTTGTTGCCCTCCACTGGACTCTTTCCAATTTTTCCACATCCTTCTTGTAGTGTGGGGCCCAAAACTGGACACAGTACTCCAGATGAGGCCTCACCAATGTCGAATAGAGGGGAACGATCACGTCCCTCAATCTGCTGGCAATGCCCCTACATATACATCCCAAAAGGCCATTGGACTTCTTGGCAACAAGGGCACACTGTTGACTCATATCCAGGTTCTCGTCCATTGTAACCCCTAGGTCCTTTCCTGTAGAACTGCTGCCGAGCCATTCGGTCCCTAGTCTGTAGCGGTGCATGGGATACTTCCGTCCTAAGTGCAGGACCCTGCACTTGTCCTTGTTGAACCTCATCAGATTTCTTTTGGCCCAATCCTCTAATTTGTCTAGGTCCCTCTGTATCCTATCCCTACCCTCCAGCATATCTACCTCTCCTCCCAGTTTAGTGTCATCTGCAAACTTGCTGAGGGTGCAATCCACACCATGCTCCAGATCATTTATGAAGATATTGAACAAAACCAGCCCGAGGACCAACCCTTGGGGCACTCCACTTGACACCGGCTGCCAACTAGACATGGAGCCATTGATCACTCAACTTTCTCAGCTTTCATTTTTCATATGGTCGTAAAGTGCTTGAAAATGTGAGCCAAATATAACCTGATGCAGTGCCATCTTGCAGAGTCTTCAGAAAACCTAAACCAATAGCTCAGTCTTTTTAGTGGAAACCTCCAGCTACTGTGCTTATCCCACATTCCTAAACTGCCTCCTATGCCCACCTCCAGGTACCAGAAGTTCAAACTGCTTCCTAACCAGGTGCCAAAAGCTCCATCTTAACCTCTGACAAAGGTTATGACAGAGCAGTTATGCACAGCAACACTGTCAATCTTTTCATGGCAAAAACAGAAAATATAGGGACAGTAACAAATAAATGGAAATTAATATAAAAATAAATGACTGAGGGACTACCAGAGGTTACTGGACTAATTAGATTTTAGGCAGTGACCATCTTTTAGTTCCGTGTTTGTACAGCCCCTAGCACAGTGGGATCCTTGTCCATGACTGGGTCTCCTATGCACTACTACAATGCAAAGAATGAATACTGTACTGACTGAATTATTAATTTTCAGATTGTATTCGCTACTTTTTAATTGAAATAAAACTGCTGCAGAATATCCTGTCTGCCACATCAAAGTGCCACAGAGTCCAGAAATCTAGAATTTAGGTTCAGCTTGCTGTGGGGCATGCAGGGCCTTGACTATATCTTGAAAATGGCTAGTTAGTTTCCAAAATCTGAACAAATATACCATGGTACAGAGAATGTACTGTGGGTGCTAAAGAAGATGCAATTAGGTACCAAGGAGTTGAGCTTAGTTCTGTTTTGTGGCAGCAGAAATCTACTAAAATTCTAATTTTGGTGTAGTGTTCATGATGTAGGAAGAATGCATGTAGCTGACCCACTAAAAACTCAGTGCTGCAAGAGAGTCATAGGAGAGGTGACAAACCAGGCAAGTGCTTAGAGCAAAGTAAAAAACCAACCAAACAGTAAAACCACTGGTAAAATTAGTACTAAAAGTACTATTTCGGGTCATGAAAAATCTAAATACTTTTTTCATGGGTGCCTAAATCTTTTTAATGGAATCCATTAAAGGCAGTTTTTAAGGTGAAAATCTATATTCACATGTGAATACTCACAAAAAGCACCAACTATTTTGAGTCATGCATTTTGCAGCCTGGCTAATGAAAGACTCAGCAATATGTTGCATGCTCCTGGGACGTTTCCATTCTGTTCTACAAAAGAATAGTTAAATTAATTTTGAAAAAGTCATCAGCAGAGAGGTTTAAAGTGACCCCAAACCCTTCCTTCCTTTTATTTACCTCACCTAAGGGTACACGATATTCAGAGCTGCTGAGAGGTGATACTGTTTCAATACATTACTGCCATGTACTATTATACAGTGCTTTGAGAGCACAACAGAGGTCAAGCTTTCAAGGCTAGTTCTTCTCAGTGTGACATAATAGTATTCATATTGTGTCAACCAGCTGTTCACGGGGGTATCAATAACGATATGTAAAAATACCTGCGGGCCTCTGAAAAACACAATGATTGGATATACCGTACCTGACATTCAAATTGCGATTTCTTTGGTGAAATCTTGCTCCACTGAAGTCAGTGGGAGTTTTGCCATGGAATTTAATGGGGCCAGGATTTCATTCCCTGTGTTAACTGAAATGAAAGCATTCTGTATAGAACATACACAAAGTGCCGTTGCAAAGCACACGCTGGAATGTGACAGTTCAACCTAAAAATTAAAGCAAAAATATGTGTGTTCAGCTTTGTTTGTTATTAAGTCAGAACCTTTGAGGAGAAGGAAAGAGCTGTAAAACAAAGCATTGAACTATATCAAGATTGCACAGCCTATTCCAGGTATAATTTAACTGTCTGAATCTAAACTGGTGAACAGTGCTCAGATTGAACTGTGGGGTGGGGGTGGGTTGGGGGGGTGAGAGGGTTGTCACTTTTATGAAGAGTTGTAAATCTGTCTGAGCTGCAACTGTTCCACAGTTTCCTCCGTTTTCCAAGTGGCTGATACAGGCTCTCAGCTGGAGAAAGATGCCAGATACTGGAGAGTAAAAGCTGAGTTGTAATAAAACTTCAAGGAAGTCTCTCTAGCTGCTGGTGAATTTCTCACTCTTGTTTCAGTCAAAATAATATTACGTCATCATATTCCACATCATTTTCTAGGTGTCTTCTCCAATGAAATATTTAAAAAGTTCATCTTCCTTGGTGATGAATGTAGCTTTTCCTTATGAGGGGTGAAAGCTATATGCCATAGACAGAAGCAGTCTCCCTCTAAACCTACTGCTTTGGGTAGAATTTTGGAGTTGTTGTTGGTATGACACATACAGACTAAATGGATTTCTTGCTGTAAAGATATTGGCTTGCTGATTGTGATCCTTCTTACCACACATAAGTACTGCATGATTCCAAGTCCCACTGCATTCTCTTTAAAATGCAAAAAGCATTGATTGATAGAAATGAATGCAGTTCTTTTGTGCTCCATAGCATTTAAGTAGTGGGAAAAGTTTCTTAGCTGAGTTAGTTCTGCCACCTGCAGCTCATAACTGGTAGAGCTATGATAGCTTTAAAAAAAACCATCTTATGCGTGAAAAAATAAGCCTAGATTATATGAGCTGTAGCAACTCTGGTGGAGAAAAAGAAGAGAGGCTGAAGAGAGTGTTTGAGAATCAAAGTTAGAAACAAGAGACATAAACTTCTTATGCCGTAGTGTGAAAGAGAACTTTCCTCTTAGCCCTTTCCTCTAAACTGTGATGCTATCACAATGCACTGATGTTCTCAAATGAGTATAGAAAATCAGTGTTCAAACAAAAATGGTGGCGCCAAATCCATCCTTGGTGTAATGACAGTGACCCTCCAGGGCTGGATTTGGACCATTATCTGTGAAAGGAGATTTTGGCCTTGTATTATGTACTTGAACCGATAATTGAAGGACTACAGGAGCTTCCGTACTGCCCCAGACACTTGGAACCCTTGTTGACCCTGTCTGCTCTGTCTCCAAGTCCCTCCTTAAAACACTTCTTTCTCTGAAGCCCATAAACAGTAGCCTTCTGTGTAAGAAAAATGTGCATGTTTAACCCAATCTCGTTCTTATCCTTACCTTTCTTTCTTTCTTTCTTTCACCATTAGTGCCTAGTAGCAATAGTCATGGACCAGGACCCCATTGTTCTAGGCAATATACCTTCCCTTCCCCTGAGCTCGAAAGGCATATTGCTGCTCATTCTCTCATATTTTATCTTAGATTCTAATCTGATCATTGGATCAGTGTAGGTGCACCATAGGGCCCATATGTAGCGCCATTGAAGTAATTAGGACTCCACACAGGTGTGAGGGTCAAACCATGAGGATCCAGTTGCATGATTAGCACCCTAGAATGTAAGCTTATCAGGACAGTGGGTTTTCCTGTGGCTTTAAAGGGCCATGCTCACTTGTGGCACATAGATTCTATTAGTACTCCTAGTAGTACTGTAGTCGTAGTAGTCAAATCCCATGGTCAGAGGTGTAATATAAAAACCTAGGTGGAGACTAATTATAATAATACTAGAATAGTAAGTGAAATGTATGGTACTTTTGGGGATGTTTTAGTAATGCAGGGAGATCAGATAGTCTTTCCATATCTGTAAAATGGTATGCATTCGTCCAAACACTCATTTTATATTATGAAAAAGAAATATAATTTTCGAAGACTTTATGTTATGAAAATTGTAAGCTTATCAGATTAGGAACTGTCTCTTTTGTATCTTGTGCAGTGCTAAGTGCAAAGTGTCTGCAAAAAAATACTAATACTTAAGACATAAGAAAGGCCATACTGGATTAGACCAAAGGTCCATCTAGCCCAGTAGCCTGTCTTCCAACAGTGGCCAATGCCAGGTGCCCCAGAGGGAGTAAACCTAACAGCTAATGATCAAGTGATCTCTCTCCTGTCATCCATCTCCACCCTCTGACCAACAGAGGCTAGGGACACCATTCCTTACCCATCTGGCTAATAGCCATTGATGGATTTATCCTCTTTGAATTTATCTTTATTTTTTGAACCCTGTTATAATCTTGTGCTTCGCAACATCCTCTGGCAAGGAGTTCCACAGGTTGACTGTGCATTGTGTGAAAAAATACCTCTTTTTGTTTGTTTTAAACCTGCTGCCTATTAATTTCATTTGGTGACCCCCTAGTTCTTGTATCATGAGAAGGAGTAAATAACACTTCCTCATTTACATTCTCCACACCAATCATGATTTTATAGACCTCTATCATATCTTCCTTTAGTCATCTCTTTTCCAAGCTGAAAAGTCCCAGTCTTATTAATCTCTCCTCATATGGCAGACACTCCATACCCCTAATCATTTTTGTTGCCCTTTTCTGAACATTTTCCAATTCCAATATAGCTTTTTTTTGATATGGGGTGAGCACATCTGCAAACAGTTTTCAAGATGTGGGCATAGCATGAATTTATATAGAGGCAATATGATATTTTCTGTCTTATTATCTATCCCTTTCTTAATGATTTCCAACATTCTGTTCACTTTTTTGACTGCCTCTGCACATTGGGTGGATGTTTTCAGAGAACTATCCACAATGACTCCAGAATCTCTTTCTTGAATGGTAACAGCTAATTTGGACCCCATCATTTTATATGTATAGTTGGGATTATGTTTTCCAATGTACATTACTTTGCATTTGTCAACATTGAATTTCATCTGCCATTTTGTTGCCCAGTCACCCAGTTTTGAGAGATCCTTTTGTAGCTCTTCACAGTCTGCCTGGGACTTAACTATCTTGAGTAGTTGTGTATCATCTGCACATTTTGCCATCTAATTGTTTACCCCTTTTTCCAGATCATTTATTAATATGTTGAATAGGACTGGACCCAGTACAGACCCCTGGGGAACACCACTATTTACCGCTTTTTATTCTGAAAACTGACCATTCATTCCTACCCTTTGTTTCCTATCTTTTAACTAGTTACCAATCCATGAGAGGACCTTCCCTCTTATCCCATGACAGCCTACTTTGTTTAATAGCCTTTGGTGAGGGACCTTGTCAAAGGCTTTCTGAAAATCTAAATACACTATATCCACTGGATCCCCTTTATCCACATGCTTGTTGACCCCTCCACTCCCAAAGAATTCTAGTAGATTGGTGAGGCATGATTTCCCTTTGCAAAAACCATGTTGACTATTCCCTAACAAATTATGTTCATCTATGTGTCTGACAATTTTGTACTTTACTATGGTTTCAACCAGTTTGCCCAGTACTGAAGTCAGGCTTACCGGCCTGTAATTGCTGGGGTCACCTTTAAAGCCCTTTTTAAAAATTGGCGTTACATTAGCTATCCTCCAGTCATTTGGTATAGAAGCTGATTTAAATGATAGGTTACAGACTACAGTTAGTAGTCCTGAAATTTCACATTTGAGTTCCTTCAGAACTCTTGGGTGAATACCATCTGGTCCTGGTTACTTATTACTGTTTAGTTTATCAGTTTGTTCCAAAACCTCCTCTAATGATACCTCAATCTGGGACAGTTCCTCAGATTTGTCACCTAAAAGAATGGCTCAGGTTTGGGTATCTCCCTCACATCCTCAACCGTGAAGACCGATGCAAAGAATTCATTTAGTTTCTCCACAATGGCCTTATCGTCCTTGAGTGCTCCTTTAGCATCTCAATCGTCCAGAAGCCCCGCTGGTTGTTTAGCAGGCTTCCTTCTTCTGATGTGCTTAAAAAAAATTTGCTATTACTTTTTGAGTGTTTGGCTAGATGTTTTTCAAATTCTTTTTTGGCCTTCCTAATTATATTTTTACACTTAATTTGCCAGAGTTTATGCCCCTTTCTATTTTTCTCACTAGGATTTAACTTCCACTTTTAAAAGATGCCTTTTTGCCTCTCACTGCTTCTTCTACTTTGTTGTTTAGCCACGGTGGCTCTTTTTTGGTTCTCTTACTATGTTTTTTTAATTTGGGGTATACATTTAAGTTGAGCCTCTGTTATGGTGTCTTTAAAAAATTTCCATGCAGCTTGAAGGGATTTTACTTTCGGTGCTGTACCTTTTAATTTCTGTTTAACTAACCTCCTCATTTTTATGTAGTTACCCTTTCTGAAATTAAATGTTACAGTGCTGGGCCGCTGTGGTGTTTTCCCCGCCACAGGGATGTTAAATTTAATTTTATTATGGTCACTATCACCAAGCTACATTCACCTCTTGGACCTGATCCTGTGCTCCACTTCGGACTAAATCAAGAATTGCCTCTCCTCTTGTGGATTCCAGGACTAGCTGCTCCAAGAAGCAGTCATTTAAGGTGTCAAGAAATTTTATCTCTGCATCCCGTCCTGCGGTGATATGTAACCAGTCATTATGGGGATAGTTGAAATCCCCCATTATTATTGAGTTTTTTATTTTAATAGCCTCTCTAATCTCCCTGAGCATTTCACAGTCACTATCAGCATCCTGGTCAGGTAGTCAGTAATATATCCCTACTGCTATATTACTTACATACTCATACATCACTGCAGTAGAATATTTAATGTGTGTATCTTTCCCCATCAATGAAATTTGTATTGGGCTCTCTAGAAAATGCTTATAGATAAGATAATTATTTATTATTGTTGTTATTATATTATTATTATTATTATTATTTTATTAAGAACATAAGAACATAAGAATGGCCATACTGGGTGAGACCAAAGGTCCATCCAGCCCAGTATCCTGTCTACCGACTGTGGCCAATGCCAGGTGCTCCAGAGGGAGTGAACCTAACAGGCAGTGATCAAGTGATCTCTCTCCTGCCATCGATCTCCACCCTCTGACAAACAGAGGCTAGGGACACCATTCCTTACCCATCCTGGCTAATAGCCATTAATAGACTTAACCTCCATGAATTTATCCAGTTCTCTTTTAAACCCTGTTATAGTCCTAGCCTTCACAACCTCCTCAGGCAAGGACTTCCACAGGTTGACAGTGCGCTGAGTGAAGAAGAACTTCTTTTATTTGTTTTTAACCTGCTACCCATTAATTTAATTTGATGGCCTCTAGTTCTTATATTATGGGAACAAGTAAATAACTTTTCCTTATTCATTTTCTCCACCCCACTCATGATTTTTTATACCTCTATCATATCCTCCCTTAGTCTCCTCTTTTCCAAGCTGAAAAGTCCTAGCCTCTTTAATCTCTCCTCATATGGGACCAGTTCCAAACCCCTAATCATTTTAGTTGCCCTTCTCTGAACCTTTTCTAATGCCAGTATATCTTTTTTGAGATGAGGTGACCACATCTGTATGCAGTATTCAAGATGTGGGCATACCATGGATTTATATAAGGGCTATAAGATATTCTCCATCTTATTATCTATCCCTTTTTTAATGATTCCTAACATCCCATTTGCTTTTTTGACTGTCGCTGCACACTGTGTGGACGTCTTCAGAGAACTATCCACGATGACTCCAAGATCTTTTTCCTGATTAGTTGTAGCTAAATTAGTCCCATCATATTGTATGTATAGTTGGGGTTATTTTTTCCAATGTGCATTACTTTACATTTATCCACATTAAATTTCATTTGCCATTTTGTTGCCCAATCAGTTTCGTGAGATCTTTTTGAATTTCTTCACAGTCTGTTTTGGTCTTAACTATCTTGAGCAGTTTAGTATCATCTGCAAACGTTGCCACCTCACTGTTTACCCCTTTCTCCAGATGATTTATGAATAAATTGAATAGGATTGGTCCTAGGACTGACCTTTGGGGAACACACCTAGTTACCCCTCTCCATTCTGAACATTCACCATTTATTCCTACCCTTTGTTCCCTGTGTTTTAACCAGTTCTCAATCCATGAAAGGATCTTCCCTCTTATCCCATGACAACTTAATTTATATAAGAGCCTTTGGTGAGGGACCTTGTTAAAGGCTTTCTGGAAATCTATGTACACTATGTCCACTAGATCCCCCTTGTCCACATGTTTGTTGATAATAATAATAATAATAATAACAATAATTAGTATCATGATGCTTAAGTAAGGATTGTTACCTTAAGCATGATCTAAACCTTTGTAGAACGTTAATAATTTTTTTTAAAAAGACAACTAAAAGAATGAGATTATCTGATAAAGTCAGGGGAATGTCAAACACTTCTTTACAATTATTTGAGAAAAATCACTTCACTAAATGGTGTAGTTAAATCTGGAATGCCATTTAGACTACTTACTGGTATGTCAGAGTGGCAGGTGCATTAGGTCTGCATCTGCCCCTGTATTAAATGCATCTTGTCCTTACGTTTTTAATCCAGCTCTTTGCAAGGACCAAGAAACTGATTGTTGCTGGCAGATTCTTCAGACTTAGGATAATTGGACCATGATCCCTTCCTCCTTCAGGGATTTGTTCTTTGAGTCACTTTAGATTTCAAAAGGGTCTCAAAGGTCACCAAGAAAGACTGAAAGATTTAATATCAATCATTGTTAATCCAGTTCTTTTTACATGTGTCCAATTCACAGCGAGCTAGATGCATTTAAAATGAACTTGTCACTGCAGAGCACAGTACCTGTTATTCCTGAGGCATCCAGAATTGACCTTATGCTTTGCAGGGTCCAAGGCTCTGGAGAGAGAAATGTGCTGAGAATGTCCTGATTCCAGAACCAGAGGGGTTGTTCAAGCTAGACTGAGTTGCTAAATCAATCAGTACATGAGGGCAACAAGGAATCACTTTGAATGCTTGTGCTTATGATCAGTCCTGCAGGCATCTCTACCTTCTTCTGTGTTTCTTATCCAGTTATAATTTCTCTGTGAAATTAAATAGATTACAGACAGAATTATCATTTAAGAGATCTATAGATAGCAGTGACTCAGTAGATTTCCCTAGTTACAATACGGGCAGCATAAACCCATATGGCACAGGAGAAATTTTGTTCGTGCATGGCCAGCAGTAAGTGGGCGCTATCCAGTTTATTGCACTGAATGCAGCATGTGTGATTATCTGCCTTGTAAGCAGGGACATATGTGTACATTCGGTGCAAGCAATTCATGGCCCTATGGTCTCTTGAAACCAGGGTGGCTGAACTGGAGGAGCTAAAGGACACAGAGAGATACAGAGACAAGACTTTCCAGGACACAATAGAATTGTCCCACCCCAAGTCTGACAGCCTCTGTGCTGTTGAGGAGGATGAAAGTCTTGGGGAAGGACATCAAACTGGCACAGAGGAAGACGATCCCATAGTTGGGACCCTCCTTCCAGGGGATCCCAGTTATTAAGAAGAGACAGGTAAGAGTAACGGGGGATTCGTGTACTAGAAATATAGATAGTGGGGTTTGTGATGACTGGGAGAACCGCATAGTGTATTCCTGCTGGGTGCGAAGATTGTGGACCTTTCAAGACATCTAGATGGACTTATGCGCAGTGCCGGGGAGGAGCAGGTAGTCATGGCATGTATAAGTACCAGTGACATAGGGAAAGGAGGAGAGAGGTCCTGGAGGCCAAATTTAGGCTGGTCTCAACACAAACAGAACTATACTGTATTGGACACTCTCTATTAGCTAACTAGGAAAAGCCAAAACAAAAACCAGGAAAGCAATGGCTGAGTTTCAGACTCTGCAAACACTTTAATGCTAAGTTGTTTTTAGATTAAATCATTCTGTTCTGATTCTTTCAGTTGTGTGTAATATTGGAGCCAATGCAAGAACTGATGTCAAGACATAAAACTTACAATCTTAGTCCTCGGGACTGCCTGAAGACATGCTTGTTTCAAAAATGGCAGAGAATGGTGGCACCACCAGGTATGTTTTTCTCTCTATTTTTATTGCACTTGTTGTTGTTATTATTGAATGAATATAGAAACACTGAAAAACTTTGCGGACAATCCACTAGGAAAGGAAATAAGACAACAAAGTTAAGCACTACTCTAAACATAACCTTAGGGATTACATTTACCGGGGATTGACGCTGCTGCAGTCGATGCAGCTGGAGTCGATTTAGCGGGTATAGTGAAGACTCACTAAATTGACTGCAGAGAGCTCTCCAATCGACTCCAGTACTCCACCAGAACGAGAAGATTAAGGTAAGTCGATGGGAGAGTGTCTCCCATCAACGCAGCATGGTGTAGACACTGTAGTAAGTCATCCTAAGTTATGTCAACTCCAGCTACGCTATTCATGTAGCTGGAATAGCGTAATTTAGGTCAATTTACCCCGGCTGTGTAGACAAGGCCTTAGATATAATTCTAACGGCTTGTAATCTGACTCTGATGCTACATAATATGAAATAAATTTTAGATGTATACACATTCAAATAGTTTTACAACATGTAAGATATAATTCAGCATAAGTAAAAGATAATACATAGTATATGAAATGCTCACTGGCTCCATAATTTATATATTACATAGTTTATATATTACAGCTTCCTGCTGTGACTCTGGAATTACAGCTTCAAGTCATAATTAATAGTCTTCTAGTCCAATAAATTTTTACTTACAGGGCTGAATTTAACTTCATTGATCATAAACACAAAAATACCATTTACAAAAAAAATTTAAATTGAAAGTAAACGCACATACCACAATCTGAGTGAACTGTACAAGTTATCACCTTTGGTTTTTTGTGGCCAAAGGTCTTAAGTCAAGTGAATGTAATAGTCTTGACTTGATAAATATTTGGAAAACTAGTAGAGTAACATATTTTAGTACAGGTTGACGTATTCTACTGTGAGTGTCTACCAAAGGTGAGGTCTGTGACTGAAGTAGCAGAAAATGATGTAGCCTTTCACTTAATTGCAGTTGGATGCGGACAGTACTTTAGAAAGCTGCTCTTATCTATAAAACATGTTTGACATAGACAGATAGTCCAAAGGTTAGATTCAGTGGGCTTGGAGAAAGTAGAGTTGGATTCGGTTGTTAGCTCTGTGCCTGACCTACTATCTGACCTTCAGCAAGCCACTTCACCTGTTGGTGCTACAGTTTTCTCTAATGATACTTAACTATAGTGTTTCTTTGTAAAGCACTTTGAGATGCATGGATGGATAGTGATGTAAAATTAATTACTACTAAAACTGAAACCAGATTCCATTTCTTTTTGTTCCATGCAGCATTCACATGCTCATGGGTTCACTCCAAAATAATATGATGATAATAATAATAATTAATAAAAATTAATAATTACCCATGAACTTAAAAAAAGCTGAGAAGAAACAGATTTTTAGCACTTCTCTTTGTAGTTAATTCTTCTATGGGCTTTAAAATGTCTGTAATTTGCTTTGCCTCTTACATTTTTATTATAGCAGAGCCCACAAGACAACCAACAACCAAACGGAGAAAAAGGAAAAATTCAACCAGCAGCACTTCAAACAGCAGTGCTGGGAACAATGCAAATAGTACCAATAGCAAGAAAAAAACAGCAGCTGCAAACCTGAGCCTGTCAAGTCAGGTACCTGTAAGTCTCACTTTCCTTTTAGGCCTGAATCACTTACAATACTTTAAGCTGCCCCTAAAATTTTAAAGAAGGTATATTCTTGAGCCAAAATTATCACAAGCATGAAGAGACCTTACATAATATGGTGTGGATACAGGGGAAAAAGAGATGAATTGTGAGGAATCTGTGCTGAAGTGCAATTTTAATAAATAATCCTCAAGCAGTGGATGTAATTTTGGGAGGCATGATCCAAATCCCATTCAGGTCAATGGGAGTCTTTCCACTGCCTTCAGCTGGAGTTAGGTTGGGCTTTTGGTTATCAGTAGTAGCAGTGCTGATAGATTCTTTCAGACTCCCATCCATCGCAAGGCAGATGAACACATTAACCTTCGTAATAGGATCATAGGGATTGCCAGACCAAACCAGACCAGTGGTTTCTCGAGACTGCTGTCCTGTCTCCAACAGTGAGTGACCTTTGTCAGATGCTTCAGTGGAAGCTGCAAGAAACCCCACACTGAACAAGTATGGAATAACCTGAGAGTAGAAGTTATCTCCTCATAATCCCTATCAGTTAGCAGTTGGCTTATGCCCTGAAGCATGAGAACTTCTGCCCCTTACAAGTTTTTATCCTGTTATGTGTAACTATTAATGATTTTGTGGTACATATTAACAGCTAATTCTTTTTTGAACCATACTAAGATCTTGATCTCAGTGGCGTCTTGTGGCAATAGTTCCATGGGTTAATTATGCAGCATGCAAAATAATATTTCCTCTTACCAGTGTTAAGTTTATTGTCTTAATCACTACATATGAGTAATCAGGCCCCAGACTGTGAGTGAATTGTCTCTTATATCCAGAGAGGGTAGCACATGCTTTTGAAAGCTATGGAAATTAATTTGACAATATGGGAACTAAGAGAATAACATGCAGTGACTTTTATTGTATTTTTGATAAACATACAAAATGGTGGGTCCTTTGTGGATCCTAACAAAGGATGTAGGCCATTAATAATCACCTGGAGGTGAGCTCCCAGAAACCCTGACTTTTTAGGTAAAAAAGAGGAGTGGACTATCTAAAAGTAATACCATACGATATGAAATGGACTGATTCTACAACTGATTGAGCAACCTCCTAGATTACTACAGCTTTTGGCTTCAGTATATCAAGTTCATATTTTCGCCCTGTCAAATCAAACTTTTCATGTGGATCCTTCATCTAAGGAGAAGACTTTCGCCGCAACTCCGGCTGTTCTTCTATTATTCTGGTGGCAGAAAGCATCCAGAAAGCTGGCATAACTGGCTACCCTGGAGATTCCTTCCATCCCCAGGTGCCACATGCTGTTACGTCTGGCTATTCCTGGCTGCCAGGATGATGCCTTCGCAGCTGTGAGAAACCATGTTGAAGAAAAAGCAACATTCAGGTGTAGGTAGAGAATCCAGATTGCTCCCCAGCTGTCTCCAGGATCAAGGGACAGTAAAGACGGCTACTACCACTTCATTTCTCCCACCTCCTTTAGTGAGCTCAATTCAGCTGAACCAGAATCTGTCCCCCTGCATACACATCACTTAAGCCTCCCCATCCCAGGAGATCTGTTCATGCAACTCTCATTGACTACAGTGGAAGTTGGCACTCACATCTTATTGGACAATCAAGCCCTTTAATAGTAAACTTCACCCATTGATACACAAGGGTGAGAGAGTTTTCTTTATATCTCAGTAATTAAAGAATTATTATAGTGCAGCTCTCATTGATGGTAATGATTGTTGTACATCTACTCTGATGCACACAAGGGTACAATATATTCCATATGATTTTTCCAAGTCATGTGGGTTGACTTTCAGTCTTCACTGTATTTCGTAGAGCTTCATAGAGAACATATTTTCATAATTGTTCATCTTTTGTAGAAAAAAATACTATTATATAGGACAGACAGAACCTAATGTGTTTTCAGTTATAGGGCATTCCGGCGTAAACCTATTCAAATCTTTTTTCTTTAAATTAAATATACCTTTCACCTAAACATACTGAAGTGTCAAGGGCATGTGAGTGAATGAGGCAAGACCATATTTCTTTAAAACAATACAGGCTAGGATCATCATTTCAGATGAGCTTGTGTTCTCTAAAGCTGGCTACAGGTCGCAGCAATCTCACTTTCTGTTTGCCTTTTTTAACCTCATCCACAAGCAAAGTGATCAATAGCAAAGGTGAAATTTATTACACTTGCCTTCACCGATATGCAGTGAGGGAGGGAAACATACTACATTTCCTTTGCCCTTGCATGTGTTCATCCTCAATATAATGCCCTCACGTCACAAGTTTCAGGCTACAGTTTGCCGTTGAACTGAAATCCCTGTTTGTCATGGCACTCTCTGTGGCTAGACCTGTCGTTTTCTCTGCTCATGGGAAATAAACAACTTGGAACTAACCAATTCTGCAAATGTTGAAGCACCAGGCAAGTGAGGAACTTCTCCTTTCTTCCTGCTGTCATTAGCTAACAGAAATTAGATGATCCCAACTTCTGTCTCCAGGTGACTCAACTAAGCAGCACCCGCTCCTGTTCCATTTTCCTCCACATCATTTCTCTGGAGGACCCAATGGTGAGCTCATATCCAGAACCATATTGGGTTAATATGAGGTTTCCCTTTTTCTCCAGTGATACAACTCCACCCAGCAAAGACCTCTCTCCTGTGGGGTACAGTCATTTCCCCATGTTCTAGTGAATGCTATGCTTCTATCTCAGTTTCTCTCTAGTAAATAAATTCATCCTGTCTTCCAGGTTAAAGAATGTTTCTGTGGCCTGTCCCCAATAAGGTCATTCCTGTTACAGAACATCAGTAACTCTCCACTCCAATACTGCCCATACATTGGCACTGCCTGTGCTCTGGATGCTGTACACGATATCACCCCCCCTAAATGTCCACATTTGTCACCTGAGCCAACAGAATCTTTTCAGAACCCCGTATGAGGTCTCCATCATTCCACAGTACTCTATCGGCATGTGATATTTCATCTTCAGCACAGGTGGTCATAGGGCAATCAGCACCATCAGCTAACACAGACATTGAAACCACAGTGGGTCTGACACTTCCTGCATAAACCCTCCCAGGACTTTGTCCAAACCCACTGGGATAACAAAAGCTTTATCAGTGCACTTCTTGAAACCCTATTTGCCTAAGTGGCCTTCTCCCCCTCCTGCTACAATAGTAGTACGGATGCCGTCTCCTCGACCTGCTTCCATTCTGACCGATACTTCTGGCAGCGACAATATTGACAATTCAGTTACAAGCACCCGCAGTGAGACAAGGTGACTGTATTTCCATGCTGGGGCCCTAGAATTTTACTGCTCCAGCTTATCTGTTCTTTGCGTTGCCTGAAGTTTGACAGAGTTTGTAGCATGCTATGCAGTGATGCCCACATTATGGGTGAAATATCTCTGCCAGTAATTCCCTGTGGGTCATACAGTAGTTTCATTGCAGTTTTCTGAAGATCAGGCTATAGAAGACCACTGTCCATTCTCAGTCACTTCCTCTTAGGAGAGCACAGCTCCTGTCTCTCACTGGCAGCTTTTCCCAATGCAAAAGAGCATCCCTTTCCAGATATACTCTGAATGATGTTCTGATCAAACTCTCCTTCGTCTTCTGGAAAGCCTGACTGCACTGAGCGGTCCTCCAGAATAGTGATCCCTTCTATGTCAAACTGTACAATGGGCAGTGATAAACTTCTAGCACAAAGGGACTCCTGTAGCTGGCAGAATGCTGAGATTCCAAACCCTAACATTGTAGTCACTTTCCTAAGTCTGCAGAGATGCCCCAGAAACACCATTCCCCTCTAGAAGAACTTGCCCTTCACAGGGTTAAGTTTCAGGATTGCTTGCCAAAGCCACTCCAGCACATCCATTAACCATTTTAGTTCTAGATCAGAACTTCCTGCATGTGCCAGGATGTCACCCTTGTGACACCTGACAGAATAGTATCATGCCATCAGATCCATGTAGAACACCCAGAGACTTCTTGATGACTCAACAATTCCCTTAGTTTTAAGGGAATGGAGGTGTACAAGTCAGTTGAGAATTTTTTCTCAACCATGACGGCTAAATAAACAAGAATAGATTGTCAACCTAGTGGGCAGCTGAAACTGAGAAGTGTAAACTACCCATGCATCTCAAGGGGCTGATAAGCCTGAAACCTAATTTAAATGACAGCTCTATCGCTGCCCATCATTTTAGCAGAAATGTCAAGCTTTCTTCACTGGATGTAGTCACAGATTTTGATGTGGGAGGCCCTTGGGCAGGGGATTGTTCATGGTTGCTGTGGTGGGAAACCAAAAGTTCAAACCCTTCAGCATAATCACCTCCAACCCCATTGACAAAGGACAAGGAAAGAGAGCTACATCCTCACCCCAGTATCAACTGATACTCCTGGGTGCCCAAAGTTGTCAAAAACAGTGCCAAATTGTCAAAGCCAGGAGCTGCTTGCCCATGAAAATGCCTACATTTACGCATTAGAAGTACAGAAATTTGGGCAAATCAAAATTTGAGGACAGCTTAAATTAAATGAATCTAATATCACAGGAAGTAACAAAGGGAATAATGGTCTTATTGTTCTGTTTATATATATATATATATATATATATATATATATATATATATATATATATATATATATATATATATAAAAATTTAAATTTGGGGTCAGTTAGGGATTTTTCAGTATGAAAGGCACTAAATATATGTAAGCTGTTATTATGATTATATTATTAAATGATCATTTTCTATCACGTAGTGTAAAACATCCACTGCTTTATTTACAGAGCTTCACTGCAAAGATATTTTCTATCACTAAACATTCCTTGGCTAAAAATGTTTCTAATCACAAAGTAAATTAATAAGAGTGACTATAGCCTAAATCTTTATTTAAATAATCTCGTCAAATATGTGCTACTGTAACTAGCCCAGAGCAGTATGTGTGGCCATGCAACAGACTAGGGTTTAATTCTTGGATTCTGCTTCTCACTCCATGAGCAGGAGCTAGGAGTACTCCAGAGCTGCAGCCTCAACCCTGGGAGGGATGGAGCCTTGTGTCATTCGAGAACAGTGACCCCCACTGGCCAATTTAAGGAGAAGCGTTGAGGGGCTCTAAAAGGAGTCACTTCCAGTCCTCCTCAGAGGTTGGTGGAACTAGTGAGTGGAGGTTAAATGGGTGGGGATCTTCAGCATTCCATTTGAGGAGCAGAGAACCCACTATGGGGAGAAGATAGCATGCGTGCTACCTGAGAAATTATTTATTGCCTGATATAATACACTACAAAGAGCAAGAATGTAAAGAGTATGTGCTCTCTAACTAATGCTGTGGTATCTTGTAAGTAAGATCAGGGAAAACACCACTAAACTCAATAAAATTGTAGTTTAGCTCCCAGACAGAAATTATATACTGAATATGGTGAGGAGAAAGATAAGCAAGTTGTTCTCTCTTGTGGGTGTTGTTATACTGAAAGAATAATAAATGATCTGCAAAGGATCATAGAAATTGGAGATGGGAAATACTTACTGGGTCACTTAGGGCTTGTCTTCACTCCCGGGTTAAGTCGACTTAAGTTACGCTACTCCAGCTATGTGAATAACATAGCTGGAGTTGACATAGCTTAGGTCAACTTACCCCGGGGTCTTCACTGCATTGCGTCAAGGGGAGACATTCTCCAGTCGACTTACCTTACTCTTCTCAAAGAGGTGGAGCACCTGAGTCAACTGGAGAGTGCTCTGCCATTGATTAGCGACACCTGCTGCATCGATTGCAGCAGCATTGATCTCCCCCGTAGTGAAGACAAGCCCTTCATTTATACCCTGCCAGTGCAGGAATGTTTCCTATATAATACTGAGGTGACTCGAGTGATGGGGCTCTTACTGATTCCTTTCAGATATAATTCCATAGTTTGCTAGTCTGAGCATCAGGAAAAATGTCCTTCAATGTGAGTTATATTGTCCTTTACAGGTTTCAGAGTAACAGCCGTGTTAGTCTGTATTCGCAAAAAGAAAAGGAGGACTTGTGGCACCTTAGAGACTAACCAATTTATTTGAGCATGAGCTTTCGTGAGCTACAGCTGCATCCGATGAAGTGAGCTGTAGCTCACGAAAGCTCATGCTCAAATAAATTGGTTAGTCTCTAAGGTGCCACAAGTCCTCCTTTTCTTATTGTCCTTTACTTAGTTTCATCTTGGTAGTCCTGGTTACACCTCTTTGGACCACCCTACACAATTCCTCTCCCTTTAATCCTTCTACCCATTTAGCATATGCCTCCGTAGCAGTAATCTGGTAAAATGTGTACATATTTTGTTCTTTTAATTGTCCTCTTAAATTGGGCCTCTAGCCTCTTAGCAATTTTTGATGCACTTCTCTGAACTTCATCCAAATTGCTGACATCTTTCTAGTATTGAAGTGCCCAGAATATGATGCAGAAGTCAAGGTACAGTCTCACCAGTGTTTTATAGAGATGAACTATCACTGCCTTAGTCTGTGATTCAATATCCAGCTCAACATCACGCTGGTCTTTTTTGGCTGCCATATCACATTGCAAGCTCAAATCTAATTTGCTGTCCTCTTACTGCTTTCCCTACACAATAGGGTCCGTCCTGGTTCAGCACTGCAAAATAAATGTGGTCTGTGCTTTAAAGGCATAAGACTAAATTAGAACAAACTTTTGATTATAAACACCTTTGTTACTTTAAACTTTTATGTTGCAAAGCTGTGTGATGGTTTGATTTAAGAAATATTTTATTGATATTGAGAGTAACACAATAAAGACAATGTAAAGAAGAAATTATGTAATACATTTCCTCCATTCCACAATTCCTCCCTGAGTACAGTTTGAAAGTACCATATACACTTTCTTCCATAACATCTCAGCTTTTGTTAAGGAATATGATGAAGCAGTGTAAATATTTATAGGCAATAGCTTGTTTTATTTCATGGAGAGTGAAGTACATATGTAATAAAAATCTTATTATATGCAAGCAATAGTATTCTGTTTGCACTTTACAGATGCTTTATATTCATGAATAGAAATACATCCTTTTATATATGAATCTGTGTGGTTCGATGGGATTATTTGAAGGGCTGGTTAAATCAGCAGGTACAAATCTGGACATCTGGAATTATTGCACTTTCACCAAATATGTTATCTGGAGCCCTACCAGTCCAGCTGCATCAAAAGATTCATTCCATGTATTTCCTTCCCCAGTGCTGTGGTTTGCACAGCAAGCTGATTTTCCTTAAAACAGAGAAAACAAGAGAGCACTCTGTTTTCCAGTCTGGCTTTGCACCTTTCTACTCCATGCTGGTTAGCGTGCAGCAACAAAACTGTGGTATACTGTAGTACAGTCGGTGGTTTACTTGTCGTGGAAGGACACTTTGTACTTAAAGCAGTGATTAGATGGATTCTTTCCTTCTTGAATGCTTCAGTTTTTGATGACTACTAGCTTCATCAGTATAATTATAATTAGCACTCTTCATCTTCCTTTGATGGTACCAGCTGGACAGATTGGTCCTCTTACTGCACAGATTGGCGGCAGGGTTGCCTACGCGAAGCTGGGTGACAGGCACCATGAAATAACAGATGGTAAATTTAGGGCTTGTTGGCAATCAGCAGGTTTTTGCTAATGACTTAATTAACTATGCAAATTGTCAAATCAGCGTGAACATTGTTTTTATCAAAAACTTTACCTAAATTAATTACCATAATTAAGTAGCAGAATGTCAAGTATATTGGATGTGCAAAAGGGCTTCGCTGGATAGGGATAAGAGTTACCGTCTTTGCACTGTGTTCCTTTTTTCAACAGCCTGAGTGTGAGAAGTTCTGTGTCATGTACTAGATTTAATGCATGAATGTTACAAAACTGCAACTCATTTGCATCCTGAGCAGCCTTTGTAAACAAAATAATTTATGGCCTGGAAATTAAAATAATTTATAGAGAATAAAAATACCAAGTAGAAGGTTAAACCAATCATTTCAAACTTTCGACCACTTTTGTAGTCAGATTATTTTTTAAATGTATATTTCATTCTTCTTGCTATTTTTATCTATTTTTGGGGTTTTGAGACCCAGTGCCTTGAATATACAAATCAATGAGGGTTTTACAGTGTTTTATTTTATAAATTAAAAATCAAGTGCAAGTTTGCATCATGGCTCTAACCATATAGGAGCGTCTGATTCCATTGTGTGAATGTCACAAAATTAACAGATTCAGATCTTCTAATATGGCTATTTTAAGTTGGTTTTTTCTCTCTCAAGGTTTCCATATAACAAATGTTGGGTGCTGTTCACAGGATGTGATGGTGGTAGGAGAACCAACACTGATGGGAGGAGAATTTGGGGATGAAGACGAAAGGCTTATCACTAGACTAGAGAACACACAGTATGATGCAGCAAATGGCATGGATGATGAAGAAGACTTCAACAATTCACCTGCGCTGGGAAATAACAGCCCATGGAACAACAAACCTCCTGCTAACCAGGAGACCAAATCTGAAAATCCCACGCCACAAGCTTCCCAATAGGGTATTCTGCAGCATTATCCACTGTTATGTATGTCAGTGGATTATAATTACTATTTTACACCATTCTTAAAAAAAAAAACCTTTCCAGATACAGTATCTATTTCTAAACTACAGCTATTTGATTTTTTTTAATTAGAGAAAAATCATATATAAGCTTTCATGTACCTTTCTTGGAAGCTTTCACACATGACACGATACTGGCACTGAACTCTATTAAAATAATTGAAAATTAAATAGCACCTGGTGGCAAATTTCAAACAAAGCATTTTGTTGGAGGGGTCTTTTTTCCTCATCAAACAAAGGCCATATTTAACAAGTCTTCAGTGCTCAGGATCTCGTTAACATAACTATGGAAAACTTTTTTAAAATTGTAAAATATTTTCTGCTTTTCAACTTGCACCTACAATTTCTTGTTTCAGATAAATCAGCTTTTTAAAAGTAATTTAAAGCAACCTTAGTTCTTTCTTTAACTCTTCTTTCATTGGTTAACCATTTAAAGGATCCAGCATTTTTAATTTATATTGTAGCTGATGCCAATAGTCCTTCTGTCATTTATCAAAGTGCTGAAACAAGAAATGTCTTTTTTTTTCATCAAAGACATGAAAAATATTTTTATGTGGAGAAAGATGCCCTGTCCTATGAGAGTTTATGCTTTGTAAAATTGCTGTTGATCCAGATATTTTAAAGCCATGTAATCCATTAATTTTGTGGGCAGCTTAATAAATCTAAAACTTTTGTGTTTATTATTGTATCTGAGTTGGCTTTGTTGTTATTTCTTTTCATAGTATATTTCTTGTATCATATTTTTGTAAAGCCCTGGAGCCCTCAAACCAGTTAATTTTTTATTATTATTCTGGTGTATTTATGTGAAACTTTATAAAAGAAACTAATTTTTTTCATTTCCATATTAATATGTTCAATTCATCATGTAAAGACACAGTGAGTCAGTGTGTTATATAATACAACTGTATTTTATGTATGCTTTGCCAATAAGTGTGCCAATAAACTGTGTTAACAAATGTGCTCTTACATAGTACTTTTATAGTTCCTTACAGACAAGAAACATACCAACTTTGACTGATCACATAACAGAAATGATAGGTGCAGTTGATCTGAATTCCTTTGTCGATTTCTTTTCTAGCACAAAGGGAAGGCTGTATTTAAAGGTATATAACAGTCACATTTTAATTGGTTTATATCTTCTCTCATTAAGTGTTTGTGTCAGTGAGGGCCCAATAGCAGTGGCTAGCACCAAGCCCAAAGAAGTATAATATAGCAGGAATAGCACTGAACTACCTAGGCCGAAGCACCCCAGTATTGAGCTACATACCTCTGATCTTCTGGTCCAGGGAGTCAGTTGAGCAGAGGCAGCCCACTCTGCTGAATTCCATGTGATAGAGTTCCATAGACTATTGACAAAAGGATTGGAAGTTATCGTTTCTTCTTCTTTTGCTATCAAATACAGTATTCAAAAATTCCAGTTTGCAAGCTTAACAGGAACCTACAGCGTTTTAAATAGCACTGAACAACTTGATGCACATGATACCAGAGCAATCCATTCTGGGACATTGTAACAAAATTCGTTTCAGACAGAACAGGAATTGCTGAGAATGTCAGAAGAGTACTGTGAACTCCATTAAAAAGCGCAATCCTGCAGGGAAAGCACTACCCAAGATTCTCAAGGGCAGTGTACTTCATAATACTTTTTTTTAGTGCATAGAAAATCACACGATATCTCCTAGGCACACCACTTTTGAATGTCTGCTACTGTAGTAGCCGCATCACTAACACTGCACCAGTTTACTGAGAGATCCCACAACTTAAGCAATATGTGAAGTTAAAGGGGCAAATAAAATAATGCAGCAGTTCCTGATTCCTGATTTGGACTGATTGATGAAAGACTGCAAACTGTTAAAGCTGATAAAAGAAATATATTCTAAACAATTGGCCCCTCAAGAAAGTTACTGTAACTGAGCTCTTAAGCTAAACATGGCAAGCTGAATAAAGTGTGATTGTTGGGAATCTTTGGTACTTAAGAGATCCTGAAACACAGCAGTATTGGGATAAACAGCAAAAAAAATAAAAAATGAAAGTAATTTCTACACTGTAAGCCAGATCATTAATAGATATAAATTAATGCCAGTGAGGCTATGCCAGTTTACACCAGACAAGGATCTGGTCCTCACGGCTCATGTGATTTTATGCCCCGGTAAATCAGTTATTCAATAATGAAATTGCAAATTAAAAAAGAGAAAAGTTTGCAAGTGTTTTCTCATTCTAAAAAGTTTAAGGCTTGCTCCTATCTGTGTAGTTATTGTGTTTCTTTCTTGGTAACCTTTTCATTTTGGAATTTTTCATTAACAACACTTTTTTTTTTTTAAACCCAGAGAGATACAGATTTTAGCCATGCTACCGAGTCAGCCATCAAAATAAACATTATCTAATACAAAAAATGTCAAAACTGAGGATTTTACTAACCTGTGGTGACATGTATGTTTTTATTGTGGAGTTAGACTGTCAGAAGTTTGGAAAACAATCTTTCTAGGACAGTGACAGATTTGCAGATTGCAGTGTTGCCAACTCTCATGATTTTATCATGAGTCTTGTTAATAGTGGATGTTTTACTTAAAGCCCGAGATCCTGGAGACAAGTGATTAAGTGAGAATCTCAACTTACATTTTAAAAAAGTATATTGTTAGCCCTCCTGTTGTAGAGAAAAGTTTGAAAATATGGCCCAAGTGCACCGTAAAGGCACTACTACTTTGGCTGCATCTGTAGCTGCCCCTACTACTGGCTGGAGCGTCTGCCAGGGAACATTTTTTAAAGGAGTGATTTTGAAACCTTTTGAATTCTGAAAATACAATAAAATAAGTGCTAAAAGTAACTAGAAAATTAAAGTTTGTCCTCATTTGAATAAGTTTATGTTCAACTCCTTTGTGTGAATTTTCAGGTATAATTAAGAGATTTAAACCCCACTTTAAAGTTCCAATTCAGGAAAGCATCCCTATTCAGCAAATAAGCCCACGGTTAACTGCTTTGCTGAACACAGATGGATTTAAGTATGGCCTTTTGTATCTTATTGAATAGGAACATGAAGACCTAATTCAAAATCTATTGTAGTTAATGGAAAACCTCCCATTAAGTTAATGGACTTTGGATCAGGCCTTACATGCAAAACCTTACCAGTGCAACCTTAACTAGGGAGCTGCTGACTTCATAATACTATTTATGTTAAAAATACAGTTTCTCTCACCAGAAAACCTTTGCTAGCCTGAGCTAAGGGGACTCGTACATTGGCTCAGTGTTTCAGTAACTAGTACAGTAGGAACGATCTTATGTCAGTAACCTCCTCTCCCTATGATAATTTAATTATATGCACTGTGCATCTCTTGGAAAGTTACACAACTGCCTCTGGGTAAAGAATAGTTCCCTCTGTGATCTCCACGATGTTACAGGGGTACTTGTGCACTGTGTGTTTTTCTCAGATCCCAGCTCTCGTTACAGAAGTGTATAGATATCTGATGTATTACATGTAATATAATGTAGGAAAGCCTGGATTGAGTATGGCTGCAGAGATAGTGGAGTTGCTCCGTCATAGCACATTCAGCATGTCGAGACAGTGGGTCTATCAATCAATGACTTTATCAGCAATTATTTTTTCCATGTAAATAATTAAATGCACACTGTATTCCATTAAGGGATTACTGGCTCCTATATAGCCGCAGAAACATTACAATTACACACTGTAATTCTAATGTTCTAAAACCCTAATCATTTGTATTATATTTCCATAAGAACACTTAAAAGGCCTTCCTTATTATTAATCTTTTAAGACTGATGCTACCATTTTAATTCATAAAAAATGTATAATGTGATATCACCCTTGTCATTACAGTAAATAAACAGGAGAACATTTGAAAAATGGAAAACAGACTCCTTGGAATGTCCTTCTTGAACTAGACTAGTGCCCCAAACAACCTCAAAACCCTCCCAACAAGGTAACAGCCCAAAAATGATAGGTTGAATGGCAGACGGAGATAGATAGGTGAATAGGTAAAATTAGCTAGCTATGAAAGAAAACTTTCACATGATTTGGACCAATTAAATTATGCAATACCTAGTTATGTAAACATGATCTTTTTATTATCCCCACCTCCCTCATCTAATTTGTTAAACTCACTCTTTGGATCTTTTTTCAGATTAGCTGGTTTACTCTTCAAGACTGATCTAGCATCGTAGAAATGTAGGGCTGGAAAGGCCGCTAACAAGTCAAAGGCCAGCCCCCTGCGCTGAGGGTGGATCAAGTAAATCTAGATCATCCTTGGTGTTTCTCCAACCTGTTCCAAACCTCCAATGGTGGGGATTCCCCAGTCTCCCTTGGAAGCCTACTCCAGAGCTTTATTGCGCTTCTAGTTAGAAAGTTTTTTCTAATAGTGAACATAAATCTCCCTTGCTGCAGGGTAAGCCTATTATTTCTTGTCCTACCTTCAGTGGACAGGGAGAACAATTGACCACTGTCCTTTTTATAACAGCCCTTAACACATTTGAAGACTGTTATCAAGTCCCTTCCAACCCAATCTTCTTTTCTCAATGCTAAACATGTCCAGTTTCTAACCTTTCCTCATAGGTCAGGTTTTCTAAACCCTTTTTCATTTTTGTTGCTCTTCTCTGGACTCTTTTGTCCACATCTTTCCAAATGTGGTGCACAGAAGTAGACACAGTACTCCAGATGAGGTGTCACCAATGCCGAGTAGCCCAGGACAATTACCTTCTGTGACTTACATATGACACTCCTGGTAATACACCCCAGAATAATATTAGTTTTTTCCTCAGCTGCATCTCATTGTTGACTCATATTCAATTTATGATCCACTATAGTTCCTAGATCGTTGCAGCTGTACTACCACATAGACAGTTATTCACCATTTTGTAACTGTGCATTCAATTTTTCCTTCTTAAGTGAAATACTCCACACTTATCTTTATTGAATTTCATCTCGCTGAATTCAGACCAAGGCTCCGATTTCCCAAGGTCATTTTGAATTCTGATCCTGTCATCCAAAGTCCTTGCAACCCCCTCCCACTTGGTGTCACGTGCAATTTCCCTAGTTCGCTTATGAGAATGTCATGGAGGACTGTGTCAACGGCCTTACTAAAATCAAGATATAATCACACCTACTGCTTCTCCCATCCACTAGGCCAGTAACCTGTCAAAGAAGGGAATGAGGTTGGTTTGACATGATTTGTTCTTGACAAATCCATGTTGTCTTCCTAATATCTTCTAGATACTTATTTATTTTTTGCTTAATAATTTATTCCATTAGCTTTGCAGGTCTTGAAGTTAGGCTGACTGGTCTGTAATTCCCTGGGTCCTCTTTGTTCCCCTTTTTAACGATAGGTACTATGTTTGCCCTTCTCCAGTCATCTGGGACCTCACCTATCCTGGAGTTCTCAAAGATAATTGTTAATGGTTTGAGATTGCTTCACTGCATACCTTAAGTACCCCCTAGAATGAATTTAATTAGGCCACAACCAACTTGAGTACATCTAACTTATCTAACTATTACCTTGTTCTTTCCCTATTTGAACATAAGAATGGCCTTACTGGGTCAGACCAAAGATCCATCTAGCTCAGTATCCTGTCTTCCAACAGTGGCCAGTGCCAGGTGCCCCAGAGGGAATGAACAGAAGAGGTAATCATCAAGTGATCCATTCTCTATCACTCACTCCCAGCTTCTGGCAAACAGAGGCTAGGGACACCATTCCTGCCCATCCTGGCTAATAGCCATTGATAGACCTATCCTCCATGAATTTGTCTAGTTCTTTTTTGAACCCTGTTATGGTCTTTGCCTTCACAACATCTTCTGCAAAGAGTCCCACAGGTTGACTGAGCGTTGTGTGAAGAAATAATTCCTTTTATTTGTTTTAAACCTGATGCCTATTAATTTTATTTTTGGCTTGTGTTCCTTCCCCCTTGTTAATATTGTGTGGAGTATCTTGTCACCATTAATCTTTGTAGTGACAAATGAAGCAAAATAGCCATTAAACACCTCTTGATGTCACCAGTTATTAGCCCTCCTTCCCCACTGAGCAGCCTTACTTTCCTTCATCTTTCTCTTTCTCCTAAGGTATTTAAAGTACCTCTTCCTATTGCCTTTTATGTCCTTTGCTAGGTGTAACACATTTTGTGCCTTAGCCTTTCTGATTTATCCCTATATGTTTGTGCTATTCTTTTGTGCTCTGAGAAATTCATCCATGTTTCCACTTTTTGTAGGATTCCTTTTTCATTTTCAGGTTGTTAAAGAGCTTCTGGGTCTTTCTGTGTGTTTGTAGAGTAGGCGCTACTCTACTTGGGGTATATGGATGTTATCACAACCTAAATAACAAGTAAATAATCTATTGATCTTTTGAGGTTCATCCCATATGATACACCATTTGCCTAACCCTCATCAAGGCCTACCAGAAAAGCATGACAAACTTGAGTTGAGTTGACTTGCATTATAAATCAGACCGTTTTGTGGTGTGAGCCTATCAAATCTCCCAGATATGCAGGTTTGGCCTGGATCAGTATATGGACTGGAGACATCCAAAACACAGCTGTATGTGCAGGAAATGGTACTGATTACTCAGTAGCATGCTTCTGAGTCAGTACTAAACAAAAAGAAAAGGAGTACTTGTGGCACCTTAGAGACTAACCAATTTATTTGAGCATAAGCTTTCGTGAGCTACAGCTCACTTCATCGGATGCATATTGTGGAAACTGCAGAAGAGATTTCCACAGTATGCATCCGATGAAGTGAGCTGTAGCTCACGAAAGCTTATGCTCAAATAAATTGGTTAGTCTCTAAGGTGCCACAAGTACTCCTTTTCTTTTTGCGAATACAGACTAACACGGCTGTTACTCTGAAACCAGTACTAAACAAGTGCACCACTCTTGGGAAGACTGGCATCAGGCTTCTGAAAATGCTCTCTCTCAACATCCTGGCCATTGTTTAATTGCTCCTGCTGTATTCTTGGGTATATCGGCTTACAGGTGCAACAACCTGTATATGTAAGTCAAGTAAATCCTGGCTTTTGCACATGCGAACAGATTTTCATATAAATATTGCAGGAGCAGTTAAGGAGGGCCATTGACAATGTTGCCCCATTGATTTATTTGTGCTTTTCCAACAAGTATGTAAAGAAGCGGGAGAGGGGAAGAAAAATCACTTGAGAGTTAAAGGAACAAGATCATGGGAGTCAATGTAGCTGTCTGAAAAATGAGTGTTTAAAATTAACAAATAATTTTACTGTAATCTAATCTTGCCACCGAGGAGAACATTGTGTAATTGTTTTAGAATTTGGAAGGAAAAAATGTTGTCAAAGCTTTCTTCCATGGAGTCATGCAGTTATTAAAGGAGGAAGGAAACTTATCTCAAACTGCTGAAAAACTTTACAAAGAG
Source organism: Chelonia mydas (assembly GCF_015237465.2). Taxonomy (NCBI): domain Eukaryota; kingdom Metazoa; phylum Chordata; order Testudines; family Cheloniidae; genus Chelonia; species Chelonia mydas. Next base: position 111,312,733 of record NC_057852.1, read on the forward strand.
AAAGATGTTGTTTGGAGGGAAGCACTAACCGCAAGAAGTGTTCTGTCAAATCAGGAGGAGGAAATTCCAGGAGCTTGCTTAGAAAAGCATAATCATATAATTAGTTAGTGGACCAACTAAGACAGCTGGTAACTGAGCTCGCTGCAGTTCCAAAGGACTATGGTCAGGCAGGAATCATAGGCAATGGGCTCCATCCTGGGACTTTTGACTTGTATGTATTTTTCATTTTGCTTTATTTCTGCAGCTTACTTCATAGTATCCTAATCAAAGAGCATCGGAATTATGTTACCCTCCTGTCAGTCAGCCCTGGATTTCACAGCAGCACTTTTGACAGTAGATTTTAAATATGGACACAAAGAAATGTTTTTTGAACATACAAGGGAACTGCTCAAGTCAACACACAGGGCCTGATTATTCACCCACTGAAATCAGTAAGAGTTTTGCTATTAACTTTAATGAGAATCTGATCAGCTCCTCAATGTATATACTTTTTGGGCTAAATCCTGCACTGGCCCAAAACAGGGGCAATCGTGACCATGAAGAGAGTGAAGATATGGCACCTGAGTACAGCCCAAATCCCCCTCGTGCCAACCACTAAATTGACCAAGTAAGTATCTCCAGTTACTGTACCCCTGTTACTAAGTAAGTGTGACTATTTTTGAACAAAATGGCTTCCAATATCAAGTGCAAGGGGGCTTCCCCCACTTTCTATCCACACCAGGGCCCCTTATTTCTTTATTGCATGTATTGCAAATATGAGGTGTACGGGGGCAGATAACAAGTTTGTGTGTGGAAATTTGAGCATGATATGGACTGATTAGTCTTTTTGTCATTTACAAAGCATCTTCTTTCCATCCTTCACAATGTACAGAACTATGCACTATTGGCTCCTTTCTAACTCTCCCAGAAAGAAGGCATGCTCTGTTCTGGCCACCCTGGCAAACAACAAAAGATTTGGCAATATAATATGTATTACATATTTGTATTCTGGTAGCACCAAAGAGCGCCACCAAACATCTTGAACAATTTAATCTGTAAACCCTGTACTGGAGAAGCTGATACCTTCCTACCCTTTTCTCTTAATCAATTCCCATACTTGGGGAACTGGGCAATGGCCTTCACTTGCCGCACTGATGCCGAACTGTGGATAATCAGTCTTGATCCATGCAAACAAGAATGAAACAATTTATGGAAAAGTGTAATAACATATAGAGGGTGCTATATGATCTGAGTGTACAGCAAGGTCCTTTACTCCATCCTCACTCTAAGACACTGTAAAAGAGCAGAAAAGAAGGAGCCCAGCCATAAGAGCCACTTGACTTTTCTATTTTAATGGCCTTACCTGATATGCCTATTTTAGAAAAGACCGGTTGAAAGGGAAAACATGCCTGATTATGTTGAAGAAAAACCTGTCTGTGCCTGAACTATCCTGGAGAAATTGCTAATTGAAATTGTATTCTCTTCCTGAAAATATGCCATGATAGTGCAACCCTGGTGAATTAGAAATCTACCTTAGGGCACAGCTAACGCTGGAAGTTAATTTTACAAATTTTAAAATAGTCCCACTGCCAGCAAAACTTTGCAAGAGTGGGGCCTAATGAATCTATGGTTTAAATAGCTTTGTGTTTACTTCCCAGATGCCTAAGACACTGAGGTTTCCACTATACAATAGGCCTCATCAGTCATTTAACACTCAGTACCGCATATAGCTGAAGCAACACTGATATGTTCCTGTGCTAAGATTGGAAAATACTGTGGTACCACAATATTGCAGAGTGAGAAATGTTGAATTTTTAATTGTGCCCCTGGGCAGAAAGAATTTTTTCAGCTAATTCTCTAAATTTATCAACAATACTGCTGTGCCATACCAACGGATTGTAATTTCCATTGAAGAACTCAATATTGTACTCAGATTTACATAGAACTTACTATACCAGAGCCGTGTAATTCAGCATCATGTCTCTGACAGTGGCCGGTACCAGATGCTTCAGAGGAAAAAGCCCATAGAGGACAGTTATGGAATAATCTGGATTTATGGAACATTTCTTCCTGACCCCGTCAGTCAGTTGTTGGCTTGTGCTCTGAAACATAAAGTTTTATATCTCTTATAAAAATATTTTTTGGTCTTAATGTAACTGTGGACATTCTCATATCCATGTAAATGTTTAATCCTCTCTGCTTTTGTAAAAGTACTTATACAAAGCTACTCTCCACACATGCACAATATATGACTTTACAAGCTAGAAAGCAATGCACCTATGTTTACAGAATCTAAAGGCATAAAAAGACATTGTGCCAGGCCAATATGCCAGACATCTGACTTAGGTGGCCTGAAGTAAATCCTATTGAAGTCAATGTGTGCATTTCCATCGAATTCAATGGGAACTGGATCAGGCCCATAGGCCTCTATTTAGCAAAGCACTTAAGCATATGCTTAACTTTAAGCATGTCTGTAATCTTATCCCTGGTCAATTATGCATTTGCTAAAATGCCTTTCTGAACTGGGCCCTTAGTTTACATGCTATCTCCTGGTCTGAAAATCATCGTGACTTGGAGGCCTTTTCTCTTCAGGGCTGCTCTCAGCGCTAATGGTGATACTGTAAACACATCAGAGCCATGCTTTTTAAGGGGGCAGGTCCCTTCTTGTAAATCATATGTCAGAAAACACAGCTGATGTTCAAAGTGCCATAGATACAGTGCACTTGTTCATCCTGGGCATTCAGGAGGTAAAGTATCATTTAAATATGTATTTATACCTGAGGTGCATATTGGGCCAGAGGTGTGTTTTGTTTTTGTTTGGTTTGGGGGGAGGTGCTTTGTTTTTGTTTTTGTTTTTGTTTTTAATTATGGTATCATATTTAATTATTTTCAGCTGCTTACAATCTTATAAGTTGTGAGCCGGTAAGCACAAATGCCATTAGACTACAACTTTCTCTTAAGTATTTTATAACATGCTAACATGGATTCCATCTAATGACTGGAGATCCACAAGTTTTGTATCTCTCTAGTTTAATTAACAGCTTTGCCTCAACAATTCTGGATTCATCTGAGATAGCATGGAGACTTCAGTATTGGGCAGTTATAATATACAGCTAGTGTCCCCTTTGTAAGAGCATTCAGGAGGCATTTAGAAAAACTAAATACGAAACAGTCATTTGACACTTACTTCTTATCGTATTCAACTCCCACTCTCATTTCATCATGTAAAGTTTTGTCTGCCTTGAGTGATCTCTGGGGGGGCCCGAATACTGGAAAAGCTTTTATGAACTGTGTTCTTCATTTCTACTGCTGATTTTTAAAACTTTCTCTCTAATCTTCTTGATGGCTTTTTTTAAAATCTCATTTGCTGTTTTGTCCAACATTTTTAATCCTCTGCCCTCTGTTGGCCATGTATAAAACTAAATTGTGGCGCACGGGCAACCCCATTAAAATCAGGACGCGATATAGGTTGCAAAAGATGATCCATTTTAGCTGATAGCACTGCAAAATAAATACAAATAATACTTTCTGAACCACACTGTTTTATATTTTATTACAGAGGAGTCCAGCAATACTGTAAGGCCATGTCTATACTACCCGCCGAATTGGCGGGTAGTGATCGATCCCCGATCGCTCTGCCATCGACTCCGGAACTCCACCATGGCGAGAGGTAGAAGCGAAGTCGACAGGGGAGCGGCCGCCGTCGATCCCGCGCCGCGAGGACGTGAAGTAAGTGATTCTAAGTCGATCTAAGATACGTCGACTTCAGCTACGCTATTCTCGTAGCTGAAGTTGCGTATCTTAGATCGACACCCCCGCCTCCCCCAGTGTAGACCAGGCCTAAGAGACCTAAAACTGTCAGTGTATTTAGCGTAATTATCATTTCTATTTTACACCTTCTTTATGAAGGAACTGCAAGACCAACCTCTTAAATTCACTTTAGGTGAAATTCACACCTCTACACAGGCCTGGCAGTGGCCCAATGCACATGGGTGAATTTTACACTTTGAGCTGTAATCTGGCACATGAATTCTCAGCAAGAGAGCTTTGGAAGGGGAAAAAAACACAGCTATGAATTCTTATTTCTGTACCTTTAGTTTCAACATGTGATTGCTTAGGAATTGTTACAGGAGTCCTCTGTATATGTAAACAGTTGTTAGAAAAAGGAGCCAATAGATGGTGCTCAAAAATATTTAGCATAGTTCCTGGGTTTTGTAGGATGAATAAAATTGCTTGGGTGTGCACTGCAAATAGTTTCCTTTGACTGCTCTTTATATAAACTCTGAACAGGAATCTCAGGTTTCACTATTTTTAAAAAGTAATTATTTAGCCCTCATGATCTACAGCTTGAAAATGTGCACTTTAAAGACTCAAAAAAACCAGAAGAAAAGCAAGAAAAAAAACACATTAAACTCTTTTTTTTAAAATGACATATCCTGCTTAGTGGGTCTGACTCAGGAATGTTGAGCACTTGGGGTTTGCAATATTGTGGATGCCAGTTGTATTCCAGCAGAAAAGAACAGCTAATCACCAATTTATAAGAAGTCCGGATGCTGTGATGTGAACTTTAAAAGTCCACAGGGACTTAACAGTTTTAAGTTCAAGGATACATAATAGACATCACTCATAAAACCTTGGCACAGTCCAACACTTTTAAAATTGGTAGAGAGTTTTAACTTCTTCTTCTTTTCTTTAACTACAAGAATGGAATTGCTAAGAAAAACTGACATAGAGGAAAAAGCCTGAACAACTAATAATTGAGGCTCCATTTCTGAAATGAGCTCCATGCAGGCAGAGCCATGTGAATGTGTGCAAATCATTGCAGGGTCAGCACTTAAGAAGGAAATGGAAAAAGTGTTGTTGTTGTTCTTAATTTGTTCTATGATAATGGGGGCATAACAATCTGTTTTGCAACCTTAATTACACCATCTCTATTAGCCAATGCTGTAATGTAATGATGAATTAATTAGCCATAACCCTCCAAGTCAAAAAATTGACCCAAATCCCTAACCGGACGTCAATGAAGTAATTTTGTAACACTGAGACTTTGTCTACACTGGAAAGTTTTACCGGTTATACCAATATAGTGATATCAGTATAACACCCTTGCCCTCCACCATGTGTGGACACTATTCCACTATACGAGTAGTTTTTTTCAGTTTAGCTTAATAAATTTAGCTTAATAAGCTAAACCCAAAAGATGCAGTCTTATACCAAAATAAGAGTGTCTACATATGGAGTTATACCAGCATAACTATACTGATTTAAATTCACATCTTAGCTTATACCTTATTCCCATGTAGAAAAACACTGAAGTTCTTTTCTCTATACTGGCCATTCAGCAATAATGCCCATTAGTTCAGTATGAAATATGTAGTGGGGACTGATTATTTTTGCAGGTTGTCTTTTTGCAGTAAGACATGTATATGAAGGGGTCTTCTCATTTCTTGGTCGATGCAGGCTTCCTGTCATTACCTTCTGTACCAACATTCCCACACTGGATTGAGGCACCAACCATAGAAGGCTTTCAATTTACAGACATAATATATCAAAAGAAGATAAACAGGCATAATTTTAGGGCTGTTTGAAAATTTTCCATCAAAATATTTTGATGGAAAATTTTCCATATGTGTCTGCTTGCCATGAAAAAACTTCCATTTTTGGACCAAAAATAGTTTGATTCTGAAATGCCAACACAGTGCCTCCTGGGAGTTATAGTTGCAGTGCTTCATATGATTAATCTTTATGGGCCGGACTCCCCAGATGGACTTCATCTCCCCTGAGGGACCATGGCCAGGCAACTACCATTATGCATTACAGTACATCATGAGAGCTGTAGTCTGACCAGGGAGTCCAGTCCATAAAGGAGGATGGGGGCATGAGGCATCTGAACTACAACTCCCAAGAGGCATTGTGGGAGCATTTCAGAATCAGATATTTGGGGGTTTGATTTCCTGTCAGAAATGTGAAATTTTCCATGGGAAAACAAAAAACCCGCAAACTTTTTCTAAGAAGTTCTAATTATTATTCCAAACCATGAGGCTCTGGTTTTGAAAATCTTGGTGTGTCCTTTAGCCAAATCCCTCACACTCAGAATGGGGAGAGTTCATCCCCTTCACTGTGTAATTGCATGATTACTATTGAAACTCAGTAGTGTAGAGTAACCAGTATAGAGAATGCCAAGCATTCAAAAATCATAGTTCAGGCCCCTCAAAATCATGAGACTGGCTTGAAAATATTAAATACTAGATTTTTTTCATTTGTCTTTTGAGTTTTCAGTTATACTTTGGTCACATTTTCCAGCTTTTTTTCTGTTACCATGAGGGCCACAGACTTGTTTATATTTTTCTTTAAATGAACACTGATTCTCCCAACTCCAGCAGTTGAGTCTTTAAGAAAAACACCAAATATTGCGAGACACAATAAAACTCATAAGGGTTATCAGATCTGGATCACCATTTTACAGGAACGTATCCCAGCATACTTTTCTTGTAACTGGCCATTTAAGTCTGGCAGGAACAAACAGCTGTGGTTTTAGAGTAGCCATTTACAGTTGGCTGGACTTGTTGCTTTTCCTGCCTTTCAATCTGGTAAGTAGTATTAATTACTATTGTGTTTTTCTTTTCTATTATTCTTTAGAAGATAACACATCCTCATAAAACACCTGAAACACCTAAAAGAAACTTGTGTTGAAGTATGCTTTCTGATAACTAGAACACCAAGAATTAACACCACTGGGACTCAGGGTGTTTTGGTGTTAAGGATAGGTTCGTTTTGTTTGTAACATTATCCCTTGAGGTTTTAATATGTTGACTGTCCCACTTTCTACCATTCTACCATTCAGATTTCCAGCACATACCAAGTTCTTTTATTCCCAGCTGTGCTTTTTGACCATACCAATCATAAATTATTTTTGTTGGGTTCATGGCACATAGTTGATTCCCCATCCGTTGTGTTCAGCTGCCATTGATGAGGAGTATGCAGTTAATATCTAGATAGAGTAGATATTCCTTTTTAATTCTTTGCCCCATGCTATTCTTCATTATGTGTCCACAGTAATATTTTAACATATATAATTATATATTGAAGTCACTTGATATTTTGCACAACCCAAGATAGCTGTATATTTCAAGACTAGTGAGTCTTCTGTGGAGGTCTGTCAGTTTGGATCTATTTATTAGAAATATTAAATTCCATAAGTGCAGGTATTCCCACAGCTGTGAATCCAACAAACTTCTACGGAAGCAGAGAATAGGATGCAAATGATCCACCTCCGAACAATTGCTGAAGTGCTAGCTAGTCACCCAGCAAATTCTTTCATTCTCAATTTTGGTAGCAGGATTATTCCATAGTGAGGACAAGTCTGGGGTTATAATGTATTTGGTTATTGATAGTCAACATCTGCATAAAATGGACAGGTATTATCTGAGCAACACAGGCACAATGATAATTTTTAAAACCAAGATAATTATCTGTGTGTTTTGTGCAATTGCTTACACCATGGAGAATATAATTTTGTTCGGGTAGTTTTTCAGATTCCCCAGTGATTTTTCTGTTCCCTCAACAGCCTCCTCCAGTCTGTGAGGAGTGGGGTGGGGCAGGGAGACCAAAGTTCTGGTAGCTAACCACTCCTACTCCCTCTAGAATCCTCTCTTCATAATTATTCCCATTGTCCAATGATCCATTCTTTTCTCTTAACACCCTTACTGCATCCCTCCACAGGGAAAAAAAAATCTCTTGTAGTCATTTCCCTCTGTATCTTTACTTCCCTGGATATGATTTCTGGCTTTGGGAAACCCAAATTCCCTTCTAACCAGGTGTTGCATGACTTGTCAATCTTAAATAGATTGCACTGAAGCACCAGTATTTTCCCTTCTTTCCGTTGTCCAAAGAAACCCTGCACCATGTGCTCCCCAACTGCTCAGGTCCTTCAGACTCAGGAGCACCCATCTCAAACTTTACCTCTACTGCTGGTCTTGATGTGACCTAATGCTACCTATTGGAGCGTCACACCCAGTCCCTGCACTCATTTGGGTAGCTGCTCCAATTTATCAGCCTTTAGGGCTTTTATCCCACCCTTCAAATTGAGAACTGTCTATGGAGGGAAATACTCCAATTTCCACTGCTATAGCTAGTCCCTCTGTAGATGTTAGCTTGCTAGAAATCACGTACAGCTTTATGGAGCAATATCTACTGTGGCGCTGAAAGATCAGGTGCCAGCTCATGCCAAGGCCCCTTGGCCTCAGCTGAACACTGCCAGAAACCTTTTTCACTTATACCATGTTATGAGGTTATATTAAGTGTTTGTACTGCAAACCACAGTAACTATGTAACTCACTAACAGGAGGAGAGAAGTGTTGCCAACTGTGAAATGCTAATTTGCCATGTGAGGTGTTATCTCCTGCCCAACAAAAGAAGGTCCATAGACACCAGACAAGCCCTTGTGGAACATCAAAGGACAAAAGACTTTGTTGATTGCTCCCCACCACACATACAACCATGAAGAGGAGGTGTGAATGTGGACTCGTCCCATCAGCTTGAACTCTGATGGGGAGGAAATAAAAATCCCCAACCAGAAGAAACTGCTTGGATTTTGGAGAGCAAGATTTCTAAGCATAAGCAAGAGATTCCTCAGCTGCTTAGCCTGGGTTAGCCCTAGAGGATATATAGAGCTTGCATACTACAGCAGTCTCTATTACCTTTGGAATCTAAGACTGTAACTCATTTGTGTATGTTTACCTACTTTAACCTTGTAAACAACTCTCATTTCTTTTTCTTAGTTAATAAATCTTTAGTTAATTTATTGTAAGACTGGCTACAAGTGTGTCTTTGATGTGAGATCTGAGGTGCAATTAACCTAGGGTAACTGACCAGTTCTTTGGTAACCTGAATATTGTTGTAATGCTTTGCGTAAGGGATCACCTATCACAAAAGCAAGCTTATCTGATGGCAAGATGGATCAGCATACCCAAGGGGACTGTCTGTGACTCTGTGTTGAGGCTGTTTAGTGCCTGAGGAGTTCACACCTGATACTTGATTGATGAAATCCAAATATAGAACTCACCACAAATTTGGGTGTGTGCCCTGCTTCTTAACAGTCTGCCCTGAGGATGGTACCCACGCTCCTGAGCCACTCCAGACAGATTGACATCTGCCCTATAGGCAGTGCCTCCAGGTCAGGGCTGAGACACATTGGCAGGACAACTTGGGGAAAGCTTGCACTGTGGCTAAGAGAGAGCACTTTATTCTTCTGCCCTTTCAGTGGCACCCAGCTAAACAATATTTCACGTGAACTGAAAACTATTTTTTAAAATGCTGAGCTATGCAGTCTTTAAATATAGATGTGATTTATACCTGTGGGTGTTCTAATGGCAGGGATAGGAAGGGGGCAGGCATCTGACATGGAGAGGCAGGTTTTGAAACTGCTTTGTACTCAAAGATGAATCAGTACAAATCTCTTCAGGCAGTAAATCAAATGAGTCCTATCACCACTGCCCAATAAAAAACCTGCTATTTCTGACATACAAAGCACATGATTTGTCAGCGTTTCTTGATGACCACTGACTTCATGTTTTGTAGAGGTAATTAACTGATCAGCTGGAATTTCTGTCTAAGAGTTGCAAGGAGGCACATTAATATGGTTTGAGTATCTGTTGCCATATAAAATACACAATAGAAATGGTAATTGTACTAGTCTAGGAGCAGTTCATTTGGTGATCTGAACTGGTGCTCTGCCACTACATCTGTAGTTCTGATTCACTTTCTTCCCATGGTCTGATGATGAAGAGAATCTGATTTTAGAATGTATATTTATTATACTAAATAACACAAGAAAGGCATTGCCTGGAGTTTATTTTTCATCTTGATCATTTGTGGACATAAATTGGTACAGTTTCAAAGGGTTGTGCATAGATTTTATTTGTGTGACTCCCTGTAAAGGGCTTTGTCCTCACACTGGCAGAGAGGCGACTAACGTGCTCCTGTGTGCCCAATCGACATCAGTGAGGTGCACCTGCAAGGCTTGTTCTGCCTGGAAGATGTGGGGGAAGAGGGGCAGATTTTAAAAGGGAAAAGTTTCCACAGGAATGGGTGGTAAACTGGGAGAAGACTGCCCCACCTCAGACAGCCAAGATAGGCCTGGTGAGAGGCAAACAGAAACAAGCCTCACTGCTTCCAAAGCTGCAATATCTGACTTCAGAGTGGTATGCCCCATGAGGATGGGCTGGAGGTAGACCCTATTTTAGACTAAGCCCAAAGGGCTTAGTTCCAAGTCACCTTGCCTCTCTTTATTTTCTCACAGACTCCTCTCTCCCATAAGAGAAGGAAGAGGGGAGAGGACGTTTCTTTGTTTGTTTGTTTGCGCCAACGACCCCCTTTGGTGTCTGCCACTGGTGGTAGAAAAAGATAGTATAAGGACCTGAAGCGGGGACTTGAAGCGGGGATCACTGCCCCCCACACTTCCATTGATTTTAATGGGAACTTTGTAGCTAAATCCCCCAAGTGGCACACAGGGAAGTATGGCATAAAGTCTTAGAACCACTATCCTTCATCCAAAATGTACAGCCAGCAATTGGCTCTGCATGAGTGAGTGAGGCTTGAGGAGAATGTGCAAGAAGCCCTCCCCTGGTCCGCTGGTGCAGTGGCCAGCCACAACCCCAAGTATATAGTCAAAAAACCCTCAAGAGTCTAGTGTCACTGTGGTACAGAGCGAGATCATCACCTGCATCAGCTGCAATGGCATGAAAAGTGGAGCAAGAACATGACCATCCTGTAAAGAGATGGCAGGTTCCTACTGTCCGAAGCCTTATTTCCAGCTCCCTCAGCAAACTTTTGGTTGAGTCATCTGGTAAACTTCAGGGGACCCTTTCTGATGCCTAGCCATCCCCAGATCAAGCTGTAGAATTACATGTCCAATGTAGTCTTCATTTGCCTGAATTAGATTTTAAAGGAGGGGGGAAATTGCTATGGTGATAGCTCTCTCTGCCCATTCAGTTAATGTCAGTTAGTGTAACCAGCCAATGTTGGGGAGTTATTCTTCAGCTAAAGTTTCATTAGAGATATCTCATTACCTTGATTTGATTTAATTTATGCTGGCTGCATATGGCCCCAAGAAAGTGTTCTAACAGCCATAGAGCCCACGGAGGTGAGTCTCCATTATTGGAGGTTTTCTGTAGGATGGGGAAATCCTCAAGTACCTGATTAAGCCAGCTTTGAGTAAGAGAAACAGTTACCCATAGCAGCCTCCTGGGTTTGATATGAGAGAGAGGACCTGATCCCTTTCAGAATATTTTCATTTACCCTGGCAGCATCTTGGACACAGAACAAGAGAATCTTATCAGCAATAGTAAATGCTACAAAGAAGTACAATGAGTGAAGATGTATTTCCCCTCTGCAAGGGGAGCAGGAGGTCAACCCCAGAGCTACAAGAGGTGCCTCAGAACCATGTCCTGGTAGGGTTACCCAGTCAAAAAGATGCTGACCAGACTGTTAGAAGTCCACTTGGTGTGGGGCTAAGGCAGATTCCCTACCTGGCTCCATGTAGGTCCCTGGAAGCAGCGATGTGTCCCTGCAGCCCCTAGGCAGAGGGATGGCCAGCGGGGCTCTGCGCACTGCCCCCGTCTGAGTGCTGGCTCTGCAGCTCCCATTGGCTGGGAACCGCAGCCAATGGGAGCTCCGGGGGCGGCACCTGCGTAGGGGGGCAGTGCGCAGAGTTGCCTGGCTGCACTTCCCCCTAGAGCAGAGGGACATGCAGGCCGCCTTCTGGGAGCCATCTGAGGTAACTGCCACCTGGAGCCCGCACCACTGACCCTCTCCGACACCCCAATCCCAGCCTAGAGCCCGATCGGGCTACTCTTGTCAAATCAGGTACTGCTTACCCAAACTCTCAATATTTTTTCAACCAAGATGGCTGAGACACTTTTTTGAGATCAAGCCTCCTGGCAGCTTGACTCCCTGGATGAAGGAGTACCCTTAAATATATTAGACTAGTTCTTTCTTCTTTGCTTGTAAACAGGATTCTTCTTCTCCCTCCTTCACCTCTTCCCACACCCTTGTTAACAGCAAGAGGTGAATTTCTCCTCCTGAAGTCCCTGCAATTTCTTCATAAGCATTTGACTTACACTGGAAGTCTGTTTGCATTCCAAGACACACAATGGTCAGCCAGCGGTTCCTGACTCCTGTCGGGTGGAATCTGTCTTAAGGCATGTCACCTCTAGGTGACCTGCCTTTACCTTCAAGGCCTCTCCAGGGATGGCTTCTAAGGGCTGAAACCAGAGGCAGTACATAGCATCCCCGTCTTAAAGGAGTTGTGTACAAGGCCACAATAACACCTACACTTGCCTGCACCCCAGACCCCCTCCCAGAGTCTGCATCCTGCACTCTAATCCCCAGCCCAGGGTCTGCACCCCAGACCTCCTCTCCCCCCCACAACTCCCTCCCAGAGCCTTAGACAGGTGGGGGGCGGGTTCTGGGCACCACCAAAATTTCTACAAACCTGCCTTCTCCTGTAGCCATATGCTACAGACTACTCTTTCAAACACACATTCCTTTTTGTTTGTGTTTTGTTTTGTTTTTAAACCTTTACTCCAACACTTTTTTCACTAAGCTGTAGACATCAGAGAGACCAAGAAAGCAGCAGAGCTACCACGCCCAGACTAAACAAAAATTGTAATTCCAGCTATTTTGTGGTTTATTGAATCTTCTCTTATATTGTCACTGAAGGGAAATGTGTATTGCATGTTTATACCAATGCCATAAACAGATTTTTCTAGTTATCAAATGCCCTAACTTTGCCTCTTTACTTAATCACTTGTTGAAGCCATTTATAGGACAGTCAGTATGTGAGGCAATAGACTATGTTCTTTAATTCATAAAAGCCACTAATGTGCTCCTTCTGCATATGGCTACAGGTAAGGAGGGGTTAATAGACCATATTGTATAAAATTATATGTTTAAAGACTAATAGATTTACAGACATCATGGACCATGGTCAGACTTTAGAGATTCCTTTAGGATAACTGTTCTCATAAGCACAATTTAGGGTGGAATGTTTCATATTCAGTTTGCCATTTTCTCTCTCTCAGATCCAAGTTTGTCCTGGCCTTTTAGGGTACAGAGAACTCCTCAGACCTGTTTGTGTTTCTTGATCTAAACATCTCCCACTTTTAAAATATTTCATCAAAGTCTTCAAATGAACACACCTGTAGCCTAACTACTGCTCATTTAGGAACTAGCAAGTTCAATTATCCCTCTTCTTCAGCCTTATATCCTTATGTAGCAGCATCCCTTATTTGTATGCTAATTCTACTCTCTACTTCAAAGAGGAGAATTTTTATAATAAACAATCATCCACTCCTGCCTCAGTTCAAACCATCTCATTATTTACCTGGAAATTTAGGGAGGTATGGGTAAAGGCTCTGTTCTCTTATGAGCTATTGCCTAGATGATCAAAGGAAACCGTTTAGTATGAAGATCAAAAAAACTGGCTCCAAGCAGCTGGCTCAACCAACTCCCAAAGTCCACAACCTCTCTTCTAATTAAAGTGATTTTACTATTAAATAACTTTTTTATTACAAATAGTGGGGGATGGGAGAACCCACCTTCACAACTGTATTTTCTTTACAAAGGTATGATGAAGCCAGGCTTTAAATCTATATTATTCTAATTATTAGTAAAGCAATCACTATTGAATATATGACAGGTTTCAGAGTAGCAGCCATGTTAGTCTGTATCCGCAAAAAGAAAAGGAGTACTTGTGGCACCTTAGAGACTAACAAATTTATTTGAGCATAAGCTTTCATGAGCTACAGCTCACTTCATCGGTTGCATTCAGTGGAAAATACAGTGGGGAGATTTATAGACACAGAGAACATGAAACAATGGGTGTTACCATACACACTGTAACGAGAGTGATCAGGTAAGGTGAGCTATTACCTTCTCTTAATAACCTCAGATTATGCAAAACATCCCTTTGACATGGCTAATAATACCTGATAAATCGCTGGTGACCCACAGCTAACCCAGATTTTCTTTATGTACATGCATTGTTCAGATTTAAAAAAAAAAAAAAACCTGCTCACGTACAATGCTTATTTACCAAAGCTAAAAGCAGAGATTGTAGGATGAAACATCACTGGACATGTCATGTCCCAGGCTGTTAGTGAATTATGGCAACAATGTGATATAGTGTGCCCAATGAACCCATGCTTCTCTGGGCTGACATCCTTTATCATCTGAAAACATTTCAAGAGCTGTGGTTTGCAGAAATACCATCTTTCTAGGAAAAAGAAAACAACTATGACCCCCCACACTCCCAGAATTCCTTACGTTTATCACAAGTGATGTGTTAAAAAGGAGCCAGCTCTTACTGAAATAAATACCAGAAACTAAGCACAAAATTCCACTTGTGCACGTGAGTCTCAAGCTTCACAACCAACGCATTAATAATTCAATATGGTATATCACCTTTCCATACTACAGGTGGAGATGAACAAAGGCTTGGGAATAGAAGCAATTTTTCAAGGATCCTGAGACGGACTGGAATATAAGGCTATTTTGAGATCTGAGATACTGAAATGCATATTTTACCAGAGTAAGTTAAAGCAACTATACATATAAAATGATGGGGTCTAAATTAGCTGTTACCGCTCAAGAAAGATCTTGGCGTCACTGTGGATAGCTCTCTGAGTGGGTGTTTTCAATGTAAAGTGGCAGTCAAGATTCCCAACATTCTGTTTGCTTATTAAGAAAAGGATAGATAATGAGACCAAAAATATCATATTGCTTCTATATAAATCCATGGTACACCCACATCTTGAATACTGTGTGCAGATGTGGTTGCCCCATCTCAAAAAAAACAAACTGGAATTGGGAAAAGGTTCAGAAAAGGACAACAAATGACTGGGTATGGAACGGCTGCCATATGAGGAGAGATTAATAAGACTGGGACTTTTCAGCTTGGAAAAGGGACGACTAAGGTGGGATATGATAGAGGTCTATAAAATCATGACTGGTTTGGAGAAAGTAATGAAGTGTTTACTCCTTTTCATAACACATGAACTAGGGGACTCCCAATGAAATTAATAGGCAGCAGGTTTAAAACAAACCAAAGTAAGTGTGTGGGGGGTTTTTTTGTGGGGTGTTCCTCCCCCCCCCCCCACCGCCACAATGCACAGTCAACCTGTGGAACTCCTTGCCAGAGGATGTTGTGAAGGCCAAGACTATAACAGGGTTCAAAAAAACTAGATAAGTTCATGGAGGATAGGTCCATCAATGGCTATTAGCTAGGGTGGACAGGGATAGTGTCCTTAGCCCCTGTTTGCTGGAAGCTGGGAATGGCTGATGGGATGGATCACTTGGGATTACCTGTTCTGTTCATTCCCCTCTGGGGCATCTGGCATTGGCCACTGTCAGAAGACAGGATACTGGGCTAGATGGACCTTTGGTCTGACCCAGTATGGCCGCTCTTATGTTCTCAAAAATATTTAAGTAGCTCTACGGGGGTGGGGAAGAGGGTACCTGCTAGTCTGGGGACAGTGAAAGTATTTTTCTGCCTCCTTCATCTCTGGTTTTGTTGATTCAGTAGATTGCACTCTTCCCTGCCAGTCAGTACTAAACCAATACCCCAGCATGGTTTTAGATGATTTAAACCTCTTCTTGTTTGGAACAGGTCTAAAGCTGCTGCCCTGACCATTTGTTGGTATTAAAGGTCTGATGGTAATTTACATAAGTAGGGGTGTTGGTCTTGGTGTCCTTCCTATATTCCAATATGAGTAATTATATCTTGTCCTTCTAAACCTCCCACTGTGGCTTTAGTTGGCTCAGATACTCTTCATTTCATGTCTGAAAATGTGCCACAGCATTGCAGGGGTTCTGTTAAACAGTTGCTAGGTTTTACCTCCAAGTGTGAAATGTTTCCTGCCACACACATTTGGAGATAAATTCTATTCTTGGATAAGTGCAAGCAACTTGTCTTGAAGTCGGTGTGATCTGCATAGCCCCATCCAGAGGCTGGATGAAAGAAGGTATTATGATAGATGGTCATGATTAGCATTTCCTCAATTTATTTTTCAAATTTCACTATCCCTTAAAAAAAATTCTGACAGCCAATAGTGTGTGTTTTTTTTTTTTCTTTAAGAGGTGTCAATAAAAGGACAAAATAATGACATGAGCCTGCACTGGGAAGGAACCCGTTTTTTCTTTTAATCAGGTTATAAGCTAATTAGAAGTTCAAACAAAAATACAACCCCCAGAAAAGCTTGGTCATCTATGATGTGCACATGCCTTCACTGGTTCCTCACTTTTTCAATTATTTTTTTTTTACTTTGTCTCCTACCTCTCATCTCCCAAATCTAGATAACTTATTTGCTCCATCATTGAATAAATTGTGAAACTAGATTGTAAGCTCTCTGAGTTGGGATCATGTGCAATTTATCTGTACTCTGAGGCACCTAGCACATTTCTTGGCGCTGGAAAACAAAGTAGTAATAACCTGGTGGCAGATTTTACTAAAATACATCTAAATAATTGTTCCTCTTTTCTAATGCCCCTGACACGAGAGACAACATTCTGTCCAAAATAAAAGGTATTTCCCGTGCGCGCCCTCCCCCCCCCCGCCCCAAGGTGAGGAGGGGGGCAGGTTGGGGAGGTAGGTAGGAAAGAAGTTTAGTCATCATTGAGCCTATATCCCCATCTTAATAGCTTAATTGGCTAGCTCATTGTCAGATATTTTACATCAATGTAATATCTGACTAGTTCCCTCCTGGCAAATGCCTGGCCCATTGTATCCAGTGAGCCTTGTGAACTGATGGCAGGACTCTGCCTGGCTGTCCATAGTATACCTTTGTATTCATGAGGATTAACAGTTAGCAGTGGTGTAGCCTCTTTAATTTATCCTAAATAAATACCAAGAATATTTTTTAAAAGGGAAAACAAAGGCATGCCAGCTGGGTTTTAATGGCCAGCGCAGTCTAGTGACATAGAAGGAACACTGGTGTCTCATTTGAGATAAGGGTGGCTTGAGCAAACACCTCTTTAACCAATCAAAAGGGACCTTCTTACTAAAGTTTTAAAGAGAGGAGGCTCAGAAGAGCAGAGGGCTGCAGAGGCAGTCGTTTGCAGTCCCTTCTTAGGAGAAGGGAGATGTTTTGGGTTACAGAGTCTGGCAAGAAGCCAAACAAAATAGTAGTAGACAGTGAGTCCCTGGGAGGAGGGAGTTTGGGCTGGTAAACCAGGTGTGGGGAACCTCCGGCCTGCTGCTGCTTTTCATCCGTCCTGCAACAAGTCTCTATGCCTCAGCGGGTAAGATGCCCCAAACCTCAGCGTCCCCCCACAGGGCTGGAGCCACAAGCCCCAGCTTGCTGGCATGTCCCTGCGGCCCCTAGGCGGAGGGGCGATCAAGGAAGCTCCACACGCTGCCCTCGCCTCCAGCTCCACAGCTCCCATTAGCCAGGAACCGCGGCCAATGGGAGCTGAGAGGTGGCGGGCCACGCACACAGCACACTGCGCAGAGCCGCCTGGTCCCTCCACCCAGGGGCCAGACATGCTGGCCACCTCAGGGAGCAGAGCAGCACGGAGCCAGGGCAGACAGGGAGCCTGCCTTAGCCCTGCTGACCAGGAGCTGCCCAAGGTAAGCGCCTCCCAGCCGCAGCCTGCACCCACACCCCCTCCTACACCTCTACCCCAGCCCGGAGCCCCTTCCTGCATGCCAGCTCCCAACCAGAGCCTGCACCCCGTCCCATCCCTGGTCCCACCCCAGAGCCCACACCTGCAGCTGGAGCCACACCCCCTCCTGCACGCAAGCCCTGAGCCTGCCCCCCCCCAAACCTCTTGGCCCCAGCTAGGAGCACCCTCCTGCATTCCAAACCCCTCATCCCTAGCCCCACCCCAGAGCCCACATCCCAAGCCGGAGGCTTACCCCTTCCTGCACCCCAATCCACTGCCCCAGCCTTGAGCCCCCTCTCACACCCTGAACCCATTTCTGGCCCCACCCCAGAGCCTAGGGAAGACCTGAGCCTCCACGCCCACCACAGAGCTGGAGCCACGAGCACTGGCTCACCCCTCTGCAGGGGGAGCCCCAAGCCTCTGTGCCCCCCATGGGCTGTGTGGCCCCCAACTGATTTTTAGTAGAAAGGTTCCCCGCACCTGGTTTAGGTCTAAGATACAAAATATACAACCCCTATTTCTAGGCACAGTGCTAAACTTTTTATTCTCAAAGATTCCACTAAAGAGAACACTTAGGGTTTGATCTTGTATATTGCTGAAGGTACTTGGCTCCCAGTAACAGCCCAGGATGCACTCAGCATTACCAGAATTGCATTCTCAGTTTTTCCCAGGCCTTCATGAATGAAAACAGAGCCAAGAACTTCATTTATTAGAATGTTCATTGGTTGCACAAACAAATGGTCATGAAAACTGGACTAGGATGCAGTAATAATTCAAGCTCAGTTTTAAAAAGTCAAGAATTTTTACTTCTTCCTAAGTCAACTCAACAGAAGTTGTTGTTCTTTTGACTTGTTCAGATCCTGATGCCCTTAAATATATTTAACTCCCATTTTAATCAATGGGAGCCCAGCACACTTAGTGGCTACATCTGGTCCTTAAATGTCTGTCACTGATTGTACAACACATCTGCACTATTACCATTGATTACAAGAACAGAGCTGTCAACAGCAGATGAGACCTTAGCACAAATAGGATCAAAGTCACCAGATTTCATAATGTGTGACAGTGGTTTAAGTGATGGAGCATACAATATTCAGGAAAGGATGAGAGAATGAGTAAGTGTATTGAATTCTTATGTAAACACAAGAAAAATATTAAATGATTCCTATTTTAAACCAGGCTATAAATATTAGGCAATGTGAATATATTTTCTGTCTAAACCAACATACATCAGAATTTATCTATAATATACATAATAAAATTATGTTGGCAGAGATCCATACGCTCATCTCAGGACAGGATAGTGGTAAGGTGCTTTAAGTCACCTTGATGCCTTCTAATCCTAGGGTTGTCTGGCCACAAAACTGGCTTCCTCCATGACGTAGAGCAGTGTCAGGATTTCTGTTTTATACCCTGTTACCTATGGCTGTGATGCAGCAAAGCACTTAAGCATCTGCTGCATTTTAAGGACATTGATTTCAATAGATCTACTCATGAATAAAGTTAAGCAGACGCTTAACTGTTTTTTGGGATCAGGGCTTAGATTCTCAAGGTGCTGTTCTGGAAGCTGGGAATAGCCAGAGAATTAGCAACATCTTGCCCTGGCCCCCTTGTCTCCAGATGTACTTGGTATGTAGGAGGATGGGAAGAGACTGATGAAGGGGCTTTTTTGGGGTCTCTACACCATTGGGAGATTCCACTGTGAAACAATCTTCCACTTACCAGTTAAATTGGCTTTAAGGCTGCTTTGTAGTACTTAACAGGGCAGAGGAGCTGACCTATTATCTAATATTTTCTACAGCTAAGAGATTTCTTAGTTTTGTTGGGCTCTGCATTTTTCTTCAGTTCATCAGGGATACCAAGTATTGCCTTCTGCCTAGCTAAATTTCCCAGTTGCTTCAAATGAATGTGATACTATTCTTTACTTCCTGTCCAAAAATTGTTTTGCTGAGTTGACGGTTCTTTATGATAGTTGCTGGCTCCCACTGCAGAAATAGCTGCATTTCAGTAATGGTATGATGAAGGGATACATGTACTGTAAGTATCTTTACAAAATTTTACTATACAGTCCCTGAGTGCTTGTGAAATGCATTTGATGAATCAATAGATGATGCTATCCTGGAAAGTGCAGGCATTCTAATTCAAATCTCAGACCAACTCTAAATACTTTCCTGCAGTGAGGACATCTTTTCTATATTCCCTTTCTCAGGATGTCAAAGATTTTTTTTCCACAGGACTTGAATAATTTGACGGGGACCCGAGGGGAAATTCTGGATGCTTTGTGGTAGAATAATGAGTCCAAGTTTTGTTGCCAGGGACTGAGTAATGCTGGACCTCATTTCTTCGACGAGAGGATGAAAGAAAAAGATTTTTTACTCTGTCAGTGGAGCTCCAAATGTTCCATGTAAATCTCTGCTGTGTGTGTGATTGCTTTTCAATTAATGGAATTGCTTTTCAATTAATCAGTACCTTGTGATTATGCATTTTGCTTTTGGGGAAATAGTTCATTTAAAAATAAATAAATATATATATTGACCAGTAGAATTAAGACCCCTATTAAGAGTAAATCATTTGCTTTAATTTTCAATGAAAGCATAAGTTGGCTGTTTTTAAAATGAACAAATATTAACTATGCCTCTGTCAAAAATAGTAGTATGCACTTGTCTAAATAAGTAGATATCAGCCCAGGTAGTGTGAGGAATGAGTTTTCACAAATTCGTGGCAATTCAAGATCTTTAGTAAAAGTAGTGCCTGATCTTGCAGTCATTCAACCCATTGAGCTCCCAGAGGAGTTCCACAAGTAGAACTACTATCCAATCAGACTCTAATCAAAAATCAGTGCCAAATGTGCATATATAGCACCTTTCATCCCAAAGGAGGGGTAGTTATTCACAAAGTTTACACACACCAGAGCACCACTGGAATGCAGTACCTCTTGGGTGGTAGAAGGGCAACCAGCAGAAGACAGTAGAGCAAATCTCTGCTCTCACAAAAATTGACATGGAGTCTTTAATGTACATGAAGAGCAGATGGCACCTGGGTTTTAAAGATCTCATCCAAAAGGCCCGCATAGCACTACGGTAATACAAGTGCTGAATAATACAGTAATCTGTATTGAAGTCAGTTCAGCTATCCCGAAAGCATTGACTTCATCCACACTGCCAGAATCTGAATTGGCAAATCTAAGCATTTCATACTTGATGTGGAGATTATTTACCTAAAAGTATTGTACCATTCTATGGGAATATCTTCAATGCTGAGGGCTTGCCAACATGATATCCTTTATTAGTCTTATTAAAAAAAAAAAAAAATGCCCGGCCCCAAATTTTCAAGATGAACAGGATGCAGTTAAGCTTTTTAAACCCATAAAACATTTGCAGAGGTTCTGAGCATCTGGAGCTACTACTGACTTCCATGGAAAATCAGGCCACTTAATTAGGTGTCTAATATGGTTCAAGGCCCCCAAATTTGAAAAATTTGTCCCTAGTCTATCAATGCATTCTCATGTCTCATTCCTGCTGAGAACAACATGATACAGCATGTTTCCTAATTTTTAACATATGTTGGTGTGCTTTTGTCAAAGCAATTTCTTTTTTCCCCCAAAGTAAAAAAAAAAAGAAACCAGACCCTACAATGCATGAATACATCTTTTTTTGGCCTGATGTGGTCAACTGGTTAGAGAAGCCAGCCGTTATTTTCATGAAGGCTAGAATTTGTAAGACTTCAGTGAAATGTGACTTTATTACATTTTATATGGGTTTGCAGAAAATCAATTGCACGCAAGTGTATTACATAAGAACTATTTCTGTATTTTTCCTCACTGAGAGATTTGAAAGCAGTATAAATCAAAGGCTAAATTTTTCCTCCATCCTTGCTGAGCCAAAATCCCATTAAAGTTAACTTGGAGATTTGGCCCCATGACTGCATGATATAGGAAAGCCTGGATATGGCCTTATAAATTACAGGCTATCTAATATACCAATGAAAAATGTGCATAAATGTGTTTTTTAAAGAGACTTTTAGTTCCTAAAAAAAGATGGAAAAGGGGGAAGATCTGACAGACTTGTATGAATATTTATATAGCTAGTAACAGAAGGGGAAAACCTTCAAAACACTTTGTAAGAACATCCACTTGAGTGAAACACTGCATTAACTTTGGCTATGTTTGTGCTCCTTTTCTATTAACTTTTTGTGAATATTCAAGCAGAAAATATTACAGGCGGGAAAGTTCATTGTAACATTTGAATAGTCACAGAATGAATTTTAATTTATAGCCTTGAATATTCACACTGGAAACCTCATTCAATCAGTGAACAGAAGCAATGATGTGGTGAAGTAGGTGTCCAATCAAAACGAAGAACTCAAATTTTGAATTTCAGATAGCAATTACTCCCAGTATAAATAGTCTACAGACCAAAAATTTAACAGAGGCTATTTAGATGATGATTTCAAAACAATTATGAAGTGGTTGCAGAAAAACAGGGTAAGCTTATCAAACAAATTATTTATTGGGTGCTGAGTGGTGTTGCTGGCATCTGATACGCCGGAGGTTAGCTGGATGATCTGATGGACCCTTCTGGCCTTAATTTGTAGTAGTCTGATGGGCTGGATGAGGTCTGGAGGCCCCCTGCTGGAGGTATCAAGGCCCTGTCTGCTCTTTTCTTGGGTGGAATGAGAGGAGAAGTTCTCTAGGCAGCCTAGAGTGGCTGCAGGCGAGCGGCCAACCAGGGGCCAGAAAGGCCATATAAAAGGAAGCAGCAGAGGCAGAGTTGCTGCCTGGAGCTCAAAGAGGTAGTACTGGTTGCCTGGCTGGCTGGAAAAGCAGCTGTCTGCAGGCAGGACGGAGTTCAGGGGAGTGAGCCCAGAACCTAACCTAACCAGGCGAGGGTACTGTGATGGGCCCAGCTGATCTGGTTGAAGACTGAGCCTAGGTGAGGGCTGCTGAAAGGACACCAACTGAGGGTACCGAGATGGGCCCTTGTTGGGCTGTTAAAGAAGGCAGTGCCTCCAGGGAGGAAGCCTTGGTGTTACAGCCCCATCCCAGGTCACGGCTAAATGAAAGATCAAAGAGAGAGCACATATTCAAGAACCTTAGAATAGGTTCTAACTGATTATGCTAAACAATCTATTCCACTCTGCATTTATCTGTGATGCTTGGAGTACCTTTCCCAGACCTGAAGAAGAGCTCTGTGTGGCTAGAAAGCTTTCTCATCAACAGAAGTTAGTCCAATAAAAGATGTTCTCTCTCATATCTTGTCTCTAATATTCTGGGACCAACAGGGCTCCAACTATACAGCATACAACAATATGACTAACCCTGAATGGACATGAAGTACTCACTCAGATGCTTCTGTGGTCTAATTAAGAAATGCATTTCTTAATTATCTTTAAAAAGAAATAAGTACCCTTTAAAAATGCTTCTTGAGATTCCAAGTCATTACAGAGAACATCTGTAGTGCAGACTTAAACAAGGCAAATAAACATGTCTTAAAGGTCAAGACCTGAGTTGAGAGGTAGGTGTTGCCATTAGAGGAGTTGATGACATCTAACACTTAAACAGAACAGAAATGCGTGACAGAGCTAGCCCAAACCAAAATGTTACATCAAACTTGCTTGAACTTTAGTTAGGATGAAATTTTCCAAATCCTGATGAGAGCCACTGTGGCTGTCACTAGGTTCTCCGCCTCATGGTACAGCGGAGCAGGCAGTTGCAACATGAGCGGACTTTTTGCTGTAGCAGAAATGGCAATGTGCGGGTGGGGGAAGGAATTGTACATATCAACTAGCCCTGTGAAGATCAGGGACCAGCCATCTAGATGTCCCCAGAAGAAGTCAGTTGTGAGAGCCTAGTCATCTTTTCCTCCTTAAAATAATATAGGGGGAGAGGGCAAGTGTGTGGGCTCCTCAAATTCACTTTGCTCCTGTTATTTCTAGATAACAAAAAATGGACCAAAAGCTCTGGAGCAACTTTGAGTCTGATACAGTAAGTCAGGAGAAAAATGTACGCTAGTTTTACATTGATGCAATTCTACATGAGTGTAATGTGGGGGTGGGAAGCAACCGTTTAGTATAGTGTGTGTTGTGTTTGTTTGGTTTTTTTTAACTGGTAGAGTTTGGGCTGGATCAGAGCCAGAGTTTTTTGGCTTTGGTCCTGGTCCATCTGTAAAGAATTTATTTTAAAATGATTAATTTAAGTCTACAAGGTAAACATGTCTACTGGTTGTTTCAAGGCCTGATCCTGCCCCTGAAGTCGGTATGAGTTCTGCTATTGTATTGAGAGCAGAATTGAATCCTAAAAACCAGCTTTTTAATTCTTTAATAAAAGCCATTTCAGGTTACCCATCAAGTAAACCTCAGGACTGAACCCCTAATAATACCTTATTGACATGTAGGTTAGTAAAGAGAACATTCTATTCTCACCCATGTCCAAAGATGACAATAAAATAACTGCAATAAACAGTGTTGATGGGCGTATTTCCCTGTCTCAAATCTAGTTGATGCCAAATTATTTTTTTAGTAATAAAACATAAAATATTCAAGCATTGGTTCCTGACACTCTTGTATAGGTAAGTGTATGGTGCCTATACTTCCATATGCTTACCACTTAGTTGTTTGCAATACTCATAACTTGTCAGACAAGAACAGTTATTATATTTTACAAGCTTATGTTTATGGCTGTCGGTATGTTTTGATTGAAATTGCTGCTGATCATTACTTTGTACAAGAAATTATAATTCCTTTTTTATTACCATGACTGGCATTGAGTTTATGAATCATAGCACCAATGGCAATTATCAGAGCTAATTCATGTCTAATGCAGATATATTAATTGCACAAATACAATGGAATTCACATATTTTCACCCTGTTGCTTATTTTAAGTCAAACGGTCGAACATAAGATTATGGAAAAACAACCAGAGCTTGATTCTACAATACCTCTTATACTCCTCTGCAAGCAAATTGTCCTTACTTTTAAGAATAGTCCTATTTGAATCAATGGGACTTTAAATGTGGAAGCTTTTCCTGCAACTGTTTGCATAACAGAATGCTATAACTTTATTTTAATGCATTGTTTAATTGTCTTTATTTCTCCAATCAAAAGTTATTTTTAATTGTTTTGGTTGTATTTTAATTTGGTTTTCTTGAATAGCACCCTGAGTGCCTCGAAGCAAGAGATTTTTAATTTGTTATAATTTAAACACACTACAGTTCAATAAAAAACAACCCCAAATACAGACACACCAAGGAGACAGCATATCACAGAAAGGAAAAAATTAAACAATTAAAGTACTTGACAGTGCTCATTTAAAATCCCACATATGTGCCTTCCTCTTGCTTTTGGTATCCAGACAAAACCCTTGATCTAATTTTACAGTATGTGATAATAGTTTACTAGTTGTCCTTAATATTTAGTTGATATGTACTGATATCCTCCATGTCAGTAACACTGGCCCCAAATCTACAAAGCCCTTAAGCCTGTTTTTAAGTCCCACTGACATACCCTCACTTACATGTTTTGAACTGGGGCTCTTGTCAGTACAGAAGAAAACTAAGATTTTCAAAAGTAGCCACTCATATTTAATGGTCATATTTGACCTATACGTTTAAGCCAAAATTTTCAATGTCTCTGTCTGTCCTTCTCTCTGAGATGAATGATATTTTGCAGGATCAGGACCTTATGCCGTCTATGCTTTGTAGCTGTGATCCACTTCTAGTGTGTCTATACAGAGCTCATTGCAGGATCAGGGACGCATGTAACATGCATGGTCAAATATTTTCTTTAACAGTGTTTACCCTTGTACTCACACTTTAGGCCTGCTAGTGAAGGCTGATCATTTATTTTGATAGAGAGAGTGACAGAGAGCTACTTATAAGGGCCTTTCAGAATGTTGATAATTAAATCTTCCACTTGTGCTCAGCAAAAGTGGAGCTATTCCATGAGGAAAAAGCATATACTGTATCTTTAGGGAGTCAGTTGAAAAGTGACTTGAAACATCACTTGAAAGTGATTCACAGGAAAAACACTGGTGAATGTCATTCTGATCAAACCCTGCCCCCCTACTCCCCACCCCCGTGTGCAGGAGAAGGAATAGCAGCCCAGCAGTGGACCAGCAATTAGGAAGCAATTGAGCCTGGAATACTATTTACTTCATGAACTTTGGCTATACCATATAGAACAAGCTTTGCGCACAGCCACAAGAATGATTACTGAATTAGAAAACATGCCTCATAGTGATAGATGGAGTTCTTTCAATCTATTTAGCTTAACAAGAAGGTTAATGGGTGACTTGATTAAAATCTGTAAGGTATCTACATGGGGAACAAATATTTAATAGGTTTCAGAGTGGTAGCCGCGTTAGTCTGTATCAACAAAAAAACCGAGGAGTACTTGTGGCACCTCAGAGACTGACAAATTTATTTGGGCATAAGCTTTCATGGGCTAAAACCCACTTCATCAGATGCATGCAGTGGAAAATACAGTAGGAAGATATATATACACAGAACATGAAAAAATGGGTGCTGCCATACCAAGTGTAACGAGACCAATTAATTAAGGTGGGCTATTATCAGCGGGGAGGGGGGGGAAACCTTTTATAGTGATAATCAGGATGGCCCATTTCAAATAATAAGGTGTGAATAACAGTGGGGCAGGGAATTCAGACCTAAAAGTTGCAATTCTCCAACAAAAAAACTTCAAAAACAGTCTCCAATGAGAAACTGCAGAATTGGAATTAATTTGCAAACTGGACACCATTAAATTAGGCTTGAATAAAGACTGGGAGTGGATGGGTCATTACACAAAGTAATACTAATTTCCCCCCTCCCACCCCACTGTTACTCACACCTTCTTGTCAACTGTTGAAATGGGCCATCCTGATTATCCCTACAAAAGGTTATTTTTTTCTCCTGCTGATAATAGCCCACCTTAATTAATTGGTCTCGTTACAGTTGGTATGGCAACACCCATTTTTTTTCCATGTTCCGTGTGTATGTATATCTTCCTACTGTATTTTCCACTGCATGCATCTGATGAAGTGGGTTTTAGCCCACGAAAGCTTATGCCCAAATAAATTTGTCAGTCTCTAAGGTGCCACAAGTACTTCTCAACTATTCAATAGTCTCTTTTCAGTCTAGGGGCTTGAAGTTGAAGTTAGAGAAATTTAGATTGGAAATAAGACAGCTTTTTTTTTTTTTTTTTTGACAGTGAGGATAATTAACCATTGGAACAAATTACCAAGAGTCACGGTGGATTCTTTTTCACTGACCATTTTAAAATCAAGATTGGGTGGCTTTTCTAAAAGATGTGCTATAGGAATTATTTTGGGGAAGTTTTATGGCCTGTTTTATACATGAGGTCACAATGGTCCCTTCTGGCCTTGGAATCAATGAAACCATGAAATGGTAGAAGGTTGCCATCTTCTCTATGGACTAGCACTAGTAGGGGGTGAGACATTTGCCAGAGGGTTTCATAGGTATTTGCTGTAAGCAGAGCAATGGTGTGATTCAGGATTCTTAAATTCCATCCCTGGCTCTTGAAGGGAGTGTACTCTAATGGGCAGACACTATTTGCCCATTTCCCCACAAACTTGACCCCGGCGGCCTTGTCCACACCAACCTGTCTCTTCCCCAACCCTGTCTCCTCCTCCCAGTCCCTTCCCTTTCAAGTAGCCAGTATCAGTCTTCACTCTCCAGGCTTCTCATCCCAGTCCCTGTCGTCTTGCTCAGCCAGTACTAATCTTACCCCCCACTTTTCCCAGCCCAGTCTCATTCTCCTTCCTGCACTCCTCCCAGTTTCCTTCTCTAGCCAACCCCCACTCCCAGCTGGGTAAAGGGATGGGTAACCACCTTTCTGTATACAGAACTATAAAATCCCTCCTGGCCAGAAGCAAAACCCTTTCACCTGTAAAGGGTTAAGAAGCTAAGATAACCTCGCTGGCACCTGACCGAAATGACCAATGAGGAGATAAGTTACTTTCAAAGGTGGGGGTGGGGGGAACAAAGGGTCTGTCTGTGTGTGTGATGCCTTTGCCGGGAACAGATCAGGAATGCTCTCCAGAACTCCTGTAAAAAGTTAGTAAGCAATCTAGCTAGAAATGCGTTAGATTTCCTTTTGTTTAATGGCTGGTAAAATAGCTGTGCTGAATGGAATGTATATTCCTGTTTTTGTGTCTTTTTGTAACTTAAGGTTTTGCCTAGAGGGATTCTCTATGTTTTGAATCTGATTACCCTGTAAGGTATTTACCATCCTGATTTTATAGAGGTAATTCTTTTACTTTTTCTTTAATTAAAATTCTTCTTTTAAGAACCAGATTGCTTTTTTCATTGTTCTTAAGATCCAAGGGTTTGGGTCTGTGTTCACCTATGCAAATTAAAGATTTTTATCAAGCCTTCCCCAGGAAAGGGGGTGTAGGGCTTGGGGGGTGGAGGGGGATATTTTGGGTGAAAGACATCTCCAAGTGGGCTCTTTCCCTGTTCTTTGTTTAAAACGCTTGGTGGTGGCAGCATAGGGTTCAAGGACAAGGCAAAGTTTGTACCTTGAAGTTTTTAACCTAAGATGGTAAGAATAAGCTTAGGGGGTCTTTCATGCAGGTCCCCACATCTGTACCCTAGAGTTCAGAATGGGGAAGGAACCTTGACGGGGCAGTGAAAGCTTAGGGGAGACAGTCGCTACTTTCATTCCTGGTACCCAGACTTTGACTAGCCCAGAGCAGCTGGGAGCTCAAATTGCAGAGAAAATCCTGGTCAGCTGCTTGCATGCTCAGAGAGGAAATCTTCAGGGAATTTAGTTGCAACATTCTAGCAGGTGCTAATTATGACATGTTTATAATTTGGCCACATTTGGATGGATTTTAATTGGGAGGGCAATGCATATCCCAAACTGGGACTTTTATGAGAAACCAGGGGTAGCAAAGAGACAGGACTGGGACAGGTTGGAGGGGACTTGGCATGTGCCTTTTGACCATTTTATGGCAACTTTCAAGTCCCTCCTGCAAAACATGATCTCACTAGAGCTTGCCAACAAAATGGTCATTAGAATTTAACAGAGGCAAAGAGAAAAAGGCTGAACAATTCTGTCTGCAATAGTTCAGATTCAGTCTGAAGCAGATGCCCAACATGGAGAATTTCAGGCCTAATGGTTAAAGTTTTGCAAAATAACTAAAAACTAGGTCTTGTATCAGGCTACCTTAATAGGTGGGGTTATCAGCCCTGCCTGTTACATATGTAAGTGAGAACTAGTTGAGCATTCAAACCCTATTTTGTGAAGAAATTTTGAAGTTGTTTTAGTTTCAGATATTTGAAATTGACTTAGTTTAACAAAAATTAAATTGTTTGAAACTTGGTTCTCCAGAAATAACTTTTAATATTTTCAATGAAAATATTGTCACAATTTTTCACAAAAAGAAAACACTTATCTCTTTCAAAAAGAACCCTTTTGATATTGAGAAGCACATTCAAAAAATTTCAGCAAGCCTTTATGAACTCTGGGCAACCTGAAACACTGGATACCACTGTAATGGGCATGGTATAAGAAACTCTGCACATAGAAATAGGTGGACCAGTAGTTAGATTTGGAACTCTGGTAAATGAATTACCATATCATCTTATTTTTGATGTCACCATGGTTTTTCTGGCTTGCCTGAACGTTTTCAGAAGTATTACTATCTTGCAGCATTATACTGCTAACTATGGAATGTGGGACATAATTTATGGAAGTAATGCCACACATCAAAACAAAACATCAGAAAATGACGCCATGAATAAAAGCTATTTCCATAAACTCCCAGTGGTAGTGGGGTTGATGAATCTGGAAACATTACAACAAAAGATTTTCTTCCTATGGTGTGACACCCAAATGGTTAACAGCAAACTTTTACAATCCGTTGTGAAAAGCTTGATGAAAGAGCCTGATATTTTGCCCTTATTTTTCTTTTCCTTCTCTCTATGGACAAGGGCCTTGAAGGCTGAAAAGCCTATTAGAACCAGAAAGAAATGTAAGTAAACAAGGCATTACAATAATGAATTCTACAGTACATGAGACAAAGGCAAGAACTAGCTTTCGGTAGCAGGCAGTGAAGGATTTGGCTGTAGCTTGGCAATTTTTCCAAAATAATAACAATAAGAGGTTTTGTCACTTCAGAAATAGAAATCAAAAGTATATTTCAGCACTAAAGATGATACTCGGAGTTTCTAACCATTGACCCCAAAACAGCATTCAAAACTAGTAAAACTAAGAAGCTATAATCCAACAACCATGCACAATTGAATCTAAGGGACTAAAAAAAATAAAAATGAATTTTTAAAGTCAGATGAAATTAGGTTGTAATAACCACACATCCACAGGAGGAAAAAAAAATTGATATTTGGAGTTGACTTTTTAAAAATAATTCAAAAATTATACCAAGAATATATATTGAAACTAGATTGTCAAGCACTTAAAAAAATTAATTGCAATTAATCATGCCATTAAACAATAATAGAACACCATTTAGTTAAATATTTTTGGGTGTTTTCTACATTTTCAAATATAGTGATTTCACTGACAACACAGAATACGAAGTGTACAGTGCTCACTTTATATTTTTGATTACAAGTATTTGCACTGTAAAATGATAAACGAAAGAAATAGTATTTTTCAATTCACCTAATACAAGTACTGTAGTGCAATCTCTTTATTGCACTACAGTACTTGTATTAGGTGAATTGAAAAATACTATTTCTTTCGTTTATCATTTTACAGTGCAAATACTTGTAATCAAAAATATACACTTTTTGATTTCAATTACAACACCAAATACTATAATATATACAAAAAAGAAAATGTTGGAAAAACATCCAAAATATGTAATACATTCCAATTGGTATTCTGTTGTTTAACAGTGAGGTTAATCACAATTAATTTTTGAGTTAATCGCATGAGTTAATTGCAATTAATCGACAGCCCTAATAGAAACCCAGTTTGAAATGAGCTGAAATACCTCCATTTGCTCCCCTCCCCAAATAAATGGTGAATACAGGGAGCTGCAGGCTACAAGGACTATGAAAGGATTTGTTAGGGTCCAACCAAGACCTCTTCTATTTGGTTCTCCCAAGAATTCAGTTCAACTTCAGTTTGATAACTCTGGTTCCTTTATTTGATCAACATAACTTTGCTGAGTTGATCAGACTCAAGGTTGGGCCGGGGGGGAATATCCAAAGTTACATAGTAACCTCTTCCTTTGTATACATTTACACATTTATACTGCATTTATTATATATTGCATTATATGTTTTTAGGATTGGCTTGGTCATTTTGTCAGAACCAATTCCTGTACAGCACTTGTACTGTCATGCATGTCTTACTTCCAGGCTTATCTTATCCATTGTTGTCTTGTCCATTGTAAATGGTTACCTGGGGGTTTCCCCTTATCTTAGTTAGTAGAGACATTCTGTTTCCAGCCTGCTGATCCATTTACTTCCCTAATCCTGTCTCCCAAGAAATAAGGCCTCACGCATGTCAAATTATTCATGTCAAATGAGGCCTACAAAAACTACATGGCTTCTATGTGTGTATTTAGGTGTGTATATATAGTGGCAGTGAGTAGGTAGTGATGAATTTTGCAGAGCAAAAGGTGGGCTTGCACAAAACTGCATGTCAACATAAAACCCATAGTTACAAATAGTATATTTCCCATAAATAGTAGATGTACGTATGAGATTTTTGTAAAGTCATCTACTTCTATGTGAAAGTATGGCATGAGAGAAACAAGGTGGGTGAAGTAATATCCTTCATTGGACCAACTTCTGTTGGTTTGAGAGACAAGCTACACAGAGCTCTTCCTCCGGTTTGGGAAACCAGACCTCTGTGTAGCTCAAAAGCTTGTTTCTCTCACCAACAGAAGTTGGTCCAATAAAAGATCTTCTCTCTAATATCCTGGGACAAATACAGCTACAACAACACTGAATAGTATATGGCATGGCAGTCCATTAATGTATATCAATCATATTGCATTGTCTCTTTTGTTATTAAATGATTAAGTACAATTGGGGTAGGTAAATGTGGATATGGTGTTTACACTGATTCTACTAGATTTGGCTTTGATATCATGGACAACAAAGTATTGACTTATTTGTGGGAGTGGATGGAGTGCCTCTTTGGTAGGTTTACTCATAAATCCCAGAGGATAGTGCTAGGCAATTGTTCCTCCTCTTTGCCTATGTCTTCATTGCCAGCTACATAAATAACATGCTAGTTATCTCAATGGTCTCAAACCAGAACCTCCGATCCAAACTCAATTCTGGATTTTGAGCTTCATATCTCTGTAACAGTGTGACAAAATACTGGTATCTCAGACCTAGAAAAGGGTGAAAGTAGTTACACTTCACCCAAAGAGAAGAATCCCCCAGTCCAAAGACTGCAAGTTGTCAGTCCTGGAAGGAAGCAAGGGCTGACTGCTGTGCGTTGGTGAGAGGTAGGTCTTTAAAAGGTGAGGCGTGGACCATAGTACCCAAGCAGGAACACACACTGTTTTGGATCCAGGCTAAGAAGACTAAGACTGCAAGGTTGAGTGTGGAACAGAATGGAGAATGAGAGATTGGGTGTATGCTGTTTTAGGCCTTTGAAGGAGGAGGCACATTTTGTAGACAGAAAGCAGGGAGACTAAATAGACCTCTGTTTAAGACCTATGGCAGTGGCATGCCTTGGTGTTTGAACCTCAAAGCCATTAGACTCAGAATTTGCGAGTTCTGCTTGTTTGTAGCAGCCTAAAATCCTGGATCTGAACATCCCAAAAGTTCTGATCCAAATCCAAAGTTCATGAGGTTCAGCTTCAGTGTTTTGATTTGGCCTATTGCTAAAGAAGATTTGAGCTTCAATTTGTATTTAAATGAGGATTCAGATCAGGGATTGGGTTCCAGCCTAACTCTAGGTATAACCGCTCTATTGAAGTATGTGGATCTATGCCAATTTGCTTTAAATGAGGATCTCGCTCATGGTGTATAAACTACAGCATATTGAAAACTGTTAACATTGTATGCTATCACTTTTAAATGTTTTTATGATGATTTTCCTGGTCCTGCTTACAGACTAGGGGCTCAGTAGAGAAGCATGCAATCTGGGCCTACCTGAGTTAATTTGCAGACAGCCTAAGAGTAAGAGAGGGTTGAGTTGTACCCATTTTAGGGAGCAGCCTGATCGGTCTCTCTCTCTCTCTGGTCTGGAATTCTTTTTCTTAGAATACAGAACACACAAGTAGTGTTTACATAACAAAATTCTCTTGCTGAAAGTTTGTAATCTAACTTCTCTGTATGCTATGAAACAACATAAACAAGCTAAATAGAATGGTCAAAAGCATCAATACTGGTCCATGGTGTTTGTACTGTACAATAGCACTTCTTAATAATTTAGCTTGTACATGAGGTAATTTTGTCCATGCCACTTTTTATTGCTTGAGGTGTGTGTGTGTGTCTCTCTCTCTCTCTCTCACTCACTATAGCCCTTTGGCAAGAACTGTGAAGCCACACAGGGTTTTTTAAAAAAAATATATTTACACAGTAAAATAAAGTAGATATCTTGGTAAAACATGCAATAATGTATTTGTTCCTAAAAATGTGTAAAACTTTTGCTGATGCTCAGTGAATAACAGCTCATGCATTATTATAAGGGCCTAATCATATACCTGTTACTGAGGTAAAAACTGATGTAAAAATTCCCCATTGATCTAAGTGAGGTGTGTTGGGAATTGGGCCTTAACTACAAAAACACTTTCAGAGTTGCTCAGCACTCATACCTCACTGATGGCATTTAGAGTGTGGGTGGTAAGTACACAATTCTCAGCAGTGTAAGTTATTAAACCTTCTGTTTTGGGAGTCTTGCCAGTGAATCTAAAAGACTTACTGCAGTTACAACACACTCTGAAAGGACAAAATATCATCCAATGGGCTCATGTATTCTTTCCCAGTATCAAATAGTTGCACAAGTCTTCCTTATTTTCCACGTACATAATTAGTTCCCCCTGGATTTAAATGATTTTAGTAACATTGATGCCAATAAAATACTTTCGGTTCACCTTATAAATGCCTAATGTTTTCATTAAACTGCCTTTAAGTAAAAGCATGCATAGTGGACTACAACTCCCAGATGCATTGCACAATATTCATGCTTAGTAGGTCACAAAATCATTAGGAAACTGAGAAAGGAAATAGTTGCTGAACAGGGTGGTGGTGGGGAGAACTGTAAACAAACCAACCAGCACAACTTACACTGAGTTCCATAAGAATTCTATAGAATTATTAATTGCTGTTTAACAGGGAAAGGCTGTACTACACTGGAAAGAATGCAATATCCTCAGGAGATGCATGTGCATAATGGAGTCTGTTTTTCTGGTCGGAAAGGGAGCTACAAAGAGCTATTATCAAACAACTTAGCTTCACTACTGCTAACTCCAGTGTAGCAGGCATGTCCCTTTGTCCATAGAAGCCACTGAGCAGGTCTACACAGGAGTGGAAAGAGGAAAGCATGGAGCAGCCATGACTATTCCAGCCTGTAAGCTAGAATCAGTGGCTCTCAACCTTTCCAGACCACTGTCCCCCTTTCAGGAGTCTGATTTGTCTTGCGTATCCCCAAATTTCACTCCACTTAAAAACTACTTTCTTACAAAATAAGACATAAAAATACAAAGTCTCAGAGCACACAATTACTGAAATTGCTTATGTCAGGGTTCCTTCCCCACTCTGAACTCTAGGGTACAGATGTGGGGACCCGCAGGAAAGACCTCCCCACCCACCCACCAAACTTATTCTTACCAGCTTAGGTTAAAAACTTCCCCAAGGTACAAACCTTGCCTTGTCTTTGAACAGTATGCTGCCACCACCAAGCGTTTTAAACAAAACAGGGAAAGACCACTTGGAGACATCTTCCCCCAAACCCTACACCCCCTTTCCTGGGGAAGGCTTGAGAATAATATCCTAACCAATTGGTTACAAAATCATCAAAGACCCAAACCCGTGGATCTTGCAACAATGGAAAAATCAGTCAGGTTCTTAAAAGAAGGATTTTTTTTTTTTTAAAAGAGAGAGGTAAAAATCATCTCTGTAAAATCAGGATGGAAAATACTTTACAGGGTATTCAGATTCAAAACACAGAGGATCCCCCTCTGGGCAAAACCTTAAAGTTACAGAAAACAGGAATAAACCTCCCTCTTAACACAGGGAAAATTCACATAAAACAAAAGATAAACTAATCCGCCTTGCCTGGTTTACCTATACTGGTTGCAATATTGGAGACTTGGATTAGGATGGGTTGGAGAAGATGGATTTCTGTCTGGCCTCTCTCAGTCCCAAGAGAGAACAACCATGTAAAGAGCACAAAACAAAAGCCTTCCTTCCCCCAAGATTTGAAAGTATCTTGTCCCCTTATTGGTCCTTTGGGTCAGGTGCCAGCAGGTTAGCTGAGCTTCTTAACCCTTTACAGGTAACAGGATGTAGTCTCTGGCCAGGAGGGATTTTATAGCACTGTATACAGAAAGGTGGTTACCCTTCCCTTTATATTTATGACAGCTTACCTTCTCATTTTTACCATATAATTATAAATCAATTGGAATATAAATATTGTACTTATATTTCAGTATATAGAGCAGTATAAACAAGTCATTGTCTGTAGGACATGTCAGTTATACTGACTTGGCTAGTGCTTTTTATGTAGCCTATTGTAAAACTAGGCAAATATCTAGATGAGTTGATGTACCCTCAGAAGACCTCTGTGTACCTCCAGGGGTACATGTATCCTGGTGAGAACCACTGGGCTAGAATAATCAGACCCCTCAGCTTCCAAACATAACTGTAAGATGTCACAAATGATCAGAATGTGGAACATCTGGACTTTGTTGTGCATTGTGCCATAATTAACAGATTATGATTTTTCACTAAAAATCTGCTTCTAAGGATGTTTTCTCTATAAATCAAATTATAAAACTCATCTATTTGGCTCACACAGTGAGAAAACAGCCTTAAAATAGGTGTCCTAGTTAAAACTCTAAAGACGCTAATTTTGTCACATGACACCCCATCTGACACAACTCTTTCCCCCCATTCTTACTCTATGCTTTTTAAATTGTTCCTGCCCCCACCCCTTCACTTGCCCTGCCCTCAGTACCCTCTCAGAGTGAGATGTTCAGAAGCACCTGAAAGTTCCATAGGTGAGGCAGGAGGAGGTGGAACCTCTGAATTTCTGGCAGCTAGTGAGTTCACGTCCGACATGAAGGCAGATGGCTATAGTGGCAGCATCACATGGCTGAGAGAAGCCTTCAACCCATGAATGCTTTGAATGAGATAGAGCTGGAATGAGGGAGCAGTGCCTGCCTCTTTCCCTCCAGGTGTGACAGGAACTTTTCCAGTGGCCACAGGGAAATAGATCTGCATCAGATACTGATGTGATACTATGCTGAGGCCTTCGTGCTGAGCTGCAGATCCTGCAGGAGGAGGTGGTTTGGTCTCAGAGCTCCTCCCTGTGCATGTGTTCTCTGTGTAGCCTAGGGTTGCTACCTGCTTGGTTTTCTCAGGATTGTGTTCCCATCTCCCCCCCCCTCTTTTTTTTTTAAGGTAGCTATCCCAAGAAATCTGTACATCTTCCTGGGACATTAAAAATCCTGTTTTTTGGCAGTCAGGCCCTGCTGACTCTCCCAGCCCTTAATGGCTGGGGGGAACCATGGGGTAGCAGTACCTGTGCAATGGGAGCTCTGCATCTGGGATCCACAGGGACAGGATGGCTCATGAGCAGCAAGCATAACAGGGAGCTTGGGGCTGGCAACACCCAGTCACCACTGCACAGATATCAGTTGGACAGGAGCTAGCACCACATCCTGCTTGGCAAGGTCCGTGCCTAAGGCAGCCCTTGGAGCTGGTGCCCTCTCCTGTGGGTAGGATGGGGAGACAGTGGCCTAAGTCAGGGGCAGGCAGATGTCCTGATTTTTTGCTACCTCAGAGGTGGTAACCCTAGGCCTAACTGCTTGGAGACACCCTATGCGCATACACTTCTCCACCCTCTTCCACAGGCAGCCAGTTGCTGATGCCTGAGACAGCAGCAAATGTGGCCCACAACCCTTTCAAAGAGGGTGTGGCACTGTCATGTATGATGTATTGTGAAATGTGGTCCAGCTGAGAGGTATGGCTGGAATAGCAGCTCCAGAGGGATTGCATTGAGCCCCATGACCTGCTCCTGATTTGGCATGACTTATTCAATTTCTCCCCACCACACCAACCCCTGTGAAGCTCCTTACACAAAGCCTTTTATTCAGGCCTGGGGTGGATAAATTTCTCCCTACTGGCCATATTCTGCCCCCTTTAGGCATCTTGGGCAGTACTTTCTCACAAAAGTAGTCTATTTCCCAAGAGGAAAATTTGTGCTATTAACAGCTTTTTTGTTGTTGTTGTTCTCCTCCCTGTAGAGCTTGTTACCATCCTATGGTTTGCTCCTCACCTCTTCCTCTCTCCTAGTTTCCATCAGATAGTGATTATGTTTGTAAGATACCTAAACATTATCCCCTTGATGAATTTGACCCATAGCTGTGATTATAAGTACACATCCCTGCAAAAGCTAATACAATCAATTGCAGTTTCATTTCTTAAAATTAGAAAGGTGTCAAATAAATAAATCCTTAGTGATCATTATTGAATTTGAATAAAATGGTACATAAGCATTTACTATAATAGCAAAATTCAGTAATTATGAAGTGCCAGTTTTCTATAACTATTGAAATGCAATACATTATCACTAGTATTATTGATGTGTTTTCCAGTTTGAACAGAGACCTCTTATTTACTAGCTAAAAATTTGACACCCCCCCTGTCCTTTTGTTCATTCTGCCCCATGCTACTCAACAGATTCCATATTTTGGTATGTGATGTTGCAGAGCTGTGTAAGGTCTACAGGCATCAAAAACACAACTTAAAAATGACACATTTGAGGCCCAAGCCCATGGTCCTTTCACACACAAACTCCTGTTGATTAGAAGCTGAGTTACCATGGTGATAAGCATGGTTTATACGCTCACATAGACGGGGCTTTTGGTGGAAACATTTTTAAGTCTGAGCTTTCAAATGATTTCCGATATATCATGTTAAACTCAAGCACAAAACTGTCCCAACTGAAGTGCAACATAACATTAAGCATATCTGCAAACATCTAGAGGATAATAAGGTGATAAGTAACAGTCAGCATGGATTTGTTAAGAACAAATCGTGTCAAACCAACCTGATAGCTTTCTTTCACAGGATAACAAGCCTTGTGGATAGTGGGGAAGTGGTAGACGTTGTATATCTTGACTTTAGTAAAGCTTTTGATACTGTCTCACATGACCTTTTCATAAACAAACTAGGGAAATGCAACCAAGATGGAGCTACTATAAGGTGGGTGCAAAACTGGTTGGAAAACCGTTCCCATAGAGTAGTTATCAGTGGTTCATAGTCATGCTGGAAAGGCATAATGAGTGGGGTCCCACAGGGATCAGTTCTGTTCAATATCTTCATCAGTGGTTTAGATAATGGCATACAGAGTACGCTTATAAAATTTGCAGATGATACCAACCTGGGAGGGGTTGCAAGAGCTTTGGAGGATAGGATTAAAATTCAAATGATCTGGACAAACTGGAGAAATGGTCTGAAGTAAATAGGATGAAATTCAATAAGGACAAATTAAAAGGACTCCACATAGGAAGGAACAATCAGTTGTATGCTTACAAAATGGGAAATGACTGCCTAGGAAGGAGTACTGCGGAAAGGGATCTGGGGGTCATAGTGGACCACAAGCTAAAAAATATGAGTTGACAGTGTAACAGCTGTTGCAAAAAAAAGCAAACTTCCTTCTGGGATGTATTAGCAGGAGTGTTGTAAGCAAGACATGAGAAGTAATTCTTCAGCTCTACTCTGTGCTGATTAGGCCTCAACTAGAGTATTGTGTCCAGTTCTGGGCATCCCATTTCAGGAAGGATGTGGACAAATTGGAGAGAGTCCAGAGAAGAGCAACAAAAATGATTAAAGGTCTAGAAAACATGACCTATGAGGGAAGA
Organism: Chelonia mydas; assembly: GCF_015237465.2. NCBI lineage: Eukaryota > Metazoa > Chordata > Testudines > Cheloniidae > Chelonia > Chelonia mydas. The sequence goes on from NC_057852.1 coordinate 111,351,415, forward strand.
TTGGAAAGAAATTGGGTTTGTTTAGTCTGGAAAACAGAAGATTGAGAGGGGACATGATAAGTTTTCAAGTATGTAAAAGGTTACAGAGAAGAGAGAGAAGAATTGTTTTTCTTAACCTCTGAGGATAGGATGAGAAGCAATGGCTTAAATTGCAGCAAGGAAGGTTTAGGTTGGACATTAGGAAAAACTTCCTAACTGTCAGGATGGTTAAGCACTGGAATACATTGCCTAGGGAGGTTGTGGAATCTCCATCAATGGGGAATTTTTAAGAGCAGGTTAGACAAATACCTGTCAGGAATGGTCTAGATAATAGTCCTGCCATAAGTGCAGGGCACTGGACTAGATAACCTCTCGAGGGCCCTTCCAGACCTATGATTCTATTATTCTATATTGAGTGAAATCTTGACCACACAGAAGTCAATGGGAGTTTTGCTATTGACTTCAGTGGGACCAGGGTTCACACATTGTGTTTTAATCATAGTGCTGCCTCTATCTTCTCAGTTAAAAATAGCAACAATTAATCAAACAATAGAATCATAGAAGATTACGGTTGGAAGGGACCTCAAGAGGTCATCTAGTCCAGCCCCCTGCTCAAAGCAGGACCAATCCCGAACTAAAGCATCCCAGTCAGGGCTTTGTCAAGCCAGGCCTTAAAAACCTCCTAAGGATGGAGATTCCACCACCTTCCTAACCCAATATTCCCAAATTCTGGTTGAGGAGAAATTAGTATACAGTCAGCTTCATCCACTGTTATGCTCAGTAATGGAAGAGCTTGGAGAGTCTATGTAGACAGCATCCTCAAAATAGATAATGAAGTTTGGCCAATGGGAGGTAGCCCAGTCACAAGACTACAATCTAATCAGGACAAATAATTAGTCTTCCTAGTAAGCATGACTCAGGTAGGATAGAAGTCAGAGTGAATGGAGCACAGCTGTCTAGTACATTTTATATCCTAAAATCATCAACACTTGACTACTGATGATTAGCTACAGGACTCCACTATCCTCATTGTGTAAAATTGTTAGAAATATTTTGTACTTTTAGTCCTAAATGCCCAAAAAACTTCCACAAAAGCAATTTTACTGCTGCTGCAAGAATTGCTACATTTGCATCATTTTATTTAGTGTTCTTTGCAAAACTAAAATACTTTGAGTTCTTCTGCTACTTTTTATGTTGGACATCAATTATAAATGCAATTGAAGAAGTCTCATGAAAGAACAATGAAGCTTTATGAGCCTGACCTAAATTCTCTTGGGAATTGCTCAGAGTATATCTCATGAAGCTGCTGAATGTCCAAGCTTTGTCTGGTGCCATCAAAGTTGCAGTTCTGGATAAAGGATTAGGAAATGTGAAAAAGGGCTCCTTTATTTTTAGAACTGTAAGCTTGGGGAACAGAAATAGCACTCAGTTTCATTGGCATAGCTTGTTACGCTTACTAGGTAGAACTTAATATCAAAGTTGTGTGAGGTATGTGTGTTTAAAAAAAAAAAAAAAACAACAAAAAATGAGCCACATGGTCTGTGTGTGTGTCTCCATAATACACCTCGAGCAAATAATTTTTCAAAGCTCAAGCAGAATTAAAGCTAAAGTTAACACTTTCCACATATATTTATTTGTGATGTCTAAACTGATTTTCTCCAAATGCTCATAAGTCCAGCATTCCTTTATCCAAATGGTCTTTTTTTATCCATCATTTACCATCTTAAATATTACAATATACATTAGCCTGTTTTTTTTTATATAACTGTCCTTGCTTATACCACTAACACCACCATCTGTTAAAATGGAATGGACTTGAAGGACTTGATCGTGTCGTGTATAAAACTGAAGTTGATAAGAATTAAGGTATTCAGCTCCTCAGAGGATCTGGCCCTAAAAACCTAGGATGAAATCCTGGCCCCAATCAATGTGAGATTAGCCATTGATTTCACTGAGGCCAGGATTTCACCATAATCTACTTTTCACTAATCAGGCTGCCTTACTGTCTGCATTTCCCTTACTCTGTTTCTTGTACCCTAGCACAATACTGTAGTTTTGGGGCTTTAAAGAACACAAACTCTTTCAGGAACTGTGGCAGGTAAGATGTACAGCTAAATCGTGATTAAAATGGCTACCTTGAAAGAACAAGTCACCAGAGATACCAAGACAAATGGTAAAGCACTCTTTAAGGACTAAACCCTTACCTCACCCCGCACACACACATTCTCTTCAGCTCCGTGTGCGCCCTAGGGAACACAGGGCTGCTACTGAGATGTATAAAGGCTGCCATTGTGGCTAACTTATAGGCAGGCTACACAAGGGGGGGAAGCTCCTTACTTCCACTTCACCACTGCACACCTACCTATATGCTGGCCAGAATGTATCCCTCATCATTTTTGAAGAGGGTACTATTTGTGGCAAATAGTATATCTTCAGTCACAGGAAATCAAATAATCTCACTTTCAGTCAATAAAATTTTTCAAGCACTGTAAGGGCTTGTCTATGCTACCGCGCAGGGTCGATCTAAGATACGTAACTTCAGCTACATGAGTAGCGTAGCTGAAGTCGATGTACTTAGATCTATTTACTGCAGTGTCTTCACTACGGTAAGTCAACAGCTGATGCTCTCCCCTTGACTCAGCTTGTGCTCCTTGTTCTGGTGGAGTACCGGAGTCAACGGGAGAGCGCTCAGCAGTCGATTTACCCCGTCTATGCTAGACGCGATAAATCGACCCGACCCCCCCGTCCCCGCTGGATCGAGCGCTGCCCGCCGATCCGGCAGTTAGTGTAGACAAGCCCTAAGAGCTAAACTCTGTCTCTAAACTAATTAGTGTCCCCACTTCCTTCCCCCCACTACTCCTATTGGAATATAAAATAGGTGGGATGAAGAACTGGGCTGTAACCAATTTAGTGCATAGATGCACATACAAAGCAGAATGCAAATAGATGTACAATAGATATCCCACTGCTCCATTAGCAAAGAATCACCTTTTACCCATGAGGTCAGAGTAGAAAAGAGCCACTGTGACACACGTCAATTAAGTGGCTCATGTGGGAAAAGTCAAGGTTTTAGTCCTACTCTAGCTAATACCATTCTACTCAGATTTACCGGATGGCAATGGCATGCAGTGCTACTTATTTAGGCACCACACTAACCACACACATAGCTTAGTGCCGTGCAGCTGAACATAAAGAGGTTGCTGACATAATTTCCACTGTACAATGTCATCACTAGCCAGCAGAAATTAAAACACATAAAATACTCCTTTTCCCACCTTCCCATAAAAGGACATAGGAAGGTCCTTTCTGTCTAGACATATATCCAAACACTCTGTTGTGTGCATTTCTGTTTCCAAAGCAAGCAACATTTTTCTTTCTTGTTTTTTATCAAGATAAATCAATACCAAGGTTCAAACCTACACTCACATATGAGAGCATGTTACCTAAGCAAGTCAGTTACTGAGCACGGTATCTAACTTCTTCACCCAGTTCTCAGAGGTGCTATAGGCAATTTCTTAATTCCTTCCTACATATTGTATCTCTCACGTGCGTCTTTAAAATTGATAGGTTTTAACTGAGTTTTCTCTTCAGGGATTATTGTAAAGAAGAGAAATATTTAGTTCTCTTCATGGTAAATGTATTTTAGGTTGTCATTACTTGTATTGCTCCACATCACTGTATTATCTGAGCACCTCACAGTCTTTAGTGTTCTTATCCTCCCAACATCCCTGTGAGGTTATACCCATTTTTTAGATGGAGGGGACTGAGGAACAAAGAGGCACCAATGACTTGCCCAGGGTTAAACAGGATGTTTTTGGCAGAGGAAGTGAATCTTGGTCTCCCGCTGTCCAGTGCTCTAACCACTAGACTACCCATCTTCATAAAAAGCGACAAAGGGACGCAAGCTCAGCTCACTGAGGTACCACTGGAGTTGAACCCAGGATCTCCTGTTACTAGCCAGGTGGTTTAGGCACCTTTATTCATGACCATCTACAATGTGGCACCATGGCTGAGTCTTTGAAACCAGAATATTAAATTTTAAAATCTGAAATAGTACCAGTAGCTGTAGCTATAAGGTCTGAATTTAACCAAGCTGACATTCTCAAGTACTGTATGTTTATTTTTAGAGCTTTATTCCCTCTGGTATTTCAGATTGTGTGCTAATGCATTTGAGAATCAATTATCATGAACACAATGCACATCACAAACACAGCAAAACTGGGCTTAACTGCTAGACTCAAGAGTGTTGATTTTACAAAGTTCTTTGCAATAGATGTGCCTTTGTATGTAGCAGGAAAAAATTGGTAGAGATGGGATAAGAGTAGCAGTAAAAAGAAAAATGTTCAGACTCTTAAAATACATCCTGCAGTTTAGATATAAAGCTCCTTATTTTTAGAAAACCAGTAGAATTGTTCAAGCTCTGCCCCTACAGTTTCAATAGCAGCCTAGTGCTTTAAAACGCTGACCTTGAAAAGAAAACGTTTACATTGTGAATGTACTGGCAGTATGAAGACTATTCTATGAGTGAGTATCCAACTGTGGCAAAAGGTTCAGAAGTGGGTTTTCCTTATTCTGAAAGGCCTAACCCATGGAGCTTTTGTAGTGGTTAAAGCAAACCTTTGGCACAAATTATGCATGGGTTCTAGCAGAGCACCAGTATAAAATGAAAATTTCACTCAGCCAATTAAATCTCATGAATGTATGCCCACTGAGTACCAGAGATCAGTGTTTCTGATAAGTGTTGATATAATCAGAACATTTGATGTTCAAATTTTACGCACATACAGGAGCACTTTTTAATAGTAGGGGTGCTGAAGCCAGCCCCCTTACCCTTGTCTGCTCCCCACCCCCAGAGCTGGGGCTGGGAGCAGGGCTGTGTCTCAGGGGGCAGACAGGAGTAATAGGGGGTCGAGGCTTGGGCTTGGGCTGTCAATATGTGATATAATTTAATAGGTTAAAGTCAGCTTATGGTGGCCAGAGTACTTGAAGGAGACCTAACATCAGGGCAGAACAAGCTGTACAAGGAAACAGAGAAACACTGTGGCATTAAATGGAGTCACACCTGCCTCAGCATCCCAGCTGGAGTTCCTAGAGTCACTTCCTCAGGCAAGCACAATGCCCTCTGACATACAGGTGAAGTGACACCCTTGAAAGGCTGAAGCATGTCCCCAACCCCACCTGGGAGGCCAATTCTGCTGGTCCATGGTGGGCTGTGGTGTGCCACAGCCACATAAGAACCTTGATAGCTAGATTTTCCCTCAGGAGAGGCTACTGCCACTGTTGGCACAAGCTATACAGCGTCCTTGCAGACCTGAGCACAAGTCAGCATTCCCAACCCCAAGCATTCAAAGATTGTATCAGACTCCAGAAATTGTGAGATTCACAACTGTGTGCCAGCCTTCTCTTTTGGGGGAGACGCTTGTCTCCTGGTTTGTGTCAATTCATCTCCGGGTTAAAATGCAAACTTAAATATGCACACATAAATGCAGCCTCCAAGTTCACTGCTCATTATTGACCCTTTCCTATCCATTAGGATGTGGATGTCTGTATTCTATTTCCTCTCCCCGCCCCCACCCTTGACAGTATAGGCAGCTGTCCCGGTCATTCTCCTTCATAGTCTCTGACCCACATTTTCCCTCAACCTCCTATCCCTCACATCTTCTCTGTCATACCCTCCTCCCTGGAATACCCTCTGTCTTCCTCCTGCTCCCCCACATTCCTCTAAATCCTCATAATTTCCTGTCCTGTTTCCAAACACATTTCCCCGTCCCTGCTGACCCTGCAGCTTCATTCCTTGCATCTCTACAGTCTCCTATCCCATTTGGCCTTTATATGGTGACTAAGGGCCACCATTTTACCTGAAAGCAGCTTGGCTTCAACCTCATTGGAAACATTGAAAAACGCTCAGGGTCTAACTGATTGCCATATTTGGGGTCGGGAAGGAATTTTCCCCCAGATCAGATTGGCAGAGCCCCTGCGGTTTTGCACCTTCCTCTGCAGCATGGGTCATAGGTCACTTGCAGGTTTAAACTAGTGTAAATGGTGAATTGTCTGTAACTTAAAGTCTTTAAACCATGACTTGAGGACTTCAGTAATTCAGCCAGAGGCTAGAGGTCTATTCCAGGAGTGACCGAGGTTCAGTGGCCTGCAATGTGCAGGAGTTCAAACTAGATGATCATGATGGTCCTGACTGACCTTAAAGTCCTTGAGTCTATTAGATGTCCCTTTTGCTAGGAACAGACTCACTTTAATCTACAAAGATTAGAGGCATGTCAGTGATTTTGCTAAGAACAAACTGTAGCTTCAGCCCTATTGGCAGTAACGGGAGAAGTTGGCCATCTTTGCTGGAGGCAGCCTCATATTCACCCACAAAGGCTACCAGGATATTTGTAGTACTGCTCATGACTTCAGTCCCATTGACAGTAATGGGAGATGGTGGCTGTTTCGGATGTGGGCTAAACTGTTCAAATTGGAAGGCCAAAAATCAGGAAAAAAAACTGTGACAACCCTTAGAAAACCCCAAAATATCTCAAAAATTGCAATAAAATCCTGAAAACTGCCAGTACTGGGACTATGATTGTGCCCAGCCATGAGCAGGAGGATAAATTGAGGAAGCCTCCTTGTGCACTACCAACCTCAAACTCCTTGAGCATTCATCCAGGACGTAGCACAATCTGTCTCAGGATTATTATCCTTGATGTGGTTGTTATTACAGAGGCCCTGGTCACGACTTCATGGTTAAGGTTATCCTGAATAGAGTGAGTTCTCTGAGAAATTACAAGTAAGTTCATTAATTTGAGTTAAAATTAAACTTAGTCCTTTAAAAAAATTTGGCATCTATGTCAGTCTCTTTTGTATTGAATGATCCTAACAAAATAACATTCTTCAAACTCTCCATATATTGAAATTAACTGGAATCTTATGCACAAGCTATTCTTAAAGAAATTAGGTTGTAATTAAGCTCAGTTACTAGTTATCATTTTATCTAATTGTTATTATTATATTGGATCCACAGAGGGTCAGGTGAAGAGCTCAGGTCATTCTTCAGTGGTGCTATTGTGACACCAGAAGTAATTCAACCAATCACTGTCTAGCCTCTATAGTTAGTTAGTTTGTTTGTAAGAATTCTGTGGGCTGTAACAATTTGGTGCTATGTGGGAGACTAGACACATGGCAAGTGTTCCATTAGTAGATCACTGGGCATTATTGTCACTGCTCTTTAAAAAGGTTCTGTGGCTGCATACTAGTTTGGGCATCAATGCTTGAAAGGCTCTCTATGGCACTGTTGTCTCTACTCCACTGAACATTTAGGAAGCACTACCAGGGCAACTGAGGCAAGAGCACGGGGGAATCCTTAAAGCACAGACATTTGGACTAAGTGACTGGGCTCTACCTGACCCTCTTCACATAGTACCAGTCCTATTAAGCCAGCCCTCTAAACCAATACATTAATTGCAAATTAAGGGACAGATTCACGAGTATTTTTAGGTTGCTTTGTGCTGCTCTGGCAATGCAAATCAGCTGAAAACCCAGCATAATTGGTCAGTGCTTTCTGGCTGGCTTGCACTGTTCTTGGGTACCAGCAAATCTGCCCTCAAGTTAACATTTTAAAAAATGATTTAAGGATTATACTACATATCAAATTCTTTAGAAATCCCACATGGTAGCATTCTCTTTTGGTTTCTTGTATAGTGTTTATGCATGACATTTTTAACTACTCTCAAACACCAAGAAAATTCCTGGACAAAAATCTATTAAAATGGGGTGATTGATTTGTAGGATGTTGTAATTATCCCCAAACCGAGTGTTATAAATTCTAGAAATTCATAGTTAAGGTTACACTGAAAAGAAATCCAAACATGTTAAGGTAAGAAAACTGACCACATAGGCCCCGACTCCGTAGGTGCTCCAGGGCTGGAGCACCCGGGGGAAAAATTGGTGGGTGCTCTGCACCCACTGGCAGCTCCCCACCCTGCCCCAGCTCACCTCCGCCTCCTCCCCATAGTGCACCACATCCCCTCTTCTCCTCCCAGTGCTTGCCGCCATGAAACAGCTGTTTCGCAGAGTAACAAGCTGTGGGAGGGAGGGGGGAGGAGCGGGAACATGGCATGCTCAGGGGAGGAGGCAGGGAAGAGGTGGGGCCGGGATTTGGGGAAAGGGTCCAATAGGGGCAGGGAGGGGGTGGAGTTGGGGCAGGGACTTTGGGGTTGGAATGGGGGTGGAGTCAGGGCGCCCATGAGGGGTCGAACATCCACTGGAGCCAGGAGAAGTTGGCACCTATGACTCACAGTGAAGGCACCCAAACAATTTTAACTTTATCTTATAGTGACACCATGAAAGGAAAAAATATGGAAAAAATCTGTGTAATTAAAAAATCAGTTTAATCTAATCTGAAACTAATACACTAAAATGCCTTCATCATAATCATGTGCATTGTATGGTGACACTACAGGACAGAGCTAAGGTGGTTCATTCCCATAAGTGGACAGGTTAGAAATTAACCCGCCTCATTTCTCTTAACAGTAATAGATATCACTGTATCTCATGCCCTTTCCAAATATTTGAGGTCTGTCTGTAATCATACAGCTCATTTTATCAAAGTTTGTGGGACATAGTTTGGCAGAAGGAAAATACATACAAAAAGGGCAAGAATAAGGCCCTTGTATTATATGTCTGCTTTGTAACAACGCAGCTTGTACAGAATGATAGATTTAAATGTAAACATTATGAGCCTGATTCTTCCTTCACAACAATTTTACATTAATGTAATCAAATGTACTTCCATAGTTATAATTTACACTAATGTAGAGGAATCATAAAACTGTAGGACTGGAATGGACCTTGAGAGGTCTTCTAGTCCAGTCCCCTGCACTCAAAGCAGGACTAAGTATTATCTAGACCATCCCTGACACATGCTTGTCTAACCTGCTCCACAACCTCCCTAAGCAATTTTATTCCAGTGCTTAACTACCCTGACAGTTAACATTTTTTTTCTACTGTCCAACCTAAACCACCCTTGCTGCAATGTAAGCCCATTGCTTCTTGTCCTATCCTCAGAGGTTAAAGAGAACAATTTTTCTCCCTCCTTCTTGTAACAACCTTTTATGTACTTGAAAACTGTCATCATGTCCCCCCTCAGTCTTCTCTTCTCCAGACTAAACAAACCCAGTTTTTTCCATTTTCCCTCATAGGTCATGTTTTCTAGACCTTTAATTATTTTTGTTGCTCTTCTATGGAATTTCTCCTATTTGTCCTCATCTTTCCTGAAATATGGAGCCCAGAACTGGACACAATCTAGTTCAGGTCTAATCAGTGCAGAGTAGGGCAGGAGAATTACTTCTTGTGTCTTGCACCCGCTCTCCGCTTGGTATTGTCTGCAAACTTTATAAGTGTACTCTCTATGCCATTATCTAAATCACTGATGAAGATAGTGAACAGAACCAGACCCAGAACTGATCCCTACAGGACCCCACTTGATATGCCCTGCCAGCTTGACTGTGAACCACTGATAATTAAGGCTACAATTTTTTCACAGAGGTTGTGGAAGTCACGGAATCCGTGACTTCCAGCGAACTCTGTGAATTTAGCTCCATTGGCCACTGGTGCCGGAGTTCCTTCTGGAGTTCCCAGATGCCGTGGACGGCAGGGGGCCCCTGCAGCTCCCCAAGGCCACAGGCGGTAGAGGCCCCCTGCAGCTCCTGGCTGCTATGGGCAGCGGTTCTCAGCGAACACGGGACAATGGGGCAACACAGAGCTCTGAGCCGGGGAACCCTAGTGCTCCAAACCCCTACAGGCGGTGGGAGCCCCCAGAGCTTGGAGCAGCTCCCGCAGCTGCCCAACCTCTGCAGGTGGTGTGGGACCCTGCAGCTGGGCTCCCCATTTTGTCGGATATTTTTAGTAAAATCAGGGACAGGTCATGGGCTTCCATTAATTTTTCTTTATTGTCCATGAGAAATCTTAGCTTTATTGATAACTACTCTCTGGGAACCGTTTTCCAACCAGTTATGCACCCACCTTATAGTAGCTCCATCTAGGCTGTATTTCCCTAGTTTATGAGACGGTCATGTGAGACTGTATCAAAAGCCTTACTAAAGTCAAGATAAACCAAATCTACCACTTCCTGCCTAGCCACAAGGTTTCTTACCTTGTCAAAGAAAGCTATTAGGTTGGTTTGACATGATTTGTTCTTGGCCAATCCATGCAGACTGTTACTTATCACCTTGTTATCTTCTAGGTGTTTGCAAATTGATTGCTTAATTATTTGCTCCATTATCTTTCTGGATACTGAAGTTAATTAATTAGCATTTCGAGTTCTTCCTGTTTATTCCCCATATTTCTTGCATTAGTATATAGACATCTAAGATACTGATTTGATTCCACCCACCCACGTTCTCTCTTGTCTCTCCCTTATCCCTGCTATAATAGCCCCTGCTCCCCCCAGTTTCAAATCCTTCTCCCAGGTTTCCATGTTTTTGACTGACCTGTGGGTTTTTGTGTCTTGCCCCCATCTAACCTAGTTTAAAGCCTTCCTCAGTAGGTTAGCCATTGGAAAGACGAATCCAGTCAAATCTGTGTATTCCTAGCAAGAGTATCTGAAGCCAGCTGCTTAAACTAACCTTTTGATGACAGAAATGAAATAACAAAGTATCTGGTTGTCAAATTGTACAGTGCATGCGGTTAGAGTGAGTGTTTAAACCTATTTACCAGTAATATATTACCAGTGGGATTACTATCCCTATAGTTGGGAATACCTGCTCAAACCAGACAGGAAAGGGAGACTCAGAACTCTAATTTGGGGGGAGGGAGGAGAGAGGACAGCACAAGGGAGGTCAAGTTCTGCACTGGATTAGCCTAACACCCAGCAATGTGAAGTTAGTGTTGAGGTCAGCCGGCTCTGCAGTGCGCTGGCCTCACCTGCAGGTACCACCCCCGAAGCTCCCATTGGCCGCGGTTCCCTGTTCTCGGCCAATGGGAGCAGTGGGGGGAGGTGCCTGCAGGTGAGGGCAGTGCACGGAGCCTTCTGCCCCCTTCTCCCGCAGGGGCCACAGGGACATGGTGCCAGCCGCTTCTGGGAGTGACACGGGGCCAGGGCAGGAAGGGAGCCTGCCTTAGTCCCACTGCGCCACAGGGCTGGCCATCCCATGGGCTGGATTGAAAGCCCTGATGAGCCAGATCCAGCCCTCGGGCTGTAGTTTGCTCTCCCCTGGCCTAGGGGAAGGCACCTACATCTAATAAAAGAGAGAGCTGCAGCAAATACCGTAGAGAGCTGGAGATCAAAGGTGCCTGAACAAGAGGGATGAAGACTAGGGGACTAGCAGATGGGGTTGCCTGTTGCCCTTTCAAAGCTGGAGAATGGACAGTGTGGGAAGAATGTTGGATCCTCTCCTTTGGAAGAAAGGACTCCAAGTAGGGAAGACTGGTGAGTCTTAGCTGGGAAGAGCAAACAAGGAAGGGCTGGACTAGCTAGAAAGGGCTGGACTGATACAAAGTAGGCTGGGACTGGCGAAGATGCTGGAGATGTGTATGCTGATGCACTATGTTTTGGGACTTTGAGGGCCGTTTGAATTCTGTCTTGTTAATCCCAGGCCCTAAGGAGGGGTATAACTGGCCACAAGAGAGCCTCTACTGGATTTTTTTATTTCAAGTCTTGAAGAAGGGGAAAATTACATAGGGTCAAACTTGACCTCTGGCCAAGAGGGGGGCACTTGATAGGTGGCCTGCCCTGTTAAACATCTCAGTGCTTAATTCTCCCATTGGGTGTTTTGCCCAGCTGCTTTGTGAGAAGAAACAAAAAGCTTCCTGCTCTTACACAACATCCTGGTTTAAATTTCCCTATGGCATATTCTCTAGTTGATTCTGTGCTAGCTGATACTCCAAAGAGCTGGGGCTTGAAAAGCTACAAGATTGTTTCTGCAGATGAACATGAAGGCTCACTACTCGGGTGGCATGTGGCAGCTTGGACTCCCCTAGTAGTGAGGGATTGATAGAAGCACATTCTGGCTAAGCTCACACACAGCCTCCATATGCTTCTCTGCCTGCAGCACGGGGCCCTGGTGGCAGGACCAGGAGAAAGAAAGAAAATGTGTGTGTGTTTTCTGAGTTAAGTTTCATTGGGAATTATTGTGGTTCTCACTCATTACTCCTGGGAGAATTCTGCATCACTGCACATTTGCAGAATTCATGTCCCCCGCAGATTTCTTTGCTTCCCCACAGAAAAATGACTTCTGACTAGGAAGCTGCAAGAGCAGTCACATGCCCCTCCCTGGCAGTGCAGGCAGGTTGGTTTGGGCATCTGGAGCAGCTGGTAGAGATGTAAATCACAGCGGGGCAGGGGGGAGGAGGAGGAGAGAATGGGCACTTCTGTGTGTGAGAGACAGACACTCAGTCCCTCTCACTCACTATTGCAGCACGCTTGGCATAGAAGGACAGCGCTTTGTGGTGTTTCTGAGGAGACAGGCATGGGGCAGCCTCTGTTCCCTCAGACAGAGCAGAATTTAGCAGCCTGCCTGCTTAGTGAATTGTTCCCATTGTCTTTGTGAATTCCCCCAGGAGTACAAAACAGGTGTGTAAGTTTTAAGACTCCTTTACATTGCCAGAGTGGGGTAAAGGACAGTATGGCCGTATAAATGCTTATGATGCTTTAGTGATTAGAACTGGTCTGAATTTTTGGACTGAAAATACTTCCTATCAAAATGTGCTCCACGAACTGCTTGCTACTGACATTTCTGGAGATAGTCAGTAGTCAATATAAACTGAGAGTTTAATTTCCCAGCCTGCACTTGCTCTTCAGTTGCCTATGATGTAACACTGAGCATATGGCTGCATATATTTGTTAACTAGAAATAAAGGGTCAAACCTATCTACATTACTATTAGACGGGCGGGTTGGGGATTTCCTCCAATGCTCCCCACTTCCATTCTCCATCCATTGTATTGTAGTTTAAATAAATCACCAAAATAATTGAAACCAGCGTGATTATATTATCATTTTGACAAATGAAATTGGAGATTTTTTAATATTTTGGCACAGAATTCCCCCAGGAGTAACTCATCCTTTCTAAAGTACAGACTTCAGTTTCTTTGGAAGGTCTGATTCTTACAAAACACCCCCCTCTCGTAGGCTGAACCACTGTGACTATTTCCTCCACTTCTGCTGTACGAGTTAAACAAACCAAGACATGACTGATTTGTTACTGTACACTGCCTTTTAACAAAACTGGAATCCTAACTGATGGGGCAAGGCCTAAGTTTTTAATATTTATATGATTTTTGCTTGCAGTGCACAGCTGAAGGCCCTCAAGGGGGGCTGTCTTGTTTAGAACTAAGCAAATAGTGGATTATTTTTCCAGGGGATGAACTGAAAAATCCAGTTCAATTTGAACCAAAACCAATTATTCTGAAAATTCATTTTTATCAAAAGTCTCATTTCCTTTTCAATTAACAAAAACATTTTGGTTTGACTCAAAATGCATTGAGTTTTTCATTTCAATTTGGATGGGTTTGGGGTGGGGTGTCTTTTCAACCTTATTTTGTGTGTGGTTTTTAACTGACCACATGTGAAAACAAGATGCCATTTCAAAACCAAACATTTCAACCCTTGAAATTTTTTCCAGTTTTTTCCCCAGCCAAAACTATGTCAAATTCAACCCAAGTTCATGAATAGTTTGAGCCCCCCCCAAAAAATGCACTTGTCAGTGATATTTCTATTTGCTGAATCTTTTTTTATCCAGCTCTAATTTTGCTGCAAAAAAATGGACCTAATCTTCTAAGTGAGCTGTAGTTCACGAAAGCTTATGGTCTAATAAATGTGTTAGTCTCTAAGGTGCCACAAGTCCTGTTCTTTTTGCGGATACAGGCTAACATGGCTGCTACTCTGAAACTTATGTTATACATGGTACTGTCACCTCAACTACCACTGAAATCCTTCTTATAGGAAGGGCTCAGCATCTTACAGAATCAAACCCTTACTTTGTAAATTGTTTCCTAGTAAATCTCCCAAGACAATGAGGCATCTTCTAATTCAGGCAGAACTGATCATAGGCAGATTATCCTGCTGTTGCATTCACACAGCAAGCTGATCATGACTACAACATATGTTACTTGTTCTTTTGGCTCAAGTTATGGTTGTCTCTCTTTTTCTTTCTCTCTCCAACTCGCTCCGGAACAATAAATGCCAGCAATAAATATTTTCAGCCGTACAGGGATTTCAGTAAATTAGGGTTCACATCCAAGTTTGGGGCAACTTCCTGTATTCTAAATAGAATCCAAATGAATGTCTTCCAAAGTCTACACAGCACAGTAAGAATAAAAAAAAAATCTAAATCATTAAAATGAGCACCAGCCCTCTACTCCATGAATAATGTATAAAAGCAAGCTGCATTATATTAGCAAAGGATAAAAATTAGAGCTGAGTGAAAGTAAAAATGTCATTTTTTGATTCCACAAAGAACATCCTCTATGGCTCTAGCTCAGAGCTCCATCTTGTGGAGGATTATATATGTGGTTTTATTTTTCTGTCTGCCATGATGTTTTGATTTTGCAGTTTATTTAAAAACATGTATCAGAGTGTAAGCCATCTTCAGGGAAGAGCTTCAGAATGAAACTAGTAACACCAGAGCACAACCACCAACAGTATCTGTATAACTTTCTTGTCTGACTCGCTCAACCTGCCTAGACCAACACTATTACTATCATGCATACCCTTTCAGCTTTCTCCCATTAGAAACAGTACAGTAAGTTCTCCTCAGTGATAGTTGTAACCTAGACAACTAGTGTATTGTAGCTAGTGATCCACTTTGAATCTGCATCTCATGAATCAAGTTTTGCTCTCAGTTATACCAGTTTAAGTATGTAGTAACTCTTGTCTTGAATACAGTTATTAGGCTTAGAGCCTGACTCTAAGCCCACTGAAGTAATGGAAAGACTCCCTTTTGACTTCAATGAGCTTTAGACCAAGCCTTTCATTAAGACCTCTGGGCCAAATTCTGTTCTTACTTAGGCACTGATGCCAGTACAAAATTGATCCTTATAGAACATTTGTCGGTGCTCTCTCTATTTATTTACAGAAAGTGGAATAGGAGAGATTGAGTGTGACCCACTCCAGAATACCTAATAGCATGGTGGCCAGGGCATTCACCTGAGAGTGGGGGAGACTTGAATCACTATTCCAGAGCAGGGATTCAAATTTGTATTTCCTATATCCCAGATGAGCACCCTAACCAGTGGGGGCACCATTATTGCCTCCTTTGTTGTGTGAATACCAGCGGTGTCGAAGTCCCCTTGTGAATCTAGCCCTTTGCTTTTATTCTAAAAAATGGTTCAGTGCCCAAACTCAACTCATTTCAAGTCAAACAAAATGGTTAGTAAGTACTGTGCATGAAACATGTCACAAATCCACCTAAACAGAAAAGAGCCTCTGTTGATAAACAATGAACAGTTAGCACACGATCTAAAGTTGGTGTATCTATTTGCATATGCCAGTAAAGACTGTTTTGATGTTATAATAGTATTCTCATTACCCAGAGGTTATTAGAAAATATCTCATCAAACATGTAATGTGCATGAAATATATATTTCCCCGGCGTGGAATCCCTGAAAGTATCATGTCTGATAAACGTCTGTAGTTTGATGGACATAAATTTAAATTTGCTAGAGAGTATGGGTTTAAGCATGTGACTTCGAGTCCCGGGTATCTTCAATCCAATAGTCCTGTAGAGAATGGTGTAAAAAATAAGACTTTTTCGAAAAAGACCACTGACTCACATACTGATCCATATTTGGCTTAGAGTTGCCACCCGTCCAGGATTGTCCTGGAGTCTCCAGGATTTAAAGATTAATCTTTAATTAAATCTTATGTCATGTGATGAAATCTCCAGGAATACATCCAACCAAAACTGACAATCCTAATTTGGCTATGCTGAACCAAAGAGCAGCACCAATGAATCATGGATTGGTGCCTGCAGAGAGACCTAGATGTATATAAGGAACAAAGTGTAAACAAAAGATGTATTATAAAAGGGTCCAATGTGGTGGAGCCTTTAAAACCCAAAGATGCTGTGCAGATTCACAATGGTACTTGCTGGGCGCAGAGGACAATAGTGACTCATGAGGTTGCTGCATGATCTTATGAAGTACAGACTCCTGAAGTACATATGTTTTGGAGGAACAGGAGACATCTGCAATATCTTCCTAAAGAAGAGTGACGATAAGGAGGCAGATACTTCACTGATACCTACAGGCAAAGCACTGAAGGAACCACTGAGGATCCCTCAGATCAGCAAGTAGAGCAGTCTGCTAGTGCAAGCATTGCAGTGGTGCCGCATAGATCTAATAGACGGAGCAGAGCACCTGAAAGACTTGTTAGCAGTGCTCAATAAATTTGACTATATTATGGTATATACAGGGCGGGGTGAGCAGGGCAACCACCCAGAGCGCAAAGCCGTGGGGGCAGAAAAATGGAATGGAAATAGAAGTGACACACAACGCCCCATGTGGTAGGGCTCACTCGGGCCAGCCCTGCGCCACCTCCACCCTGACTTGCCTCAATGGCCTACCCAGCCTTTCTGGGTTGGGGGGGCTGCAACAAAAACATCTGGGGGGGCACATGACCCCTCATGTGTTGCCTCCAGGTGGAAAAAATTATGATAAACAGTAGGGGTCACAAATATGCTTGCTTGCCCTGGGCGCTAAAATGCCTAGTTATGGCTCTGGGCATATATGTTATTGTTTGAGATGGTAGAAGTACGTACTCTCTTTAAGAGCAGAACACACGCTAGAAAAAGGCAAGCTGGAAGCAGTCTAGTGTCCCCTTCACCAGATACACAGCTAGGAGCTCATGCATCTCCTTTGTCTTCTGTAACTGTTTTAGTTCTAATAAAGCCCTCTAAGAGTCCAGAATGTGCCTCCTTCTTATGAACCCACATGATAACAATGTTTTTGCTTAAGCTAAAATTAAGCTTTTTCCAGCTTCCAGATTCACCAAAAATTCTGAATCATTTAAGTTTGGGGTTGACCCAAAATCCCCCCGCCCGCTAGTTTTTTGGAACGCCTAGCAAACCAAAAAAAATCAGTTATTCACTCAGCTCTACTTAGGAAATCCTCTACTAATAGATCTTGCTGATAAGAGGAATATATTTTCTTTTGCATTAATAAATATTTGTAAAGAACATTATGGATGAAAAAGCCATATGTAAGCCTTGTGTCAGGGCACACCACTGCAAAGGTTCCTTGTCCTACTGGCTAGCTGCCTCTCACTGGGTCTTCTGTGGCTCAGCCCTTCGGCCAAGTCACAAAGTTCAGTCCCTTTCTGAGGTAAGAGGAAGGTCCCACTAAAAGTGCACAAAAGAACCTTCACTCCCCCTATGCCTTTTGAGCTATTCCTCAGTACATCCTTTAGTCAGTCTTCAGCCCTACTCTGGGCTCAATATTTCCTTCTGTTGAGCATCCATGCCCCTTCCTCGGGGGGTTGGTAGTGGAACCCAGCCCCACTGTCTACTCTGGGTTCCAGCCCTGGAATCCTGTATTAAGCAGCTAAGTCTGCTTCTTCAGATATGCTGCTCTTTTCCTGTGCCACTATTGGTAGTCCATCACTGACGATTATGATGAGATATAATAATATAAAACCTGTGCAGGAAATTTTTGAGCCAGAAAGCCATTGCATCGGGGCAGTCCCACTCTCTCGGCTGTGGAAGCCAGATTCCAGTGGCACAAAGAATCATTATGGCTGGGGACCTCCTTAGCTGCAGTGGGTGACCAGGACATCTTCCATACCTTGTCATGTTCCCTGTGCCCCACAGCACGTTTCTGAACCGCCTTCCCGGCCATTGAATCACAAATTGATTTCCTCCGCCCCGTCCACCGGAACAGTCTTCATATGCTAGAGAAAGGCAGTTTCACTATCTCCCCGAGGGCAAAAGCCCCATCAGCTACCCTCACCTGGCTGGCCTATTTGTCAAAGCGGGGTGTGGCCCCTGTCCCCTGTATCCTGGGGTGTGGTCGCTGTCCCATGCAAACAGCAACTTGGAGCCATAGGTGAGAGCTGGGTGTAGGTGGGGACCAAAGCAGATGAATTACTCCCAAAAGAGCACGATGTGTTCCTCCAAAAGAGGTACTACTCCATACACCCCTACCTCTAAACCTTCTTGCATTGCTTCCTTGCAGCCTGTGCTTTACACAGCCTCTGTCTGGTTCTCAGGCCACTGGTTTCCCCCTAGATCTGAACCACTTTTCTACCATCTTGGATTCCACTGAAGTGCCTAACTCACCCTACCTCAGGGCCTCCTGCACAGGAACATAACCTGCTCCCTATGAATTTTCCTGCCTGGCTTCTTGCCTGTTTAAGCCCTATCTCTGGGCTCCCCTGCACAAGAGTCTGACTTGCTGTCTGTGAATTTCTCTCCCAAGTCAAATCCTATTTCCTCCACTAAGGCCCAGCTGCCTAATAATACTTTCCTATCTCCACCCCCTCTGGTGAGGAGGCAATCAATTACACATACATTACCTGGCTTTTAACACCTTTCTTAAAAAGTGATGGGAGTAAGCCCCACTGTGCCCCATATACATGATTAGTAGTATTACTTAGTTTCATCCCATTATTCCTAATTATAGTCCCTCTTTTCTAGTCCCCAACAGTTCCTGTAAGGCAGTACTACCTCTGGAGCATGATCACGCTTCCCTGTATATTAATATAGCCTCCATTCTCTTATCAAGACAGATCATGTAAGCATTAACTAAATAAGATTTTTTAGTGCTCATCTTGTCTTCCACACACTCATAATATGAGATTCTTTAAATCTAACATTACTTACTAGACACCATTATCCAACAAAAAAAGCTTTGTTGCAGGCAATTATGAAAAGTACTGTATAAATTATGTAGCAATATTTTGCTCTAATATATCAAATGGAACAAGCTGCTACATTGTCAGAAGGCTGGCTATTAATAAAAATGAGGGCCCTTACATTGTCTGTTTAAAAATTGTGGATTGGAGCACAGAGAGGATTAAAGAACAAGAAGAATATATTCAGAATGAGAGGACATTGAGGTATCTCAGGTATAAAACAGAAGCCCAAGTGACAAAGCAGACCTCAAAGGAAAAAGAGAAATCATTAGGATGATTAAGTAAATGGCTTTTCCACAACAGCTGTGTTACCAGGGACGTGACAAAAAGACAGACATTTTCTCTCAAAAGATAACTTGTAAGACACCAGGGGCTAGATCCCGGCCAACACTATTCACCCCTATTGCCACTAGAGTTGCAAAGAGATTGTAAAGCTGCTCTAAGAGGGTAGCCGAGAATTCTTCTAGCCTGGTTGACATTGAGATAAATTAGAGTAGCAAGTGTGAACTGCCACCCCTCTTCCTGCATCCCAGCTAACTCAGGAATTTTGGGGAGGACAAAGAGGATGTATAGCCACCTTCCCGTTTCCTCTTCAAGTCCTGTTGCAAGTGAAGCATAGCCAGGCACAAGGATCATGACCAAAAGTGCCTACATCAAAGAGCTTCAAAATCTAAATTTTAGGTGCAGCAAAAGAGCATAATAAAATGGGGGAAGGAGTGGAGTAAGATGGGGGTACAGTGAAAAGAAAAGCAATTACTCAGTTAAGACATGGATTCATCGTGATGGTTTTGCACGTAGTGAGTGTATTAATGCTACTCTTCTACAACATGGCAGAATTGAGATTTTAATCTGCTTTGAATCTGCAAGAGTGGCTGCTTGGTGATCAGAGATTGAGAGTGTGTTCAATGCATTAGGGGGGTCATAGGTGATGCAACTAGGGATCCTGGGGGTGCTGCTGCACACTTGACTTGAAGTGGTTTCTGTTATAGCACCCCTACTAAAATTTATTCCAGCATCCCCATAGGGGGTAGCAGCATGAAAGAAAATATAGATTCTGGAATGGGAGAAGGAAATGAAAGGGTTAATTACTGAGCTATAAACTTGCACCTGAATAGGAAAAAGATACAAAATACAATTTAGTGGATTGTGTTAATTTAATGAAGAACATCAACTTCTGTTTGGACAGTACATTAACCACAGAGTATATGCTACCTTGGTGGAGTGATGAAGGCACAGTTCTGTAAATGCATATGCTTCTGCAATAGGATGGGGGAGTATGAGTAATATTATGTATAACTCTAATATACTTCCCTTTTTCTTGCACCTCAGCCTGCTTCTCTGCAGAAGCACAGACCAGTGCTCGGTCTTTTCAGGATTTAAAAAAAGCATTACCAGAGTTAAACTGCTCTCCCCTGACATCTAGTGATGAGTTGGGGGGAAAAGACTTCAGGAGCACATCGTGTTTGCACTGACGTGCCTACTCTGCCTACGTGCGAAGCAGGTGGAGCAGCTTTGCCAGAGAGATCTATTGTGGCTGGTTTGGGATTACAATTCACTCTTCTGTTTGAATGCAGGAGTAATGATTGTACGATTGAAGGGCAGCAGAATTGTGCTTAGCATGCCCTGGTTGAGGGGGTCACCCTAAACCGAATCTCACTTGCTAAGCAGGGGGTAGGGATGCCAAATCCCAGTGAAGAGACGAGTGGATGGGGACACATGTTCTTGCCTGGTGGTATGCGGTATGTCTACACTGCAATTAAAAACCCAAGGCTGCCCCATGCCGGCTGACTTGGGCTTTTGGGGCGTAGGCTGGAGCCTGGGCTCTAGGACCCTGTGAGGGGGAAGGGTCTAGAGCATGGGCTGCAGCCCAAGCTCAAAAGGCTACACTGCAATTAAACAGCCCCTTAGCCTGAGCCAGATGGCAGAGGCTGGCCATGGGTGTCTAATTGCAAGGTAGACACAGCCATGGAGTCTGCCAAAAGAGTCCTGCCCCTCTCCGGTGTTTAATGACCTAGCTGATTCAATTCAATTAAGAGTCCTTGTTTCCAGGTGACAAGATTCCTGGAGCTGATATCATTGCTGAGCAGATTTAGGGGCTAAGTCTTAGACCTTGTGTGGGGACAGTGTTGCAGCAAAAGGCAACACAAACTGTGCTGACTGTGAGGTTCCCCACTACCTGCTGAAATCACTAAGAGCTGGGTTAAGTGGTGGAACCTCAGGACATGATGCAGCGGCAGGAGAGAGAGAGCAGCAGCTGTGAGCCTGTTGCAGAGGGGGCAGCAGCAGTGGGATTGCTCAGCGCCCTCCCTCCGTTGGGAAGTGAACCCCCCATGAATGCACTTCTGAACTCTCGGTCTTTGCTAACCAAGGACTGCCAATTGTGAGAGGGGTGCAGCGCGGGGAGGGGGAGTGGTGTGTTAAGGGACATTGATTTGTTGGACTTTCACAGTGCAAGGTGAGAAACTGAGGCAAAGGACACTTCCCAACACACTGTAGAGTGGTATTTGCCTATGGTCACATGCTTTTTGAATTGTGGTTGTGTTGTTTTCCCCAATTAATGTTGTGTCCCCTTTTTTCCTTTTAATTAAAAGTGTGTTGTGTGGGGGGCGGGGGGTGTTTGTTTTTTAAACACTCAGTGCTTGTCGTGGGGGGGAAGTATTGCCTCCTAGAGGTGCCTGAGGTGGGGTTTAGTTTTTCCAGAATACTGGGTGGGGGCTTGAGCTGGTTCTATATTGTGTTAAGAGAAACCCCTGTTCACGGAACCTAGCTTTTGTTGCTGCCAACTCCACCTGGCAGAACGGTTATATATAATCTGCAATCAGCATTTGGACAACTACTATGCAGGAACTCTATTGATAGACATAGACATCCCTGTTACATGAGTTTCAGTGGAAAGTATACTGCAGCATGCACACACACTGCCCTGATTTTATTTCCACTGAGATGACTTCTCAGTCTCTGCAGTGTGGCATCAGAAGTGTATGTATGTCACCTGGACTCCTCTGAGCCCAGGGAGAATAGTAGCCTGACAGTTCCTCTCCAAACTCCTCAGCAAAAGTAGTTTGATCCTCAC
This sequence comes from Chelonia mydas, assembly GCF_015237465.2. NCBI lineage: Eukaryota > Metazoa > Chordata > Testudines > Cheloniidae > Chelonia > Chelonia mydas. The sequence goes on from NC_057852.1 coordinate 111,373,304, forward strand.
AGCTATCAACAATTCCAGTCCCCGAATCAGTAGTTGGCCACCTCCTTAGCTTCCAGTGAGACAGGGAATCTGTTATCTGGGTCCAAAGTGATACAGGCTTTTGGATGGAGGCCTCACAACAAAAACTTCTTAGCCCTATTTACTGCACGCACAAATGGATGCCTCTCCCTAGCTGCTCAATTGGAGACTTCACTTACCTTATCCTCACCCCTAAGATAAGGAAACTACTATCCATTTCCTATTGTCATGACTCCCCCACTTCCCTGGCCTTGCTTCACCACACCCACCCTCCCTTGACCACACCCTCCTGGGTTTTTCCACTGCTGGTCCAAATTAGAGAAGTCCCAAGGCAGCAGGAGGCAGACACGTTTTGCTGCTGCAGCTTTTTCCCAACTCTCCCATTCATTGCTTCTTGCTGCCCTAAGACCCTTTCACTTTGATAGGACCATACATCAAAGGCTGGGCAGGTCTGTCCCTTAATCCTGGGGCTTTTGTATACAGCTGTGCCCAGTCTTGAAAACTATGACATCAGAGAAGCTTCTTGCCTCATCATGAAAGATCCTCCTGCAGGCTTCAAAATCCCATGACTTGCGATCAGTTCATGAGAGCGGGCAATATTTCCTTCCCCTGGCTGCTTAGAGGGGACTCACCTTATCCACCATCCCCCCAGGCTGGGGCACTGACATTCTATCCCTTGTACCCTACAACTCCTACAGCTGCCTCCTGCTTCCCTCAGTCCTCTGTTCCTCCTCACTTTTCATTCTGTCTCCACTGTTCCTGTCCCTGTCTAGCCCCCTGAGCCACAGAGGGACAGCCATTTTCCCTGTGGGCATGGTATCAATCTCATTGAAAACAGTGGGAGGTGGCAGATAACTTTATTAAAGGCAATCTCACTTGCATATGCAGATAGACAGTAAGGAAATGGTGGCCATCTTGCTGGCTTCAGCCCCATTGACAGTAATTAGTGATGGTGGCCTTTTAAGGGAAAATTCATGAGCTGGCAGCCTTTTCATCATGTCTTCATGAGACAGGTTTTTTTTTTTAAAAAAAAAAACACAAACCCAAATCACTAGAGTCATGATCATAGAATCATAGACTTTAAGGTCAGAAGGGACCATTATGATCATCTAGTCTGACCTCCTGCACAATGCAGGCCACTGAATTTCACCCACCAACTCCTGTCACAAACCCCTAACTTATGTCTGAGCTATTGAAGTCCTCAAATCGTGGTTTAAAGACTTCAAGGTGCAGAAAATCCTCCAGCAAGTGACCCGTGCCCCACGCTGCAGAGGAAGGTGAAAAACCCCCAGGGCCTCTGCCAATCTGCCCAGGGGGAAAATTCCTTCCCAACCCCAAATATGGCAATCAGCTGAACCCTGAGTATGTGGGCAAGACTCACCAGCCAGACACCCAGGAAAGAATTCTCTGTAGTAACTCAGATCCCACCCCATCTAACATCCCATCACAGGCCACTGGGCATATCTACCGCTAGTAGTCAAAGATCAATTAATTGCCAAAATTAGGCTATCCCATCATATCATCTCCTCCATAAACTTATCAAGTTTTGTCTTGAAGCCAGATATGTTGTTTGCCCCCACTGCTTCCCTTGGAAGGCTGTTCCAGACCTTCACTCCTCTGATGGTTAGAAACCTTTGTCTAATTTCAAGTCTAAACTTCCTGATGGCCAGTTTATATCCATTTGTTCTTGTGTCCGCATTGGTACTGAACTTAAATAATTCTTCTCCCTCCATGGTATTTATCCCTCTGATATATTTATAGAAAGCAAGCATATCTCCTCTCAGCTTTCTTTTAGTTAGGCTAAACAACTACATAAAGAATGTGAGCGAAGCCAAGCAGCAAAAATTAAGATGTTTGTACACTAATGCAAGGAGCCTAGGTAATAAAATGGAGGAACTAGAGCTACTGGTGCAGGAGGTGAAACCAGATATTATAGGGATAACAGAAACATGGTGGAATTGTGAGTCAACAATACGAATATGTGGAACTTGCTCGGCTGCTTGCCCTTAATGGAAACCCTCCACACAGCTGCAGAGGCAGCTACAGATCATGCCAAGTAAACACCATATGCCCTCCTCTGCATGCTTTCTGCAACCTGCTGACTAAGTATCCTGTTCTGTTCTCTGCATATTTGTAAAGACACAGAAGATTCAACAAAAATCCATGTTTCCTTCCCAACAACTTGTCTGCCCTCTTTAGACTAAAAAATATAATCAATTGCTGCAGTACAAGCATGAGAGTTGCATTTCTTCACTCAAGTCCTTTCCAGTTGGTTGCATACCCAGCGTAAGACATCTTAGGCAAAATACCAAGCATGGAATATTGAGAAAAGAGAAGGTAGAAAATCTTGGAAGTGAAATACTGGTTGCATGACTGGTGTGAAGCTGATGGTTTTGTTTTTTGTGCAACATTAGGCCACATTCCAAAGGAAGAAGAGTCTGTATGAATAGGATGGCCTACATCTCACAGGTAGGGGGAGTAATCATCTTGGTTGGAGACCAGCTGGAGCACCCAGGAGGACATTAAATTAGCTAAACAAGATGAAGTTGCTAAGAAAACAGATGCAATACTATCTCAAACTCAGCATTGTGAAAAAAAATTGAACCAATGTGGCAAAGAATGTGAAGAGATTTTTTTCAGCTTCTTAGATGCTAATGGTAGGAGTCTGAGTAACCAGCAAGAACTGGAAATTCTCATAGATTAGAATAAATTTTATATAATTGGCATTACTGAAACCTTGTGGGATGACTTGCATAACTGGAATAGTAAAATCACTGGTTATAACCTGGTCAGAAAAGCCAAAGGAGGGTGAAGGGATGACTTTCTATATTAAAGACACTATTACTTGTTTTAGTGTTATTGATCACTCAGAATCACGGGATCTTGAATGCATATGGATCCACATGCATAAATAACAAAACCCAAGAGTGGGTACTGGGCCACCAAGTAAAACTAGAGAATAAGATTAATTATTCATTAAGCTCCTGTCTGTAGTGTATGGAAAGAAAAAAAATGTGTTTATGGGGGAGGAGTGGTAGATACGCTGGAGGGCAGGGATAGGATACAGAGGGACCTAGACAAATTGGAGGATTGGGCCAAAAGAAACCTGATGAGGTTCAATAAGGATAAGTGCAGGGTCCTGCACTTAGGACGGAAGAACCCAATGCACAGCTACAGACTAGGGACCGAATGGCTAGGCAGCAGTTCTGCGGAAAAGGACCTAGTGGTTACAGTGGACAAGAAGCTGGATATGAGTCAGCAGTGTGCCCTTGTTGCCAAGAAGGCCAATGGCATTTTGGGATGTATAAGTAGGGGCATAGCGAGCAGATCGAGGGACGTGATCGTTCCCCTCTATTCGACATTGGTGAGGCCTCATCTGGAGTACTGTGTCCAGTTTTGGGCCCCACACTACAAGAAGGATGTGGATAAATTGGAGAGAGTCCAGCGAAGGGCAACAAAAATGATTAGGGGTCTGGAACACATGACTTATGAGGAGAGGCTGAGGGAACTGGGAATGTTTAGTCTACGGAAGAGAAGAATGAGGGGGGATTTGATAGCTGCTTTCAACTACCTGAGAGGTGGTTCCAGAGAGGATGGTTCTAGACTATTCTCAGTGGTAGAAGAGGACAGGACAAGGAGTAATGGTCTCAAGTTGCATTGGGGGAGGTTTAGGTTGGATATTAGGAAAAACTTTTTCAGTAGGAGGGTGGTGAAACACTGGAATGCGTTACCTAGGGAGGTGGTAGAATCTCTTTCCTTGGAAGTTTTTAAGGTCAGGCTTGACAAAGCCCTGGCTGGGATGATTTGATTGGGGATTGGTCCTGCTTTGAGCAGGGGGTTGGACTAGGTGACCTCCTGAGGTCCCTTCCAACCCTGATATTCTATGATTCTATGACTTTAGTTTGGGAGATGTAGTCTGGAAGTTCCATGCAGCCAGTAGTAAAACATTAGAGTTTCTAAAAATTATAGTTAATTTATAATAGTATTGCACCCACCCAGCATAAAGTAACTCTCCTTTGGACCTCTTTATGACATATAAAGGGGAATTACTCACTGTTGGGGGCAACTTAGGGATCAATGATTATGACAGGAAAACATTCAGTATGGGTAGACAGAGGACACTTCCAACCAGTAATTGATATAGTGCTTCAAAAGGGATGATTTCCCAAAGCTGAGGAAAACTATGAATGAAATTGACTAAGAGGACAAATTTAGACAGAAGACTGTGAACAGAAATTGGGATTCTTTAAGGAGAGTTTATTAGATAGTCAAAAAGCCACAATTCCACACTCAACAAAGAACATCTTTGGTTAAAAGCATATCCTGATTCAGTGGCAAACTGAAGGCATCCATTCAAAATAAAAAAGTAATATATAACAAATGGAATAAAAATAAACAGATAGTAATCAATATAAATTAGAAGTTATGAAGTGTAGAAAGTTGATAAATGAAGCTAAAGAAATCAGGGAAACATCCACGGTTGGTAGTGCTAAAGACAATAAGGTGGGTTTTTTAAAGTATATTAGAAACAGAAGAAATCCTACCAATGAGTGAGGTTTAGCAGAGGAGGAAGGAGAAAGTACTGTGGTAAAGGGACATTTGCCTGTTGATGTTCACATGATTGGACTCCAATTAGTTTATTTTCAGTTATTCTGTCTGACTTCTCCTTAATGCATCTAGGAGTCTCATGCTTCAGGGATAGCATAGGAGCTACTGGATTCACTAAGGAGTACGATGATGATTCAGTACCCTTCTCCAAACCAAAATCCCATATCTGACCATGCACAGAAATTAAAATTCACAGCTCCAGTGAGTCTCTATAATGGACCAAATCTGACCACTCCAAACTTTGATAAAGTTAGTATTTGGATCTGCATTTCAAATAACCAAATTCAGGAGTGTTCAGACCCTTCACTTCCATTCCATCACAGAGATGTGAAATTCACAGCCAGCTCTGGAGCCTATCTTTGCTTTTGCATTTTGAATGTTCATTTAAACACTGTCTCAGATCTCTACTTTTTGTATCTGAGGGTCTAATACTGCCTTAAATTACTTGTTTTTATTTGCCATCTGATAAACACCTCATGCCAAACATAAGTAGGGAGGATGGTCAAGTAATTAGGGCACTAGCCTTATGACTTGAGAGACCTAGGGTTAACCCCCTGCTCCACTACAGCCTTCCTGTTCGCCCGTAGACAGGTCACTCCTATACCTCAGTTCCTCATCTGTAAAACAGGAATAATTCTTCCCTACCTCCTACAGGTGTAGCAAGTATTAAAGACTGAAGTGCTTTGAGATTTACTGATGCAAAGAGCTATATATTACTATAAATAGAGGTGTAATTATTTGAGTCAATCGAGATCTAATTACAAATGCAAACAAATGCATTGTCTCATGTTTGTTTGTTTTTCTAAAAAAAAAAAAAAAATCCCAACAGAAAATCATAGTAGAAGGAGAGAGAGAACCATGTAAGCAAAATATTCATGAACAGGGTCACAGAGTACCCCTCAGCAATTTCTTGTCATCAGGAGGAAACTGTTTCATACTCATCAAAAAAGACAGAGGAAATATAATGTTCATTTTCGACAAATAAAGTGATGTTGATGTACCAAGCACTCATTAGGGTTTAACTGGCTATACAATAGGAATATTATTTTTATTAGCCAGTGCAAACTATCAAGTTTCCAATGTATCACAATATGCACAATCCCATCTTTTGCCAGGTTAACTAATCATTCTTCATATTTTATGAAGTATACCAGTTTGTGTGAAAGATTCATCATCTGATACATTGAAAATATTATTTTCCCCCTTTTCTGTCCCTCATCATTTTATTAATAATACATTCAGGTTCATCTTCTAATCTTTTACAAGACTTTTTATAGTTCAGATTTTATGAAGCACAAAAACTGTGTGATAAAGACTTATTGTTCTATATTTATTGACATTAATCAATGATCAATTAGCCTTTTACATATATTAAATCCTTCATGTTAAACTGTTCCACTATTATCCATTTCTCCCTAATATAACTGATTGCTCTTTGTTTAATTTTCTGGGATGAAAACCAAGCCTATCTTTCAGGTATCCAAAATTAAAAAATATGTTTTCTTTAGTAAAATATTAAAAGATCTTTTATTCACATTTGATCTTCCTTTGAAAACATCTTCTGGTTCAATAGACTTCAGCCAATTTTCTTTTTGATTCTTAGGTAAAAGTTTTTACTACCACTGGTACTTAAGAGATTAATCAAAATATTTGGTTTGGGTAAATAGATAATAATACAATTTAACTGAATCATTACCTATGTAAAACAAGTCCTAACCCCCACAAAATTTCAGAACATACTACAACTGATTCATTTCCATCTGTTGTATACAGTACTGTCTTTACTGACCTCCTGGATCAGGTCCCATTCAAAATCTGGCTGGAGAAGGAAACTTCTAGTCAGTGATTAGAACACTCCTCTGAGATGTGGGCAACTCTGGTTCAATTCCCTGCTGTCTGCCAAAGGGGAAGAAAGGATTTGAACAGGGATCTCCCACCTCTTAGGACAGTGCTCTTATCACTGCACTATGGGGTGTTCTGATGTGCAGCTCCCTCAGTCTCTCTTGTTGAAGCTGTTCCACTGTGGATAAATAATGAAAGAGTGTTTGGAGCAGGGGGACTGAACCCTGGGTTGGAACAATTTTTATAGTGGGGGTGCTGAAAGTCATTGAACAAACCTGTATATGATGGAAACTATTTCAAACCAGGGAGTGCTGCTGCATGCCTAGTTCCAGCACCCCTGCACTAAGCAGAGCTAGGTGCCTTGCTATTACCCACACGTAGATGCCAATTTCTATGAGAGGCGTGAGGTTTATATCACACCCCTATCTTCGGCATCCCCCATTGGCTAGATTAGGCAGCTCCCCGCTTCCCATGCTGGCTTTTGTGGGTTGCATTGTAAGGCACGTCTCTTCCCATTCATTGTATAAAGAGCCTAGGCACCTAACTCAGATTTTGTGGATTACAGTGTTGTCCCTACGATTTGCTAGGTGCCACGATGCTGAGCATTGCAACATTTAAATTCCCTTGTGAATCCAGGCCTTAATCTATCTGTGCTTCAGTTTCCTATCTGTAAAATCTGGATAATACTACTTCCTTTGTCTGCCTTGTCTATTTAGATTATAAGATCTTCAGGTCAAGGACTTTCTTTTTGTATGTCTATGTACGGTGTTGGTTTGGTCCTGCCTCTAGTTGCTACTGAAATACAAATAATACATTTTAAAGGGCTGGTCTCCCTTCAGTGAAGAAAGAGGGGAGGTAGCGAAGCCTAACAGCAAGAGAAGAACAGGAGTCCTGGAGAGCTGCAGGAATTTCCCTTAATATACTGACAGGTTTCAGAGTAACAGCCGTGTTAGTCTGTATTCGCAAAAAGAAAAGGAGTACTTGTGGCACCTTAGAGACTAACCAATTTATTTGAGCATAAACTTTCGTGAGCTACAGCTCACTTCATTGGATGCATACTGTGGAAAGTGTAGAAGATCTTTTATATACACAAAGCATGAAAAAATACCTCCCCCCCCCACCCCACTCTCCTGCTGGCAATAGCTTATCTAAAGTGATCACTCTCCTTACAGTGTGTATGATAATCAAGGTGGGTCATTTCCAGCACAAATCCAGGGTTTAACAAGAATGTCGGGGGGGGGGGGCGGTCAGGAAAAAACAAGGGGAAATAGGTTACCTTGCATAATGACTTAGCCACTCCCAGTCTCTATTCAAGCCTAAGTTAATTGTATCCAATTTGCAAATTAATTCCAATTCAACAGTTTCTCGCTGGAGTCTGGATTTGAAGTTTTTTTGTTGAAGAATTGCAACTTTCATGTCTGTAATCGCATGACCAGAGAGATTGAAGTGTTCTCCGACCGGTTTGTGAATGTTATAATTCTTGACATCTGATTTGTGTCCATTTATTCTTTTACGTAGAGACTGTCCAGTTTGACCAATGTACATGGCAGAGGGCCATTGCTGGCACATGATGGCATATATCACATTGGTGGATAAAAGATCTTCTACACTTTCCACAGTACGCATCCGATGAAGTGAGCTGTAGCTCACGAAAGCTTATGCTCAAATAAATTGGTTAGTCTCTAAGGTGCCACAAGTACTCCTTTTCTTTTTTCCTTAATATACTGTTCTGCTTTGGTGCCTAAGAGACTCTCCAGGTGCATGAGAAGGATGACAGCAGAGATGTTGCTAGAGTGATTTTTGTTGTTTTTTGTTTGTACTAGAAAAATCTAAATAAATCTGAAAAACCATAATGGGTTTTCTCTTAGTCTGGGATGCCTGTTAAACTGTAGAGAGCCTAGCCATAACACAACTCCTTACAATTACAATTATACAACTGCATTTTCTTTTGGACATCTCATACATATCCAGCCATCAACTGGATATCAACATATTTATCGATTTCTAGTAGGTTTTCAATGTCTATTAGTTTTTCCTTTTCATTTTGTCATTCAGAACTTTCCAAGGATTTCAGTATTTTCTGCTCAAACAATAAAACTAGCACAGCTTATTAAAACACAACAGACACCAAATCAAGCCTGGAAGGGACAATGCTGGATGCACTAAAGGTCACACTTCTCAAGAATTAGAAGCCAGAGGACATTGGTGGTCTTGCTGCGTGGAAGCATAAGGCATAGAAAAAGTACACAGGAAATGGAGTGTGCTTTCTGGAGGTGATCAGGGCAGTGAAGAATCTAGAAAGAATGAGAGCTGCCTTCTCTCACTTGGAATCCTCCTGGTGAGGAGGAAAGGGGAAGTTTCCTGTCCTCAATTAAGGATCTGGCTATGCTGGTTTTACCAGCTGTGTGTTCTATCCTTTCTGTGCTTTCCACACTTCTTCCCTATGAGGGACGGTGTGCATCTAACTGTTTGAGTGCTAACTTATGGAGTTTGAAGTATGTGTTTTAACCTTCTGCAAGAGGATAACATTTGACCTCAAGTTTCAAATATATTTCTGGGAAATGACAAGTAGATTTAAATTTTGGCAGCTACATACTGGCATATTATGAAGCTCCAGGCTGATATATTTCAGTCCAATATAGAAAAACACATTTACAAAAACACACTCCTATTGTAATGATCAACAAGTGGCTTAACAAATACTGAAAACATTTGCCTGCAATGTAAAACAAGAGTCTAGTAGTTGTTAGGGGGCTTATTCCTTCACCCACTTACTTCCCTGGTCCTTCTCGCATGAACAGAGAGCAACAATACCCAAAGTCCAAAGGTGCAAACAATTCAGTGTTTATTGGGGTGAACTTCCAGCAAGCATGATTCCAGTTTCCTTCCTTAGTGTCCCGTTTCCCAGCTCTGACACCACAGAGCCTTACACCTGTGTCCCTGTTCCTATTCCTGCCCTTAGCCAAACATGATTTCAATTTCCCCATCCCCATTCCCTGTTCCCATTTCCCCCACACTCACACACCCACCCACTTTCTGATTGACTGCAGACTATATAGTAAAACTTGAGTTCTGCTTAGCTATACCTTAACCCATCATTTTCCTGAAATTTAACTAATCAATCCTAACATATTGTAACGTGATTATTTAACCAATTATATCCCACCATCTTAATTAGTTTACACCCAGCAAAATTAATTATACAGCAGACAGGAACTATCACAGAACCAGACAGAGATTATACAGACAAACAATAGGGAAATGGGGACTACAATGATAGAACAATACAGAAGTGAGGATTTCACATCCCAGCTATTGATAAGTGAGTTCTTGCCAGACAGGATGCTATCAAACTAAGTTTCCTTTTACATCTTCTAGGCATTTCCCTTTCTCTGGAGGCGATAGGCATTATCAGGACAGGATTGTATTCCTAACAGCCCAGTAGCACCTTATTTCAATGTGACTAGTTTGGAATGTGAGGAGGTGACTGGTCGCTTCCCAGCTTATGGCTGCCTCTGTTGATAGCCAAAGGCCTTAGCCTAAGAACAGGGCCTCAGATTGTCACAGTAAGAGAAGGACCTTACACCGGCAGACAGTGATTTTGATTCTTTCTTTTATACCTCTAACTAGCCAAGTGATAAGAATACACCTAAATTCTTAGAGTATAGGCCTTTACAGACAGGCCTGAATATCTATATCCTAAGAGTAGTGACCAATAATTTAATGACATTCTATTACTGCTTTCCTCATTAGGACTCCTGGGAAGGTATGATGTGTGATTAATGAGACATCATTTATACAGCATTACCAGCTGGCAAATAATTAGAATTATCAATAACATTACATCATAATCACTATGCAAATAATTTACATAATGTAATGGAATATCTGGGCATTTCAGGGCAAACAATTCATAATATTAATTGAGGCTAGTTAGTTATCACAGAATAAATAATATTAGTAATTAAACAAAGCCAAGCTTATCAGGTTTCCTATAGCTAATAACTAGTGAGCGTCTTTAGCTAAATACACCTAACCAGGTAGAAATGTGCAGTACTAACGTCATTTTCTATTATAATACGAACCGTTCGAATTAACAGATATAAAATAATATCCTGCTGAAAAAATAGGTTTTACATCTGGATGACATAAAGAGAGAGGTTTCAGAGTAGCAGCCGTGTTAGTCTGTATTCGCACAAAGAAAAGGAGTACTTGTGGCACCTTCGAGACTAACCAATTTATTTGAGCATAAGCTTTCGTGAGCTACAGCTCACTGCATCTGATAAGTGAGCTGTAGCTCATGAAAGCTTATGCTCAAATAAATTGGTTAGTCTCTAAGGTGCCACAAGTACTTCTTTTCTTTTTATAAAGAGAGAGAACTCTTACTGAACTTTACTGATCCCTACCATCTACAGAATGTTTGTGTTTCTTTCATATATAAAGCCTTAAATAATATTGATCCAAAGTATTTGTGCAATCACCAAGTGCTGTACCTTCCATTTCCACCTCAGATAAAATGAATCTGCTAATCTGCCCTATTTTGTAACTTCAAGAGGCTGGGACATAGGGTGCAGCAACCTTCACGGAACTTGGAGGGCAAGTGCAAGTTGCAGAAGGGAAGAGTTTGGAGGAGGCAGTCTGTGTGCACATGGCTGGAATGCTATCTGCTTTTGCAGCATCTCTGTAAATAATTATTTTTAAAAAGAGCCAAGTTAGTCATAGAACTATGGAGTCCTCTCATTTTATTATTCAGCACCTGATATATGAAACACCAGGGTTCTCTGCATGAAGGACCTTTGAATTCTGAAGGCTCTCTATCCTGCACACCACAGTCTATGTCCTCTTCCAGGTGACCCTGGAAATGTTTGTGTTTCCTTTTTGGTTGGGCTGGGATCTGGATTGGTGCATGTTAGTTGTATACTGGTCCAAACCTGCTTTCTTTGTATTCAGTGGGATCAGAACTAGGCCCTATGTTTGAGATTTTTTTATGTTGATTGTTGGGTAATTTATTATTTGATGTCATGTTGCTTTAGTGGCTAATTTATTTTTATAGCAATGATATACCTTTATGTTAGAAGGCTTTTATAAATAAATACATAATAATAAAGTTAATATAGATGTAAAATACCATAAAAATCTCAGGTGAATGAAAATTGATGAAAAGGAAGGATATACATTATGGCTGAAGCTCTGGCTCTGTGGATTTTTGGCATGGTGCAGAAAATAAGTAGCCTGATTTTAAAATGTGCTGAGTATCTTTAGCTCTCATTGAAGTCAATGTTAGTTGTAGGTGCTCAGCACCTCTGAAACAGCAATTCATTTGAAAATGTTGTTCCCAGAAGCTGACTTTAATTGTCTCTTTTTAAAAGAAGCCTGATCCCAAACACTTTCTGGTCCTTTACTATGGGATATGTTAATCAGATCATTGAGAGGTTGGGTGGGAGCTTGTCCAGCTCCTTAGTAGTTATACAAGAATATTTATTTACTGTGGTATTTAACGAGAAGTTTTAGAGTAGCAGCCATGTTAGTCTGTATTCACAAAAAGAAAAGGAGTACTAGTGGCACCTTAGAGACTAACCAATTTATTTGAGCATAAGCTTTCCTGAGCTACAGCTCACTTCATCGGATGCATTCAGTGGAAAATACAGTGAGGAGATTTATATATACACACAGAACATGAAAAAATGTGTGTTATCATACACACGGTAAGAAGAGTGATCACTTAAGATGAGCTATTACCAGCAGGAGAATGGCGGGGAGGAAACCTTTTGTAGTGATAATGAAGGTGGGCCATTTCCAGCAGTTAACAGGAACGTCCGAGGAGCAGTGGGGGGTGGGGGAAATAAACATGGGGAAATAGTTTTACTTTGTGTAATGACCCATTCACTCCCAGTCTCTATTCAAGCCTAAGTTAATTGTATCCAGTTTGCAAATTAATTCCAATTCAGCAGTCTCTCCTTGGAGTCTGTTTTTGAAGTCTTTTTGTTCTAATATTGCGACCTTTAGGTCTGAAATCGAGGGACCAGAGAGATTGAAGTGTTCTCCAACTGGTTTATGAATGTTATAATTCTTGACATCTGATTTGTGTCCATTTATTCTTTTACGTAGAGACTGTCCAGTTTGACCAATGTACATGGCAGAGGGGCATTGCTGGCACATGATGGCATATATCACATTGGTAGATGTGCCGGTGAACGAGTCTCTGATAGTGTGGCTGATGTGATTAGGCCCTATGATGGTGTCCCCTGAATAGATATGTGGACACAGTTGGCAACGGGCTTTGTTGCAAGGATAGGTTTTTGGGTTAGTGGTTCTGTTGTGTGGTTGCTGGTGAGTATTTGCTTCAGGTTGGGGGGCTGTCTGTAGGCAAGGACTGGCCTGTCTCCCAAGATTTGTGAGAGTGATGGGTCGTCCTTCAGGATAGGTTGTAGATCCTTGATGGTGCGTTGGAGAGGTTTTAGTTGGGGGCTGAAGGTGATGGCTAGCGGCGTATTGTTATTATCTTTGTTGGGCCTGTCCTGTAGTAGGTGACTTCTGGGTACTCTTCTGGCTCTGTCAATTTGTTTCTTCACTTCAGCAGGTGGGTATTGTAGTTGTAAGAATGCTTGATAGAGATCTTGTAGGTGTTTGTCTCTGTCTGAGGGGTTGGAGCAAATGAGGTTGTATTGTAGAGCTTGGCTGTAGCCAATGGATCGTGTGGTGTGGTCTGGGTGAAAGCTGGAGGCATGTAGGTAGGAATAGCTGTCAGTAGGTTTCAGGTATAGGGTGGTGTTTGTGTGACCATCGCTTATTAGCACCGTAGTGTACAAGAAGTGGATCTCTTGTGTGGACTGGTCCAGGCTGAGGTTGATGTTGGGATGGAAATTGTTGAAATCATGGTGGAATTCCTCAAGGGCTTCTTTTCCATGGGTCCAGATGATGAAGATGTCATCAATGTAGCGCAAGTAGAGTAGGGGCATTAGGGGACAAGAGCTGAGGAAGCGTTGTTCTAAGTCAGCCATAAAAATGTTGGTATACTGTGGGGCCATGCGGGTACCCATAGCAGTGCCGCTGATTTGAAGGTATACGTTGTCCCCAAATGTGAAGTAGTTATGGATGAGGTCCTCACCCATAACTATTCCACATTTGGGGACAATGTATACCCCCTTCAAATCAGCGGCACTGCTATGGGTAGCTGCTGTAGCTCACAAAAGCTACTGTAGCTCACAAAAGCTTATGCTCAAATAAATTGGTTAGTCTTTAAGGTGCCCCTAGTACTCCTTTTCTTTTAACAAGAAGTTTTGTTACTGTCAGAAATACAGTACCAAATTAATTTTGTGCTAGCAGGTATCGTGTGACCGTACAACATGACTTTGCTTTGTGTATGGATGCACAAACAGCAAATACTCTTTAAGAGATATTATGCATACCTGGTCAAATCCAGATACACTAAAGAGGCTGAAAGAGGTGGTACTGTAACTGAAAAGTTTTAGAATATAAGAATGGCCATATTGAGTCAGACCAATGGCCCATCTAGCCAGGTATCCTGTCTTCTGACAGTGGCCAGTGCCAGATGTTTCAGAGGGAGTGAACAGAACTGGGCAATTTATCAAATGATCCATCCCCTGTGGTCCAGTCCCAGCTTCTAGCAATCAGAGGTTTAGGGACACCCAGAAAATGAAGTTGCCAACATGGTCAGGGAAGCTAACAACCATTGATGGACCTATCCTCCGTGAACTTATCACATTCTTTTTTGAACCCTATTATAGTTTTGGCTTTATAGCATGCACTGGCAACATGTTCCACAGGTTGACACTATGTTGTGTGAAGAAGTGCTTACTTTTAAACCTGCTACCTATTAATTTCAGTGGGTGACCCTTGGTTCTTATGTTATGTGAATGGGTTAATAACACATCCTTATTCACTTTCTCCACACCATTCATGCTTTTATATACCTCTATTATATCCCCCCTTGGTCGTCTCTTTTCCAAGATGAGCAATTCCAGTCTCTTTAATCTCTCCTCATATGGAAACTGTTGCATACCCCTAATCATTTTTGTTGCCCTTCTCTCTACCTTTTTCAATTCTAATATATCTTTTTGGAGACTGGGTAACCAGAACAGAACATAGTATTCATGGTGTGGGTGTATCAAAGATGTATGTTATGGAATTATATTTGCTGTGTTATCTATCATTTTCCTAATGTTCCTAACATTGGTAGGTTGTTTTTTTGTTTGTTTGTTTTTTAACTGCTAGTGCACATTGAGCAGATGATTTCAGAGAACTCTCCACGATGATTCCAAGATCTCTTTCTTGAGTGGTAACAGCTAATTTAGATCCCATCATTTTGTAGATATAGTTGGGATTATGTTTTCCAATGTGCATTACTTTGCACTTATTGACATTGAATTTTGCTTGCCATTTTCTTGCCAGTTATCCAATTTTGTGAGATCCCTTTGTAAGTGTTTGCAGTCTGTTTTCTATTTAACTGTTTTGAGTAATTTTATATCATCTGCAAATGTTGCCATCCCACTGTTCACTTCCTTTTCCAGATCATTTATGAATATGTTGAACAGCACTGGTCCCAGTATATATCTTTGGGGGACCCTGCTATTTACCTCTTTCCACTGTGAAAACTGTCTATTCCTACCCTTTATTTCCTATGTATTAATCAGTTACTGATCCATGAGAGGACCTTTCCTCTTATACCATGACTGCTTACTTTGCTTAAGAGTATTTGGTGAGGGACCTTGTTGAAGGCTTTCTGGAATTCCTAGAATTCTATATCCACTGGATCACCCTTGTCCACATATTTGACACCCTCAGAGAATTGTTAGATTGATGAGGCCCAATTCCCTTTTATAAAAGCTGTGTTGAGTCTTTCCCAACATATCATGTTCATCTATGTGTCTGATAATTCTGTTCTTTACTCTAGTTTCAGCCAATCTGAATGGTACTGGAGTTAGGCTTATTGGCCTGTAATTGCCAGGATTGCCTCTGGAGCCTTTTTTAAAAATTGACATCACATTAGCTATCTGCTATCATCTGATATAAAGGCTGATTTAAGTGATAGGTTACATACTACAGTTTGTAGTTCTGCAATTTTATCTAAGTTCTTTCAGAACTCTTGGGAGAATACCATCTGGTCCTGGTGACTTATTACTGTTTGAATGAGGTTTTGTTTATAAATTAATGACACCTCAGTCTGGGACAGTTCCTCAGATTTGTCACCTAAAAGAAATGTATGGGCTCAGGTGTGGGGCTCTCCCTCACATCCTCTGCTGTAAAGATTGATGCAAAAAATTCATTTAATTTATCTGCAATGGCTGTGTCATCCTTGAGTGCTCCTTTGGCACCTCAGTCATTCAGTGGCTCCAGCGATTGTTGGGCAGGCTTTCTTTTTCAGCTATACGTAAAAAGTAAATTGCTGTTTGTGTCTTTTCCAGTAGCTCTTCAAATTCTTTTTTCATCTGCCTAATTGTACTTTTACACTTGACATTCCCAAGTTCATGTTCCTTTCTGTTTTTTTTCAGTATGATTTGACATCCAATTTTTAAAGGATATCTTTTTGTCTCTAACCACCTCTTTTACTCTATTTAACCAAGGTTGCATTTTTTTGGTCCTCTTACTTTTTTTTTATTTGGGGTACACATTTAATTTGAGCCTCTATCATGTTTTCTTTAAAGTTTCCATGCAGCTTGCAGGCATTTCACTCTTGTGACCATTCCTCCTAATTTAATCTAACTATTCCTTTAATTTAATTTTTATATGGAAAGCACTGGAAAACATTTAAGTGTGATAGTCAGGGCTTGCGCTGGGGAGAAAAAAGTAGAGCCCTCCTCCTCCTTGAGATGCTAAAATGAGACCCCACTCACAATAGATAGTGCAGATGTTTAAAATACGATCATATATGCTCTGGTGGCTCCTCTGCACTGCTCAACCTTGGATAAGATGGTCCTGTCAGTGGGCCTTGCATATACCCTTGAACTGGGCTTTGTTGGTGTTGGTGCCCCCTCAGTAGGGATTAATGGCCTCCTGGCCTCTGCAGGACTGACTCCTTCTTGGTGGATCTCAGATACCACCTTGGGCGCCCTGGAGAAATAACTAACAGGCCTGATGAATGTCATACATCTCATATAACAGCTTCAAGCTTCCACACAACTCCCATGAAGTCCCTCCCCACCAGCTAATCCAGCACTACTCATCTTCCACCCCACAAACCCAGCTGTTCCTAGCTTCTCCCCAAAGCCATGTAGCTACCCCCCTTGAATATTCCCAAATCTAGTTATCTAGTTATCCCCAGCTACCTCTCAGCCACCCACCTGTTCCCTGGATAATTCTACAAACTAGCTATACGCAGCTTCTCTCGCCACATTTCTATCCCAGCCATTGAGCAGCCACATCTCCACATCACCCCCATAAACCCAAGCTCCCTAGCTATCCTCCAGACCCCAGTTCCCAGCTTTCACTTAAACATCCCCACAAACCTAGCTTCTTCCAACTACTCCGATACCCTCAGCTTCTCCCACCTCTCAGATAATCACTACTCAACAACAAGCTACTCCCCAGACACCCTTCAGTGACCACCCACCTGCCATAGCTGCTGTGTTTTATGCAGCTCCATGTCTTACCCTTGTCACTGATTGAGAAATGGTATATTGACCTTAAGCTAAAGTTTATGGTCTTATGCAAGTTAACAAGTATGCACGTTATCTAATTCAGTTTTTTTCATATCTGCAAATAATTTGCATAAAGTGCCACACATGGATCTGCACAAACACTGGCAACTATGAATTAGGGCATGGAACAAAGAATTCAAAGGAAAAACTCATGTCTTTTGGATAGAAACACACAAACACAAGCTTTCCTACTGCCCAGGCTCTTTGTCAGAAAAACACAGAAAAGGAGTTGACACTGAAACAAATAGCTCTACCTAATTCCTAAATAGTGTTACCTAACTCACAGATACAATCACTGGCTGTGTAACACTGTGTGTGCACAATATTTCAGAACAGAAAAGGTTACTTACTAATAGTAACTTAATCACACAATCGGTTTGTTGCAACTGGAATTTGCTTTTCAAGCCTGGCTACACAAATCTTCAAAATACGGTTAAACACATTCAACTGTACTGAACCGTCCTTTCCTTTCTCCTGCTACAGGTGCAGTTTCCTGAGAGAATGAGAATCAGCCAGATCTGATCAATGTTAGAGTTAAATTTAGACAAAATTAGAGCCATCCTTTGAACCTACCAGACCCCAACAGGCTGACCCATAGCTGGACAGGGAAAAAGCTCAAACCTTCAGGGACTTTGGAGTTATCTTACTCTGCAAATTACTCCACTTTGCAAGCAGAATAATTATTCTGGAATAAAGTCACTTTTATTTCATAATAAAGTGTCAACACAGGGAGCTGTTCCAGACAATTCTCTTCCTCTTGAAATCTTCTCCTTTGGTTTCCATGACTCTGTCCTCTCCTGGTCATCCTCCTACCTCTCTAATTACTCCTTCTGCTTGTCCTCTGGAGGATCCTCCTTGTTCCCCCCAAATTCTTGTGTGGTTTCAGATGGCTCTTCTTGGCTCTTTGTCTTCTCACTCTACACATTTTCTCTGGGTAATTTCATCTGCAAACACCAATTCAACTATCCTCTCTGTGCTGTTGACTCACAGATCTACTGCTCTACTCCAGGCTATTCTTCTTTGCATTGGTGCATTCACTGCAAAGAATGTGAGAGAGATTCACACATCTGAGTCATTCTTTTTAGGTGACAAATCTGAGGAACTGTGCTAGACTGAGGTGTCAGTGGAGGAGGCTTTGGAACAAATCAATAAATTCAACAGCAATAACTCAAAAGGACCAGATGGTATTCACCCAAGAGTGCTGAACGAAATTAAATATGAAATTAGACTCAGAGGCCTGGTCTACACTGTGGGGGGGATCGATCTAAGTTACACAACTTCAGCTACGTGAATAATGTAGCTGAAGTCGACGTACTTAGATCGACTCACCACAGTGTCTTCACTACAGTGAGTCGACTGCTGCCGCTCCCCCGTCGACTCTGCCTGCACCTCTCACTGAGCTGGAGTACAAGAGTCGACAGGAGAGCGCTCGGGGGGTTGATTTATCGCATCTAGACTAGACGCGATAAATCGATCCCTGCTGGATTGATCGTTGCCCACCGATCCTGCGGGTAGTGTAGACATACCCAGAGACTTTAAGATCAGAATGGACTATTGCGATCATCTAGTCTGATTACCCACACATTGCAGGCCACAGAACTTTGTCCACTCCCTCCTATAATAGACCTATAAACTCTGGCTGAGTTACTGAAGTCCTCAAATCATGATTTAAAGACTTAAGTTACAGAGAATACAGCATTTACACTAGTTTAAACCTGAAAGTGACCTGTGCCCCATGCTGCAGAGGAAGGCAAAAAACCCCCCAGGGTCTCTGCCAATCTAACCCAGGGAAAAATTCCCCCGATTCCAAATATGGCGATCAGTTAGACCCTGAGCATGTGGGCAAGACCCATTGGACAGATACCTGGGAAAGAATTCTCTCTGTAGTAACTCAGAGATCTCTCCATCTAGTGTCCCATCACCAGTGGTTGGGGATATTGGCTATTAGCAGTCACCAATAGCTACAAGTCCCCCCCCGCACCTAAGTCCGACCTGTACCTCACCGTGGTGGAGGGGGTGTAACATCTGAAATAGGGGATTGGTTGTTGGTGCTATGCCATCAGCGATGAAGGCTTGTCAGAAATATCACCTTGGGTATTATGGCAGGTGGACAGATCCAATGTGAACCCTGAAAATGATGGCTAACACAGGCCGCGAAGATGCAGGGCAACAGCTGCACTTAGCTACCCAAGGTGAAGGAAGTCATTGAGAAGACTCAATGGCTCGGGTCGCACAGCGTGAAGCCAGTACTGGTAGACCAGGAAAAGAGCCATGTTACTGCACCTCCGTCTCATTGCAGTGGGACGAGGTATTTCCTGGGATAATTGTTCCCTCTTGTTTTTCTGACCATGAATAACCTAGTACTCAGTGTTAGGGGGCTTATTCTTTCACCCACTTACTTCCCTGGTCCTTCTCGCATGAACAGAGAGCAACAATACCCAAAGTCCAAAGGTGCAAACAATTCGATGTTTATTGGGGTGAACTTCCAGCAAGCATGATTCCAGTTTCCTTCCTTAGTGTCCCGTTTCCCAGCTCTGACACCACAGAGCCTTACCTGTGTCCCTGTTCCCATTCCCCCCCTTAGCAAAACATGATTCCAATTTCCCCACCCCCATTCCCATTTCCCGCCCCTTGACTTCCTGATTGACTGCAGACTATATAGTAAAACTTGAGTTCTGCTTAGCTATACCTTAACCCATCATTTTCCTGAAATTTAACTAATCAATCCTAACATATTGTAACATGATTATTTAACCAATTATATCCCACCACCTTAATTAGTTTACACCCAGCAAAATTAATTATACAGCAGACAGAAACAATCACAGAACCAGACAGAGATTATACAGACAAACAATAGGGAAATGGGGACTACAATGATAGAACAACACAGAAATGAGGATTTCACATCCCAGCTATTGAGAAGTGAGTTCTTGCCAGACAGGTTGCTATCAAACTAAGTTTCCTTTTACATTTTCTAGGCACTTCCCTTTCTCTGGAGGTGATAGGCATTATCAGGACAGGATTATATTCCTAACAGCCCAACAGCACCTTATTTCAATGAGACTAGTTTGGAATGTAAAGATCTGATCATTCGCTTCCCAGCTTATGGCTGCCTCTGCTGCTTAGCCAAAGAACAGGGCCTCAGACTGTCACAGTAAGAGAAGGCCCTTACACCAGCAGACAGTGATTTTGATTCTTTCTTTTATACCTCTAACTAGCTAAGTGATAAGAATACACCTAAATTCTTAGAGTATAGGGCTTTACAGAGAGGCCCGAATATCTATATCCTAACACTCAGCACCAAGGTTAATGCCCCTGCCTCACTTTCAACTCTAGATGCTTTGTGGGTGCCGTCTCCGCTCGGTGCAAACATCACCAGTTCATGCCAAAGCCCCTTTGGGAACATATGTCCTCTGATGTTGACAGGCACATCTGCAGTACATTGTGACAATGCATCCAATTGTACCTGGAATCTCCAACAGTCCATCAAAATTGCAACTTGGAATGTTTCAACTCTTCACAGGCATGGTCATCAGGTCGCTGTCTCATGCTAAATGGACCATCTTGGTATATCAATCGCAGGACTAACAGAAGCAAGGCTGATAGATCACAGATGTCACAAGGTGGAAGATTCTTTACTTTTGTATTCTAGTGGCCCCAACCTACATGGGATAGCGCTACTACTGCAAGGTGAGGCCAAGTCCTCCCTGACAACCTGGATGCCCGTGTCTCCTTGTTTACTTATTGCACGTCTTAAACATCGGCACGGTTATCTCACTGTATAGTAGTCTATGCGCCAACAGGGGAATCTGTTGACTCAGTTAAAGATCATTTATATGATCAATTGGAACATCTAGTATGCACAGTCCTTCCACATGATAATCAGGTGATCTAAATGCAATTACTGGCTCTCTATGAACTGTGTTTGAATGGTCATTGATCATTATGGTTCAGGTACACCCAATGATAACTCTCGCTGCTTCCTTACATTCTGTGCCTCCCAGAATCTTTCCATTCTTGGGTCACGGTTCAAGTCAGATGTCATGGATCTCTCATGATGGTGTCACTCAGACAGAGTTGGACCACATCATTACAAGCGATAGGCAACTCTTTGCCTCCTGTAGAGCATATCGTGGTGCAGAATGCGCGGCGAACACAGATCACCATCTAGTGGTCGCCCATACAGTGTTGATGCTCCAACGAGCATTTAAGCCTTCTGCGTTGATGAAGTTTGACATCGACACACTCTGCGTGCCACATTTAGCCAACAAAATTTGTATTGACGTCAGCAACAGATTCTCGGCTCTAGCTCATCTGCCAGACTACGTGGAGGTTGCCTGGTCCCTGTTCACTTCTACCATCAACCAATTTGTGAGCAGACGACTGGCTATAAGCATCCAGCACGCCAACCATGGTGTGGCCTCACCAGTGCTGTATTAGGAGGAGCATTTCCAGCAGATCGAGGGAAGTGATTATTCCCCTATATTTGGCAAGGTGAGGCCACACCTGGAGTATTGTGTCCAGTTTTGGTCCCCCCACTACAGAAGGTATGTGGACAAATTGGAGAGAGTCCAGCGGAGGGCAATGAAAATTATTAGGGGGCTGGGGCATATGACTTACGAGGAGAGGCTGAGGGAACTGGGGTTATTTAGTCTGCAGAAGAGTAAGGGGGGATTTGATAGCAGCCTTCAACTACCAGAAGGGGATTCCAAAGAGGATGAAGCTAGGCTGTTCTCAGTGGTGGCAGATGATAGAAAAAGAAGAAATGGTCTCAAGTTGAAGTGGGGGCGATCTAGATTGGATATTAGGAAACACTATTTCACTAGGAGGGTGGTGAAGCACTGGAATGGGTTACCTAGGGAGGTGGTGGAATCTCCATCCTTTTTTAAGGCCCGGCTTGACAAAGCCCTGGCTGGGATGATTTAGTTGATGTTGGTCCTGCTTTGCGCAGGGCATTGGACTAGATGACCTCCTGAGGTCTCTTCCAACCCTAATATTCTATGATTCTATGAATAGTTACATGCTGTTGTAGGCAGTCTCATCATACCATCCCCTCTATAAACTTATCAGTCTCAACCTTGAAACCAGTTAGGTTTTAAGCCCTGACTGCTTCCCTGGGAAGACTATTCCAGAACTTCACTCTTCTGATAGTTAGAAACGTTTGTCTAATTTCAAGCTTAAACTTGTTGATGGCCAGTTTATATACATTTGTTCTTGTGTCAACATTGGTGCTTAATTTAAATAACTCCTCTCTCTCCCTGGTATTTATCCCTTTGATGTATTTATAGAGAGCAATCATATGTCCCCTCAGCCTTCTTTTGGTTAGGCTAAACAAACCAAGTTCTTGGAGTCTTCTTTCAAAAGGTAGGGTTTCCATTCCTCAGATCTTCCTCATAGTCCTTCTCTGCGCCTGTTCCAGCTTGAATTCATCTTTCTTAAACATGGGAGACTAGAATTGCACACAGTATTTCAGATGAGGTCTCACGAGTGCTTTGTATAATGGTACTAACACTTCCCTGTCTCTACTGGAAATACCACACCTGATGCATCCTAGGATTACATGAGCCTTTTTCATGGCCACATCACATTGGCAGTGCATGGTCATCTGAGATCAATCAATACACCCAGGTTTTTCTCCTCCTGTGTTGTTTCCAATAGATAAGTCCCCCGCTGATAGCAAAAATTCTTGTTGTTAGTCTCTGTGTGACTGCATTTTTAAATTTCATCCCATTTATATTACTCCAGTTTTCAGAATCATTCAGATCTTCACAATAGGGGATGGATCACTCAATAATTGCCCTTTTCTCTTTATTCCCTCAGAAGCATCTGGCACTGTCCACTGTTCTCAGACAGGATTCTTGGTCAAATGGACCATTGGTCTGACTCAGTCTGGCCATTCTTGGGTTCTTATATTTATTCTGTGTCTTGTATAGCACCCAACATAGCAGCTTCCTGGTCCATAACTAGGACTCCTAGGCACTATGGTGAGGAGCAGGATGATGATAATATAATTCCAATATCATTAGGTTTGTGGGTTTTGTGGGTTTTTTGGCTTGGGAAAAGGATTGTGTCTCTTGAGTAAGCAATAGAAATGGGGGGCTCTTTGGGTCAGCAGATTTTGTGTAGGTTGTCTGGAGCACCTATACAGACAATTGTGGGAATCAGTAAACAAACACCTGACAAGTACCTTCCTAAGTGTAGTACTTTGAGGTTGTGCTTATTGAATTTCATCCTATTTATTTCAGACCATTTATCCAGTTTGTCAAGTTCATTTTGAATTCTAATTCTGTCCAAAATGTTTACTACCTCTTTCAGCTTGCTATCATCTGCAAACTTGATAGGTGTACGTCTATGCCATTATCCAAATAATTGATGAAGATATTGAATAGAATCAAACCCGGACAGATCCTTGCGGCCCCACTTGATATGGCCTTCCAGTTTGACTGTCAACCATTGATAACTACTGTTTCAGTATGGTTTTCCAACTAGTTGTGCACCCACCTTATAGTAGGTTCACCTAGGCTATATTTCTCTAGTTTGTTTTTGATAAGGTCATGGGAGACTGCATCAAAAGCCTTACTAAAGTCAAGATATATCACATCTACTTCTGTCTCCTCTCCACAAGGCTTGTTACCCTGTCAAAGAAGGATACTACATTGGTTTGACATGATTTGTTCCTGATAAATCCATGTTGAGTGTTACATATCACCTTATTATCTTCTGCACACTTACAAATGGATTGTTTATTTGCTCCATTTTCTTTCCAGCTACCCAAGTTAAGCTGACTGATCTATAATGCTCTGAGTTGTCCTTATTCCCCTTTTTATAGACAGGTACTATATTTGCCCTTTTCCTGTCCTTTGGAATAAATGTATGTTAAGCTATATAACATACATCTATTCCAATTAATAACTTTGACATTTTTATTATGTTAGAAAATAGAGGAATGATACATTTCTTATTTACTAGAGTAATTTTTACTTGTGATGTGTGTCAAGTTTTTTTTTGGATGGAAATCAGAATTAAATTAAATTAATGCACAGAAGCAGCATTTTAAATTTGTTATTGGTTAAATTAAGCTGCTTTAAATGTGCTGGATATGTAAGAGGAAAAGAGTTTATCAAAACATGTTTTGCATGTAAAACTGATGTATTAAGCAAAGGAAGTATGATCTACAGTTACTGAACAGAAGTGATTGTTTTTGGTCACCATGTCTTTCAAGATTTTAGAATTAATAGAGCTCATCCTCTGAAATCTAGTTGTTATTCATAGACTGGAAGAGGAAAAGATTTCCTGCTTTTTCAGCTCCTACTCTGTTTCTTAACTTTGAATGAACTCATAACTGAACTGAAGTAACTGAATAAACTGACATTAAGAAAATACTCTCTACAAGTGCAGAAGAGACTACTACAGTCAAAAGCAGTTTAGCACTTTTAACAAACTCTGGTTCCAGGTGCTTAGCCAGTGACTTCCACCAGTTCAGTGGTTTGAATTTCTTTAAAACTTTGGCAGCAAATAAGTACTGCTTAATATTTTTTTAATTTAAAGGATTTGAATAAATTACAGTACCTTTTGGCCTGAACATAGATTGTCATAAGTTCAATTTTAATTTTAAAGAGGCATATTTTTAAAAAGAAAATTATTTAATTTAATTTAAATCCAAAAATCAAATTTAAATAAAAATATCAATTTTTAGCCATTCTTCTAGGTAACCCCTACATTTTACATTACTACTGTGTCTTTTAGAACTGAGCACTTGAGTGAGCTGTCAATCATGAGTGTAACTTCTTGCTAATTGGAAAGTGCTGTAGATCACTACTGAACCCTGCAGGCATCCTTACTCTGCTGGTGCAGCAAGTATTTATTAGATAAAGATCTTTGTTATAATCAAAGAAGTTGTATGAACTATACGGCTTTTCATAGCATTCTGAAAAACAACCTTGCAGAATGCTCTTATGCTTGCCATGGAAACCGTCTCTGATGTGCCACTGAATTCTAGGGGCCATAGTAAAATTCATCAGCAGTCATGGCTGGTGGTGGTTCTGTGTTTTCCCAGTGCATTTAATGAACCACTGCAGAAGCCTGCTTTTCAGAAACTGTCTGGGCAATGGTTTCTTACTGTGTGCATTATTTCATGAAGTTTTCAGCAAGTATATTCCATCCAGTTGATTGACTATGCTTATGTCAGCCTCATTGGTGATGGTATCAGCAATATGCCCTGGCAACATTTGTTTCTATTCTTTTTCTGTCATGTATTTAGTAGGTAGCAGTCACACATAATGGACTGTGCACAAAGGGAAGATAATTTCAATATTACAGCAACAGCAACAGTTGCGTAGCAACTGCATCAAACTACCCGATTAGCACTCTAGCCATTATATGTGCAGTATATATTTGCAGACACAAGATGGCAGCATGGAATAGAAAATAATAGCACTATACTGTATCATTAATGGTGTTTAATTGCATGTTGCATTCTGATTCACCAGCTTGATGGAAGAAGTTAAGTTAAACAGTACAATTTTTCCTCATTCTTGCTGGTATGTAAATTACTTAAATATTTTTATCAGCACTACTCCCTTTCTGTGCTACATATTTTCCTATACATTTCTGGACCTTTCTTGCATTTTTCGCTGGTTATCCTTGGATTTCCTTTGTAACAAGTCTATCATTGATGGGGGTTTTCATCCACTCCAGATGGGTTTATTTTGGAAGCAACTAAATGTGGACAATTAACAATCACATCAAAGCTATAGTGCAGTATGACCATTAGACACTGGGAAGTTCGAGTAATTGCCAGCTACATAGACCAGCCACTAAGCAGACTGTGCATATAAAATTAATACAAATTACAATGGAGTGAATATTTTAAAAAGCCAAATGTTTGGGCATAAATGAACAATGTAACTAAAGACAGGTCTGAATTCATCACCGCCTTCGAGCAGGGACCAAGGGCCTGATTCAAAGCCCACTGAAGTCAATGAAAAGACTCCCATTGACTTCAGTGGGCTTTGAATCAGGCACCTTTTGTGTCATGATTTTCCTAGAGCTGCCAGGAGCCAGTTCAGCCCTTGATACACGTTAGGCATGTCCTGAAGGCTACGAGAACTTGCACCTGGCTGCACATAGTCCATATAGGCTTTGCAACAGCTAGGAAAAAACAGGGTGCAGGACTCCCCTGCCCATATGTTCACATCCCCCTGTAGAGCAGTGGTTTTCAAACTTTTTTTCTGGGGACCCAGTTGAAGAAAAGTGTCGATGCCCGTGACCCAGCAGAGCTGGGGATGAGGGGTGTAGGAGGGGCTCAGGGCTGGGGCAGAGGGTTGCGGTGCAGGGGTGAGGGCTGCAGGGTGGGTCCGGGAATGAGGGGTTCAGGGTGTGGGAGGGGACTCTGGGCTGGAGCAGAGGGTTGGGGTGCGGGAGGGGGTCAGGGCTCTGGGCTGGAGGTGCAGGCTCTGAGGTGGGGCCAGGGATGATGGGTTTGGGGTGCAGGAAGGGGTTCTGGGTTTGGGGGAGCTCATGGCTGGGGCAGGGGATTGGGGCACGGAGTTGGGGCGCGGATATACCTCTGGTGGCTCCTGGTCAGCAGTGCAGCCGGGTGCAGAGGCAGGCTTCCTGTCTGTCCTGGCACCACGGACCATGCTGCTTGCCCGAAGTGGCCAGCAACAGGTCCAGCTCCTAGGTGGAGGTGCGTGGCACTCGCCTGCAGGCACCCCCATCCCCAGCTCCTATTGGCCGGTTCCCAGCCAATGGGAGTGCAGAGCCAGTGGTCGGGGTGGGGGGCAGCTCACAGAGCCCCTTGGCCCCCCTGCCTAGAAGCCAGACCCGCTGCTGGCCGCTTCCGGGGCACAGCACGGTGTCGGAACAGGTAGGCACTAAGCTGCCTTAGCTGGGCAGCACCACCAACGGGACTTTTAACATCCTGGTTGATGGTGCTGACCAGAGCTGCTAGGGTCCCTGGGTGCTGAGCAAGGTGACCCAGTGCCTTACATGCCGCGACCCAGCACTGGGTCGTGACCCGAACTTTGAAAAACACTGCTGTAGAGCACCCTCTGACATGTCTCCGAATGCTCATCTCCATCCCCCAGGGCTTTTGCAGAGTGGTGGTATGCTGGCTATCTAGTCTACCAGGGATGCTCTCTGCACCAGGAAGTATTCCCTGTCCCCTTCCTTGTGTCTTTGCTTGGCATCCCCTTTGCACCAATATAGCTACAGGATACCGGAGACTTCTTTACAGAATGCTTGACTGTTAGATTGTTCACAACAATATATTATTTCAAAAGAGGCTACACTGGAAACCGTCTTTTTAAAATCAGTCTAAATGACCAGTTTGCAATAAATGTTACAGATATGTATTGATTCATACACAACAGGGTGTGTTTCAAATGTATCTGTTAAATACATATATGCTTATAAAATCAGTAACAGATAATCTAATTTATATTTGTACTCATTTACAATATCATCTTTATTTTTCCCTCTATTAATTTTTTCTCCTGTTTCTTCAAAAATGTGACAGCTCCTTCTGTGATAGTATCAGATCTCACAAGCTTGGACCAGGAGAGTAGCTAGGTGAAAGACCTCCAAGCAACACCTAGGGTGGCGTTCACAAAGGTAATTCATCACCTAACTCACACAAAGATAACTCATCACTGAAATCAGTAGGAGTTAGGTGCTAAATACCTTTGTGAATCCTACCTCTAGCCACTAGCTCTTGGTGATTTGGGAATCACACCCTCCAGCTCAAAGTGTGGGCATACCCTTAGAGAGTGTTTCAGAGTAGCAGCCGTGTTAGTCTGTATTCGCAAAAAGAAAAGGAGTACTAGTGACACCTTAGAGACTAACCAATTTATTTGAGCATAAGCTTTCGTGAGCTACAGCTCACTTAATCGGATGCATTCAGTGGAAAATACAGTGAGGAGATTTATATACACACAGAACATGGAAAAATGGGTGTTATCATACACACTGTAAGGAGAGTGATCACTTAAGATGAGCTATTACCAGCAGGAGAGCCGGGGGGGAAGAAAATCTGGTTAGTGAACCACATCACATATGGTGGAGAATGTGGGTACACAGTCACCCCTGATATAAGGGGAAGATAGAGGACGGTAGGGACAATTGCCCATTACAGAGATTGCAGAGGATATCTGAGAGACAGTGGAGGTGGAGAGACAATGGAGCCTCAATATGTAGAAGCATGTTTTGCTGAGAGCTTATATACCCTCCCGGCCTGGGATCCAAAGTCAGTGCCGCTGCAAAAAGGGGCTGACAAGCAGCAAGGGCAGCTTCAGGTCCTGCTTCTGCAGGTACTCAGGCCCCAACAGAGACAGAGGGACGCACAGGAGTGCTTGCAGACGTGTATGTCTCTGCTAGCTGAGCAGCAGCTCTGTATACTTAAGCTGCTGTGAGAGTGGGTCCATAGAAAGAGAGAGGGGAAACCAGACACCAGGGCCAAGAGGCCACTGACAGGGCTGGGTGAATGTTATGCCTGCCAGAGACAGGGACATTGGAAGGGAGCATGCCCCTACTGGAATGGGGAACAGAAGCCTCACTCTGAAAACAGAAAGAAGAAAGAGCCCTGTGAGGAGAACAGGGAGGGGATGAGCACGTTGGACCTATGGGCAACAGGGACACCGGCAGAGGGAGTGCCCTTACATGAGTTGTAGGGTTAAGGCTAGCCCAGGGGAAGGGGCTGAGCAAGGGAAGGACAATGAAAGTCCTATGGCCAAGGAGGGGGAAAGGGTTGGCTTCCGGTGCCATGAAAAGGGCCAAATCAAAAGGCAGTGCTCCCTCAGGAGAAGGCAGGGAACACAGAGTGTGGCACAGCTGGATGGCAGTGTCACTGGAGAGAATGCCACAGTCCTGGGAGTGATGTGGGTCCTGGAACAAAAGTGACGGTGGCAAGGCACCAACAGAGGCAGGTGCCCTGGTGAGCAGAGCTAATTCCCATGACAGCCATCAGGAGGCACTGGAGTGGTGAGTAAACCTCATCACAGGAGCTAACACCCAGCTGTCACAAGCAAGACTCTCTCACACTTGAGGCTGGTGGCAATAAGACGATGCACAGCCATGGGTCCCTGCGAAGCATCACACTCACCCATCTTTTCATTGTTAGCCTTTGATTTATTACTGTATGTCTCATTTAGATTGAAAATCATTGGAGTAGGTTTCTGTCTTCTTTATTTTATGTAAAACTGTGTGTCTATTATGCTGTATAAACAATACTAATAATAGTGCAAAGGAATATCAAGATGTGTGATAGTTATAATAATTGCAGTTTCCATCTGAGAATATCAAAGCCATTTATAGACATCATTTAATTAAGCCTCACAACTCCACTGTGAGGGAGGTAAGTGGTATTATCCTCATTTTACCTATAAGGAAACTGAGGCACAAAGAGGCTAACCTCCAATCTCATAAGAAGACTGAACCAGAACCAGAAGTAGAACTCAGATTTGCTGACTCCCAGTGCTTTAGTCATGAAATCATTTATTCCCCATACATTTGTCATGATCATGTATGGCCCCTCTAAGAAACAGAATCCCCTTAACACCACTCTGGTGGAGAGGCAGATGTGATTTTGATTTGTTCAAATGTGCTGAGATGACTTTTTATTAAGAAGATCTACTTTTCTTTTTGCTCTGTACATTTAACTCCTCTAGGCATTTAGCATCCAGATTTTAGTTCTTTGCTTGTTGGCTCAAAACATTTGCATTAATTTTAATGTCATTTCCTCATCCAACTAATTACTTCACTATATTAATCGATATATTGCTTTTAATGTAATTGGATACTCACATATCTTAAAATTAAAATGATTGACTATACTAAGTCAATCTGCTTAAGAGCTAGAGATGGGCCTGAAGTGAAAACCTAGGTTTGAACTCCTCACAATCATAAGAAGTTTAGCTCTTACTCCATTATAGAATTTTGGGGCTTATGCCCCACCTTCAGTAATAACCATAGCCAAAATTTTCAAACCTAGATGCTGAAAACTAGGCTCCTAAATAAGTGTCTTCATTTCAGAGGTGCTGGTTACCTGCAGCTACCATTGATTTCAGTGGGATTTGCAAGCACTCATTACTTCTTGGTGCCAAATCCTCCATTACATTCCTGCAACTCCATTGAAGTCAGGATTTGATGCATGGAAAGATTTGGCTCAACCTCATTCTAATCCCTTCTTAACTTTCCACAGCTGCTGGTCTTTGGGGTTCAAGTATATGAACTGCTACTATAAACACATGTGACTGTTACTTTCTCTTTTCCAGTGTGTGATGTTCAACATGTGGATGTTGATTCATTGATACCAACATGCTGTCACTGCATTTTTCAGCAATGTGATGTGAGAGACACGTATGGATTTGTTTGAAAGTGCTAAGAGCCTCACATCTCCCTCCAAGCTCTGGTTGAAACTTGCCAATTGAGGAGAAGAGTCAAATGTGGCTAAGGAGACAAGTGCAAGAGCTACCTTGGAGCCAGGAAAGGTGAACTGGTAGCACCAGCAGTCACAAGTGGCAGCATCAGAAGCCAGAAAAATGCTGGCAAAAGGGGAGAGTCAGAACAAAAGCCTGCAATTCTTAAAGCCTTTATTTCTAATTCATAGACGTGGTTTTAAATTACATAAAAAACTCATTAGTCCTGTTAATTGCAATACAATTTGACCACATTATTGGTTGAAACTGAAATTAGTCTATTCTTATGGGATTGCAGTAGTGTTGTAGGCGTGTTGGTCCCCGGATATTAGGGTGTGAGAAACACATCCCTAAGTACTGCAAGTTTCAGCACTGTAAAGTGCCATTGTAGACAGTGCACCAGGGCTGGTAGCTATTCCCCTCGTGGAGGTGGGGGTTTTTAGAGTGCTGGGAGACCTCTCTCCCAGCGCTATGCCACGACTACACAAGCCACGTTAAAGCGCTGAGGCAGCGCTTTAATGTTGCCGGTGAAGACATCACCTTTGAGAGACTAGGTAGGTGAGTTAATACCTTTTATTGGACCAACTTTTATTGGTGAAAGAGACAAGCTTTTGAGCTCTTCTTCAGGTCTGGGAAAGCTATTCAAACTGTCACAGCTAAATACAAAGTGGAACTGATTGTTTAGCATAAGTAGTTAGCACATATTCAAAGGGACCATTCAAGGTGAAGTGATCCATTAACACTCCTGAAGTCATAGGACAAAAGAGGTTGGTTGGTGGGTTACAGATTGTTGTAATAAGCCATAAATCCAGTGCCTTTATTAAGACCATGATTTTTAATGTATTCCTATGTGATGCAATTAAACCAGGGAATGCAATAATGTGTCTTAATTCCAGGGCAGATCTTCACGTAAAATGCTGCATTGGCACAGCTGCAGTGCTTTAATGAAGATGCTCTAAAGTGACAGAAGAGAACTTGTCTCATTGTCTTGGGGCTTGGCTACACTTGCAAGTTAGAGAGCATTAAAGCAACCCCAGGCGCCCTAACTCCTGAGGTGTCCACACTGGCAAGGCACGTAGAGTGCCTGGACTCTGCAGCTGGAGCACTCCTAGTAATCCACCTCCACGAGAAGCATAAAGCTTGCTGTGCCCTGGCTGAAATGCCTGGGCGTCAGTGTGGATGAGGTGTTGCATTACTGCACTGTGATTGACCTCCGGAAACGTCCCATAATCCCCTGAAGTCAAGTGACCCCTCTTCTCATTGTTTTGAAATAGGCTGCAGGCATGCAGATATCCCCTTTCAAAGCTCCGTTTCTGACAGCCGGCATGTTTATCTGCTCCGGGATAAAGCAAACCATTAGTGTGGAATGCTGCTGTTGTGAGTGGGGGGGAGGAGAGGGGGTCTGCTGCTGTCTGAACTTACAAGACAGCATGCTGACATGCTCTCAGCCCCCCAAAACACACTGTTTCACATACACACAACACACTCCCTGTCACGCTCCACCCCCCCCCCCCATTTGCGGCCACTTGCACACTGGGATAGCTACCACAATGTACTGCTCTTTGTGGTGTTGCAAGAGCTACTAATGTGGCCATGCCACTGTGCTTGCAGCTGACAGTGTAAACACATGCAGCGTTTTCCCTGCTGCGCTGTCCAAAGGCTGGTTTAACTCACAGCGTTCTACATCTGCCACTGTAGCCAAGCCCTTAATTACTCCACCTCTGTGAGCGGCAGTAGTTATGTCAGCGGCAGAAGCTTTCTCTCACTGACATAGCGCTGTCTACACCAGTGCTTAGGTCAGTTTAACTATGGGCTTGGCTACACTTGCGAGTTACAGCGCATTAAAGGAGCCCCGGGCACACTAGCTCACGACCTGTCCACACTGGCAAGGCACGTAGAGTGCTCTGACTCTGCGGCTAGAGCGCTGCTGGTACTCCACCTCAGCGAGTGGAATAACGTTTGCTGCGCCTCTGCTGGAGCGCCGCAGCACCAGTGTGGATGCCCTGGTCCTATAGTGCGCTCTGATCAGCCTCCAGAAGTGTCCCACAATGTCTGTTCTAGCCACTCTGGTCATCACTTTGAACTCTACTGCCCTGCCCTCAGGTGACCAACTGCCAGACCCGTCCTTTAAATTCTCTGGGAATTTTGAAAATCCCCTTCCTGTTTGCTCACTGAAGCATGGAGTGCTCTCAGTGAATCTTTCCAGGTGACCATGCCTCCACGCGCCAGGCAATCCCCAGTATGGAGCAATGGCGAGGTGCTGGACCTCATCAGTGTTTCGGGGGAGGAAACTGTCCAGTCC
This sequence comes from Chelonia mydas, assembly GCF_015237465.2. Classification (NCBI taxonomy): domain Eukaryota; kingdom Metazoa; phylum Chordata; order Testudines; family Cheloniidae; genus Chelonia; species Chelonia mydas. The sequence goes on from NC_057852.1 coordinate 111,406,150, forward strand.
CAGCTGCGCTCCAGCCATAGGAATTATGATACCTTTGGGCAGATATCAAGGGACATGATGAAAAGGGGCCATGACCGGGACACCCTGCAGTGCAGGATTAAAGTGAAGGAGCTGTGGAATGCCTACCGCAAAGCCCATGAGGCAAACAGCCGCTCCGGTGCTTCCCCTGCGACCTGCCTTTTCTACAAAGAGCAGGACGTGATACTTGGGGGCTACCCCACCTCCACTCCAAGTACCACCATGGACACTTCAGAGCCCAGTGCACCAAGGCAGGAGGAGGAGGAGGAGGAGGAGGAGCAAAGCGGGAGCGAGGGTGCTGAGGCAGAGGAAGACACCCCAGAATCCCTAGATGCATGCAGCCAAGAGCTGTTCTCAAGCCAGGAGGAAGGTAGCCAGTCACGGCGACCAGTGCTTGGGGAAGGACAAACACCAGAGGAGGTTCCCGGTAAGCAGCTTTTATTTTGGGAAGGAAGTTATTCAGTGCTGGCTCTTGGGGCGAGGAGGATTAGGGCTGCATGTATGCCCAGATGCGGAGTAGGGAGTTGATGTGCTTTCTCACATCGCAGTAATCGGCCTCAGTGATCTTTTCAAAGGTCTCATCCAGAACTTGGGCAATGTGCTTGCGCAGCTTTCTAGGGAGAGCCACTGTGGTCCTTGTCCCAGTAAGGCTAACTTGTCGGCGCCACTGTGCCGTGAGGGGAGGGGGGACCATTGCTGCACACAGGCAAGCTGCATATGGGCTAGGGCAGAAGCCGCATTGCAGTAGAAGACCCTCCCTCGCTTCCCAGGCCACCCTCAGCAGCAAGATATCTTCCAAGACGAACTCCTGTGGAAAATGTGGAGACAGTGTTCAGTATAGGGGCCCCATACCACTGTTGGCTCTCCCAAAGGCACAGAAACCCAGAGGACAGTACAGCTGTGAAACAATCAGTCATGCTTGACCCTGTGCTTACTCACCATTTTGGGGCTCCTGTGGGTTATGTGCGCTCGCTTTGGGACGGGCAAATTATGCTATTGTGTAGACTGTGCTTGCCCTTAAGTACAGGGGAATCATTGCTCTGTCTGGTGTGAACAATGCTTCCTCTGTTAAGTGTTGCATTTTGCCTTTACAGGCTTGAGATCTCAGCCGTCTGTGTTATCACCGGCCAAAAGACTCCAAAGAATCAGAAAGAGGCCACGTAGAAGCAAGGAAGACCTGTTGCATGAAGTTATGCAGTATTCAAGTAATGAATATCAAAAAGTGCAGGAGTGGTGGGATAGTGAAAGGAGGATCTGACAGCAGAATGAGGAGCGCTGGCACAAAAGTGCGGTGCTCCGGCAGCAAAGCATGGATTTTAGCATTGAGAGGGAAGAAAACAAAGTAAGAAAGGATACAGCCATGGGTAGGAGAATGGACATAAGGAGGAAGGGCAGTGTGGATACCAGTCTAATAGGTCATACTGGCGGTAGAATGTTTGTGCCTAATCGGGTAAAGAATGTGAGCGAGGCCAAACAGCAAAAATTAAGATGTTTGTACACGAATGCGAGGAGCCTAGGTAACAAAATGGAGGAACTAGAGCTATGGTGCAGGAAGTGAAACCAGATTATTATTATTATTATTATTTATTATTTATTATTATAGGAATTACAGAAACATGGTGGAATACTAGTCATGACTGGACTACGGGTATTGAAGGGTATGTGCTGTTTAGGAAAGACAGAAATAAAGGTAAAGGTGGTGGAGTAGCATTGTATATCAATGATGAGGTAGAATGTAAAGAAATAAGAAGCCATGGAATGGATAAGACAGAGTCCGTCTGGGCAAAAATCACATTGGGGAAGAAAACTACTAGAGCCTCCCCTGTGATAGTGCTTGGGGTATGCCATAGACCGCTGGGATCTAATTTGGATATGGATACAGCCCTCTTTAATGTTTTTAATGAAGTAACTACTGATGGAAACTGCGTGATCATGGGAGACTTTAACTTCCCAGCTATAGACTGGAGGACAAGTGCTAGTAATAATAATAGGGCTCAGATTTTCCTCGATGCGATAGCTGATGGATTCCTTCATCAAGTAGTTCTTGAACCAACAAGAGGGGATGCCATTTTAGATTTGGTTTTGGTGAGTAGTGAGGACCTCACAGAAGAAATGGTTGTAGGGGACAACCTTGGTTCAGGTGATCATGAGCTAATTCAGTTCAAACTGAACGGAAGGATAGACAAAAATAAATCTGCGACAAGGGTTTTTGATTTCAAAAGGGCTGACTTTCAAAAATTAAGGAAATTAGTTTGGGACGTGGATTGGACTGAAGAATTTATGGATCTAAAGGCAGAGGAGGCCTGGGATTACTTCAAGTCAAAGATGCAGAAGCTATTGGAAGCCTGCATCCCAAGAAAGGGGAAAAAAATTCATAGGCAGGAGTTGTAGACCAAGCTGGAGAAACAAGCATCTCAGAGAGGTGACTAAGAAAAAGCAGAAAGTGGGAGTGGAAGATGGGAGGGATCAGCAAGGAAAGCTACCTTATTGTGGTCAGAACATGTAGGGATAAAGTGAGAAAGGCTAAAAGTCAAGTAGAGTTGGACTTTGCAAAGGGAATTAAAACCAATAGTAAAAGGTTCTATAGCCATATAAATAAGAAGAAAACAAAGAAAGAAGAAGTGGCACTGCTAAACACTGAGGATGGAGTAGAGGTTAAGGATAATCTAGGCATGGCCCAATATCTAAACAAATACTTTGCCTCTCTCTTTAATGAGGCTAATGAGGATCTTAGAGACAATGGTAGCACAACAAATGGGAATGAGGATATGGAGGTAGATATTACCATATCCGAGGTAGAAGCGAAACTCGAACAGCTTAATGGTACTAAATCGGGGGACCCAGATCAAGAATATTAAAGGAATTGGCACATGAAATTGCAAGCCCATTAGCAAGAATTTTTAATGAATCTGTAAACTCAGGGGTTGTACCATATGATTGGAGAATTGCTAACATAGTTCCTATTTTTAAGAAAGGGAAAAAAAGTGATCCGGGTAACTACAGGCCTGTTAATTTGACATCTGTAGTATGCAAGGTCTTGGAAAAAATTTTGAAGGAGAAAGCAGTTAAGGACATTGAGGTCAATGGTAAATGGGACAAAATACAACATGGTTTTACAAAAGGTAGATCATGCCAAACCAACCTGATCTCCTCCTTTGAGAAAGTAACAGATTTTTTAGACAAAGGGAACGCAGTGGATCTAATTTACCTAGATTTCAGTAAGGCGTTTGATATGGTGCCACATGGGGAATTATTAGTTAAATTGGAAAATATGGGGGTCAATATGAAAATTGGTTAAAGGGGAGACTACAGCAGATCATACTGAAAGGTGAACTGTCAGGCTGGATAGAGGTTACCAGCGGAGTTCCTAAGGGATTGGTTTTGGGGCCAATCTTATTTAATCTTTTTATTACTGACCTTGGCACAAAAAGTGGGAGTGTGCTAATAAAGTTTGTGGGTGATACAAAGCTGGGAGGTATTGCCAATTTAGAGAAGGACCAGGATATCATACAGGAGGATCTGGATGACCTTGTAAACTGGAGTAATAGTAATAGGATGAATTTTAATAGTGAGAAGTGTAAGGTCATGCATTTAGGGATTAATAATAAGAATTTTAGTTATAAGCTGGGGATGCATCAATTGGAAGTAATGGAGGAGGAGAAGGACCTCAGAGTATTGGTTGACCACAGGATGACTATGAGCCATCAATGTGATATGGCCACGAAAAAAGCTAATGCGATCTTGGGATGCATCAGGCGAGATATTTTCAGTAGTGATAAGGAGGTGTTAGTACCGTTATACAAGGCACTGGTGAGACCTCACCTGGAATACTGTGTGCAGTTCTGGTCTCCCATGTTTAAGAAGGATGAATTCAAACTGGAACAGGTACAGAGAAGGGCTACTAGGATGATCCGAGGAATGGAAAACCTGTCTTATGAAAGGAGACTCAAGGAGCTTGGCTTGTTTAGCCAAACCAAAAGAAGGCTGAGGGGAGATATGATTGCTCTCTATAAATATATCAGAGGGATAAATACCAGGGAGAGAGGAATTATTTAAGCTCATAACCAGTGTGGACACAAGAACAAATGGATATAAACTAGTCATCAGGAAGTTTAGACTTGAAATTAGACGAAGGTTTCTAACCATCAGAGGAGTGAAGTTCTGGAACAGCCTTCCAAGGGAAGCAGTGGGGGCAAAAGACCTATCTGGCTTCAAGATTAAGCTTGATAAGTTTATGGAGGAGATGGTATGAAGGGAAAACATGATTTTGGCAATTAATTGATCTTTAACTATTCATGGTAAATAGGCCCAATGGCATGTGATGGGATGTTAGATGGGGTGGGATCTGAGTTACTACAGAGAATTCTTTCCTGGGTATCTGGCTGGTGAATCTTGCCCATATGCTCAGGGTTCAGCTGATTGCCATATTTGGGGCTGGGAAGGATTTGTCCTGCAGGGCAGATTGGAAGAGGCCCTGGGGGGGTTTTGCCTTCCTCTGCAGCATGGGGCATGGGTTACTTGCTGGAGGATTCTCTGCACCTTGAAGTCTTTAAACCATGATTTGAGGACTTCAATAGCTCAGAGATAGGTGAGAGGTTTATTGCAGGAGTGGGTGGGTGAGATTCTGTGGCCTGCATTGTGCAGGAGGTCAGACTAGATGATCATAATGGTCCCTTCTGACCTTAATGTCTATGAGTCTATAAGCATAATGGAGCGACAAGCGGACTCGATCCAGGCACTCGTAGCCATGCCTGCGGAGCACTACCGTGCCTGACACCCCTGCAGCCCTTTTCCCAAAACTCTTTCCCTCCTGCCCCCATGTCACCTCCAACCCACTTTCCCCAACATCTGGGTTCCTTTCTGCCACCAGCTGCCTCCAACACCTGTAGCTTCACCACCCAGCCCTGAAAACTATGACCCTTACCCACTGCACTCAACCCCCATCACCATGCAGTGTAGCCATCCTGAAGTGCAGCACTCATTGCACAGCACTCCAGACAGGAAGGCTGAGTAGATAACAGGACATACACCAATCTGTGATTGTACCGTTCCCCACCCCACCCCCTTGCCCTTTCTGTTTCCCAAGCAGTTGTTTCTTTTCAATAAATTGATTTTTTGGCTTTGAAAACATTCTTTATTATTGCATAAAGTAAAAGATACCTTAGCCCAGGAAAGAAACAGGCACTGCAAGTCAGTGTAGCAAACACAGATTTCTACTAATGTTGGAACCACTACACTTCACTCCCGTGTAGGGCACCAGACATTACTGGTGGCTTTCAGCCTCAAATTGCTCCCTCAAGGCATCCCTCATCCTTGCAGCCCTGCGCTGGGCCCCTCTAATAGCCCTGCTCTCTGGCTGTTCACATTCAGCCTCCAGGTGCTGAACCGCCGAGTTCCATGCCTGAGTGAATCGTTCACCCTTCCTTTCACAAATCTTATGGAGGGTACGGCATGTGGATATAACCGCAGGGATGCTGTCATTGGCCAGCTTCCCATACAGAGAGAGCCAGCGACCCTTTAAATGGCCAGAAGCACACTCCACAGTCATTCTGCACTGGCTCAGCCTGTTGTTGAACTCCCTGTGTAGGGTTTCATGAGCCACGGCATTAAAGGGTAAGTGGGGTCTCCAAGGATCACAATGGGCATTTCGACTTCCCCTACGGTGATCTTCTGGTCTGGGGAAAAAATCCTGGCTTGCAGCTTCCTGAACAGGCCAGTATTCCAAAAGATGCATGCGTCATGCACCTTTCCGGGCCAGCCTGCGTTAATGTCAATGAAACACCCACAGTGATCCACAAGCGCCTGGAGAACTAGAGATAAATACGCCTTCCGATTAACATACTTGGAGGCTAGGTAGGCTAATGACAGAATTGGCATATGTGTGCCATCTATCACCCCTCCACAGTTAGGGAAACCCATTTGTAAAAAGCCATCCACAATGTCATGCACGTTACCCAGAGTCACAGTTCTTCTGAGCAGGATGCGATTAATGGCCCTGCAAACTTGCATCAACACGATTCCAACGGTCAACTTTCCCACTCCAAACTGGTTAGCGACCAATCAGTAGCTGTCTGGAGTTGCCAGCTTCCAGATTGCAATAGCCACCCACTTCTCCACCATCAGGGCAGCTCTCAATCTCGTGTCCTTGCACCGCAGGGTGGGGGCGAGCTCCTCACACAGTCCCATGAAAGTGGCTTTTCTCATCCGAAAGTTCTGCAGCCACTGCTCATCATCCCAGACTTGCATGACAATGTGATCCCACCACTCAGTGCTTGTTTCCCAAGCCCAAAAGTAGTGTTCCACGGTGGTGAGCATGTCTGTGAATGCCACAAGCAAACTCATGTCATATGCATTACTTGAGTCGATATCATCGTCGGAGCCCTCACTGTCACTTTGGATCATAAGGAATAACTTGACTGCCAAACGTGATGGGCTGGCGAGACTCATCAGCATACTCCTCAGCAGTTCAGGCTCCAATCCTGCAGACCGAAAGGGAAGACAGAGCACGCAGTACAAAAAACGTTGAAAGATAGTGCCAAATGGGGACAGAAGCACAGGGATTGCTGGAATGCGAACCGATGCATCATGGGGCATTGGGACAGGACCCAGAATGTGCTGCCCCTCCCACCCCCTTCCCACAAGCCACAGCACCAGAATGGGAAGAGGTACTCTGTGGGATGGCTGCCCATAATGCACCACTCCCAATGCCGCTACAAGTGCCGCAAATGTGGCCACGCCAGTGCACTTGTTCCTGTCAGTGTGGAAAGACTGCAGCACTTTCCCTACTGCGCTCTCTGAAGGTGGGTTTAACTCAAAGCGCTCTACATCTGCAACTGTAGCCATGCCCTTTGTCTATCAGAGGTGTGGATTATACACACCCCTGAGTGACGTAGTCATACTGAAGTAATTCTGTAGTGTAGACTAGGACTCAGAAAGACAGCAAAAGTTTGACTTGTTATATGGGGTTTGGTTTAGTGAGGTGGGCTATGTAAGCAATGCTGTATACGTTTATTATGACAATTCTGGGTCCATAATGTGTTTATCCCAAGGTGCAGTGTTTAGATACTTAGTTGCTTTTATGTTAATTTGTAGCTTTTTTTTTTTTTTAACTTCCATTCAACTATCTTTACTTAAGACCATGAAAAATGTAGAGTTAAAAAGGGACTGGGTGTACAAATGGCAAATGCACAAGACGGGTGACTCATATAACCTTCATGAGCCCTATCAATAAAGGGGTCTTCATGACTGCAGGACTTCAGGACTGCAACGCCTTGAAATTTATAGTCACAATATGTATCTAGCATCTAATCCTGGGTTGAATGAACAGAAACTTATTATAAATGGTCCTGCTAGTACCATTTTGCTAAAGGTTCTCTCAGCAATTCTATTATAGGAATTTATAATGGAGAACTAAAATAATGTATAACTCAGTCATAAAATTAGTTTCAGAATGACACTTGGGGACAAATTTTCATAACCCTGCAGCTTAGTGTCCACAAAAAAAGTGCACGTACACGGGAACTGACATTTATCCATGCAAGTAGGGTAATTGCTTGTGCAGATTTATTTTGTCAGCATTTCTATGGCACATACAGGTAGTTATGCATGCAAATAACCATTTGCACACGCAATCGCTCAAAATATACACATGAATGTCAGTGTGGATGTGTATATGTTTTACAAGAGTAAGCCCACCACCAGGTTCAGCAGAAGCAATTTTTATGACTGAATTAATGGTTAATCCAGCTCTCTACTATAAATCCCTATAATAGAAATGCTGACAGAACCTTAAGCAAAGTAGTATTAGCAGGCATCATTTATAAGGCTTTTCCTTAGTCAGCTGCCAGTGTTTGAATATGTGGTGTCATAAGATGTGTTGGACTGGGATATCTTTCTTAAAAATTTTTTTAACTAAATTGCAGAGCTCTTTAAACAATTGGTGGTTCCTCAGAACATATGTGCTGTGATACCCAAGCTCAAGGACATGAGTTAAGGAAGGAGGGAGTCTCAGCTTTCACTCCGAATGTGCCTCTATGGAATTAGACAGACAAGGTGGGTGAGGTAATATCTTTTATTGGACCAGCTTCCGTTGGTGAGAGAAACAAGCTTTTGAGCTAAATGGAGCTCTTCTTCAGGTCTGGGAAAGATACTAAGGGTGTCACAGCTAAATAAATTTAAATTGGTATTCTATTATTGTTTAACTGTGATTAATCACAACTAATATTTTTAATTTAGTTAATTTGTTTTGTGTTACTCGCTTGAGTTAACTGCAATTAATTGACAGCCCTACTAAATACAAAATCAAACAGATACTTTAGCATAAGTAGTTAGCACATATTGTATTTGTTTGATTTTTGTATTTAGCTGTGACCCTCTTAGTACCTTTGCCAGACCTGAAGAAGAGCTCTGTGAGAGATTTTTTCCATTGGACCATATGAACTGGAACCATAAAGTCACTGAACATTAAATCCCACCAAATGAGGGTAAATCCATCCTCATCATCATATCCACTCATTATACTCCACACCTGAAAATAGCCATTATATGAACAACATATCCCCATATCTCAATGTCTGTACTTTGACCCGTTAAACTTTTACCCCCAATCGGGGAGATTGCAGATTATGTATTCCTTATGCCACCCGTTCCTAAATTGAATTTCGCACCCCTTGATAATCTGTACCTTATTCGCTAATAACCAGAAACTTCTATGCTTAAACTCTGTACCATTTTCTTTTTACTTCAACATCATCTTAATAAAATTATTAAATCTGAAAGTTTATCTGTCTCACCAACAGAAGTTGGTCCAATAAAAGATATTATCTCGCCCACCTTGTCTCTGTAATAACCTGGTACCAACATGGCTACAACAATAGTACATACCTCTATGGGTCTGTCAATCCATGACGTGACTTTAGTATTGTGTAATTTGTTGTAGGATACAGAGATTAATAACAGTAACAATTTCAAAATGGAAAGCATGTAGGTAATGCTATCCTAGTTGATACAAAAGTAGGGCAGGAAGGGTTACTTCTCAGGAATATCAAACATTTCAGCCTAAGTGCCTTCCTTTATAGTTGGCCAGAGCTGAAAGGGCAATCACAGATATGTTTCACTGCATCTTGGGTCTCATCAGCTACAAAAATCCGCCTGGAGTTCCAAATACTAATTAGAATTATACAGGGGCTGCCAAAGTAAAATTGCCTGCATTAAAATAATAAGGGTATGATTTGAACAGACAAAGGACCAGAATTTGTGAGTTAAAGTTGATATTCCATCCTTACCTCACCCCACTACTGCAGAGGGTTAGAATAAAGCATAAATCACTACCCTGATTCCTGTAGCAATGCTTTTGTAAACAGATATGCTTTGGGACAGATTTTTTTTTAAAGAGCTCAGCATCCAGCAATTTCCATTTAGGGACCTACAAAAAGAGGCCAGATTTTCAAAAAATGCTTGGAGCTGAGAACAATGGGAACTACTGGGCATGGAGCACTTTTTTATGTTAGTGCAGTAATATATAAAACGTAATGTAGACTACTTTGACCTCAGTGGGGTTAAAATCATGGTTGAATTTGGCCCAAATCCTGTTGTGGGTAACCTGAATTTTACAATTAGATTGTACATGCCAATCAAAAGGAAATAACTCTAGGAAACACTGACCTCTGGGAAAGATGCATGTTCACAAAAGTAGCCTAGAATTTTTGTCTGGAAAAAAATAGAAATTCACTATAATTAAGGCGGTGAGTCTTTCATGGAGGTCACGGAAGTCAGGATTCTGTGCCTTTCCGGGATCTCCGGGACTTCTGCAGTGGCCGGTGTGGCTGACCAGGCCACCTGAGCAGCTGAGGTGGCCCCGCAGCCAGCCGCACCAGCTGTTGCTCAGGCAGCCCCAGGGCCAGCTGCAACGACTGCTGCCCCAGAGCAGCGGTCTGGGAGCAGCAGCGGTGGGACCCCGGGCCGCCCCTCCCCCAGCAGTGGCAGCGGTGGGGCCCTGGGACCCCTCCTCCCCCTTCCACAGCAGCGGCGGTGGAGCCCCAGCATGCCCCCTCCCGCAGCAGTGGTGGCAGGGCCCTGGGCCGTCCCACCCCAGCCCAGCAGCGGCAGCAGGGCCCCCCACACACCAGGACAGCAGTGGTGGTACCCCAGAGGCCCCTCCTCCCCCCCCTTCCCAAGCAGCAGCCGCGGGAACATCTAAGTTTTAGTCACAGGTATTTATATAGTACAAATCATGGACAGGTCACAGGCTGTGACTTTTTGCTTATTGCCCGGGACCTGTCCATGCCCTTTTTACTAAAAAGGCCCATGACTAAATCATAGCCTTAACTATAACTCAGCCAGTCTTAAAGCAATACACAGTGCTAGGAGTTGATCCCAACACCAATATTCTGCTCTCCTTAGGTATGTGGAATCTCTAGCTCCATGCTTGAAGGAAGAGCAGAATATCAGAGCAGAGATATACCATGTGATAATGAAACAGAATTTCCCCCCTTACTTTCTCTTCTGATTTTAATCCTGTAGTGCAAGGGGGGGGGGGGTTTGAGGCTTTCAGATAATCTGCTTGAGTTGTAGTATTATTCAGAATATAAATACAAATAAAGAATACAGCTTCTGTTGTACTAAGCTTTGAATGACTCTGAAACCATTGGATCCTCCTCTGATGGAAATAGTCAATAAAGTTATACTGATTTATACCATCTAATGGCCTGAACCAACATCTGTTAATTGTAGGGTTCCTGGATACATATCAACATCATTTTTGCTACATATTCTGTATGTATTAGTATATGTAATTTGTGTGTCATTATAATTTTAATTGGACTTTCACAAAGCCTTTGACAGGCTCACCAAAGGCTTTTAACCAAAGTAAACAGTCATGGGACAAAAGGGAAAGTCCTCTCATGGATCAGTAACTCGTTAAGAGATAGAAAACAAAGGATAGGAATAAATAGTCAGTTTTCAGAATAGAAAGAGGTAAATGGGGGTGTCCCCAAGGGATCTGTACTGGAACCAGTACTGTTCAACATATTCATAAACAATCTTGAAAAAAGGGTAAACAGTGAAGTAGTAAAATTTGCAGATGATACAAAAATTACTCAAGATAGTTAAGTCCAAAGTAGACTGCGAAGACTTACAAGGGGATCTCACAAAACTGGGTGATTGGGCAACAAAATGACAGATGAAATTCACCATTGATAAATACAAAGGAATTCACATTGGAAAACATAATCCCAACTATAGATACAAATGGTGGGATCTAAATTAGCTGTTAACACTTCAGAAAAAGATCTTGGAGTCATTGGGGATAGGTCTCTCAAAACAACCACTCAGTGTGCAATGGCAGTCAAAAAAGCTAACCGAAATTAGGAAACATTAGGAAAAGGACAGATAAAATAGAAAATATAACACCACTATATAAATTTATGACACCCACACCTTGAATACTGTGTGCAATTCTGGTCATCCCATCTCAAAAAGATATATTAGAATTGGAAAAGGTACAGAAAAGGCAACTAAAATGATTAAGGATATGGAACAGCTTCTGTATGAGAAGAAATTAATAACACTGGGATTTTTCAGCTTGGAAAAGAGCCAGCAAAGGGGGGATCTGATAGAGGTCTATAAAAGCATGAATTCTGTGGAGAAAGTGAATAAGGAAGTGTTATTTACTCCTTCATGTAACTCAAGAATCAGGAGTCACCTAACAAAATTAATGGCAGCAGGTTTGAAATAAACAAAAGGATGTACTTCTTCACGCAATGCACACTCAACCTGTGTAACTCATTTTTATGGGTTATTGTGAATACCAAAACTATAATGGGGTTCAAAAAAGAATTAGATAAATTCATGTTCCAATACAGGTCCATCAATAGCTGTTAGCCAAGATGGTCAGGAATGCAACCCCATGCTTCAGGTTTCCCTATCGTCTGATTGCTAGAAGCTGGGAGTGGGTGACGGGATGGATCACTCAATGATTGCCCTGTTCTGTTCATCTGCTCTGAAGCATCTGGCATTGGCCATTGGTCAGAAGACAGGATACTGGGCTAGATGGACCATTGGTCTGTCCCAGCATGGCCATTTTTATGTTCTTAAAATTACACAATTAGGCCAAGATTTTCAAAAACGGAAGTATGATGGGGTATATAAACCCCAGATTGGGCCAGAAGGGGTTAAAAGGCAATACTGGGTCCAGGTAGAGCCACCTTCTGGGCCTGCTGAGCATGCTGTAGCTGGAGGAGCGGGTTAAAAGGAGCTCAGAAGGCCATCCAAGGTGTGATGGATAGGCAGCCAAAGAGAAGAATCCTTTTCCAGGAAGCTAGACTGAAAGTGGAGCCTGAGTAGGGGCCACAGAGCAAGTAAGGCCCCAAGGCAGTGCCTTCTCTAACCACCATGCACTTTGTGAATCAGCAAGTCCTGCTCATTTGGATATATGTGAAGCTATTGACTGTGGGTTATAAGGTCCACACCCCAAACTGAAGAGCACATAGGTAGGAAGTAACCCCAGGTGGTAGACTTAGACTCTCTACAGGGAGGAATCTGCCTGTGTTACTTCCAACAGGGCCCTGGGCTGGGACCTGGTGGGGACACATGGCCTGGATCCCCCTATCATGCCCCACTTAAGGACAAAGGCACAGATGCTGAGGGGAGACCCAAACACTCCTGGCCTGGGGTCAGGAACCAGGCAGCACTATCACTCCCCAAGAAAGATACAGAGGGTGAAGGTCAGTTGTGCTAACTATTAGGCCACCTGGCCCTCTGAGCAAGCTATCACATGTGGTGGAGAATGTGGATGATATAGACTCCCAGGCCTGAAAGTAGGCCAGAGAATGGAGGGAGGAGGAAAGAGAGTGAATAATTGGGGGGAGGAGGGAGTAGAGATGGATTTTGAGAAGCTGCTGAAGTGAGTACTGGAGAACCAGCAACAGCAGTAGCAGAACCAACTACTCCAGCAGCTTGCTGCCCAACAGCAGCACTAGGCAGCCCAACATTAGCAGCAGGAACAGCAGCTGATTAAAGAAATGGTGGTGCAACAGCAGGAGCAGCAACAGTGACTCATCCAGCAGATGGTAAAGGAGTACTAGTGGCACCTTAGAGACTAACCAATTTATTTGAGCATAAGCTTTCGTGAGCTACAGCTCACTTCATCGGATGCATACTGTGGAAAATACAGTGAGGAGATCTATATACACACAGAACATGAAAAAATGGGTGTTATCATACACACTGTAAGGAGAGTGATCACTTAAGATGAGCTATTACCAGCTGGAGAGCAGGGGGGGAGAGGCGGGAAGAAAACCTTTTGTAGTGATAATCAAGGTGGGCCATTTCCAGCAGTTAACAGGAACGTCTGAGGAACGGTTCGGGGGTGGGGGGGGGAATAAACATGGGGAAATAGTTTTACTTTGTGTAATGACACATCCAGATGGTGATGTTCCTACTGCTGCTGTGGTAAGAGCTGCCCAGGGAGTCTGGGCTGCTGTGGGGAGCCCTAGGCCCCTCCAACTGCTCTGGGCAGCATGCCTCGGGGAGTGGAAACACAGGCTGGGGGCTGCTCTTGGGTTCCGGCTTCTAGCCTGGCCAGGGGGCAGGGCCTCAGGGGGGAAGAGGAGGAGCAGGGGACGGGGCCACAGTTCCAGCACTGGTGGCCCCCTGCCCAACTTCTACACAGGTTCCGGCACTCCTATGGGGCCCCCAAATTGGTCAGGGCTCCTGGGCATGGGCCACGTGGGCCTGTGTGTTAATCTGCCACTGACCCTATTGTAAATTTTATGTTACCTCTTTGGAACAGATAGTAAAATGAACATTTAATCATGCATATTGGTTTTATTCTTATTAATTGTGTTAGATTAATGTTAAAGCTGGGTGAATAACAGATTTCAGGTTCATTGACAGTCCCAAAAAATCAAAACCAAATTTTGGTTTGGGTCGAACTGAATCAGAAAATTTCAAAAAAATTTGGTGAATTGAAAACATTCATTTGGCATTGAACAATATATGTTGTTTGTCAAAAGCAAACTCTTAGCCCAGTTATTAGGACACTTAGTGAGGATGTAGGAAACCCAGGTTCAGTTTCCTCCTCTGTTTGATGTGGAGCAGGGATTTGAATTGAAATTGTCTTTTCTATTTCACAATGGATACCCTAGTTTATGGGGTATTCTGAGGCAGGTCTTTATCAAATCTCTCCTGTTGAAGCTGTTCCACTTTGTATAAACTACTTGAATAGTTACTCGGCCAAACAGAGAGTGAGAATGACTCTATAGCCCAGTGGTTGGTGCATTCACCTGGGACATGAGAGCCCCAAATCCCTGCTCCAAGCAATATTTAATTATTTCTACAAAGTAGAACAGCTTCAGCAAGCAAGATTGAAAGAGCCATACCCCAGTGGTTAAGGTACTCTCCTTTGAGAAGGGAGACCTAAGTTTACCTCTGTGCTCCATATCAGGTAGAGGGGGGAACTTAATCAGGTATCGCACATCCTAGGTGAGCATCCTAACCACTGGGCTAAAAATTACAAGGAGGGTACCTCTTCCTGCTCCTGCAAGAGTGTGAATGACACCTAAATCCTCTGATGACTCTATCACCCCACTGCCCCAAAAAATTGCTGAAAACTATTTGGTGAATTTTTGTCATATTAGCAAGAACTTTCAGTTCGGCTGCACTTGTCATTGAAGAAACTATTCATCCAAAAATGTCACCCAGTTTTAATCACATTTATTATGGTGGTGCCTCACGGCTAGCCAAGAATGGGCCTCACCATTCTAGGCAATGTACAACCCCAGAGTAGCAGATTGTTTTTGCTAGTTAGTTTCTGTCATAGGTAATTTCTTGTACAGAGTGTTCTTCACATGGAAAGATTACATATAAAAATTGATACACCACTCAAATGTCAGAAACATAAGATTTTGTCCCAGGGGTATATAGAAGTATTTTTAAGAACCAACTATGAAACAGCATTGGCTGAAACTGTGTTAGATTTTGCTTTCATACAAGCCCTTTGTATTTTGAAAAATATATGACAGCTATGATTGGGAAAGATTTCAAACTAAATTTGTTAATATCACTTTGGTTGTTGCTAAGTGATGCATTGCTTTTCAATGGCAGAATGAGAATGAGCCTACATGAACTAAATGCATAGATGAGATAAAACTTACATTACCAATGTAAAAGAATTTACTGTTTGTATTAGGACAGAGCCTGAGTTAATTTTACCTGTGGCAAAAATTCAGCACTACTCTCATTCACTTATCCTGAGTTTGTTAACTTTACAGTCTTTGACCCTTCAGAAGTGCATGTGGTTATAATGCAATTTTTTTAACGAATGAAGGATGATAGTCTCCAATTTTGTCTTCTAATATTTGATACAAATTCTTATAGAAGACCCAAGAAACTAAACTATTTAACTACATATATTTTAAATGCCTAAGCTTTTGAAAAGGCAAGTAACCATAAAAATTGGAGCCTTAAAGGCAAAAAAGCTTGTAATGAAAAATAGTGCCAGATGTTTTTCATGTGCAGCTATGAGGTTTTATTTACTCAACTAGCATCACATCATCATTATCATAATTTTTAACATTTGTCCATTGATTGTGGTTAAACTAATGCTTTCTCCAGTCTCATTGGCTTTTGTACTATCTAGTGCACTGAGTTTCCATTCTTCTTCAAAGACTTTGCTCTCTCTCTCACGTTTTAAATGCCTGGTCTACACTACAAACTTAGGTCAATGTAGGCCACTTTGTGTCAACCTAGTTGTGCATGTGTCAACACTTAAATTTGTCTCCCACCGACGTCAGCGCTCCATTATGTTGCCATAGCAACACCACTCCCCGAGTGGCATTGAGGCAGGGTCAATTACTGAGATCAATGCAGCCTGAATGTAGGCACGGAGTTACATATGTCATCCCTCACAGTCCTCCAGTAGCTATCCCACAATGCCCAATACTGACTGCTCTGGTCACAGTTGTGAACTCTACTGCCCAGGGTCACAAAGACCAGAAGCGCTGCTCCTCCACCCCCACCCCGCCCCCTTTTAAACCCAACAAATTTTTTAAATGTCATTTCCTGCTTCACCATGCTGACGAGCACACCCAGGAGCTCTCCATTGTTGTGTGCAACTGCCCAGCTGATCATGCTGGCTATACACTCCAGATGTGCTAGCAACAATGCTACATGAAAGTGAAGCAACTGTGGCAGGCATATCAGAAGACCAGGGAGGCCAATAGTCGATCCAGTGCTGAGCCACAGACCTGCTGCTTTTACAAAGAGCTGCATGCCACACTTGGTGGCAACCCCTCCACCCCAAACACACACACATCACCCTGGATACCTTCAAGCAGCCTGAGTCACAGGCCTGTGGTGTGAACAGCAAAGACGACAATGAGGTGGAGAAGGAAGAAGAAGAGAAGGATGAGGGATATGCGAGCAAGGGGTCCAACTATGCCATGCGCCCAGACTTGTTTGAGACTCCACTGCAGTCCAGTCAGTTCTGGCAGTCAAGAATGGGTGAGCCCAATGCAGGGGAAGGATCTTGGGTAAGTGTGTAAATGTATTTCCCATTACAGTGATGGCGCCTCCAACTTAGCAGGACAGCTAAACAGCTATTGACTTTTCATTAATTTTCTCAAACTAGAAGAGGTAGTGGTACAACAAAGATTCCCCTGTAGAGTAAGGCCGTTTGGGCCAGGAACATTCAGAGCAGTTTGTTTATGTATTCAGGGATGTCCTTTGAATCTTCCTGAGAGATCTTGATTAAACTTTCATGGTGGTATTCTGCAATGCTCTCCCAAAGGTTTCAGGGGTTTCAATGCTCTCCCAAAGGTTTCAGTCTTATTTCTTCCTCCGTGGTAGGACACTTTCCCACACCAGTCAGCACTGGAGTAAATGAGCTAGCAGGATATGGGCCCAGGTTGCTTTGGGACACCAGTAGCAGCTGTGCTCTCTCTGCCTTTGTTACCCTCAAGAGTGATATATCAACTAAAATCACCACTGTCTGTGGAAAATGGAGCCACTATTCAGTGTCATTGCCCTATACTCATAGTTTTGTGCAGCCAAGCAATTCCCTCCTCATTTCCCTCACCCCAGGCGTGGCATACTCACCATGGCTGGTGCTGTGGGGGGCGCTATGCATAAGCACTCCGAAGCAGAAGTGTCAATAAGCATGCCTTTAAAACTTTAGGGGAGCAAGGGAGAGGAATCTTAACTTTTGCTTTCTGTTGTGACTACACTGACAATGGTACCTTTGTGTGTTTTATCTGTAGCTGCTGCCACAGAATGCCTGAGCCAAATAAGGAGGAGAAACAAGAGGACATGGGATGACATGTTAAGTGAGATCCTGCTAACCGATGCTGCATCATACCATGAACAGAGGCCTGGAAAATGAATATTGCATGGAGAAAAAAAGAGCCAGCAGCACAGAGGCTCAGGAATCCCAGCAGGAAAAGGAGAGGGAGATGCACCAGGATGTAAAGGGACTTCTCCAGCAGCAAACACAGATGCTGCAGATTCTTGTGGATGCAGAGGTTCAACAATCATGGGTTTGCCTCCTTTTGCAGTCCATAGAGAACTTCAGTATAGGAGCTCCCTACACACCTCTGCCAACAGTCCACATGGTGTCAGGACTGCATCCCTACCCCTATCACTCCACACTCATGGACAACCACAGCTTCACATACACTGACATGTGAGAGCTACCATGGATATATGTGTAGCTAAAATGGGCATGAATGTTCCTTCCCTTTCTTTAAGCTCTGTTCCATAAATGTATTAAGGTTTTACCATATTTGATTTTAACTTGCACAGAATTTTTTGAAATGTTTTAATTACTCAATACAACTGTATTGTTTGGAAAAGAATTCATCTTTATTAGTGCCCAACATATGCTGCAGAAAACCTGATGGTAGTGAAAGCTCCCACTTACTTGTTATTGTATACTGTAACACAGCTTATAGGATCAGAGACAATTCCAAACACAGTATAATAATCATAAATGTACAGCAAACACCACAAAATTAATATATGCGTTGTCAGTGTTATATATCTACATGTACACCAAGTACCACACAGTTCCTAACAGATCTCCAAACTGCAGGGTCAGGTAGAGCATAGTACACTATTACTGTGGCTTGCTGTCAAAGTGCTCTTTCACAGCCTCTTTGAGCCATATAGCTCCAGGTTGAGCTCTTCTAATAGCCATGTATTTGTCTGTTTAAACTCAGCAGTCAACCACTCCATCTCTGTCATCCACCACGGTGGCAACTTTTCCCCTTTTGTTGCACAGATAGCAGGACACAACAGGCAGTTATCACCATTGGGATATTTTCCTCAGTGAGATCCAATCTTGTGAGTAGACAATGCCAGCGCCCCTTCAATCTATGAAGCACATTGAACCATCATTCTACACCTGCTGAACTGTAGTTGAATTGTTGGTTAGTGCTATCGAGGTGTCCTGTGTATAGCTTCATGAGCCACGGCAGTAAGGGGTAGGCTGGGTCCCCCAGGGTCACTACTGGCATTTCAACATCGCCAACGGCAGTCTGTTGGTCAAGAAAGTGTCCCTGCTTGTAACTTTCTGTGTTCTTAAAGATGCAAGCATCATGTACCTTCCCTGACCAGCCAATATTGATGTCAGAGAAGCATCCCCAGTGATCCACCAGAGCTTGCATAATCACAGAAAAATAGCCTTTTCTGTTGATATAGTCTGTGGCGAAGTGGGCTGTGTGCCGGCTATCACTCCACCATGGTTTGGAAACCCCATTGCTGCAAATTCATCCATTATGTCCTGCACCTTGCTGAGAGTCAGAATCCTGCATAGCAGGAAAGAATAAGTGGCCCCACACAATTGCCTGACAATGGTCCCCACAATGGATTTTCCAGCTAAAAAATGATTTTCTACTCACCAGTAGCAATCCTGTGGTGGAAGTTCCCATAGTGTGATCACCAGTCGCTTCTCCACTGTCAGTGCAGCCCTCATTTTGGTGTCCTTGTGCTGGAGGACTGGGGTGAGCTTGGCACACAAATCCAGGAATGTGGCACTACGCATCTGAAAATGCCATAGCCACCGCTCGTCATCCCAAGCCTGCATTACAATGCAATCCCACCAGTCAGTGCTCATTTCTCAGGCCCAGAAGCAGCATTTCACTGTTTACAGCTGCTCCATAAATGCTACCAACAACCTGGAATTGGTTCTTGCTATGTCCCACAGCGATCTGCTCTCTAGGAAACCATGTTCCCCATGGCTCTTCTTGCAGCTCTACAAATACTGGAGGACTGTGCATTGTGTGCTTGCCATGCTCATGACAATAGTGCAGAGCTGTTCAGCGGACTGTGTCAGCTTTATGTCAACGTGGCACACTGGCAAAAGTTTGTAGTATAGACATGCCCATGGTCTTAGCATCATAACTGTTTTTCTTATTGCTTAGTTATCATTCCGTTAATAAGTTTCCCATTCCTATATATTTTTCTGGATCTCCGAACAGAATCTGTTACTTAACTTACCGTTAGCTCACTTTCCTTGATAGACCATCTATCATACTTCTTTGAGGACAAAGCATTTCCTTGCTTTTTGTAATTATGTTTTTGGATAATGAGAGTCTTGTCTTCAGAATAAGTAGCTGATCTGACAGGAGTAAGTGATATAAACAGCAGCCTGAAAAGGACCATGAGGATCTGCCATTAATAAGATGGATCGCAAAGGGTTATGCCCCTTTTTCTAGCTCTTTTTCTTACAGGAAATTAGTAGCCCTTTGTGAGGGATCGGAGACAAATTTTATGCTTTCATTGTATGCTTTCACTTTGTATCTATTGGAAAAAACATTGGGTGCTAGAGATGGTGTTTACAAACAAATCATCCTAGGCAGGAGACGGAGTTATTGCGGCACTGGACATTTGGAGACTGAAATATGAATGAGATGGACATCTGGATACCATCGTAAAAGTCTAAATAATGAAAGTGCTGAGGGAAACTGTCCTGGGATCCAATCACCAGAATTCCTTCTGGCAGTAATGATTTATAAGACGCTTTACAAACATCAACTAATGCATCCTCTCTGCGGTAGGTAAACTGGTATCACTGTTGCTATTATACAGATGGGAAAACTGTGGCAGAGAGGTGAAATAAGTTGTGTAAAACCATAAAGATGCACTGCGAGAGCAGATATTAAAATTCAGGAGATTTCCAGTTCTGGGCTCACACTACACTCGCTAATATACAAATAAACCTTTCTTTATGGGAGAGTGCCTACTTTGAAATAATCCCTGTCTCATCCCTCTTTCCAGTGCTGCCAGCTGTCTCACTGAAAAGAAATAAAGTGAAACTCCAGTAGTTAAAAATATTGGAAACAACCAGTTCCTCCTATACTGTAACCACACATTTTCCCTTCCTCCAGAAGGGTCCCTGAAGAGAAACTCTTCACATCCACCACGACTCCAAGGAGGCAACTGTCCCTCCAAACTGCCATGGAACCTTCTGATTCCAACTTTCCATCTCTCCTTCTCCTGTTGAAGGGGCATCGTTCAAAACACTCCGTGTGCTGCTGTGAATATCACTGGGGGGAGGGGAGGTGATTCGGTCCACCTGTACCCTGTTATGCAACAGGGTGTTCTGCTGTCATGCTCTTAGCACAACTGTTGGAATGCATTCATGGCAGTGATGTGCCCTGATGCCATAACTGCAACAAAAATATCTGAAGATGGACATGACACTGGATGACTGCTTGAAACTGGATTCTTTCTCTGGGCTGTGGCACTCAACAGTACATTTCAATCCAAATAAATTGCATGATGCAGCATGAAGCAGCTGCTGTTCTGAAAACAGCAGATACCCTCAGTTAACTCCTGACTGGGACCATAGTAATGAGGCATTACTACAATTTTAAAACTACTTCCTATGGCATCTTTGATAAATACTAAAATCTAAACTTTTTCATTCCAGGGCTCTGAATACCCTAATGTTGGCTTCAATTTAGTTTGCCAGGGTTGGGATGAGATTCTGGTAGTGACCACTAGTCTTCAAAATCTCAGTATAATAATTAAAATACAAAAATCTTTGCATGTGGAATGGACAAGTTAAGCTATTATAAACTGATGGGCTCTGCATTAGCTGTAATCTCTAGGGAAAAGATACGTAATTATGGATGGCAAAATGAGGATATCTGCTCACTATGTGTCCAGCAGTCAAAAATGTGAATGAGCTATTAGTATGTATTATAATGCTATCAGGCCTGGAGCCATACCACATTCCAAGCAGTGAGAGTGTTTCATCTCATAAATTAGGCAGGGCTAGACTGGGTCAGTCCTTGGGAAATTCATGTGCTGCAGGTACTGGCGCTAGTGATTCACTAGATAGCATGTGAGCCGGTACTGAATTGGAAACCAGAGTCTCAGGTCGTACTCTGCTGCTGGAGTTGCTTTCTTTCAGATAAGATACATAACCAAGGTCCTCGTCAGTAAAGATACCATGGCACGGTTTGTAAGTGCTAAATCCAGTGTACTGAATTAAATTCACACCTAACAATCTCTCAGTAACAGCCTTCTAAAATCGTTGATATAGGCCAGAGTTACAAAAGGTTATGTACCGTGTAATAAAGTGTGGGGGAGAGTACTATGCACTGAATGCAGCGGCCATCTTAGTTTGTATAGTCAAATCCAAATAAAACATATCAACCCAAACCAATCAGCATGGACTAACATAGTCAATTAATAAAACATACAAAAGGAGACATCTAAAATAGAGATCAGGATACACAACCGGCTTCCCATTCATTTATTGAACATTTGTCAATCACTACTATTTCTGAACCACAAGAGCTTAGTGATTCCTTGGCTACTTCTTACTCCTATTCGTCATAGGCCTGTCATCCCTTTATAGCAGCTAGGTTCTTATCACACAAAGTAATTGTTTTGCTGTTACATTGTGCTCTCCCCAACTGTTTGTTGCAGTTACCTGTTGTTTCTTGTCTTATACTTAAATTATAAGCACATTGGGGCAGGGACCATTTCTTCATTATGTGTGTGTACAGTGCCTCACACAATTGGGTGCTGATCCCTGATGGGGGACCCTTAGATGCTCCCTTGATACAAATAAATAACAGTATTGCCAACCCCAACATTTTAAGAATTATGAGATTTTAAATAAAATTGAATCATATTCTTTGGTCTGACTTGTGATTTGATCTCCCCATGCCCCAGTATATTTGCATGCAACAATGATAGTGTTACCAACTTTCACAAATGTATACCAGATAGGTAGGGCCCTACCATATTAATGGTCCATTTTGGTCAATTTTACAGTCATAGGATTTTAAAAATAGTAAATATCATGATTTCAGCTATTTAAATCTGAAATTTCATGGTGTTGTAATTGTAGGGGTCCTGACTCCAAAGGAGTTGGGGGCGGGGAGGATCCGCAAGTTTATTGTGAGTGCGGGGAGGTGTGGGGGGGGTTGTGGTACTGCTACTCTTACTTCTGCATTGCTGCTAGTGGTGGCACTGTCTTCAGAGCTGGGCAGCTGGAGACTGGCGGCTGCTGGCCGGGAGCCCAGCTCTGAAGGCAGAGCCACCGTCAGCAGCAGTAAAGAAGGAAGGATGGTAGTGCCACCCTTACTTCTGCGCTGCTGCCCTCAGAGCTGGCAGAGCCTCAGTCAGCAGCTGCCACTCTCTGGTTGCCCATCTCTGAAGGCAGCGGCGCAGAAGTAAGGGTGGTGTGGTATGGTATTGCCACTCTTAATTCTGCGCTGCTGCAGGCAGGGTGCTGCCTTCAGAGCTGAGTGCCCAGTCAACAGCCACTGCTTTCAGGCCGCCGAGCTCTGAAGGCAGTGCAGAAGTAAGGCTGGCAATAACACAACCCCCTAAAATAACCTTGCGACCTCCCTGTAACTCCCTTTTAGGTCAGGACCCCCAATTTGAGAAACGCTAGTCTTCCCCATGAAATCTGTATTGTATAGGGTAAAAGCACAAAAAAGACCAGATTTGATGGGGGGAGAGCAGATTTCATGGTCTGTGACGCGTTTTTCATGGCCGTGAATTTGGTAGGGCCCTACAGATAGGGAAAATTTAGGTCTCACTGCAGAAGCTCTTGCTACAGGACTCAGCTGAGATTGGCTCCCCATTGTATTAGGCACTGACACAGGCCCTGTCCTGAAGAGTTTACAATCTTGTCCAAAACACGCTGCATTTTAGTAGAAACACTGTTGGCTTTATAGTTAATAGTTTACCCTGCCCTTTCTGTCTTATATTTGAACCATTTGTTTCATTGTATTTGTTTGAACCTGTTGTTGTTTAATCATTCAAATTATTTTAAATTGGCTTTATTATTTTACATTGATTTTATATTATGGTACAGCAACCTGAATGCCTTTGTGGTGAGGAGCAGAGTGGTACTTAATGACATTATTTCTTTTATTATTAATTAAGGTCGGATGATAATGATTATGTGGGGGCAGAGGATAGCAGGTTAGAATGGCCTATTAGGTCTGTTCTGTATTAAATCCTCTCCCCAGACTTAACAGCATCTAAACAGCTGGATCTGGAGTAGACTGAGCCCCAGATCCCTTCACGTCTGGCTGTGCCCCTGGGCAGGTTTGTGTGAGGCCTGAGAGAGCAGAAACTTTAGCTCTAGTTCAGTAGGAGGCTCGTGGAAAGTAAATGGTTAACAATATCTTTGCCTATAGCAAGATGGCGACCGGAGTTCTCTCCTCCCTCCCTGGGACGTGAGGGGCGGCCGGGATCGTGCGTGAGCGGCGCGTGGCGATGACGCACATTGGGGGCGCGGAGCAGTGGAGTTCGTTGCGCTGCTGGAGGCGAACATGGCGGGCGTCGCTGATGCCGCCGCTCCCGGCAGCAGCGGGGACGGGAGGCGAGGCGGCGCCCCGGAGCAGCTGCAACAGCAGGACGCGGGAAGAGGGGAGCGGAAAAGCAGCTGTTCGAGCGGCGAGTCCCGGCCGCCTGTCGGCGGCTCGGGGCAGCCGCCACCGCCGCAGCGAACCGAAACCCTGGGCTTCTACGAGAGCGACCGGGAGCGGAAGAAGAAGAAAAGCGTCTCAGGTGAGGGGCAGGGGCCCGGCTGGGGCTCGGCGCTGGGAAGGGAGGAGTTGGGGCTGGGGCTGGGGCTGAAGGGCGGAGAGAGAGGCTGGTGGGGTTGAAGTTAGCGAGGGGAGAGGCTGGGGGTGAGGAGCGTGTTGGGTAGGGGGATCCCCAGGGAGGCCGGGAGTGCACCTGTCCCTTCCAACTGGCTGGACTGGGGGAGCCTTCCAGGCAGCCCGGGACCCCGAGAGCAGCAGGCTCTGACGCGGAGCCTTCGGAGAGGGAGTTTGGTTCCAGGCTGTCAGAACGGTGGTCATGTGAGTGCTGAGCGAGTAAGTGTCTCACTGATGCACTCAGCAAACGCTCTGTGTAAAGTCTGCGGTCAAAAGTGTTCAAACGTGGGTGCCTAAAGTCAGCCTCTTACGTTTGGTTTTAGGCTTCTAAATGAACGTGGTCTGGTCAATCCTCAGCTCCTAAATTCTGCATATCTCTTTAAGAGCATTTTAGGCACCCATGGTTGAAAATTTTGGCCAGAGACTTTAAAAACTGTGCAACGTAGTTCAAATATGGGTGGTATGTAGCATCTGTGGTAGCTTAAGTGACGTAAGATGACTTTGTGGACTAGTAAACAATGTCGTCTTAGTCATTACATTTGCTTATTTTCTCCTTATACTTTGGTTTGGTAAGTGACGTACCTTTAAAAAAAAGACCTAAGTGGTTTAAGTCTTTCATTCAAATTTATAGTAGTGTTCAGTAAAGGAGAGTGGAATAGTGGCATTTCTATATAGTTTAATGGATACAATGATAAAAAGATCAACTGCAATTGATAAGTATTATAAATCAATGTTAGGAGAAGTCAGGGGATAATTTATTGCTGTAACTTCAGCTAAGAAAACTGTTCCACAAAATAGTGTACTCTTTTCCAAACTAATCTTACAGCGATTCAGATCTGGACAGGTAATGTGTTTTGTCTGTCCAGTGTTCTCTGTCACTTACTGAATAAACAGTTTTTGATAAATGAATTTGCTTAATACAGAATATTGTAAATAGAGAAATCACAGTATTTAGTCTGTAGAACAAAATATAAGTATTGTATATTGTGTAAGCCTCCAAAAATATAATTATGCATTATTAATATTTGTCATCTTCAGTTTAGCTACATTTAATGTAAGGAAAATGTAACAATTTTTGCCATTAAGCTACAACTGTATGCAGACTTACTCTGGAATTGCTGATGTTTCCAAGTCCTGTATTCTGTCATCTTTAGAAGAAACAGATAAAGCCTTTATCATAAAAATTAAAAAAATTAATTTAGTGTAGTTTATTGTGTTGGTGGTTAGATTTAATTCTTAAGATTCCAAATATTGATATATATATGAATTGTTAACTTAATACCTTGCTAAAAATGGCTTTGAAAACAGGCTTGAAGAAGAAATCAAACTTTGAGTCTGTTCATTTCCCGCTTTATGGATTTAAGCATAACTTTACATAACAATAAACATTAGAATAATTAAAATCATTACTCTGTTTTCTAAACTGTTTAGTAAAAGCTGAATTATTTCCATTAAGCTCGACTAGTGTTATATCAGCCTCAAATTCTACTGCATTCCTGACAACTGTATTATGTCATAAGATTTATAGCATCATTGTGCCTTTGTGGTATTGATGAAATTGCATTAACGTTAAATCACTACAACTCTACTGATTTAGCTTGATTACAATATTACAAATTTTTTTATAGTAAAATGGAAATGGAATGTTATATTTAGGATTTATACTGATGTACCCAAAAGGTCGTTGAGTAAATAGTATGTTTAGGTATCTTTATAAAACATTTTCCTATGCAGAAAAAATACAAAACATATATTTTTAACATTAGTTTTGATTAACATTTAAATTCAAGTATATAAGAGCCAATAGTTCATAATGGATTTTAAGAATAAAAACACCTTTATTTAGAAAAAATACAATAAACTGTCTTTGCTTAATGTTTACTTGATATAATAACTAAGAGAACTTATATCTGTCTCTAGCAGCATGCTCAATATTGTACAAGTTCCCAAAATTAAAAATAGTTCCTTCCGTTATAAGCAAGATAGCTAGACAGGATGTTCTGGGGAGGCCACAAGAGGAAATAACTGATTTTTCTGAAGCTTGTATTGTCATATTGATTCACTTCTGTGGGCATTGTGAAATAAGTATATGTTTAAGATGGATTCAAGTTAAGAGAAGGTAGCAGCTTGACATTTTGGAAATGACAAAGCAATTTATATGTAATGGGAGCGTAGAGTGAGCCATAGATAAGGTAGTGCTTACATTTTTATAAATGGTTTTCTCCTTTTCTACTTAGTGGTTTATATTATATTTATCATGTGAGTATCTACATGTTGCAGTTTACTTTATGTAAATCAGTATCTTTGTCCTTTAAAGAAAGTCAGTTTTAACTTCTTACGTTTGGAGGGAGCTAATGCTTTGAATATCAAGTTCTTCAGTCTAGATTTGTCCATTGAGTCCTTGTTTTCCCTTCTGCTGCTGCCGGTTCTCAATTCTCGCCTCAGGTTGGAAAATGGCAGTAGGGACGTAGCATGTATTTTGGGCAGTCAGGATGAGGATAGAACTGGCATACAGTTGGTAGTTACCATTCGGATCATGAGAAAAGCACATGTGGTCCTGACAACACTGATGAAAGTTCTTTTTGAACCTCCTCTCCATTCCTATGACTTTGGGTTTTTTATACAGAAGGTCATTTTCTGGATGGCAATGCCTCTGGCTCTCAAAATACGTTAGCTTTGGCTCCCAGTCTCTTATCCACAGTATACCAGATTTAACAAAGATAAAGTGGTGGTGTAGACTAGTTTGATTCCTTTCCAAGGTGATGTCAGATTTCCACCTTAAGCCTATTATCCTGCCAACTCCCTGCATCCACATGCCTATCCATCTTGATGAGGCCTTCTCGAAATGCTCAATGTTAGAGATCCTTGGGGTCCTATTTGGAGCAGAATAGAGCCCTCATAAAGTCCACCCAAGTACTTTTTTTCAGTTCACACTAGTTCATTGAGGAATACTGTTACAAAGAGAAAAGGAGTACTTGTGGCACCTTGGAGACTAACCAATTTATTTGAGCATAAGCTTTCGTGAGCTACAGCTCACTTTTTGCGAATACCGACTAACACGGCTGTTACTCTGAAACCTGTTACAAAGAGGACCATGTCTACATGACTATCTGATTGAATTTCATGTTGCTTTGACCTATTTGGTCTGAACTAGACAGCTATGTCACTCTGCCTGAGCCCAAGGTTATCGCACCAGCCTGCCTTAGTGATATTTCCATTGTCATGGACATCTGAAAAGCAGTTAGAAGTTCTTCTCCCTGTTTACCAAAAGAGGTTTTGTTTTGCTTTAGGATGTCCATTATTTTCAGTTGACTAAATTTTTACATGCCTCCCCCCCCTTCACTCATTCTACAGTCTTGTATGCTGTTCTTGATACTGAGTTTTGAGAAGAATCTTAGTCCTCCTTGTGATGTATATTTTAAAATATATAAACCTACCTGTTAACTGTGAACCTTGCCCTCATTGCTTATTTGTTCTCATTTTCTCTTCCGCTATCCCTGAGGCTTCTTTCTTTCTGGGAGGGAGAATTCTTCATAGATACCTTTTGGAGAAGGAAAATTGCTTGCTTGTATTTTTTGCTTCTCTCAAACTAACCCTTGCAGGATTCCCACTCACCTGCCCATCTTCCCTCAGTTTGGAGGGTATTTGTTGAAGTGGGGTTTTTTGCCTTGCAAAATGCTTTGCAGTTATTTTTGAGGCACATTTCTATCTTATATTTACATTGTTTTGGGAGATTTGCCTCCTGCAAGGAGTGTTATGAGGAGACTCGTACTTTGCAGGAGTGATGCACGATAGCTAAGGCTAAGATTTTGTCATGGAAGTCACGGAATCTGTGACTTTCAAAGACCTCAGTGACTTCAGCAGCCGGGAGCTGTAGGGTCCTGCCGCTACCTGTGGTGGCTGAGAGCTGTGGGGCACCCCCGCCACTTCCGGCAGTGGGCCCCCCAAGCCCTGAGTCGCTGGTAAAGGGGGTACCCCACAGCTCCTGGCTGCCACTGGGAGTACCCTGCAGTTCCCAGCTGCCTTGGGCGGAGGGGTACCCCAGCTCTGAGCTGGCAGAGGGGGCCCCAGGACCTCCGAGCCCAATATCTGGTGGGGGGTCCTCGGAACTCCCAGCCAGCCCCCGCAGCTGCCCAGCGGCTCCTCATTTTGTCAGTGATGTTTTTAGTAAAAAGAAAGATATTTTCAGGTCACAGGCTTCCGTGAATTTTTCTTTATTGCCCGTGACCTGTCCATGTTATTTTCTAAAAATATCTGTGACAAAATCTTTGTCTTAATGATAACCAGTAGTTCACGTAACTCATCATTTACTGCACCCCTCCATGGGTTAAAAAATACAAAAGCTGAGTGTAATGGCCTTTTCATCTTAAAAAGGCTAAGACCCAGGAGTGAGAATCCTGTTGATGGTATTTTAAGCGAAACAAAATGAAAGGGCAAGTAACGTTCCTTTTTTGCAGTAGAAAGTTTTCAGTTTAACTTATTTGAGTCCCTATGCAATGATTCCAGTATTATTGGAATTTCAGTTAGACCATAATAGTTGTATATTGTTGCTTTTATTCTGAATCTTAATGTTCTCAAATTCATTTTTACCAATCATGGTGAGATTACGTTACGGGAGTTCAGGAAGGAATAGCATAGTCTGATGTTTCTGTGGATCAAACTATATATCTTGTTAGGGTGTCTAAAGCATCTGTACGATATTTACCTGACAAAGAAAGGGAAGTCCTCTATGGCCTGCGTTATGCAGGAGGTCAGACTAGATTATTACAGAGTTCTCTTCTAGCCTTAGTATCTGACAGTAACTGGTATAGAATAGGATAAGTCAATTCTTGATGGCCTATCAAAGTGCCTCAACCTTGACAGGGTTGTCTGTCTTCTTCTCTTGGGCTGGCTGAGTTTACACATAACATATTCCTGCAGATGGGAGGAGAAGCTCCTAGTCTGAAGAATCCCTGACTCCATCTTTTAGAGACTGAGGAAGTCAACTCTGCAGCTTTTCCAATGTCGTCTTTGCCAAGGTTCAAGCATTCCAACCCAGGTCAAAAACTGGTAGCATCAAATATTTTTTACTAGTGACCTTGCTTATTAGCTTCTCTGGATGGTAGCACAGAAAACCTAGGCTGTCACATTTAAAAACAGGTCTTTAAATTTGCTTACTTGCCAGGATTGCACATTTTTAATGATGCCTCCATAAATGTTCTTTTCAGTTATGAGATTCCCACTGTGCAATTGGATTTACTGAGCTGGGACTTCATCTCTGACTGTCCTCAGTACTTTGACCGATCAGTGGCTATATAAAGCCCTGAGTGAGAGCACCATTTCTCAAGTTATTCCCTGCTCTCGAATCATCAGTTACTGACCTTATTGATTGATGAACTCATCGGGGATGGAGCTAAATCCCCAGTTTAGTAGGCCAAACTCTGAAGATACTGCTGTCCGATCCAGACTGCAATTGATGCAGATGGGTGGGGCAGAACTGGGGTGGCCATGAAGTGGAACATTTTTAGGCTGGAAGTTACAAAGTTTCTAACCATCAGGGGCTCTGGAATAGCCTTCCAACAGGAGTAGTGGGAACAAACAGTCTAACTAGTTTTAAGATGGGGCTTAATAAATTTATCAATGTGATTATATGATGGGGTTGCCTGCAATATAGGACTTGACTCCAGTCCTATATTCTTATTAGGCTCCATAATGGAGCACTAAAGGAAGGCGTGGTCTTATAAAAGCCCATCTTCTTTCAGTGTTCTGCTCAGAAACTTTGTATATGAGGTTGGGATGAGAGCACCAGAAAATGTGGATCCCCCACAGGTTTGGGGACCCAAAAGCAGATTTTAGGGATGGTGAGAGTTGTGGAAAGAGAAAATTAAAAGCAAATTGCTGAAAGGGAGAATGTCTGCTTGAAAGTTAGTCAAGTTGAGGAAAAAATGTGATTGATTTTTCGTGTGCTACACTTCCCCTTAATCTCCCTGATAAATCTTTTTCTCTAATCTTTCAACTTGAGGAATGTAAGGAGTTGCTTGTAGCAATAGTAGGTACAATATTTCCAGAGACAAATGTGATTTAAAAAAAATTTTTTTTTAAGTCTAATGTTCCACTGATCAGTTAACTCACCAAACAAACAAACAACCCAAAAGAACAGGAAACCTTAAATATTTGAATCCCTGCATTGAAAGAATGGGGGCAGATTTTCTTTTTTCTCCATCCTGCAATAAAGATGAAATTGAAGCCACTGAAAGTGTTCATTTGGAACAATGGCTTTTGCTGTTCTTTGTTTTTAGATGGTATTCCATTCCATTACAGGTTTAAGCTAAAAGGAACATTCCATCCTGAGAGTAGTTGTCACATTGATGTTACCACTTCCATGATTTGTGGGTACAAATAGCAAGATAGTGGTTATCACCATTGAAATATAGGGAATTGGTATTAGTAATATAGAAAATGATCTGATTAGCCTAAGATTTAATTTTGTGGGTTGAATGGTGTTGTTTTAATTCCTATCAAACACCTGTTTAAAAACTCTTACCCAAACTGTGGAAACAAGTACAGTTTGATGTTTGTGGCAGTGTGGCCTAGTTGTCAGAGCACAGAACCTGGAGTTCTTAAACACCCTGCCCCTGACTTGTTTTTGTGATCTTGGACAAGTGATTTAACCTCTGTTTCGCTGTTTAAGTGGTGGTCTTAATTTTCTACCTCAGACATGAGGATTGATTCATACAATGTTTCCCAACTTGTGGGGCATGTCTCAGGCCATGTATATGTTATAATGACTATAGCAGTATAGCTATGGTGCCATAGCTCTACTGGCATAGTCCCATAATGTAGACACAGCCTACAGCAATGGAAGGGATTTTTCTGTCGGTGTAGGAACACCATCTCTCGAAGCGAGAGTAGCTGGGTCAATGGAAATATCCTTCCATTGACCTAGCTGCGTCTACACCAGGGAATAGGTCGGCATAACTACAGCTCTCAGGAGTGTGGATTTTTCACACTCTAGCTGGGTCAACCTAAATTTTAAGCATATACCAGGCCTCACTTGGCCAGTGTGAAGGACAAGCCATTGGAGGGCATAGACAGACCTCTCTATTCTTCACCAAAGTGTCAGCTTTCTTTTTAAAAAAAGTGTAGCTGTTGATTTTCTTTGGAACAATTTCAGAGTATGAAGTTTATAACCAATACCCAAGGCCACGTTTACACTATAAACTTACATCTGTATAACTATGTCACTCGGGTGTAAAAAATCCACATCCCTGAGCGACACAGTTATACTGACCTAACCCCCCCGTTGTAGATAGTGTTACATAGATGGAAGGGCTTCTCCCATCAACATAGCTACTGCCTCTATCTGAGATAGGAGAGTTTCTTCTGTCAGTGTAGTTAATCTATCAGATAGTAGAATTTTCACTGAAGCGCTACAGCGGCGCAGCTGCACTGGTGCAGCGTTTTAAGTGTAGACCTGCCCTGAGTTTGTAGAGAGCCAGAAACAATAGCTCTGTGGTGTGAATTGCCCCTTTCATTTCAGTGGGTGCTAACTCAGGTGCCAGTGGTGATACCTTAAATGTCAACATTGTTAACTCTTTCACCTCTCTTCAGACCAAATAAGAAAGGAGAAGTATCATTATCTACGCTTTCATTTAGTAAAGTAGAGCAAGGAGGTGGAAGATGTATAAATTAAGATGTGTAGGCTGTATGCACACATGGCAGGGTTGCAGAGGCAGGGATGGGGCTTCAATTGGTTTCATTTTCCTGATGCTCAGTGTGAAAAATTTGGGAAATACTGGAATAATGCTTGTAAAGGAAGTGCTCCGTTTAGTGCTGGGCCTGTATCTACACTACAAATTTTGGTCAATGCAAATTACTTTGGTGCACAGCCAGTGAAGTTTGTATATTGCACAGTTGCATGTATACTTGGCTGCATGGGCCAGCACTGTGCATACTCCCCAGGAGTGCTTGTGTTATGCAAAGTGTGGTACACCACAGGAAGGTATCCCAGTGTGCTACGTGCCACCATCTGGTTATGCTTAAAATTTGGGAATTTTTTACAATGTGTTATGAAATAGAAATGACTTACCAGGTATTTCTGGGAGCCACAAGTCAAGTTCCCAGCATGCAACTGTCTCCATTCATGTCCAATAATTTTCTCACCTTTTTGATGTCTGCTATCTCTGACAGATGTATAAAGCCTGCAAGGCTATGCACTATTCTCATAAATGTTGCAAATGCAGGGCACTATTCTCCTGTATTTGCAGATCCTCTGGAAATATTGCAGCAATAGGGGACATGATGATTTCTTAGACAACAATTTTCTAAGGGATATATGAAAAAGAATTCAGGGTTGTTGGTGTTTACAGAGCAACTGCAGATGATGGAGCCTGAGAAATGAGCATTGACTGGTGGGATTGCATCATAATGCAAGTTTGGGGTGATGAGCGGTGGCTGCAGAACTTATGAACGTGAAAGCCACATTCCTGGCTCTGTGTGCCAAGCTCAACTCAGTTCTCTAGTGCAGGGACACCAGAATGAGAACTGCACTGATAGTGGAGAAGCGACTAGTGATCACACTCTGGAAGCTTGCAGTGCTTGATTGCTATGCATCAGTTGGAGATCATTTTGGAGTAGAAAAATCCATATTGGGGGGGCTGTTGTCATGCAAGTGTATAGCACCATTAATCATCTCCTGCTATGCAGGACTAACTCTGGTGGAGGATTTTTAGCAGTGGGGTTCCCAAAGTGCAGTGGGGAATGTATATCCATATTTTGGTCCCAGC
Organism: Chelonia mydas; assembly: GCF_015237465.2. Taxonomy (NCBI): domain Eukaryota; kingdom Metazoa; phylum Chordata; order Testudines; family Cheloniidae; genus Chelonia; species Chelonia mydas. The sequence goes on from NC_057852.1 coordinate 111,439,061, forward strand.
CCACCTTCCCACCAATTACATCAACAGAAAGGGCTACTTTTCTATGGTTATGCAAGCATTGCTGGATCACCGGGAACGCTTCACTGATATCAGTGTGGGTTGGTCAGGGAAGGTGCCTGGCTCTTGCATCTTTAAGAGCGTAGGATTCTTCAGAAAGCTGCAAGCAGTGATGTTCTTTCCTGACCAACAGATTACCAGTGGTGATATTGAAATACCAATAGCTATTCTGGGGGCGCCTAGTCTACCCCTTGCTTCTGGCTTATGAAGCTGTGGATTTACCTCAAGAGCAGACTCAGGGATTCCAGAGTAGCCCTTCTGTTGGTTACTTTCAGGGTCCGCAGATGCTGACTTATTAATCTGTTCCTGCAAGGTGAAAGAAGGGGGCTGCCCTAGTGAAATTGCCAAGATTTACCAAGGATCTCCCTATATCCTTCAGGAAACTCCTCAGAACAGACTAGATCTGTTTACCTGTGGGAGGACACTGATACAGCCCTCCACTCAAAGAATTGACATCCAGGCTGTACACTTTCCAAAACAAAGTATTTTCTTTATTTAACACATTTTCCCTGATCCAATTAATCTAAACATAAATCAAAACAAAAATCCATTAGCACAATCCTTGGGTACAGGTTAAAAGTACCTGAACCATAAACATATAGTTAAAGCAATACTAAGTGACTGTAGTATGCATGTGGTGATCAGTCATCTGCAGTCCCTGACAGCAATCTTATATTTAAGGCAAGTCTACACTACCGCATTACGTCAGCTGTGCCACTGTAGTGCCTGGTGTAGATGCGCTGTGCCGATGGGAGAGCGCTGTCTCGTCAGCATAATTACTCCACCTCGTTGAGAGACAGAAGCTATGTCGACAGGAGTGCATCTGGACAGCTCTTTAAGTCGATGTAACTTATGTCTCACAGGGGAGTGGGTTTTTCACACCCCTGAGCAACGTAAGTTACATCAACTTAAGCAGTAGTGTAGACAAGCCCTTAAACTTTACACATATAGAACAGTGTAACATTCATAACACAAACACGCATCTTTATTAACCGAAACATACACGCATATACTTATCAATCCTGTTTTTATTCTACATTTACACTATAGCTAGCATGCTTATTCTCTGTAGGTGTCTCTTCCTCTGCTCTGTCAAGGTCCTCTGCTCTGTCCCAGCTGCTGCTACTTGCTGCTCCTGACCATTCGACTGACTGACAACCACACGCTTTGGCTGCTGACTGTCTGCCTTATATACGTATTTTGGCCTGTTCTGATTGGTTATTTTTTCACCCCTTCCTTATCTTCCAATCAAATTTAGACCATTTAGACCATTGTACTTATAGTCCAATCACAGCTACTAAATCTAACCTTCAATCAAAGCTGTTACATAACAAGTCTTAGTATTATAGTCTGTTTACTTTTATGGTCTGGTGACCCTCACCTAGTTTTGGGGCAGTATGCCTGACTGACCTCACCCTGCAGTGTTGGAGTGACGTTTACTTGGCCCAAGTCTCATTTGTCTGCCTCGGGAAGCCGGGGAGCTCGCTGGATAACTCGGAGGCAGAAGTGTATTGCCATGTGTATGGAGCAGTACATGAATGCCGGGAACACAGTCTCACGAGAATACAACTTCCAGCTGCAGAGGGAGAGAGCCAACATGTGACCGGCTTCCAGCAGCCCTGACAACATGCTTCAGCACTGTCCCCTGCTCGGGAAGAGTGACTTGATTCCTGGACTAGCCGGAGTGGCCCTGTGAGAATGAAAGGAAAGGTGGTGGGAGTGAAATCCCTGTGATTTGGTAAATTTGGCATTTTCATCATGGTAGAGCAATAAAGCCACGTCTGGAGTCTCTCCCTGTTTAAAAACAAAAAAACAAAACAACAACAACAAAAAATCATACTAACCATAGGCGAACCCAAAAACTGCTATTTCACTCTTCTTGGCTGTGTGCCAACGTTTTACACACGCCAGTTTACCAAAACTATTAAACTATAAACAATTACCTCATCCCTTTTAATCTGTATCCAACTGTTAATTTATGCATCCTAATACTAAGGTCTGCTGTTGCCACTCTATTTCTTAACAACCTAGTTAATTTTATTTTAGTTCTTCTCTTATTTTTCAATTAATGGTGGCAAGTCAATGTTTTCAGTGCTGTGCTTAGGAAACAGAATAGAGCAGCTCAAAATCTTTGTTATCTATGTACTTGCCACCTCGATGGCACCAAGGAAAGATTCAGCTATCAGTTCAGCAGGTTCAGAACAGCTTATTGAACATGCTTTTTGTAGGTTGAAAGGATGCTTGTGGTATTTATTCACTGGATTGGATCTCAGTGAGAAAAATATCTCCATGGTTATAGCTATATGTTGTGTCCTGCATAATATTTGTGAGGCAAAGGGAGAAAAGCTGTTGCCAAGTTGAGGGCAGAGGTGGAGCGGCTGTCTGTTGAATTTGAACAGCCAGACACGAGCCAGTACAAGATCTCAGTGTGGAGTTATCCAGGTGAGGGAGACTTTGAAAGAGCATTCTAAGAGTCATCCACAGTAGTGTTTTCTGGTCCCGGAGATTCGAGTGCTGCTAAAAATCGTGTAGTGCTTGCTTTACATTTATAACTGACTGGGTGTTTTCCTGAACAAAGAATTATGTGGTGCTTGTTGTGCATTTACAAATGCTCTTTGCTTTGGTTACTGTTATGCATTCTGAAATATTAGTTGTGAACTAATAAAGATAACTTCATTCTCCAAAAACAGAACTTTATTGAGTTGGAAAAACAGTGTGCAAAAAAAAAAGGCAATATAATACCATTTATTTTAAATATAATTTTATTTTATTTAAATTAACAGAGTGAATCTTTAAAATTAGGATTTAGTCTTTGGCTACAAGTACACAAACTTTTTTTTTTTCCATGTCAGGGTAGGTGAAGCTGTGGTTTTCCTTGCTGTCCCCTGGCGTGGAGTGGTAGGGTAAGGATGCGACCTGTGATACGATGTAGTATGTTGTAGGGTATGGGGAGCAGTAAGCATGGAGATCTCAAAGATTTGCAATGGGTGAGAAGTCTGGGATTTTTGGACCTGTAGGTCAACCAGGATCTAAAGCACTGGGTTTGTTGCTTGAGAAGACACATTATTTCCTGTTGCATTTCCTTCTGGAATGCTGAGCCTTTCACCAGTCCTCTTGGTCTTTCTCCATGCTGTTGGTCGTATTGGGCCTCCAGACCCTTTGTTTGTGGTCCGATGCAGCACTAGCTTCCAGGATCCCACAGACCGTATCCTCTTTAGGCCTCTTCTCTCTCCACATCAGGGTAAGGTGTTCTGCAGGCATGGAGGGGCACCCTTAAAGCTGCCACACCAAAAGCTACTGATAAAGAAGATGTACCATTGGATTTAGAGTCAGAAAGAAAAGAGAAAGATTAGTTTCAAAACTCCCTTTCCGTATTCCTATAAATACTTCAGCTAGGAAATGCTTATTGATGTTTCAGCTTTGGACCACCTCAGTACAGCACCACTCTCCAGTCCCAGCCATGGTGGGTATGGCCCACCATCGGAGAATTTTCTGTTGCATGAAACTATAAAATTTCAGTCCCTATTCCATGCATATGAGCGTAGGGTAATGGTACTGAATATTAGCACTGTTTTCCGTAGGTAGTGGTGATTTTAGCTGATATCTCACTCCTGAGGGTCACAATGGCACAGAGAACACAGCTGCTACTGGTGTCCTGAAACCGCTTGGGCCCATATGCCACTAGCCCATTTACTGCAATGGTGACAGCCTAACTTATCACAGAGCAGCATGGGAAAGTGTCCTACTGTGGTAGAGGAAATAAAGCAACTGTCCCTAGAAAACTTCAGGAGAGGATTGCAGAGTACCTCCATAAAACTTTCCCCAAGATCTCTCAGGAGGCTAAAAAGGACATACCTGGACACTTAATCGGAATCCTGCACAGGCTTCCTTCTCATCTCCAGCCCGCACTCCCTACAATCCAACAGGGAAATGAAAAACAGATGCCCACTCTGCCTCTGCTTGTTGAATCTCTGCCTCTTCTTTTATGAATAAAACAATGAAAAGTCTGTACCTTTCTCTTGATAACTGGCAACATCTTTAAATTTAAACTTTGTAAGGAAAATGCATGCTCATCCATGCTCACCTGATGGGACTGGGTATACTGTGGCAGAGTCTCAAACAGGTCCTGGCTCATGGCATGGCTGGAGTCCTCTGCTGCATCTTCCTCTTCCTCCTCCTCATTGTTCATGGCAGTGGTCTCAGCCTCAAGCTCTTCCGAGGTATCCATAATGGTCTTTGGGGTGCTGGTAGGGTCTCTGCCAAATGTGACATACAGTTCCTTGTAGAAGCTGCAGGTCTGCGGTGTAGCACCAGATCTATCGTTGCGCTCCCTGGCAAAGTCCCTTCACTTTCGTATGGCGGTGCTGCTGATCCCTGTCATACCCTTTTGCCTGCATCCCTCATACAATATGATCTTAGATGTCTGTTTGTACGGCTGGTCCTTAGCTGTTGCACAGTCTCTTGTCCCCACAGGCCCAGGAGATCTAATACTTCCTGTCTAGTCCAGGCAGGAGAACTTTTAGCGCATGGAGCTGGCATGGTTGTTTGGGCAGTTTCACACAACAATGGCAAGCTGGTAGGTGTGCTTGCCAACGTGGGCAATTAGGAAAAGTCGCTTCAAAAACATGCAGGGAATTTTAAAGGGGATGGTGGCTTCTGGTCTCTGTAACCCCTGGCAGTGGAGTATAAATTGTGACTAGAGTGGTCACTGCTGCAGGGAATGGGGTATTGTGGGACAACTGCTGGAGGACTGTTAGGGTTGACACAGGTCATGCAGTGTATACACTCGCACTGCGTCAATTTCAGTTGTCTGTGTGCCATTCAGGGAAGTGATTGTAGTGTGTCACTGCAATAGAGCACTTATGTTGGCCAAAGACAAATTGGAGTGTAGACATGCACAAATAGGTTGATGCAAGGCATCTTAGTTCAGCCTAACTTTGTAATGTAGACCAGTCTAAGTCTTTAGGGAAGTGTTATGCCCTGTGTTATTCAGGAAGTCTGGGTTGATGATCATAATGGTCCCATCTGGACTTGGAATCTATGAATTCACATCATCAGAAGAGGAAACACTTCCAAAAAGTGTTGAGTACTACTCCATGCCATCAAAATGGAAGTTACTGTGAATGTTTGTAACACATTTAAAAAAAAAAAAAAAAAAAGCTCTTATCATTGCCATATCAGATCTATGTGCCATTGAGAGGTATAGGTTTCTTCAAATGGTCACAAGTGTGTCTGATTTGTGATGATTTTTGTGCATTGAATTAGTTGGTCATGTATTTATGAACATTTTAATATGAGTATCAGCCAAGATTTTAATAAAGTATGAAGAACACACTGTCAGTGTCTCTGAGAAGGAAAATATTAAATATTTGAAAGCTTTCAATAACACTAAACTTATTTTAGAAATTTCTTAAAGACTAAGGCCAGGTCTACACTACAAGCTTTTGCAAGCGTAGCTGTGCCTGTCAAGGGTGCGATGAGGTGTGATCTCTCACTGACCTAGCTGTGCTGGTAAAAGTACGTAGTGTAGATGCAGTTATACTAACAAAACTGCACTTTTGCAAGTATAGCTTATTTTACTCGGGGGGCTGGAATAAGCCATACAGATAAAAACAGAGTTGCCTGAATAAACTGTATCCACACTAGGAGTGCTTTGCTGGAGTATACTGACAGAGAGCTCCTCGTGTAGACCTAGACTGAGTTAAAGGTTGTAGGAGGCTTTACAGGTCAAGAAATATTTGCGGGGGGCTTGAAAAAAGGACGCATAATTGGGCTTGTCATTTTTAGAGTTAAGTTAATGTATGATATGTCTTTTGTACAGGTTTTACTTGTTTTTATCTGTTTTCCTCTGTGCAGACCTTTCATTGCTGAGGTTCATCAGTGCTGAACTAACAAGAGGTTACTTCCTTGAACATAATGAAGCAAAATACACAGAACGGCGAGAGAGAGTATACACATGTATGCGAATACCAAGAGAATTGGAAAAGGTGAAGTATTCTTAAGATGTTTATTTTGGTTTACCTATTCAAACCATAGCTGTCATGTTAAGGTATTTAGAATCATTTAATTCTTCAAAACATATTTTTAAATTAAGAGCTTTGTTTACAAACACCAGTTGTGGTGGTAGTTAATTTACTATTTTGAGATCAAACTTGCTGCTCCTCCTCACTCTGATTCCAACATGCAGTGTGTAGGTGATGGTCACATGCTGATATCATTAGCAGAAGATAGAAGGCAGTTGAACTAACCTAATTGCAAGTCCTGAGCATCAACAAATAAAACAAAATTCACCTGCTACTTGCAGTCAGAAAATAAAAGCAGGGATTGGAGAAAATGCATTTGATCTCAAAATTTACTTCTGCTTTTACAGTAAAACACCAGTGTCTTTTTTTTTTTTTTTAAAGCCCTTCCTAATCTAAAAGCATATTGGGGTGAAAATGATACCAGCTCTTTAAAAGTGTGTCACTGTGGCTGTTACTCCATTAATAACAATGCAGTTGAATTTTTATGAGGTGTCGTCCCCCCCCCATTCATTTCCCAGAATCTAAATAGAAAAGAATATGATCTTCACAATTGATAGTCTGGGGCCTAGGAAAAAAAAAAATTTGGCCAAATTTAAAATAAATTACGGGAAAGGATTCCTGATCTGACATAATGGTGTGTTCAGAAAGTCTTCAAATTGTTTTGTCACTCTGTAACCTCCCCCCCCCCCTTTCCCCCCCCAAAGAGTAAGGTAAAAAATTTAATTCACTGAAGTCATCTAGTTAGCATCTGCTGCAAAGGGTCAAATTTTAGTTTATAAGACCCACATTTTAAAAAAATAGTTTTTTAAATAGCAAGATCAGAACCTGCTGAGGTAACAATGGCTTGCATGCAGCCCCAGACATCAAGTTGGGAAGCAGGTGACAGCTAAGGGAAGAGGTTGTTTACTCTTCAAATCTCCTGCCCAGAGTGTAGGAAAAAAGAGGGTATGTCTCCCTGCTTTGCTGGGTTCCTGCTTTCTCCACTTCCTTATGACCATTTGCTCCTGAGCACCTTTTACAGGTAGAAAGGAGAAGCAGAATAGATTGAGGAACATTCTTTTTCTTCTTGTGCGTCTCCCAAGATCTGCTAGAGTAGAATAATGACATCACAAGAATGAAAATTGAGCAGTTGAAGGGAAATACTTTTTTTGTCCAACTGTTCAAAATTCTGTTTTCATATTTCTGTTGACCCCTATTTACTACCAGTGACTGACAAATATTTAAATAGATGAACTTTTGTTAAAGATTCAGCAGTCAAATTTCTTCATCTAATTTTTTGGAGTTTACAATAAATATTCCCGAGATCACCTGGATGTCCTCTAGAAAAAACAGGGCATAGCAGACTTGACATAATTTTTTAAAATCTTTTATATATCATTAAAAAAGGGCAGAATACCAGTTTTTCGAAATTTCTTTGCAGATCACCTAGAAGATGAAACTAAAATTCAGATTACATATCAGTAACTTAAGGGTAAAAGTCCTTAGAATATTGGTTAGCAACAACCTTAAAAAGCCAAGAAATACAGTGCTAAGGTTAAACTTAAAAGAAACCCAAACATGCAAAAGTATGACCATAAGTGTGTAAACTGCCTAACTGTTTAACCATGCCAGTCTCCCTTATTCCCTTACTGTTTCCTTTTTTTAGCTACTTAGTAAAGTGATGTTTTTGAACTAATGGCTTCAGCACCTTTTAATACTGATCTCCCCATTGCCCACTATATTTCTGTGATCATTTGCCTTAAGCAAAGCTATATCATGTATGGAGAGGAAAGCTATATATTTCTGTCCAAGTCTAGGTTAAACTGTGATGTCTCTTAGCAGCTGGCTTTTCTCTCCTGGCATTCTTGTGATGCTGGAACAGTGTGTAGTTCCATTTCACTTTTGACTTAGGTCATAGGCTTGAATTGTACATGAGCATAATTACATTTAGAGACATTGCCAGATATTATTCATGCAGTCAACAGTGAACAGTGAAGACATAAGCAACTCACATCAGGAAAGTGACTGGGGGAGAGAATACTGTTGTTCCCTTCCAACAGCCAGAGGGGGGTGAGGAGGGATTAAAGTTTGACCAGGAAAAAAGAGAAAGCACTGCGTATATCTACACTGTCTGTGACGACAGACTTGCTTTTGGCAGGGGTTGTGCTAGCCCTCTAAAAATAGCTTTGTAGGTGGTGTTTTGAAGTTGTAGCTTTAGCTTTGAAGCCTAGGGAGAGGTTTGCTTGCTGGTGGTCAGCTCCCCAACTCCATGGACAACACAAGCACTCAATACTAGGCCTACACAGGCCCTGCTGCCCATCTACTTGTTAGCAGTAGGCCAGTAGGAGGAACATTTGTGGGGGTGTGGCAGGGCCTGGGTCAGCCTCCATGGAGGCTGTGGAGGGAGCACCACCCAGCCCTGCTCTTCCCCCCGCTCTGCTCCGGTCCAGCCACAGCTCTGCTCCCGCCTGCAGCTGTGGCTCCAGCTTCGGCCCCTGGCCTGCCACAGTTCCATACCCCGCTACAGCCTGAGCCTCAGCCCTCAAAAGTGGCCCACTCCTGGCCCTGACCCCAGCCTCGGCTCTGTTCCGGGCCCCGCTCCCAGCCTCAGACCAGGCCCCAGCCTCAACCTCCTTATCTCTATCCGCGTATTCTCCTCCCCGCACCCCCAGAGCTGTGGCCCAGCTCCCGCCCGTGGCTCTCTGGGTGGGGGCATAAACAGAGGTAAGGGGGGGCATGATGTGAAAAGTTTGGGGATCACTGCAGTAGGCACACTTCAATCCCCGAGCCTTCTCTGAGAATCTCTCTGGAGTGTGCAGCCCCTGTTCCAGTGGACACTTGTATTCACAGATTCGCTGCTTGCAAAGAACAGTACGCCCCAGCTTACCAGTTACACCTCAGATCACTTTTCCATTTAACACACTTTTCTTAGATATATTTGTAATAAAAACAAGTAAAAGCTTATTTAGCAAAATATAGAGATTCAAGTGGTAGCCAGTAAAAGTATTGGAAACAAATGGCTATGTATAAAATAAAATTATAACATGCATTCTGGAACCTAGATTTACTTAATTAGATATTTTCATTTCTTACAGAGCAATGCTCACCCAAAGTCCATCCAGCATTTTACAGCCAGGCTTGGCCGTGATCTTCCATTCATGAGACAAGTCACTATGTCAGTTTGCCTCCTTAGTGAAAGACCGTGGGTGCCTGTTTGCACTCCTAGATATAATCAAACAATCCATTGTCATTGATAAGTAGGACACCCCCCTGCTGGTGGTTTTTTCCCATCTACTCCTTTTGTGTAGATTTTGCAATCTCTTAGGCTGTGTCTACGCTATCACTGGCGATGTCCTGTAGGGGACGTGTAGCTACATGCTGAAGTGAAGAGCAAGTTGCGACCACATTGCCAGGTGTGGCTATTCACGTCAATGAAGGGCTCTGATTTAGGGAGGCAGTGGGGAAAGTCTTCAGGAACCCCCCACTACTGGAGCACTGCAATGAGGAAAGGCTCTGGTAGGGTCGAGACAGAGGGGAAAGAGCTTCCTGAGCGTTTCCCCAGTAGCTGAGTCTTTGGCTATGGGGAAAAGCTCCAGTAATGGGGAGCTGACGGAGGCTTTTTCTGCTGCTGAAGTCCTTCCCTGAAGTGGGGGAATAGCTCCAGCAGTGGAGAGCTGCTGGAGAACTTCCCTGCTCCCCCCCCCCCCCCCCCATGGAGCCTTTTATCTGTGCCAGAGTGGCAGGATTCAGAGTAACAGCCGTGTTAGTCTGTATTCGCAAAAAGAAAAGGAGTACTTGTGGCACCTTAGAGACTAACCATTTATTTGAGCATAAGCTTTCGTGAGCTACAGCTCACTTCATCGGATGCATACTGTGGAAAGTGTAGAAGATCTTTTTATACACACAAAGCATGAAAAAATACCTCCCCCCACCCCACCCTCCTGCTGGTAATAGAGTGGCAGGAAAGGCTCCAGCAGCCCGGAGGCAGCAGAACATTCATAGAATCATAGAATATCAGGGTTGGAAGGGACCTCAGGAGGTCGTCTAGTCCAACCCCCTGCTCAAAGCAGGACCAATCCCCAACTAAATCATCCCAGCCAGGGCTTTGTCAAGCCTGACGTTAAAAATTCCTAAGGCAGGAGATTCCACCACCTCCGTAGGTAACGCATTCCAGTGTTTCACCACCCTCCTTGTGAAAAAGTTTTTTCTAATATCCAACCTAAACCTCTCCCACTGCAACTTGAGACCATTACTCCTTGTTCTGTCATGTGGTACCACTGAGAACAGTCTAGATCCATCCTCTTTGGAACCCCCTTTCAGGTAGTTGAAAGCAGTTATCAAATCCCCCCTCATTCTTCTCTTCTGCAGACTAAACAATCCCAGTTCCCTCAGCCTCTCCTCATAAGTCATGTGTTCCAGTCCCCTAATCATTTTTGTTGCCCTCCGCTGGACGTTTTCCAATTTTTCCACATCCTTCTTGTAGTGTGGGGCCCAAAACTGGACACAGTACTCCAGATGAGGCCTCACCAATGTCGAATAGAGGGGAACGATCACGTCCCTCGATCTGCTGGCAATGCCCCTACATATACATCCCAAAAGGCCATTGGCCTTCTTGGCAACAAGGGCACACTGTTGACTCATATCCAGCTTCTCGTCCACTGTAACCCCTAGATCCTTTTCTGCAGAACTGCTGCCGAGCCATTCGGTCCCTAGTCTGTAGCGGTGCATGGGATTCTTCCGTCCTAAGTGCAGGACTCTGCCCTTGTCCTTGTTGAACCTCAGATTTCTTTTGGCCCAATCCTCTAAATTTGTCTAGGTCCCTCTGTATCCTATCCCTACCCTCCAGTGTATCTACTTCTCCTCCCAGTTTAGTGTCATCTGCAAACTTGCTGAGGGTGCAATCCACACCATCATCCAGATCATTTATGAAGATATTGAACAAAACCGGCCCCAGGACCGACCCTTGGGGCACTCCACTTGATACTGGCTGCCAACTAGACATGGAGCCATTGATCATTACCTGTTGAGCCCGACAATCTAGCCAACTTTCTATCCACCTTATAGTCCATTCATCCAGCCCATACTACTTTAACTTGCTGGCAAGAATACTGTGGGAGACCGTGTCAAAAGCTTTGCTAAAGTCAAGGAACAACACATCCACCGCTTTCCCCTCATCCACAGAGCCAGTTATCTCATCATAGAAGGCAATTAGATTAGTCAGGCATGACTTGCCCTTGGTGAATCCATGCTGACTGTTCCTGATCACTTTCCTCTCCTCTAAGTGCTTCAGAATTGATTCCTTGAGGACCTGCTCCATGATTTTTCCAGGGACTGAGGTGAGGCTGACTGGGCTGTAGTTCCCAGGATCCTCCTTCTTCCCTTTTTTAAAGATTGGCACTACATTAGCCTTTTTCCAGTCGTCCGGGACTTCCCCCGATCGCCATGAGTTTTCAAAGATAATGGCCAATGGCTCTGCAATCACATCCGCCAACAGCATTGCTAAAACTAGCAGGATAGGCAGGAAGGCACGTCTTGGGCAAGTAAAGAGCTATGTAGGGTATGTACTCAGGTATATACCCACACCCTTCTGTCTCTTGTCTTTTCTCGCGTAAGCCGTGTCTTGTCCTGTATGCTGCTATTTATACTCGTGCTGGGGTGGGGGTAACCCTTATACATGCTCTACACCCAGCTGAAACTAGCAGTTGGTTTGGCACGATTTTTTTCTTGACGTGACAAATCCATGCTGGCTATTCTGTATAACCCTATGATCCTCTAGGTGCTTACAAATTTATTGTTTAATAATTTGTTCCAGTATCTTTCCAGGTATCAGTGTTAGGCTGATTGGCCCATAATTCCATTGTTCTTCTTTGTTCCTCTTTTTAAAGATAGGTACTATGTTTGCCCATCTCTAGTCCTCTGGAACTTCACCCATCCTCCAGGAATTCTTGAAGATAATTGCTAACAGTTCTGAGATCACTTCAGCTAGTTCCTTAAGTACCCTGGGATGAATTTCATCAGGCCTTGCCAACGTGAATACATCTAACTTATCTAAATATTCTTTAACCCGTTCTTTCCCTATTTTGGCATTTGTTCCTTCTTCCTTGTTGTTTATATTAACTATGTTGAGTATCTGGTTGCCATAACCTTTTTAGTGGAGACTGAAGGAAAACAGGCACTAAATATCTCACCCTTCTTGATGTAATCAGTTGTTAGATCATCTTCCCTGCCAAGTAAAGGACCTATACTTTACTTTGTTTTTCTCTTGCTTTTAGTGTATTAAACATTTTGTTATTGCCTTTAATGTCCCTTGGTGGGTGTAACTCATTTTGTGCTGTAGCTTTTCTGGTTTTGTCCCTATGTGCTTGTGCTAATTTTTCGTACTCCTGAGCAATTTGTCCATTTTTCCATTATTTGTAGGAGTCCTTTTTGATTTTCAGGTCATTAAAGAGCTACTTAGGGAACCACGTTGGCCTCTTATTATTCTTATCTTTCCTTCGCATCAGAATAGTTTGCAGTTGTGCCTTTAATATTCTTCTTGAGAAACTGCCTGCTCTTCTGGACTCCTTTATGACACATCATTACCTAGAACTTTCCCTGTTTAACAGTGACTATAGTTCTAACTTGTCCGTCAGTAAGAGAGAGGGAATGAGAGGGAGGCAGGACAAGAAATTAGAAGGTATTGGGATAAGCCTTTCTCTCATTAATGGGTTATGCCTTGAGTGGACCGTGCGGTCATGTGCCTCCAAAGTCCTGGTTCCATGAGCAAAGGAGTGGTGAGAAATCCCCCTTCTCCTTGTGCTCTTACCAGCTGTTTCTGCTCTTTCACAATGGTGCTGAAGTAGTCAGCAATGAATCTGCAAAGGATCACACAATCATGACTGGGTTTTTTCAGCTCCTACTGGCATCTTTACATGAACACCAAGTCCAGGGAGCATTTTAAGATGACCCAAATTGTTGGGAACTGGAGAAGGGGGCGGGGGGGAAGACTGGGTGGATTGGCTAAAATGAGTGTTACCTCAGCTGTGACCAGACTTTGTCCTTTGTTCCTCAGGCTGTGGGGCTTGGGAGGCTATAGAAGTAACACATGTCTACACTTAAAACACTACAGTGATGTAGATAATCCACCTACCCGAGAGGTAGCTGGGTCAACAGAAGAATGTGGAGCAATGTAGTTATGTTGACCTAATTTTCTAGTGTAGACCATGACGAAGTCTGCAGAGAAGAGGAAGTATCTTACTTTGAGCATCCGAAGAAACTGGTTCTGAAGGGAGCGGTCTCCAGAGCTTAGTTGGAAAGGGAATAGCTGCAATGCAGTTGTCTGTGGGATGGAAGAAAATACTTGCCAACATTTGAAAGCTAAAAATAGATACATTTGGGGAGAAATATGGATTCACCTCTCAATTTTATTGAAATACCACTAACCAAGGAAACTAGCAAGCAATTTGCAAAAAAATGAATTGTCCCTTCTAAATGGAGCTACTTACTATATATGAAAATGGGGAGAAGTGAAGGACTATCACAGAAGATGCCTGTGTGCCAAAAAAAAAAAAAGCATTAGAAAGAATTCAGACAGAAAATAGGGAGAGAGACTGATGGAAAGAAGACAATACCAACACAGGAAGTAGATGACACAAAAATTGAGAGACAGAAATGACCAACTTAAATTTAGGGGAAGGCAGAGAGTGGATTTTTATGAATTACCTGACCGTGTCTCTCCCCCCCCCCCCCCCCCCCTTTATTCTTAAAGGGGTGAGGAGAAAGGGACAGTTCTCTTCCCCTCTCTTTGATTGAGAGGGAAACTAAATATCGGAATGTTCTCGGACCAATAATATGTCTTCAAGATTTGCTGTAAACCATCCATGCTTGCCATTTCCCCCTATATTTTCTTTTAAAATTTTATTTTAGCAAATAGTTAACTTTCGAAAGACTTGAAAAAAATCATAATGTACACTAACAACTAAAACTAATTTTAAAAATATATACCTTTATGGACGGGGGTGGGTGTGTGGAAATTTAGCAAGATGGATTTGATTTAAGTCACTAGTTGGGAAGACTCGATTTAATCATGGATTTCTACATAAAAGTTCATTCTTGCTGGTTGTTATAACCTTAATACATATTCTTCACAACTCAGAGATAGATGTAGGTTTCGTTTTTAGAAGGTGACACTATACATTTTTAAAGTGATTTTCTTTTTAAAAAAAAATTTTCAGATTAGTTTTACAGCTATATCAGAAAATGAATGATTGGTTATTTCATTTACCAAAGGGAATTGAAGGAGATATTTATGAAGTCATTGGGAGATGAACTATCTCCAGTTCAACAGGTTAATCATTAATATTTGGAGGATTTTCTTGCCATGTATTAGAAGGAGAACGTCACCAGACAGACGTTTAAATTGTTTTATTTAACTAAAACAACAATATTATGTATTCTGGATTTTTTTCTTCAACAGCAAACATATAATATTTTCACAAAAAAAGCACATGAATTTAGTTAAACATTCAAGTTTTTTAAAATCAGGTTTGTTTTTGTTAAAATAGTTAAATGAAATATTTAAAAAAAAACAAACTAAAATTAAATAGACTAGGTCAGCCAGGTCAACATGAGAAACTTAAAATATTGGCTTCTGCAGCTAACTCAGTCATCTTCAACTTCATTTTCCTGTTCGTTCATAATCTGGAAAAGAAAAACAAGTTTTCCTGCTTTTTCAGGTCCCAAACGATTTCTCAATTTGGAATGAATTAGTCCAAAGGAAGAAAATATTCTTTCTACACCGGCAGAAGAAGCTATTACTGTTAAAAGTGAGATTATCACTTCAACAGTCTCTGAATCCAAATGCTTAAGTGACTTCCACCAGTTCACTGGTGTGACTTTCTTTAAAACATCATCAGCAAACATATATTTCTTGAATGGTTCACCGTTAGCTCTGAAGTTTATTATATTTGGCATTATGGAGGGATGATTGCTGGATGTCCATGTCCTAGCCAACTCCTCCTCTTCAGCAGTTAAGGTTTGATCCTGGTACCGAGTATTGAGAAAGTGCTTGTCCCATTCGTTTTTTTTAATGCTTGTAATTTAACTGTCATTGCATATTTCTCTTTTTAAGATCTCACTCAGTTCCTTCCAAATTTCAACAGCATCAGCAGTAAAACAGCTATTTCCCTGCATTTTGTTCAAGGCTACAGAAATAGGCTTCAGGGTACTCTGCATGCGTTCAACATTTCTCTTAAGCTGAATGTTGAGAACTTTGGCTGTGACAGTGCCATCTATTTTTTCACGATTTTGTTCACAAACTGTCATGAGATCAGGCCAGTTCTTGATATAGTGCTCAAAACAGTCCACTTCGGAGTTCCATCACATGTCTTGTGGGTGAGTTAGCTTGGTTCCTCCCACTTTTTTCAGAGCAACTGCTGCAAAGGGGTTGTTACAGAAGTATTTTGCAATTTCAACATTAGCCTTTATTTCTGGAACACTGAAGTCTTTGGCTAGGAGGTGCATCAAATGAGCACTGCAACTGTATGTTATTAACTTGGGGCTCTCTTCTAAATAATTTCTTCTCATCTTGGATATGTTTGCAGCATTGTCTGTGACCAAGCTGTGTGCTAGACAATTGAATTCTTTTTCACAGTTTGTTATAGCTTTTGCTGCTACTTTTTGTAAGTATTCTGCTGTGTGTGCATTTCCTGATTGTTTCTGTAAGGAAGACATTCCCTTCTTCTGTTGTCACACAAGCATATACAACAGGATCATTGTGGACATTGCTCCACCCATCAAGAATCAGGTTAACAATTTTACCCTCTAGACTTTTTGCACACTGCTCAATTTCTCTTTCATACACTTTATCCAGCAGTTTGCCCGAAACATCTGCTCTGTTGGGTGGACTGTATCCTGGTGTTAATGACTGAACCATGTTAATGAAGTGTGGGTTCTCAGTCATACGGAATGGAGTGTTTGTTGCATAAACAAACTGGGCAGTTTTTCCATCAATTACCTCTTTTTTTTCTAATCTGGTTCTTATCACAAACTTATCTATCGTTGTTTCTGGATGATGGAGATTTTTTTTCTTTTTGCTACAGGTGATAGATATACTGTGGCTATGTGACATACATGATGTGACTGAAACACTATCATTGGCAGATAACTCCGAAACTATAGAAAATGATGGTGATCTTGAAGGTGGATAGTCGTACCCCCCCCCCACCTCCTTTTTGGGTCAGGACCCGTACAATTACAATACCATGAAATTTCAGGTTGTAATAGCTGAAATCATGAAATTTACAATTTTTAAAATCCTATTACCGTGAAATTGACCAAAATGAACCCTGAATTTGGTAGGGCCCTAATTATACCATAAAAACCAATTGAAAGGTTTTGATAAGAACTTGATAAGAAAGCTACTGCCTTCTTTGCACAAAATAAACAACTTTAAGATTTATAGCACAAAATAAACAATTTACAGCAATGACTGACGCACGTAACCCTGGATATATTTCTTCAGACAGACTTAAAATTGCAAGTCCACTGCTACATGTTCCACACAAGATAATGAAGGAAAATTTTAAAGAATAATCACTTATATTATTAGATTGGGGAACACACTAAATAGAAATCATGGCTACAAGCACCCATGCAGGGAAAAATGTGTTCCGACGTAATTCTGTTGATTCTGTGCCTGAGAACAAAACTGTAGAACGTTATGTTGAGGTTACTGAAGATGCCCTTAAAGAATACAGAGATCAGCATGATCTAAAAAGTCTGCCGTTTGCTCAGGCAAGGGAAATAAAATGGAAAGGGATGAGAACTACTCAGGGCAATCATCAACTTATTGGTATTCAGCACCTTATGTAAATTTTATTGTGAGAAAGAAGTAATCGATTTTAGAGCAAAAGCACACTGGAAATTGAGAAATTCTTCTGTAATCATCATTGTGGCTGGTTGAAAAAAGGGTTGCTGTCCTAATTTCCTTGGGACATTTGGACCTCCTTAGGCACATTGTCTCTACTTTGCATCCAACGGTTGGAATTTACACTGGCAGGGACAGTACTCTTTTTAAACCATAAAATGTCTTTTATACAACATGCTACAGAGGTTCACTGAACATACAAAAACAATTGACAGGTTTAAGAGATCACACGGGCTAAGTACTCTTTCAACCAAAATGGAAATCTGGCTTGATCTGATTAGCAGCAAAGAACTGGAACCACATATGGCTAAAATTGAAAAATTACTCAGAAGTTATGTCACAGTTCCATACTGTAGTAAATAAAAGTGGTTCTGAATACAAAGGACATATATTGTGCCTAGAATAGGACAAGGAGGGTGCTGGATTATATTCCTGAGTTAGGTTTCAGAGTAACAGCCGTGTTAGTCTGTATTCGCAAAAAGAAAAGGAGTACTTGTGGCACCTTAGAGACTAACCAATTTATTACTTCTTTCAGCAAATTAATTTGAATATTCAGATTTCTACTCCAAATCTACCTTTGTGAAGGAGATTGTCAGCATTAAACTGCTGGAAAATTGTGTAAGTCAAATCAAGACAATTGAATTCAGAATGTTGTCAGGGTTTGTTCTGTTTTTTCCTCCACTCCCCACTCCAAGACCTTATGCTTTTGTCCAGTCAGTTCAGCATCTAGTGAGCATGTTCTTAGCACACTCATGGTTTGATTTGAAAAAATTGTAGTAGGCTGGCTTTTGAAAATAAATTTATAAAGCTGGTAAGTATATTGAGATCTAAGAGCAGATACAAAAGCTGTGGGCCTAACTAGTTGGGAGATTGGAAACTCAGTTATGTTATCTTGTGTAACGTATAGAATTGTAAACTTTTCATTTTGGATTATGTATCTATTTGAAGAATAAATGGGCTTACAAAATGAGTTGCAGAGTATAAATTTGTTTCATTTAATAAAACCTTGATATGTTTGTTTTTAATTTTCCAGTGGGTATTTTCCGTGGAGGTGGGGGAGAAATCACAAAGGCCCTGTTCTCCCAATCCCTCTCTGGAAGTTTGTGTTATGTCTTACCTGTGTAACAGAATTTGATTATATACAGATTCTATCCGGGATAATTTTTTGAAGCTTAGTGCTTGTGATGCTCTTGCTCTTTCTAAAAATAATTTGTGTTAAAGGTATTTAGTTTCAATGACTAAAAAAATCAACTACAGGGTTTTGTTGCTTAGCAACATTCAAGTGTAATTTTAATTTTCATGTTGGTGTGTATTTAATTTAGTAAAGGGTTAAAGCTTACCTGGGAAGGTGCAGTTCTTTCTAAGCAGAGCTTAAAAAAATAGCCTGATGCTTACTAGCCAATGTGAAAATGCATGTGCTGCTACACATCCTGAAATGTAAAGGAAAAAAAGTATTGCTTGTTGTACATTATACAGTGTATCTTTTTCCTAAATTGTCTTCAGTGACTATTTCCTCCTTTCTCTCTTGCAGTACTTTATCCCAATCTCTCCCACACACATTTTCCCAGCCTCTACACACATGCAAGCACCCACATCTGCTCTCACATAGGGCTTTGGAGCAATTACCAGTCATATAGTATCCAGAGGATATATATAATTTACTAGACTCATTCCAAGAATAATACAAACACTTTCGGGGATTGGGTAGTGTGCCACTGCCCAGGACCAGTCCCTGAGTGAGAAGCCACCCCTACCCTCATCTGTTGAGACACAGAAAGATGTTTGGGATTTCTACCAGAATAATGTTGTTTGACCTTTCTCTGGGACTGCATATTTCATATGGTCTCTGGTTAATAGATGTCTGAAGATGCTACTTAGCCCCCACTGGCTCCTGGAAAGGCATAGGAGTTGTCTGTCTCTCTCCTTACCACCCCAGAACCTCTTGACTGCTGAATGATAAGGGTGTATCTGCAATTCTCCGCCTTCGTTAGCCACTGTTTTTGGCTCCTCTTTCCATTGCTCATCTCTGCTATTGCTTGTAGTTTCTCCATTCTGCAGCCAGGTGATTCTTCTCAATCTCTGTTCACATGGCTCTGGAATAATAGAGTAAATTGATCATACTTGTAACTTTAAGTGGTCATTGTTGTTTCTACATTGGATATGGGATTATATTGATATTTTCCATACAAAAACTAAAGTTTACCTGAGTTTGTCACAGAATTTCCAGGCTGCCTTACTTACAGAATCTACATTTGCTTAGTTACCACAGAGTACCTGTGAACTTGGCTGTAAGAAGAAGAAGAAAAAAAAAAAGCTGTTTCCAGCCTTAAGTATCTTGCGTGCTAACTTACACCCAGTTTAAAGTTTTTGTTACCTTTTAATTTAAAAGATTAACTTCCTAAATAAGTTCTCTCCCATAAGATTGGACAAGAAAAGTGGGTGATACCCCTCAAAGAAAATTAACATTAGCCCTGGCCTGATATGGTAGAACAATATTTTAAACACTGATCTTTTATCTAGTTAATCAATATATTTCATCATGATGGGAAATAGACATTTGTGAAAGACAAACACATTAAAAAGAACATCTGTAAAGTAGCCATCCTTTGTATTTTAAAACCTACAAATCATACATATTGTAAGGAGAGTGATCACTTTAGATAAGCTATTACCAGCAGGAGAGTGGGGTGGGGGGAGGTATTTTTTCATGCTTTGTGTGTATAAAAAGATCTTCTACACTTTCCACAGTATGCATCCGATGAAGTGAGCTGTAGCTCACGAAAGCTTATGCTCAAATAAATTGGTTAGTCTCTAAGGTGCCACAAGTACTCCTTTTCTTTTTGCGAATACAGACTAACACGGCTGTTACTCTGAAACTTCAATTGTGTAACCTGAGTAGAAGTCAGAGCTGGTGATCTGCAGTTTCATCCAAGGGCAGTTCACCTATTGAATAAAAATTGAGACAAGTGAGCTGCGGAAGCCTGCAAAGCTTCTGCTATTTGGACCTCATGGAGCAGAATATTTGCTGAATAGATTTCCAAGTTTACCACATGTTGCGTCCTACAGTTCAGCTGGCTAAATAAGTGGAAGTATTGTGCATAACTGGGGGTTTACTATTTTATATTTTTGTTGACTGACTGAGGTCTTATATGTGAAATTATTACAATATAGACAGTTGTGTAAAAGGAATGACATGTTTGTCTTTGTTTTTTATAATCTAGTTGATGTTTTTTGGAATCTTTTTGTGCCTGGATGCTTTTCTCTATGTGTTCACCCTGCTTCCTTTGCGAGTTTTTCTGGCATTGTTCCAGTTCATCACTCTGCCTTGCTATGGCTTACGGTAAGTTTTTGTTTTGTTTAAAAAAAATATTACCATCTTTAAATATTTTAACTAAATGGTTAACTTTTTGTAATTAGCCTATTTAATTTTATGGCCCTTTGGGGTCAGACTCATATTGATAATGGATTCCAGTGTTGTGAATAGAAGGTCTCACTTAAACCTACCAAAACAGGAAAAAAAGTCAAATTAGTCTTAACACTCATCACTAACTCACCCCTTTGGTTGGCCCACATGTTGCCCATAACATCATGCAGACACGTTTTTTTAAAGGGTTGAATTAAATAGCTACATTTTTTTAAGTGTTGAATTAAATAGCACTTTTAATTCAGTGGTTGTTGATGGGCACCTTGACGCATTGTGGCTTTGTGTTGAAATAAACACTTAGGAGAAAATTATTTGCTGTGAAATCAAAGGTAACCCTTTTCTTATATTAAAAAGCATGATTTTGCTTCAATAAGGAAGTAAATGCTGGGTGGAGTGGGCACCTTACTTCAACAACCAAGGGTACGCATACCCCTGGAGCTATGTAGAGATCTTCCGGGGGGTACATCAACTCATGTAGAGATTTGCATAGTTTTACAACAGGCTACATAAAAAGCACTAGCCAAGTCATTACAAACTAAAATTTCATCCAGACGCTTGTTTCTGTCTTGCTCTATATACTTTACACTGAAATATAAGTACAATATTTATATTCCATTTGATTTATTTTATGATTATATGGTAAAAATGAGAAAGTAAACAATTTTTCAGTAATATTGTGCTGTGATACTTTTGTATTTTTGTCTGATTTTTGTAAGCAAGTCTTTTTTAAGTTAGGTGTAACTTGGGGGTATGCAAGGCAAATTAGACTTCTGAAAGTCGTACAGCAGTCTAGAAAGGTTGAGAGCCACTGCCTTACTAAAATTATTTAAGGAACCTGACTGATTCGGGGGATTGGTAATGAGTATAGAGACTTTGACTCCTAGATCAATAGTTCTGATTGTTAATGCATAAAAGTTATTACCAGCTGATAGAATCCCCCCCCTCCCCCCCCCCCGGCTGAGAGAACAAAGATTGAATGGATGCAGGCCTGTCCAGAGAAATGTGAGGACTTGATATATCATGCTCATTAGGGCCCCTCCCTCTCCTTTTTCACTTTGTTTACACAGAAGTTATTGCCATTTTGGGGTGCCCCCTGATCTCGGGGCCCTGGTACAGTTGTCACCCATTCTGCTCCCCCCGCCAACCCTGAATAGATGCATAGATTAAATTTAGTTTAATCCTGAAAAGAGGGTATCTCCATTTAGATGTTATACAAACCCTTGAGTGTATTACACTTGAGAGATTGCAATACTGGTGCCTATGCGGTAATATTTATTTGAATTAATAGAATATTGTGTGGCTGCAATCTGCACTTTCATAAGCACTGCGTTGTACTAATAATAAAAAGTCAGCTTGCATTTGTATTATATAGACAATGTTTTGTGGGTTTGAAATGTTTTATTTTAGAACATATCTTTTTAACAGAGGGAAAGCTAGTGTGATTACATGAAAAAGACCACCGTAGCTTTTAAAGTGTCTTCCTGTTTTGTGTTGTGAAATTTGTGTGCGCAAATTTGGTTAATGTTTAAAACTATTAAAAATGGACGCTAGATGGCAGCCTTCAGTGTATTTTATCTTGCTGTTTGATGAGATTAATCTGGGAGTTTTTCATAATGCGAAACGAAGATTTTCTTACCATGTACATCTGTAGTATAGCACAGTACTACAGTTTATCAATTTTAACTTGTTTCTTCATCACCAATTAAACAACATCCATACAGAGTCTTACAAGAGGAGATGTAATCACCAAAATATTAAAATGCAGTTCAACTCTAAAACTGTCATTTAAAAATGGCATTGTGGGGATTTATTCTCTCGATTACTTCCTTTCTTTTTACACAGTTTACCAGAAAAATGTTTTCTTTTCCTTGATGCCAGCCTTGCAGAGCTAGTCTGGGATCAGGAAAAGAAGCCTCTTCTACTGTGCATAATAATCTGTAATAAATATCTATAGACTAAACGTTGTTTTTTAGAGGTACCTTGGCAACCCCATTGTCTTCAGTCAGGTTTTACAGGTGTGGCCAAGAGCCAGTAATTTAACAATTTGGTCCACTAATTTAACTTTTTTTTAATGTTTGAGCCAGAATCGAACTCATTCTACTATTTTGGCTATACAGAGCTAAAAGAAGTAAGTAGTAGTAAAAACCTTTCATTGCTAATATCAACAGCTATGATTTTCAGTAAACCTAAGGAGCTGATCTTTTCAGTGAGTAAGTTCAGTTTTGTTCAATCACTTTTCAAAACAACTTCACTCGAAACACACATTTGCAAATACATTTAGCGAGGTAGACTCTTCATTAGAGTAGATTATCATACATTTTCTAATTCATGGATGTTTTAAATGTGATGACTTCATATAATGTTCACACTTAATTCATGTTTACAATACACTGTAATTTTGTTTAGCATGACATGATGATGCTGTTCCTAGGCATTCTGAGTTCTCAATTTTACTTTTGTTATTTAATAACCACTGATTTGATTTGGTATAGCAAAAAATAAAATTTGGGCTTTGATTCCCAAAATTATCAGTATACACTTATGTATAGCTAAATACCATGTCAGTAGGTAAAGCATATCTATAATTACTGAAGTTATTGACAAAGCAAATCGCTGATTAACTTTCTCTTCCTCACACAGTTCAAGTAGGTGTTCTGCCCTTTGGTTGGAAAGATTTGACTAGTTCTTCCTTATAGCTGTAACCTGTAACATCATATTCCATTCTGTATAGTAAATAAAAGTGCTCCTCCCTTCACTTGGACTTTTTTCTCAAGATCTCATTAGGGAAGTTGATCAGTGTTCTGTCTCCCTTCTCCTTTTGCTCTTCATTTATTCTATTTCCTTGTAACTTTACTGTTCTTTATAAAATAGGGATTGTATTTCCCTTCCTTTTTTCTTGGAAAAACTTAAAGCTTTTCCTTTTATGTCAGGCTAATCTGTATTCGTGGTAACATGTATGGTGTTTAAATGCAAAGAGGGAACTGTACATAAGAAACATATGTGTATATTTTAATATCCCCATGAAACAAATTAGCTGAAATGTTGAACAAGGAGATTCCCGTATCTGGGATAAATTTCCTGTCGCCATTCTACTTGAGCATTGTCAGGTTTTGACATACCTATTTTACAGGGTAGAGAATATAAGCTCTTCAACAGTTTGACCACTAAGTTATTCTAGGTCACTTTCTTTGGTCTAGATTTAAATCTGTTGTGCAAATTCTGGTTCATTATATTTGTTAGAACAACATTAATTTTAACTTAGATAGCTATATCTTCACAGATGCTCAAAATTACTGAAGCTACAGCTTATCTACAGTACATTCGTAGTTGGAGCAATTCAAGAGTCTGTCACTAAGTGTAAACTGCCTGTCATTCTTGCTCAGCAAAACTGGCAGGACTTTGGTGCTGTTTCCCTTGGGACTGAGTGATAGTGTGTATTTTTGTAGTTTGGCAGGCCTAATTTCCTTAGGTCTGTGTTCCAAACATAGAGTGGGTGTCTCTAAAGATTTGACAAATAGTTTAGGAAGTTAAGTAGAATGACGAAACTCTTAACTCAAATAATTCCAGTGACTGATGTCTTCCTCCAAGGAAGAAAAAATTCTCCTAAATTCAATAAATCTTTTTTGCTGTTCTTACTGTTAACTAAATTCTGGATACTAACCAAGATATTCTTCAGCCACTCAATCATGCTGTGCTGGAACACCAATTCTAATGTAAAGGATTTCCAAAAATTTGTTGGAATAAATCTCTTAAGATACTTCTCAAGAGTAGATTCTTAAACTGTACTTCTGAGAAAAGTACTAGATGTTTCTTTGACAATTGAGCCAGATCTGATTAGTTCAGACAACAGATTTCCTAAGCATCTTAATCTTTTGCTTGTAGAATTTTATAAGGATATTGATCATTAATTTTCAGCCTAGCATAGCTAAAGGCCCATGAAGAAATGATAGGAAGATCTTTGTTCATAATAATATTGGTACAAAGAGTCATAGGATGAAGTCTTAAAATTGCACATTATCCAAGACAGCTTCTTAGATATTAGGACTAAAGAGGATCCTATAATTCTATAATTAAGCCATAGAATGAGTAAAGACTAGATTAAATTACATCTTTGTTCTTTCCTGAAAGTGAGGTTTTTCTATAATCTTAGACATTTTTTTTTAAAGCAGCATTCTAGAAAATACTGAACTAGATTATAAATTTTCTCATATGGGAAGAAATGTCAGTATCTAAGTATTAAATCCTTGGAGTGTTACCCTAAAATGTTCAAACTTGTTCTGTGATGTGGAATTCAACAGATCTATCTTTTAAATATACTTGGTATACAGGGTATGTTATTGCTCTGCTCATTTCTTCCTAAAAGGAATAAGTAGAACTAGGTCCAATTATAATTAATTTAGCTCCCTTCTAGGCTTAATTGTAGTGGCTATAACTATAAAATTCCCCATTACCCATTTTGGGCTTCAGTCCTTTCAATAGGGAATAAACAAATGTTACTGCTTTACTTCAAAGAAAGAGCTATAGCAGAGAGAACCGTCTACAAAAACCAAACATACTTTTCCTCTGTGGATCTTGTTTCTTTGTCATATTGTCAGACCTTTTTAAAAAAGTAAATTGGAGTTTCCATTGCATACAGACTTAGTCCCCAGCTGTTTGTTTTGTTTTGGGGAAGGTGTTTTTTGTGCTAAGAACTAGTTCCAGCCCTTGTACTCGCATAGATTCTTCACTGTCTGATGAAATCACTGAGAAGGCAAATGTGTCTTCTTCCATCAGGATATATTCTAATTTATTCCTTCTAAACAAAAATCCAAAACCCTGTCCATGTGCATTCTGTGTATGCTACGTTAGAAAAGCTTATCAGTGTCAGGGCAGACGTCCATCTTTCCTTTCCATAACTACGTAGTGTAGCGACATTACAACCTTCTCTCTTTCTTTCTCTCTTGTAAATCAGACTGAAGGGAAGAGCACTTTCACTTCTTTATAGGATGGAATGTGGTGTCACAGGGAACTTCACCATGGTGAGTAAATCCTGATTTTCCTTTTATGCTATCAGCAAAATTCACATCTACTTGTAGTCAGTAGACTGACTGATCACAATATATAAATGGACAACATAGGTAGATTATTAATTAACTTTCCTGGGTAAAAAGTCTGGCACTTATTATACGTTGCCCACGGACGTATGGCTCTTTATAGGAAAGCATAAAGGCTAACCCTTGCTATTAGAAATAGACTTGTATAAGTCACATAAGACTCACATAATAGTCTTATGTGACTTTTCTTGGCTATGGAAATATAGTTTGATATTAAAAATCAGTTGCTTTTAAAAATTGTGTAGGTAGTGTATGTGTACCACTTCAGCCAACGTATAAAAAATTCTTAACATCATGGCCCCTGCTCTGTTTTGATTAATTATCTAGCATAGTACATGGTCTGTTTTTACTTTGTATAGTAATACATTGTATTCCAAATGCATCTCTGCACCATCATAGTTATGTTTTTTGCTTGTACTTTATTTTTTAAGCAAATTTTTAAATTAAAACTACAGGAGATTTGTAAAAACTGTAACTCAGTTAACTGAGTGAAATTACTTTGTATCTCTGGGTGACCACAAGACCAACTTCAGTCTCTGGATTTTTGAAAATATATCTGCATTTCACCAGGTGTAAAAAAACTGAGCTAATTGTTTTGTTTTTCAGAAAGAAAGTTATAGATATTGTGAAAATTTTTAGACTTATTTGCAAAATAAAATAGACACTTAAAATTGTGCTAAGTTCTTCATTTGCTGACTTTTAATATTATTGCTGCTTGTTTTTTTAAAAGGAAATTAAGTGAAATTTTTTTATTGTTCTCACATGAAGTCTTATTTTGCATTTATTCTGTGACAGCTCTCATCAGGGCCTAAGAATCAGGTTGGTTTTATGTTACGTTCTTAGCATGGTCTCGTGCTGTGTTGTTTGCATGTAGTTTTTGTGGTGTTTGAAAAGTGAAGTGCCATTTAATATTGACAAACTTAGCCCCATTTTGTCCTATATTTCAAATGGAGGTGTATGAGCAATACCTTAATATTAGAAACCAGTTGAGGAGAACTGCACGCGCACATGCACACGCAGTCACACACACACCTTTTCCAAAGCAAAAACTGACACTGATTTCAGTCTATATGCAGGCATGCTTATAGCAAACTCATTTTGGTTTTGTTTTCCCTGACATTTTAATTAGTAAAGATATTTTTATGAAAAATAAAAGCATTGTGTTTTAAGCAGTAGCCTGCTCGTTCCTGTTTTATGCCTCATTTAAAGTCATAATCCTCTAATTCAATAATATAATTATGATGCTGCAAGTGAAGGATTAAAACTTCAGTTGAGGAAAAATTATATATAAGGAGCTAAAAGTTTAACAATTCAGTTTTCATGTAAATATCAGTAATAGTTATAAAAAAGGAGAAACGAAAACCAATTTAGATCTGTTAGCAATAGTTGTATTTAAATCGAATGTTCTTTGACTTTAAAGAGAGATGTGGTCAATACACTGAGGCTCAAAATTTAGAAGTGATTTATTTTTAAACGTACAATGCTTAATATTTAATGGAGAAGTTGTAATGAATATTTTTTTAAAATTCAAATGAAAAGATTTTTGTTTGGACTGAAAATTTCACTTAGTTTTGCGACCGAAACTTGAAGTGTTTTTAGTGCATGAACCAGACAGTACAACTGACTAGCCTGTTGCATTATGTAAGTTCAGTGAAATGCAATAGGTACTCTATATAATTAAGTAAATTAATTTTTATGACAAAATCTGGCTCAATCTAAGATAGTATTAATAATGTGTTCATTAATAACTTGATATGTTTTTAAAGGATTTCAATCATAACTATCTTACATTTTTGTATAATCTGTAGTGTGTATTACTGTGTATTTATTTGTATTACAATAGCGCTATGAGCTCTGTTTTGCTAGGTGCTATACAAACACAGAACAAAAAGTCAGTCCCTGCCCCAAGGGGCTTAGCATCTAAGTATAGAACAAGAGACAGCAGATGAATATCAACAGACAGGGAGTACAAGTAAACAACAAGACATTTATTGATCAGTATGAAAGACTGTGGTTGCTGCATACTAGCAGCCTTACCTACAGCAGCTGTGATGTGAGGACAGCAGGAATAACAATAACAAGGTTGTCTAACACTTTCCATTATAATAGCCTGTCTTCAATTGCTTATAACTTTGTCAATTTTTAACTGCTTATATGGAAATATTCCATGCTTAGTGTCTGCCTCAGATTGTTTTGTTTTTGAAAGTTTGAGCAAAAATGGTTCAACTGTTTTTTCAATAACAGGGCTAGTGAAAAACAAATAGTTTTGCTAGTATTTATTAAAAAGAGTCTGAGTCTTTTGGAATGGCTCTAGTGCCTCAGAGCTTTGGAACAGTAATTCAGAATTTGGCAGGGGATCAGCTGGTAGGCTGAACAGAGAATAAATTGGGTGCTACTTTTTACGCTCTTTCACATATGCAACAGCGTGATAAAATTATAAACAGTAATGACATTAAAAGGCAACAAATTTTAAAATTGATAATCAGTTGTTGCATAGTTCATAACTCGCTGCCAAAGAATATTGAACCAAAAGATAGACTTAGTCTTATATAAATGTAATCTTTTTTGAATCTATTACACTTAAATCAGTTAAGAATTTTAAAAAGGTAATAAACTTTCTGGAATAAAAACCAATCATTTACTGCCTGGTATTGGAAAGAAACGTCTCTCTTGGGCATATTCCTGAATATTTTTCCATCATGAGGATTTATCCTCTGAAGCATTAATCAGTATTTGAGACAACAAGATGTTGGACTAGATGGACAGTTTGACTGGATCAAATATGGCTGCCTGTGTGTTTGTCATCTTTTTGTATAGTCATACATTTTGAATTTATAATCTAAAAAATTTAGAAAAGTACCTAGATGTTGCAATTTAACACAATACAAAGTAAATATAACGTGATATTAGAATTAGGGAGAGAAGATGGATAATTTTTGTGCTTCTGTTCTTTTTGTTTTGCAATCAATTGCCACTTCTGCTGTGTAAGAGCAGCTAGGACAAGGATATTTTATCCAGATGGCCCTTTACTTACAAACAAACCGTACATAAGAAATTTGCTGTCTCTTGTGAGCTAATGCTTAAAACACAACAATAAAAACCCCTCATGTTTGTTCTTAGGTGTCTTTGTTGCCTTTTTGTTTTTTGTGGTGGGCCCATAGAAGAAATGCCATCACTGATTCTCCTTGGGATAAATTTGGTAAAAATCAGTAGCCTGGCTTCTCTTCAAAATATTGGCTGCACTGAGTAAAATTGTGAATAAGTTTATTATATCATTATATTATGGATCCTTTATATGTGGGATAAAGATAGCTAAAAATGCACTAGCCAGATTATAGGTTTTGGATGCCAAACTCTCATCAGCTTTATACATTTAATTGACTTAGTTATTCTGGATACCAGTAAACCAGGGTTTTATTGTGGTTCATTTTACTCGTGCTCTATCAATTGTTAAATAACTTCAATGGTACAGCTGTTAGAACAAAGAAGGGTTTGGCAAGGACAGATGGCAATGCAGTATGAGCCTGAAACTATTTTTCTTCTCCTAGAATAATGTACAGTACAAATACTGTAAAAACAAATATTCTCTGCAGTTGAAATACTCCTGAAATGTGAGCATTTGTAATTTTTTTTCTTCATAATGATATTTGTGTTTCTGATCTTTTGCACAAGTTTAGACACTTGGGCTTTGTTTCTCCCAAACAACAGATGGAGACAGAACTCCTTCCTACTGTTTGAGATGCACGTAAGACATTTGTTTAGAATAGCATGGGTATAAATTGACATATGATTGTTTCAAAAATGGAATTTAAAAAAAAGTCTTCTGAAGCGAAGAAATTTTCCCCTATTTGTTCCTTTTCATTGATCAAACGTTCTTTTTCTATAGTTTTGCATTATATTGCAATAGTCAGGGATGTTTAAGGGGCTGGCAGTAGCTACTCATGTAGGTCTTAAACTGGCTTTTCTTATGTCAGAAATATAATAATTTTTAAAAGTAGATAATTTTTTCTCCATTAGCTCATATTTAAAGCAAAATAAATTTGAGGTTAAAATAACCTTTTTTACATTCTTGACAACTGGAAAGATCTATTTAATTGATGTGAAATTAACATCACAATAACCCTTCCTAGCCTTTGATATATTGCCACTATACATCTCTGTACATCTCCACTATATTCTTTTAAGTACCATAACACAGTGATGAACAAAATAGCTTGGTAGGACAAAAAACCCAAATGAAGGTTGGCCTCTTGTGTGCTCATGAGAGGGTAGCCTCACTTACAGCTTCGCTGCCTGGCTAGAGCCCTGAGAGAGATTGAGTTCTTTGGTCTGTACCAACATCTATGGATGTTCTATGGAGAGTGAGCTAGTGAATGCCCCAAGATTATCCTCATAAACAATAGTAAAGTAAATTGAAACTTCTGTGCAGTGGATTATGGAGAAAACAAATTGTTCTTTTCTTCACTTAAGGGAATCATGGGGTTTTTTTAGGCTGACTATAATTCAAGATTCCAAATAAATATGTAAATAATCAGTTGGAATCAGTAAACAATTGTGTGGAGTGTGTGTAAAACACTGCAGAGAGTAGGTGGGCTTCTGATTTTGTCAGTCCAAGGAGAATGTAGAATTTGCCTACTTCTGTTAAGTAAAGTAATCAGAGACAAGATAGGTGAGGGGTATTATCTTTCACTGGACTAACTGTGAAAGATGCTACCTCACCTGCCTTGTGTTTCACATGTCCTGGGACCAATGTGGTTTACAATAGTACTGCAAATAAGTAAAGTAATCTGCTGCAATGGAACTGTATACCTTACGTAATTTATGTACACCTAACCCGACATGTTCGTTGTATTTTTATAGCACAATTTTTGCTTTGGAAATGTACTAAAATGTAGAGGAGTTTGTCAACATTTTATATTCTGATAAGGTACCAGTTAAATCTGATTATGGCTCTTCCTTTAATGTATCACTCATAGCATCTCTGCCATATTTTATAATTTCTACATAGAGTGATTTCATTATGTATGTCTATCTGTCCAGGCAATTTCTCTCTTGCTCATAATTTTTTAATTTCCTTAGGCTGGTAGAAAATAAGGGCTTGTTCACTCTTGCAAATGTACTGAAATAGCTATTCCAGAGTAATTATTCCAGAGTAGTTATTTTGGTATAAGCCGCCATTTACACACTAATTCTTGTATATGAGTGCCTTTTTAATTCGCTTTTTCCAGAATGAGTATTCACAAAGGGGCTTAGACTAAAATAACTATTCCCGAAAACATAGACAACCCTGAAGATAAAGAAACATTCTCTGTATCCAGCTTCCAGACAGTTGCACGTCTACTACAGCTGGAGCAAAGTTGCCTTATCATTCTGGGCTCAGCTACTTCTGAATTAATGATCATGTTTTAACACTTGTGAATGCATCAGAAAGTTCTAGTGTAGACAAGAACACAATCATAATAATAATCATTTTAACTGGTCCAAGTTAACTGTAGTGTCCTTGTTTCTACTAGAGCTTTCATTTGTTAGTAAACACGTGTTAAAACAATTTTTAATTCAGATGTAGACATGCTTATGTACAGTACCTCACAAGATTGTTATGAGGCTTACTTCACTAATGTTTCCCATGTGCTTTTGATATTTGGCACTATGGTGCTTTAACCCTTTGACCCAATCTGTAAGAATTTTAAGTGTCCGGCATCCGATTAGTGCTCAGTAGTTGATTTATAAGCATTGATAGGTGAGTATCTTCCTTGGAATTTCATTGTGCTATATATGAAGTGTGGGTGTCTTGGGGCAAGTTGGCATGCTTTGTATGGTTTTTGTTAAAGTACATTGAATGGTTGGTAGCCCATACTACTAAGGCAGAAGAATATGCCTGGAAAGTGTTATGCTGTGTACTCTTACATGGGCTACGTGTTTGGGAGCTAACTTGGGCATTTCAGGTTGTGTGCTTTTGAGAAAGTTGCAGAGTCTTAGTACTAAAAAGAGATATTGAATAGTATATTAGGGGTTTGTACTCCAACCCGCAGCATCTCGTTCAATCCTTGAGGGGGCCATTTAGGGATCTAGGGCAAAAATTGGGGATTGGTCCTGCTTTGAGCAGGGGGTTGGACTAGATGACCTCCTGAGGTCCCTTCCAACCCTGATATTCTATGATTCTATGATCTCATTCTTTGTACTGCAGTCTCAGAGAAGGAGGCTTCATTTCCTTCTCAAAGAGTGAAGCAAGCATGGCTACTTCTGTACGGGAGAAGATTAAATTGATATGTAAAATGGCCCAGAATGAAAGGTTCAGTAAAAGCAAATATACCTATGTGCACAAGGCTCTTGTCAAGGTTGGGGGCAAATGAGATTTTATTTGAATTTCTGGGGCCTTGACAGCTAGTAGAGAAGCAATCCTATTCAAGACTGATCTGTAATTTTGTATAATTGTTCCTAGTGCACTGCTTCTTGGTTTTTTAGCTCAGCAGTAAACTCTGTTTCAAATACTATGTATTCTTAGCCAGCAGCCTCTGTCAGTGCATATCAGCTAGTGGCATTTGTATTTTGTGGCTGTATAACGTATAAAGAACGTATTTTGTGCTTTATATTTCAGTGATAGACGTTTACTACAACCTGCTCAGGTATGTGACATTTTCAAGGGAGTTATATTGGTCATCTGCTACTTCATGATGCACTATGTTGACTACTCTATGATGTACCATCTGATAAGAGGACAGTCTGTCATAAAACTCTACATCATCTACAACATGCTGGAGGTAAGGGCATTGGCATCAAAAGGAAATGTCAAAGTATGCTTTCTTTCAGGATATCTTATATAAGATTGTTATGACTTTTGTACTTTATGACTTTGGTACATCTCTCTAATATAGTAGGTAGAAAGATGTTACACCCCAAGGTGGACTTGAACATATAGCAAAATAGACCTGGACATGAAAATATCTAAAAGATGCTTCCATAAAAAAGGGTGCAACAACTTTGTTATAAATCTTCTTTCATAAATCTGTTTCTTGTAATGCATCAGAGTTAATTAAGTTAAATAAAAAAAAGAGGGAGAGCAAGTGAGAAATAGGAAACGGAGAAGAGAGTTTTGGACTGTAATTTGAAATGCAAGAGTCAGACTGATAGTTTGAAAAAAATTATTTGAAATAGGAAGAGCTACTGAGAAGGTTTTGCCCAGTAGTGGCAAAATCCTATGGAAGAACAAAGAAAAGGCAAAAGGTAGATGAAATTTATCTGTTAAATTTTTCTTTTTAGAAATGTGCCTTTTAGTATGCTTAGGCTTTCAACCTCTCCCAATCCATACCATCAGACAAAAGTCTGAGTACATGGATAGAGTTTCTGCCATGAGTTTAGAGGAGTGTTAGAGAAACAGGGAAGGGAAGGAAGAAAGCAGAGAGATAGACAGCCTGTGAGGTAGGTTAAAGGGAAGTCCTGTAAAAACTCAAAGTATATGTGTAACAGGATTCACGCACCATGGTGGTGCCTCCTGCTGGCTGTCTTGGTAATTAGCTCTGTGCCCTCTTCAGGTGGTGTCTTGCCACTTGTCGCTCCTGCTCTAGGACCCATGTCTCTCCAACGACCATGGCATCCTCTTCAGCAACACAGCCCACTGGCTGTGCAACACACCTTGCTCCCCACTTCCAGGGGACCTGCAGTCCGCTGTTCAGCCACTTCCCATAGTGGCGACTGCAGCATATTGTCTGGCCACTTCCTCGTGACCCCAGCATCCTCTTTGCCCTTGCCTCAGGGCTTCTGCCTGCAAACCCCAGCAGTCAGCCAGGGGCTCTCTCTCGCTCCCCCGGTCCCTGCTTGTAGAACTGCTCTTCCTGGATGCTGGCAGTTCTCTCACCCTTCCAGAGGCACAGTCCTTCCTCCCTGGGCTCCCAGCAGAGAACTGCTCTCCTCTGCCCTGCAGCTCCCTTTTTGTATGGGCTTGCTTGGCCCTGATTGGTTGCGCCTTTCAGCCCTTCTCTGATTGGCTGCCTCCTGCACAACTTCCCTAGGGCTCTATTAAC
Organism: Chelonia mydas; assembly: GCF_015237465.2. Classification (NCBI taxonomy): domain Eukaryota; kingdom Metazoa; phylum Chordata; order Testudines; family Cheloniidae; genus Chelonia; species Chelonia mydas. Next base: position 111,472,564 of record NC_057852.1, read on the forward strand.
CACTTAGAGCCCAGTGTGGGGCAGGCGCCCCATCACAATCTATTTTTGTATTATTCATTATAAATATAAAGCTTTTGGACAACTGTGGTTTTCTTATCACTAAAATGTAACAACAGTAAATAACATTTAAGAAAATGTAATTGGATAAGGCTTGAGATCTGACCTAAGATCTGCATATGTGTAGCATGTAAATGGCATAATGTGTTTAAGAAGCTACTACAGCCCCTGTTGTTCTGCCAGGATACTATAGTGTTCCTAATAGTCCTTGCATAATTAGTATGATACAGATGTCTAACAAAACTTTGAGGATTATTGAGATTGGGCCATGGTTTGTCCAAATCTGGAGATTTTGGTTCTAGACATGAATTATTCGCTACTGCTGTTTGAAAATAATGAATAAGAGGGACATTTCATAACCACAATATTAATACACTTCCTGAAATAAGCGATGTGTGTGAACCACCTTGGATGTGTAGTTATTAAAGCTTTCTTGTCTTGCATGTGATTATTTACTTTTAAATAATCTTGAAATCAAAATGCAAAATTCAGCACTCTGAGATCATGTGTACTATGATATTCTAGGGGACATTCATCCATATATCGTTTCTTAATCTCTGACAGTATGAGTGATCATGACTTAGTAAGTAAATCTAAGTATGGTACAATTTATTAATGCTCAAAATCATTTCATTTCAGTTTAACTGTTTCAAAACACTGAACAAATACAGTGATGGCTACTTATTACAAACTGTAAAAGGAGACTTCAGTATTTTGCTCAGCAAAGCAGAAGGCGTGTCATCCCCCTCACTGAGTTAACAGGGAGAGAGTTTGAGAGTGGCTTTACCTGAATCCAAGCAGAACCAATAGTGCACTTCCCTGCTCGAGAGTAAGGGAATAGTTTCTGCTGCTCTGAATTCTGTGTTCTGATACTGCTCATAGCTACTGTAGTTAACAAAGAAAACTCCCTTTAATTTCAGTGGAGAAGGATCCAACTAGAAAGTGTATTGGATTTCCTTGATCTGCCATGAATAACTTCATGCCTAGCAGAGCAGGAAAAGTGATTTCTGCAGGCTTTTTACAAGCCTAAATCACAGCAGAAAACAGAGGGTCCTAGGTCCCACTCAACATACTTGCTGGGAACATGTTTCCATTTTACCCAAACACAGATCTGCCACTAGCAGTACACCTTTCAGGTTGCCCGTATAGGAATAGAGACTTTTAAATTTTTTTTAAAAAGGCAATAACCAGATTTACATTTGTATCAAAATATACTTAACTCAGATTTCTGATTTTGAAATTTTAATTTGGGGAAATGATTAGACCGACAAAGATGTTTACAATGATGTTTTCGGCTATCTCTGGGTTAGAGAAAATTGTCCTGCAAATGGATTTGATAGAAATAAAAAACTTCCAAATAATGTGCTGAATGCTGCCCCAATAACCTGGCTTAAGGGGTGCATTCAGCCCAGTTGGCTTAAAATGACGCTTTTCTTTTTTTAGATTCAGACCCACCGGCTCCTGCTCCTTATGAAGCCCCAGCGTGTGTTATGCTGGTGACACAACATTCACCATGGAACTCTACTGGAGCCTGGAGCCGGCATATAGGGTTTAGGTAAGTCCACTTTAAAAAATCCCAACAATATTGCGTGGTGGTTCCTTGTTTTATACCCTATGGGATATAAAATATTAAAATGTTAAAAGAGAAAAAAAAGCCTTTTAAACCCCCCGCAATATTGTGGGTAAAACCAAACTTACCTGACTCCTTAAGTATTCTATAGTGGGTGCCACTTCACCAAAGTGCATGATGGGGCATCACACGGAGCTGGAGCTAGGGGTTGTTGACCATCTTCACTGAGAAAAGTAAAAAGCCGAAAACAATGCCATTGTAAATATCCTTTTGAATTAACCTAATTCTTTTCCTAATTTAAAATTTCAAGCTGCTAAATTTGAAATAACTCAGAGTAGGAGATTCTATTGTCATAATGCTGTGAGGGTAGCCAGTTAATACTAAATGCTACTCTTAAGTGTCTTATTTGGGACGTTCAGCATTTAACTGTACCATTTGCTGTTTTGGTCAAATCTTCAGCTTTAAGTTTTTTAGTGGTACTAAATAATGAATGTTGGCTTGAGTTTGTTGAACTTTTCTAATTTCTCTCAAAGTTGCTCTTCAATAAGCTCTTAAAATTTGAGTAACAGCTTTATATAAAAAAAGAAGAAAAAGAAAAAAGCACTGAGCCCTGGCTGACTTTACTTTTGTTCTATGAAAAACCTTTTAGTTAATGTGGAACAGTACAGTACTTGCTTGTATATCTTCTTTTCTACTCTGATAGCTTTTACTTGTCTCAAGTTGTCATTTTTAGTTTACAAAAGAACAGCTGAATGAAGCATTAATCTATTTTATGACAGTGTTTGTTTTTATATCACGATCTTATTACTACAGTTTAATAAGGAATGGTAATATATTAGTGTTGTCATATTTATCTGTTTACTTGGGTCAGACTCATAAGAGATGGAAAATACTTATTAATTCAGCCAGACATGCTGTCTGAATATAGAATTGTTCTCTAAAGTACATCTTCTAGTACTTTGTTCATTTTAATTTTAAATATCCCAGACTTGTATGTATGTACTGGAGGAAGAGGTTCCATCACTTCTCCTCTGAACTGCCTTCAATTTGGCAGTATCTCCAGTTGCTGAGAACTAAATTTAATCACCTTGACCTTTCTTGCTGCTGTATTAAATAGCAAACTCTTGTAATTTGCTATACACGATTATTCCTACATTCCTTTCAGAAGCATTGCTTTCTGGGTTCTTCCTCCCCTGTTGCGTATATATTTTGGATTGCACTTCCTCAGATGTTTGCAGTTTTCCAAATCAGTTCCCATGTTACGTTCTGCCCATTTTTCTAATCCTTCTAGATCCCTTTGTATCATTTTTCTGTCCTCTTGGGTATTTGTAATTCCTTTAAATATTATCTGAATTTGTGCCATTTATTCTATGCTCCCGGGCATTAGTAAAGATATTATACGAACAAACCAAATGCCAATCTTTGCAGTACCCCACTAGACATCTTCTCCTCCCTCTTTCCCGAACTTGATACTTCTCTGTTTATCATTACCTTTTCATTCATTCTTTTTAAATATTTGGAAAAAATGAGAGACAGGCTGGCTTTGTGGCATGATAGTGAACGTGTTGCTTTGTGAAAGAAGTTTGAATTGCAGCCTGACACTAACCACAGGCTGCCATAGCTGAAGTTGTTGCCAAGGCCCAGGATTTCATGTCATAAGTACATAAGAACGGCCATACTGGGTCAGGTCCACCTAGCCCAGTATCTTATTTTCTAACAGTGGCTAGAGTGAGATGCTTCAGAGGTGATGAACAGAATAGGGCAATGTCCCTGGTCATCCAGTCTCAGCTTCTAGCAGTTGGAGGTTTAGGGACACTCAGAGCATGGGGTTGCATCCGTGACCACCTTGGCTACTAGCCATTGATGGACCTATCCTCCATTAACTTATCTAATTATTTTTGCTCCAGTTATATGTTTGGTCTTCACAACATCCATTGCAACGTGTTTCACAAGTGGACTGTGCAGTGTGTGCAGAAGTACTTCCTTTTGTTTTAAACCTGCTGTGTATTAATTTCATTGGGTAACCACTGATTCTTTTGTTTATGTGAAAGGGTAAATAACACTTCCTTATTCTCTGTCTCCACACCATTTATGATTTTACAGACCCCTATCAGATCCCCCCCTTACTCAGGTCTTTTCTAAGCTGAATGTTCCCAATCTTTTTAATTTCTCCTTGTATGGCAGTTGTTCCATACCACCTAATTATTTTTGTTGCCCTTCTCTGTAACTTTTCCAATTCTGATCTATCTTTTTAGAGATGGGGCAATCAGAACTGCATGCAGTATTCAAGGCGTGGGTGTATCATGGATTTATATAGTGGCATTATGATATTTTCTGTTTCCCAATGTTCCGTTAGCTTTTTGACTGCCGTGATGTCTCCAAGATCTTCCTTGAGTAGTAACAGCTAATTTAGACCCTATCATTTTGTATGTATAGTTGGGATTATTTTTTCCAATGTGCATTACTTTGCACTTATCAAGTAGGTGTCCAATGCCTGAGTAAGTCCTGCTGAAAGAGAGGTATGTTGGGTTAAGGAAGAGTAGACCATTTAGGAATATGAACAAGGCAACTATAACATAGCATTGGGAAAGCTTTGCAGAGGAACGATGTGTCCAAAAAAGGAAAAGAGAAATCATATGAAAAAAATTGAGCCTTTAAGGCCTTTTTTGTGGGTTGAGCTTTAACTATTGCAATGTATTTAAATGACTTATTTTAATAGGAGAAGCACTGTTTTAAAATATTAAAAGGTCTCTCTCTCTAGGTGGCTGATCGCCTGTTTTCCTCTTTTGGGCAAGATATTTTGGATGCCCTTTATTGGACAGCTACTGAACCTAAGGAGAGAAAAAGAGCTCATATTGGTGTGATTCCTCACTTCTTCATGGCAGTGCTATATGTCTGTATCCTTCCTTGCTTTTTGTCAGAATTAATTGCAACAATTTTCTTTAGCTTGTTATACATTAGGTTAAAAAGTCTCTCAATAAATTAAAATAAGAATGATTTTAAAACAGAATTGTGTAAAATTATTTGAATATGTTTCTGGGCTTGCCTGAAATTACATATTCATGTTCATTTTCAGAATAAGATTTACAGTACTTCATTTTTTTTAAAAGTAAAGTGAAACGCTTTTAACCTGCCAAGATGTGAGTTAAGGTTGTATTTCTCATGCAGCAATTGATGATCTTGCTGACACCAAAAGTGGAGCAAATGGAAACAAATCCCTGAATTTTTATGTGGGGACTCTGAATGAATATTGATTGTGCTTAGACTTTAAGTATTTTCTCACAAGAGGTTTTTAAAACAGCAATTTTACTATCTTTGGTACAGCATAATTGCCCTCCTAATTTGAAAAAAATATGATAACTCTTTAACAATTATTTTTGCTTCCCTCCTATAGCTGTAGGTTTTATTTTCTAGTTTATCACTAGATTAAATACACTCACATACTGTATTTCTCCTGATGTTACTCTGTGCAGCCTTGCAACACAGTGGTGTTCTTTAGCTGGGGAAGTTGGCTTGAGGTGCCCTTGAGAGAAGCTTGTCTGTCAATCTTCTTGACTTCCAAATTGGGTTATAGAAGCAAGAAACTTCATATGGCTGAAATTCGTATCTTCTTTATGGTATTATTAGATTTAAATTTCTTACTGCTTCGGCTATTTCACCAGCCTGCTTTTGTGACAGCTCTTCTGGTGACCTTGTTTTCTCTGTGGCTGACAAGATATGGTGTCCCTAACCTAGATCAACAAGAGGTACAGAAACCAGCAGCAGTAGTGATAGGTCCAGAATTAATACATGCCAGTTACAGTGTGCAATGCAGTCGTTACATACTCAGTCTCCATCTTCTCAAGTACTTTCAGGCTATATTGACATTTCTCTTACGTGATGACATTGGGCTCTTTCAAAACAGGAAACCTTGATGCAGCCTGGAACATGATCTGCAAAAGAATGCTGTTTCTATCAGAGTAGAATGAGCTGCCTAGTAGAGGACTTCAATGCCTTAACTTACTACTATGTGGTTAATGTTGTAAAACAGTGTGGTACATTACAAGCATGCTGTGGAAATATAAGCAGTTCTGAAACTCACAGGTTTGAGTGTAAGAAATTGCAGTAATTTAAAGGAGTACTAGTGGCACCTTAGAGACTAACCAATTTATTTGAGCATAAGCTTTCGTGAGCTACAGCTCACTTCATCGGATGATGATGAAGTGAGCTGTAGCTCACGAAAGCTTACGCTCAGATAAATTGGTTAGTCTCTAAGGTGCCACTAGTACTCCTTTTCTTTTTGCGAATACAGACTAACACGGCTGCTACTCTGAAACCTGCAGTAATTTAGAATCTTGTTACACTGCTCATGTAAAAAAGCATATCAACACAGTGATGAAATCCTGGCCCCATTGAAGTCAATGAGAATTTTACCTCCACAAGTACACTATACCTACTAATCTACTCCACTAATTAATTTTTCAGTGATGCATGAGATATTTCTGTATTCTCTATTAATTTTGAGGACAAAATAAGATTTGTCTGAATTTTTTTCAAAGTTTTGGATGATGCTAATATAATACAGTACAGAAATGTACTTTTCAAATGTCATTTTCTTTAACACTGCTATTTTCAGTCTTGCATGCTATTCTTATAATGGTTCAAGCAACAACACTTAATGTAGCCTTCAACTCCCACAACAAGTCACTGCTTACCATCATGATGTCTAATAATGTAAGTATGAAGTAAATTTGATTTTTACCTCTGAGTAATAAGCAAATGCTCATAAATGAAAGAGATGAACAAGTGACACAGTGCATTTTAGCATCATTGTTCCACAGGACAAATGTTTAATGCTTAAAGAGTAGTAAACTTCATAATTTATTCAGATGCTATGTTTAGGATAACTGAGGGTATATATAAAATTAAGTGTTTGATCATCTTTGGCTTTCAATTAAAAAAAAATTAACATTCCATAGTACATGGATAATCTGTAATGAAGCTAACTGTGTTTAAAATTACAGTTCGTTGAAATAAAAGGAAGCGTTTTCAAGAAGTTTGAGAAGAACAATCTTTTTCAAATGTCAAACAGTGGTATGTATATTTGCATGGGTCAGAAAAATATTACTAATTCAAAATGTGTTATTTCAAGTACAGTCTTCCATTATGTTTATGGTATTGACATGATAACAGGTATTATCTTGAAGTAGACGTTGAGCACTCTGTATTTCTGTTAATGTAGAACTGAATTCTAGATCTCCTCATTACTGCTTTGTTTAATAGGACTAAACCAAGAATTCAGTTTTAGGAACATTGTATTTGCACAAATAACTGTTTGCATTTTAGTACCTAAATACAGTAACTCCTCACTTAACGTTGTAGTTCTGTTCCTGAAAAATGCAACTTCAAGCGAATCCAATTTCCCCATAAGAATTAATGTAAATAGGCGGGGGATTAGGTTCCATGGAAATTTTTTTGGCCAGACAAAAGGCATTATATACATTTTAAACAAGCAATTTAATACAGGTATAAGTTTTAAACAGTTTTAAAGAAACAATTTAATACTACAATCTTCACTGCTTAGTATGAAGCTTGGTTGAGGTGGTGGAGTCAGAGAGTGGAAGAGGGTGGATTGTCCCCCTGCACCTCTTGCTGTTCTTGCAAGTACAGGCACCGACTTTGCTGGGGGCGGGGGGGGCTCAACCCTCGGCCTGCCCACTCCATTCCTTACCGCAACCCCCCACCCTTAACCCGGCTCTTCTTCCCCCCAACTCCTCCCCCTTTACTCCGCACGCCACATCCTTGCTCCTCCCTCCTGCCTCCTGAACGCCGCAAACCAGTTGATTGCTGGGGGCAGGAGGCGGGGGGAGCAGGGAAGACGCTCATCCGTGGGGTCCGCCAGCGTGCGGGAGGCATTGGGGGAGGGAGGGCTGCCAACCATGGACAAAGCACAGCTTTAAACAAGTATGTTCTGTAATGGAGCAGGAACATAAGATCGAAACAACGTTAAGCAAGAGACGTTAAGTGGGGAGTTACTGTATGCCAGGAATCTGTCTCTGCATTGTCTAATGTCTACTTAAATACACTCTCAAAATTCACACATTTAACCTACTCAAACACCATTTAAGATTATTTCCAAATTCAGAAACCTGTTGTACACTACAACATTATTAAACACCACTTAATATAGGCTTTGTTAGCAAGTATCCTGGCATCTTTGCTATGTTAGCGATCATTGGGGCTTATGTGCATATCACTATCATGTTTTATTCTGGTGAGCAAACAATGTAGTGAAATAAATGTACTATGAGAGAGTATATTATGACAGAATCATGGTAGTTTTTAGAGCGTGTCAGAAAGAACCGTAGATCTGCACATTAGATAAAATTAAGACCACAAGAGGCTTAGGTCTTGTCTGTGGTACATAAGTCCATCCTTGAGGGACGTAAATTGTAGTGCACGCTAGTATGTTGCTCACCAATTGGCCTGTGTGAACCCTGCTAACATACACTAAAAGTTTCCTGCTGGATGTTAATGTAGTCCTGTTTCAAATGCTCACTAGAGAATTTTTAGTGTAAGCCAATAAGGTCAACTCAGGACAGTTAGTACATGACATGCTAGTGTACACTAATTTACACCCCTCTAGTGCAAACTAACACACTGTATAGACAAGCCTTTAGAGAACACACTGTGCATCTGGTGCTTATGATTACGTTGCTGAATGTATTGAAATTTGGAAACTCTCTAGATTAGAAAGATTGTCCCAGGAAGAGAAGTCTCAACTATCCTTTGACTTAAGTACTTTTGTCATAATATTTCAGGTGGACAGTAGAAATTTTCATATTAATTTCAGTACCTAGTTAGGAAAAATATTTTTTTGATGCTTTGAGATATAGTATGATGTTGAAGTGAAGTGGTGTTAAGGGGCTATTTATTCCTGGTATCTCCTCATACAGGTGCAGTGCATTAACCTTAGAAAAAAGCATCTTTTGTTTATCAGTTCTTCATTACATGCATATGTGATAGGCAAGAGTTAAAATTAAAAATTACATAGGAATGCACAAATGCACACAATCACGCATGAAATAAAAAGCTTTAATTTTCTTTGACACTCTCTCAACTTTTAAATGAAGAAGATACTTTCCTTTAAATCAGGCTTTAGTAAAGAAGCGAAACCAATGATTAACTGTAAAACTCTACCTAAAATGGATCATTTGAAGTATTCCAAGAGTTAGATTTTAGCAAACTGCTTCATCATTTGAATATCTGACTTGTGTATGTGAGACACTAAGATCACAGCTCTGTCACAGTCTTCACTTCTGGAGGGGAATATATCTAGTGCAGGTGATTGGTCTCTTAGGTCTGCCAATTACTTGCTTTTTGACTCTGAACAAGATGAGTTGTGTCTGCTTCAGTGAGTTTATCCCTATGGAAAATCAGTGTGATACTACTTCAGTGAATATTGAGAGAATTATTGTTTTCATGGTGCCTTTAACTTCTTGGATAAGAAGTGATAGATGAGTAAACGTAGTAGAATAATAAAACAATACATTTAAATAATTCTCCTGTTACATTAATCTTGTCTTTTTTTTTATTAGAAGTCTGTGAAAGCCAAAAAATTTATACTCTTCACCCATGTCAGAAAGAACTCTTATCCAGTACTAGTCGTGATAATTTCTGGTGGCCAAGTTTAAATATCAACTTTAAAGAATGAAATGTGTAATTAAAATCTGCTTAGTGCGAGTCTTTGCGCCAGTAAAACTGGATTGTTGGAATGTTCACAAAGTGAACATAAAAACGGGTCTGAGCAAGGCCAAAACAAATTCTCTCTTAAGCTTGAGTGAATACTTAGAAAATATTTGCAATATTCACCCAGCTCAGTTTTTGTTTGGGACCCTGAAAATCATAAGACCAATCATGGTTCTTAAGTTAGTTAAGTTCTACTTAAAATAGATAGAGGTTGTGTTTATCAACCGTTTCTCATTTATTTCTTCTATTTTATTGTTGGGCACTGTTAGCAATGATCTGTAATGGCAATGTCAAGTTTTGCTCCTAGCCATGGGACAAAGTGAGGCCATGCATTATGCCAGATGGGTATAGAAACAGATGAATGCATGCAAGAGTGCACAAAACAAGTGAGTTTATTCTCTTCAAATGGATAGATAACTTTTCCTGAAATGATTCACAGAACACTCATGAATCACCACATATTGTATGCCTAAAAAGAGAAAATAAGTTTTCTAAGCTTTCCATGTGTGTTTAGAATTTCAGATGTAGAGTAATACTTTTCTAACAGTATAGATAGTGCTAAATTAAGCACTGCAATTTGCAATTACTGTCTGGCAAATCAATTTGTGAGATTGTTTGTATATTTGGTATTAGCCCCTTTCCACTTGTGATTCAATAGCTTCAGTTGCATGCAGTGACTTTGCAAATGGGTCAAATCCATGTATTTATGGAATTCAGGGGTTAGTAAATGAGAGGAAAGTATATCTATTTAAAAAAAAAAAAAATGCTTCAACCTTGATGAAAGCCCACCATGCTGGCTTCCTTTTTACTTTTAAATCTGCCTTATCTTTATTTCAAGCTGTGCTCTATGCAGCTAAACTATTTTTTTCACCAAGAAACCAATTACATCTCTTGTGGTGAAGAGCTTGTGTGAACCATAAAATTCTTTCCTTCAATCTGTTGATTTTCCATTTTCTTCCGTATTGTTAAATCTCTTCTCTCTGATTTGCCCATAGTTTAGCTCTGCAAACTCCCCCCTCCCCCCTTCCTGTACCCATCGATCCTCAGCTGCATGGGGAGGGATCCCTGTACAGGGAGCTGCACCCCCCCATTTGCCCAATCCCCAGGCATCCAGACCCCCTCACACCCAGACCCTTCCGCCAAGTCTCATCCCCCCACACATGGAACCCCACCTTGATGAGCGCTAGTCCTGCACCCAGATCCCCACCCCATCGAGCCCCAACCAGCTACACCTGGATCTCTGTCCCACTCCCCCATCATCTGAACTCCCCAGTGCCGAGCTCTATACCCCCCCATACTCAGCCCCCCTGTTGAGCCCCAGCAACCTTCACCTGCAGAGTCCCATTACCATTACACCCAGAACCCCCCAACAAGCTTCTGTGAATCCAGATCGCACCCGGATCCCCCACTGAGCTGCCTGCAGCCAGGTTGCCCCACGCTTGGATCCTGCCTTGCTTGGATCCGGCCCACACAGAGGGACAGGGCCTAGGGTGTTTCTGGGTGAGGCTCACGCCTTGTGCTGTGTCAGAGTTGGGTGCAGCCTCCCCGCTGAATTTGTCGCGTTGGAGGAGCTGCATGGTGATCTCCCACTTCTGCGCAGTCAGTGGCCTGTGCTCCCACTGCCATGCTGGAGCCTCCACATTTATTTGGCAAATAAAATTTGCAGAATTTTGCAATACTGTACGCAGCATTTTTATTTTTTTGGTGCAGAATGCCCTCAGGAGTATATCTTGGACTTTTGAATTTCCATTTCCAAAAGCTAATTCTCCCCTTTGGGTTTTTATTTTTAAAATACCTTTCTTCTGACCCTACCGTCTGTTCCAGTTACCACCCCATTTCTTTCATTCTTTTAAAATACCTTGGAATAGCTGCTAATTGTCACATGCTTCCTTACCTCACTCTACATTCTGTTCTTGATCTCCTCTCAGCTGGGTTTTTGTTCTCATTCTAATGAGACAGCCTTCACTAGTTTTTAATCACTTGCCTAGCGCAAACTCCAAAGGTCTTGCATCTATTCTTATCCCTCTTGACTTAGCTGCTTTTGATGCTGTGAATACCACTTTCTGTGCCTTCACTTCAGCATGCATGTTTTGTTTTGTTTTTCTGATGTAGGATTCCAATGATTTGCCTCCTGCTTGCCTGATACATCTTGGGAGAGTATTCTCTAAAGATACTTATCTGACTAGAATGCCACTCCTGGATCTGTGGATCTGTGCTCAAGCCTGATGGGAACTCCCATAGTTCAAACTACCCCTCAAAATATACTCTAGTTTTCCAAAGTTCAGTTCGTTTCTAACCACATTGAGCAAATTAATTGCCATGAAACCTCAACCAATTGATCATCAGCATTAGTCCCAGCTTGATGCAAGGCCATCTCACCATCATCCCCTTATCCCCCACCATATCCTTTTTTATAGTATCTGTGTTTTCTTTAAAATATAACTAAAAAAAAAAAAGTTGTAAGGTGACTTCCTCCGAGGCACTGACTGCCAGTGGATTTTAGAGCCTCCAGCATTGTCCACGCCATCTGGGCTTCATGCCCCTTTCTTTCCTTAGAACAGTTTCAGCTGGGCCAGAGTGCATTGTTGTGGCTGGAGGTTTCAGTCCCATTTTCGTACTGATGTCTGGTTCAAAGATTCTCTTTTTTCTTTCTTCTGTGGGTGCTTTCACATGTCCATTCGGCTGTAAGTGTGTGCTCGTTTTGGGCACAGTTATTGGAGAACTTTTTCACTCAGCAGTACCCATCAGGGTGGCTTGAGCTCTCTCTGTTGCCATACGCTGTTCTATGCTGGTATAAGAGAGTGGAGTTGCCCCTCACCTTCTCAGTTCCTTCTTCCCCCAGTGACAGTTGTCAGAAGGATGTTAGACTAGTTATTGTAAATGCTTCCCTCCTTTGTATATATAGCTTCTTATTGTTAGGAATTAGTTGTTAGCTTGTTTTTACTGATAGTTTTAGTCATAGGTCTTTTGGACTGTGTTTCATTTTTCCATACCGGAGCGATGCTGTGCTCACCAGGGTTTAAGTCTTGCTGAACTTGCACTAAACACATGCTGGTCCGTGACCTACACTCAGCCTGTTTAAAGTGTTAGGGAGAGTCCCATATCAGTGATATGTCAAATCTGCAAGGGTTTTGAGCTCTGCTTGAAGAACAGAGCAGAAGGCTCAAGTATCTACTCATGGAGGCAGCATTTTGGCCCCTATCGGACTCAGTGCACACATAGAGCACCCTGAGTACATCGTTCTCGGTGCAGAGAGCATCAGAGATGCCTCTGGTCCCACTCACTGGTACTGAAGAAAAGGCTTAGACCTTCCTCAGGCTTGGTACTGGGCTTGGTCATGTCTGTGCCTAAGCCTAGTAAAGGCAGAGGCTAGGAAACATGCTGGGGAGAGTCTCTTGCTGGAGCAATCTTCACCTAAAAAGACGGGATTGCTACCTCCCACGCCTGCGCCACGTCCGTCGAGGGTGTTCCCTAAAAGGTCTCTGAGTCAGAGCCACCAGCCACTGTCACTCCCATCTACCCTGGAGGCGTATGCAGCCACAAGAGACTTAGCTTCTCGGTGCCGGTATCCCTGGTGGTGCAAGAAGGTTCAGAGTTGGTACCAATGCCTGTGGCTCCTAACTCACGGTGCCATTAACTACCAAGCCTCTGTAAAGGCTGGTGCAGTCTAAGGGCAAGCCTCTGCTGGTTACCCCAATACCTCCTTCCCCAGGGCTTAGGGTACCTGTCCCTGATACTGACTGGTTCCGCCCCCCCAACCCCAATGTCCGACAGTTCAGATGCTTCATCTTCAGATTCAGAGGTACATTTGTCTGTCTCTCATCCAAGACAGAGGACAGACCCTCCATTAGAGACTTGGGAACCATGGGCAGTGCAGCAGTCTCAACACTGGCTTGCTCCTCCTCCTAAGGGGCAATGGCCCAACCAAGGTTGGGTCGCAGCCCAGTATCAGTGGCCATTCTGGACACTGTGAGTCATTCCCCAACCCAATAGGTCTTCCTCTGCATCCTGAGTGACATGGCAACATTTACTTATGTGGTTCAACACACCAGGCTGCACCTCAGAAAGCTTCTTGCATGGCTAGCATCTGTATATACCTCAAGTTGAAATCATCTGGACAAGGTGATTTGCATGCCAACGTCCGTTTTATCATTCCTGGATTGGTGGACACTGTGGGGGGAGGGGGGGGGGTTCCCCTTGTCATGGGGATCCACTCATCATTAGGGCGCCGCCTTCTGGCCGCTCTGGTGATTAGCTCCTTCCAGGTGCTGCGTCCCCTGTGGGGGTCTTTCCACCCATCTCTGCAACTCCAGGTGCCCCTTCTTCACGACTTGGCCCTCAGGCTGGGTCACTGCATGTTTCCCCCTTGTGGGGTATCAAAGTATTTCGGGGCAAACTGTCCCAAGCAGTTCACTCTCCACTACCTGGTCTGTGCCACTTCCCCAGTGGCTGGTAGGTGAACCAGGACGCACCCTCTACTCTGGGTTCCAACTCGGGCCTTCTCATTAGCAGCCAAGGTCTGCCCTATCCTGTCCCTTGCTGCTTTTCCCGGAGCCATTCCTACCTTTCTGCATTTGCCAGCCCAAACTCCCTCTTATCAGGGAGTAACTGTAGGGTAATTGCTTAATAACTCTGCTTCCATGAGCAGCGTAGTGTCAAGGTCAATGCAGTGTCAGTGTAGACACCTCATTGCTCATGTTTGTTTCTGGCCATTGTGGAGCCATCCCACAATGTCCCACACCAACAGTACAATCAATAAAAGCACTCCTGGTGTGAGGATGCACACTGAAGACCCAAGGAGTCAAGTGTAGACACACACACAAGCGATGTGATTACTGTGGTGGCTCTATGCCGACATAAGTTAAGTCAGCTTAATTTTATAGTGTAGACATGGCCTTCGTTTCCCAGACCTGAAGAAGAGCTCTGTGTAAGCTCGAACGCTTGTTTCTCTCTCACCAGCAGAAGGTGGTCCAATAAAAGATATTACCTTACCCATCTTGTCCTTTCAACAGATGTGGCAGTTAAGAGGGAAAGATAATAAGAGAAGGCACCTTGAGCAGAGGAAGAACCCAGGGAGAGAGAGAGAGAAAGTGGGACAGTGTCGACCTGCAAGAACAACAAAAATAGCAGATCTTTAGGATCACCCCCTACCTCTTCTCCTGTGTCCCCTAATACAGGGTATGGGGAGCCATCACATATTGAACAGAGTTTGGGACGGGGGGTGGCGGGGGGGCATGGCTACTTCAGGTTTCATTGAGGATCCATACTTTAGAATGCTTCCTCAAATTTTGGAATTTTTCCCTTCACAGTTTTCATAAATTTTTGTAATATCAATGGTGGAGTCTTGGGTACAGTTTTTTGCAATGTTGCATTTTAATGAAACATTACATATTGATCTAATGTTCCTACGCAACATACGAGACAGAGTGAAGGATTTCATAATTTTTTTGTTCAGTAAAAGAGAGAGTATTTATTTAATGGTCGCTTGAAAACTGCATGATCATTTTTGTAGTGCTGATAATTGTCATATCAAATATAAGCCAAAGTACATCAGAATGCACATGAAATCTAATGGTGCCTGGTTATCCCTAAGCTTTCTTGTAGAATTATCCTTGGAAAAACTTACACCATTTAGATTTTGGTCCTGCTATAATACCTGGTATATTGAACTGTACGTAAAAAGTATGCTTTTTACCTGGTCTTACCTAGAATGGTATCTTCAGTCAAGCAATTTTGAAATTAGGCGTTTGCACCCTTCATTACTTCTGTGGGCCAAGCTCATTGTACACACCAACAGCTTCTTGCATTCCTCCCATTTCCCCACAAGCCCCCTCCCTTCCCTCTCTATTTCAGGGACTCGCTACAACCCCTTCCAACTCTCTCCTGTGAAAGGGAATCTGTGTCCTCCAATACCCCCATGCCAGGGGCTCTGTGTAGCTCCACTTCCCTCTGTCCCAAATTCTTCCCCCATAGCAGAGGCTCTGTGTGTGTCCCCATGTCCCCCATGCCAGGAGTTCTGTGTGCATTCCCTTCCACCACACCTCTCCATTTCCCCCCTTCTGCCTCACCTTCCTGATTTCTCTCTCTCCTTCAGGGCGTGAGTATTTTGAAACTTTATTGGCAGGATAGGGAGAGCTGAAATGAGGGGTATTCAGCTGGAATGTGATAATGGCTGCCATCAACCAGTTGTTCGATCTGCGGACCACGTCAGAGGCAGTTAAAGCTGCTCTCTGCTAACCAGATGTGTGCCAGGGTCTCCATGTCATTCATTTCCCCCTTCTATTTTTCCAATTTTTTTCCCACCAAAATCAGTAGGGTTCTGCCCACTGATGCTTAGAAAATTTCGCTGAAGTGTTGGAATTGATTGGATGCATTGTTCCAAAGTTATTGTGTTACATCCAAAGCTGAGTAGAAAACCTCATAAACTTGGCCTGATCATACTATGTTTATAGATGCCGCATATAATGTACTGACTATTAGCTGTTGCCATAGGCAGGTTACCAAAGTGAAGGACACAGGATCTGATCCGGCATGGCAAATGATTCTGTATCATGCTTTGACTGCCTTTGTGGCACTATCTTTTACCTTAATGAGACCAGAACTGACAGCTTCCTCCAACTTGCTTTTAATGCTGCTTCAGGATAGACTACTAGAGATCTTCTAAATATGGTGCAATCAATTCACTTAAGGCCATTCACTTGCACTGGAGCACCGAGTCCATATCACCCCTTTGATATGTCTGATCTCAGCCTACTAGAGGAAGCAGGAGTTTGAGTTGCAAATTACTTGAAGTGACAAACTGTGATTTGTCCTTCTGAATATGATTGAGCAATTTCGGGCAAATATTGTCTCTTACTGTGTGTTCAGTGCCTAGTACAATGGCACTACCATAATACATATAAATAACTATTTTATTTGGAGTTGACAGTTGATTTTTTTCCCCCAGATATAAAGGAGAGATTCACCAATTATGTGCTGCTGTTGATAGTATGTCTAAGAAATATGGAACAGTTCTCATGGAATCCAGGTAATTACGCTTTTGAAAAACATGTAATTTTTAAATTATACACTTGTTAATATGTAATTACAATACTACAGGTACACATGTAAGACAATCATACATACCCCTTTGCTGAACACAGCAATCTGAAAGTCAAAAAGCAAGCAGTACTCTTAAAATCAAAGACTCCTATGACCTCAGATCACAAGACCTGAATAATCTGTAAACTATTTCTAGTTTTCTGTGGATTGTGATTCCATTGATTTCAATGGAAGCATATTCCCTTGCACTGTAAATAAACATTGATGTGTTTTGCTAAGTTTTGAGTTATATTTTTTATATTTTTGAATC
Organism: Chelonia mydas; assembly: GCF_015237465.2. Taxonomy (NCBI): domain Eukaryota; kingdom Metazoa; phylum Chordata; order Testudines; family Cheloniidae; genus Chelonia; species Chelonia mydas. The sequence goes on from NC_057852.1 coordinate 111,489,270, forward strand.
TACTAGTAAGAAGTCCTGTTAGTGTAGTTATTTTCTTATGCTGGCAAGAAAGGAACCGAGTATAAGTCTGAAAACAAGTTTCCATCTTGATTTTAATATTAGTTAAACTTTGTTATTTTTTTAAACACTTAATTCATATAAACATTGGTGTTTGTTCTAATGTAGCAGGTTGGAAATGTATTTAGTATTATAGGGCCTGATTCTGTGCCTTTTTCTGTAAGACAAAAGGTGTTTTTTAATGCACGTTGACCAATGGATTTACCTTAACCAGATAACATGTTAAACTGTGACTGCTTTGTCTACACTAAAATTTTAACACATGATAGCTAGCACATGTTAAAAAACATACCTTTTGTCCTCATGAAGATAAGGCCTTACAGTGCAGGGTCTAGCACAACAGAGTCTGATCCTCCTTAGGGCCGTTGGATGCTATGCTAATACAAATAATTCTCCAGAGTAGATACTGTGGTGGGAATTCATCTCTGCAAGGCACCCATTCATTTCTGAGATATAAATATAGATATAATGCTTTGTACCTTTGAAAGTTTGACTGCTGTGTTAAGCAATAATTGCAAGTTTTCTTTACTTATGGGATCAACTTGTACAGTATAACTGATTTTTAATTTTTTCCTAACCTTCAGATCACCTTTGGGTGTTGTTTCCAGATGTTTGCATGGTCATTGCATCAGAAATTGCAGTGGATATTGTGAAACATGCATTTATAACAAAATTCAATGACATTACAGCAGATGTAGGTATACTATTGGACTTCTAAGCATGTTCTAGTTGTGATTTACTGTGTTTTTTAAGACAGCTATGAGATGTAGAATAAGATTGAGTCTAATGCAGAAAATGTTGTGGATTTTTTTTTTCTATTAAAGAGTTAGAAAAGCCATTTCATAAAGCTCCAGTAATTATTTTCTTATTAACAGTGCACTTCTGAGGATGAATTTAATGTGCCTGAAACACCTCTGCTTCTAAATTCATAGTTTCATAGATCCATAAATTAAACTTGAGACTATTGTATAACAGCCACAATTCACATAATTTGCAGATCATTTTTGAGGCAGTTGCTGGGTCAAGAAAACATAAAGGTAATGTTTATATTTTCCTTTAGTCACCCAAAACATGTACGTTTTTCTAAACAAAATGGATTGTGAAATACAATTCATGTTTTAGAAAAATCCGTTTCTCTGTGAGATGATTGAATTATTCTGTTTCAGTGTATTTTTAAAGATGGAAACTGAGATCAAAAATATTTTTGTTTTCTCTTCTGTCCCTGCAGCACTGAATATAAAGTAGGTTAGTGTTGGTTTCCCATTCCTGTAATTTCTTGGGGCATATATAGTATGTAGGCCTTCTTTAATGTACCAGATTAAATTGTTTTATGTTGTATGCTAACATGACATATAGACACTACACATGCTATATTTGTCTTCGGCCTGGTCTGCACTAGAAAATTGTCTGCTTAAATACGTTGCTCAGCTTTGTGAAAAATCCACACCTCTGCAAGGTGTATTTAAGCCAATCTAACCTGTAGTGTAGACAGTGCTTGGTCGACAAAAGAATTATTCTTTTTCGAGGAGTGACCCTGTGGGTACTCCACTTTAGGTGTCTTGACGCCCTGCTCTTGTAATCGGAGATCTGTGGTAGCAGTACCCAGTTGGGCCAGACATGCGCCGTAGCCGTCTCACGCTGCTCCCAGAAGTTACGTAGCAGTGCGCAGGCAACCGTACTCCAGTTTCTTCCCTACTGCCTTTGGCTTGCATCAGTGATCAGCAGCGCCATCTCTTACTTCAGAAAAAATTTATAGTAGATAATTCATTGTGGTAGTGTTAGCTTAGTTGTAGTTAGCTTCCCTATCCCCTTGCCCTACTCTAATTTCTTTAATTCCATCAACAAATTTTTTTTCCCTTTTACCCTCCCTATCCGCCTGTCTCTCCAGCAGGCCTCTACAGCCTTAGCCTCAAACAGGGTTTACCCCTGTTTGTCTCTGAGACCGACTCTCTCAGGTATGCCAGGCTCAGCTGGTTTGAAACGCTGCTTGACTTGCAGACTCTCCATACTGATCTCTGACGGCCATGCTCAGTATGTCCGCTGCCTTGGCAAGACACACATTGCTCAAAAGTGCCCACACTGCAGAAAGCTGGTAGCCAAGACAAGAAAAGCCAGAGATCTCCAGCTGAAGCTCCTCATGATAGAGAAATTCCTCAGGCCAGCCTCCAACCCTGAATCCACGTCAACCCCTGTCGCCAGCGGCAGGCTCTGACAGGAGCTCTGCTCCAACAGCAGCTGCCAAGGAGCCTGCTCCTAGAAAGGCTACAAAAAAGTGGTCACAGACCAAGAGTAGCCCAAAAGAAAACGATCTCCAACTGAAAAATCTGCTCCAGTACTGACAGCACCGAGAGCGCCGGACCACGCGGCACTGGGAATATCTGGCATCGAGAGTTCCCGACAAGCTAAAGACACTACGTGGGCAAGCTCTAATGGAGGTTCACGCTCTAATGGAGGTTCACGCACTAAAGTGAAACCTTCCAACTCGGCATCCACTGAGATCTCTGCCCAAGCGGTACAGTGGCGCCACCTGCTGTACCTGTGCTGCACAGCTATAAATCCTCGGCACCGGCAGTTTCAAATCATGCTCCTGGGCCGTTCACCATGCCATCTACAGCACCGAACCTCACGGTACCACAGCAATTCCTGAGGCATGCGGACCTGATAGTGGCCTCAATGCCTGAATATCTTATACCATCCAGATCAGTACCAACCCAGCTGACTACTCCCTGCCTTCCTATTTCCACTGATGAGGAAGAAGAGGATGATGCAGTGTTATACACTCCTCGCCACTCCTCACCCAAGTCAGGACCATCTCATCCCCCACTACCTATGGATATATGAGGATGATATAGTCACCCCTGGGCATCCCCCCCCATACCATTCCCACCTAACTGGTCATACTGGAATCCATGGGCAACCAAAATTGCAGGCCCCCTAGCCTGCCTAGGTCCAGAATAGCCCGGTCCCCTTCACCAACTGTCCCGGCACCCTCAGAAACACAGGAGGAAGACCCGAGGAACCTGAGGACATAGCCGCACATGACACTTCACTGTCTGCTTACCTCTCATCGTCGTCACCAGATGAAACCAAATGCCACCACCCCCTACTATGGGGGATGATTTCAAATCTTTTCAGGACCTCTTCAGAAGGGTTGCTTAATCCCTACACATTCTGTTGGCACAGCTACCAGAAGCCCAACATAAGCTCATGGACATACTCCAGGCATCCCCATTGGCAAAGAGAGCCTTGCCGATAAATGATGCTATTATGGAGCCTGTGAAAATCATCTGGCAGACTCCAGCTACTGCACCACCTCATGTAAGAGATCTGACAAAAAATATGTGCCAACAAAAGGAGCTGAATTTTTATTTACGCACCCCACTCCAAACTCCTTAGTAGTGAAGGCAGTCAATCAAAAGGGGAAACAACACCAGTCCCGAACGACCCTATACAATAAGGAATGGAAAAGACTAGACCTTTTTGGGTGGAAAGCCTGTTCATCAGCTACACTTCAGTTCTGCATAGCTAACTATGCGGCCCTGCTAGCTAAATATACACACAGTCTGTTCTCCAAAATGTCAGAATTCATTTGAAAATTTGCCAGATGACAAAAAAAGAAAAATATAAGGTAAACATTTCCAAGGGGTGTCTCATCACCAGGATAGCCCTACAGGACTCCCTTAACCCTGCGGACATGGCAGCATGATCCATCACCACATCCGTGATCATGCGCCGTGCATCCTGGCTCCATCTTTCTGGATTCCCAAGGAAGGTCCAGGCACCTTAAGTTGAGGACTTACCCTTCGAGGGTCAAAAACTATTAGCTGACAAAACTGATGTGTCCTTACAGACCTTAAAGGACTCCAGGGCAACCTTAAAAACCCTGGGCACCTACGTACCTGCAAACAAAAATAAGGCAGGTTTTACAACCAGAGATTCTGGGCTACCCCATACACTCAGCCACAAAGACAGCATAGACGTTGGCAGAACCAAGATCAGCCTTCGGCATCTCAACCATCCACCTCTAGACAATCATTCTGAAGGTGTGATTGAGGGCTTGAGATCTTCGGACTCCGGAATCAGAAACAGTCCTCCACCCATTCAGAGACCTCCTGTCACCATACTACCCAGTCTGGAACACCATCACAACAAACAAATGGGTTTTAGAGATTATCCAGAAGGGCTACTCCATCCCCTTTACTTTTATCCCACCTACCCACCCCCCTTCCCTGTCCCTCTTCAGGGACCCCTCTTACGAGCACCTGTTACAACAGGAAATAAACCACCTCATACAATTAGGTGCCATGGAACCCATACCAGTGCAACACAAAGGGAGAGGTTTTTATTCACATTATTTTCAAACTCAGAAAAAGACTGGTGGGTGGAGACCCATCCTGGATTTACGAATACTCAACAAATTTGTGAGAACAGACGTTTCAAAATGGTGGCTCTAACCACAATAATTCCGGCATTAGAAAAGGGAGATTGGCTCTTGGCCATCAACCTTCACAACACTTATTTTCATATTTCAATCCGCCCGTCACACAGAAGATTCCTGAGATTCACCCAAGGGAAACAGCATTTCCAATACAGGGTACTACCCTTCGGCCTTTCCACTGCCCCAAGGGTTTTTTCCCAATGTTCTTGCTGTCATTGCAGCTCACCTCCGCAGACAAGGAGTGATGATATTTCCATACTTAGACGATTGCCTTATAAGGGCACCAAAGCAGCAAGAAGCAATGAACGCCACACAGAGCATGATGACCCTGTTCATAGGTTGCAACCTAGGGTTGCAAATAAATGTACAAAAGTCCACGCTGGTTCCTGTCCAAAAGTAAGAATTCATAGGAGCCTACCTTGATTGTCTCACAGCAACAGCAATGTTACCCCAACAACGCTTCCTCACTCTAGTCAACCTAATTTCAATGATGATGGACAGCCCACAAATATCTGCCAGAACATGCTTACAAATTTGGGGCATATGTCAGCAACGGTGTTGTTGTAAAACATGCCAGACTCCACATGAGATGTTTCCAGGCCTGGCTTCGAACAGTATATATACCACACAGATATGCTCTCAATAGATGCCTCACAATGCCATGCAGAGTAAAAGACTCATTAACATGGCGGACATAACCAAAGAACGTCTGCTCAGGGAGTCCCTTTCCAACAAAGAACTCCAACCATTTCAGTCATGACAGATGCTTTCCTAATAGGTTGCGGGCACATCTACTCAACAATACAATCCAAGGCAGCTGGTCTCCAGCGGCATCCAACCTGCACATAAACTTACTGGAGCTAAGGGCAGTCTGAAATGCATGCTTTCTTTCTCCCTCTAATCAAGAACTTTCTCCCTCTAATCAAGAACAATGCCATCAAGATCCTCATGGACAATATAGCATGCATGTTTGATGTGAACCGCCAAGGGGGAGCACAGTCATACTCCGTGTACAGAAGCAATACACCTTTGGAACTGGTGCATCACCAACAGCATAGAGATATTGGCATCCTATCTGCTAGGATGTCAGAATACAACAGTGGATCTACTAAGCAGGGATTTTTCACAAACCCACGAGTGGGAGATGGATCCCCGAATTCTCAAATCCATATTCAAACTATGGGTGTTCCCCACCATATCTCGATTTGCAACAGCTTAGAATGCCAAATCCCCAAAATATTGTTCCAGAGCAGGATTGGGACTCTACTGCCTAGACAACGCTCTCCTCATAAAATGGGAGGTGCCACTGATATATGCATTTCCTCAACTGTACTTCTAAGCCGAGTCATTCACACGATCAGGCAGGGCGAGTCCAGGGTCATTCTCATTGTACCCACATGGCCCAGACAAACATGGTTCCCAAAGCTGTATCAGATGACAGTGAAACCACCTCAAACCTTTCCCTTAGTACCAATCACAAGATGCGGGACACATTTGTCACCCCAACCTCGCAGTACTCCACCTCAAGTGCTGGTTACTCCGTGGCTGACTGGGTTCGAGAAAGCCTGTTCTGAGGAAGTAAAACATATATTACTGAACAGTCGGAGGCTTCAATACAAGAAAAACATACATCCATAAGTGGAAACGATTCGGCACGTGGTGCCAAGACAAAACAGCTCTTACCACAGTTGTCTCCCCTACCGAGGATCCTCAACTATATACTAGGACTTAAAAAGTCAGGGCTATTCATAAGCTCCATCAGAGTACACTTGGCTGTTATTACCTCCTTCCATGACAAGATGGATGCGGTCACTATATTTGCTCACCTGATGATTAAACGCTTCCTTAAAGGCATTGAAAACACTTACCGCACACTAAGAAACCCAAACCCACGTGGGACCTCAACCTTGTTCTACGTGGACTCATGGGAAACCGTTTGAACCCCTTCCAGCTTGCTCTTTATTGCACTTATCCATGAAGGTGGCTTTCCTCATTGCCATCACATACACAAGACGGGAAGGAGAATTAGGTGCCTTAATGGTACACCCACCTTATACAACATTCTTTTAATATAAAGTAATCCTAGGACCACATCCTAAGTTCATACCCAAAGTCACCTCCCCCTTTCATTTAAATCAACCCACTTACCTATATTTTTTCCGAAGCCACATGCAGGCGGGACAGAGGCCTCAGACCAGACGCTGAATGTTCACAGAGCATTAGCTTTCTACACTGAAAGAACAAAAACATTTGGAAAATCACCTAAACTATTTGTTTTCATAACCGAACGCTCAGTGGGTCAAACGGTCTCAAAATCAGACTATCCAAATGGATATCTGGATGTATCCATTTGTGCTACCAAAACAACAATCTACAACCTCCACCAGGAGTTCACACGCACTCCACTAGAGCACTGCCAGAAGCTGTAGCCTATCACTGACATTTGCAGAGCAGCTACCTGGGCATCATTCCATACTTTCACTAAACACTATGCTTTAGAACAACAATTAGCATCAGATGCTCACTTTGGACTTAAGTGTTATCCACCGTCAATAGACCAACTTCAAAGCTCCGCCCCTCCACTGAGGGGCACTGCTCAACAGTCACTAAAGTGGAGCACCCACAGGAATGCTCCTCGAAGAAGAGGAGGAGGTTACTCACCTTGTGCAATAACTGATGTTCTTCGAGATGGTTGTTCCTGTGGGTGCTCCACTACCCTTTCTCCTCCCCTCTACTTCGGCATTTTAGGCTGATTCTCTGAGGTAGAGAAGGAACAGGGGGATGGTTGGCTGCACACCACTATGTAACCGCTCAGACCAGCGTGAGTCGGCTACGGCAAGTGTGTGGCTCAACCAGGCACTGTTACCTCAAATCTCTGATTACAAGCGCAAGGTGTTAAGGCACCTAAAGTGGAGCACCCACAGGGACAACCTTCTTGAAGTACCTCTGTTACTGCACAAGGTGAGTAACGTTCTCTTCTGTTCACCTAGCCTACTGCCTCTTGGGGAGGTGGATTACCTATTCTCCTGAGAGAACCCTTCCCGTCAGTGTAGGTAGTGTCTACACTGAAGCACTACAGCAGCACCGCTGCAGCAGTGTAGTTGGTTGCTGTATTATTTAAAGTGTAGACAAGCACTTAAAAACTGACATGTGGACTCAAGTGCTCTTTGTAAATTTGAGAGAAGATGTATTAGCATTTTCTTCTCACTGTCTAAATCCCCTTTTCAAGAAACGAGGTCAAAACTTGGAAGCGTTATTACTTTCAGCATCTTCCTAAAGTAACTACAGTAGTAGTGTAGAAACAAGTTTAATAGATGCACTTAATAATCTCCCTTAGGCCAGAGGCATTTATGCATGCCCTACTTTCACGTAAAGAGTACAGAAAACAGGAATAATGAAATGATAGCCAGAAATACATGTTTCAGTGTGCTGAATCAGTTATAGACTGTCCTGCAAGGTTTATTATTTAATACACTCCTTTACCATATTACATATAGATTCTAAAGATCTATAGCCATTGCGCCCAATTTTCAGAGGTGCTGAGCACATGCAGTGCTAATTGAAGTTTACTGGAGAAGCAGGTGGTCAGCCCCTTTATCCTTAAAATAGCTACATTTTCCTTAGTATCTGAAAATTCTGTTTAAGTAGCTTTTCTGTTTTCCTTCCCAGCTGCCTAATATAACATTTTATGGGATCACTAAGCCAGCATATGATTATAAGTCAGTTATTTGTTTCACTTGAGTCTAATGCTTTCATGCAGGTTCTAATTTAAACTATTAACTAAATGTAAAAATCATAGTACCTTCAAACTACAGTACATCCTTTTTACTTTGTGCTATTGGTCTTAACTCAAAAAGATCTGCAATTTAAATTAACAATATTAAGACCATAGAGATTGCCTTATATTACTTTGTGATGCTGCTAATCATTTACAAGAATTTATTAGGTAACCAATACCTGACATTTTACATAGTGTCTTTCATAAAGAGACCCCCAAAACTGTGTGCATATTGTGACAGGGTCGGGCCAGATGGCTATAGGAGAGTGATAGAAGGCAGATATATTAGCCCCAGGCTAAGTAGATCTCTTTTCCCTGGGTAAGGTAACAGGGAAGGTTCCAGAACAATCAAGAACCTTCTGGAGACCATTAAGACATGCTGATTAGAACACCTGAAGCCAATCAAGAAGCTGCTAGAATCAATTAAGGCAGGCTAATCAGGGCACCTGGGTTTTAAAAAGGGAGCTCACTTCAGTTTGGTGTGCGTGTGAGGAGCTGTGAGCAAGAGGCACTAGGAGCTGAGAGTGAGAACACGAACTGTTGGAGGACTGAGGTGTACAAGCATTATCAGACACCAGGAGGAAGGTTCTATGGTGAGGATAAAGAAGGTGTTGGGAGGAGGCCATAGGGAAGTAGCTCAGGGAGTTGTAGCTATCGCACAGCTGTTCCAGGAGGCACTCTAGACAGCTGCATTCCACAGGGCCCTGGGCTGGAACCCGGAGTAGAGGGCGGTCCCGGGTTCCCCCCAGATCTTCCCAACTCCTGGCCAGACACAGGAGGAGTCGACCTGGACTGTGAATTCAGAAAAAAGGCCAGGCTGAGGGCTGCCATGAAGCTCCAAGGCGAGCAAATCCGCCAATAAGTGCAAGACCCACCAAGGTAGGGCAGGAACTTTGTCACAATGTATATGCACAAAAATAATTCCATCACTGAAATGCAGTCACCAGGTGCAAGGCACGATCGTTAAGCAGGATGCAGCAATGCATCACAACACCTAACGCAAGAAAATGAAGGGCAGTATATCAAATTGACATTGTTGAGGACATTTTGGATAGGCAGAATGGCTGGATGCACAAAAGGAGTTAGATACATAAGTCCCAGTTTCAGGACCTCTGCAATGTACAAAACTCCCATTGAACCCTGTAGGTGCCTTAACTTAACTGGCACCTAAATTTTTGCTGTAAAAGTTCCCTATATACCTATGTTTCTGCCTCTGAACTTGCACACCACAGCCCCAGTCTGGGTGTCTGGACATTTTTCTCTCACCTAAGCCCCAGAACGATTCACAAGCCAGGAGAAGATAGGTATTTGGGGCCCAATCTAGTGGGTGCCTTCTGAGCTCACCTGCTGGACTAGCCTCTGAGGTGAGTTAACACAAAATAGATCAGGATGGGGAATAGGAGAAGAGGAAAACCTCCCTCATAACTTTTGACCCAGTGGTTAGGGTAGTCACCTGGGATGTGGGGGATCCCTGGTGTAAGTACCCCCCTCCACCTGGGGGGGAAGGGATTTAAACAGAGATCTGCCACCTCTCAAGGGAGTACTCTACCATTGGATTTTAGGATATTCTGATGTGGGGGCTCCCTCAGTCTCTCTTGTTGAAGCTGTTCCACTATGAATATATATATATATATATATATATATATATATATATATTTATTTATTTTAAAAATGCATCAGTTCAGGGGGCTAGATTCTGGATCTTCCACATCCTGAGTGAGTGCTCTAAGCCCCAACCTATAGAGTCCTTTTCATGCTTGTTTTCCCTGTCTGTCTCTCTGTGGCCCAAAAGAGAGACTAATTATTTATCCGGAATGCAACAGACCTCTGTCCTGCTGAACCTAGCTCCCTTTTTGCATCCAAGCCAATATAACTTCCTATTTGGAATTTGGCCAGAACATGCGGTTCCTCATTCCTAAATCCTCTTCCAGATATCCCACTTAGGTTTTAGTAGCCACGTTAATCATCCTGGCAAAATATATGTGGCCAGTTGGCTTAACACAGTTAATACTGTACTGGTGAATCTAAAATCCAAAAGTAAATGTATATACTGTAAGTGTGCATTTTAATTCTCTAATCTGATTGTATCATGAACAGTTGTATATTTTAGAAAATTGGCTTCTGTTTGCTCATGTATATACGATAGTTGTCCTTAATTATACAGCAGTATGTACATCCATAAAAGGGCAAGATTGAGTGCTTCTGTTCCTGCACAAGCCTTATAAAACTCTCTTTTCTGATAAATATTTTATCAATGAAATCCTGTTGCTGCTGTAAATTGTGATCTCATGTAAATTAATCACACATCCAATGTGCTGGATTTTTTTTTCCAGGTCTACAGTGAGTACAGAGCCAGCCTGGCATTTGACCTTGTTAGCAGTCGACAGAAAAATGTAAGTGTGAAAATAAAAAGGGCATGTTTTTATTTTCAGTACAGCAAATGTCAGTGCCAACAGATATTCAGAAAATGTTCTCTTCTATAACACTGAAATTATATCCTGCTATTGTGCATGTACAAAATGAAATTAATAGTGCACCATGATCTAGTCACACAACTTCTGTTCAGTTCTTCAAGTTTCTTGCAGTAAATTGCCTTTGATTTTTAGGAGCAAACTATGCTAGCACAGGTTCATTGATAAAGTCACCACAAAAGCCTTATTATAGTTACCCTAATTGCAATTTTAATGACTATATATACTCGATCATAAGCCGGTTCGTTTATAAGCCGAACCCCCCAAGATGGATAAGTAAAAATGGAAAATTTGTATGACCCATTCATAAGCCGATGCTACAATTCAGGGGTCAGCAAACTTTGGCTCCTGGGCCGTCGGGATAAGCTGCTGGCAGGCCGAGACAGTTTGTTTACGTCGAGCGTCCGCAGGCACAGAGGTAAATCTAAGTAAACGAAGTGTCCCGGCCCGCCAGCTGCTTATCCTGACAGACCGGGACAGCAACTGTTGGGGAAATTTTGGGGAGGGGAGAAGCTGGGGATCAGGGGAGTAACCCCTGTGACCACCCCCAACATGACCCCACCCCTAGCCCGGGAGCCCCCCAATCTCCCCATCCCATCCCTTTCCACCTTAACTGGTGTGGGCCAGGGGAAGATGTCTTGGCATGGCCGCAGCCTGCTCCGATGGCATGGCCGCAGCGTGATCTGGCAGGCAGGGCCAGGAGGCATGGCCGCAGCCTGCCAGCTCCGGAGCTGCAGCTGCTTCGGAGGCGTGGCCAGAAGCGGAGTGACTCTGGCCCTGCCTCTTCCCTTCTGGCTCTGCTGTCTTTGCTGCCTCTCCTTGCCCCCTCTTTTGGGGGGAGGGGCTGTGTCACACCTCTCCTTCTCTATACCCGTTCATAAGCCGACCCCCTTCTCTGATGCTTCCCGTTTTTACTAAAAAAATTTCGCTTATGAATGAGTATATACGGTATGTGATATGTTTTGAAGTAAACTGGCTAAACAAGCTTAACAGGGTTTTCCTGAATAATTTTGAACTACCTGCAGCCTTTCATAAAATAGATCTACTCTTCCTTCCCATTTAATCTTAGCATAGTTTGGTGATCTACTATAGTTCTGTACAACATTCACTGGTAATTTTCCTACTACCATATGAATTGTCTATGCAAATCCCTCATGCCATGCTTGTTACTCCTACATCATGGATCTGCAGAGGCAGTACATTCGGAGAACTGAGATTACTGGTAAGCAATCTTCCTTTATCAAGCTTATGAATGAAGAAACATAAGCTAATATCTTTCGTACCTTGCCATGGACAAGAGGGGCTAAATTACCTGGAATACTAATGGAATCTTCATATTACTAATTTTAGGAATAAACTGGATGATTCTGAAAAGTCATATATTTTATATTTCTTTTTGTGATGATGGCTTGAGGAATATGAGTACTTATATAACTGTTCTTCAGCATCAGAGAATTTTCAGTAGCACATGAGAATTCTCAGGCAAAGTAGACCACTTTTATAGTACCAATGAGAACAAAGCCTTTAATTGGTTTTTTAAAAAGGGGTAAGGGGAGGTGTTATCTTGAGCCTAATTACAGAGGAAGTTGGAATGACCATTTAAATTGCTACTATGGTGCTTTGGATAATCACTTCTTTTTTTGCAGTGTGGATTTTTGCATATTATATTTAGGGATCAAAACTGAATTGATAACAAAAATATCTCTAAGTGAAGTGGCAGTAGTGCACTTTTGAAATGCTTTGGCATGATTTGAAGTATAATTTCCTAAATGCTCTTGATTTAGAGCTCTGTGGCTAATTTTAACAGTCATGTTAGTGTTAATTGTATTCACACATAAACAGATAACTACATTTGCATATCTATGTAGATCTCTGTGAAAGCAGTCATTTACCAGATTTAAATAGTTGCTTCTTTATCAATGTAATATATATGCTAGTAGTGATTGCTACCTTCCTAGAATGTGCACCAAGTAAAATAGGGGAGAGATGCCACAAATTCCAATTTTATTTATTTATTTATTTCAGGCATACACAGATTACAGCGATTCTGTTTCCAGGAGAATGGGTTTTATTCCTCTCCCATTGGCTGTTTTAGTAAGTCATGTATTTTCATTTTTCAGACCAAAAATCTCTCAGTGGTTAGTAAGAATTCTGCTTAGGGATAAAAGCTTAATTCAAGGTCATAGAAAAATGCTTTATTTCTCTGAAGAAACTCAGTGTGAAATAGATGAGGACCCATGTCTTTGCCACCAGGAGACTGTATTATTTTTGGTGCTCTATTTTAAGGCCACATAGAATCTGACGCTGGAGCAGAATAAAGTGAATAATTATTAGATGTAACTTCACGCCAGGAGCATAAATGCCCCAGGAGTTATACAGGCTGCTGCTAAGTTTTCTGGTAGCGTTCATGGTGTTGGGTTTTAACCTGTAAATGGGTTAGGAACCTGATTACCTAAGAAATGCTCTCTGTTTCTCTCTCCATTGCTGCCACAGTTGAGATCAACATACACATTTTTGATGGAGTTTTCTTCATATAACTGAGAGGGAGCTGTCTATTTGGTTATATGGCCACAATCACCCTAATATCTGAGTGGGTCACAAACAATTAATTGATCCTCACAACCCTGTGTGAGGTAGGGAAGCATAATCTTCTTTTTATATATGAGAATGAGGCATGGAGATTAAGTGACTTGCCTAAAGTCACATAGGAAGTCTGTGGCAGAGCCAGGAGTTGAACCTACATCTCTTAAATTCAAGTTCAGTGCCTTAACTACAAGATTGTTCTGCATGAGGGTCCCTCAACTTCAGAATTCACTCCCCTCCTTGGTCCAAAAAAGGCTTAGTTTCTTTATCTTTTGGACATTCTGGAACTCCCTTCCTCCCCACTTCACCCCCAGTTATGTAGGAAGGAAGTGAGCTAAGGGTTAGAGGGCTTGATTGTTACTTCTGTGGAGAGGTCTGATATATGTATAGTTGTTAGGCTGCACAGCTCATTCTGTTGTAAAATTATGTGAATGTGAAATGAGCACTTCTTTATATTTTAACACATCTAAATGACGCTACACGTCTGACTTAACACTCAACATGAGGAAATCTATACCACTTGATATATGTGTTAGTGTTTATCCTCCCAGCATAGAGGGTTAAATGCAGATTACTACTATGGAATTTATAATGACTTGGGCTGCTATAGTGGAACAGGCTACCGCCATAGTGATTGAACATTTATTCCTTTTGGCAAGTATCCTGATTGTTCAGTCAGAATAGTAAAAGCAGCTGGCTGCCAGGAAGCTGACAGTAGTGCAGGTTTTTAAGGCTCTTGGTAGGAAAATTTTTATAAAACACCTTCAGTGTTTTCTTATCATGCCCTTCCCTGCACTGGTATGTTCAGTGGCTTAGGGTTGTCTGCACAGGGGAGGTGACCAGAATAACTATTGTGGTATAAACTGTTCTGGATTAGCTCCTTGTGTCCCCCCCATGTCGGCATGCTATTCCAGAGTTAGTCACTTTATTTTGGAATAATTAGTGCATTTTGTTGTTTCTGAGCACATAAATTCTTCTGAAATAAAGTGACTTTTATTCTGAACTAGTGTCTACAAAGGGAGCTATTCTGGAATAACATATTCTGCAATCATTGTTATGGTCAATTTCTCTGTGTAGATGAGCCCTTAGTCATAATGGCATTGGACAGAAGCACCAACTCTACCAGCAAAGTCCCATAATGTTACTGGTAGAGTGATTAGTGATGTAAAATTGTTGGTTTTTTTGTTGCAATACTGTCCTGCAGGGATCAAGCAAAAATGTTGTTGATAACTTTGTCTAGCTAAGTTCAGCAGGGACCAACATTTACTATGGTCATAACTACAGTTATCGACTTAGACTTCCATTATGGATTGCATCCCTATTCAAGCTGGGACTTAAGTACATGTCTAAAGTTCAGCATGTGCTGAAATGCTGTCCTTAACAAGGATGGCCTTAAGCACAGGCTTAAGTGTTTTCCTGAAATGGGGCCTTAAGTGCTACACTGAAAACAAACTTGTGATTTCTTAATGTTCAAACTTTGCAAGCAGACAGATTCCATAACATGCTGAGTCCACAAAACAGCTCAGTCTCAAGTTTTCTTTAGTGCAGAGAGAGTGATGCATTACAATTCTGGTTCACTACATCAATATCTTTAATGTGTTTCCACACATACATATTGGGTAGTTTTCTCAGATATTTCTATTAATAACTAGTATTCTCTTCCAGCCCATCATTTCTTTCTTGATTCTGCAATGAAGTCATAATGCTGAACTTGATATCAATCATTTATATAGCAACAGACTGTAGAGTTATTACTAGAATTTAGGGCTGTCAGGCGATTAATCACATGATTAATCGCACTGTTTTGTTTTTGAGTGCAGTTATATAACAAAAAATCAACATTTCTAAGTTGCGCTTTCGCAACAAAGATTGCACTAAAGTACTTGTATGAGGTGAATTGAAAAATACTATTTCTTTTGTTTCATTTTTACATTGCAAATATTTGTAATCAAAAATAATATACACTTTGATTTCAATTACAATATAGAATACAATATATATGAAAATGTAGAAAGACATCCAGCAATATTTAATTGGTATTCTCTTGTTTCAGTGCTATTAAAACTGCGATTAATCACAATTAAATTTTTTTAGTTAATTGCATGAGTTAACTATGATTAATCGACAGCCCTACTAGAATTACAACTCTATTGCATAGTCAAGTAATAGCAGATACTCATGTAATATTTATTCAGACAGTTCTTGAATAATTAGCAATATCAAGAGGAATACAGACCATTACAAAGTTAATTCTTCTTAGTATAAATGTTCTCATTTTTGTCACAAACTTGACTCAATGTAAATGCCCTCTTTAAATATTGTATTAATTATTAATCTATGTGCCTGAAGTGTTTAACTTTTATTTTTAAAACAGCTCATCAGAGTCGTAACAAGCTCAATAAAAGTACAAGGAGTCTTGGCTTATGCCTGTGTTGTTCTCTTCTATTGTGGGTAAGTGGAACACAAAAGAAGCAAATATTGAACAGTATTTACTGTTTAAATGATTGTAAGAAATAATTTGCTCTGTTGATGTTTTAAGGTACAAACATAATACAGTCACTTCTCCATGGAGCCCAATAGGTGTGAAATTTATATAAAAGGCATTGCAGAACAGTCATAGTTGGATCTAAAAATAACAGCCATGCACTCTGAGCATCCACTCCTGAGCAATTTGCAGATAAACATTTGCATCGGTTTCAGAGCCTTCCTTTTCAGTTAGTGAGAAGTTGTTATGATTATGGTCAACAAAATGAGACCAGAGTTTAAAAGGGAGGAGAAGGGTGCAAAGAGTGATTGTAGGGGTTTTGTTTTGTTTTGTTTTTTTTTAAATTGGGTGAGACTGCAAAGGATAATACTTGTATTATCCTTCATGTCTGGGTCAAATAGGGTATAAGGAGTGTTTTATATATTTCTTATTTGAATTAAACTTGGGTTATTTTACATTTTCAGAAGTTATTTATAATAATAGCTATTTAATACAGTGATTAGCTTATCATAAGACCTCACAGAATCTTGTACAATAATTAATAATGATGTGTTTGCTTAAACCAGAGGCATAGAAACTTTTCTCAGCTGGGGATGACTTTGGCAGTTGACCAGGAGCTCGAGGACTACATCAAATTTGGATAGAATGAAGCAAATGGTAGTCACCCTGATCTTGAGCACACAAGTGCTGCCCTTAGAAAACATAGGTCCTCACATACATTTAATCTAAATCCAAGTGGAGGTTGCTGTGATACTTGTAGTTTCTCTATGCTGCACTTCTGCATTCGCGATAAGGTAGTTGCATGCCTCATTTGAGTTTAAGGGGACATTTTGGTCATTTCCCACCTGAAACAATTTTTAACTAATAAATAAGGCTGCAAGTAAATACAAAATGCTAGTGCATTTAAAAACTAAAATTGAAATAAATTTTTATAGTGTGCAAAGTAGACATGTAACTGCTAATGACCACGACTGTATTCAGTGACTGAATACCACTCAACTGCTAAACTGAGGAACTTGGGGAAAAAAAGATTTTAAATTGAAAGATCATATGACAAACAGTGCTGCCTTGCATATTGGGGATTATTGAAGCATATGGATAAACTCCCTCTGGAAAGAGCTAAAGATGTCAAGCAGTAACCACACCCAGAGAGTCATTAAGGGTATTGTATGGGTGAAGCCTTAAGGTTCCTACCTATTGCAGAGCTACTGCACAGAAGGAGGGTAGATTCCCAGACTCTCCTTTCTAGCCCATGTGGTCTCAGTAAGTAGCCTTGGGCTCATAGGTGCTAACTCTGTGGGTGCTCTGCGGTGGAGCACCCATGGGGGAAAATGGTAGGTAATGAGCACCCACTGGCAGCTCCTCTATCAGCTCCCCACCCCACCCCCAGCGCCTCCCGCCCACTGGCGGACCCTGTGCATCAGCACCTCCCACCTGCCATGATCAGCTGTTTCATGCAGGCAGGAGGGTCTGGGGCAGGGGAGAGGGAGGATGCAGCGCACTCAGGGGAGGGGGCGGACCTGTGTGGGAAAAGACAGGGGCAGTGTGGAGTGGGGGCGGGAAGAGGCGGGGTGGGGTCTGGGGCAGAGCCAGGAGTTGACTCAGAGCCCCCCCCTCCACCCCGGCACTTTGGAAAGTTGGCGTCTGTGCTTGGGCTAGCGGTTTCCCAGATATAAAACTCAGGGGCTGGGGCAAGTTTAGAAGAATATCTGGGCATGTTTTCACTGTAACATTAACCCAGATTCTTACTCAGATTCTTACATCCACATATAAAATCCTCTGACCCAAGCTGAGTGGTGCTTTCAGGCCCAGCTAGTTGGCCTGTCTGGTGGCATAGACTAAAGCCTGGGCGCTGCTTTCATATGGGCTGGTTACCAGCCCACTTTGCAGTGAGGATGCAAGATAAACCCTTTGAATGCTGATAGTCCTTCAGTGCCTTCTAAAAATTCTCCAACAGTTAGCATCTCAGCTTACTACAGCACAAAACTGAGATATGCCAACAGAAGTCCTAGCAACTCTCACTGGTAAGCACAGCACCAGTGAGGACATTGTAACTTGAGTGTGTCTTTGCAATGTGTCCACACCCAGGCTAGGCAAAACCAAGTTAATTCTGCAGAGAAGACTGACATCTTGCTCAGGACACCCAGAATTGTGAGCCACTGTGTTTTCCTTCTGCCTCAGCAAATGAGAGTTTTGCTGTTGCTCAACTGTGTATTAGGCCAGCAAACTCTTCAGGACTCTGCCAGTTGGTTTAGCTGAAGACTCCCAATTTAATATACCAGCACTGTGATAGTTTTGTAACAAAACAAGAAAAAGTTTGAATACAGAGATTTAAGTGATACTAGGCAAGAATTAAAGAGATTGGTCTGGTTACAAACAAAACAAAACATGCTTTCTAGTGAGTAAAACTTAATTTTAGCAAGTTACAATTTTGACTAAGCAGTTTCTCACTATATAAAGTTTCCAGCAGCTCTTGCCTTTCAGGCCAAGAGGATCCAGCTTTCCCAGGTACTGTACCCTGTTGTCCTCTCAGTGATGGATAACTAAAAAATCTTTTTTGTCACCTTATATGACTCACACTCCATTGTCTTTACCTCAAGAGACAGGAAGGCTTCTTGGGGTGCAGATTCTGTCCTCAGCATGATTGTTAAACACTCTTTTCCCCTGCTCATTTAGCTTGATGGCTTTGTTTACCTTATATGTAAATGTGCTTCCATTGTCTTCTGCTGGTAACCAAGCCAGTCAGACTGGTGAATACACATTCCTTTGTCTAGGGCAGATTGAGTTTTATGCTCTGTCTTTCAACACAAATTTTAAGAACACATTTCCAACACACATCTATAACTTTGTACCCAACCCATACGTACATCATACAATGATTTCCAGGACCTGCATGTCACCAGTTCATATACAATTTGTGACACTTTTTAGATATATATATATTATGACACCAGTTTGAGGCAGTGTGTGTCAGGCCTGATGTGAGTTACAGTTTGGGGTGAAACCCCTCAGCCAGCTGGCTTTGAAGGGCTCCCAGGGTCACAAAGGGTATTTCTACACAGCAAAGAGAAACCCATAGCTGGCCTGTACCAGCCAATTAGGGCCATCAGGGCTCAGGCTGTGGAGCTGTTTCACTGCTGTGTAGACATCTGGGCTCGGGCTGGAGCCTGGGCTCTAGAGCCCTGAGAGGTGGGAGGGTCCCAGAGCTCAGGCTTCAGCCCAAGCCCGGAAGTCTTCACAGCAATGAAACAGCCCCACAGCCCGAGAGCCCAAGTCAGCTGGCACAGGCCAGACCCGGGATAGCTCGGTGGTTTCAGCATTGGCCTGCTGAACCCAGGGTTGTGAGTGGGGCAATTTAGGGATCTGGGGCAAAAATTGGGGATTGGTCCTGCTTTGAGCAAGGGGTTGGACTAGATGACCTCCTGAAGTCCCTTCCAACCCTGATATTCTGTGATTCTTTGCTGCGTGGACATACTCAAAAGACATACCCTCTGTGTTCAGCAGTAAAACTTGAGTACGGCCTTAGAGAGAGACAAAGTGCAGGAATCCTGGGTACAGGGCAGAAGTGCCCGGTCTGTGGTTTCTGCAGGAAGGGAGTTATGTCTGTGTTTTGTTACCACCCCAATTCAAGGAAACAGGACCTGTGCACACTTTGTAAATAAACAAATTGCACCAATAAAACACCTGACTTCAACTTGCCAATTCTGCTCCAAATGGGACACTGACCTTCAAAATGGCACGAGACAGTCTATAGTGATGTGTTAAGTAAACATGAATAAAGATAGCTGTGACCTGTTTCTTCTTTGGATTTAGTTTATTAGATTAGATTTTGTCATATGATATGAATTTCAAAGTGAGAATGGACTTTATTCTTTTGCTGTGATCTCCTAAATCCTCTGAGTAATTCCAAGTTCTGCACACTGCTTTCAGTGTCTGTAATTATAATCTACATAAGTGGAATTATTTGCAATATGAGAGACAGAATTTAGGTATAATACAGACATATGAGAAACACTGCCTAGATAATGCTTTAAGATTTTATCACAAAGGATTTAGACTAAAATAAGGAGGAAATTGTTCTGATGGGGTGAAACAATAATTCTTTATTTAGTTACATAGTTAAATGTAATAAAAAATATTAAGTTTTACCCAATATTTGTAATTTGCGTTTTGATTTAATTTTATATGATTTTTCAGTTATTCACAGTAAACTAATCTGACCCACTTCTGCCCTCCCAGTAGTTAAAAACCCAAAGCCCTGTGACAGAAGAAAAGTTGGAAGCTGCTATGTAATCCATGATGAAAATCTGGAATTAATACATCAGTTGGGTGGGTTGTAACCCACCAACATCATGATCCAACTCTCATTGAATTGGATTAGGCCCTGAACCCTTCATTTTTCAAAATAATAGTACATATCTGTGAAAGTATCTTGTTTTTGGAAAGGCGGTATGGGGAGAGAAAGCAAGGGACATGTCTTTGTAGAAAGAAAAACTATTATCATAGAAGATTAGGGTTGGAAGAGACCTCAGGAGGTCTTCTAGTCCAACCCCCTGCTCAAAGCAGGACCAACCCCAACTAAATCATATTTGCTATTCTTTCTGCACTTCGAGATGGTTTGTTCCTGTGCCCTCAATAAGGCTTCTTTAAAATACAGCCAGCTCTCCTGGACTCTTTTCCCCCTCATATTAGTCTCCTAGGGGATCCTGCCTATCAGTGCCTTGAGGGCATCAGTCTGCTTTTCTGAAGTCCAGGGTCCATATTCTGCTGCTCTCCTTCCTTCCTTTTGGCAGGATCCTGAACTCGACCATCTCATGGTCACTGCTTCCCAGGTTGACACCCACTTCTACTTCCCCTACCAATTCTTCCCTCTTTGTGAGCAGTAGGTTGAGAGGAGCACAGCCTCTAGTTGGTTCCTCCAACACTTGCACCAGGAAGTTGTCCCCAATACTTTCCAAAAACGTCCTGGATTGTCTGTGTACTGCTGTATTGCTCTTCCAGCAGATGTCAGGGTGATTGAAGTCCCCCTTGAGAACCAGGGCCTTTGACCTGCAAACTTCCGTTAGTTGTCCAAAAAAAGCCTCATCTACCTCATCCTCCTGGTCTGGTGGTTTCTAGCAGATGCCCACCACGACATCACCCTTATTCTCTTACCCTAATAGAAGGGACCTTATAGAACCACAGTTACAGACCTGGGGGAATCTAATTTCGTCTAGTTTGTGGTTGCTTGGGTACCAAAGTGAGAGGTTCCTTTTTAAATACTGAAGATTGTCTGCTCTGCATATCCTCCTATCCCTCAAACAGACTTACTTTTACAGGAAAATGTATTACATAAAAATACTTTTGAGAGAGAAATGTTGTATGCTACATTTTTCTCTTTTTGACATGATTTGTGTTAATGCATTGTGTGATAGTTGCGTTGCTACTGAAGTATATTTTGATCTCTTTATAATGCACAAGTTAGACCTGCGCTAAGGCTTTTAATTTGAAAACGTTCACTTTTTCCAGCAAATTTTCTGAATTTAGATTATCACAATGTCTATTAAGATTTCCATAATCAGTGGGTTCCCACATTCTTCTCTACCTATTTACTATCCTAATGTTGAGTAGGGATATAGGGCTCCATCCAAACCCTATCACAACTGCTGCAGAGCTATCTAATGAGAGAAATAAAAGGTACTCTTGCAGCTCCTTGAGTGAGAAACAAGTTCCGGAGACTCAAATTCTGAGCCCAGAATAGCATGGAACCATCAAACTAGCCTGTAAATCAAAGCTCTAAATCACAGCTGCCTTCATCTTCAATATGGAGGCGTAGTCTAAAAATATTAAAGGTCCTAGCATGTGATGTTCTGTCAATAATAGTAGTAATTAGCTTTCATAAAGTGCTTTTCATCTGCAAATCTCAAAGCACTGTACAATGGTAAAAAAGCCTCTTTCCCGTTTTACAGATGGGAAAACTGAGGTAGAGAGAGCCAAGTGATGTGCCATAGTTCACACAGCAAATCTGTGGCAGAGGCACGAAAGAATCTAGGTCTCCACTATCTACTGGGTCATGTTACTCCCAGCCTGGCTACTCAGATAGAAATGGAATATTGCATGATGGGACTTGTAGACTCTGTGGACCACACACCTGAGGGCTACTGCAATTTGGCCATTTTATGGAAATTAGGTGTAGTCTTTTAACTCCTTGTGTGGCCCATGGTGGTTCAAAGTTCGAAAGCTCCACATAGTAGTTGTTATTAGAGATGCTTCAAAGCCATCACAGACTTGCTGTTATTTTTGATATGCTCTTCAAAGTAGATGTTTAGATACTGAGTGTATTGAAAATTTACTGAAATTCCCATAGCTGATCCATGAAACACTGATATTAAGTAACTAAAATACTGATATTAGGATCCAAATGACTTCTAGAAACATTTGAAATTTCTACCCTATGAAACCCTTTACATTAAAACATTGAGCCTAAAACCAAATTATTGTGCTGCCTTTTGGGGGGGGGCTTTTTCTCTATAAGACACAAGAAAAAGCCTTACAGTTGGAAGGATTAGCTAACAAATTAAATACCTTCCAAATAGCAGAAACCATACATGAAACTGTTTTTATATGAACATCCACTAATGCAAACATGTAAATGTACCCTTTTATCTTTCAGGTTAATTTCACTAAAAGTCCTTAACAGCATTGTGTTGTTGGGCAAGTCATGCCAATATGTAAAGGAGGCAAAAATGGAAGAGAAGTTGTTCAGTCCTCCCCCTACTAGCACCCCAGGCAAACCACCTAGCAAACCCCAAAGCAAATTTAAATCTACTCAAGGTAAGTTTAACTGCTTGTTCAGATGATCAGTGAAAAGGAAACTGTTTCCAGATTAAACTTAATATTCAGTCTGCTGTTCAACAGTACCTTTACCACAAACTGTACCACATACTAAGTATGCTTTGGTTCACATGTTAGGACTGCGAGCATACACCTAGCAGCTGGAGCACAATTCTGTAAACAGAAGAATTCATTTTCCATTATTCAGTGCTTCATCCTTCACAGACCTAAATATTCTCCACTACAATAAAATTCCACCAGGGTATTGGAAAGGAGGTAGGGAAGCAAAAATGAGAACTAGTACTGACTTTGTGTGCATGAACGTGCGCATTTAGAGGAACACCTTCTTGTAAATGCTGATATTTCACATTTGGCTTGAGCTCTGACAATACTGACGTTTCATACGGAATATTCCATTGAACTCTTATAGAAAAGTGGGCAAAATATGACATGCAGCAGGTACAATTACTTAAAATTGTAATGAAGATAGGAAGATTTCAGGCAGCTTTTCATTCTGTAAGTGGGATTAATGTTAATTCTCCTGATCTGAAATTTGCCTCCTTGTTTTTTGTTTTGTAGTATATAAGGTGGTTTTCTTAGTCTTCTGCAGTTTATATATAGCACCTTTAACATCGGGTGTTAAAAAAACCTCTGTTAATAAATAATTGTAATGGTGTATTAGTTGGGTTTTTTTATATTCCTCTTTGACATAATATGGGGGAGAAACAAACTTTCACTGTTCTGATCAACAAAGTTGGATTGTATATTGTCTGTGGGAAGAATCCAGTGGGAGCCCCTGAGAATTTAACAGTGAGGCTTTATTGTGTTCTGCTCTAAGGTTTGCCAAAGACTTGAACAGCATGAAATTTAAGGTGTTTGTTTAGACATCATAGTGTCTTGCCAGCAATACTAGAGTTAAGAATCAGCATTTCAGTTATAAAATCCTATATCTCAACTGTGTCAAATCACATTGGACTAAATTTAGTGCATATATTTATTTTAAAACGGTTTACATCCATAATATTGGGGTTTTTGCTTATATGGTGAAAAAACTTATGTATAGTAGATCTGGATGCTTTTTCCAAGCTTTCACTAGAAAATGTTACAGTATTACAGTGCTAATTTTTTCTTAAATTATAAAATATTTTATAATTTATTTGGATGTGGGACTTAATAATTCATGTTTTAAGGTTTGACCATTAAAACTTACCAACAGTTCCCAGTAAATACATTCTGAAGACTATTTTTAGCTGAAGCAGCAGTAAGCTTACCAGGTCAGTCCAGAGAGCTTATGCCTCAAATGACACAATTTTATAAGAAGCAGAGACCTATATATTTCTGTGAATGTCATTTAAAAAAATATTCTCAGCTTCTATAAAATCCTCAAAGGTGGAAGAAGCTTAATTCTTCAGTGCCATTACTTCATTTTATAAATACAGTGACTCTTAACAACAATTGTTTCCCTATAAAGCCAGATCATATGTAAGAATTTTTCTAGCTTGCCTTCTCTCCTATCTATTCATTATTATTGCAGAATTCTGCATTATTGATTAATCCCTGTGCCCCAATTATAGGCTTGAACAGTACAGCCTATATTGCTAGCAATATAATCACCGGTTTCAAGGAATTTATCTAACCTACTTTCCTTCAGCCTACAGTATAAGGATAGTTTATTTTCCTGAGAGTTTGCACCTTTCTCATAGGAATGTACACAGTTGCAATTATCATTGGTAAAGTTTGAAACTACTCTTGAAGAATGAGCTCACTAATTAGACTGGTAATCATTTTTTAAATTGAACAGTGGGTTCCTCTGGAAACTGTTCAATGGGAAGATACCTACCTACATATTGAAGCTCTGCAGTGAACCTTGTTATGACTGTTTTTCCCTGGTGTGTGTATTATGTTTTACTTACACAGGACTTTATTAAATTACTCCAAAGATTGGTTATTTTCCTAAAAAATATACAAATGACTGGAAAAGGTGATACAATAAAGAAGCTGCTTTATAAAGTAGTTGTCTGGAACAAGTAATGATATTGTTTTACACATTGCTGCAATATTTCTGTTGCAAACCCCTATTTTGATGTTTATTACTTTTGTCAGATAATGTTCTCTTGGCTGGGTCTTAAAACAGCTTCTCAAACCAAGGCAGATGTTTTTGAAAAACTCCCTTAAAATATGTCAGTTATCAGTTACCTTGTTTCTAAGAGGAGCAAAAAATACCTTTGTTGCTCTTCCTGCCAGCTTCCCTTTGGGGGGGGGGGGCAAATCATGCTGTTTCAGTATTTCAATATTCAGTATATTTTAATGCAGCACAGAAATGTGTTAAGTGTTCATACATAACTGCCTTTTTAAAAATTGTATCAGTTTTATGGAAACAAAAAGAAGGAATCCTAACAAATCAGGGGGTTCATGGAGATATTTTGGGATTAGATGCCATACAAATACATACATACATTAATTATTTTACCATATCTGAGCCTTCTCTGTGGGATAAAACTTAGGGCATCCAGCTTTCCTGTGCAGATACTTTGGGATACAATCCTGTCACTGGTAACATAGGTAGATTCTTTCACAGAAATCAGATTTGTTATTACTGTTGATTGGGATCATTTCAGCTGGCTTCAGATGGGATGGGTGGAGTAAACAATCTTATTACACAAACCATCAAAAACAGGAAAGTAAACCAGAAACCTACCATATGGCTTTCAGTAACATGCCACAATGATCATGACCTTTATCATCTTGTTTTATTGCATCCCATTGTTCCTCAATATTGGATGACATGCGGTATACTCCTGGCTTTCCTGGACTTCTTTATTTTGCTGAATTTGTATCACAACGTTAATGGAAATTCATACACAATATTTTATTGCATTAATAAGCATTCTAGGATCCTAATGGCAGTGGTAACAAAAAGTGAAGTGGTTTGGACAGGATATTCAGAAGTATCAAAAGGGAAGGAGGAGGATCCGGGGAACTACAGGCCAGTCAGCCTCACCTCAGTCCCTGGAAAAATCATGGAGCAGGTCCTCAAGGAATCAATTCTGAAGCACTTAGAGGAGAGGAAAGTGATCAGGAACAGTCATCATGGATTCACTAAGGGCAAATCATGCCTGACTAATCTAATTGCCTTCTATGATGAAATAACTGGCCCTGTGGATGAGGGGAAAGCGGTGGACGTGTTGTTCCTTGACTTTAGCAAAGCTTTTGATACGGTCTCCCACAGTATTCTTGCCAGCAAGTTAAAGAAGTATGGGCTGGATGAATGGACTATAAGGTGGATAGAAAGCTGGCTAGATCGTCGGGCTCAACGGGTATTGATCAATGGCTCCATGTCTAGTTGGCAGCCGGTGTCAAGTGGAGTGCCCCAAGGGTCGGTCCTGGGGCTGGTTTTGTTCAATATCTTCATTTAATGATCTGGAGAATGGTGTGGATTGCACCCTCATCAAGTTTTCAGATGACACTAAACTGGGAGGAGAGGTAGATGCGCTGGAGGGTAGGGATAGGATATAGAGGGACCTAGACCAGTGGTTCCCAAACTTGTTCCGCTGCTTGTGCAGGGAAAGCCCCTGCCGGGCTGGCCAGTTTGTTTACCTGCCGTGTCCGCAGGTTTGGCCGATTGCGGCTCCCACTGGCTGTGGTTCGCTGCTCCAGGCCAATGGGGGCTGCTGGAAGCGGCGCAGGCTGAGGGACATACTGGCCGCCGCTTCCAGCAGCCCCCAGTGGCCTGGAGCAGCGAACCGCAGCCAGTGGGAGCTGCGATCAGCCGAACCTGCGGACACGGCAGGTAAACAAACTGGCCCAGCCCGGCAGAGGCTTTCCCTGCACAAGCAACGGAACAAGTTTGGGAACCACTGAAGTAGACAAATTGGAGGATTGGGCCAAAAGAAATCTGATGAGGTTCAATAAGGACAAAGGCAGAGTCCTACACTTAGGACGGAAGAATCCCATACACTGCTACAAACTAGGGACCGAATGGCTAGGCAGAAGTTCTGCAGAAAAGGACCTAGGGGTTACAGTGGACGAGAAGCTGAATATGAGTCAACAGTGTGTCCTTGTTGCCAAGAAGGCTAAAGGCATTTTGGGCTGTATAAGTAGGGGCATTGCCAGCAGATGGAGGGACGTGATCATTCCCCTCTGTTCTACATTGGTGAGGCCTCATCTGGAGTACTGTGTCCAGTTTTGGGCCCCACACTACAAGAAGGATGTGAAAAAATTGGAAAGAGTCCAGCAGAGGGCAACAAAAATTATTAGGGGGCTGGAACACATGACTTATGAGGAGAGGCTGAGGGAACTGGGATTGTTTAGTCTGCAGAAGAGAAGAATGAGGGGGGTTTTGATAGCTGCTTTCAACTACCTGAAGGGGGGTTCCAAAGAGGATGGATCTAGACTGTTCTCAGTGGTACCACATGAGAGTACAAGAGAACAAGGAGTAATGGATTCAAGTTGCAGTGGGGGAGGTTTAGGTTGGATGTTGGGAAAAACTTTTTCACTAGGAGGGTGGTGAAGCACTGGAACGGGTTACCTAAGGAGATGGTGGAATCTTCTTCCTTAGAGGTTTTCAAGGTCAGGCTTGACAAAGCCCTGGCTGGGATGATTTAGTTGGGGATTGGTCCTGCTTTGAGCAGGGGGTTGGACTAGATGACCTCCTGAGGTCCCTTCCAACCCTGATATTCTATGATCTGGTTTCCAAAACTGGTTCATATTGTTTTGTACTACTTTTATTGTTCGCATGGCTAACTTTCTCAGCCCTCAGTGCAGCTTTGATGATGGACAGATCTGTCAATTTCAAATTCATTGATGTGTTTATACAATTAACACACTTTTTTTAATTCTGATTTTCTGCTCTTCCAACAGGTATTTCCACAGACGAAAGTTTCTCTGCATCAGTTACCAATCAGCCTGTACATCAGAAGGAAAATACTACGTCTTTACTTGTGACAAGCAACTCTGATCAATTCCTGACAACTCCTGATGGAGAAGATAAAGATATAAGCCAAGACAATTCAGAATTAAAACACAGATCTTCAAAGAAAGATTTGTTGGAGATAGACAGGTTTACTATTTGTGGAAATAGAATTGACTAAGTTTTCTGAATAGATGTGCTTAGGATACTGAGCTATTGGGACAGCAAATGCTACCAGAATGGACAGTTGCCAAAAAAGGCACTTAAATATTTATTTAAAAACTTAAATTATTAATGGCAAACGAATATTAATTTTTACAAGTAAGTAGGCTTGGTAGCTGGTCAGATCAAGTAACAGAAATCTTTAACTTAGCTCTTTGGAAAATATAATGGATTGTGAGCCTCTTGTCTATTTGGCAGAGCTACAGTATCACTGTCGTGGAAATAGACTGAAAAAATCAAACTCCTGTTTTGATTTTTTTGAAACCATGCTTCCAGAACATATCATTTTTCATCAAGGTCTCTCCAATATAAGGATATACCTGGGAATATGTGACAACTTTAATAGGAAGCTCATCTTTCCAGTCTCATGTTGTTTTCATAAACACCTGCAGATTTCAAAACTTGTACTTATCAACGAATACATAAAAAAGCACTGGTAGATTAAACAGTAAGTCAAGATAATTATTCTTGTCACCAGAAAAATCTTTGAAGATGTATCAGAATTAATCAGAATAAAATACTACAGTATCTTAAATGAAAGACCTACTGCATAGTATTTTATCTAAAATCTAAACCAGCAAAGGAAATGGATCACAAATACAGAGAAATACAGTAAAGTTTCCACATAACTGGGCAAACACAGCTTCATCATTTTTCTGTTCAATTACAATGTGTTCTGCAAGGCAAACTATATACATTTATAAATGCTATATGAAAGCCTTTTTTAAAAAAAAAAGCTGAGGCTTGTTTTTTGCAATGGGAAACATTTTGTTACAAAGTGACACTTCTTTATATTGAGAAAAGGTAGTGTGAACTGCAGCCAGCAACACCAGTGTTGCATTAATTCCAGATAATTCCAATGCAATGGAAGAAATAATTACTCACTACATTTTGGTTTAAACAAGTTGATAAAAATGGCATCTAAATATTAACTTAGCTGGAAAAATTGCCCATAGAATAGTTAAACAGAAAATCAGAAGTGTCCATTTTAATTGGTGGATTTTAAGCAAACTTAAGTAGATGTGAATAGCTTTGTTATGAAACGCTTGGTTTTATGAAGTATAATGCATCTTAATTTCTGGTGTGTGTGGCAAGGTTGGGGGAATTGATGAAAGGCACGTTGAATCCCTCAAGAATGAATTGCATTTCAGCTCAATAACTAGGCTAGAGAACTGAATCAAAAGACAATCTTTCGTCCAATGATGAATCCTACATTTGTTGTTAAAATATAACATTAACCTCTATTTTCAAAAACCTTTCAAAAGATTTAAGTTGATGTCTGCTAAATTATTTCCCTTCGAATTTTATTTTGGATTTTTGATATGATAACAGATATTTCAGTGATGAACAAACCACAGGATTTTTTTATTAACTAATTTGTAATCTATTAGAGTGGAAAAGCCAAAGTTTAATATTTGATTTATGAGTATGAAATGTGGAAGAATACATGCTAATTCCTAAAATCTGCAAAGTTGTATTAATATGACAGAACAGAGAAATGTACACAAATAATGTTATGAAACTGATCAGAATATGAAGTTGTCATGAAAAATGGCTTTACCGTACAAGTCAACATCATCTGCTCTAAAGGGAGCCTCTTGCTGCACCTTCTCCTCTCCCACCAACAGCAGCTGCAGTAGTGTCCAGAATCAATTGAAATGGTTGGGGGCGAGGGGAAGAGGAAAGTCTAAAATGCTTTTATTTTGGGTGTATTTTATGCTCATTGAGAAATTTACACATTAAAATTAAATTCAGATCTGTGAATTTTTCAGTTATTTAGCAGTTGCTAAAGGAAGCTTGGAATGATTTTCATCTGTTAAATGACATTCTGTACCAATTTTATAAGTGCTTCTTGTGTGAAACTCAATAAAATTCAATTTCGTAATCTTTGTTTAAAAAAAAGGAAAAGAATAGACTGGATTTCTTTGCAACAGTTGTCAATTTTGAATACTGCAATGTAACTTCTGCATATTCTGGTTTCACTATGAAGAACTTATTTTTTGCAAGCACAGGACAAGCGGCCTACTTTAGACCTGGTTTTAATACTGGTTTTGTTCTTCTGTATTCATCACTATGTCAAACCCACAGGATGTACTAATTTCAGCCTACTGTTAATCTGAATGCTAATTGTTTAGAGACAGAATCAAATTGAAATCCAGTCCATTTTTTTTAAAAGTAGGGTTTTTTGTTTCAATTGCCCTTATATCATCCTGTTAATTTTTGTGGTTTTACATTCCATGTTTCTGTTCCTAGTGTCTTTGCTCCCTTACTGTAAGAAAGACCTGCACAAACAAATGGAACTGACTATACAAAATGTTGTCAAACGCAAAAGTTTAAAAAAAAAAAAATCCCAACTCTTAGTGATAGAAAAGTTAGTTGTAGTAATAGCAGATTTTTTAAAAAATCTTCCTATAGAAATGTGATTTGTAAATATGTGACCATTTAAAATGTAGCCTATTAAATATATTGTATTTCCATTTATTCTGTGCACACACTTTGCAGCTGACTGGTAGCAACTCCATAGTTAGGGTTGTGTTCTAACAGGGGCTTAAAATGGGATATACATCTTTTTTTTCCTCTAAAATATCATGCAGGGTTAGTTTTTATGATGTGTGGATTATTTACGTACTTCATACAAACCATACATACTTGCTTTCTTTTCAGAATGTTTTAATAGAAGTCTTCAAAATAGGGCTCTAGCTGAAATTTTTCCTTGTCATCCTAGTTTGTACTGAACACTGTCTATCCACTTAAAACTTTTTAGAGAGGTGTGCTAACTAGAACTGGTGCAAATGCAAATCTGATTGATGGGAACTAGACAATCCAAACCTGACTGACTGGGGTAGGTTGCCAACTCGCTCTCAATAACTACCCATTTATGTCAGTTTTTATCTTACAACAGGGTTGCTGCGTTTCTACTCCCCCACAGGTTCGTCTTTCCCACTCCCTTTCAACCATTAAAAAAACCTAGGAAACTAATAAACAGATTTCATTGCAAAGCACTTAAGGTTGCTACACACAATATACTTGACAAATCTCTCCACAAAAGCAAAGAAATTGGAAGTGAATATTAATGCCTATCTGTAGAGACCCTCTATTCCTCCACCTGCAGGCACATATCACTACTACTGTACACTACAGACCATGTCCTGCAAATTTCACAGCCCCCTAGAACTGCCAGCCTTCCATCACCCCTCTAACTGCCCTTCTACTCACAATCCTTTATTAGATTACCCTCTCCAAACGTGATAGACTATTCCCCAACACTAATAAAGTTTGGTGCAGTATATAATCTGGTAAAGTAGCATGTACAGAAGGATGAAAAGGGGGCAGTTAAATTTGCAATATGTGGTCTGTGGCCCTCACTTGGTTTTAAGGTCACTTTCATTCTGAATGTATGTGTCCACACTGGGGTTTAATGCAGTTTAACTAACTTGATTGAAATTCACAGTTTTCGTTCATTCACGTTAATTTTCCTGAGTGTCTCCAGGTATATAAGCTTGTCTGCTTTGCAGATGGAGCAGGCCTCCCAACCTGGGTAGACAAACTCGCACTAGTGGGGCTTGAGTTGCATGCTAAAAATAGCAGTGTGGATGTGTAGCTCGGGCTCTGCAAGTCCACCTGACACTGTAGGCTCCTCCTACAGTTTCTTGTTCTCTGTTTTTCCCCTCTGCATTGTCCCCTCTTCATCCTTTCTCTTCCTAGTGTGTCTGCTCCTGGTGCTTTTCCTAGACTTGGTGAGGAGGAGCATGTTTCTGATGGATTGACTGAGACAAGCAGGGGAAAGTCAAATGTACTATCAGTTGTAGTTTGGCCAACCCGTTTTACAGGGTAGATATGCAGTTGGGGAGGGAGAAGTTACGAGTCTTTATAACTAACTAGCAAATATTTTCCCTGGCTGGTCTTTAATAGAGTGCTGAATCACAGTACAGTATGGGCTTATGTTACTACTGAACGATCAGCCAATCAGGTGTTTAAATGGACACCACTGACTGCTCCATTTTGCCAGAAGTCGTGTTCTTGTAATTTGTACTGTACCAAGCAGTCTACTGGAGGTAGACTTCCTACCTGGCGCAGTGCAGCATCTGCCATTGTATGACTTGTGAGAAGGAATAAATGAGACATTATTTAAATAGAATAATATTTATAAAATATTTACAAAATTATTACAAAGCACTCACAAGTGCCTTATAATATATTTAAATATCTCCCCTACCTAGATTTGTGTGGGTGGAGGTCAAAGTGCTGTTTGTGCATTTCTAAGATGTACTCACTTGCCACTCATGGAACTTCATATAATAACTCAAGCGATGGGCAGGAAACTCTGTAGAGCCAAGGGTAAGTTTATAAAATGAGACTCCTGTATCTCCTTCCTAACTTGCATACAGTTCAACAGTTTCAGCAGATGTATAAAACTTAAGTGCCTAAATGTGACTACCAAAAATGGATGTCATGTTATGGCCATTTCTTTATTCATGCAGGAGCACGTTTGTCAGATACTTAACATAATCTGTCAGTATGTGCAAATCTGATGTATTAAAAAGAACTCCTTAGTTCCTGTGAAGCTTTATTACAAAGGGAAATGAACCAAGAAGTAGATAACCATGTAAAAATAGTAACTGAGAGAATATATAGCAAAAATAAAGCTCAGAAATGAGCAAGAACTTGGAAAACAATATACCGTTACTCAAATTATAAATATACCTTATCCATGGCTGATCTGGTAGCAAGTTTTTATTTAGCTAAATGATATCTTTAGATGTGAATTCATATTTAAATTTTAATTAGGCTCGAACCTCTAAATGGGTCTCATCAACTGCCCTAGGAAAAAGAGGAAAGATGTTTTAAAAGGTAGCACCCTTTTATGTATTTTATTAGAAATAAGTAAAATGTTATAGGTTTAACTTTTTAGCTCATGTTCTACAAACTAATACCTGTGGATTTTGAGAGAGAAATTAAAAGGTAATAGTTTGGCTTCAGCAATAGTAAAATCTGACTTTTTTGTTTGTTTTCTGTTACAAAAAGCTACAGTGTGAATGACAGTTACCTGGAGCCAATGACAGTAAAAGGAGCTATTAGAAGATGCTTACCTGGGCTTCAGTCCAGCAAAGCAGTAAGTCATGCATGATTTAAGCATGTGAGAAGTCAATGACTTCAGTGGGACTACTCACTCACTCAGTTACGAACATGCTTAAGTGCTTTGCTGCATCAGAGTAGTACAAAGGTGTGTTTAAGAAAGGGTTGTTGATCAGAGGGCAATTGTGAGCACACAAACTTTTAGTTGGACTGTTTGAATATCTGGTATTATAGGCACCAAATTGGGATGTAAAGTACATTGGTGTCTGTTGCATCAGGCTCTCTTAAATTGTTAGTTCCCAGGCTGAACACTTAACATTGATTCTTTGAACATTTAGTCTGACCTGCACCTTGAAGGAAAGAGCACTACATCCTTTGTAAACTTAATCTGGTTACATTCTACCATGTTTCCTCTTTATAACCCCAGAACTGATTTGCTGAAGTCAGGGAAAGTACAGTGGCAAATACAGCCAGACCCAGCTATGCGTCGTGTATCCCATTTATTTACATTTTTGTGGATTTCATTCTCTTTGCTTGCAAATTTCAGTCATCCTGTCTTGTTTTATTTCAGATCATTGAGAAATAATGAATAAATGGGCATGTGGCATCCATGTATCCCAAAAAGAATTGAAACCAGATTGCCCCAGCTGTCTCTAAGCTAAAATGAATTGCCAAATGAATTTTAAAACCATGCATAGAAAACTGATAGTGCACACAAGATGCATTTTGTTGGTCTTTAACTACCAAACTTTTTCCATAGGAATATTTTATTAAGCTATGAAAGGTTTGCAGCCTTTCAAATGTTCATCAGCCAAGCAGAATTTCCCCTCAAGCCAAAGTAGGTTTTATAATCATGAGTGTTCTGTTAATTTATTTAAGTCCGTCATAATTTAGGGTTTATGTATTGTGTAAATTTATCATTTTTAGTGGTTTGATTTGTTAAGAAGTTTCCTTTACTGTAAATATCTATTTTTTCAATTACAGTTTTAATAAAGCAACTTGTTTTTTGTCATGCCAGTAAATCGCATCTTAATGAAGTAAGTGCTCACTTTATTATGGCAAACTTCAAATGCTAATTCACAGCTGTGCTGTCTTATAAATAGGAAATTTGAATTTATTTTGGGGATGGAGGGGACGGGACAAGTGAAACAAATAGACTTTATTCATAACTGTCCATGTCCTATATAAAGTTATACAACTGAAATTGTTCTGCCACATGAATGTTACTAAAATGGAGTGCAAAAGAGTGACATATTTGTGCCTTACAAACTAGGACACGCTGTAATTTAAGTGAGCAACGTAGTCTCAAGCACACTTTTAATCAGCTGATGAAATCCTAACTTTGTGTTGGAATTGATTTCTTCGGCAATATTAAATGGAGGGATCTTTCCTCTTCATAATGTCCTTTTAAATAGCTACTGTTTGCATTTTAGAGGGCTGGATTGTGTTCATTCTATTGACTTCAAGAAACAAATGACCTTCTATGACTTCTGAAATTTATTTTCACTAGAAGGGCCTTAACTGACTTATTAAGTTACACAACTAGACCATCTCTCATAGTTATGAAACCTAAAAGGTAACTCTGCATATTAGAAGGCATCACATGAACATGATTCATGGGAGGGTGAAGTTAAGCAGTTTGTCACAGGTGAATGGTGTGGAGATTTCTATGAAGCTAAAGAGTTCTTTTCCATTTGTCTCTTATCTCTAGCATAGCAACAAATTTATCCACCTTGTAAATTTGAGCTTGTTAATTCTTTGTGTCTTGGTAGCATGTTGTGTTTTCCGCATCACAAACAACAGGACCTGCAATCAGAGAGGATCTAAAATTGAGCTGCTTGAATATGTAAGAGGAAACTGAAAGTCATTAAACTTGTTCCTGATCTAGTGATGGATCTATAGGTAAATCTAAAAATGGTAAGAGCAGGCGGGGGGGAGGGTTGCAATAGTGGGCCCATTTTCATTTTTGTAACTATGTGAAAAAAATCAGTTTCCAAGTTATTTGGTCTTTCGTTTCACACCTCTAGAACAATCCATCAACTTGATGTCCACTAGATAATCTGTCATTCAGTAATACTTTTGATGGTGGGAGTGTTACTACTGACTTTGATAGGTATGTCTACACTGCATTTTAAAACCTACCACAGCAAGTTTCAGAGCCAGAGTCTACAGATTCAAGCTCTCAGGGCTTGTACTAAGGCCCTAAAAATAGCAGTGTAAGCGTTGTGCCTGGGGCTGGAGCTTGGGCTCTGAAGCCCACCTCTCTCCCCTGCCTTCAGAGCCAAATGTCAGTGCAGCTGTTTTAAGTGCTGTAGCATGAGCCAGAGTCTGTAGACGGGCTCTGAGACCAGCTGTTATGGGGTTTTAAAATGCAGAGTAGACGTACCTAATAAGGCCAGGATTCCACCGCTAGTTCATTGTATTCATCTCCATACAAGGAAAAGCACTGTTAAATAATTTGCAATACTCTGCTAACCTGATCACCAAGGGCAGTTTTATCTGTGGTGGTCTGTTCACCTAAGCCCATGAGATACTGAGCACCAAAGGAAGTTGAAGACACATCTTAGGCCCCAGTCCTGCAAGCTATCTTGCATAGGCAGGATTCCATGCAGACACAGAGATTTAGTCTGCAGGATTGATTCCTTAGATGGTGGATTCTGTTAGGAATGATGATGTAAAGCACCAAGCAAACTTTGTGAAATAGAAAATTAATCCTCATATATTTGTACAGGCAAACATACTTCGTAGTAGTAGCTTATTCAGTATTAATCACAAGCCTTAAATCTGCATATGTTATGATCAGCACATTTTTGTACAACAAATAAGTTATTGTACAAATACCTCAGACCAGCTGTGCTGGGATCTTATGGCAGGACCTGGGATGGGAATGTGTATCTTGGATCAAAGGAAGGTACCAAACAAAGTTTCTTTTTAAAATGGAGCTATTTTGTTGCTCGGGGAAGACAGACTACGCAACTTCATACAACTCAAGCCCTAATCCTGCCCCAGTTCTGCTCTTCGACAGCCATTGGCTCTCCTGTGGTAGGTGCTAAAGTTCCAGTTTGAAAAGTGTCCTCCCTGCAAGTGCTCAAAGTTTATTACATCCAACCACGGTAATACACAGAACTCTATCATAGCTGCAGCTAGGTCGTGTTACTGAACTGTTTGCTCATCCCCAGAAGTGGGACCTTCAGCTCAGTGAGGAGAGGGAAATATTAAGGACTTTATACTGCTCTTTTCTCCCAAACTGCTTACTGTATCTATAGATTCATATGCAAAAATCAGACCAGGCAGTTTGTTATAGCTGGTGGCCAGGCATAGGGCTGACCAGTACAAATAGGAATCCTGCAGCTGGTGGCAGGACTGGTTGTCCCACATCTCACTGAAGCTGAGACTTCACCAGGGACCCTTATCGTCTGAAGGGAGCAACTCTTGTGACATAGCCAACAGGGAACTTCCCTCTGGCCTGAGCAGCAGGACCTGAGCTACACTTGTTTCTACTGAAAACTGCTCTTTGAATATCACTCTCAGATTTTTTCACCTCTAAGCAATGGGACATCACGTCCAGATTAGTTAACATCTTCCACCCTTCTGAACACCCAAAACCAGCAGCTGTAATGAGACAATGAGCCTTGCACTGGGTCTTAATCTTGTATTAGTAGCTTATCTGAAAACATATTATGAAAGCAAAGGACCTGATAGATACAACTAGGCTGATCCAACAACTATCTTCTGAGCTCAGATTCAACAGAATGTTTCATGAAGAAGAATTTGTGTTGACAACACAGCTTAAGACGCTTGGAAATGGCAGAACTAGCATGATGGGCCACCTCAATACAGACATTCTGTGCTTTTCTGGCATGTGTCTGATACTGCAAATCTGTTGTGCCTGCCTACACCAGGGTTGCATTTGGATCTGCTGCCTAGGCTGCACATGGGAGGTGACAGGAAATTCTTAAATAGATGAAACCTTGGATTTCTTAAATAGATGAAGCCCTAAAGCAAAGACTGAAACCATAGAGTATTTCTAGTAAGCAATTTTGTACAGTAGGTATCTATGTCCAGCTCCACCTGCCCGTGTCTGGCCCTGGTCCAGCGAAGCATTTAAGCATGTGCATAACTGAGTCCAGGAGTGGTCCCATTCCTATTCCCGCTACATGCAACTGATTGCTTGGGGGGATTGCGGGTCTGCTGTTGAAAATTTTTAAGTGTGCAACATGAGTTTGACCTTTTGTTTTGTCCCTTTTTATTGTATTTATTGCCATTTGCTTCATTGATCTGACAAACCATCTAATGGTCATAAGCACCTATTACAATTCCAATGCCCTTCTCCTGTAATCAATGAGTGTTTTGTTTCTTCCTTCCAACATTTTTAAACACAGCGGATGAACTGAACCTTTAGTATTCAAACCAAATCAACCAAACCACAATTCCCAGCATGAAGGAGAAAAAATGCTATACTTCCAATGGAGGGAAATACTGACTGGTCACTTTAATTGACATTATGTGCTCTGTGTTCTCGTTTTGAACAGTACAGTACTTGGATGGCTTGTGTGCCATTTGTAGGAGCAGCCACTATGCCATCTTTTTAACTCTAGGTATTGGAGTTGACTCATTCAAATACTCTAAGAAAGGGAGCCAGGTTTCAAGTCTGTCTCCTTCTTGCTGTCATTTGATATGTGAGTTTTTCCATGACTAATATCCTCCTCATTCAGGCCATATTCTCTGGGTCGTCCAATGATATGAAAATGAGCATTCCTTTACACATCTTGTTTGTAAAGGAGGATTTTCACACAGGAACAAAACTGCATGAGGAAAAGAAAGGAGCACAAAATTGTTCTTAGGCAATCCAGAAAATTGCCGGCTAAGTTATTAATACTGGTTTACTTGTGGCACCTTAGAGACTAACATTTATTTGAGCATAAGCTTTCGTGAGCTACAGCTCACTTCATCGGATGCAACTGATGAAGTGAGCTGTAGCTCACAAAAGCTTATGCTCAAATAAATTTGTTAGGTCTCTAAGGTATCACAAGTACTCCTTTTCTTTTTGCGGATACAGACTAACACAGCTTCTACTCTGAAACCTAATACTGGTTTGTGTGGTCTAGCTTGGTTTTGTCATAAAGACATATACTCTGTTTCTGGTAACCTGTTGCCTTGAATATTTTTTGGGCTGTCGAATAGTCACCAGTATGGTTTCATTGCTGAATCAGCTAAGAGGAGGCCTGAAAGACATGTGGAAAATGTTATCTTGTATTTAGGCTCTAAGTACAGTATTTTAATGTCTTCTCCAATCTCTCAAATATTGTATAGGATAATTTCATCATGTATAAAACCACAAGTAAATTTCAGAGAATAGAGTGCTTCTATAAGCAGTCTGGAGCCTGCAAAAACTGGGCCATTTATCTGGCTCTTGGGAGACAATAAGGATTTAATTATGCCCAGGACAGTAATACTAATATAATTAGTTCCCCAAAAAAGTTTGATTTGTAGACAAAAGTAAACTTGATAGCTACAGAAAAGAAAATATGGCTGATTGGAAAATGAGTCCATGCAAATGTACAACTTTGTAAGCGGAACATGGCAATATGTGTAGCCTGAATAAAGACAGGCTTTTCGAGAGAGAAAGACACAGAGACACTGTATTGTTTAATCTGGTGGAAGCACTATGTAATAGGAAACCTGTTTTGTTTTTTCATTCTGGGCGCACACATATGGACTAGATATTGTGTCACTTGTCTCCTTTTAAACAATGGGCTATATTGTCTGTCCACTGAAGTCAATGGAGTTATGCCAGCAGCAAACAGCCCAATATCTGTTACTAAATACCCTCATAAGAGTATCAGACAGCAGTATTGCAGTGCGTGTCACTGATTCTTTACCAACATTGCTTTAGGAAAGATACCCCCAGATTCTCATTTGAAGAGCGAAGGATAGCAAGAGTGTGTGCAATACATAATCTGCTAAGTAGAAACTGGTCCTAATATAATCATCTCCTCTGGATTAGTCAGCATCTCTTTGTTTGCCTTTTTCCCCTCACCCCACAAGAAGATCTCAAATTAGAGCCATAAAATACATAGGGAACTCCATGCAGTTTTAATAAAGGAGTTTTCTCATCACTGTTCAGTGAGGAGGTGGGTTTTACTCCCTTTCCCTGGTGGAATGGGTAGGGTGTTAGGTCCCATTAGCTAGGGGACATCCCAAGATCTGCAGACAGCCAACTGCCTCTACACAGGTGACCCATCACACCCCACTATGGAAGTGCTGCTCCTTCAGGAGCCATGATGCAATGGGCTGCCTCACCCCACAGCTGAACAACAGCACCTACACACCAGATCGAATGGAAGTTAGTGCTGCAATTTCCTGTGACTCTGAGGCCCCTTGGTTCTTCACAAGCAACTTCTGTCTGAGACCTGACAAACTCAGAACACCTAATACACTGCTTTCATGGTATTTATTCCATAATGGGTAGCATGTGAGGTCTCTACTGACCGCTTGTAACTTATTGATACTCCTAATCGTGTGTATTGGTAATATATAAGGAATAAAGTGACTACGTTGAAAATTGTGCCCCTATGGTCTTGGAGGGAAAGCAAGTCACTGGGGAAAAATAGGTCTTGGTGATGGCCCATTCAAGTGGGAGGGAACTGTCACCCTTCCCTGGCTAGGGGATTATGTAACGTATTGCTCAATTGTCTACCTTTGCACCAACCCAGAAAAGTCAATGGAAAACCAGCAAAGACAAACTATAAACGTCAAAACCCCTTGAAAGGAAAAGGAACGCTATGACAGCAAGTGGAACACCCTGGCTGGGAATGAAGACTGATTCAGTATATCACAGGGTGGGGAAAGACACTCTAGATCCATTAACTAAGGAACCTCAATGAGTGTGGTGGAGCTTCCTGAAAGACAGGATCATAGCTCCTTGGGGGCCAGCGCATGCAGCAAAAGACTGAACTTTGGGGTGAGACTCATCTTTACTGGATAGAAAAGGTAACAAGTGTAGGCCCTAGTTCGTGTTTTATGATTTTGTTTTGTATGTGACCATTTGTTTTCATCGCTCACCCTTGTTTCTCTTTGAATCTCTAGTCTTTCTTAAATAAATGTCCTTTTGTTTACTACAATTGACCCCCAAGAGCTGTGTGTGATACAGGAGCAGAGGGCTAAGGTAAAACTGGTAAACTCACGCTTCCTTTGGGAATGGAAGAGCTGGGATTTCTGAGGGTATCCACTAATCAGGGGCTGAATACCACAGGGGGGTACTTTGAATAGCCTAGTAGGGGGGAGGGGTAGCCCAGTGGTTTGAGCATTGGCCTGCTAAACCCAGGGTTGTGAGTTCAATCCTTGAGGGGGCCATTTAGGGATCTGGGGCAAAAATTGGGGATTGGCTCTGCTTTGAGCAGGGGGTTGGACTAGATGACCTCCTGAGGTCCCTTCCAACCCTGATATTCTATGAAATGCATGGGGCCAGAGGTCAGGCCCAGTATTAGAGCCAGATTCTCAAAAGAGCTCAACACCCGCAGTCCCCACTGTACTGCAATCTTGGGGGGGAGGGATAGCTCAGTGGTTTGAGCATTGGCCTGCTAAACCCAGGGTTGTGAGTTCAATCCTTGAGGGGGCCATTTGGGATCTGGGGCAAAAATTGGGGATTGGCCCTGCTTTGAGCAGGGGGTTGGACTAGATGACCTCCTGAGGTCTCTTCCAACCCTCATATTCTATGAT
This sequence comes from Chelonia mydas, assembly GCF_015237465.2. Taxonomy (NCBI): domain Eukaryota; kingdom Metazoa; phylum Chordata; order Testudines; family Cheloniidae; genus Chelonia; species Chelonia mydas. The sequence goes on from NC_057852.1 coordinate 111,529,824, forward strand.
TCTGTGAATGGACTCGGGGGGGCAGGGGGGGTGGTACATCTATTGTCAATTGGCAGGGTGTATAGCCCAGAGAATAGTGCTTGAGTGACTGTGAGGCTGGTTGTTGTGTTGGGGACCTAACACCTAGTTCCCACTGGCAAGACTCCCTCACCCTGAATCCAGGTGTCAACCAGGTGGCTTCTCCCATCCCTGGATCCATGCAGACCCCTGAGATGGGGTGTACCTGTGAGGAGGCTTTCTTGTGATTGGGTGCATACTGAGCAGCTGAGGATCCTCACTCACCTCCAGGCCCTGTTCTACCTCCTAGCTGATTTTCGCCAGGTTTGGTTTCCCTCAGCTTATGGACATCAAGGTGAGACATGGCCCCAAATAAACTGGGACTAACTAAATGTAGACTGAACATAGAGTGGCGAACAGAAAATGGCCTCGTTCAAAATTCTTTTTCTAACTGTAAATAATGAACCTTTGTGTCCCAGCACAAAAGTTTCCTATTCACTTGCCCTCATGTTGAAATAAATAAACGGTCCAGTTACATCCAGCAATTCATTTTAGAGAATATTCTATCATGTCTCACGCCAATGACTGAGAGCCCAGCTTGCTTCCTGTGATAATGATGCTGTTTGATGACAGACAAAGAAAGAAGCTAGTCTCAAATATTCCACTGATTCCTTCTTGAATGGGATAGATTTGTGACCTGGGGTGTGGGAAATTTGTATACAAAAATATGAACTACTGAAGAACTGTTCTGCTCCAAATCCCATTGTAAAACCAAACATCTCAGGGTTTTCAAGATTTTCCTACATGTAAGCAAACCTTTAACCCTTGCACCACTGGAGCTTTCTAGACTACCTGGCTAATGATTATATAGAACATACAGCACATAGCTAACATCCCCAGCTTCCAAAGAGTTTAGATAGAGTAGTCTGGTAGACAACAGCAGTCTTTCTCTTTGGGTAAGTATCTTCAAAAGATAGTGTCAAATCTTGGGTCATTGTTGACTCTCATTTTGTGACAACCACAATGAAGCTTGTAAAGATGCAGGACTGGTCTGCACTGGTATGGCACAGAGGATCAATGTCAGATCTCAGTTACCCTGGTGCAATCCTGTTTACATCAGTAGGCTTGCACTAGTGTGACAGCAGAATTTGGCCCTTTGTACCTAAGCTACATCATCCTTGTCCATTTGCTAGTGTGGAATTCTTTCCAGCTCCCATGACTTGTGTTGCTAATGGTGCAGATGTTAACAGGCTTGCCTCAGTTTGCTTCTCTGATTCTGCAAAAGCATGATGGCTGAGGTCAATGGGAATGAAAACACCTTATCTTTGTTTCTTGGCTGCTGACTGAAGCGCAACTTGAGGAATGCATTGTCGCAGAGGGGCCAGCTCTATAGTTGTGTCCAAAGAAACACTGATTGAAGAAAATCTGGCTCTTAAATATTTGTGTGAGTATTGTTTAAACATCAGATTAAATCCACTTCTAAAATGTAGTGATGTAGAAATGAATCACTTTCCCACTTAGCCTGGATTTACATGTGCTAACAACTGGCTGAACAATGTGGTAATTGGTTTTAGCTTCGCTCCGCCACAGTCCTACCTGTCTGAATTCTTTTACAGCCCAGTCAGTGAGGGAAGACACCTGAATTTGCTCTTCTGTCAGGGTATAGGATTGTTTAATTCCACCCCTGCCAAACAATGGGTGAGATCTGTTAGTCATGTCATATCACACTGTTGGTAAATACATAGTTTTGGGGTGAGGCAAGGAGGTAAGCGAAAACAGTATTTAAACAAAAATAATTCCCTAGTGGTGATTTTGGGAAATCAAGATTAGGAAATGGACAAGTGTGTCCATTAAGATATGACTGTCTGTAATAGGAAGATAAGGGTTCTGAGGCTTTAAAGGTACATGGGGTATGTGAAATGGAAGCAGCACGGGTAGGCTACGTTAAAGGTTCCCAACTATTTTGGGCAACTGTGCCAGTTCATAGATTCTCTCTCAGCTGTAGGGTCAGTGTCTGACATCTCCCATTTAGATGCATGCCCTAACTGGGATGACACAGTTTGTAGTTTGGGACAGATTTTTAAGTATATTTAGGTGGCTAATTCCAAATTATTTCAATGGGAGGTAGACACACAAAATTCTTTGACAGCCTCTGTAATACAGAGTGCCAGATTTTTAGTTTCCCTTTAAAATTGTAACAGACATAAATGTAACTTAGTGGTTCTGCAATGATACCCTTAAGCCTTATCTGTAGATAAGTCAGACCTTTCACTTTACAGGACCTGGAGCATGCAATTAAAATGCAATACAGGCTGCACTCACAATCTTACCATCTTGATGGGAAATCCTAGACGGTGATGCTGTGAAGGAGAAAAGAAAGCTATAAACTTTGCTTGATGTACTTTTTCCCTTGCTGTTCTACGCATTTCAGTTTCCAGGTAGGGGTCAAATATACGGATGTTGTTTTCTTAACTGGAAATGGAAATGAGATACTTAAGGCAAAAACTATGAAACCATGGTGGATCATTCACAGACAGGCAGGAAATGGAATCATCCCTTCGCACCAACAGGCTTACTGAACTTAGCCGTTAAAATGAGACACAGAAGAATGTGGATATGAATTGTTCTACTTTGGGTTCCTGTCCCTCTGCTTAATAAGTCTCATTACGAAAAGCAAGACCACACCCTGTTAATATGGCCTAGTAAGAGAGCCATAAGGCTAACTGCTTTTTTACCCTCCTCTCCCTGTGTCTTCTTTTAAAGTAAAAACAATACGGATTTCCAGAGTAAAACATTTCACAAGAACGTTTTACTTTTAAATGGCTTAAGACAATTCTTCAAGACTAGCTGATTCCTCCTAAGTAAAACCAATTCAATTACCCATGCTGTGATAAGGTGGGTGAGGTGAAATCTTTTATTGGACCAGCTCCCATTGGTGAGAGACCAGCTTTTGAGCTACGCAGAGCTCATCTTCAGATATTTTTCAAGAGCTCTGTGTAAGGCCGGGTCTGCACTACAGACTTCTAGTGGTATAACTATATCGCTTAGGGGTGTGAAAAATCCACACATCTGAGCAATGCATTTATATGGTGTAGACAGTGCTGTGTGGATGGGAGGGCTTCTCCCATCAGCATAGCTACTGCCTCTCATTGAGGTGATTAACTACATTGACAGAAGAAGCTCTCCTGTTAGTGTAGGAGTGTCTTCACTTAAGCGCTACAGTGGTGTGCTGATGCAGTGTTTTAAGTGTAGACCTGCCCTAAGCTCAAAAGCCACAACTACCACAACAGTGCGATGCCACAGTGTTTGGGATGTAAGTTGAAAGCACCAATATCGTTTGCACTTCAATACAGTAAAGATCCCTTTAATCTGAACTAATTAATTAGGCAATATATCATATTTCCCTCCAGGCAATTCCCTAAGCAAACCATTGGAACTAATTAAAAGCCTGTGTGTCTCTTCATAACTGATATTCATAGTATGCAATAACATGTGTGCATCAAAATCTATAATTGCTATCACTTAAGTCACAATCATTTCTGCACTTTGATACATGAAATACAATCCATGCACTGAAACAATACCATGCATTCATCATAGCACCTTTTGGCCAGCAATCTCAAAGCAATTTAGAAACCTCAATTAAGCTTCACAAGACCCCTTTCTCCCACAGCGGAGTATATATTACTATTTTCATGTGACAGATTGATCCACTGAAGCACAGAAAATCTAACTCACTTGCCTAAAAATCACTCAGTAGGGTCAGTCCCATAGTAGAGGAATAAGACCAACAAGACTGCGTGATCAGTTCCTGCTTCTACCTGAGAGGCAACGCACTTCCTTGGTGTTTCTGGTTTGGCACAGGGGAATAACTAACTTTGATTCATGTTTTTACCATGTTTGTGCTGGATTTTAAATATTTTGTGGCTGTTTTGTGTGTATCTAGGGGCACGCACAAATGCATTTGGAGACCAGTAGTTTTGGTGCACGCTTACTGATATTATTACCAGTGTGTCTAATCCCAAGACTTCAAAAATCGTGAGTCAGCCCCTCCAAAAATATAGCATGAGACTGAGTTAAAAGTCATAACATTTTTAAAAAGATACTTTGAATTGTGTTTATCTGTCTTCTGATGTTTAAGTCTTTAGGTTGCACATTTTCATGGTTTCTTCTGCAACTATGAAAGCTAGAAACTTACTTTTATTTTTAAATGAAAACAAAGATTCTCATAAAGAACAGGAGTACTTGTGGCACCTTAGAGACTAACAAATTTATTTGAGCATAAGCTTTCGTGAGCTACAGCTCACTTCATTGAATGCATTCAGTGGAAAATACAGTGGGGAGATTTATATACATAGAGAACATGAAACAATGGGTGTTACCATACACACTGTAATGAGAGTGATTGCTTAAGGTGAGCTATTACCAGCAGGAGAGCGGGCGGGGGGCGGGGGGAGGGAGAAAACCTTTTGTAGTGATAATCAAGGTGGGCCATTTCCAGCAGTTGACAAGAATGTCTGAGGAACGGTGGGGGTGAGGGGGAATAAACATGGGGAAATAGTTTTACTTTGTGTAATGACCCATCTACTCCCAGTCTCTATTCAAGCCTAAGTTAATTGTATCCGGTTTGCAAATTAATTCCAATTCAGCAGTCTCTCGTTGGAGTCTGTTTTTGAAGGTTTTTTGTTGAAGAATTACAACTTTTAGGTCTGTAATCGAGTGACCAGAGAGATTGAAGTGTTCTCCAACTGGTTTTTGAATGTTATAATTCTTGACATCTGATTTGTGTCCATTTATTTTTTTATGTAGAGACTGTCCAGTTTGACCAATGTACATGGCAGAGGGCAGTGTGTATGGTAACACCCATAGTTTCATGTTCTGTGTGTATATAAATCTCCTCACTGTATTTTCCACTGAATGCATCTGATGAAGTGAGCTGTAGCTCGCGAAAGCTTATGCTCAAATAAATTTGTTAGTCTCTAAGGTGCCACAAGTACTCCTTTTCTTTTTGCGAATACAGACTAACACGGCTGCTACTCTGAAACCTGTCATTATGCAAGGCACTGCATTTAGCCGTATGGAGTGGAAATCTATCAACTTCATGAAAAAACTCATACAGATACAGACATCTTCCTTTCCAAATGCAAACAGATGGACATCGTACCAAAAGGACTGAAGGTAAAAAATCCATCACAATCTACATACCACACAGACTATGCTGACAGCTTGTGCCACACGCTCTCAAAGAAACTGTGGAACCACCGGATCAACATCCTCTACAGCAAACAGGGAAAGATTAAGAATGAGCTCTCAAAACTGGATACTCTCATAAAAAAACAACCTTCCACACAAACTTCCTCATGGCTAGACTTTACAAAAACTAGACAAGCCATTTACAACACACACTTTGCTTCTCTACAAAAGAAAAAGGACACTAAACTATCTAAACTACTACATGCCATCAGGGGCCACAACAGTGGTTCCCTTAACCCACCCAGCAATATTGTTAATCTATCCAACTATACTCTCAGCCCAGCAGAAGAATCTGTCCTATCTCAAGGCCCCTCCTTCTGCCCCTCCACCCCCACGAACATGATACAGTTCTGTGGTGACCTAGAATCCTATTTTCGACGTCTGACTCAAGGAATATTTCCAAAATACCTCTGAACAACATACTAATCCACAGAGGCCTCCCTACCAACATTACAAAAAGAAGGATTCTAGGTGGACTCCTCCTGAAGGTCGAAACAGCAGACTGGACTTCTACATAGAGTGCTTCCACCGACGTGCACGGGCTGAAATTGTGGAAAAGCGGCATCACTTGCCCCATAACCTCAGCCGTGCAGAACACAATGCCATCCACAGCCTCGGAAACAACTCTGACATCATAATCAAAAATGCTGACAAAGGAGGTGCTGTCGTCATCATGAATAGATCGGAATATGAACAAGAGGCTGCTAGGCAGCTCTCCAACACCACTTTCTACAAGCCATTACCCTCTGATCCCACTGAGGGTTACCAAAAGAAACTATACCATTTGCTCAAGAAACTCCCTGAAAAAGCAAAAGAACAAATCCGCACAGACACACCCCTGGAACCCCAACATTCTATCTGCTACCCAAGATCCATAAACCTGGGAATCCTGGATGCCCCATTATCTCAGGCATTGGCACCCTGACAGCAGGATTTTCTGGCTATGTAGACTCCCTCCTCGGGCCCTACGCTACCAGCACTCCCAGCTATCTTCGACACACGACTGACTTCCTGAGGAAACTACAATCCATTGGTGATCTTCCTGAAAACACCATCCTGGCCACTATGGATGTAGAAGCCCTCTACACCAACATTCCACACAAAGATGGACTACAAGCCATCAGGAACAGTATCCCTGATAATGTCACGGCTAACCTGGTGACTGAACTTTGTGACTTTGTCCTCACCCATAACTATTTCACATTTGGGGACAATGTATACCTTCAAATCAGCGGCACTGCTATGGGTACCCGCATGGCCCCACAGTATGCCAACATTTTTATGGCTGACTTAGAACAACGCTTCCTCAGCTCTCGTCCCCTAATGCCCCTACTCTACTTGCGCTACATTGATGACATCTTCATCACCTGGACCCATGGAAAAGAAGCCCTTGAGGAATTCCACCATGATTTCAACAATTTCCATCCCAACATCAACCTCAGCCTGGACCAGTCCACACAAGAGATCCACTTCCTGGACACTACGGTGCTAATAAGAGATGGTCACATAACCACCACCCTATACCGGAAACCTACTGACCGCTATTCCTACCCACATGCCTCCAGCTTTCATCCAGACCACACCACATGATCCATCGTCTACAGCCAAGCTCTACGATACAACCGCATTTGCTCCAACCCCTCAGACAGAGACAAACACCTACAAGATCTCTATCAAGCATTCTTACAACTACAATACCCACCTGCTGAAGTGAAGAAACAGATTGACAGAGCCAGAAGAGTACCCAGAAGTCACCTACTACAGGACAGGCCCAACAAAGATAATAACAGAACGCACTAGCCACCACAATCAGCCCCCAACTAAAACCTCTCCAACGCACGATCAAGGATCTACTGAAGGACGACCCATCACTCTCACAGATCTTGGGAGACAGGCCAGTCCTTGTTTACAGACAGCCCCCCAACCTGAAGCAAATACTCACCAGCAACCACACAGCAGAACCGCTAACCCAGGAACCTATCCTTGCAACAAAGCCCGTTGCCAACTGTGTCCACATATCTATTCAGGGGACACCATCATAGGGCCTAATCACATCAGCCACACTATCAGAGTCTCGTTCACCTGCACATCTACCAATGTGATATGTCATCATGTGCCAGCAATGCCCCTTTGCCATGTACATTGGTCAAACTGGACAGTCTCTACGTAAAAGAATAAATGGACACAAATCAGACGTCAAGAATAATAACATTCAAAAACCAGTTGGAGAACACTTCAATCTCTCTGGTCACTCGATTACAGACCTAAAAGTTGTAATTCTTCAACAAAAAACCTTCAAAAACAGACTCCAATGAGAGACTGCTGAATTGGAATTAATTTGCAAACTGGATACAATTAACTTAGGCTTGAATAGAGACTGGGAGTAGATGGGTCATTACACAAAGTAAAACTATTTCCCCATGTTTATTCCCCCTCACCCCCACCGTTCCTCAGACATTCTTGTCAACTGCTGGAAATGGCCCACCTTGATTATCACTACAAAAGGTTTTCTTCACCCCCCTCCCTCCCCGCCCCCGCTCTCCTGCTGGTAATAGCTCACCTTAAGCGATCACTCTCATTACAGTGTGTATGGTAACACCCATTGTTTCATGTTCTCTATGTATATAAATCTCCCCACTGTATTTTCCACTGAATGCATCCAATGAAGTGAGCTGTAGCTCACGAAAGCTTATGCTCAAATACATTTGTTAGTCTCTAAGGTGCCACAAGTACTCCTTTTCTTTTTGCGAATACAGACTAACACGGCTGCTACTCTGAAAAAAGATTCTCAAGTAATCAAAGGACTCCAGGACCTGGGTCCTTAAAAAAAAACAACAACAGTGTGAGCACTGGTAAAACTGTGTGACCAAAAAAGTCAATTTGCCTCCCAAGTACCGTCCTCTCATGGGGCGAAATTCACTATAGCACAGAGGGCCCAGGTAAGAGTTTATCCATATAAAATACTATATAATTGCAAAAGTTAATTAAGACTAGTCATGATACTATAACTGAAGAGCTCCTGGTTCCCAGCCCAGTGGCCAATATACTAGTGCATGTTGCTTCTAGGACAGACATGTGCTTTCATTTCGGGTTCACAATTTAATAGTTCAAATGTTTGAGCAAGTGCGTTTTTTCCATTTTAGAAAGAATGTGGATTGTGGAATAGATTTTTTCCATTAAAATTTGTCTAAACTTTTCACATGTGAAAAATATTCCCAAAATGCTGCAGTACTGGGCCTTCTTCAAAAATCTGGCAACTCTTTTGCCCAGTTGTATTATAATGAAATAATTTTACATGTACCCAAGTGACTTGATCTTTTTTCCTTTTTATTTAAAAAAAATCCATTTTTTTTTCCCCCTTTTTTTCTAAATTGGTGCTAAGCTCAGAAAGCCTCTGGCCACAGCACTGGCAAGGAATTCAGAAAAAAACAAAACATGACATTCCATTCACAAACACCAGATGTCAGTACAAAAGCTATGAGCAGCGCAGCAATTTGAATGCAAAATGGCAGAGAGCAACCAAACAGTGCAAGCATCACATCAGCTTCTTCTGTCCTCTGGCATTTTCAATTATTCTACCCATCCCTATGAACTCAGAGTTTTATGCCAGCCTCTGAGACCCTCCTTGATATTGTCACTAGTAGGCCCTTTTCAAGTCTTAAATCAAACAACATGTGCTGGATCATCATCTGAGACTGTCATCACATGGAATATATGGCCGAATGAGGGTAAAACCACAGAGCAGGAGATATGCAATTCTCCCCCAAGGAGTTCAGTCACAAATTAGTGCACTTTTTTAATAAGTATCATCAGCATGGAAGCATGTCCTTTGGAATGGTGGCCGAAGCATGAAGGGGCCTGCAAATGTTTAGCATATCTGTCACATAAATACCTTGCAACACCGGTTACAAAAGTGCCATGTGAATGCCTATTTTCATATTCAGATTACGTTGTAAATAAGAAGTTGGCAGTATTATCTCCCATAAATGTAAACAAACTTGTTTGTCTTAGCAATTGGCTGAAAAAGAAATAGGACTGAGTGGACTTATAGGCTCTAAAGTTTTACATTGTTTTGTTTTAGAGTACAGTTATGTAAAAAAAAATCTATATTTGTAAGTTGCACTTTCATGATGAAGGGATTGCACTACAATACTTAGTATTTTTCAATTCACCTCATACATTTCCTTTTTCTTTTAAGAGTGCAAATATTTGTAATAAAAATAATATAAAGTGAGCACTGTACACTTTGTATTCTGTGCTGTAATTGAAATCAATATATTTGAAAATGTAGAAAAATATCCAAAAATATTTATAATAAATTTCAATGTATTTGTTGTTGTTTAACAGTGTAATTAAAATTGTGATTAACTGCAATTGTTTTAATCAAGTTAATTTGTTTTGAGTTAATTAAGATTAACTGACAGCCCTAACTAGAAGCAAAAGGAAGACCAAGGACAGGGTAGGCCCATTACTCAATCAGGGGCAAAAACAATAACAGAAAATGTGGAAGTGGCAGAAGTGCTAAATGACTTTTTTGTTGCAGTTTTCACCAAGAAGGTTGGTGGTGGTTGGATGTCAAACATAGCAAATGCCAGTGAAAATGAGGTAGGATCAGAGGCTAAAGTAGTGAAAGAACAAGTTAAAAATTACTTAGACAAGTTAGATGTTTGAAGTCACCAGGGCCTGATGACATGCATCCTAGAGCACTCAAGGAGCTGACTGAGGAGATATCTGAGCCATTAGCAATTATCTTTGAAAAATCATGGAAGATGGGAGAGAGTCCAGAGGACTAGAAAAGAGCAAATATAGTGCCAATGTATAAAAAGGTAAATAAGGACAACCCAGGGAATTAGACCAGTCAGCTTAACTTCTGTACCCAGAAAGATAATGGAGCAAATAATTAAGCAATCAATTTGCAAATACCTAAATAAGGTGATACATAACAGTCAGCATGGATTTGTCAAGAACAAATCATGTCAAACCAACCAGATAGCTTTCTTTGACAGGGCAACAAGCCTTGTGGATGGGAAGAGGTGGTAGACATGATATATCTTGACTTCAGTAATGCTTTTGATATTGTCTCGTATGACCTTCTCATAAACAAACTAGGGGAATGCAACCTCTATGGAGCTAGCTACTACAAGGTGGGTGCATAACTGGTTGGAAAATTGTTCCCAGAGAGTAGTGATCCTGGTTTACAGCCAAGCTGGAAGGGCATAACAAGTGGGGTCCAACAGGGATCAGTTCTGGGTCCGGCTCTGTTCAATATCTTAATTGATGGTTTAAATAATGGCATAAAGAGTACACTTATAAAGTTTGCAGACGATACTACTGTGGGAGGGATTGCAAGTGCTTTGGAGGATAGAATTAAAATTCAAAATGATCTGGACAAACTAGAGAAATGGTGGAAGCAAATAGGATGAAATTCAATAAGGACAAATGCAAAGTACTCGACTTAGCAAGGAGTAATCAGCTGCGCGCACACAAAATGGGAAATGATTGCCTAGGAAGGAGTACTGCAGAAAGGTTTCTGTGGGTCACAGTGCATCATAAGCTAAAGAATGAGCCAACAAAGTAACACTCTTGCAAAAAAAGCAAACATCATTCTGGGATGCATTAGCAGGAGTGTTGTAAGCAAGACACGAAGTAATTCTTCCACTCTACTCTGTGCTGATTAAGCCTCAACTGGAATATTGTGTCCAATTCTGGGTGTCACATCAGGAAAGATGTGGACAAATTGGAGAAAATCCAGAGAAGAACAAAAAAAAAGCATATTAAAGATCCTGAAAACATGAGCTATGAGGGAAGATTGAAGAAAATGGGTTTGTTTAGTCTGGAGATAAGAAGACTAAAAGGGGACACAATAATTTTCATCAAAGATTGTAACAAGGAGGAGGGAGGGAAAATTGTTGTCTTAACCTCTGAGGACAAGATAAAAAGCAATGGCCTTAAATTGCACCCAGGGCAGTTTAGGTTGGACGTTCAAAAAACCTTCCTAATTGTCAGGGTAGTTTAGCACTGGAATAAATTGCCCAGGGAGGTTGTGGAATCTCCATCATTGGAGATTTTTAAGAGCAGGATAGACTAACAAGGATGATCTAGATTGGGCCAAAAGAAATCTGATGAGGTTCAACAAGGACAAGTGCAGAGTCCTGCACTTAGGACGGAAGAATCCCATGCACTGCTACAGACTGGGGACTGACTGGCTAAGCGGCAGTTCTGCAGAAAAGGACCTGGGGATTACAGTGGACGAGAAGCTGGATATGAGTCAGCAGTGTGCCCTTGTTGCCAAGAAGGCCAATGGCATATTGGGCTGCATTAGTAGGACTACTGCCAGCAGATCAAGGGAAGTGATTATTCCCTTCTATTCAGCACTGGTGAGGCCACATCTGGAGTACTGCGTCCAGTTTTGGACACCCAACTATAGAAAGGATGTGGGCAAATTGGAGATAGTCCAGCAGAGGGCAAAGAAAATGATTAGGGAGCTGGGGCACATGACTTATGAGGAGAGGCTGAGGGAACTGGGCTTGTTTAGTCTGCAGAAGAGAAGAGTGAGGGGGCATTTGATAGCAGCCTTCAACTACATGAAGGGGGGTGTTCCAAAGAGGATGGAGCGCGGCTGTTCTCAGGGGTGGCAGATGACGGAACGAGGAGTAATGGTCTCAAGTTGCAGCGGGGGAGGTTTTGGTTGGGTATTAGGAAACACGATTTCACTAGGAGGGTGGTGAAGCACTGGAATGGGTTACCTAGGGACAGGGCCAGTGTAACCACTAGGCCAACTAGGCAGCCGCCTAGGGCGCCAAGATTTGGGGGCATTGAAAAGGACTCTGGCGGGATGAGTGGCGACGAGCTCGCAGGTGGGAGGCAGCTGGGCGTGGGGGGGGGCTTGGGGTCTACCCCCCCACACGCTGATCGCTCTCTGCCGCCCCCCGCCTCTCCCCCTGCAGGTGCCAGCCCTATGCCCAGCCCCAGCTCCCCCGGACCCGAGGAGGTGAGGCAGGCAGTGGGGAGGGAGCGCTGGGCACCCAGGCTGTGGGGGCGGGGCGAAGGGGAAGGCTCAGGCTGCAGGGGAAGGGATTCCATGTGCTGCCCGGGGGCTCTGACCCTTGCGGGGGGAGGCAGAGGCTTGCTGGTGCTGGGGCCTCGGAGGGGGGGCACCCTGTGTGCCAGGCTCTGGGGGGGAGGGGTGGCGTGGCATGGCTGGCTGGGCTGAGTGGGGGAGAAGTGATGGGGGGAGGCTGTATGCCAAGCTCTGGAGCAGGGGGAAGGGTCACATGGGCCGGTCAGGCTGAGGCGCGGGCAACCTGGGCCGGAGGGGGCTGTATGCCACGCTCTGGAGACAGGAGCAGGACTCAGCCATGTGCCGGGCAGAGCTGGGCCGGGGGGGGGGGGGTGCTGTGTGCTAGGGGGGGAGAAGGAGGGGGGGTGCATGTCTCGTTGGGTGCTGTGTGCCTGGCTGGGGGGGCTCTTTGTGTGCTGGGCTAGGCTTTGGTGGGGGGACCAGCCAGCCGGCGAGGGGGCTGTGGAGTGAGGTGGAGTGCACTGATCCGGGTTTTGGGGGGAAGTGGGGGAGACGCTGTGTGCCTTGCCAGGCTCCGGGCGGGAGGCAGTGGAGTTCTGTGCCGTGGGGCTCTGGGGGGGGCTGTGTTCCGGGGAGAGTGTCAGGGGAGGGTGGGACAAGCGTACTGCTTCACTACAGCACAAAGTGGCAATGACATCATTTTTCTTGTCGCGTGCAGCCGTTACCTGCTCTGACAGGCTGTTTATAGTGCTAAGTTTACTAGTTTTCGGAGGTTGTCAACTGAGGCCTATTTTTGTTGAGTTGTTTCAGATCTAAGGCTCTGGCAACTGCTGCTGCATCATTTCGCTAATACTTTGTGTCGTTTGTGTGTGAGTCCGGGGGCGGGGGGCGCAAGGTGGAAGTTTCACCTAGGGCGCAAACTATGCTTGCACCGGCCCTGCCTCGGGAGGTGGTAGAATCTCCATCCTCAGGTTTTTAAGGCCCAGCTTGACAAAGCCCTGGCTGGGATGATTTAGGTGGGGTGTGTCCTGATTTTAGCAGGGGGTTGGACTAGATGACCTCCTGAGGTTTCTTCCAACCTTAATCTTCTATGATTCTATGAATATTAGTCCTGCCACGAGTGCAGGGGACTGGACTAGCTTAGCCTCTCGAGGTCCCTTCCAGTCCTACGATTCTATGACGTTGATTAATGATATAATAACTTTGTATCTGGACTTACATTTGAGCTCAATCAATATACTTTTTATGTTTCTTTTTCACGAGTGTTTTGTGTTGGGCTTTTATCATAACTGGTGAAAAATAAAGGAGTACTTGTGGCACCTTAGAGACTAACAAACTTATTTGAGCATAAGCTTCGTGAGCTACAGCTCACTTCATCAGATGGATTCAGTGAAAAATAGTATTTTGTTGGGAGTCAGAGTTAAGGTTGTGGTGAAATATATATTTCATTATAACTGATTATAATATTGGGGTTTGTGGGCAGTACAAATTTTGATGTCCTTTACTATCCATTTCTATGCCCCTATTTGCTTGGGTTTTCTAATGATGTTGATATGAGCTGAGTGAAACCTTGTTATAGGTTGAGTTAAAATCACATTGAGATTGATAGGTGTGAACTCACCCATCAGTTAACATATCTGTATGCATAAGCTCCCACCTAAGACAAAAGTCAGGTTTCAGAGTAACAGCCGTGTTAGTCTGTATTCGTAAAAAGAAAAGGAGTACTTGTGGCACCTTAGAGACTAACCAGTTTATTTGAGCATGAGCTTTCGTGAGCTACAGCTCACTTCATCGGATGCATAGCATATCGTGGAAACTGCAGAAGACATTATATACACACAGAGACCATGAAACAAAACTTCCTCCCACCTCACTCCCCCGCTGGCAACAGCTTATCTAAAGTGATCCTCAAGTAGAGCCATTTCCAGCACAAATCCAGGTTTTCTCACCCTTCCCCCCCCGCCCCACACACACACATACAAACTCACTCTCCTGCTGGCAACAGCCCATCTCCCTTTGAAACCCCTCTTTATAATGCGCATGATAATCAAGGTGGGTCACCTCCAGCACTAATCCAGGTTTTCTCACACCCCCCCACACCCCCCCTTGGGGGGGTGAGAAAACCTGGATTAGTGCTGGAGGTGACCCACCTTGATTATCATGCGCATTATAAAGAGGGGTTTCAAAGGGAGATGGGCTGTTGCCAGCAGGAGAGTGAGTTTGTATGTGTGGGGGGGGGGGGGGGGAAGGGTGAGAAAACCTGGATTTGTGCTGGAAATGGCTCTACTTGAGGATCACTTTAGATAAGCTGTTGCCAGCGGGGGAGTGAGGTGGGAGGAAGTTTTGTTTCATGGTCTCTGTGTGTATATAATGTCTTCTGCAGTTTCCACGATATGCTATGCATCCGATGAAGTGAGCTGTAGCTCACGAAAGCTCATGCTCAAATAAACTGGTTAGTCTCTAAGGTGCCACAAGTACTCCTTTTCTTTTTACTAAGTCAAACGGTGTGTGTGTGTGATCCTAGTGCCCAGGAGCTTTTGTCTGAGTATGTATTTTTTAGAGGGGTGGGGAAGAGAGAACTCAGAAACAGAACAGACAAGAACAGAGAGAGAGACAGAGGCAAAAAACAGAAAGTTAAGCAGTAACCCGTGAACACAGTGTGGCCCTATAAAAAGCCAGCGAGAGCACTTTTGGGTACGTTGGCTGAAGAGGCTTGAGGCTGTAAGCTAAGAAACTGCTGGTTTGTTCATGGTTCCTCTTGCATTTGGCGAAGGAGGACTTTGTACAGTCTTTGTAAATAACAAGATTGTGTCAATTTCTGCTTCCAATTTCTGGACCATCCCCAGGGCCCTGAAATTTGACTAGCCGCTGGGGTCAAAAAGGAGCAACAATGTGATAGGTAAACACAGTATTGTCACATACCAGTGTTAGATGGTTTTTGAAATGAAGATTTTTGTGTTTGGATTAAAAAATCAAAGTATTTTCTAAAGGTGAAGAATAAGATTCAGACACTGGTATTCCTGATACATCAGTTCTTTCTGAATAGGACATCTTACGATGCTTTACATTTTCCTTATAATACATCTTTCTTTCTTTAAAATGTATGCCAAGAACTCTCAAATCTTATTCTTTTTGATGTTGAGTAAAATTGTCTTATTCTTTTCTAGACTTACTATCTTTATGGTATTTGTTATGTTACAGTGAGACGTGAGATGATATTTCTACTCCAAGGTCCCACTTCTGCTTTCCTTGTACCAGATTCAGTGGTACGTTTTGGCTGCTTTGCACCTCTCAGTGCTCCAAAGCACCCATAAACCTGGTTTAATCTTCAATCATGTCATGTTTATGGCTGCTGTGCATTGGCGGAGCATACCTGTGCATCTGCCCACGTATGTCAGGAGTCTCATTGATGTCAGTGGAAGACCAGCAGTAGTGCTCATGTGAATAAGCATGGCAAAACCAGGTCTGTAATCCTTATTTTCACTGTTATAATCATCTCAACTTATCTGAGCTGAAATTTCTCATGTTCAGTCTTAGCCCAGAAATGATTTGTAGGGAAATATTTTTTTAAATTAAGCTTTAAAAAGCTTGCTGTGAAGCTTCACACACTAGCCCTCAGATGAGCCACTTCCCCCTAATCTACAATCCCCCTTCACACTTCCAGCGTTTAATTTCAACATTGTATCCCCTTGTAGTAAGACCATCCTGACTGATGTGAAGGTGAATTATGTGTTTCACTTACCCAATGGCTCACTCTGTGGGCGCTCTGAGACTCTCAATATCATGGCTAGTGCACATGTATAACAGCGGGAACTGCTACAGGGGGCTGACACAGAGAAGGATTTGGGGCCTGGGCCCTCTAAGCAGTGACTACGTTTCCAAAGAAAACTCCCATATCACTGATAATGGTGAAGAGGTAACCATGGAAGCTGAGCCAGAGCCAGATGCAGACGTGAATCAATACCCAGGCAGGATCATTGAATGTCCCCAATCTCCCATCATGTAGAACCCTTTTCCCAGAACACCTGGTCGTGTTGATACAAATAATCCCTCCCTTTTCCGTCTTTCTGGGTTTTATTACTAATTTCCCTTGCACATAGTTAACACTAATGGTGTGTGTCCTTTTATGGCCACCATATGTCAGAAACCTGAGCTCTGCTGGGAGGACAAGTCAGTAGTGCACAAGCTGTTGCAGTGTGATGCAGGCTGCTGGATTTCTGCCAGAGAAACAGCTTTGGATCCAATCCTGTGTGTTTGCCTGCATTTGTTTCCTAGACCAACCTTTAAGCTGATAAGTATCTGCGACACATGGCAGTGCTTTGAGCATGCAGACAAGACGGGGTCACATGGTCTCCACAGACAATCAAGAACTGAGAGAGAGATGAGGGCTGACTAGCCATGTGGACTTCCTGAGACAAATCTTTAGTCTGCATGTGCTGCTCTATCCAGCTATTGTTCAACCCCCTCCCCAGTAATAAGGAAGAATAGCTCTTATCACAAGCCCTTTCTGAGATTCTCTGAAAGTTGTTTCTGGCGGGAATGTTATTTTCTCCAAGGTTTGTGCTAACAATAGTTAGGAAAATGCAAACAGTCCAGGAAACATTTAAACGTGTAATGACTCAAAGCACACAAGGCTCCAGGTTACTCCTCACAAATTTAAGGCCTTAGTGAATCCACTGTCCTGAGCAATTCTGACTCTGTTTGGCCAGACAATGTGGACAGGGCTAAGTCCCTGCTAGAACATGTTTAAATCACATTCTGTAGCCTTGGTCTCTAGTACAGTGGTTTTCAAACTTTTTTCTGGGGACGTAGTTGAACAAAATTGTTGATGCCCGTGACCCAGTGGAGCTGGGGATGAGGGGTTTGGGATGTGGGAGGGGCTCAGGGCTGGGGCAGAGGGTGGGGGTAAGGGCTGGGATGGGGCCAGGAATGAGGGGTTCAGGGTGTGGGAGGGGGCTCTGGACTGAGGCAGGGGGTTGGGGTGCAGGAGGGGATCAGAGCTCTGGGCTGGGGGTGCAGGCTCTGGGGGGGCAGGGATGAAGGGTTTTGTGTGCAGAAAGTCTGGGTTGGGGGGGCTCAGGGCTGGGGCAGGGGATTGGGCCACGGACTTACCTCCCACGGCTCCCGGTCAGCGGTGCAGCCGGGGTGCAGAGGCAAGCTTCCCACTTGTCCTGGCACTGAGGACCACGCTGCATCCCAGAAGTGGCCAGTAGCGGCTCCGACTCGTAGGTGGAGGCGTGCGGCTCTGATCCCGCAGGCAATGCAAGTGTGGAGCTGGTGCTCAGGGCGGGGGCAATGCGCAGAGCCCTGTGGCCCCCCTACCTAGAAGTCGGACTCGCTGCTGGCCGCTTCCGGGGCACAGCACAGTGTCAGAACAAGTAGGCACTAGCCTGCTTTTAACTTTTAACGTCCCAGTTAGCGGTTCTGACCAGAGCCGCTAGGGTCCCTGGGTACTGAGCAAGGCAACCCAATGCCTTACATGCTGCAACCCGAACTTTTAAAAACACTGGTCTAGCACACTACTGCCAGATGGTCAGGAGAATTCCTTCCTGAATGTCTAATGAAACATTGAATGGTGAAGACCAGAACTACTCCCACTGTGTAATAGGGCTGTAAAACAATGACCTGGACCCTGGAGAAGTGCTTATCTTCTTTAGATTAAGTATTTGTTGATTATCAGTGTCTTACCTGTAAGTATTCCTTAGGATCTGCTATATCTTTTAAAGACTTTGTTCTCAAGGGAATACTCCATTTGAGGAATGGCTTCTAGACAAAGTGTGATCAGCTTTAACTTAGTGAATTTGGTCAGCAGACCATCCCACTGTTAAGAGTACCTCACATTGTGATTTGACAAACATTTATCTGGCTGACACAGAACATCCTGCGTGGCATGATGCAGGAAGCTGGCAGGTTGCAAATGTCTTTGTGTCTCAGGCAATGTTCTTTCATCTTTTAGGTAAACTACATTTCCAATAGTCACTCAGCCTATCTTCAGAGCAGAGAGAGAGAGTTAATGTGATGCACAGTGGTCCAAATCCTTGATCCAGGGCACTAGGTATGTACATAAATCTGGGGAGAGTCCTTCCCAAAGAGACAGAGGCCATCTTAGAGCACTGTGGGAATGGAAACACACACTGCTGGTTAGTCCCCAGGCTATTTATCTAACTGCAGAAAACTTGGCACCTTGAATTTTCTGGAGATTCCTCATGCTGGCTTATCAACCTCCACAGATCAAGCCCTTAAGAATGGACAGAAGTGGCGTTTTGGCAATCTGTTTAACAGGTATGGGAGGGCCTCTACCTTACATTTCCTGGCTGTCATCAGACTTCAACAAACTTCAGGCAATATACCTATCTTATTACTAAAGTACAACCCTCAATGAGAGAAGGACCTGACACCCTGCAATTAAAGCAAAGTGATGGTCATGGTGTTCTCTGCTGGTGATATACTTTACCAGAGAGGCCCTGTTCCTTCTGCATGCCTCGAAGGTACATCTTGTGCCAGAGGAGGCCCAGAGGGATGAGGAGGGAGGGAGGGATGACAAAGGCCCTGCCCCCTTCTGAACTGGTCCACAGAGTGGGCTTGGTGTACTAAGTAGAGATGACAGCACTACGCTAAAGCATGATCTAGCTTGTGCAGCGTGCCAGCACAGTAGGGAGCTCAAAGAGAGATTAAGCCTCATTTTCTGAGCTCCCCTGTTATGGGGAAGGCTGCATGTTGTCCCCTACTCAGGAAAGTACCTGAATTGCATGATCTAGCCCTATTCTTTCTTTGTAGATGTTGCTGTCCTCTTTTCCCCTTCAGTTGTTTCACATTATGAATTATATCCATTTGAAACTGAGTCCTATTAAAATTGTATTATGTATAAAATATGCAAAATGAATTATATATATTTGCAGGGTGAGCTAGATGTAAATTACTAATTGGAAACAAGAATTTCTGTGTTGGAACCCTCTGCCCAAAGTGTGGATTTGATTCTTAGGAAGATCTGCATAGTAAGTAGGAGGCTAGTTTATTAGAGAGTACCCAGAATTTTGGTGTTTTCTACAAGCTGACTTTGGAAATTAAACAGAATGTATGTGTAAACAATGCACAAACACATTTAATGACTCTCACCCATTGCTTCTGAAACACAGGAGAACATGACAGCAAGAAGAGTCTAGCATTACCATTTCAAAATAAGTCTCCAAGCTGCACGTATGTAACTACTTCTTGGCATTCATTAAAAAGAAAGACAGACAAACTGGGATTTTTATTTTGAAAGACAATGATTTTTTCCCCTCAACCTTCATGAATTTTTAGGTGGCTGCCTGGATGGGAGCTTTTGATGCATGAATTTTTTATGTATTGAACCTCAATTGCCAAAGGATAGATAGATAAAGTAGAGTGTGTACCATTTTTTGTGTGCAAATGAAAATAAGTGTGTACACATTCTAATTTGTGTATAAAATCTCAGAAAAACAGGCATCTCCTGTGGATGAATCTAAAACAGCTGGCTAAAATAAGATCCTGTACATTGGAAGTGCTAATTAACTTTTTTTTAAGTCTATATCTCCTATTCTAATTAACCCCAGGACTAGAAAGAGGAAGAAAGATATTCACAGCAAGAGTAGCAGAGATAGTATGCTGATGAAGTCCCCCCTAGAAAACACCACAAATTTACACTGATCAGTTCTTCTCTTTCAGTATTTATAAATGTTACTTTGCAATAGATCAAAATATTTGTATTTTGGGGGAAAATATGTTGAATACAAGTGGAAAAACAAATTGAATTATTTTTTTCCCTGCACAAATCAGTCCCGTAGGGTCAAATTCTGCTGCCCTTCTACTCTGAGTACTTCCATTGATTTGCATGGGGTTACCAGTGTAGGAGGCTACTAACTGGAGCTACCAACATGAGGAAGAATCTGGCCTTTACAAAGCACAGAGTCAAATCGTGCAGTCCTTACTCAGGCCCCCACATGTGGGAATGACCAGAACAGGGAAATGAGGAGAACAGAAATTCCCTAAGTGAATCATTTCAGAGAAGTGGGAGGGTTCCTCTGCCTTCCACCTTGATCTCCATCAATGAAGCTGAGGGATTCTACCCCAAGAATGCAGATTCTCCAAGCAGGAGTAAGCTACCTGGAGGCTCCTTGGTGTGATGGGTCCCCCCAGGGTGCCACCCAGAACTGGGGTACAGCTGAGCCCACTGTCTTAACAATCAGGGTTCCTTCTTGCACTGTGACATTGTGACAAGCTGCAGACCACTCCAAGCTTGCACTCACACCAACATCCACAGGCAGCCATCTGTGGCCAGCCACTGCATGAACCAACAATAGAGAAGCTTCAGCCAAAATATCCCCCAGCTCCCCAGCCTAGGACCCCAGAGCTGTACCATCCTGCCCTGGTCAAAAGTCCAACCAATAAAGATTATTACAATTACCCAGTTTGCCCTTCCCTTGATGTGGAGAGGAATACGCACAAAACCTTTAACTGAGCTGAGATTTTTCCCAAACACTTCACTCAAACCACACTGTTTTAGGTAAAAAAGATAAAATAGATTTTATGAACCATAGAAAGATAGATTTCAAGTGATTATAAGTGATAGTAAACAGATCAAAGATAGTTACCTAAGAAATAAATAAACAAAAATGCAATCTAAGCCTACTATACTATGCAGGATTTATCAGTCTCTCACGCTGTTAGATAGTACAAGCAGTTTGTAGTTGTTTCATACACAGGCATGGTTTCCTTTCCTGCCTGGGACCAACGCTTCCCCAGTTCAAAAATCTTTGTTCTTCCAGAGGGATTTCCAGGTGTTGAGTTGTGGGGAAAGTGAGACCATTGGTGATGTCACTTCCACCTTTTATAGTTTCTTCCATATAGCGGGAACCCTTTGTTCCAAGCCAAGTTCCCAGCCCAGTTTGTGGAAAAATACAGGTACCAAAATGGAGTTCAGTATCATGTGATCAGGTCACCTGCCCTTGCATGCTTTCATGGCAGCCATTATCCATAGGCTGACTGAAGCGTTCACAGGAAGGCCCATCAGGTCGGGATAAGCTTTTTATATGGCCCATTGTTTTAGTTAATGAGCCATTAGCATTGTCTGGCTCCTTCATTGTTGTACTTGAAAGGCCAGTTGTGGGTGTTTCTAACTTCACAACATCTTTCAGTAACACACACACACAGCAAAACTTCATAACTTTTCGCATACAATGACAGCACATACAGTCCAACAGGATATTAATGTTCAATAAATCAAGACTTTTAGAATGGTACCTCACAATGCATACTTTGTACAAAACATATAATTACATGACAGTGGTGAATATGGGGGTGCCAGGGTGTTGCTTTGGGGCACAGAGTGTCACACTTGGTCTGCCCCTGGATCCCACTGTCCCCTGCCCAGCAAGACTGCTGCCGAAGTCTCCCCTAGCTACTGATTACCCCTGAAATCTCTCTTAATGGACAGTGCATTCCAAACCAGAGGGTTCAGTGACATAAGCAGCTATAACTTACCCTGTTTTGGCCTCAGGATTTTGGAGGTAGAGAATGGGGCAAAATTCTGTTCCCTCTTTACCCTCTCCATAGCTTTCAAGCTAACACTCAGGGATCTCCCACAGTTTTCCTTGCCACAGACTACACTATATTGGAGCAATATATGCAGAGGGCTTTCCATAGTACTGCATTTGAAGCTCCTCCCCACTTTGAAGATCTGTATAATGGAATTGGCAAAATGAATTGTATCTCCCAGCCATCACTACCAAATGAGCGCTCACATCTTTGTAAGAAGCCATAAGTGTAATGTGTAGGAAATGGAAATCTAACATGCCTCCACTGCATTCAGGATGGATACAGTAGTTGGCAAACAGCTTTAATAGAGAAAATAACTTTGCATAGGAGACCAAATGAGGACCAATGCATAAATGTGATACATTATTGCACAGCTGTATATAATATATCTGTCATATATGATGTCATAACTGTCAATAACATTTTAAAGATTATGGCCCTAATTCTGCAGAGAGGAAGACTCATGAGCCGGTGGGGAGACTAACCCCGAGCTTGTGCGGACTCTCGCTGAAGTTGGATCTTTATGCAGGATATTGGCATACATTTGTAGCTAATGTACTGCTACTTCAGGTTCCTTTGCTGAGATTTCCCTGCATCGAGGGGAAAATTGTAGCTAAAAGAATAAAACAATAGCTAAGTATACATTTGCATTCTTTTGTCCTGACATCAGTAACTATGATAGTTATACTAGAGTCACTCTTGCTGAAACATGCTTTCTCTAAAACATGGCAAGAAGAAAAAGGTCTCAAGGACACTGATGTTTTAATTCATTTCTAATGTGTATTCTAATTTCTGAAACAAAAACTTACAGCTGCCGTACTGCCCTTAAATGATACAGATGCCTAGTGACGGTCATAAACAAGCATCCAGGAACTATTCTGTCCTTGCAAGCAGCTCTCTCTAAAGCAATTCCTTTTCTGGGTAGCTCATTGTCAACACTGTAAGTGCAAGAATAGCTGATCTAGATTTAGTCATGCATACCTGAATCACAGTCTGGCTTTGCTTAATTTAGTGCAGGTCATTAAGTATTTTTGCCTCTGTATTACGGTCAAGACAGGAGAACTAATCAAGTGATACTTAGGAGTCTTTATATGTCATAGCAAAGTACTCTGAGCTAATCACCTACAATTAAACTTTCATATAACAATAACATGTGATTGATGTGGAAATACTTAGGGGTCAAATTTTGCCCTTGGATACCCATGCATAATTCTTACTGACTTCAGCTGTGTAACTGTGTGCACAATTGTGGGCACATAGCCAAGGGCAATATTTGGCCTTAAAACTGTGTTCACACAGATGCAATTCTTTTGAAGGTGAGGATAGAGATCATCCGCATGACAGCCAGAGCAGTTATGCAGAAAACTTTGAATCTAAAGCCCCGTCTGAACTGGGAATATTACTACACCAATGTAGCAAAGCCCTAGATACATTGCACTGATGTAAAACGGAGCTTGCCCCAGTGTGGATACCCTGTATTATACATGTTGAGAGGGTTGTCTGATGTAGCTCTGTCATGTAGCTACCCTGGTACAGATATGATATATCCCTGCTATAGACCCTACAAAACAATATAGCAAAACTATTCATTTACAGTTCTCATCTATTTACCTTCCTTAGTATTCAGACTGTTAACCATGTACAGAACTAAATAAATTGATGCCACTTAAATATTTATCAGAAGCCTCCTTGCATCTTTAAATAGAAAACAGGCAGCTAGACACAAACATCAACATTTATCATCATAATTTCTTTTGGCTAGCAGTGGCTCTTCAGGATCCTCTTCATTTTTCCCTTTTCACCAACCTCAAAGGCTCAACAACACCATGACTCTCAGCTAAGCCTAGGGGAGGATGGATGGTATTGTGGCTTCTGCCAGGCTGTCCAGAAAAGATCACTGTGGGGATTGAACACGCCATCTCAGCAGCAAGTCCTAGTCTTTGCCAGTAAGGGAAGTTGGAAGGGAACCAAGCTCAGGGCCAAAATGCAAATCACCTGGGTAGCAGCATGTTGTGCTTTCATCCGTCCACTGGGCTGACCCTTATAAAAAAACATTTCAAACTGTGAGCAGATTATTTCCACAACCCTGTAGCAGATATTTCAGCCACACTTTCTTTTTGAAGAGACTTTAGTTAACCTCTGAAAATCACAATCTAGCTATACCTTGAAATTGTTATACTACTATGTCCCTTTAATGGAAAATATCTTTTAATAAAATTGACTATGCCCTTGCTAGGAAATTTAAAAGAAAACAGACAGACAGCTATTTTGGGATGACTCCAGTAAACATCCCAACAACTATTAGCAAGTACACAACCTATTCCCATAGCATAAAGTAGAATGGATCATGCCAGTGTACAAACATACTGAGAAGCGTAATTTCTATCAGTGCCTGGCACATTGATGGTGCTGTAGAAACACAAAACACACATTCCTTGCCACAAAGAACTATTAAAAGGAAAATAAAACAAAAGACTCTTATAAAACTAGAGACAATAAAATACAGAAGTAGATTCTGATCTCAGATAAATTGCTATAAACCTGCAGTAACTCCATTGAATTCGGTGGAGTTACTTTGCTTTTAAAATAGTGTAAATGATAACTTTGGAACAGCCTCTTCAGTTGGGATCACATATATCCAACCAAGGAGGTTGTTCCAAAGGAACTGGAGGAAGACTAGGGCTGGTTCATTCAGCTATGGACTCCCTTAAGAAGTGTGTGAAAACCGTGGTATCTCAAAATGTGCACAGGTGCATCTGGTGAAAAGTCTTATTTGTTCCTTAGTGATTTATGGATGAAGAAGAAAATTGAAGATTTTGAGATGAGGTGCTGGTGAAGATCTTGTGTTTCTCTTGGATGAAAAAGAAGACAAATGCTTATTTTAGAATGCTTATTGAAGAGAAGCAGACCCTGATTTCAGAAATCAGTACTTTGGTCACATTAGGCGTAGCAATGGAAATAACCCTGAGAAAGCTATCACAGAACGAATGGTGAAAGGTCATTGTAGTAGGAGATGACCAGCAAAAAGATGGATGGATGGTGTGTGGCAAATCACTAGGTGGTCAGCTTCCGGATGCTCAGTTAGTGATGGATCATAAAGGCTTCTGAAAACTGCTATGCTGTCACAAGTATTCAGACATAAACCAATGGGTTTACTTAATTATTTAAGTGATATCAGGATCAGACTCACACAAATTAATAATAATACTTTGCACTTCTTTCCTCTCAGGCTCTCAATACAATCCTGTTTAGTGGGTTAGGATCATTCTTCCTATTTACAGATGAGGAAACTGAGTCACGGTGAAGTTGATTTGCTGAGGTCACACAGGAAGTTTGCAGCAGAACCAGGAATAAAATCCAGATCACCTCACACTCTGTGCCTTAATCATAAAACCATTCTTCCTCCCCAGTGAAGTAGAATTATTAAAATTCTGTCCACATCATTATCTATTATTACATTATTCTCAGTTCCCAAATAATATCCTGATGAAATGTAATAATATTTGCAGATTGGCATCTCAGCTCCAGTTCAGCTTTCAGGAGTGAAGAGTCTAAGAGTTTTCCTCCACAAGTTAAGCAACTTAGTTGATGAGATATACATTGCTCATGAGAAATTTCTTTTTGGTCACAAATTAGCTCAAAATTATGGCATCACGCCATGATCAAAGCAGAGTTAAATCTGGACTAAACTCTTTTTGGCCCAATGAGAAGGACTGACATTCTGCAAACCTGAAATACAACAACTGAGGAGCCTGGATATAAAGGTTAACCTAGGCAGATTAGTATGAGCTCCCATAAACCTCTTAATGCTGTTCCAAACGCTAATAGTGACTGACATTACAGGGTTTCCTGAAACTGATTTAGGAAGATGAGACATACTTGCAAGAAAAAGGCTGTTTATCTAATAGGAGAAGCAAAGAGTCCTGGATTTAGCTGCTTATATAATTTCCTTCATTAAACAAATAGTTCCCAAACAGTGAATATACTCACTCAGCTTCCTAATATAGTATTCTGTATTTTATAGCACTTTTCAGATGACAAAATTTTCAGAAATTTTAAATAGTGTTCACAAAAGCACTGCCAGGATGGCATGTATTATTACACCCATTTTATAGAATGGCAAACTGCCTCATGGCAAGTAAAGTGATTTTCCCAAGGTTGCCCAGAGAGACAGAAGCAGAGCAGGGTTTAGATTTACAAATGCTGACTCCCAGTCCCATAGTAGCTATCAGAGACACTACCACTGGCTAAATGGTATGGTGCACTCCAGCACATATGTAGAGCAGACATAACCCCCCTCCTGTTTTTGCTTCATGAAATACCTGTATATGAGACTGACCTATATTTGGCAAAAGGACATAAAAGAATTTTAAGAGCCTTAGGGATTTGATCCATTTCTATGAGAGTAATATTAGCTCACAATGATAACAGCAATCCCTGCTAGTATTTCAAATCCCACATTGACAGCAGAAATGTTGCAGGAGATTTTTATCTCTTTAATGAGGATATTCATTGGTGAGAAAATACAGATTTAAAACTTGTAAGCACCCAATTATAAAAATGTTACCTGACTCACTCCTCCTGACTCCATCCATCCCAAGAGAGCCCCAATGTGACCAGAGACTGGGTTTCACAGTCCAAAGTTAGAAGGCAACACATTTTTCCCATTTGTGCAGTGTTTCAGGTGCCCAAACTTGAGGCAACTGAAAATAAGTATGTATTTGACTAGTTCTAACATGCAGAAACTGAGTGCTGAAAACTTGGCTCATAAAATGTATGTTACTAACTCTGCTATAAACTATGAACTATCAACATTTTCTGTGCATGAGAAGCCAAATTTGGCTCTCAGATGTATCTGCATCTCCTGTTGGTTTCAATGTGAACTGCATACCATATGAGGGCAGATAACATTCCCTATAGTGTCTGGTGAGTTTTCAAAGATTTCTTTTGGCAATGGAATTTTTGTCACACAGTCTTCCCGCTCTTAGTCACTCACATTTGTGCTTCTTTTCTTTATGTTTTGTGGGTTTTTCTGATGTATTGAGATATTCGGCAAGCGATTGAACCTGACCTATAAAACAGACAGCAATATGCACATTTGGTAATGTGAAATAGATGTCAAATACATGTCAAGATTTTTTTTAAAAAATATGTACTTTATCACTGGATGCTTTCATTTTATCTGCATTCACAAATAATACATAGGAGCACACTAATATGTATCACTACTGTTTACTGTGGTTGAGTTTTTATGGGAAGATTTCTTGTACACTTAAGTCATGACATATGAATTTACATCTTCACTCCTTTCCAAAACAAAATTGCAGGGTGTAAATGCTAAGGTGCAACAGGAACTAATTAGTGCAGTAGAAAGGCATCTAATAGGAGTAACAGGATGAAACTGAGACACTGAGGTCTGTTAGTCTGTAGAACAGTCTCCCAAAAACAGGGTGAAAACCCCATCACTTTGGGCATTTAAAAGTAGACCAGACAAAACAGTAGAAGATACATTATCAGAAACAATCCTGATGACCAATAAATGGACTGGATGACCTGATAGAACTTTTCCATCTCTGACTCCTTTGACTGGTTTTACAGATAGCTAAAGTGAGGCACAGAGGAATTAAGTAACTTGCCCAAGGTCCAACAGTGAGTCAGTGGCAGAATCTGGGATAGATCCCAGCAATTCTGGTTCTCTCCTTTAAACCACATACATGCTCCAGATTTCTATAATTCAACTCACTAATAATTAAGGAGCAGAAGGGTTGCCCAGCTTCAAACTTATGGAACAAAATATTGGAATAAGAAAACAATAGCTTTCAGAAGCTCTGTCAAAGACCTCTTCTACATCAATAACAGAGAGAAAGGCACAGGGCTCACAGATTTCACATGCTGAATAGAGTCCAGTAGCTAATATTTTAGTTAGAATTCTTATAGCTCATTAATAACAATATTCCCTTTCCACCATCCTTTATCTGTCTTGTCTATTTAGGTTGTAAGCTCTGTAAAGCAGGAGCTATCTCTGACTATGGTATGTGATTGTACAACGCTTAACACAGAGGCCCCAGTATCAGTTGGGCCTCTAGGAGCTACTGTAATCCAATATATAAACAATGGCGATAATGCCATTGGACCCTGATACACATTTCTCCTTACCATTGTTATTTTTAATGTGCTACAGTAACATGCATTTCTTAAAAAAGAAGGGAAGGTGTTGCTGTATTCTGAGCATGAGCTTTCTCTGCAAGAAGAATGTTACACTAAGAGTCTAGCTTCTGTGTGTTAAAGGAAAAGACTTAGGAGTCATCACACATAACCAGTTGAATATTAGCTCCCAGTGTGACGCTGTAGCAAAGAGAACAAACACAATCTTTGGATTCATAAACAGGGGAATACTGCGTAGGAGCAGAGTGGTGGTATTACATTTGTTGAAGGCATTAGTGGGACTATTAATGGAATACTGTATCTGATTATGGTGTCCACAGTACAAGAAGGATGTTGACAAATTGGAAAGGTACAAGAAAGACTTGAGGTTGGGAAAACATGTCTTATAATAGGAGATTTAAGATGCTGAATCTATTTAGTTTATCCAAAAGAAGGTTAAGAGGTGGTGATCACAGTCTACCTGTACCTATATGGGGAAGAGATTTCTGAGATTATACGGCTCTTCAGTCTAGGAGAAAAAGAGAAATCAAGCTCCTATGGCTGGAAGTGGAAGCTGGACAAATTCAGATTAGAAGTAAGGTGCAAATTTTTTAACAGTGACAGTAGTTAACCACTCAGACAACTTACATAAGGATGTGTTGGCTTCTCCATCACCTGAAGGCTTCACATCAAGACTGGATGTCTTTTCTGAAAGATATGCTACAGCTCCAACAAGAGTTATGGGATTGATGCAGAGACTATTGGGGAAGTTCTGAGAAGGGTGAGACAAGATGGTCAGAATGGTCCCTTCAGGGCTTCAAATCTATGAAACTATGGAAGAGCTTGTGTTTGTTTGTCCATTTATTCACCAGTGCCCATATTCCCAGATCCTGCCAGTGACAAGAGCAGCTCCAATGGGCTGCTACTCCACCTGCCATGCCGGTGGGTGAGGAGTAGGTGTGCAGGATGGGATCTTGGCTCTTCCTCACCTGAGCCAGCACAGCTGAACCAGAGTAATGGGGTAAATAAGCTGCACCAGCAAAAGGTACAGGTTGTTACTCCCCTGGAGCAGCAGTGAATCGGGGCACACTGTGACTCTCACAATCTGATTCTTATTCTGCTCCTAGGGCAGCACAGCTATGTGCTACCCCTTACTAGACTGTAAACTTACAATCTAGCCAAAGACATCAAACCTAAGTTATGCTCAAAAAGTGTTAAATGTGTTTCCTGTATTCAGACTTGTACCACTGCTATGACATAGCTACCAAGTTAAAAAGCATTCTGAATTTGGACATGTACTTATGCAAGTTAACATAATTATGGACTGAGTTCTGTGTGCTTTGCACTCTAGGACAGTGGAGGCTTTTCCAGTTCTTAATCTCCATACTCTAACTGTGTTGGAGTTAGAATGCAGAAAATAATCAAGAGTCCATTCTTTAAAAATCACTGAAAAATGCCTGGCTAATCCACCGCATGAAACATTGATAATTCACCCGCCCTTCTCAGGAAAAAGTGTTGGCTGTTAAACTGTCGCCAAGAGTACTGAAAGGCGACCACTGTTTAAAGTCTGAAGCACTTGACCATCCTCTCTGCAACTTTCTCTTGTTTTGTACTCATCATGCACATTCCTGTGCTGAACCTGACAAGAGGAAGAAGAGAGCTCTGAGGCAACCGAGGGGATAAACTCTGCTTCTGCTCTGTACATCTGATAGAAAATACATCAGCAGCTTGCTGCTGCTTTGTAGGTATCCTTTACAGCAGCGTCCGGGGGGGTGCAGAAATCCATTGCCGGTGGCAGCCTGAGGGAGGGAGGAGGGAACTAAACCACAGTGCATTTTACAATAACAATTACCCTCCACTCATTCCAAGCTATTAGAACTTCAGCAACCCGGGCCCCCAGTCGGAGGAGCAAGCTGAATTTAACATATTTTGTGAGGAGCGTTTCAGAACCCTACCCAGCCCTCCCGCTTGCATAGATTGTAAATGTTCAGTTAGCTGAGTTCTGATCGGTATCAAATGTTGGCATCTCTCTTATAGCTCATTTGGGGAGAATGACACTGCTCTAAAGTTAATCATAGAAATTGCAGCTGAGGGGCCCTGTCAGGTTAATCCGATGATGTGTCCTGTGGGTGTGCTCCCTACAAGGAATTTCACAGGTGGCATTATCATTCTCCCTGAAAACATAGTGAATGAATTAATTTCATTGCTTATTTTGCTGAATATATTCCATATCCATATTAAAAAAAAAACCCTCACCCTTCTCTCCATCTTCTTTTCTCACATCAGGCATAATTCACTCCAGGGCAGATAGCCAATTGAAGGACTTTGCAACAGTTAATCCTATAAAGTAGGATTACACTGTGTGTAGGGCATGGGGTGGTCACTCTACAACAGAATGAATTTCACTTACCATAAGCAAGAGAATAGGATTGTAAACAGTGATGGGAGTTGACCCCTTTTTCCAAAGAGATGGTTGGCAATGGGAGTCACTAAATAGCTTTCTGTGCTAGGTTCCTGTTTCTGGCTGGCCATGCATTTGCTTTGAATGGGTCTTCATTATTTTGTGGTTAAGTGTTTTGTCCTTAATTTTTATTATTCAGTGTTTAGGTACCCTGTTAAATGAATGAGGTATTTAAAATGCATGTTACAGTCTCTCCTCTTGAGTTGCATTGTAACTAACTTTCTGATGTGGTAAATCAATTTGGGGTAGTTAAAGAAATTATCCTCAAGCAATATTTAGTGGTGATGAGTACATCAGCCCTAATACACAGGAATACAGGGCATGAGCTCAAGGGAGGGTGAGGCCCATTGCTGGACTCAAGTGATCTGTTCAATACTTCCACACTCAAGAGCAATACATTCAGCTAGGAGTGAATCTTGTGACAACATCTAGTGTAATAGGGCCCTGTCACATGGTGACTGGCCCTTTTAACCTGACAGGGCCCCTCAGCTGCAATTTCTATGATTAACATGGAGATGGGGCCAGCCACACCTGTGCCATAATTAATTAGCCTGAAGGGGCAAGACTAAGGTGGGCCAGGTGATAGCTTAATGGACTGAAAGGACTGAGATCTCAGGCTTGGTGTGGAATTGCAGGGAGCAAAGGGAAGGGAGGGTAGGTGAGTAGAGATAGGCTGGCCACTCCAAGACTGGAGACCTAGGGCTTGATACCAGAGCAAGAAAGGGGCTGAGAAAGGGGTGGGGAGAAACAAACCTGGGGTTCAATTATTCTATATCAGAGCAGCAGAAAAACTGACAAAGGGAGCCTAGATGGTAGACTAAAGAAAAGGACAGAGGGTCCTTTTGGTTTTTTTAGGACTCTTTAGTTGGACTTTTGCCATCATGGAAGGGGTTAAGTTTATCAATTGGCTGGAGGGCTAAGCCACATCTCCAGTATAAACTGGTGCCTGGAAAGCTGAGAAGACCAACATCTGGAAGGGAGTGCTGGCTGTGCCATGCTCAGCCAGTGGGGATGCTCGAGGACAGCCACGTCCTGTGACAGGGCCCTATCTGGTTAAGGCCTCTAAGTAGTACCACAATATAAATAATGGAAACAAAATTGTTTGGTTTTAGTGCAAACATTTTTCAGACAATGTGAAATTTACTCCTGTGCAGAAACTTTGGCTTAAGGGCTTGATAGGAATTTAAGTATTCTGGATTCATAAATTGTCTGAGGAATTAAAAGAGCTGGTGAAAAACATTAAACACATCAACTTGAAAGAGATGTTGCATCCATCCCTTCTCCACTAGATGGAGGATTGATTCAAGGTAAGGTGAAAGGGGGCAAATGAACAGGAAAAGAGAAGTTGAATTTCAGAGGATCCCACCCCAAAACAACCAAATAGTTTAAAAAAAATCTTCCCCTCAAAATCAATAATGGTGTGTTCCACCACAAAGAGGAAATTTGTCACAATCACAGTAAATAACCCCTATGTTTTGAGGTATAATAGATGCCATAAAATATCTGGCCCATCTATTCACACTTGAATTTAGAATGTCCTGAATAATACAAATAGTTATCTTGTGATAGATACAGTACCAATATTTATTTTTTCCATTAGCAAAGTGCTTTTGAAGGGGTGGCAGCCTTCCCTCCATATGCCATGAATAATTTATAGTGTGTTCAGTCCTCAGGTCCAGCCAAGCTGTACACAGGTCCAGAGGAAGGGGGCATGAAAGTGGTCGTATGTCATTTTTATGTCCCCCCAACACTGGGACTGGCTAAGAGCTAGTTTCAGCCACTGGTGCAATTTAGAGAGCTTTAAGGCTGTTCTCAATTATGCTGGCTTGTAATGGTCCCCCAGATGCTCTGTCAATGTCCTACAGCAACCCCAACATGATCCTACTTCAGGTACCCGATTCTACACCACTGGGGGATTCTCCTGTATCGGGACAATCCCAGACTAGCTTTCCAGCCACTTTGTGCTGTCAGAGTGGTACAAAGGGAGCAGGGACTGGGAGCTGGTATAATATATACTCCTAGCCATGCGTCCTGTCTCCCATCAAACACAATCACAACTGATGGAGGAAACTCTCCTTCCATTTTGGTGCCAAAACCTGTATGGTCTCCCTTTTTTAATTTCTCCATTCCTAATATCCTAATTTGTCAAAATCTCATGTCAAAGCTTGGAGGCAGAAATTAAACACAGTGATTATAGAAAATCATGACAGGAAAGCTCACTAGAAAAACTACTAGCACAGAGTAAATGCATCATGTAATCCCTTGTCATTTTGCATCTTTAGTTAGCTGTGAAATCTGCTATCGGAACTAGTAGTGGCTTTGTCAGATAAAAGGAGATGAATATCATTTTAAATCTCCTTGATGAGTTGTCGTGTAGATTTATCAGAGTTGTGAGAGGGGCACAGCACAGTATATTGGCAAGACGTGTAGATGACAAAAAACTGGCTCCCTGAAGAAACTGTGAAGTGATATATAGCTGGGTAAATCCTAAATTCATATGAAGACAATCCTTGCTAAAATTATGCCATAAACTGAAACAAATCAAATGTTTACAACCAAATGTCATGTTAGTTTCTGAGTTTGGGAAATGAGCAGGAATAAGATCATCCCCTCTTTGAGAGCTTGTCTCTTTTTTCCCCCCCCTCAGGAGTAAGGAAGTAACTGGTTCAAATATATTACACTGTGTAGCATACAGTGACTGAACTTAAAATTCTGTACCATTTTGAAAGGTCCTACCACTTCTATCAGAATTACCCATCGTAGGCATAGGGAATATAGCTGGAAATTGTAGGTTTCCAAATAATGGAATATTTTGAGTGTGCCACTCTTTCTGTTAATAACTAGGTCAGCTCCAGTTAATGGTGAGCACTACTTAAAAATCAATGGCTCAATATGATCATTATCGTTAATCTCTAAATCTCATCTATTGTAGCACTATCTGATTTTCTTCTGGAGTAACACAGAACATTGATGTGTGGCCAAATTTTCAAATGCTGAGCACCAACCACAGGGAACAGATTCTCAAATGTGCTCTGCGTCGAGCAGATCCTGTTGTTGTAACACTTACTGACAGATTTCAAAAGAGTAGACCACCAGTTGTTCTGAGGTGGGTTTTTTTTTTTTTGAAAGTTCACCACTTGTTCGGGTGCCTAAATGGCAGCTGTTTTGAAAATCTGGTCCCAATTGTGGGTGCTGAGCTCTTTTGAAAATTCTGGCCATGGAGTTTATAAATTTAATATTTATTTTGATTAATCTCATTCAGATTCTACCAAAAACTCCAATTGCAAGGTCCACAAATACAAGATTATGCAACCACTGGAGAACGTTCTCCTGATTTTTTACCATCCTGTTGATGTCCCACTCTATACAACTGAAGGACTTGTGCGTGTTCAGTTTTCTTACATGATTGCACTTCTCTTTGTGCATGCAACTCACATAATTATGCTTGCTGTACACAACCTATATGTCCAGACGTTGCACGGCAAATGTGTGGTTAATGCACACTCATTTTGGGTGGCCCACCCACTGCACAAAGCTATCACAGTTTGCTTTTAAGACATAATAAGGAAGATATGTGAATTAATCACAAAGAATGCAAGCTTCAGAGCAATCGGTTTGTTTGTCTCTCCTTTATAATATGCATTTTACAAAAAATCACGAAATTTCTGTCCCCAATATCCGCTTTTATCTTGAGTGTAAAGATATCCTTTGTGTAAAGGATTTTATAATAGAGACTTCTGAATGAGCATTTCCCCTTCTGCTATTACCATCATCTTCTTCACCATTGAACACTTTTCAGTACCTCCTACTATGGCTGTTTGAAGATTAACACACAGCCCTGTCCATCCAACTTAGTCAAACATAACCTGCATTCTTCATGTGTGGGTTCTCAATAGACTGTTCGGTTTTTGTTCCATAACATTCATTAACAACAGGTAAGAAAGGTCGTGGGGCCATAGCAAAGTTCAGTGACTTAAAGTGTGGCTTTATGCTGAAAAGTGACTATCTAAAAATGACACCTCCTTACTCATCACATCTACTCCCTCTCGGTTCTGTCTCTTATCTGCTGACCTTAGTGACAAAAATAAGTATTTAATGTTTTTACTCTCGTTAGCTCTGCGGAGCCAATAAAACAGACTGCAAGGGAGCGGGCATAAGTAACAGGAGTGACTGAAATTTAGCAAACTCTTACATTGGTGTAAGACCCTTGAAGACAATGTGCTTGCACAGGTGTCATTGTGGGCATAATCTGAAGAACATGGAGCTGCAGCGCTGTAAAGTGAGGGCCAAATCGACTTTCTGTTGCTGGTGATGATATGCAAGATGGAAATAAGAGCCAATTTGGCTCTCAGAGGCTGGGCTGAGTTCACAAAACTGATAAGAAAAACAAATTTTTACTTGCAAACGAAGCATACTGGAGAATAAAATAAACATGGAACCTCACAATGCCATTTTCGCAACGTCAGTTTTCAGATGAGATCTGCACTTTCATACCTGAACAAATATTTCGATTGAGTGAAGAAATACTATTTATTAAAGTATTGGTAGTGTGCTGAGTACTGAAGAGTGGTATTTAAACCACAGGCCTGAAAACCCTTTATAAAGATGCATTGGTACCATTATCTTTGTTTTTAATTGGAGAAACAGGAACAGAGAGGTTAAGTGATTTGCCCAAAGCCTGTGGCAAAGACAGGAAAAGAACTCATGTTTCCTGACTTCTCATGATGTGTCCTATTCAGCTCATCTTGACTATCTGTTATAGGTGGAGCTTGCAGTGACACCTATAGTTAAGGCCACCTAACACTTTCCATAATAAATCCCGGTTTGTAATTTTGCTGGGTTGGAATTTTTCATGCCAGGTCTCTGCCTCAGGGTGATTTTTTTTTTTTTTTTTTTTAACTTTCAACAAAAAATGCTTCATCCATCTCAGGGACCAAGGTAGGGGAAAATACATACCTTTTTCAATGTTAAAATAATCTTACATCCATTTAATTGAGCTCTAAGCCCTCCTTGCTTTGAAGGAGAGCTTGACATTGGGCAGGGGAGTCACCCTGGAGTCAGAGGCACGCCTTCTTGTTGTCCTTGTGACAATTTCCTCAAATTTGTCTGCTTTATAAGCCTCTGAAAATCACCATTTGCACATACTCTGAGGTTTGCTAGACACTGGCAGTAAAAGTCTGCAAAAATTCCATCTGCCCTGAATGCGCTTCCGCTCAGACCTGATAAGAACCTTCCCTGAGATTGCTCCTTCTGGTTTGCTAGCGGCCAATGTGGAACTGGAAGGGAAAGCAAAAAGGCTGTTTCTCCTGTGCAATCAGTGTTTCCCTGGTTTCAGAGTAGCAGCCGTGTTAGTCTGTATTCGCAAAAAGAAAAGGAGGACTTGTGGCACCTTAGAGACTAACCAATTTATTTGAGCATAAGCTTTCGTGAGCTACAGCTCACTTCATCGGATGCATAAAGTGGAATGCATCCGATGAAGTGAGCTGTAGCTCACGAAAGCTTATGCTCAAATAAATTGGTTAGTCTCTAAGGTGCCACAAGTCCTCCTTTTCTTTTTGTTTCCCTGGAAGGCACTCAGGTAGTGTGGAGGATGAGGAAGCCACTTGACTTGAATGCAATAACAAGGTAGAGTCAAACAAGGTCAGGAGCAGAGGAGGCTCGTGCTAGGGGGAAAGGGAACATGCTAGGGGATGGGCAGCAAGGTCTGTAACCAATAAACCACACTCCCCATCAAAACTTGGAATTGACCCTAGGAATTGTGAGCCTGAATATTGTTCTGTGGTCTAGCAAATGGCTGTGAAACCCACTGGCAAAGTGTATGTCTTATCCCTCTCTAGTAGCTTGTCTACTAGCAGATCACCTTCTACTGCTTCTTAATTAATTAATAAGACTGGGACTTTTACTCTATTAGTTACTCTATTAGCCTAAGAGGCTTTTTAAAATATGTAAGAAATTATATCCTAACAAATGTGTTAGGCCTCTGAGAGAATTAAATAGCCAGTTACCAGGAGAATTAGAGTGTGGATCAGGACATGCTGATGGAACAAGATAGACAGGGGAATGCCTTAACCAGGGGACAGGGCTACTCAGGAAGACCAGGGCTTTAAAAAGCCTGCTCCTAAGCAACCACAGGAGCTAGTGAACAGGAGTGGCTAATGGGAGTTTTTTGAGGGGGCAGGGCTACATACACTTAACATTCCTTAAACTTAAACCAAAAAACACCCCCTGATAAAAACAAAACAACAGCAAAGAAACCAGCTGCAGGAGTAAAAAGAGAATGCAGGCAGAAGTCCAGCAACAGAGTAGGGGCTACCTAGCTTATTGCACCCAATGCAGCATGTATGATTATCTGCCCTATGGATAGGTGGCGTATGTGTGCATTCGGTGCAAGGAGTTCCTGGCCCTCAGAGACCATGTACGGGCTTTGGAGACCAGGGTGGCTGAGCTGGAGGAGCTAAGAGAGACAGAGAGGTACATAGATAAGACTTTCTGGGACACAGTAGAACGCTCCTACCCCCTGTCTGACTGCCTCTGTGCTGTTGAGGAGGATGAAAGTCTCAGGGAAAGAGACCATCCAACTGGAGCAGAGGGAAACGATCCCATAGTTGGGACCCTCCTTTCAGATGATGATGTGGTATCCTCTCACACTGAGGAGACCTCTCCGGGGGAGGGAACTCCAGTTATTAGGAAGAGACAGGTACTAGTAATGGGTGATTTGATCATTAGAAACATAGACAGCTGGGTTTGCGATGGCCGGGAGAACCGCGTGGTGACTTGCCTGCCTGGTGAGAAGGTTGTAGTTCTCTCAAGACACCTAGATAGGCTCATGTGTAGTGCTGGGGAGGAGCTGGTGGTCGTGGTATATGTAGGTGCCAATGACATAGGGAAGGATAGGAGAGAGGTCCTGGAGGCCAAATTTAGGCTGCGAGGTAAGAGATTGAAGTCCAGGACCTCCATGGTGGCATTCTCTGAAATGCTTCCAGTTCCACACGCAGGGCCAGTTAGAGAGGCAGAACTGCAGGGTCTCAACGCGTGGATGAGATGATGGTGTAGGGAGGAGGGATTTAGATTTATTAGGAACTGGGGAAACTTTTGGGAAAGGGGGAGCCTATAGAGGAAGGATGGGCTCCACCTAAACCATAATAGAACCAGATAGCTGGCACTTAACATTAAAAAGGTCATAGAGCAATTTTTAAACTAAGGGGGCTGGGGGAAAGCCAAGAGGTGCAGAGGAGCACGTGGTTCGGACAGAGACATCCCTTACGGAAGGCTCTACTAATGGAGATTCTCTATGTTCTAGTAAGGAGGAGAGGATGGAAGATGATAAAATACAGGTAGGATCTGATGAAAAACAGTCAAATGAAAAAAGAAAAGGAGTACTTGTGGTACCTTAGAGACTAACAAATTTATTTGAGCATAAGCTTTCGTGGCCACTGAATGCATCCGATGAAGTGAGCTGTAGCTCACAAAAGCTTATGCTCAAATAAATTTTTTAGTCTGTAAGGTGCCACAAGTACTCCTTTTCTTTTTGTGAATACAGACTAACATGGCTGCTACTCTGAAACCAGTCAAATGAAAAAAAGTCTCATTCAATTATGTCATGTAATAGGAGACAGCTAAAAAGTGACAAGTTTTTAAAGTGTTTATATACCAGTGCTACAAGTCTAAATAATAAGATGGACGAACTAGAGTGCCTCATAGTAAATGAGGATATTGATATAACAGGCATCACAGAAACTTGGTGGAATGACAATAATAAATGGGACACAGTAATACCAGCGTACGAAATATATCAGAAGGAGAGAACAGGTCATGCTGGTGGGGAAGTGGCACTATGTGTGAAAGAAAGCATAGAATCAAATGAAGGAAAAATCTTAAATGAACCAAACTGTACCATAGAACCTGTATGGATAGTAATTCCATGCTTGAATAATAAGAATATAGCAGTAGGGATATATTACTGACCATCTGACCAGGATGGTGATAGTGACTGTGAAATGCTCAGGGAGATTAGAGAGGCTACTAAAATAAAAAACTCAATAATAATGGGGGAGTTCAACTATCCCCATATTGACTGGGTACATGTCACCTCAGGACAGGATGCAGACATAAAGTTTCTTGAACCCTTAAATGACTGCTTCTTGGAGCAGCTAGTCCTGGAACCCACAAGAGGAGAGACAATTCTTGATTTAGTCCTTAGTGTAGCACAGGATCAGGTCCAAGAGGTGAATATAGCTGGACTGCTTGGTAATAGTGACCATAATATAATTAAATTTAACATCCCTGTGATGGGGAAAACACCACAGCAGCCCACTACTAGCATTTAATTTCAGAAAGGGGAACCAAATGTGAAATTGCAGGACTACTAACTGTAGTCTATAGACTATCATTTAAATCAGCTTCTGTACCAAATGACTGGAGGATAGCTAATGTGACGCCAATTCTTTAAAAGGGCTCCAGAGGTGACCCCTACAATTACAGGCCGGTAAGCCTGACTTCAGTAGCAGGCAAACTGATTGAAACTACAGTAAAGAACAAAACTGTCAGACACATAGATGAACATAATTTGTTGGAGAAGAGTCAACATGTTTTTTGTATAGGAAAATCATGCCTCACCAATCTACTAGAATTCTTTGAGGGTGTCAGCAAGCATGTGGACAAGGGGGATCCAGTGTATATAGTGTATTTAGATTTTGAGAAAGTTTTTGACAAGGTCCCTCACCAAAGGCTCTTAAGCAAAGTAAGCTGTCATGGGATAAGAGGGAAGGTCCTCTGATGGATCAGAAACTCGTTAAAAGATAGAAAACAAAGGGTAGGAATAAATGGTCAGTTTTCAGAATGGAGAGAGGTAAATAATGGTGTCCCCCAAGGGTCTGTACTGGGTCCAGTCCTATTCAACATATTCATAAATGATCTGGAAAAAGGGGTAAACAGTGAGGTGGCAAAATTTTCAGATGATACAAAACTACTCAAGATAGTTAAGTCCCAGGCAGACTGTGAAGAGCTACAAAAGGATCTCTCAAAACTAGGTGACTGGGCAACAAAATGGCAGATGAAATTAAAATTGATAAATGCAAAGTAATGCACATTGGAAAACATAATCCCAACTATACATATAAAATAATGGGGTCTAAATTAGGTCAAGAAAGAGATCTTGGAGTCATTGTGGATAGTTCTCTGAAAACATCCACTCAATGTGCAGCAGCTGTCAAAAAAGAGAACAGAATGTTGGGAATCATTAGGAAAGGGATCGATAATAAGACAGAAAATATCATATTGCTTTTATATAAATCCCTGGTACACCCACATCTTGAATACTACATGCTGATCTGGTTGCCCCCATCTGAAAAAAGATATATTGGAATTTGAAAAGGTTCAGAAAATGGCAACAAAAATGATTAGGGGTCTGGAATAGCTGCCATATGAGGAGAGATTAATAAGACTGGAACTTTTCAGCCCGGCAAAGAGACGACTAAGGGGGGGATATGATAGAGGTCTATAAAATCGTGACTAATGTAGAGAAAGTGAATAAGGAAGTGTTATTTACCCATTCACACAACATATGAACCAAGGGTCACACACTGAAATTAATAGGTAGCATGTTTAAAAAAAACAAAAGGAAGTATTTTTTCACAAAACGCACAGTCAACCTGTGAAACTCCTTGCCAGAGGATGTTGTGAAGGCCAAGACTATAACAGGGTTCAAAAAAGAACTAGATAAATTCTCGAAGGTGGGGTCCATCAATGGCTATTAGCCAGGGTGGGCTGCAATGATGTCCCTAGCCTGTTTGCCAGAAGCTTGGAATGGGTGACAGGGGATGAATCATTTAATGATAACCTGTTCTGTTCATTCCCTCTGGGGCACCTGGCATCGGCCACTGTCAGAAGACAGGATACTGGGCTAGATGGACCTTTGATCTGACTCAGTTCTTATGTTCTTATGGCTTGAGGTTTATGCTGGGACTCAAGCGAGAGACAGGTGCCCAGGCGCCAGCCTGAGCGAGCAGTACTCATGCGCAGAGGCAGACACATAGGCTCTGTGGCCTAGGGAACTTGTACAGTGAAAATGTAGGTGCTGAAGGATTTTAGGTGCCTGCAGAGTTGGGCAGCAGGAGGGCAAGGGTTCTGAGGATCACAGTGCTGCCTAAATATTGGACTTAGGTGCCTAACATGGGCAATCCTTTTGTGGATCTGGGCCTTGAGGACCATTGCCAGCTGCTGTAAGTTGGTGCTTGCCAAGTTAGGCTGCTTAAACTTGTTCCAGGTCAGAAAATCAGGGGGTCATTACTGTGTTAGTTCTCAGCTTTCTTCTCTTTTCCCCACTCTTCTGGGCTGCACTTGGGGAGCTGCCTAGGGCAAGGCAGCCATCACTTGCTAGGCACTTCCCTCAACTCAGGCAGAACCATTTGAGCTCCCACACTGCTATCCCTCATCCAACAGGAACAGAATTGCTCTCTTTTTCCTCCCCGGAGGTGCAGCAGGAATCAGTAGGGAAACTGCTGAGCAGCTGTAGCAGGGAAAGGTCAGCAGCTGTAGCAGGGAAAGGTCAGCAGCTGTTCAGAATGCTCTTGGATCACATCAGAGCTGCTCCTGGAGTTGCCTGCAAAGCAGTACAAGGCAGATGGTGAGGTCAGACCCCCATCCACCATCTCAAGGTGATAAGGCTAATTCAGACATTTCCATTTAAAAATCAGTGTGTCACTCAGCGAACACATTTTCAGTCAATAGTCCTACACTAATTATCTTGACAGTCACTTTCAAGTGCCTAAAGACTGGACACCTGTAATATAAGGAAACTCACACATAACTGGAAAGTTGTACCTTTGTTTCATTCGCCACCCTATACACCAAAAGCTGGGAAAGATGTTATGCATTGTTCATTTTGAACAGAAGGCATGGACTTGCCTAACATCAGCAAATTAGTTTCATTGACAAATTTATTTTTTGCAAAAACTAACTCTATTTTGTGAAAATTAGCAGATCTGCCTATAATTCCATTTAAGTACTTCAGAAGAAACCCACCTACAGGAATATGCGAACTATTGTTGTGTTTCATATAATAGTATAGTGGTAGCTCACTATTGATGAGCCAAGTGAAAACTTGAGTATCTTCTGGCCAAGCAGAGCTAGATTTACTTTTATATCTGACTTCTCATGTCACCCCGTTATATACATAATCTCTTCCATATTTCTGACTGCTCTCCTATGCATCACTGCAATTATTTATCTCTGTAACTGTATGACTTACCTCTGTAGCCTGTAGGTACAGTAATCAAATTGGCACTGAAATTTTGCCTTTCCATTTTATTTTTATATGGGGCAAAGGAATCAAATTCAGTAGATAGTTTGAAGAAAAGTTTTGGGTGCTCATGACCTGCATTTGCTATTTGGAAAAAAATGTTGCCCAATCATTTGTGACTATTTTAGGTGATGTACTATTGAATCTGAACTCCTCATTCCCTAGTTCATTCTTGAATGCTTCCAATTTGGCTGCTACACCTTTATTTTCCCTGAGGATATTTTACAGCTGTAGATAGCAGTGTCCTTGGTTTCTTTCTACCTCTGTCAGTTATTTCTATCTGTAAACAGAGTGAAAAAATGGGTGGGGGGGGGGGAACCCTTCTGTAAATCAGTGTTTTTAGGGATATCTAGGGCAGCATTCTGATCTCATTTCACCAATGTAAATTCTTACTGTGCCATGAATAGTAGCACTGAAAAGTGAAACTGACTCTGTGAAAAGTGCACAAGACTTATTCCTACCAGTTATGTTTTGATATCCCAGTTGGGGAAAACCCAGTTGGAGAAGCGTTATTTACCCCTCAAAAAAAGAATCAGATACATTCATGGATGATAGGCTATTAGCCAAGATGATCAGAGATGTAACCCCATGTTCTTGGTGTCCCGGAACTGCTGACTGCCAGAAGCTGGGACTGGACAATAGTGGATGGATCACTTGATAAATGCCCTGTCCATTCTCTCTGAAGCAT
Organism: Chelonia mydas; assembly: GCF_015237465.2. NCBI lineage: Eukaryota > Metazoa > Chordata > Testudines > Cheloniidae > Chelonia > Chelonia mydas. Next base: position 111,572,242 of record NC_057852.1, read on the forward strand.
CTGGCAACGGTCACTGTTGGACGACAAGATACTGGGCCAGGCGGACCATTGATCTGACCTAGTATGGCGGTTCTTATGTTCTTAAAACCAAGTGAAAATCTCAAAGCTGCAAATAAAAAAAATACACAATGTGACAAGGAGCACACAAATACAGTCCCAGGAGAATGGAAGGTCCTGCAGATTGACATATAGAAATAGAGAGTTTGGGGACATTAATTTGGCTCCCTGTCCTACTAAAAATTCACTGGTCTCTTTTAGAAGTCAAAGGAACCACTTAGAAACAGGGACATGAGTCCTGGGAGTAGAAAGTATAATCTTGTTAGGAAATCAGGGCAACCTCAGAAAAGATAAAATAAGATATTGTTCCAAAAGCCAAAGATAGAAGCAGCTTTTAATAATGTAATTTACAGGACACACATAACTGTGGGATTGCAAAAGAATATTAAGTGCTGCTTTCTTAAACCTCAGAATAAGGGGCAGAAGGGCATTCACAAATCACCAATCTAGGGGGTAAAAATGGGAGGCTCGCTCCAACTGACAAAATTAAACTCTAGTTTCTCCCCAGTTTTTTGAGGAGCTCAGATTTTGGCTCAGCCCACTAGGTATAGGGATACTGTCCCATTGGATCCGTTTTGAGTTTGAACTCTTCACAGCCAAGAGGTGTCTTTTGGACCCTGGTGGTTGGTTTGCCGCACCACTGTAGAAATAAAGGGCGATCTGTGAAGACGATCTGGATCCGGAACCCCTGGCTGCTGGAGACGCTCAGGCCCCTGCAGGAACCACCTGCACAACTTGGAGCCAGCTCTGAAGTTTCAGGAGGCCTAAAGTTCGGAGCCTGCAGCTCTGGGCTGAGTCTCTTTGCCCCCCCCTCCCTTACTCGGCTTGCACAGAAAGCAACAGGTGGTCGAGCGCTGCAGGCTGCTGGGGAACCCAGCGCGCGGCCCCTCGCCCGACTTCAGCCTCCCGCGCTGGTCCCGCAGCCCCGCGCTGAATCAGTCATGAGCTGGGTGTGGGGTCGCGGGGAGCTGCTGATTGGTGCGTGCGGCAGAGGGCGGCGCCTGTCTGGGGGGCCTGGTGGGGAGGCGGCCGGGCGGGGAGACTCAGCGCGTTGAGCCGGGAGCCGCTGGAGCAGCCGGAGCCTGCTGGAGCGGGCTGTCCGCGGGGTGAGTGCTCGGCTGGCGCTCCCGGCGCGCGCCGGCCACTTGCAGCCCGCCGCGGCGCCGGGCAGGGTGCACGGATCCTGCCCTGCGAGTTGCTGCTCTTGCCCGGGTGGCGGGTGGCGGGGGTCGGGGTCTCGGAAAGCCTGGCCGTGGCTTAGAAACCATCGGTGTGTGCGGGAGAGACGTAACCGCTGGAGAGAGTGGAGCGGTACCTCCATAGAAAGCTTTGTGGCAGAGGCAGACCTAGCCCATGGGGGGGGGCCCGAAGCAGGGTTATTTGGGGTGGGGCCTGATCCGTCACCCACCGCTAAAATACTGATTGAGTTATTTGTACAAACCAAAAAAAAAAAAAAAAAAAAAAAGGCAAACTTAATGCATATTAATCGTTAAAAAGCCCACGTTCAATAACTTGAACAGTATTTTGGGGGTAACACTAAATCAGGACCCCTTTGAGCTTCTTGGGCCGCTAATCCATTGCTCAGTCTGCTTGTGCCTACACTGCTTGTGTAGTCTGGGGGTGTGAGGGAGAGGGATCCAGGGCCGCCGGGGGGGGGGGGGGGCAAGAGGGACAATTTGCCCTGGGCCCCACAGGGGCCCCCACGAGAGTTTTCAGGCGGCGGGTCCTTCAGTGCTGCCGAACACACCCGGAGTGAAGGCCCTGGAGGGATCCCCTGTAATAGCCGTGGGAGAAAGGAGGGAGACCCTGCTGTAGAAAAAGTGGATGTGGGGTGAGGGCAAGCAGAAGGAACCCCCATAGGAAGCATTGAGGGAAGAGAGGGGTCCCTCTATAGAAAACACTATGAAGGGGGGAGGCGTGTGTGACGGAAGGGTGGGACATCCTTCGCGTTATCGAAAGCGTTGTGGTGGGACTGTATGTTCTCTGCTGTGAATGAAGATGATTCCTTGACCCCCTAATGCTGTGTTTGTATGAATTTTGCTGAGAAGGGTGTGTAGTTTATGTTGGGGTCATTGACTTTTCCAAAGGAAGTGGACTCGAGACCTAATCTGCATGTGAAGGTTTGGATGTGAGACAAGCACAAGGCAGTACTGTGGGAGAAAAATGAGGACCTCCGGAGAGATTAACTAGTATACCACACTAACCAGTAGACCAAATATGTGTATGGGGCGGTGTCAAAGTCTCTGCTGAGAGTACCCCGGTATTGTGTGACTAACCACACTATGGAGATGAGTAGGGTGCTGTTTTAGAAACCACTTTATCTACCAGGTTCAAAAGGTACTGTTGTAATAAGCAATACTATGCTGTCGTATCTGCAGTCCAATCTTGTGTCCAGACTTGCAGCAGAGACCCAGCCATGCTCATCTCATGGCTTGGTATATGTTATAACATTTTATTGTGCTCACACGTGAGTGTGAAGAGTTGAGTTAGCTTATGAGATACTGACCATTAGTCAGTGTAGTTCAGGACAAATCATATTGAAAGGTCATGAATGATTACATTCTGGTCCCAGCAGGGTGAACTCAATCATGAAGTGTGTTTGTTTTGTGGGGTGGGGAAGGGAAGGTGGAGGGAGAGAGAGAGGAGTTGACTCTGTCTCCTTCCATGCATCATACCGGGGAAGAAATTAAGAAAGAAGTTGTAAAATCAGTTCTGTAACTCCAACCAGGGCAGAGTTTAAGCACAAATCATACTATGTAATTTTTAGAATTAAACTGGTGGAGGGGGGAAGAAAATCCCAACTATTTAAATATAATTCGGAAGAAGGGGGGAGGGTCTTGTCCCATTTATGAGATATTATGTACGCAATTATCTGCTGTAATCCATTTTCCTCTGCATTAGAACCTTTCCAGCACACCCCACCAGTTCTGAACTGTCAGCACGACAGATTTCCTTTTTATGGAATGGCTTCATAATGTTTGTTGTTTTTATAATATTTTATTATTGCTCTACAGTGCCCTCATAGAGCATGCTTTATAAATATTATCAGAGCAAACAAACTGATTTTTTTTTTCTGTTCCACTTAATGAATCTATAATCTAAACATCTGGTCAACTGGCTAAAATTAGACCACCTGCCAAGTCTTTCTTTCTTGGGGATGGAGACTGCCTCCCCGGAATTAATTTTAAGGCAATTGTTAAAATTATCACCTTCTTACGAGGGATTTTGCTGTGTTTCAATGAAACACAATGAATTTTTAAATTTTCCTTTTTAAATCTTTGATTTTTTGAGACACATCCAGAAAATACATTCCTGTGTTCTGCATATCTGGCTGCTGTGACTCAAGCCCTTCTCCGGTTTTATCCCACTTGGAACTCACAATATGCATGTTAGATACAAGTTGAGACTATCCAGTATTAGTTTTGTTTATTGTTTTGCTACTGTGTTCTGCAGTCCCTGATGTTTAGAAGGTTCACTTACTCCCTACTCCTCCTATGGCAACAAGTTGCAGTCATTAAATCACAGGCCTAGAAGAGGTTTTGTAACCGAACACCACACCTTTTGTGACTTGCCAGTGGCTAGTGTGGCTTATCATTTTATGTATTCTGAATGTGAAGATTTATATTTTTTTTGTGTGTGGAATCAAAAGTTATAATATAGTACAAGTAACTGTCAGTCATGTGTCTGTGACCTCATAATTTGCATTGCTCTTGTGGTGGTTGGTGTCAATGGAATCTTGAGATGGAATTATAGACCAACTTTTCAAATGGTTAATTTAAAAAAACATGTTGATCTGTCCTTGATCTGTGCCCAGCATGGGCAAATGCCCCTTCTTCTGCCCTCCATTCTTTGTTCATTGCCAGAGGGCTCCCACATCCTGCTCTAACAGTCTGGCTCCTGGTTGGTTGAATCTCAGTTCAGAGTGAATTGCAGTCACATCACTGGATTGCAATATTATGTTTGCATAGATTGCAGCGTTAAAGGGAAGAAATACAGTGTAGTTGTTAAAATAGAAAATGAGAAGTTGGAGAACCTGTGTGCTGTTTCTAGCTCTGCAGCTGAGATTCGGTCTGATCTTAGAACAGTTCCTTAACCACTCTGTGTCTCAATCTCTCCATTTGTAACAAGGGGATACCTACCTACCTATCTATCTCTGTGTCAGGCATGTCTAAGCTTAACTAATGTAGTAAGGTGACTTGAGAATCTTGGATGAAATGTGCTATTTGTATGGAGTTAGTATTATAGCATACTTTATATAAAGTTTGTGGCATGCTCTACAGAGTGATAGACCGCAGATGCCCTAGAGTTGGGTGTAGTGCAGGGGTGGGCAAACTTTTTGGCCCGAGGGCCACATCTGGGTATGGAAATTCTATGGCGGGCCGTGAATGCTCACAAAGTCAGTGGTTGGGGTGCGGGAGGGGGTGAGGGCTCTGGCTGGTGGAGTGGATTCTGGGGTGGAGCCAGAAATGAGGAGTTCAGGTTGTGGGAGGGGGCTCTAAGCTGGGGTAGGGGGTTGAGGTGCGGGGGGGGCGGGAGAGGGCTCTCGTTGGAGGTGCAGGCTCTGGGATGGCGATGGGGGTGCAGGAGGGTGCTCCGGGCTGGGACCGAGGGGTTCGGAGGGCGGGAGGGGATCAGAGCTGGGGCAGGGGGCTGGGACATGGGAGTGGATTGGGGTACAAGCTCTGGGCAGCGCTTACGTCGAGCAGCTCCCGGAAGCAGTGGCATGTCCCGCTTCCGGCTCCTACGCGAGGCGTAGCCAGGAGGCTCTGTGCGCTGCTTTGTCCACAGGTGCCGCCCTACAGCTCTTATTGGCCATGGTTCCTAGCCAATGGGAGCTGCGGGGGCAGCACTTGGGGCACGCGCAGAGCGAGGCAAGCCCCCAACCCCACTCCCTGGCTGGAGTGCCAGAGTGGGACAAGCCCCAGACCCTGCTTCCCAGTGGAAGCTCGAGGGCCGGATTAAAATGTCTGAAGGCCCGGATGTGACCCGCCGGCTGTAGTTTGCCCATCTCTGGTGTAGTGACTTCTGTACATAGAAAAGTATGAGGAGGGGTTTTGTGGGGGGAGGCCAAAAACTTGTATTTTTAAAGATGAAAGCTAATACCCTTTCCAATTACAACGAGAAATAAACTAAATTATTCCATTCAGTTATATTCCTTTTTATGTAGCTGAACTTATGGTTTTCATGAAAAACAAGGACATTAAAATAAATGTCCTGTAGCTTGTGAATTAATTAATAAAAATCTTTTAAAATATTATACTGCTCTGTTTCCTCCCCTCCCCCCATACTGTATATGAAAAATCTGTGTATGGCCATGAATGTAGCTCACAAGGTGCAAGAGTATAGAGTAATGTGCATTTTGTTTCTACAAAGGGCTCGTGCTATGGTGAAGAGTGTCCTAGAAACAAACTCTCATATATGTTTGTAGCATTTTTTGTTGCTCTTGCAGCTTTGCCTTGGGGATTGGTAGTCTTTTTACTGATTACATATTCTGTGGATAGGTTTCTTTTTCCAACGCTGTCAATCTACTGTAGCATCATTAGCGAGCAACAAACTTCCAAAAAGTTTTCTTTTGCATAGCAAGGTAAGGAAAACAGAAGGATCTCATTCATAGCCCAGATCCCTTGTGATTTGAGTAGGGGAGCTGTCATTCAGTGAGTGGAATTCCTATTCAGATGCACATTGGCTTTTTGAGCCATAGGATTGGTAACATTTCTGCAAGCTCCTGATTGCTATTATTGATACAGCACCCAAAATGTGCTGTTACTTTATAGAGCACTGGTCTTGAGGAGAATTTACATTCTGTTTTTTGAAATAGCATGGCAAGAAATACCACCTGTCAGAGGTAGGATAGAGACCCCAGTAAGGATTCTAGAGGCATTCCTTTTTGATTCCCAAGAGGCCAGGGGAACGAAAGCTATTTTATTTCTAATGTGTGTTTGTAAATTTTATTTATATTTATAATGATAGCATCTGCGGATTTCATTGGCCTCTGTAGAATTGAAGAACATATATGTTCATGTCCTCATAGCAGGGTGCCCGTTAGTGTCCTGAAATATGGGATTGGACTCATTGGACCTTGCATTCTCAACAGAATTCTTCTGTTAAGCCTACAAATCTTTTAACGTTGTTAATGTATGACTTAATATTTTCAACAGAGTCACACTAGTAATAGTTCTTTTTCTCCATCAAGGAGGCACCTTTATAGTGCTTTACTCCTGTTTGCATAATTCTGGGAAACTAAACCTATTCAGGTTTGGCAATTAAGGGCTCAATTTATCACCTGTTGAAGTCAATTGGAACCTTTCCACTGACTTCATTAACCATTGAATCAGACCCTAATTGATTAGAACTCAAAGCTAAATAATAGATTTACTTGAAAATTATCAGAAAATTCAAATTTCTCTCAGAAGATGTGTTCAAAATTTGGGGCAGAAATACTATTTTTTTCATACAAAACAAAGAGGCTGAACTCCTGTTAACTTTAAATGTGAAATAGAACCCAACTTTAACTATGATGTTCCTACCATTCCATAATTAGAGGCATTCTAAGCAATTTACAATGTATGTTGCTTGTTACATTTAATCATAGCACAATATATAAAGGGATAAGATAGCAATCCATGATGAAGAAAATCTTGAAGACTAAAGAATGAAGTAAACAAATTGGGGGGGAGGGGGATATAAGATATCCTTTGGGCTTATATATCTGTTTGGTTCATAGCATAGATGCTTTGCAACAATCTGTTATTGCTTTGAAAACATTCAAATATTTGAATTTTTATGTGTGGCTTTTAGACTACTGCATTGAGCATCATGCTTCAGGGTAGTTGAAAAGACCACCTTTTTTGAATAAGGCATAGGTGATTCAGATATTTAGATTATTATTAGAGTTGCTCTTTCCTGGCTTTCTCTAGCAAAGATAGGACAGTTACTGAGAGGATACAGAAGCTGAACGTCATGAAGGAGAGGAATAATCTTTGTTCCTGGCTCTGATTTTGAATTCTTCTGTCTGAGAGCTCCTCTAGCTGTTGACTGATATTTTGAACAAAGCATGTTTATCGCTCTTTGCAGCAATAAGTAATGGATCTGTGGTGTAGCTTGGTGTAGTCCAGTTGATAAACTGGATTTCTCCTCAGAACACTTGCTGTGTGTAATTCAGCAGGGGCTATGAAAGATGGGAAAAGGTTCTCAGATTTCCCCATAGCTGTGGCGTACTCCTGCATCACCACCAACATTGTTGTTTTCTGCCTTCATGTTTTTCATGTTTCATCAAACTTTGGTGCACCATGGAGATCTCGGGGACAGGGGTTGTTTGATAGTAAAGCATGTGTATTGTTTGTGTTATTTCACTGTTGGTCCTATAGGTGGATGGCTCTTTTCTTCCAGGGCATTCTAGAAGCTCACCAGATTCATGACCTTTCAAGGATAAGCCAGTCTGAGTGGTTCACCTCTTGCTTGGGAAATAGGGTGACCAGGCAGCAATTGTGAAAAATCGCGATGGGGATGGGGGGGTTGTAGGCACCTATATTAAACAAAGCCCCAAATATTGGGACTGTTCCATAAAATCGGGACCTCTGGTCACGCTATTGGGAAAGTCATGAACTCTGCTGGGAGAAAGTACAGTTGGACCAGGAAAACAGTAAGATGATTATATTTCTCATTTCCACTCATAGGCCAAAGCTCAGTCCAGCATATGGGTCCAGACACAATTCAGAAGAAATTAGTGGTTGCCATACATGACAATAGATCACTAAGGTGTTACAGGTGTTCTTTATATGTGTACTGATGTCTTGAAGGGCAAGGAATCTAGGAGGCTCCAGTAGAGTGCTAGACGGTAGCTTGGTTGGCCTCTCTAAGGGGTTTGCAGTCAGTTGAGGCCTGTATGCCAGCAGGAGTCCTGGATCTGTCCTGTGGTTGGATTTGCATAACAGATGGATGCTCTTGAAGGATTTAGCCTTTAAGAAAGAGCATTTTTGGCATCTGAAGTCGGAGGAGAACAGAAATGCCACTCCTCATCTTTTTTGTTCTTGTTTTTCTGCTTATGTTGCACTAAATAGGCAGTACAGCCAACTGGCCCGGGACTGAGTTGGCGGAGTTGTCTAACTAGGCCTCAGTGACACATAGGCAAATTCATATGTTTCATTTGAAATGAACAGTATTGGCTTTTTACTTACAGACTTCCTCAGCAGTGAAACTGACATGACTCTTGTATTTTCACTACTGCTCTCAGGTTTCTTAATAAAAGATAGAAAAGTGACCAGAGTCTTGTTAATTTCACTCTGTTTTGGGAAGCTACAAGGGGCAGCAGAATCATTAGAGTTGAGTTCACTTACTCAAAAAGACCGTACTTCATTGGTTCATGTTATATTATTTGTATTATCATAGTGCATCGGAGCCCCAGTCCTAGACCAGAGCTCCTTTGTGTTAGGCGCTGTACAAACACAAAACAAAAAAAACTGTTCCTACCCCAAAAAGTTTACATGTAGGTATAAGACAAGAGACAATAGGTGAAGCAGCCAGACTGGGATTAAAAGGAAACTGAGACTGTATTGGCCAGCAAGATAGGCAGTGGTCTCAGCAACCTAACTATCCTCCTGTTTTTTGTAGGCCTCACAGCAAAGGAGAGTTCTGAAGGAGGATATTGAGTTATTTTTGTAAATGTTGATGGAGAGTTACTCTCAAGCATGAGGGGCAACGTGGAAGAAAGCACAAAGGTGCTTGTTTGAAAATTTTAACAAGTGGATGATGGAGGCTGACAAGGCCTGAATGGATGTGGGAGTCGACTCTTCAATGCTGAATGAGAGATGATAGGTAGGGTGGCCATAGGTTACAATAATAAGACAACTGATGTTTGAAATGATAGAGGGAGCCAGTGCTGGAATGCAAAAAGAGAGGTGACGTGAGCAAAGCAATGGGCTAGGAAAACGAGCTTTGGAGCAGCACTTTGAATGGATGTCAACGAGTGATGGTTCCATTTGTCAAGGTCAGAAAGAAGGAGGTTGGATTAATTGTGATGTGAAATGATGAAAACGCAGAGAGAGGTCCGAGTTGAAGATGACACCCAGCTTACAGGCCTGAGTGACAGGTAGGATTGGTAGTGTTTTCCACAGTGATTTGAGAAAGGGGGCAGCAGGGAGGATTGGTGGGGTGGGGGATTAAGAGCTTTGTTTTAGCCATGTTGAGCTCGATCCGACAGATAGACATCCATGAAGAGCAATCAGAGACAGGCTAAGTTTTTGTTTGGACAGAAGACAGGTAGATTTGTGAGTGTCAGCATACAGATGTTAAGTATCAGAGGGGTAGCCGTGTTAGTCTGGATCTGTAAAAGCAGCAAAGAGTCCTGTGGCATCTTATAGACTAACAGACTAACCCTAAGCATACAGATAGTAGTTGAATTTGTGTTTGTGGTTGAGATTACTTTTTGAGGGAGAAGAGAAGGAGGCCAAGGACAGAGCCCTGTGGAAAGCCTTAAAGTTAACAGGAATTTGTGGATGAGACCCATTCGTGCCTTACAGGAAAAGCTTCCTATCTATCTGTGGCAAGCAGATTTTTCTGTAATTGACAGAGAAGGTGTTTCTTGAATCTAGCTTCATTTTAGTTACAAATTGAAAGTGAAGAATAACTTACATTACATTATTTTCTATGTTGAAAGGGAAATATGTAATACTAAATACGTGTGGGGGGGGTTTGGGGGGTATTTCATGTTTGAGGGAATGAAGTATATTTTACTATTAGAAAATGCCCGAGGTTGATGTTTTAATCCATATTTTATATTTAAAGTCCACATACCCTGTCTGATGTTCCTACAATGTTGTGTGCCAGAAAAAAATTGTTTTCCCATGACCATATGTTACTGACACTATAAAATGAATTGAAAGTTTAAATCCTTCTTTGATAGGTGGTAATCTATGGCTCCTCTGTTAATAAAATAATGCCACAAGAGTAAAGATAAATTTGCCGCTGCTAACCTATGTGGGGGAAAAAAAGTTTTGCAACATTGGGAAGTTATGAATTCTCAGGGCAGAGAAGTTATGTCCTTTTGTATTAATCATCTGCTTATGTATATCAGTCCTTGTGTGGCTGTCTACATGCATTTAGAGTTGCATGTTAAAACATTCATAAAATGCACTGTGATTATTTTGTGATTAAATACAATAAATCTGACTTTATTACAATTATAAGTAAAGTAAAAATTTGTTCCTTTAATTTCATTTGCTCTTTATGCTGCAGTCCTAATACTGTGATTTTCTTTAAATTTGTTTTGTTTTAAAGGCTCAGTCAAAACTGTGAATAATCAGTGGTTTCCTCAAGTACTGTGTGTATAATGGATCCGTTTTTTCACACATGGGAATAAATTGTTCTATTCTGCCCTATTTAGCTTGCCAGTATAATCATTTTTGTGTTATATTTCCACATGAGATTGGAGGCATCTCACATTTTCATACCCTCGTGCAGTGAGGGCGCTCATTTAAACAGTTGTTTTCTGTCTTTGCCAGAGATGGTGCACTGCCTCAGTTCTGTGAAGAGCTTCCACACCATTCCGAAGTCAGTGTACATTATCCAAGACTAAGCAAAGGACTACAGACATCAGCTTTTTCCTGCTGACACATCTCACTCCCAGTGAATAAATTTCTAATGTGCTGAAGATTTCTAGACTTTGGGAGAGCAAAATCTCTACCTCCTATTTTATGAATACTTTTAGCCATGGCTGTGGAACTTCTGCTGCTGTTGTTGCTTTGTGGAAGTACTGTTTCAGAGGTGCAGCCTTTACACAAACCACCTCCTGGAACTTTGGATTTTGGATTTGTGCCTGTGAAGACATATGATACAAATACATATCATGAACCTGGACCAATAGGAATTTTGTTTAGACTAGTCCATGCTTTCCTTTATTTAGTGCAACCAAATTCTTTTCCACAAGGTAAGTGTGTAAAATTATAGCTTATTTTAATGATCTACTTTTAAGACATTCATTTTCATAGTAAACAGTGATACCACCACTTAAAAATAGATGATATGTATGGGTTCATTACCAGAAAGCAGTGGGGTTTTGACTCTGTAAAAATCACTGGTGTTTGTCAGTGATTGAAATCTGCCAATGAATTTTTTTTTGTATCTTATAAATCTATTCTTTAGGTATTTGAGTTTATTTTATTAGATTTTTTTTTTTTTTTTTTTTTTTTTTTTTACTGAAATTTGTTCCCAGCTCCACTCTTTCGGAAGCAGTGGATTCAGAGTAAAGTATAAAATGCCTTGCCTCAGGTTTTAATCTGGGATAAAAGTTTATTCTCCTTTGCAGTGTTTATTGTCAGACTGTGACTTTTTACTATGTAATTACAAGGTTTATTCTAGAGATTATTCTGCAAAAGGAATGTCAGTAGCAAAGTAAATTTCATGCATTTCTGTATCTGTACTGAAGTCATAAAGACAATTACTTTGTATAGCTACATCTAACTTGTGTCTTATTTGTTTAGCTTTGTAATCTTAAAAATTTAAGGTTTTACTCTTCTATTGGACTATTTCTCTGTCCCTTCTTCCCCTTCCCCACCCCCACCCCACCACTCTGTTTCCCAAAGCTGGAAAAGAAATCTTAAAAGAGAAGTATACATGTTCAAGATTTCTAGATTGTCCATGAAAGGCTCTTTAGTAAGCTCCTGGAGCTGTGGATCTGGTTTTATTACTGGTTTGTTTTTTTCACCACATTTACACTGTCTAATTCAGGTGTGAAAACAGAATGTCAATACTGTTTGTATAAATTTGGCATTAAAATTCACAGCAGGTTGAAATTTTAGTATATGAAATGTGAGCAATATTTTTATTTTGTTTGCTTACAGATTTTCACCAAATTGCTTTGTCTGTTTTTAGCTATAGGTATGCACAAAAAATATTGACTAGTTTTAAATACTACCTCCATTATATCTTAGAAACCTTTTCAGGTGAAATAATTGAGATTTAGAAAGACAGTAGTTTGTACATCAGTCCAACTGCTACACTTCTCAGTATAATTACAAGGAGATATAACTTTCATAATTGGTTACTACTGTGTATAGTGTCTTCCATCATTTCTGTTTTTTTCAGTATAAAAATATAAAGTCCACAACCATGTCAATGCCTATGGAAGAAAGAGGTCAAAACAAACTTGCATGGGTCTCTAATGTAATATTCAAACCAAAACTTAAAGAACAGGCTAATTCTTCACTCTGACTACCCCTCTGAGTTATTACAAGTTCACATAAATACTGTACTGGATCCTGTAAGCCTTATAAGTATCCATTTATTATATTAATTATCCAATTGGTTTTAGTGAAATTACTCTGTGAATAAGGGCTCCAGGAATGGGTCCTATAAAAAGAGATGCAAATTTTAATTGTATGGGGACTAAACCTGTAAATACTAGCAGACACAGGGTTTATTTCAATTTTTATAAGTAGTCCCATAGGATTACAGTAGTAAATTCTATACCCAGTGGTAGGTGTTTACAAAGTTAGGCCCATGGAGAGCAAATAAATGCCTAAACATAAGTTCTTTGTTCTTATTTAACATGTGCTTTTCTTCCTCTCCCCCACCCCCAGATATTTTTTTTTAAAACATAGTTTCTAATGTTTGTATTATGTGAAGTCTTTTTTGTTCTCCCCCACACACCCCATCCCAAAATTTAGATCTGAAGGATGATGTGGATTTCTGCGTTATCGTGTAATTAGTTTAATCCCATAATCTGTTTTACCATATGCTGTTCTATTTCATATCTAATGTATTAATTATGAAGGTTACTTTTTAACTGTTCATAAAAAAAAAAAAAGACACTAGAATAGAGCTTACTCCAATCAAGAGTTGAAACACACAGATAATTTTTAGGTGCACATATACCTTGACTCAACCTCTTTCAGAGTGTTTAACTGTAAACTTTGTTGCTATTAATTAGGCAGAGGCTTCAGAAGAGTTTAAATCTTTAATGTAAGCTGTGGGTATTAGCCTAGTTTTCCCCTAAACCTTTATGTAATCATTGTGGTGTTGCTTTATAGTCATGAATCAGAGGAGAAATGTAATTAATAAATGGTCCTGATCATTGAGAGGTCCGAAAAACATGGCCATTCAAATAGCAGTTGAGAAATGCGGAGATTGCTAAGAGTCCCACTTCCACCTTTTTTGACCTTTCTCTTTGTTCACCTGTAGTACATGGCCTGCTAATTTTCCTTGTTAGTACTAGAGGGGGATTTCTTTAAAGGTACTGTATTAAGTCGTAGTGACTCTTACTATTTAAATTGCGTATATGTATTCTTACTGTGCTTAAACCATTTATCTGCTTGTAGTAATGTTCAAGGACAGTTGAATGTTTCAAGGCCAGCCAATGCAGATGTGACATGCTTTCAAGCAACAGTAAGCAATTAATAAGGAAGTTACTGCGAACTTTTTGCCTCAGGGCAAATGGCAGTGGCACAATATTCAGTGGTGTAGCTGTGTTAATCCCAGGTTTTTAGAATGACAAGGTAGTGAGGTAATAATCTTTTATTGGACCAACATCTGTTGGTGAGAGAGACAAGCTTTTGAGTTTACACGTAGCTCTTCTTCCAGTCTATGAAATAAATTGGCTTCCTATGGATGCTATGTTGGAGAAAGCGTCTTTTAAAAGAAACACTCTAAGTCTTAGAAGTTACAGATCTTTCATTCCAGATAATAGCAAGTTAGATGTAGGAAGGAAAGGTGGATAACTGTCATTGGTTTGCAGAAAAAAATCAAGTATACATCTTTTAAAAAAATAAAATAAAAATCCTGACATGTTTAATGAATGTTATGGTGATTAGGATCAGAATAAAAATAGGAAATAGATAATTCATAGCTGGGCTATTTTGAGAAAGATAATTGAAATCACAAAATGGGTTACTGTAAAAACATGGATAATATTTATGTGGCAAAGTGCTGTTGCACTAGATTGCCTTGTGTGGGTGCATAATAATACTCCAATAATTTTAGGTATTTTTAAGAAGTTCTGTGTAATTATGATCTGCATTGTAAGTGAAGAAAACAGGAGAAAGTTGTTTGTGTCTGAGTAAAGATAACATAGAATGCTGTGTGTATAAGTAATAAAAATAATGGTCCAAATGGTAGCCTAAAAATGTGGATGCAATCATATTTCAGTTGCAGTTGCTAGTTCTAAATGTTTTACTTAGCTTCTATTGAAAATGTAAATGTTACCTTGGTTTCTTTGAAATTAATGCATAATTGAAAATAAATGGTCATTAGGAGAGTTTCATGGCCTTAAATCTAACTTTTAAAAATTGTAAGTTTATGTAATACGAAAATTAGTTATGTGATCAAATGCATGTCTTAAGTCTTATATACACTAATAGAATTAGGACGGGGAATTGCCGCATCTCTTCAGTACACTAATTGTTTAAATTGCTGAGTTAAAAGGGCAATAAGTTCCCACTGTGAGGAAAGAAATTAGTCCTCTAGTTTTTTAAAAATTGTGCATTTTGGGGTTTGATTGGAAGGACTGTAGTGAGTATAAGTATTGAGAGCTAAAGTCTGTTTTCAGTTCCACTCACTAAATCCTGTTGACTTCACTGGAAATTGCACAAATTTAAATGAGAGCAGAATTTGTCCTTAAGCATATGATACATACATATTCTGTGGGGAGATGTTGTGGCCTAATGGATAGAGCACGGGACTGGGACTTAGGAGACCTAGGTTCCATTCCTGACTGGCCTACTGGGTTACTTTGGTCAAGTCCCTTCAACTCCTTGAGTCTCAGTTCCCATGTAAAATTGGGATAATGATGCTACCCTCCTTTGTAAAGTGCTGAAAATCTCTATCTAAATGGTGGTTGTTATCTCATCTTTTTTTAGTTATATTACTAACATTATAATAAATAGAAAAGGAGTACTTGTGGCACCTTAGAGACTAACAAATTTATGTGAGCATAAGCTTTCGTAGCTGTAGCTCATGAAAGCTTATGCTCAAATAAATTTGTTAGTCTCTCAGGTGCCACAAGTACTCCTTTTCTTTTTGCGAATACAGACTAACACGGCTGCTACTCTGAAACTTGTCATTATAATAAATGTTGGCAGTTCCAGGAGAATTACAATTTGTTGTCACTCAACTAAGACAAGATATAAGAAAACAGCCTTTGGGTTTTTTCTTCTCACCAGAGGATGTTGTGAAGACCAAGATAATAACAGGGTTCAAAAAAGAACTAAAGTTCATGGAGAATAGGTCCATCAATGGCTATTAGCCAGGATGACCAGGGATGATGTCCCTAGCCTCCATTTGCCAGAAACTGGAAGTGGATGACAGGGGATAGATCACTTGATGATTACATGTTCTTTTCATTCCTTTTGAAGCACCTGGCATTGGCCACTGTTGGAAGACAGAATACTGGCTAAATGGACCTTTGGTCTGACCCAATATAGCCATTCTTATGTTCTAACTTGTGAAAGGTGAAACAATCGTTTATTAGTGAAACTAAATTAATCTATGATGGTAGCATGGTACTAGTGAAACAGCTTGTTTATACCACTTAGTGTGCTATGAGCCTTCAGGTGTGAATTTGTTGTATACAGGGCATGGTCAATATCAGGCCTCTCAAACTCCGTTTACCTTAGGGCCAGTGCCAGTCCTCAAATCCTCCCAGCGGGCCAATAATGCCACTGAAGATGGTGTTCAGAAATTAAAACATGTATATTTTTTATTTCAAATTTCTTAGAAGTAATAAAACTGTCATACAACTTTATACAATTCTTCGCCTCCCAGAGAGTTTTTAGTGTTGGCCAGCCACCTGGCAACACTTCAGTTCTGTCAGTTTGTTGATGTTTGGCCTCAGTGACTGACCAGTTGAAACCTTCAGGATTGCAGCAAGGTGTGCATCAGATAGTTATTTGGTATTTTGACGGAGAGACTGCCGAGACTCATCAAGCCCTCGTATCGCTACCCCTTCCTGCTTCTCCACGTGGGCACCAATGATACTGCCAAGAATGATCTTGAGCGGATCACTGCAGACTAGGTGGCTCTGGGAAGAAGGATAAAGGAGTTTGAGGCACAAGTGGTCTTCTCGTCCATCCTCCCCGTGGAAGGAAAAGGCCTGGGTAGAGACCGTTGAATCATGGAAGTCAACGAATGGCTACGCAGGTGGTGTCGGAGAGAAGGCTTTGGCCTTCTTCTTTGACCATGGGATGGTGTTCCAAGAAGGAGGCGTGCTAGGCAGAGATGGGCTCCACCTAACGAAGAGAGGGAAGAGTATCTTCGCAAGCAGGCTGGCTAACCTAATGAGGAGGGCTTTAAACTAGGTTCACCGGGGGAAGGAGACCAAAGCCCTCAGGTAAGTGGGGAAGTGGGATACCGGGAGGAAGCAGGAGCACGCGAGAGGGCAGGGCTCCTGCCTCATACTGAGAAAGCGGGACGATCAGCGAGTTATCTCAAGTGCCTATACACAAATGCAAGAAGCCTGGGAAACAAGCAGGGAGAACTGGAAGTCCTGGCACAGTCAAGGAATTATGATGTGTTTGGAATAACAGAGACTTAGTGGGATAACTCACATGACTGGAGTACTGTCATGGATGGATATAAGCTGTTCAGGAAGGACAGGCAGGGCAGAAAAGATGGGGGAGTTGCACTGTATGTAAGGGAGCAGCATGACTGCTCAGAGCTCAAGTATGAAACTGCAGAAAAACCTGAGTGTCTCTGGATTAAGTTTAGAAGTGTGAGCAACAAGGGTGATGTCGTGGTGGGAGTCTGCTATAGACCACCAGACCAGGGGGATGAAGTGGACGAGGCTTTCTTATGGCAACTCACAGAATTTACTAGATCGCAGGCCCTGGTTCTCATGGGAGACTTCAATCACCCTGATATCTGCTGAGACAGCAATACAGCGGTGCACAGACAATCCAGGAAGTTTTTGGAAAGGGTAGGGGACAATTTCCTGGTGCAGGTGCTGGAGGAACCAGCTAGGGGCAGAGCTCTTCTTGACCTGCTGCTTACAAACCAGGAAGAATTAGTAGGGGAAGCTAAAGTGGATGGGAACCTGGGAGGCAGTGACCATGAGATGCTTGAGTTTAGGATCCTGACACAGGGGAGAAAGGAGAGCAGCAGAATACGGACCCTGGACTTCAGAAAAGCAGACTTTGACTCCCTCAGGGAGCTGATGGGCATGATCCCCTGGGAGAATAACATGAGGGGGAAAGGAGTCCAGGAGAGCTGGCTGCATTTTAAAGAATCTTTATTGAGGTTACAGGGACAAACCATCCCGATGTGTAGAAAGAATAGTAAATATGGCAGGCAACCAGCTTGGCTTAACAGTGAAATCCTTGCTGATCTTGAACACAAAAAAAAATGGACAAATGACCAGGGAAGAGTATAAAAATATTGCTTGGGGATGCAGGAGTGAAATCAGGAAGGCCAAATCACACCTGGAGTTGCAGCTAGCAAGAGATGTTAAGAGTAACAAGAAGGGTTTCTTCAGGTATGTTAGCAAGAAGAAGAAAGTCAAGGAAAGTGTGGGCCCCTTACTGAATGAGGGAGGCAACCTAGTGACAGAGGATGTGGAAAAAGCTAATGTACTCAATGCTTTTTTTGCCTCTGTCTTCACGAACAAGATCAGCTCCCAGACTGCTGCACTGGGCAGCACAGCATGGGGAGGAGGTGACCAGCCCTCTGTGGAGAGAGAGAGAGAAGTGGTTTGGGACTATTTAGAAAAGCTGGACGAGCACAAGTCCATGGGGCCGGATGCGCTGCATCCGAGAGTGCTAAAGGAGTTGGCGGATGTGATTGCAGAGCCATTGGCCATTATCTTTGAAAACTCATGGTGATCCGGGGAAGTCCTGGATGACTGGAAAAAGGCTAATGTAGTTCCCATCTTTTAAAAAGGGAAGGAGGAGGATCCAGGGAACTACAGGCCAGTCAGCCTCACCTCAGACCCTGGAAAAATCATGGAGCAGGTCCTCAAGGAATCAATTGTGAAGCACTTAGGGGAGAGGAAAGTGATCGGGAACAATCAGCATGGATTCACCAAGGGCAAGTCATGCCTGACTAATCTAATTGCCTTCTATGAGGAGATAACTGGCTCTGTGGATGAGGGGAAAGCGGTGGACGTGTTGTTCCTTGACTTTAGCAAAGCTTTTGACATGGTCTCCCACAGTATTCTTGCCAGCAAGTTAAAGAAGTATGGGCTGGATGAATGGACTATAAGGTGGATAGAAAGTTGGCTAGATTGTTGGGCTCAACGGGTAGTGATCAATGGCTCCCTGTCTAGTTGGCAGCCAGTATCAAGTGGAGTGCCCCAAGGATCGGTCCTGGGGCCGGTTTTGTTCAATATCTTCATAAATGATCTGGAGGATGGTGTGGATTGCACCCTCAGCAAGTTTTCAGATGACACTAAACTGGGAGGAGAGGTAGATACGCTGGAGGGTAGGGATACAGAGGGCCCTAGACAAATTAGAGGATTGGGCCAAAAGAAATCTGATGAGGTTCCACAAGGACAAGTGCAGAGTCCTGCACTTAGGACGGAAGAACCCCATGCACCGCTACAGACTAGGGACCGAATGGCTAGGCAGCAGTTCTGCAGAAAAGGACCTAAGGGTTAGAGTGGACGAGAAGCTGGATATGAGTCAACAGTGTGCCCTTGTTGCCAAGACGACCAATGGCATTTTGGGATGTATATGTAGGGGCATTGCCAGCAGATTGAGGGACGTGATCGTTCCCCTCTATTCTACATTGGTGAGGCCTCATCTGGAGTACTGTGTCGAGTTTTGGGCCCCACACTACAAGAAGGATGTGGAAAAATTGGAAAACGTCCAGCGGAGGGCAACAAAAATGATTAGGGGACTGGAACACATGACTTATGAGGAGAGGCTGAGGGAACTGGGATTGTTTAGTCTGCGGAAGAGAAGAATGAGGGGGGATTTGATAGCTGCTTTCAACTACCTGAAAGGGGGTTCCAAAGAGGATGGATCTAGACTGTTCTCAGTGGTAGCTGATGACAGAACAAGGAGTAATGGTCTCAAGTTGCAGTCGGGGAAGTTTAGGTTGGATATTAGGAAAAACTTTTTCACTAGGAGGGTGGTGAAACATTGGAATGCGTTACCTAGGGAGGTGGTGGAATCTCCTTCCTAAGAAGTTTTTAAGGTCAGGCTTGACAAAGCCCTGGCTGGGATGATTTAGTTGGGGATTGGTCCTGCTTTGAGCAGGGGTTTGGACTAGATGATCTTCTGAGGTCCCTTCCAACCCTGATATTCTATGATTCTATGACTTGTGGGGAAAAAGTGATGCTGCCTCTATGGCTGACTCTGCCCGTCAACTAGTGATGATATCTCTGTCCCTCTCCCACAGCCAATGGGAGCTGTGGGGGGCAACGCCTGTAGCTAAGATTGCCGGCATTGTGTTTGCCTGCGTCTGTCCTCCGCAGGCCGCAGTGAGGATGTTCTTGAGCCGCAGATGTCCCGCAGGCCGGGACTTTGAGACCCCGGGTCAATATGATCCTTTGGTTGGTATGAATATATTAAAGTGGCTTCCATCTTTGTTCCTATGGAAACCAGTTGTTCCAATAAAATAGTCTGGGATTCATTTGACGACAGGGTGTGCACAGCAAATATTCATTTTAGAAGTTTTCCTCTTCTAGCTAAAGAGTGAGAAGTCATTAAGAGAAGCAGGCTAAAGAGAAACACCCATTTGTTTTCCAGTAAAATAAGACAAAATTATAGGCATGGCCCACTGTATTTAATCAGTGTGGTACAGGCAGTGTATTATGGGGTGACTGCACCATCCTGAGGTAAACGGAGTTTGAGAGGCCTGATAGTGACCATGCCCTGTATACAACAAATTCACATCTGAAGGCTCATAGCACACTAAGTGGTATAAACAAGCTTTCACTAGTACCATGATACTATCATAGATTAATTTAGTTTCACTAATAAATAATTGTTTCATCTTTCACAAGTTAGAACATAAGAATGGGGAGGGAGGATAAAATGTTGTGTTTCCCAAGTACAGTATTGACTGAATCTCAGAACTCAAGAGTACAATCGGTCTGAGAGCTGTTGTCTAGTAGTTTGAGCACAAGACTGGGGTTTAGGAACTTGAGTGCCAATGCTAGCTCTGTCATTCAGTCCCCATGTGATGTTGGGCAAGACAGTTATGCCCCAATTTTCAAGTCATTGGGAGTTGCAAGTGGCAGTGCTCAGCATTGTAACCTCTCTGCTTCATTTTCCCGATCTATAAAACTTCCATATCTCTCACAAATGTTACAATGATTAGATAATATTTGTAAAAAAATTTTCAGGAAAGGAACTACATTAGTAGAATTTACTATTACTGCATAGCACTTACACTGTCAACTGTAAGTAAACTAACAAAGCACAGGTAAAACCTACTCAGATGATGAGTGAAAAGGGAAAGATGTTATGAATCGTTTGATTCTGAAAACTGCAGTTGATGTGTTGTGTAAGGCATTGAAGCAGAATCTCTTTGCAAGTCTTAACACAAAACTATTGTAACTCTATAATAGATTAAAATTGTGACTTTTGTAGAGTTAATTTCTTTGCTTCCCTTGTTAACTTAACCAGTTGCTAACAAGGAGCAAAATTAAGTTAACGAGAAATGGACAACCAGATCTAATCAGTAGCAGAAGGTAATTTTGTGTAATAACATAAGAATGGACTTACTGAGTCATCCCAATGGTTCATCTAACCCAGTATCCTGTCTTTCGATAGTGGCCAATGCCAGTTGCTTCAGAGGGAATTGAACAGGACAATTGTTGAGAGATCCATCCCCTGTTGTCCAGTCCTACCATCTGGCAGTCAGAGGCTTAGGAACACCCAGAGCATGAGGTTGCATCCCTAGCCATCTTGGCTAATAGCCATTGATGGACCTATCTTCATGAAATTATCTAATTCTTTTCTTTGTTGGGGCAACAAAATGGCAGATGAAATTCAGTGTTGATAAGTGCAAAGTAATGCACATTGGAAAAACCAAATTGCCTGGTACTGAAGTTAGGCTTACTGGCCTGTAATTGCCAGGATCACCTCTGGAGCCTTTTTAAAAATTGACGTTACATTAGCTATCCTCCAGTCATCTGGCACAGAGGCTGATCTAAGCGATAGGTTACAAGGTGTGGGAAAGTAGTAGGCATCCTTATCATGTATAGTAATTGATTAGTTTGTGCATACCCAATAAATATTTCTTCTAAGTAGTTTCAGCCAAAGAGTAGGCAAAAATTTGGATCTTTACTTTAAGCTGTCCTTATTTGTGCAGACATTCCAGTGATATCCAAGGAGATGTGTGCATGTCGGGACAGTATAATATTGAAGTTGAAACCAGCTGTATAGATCTGAAAGCTAAGTTTTGCTCTTAGACTTTAAATGTCTTTGGATCCTTTGCACAGAAAACTTAGTTCCCCTGAGTATTGTTATAGAATAACCAATTGTTATAGAATTGGTGAGATGACTGTTCCATTTATATAGTCTCAGTCCAAAGTGTCACAAAAGTGTGCATACACTCCACAGTCCCGGTAAGTGTGCCATATGATCCCGTGCCTTCATTCTCTCCTCCAGTGCGGTGGTTGGAATTATGATGTAACTTTAAAAAGGAGTAGTAAAGTCCTGCTACTAGCTAATCACTACAAAACATGTATAGCTGGGCAGTTTATACAACTGTGTGTATACAATTATACCCAATTTAAGTCTCCATATCCTGTTCTAATTGTAAATAACATTGAATGTTGTTGGCATAGGACAAACAATAGAGAGAGATGTATGAAATGTCCAAAAGGTTATAGGTTCAGGTATTCCATTTTCTTTACGTAAGAGTAAGTCATTTTTGATGTTTCCCAAAGTGGCATCTGGGACTTTTTCTGTCTGCTAACAATCCTAAAGTATGCGTCTAGCAGGCATTCTCTTATCCTGTTAGCCCAGTCATGTGCTCTGGAAGTGTAAGCATCCTGCATGTAAGTCTCTGGATCAATTTCAGTAGTGATGCAAGTTACACCTCACAGGCTGTGGTAGTGTAACTTGGTCAGGACACAGATCTATCTGGTAAAGTACTGTAATGTGCACCAATTTTGTATTCAGTGGATATCTCAGATAAAAATAACTTGCATGTCAAGGGCTGGCAATGATGTGGTAACTCCCTAGATCCTGAGAGCACCATCCTTCACCCCCTAAACTCTGAGATTCTCAAACTAGGTGATCCTCCATTTGTCTTGCCTGCAAGAGCTGATCCAATTGGTTTCGTCAGGACATACCTAACCTGCACAAAAGACAGCTGGAGGTTGTAGATTGTGAAGTTTCTTTGTTTTGTTTTTTTATCATTTTTGGGGGGTGGGCAGGGATGCACAGAGCCTTTTTCTGTGACGAGGAAGGGCTCTGGTAGTGGGGAGGCAGCAGGAGTAAAAATAGCAGTGTAGATGTGGCAGGGATGGCTTCAGTGTGTAGAACGCTGCATAAGGTGTATACCCTGCAGGTTCAGCATGTAGGGCACTCTCCTCTAATCGCCTAAGTGATGCCTCACCATCTACACAGCTATTTATACCCATGCTAGCTGAGCATCCCTAACCTGCATGCAGTGATATATTGTGCCATTCTACCAACAGCCTGGTATCTGCATGGAGTATACATTCAGTATGTAAGTTGACTTGTGCTTCTGTCTCAGACAATGTTGTTTGTTCTGAATCTGTGATAGCTTTTGTATCCCTTTGTGAACTTATTTTGTTAAAATACTGATTTTTGTTCCCCAAAATATAGAGCTCTTCAGAGGATATTTAGGTTTTTAGCAAGAAATATATATGTTGGTAACTGAAATATCTATGAGGTATAACTTTATAAGATGAACCTTGCCAGGATAATGGCAGGTAGTGATTGATCGATCGGGGATCGATTTATTGTGTCTCATCTAGATGCAATAAATTGATCCTCGAATCAACACCTGTACTCCACCTCGGCAGGCAGAGTAAGTGGAGTCGATGGGGGAGCCACCACGGTCGACTCGCCGCCGTGGGGACGGCTAGGTAAGTTGAACTAAGATGCTTTGACTTCAGCTACGCGAATAGCGTAGCTGAAGTTGTGTATCTTAGTTTGAAACCCCCCACCCCCCCCAGGTGTAGCCAAGGCCCAAGTTATTGATCCATGAGAGGACCTTCCCTCTTCTCCCATGACTGCTTATTTTGCTTACTAGCCTTTGGTGTGGGACCTCATTCAAAGAGTTTCTGGAAATCCAAGTACACTGTATCCACTGAATCACCCTGGTTAATGTTTGTTGACCTTTTAAAGAATTCTAGTAGATTGGTAAGGCATGATTTCCCTTTACAAAAGCCACCTTGACTCTTTAGTCCTACAAATCATGTTTATATGTCTGATTCTGTTCTTTACTATTGTTTCAACCAGTTGGCTTCGTACTGGAGTTAGGCTTACCAGGGTCACCTCTGGAGCCTTAAACAAAGAAATAATAAAATTTTGTGTATTAGCTATCCTCCAGTCATTTGGGACAGAAGCTGATTTTAAGCAACTGGTTACATACCACAGTGAGTAGTTCTGCAATTTCATATTTGGGTTCCTTCAGAACTCTTAGGCACCATCTGGTCCTGGTGATTTATTACTGTTAAATGTATCAGTTTGTTCCAAAACTTCCTCTATTGATGTCTCAATCTGGGATAGTTCCTCAGCTTTGTCAGCTAAAAATAATGGCTCCAGTGTGGGAATCTCCCTCACAACCTCTGCAGTGAAGACCAATGCAAGAAATTAATGGGTGGGTGAGATTCTGTGGCCTGCTTTGTGCAGGAGGTCGGACTAGATGATCATAATGGTCCCTTCTGACCTTAATATCTACGAATCTATGAATTTAGCTTCTCCAGAATGACCTTTTCTTCCTCGAGTGCTCTTTTAGCACCTCGATCATCCAAGGGGCCTTCATACACCCACCTCCTGATTGTTTAGCTGGCTTTCTGCTTCTAATGTACTTAAACAAAATTTTGCTCTTTGTTTTTGTGTCTTTTGTTAGAGTTGCTCTTCAGAATCTTTTTTGGCCTGCCTAATTTTACTTGACTTGTCAGTTTATGCTCCTTTCTATTTTCCTTAGTAGAATTTGCTTTCCAATTTTTAAAGACTGTCATGTATGTCATAGTCCTTTTAGCTATTCAGATCCAAGTCAGAAAATGTTGCAATATTCATAACACATTTAATGAAATAAGGATTTTGATAAGTGTGGAAATAACTTTCTAAAATTTGTGCTCTCTCTTTGATAGGCAAGAATAATCACTATGCTCGTCTCTGCCTTTTAGCTAAAACTATAGATTTGGAAAGTAACAGTTAACTATTCTTAATAGAGGAAATATAGCAGAAATAGTCTGCACTTCATCTGCTCTTGAGAACTCAAATATTTAAAAGGTCCCAGATTTTGAAAGAATATAAGTGCCAAAAATTATTTTCAAGTATATTTTTAAGATGTAGCCTTTTGTAAATTGCTTCTAGTTCTTATTGGCTAAAATACATTGTTGTTGTTTTTGTGTGTTTGGAATAGACACTAGTCAGATTACTATGTATTAGCATTGATTTCACCATTCAAGAAGTCTGTTGAATAGAAGTAGGCAGTCATGTTTTTTCAACAACAAAGACAGGTTGGCAAAAATCAACTCTTCAGGTAAATAGAGTTTTGGATTCCACAGCGTCTTTCTCCATTTTAGAATGAGCGTGGTGGCAGGCTTTAAAGGGGTAAAACCCAGAGGGTCAAAAATTACTATTAGCTTTCCTTTACAGAACAAACGACTTAAAGGAGCAATGTGTGACGTGGCCTCATCAAAGCTGGTGGGCTAGCAAGAAAGCCAACATTCTCCAACATAGAACTCCAGGAGACTTAATCGAACTCTGATTAATTGGATTCTACATGTATTAATCTTTCCTTGCCAATCCCATAACAGAAATCCTGGAAACTTTCTTTATACTGGAGTTAGGTTTTTTTTTCTGTCAAAAGTATCTGCTGAGCCTCTTGTAAACCACCTGATTTTGAGAGTTTGCCGCAGTGATATCTGCTGCAGACTGTATGTTATGTACCTGGTTAAACAACTTGTACTAAAACAACTTCTGACTTTTCAATTGAACCATGTACAGTACTCTGTTTTCATAAGGAAAAGGAAACAAGGAAACTTTGCCCCTATTGTTGTGTTTTGAGCAGGATGGAGGTGAGGGGGAAGAAGGCACAGCATAATTCAGATTTTATTTGACTGAGCTCAAATGTTTATCATTTTTAATCTGTCACCTATGGTACTTCTGCATCCATCACATATTTAGTGGCTCAGGTGCATATGGAGTATAGTGTCCCTTGCAGAGAAATGGCAAATACAGAGGAGGAATTCTGAGACCATAATGTGGTTGCCAAAAAGCCAGTTGTTGAAGTAATTAAAAACCAGTACTAGTAGGGCTCTCCTGTGTCACTTCCAATTGTGTGCATTCATGTTGCCATAGGCACACGTTAGAGTATGAAAGCAGAATTCTCTCCTATTCTCAGTTTACTTACAATATACTGGAACATTTTTTGAGAGGAGAGGGAGGGAGCTGGAAATCTGACACTCAAGGTAAAACCACCTTTGTTATACATGTGTGTTAAAATAATCTCTTTAAATGTTTTAAAGTGTCACTCCAGTACACCTTGGACATGCGAACCACAAAGTACCAGCAAGTTGTTCAGCGTCTGCAGGGGGTTAAAACAGGCAATCCTGTACAGCACCCTGAGCTGAACCCTTGCCCCTAATCTGTTGTAAATCTTTACCAGATGGTGGCCTAGAAGAGGCCATATATAGCCACTACAGACAAAAAATATATGGTGATTGGATAATTATAGTGCTGTAAACAATATGGTTTAGTTTAAGTTTAAAAATATTTTACTAAAAATGATTGAATGTAATTTCTGTATAGAATACTCTTTCAAGTGCATCCCTCTTGACATTGTTTGTATTATGTATGCAGATTTTTGAGCAAAGATTTTTCTGACGGCAATTTTTTTGGTTTTTGTTGCAAATTTGCAACACGTAAGGATTTTCTGGGTAGTGAAGAACAATCACCACGTCCCTGAAAAGGTTCTTTTCAAAGGAAAAACTTTTATTCTGTGTGTCCCATTTTCTTGACAATCAACATAATGGCTTTTGTTTTTTTGAATGATTTGCTTTCTGACTATGCTTTTTAAAAATTTTTGTCTGTGTGGATTACTGTGTAGATAGATAATGTGAGTGTGCCCAGTGCTTGGCAGCTGTAAAGACTGAGGAACTTTTGTGGGAGAATGGAGGTTTAAATTGCTTAGTTCCGCTTCCTGGTTAATAATAAGACTTTGAGGCCATTCTGTTTATAAAATTACCATGCTTCCATCTATGTTTTTGGAAAATAAGGAGCTCTTGTGCATGTACAAGTTAAATGTTCCTTGAACAGGAGTGTGTCTGTCTGTTGGCTAACAAATTATATTTTCTCTCTTCAGGAGTTCAATGGGATTTGCTAGTGAGAAGAGGGATTTATTAAATTTCTGTCTCCCTATTACTGCTTCCCATTCACCCAGCTACTCTTGTTGCATCACACCTCAACATTTCTATGAAATACTTTGCATTTTGTAACCAGAAGCCTATCTCTAAGGTGCCACAAGTACTCCTTTTCTTTTTACGAATACAGACTAACACGGCTGCTACTCTGAAACCTCTCTCTGATAAAGTTCTCCCTCCTAATAGCAGTCACACAGTTCCCTGTCACAATCACGCTTGCTGTTCTCCCTATCTCCTATTCCACACTGCATCTCAACCCCATTTTCCCACCATCCCAGCTGGTGCTCCTGATATTCTTATACAACTCTTTTAAAATTCGACAGATAATTCAGTGCCTTAACTGTTCAGCTACAAAGATAGCAATATACACTCTGAAAGCTTGCTATTTTTTGTAAGCACTTACCTGACACTTACACTGTGGTTCATTTTCCGTGTTGCATCTACTGTAAAAGACAGATCAGCATTTTGGGATTTGGGGAGATCTCTGATGTAGTAGTAGCAAGAGTAGGGCGTGAGACTGAACGCTGGATGTGGTGAGGAGGGGCAGAAGCAGATTGAGAGTCCGGAAATAGCTGTTCAGTTGAGTGAGTAGAGGGGGAGAAATGCTTGAACTTTTATCTGCTTCATTCTGTGGTGAGCTAATGATGTTTGAGTGGGTTTAAAATCTGGCAATGTGAGTTCCCATCCTTAATACAAATATTAAGTCCACTGAGCATTGAATCGGTTTGGTGATGTTTGTGAGGGTTTCCAGGATCCCCTAGGGCAGCACAACGTTGTTTTCGTGGGGTTTCTATGAAACATACTAATGTGGCATAAGAAGCATGTTTTCCTACAACTTGCATGAGTTTATTATTTAACAGCATTTAAAATATGTGAATATGGGAAGTTATTTACAATTATCTGAATTATTTTAATGACTATTATCAACTGGCTAACTGCTAATTTTTTTTTAATGCCCATTATAGCCACCCTTCCAGCAGTCCTGACTCATTTTGCTCCACTTAAAGCTTCCTTATGCTCAGTCTCTAATTCAAAACGGAGAACTCTGAAATACATTACTAGATAAACCAACTGTATACAAAGTACTCAAGTGGAACTTCCATGCTGGTGGGCTCCTCCAGAGAATGGCAGTTTACTAGGCAGGACGAATATCTTTGTTTCCTGCAAGAAGCCCAACAAATTAGACACAGCACAGGTTGTAGCAGACCCTCTGATAACCCTGGACATTCTTCCTGAGAGAGAACTAGGAGGTGTAGTCTTGGACTTCAGAGCATGCACCCAAAAGTTATGTCTGCAAACATCAGTTCTGTAATGTCCTATGACAGTGAGGAATGATTGCCAGATTTCTACCTTTTCTGTCCAAGATGTGGCCTGCTCACAAAGGGTGTGTGCTTTGAAATACAAGGCATGTATCTCTACTATTAAGTAATTCTTTCATGCAAGTCCTTTCCCTCTTTTTTTTTTTTTTTTTTTTTTTTTTTTTTGTACCTTTGAACAGTACCGATAGTAAGCCTGATTTGCAAAACTTCCAGGTTTTATGCAGGAAGAATGTAATGCGCGGATTACACTTAAGTAAGGAGTTTCTTTGACAGAGGGGGGGCAAAAAAATGGTAGCTGAATGACCTGATTGCTAAGGAAACTAGTTAACCTTGAAGATGATGCTAGCAACTGCATGGAGAGAGACCGTGCCAAAATATAAAGGGACAGGGTTACTATGAGGAAAGACCCCTAATTCCGTCATCCTTCAGGAAAATGGGTGTAAACTGCCTGAAGGAGACTGTGAGAAGAGGAGTAAGCTCTCTTACCTGCTCCGGAGTCCCTATCCACTAGAGCTTGGAGTGTGGGGAGGAATAGGCTTGGCCACTCACTCCCTACTGCAGTGTAGACACTTCATGCACAGGCCTGAAGGCTACAAGGAACATAAGCAGGGAGGAAAGAGGGAACACTTGGTCCCCATCTGGATCCCTGCCTTAGCTCAGGTGCTTTCCATATCAAGTGGACTGCCTGCCTGGTGTCTGCCTTGGGAGAGGGCTGAATCTTGTGGACTTTCTCCTTGCTTGAGGAGGGTAAAGATTCCTTGGCGTAAGCAGGGCAGAAATGACCTACACAGGGGGACCTGTCCCACTCTGCAACAGCCTGTGTGCGGGGTCCTTCTGCCATTGCCCCTGCCACTAGGGATTCTTGTCTGATTGAGGTAGTAGAAAACTAGAGCTGACTGGGGGGCTGCTGGAATAAGGAGCTATGCTGGGTGCTGAAAGCCAAGTAGTTGGCTAGGGAGCAAAGCTATCTGGCCGTGATGTGGCAACAAGGAGCAGTAGCCTAGATTCCAGACTGAGTGGACCTCTTCACTCAGGATCAGATCCAACTCCTATTGAAGTCAGCAGAAGGATTCCGACTGACTTCAGTTGGCTTTGGATCAGTCCCATGAAGTCAAAACAAAGACTTTAATTGATGACAAACTGAACTTCCATTTATCTTTTCTGTGAAATCACTAGCTATTTTTTTGATATCTCCAGTGATCAGCATGAAACTTGTGTGCATTAATTAATCTTGAAAGTTTGCATTAAAACCTGGGGCAGACCTTTACAAGTCATGTTTTAAAAGAAACAATGAGTTTGAAGTAGAAGTAATACATTCATTTCATGCTAATAGGTAAATTTTCTAAACATTGTGAAATTGCTTATTTTGACACTAGATGTACTCACATGGACACCAATCCAGAAAAGCACTTAAGCACATGCTTAACTTTAAGTATATGAGTAATCCTGTTGACTTGAGTTATGCTATGAAATACCATGCGTTAAGAGTGAGAGCATTTTAACGGTATTAAAGTGGTGAGCAACTTTATCATGATGTAGTTTTCCATCATTGTCTTAGAGTCCCAGAGTCAGCAAGGTACTTACGCATTGAAATAGCCCCATTGAAGTAATAGGTGCTACTCACTTAAAATTAGGCAAATGCTTAATTACTTTGCAGAATGAGGGACTAATATTCTGTATTAAGCATAATGGGGCAAATGTATTTCTGGTGTAACTTCTTTGACTTTACTGGAGTGACACTGGGACTGAATTTGGCCCAAAGTAATTAATTTTTTTTTAAATGCTCTTTTTGTAGGCGCTCAGAACAAGAATAATATCCCCAGTTGTTAGGGATCTACCAAATTTGCTGCTGTGAAAATTGCATCATGGATCGTGAAATATGGTCTCCCCCCCCCCCCCCCCCCGGTGAAATCTGGTCTCTGGCCGCCCAGCCCTTGAAGGCAGAGTGGAGAGTGGCAGCTGCTGGCCACACCCTTGCTTCTGTGCTGGTGGCAGCACTGCCTTTTGATCTGGGCGGCAGCCGCTGCTCTCCTGCCACCCAGGGTCAGGCAGGGCCACCAGCAGCAGCAGAGAAATAAGCATGGCAATATCATGACCCCCTAAGAGGCTTGCGACCCCCTTTTTGGGCCATGTGCCCCAAGTTTGAGAAACACTGTGGAGAAATCACACATTTTTCATGGGTTGATCACAGCCTAAATAGCAAATTTCATATCAATGAAATTATTTCTGCCTTGACCAAGCTGCAAAAAAAGTGATTTCTCTGCAATTTAAATAGACCCCCTACCAATTGTATTGTCCCAACTTTTGTTTGTTTGCTTGTTTTTTCTGTCACCTAGTCCTCTAAAACTTTCCTGGCAGTGGGAATTGTGTTCCAGTTTGTTGTGTTGGTTGTTAACATCCAGACGGCTTATTGTTAAGTCTCTATTCTCTTTTGCCATCCCTGTCCGTTGAATAGTGCCAAGAAACAACCTGGAAACATCTACACAACACTCACACCACATGGAAAGGAGTCTTTATATGAAGCTCTGCAAGAAGGTGCTAGTATCAGTAAGATGGTGGTGTAATAAGTCAATAGTTCAGTCTATTAGGGCAGATGGCATCTTGCTTGTGCGTGGAAAGCTGGAAAGAGACTGAGTAAAGTATTAACGTAATTAGTACTGTAAGTGAGCCTTATAAAGTAAAGCTCTTTAACCTCAGTGATAAAATGTGTTCTATGTTAAAGCCTTGGATTACTGGTCATATGAAACAATGCATACATCTGCTCAGTCATGGACTTAAAAATGAATCCATTTAATTTGTAAATAGAGGTCATCATGCTTTTTCACAATGCCTTCCTGTTAGTTTTATTTTGGAAATAAGAATTGGACTCGATAAATACGTTCAAGTTGCGGAATCCTTCCATTTTATAGACTTCTACAGAGTGGTGTAAAATGTAGAAAGATTTGTCACCTGGTAGGAATAAGACTTGTGTTGTCAAAAACTTACAACAGTGATGCTATTGCTCCTGAATGCACATTTAATATAATGTTTAATGACTTCCACATTTAATATCAAATGAGTTCATTATGACCGATGTTACTACAGTTGATAGCAAAGAACTTCTAAAATATTAAATCATAGAGAAGATAGCTGTTCGCATAAATGACTGACAGCTGGTCAGAGGGGATTAGTAGTCTGTGGCATATCTGGAAACCTTACCAAGAGTGAATGCAGAGGCGATGGGCTTTCTAAAAATAGAGAAAAGTAGTGTTGTTAGAGTAGTGTTCACGTTATTTGGTGAATAGCTCAACACATGGAGTGAAATCTGAACTTCATACAGTATTTAATGCACAGTTTGCCTAATTACTTGAAGGGACTAATTGCTAAACAATACATATTAATCTTGGTGATCATGAACTTAAAGATAGCTTGTTTCTGTTGGGCCTGCCTCGGAGTGTATGCAGTAATTCACACAGTTTGAAAAACTATTCTCTCCATCAATTTTTCATAGTATTTTCTAATTAGTTCCATCAGTCTTGAATGACAGCTCTAATAGTGAGGTAATCGTGTCTAGCTGAGTAAAACTTCTGTGATTCAGAACCACAATTCAGAGCCTTTTCAAATTCATTAAAATAAGAAATAAGTTAGTTGACTCTTCTCTGTTTTCTTATTTGTTTCTTTAAACATATGGCATTTGGCTTACTTCTGTTTAATTCTTTGTTCCAAAAGGCAAAGGTGCCTACAAAGTTACACTGGTTGTGAAACTTTATTTCCATTCCACAGGAAATTCCGGTGTTTTGAAATCTCCTATCATCCCCAATTGGAACAAAAATTTAAAATTTCCCACAGATCTAAAATTCTGAAACATTTTGTTTCAGAAATATCAAAATGACCTTATTAAAGTGCTTCTCTTTTGATTGTTTTCACTTTTATATTAGGTACTGTTGTGTAATATAAATATCAAAAAAGGACTTCAATTATTTTTTTTATCAAAATTTTTGGAGTTGATTCAGCATTTTTCAATGGAAGACTGTTCCACTAGTACATTTTTGACCAGCTCTACTATGAAATTCCCTTAAGTTAGGTCCACTAGTATTTTATTAGCTGCTGACGTAACAGCATTAGCCTTAAGGGGGGGAGGGTTTTTTTCACTGTTCAGTAGGATGCAATACCAGCAGCCTTCTAATTTCAACATTTTTTTTTTTTTTTTTTTTAATTTCTTATGTGCAGGTAGCATAGCCATGGCTTGCTTGAAACTTTTTTTGTTGCAAGTATGGGAAACCTGTTGTTTTGTGACTATTCTTGCAGAGTCCAATATCCTTTCTAGGCCCATACTTCCCCATGTTCAGAATATAAAAGCAGTTAGTCCTTGTGAAAAGCTGATTTCCCATTACTGGCCATTCTCAAGAAGCTTTTATATTGTATTCAGAGAGCTTTTCTAATCTTGCATGAGATCTTGATTGTACCTTGTATAAGTGGCTGGTGCAAGGCTGGGCTCTGTAAATAAATGACAAATAAAGGACCAGCTACTCAGTGTAAATCAGCACAGCTTCATTTAGTTCAGTAAAGCTATATCAATTTACACCAGCTGAGGATCTGGCCCATGTTTTTAATAAAACAATGGGGCATGTGCAAGTCTATGATTATAAATAAATCCACTCTTTCCTATAAAACTTTGGCTTAAAGTACCTCCTCCATTCCAGAAGTGTTACTGGCTCTCATTTATCTGTTATCAATTACTACATTAAAAGGATAAAGGAAAATTTTAAACCATTGTTGGTTGTTATAAAATACGTCTGTCAGAGAAATAAGGAATTTACATTACACTTCTGTGCACCAGGTGGGTCCCTAGTTTATTTTAGATATGGAAGTTTTTTTGATGAAATTCAGTGTTTCTGTTGATGTGGGAAAGGTGTGTAGTGTATTTGTAGAAAATCTGCAATGTGTTTGGCTAAGTCAGTTCATTGAATTTGTCTGGTGTGGAGTTGTTGCGTCAATGGGTTGGTTACATTCTGCTTTTGTGTTTCTGTTTTGCAGCTGAAAAATCGTGGGAAATATAAATTCTCTTCCCAGAGTCCTTGGCCTCCGTTACTGATTTTGATGCAGTAGGGACTCCTTGTTGATCGCAATATGTTTGTAATCTCACAACTGTAGCTTTTGGTGTGTTGCTTATCGCTCCTGCAATTCTGTGTGTCCTTTCCATCAGAGGTCTGCTAACATTTAAAGTGTTTTGTTAGCCATGTTTCAAAATATTTTCCTTGAATAGGATTCTCTGCCTTCCAGGCAGCTTTTATATGTACCTTTGTTCCTGAGGCATTCGGCTCCATTTTTCCAGCATTTTTCAGTCTTCCCCAAATGATGATGCTTTGCAGTACAAACTATTTCATCATCATCTATTTTTTGTTTTTGAAAACAACAATCCTCAGAACTCTTAATCCTCCTTGAGCTTCAGAATAGATGCAACACAGATAATAAAATGAAAGCTTTCTTTTATCTGTCTGCCAGTGATAGGCAGTGAAGGCCCTCAGATCTCCCTCCAGCAAGTTTGCAGGTACAGAGTAGCAGCCGTGTTAGTCTGTATTTGCAAAAAGAAAAGGAGTACTTGTGGCACCTTAGAAACTAACCAATTTATTTGAGCATAAGCTTCCGTGAGCTACAGCTCACTTCATCGGATGCATTCAGTGGAAAATGCAGTGGGGAGATTTATATACATAGAAAACATGAAACAATGGGTGTTACCATACACACTGTAACGAGAGCGATCAGGTAAGGTGAGCTATTACCAGCAGGAGAGCGGGGGGGGAACCTTTTGTAGTGATAATCAAGGTGGGCCATTTCACATTTGGGGACAATGTATACCTTCAAATCAGCGGCACTGCTATGGGTACCCACATGGCCCCACAGTATGCCAACATTTTTATGGCTGACTTAGAACAACGCTCCATCAGCTCTCGTCCCCTAATGCCCCTACTCTACTTGCGCTACATTGATGACATCTTCATCATCTGGACCCATGGAAAAGAAGCCCTTGAGGAATTCCACCATGATTTCAACAATTTCCATCCCACCATCAAACTCAGCCTGGACCAGTCCACACAAGAGATCCACTTCCTGGACACTATGGTGCTAATAAGCAATGGTCACATAACCACCACCCTATACCGGAAACCTACTGACCGCTATTCCTACCTACATGCCTCCAGCTTTCATCCAGACCACACCGCACGATCCATTGTCTACAGCCAAGCTCTATGATACAACCGCATTTGCTCCAACCCCTCAGACAGAGACAAACACCTACAAAATCTCTATCAAGCATTCTTACAACTACAATACCCACCTGCTGAAGTGAAGAAACAGATTGACACAACCAGAAGAGTACCCAGCAGTCACCTACTACAGGACAGACCCAACAAAGAAAATAACAGAACGCCACTAACCATCACCTTCAGCCCCCAACTAAACCTCTCCAGCGCATGATCAAGGATCTACAACCTATCCTGAAGGACGACCCATCACTTTCACAGATCTTGGGAGACAGGCCAGTCCTTGCTTACAGACAGCCCCCCAACCTGAAGCAAATACTCACCAGCAACCACCCACCACACAACAGAACCACTAACCCAGGAACCTATCTTTGCAACAAAGCCTGTTGCCAACTGTGTCCACATATCTATTCAGGGGAAACCATCATAGGGCCTAATCACATCAGCCACGCTATCAGAGGCTCGTTCACCTGCACATCTACCAATGTGATATATGCCATCATGCCAGCAATGCCCCTCTGCCATGTACATTGGTCAAACTGGACAGTCTCTACGTAAAAGAATAAATGGACACAAATAGATGTCAAGAATTATAACATTCAAAAACCAGTTGGAGAACACTTCAGTCTCTTTGGTCACTCGATTACAGACCTAAAAGTTGCAATTCTTCAACAAAAAACCTTCAAAAACAGACTTCAACGAGAGACTGCTGAATTGGAATTAATTTGAAAACTGGATACAATTAACTTAGGCTTAAATAGAGACTGGGAGTGGATGGGTCATTACACAAAGTAAAACTATTTCCCCTTGTTTATTTCCACCCGCCACCCCCACCCCCACCCCCACCTGTTCCTCAGACATTCTTGTCAACTGCTGGAAATGGCCCACCTTGATTATCACTACAAAAGACCCCTTCCCCCCCCCCCGCCCCCGCTCTCCTGCTGGTAATAGCTCACCTTATGTGATCACTCTTGTTACAGTAAAAAGAAAAGGAGTACTAGTGGCACCTTAGAGTAAAAAATTTATAGTCTCAAAGGTGCCACTTGTACTCCTTTTCTGAGACTATAAATTTGTTAGTCTCTACGGTGCCACAAGTACTCCTTTTCTTTTTGCGAATACAGACTAACACGGCTGCTACTCTGAAACCTCTCGTTACAGTGTGTATGGTAACACCCATTGTTTCATGTTTTCTATGTATATAAATCTCCCCACTGTATTTTCCACTGAATGCATCCAATGAAGTGAGCTGTAGCTCATGAAAGCTTATGCTCAGATAAATTTGTTAGTCTCTAAGGTGCCACAAGTACTCCTTTTTCTTTTTGCAGGTACAGTGATTCCCTGCCCAGGCCACACCCTTACCTCCACCCTCCAAAAAAGCTGCATTGAATATCCACACCGGAATATTTGAGCACCAGTTATACAGTTCCGTGAGGGGGGGTGGGGTGTGTGTGTGTGTGTGGGGGTGTGTGTGTGTGTATAATTTAATTTAGAAGATTGTTATGATAAAAAACTTAATTGCTTAGTAGGTGGCTTCCAATGAAGATATGGTTGACCTGGCACAAACAAGGTGCATTAAAATCGCCCAAATCAATATGCCTAGGTAGTAGGTAACCTAGTATCTGATTTATGATTTCACTGGTCTCTATGGCACATAAGATCACCTCAACAAAAATAACCTTACTGCTTCTCAGTATGACCTTCTTAGCCTCGTTATCTTTCAACATTCTCATAAAATTTACAGGTGTATTTAAAAATGTAGTATTCTACCGTAGTTATAGAAACTTGGGTATATTTGTCTGTCATCTTTGATTTCTGTTCTCAGTTTCATCCCAGCTAACCAGCAATATAATTTACTAATGTTTTCTAACTTACGTTATCTAAAACTCTGGAATGTTCTTGCTTATTTTCAGATCTCATCAAAAAGCTAGCACAGCAGACGTTTGGAAATGTGCAGGATGATTATCAAAAGGTAATTTGTCTACACATAGTAATGGAAGTGTGTGTATTCATAATTTAGTTGAAACATTGAGACTCTCTTCCTTAAATAGAGAAGAATAATTGAAACTAACAATTGGATATATGATTAATTGACATCTAACTGTTTTCATGGTTTCAAATAAAATACCATGTAAAATTCTTTTTTGAAAAATACTAAGAAAATTTTTGTAAGAAAGTGTTCATGAAATGTATGGAATCTTTTGTGCAAAACTAATATTTGAAGCCAAAATGTTTAGTAAAAATCTGCCCTTTTTTGTTTTCTAGTTATGAACCAGGAATTCCTGCTGGTCTTCAGATACCAGAATCATTTTAACCCTATAATAATGCTTATTTTTAGCATACACAATGATTGCATGTAAATATTTATTGTAAAATATATATTATTTGTCTTTTTTTCTATATATGTTGGTTTTTTGATGTCATGGGAGGTCCAAAAACTGACTGAAAATATACTTTAAAATAGAATTACTGAGGCAATCTTAGCAGCAGTTTTCACTAGTATTCCAGGTATAAAAATGTGATTGTATCTGTCACACAGAAACTAAGCTCTGGCTTTGTGTTAAGCAAAAGTATTTGCTTTTGTCCAAAAATGTTTAAACATAGAAAACCGTAATTGCTCGGTTCGTAGGCTGGTTCCAGTTACTACCTTCAGACAGCTGAATTTCCACTTTCCATTGATAAAATATTTTTTTTAGATTAAAGTGATTACAGCAACATGTTTTCCCTACCTTCTCCCTATGGCATGGTTACCCTAGAATAGTGTGCATTCTCAAGATATCCAGCAACAGCAGGGAATGCAACCCAATTTGGATGTGCTACTAATTCATTTCCTTGAGCCATACTCAAGCACAATGGGCCATGTCTCAAGCACTGTGGTGGGTTGAATTCCTGCAGTAAGGACCTTAACTGGGCCCAGATTGGTGACATGATACTTTGTACCATCTGCTAGGTTATAGGTTACTGGAACATGCTGTGAATGGTGTTGTGTGTGCTCAGGAAAACAAATCTGGTCCCTAGACTCATGCCCACTGACCTGAGGCCTTTCTGGGAAGCCTGGTCTTCTGCAGTTTCCACGATATGCTATGCATCCGATGAAGTGAGCTGTAGCTCACGAAAGC
The DNA here is from genome assembly GCF_015237465.2 of Chelonia mydas. NCBI lineage: Eukaryota > Metazoa > Chordata > Testudines > Cheloniidae > Chelonia > Chelonia mydas. The sequence goes on from NC_057852.1 coordinate 111,609,482, forward strand.
TCATGCTCAAATAAACTGGTTAGTCTCTAAGGTGCCACAAGTACTCCTTTTCTTTCTGATACTGAGCCTCTTACTCCAATAGCCTGATGTCCTTTGCCTAGTATCCAGATGTTTGGAACTTGTCCTAAGGCTATACCAAGTTCCTCACGATCTCACAAGTTCTTTTGGGGGGGTTGTTTGGTGATGATGCATTAGAGGCTGCAGGGCCACACAAAACACCTTGCATACATAGAAGTAAGCCTAGAGGTTGAATTTCATGGACTGACTGACCCTTTGAACAAGGCGTTTAGATCGTCAGTGACATCCGTCTGTCATTCCCTGCTACTTCATAGAATTCACAGGAAACTTGAAACCACTGTCAGTTGTTGTAATCCTGTGTAGTAAACCCTCCTAATAAACTCATTTTTAAACTAGACTATTGTCTTAGTAGTTGTCTTAGCACCCTCTGTGGCTATCTCAGGTATGTTAGAATATAAATAACCGCTGTTCCAGTCAATTTTTGGTTTATCCTGGCAGAAGGTGATGTCCCCACAGATGCCCAATTGATCATGCTGCCATGATTTTAGGGGTTGTGTTTTTTTTTTTTATGAGAAAGATTAACTTACTTTTTATTTTCTAAATCAAATTTTGGTACCCATTTACAATGAAGAATAAAATTTGTTTTTATGAAAAATATATCCAGTTCCATTACCACCTTAGATAAATTGTAGCTAAATGTGATGACATTTCCAATAAGAGTTGCATGGAGTTTCTGGAGGTACATATAATAAATATCCATATCTCATAGTTTGGGTAGATGGGCATCTTAATTGGAGCTGGAACAGAAACAGGTTTCCCATCCCACAAAACTTTTTCAGATTCTTGAAATTTTTCCTGTTCCACAGTGGGATGAAACGGAGACTGTTGCAGTTTTTTCATGAAAACCAGAGAGAGACCCTCCTCCGAATGGCCAATATATCTTGGTGTTCAGGGCATTTGGGGATGTGGGAGAATGACAGGGCAGGGACTAGGACTATCAAGCAATTAAAAATTAATCATGTGATTAATTGCTCTATTAAACAATAGTAGAATACCATTTAAATATTGATGTTTTCTACATTTTCAAATATATTGATTTCAATTACAACAAAAGTACAAAGTGTACAGTGCTCACTTATTTTTTTATTACAAATATTTTTACTGTAAAAAAACAAAAGAAATAGTATTTTTCAGTTCACCTAGTACAAGTACTGTAGTGCAATCTCTTTATGATGAAAGTTGAACTGAAAAATGTAGAATTGTGTACAAAAAATAACTGCACTCAAACAAAACAATGCAAAACTTTTTAGAACCTACGAGTCCACTCAGTTCTACTTCGTGTTCAGCCAATCACTAAGGCAAATAAGTTTGTTTACATTTGCAGGAGATAGTGCTGCCGGCTTCTTGTTTACAATGTCACCTGAAAGTGAGAACAAGCATTTGCATGGTACTGTTGTAGCCGGCTTCGCAAGATATTTACGTGCCAGATATGCTAAAGATTCATGTGTCCCTTCATGCTTCAACCACCATTCCAGAGGACATGAGTCCATGCTGACAGGTTCTGCTTGATAACAGTCGAAAGCAGTACAGACCGCATGTTCATTTTCATCATCTGAATCAGATGCCACCAGCAGAAGGTTGATTTTCTTTTTTGGTGCTTTGGCTTCTGTCGTTTCTGCATCAGAGTGTTGCTCTTTAAGACTTCTGAAAGCATGCTCCACACCTCATCCCTCTCAGATTTTGGAAGGCACTTTAGATTCTTTAACCTTGGATCGAGTGCTGTAACTACCTTTAGAAATCTCTCATTGGTATCTTCTTTGCGTTTTGTCAAATCTGCAATGAAAGTGTTCTTAAAACGGACATGTGCTGGGTAAATTCTTCCCCCAGGAGTTCAGTCGCAAATTTAATTAATGTATTTTTTTTTTTTTAACAAGCATCATCAGCATGGAATCATGTTCTCTGGAATGGTGGCCGAAGCATGAAGGGGCATATGAATGTTTAGCATATCTGGCAGGTATACCTTGCAATGCCAGCTACAAAAGTGCTTGTCTTAATGATTGGCTGAACAAGAAATAGGACTGAGTGGACTTGTAGGCTCTAAAGTTTTGCAATTTATTTTTGAGTGTAGTTACGTAACAAAAAAAATCTACATTTGTAAGCTGCACTTTTGTGAGAGATTGCACAGCAGTACTTGTATGAGGTGAATTGAAATATACTATTTCTTATCACTTTTACAGTGCAAATATTGTAATCAAAATAATATAAAGTGAGCACTGTACACTTTGTATTCTGCATTGTAATTGAAATATATTTGAAAATGCAGAAAAACATCCAAAAATATTTAATAAATTTCAGTTGGTATTCTATTGTTTAACAGTGCGATTAAAATGGCTATTACAATTAATCGACAGCCCTAGCAGGGACTTGAACTTGGGTCTCCCACATCGCCGGTGTGCGTCCTAAACACTCATCTGTTGCTTATTCTGGGGTAGATGTCTGTCTCAACCTGAGAAGCCTCCCATCAAATCTGGACAGCTCTATAAAGTTTCTGTTTTGATGAATTGGCATTTTTGATGCAAAAACGTTTAAGTATAGTGTCAGGAATTTTTCAAGTCTTTGGGTGGTTTGGAAATGTTTTCTTTTCAGTGAGTTCTGCCCTTTCAGTATAGCAACACACAACTGCTGGGTTGCTCTTATTTTCTAACTTACCAGGAAAAGAGGAAACCCCTATTGGGTATGAATTGCCACATGAAGATGCAGAAAAACAACTAACTTTAAGAAATTCTTTGTTTTAATCTGTGCATAAGTTCTGAGAACAAGAGGGAAGAAAGTAGCTTCTTAAACTCCAGTGACTGAATTCCCCCCCCCTGTTTTCTCAAAAGGCAAATGGGGTAGCAGAAACGCTTATGACCCTGTTGAATTAGATTTCTCCCTTCTGTCCCATCCCCCCTTGTAGGTTTTAAGTTTCCGACAGACTTTTAAAGTGCAGATGAACTTCCTGTATAATGTGCCAAGGCACGAAAACTGCTATTGGAATTGCTTCTCCTAATGCCAAAACAATTTGTAACTTCAAAAAGCAAAAGTATAGTGGAACAGCTCTGACAGCTGGAATTCTTTGGGAAACCGCGCACTAATACAATATCTGACCCTCCTCTTCTCTGAAATGTCTTGGGGAAATATAACTGATGGTCCATACAAAAATAACTGGTCTGTTTTCATTTTAAGGTTGAGTGCTATTTATGGTGGATAAAGAAATCCTGAATCCTTTTAACTTACCAAGGCAATCAGAAATCCTCTACTACATAATATATTTGGCTTAATTATTTACTGCTTCTCTGCAATTTTTTTAGTTCAATGGCTTTTATTTTTTTATTTTGGGTATTTTTAATTGTTTCAGTTATGGTTAATTATTAATTACTCACATGATTTGGTTTTGTGCATGCTGCCTGTGCATTATACACATTCTCCATCTGCTTTGACTTCCACAGCCAGAAAATGTTGTCCTGACTCTTCAGGTAATAATGCTTTCCATTGTATCTGGTAGATGTGCTCTGTGTCTTGCGCTTTTTTTTTTTTTTTCTTTTCTCAAAACTCGCAGGGACTATATTCGCTACTCCTGTCAAAACATGCATTACTATTTTTGATGTCATTCTAAATGGAGATGTTTTTTCATTTAAGCCACTTTTGATTTGGTTACGTTCCAAATTGTTCAGGTAACTTACTAAAACATATTTCTATTCATTTTTAGTTACTTTGTAATCTTTTCTGATTTTCTTTTTAATAAACTTTGGCTAAGTATTTGACTTGTAAAATCCAACCAAAAGTATCTTGTTCTTATTCACAGAGCAGTTCTAAACCATCACTAGTCTCCTAGGGTTTATTCTAGGATTGGCAATAAGGTCAGCGATTACAACCGTGTTAATGATGGTGGATTACTATTGACACTGCATGTGAAGCAATTTTTATTCCCCAAGGACTGGTGGGATTGGAAGCAGATTTAGTATGATTAGAAGTGAAGTATGATGATTGATGGGTAGTGAGAAATTATGACTTGTAACTTGCGTTCAGTGACAATACAACATCTATTCCATCTTGTTCCTGCCAAGATACTACTGTTTTACAGACTATATACAAGAGATACAGGATGAGTCAAAGTAGTAAGTGTAATAATTGTAGTACCCTTAAAGTTAACACAGACTTTTCCAAGTGACTTTAATAGCCTTTGAGGACAGAGCTTCTCAGCCCATGGGTCAGGACCCAATTTTGGGTTGCCAGAATGTTTCAAAGGTCGTGTGGCAGTTCCTGTGGCTCCTGTCTCACAGGTCTGGCGGGGCTCGCCTCCCTGCTCCAGGCACTGCAAACTCTGGGGTCCCAGCACCACTCAAGTTTGGCCCAGCCGTCATGATAACGGCAGTCCGGGTAGCCCAAATCTGAGTGAGTGGCACTACAACTCCATGAGCCATGTCACAACTCCACTCTCACAAATTTGGTTCCGTCAGGGGGGCGGGGCCAAACCTGAGTGGAGCTGCAACCCTGGAGGTTGCAATGCCCAAAATGGAGAGCCAAGCCCAGCTAGCCCCACAGCACAGGAGCTGCTACTGTGAGGTGAGTGCTAGGCGGGACCCAAGACCCCAGGAGGCAGCACCCAACCAAACCACCCCAGGGCCTTCACCCACAAACTATTTACTGGGTTGTCACAGGCCATAAACATTTACAACTGGATCCTGAGCCCAGAAAGGTTGAGAACCACTGTTTAGAGTATGTCTACACAGCATAGAAAACCCTGTGGCTAGCCTCCCTGGGAGGATCCCAGACCTGGGCTCCAGCCTGAGTCTGGTAGTCTCCACAACAATGGAACAGCCCCACAGCCCAAGTTGGCTGGCATGGGCCAGTTGCAGATTTTTCTTTGCTTTGTAGACATACCCTTATCAGGAGGTTTGCAAAGGCACCAAGGACAGTTAAGCGTCCACCTCACTGATTAAAAGGGAGTTGGGTTCCCAGCTGCCTTTTGTGCCTTTGAAAAATCTTTCCTTTAGTTGCTGTTAGTTTGTTTGTTGCCAGCTGAGCATAGCAATGTAGATGATCAAGAGTCTCTGCCCTACAGAGCTTAAAATCCATCCCTTGATGTTTTTTTTTTCTTTCAGCTATTTTTACATTTTGTTTTGAAGAGGTTACAGTCCTTCATTTAATATTTCTCTTCAGTTTTCATAATCAGGCCTTCTATTCATAACCGAAATCTGTTTTTTTAAGAACAAAAACAAACCATTTCCCACCATAGTACAGTATGTTGGTATATTTAGGGTTGCTGGTAGTCTCAAATAGTTTTTTGGAACAGCTATGAGAGACGGATGAAATTGTGGGCCTGCTAATCAAATGTGCCCATTTTTAATCCATTAAAATGCAAGTTGCATCAATATCACGAGCTTGTTTACTTGTTAAATATGCTGCTTAAACCGCTTCTTGATAGGTTAGTTGTCAACATTTACAATGTTTTTATCTGTTTGGGATAGAAATGTTGTTAGATCTGTATTGATGACTTAGAAAACATTGAGTCCAATGACTACAGTAACTAGTAAAAAGAAAAGGAGTACTTGTGGCACCTTAGAGACTAACCAATTTATTGGAGCACAAGCTTTCGTGAGCCACAGCTCACTTCATCGGATGCTGTAGCTCACGAAAGCTTATGCTCCAATAAATTGGTTAGTCTCTAAGGTGCCACAAGTACTACTTTTCTTTTTGCAAATGCAGACTAACACGGCTGCTACTCTGAAACCTACAGTAACTAGTGGATCTTGTAGCTTTAATTTCATTTTTAAGCAGGGGCTGTATCTGAATTTCAACAACTATATAAGATCTGCTGTTACAGTTATTTTTGTCTGAATTGCAGGCAATCTACTATGAAATCGGCTTTATAGTGTCTGCTGCTTTGGGATTGCTATTTGTTCTGTTGCTGCCTCTTGTGGGACTGTGCTTCTGTATGTGTCGTTGCTGTGACAACTGTGGTGGGGAAATGCACCAAAGACACAAGAAAAATGCTGACTGTCGGAGAGGCTGCTTTGCAACGTTTCTTTTTGTTGCTTCTTTAATTATCAGGCAAGTATAATAAAGAGCACAATACTCATTTTGCACAGTACTGATCATGCATTACTGTACAACAAGGAATATTTAGTCTAGTTTATCATCTGTAGAAGCTGAAATGATTTTTATTAGGCTGAAAATAATATGTTCACTTTTGCTCAGAAAAGATATTTTACAACGGCATTACAGTAGCTCTAATATGGTTAATGTCATGTTAATGAGTGAACCTACCTTTTGAGGGGTTTAAGGTGTGAAACATCATTATGTTGAATTTGGCATGTGAGACTTTTTCCAGGGAGATGACTCTTTGTTTTTGTTTTTCAATCAAATTATCCAAATGGCCACTTAAAGTTGGTGATTCATGAACAAAAGATTACCTGTCTTGTGCTCAGAGGCCATCCCATTGAGAAGAGTTGTTAGGATGCAACACATTTTAACACATTTTGATAATAGTCCAGTGGTGGTCAGAAGTGATTGTGTGTGTTGTCCCTCAAATTTTCTTAAGTCAAAACCAGAATTTTCTCTACGTCAGCATGCTGGCATATGACTATTCCAGATTCATTCATACATCACTGCTGATAACGATTCTAAAATCAGAAATTGACTGGCAGTGTTCCCCATGAGTGAAAATATCTCTGCCCTTCCACTGATACGCAACAATGGTGAGAGTATTAAAACCTTGTTTTAGTAAACTAATCAGAGTTGAGTGGAAAGATTCATGGAAAGTAAAAAAGTGCAAAGTTAAACAAAAAAATAAGTTCTACAGATCATTTTTCTGACAGTATACCACACTTTACTCAATGAGATGCAAGTGGTCTGGAGTCTTTTTATGTCCATAAATATGCCTTTATTCAGCTTAATAAGTTTCAGAGTAGTCTCTTCTTGTAGACCTGTATTTTCTCAAACAAATGAAATATTTTGTATTTGATTGAAAATAGGGGAGAAAATGTTCTAAAGCCAGGAGTATGTCTGGCTACATTTCTGTTGGAGTGGGGTGTTCACACAAAAGACCTTTCAAAATCCATGGATCCTATACATGCCAATCACAACATGTAGTATATTTCATCCAGTGCACTAAGTGCCCCACTAACAACTATGTGGGTGAACCCAGACCATCGGTATGGTCTCGAATGAACTGTCACAGGAAAATGATGAGACAGAAACACCCTGTCACCTTTGGGTGACCACTTTTCACAAAGCAATAACTCTGTCTGACCTATTAGTTCTCATTCTCAAAGGAAACATGCACAACACTTTCAAAAGACGAGCCTGGGAGGTTAAATTCATTACTCTGCAAGAAACTAAAACTCGTGGACTGAACAGAGATACTGTATGGGATGGGATTTTATGGCTTATTACAACAATCTGTAACCCAGTAACCTCCTCTCTTTGTCCTATGACTGCAGAGGTGTAAACAGGCCACTCTATCATGAATGGTCCCTTGCAGTTTATGCTAACTAATTTATGCTAAGCAATCTGCCACCTTGGATTTTGTTGTCATGCTGGAAGTACCTTTTCCAGACCTGAAGAAGAGCTCTGTGTGGCTCTAAAGCTTCTCTCCCCAACAGAAGTTGGTCCAATAAAATATTTTACTTCACCCTCCTTGTGTGTCTGGCTCCATTTCTGGCAGCTGGGAGTTTGGATACATGAATATTGTGGTTATAGAGCAGGAGCTATTGTTAATGAGCACAGATATACCATTTGAATTTGAGCATATTTTATATTGGTTGAACTGAGATGTATACAACTTATGTATCACTCCAAAAGGGGTGTGCTCCTACTCAAATGTTTACTGTTCTCTTTGGGACAAAGATTTTATATTTTATTTATCCCAAAGTCATCAGCAAGCTGGGACATTCGCTCACATGCGTGCACTGCAGAATAAATGTCACTTCCTTAATCGCTTTGCAATGTATCAGAAAGGTTAGCTGGGTGCGTGTGTGTGGGTTTTTTGTTTTTTTGTTTTTTAAATGCTTATTATAATAAAATTAATTCTGTTTACAGAAAATGTCTTTCGTTTTTTGGTGGGAAAACCACATGATGAGTTTTTGATCCTTCCATGTTGCGAGTCCTGTAATAAATTTTGGATATTCAGAAATGTAGATCCTAAAGTATGTAGGTTATATCTGTTATGTGGACAAGTGCCTTATTCAAGTATCAAGGAAGGACTTCTGCCTTCATGTAATTGGTAATGCAGATAGTTCAGCACCTGGGAGTCCACATGAATCCGAAGAATTGACAAATGGGTTCAAAAAGAAAACTCTGACCCAACATTTTATTTCTGTATGAATGGGGAGAACTTTTCCCTTAGTACTTTTCCTTTAAATCTATTTAATATTAATTTTCTGTGACTTGAACCTTTTGCAAGTAAAATGCTAGGGAAAGTTTTTTGCTTTTTTCACCAACTGGATTGATGGTGTTTACATCCATTTATGAAATCTCACAAACTGAAATATCTGACTTTCAGGGAGACTAGTTAAACAGATATACACCACTGCCGTCTGTTATGGGAAAGGCAAGTCTTGTGTCATCTCTTTTCCTTTTCTCTCTTCTTTTATTTGGTGATTTTTCAAGGCTCATTAGGTAATAAGTAGAGTTTTTCCCTTTTGTGTTGTGTATCTGTTCAGAACAGGTGAATGTTTGAGTGCACAGTTTGTTTAAAGATTCGCGTCTCTCCCGCACCCTCCTCTCGGAAAGCTAAAGAGTAAAAGATCACATTCAAATTTACAGAGTACCTTTTTTTGTTGGGTTGCAATTGCTGACCTCTTTGCTTTGTAAAAAGAATACTCTAAGGATATAAAAACAATCCCTTCCAAAGAACAAAGATGTCATTGTAAACTCAGTTATGTGAGTTACACACTAATATTGTACTTTACATTTGAATGTCAGTTATGAGACATTTTTCTTTTTCAGTTGGTCAAAAGAAAGCAGCTAATCAGTTTTCTTTCACTGGGAAAATAATATTCAGCATCATTGTTTCTTTCACATCTACAAGGAGAACAATGTATACGTTTGCCAGAAATGCAGCTGGCCTATTTTGAATGGTCACCTTTTAAAGATGCTTAATATATATATATCAGATCAGTTTGTTTTGTCTTTTAAATTGTTTGGTGGAGACGCACGTCTCTGCTTGAGTGGTGATTGATGTGACTAGCAAGGATTTTCAGGGAGTGGTGGGCTACAAATGGCATTGACCATGACCTTTAAGTTAGTAAAGACAAGCGAGGTAATGCTGGTGCCACTGTGGCTAACCCATGCTGCCATATCTTCATTACTATTGTCGCCAGCGTTAGCTAGGTCAAAGCTAGTATGGTTATGCCTACTCACGCTACAATTACACCTTCATTTTCAATGTAAACAGCCCTCAGTTACCATCAACGGCTCTCTTTGAGAAGGCTGGACACTAGCATCTTTTACAGTAATAAACAACATCTCCAAAATGACCTCTTCTCTCTGCCCATGCGGCTAAGATTCTTGTCCATTACTACTTTTTTTTTACTTTCAAAGCCCTTCCCACTATATCCCTGCTCTGTTACCTTTATTGCGAGGTTCGCTCCTCTCTTCACTCTGCCAACAACGCCTACCTTGATTATCTGATTCTTCATGTCTCTGACAAGCAACTTTCATACTTTGTCCCTTGCCACCCCTTATATATGGGAAAAACCTCTTAGTTAAAATATAAAAAACTGCTGTCCAATACTGTGTCTCCTCAAAACTGAACTCAAATGTAACAAATACAGAAAATTGGAACATGATAATGGCTAATTGGGTGGCAAGTTGTGCTCCTGATTTGCTAAGAATTGTGCATGTCTTATTGTTTGTTACCCTTCCACCCCACCAGATATGCTGGTCTCCTCTACCAGTTAAATCATGTCTTCCCTAGATTGTGAATTCTGGAGTCAGAACAGTTATTTACCATGCAGCTAACACAATAGGGCGCTCAACATGGCTGGCTTGTAGGCACTACGGTAAAATAAACCATTAATAGTATGAAGTGCTCAGGTCTCTTTGACCCCAGTTGTAGATTTTGATGTAATACAGAGCCATTTGTGTTAGTGATCTCCTAGCATGATGATCCCATTAGATGGTGCTCTTTGCATCTGTCAGCTCCCTTTGATATTGCTAGCCTCAAACTGGTTTACTACAATGCAAACTGCATGAAGTTACACCTTAACACCATCCAGAAATTGCAGGTAGTGAAGGCAACTACCTGCCTTCTTAAGCAACATTCCCAAAAGAGGGGCATGTTACACCCATGGTCTGATCTGCCACCAGGTGATGTCCGTCTGAAATTTAAGGTTTTAATTTTTAACCTGCAAAGTGGATTTCTTCTCTGCCTACCATAGAGACCGTCTCTCTTGACTCCACTGTTGCATTCCCACCTGAGCTTCAGAGTGCGGCTCTTAGCCTACGAGAGCAGAGATCTGTATGTAAAAGGAGCGGAACAGGGTTTCAGTAACTACAGGGATTTTTTAAGAAGTGTCTCACTTTGGCAACTGATAAACATAGTTCCATGTGGAAAGAAAGTGAACAAAGAATGAAATATTTTATAGTCTAAGATAACTCTCTCAAGCTTGTCATGGGCTTTTAGTTACCATATTTTGCTGTATATACAGATCTATTCTGTTGAAGATAGAATTGTGTAATGATAATGGCCAAACTGGGAAAATAATCACCAAATGCACTGATTGAAACTCCCATCTGCCTACCATCGTTCATGTTGTTAATTTGTTTTATATATTTCTCCCTATGGCCTGAGTCATGCGAACTCTGTGGGCATCCTTTTAATTTTAAGCATATGAGTAACTCCATTGAAGTTAAACAAACTATGTGCTTTTAAATACATGTAAATTGTTTGGAAGATGGGGACCATAGTGAAAAAATTAGCAGTGGAAGTAATTCTAATTTAAAACGTAAAAAGAAAAGGAGGACTTGTGGCACCTTAGAGACTAACCAATTTATTTGAGCATGAGCTTTCGTGAGCTACAGCTCACTTCATTGGATGCATACTGTGGAAATCGCAGAAGACATTATATACACAGACACCATGAAACAATACCTCCTCCCACCCCACTCTCCTGCTGGTAATAGCTTATCTAAAGTGATCAAGTTGGGCCATTTCCAGCACAAATCCAGGTTTTCTCACCCTCCGCCCTCTCACAAACAAACTCACTCTTGCTGGTAATAGCCCATCCAAAGTGACCACTGTCTTCACAATGCGTATGATAATCAAGGTGGGCCATTTCCTGCAGAAATCCAGGTTCTCTCACCCCCTCACCCCCCTCCAAAAACCACAAACTCACTCTCCTGCTGGTAATAGCCTATCCAAAGTGACCACTCTCCTTACAACCTGCATGAAAATCAAAGTGGGCCATTTCCAGCACAAATCCAGGTTTTCTCACTCCCCCACCCCCATACTCACACAAACTCACTCTCCTGCTGTTTCATGGTGTCTGTGTATATAATGTCTTCTGCGATTTCCACAGTATGCATCCGATGAAGTGAGCTGTAGCTCACGAAAGCTCATGCTCAAATAAATTGGTTAGTCTCTAAGGTGCCACAAGTTCTCCTTTTCTTTTTGCGAATACAGACTAACACGGCTGTTACTCTGAAACCTGTCAATTTAAAACGTGTTTCATGTATGATTCCTTTTAATAATAAGTTATTTTACCAACTGTTTTCTTCTAGATGTGTCAAACTAATGATTACTAGTGAAAAGGAATGTTAGCCTTCATAAATCATAGTTTTTAAAAAATAACCAAGTATGCATAGTATTCGTATCTTGTATAAATTTTGTAAATTTTTGACAACTGCAGTGCTGCAAATATGTCTTGCTATTGTGTGTTCCTTTTGAAGGCTTTTGAGTTAACGTGATTTCTTTATTAAACATGTAGAAAATTAGTGATGTGATATGTCAAATCTTATAGCTAATTCCCTAGTGCCACCTAGTGGTTCAAATAAAATTTATATTAAAAGGAGATACTAATTTGTCTGCAGGGACTCTGTTATCCAGATAAATGTTGATTGCTTTGCTATGTTTTTTGTTCTTAATTGGCAGAATGGGTATTTGTAGAAGTAAAGTAATAGCTCTTATCTTTCTATTTATAGTATCGGTGTCCTTTGTGCTTATGCTGCCAACCAACACTTAACAAGTCAAGTCCGGGGAGCAAAGAACCTGGTGCACAGTAATTTTAAAGACCTGAGAATTTTCCTCAATGACACTCCAGGGGTAAAGAGATGTTTTCTTTATATATGTGATTGTATATGTAAGATAAGTATTCTAGAAAATAGTGTTTCTTTCTATTTGGTATTAGTGATGCATGCAACAAACTGTATTTCCTTTATGGGTGCCCATCCATTGCTCTGGTTGCCAATCATATAATATATAATGCACAATACAATAAAAGATAAAGGACTTCTCATATGTTAATAAATATCCACCAGTTATTCTTGTGGACCAGCATTCTTTGAACAAATAAGAGGCTCTGCAGTAATGTGATATTCCTTTGCCTTTTTTCTGTTGCTGCACTGTGCGTTGCCAAAGAGGTAATTTTTTAAGGGAAATTACCTCCTGTTTTTGGCAATTCTTATAAAAGTATGCATGGGCAACAGTGCCTTACATTCCTTTTCTTTATGCCAATATCCTCTGGAGTGAATGGTAGCCTTTTCTGTTTTTTTGTTGAACACCTTTTATGCTTTCTTTAAATGCATATATTGAGGCATCCCAAATATGAAGTACAGTGTCCTTAAGACTTCACTCTTCCTCTTACATTGCAAAGAGTCCTCCAAATACCTCTCTATATGACTTTCTCCAATGAAAGATGAATTCCTATTAGAGAACTTTATATGATAGCTTTTCCCTTCTGTGTTAGATGTTTATTTTGTTAAAAATTGAAAAAACATACTGTTTAAAAATCATGTGGAAAGCAAACAAATATCCCACTTCTTATTGGTAGGTAAAGTTTTGACAGAGCCAGTTCAGACAATACTGTCTCACCTGTGGGCACAGTGACCACCCTCCGCATTGGTCATAATAATCCCACTCTCTCATAGAGTATGAACTGCTTTTCTTTTGACTGAGAGCTTTGCAGTGATAACGTGAGAGTCTGGGAATTCAAGATGTCTCCTCCAACATTGCAGCCTGGGCTGGAGTACACTGTTGTTTGAAGGGAAATCTCTATCCACCACTTCCTTAATTCTCTCCACATCAGGGCATATTATTCTCTTTTGCCTCCAGCACATATGTATGTAAATGCAATGTCGTGGCAGAGCCCTTTGGGGTAGATGTGGGGAAAGAAAGATGAGGTCACATAGTAAACCTTTGGTTTGCAGTATGGAGTGCTTTTCATAAGTCTACAATCATTTTTGACATTGGTGGTTGTGACCCAGTTATACCAAGAATTCTTCCAACCCCCTCATTCCTTTGCATCAGCCACAGTTGAGTGCTTACAGTAGAAAATGTCAGAATATAAAATCTATTGTGTTTCCTTCAGCTATCGTGATGTATATATGAAATATCTAAAAAGCTAATGACTCCTAAAAGTCTGTTGCACTAAGTTAAAATAAGTATTAGAGACAGAATGCTCATGGAAACTGCAGAAACTTATCAAAGCCTCAGTTTTATGTATTGTTTTCCAGTTTTTACCTAGAATTATTAGTTCTTTCTCTGTAGAATTAACTCTAGTGACTATAGATAACATTTATTCTATTATATGTGACTTCTTAATATGTTGCTTCGTTGTGCAAGGCATCTTTACATCATGTGCTCATGTGCCTCTAATTAAATCCCAGAAATTCTTGAGACTAATGGGAAGGCTCTTTAGTTTTGTTGACAGTGGTATAGAATCCATTTGATTGTAAACTGCGGACAGTACTTCAGAAGTCTAACTTAACACAGCCAATCAGCATTAAGTGCATAATGTATAGAGGATTTGATAAAGATGCCAGGTGCTCAGAACTGTTGTCATAGAAGATTTGCAGACTATATAAATTTTGCACTGTCAACACCACACTTCAGTGCAGTTGACAGTCTGTCTATTAAGGACATCAACTTATATCCCCTTCCCCTAGGGTATCTATACTTGTTTTCCTAGTCATTCTAAATCCCACTTTGTTTTGTGACGTTGTTTGGGAATTCATAGCAGTTCTGCTAAGAACTGGTTAATTTAGTTTCTTCTACAGACTCTAGAGCCTAGAAAACTATGGTATATTGATAAGAGAGGCAAAAACATAATCTCAGGCAGGCACAAAATGTTTCATATGCTGCATTTGTTGATTTTGGACATTTAATCACTGCTGCTTTTGTGACATATGGGATTTACTACACTGAATACTTGAAGATGCAAGCCACATAGAAATACAAACCAAACAAAAACTGATTAACAAAAGACCTCATCGTCATAATAATGCTGCTGTCTGGGACAGTGCAGAGCCCAAACTGTCACTGGACAGAACCATGGTATTGGTAAAGGGCAGTCTGCAATTGGAAAAGGACAGCCACCTCCCTTCCCACGGCCAGCAATGGAAGCGCCTGCAAGCTGCTTAGCATGTTAAGGGCAAAGGAATAAAAAATGGTGAAGCAGTTCAGACACTTTCTGTATATATCTCAGTGAAGGAGGGACTAAACATTGTTAGATGACCAGAGGGATAGAACTAGCATGAAACAGAGAGACACAAGACCCTAGTCATACTAAATCACTTGAAGGAATCCTCATGAAGCAGCAATTGCTGCTATTAATTATCACTGGGGTTTAAATCTGCTCCCTAGGAGACTTCTCAATTAAGCATCTCACGATTAAAGAGAATTGTATTGTACTTTGTTGAAAGTATTAATGATAGAGTTCAAGAGTTTTGGGGGTTTGCAGCTAAATATGCATGTGTGGGGTGGTTACTGTTTCTATACTAAAAATATTTTTTTAAAACTTTTAGCAAATTGACTACTTGGTGAGCCAATACAACACTACCAAGAACAAAGCACTCTCTGACCTTAATAGTAAGCAATAAAACTTTTTTTTTATTAGCTATGTCTGTGTTATGTTATATGTGTATTCACGGTAAGTTCACTGAAGCGCTTGTGAATGACTTATAACGCAATATGAAAGTCCAGTTGTTATAATCAGAATCCCAAGCAGATCAATAAAACAAAAATATAATTCTTCATGAAAACTGTCACATGGCACGATATAAATTTTTCTAAAAAATAAATTCCATTCTTCTTTAAATGACTTTCACTTTAAGTCAGACTAATAATTTTTGCCTTTTTGAGTCCAGTAATCACTAGTACTTAGTGGTTTGAGGAAGCATTTCTTAATTTTTAAAGCACAGGACTGGGTGACAAGTGACATGGCTCCTGGCTGCAATTCAGGTTGTGTTTGAGCTTAGTCGAATCAGGTACTGTGTTTCAGTGTTCTTGGCATTCTAATAATACCCACCACATAGACATGTTGAGATGTACATTTATTGATGATGGTAAAACTCTTTCAGATATTTGGCTGGAGCAAGAGAGAATTATTGAGAGCAATTATTTTATAACTAGCACTTGAAAAGCACAGATCATGAAACTTAAAGCAGTTGCTGCGTTTTCCTCTGCAGCACAGTTATAGCACTTGGTGACATTTCTGAAGCTTTTAATGAATGAATAAATAAATACATTTTAAGAAAAAGCCATAATATGGAATTTTTTTCCCCCAAGGCTTTTACTTCAGTGTCTAAAGTTAAAAGGAGCCCAGCTACATATGGATCTTCTCTAGACTAGACTAAAAGGTGTGGTGTTAGCACCCTTTAGCGAGCAAGTTTTAAAAATCTGTTTAGATAAGACAGTATATACTTTACTTTAACATGCTATAGCACATGTTAAAGACAGCATGTCTTGTCTATGCTAGGCTTTTAAAACATGTTATCACGTTATTTAACATCACACCTTTAAAATCCTAGTTTAGACAGAGCCACAGAATGCACAACTGGTCTCAGAGAAAGGGTGGCCATGCACAAGGCGAGTGGGCGTAATTTAAAATAGTCATCTGCATGTTCAGCATTCATTTATGGCTTTCCATGCTCTTGAAGTTACAGAGACTAAACTGAGTATTTATCTACCTCCATAGAATCATAGAATATCAGGGTTGGAAGGGACCTCAGGAGGTCATCTAGTTCAACCCCCTGCTCATAGCAGGACCAGGACCAGGACCAGTCCCCAACTAAATCATCCCAACCAGGGCTTTGTCAAGCCTGACCTTAAAAACTTCTTAGGAAGGAGATTCCACGACCTCCCTAGGTAACACATTCCAGTGTTTCACCACCCTCCTAGTGAAAAAGTTTTTCCTAATATCCAACCTAAACCTCCCCCACTGCAACTTGAGACCATTACTCCTTGTTCTGCATCTGCTACCACTGAGAACAGTCTAGATCCATCCTCTTTGGAACCCCCTTTCAGGTAGTTGAAAGCAGCTATCAAATCCCCCCTCATTCTTCTCTTCCGCAGACTAAACAATCCCAGTTCCCTCAGCCTCTCCTCATAAGTCATGTGTTCCAGTCCCCTAATCATTTTTGTTGCCCTCCGCTGGACTCTTTCCAGTTTTTCCACATCCTTCTTGTAGTGTGGGGCCCAAAACTCGACACAGTACTCCAGATGAGGCCTCACCAATGTAGAATAGAGGGGAACGATCACGTCCCTCGATCTGCTGGCAATGCCCCTACTTATACATCCCAAAAGGCCATTGGCCTTCTTGACAACAAGGGCACACTGTTGACTCATATCCAGCTTCTCGTCCACTCTAACCCCTACGTCCTTTTCTGCAGAACTGCTGCCTAGCCATTTTGTCCCTAGTCTGTAGCGGTGCATTGGATTCTTCCATCCTAAGTGCAGGACTCTGCACTTGTCCTTGTGGAACCTCATCAGATTTCTTTTGGCCCAATCCTCTAATTTGTCTAGGGCCCTCTGTATCCTATCCCTACCCTCCAGCGTATCTACCTCTCCTCCCAGTTTACTGTCATCTGCAAACTTTCTGAGGGTGCAATCTACACCATCCTCCAGATCATTTATGAAGATATTGAACAAAACCGGCCCGAGAACCGACCTTGGGGCACTCCACTTGATATTGGCTGCCAACTAGACATGGAGCCATTGATCACTACCCGTTGAGCCCAACAATCTAGCCAGCTTTCTATCCACCGTATCGTCCATTCATCCAGCCCATACTTCTTTAACTTACTGGCAAGAATACTGTGGGAGACCATGTCAAAAGCTTTACTAAAGTCAAGGAACAACATGTCCACTGCTTTCCCCTCATCCACAGAGCCAGTTATCTCGTCATAGAAGGCAATTAGATTAGTCAGGCATGACTTGCCATTGGTGAATCC
This sequence comes from Chelonia mydas, assembly GCF_015237465.2. NCBI lineage: Eukaryota > Metazoa > Chordata > Testudines > Cheloniidae > Chelonia > Chelonia mydas. Next base: position 111,626,933 of record NC_057852.1, read on the forward strand.
ATGCTGACTGTTCCTGATCACTTTCCTCTCCTCTAAGTGCTTCAGAATTGATTCCTTGAGGACCTGCTCCATGATTTTTCCAGGGACTGAGGTGAGGCTGACTGGCCTGTAGTTCCCAAGATCCTCCTTCTTCCCTTTTTTAAAGATGGGCACTACATTAGCCTTTTTCCAGTCGTCTGGGACCTCCCCCAATCGCTGTGAGTTTTCAAAGATAATAGCCAATGGCTCTGCAATCACATCTGCCAACTCCTTTAGCACTCTCAGATGCAGTGCATCCGGCCCCATGGACTTGTGCTCATCCAGCTTTTCTAAATAGTACCGAACCACTTCTTTCTCCACAGAGGGCTGGTCACCTCCTCCCCATGCTGTGCTGCCCAGTGCAGCAGCCTGGGAGCTGACCTTGTTTGTGAAGACAGAGGCAAAAAAAGCATTGACTACATTAGCTTTTTCCACATCTTCTGTCACTAAGTTGCCTCCCTCATTCAGTAAGGGGCCCACACTTTCCTTGACTTTCTTCTTCTTGCTAACATACCTGAAGAAACCCTTCTTGTTACTCTTAACATCTCTTGCTAGCTGCAACTCCAGGTGTGATTTGGCCTTCCTGACTTCACTCCTGCATGCCCGAGCAATATTTTTACCCTCTTCCCTGGTCATTTGTCCAATCTTCCACTTCTTGTAAGCTTCTGCCAGTTTAAGGCCTGAGTCTTTATTTTCAAAGCAGTCTGTGGGACAGGTTCCAGCTCATAAGAGGCCACATCTCCATCTACAAGCCACCAAGAGAGTTGTATTCCTCTAGGGCAGGGGTTGGCAACCTATGGCACGCGTGCTGATTTTTAATGGCACGCTGCTGCCTGCCGGGACCCCATTAAAAATCTTGCCCGCCCCGGCCTGCTCTTCTCCGCCCCCCTGCCATGGGGGCAGGGTGAAGAAGCTTGGTCCTGCTGGCTGCTGCTGCAGGGCAGGCGAGCTCCTCTCCCCCGCTTCTTCCCCCAGCATGCTGGTTTCCTGCCCCATCTCCTCTCCCTCTCTGCCACTGATCAGCTTATGGCCCTTGCGAGGGAGGGGGAGAAGTGGAGCCACAGCGCGCTTGCTGCTCCAGGGAGGAGGTGGAAGAGAGGTGGGGACGGGGCCTTGGGCAAGGGGGTGGAAACAGGGCATATCCCCTCCAGCCTCCTGCCTTGAGCCGCTCTGGGCAGGGGGCTGGGAGCACCCCTACACACCCCCATACGCGCGCCCCTTGCCCTGACTCCAGCACCCCCACACATGCCCGCAGCCCCCCACCCTGATTCTTGCACCCCCCATATTCCCACCCCAACCTTCAGCACCAAACAGGAGCTCCTGCACCCCCTCCCCCACATTCCCACCTGCACCCGTCGCACCAAATGGGAGCTGCCCAGGTAAGCACTCCACACCCAAAGCTCCTGCCCCAACCCTAAGCCCCCTCCCTCATTCTAGCTCCTGGCCAGACCCTGCACCCTAACCCCCAACCTGTTCCTTCACCCCCAGCCCTGTGCTCAGTGCACTCCCACCCTTAGCTCAGTGCAGAGAGAGAGGAAGAGAATGGGCTAGAACCACGGGGAAGGTAGGTTCCCCCTCTACGTGGGCAGGACCGGGATCCCAGACCAGCAGCGTGCTGAGAGGAGCCGGCAGCCGGGACCCTGGCTGGCAGGAGCCAGCGGATAGAACCCCAGACCGGCAGCGGGCTGAGTGGCAGCGGGCCGAGCCACTCAGCCCACTGCCAGTCTGGGGTCCCGGCCGCAGGCCCCGCTCAGCCTGCTGCCGGCCTAGGTGAATGGAACTCCAGGCTGGCAGCAGGCCGAGCAGGCCGGCAGCGTAAAATCAGCATTTTAATTTAATTTTAAATGAAGCTTCTTAAACATTTTGAAAACCTTGTTTACTTTACATACAACAATAGTTCAGTTATATAATATATAGACTTAAAGAGAGAAACCTTCTAAAAAACATTAAAATGTATTACTGGCACGCGAAACCTTAAATTAAAGTGAATAAGTGAAGACTCAGCACACCACTTCTGAAAGGTTGTCGACCCCTGCTCTAGGGCAATAGTGAAAAGCCAGAACAAAGTGTATGGAAGCTGCTGACAAAGCATTTTAAATTAAGTTAAGCTGTGGAATGAAGTTATGGAGGAATTTAGACAAATCCAGAGTTTGACTGCTTTTAGGAAACACTGAAAAACCTTCCTGTTTAATAAAGCCTTTCCGCCATAACCAGAATTAACAATGTTGACCACCTTGGATGCTCCCATGCCATAGCCCCCTGACACCGCCTCCCAAACCTGCCCCCAAAAACCTACCCTAAGAGCTTTCTGTGACTTGAAAATGGAGAGAAGCTAGAGGCTCCATGAAGTTCACTAGGGACTTCACTGTTGCCAAGTATTCTATGTGGAAGATAGTCAGATACTACAGTGATGGGCAGAAGTCCAAAAATCTAAGATTGATGGAAAATTTAAAGAATCTTTGGGACTGTTTTTTAAGAACACAGCTGGGGCTTTTGGGGAAAAGGAGGGAGAAAGGGATCCAAAGAATCAATTTCCCTATTTCTTGTGCACTATGAAAAATAATTCATAGTAAAGGATTGTTGCCCAAAATTCACTGCAAAATGATGGACTTTTTAAAAGTGTGTTCTGAAAAATAAAAAACTAAAGCTAAGGAGCAGTGCTTTGATAACAAAAAGCAATACTGGAGTACGCATTTCTGGTTTCTTGTTGCATTGCTGTTGTCTTCACTTTCCCAAGTCAGGCACGAATAAATAGACCTCACTCCCTTTTGATTTATTGTTTAATCCCATAAGTCTTAGAGGTAAGTGCTGCCAAAGAAGGTGTGAGCAGTGAAGTCGTCGTCTTACACTGAACTTTGATTTAGTCCTGAGTGCAACTTTTTTAGAAGTTAATAAAAATTGGTGCAAGATACTTGTTCTGATAGGTAGTGATACAGGATTGCACTGAACTGGCTTGCAGTGTGTTTTTATTTTCTCTTTCTACAGATGTTGGGCCATTGCTTGGCAGCAGAGTTCAAGAGCGGTTCGCGAAAGAAGTGCGCCCTGCACTCGATGCAGCTCTAATGATGGCAGGAGGTAAATGCACATCTCTGCTTTTATTTATTAACGTTCCATTGCCTTGTTAAGAGAGACACCCTCTCCCTATTCCACAAGTTTATGTAATTTTGTAATCAGTCTATAGGTGGAGTATTTTTCTGGGCAGTGACACTTATCAGATGAATTGAGAGTTTTGTGCATGCCTTGGGACAAGAGGGAAAAGCATAGTTCCATTACAGAGGAAAGAGCATTATTCCAGTAGCAGGAGCTTATTTTTCTTTTCCTCAGAATATGCATCCTTGTATCTTTCTGCTTAAAAAGGTATTTGACCTCTGTGAACTTTCAGACGGACGGATACTGGACCTTCTGGGTATTAATAAGCGTCTTTGAATGCTAGGTTTTGGCTAGGTAAACGTCCCATCTTTACCTCTTCCAGTAGTCCCAATGGTTTATGGAAGTTGCAGTGGTAGAAAGTTTACACAGCAGAGTTAGCCAGTGGATTGATTGCATTGTACGAAAGGTTTTGAGCTTATTCGGCTGGGTCTTTGTAGTGAATTTCCCATAATTTGAAATTGTATATCTATTGCCAGACTTTTTCTTCTTATATGAAAAGGCTGATTAGGAAACATTCAAACTTTTTGTGAACTGTAATTTGTAGTAGTTTGTCTGCTTCTCAGGCAGGTCATACTGTTTTATACCTTCAGTCCTCATAGGTGTGTTGTTGCTTTTTATGCCTGGGCTAGCACCATCAAGTTAAAATATTTATCTAGTTTATTGTGAAGATACCAGCAACTAAAATTTCTTGACCATACATGCTTTGGGGCTTAGTAACACTTGATTCTGTGATTTCTCCATTATAAAGATGATTTCAACAGTTCTTGTTTTATACAAGATCGCTAATTCAGGAATTTGTAAGTGGTGCAGTTGTACATACAAAAGTGCAAATTATCACTGAAGTTAGTCACTGTTTTTTTTTTATTTTTCTCTACCCATGCACATGAAACTGTTTGCACACATCACCAGACCCCTTTCTCATCACCCATTATCATTCTCGTTTCTTTGCTTTATTTTTCTATTTGGCTTGAAGTCAAAGTGGAAAGGGCTATCAAAGGTAAAAGACTTGACAAAATCTTGTGTGTTGTGTGAAGTGTGGTTCATTTTTTGTGCACTTTCTTGTGCATTTTTAGCTGTATCTGTCTGTCTATTACTCTTCTGTTCAGCACTTCATTGTTTTTGTATGACTGGGCTGAGATCTAAAGGCAGAAAATGTTGAACCAGCATTAGCGTTGGCTGGTGCAACATGTTCTGTTTCACTGGAAACTCACAGTTCAGTGATGTGCCCCAAGTGTATGGTAGTGATAGAAATACAGAAAATATCGTATTGAGCTTGCAAAACAAGGCCCTGGATTTGTTGCTAATGACTTGACACACTTGCGCTGGTATATGATAATGAAACAGTGGTCTCATTGTATTTGTGTTGCAATCCACCAAAACTAGTGAACCGAACAAAAAGTAAAAAGGGGTACATTTTGGGGGTGGGTGGAATCCTGGTAAAAATAGATTGACTGACTATGTTTGGCCTGTGCTAGCAAAATATGCCATGCTTCTATTTGCAGTATATTTTCTGCCGCAATAGTTGTTTTTCGTCATTAAATGTATGCATCTTGCTGAGTAACTGGACTGACTTCTAAATGAAACTTGTTTTAAAATCTTTGTATCATCATAGCAATCAGAGAAACAAAGGAGGCACTGGAAAATGTGAGCGTCTCTGTGGAGGTTTTGCAGGAAGGTACTGAAAGGCTGCATGCTAACCTGACCAATGTTAAAATACACCTGAGCAATACACTCAGTGACTCTGCGTGCTCTGCTGCTCAAGCTGCTTCAACTTGCAACGTTATCAGAAATTCATTAGATCAACTGAATATCAATGCTAACTTCAGTGGGGTAAGAAAATATTTTTTCAACATTTCACAGTGTAGTTTCATTGTATTACCTCAGTAATATTCCTCTGATTTAGGCTCAATTTGTGTAGTAAAATGATCTGTTCTGTATCTCTTCATCTGTGCAATTTCAATCACTGCTTTCATCTTGAGTGCACTAGAAAGTAAGATAGAGAGATATATGTGTCAAACAGCTATGTTAAAGTGCTGTTCTGGCCAACACTATGATCTGCTAACTATAATTGAGTAGAAATTTTGCTTTCATCCAATGAAGGCTTAAGGAGAGCACTAGCAATATTGTGCTGTACACATTCTTCCAATTTGTTTTTACATCTCCTTTGAAATATATGGTCAAGTAGTGTATATGGTATTTTGGTTTAACTCAAGAATGCTTTTTTCCATCCTAGTTGCCAGGTGTGAGCACACAGCTTGCCAAAGTCAATGATGTCCTTAAAATAGACCTTTCCAGTTTGGTTCAAAAGGTATGTTTCTTTACATTAAATAATAGGATGGGATGATTACATATGACATTTGTTCTTGGCTTTCCCAAGTAGAAGTCTTTCTTCCCCTTTCTGCTTCTTAGTGGGTTTCTCTCCTAACTGTCCCAGCATTGGTTCACATCTTAAGATTTAATATGTAATAATACTTATTTAAGGCTTTACATCTTCAGAGCAGTGTGCATCCATAATTAACATTAATTGTCTACTACAGGATATTCTTCAAAAGCAAAAAGACAGAATCTGGATCTATTGCAGTTGTGGGCAACCTGCGTCCCGTCAGGGTAATCCGCTGGCGGGCCACAAGACAGTTTGTTTACATTGACCGTCCGCAGGCATGGCTGCCTACAGCTCCCAGTGGCTGCGGTTCGCCATTGCCAGCCAACGGGAGCTACGGGAAGCAGCGCAGGCTGCAGGGACGTGCTGGCCACTGCTTCCTTTGGCTGCCATTGGCCAGGAATGGCGAACCATGGCCACTGGGAGCTGCAGGTGGCCATGCCTGCAGACGGTCAATGTAAACAAACTGTCTCATGGCCTGCCAGCGGATTACCCTGACGGACGCAGGTTGCCCACCACTGGTCTACTACCTTTTCTTACTTTAAAACTGAGGTACTTTTAGTAGAAGCCCTGTTACAAGATAGAAAAGCAGTCCACAAGCCGCAGGGCATGAGGGGTTCATCCAGACCCCGCCTGTCACATGGGTGATAAGAGTGAGGGGGAGATACAAAGGTAGTGAGTGATGGCAAGGTAGAGTGAAGTGTGCCCTTTCCTTTCCCATCTGGTTAAGATGCTGGAAAGTTCTCTGGCAATTGGCACCCACTGTTTTGAGCATCTTGGGTTTTTTTTTGTTCATAATCCTTTGTCTCCATAAAACAAAGGCCTGAGGAAAAGGATTGAAATTCTGGTCCTGGTGACCGTGTTGGTCATCTTTCCTGACTGGTGTTTCTGCTCACCACTCTGTGTGACTTTCTTGTTTTGGGATGGGCTGTGAGCACTCTGAGAGGAGTAGACTGTGCAGGTGTTCAGCATTTCAGCATTGTTTACAGAGAATACATGCCTGTGTCCTTAGCTCTGTAAGCTTTAGGTCTGCGTTGGACAAAAAGGACCTTTGGGTCATAATCATGAGAATGTGACTGATGTATGTTTAAAAAGTGTGTGTGTGTGTGTGTTTGTTTGCTTCTTCAGGGACTAATTGGGAGAGTAAACTACCTGGATTAGACTCTCTCATTAAGCTTTCTGTAGTATTTTTGTACTTCTAAGGGGTGACATAAAATTTGTTTGACATACCAGATAAGATGTGATGTGTATAATGTTAGCCCTTTTATAATAGAAAAACAGATGTGAGCAATTCGGCATTGAGATGTTCTTTTAACTCTCACCATTTATTTTAGGGCTATGCAGCCTTTAATGATACTCCAGATTTAGTGCTGAACCAAACCAGGAACATCTTATCAGGTGAAACTGATGATAGAATTTGCTTTTTATTTTGATTGATAAATTGTTTTCTAGAGCATAACATTAAAGTTTAGTATCACTCCTTTACCATGGTTATATTTTTGTATCCTCCTTATTGGTGATGTCTCAGAAAATGCTATCAAAGATGAAATATAAAACTTGTTCACATTTTTGTAGACTGAGAAGACCACCTTTGGCAGTATTATTGTCTCATAATTAAATCTAAGAAGACAACATAGGGTGTTTGTGTGCATTGTTTCTTAGACTACTGCTGCCTTGCAAGTATCAGAGGCGTAGCTCTAATAGAATCATAGAATATCAGGGTTGGAAGGGACCTCAGGAGGTCATCTAGTCCAACCCCCTGCGCAAAGCAGGACCAATCCCCAATTTTTGCCCCAAATGGCCCCCTCAAGGATTGAACTCGCAACCCTGGGTTTAGCAGGCCAATGCTCAAACCACTTTACCCACGAAAGCTTATGCCCAAATAAATCTGTTAGTCTTTCAGCTGCCACCGGACTTCTCGTTGTTTTTGCCTTGCAAGTGAAATCTTGATGTCTAAATGGCATTTGGGTTACTATATCTTTATTGTGCTATAATGTTGACCGTGCTTTGGTTGGAAAAAGCACGCATACAATATTTATTATTTATTTAAGCTAAGCTCCTAATAAAAAAAGAAACTGATCTACGTTGTGGTATAAAATCTAGTGGGTAAAACGCATGCCTTACATAATATTTTAACTTGTTCTTTATCTAACCTTTTAAGTACCCAAAAATCAAACTGTTAAAATCGTTAAATTGGCTAATAGTTTAGTTATCATTAAAGGGTAGCATGTAGTACATTTAATATATGAATGTGTGTATACTAATGTGTTTTAATTTTTGTTCTTGCATTGTGGACCTGTTCTGCCAATATAAACAGCTGTTCCTTGTAAGTTTGGCAAAATAATACACAGTATGTATGTAAACATAGCATACTGTGTGACCTTGTCTAAAATGAGTCAAAGTTTTCTAAGATGATGATGATACATTTTCTTTATTAAGGAGATCTGAATGCAAAAATACTCCTTTCAAGTAGCTGGCAATTTGCATAAAAAAAGGCAGGCTTTCATTATTTGAGCAGCTTGATGTTTCTTACTAATAACTGAGTGCAGGGTAGACGTCAAGTTAAAAAGAGAGGGGAAAAAATTGTAATAGAGTAATTTCATGAACAGAGAGGAGGAGGGTTTGGGTCTAGGAAACCTGGTACCTGAATCTATTTGTTTCGAAGCATAAAAAAGGCCTGATTCTCCTGGAGGGAGGGGACAGTGCTGAGCATTACCAAATTCATATGACAAGTTGACATCTACAGAATGTATCCTGATGGAATAGGGTGCATCAGAATTTTGAAGGAATAAAAGAATGAAGAAAAATGCATTTCTTTATATATTTATAGTACAATAGGAGTATGAAATATTTTAGGATCTCTGTGCAGCTAAATGTAATTGTTAAATTATGCCAACAGATTGGCATGTTCCCTCATAAATTGAGGTGACCAAAATATTACTTCATTAGCACAGCTTTTTGAAGAATGCTGCTAACTAATTGGAAAGGCTTTTTATTTAAAGTATGCATTTTGTAAAGACCGAGATTATAACTTCTAACTCTTCCTGTGTTAAGAAGTTAATATAGGATCTTCAGTTCTTTAACAGGGTGTGTTGTATACTGTAGGAATAGTGTTTAAACTAGGGCTGTCAAGGGATTTTAAAAAATTAATCGCAGTTTTAATCGCATTGGTAAACAATAGAATACAAATTGAAATTTATTAAATATTTTTGGATGTTTTTCTGCATTTTCAAATATATTGATTTCAATGACAACACAGAATACAAAGTGTACACTGCTCACTTTATATTTTTATTACAAATATTTGCATGGTAAAAAACAAAAGAAATAGTATTTTTCAATTCACTTAATACAAATATTGTAGTGCAATCTCTATATCAGAAAAGTTGAACTTACAAATGTAGAATTATATATTTAAAAAAAACTGCTTTCAAAAATAAAACAATGTAAAATTTTAGAGCCTGCAAGTCCACTCAGTCCTGTTTCTTGTTCAGCCAATTGCTCAGACAAACAAGTTCGTTTACATTTGCAGGAGATAATGCTGCCCGCTTCTTGTTCACAATGTCCTGAAATTGAGAACAGGCTTTCGCATGGCACTGTTGTAGCTAGTGTCGCAAGGTATTTACATGCCAGATGCACTAGAGTGTCATATGTCCCTTCATGCTTCAACCACCATTCCAGAGGACATGCGTCCACGGGATGGATCACTTGATAACTACCTGTTCTGTTCATTCCCTCTGGGGCACCTGGCATTGGCCAGTGTCAGAAGACAGGATACTGGGATACATGGACCATTGATCTGACCCAGTATGGCCATTCTTATGTTATGTTCATGCTGATGACGGGTTCTGATCGATAACAGTCCAAAGCAATGCGGACCGACACATGTTAATTTTCATCATCTGAGTCAGATGCCACCAGCAGGAGGTTGATTTTATTTTTTGGTGGTTCGGGTTCTGTAGTTTCCGCATCAGAGTGTTGCACTTTTAAGACTTTTTTGAAAGCGTGCTCCCTACCTCGTCCCTCTCAGATTTTGGAAGGCACTTCAGATTCTTAAACCTTGGGTCGAGTACTGTAGCTATCTTCAGAAATTTCACATTGGTACCTTCTTTGCGTTTTGTCAAATCTGCAACGAAAGTGTTCTTAAAATGAACATGTGCTGGGTCATCATCCAAGACTACCATAACATGAAATATGGCAGAATGCAGGTAAAATAGAGCCGGAGACCTACAGTTCTCCCTGAAGGAGTTCAGTCGCAAACTTAATTAACGCTTTCTTTTTTTAATGTGTCATCAGCATGGAAGCATGTCCCCTGGAATGGTGGCCGAAGCATGAAGGGGCATACAAATGTTTAGCATATCTGGCATGTAAATACCTTGCAATGCCGGCTACAGAAGTCCCACACAAACGCTTGTTCTCACTTTCTGGTGACATTGTAAATAAGAAGTGGGCAGCATTATCTCCCATAACTGTAAACAAACTTGTTTGTCATAGTGATTGGCTGGATGAGAAGTAGGACTGAGTGGACTTGTAGGCTCTAAAGTTTTGCATTGTTTTGTTTTGTTTTTTTGAATGGTGTTTTGTAACAAAAAAATCTACATTTGTAAGTTGCACTTTTGTGATAGAGATTGCACAACAGTACTTGTATGAGGTGAATTGAAAAATACTGTTTTATCACTTTTACAGTTCAAATATTTGTAATAATAATATAAAGTGAGTGTACACTTTGTATTCTGTGTCATTGAGATCAATATATTTGAAAATGCAGAAAAATCCAAAGATATTTAATAAATTTAAATTGGTATTTATTGTTTAACAATGCAATTAGAACTGCAATTGATCGATTAATTTTTTTAATCCCGATTAATTTTTTGAGTTAATCATGTGAGTTAACTGCAATTAATCAACAGCCCTAGTTTAAACAATCTTAAAACTTCTCCTAATAATCATTCATAAATGTAGTACCTAATTGCCTGGCTCAGTATTGTTATTTCATATATTACCAAAAAAAAATGGAAGATTTAAGCTAACTGGATTTAAAAAACACATTATTTTTAAAATGAATCAACAGAAAACTCTGACATGACGTCAACATCTTTCATTGTTAAATTGAATGTTAAAACTACAGTATGTGTGTCTTAAAATGCCATTATCTTATGTTGAAAGCTAATATTCCTTGTGGCTTGCCTGTCCTGTTTCATGCTTGTTTTCATGGCTTGCCTTTCTCCATATACAATATGGCTGAAATGAATGAGCATTTTAACTTGGTGTATATACAATATAATTTGTCTTTTATGGACTTGTAATGATGTACTCCCACAATGCTTGGTTTTTCAGATATCAAAAATTTGTTGGACTTGATTGGTTCAAATATCACTAGCTTCACTAAAATGCTTCCTGTTCAGAAGGTTCTAGCTGATTTAACAATATATCTTACTCAGAGTGAGGCATATGTTCAAGATTATTTCCCAGTAGTGGAACAGTATGATTTCTACAGGTAGGTACACATTACTTAAGCAATAAGGTAGGAGGGGAACGCTGTCTAGGAATATTTTGACTTAATTATTTGTTTTTCTCAGGACAATAAAAGTGTGATCACTGAGCGACAGTGCAGCCTCGATGCTATTGTGAAGTTGTTGTAATTTATTGTTTGTCTGGTGGTAGAGGCCTTGTCAGGATTTTGCTGGGCACTCTACAAGCATAAAGTTGGCCTTGGTCTACACTACGGGCTTAGGTCAAATTTAGCCTCGTTAGGTCGATTTTAAAATGAATGCGTCTACACAACCAACCCCGTTCCATTGACCTAAAGGTCTCTTAAAATTGACTTCTGTTCTCCTCCCCGGCGAGGGGAGTAGCGGTAAAATTGACCTTGCTGGGTTGAATTTGCGGTAGAGCAGATGCAATTCGACGGTATTGGCCTCCGGGAGCTATCCCAGAGTGCTTCAATGTGACCGTTCTGGACAGCACTTTGAACTCCGATGCACTAGCCAGGTACACAGTAAAAGCCCTGGGAAATTTTGAATTTAATTTCTTGTTTGGTCAGCGTGACGAGCTCAGCAGCACAGGTGACCATGCAGTCCCCCCAGAATCGCAAACGAGTTCTAGGGTCTCCCTTTCGGTCCATGCTGGATCTGATGCTGTATGGGGAGAAGAATCTGTGCAGGCCGAACTCCGATCAAAAAGAAGAAATGCTAATATATATGCCAAAATCGCAAAGGGCATGGTGGAGAGAGGCTACTACAGGGACATGCAGCAGTGCCGAGTGAAAGTTAAGGAGCTCAAGCAAGCCTACCAAAAGACTAAGGAGGCAAACGGTCGCGCCGGGTCAGAGCCCCATATATGCCGCTTCCATGATCAGCTGCATGGCATCCTACGGGGGGACTCTGCCGTTACCCCACCACTGTCCGTGGACACCTGCAAGGGGGGAGTCTCACGCAACAAGGAGGAGGATTTTGTGGATGAGGAAGAGGAGGAGAATGTGCAACAGGCAAGCGGTGAATCCTTTCTCCCCGGCAGCCAGGACCTTTTCATCACCCTGGAGCCAATACCCTCCCAAGGCGGGATCCCCAACCCTGAAGCTGGAGAAGGCAGCTCTGGTGAGTGCACATTTGTAACTACAGTACAGGGTTTAAAAGCAACAGTGTTTAATGTTTGATTTGCCCTGAAGAATTGGGATGCATTCGCAGCCGGTACAGGTACTGGAAAAGTCTGTTAATGTGTCTGGGGATGGAGCGGGAATCCTCCAGGGACATCTCCATGAAGCTCTCCTGGCGGTACTCTGAAAGCCTTTTCAGAAGGTTTCTGGGGAGGACTGCCTTATTTCGTCCTTCACGGTAGGACACTTTACCATGCCTAGCAAGTAGTCTGGAATCATTGCAGCACAAAGCATGGCAGCGAATGGTCCTGGGTTTTAGTTGCATTCAAGCAACATTTGGTCTTTATCTTTCTGTGTTAGCCTCAGGAGAGTGATATCATTCATAGTCACCTGGTTGAAATAGTGGAATTTTTGTAAGGGAACAGTGAAAGGATCCCGTTCAAGCTGGGTTGTTTGCACATGGCTAAAAGGGATCATCCTGGAGAATAGCCACGCGGTGGTGGGAGGGGTGAAGGGATCATCCCAGAGAATAGCCCTGCGGTGAGGTGGGGGGAGGTGTGTGCTGCACATCCACCCGAAAACCGCAGCCCCTCCTTTTAAATGTGAAACCCAACTGGCATTGCTTGCTATGGGAAAGGATGGCACTGCAGTTTGAAACCATTCCCACATGTTACGAAGGCGGAAGAAGCCAAACCTGCATACCAAAAGGCTTACCATGGCTGCCTGGAAACTGAATTCTGCTGCCCCAGCCGTGTGTGATGTGTCACCGTACCGGCAGGCGCTCAATATAAAAGGCAAAATGCGACCTTGTACCTAAAACACACGTGCTGTCTGCTGTGAATTGCTTGATTCACTGTGAAAGAGTCTCCCTTTTGTTCTCAGAAATGTATCGTCTTAAATTTTACTCTCCCTTTTTTTCTCCCCCCAGGTTCAAGTGTTTCTGTGCTCCCCCTATCACCTCTGTTCCTGATGTTATTGCAGATTAGAAGGCGAAAAAAAAGCACTTGTGATGACATGTTTTCTGAGCTCATGCAGTCCTCCTGCACTGAAAGGACACAGCTTAATGCATGGAGGCATTCAGTGGCAGAGGCCAGGAAAGCATTAAGTGAGCGTGAAGAGCAGAGGCAGGAGGCGATGCTGAGGCTAATGGGGGAGCAAACGGACATGATGAAGCATCTGTTGGAGCTATAGGAAAGCCAACAAGAGCACAGACCCCGCTGCATCCACTGTATAACCGCCTGCCCTCCTCCCCAGGTTCCATATCCTCCTCTCCCAGACATCCAAGAATGCGAGGTGGGAGGCTCCGGGCACCCAGCCACTCCACTCCAGAGGATGGCCCAAGCAACAGAAGGCTGTCATTCAAACAGTTTTGATTTGTAGTGTGGCTACAATAAGCAGTGTAGCTTTGTCCTTCCCTCCTCCCGCACCCCACCCCACCCCACCCGGGCTACCTTGTCAGTTATCTCACTTTTTTTTATTAATAAAGAAAGAGTGCATGGTTTCAAAACAATAGTTACTTTATTTCCTTTGCCAGCTGTGGTTGAAGGGGGGAGGGTGGCTGGCTTACACGGAATTAAAATCAACAAAGGGTGCGGGTTTGCAGCAAGCAGAAACACACACACAGCTGTCACACCGTAGCCTGGCCAGTCATGAAACTGGTTTTCAAAGCCTCTCTGATGCGCAGCACACCTAGCTGTGCTCTTCCAATCGCCCTGGTGTCTGGCTGCTCAAAATCGGCCGCCAGGCGATTTGCCTCAACCTCCCACCCCGCCATAAACGTCTCCCCCTTACTCTCACAGATATTATGGAGCAAGCAGCAATAACAATGGGAATGTTGGTTGCGCTGAGATCTAACCTAGTCAGCAAACAGCACCAGCGCGCTTTTAAACATCCAAAGGCACATTCTACCACCTTTCTGCACTTGCTCAGCCTATAGTTGAACTGCTCCTTACTACTGTCCAGGCTGCCTGTGTATGGTTTCATGAGCCATGGGAGTAAGGGGTGGGCTGGGTCCCCAAGGATAACTATTGGCATTTCAACATCCCCAACGGTAATTTTCTGGTCTGGGAAGTAAGTCCCTTCTTGCAACTGCTTGAACAGCCCTGAGTTCCTAAAGATGCGAGTGTCATGCACCTTCCCCTGCCATCCCACGTTGATGTCGGTGAAACGTCCCTTGTGATCTACAGTGCTTGCATCACCATTGAGAAGTACCCCTTGCGGTTTATATACTGATTGGCAAGGTGGTCTGGTGCCAAGATAGGGGTATGTGTTCCGTCTATCGCCCCACCATAGTTAGGGAACCCCATTGCAGCAAAGCCATCCAGTATGACCTGCACATTTCCCAGAGTCACTACCCTTGATAGCAGAACGTCAGTGATTGCATTGGCTACTTGGATCACGGCAGTCCCCACAGTAGACTTGCCCACTCCAAACTGATTCCTGACTGACCAGTAGCAGTCAGGCATTGCAAGCTTCCACAGGGCTATCGCCACTCGCTTTTCGACTGTCAGGGAAGCTCTCATCTTGGTATTCCTGCATTTCAGGGTGGGGGAAAGCAACTCACAAAGTTCAAGGAAAGTGGCCTTATGCATGTGAAAGTTTGGCAGCCACTGTGAATCATCCCATACCCGCAACACTATGCGGTCCCACCAGTCAGTGCTTGTTTGCCGGGCCCAGAATCTGTGTACCACCTTATCAACCAGCCCCACTGCTGCAATGATGTCCCAATTGCCACAGCCCCACTGCCCCCATGATGTCCCAATTGCCACAGTGCTTTCAGGAACATCTGTGACCATGTCCTCATCACAGTTGTCCTCGTGCTGGCATCTCTTAGCCCAGTTCTGCGCGTACTCCAGGATAATGTGTGAGGTGTTTACAATGCTCACAACGGCAGCGGTGAGCTGAGCAGGCTCCATGGTTGCCGTGGTGTGGCGTCTGCATGGGTAACCCAGGAAAAAAGGGGCGAAATGATTGTCTGCCGTTGCTTTCATGGAGAGAGGGAGAGAGGGAGGGGCAACTGACGACATGTACCCAAAACCACCCTCGACACTGTTTTTGCCCATCAGGCATTGGGAGCTTAACCCAGAATTCAAATGGGCAGCGGAGACTACAGGAACTGTGGGAAGCTACCCACAGTGCACCGATCTGTAAGTCGATACTAGCCACAGTATTGAGGACACATTTTGCCGACTTAATGCACTTAGTGGGGACATACACAATCGACTGTATAAAATTGATTTCTAAAAATCGACTTCTATAAAATTTACCTAATTTCGTAGTGTAGACATACCCTAAGACAGTTTCTGCTCTGAAGAACTTAGGCTGTTAAGACAATCAAAGGGTGGGGATAAGGGGTGTAACATACAAGCAGCATGATGGTTTGCAAATACCACGTTAGTTCCACAGTTTTCTTTTTGGTTAGCTGTGAAATTTTTTTTGTATTTATTTTGGGGTGGCATATTTTGTTTTGTGCATCAAATGTCTTGTAGGGCAAGAGTGAGAAAGAAGGGGAGACGGGAGGGAGAGAAATCAGAATAAATGAAGGGAAGGATGGAGAGAGGCATGGAAGGTGTTGGAGTTGAGTGGTGTTGGATAAATTCTACATATGTAGGTAGATTGAGCAGAGTTACTTTGTTGTCATGAGTAAGAAGGAAAGAATACTTTGGTAGGAATTAAGGTTAATCTTGCATTTCCCTGATTATATACCATTTAACTGTGTGCTTCTGTAATTGCAGCAATACATTGCAAAGTGCCAAATTGTGCACCTTTACCATAGGTTTTAACCCCAACAATCTAAAAACAGAATTGTTCTGCAACATTCAGATATGAAGTAATATTTGTGTATTTTCAGACAAGTAAACTTTACAAGAGCAATTGGAAATTCTATAACACATCCACACTCACAGATTTTTATTTGATTTTTGCACTGCTCCGTTTATAACCCATTTGAGATGGGTCTCTTCTGAATTATTAGTCACCCTGCATAATATTTTTACCCTATAATCTCTTTGATATTTCTTCTTTAATATGCATGATTGATTTTTTGGTCTCTGGTGTGCCATACATATTAATCCTGTAACTGTCTATATTGATTCATTAGATGGTTGGGTTGTCTAATTCTCTGCTGCATGGTGATTCTGATCCTGGTCTTTTACTGTCTTGGACTATTATGTGGAACTTGCGGTTATGATAAACATGCTTCTCCAACAACCAGAGGCTGTATCTCAAACACTGGTGGCAATTTCCTTATGGCGTGAGTTTATATTTTTAAAAATATAAGTTAAATATTACACACACATCTCTTGCAGTTATGTACTGTATTGTGGAAAGTATATTTTGAAGTGCAGTGGCTTTATTACCTGGGTAAATATATATGCTGGCCAACTGAGCGCGGGGCTGATAGATTTTTAAGAGGAAAATACAGATTAAATGTTTGGAAACTAAGTGCCTCAGTGGAAGCAAGTTCTAGCCTTGGGATGCTTCAAAAGATGTTAGGCTGGCATTGATATACAGTAATTTCTTTACTAGAGGATCATGTGAGAAGATAAACCATGTGAATCTATTATAGTGAGAGCATTTTGGCTAACAAACATCCATTTAAACCAACTTGGGAATTGCAAAATTGGGACATATGTCTAATTATTTAGACTATAAAGGGAATCTGTAGTTTTCCCTCTAAAAATAATGTGTATGGAACATATTTTTAAACATGGTTTGGGCTTCAAAAGAAAGAGATTCGATCTGCTGCATCAGAAGAATAGGGGAATATGGCCTATTTCTGTCTGATTGCTGAGGGCTTTTTTCTGTGGGCGATAATGATCCTTAGGGATCCTAGCATTGGGTTTAATCCATCCTTCTTGCTGAGGAGGGCTGGAACTTGCACAACCACTTTTGAAGACTAAAGGCTTCATTTAAAAAAAAAAAATTAAAAAAGGCAATGCTCTCACTCTTGACAGAGGCAATATGCTCCACTTCCAACCTAAGAAAGGAGCGAGCCTGCTTGTGTCTCAGACTCTGATCCCTAGTGTGCTTTATTCTACTCCCATTTCAAAGTGAGGTAAATTAAGTCCACTCTGCACGCAGCAGAGTCCACGCAGCCATGTAGTGCATGGCAGGCTAGTGTGATGTAGATTTATACCCCAGCTTGCCACAAACTAAATGTCCATATTAAACAATTCAGTGGTCCCCAAACTTTTGAGGGTTGCACACTCCTCCCCCCGCCCCTCCGGGCCTCCTGGGTGGGGGACGTGGACAGCGGTAACGGGGGTGGGGGTGGGTCTGGGAGCGGAGTCGGGGGGGGGGGGGGCAGAGCAGTGGTGGGGGTGGAGACTTTCCCACCCCCCGGGAGGGCTAGCCCAAGCTGCTGCACTGCACAGCCCCCCCCCAACCGAACATTCCTCCACATGTGTCGCATAATTCAGGGACCTCTGCCTTAGTTTGATGCAGGGCTACTGGGAACAGTCTTTGCCTCTTCTTGGTAATTGCTACAGTTACTGAATTTTGGCTTAGCTACTGCATGCACTTCAATGTTCTTAAATTCTCACTAGATTTTTTTTTTTTTTTCCTTTTTTCAGTGGAGTAGGATTCAGTTTCCTTTTCTCCTGGGTGCTGATGATCATAGTGGTCATCACCTTTGTTACAGGTGGAAATGTAGAAAAGCTGGTCTGTGAACCCTATGAAGACAGGACTTTGTTCAAGGTGAAGTTGTTCATATTCAAAATATTAAACAAAACAACCAAACAAACAAAAAAACATTCCAAACCGACA
Organism: Chelonia mydas; assembly: GCF_015237465.2. NCBI lineage: Eukaryota > Metazoa > Chordata > Testudines > Cheloniidae > Chelonia > Chelonia mydas. The sequence goes on from NC_057852.1 coordinate 111,644,842, forward strand.
AGTCTTTAAGATGTTTGTAAATTTTTGTGCCGATTTGGCATTTTCGATGACACACATCAGTCATGATAATATGGGACTATTAGTGTCCTCTCTGGTGGAGAGGCTCATCTTCTTGGTTGAATCTGCAACTGAGAATGGCAATGCAAATACTGTCTGCCTACCCCTGGAGGTAAATCTCCCTGAAGCTCAGCAGCCCATGATAACATGTGGAGCTACAATTTGCACTTTCTGCTCCTGACAGATCATTGGGTCTGGTGTGTCTGCTTCTTTTTCCATCAGCAGATGATAATCTCTGAGGGTGAGACACACGTGTGTGTTGAAGGCTCTCATAAACAAATGCAGGCAGGAATTTAGAATGTAGAATTATGATAAATAATTTCAGTGCACTTTGTTCTAGGTTTTGGATACTCCCTACTTACTGAATCAGCATTGGCGAAGCTACCTTTCTGCCATCGTGCTTAAAAATCCAGATATTAATTTGACCTTTGAAAAAGTTTACAGGTACAAAAAAAATAAAATCTTGGCCAGGATTTACTGCTGTTACCATGCATTGCTTTTTGTGATTCCTGGTGTCTTCATTGCCAGCAATTTCCATATTCTTGATTTCCAGCACCAAAAATTGCCTATCAACTGTATGAGGTGACCCCCTAATTTCCTAGTGAATCACTAGCAAAAATGAGTGACCCACATATAAACCAGTTATTATAGGTAGTCTTAGTGTAATACAATTGAACAAAAGCAGCTGTCCTTGTGAAAAGCTGTTTTGTGTATTTTACAGCATCATAGAATCTTTAAGCAAATTGTTAAATACTGTCCTTCCCATAGCCTGACATCCAAAAGATATGGCTAGAACTCTATAAAAATTGATTAACCTAAAATGTGCTGGCATTGTTAATCATTTAAAAAAAATAGCACCAAGGTTCGTTTTCAAATTGATATATACATCATTTATTTTCATAGTGACTGCAAAGAAAACAAAGGAATTTATACTACACTTCACCTAGAAAATCTCTTCAATATCAATGAGTTTCTAAACATTAGCATGGTAAGTAAAGGAAGTTTGTGATTGTGGTCCTAATGTTGGAGTGTGTGGAGGGAGATTGCAGTTGTCAGTTAACCATTTCAGGTGTTCTTGAACACAGTAAAAACAGGTGGTTTTGGGGGGGAGGAGGAGGGGTTGTCCATTCCTATATTCTCTAACAGTCAAACCTGGTTAAGCTGGGAGAAAGTGTCTTATTTTTAGTAAATAACTTTGTAGAATTCTTCCATTCAGGGCCTTCATGGGCATGGAGAGCTCTATGCATGGGATTACTTACTTACAAGTAAGGCTAAGACTTTTGTCACAGATATTTATAGTAAAAGTCATGGACCGGTCACAGGCAATAAAGAAAAATTCACAGAAGCCAGTGACTGGTCCCTGACTTTGACTAAAACTATCCATGATAAAATGGGAAGTGGCTGGACAGATGCTGGTTGGCTGCGAGTTCCATGGGCCCCGCCCCCTCCACCCACAGCGGTGGGGAGCTGCTGGGGTCCCCATGCCAGCCATAGCACGGGGAGCCACGGAAATCCCCTTGCGACCAGTGGTGGTGGCCGCAGGGAGCTGCAGGGGGTCCCCCCTGCCACTGGCAGCCGCAGGAAGCTTACAGCCAGGGCTGAAGTCACAGAGGTCTTTGGAAGTCACGGATTCCGTGAACTCAGCGACTAAATCGTAGCCTTATTTATAAGTAATAACGTTGATGGAGGTGCAATATAGCACGGGAGGTGTTCATGGCTTGTAATATACCAGAGGTCAGATTAGATAGATCTGGTAATCCCTTCTGTTCTTAAGCTCTGACACTATTTTTTATTTTACATACATGAAGACCTCAAAGTCTAGCATTCTCCAGGAGATGCTGAGACTTCTTATTAGTTGCAGACAACATACAGTCTCACTCTTCATATTTCAAGCCCCTATACTGACATGTTCAGTTTGGCAGGAACCAGAATTAAAGTTGGTCAAAGAAATGAATTGCTGTCCTATATGCTCCCCACAACCCATGTCAAAACTTGTATTATTTGAGAGAGGAAAAAATTATTTCTCCCAGCTTGGTTTCTAGAATTGGCCAAGGTTAATTGGATATAATAATCAGCTGTACTAATTTGTATTGCAGTAGCTTCTAGAGGCCTCAACTAAGATTAGTGCCCCATTATAATAGGCATTGAGCCTACGCATAGCAAGAGACTGTCCCTGCCCCAAAGAGTATACAAACAATAGACAAGACAGAGGATGGAGGAGAAATGAAGGCACAAAGACATGAAATGACTTGCCCAACGTCTCTCAGGAATCCAGTGGCAAACTTGGAATAGATCTCTGATCTCCTGCATCCCAGTCCAACGCCCTGTCTGCTGGACGGCACAAATCAGTGCAATACTTGTCTTCCATTACATAATAGGCTGGGGTCTTTCTGTTATCTTGATAAATTGTTAGAGGATCTTTTCTGATCAATTGGTGACCACTTTACCCAATTATGGTGTAGAATTTCTGTCAGGGCTGATGATAAAATGCTAGAGCCCTATGTTCTCTAGATCTACCATACAGCCTGTGGCATAGCCTGGCCATGTTAAGACTGCTTTATCTGAAGAAACACATTTCCTGCATTTTATCCCAATATCTGTTCTGCATGGAAATTGGACCCTCCTGAAGGAAGCATTGAAATAGGTCATGGAAATAGCGTAATCTGTAAAGGAGCTGAAAAGATGCAGAGACGGGTTAGGATATTGCAAGGTGAGAGTATGGGGATGTTGCAGGGAAAGGAAGAATCAGACCTACTATATGTCCATATTAATTGGACTTCCACTGGTATAATTGGGAGCAGAATTTGATCACTGAATTTCTATGTGCTTTAAGTGACATCAGTGATAAGTCAACAGGAGCAAATGATTTCAAGTGGGGAGTGCCTTATCACAGGAAGAATATGGACTCAGTGAGAACTGCTTCTTGTCTTTTTTTCCCCGCCCATCCCAGTATACAGAAGATGTATCACTGAAAATTGAACATATTAATGTAAATCTTAGCAATATAGTTTTGCTGGATGAAATCGGAAAGCGGAACCTTTTGGATTTCAGTTCTTCAGGAATAGACGGAATAAACTTTGCAGCATATTTGACAGAGGTAAGATAATGGTAACCTCAAATCTGGGAGGTCATATACTGCTATATTTTCTTCCAGATGTACATGTTTGTCTTGACAAGCAAAACAGGTTAAAGGCTGGTTCCATATGTGTGTGTGTTGTCTTTTAAGGACACAATAAGTTGGACAAAAACACTTGAACAAGAATGCTTTTTAGGATTAGGTCCATAAATACTTAACATTTAGGGAAAGGGCTACGTTTATGTATTAGCAGTGCCATAATTTTAAAGTAAATGTAAATGCAGTAGTAATGAGAATTAAAATGTTGCTTGTATCTTGTTTAGATCAATAAAAGTGTTACCAAAGTGGATCTTTTATCATTTGCTAATGACTTGGAAGCAAGAGCGGACCAGTTGGTGAGTTTTATTTGAACAGTGCAAAGAATATAGACCTGATGGCTGTTCACTGCTAAACGTTGTTCTGTTTTCTGGCATTCTAGGGCATGTTGCAGTAATTTCCATACACTTTGTAGTTTGTAGTTTACTCAGCATTTTGTCACAGTAAATATCCACCAGTCTGGATTTCGTATGTGAACAAAGTCATTGCTTCTCTCACACACACATGCACTCACCCTGCAATGTGGTATGTGGAGGTATATATGTAATTCTCATGTAATATGTTTCATGTTACCCCTTTTCTGTATACCCCACACATATAACTTCTGCATCTGTTGTCTTGGTTTTCATTTATTTAGTATTTATTGCTGCTTTTTTAAAAGAAATTGGCAAGTCCTGCAAACTCCATTACGGTATTTCAGATAAGCACTGCTTATATTTTACGATCACAACTTAACGAGAAAACTGACCCAAATCATGGTGGGGAAAGGTCATTTGAATACATTGTCCAGTTATTATGCAGTGGATGTTGGTTTTTAGTAAATATTTATATAAATGTTAGCTCCTAAAGGCCCTAGCTGAGACTGAGGCTTCATTGTGCTAGGCACTGTACAAACACACAAAAGAGATGGTACCTGCCCTGAAGAGCATACAGTTGAAAGTTACAAACAGAAAAAGGGTAGGAGGTGTGGATACAGCATACAAGCAAATTAATCTGGGGAAGAACTGGCACAGCTTTGTAGGCTAATATTGCACATTTGGTTTTATATTTCCATACATAGATTCTTTTTTTAAAAAATATGAAAATATAGTAGCCAGCAAGCATAACAGTGAGGGCAAAGCAAGGCAATCAGGTGTCCTACGGACCATGGCCCTACCATATGTATGCCCCTGTACAGTGACAGGGGGTTCTCCTCCTTGCAAAGAGGCAGTGGCATGGGACCCCCCTCCGCATCCCGGGGTGGTAACAGGAGCTCCTTCTTCCCTGAGAGAGACAGGAGTAGCAACACAGCGCCCCAAATACTTACTCCAGCTTGTTGGTTACATGGGCCAGGCCTGCTGCCCTCTTCTCTTCTTACTACACGTTATCTGTTTAGATGGTGTTGATTGAGGGGGACGGGAACCCTCAGCGCTGGGGTTTTGGAGTTAACACCCCATTAAGATGCATAATGCAGGTCAAATCTTTTGTAGCTGTTGATTCAGGCTGTTTGCACACTCTGGCAGATATCAGTGGTTTGGTTACACTGTTTGTTTTCAGCTTTTCTTTGTAATCATGAGACCAAGAGGCCTTTGTAATGAAAGCAGAGATCTTCTGTCATCGCGTGACTTTAGATGCCTTAAAGATAGGTCTATACTGCCTTCATCCAGTCCTGGTAACTGTTAGGATTTGTTCTGTATTTTGGTGATGGCAAGATCAAGTTAGAACAAGAAAGTGGACAGAGTTCAAGGGTTCATGGAAATGGCTTCACAGTAGGTTTAATTTACAACTCTGATTACATGACAGTAATGTGATTCTTCATTGTGCTCTGAGATTTCCATTGACTTTTCAGTGACTCTAGCTCTCATTGTTCCTTTATTCGCTTCCTCTTTAAAATGATGTTGCCTTAACTGAACCCTTTTTATGCAAAATTTAGGAGATGAATGGCTGCCCCCAGAGGATGTCGCATAGAAGCAACTAAAATACATATTATCTCTTCTGTTTGTAGTGTCCATAAGCACAAGGCTACTGTATTTATCTTCATGAAGGCTATGACAATGCATTCATTATCCATTTAACAACTAAAGAATTGCATTTGAACAGAATGACTAAAGAGGGAATTTTCTGTGAGCTAAAGTGGGACACCTCTAACACACTCCCAAGTCCCTAAGTCAGAGCCTTCAAACACACACTTTTCCCTGGAATTGCTCATGATAGGGGTTCTTTAATGGTAGATTCTACATCCATCCATATAAGATGTTCTCTGACACTATCTTTATTTTTTTAGTGGATGGTTTTAAAAAAAAAAAAGCAGAGAAAAGATCAAAGAATGTAATGTAAAGTATACGGTCGTTAAATGCATTACTTGTCATTGTGAAAGTTTTTCCTCTGTGTGTATTTTAAATTCCCTGGCGATGCTGATTAGTGTAATGGATGAGATCATTGATGGGACAGCATAACATGTTAGAATCTATGCAGGGAAGCTAGATTGCTTTGAAATTGACACTAGCGTCTAAGGATGTAATGTTTATGATCCTGCGCTATTTTGGGCAACTCTGGATGTTTGGGGGAAGGGTGAAGTTTGGAGGACGGCAACATAGTTTTGTTTGTGGGAGTTTTTATAAATGGGGACTTAACTTATCTGCGCAACTATAGTTCAGGAGCTCAGCTAAACTACATTTGCTAAACTCTTGTGCCAACAGCAGGTCTGCACATTAATCTGCCACGCTTGAGGATGCAGAATGTTTTCTGACTGCTTATTGGCCCTTAGTGCCACGTGAGGCCAAACATTTCATGGTCAACAGGAACGGTGAGGATGTGGTGTATGTGGCAGGTCCTAACTCCCACTCCTTCACCATCTGCTCTGGCAGCACGGCTATTTGGCATCTGCACAGTCTTCTGTTTTTGCCTCCCTATATCACTTCCCCCTGAATGGTTGGGTTGTTGTTTTTTTTTTTTAACAGGCCTGTGGATTCACTCTCATAGAATCATAGAATATCAGGGTCGGAAGGGCCCTCAGGAGATCATCTGCTCAAAGCAGGAGCAATCCCCAATTTTTGACCCAGATCCCTAAATGGCCGCCTCAAGGATTGAACTCTCAACCCTGGGTTTAGCAGGCCAATGCTCAAACCACTGAGCTATCCCTGCCCCATAGTGTGGCCACAGTTAGCTGTCCCACCTAGGATCCTGGAGTGTCTCCCCCAGGACAGTTGAGCTCTAGGGCTGTTGATGGCTCTGGCTTCTGTTGTTCCTGCTGTCTGAGTACCTGGAGTTCTCCAGCCCCTTCAGGAATTGATTGACTGTTGCTTTTCCTTCCTGAGTCCCTAGGTAGCACAGATTCTGGGGCCATGTCTATATTCTAAAAAAGATCTGCTGCCAATAGGTCTCAGCAATGGATGCGGCTGAACTGGTGCGCAATATAGGTTTCTTATCTATGCTTACTCATTGCTCATGTTTGGCACTGGTTCTGCTGCACATATTGCTGACACCCATTTTCAGCCATGGTTCTTGGTGGTGTGGACAAAGCTTTAGATGAATGTGAATCATCTCCTTGTACAAGAAGTGGCTGCTGCTCATTGCCAGGGACTCCAGTTCTACCAGCCTGCCTGGAAAGATCAAGCCCCTGTCTCTTGTCCCACTTGTCCCGCTGAGAAACTTTTTTTTTTTTAAACACCACTTGTTCTGCTCTCTGCAGTGAGAAAGGCGAAAAACAGGCTAAGGTTAAAAAAATATTCTCAGACCTATTCATCCAGCATGAGAGAGGAAAGTGAGATCTTGTTGTCGTGTCCTCATTTTTGTCAAAGGATTGAGATTTGGGTGGAACAGAAAGGGTGACTTACTGGATGAACTAGTTGATGTAGTATTCATAGGTTTACTTTGTGATTAAAAAAACCCCTAGCACCAAATCTCCACCGGGCTCAGGCTGTGGGGCTATCAAATTGCAATGGAGATGTTCTGGCCTGGGCTGGATCCTGGGTTCTGAGACCCATGTGATACCACGAGTGGCCAATATTCTGCTTTAGTTCCAAGAAAAGCTATCTGAATAGGGGCAAGGTAACTTTTCCAGTTCCCCAGAATGAGATCCACCGTGTATCAGCTAATGCCCCTCTAATTCGTGCTGCCCTAGACTCTGTGATACAGTTAAGCTGAGTCATACCACATTTAAATGTGCAGACCTTAAACATCCAGAACATTTGTTGACCCTAAGATAGGAGAGTGTAAATATTCAAAGTGACGTAGATGCACTTGGAAATGCCCCATGGTGGGAGTTAGTGTACGCTACTGGGGAACATCTGTGGGTGTGCATGATATCAATGGGCTTTGTAAGTGTGCAGGCCATACTAGTAGTTGTGCTAATTGCATTGATTTGGAAGGTTAATGATCTTGGTCAGGCAGTTGGGAATGAGAAGAGATGTATATTAAATATAGGCTTCAGTTAAGCCTTAGAAAGGATTCTACAGCTTCACAGTGGGGAACTTTGGGAGCAAAGGGGCATGTTTAGGCCTGACAGAAGCCTGCTGTGGATTTTAAGAGTCTGTTCTGATAACATTTGACAGCATAAGTGTAAGAACTGTGTATGTGTAAGAAATTGCAGAGTAATCATGTTTTTGAGAACAAGAAAAGATAAAGTAACTAAAAAGCTAGAAAAGACTGGTTTGAACTAAAACTAAACCTGTACTGACAGGGTAGGAGAGTTCTCATGAAAATGAGAAGCTAATACTTGATGTATAAGGAAAGATAACAAGAAGTTTGTGTCACAAAAGGCAGGTGAAGTAAGTAATTGATCGCTACTTGCTGAGTGTTTTGCCTTAATAGTTGTTACACCCATGTGTTAAGTGAACCGCAATCCTACGCCATCTCTCTCAGATCATCTCAGAGTCTGCGTTCCAGCCTGAGCCCAAATGTCTACACTGCAATTTTATAGCACTGCAGCCCCAGCAAGCTGACCTGAGCCAGCTGTAACTGTGTTGCAGGTCTTTCATCGCAGTGTAGACATACCTTTTTTTTTTTTTTTTTCCCCAGTGTCTAGAAATTGACTGCAAAGCCTCTAATTTTCATGACTTTTTAGCTGAGAGAGAACCACTAAACAGGAAAAAGCATAGGCGCAAATGTTCCTTCCCCAAGTCAGAATCACTCAAAGATTATAATATTTCTGAATGGAAATACCTCAGATCAATTGGCTATATTCAAAATTGTAAATAGTTCAAAAGACTAGTTGTCCCTAAATCTGTACCAATCCTACATGTAGATGTTTTAGTTTAATCTATAAAGGAAAATTATAATCCCAGTGGAGGGCGCCATTGCACTTTGAGAGACCTAATAACTGGAAATAACTGGAGCATTCCCTTAATAAGATGACAGGTTTCAGAGTAGCAGCCGTGTTAGTCTGTATCCGCAAAAAGAACAGGAGTTCTTGTGGCACCTTAGAGACTAACACATTTAGTAGAGCATAAGCTTTCGTGGGCTATCGCCCACTTCATCGGATGCATAGAATGGAACATATAATAAGAAAAAATATATGTACATACAGATAAGTTGGAAGTTGCCACACAAACTGTGTGAGAGGCTAATTAGTTAAGATGAGCTATTATCAGCAGGAGGAAAAAAAACTTTTGTAGTGATGATCAAGATGGCCCTTTTACACAGTTGACAAGAAGGTGTGAGGATACTTAACTTTAGGGAAATAGATTCAATATGCGTAATGACCCAGCCACTCCCAGTCTCTATTCAAATCCAAGTTAACGGTATCTAGTTTGCGTATTAATTCAAGCTCAGCAGTTTCTCACTGGAGTCTGTTTTTGAAGCTTTTCTGTTGCAAAATTGCCACCCTTAAATATTTTACTGAGTGGCCAGAAAGGTTGAAGTGTTCTCCTACCGGTTTTTGAATGTTATGATTCCTGATGTCAGATTTGTGTCCATTTATTCTTTTGCTTAGAGACTGTCCGGTTTGGCCAATGTACATGGCAGAGGGGCATTGCTGGCACATGATGGCATATATCACATTGGTAGATGTGCAGGTGTCTACAGCCAAGCTCTAAGGTACAACCGCATTTGCTCCAACCCCTCAGACAGACACAAACACTTACAAGATCTCTATCAAGCATTCTTAAAACTACCATACCCACCTGCTGAAGTGAAAAAACAGATTGACAGAGCCAGAAGAGTACCCAGCAGTCACCTACTACAGGACAGGCCCAACAAAGATAATAACAGAATGGCACTAGCTGTCACCTTCAGCCCCCAGCTAAAACCTCTCCACCGCATCATCAAAGATTTACAACCTATCCTGAAAAATGATCCCTCACTCTCAAAGATCTTGGGAGACAGACCAGTCATCACTTACAGACAGCCCCCGAACCTGAAACAAATACTCTCCAGCAACCACACACCACACAACAAAAACACTAACCCAGGAACCTATCCTTCCAACAAAGCCCGATGCCATCTCTGTCCACGTATTTATTCAAGTGACCCCATCATAGGACCTAATCACATTAGCCATGCCATCAGGGGCTCGTTCACCTGCACATCTACCAATGTGATATATGCCATCATGTGCCAGCAATGCCCCTCTGGCACATGATGGCATATCTTAACTAATAGCTCATCTTAACTAATTAGCCTCTCTCAGTTTGTATGGCAACTTCCAACTTATCTGTATGTATATATATTTCTTCTTACTATATTTTCCATTCTATGCATCCGATGAAGTGAGCTGTAGCCCACGAAAGCTCATGCTCTAATAAATTTGTTAGTCTCTAAGGTGCCACAAGTACTCCTGTTCGTTTTTTTGTTTCTTTTGTTTTTTAATAAGATGAGTCATTCTTAATGAGCCTCTCAGACATTAGAGCAAAAAAGAGTGAGGTTATCCTGTGGTTTATATTGAGAAGAAAATGGTTAACTCGGTGCACCATGTGAAAATTCATTCTATTGAATTTGTACAGGTATTTTAACATTTCTCTGACTATATTAGAATTGCATATTTTGTTTCAAATACTGAGATTTTTACTATTTTGATGATGTTGTAGCATATCTACTGCCATATCCTATTGCTTATTTCAGTTTGCTTTGCAAAATATGACCAGAATGTATATGTTATTGATTCAAGCAAAACAAGGAAATGTGTCGCAAAGATTCTTGATGCTTTTGAAAAATACCAGTTTTTAAAAAAAAACAAAAACAAAAAGCTACAGATCAGCAAACTGGATTATTATGTTTATATTTGCAGCCCAAAGGAGCACTGGAAAACGCGTTAAAAGGACATGCAAACAGTATTCGAATGATTCATAACCAGCAAGTTGTTCCACTGGAGCAAGCGATGGTAAAATATTTAAAAGTGTCGTACTATGAACATATAGTTACATTAAAAATACAGATATATATTTCAAAACTACCAATTAGAAAATCTGCAAATTACAGTGCAGCTAAGGACTTTTTTCTTTTGTGCAAATTCCATATTAGGTTTAGTTTTATGAGGTGCATGTTTCCAAAATGTGCACATCTGCATATAAATATCTAAATACAGGTTTTATATACATTTTATGTAACTAAAAGGGTAGTCAGATACATTTTTAACAAACCAATTTCATTATCTTTGTTAGTATTGTATAATATTGTGAAAACCAAATTTTTCTTTGCCCCTTTGTTTTCCACTTCTACATGTACAATTTTATAGAAATACAGTAGGAGAGGGAGAAAAAAAACTTCCACAAGTTCTAACTTTGCATAATTTATTTTCCATTTTTGCACTGCATTCATGTTGGGCAAAGAAAACAGTTATAATTTTCACATTTGTTTAATGGTTTTGTTTTACTTTCTGGGTTTGGTAATGTTGGAAATCCTACAGGGTAATGTTTACAGCCAAAGAAAAATCTTCTTCCTTGATCTCTCAAAGGATATGGAAATGTTTCTTCTAACAGGTTTTGCCAGGCACTTTTTTTTTTTTTTTTTTTTAAAAGAAGAGCAAGCTGAAATCACAACTCCGCCAGATGTCAGTTTTTCTCTGTATATTCTGCTTAAATTTTTCAGCTTATACTGCTTTAGTGTCTGAGGACCCAGTTCTGTTAGGTGATGAACATCTCCTGGAAAGTGTGAGGAACTGTCTGAAATCACTGGGAATTGGGGAGCTCATCATCTTCCAAGGGGCTTTCAGTACCTCACAGGATTGGGCCTTAATTTAGCAGTTCATACTTATAGTTCTGTACAGAAATGTATTTGTCCTTATGTTCCTCTTATAGAGAAGTATTAGGTCCTCTGTTTCATTCTGCTGATCTTTCACCGTTTCTCTTCTAATTAACTCTTAATTATTCTCATCTTTTTTCTTTTTCCAAAACTGACTGTCAAGAAATATGTAAAAGCTAGGGTAAGTGATTTTCCTTTCCAAAACTGCAAAATAATATACTGTGCCCAATGAGCTTTAATTTTAACTAATTCTCCTTCACTTCCCAAATAAATGATATCCAGCCTTTATTGCTGTGAACTTCAGTTATATTTGAAGTCTTCTAGCACGCAAAGTATACCTGCTCTGTGCTTTAAAAAAAATTGTTTCCTTTCGAGAGTCTCTGTTACACACACCGGCTGCTAGTTCCATTAGTAGGCAATCAGTTCTTAGCTAATGCAACTAGTTTGCATTCATTAATATTAATGTGTTTTGAAATATATTATTGGTTCTGATTATCTAGGTGATTTGTTCTTATAGACATACATTGTATTAAAGCAAGAGGATTATTACTTGTATAAAATCTTTTTTTTTTTTTTTAACCAGAGCACTTTAAATCAGAGCATTAGATTACTGCAGAGGACATCATCTGAATTTATGGTAGGTCAGTCTTTCTGGCAAAAAGAACATGTGTTTATTTTTTTACTTTAAATGTACCCTACCACAAGCATACAGGACATAACATTTGCAATATTTTAATTTTGCTAACTTTTCGGGGGCAGGAAGAGAGTGTCATACTTAGAGCTAGGGACCAGGGATGGAATCCACAAAGGTATTTAAGCAGCTAAGTCCCATTTTTAGGCACCACTATGACCCATAAAACTCCTGCTTGGCTGACACCCAATCCTGTAGGTACCTAAACTCACATGGCTCCCAAATTTTTACCTCTGGGCATGTGCAGTGCAGTGCAGCCTCACTGTCAATGTCCGGACACCTGTCTCCCACTTAAGTCTCAGCGCAGTTCACAAGCCCAGAAAAACAGGCATTACGCTGCCTATGTCATGTGTGAGGCGCAGTCTGGTAGGTGACCTCTGATACCCTTCTGGTGAGTTCACACAAAACAGTGCGGGGGAAGGGAAAGGAGGAGGACCTCCCTCAGAACATTTAACCCAGTAGTTAAGGAACTCACCTGGGATATGGGAGACACCCCCACAGTTCAAGTTTCCCCTCCTTCCTGAAGGGGAGAAGGGATTTGAACTGGGATCTGCCACTTCTCAGGTGAGTGCCCTAGCCACTAGGCTATTGTGATGGTGGCGCTTCCTCAGTCTCTCATTAAACAACTGAATAATTAAATATTAATTGGAGCAGTAAAGGAGGAGTTTTGTTTTGGGCTCCACATGCAACTTAGGCAGACAAAACACCTATCTTCTCCCCGGTTCCTGGATTGCCAGCAGAGATAGGCACTGGGCATAACACTCACCCGTCTGGCGGGCACCTCCCCTAGGCTAGCTTCGGTAATACCTGCCTAGTGCACTGGTTTGTGGATCACAGTCTAATGCGCCTGTGGCTCCCCATGCATTTTGTAGGAAGCCAAGGGGTCTAACTCAGGCTTTGTGTATCACAGTGTTGTTCCTGTGAATTCTGTTTTTTCTAGGCACCTAAACAGTTAGGCATTGTGACGCTCAGTGTTGCAATGTCCAAGTCCTTTTGCAGGTCTGAGCCAAGGAGTCTCAAGCTCTGGGCTCTATTCTACAGAGCTCTAGGTGCCATGGTTTCCCCATCTGTCACATTTCCCCTTGAAAGCACTTGATGTGCAAAGTTTCATTGATTTTTATTGCTAATCTAGGTAGTTACAGTGCCCAGGAAGCAGCCACAAATCAAGACACTTTACAGGCCATTGGAAAGTTTTAATTCTGACTTAGTAAAATAATTTCAGTACAATTTTACATGCTGTGGTTTTCATGTTACTCAGCAGCTTGCTTTTACTCTTAGTCATTGATGTAGGATTGCTTTACCTGTCCGTATGTGTTTAAAAAAAAAAAAAAAAAATGTAGCCCACTCGTGCTTAATGAAATGAGATCCACTGTCTTGTTAACGTTGGATGTCTCTTCCTCTGGCACACTGCGTCCACCTTGTCCCCTTACTCATTCTTGCAATCTCAGCCAAACTGCAGGAAGCTTGAGCTTGACAGAGCTTCCTTACGACAGCCCACCTGCTTTCCTTCTCCATAGCAGCTAGTGCTTGCACAGCCAAGAGAGCAGCTGCCTTTATGCTCTGCTAGTCTCATGAGAATCAGCAACAGGGTGGAGAGTCCTTCTGGCAGCAGCTTTCCCTGTTACCACCAGCCTGTTTTAGCTCCTGTAGCAACAGTCCAGCCTCAGTAGTGCTAGTGCAGTTATGTCACTGTGATTGCTCCTTATCTGCTTCAGTTCTTCTTGCCACTTTTACACCCATGCATGGCAGCAAACCAGCTGCAGGAAATCCATTCAGAACTTGTATGTCCTGGACCTAGATTGGCAGATAAGAGGGGTTGGTGAGAATGTGAGGTTGTTGTAGGGAAGGAACAGAAGCTTTTCTTAAATTCACATACAGAGTAAGGCTCTGAGTACATCATCCTTTGTGTGTATTGGGGAGCTATCGGGATTTTTTTATAATGAAAAGCTGTCTGGTTTAAAAAAAAAAGGGAGGGGGGACCAAAATGTTTCAAGGACATTTACAGTCTACATTATAGTCCAGAGCTGAGATACAGTTTGGCCCTGTGCTTGCCTTCCACATGTGTACTTCTGCCATGATAGAGAATGTGAAATTATTTTCTGAGGCAAGACTTTGCTTATCTTTGCCTATATAATGTGGGGCTGCTATTGTGGGGATCCAGATGGTGATGGAAATGGCCTAGGAGATGAGAGAATCCCTATTCATAAGGGAAGAAAAGAAAAGAAGGGTAACCTGTTCTAGAAGTATGAAAGAGTGTAGGAAGGGCTGCTGCCTGACTACAGAGGTGCCAGCCTCTGACAGTTGTGAGGGGGGTCCATGTTGGTATAGAATGAATCCTTATGCCTTAGGGGTGCCGGGACATTGTGGATCCACTGTTGCACTCACCATATTGCACTCACTCACATATTGCATTGTGGACCCACTGTTGCACTCACCATTTGTCTCAGATTTTACTGTTATCAGGACAATGATATTTGTTTGCCTATAGAAAGGGCTAAAAATACAATACCAGCAGTGTCGTCGTAGCAACTTTGGAAAGGTCTTAGCTATCTTTTACGTACATTCTTTTTTCAGATAAAAGTAAAAAATGTGATTAGTGCTGTTGATGCTGCTCAGCTTCTCATAAGCAACGATGCGTCACTGGTTATCATCCAGGTAAACTTCCTTATGTGTAAATTAGTTTAATGAATTTATGGTGCAGTAGAGGTTTTAGGTGAGGGATTGATTTGTTTGTTTATTTTTATTTTTTAGGAAACCAAAAAGTACATGGATATGATAATAGGCTACTTCGAGCAATATGTTGAGTGGGTCAAGGAGTCGGTAAGGTGCATTCTACATTGAGGGAACTACTGTAAAATACGACAAAAGTGTGTAAAGAATCTAAAGATGAAAGACTTATTCTATTTAAAGTGTGTTTTACCATTTGTGTTCAGAACAGGGGGACAAGTATAAACTGTTATAGTGTGTTTACTATAAATGGAGTTTCATTATATTTAAAGTAGAATGGAAGGAATAAGTTGTTTCAGTGCATACCAGGGGACTAAATGCAGTTCTAATTAGTGTTGTTTCTCTAGAGTGCAAGTGGCCGAGATACCATTTGTACTTCCCACACACTGAGCCTGACTTTTTGTGTTTTTGCTCACCCTCTTCTTAAAAATAGGAAAAATAAATGCATAATTCTACTGAGCAAAGCAAGTTAATTCTTCAAGGTGTGATTTGTGCTCTGGGGATAAAATATACTGCAGGAAATTGCTTAGGAGGGCGGGAACACGCCTTTGGTAAATGGCACATAAAGCTTGTGCCAGGTATTGCAGGGTTTTTTAATGAATGATTTGAATAGTATTTTTAATCTGTTGTAGATTACCATGGAGGTAGCAGCATGCAAGCCTATTGCCAACGTGATAGACACTGCAGTAGATATATTTTTATGCAGCTATGTAATTGATTCTGTGGTAAGAAATATTTCCCATTTTTCTAAACTAGGGCCTTAAATGGGGAATTCTTGCTTGTACTTCCACCAAACTGTGAACATAACTCTCTGTATTTCATCCTTTGGCTAAGATGTTCTGATGAGGGAGCTTGTCTAAGTCTGAGGTTGGCAAAGGAGAAAGTGTTCTGATCTGGATTAGATTTACTTTAACATATGGAGCTCAGGTCTGAAACCACTCCAAGGCTGGAGTTTCAATACATTCCCATGAGATTTTTGTCCCATCGTAGCAGAAATCCATTGTTCTTGTGAGATTTTGCCATCTTGAATATGAAAAGAGACCGATTCTCATTCGGGATCTGAATTTGAATCTGAAGAGTTTTGGAGGAGGTTCTTTTTTGGAGAGTTGAATCTGAACTCCCTTGAAATTCAAAGCGGAGGGGATCTGATCAGTTTTGACCCATCTCTGCTCTTAGAATATAAGAACAATGAAAGTACTGAGGAAAAAATTTCCACAAACATCTTAGCTGGAATCTAGAAAATGTGAATGAGGAAAAGGAACTTTTTTCAGGTGGCGTGCAGAAAACAAATCTTGATTCATTCATGTACAGAGGAGAGCTTCATTATGGCTGGTAGTACTTTGAGGTGCTGCTATTTGGCATTTTCTCATCTCAGAGGATAAAAAGTTGGCTGTGTGTATTAAAAGAAACCACACATCTGTAAACCACCTAAAACCTCTCCCACCAATTCTTTCTTTTCCTCAATCAGTCTGAACCAAGCAATAATCAGAACTTGTATACAAGAACCACCTCCAATTTTCTGAAATAGAGTCTCAAGTGCTAACACTAAATCCTGAAACCTGCTGTCCTGCCAGAGCCAAGTCATAATCATCTAGCACCACAAAGGAACTGCAGAACCTCTCCTCCTTCCATCCTGCAGAAACTGAGTAGGAAAAATACTACTCACTAAATCAGTTAACTGTGGATGGGTCAAAATCTTACATGATGAAAGATCCCAGCTGGGCCCACATACAAGTCAAAACTGCCTCCAGCCCATAGGAATCAGGTTTAAAATACCATTTTAACAGCTGGAGCCTGCTAATCTGTGCACTAATGAAATTACTCTCACAGTTGTGAACTGCAGCTGCCAAGTCAGAAACTACCTCTAAGGTGATAAAAATTCAGCTTGCCACAGGGAACATGAATTAGGCCACTACTGTTAAATATCAAGGCAGGGAAAAAACATGGCTAGTGGGTTCATCTCTAGGGACACAGTATCTTCCAACTTGGAGTTGGTTGGTTGAGTAGTAATGTTCTGCTGCTGGCCCAACAACTGATAATTCATGGCTGCCTCTCATTACAGGGTCTGCAGTGCCATGGGCCATGTCAGTGACTTCAGCTGTATGCTTTCAGAAACAACATAATTGACAATCTAGTAGTAATAAGGGCAGCAACTTCAGCTACTAAATAAAAGCCAATTTACAACTCAAAACTCTTAAGGGGGTCAGTTCTAAGAAATAACGTGGGAAGAAACTAGCAGTGGTTTAAAACACTAATACAGTATTTTATTGAATGTCATTTTCTTGATTTTTGTCTTCTAGAATACCTTCTGGTTTGGTTTAGGAGGCTGTTCAATATTTTTAATTCCTGCCGTAATTTGTGCTGTAAAACTATCCAAATACTATCGTAGAATGGATACAGAGGATGTGTATGATGAGTAAGTGTATAATCTTAAATAGGATAAAAAGAAAGTGGACATGAATACTTTCCTGCATAACACATTATTTTACATGAAATATATGGTGCATTGTTTAAACCTTCACTATTGGCAAAATGAGCACCACAGTTTCTTCTGAAAGAGTACACATATGGGCCCTGATCCTTCAATATGCTCCATACAGGTGGACTTCCATATCGTACATTGATTCAGTGGGGCTCTGTATAGGTGTAACAGGGTCTGCCTGTGAGAAGCTCTTTGCAGGTTCAGGGCTTTAGAATTTCTTACACCTTTATTTTAAAATATTCCCAATTTCAGATAGATCATCTTTTGCTCAATTATAACGTTAAGATAACTTGTACCTGCTTTGTAGTTTCCTTGTGTTAATTCTTTCCTTTTTTGCTCAATATCCTGATTATCCCTAACCAGTCTTTCCTTTTCACTTGCAGTTCCTCTGTCTCAGGGACTTGGCATTTTACTTTATGATAACTGTTTTTACTTATTTTCATTTTTACTATTTTTTCCTGTTCTTTATTTTAGCTGTTCAGTAAATCTGTGCACTTTGTTTTTTCAGATAATTTTATTTCACGTTGGTCAATTTGTATTGTACATTCACAAATGAATAGAGCAGTAGCAAGGCATGTGCTGCTAAGACAAATGTTCACTTACTAGTATATTTAAGTTGATTGCTTCTCCTTTTTTATATTTTTTAGTGTTGAAACTATACCCATGAAAAAGTAAGACACTTTTACTGGTATTTGTTAGTTCTTTTACTAAAGAGTGAGGGTTTATATTTAGAATGTAATTTTTACAGTAAAGAATTAACATCTTTTGGTTTAATTATATTTTGTAATGGTAGGGTACAACTGAACATAAATATCTCCATTAAATTGAAATTGGAGCATGCTAAAATAAGATTTTATAGAATTATTTGATATTCTACAGTATCAGTAAGGTTGAAAATTAAAGAATATTGTCTACTGAACAGAAACAACTTATTTTTACAAACAATACCATCAGCCATTTACATGTCTTTGTAGCCATTTTGTACATATTGCATCTTATAGTTAACATAGTCTTTTTTGGTGTATTTATTTTGTTACAGTATGGAAAATGGTAATAATGGTTATCATAAAGAGCATTTATATGGTATACACAATCCTGTTATGACAAGGTAAACCAAGTCTGAAACTGCATGCCTTCACATTTCCTTGCTTAGCGTACTGTGCTAATCAGCTATCCAATTTTCTGCACGTTTTAAAGTGAATAGTTTAATTTTCTATTTGCCTTTTGCATGGTTGCTCACTATAACAAGTGCTGTGTGTTTAACTTTTTTAAATAAGCCTATATAGCCATAGATATTGTAATAGTATCCGGTCATTTAACTATGGAATTTTATAAGCTTAAAAGCCATATAATTCCATATTACTTCTATAACATGGTGGCCCTAAAATGGTAAAGTTATTAAAGTACTCTGTATAGCAATTAAAAGGCTGTGGGGGGTGCATGTTCACTTTTTCCTGTTGTTTTTTTTTTCCATGTTTATATAAAGGTCTGTAGGACCAATTATAAATTGATACTTAATGAATACCCCTTTGACTGTAACCTGGGACATTAATAGATGGTTCACTTTTAAATTCTAGTTTGTTTTTTTTAGAATTTTTTTCATGAGAATGCATAGAAGTAGGCTACATAGAACAAGCAGGACTAGAGATTTGAAAGATAAAGAAGAAACATTAAAAAAAATCTTCTATTTTATAAAAGCAATGAGTAGCTACAGTAACCTCCCAAATTAACGTAATGTTTAATGGCTGAGTAGTCCCTCCAACCTGTGCCTTTGGTGCAGCTTTTTAAACGGCTGAGGAAAGGCAAAGTTTGCTATGTGCAGGTTGCAAATGAGCCAGGGGGGTATGGAAGGGTTAGAGGAGAAGATGGATGTTACTGCACCTATGAAATTAGTCCAGTCCTGTGTGGCCAAATAGTTAAGTTACAAGTCTGGGAGACGAGAGTTGTGGGTTCTTCTCCTGAGTCTGCAGCTCGCTTGCTCTGAGACACTGGCAAGTCACTTAACCTCAGTGCCTTGGATTCCCATTCCATAAAACTGGGATGGTGCTATCCACCTCACAGGGCTGTAGTGAGACTTCAGTAGGCTTTAGAGGAACTCAGAAGTATGTTACAATGAGAAGCTATATAAATAATTGGCAAGTATAAGGACTAGTGAGCCCCATAACTTTTTATATAGAACACATTTAGATTGAATGTTTGGTAGAGAATTAATTTTTATTGCTCTCTGGATCATGAATGGGGTGTTTTATGTTTATGGGGCTTGAGGTTGAAATTTTTGACAGCCCTCAGGGCCGTATCAGTTGAGTAAAAGTCTATTTTGTATTGATTATTTTATTGACTAAGTCTCTTCCCTATGCATCCTTTAGGAGGAAGTATTTCAGAATAGTAGTATTCGTGGTGTTATAATGTTCATTATTTTGGCATAGCCTATATCACACTGTGGGCTTTTGGAACTCCTCAAATTAATCTACAAGGTATTTGACTCCAAAGTTAACTCCACTGGCACATCAGAGAACTTCCACATTAAAGACTTTTGATATTTTCCATAAGAGGGAACCAATAATCATCCAGACTTTAGAAGTCACTTTCTGATCTTTGGATTTTTTTTAATATTGATTTTCAACATTCTTGCGCTGTATGGCACATTATTTATGTGGTATTTCAAAAAAAAAATTTAAAAGGAAATCCTTGTTCAATGACCGAATAATACAACAAGTTATTTGGAAATAAGCCAAAAATCATTAACATAAAAAATAGACTCTGTTAAATTTAAAGCATACTAGCTTTCCACATGGACACAAACACGTTAAGGACTATATTCTGATTTCAGTTGTCCTACGGTCAGTGAACTTTCTCTGGATTGACCCCACCATAGCTATCATTAGAATTTACTCTAAACTGCCGTTTCCTTTTGATGATTTCATACCTGAGACAGAGTTTGGAAAAACTGCATCAGGGCTACGACAATCCGGGGATACCACTCTAGTAGATTCTTGTTTTCTGTTCTTAACTGCACAAACCATTTTCATGTTTTCTGCTATACTGCTTTTTCTCAGTTCCTACAGATCTTTTTAGTTGTCTGTAAGTATTTGTAGCATCTTTTGAGTGAGATTGTTAGCAATGAAACCATATCCTCTTAAAGTGATAGGAATAGGAAGCCTCCCCCTTTGCACCTGCAGTGTTATGGATGCATGTAATTGCAGGTTGCAGTTGCATTTAGAAATCTACCTGATTATTTTATTTTTCCCCGATCGGGTAGGTAGAGCTCTAAATAAAAATCAAATGCAGGTACAATTATTTGTGTGAGCAAAATGGGAGGTTGGGTTAAGACCTTTTTTCTAACTCAGGTCTATGGTGTTTGATTATCTGAGTATTTCCTTCCACCTCAAAACAAGACTTTAAAAAAAAAAAAAAAAAAAAAAAAAAAAAAAGACTGCTATATAATGAAACTAAACCCATTTTCTCTAATTAAAAACTTCAATAACTGACAAGAAGACTCAGGACTTATTTATATAGCACTTATACATTTCAGACCCAGGCATGATTGGTGGTCACACTATTGACATCTGACAGTACCACGTGCTGTAGTTATGAAGGCAGTATATTCAGTCCTTTTGTTAGCAACAGAAAAATATATTTTTGTGTTCTCTTTAGCTCTGTGGAACAGTGGTAGCCAATACTGAAAACATCAGGGGTAAGTAATGAGCTTTTAAAATGTATTTCAAAACCTACCTAGCACATCCTCCCATTTTGAAATCTGCTTCTTAAAATGTAAAAAACACATGCTTGTACACACATGATTGTAGGTAGGGTAAAGTTTATCTCTTGACACACCCATGACTTTCACATGAAGACCATGAATGTATAGTGTTCTATCTGAATTTTATTGCTACCTTAATCAATTTTTTATTGATTTTTTTTTTTCTTGTGATCTATTTTCAGCCTATAGAAATGAGGCTCAAGATTCTTCTACAGGAAAACATGAAATTCTTCCAACCACACTGGGATCTGACTTCACCATCCAAATCCCATGCCACTTGTTCTATGTGGCTTGTACAGTAAATCAGTCTTGAATCAAGAAAACAGTGTTTAATGTTATGCCATTAACTATTGTACAAAATACCAGAGCCCTTCCTCTTGTTCACTGCTGTTTAAGACTTGAACTAAAGTGGTTTTTGTTTTTTACTTTTTTTACACTGAGGTTTCTATTTCACACCACAATAGGTATATTAATGTGGCTTCCACAGATTTTGCTTAAAGTTGACTACCCTGCCGTGATTACTCAAGTTCTTACCTTACCGTTTTGTTGGGAATGTGTTAAATATAGTATATACACATTTGCATAAAGAATACATTTTGTATACAGAGTCCTTTGTATATACATTTTCTTAAAGCTTAAAAGTGTTTTAGCAAAATTTTTGATATTGTATAATGTACTTCACAGATGAATTTATCAGCATGTTCAGTGTTGACTTTTGGTGCTCTTGGACGACCACTTTGGACTGAACTTTAAATGTACGGGATATGCATTATCTCCCGTCTCTGAAAAATTAATTCAGTTGAAGATTTTTCTCCCTCTCTTTGAGTTATTTAATACTTGATGATTTTTAAGTATTAGACCTGAAAGGGTATTTGCAGAGAGACTCATTTAAAATTACAACTTTTGTGTATGTGGCAGAGTATGGAGCTCCCTGGAGTTTGAGTAATACTCTAATTAGACTGAGAGATGTCAAAAAATTGGTAATTTTTAGAATACTTCATCTCCAGACCAAGTTCCTAATAAATGTCAGTGGTTCTTTAAATAGGCAGTGATTATATTTTTGCTAACTAATTTTTAAATTAAACTTTCTACATAGGAATTTGAACACTTTTAGAAGGTTGTTTTACATCACTGTAGTTTAGGGTATTGCCTTGAATTTAGACATGTCAGTTGTGTTGCTGGATTATATGACATCATAAATCCACTTAATGGGCTGTAAAGGTCTACACTACAAAAATAAAGCACAGGGGGTAGGAAAGATGGAAGAATTGGGTATCTTGAACTGAAGAGAAAACTGATTATATACCAGTATTAACTATGTTTTCAGAAAGGTTAATTTGGCTTAAAATAAGGGTAGTTCCAAAAACCTTTGAAAACATAAAACAAAACTGAACAGCAATACCAGTTTTATCTGGAATAACCTAAGTTTTTTCACTCTTTGGTCAGAAATGGAAATATTTCTATGTGACAATATGTAGCGCGCGCGTGTGTGTGTGGTTGTATATATGTTCAGAATTGTAGAATTTAAAGAGTTTATTTTTCATTTGAGAAAATTTTCCCAGTCCATTTAAATAAACAAAAACTTGGTTAAGTAATCTGTATTTGATTCATAAATAACTATTTTATTTCATTTTAAGTGTATTTGAGAGGTGTAGGAGGCACACTGGGTTAAGATGTGGGCTGAGATCACATTGGGAAATGGATTTTGTCCTCCTTACAAAAACTGATGTACTGTTGGACTTCATTGACAAGATTGGCTCCAAGCAAGATGAGAAACCCAGAAATAGAATGAGAGGGATTAGATTACCTTGATAAACCTGTGTGGGGAAGCTCATAAACCCCCAGGCCACACTGGGAATGTCTACACAGCAAAGAAAAACCCATTGCTGGCCCATGCCCGCTGACTTGGGCTGCAGGGCTGTTTCATTATTGTGTAAACTTCTGGGCTCAGGGATCCTGTGAGGTGCGAGGGTCCCAAAACTCGCCCTCCAGCCTGAGTCGACACAGCAGTGAAGCAGCCCAAGTCAACTGGCATGGGCCAGCCATGGGTTTTCTTTGCTCTTTAGACATACCCAGTGTGTCCTAAACTCTTTCCTTAGTTAAGGAATGTGCTGTTGATTTGCCACAGAATTCCATGTTTCCAGTATTGGCACAATAAAATATAAAAGCGACATGCTTGCCAGTGCACATCCACAAAAAACATAAGGGTACCACAAATCCATTTTTATTAATTGAATAATTTTAATCTTCTGGACAAAACCTCATAGGTTTGATTTGGCTGACCTTCTTCTGATTACTTCCATGTGGTCATACAATATCTGGCATAAAGACAGCTATAAAATAGCTGGAGAGTGGAAAATATCTGTTAAAATCAAAGGTGACGTGTGCATTTTGGGTAGGAATGTGCTTTTCAGTTATACAACTATCGTGCTCTATTTAGCTGCAAGATGTGTCTTGTTACCTTCTTGGGAGTTCACAGGTTATTTGACATTCCCCTGAGCTATAAATTATGGGGATATGCTTACACTAGGGTGGTTTATTTAAAAAAAAAAAAAAAAAAAATTACAAGCCACCTCGAGAGAGAGACTTCTTTGTGCACGAAACCTTTAAATTGTGAGCAGACAGTTGCTTGTTTCTTTTGCTTTTTTGGACTGAGTTGCTTCAGGATCTTATTCTGTGTTTCACCATGAAGACTGTCATCCTTCTTCTAATGATGTTCTGTTGCATGGGAGGGTTGGGACAGAAACAGACACAAAAGAAAAGGAGCAATGGTGAAGAAATCCATTTTCAGACTAAAGTCAAAGATGCTTGCACAATGAACATGAGTGGTAATGGGGAAATGAAACTCAGAATTGAATGCAAAAACCAAGGCAAGTCTTACTGGTGTGAATATACTGGCAAACCATCAATTTGTCGTCCTTTCAATAACAACCCAAAGGTTTATTGGAACCAGATTGCCCTTGAACTTAGAAAACTCCCAAACGCTTGCCAGTCCACCCTAGTGCTGAAGCCCAACATGTGCCAAAAGGCTCCCACAGATGCTCACATGAAGCAAGTAGCTTCCAGCATGAAGCCAAACCAGAATCCTAGCCAGCAAGCAGATACAGCCAATCAGGGGAAATCAATCCAGAAACCCTCAGCTTCTTTAAAGCAAGTTAAAGAAACCCAGGCAGGGAAAGGCTCTGCCAAAAAAGCAGGGAGACCTAAACCATCTACACAACCTCTTGTAAAACCAACACAGCATGGACAAGGGTCTGAAAATGATACTGAAGTAATGAAGTTGGCACGAGAGCATTGCTGGGAATCACTGCACGCTTTCTGTTCCTACATCATCAGCATCTTTAAAGGTTAAGAATTGCTTCAGGTAAAGCTCCCTCTTCAATAATATACAGCCATAACAGAATCTCTTCACATTGTTTTTTTAAATTAAGCTTAGGGCTCTTTAAAGAATGTAGATAGGGATTGTATACTGTGTAATGAATTCAGAAACTATCAGATAGGAAGAATTTGTTCACCTTGAAGATTTAAACTTGTTGACGGTTAAGTGACCTAGTGCCTAATCCTATGAGATGTTGAACAGTATAATCTCCCATTTGTAATCAGTAGGAGTCAGGGGACCCTAGTACCCCTCAAGATTGGGTCTTTAGTAAGAATTAAAATGGGGTGCCTGCTATCTCAGTTAATAATAAATAGTACTATTTTCAGAATTACTTTCCAGTACACTTCTGTATGTGATACGATTCTTAACCCAGCAGCTCATCAATTCCACTTGTATAAACTGGATTTATTTTTCGCCCCAAATGCATGCTGCTTTGGTTTAAACTAATGAGATGGCATAATTTTTTTAATGTATTGCATTCATCTAAAAGCACAATTTAGAAAGACATGCAGATTCTGAGAACACTAGGGTTGTTAAGCAATACTACGCACTAATATTTAATTAACTTTTAAACTATTTTATGGAGTTTAGAAAAGTTACTTAATTTACATACATAAACCAAAACAGATAATTATTTGAATATTTCTTGTGGAAATGAGAGGCGATCACATGCTAAATCTTTGCTGCTATAGTTTGGGCATAAAAACAAAGCCTTCACAGAAGTAATCGGAGTTGTTCCCACTTACATTTTACCTCTGAGACTAACAAAAGCTGGCTACAAAACCTGACAAACTTTCCACAGGAATGGAAATGTGTACAGCGTGAGCCAGAAAGTAAGTTAGTTTTAGGCGTGCTTAGACTGCAGAAGATTCCAAGTGTGCTTAATAAGGTAAATTGCTAAATGACTAATTTTTATTTTCTTTTTTATTTTGCAGAGCAAATTTCTTACAGCTGAAGAGAGTTCCCTACTGGAGTTTAATATCCTTTTTTAGACTAAAGTTTTAGTTTCAAAATGGGACCATAGCTATAAATCTTGTAATTACTTTTTTCCTTTGCACTTCTAAAATTAAACCATTTTAACAAGTTTTCAAGACAGTCACCAAAGATGCATGAAATTGGACTGATTGTACTGAAATTATTAAGATAAACTCTCCTATATAAATTCTTTGATTCTTCTAAATATAGTTATAATATATAGGAACATGACTGCATTTAATCTGAGATGTCAGGTTAACTTTTTTAAAAGGCTGTACTTTGCTACATTTTACTATTTGTGCAACTTTATTTTAATGAGCATTTATAGAGAGATGAAAGTTGTAAATAATGCTCCAGTTTATGCAACCAATAAAAGAATGGTTTTTGAAACTATCCTTTTGTGTTTTGCTGCAATCTTAAATATAAGGACCTGTGTGTCCAAACAGTGATTTACATAATGCCAGTGCCAGTGTCTGAGGGACTGGGGTAGCATATCAGGGGAGGAGGAAACCACAGATCTCAGAATGAAGTGGCAAGTGCTTGTCCATGCTGTGATACTGAGAAACTTCAGTTGCAAAAACTGAATGGAAAAATTACAGTATAAATATACAGTCCAAACTAGAGTATAAAACAGAGGCAGCCCACAGAATGATGCTTTTTTTTAAATTCATCGCTATTACGAACATGTAATGAATAATCTTCACTTGTTCTTGACTCCAAATGCTGGTACTTGCAGGAAGGATTTGGAAAGGGAGAATAGAATATTCAGCTTCTTGCAAACTTACAGATCTGTGCACTTGCAAAATTACACATTACTTCCACACAAACATCAATGTCAAAAACCCAGCCAAATGCTGAAAGGATTAACTTGTCTTCGTTTTAGGCTATTAGAGTTTACAAAACATTACTATTATTAGTCCATATTATTAATACAAAACATTATTATTATTACAAAACATTATTATTGAAATAGTTGTAACAAGTACCCCACTTTGCCCTAAGACACGTAACTGGAAAAACTGATAAGGTTTGTTTCATACCCTGATTCTGCAAATATTTAGCGTCTTGTGCAACTTTACTCACAGATGTGTCTTATACTGAAATGCTAACTAGGAGAGAGTTTTGGAGAAAGAAAAACAAGTGTAAAAATTAAGAGAGAATCTTTAATAGTACAGGATTAGTACAGTAGCAAGTACACAGAAGGGAGGGAAACATTTGCCAAATAGCTTAATGTAAATGCATGTGCCAGGTCTAAATGCTGATAAAACAGGTGCTCAAGGAAGCTTAAATTTGATCTCTGTTTTAAAGTTAACATTGTAACTATCACCAGTAATTTCAGTTATCTATCCTAGCTTTCTGCTTCCTGTGGGGGGAATCCTGATAGGTACCTCCAAACATGGGGAGAGGTGAATGCAGTTTTATATCCAATTCTCAAACTGTTCTATCATGCCTATTACTCTGGTCTTTGGGCACCATACAAAGCAATCTTTTAGGGGAATAGACTTATAAATATGTAAGTAAATTCTGGTAAGAAACAAAACATGATCTTTTAGAGAGAATCAGGTTCCAGTGTGTTTATCATACTGTAAAACTTTTCTTGGAGACTGCACATGGCTGCTCATACTTGAGAACAATATTTACTTCCTAGAATAGCTTCCATTTCTTCTCAAGTCATATTTAGACATAGCAGAACTATTCCAGGAATATGTTTGAATTTTCCAACAAGCAAGGTGTTTGACATGAGTTATTCTGTATGTGAAAATATGCAAATGTGGAGGTACAGGGTGGGTGGAAGGCTTGAGAAATGAGGCCCAGGAAAAGGAGCAGAAGAACTTGAGTGAATTGAAAGTTGTCAATTTTAAATAGCGGGACATCAGGGAACAGTTACTCTGAAAGGAATGGCAGTCTGGGAATGCCAACACTTTCCACAAGTGGTCTGTAAAAATGTGTATGAGTGTGTGTGTGTGTGTGTGTATATATGTATGTATGTGTGTGTGTGTATATATATATATATATATATTATAGCTTTGCAACTTGAATTCTGCCTCCCCTCACCTCCCCCCAACTCCCAAGTTCCTGCTACCTGCAAAGTAAACGTTAGTGTGTTTTCTTTAGCAAGGCAGGCATCCTTCCCTTTGAACAGCACAAAACTTTACTTTAGCTTGCAGACTTAATGGCTATAGGCACATTCTCCAGAAGCTTTCTTCCTGCATAAATATGACACTGACCAACTGCAGAGCTGAACTGTTAGTGTGCAGGGCAGTGAAAATGGATGGCTGTACAGGTCATAAGAGCATTGGCCACTACTCTGGGAGGGTCAGCTGAGCAAGCACATCCTGAGAGGAGCTTAGATGCCATCATGATGCCAGTGTGTGAGTTGAGGGAAAGAGGAACAGGAAGTTGTCATCCCAGTAAGAAACTGCAAGTGGAAATCAGAGAGGACTCCGTATAGTCTGCCTTTCAGATCCCAGCCAGCCAAAACTTCACTGAATGTTAGAGGACTCCAAATAAAAATTGAGCTTTCAAATCAATTAAAACTAAAGGCTAGAAATGAAAGAGGACTGCACACTCTTGTTGGAATTATCATTATTTTTCACACAGTATCGAACCTCTGGCTTCCTAAAACTTCACAGTTATTCCTATGGTGGACATGATGGCCACTTGAAGCTTCAAAGAAGCTGTGGAATAGAGTTCTGGTCCAGCTGCTACCACCTGAGCTACAGGAGAATCCACATTAGCTGCTCTCTAATAGAATTTTTGTTGTTTGTATGAGCTTTCTCAACTTCATACAGCTATGTAAAAGCACCAACTTCTAACAATAAATGAAACAAATTAAGATGATAGGACCCATCTACTAAAAATTGTCCTGTGGCACAACAGCTCCATCCCTTTGTCTCCACCCTCAACAACTCCACACAGAAGAAGTCTAAGTAAAAACAGATGAGTGGAGAGTGCCTTGTAGGGTCAACAAACCTAGCTTCTGTTGAAGTAGGAGGGAAAGTGCGCTTGGCAGCCAGGAGCCCTTCACAGAGACAACCCTGCTGCTAGCATGCTCCCAGTTAAGCAGGGGGGTCTGTTCAATTTGAGTACCTCTGTTGATGGCAGCTGCCATGGTATCATGCTCAGAGGGCATGATCCAAAGCCCATGGAAGTTCCAAGTAATTTCAATGACTTTTGGATCTGATCTCGAGAGTGTGGGGGTGTCCTGCAAGGAGCTAGGAGCCCAAACTATATAGAGCTTTATAGGTCAAAGCAAACTGCATCTAGAAATCAATATGCAGCCAGTGAAGCTTGTAAGTGTATTGTGCTCATTGTGTGGAAACACTGCTTAATAAGCAGTCTTCCAAATTCCACACTGCCTTCAGTTTCCAGTTGATCTGAAGATATAGCCACATATAGGTCACAATGCAGTTGTCTAGCTTTGAAGTGAAGGTGGCATGTAGAGCTCTAGCAAGGTGTGCCATAGCAAGAAGAGGATGCAACTTGTTCTTGCCAAATGCAAATGAATAAGTACTTTTGGGAATTGTAGCTACCCTCTTATCCAGAAGGAGCTGCGGGTAGATGACTCTCAGGCTACGAACCTTGTAATGGGGGACAGATGAAATTTTCTTTTGGGTGGGGGCTGTTTTCTTTCTTGTCCTCTCTCTGTAAGCAGTATCTCCACCACTTCTGGGTGGAGTCTTAACCAGCTAGTCGTCTTCATTCTACATTCCAATCTCCGTGAGAACATTCCATTACACTGAGAGGTTAGGAAGAGAGCTGGGTGTCATTAACTCACCAAAGAAACCATAATGCTATTAAGCCTTCTCTCCCCCTGTATACATTGAACAGGAGGGAGGACAATACAGTCCCCTACCACATGATCTGTGTGCTGTAAAACAGTATCGGACCTATGACACACATTTGAACACCTTATTCTGAAAAACAGAGAGCATTTTGGTACCATACCAGAGGGTAGGCACCTTCAATCAGTTAGATTACATTAGGCAATGGTATGTGTACACAGTAGTCAGGTAATTATTACAATCTTGCTTTCGAACATTATAAAATTGGCTGTTAATTGGTCATGTTCCATTCTCCTCTAATAGCATTATAATTGTATCAATTAAATTTCCATTTAATTGCTTGTGTTTAAAACGGCAAATGCACAGTTATGAAACTATTTTGGTATAAAAGTGCCATTCATTCATGAAAGGAGCATTTCAAAACCATTTGCTAGAAGTTCAGTGCAGTTTGCAAGCACTCTGTGAATGAATGAATCCTCCTTTGTTTGTTTTAGGTTAATCTGTTGGTCCCCACACAAGACAGGGAAATCTACACAAGTGGAGATTCAGTCTCTTTATTTTCTTGGCAGGCAACTGAAGGTAGTGCTGGGAACCAGGAAGACCTGAGTTCCAGACATAGCTTTCCCAGGGACTCAGAGTTGTCAGGCAAGCCATGTGACCTTTGTGTGTCTCCTTATCTGTAAAATGAGGTTGGTAACAGTCTTACATGGGTGAGTGCCATGAAGACTTGCAGTGTTTTGAAAAGGTAAAGTACTCAATAAATGCCAACTATTTTAAAAAAGCCCAACAAAATATCCAGAAAGGATACGTGTATTACACACGTAATTGAGAATGAAGCGGAGAAAATATGAGAGAGTTTAAAGATTCCACTTATTAAATATTGAATTCCTCTGTCAGTCTGTGTGTATTCACAAAGAACTGTTGTTGGATCAGCTGTTTTATCCTGAATAGAGTATGGGAAAGATTTTCCTCAATTTCACTTCTCTGTGGTTCCATACTGGGTGGTTCTATGGACTCATTCATGCGATCTTGGGTGTTAATATCTGTTTTAAAAAGTCTCCTAATTTTGAATGCCTCCAATTTTGGTGCCTAATTTGACACAACCAGAGCCTGATTTTAGGAGGCACTGAGCATCTACACATCCTAGTGAAGTCAGCAAGGCTTTCAGGTGCTGAGCACCAGTGGAAGTAAGGTCTTGGCTATCTTAAATTGGGCATTCAAAAACTGAGGCAATCCATACTCTCAAACTAGGCTCTGCCAGTGCTTAGGTCCCTCAGACTAAAATGCAGCCCAAGTGTATAGATAACATGTTATTGCTTCAAGCTGCTCTTCTATTAAGCAGCCATTAAATTAGCTTGCCTATGCAATAGTGCACTCTGGTGATTTTTGAGAGAAATATTTAATTTTGTTCTTCTTAGTCACAGCCATTTTCTGCTGATTAGGTTTTGTATGTCTAATTTTTCAACTGATGTTATCGTTTCCAGTAAGGTATTTTTCCATCCACAAAACATATCCTGAAACTAAGTGTGAGAAAGGGGGGGTTGGGGAAAATGTTCCTTTCGGTCTCCAGTTGCGGCTGCTTTCTGTTTTCTTTCCCACTGGTCTAGTCTGCGCTACACCGGCTGTGTCAATACAGCTATTCTAGTATAGCTCCCAAGTATAGATTCAGTGTTTATGCTGACATGAGTTTTTCTGCCAGTATAGTAACACTGTGTCCCTGAACAATATTAGCCATGCTAACAGAAGCACTCTTCTGTCAGCAGAGCTGCATCTGCATTGGAGGTATTGCTGGCATAGCTATGTTGGCTAACAAATGTGGGGTTTTTTCACACCCCTGATGAACATAGCTATGAACAAAACTTTATAGTGTAGCCGTGCCTCTGTCATGCAGTTGCTTTTCCCCGCTTTTCCATGTTTCTTTGGGTTAAATAGGATATATCCTGTGAAACTTTTTAGCCACATCTCTCGTTATCTACTCCCCCCAACCCCCAATATATAGCAAACATGCCCCATCCGTTCTTTTTCAGACATCACAAATACATTTTCAAAGTGGCACTTACGTGTTGTGTGCTGAATTACAAACTGTACTAGGAACAAAGCACAGCGGAGACAATAGGTATCATCAAAAAGGTCCATTGTCATCTAGTGGACAAGAATTTGCTGTGCCGAGAATCTATTCTCAAACTTTTCACGGCTTGCACATACAAAGTTTATTGGGTAAGTGTTAGGCAAGAGGCCAATTATGGATTTTTCAGAACAGTTACCCTACTGTATGTATAAGGCAGCTAGGAAATGGGACTGATGCTTGAATTATGAAGCCCAGAGCCTTTTGGTGAAATATGTTTTAAAACAGTTTGTCTAACAAACTACTTGCAGTATGTAGTCAAGCTGTAATAGGTTTCCAATTCCTTTAGACCTACAAAGATTATAGTCAAGAAAGAGAACAAAGAAGCCTTTTTAGGACTGGCTACCTCACAAACTAAGCTAGTCCGTTATGATTTGGAGGGCTGCATGTCAACTTGTGACTGCTGCTGCAAGTAAAAATTAACATGTAAATTATGAGATTTTCCCCTATTCTTCTTGTACTATGCATGTAATAATGTTGGGTCCTCTCCATGCTTCTGGTGGCATATGGGTTTCTGATAAGATTAAAGAAGAGATCCCTCTTCCCCTTTGAGATAACTTTCCACCTATGAGTCAAGAGACACCAGGAAGGCCAGAGTCTTCCTGTGATGGAAAAGGTTTAACAATATCCAGGCGCTGATCGCCACGGTTTCATCCATCCATTTTACCCACCACAAATGAGTCTCCCAGTTTTATGCATAGAAGAGTGTTCCATGGACAAAACAGCATGTGCAGTGCATTAGGGATTGCTCTTATGAGCCTGGAACCATTTCTAATATGAGATACAAAGCCCAGTGAAGATATCCTTTGGAGTGACACCGTCTCTCATTGGGTGGAAATGGAAAGCCCATATCTAATAATAGAATCCTCTCTTCACAGTCCAGATCCCAAATTCCTGCCCATTGATGAGAAGCTCATTTGATATACCACAGTACACAGGGAATGAGGTCAAAGTTAACGAGGATGCAAAACACGCATTTCCTGTAGAGAGGATTGGTCATGCTAAGACTTCCAGGCTCACGTATGGAAGAAGCACATTTTGATACAACACAAAAATGTGAATTACCTCCAGAGGCACAGAAAGCTGATGTGTAAATGCTGAAGTGATATAGATCTTTTGTTGGTCAGAATATCACTCAGTCTCCCCAGGGCAACCCACATAAAAGCAACACGGAGCACACAGCAGACTGACAGACCGCGCTGGGTGTCTCTGAAGCAGGAAGTTTCCAGCTGGTAGTCAGTGAGCTGGACTACTCCCAAGCAGATCTATTCACAGCCACTAAACATGTGAAAACACAACTTCTTAAGTACCCGGGAAGCAGACCAGAGATCACTGGGAATGGATGTTCTGGCTCACAGATGGCCAAATCAACCTCTCCAAACTTTCCTTCCTCTTCTGTTACTATGAAGAGTGATTCAGAAGATCAAAAAGGAGGAAAACACAGTCATTCTTGACACCCTAAAAGGACTAAGATGGCTGTGGTTGTCAGACCTGGCAGAGCTACCACAGCGTCCTCCGATTCATCTTCTCAGCTGCCAGAATCTGCTTCAGCATCCTCCTAGATGCCCTCCTAGCCTCTTGTGGGCCTATAAGTATCTACATGGGGACCAAACATTTAATAATAGGCTCTTGAATCTCGCAGAGAAGCATATAATGTGATCCAATGGCTGGAAGCTATAGCTAGATAAATTCAGGTTGGAAATAAGGCATACATTTTTGACAGTGACGGTAATTAGCCATTAGAACAATTTACTAAGGGTCATGGATTCTCCATCACTGATGATTTTAAAATCAAGATTGGATGTTTTTCTAAAAGATCTGCTCTGGAAATTATTTTGGGGAAGTTCTAAGGCCTGTGTTGTACAGGAGGTCTGACTAGGTCACAATGGTCCCTTCTGACCTTGAATCTATGAAATATGTTTGTCTGGAGTTGCTTATGCTGCTGTTATCACCATCGCATAAGAAGCTGCTGACAAATGGCTGCCACCCAGTCACCGCATTCTCTGGCAGCCTCCTGAGCAGAAGGGTCAACAGCTACTACAAAATAAATCTGCAAAGCTGTCACCTGGGCATCCTAAACACCTTTTATAAAGCACTTTCGGCTGCACCTCCAATCCTCAGTGCAGCAGCATCCTTTGGCAGGAAGTTGTTCTGTGCAAAAGTCCATAATAGATTAACAGCGCCGATTTTAGGGAATGGAGAACATTTTTTTTTTTTTTTTGTCCTATTGCTCTCCCTCTCTGCTAGTTTTTCCTTACTGCTCAACAAATTGCAAATGTTTCCAGTTTGGGAAGAGGTCAAGATCTAGAATGGAAAATTTATTTCCTGATAATTTCTTTTTGGGATTGACCTCTACACTTCCCTCCCCCCCCCCCCCCACCCGCCACAATACATTCTTCAAGTATATCTGACTGCCTTTTCTGAGGTGTGTATATAGTTAAATACATCTGACTTATGCATTACTGTTATAACTTTATGTTTAAACTTCTAATAAGAATTCACTGTCTCTATGCAGCTTTGGAGGAACACATCTATCTTGAGGGCAGAAAGGGGTGGTCCAGCACAGAAACCCATGGGCAAGATTGCACTACCTCCAGTATTTTCAGGAAGAGTGGCACACTCTAAATATTTCAGGTAGGGGAAGAGGTTGGCCCCACTAAGGAAATCAGGTAACTGATTTTGTATTTGTTCATCCTTTGTTGTTTATTTTAGTATAATGCAAAAGTTATTCAGAGAGAAAGTACATAGTTGCTGTCTATATCTGAAGAAACACAATTTAATATTATTTTGCTTTGTGAAAGTAGCTTTGTTGTGAGCACATTACTTTTAGTTGTAGTTCCAAAAGAGGGTAAGAGAATAATTTTAATAGGACAAACCTCAATGATAGTAGTATTTCTCAGTTGTAGAAATTGCCTTTAATAATAATACCTTATACTCCTATAGTATTTGCATATTTCAAAGGATTTTATAAACAGTAATTAATTTTGCTTTTTAATACCCCTATGAGATAGGTGAATATTATCCACATTGTAAAGATTAGGAATCAAGGTATAAAGAAATTTAAGAGCCACATTTTTAAATGGACCTCAACTAGGCTTTTATTTAAGTACATGAAATATTTGCATGAACATTTTGGACCACTGTCATCTGAAAGATTCTCTCACTAATACACACTGGTGACAGAACTTGCATATGCAAACAAATCTGGACAAACATAATTCACTCAAGCAGAACCCATCACCTCTATGTGCAGATGGTTGTGCTGGAAAAAATGCATGAGCATCTGTTTGCAGGCTCTCCAATGGAGACCATGTTTTGAAACATGGCTCTAAGTGACAACCAAAACCACATGGGGATGTAGCCCTGGCCCTGTTAAAATCCATGGGATTTTTACCAATGACTTCTGTGGTACTAGGATTTTACCCATGGTCTCTCTGGCAGAGCTAGGAATAGGATCTGATATGGAGACCAGTATTAGACCTATGTGAAGGGCAGATTATCTCACATCTGCATACTGTGGGGTTCTTGCATCTTCTTCTGAGCCATCTGGTACTGGCTACCATCAGGGACAGGATAGTAAATGGTATGGGGAAGAAATAAGAACATAAGAATGGCCATACTGGGTCAGACCAAAGGTCCATCCAGACCAGTATCCTGTCTACCAACAGTGGCCAATGCCAGGTGCCCCAGAGGGAGTGAACCTAACAGGTAATGATCAAGTGATCTCTCTCCTGTCATCCATCTCCACCCTCTGACAAACAGAGGCTAGGGACACCACTCCTTACCCATCTGGCTAATTGCCATTAATGGACTTTAATCTCCATGAATTTACCCAGTTCTCTTTTAAACCCTGTTAAAAGAGGTCCTGGCCTTCACAACCTCCTCGGGCAAGGAGTTCCACAGGTTGACTGTGCTCTGTGTGAAGAAGAACTTCTTTTATTTGTTTTAAACCTGCTGCCCATTAATTTCATTTGGTGGCCCCTCGTTCTTATATTATTGGAACAAGTAAATAACTTTTCCTTATTCACTTTCTCTACACCACTCATGATTTTATAGACCTCTATCATATCCCCCATTAGTCTCCTCTTTTCCAAGCTGAAAAGTCCTAGCCTTTTTAATCTCTCCTCATATGGGACCCGTTCCAAACCCCTAATCATTTTAGTTGCCCTTCTCTGGACCTTTTCTAATGCCAGTATATCTTTTTTGAGATGAGACCACATCTGTATGCTGTATTCAAGATGTGGGCGTACCATGGATTTATATAAGGGCAATAAAATATTCTCCATTTTATTCTCTATCCCTTTTTTAATGATTCCTAACATCCTGTTTGCTTTTTTGACTGCTGCTGCACACTGCGTGGATGTCTTCAGAGAACTCTCCACGATGACTCCAAGATCTCTTTCCTGATTAGTCATAGGTAAATTAGCCCCCATCATATTGTATCTATAGTTGGGATTATTTTTTCCAATGTGCATTACTTTACATTTATCCACATTAAATTTCATTTGCCATTTTGTTGCCCAATCACTTAGTTTTGTGAGATCTTTTTGAAGTTCTTCACAGTCTGCTTTGGTCTTAACTATCTTAAGCAGTTTAGTATCATCTGCAAACTTTGCCATCTCACTGTTTACCCCTTTCTCCAGATCATTTATGAATAAGTTGAATAGGATTGGTCCTAGGACTGACGCTTGGGGAACACCACTATTTACCCCTCTCCATTCTGAAAATTTACCATTTATTCCTACCCTTTGTTCCCTGTGTTTTAACCAGTTCTCAATCCATGAAAGGATTTTCCATCTTATCCCATGACAACTTAATTTACGTAAGAGCCTTTGGTGACGGACCTTGTCAAAGGCTTTCTGGAAATCTAAGTACACTATGTCCACTGGATCCCCCTTGTCCTGGACTACGTGGAACTTAGTCTGATCCAGTCTGACAATTCCTGTCTCCTCACTCTTAGTCCTTAGCCACAAAACCTCCTTCCATTTCTGTTTTAGGATGAACAGATGAAGGGCTACAGTACTTAACTTCTGATTGTGCCTGTGCTGTTCTTCCATAGTGGGGAAATCTTAAAAAATAAAATGAATTCAGAACCGTGCCAATAGTATAATCAACGGATTGTGCACATTAGAAATGAGAGAGGAATTCTGCACCGCAAGCACTGCTTTTTTCCCCAGGTCCTGCTGCCTATAATTTTATTTTTTTAAGTATAAGGCTGTGTTCATCTGTGTGCGGTTCTCCTCTCTCTCTCTCTCCATCTCATTAATGCTTTCTTCCTACAGTAAATCTGTCATGGTGCAAAGCAGAGCTGGATATATACAGTATGCCCAATGAATACAAACTCTTCTGTGTGCTAGAATATAGATTACTGTAATTCATGTATCTGAATGTAACAGTGTTTTCTCGGGTTAGTGGTGTTTATATTTAATTAAACCGTTTACCCTTTGATCCTTTTCCTGTAGTCTCCTTCATTACTTTAGATATGTTGAAGTATCAAAACTAGCTGATAAGGACTGGATATAAGTAATAATAAAACTTAAGACCTACTTTGTGTTTTACATTTTCAAACCGTTGTAGAAACATTGAGGAGTTAGTATTTCTGGGATGGTTAGAGAAACAGAGTAAGTACTGATGGGCTGACAGAAGAGTTATAGGGAAAGCCAAGAAACAATACTGTCTGTGACTGTACAGTATGCACCTATATCTAAAATGTACATGTGAAGCCAGGAGCAGGGATCAAAGGGTTAAATCGCTCTTGCCTTTCACAGTAATTCTTGTCTGTATCTAGCAAGTTTATAATAAATGAGTGTTTAAAAAATATTTTGAGAGGCCACTGAGTAATTTTGCTCATCTTTAGAACCCTTTTTACTACTCCAATCCTGGGACTGTCTGGGCATTAGTCTGGTCCCTGGAGTAAATTAGAGCAATCATCAAGGTATTGCTGGACTGCAAGATGTTCTGGCCACAGCAGCAGGGGAGGTGTAGAGCCAGTAAGCGCTGCACTCTTCCAATTGGGAGTCCTCCAGAGGCCAGCTCCTCCAACTCTAGGCTCTTAGCAAAATGAAAAAGCACCAGAACAGCCAAGAATTGGGATCTGCCAAGAATTGGGAACTCATCTCTCCTTGATGTTGCAAAATACTATCTTTAGAAAAACCATACTTGGATAAATATGTCTGAAAAACTTAAGGACAAATGGAAGTAGGATCAGAGCAGGAAGAGTTAATTCCATCACTGTCCCTGGCTGTGCTGAGGTCTAGCACACAGGTAGACACTGTGGAAGTGATAGGGAAAAG
Organism: Chelonia mydas; assembly: GCF_015237465.2. Classification (NCBI taxonomy): domain Eukaryota; kingdom Metazoa; phylum Chordata; order Testudines; family Cheloniidae; genus Chelonia; species Chelonia mydas. The sequence continues at coordinate 111,682,445 of NC_057852.1, forward strand.
TCATTTCCACTGCATATGAAATGCATTCTTGCCCTACTGGTTGGTCAAAAACCAGTGAGGAGTGCCTGGGACAATTGCATCTGAAGATCATTAATGCCTTGCTAAGGGAGGACAAGTTTACCATTTGAACATGGGCTGGCCCAGCCCAGGCTCAAGAAACCATAACTTCTTCCACAGTCTTGCGTATCCGTAATATAATATTTGGAAATTTCTTGAGGCGTTATTGGCAGGCCAACAACCCCAGCAGCACTGATCTTCATCTGTATCCTTTCCTATCTAGCTTCAGACCAATGACTTGGAATTGGTTGTGCTCATGGCTATAGAGAGAGGTCAGATATTCATGCTAATATCATTAGATATTTGGGCAACTATTTAGAATGCTGACCATGGAGTATTTCTAACTCACCTGCAGGAATTGGTCGGGGCTGGACTGTGTCTCTTTAAACCAATTCTCTTCCTTTTGGAGGGATCCCAGAGGCTTGTGATTGGTAGTTGCTAGTCTCCAGAAATCTCCACCTGGGGAGTCAGAGAGGGTTCAGTTTAGTTGTCTCTCATAGTTCCTCTCATATGCGCTGCATGCCCATTAGCCACCATCAACATGCAGATCAAATTCAACGTATTTGTAGCCCTAATGTTCTAGCACTCAGTTATCCCAGACATCAACTCTCTCTCCACTCCCATCTTGACAGCTAAGGCACTAGGGACGGTTTGGCTCTTGGTTCGCAGGATGGTATGTGAGGGGACTAGGCTAAGGGTTTCTCTGAGGATGGCCTGTGGCTGGAAGTCGCTCCCCCCAGACACCCAGCTGAGCTGGAGGCCTACCACATTCAGGACACCTTTGATGACTCAGGTTCCCCTAATGGAGTTGTTGAATCATTTGAGCAATGTAAATCCAGAACATGGATCTATTCTCTCTTAAAGGGGATCGTGCCTTTAGGCTTACCCCTGACGAGGGGATGGTGTGTAGTCCTGCTGCCTCAGGAAGAGCACTGGGAAGGAATTGCCTCTGAGGCACAGTTCCTCTGGAGCTCTCTTTTCTCTGGGGTGGGGTGGGGTGGGGGGGCAGTGTGTAGAGGGGATATGCTGAGTCATCCCTTTACCAGACGAAGCATACAATCCCCCTCATACTCTCTGCACAACTATGTAGGAGAAGGGTTCCAACTAGCCCTCTTCCACCTCCCACCCCATGATCTCTTGTTTGTTGTGGAAGATACTGGGCATGCAACCCCTGCTCTCCCCACCCCACACCCAGGTCTAGGATCCTATGGAGCCATGCAGATACTTTCTGCATGGAGGTGGGAGCCTTGTACCCTCTTCCTAAATGGCTGTTTCTGTTATGTATGTTTCTGAATGAGGGAGGGAAGGAAAATATCATTCATTCCCTTTATAGGAACTCCTTGGATCACTAGCTCATGTATTGCACACCCGGATACTGCAGTGATGGACAGCTTGGGCAAATTTCTTCACTAGAAGCGGTTTTGTTTAGTAAATGTATTAACAAACAGCAAAAGTGAGTGAGCAGTGAGATGGCAAAGTTTTCAGATGACACAAAATTATTTAGATAATTCAAGACAGGAGAAGCCTGGGAGGACCTAACCCATCTAGGCAGTGGGGCAGCGTGAAGAACATGAACATTCAATGTTGACAAATGCAGAGTAGTGCATGTTGGAAAAGGGCTTGCAAATTAAAAATATTACACCTGTAGCAAAATGAAACACTCCCACTGACCTCACATCAATGTCACAGTTCTCAAACAAGATATATTGGAATTGGAAAAGGTACAGAAAAGGGAAACAAAAATGATCAGGGGTATGGAACAGCTTCCATATGAGGAGAGATTAATAAGACTTGGACTTTTCGGCTTGGAAAAGAGAAGACTAAGGGGGGATATGATAGAGCTCTATAAAATCATGACTGGTGTGGAGAAAGTAAAGAAGGAAGTGTTATTTATTCCTCATAATTTCATTTGGTGACTCCTAGTTCTTGTGTTAATAGGCAACAGGTTTAAAACAAATAAAAGGAAGTATTTCTTCGCACATCACACAGTCAACCTATGAAACTCTTTGCCAGAGGATTTTGTGATGGCTAAGACTATAACAGGGTTCAAAAAAGAGCTAGATACGTTCATGGAGGATAGGTCCATCAATGGCTATTAGACAGGATGGGCAGAAGCTGGGAATGGGCGACAGGGAATGGATCACTTGATGATTACGTGTTCTGTTCATTCCCTCTGAAGCACCTGGCATTGGCCACTGTCAGAAGACAGGATACCAAGCTAGATGGACCATTGGTCTGACCCAGTATGGCTGTTCTTATATTCTTAAATAATAATAATAGGGAAAGTTAACATTTAGGACTATGTGAGTGACTGTTCATTTCTTGACTGTTAATGGTCTCCACATGAAGGAGCTGTAGAGTTAAAAATGATTCTAGAAAAAAAATGTTAATCAATTTGAGAGAAACATTATAACAAAATAGCAGCTTTGACTTCCATAACTCTAGTCAGCTGAAACTGAAAACCCAAAGCATCTCTGTTATAAACTCTAGAAGGGGAGAGTTTTTTAAGTTTTATTAATGGGTCAGAACACGTTGCTTTAAAACAAGGAAAAGATGAACTTTACTGAGCAATATTTTTTGTAATTTTTCTTTTTTCTTTATTTTATTCTGGGATATCTCACTATGGACATTTTTGAAAAGTTAAAAGAAAAATGTTCTAATTTCCCTTTCATTTATTCACTGCAGGTCTTTCAAAAACCTATTTTTCATAATTTAAAATAGTGCAAGCCATCGGCCCATAATATACCTAAAAACTTTGATATTTATAATACTTTGGACTTATAGTGCTTTCAACAGAGCATCCCAAATTACTTTCTAAACATCAGCTTGAGCCTCACAATGCAAAGGTGAGGAAATGTTATCTGTGCTAATTATGGAGGGGAACCTGAGGTACAAGGAGGGTGAGCTGCCGTAGGTTCCAATCTTGCAAACACTTACATGTGTGCTTAACTTTCCTCACGGGATGGTTCCAATGAAATCAATGTTTAAATTAAGTATTTGCACAAGTTTTTGCAGGATTGGGGTCTTAGGTAGCAACACAGCCCATGGGCTCCCATTCCCCTGCTCTAATTATAAAAAAGCACATAGTTAAAATTAATGCTGTTTCCACAGTAAGTTCTATGAAGTTACTACTGCACTTGGGACCTGGCCTTGAGAGGTACTAGGGATCCACAACTCGTTGATATCAATGGGCCAGATTCTATTGGAAATAAGACACGTTATGTCCTTTAATTAGAGCCCTGCGCAGATACAAAAATGTGAATCTGCATCCAATCCACATCCGCCAGAATCAACCCGCGATCCGACCCATGATCCGCTCGCCATCTTTTATGTGTGTCCGCACCCGCATCAGCAAGCCATGTCACAAGGGGGAGAGGGAGATGAGCGAGCAAGAGGGCAGGGTCTTGAAGGGAAGAGGTGGCGTGGGGATGGGATCTCAAGGGAAAGGGGCTTGATGGGGTCTGGAAAGACAGAGTGGCGGATAGCATGCTGCTCCCAGGGGCTCGTGAGCGACGGCACACAGCAGCAGCAGTGCATGTTGCATCACAGCTGGGCAGAAGGGTGGGGCACCAGGGCCCCACCCACTCCAATCCCCGTGTCTGGGGGAGGGCCCTTTGCCCAGGAGTCAGGAGACTGGGAGTGCAACCAGTGCTGCAGGTCTGGGCCATGGTGGGGATGCTGGCGCTGCCCGAGGGGCCCGAGCTGCTGGACAGGAAGCAGCGCAGTGAGCAGGTTCTGGACAGCCCTGACTCCAGCCTGCCACCCAGCCCCAGCCACTGGCTGCTGGCCACCAGCCCCAAGTGCACTGCGCCCCCGGACTGCCCAAGCCAGATGCCATGGGCCAGGCACTGCCAGTGAGTAGAGCTCTGCATGGTTGTATCCACATCCAATCCACTATCCACAAAAATGATCCGTGGACATCACTGTTCATAGAATCATAGAATATCAGGGTTGGAAGGGACCTCAGGAGGTCATCTAGTCCAACCCCCTGCTCAAAGCAGGACCAATCCCCAACTAAATTATCCCAGCCAGGGCTTTGGCAAGCCTGACCTTAAAAACGTCAAAGGAAGGAGATTCCACCACCTCCCTAGGTAGCACATTCCAGTGTTTCACCACCCTCCTAGTGAAAAAGTTTTTCCTAATATCCAACCTATACCTCCCACTGCAACTTGAGACCATTACTCCTCGTTCTGTCATCTGCTACCACTGAGAACAGTCTATATCCATCCTCTTTGGAACCCCCTTTCAGGTAGTTGAAAGCAGCTATCAAATCCCCCCTCATTCTTCTCTTCTGCAGACTAAACAATCCCAGTTTCTTCAGCCTCTCCTCATAAGTCATGTGTTCCAGACCCCTAATCATTTTTGTTGCCCTCCGCTGGACTCTTTCCAATTTTTCCACATCCTTCTTGTAGTGTGGGGCCCAAAACTAGACACAGTACTCCAGATGAGGCCTCACCAATGTTGAATAGAGGGGAACAATCACATCCCTTGATCTGCTGGCAATGCCCCTACTTATACATCCCAAAAGGCCATTGGCCTTCTTGGCAACAACGGCACACTGTTGACTCATATCCAGCTTCTCGTCCACTATAACCTCTAGGTCCTTTTCTGCAGAACTGCTGCCTAGCCATTCAGTCCCTATTCTGTAGCGGTGCATGGGATTCTTCCATCTTAAGTGCAGGACTCTGCACTTGTCCTTGTTGAACCTCATCAGATTTCTTTTGGCCCAATCCTCTAATTTGTCTAGGTCCCTCTGTATCCTATCCCTACCCTCCAGCGTATCTACCTCTCCTCCTAGTTTAGTGTCATCTGAAAACTTGCTGAGGGTGCAATCCACACCATCCTCCAGATCATTAATGAAGATATTGAACAAAACCAGCCCGAGGACCAACCCTTGGGGCACTCCACTTGATACCAGCTGCCAACTAGACATGGAGCCATTGATCAGTACCCGTTGAGCCTGACAATCTAGCCAGCTTTCTATCCACCTTATAGTCCATTCATCCAGCCCATACTTCTTTAACTTGCTGACAAGAATACTGTGGGAGACAGTGTCAAAAGCTTTGCTAAGGAACAACACGTCCACTGCTTTCCCCTCATCCACAGAGCCAGTTATCTCGTCACAGAAGGCAATTAGATTAGTCAGGCATGACTTGCCCTTGGTGAATCCATGCTGACTGTTCCTGATCACTTTCCTCTCCTCTAAGTGCTTCACAATTGATTCCTTGAGGACCTGCTGCATGATTTTTCCAGGGACTGAGGTGAGGCTGACTGGCCTGTAGTTCCCAGGATCATCCTCCTTCCCTTTTCTAAAGATGGGCACTACATTAGCCTTTTTCCAGTCATCCGGGACCTCTTCCGATCACCACGAGTTTTCAAAGATAATGGCCAATGGCTCTGCAATCACATCCGCCAACTCCTTTAGCACTCTCGGATGCAGCGCATCTGGCCCCATGGACTTGTGCTCGTCCAGCTTTTCTAAATAGTCCCGAACCACTTCTTTCTCCACAGAGGGCTGGTCACCTCCTCCCCATGCTGTGCTGCCCAGTGCAGCAGTCTGGGAGCTGACCTTGTTCGTGAAGACAGAGGCAAAAAAAGCATTGAGTACATTAGCTTTTTCCACATCCTCTGTCACTAGGTTGCCTCCCTCATTCAGTAAGGGGCCCACACTTTCCTTGACTTTCTTCTTCTTGCTAACATACCTGAAGAAACCCTTCTTGTTACTCTTAACATCTCGTGCTAGCTGCAACTCCAGGTGTGATTTGGCCTTCCTGATTTCACTCCTGCATCCCCAAGCAATATTTTTATCCTCTTCCCTGGTCATTTGTCCAATCTTCCACTTCTTGTAAGCTTCTTTTTCGTGTTTAAGATCAGCAAAGATTTCACTGTTAAGCCAAGCTGGTTGCCTGCCATATTTACTATTCTTTCTACAGATCGGGATGGTTTGTTCCTGTAACCTCAATAAGGATTCTTTAAAATACAGCCAGCTCTCCTGGACTCCTTTCCCCCTCATGTTATTCTCCCAGGGGATCCTGTCCATCAGTTCCCTCTAAGCTGTGCGCGTGCGCACAGGTCCTAAACCCTGCGCACTCGGCGAAACACCGCGCGCACAAAAAATGAAATACTACATCGGAGCCAGGCCGAAATATCATTTACGGGCGACTTTTGACATTGTTCGCCCACCATCTATTAACACAGACAGATTCTACTAGCTGGCCAGGGGGGAAAGGGAAAAGAGGGCAATGAATTGTACCCCTCCCCGCCAGCATTTCGAACATGGAATGTTGATCACGTCAGGACGGTCGGGACCCACACATCTCCATTTTCCCACGTTTTTTTGCCGCAGATGCATGGACGTGATCGGAGCTATACGCAAACCTCTGCTATCCTGATCTGAATGATCTCCCCTTTGCCCTTTTGTCGAGCCACGCTGTTAAGTGCATTGAAACAGTAGCCATATAATAAAAGTATTAATTTTAAATAAACCAATCTGGTAAAAAAATCAATCCCAAAATGTCACTGTCTAGAGGTCTAAAGCGTAAAAGAACAGCGACTTCATTTAAATCTGGATGGCTGGATGAGACTATAGAGACAGTTACACCAAAGTCACATAGTGTAATGCTTGTTAAACTTCGTGAAAAATTCACATATGATGAGGACAACGGAGTGGTTTGTGTATATTGTCGAGATGCCAGAGCTTCGGGAGAATTTTCAACAGGAAGAATGTGGAATGATATATGGAAGTTGGATTTCTTAAAGTGTCATCTATCAAATCTCTATGTTCAAAATACAAAGACTTTCTTGCTGAAGAGATTGTCATAGTCAGTCAGTACAATGACTTCACGTTTGCAGTAGCTGAAAGAATCAAAAGCCAATTAGTTTTAAGTTTCCCGGATATGGTGACATTTGCTCATCAGAATGAACAGTTTCAGGATCTTGCAAAGTTGATGGATATTGGAGGAACATTCCTAGCATCAAGTGTAGACTGTGAGCGTGGCTTTAGCTTAATGAACACTCTAAAAAACAAACTACGGAATCGTTTACAAGTAGATCATTTGAACATGCTGACGTGTATTAAGAGATACCAGCTGGATGGAGGACTGATAGATCTGGACAGAGTTTGTATTGAATGGGCAAATGAAAAAGATCGCAGGGAAAAACAGTAAGGTTAGTTCAGCAGTCTTTGACATTTCGACAAATAAGGAAATTAAAATGCATTTGTAATTATATATCTTATTCTTGGCTGATAATCATTATTGATATTTTTTAGGAAAATTTTAAATTTAAAACAAACTCTTGTTTGTTTTTACTTATGATGTCTCTATCTGAAAACCCATATAAATTGACATAATGGCTTACTTATTAAATTGTCTTTATTATACGTTTATCAAAATCTTTTTGGATATGTGTATAGAATGAAAGCTGAAAGTGGACACCAACGGGCAGAAGCTTACGGGCTGATAATGATCATGATTAATATGTGCTTGATATATGCTCATGATTGTCTATACAAAAGATCATAAAGCGTAATGCTTAAAACTAACTTCTGCTTCATGAAGAATTGTTAAATTTCCTTTTTCTAAGTATTTAAAAATGACATTTATAAAATAACATGGTGTAAAACTATTATTATCACAAACTGCAAATTAAAACTTTTTAAATGTATAAGCATTTTACTCGCTTGGGCGCATTTGCCTCATGGTGCACAAATTTGAACTCTGCTTCAAAAATTTGCCCAGAAGAAATTTTTTGCGCACACGGCCTGTCAAAAATTAGAGGGAACATTGGTGGACACTCGCATCAGCATCCACGGATATGAAGTGGATATCCGCGGATTTGCAGGGCTCTACGTTCACTCCCACATAGGCTGGCTCTGCAGCAGTCTAGAAGCCTTAGGATGGTCAAGCTGGCATGAAAGGGGATGTGGAAGGGTTTTTCATGGAGAGTTGCTCTGGGTGGTGGTGGGGAATGTTGGAAATGAGCCCCCCCCAAACCTCCTCAATAATATTTTTTGAATGCTGGCCCCCTCTCATGGTTGCAGCCTGAGAGTGAAATAACTCAACAGGAACTATTGTGTGAGGAGAGAAGAGGACCAGGGCAAGTGCCTCAGTTATTAAAAATTAATATCAACCAAAACTTCTTCCCTTTGTGAGCTGGAGGACTAGCACGAGGGCGACAATAGCCAATTGCCTCCTCCCTAACCTACTTCTTAACCTTTGCCTTCCCTCAGTAACCCCACCAGAGTTGCAGATTCATTAAAAAACTAATTAAATAATAAAACCTCACTGGACTGGGCAGCAGAGATCTTCTTACATTCACTCTGATACATTTGTGGGGTGTTCCTACCACCACGATAGGCTCAATTTGAGAAACTAGCAGACATATTAGATTGCTCTGGAGAGGGACATGTGTTTGTCTGTTCAGACAGATGACCCATCTTCAGAAGCAGGATAATCAGCCCAACTCTCCATGGAGTTTGGTGGAAGAATTTTAAGCAGGGCTGCTACAAACTTCCTGGTGTCCCCTCTACCATATTTCTGAGCCAAATGATTCATAGATAAAATCAGTTTAGGTAGTTTTGGTGTACATGCTTGTTTCTCTTAGATTGTGCGCTCTTCAGGGGAAGGGTCATATTTTTTTATCTGTTTGTGCAGCATCTAGCACAATTGGGCCCTGTTCCATGACTAGAGCTTCTAGGCACTACAGTAATAGAAATAAAAATAATCTGGATAAACATAGAGAGCGTTCTTGACTGCTGCTCTTTAAATGGAAAGCACACATTTATGAAAGTTTAAGGAGTTACTTAGGTGTTGAACCTGTTTTTTTCCTTCAATCTCAAATAGAGTTGCATACAAGACAGAATTAGGCTCTTCTGTTAACTCACCAGTGATAGGTGTAATGTGTTCATGTGTCAAATTCAGCCTTCTCACACATATGCACAACTGTTCTTGCAGTCAATAGTGGTTGCACATACCAATCTGAGGACAGAATTCAGCACAAGTCCTTTATTATAATAATAAATAATAATGCCTGTCACTCATATTCGAGGAAAACCACAACTGGAAATCAGTTTCCACATGTAACATTGCTGTGACAGGGCAAGTTGGTGCCTACATTCCCTACTGTCTCCCCTCTTCCATGCAAAGTTTCAAAACATCAACATGTCAGTTCAGTTTTCAGACAGTTTTCAATCTAGAACTGTGAATCCTGATATTCCGTTTAGTATGAATAAGCTGGTGATCTGTAAAGCATTCTGCACCTTGCATAGTCTAGAGAATACTTAGTCCTGCCATGAGTGCAGGGTACTGGACTAGATGATCTCTCAAGGTCCCTCCAGTCCTATGATTCTATGATAGCTCTGGTAATGTAAACATCCCTCATGTTTTTACAATGAGTGATGACATAGTGTAGAAGGTGCCATCATTTTGACTGAGGTCTGTAACACCAAGAGCAAACTCTGTGCAGAGTGTTAAGAGTAGTTCTCAATTTGTATTTAAAGACCCATGTCCGAATTTCCCCATGACTCTGTTCCACGTGGTATAATCATCTCCAGTGCGAGCATTGAAGTCACGCGGTAATAAGATTGTGTCATTGCTGGGTATGTTTCTTTGGGAGCAAGTTGCCTTGGGGCATAGGCACTTATTATGGTCAGTTGTTGTGGGACAGTAGTATCTGCAATGTCATTAGGTGCTAAGATATTAACACAGGTTGCTGAGGAATTTTATTAGTGATAGAGTTCGCTATTACGAGACCTATCCCGTGTAGGCTGGTTTTTTGATCTGCCTTATAACCTGACCAGTAGAAAGTGTATTCTTTTTCTGTAGTGTGCCACCATCATGTAGCCTAGTCTTGGATAAGGGAGCAATATCTATTTGATACCTCTGTAGCTCTTTCGTTACTAATGCAGTTCTGCGGGCTTGATTTTTCTTTGAGTCGACTGGTGCTGCTGTAAGCTCTCTAGAGTAGACATAGCCTAAGTCTTTGTTTTATTTTCTGCTTTTTATTTCCTCTCCAGTTGTATGACATTTTGCTGGAATATATGAGGCGGTTGGTTAGTTTATGGTCATTTAGTGAATGGTGTGGACGTGACTAGAGAGAAATTAAGGGGAACTGGTGGCTCAGGGAATTGGCAATGGGATATAGAGTCTTCTGTTACCAATATGAATCCAGTCCCAGGTCAAAAGTGACTGCAAATGATTGCTATCTGAAGATTTTTCTGTGGTCTCCCTGTGAAATGTATCCTTGATCTAAGAGCAGTTACTAATGGACACTTGTCTTGTACAAAGTCGGCACCACAGTTGACTCCTGCATTAGCAGCTTCAGCAGATAGGACAGTCAGCAGAATCAGCCGTGGAGTCTGAACGAGCTTGGAGGTGTTCCTTAGCAACATGGAAATGTAGAGAAGGTTGTGCTGCTGCTGCCTCCATGTGTAACCGGGTGGTCTGCCCCTTTAAGGGTCTGGGGCCAACCAAGCTTGTTCGATTCAGATCCGGATGTGAGGGGGATCCCTATAAAGTCAACTTCTGCGAGAGCTGCAAAAGGGAGATGGGTTCCTGTAGTAGGCCCTGAAGCAGGGAGATTGAAGGAAAGGGTATGTCCTTTCAGCACTGGGAAACTCCTCAGGGACCTGTAGCTCACGGTGCTCAAGGAACTGCTTTGATTTGGTGTTTTGTCTAAGTGTTATGTTTAAAGAATAAAACTGGGCCCTGAGGAAAGGGCCTGAAAGAGACCTGGACTCAGGGGGAGAGGCTAGCAGCCTTACTATGTTCTTATGCCAGCTAAGAGGGTTTCAGTCTTTAGGGTTGTCAAGCCAGCGTCTGTCACAGTTACTAAATTCTTTGAAGTAATAAAAAGAAAAAAAGAGTTCTTTGTTTTAAACTTGTTTACCGAGCAGGGTGGCAGATATGCCAGACATCCATACAGTTCCATAATAGAAAGGATATTGCTCTTGGATTTAAACATACCAACGGCATTAGTAAAGTATGAACATCCTTAGTCTTTCTGTAAATGTCTTCAGCAGATAGGTGTGGAGTATTGCACCCTTCTTGACTGAGTAATTACATGCCTTTAACTACTAGTACATGAACAGATTAGCCTGTTTTAATTGTGACATTAATAGTGCCTCCCCATATTATAACAATGCCCGTATTCTAAGGACAGTTTTCGGTGTGCCTCAAATATAAATTAGATCTATTTACTTTGGAAAAAATCTTGACATTAACATTAGACGGCTGCTTAATGTCATTCCTTCAGGCAGTCCAATAAATTTTAAAGGCACACTTGGATGCATTGTACAGTTCTGAATGTCATTCCTTCGTCTGGTCACTCAACAAATTTTAAAAACAGACTAGGATTTATTGTATACTTTAAAGTGATGTGTAGGAGATACTTGTATATGTGCATTTCTGTTCTCTTTTAACAAGATTTGGGTGCATAACTCCTGCACATTTCTGTAAAATATATTGCCCCAGGTGCCCATGCCTTCAAGTAAACCTAATGCAAACTGTTAAACTAAAAGGAAAGCTTTGTGGTAGAGAGACTATTCCTGAAGCTGCCCCTTGGGCCCTGTTAGAGTAAAAGCTTCCAAAAACATCCTTGGAACAGATACCTTATGTGGTAACTAACTCTCACACAGACCATATTGTGCCACCGTTAGAGCCGCTCAAACGCTGCAAAACAGTATTCGCAGACATTCATTTAAATTCCAAATGGCTGTTCACTTCACTCACATTTGTGTCCCTTTTGAATTTGCTATTTGTGAATATTTGCATGAATGGCAGGGAGGGCAGGTTCAACATAAATGACTGGAAAATAGCTGCTCTTCATATAAATATTAATATTGGTATGTGGTTAAGAAATTCATGCATTCTCAAACAAAAACATCCATTATTCACTATTTGCTATTCCTTATTTTCTATTCTCCTTTTTAAAAACTTATCCACTTGTGAGCAGGAACAATGGCATGTCAGGTAGGTGACACCACAAGTAATCAAGAAATAGTCAAAGTCTATAGTTTACTGACAACCCTAGGTTGCAATTAACAACCTGTTCAAATAATAATGAATACTTTAGTAAAAACAAGTATATTTGAAGATAGTATGTGAGCAATGAAAAGGACTAGATAATCATCTACATTATCATAGTTCATCATAGATCAGTAAAATCCGAAATTAAAAATTCTCTCTCGGCATGTAATTATTCATAAATAAAAACAGAAAATTACCCACTAAATTATTTCAGTTCTAATGACAGTGAAAACATTTCTTTGGCTGTCACAAGTTTCAGTCAAAAAAGGAAATAGGAAGACTGCTTGGGACTAGATTATCAAACCACGATCAGCATGGAAATTTAGCCATGAGTTTTTACTTTAATATAATCCTGCCATAATGAAAACTAGAGCAATACAGCTGACTGACTGATCAGATGCTCAGGCTAGTCCCAGCGAAAGGGGAGTTACAGTACACAACAAGAACAGGCTCTGTGCTCTAGGATAAAAAACAAATAATAAAGAACAGGCTCTATTCATCTTAAACAAAAACACAATTTGGGCCAAAATATTATGAGGATAATGAAACCAGAGACCTGAGGACAATCCAAGGACTCAACCCCAGATTGCCAAAGGTATCTAGGCACCTAAAAATGCCAATAGTTACCTAGTGGAGTTGTCAAAAGCACCGAAGCAGGTCAGGCACCTAACTCCCACTGACTTCAAGCAGATCCCACTCGGCACCTATCTGTATCTATACCTTTGAAAATCTAGCCCTGAGTAACTAACTAGGGTAATTGGCTGTGCCTTGACTATCTCCAGATGGTGATGCTGCGGCAATGAATCCCTTCATCTCGTAAAGCCTGATCTACCCCAGATTTTGTACGGTATAACTATTTTGGGTAGGGTATGGAAATACAGAAAGGGGAATAAGCTATACTAGTCTAAGCACCTTTATACTGTGCCCACTAATGAGGTGGTACAGGTATAACTTTACCAGTATAGTTAAAGCAGTACAAATTTTGTGTGTAGACAAGTGGTAAAGTGCAGAGTGCTCTGCATTTTCAGCCTAATGACTGAAGTAGTCCTTACATGGTTGCACCCTGCCATGGCCACAACAGACGAACAAGGGTAAAGGGAGGAGCCACTAGGGTAATAACTTTTGTTGGATGGAAATAATGGAAAATCACATGAAAAATAAGGGACAATGCTTTATTTTATGGGACATTTCAGGGAAACACCATTTCCCTTAGCATATCATGCATTTTTCTCTCAAGTGTACATTTCTGCTGCCCTCAAGTATACAATGCAATTATCATCAGCTTCAATTTAATGTTTACAGTGGTACGTTTCAGTACATTTTAAATAAGGAATGGGTGGTCAACCTTGCTCCGGTGCCGACCCACTCGCCACTGCTCTGGTAGCACTGTGGCTGACAACTGCTCCAACCCTGTGGAAGAAGTCATGGAGGTCCTGGAAAGTCACAGAATCCGTGACCTCCACGACAGATTATTAATAGCCACTGATGGACCAATTGTCCATGAACTTATCTAATTCTTTTTTGAACCCTGCTATAGTTTTGGCCTTCACAACACCCCCTGGCAACAAGTTACACGGGTTGACTGTGTGTTATGTGAGGAAGTACTTCCTTTTGTTTGTTTTAAACCTGCTACCTATTAATTTCATTGGGTGACACCTGGTACTCATTATGTGAAGAAAAAACAACACTTCCTTATTCACTTTCTCCACACCATTCATGATTTTATAGATCTCTATCATATTGCCCCTTAGTCGTCTCTTTTCCAGGATGACAAGTACCAATCCTTTTCATCTCTCCTCATATGGAAGCTGTTCCGTACCCCTAATCATTTTTGTTGACCTTATCTGTACCTTTTCCAATTCCAATATATCTTTTTTGAGATGGGGCAACCAGAAGTATGCACAGCATTCATGGTGTGGGCGTACCATGTATTTATATAGTGGCATTATGATATTTTCTGCCTTATTATATATCCCTTTCCTGATAGTTAACGTTCTGTTGGCTTTTTTGACTTCTGCTGCACACTGAGCAGATGTTCTCAGAGAACTATCCACAATGACGCCAATATCTCTTTCTTGAATGGTAACATTCACTTTATATCCCGTCATTTTGTATGTATAGCTGGAATTGTGTGTTTTCCAATGTGCATTGCTTTGCATTTATCAGCATTGAATTTCATCTGCCATTTTGTTCCCAGTCTCCCAGTTTTGAGAGGTCCTTTTGTAGCTCTTAGCAGTCTGCTTTGGACTTAACTATCTTGAGTAATTTAGTATAATCTGCAAATTTTGCCACCTCACTGTTTACCTCTTTTTTCAGATCCTTTATGAATATGTTCAACAGTACTGGTTCCAGTACAGACCCATTGGGGACACCACTATTTACCTCTCTCCATGCTGAAAACTGACCATTTATTGCTAGACTTAGTTTTCTATCTTTTAACCATTGACTGATCCATGACAGGACTTTCCCTCTTATCCTATGACAGTGACAGCTTAATTTGCTTAAAAGCTTTTGGTGAGGGTCCTTGTCAAAGGCTTTCTGAAAATCTAAGTACCCTGTATCCACTGGATCCCCCTTGTACAGATGCTTGTTGACCCCCTCAAAAAATTTTAATAGATTGATGGGGCATGCTGTCTCTTTACAAAAGCCATGATGACTCTTCCCCAACAAACCATGTATCTGATCATTCTGTTCTTTACTATAGTTTTAACCAATTGGCCTGGTATTGAAGTTAGGCTTACTGGCCTGTAATTGCCAGGATCGCCTCTGGAGCCTTTTTTAAAAAAATTGGTGTCATATTAGCTATCCTCCAGTCATCTGGTATGGAAGTGATAGGTTACAATAAGTAGTTCTGCAATTATGTATGTGAGTTCCTTCAGAACTGTGCCTGGGGACTAACTGATGTTTAATTTCTCAATTTGTTTCAAGACCACTTCTACTGACACCTCAGTCTGGAACTTTTCCTCAGATTTGTCACCTAAAAAGAATGGTTTTGCTGTCAGAATCTCCCTCACATCCTCTGTAGTGAAGACCGATGCCAAGAATTCATTTATCTTCTCCTCAATGGCCTTATCTTCCTTGAGTGCTCCCTTAGCACCTTGATCATCCAGTGGTGCCACTGGTGCATTGGCAGGCTTCCTGCTTCTGATCTACTTAAAAAAAATTGCTGTTAGTTTTTGAGTCTTTGGCTAGTTGCTCTTCAAATTCTTTTTTGACCTAATTACACTTTACACTTGACTTGCCAGAGTTTATGCGCCTTTCTATTTTCCTCAGTAGGATTTAACTTTCACTTTTTAAAGGATGCCTTTTGCCTCTAACCACTTCTTTTACTTTGTTGTTTAGCTGTGGTGGCACATTTTTGGTCCTCTTACTATGTTTTTTTAAATTGGGATATATATTTAATTTGAGCCTGTATTGTGGTGTTTTTAAAAAGTTTCCATGCAGCTAGCAGGCATTTCACTTTTGTGGCTGTACCTTTTAATTTCTGGTTAACTAACTTCCTCATTGTTGTGTAGTTCCGCTTCTGAAGTTAAATGCTACTGTAGTGGGCTCCTTTGGTGTTCCCCCTCCCCAATGCACAGCAATATTAAATTTAATTATGTCATGGCTACTTTTACCTTTTGGTATATTCACCTTTTGGACTAGATCCTGTGCTTCTTGCCTCTCCTCTTTTGGGTTCCAGGAAGCAGTAATTTACCTGGAGCAGAAGCACCAGCTTAGTAGTCACCAGGTAGAGTCAAGAATTAGAAACAAGTGGGAGAACCCACAAATGGCACAGTGTGTAGCAGGAACAGGGCTTGCCTGAGCATTTCTGAGGAAACCTCTGAGACCATTTTGAATAAATGGACTCCTGCCCACTGTGACCACACCCCTCTATATACCAGTGCAGATTGAGGATCTCAAAGAGGGTTCGTGAGTTGATTCTTTAGGGTTCACTTAAGCAATAGTTATTATTGTTACTTATATTACAGTTGTGTCCAGGGGCCTCACTCAGGATCAGGGAGCTGTTGTGGTCGGCTCTGTGTCCACACATAAGAAGATGGTACAATCCCTGCTCCAAGAAGCTCCTAACTTTAATGACTTTCCTGCTGCAGACCAGCTACTTGTGCTCTGGTCCATGCACAGTGGCCAATGATTTTGCAAGGGAAAACTGTCAAAATCAGCAAACGGTTTGGGGGCTTTGTGTACAATGTGTTGAATTTTAGCATTTAAATATCTCTTTACAAACAGCCACTAACTAATCATCACAGCACCTCTGTGAGGTAAGTGGTGTTATCTTCATTTTATGGATGAAGGAAGTATGGCAGAGGGGTTAAGTTACTTGATGAAGGCCACCGAGGAAATTAGTGTCAGAGCCAGGATTAGAATGCAGAATAGCCTTGTTCTTAGTCCTGTGCTTAGTCCACTAGACTAGACCATGATGATACGTGTATATCATTGAATTAAGGGTAGGTGTGGAAGTGGCCATGGCGGTTACAGGCCCCAAAGGTCAACTCTAGCAATGGACTTTGTGTAAGGACTATGGAGAATGACTGATTTTACAGGTGCCAGGTCTGCCATGTTTTTATGTAGTTCCAGTATATAACTTATTTTAGTGAGAACTAGGTCAAGTGAGATTCCTAAATCAAGCCTTTTCCTTGCTTCTAATCTGTCATTTCCTATGTTTTTCTGATTCCTAGCCTGTGTCACTTTCGCAATCTAAACTGGTTCTGTGGTCACTGCACTGCCTAACTTCACCTCATTTCATCTGCTCTTGGTGGGAATTCAGCATTAACCACAAACCTTTCTGATTACTTCATTTTCAGTTAAGTGATGTGGTTAGCTTCCCAATTGCTTCATCAAACTCAGAGGTGCACTTTGCAGCTCTGAAGGCTGAATGGAGCCAGAAGGATGTACCAAAGGTAACTGAACATCAGTGGGTGTATTGGCAGGCAGTTGCGGGCTAACAGCTGGGATGCTGTAACATGTCCCCTCCCTCAGTTTCTTTTTGATGTGCTGCAAAAAATTAAGCAAATTGAAATCCCATGTATCTCCCTTTTCTGTATCTCTGCCGTGGCTTCCTTGCTTTTTCACACAAAGTTCAAACGTCTCCTTATCTTCAAACCAGTTCAGACACTGGCCCCACCTATATCTCGATCTTTATCTCCTCGTGTTCTCCCATTCCATCTGCACCTGAAGCTGAGGAGGGAAAGCAGAAGACATGCCTCCTGTCTCTTACACCAATTCCCAGTTCATCCCTTCATCCATGCTACTTTTTACTCTTGTAAATACCTGCCTATTACTATATGTCAAATGCCCTTCTTCTGCCCATTCAAAAAAAGCTTCCATGAAGCATTCCAGCTATAGTGACCACTATCCACTTTGTCTGTTCTTTATTATACAGTTGATGGAGTCCCATTCATAGCTCTGAATTTATTTGCTCTTGTGCATTTGTCAAATGCTCACAACTTTATTTTCATATTCTTTTGCAAATTAATATAAATTAGAGATGTGGCCCATACTGACACTCCATAACCAAACTACCCAAGGTTTAGGGGAAAGTTTAGATTTGGACTTTGTGACTCCTTGCTGTCTCTCTAATGGGCTGATCCAAATTCCCAGATTCATATTCCCTTGAATTTTAGGGCAGCTTGGATCTGGTTCTGAACTTAATGGCCAGATATAAAGGATAATATCTACCTATTACATTGAAACATTTTATTTTATTAAATGTATATTTTAAACCTTTGGTTGATAGATTATAAAAGCTACTACAAACAGTGTAGCAAACTGCCCATGATGGGTTTGATCCTATAAGGTGCTGAGCACTCAACTCCCATTGAACTCAGTGAGAGTGAAGGGTGCTCAGCCCCTTGCAAGATCCAGTCCTTAGTGGATAGGGAAAGCTTATTTAAGAACCATGACTTAACAAAACTCTTGTTACCATATGAGAAAAGGGAAGGACTTGGCTGATGTAACATCTAATTTACTCAGCCACACCTCTGTCACCCCACTGTAGCTGATTTCGTTTTTACTGCTATAAGCAATCACTGGAATCTTTTCAAGAAGGTGTGTCAAGAGTAAATGAATAAGTCACTGAAGCATTCAATTATGTTGTAATAACCTTGTTGGAGGGATGAAGGAGTGTCTCTGGCTTTATAAATAGCACAATGCTTTACAACTAAGCATGAAACTTTTGAAAGATCCAGTATTTCACCTGAATTGCAATTGCGTAAATCCAAGCACTGTGCAAGGTATGTGTTCTACTTATCTTACATTTTCAGTGTTAAATTTGCAGTAGAATATTAATGTCACATAATTTATAGACAAGGTTTTGGGGGTTTAATCATTTGATTTGCCTGTTAATAAGTATTAGAGCTATAAATAATGTGCAATGTTTGCTATGGAGATCTAGCTATCATAGGTTTTCATACAGTGCCAATCACTAGTAGCGAAGCATGGGACAAGGAGAAGAAGAGATGTACAAAAGTGGTCTCTTCTCTCATATTCTGGGGTCTTCACATTCAGATGTGTAAATCTGCAGGATTAAATTTAAATATTTACAGATAAGTAAATGCTGAAATACCTTCCTTGATGGAATGCCCTCCCAAGAATACCTAGCTTGCTCACATGGAAACTTAGCTATTGGACGGGGGGTCTGGTGCAAGTATATGAACTGTGCATCCAGGAATCGCATCCATTGAAGACCAGATTATAAATTACCTACACGTACTGTAAATTCCATCATATCATTAGGTCCTGACCCTGCAAGCTGCTTAATATAGCTGGACCTCATTGAAATGAATGGGACCCTGTGCAGATGCCAGGATCCAGCTATACAAAGCAGCTTGCAGGATGCGGACTTTAATTTTAAAATTTGTGTTTGGCCCCCCTTGAATTTGCTGGGCATCTACATAATAAAATTGAAGTTATGCATAATAAATTAATTTATATTTTCTAGATTTGGGTAGTTTTAGATTGACTCAATATATTGCAAACATCTTCAAAGGTGAAACGAGATCTATTTCTTATTCCACAGTAAAGATCCAATGATTCAAGGTACAGCTGCTATCTAGTAACCCAATCCTGCCACCCTGACTCATGTGACTTGCCCTTACTCTAGTAGTCGCATTAAAGTAAATAGGACTATTCCTTTGAGTAAGAGTTGCAGGATCAGACTCTAATTTCCCAAGAAAGAGTTTAAGGCTATTTATGTGCAGCCCGTTAGGAAAAAATTAAGTAAACGGTGTGAATGGGTACATCCCATACATAGCTTTATTTCTCAAATACAATATGAAATAACTTTGAGATTATTTCCATACAATTTTGTAGATTTTACTAGTAATGTGTCATTTTAATACCATTGTCAGTGAGCAATATACTGTCATTCCTAAAAACTTTAAAAATGCAGCAACTGGATGAACTCCAACATTGTATGTGGATTTTTTTATTAATTGTTATTTTCAAAACAGGTTACAAGAAAAGCTGAGATCATGAAAATCAGAAATTTTGCACTTCTTTGTGTGTTGATTCTGGTCTCTCTGACACTAGTAGTTGATGGTGAAACACAGAAGGAAAGAAGAAAAGAAAGACAAAATGGTGGAAAAGGTAGAAAAAAACAAACTGGAACTAATCAAGAGAATGAGAAGAGACAGAAATCCAAAGGAGGTAAATCTTCATTTAAAGGCAAGTTTACAACCAAAGATAATTCGGCATGCACCTGGGCAGTGACTGAAGTAGACACTGTTACCCTAAAAGTAGAATGCAAGAAAGGTGAAAGCAGCTTCCAGTGTGATTTTTCAGGAAGTCCTTCCACCTGTCCTCAATTTGCAGCAAACCAAAAACAATATTGGAAACAAATCTCCCGATCCCTAAAGAAACAGAAGAATATCTGTCAAGACCCAAAAGGTATCCTAAAATCTAAAGTATGTAAGAAGGGGCCACAAAGTGCCCATCTCACTTTGACCAGCTCAAGCCTGATAACGCTACAAAACTCCATAAAAGACAAGACTGCTCACCATAGAAAAGAGATCACACAAACTTCAGCACCTGCCATTGCACCTGAAAATCAGCCAGAGAAAAGTTCCAGTGACTGCGTTGAAGATATAGATTATATTGATCAGCAAAAGGTGGCTGAAGAATACTGTTCAGAAACATGGAGATCTTGGTGCAACTTCTTTATCACAATGATACAGGATAAAAAATGCCGATAAGATAATAGAATTCTAGAGTATTGGTAAAATTCTTAGTTACTGAAAGTTTGGTCCTATCTATTTCTTGCATACCTTTCTAGATTTGCTTCTGATTTTATATAGTGTATATACGAGCAAAAGAGAACAACTCTGCAATTTCTGACTTGTATTTCATGCAATGCTCTGTACTTGGTGTAGCTGAAGATGTTGTAGACCTTTTTTGTATATAGATTGCTATGCAAATGTTACCAATGGACGTTACAAACTCTGTAAAGATGTATATAAAGCAAAGTCTTCTCATTTTTCTCTTTGAGCTGTGTTAGCCAAAGTGATGATTTCAGTGCTATGCACTTTTTCATAGTGTACAGTACTTTTGACTTCAAAATTGCTGAGGATAATAAACTTCAAAATACACTAAAAATGATTGTTTTTTGTATTGTTTTTCTGTGTATGTTAAAACAGATTTCTCTTGCAGTTTAGATATTTGTGGAGGACATATAATTCACTGAGGTGCCTAGATAGCAGTTTTAATAATAATACTTTTGCAGCTTTGCAAAATTGTACTTCTGCTCACAGTGAGAGTAAGTTTTTTTGTTTGTTTGTTTGTTTTAATGGGTAAGTTATTGTTTGTTCATTATCCCTCAAAGTAAAGGGCAACAAGATTTTGTGTTTGGGCTGATACATTTTCAGAACAATTGTGCAAAGCTTTGCATTGTACTTTCATCCAAGAATCATAGAGATAGAGCAAAAGTAAATATTATATGCATTTTTGATGGGTAAACTGAAGCACAGAGATTAAGTGACTTGTCCAAGCTCACGCAGTAAGTTAATTGTGGAGCAAAAAATAGACCCCAGGAGTTGACTCCCAGTCTCTGTCTCTAAGAACTAGACCACTTGTACAGCACATTGATTATACCTTCTGTCCAAACTTTAATGAAGATTAAATGCCTCACTTATAACTATTATATTTTGACAAAAATCTAAATTAAGTGCATTAAAAATTGCTTAACTCCATCTTCAGCTGGATCTTACAGATTTTATCTGTACTTTGTGACAATGTAGTGAAATTGTGAGAGAATAGAACTTTTAGAAATTAATGTTAAATCATGACAAGTGATTATTGGTAACCGTTGAAAAATAAATTGGAAGCAATTCAATGCATAAATCACACATTTCCTGTGGGTTTGGGGTGGGAAGAACGGTCTTGTGGCTGATTGCAGCTCTGCA
Source organism: Chelonia mydas (assembly GCF_015237465.2). Classification (NCBI taxonomy): domain Eukaryota; kingdom Metazoa; phylum Chordata; order Testudines; family Cheloniidae; genus Chelonia; species Chelonia mydas. Next base: position 111,703,926 of record NC_057852.1, read on the forward strand.
ATATGGGTATATTTGGAGAGAGGTAAACATTTTAACAAGCAAAGTTGCCCTGAGCATTTTTTGGTGGGTTGCAAACCATTTATTTCTGCCTTTCTCCAAAACATAACCAGTTCCCCTCCATAATGATCACAATCACTTAACTGATCCTCCCCAAAAATCTTTAGGTCAGCCCTGGGGAAAGCATTATTTAACTACCACGGTATTAAATCCATCATACACCCACATCTTGAATACTGAATGCAGATGTGGTCGACCAATCTCAAAAAAGATATATTGGAAAAGGTTCAGAAAAGGGCAACAAAATGATTAGGGGCAGGGAATGGCTGCCATATAAGGAGAGATTAATAAGACTGGGACTTTTCAGCTTGGAAAAAAGACGTTTAAGGGGGGATATGATAGAGGTCTATAAAATCATGACTGGTGGGGAGAAAAGTAAATAAGGAAGTGTTATTTACTCCTCATAACAGAAGAACGAGGGGTCACCAAATTAAATTAGTAGGCAGCAGGTTTAAAACAAACAAAAGGAAGTATTTTTTCACACAACACACAGTCAACCTGTGGAACTCCTTGCCAGAGGATGTTGTGAAGGCCAATACTATAACAGGGTTCAAAAAAGAACTAGATAAATTCATGGAGGATAGGTCCATCAATGGCTATTAGCCAGGATGGGCTGGGATGGTGTCTCTAGTCTCTGTTTGCCAGAAGCTGGGAATGGGTGACAAGGAATGGATCACTTCATGATTACTGTTCATTCCCACTGGGGCACCTGGCATTGGCCACGGTCGGAAGACAGGATACTGGATTAATCATAGAATCATAGAATATCAGGGTTGGAAGGGACCTCAGGAGGTCATCTAGTCCAACCCCCTGCTCAAAGCAGGACCAATCCCCAACTAAATCATCCCAGCCAGGGCTTTGGCAAGCCTGACCTTAAAAATATCTAAGGAAGGAGATTCCACCACCTCCCTAGGTAGCACATTCCAGTGTTTCACCACCCTCCTAGTGAAAAAGTTTTTCCTAATATCCAACCTAAACCTCCCCCACTGCAACTTGAGACCATTACTCCTTGTTCTGTCATCAGCTACCACTGAGAACAGTCTAGATCCATCCTCTTTGGAACCCCCTTTCAGGTAGTTGAAAGCAGCTATCAAATCCCCCCTCATTCTTCTCTTCCGCAGACTAAACAATCCCAGTTCCCTCAACCTCTCCTCATAAGTCATGTGTTCCAGTCCCGTAATCATTTTTGTTGCCCTCCGCTGGACGTTTTCCAATTTTTCCACATCCTTCTTGTAGTGTGGGGCCCAAAACTCGACACAGTACTCCAGATGAGGCCTCACCAATGTTGAATAGAGGGGAATGATCACGTCCCTCGATCTGCTGGCAATGCCCCTACATATACATCTCAAAATGCCATTGGCCTTCTTGGCAACAAGGGCACACTGTTGACTCATATCCACTGTAACACTTAGGTCCTTTTCTGCAGAACTGCTGCCTAGCCATTCTGTCCCTAGTCTGTAGCGGTGCATGGGGTTCTTCCATCCTAAGTGCAGGACTCTGCACTTGTCCTTGTTGAACCTCATCAGATTTCTTTTGGCCCAATCCTCTAATTTGTCTAGGGCCCTCTGTATCCTATCTCTACCTTCCAGCATATCTACCTCTCCTCCCAGTTTAGTGCCATCTGCAAACTTGCTGAGGGTGCAATCCACACCATCCTCCAGATCATTTATGAAGATATTGAACAAAACCGGCCCCAGGACCGACCCTTGGGGCACTCCACTTGATACCGGCTGCCAACTAGACATGGAGCCATTGATCACTACCCGTTGAGCCCGACAATCTAGCCAACTTTCTATCCACCTTATCGTCCATTCATCCAGCCCATACTTCTTTAACTTGCTGGCAAGAATGCTGTGGGAGACCGTGTCAAAAGCTTTGCTAAAGTCAAGGAACAACACGTCCACCGCTTTCCTCTCAGCCCGTTATCTCGTCATAGAAGGCAATTAGATTAGTCAGGCATGACTTGCCCTTGGCGAATGATTAGACCCAGTATGGCCATACTTATGTACTCCCCTGGGGTGGGTGGGGATCTTAATATTCCCCCATTCTGTTTCTGCAACAATAGAGCCCAATTGAATGTACCTTTCAGTCTCAGCAATCAATTAATATCAGTTTCCATTTACATTGAAAAAGACTACATATGTACTGGAATAAAAAACAACACAGTCTTTCATACAAATATCCTCAGTAAGAAGACATTGGTCCTATAGGCTGAATTGTTTCTGAGCGGGATGTTTCCAAAAGTTTGCTCTTCAAAGTCAACCACACTGGTTGAGACTTGAATCCACCATATCATGCGGGGTTGAGTTGCTTTTGGCAGAGCAGAACAGAAAAGGAATTTGCTTCAGTAGTCACAGGTTTTTGTTGGCTTTACTCTGAAAGCTCACACGCGTACATGGTTTTGTACCTGATTATATTTTATGCCACTTCTTATATCGCTACAGGCAAACAAATCTTTTATATAACAGATTGGCAAAGGCATGATGCTGCTGATGTGGTAGCACGTGCACACATACATGCTTTCTTACTACTATTTTACTTAATGGACGCAATTTTATTTACAAAGTCCATCTGACAAGAGAAGGCTTAACCATGGGTATATTACATTTGCATTTGACCCTAATGCCCACTGCAAAGGATCACGATAGAGGAATTGCTGCCAATTGCTGAGGAGGCTGGGGAGACAGTACTTCAGGCTCTTTAGAAAGGGGTGAAAAACTAATAATCAGTTACCAATTATCCCAATTTTATGTGTAGGGATCTAAGGTACATGATGTACCCTCACTCCTGGATTTGAATTCTAGCTGCTAACCATCTTTTTTTTTTTTTTTTTTTTTGGACAAAGACTGCCTGATATTAGGAGAATGTTTTGACAAGAAACAAAATCAGAAGCGAAGAAAGCATTAGCAGCAGCCTTTGGCTCAGGCAATCATATACTGAAGCAAGCTTGTATGAGTAACTATACAGTAGACTCAAGGTGGGTGAGAGAATATCTTGTATTAGACTAAATTCTGTTACTGGGAGAGATGAGCTGTCAAGCTCACCCAGAGCTCTTCTTCAGGTCTGGGAAATGCTGTACAATAAAAAGATGTACCAGATGTAGCCGGCAACCTTTATGATAGTTTCAAATCATGCCAAGTCATAAATGAACATTTTGAGCTATGGGCAGGGCCGTCTCTAAAGGTTCCACTCTTCCAGGCATGCTGGTAAACATCCATCCTTAACTAGCTACAGTTACACAACCATTCATTGATTGTTTTGTTACCTTAAGCCTATTCTGTCTCTGCCTATCTGTGCACAGTATTGCTCCTTTAATGGCTGCTTGCCAAGTGAATATTGGACTAAGCCAGAGTGGCACAGCCCAGTGCATGCTCTAGCCTGAGACCCCTCCATGTAGCTAATCTTGGAAGGATTCCATTTTTATCAGTAAACGTCGATTTCACTGTGTACACAGGCACAAGGATGAAAACACATTCCATTGATACTAATCAAAATTTACAGATCAACAAAGTAAGAAAAATACTGCTTGAAAACTAATTAGAATTTGATTTAAGGTCATATACTTTGTATATTTTAGCATGTGATATTGACAATTTGGGTTTTAACAGTTTATAAAGCTTTTTTTTTTTTTTTTTAATCTCAATGTCTACTGTCAGTAAATAATTGTCTGACACGCCACCCATAATTTGGCACTCTAAGATAAACGAGATGAGGTGTGCCCTAAAAAGTTTACCATGTAAAGGGAGAGGTTAATCCCACTGAGTTCCATGTGGCTATTTGCATGAGTAATGATTTGCAGGATTAGGTTCTTAGTCCTCATTTACTTTCAGGCAGTTATTAAGGGCCCACTTCTGCAACTCATACTGAGAAGTATTTACTTACATAACTAAATGCAATGGGCCCACTTACATAGGTATTAGCCCAGGATTTATTGACCCACCAAGCTGTGCATATGTCTACAGTGACTATCTGCACAATGCTTTTGCTCCCTCTATCCATTTTTTCCCTACTGTTAGATAATCTCTCTTCACTGACTTGTTGCATCGTTGAGTTAGTAAGTATTAATACGGTTCTTCTGTCCGTAACTGAGCACCTCAGAAAGCACTTATGGATTTTGTCCTCACAACACCCCTGTGAAGAAGAGAAGTATTACCCTCATTTACAATGGGGAAATGAGACACAGGATAGATTAAATGGCTTGGCCAAGGTCACACAGGAAGTCTGTGGCTGAACTAGGAATTAAACACAGGTCTCTTGAGTCCCAGATCAAGAGCTGGGTAATATTAGGTTATTAACTCTTTGGGGCAGGGATTATTGTAAAAACAAGAATATACTGATTAGCAATATCTCTTTAAGAACTGTGGTTTCCTTTTCAATGAAACATAGTTTACTGCGTTTTTATTTATTTATCTCATGATTTATAACTTGCATCTCTTGCTGAGAAAGAGGTGTAGAGTTGGCAGACTTGGAAAATTCATTCTAGTTTCAGAGGCAGTATAGGTTTCAGAGGGATTCCCTTAAAGTGGGGAATAATCCCAGCACTGGTAGCCTGCAACCTGTGAACATCAATGAACTTCTTGACTATATCCATTGTGTATTAGATGAAAAAATAAACAAACACCCAGAACCAAGAGCCCTCAAAGCTTTATAGTGAAATATAAAATGGAATCAGTGCTGCATCCTATCCAATAGTGTTACATTGTTTAAAATAATTTCCAATCATCTTGACACATACCAAGTTATCCTTATTTTAAGCGAAATTTTGGGACTGATTTTCAAAAACAGCCTCCAACTGTATGAAAAAACTTTCTGCACAATTTTCCACCTGCAATTAATTTTGTGGGCTCAGACGCTAGCTCATATACATCTGTCAGTGCACCCTGTACACCGGGCATGGGCTGCCTCAGTGTTGTTATTGGTGCCTGCATTTACTGTGGTGCAGCATGGGAGGCCCAAGCTAAGGCTCGTTGCAATGTCAGGCCCTTTTAGCCTTAGTTCCTTTCTAGTTTACTTGTTTCAATGTGTTTTTTCACTCACTTTCACTACCGGACACATTTTCTTTAATAAATTTCCATTCCTTTCATGCCCAGCTTTACTCATTCCTCTATTTGGCAGCAGTACCGGTTACACATCTAATCTCACGACATGTTGCTTAATGGCCCTCAAGAAAATAGAATGTGAGTGACTCACCCTTCCTGCTTCCAACACAACCCAACCTTCCCTTTTCCCTGAGGGAGCCAACGAGTACATACCACCTGATATCACCTCACCTGTACCCGGCCAATCAGTGCAGAGGATCAATCTTCAGGCACTACACATTTTACACCACTGCTCTCAGTCCATGTGGACATGACTGAGCTCAGATAACGAACTCTCCTCCCTTTTCCGCCTCTACCTTCTGCTGCTGATGCCCTAGGCAGAGCAGCTTCTTACTTGTTAGTGGTTGCTGCACCTCTCCTGTTCTTGGCACACTTTCCAATCCGTTTCCATACACTGTTTTGTTTGTTTCCTCCAGGCTATCTCCAAGGGTGGCGTTAATTTGGTTAGCAAAAGAGGCTTAGTTCAAACCCTACGTGAAAAAAATCCTACTTAAAAAGGAGAGGAAATGTCACAAGCTTCAGCTCACAGATTCTCCTTGCAATCATAGCATCAGGGTGGTGCAGTCAGTTTTATTCCCCCTGTGGAGCATAGGTGGGCCTTTGTCCTTCACCTCCATGAATGGACCAGGGAATCCTATTGATCACAAGACCATGGCAGGGAGCCAGGGGGTCTGTGCGGAAGTCTAGTGTGTCTGCATGGCTCCCCTATGCTATGTCAGCACAGATTCCTTAGGAGCCAGGGGACACCTCAATCCCATCTGCTACCCTAAAGCCCCTGAGGGGAAAGTAGAATAAGAGAATTCTGAGGTCAGTGCTACGTATGCTGACAAATCCTTATGGGTTTGAATGGGCATGGTGCTGCAGAATGGCCAAGGCCCCCAGCTTGTTCCCTCCAATGCCATGACTCTGCAGACTAGAGACTTCTGTATTAAGAAGCAACAGGAGGCCATAGCACAAAGCTCCCTTCCACTCAGCCCCATCCCAGCTCTGTCCTGGTTAGAAAGCCACTACAGGTGGAAAAGGGCAGGAGAATTGGGGCTCAATTTATTTAATTAACAAGGCTGCATTTGTCACTGGTTTCTTTGGAAGGCTGCTCCTGTCCCAGGTGAGGGATTTATTAGGCTCCTTTAGCTAATGGCACAGTTTTCTCTGGCTTCCTTCCAAGCTTACTTACTTATTGCCATTGAAACAGCTAGTTCTCAAGATAAAGCAGTGATAAGGAGGTGGGGAAGAAATGGGGTAGCTTACATGCGAAGACAGTCCATAGAATTGTTGCCACGTGGCTGGTTTTTAACTGGGTCAGACTTTGATCATATCTATCACTGTGCAGTCATGATACATTTAATTAATCTGAAGTTTCCAGTCCACCATGGAAATCACAAACTGAGTTACAGGTAGTAGACACCTCAAAAAGACTACGTGAAAGGCTGAAACATGTTCAAAACTGTTTATTTGTACCACAGCTCTGTGATGTGTTCACATGTGTCAGGCTGGAAAAGGGTTGCACCAGTAAGCCAGAATGGTTTAAACTAGATATTAAATGAAAACCCAGAAATTCTTTCTGTCAAATAGTATCTTTTAAAGGTGACATATTCTGTATTTCTATGATATTCAAACAGAGTGAGGGTAATAGGATATTATATATAAAAACTAAGATCAGGTAATAAGGTATTTGAGGTATGTGAAGGTAGAGGAGATGCTATAATTCTTTTTGCGGTGTGGTGCACTTTTAAATGTGAAGAGACTTTGTGCCTCTCTGCTGGGTTAGGTAAAACCATGAAGTGAATCAAGATGATGGTTTTTATAGGCTACTTTCTCTTCATGGGGTATTCTGGTGGTTTTGTTCTCTGTTGTTTTTTTCCCCGTGATCTGAAGTAAACCACCCCTGTGGAAAGTCACATTTTGGCTAAGAATCTGTGCTGTGCCTTCAGGAGGGGCAGCCTGGGGAGAGGAAAGGCAAAGGTGGCTTTAGGTCGCCCTTGTGCCTGTCCCATTCTGGGTTGCTATGGGGGTGCTGTGCCCCTGGCCAAGTCTAGGACTGCCTTTGGGCTATTCTGCAGGAGCTGAGAATACCCTCAGCTGTGGATGCTTTAGGAACTCCCCTCCTGCCCCTCGTCCTAAGGTTTGTGAGATGGTATCCTGTGCAGTGCCTGCATTGGGGGAGTTGTCTCCTGGTCAGCTAAGGGACTTTGTACAACTGCAGCAGTGTACAATGGCTGTAGTAGGAGGGAGAATCCCACTCTTTGTGTATGGAAAGCATAGCAGTGTTAACATGCTGTACTGTGCATTCCAGGAAAGCTTTGAATTCACAAACTTTGTATTTCTTAAACCCTGTGCAAATGACACAGAAGCAAGATGATAATGATGGTGCCAGTTTATGGACAGGGGAAGCAGGAGGTTGACATTAGGATGTTAGAGTTCCATCCGATATAAAATGGAGTCCCTCTCTTCTGAATTGATACTGAATTGAGCTTCTGATACAGAAACAATTCTCTAGCACAGTGTTAGAAGGTCACACTGCTACAGACGGAGTCTTTTAGATAATGACACATAAAAAGCAAAGTATTGATGGAACTGTGGTTATCAGAGACCTCATGTTGCTAGCTTTGTCAGAGTAAAGAAGTTACCCTATGATGTCCTGGCCAAAGTCCAACTGGGTAATTACATCCTGCTAACTAAATTTCCCTTAGAGTTTCAGTTGCATTCTTCACTGCCTGTACTATTTTGTAGTGATGTGCTCTAACAGCTGACGCTTTTAAGCCCAGATGAGGGCAATTTACCACAGCCCATAAACCTGAGGGAGGACCACCAATTTAGAAGGAATGAAAGAAGACAATAAAAGGAAGAAAGGTTTAAAAAGGAAGAAAAAAAACCCCAACCATGTGGTTAGAGGTCTTAATATTGTAAGCTAGAGTCACAATGTTGTCAACTTGCAATTTTCTCTCAAGTCTTGTCATCTTTGGTGTTTCTCTAAAAGGCCCAACTCCTGAAGTGCTGTGATTAGGGGAGAATTTACAAATTCAGTAAAATAAAGTAAGATTCTAGCTTTTATGATTAAACAGAAAAGCTGGAAAAGGTGACCAAATGCACCCTGTCGGCTCAAAAACCAGAAGGCAAATGAAAAGAAGTCCAAATCTATTCATTTTTTAAAATGGCATGATTTGTATGCCAATCTCATGATTTCTGAACATGTAGGATATGTCTACACTACAGTGGGAGGTCTGGTTGCAACACATATAAGCTGGCTGTTCTAAAATTACCAGGTGAGGGCCACCTTCATGCCAAATAGACAGGGCTTCGAGCCCAAATACGTCCCTGGCTCATGCCCCTCTCCACTCTCCAAAGTCCATGCCCTGGAGGCACTTTCAAGCTGGCAACTTGAGTATTCTGTCACCTCAGGCTTCTCCAGAAGAAGTGATTTCTTTCCAGTGAGGGCAGGAGAGGCACATCAAGAGGGCTTGTCTGACCATGGAATGTAACTATGGGGAAGAATCAACCTCCTCCGGCGCTAACAGACCGCACCGTGTTTTCAAGGTAATGACAGTTGTACAAATTAATGAACTGACATAACAAGCGTTAGTGGATTTGGGCTGTGATAAGGGAAGGCCTGTGAAAAGAGGATGGGAATGGTGGGGGGGCGCTTCTAAGGTGGAACAATGGCCTCAGTTCCTGGACAGTAGAGTGGAGGGGGTTCTCCTCAAATTGACACTTCCCCTTCAGCACCGAGTTCAGGTTGGCAGCCTGCAGTGGAGCAATGGCCTTCACACAGTTGCTGCTAGTACGGAATGGCCAAACTGTGGATCTTTTGTCATTAAAGTGCAGCTTGCAGAGCCCCCACTTCCACCCCCGTTCTCCACCTAACAGAATGGGTGAGGGGAGCTCAGGACCTCTGCCTTGCAGTGTGGTGGTGGGGTAGGAGCTTCTGCCCAGCAGGGAGCGGGGTCTCAGGGCTTCAGCCCCGCAGGGTGCACCTGTCAGGGATTGGGGCTTCAGCAGGAGAAGGGCCCCAGTCCTCGAACTTCTGAAGACTGTCATATGTGGTTCGAAGGGCCAGTAATTTTGGCCACCCTGTGCTAGTATATCACAATATCCTTCCTAATTTACATTCAGAAGCAGAGTTTGTTTGTATCAGGGTTCAAAAAGTTTGTTCCCATTAGACAGGTCTAAACCAGTCTAAATACATCATTTTGGTAGAGCAAACAGCAAGCAATCTTGTCCAATTGCAAGCTTTCACTGGCTTGTTACAATCACCTCACATTTCATCTGCCAATTGCAGGAGCACAGGAGATGACAGTTTAATCTCCTGATTGTTAGAAACACCTTATGACTACAGCATTTGTTTGATGTATTGTTTCTCATGTGCTTGGGGTGATGTCCAATTCTGTGATTGGAAAAAGGTGCTTTTATATTTTTATAGAGCCTGATTCAAAGCCTACATTGACGACAATGGCGCTTTGGATCAGGCCCATAGTGACTATAATATTTAATGAGACTCTTCAAACAAGTCAAGTTCCAGAAGATCTAATCCTGGTCTCTCGGATCTGTGAAGGCATATGAAAAATAAAGTGTATCCTTCTAAAATCCAGGAGGCTTTGAGCTTGATCCATCTGCTAGTGTAGTGCCAATGTTTGAGTTCTGTTGTTGTCTCTTCGAATGCTAGGAGCTCTCTGGAGCAGAGATCATCTCCTTATATAGTTCTAGACCACCAAGCACACTGATGGTGCTAAATAAACAACAAATAATGGGCAGCTTTTGGAAGGTGCATTTTTGCATGCACAAAGCAGGAGTTTTCAGTGCTCAAGCTGGCGATGTGTAAAACCTCTCCTTGAAAAATCAGAGTAGGCAACATATCACTATGCCACGCTGGGAAAATATTATTAACATATCCTCTCCAAGATTACTTATCGCAAGTAGGGCATAAATTCAGCCAGAGCTGTCCGAAGCAGAGCTCTGGTAAATATTTTCAAACTCGCGGGAGCCAAGGCGTGCCCACAGGGCTGGAACTGCGGGGTTCCAGGAAATATTTAGTGATAATTTAAGCCCTGATTGCAAGCCAGATGCACCCCCTGTTGCCCATATTTTCAAAAATGTGCATACAGTATAACCGTAGAGGTATAAACACCTTGGGAATGCAGGTTGTTCGTAACTCTGAAATGTTCATAACTCTGAACAAAATGTTATAGTTGTTCTTTCAAAAGTTTACAACTGAACATTGACTTAAACTTTACTATTCAGAAGAAAAATGCTGATTTTAACCATCTTAACTTAAATGAAACAAGCACAGAAACAGTTTCCTTACCTTGTCACATCTTTTTTTAAACTTTCCCTTTTTTTAGTAGTTTATGTTTAACGCAGTACTGTACTGTATTTGCTTTTTTGTCGCTGCTGCTGCCTGACTCCGTATTTCTGGTTCCAAATGAGGGGTGTGGTTGAGCAGTCAGTTCGTAACTCTGGTGTTCATAACTCTGAGGTTCTACTGTATATTTACTAGAACTGTGTGTGAAATTATTTTTGCATACATGGATTATTGCTGTTACATAGTTTTGAACATTTGGCCCTGTCTGTTATACTGTACTGTCTTACTTTGGCGCCATCATACAGAGTGGCACCTTCCAGGGAGGTGTACCAAAACACACCTTACTTCAGAGGAACTCTCAGCTAGGTAGGGGGAGCATGTCCACCATCATACTCTTTCAAGTTGTGCACAGATTGCTGCTGCAGCAGAGAGGACATGGTTTCCCTGGGTTCAGCTTTAAGACAGTCTGAGTATCAGACATACCACAGTTCATTGTCTACTGAAAATCTTATAATAAGAAATAATGGTGGCAACAGTGTGATACCTGTTGCCAAGGGTTGCATTTTCAATGGCAACCACCGTTAGTAGAAATGGGTCTGATTAGGAATTCAACATCCAAACACCCAGCACTTTGGGGGAAGTTTAGATTCAAAGCCTAAAATTGCAAACCTAGCTCATCTCAAATGACAAAGCAATGGTTTTATTATAATTATTTATTATTTGTATTACTGCACTGCCAAAGAGCCCTAGTCATGGACCAGAACTGTGGTGCTAGGTGCTGTACAAATAAGTACGTGCTGTCGTCTGAATTGCCTTTGGGCTCTACAAGGATGCACAGCAAACATATAGTGCACTGATGAATTTACAGTCTCCTCAGAACACAGTGACCCAAATTCTCATCTAATTCATGCCACTCACAGTTTGGATTAATGCCATTGCATAGTGTGCTTGTCTGGGTGGTGTTTGTCTTGTTGCCTGTAGATAATAGAATGAAAAGGCCCAGTTTCATCCTGAGACACACCTGTGTGAGACCAATGGAAGGACTAGTCCAAAACATAAAATATTCCTTAGGCTTTACTGCTAATTTTATAGACAGAAACACCCCAAGAAACATGTTTGTTTTTTTTCCAGTTGCAAGCAGACACTGGTATTTCTGTTGCTAAGTGTGATGAGGCATTGCACCCATTACAGGGAAATAAAGTAGCTGTAATAATGTAAGAGTTGTACATGCTTGCCAAGAAAGGCAGTCATTAAACCTAATTCTCATGCTAGTAGACTTTATTAAGGCATTCAATTCAGATTTAACTTCTAGACACACATCAACATTCTGAATGTCTCACAAATATCTCCAAGAACGTATGAAAAATGCTGAATTGTTACAAAACCACAAACCAGCCTGACCAGCTGAGCTCCTCAATCTGCCAAAAAGCCTGCAGGGTCATCGTAGCCATGTATATCATTCTCAGGATATGAAAGAGACAAGCTGAGAGAGGTAATATCTTTTATGGACCAACTTCTGTTGGAGCGAGGCAAGCTGCGATGCTCAGAGTACCTTTCCCAAACCTGAAGAAGAGCTCTGTGTGGCTCAAAAGCTTGTCTTTCTCACCAACAGCAGTTGGTCCAGTAAAAGACAATTACCTCACCCACCTTGTCTCTCTACAGATTTTGTGGGCAGTTTTGCCTGATTAAGGTCTGCATGATGAAACTCTACAGTTTATAAGGTTGTGCACTTATAAACACTTTCTAATGCTATATCTAGGACCTCTAAATCCTTACGGATATTGCCATTCCTAGTTTCCAACAATGGTATACAAAAATATATCAAAAGATGGCTGAAAATCCTGGTACAGATTTAATGGGAAAAATACAGTACTACCGCTACATTTTACTCCTCCATTTTCTGTCAATGTTGCAAACCACAACAGGGCACTCAGGCTTTTCATTGCTGGAAAATAAAGGGCCAGATCCTCAGCTATGTTGCTGCACTATAGGAACAGTATGAGGCCACTGGAGGAGTTTCCAGCATAGGAAAATCCAGGGTGGCTCCTATTTTGTCCCTTCTCACCCCCTGGATGCCAGCACAGGTGGTGTAACCAGAGAAAAAGGGGCATGGTGAAGTAGGGTTGCCAACCCTCCCGGACTGGCCGGGGGTCTCCCAGAATCAGTCTCAATCTCTCGGTTGCTATTGAAAGCAATCCAGGAGATTTTAATAGGCCAAAAGACCGGTCAGTTACACAGCAAGGCTAAGGCAGGCTTCCTACCTATCCTGGCTCTGCGCAGCTCCTGGAAGCCGCCGGCATGTCCCTGCGGCCCTTAGGTGCAATGGCAATCAGAAAGGCTCTGCGCACAGCCCCCTGCCCTGAGCGCCTGCTCTGCAGCTCCCATTGGCTGGGAACTGTGGCCAATGGGATCTACGGGGGCGGTGTCTGCAGGCAGGGGCAGCAGGCAGAGCCCCCTGGCTGCCTAGGAGCCACAGGTACATGTCGGTCACTTTCAGGCAGGGCCGTCCTTAGCCACAGGCACCACTGTGCTGGGAGTCTGGACAGATGGGAAGCAGAGGAGCATGTAAGAGCAGAGCTGCTGGGTCCTAGAGAGAGCCGAATGCAGCACAGTCTGAGGGAGGAGATTGGCTGCTGGGGTCTCTGGGAGGGGCGCGGTAGGGGTGGGGGAAAGAGGAACTCACCTGTGAGTGTGACTCTCTCCCCTGGCGTGAGGTGAGGCAGGCTCGGCGGCTGCAGTATCCTTTGTTGCCCCGCATAACATCCATTCTTCTCCCCCCCCGCCCCACGGAGCAGCCCCCCGTTCCTCTCTCCCCCTCCCCTCCGGCAGGGCTGGGTTGGGTGAGGGGAAGTGGGGGGCTGAGTGGGTGAGTGCTGAGGAATGAAAGTGAAAGTAACTCACTTCCTCGGCAGCCAGCCAGGATTGGAATGGTCACACACAGCTGGCTGGGCCCGATAGCATGAGTGAAAAATCAGGATGGGGGTTGGAGTAGGGTGACCAGATGTCCCACTTTTATAGGGACAGTCCCAATTTTTGGGTCTTTTTCTTTATATAGGCTCCTATTACCCTCCACCCCCTGTCCTGATTTTTCACACTTGCGGTCTGGTCTTCCTAGGTGGGGGTAATGGGTGCCTATATAAGACAAAGCCCCAAATATTGGGACTGGCCCTATAAAATCAGGACATCTAGTCACCCTAGCTGGGGAGCGTGTCTCTCCCCTGGGCTGGCAGCGATCCATCTCATCCGGGGGGGGGAACTGCGCAGGGCAGGATGAGCTGCTGTGGCTCCGTGGATGCCCCGTCCCTGAGATCAGATGCTGTGCTAACTTCACCATGGTCCATTGGGCTGGCGGTGGTGCCCATTGGCATGTGATCAGACCTGAGGGTGTGCTGCTGCTGTTGCCTCTCTGCACCCCAAGAGGTGGATTTTGGGGTACTGCAGTTTTCCACCTATCTCCACCTCTACTGCAGCTGTTGGACCAGCAGGCTGGGGGGTGAGTGAGCCAAGCATGAAAGCAGTACTGTGTTGCCATTTAGATTGTCATTTAACAACTTTGTTTGCCAAAAGTGCTTGCTAATAATCCTGAATCCAATTTCAATATTTTTTTTTAAAAAATCCATATCTTAGCCAAAAACAGAAAATTAAGTTGCTGACAATTATTTTTGACAAGTTTGGTTTGGGGCAGAGAGTGGGACAGTTTTCATCAGAAAAACAAAAAATGTTGACTGGCTTTCCTATAGCCCTGTTACTGCTGAGTAGAGCCCTCCAACAACTGTAATATGCTCATCTCCTTACTAGCGTATAGAGTGACCATAGGGTGTACTCAGATTCTCTTGCTTTTTTTCCCAGTGAGTCAGTATAGCTTTTGCCAGCCCAGAGGCTGGGCAGCCAACGTCTTACGTTTTCACAATATTTTTTTGTCCAACTTTCATAAAGTAAATACACGGTTAATATGAGTTTAACAAGGCCAGGGACGCTTCCTTGTGAAGAATCTGTGCAGCAGATCATGCTAGAGCTGTGAAAATGTCAGTTTTTGATGGAACTTTAGAGGCAGTGATTTATCATGTATTTCCGGCCGTGCCCAAAATGTGCTGCTATTGCTAATGTCTTTCCAAACAAAAATAAGGCACAACAGGACTCCTGTCACATTTCTGTGCTGCCTTAATCGAGAGGAGATGATTCTGTGCTGACTTCATTTTGGTCACTTTGTGCTTTACCTAGGAGTAAAACTAGTGTTATATTTTGCCACTGTTTGGAAACCCAGCTTATTAAACTGGATAATGCCGTTGATCTATTTACAGTATAAGGTGAATATAGAGTTGTAACTAACATTAAGACTGATGCCCACTATACATTTAAAACTAAAAAGTGGCTTTGTAAAAATGACATGGGTTTCCAACTCTCAGTCAGGGTGGAGCACCTTGTGAGGTGTCTGCACACTAGCTCAAGGTCATAGACTCACGACTATCCTATATTAGTTATTTTAAATAATATTTCTGATAATCTGACAATTTAAACAGTTATTTCTTTAAAAAACACCCTTATAAGTTATGTCATATCGAAAACAACTTTCCCGGTCACAAAAAAGAAAAAGGAAGAATGAAATAGGATTAGGCTGTACAAGCACAGAAGGGTTCTGTACTTAAGTTTGTACGTCATGAAAACAACGAAGTTGATCAAGATCATCAAGTAACTGCCGAAGAAAATTTTTATGCCGATGAAGCTCAAGAAATGTAACAACACACAGAACAATAATTTGAAACAGATGCAGACACAAAACAAGAAATTACAACAGTTGAAACTGTACTAGCATGGGATATAGATGACATTGGCACATGTCCGCAATCTTTAAACAACGAATTCTGTGCCATTATCCTTGAGAAAGGCCCTGGGAGAATAAAAGGTCTTGAATATCCTAAAGACATTAGAGGTAGGAAATTCACAGAAAACAATTACTACAAAAGACTTTCTAATGGTGAAATTGTCAACAGACGGTGGCTTGTGTACTCTAAATGCAAGGATGCTATATTTCCCATGCAAGCTTTTCAATAGTTGCAATTTTAAGATAGCAACCATGGGTATTAATGATTGGAAAAATCTTAGTCACATATTACCGCAACATGAAAAGGCACAACACCACATTGCAAGTATATCTATCAACAAACAATCTGGCTTTTAGAGGAAGCGTTTGGGCCTTGTACAACTGCTGCGAAAATTTGACACAGTGATGAGTGAACATCTCCGAAGAGTAACTGAAAATGAAATACATGACCACTATTTGGGACCAAGAATTCAAAATGAACTGATAATGCTAATGAGTGATAAAGTGAGAGACAAAATTGTTTCATTGGTTACTTTGGCAAAATATTTTGCCGTAATTCTAGATTGCACTCCTGACATAAGTCATCAAGAACAGATGTCATTAGTAGTGACATTTGTCGACATTAGTGATTCAGCACAGATTCCAGTTAAGGAATCATTTATCACATTTTTAGAAGTAGAGGACACTACAGGTTTTGGACTTCTTCAAGCTCTCCTTGATGAACTAAAACGAATGGGATTGTCCGTAATGAACTTAGAGGACAAAGCTATGATAATGGTGCCAATATGAGAGGATGCATTTCTGGCATGCAAGCTAGATTCCTGGCAGAAAATCCACAAGCCTTTTTTGTTCCATGTGCATGCCACAACCTTAATTTGATTTTGTGTGATATGGCCAAGTCTTCTGTAGAAGCTATTTCTTTTTTTGGTTTGCTGCAACACATTTACATGCTCTTTTCAGCTTCCACTCAATGATGACAAATACTCAAAGCACATATCAATGGTATTACTGTTAAGCCTCTATCTGAGACACGCTGGGAAAGCAGAGTAGAAAGTGCAAAAACACTGAGATATCAATCTGAGGAAGTTTACGAAGCACTGGTTGCTATTTTGGAAGAAGCCAGAGATCCAAAAGTGAAGCACAGTCATTGGCCTCTGAAATATCCAGCTTCAAGTTTCTAACATCTGTTGTAATCTGGTGTGACATTCTTGTTAAAATCTCAAGTGTAAGCAAAATAATGCAGAGTCCAATGATGCAGCTTGATTCAACACATACCTTACTAAACAATACACGAGACTTTTTAGTGAAATACAGAGAAAATGGATTCAAAGAAGAACAGGTTACAGCAAGAGAGCTTGCACAGGCACTCGGTGTAGAACCAAAATTTCCATGTCCGAACATGAAACGAGTTTCAAGGAAAAAACGGCAAGCGGAATATGAAGGTGCAGATGAGCCCATACACAATCCAGAAAAGAAATTTGAGGTTGAATTTTTTAATGTTGTGATGGATAAAGCAATATCTGCTGTTGATGAAAGGTTTAATACCTTATGAGCACACCATGAACAGTTTGGATTTTTGTATGACTGTCATAAATATGAAGGGAAGGGTAAACACCTTTAAATCCCTCCTGGCCAGAGGAAAAACCCTTTCACCTGTAAAGGGTTAAGAAGCTAGGATAACCTCGCTGGCACCTGACCAAAATGACCAATGAGGAGACAAGGTCCTTTAAAGCTGGAGGGGGGGAGAAACAAAGTTTCTCTCGGTCTGTGTGTTGCTTTTGCCGGGACCAGAGCAGGAATGCAGGTCAGAACTCCTGTAAAGGGCTAATAAGCAATCTAGTTAGATATGCGTTAGATTCTGTTTTGTTTAAATGGCTGATAAAATAAGTTGTGCTGAATGGAATGTATATTCCTGTTTTTGTGTCTTTTTGTAACTTAAGGTTTTGCCCAGAGGGATTCTCTATGTTTTGAATCTGATTACCCTGTAAGGTATTTACCATCCTGATTTTACAGAGGTGATTCTTTTACTTTTTCTTCAATTAAAATTCTTCTTTTAAGAACCTGATTGCTTTTCCATTGTTCTTAAGATCCAAGAGTTTGGGTCTGTGTTCACCTATGCAAATTGGTGAGGATTTTTATTAAGCCTTCCCCAGGAAAGGGGGTATAGGATTTGAGAGGATTTTGGGGGGAAAGACGTTTCCAAGCGGGCTCTTTCCCTGTTATATATTTCTTAGACGCTTGGTGGTGGGAGCAATAAAGTCCGGGGCAAAAGGTAAAATAGTTTGTACCTTGGGGAAGTTTTAACCTAAGCTGGTAAAAATAAGCTTAGGGGGTTTTTCATGCAGGTCCCCACATCTGTACCCTAGAGTTCAGAGTGGGGAAGGAACCTTGACAATGACATAACTAAATTCAACGAAATAGGAAAACGAGCAGCAAATGACAAAGTGCAAGAACCTAGAGAGCCTCCTGAAGCACGGTGATAGTTTTGATTTAAATGGACTTGAATTGTACAAAGAATTGAGTACATTGTCATCAGTGTAGCCACATGCAAAATCGGTGATGGACATTGTACAGTTTATTCATATCAGCAAACTTGTTGACATATATCCTAATGTGTACATTGCCACTCGTATTCTACTGACAATTCCTGTAACAGTAGCATCAGGAGAACGGAGTTTCTCAAAACTAAAGCTCATTAAAAACTATTTCCATTCTACAATGTGTCAGGAATGACTGACTGGTCTTTCACTCGATTCTTGCAATTGAACAAGACACCACTTTGTCTTTGTCATACAATGACATTATTACTGATTTTGCAGCCAAAAAAGCCAGAAAGGTCGCTTCTAATTAAAAACAAATCCTTGTTTCAATACCTCGTCATAGAAATTTCTAATAAAATGTTGACAAATTAAAAAAAAAATTATTTGCATCATTCTATCAATAAATCAGAATTTTTTCTATAGCGTTACTTCTTTAGTGCTAGTCCATCAGCATTACAGTGTGCTTAATTAAGTGAAACGGTTTTTAATAAAGTGCATGTGGCAAGTTTTCCGGTACTGTAAGCTTATGTTTGTGTTGCTAAGAGCAAGTCAGGCATAGGGGCACCAGTTTAATAATCCCGCCTAGGGCACCATAAATCCTAAGGACGGCCCTGCTTCCGAGAGACACCTGAGGTAAGCACTGCCCGGACAGAGCCTGCTTCCCGCACCCCCTCCCACAGCCCAAACCCCAGTCCCAGCCCTGAGCCCCCTCCATACCCAAACTCCCTCCCAGACCTTCCACCACTCACCTCCCCCCCACACCCCAACCCCCTGCCCCAGCCCTGAGCCCCCTCCACAAAACTACACCGTCTGCTCAAGAAACTCCCTGAAAAAGCACAAGAACAGATCTGCACAGTCACACCCCTAGAACCCCAACCAGGGATATTCTATCTGCTACATAAGATCCATAAACCTGGAAATCCTGGACGCCCCATCATCTCAGGCATTGGCATCCTGACAGCAGGATTGTCTGGCTATGTAGACTCCCTCCTCAGGCCCTACGCTACCAGCACTCCCAGCTATCTTAGAGACACCACTGACTTCCTGAGGAAACTACAATCCAGCAGTGATCTTCCTGAAAACACCATCCTAGCCACTATGGATGTAGAAGCCCTCTACACCAACATTCCACACAAAGATGGACTACAAGCCGTCAGGAACAGTATCCCTGATAATGTCACAGCAAACCTGGTGGCTGAACTTTGTGACTTTGTCATCACCCATAACTATTTCACATTTTATGGCTGACTTAGAACAACGCTTCCTCAGCTCTCCTCCCCCAGCGCCCCTACTCTACTTGTGCTACACTGATGTCATCTTCATCATCTGGACCCATGGAAAAGAAGCCCTTGAGGAATTCCACCATGATTTCAACAATTTCCATCCCACCATCAACCTCAGCCTGGACCAGTCCACTTCCTGGACACAACGGTGCTAATAAGCGATGGTCACATAAACACCACCCTATACTGGAAACCTACTGACCGCTATGCTTACCTCCATGCCTCCAGCTTTCATCCAGACCCCACACCATGATCCATTATCTACAGCCAAGCTCTTCGACACAAAAGCATTTGCTCCAACCCCTCAGACAGAGACAAACACCTATAAGATCTCTATCAAGCGTTTTTACAACTACAATACCCACCTGCTGAAGTGAAGAAACAGATTGACAGAGACAGAGACAGAAGAGTACCCAGAAGTTACCTACTACAGGACAGGCCCAACAAAGAAAATAACAGAACGCCACTAACCATCACCTTCAGCCCCCAACTAAAACCTCTCCAACGCATCATCAAGGATCTACAACCTATCTTGAAGGATGACCCATCACTCTCACAGATCTTGGGAAACAGGCCAGTCCTTGCTTACAGACAGTCCCCCAACCTGAAGTAAATACTCACCAGCAACCACCCACCACACAACGGAACCACTAACCCAGGAACCTATCCTTGCAACAAAGCCAGTTGCCAGCTGTGTCCACATATCTATTCAGAGGACACCATCATAGGGCCTAATCACATCAGCCACACTATCAGAGGCTCGTTCACCTGCACATCTACCAATGTGATATATGCCATCATGTGCCAGCAATGCCCCTCTGCCATGTACATTGGCCAAACTGGACAGTCTCTATGTAAAAGAATCAAAGGACACAAATCAGATGTCAAGAATTATAACATTCAAAAACCAGTCGGAGAACACTTCAGTCTCTTTGGTCACTCGATTACAGACCTAAAAGTGGCAATTCTTCAAAAAAAACCCTTCAAAAACAGACTCCAACGAGAGACTGCTGAATTGGAATTAATTTGCAAACTGGATACAATTAACTTAGGCTTGAATAAAGACTGGGAGTGGATGTGTCATTACACAAAGTAAAACTATTTCCCCATGTTTATCCTCCCTCCCTCCCCCCACTGTTCCTCAGACATTCTTGTCAACTGCTGGAAATGGCCCACCTTGATTATCACTACAAAAGGTCCCCCCCCACACCCTGCTCTCCTGCTGGTAATAGCTCACCTGTATATAAAATCTCCCCACTATATTTTCCACTGCATGCATCCGATGAAGTGAGCTGTAGCTCACGAAAGCTTATTACATTTTTTAGTCTCTAAGGTGCCACAAGTACTCCTTTTCTTTTTGCGGATATTTTTGCTCCTATACCCAAACTCACTCCCAGAGCTCGCACCACTCACCGCCCACACCCCAACCCCCTGCCTCAGTCCTGAGCCCCCTCCTACATGCAAACTCCCTCCCAGAGCCCGCACCCCTTTCTGCACTCCAACCCCATGTCCCAGGCTGAGTCCAGAGCCCCCTCCCACACTTTGAATCCCTTGGCCTCACCCCCCAGCCTGCACCCCCTACTGCACCCCAACCTCCTTAGGGATCTGAGGGGAGAAAGGGGCAACACACTAATGTTTTGCTTAGGGTGGCAGATTGTTCTGAGCGACCTCTGTCTTAATGCTACCACCTTCATGAAATTTCAGTTCTAATCATCGGCTGGTGAAAATGTTAATGTTATTATAAGTCATTTCTCCCATTTCTGACTCACTGCATTAAGCATGACAGTGCTAAGAAACACCCAACATAACTTTGCCTAAGCCAATTGAACATAACATCAGTGAACACACTGGCACTTTTAGGAATGCAAAATGATGAATTTCTGCTATGACTGTACAATTTTCCGGCTGTGGTAATTAGCTATTAAAAAGCACTTACCTTGCGGTCCTGACATATTTTGTGATGCTGTCCATCTGGGGATCAAATTCAACCAGAACCACACACAAAAAAAGGCCATTAACTTCTTTAAGATAAGGTTGTTATACTCTATATACCACCAGCCCAAATAGTAAAAAGCATGGGAATAAGCAATGAAATCATTCAGCTCCCCATCTACACTTTGCTGATCCATTCATTGGCTCAATCTCAACAGCTTTCCAGTATCCACAACCCACCTAGCTCCACCCGCCACCTGAACTCCCACTGGGCACCCTTGAACTCCAGACTTTGATGGGGGAAGGTGAGGGGGAAGCAGGAATTTGGTGTGGGCAGGTAGAGTAACTGAGGCAAACTCCTCAGGCCAAGTTTTGCCCATTCTTACATCTTTGAAGCCCCAATGAAATCAATGGAGTTGTGTAACTATTGGACCAAAGACCTCCAGAGCTGAAATATGCATGTCTCGAGCTGGAGCTAAAGGACTAAATTCCATATGTGAGAGCTGTAGCATACTCGTATCCTCTGTAGATCAGGCAGAGAGAGGGATACATGATACACACTGAAGAATGGATTACAGGTACTCTGGTGTACCTGAGGAACAAATCTGGCCCCATCTTCAGAGCTAACTCTGGTGGTTGAAGTATGTTACACAGGAGGTGTGAGTTGGCCAGAAAACAGGTGGACGGTCCTGATGCTGATCCCACTGAAGACAAACTCCCATCAAGTTCAGTGTGAGGCTGTATCTACATTTACATAGTCGGGTGCCAGCAGGAGAGGGCTGCAAAGGGTGGTAGGCAGAAGTGACTCACCCAAAGGACAGAGTACTATTAAACTATTAAACCACTGCTTTCCTCCTTCTCATAAAGTTCCTGGTTCAGTGTTGGAAGAAAGTGACACTTTTGGTGATTTATTACTAGGGATGCATGACTTTCAATGGACATAGGACTGGGCTCTAGCATAAATGCTGTAAGTGCTAAAGTAGAGTAACGTGCCCCACATTATAATATGAGGGAGATTACAGTGGCTGCAAAGTTACTCCTGCACTGCTGCAACCCTCTGTTAATAAATCCACCATATTTCTCTTGGCGAACAGCTGTTCGCCAGTGGGTAAAGCATAGTGTGCAGTCAGGAGGTCTGGCTGCTATTGCCAGTTCTGTCACTGATTTGCAGCAGGGCCTTGGGCAAGGCATTTAACTGCCTTGCCGCGGATTTCCTGTCCGTGAAGCAGGATGCTTACTTTACATGCTTACCTGAATTGGCAGAGATTTGACAGGGATAAGAAGCAGTTTCCAGTCTTGTGTTCTGGGTAGGAGGTGCACAGCTGTGTAGGTGACTGGGACTGAAGGGCATCCAATGCACTGAAGCAGCAGTTTGTGGAGAGACCTTTAGGTAGCAATACCTCAGTGCAGAGACATTAATCTGCTCCAGTTTTGCTGAGTCAGCTCACCAGCACACAGAGGAAGCAGGCTGATGAACAAAGTATCTCTTCACCAAGGTGCCGGCACATCATGGGCTTCCTATGTAACTGGTGCACTGGGGAGCTAAGGCAACAGTGCTGTGGAGCCGTTGATTCACAAGTTCTCCCCTAACCCATATCACCCACACAGTTCTGTTCCATCCTCTCTACAAAGCCCCACCAGCTACCCATGCCTCCCTGCCCCACCAGTCCCCTCCCCCTTGCCCCAGAGCTGCTGAACTCTATAAGAATGTTCAAACAATGTAATAAGAAAGGTCAGTCTGTCAGTACATTTCATCTGCATCTCAAACCATATTGTCAAAGAAATTGCTTCTGAGTGCAGCATCTTTTCATTCTCTCCCTGGCACAGTTTCCAACAAGGATGGGGCTTGCTGGTCTGATCTTCTTACTCCCTCTGCTGAACTTTTTGGTGAGAGTAGGTTTGAGAGATGATTTTTTTGGATGCCCAGTGGAACTTCTAGGGCCATGCATGGAGGGCATCCTGTGCCAACTGATCTGGGAGAAGGTTCTGCTTCTGTACCAGTCCCTGCTGCAGGTATGTGAGGAATCCCGTTTATAATCCCCTGTTGTCAGTTGCTCATCACTATCTGAAAATCTCACATTTTGGGGTGGAAAGTTTCTACACCTGGTCTCGACCCAGTGGTGAATTCTTCTGAGTAACATTCAGTGAGTCATTATAGGTGAATATATACACACACTTTCCCCATTTTAACTAATTTTACTGTTTTCGTTTCTGCTTGCACACAACTCAAAATAGCTAAGCCCTGACATGCCTACTCTGTGTTCCAGCCTGCCCAGTCTGCACTGCATCCCCTTGGCAACACTGAGTGTCATCCTAAATATAAGATGAGACAGTAGGTGAATAGACCAAATCTCTCTGTGCTTCAGTTCCCTAAATGCAAAATGGGGATAATAGAACTTCTGTTTAGCTCAGGGCTCTTGTAAGGATAAATATATTAAAGATAGGGAGATGCTTAGTTGCTATGGTACTGAGGGGCCATATAAGTAGCCTTGATAGGTTATATATGCTCCTGGGAGCTCAGGTGCATTATACCTCCCTCCTGCATGATCCTCCTAAGGTTTTTGAGTAATGCACCTCTGCACAACTCCCCATGTGGGGCTGAGACTTTGTCCCACAATCCAGCCTTGTTATCTTTAATATAATCTGTACAAATTACAAGAAGGATTAGTTTCAGTGTATTCAATGCATATGTAAAATACTGACTATACTTTGTACATGTTTTGAACTATATGAATATATGTTTCTCTATTTCAAAAGGGCAGTGGAATTTATGAATTATAGTACTAGATGGAGCAGACAAGTCAAATGTTTAATACTTTCATAATTTTATTTTGTTTTTCTGCCAAGTCTATCTGTAAATGATCCCTCTTAAAGAAATATTACTGTTAGCACAATCGTATGCCTGACACCTGTGCCCAAAAGCTGTCATTAATTAAAGCACAATTGTCAGAGTTAATTGTTCACTGTTGCCTTGAAATGTGTATTTCCTGATGAGTTTGCTCAACAGTTTGCTAGATAGGTTTTATTGTGTAATCAGTGATAACCACCATAAATCCTCCTCAGCTATTGTGAATAAGTGCTAATTATATAATCAGATTGTCCATGTGCCATCAAGGCTGGCTAACGGCAATGCACTTCATTCTGAGCAACACAAATGGCTGATCAACTGTCTGCAACAGGTGCAGAATTTGTCAGCAGATTTGTTTGGTGTAGAGAGAGGGGATTTGTGATGTGGTGCCTCTGCTAAATGCTCATGTGGGTATAAGTATAGTTTAATATTTTGAGAGGTTATGAGGTTTTCTTTTTCCAGAGTATTTAACACCAGGAAGAGATGCTAGACAGACAGTCCTGAAGAATAGAATCCTCTATCTATCTACAGACCAGGTACATATAAGCAAGCTTCCCCACACTCTCTCATCACTATGCCTCAACCATGTTATAGAAGAGTGGTTCTCAAACTTTTGTATTGGTGACTCCTTTCACACAGTAAGCCTCAAGTGCAACCTCCCCTTATAAGTTAAAAACACATTTTTTAATATATTTAACACAATTATAAATGCTGAAAGCAAACTTTGGGGGGTGGAGGTTGACAGCTCATGATCCCGACGTAATAACCTCATGACCTCCTGAGGGCTCACAACCCGCAGTTTGAGAAACTGTTCTAGAAGAGCCATCTGTATGGTTGAGAGGGTAATTCACTCTTCATGGCCCAGTCAGTCCCTGGCTTCTCCACTAACATTCATCAAGGGTGCCAAATGTTGAAACTACTTCTAAGTGTTAAAGGGTTAAAAACTCAACAATGAAATAATGGTCTGAAAAATCTTTCACAATCTATTACTGCCACTTTTTGGGAAGTTTTCCCCAATGGAATAGTGTATCCTAGATACACAAATGTTTCAAATATCAAGAATGTGTTGCTATACTTAATGTAAATGTTATAGTAGAATAGTACAGTGGAGATGTAAGTCTGAGAGCTATATTTCACTTAAAGGGGGCAGCCATTGGGAAGGATGGCATGGTACAGAAATGCACCAACCCCATAAGAATTCTTGGACAGAATACGCCCTAGACTCTTAATATGTAGCAGTGTGTAGGCAAAACTAAAGACAGAGAGACAACAATAGAAATCATTTGTTGAAAAAGAAAAGCAATTCTTGGCTCTGCTGATTTTCTTTCTCTTCCTTATTCTCACAATGCAAGTATGTTTTCATAGAGAAACACTTCTGAAATTATTCCACTTTTCTGACTATTCTAATCCACGTGAAAATCTCTTAATAGATGACTCATTTTAAGTATCCAGTCCATGATTAACCAATGTGTGTAATAGAATTAGGAACATTTGCCATCAGCAATATTATTGTACATTATCATTTTGTATTATGACATAATATGTACAAAAGCCAATATAATATTAAACTCTCCAACTCTCTTGTCAGAAATAACTGAATTAAAGTTATTGATGTAAGTCTGAGTTAATTGCAGTAACTACATATCAGAGTCCATATTTCAGGAAAGCTCCAGCTCTTTTCCTATGTGTTATCAGAGTAGCGCAAAGGGAAGAGAGCCAAGGCCACCCTCTAGCCCTAAGTCTTCAGTTTCATATAGTTACTCCTGAATCTAAGTATCATGACAGCAAAAAAGAAATATAAGAAAACTCTTACCGTTTATGGTACTATGGTATGTGTGCTTGGAAATTGTATGCTACAAAGAAGTCACCGTCAACTTCAGAAGCTAAAGCAGCGACTACTTATTTTGGGATCTTCCTGTCTGTCTCTCTCAGTGGTGTCCAAGCTGTGGCGTGGAGGCCACTTTGTAGACTGTGAGGGTGGCTGTTTGCTAAGAACAACATTTTATATTTGATTCTGAACTGAAAACGTGGTCCCTGAGCTGTGCCTGGTGACTTTTAAATGGAAGAGTCGGAATCGGCCCTGTTGCTGCCTCTTCCCCAGCTACCTCCCACCGCCTCTCCTGCAGCCTCAGAAGTAGATCTGGGGGGAGCTGGAAGTGCTCTGAGAGATGCTATCTCTTGCCTGCTTCAGCTGCTAAGCAGCTTCCCTGCTGGCCACCTGCTGCAATGCTGGGTAGGGCAATGAGCGTAGTTCTGGCTTTTCTGGTGCACGCTTCCCTTCCAGGCTCTGAAAGAACAGGAGAGAAGCTCAACTGGCTGTGCCAGAGCCTCAGGAAGTGCCTAGCAATGCAAGGCCTCCCTCCCTCACACAACCAGACAGGGCAGCCTGAGAGAGGGAGGAACAAAGGAGAAGCTGTAACTGATTGATTGTGTGTCCCTGCCCTGGTACACTTCAGAGTACCTTGTGGGCTGCTGTAATTTGTATCATTTGGCAGCAGTCTTCTAAGAAACACATTCCCACTGGGGATAGCCAGAGCACAGCTGTTCCAGCCACTTTCCCTTCCCTCCTCCCACACTCCCCTGTGTGCCAGGAAGAAATGGCTATGGCTCTTCCCTATGTATTCCCTACGCCAGGGAATCCCCAGCAGGGGACTTGCAGGTGGCTTCTGTTCCCTTTGCACCACCTGCGCTGGTTAAAGGGAGCGGAGCCGGGCTGAGAATCTGACCCAAAAAATATACTGTGGCCCTCTTGACCTTTCTGAAACAATATGTTTGGCCGTCACGCTGAAGAGGTGGGAAGCCAGTGTGGGCAGTATGTGTGTTTGTGTACAGTAACCGCACCTAAAATATCATCTCCTTTCTTTCATTTATTAGTGTAACAGCCACAGCAAGGTTTTCTGGTAACAGACAGTGTTTGTAGACACATTTATACTATATAGTACTCTATACAGTATATACACATACTCTTGTTCAGTATCATACACAGTTAAGGAATGATTTAAGCAATGTGGAGTACTGTGTGTTTCACTGTACACTATTGGGGCAAAGTGTGCAGTCTGCATGGTCAGGATCACTTGCACACTGAAGCAGCTGAACTGGCCTGTGATAAGACAAAAAAGAAACCCAAACATTAGTGGCTGTTTTGGATGTATGGTGTCATAACTCTATTGATCATTAAAAGCAGTTATCAAGTGCCACATGGAAGTCAAAGTACATGTTACATAGTTCTGAGTCCAGGAGATCTCCTTTCTTAAGGTGATATAAGTTTCTGCACAGACACAGCTAGGATGTTTTCTCCTTACTGCAGTCTACCACTGATGCTTTTTCAGTAACACATCTGAATAAATTTCAAACATACTTAGACTTGTGGGTTTGAAATTTCTTCACTGAACCAATTTTTTGAGTTATTAACAGAACATCATGTTGACTGGCTGACAAAAATAAGAATCATCCATCCATGCTATACTTGCTGTAAGTAAAATGTGCAGCTGATTTAAATCAGCATAGCTCCATTTACAGTAGCTTCAGTGGAGCAATGCTGATTGCCAGCAGCTGAATATCTGGTCTGAAGAGTTTTACTGTACATTGAAAATACTACTACTTGCCCCCATTTCACCTAAAGTGGTCTAGTTAATTGTCGGTGTTGCTTTGGGCAGCTGGTTATTATTGATTGAGCTCTGACAGAAGCCCTAAATCATTATTGTCTTCCACCTTGGGGGGCCACTTCTGTAACCCACCAGTGAGTGTGTTACAGGTCCTCCTCTCCGCAAAGGATATGAGTTGTTACAGCCCCCAACTACAGATCCTTGTTCTGTTAGCTCCAGCCATTGTAGGTTTAATCCCCGGTGTTGGCCAGGGTTAGATTTACATGGGAACAAAGCGGATGCAAAATACTAAGACTCTCATTTGGCAGCATTTTACATCACAATAGTATAAATGACTCCACAAGGTGCTTATGAATCAGCCCCAGTAATGCATATTACAAAGAGGAAGAAATGGCTTTGTCTTCCAGAACGTTAAAATCTTAGTGCCAGATGATGCATTTGTCCAGTCATCCTCCTTTGCAAGCCAATTAAAGATGACTAAAATTTAAATTATAAAACTCCCAATGGTTTATTGAAATGATTGTTTACTCAGGAAATATTCTTATCAATATACAAGTTCTGCTCTAAGGAAAGTTGTTCTCGATAAATACGAATTATTTTTGTTCCTAGTTAACAACTTCACTCCCAGGACAGCACTGTCACTACCAAAAATTATTTCCTCCATTTGGATGAATCTGAATCAATATTAGAGAGTCTTAGCCTCTTTTTTTCCCCCCACCATTGCCATGAGCCCCTGAAAATGGATACCAGATTACTTCCATATTCTTCATCATGGCAACTGGAAGCGATGCCCTAATAAATGCCATTCCTCGCCAGTAGCCAGCTTGATGACTTGCAGGAATTGCCTATAATTCTTCCTCAAGCTCATGATAAGCATGGGAGAGGATCACTACAGGTAGAAAAAACTGTAGGACCCCGATGCATTCCCACCCTAATACGCACACACTGCAAACATGCTGTTGTGTCTGCAAGTGAAGTGATCACGTGGCTCTTGGAAATTCTCCCACCTTCCCTCCATAATTCCATGTAGTTGGTTGCAAGCAGCTGCAATGTTCAGGCAGCAGCAGCTTTGAATGGTGCCCATGGGTCTCCGCCCCCAGCATGCAGCCTTCTTCTGAGTAAGGGAATGGAGAGGGCAATCATAATAATTAATAATACTTAGCACTTCCAGCTATTGTTTCACAGGCAAACCCTCACCAAATAGATGGGCTATATAGCAGGTCCAGAAGGTCAACCAGCAATAAAGGAAGCAAATTCCACAGTCAGAGGCTAGCCCCTGAAAATGCAATGCCCCCAGCAGATCAAATCTAGGCATTATGACAAGTGGGAGCGCATCTCTTGTTCTCTACTGCCACGGCAGAGCGTTAGGAGAGGGATTGACTTTAGTCGCGAGGACTGAACCACAGAGGACTTGAAAGAGGAGCACCAGCAGCTTGAATTTACCTAGAAGTGGATCGGAAACGAGGGCAGTCTTTGGAGCAGAAGTGTAATATGAGTACTATTATGACATCAAACTTATGCCACTGATGTCATTTTCACAATGGCCACTGATACATTAGCATAATAAAGCATGACCTATTTCCTTCAAAAAATATTCTGATTAGGAGGAAAACTGCCTCATGTTACACAAGTAGACTCCAACTCAAACCCAAAGCAGATAATTACCTATAATTGTCCTCACAGGAGACACTCAAGTTTCGTTCCTCTAAGATGCTTTTTAACCTTGTTATAGAGCGACCCGTGCAGGACTCACTGAAAAGAAAAACCTCAGGTTGTTACGTGTATCCTGCATGTGTATGAAGTTCACAACTGGCAGACACAGGTGGATTTTACACTATGCTGCCTCATGCTGTCTGACCACACATTTGGTTAAATGTACCTCACTCCTGCCAGCTAATCCGTGCCAGGGAGCCCCAGTGCCTCTGTGAAGTCCAGTGGCGTCAATGGAGCTCCGGGTGGTGGTGGGGTCTGACCACATGGATCAGGGCCTTACTGAGTAGAATTCTCGGGTGACCATCACTCTCTCCTGCAAAAAGTCTTTGCATGGGGAGCTAACTGTGTTGTGAGAAATAATTCAGTCCTTTTACACACCGGCAGGGCATGAGGGCTGCAGAACTTGCCCATTCACAGCTGCTATTCTAGACCCTGTGCCCTACAGACTCAGTGGGCCTGATCTAAGGCTCACTGAAGTCAATGGAAAGCAAAGTGATCAGGTCCTGTGTGTGTACAGTGGAAAAGGGAGACTGGCCATATATTCATGGATGTAGGTCCCTACTCCAGATCCCTCTCCTGCAGTTGGCCATTCCATCTACAGCTCCCTCTGTGTATCCCTCCCAAAGAGTTTAAGTCATGTGGAGGACCCTGTGCTGCTCCTCTTCATCAAGGTGAATTTCTCCCTGTCTGAATAAATTCCATTGCTAATTGTTAAATGCTATCCAACACCAGGATTGGTGCTAATTTCCAGTGTGATGTATTCAGAGCCCACTGATGCATACAACACAAGGCCAAACTGAAAAAAAAACAAAACAGATGTCTGGGTTGGTCCACAAAATACACAAGTGCAGCTATAAATTAACATTTTTTTCCATCACAAACCATGTAATCAGCACTTGTCTGCACACCTGTCAATATATGTTTAGCAGGCAGTTTGCACATTTGCACCTGTGTGTGTATATTTTGCAGGTATAACTTAGTTGTCAGTTTCATGAAATTTGGTATGTAAGGAATTCAGAATTCATAGCCAGTGAGGACTGTTCTGATCGTCTAGACTGGCCTCCTATCTAGCACAGGCCATAGAATTTCATTTTGCAATCCCTGCATGAAGTCCATGATCTAAGGGTGAGTTTCCCATTTGTTAAAACTGGAAAAAACAGAGAAACCTGGTTTCCTCTTGTGAGTCCTACGCACCGTTTGGGAGTTGTCTAGACCAAAGTATTAGCAGCTAACACAGCTATTAGTGCAGCAAAGCACAGCAAGAGCAGGGATTAGAAAAGCCCGGGAAGGAGACAGGGAGAAGCAAAGTGGTGCTGGCTGCCTCACACGTTCCCTGTCTGTAGCAGCACAGTCAGCCCTCCTGCTCATTTAAGGCTCCAGTGATGTGGAAGTGAAGAAAGTGTGTGTGGGGGGGAAAGCCCCTGAGTGGAAGGAGATGCAAACTGTAATAAAAACCCATCAATCCCAGTTGCCCAGCATGTGAGACAGATCAGTGAGGTAGGAAGTCATGGGGGCAAATGCAGGATTGCCCCACAAAACACAGGCCAGTTGACAAACAGAAACAATCCTCCTCATTCATAAGAGTTTCCTGAAGCTGTGGGCTGACACAACATGTGATGTGAATCAAATCAACATTCAGAGCTGACGTGCCAGAGATGTTAATTGGATAGCGAAGGGGAAACTGCTGTGAGGGTGTTGGAGGCCTCCGCACAGGAGGAAAGTGTGGCTCCAGAGGGACTGAGCAGGCTGCCGGAGCATGAGGTAAGAGCTGCTCGGTCTCTGCTGAGGAGGGAAATGTGGGTCATTCTGCTGCTGGGATGCCTCTAGAGAAGGGAGCAAAAGCTATGCTGGTACCAAGTAAGTGTGGACAGTGACCAGTACGATGGGGGAGGGGCATTCAGGGAGGCTGTGTGTCTCTGTCAAAGTGGTCATCAAGCAGTTAACTGGGTGACTTCATCCCGTGCTCCACCCCTCCTTTACTTCCTGTTTGGTCAGTGGGGAAGTCCCCTGCCTTCTCCTCCGGTTGTGATGCTGTTGAGCAAAAGCAGCAAGTTTCTAGCCTGCAGTCCTGTCAGGAGACTTTTTGTTGCACTACTAAGTGGCACCTTTACAAAGGCTGGGTGTGGGGAGGGGCAGCAGCATTGGGAGGGGTGAAGGGTGTGTGTAAGGAGGGGTCAGTGCAGATGTAGAGATATGCTCTTGTGGTTTATGTAGGGTTACCAACCCTGCCGGTGTTGCTGGGAGTCTCCTGGAATCAGGCCCTATCTCTTGGAGGCTACTGGTGCCAAACAGGGATATTTTAGGATGCTAAAAGTCCAGTGGCACAGCAGGGGTAAGGCAGACTCCTTGTCTGCCCTGGCCCTGGGCCGCTCCCAGAAGCAGCTGACATGTCTCTGACCCCTGGTGGGGGAGGAAGGGGAAAGCAGGGGGGTCTCAGCGCTTGGGGGGTGGGCAGTGCACAGACTCCACAACTCCCATTGGCCGGGAACTGCAGCCAATGGAAGCTCCAAGGGCGCCACTTGCAGTGCACGGAGCCCCCTTCCCCAGGAGCTGCAGGTTGGAGCCACCCCAGGTAAGCACCTCCTGGCTGGAGCCTGAACCCCTTTCTGTGCTCCAGCCCTGAGCCCCCTCCCACACCCAACTCCCTCCCACAGCTTGCACCCCAAACCTCCTCCTGTACCCCAATCCCCTGTCCCAGCCCTGAGCCCCCCCACACCCAAACTCCCTCCCATAGTTTGCACCCTGCACCCCTCCTGCACCCCAACCCAGGCTCAGCCTGGAGCCCCCTCCCAGTCCAAACCCCTTGGCCCCAGCCCAGAGCCTGGACCCCAACCCCGAGTCCCAGCCTGGTGAAAGTGAGTGAGGGTGGGAGAGAGCGAGCAACGGCGGGAGGGGGGATGGAGTGAATGGGGTGGTGCCTCGGAGAAGGCGTGGGGCAGGCGTGGGGCAACAGTGTTTGGGTCTGTGTGATCCCACAGTTGGCAACCCTAGGTTTATGGAGTCTCTAGAGCCCCTCTACGGAATTTGTCTGTCCTGTGTGTCACTTGCCCCTCGTGGTTTGATTTTAGAAATCTGGATGTTTTGGGTTCTCTTAAAATAATGTTTATCTTGTTTTGGGGCTGAGCCCTTTGTGACCAGATGAATTCATTTGTTAGAATGCTTCCTGCTTATTCCCAATCACGTCTCCCAGTTAATGGCCAGACACTCTAGTGGACTTAAGTAGTAAGCAGAGGTCCTCAACTGGTGGAAAGGCTTCCAAGGCTCAATTCTAATCTGTGTACTACTGGTGCAAATCAGGAGTAAGTAAATGGAGTTACTCTGTATTTACACCAGAGCAATTGAGATCAGAGGGCCAGATTCAGACACATTACAGGCATGCTGTGCCAGTGCATCAGTGCAAAGCGTACGCTCAAGGATCCATGTAGAAGATCCCCCTTGCCTACAGAGGACCCTCACAGATTGCATCACCTTCCACTCTAAGTGCAAGGTGCATTTCTTGACTGCCTTCTCTAACATAAACTTACAGGAATGTGTGTAATATAAAATTAAAATTCCAAAACAAAACACTCTGTTGTACGTACTTCTCCCCCTGTGGAGAGGATGAGAGAGCAGATGCGTGACAGATGTTAGTCATGTCACTTAATGCACTACTGGAAGGTGCTCAGATACTATGGTGATGAGCTCTTTATAAAACCTATATAGAATAGAAATTCTCTGGTGACTTATGGGCACTGTCTGGTATGGAATAGTTAAAAATAAACATTTAAATTGTGGTTCTATTATTAAAAATTACTTGGCAAAACATGGCTTCATGGTTACTGTGCACTGATTGCCTCTCAGTGACCTGCGGAGCATATTTGCTCGGTTTCCACGTAAAAAGATGCTTTCCAACTGCACAGATCTGCTAACTCAGCCAAACTGTGCTCTTTATGTCTGAGCACTACACAGATCTGTTGGGCCTCCGTAGGATTGCACAGACGTAAAGAGGTACAGAATTTGAAGACAAGAGGGTTGCGGAGATAACTATATCCAATTGCAAGACGAACAGAAAGGAAACAGTTTTGCTCTTCCAGAGCTGTATTGGCTCAGCAGAGCTGGCAGTAATAATAATAATTTTATAAAAAGTGGTAAAAATCTTATTATTTCTACTAAAGTAAGTAGCTAATTGCATTCAAGGAGCAAAGTTGATGGGTAAGAGAGTGCTATTTTTAGTCATGTTTCAGAATTGCACTGCACTTTAAATTATAGAAACAAAGCATCTCACGCTATTTTGTACTAGCAAACTTTACCTTGGAGGTCCACCGATGTTCTGCATAAGCCAAATCTGCACTGTAGAAACTTTGTCTGGGTCTAAGTTAAAGATCTCAACGCTTCCAAAAATGCTGTAAGAATGGGAGCATGAAAAAGCAACACATCTTAGCTTTAGAACAAGATAAACAAAGTGTTTTCCAGTCACTACTACATACTCATATGAGTTATCGTTATTCCCAGTGGAGAGAACGTGTAATTTTCCCATGGGATTTTCATGGACTATTTAATTTGTGGTAACGGAATTTCCCCCCATTTTCATTCAGCTCTATTGAGAGTCTTTGGAGCTGTTTGCAGAATGAAACAGTCTGAGGTTCTTTCATTCCTAATGATTTTTCTCTTGTCTGGATTAACAGTGCCTCCCACTGCTAAAGGGAAAAAAAAACTTTCTGCTTGTGCTAACCACAAGTTTCTTCATCCCACAGAATTAGCAGAGGCAGCACCTCCTGTCAGTCACTGAAAGTATGTGCTATCTCTGGGGGAGCATAACCCAAGAAATCCACTCTGAAGGTAGTTATATGTGTCGGTTATGTGAGTGTAATATAGCGGAGGAGTTCATTTTGGGCTTACTGCATAAAGTTCTGTGGATTGTGGCCATTTTCAGAAAAAAATCCAAATCAAATGCATCAGAAGATGCATAATAGAATGGGCTAGATCCTCAGCAAGTGTAAATTAGCATAGCTCCATAGAAGTCAACAGAGCAACACTGATTTAGCAAAGCTGAAGAAGATCTGGCCCTATAAATCTCCAGTCTTGCACTGGGATTTACTATCACAGACACCTGCACCAGTACACATTCCCGAAGTGAGTAGTAAGACAGAGCCACAGGTAGTGACTGATTAAGTAGATACCTGTTACTTCTGAATGCTCCAGCATCTATTGATCCATTGAGCATCACTTGAACCACACCACATGCTCCTTCTGCAAACTAAACAAAGCAAATGTACGTTGTACTTTAGCATTACATGAAACACAGGATCAGATCCTTAGCTAGAGTAAATCAGCATAGCTCTTTTGACTTCAGAACAGCTGCACAAATGTTTACCAGCTCAGGATCTGGGTTCACTATTTTACCAGAAGATTCCAGTGAAAATAAAAGGCCACATCTTCTGTCACTGGTGCAAAGTTACCTAAAAGCTACGTTGACCAACCGCAACTGGATAACCCCATGTAGGGAGATCCTGTGATGGTGTAAAGCTGGCATAACAGCTCCTGTGCCAC
Source organism: Chelonia mydas (assembly GCF_015237465.2). Classification (NCBI taxonomy): domain Eukaryota; kingdom Metazoa; phylum Chordata; order Testudines; family Cheloniidae; genus Chelonia; species Chelonia mydas. The sequence goes on from NC_057852.1 coordinate 111,738,650, forward strand.
AGTTTTCCTGGCTGCTGGTGTAGAGGACATTGCTGTGACTTCCCTGAGCCCTGGCTTCTGTGTCAGACCATGGGTCTACTGGCAGCCAGTGCAAATTAGAGCAGCCCTCAGGCTGCTTAATTTATGCTGGGGAACTAACTGTGACCAACTGTGACCTGAATACCAACTGGCAAAGGGCTCCCTGTTCTGTAGTAGCAACTTCTGTCAGGCCTGACAAACTGACTACACATAACACACGATCCTTTTTGGATAAATACTGTGAAAGGAGTGTGAAATATCTAATAATGAGGTATCTTATGCCATACAGAACCACATAACTCTTGAGGGATGGATGGATGAATGATAAGTAAGCAGTTGTATATATGTACTGAAAATATATTTTTAGAGTCTGTGTCCCAGGTAGCGTTGACAAACCAGTTTTGCTAGACACCTGTCTGCCTAGGTCCTTATGTAGATTAAGCATTATAAGCCAACGCAATAGAAGCCTGGTTTGAATATGGAGTCAACACAAGTCTGTGAGGGCAACTTGGAGCCAGCACACTAGGAAAGGAATCATAGGGGCCATCCTGACTCTGGGGACAAAACAAGGAGTTCGAGGCAATATAAGGAGACTTTGGTATCTATCACTGAGCGAGCAAGAAAGACAGTGTCTTTTGCATTTGTGAAAGGTGGATCCCAGCCATGCTGGTTGGTGATGCTGGGAGATTGCCTTCGGTGAGAAACTACTTGAGACAAGGATTTTAGCCTGTTAAAGATTAAGTATAGTCTCTAAGACGGGTGTTATACTTTTTGTTTTACATATAACCATTTTTGTTTCTAATATCCTTACTCAGTGTCTCCTAAATCTTCAGATTTGATGATAAATTTAAATTACCTTTGATTTAGCCGGAAGAACTGCAACAGAATAGAGTTAAATAAGCATTCTGTAAGGCCCCGATTCAGCAAGGTACTGAAGCACATGCATCACTTTAAGCATATGGAGTCTCATTGAAGTCAATGGGACTACTCATGTGCTTCAAGTTAGGCACCTACCTGTACACCTTGCTGAATCAGGGCTTCACAGAGGAGTTCTTCTCGTTATGTTAAAAAGGTACAAGGAGGCGCTCATTCTTTCAGTCAAGCTCTACAACAGTTTTCAGCATGCTTTTAGCATTCAGAGGTTTAAAAAGTCATTCGTTTTAGCAATTGTGATCTTGTGTATTTGTATGAGGGAATGATTCCTATGATTATATTATGGTTGGTTAATGTTTGTTAAGCACTAATTGTGCTTGGTGCTGTTTGACACAAATATCAAGATGATCACTGATGGAGGGATGCATTCAAGTAAGAATAAGAGTGCCCAAATTATTGTGACATTAAATGTTGTGTGAAACGTGAGACCTTGTGAAAGTCTTGGGAAACCTGTATTTCCAAAAACACATGGCACAACTTTCAATTCATAATAGTCTAATCGGTGTTCATATTTGACCCATTCAACGTCTTTGGTGAAACCTGAGAGGAAAATGGCTTTTTGAGTAATTTGTGACATCACTCCTAACAGTTTGGGAGGAATTCACATCAGACGACTGAGCTGATCAGACTGTGTTCAAAGGTTTAAATGTTAACCACTTTTTCCTTTGCTGTATTTCTTTCATTGTTATAAACATGAATATTTTTATTAAAATTATTGTTCCAGGATGTAACTGATTATGATAAAAATATAGGGGAAAAAAAAGAGTACTGGCCATTAAAGTGGGGAGCCGTGGTTAATAGTTAAGGCCCCAATCCTGCAATTGGATCTGTGCAGGCAGCCTTCTGTGTCTGCACAGAGTCCCACTGAAGTCAATGCATCTTACAAAGGCGCATGGATTTGGTTGTGGGATCAAAGTCTTTGTTTTCTAGCCAATGGAACAGACATACCAGACAAATTTGGATGTTCAGCATTTTAGCCCCAGATTTCCACAGTCTGGGTGAAACCCTGTCCCACTTAAGTCTATTGGAGTTTTATCATTGACTTGCTTGGGGCCAAGTTTTTACTCTTTCAACATCCCCAACCCCCAAAGGATAAATAAATTCTAACTGTGATCCTGGAGAAGTTGCTATATAATCCTTACCATCTTGGATGCCATTTTCCAGTACACAGAACTAGGGTTGCTCTCACATTCACTCCATTTTGGACAAGATTCATAGTTAATTCCTAAATAAATATATGATGCAGAATAACTAAGATTAGAGAAGAAATTGTCAGACACTTTAATACTGCCTGCAGTGCTGAATAAGAATGGCAAAAATAAACATTGCACCCAATGATGAGCTGCCAAAATCTTAACAACGGGTTCCCTCCTCATGCCACGAGGGGGTCATTGCCCACCCCCGCCCCCTGGGACTCCTGCCCCATCCAACCCCCCCCCCCCCCCCCGGACCCCTGCCCCATCCACTCCTGTCCCCTGACTGCCCCCAGAACCGGGCAGGAGGTCTTGTGGGCCACCGTAGTGGGTGCCCACCCCACCCCACCTCTAAGAGCCAGAGGCACCTGCTGGGGGGCGAGGTGGGGAGTCCTGGAGGTGCTTACCTGGGGCAGCTCCCAGGAAGCATCTGGCAGGTCCCTCTGGCTCCAAGGGGCAGGGGAGTGTAGCTGGGGGGGAGCAGGGGAAGCAGCCACTCCCTCCCAATCACGTCAAAAGTGGTGCCTTAGGCGCTGACTCCCTGGGTGCTCCGGGGCTGGAGCACCGACGGGGAAAAATTGGTGGGTGCAGAGCTCCCCGCCCGGCCCCAGCTCACCTCACCTCCGCTCCGCCGCCTCCCCTGAACGCGCCGCCCTGCTCTGCTTCTCCACCCCCACCCCCAGCTTCCTGCGAACCAGCTGTTCGGTGGGAAGCCGGGGAGGGCTGAGAAGCAGGCCGCGGCTTCCCACACAGGCCGAGGGTGGCGGAGGTGAGCTGGGGCAGGGAGCGATTCCCCTGCGCACCCCCCCTCCCCGGGTTACCTGCTGCTGCACGGGCAGCCCTCCTCGCACCCCGCTGCGCCAGCTTACCTCCACCTCCCTGGGCCTGAGCAGGAAGCCGCGGCCTGCTTCTCAGCCTGCCCCAGCTTCCTGCGCGAACAGCTGATTCGCGGGAAGCCTGGGGGGGCGGAGAAGCAGAGCAGGGCGGTGCATTCAGGGGGAGGAGGCGGAGCAGAGGTGAGCTGGGACGGTGGGGTGGGGAGTTGCCAGTGGGTGCTCTGCACCCATCAAATTTTCCCCTTGGGTGCTCCAGGGCTGGAGCACCCATGGAGTCGGCGCCTAAGGCACCACTTTTGGCCGGTTAAATTTAGAAGGCCTTTTAACCAGTTCTGAAAGGGCTTCTAAATTTAACAACCGGTTCTAGCGAACCGGTGCGAACCAGTTCCAGCTCACCACTGATTGCACCCCATCACAGCAACAGGCTTAGGTGACACTTCCCACATAATTTTTATTTTGTTTTTTAAGTTTCCCTCAAATTTGGGGAGAGATTCTTACGTCTCTAGTCATTCTTAGACCCTTAGCCTGAACAGGCAACCCCCTTATATCTACATGGGGCCCCAATGACTTCTGTGCAAGTGCCTGAATGGAGCATATTGCAGGACTGGGGCCTTAGTTTACAAGTAGTCCCACTGGAATCACAGTAGGTTGCTGATTACTGTAAATAAGGGGGGCAATATGTGGCCTTTAGCTAGACGTGAGCACTAGTCACATGCCAAGTTTGATGTCCCTAGACTGAGCTCTTTTTGTGTTACTGGGAGCTAAGAAGTGTTGATAAAATTAAGCTGAAAATGGGTGTGTGTTTTTACTTTTCCATAACTGAGGCAGGGTAGAAAGGATCAACAGTTGTTTTGGGCTGAAACCAACAATGAAAAGTATCCTCTCCAAAAGAGATTTTCTTATTTTAGAAATTTGTGGCTGAAAAAGAACCTGGAATTATAATCATTATATTAATTTTGTTTGTTTTTTAAAAAGGAATCCTTACCTGGACTAGAAGGGTTTCCACACCATGAGACCCCGTCAGCCATATAGCCCAGCAAGGTGTCCTCCAGAGTAACGAAGTTGTGATTGGTTTTTGTATAACGATGAACAAGGTCATTTGTCTTGCTCCAAAATAATGACTGTGAGGGAAAGGATGGTGTGTAAGAAATGGCATTGATATGAGAGCTGGTCAGGAAATTTGTTTGTTTGTTTGTTTGTTCCTGAAAAAGTTTTGATGAAGAAAATGTTTGTTTTCATTTATATTTTGTGGGTTTTTTGTCAAAAGACCAAAAACTGAATATTAAATATATAAAAATTCCAGTGGGATTTTTAAGGAAAATAGAAATTTTCAGGGAAAAAAAATTAATTTGGTTGGGGAAAACAATTTTACACTGAAAAAACATTTTGAAGGAAACTTTTTAACCAGCTCTAATTGCTGTCACTCCTCCATTTCTGCATGCATTTCAACCGCACCTGAGCAATAAAAAGCCATGTGCCTCTAACTGCATGGCTGTTCTGACACAGAGCTTCTCTTCTAAATAGCAATAACGGCCACAATGATTTTCCCATCATGGCCCAAAAATTTTTCCCTAGAAGGAATGCTCTGTGATCTTCATCACTGACCTATAATGAACAGGATTCTCTTGTTCTAAAAGAAGTAGCTTTGGGAGTAATGTTATCTCAATCCTGAAGTCAGAGTACCTGTAGGTATTTGAGGGTTACTCATGACTGCCATCATTATTATTATTTGTGTTACCATAGTGCCTAGCAGCCCTAGTATTGGCCTAGGACCCCGTTGTGCTAGAGGCACTTTACAAACACAGAACAAAACAAAGAATCTTCATTGTGCTAGCATGTACAGACAAGCAGTCCCTACCCAGACAGCTCATCACACACAAATCTTGTTACCTTGTTACAGGGGATAGTATGATTCGCCAAATCCAGTAACGGCTGATAATCTTCTGTTGTAATATTACATGGGTTCTTGTAAATAAATGCCTTTTGCATTGTTTCCCATATTTTTTGGCAATCTTTGTCTCTGTCAAAAGGTTAAAATATAGTTATTGGGAGATCAACCGTTTAAAAAACAGGTAATCATCCAGAATCATCGTTCTATTTCTGTGAGTTGCTAGTGTGTTACAAAGAGAAAATAAATAGTGGGGGAGGGGCTTACGAAAGGATCCCCTCCTTTCTGGTGTGTTTAGAAAGTCTGGCCGACAGTGCCTAAAGTGCTTCTCTCTCATTTAGGCACCAAAATAAATAGCCAGATTTTCAACAACAACAAAACCCCTCAGCATGTTGAGTATATGCTGGATGCTGAGTAATTTTGAAAATCAGCCCCTCTCTCTGTTTCGCCCTGTTTTAGAGATTTTATTCTGCGGCCCATCACTGTAGTCACTGAGCACCTTCCATGCTTCGCTGCCTAGAAGGGAGTGGAATTCTTTTGAAAATTTGGCCCCAGTTGTCAGTGCTGCGCACTTGAACATTTGGTCCTGAGTTCTTTCAATATCTGACTCCACACAAATAGAGGGTCCAGATTCTACCCTCCTCATTCCTGCTGAGTAGTGCTGTGAGTTGTCCCACTGCAGTCAGTTGGACCGGTCACAAAGTCAGTGACTGCTCATCCTGAGCAGCAAGGGTGGCAGAATCTAGCCTGGAGATTGAACGCTTTGTGGTACAGAGAAGTTGAATAATATTGCCGGTGTAGATATGTCAGTGGTGCCCAAAGCTTTTGTCATGCCCCCCTTACCAGTAATGTAATCTGTCTGCACCCCGCTCCCTCCATTACTGCACAGCTGGTTCAGCAGAGGAGGGTGGGCTGGGGGCTGAACTGGGGAAGGGGGAGGAGCTGGGGCTCGAGGCAGAGCTGGGCTGGGGGTGGAGGGGGAATGAGGGCAGAGCTGGGCTGAGGGCAGAATGGGGCTGCAGCTGGGCTGGAGCTGAGGAGGGGACAGAGTGGAGCCAGGGGTGCTGGAACAATTGTTATAGTGGGGGTGCTGAGAGCCTTTGAACCAAACTGTCAACCCTGTATATAATGGAAACCACTTCAAGCCAGGGTGTGTGGCAGCACCCCCTGTACCCCTAGTTCCAGCACCTCTGAGTGGAGCTGCGGCTGGGGCCGGAGCTGGGCGGGATGCGGCGCTGCGGCTGGGGCCGGAGCAGGGCTTGGTGGCGCTCCCTCTCTATCTCCCATGGGAGCTGACCTGGGCCCTGCCATGTGTGCGCCCCCTCCCCTAAATGTTCCTCCATGCCCCCCAGTTTGGGGATCAATGAGATATGTAGATCTTCTGTTAATCTGAAAATCAGCCTGTGAACCTTCCCAAGAGGAGACCTACATAGGTAGCATCAGTAATTTTATCCCCCAAAAAAGGAAGAAACCTTATAAGTATTTAGGGCCTGATTCTAATAACACACCAATTTTACAATGGTTTTATACCTGTTTACTTCAGTGGAATTACATGAGTTACTTGTTCTCCAACTTTTCAGCATCCTCTTATCTGCAGTACTGATTCTGGCCTTCTTGTTTGCACTGAAGTCAGGACTAACTCCACTGAAGTGAATGGAATTACACTGATGTAAAACTGATACATGCGGGAGGGTGCACAACCAAGTTGTCTGTGTCTAGCTTTGTTGCTTAAGCCATTGGCCCATCAGCTAAGTCATCAGTATGGGAAACACAACAAGTGAATGCTGATAGGTGCTGAGAGTTTCTCCTGTATTGCTCAATGGTAATTCATTGCACTGTGCCAGGTTGAGGTCATTTTTCAATATGTAGGCTTGGAGTGACATTTCTGAGACTTTTGTTGAGCTCCAGTGACATGCTACTCTGTTCCATTTCTAAATCTTCACTATGTGAGTCTTGCTGATACTCTTGAGACTAATCAGGACCATCTGTTCTGTTGTATTTGAGGTATTGAATTAAGCTAATTAATTAAGCTAACACTTGTGGACAAACATCAACTCTCAATTCTTGTCCATACTAGTATATTTGTTCCATGTTGTCCCTGGTGGATGGAATACCCTTCCTTCTCTGCTCTGCCAAGGCACCAGCCCCTTGACATTTAAATTCCTTCTTGAAAACTCACCTCTTTCGTGCTGTTCATCATAAGTTAGTCAGTAATAGTCACAATGCGGTAGCTTTATGTTGGTGCTTTTTATGAAAATTAAAAAACACCTGAATTGAGTCACCTTGAGATAAGCATGTCCAAACTGAGCAACTGCATAACTGTAACGCTGTGACCTTTATCCTTTCCTGACTCATCCCTTCCCCATTATTTCTCACCACCACTCAGTGTCCCCCATGCAAAAGCTCTTTTAAGAAGGACTGGTTGTATATTTCCCCCACCACCATCACTTCTGTGAAGTGCCTAGTACTCCTCTGGGCAGTATAAAATTATACTGTCTGGTTAACTTGGAGAGGTGCCATTTATTTTAAGGAACTTGCACCACCGACAGCTCTACAGCATTGTTACCAGCAGATATCATGGGGACTATGCAGTTTGGTATTTGGTCATGGTGTGATTGTCAAAAATAGTCCTAAGTGGCCTAAGGAATGTAACACCATGATACTTTTCATCCAAGGATTTCAAAGCACTTTACAAACACCCTATTGAATTAAGCTATACAACAGCTCTGTGATGTAGGGAAGAATTATCACTATTTCCCAAGTCAATCTAGGCTTTTATATGGTGCTGATCTGAGTATTAGATGGGCAAACTGAGATACACAGTGTTGATTTCCGCAAGAACACACACTACCTCATTTCTGTGCTCTTTACACTAGACAGCACTGCCTCCATACCATTTGAAAAATAGGTATATAGTCAGTTCACAGTCAATAGCACAATCTGAGGAAAAAACGTAGCCAGCAAGGACAGGGGAAGAGACCAAAGGACAGCAGTATTGGGTACATGATTCCATCCAAAGCCAATGGCAATTTGGAGAAATGCACTAGTAAATTTTGGGCTAAGCACCAATAACTTACAATTTGCTGTCCCCCACATGCTATACACTCTGCAGCAGCCTTAGGAGAATAAAATTCCCCCAAGCAAGCTACTAACCTTCAGTTTCTCCATCTGGAAAATGGGGATAATACTAAGATACCTATCTCAGAAATTACCTACCAGTTGCCCATCAATATAAAGAAAGCCTGATGTAGAAATCAAACATTTGTAGTGTTGTTGTAGCCACACTGTTATCAAGATATGAGAGAGAAAAGATAGGTGTGGGAATATCCTTTATTGGATCAAATCCTGTTGGTGGAAGGTACAGGCTTTCAAACTTCACAGAGCTGAAAGAAGAGCTCTGTGAAGCTCAAAAGCTTGTACCTTCCACTCAGTTATTGCCTCATCTACTTTGTGTCTCTTATAGAAATTAGAGACATATTGAAACTACTCCAAAGCTGAGGCACTCGCATAACAGCTGGAGGGTGATAACCTAAACAGTTTCCAGTCCTGACTTTCTTCAGTGCAGCAGAAGTTGCCTTGTCTTCATGTGCACGCAATGGTTATCCCAAACTGAAAGGCACACAGTTAGACATACCGTAGGAGGGGAAATCAGATGATTGCTTAAGTCCAGTTCCTACTGGAAACTTAAAAAGAAAAGGAGTACTTGTGGCACCTTAGAGACTAACAAGTTTATTAGAGCATAAGCTTTCATGAGCTACAGCTCACTTCATCGGATGCATACAGTGGAAAACATAGTGGGGAGATTTTATATACACAGAGAACATGAAACAATGGGTGTTACCATACAGACTGTAACACGAGTGATCGGGAAAGGTGAGCTATTATCAGCAGGAGAGTGGGGAAGGGGGGAAAAAAAGGGGAACCTTTTGTAGTGATAATCAAGGTGGGCCATTTCCAGCACTTTACAAGAACAGTAGGAGGGGAAATAGTTTTCCTTTGTGTGATGACACATCCACTCCCAGTCTTTATTCAAGCCTAAGTTAATTGTATCCAGTTCGCAAATTAATTCCAATTCAGCAGTCTCTTGTTGGAGTCTGTTTTTCAAGTTTTTTTTTTTGTAATATTGCCACTTTTAGGTCCGATGAAGTGAGCTATAGCGCACGAAAGCTTATGCTCTAATAAACTTGTTAGTCTCTAAGGTGCCACAAGTACTCCTTTTCTTTTTACAGATACAGACTAACACGGCTGCTACTCTGAAACCTATTGGAAACTTGACACATTGCACAATCCATCAATACAAATGGCATTAACTAGCCACCCCTATTTTCAGCAATCTCAGCAGAAAGGCTAATAGGTATGAAGGCTGAGACTTATACTATTGCACTGTTGAGAAAGTGTGGGGAAAGCTTAAACTATCATTACTTAGACTGTCTCTCTCCAATGGAGGATCTAAGGGTGTGTTTAGACTAAGGGTTTGATCCTGATCTCCTAGAATTCAATGGCAAATCTCACACTGACTTTACCATTGCTGAATGTTAATGAAAGCAGGACAGAAGTCCCATCTAGTGTGTCGGTGAGATCCTTCACTGTAGTGCTACACAGTGCAAGAAGGAAACTTTCTCCCTCATTGCCAGAAGAATTATTCATATTCATGAGACATATTCTGAATAAGAAATGTGTTCAGAAAACTTCATTGAGGGCTCTGTATTGTAGAGACGCACTGTACTGGTATGTTTGCCCCAGCCTGGACAAGACTGTATTTAAAGTCTAGTGGGACTGAGAGCATTAGCTGAGAGCATCTTGTTTGACTGCTCCAAATCAAACTACCACTAGTACTCCTGCAAAAGAGGAGAAAGTAGGTAACACCAGCTGCTCAGCATCAGAATGAGTTCTGACAGCCGTATTTAACATAGCTGCTGGCAGCAGCATGCATGCCAAAGACGACAGCCACTGTACTGGCGTGTTTCCAGCTATACTGGAATAAGCGCGAGTTACTTCGCTACTTTGCTGACTGTCCAGTATGGACGGGAGGGTCCCAAGTTTAGACACTTATCCCAGGAACAAACATTGTGTCTAAGCCAGTTCCTAGGGCTCCCATGATAGAAGAGCAGATGCGCAGAGATAAGCGGTTGGAGGCTGGAAACTCTCGCTGAGGCACAGTCTGGCAAAGACCCTGTTTTACAGCTGACTCTGCTTCACCCCCCACACTTGATGATCGTTGCTGCCCAGCTGAATTTTCTTCCCCTGCCCTCCTTGGTGCAGTTCACCTGCTGAAACTCCTGGTAGCATTTGTGGGAAGAGGGTCAGATCGTTTAGGAAATGCTGAATGAGAGAGAGAGAGATCTCGGGACAGCTCCTTCCCACCCATCTCGTGATGACTCAGAATGACCTGCAGTGGAACAGCAGGCTGGGAAGAAGGGGATTTGAGTGAGGGAAGGATGGTCCAGTGGTTCCGATGCTAGCGTGGAACTTGGGAGGCATGGGTTCGGACTTATTGTATGATCTTGGCCATATCACTTTAGCCTCTCTGTGCCTCAGTTCCTCATCTGTAGAATGGGGATAATAGCACCACACTACATCCCAGGATAAATACATCAAAGATTACTATGGGAATGAGGGTCATATAAGTACCTTAGCTTTCTAGAAGATAGATGACATGCTACAGCTCGCAGACATATGATGCCAGCTGATCTACATGCAATTGTTCAGGAGGAAAGGGGATGAGCCTTACAGCTGAGGAGTGGACCAGTGCTTTGGAACTCTGCCATAGAAGTAGAGACAGTGTCTATACCACTGTGGTCAACAAGATTGTCAGCCTGAAAGTGTCAGGGTCACACCCACCAGGTCAAAGGCATTCTAGCAATGTGGCCCAGTATGGTAGCAATTTATTGGTTTGATATTACATCATCCCATCATGACGTAACGTTACACCATGATCATGTTGAATCAGCCCATACCGTTTAAAGGGTAACATTACGTAATGGGCATGTGGACCCTTTTTACTGCAGGTGTCAACTGTTTCGTGAAAGAGACTTGTGGGGATAGGATTAAAATATTGTTACGTGGAAAAGATCATGTGGATGGCTTACTATTTCTAACTTGGGGAATCTTTGTCCTTCTAAGGGGTCCTTATTTTTTTAAAGCTATGCCTCAAATCCCTTATATATCATACAGTGAAGTAACCTGCCATCCTTGAAATCCGATTAACATTATGGCTGAGTTCAAAAACAAATGTTTGTGATTGCAAAATGAAAATGACCAGGAGACCAAAGTTGTGGAGGGTCTCTCACTGATTAAGATGAAAACCTGATTTTTATTTCCAAAATGTTGAGTTAACAATAGATTCAATCCAGAGCATTCCTGCTACCAGACTGTGGCTGTGATCACAATTATTAGAGAGATGAAGCAACAGCCATCAGGATGATTTGGTTTTCTAATATTTTAAAAGACTAAAGTCAAGTTCTGCCTGCAGCTGTGTTTGTGCAAATCCCACTAACATCAGGCAGAACTGTGCGTATTTGGGATCAGGTGGGAAGGAGGCAGAACTTAAACCGTAAGCTCTTTGGGGCAGTGACTGTCTTTTCGTTCTGTGTTGTACAGTGCCCAGCACAATGGAGTCCTGATCCATGACTGGGACCCTACAACAATACAAATAATAAGTAGTAATGATAATTGAACTGTAAATATTTAAAATCATTGAAGAGGTAGGATTTAGATGTCCACATCTGTGGAACATTCCTGCTTCTTTTACTATGAAGCAGCCACTCTATTGGGTGGCAAATAAAAATGAGACACCAGAATGGGTATTTTAGAAATAAAATCATGTCAATACAGTATTTTAAAAAAAGGAAAAACCCGGACCCTCACCATGCAAATAGATCCAGACGGCTATAAAATATGTTTCAGTCTATAAAAGGATAACTTAGTCTATAAAACTGAGCAACAAAATTATTTCATTGGTTTGCTTTGAGAAGGACTGTCTTACTTTGAATCAACTCTCTTGTGGAACACAGATTCTACCTCAAATCCTTTTTAAAAAACAAAACAAAAAACTGTACATTACATGGGATTGTATTTATAGTTGGCATATACAAATCATGTAGTTAAAAATAAATTTTTTCAAAGATAATCTAGATAAGCCCCAACTCCTAGAATATCTAGAAGTCCTAGGAGTCCTGCTATTGACCTTGAAGTTCTGAACTACATAGGCGTTCTGAAGCCTTCCTTTGTACCGTACAGAAGGTAACTGCTATCTAGTGTGAGGTGCTCATTGACTAAAATTAGAGAAGATAGAACTAGAAACTTGGGACATGATATAGATGAAATGGTGATAACACACACAAAAAGAAAACGGTAAAATCTACTAAAGACTTAAAACTTGAGTCCCGATTCTGCAGGCCTGTCTCTCTCTCTTAAAGGTTGTAGAATTGGGCTCTTTGACTTACTGTACAGAGTACAACATCAAACAAGAGCTAGCTAGAAATTGGTAACTGTCCAATTAAATGGAGTAGGTACTGTAAGTATATTTTCAGATTGTCCTTATGTCTGTGCAATTTGGGGGAAAGCATTAGCTTATATTTGGTCATGAATTTGGATATTTCTAGTCATCCACATTTTTAAAAGAAGATTTTAGTAATATGCCATATCTAAATTAGAGCCAAGAACATTTCAAGTAGGAGCTATTTTAGTGGCCAGATGTTATACGCACTTTAGAAAAATGGAAAGCCTCTGGAACATTGTATATTGCAGATCTGTATGGGAGTCTGATTGAACTGGCTAACCTTGAAAGGGTATCTCTTCATTTGAAGAAAAGCAAGAGCAATCTTAGGAGGTGGTGGTTGATATAGTTCTTGGTATTTTTTCGCTTAAACTGAACATACAGAACCAAATTCATCCCTAGTGTAATTAAATTGATTTTAAAAGTAGTTACACCAAGGATGAATTTGGCCTTTTAGGGTTTCATTTGCTTCATGAAAAGTCTGCAGTTTTAAACGCAGCTTTGGAAAATGCATTTTTAGGGCATCATGCTATCAGGTGTTGAGTGCCCCCTGTGAGGCAGAGAGCATCCTCCCCTCCTGCTGACTGCGGTTTTGCTGATTACACTGTGAAAATGTTGTGGCAATGGAACAGAGTTTAAATTCACAACAAACAGTGAAAGTGCTCCTGTGCCCAGCATGTCTGGTTTCATTATGAGGAATTCACTCCCCTCTGATGGGGTGGCTGCAATGACTCAACATAGCATAAGGACCTTCTTAATTGGGGAGCCTGTGACTTTGGACTGCTCAGCAGAGACTTCCAGCAAGGCTAACAACTTCTTTCCTTTGTCATACTCATTGATAACAAAAGGCCAAATTTTATTTTAATTGTGGTCCCTGGGAGAGAGCTACAAAATAGCAGCCATAAAGAATCCCCACTGTCAGTGGGTGGTTTACCAACATGTCAAAGGTAGAATATGGACCATTTGTAGTTACTTAACTTTCAGGGCCAGATCCTCATGTGGTTTAAGCTGGTGAAGGGCCATTGTAGAGGATCTGGCCTTCAGTTAGTAGAGCTGCTGTTGCATTTGGTATCACTTTGGGGGGGGAGGAGGAAGGGGGGAAAATAACGCTTGATGCTTTTAGGGGCACTCATTTATGCTCTTTGTTTATCTGGTCCTTTGTGCATGCATTTATCCAATTTGCCTTCTCAACCACTGTCATTGGTCACCAAAATTAGAAATGCAGTTGTGCATCTTCGTTATTTGGAAATCTGGCCCATAAAGAGCCATCATTAGGCTTCAGAATAAATCATGATTTTGATGAATGGGAGCAGTTCACACCTCTCTAAGAACTTCAGTTTACTGTCAGAGTTATTTGTACAGCCAGAAGAGCGAGAACCATATATATATAAAATTATATACTTTTTTTTTAAGGAAAGATTGTACCCTAAAAGGTCTTAAGCCATCATGAGCTAGGATTTCTACATCACATGGACCCCATCTGGTCCAGGGGCTCAGTTTGTCAACCTTCTATTAATTATTATTATTTGTTATGGTAATCCTGAAGGGCTATCCGAGAATGGGCCCCATTGTGCGAGGCACCGTACAAACAGAAACAACGAGGAGTCCTTATGGCACCTTCGAGACTAACACATTTATTTGGGCATAAGCTTTCGAAGGCTAGAACCCACTTCATCAGATGCATGGAGTGGAAAGTACAGTAGCAGGTACGTGCTGTGTATTTATACCTGCTACTGTACTTTCCACTCCATGCATCTGATGAAGTGGGTTCTAGCCCACGAAAGCTTATGGAGTGGAAAGTACAGTAGCAGGTATAAATACACAGCACATACCTGCTACTGTACTTTCCACTCTATGCATCTGATGAAGTGGGTTCTAGCCTTCGAAAGCTTATGCCCAAATAAATGTGTTTGTCTCGAAGGTGCCATAAGGACTCCTCATTGTTTTTGCTGATACAGACTAACACAGCTACAACTCTGAAACCCATACAAACAGAGTAGTAGATGGTTCATGCCCTGAAGGGCTTACAATCTAAATAGACAGGACAGGCACATGGTGGAAGAATGGAGGTAACCCACAAGCAGAGGGAACAATGTGATGGCAGCAAACATGATGTTAGTACCACAGTAATTTTTTATAAGGAGGGGTATTTAGGAGAGGATCAGCTGAAGGGAAGGGAGTCCGGGGGACAGGGCAGAGGAGAAGAGGGTAAGGGGGCAGGTGGGGACTGAAGGTGAGGTGAAGATAAAGTGAGGGAGTGGAGGGGCGGGGAGGGTCAGAGCAAACAGCCAATCAGCACAAGGCAGAGAAAGTCCAGTCAAAACTGTAGAAAATTTTCTGAATGCCCAGAGACACCTCCTTTGTGCTGGAGTCTCTGGCTGGCTCCTCTCTGCAGCTTTCCCCCAAGGCCACAGGAGAGAGGGAGGGGAGGCACCACCTCAATCCCAGTGCCCCTAGAGTGTGCGAGGGGTTCCCTTTACACAGTTCTGGGTCCAGGAGAATGCTGGGGGAGAGGTGGCCCTAGCTGGGCCCCAATTTACCCCGGCTCCCCAGTGCAGCAGTCCCTGCTTTTGGCTGCTTTTGCTTCTACTGGCTGGAGACTCACCCTGCTTTAGGTGCTTGTACTGCTGTGGTTGTGGGTTAATAGTGGACTTTTATACCAGATTTGTGTTCTTTTTAAACTTTGGCCTGATGAGTTGGTGTCTGGGTATGAGATGCTCAGAAACTATAAAATGCATTTTTAAAGTACCATTAGTCTTTACATCTTACATTGGAGCACTCTCTAGCCTGCACACTAACTGTTGCTTTTTTTTTTTCTATGCACTGTTAAACTTTTTATTTTCTTTCACCAGACGTTCACCCTTCAGGACCTGCTCTGTCTCATCACTCTGGGGCAGTCTCAAAACCCAGCCACAGTGTAGGTGTATTTTAGTTTTTCTATTCTCTATTTTAAAGGTTTACAGACATTAGAGCTGAATTTAAGGTGAACACTGCCACCTTGTGGGAGAAGTGAGGGATCCGAAGGAGGAGAAGTACAGAAGGGACAATTAAGCTGTATTATGTGTATGGAATGTTATATGGAAGTCAAAAGAAAACACTCTAGAGAACTTTTCTTATCTTCATTGACACTATCAGAAAAATAGGTACGTGCACACAACGGTTTATTTGAGAGTTCATTCAATATGTGTATGAATGTAGCGCCTAAAAGCCTCAGTCAGGAGTGGGATGTCATTGTGCTAGGGACTGTACAAATGGATATGAAGAGTGGCCAGCCAATACTTTTCATCACTGAATATACAAGGAGGCTTATATCACTTAGGGCACGTCTACACTGGCAAAGTTAAAGCGCCAGCAGCTACAGCACCGCTCAGAGAGCACTGAAGGGAAACCACTGTTATGTGTTCAACTGCCTGCACAATAGCGGGTTCACACTTGCAGCAGTATTCGGAGCAGTGAACTCTAGGTAGCTATCCCACAGAGCACCTCTTTCTCTTCTGCTGCTAAGACATGGGAAGGCAGAGGGGGTTGCGGTGCATCCTGGGTCCTGTCCCAATGACCCAGGATGCACTGCTTCACATCCCAGCAATCCCTGTGCTTCCGTCCGCATTTGGCGCCATCTTTCAACCGTTTGTGTACTGTGTGCCCTGCCTCTTTGGGCTGCAGGAATGGATCCCAAACTGCTGACCAGTATGCTGCTCGCTCTGACCAACACATCACGAGTGGCAGTGGAGTTATTCCTTAAACTACAAAGGCAAGAGGAGTGCGACTTTGATCTCGCCTTGCGTAGTAGCTATGACACGAGATTGCTTGTGACATTCATGGAGGTGCTGACCGCGGTGGAACGCAACTTTTGGGCTCAGGAAACAAGCACTGAGTGGTGGGATCACATCGTCCTGCACGTCTGGGATGACGAGCAGAGGCTGCAGAATTTTCAGATGTGGAAAACCACATTCATGGGACTGTGTGATAAGCTCGCCCCAGCCCTGCAGCGCAAGGACACGAGAATGAGAGCTGCCCTGTCACTGGAGAAGCGCATGGCGATTGCACTGTGGAAGCCGGCTACTCCAGACTGCTACCGATCGGTCGCCAACCAGTTCTGAGTGGGGAAAGTTGATGGTTGGACTAGTGTTGATGGAAGTGTGCAAGGCCATTAATCGCATCCTGCTCTGAAAGACCATGCATGTTGCCCAGAGTCACGACCTTGTAGATGGCTTTGCACAAATGGGCTTCCCTAGCTGCAGAGGAGTGATAGATGGAACGTATATTCCAATTCTGGCCCCAGACCACCTAGCCACAGAGTACATTAGTCACAAGGGGTATTTCTCAATGGTTCTCCAGGTGCTTGTGGCTCACCATGGGCATTTCACAGACATTAACGCAGGCTGTTCTGGAAAGGTGCATGACGCATGCATCTTCAAGAAGCTGCAAGCAGGGACTTTCTTTCTGGACCAGAAGATGACCGTAGGGGAAGTCAAAATACCCATTGTGATCCTGGGAGACCCCGCCTACCCCTTAATGCATTGGCTTGCGAAGCCATACACGGGGCAACTTGAGAGCAACAAGTAGCTGTTTAACAACAGACTGAGCAAGTGAAAAACAACTGCTGAGTGTGCTTTTTGGCCATTTTAAAGGCCCGCTGGCACTGCCTATATGGGACGTTGGTTCTGGCCAATGACCACATTCCTAGGCTGATATCCACATGCTGTACCCTCCATAATATTTGGGAAGGGAAGGGTGAAAGCTTCACTCAGGGCTGGACCACAGAGGCTCAGTGCCTGGAGGCTGAGTTTGAACAGCCGGAGACCAGGGCTATTAGAGGGGCACAGCGCAGGGCCTTAAGGATCAAGGATGCCTTGAGGCAGCAATTTGAAGCTGAAAGCCCCTAATACTTGTTGCTGTGCTCAGGATTGCAGTCCTTGTAATGCTAGGAGGTGATTGGTGCACATGATGCAATAATTGTATGTTGCTTTGCAGGGCTCTTTTTGCTTTCAATTAATGGAATAAAGATTGCTTTCAAACCAACACAATTCTTTTATTAAAAAACAACAACTGGAGGGGAGAGTCACACAAATCTTTAGCCGTCCCAGAACCCCTCCTCCTCTTGGGACCTTCCCTTCCCCCATCCGCCTCCCTGCTGATGTATTTTTTTGTTTATGTCCAGGGATTGTCTCCAACCTTCTTCTCTGGAGTACAATGCAGCGGGTGCTTGTGCTTCAGCAGGGCCAAACTGCAGAGGGATGGGTGTTGAATGCAGTAGGTAGTGGGAGTCCGCAGTGCTGGACTGTGAGGCAGGGAGGAGTGGAATGCCGCGGGTAGAGACCGGAGCCAGGAAGTTGATAAGAGAGTATGTTGGCGGTGTCTGTGGGGTGCATGGGAAAGAGTTTTTTGCAACAGTTTGGAGGAGACGGCAGGCATGGAGTTCCTCCATTTGAAGAGCTTGTATCACCTGGAGCGTGTCTGCTTGGCGCTCCATAACGTTTAAGAGCCTCTCCATGGCTTCACTCTGGCATGCCGCGTTCTCCTTTCGGTCCCACTTCTCGCTGTCCCGCCACTTCTTCAATTCCTGTTTCTCAGCAGCAGAGTGCATCATAACATGAGGCAGAAAGTCCTCCTTAGTTCTTCTTGGCCGCTTTCTAATTCTGTGCAGCCATTCAGCCTCCGATAACAAAGAGGGAGGATGGGCTCCCAAGGTCATCTCTGTAAAGTTTAAATGCAACATTTTACAGAAGCAGTATTGTTTGCAACACAGAGAACACTGATTCGGTGCTTTAAAACACAGCCAGTACTCACACACCTGTCACTAACTGGCTGACCCCAGGCAATCACACGTGAGCCACAAGACCCCCAAAATGGTAAGTAGCCACAAGGGCAGGGTAAATCATTCTTACCAGACCCTACTGTACACTGGGCATGTGGCTCTTGCAGAGAGCCAGCACTGTAGGGGGGGCCTGATAATCATTCCTGTCCCCACACTTTCCATAGGATGTGATCTTTATTGAAGGTATCTCGCTGCCGAGGATGAGCAGGGAATCAAGGGAGGGTCTTCTCCAAGACTGTGGCTTCCACTCTGGCCGCTCTTCTCTCTCCCCCCGCCCCCGTGACAGCAGAGTGGCATGGGAAAGTTTCTGTTAATGGGGCAAGAAACAAAGCAGCTCTGCCGAAGAACCTGTGGCAGCAGATTGCCCAGTATCTCCACAAGAGTTTCCTGGAGATCTGAGGGAGGTTCCCGTGAAGTGAGGGAGTCAACCAACAGTCTGTTCCACCGCTCAGACTAAGCATGCGGTGGGAGACCAGCCTTATTTCTGCAATCCTCCTGCCCCCAACAACTCACTTCAGCAATTCTGAAGATCAGATCCACATATCCGGGGCCTCTTCTGTTTGCACCTCGCCAATCTTCAACAGTTGTGACTGGTAGGCTCCTCTGGGGTAGAAAAGAGCTCCTGACTGCATGCATCTCTGGCCTCCAAGCCATCTTCTGCCTCTGGGTCCCCCTCCCCCTCCTCATCCAAGATTTCCTCCTCCAGGCTCAGTCCACTCTCGACTGGCATGCGAGCCAATGACGTATCCACAGGGGCCTTCACAGTGGAGGTGGGGTCGCTGCCGAGTATCGTGTCCAGCTCTTTGTAGAACCAGCAGCTCGTGGGCGCAGCACTGGAGTGGCAGTTTGCCTCCTGCACTTTGTGGTAGGCATTCCGCAGCTTCTTCACTTTGACCCTACGTTGCAGTGTGTCCCGGTCATGGCCCCTTTCTGTCATGCATTGTGAAATCTGTCTGTAGGTATCATAATTCCTACAGCTGGAGCACAGCTGGGACTGGACAGCCTCCTCCTCCCCAAATGTTGATGAGGTCCAGCAGCTCAGCACTGCTCCAAGCGGGGGATCGCCTGGTGCATGGAGCAGGCATGGCCACCTGGAAAGGTGTGCTGAGACCACTGCACGCATCACCGAGCAAACAGGAAAGGGACTTGCAAAATTCCAAAGGAATTTACAGGGTGGGGATGACGGTTGGTCACCTGAGTGCAGGGCAGTAGAGTTCAAACCGATGACCAGAGAGGCAAGAACAGGCATTGTGGGACACCTCCCAGAGGCCAATCACAGCACTGTAATCGACCAGGGTGTATATACTGGCACCGCAGCACTGTAGCCCCGGCACAGAAAGCTGTACGTATTTCATTGGGGTGGCTTTTTTAAAGCACTACAACTGTGCAGTTTTTGCGCACTAAGTGGCTTGGCAGTGTGTACACCTCAGGAGTTACAACACAGAAAGCTGCTTTACTGCACAGAAACTTGCAAGTGTAGACAGGGCCTCACAGTGTTAACACACAACAGCGGTTTTCCTTCAGCACCCTCTGAGTGGCGCTGTAACTCTGCCAGCGCAGACATGCCCTGACTGTACACTTTCAGTGCCCTTATTAAAAAGTAAGTAAATAATATACCTATTGAAAAGACTGTTAGGTTTTAAAAGTTATTTCAGTTTAATAATTGAATGTGTGTTTAGTAACATTGGCAAGGAAGCTTTTTTTTCTTTCCTTTTTTACTAGGATGTCCTGATCCTGCAAACACTTGGCTTAATTTTACACACCTGAATAGCTTCGTTGACTTCAGTGATACTACTCACATGCTTAAAATTAAGCTTATGCTTAAATTTTCACGAGATCAGGGTCAAGGCTTTTTTATCATGACAGTTTCCCTTCAAATACTGCAGATTTTAGATTGTTTATACAGTAGTCTCAGCACTGGACAGCAGAAGGCAAGATTTGTTGATTGCTGCAATCTAGCAGGAAACTAGTTAATATTTTGCTAGGTTTAAATTATGTCCGTGCCATTATGGAGCAGGGGCAGGCACATAAGTTAAACATGACAGCACTTCCGTGGGAAAATGTTGACTCTGTAAGTGTAAGGGTGGAACTGAACTGCGTAGAGAGACTGTCCTGCCTCAGCCCTGCTCCCTCCCACAATACAGTGACCAATCCATGTTGAATTCCGGGGGGTGGGGTATTTTGCAGGGCCTGGGAAAAGGCAGGATGATGCTTCCCTTGCCAGACTCCCTCTCCAACAAGGAATCTCTGCGTTTTCAACCTCTGTCTCCATGGAGGAAGAGAAGTTGCGTCGTCCTCCCCTTCAAGACTCTGCACAGCTCTGTCCTGGACTACAGTCTCTGCTTTCATATCCTTCTTTCATGTTCCCCCTTCTGCTGCAAGAGCTGTTCCCAGCTGCTTCTCTAAATGCCACTTCTATATCTTCTCCCACTTTTGTCTGTGCCCCTTCGGTGCAAGCCTTTACACTTGAAATGCCTTCTCTCCAACATGCTTTAAGTAACCTTTCCCTTCATTCAAATCCTAAGCTCCTTAGGGTAGGAATTGTTTCATCTTCTGTATAATGTACAGCACCAAGCACACTAAAATGGAGTTCAGTAAATGTGTACAGAAGATTTTGCAGCACATCCCCCACACTAATCCTATGACCAGCTGCAATCAGTCTTTTTACACAAACCTGAAAGCCCCACGTGCTTACAGTGAACCTGGGCAAGTCTTCTGACCCACATTACCACAACATGTGTTTTGCATATTTTAAAGGAATTTCTCAATGTTCTTCTCATTCCCAGAAGGAAAAAAGTAGCTGAATAGCAATATCTGTCTTAAAAATGACTTCCCAGCCTCCTGCTGTCTCTTTCACATACACTCACATATTTGGTTATATGGGTTAAATGTTATAGGGTACATAGTTCTTCACGGATTGCAGTTAAACTTCACTGCGGTCACATCCACATATTAAAACTTACTAGACTCTGGCCCAGAGTTTAGATGTTTAGTTCTATGAGATTTCTGAAGGAGTTGCACATTTATATGTGTGGGCAGAACTTGGTCCCAAATTACAGTTGTTTCACACTCTCATTTGCTGTGCTGTTTTGCGCACCCTCAATCCTCCCCCAAAAATGTTGCGGCCAATTGTAAATCTGACTTTATATGTTTTGCTCCAAAATACTTATAGGAAGTTCTAATTCCTGTTTTCCTTGTTCAGCTGATAACACCGGGATATTGTTTCAGTTGACTTAGTACCAGGCTCTTTGCCGTTACACACTATTATGCATGACCATAATTATTACTCACCTCAGCTCCGGGTTCACTGTTGTGATGTAGTTATAACACCTCCCAAGGATGACTTCTTGCAGATTTTTAGTGGTCCCTCTGCCTTTCCACTGTAGCAGCTGCATGCTAGTCTCTTTCGTTCCAGTTGCCAGCAGCACAGCTGCCAGCACAGCAACAATTGTCAGTATCAGGACCATGATGCCCACTAAAAGGACGGTACTCTGCCGCGTCCTGGAGGACCTGGTTTGGAAGGGCATCGTAGAGAAAGTTAGTG
This sequence comes from Chelonia mydas, assembly GCF_015237465.2. Classification (NCBI taxonomy): domain Eukaryota; kingdom Metazoa; phylum Chordata; order Testudines; family Cheloniidae; genus Chelonia; species Chelonia mydas. Next base: position 111,760,378 of record NC_057852.1, read on the forward strand.
AACAGCAGGAGCAACTGCTCTCCTGGTCACGACAGAAAAGTAGCTTTTTTTTTTTTTTATGTGCCAAACAGCACTCCCCGCCCTGCCCCCACGCTCTGCCTTCACACACTGACTGATTTGGAAGCTAACCGTGACCTGCTGCTTGCTGGGTTGAAATACCACAGAGGAAAAAGGAACAGCCCTATTGATTCAGACTGGAGCACAAAATTTACACAAAGCAGTGGGACGGTTTATGCACATTTGCGATCTTATTAGCCGCATCTGTGAAATTAAAGGGTGTTGCAGTGATAGGATAGTGTCACAGGAGTTTCCTTGCCTAAATAGATTAATGGGTCGCCTAGTGTGAAAGACCCGCCTCTGATAGGAGCCTGTCCCTGATGCTTCAGACGAAGGCCATCTCCTGCCCATCCCCTCTCTATAACCTCCCAGCTCCCCACCATACATGCAGTACTGCGGGCAGACTGAGCAAAAAAAAAATGGAAATTATTTTGTGCCTTGAAGCGGGAGGATTTGCCCATCTTGTAACTTTTATTCTAGCTATTACAAAGTGATTGCAGAGTAACAGCCGTGTTAGTCTGTATTCGCAAAAAGAAAAGGAGTACTTGTGGCATCTTAGAGACTAACCAATTTATTTGAGCATGAGCTTTCGTGAGCTACAGCTTTGTAGCTCACGAAAGCTCATGCTCAAAGTGATTGCAGATACTTTTGTTGCTCTTCTGTGTTTTAATCCTCTCTGAAGCAGAACCCTGTTAATTGTGAAGTGCTATGGCTATGCTAGAAAAGCTGATAGGGTGCAAACTGTTCTCTCTAAGGTTGAAATTGGTTTCTTATCCACAGTTCCCTATTCAAAGGCTAAAAAATTTTAAAAATCATCAATGCAAGATTTTTTTTAAAAAAATTACACTAAAATGTGATTGCATTTTATTGCCATTTATGTTAGTAATTAACTATAGATTAACGAATACATATTTATGTATGCAGTTCAGTTGCAGCCATGTCGGTCCCGGGATATTAGAGAGACAAGGTGTCTGAGGTAATATCTTTTATTGGATCAACTTCTGTTAGTGAGAGAGACAAGCTTTCCAGCTACATGGAGCTCTTCTTCATGAAGGGGAAAGGAACTCTGACTCACAGCAAAATGCAAAGTTGGAAGAAATTGTTTAGCATAAGTAGTTAGCACATATTGTAAGGGGCCATTCAAGGTACAGTGGCCCATTAACACCCCTCAGTCATAGGACAAAAAGGAAGGGGTTAGTGGGTAAGCCATAAATCCAGTGTCTCTGTTCAGTCCATGATTTTTGGTGTCTTAACAGAGTAAAAAGCTTATGCTCAAATAAATGTGTTAGTCTCTAAGGTGCCACAAGTACTCCTTTTCTTTTTGCGAATACAGACTAACACGGCTGCTACTCTGAAACTTAACAGAGTAATGAATTTAAGCTCCTAGGCTCATCTTTTGAAAGTGTTATGCAGGTTTCCTGTGAGGATGAGGACTGAAAGCTCAGATATAGAGTTCAGAGTAGCAGCCGTGTTAGTCTGTATTCGCAAAAAGAAAAGGAGTACTTGTGGCACCTTAGAGACTAACCAATTTATTTATGAAGTGAGCTGTAGCTCACGAAAGCTTATGCTCAAATAAATTGGTTAGTCTCTAAGGTGCCACAAGTACTCCTTTTCTTTTTGCAGATATAGAGTGATCACTTTGTGAAAAGTGTTCACCCCTCAGGTGATGGGATATTTTTGTCTAATCATTTTCCTGTGCGAGTTCATTTGAGAGCATAGTGAGGGTCTGGTTTCACCCACATACTTGTTGTTAGGGCATTTAATACACTACACTCAGGAATGAACTATATGTGCTAACTACTCTCTCTCACCAACAGAAGTTGGTCCAATAAAAGATATTACCTCACTTTCTCTAGTACAGGGGTGGGCAAACTTTTTGGCCCGAGGGCTACATCAGGGTGAAAAACTGTATGGAGGGCCGGGTAGGGAAGGCTGTGCCCCCCAAACAGCCTGGCCCCCGTGCCCTATCCACCCCCACCCACTTCCCACCCACTGACTGCCCCCTCAGAACCTCCAACCCATCCAACCTCCTCCCCCCCTACCCGCTCCCTGTCACCTGACTGCCCAGACCCGTATCCACACCCCTGCCCCCTGACAGGCCCCTTGGGACTCCCACGCTCTGTCCAAACCCCCCACCCCCGTTCCCTAACCCCTGACCGCCCCGTCCCAGAACCTCCACCCCATCCAACCGCTCCCTGTCCCTTACCATGCCATTCAGAGCATCAGGAGCTCGCAAGAAGTATATTGTCACACAAAGCCAGTCAAAAGCCTAGTTCCTTACTAGAGGCATTATTAATTAATTATGTATATAAATTATTATAGAATTCAACCACATTTATTTTGATGACATTTCTAAACATTTTATCTTCTGTTGATAAATTTTTGAAAAACGTTGACCTTTTGAATATGGAACTGGGAACAGTAAATAAGGAACCATCTTCAGCCTCATCTGTTTTCCCAGTTATGTCAGACGTCTTACTTCAGGAGTTTTGATCAACTAGTTTGATCGAGTCTCTGTGGAGGGTGGGGAGCATTACTTATGGTCTAATCTTTAGAGGAGCTGAGTACCTGTAGCTACCCTTGAAGTCAGCAGGAGATACCCCGTGCTCAGAAAATCAGATCCATAGTAGGTTTGGAGGCAAATTGACTTATGTAGGCACTCCTGCTGAAAGCAATGTAATCCTGGTTTTTAGCAATGTGCTTTGTAGTCTTCTAATTTACAACTAGATTTCACTCCTGCATGCCCGAGCAATATTTTTATCCTCTTCCCTGGTCATTTGTCCAGTCTTCCACTTCTGAAACATGTTGATTCAAACATTCTGTTTTCCCTTTTGTCACTAACTGAAACAGCACCCTGAACCTGGTGCTCCCCAAGCCCAGCACGCTAAAAGGTCACCTGGATTGTCTGCCCCTAAATCCGGCCCTGCAACTTGTAACCTACTGCCTGTCATGCTGTCAGCAAAATGGCAAACTTTGCCTACTCTGGATGTTGAAGAAATCTGTCTCCAGTAGGTGTACATTGCCCTAACCCTTGGACAGGAGAAAATCTCCAAAGAGATCAAGATGGAAAGTATTCAGATATTCTTAAAAACACAGATCTTGATGCTGAAAAGAGCTTCAGTTCTGCACAGGATACCAGCACTACTCCATTTAAAAAAAATAATAACACCAGTACAGAATCAATTTGGAATGAACACAGAATAGCCAAACTGGGTCAGACCAGTGATCCATCTAGTCTAGTACCCTGCCTTCCGACAGTGAGTGCCAGGTGCCTCAGAGGGAATGAACAGAACAGGGCAATTTTGAGTGATCCATCCCCTGTCGTCCAGTCCCAGCATCTGGCAGTCAAAGGCTTAGGAACACCCACAGCATGGGGTTTAGTCCCTGACCAGTAGCCATTGATGGACCTATCCTCCATTGAGCTTATCCAATTCGTTTTTGAATCCAGTTATACTTTGAGCCTTCACAACATCCCCTATCACTTTCATTGGGTAACCCCTAGGTGTTCACTGTGTCATGTGAAAGTGAATAGGGAAGTGCTGTTTATCCTTTCTCCACACCTTCCATGGTACAGACCTCCATCATATCCTCCCCTAAGTTACCTCTCTTTCTAAAATGAACAGTCTTTTTAATCTCTCCTTTTCAATCTCTTTAAGACGTTCCATACTCCTGAACGCTTTTGTTGCCCTTTTCTGTATTTTTATTTTTTTAATTCTAAAATATCTTTTTTTTTTAAATGGGGCAACCAGAACGGCTCGTGGTATTCAAAGTGTAGGTGTGGTATGGACTTATATAGTGGAATCATGATAGTTTCTATTTTAATATCTATCCTTTTCCTAATGGTCCCTAACATTCTGGGTTTTTTTGTTTTGTTTTGACTGCCACTAAACATTGAGCAGATGTTTTCGGAGAACTATCCATGTTGACTCCAAGATATTTTTTTTTCTCAAGTGGTAACAGCTAATTTAGACCCCATCATTTTGTATGTATAGTTGGGATTATTTTTTCCAATGTGCATTACTTTTCCCCTGTCCACATTGAATTTCATCTGCTGTTTTGCTTTCTGCAAGTCCAAGTACATTACATTGACTGGTCACCCTGGTCCACATGCTTGTTGACCCCTCAAAGAATTCTAATAGATTGATGAGGCATGATATCCCTTTACAATGCCATGGTGACTCTTCCCCCAACAGATCATGTTTATTTGTGTGTCTGATAATTCTGCTCTTTACAGTAGTTTTGATCAAATTGCATGGTAATGAAGTTAGATTTAGCAGGGTGTAATTGCCGGGATTGCCTCTGGAGTCTTTTTTTTTTTTTTTTTTTTTTTTTTTTTTTTAAATTCAGTGTTACATTAGCTAGCCTCCACTCATCTGGTACAGGGGCTGATTTAAGCAATAGGTTACAAACCACAGTTAGAGTCCTGCAATTTCATGTACGAGTTCCTTCAGAACTCTTGGGGGAAGACCATCTGGTCCTGGTGACTTATTACGGTTTAATTTATCAATTTGTTCCAAAACCTCCTCTACTGACACCTCTATCGGGGACAGTGCCTCAGGGCTTGTCTACACAGGCACTTTACAGGACTGCAACTTTCTCACTCAGGGTTGTGAAAAAACACCCTCCTGAGAGCAGCAAGTTTCAGTGCTGTAAAGCACCGGTGTAGACAGTGCACCTGCACTGGTAGCTAAGCCCCACTTGGAGCTTGGTGGGTTTTTTTTTTTTTTTTTTTTTTTTTAAGAGCACCGAGAGAGCTCTCTCCCAGAGCTCACGCTCTGCTGAGACCATACAAGCCATGTGCAGTGCTTTAACGTTGCCAGTGTAGACTAGCCCTCATATTTGTCGCCTAAAAAGAATGGCTCAGGGGTGTGAAGACTGATGCAAAGAATTCATTTAGCTTCTCCGCAATGGCCTAGTCTTCACTGAGTGCTCCGTTAGCACCTCCATAGTCCAGTGGCTCCGCTGATTGTTTATCAGGCTTCCTGCTTCTGATGTACTTTAAAAAAAAAAAAAAATTACTGTTAGTTTTTGTGTCTCTTGAGAATTGTTCTTCAAATTCTTTCTTGACCTGCCTAATTATACTTTTACACTTGACTTGTATGCTCCTTTCTATTTTCCTAGTAGGATTTAACTGCCAATTTTTAAAGGATGCTTTTTTGCCTCTAACTTGCCTCTTTTACTTTGCTGTTTAGCCATGGTGGCACTTTTTGGTCCTCTTACTGTTTTGTTTTATTTGGAGTATATGATGTTGGCAAACCAAGGGCCAGCTTATGCCAAGGTGCCTGTGCCTCCTGTGAATATTGACAAACACATAGCTGGAATCAGTCTGGTTCACTTGTGTGTTTAGTATTGTTAAAATAGATATTAGAATTATAAAATGGGCTTAGTGTTTACACTTTATTAAATGCCTGTAACTTGTTGCATGCATTAATCTCACTTATAACATCTATATCCCATATTGTAAGGCAGTGGTTCTCAACCTTTACTCATTGAGGACCCCTAAAAATTTTCAAATGGAGGTGCAGCCTGCTTTGGAAATCTGTTGTCTGTATATAGTTGAATTCTGTTCAGTCAGTTTTCAGTCAATCTTTCATTGACCCCTTAAACATAGTCCGTGGACCCTCAGGGGTCTGTGGACCACAGGTTGAGAATCACTGTTGTAAGGAGTCCTTGTGGCACCTTAGAGACTAACCAATTTATTTGAGCATAAGCTGTAGCTCACGAAAGCTTATGCTCAAATAAATTGGTTAGTCTCTAAGGTGCCACAAGGACTCCTTACAACAAACCAATTTATTTGAGCATAAGCTGTAGCTCACGAAAGCTTATGCTCAAATAAATTGGTTAGTCTCTAAGGTGCCACAAGGACTCCTTTTCTTTTTGCGAATACAGACTAACACGGCTGTTACTCTGAAACCTCTTGTAAGGCAACATTTAATGGTTTGTATTATACGGCTATGACTACACGAGAGAACTTAGTGGTGCAGCTGTACTGATGCAACTGTGCTGCTATAAGCTCTCTGTGTAGCCACTCTAAGCTGATGTGAGAGAGCTCTCCCATTGCCTTAATTACTTTAGCCCCTGCGAGTAGGGGTAGCTATGTCTCCCGCTGACATAGTGCTGTTCACACTAGGCTTAAGTCATAGAAGCTTCTATTACTTTTTGAAACTTAGATTGGAACTCATTTGTGTGTATATACGTCCACCTGTGTTAACCTTGTCAATAACTCTCGTTTCCTTTTCCTATATAATAAATCTTAAAATAGTTTATTATAGGATTGACTGCAAGCATTATCTTTGATATGAGATTTAAGGTGCAATTGACCTAGGGTAAGTGACTGGTCCTTTGGGACTAGGAGTAACCTGAATATGCTGTGATCTTTTGGTGGAAGCAACCATCTATCACAAAGGCAAGCTTACCTGGGTGGCAAGACAGATTGGAGTACCTCAGGGGACTGTCTGTGACTCCATGTTCAAGATGTTATAGTGCCTGAGGAGTTTACATTTAATAATTGGCTAGTGAAATTGAAGTCTAGAACTCACAGCCAATTTGGGGTTTGTGCTCTGTTTCCTAACAGTCTGGCCTGAGTTTGATACCCATGCTCTTGAGCCACTGGAGGACAGCTTGATAGGGTACACATTTAGTTTGAACCTCTATGATGGTCTTTTTAAAATAGTCTCCATGCAGCTTGCAGATATTTTAATTTGTGACTGTTCCTTTTAATTTCCGTTTAACTAGCTTCCTCATTTTGTGTAGTTCCCCTTTTTGAAGTGAAATGCTACTGTGATGGTTTTTTTGGCATTTTCCCCATACAAAGATGGTAAATTTAATTACATTATGGTCACTATTGCCAAGCAGTTCAGCTATTACCTCTTGTGATGATGTACACCATTTAGGAGTAAATCAAGAATTGCCTCTCCCCAAGACAATCTGCTCCAAGAAGCAGTCATTTATGATGTCTAGAAATTTTCTCTCTACATCCATTCCTGAGGTGACATGTACCCAGTCAATATGAGGATAGTTGAAATCCCCCATTGTTGTTGGGCTTTCGGCTTTTGTAGCCTCTCTAATCTTCCTGAGCATGTCACACAATCACTGTCAACATCCTGGTCAGGTGGTCAGTAGTATATTCCTACCACTACACTCTTATTGTTCAAATACGGAATTTCTATCCATAGAGATACTATGGCACAGTTTGATTCATTTAAGATTTTTACTTTGACTTTGCTTTCTTTCACATATAGTGTCACTCCCCCACCAATATGACCTACTCTGACATTACTATATATTTTGTATCCTGGTATTATCATGTCCTATTGATTATCCTCTTTCCACTAAATTTCCGTAATGCCTTGTGTGTCAATATCCTCATTTGATGGGAGGCACTCTCATTCACCCATCTTAGTTTTTAGACATCTAGCATGATTTGTACATTTTGTCAATATTCAGTTGTTTGCCTTCAGATGTTATATTTAAATGGGACACTCTTATGTTTGACTGTTCCTCATTAGCTCCTACCTGTACTTTACCAACTTCTTTCCTATTCTGAATCATGTGCTCTTCCACACCTGTCAGCTTTCCCCAGCCCTTAGTTTACAAACTCCTCCACAATCTTTTAAATTTTACATGCCAGCAATCTGGTTCCTTATTTGTTTAGGTGGAGCTCATCCTTCCTCTATAGGCTCCTCCTTTCCCAAAAGATTCCCCCAGTTCCTAATAAAACGTAAAATCCTCCTTCTTATGCCATAGTCTTAACCATGCACTGAGACCCTGCAGTTCTGACTGTCTTTCTGGCCCCGCACGTGGAATTGGGAGCATTTCAGAAAATGCTACCATGGAGCTCCTGGACTTTCATTTCTTACCTAGCAGCCTAAATTTGGCATCTCTCTTACCTTTTCCTATGTCATTGATACCTACATGTATCACAATCCCTGGCTCCTCCAGCAGTGCACATAAGTCTGTCCTAGATGTCTCATGAGATCTGCCACCTTTGCGCCCATCAGGCAATATACCATGTGGGTTCTCCTGGTCATCATAAACCCAACTATCTATCTTTCTAATAATCAGATCGCCCATTACTATTATCTGTGTCTTCCTAATAACTGGGTTCCCCCTTCCCACAAGGGTATCTTCAGTGCAAGAGGATACCATGACCTCATCTGGAAGGAGGGTCCCAACTGTGGGACTGTTTCCTTCTGCTCCAGCTTGAAGTTCTCCTTCTGTAAGATTGTCATTCTCCTTAACAGCACAGAAACTGTCAGACTGGGGGTGGGACCGCTCTATTGTGTCCCTGAAAGTCTTCTCCATGTACCTCTGTCTTCCTTAGCTTCTCCAGTTCAGCCACTCTGCCCTCAGGAGCCTGTATTGTGTCTCTGAGAGCCACTGAGCTGCTTGTACCATATGCGCACATTCTCCACCTGTCCACAAACCAGTAATCATACATGCTACATTCAGTGCAACAAACTGGATAGCCCCGCTCTGCTGCTAGACTCTCTGCATTATTTTTATTCTTGCAGGGTTTGTTGTTGTTTGGGGGTATTTGGGGGGGGGGGGGGGGTTGCTTTTTTTTTTTCTTTCTCTCACTATCTCTCTCCCTCCTTTTTTTTCTTTTTGGTAGGGACTTTTCTGGTGCCCTTCCAGTAATTAGGTTATAGGTCCTCAGCCACCTTCTTCCCTGCCACTGAACCCTCAGTGCAACCAAACTCTCCTAACCTTGGTAGCTCACTCAGTCGAGTGCTCTCCCCCTCTGCTCGATAACTGGACCTGGAAGGAATGCCTCTCACACTCCCTCTCTAAACTCCCCTGTTTGCTGCCGCTGGTTACTTAGGAGCTGGATTTTTAAACCCCTGTTCTCCCAGAGTTAGCCTGGCCTCCTTGTCAAGGGACCCTAAAGGGGTTATGGATCAAGGGATAGCAGGCTAGAGCCTGGCTAGTGTAAACTCAGCCTAGCCAACCACCTGGCTCAGCACACAGCCCCTAAACCAGAGCACACTACAATCTTCAGTCAAGCAGGCACACAGCAAGCAAACCAGCACACAACAAACAAACTAACAGGCAAATAAAGTTAAGAGACAAGGTGAGTGAAGTAAAACACTATACCATACAATTCTGTGTAACTTAAAACCTTGTCTGTTTCACCAACAGAACTTGGTCCAATAAAAGATATTAACTCACCCACTGTGTCTCTCTAGGATCCTGGGACCTGCACAGTTACAACAAACAGACAGCCTCACCCCAAGGCTCACATATTTTCTCCTGACTCCTCCCTCACCTGGAGAAGTTCCTCATAAAACTCCCTTGTTTATTATGCCTGTTCACCAGTGAATAGTTAATTCTGTAGTACCTTAGCATTCTGCTAGGTGCTTTTCAAAACAACTGATAAGACTCCTGCCCCAAGAGTTTACAGTCTAATCTTAAATGTGACACATGAGTAAGGATAACAGAAGGGGGTTGTGGCAGAGGGTGATGAAGGTATCACTTAGATCAAAGGGATTCTCTGTTTAAGAATGTGATGATTCTGCTCTTGATTTAATTCACACATACTCACCACTTCTTGAAGTGAGTGCTCTGGCAGAAGGGAATTTTAGGAGGGAACTGAATAAGGAGAAGATAGTGGTTCAGAATCAGCAAGCAGGGAGAGAGAAGTATTTCATGAGCAGGAAAAGCATGGAAGTGGGACAAAAAAATAAAGAGGGGGTTAATTGTGGTTTTTCTTGTAAGGCTCACAGATACTAGAATAACTTGTGGATACCTAGGTATTCCCTGCCCCTTTTCTAAACAAAACAAAACAAAAAATAAATAAAATATTGGGCAAGGTCAAACAACTCAAACACAAGAGTAGAGTGTTGCATTTTCAGATTATCTGCTTCCCGATAACAAAACTCCTGGGAGGGGCCACCCAGAAACTCAACTGGTTGGAACAGAAACAGGCAACTGTAGCAGCTACAAGGAAGCAGGGAGCTGAGACCCAACCAGAGTTACCCCTCCCCTCGAGCATCCTGGACCCAGAACTCTGCAGGGGAGAGCCCCACTCTGGGGACACCAAGGCCATGTGGTGGCTGCTCCCCACCATGTGAGCTCAAGAAAGAGAGAAACCGCTGGGAGGCCAGGCCTCATCCAGATATGCAGCCAGGAGGAGCAGCTGCAGCATGGACTGGGTGTATCATCAGTGCCCAACTGCTTTCCTTCCCCTGTTCCCTTCCACTCACTCATGCCCCTTCCTTCATGGTCTCTCCATGTCAGTCTCACGGCACCAGCCTTCCATGCGCCAAGTTCCTCTTGTCCCTACTTTCTCTCTATTTAGCTACTCCCCTCCCAATAAAACCTCACCCCAAACTGTAAAAGTAAAAAGAAACCAATGAAAAAATTTGTGGCACGAAAATTGTGTTTACCAACCACCACATAGTTCACTTGTTTGGTTGCTGTATCCCTTCCCCCCCCATCCCTTCGTTTCTCTTATCTATACAGGCCGTGTCTACACTGCAAACTTATGTCAACACAAATTACGTCAGCATACAACTGTCGCAGTTAGTACATCACTTGTGTGCATGCATATGTGGCTTCTTGTGTCGGCAGTGCATGCCCTCACCAGGAGTTCTTGTATCGATGCAGAGTGCAGTTCATCACGGAGAGAGTCCCACTGTGCAACTTGCCATCATCCAGTGTACGTCCAGGGTTGAATTGAGTTGCGTGGGGTGACTGGGAGCATGGGGTTTCCAGTTTTCAGCTGTCTCCATCACATGTTATCTGTGTCCCATAATTTTTGCACCTTTTTTCAAAATCCCACAAACCTGTGTGGCCCTCCTCGCTGTCCACCATCTCTGACAGGAGCATGGATCATGCACAGTTCTGCACTAGTGTCATGAGCCTTGTAAGCACAGAGCACACAATCCTGGAGTATTTGCAGAGCCACAAGAAGAACTGAATCAGTGGAGAACATGATGATTCCTTGGAGAAGAGATCGCTGTGGGACATAGCGAGAACCAATCAAGGTGGTTGGTGGCATTCAAGGAGCAGCTGCAGATGGAGAGAAACAAGCACTGACTGGTCGGGTCACATTGTAATGCCGGTTTGGGATGATGAGCAGGGGTTGCAGAACTTTTGGATGCGCAAGGCCACATTCCTGGATCTGTGTGCTGAGCTTGCCCCAGCCCTTGAGTGCAGGGACACCAAAATGGGAGCTGCACTTGTGACAGATTTGTTACAATCTGCCTGAGGGGGCCATTGCGTTGTGACACACTGACAGTGGAGAAGTGAGTGGAGATCACACTGTGGAAACTTGCAACACTAGATTGCTACCAGTCAGTCAGGAATCAGTTTCAAGTCAGAAAATCCACTGTGGGGGCCATTGTAATGCAAGTTTGCAGGGTCCTTAACCTTCAGCAATGTAATGGATGGATTTGTAGCAGCACGGTTCCCGAACTGTAGTGGAGTGATAGATGGCATGCATAGCTCTATTTTTGCACCAGAGTACATCAACAGAAAAGACTACTTTTCTGTGGTTATGCAAGCATTGGTAGATCACCAGGGATGCTTCACTGACACCAGTGTGGGCTGGTCGGGGAAGGTGTAAGGCACTCACATCTTTAAAACAGTTTTTGAAAGCTTGTCTCTTTCACCAGCAGAAGTTGGTGTAATGCTCACCCACCTTGTCTCTATTTTCAGAGGCATTTTCAAAGGTCATTTTATTTGGGTATTGGTTCTGCATATCTGATCAGACAGATATGTGCACAGACACTGGTGTATGTGTGTGGTCAGAATCTGAACACAGAGTACACGTGTGCACACCTGTCTGTGTGTATGCTTTACTGGGGTTTCAGAAGGGTTTGTGGATGTTGTGTGCACCTTTGAAATGCTTTTGTGCAGTCTTGTATCAGTCTTGTTGTTAAGGTTCCTGCACTTCTCATGGACATTTCAGTGCTACAATGCTTTTTATTTTATAAACAGGTGGTACTATGACAAATATAACATTGCATGTGCTGATGATTTTCCTGACTTCTTATTTGTGGCTCTAACAAAGACTGGAGGCTTGTGGCTAATCAACCCTGGGTACATCTGGATTGGATCATATGTTTCCTTGTAAAGAGCAACAAGGAAGCTGCAGAGAGTGAGAAGGGTTTTTTGTAGGCAATACCTAGGGCATTTGGGAGCCAGAGTGGAAGGCTGAGCTCCAGCCAAGTAAAACCTGAGAGTGGTAGTTGAAACCGAGGAGGGACGACAGGCAGGAAAGAAGAGCTAGGCCTGGCTGGGCCCAGTTTAAAAACGAGTTAAATACTTTGTTTGTGTTTGTTTTTGTGGTAGTAGGGAGAGACTGCACTGAGTTTTCTACATGACCGACTTTGTGGCCAACCTGAGTGGAACTGGTGAAGGGTGAATCAAAGGGACCAGGGAGAAGAATAGCCCAAGTTCCAGAAGGAGGGCTGTGGGGTTCCCTTAGTCAAGAGAGGGTTTGGCCTATTGGGCCACTGGGGACTATGTGCAAGACTAAATAAACTAGACCCCATCCAGAAGGGGTAATTTTGTTTGAAATACTGTGGACTGTGCAGTTCTTAAGGGGCCTTGAAGAGAAGGAAATGGGGGCAAGAGGGCTGCAGAGTGATCTCTGCCCATGAGGGGGTGCTCAGGAGGGTGCTGGCCCTGGTACAGGGCTTAAGATATTTGTGTTTACATACCTATTCATCTTTGAAAATCTAGGCCAGAATCCTCAGTTCCAGTGAGAGAGAGGTGCCACCACAGGGGCTGATGGAGGTTACAGTGCAACAGTATCAGGTTTGGTTTCAATTATTGAATTTGTCTTTGATAATTCTCATCTCTCTGGTCTCACTGTCATGACCTGCTTAGAGTGGGCACCATCACTTGGGTCTGAACTGCTTTGTCTGTGTCTAACCTCATTTGAAAGCTCTTTGGGATAGGGACCAGGACTTTGATTGTCAGCCGAGTTTGAATTTAGGTCCTTCAGTGCTAAGGGTGTGAGCTGCTTGAACCAAAAGAGTAACTCCATTAGCTGAAAGCTATAATAAATTTTTATTCCCATATGTGGATTAGCCGCTAGAAGGGGACAAAGACATACTGTGTTCTACTTTGGGTTACACACAAGCACAATGCTGACTGAACAAATAATAAACCCAATACTCTTCCACCCACGCTTATTTTGATAGTCCTATATATTAACCTCTTCATGTATTTTCTTTAAGATGCTCATTTAAATAAAAATGAAATCTAAAAGAGAAATTTTCCACTCCCTACTAAGAGAGAACAGGATACCAAATATTGCAATGCTGAAGCAAAATGCTATGTTGTGTAAATAAAAGCACATACAGTAAGGTTATGCTATCTATTTCCTTGAAACAAAAGATTCCTTGTGAAGTAAAATATATAAATGTTTGTAGATTAACAAGGCAGTTGGGTTTGATGGCCTTGTTCACTAATCGGGCATTGCAGTGTTTCATCACTTTATGCCTTTGTCATGTAATTTGTTTTGTTTTTAATTCTTGGAAAACATACTTAAGCATTTTACCTATTTGCTTGATTGTACGAAGAAGCTGGCTGGGTAATTGCAAATCTGGCCTAGCTTTTTTAGCAAGGTTTGAATACTAAATAAGTGACACTTGTTGTTATTGGCAACAAACGACAAAAACAGTATTTGTGAAATCACATGCCAGGAATAGAAATCAACTTTGCTTCCTTTGCAGCTGAGGTTCTTGAAACTGTGCCTTTATCTTAGAACCTTGATTTCAGCTTTTACTGTGCTCTTTGGAGAGTAACTTGTTTTGTGTCTGATTTATATCTAGTTAATTATTTATGAAACAACAGTGGCTACTATAGTAGTTAAGGTTTTGTGAACGTTTCCATTGTAACCTTCTGTTTTTGAGTCACCTTCAACTTTCTATAACTGTCACATTTCAGGTTTTTTGGGGGGGTGGGTGGGTCTATGCTTTCAGGTGACTTATTGTGGAAAGGCTGTACAAAATCAGTTCAGCAGCAGTGTTTTGGAGTAGGAGGATGGTGGGGTGCGGAGGGGCGGCGGGAAGAAGAAATAAAGTTCCCCATTCAAAAAAATCTCGGACAGTGCTACAGCTGAAAGAGTGAGGAGTATTAAGCTATAGCTTCATATAGAAATAGTACCCGCTGAAGAGATGTCTCGGAATGTTGTAGTAAAAATGGTAAGTCTTTGATCTGACAGAGTTATGAACCTATTAAATAACTGTGGTGCCAACACTTGTGATTTTATCATGAGTTCCACAATATCTGGTGTTTTGCTCCAATCTCCAGCTCCTGGAATCATATTATACACAAATCTCAGCTTGCTTTTTTTTTTTTTTTTCCAATTAATATTTTCATAAGTTATTCCTGATTTAGATTGCAATAAGTGAGAGGAGAATAAGACATGATGTTTGAATATAGAGTACGTTCCATCAGCAACATGATAAAATACAAGGTTCCCAGCCGTACACGCCACCATTACTCAGTGATGATAATTCTTTGATAATTCTTGCAGCGTGCTGGCAATGTCCTGCAGACTGCTCCAAGCCCCAGTCTTGAGACAGAATTGTTAGAATGTAGGTTAGAATGTGCTTGAGTGGTGAGTCAAAAACTGGTGTAGCTTAGGTCTTAGGCCATATCTACGCTATAGAACTACACAGCATAGCTTAGCTGTGGCACCGTAGTTATGCCAATGTAAGCCTCTAGTGTAGACAGTATGCAGACTATGGTGATGGAAGGAGTTTTTTCCATCACTGTAGGAACTCCACCTCCCTGAGTGACAGCGTCTACACTTAAAGCTTAGGTCAGCATAGCTATGGAGCTCAGGGGAGTGGATTTTTCACACCCCTGAGCCCGATAGCTATGCTGACCTCAGCTTTAGCTTGCCAGACTAAAGCCTGATCTAAGTCTATGTTCAGAAGGCTACAATCCCCAGATGTCACAAATATAATTAAATTGTAAAATGGCAGCACAAACTTATTATTTGCACTTCCCACAGTACAAGCCATAATACTTGCTTCTGAGATAGTTACACAATTTTTTCCCCCATTCAACCTGGTTCCTTTTGAGAAGCCTGACCTTAGATATGAAAGATCTACATACTAATTCGTGCGCTGCCAGTGTTTAAGACAGAGGAGGTGGTTTGAGAATGTAGACAAGCAGGAAGCCTACCTTTTTTTAGTAAAATGTTGACTATTTTGATTGCAGTGTGCTACCCTTTTCTATGCATTCTGCTACATTGTGGGAAAAGCGTGAAAGGAGCAAAGGCAAATAATGTTATCATTTTCCTCTTATGGTGGCAGCAACCTTTTCATTGTCCTGCATGCATTCTTAGATGGGGCGTGTGGGTGGGGAAAAGAGCACCTAACCTAACTTCTTTCTTTAGCAGTGTCACGTGAGAGAACAAATGGTTGAAAAAAATAATTTGGGTAAAGTCTATTAAATTAAATAGAGCAGTGTTTCTGTTGCGTAAATAATTGTCAGCTATGCATGTTCTGAGGGCCTGGCTCTGGTTTCAGTATTGTTAATTTTATACACGTATAATTCCATTGGCTTCAGTGGAGCTACTCCTGATTTACATTGATGTCCTGAGCGCAGAATCTACTCCTGAGTGTTTACATTGACAATGTTTTTGAACGTGTAATTATTTGGGGAAGAAAACACTTTAAAAGAAAAAAAGTTATTGTGTCACTTACAAGAGTGGTGTATTTTTTACATTGCACATAGTACTATTATTACTCTGGTTAGTCTGCCAGGAACACTAAGATGATCTTCTTAGGGTAAAACCCCTGAAAAATCCAGGCATTTTTAAGGCATAGAAAAATGTTTATTAGATAGGGCTGCCAACCGTCCCGGTTTTGCTGGGAGTCTCCTGGGATAAGACCCTATCTCCTGGCAGGAGATTTTAGGCTGCTAAAAGTCTGGCGCTGCAGTGGGGCTAAGGCAGGCTCCCTGAGCCCCTTCCTGCACTCAAACTCCCTCCCAGAACCCGCACCCACTCCTGCATCCCAACCCTCTGCCCCAGCGCTGAGCCCCCTCCAGCACCCAAATTCCTTCCCAGAACTTGCACCCTGTACCCCAACCCCCTGTCCCAGCCTGGTGAAAGTGAGTGAGGGTGGGGGAGAGTGATCAATGGAGGGAGTGGGGATGGAGCGAGCGGGGCAGGGAAGGGTATTTGGGTTTGTGTGGTTAGACAGTTGGCATCCCTATTATTAGATGTAGTTTGTAGGGAGGAAAATACAGAACAATAGGGTTTGGAATTTTTCATTATAGACACTGCAGTACTCTTAATACAAGTTGTCTTCTATCCCATTGTCTGGTCTTCATTTCGGTGTAGCCCATTACCAGCGCATGAAAGGAAAGGTCACTGCATTCATAGGCCCAACTGGTGAATTACATTGGTAATGTTGTGGAGATCACTCACACCAGTAAGGGGTTCTGCCACCATCTGCCCTGTAATCTTGGGTACCTCAATGCTATGCTGCTATGGCTCAAAGCCTTGACACCAGTAGCCAGCCTATAAGCAGAAAGATCTCACCCTGGTTACCACCAGCCTAGTTACTCCTTAGAGGATAACCTCCACAACCCTTCCGGTCCTGAGCCTCCCCCAAATCCATCTATCCCGCGTTTTTGAATACCAGACACTTGGACTTTCCCACTCTGGTTCATCACTTCCGTAGAACTGCTCCCCAGTTACCAATTCACATTGGGACAAACACTGCACACAGTTTGCACAATAGGGACCTGCTTGGGGTAAAAATGAAAAAAAAAGGTTTCTTTAATAGAAAAGCCACAGATTCAAAGATGAAATAGTGTGGAAAAGCAAACGCATACAGATTACGCAGAAAATAAACATAGACAACTGCAGGCTTTGCACTTGTACATTAGATCAAAATCCCTTTTCTAATACAAGTTGCCTACTGCCTTTGCTCAGTTTCCCAGCATATCCTGTAACCCTAAGAAGAGTTACAGCAGTGGTAACTAACCGATCAATCGCAATTGACTGGTCGATCCTGGAGCCTCTGCCAGTTGATCACAATCTCCAGCTGCTGAAAGTCCGGAGGTGCAGGTTGCCTGCCTGCCCTGACCCCATGCCGCTCCCAGAAGTGGCTGGCTGCTGGCACGTCTCTGTGGCCCCTGGGCAGAAGGTGGCTCTGCACACTGCCCCCGACCCCAGCACCATCCCTGCAGCTCCCATTGGCTGAGGGGGCGGCACTTGAGGGCATGGGCAGTGCACAGAGACCCACTGCCCCCTGTCACCTCCAGGGGCCACAGACTTGCCAGCAGCCAGCTGCTTCTAGGAGCGGAGTGGGGCCAGGGCAGGCAGGCAGCCTACCTGAGCCCCGCTGTGCCACCGAGTGGGAGCTGCCTGTGGTTAGTGCCTCCCGGCTGGAGCCTGCACCTCACACCTCCCATGCATCCCTGCCCCAGCCTGGAGCTCCCTCCTGCACCAAAACTCCCTCCTAGAGCCCGCACCCCTCAATCCCTCCGGGACCCCAACACTCTGCTCCAGCCCAGAGCCCCCTCGTGCACCCAAACTCCCTCCCAGAGCTTGCACCCCTGCCCCAGGCTCAGCCAGTGCACACTCCACACACTGATTTGTGACAATCCCTGAAGGATTTTGCATCTATAAACCACAAATGACACTAATAAAAAGTAAAACTCATTGAATGTCCAGTGGATTCTGTGAGACTAGGTGTAGTGTGACCATATGACCCCTGCACCCAAATTCCCACCCAGAGCCCCCTCCCACACTCTGAACCCCTCGGCCCAAGTCCAGAGCCTGCACCCCCGCCCCAGCTTGGTGAAAGTGAGTGAGGATGGGGGAGAGCAGAGCGAGCGATGGAGGGAGGGGAATGGAGTGAGCAGGGGCCTCAGGGAGGGCTGGGTAGATCCTGGGTTGATCTTCAATTCAAAAAGTGGTCTTGTGCATAAAAAGTTTGGAGACCACTGAGTTAGCATTCACCAGCAGCCCCCTGCCTTTGAGACTGTCCTTCAGTTCTGGGTAGCCTTCACTTCAAACCCCTTTTCCTTTTAAAAACATTTGCAGGGGTGTTTCTTTCTTTTTCTTTCTCTCCGACTGTGGTGATTCATGGTGGGGGAAATTCCTTCATTTCTTCGTTTTCCATGACAGAGGTTTTCTCTTTGAAGTTGTTGGGTGTTCTCCCATTATCTCTAATGGCCTATCATTTCTTTTCCTGGGTTGTGCAATGCTAGGTACTTACAGTTAGTCTCCTCTGGGAGGAGAGGCAGCTCCTGCCTGCCTGGCTGACCACCTTCCTGTTATGAGATGGAGCAGCTGAATGTGGCCGCACAAATTATGAGCATAGTTTTATATTTATACAAATACATAAATGTAGAACCACAGACTCTATACATCTCTGAATGACCATCAGGTTCAGAACATTACGAGCTTTCATAAAAGACCTTACTTGACATATCTTTATACACAAGAACACTGTATACCACCAATTGATTCAGTTGCTTATACTTTGGGGTTCAGATCTCCTGTTTTCCCCCTGGGGTATCTGGATCCTGAGTGTCACAGCCATTGACCTTTTATTGAGTTATTTTAGCGTGACTTTGGCCTGTACAGGTGTTATACCAATAAAATAAAAAACCAGCAGGATCTTATTAAAGGGAAAAAGGCAAAATACCACATTTATTGTGAATACAGTTCTTTGGTTCTCCCATTCTTGAGGCTGTTGGGTGGATTCCAGTCTGCCCTCCGGGGGTCCTCTGGTTATTTCCACTTGACGCTGCCTTCAGCCGATGGACACTGGATTCTTAGGCTGGCACCTCTCTGATCATTCAGTTGTTATCCACACCAAGCATCCATCCACATACATCCTCTATCTCTATTTTAATCACAATTGTTAATACAACAAAAGGGCGGGGAGTCTCTGGGTGCTGTTTCTGTTGTTAGAGTATTGCTTTGAGTCTCTCTCTCTGTGAATTGCTTTGAGAACAGACTCTGTCTTAGAATGTACTAACACAATTAGCAGCTCACAAGTTTCACACATAGAGGGAGAGAAACAGTACCAAAAACCAAGAGACCTCTTAATTAGTAATACCCTGGAATTTAAACTATGGGGAATCAAACTCATTTGTGATTTTAATATAGAACTTCTTTAATATGATCCAACACAGGGTTCCCCAAACTTTCAGAGTTAGTGCCCCTCTTATAGATTGACATGTTTTGTTTGCTGCTCCCCAAGACCTCTACCCCTAATCATGAACAGATGGAATTACCAGAAATTACCAGCTATGAATTGGTGAAAAGTGAACTTTAATGAAGAAGGAAATGTAGAATTTTGAAATACACCCAATTTAATGTGATGAATGAATCTGTCATGCTGATGAATCATGTTTTACATAAGGCAGCCCTGGGAAAACACAAGATCCTGAGTTATTTTCAAACAATTTAGTGCCACCATTTGAAGAGAAACCTGACTCTCAGAAATACAAGGATGAAAATGAGATGAAAAGTGACAAGTCTTTCTTAACTAAGGGTTGGGTATTCGTTCTTCAGAGAGATCCATACTCTGAGTTCCTGCCTAGAAAAGTCAGTGATAGGATCCTGTCACTGGAGAGGTCTCTTGCTTTATCTTACAATGACTCAATCAGTGTTGTTGAAACAACACATCTTGGATGAAGCAGTTGGTCATCCTCCTCGCTCTGGACTACAGTCCTCTCAGATATTGGTGGTTGAATTTCAGTAGGTTGCTGACAAATATTTCGTTTTCTTTCTATGAAGTCTGAAGCAAAAGAAAATGACTCCAAGTTTCCTCCTTGGGCTGGGAAGACCAATTTCTAAGCTTTCTAATGAATCTAACTACCCTGACATGGAAGTTCATATTCAGCCTCTGGAATTGAAGAGTTGAGCTTATGTAAGTGTCCAAAGATGTCAGCAAGGCAAGCTAGACTTGGGGAGCAGGAGGAGGACCAGAATCTGGTCATTATCTCTTAGAGACAATGGGCCAAATCAGTCCTGCTGTACATGAGCACATCTCCATGACCAGCCAACATGTTGTAGAATACAATTTGCCTTGTCTACACTAGGGCTTTAAAACATCTGAGTTAAAATGTGTGTGTTAACATGTTAAAATATACATACCCAGTATTAATGTTTGCTAGCACACCATGTGCAGCTAGATGTAGATATCTAATAGTGTGTATAATAAAAACCCTCAAAGAAGAACAAAGCTATTTTGCCATCACTCCCATATTAAGCATTTCATTTATGAAACCAAAAACTGTACACTGGCATCTATGACACATGCCTGCCAACCACCTGCATGGAGGTAGCCGCCTCCAGTATTTCCATTCTTTTGGACCTTTGGAGCATAATGACCTCTCTGGTTTGATTGACTGCTCCACAGAACAGCTATTGAGCCTTTGGATGAGCCAGAGCTTTTTGGGAGACATGTCATTATTGCACAAAAAGGCCTGTCTCAAAGTGCTCTGGTGCATCTTTTATATCAGGGTTTCTGAAGCTGTCCCACCAGCCATCTCCAAAACATTCAAAAATGATTCAAGCTTCTCCAGACATAAATACTTCTGAAGAAAGTAGGAGGATTTTCTCCTAAGGAGAAGAATAACATACTGCAGTTCAGCATGTTTTTTCTACAGAAGGGGAAGTTTCTGGTCACTAACCAGGTTGCTTTGTGCCTCTAGCAGTGCAAAGAAGCCTTAAAGCTGGCAGAACTGGCTCTACGGTGATTCTCCTGGCATAGGGGTTGTGGCTGAAGAGGGGAATGGTATGTACTGATGCAGTGATATATGCTGGCAATCTTTGGCTGAGGAATGGCCCCTTGGTGAAGGGCCACTACAGTTGGGTGTAGTTTTGGAATAGGTCTGACACTGCTCTAAATCATGCTGGGAATCGAACTGGCTCCCACAGTGGTTCTCAACCTATTTACCATTGTGGGCCACATATATGGGCCGCATCAATACTACCTCTGTGGCCCTGAGGATGTCACATCAGCCACAGCTCTCTGCTGATTGGGCCGCAGGTTGAGAATCACTGTGGCCTAGCCCTAAGGATCAAGGAAGTGCAAAGGTGGCTTAGAACCACCGTTCCTGCCATCCTAGCTGTGCTGAACATAATGATGACATACTTGAAAATCTGCTGCAAGCACTAGGCAGCCTGTTAACTTGTCTGCTTTATTAGGTCTCTTCCACCTAGGACTTAGCAGAAGCAGAACAGGCTGGAATATTCGGTGCCCTTTGAGTCCTAAATGATCAGAACTGAGATCTTCCCCTCTACCCCCCATGTCTTTACTTCAACCTCAAATGGGAGGTCAAAAGCAGAGAAACTAAAGTTAGATGGGTTTTAGAGTAACAGCTGTGTTAGTCTGTATTCGCAAAAAGAAAAGGAGTACTTGTGGCACCTTAGAGACTAACCAATTTATTTGAGCATAAGCTTTCATGAGCTACAGCTCACTTCATCGGATGCGTACTGTGGAAACTGCAGAAGACATTATATACACAGAGACCATGAAACAATACCTCCTCCCACCCCACTCTCCTGCTGGTAATAGCCCATCCAAAGTGACCACTCTCTTTACAATGTGTATGATAATCAAGTTGGGCCATTTCCAGCACAAATCCAGGTTTTCTCACCTCCCCCCCCGCTTTTTCCAAAAACCCCACACACAAACTCACTCTCCTGCTGGTAATAGCTTATCCAAAAAGAAAAGGAGTACTTGTGGCACCTTAGAGACTAACCAATTTATTTGGTTAGTCTCTAAGGTGCCACAAGTACTCCTTTTCTTTTTGGATAAGCTATTACCAGCAGGAGAGTGAGTGTGTGTGTGTGTGTGTGTGTGGTTTTTGGAAAAAGAGGGGGGGGGAGGGGATGAGAACCTGGATTTGTGCTGGAAATGGCCCAACTTGATTATCATACACATTGTAAGGAGAGTGATCACTTTAGATAAGCTATTACCAGCAGGAGAGTGGGGTGGGCGGAGGTATTGTTTCATGGTCTCTGTGTATATAATGTCTTCTGCAGTTTCCACAGTATGCATCCGATGAAGTGAGCTGTAGCTCATGAAAGCTTATGCTCAAATAAATTGGTTAGTCTCTAAGGTGCCACAAGTACTCCTTTTCTTTTTGCTAAAGTTAGATGAAAAGTGTCTTTCCTTCTCATCAAGATTTTTGCTTGATGCCCAGGGACACAATTTCATTTTCATCATCAGTTGCTGAACTTTCCTGGCTGATCTAGAGCCTTCCTACTCCTTACGTTGTTGGTAGGTTGTTCAGCGTTGTATTTTTTATGGAAGAATATTGCTGTCCACATACTTGACTTAAGAACCATGACAGCACTGCACAGCAATGTCTGCAGTGATATTTTGAAATACTTCTCCTTGTAAAAGTGGTATTTATCACTTTTTCTCTGAGCCTGCTTGATCAGGGACATCTTACCAAATCCTGTGCACAATACTACTGTGTTTGCATTTCTGTGTTTCACAATGGATTGCAGATGGTGCGATGGGATTGATAACCCAAAACTTTAATTAATGCACTCACTTGATAGACTTAAAGGAGTGCCCTGTCTTTTTCTTGTGCTATGTTCCTGAAAGGGCACTGGGGTAGCTTCAGACCTTAAATTATACATTTAGGGGAAATGATTTCATAAACTGGTCACGTTAACGTAACAGTAATGAGCATCAGATGAAATTTGCTAACTAGATACATGCCAAATACTCTGATTTTTGTCAGAAGTCATGTGATCTATTCTGCAGCTCATATGTCCCAACCACCCACAAGACCTCTTTTTGCTAGTTTCTGCCCAGCTCTGTGCTTATGTAGGGCCTGATTCTGTCACCCTTGCTGACACTGATAGCACCTCACTGAGAGAGCAGTCCCATTTTACTGGAAGCATGATGTACTTCTGAATGTGAGCAAGGGTGACAGACTGACTTTTACATAAGTCTGCAACCAAAACCTCTGAACAGACTTTCCAGAGTTGCAGATATCCGCTTCCCTCTTTCCCACCCAGTTCCCTAGCTGGTCCTCTGGAGCGTCAGAAATGGCCTTTGCTGTGTCCAGTTCAGCAATGTGCAACCAGACACTTAGAGAGGTGTCTAGAATCCTTTGTGCTGCTTATTGAATTCACTGCTGTCACTGCTAGCCCTCTGTACCTTTCAGATGTTCCTTCCTGTCCTGTGTAAGGGACAAATGCTGTCTCCTCCCCTGCACAAGATACTGGCTGCAGCACAACTGGAACGTGTGTGAGACAATGGAGTCCTGGCAGGGGTCTGCACACCTTGTGTACCACTGTGCATAGCGCTTGGGGTGGGGGTGGGGGGCTTGCTGCATATAAACATGAGGGAGGCTTGGGGGTGGGAGCTAGTCAGTACATAGAGGCTGAGCAGGAGCCTTGAAACAGGTGGAGGGAGGATTCCATTTCTCCCTGTCACCTGACCATGCCATTCCCTGATACCTCCCCATGTCTAGAGCATTTTTTCAGGTTCAGTGCAGGGTGGAAGGTTTAGTCCTAAGAGCAGATGGAATGGTCATGAACGATAAGTGTAAAACTAGACAACAGCCCTTGGAAAGTGTTTTGTTTTTCAGATCAGTCCCATCCCTGGAGTCATTTTAAAGACTAGATTAGGCAAAGAGTGAAGAGTGTAAGTGTCTCAGAGCCGTGCCAGTGTCTACCTTTAAGTCTGTATGATACTTAGCACTGTGGTGTTTCTGGGTGCTACTGAAACAGAATCCTGCACTAGAAAAATTATAGACTAGAGGACCTAACAGGTCTCTTCCCAGCTCTAACTTTTTACCATAAATTGTTACATAGATTGTATACTTGATTTATTCTTGAAAATATAAGCCAAACCATATAAGGCAAGACTGGAGGGGACCTCGAGAGGTCATCTAGTCCAGTCTCCTGGACTCATAGCAAGGACTAAGTATTCTCTAGACCATCCCTGACAGGTGTACGTCTAACCTGCTCTTAAAAATCTCCAATGATGGAGATTCCACAACCTTCCTGGGCATTTTATTCCAGTGCTTAACCACCCTGACAGTTAGAAAGTTTTTCCTAATGTCCAACCTAAACCTCCCTTGCAGCAACTTAAGCCCATTGCTTCTTGTCCTATCCTCAGAGGTTAAGAAGAACAATTTTTCTCTCTCCTCCTTGTAACCTTTTATGTACTTGAAAACTGTTATCATGTCCCCTCTCAGTCTTCTCTTCTCCAGACTAAACAAACCCAATTTTTTCCATCTTCCCTCATAGGTCATGTTTTCTAGACCTTTATTCATTTTTGTTGCTCTTCTCTGGACTTTCTCCAGTTTGTCCACATCTTTCCAAAAATGTGGTGTCCAGAAGTGGACACAATACTCCTGCTCTACTCCACACTGATTAGGCCTCAACTGAAGAATTACTACTTGTGTCTTGCTTACAACACTCCTGCAAATACATCCCAGAATGATGTTTGCTTTTTTTGCAACAGTGTTACACTGTTAACTCATATTTAGCTTGTGATCCACTATGACTGTGAGATGTTATGGGCCAGCTCCTCAGCCAGTGTAACTTGACTTCAGTGGAGCTATGCCAACTTACAGCCATTGAGAATTTTGCCCATATTTCATATATATTTCAGAATATAGTGACAAAGGCAATACGAAAAGGATTTTCTTCAGTTATTTTTGCTGTGTTTTGAAGGATCCAAGTGTTGGACTTCAGACCGCTGTTTACTCAGGAATTACAGATCACATGAGTAATTGTTCCTATTGCAGTAGTCATTGAGATTTCAAATGGTTTGATATGTGTATGAAAATGCTTTCTCTTCAAACCCAGGCACAGGGGTGGGGTTTGGGCCTGGCATATCTGAATGTATTATAGGATTTTTAAGCAGACTCATGGAGAAGCTTCAGCGGGTATAACTTGAAGCGCACAGGCTTGGGAATCTGATTTCTCTGCCCTGAGGCATCTTGAGGTGTCATGGCTATAACGTTATAGCTTGTTGTTTGCTCCAAAACAATGTCTAGTGTCTGGCAGATTGGTCCTGGTTATGGAGAAACAGACAGAAAGAGATTTTTAAGGTCAGATCTTCCAGAAGAATCCATCCCCCAATGGTTGTGGAAACACTGTTAGCAAAAACATGGTATAAAGAAAATGGGAGATCTATATTTTTTTTAATAAATACTGTGGATACCTATCTTTATTTGACTATGATCATTCTGTCTGCCATATGGTGCAAAGAATTGACTCAGTCTTGGGTGTGTTTTACAGGTCCACAGGAAGCAAAGTCAGTTGTAGATAGACCAATTACTGGTGCTTAACTGACAATACAATTGTCCGTTCCTGTTAATGCCCCACACCAAGCTCTGATCATCTGGCTGATGACCTGGAGGAGAGAGAAGGGGGAAATCCAAACAGGGAAAAAAGGAAATAAAGGTTGAGGGGTTAAAATCCGTGTCTGTAAAATGTAAGAGGGAAACAGAAGGGGATAGTGACTTCTGGGGAGACAATGACCCTCCCATCTCAGATGTCAGGGTACCTGGCATAAGCTGGGCCTATGTAAGTCTTGAAGGAAAGGCTACATTTTATGTGAAATAATATGCATGTAGGCCCTTCTGTTTTAACCCTTTCCCTCTGTTTATGTGTCTATGGATAAATAATACTTTGTTTGGAATCATAGAATCATAGAATATCAGGGTTGGAAGGGACCCCAGAAGGTCATCCAGTCCAACCCCCTGCTCGAAGCAGGACCAATTCCCAGTTAAATCATCCCAGCCAGGGCTTTGTCAAGCCTGACCTTAAAAACCTCTAAGGAAGGAGATTCTACCACCTCCCTAGGTAACGCATTCCAGTGTTTCACCACCCTCTTAGTGAAAAAGTTTTTCCTAATATCCAATCTAAACCTCCCCCATTGCAACTTGAGACCATTACTCCTCGTTCTGTCATCTGCTACCATTGAGAACAGTCTAGAGCCATCCTCTTTGGAACCCCCTTTCAGGTAGTTGAAAGCAGCTATCAAATCCCCCCTCATTCTTCTCTTCTGCAGACTAAACAATCCCAGCTCCCTCAGCCTCTCCTCATAAGTCATGTGCTCTAGACCCCTAATCATTTTTGTTGCCCTTCGCTGGACTCTCTCCAATTTATCCACGTCCTTCTTGTAGTGTGGGGCCCAAAACTGGACACAGTACTCCAGATGAGGCCTCACCAGTGTCGAATAGAGGGGAACGATCACGTCCCTCGATCTGCTCGCTATGCCCCTACTTATACATCCCAAAATGCCATTGGCCTTCTTGGCAACAAGGGCACACTGCTGACTCATATCCAGCTTCTCGTCCACTGTCACCCCTAGGTCCTTTTCTGCAGAACTGCTGCCTAGCCATTCGGTCCCTACTCTGTAGCGGTGCATTGGATTCTTCCGTCCTAAGTGCAGGACCCTGCACTTATCCTTATTGAACCTCATCATATTTCTTTTGGCCCAATCCTCCAATTTGTCTAGGTCCTTCTGTATCCTATCCCTCCCCTCCAGCGTATCTACCACTCCTCCCAGTTTAGTATCATCCGCAAATTTGCTGAGAGTGCAATCCACACCATCCTCCAGATCATTTATGAAGATATTGAACAAAACCGGCCCCAGGACCGACCCCTGGGGCACTCCACTTGACACCGGCTGCCAACTAGACATGGAGCCATTGATCACTACCCGTTGAGCCCGACAATCTAGCCAGCTTTCTACCCACCTTATAGTGCATTCATCCAGCCCATACTTCCTTAACTTGCTGACAAGAATACTGTGGGAGACCGTGTCAAAAGCTTTGCTAAAGTCAAGAAACAATACATCCACTGCTTTCCCTTCATCCACAGAACCAGTAATCTCATCATAAAAGGCGATTAGATTAGTCAGGCATGACCTTCCCTTGGTGAATCCATGCTGACTGTTCCTGATCACTTTCCTCTCATGTAAGTGCTTCAGGATTGATTCTTTGAGGACCTGCTCCATGATTTTTCCAGGGACTGAGGTAAGGCTGACTGGCCTGTAGTTCCCAGGATCCTCCTTCTTCCCTTTTTTAAAGATTGGCACTACATTAGCCTTTTTCCAGTCATCCGGGACTTCCCCCGTTCGCCACGAGTTTTCAAAGATAATGGCCAAGGGCTCTGCAATCACAGCCGCCAATTCCTTCAGCACTCTCGGATGCAACTCGTCCGGCCCCATGGACTTGTGCATGTCCAGCTTTTCTAAATAGTCCCTAACCACCTCTATCTCCACAGAGGGCTGGCCATCTCTTCCCCATTTTGTGATGCCCAGCGCAGCAGTCTGGGAGCTGACCTTGTTAGTGAAAACAGAGGCAAAAAAAGCATTGAGTACATTAGCTTTTTCCACATCCTCTGTCACTAGGTTGCCTCCCTCATTCAGTAAGGGGCCCACACTTTCCTTGGCTTTCTTCTTGTTGCCAACATACCTGAAGAAACCCTTCTTGTTACTCTTGACATCTCTTGCTAGCTGCAGCTCCAGGTGCGATTTGGCCCTCCTGATATCTTTCCTACATGCCCGAGCAATATTTTTATACTCTTCCCTGGTCATACGTCCAACCTTCCACTTCTTGTAAGCTTCTTTTTTATGTTTAAGATCCGCTAGGATTTCACCATTAAGCCAAGCTGGTCGCCTGCCGTATTTACTATTCTTTCGACTCATCGGGATGGTTTGTCCCTGTAACCTCAACAGGGATTCCTTGAAATACAGCCAGCTCTCCTGGACTCCCTTCCCCTTCATGTTAGTCCCCCAGGGGATCCTGGCCATCTGTTCCCTGAGGGAGTCGAAGTCTGCTTTCCTGAAGTCCAGGGTCCGTATCCTGCTGCTTACCTTTCTTCCCTGCGTCAGGATCCTGAACTCAACCAACTCATGGTCACTGCCTCCCAGATTCCCATCCACTTTTGCTTCCCCCACTAATTCTACCCGGTTTGTGAGCAGCAGGTCAAGAAAAGCGCCCCCCCTAGTTGGCTCCCCTAGCACTTGCGCCAGGAAATTGTCCCCTACGCTTTCCAAAAACTTCCTGGATTGTCTATGCACCGCTGTATTGCTCTCCCAGCAGATATCAGGAAAATTAAAGTCACCCATGAGAATCAGGGCATGCGATCTAGTAGCTTCCGTGAGTTGCCGGAAGAAAGCCTCATCCCCCTGGTCCGGTGGTCTATAGCAGACTCCCACCACGACATCACTCTTGTTGCACACACTTCTAAACTTAATCCAGAGACACTCAGGTTTTTCCACAGTTTCGTACCGGAGCTCTGAGCAGTCATACTGCTCCCTTACATACAGTGCTACTCCCCCACCTTTTCTGCCCTGCCTGTCCTTCCTGAACAGTTTATAACCATCCATGACTGTACTCCAGTCATGTGAGTTATCCCACCAAGTCTCTGTTATTCCAATCACGTCATAGTTCCTTGACATCACCAGGACCTCCAGTTCTCCCTGCTTGTTTCCAAGGCTTTGTGCATTTGTATATAAGCACTTGAGATGACCTGTTGATCGCCCCTCATTCCCAGTATGAGGCAGGAGCCCTCCCCTCACAGACATTCCTGCCTGTGTTTCCTCCCGATATCCCGCTTTCCCACTTACCTCAGGGCTTTGGTCTCCTTCCCCCGGTGAACCTAGTTTAAAGCCCTCCTCACTAGGTTAGCCAGCCTGCTGGCAAAGATGCTCTTCCCTCTCTTCGTAAGATGGAGCCCATCTCTGCCCAGCACTCCTCCTTCATGGAACACCATCCCATGGTCAAAGAATCCAAAGCCTTCTCTCCGACACCACCTGCGTAGCCATTCGTTGACTTCCACGATTCGACGGTCCCTACCCAGGCCTTTTCCTTCCACGGGGAGGATGGACGAGAACACCACTTGCGCCTCCAACTCCTTTATCCTTCTTCCCAGAGCCACGTAGTCCGCAGTGATCCGCTCAAGGTCATTCTTGGCAGTATCATTGGTGCCCACGTGGAGAAGCAGGAAGGGGTAGCGATCCGAGGGCTTGATGAGTCTCGGCAGTCTCTCCGTCACATCGCGAATCTTAGCCCCTGGCAAGCAGCAGACTTCTCGGTTTTCCCGGTCAGGGCGGCAGATAGATGACTCAGTCCCCCGGAGGAGAGAGTCCCCGACCACCACCACCCGCCTTCTCCTCTTGGGAGTGGTGGTCGTGGAACCCCCAACCTCAGGACATCGCATCTCATGCCTTCCAACCAGCGGAGTCTCCTTCTGCTTTCTCCCCCCAGACATATCATCTGGTCCACTCTCCGCAATGGTACCTGTGGAGAGAACATGAAAGCGGTTAGTTACCTGTGTCTGTGTTACTGGAACCCGGACATTCCGCTTACCTCTTCTGGAGGTCACATGTTGCCAAGCTTCTTCACTGGCCTCTTGGCTCCTCTGTGCAACCTGCTCTATATCTTTAGAGCTTTGTGCCCCTAGAAGCCTATCCTGAGTTTTGTCCAGAAAATCCTCAGTTTCTCGTATACAACGCAGGGTCGTTATCTGTTGCTCCAGAAGAAGTTGTTCTGAGTCACTGCATCTTCATACTGTTCACAGGCCGCAAGGGAAAGTATCTGGCAGGTCCCAAACTCAGGCTTGCTAAGGCAACATAATTGGTAAACAGAGGCTCTGTAAGCTGGAGACCCAGTCTAAGAGTGGGGGTGAATTGCAGGATTCCACCCTGAGAGAAGTACAAGTCCTGACACTTGGAAGGGGTGCCCACAGGAAAACTGAGTGAAGGGTTATAATACAGCTTATGTAACCCATGACACCTGGCAAAGGAGATTTCCCATCTTCACCTGCATAAAATAAACCTTTGTGTGTATGTTTAAATATTTGCGCAGAGTCTGCTGCTCTGAGTCACACTTACCCTTAACCTCTCTTCCATATGACACATCATATAGTCTACTTGTCTTTGCTTTTCTTAAAAAAACGTCCTAGCAGCTATTTGCTTATTCAACCCAATGCAGGTGAGTGGTACTGAGAGGGCCTTGAAAGCAAGCTCACAATGGGAGTCCAGAGAATTCATCTTTCTTTCTGGAAATATCAGCATCAGTTAGAGAGCAGAATGCATTGAGGATTCAAGGAGGGAAGGCAGCTGGCTGGAGTGAAAGGGATGCTTGGCTGTTGCCACTTTTCACTAAAAGTTAGGAAAAATAAAACTCTTGGAGAAAGGCGGCCCATGACGTCAATATAGGAATATTCCAAGAACTAAGCAAATAGCAGCACATTCAAGGGTTTGGATTTTTTGAGATTGAAGTCCCCCAAAATAATGATTCTCTGCATGTTTTCTTGTCAGTCTTCAGCTGACATGTTGGAAGTTACGCAGTCAGCTGCAGTTCATGTCATCGTCTCTCTCTATAATAGACAGTATGGAGCACTCTGTATTTCATTAACTACTGCTACTGATTTGCTGTACCTCGGCAAAACACACCATCCCACAGAACTGGTGACTGGGACCATGCTGTCTATATGTACTGTGAGATACCTAGATAGTCTTTGGCATAGTACAAATAATCTCAGTCTCCAGAGATCAGGATAACTACTATACTTCAAAGTCTGTTTTTTAAATTCAGTGTATATTATTAAATATAACCTACTGTGTGTTTTCCCTTCTGTAAAATTCCAACTTTCATTATGCTGGTGTAAATGTTGAGGAACTGGATTGAAGTGAATAGTATTACATCAGTGTAGAACTGATGTGAGAGGAGAAGCTTTGTAAAGGAAAGCCATATAGGCTTTCCTTTACAACTGATTTCAGTGGGGATTGCATGAGCGTAATTGAGGGCAGAATCTGATGGATCAGATTAGTCCTGCTCTTAGAAGAAAGGCCAGGTTTAGGAATGGGAGTTTCTCTCTCAAACTGAGGCTGCACAAAAACTGGAATTAGGAAACACCTGTAAACCAGAAAAACTTGTAAACTGCTAGAACCACCCTGGAATCTGCCTAAACTAAGATGCAGCACCCTTATCTCAGCTTACACCATCTATGACTAAAGCAGAACAAATCTGAATTATTTTTGGCAAGCCACCTCAATAAAAAATGCCTTTTATTCTAACAGTGTCTATCCTATCCCTTCTTGCTCAGTTCAGCTGCAAGTTTCAGTGCATTGGAGGTTGAGACACCCACATGTCACTTCAGTGACTGTACATCTCTCCAAAGCCAATGTGATGACAAACTTTAGCTGCATATAAAGTACAGGAAGGTTGATAAACTGTCCTTGCTTTTTGGCCTCCTGCTTGTATGGTTTCCTCATCTTATTGGTTATACTTAACAGGAGACAGAAATGCGTGTAGTGGAAGAATCAGTTCCACTTTTATTAAATATGAAAGTAGTAATTTAGTAACGTATTAAATAGAAAAATGTAGGATTAAGAGAGAGGGTGACTAATCTCTTTCATTATAAGAGATTAATAAATGGGTAGAGATGGGAGACATGACAGATATTGCAAACCCCCCCTCTCCCCCCCTCAAGAAGTGGGTATAACTAGGGTACTAGACCAATGTCCTAGGGGGACCCACAGCTTATTCCCTGGATGGCATTTCTGCTATTACCTTTCCTAATTTTACATTTCAACTTTTCATATAATAAACATTCTGCTAACAAGCCAGCATACATCATTCATAAATTTGTACAGTTGTTTGACGACCATCCTGTATATTTTCTCTTTAGAACTTATGGGGTAGATCTGTCACCCCAAAACCTTTGGGTATGAACTTGAGACCTGGTCCTCTCACTTCCAGCTCCCATCTGGTTTCTGAGGAATGTGTGTGGTATGTGACAGATATTGCAGCCCCATGCAGTATCTTTGGGGACCATGTTGTATGCTTATGAATGGTTTAAATATCACTGTTGGCCAGGGACTGTGTGGAACCCCAGCAGGATGAGGAGGGTTACCGCAGCTCCTCCAAGAACTAAAAACAATGGGGTGTCTGTGTGTGTGTGGGGGTGATTAACGTGAATCTGGAAAACCCAGTTTGAACCAGTCTATGCACACCCCCCGGGAGTGGCATCTTTCGGGGGTTGTTTACTACCCGACTGATTAAGAGCATAAGAATTGCCATACTGGGTCAGACTGATGGTCCATCTATTCCAGTATCCACTGTCAGAAGACAGTGGCCATTCTTATGTTCTTAATCACGCAGATAGTAAAGACCTCCAGAGAGGTACTTCCCGCTAGCGTGGTATGAATATACCAATTCAAACTGGGTTTTCTGGAGACCAAAGACAAAGCAAGGGCTTTTGATATTAAAAGGTTGCATTTAAACTGACTAAGAACTTTCTGATCCAGCAAAGGGAAAGGACATCCTATCCATGGGCATCCCCAATGATTGCTGAAGCTTGGAAAGACTTTGGCCTACTAGGGCCCCATAAGACTGATGGGTGACCTGAGGTATGTTCAGTGTGTATTTAAATCTGTTTGTTGTTTTAATATGTTTTCTCTGTAATGCTTTTACCTTTGAGAATAAAGATGCTTGCTTAGAAAGAGTTGTGTGGTAACTTGTAACTGCTGACAATATACAGCCCTCAGAAAGAGAGAGAGGAAAGCACAGGCTCTGACGTTTAGGTAGACTGCTTGCTGGGATATCACAGAGTAAGACCAGGAGCTGTTCACCCTTAAAACACTTGGTCAGAAGGGAGTGGGGCAAGGGTCCCTGTCCAGAGACAGGTGATACCTGGAGACCTGAGACCTGACTGGGAACTCCTGGAGTGGACCACAGAGGGGAGGATACAGGTACAGTTACCTGAAACTATGACAGTTAGTATTTATACAGCCCTCTAAACACTTAAAACACAGTAAGACATTAACTAATGGATTCTCTCCACCTTCTTGGGAGATAAGTATATAAGCATTATTATCCCAGCTTTTTAGACTGGGAAACTTGAGGCACAAAGAGATGACTTGTCCAAGGCCACACAGCAACATGTCACTGGCCAAGTCAAGATTATAACTCAGGACTGCCTTACTCCAGCCCTCTGCTTATTGCTTCCAGACACACTGGCTCCTCTAAGGGAGTTGTTTTTAAAGTAGCTCTTGCTGCTGGATGCAGCTTAAAATTCTCATTTTTTTTCATGTTTTCTTTTTTCACAAGTGTCTTTATTGTACATCTGCATACATTGTCTTTTGCTAGTAGGGTAGCAGACCATGGGTCATTGTGGTGCCTATTTATAAATATAAATGTGGTCCAGGTAAAGAGTTTCTTATGAAGCTTGAGTACCATAATTGCTGGTGACTTGAGTGATGGTTTAATTTCAAATTATAGAGAACAACAATCAGTGATTCCCTGAAGAAACTGCAGTACCCAAATGTCTTTTACTTGCATTGCTGGTCTGCTGGCAGTGTCTGCCTCTTGGGTTCAGTTTTATACTGTTTGTGAATTTGCTATATGGGTGGTATCTTTGTGTGATTTGTGCAACTGGATTCTAATCCTAAAAAATGCTGAATCCACACCACTCCCAGAGATTTTGAACAGTCCACTTGGTATTGAGATGGAGGGTACGCCGCACCTCTCAGAATTAGGCTTCTGGGGAGCTTTTTTCAACAAATTTATCAAGCACTTTACCCTTGTCTAAGAAGTTTTGTAATAAATCACATCTATCTCTACTACTTATTTGAGGAAACGTGTGGGGAACTCGTTGGAAATAGTAACCTGATGCAACATGATTCTCAGTATAGTGGAATCTTCTTGATGCTATACAGTAAGTTTTCAGTATTAACATTTCCTTAGATTAGTTGAACTAAATCTACATTTTTACACTTGAACACATTATTCATATAGAACTTCTCAGCACTTCCTACAATGCATCTGATGTCATGTGGGACTGGCAGTAATGGCTGCACTTCTAGGTAAAATGTACAAGTGTATTCACATGAACATACGAAACGGCCATACTGGGTCCGACCAATGGTCCGTCTAGCCCAGTATCCTGTCTTCCGACAGTGCCAGGTGCTTGAGTGGGAATGAACAGAACAGGCAATCATCAAGTGATCCATCATCCATTCCCAGCTTCTGGCAATCAGAGGCTAGGAACACTCAGAGGATAGAGAAAAGGGGGACTTGTGGCACCTTAGAGACTAACAAATTTATTTGAGCATCCGATGAAGTGAGCTGTAGCTCACGTCAGCTTATGCTCAAATAAATCTGTTAGTCTCTAAGGTGCCACAAGTACTCCTCTTCTTTTTGCGAATACAGACTAACATGGCTGCTTCTCTGAAACCTGTCAGAGCTTAGGTTTGCATTCCTGACCATCTTGGCTAATAGCCACTGATGGACCTATCCTCCATGAACTTATCTAATTCTGTTTTGAACCCTGTTATAGTTTTGGCCTTCACAATGAGTTCCATAGGTTCACTGTGTATTGTGTGAAGAAGTATTTTCTTCTGTTTGTTTTAAACCTGCTGCCTATTCAGATTCTTAAAATCAAAAGGTGGCTAGTTAGAATGCTTAGGTAGTGTAGGTTGCTTACGAGTCCTGGGCCTGATATTGGTGGTGTTTAGCTAATCTCTGGATCAGTTCCATGGCAGAACACACAAAGCAGTGGGGCATGACGATTTCTGACTAAAGGATAGTTTGGATATGTGATTGTCATTAGAGGAGGAAAAGGAGACAATATCTGTTCCTCACAGCTCCCAGTGTAATATGGTGCAACATGCAAGTGTGCTAGTAAGAGACTGACCTTCATGTCCTTGCTCTGGTCATATGAGATGTGTCAAGGTTATAGAATGTTAATACCCCTGTGACTCTACTGGCTATTGTTAGGGAGAGAGTTTAGAGAAAAGCAACAAAATGAGCAGGGTGCAGAAAGAATGTTTCAAAAGGCTATCTAAGGTGCACATGACAGCCCAAATTTTCAAACATATACATGCCTTTTGCGGTCTGCACTTTTGCAAGTGTCTGAATTACGTGCACAAAACCCTAATGCATAAGCCCATGCAGGGTATTTGAAAAATACAGGCTGGTACGGCTATAAATATTTGAAGTGTGTAAACACCAAGGCCCCTGAGATGGAACTGACTTGATTACTACTAGAATCAAGACCAGAAAAATAAATTACAATATAACTTTGCTTGCTATTGAATCTTTCATGCACACCATATGACAGAGTAGGAGAGTTAAATAATATCAGAGTGGGAGGAAGGAAACTTCTTGCTAAGCTAAATGAGAACATGAACATTCCAATAGCTCACAATCAGCTTCATTGCTAACAAACATACGTAGAAATTAGTAGTGAATATGCAAAAAGTAATAAATGTGTAAAATTCTCTTAGGAAAATGCAAGTATTTTAATTTTCTTAGATATATCCCACATTGTACAGCCTCAGTCTGGAGGTTTCAGTGGTTGGGGATAGACAGACACCCTGGACCTTCAGATTGTAGATGGCACTGGCTCAGCAGACAGTCAAGACTGCGTTTGGTGTCTCCTCATTGCAGCTGGATTGAAAACAGTTTTTCAGTCCTGCAAAAAAAATAGATTTCAAGAAAATTTCCTGTCTCAAATCAGGACAAAAACCTCAAAATCTTGAAAATGTTTATGAACAGAAGATATATGAGAGAGAGAGAGAGAGGAGGGAGAAAAAAAGGGGGGTTGGGTCAACTGAAACATTGCATTTAAATTTTGAGCATTTTTCATTTACTCCTCCCCCCCCCCCCCCCCCCCCCGGATAAACTTGCATTTCAAAACAAGGTTGTTTTGAACTGGAAAAATTTGAATTTTTCATTTCAAAGCATTCAAGAAAAACTCTGCTGATGTGACAGGCCTTGGGCAAGTCAACTGGCTGTTGGTAATCCAAACAGCAGGAAGCAACCATCTGAGGAACTTTGATAGTGATGGATATACTGCATGTGAAAACAATGGGCCAAATTCTCCATTGCCTTACTCCTTGTTTTGTTAAACTCACTTTTTACAAGTGTAAATAAGATGCTACCCAAAACACCCATTCACACAAG
The DNA here is from genome assembly GCF_015237465.2 of Chelonia mydas. Lineage (NCBI taxonomy): Eukaryota > Metazoa > Chordata > Testudines > Cheloniidae > Chelonia > Chelonia mydas. Next base: position 111,796,342 of record NC_057852.1, read on the forward strand.
GGATAGCATTTTACATTCAGTCTGCACTCACTTCACAGAGGTGCAGATAACATAAGGTGCATGGCAGGGGAGAATGAAGCCCAAGGTCCTAAGGCAGAAGAAAGCCTTTTAAAAATAAGAAGGCAGTTTTAAAATAGATCCAGAAATGGGTGGGGGAGACAATGAAGCTATTTGTGAATAGGGGTGATGTGGCCCTGGTTCCTAATATGTGAATAAAGGGGCAGTACCATTCATCATGGGATTCTGGAGAACTGGAATAGGGTGAGGCCACAGACAAGGAGGGAGTTACCCAGATAAGGAGAGATGAAGGCATGTATGAGGATTCCAGCAGCAGAAGAGTCAAAGGCAATGTTACAGAGGTTTCAGAGTAACAGCCGTGTTAGTCTGTATTCACAAAAAGAAAAGGAGTACTTGTGGCACCTTAGAGACTAACCAATTTATTTGAGCATAAGCTTTCGTGAGCTACAGCTCACTTCATCGGATGCATACTGTGCATCCGATGAAGTGAGCTGTAGCTCACGAAAGCTTATGCTCAAATAAATTGGTTAGTCTCTAAGGTGCCAAATGTTACATAGGTTATTTTTTTTATTTATTTTTATTTTTATTTTTGAAACAATTCACTTTATTGGATGTAAGTTGTTACAAACACAAAGAAACAAAGGTGTGATTTTTGGTACAGAATGACATTATCTAAACAGTACATGCATGCACTGCTGGGCAGCAAGCTAGGAGACTTAGTGAAACCCGTGGGTGGCCTATGATGAGATTTAATAGGCATTCTTGCAATCCCAGGAATTAAGGGAGGAATTACATTGAGACAGGATAATGCCAAATTTACAGACAATAGAGGCAAACAGAAGGATTGAATTACGTAGATTAATTCTGTGTGTTAAAGCACATCTCAAAAACAAATACTACAAAAATAGTGTAAATGAGCCTGCTCCAGCTGCCATTTCTGTCTGGAGATACAAGTCCTTTTTGTGTTGAAGGTGCAGACCTAAAGAAAAAAACAGGATTTTAAGTACATATCCTTTGAAATACCAGAGCTTTGCTGAAGTTTGAAGTCTAAAAATTAAGCTGAAAATTCAGCTTCAGAAATCTTTGTACAATGACTCTTGAAATGACTCTCAATACTGCTCAGCTGTCATGGTTTTATAAACAGGAAATCTGTGCACAGAATCCTGCATTATGTATGTCCTTAGTACAAGACTGCATCTGGAGTACTTTCTGCTGATGTTTGTACGCCACCTACTAGTCAATTTCAATGCCACAGTGTCACTGATGATGATTACAGCCCGAGTCTCCTCACAAGAGGCACAGCCGAAGTGTGGAGGCAGTAAAAGGGCATTTATCCACCTTTTGGACTTCCAGGATTCTGAGGTTTGAGCATGGCCCTCAGTGTAAATTAGAGCGGGGCCACACAGCAGCCTCTGGTCACTGCCATTCCTGCTCTGACATGGCCACTTCCCTCAGTATGCCTATGTGACAAGGGTGTTAAGTGCAGAATAAAGCCACCTAAATCACTTTACCTGACCGATGTGCTGAGGTTGTTGCCTAGACACCACTTAAGCCAGCTGTTCAGCTGCTTTATGGCACTGAGCCACTGTAAAAGAGGCTGCAGGAGAGCTTGTAATAAAGACCTGAATATCTAGCTTCAATGTTTATTCTTTAAGTGTAAAAATGTTAGTTGTGCTCTTGACTGGAATGTGTCTTTAATAGTGAAACAACAATTTCTGTAAAAGCTATTTGTCAATAAATTAAATTATCAGCATATTTAATAATTGGGATCTATTCATGGAGTTAACAAAATCTGGAAGTGTACTCAGAAAAAGTTCTAACAGCTTAGGCATTCGAACAAATCACAGTCTGCTTGGTGGATCTTCTGCAGGGGAGAGAAGAAGCTAAGATTACCAAGGAGGTCATTTGTTGCAGATTTTTAAGCTATTGCTACATGGGAGTATCTTTTTTGCTTTGATTTCTCATTTTAGCCTACTCATATCTCAGGTGGAGCAGTGACTGAGCAGCCATCACCACTCAGCGTGTCCTACGGGATGCCCTTATTCCTAGTCATCACCAGTGGTGAGAGCTGTGGGGGCTATGCAATGATGTGGAGGAAGGCCGTCGTGGTGGGCCCTGAAGCCAAGGGCACAGGCCATGGTGGAGCTGCCACAGGTGCAGAACTCAGTGGTAGCAGCAAATATTCAAAAGGGCACTTTAAAGGCCAAAGTGGAAAAGAGTTCCATGTGAACAGCAGTTGAACATGGGTCAGGATTTCAGAATGATCACACACAGCTGAATATAAAAGAAGGTGTAGAAAGCTTAGGAGGGATGTATCAAGGAAGGGAAGTAAGAGCCATTCGTGCAAGGCAGGTTAGTGGGAGTTGAGGCATTCAGTAACATGCAGAATCAGGGCCAGCACAAGGAAGGTGCTCTGTTATTACAGACCTGCTCAGATACTGTGGTGATTGTGGTTATATAAGTACTGAGACAGATAGAAGGGAACAGGCGGGTCCCATGCTTGCAGTGACGGGTAGTACTGAAGAGATGATATATTCAGCACTTAAGTGAAAAGAACAAGACACTAACTGTTTCCAAAAGGTTTCCTATCCAGATTTCCTCAGTTAAGGAAATTGCCCACAACACAAGACTTTGAGTAATATGGTCTAAACCCGTGGAGAAGAGAGAAATGACTGGAGGATAGCTAATGTGATGCCAATTTTTATAAAAGGCTCCAGAGGCGATCCCAGCAATTACAGTCCAGTGAGCCTAACTTCAGTACCAGGCAAACTGGTTGAAATTATAGTGAAAAACAGAATTATCAGACACATAGATGAACTTGATATGATGGGGAAGAGTCAACATGGTTTTTGTAAAGAGAAATCATGCCTCACCAATCTACTACAGTTCTTTGTGGGGGTCAACAAGTATGTGGACAAGGGTGATCCAGGGGATATAGTGTACTTAAGATTTTCAGAAAGCCTTTGACAAGGTCCCGCACAAAAGGCTCTTAAGCAAAGTAAGCAGTCATGGGTTAAAACAGAAGGTCCTCTCACAGATCAGTACCTGGTTAAAAGATAGGAAACAAAGAATAGGAATAAATGGTCAGTTTTCAGCATGGAGAGAGGTAAACAGTGGTGTACCCCATGGATCTATACTGGGACCCATACTATTCAAAATATTCATAAATGATCTGGAAAAAGGGGTAAACAGTGAGATGACAAAATCTGCAGATAATACAAAACTACTCAAGATAGTTAAGTCCAAAGCAGACTGCGAAGAGTTACGAAGGGACTGGGCAACAAAATGACAGATAAAATTCATTATTGATAAATGCAAAGTCATGCATGTTGAAAAACATAATCCCAATTATACATATAAATGATGGGGTCTAAATTAGCTGTTACCAGTCAAGAAAGAGATCCTGGAGTCATTGTGGATAGTTCTCTTAAAAACATCCACTCAATATGCAGCAGCAGTAAAAAAGCAAACAGAATGTTGGAATCATTAGGAAAGGGCTAGATAATAAGACAGAAAATATCATATTGCCTCTATATAAATCCATGGTACACCCACATCTTGAATACTGCGTGCAGATGTGGTCTCTCCATCTCAAAAAAGATGTATTCGAATTGGAAAAGGTACAGAAAAGGGCAACAAAAATTATTAGGGATATGGAACAGCTTCCATATGGGGAGAGATTAATAAGACTGGGACTTTTGGAAAAGAGATGACTAAGAGGGGATATGATAGAGTTCTGTAAAATCATGACTGGTGTGGAGAAATTAAATAAGGAAGTGTTATTTACTCCTTGTCTTAACACAAGAACTAGGGGTCACCAAATGAAATTAATAGGCAGCAGGTTTAAACAAACAAAAGGATGTATTTGCTCACACAACCCATAGTCAACCTGTGGAACTCTTTGCCAGAAGAGGCTGTGAAGGCCAAGACTATAACAGGGTTCAAAAAAGAACTAGATAAGTTCATGGAGTTTAAGTCCATCAATGGCAATTAGTCAGCAGGGGCAGGGATGCAAAACCATGCTGTGAAGTGTCCCTAGCCTTTGTTTGCCAGAAGCTAGGAATGGGCGACGGGATGGATTGCTTCAACCTGTTCTGTTCATTCCCTCTGAAGCACCTGGCACTGGCCACTGTTGAAAGACAGGATGCTGGGCTAGATCGACCACTGGTCTGACCTAGTCTAGCCATTCTTATATTCTTAAATCATCCATTAAGAACTCAGAGCATCCAAAAGAAGAGCCCCATTAAGCTCAGATTTCTCTAGCTAGCTAATATTGTCAGTTCACAAAATTACTGGCTTTTTGGGGCTGTGGGTTTCACAAGTTGGGTAAAGACTGGCAATCACAATTTCTTTTCTACTTAGGAGCAAAAACCTTGTCAATCACTCAGAGAATAAGAAATCAATTTCTTTTCAATCACATCGGCTCATACAGTATTTCATCCCTGTACATGGTATACACGCAGCAATAAAGAAATGTCTCGGTAAGCTTGGAAAGGTTGACGATCTGCTACCTCAACACAATCTGCTCATATTGATGTGAGCATTTGTTGTGTCTCAAATGCTGTTTTCACATGTTCAGTGGTTGGTGCCAGGGCATAATTTTGGGTGATGGAACCAAAGGGAAAGCTCTTGTGACTGTCATATGCCAAGACAGGGAAAAGCAATCCAACAGAGAACGCTGCTGGGTCAGAACACCACTACCAGTTTCTCTAAGATACAGGAGCTTTAAAGATGAATCTTCTATCAAAGGCCTGTGGAAGGCTGTTGAAGCACTTTCGCTGCACTCTCTGTGCTGAGTGAAGTGCTCTTCGAACACCTGCTCAGTGCAGGAGAGGGTAGAGTGTGCCCAAACCAGCAGCAATAGCATTCCTCTGCCGCCTGAGCGTGGGAGAGCCATGTGATGTTGAACAATACAGTCCTATGTACTCTGTGCTTGATGCACAAACCTAATTTCTGTATATTATATACTTGTCCTAGGCCAATGGATTATCACTACAAAATACAGGTCACTTAGGAGATATGGCCTTCTTAATCACCTGAGCTCAAATTCAGCACTAGATATTGGCATTTTTCCTTTCAACCTCAGGTGTTTCTGTGTTGGGAAACATTTTTGCAGTTAATACAAAGAATTCTCCCGCCCACCCCTTGGGTTTAATTTACCCATGATGTACTTTGCTGGACTTACAGCAAAGATGAATGTGTCCACTTGTGTTTAAGTTTCCATATGTTTCTCATAAAAGTGTATTGGTGAAATATTGGATCTCTGAATGTTTGGATAGGAATACTGTACCTCCTTGAAATTGGGAATTGAAAGTTATATTGCACATAATTGGACAGGTGCTGTTATTTAGATTTGCAGTCTTATAGTTGATTTATGATCTCAATTTTATTGGAGAATGTTTGTGGAAAGCAAATTTTGCATTTCTAACTGAGTATATGCAAGAGATACTTGATTCTAAGAGTTATGCTCAGGCAATCAGTGGACAGCAATATACCATGTGGTCTGTGTGTTCAATCAAAACTAATCAACACTGCTTTAATTATGAATATCAGATACTTGCAACTAAGTGCTTGTGCACAATTTATAGAGCAGGAATTGTTTCCTGAATAATTTCACAATAATATATTTCGATACAGCTGTCATGGACAAATTGCAATCAGTAGAACAGGTGAAATCTGTTGAATAAATTATTAGCTGTGAATTATTCATTTGGCTCTAATGGCGTAGAAGTTGGATTGATTTTATTTACTATGTTTACTTACGAAACAATGGAACAATCAGGGTGATTAAGATAATCCAGGCACTTTAACAGCAGTACAGATCTGTAATGAAATTATTTTATTTAGCATCACTCAGTAAGAAAACTAAGCAAAACAAAAGAGGAAGTGAAACAAATTGAACGATGTTATAAAATGAAGAGATGCACAATTTGGATGCCTAGACCTTCCCTTCTTAATGGTATTTAATTTAGAATGAAGCTCTGGGTATCAGTCAGTACAGCTACCATAAGTAATTCTGCGGACATGAGAAGGGAATGTTAATGTATAACTGTTGTTCAGATTTTAATTTCCTATTTGAACTGATAGCTCTAAGTGGAAGGGACCACGCCATCTTCTGTGTCTGATACTGAGGTGAGGACACTGTTGCATTTAATAATAAAATTACAAACTGTACAGTTGCCATATCAGTGGAGGTGTGCTCAGATGGCTGAGGAAAGTGGCATTATCACTTCCAGATGTCAATTTCTTACTAAAGCTACAGCATAGTAGATTAGTGGGTCCCCTGGTATGGGAATACTCATGGGTAGAAGTAGGTTAAAATTTCTGAAAAACCATAGCAAATACCTCATATTTATTAAAGAAATTCCACTTACTTGTAATTGTCAATGCAGGTGATGTCATAACCCATGGTTTTGAGTCTCTCTTCTAATATTTGTACACTGCCTCTCCCACAGGAATCCCTGTAAAAAGAGATTAGTTAACAAAGTCTTTTATTAGTTAACTGTTTATTTTGCTAATTTTCATAGCGTCAATTGCTATGGCAGCTAGGGCTTTAATTGCAGAACCTTAATGTTCCACAATTAGAGCAGATTTTTTTTTAGGGAATTTAATAGTAGGTTATAGGACAATTTCAGCAAGCTGGCCAGACTCTGGTATCTTGCAACCAAACAGCAATTACCTAGAAAAACAAGTCTGCTACCAGAGGGCAGCTGCCTGTTGGACTAATACAAATTTAGGGGGCCTGATTCTCCACTACTTTGTATGTTGTGCACTCATTTACACCCATTCAAAGTTGATGTAAAATGCTGCCAAATCAGAATTCACCATACACTTGCATCAGTGATAGTGTTTTATATTTACTTTGCAACAACTGGAACTTTGGCCTAGACTCCACAAACCATGCTTGAGTCCTTCCTCAATCACTTAGAACTCCTGCTGTTGGACATGAGCATTCAGACTTAAACTCCAATAATGGAGTGCTTCCCCGACCACCTCAGCTCCTGTGGCTGGGTAAAAATTTACTTCAATTAACTGAATAAAATAGTAATGGCTGATCAAGAGTTTTGGTCCAAATAAGCATCTTAAAAGTGCCGATGAATATTTAAATCTCCAAGGATTGCAGAATTGGGCGGGCAATCTCCCAATTTCAGGCTCTCAAAACTACTAGTAGTTCTTGTTGTTGGATTGGTCACAAGTACCATGAGAAGAGACCTTCTTATGGCATTTCACCACTTCTACTAATTTCCAGACCCATGAACTGCAGAGAGGTGTAAACCTGAAAAATAATGCACTGGGGACAGTGAAAAGACTTTTTTAAACCTCAGTTTGATTTGGGATTTAGATGGTTCTTATATAATCTAACCTGTACTTGCGTTGCCCTGACTTAAGGCCTGCTTCTATAACTGCTTCTTACATAGACCTTGTCATAAATATAAAGGGAAGGGTAAACACCTTTAAAATCCCTCCTGGCCAGAGGAAAAACCCTTTCACCTGTAAAGGGTTAAGAAGCTAAGATAACCTCGCTGGCACCTGACCAAAATGACCAATGAGGAGACAAGATACTTTCAAAAGCTGGGAGGAGGGAGAAACAAAGCCCCTCTCTCTGTCTGTGTGATGCTTTTGCCGGGGACAGAACAGGAATGGAGTCTTAGAACTTAGTAAGTAATCTAGCTAGATATGCGGTAGATTCTGATTCCTTTAAACGGCTGAGAAAATAAGCTGTGCTGAATGGAATGTAGATTCCTGTTTTTGTGTCTTTGTGTAACTTAAGGTTTTGCCTAGAGGGATTCTCTGTGTCTCTGTAAGGTATTTACCATCCTGATTTCACAGAGGTGATTCTTTTTACTTTTTCTTTCTTTTACGAATCTGAATGCTTTTTCATTGTTCTTAAGATCCAATGGTTTGGGTCTGTATTCACTTATGCAAATTGGTGAGGATTTTTATCAAACCTTCCCCAGGAAAGGGGATGTAAGGTTTGGGAGGATTTTTTGGGGAAAGATGTTTCCAAACGGGCTCTTTCCCAGTTATATACCTGTTAGACGTTTGGTGGTGGCAGCGATAAAGTCCAAGGGCAAAAGGTAAAATAGTTTGTATCTTGGGGAAGTTTGAACCTAAGCTAGTAAAAGTAAGCTTAGGAGGTTTTCATGCAGGTCCCCACATCTGTACCCTAGAGTTCAGAGTGGGGAAGGAACCTTGACAGACCTACTGACTCAGCAGATTTAGGGCCTTACATTATTTTTGATTGTGCCTAATTCTGGTCACATCAACTGTATATTTTAAAAAGACTGTACACCCTCCAAGGAAGGCACTGTGGTTTCTTTTGTGTTTGGAATGCATCAAACACATTTTGAGTATTACTGCAATCTAATAATAGAGAAAAATAAAGTGAAAATTGTAAAAACAGATTCAAAAGAGGAAAAACAAGATTAAGTTTTGGTTTTTTTTAAGACCTATAACTTACAAGTCAGGTCCCCCAATGTCATCCATGACCCAGATTTCAATTCGTGAAATTCTGTCTTTTTGGAAGTTAGGCACTTCATAGTCTGCAAAAAAACTGGTTAAAGAAAACAAATCTTTAAAATTACATAGAACAGAAAAGATCGTTCGCCTTCTCAGTAACCAGGGCTCTGATTCTGTTCCCACTGATTTCAGTGGGATATCTGGGTCCAGGTCATTTGTACCTATGGTTTCTTTTGGGCTCATTATCAGAGGCAGAACCCAAGATACAAAATTCTGATTCCAATTTTGAGTATTCACAAAGTTTATGGCGTGTCTGGATCCTAAGTTTGTTGTTTTATTGATTGATGATCTTAGCAGGGTGGAGCAGGAATAAGACTCTATTAATAAAGATGTGAGTGGAATAAGGGTTTAAAATGCAGCACTTATAACAAACCACTCGGTATTTAGTAAAAAATAAAAAAAACAAAAAAAAACCCCTACAAGAGCAGCCTTTCTTCAGGCACAGCATGGGATTTGTTTTTTTTAAAATAGAAGGAAGAGTAACAACCACAAGACAAATATATTTGTAGATATAAAATCACAGCAGTAAGTCAAAAGGGTATAAAATACCTAGCATGGGAACAAGTAGGACCATAAGAGAGGGTTTTTTAAAAAAAATCTGTCCATTCTGACCTGGGAAGAATCCTCCATAGGCAGATTTGCTGTTTGTTAAATACTGTAATATTCAGAAGTCCAGGTATAGGAAGGCCCAAATTCTCTGCTGGAATAATTCCACTGAAGTCAATGGAGTTACACCAACTGATCTCACATCTGACCAGGAGTATGTAAATAGTAAAATATTAAATCACATTTTTCCTTTTACATACAATCAGCCTTACTGCTGCAAGGTTAAGGTCTATGGTTTTAGGGAGTGATTTATCAGAGCAAATTGAGTCATTAAGATGGGATCATTTTTACTGGCAAAGAGTAGAGGAAGTTATCTCTATTTATGTTGTGTGACTTTCCTGTCATAAGTTCTGAGAACTTTTGTATCGTAAAAAAGGTCTTCTATATTCCTGTGTCTAAGTCTTTGTGACTGCTAGTTGTACTATCCAAGGCATATCCAAAAATAATTTCAATTAAATCTGATGATGGCCTAATGGAAAAAATGTCTTTAAATAGAATAATAAAAGCACAAAGTGTGAGTTGAGAGTTCTCTAAATCAAATGGAGGGTGCCAAATCAAAAGGAACAGTTTAACATATTGCATTAAAATATGTTCTAAAGCATCGGCCTTTAAAAAACAAAAATAAAACAAAAATGTATAAATTAAGGATTCAGGCCTGATTTTGAATGAAGTCTCATCCCAGCTTTCCTGTTCATCCATGTAATTATGCTAGGGCAAATAATGATGGGTGCAGTTATGTGCAGGAGAAACTGATGTAACTTAGATCATCTAAGTTAGATGTCTAATTGCTTGATATAAAGGCAGCTGCATGATATCTGTTGTGCCTGCGTAACTCTTTAAAAAAAAAAAAAAAAAAAAAGTTACCTGTGATTATTTGCATCTACAATTGTTTTTTTGAAAATCTGGCCTGCTGTCTTTTGAAATATAGTTTGTCTTGACAGAAGAAAGCAAGGATTCTACAGGAATTATTTGAAGTATTTTGATTTCTGTACTGTACCAGCTATGTGACCTAGAACAGAAGAAATTTTAGGCCAGAATGGACCACTTTGATTATCCTATCTGAAGTCCTGCAGAACACAGATCACAGAATTTCATATAGTAATTCCTGCAGTGGAGAGAAGTATTTTTCCATACTACATAAGTGAACACTATCACACTCAATAACCTGTGGTTGAACTCCTGCATATCTTTTAGAGAGACATTCAATCTTGATTAAAGACTCCAAGCAATGCTGAATTTGCTACTTTCCTCGATAATCTGTTCCAAAGGTTAAACTGAGAGTATTATGTTGGATAAGAATGGCTGTTTTAACCACCGTTAAATTAACCACAGCCTATTGTTTAAAAAAGAAACAGATTTTACTTTGTGCCAACAAGGGAAGTCACCTGCTCTAATCATCATTCAAACAGGAGCTGTATTCCCTGTGCCCTGACCTATATAATCAGATTGTCACTTGGACCTTAGAAGTTGTTAAAACGTGTTTCTGTTCTTTATCAAAAGTCTCTATTCCTTTTCCTTGTGATTTGTGAATTACCTAATATTGGAGAGCAAATGAATCAGACCTTGTGTACAGCAACACAAGCAACCACTTGGGACCTATTGTTTTTGGAGTCTCCCTGTGTTTTGTTTTCTCATTTGGGCCTAATTAAGGAAAGAACTTAATTTTTGTCAAGTTCCACTTCAGTGAAAAATAAACAAGTGCTTAAAGTCAAGCATGTGTAGGGTAACCATACGTCCGTATTTTCCCGGACATGTCTGGCTTTTTGGTTCTTAAATCGCTGTCTGAGAGGAATGTTTTAAATATCTAAAAACGTCCGGGATTTTGCCATTATTATTTTTCCCCAAAGAAGAGTTGATCATTCAAGAAAGAGAGTGAATGTCGATCACTCGAGAGAGTGCCCGCTTTTTTCCCCCTAGCTCCCAGCACTTGCACCACGAAACAGCTGTTTCGTGTGGCTGGGAGGGAGGGAGGAGGAGGAGGGGGAATGTGGCCCACTCAGGGCAGGAGGCAGGGCCGGGGCGGGGATTTGGGGAAGGGTTGGAATGGGGGCAGGGAAGTGGTGGAGTTGGGGTGGGGCCGGGGGAGGGGGGTGTGAGCAAATACCCCTCCTCCTCCCCCCCCCCCCCCCCATGGCGTGTCCTCTTTTTTGAATGTTCAAATATGGTAACCCTAAGCATGTGCTTTGCTGAACAGACATCTTGACAAGTGAGGTATTCCATCTCCATGGAACACATGGGCCCAGAGAGTCAAAGCTGTTAACATGACTCTGTTACTTTACAACATCAAGAGTTCTAAACAGGATTTGGGCTTCCAAGTATAGAGATCTCAGCCTGCTTAGTCTCATGGCACCAGTCACCTTTAAAAACCCTTTTAACACAAAAGGGGAGAAAAAAATAGTAAAGATAGAAAATGCAGCTCCTGTCTTTGATGCTGACTCTTACTAGCCATCTCACTGCTGGAGAAATACAAACATAGCATACTATCTTATCAGCCAATGGGAGACTTGGCAAACTTGTACCAGAGTAGGGCTGTTTAAGACATTGCTTTTAGCTGCCTTGATGGTCACAGCTTCAGAACAGTGTTGCAGAAGATGTTGCCTGCTAACCCAGACTCTTTTTAAACAGAAGGCAAAAAGAGAGAAACAGGAAAGAGGAGGCAAGGAAGAAAAAAAGACACTTGAGGGAGGAGAGGAGAGCGGGAAACCAAGTTTCACATTCCACGTGGTGTTCAGGATTTATCTGAAGTCAATGAAGTTGCTGAAGTATGTAATCTGGGTCCCTCTCTGGCCTGGTCAGGTCAGGACAGCGCTCTCTGGATCAGGATGATGCAGGTCTAATAGTGTAATAGTGGATTCCTGGGGTCTCATGAGACAATGAGGGTAGCAGCCATGATGGTTGAACTCTCTCCTTTCAGTCCACCTGTCCTCTTGCATTTTGATCTCTCTCTCCCAAAGTCTCTTTTAAGGACCCTAAAAGGGGGTGATGGATGGAATCACCCTTCCCTGTCATTATTTTTTCCTCCAATTAGGCCTACTTTCTAACACAGCAATTTTGATCCATTAATTTCTGATTCCATTCTTCTCTTGTTTACTAGTCATAATCTCAACACAGTCCTTGGGTGGTAGCAATAGACCTTTTTGTCTGGACAAATTCAGTGTTTTTGCTTTTATAAACAATGTTAAAACAATGTCAAGTTTTACTTCTGTTGCCTTTGACAAATTAGAATACAGGACTCTGCACAACAGGTACCTAAGTGCTTTCTAAAATTTTACTCCAGGTCTAGTTTTAAATAAATAAATAAATAAAAAGATTGGCTTTGATGCCACAGACTTCTGAAAATTATTACTTCCACAGCTTTGTGTGGTACAATAGCCAAATGTTTGATTTTTCTCAATCAAACCCTAAAATATTAACACAATATCACTTTATTTCTCTTACCCTTTGACTGGATAGGCGCCCCCTATCGCAGAACCATTCAGCATAACGTATATTACCCCCGAGCTCTGCTTTGCATACTGCAATAGATAACGGAAGATTATTCTTCAGAACATCCCCTATAGATTTTTATATACAGATTATAAACTGTAACTAAATAGTCATGGCCAGTGGAGGGGGCCATAAGTGAAAATGTCCAAGTTGCAAAACCACCATCAAAACTGGTTCCCTAGCTGGCAGTTGCAGTAGAGAGGATTAGAACTTAATGGCTATAAAAGGTGATCTGTCTTCTCAACCCTAGAAGTGGTTCCTCCAGGGCAAGGTTGGGGCACTTTAACAGATCACTATGAGAAGTTTTGCACTGCAACTCTGTGTTGTACTTGCTGTATTTTCATCTTCAAGACTGTCAATCTGGCACCTTTCGTCAGCATTAAGATCTCCTAGGCCTTGTTTTTGCTAGAAAAAGGTCTATTTTAACACGTTCACTAACACATTAAAATCCTAGGCAATCTGTGGTTGATCTGGACACAGTGGTGAAATGAGGACATGGATGGATTTTAAACTACGGGCCACACCTTTTGTTAACTTGAACACATGGAAAGGGCACTAACTGCATAACCCATACTCTCATATACCAGTCATGTAAGTGGTTCCAGTGCAGGGGTTACAACTTAGATCATCTGCTTAGTCAGCCTTAGTCAGCTTTTACCATGTAATCCATAACTCAGGGTGGCGGCTCTCCTCAGCCTACCTGCCCTGGACTCAGCTCACTCTAAGTCCTACCCACTCGCATACCCCCATGAGGGAAACAGAGGGTGCAAAAGGGTGGGAACCCCAGCCTGCAAGGGCCACAAGGTCTGACTCTATCCCCTGAGCCCAAGGTCCATCACCAAAATCCCCGGTCTTTTACCTAGGGGAACTGTTCATTGTATCTTTTTAACGGCACTGAAAACAGTCCACAAATTGTGACAAATTAACAACTCAAGCAAGTACCTCAGTTAGGTACTAAGCACATTCTTAATTAACCTACTGTGGACTGAGGGTGCTGCGAAAAAGGTGAAAAAACTCCCCAGCCCCACTCGGAACACAGGTGCAAGAGGCTTCACATGGTCTGTGCTCAAAGTCAAATCTCTGAGCTGGGGGATGCAGGTCAATCAGCACCCTTCCCTCCAGCTGGCCAATAGGTGCCACAGACTATAAGTGGGGGGGGGGGGGGAAAGGGGAAGAGGAGGAGGGAGGAGCTACCCAGTGTCCCTCATCGAATATCTCCCTCTGTTGCTGCTGGAGCTGTCCTCTTTTGCTGCCTACCCAGTCATCTTCCTCCAACCACTGAGGTGGGTGGATGGCATTTTTAACACATAAGGTAGTCAACCTTATGCTTTTCCTCCTTACATCATACCTTTAAGTTATAGTCTATACAAGATCTTAAGGGTATGCCTACGCTAGAGGTAAGAACTCCAGAAAAAAAAATCTTTTGGCCCTACTAAAGCTTTCTGAACTATCTCCATGGACATGCTTCATGAACGTAAACAGTATGATTTACAGTGATTGATGCAATCTTCCAGAACGTTTCTACTGCATTATTTTCACACTCTTCTATGGTAGGGCAGGAATCATAATTAAATCCTGTGGGAAGAAACATAGTGCTCATTATTAAAGATATGATGACAGGTGGAAACAGAAAATCCAAAGTGGCTTTACAATACATATTGTATGTGTTTTTTGTTCTAGCTTCTGCATGGTTGGAGATCTGATAGTATATCCATCCATGACAGTACTGCACCATTTCTCTCCTCCTTTTCACCAGCCCTTACATTTTGTACAAACCATGACATGCTATGGTCTCAAAGCATAGACCCCTGTGTCTGTGGAAACTGCTCTAACTCATGTCATAAAACTGGTCTGGTGCACAGAAAGCCCCAGAATCCGGGAAATGAAAAGGTGACTTAAATCCACCATCACAACACCTCCCTCAAAATTTCACTGTATGCTTGAGCTGCAGCTGAAGTGTAAATGTCTATACAGTACAAGCCAGGGGAGAATCAGGACACTCAGTTCAGGGGAGTTACCCACATAAACCGGGAGTATGAGAGCAGAATCCCACCCATAGCTCCAGTACAAAGCAATCAGTCTATCTTTTTAGCCCCACCATGAATTTATAACCAACTTTTTATTATATCAGTTCTTTTCTGACCAGTATCGTTTGCTTGTCCACACCAGTTCAGGAAATCTCCAAATGAACCAATTAAAGTATCACAAAGAGGCATGTAGCGACGAGTTCTATCAGAATAGCTAGTGACCAGCAGATGGTTATTTTCCCAGAAAAGAGACTAAGGAAAGAAAAGAAAACAAAAAACAAACCATCTTTTGGATGTGTGTGCATGATGCCGTCACTTCTACGTGGCCGGGAAAACATTTTAAATCATGTTTTGAAATGATTTCTAAATACTTCAGAATCTCACAGATGGCTTGTTCTAATCAAACTACGGTCCATTAAATACTTTAAAAACAATTCTATACTTCAACTAAAAGTGATAGAGATAAAGTTTGCCCTCACAATGGTGTAAATCTGGCATAACTTGATAGTGGATTTTGGGGGGGGATTTACACCACTGTGAGAACAGAACTTGAGCTATAGAAAGACTCAAGCCTTCTAGAATTTGCCTGCCTTAAGCTGACAGGTTTAGGAAAAGCTAGGTATATAGACACTAAGGACTTGTCTATATGGAGACTTATTGTGCAGCAAGCCAGGGTGTGAAACTACAGTGCACTAAGTGACCATGTGGACCCTGCTGCCATGCATTGAAAGTAGCACTATGGAACTTTTAGTGTGTGGCAGCAGGGTCTACATGACCACTTTGTGTGTGGCAGGCTGGCAGGCTGTAGATTTACACACCAACTTGCTGCGCACAAGTTGCCATATAGACAAGCCCTAAATACAAGTAAAACAAAACTAAGGTCTGATCTACACTACAAACTTAGGTTGGCTTAACTACTTACCTTGTGCAATGTAATTGTTGACCTAAGCCCTGGTGCAGACTCTGCTAGATGGTGGAAAAATTCTTCTGTCGACCTAGTTACTGCTTCTCAGAGAGATGGATTTACTACAGCGATGGAAGAACCTCTCCTGTCCCTGTAGTGTCTACACCACAGTGGCACAGGTGTGCCACTGTAGGGTTCTAGTATAAACATATCCTTCACAATGGTGACATTGAAATTAGAGAGCTCACTTGACAGAGTTGAATGAAGATATTTACTCTTAAACATGCATAAGATGGGTTTTGAAGTTGGTTTAATTAAAGTGCTTTGAGGGCTTTTATACACTTTCAGCTGTTTAACTGGACACATACTTGTCTGTAATAGTGCTGACCAGCTTAAAATCATAATTATTTGGCTGCAAGTTCAGTATTGTAGCAATTAATTCTAGACCATGTTACATCTCTCTTACACTTCATTGCTGTGGGGTCAAGGACTAGAACACTGGTTCTCAACCTTTTGGTCTGCAACCCACAAAGTGGGCAGAAAATCATTGCATGGCCCACCATATCAAATCTGGTCAATTTTGGACTGCCAGATCAGGGGAGAGATGATAGATGAACATTAATAATCAGTACCTTGTTAGGTGGAATTGTATGCAGAGACAGGTTAATAAATAACTCATAGTCCGATGGTAAAATGTTGCAAGGATCCTTATTCATGAAAGCCTTTTTGAAAGCTTCCCATATCTTTGTACAGTTCTTCTCACTGTAATAATTAAAACAAATAGTAATATTATTTTCCCATAGCAGACCTGCAATATGTGTTTTGTTCACAACCTCCCAAAATCCCCAAAAGGAAATAAAACTAAGATTATTAAGGGGGGAAAAGTTTGTGATAAATTAATAAAATCATTAGCCCATCAACTAGTATCTAAGACATGAGGATTTGCACTAGGGTTATTCAGCTAGACTCTTACAGTAATTCAGCAAAAAACATGGACGGCATAGTATTCACAAGGAGACTTGCTATGCAGTACTGTAGAAGTAGTGAAAATGGGATTTATTACTTAGAAATGTTCTAACCCCAAAAGAACCATTTGTAGCAGAGTTTGGCCACAGCGATCAAAGCTCTAAGTGACCCTAGATTACAACTGAAACATAGGATTCAGGGATCTCATTATCCCTTTTCCTGCTAGATCAAAGACCCGTCTACTATAAGAAATCTCTTCCCTATGTAGGTACTTGTAGACTGTGATCAGGTCACCACTTAACATCTTCACTGACTTCAATGGGAATTTAAGTAAATACCTGAACAATTCATTTACTTCATATTTTTCTTTTCAGCGCTCGTCATCTCATGTTTGAGCAGCATGTAATACGAAATCAAAAGTGTTATTCTGCTCCCCTACTGAAGATATTTTAATTAGCAACTACAAAACTATGGGGTGGGGGTAGGGAAGGCACATATATAAGGGTGATTCCTGGCAAACTTAATACAGACAGCAACAAGTTATACAGGATTTGTTTTGTAGTAGTCAGCTAAAGAATGAGAAGTAATCTACACTGCCAGCCAATGGAATTTATAGAACCATTGTATATGTATTACAGAAGCGTGTGTGTGCTTGAATATAGCATTTGCTTGTTAGAAACCTCCATTATAGTGACAGTGAGACTTTCATTATAATCCTTTATTTTCACATGTTGATAACATTCTGAAAAATTCTCCTTTTTTGTCTGAAATTTTTCCATGCTTGGTCTTAATCTGAAGGTAATTTGTGTAAATGTTTGAACAAACTCTATACATCCATCTATGAGTTATGTGAGAATGGAAAAAAATCCTTTATCCATTTAAATTTTTTTGTTAGGGGTTTTTGCATATGCACAGGACTTTACAAGCAGAAACTGTCCAGGTGGCTCCTCCTCAGTAAGAACTAGTTTTGGGCCAATCTGCAAATAAACAAGAAATAATTTACAGTTATAAAGAATAAATATCTGTTTTGTACTTGCAGTATGAAATTTCCATTTTGTTTAGATTTACAGTATTCACTTATAGGTTAGGTTAAGATTTTGTCACGGTTACTTTTAGTAAAAATCACAGACAGGTTTGGGGAAATAAACAAAAATTCACGGACGCCTGTAATCTGTCTGGGACTTTTACTAAAAATAATTTGGGGTTGGGGGGGAACTGACAATTTTGCCCCTCCGCCCCTGCTGCCCACGACAGTGGTTGACAGCTGCAGGGCCAGCGGCTCAGAGCTCTGGGGCTACTGCAGCGTGTGGAAGCTCAGAGTTCTGGGGCCAGCACCTGACAACTGTGGGGCCCCCACCACCCACAGTGGTTGACAGCTCCGGGGCCTTTGCTGAAGATGTCATGGAAGTCTGAAAGTCACAGAATCTGTGACAAAATTTTATCTTTACTTATGGGCCTATGGGAAAACACAAAAATACATAATATTGACAGTAATTCTGTAGCTGCGCTTTTTATAATGCTAGTTTAGGTTCCAATTCAGGAAAGAACTTGAGCATGTGTTAATTTCCATCCTTATTTCAATCATTCCTACTTCAGTGGGACTCATGTTAGGCAGTCTGCCTATCTGAGTCACAATGCAAGATCAGAGCCTTAGATCTTATATAAATGTGAGCAACATAAAGGTATTATGAGATCCTTACCTTTTGCATTTCTTGACTTGTTTAAAATGACCTTTGTGTTGCATTTACTTAAGTTCCTGTAATTTATAATTATAGGTGGAGCCGGTAGTGCCATCTAAAGTTAAGGTTGCTTGACACTTCCCATTATAAAACCCTGTTTTTAATTGTTTATGAATTTGCCAAACTTCAACCATTCAGGCTGAAACTTTCCAAGGCAGGTGTCTGCCCTGGGTTGAAAATTTTCGGGAAGCTTCAGCCAAAATGGTTAACATATTTCTGAGAATGTGATTAAGGGAAAAAACCTTTTTGCCTATATAAAAAACACCAGTTGTATTGGGAAGCCCTAGTTTTCATGGTTTGGAGCAGGAAACAGAAATTTGGCAGGGAGTGAAATGTCAGTTCACACGTGCTTAGTAGAAACATGTTACAGTTTAGCAGCTCAATTATCCAAAGATTCTGTCTGTGCTGAGCATGCTCCATCTCCTCACAGCTCCTGTGTGCCAGTTGGACTGCACATACACCTCCCTCCTCACCAAGCAATTGAGTATGCTCCAGTCCAGACCAGGGCTGCAGGGGACAAGCTGAATCTGCAACTGTTACACCTGGCTGCCGGGGCACTGTGCTATCGGGCACTGGAAATGAGAGCAGGGAGACTGTCTCACCTATGTTCTTAATGTTGCACTGCTGATGCACAGGTAGTGAGGAGGAAGCAGCCACGTTGGAATGCAGAGGGATGAGAGAGGGTGATGGGGAGAAGAGGGTTTCAGGAACCACGGAGTGCAGAGTGGGAGGGTGGACGAGAGCCAGAGAGGGAAAGGGACGAACACTGATTGTGGAGGTGGATAGGAGCTGAGGTGATGGCTGCAAAAGCAAATGGTGAGAGGTTAAGAGAAAAAGGGGGGCAGGATCTCAGGAGTGAGGAAAGATGGATAGGAAGAGAGGGAGATGGGAGGGATAGATAGGACCAGAAGGGAAAAGGGGGCAGGAACTTGGGGTGCGTGCATGTGCTGGGGTTGGAAAGGGAGAGAGGGGGTCAGAGACAAAGATGGGGCCTAAGGTAGAACCCTTTATTATAACTTATAATATAATCTATAATCACTAGAGCATGCTTCTCTACAGAACCTACAGAATCAGTAAATCCTCAATCTGTACATTCCTTTTGTCAGAGAACTGTGAAACCCACTAATAAACTGTCTCATCTCTCTCTACTGGTTGGTCCGCATAAATGATGACAGCCTATTACTACTGCTATTTACTACCTTAGCTCAAGTGCTAGAGGTCTCTACTATGGATCCAAAGGTCTAAACCTTGCTGATGATTTAAATTGGAGGTCAGTATGGCTCCACAGGATGGAATATCTGATTTTTCAGGTTTTTCTAAATGTAGGAAATTACATTTAAAAAACCCCTACATTAAAAGAATGTTGAGGTTACCAAGTCAAACACTGAAAAAATAGGAAATGTCAGAATAAAGGTTGCCTGTGTAACCTTAATTCAGCCCCTTTGTGCATATGCATTATGATAAAATCTTTAACTCACACCTACTGTTTTTTTCCACATGGCCCCTGCCTTATTAGTGCACAGGCTGGATGATGCTCTGGGGATGAATCAGGGCTGTGTAGTAAATGAGGCTGTTGCCTGTAGGACCCCTGCCTCATGTGATACATAAATTGGAAGTTGTGAACTGCAGGGGATTACAGGAAGAGAAAGGATGGTCTATTTAAGGAAGCTGAATGCCATACTGGAGAATTAGGTTCTATACTGACTGTGCCACAGAGTTACTTACTGTGTGATGCTGGGCACCCTTAATTCTGGCATTTCCTAACTTTTGAGTGGTTGACTTTGCAACCTTAATATTGTTTTAATGTTGTTTTGGGATACATATATGGCTATATTATATGTGTGTGGGATCCCAGACACTAAGATGGCATTACAACAGACATATACTATCTAAAGTTGCAGTTCATAAAATATTACGTTTCAATGTGTCGTTTCATAAATATTGTTCAAAAATGTTTACCAGACTAGTTTTAATCATATGGGGTAAAATTTTCAAAAGTACCTAAGTCCCACGCACACTATGTTAACTCTAAATTTTGAAATATAATTTGGTGGATATGAAAAGGAAGAAGAGGAGAGAAGACTGAAGATTCAGTAGGGGCAATTAGTCATTTGAAACTCAAATTAAACAAAGTCTTAAACTTCTGAAAAGTTTTATTAGAAGGCTGACAATTGCTACAGAAAAAGAGCCTGAATGTACAGTATTAGCATTCAGTAAGGCCCAAGACGGAGGGTGCAGGACTCCATCCATGTAGTAAACTAAATTCTACTTTTATTAATACCTATTAATAGCAAGAAATCAAAAGGTCATCTCACAACACAGTGTAGTTCTATAGTTGATACACTGCACTGCATCACTAACTGTGGAGGTACCCTCCCCAAGGTCAGGGCGCAGTGCCCCTCGCCGGCTCTGGCTACGGGTCACAACCAGGGCGGTCTGGGGGTTGCTTGGCCAGTCCTCTAGGTCCCCCCCCCCCCATCAAAATTTAGATTATGGAGCATTTCTCATTTTATTCAGCTAACAGCATTCATTATCAATTAAAGAAATAACAAGCTCAACCTAGGCAAAAGTTTCTTATTGCATTACTCGAGTAAGAGTTATTCTATCTTTTTCTCCAGCATGCTGCAGAGGCTTCCAAATTACAACCTTGGAATTTGTGTATCTTAAAGAATTCTCGGCTGGATATTAAGGTAGAAATTCTTAGATGTTACTCCAGCCAGGCATTTAATAACAAGAGTAGTAACTGGCTGATATAAGATTGAATCCTTCACTTCTTAAATCTGACTTGACTAGGTTCTTCTCCCAAGATTGGTCTTGGGTATTAGGTGCATGGGTTTCTCCCTCTGGATTCAATCTCAGATTCTGAAACTGATGAACAATAGCTAATGTCCTAAATAATTCTCTAAAGGTACAAAGAATTTTCTCTGACTCAGGGGTAATTCTACCTCTTGCTAAACTGCATTATTACTTCTCAGCTTCTGCTGAACAAGGTCTGAGAAGAATATTTAACTTCCAACCTGGAATAATCTTTTGTAGATGCAGACTAGCTGGTCCAGTTACTAGATTTATATCTATTACTTTCATCCCGATACTCTTTATCACATTCTGTTTCTCCTTGTTTCTTTCTTCTAGAAATCTTTCTTAGTCTCTTTCCAGAAGCCTTCTGCTCTAAGCTCCTTGGAACTAGTTTTTTGTTCCCCCCACTTCCTACAAAATGTTACATTATTCAGAACAGATGAGTGTCTTATAACAAGACACTTGTTTTTTGTCAGAAAGTGCATGTCACGGAGTGTGGGGGAGTCCGGGGCCTGCACCCCTCTTCCTGGGATTCACTGTGACTCTCACCCAGCCAGTAACACAGAAGGTTTATTGGACAATAGGAACACAGTCTACAACGGAGCTTGTGGGTACAACCAGGACCCCTCAGTCAAGTCCTTCTGGGGGAGCAGGGAGCTTAGACTGCAGCCCTGGGGTTCCCTGCGTTCCACCATCCAGCACCAAACTGAAACTAACCTCCCCCCCAAGCAGGCTCTCTCCTGCAGCCTTTGTCCACGTTCCCGGGCAGAGGTGTTACCTAGCCCTCCCCCTCCTGGCTCAGGTTACAGGATCTCAGGTATCCCATCCCCAGTGAAACTCCCCTGCCACATTCCCAGGTCGACACTCCCCGGTCCCTGCTGCGTCACATCTCTCCCCGCTTCGAGACTGAACTGAGCGGGGTCACTCTGACCAGTGACCTGGGGAAGTTCAGGACCCCCTCTCCAGGACAGCGCATCCGCTATCATGTTGGCACTTCCCTTTACATGGACCACGTCCATATCATAATCCTGCAGGAGCAGGCTCCACCTCAGGAGTTTGGCATTGGCTCCTTTCATCTGGTGCAGCCAGGTCAGGGGAGAGTGGTCGTGTACACAGTGAAGTGTCGCCTGAAGAGATATGGCTCTAGTTTCTTGGCCCACACCATGGCCAGGCACTCCTTCTCGATGGCTGCGTAGTATTTCTTCTGGGGTAGCAACTTCTTGCTCGGGTACACGATGGGATGTCTCTCCCCCTTTTCATCCTCCTGCATTAACACTGCCCCCAGTCCCATGTCTGAGGCATCAGTGAACACCATAAAGGGCTTGTCAAAGTCTGGGTTTGCCAGAACTGGGCCACTGACCAGAGCCTCCTTCAGTGCCTGGAAAGCCTCCTGGCACTGCTCGGTCCAGACCACCTTGTCTGGCTTCCCCTTCTTGCATAGCTCGGTGATGGGGGTGGCTATGGTGCTAAAGGGGGCCCAAACCTTTGGTAGTATCCTGCCAACCCAATAAAGGCTTGGACCTGCTTTTTGGTGTGGGGAGCGGGCCAGTCTCTGATCATCTCAACCTTAGCTGGTTCCGGCTTCCCCACCTTGCACTTCTCCGCTTTTACAATCAGCCCAGCCTCCTGGAGTTGGTCCAGCACTTGTCTAACCTGGGACACATGGTCCTCCCAGGTCTGGCTAAAGACACAGATGTCATCAATATACGCCACGGCAAAACTCTCCATCCCCCTCAGTAGCTGATCCACCAGGCGCTGGAAGGTGGCCAGCATTCCCTTGAGGCCGAAAGGCAGGAACAGGAACTCATAGAGCCCCAGAGGGGTGATAAAGGCCGATTTCAACCAGGCATCTGCATCCAGCGGCACTTGCCAGTAGCCCTTTGTAAAGTCCATGGTGGTAAGGTATCGAGCTCCTCCCAATTTGTCTAGGAGCTCATCAGGCCTGGGCATGGGGTAGGCATCCGATACAGTGATGGCATTGAGCTTCCGATAGTCCACACAGAACCGGATCGACCCGTCCTTTTTGGGGACCAGCACCACCGGTGAGGCCCAAAGGGCTGGCAGATGGCTGGATCACCCCCAAAGCCAGCATGTCCCTGACCTCTCTTTCCAGGTCCTGAGCAGTTTTCCCTGTGACTCGGAAGGGGGAGCATCTTATCGGTGGGTGCGATCCTGTCTGCACCCGGTGGACAGTCAGATTAGTGCGTCCAGGCTGGTTGGAAAACAGCTGTCGGTACAGATGCAGCACCCCCCTGATCTCAGCTTGCTGGGCAGGGGTTAGCTGATCCGAGAGGGGAATTGTTTCCAGGTGTGAACCAGCTCTGGTCCCAGGGAATAGATCTACTAGAGGGTCATCTCCCTGCTCCTCCCAATGTCCAAACATGGCCAACACCACATTCCCCCTGGCATAATATGGCTTCATCATATTCACATGGTACACCCGGCGGTGGTGCGCCCGATTAGACAGCTCCACCACATAGTTTACCTCATTTAGCTGCTTGACAACCTTGAAAGGGCCTTCCCTGACAACCTTGAAAGGGCCTTCCCAGGCAGCCTGTAGTTTGTTCTTTCTCACAGGGATGAGAACCATCACCGGATCCCTGGTGGCAGAGGTACGGGCCCGCCCCGTGCGGTCATACCAGACCTTCTGCTTCTTCTGGGCTCTGGCCAGATTCTCCCTGGCCAGGCCCATGAGTTCAGCAAGTCTCTCTCAGAAAATCAGGACATACTCCACCTGACTCTCCATTGGGAGTGGCCTTCCCCTCCCATTCGTCTCTCATCAGGTCCAGGGGGCCCTTACCCTCCTTCCATATAACAGTTTGAAAGGTGAAAATCCGGTAGACTTCTGGGGTACCTCCCTGTACGCGAACAGCAGGTGAGGTAAGTACTTGTCCCAGTCCTGCGGGTGCTGGTTCATAAAGGTTTTCAGCATCATCTTTAGTGTCCCATTGAACCTCTCCACTAGTCTATTGGACTGGGGGTGATAAGCTGAGGCCCAGTTATGCCGGACCCCACATTTCTCCCACAAGCACCGGGGCAGGGCCGACATGAAGTTGGATCCTTGGTCTGTCAAGACTTCCTTGGGGAACCCCACTCGGCTGAAAATGGTCAGGAGCGCATCTGCCACGGTGTCTGCTACAATGGAAGCCAAGGGCACTGCCTCGGGGTAGCGGGTGGCAAAATCTACCACCACCAGAATGTATTTCTTCCCCGACTGGGTCATCTTGCTGAGAGGTCCCACTATGTCCCTGGCCACCGTCTGGAAAAGCTCCTCTATGATGGGCAAAGGTCTCAAAGCCACTTTCCCCTTGTCCCGGGCCTTCCCCACCCTCTGACAGGGGTCACAGGATTGGCAATACTGCCAGACAGTGGTAAAGACCTCAGGCCAGTAAAAATTCTGTAGCAACCTCTGCCGGGTGCGCCGGATTCCCTGGTGCCCTGATAGGGGGATGTCATGGGCCAGGTACAATAGCTTGCGGCGATACTTCTGGGGTACCACCAGCTGCCTCCTGATCCCACAGGACTCCACTTCCCTTGGGGGAGCCCATTCTCGGTACAGGAACCCCTTCTCCCACAGGAACCTCTCCTGGCAACCTCTCCTCATGGTACGTACCACACTGAGATCGGCCAGGTCCCCGAGCTTCTGCAAGGAGGGATCTTTCCTCAACTCAGCCTGGAACTCAGCGGCTGGGGAAGGGATGGAGACCGGCTCCCTCTCATTGGCTGGGTCTGAGGCCACAGCCTCTGTGAGCCGTGCCCTTCGGTGCTCCCTCCCCATCAGGGTAGGGTCCTGCACCTACGGTGTGGTACCCTCCCCAAGGTCAGGGCGCAGTGCCCCTCGCAGGCTCTGGCTACGGGTCACAACCAGAGCGGTCTGGGGGTTGCTTGGCCAGTCCTCTAGGTCCCCCCCCACATCAAAACCTCAGTGGGCAAATGGTGGTGCACCCCCAAGTCCTTGGACCCCCATTTCAGGTGTACCCTTGCCACGGGCACCTTGAATGGGGTCCCACCCACCCCTGTCAGGGTCAGGTAGGTGTTGGGCACCACCCGATCTGGGGCCACCACCTCGGGCCAGGCCGGGCCAGCATCACCTCCGCGCCCGTATCCCAGTATCCATTGACCTTCCTCCCACCTACCTCCAGGGAAACAAGGCACTCTCTCTGGAGGGACAGCCCCGCGCCCAGCCTGTAAACCGAGAACCCTGAGTCCAGAGCCTCCAGCCCTCTGGCAGAGCTAGCCACGGATATTCTTCCCTCCTGAGCAGATGGTAAGCTGGCAGCCCCCCTTGCCTGGGCCGTCTGCCCCTCGTCCAGCTGGATCCCTACCCAGTTAACCCTGGGTAGGTTGGGTCTGCTCAGTCTGTTCCTGAGCCTGGGCACTGGGTCTGTACGTGGCCTCTCTGGCCACAGTGATAGCAGCTCAGGTCATGTTGGTCCCCTCGAGCGGGTCGGAGGGTCCCGATGCCAGGTGTTCCCCTTGGGAGGGGGTTCTCCATATTTCCCTGCTGGGAGGTCCCATGGTGACTCTCTCTCTCTCTGCATCGTGGGGGGCCTGTTCTTTTGGGACTCCTCCCTGCTACCCCCTGACTGACTGTTCACAAACTCGTCGGCCAGCTGCCCTGCATGCTGTGGGTTCTCTAGCTTTTTGTCCACCAACCATAGTCTCAGGTCGGAACGACACTGTTCATACAGTTGCTCCAGTACAATTAGGTCAAGCAGGTCCTCTTTAGCTTGGGCCCCAGCTGTCCACTTGCGGCATATCCCTGCATTCGGTTGACCAGTTGTAGGTATGTGACCTCAGGCATTTTACGCTGACTCTGGAACCTTTTCCGGTACATCTCGGGGGTCAGCCCAAACTCACGGAGCAGGGCCTTTTTGAACAGTTCATAGTCCCCTGCCTCCGCCCCTGCCATTCGGCTGTACACCTCCATGGCTTTGGGGTCCAGTAAGGGGGTGAGAAACTGGAGCCTGTCTGCAGTGTCAACCCTGTGTATCTTGCAGGCATTCTCAAAGGCTGTCTGGAAGCTATCTATGTCCTCCCCCTCCTTACGCTGGGCCAGGAAGCACTTATCAAAGCTCCTTGCAGTCTTGGGTCTCCCCTCACTCATCGCAGCCGGGGCCTCACTGCTCCTCAGCCTGGCCAGCTCCAGTTCATGCTGTCTCTGCTTCTCCTTCTCCTCCTGCTCATGCTGGCGTTGCCTCTCCTCC
Source organism: Chelonia mydas (assembly GCF_015237465.2). Lineage (NCBI taxonomy): Eukaryota > Metazoa > Chordata > Testudines > Cheloniidae > Chelonia > Chelonia mydas. The sequence continues at coordinate 111,822,611 of NC_057852.1, forward strand.
TCTTCCTGCTCATGCTGACGCTGCTTTTCATGATCCTCCAACTCCCTCATTTTCATCTCCGTCTCCCATTCCAGCTGCCTCCGCTCCAGGAATGGGGAGTTCCGCCAGGAGGATCCCCTGCTGGCTGCCGGGGTCAGGGTGCCCTCGGTATTCGCTGGGCTTCTCCCAACCCCTCCCCCAGGCATAGGTAGGAAGGGTCTCGGGATGTCCTCGGCAGCAGTCTGACCCCTCCCAGCCCGGTCAGGCCCCAGGGCCCACACTGCATCCACTGGGCAGCTTCCCTCAGGGACAGGGATCGGGTCATCCAAGCGATCCCGCTCCTCCAACTGGGCAATCAGCTGTTCCTTGGTGGACCTCCCAATGCGCAGCCCCCTCTGCCTGCACAGCTCCACTAGGTTGTTCTTAAGGTGTTTATCATACATCTCCCTGCTGGCCACTCGCAGGCCTGTGCAGCTTTCCATGGTTTCTAGGAAGAAACCCTAAGGTGCCAGTCTTTCTTGAGGTCACCACCTCTTTGCCAGGGTTGAGCTGCAGACTCCTCTGCCCCTGGGACCGCTTGCTGCAATCCCCCAGGGGACCCTGTTACTGCAAAAGTCCTTCTCTCTGGTCACACACTCCCAGGGGTTAACCGCCCCCCGAAACCATCTCTCTCTGAATCTTCAGCATGCCTGGTCCCCATCAATTCCCTTTCGTTTTACTGTTCCCTAGTCACTTACTGCAGGAAGCGCCGTTCATGGGGTGCAGTAGATCCCACCGCTACTACCAGATGTCACGGAGTGTGGGAAAGTCCGGGGCCTGCACCCCTCTTCCTGGGATTCACTGTGACTCTCAGCCAGCCAGTAACACAGAAGGTTTATTGGACAATAGGAACACAGTCTACAACGGAGCTTGTGGGTACAACCAGGACCCCTCAGTCAAGTCCTTCTGGGGGAGCAGGGAGCTTAGACCCCAGTCCTGGGGTTCCCTGCGTTCCACCACCCAGCACCAAACTGAAACTAACCCCCCGCACCCCCCCCAGCACGCTCTCTCCTGCAGCCTTTGTCCACGTTCCCTGGCAGAGGTGTTACCTACCCCTCCCCCTCCTGGCTCAGGTTACAGGATCTCAGGTATCCCATCCCCAGTGAAACTCCCCTGCCACATTCCCAGGTCGACACTCCCCGGTCCCTGCTGCGTCACAGTGCATAAGCCTTGTTTTAATCTAAACATTCCAGTCAATCCCTAATTTGTTGCAGGATGAGCTCAGAATCTTAGTCTTTGTTAAAATGTGTTCTAATGAAACCCTGGGTCACACCAATTTCAGCCAAAATCTTATTTAATTCTCATCTCACCTGTTTCAACATGTTTTCACCATTGTTATTCATATGGGTCCACAAGTCTATTATATCATTCATTGGAACTAGAATTTAGGGTTAAAGTAATACAGTTAAAGTTACTATAAGAAACATGTCAATATGGCCAGGTTTTGGCTCTCAGAAATTCATACATTACAACATAAAGCACAAGAGGGTTAAATTAGATATCCTGTCCCTTCAGCTTTTTTCAATAAGGTTCCTAAAATATAAAAGAAAAGATCAGCTAAAATCTGAAGAACTCCTGACAATATTATGTTGGATCATATTAAAGAAGTTCTGTATTAAAATCACAAATGAGTTTGATTCCCCATAGTTTAAATTCCAGGGTATTACTAATTAAGAGGTCTCTTGGTTTTTGGTACTGTTTCTCTCCCTCTATGTCTGAAACTTGCAAGCTGCTAATGAATGCTTCACTCCGATGAAGTGAGCTGTAGCTCACGAAAGCTCATGCTCAAATAAATTGGTTAGTCTCTAAGGTGCCACAAGTACTCCTTTTCTTTTTGCGAATACAGATTAACACGGCTGTTACTCTGAAAGCTGCTAATTGTGATAGTACATTCTAAGACAGAGTCTGTTCTCAAAGCAATTCACAGAGAGAGAGACTCAAAGCAATACTCTAACAACAGAAACAGCACCCAGAGACTCCCCGCCCTTTTGTTGTATTAACAATTGTGATTAAAATAGAGATAGAGGATGTATGTGGATGGATGCTTGGTGTGGATAATAACTGAATGATCAGAGAGGTGCCAGCCTAAGAATCCAGTGTCCATCGGCTGAAGAAGGCGTCAAGTGGAAATAACCAGAGGACCCCCGGAGGGCAGACTGGAATCCACCCAACACCCTCAAGAATGGGAGAACCAAAGAACAAGATAACATCTAGCAGCACGGAGCCGTCAGGAATGTGCTATCTGCTGATTGATTCAGCAACAGCATGATGAAGCAATTCTCATAGACTGGCATAGGAAGAAATTCCTATAAAAATAGACTCTAAAAAGTGAGAACTTTGGTGTCTGATTCTGCAAACCAACTTCCAGGAGCATCAGATGAGCATCTGACAAGGCCCTGCTCCCTCCTCATGTCCAGGCCACCTGGCCAGTGGCTTGGCATGAGCAACTCTAAGGCTGGTAACTATGATAACAACCTTGCAGAACCTGTGTGTGTGTGTGTGTGTGTATGAATGAATGTGTGAATAAATATAAGATTGAATGGAATGTTATAGCTGTAACTAACTGCTTACTATGATTCTTTCTGTATTCACAATAAATGTGGTATTTTGCCTTTTTCCCTTTAATAAGATCCTGCTGGTTTTTAATTTATTGGTATAACATTTTGGTGGAGAATTGCGAAAGGGGGAATATTGGTAAAAAAAAACCTCAGTTATTGTAAATATTGGTGTGCACACTGCCAGCTCTATTGAGCTAGGCATTTCTATTAGGTTAACCAGACCTGCTGGCCTCCGGGAAGGTAGCAGGGGACCTGCTGGCCTCCGAGAAGGTAGCAGGGAAGAACAGGTTAACCGGACCTGCTGGCCTCCGAGAAGGCAGCAGGGAGAAATAGGTTAACCAGACCTGCTGGCCTCTGGGAAGGTAGCAGGGGACCTGCTGGCCTCCGGGAAGGTAGCAGGGAAGAACAGGTTAACCGGACCTGCTGGCCTCCGAGAAGGCAGCAGGGAGAAATAGGTTAACCAGACCTGCTGGCCTCCGGGAAGGTAGCAGGGAAGAACGCATAGATTAAGCTATGATTTCAGAATCTAGGCTGTGTCACTTGCTAAGTAATACCAGGAGTGACAAAGAGACTGAAATATCCATGTTAAGATGTTTAAAAGAAAACAGGGTAAGCCAGTACCAGAGGGAGGAATGGAGTCAGAAGGAACTCCAACCTCACCTTTTGTTAAAGAAATTACACCTTTTAAACAAATCCTTCAAAAATTTGGGCACAGTCCTTGGACTAAACAAGCCCTAGCTGATGTCTGCACTATTTCGGAACTAGAGGATAGATTGGCTCAGTATATCCTCATATACAAACCTTCTAGTGCTGCCAAAAGAGATGCAGCAGCAATTTGGTTGTTGTGGGAGGCATGTAAGGATTCTTCCCTCTGCTTGTCTTCATGTAAAGAGTAAAAGGCACAAACGGAAAAGGGAGCAGACAATTGGAAGGTGCTGGCTCCAAATACCCAAAGCCAGCTGAAAATAGTGAAAGAGAGGCACTCCAGGAATACAAAAAGAGTGAAAAAGTTAACTCTGCAGAGGCTGGAGGGAGGCAGGTAAAGGGGAAGAAGGTCCTATGTATGGCACCCCCAGGCATAATTACAAAGAGAGAGAGTAAAAAAAAAAAAGTTAACTCTGCAGAGGCTGGAGGGAATTAAGCAGCTAAACTTTGTGAAAATGTTAAAAAGGAAAAAAGTGTTAGAGAAAGAGCATTCTTGGTTTCTTTGCAGCCATTCTGAAGGAAAAATGGGCCCTTTTCCAAAGGAATGTCTGTAGATTAGCCAGGCAAAAATAAACTATCTGATTAAAATCATTTGACTGGACAATTTAGTCAAATTTGCTAAAAGAACATAAGGGGGTTCTATTGGAACTTAACTGCCTCAAATGTATAAAGGGAATGTAAGATGTAAAAAACAGAGCAGTGTGGAAGGGATGTTAAAGAAAAGAAAATGTGTATGTATCTATCTGTGTGTGTGTGTGTAAATATGTGAAGTTCTAAGGACCAGTTGGTTTTGTTTTTGTTTTAAATAATGCCACTAAAAATCCATTTGACTCTTTAATTCAAAGTTGCAAAACTGACAGACCTTTTTGCTAAACACAGGTAATTAGTGTTGTTTGGCTTTGGGATTTGGCATTTAACCCTTAAAAGGTAACTCAATGCTTTACAAAATTTAAAATATTTTTAAGTTGTGGCTGCAGCAGGGCAGTCAAAATCAGAACAGAAAAAAAATTCTGGATTCTTTTTGTTTGTTTTTGTTTTTGTAACAAAATAGCAGATGAGAGTTGTAGTAAAAAAAAAATTAAAAAAAGACAGTGCCCTTCTGAAGCAACAGCAGGGGTGAGGGTGCATAAAACAAAAAGAAGCAATGTTAGAAACACTGAGCCTTAAAATGGCTCTGAGTAATCAGACTGTCACTTTGATAAAGGTACATGAAAACTCTGTAAGCAAAAAAAAAAAAAATAGTTACACCTTATGTAAAAACTGATATGGATGTTATAGAAGTTAAACTATGGAAGGAATGTGCATTTGCCCCAGAACATGCGCAGGGTATATTGTAGAAGGGGCAAAAGAAATGCAAACATACCATGCTACTTAATTAAAATGCTATTAGGGCTCCAAAGGGAGCCACGATAGGTTGGGTTTTCTTTTTCAGATTGCTGTGTGTTTTGGAAGCAGAAGTTAAAAGTAATCAAAACTCTGGTGAAAGTTGATTGTGCCTCTTTTAAGATAGAGTCTCTGAGCTGCTGATGGCTTTAAATCCAAAAGCAGGAAGTGTCTGTGAAAATGCAAATTACCTAAATGATAAAGGAAGGAAAGAACTAGCAGCACAAAGGAGCTGCAGATAAAGGACACACCTGGTCAGCAAACAAATTGTTTAAATAACAGGCATGGGATCACAAGATAATTTTAATACATTTAATGATAATAAGTATCCCTGTAACAACGTATAGTGTGTATGATTTTTAGAAAAACCCTTTAAGGTCGTATGGTAATGATGCTTCTCAGTTATTACCTGTAAATAAAACTTAAAGCTTAACACAGCAAGAAAAACATTATAAACTTGGTCTGCTGTATAAGAAGGGAAACTCAGGGATTTAATGACTAAACAGTGGGATAATTTCCCCATAACCCTTAAAAGATAAAAGCCATTGAAACCTGGCCTGCCTATAGAACAAAAACAGGAAAATGTGGGGGCAATTCCTCTGTTTTGCCTGCAATCAGCAAGGGTATTTGTAAAAGAAATATTTTAAGCAATAATCTGCACCCCAAAAAGGGGTAGAAACATTTTCTTTTTGTCTTTCAGAAAATCAGGAAAAGCTGATGCCAGCTGAAAAGCAACCCAATACCATGAATCTACTGTCACAATAGAAATTGTGTTTTGTGTTCTATGTTTTGTCTTGTGTTTTGTCCTGTTGCTAGCACTGTTGTGTGTTTAAAAAAAAAAATACTGAAGACCTGCAGGAACTTAAAAATAAATTAAGCTTTCTGTCCCAGCTACAGGACAGTCTGATACAAAAACAAGTACATGCCAATGTAGACTTGGTCCAAATTGGTCTGGGTAACCTAAAAGGCCGATGGAATCTTTGATAATGGCTTAATACTACCACATGGCTTATCCATAAGAAAAAAAAAATTAGAAATAGGAAACTACACAGCCATAGCTATGGGATGCACTGAAATGCAGATACTTGCACTAGCTACTTTGGAACACAAAATGTTCTGGGTCATACTGGGAAATATTAAGGGTTTGATGCATTTGTTAAAAAAGAAAGAGATCATTGTTTGACACTTATCAATATGAATGGATGCAATATGTTTCCAGTATTGTAAACCAGACTTGTTAATGGGAGAAATTGTTGTCAAAATTGCACACCAACAGTCCCTGGAGGCAAAGGTATTGAAGGTTAACCCACTCCCCATATTACACATGGGATCCTTCTGGCTACCCTGGACCTTAAGCTAGTGGGCTGGGGAGGGAGGGAAGCTATTGGACACTAGAAGTTGTACCGAATGGACTCCTCAAAAGTGGGTGTGCCTTACCTTGCCTGTTGCCCCAGAACCTTGTAGTAAAGATACATCACTAGGATCATGTATGTGGCATGAATTGGAATCACAAACTCAAATTGCCTCACAGTACCTTCTCTTGAATAGGCTACACAGAAAGTGACACTGACAATTATAAATCTTAGTGTCAAAAGGGGGATTATGTTGGATCATATTAAAGAAGTTCTGTATTAAAATCACAAATGAGTTTGATTCCCCATAGTTTAAATTCCAGGGTATTACTAATTAAGAGGTCTCTTGGTTTTTGGTACTGTTTCTCTCCCTCTATGTCTGAAACTTGCAAGCTGCTAATTGTGTTAGTACATTCTAAGACAGAGTCTGTTCTCAAAGCAATTCACAGAGAGAGAGACTCAAAGCAATACTCTAACAACAGAAACAGCACCCAGAGACTCCCCGCCCTTTTGTTGTATTAACAATTGTGATTAAAATAGAGATAGAGGATGTATGTGGATGGATGCTTGGTGTGGATAACAACTGAATGATCAGAGAGGTGCCAGCCTAAGAATCCAGTGTCCATCGGCTGAAGAAGGTGTCAAGTGGAAATAACCAGAGGACCCCCGGAGGGCAGACTGGAATCCACCCAACACCCTCAAGAATGGGAGAACCAAAGAACAAGATAACATCTAGCAGCACGGAGCCGTCAGGAATGTGCTATCTGCTGACTGATTCAGCAACAGCATGATGAAGCAATTCCCATAGACTGGCATAGGAAGAAATTCCTATAAAAATAGACTCTAAAAAGTGAGAACTTTGGTGTCTGATTCTGCAAACCAACTTCCAGGAGCATCAGATGAGCATCTGACAAGGCCCTGCTCCCTCCTCATGTCCAGGCCACCTGGCCAGTGGCTTGGCATGAGCAACTCTAAGGCTGGTAACTATGATAACAACCTTGCAGAACCTGTGTGTGTGTATGAATGAATGAATGAATGAATGTGTGAATAAATATGAGATTGAATGGAATGTTATAGCTGTAACTAACTGCTTACTATGATTCTTTCTGTATTCACAATAAATGTGGTATTTTGCCTTTTTCCCTTTAATAAGATCCTGCTGGTTTTTAATTTATTGGTATAACAATTGCACCCCCCCCCCCGATCCCTTTAATATATTTATTTTAAAGATGAATTTTGGATTTCTCAACAATTACAAATATGTTGGTTTCAACAGGACTACTCCTATGATTAAGACTGTCGTATCAGGCCTATGATTTGTAAACCATTGAAGCGTGGAGACTGATTCAGAAAGAGAAAATTACTTACCCAACACTTGGATTCACAATTCTAATATATTCATAACATCTTCCAATTACAATGCTCTCCAGGTTAGGTGTGGTACCTTCACCTTTCCATTTCTTCTTCCCATCTATTTCTGTGGGTTTAACATAGTCTTTACTGAAAAGAAGACCTACTAACAGAGACAAGAAGAAGCTGTTCATCATGAAATTGTGAGAACCAAAGTCATAAAGAAATAAAATAATCAAATGTCCAAATGGAAAAGAGAAGACTGCAGTTTATATTTGTGTATCATTTAAGTGCCCTGCACTTAAATGATTCTAGGTGCAGAGTCCGATAGAAAATGAACTTTATTGTGAAATGCAACAGTTTCCTGGGACTACTGCAGAGCTAAAAGTCATTAGAAAAATCCAGCTTGTAAAACTTTGTACTATTGCCATCTTGTGACTATTAGATAATATTACACACCCTCTAAAGAAAACATATCACTGATGTACCATTAACAAAAATTCAGATTTGCTGAATACTCATTGCAATGCTACAATATACTGAACGTGGCAATTTGCTCTAATGAAAATATTTTAATACCATTTGATTTCAAACAGTGTTACACTTCTTACATACCTTTTTCTACTAACTGCACAATTTGCTGAAATAGCAATGTCAAGAATAAACCAAGAGACAGGATGATTGAGGAAATACCTTTTATTGGTCCAACTTCTGTTGGTGAACGAGACAAACTTCTGACCTGAAGAAGTGTTCCGTGTAGCTTAAAAGCTTGTGTCTTTCACCAACAGAAGTTGGACCAATAAAAGATATTACCTCATTTACCTTGTCTCTAATATCCTGGGACCCACATGGCTACAACAACACTACAAAGAATAAACTGTGAAGGAATACACAACAATTAAAGCACTAACTTTATAACAAGAGTTCACACATCCTAACTCTCACAACACATTCAGTATAGGCGACATAAGTATTGTCCATATCTTTTCATTTCTCTATGGATTCTGGCAACAAAACTTGTGTTGTGATAAAACAGATTATAAAGTCTTCCTGCTGAAGAAAACTGCCTTGTGGTCTGGAATCAATTGTACTCAGAATCAAATGGATTAAACTTAACTTCCCATGTATTGAACAAATTAATGTACATATATATTCTCTGCCAACTGTCTGTCTGCCCTGGATAAGATCTTGGCCAGATCCTCAGCTGATGTAAATCAATGTAGCTCCATTGTCAATTTTCTTTCCTGTACATATTGATAGAAATGCTCACAACTGTGTAGTTTGCCTGTGGATGTGAGTGCCTGGGATATATACCATTGGTCTCCTTTCTTGTAGTAGCACATCCCTAAATCCTCACTGAACACCTGAACTGTTAACCATCTAGTTATATCACAGTATGCCAATATGCTTGCACTAGTAGGTTAACTGATTCATTTTGATGAAGATAATTCCTGTTAATCATCTTTCTTTAGGAGAACTCTTGGTGGGACCAAGATTTTCCACAAATAGTGGTAGAAACTTGGCAAAGTGATTTGCCATCTCCAATATATTCCCAGGTAAGCATGATTCTCAGGTAGCTTCACCTCAGAAATTCATGCCACTTTTTTGCACTGTTGGTCTTGATAAACTTCTGAGACAAAGTAGTCAATATATTGTACTTCTGCTGGTCTTATGATGCATTTATTCAGATTTCACTTGACCCCTTTTCCCTAGATCTCTGGAGCACGGCATGAAGATTGACTTCAAACATCAATATATTATCCACAATGCCTGCAAGTGCGCCAAGCCTGGCTTAGACTCATAGGGTGAAATCCTGGCTCCATTGAAGTCAATGGGAATTTTGCTATTTACTTCAGTGGAACCAGGATTTCACCAACAGATTTTAAGGCCAGAATGAACCATTGTGATCATCTGGTGTGACCTCCTGCATAACACAGGCCATAAAACTTCACTAAATGATTCTTGTATCATACCCATAACCACTGGTAAAACTAGAGCATATCTTTGGGACAGACATCCAATCTTGATGTAAAGACTTCAAGTGATGGTAATGCTACCAAATCCCTGCATATTGCTCAAATGGTTAATTACCCTCACCGTTAAAGAAATTGTGTCCTATTTCTAGTCTGTCTAGCTTCAGCCACCAGATCTAATTATGCCTTTTTCTGTGAGATTTAAGTTACCTCTGAATCCTTTCTTTAAACAATTTAATAGATTGAGCTTTTTTAGGCTCTCACTGTTAGGTATTTGCTCTTGTAGCCACTGCATTACACTGGAAGTTCATGTTGAGTTGGTTATCCACTAGGACTCCTAAGCCCCTTTGTAAAATACAGTCCCTATCCTGTAAGAGTGCTATATATTCGTTGTTTCCAGAAGTATGACCTTGCATTTGACTGTATTAAAAAGTATATTGTTGAAGGAAGGGAGGGACGGATAGCTCAGTGTTTGAGCATTGGCCTGCTAAACCCAGGGTTGTGAGTTCAATCCTTGAGGGGCCATTTAGGGATCTGGGGCAAAAATTGGGGATTGGTCCTGCTTTGAGCTGGGGGTTGGACTAGATGACCTCCTGAGGTCCCTTCCAACCCTGATATTCTATGAAGTACAACTTACCAAGTGATCTACAGCAGCGTTTCTCAACTTTTTTGATATCAGGGATCAGCTTGCTGTCTTCCTAAACCAGTAGTCTCTAATCTTTTTATGCACAAGATCACTTTTTGAATTTAAGTGCAACCCAGGATCTACCCTGTCCTTTCCCCGCTCACTCCATCCTCCTTCTCTCCGTCGCTCGCTCTCCCCTACCCTCGCTCACTTTCACCAGGCTGTGGCAGGGGGTTGGGGTTCAGGAGGGGGTGAGGGCTCGGGGCTGGGGCCGAGGGGTTCGGAGTGTGGGAGGGGGCTTGGGGCTGAGTGTGGGACAGGGGGTTGAGGTGCAGGAGGGAGTGAGGGGTGCAAGCTCTGGGAGGGGGCTCAGGGCTGGGGCAGGGACTTGGGGTGCAGGAGGAGGTATGGGGTGCGGGCTCCTGCCAGGTGGCACTTACCTCCAGCGGCTCCCAGTTGGTGGTGCAGCGGGGCTGCTACTAAGGCAGGCTCCCTGCCTGCCCCTGCCCCATGCCACTCCCAGAAGGGACCAATGCACCCCTGCGGCCCCTGTGTGTGTGCGGGGGGCACCTGGCTCCACGTGCTGCTCCTGCCTGCAAGCACTACTCCTGCAGCTCCTATTGGCTGCCATTTCCCGTTCCCAGTCAATGGGAGCTGTGAGGGCGGTGCTTGCAGGCAGGAGCAGTACGTGGAGAGCTCTGCTGGCCACTTCTGGGAGTGCCGTGGGAGTGCGCGGCCAGAGATTGCGACCGACTGGGACAGTCTCCAGGATCGACCAGTTGATCGCGGTCAACCAATTGGTGACCACTGTCCTAAACTGTATCAGGGACATCTCAGGGACCATTGCCAGTCCATGGACCAGTCGTTGAGAAACACTGATCTAGATCACTTTGTACAACTGACCCGTCCTTATTAATCTCTCTACCATTTTTTTGTGTTATCTGCTCATTTGCCAATAATGATTTTATATTTTCTTCCAATTCATCGAAAAAGATGTTGGCTAGCACTGGGATCTCACTCGAAGCACCCCAGTTGGATGATGACTCCACATTTAGTTACTTTTTGAGATCTGTCAGCCATTTTTAATACATTTAATATATGCTGCATTGATTTTTTTAGTCAGCGGTGGACAGTACTAAGTCAAATGTCTTTAAAGAAGTCTAAGTATATTATGTCAACACAGTTCCTAAAGGGTAAGCTATTGCATCTGTACCTCCTCTCGTGGGTATTAAATATGATTAGCATTCACCTTGCTTTGTCCAGTCTTATGTGGCATAGAAATACTGAAAAGCTGTGGGGCTGGGATCTGCATTGGATCCCTCACTCCACTTGAGGAAAAAGGACTGTCCCTTCCAATCATCCTGTGCATGTCCTCTACATCCATCTCTTGTATTCAGGTATTGGTAACCATGGTATTGCACCCAATTTAATAATGCAACTTCTAAGCTTTCACCCAGTTGAATGAGACTTTACAAAGCAACGTCTCCAACGTTTTCTCGTCCAACTGATGAGAAAAAATGTAAAAAAAAAAAAAAAGGGAGGGGGGTGGTGGCAGGCTCATGTACTAGGACCTGAAGGACTGGATTCGCTGTATGACGAGTGCCTTCCGCTCCCCTTGAGTATCTCCCAAAACGTTTCAGAAGTGGCCCCTTAACATAGATAGTACACTTGACTCCTGCAACTGGTTCTGCATAAACTCCAGGCCGTGTGGCCTCCTTGATGTCAGCAGTGCAGAGATGGGGGCTGCTGTTCCCAATGTCAGCAAAACTTACTAACACTCCTGTACTTAATTGAGGGCCGGCTGTTACCCGTTCAATGCCTGCGGGGCGCTTCCCCTGAGCCTGAGGCTCTCCTGCACGGACTGTGGGGCGAGCCAGGGCAGCAACCCTCGCATGGTACGCCAGGGGACCCATGGGGTGGGAACAAGTGGGATTCCCCCTCCCCTCCAACCCTCCGCGGCGGTAGGGGTTGGCTGGAGATGGGGTCCGCAGCCCGGCGAGCCGGCCCCGCCTGCCCACGTGCGTTACCACCCCCCAGCGTTAGCTCTTTGCGGAGCCTGGTGCGGACGGGGCCCGAGCCGGGACCAGGGAAGCCAGCGGGGGGCGGCGCCCCCAGTGTTGCCCTCACGGCTTAGCGCCGCCCCCCGGGCTCCTGGGGAGCGGCCCGTCAGCAAACAGGCGGCGCACGCTGCGAAGCGCGAGCACGGCGGCTGCGGCACGCCGCTGTTCAGTTGGCCCCCGTCACGTGCCGGGGGGCCAGGGCTGCTCCCAGCGCGGCCTCGGCGGGTTGGGGCATGCGCAGAGCGGTTGTCGCTGCCGCGGCGAGGGCTGCTGCTGGCGCTGGGCACGGCGAGTCTCTATGGGGAGAACATGGCTCCCTTCCCCGACGAGGTGGATGTCTTCACGGCTCCGCACTGGCGGATGAAGCAGCTGGTCGGGCTCTACTGCGACAAGGTACCGGGCGGGAGGAGCGGGGAGTCGGCGGCCGGAGTGGGGTGGGACCTACACGCCCCCTGGGGAGGATTTACTGACTGCGCAGCTGTCACCGCCCCTCCCCCCGGGATAGGGCAGGGGCACGCGGCCCTCGCGGGCTGCCGAGCCCCTCGCTCCGGCTCGGTCCCCAGGCGGCCGCCGCCGCTTCTTGCGCCAGCCCCGCGAGCACGGCAACTTCCGCCTGCCCCAGCAGAAGTAACTGCGTCTGCTTCCCGCCCGCTCCTCCTCCTCCCGGCAGCAGGGCTGTCCTGCCCGCGGGGGGGGGCGGTGTCCCCTTTCCCGTCCCCTTCCTTCCTCCCCCCCCCCCCCCCCGCATCAGCTCTCTCCTCCCCAGTGTGCGCTTCCCACCCCCCGCTCCCCGAAAGCCCCCAGCAAGACTCTGCTGGTGTTTCCCAGCCGGGAGGAACGGAGCTTTTCCTGGCGCCTCCCACCCCTCTCGCTTTATAAGAGGAGGCGACACACGTACCAGGGTTCCAATTTTGGAGTTGGGGTTACAGGGCCCTGTGCAGGTATCCGTGTCCCATGCGAGGACCCACTGCAGGATTAGGGTCTATTTGTGACATGTCTATGAAGTGAATTTCTCAAAGATAAAAAGGCTCACTGTTTACACTGAAAAGCTTGCAGTTTTATAAATCTGAGGTTCCCAAACTGTGGTCTGCCAACTCAGGGGTGGCCTGCAGAGCAGCTGCTGGCATCGCTTGCTGGTGATGTTGACTTTTCTCATTTGATGCTGCAAAACTCCATTCACGGTCACTTTAAGAATACATTAAATACTTTCTTAATGTTGTTTCCCCGTGTAAGTAACCTCTCTAGTTTCCACGGCCATGTTATATGGTCACAATTGATCTGCCTGTTGTGAGAGGCCAGTTTGGTGGTCTGTACTATTTCAGGTACAAGCCGTGTGGAGGGAGGGGGTTTGTGAGACAATCTCTAAAATGTTCTCTATGCTATGAAAAAGTTTGAGAACTCCCTAGTGGAAAACACAGCCTTTGAGTACTGTTGACGTAGTAGGCCTTAACACTCTTTTCTATTGGTCTTGGAATGTTCACACAATTTTATTAATGTACTTGTTTTTTCAAGATTTCTACAAAGTTTTTACTAAATTAATCAGACTGTCCTAAAAGTGAGCTATAGTGATGCTGAACTGGTTGGACAGGAGTGTAGGTTGTCAAATATTGACAGAATCTTGAATTCAACTGTCCTGTCTTGTGCGAGTTTACTTTCTAATTTTCCAACATTTTCATGCAATAAACCGTGGCCCAACTTTTACAAAATACATATGGAGGGCAAATCTGGATTTACCATTTTAAGTGATAGAAGAGAAGGAAGATATGTAAGATTGTGTCCTGTTAGCCACATTTCAGCTGCTTCTTTATCTGAACTCAACCTCTGACCTTCGTATTTGCGATCAGTCATGTTGGCTAGATAGTGGAAAAGTTCCTAGCTGCTCAGAATTGTTTTTTGACTTCTGCTCTTATGAGGTTACAGATCTTCGTTAATCAGATCAAATAAGGCTTTTCTATATGGATTATTCATAATTATTCTCAGGTTGTCTTTCATGTTCTACCAATCATGTCAATTTTGATTCTTTTAGTTTTCACTAATATTTGTTTACATTATATGTTAACCTGTACATTTTTAAATCTGTCTGGAGGAGCACATTAGAGGAAAGATGCTTTGATCATTTCTTTAACTTAATAAATTGCCCTCAATGTAGTGTCTTTACTTTTAGTTCTTACAACATAATCACAGGTTAATCTTTGCCAAATTTTGAGGTGAAAAATGTTCCTGACTGAAACTGAAATGCTGCTGGAAGGCTTGGATCAGGGATTTTCATGATTAAATTGTGGCTACGTTTTTGTGGCAACAGAAGCATTGAAAATATTTCACTGTTAAGGTTATCAAAATAATCAACATTCTGATCTTCTGTTTCAAAAGACAAAATTTTGTTGAATGACACACCTTGATTGTGAAGAAACTGATTTTTTTTCTGCACTTAAGATGAGCCCAAATCATTTCTGTCTTGCTGCGTAACACATCATAACAATATTTGCATTTTACTTTAGAAAAATTCTTTCCATTATTTTAGTTCTCACTCACTTCCTTTCATTTCATTCAACTGTAGGCATGTTGAGTCAGAAACTCATGCAGCGATATTTGGTAATAACTAAACTCTCTAAGCAAGAGAATACAGTATTGATCAGGAGCTTTCACACTTAACTGGTTTTAGAATGAGAAACAACCGCCAAGCAAATTCAATGCTACTAAGACAGAAAAATAAGATGAGTTAACTATATAGAACGATGTTTATATAAAACCACATTATTAGGTGTCCTGCAGTCCTTACAGAAGATTCTAGCTTTAAATAAATCAGGCCTCCTTACAATTCACAACTTCATTTGTTATCCCTTCTTCAACATCCCAAGACTGTTGAATCCACTCACTAGCCATGTCCCTTACCATTCTCAGTGACTACATTCATTCCTTTTCCCATCTTGGTTTCTGGACCATTCTAAAACTTCTCATTATGCTTATTAGAAAATAATACTGATTTCATCATTTCTCTTTGATCTCTTTAGAATATTTTCATTCACACATGAAAATTGCAGCCAGTTTCTAATATAAAAACCTTTCAAATGTGTTATGTTCCCCTGTAAGTCAGAGGTCTAGAACATGGGAGAAACCAGCGAACCTGCTGTAATCCAGTGTTTCAGAGTAGTAGCCGTGTTAGCCTGTTTCCACAAAAAGAAAAGGAGGACTTGTGGCTCTAAGGTGCCACAAGTCCTCCTTTTCTTTTTACTGTAATCAGTGTTTCAGAATCATCCCCTTCCCTGGCTCCCCACAACCCTGTCTCCTTCCACCCTCAAATCCTCCTAAGCAGCAACTGGTACCTCAGCTCTCTTCTCCCCCTCCCTCCAAAGCTGTCTAGTAGCAAAAAATGTTCTCACCTCTTTAGATCCCTTTTTCCTCCCCACTCTATCATTTTCTATCCTTCCAGCCCACCTGCAGCTCTAGATTGTCCTCATCCCAGCCACAGCAGTCTCGTTTTCTCCTGTAGTCACTCAACATTTCATTTTCCCCCTGCCTTTTGCCTTCCCTGGCTCTAGCCTCAACAGCTTCTCCTTCGCCCAGCTTCATTCCCAGCAGTTATAGCTTTAGCAGGGCCTCCCTTCCTCCATAACCACCCTACTTCCAGTAGTAATGGCCTCATCTCGATCTCTGCTTCTGCCCCCAGTAGTAGTAAGAGGAGAGAAGAGAAGCTGCAGTCCTCTAAAAGTCGGAGGGTATAATTAGTGTCTTGCAGTATTTATTCAGGTATTATGCAATTATCCCACAGCACCTGCATAATCTCTGCAAAGTAAACCCTGACTTTAATGAGTTATTTCAATTTGTTAGAGTATCTTTGTTTTCAGTATGTTTTTGCAGTTAGTGTCTCCCAAAATGGGGGATTAAGCAAAAGTGGGGTATTTTCTCTGTCCCCTTTCAATATGACTGACTATCTTGGAGACCTACATTAGGGAATTGTCTGACAAAGGGAGACAGAAACATTCTTGCAGCTTCTGTAATGGTGAGTCACCATAGCAGTGGAAACATGCCCTGGTACTGCTTTCTTTTCACCCCGATCCTCATCCTTCATGCACATTCGATATAGAGACTAAAAGCTTTGTCTGTAAATTATTAGATCTGTTAGTTACTAGTGTAGTTCCCCCAGTGAAACTATAGTGTAGACAAAGCTAAGGCATCACAGTGGTAAAAATAGCTGAGCCATATGTTCACTATAGTTTCCGCTGTTAGAGCGGCACCTGTTGAGAATTAGGCCTTTGCAAAATCCTTGTGTAGACACATCATAATAGTCTCTCATGCTACTGAGAGAGGTTCAAACATGAAACCAAAATGAGTTGCTGTGCTGGATTTTCAGTGCAAGACTGCACCCAGTTGATAGTTACTTTGCTTTGGGTAGTTCTGCCCAACAGCTGCATTGGTATATGATGCAAAATATCCTCCTAGAAAATCAGCAGACTTACTGAAATGTTTGTTTCCATCTCTGCTGTGCTCCACCCAACCTTTGCAATTATCTGCATGATCATCAGCCCTTCTAAAACAACAATGTTGTTTGCCGTAATCTTTATTTGTTCAAATGTAGTGGCTTTTTATTAAACTTTACTAAAGCCTTTAATGGAATCGCAGAGCAATTGATAATTTTATGTGCAAGAGATGATAGCCTTGTATCTACTGAGTTACAGGCTGTGAGATTGTGAGTTCTATTTAGAGTTCTGTCATGGACTTGGAACAAATCCTGTCCTGCATATCACAGCATGCATAGCGTAGGATGGGCTGCTTTGACTTATGGTGGCTTGTTGCATCTGAATAGTTGGGAGTGTTAGGTGCATTAGCCGGTTCTCTTACCATTCATCTGGCACCAATGTGCTTGGGGATGGGGAGGTAATATGCTGTCTTAGTGCTCCAGTTATTTCTGATGACTGGTTAAAGTGGCTTTGCAGCCCTAGAAGTTGAGCTACTGTAAAGATTCCACCATGGAGCCCAGAATCAGGCCCTTTATGTGTGACCTCGAGCCTTGTCCTTATTCTGTTCCTCAGTTTCTTCATCTGTAAAATGGAAATAATAGTATTTAGCCACTGCACAAGGGAGTTACGATGATAAATTCACTAATGCCTGTAAAGTGCTTTGAATTATACACACATCCTAGTGTTTCATAAAATTAGAACATTGAGAATTATTGAATATGTTAAAAGGCTAGTTGATAATCTAATGGCTTCTAAGATTTAAGATACTGTTCTACTATGAGAAGTAGTATGTTAAAATTAGGCTTGGTAGAATTTGATTTTAATGTATAGCTGTTGGTAAACATCGATTTCAGCTGACACAAACAACCCCCCCAAACAGTTGATAACAGTGGGCGTACCTACGGATTGGGTGGCGTTGGCCATGGAAGGAGCCCTCTGTTGCCTTGCTGTCACAGGAGTGAGGGAACAGCGCCACTACAGTGGAGTGGCAGAGGGCTCCCTGCACGGCTGTGGGGCAGGCACAAGGTACTGTGGAGGCTGCAGTTCTCCTGGCCTAGCGGGGCAGAGGCTTCTGGCCAGGACTGTGCAAGGAAGAGTCCTTGTTATCCCTGGCCGTAGAGGAGACCACCTCGCTGCTGAATAGCTTTGGCCATCGGCAGGAGTCATTCAGTAGCAGGGTGGCTTCCATGCAGCTGGGGATTTGTCCTCCTATTCACTCATTCAGCTGTGCCCTGCCAAGACCCCAGCCTTCCTCATACCTTGTGCATGGAGGGAACCTATATCACCAGCCCTGTGGCCTTGCAGGCACCCCTCTGCAGTTCCGCTGTCATGGCCCCACTCATTCATTCATTAGCCATGAGTGTGGGAGCTGTCCCTGTGCAGGAAGAGTTTAGCATTGGTATGGCCTCCCCCCGGCCAGGACTCGTCATCCTCCTTCAAGTCCTGATTGGGGGGTCTGTACTCAAGGCCAGAACAACTGCAGCCTCCCCTGCACCTTGTGCCCTGGTGTCTTGGGCCCCTTGGCTGCACAGGGAGTCCCCTGCTGCAGCATTGTCAGCACTGCCCTAACCCTGATCCCAACTCTACCCCCCACAACTGTAAAAATAAATACAGTTAAAAACAGAAAAAAAAACCCCTTAAATATAAATTGATAAAAATAATCTAAATTAGAAAAAAAAAAAATCAAGTTCTGCCAAGACAAAATTCTAGTTTATTCATAACTGCTTGCTGGTTGTATCAAAGCTGTATCTAGCTATGGTGACTAAAATACGCTTTTACTGTTTTTTTAAATCATGTTAAGTTTTCTGAGCCAACAAGCGTAATCAGAGTAGTTGGAATCCATTCTTTCTCAGTCATTGGCAGTATAATTATTTACTAAGTTTCAGTTGCAGGGCCAATCAGTTATATCTGTAAAAATTACTAAGAGCAAATGTATTGAGCTCCATGGGTGTCAATAGGGGCATTATTTGGTCTATTGAAAACTTTAATTGTGGTGATATGTGCGAAGGAAAGAACACAGCCTTGACTTTCAGATTCCAGGCTGAGTTTGCATGTCTACTGCTTAGTTCAGAAGTAAAAAAGTTTTGAGAAAAAAATCTACTTCATATGAAAATTCAGACAAGAAAACAGTGTCTTATGATGCGATCTTTATTCACTTTT
The DNA here is from genome assembly GCF_015237465.2 of Chelonia mydas. Taxonomy (NCBI): domain Eukaryota; kingdom Metazoa; phylum Chordata; order Testudines; family Cheloniidae; genus Chelonia; species Chelonia mydas. The sequence goes on from NC_057852.1 coordinate 111,841,252, forward strand.
CACACTTCAGCTGCACTTTACATAATTCTATTCTGGGGTAAAACAAAATTTATGGGAGAATAAAGTAATCTGCCCATCTCTTTTCTTCATATTTTTACTGTTTTATCTGAACTGGTCAACTACCAACTAGAAGAAGATCTTTTCTTTTTAAGATCAGAGCAATGTGCCTGTGTCTAGATAATATGACCTATCCAATTTAGGCTTTGGGAGTGTTGTAATAAATTGCATGACAATATTATTTGGTTATAGAAAAGCAAGCTTTTTCTTCTTCCCTTCCCCTGCTGTTGGGATTGGAAATAATAGCTCTAAGGATATGTCTATGTTATGGAGACTGTACTGGCAAAGCAATGCTCGCATAGCCCTGTAGTGTAGATGCAGCCTCTGCATAGAGAAGCGGTTTTTCTGTTGCTGTGGGAACGTCACCTCTCCAAAAGTTAGCTACATTGACAGAAGCACTTGGGAGTATACTGGCATAATTATGTTGATTGGGGTGGGTTTTTTTCACTCCCCGACTGATGTAGCTGTGCAGATGTAATTTTTAAGGGTACAGTAGGCTTGGTTTATGCTTAAACTTTAGATCGACCTAGTTATGTTATTTAGGTGTGTGAAAAATTCACGCTCTTGAATGCCATGGTTAGGCTGATGTAACCTCCAGTGTAGATGTGGCTAGGTCGACAGAAGGGCTGGTCTACGCTGAAAACTTACCTCAACATAGCATGTGTCTCAGGGCTGTGAAAAATCTACACCCCCTCAGAGACGTAGCTATGTCCACCTAACCCCTGGTATAGACAGTGCTAGGTCAATGGACGAATTGTTCTGTTGACCTAGCTAACACCTCTCGGGGAGGTGGATTAGCTACAGCAGTGGGAGAATCTTATTCCTGGAGGAATTCTGTGCCAAAAAAATTAAAAATTCTGTGCACAGTATTTTAAAATTCTGCATATTTTGTCAGAATAACACAATATAATCACACCAGTTTCAATTATTTGGTAATTTATTTCAAAATACCTCTCCAGGTATGTTTGTAACAATATAGACGACAAAAAAGATTCCGGAAATGATTTTTGACACACATTCCTTACTAGGCATATTAATACAGAACTTTGAGAAATAATTCATTTAAACTACAATACAGAAACACGTTTCGTGCACCTCCTCCTCAGAGATTTGGGGGAGTCAGGGCTAACCGAGGAGCTGAAGGAGAGGGAAGTAATTGCTGGGAGTCTGGGTGTGAACTTGGAGGGTTGTTGGGTGGGAGGGAGAAGTGTGTGTGTGTGTGGGGGGGGGGGGGATTGTTACAGAGCCTCCCCCATGCAGACCCCGGCCAACCAGTAGTCCCTCTCATTCAGTCAGACACGTATCCCTGCACCCCATTCAGCTGCCCCTCCTGCCCCCGGCCCCATGTGTCCCTGTACCCCTACTTAAGCACTCCTCCCCCCTCCCGCTCTCTGGCCCTGCACTCCCGTCCCTGTCCCCATGTGGCCTTCCACCCTTGCTCATTGAGCCTGCACTCCAGTCTGCCCCCCCAGCCTGTCTGAACTCCAGTCTGTGACCCCCCTCTCCCCCAGCAGCCTCATGGGCCCCATGCTGTCCGTCCCCTCATATCCTGTGCCTCTTGATATGGCCCCTTGCAGAGGCTGTGATATGGCCCACAGGTAGAGTGCTGTGAGGAATGCAGCCTCTTCTCTTCCCTATCCGCAGTTAGGGCTGCTCTTGCCAGGGAGCAGCTGTTCTCTGTTCTGGTGCAACAGCAGCCCCTGGTCGGTGAAAGGCATAACTACAGCACTTCTCCAGCTGAATGTATTTTCTGCCGGGGTGGGAGGGCAGAGAATCTGTGTGGGACATGAATTCTGCGCATACGCAGTGGCACAGAATTCCCCCGGGAGTAGAATCTCTCCTGTTGTTGTAGTGTGTGTCTACATTGAGGCGTTACAGTGGCACAACTGCAGTATAGTAGCTGTGCTTCTCTTGGGGTTTAAGTGTGGACATACCTCTGGTTACCACTGCTCAGGGACGTTGATTACCTACATTGATGGAAGGAAATCTTTCTGTCAGTACAGGAAGCATTTACACCATGGGCACTACTAGTTAAAGTTGCAGCTATGCCGCTGTACTACCCAACACTCTTACAGCATTGTGAATCGACCTGTGTACTTATCTGGCCTCCATCACTGTATCTGAATGCCTCTCAAATCTTAGATATGTACATGGTATTTATCCTTATCAACATCCTTGTAGGGTAGGGAAGTGCTGTTGTTCCTATTTTACAGATGAGGGAACTGAGGCACAGAGATAGTAAATGACTTGCTCAAAGGAATTCTGTGGCAGAGTCAGAAATTGAACCTAGATTTCCTCAGCTACCATCCTAGTCCAGTGCCTCAACCACAGGGCCATCCTTCCTCTCTGGTGAGCTTATGCCATCACTACTACCTTTCACTAACACATGACACCCAGAGTATGAAATTGACTAGTCTGTCTTTGTCATCCAAGATGAATGAAGTGTTGAAAATGTAAGGAAAATCCTCATTATTTAAGAATCCACTTCATAAATTCAGGTGGTGCTAGAGGACTAGGTAAGGGAAAATTTTAAAATGAGTTCAGTGCTTTTTCAGCTTGGAGTGCTATACTCCTTTATATAGGGGAAGTGTGGTTATTAGAGAGAGCTCAAGAAGGAGAGACAGGAACTGCTAAATTCTAATCCTGGCTCTGCCACTGACTTGCTGTGTAGCCTTGTACTTGATCTCACACCTTCCCCTCTGTAAAACAGGGATAATAATTGTTTACGCTGGGATGCTACTAGGATTATCTTCCTAATTGTCCAGAGTCTTGATATGTAGAGTGCTACATGCATTTTAATTATTGATCTTTCCGGCATTGTTTTGCATTGAGTCATCCTCCTTCCAAGTGCCAAAAAAAGGTGTGGTGACTATATTGTAAGGAGAAACGTAGCAGTTTTCTTACAAAAGTTTGTGTGCTAAGGGTCTTTGGTCTTGCCTTTTTGTCTGTTGTATTTAGATAGTCTTTGGATTTTGCCCATCTTCTCCCAACCTTATCCTGAGATTGACTTTGACATCTAAATGAACTAGATGTCTTTCTGATGACTGGTTTGGAGAAATCCAAAGGTTTCTAGGGTTTTTGTCTCCTATCCTGTCTACTGTCAGTTTTTGAACTGGACAACTGGGATATGTCTATACTGCAGCTAGGAGCAATCCTCCCAGTCCAGGTAGATGGACTCACATGAGTGTGCAGTGTTCCCTCTAATTTTTCCCTCGCACGTGCGGAATAAATTTTGTTTTGTGCACCAATATGGAGATCATGTGTCATACATCACCTCCATATTGGTGCACATAATAAAATTCAAGTGGCGGGGGTGAGGCCGAGGGGTTTGGAGTGTGGTAGGGGACTCAGGGCTGGGGCAGAGGTTGGAATGTGGGGGGGTGAGGACTCCGGCTGGGGGTGCGGGCCCTGGAGTGGGGCCAGGGATCGGGGCTTTGGGGTGCAGGTGGCCCCAGGGCTACAGCGGGGAAAGAAGAACTCCCCCGGCGCTCTCTCCCTGCAGCAGCACCTGGGTTGTGGGGGAGAGGTTTCTCTTCCCACTGTGGCGGGGCTGGGGTCGTGGGATAGGTGCCGCTCTCCTGGCTGCAGCAGGTCCACAGCTGGGCTGGGTTGGGGCCAAGGGAGGGACGCCTCTCCCACCTCCAGCCGCAGCAAGTCCAGGGCTGGGTTCGGGCCAGGGGAGGAGTGCCTCTTGCTGCGGCCAGTCTGGGGCTGAGGGAGAAGCATCTCTCCCCGCCACAGCCTTGAGCACCTGAGCAGCATGTAATAGGTTGCTGTGTGGCCACGCAGTGTACAGCCTGGGGGATCTCAAGTCTTTGCAAAGGGTAAAAGTTGGTATTGTATGTCTAGCCCATGGCCAGAGTGAAAAGTCCTGAGACTACCCTGGACTGAAAGAAATACTGCAGTAGACAGGGAGACTGATTCCCTCCATCCCCTAATCTCAGAATTTTTCTAAAGAGAAGGGTTTCTAGGAGCCAAGATCTCATTTTTATTTGTATTTGGGGCAGCCACCTTGTAATAATGTAGAATGAAATGTATATATTTCTGGTGTACATATTTGTCCTTAATCTGTTCAGCTAAAATATATTAAAAGAAGTTTAACTTTATCCTGTTGACTACTTCTGTTGAGGTTAGGTAAACTTCAAATATGTGACAGAATCAATGCGCTCATTTCCACACTACAGCTTGTAATGCAGTGAAGGGTATGCTGACCTGGAGTTGCATAACTAGTCAGGCACTCAACATGTTTCACTTGCATCACTAGTGGTTGCCAAGAAAGTGACAATATGGCGCTGGAAACTAGAAACACATACGTACCACTTTTACAGAATTTGAATTGCCTTGTAAATTATGGGAAAGATTGCATACATAAGAAATAACTATTAGTTTAGCTGTGACAGTATCATCATTACTGTTGCACATGTAGGCTCCCCTGTACCTATTTCTCATGATTAAGTAAATTAAAATATTTCTGTTGTTGCTCTTTTCCCCTGAAAAGTCTTGATCTTTTGTTATCGATGTCGTGCAGGGACATGTGCTCAAGTCTCATGCTGGATAATATATTATTAAATCTAAATAAAACTTTATGCAGCATTATGATTGCATTTCCTTTTATGAATGTAAAATCTTCTGTGTTATGACTCACATAGCAATTCTAACACAACGTATATGATATTTAGTATGTTTCAGTTTAAATTTTTTGGTTTGATAGCCATCAACCCACCAGAAATCTTAACTGTCATCTCTAAATATTTGATGTTACAAGCCTCAAGTCCTTCCAAATTATCACATACTGACTACCCAGAGGAATAAAAGCTCTTTCTGAAGAAAATTCAAAGGACGAGGATGCTGAAGCCTCATCAGTGAGGTCCGGGGCAAATATTAGATGAAGGGCATAGATCAGTTTCCTGGCTGCTAGGTAAGGAAAAAGTGTAGGGATTTCTGCCAGGAATGCTGGCCCAGAGCCCTGGCTGATGGCTTATATTGGTTTCTGGCTGATAGATGTCCGATGTCCACACTAGTTGATTGAAGGGAGAAGAAACTTTGTTGTCTTTTTTGTTGCTCCAAGGAGGAGTCGGGCTCAGATACTCTTCCTTGTGCCCAGCGGCCAGGAGGATATCTACCCATCTCCCAGCTTTTTTTTTTCTTTTTTTTCTTCATGGAAAGTAGCTCCCATGAATAACTCCATTGCCTATCTCTGTAACTATTCACAGCTTTCGTAGGGAATAGCAGTGTGTGTTTGTTGACAGTTTTATTGCTTCCTATAGGATTTTGAATAGCAGCACTGGTACTGACCAGTCGATTAATTTCGTTGTGCAATTGGCAAAACTGAGATAAATGTCTACATTTTACATGAACAATCTTTTAAAAACTAGAACATGTAGTTTTTATTAAATGAAAACTTAAACTGAAAAAAAAAATTGGCTTAGTTTCCACAATTTGCTAGGGAAAGCTTTCAACTTGCCACTTACAAGTACAGTCCCCCTCTGCTCATGTCTCTTTGTTTATTTAGGATTACAGTTGTCTAAGAGAATCAATGTATTTCTTGCATCCAGTATATGATGATGGAAGATATTAAAATAAAAATGCAAATGTCCTGAATGCTTAATAATACTTCCTTCATTAAAAGATTTTTTACCAAAATGTTGTCATTGTTAGGATGATCTTAATTGTTCATTTCCAGACTCCACAGGATTTGTACTTTTTTTAAAAAAATTTTTTAATTTTTATTTTTCCCTTTAAATATAATTTTGAATGTGCTGTCTTTCTCGCTCACTTTGCTAAAACTGAAAATTTGTTATTTCAAGGGATTTTCCTACTATAGAGTTTATTCCAAGGGTTCTCAAACTTCATTGCACTGCAACTCCTTTCTGACAACAAAAATTGCCAGAAAGGGGGGACCGAAGCCTGAGGCTACTCAATCCCTACTGCCCAAAGACCATCCCTGACAGGTGTTTTTCCAACTTGCTCTTAAAAATCCCCAATGATAGAGATTCCACAACCTCCCTAGGCAATTTATTCCAGTGCTTAACCACTCTGACAGTTAGGAAGTTTTTCCTAATGTCCAACCTAAACCGCCCTGGCTGCAATTTAAGCCCATTGCTTCTTGTCCTATCCTCCGAGGTTAAGAACAATTTTTCTCCCTCCTCCTTGTAACAACCTTTTATGTACTTGAAAACTCTTATCATGTCCCCTCTCAGTTTTCTCTTTTCGAGACTAAACAAACCCAGTTTTTTCACTCTTCCCTCATAGGTCATGTTTTCTAGACCTTTACTCATTTTTGTTGCTCTTCTCTGGACTTTCTCCAGTTTGTCCACATCTTTCCTGAAATGTGGCGCCCAGAACTGGACACACTACTCCAGCTGAGGCCTAATCAGTGTGGAGTAGAGAGGAAGAATTACTTCTTGTGTCTTGCTTACAATACTCCTGCTAATGCATTCCAGAATGTTTGCTTTTTTTTTTTTTTGCAACTGGGTTACACTGTTGACTCATATTTAGCTTGTGATCCACTATGACCCCCAGATCCCTTTCTGCAAGTACTCCTTCGTAGGCAGTCGTTTCCATTTTGTATGTGTGCAACTGATTGGTCCTTCCTAAGTGGAGTACTTTGCATTTGTCCTTATTGAATTTCATCCTATATACTTCAGACCATTTCTCCAGTTTGTCCAGATCATTTTGAATTTTAATCTATCCTCCAAAGCACTTGCAACCTCTCAGAGCTTGGTATCATCCGCAAACTTTATAAGTGTACTCTCTCTGCCATTATCTAAATCATTGATGAAGATATTGAAAAGAATTGGACCCAGAACTGATCCCTGTGGTACCCCACTTGTTACACCCTTCCAGCACGACTGTGAATCACTGATAACTATTCCCTGGGAGCAATTTTCCAACCAGTTATGCACCTACCTTATAGTAGCTCCATCTAGGTTATATTTCCCTAGTTTGTTTATGAGAAGGTCATGCAAGGCAGTATCAAAAGCCTTACTAAAGTCAAGATCTACCACATCTACCAATCTTCCCATCTCTCCTCCACCGCGCCGCCCCCCGCCGGCTTGTTACCCTGTCAAAGAAAGCTATCAGGTTGGTTTGACATGATTCTTGACAAATCCATGCTGACTGTTATTTATCACCTTTCAGAGTAACAGCCGTGTTAGTCTGTATTCGCAAAAAGAAAAGGAGTACTTGTGGCACCTTAGAGACTAACCAATTTATTTGAGCATAAGCTTTTGTGAGCCACAGCTCACTTCATCGGATGCATACTGTGGAAAGTGTGGAAGATCTTTTTATACACACAAAGCATGAAAAAATACCTCCCCCCCACCCCACTCTCCTGCTGGTAATAGCTTATCTAAAGTGATCACTCTCCTTACAATGTGTATGATAATCAAGGTGGGCCATTTCCAGCACAAATCCAGGGTTTAACAAGAACGTCGGGGGGGGGGGGAGGAAAAAACAAGGGGAAATAGGTTACCTTGCATAATGACTTAGCCACTCCCAGTCTCTATTCAAGCCTAAGTTAATTGTATCCAATTTGCAAATGAATTCCAATTCAACAGTTTCTTGCTGGAGTCTGGATTTGAAGTTTTTTTGTTGTAATATCGCAACTTTCATGTCTGTAATCGTGTGACCAGAGAGATTGAAGTGTTCTCCGACTGGTTTATGAATGTTATAATTCTTGACATCTGATTTGTGTCCATTTATTCTTTTACGTAGAGACTGTCCAGTTTGACCAATGTACATGGCAAAGGGGCATTGCTGGCACATGATGGCATATATCACATTGGTAGATGTGCAGGTGAACGAGCCTCTGATAGTGTGGCTGATGTTATTAGGCCCTGTGATGGTGTCCCCTGAATAGATATGTGGGCACAGTTGGCAACGGGCTTTGTTGCAAGGATAGGTTCCTGGGTTAGTGGTTCTGTTGTGTGGTATGTGGTTGCTGGTGAGTATTTGCTTCAGGTTGGGGGGCTGTCTGTAGGCAAGGACTGGCCTGTCTCCCAAGATTTGTGAGAGTGTTGGGTCATCCTTCAGGATAGGTTGTAGATCCTTAATAATGCGTTGGAGGGGTTTTAGTTGGGGGCTGAAGGTGACGGCTAGTGGCGTTCTGTTATTTTCTTTGTTAGGCCTGTCCTGTAGTAGGTGACTTCTGGGAACTCTTCTGGCTCTATCAGTCTGTTTCTTCACTTCAGCAGGTGGGTATTGTAGTTGTAAGAATGCTTGATAGAGATCTTGTAGGTGTTTGTCTCTGTCTGAGGGGTTGGAGCAAATGCGGTTGTATCGCAGAGCTTGGCTGTAGACGATGGATCGTGTAGGGTGGTCAGGGTGAAAGCTGGAGGCATGTAGGTAGGAATAGCGGTCAGTAGGTTTCCGGTATAGGGTGGTGTTTATGTGACCATCGTTTATTAGCACTGTAGTGTCCAGGAAGTGGATCTCTTGTGTGGACTGGACCAGGCTGAGGTTGATGGTGGGATGGAAATTGTTGAAATCATGGTGGAATTCCTCAAGGGCTTCTTTTCCATGGGTCCAGATGATGAAGATGTCATCAATATAGCGCAAGTAGAGTAGGGGCATTAGGGGACGAGAGCTGAGGAAGCGTTGTTCTAAGTCAGCCATAAAAATGTTGGCATACTGTGGGGCCATGCGGGTACCCATAGCAGTGCCGCTGATTTGAAGGTATACATTGTCCCCAAATGTAAAATAGTTATGGGTAAGGACAAAGTCACAAAGTTCAGCCACCAGGTTAGCCGTGACATTATCGGGGATAGTGTTCCTGACAGCTTATAGTCCATCTTTGTGTGGAATGTTGGTGTAGAGGGCTTCTACATCCATAGTGGCCAGGATGGTGTTATCAGGAAGATCACCGATGGATTGTAGTTTCCTCAGGAAGTCAGTGGTATCTCGAAGGTAGCTGGGAGTGCTGGTAGCGTAGGGCCTGAGGAGGGAGTCTACATAGCCAGACAATCCTGCTGTCAGGGTGCCAATGCTTGAGATGATGGGGCACCCAGGATTTCCTGGTTTATGGATCTTGGGTAGTAGATAGAATATCCCAGGTCGGAGTTCCAGGGGTGTGTCTGTGCGGATTTGATCTTGTGCTTTTTCAGGGAGTTTCTTGAGCAAATGCTGTAGTTTCTTTTGGTAACTCTCAGTGGGATCAGAGGGTAACGTCTTGTAGAAAGTGGTGTTGGAGAGCTGCCAAGCAGCCTCTTATTCATATTCCGACCTATTCATGATGACAACAGCACCTCCTTTGTCAGCCTTTTTGATTATGATGTCAGAGTTGTTTCTGAGGCTGTGGATGGCATTGTGTTCCGTACGGCTGAGGTTATGGGGCAAGTGATGCTGCTTTTCCACAATTTCAGCCCATGCACGTCGGTGGAAGCATTTGAGTATTTGCTTCAGGTTGGGGGGCTGTCTTGGGAGACAGGCCAGTCCTTGCATCCGATGTATGCATCCGATGAAGTGAGCTGTAGCTCACGAAAGCTTATGCTCAAATAAATTGGTTAGTCTCTAAGGTGCCACAAGTACTCCTTTTCTTTTTGCGAATACAGACTAACACGGCTGTTACTCTGAAACCTTTAGATAAGCTATTACCAGCAGGAGAGTGGGGTGGGGGGAGGTATTTTTTCATACTTTGTGTGTATAAAAAGATCTTCTACACTTTCCACAGTATGCATCCGATGAAGTGAGCTGTGGCTCACGAAAGCTTATGCTCAAATAAATTGGTTAGTCTCTAAGGTGCCACAGGTACTTTTCATTTATCACCTTATTATCTTCTAAGTGTTTGCAAATTGATGGCTTAATTATTTGCTCCATTATATGGTTCAGCTTCTTTAGTTTAGGTCAGGGGTGGCCAACCTGTGGCTCCGGAGCCACATGCAGCTCTTCAGAAGTTAATATGTGGCTCCTTGTATAGGCAGTGACTCCGGGGTTGGAGCTACAGGCGCCAACTTTCCAAGGTGCCGGGGGGTGCTCACTGCTCAACCCCTGGCTCTGCCACAGGCCCTGCCCCCGCTCCACCCCTTCCTGCACCCTCCCCTGAGCCGCCATTCCTTGGCTCCCCCACCCCCCGCCCCAGAGCCTGCTGCATGCCATGAAATAGCTGATCGGGAGGGAGGGGAAGGCGCTGATTGGCAGGGCTGGCAGCCAGTGGGAGGCTCTGGGAGTGGGCAGGGAAGAGCTGATGTGGGGGCAGGGGGGCTACTGACTTATTACTGTGGCTCTTTGGTAATGTACATTGGTAAATTCTGGCTCCTTCTCAGGCTCAGGTTGGCCACTCCTGGTTTTGGTGTATCGGTATCATATTATGTAACGGGTTATTTACCCACTGAATTTAAAGCTGGGATGAGGGACAAACAGTGCATATGAGTAGAGCCCTACCAAATTCACGGTTTGGCTCCTGACCCAAAAAGATGTGGTGTGTGTGGGTGGTGGTGGTGGTGGGGGTCGGGTCACAAGATTATTTTGGTGGGGGAGGGTGTTGCAGTACTGCTACTCTTACTTCTGCACTGCTGCTGGCAGCGGTGCTGCCTTCAGAGCTGGAGAGCAGCGGCTGCTGGCTGGGCTTCCAGCCCTGAAGGCAGAGCTGCTGCCAGCAGCAGTGCAGAAGTAAGGATGGCATGATGCAGTAGCGCTACCTTTACTTCTGCGCTGCTGCCTGCAGACCTGGGCCCTCAGTCAGCAGCCGCCACTCTCTAGCTGCCCAGCTCTGAAGGCAGCAGCGCAGAAGTAAGAGTGGAATGGTATGGTATTACCACCCTTACTTCTATGCTGCTACTGGCAGGGCGTTGCCTTCAGAGCTGGGTGCCTGACCAACAGTCACTGTTTTCCGGTTGCCTAGCTCTGAAGGTAGTGCAGAAATAAGGGTGGCAATACTGTGCTCCCCCTCCCCAGATAACCTTGCAATCCCCATGCAACTCCCTTTTGGGTCAGGACCCCCAATTTGAGAAACACTGGTTCCCCACCGCCCCCCCCCCCCCCAATCTGTATAGTATAGGGTAAAAGCACACAAAAGACCAGATTTCACGGGGGGAGACCAGATTTCACAGTCGGAGATGCATTTTTCATGGCCATGAATTTGGTAGGGCCCTACATATGAGAAATGGGAGTTGCATATACTACTTTAGATGCTAACTTGACTTGCAAGGATTAAAAAAAAAAAAAAAAAATCCAGAGGGAAAATTAGCCTCTCTTTCTTCTAGCTTTCCAAGACCAACTTCGCCAACAACAATGATTTTCGGGCTCTTCTGCAATCATTGTATGCCACATTCAAGGAATTTAAAATGCACGAGCAGATCGAAAATGAATACATCATTGGCTTACTTCAGCAGCGCAGTCGGACTGTGTATAACGTTCACTCAGACAACAAACTCTCCGAGATGCTTAGTCTCTTTGAGAAAGGGCTGAAGAATGTGAAGGTAAGCTTCCAAAAATAGGCTAAAAGAAGTACTTGTTTAGCTTTTAATTGTGTAATAAGGGAAACTTGCTAAGAGTAGTCATTAGTCTGCTACTTCATTTATTTGATGAGAAACTTTAGAAAACAAAGAATTAGATTATACTCAGGCTTTCTTAGCATGTTACTACAACTTTATGGTCTCAGTAAGCAGAAACTGCAGTGCAAGTTTCATCATTTAGCATAGCTGTTAAATGAATCTTTTTCTCTCTTTGATTTTATATATATAACTTGAACATAAATTATAAAGATTGTTAGAATTAAATATAAAGGAAGATATCTATATATTAGACAGATAAAAGATTAAAATGCTACAAAGCAAAACGCTACTGGCATGATATTTTTGTTGTAAAGAGAATAGTTATGAACACAGAGGAAAGCCTAGAAGATCACTAGTAAGTATTATCTAGGAGAAATTTTGGAGCCTTTCTTTGAAATCACAAAATTCAAACTTGAAAATTTAAAATGAGATTAATTTAACAGCTATGTTACTTGATTAAATGTACACTTCAGTTTCTGCTTACTGACACCATAAATCTTTTCATAACATGCCCCAAAAGCCTGAGTACTCTAATTCTTTGTTTTCTAAAGATATATACACATCTCTTGTATGGAGGTAATTACATTTGTTATGGTCTTTTACTTCTCCTGTACTTGGCCCTCTAATCCGTTTTGCACAGGACTGCTACTAACATTCAAATGCTGAGTAGCTGTAAATGCCATCTTTTTGGTTTGTTTTCAAATCAACCTTTGATAAATATTTTTTTCATTCCAAATGTGGAATTTCCCTTGCTGCGCCCTTCCCATTCTTCTTTTCCTTCAACTCACATTTTGGAATGAAAACTTGGGTCTCCATTCCATCGTTTAACATCCTATATTAAACTTGCCAAAGCAGATGCTCTGTAGTTATGTTAAAGATGTTAACTTATCGCTGTTGATCATAGTCACTAAATGTCGGTCTGGATACTCGATCTCAGTAAAAGGAGTCAAGTAGAGTACGTTTTTCTCTACTTTTGTGTTTTTGTTGCTACAGTGTGTCAAAAAGGTAGACTTTTAGAACTCTGAACAGTATTTCTAAGGTGGTCATACTTTGGGAACTCCTTGTCCAATTCACCTCACATTGTGTAGAAATAGTTTACTTTGGCCCCTGGTGTAACCTGCCAGTGGAGGACAGTACTTGTCACTGTGAAGCTGGGGTGGAGAAGGGTAGAATTGGGCTGATAGTGGAAACTCAGTGCAGCCTGTCCTAAGTGACCCTAGTTGTTTGATGCTGTTAAACCAAGCTCAGATTAAACAAAGTTTCATCTCTTACTTCTGAGTTTTGCCTATATAGGAAGTTGTTGTCAGACATATGTAACCTACATGTTTTGTACTACTGACTAGAGCTGGGAAGAAAACGTTTGTTTTGGGGGGGCGGGGGATCACTGGCAGGTCTCAAAGATCGAAGGAAATTTTTTTTCAGGTGAACCCAAAACTCTTCTTTTTTTTTGAGTTTTCAATTAATCAAAAAGTTGGAAAACTTCAATTCATGTAAAAACAAAACAAAAAGTCCCTTTGATCCCAAATGAAACATTTTGTTTAAATTTTGGGCAGTTTTAATTATTTTTCAATAAAAGCATATGTAATGAATGGCTAGATTTACCAAAAAACAAAACAAAAAAACAGAAGTGGGAATATCCCCACTATACCCAGTATCCTGGTGTTTAGGTCATTCACACGGGATGTGGGAGACCTACATTTGAAACCCTGCTCTGAAACAAGGACATGAACCCAGGTCTTTCACATCCCAGGTGAGTTCTGTACCCACCAGGCTATTAGCTCATTCTCTTATGAAAACAGTTCCACTTAATATCAATAATTAATCATGAACTGGTCCAGAGAGAACGAGAAAATGGCTGTGTAACCTGGTGGTTAGGGCACTCACCTAAGACGGGGGACACCCAGGTTCCAGTCCCTGCTCCAGTGAATGTTTGTTTATATAGAGTGGAGTGGCTTCTACAGGGGAGACTGAGAAGGACCTACCCATAGTCTGGTGGCTAGGGAATTAACCTGGGATGTTGTAAATCTGGCTTCAAATCTCTCTGCTTCAGGATGGGGATTTAAACTTGCATGTCCCACATCCCAGGCGAGTGTCCTAACCACTGAATCTGAGGGCTATGAATCTAGCCTGACATTTCTGAAACAATTTGCTGAAATTGACATGACAAAGTAAGGAAATAACCATTTAACAACCAACCCCCATCTTCATCTTCTTGCTTCTCAGATATTGTCATCAATTTTTACTAGCTTCTCATGTAGAAAACTAACCTAAAAGGAGAAACGGGATTTTTGGGACAATTTTGGTAAATACTTTCCTAGAGCTATTTGATCTGGTTTGAATTAAACAGGTTGGACTGCACTTATGTTTTTCTCTGCAGTATTGTTATGTTAACTTTGAATAGATGCATTTGTTTGTAAAAATCAGTTTTAAGAAAAATGTAAAAATTAAGATTTCAGCATGTTTTCTCTCCTGTCAGTTTTTTTGTATTTGAGTCCATGACCACACTACTGATATTGGCTATCATACACTGTACTGGAAATTTCTCAGTCCACCTATTGGGTATTGTAGCTCAACAGAACAAGAATATTAGCCTTGCATTGTTTACTTTTCATTTCCAACAGAGGGAAAAAAACATAAATAAATGGTAAAATAAATAAATAAATAAATAAAAAATAAAAAAAAATTTTTGATGATGCAAGGTTGGGTTACTGCCTCCTTCCCGTACTATTGCGAAATGCACTGCAAAGAATTTCCTTCTGTCACAATCTGGACAGACTCCAGGGCCAGATTCTTGTTACCGGAATACAGAAAGGGTAACATTCATAGATGAGAAAGGTCTGTTAGCAAATAAGCCACAACGTTTAAAGTAAAGTATATATTTTAAAAACTGACTGTTTCAAAGTAAGTTTCTATATGGCACATTTAGTTAGTTATAAACTGCAAGTTATGATTTAACTGGGATATTTGGTTAATTCATGTAGAGTTTATATAATTTAAAATACAAAGCTAAGCTAGTATATAACTTGTGCAGAATTTCCCATAGAACATGTAAATTTTTAGATTAAATTTATTACTTTAAACTTTTTTGGTGTGGCTGATTGGTAGGCTTTAATCTACAACAATCTTAATACTTCCATGTAAACCTTGCAATTACTTCAGAGTAGAAGTCAGATAATTCATGTGATGACAAAGTAGATTAGAATTACAATAATATAGTATTTGTTAATTTGACTAGCGATGGATTATTGACTTCTTATGAATTATTGATGTGAAATAGCAAAGAAGTGAACAAACAAGGTTAAAAAAATCAAGGATGCTTCATCACAGAATGTACTTTATTATGTTGACTAATGTAGTTTTGTTTTATTTGTGGTACTTCATTGCACAGTGTACTATGTTTTTTAAATAATGAAATTGTTAATATGAACATATAACGTCTCTGAAAATTTTATGTGATCTGTTCTTCAGGATTTGTAGACCTTGGGTTAGCAAGGTTCTGCTATTTCTGATTAATGACATAATGCATTTTAGATTGCAACAGCAGAAATAAATTACAATTTTTCTAGTGCAGAAGACATCTACGAGAGTAAGAAATACGCAAATGATCTCTATACTAAAAGTTTAACCATTTTTAGTATGTTCTAAAAATTAACTCTGCCTTTCCAGAAGTGGTTGTATCTTGAGAGCTATGGGAGATATGGGTCTACGTTTCAGTTCTTAAACCCTGTGGAGAGCTTTTTTGATTAAATCATACTTTTTCTTTTCAGAATGAATATGAACAGTTAAACTATGCTAAACAGCTGAAAGAGAGGTTGGAAGCCTTCACCAGGGATTTCCTTCCTCACATGAAAGAGGAAGAGGAGGTGGGTAGAACTCATCTCTTAAAGCTAAACCAGTTTTCTTATCTGAATGTTTGGAACTGCTGGTCTTCAGGTCCTGAGAACTGAAGAAGAGGTCTGTGTAAGCTTGAAAGCTTGTCCCTTTTACCAATTGAAGTTGGTTGAATAAAAGATATTACTTCACCCATTTTGTCTCTAATATTTATTAAATAATTTAAAATTCCATGTATAGTGGAAGTCAAGTGGTTTTGGCATGACGAGTCTTTTTGATAAGAAGTATTTACACTGAGTGAATTGTACAGGATTTCACCCTAATTTTGGATTAGAAATGAAGAATACATGGCATCTACTATAGAAGTTCAAGGCACGCTTACTTTTTATTTTATGGCTGATTTGATATATAGGTTGCCTCTTAGCCTCACTAGTAAATGGAACATGGAATTTTAAAGATATTTGAACAGTTTCTATAATTTAAACTTTCTGTATAAAATTATGGGAGTAGTGAGTAATGTATATGGACCATTTTAATTTGACAGTTTTGCTAGGTATTCATACTATGACTGGTATCTTAGGAATGCATTCTTTGTGTGTTAAAAAATATAACTATTTTTTCTTAAGGAATACCTTAAGTGTAATGAGAATATTTCATACAATGTGTATTTTTGTTTAATTTTAAACATAATGTCCAATTATTTTAAAATAGCCTCTCTAAAAGAAGATCCAGTAAAACAGGCCAAAGATCTACAAACTTTAAAAGCAAAACCAAAAAATGTTTGATGCAATAAACCAGTGGCCCATGAATTAAGCAGCTTCTCTCAAGCTGCCGTATATATTTGACATATACAGACTGGTATTGTCAGTATGATTCTGTTTTATGTGTATCCAAAAATTGGGAAACATCCTCTGGAGAGACTAAACCTCCCAAATCTGCTCAAGAGAGTAGACCTCTCATGTATTATTAATAATAAAACTTTAGTGTCTTCTACGTGAGGATCTTAATAATATCTTCTGAGTTAAACCCATACTCTTAGCTCCATTTAATATAGGGGGAAACTGAAGAAACAAGACAGGTGTACACTAGAAATATAGGCCAACCCAGATATGTCACTCAGGAGTGTGAAAAATCCACACCCTTGAGCAACGTAGTTAAACTGGCCTAAGTCCCCATGTAGACAGCACAAGATCCACAGAAGAATTCTTCCATCGACCTAGCTGCTGCCTCTTGGGGAGAAGGATTACCTACACTGATGGGAGAACCCCTCCTGTGGAAGTAGGTAGTTGTCTATACTGAAGTACTACAGTGGCACCACTGTAGCATTTTAAATTTAGACAAGCCCACAATTTTACTTGCCCAAGGCCATGCAATCAGCTGTTTGCAGATTTGGGATTAGAATTCAGGAATTTCAGATTCCTCACCTGGCATTCATTACTGTGCATCATGTTGCTCCTTTTGTAATTCCTGTTGTAAACCTTAAATAAAAAAAGTTTTATATGTATCATTTTGAATACATTGTGGCAGCAGTGTGGTTTTTGTTTGGTTGTGGATAACTGGCATTTATTGGTTTAGGTTTTTCAGCCCATGTTGATGGAATATTTTACTTATGAAGAATTGAAGGACATTAAAAAGAAAGTTATTGATCAACACTGCTCACAGAAGGAAGCTGCAGAACTTGTTAGAGGTCTTAGCCTTTGGAATCAGCTGAAGAGCTCTGTGGATGAGAAAACAGATCAAGGTGAACCATTTTTAATTAAACTGAATGCGATTTTAAATTTGCAAGTATAATCCACTAAAATCACTCCAGTGAAGAGTTGTCACTGTACATTTGCTGAATGCTTGTACATGCTTAGTTGTTAGAAAACGGTGTCTTTCTTCAAAATTGCAGTGATATTTTGGGAAGAATATTGCTGTTGTAGATTTTTAGAAGTTTCGATGTGGGTGTGTACTCAAGCATATCTCGTTCTTCCCCTGGCGATGCTTTGTCCAAATTATAGCAAACATGCACAGTCTGGTGTTTAACTTTTATTTTCACGCTTCAATTTCAGATTGTATTTTCTTTTTCCAGACCCTGCTTTCACTGCCTGGTTGAGGGCAGGGGTCTGGAGGTTTCTCAGTGTATATCCTCAACAGAGCAGAAGTTAAGTCAGCTGACAGTATCCCAGGTAATAGAACTCCCCCTTGGCCTTCCTTGTCCAAGGAGCCAAAATGGGAGGATAAGCAGGGAAGGAGAGGGTCGGAAAAACGTTTCTGCAAGATGAATGACCGAACAAAGTGAAACTTCATCGTCACTTTTAGAATGAAATTCGGACAATTCTGAAACACCACCTTGCTTTTCCTTTATGAAACTTAGGATAGGATGGTTCACTTGATAAGGGCCTGTTGCCCATTTAATTTGAATGTTAGAGCATCAATACAATTTTCAATGTAAAAAATACTCATAGCTGAGAAGGTGACCTAGTCAGCTTGGTAGGAAGCTTTTGTTGTTCCACAACATCAGTAATATTGTAATGGGATAGTAAATACAGCACATACTCATGAAACTGACTACTAAGGGTAAAGAAGGTACTGTTCCAACTTGAATCTGTTCATGAAAATCTAACAAACTTGAATTGAAGACTGTAATCCAAACAGTGACAAGATCTGAGACTTCCTTTGAACCACTAAACTGATCAATTTCTACTTTTATAGGCCAAGCTGACGGAAAATAAGATAGTGGGTCAGAATGTAAAATATATCGTGGTCTGTGACCAATCCAATATGGCAGACACATAGCCTGCTGGAATTAGCTCCTGCCATCTCTGAGTGGGAATTTGGGGATAGTAAGACTTCTACAACTTTTCTGTCTTGAGTTTAGTTTGCTTTGGTATCAAAGTGGATTTGTGGGGGAAGCATATGTGAAGGTATGTGATTTTTTTGAAGGAAACATATAAATTCCACCCATTTTAAAAAATGGAGAAAGTATCCATCGCTGATGTCTATTTCTTGTGCACTGCTACTTTCTTTTGAGAGAAAGCAAAATATAAATATTTCATCTGAGGAAGATTTGCTGAATAACAAACACCTTAAATTAGGCAATCAAGTGAACCTGTGCATGATAGCATTTTCCTTTCCTGCCAGAGAAATGGCAAGCAGGACATTTTGTTGGACAAATTCCTTGTCTTGTCCTGCACTTACTTCGGAGGCTTCTTGACACAGGAAAAGAGACTTTGCCCCTCTCCGAACAGTCGTATAAAACCTCATGGCTTGATTTTCATTTTGTCAGTTTTCTGGGATACCATTTGTCTGAAGTCTTGTATGCACTTCAGGTTTGAAGCTCAGCTCCAGGCATACAAATAAATTGGTATTCCTAAAGGGACCAAGATACTAAATGTGGAACCCTGCAAGGTGATCTCCCTTATTGTGCAGTCATTATGGGAGGCTCTGATCTTAGCCACATCTAGTATGTCTTCTAGATACACAAATTGTTTTATGGGAACAAGTTGGAAATTTGGGTAGCTTGCAGAATATGAATGCCAAGTTAGAAAGGCCTAACTTTGACACCAGCAATTCCTGTGGTGAATTGATCAGTTTCGTGGATCACTTCCCTAGTAATGTCTTCGGTTGACCAGTTGTCCAGATAAGAAAACACATGCATTCCTATTCAGTATTAAATGAAATATAGTATATTCAAACAGTTGCTAAATGTTTGCAAGCCAACATCATGAATTGAGGGTACTATTTCTGTGCTTACTTAATTAGAAATCTGGGATACAACCTGAGACTGGGCTCGATCCTGATGTGTAAGAATCCATAAGGTTCAGAAGTTGTAGCCTGCTTCCGGTCTCTGGAAGCAAGTCACCGACTACTGGAAAAATCACTTTGACTTTTTCTTTCATAACAAACTAGTGTCTCTGATACTCAGAATGGTAAGGTAGTTGAACTGTTTTTGAAATCTGGTCTATGAGAATCAGTCTTCTCACATTCTGGAAGCACACATGTAAAAATGGGAATCCATTATAACACACTTACCGTTGGAGAAAATCTTATTCTTTTGATGTAATGGGAAATAATAGCATTGCCTCTATGGGTCTGGTGTCTGAAAGATCTATTTAAGGTGAGTATTGCTTTCCCTTTCTGACTAGAGTTAATGAATAGAAGAAAAAAAGACAAATATTTAGCCTCCAAATCATTTGTACCACTTCTCATGGTCTTTTTTTGTTATGAATGTTCATTTTAAAAATCTGATTCCTTACTGATTGAATTTTTCACACCACTACTATATATTTATTTTGTAGCAGCTAATGGTTATGTACAAATTATTTTAAACACACTTTACGTAAATTCACCCACAGTGAGGCTTGTTAAAGCTACTGCTTGTTTGCTAGGCATGAACAGAAACTAAAAACGAAATATGATACATGTGCTTCAGAGCACTGTGTAAGACATTTACTTGGTTTTGTTTGTTAGTCTTGACCATTCAGAAGTTTAAAAAGGTATTACCTATACTAGTTAATTGCACCCAGAAGAGAATGGGGAGCCAAGTGCAAAGATTTGATGCTTAAAGCAAAGAGGATGTGCTTATGTTGGCTTTCCCCAGTCAAGAAAGCTGAGTGCTTGGAGGTAATAAAAACACGATCCTCATTGGACAGGACTAGTTGCAGCTTCCTTGCTAGCTGCAGATGAGAAAAGTCCCTGTGGCTTAGTACAGTACCCTGAGAATCCAGGAGCAGCCATGGTTTATGTTTTGGCAAAGGTAGGCATACATGTTGTTAACAAGTGCAAATGCTGCTTCTGCCCATTTCGATAAGTTTTCGCTACCACAAAGTATTGCTTCCATTCCACCTGGCTTGAGTAGCATCCAGATTCCTTTCTTGGCCAGACTTCGGAAAAGAAATTAGACTGTATACTCGGTAAAGGAAATGGTAGGGGTTGAACTAAGTTATTGTGATCTTCAGTGGCATTTATAATATAGAACGTTTAACACCCCCTCCCCCTTTCTGAATATTTTTATGTGAAATATTCTTTTAGGTCTTATTACCAAACAAATCGAATGTTTTCTTATGTTTGCTTTAATGCATTTTATCATTGCATCACCTTGGGGAAAATGAGTCCAACCATTATCACTTAACTGCAGAAGTACACACGCATACCCCTTTATTAACACACACGTTTTATATTTCAGAAACTGAAGTGACAGGGCATACCACAAATGTTACTCATCTTCCTCCTGAAGTAATGCTGACCATTTTCAGTTACCTTAACCCTCAGGAGTTGTGTCGATGTAGTCAAGTAAGCACTAAGTGGTCTCAACTGGTTAAAACGGGATCTCTTTGGAAACACCTCTACCCTGTTCAGTGGGCCAGAGGTAGGTGATTGAATTTTTCATCTGTTTTAAAAACGTTTCAAGGATCTGACTTTGGAGATTGCAAAATATAACAAATTAGTATTTTGCGTGACTAATCTAGATTAACTGAGTGTAGGTGCTCCATTTGGTCATGGTGGCATTACACAGCTTAATTTGATGTGATAGAAGTTGATTTTGATAGAGGGAACAACTACAAGCTTAGTTTAATGTTTTATTTTTTGGTAGTCATGAAAAGACAGTATATACAAGAATGGACCCAAGTTAAGTGAAACAGTAATATGCGAACGCGTATGTGATCTAACAAATTATGTTAATTGGTACTACAGCTTAGTAATTGGAAGTAAGGTTAGCATATAGTGTTCTCTATCCTTGTGTTCTAAATGGTGATATTGTGGCTGCATTAGTAGTCTTATTGCAGCGGATTCAGAGAAATTGGTTAGTAAAAGTGAAATATTTCATATTTTTGTTACGTTGCAGGCTTTTCGTATAGAGACAAAGCCTTTAGAGGCTCTTTACATATTGTAAGACTCCAATAAAGGGTACAAGCCACAGCAGCAACAAAACCCCTGTTCCTTTGCAGTTAGCTACATTCGGCTAGTTGGCATTTCACTGTTTCCCCACAATTAGTAAGAGAAACTTCATATCCAACTGGTTGTCCATTGGAAAAAGCTTGTTTTCTATACAACTGAGTCACGTGTGCAGTGTGTAATTGTAAACTCATGATCTATAGCTGTTGGAAGTATTTTTATTCCAAACTGATCAACTCCTGACTAGGTGACATGACCAGTAAATCGTGAGGATTTCATATTAGAAAGGAAATTTGTTTATTTCATGCAGGTTTTTTTGCTTAGTAAATCGATAGTTGGTTACACCAATTGTTAAATGAACTGTGTATATATAAATATACTTATTTTGTTACAGAATTTTAGAAACGGGAAATCAAAATTTTTCAATGAGACGCACCATTATTTCAGTCCTACTTTGCATTTTCATACTGGACCTAGTGGGGAAATATGAAAAAGAGAGTCCTCATTAAGAAATATAACAATAGTTAACATAATGGAGATATTGAAATTGTCTCAGGGAATTCTAAAAGCTTTTGAACATTCACTTTAAATATATTATAAACATCAAGAAATGTATATGTAACAGCCCAATCCAACTTCAGTTGAAGAAAATAGAAAATCTTTTACTTATATCATTGGATTGGATCCCAATATATAACAAGTAATTTCTGGAGTTTTCAGTTATAAAGATCAAATGTTTCCTGCAGTGCTTTTTCATTTATTTCCTTTTTTTGGCTGAGTAGGTGACTGGTACAGTGGTCCTGCAGCTGACCTTGATACTGAACCTGATGAGGAGTGGGTGAAAAATAGAAAAGATGAAAGTCGTGCTTTTCAGGAATGGGATGAAGATGCTGACATAGATGAATCTGGTAGGCAAAATCTAATCTAGAATAAATTGCTATGCAAAATTCCTTTTCAGCTTTTCATGAAGAAGATAAAAACCCCCCTGTAGATGTAATCGTATAGCTATAATTTTATACAGAGGCAAATGTAGCTACTTTTTAAAAACAGTTTTTCTCTTAATTGATTTTAGTACATATATTACAATTATGAATAAATGAAGAAACATTTAATCTGGAATATGTACTTTTACCTTGGGCTAGCAGAAAATATTTTGAATTTGGACAGTTTCAACTAACAACTGTAGAATTAAGATTAAACTAATATACTTACAATTAAAGGAACACAGGCGCACTGGCTCTTGAGCAGTTAGTCGATGTCATCTACGTATTACATGGATATAAAATGTTTCCAAATATGGTACTTTTTTTTGTTAGGCAACCACATTTTTTTTTACTAAAGCAAAGTAGTGGCAACTAGTCATCCTAACCAATGTCCCATAATGTTCAATCTCTGTGAAGTATGCAAAACACAGCACACACAAACTTCCTTTGTCCACAATTTAATGATAGCGACAACATCTTACCTTATTTGTGTTACTAAGGCTTGGATGAATTATGCTCCTATCTCTGTTTTGGCTATCCCATTTCCAGCTCTGTACTCAGTTCAGCATGAGCTGAACATTGGGGAAGGGCAAGACCATGTTTTTTTTAATATGGTCTGTTGGTCAGAAATTCCCCATCTTGAAGACACATTCAGTAGAGTGTGTCCAATTGGTGTGTGAGTTCCAAGATAAAACTGACTTTAAAAATATGTTACTATTTTCAAGTTTTTAGTCTTAGAATCCTGTTAGATATAAAGGTGCTCTTGGATGCCCAGTTGACTTCAGTAACACACAATAGTTTTCCTTTCTCTACTATTGGCCCAGAGTCTGCAAATTTATCTCTTTGTAAACCACATCCAGGATCCTTGCTGTTGTAACCTGTAACTGATTCCTGTAACGTCTTCTACACAGTTACCAATGGAAAAAGTAATTGGCGCTTCAGCTAGTACAGAATGCTGTGTTGCTCTTTGGAGTGAGGTGATCATTATGACCAAATAACACTCTGTATTCTGAATTTCACCCGTTCGTGTCTGTGTACGTTTTGAATTTTTGGTAGCAACCTGTAAAACCCTAAATGGTGCAGAATCTGAAAGAAACCTTCTTCCTGAGCAGTGTTGTAATAGCTTTCTATTGGGTTGGTTGCTCTGTTGGTTTCTGGGGTTTATCTCTATAGGACAGCTAGCAAGATAGACAAGTAGAAAACCACACCTCTGGAATCTACTTCTCAGAGCCGAGCAAATTTTAAAGTGCATCATTAAACGTGTTGTGTTAAACTTTTCATTTACATCCATATTCTTTTAGGCACAAGATATGTAGATGTTTTAAATCTTAGTTTAAACCTTAGTGGTTCTTTCAGTAGTGTCCCTGTGGGTGCTCCATTGTAGATGTGTATGCGTCCCTGTGCAGCCCTGACTGAGATCCCGCAAGGACAGAGCTCCACCAGAAAATTATCTTCCTGGAGGCAGCTCTGTGACCTCAATCTCCTGGTGGACATGGGTCTTCCCCATAACTTTCGACTTCTAAGGGAAATAGGTCAAAGAAACAAGCTGGGGAGTCCTCTCAAGTTCTTCAAGAAGAAGGTGGGGAAGTCGTAACTCATAAGTGAGCGTATGGATAGCCACAAATGATCTCTCTTGCTCAGTATCCTCAGCACCAGTGCAGGGCTACACCATATGACAGGAACTAGTAACGCCTTGATCCCTTTGGCAGATGGCATATTCCTCTGCCACCTTGCAGTTCTATGTCGCCAACTACCAGGCGCTCACGACCAAATATAACTATATAAATTATAACAAACTCAGTGACTGTATTGGCACATCGGGAATCCTTTAAAGGCATCATACAAGAGGGACAATTAGTAGCAAAAACAAAGCTACAATTGGCCTGTAGTGCCAGAGACACAGCAGCTAGGTCCATCTCCACAGTGGTGATGTGATGGGCATCCATGACTCCACTTGTCGGTATTCCCAAAAGAGGCACAGTCCATGGTGGAAGATCTTCCTTTTGAGGGGATGAAGCTCTTCGCCGAAAAGACCGACGCCTCCCTTCATATCTTGAAGTATTCCAGGGCTACCCTCGGGTCACTGGGAATCTATACACTGGGGCAAAAGAGGCGTTTTAGTCTCCAATCTCAACACAGACCATATGTGGCTCAATATCAGCCTCAACATCATTACGAAACGCAGAGGAGGAAAGGGAAATTCCTGAAGTGCAAACTGTCTGGTCTCGTCCCAACTCCCTGCATCTAAATGCCATATTTGACAGGCAGGTCGAGGCACCACGAGACCACTCCCCACAACTGACTGTGATTATATACCCATTCGGCCACCGATTGGCAATATTCTGTACTGCCTGGGAACATAAAATGTCGGACTGATGAGTTTTAGAGATTGTCCAATCTGGGAGCTCCATTGACTTCACCTCCATAGCCCCTCCACAACCCCCTTTCTGTCCCTCATCAGGGACCCTTCTCATGAGAGTTTACGATGACAGGAGATAAATCATCTCCTCCAGTTAGGAGCCATAGAACTGGTACCTCAGCATCTGTGAGGCAAGGACTTCTACTCTCATTACGTCCTAATTCCCAAAAGAAAGGGAAGTTAGAGACTCCTACTGGACCTCAGAGCGCTCAACAAGTTTGTCAAGGCTCAGAAGTTCAAGGTGGTCACCTTATTGACTATCATTCCAAGTTTGGAACAGGGAGACTGTTTTTATGCCCTCAATCTCCAAGACACCTATTTTCACATCTTGATCCTATCAGCTCACAGACGATTTCTCAGGTTCACTCTGGGACATGACCATTATCAATACAGAGTCCTCCCCTTCATGCTGTCATTAGCCCTGAGAGTATTTTCCAAAGTTCTCTCAGTGGTAGCCACTCACTGATGCTCTCAAGGGATAATGATTTACCCATACCTAGATGATTGTCTCCTGAGAGCCTGATCTCTCCAGGAGGCCCACAAAGCTGTCAACACTACAATACACTTGTTCACAGAACTGGGTTTACAGGTCAACACCCAGAAGTCAGCCCTTACCCCAGTGGAATGCCTGGAATTCATTGGGGACATCCTAGATGCCATACAGGCCAAAGCCCTTCTGCCTCACCACTGGTTCCTATCCCTGGCTTTGCTCATAGACACCATTCAATACAGTCCAAATTCCGGCCGGACTCTGCCTCCAACTTGGGACACATGGCAGCAGGCACGACCGTGATACCATATGCCAGATTCCACATGCCATGCCTTCAACTGTGGTTCAGTTTGGTCAAACCCCACCAGAATTAAAAATTCCTTAAACTGGTGGAAGGACCTGACAAATGTGTCAGGGGTCCCCTTCTCACACATGTCACCATTGTTGGTCCTTACCACGACTCATCACTCATAGGGAAGGTAGCACATTTAAATGGCCTCATGACGCAAGGCAAATGGTCATCTTCAGAGATGTCTCTACACATCAGTCTCCTCAAACTGAGAGCTGTCAGCATGTCTGTGCCCATTTCCTCCTGCTGATCGCAGGATCACATACAAAGATCATAACAGACAACATAGCCATAGCAGCTGGGAGGGCTGAGGGGCAGGTCACCCTCTCTGTGCATGGAGGCAATGAGACTATGGAACTGATGCATATCTCACAAAGTCACTTTGCCCGCGACTGACTTCCTGCGTATGCAGAATTTGATAGTGGACAAATTTCTGCACGATTACAAGCGGGAGATGCACTCGTCAGTACTCCACAACTTGTTATACAATGGGGAACACTATCCATAGACCTGTGCACCACTTACCAGAACAAGAAGTGCCCATGCTACTGCTCCAGGGCAGGGATGGAACTGCACTCTCTGGGTGGTGCTCTTCTTCTCCACTGGGACAAGAACCTTTTTTTACGCCTTTCCTCCATTTCCTCTTCTGCTGAAAGTCCTGCTAAAAATAAAAAGAGATGGAGCTCACATCATCCTGATTTGCTCCTACTTGGCCGAGACAGATCTGGTGCCCTTATCTGACACAGCTCATGACATGCCCGCTCTCTCCTGACCTTTCCACACCACCTCTCGCAAGCCGAAGGTGTACCCAACGTGCCAACAGGGGGATTCTCTGTCTCAAAGCATGGCTTCTGCTTGGTTCCAGCACCTAGAAATTTCATGTGCAAAGGTAGTACAAGAGGTTCAATTACACAGTATAAAGTCCTCCACCCGATGTACTTACCTGCAGAAATGGTCTAGGTTTCAGATTTGGTGCACATCCCAACAGATCTCTCCAATATCAGCAACTCTTCCACATGTTCTCGAATATGCTCTGACCCTGAAAAAGTCAGAATTATCCCTAAACTCTCTTGGGGTCCATCTAACAGCTATTACAGCCTTTCACCATCCCGTAGAGGGATATTCTGTGCTGTCATACCCAACCACTAAAAGATTCATTTAAGGGTATAATAAACCTCTTCCCTCAACCTCAACTCCCTACCTCCATGTGGGAACTAAACCTGGTACTGAAAGGGCTAACTAGGCCCCCCTTTGAATCCACGGCCACGTGTTCACTAACCTACCTATCAGTGAAAACAGCCTACCCGATAGCAATTACGTTGGCCAAAAGGATAGTAGAGATAGCAGGTCTGATGGCACATCCTCCTTACACAGTATCCTTTCCAAACAAGGTTACAGTCAGGCCGCATCCAAAATTCATTCCTCAGGTAATCTCCCCATTTCACATGAATCAATTCACCATTGAATTTTCTACTCCAAGCCTCACCAAGACAATAGGGAGGCTATAGTACATATCCCAGATGCTAGGAGAGCCCTGGCCTTCTACCTTGATAAGACAAATGCCTTCGGGAAGTCCCCTAGACTTTCCTCTCTGTGACAGGAAGATCCAAGGGCTCAGGAATATCTGCCCAAAGAGACTCTATGTGGGTCTTGAATTGCGTCAGATAGTGCTACCAAATTCATAACGTGATCCCCACCTCCTAGGCTTGATCTGTACACATTCCATAAGATCAATCTCCTCATCTGTCACCTTCTTCAAGGATGTGTCTATCTCAGAGATCTGCAGAGCATTGACATGGGCATCAGTCCACGCTTTTGCAGAACACTATGCCATTGCTGGAGAGACTGTCTCTGATGCCATACTCTGCTCCACAGTACTGTCATCTGTAATTGACCTGACTCTGAAGTCCCAGTCCTCCAGAAGAGATACTACTTGGGAGTCAAGTACAATGGAGCATCCATAGGGACACTACTCGAAGAAGTTGTTACTCACCTTGTGCAGTAACAATGGTTCTTCAAGATGCGTGTCCCTATGGTTGTCTACAACCCACCCTCTTCCCCTCTACTTTGGAATTCTCGTTTATGACTCTGTGGTAGAGAAGGAACTGGGGATGGTTAGCCCCACGTGCTGACTAGCCTTGTGACACAGCACAAGGAGAGACCGCGCATATGCTGGCCTAACAGACACTGCTATGAAGTTCTCCAA
Organism: Chelonia mydas; assembly: GCF_015237465.2. Classification (NCBI taxonomy): domain Eukaryota; kingdom Metazoa; phylum Chordata; order Testudines; family Cheloniidae; genus Chelonia; species Chelonia mydas. The sequence goes on from NC_057852.1 coordinate 111,868,956, forward strand.
TCAGCACCACAGGGATGCAGACACACCTACAGTGGAGCACCCATAGTGGGAGACATCTCGAAGAACCATCGTTACTGCATAAGGTGGATAACTTTTTTTGTAAATCTTGTATTTAATGTGATATGAGGAGATGAACTTTAAAAATCTCTCTAAATACATGGTAAAATCTTACTTTCTCTTTGATTTATTTTACAGAAGAGGCTGCAGAAGAATCACTTGCAATTAACATAGCGCAGATGGAAAAGCATTTACTCCATGGCTTAATTCATAATGTTCTCCCACATGTAGGCACTTCAGTGAAAACACTAGTACTGGCCTACAGTTCTGCAGTTTCTAACAAAATGGTATGTATTGTCAGCACTAATACGTTTGAGTGTGTAGGCTATAATTAGTAATAATATATAATTGGTGTGCTTGAGTCTGTATTGTCAGTGAAGTTGAATTGCAATTCAAATGAGCATTCGTTTGCATCTTGGCTGTGAGACTCTTTAATTGTCTGGTTTTTGCATTTTCTTTTTTTCATTCCTTTCCTAGGTTAGACAGTTCTTGGAACTTTGTCCTAACTTGGAACATCTGGATCTCACTCAAACTGATATTTCAGACTCTGCATTTGAAAGGTTAGTTATTTGCTTTTAAAAACTTTGTATCTATAGCTTTTCGAGTAAAACACAAAACCAAACCTAGAGCATACTGTGATTAGTATAGTAATTATACATAGAATGTGCATTCAACCATAACCAACAATCAAACTAAAGCAACATTAATATTCTACTTAATATGGCAGGCAAAGCTTATAACTCTGGAATGGAACATTTTGAAAAGGTTTCAACTGTTTCAGCATTGCACATAACCCCAGTGAGTTGCAACCCTTGCATAATAATCTTATGGGTGTAATGTTAACACTTAATGAATGTAATCCATACTACTTGAGCACAAGACTCTATTGGGCATTAGCTTTGGGTGCGGATGCGCTCTGTGTGCCAGTGACGTGAAATTCTTCAAAAATAGCAGCTGTTTGCGAATGCGCCCTCGCTGCTTCCACGATCCCCACCAAGAGCTTTGGGGGCTGTGCAGGCCAACAGCCTCTCCGATTCCATTCTACCACTTATCATAGAATATCAGGGTTGGAAGGGACCCCAGAAGGTCATCTAGTCCAACCCCCTGCTCGAAGCAGGACCAAGTCCCAGTTAAATCATCCCAGCCAGGGCTTTGTCAAGCCTGACCTTAAAAACCTCTAAGGAAGGAGATTCTACCACCTCCCTAGGGTAACGCATTCCAGTGTTTCACCACTCTCTTAGTGAAAAAGTTTTTCCTAACATCCAATCTAAACCTCCCCCATTGCAACTTGAGACCATTACTCCTCGTTCTGTCATCTGCTACCATTGAGAACAGTCTAGAGCCATCCTCTTTGGAACCCCCTTTCAGGTAGTTGAAAGCAGCTATCAAATCCCCCCTCATTCTTCTCTTCTGCAGACTAAACAATCCCAGCTCCCTCAGCCTCTCCTCATAAGTCATGTGCTCTAGACCCCTAATCATTTTTGTTGCCCTTCGCTGGACTCTCTCCAATTTATCCACATCCTTCTTGTAGTGTGGGGCCCAAAACTGGACACAGTACTCCAGATGAGGCCTCACCAGTGTCGAATAGAGGGGAACGATCACGTCCCTCGATCTGCTTGCTATGCCCCTACTTATACATCCCAAAATGCCATTGGCCTTCTTGGCAACAAGGGCACACTGCTGACTCATATCCAGCTTCTCGTCCACTGTCACCCCTAGGTCCTTTTCCGCAGAACTGCTGCCTAGCCATTCGGTCCCTAGTCTGTAGCGGTGCATTGGATTCTTCCATCCTAAGTGCAGGACCCTGCACTTTTATCCTTATTGAACCTCATCAGATTTCTTTTGGCCCAATCCTCCAATTTGTCTAGGTCCTTCTGTATCCTATCCCTCCCCTCCAGCGTATCTACCACTCCTCCCAGTTTAGTATCATCCGCAAATTTGCTGAGAGTGCAATCCACACCATCCTCCAGATCATTTATGAAGATATTGAACAAAACCGGCCCCAGGACCGACCCCTGGGGCACTCCACTTGACACCGGCTGCCAACTAGACATGGAGCCATTGATCACTACCCGTTGAGCCCGACAATCTAGCCAGCTTTCTACCCACCTTATAGTGCATTCATCCATCCCATACTTCCTTAACTTGCTGACAAGAATACTGTGGGAGACCGTGTCAAAAGCTTTGCTAAAGTCAAGAAACAATACATCCACTGCTTTCCCTTCATCCACAGAACCAGTAATCTCATCATAAAAGGCGATTAGATTAGTCAGGCATGACCTTCCCTTGGTGAATCCATGCTGACTGTTCCTGATCACTTTCCTCTCCTCTAAGTGCTTCAGGATTGATTCTTTGAGGACCTGCTCCATGATTTTTCCAGGGACTGAGGTGAGGCTGATTGGCCTGTAGTTCCCAGGATCCTCCTTCTTCCCTTTTTTAAAGATTGGCACCAGTCTGGAATGGAACCATTCTCTGTCTAACCTTTCCAACTTCCCTGCTTGATGATCGGTTCCTTAAATAAATTGTTTTTAGGTGTTTTATATTAGTTAATTTGAGGGTAGTGGGTTCCTCTCCATTCATTTCCCCTATCATTTTAGGGCACCTATTATGCCCAAAGTTCTAGATTTCAGAGCCTGGCTGGCCTGCCCACAGAGGTTCCCTCTGAGTGACTTGCATGAGAGCTGTCTGTACTGCCTTGGGGAAGCACAGACCCCCTCAGGTATGACATCTGCCATGCCTTTCCTCAGTGTACTTGGCAGTTTCAGGAATTCAGACTTGTAGGTGTCTTATGGAGTTCTCTTTGAGGCCCTGTTTGGACCTGGGGCTCTCCTGCTCCACATCTATCGGATCTGAGCCTCCAGGTGGCATCCCTCCAGAACCGCAGCCATTCAGTTGAGTCTTTCAAGAAATCTAAGCACACCACTAAATGGAGGTATGAAGAAGGCCAGGGTAAACACCCTCACAAAAAGAGGGATAAATCACCTCAGAAATCCTCCAAAAAAAGGTTTATTTCTCCCCTTCCTCTGGCACCACTGGATGCCCCAGGAAGGGTAAATCCAGACCTTGCAGGGAGCAGGGGCCATTATCGACAGTTATGAGAGGTACCAGCGTCCTGAAATTGTCTGCTGAACGGGCAGGACCAATCCAACACCACACAGAGGCAGAAGGGACTGTTTGCCCTCTGCACTGTTAACACCAATCCAGCAGAAGTCTGCTGCTTCAAAGAGAGCATTGACAGATCCAACCAGGATGCCTGCCAGCTCTCCTCTGGTGAGATCTCTGTATGCTCTGCTTGAAGATCTGGCATTTTATGTGTATCCAGAATTTCATGGATCCTCTTGGACCGATTCTGCTGAGAGATGTTCCAACACTACCAACTCAACATTTGTCAATCCCAAGCTCAAGCCATAAGGCGGAGGCTCCAGCACTGTCAATGTACGATTCATCAGCTCATATCTGTGGTTGGTCAGGGTCAGGATACACACCCATTGGTTTGTCCACAAGAGCCTGACCATTCCTACTTGTCGGATGAAAATGACCCAGTACTCATGGTTCTCCTGACAACATAGTTAAGAGCTGTCCCTAACAGGGCTTCTAAAGTCTTCCAAATGTGTTCGTGAACCACAGTGTTGCTAAGGGACCAACAGTACCCCACATGGGGCCCACCTTCACGCTCTTATGATACCATCCACTGACCTTGTTGGGGCCTTTGGGATTAATATTTTCATGTGCCAGCGTATGAGGATCCTGGATATCACTGCCAATAATAGCCGAAGTCCCCACAGAAGCACTTGTTAAGGAGGAACAGTGGGAACCACTGGATCCCCTGGCAGTGCTTTCTTCATCCTCCCAGATGAGGCAGTGACAGTAGCTTCTCCCTCACCACCAGATGATTACAGGCAGTGCCGTGGCCTCCTGAGGAGGATGGCTTAATCTCTTCAAGTCCTACTACAGTTGATTCAGGATCTTACCCAAAAATTCCTGGATTTTCTCCAAGCTGTGGCTTCCTCTAAAGTGGTGTGCCCCATGAACAGGGTCATATTGAAGCTTTGTAAAACAATTTGGCACATTCCTGCTACTTGTGCCCTGCCCCTGAGGAGGGCTTAAAAGAAATATTTTGTTCTTTCCCAAGGGAGCAGAATATTTGTTTTCCCACCTTTAATCCCAACTCCTTAGTGGTACAAGCTGTCATGGAGTGTCAGCCTGGTTCCACCCCTCCTGACAAAGACACCAAGAGATATCTCTTTAGCAGAAAGAACTTTTAATTGGCTAGCCTACTATTTGACGTAGCAAAATTGATGTCCAAGTACAACTTCATGAATTGCAATAAGCTGTTAGAATTCTCTAAGTTGCTGAAGGAATTTAGGTCCCAATTCCGGGCCATCCTGGATGAGGGAAATGTGGTTACAAGGTTGACCTTCCAAGCACTTCTGAATGCAGTGGACGCAGCATCATGTTGCATGCCTGCCTCGGTAGTTATGAGATGGGCTTCAGGTTGCAGTCCTTGGGGCTTCCCTAGAATGTTCAGTGATGGTACAGGATTTCTCCTTTGTGGTAACAGTTTTTTGAGTGAAAAGATAGGAGTCACTGCACACTCACAAAGACTTCTGCTCTACCCCAGAGGTGGGCAAACTACAGCCTGCGGGCCACATCCAGCCCGCGGGATCCTCCTGCCCGGCCCCTAGGCTCCTGGCCCGGGAGGCTAGCTCCCAGCCCCTCCCCTGCTTTCCCCCCTCCCCCGCAGCCTCAGCGCGCCGTGCCACGCTCTGGGTAGCTCGGCAGCACAGTTTCAGAGCCACAGCCTGACCTGGTGCTCTGGGTGGCACGGCTGTAGTGCCACCAGTGCTCCAGGCAGCGCGGTCTGGGGGCAGGGGGGTTGGATAGAGGGCAGGGGAGTTGGGGGTGTTGCTAGGGGCTGGGTGGTCAGAGGTCGGGGAACAGGGAGCTTGGATGGGGCATGGGTCCGGGGGTGGGGGCAGTCGTGAAGGGGGGGGGTTGGGTGGGGTGGCAGGGGTCAGTCGGGGTGGGGGGTCCAGGAGGGGACAGGGAGCAGGGGCTGGTGGATGGGGTAGGAGTCCTGGGGGCAAGAAGGGGGGGGGCGGCGTTGGATAGGAGGCGGGAGCTGGGCCACGCAACCATTCACACAGCCTCCCCTGACTAGCCCTCCATACAATTTTGGAAACCCGATGTGGCCCTCAAGCCAAAAAGTTTGCCCGCCCCTGCTCTACCCTCTGCTGTTTGGGGATATATACCCTGGCACCCCTGAGGAAATATTCCAGGCTGCTGCTCCTGGTTAGCACACACCACCTCAGTCATTTTTCCATCAAGGGATCTAGGAGCCTCTTAGAAAATGACAGAGGGTGCATCGTGGGTAGGCACTTTACACCACCGTCCTCCCCTCTTCAGTTCCCAACTGCCTACCAAGAGGCATTTTGATGGGATACTCGAGAGCCATCAACTAGTCTCCATACCACCTGTTATCTCCACTCCTTTTGGTGGATGCCTGGCCTGTTTCCTCCTGATGTGGCACCTTATCACATAGGACAAATGGATTTTCGACATCACCTCAACTGGCTGCATCCTAGAGTTCTTGTCTGACCCCCTGCTCCTGGCCCCCCCTCCTCAACCCTTTTCAGGGACTCCTCTCATGAGAGGATTCTCACAGGAGGAGGACTCCCTAATCCAGTTGGGGACAAGACAGCCTGTGCCCTCTCCTCACAAGGTGAAGGGCTTTTACTCAAGATACTTCCTCGCCTACCAAAAGAACGGGGGCTGGAGACCCATCCTGGACCAAACAGCTGAGTGTCTACTTCACTCAGTGACATTCCCTGGCCTCAGTAATCTCCTCCACAAACAAAGGTGACTAGATTGTTGCTTTCTATCTGAAAGATGCATATTTTCATTTGGACAGTCGCCTAGCTTGCAGGAGATTTCTTCATTTCACTGTAGGTCCAGAGCACTTTCAGTACAGTGTGTTCCCCTTTTGCCTATTGATGGTCCTGAGAGTTTTTGTGAAGGTACTTAGAGTGGTGGGTGTGTACCTCCACAAACAAGGCGGCCCAATATTTCCCCACCTGGATGATTGTATCAGGAAGTGCAAGCAAAAGTCACCTCACTTGAACTATCTTATGCTTTTGGGCTTCAGGTAAATTCAGAAAAACCACCTTACCCCTCCCCTGCCCTCACAAATTACACAACTTAGTGGAGTGAAACTGAACTCGATCATGGCAAGGGCCTACTTACCTCAAGACTGATTCCTCACGTGAGGGACCTGGTCGCCCAACTTCATCTCAGCCCTCAGAGGGTGGTCTGTTCCTGCTTAGGCCTACGGGTTTGGCTGAGGTTGGTCTATGTACCAAGCAGGGACTCTTTGGACAAGAAGGTCTTGCTCCTCCAGAACGTGTTGCCATTACTTATTTGGTGGGGGACCAAGAACAAAGTGTGTGTTGGGGTCCTCTTTATTTCTAAATTCTACAAAAACACTCATCATGGATGTCTGCCTTCTGGGATGGGAAGCACACTTATTCAACCAGACAGCTTGGCATTCCTGGTCCCTGTAGGAATCCAGGCTACATCTCAATCTTCTTGAGCTTCAGGCGGTACACAAAACATGCAAGATGTTCCTACCCTTTATTTGGTTTGCTCATATCCAGGTAAGCTCAGACATGGCCATTGTCTATTATATAAACAAACAGGGAGGCTCAAGATCCATCCCAGTCTGCAAACAGGGGGTCCAGCTCTGGAACTGATGTATACCTCATCAGATTACCCTCTCAGCAGTACTTATTGCAGGTGCAATGAACTCCCTTGTGGACAGCCTCAGCAGGTGTTTCCACAGGGATCACAAGTGGGAGCTCCACCCATCAGTAGCGCAGTACATCTTTCATCTATGAGGTGTCCCATCCTGGGAGCTTTTTGCAATTCAGTGGAATGAAAAGGGCTTTACAGAGTGGCTCTGGGCCTCAGCTCCAGAGGGGATGCCTTCCTAGTATGGGGGTTGGACCTGCTGATGTACTGCTTCCCTCCCATCCTTTTACAACTCTGTGTCCTCAGAAGAATCAAGCTGGACAGGGCTGCAGTGATCCTGATATCTCCCTGGTGCCTGAGACCGTTCTGGTTCACCACCATCCTGCAGTTGGCCTCATGCCCATGCATTCACATACAACTGTTCCCGGACCTACTGTCTCAGAAAAATGGCAGGATCAGCCACTTCCACCTACACCTTGGCTTCTCTCTATCTGGTGGCATAGTTTTTGGATGGACAATTCATAGGATGTCCAATCTGTCCTTAACGATAGCAGGAGACTATCTACAGAGAAGTGATTCTCCCTGTGGAGTGATCAGCACCACTTAAAATCTTGAGGAATCAGGAATCCATGTAATCCTGGAATATCTTCTCTCGATGAAGACAGCTGGCCTATGCATCAGTTCCATAAGTGTATGTTTGGTGGTTATTTATATATACTTCCTATTCTTTAGTGTTTACTCCCCACTACTGTGAAGTTCCTGTAGGGTATCATAAGGACATTCTCTCTAGTATCTAAATCTCCTCATACCTGGGACCTGAACCTCACCCTCACTTACGAGTCCCCATTTGACTCCTGCTCCGTACTAGGAGGACAGGATTAGAATTCAAAATGATCTTGACAAACTGGATAAATGGTCTGATTTAAGTAGGATAAAATTTAAAAAAGAATAAATGTTAAGTATTACTTTAGGAGGGCATAATCAGTCCCCACAAATACAAAATGTGAAATGACTATCTAGGAAGGCATGCTGCAGAATAGGATCTGTGGGGGTGGGGAGGGGAAGGAGGTGTGTTAGTGGGTCACAAACTAAATATGGGTCAACAATATAATACTTTTCCACACAAAAAAAGCAAACATCATTCTGGGATGTATTAGCAGGAGTGTTGTAAGCAAGACACGAGAAATAATTCTTCTTCTCTACTCAGCACTGATAAGGCCTCAACTGAATTATTATGTCCAGTTATAGACACCACACTTCAGGAAAGATGTAGACAAATTGGAGAAAGTCCAGAGAAGAGCAACAAAAATGATTAAAGGTCTAGAAAACATGACCTATGTGGAAAGATTGAAAAAAATTGTGTTTGTTTAGCATGGAGAAGAGAGAACTGAGGTGGAGACATAAGTACGTAAAAGGTTATTATAAAGAGACAGGTGATAAATTGTTCTTAACCACTGAGGACAAGGCAAGAAGTAATGGGCTTAAATTGCAGCAAGGGGAGATTTAGGTTAGACATTAGGAAAACTTCCTAACTGTCAGGATAATTAAGCACTGGAGCAAATTACCTAGGGAGGTTGTGGAGTCTGTCATTAGAGGTTTTTAAGAACAGGTTGGACAAACATCTGTCAGAGATGGTTTAGATAGTACTTAGTCCTGTCTCAGTGCAGGGGACTGGACTAGATGATCTATCAAGGTCCCACCCAGTCCTACATTTCTATGAAGGTTGCCTTCCTGATGGTGATTACCTTTGCTAGGAGAATAGGTGAGCTTGGGGCCCTTCTGCTGATCATCCGTACATGGTCTTTCACAGAGATAAAGTATCTTTGAGGTTGCATCCCAAGTTCATCCCTAAATTGCCTTCTGAATTTCACCTCATCTTCTGGTGTTCTATCCCAAGCCTCAGCATAGCACAGGAGACAGATAGCTCCACTCACTGGATATATGCAGGACTTTAGTCTTATCCTCGCATGGGACAAGACCCTTTCTTTGAAGTCTTCAAGATTGTTAGTCACTATTGCTGAAAGAACGAAAGGGGAAGTTTTCTTTTCCCAAAGACTTTCAAAACTGCAGCCTCCCGTTTTTACTGTCCTATGGAAGCCCTTCAACTTCTGGCTGTCAGGAGCCACTCAACTAGACCCCAAGCAGCTTTAGTGGCTTCCCTACTGGGAATTCCTCTCTCAGAAATATGTAGAGCAAGGGCTCCATTCACACTTTCACCAGGCATTATGCCCTAATTTAAGCTTTGGCTGAAGATATTTCCTTTTGGTTCAGCAATCCTTCAGTCTGTGGTTCAGAACGTTTCCTGCAACCCTCTTCCTCAATGAGCACTTCTTGGGAGTCACGCCAGTGAATAACCATAAGCACCAGCATTTAAAGAAGAAAGGAAGGTTACTTACCTTATAGTAACTGGAGTTCTTTGAGATGTGTGTTCCCTATTGGTATTCACAACCTGCCCTCCTTCCCTTCTGCTTTATTTTCTTGTGATTCGCGGTTGAGAAGGAATTAGAGAGGTGGTTGGTCCACTCCGCCCCTCATGTCCTCATTGGGAGGATGAGGAGGCATAGTGTGCAGGTGTGGACTAATGGACATGGCTATTGAAGAACTTCTGGGCGCATGGAGCACATTTGCACCCACACTGAATACACATAGGGCCTATACATCTCAAAGAACTCCAGTTATTATAAGGTAAGTATCCTTCCTTTCATGTAGTAGTCAAGAGTGTCTCGGGTTTTTTCCCTGTAGCTCTAGAGCTGATATAGTTTGTAATGCTTAGAGCACTAATTGTAAGAGGGTTCAAATACTGCATTGTGATCAGGTATCATAGACCCCTTTGCTTGGGTGGAGTTCTGTTGATTTCAGTTTTACAGATGAGGCTGTAGAAGTTCCATTGGCGTCATTGGGGCTTTGTTTGGATGCGGGGCCTGCACTAATAGATCTTGCTACAGTATCGGGCTAAAATTGCATGTTCTAACAGCATATATGTCATAAGTGAGGGGCTAATAAAGGTTACAAGCTTTGAGAGTTATGCTGGTGGAACATGTAACGTCTGAGCGAAAGATTCTTTAGCACAACATTTAAAGTCTGTTTCAAATGTCAAGCTGGTGGCAATACTCTGTCACGTGCTAAAATATGTCATTGCTTCTTCACGGCCATATAGAACTTCCATGAGGGATGCTGACCCTCTGGAAGTTATTCACTTGCAGAGCTTGTAATTCCCATGAAATTTTGTCAAGCATTTGATGAAAGTTACAGTCCTTGCCAAGGTACTTGGAAGGTTTCAACTTACATTTTTTACCTTTCCTAATTTTTAATTAGGAAACTATATTTGTACTAGTCCTAAATGTGATTTAGTACATCTAAATAAATTTGAGCTTTCAGGGCAATTTATTTTTAGTTATGGGTGGCAAAAAAGAACATCTTTACTCCAACAGTGGAAAAAATAAGCACATTTTTAGAAGTCCATAATTCAAAAATGACTTCATTAATGTAAAAAAAAAAATCTTTTAAGACTAAAGTTGAGAAATTTCAGGCTAAAAGGTGTGGGATTTTTTTTGTTGTCAAAAGACCAAATTGTTTCCAGTGCAAGGTCTAATCTTTCAACTTCAATTATGGAGTCGTATTGTCACGCTGATATGCTCCTAGAGCTTCTGGAATCCAAATATCCTCTGTTTTAAATACTTTACTAAAGTGGAATGCAAGGGAATCGAGAGGAGGATATACATTAAATACACTAATACAAACAACAGCCAAGCTTGAAAAACTGTAACTGTAGGAATTATAACAACTAAGAACTATTAGTGCTAAAGACTTAAAAACAAGGGCCCAATCTCATATTTTCCGATGTCAGAGTATAATATCTCTTCCACGTTCGCCAGCTCGCTCAAGCCATTGCATGATCTTGCAGTGTTCAAGTTGCTTGCGAATTTCCAGTAGATTAGGACAGCTCTTTTGGAAACTGTGTCAACAAGAACTGCTTTTGAGAATTGTTCAACCACAGAGGTTTCCAGTAGCTTCACTTCGTCTTACAAATCATTTTGGAAATTATTAAACAGTTGTTGTGGACCTCTTACTTAGTGTTTTAAATAACATTACTGTGCATGTTTCATTCCATGTTTCTTTAGATATCCTTACTCTTTTTGGGCATTTATAAAAGTACTTCTCACTGTAGTATGAGTGCCAAATCATATTTTTTAGTTTAACTGTTTTCTTCTTTCCCTTCAGGGCTGAGGCACGTGTAGTATAAACACTTAATGAATTAATTTCAATATCTAACTTCTCTACAAAAGTCAGGAAACTACTTACCTGCCTTTGTTCATTAAGAACCTTTACAAACATACATAGAACTGTATGTTCAATTAATCCTTTTCTGATTTCAGTTGGTCGTGGGTTGGTTGTTGTCAGAGTCTTCGCCATCTTGATCTGTCTGGTTGTGAAAAAATCACAGATGTGGCCATGGAGAAGATTTCCAGAGCTTTGGGAATCCTATCAGCCCACAACAACAAAGGAGTTCTGAAAAGTTGCAGAAACCGAAGTGCGAAGACTGTATGGAGAAATAAAGACATTACCATGCAGTCCAACAGGAAGTACAGTTTGCATGATATAACTAATGAACCTCTTATCAAGGAAGAAGGTAATGAGCACTATTGGACTAAACCTGTCAGCTCAGAAAGTTTCAGCTCTGCCTATGTCTGGATGCTAGATGCAGATGATCTGGCTGATATTGAAGATGCTGCTGTGGGGCGACGCAGAAATATTGAGGGACTTTGTGTGGTGGAACCAGCATCCAGTCTTAGTTGTTCAGCATCTTGTTACAATAAAGACATTGTTGGACTAAGGACTAGTGTCTGTTGGCAGCAGCATTGTGCTTCTACTGCCTTTACTTATTGCAGTCACTCATTTTGTTGTGCTGGGATGGCACTAAGAACTATACAAGCACTTCCAGAGTCCTCTGCACTGTGTAAAAAAACAACAAGGACTAGACAGTCAGAGGGAAAAGACTTTGCATACTCTGGGAGTGAAAAATCAGACCAAGAGACTGCACGAGTTCTTCAGTTCCTCAGCCTGTCTGGATGTTATCAGATCACAGACCACGGTCTCAGGTAAGTAGCCGTTTTTGAGCTACTGCAGTCATCAAAGAGAATTTCCTAGCTTTTTCTTCCTTGAAAGCTATCAAATGTGATGAGGAAGGCACCAGGGTCAAATTAGGCGTGCAAGATGAGATCGTATGTCGTTCTTATAAAAATAAGAAACATTATGAAATGTATTAATTCAAAGTGCTCCCTGTTCAGAGATATATAGCAATAGTTACATGATGACTGAATTTTAATAGCCTGATGTACATAATATTTTCCTGGTAGTGATTGTGGGAGAGGTTTAAAGCTTAGCTTTTATGTAGTTACTTTTCATGTTTTATGACTTAATATAATTTTGGCTTCGTGGCATTTGATCTAAGCGGTAGCTTTTCCCTGGAAGAAAGAATTTTTGAATCCTCAGAAGATATGTAATTTTATCTGTCTGAAGGTGCATCAGCATTTTATGGACAGCAGTTTTAGGTGGGTTTTGGAATCAATCCTTAGAAGTATACATATCTTCAGCAAGAGATTCGTGGCTGGTTCATTGGCTTACTGTGTGAAAACCTGAAAAGCTAGAGTAGTGTCTCCTTGAAAAATGTTCATGTATAGTATTGGGCATAATTCTGTATGTAAACAAGAACAAGTTGTGTATGAGATGATATATAGTGCATAGCAAATGAAGCTTGACATGGACATTAAGGACTTGGTGCCAGTAGTTTAGCGAAGACTTAAAAAAATCATTTCTAAACATGCAGCATAGCAGTCTCCTAAGACTTTCAGTCAAACAAGGCTTGCCCTCTGTGGCATCACAGTACATATTTCCAGACTCATGAGCTGCTGTTCTCTCTGAGCAGAGGACAGGGTAGGGAAAGGAGCTCTTTCTCTGTTTTCATGAGGAACATCAAAACACATAATATTATTTAAACACAAACACTCCTTGCTTTGGAGAAGACAGAAAACCACTGATGTGGCAGAAGACTGTAGATCAGTCATTTTTTTTTTTATAAGGTTTCTGCAATTTTTGTTTTGTCTACAACATACTGCACATTTAAATATTTATTATAAAGTGTCTGTCAAGTTTGAAAATTTTCCCATTGGCCTGATTTTCAGAGGTGTGAGCAATGCATTCGTCTCACTGGTTTCAGTTTGCATATAGACTCTTAAATACAGGTTTAGGAATTCAGGTTTTAAATCTGAATGTATAAAGGCTCGCATTAAGCAGATAATTAAACACTACAACCTAAATGAATGTAGCATTAAGAATGCATTGTTTAAAATAATTAAAAGTTGGGGTTGCAGTAGCCACTTTAATTTAGTCTGACTGCGTATGTGTAATATTTTCTATTCTTGTTTAAAAACATACGTAAAATTTCAGTTTTTACTTAAATTAAAAGGAGCACCTATCATTTGCTCTAGCTATCTTTGACCATATCACCATAAATGTGTATATATTGAATGAAACATTTACACAATACCTAGAGAAGGCACTGAATCAAAACTCTTGATCTTATTGTGCCTGGATTTAGGACAAGTTCAAATCTGGCCCTGAACTTTGCAGCGTGGTACTATTTCTGCACCAAACAAATGCTGAGGTGAATCTAATACACAGTGGCTAGTTTTGTGGTACTTATTCTGCAAAACATCCTTTGAGTTCACTTCTTAAATGCCTGTCATCCAATAACGAAGTATAAAATAGCACAAAGATCGACTTTGTTATAAAATGTGGAATCACCTGTTCTTAAAATCAAAAAGGTGTGCTTATTAGGGAATAGTGCCACATTGTATTACAAAAAACAGTACTTGAGTTAAGTTCAGATTTGCAACTTTAAAGTTAAAAAGAACAGGAGTACTTGTGGCACCTTTGAGACTAACAAATTTATTTGAGCATAAGCTTTCATGGGCTACAGCCCACTTCATCGGATGCATAGAATGGAACATATAGTAAGAAGATTGTATGTGTGTGTACACACACACCCCCCTTCTTACTATATGTTCCATTCTGTGCATCCGATGAAGTGGGCTGAAGCCCACGAAAGCTTATGCTCAAATAAATTTGTTAGTCTCTAAGGTGCCACAAGTACTCCTGTTCTTTTTACGGATACAGACTAACACGGCTGCTACTCTGAAACCTAGCTTTAAAGTTGTTCTCCTCTGTAAAAACGAGAGACTACACCAATGTTAAATGAAGGTTCTGTGTGCAGATCAGTGGGCTCTGTAGAGGAACTGCACCTTTCTCTTGTGTAGCAAGAGGACCTGGACACAATCTAAGTTAAACTTCTGGAAGTTACTGTCTGGAGATAAGGAATTGGGAACAGTTCCACAAGATAGGGAATTGAGCATCTCTGGCTAAAGTAATATGTGTTTGGGGGACATTGTTTGGCTCTGGGTTTTCTGAAAAAGTAAGTCTGACTTCTAGCCCCAACTGGGCGACGGACACTTACTATCTGGATTGAGCCCTGGTAGGAGTTCAGATGTTCGTGCAGAGCTGAGGGAGGAATTTTGTTCTGGTCTGTGCTGGCTCTAATCTTATAACAGGCAGAAGTCCAACCGACTCAGCCTAGTTACTTGGGCAGTCTGGAGCTTCCCTTTCAAAGTAAAAGAGTGGCAAAAATGGGACCTGATGTAAGGAGGAGAAAAAAGAAGCTCTAGTTTCTTGTTTTTCTAATTGCCTTACATAATAACTTTGCTTTAGCGTCTGCAGTAGGCACTCCTTGTAATAAGCAGGGGAAGCTCAGGTAATAATATAAATGCAAAAGTAAACGCATCTAATTATTGAATACAAAATTGGCAAGTTCAAGGCTGACCACTGCATTAGTGACTCCTTTGATTTTTATAAAAAGAATACTTGAGCATTGACGTAGGAGTGTTGACATAGGGCATCACCTTCCTTTGTGTCAATGCTAACATTGCTTGATTTTAGAAAATCCATGAACTTGGCAACGCAGCTGAAGCATCTGCGTTGACTGCAATCCAGTTCTTTGTTCTGTCTTAACACGTTTTGACTTTCTCTTTGATCATAGGGCGTTGACCCTGGGAGGAGGACTGCCACATTTGGAACACCTTAATCTCTCGGGTTGTCTTACTATAACTGGTGTGGGCCTGCAGGATTTGGTTGCTGCATGCCCTTCTTTAAACGATGAACACTTTTACTACTGTGACAACATTAACGGTAATGTCATTTTGTAAAGTACATGATAACCTTTGGGGGCTCAAAGTTGTTTGATTTGGGGAATTTTTAAACTTTTTTTTTTGTATAGCAGTGAGTTCTGTGGTTTATCAGGTTAGCCTTTGCCTCAGTTTCTTCTGTGTTACACTGGATTTTTAAAAATTTCAAATCGTTTGTGAGCATATATATTGTATAGGTGAATATTACTTAAGGAAACGTATTTGTGATTCCTTGTATCTTGCATCTAAATTTAAATGTAAGTAACAAAGGATGGAAATATCTCTCAGGTTTATCAGTTATCCTCAGCACAACGAACAACCACAAATAAACCCCAAACCCTCAGTGGGATTGCTTTCTTATGGTAGTGACTGTAGTCATGTGGGCCCATGAGACTAAGGCTAAGTGCTAGTAGCACGGAGGAGAGAGATCATGTTGGTCAATGTGCAGAACAATCCATAATACTAGAGCATTGATGTACGTGTGTTCACACAGGGCATCTCCTTCCCTTGTGGTCAGTGCTAATGTTGCTAATGCTGAGATGCTTTGTACGTCCCACTTCCTCCTTTGTGGAAGATGTGGTGCTCTTTGCCCCTTACTAGCTCACAGCAGTACCAAGATCATGAATTAGGCTTTGTACAGAGAATTAGGTTCCAGCTTCACATCAGAGAAACTGGATGGTTGGTTTGTAACTGAGTATAATTGAAGGGTTTGGGTTTCTCTGAGGGGAATGTTTGACTTTCCCATTTTTACTTCAGTTATCCCCCTTGCCTGTTCTCAATGCTGACTCCTCTGCATCCACTTCTACCCTCTTTATGATAATGAGGAGGCAGAGAAGGCACATTGAATAGATGTAGGCTACCTTCAATGACCCTATATGCCCACTTTGATAGCATTGAGAGGTGCATTGCCTAGGAGAACAGATGCAGCTATTGTTATGCATTTAGTGTAGTAGAATGAGTGTCTTATGACCATTTAAAAAAAAAAAAAAAAAAAAAAGCTTTTGTCATCTTCCCTGAACTGTTTACAAATATACCTTGTAAAGATTTCTTCACCACTACTGTCTTTGTTAAATGTGGATTTTGAGGACATGCTATAAAGGACAGGTCCTTAGATAATACATAGAGGAGTGTTTCACTTCTCTAAAATGTGAGCAGTTATTGTCTCAGAATGATAGATATATACTTGCCCAATCCTCTACCCCTTCTCTTGGTACTATCTTGATTGATGGGGCTAAACTGGGGGGGGGGAATCTTGATGGTTAGATGAACTAGTTAGTGTATATACTATATTATTTATATTTTGGTAACCCCCAAAAACTTCACTCAGAATTGAGTCCCACTGTACCTGATGCAGTACAAATTCATATGAAGTTCCTGCCCCTAACGACCTGTATTCTGATATAGTCAAGATGCAACAAGTAAGTGTAACAAAAGAGGAGGGCAGGAGAGGAGAATGAGGGTAATATTGATGAGATCAGAGTTATATAAGCTAACTGTGCATGATTTGATGGTTCTGAATTATTTAAATATTCTTTAAAAATCAACATTCCCACTGGCTCGCTGTCTCTCTTTTGTATATGTAACTTCATCTGTATAGTGCTTTTCATCCTGAAGGCATGTTACTTTAGCTCTCAGGTGGAACTTGGCAGAGCTTTAACAGTAGAAGCAAAGCTCAACTGACAAGTTGAGGTTCTAATCCAACTGCCATTGAAGTTGATGGAAAGACTTGCATTGACCTCAGCTGGAGTTGGATTGGGCCCTAATGCTGGAGATGAAGGTAAATATTTTAAGAAAACCCACCCTTGCTCACTATTCCAATACTTATGCCCTGCATCTCGGCTACTGCACCCTCTTTTCTCAGGCTTCCTCAGTGCTCTCATTGCTTCCCTCCATTGGATCCAGGATGCAGCTGCTCAAATGATCTTCCTTGTCAGTTAATCTGATCATGTCAGCCTCCCCCGTTTAAATTCCTAAGCAATTTCCTGTTCTGCACAA
Source organism: Chelonia mydas (assembly GCF_015237465.2). Taxonomy (NCBI): domain Eukaryota; kingdom Metazoa; phylum Chordata; order Testudines; family Cheloniidae; genus Chelonia; species Chelonia mydas. The sequence goes on from NC_057852.1 coordinate 111,885,992, forward strand.
CGTCTTTTTCAAAGGCCTGTGCAAACCTGGCTCCTACATCTCTAGTTGCTTATGTCATTCCCCTCTCTTCCTCCATTCTGCCAGTGATGCCAGCCTTGATGACCTGTTCATGTGCTTTACCTGCCACTGTTTCCATGTCTTCTTCCACTTCCACCCCAATGCATGGAACACCTTCCTAAATCTAGTCTACCAAGACACAACAGTCTCTTCAACTCCTCCCAGCCCATTAAGTCTTGGTTCTTTTATGATGCCCACAAGAAATGAGTCGTCTTATTTAAAAAAGAAACAAACAACAAAACAACCCACCTGAAAACCAAAAAGTGCTGCTTATTGTGACAGAGATGTATGTACATGCCCAAGCTTGAGTAATTTTGCAATCCTACTGCTCTAGTACTGGTCCTTACTCTCACTTACTGCATCATACCTAAAATTAGATTATAAAATCTTCAGGGCAGAGACTATGTCCTTCTGTTTGTTCTGTAAAGCATCCAGCACGTTTTTGGAGGGTGTATAAACAATTACTACATCAGGGGTAATTTAGGGAGACAAAATGTAGTTGCCTAAATTGCTCTTACTCTTAGGAGAGATGTCATAGAATCTTTAATGATCTCCTATACCAGTGGTTCTCAACCTTTACAGACGACTGTACCCCTTTCAGGAGTCTGATTTGTCTTGCATACCCCCAAGTTTCACCTCACTTAAACTACTTGCTTACAAAATCTGACATAAAAATACAAAATGTCACACTATATTACTGAAAAATTGCTTGCTTTTTCTCATTTTTACCATATAATTATAAAATCAATTGGAATATAAATATTGTACTTGCATTTCAATATATAGAGCAGTATAAACAAGTCATTGTCGGTATGAAATTTTAGTTTGTACTGACTTCGCTAGTGCTTTTTATAGAATCATAGAATATCAGGGTTGGAAGGGACCTCAGGAGGTCATCTAGTCCAACCCCCTGCTCAAAGCAGGACCAATCCCCAACTAAATCATCCCAGCCAGGGCTTTGGCAAGCCTGACCTTAAAAATATCTAAGGAAGGAGATTCCACCACCTCCCTAGGTAACGCATTCCAGTGTTTCACCATCCTCCTAGTGAAAAAGTTTTTCCTAATATCCAACCTAAATCTCCCCCCACTGCAACTTGAGACAATTACTCCTTGTCCTGTCATCTGCTACCACTGAGAATAGTCTAGATCCATCCTCTTTGGAACCCCCTTTCAGGTAGTTGAAAGCAGCTATCAAATCCCCCCTCATTCTTCTCTTCTGAAGACTAAACAATCCCAGTTCCCTCAGCCTCTCCTCATAACTCATGTGTTCCAGTCCCCTAATCATTTTTGTTGCCCTCCGCTGAACTCTTTCCAATTTTTCCACATCCTTCTTGTAGTGTGGGGCCCAAAACTCGACACAGTACTCCAGATGAGGCCTCACCAATGTCCAATAGAGGGGAACGATCACTTCCCTCAGTCTGCTGGCAGTGCCCCTACTTATACATCCCAAAATGCCATTGGCCTTCTTGGCAACAAGGGCACACTGTTGACTCATATCCAGCTTCTCATCCACTATAACCACTAGGTCCTTTTCTGCAGAACTGCTGCCTAGCCATTGGGTCCCTAGTCTGTAGCGGTGCATGGGATTCTTCCGTCCTAAGTGCAGGACTCTGCACTTGTCCTTGTTGAACCTCATCAGATTTCTTTTGGCCCAATCCTCTAATTTGTCTAGGGCCCTCTGTATCCTATCCCTACCCACCAGCCTATCTACATCTCCTCCCAGTTTAGTGTCATCTGCAAACTTGCTGAGGGTGCAATCCACACCATCCTCCAGATCATTTTTGAAGATATTGAACAAAGCCGGCCTGACGACTGACCCTTGGGGCACTCCACTTGATACCGGCTGCCAACTAGACATGGAGCCATTGATCACTACCTGTTGAGCCCGACAATCTAGCCAACTTTCTATCCACCTTATAGTCCATTCATCCAGCCCATACTTCTTTAACTTGCTGGCAAGAATACTGTGGGAGACCGTGTCAAAAGCTTTGCTAAAGTCAAGGAGCAACACGTCCACCGCTTTCCCCTCATCCACAGAGCCAGTTATCTCGTCATAGAAGGCAGTTAGATTAGTCATTTATGTAGCCTGTTGTAAAACTAGGCAAATATCTAGATGAGTTGACGTACCTCCTGGAAGACCTCTGCGTTGTACACCTGGTTAAGAACCACAGTCCTAAGCTGAGCATAATCAAGACCACAACCTCTTTAGCCGGTGTAAGGGCTCAAAGAGTTAGCCATTGTGTCCCAGCAGCATTCTCATTTGGATAATACATTCTCTTTCATTAAATCTGCTCTGCAGTTTCAGTTGGATATTGTATTCTTCATTGCTTATTGAAAACTGGTTAGCGGTGTTGCAGTGTCCTACGTTCCACTCCAGAGGCAGCTCCATTCTGTGATTGCTGAAGTTATTCTTATATCACTTCAGTGTTTCTCAAAGTAACTGCAGGAAAATTAATACTTGGCAATAAACTAAACTGTTTGTTTAAAATAACTTAAGTATTTCATACTTTCTCTTCTCATCACTTTATCGTGGATTATTTTGGGGAAGATGTGTTCTGGAATCGTATTGGGGAAAAATCCTCATTCTCAGTCTATTTTAACACACAAAATGGACTCTGAAGTATGGTATTTAGCACATTGTGAATGATGCAGACTTCTCTTTGTCATTTATGGCATTCAGAGGGCTTTACTTTCAACCACAACCAATTTTCAGATCTTTTTTCATAAATGATGCTGCCTGTCCACTGCAGGAGAGTTCCACTCACTTGATTTGGGGGCTCTTTATAGAGGGCCTAGTGGGTCAGTTCTGTAGACGCATTTGGAGTTTTCAGATTCTCACTTTAAGGCCTGGTCTACACGCAGATTTTGTATTGCTATAATTGCATCCACGCTAGCCCTTGGGGTTTATACCACCAGGAAAAAAATTGTATGGTTAAATGGCAAGATTCAAGAAGCCATTTGAGCCAAACAGAGATCCTTCAGAAACTGGAAATCCAACCTAAATTAAGCCAACAGAAAGGAACATAAACTATGGAAGATAAAATGTAAGATTGAAATTAGGAAGGTAAAGAGGGAATTTGAAGAGCAAGTAGCACACATAAATGGTACTCAGATACAGTGATCCTAATTAAAGAAACAAACAAGAAATTCTTTTAAGTATATCAGAACCAGGAAGAATGGGAGAGAATCTGTGGGTGGTTCTTCCAGTGCTTGCCCATGTCGATTCCATTCTAGGGGTGTGTGTGCCCATGTGCACGGCCGCTGGAGATTTTTGCCTTTACAGTATCCGTAGGGTCAGCTGTAGCAGCCTCTTGAATGCCACACCCATGCATCAGTATGTTAGGCGCTGCCAGCCTTACGCCCTCTCAGTTCCTTCTTATTGCCCGAGATGGTTAGTCGGAGCACCTTTCCTTTGCCTCGCAGGAGCTATCATCAGTCTTTGAGCCTTAAGGCTTTCTAAATAGTTTGTTTACAGTAGTTAATTAATTAGTGTAGTTAAGGATAGAGTCCCAGCAAGGACTTCACCCCAGGTGGGATGTGCCCCGGTCTCTGGGTTTTAAGTCCTGCTCTGATTGTAACAGGCTTATGCTTAGTGACCCCCATAACAGCTGCCTCAAATGCTTGGGGGAATCACATGTGAAGGAGAAGTGTCGCATCTGTAAGAACTTTTTTGTCCCGGAACTCAAAGAGCGAGACATCCATTTGAGGGCCCGCCTCATGGAGGCTGCTCTCTGCCTGGCATCCGAGCCTTCCCGGCCAGACTCTGCCCTGAGCAGCTTGGCCTCGGTGCGCAGTGTCTGGACCCAGTTCAAGTCAACAGCCCACGGAGCCCCATGTCAGCAAAGAGTCAGTATAGGAGGACCGACTAAATATAACTTAACTGGAATTTCAGCTGTTTCACTTCGTCAAAGACCTTCAGTAAGCTATGAAGTACTTACAGTGTTAGAGGGAAAATACTGTCATTGATTAGGAAATGGCTAAGAAACAGAGTAGGAAAAAAGTTAAGTTTTCAGCATGGCTTAAGGTTAGTAGGGTACCTTAAAGTTACTGGGACCAGAGGTGGATTATGGTTTTGTGGGGCCCTAGGACAGGGCAAGTGGGGACTCCTCCCCACGTCTTCTGCCTGCAGTCCCCATCGGCCCCCCTGGCACTTCTGCCGGGGAAATGGGATCGGGGCATGGAGGCTTTCCCTGGTCCCCGGCAGGAGCTATGGGTGGGATGTGGGGCTGCCCCAATTGGCCGGGGGCCCTAGCCACGGGCCCTGTTGCCCCAGGTGCTAATCCACCACTGAGTGGGACTATTCTTGTTTTTAATATAGTTGCTAATGATTTGGAAAATAATGAGGTGGTAAAATTTTCAGATGACACTATTTAAGTTAATCAAGAATAGAGGAGATTTTGAGGAACTTCAGAGGGACCTAACAAAGCTAGGAGAATGGGGGAGTGCAGTATCAGATTAAATTGTTTTGACAAGTGAAAGATAATGTACTTTGGAAGCAACACTTGGAACTACTCATTTATTTGCTGGGTTTTTTATTAACTGTAACCACTCGGGGACAAAAGCAAGCAGTGTTAACATGCATGAAGAATAGGCTGGAAAACAATATTGAAAGTATATTAATGTCATTTTATAAACTAATGGTATGGTCTCACCTGGAATCCTGTGGTTCTGGTCACATTCTCTCAGACAAGGTCTAGCAGTAATAGTAGGGGTTCAGAGATCATCTAAAATGATGTGTGGCCACAGACTTTACCTCGGGGCAGTGGCAGGAAAGCAGTGGGTACATACTTTAAAGGTGTTGCTGCCCAGAGTATGTTTTCTTCTTCCCCCAACCAACTATCCAAAAGGCACTGTGTTTCCCTCCTCCACTGCTAAAAGCTAGAGGGTCCCTCACAGTAAGTGCTTAAGATTCAAAGGTCAAGATACGGCACAGTGATTAGGAAGTTTACATTTACTGTAAAATGGCTCTTTGTCATTTTACCTTTTCAGGTCATTGTCTTCCAGTGATACCTGTTGTTTGTTGATGAACACAAGTTTTTGTTTTCAGCACCGTGGAGCCAGTATCCTGCAGACATGTCAGGTGGATTTTATTCTGCCTTATGCATGAATAAAATTGCTAGCTAAACTCTTTACTCCATATTCTTGCTTGTTGGCGTACAGTATGAAGCAGAAAACAGATTTCTAGACACCAGGTTTTGCTTTCAGTGCTGGAACCTACAAAAATCATTTTACTTGGAAACTCGTTACTTTTGACTTAAGTTACTGCTTGAGAACAAATGGTGTCAAAGACACTCAAATGCTGCTGTCAGTGCATAACTTTTCTGACTGTAATCACATTCTAAAATATATTAAAAATACATGATATCTCGTGTTTTTGTTTATATTTTCAGTGTATTGAGGGGAAGAGGTGGGTTGTTCTGGAGAGCTTTGCACAATCTCACACTATTTAAACTGAACGTGTGTGGTTGCATTATGTTGGAAGCCAGACATAAGTGAATCTCAATGGAAAAAAAAAAATTGTACATGTCTCTGAAAGGGTAAAATAAAATAATACAGCCATCTCAGATGAAATCCTGTAGTGTGAAAGGTAATGCAGTCAGATTGCTTTCTGTATTATATGCTATTTTTGATATTTTAATTTAAAGGTGTAACGGTAAGTGAAAGTAAGTGATGTTGGGTAGAATTTCAGTAGTAGTGTTTCCTGTCTGAATTCACGCAACGTCTGCATGAGAGAAATACAAATGTATAACTTATGAACAAATGACAGATTCTTTAGTTTGGGTAGATCTGAAAATCCATTAAGATCAACAGTACTACTAGTTTGCATTTTTTTATTCTACAGTTTTTGTATGACTACATATGTTTATATGTTAGCTGGAAGGTTATTATTTTTCTTGCAAGGTTGAGTAAAGTTACATTTCAGGTTTTTTAAGTTTATTGAAGTTGCCCAGGGATACATTTTCAATTTATTTTTGCATTCTGACAGTGCCCTAGTTTTTTTTCTTCTAAAAAAATTAAATGTAACTTGCAAATAATCTTCTGTATACTTTAATCTGTTTGGAAAAGAAATCATGATCTAAAAGCATTCTAAAGGGTGAGGATGCTTTCTGTATGGTCTTGAATGTCAAGTGAGAATTCAGAGGTCTAGCTAATTATGGAAGCATTTCCCAGAAAAAGTTCCAGGCTAAAATCTGCATCCACATAAACAGAACAGGTTTTGAAGAATGTGTATTTGTATAGTGCCACAAGGTTAACAAAGCTGCTTGAGTGATTTAAAAATGGAGGTTAAATGTGCATTCTGAAAATATCCCACTCCTGGCTGCTCATTTTTGGCAGAATGGATATTATTAAATTTGCTGACCCGAAAATGTTGCACATTTCAGCCTGCAGTTTGTGATCTCTGAATGTATGTTATTTGGGTGGGACTAAGGCACCGGCCAAGGCATTGTGTGAAGATTTTTCCAGTGCAAAATCCAAAGTATTCAGTGAGATGCATTTAAACAAGGATACTGATGAAGATTTTTTTGAGAATTCTTCAATTCTAAATCTACATTCCTTGGTGCAAAATTAGCTAATTCATAAATAATCAGGTTGCCAGGACAGTCCTAAAGATGAACAAACCCTATTTTCCTCCTTTCACATTTGTTCTGTTTTTATGCAGGTCCTCATGCTGAAACCGCCAGTGGATGCCAGAACTTGCAGTGTGGTTTTCGGGCCTGCTGCCGCTCTGGTGAATGACCCTTGACTTCTGATCTTTCAGTCTACTTCATTTAGCTGAGCAGGCTTCCTTTCATGCACTTTACTTACAGTCCACATATTGTGTTAACGATCCCTTTTGGAGTGTGATTTATTCTACTAGACCCACCCTCGCCCCACAATTTACAATCTTAATCCTGAGTAAACTGTACAGTGTTGTAACAATCTCTCAAGTTTCATTTTGGTTTTAAAGGTGTTGGGTTTTATTTTACTAAATGTATTGGGGATGGGGAAATGCTCATCAGATTTTTTTTCACAATGCCACTTTTCTCAAAGTTTGGCACTTATACTTCGTTCATTGGATTATTTTGTATTAAGTGAGTGGGATTTACAGTCTTTCATTTTTTAAATCCACAAGTACAATATAAAGCTTTGCAAATAATTTGAAATGTATTTCTTTGCATTTTGATGATGTACATCTTTAGATGTATTGTTGCTTCCCATTTCCCAAAATCCTTCCTTTATACTGCAAAATTAGGGGAAGATGCTCTTTCCTGTAGCTGCTTTTTTTTTTTTTTTTATTTGGGCTTGAAAAGTATATTCAAATAAAACATTCCCATTGACACCACAGTTTTACTTAGCATTTGAAATCTATATAATTTTAAAATGTAATGACAAAATGTACAATGTTGTCAGGCCAATGAATACTGCCCACTTTATGTAGTGGCTCCACAAATCATTTGTATATGTGCTGTATTTACAGAGCAACCCCTTGGGACCCCACATCATCTCCCATTATAAAACCTGTTAAGATGCTGAATTTTGAAAGGGATTTTCAAAGAATTAAATTTTTAACCATATGAACAAATGTAAAAATAAACAGAGCTTTGAGGATTTTGTTGGTGATGAATAATCCACTTTGACTGGAATGCAGGGAATCCAACTGCTGACAAGTGTACATTGGAGTGAGGTTAGGAACCAAATCTTCTGTTAGAAACAAGATCTATAATTTTTATTAATGTGTTACAGGAAAAGATAAAGCATTAATAAATACACTATGTTCTGTATTTACTTACTGCGTATTACTAGTACCCAAGATTTGAAGGAAGTCTCTCCCTCCGCCCCCAAGCAGCTCAAATAAAGAGGTTACTTTGACTTCTTCATTTAAGTCACGTGTTAAATGTAGGTGGTGGAAGTGATGATTTAATAATTCCTTGGAGCTGGTAGGCAGAAATTCCCAAGGAGTCAGTGTGTCTAGTGGTTTGTACAATCATGTTGTTATCTGAATTGTGCTGCTGACCTACAGTGTGAATTTCAGTAACTCATGGACCTCCATACATCCCAATTTCCCCATCTGTTACTATAGGAGGAAGGTACTTACCTTTATAAAGTTCTGTTAGAGCCTTTGAAAAAATCCTGTACAAGTTCAAAAGGCCCACCATAGTTTGTAAATGACCATTGACAGATAATGAGGGAGGGGAAAGATGGTTAGAACCATAGATGGCAGAAGTCTTGTACAGTTGTACTGATTATGAATGAACAATTTTTGAAGTCTTCTCCTGTGCACCTCTAACAACCAGAGAGGTTTCTTTGACTCCACCATAGCATGCCCTTGGCTGGTGAAGGCTAGCAGTGAGGCAGTTGTTCCATTGTTGGTTGAGATTGTAAATACTTTCCTACTGGAGAGGGAGGGAAGAGCAGGTTATCAGCATTTTTAAGGAAGCTATTGGGAAGCCTTTGTTCAAGAAACCTACTCTAGGCTGACAGCTACGCTAACAGTGTCATTTATAGCCCTTTTGGCTGGCCGGGCTGCTGAATGTTTGGGTCCTCAGCACTGCACCCTGGTGTTTCCCTTCCGCAGTCAGTGGAAGTGGGGCGGGTGCTGTTGCATTCTGCGCTCCCAGAGCTCATCACTCTCCACTTCAGCACCGTCAGCTACTTTGGTACTTCTGCGGACCTTGGGGTCAATGCTGCTCCTGCCACTGGGAACAACAGATTTATACTCTGTACCATTGGCACCATTTCCACCATCTGGCACCACTTCCTCCCTTGTTTTGGGTGTTGTGAGCCACACTGTTTACTTGCACCACTTAGAGCTCGCTTCACTTTTATTCCTGGAAACTCAAGACTCCTTGGGGTTGAGGTTGGGATCCTCCTTCTCCTGCTCTCCATCGCCTGGTCCACATCACAGGCCGTTAATGGAGCACCATAGGTGCAAGATTGGTACTCGTCTCACAGTCAGAATGGGGGCCCCTGGCCTAGCACCTACTGGCCACCAGTGCTCTATTCATATGCCCAGTAGCCCCCATGGAATCCATGGCATGCTCCTCGGTCACAGAGGTTGTACTCTTCATAGTGCTCTAAGGGTGAGATCACCGGGCAGGTCAGTGGTAGGGACAGTTGATCCACTGCAGGTTCAGGCATCATTGAGCCTTGCCTTTGCAGAGCCTCTGGAGTTGTTCTGTCCAGGTCTGCCAGTCCAGGAGTGGTATCTGGCCCTGGCACAGTTAACTGCCACCTCTTCACCTCCCGATGATTCAGCAGAGCCTGGTTCTTCCTCTCCTTCAGTGCCTGAGGACTTAAAGGCCTACCAGGACCTTTTATGGCATGTGGTTACTTCCTTGGACCTTCAGTCAGAGTCTCTGCAGAAGTATTCTCCTGAATTGTTGGATATTCTGCAGCCATCTCCCCTTGGGAGAGTCAACCTCCCTATTAATGATGTGTTCCTAGAACCAACAAAGGTTCTTTAGAGCATGCTGGCTTTGGTGTCCTCTACTGCATGGTGTTTGAAGAAACGTTTTGTCGCCGTGCAAAGATCTAAGGACTTTTACTCCCATCCAGCGCCAAATTCCCTGGTTGTAACTGTGGTGAACGAGGCAAGGCAGATTTAAGTCCACTGCTAAGGACAGGCACTCTAAGAGGATGCACTTAATGGGTAGAAAGATCTATACCTCCTCTTTCTTGCAAATGCATGTTGTGAACCGGCAGGCATTGTCCAAAGATGATTTTGTGAATAGGACGTTTGTCTAAGACCTGAAGCCTCCAGGGTGGAATTTTGGGCATTCATCACCAAATGCTGCTTGGTGGCAAAGACACGATTGAAGTCCATGCTAGATGTCATGGACATTTCGACCAGAGCAATGGCCTTGGTGCTGACTGACCATGAGAAGGACATCCTGGATGCAGAATTCAGGCATTGCAGCTGATATGCAGCAGGCTGTAGAGGATTTGCCCTTCGACAGCCGAGCGTTCTCTTTGGACAAGACAGATGAGACTCTGCGCTCCTAGGATTCTAGGGCTACTTTACGTTCCTTGGGGGTTTATACACCAGCAGTGCAAAGGCGCCACTATGCTAGTCAGCAGCAGCAGCAGCACTGTTCGTAGTGCACCTTTGGGCAGCCTTTCCCTCCGCTGAGACAGCAAGACTACCCCAGAAAGGGCTTAGGTCCCAGAGGAGGAGACATTCAGGTCTGGGGTTCAGCCATTCAACACACCCTTCTACTGTATCCCTAAGTGCCCATTTTGACTCCTTTGTCCAGAGCAGTGGTTCAGTCGCCACACCCTTTACTCCATCCCTTCAGTTCAGGGACAGATTGGCTAGTTTTCACAATGCTTGGAGCTTGATTGCCACCGACACCTGGGTCCTAAGCACCATTAGATTGGGCTGTGCGATCCAGTTCCTCTCCACCCCACCCTCCCCGTTCCTCTTCAGGCACCCCTCTCAGAAGATACTGCTCCTCAAGCAGGTCTGCTCTCTACTGGCTTTGGGAGCTGAGGAGGAAGTTCCTCCAGAACACTGGGGTCAAGTCTTCTATTCTGGTACTTTCTGGTTCCCATATCTAAAGGAGTGGTAAGACCTATTCTCGACCTTCGCAGCCTCAACAAACGTATCAGATACCTGAGGTTCCAAGTAGTCGCCCTATCAGTTATCCTCCCCGCATTGTCTCAGAATAACTGGTTTGCTGCTATGGGCTTTCAGGAAGCCTATTTTCATGTGGCAGAAGGGAATCCATATCTAGACAACAAGGGGCAGGTCCGGGGAGGAAGTTTTCTCACATACAAACTACACTACACTGCACTTGACTGTCTAGGTATTCTACTAAACACTAGGAAGTCAACTTTGGTTCTCACTCAGAAAATTGAGTTAATTTGGACCTAATACTCTAAGTTTGAGAGTGCATTTTCTGGCAGTTCATCACCTTTCCTTGGGTCTGCAGTCTCAGTCTTCCACAACAGTTCAGATATGCCTGAGGTTCTTGGGCCACATGTCCACTTGCATGCAGGTGGTCCAGTTTGTGTCTTCGCCCCCTTCAGATGTGACTCAAGACAGTTTACCATCTGACTCCTAACCCCTTAGACAGATTGGTGGTCTCCCTCTGCTGATCCTGGACTCCTTGCAGTGGTGGACGCTTCCAGAGGATGTATATTCATCTGGTCCTTACCAACCAGGTCTGTTGTCACTGACACCTCCCTTATGGGTTGGGGAGTGCATCTGGGGTCACTGAAAGTTCAGGTTCTGTGGTTGGAGCAGGAGGCCTGACTGCATATCAGTGTGCTGGAGCTTCAGGCCATCTGCGTTGCCTGTTGCACCTTTCTGGACTGTGTCGGGCTCAGTGGTTCACATATTTACCAACAATACCTCTGTAATGTATTATGTGAACAGGCAAGTGGGAGCATACTCCAGAGTGCTTTGCCAGGAGGCAATCAGGTTCTGGCAGTTCTGCTTTGAGGAGAGTATCACTCGGATAGCCAGTCACTTGCCCAGGCTCCAGAATCATCTCGTGGACCATCTCAGCAGGAATTTCCCCTGAGTCAGGAGTGGTTCCTAAAGGCAAGTGTCCTGTGGGTCATCTTTGCAAGTTGAGGCATTCCAATAATCGACTTGTTGGCTACAAGAGACAAAAGGAAATGTCTGTTCTGCTCTTGAGGGAGCTTCAGTCCAGGCTCCCTGACAGATGCCTTCTGTATCAGCTGGCATTTGACTCTCCTGTACACTTTTCCTTCAATCCCAGTCATTCATAGGTCATCCTCAAGCTGAAAGTGGATTGGGCTCATTGCCCCAGCATGGCCGAGGCAGTGTTGGTTCTCCGATCTTCTCACACTGTTGATTCAGTCTCCTATATCCCTTCCTCTCCATCCCAGCCTACTCTCACAGAATCACACCTTGCATCCCGCACTTGGCTCCTATCATGTCACTGCGTGGCTGCTTTGTGATTGAATGAGGAAGAGCATTGTTTGGCGGCTGTTCAACAGGTGCAACTCCATAGTAGAAAGGCCTATATGGTGAAATGGAAGTGGTTTGCGGTGTGGTGGTTGGCCCACAGAGTTTAACTGAACCTGGCTCCTATCCAGGACATGTTGGAGTACTTGCTGCATCTTCAGTCGTTGGGCCCTGCATTTGGATCATTGAGGGTGCATATGGCAGTGATTTCAGCTTTTCATTCCCCGCGCTCTTGGAAGATGTCTTTTTTTCATAATGCCATGGTAGCAAGATTTTTCAAAGGGCTTGTCTCGATCCTCTGGTCTGAGAGCTCGTTCCTCTGTATGACCTTAACACAGTCCTAGGGGCCTTGAAGGAACCTCCGTTTGAGCCTCTGGTATCGTTTCTTTCTGCTTTTGTGTCAGAAAACTGCATTTGTGGTGATAACATCTGCAAGGGGAGTCTGAGTTGCAGCCTCTGATGGCAGAGCCTCCTTACACACAGTTCTCCAAAGACCAAATGACTTTATGACCGCACCCCAAATTTTTGTCTAAAGTGGTCTGTTTCATTTGAACCAAGTGATATATTTACCTGTGTTCTTTCCTAAGCCTCATTTATCTCCAGAGGAGCTGCTTCTCCATAGATGTCAGCACTAAAACGTTCCACGCTTTGCCTCGTCTGTTTATGTCATATGCTGATCATATGAAGTGGCAAGCGGTCTCTTCACAAATGATCTCTTAAGTGGATAATATCCTGTATCAAAGCTGCAAATGAAATAGCTTAGACTACGCCCTGTCAGCGGGTGTGAGCTCATCCTATGAGGGAGTAAGTTACATTAATAGCATTCTTCAATGACATCTCAACATTGGACATTTGCAGGGTTGCCACGTGGTCGTGAGTACATATATTTACAAATCATTATGCCATTACTGCATCATCCAGAGCTGATGCAAACTTTGGGATGGCAGCCCTGCAATCCTTGTTTAGATAGACTCTGAGCCTCGCCACCTGTGAGTACTGCTTGTGAGTTACCTAAGTGGAATACACTGCTGCATCTACTTGAAGAAGAAGAAATGGTTACTTGCTATAACTATGGTTCTTTGAGATGTGATGCAGATGTCTATTCCACAACCCACTCTCTATCCCCTGTGAAGACGTGTATTCCACAACCCATCCTCCATCCCCTGTGTAAAGGAGTCTAGTCGTTGGGCGTTCAGTGCAAAGGAACTGAGGGGGGTCAAGGCAGGGCTACCTCATGTAGCTAAGGGAGGGGCTCTGAGCACAAGCGCCACCTCTTGCACTTTATTTCATAATTAGATGGTAAAAATGAGAAAGTAAGCAATTTTTCAGTAAGTGCGCTGCAACACTTCTTTTTTATTTTTATCTCTGATTTCGTAAGCAAGTAGTTTTGGGGTACGCAAGATAAATCAGACTCCTGAAAGGGATACAGTAGTCTAGAAAGGTTCAGAACCATTGCTCTGGCTTACTGCCATGCAGTGGAAGTCACCTGCTGTGCTTTGACTTACTCCTGTCAGCAGTAAGTCAGTGCATGCTACAGAACTTCCAGTGTGAGGCAGTAGGGTCCAAACAGCTAGCTAGTACACAGCAGGCTAGAGTGCCATAGCTTTACACCCCAGCTTGCCATGCACTTAAACTGCTGTATAGAAGACTCCTCAGTTACCCCTGGGGGAATTCTGCACCACTGTGCACATGCATAATTAATAAGCTGCGCATACTTTTAGTTTTTTGTGCAAAAAAACTTCTGCTGAAATGTTGCTGCAGTTCTGCCTTTTGCCCACCAGAGGGTGCTGTGGCAATAGAACACAGCAGTTGCTCTCAGCCAGCTAAGGAAGAGAGAGAGCCTGCAGAGCCTTCTTCTCAGTACCTGTAGAGCCAGGTCAGGAGACGAGCTATTGGGAGACAGACAGTGTGGGGTGCCGGGGGGTCAGACTGGCTCATAAGGGCTAGTGGGGGAGGACAGAGTGGGGCAGGGACTGAATGGGAGTGGAGGCGCAGGGCCCCATTGTGATGGGGGAGTGACTGAGTGGGGGCAGAGAGACACAAGGGGACGGGGGTAGTGAGTGTGTGACTGGGGGTGGAGGGACACACGTGCTTGACTGAATGGGAGAGGATGGGAGTCAGCCTGGGTCTGCATGAGAGAAGCTTCCTAACAATCCTGTCCCTTCCCACCTCCTCCCCCCAAAAAACCTGTTCCATACTTTTTCCCCACCCATACCTAACAGCCCTCCAAGTTCACACCCAGGCTCCTCTTCTCCTCCTCCTGACTCTCCCCAGCCTTTGCACTGCTTCTGTAGGATGTGGTAAATATGGTTCTGTATTGTAGTTTAATTATTACTCAAAGTTCTGTATTAATATGCCTAGTAAGGAATCTATTCATCTAAAAACATTTTCTGAATCTTTTTTGTTGTCTGCATTGTTAGACATACTTGCTGCCAAGTATTTTGAAATAAATGACCAAAAATAATTGAAACAGTTGTCATTATATTGTTATTTTGACAAATAAAATATGCAGAATTTTGCAGAATTTGAAAATATTGTGTGCAGAATTTTTAATTTTTTGTTGCAGAATTCCCCCAGGAGTAAACTTAGTGTTACTGCAGTACTTAGGCTATAAATATCACAAAAATATTTCTAACAAGAACTACAGGCTTATGGAATGCTTTCCTCTAGGAAAGCTCTAGAAGGCCCATTGTGTGGTATATTAAAATCTACACGGGACAAAAACCAATATTTCCCTGAAGTGAGGAAGAAACTCAGCAGCTAGTTTATTCTATAATTGCCCATTTTGGAGATTCTTGTGCCTTCTCTGAAGCATCCGTTATCAGTTGCTGGATACTGGACCAGTTGGCGGATACTGGACAACATAGTGATTCCTATGTTCCTAAAATACTAGGGAAAAAATCCTGTGTTGGCAGGGAGATGGATTATCGCATTCCTGTCCTTTTAGATTCTCCGATATCGTCAGATAAAATTACTATATTTGGCTTCTTGACTGCCCTGGTTTGTTTCTGATGAATATATGTTCTCGTTTTAGTTGATGTCTGGGTTCCAACCTCACTTCCTTTCATCTGTAGGTTTAATTACTAGTTTCTCTGTTGTTCTTCATTACAGCTAGTTTAGCAGAAATATTAAAAAATACAAATTCTCTGGTTCAGAAGGGATTTTTATCATTTGAGTGGCTCTGTGTATTCCCACTTACGGATTTCTGCCATTTTGTTGTGCCTTGCAGTTAAACCTTCAAGGTGTGTCAGCTAGAGCATTCTTACATCCTTTTCCCTCCCCTCAGCATCAACAGTGTTCTGAGGGTGAGACTGTAAATGGGGTGGAGCACTCTCACCATCTCAGTCCCTTCCAACTCTGTGCCCCAAACAGATGTGAATCTGTCTGGTCTTGCTGGAGCTGCCTCTTTTTTCTTAGATAGTACTAGCTGTTAGCAATTCTTTTCATTTTTGTGTTATGTTGGAATTGAAGAAATATTAAAAGCAATGATTTAAGATGATGTGCTTCTTGCCCAGCCATCGTTCTGGCATCCACCAACCACGTGCAGTGCCTTAAGTGCCTGGGAGAAGGTTGTTTGCCATCTGGGTGTTCAGTCTGCCCAACCTTTACTCCCAGAGCCTGTAAGGAGAGGGAGACTCACCTGCAGTTCATCCTCCTGAAGGAATTCCTCAAGGCCAGACCCACTGGATCCAAACAGTAATGTGATCCAAGGTCGAAAAATCCAGTTTCGGCCCCTTTGGCCTCCAGCAGCAAATGACCAAAGAGTTCCAATAGGCCACATGACCTATCAGGACTGGATCAGTCCCTTATGATTCCATCTGCTAAGTCTCTGAGGCCACACATGGCCAAACAGAGGGTCAAGTGGTAAGATACAATTGCCTTGGTTCTGGAGAAGAGATTGAAAGACCGTTTGAAAGACCCTAGCCAGTACTGTACCTCATGCCTCATAACTTTGTGATCCTAGAAGAACGCCTGTTGCAGCAGGATCAGAGTTAACTTCAACACCCTCTTCCAGATCTAGGAGGATGTATTGCAGCATTGTGTTGGATCTGGGATCGCCAGTGCTGATCATCATAGCACCAAAGAGAGAGAAACATAAGGACGAGGCAGCCACCATTAGCCCTTCCGGTTCCTGTGCATCAGAGCTATGGTATTTGTCTGATTTGCACAAGGATGTTCACAGCCCCAATAATCTCCAGTAATAATGGAGATGGAGTTGAATACAGCATTGGATCTGATGTTGTCTCAATTATTGGATTTGCTGTCAGTTCCTGTTTTGGCTCTTGTGCCAATTCCAGCTGCTTCTTTGGTTTTAGAGTTCTGTCACCATGGCAGCCCGGGTTCACCTCTCTATGCCACTGCAGGTGTCAGAGCCAAGTGTGAAATGCAAAAGTTCTAAGAGGAGACATGCTTCCCCAACTCCAGAGATCCTTTTCCTCATCACCTGTCAGAAAAAAAAGGATAGAAGGTGTGAGGGACCCTTTTACAGATCTTCCTCTAGGGTCTCCATGAGGAGCCAATTCCCCATTTCCGGCAGCAGATCTGTTGTTGTCCCGGGTTCACTGTCTCCGATCCAGACTTTCACCAAGAGTGAGAGAATGCAGAGACTAGTGTTGTCATTCAAGCCACGTTTTGGACCTCCCACACGCAGCATGTTCCTGAACCACAGATGCTGTCCTGGGAGCTGTCACAGTTGAATACTTCAACTATTCTCCCTATGGATGAGCCTTCATCTGCTAAGGTCCCAACATGCCAGAGATCCTCTGTTTCAGCTCTTCAGATTCTGCTGATGTTACAGGCAGTGATGACTGAAGTTTTGCCCCGGGGAGAGGACGAAGAGGTTGCTCCGCTCTTTGAACAGGAGTGGACAGACACCGATTATGAACCAGCCCTGTCTCCCAACAAATATGGGAGGTGACTTGAGCCTCCTCTCTATCCAAGGATGCCACAAGTTCCGTGATCTGATGGACCTCATAGTTTCCACCTTGAGTCTACCTGTAGTGCCTGTGGAAGAGCCTTCTCAACTAGTATTCAATATTCTCTGTGCAATAACTGTGAGTAGGATATTCCTACCCATCTTGGATGGACTGCTAAAGTTGGGTAAATCTGTGTGGTTCCTTACTGCATCCTGTCCACCTTTCTCCAGAAAGGTGAATAAACTGTTTCAGACAACCTTTGAAGTTTTTTCTTATTTTCACACTCATCTTGTGTGCAATTCCTTGGTGGTAGCTGTTGCCAGCAATAGGGCAAGATCTGGGCAGACAGAGTCAGCACCAGCTGATAAAGAGGGCAGAATAAGATCAACTTGGGGAAAAAAGTGTTCTTTTCCTTGTCCCTCGCTAGTAGGGTGGTGAATTACCAAGTGGTCGTGGCCCATTACCAGCTCCGTCGATGAGGAAAAAATGACGTTATTTTTACAAGACTTGCTAGACAGAAGAAAGTTGGCTAGTGCCATCTTAGTAGATGGTCAAAAGGTAGTTAAGCATTCCCTCAGGGCCTCCTTTGACACTTTGTATTAGCATATGCTGTGATAGTTCCTCATCCTTAATTGTGGACACTAGCTTTATGTTAGAGGATGTCCCCTTTGAAGTGGAGGGACTGTTTAGCGAAAAGACAGATGAGTTGTTGGGAAAAACTGAAGATTGACTGCCCGTTCTCCAGGTTTAATTCCTTCTGTAAGGAGGCCCTCCTCTACCTACTGGTATTGGAGGCAGTCCTACCTGCAGTCTGAGTCACTATGGCCTTTTAAACCAAGGTCTAAACCTAAACAACCTGCTTCATCATCAGCATCCTCTTTGTGAGGCAGCAAGGTGCTCTGGAATCAAGAATTGGTCAGTCAGAACTGATCCGCTCTTTTATTTGGAAACAGGCTACCCTACTTCATCAGCACATAGAGGCAGATTACCTGTGACCAATGCGTCCTAGAGATTGTTGAAAGGAGCTATCCTATATAACTTGAAAGATTCCCCCTACTCTTCCCTCTTCAGGGACAACTCTCATGAAGCGATTCAGAAGTGGAAAAATTGCTTCTGATACGACCAGTCGGGGCAGTGCCTGAATACATGTAGGGTCATGGTTTTTACTTCTGTTTTCTTGTGCAGTGGGGTGTGTGGCTCAGCATATATTAAACCGGGGTGGCCAGCCTGAGAAGGAGCCAGAATTTACCAGTGTACATCACCAAAGAGCTACAGTATTTTATGTAATGATTGTGTGTGTGTCCGTCCACACACACACTCATTTTATAATTTGATAATGTATATTTATTATGCATTTATAATGTATAGTTAACGACAATAACTTGTCTTAACGTTTTACTTAGTGGGACTTCTGGCAATCTTTGCTTTCAACAATTCCCTTGAAGTTTGATTTGTGTTCAGTTGTGCTCACATGCAGCAGTTCTTAAGTGGCTGTCTGTCAAAACAGATTGGTGCTTGGATTTCACGTTTGAGTGTTGAGAAAACACTCACAAAGATAAGGCAAACATCGAGATTAATTTTAGGGCCGCACCTCTGAATTTGGGATATTTATCCTTTGGTACAGATTTCCAGAAAGTAAGGGTCTCCTCTGTCTTCTGAACAGAGTTCAATCTGTCATCTTCCATCTGGGATGTTGCTTCGTCAGACAATCGGCTTCAGCACTAAAAGGATAAATCAGAAATCTGATTTGAGATCTTTTCTGCTGCAAATCTTGGAATCTTTCCTCAAAACTGTCCTTAAGATCTTTAATCATGCTCACATATCTAGTTGTGCTCCATTTTAGGGGTTCTGCTGCATCTTCTTTTGATCTGTCTGGAAGTTGTGACATTGAGGGAAAGTGTGCCAGCTCTCCCTCAAGCATTTGTCTGTGAAACAACTTCAGTTTGCTCATGAACGCAAATACACTTTGCACTAGATCAGACAGCAACCGGAATTTTCCTTGTAAGTCCACGTTTAGTTTATCCAAATGCAGCAGCATGTCTGCAAAAATTCCAAGTCTAGAACCCACCCAGGATCCGTAAGGTCAGGGTGTATTCTTTGCTTCTCCTCCATAAACAATTTTAGTGATTCCAGGAGATCAAAAAAACCAGGAAAGAACTTTACCTCTCGAGAGCCATCGAACTGCGCAGTGAAATGGCAAATCGCCAGGGATGTCGTCTTCATTGAGTTCTTTGATTTAGATTTTGAAATTGTCTGTGAGTGCATTTGAACACTGAGTGCATTTGAGCCCGTCTGTTGCAATGGCAGTGAGCTTCTGTAAAGGGAAGTGGTGTTTCGCAACTAACCACGTCAGTGCCTCCTTTAGATCTCTTCCACAAGTTCTGTTCTTTAGTGGGACGATATCCAGGAGTTCTTCCCTTACAACACAGTCCAGACAAATACCGATAATTGAGGTTTATCCTGTACGTCGCACGACTCATCCAAAACGATGCTCAAATACTCACACTGGTCAAGTTGCAAGTGCAGTTGCGATTAGATTCTGTGTTCTGTTGTGTGGCATGAAAGCTGCAGGCCAGAAATTTTCTTCTGTAGATTCTCGTTCTCTGGTGACAGGATTGAAATCACATCGGTGAGGCACATTTTTATAAACTCGCCTTCAGCGTAGGGCTTTTTTGCACAGGCTATGTGCCAAGCCACATAATAGGAGGCTAATGTTACAGTCTGCGATCGCTTGGCAAATCTGGTGAAGAACTGGACTTCTACATCTGTTCATTTTTTCAAGATTTTCAGTTTTAAAGTGCAGCGTTCAGAACCTTGTGGGAATTCTTGATCCATGTGTGCACGGCTAGAAGCGAAATGATGCTGCAAGTTTGAAGTTTTGAACTGAGAGATACATGTCTAGCAACAAAGACACATGGCCTTACCATTACGTTCAACGAAAAAGTACTTACCCTCCCACTCCTGTTGGAAGCCTCGATTTTCATCCGTGTATTTTCTTTTCCGTTTGTACTTGCCTTCCATCATTGATGGTGTAAGAAAAATTTTGGTTAAAAATTTCCACACTAGCTAGTCACTGTGTACCTTATTGAAGGGGACCAGGCTCCAGCCAGGGGTTGCTGGACACCTGGCTCTGCCCCAAGCCCCGCCTCCCACTCCACCCCTTTCACCAAGTCCCCTGCCCCATTCTGCCCCTTCCCCCATGAGCCATGTCCTTGTTCCTCCCCCTCCCCCTCTCCCTCCCAGAGCCTCCTGGTACTAAACAAGAGCAGTAGATAAGAGGACAGAGGGGGAGGCTGCACACCAGGTCCTTGCTCCTCTTTCCCCCCCCCGGCCTCCTGCTGTGATCAGGGAGGGAGGGGGAGGAGCGAGGATGCGGCACCTAGCCCCCCTCCCTCCTCGCTAGAGCCGCCTCAACCACATGAAACAGCTGATCGCGGCAGGAGGCACTGGGGAAGGGAGGCTGGGCGCTCCTCTTCCCCCTCCCTGCCAGAACTACAGTGCAGGGAAATAGCTGATTGTGGTAGCAGCGGGCAGGAGGGGCAGGTGCTGATTGGGGGTGGGGGAGAGCTGGCAGCTGGGAGGGGCGGGGGACTGATATGGCTGCTGGTGGGTGCTGAGCATGCACCATTTTTCCCCCAGAGTTGGCTCCTGGCAGGAGCCATATATTTTCTTTTGAAGAACCGATGGTTGGCCATGCCTGTATTAGACTTACAGGACTTGTTCAAGCAGATTGGGTTCCGTATGTCGACTCTGGCCACCATAATCCTTTCCCTGTTCAGGCTGAGCAAGAATGGGGCAAGCTGTGCTGTGTGTAACCCTTGTCTGCCTACTGTGCACACTGCTCAGGGAGGAGGCAGAGCGCGGAAGGAGAAAGGCCTGTGGGTTAGGCCCCATGTGCCAGGCTCTCCACATTGAAACAATCCCAAACTGGAGCTGTGCTGTAAGGCATCAACAGCTGTTCTCATGTCTTCCTGTTACCCAGTCCACAGGGACTCGGACCTAGCACTGTGAGCAAGAAACTGATCTGGGCGCACAGCTAAGGTCAGGTTTTGCAACCGCTCGGTGATCAGAAGGTGGCCTTCTCTCATGCTAGGTCCTACTCCCTGAAGTGCTGATGTAGCAGGGCAGAGCAATGGTGTCTCTCTCTAACTAGCTGCTGTCGTTTATTGAGACATTGGCTGTGAGGCAACGCCATCTGATGGCCGGGGTAAATCACTCTTCTGCAGTGATGCTGCACTTTTTGGTTGCACCCCAGCCCCAACCCAGACAGGCTGGGTGGCCCCCTGAGATGAGTCAGGGTGGAGTTGGTGCGGGCAGGAAGCATCACCTCAGCAGGTCGCACAGCCTGTCTCGGTTTCGGGGGGAAGGAGTGCAACCTGTGTAGTCTCTGAGGACCCTAGTTTGAGAACTGCTAATCTAAAGAAATACCTCCCACGGGTGGTGGCTGGCTGCTGTTTCAGTCCAAGGTGCTCCCACTCTGCCTCTCCACAGCTCCCGGTGTTTTTACGACATTTGTCTCTGTGGTAGCAACTCACCTGATGAATCAGGGTATTTTTGTGTACCTCAGTGTAGACTAGCTACTGAAGGCTGGTGTATGCGAGGACCTGTTAAGCCATAGTGTGTTTACAGCCAATCTCTACAGATGTTTGGCTCCTCCTCACCCGCCCAAAGGATTCCCTTCATTGGCACGGTGCTGGATGTGGTAGAGGGGAGAGCTTGCCTGCCAGAGGATTTTTCAAAATGAGCCACTACTGATTTAAGATTAGGTGATGCCCCACTCGGAGCGTAAAATTCTTTGAGTCTCATGGATCTTATGGCAGCCCCTACCTACGTGATTTTGCCTGTCTGAGAACGAGATATCCCAATTCTACAGGCCAACCGGGGACAGTCTTCATTTGATCACCGGGCCTCAGAATATCATAGCTGCTCTAGACTGGTGGTTAGTCAGAATGACTGTACTCAGTGAGGTACTATTCAATCCCCATGCCCATCCTGGACAGTGACTTCAGACACATCATGCATGATCCCTGAAGGATCAGTTGGTTCAGGCTATGTTCTCCAATTGGGGTCAGCTAGATGTGGATTTGTTCACAACACAGGCCACCAAGAAGTGTTGCCTCTTCTGTTCTAGAGAAGGCAGGGACAGTCAGTTTGAGTCAGATGCCTTCCTTCTGGGCTGGGGGGAGGAGCTGATGTGTACACTTTAGTGAGGAAGAGACACCAGGCCAGAGCAAGGCTGAGTCATTGTCCAGGTTTGGTCACACCAGCAGTGTTTACCCATCTCCTGCAACTGTCTGATGGTCTCCAGATACATTGTCAGAGCAGGAGCTTTCGTCTGACCCCACATCTCTGCCTGAAAATGTGGGTGACCAGACTTGGCTTTGTCTGCTCTTGAAGAGGTGATGTACTTCATGCATGCAAGACCTATTTGTTCACTCTAGAAGTAGTCCAGTTGAAGTGGTCCTGGTTTCAGGCATGGATGAAGAAAAGTTCTTACTGCCTATATTGGCTTCCATTCTTTGTGTTCTGAACTATTTATTTCACTTCAAGAATCAGGGCTTATCTAACTAATCATTAAGTGTTTACAAGCATGTAATACCCAACTGGCTGCCAAGTAGAGGGTAGACTTGTTTGTCATGCTTCAGTTAGAGCTCATGCCTGCCTTGAGACCTTAATTTGGTTTTGGCTATGTTGATGAAATCACCCTTCAAACCCCTGTCTGAGTGATCTCTCAAAATGTCCTTCATTGTTGCAGGAGAATGACTTAAGTGCACTTATGGCTGATCCCCCTTTCACAAGCACAATGTAGTTCTAAGAGCCAGTCCCAGATTCTTTCTTAAGGTAGTGTCTGATTTCCGCCCCCCCCCCCCCCCCCCCCCCAAAACTGCACTCTAATAAAGGGGAATCTGTCTTTTGGATCCTAGACGGGCTCTTAAGTGGACAGAATTAAGTTTTTTGTAAATCCATTTCAACTGTTTGTATCTTATGCTAAGAATGACTTGGGTCATATGGCCCCACCCCCACCCCCCAACTATGTATTGCTGAACGTTACACGCTTGCAAAAGTTCCCGTACTTGCTGTGATTCATACACATTCCAGGTGTGGCTACTTCCTTTCCTGTCTTCGATGGGTGACCCTCAGAGTTGCAATCTGGGTTTTAGTGCATACCTTAAACACTAGGCTCTGGCAAGGTGGTGCTCCAGTATCTAGGACTCTGTTCCTACTTTCAGGTGAGTTTTTAGCACTGCTTACTAGTGTTCCATAAGTGGGAATATGCAGAACCACTCAAAGAAGAAATGAAGGTTACTTGCCCATAACTGCAGCTCTTGAAGAGGGTTCTGCATATCTGTACTTTCCACTTGCCTTCCCCTGTGAGAGGATTGCTTGTTCTCTGTCTGGATTTGCTGTGGAAGACACGGAGGAGGTAAGGGTACTCTGCCTCCTTGTAGCCTTGCCCTCCAAACATGAGAAGGTGGGGCCATAGACGTGCTCTAGTTGCCTCTGCCAGAAGACGGTTCTAGTACAAGTTACCACCCCCTAGCTGGCAGAGCCATTGCTAAGAACAGGTAAGTAACCCTCATTTTGTGGTGGTGATGCTGGCATCAACAACCCCCTGTAGAAGTGAAGGTGGGGAAATGAGACTCAAGTTTGTTTTTGTAACAGTATCTTACATTTGTAATAATTTTTATTTCTTGTATGTAGTGACAGCTGAAGACTTCATCTTTTAAGTGACTATTAAAGAGCTGGGAATGTTTGTACAAAGATACTTCTCAATTAGCTTTTGTTATGAAACACAATGGTAAAAAAGACACAAAATTTAAAAAAAAAAAAGCAAACTCCCCCATTCTTTACTATCATAGATGCAGAACTGATCTGCATTAATTTGTAACAGGTGTTTATCATCAGAAAGGTAGCATTTGTTACAGTGCAAAGGAAGACCTCACCACCTATGAAGTTACAGTAGAATTAGTCTTTGTGTGCAAAAGATGCTGTAATTCTATGCTTAACACTAGCTTTTGTATACAAAACAATTGTTAAAAGGACAAACATATTGGCTCTTTAGACAATTCTTCAGGTGCCAAATGGGCCTGATTAAGTCACTGTAGTCATGGAAGCATAAGGAGAAACACAAGTCCAAAATGTTCATTAGTCTCTGTCACGGAGTCAGCAGGCCTGTGCTCTGGAATTTCTCCAAATGAAGCCAGTCAGGACTCCGGTGTAGCATGCCTCCTCTCGCTGAGCATATTGTCTCCAGGGCAAGACGCTTACGTAGTGTCAACCTTCCTGGGTCTGAACTCAGAGCATTCCCTTCCTCCTATGTGCGTCCCATGACAAGTCCGCTCCTGGGGAAGCCCAAGGCCCTTCGCTGCACCTCCTGCAGTCAGCAGTGATTCTCAGCATGTAGAACAGCAAGCTCTGTGTTCCTGTCAACTAATAAACTTTCTATTTTAGTGACTTTCAGCCAAGTCCATCTTAGGGAGTGCTGAGCCAGACAGCCTTGACTCCCCCTCTTCCAGTTTCCCTAAGCAGACTGCCCAGCTTCCAGGGAGTTCCAGGGACCTCCCACACCCTCGCTCCTCCTTTTTGTCCTGCTTCCTGGGCAAAAAGTGTCACCTGGTTGCACCCACCTCCTCGGTCTCAGGTTATGATGGGCACTGTCATAGCATATGTGCAGATGCTAGGCCTCACCAAAAATCATACACCCAATTCCCACCACTGAAATATTGGTGCAGTACAGAGGGAAATGGAGGTACACACAGTATTAACATAAGACAGTAACATAACTGAAGTAAAGTGGGGTTTTATTCATCTTGTTAAGAGACTCTGACAATTTCACTGGACAGAGTTTTGGAACCATCAACATAAGATGCATACATGTTGGTGTCAGCTGAAAGTGGGTAGGCAGAGTTAGTTAGGTATTTTACCCAAGCTGCTGAGGCCATCCCAGGATGTGAGGGAGGGCGTGAAGCAATGTCTACAATTAACATTTGTGGGGAATCTCCCAACAGCAGCTCTGAAAGTACCAGTGCTGGGAGGCTTAGTGGGTACAGGCTGCCAATGTCTACTGGTATTTTTACCCTCACAGCTGTGTACAAGCTGGAGAATAGCTCTGCTCCATAGATAATGTTTCAGTCTACAGAGGCAAAAGCCAACATGTACACAGTCTCTTATGTAGGCACAAACCAAAGACCAAAAAGCTCCTCAAAGGCAATAGCCAGAATGCTACTATGTTTTTTCATCTTCACTGTTAAGGGAATTGTTTTGTTCACACCCCCTAAGTACAATTGCATCCAATGTTTTTTTTACACCAAAGCATTTATCTGACAGGAAGGTGCTGTCTTGTTGAGTGCTTTTATCTATTACGAACAAGTGAAGCAATGTAAATCCACACAGAGAGAACATTTTTGGGATAAGCATGGATGTATACTGCGAGAGCAAATTCTGCACTTGAAACATCAATGGTATGGACTCCAGTACTGTATACAGCCTCTATTAAAGGTTTCACTTCAGAAAATGGCATATGAATAGGAAATCCAGAAACCTGGGAAATTTAAGGGGAAAAAAAATCATTAGTGAGAGTGAGAAATGACTGTTTCTCTGTCATTAGTTGAGGTATTGAATCAGAGTATAATGAGCTTTACACGAGGTAGGGAAAATAAAAAAAAAGCTACAGCAATTATGGCTATTACGTGTAAGTTCACGGTGGCTGCAAGTTCAGCTTTTCTTTTAAGAGCACTTACTTATTACTGGACTGAGGCTGAATAATCTGCCTACTTCACATTAAAATGAGTGCCCCTCTCCAACTTCAAACTATGTTTCAGCAAGGCACAGCTTCCTGAATGGATGTTTAATTCCTGTCAGCCCTTTGGCCCTATTTCAAGACAGGCCCACTGCCTCTCTACTGTGGCCACCCATCTGCACCTGCTGTCTTCTAGAGCACCAATCAGTTTGTCCCTGGGCCCTAGTACTTGTATGCTGCTACAGCTGATTGGTACATTCTGTTGTGCTGCCCTGCACTCCAGCTACAGCATTCCCAAGCTGTACAACAACTACAGGGTCAATTTCTAATTAAATATGCCACCTCAATAGCTGCCAACTGAATATGGTACAATATGATGGATAGCAATTAAAGCAATAGTGCATATTTGCAACCAACAGGGCGCTGCACTAACAGTAACCCTGAACCAGCTTTGGTTGGTGTCACAAACCTTTCAAATGAAAGTAATTTGTCAACTGGTTATCATTCATCTGAATTTACGACCATCTGGCTCCCACATCATTTCCCCCACACAGTTGCTAGAGCAGAGTGCACTTGGGTATGGTGATTCTGAGCTGAGAGGGTGGGAACACTGTCTCTGCAGCATTTGTACCCACTTGCTGGTACTGTACAGAAGTTCCTTTGCCAGAGCTCTCAGGGGGTGGGTGCTGGGGTACAGTCACACTCTATAACCGAGAAGCTGACAGTACTGCAGTCAGCCATCTTGTATGTTCAGCCACTGCCCTTTGAAAAACCGAACATCACATTCCTAAAAATAATTTTTAGGACCCTGAGAGGCAAGACCATGCAGCTGCATGCTTGCCATTCTGCTATCAAAATGGAAGGACTGTTTGGACAGCTGACTTAGATGTTTCTGACATTTTTTATTATGAAGAGAAATGCTTTGCTAATAAGAATAATGAATTGTTATTGGCTGTTGCTAGGAAAATTGTTAGCCTATTAGGGGCTATTGAGAGTTATGTGCTTTGTTGAAAAAGTTTAGTGAGAAACTGCTTCAGGACGCTCTTCTTTGGGCAAGGATCTGAGACTTACAATTCCCCATCAGGTAAACAAAACAAAGGGCCCCTAAAAGCCTGGCTAATAATCACTCAAAACCATTTCAAACTTTAATAAATATAAATTTCCCAGAAACGTCAGAACAACTGCAACTCTAGGCAAACAGAATTGCCTAAGTTTATTAGGGTTGGTTAGGTTGGTTTTTTTGTTGCTGCCGTCTGAAGCATTTACTATTAGTTGGCCTTGTATCAAAGGCCTAGCAACATATGCCAGTTCTTTGGATATTAGGTGACTTTCTGTTAATTAAACCTCAGTGATTTGATTTACTAATGTAATATTGGACTGTGAGGAACATCTACTAGTGTTTCATTACACAAGCTCTACATAGGAGTTCATTATAGTACCCTGTAATCTCCGAGCTGTTTTTGCAATTCTGCCTGGTGGTCATCTTCTACAGCTTTTCCTTGGAACTGTTCCAGGAGAGGGAGGAAATGACGAAGCGTGGAGGTACAATATCTATTCCAACGAGTTAGATGCCTTGGCCTCCACTCCATAATCTTCTCTTTCAGTATCTTTTCGATCCTGCAGTATAATACAGCTACTTGTTATAACTACCTTACCGGTTGATTGTTCAAGGTATGATTCTGGCTTCACAATTTTGGATGACTCACTCAGAAAACAGAACTCAACCTTTTTTTTTCTAGACACGCTACCCAAGTTGCAGAAAGCACTGGGGATCTTAAGGTAGTAAGTTTGCCACTGTTCCCAAAGCAGTTCAAAGATAAACACAACAGCAGTAATGCCACAGTGTTCTGGTTTACAAGAAACCCCCCAAAAATCACATGCTGGAGGACTGATTTTTAAGATTTCTCGGTGGCACTTGAACTTTTAATTCTTATTCTTACAATACATAGATACAGTGAAGGGAGAGACCACTCTGGCTCAAGAGATCAAAAAGCCACTATGAGCATGCTTAACAGAGTGCCCGAGAAGTAGTTACATTTTTCCAACTGCAGCTCCTTACAGTCTAGATTGGAGGAGAAAGATCACTGAATGTTCCATTCTTCGGTGGTGAATCAGACAGTGGAGCTGCTGCTGCCGCTGCTCACAGTGTTTAATGGAATTACGTAGATATTTATAGAGGCAAAGTTACCTGCCCTGCAGTTCTAATGCAGCAACCTTGTCTGTACGTTGGTAAATTAATTCTTCAGGCTAATAAAAAAAAGAATTGATTAAAACATCACTTGGAATGTAAGACTTCTTGTTATCAAAGATGAAAAAACAGGACCACATTTTCCTCTCATGTGGGTTCACACCAGTGTACATCTACTGGAGTTGTTCCTGATTAACAAGGGTGTGAATGAGATCAAAATGAGGCCCATAATGTTCACCATTCAGAAAAATGAATTACTGAAAAACATTTAGAAGTTAGAATTTTGTACACAAAGTTATTCTGTCCCTTCTGACCGTAAGTTTCAACCACTGATGTTTGATTAGATAAGGAGCGCGCGCTTGGTGTGGGACATGACATGAACGTGACCTCTTCACATTTTAAAGACAAATTTGATATTTTCCTTAGATTTCAGAGGCTATATTATTTGGATTTCACTTGTGACTAAGCTAACAGAGGAATGTCACAAATCATATTTGGCTTCAGACCGTATGTGGGTGTTTTTAGGACAAGAGAGATTCATCTATTCTGAATGAAACTAGATCAATTATAAAATACTTGTCACTCAATATACTGTCCTGTACGCTCCTGAGGGAATTCTGCACCAGAATATAAAATATTGTGCATAGAATTTTTAAAAATTCTACATATTTTATCAATATAGAAATGTGGAGGCTCCAGCATGGCAATAGGGAGCACAGGCCACAGGCTGCACAGAGGTGGGAGAGCACCAGCCACCCTCCCCCAAACACGGACTCAGCAGTGAGGCTGCACCTGACTGACACGGTGCAAGGGCTGGGCCTGCCCCAGAAACACCCTGGGGTCCCGCTCCTCCGGACCAGTTGCACCAACATAGCAAGTGAGAGGGACAAAGTCTCACAGGCATGCCCAGCCCTGGCCCCCACTCAGGTGTGGGGTGAGGGGGTTCAGTGTGGGGCAATTTGGGTGCAGGGAGGATCTGGATGCACAGGCTTCTTGGGTAGGGGGGTTCCAGGTGCAAGGGGAATGGGATTCTTTAGGCGGGCTCGGCGGGGGGAGGGTCTGAGTGCAGAGGGAGTCAGTGGGGCGTGGGTCTGGATGCTGGGGGAGTGGTGGGGTGGAGGTCTGAGTGCAGCTGGTTGGGGCTCAGTGGGGTGGGGGGCTCAGTGGAGTGTTTAGGTGCAGGGGAGCTCATTATGGTGGGGGTTCAAGTGTGGGGGGCACATTGGGGGATGGTCTGGGTGCCGGGGTGGGCGTCCAGATGCAGGGGGTAAGGCTTGGCAGAGTGGGTGCAAGGGGCTTGGTGATGGGGTTCTGGGTGTGAGAGGGTGAGGTTCACCGGAGGGCATGGGGGGGGTTCAGCTGCATGGGAGTTGGACTCCCCATACAGTGACCCCTCCCCTGGTGGCTGAGGCACAATGAGGGCAGCAAGCTGGGTGTGTGTGTGTGGAGGTTTCTGGGAGTGGGTCTGATTCTGCTCCAGCCCTGGCTGTTTCTTGTACAGGAAGATTCAGGAAGAATTAGTAGGGGAAGCAAAAGTGGATGGGAACCTGGGAGGCAGTGACCATGAGATGGTCAAGTTCAGGATCCTGACACAAGGAAGAAAGGAAAGCAGCAGAATACGGACCCTGGACTTCAGAAAAGCAGACTTTGACTCCCTCAGGGAGATGATGGGCAAGATCCCCTGGGAGAATAACATGAGGGGGAAAGGAGTCCAGGAGAGCTGGCTGTATTTTAAAGAGTCCTTACTGAGGTTACAGGAACAAACCATCCCGATGTGTAGAAAGAATAGTAAATATGGCAGGCGACCAGCTTGGCTTCACAGTGAAATCCTTGCTGATCTTAAATACAAAAAAGAAGCTTACAAGAAGTGGAAGACTGGACAAATGACCAGGGATGAGTATAAAAATATTGCTTGGGGATGCAGGAGTGAAATCAGGAAGGCCACATCACACCTGGAGGTTCAGCTAGCAAGAGATGTCAAGAGTAACAAGAAGGGTTTCTGCAGGTATGTTAGCAACAAGAAGAAAGTCAAGGAAAGTGTGGGCCCCTTACTGAATGAGGGAGGCAACCTAGTGACAGAGGATGTGAAAAAAGCTAATGTGCTCAATGCTTTTTTTTGCCTCTGTCTTCACAAACAAGGTCAGCTCCCAGACTGCTGCACTGGGCAGCACAGCATGGGGAAGAGGTGACCAGCCCTCTGTGGAGAAAGAGGTGGTTCGGGACTATTTAGAAAAGCTGGACGAGCACAAGTCCATGGGGCCGGATGCACTGCAACCAAGAGTGCTAAAGGAGTTGGCGGATGTGATTGCAAAGCCATTGGCCATTATCTTTGAAAACCATGGCGATCAGGGGAAGTCCCCGACGACTAGAAAAAGGCTAATGTAGTGCCCATCTTTAAAAAAGGGAAGGAGGAGGATCCTGGGAACTACAGGCCAGTCAGCCTCACCTCAGTTCCTGGAAAAATCATGGAGCAGGTCCTCAAGGAATCAATTGTGAAGCACTTAGAGGAGAGGAAAGTGATCAGGAACAGTCAGCATGGAATCACCAAGGGCAAGTCATGCCTGACTAATCTAATTGCCTTCTATGACGAGATAACTGGCTCTGTGGATGAAGGGAAAGCAGTGGACGTGTTGTTCCTTGACTTTAGCAAAGCTTTTGACACGGTCTCCCACAGTATTCTTGCCAGCAAGTTAAAGAAGTATGGGCTGGATGAATGGACTATAAGGTGGATAGAAAGCTGGCTAGATTGTCAGGCTCAATGGGTAGTGATCAATGGCTCCATGTCTAGTTGGCAGCTGGTATCAAGTGGAGTGCCCCAAGGGTCAGTCCTGGGGCCGGTTTTCTTCAATATCTTCATAAATGATCTGGAGGACGGTGTGGATTGCACCCTCAGCAAGTTTGCAGATGACATTAAACTGGGAGGAGAGGTAGATACGCTGGAGGGTAGGGATAGGATACAGAGGGCCCTAGATAAATTGGAGGATTGGGCCAAAAGAAATCTGATGAGGTTCAGCAAGGACATGTGCAGAGTCCTGCACTTAGGACGGAAGAATCCCATGCACTGCTACAGACTAGGGACCGAATGGCTCGGCAGCAGTTTTGCAGAAAAGGACCTAGGGGTTACAGTGGACGAGAAGCTGGATATGAGTCAACAGTGTGCCGTTGTTGCCAAGAAGGCCAATGGCATTTTGGGATGTATAAGTAGGGGCACTGCCAGCAGATCGAGGGATGTGATCGTTCCCCTCTATTCGACACTGGTGAGGCCTCATCTGGAGTACTGTGTCGAGTTTTGGGCCCCACACTACAAGAAGGATGTGGAAAAATTGGAAAGAAAGAGTCCAGCGGAGGACAACAAAAATTATTAGGGGACTGGAACACATGAGTTATAAGGAGAGGCTGAGGGAACTGGGGATGTTTAGTCTGCGGAAGAGAAGAATGAGGGGGGATTTGATAGCTGCTTTCAACTACCTGAAAGGGGGTTCCAAAGAGGATGGCTCTAGACTGTTCTCAGTGGTAGCAGTTGACAGAACAAGGAGTAATGGTCTCAAGTTGCAGTGGGGGAGATTTAGGTTGGATATTAGGAAAAACTTTTTCACTAGGAGGGTGGTGAAACACTGGAATGCGTTACCTAGGGAGGTGGTGGAATCTCCTTCCTTAGAAGTTTTTAAGGTCAGGCTTGACAAAGCCCTGGCTGGGATGATTTAATTGGGGATCGGTCCTGCTTTGAGCAGGGGGTTGGACTAGATGACCTCCTGAGGTCCCTTCCAACCCTGATATTCTATGATAAGATGAAGTCCCATCCTCCTCTGCCCCAATCCAGCTGGGACTAGCAGCTAAACCTGGCACAGGGTAAGAGCCACGGGCGAAGGCATCCCCATCCCACGGTGATTTACCTCTATCGCAGTTGCTCCAGGTGCCTGAAACCATGCATCCACATTGTTTTTTTTTTTTTTTTTTTGGGGGGGGGGGGGGGGAAGGGGAGAAGGGGGAGAATGTGACCGCTCTTGCGGTTTCCCTTTGCTTCCCTGTCAGAAGTCATTTTTGTGCAAGGAAGCAAAGAAATCTGCAGGGGACGTGAATTCTGTGTGTGCAAAATGGCCCAGAATTCACTCAGGAGTAAGTCTGTAAAGATCTAATTATTACAGAGGTGTGGTTGGCCTGCTGTACTAACATAACAACAATACGTTTACCCTTAAATTGCAAGATAAAGACTTACAAAGGAGAGAAAAACGGCATATAGTGAATTAAGATTTCATGTCACACCTTCCATCCCTTAAAATAATCTAATAATTGTTTTAAACTACAAAATGAGTCTTAAGTAGGTACAATAATACCTGAACACTGGAGAGGCCAGGGTATGGTAAGCTTTGTGAAAAGAAAGATTTCCATAATTTGGGTTTGCTGATGTCAAAATTTATCCTTACTGGGGAATCATATTGTTGGATATTAAACCAGATCTAAAAGAGAAGAACTTTGTTAACAGCAAGAGCCATACTACATGTATCACATCTTTTCAATGCAAAGCTAAGGCAGTAGGAGTTACCCTTATAAATTCACATGAAACAAGAGCCTTCCTGTATATTCATTCTCACCTCAAGTCTCTTTATAAAGAATCTGATATGTTAATGTACTTCATGTAATTGCAATATATTACAGTTGATGAAGGCTGCACAGTTAACAAAAATCACAAATGTTTAACATGGAATACATGACTTTCAATGAAAGATGCAACTTTCAGAAAGGTATCATTGGGATGCCTTTTCATTATCATAAACTTTATTTAGAACTTTAAATTCTCTCATTCACCCTCTGTTTTTAAATTTAAAAAGGTTAAAAAGGAAGAGACTATATGATATAATACACAAAATTTCAAACAGCTGACTTTTCTGATACATTTTCCAGATATTCTTATACAAGTTTGTTATGTTTTGGACTGTCTGCATGTGTGTGTTTTAGATTTTGCACTTTAATGATGCTTTAAGTATGTGCAGAAGCAATATTATAGGGACTTTTTAAACCTAGGAACGTATGAATTGCCAGACTGCATCAGATCAGTATTTCATCTAATCCAGTATCTGCTCTCCATCGTGTCCAGCATTAGACATGTCAACGCAGGTGCAAGAAGCCCTACAATAGAAAATTGCAGAATAATCTGTCTATAAATGAAGCCCATCACTTAGTGGCTGGCTTATATCCCTGGGTTTTTAAACAGTAAGATTTATATCATTTTTTTTATCATACCTACTATAGCTGTGGGTGTTGATTCAGAAAAGATTATCCAGTCTTGGCCTCAGTGAGGTACTGTAGCAATATATTCCACAAGTTAATTATATGCTGTATAAAAGAACTATTTCTTTTTAACAGTTTTAAATTTGTTGCTTTTCAATTTCATTGACCATCCCCTTGTTTTCATATTATCAGCAAAGGTGAATCAGAGCATCAGCTACTAGTTAGACTATCCATTTATATAATGGCATTGTATTTTTCAATATAATTTTCTATCACAGTCCTTATCTATCCTAGTATTTTATTTGTTGTTTGACCGCTTCTGCACATTGAGCAGAGGTTCTCATTCAGCTGTTCATGACAATGCCTAACACCATGTAGGAACAGTTCCAGTTATTCCTTCCAATGTGCATTACCTTAAATTTGTCAACATTGAATTTAATCTGCCAAAGTGCTTCACAATCACCTCCATATGTTAGGTCTTTCTGAAGTTCCTCAGTTTTCACTAGTCTTGACTAACCTAAATCATTCTGTGTAGGGCTGTCAAGTGATTAAAAAAATTAATCTAGTTTAATTGCGTCATTAATTGCACTGTTAAACAATGACAGAATACCATTTATTTAAATTTTTTGGATGTTTTTCTACATTTTCAAATATATTGATTTGAATTACAACACAGAATACAAAGTGTACAGTGCTCACTTTATATTTATTTTTGATTAAAAGTATTTGCACTTATTTTTTTCACAATAATATTTTTCAATTCACCTCATAGAAGTACTGTAGTGCAATCTCTTTATCATTAAAGTTGAACTTACAAAAGTAGAATTACATACAAAAAATAGCTGCATTCAAAAATAAAACAATGTAAAATGTTAGAGCCTGCAAGTCCACTCAGTCCTACTTCTTGTTCAGTCAGTCGCCCAGACAAACCAATTTGTTTACATTTGCAGGAGATAATGCTGCCTGCTTCTTGTTTACGATGTCACCTGAAAGTGAGAACAGGTGTTCTCATGGCACCGTTGTAGCTGGCGTCGCAAGATATTTACGTGCCCAATGCGCTAGATTCGTATGTCCCTACATGCTTCAACCACCATTCCAGGGGACATACGTCCATGCTGATAACAGGTTCTGCTCGATAACAATTCAAAGCAGTGCAGACTGACGCATGTTCATTTTCATTATCTAAGTCAGATGCCACTATCAGAAATTTGTTTTTCTTTTTTGGTGGTTCGGGTTCTGTAGTTTCCACATTGGAGTGTTGCTCTTTTAAGACTTCTGAAAGCATGCTCCACACCTCTCAGATTTTGGAAGGCTCTTCAGATTGTTAAACCTTGGGTTGAGTGCTGTAGCTATCTTTAGAAATATCACATTGGTACCTTCTTTGTGTTTTATCAAATCTTCAGTGAAAGTGTTCTTAAAATGAACAACATGTGCTGGGTGATCATTCGAGACTACTATAACATGAATTATATGGCAGAATGTGGGTAAAACAGAGCAGGGGACATAGAATTCTGCCCAAAGGAGTTCAGTCACAAATTTTATTCACGCATTATTTTTTTAAGGAGCATCATCACCATGGAAGCATTTCCTCTGGAATGGTGGCCAAAGCATGAAGGGGCATACAAATGTTTAGCATATCTGGCACGTAAATACCTTGCAATGCCTGCTACAAAAGTGCCATGCAAATGCCTGTTCTCACTTTCTGGTGACATTGTAAATACGAAGAGGGCAGCATTATCTCCTGTAAATGTAAACAAATTTGTTTTTCTTAGCGATTGGCTGAACAAGAACTAGAACTGAGTGGACTTGTACGGTCTGAAGTTTTACAATGTTTTGTTTTTGAGTGCAGCTATGTAATGTTAGGATATAGATATTCAGGCCTGTCTGTAAAGGCCTCTACTTTAAAAATTTAGGTGTATTCTTATCACCTAGCTAGTTATAAAGGTATAAAAGAAAGAATCAAAATCACTGTCAGCTGGTGTAAGAGTCTTCTCTTACTGTGACAGTCTGAGGCCCTGTTCTTAGGCTAAGATCTCTGGCTAAGCAGCAGAGGCAGCCATAAGCTGGGAAGCAAACGGTCACATCCTCACATTCCAAACTAGTCACATTAAAATAAGGCAATCTGGGGCTGTTAGAAAGGTAACTCAATCTATCGCCTTCAGAGAAACAAAAGAGCCTAGAGGATGTAAAAGGAAGTTTAGTTTAATAGTTTTCTGTTCGGTAAGAACTCACTTATCAATAGACACAGCTGGGAAACCCTTATGTCTTTATAAATGTAGTTGTAAAATTCTTACTTCTGTATTGTTTTGTCATTATAGTTTCCACTTTGCTATTGTTTATTTGCATGGTCTCTGTCTGATTCTGTAATTGTTTCTGTCTACTGTATAATTAATTTTGCTGGGTGTAAACTAATTAAGGTGGTGGGATATAATTGGTTAAATAATCATGTTACAATGTTAGGATTGGTTAGTTAAATTTCAGAAAAATAATTGGTTAAGGTATAGCTAAATAAAACTCAGGTTTCACTACATAGTCTGCAGTCAATCAGAAAGTAAAGGGGGGGGAATGGGAACAGGGAATGGGGGTGGGGAAACTGGAATGATGTTTTGCTAAGGGGGGGAATGGGAACAGGGACACAGGTAAGGCTCTGTGATGTCAGAGCTGGGAAGGGGAACACTAAGGAAGGAAACTGAAATCATGCTTGCTGAAAGTTCACCCCAACAAACATCAAATTGTTTGCACCTTTGGACTTCGGGTACTGTTGCTCTCTGTTCATGCAAGAAGGAGAAGAGAAGCAAGCGGGTGAAGGAATAAGCCCCCTAACATGTAACAAACAAAAAAATCTACATTTGTAAGTTGCACTTTCACGACAAAGAGATTGCACTACAGTACTTGTATGAGGTGAATTAAAAAAATACTATTTCTTTTATCGTTTTTACAGTGCAAATACACCAGACCCTTAGTAGAATGTGCATCTATATAGGGCAAATTTGCATATAACGCGGTCGCAGCCATGGATCCCGAATTTAATTACTTTAATTGCAATTCATTTTAACGCGGCCCCTGCCATAACGCAGTACTGCGCATGGATCTCAAATCCCGCGTTCTAGCGAGGGTCTGGTGTATTTATAATAAAATATAATATAACTATGATTTCAATTAGAGCACAGAATACAACATACATGAAAATGTAGAAATATATCCAAAATATTTAATACATTTCTATTGGTATTCTATTGTTTAACAGTGTGATTACATTTTTTAATTAAATCCCAATTAATTTTTTTGAGTTAATCACGTGAGTTAACTGCGATTAAGCAACAGCCCTAATTTTGTGTCAATTTTGCCACCTCACTGTTCACACTGTAAAAAAATCAATAACTATATTAAACATTATTCCTACAGGGAACCATGGGGCCCCACTGTTAACTTTTTGCAATGGTGAATATTGACTAATTCTACTCTTTGTCAATGTCTCAGCCAACTTCCAATTTACCACAGTACTTATCTTTCACCTCATGACTATTTAGTCTTCTCAGAAGCTTCTTGTGACAGACTTTGTCAAAAGCTTTCTGAAAGTCCTCCAAATAAATTGTTATTCTGTTCTCTGTTATCCATTATTTTGTTAACACGTTTAAACATTTAGTAGTTTACGAGTCACCATTTCACTTTGCTGATTTGCCTCTATCATATGCTGCTCTTCCTGCTGTTCGTCACAAAGTTAAGCAACTATATTAAGCAAGAGTAGGTAAATTAAATCCTACAATGCGCAGGTTTTAGTTGGTTGGGTTGCTTTGCTTGTGTATGCTATATTTATATCAGTATTTTATAATTTATAATCTGTTTAAACTATAGTAAAAAGCCATTTTATACAACAGTTGAAACAGAACTTCTTAAGTTGCTGGAAACCTAATCCAAGAATGGCATAAATCACTATTTGATAACATGACCCACTAATAATAAAGTATATTGGCATGGATACAGGAACTCCTGATCCACTAGGAAACAAGAGGTTAAGGGAGAGGATGACAAAGGTAAGCACCATTTTCTGTGTGTGAGAGAGGAAGAGAGAGAGAGAAGATGGAAACACTTACATTATCAAAGCTAATCAAACAGCCCACACTTTGCAATGGACAGAAAGTATCAAACTGTCCATAACAACGTCCACTACTGGGATTCCAAATCACATACTGATTTTGCTCCCAAGTTAATACATATGCAGTTGGCCCCTAGGAAGAAAAAGATTGAAAAACATTTTTTTTAGAAGTTCTGCTAAGATAATTTGTATTGTATTGTATTTTAAAGGCCAGTAACCACGTTATTATTGAGGCCACAGACAAACTGCACAATTGAACTATTTTCCTCTAGCTGGTTGGAGTAGTTTTCTTCAAAACAGCCAACTCATCCACTTCAACCACCATAACCAATGTTCAAGTAACTCTAAGCCCTTAAAGTGGTGTGTAGTTTTACTTTGGCTTACATCAGGATTGCACAAATAACCCTTCCACCCCAGCACTTTAAAAACTAAAATAAAGAAGATACTTTCCTCTAAATTTTCAAGTAAATGTAGTGCTGATTAAAGTTGCCATATTGAGAGCATAACAAACTGAAGTTCTCTTTTTACTCACAGAACAATCGTGGCAACGGCATACTTTTCCACACTGCCCAGTCAGTAGGCCTGATCCTTGTGCTGGATGTCTGAGACTGAGAAACTCATTAAGTCTCCATATTCACTCAATTCCCTAGCCTCCTTGCTGAGACTGTCAGCAAGAGTTTTATTAGTTCCCTAGGAACAGGTCT
Source organism: Chelonia mydas (assembly GCF_015237465.2). Classification (NCBI taxonomy): domain Eukaryota; kingdom Metazoa; phylum Chordata; order Testudines; family Cheloniidae; genus Chelonia; species Chelonia mydas. The sequence goes on from NC_057852.1 coordinate 111,923,839, forward strand.
GAGACCCTTAACTGATTCCATAGAGGGTACTAATCAGCCTTCAGAGGAGTAATGTTTTTTGGTAACTCCCAATTTGGGCTCGATTTTAGTGAGTCTTACACAAATACACAAAGAAGTGCAGAGTTGAGGCTCAAACTAAGCTTTATAGCATGTGTACTACAGCATATAAAGTCACCAACTTTTAGGGCACCCCTACAACACCCTTAGCACAACCCGGTAAATTATCAGGGAAGTTTTGGTATTCATTTTAACTGAGACACTCTGCTCATAGTCCCTTTTACACAGACAGCTTCAGGTAAGGATCAGTAAGCATCTTTTTATAAGTTATTTGAAAAAATGTTTCTCCAGTATGTAAAAAGTAGGTCTATATGAAAGACTAATTAGCAGAGCAGCTGTGCTGCATATTGCATGATATGCACATTTGGCAACCCCATAGCTTCCCAGAGCCCTGCTGGAATTGCATGCATTCCAGCAGAGCTAAAGGGACTTCTCCACAATAACTCTACAGCCCCACACAGCACTACTGGGTGGCCTCTTTACCTTCTCTTTTACTACTCCCTCCTTCTGCTGGATCCTAGCCAGATTAACAGTCAGCAAGAATGGGGAGCTGCTGACAGCATCAGCAATACAAACAGCAAGGCAAGGCAGGGCAAGAGCACGGGCCTTATCAATACCAGGCATCCCTCTGCTTTACCACAAACCCCATCCGGTGGCATGCACTCACATCCATAGACAGCTGCCCCAGGCACCCCTCTCACTTACGTTTCCAGCACCCATCTCTCTCTCATACACAGAGCTGCCTTAGATATCTCTTTTGCTTATCCCAGCAACAATCCCTCATACACAGCTAGTTGCCCCAGGCATTCTTCCACCTTCCCGATGACCCATGAACCCTATCTGGCCTTTCTGGGTTTCAGCACTTTCCCTGGTAACATGGGCTGAATGTCCTGTTGGGGCTGTCATCATCAAGTTCTGAAAAGATTAATTGGATTTTGAGTTCTAGGATCTCTTCCTAATACTGCTATACTTGGGAACAAACTAAAGGAGTGAAATTCTGGGAATGGATTTCCCCAAACTCAGTTTTGTAGCTTTTCTTATGTTGAGGGCCCATGTGTCTGAGGGTAGAATGCCTGTAATCTTCCTTCAGGGAGACCCTCTAGGACATTTATAGACAGTTTGGCCCCTGGCCTTGAAACCTGTTAGTAGTGCTGGCTGCTTAGAAATCTGAGCACTTCAGTGGGACAGACATGACCCATGCTGCTGAAGGAATTTAACTGCTTTAGAATTAGAGGGCCTGATTCTCCAGTGCCTTTAACCTGGTGGAGTCATTTACACCTGTGCAAAGTGACTTCTAAGAGGATGTGATAGACCCTGGCCAATTGGGTACAGCAGAATAGCAGAAGGCAGATATACTGGCCACTGGATTAACAGTTTTCTGTTCCCTGACTGACCAGAGCAGGGGCTGCTCCAAGTTAGGGTCGACACATGACTCCAATTAGCCTGCAAAGAGTCAGGTGAGGACATTAAGCTAATGTGAACACCTGACTCTAATTAAGGCCCCTCTGATACTATAAAAGGGCTCACTCCAGTCAGGCCGAGGAGAGCCAGGGAGCGGAAGTGCGGCTGAAGGGCTGGGAAATGAAGACGCCCTCAAGTAAGGGTGAAGAAGAGAGAAGGGGGAGAGCTGTGGGGAAGCGGCCAAGGGAAATGCAGCAACTCTGGCAGTGAAAGGTCAGCTGCCAACAGCTGCTGTCATTAGGGTCCCTCGGCCGAAACCCGGAGTAGAGGACGGGACCGGGTTCCCCGCAACCCGCCACTACAGAAACACCTCCTGGGAGGGGAAGACAGACCCCTGTCAGGACAGGAGGCTAAACTGTTTGGGAGTAAGCCCGTAGGGACAACAGAGACTGTGGGAGTTCTCTCACCAACCTCCTTTGTGGCTTATGATGAATAGGGCTCAGTAGACTGTAACTCTGGCCCTAGACAGAGAAGGGCTATATGGAGGGTTGCTGTGAGCCTCTGAGGCTAGCATAAACCGCCTGGAAGGCAGGACCCACGGGGACAAGGTTGGAGCTCTGCCACAAGGATTTACAGGTGGTGGACAATGGAGAAAAAGGACAAGGGAGAATAGTTCCCACTACTCAGACATGGAAGCATGGATCCAGGAGTGGGGATCTACTAGATTTATACTTAACTAATGGAGAAATAAGATGGTAGAATGCTTGATACCAGAACAGGGTTCCAATGGCACTAATTTTTAAACCCATATCATCATTACTTTAAAATCATATCTGCTAGAGAAAATTCAGTCCATTTCTTGGAACATAATCATTTTTTGTTTGTTTATGCTCTATTTATGTAAGCATTTGGATATTATGTTCACATTCAAATCAAACAAAAACTACTGTCTTACCTCAGGAATAGCATTTCCAATTATCAGCCAGGCTTTTTTGCCCATAGCAAGAAAGTAATTACACAAAAGCACAGCATGCTCCTCCTCATCACCAGCCAGAAGATCAAGAAATTGCTGATTGAGAAACAAATGTTACTATTTACAAATAAATTGGGATATAGTTGTTAATTCTTTTCCTAACCTGAAACATTTAAGAATCTTTCCTAATATGCTGCAGCCAAAATTTTTCACTCAGATCGCCACTGTTTCATATGCAGAATGAGTGAAGAATATGCAGTGGAGATCTGCAGAGTAGATTAGAGAATTTCATCACAAGAGTCAAATTCTGTCTGAGTGACACTGCAGATTTCCAGAAAATGTTTTGAGATGCTATCAATACACTGCATGGCTAACCTATGATCCACAGGAATTCTATCGCCCTCCTGATCCGTGTATGTCTGTTTGTGATGGTGAATGCCCAATGGAAGTAAGGTTTCATTCACAGTCGTGTGTGTGTGTGTGTGTATATATATATATATATAAATATAAACTATAGTTAAGCACTACTCAAGTGTGAACTATAATTAAAAAATAATTTTAATGACAAGCTGGCATTGGAACATGTTACATTTCAAAGTTGCAATGTACCTTTTGAAAATTTACATTCTGGGTTTCAGCAAAATACATATATTTTACTCAGTTCTCCCAAAGCCAGTGTTAAGTATCCCAGATTCAAATGGCAAAAGAATTAATCTCTAACTCATGGGCTTCATCAGAATGTTGGTTATTAAGTTTAGGACTGAATTGGAAGGAGGGCAGTATGAAAAACCAGACAGTAGTCATATAAAGCTAGAACTACACTAAATCAAATGGTAAACTACAAAATGGGGACTAACTAGCTAGGTCGTAGTACTGCTGAAAAGGATCTGGGGGTTATGGTGGATCACAAGTTGAATATGAGCCAACAATGTGATGCAGTTGCAAAAGAGACTAATATCATTCTGGGATATATTAACACAAAAGTGTTGTATGTAAGACACGGGAGGTAATTTCCTGCTTTACTTGGCATTGATGAGGTCTCAGCTGGAGTACTGTGTCCAGTTTTGGGCACCACACTTTAAGAAAGATGAGGACAAACTGGAGAGAGTCCAGAAGAGAGCTACAAAAATGATAAAAGGATTAGAATACCCTGTTTTTTAAATCTTTCCTCAAAGGTCAGGTATGTTTAGTCTTGAGAAAAGAAGACTGGGGGGACTAGAATTGATGATAGTCTTCAAATATGTTAAGGGGCTGTTATAAACAGAATGGTGATCAATTATTCTTCATGTCCACTGAAGAGAGACTTAATGTGCAGCGCACAAAATCTAAGTTAGATAGTAGGAAAAATCTTTCTATAAGTATAGGTAAGTACTGGAATACACTTCCAAGAGAGGTTGTGGAATCCCTGTCATTGTCTAACATTCTTTAAAAGCTCCAAACAGCTATCATGGAGGTCAAGGTATACTTGGTCCATCCCCCTCAGCGCAGGGGGAAGGACTAGATGACCTCTCAAGATTTCTTTCAGCCTTCTATTTCTATGATATTAATGAATGGGTGTCACCAAAATTATTGATTTTGATATATTCCTGTAAAATATTGATTAGGTAAAATTGAAATGGTCTCACAAAACCTTAAGAAAAGTTAATATTTGTAATTCTGCCATTGTTTTCTCTCCTAACAAAGTATGAGAGGCTGGTTGAATCTGATAGTGCAGCTGACATTACAGGCAGTGCCTTTTTCCACACTAAGAAGAATTATGATGGTCCAGCTGAGGTAAGTGTAGAAAATACTGGACTTTATCATGTTTCCCCACGCCCAACTGTGATATTTTCTTTCCTTAATTTCAGTGGGCACTTTAATTCCTCCTGAATGCAGAAATTGGAACTGCTTATGGTGTTCTTAGGTCCAATAGATTGCAGCCTATTAAGGTTAGAAACATTTTGGCTGATCTGTACAAATTATTTCAGGACAAGTGATTTTTTTTTTATAAACACTTTTTCTCAGATCATTGATAAAGAAACATTTCATTCTCTGAAACCATTGACAATATTGAAAATCTAAATGACTAGAAAGAAAAATAACTCTCAACAGAAGAGGAACAAGAAATTCTAGGCCTTTACTTACATCTGATGTACTCCATAAGTCACAGATTCCAGCAAATGACACACTATCTGGCACGAAAGGAATCAAAGCAACATATCGAGCCACCAACTCCTACAAACAAAAATAAAGAAAAGAGCACAGTCACGTTCTCATTTACGATGTGGGATGAGAAAGGTATCATTTTTATTAGATTTGTTATAGATAACTAGATTTGAAACTTACTGCTGCTCCCACTCAAGTCAAGGGTAATATACCCATTGACTTCAATAAAGCAGGAACAAGTCCCTTTCTGGGACTTTTGTAAAGGCCTCAGCTGATTTTTTTGACTTGGAGTCAGATCAGAACCATAAACCATATGCACAGATTTTTGTTTCTTTAAAGTAAAATGTACATTTAAGTTTATCGAATAATTTTTTTGATAAGCTATTGAACATTTATTTCTAATATTTATAGATAATTAGGCATACTGACAAATTAATTCTTCTGAGGCATGAGCTATATTTACAATTACATAGAGATCTAATAGCTGTTTTTTATTCTACTATTACATTCCTCTTTTGCCATTCATATGAATGGTTGCTGTTACTTACTCATTCACAAATTCAAGGTATCTAAGCCCTGGTCTACACTAGGAGTTGAGGTCGAATTTAGCAGCATTAAATCGATTTAACCCTGCACTCGTCCACACGATGAAGCCCTTTTTTCGACTTTAAGGGCTCTTAAAATTGATTTCCTTACTCCACCCCCGACAAGGGAATTAGCGCTGAAATCGGCCTTGCTGGGTCAAATTTGGGGTACTGTGGACGCAATGAGATGGTATTGGCCTCCGGGAGCTATCCCAGAGTGCTCCATTGTGACCGCTCTGGACAGCATTCTCAACTCAGACGCACTGGCCAGGTAGACAGGAAAAGGCCTGCGAACTTTTGAATTTCAATTTCCTGTTTGGCCAGTGTGGCAAGCTGCAGGTGAGTGCAGAGCTCATCAGCAGAGGTGACCATGATGGAGTCCCAGAATTGCAAAAGAGCTCCAGCATGGACCGAACGGGAGGTACGGGATCTGATCACTGCATGGGGAGAGGAATCTGTACTATCAGAACTCCGTTCCAGTTTTCGAAATGCCAGAACATTTGTCAAAATCATGAAGTACAGAGGCCATAACAGGGACCCGAAGCAGTGCCGCGTGAAACTTAAGGAGCTGAGGCAAGCCTACCAGAAAACCAGAGAAGCAATAGGCCGCTCCGGGTCAGAGCCCCAAACATGCCACTTCTATGATGAGCTGCATGCCATTTTTGAGGGTTCAGCCACCACTACCCCAGCCGTGTTGTTTGACTCCTTCAATGGAGATGGAGGCAACACAGAAGCAGGTTTTGGGGACGAAGAAGAAGAAGATAGCTCACAGCAAGCAAGCGGAGAAACCGGTTTTCCCGACAGCCAGGAACTGTTTCTCACCCTGGACCTGGAGCCAGTACCCCCTGAACCCACCCAAGGCTGCCTCCCGGACCCCCAGGTACAGAAGGGACCTCTGGTGAGTGTACCTTTTAAAATAGTATACATGGTTTAAAAGCAAGCATGTTTAATGATTAATTTGCCCTGGCATTGGCGGCTCTCCTGGATGTACTCCCAAAGCCTTTGCAAAAGGTTTCTGGGGAGGGCAGCCTAATTCCGTCCACCATGGTAGGACACTTTGCCACTCCAGGCCAGTAGCACGTACTCGGGAATCATTGTAGAACAAAGCATTGCAGTGTATGTTTGCTGGCATTCAAACAACATCCGTTCTTCATCTCTCGGTGTTATCCTCAGGAGAGTGATATCATTCATGGTCACCTGGTTGAAACAGGGTGCTTTTCTTAAGGGGACATTCAGAGGTGCCCGTTCTTGCTGGGCTGTTTGCCTGTGGCTGAACAGAAATATTCCCCGCTGTTAGCCATGGAGAGGGGCTAGCCACGTGGTGGGGGGAGGCAAAATGCAACCTTGGAACGAAAGCACATGTGCTATGTATGTAATGTTAACAGCAAGGTTTACCGTGAAAGAGTGTACCCATTGTTCTATAAAATGTGTCTTTTTAAATACCACTGTCCCTTTTTTTTTCTGCACCAGCTGCATGTGTTTCAAGGATCACAGGATCTTCTCCTTCCCAGAGGCTAGTGAAGATTAGAAGACGAAAAAATCGCGATGAAATGTTCTGAGCTCATGCTGTCCTCCCACACTGACAGAGCACCGACGAATGCACGGAGGCAGACAATGTCAGAGTGCAGGAAAGCACAAAATGACCGGGAGGAGAGGTGGCAGGCTGAGGAGAGTAAGTGGCGGGCTGAAGAGAGAGCTGAAGCTGAAAGGTGGCGGCAGCATGAAGAGACGAGGCAGGATTCAATGCTGAGGCTGCTGGAGGATCAAACTAATATGCTCCAGCGTCTGGTTGAGCTGCAGGAAAGGCAGCTGGAGCACAGACCGCCACTACAGGCCCTGTGTAACCAACCACCCTCCTCCCCAAGTTCCATAGCCTCCTTGCCCAAGAACGCGGTTGGGGGGCTTCCGGCCACCCAGCCACTCCACCCCAGAGGATTGCCCAAGCAACAGAAGGCTGGCATTCAATAAGTTTTAAACTTTTAAAGTGCTGTGTGGCCTTGTCCTTCCCTCCTCCACCACCCCTCCCGGGCTACCTTGGCAGTTATCCCCCTGTTTGTGTGATGAATTAATAAAGAATGCATGAATGTGAAACAACAATGACTTTATTGCCTCTGCATGCGGTGATCGAAGGGAGGAGGGGAGGGTGGTTAGCTTACAGAGAAGTAGAGTGAACCAAGGGGCGGGGGGTTTCATCAAGGAGAAACAAACAGAACTTTCACACTGTAGCCTGGCCAGTCATGAAACTGGTTTTCAAAGCTTCTCTGATGCGCACCGCACCCTCCTGTGCTCTTCTAACCGCCCTGGTGTCTGGCTGCGCGTAACCAGCGGCTAGGCGATTTGCCTCAACCTCCCACCCTGCCATAAATGTCTCCCCCTTACTCTCACAGATATTGTGGAGCGCACAGCAAGCAGTGGTAACAATGGGAATATTGGTTTCGCTGAGGTCTAACCGAGTCAGTAAACTGCACCAGCGCGCCTTTAAACATCCAAATGCACATTCTACGACCATTCTGCACTTGCTCAGCCTGTAGTTGAACAGCTCCTGACTACTGTCCAGGGTGCCTGTGTACGGCTTCATGAGCCAAAGGGGTAGGCTGGGTCCCCAAGGATAACTATAGGCATTTCAACATCCCCAACGGTTGTTTTCTGGTCTGGGAATAAAGTCCCTTCCTGCAGCTTTTGAAACAGACCAGAGTTCCTGAAGGTGCGAGCGTCATGTACCTTGCCCGGCCATCCCACACTGATGTTGGTGAAACGTCCCTTGGGATCCACCAGTGCTTGCAGCGCTATTGAAAAGTATCCCTTGCGGTTTATGTACTCGCCGGCTTGGTGCTCCAGTGCCAAGATAGGGATATGGGTTCCGTCTATGACCCCACCACAGTTAGGGAATCCCATTGCAGCAAAGCCATACATTATGACCTGCACATTTCCCAGGGTCACTACGCTTGATATCAGCAGATCTTTGAATGCATTGGCTACTTGCATCACAGCAGCCCCCACAGTAGATTTGCCCACTCCAAACTGATTCCCGACTGACCGGTAGCTGTCTGGCGTTGCAAGCTTCCATAGGGCTACTGCCACTCGCTTCTCAATTGTGAGGGCTGCTCTCATCTTGGTATTCTTGTGCCTCAGGGCAGGGGAAAGCAAGTCACAAAGTTCCATGTAAGTGCCCTTACGCATGCGAAAGTTTCGCAGCCACTGGGAATCATCCCAGACCTGCAACACTATGAGGTCCCACCAGTCTGTGCTTGTTTCCCGAGCCCAGAATCGGCGTTCCACAGCATGAACCTGCCCCATTAGCACCATGATGCCCACATTGCCAGGGCCCGTGCTTTGAGAGAAGTCTGTGTCCATGTCTTCATCATTCTCGTCACCGCGCTGACGTCGCCTACTCGCCCAGTTTTGCTTTGCCAGGTTCTGGTGCAGCATATACCGCTGGATAATACGTGTGGTATTTAATGTGCTCTTAATTGCCAAAGTGATCTGAGCGGGCTCCATGCTTGCCATGGTATGGCGTCTGCATAGAAAAAAGGCCTGGAACGATTGTCTGCCGTTGCCCTGACGGAGGGAGGGGCAACTGACGACATGGCTTACAGGGAATTAAAATCAACAAAGGGGGTGGCTTTACATCAAGAAGAAACAAAAACAACTGTCACACAGAATGGCCCCCTCAAGGATTGAACTCAAAACCCTGGGTTTAGCAGGCCAATGCTCAACCCACTCAGCTATCCGTCCCTCTAATATTTCAGGAAGGACTGAATCTCCATTAAAGTTTTCAAGGTGCCCCTGACAGACCTCACCAAAATGATTGTCGGCCGTTGATTTCACGGAGGGAGGGAGAGAGGGGGAGCAAATGAATACAAAACAAATCTGGCCTATTTCTTGTTTTGATCCACTCCATCTATCTTTTACATCTTGTTGGAAGCAAACGGTGCTGTAGGACTGCAAACCATCCACACCTCCTGGCTGCTCGGCAGAAGATGGTGCAATAGGACTGCTAGCCATCCTCATCTCCTGCCTGCTCGCCATAAGATGGTACAACAGGACTGCCTGCAGGACTAAAGAGAATGACCTGGTTGAGTCACTCCTAATTTAGTCCCTGCGCCCCTGTCTGCCCAGGCGCTCCTGACCGACCTTACCGAGGTGGCCAGGAGCACCTCGGAGACGATGAGGATGGTTTTCAGGCCAATTGCACCATCTGCTGCCATAAGGCAATGGATTGCTGCTGCTGTGTAGCAGTGCAGTACCACGTCTGCCAGCAGCAGAGACATTCAGTGACAGTGAGCTGAGTGGGCTCCATGCTTGCAGTGCTATGGCGTCTGCACAGGTAACTCAGGAAAAAAGGCGCGAAACGAATGTCTGCCGTTGCTTTCACAGAGGGAGGGAGAGAGGGCCTGATGACATGTACCCAGAACCACCCGCGACAATGTTTTTTGCCCCATCAGGCATTGGGATCTCAACCCAGAATTCCAATGGGCAGCAGAGACTGCAGGAACTGTGGGATAGCTACCCACTGTGCAACACTCTGGAAGTCGACGTTAGCCTTGGTACTGTGGATGCACTCCTCCAAGTTAATGCACTTAGAGCATTTTGTGTGGGGACACACACAATCCACTATATAAAAACAATGTCTAAAAAACCGACTTCTATAGATTCAACCTAATTTCGTAGTGTAGACATACCCTAATACTGAGAACAACAATTTTGAAAACTGTTCTCCCAAGTTCCACTATTAGATTATCTCTAAGCTTTGGATTGGATTCAAGTCTTAGGTCATGTCCACAATAGGAAATCGGGGGGTTTAATACATTAGCTAACACGTGTGAAAAGAACATCTTTTTCCTAAGGAAGAAAAAGCCTTAAGATGCATGATATATGTTGCCACAGAGCTTTAAAAAAAAAATGAAGCAGCAAGGCATTAAGCTCACTTTCATGATTAATAAAAAACGCAGAGTTCATGGAAAAGCACTAAATGCCAATTCTTATTAAATACAATTCTTATTAAAATGCAAAAATAAAATGAAAGCTAAAGCTCTAATTAAATTCAGGATATATCTGACATTGTTTTAAGGCTGTTTTAACTCAAATTTTGTAACTGAAGTATCCTTAGTTCCATCCCAAATCCTACACTGATTTCAGATCAATTTAAAAGTAAAGTGATAGTTTCTACTCTGAATTATCTTGTTTTGAACAGTATAGCTTATAACATGCCTTGAAACATAGGGTTTGATATAACCATTTCATTATGATGTCTTGTTTATATCTATAGTATAGGACTGTCACAGAGTTTTAAAGTATGTATTAAATATAACTGGACACCTGGGATTAAGAAAATTTGTAACATACAGATTATGGAAAGGTTAACTCCTCAACAGATGAAACCTTCACCTTTAGTTTGCAAATTGGCAACCATTTTTTGTTTATGCTGAAAAGGATCTGAGAGCTCTCAGATCTTCCCTTAGGCCACAATCAAGCAATGACTTCCAGAGGACATTCTTAATGTTATGCACATGTTTAAGAACTATGCCGAATCAGCACCTTACACCAACGGTAGGTCTATATTTCTGTTACCTATTTCCCCTTTTTGACTAATATTTAATTTTTTTCATCCAGGCCCCTGCTGCCTGCTATGACTCAGCTTCCTATTCATTGCAGAATTGCCATTGTTTAATTATACATCCTAATTCACCTGAGCTACATACCTAATTTTTGTACTGCAACTTTCTTACACAGTGTGTTTGTTAAAGGTGGTGCTTTATTGGTCTCTCTCTATTCTTCCATTTTCTTCTCTTCCATTTTCTTTTGTTCTTTGTCTTTTAAACATATTTAATTCTTATAGTACTTATTTACAGGCAAATTTACATCTGCCAGATTTTGAAATAGGTTTTTATTTTGTCCTTTTCTAACAGATGTTATTCAGTATCTTATCATTCGCTTACTTTGTCCCATGAATATTCAATATTTCTTTACTTTCTACCCATAGATTTTCTCCCTTGCGATCTCAGTTTTTGTACAAACATAAAAAATAACATACACACACACAGACACAGTCTTAAGTTTATGTCTTGTGAATTGAATTGTCTTTCTTAAATAAAATACTTACTGCGGCTGCCTGAGAATTATTAGGGTGATCATTAAGGAGCTCCTGTGGTGGGTTCAGAGGTTTGATATATCTGGTAATAAAAACTGTTTTCCCATTTATGTCAACTACAGTTGTCAGGCATTGGCGGCTTGGAAACTTCAATGCACATTCAGCCTGATACTTCTCTGCTGCTTGGAGCAACTTCTCATCTTCTTGGGTATCAAACTTCAAAAGACAGTACAATTTGTATAAAAATACAGTTTTAACCATATAGTTTAGACTTAATTCTCCACTACCTTGTAACCTGTGTAGTTTATTTACACCTACACAAAGTGAATGCAAAGTGGATGTAAAATTCTGATCTGATATCATTTCAAAAACTTACCTTGCATTCTCTTTACACAGGTGTAAATTTAGTTGTAAGGTAGTGGAGAATCAGGCGTTTTGTATTTACATTTATATATGCACTCCCACGTGTACACACGTTGCACATAATAAGCATGGTTGTACAGTCTTTACTCAGGTATTGAAAGTTCAGTGAAAGCTTTGCCTTACTAAGGACTGTTGGAATGGACACATCACCTAGTCATTCAACAGTGAGTAACTATGATCAGACACTTCAAGGAATGGAGTCTTATTTATACTCACAAAACAATAACTGCATTAGAACAACCATCGGGGTAAATTCTCAAAATGTCTGTCAGATTTATGATGCACAACTCCTGCTGACATTAACGGGAGTCTCATGGCTAAACCACTGTGCAGTGCTGAAAACTGATACACAGACATATTTATAAAAGTAAGTTATCCTTATAGTTCAGGCTTGCCTAGCAGTTAAAGATCTTAGGTGGGGTTTTGAAAAGCCCAAATTGAAAGTCAATGGAACATGTACTCTTAAGTCACTTAAGTTTTTTTAAAAAATCCTACCCTTCATCTATAACTGAATATTGTTGATTTTGTAGGTTTGTCCTAGGTACATAAAATTTTATGGTTATTTTCTGTTGTTTTTTTTAAAATTAAGGCCACTTACACCACTCTGGCAGTATAAAGGCGCCTTAAAGTGTGTATAAATATTTTACATTTTTTTTAAGGCACCTGAATGTTCCTGACAATTCAGGCCTTTAACTTAAAATACTGCATGGTTTAAAAACAACCCCTTCATTGTGTTATCCTGTTCCCCAAGCCTCCTTGAGTTGGGATTGCCATGCACTGCCCAGTAACAAGCCATCCAAGCCAATAAAAAAGTCACCTTTTATGATGATTCTTCTCAACCAAAAATGGTGACCACAACATATAATTTGTGTATTGATGTTTATAGTTTCAGTTTTTAAATAATAGTCATTTCTTGCAAAATATTATTAATTAAATGATACCACCAATCTAAGATACTATGTCAGCCTAAAAGAGTTTGCATGCTAAATACAGTACATATATGGTCAAACACAGCAGAAGAACTGCTGCCATTAAAGGTAGTGGAAAAAGTTGCAGAGCAAGAACAAAATGAATCCTAAACAGCAATATCTGTTGATTAATTTAAAAAGCACATATGTTGTACCTTCTTAAGCATTTCATTCATCTATAGAGAGATTTAGGAAGCCAAAAAGAAAAAGAAAAAGATAATAAATAAAAGAGGGAAAAATGTATTAAAAATCAAATTGAAAAGCTTAACGCAATCTATAGACATTTCAAGCTACTTAGCTACAGCAGGGAAGCCTAGAAACATTAACAAAGGAGGGGAAATATTCAAGGACTTTTTTCATTTTATATTGAAAAATTTCTATATTAAAGAGGTTTAAAAGAAATAAAAGAGATGGGGATTGTTTACATCCCGATTTATGTACCCAAGGTGCAGCTTTTAAATAGCCACTGCTGAAATAGTAAGGAAAGGAAAAATCCATACCACTTTTGTAGTGAAGCAGCTCTCTCTCTTACACACTGTATTACGTTTAATTCCCATACATGAATTCAGTGTTCATGAGAAAAGTGCTGGCAACTTGAGTCCTGGAGACTGACGTCCCCAACTGAGCCACAAAAAATGGGAACGGCACAGGGAATTCTAGTGCAAGTTTCCCCAAACTACCCCATAAATGAATCTCAACTATGACCTGGAGGACTTCCAGGGACTACTTTAGACTTGACCCTTCAATCCTTGCTCTCTCTACTAAGTTTGACAATTACACTGGTGATATGTGATGTGGATACCTGTTCACAAGGAACTGGACTCCACACAATTCATACAGATTACCAAACAGCCATTGGTAATTTTTTCCCCCGACCTGTGCTGAACTGAGCGGGAAATCAACAAGGACTGGATCAGGCCCTACATCCCATTTGCAATACTTTGAGCTACGTACAAATTCTGTATATTAAATATTTGAAACGTAGAAATTACACTACATTCTGGGGAGTCACTTTCAATACAAAATGCAATTGTGGTTCTTTTATTTGGTCAAGAAAGTTAGAAGACAAGCACATGAAAATGTATGAACTTGGCATACTCTGTCGTACATAAAATTTAATAACAAAATGTGCACTGCATGCTATAGAATAATCTGCTGTTTAATTTGTTCCTTTCCTCATGAGCCTCTTCCAACATTGTAGATTATTTTATTGTTTTCCATTTACTATCCCACTCTTTTAAAATTGGATTATATGAAACCATACAAAATGTTTGTTAAAGTAATAATCTAGTTTGACTCAGTCTAAGTTAAATATTATAAATATAAAAGCTTTTGTTCACTAGCTACTTGTTACAATGTTTAAATGGTCTTAGATATTAAATAGACTTAAAGGCAGATGCAGTTGATTAAAGTCTGGCTCCGCTGAAGTCAACAACAAAACTCCCACTGACTTCAGTGGGGCCAGAACTTCACCTCATATGCCCGGTAAAAGTACTGGTGCAAGAAATTACTGAACCCCATTTGTCACACTCATCTCTTTTTCTGCTATACTTAATTCTTCAAATGTTAGCAAATAGAAAATCTACACTGATAAGTTTCCTTACCTCAGTAGCATTTCTCTCGTCTAGTGTTAGTTACAATACATTTTAGTAGCACAAAGTAATTATGCTACAATTCTGTTTTGATAACTAGTGTTCTCTGACACTGAGAAAAGGATTCTCACATTCTATCTTTGTCTATCTGTTCTTTATGCCTGATAAAGTCTTTGCTGCATCTTCACAGTGGATGATATTTCATTTCCTTTCTAGCTCTTACATCTGGAATTTTGACAATGGACAACTAGCTAATACTATCTCTGTAATCAAAGAAAACAAATGAAATCAGTGAGATCTAAAGCACTTATCAAAAATGTAAACTTTTGTATATCTAAAGTGTGCAATTTGGTCAGTAACAATTTTATAAACACAGGGCCAACATTTCAGAATTTCATACATTACCATCAGAATAATACGTACTATTTTGGTAATTGGCCATGCAAATTAATGTGTGCACAAAATTATAAAATTTGGCCACAATTTCTTTCAATAACAAATATCAAAATTCATAATTATATAGTCTATAATATTTCACAATGAACTCTGAATTTCACTGATCAAGAAATACCTTTAGATAGGAATTTATTATTTTTTATTCCAAAAAAATATCAGTGACATATATAAATAAATATAAAGGTCCATTTTTTTCTTAAAGCTAACCACATTTCACTCTGCAGTTAATTATTGTATATAGAATAGAACTGTGGAAGTGACCTGGTCTATTAATGATGCTTCAAGGCTGTTGTGTAAATCTTTACAGCTTCATATATTAGTGCTAATTTGCCATGTCACTTGGCTAATTAACCCTGAATTTACCCATAAAACAATAAAATTACAAATCATGTTTCCTTTTCTTTGTTTTCCATGGCACTACAGTACAACAATTCTCATATCAGAATGGCCTATGACCAGTACTGAACAAACAATATGAAATTTATGAGTTACAAGACTAATTCCACAAGAGGGAGAGCAAAGCTTGCTTTAGTTGTTTATGCAATTATCAGTGCTCTAAAAAAGGAATTATACTTCCAGAGTTCAAAATTTGCTTAGTTTTAATTTTGTATAATACATAGATATGATTCCCTCTCCCCAACTCCTCTTCATCTTCAAATAAACTGCTACTGGAGCAGTTAAATCAAAAGCAAAATATGTGCAGCTGCTGTTTGTGCAGAAGCAACATGGGTAAATCCTGACTGACTGTATCTCAGAGTATGTCTACATAGCAAAAACTGTGCACAAAATAGCATATGCACGGTAGGTTGAATCCAGTTAATGTGAACAACAATAGCAGTGAAGACAACACATCGTGGCCATTACATGCTCATATGCACCTCAGGTATGTAGTCAGCTCACTAGCCCACTCTGAAGCCTGTGCTGTGCTGTCTTTACTGCCATTGTTACCCACACAAGCTGGATTTAAGCTATCTTGGCTATGCCTGGATAGGCTAGCTTTTGCTGTGTAGACATACCCTCAGAATTAATTGCATAAGGGTACAAGAAGTGACAAGAGATTTTGGGAGAGGGGTTGTTTTTTGAACACGGACTCTTTCTGTTGTTGCACAAGCATGTCCTTTTAGTTTGGTGAAGGAAGCAAAAGAACTAGATCAAGAATGAAAAAAATCTCCTAGAAATATCTTCAAGAGATTTACAGGACAGGAGATGATATTAAATACTACATACGAATGGCATACTATAATAACTAGTGAACAGAAAATAATTCAGAAAAACCCCTCCAAGAATATTCATTCCAAGTTTTGAATTAATTCACTTTACAACCCTTTTGCGTTCGCTTTCCCCAAATATTTGTGTGACCAAGTTTTACTACCAAGAATACTTGTGGGAAGCAAATGTTAAGCTTGCATGTTCAAATACTTATAGAATGTGAAAGCTAAACTTATTTTTTAATGAGCATTCTAACCAGAAAACCAGTAAGAGTCACGCTCACCTAGATGAGGAAAACATACAAAATCATCTGAATTATGTGTTCAATCTCAACTAAGCAAGACAACTCAAATTATGACTATGAAGCCAGAGACATTATTACACTTGCAAAAAATGGCATTTAATTATGAATAACATGAGAGAAAACAGATCTGTTTGCACATAGTCTGTAAAGAGAAAAAGAGATTAAATTTATTAAATAAATTATACATCACAAATTATTCACTCAGATCTACTAAATAATGCATCTCCCAAGTTTGCCTGAGTGTTTGAATATCCATTTAAAAAAAATAACCAAATTCTGTTAAAGACAAATCAGAAAGCAAAGATTTCATTACAATTTAAAAACAAAATTGTTTTAGCATTCCTTTTAAAATATAAAAAATACATGCAAGTGCTCAGAAACACTATCTAGTACTGGTCAGTTAAAAAATTACTGAATCAAGTTTAATTCAAGAGCAGGTTCTCAAACTGTGGGTCAGGACCCCAAAGTGGGTCGTGACCCCCATTAAAATGAGGTCACCAGTGCCAACATTAAACTTGTTGGGACCCAGGGCTGAAGCGAAAGCCTGAACTCCACCCCCACCCAGCGTGACGGGGCTCAGGCTGCAGTCCCCTCTACTCCTACCCAAGGCAGCAGAGCTCGCTCTCCACCACCCTCCCGGGGTCATGTAGTATCTTTGTTGTCAGAAGGGGTTGTGGTGCAATTATGTTTGAGAACTCCTGAATTACACAGTAAAAGTGAAACAGTCAAGATCTGTATCCATGTTATACACCATATTAAAATTACTTATTTACACACATATCAAGAATCATGGCACCAAATGCAAAATTTGAAACGAGGGTTAGCTACCTTTTCTCGAACTGGATCTCCAGGAATAAGCTGTGGTTCAATAGTAATAAACAGTGTTATGTAGGACCCCTCACTCAGACTTCGGACAGAATCATAACCTCTCTCAATTCCTAGGTTCTTTTCTTTACCGTAGCCAAGGAGTACTGGAGGAATATCTATCTTAAAGGTACCATCAATCTAGGAAATAGAGAAATATTAATCCATACACATCAATCGTTCATGACCAATAATGATGATAATTTCAAAATAAAAAAACGAAACAATGCTTCCTCAAGTTTTAGCATTCAGAAAGGCCGTGTTGCCAATGCCAACACTGCTCCTGGCTTCTCCACCTGGCTCCTCCATCCAGACAAAGAACCCAACCATGGACGCCTCTAGCCAGGTCCTGGTGTGGATTTGCAGAGACTGTTGTCTGCATTTTCTTGTCACAGAAAATCAGGATGGGAAAACACAGCATGAGAGGTGCTTACTGGTAGCATCGCTCAGGAAGCAGGTGCGAGAGCTACAGGAGGACAGTGAGGAGCATCCATGTACAGGAAGAATTAGTTGAAAATGTGCCCCTGGAGACCTCTAAATTTGAGGAAGAAATCCAGTCGGAAAGGACTGAGATAGCACCACCAGGGGAGGAGGAAACTGCTCCTTCACAGGGACAAACCTGGAACCCTGCTTCCAACCCACTGTCCACAGAGATACCGTTGTGCTGCCCTGGCAACAAAGGATGAGCAATCTCCCCCAAATGTGGAGGAGAAGCCATGTACCCTCAAGGCAGGGATGATCATGGCCACCACTCCCAAGAAGAAACATAGGGTAGTGATGGTAGGTGACTTCCTTCTAAGGGGGACGAAGGCACCCATCTGGAGGCTTGACCTGGCCTCCTTGGAGGTGTGCTGCCTGCCAGGGGCCTGTTATCCAAGACATTACAGAAGGACTGACGAGGATCATCCACCCTCTGACTACTACCCCATCCTGCTCTTCCATGTGGGCAATAGTGATACTACAAGGCATGATCCTGAGCAGATCAGAAGTGACTACAGGACTCTAGGAGGGTGAAGGAGTTGGGAGCACAGTTGGTATTCTCATCGATCCTTCCTGGGCTGAGACAGACACATCGTGGAGGTAGATACATGGCTGAGTGGATGGAGTCACCAAGAGGGCTTCAGCTTCCTCAACCAAGGGAGCCTGGTCCGAGAAGAAGAGCTGCTGAGTAGAGATGGGAACCACCTATCATAGAAGGGGAAGAGTATCTTTGGACATAGACTGGCTAACCTGTTGAAAGTCTCGGTAATGATAAAAGGGGTCAGAAAACAAGGGTGATGCCATGGTAGGTGTCTTACGAAGACCACCTACCCAGAAAGGTGAGATGGATGAGGCTTTTTTTAAAAAACTAATAAAATCATCCAAAATACAGGACATGGTGGTGATGGGGTACAGATTTTCAAACAAGTACTTGGAATGCACTAGAGACAACTTTTTTTTTTTTTTTTTTTTTTTTTTACAGAAGGTGGAGAAGCGACTCGAAGAGAGACTATTCTGGATTTGATTCTGACAAAAAGGGAGGAATTAGTTGAGAATCTGAAGGTGGAAGGCATCTTGGGTAAAAGTGATCATGAAATGGTAAGGTTCATGATTCTAAGGAATGGTAGGAGGGAAAACAGGAGAATAAAGACAATGGACTTCAAGATGGCAGACTTTAGCAAATCAGAGAACCAATAGGTAAGATCCCATAAGAATCAAGTCTATGGGGAAAAAGAGTTCAGGAGAATTGGCAGTTTTTTAAAGATACACTATTAATGGCACACAAGAGCAAACTATACCAATGCACAGGAAAGCTAGGAAGTATGGTAAGAGGGTGCCCTAGATTAACCAAGAGATCTTCAATGACCTGCAACTCAAACAAAAATCATACAAAAAGTAGAAACTATGCCATATTACACAGAATGAATATAAAAAACAATATAAACATGTAGGGACAATTAGAAAGGTCAAGGCACAAAACAAGATTAAACTAGCTAGGGATGTAAAAGGTAACAAGAAAGCATTTCACAAATACATGAGAAGCTAGACGCTGACTGGTTTAGCCTAACCAAAAGAAGGCTGAGGGGAGATATGATTGCTCTCTACAGATATATCAGAGGGATAAATACCAGGGAGGGAGAGGAATTATTTAAGCTCAGTACCAATGTGGACACAAGAACAAATGGATATAAACTGGCCACCAGGAAGTTTAGACTTGAAATTAGACCAAGGTTTCTAACCATCAGAGGACTGAAGTTCTGGAACAGCCTTCCAAGGGGAGTAGTGGGGAAAAAAGACACATCTGGCATCAAGACTAAGCTTGGTAAGTTTATGGAGGAGATGGTATGATGGGATAGCCTTATTCTGGCAATTAATTGATCTTTGACTATTAGCGGTAAATATGCCCAATGGCCTGTGATGCAATGTTAGATGGGGTGGGATCTGAGTTACTACAGAGAATTCTTTCCTGGGGATCTGGCTGGTGAGTCTTGCCCACATGCTCAGGGTTTAGCTGATCGCCATATTGGGGTTGGGAAAGAATTTTCCTCCAGGGCAGATTGGCAGAGACCCTGGGGGTTTTTCACCTTCCTCTGCAGCGTCGGGCACGGGTCACTTGCTGGAGGATTCTCTGCACCTTGAAGTCTTTAAACCACGATTTGAGGACTTCAATAGCTCAGACATAAGTTAGGGGTTTGTTACAGGAGTGGGTGGGTGAGATTCTGTGGCCTGCGTTGTGCAGGAGGTCAGACCAGATAATCATAATGGTCCCTTCTGACCTTAAAAAGTCTATCATTCTATAACAAGGCAAGAGTAGGCCCATTATTCAACAAGGTGGGAAAGACAATAACAGAAAAAGCAACAATGGCTGAAGTGTTAAACGTTTCAGTTTTCACCAAAAAAAGTTAGCATTGACTAGATGACTTAGGGCTTGTCTACACTGGCAATTTACAGTGCTGCAACTTTCTCACTCAGGGGTGTGAAAAAACACCTGGGAGCTACCCCCCTCATGGAAGTGGTTTTTTTTAGAGTGCTAGGAGAGCTCTCTCTCAGCGCTGTGCCGTGACCACACAAGGCATGTTAAAGCGCTAGTGTAGACTATCCCTAACATAGTGAACATCACTTTAAATGGAGTTGAATCTAAGGTTAAAACAAGAAAATAACAAGTTAAGAATTACTTAGAAATATTAGATATCTTCAAGTCAGCAGGGCCTGACGAAATACATCCTAGAATACTTAAGGAACTGGCTAAAGAGATCTCAGAGTCATTAGAGATTATCTTTGAGAATATGTGGAGGATGGGAGAGATACTTGAGGACTGGAAAAAGGCAAATATAGTACCTATCTATAAAAATAGGAATAAGAACAACCCTAAGAATTACAGACCAGTCAGTTTAACTTCAAGTGCCTACAAAGACAAAGGAGCAAACAATCAAATAATCAATTGGTAAGCACCTAGATGAAAATAAGTAACAGTCAACACTGATTTATCAAGAACAAATTATGTCAAACCAATTTAATATCCTTCTTTGATTGGGTAACAACCCTTGTGGATTGGGGGAAGCAGTAGATGTGATATATCTCAACTTTAGTAAAGCTTTTGATACTGTTTCACATACTGTTTCTCATAAACAAACTAGAAAAATATAGCCTAAATGAACCTACTATAAGGAGGGTGCACAACTGACTGGAAAACCATACTCAGAGAGTAGTTATCGATGGTTCACAATCAAGTTGGGGTCTTGCATATCAAGCATATCGAGTGGGGTCTTGCAGGGATCTGTCCTGAATCTGGTTCTATTCAATATCTTCATAAGTTATTTGGATAATGGTATAGAAAGTATACTTTAAGTTTGCAAATGACACCAAGCTGGGAGGGAGGTGCATAAACTTTGGAGGATAGGATTAGAATTCAAAATTATATTGACAAGCTGGAGAAATGGTCTGAATCAAATAGGATGAAATTCAATAAGAGACAAATGAAAAGTACTATACTTAGGAAGGAATAATCAAAATACAAAATGGGAAATGACTACTTAGCCAGAGTACTGCAGAAAAAGATCTGGGGTTATAGTGAACCACAAACTAAATAAAAGTGAACAACGTAACACTGTTGCAAAAAAAAGCAAACATCATTCTGGGATGTATTAGCAGGAATATTGTAGGCAAGACAGGAGAAGTAATTCTTACACTCTACTCAGAACTGATAAGGCCTCAACTGGAGTACTGTAATAGTTCTGAGCACTACTTTGGAAAAGATGTGAACAAAGAGGAGAAAGTCCAGAGAAGAACAACAACAAAAATGATTAAAGGTCTAGAAAACATCACCTACGAGGGAAGACTGAAAAAACTGGGTTTGTTCAGTCTGGAGAAGAGAAGACTGAGGGGGACATGATAACAGTCTTCAAGTACGTAAAAGGTTGTTATAGAGGAGGGTGATAAATTGTTCTTCTTACCCACTGATGACAGGAAAAGAAGTAATGGGCTTAAATTGCAGTAAGGGAGATTTAGGTCAGACATTAGGAAAAACTTCTCACTGTAAGGTGTGGTTAAGCACGGGAAAAAACTACCTAGGAAGGTTGTGGAATCTACATCATTAGAGGTTTTAAAGAACACAAAAACACGTCAGGGAGGGTCTAGATAATATTTAGTCCTTCCTCAATGCAGGGGATTGGACTAGATGACTTACCGAGGTCCCTTCAGTCCTACATTTCTATAAAAATATGTATGTTTCATGTGAAATACCAGTATCTAAAATGTTTACGACAAAAATCTGACATCTCAAAAGACCAGTTACTTCCTTTACAGTAACTGTGGTTCTTCTAGATGTTTAGTTCATGTGAACCCCACTCAAAGTGCACATGCACCCCATGTGCACGAGATAAGATTCTTTTGGATATTAGTGTCCACTGGGTCCCACCTGAACCCTGAATGTTCTTTCACTGCACACACCTGAGGGCATAAAGGACAAAGCAGACCCAAATGTCCCTTAGTTCCTTTGCCATTACAGAATTCCAAAGCTAAAGGACTCTGGAGTAGCAGGGAAGGAAGGCAGGTCATGGGATTCACAGGAATAAAACATTTTAAAGAGTCACAGAAACTGTAAATAACTTTCTTTCTACTTTGTGTATTTGTCTATTGCAATCACACTCTAGATGATTGGTTAGCAGTCATCTCTCCAAGAAAGTGGCTGCCAGAAGTCCTATCAGACCCAAGGCTTCAGCACTGCTGTACCATCAGATCTAGCAGCCCAAACCAGAGAGTAGTCATATGTAAACATGTACACTAATCTCCATGTAGCTACCCTGTAAATCTCTGATCACAGGAACATTCTTGAAGCATGCAGAAGTGATAACTTTGGCACTGGCTGACAGTGCTCTAATATGAGGGTAGTAATTTAGTTATCTCACAGAAAATCTTTATGCAATTAGACACCCATTTTGAGAGACTCTGGCTTGAAATGGCCAGTCCTCTAGACCTGTCCCCAAAGCCTACAAAAAGTCTGAGTGACTTGAAAAAGGGGTTTGTTCTGTGGAAGTAGTAAAACAGTACCCTCAACACACCAAGTGCGTGAAGTCTGGCCTCCCAGTATCTGAACGAGGTTTAGGGGAAAAAGATGAATGGACTCATGAGGTGAAAGTCTGAAATCACTCTAGGTAAGAACTTGGGGTAAGGTCTGAGAGTTACTTTATCCTTATGGAATGTAGTCTAAGGAAGTCCTGCACTCAACACTTGGATCTTGCTCACCCTCCAAGCAGAGATAATAACTACCCAAAATTATATCTCAATAGAAAGGTAGTATCGGGTGCAAGCTGCTAAAGGCTCTAATGGGGGTTCCATTATGGCCAGCAGGATGATGTTAATATCCGTAACTGGGGCAAAAAACATAGACCAGACCTTTCAGGAATGTAGTTATTGTTGGGTGTGAGAATATAATGTGAAACTGAATCAGAGAGTGATAGGCTGACATCATAATTAAGTGAACCCTAAAGAGCTGATTGGGAACCCTGACTTCAAGGTTAGTAGGATAGTCCAGAATACTAGAAATAGAGGTCTCTGGTGGTAAGTCATGTTGAGCAGTCCAGATAATAAAAATCTTTACTTAGATCTATATGTCAGCCTTGTAGAAGGCCTTCCTGATTTAAACTAGAATGCACTTCAGAGGAGCAACTTCTATTCATAATGCTAAGCCAGCTAACATCCATGCTGTCTGATGCAGGGATGAAGGATCCACGTGAAGGACCTGCCTAAAAGGTTTGGAAGAGTGACTGGAGGCTGTGTTGACAGGCACATCAGCTTCAAGTACCAAAACTGTCAAACCCAATACTGTTGCTATCAGTATTAGTAAGGTTTTGTTTTCTCTCACTTTTTTGAGGCTCTGGGGTATAGCAAAAAATCATATATCAGGTCCCTCTTCCAAGAATTCATGAATGCATCCAAAAGGAAACCCAGACTCATCCCTCCAATGAAGCAAAACAGTTGGTAGTTCTTGTTCATGCTGGTAGCACAGAGATCTGCAGTGGGAAGTCCCACTTGAGTAAGATTTGTAGGAAGATGGAATCTTTGAGAGTCCATTTGTGATTGACATGCACTTCCTGCTGAGATAGTCTGCTGGGTTTTTCTGAATGCTTGGTAAGTGTAGAGCTACTGAGTAACCTGATTCTGCATATACCAATCTCACAGATGAACAGAGAGGGGATGCTCTTGCTCTGCCTTGTTTGTTGACATAGGATTGACACAGTTGTAATACTGTCTGGTCAGGACTTACATGGTAGCTCCCTGGACATATTAAATGCAAGACAAGACTCCTATATAACAGGTATAGTTAAGAGGTAATGACATCAATGTTGTCAAAATTACAGGAGATAGATCAGATATTCCACTACAGGTATCTTCCAAACTTATAATTCATACTCCACTTTACTGATACTTACCTTTGTTTGAAAGTATATGGTAGAAAATGGAATCCGAACACATCCCAGCCAATGTCTCTCAACACGAGTATAGATACCACTTCCTCTTTCACGATCATCCTAGAAAAAAAAATTGCAAAATATACATTATATCAACAATATAGTGTACACAAATTTACAAGCAGATTTCATTCCCTTTAACCGTCTTAAACTTTCTCAATGGCTTAGTCAAGTTATTAATGAATTTTTAATGAAATTTGTTACAAATACTGGTTAAACTATAATAATAATAATTTGTTTCTTGAAGCATCCAAATGTGATAGACACTGTGCAAACACAAAAGAAGGAATGGCCATTGCTACAATGAGCTAATGTTCTAGGGCCCTAGACTTGCAATGAGCTCTGTGCAAGAGGACCGCTGTGCCTGCACAGAGCTCTATTAACTTTAAGGGGTTGCCTAAGCAAAGCACATTAAGCCCCAGTCCTGTAATGAAAAAGATTCAATTAGTATTAAAAAAGCTTTCTGGACTGACCAGTTGATAAGATATGTGAATAATAAAACAGAAAAATGGGTAGAGGAGATGACAAGAGATGTTGCTTTGTGG
Source organism: Chelonia mydas (assembly GCF_015237465.2). Classification (NCBI taxonomy): domain Eukaryota; kingdom Metazoa; phylum Chordata; order Testudines; family Cheloniidae; genus Chelonia; species Chelonia mydas. Next base: position 111,948,401 of record NC_057852.1, read on the forward strand.
AATTGTGCATTCATGTTCCCTTAGATGCAAAAATCACAGATTTACGCTTGTCTAGACAGACAAATAACTAGCTCTGTGTTTGCCTATAAAAGACTTGTAGGTGGATATCAGGATGAATGGGTACAAAGGAGATACAGATCTGTGTACACACACACAACTGTGTTGGCAAAGCGTGCATGCCAAGGAAGGTTTAGCCTGGGTCCCCGGGTTCATCAGCACTTACAGAAATAATGAAACTAGGAGTACCAAACTTGAATGGTGTTGTGACCTCGTGTGCTAAGTTGCAACACCACTCATTCTAGTATGACCCAGCCTCCCCGCTGATGGTCGGGCCGAACCTGAGTGGTGTTGTGACCTCATGTGCCAAGTAGCAATGTCATGGACTCAAATTTGACCCAGCTTCCCCGCTTGACAGTTGGGCCAAACCTGAGTGGCACTGTGACCTTGTGCACCAGGTCACAATACATGGAGCTGGAAAGCCTGGTCCAACTCCGCAGGACAAGAGCTGCCATTGATGTGAGAGTGCAGGGTGAACTCACTCTAAACACCCCTCTTCCCAGGGCTGCCCCTCTGCACTAGGATAGAATTAGGGTTGCAGTGCCAAGGCAGAGGCACTGCTGCCGCTGGCCAGTCCCCCCTCAACTACAATTCAAAATCATGTCCAAGAAGAGTTTAGTATAGTGCCCCTATTGAATCAGGAGGCTACATCCACCTCGAGTGCATGCATACTTTTTTAACTGAAGATCAAGCATGTTAATTTTGGCCTTGATTTCCAACTTCTATAGAAGAACACATTTTTGCTTATACAAAACCAGGCATAAGTGCTGTATATTAAACAGAGATGTATAATTAGCTATCTCCATGCACCCAATTTGTGTGTGCTCATCCAGTGACGTCGACATTTAAATGCCCAGGCCTACTTCAAAGGTGAAAATCTAGCTGTAATGGTGTATGCAAACCCCACATTGGGCTGGAAGGGTTTAAAGGACAGTATTGGGCCCAAGTAGCCCTGTCCCTCCAACCCTGAAGAGCATGCTCCAACTTAAGATAGGATTGAAAAGGGAGGAACCCAGCTCAGAAGGGGAATGGCTGGAGAGGACGACAGACCTACCCCGAAAGCTCCTGACAAGGGTACGAGAGAAGTCTCCCTCAGGGATGTGAGACTATATGCTGAGGCTGGTTGGCACTGATGGTATGGCTACCTTTCATTTTTCTGTCCATCTTATCTGGGGCTGAAAGCTGGGAGAGAAAAGCAGTGGTACAAAATGACCCAGGGAGGGTAACTCAGAGGGCACCTTCGGGGGGCCAGATACTGTTGGCTCTCCTAGAGCCCTGTGTTGGAGCCTGGTGGAGTGGGTGGGCCCAGGCTCCCCTACCACTGCCTCCACTACAGGAGGGACTCGAGGCACCTGTACTCCTCACCATGCCTCTGAGTAAAGAAGAACCAGGACTGAAAGACTTAGAAGGGGGACTTTTGGTGCGCTAACCACTAGGCAACCTAACCCACCAAGGACACTATTACATTAGTTCTTAATACATCTATATTGAGCTAACGTATGGGTTCCTGTTGTTGTTCAATGATTTCCATATCAAACAATCAATATACAAGTAAAAAGATGGTATTTTCCCAAATGCCAGCTCTGCAAATTCAGCCTGGGATCTGAAAGTCAAGCTGGGATCCTTTCTTCTCGTTCTTCACCCCCTGCAATAGAAGTTTTGCAGACCAAATTCTTCCCTCTGTGACATTTGTGCATTTAATATTTTTTGCTGAGATTTTTCAAAAGTGCTGAGCACTGGCATAATTCCATTCCCATTGAATTCAACAGTAAAGCTCTCACTGACTTATGTAGAAGCAGAGTTAGGCCACTGCTGTGAGAGCTTTTAAAAATTCCATCTTAATTACTACTATTATTTGTTATTATTTATCTAGTACCTAAAAATGATAGGCACAATGCGAAACAAATAGAAAGACATAGATCCTGCCCCAAAGACCTTGCAATCTAGAATCTGACAAAACACGCACACAAAAAATCAAACAACAAAGCAACAGATGTGGGGAATCCATCCCCTTCCATGGGTTTGGACAAGTATAACTTGGAATTGGAATTTAGCAAACAATTCTGATAATGAACAAGAAGAAATAAAATCCAGTTTACTCTCCATTAGCTATGTTGGCTCTACACTCCTACCAGGATTAAAAAGCAGTAAAATCCTCATTTTTTGTCACTGAAGTCAGCACATATTACTGACTACACACACAAGCTCAAACCTTAGGAAGCACAAAACAGGCTGAGTACCTGGACTTTACACAGCACTGCTATGTTCGGGTTGGGTGCCAATACAATGGAACAGGGATCTTACAATCTAGATTGGACATAATATAGCTAGGAATGACAACGATGGGAAAAGGAAAGGAACATGGGAGGATGAAGGATGTAACAGTGAAAGTTCATGATACAGACTTACAGTAGAACCCCTATTTTATGAACTAACTGGGGATGGATATCATAAAAATCAAAAAGTTCATACAATCGATCACCTTAAAATTATAATAGGTTCGATGTATAGGTTGCATCATGGTGCAGCACGTTGCTTTCTTCTCACCCTTCAAACCACTTCAAAGCAATTTCAAATGCACTGAAGGCATCGGAATGTGAATGGATGTCGACTTGTTCGTCATTAACGTCACTTTTGTCATGAAATTTTTCCCTCTCGTCAGGAAAACTGGTTCGAATAACTGGTCATTCATAAGACTAGTGTTCTATTCTACTATAATTTACATATATATCTCGTTGATTACTCTTGTGATTATTTTTCCTATACTCAAGAGAACCAGCCATAATATTCAGTGATATTTTTAATACCAAAGACATTGACATAAATGTAAAAATGGTCTTTCAGATGCCAAGCTCACCTCTAAGACATCATAGAGTACTTCATCAAAAATGTTAATGAACACTTCATCCTTCACTGACTGCAAACTTGTGGTGCTGTAGTCACCATTAGGAGCTCTATCAAAATAAAATATTCCTTATTACAGCAAAACTGTACTATATTGAATGTTACATTCATTTACACACTCAAACAAGAATGTTACTCAAGGACATACTGTGAACATTAACTTGTTTTCATTTACTCATACCTAAATGGAAGTTCAAGTTCCTCATTCCAGTTGGGGTTTGGCCCCTCTGCTGTTGTTGTCCTGCAGACTGTTCGCTGAAAAGAAACTTCTACAAAAGGATGGACTAAAACCTTCAAAATACAATTAAAATGAAAATAAAAATAGACAATTTGACAGAACATTTGCAAATTGTCAATTTTCAACGTATGTAATAAAATGAAAATAATATATGAAAGATATGTTAGTTTGTTGACTTCTGTGACAAACACAGAATTCTGCATTTCATGGGCTTCTAACATTTTAGAGTGTTGATTTTTTTTTTTAACTCTTACATTCTTGAAAAGAAATATATAGTCAAACTACTGATATGTGTCCAGTCTTAAATTTCACTTTAAGATTTTTGTGTAGAATTAAGCCTGAATTAAAAAGGATCTATCAGACAGGTTTGAAATTTAGCAACAGGCAAAGGCTGCTAGTTACCTGAACAAGCTATTTAAAACAGATTATGTGACCCTATCAACCTGTTGAAAGATGTACATTTGTGTCTTACTGTCTGTAATCAAAGAACAAAACTTGTTGATACTATCATGGTTCTCTCTGATTCTGGCCCTTCTTACCTTTACTTCTGGCCCTATCTGTTTCAGTTAAATTAATCTTGAACTAGAAATAACAAAACCTTAATATTATCTTTTAAAAATGCCAGAAAGAAGAATTTATCTAGTTTCCAAAAGTGTGATAGGAACCACACAAAACTTGAAAAAATCAGGACATTATATACTTCTAAAAAGGGCAACAAATATAAAATCAAAACAAAAACAGAAGCAAGAACAGTGGGTCTCCATCCTCTCTCTTGAGAATGCTAAATTTGGGCTTCCAATTGCCATCAAAAATTTAATCTCAATTTCAACCTCACTGATCACATGATCTAACTAGTCGATGTTACTGCTTAAAAGAAAGGGAAACAACCCCGTATGACCAAATTACCATTCAATATATGTCAATATTATACTGTACCTGATTGAAAGCCCAATCAATGCTGTGGGTTGGGCTCTGAGGTGATGGAGATGCTGCAAACATCTCATTAAAGGACCTTGAAGATCTGGATGGCTGTTGAAGTTTGCTAGGAAGGAAAATATATAACTGTGACAGAGAACACGCAAGAGAAAGTTATTTACCTTATAGTAACCGAAGGTTCTTCAAGATGTGTAATCCCTCTGGGGGAATCCATGTGCCCAATCAGAGAATTCTTGAAAGCAGTGTCCACTGGTCTGCGCATGGACCCTCACTCTCCTCATGCCTCCAACTGAGGAGCTAAAGGGCAGAGTAGACCAACCACCTCTCCAGTTCCTTCTATATCAGCAATCCCACCAGGATCTGAAGCAGAAAGGAAGGAGGGCAGGCAGTGGAATACACATAGGGACAACACATCTTGAATTAAGTAACTTTCTCTTCTCCTTCGAGTGCTGGTCCCTGTGTCTATTCCACTGTGGGTGACTGATAATGAGCAGTACTCAAGTAGGAGGAGGGTGTGAGGATGCAGGTGACAGAGCGAATTGAAGGATTACCATCCCAAAGGCTGCATCAGCAGAGTTCTGTACTAAACCATAATGTCTCACAAACATGTGGAAGGAACTCTATGTAGCTGCTTTACAAAAATCAAGTAGAGGTACTTCTTGAAGTAATGCCATTGATGTCACTTGTTCTTTTGTAGAACGAGCTCTCAACCCCATAAAGGGGAGGAAGATTACACAGCTAAAAGAGTAAGATAGAGTACAAGATCCATTTAGAGATTCTCTGAGAGCATACAGATTGACCTTGAACTCTTTCTGCTACAGCGATAAACAATCTAGGAGGTTTTCTGATTGGCTTTGACCTTTGCAGGAAAAAGGCTATGGTCCATTGCACATCAAAGGAATGAAGTCTCCTCTCTTCTTCAGATGCATCTAGTTTCAGAAAAAACACAGGTAAGTGGATTGACTGGTTCAGGTGAAACTCCGAAGCTACTTTGGAGGTGAACTTAGGATGTAAGCACAATGAAATTTTGCCTCTATGGAACACGGTGTAAAGTGCTCCGAGCTCATCCACCCTCCTGGCTCAGGTGATGACTATATATCTGTGCAACTGTCCATGTAAACTCTCCAGCCTAAAAGGGAGGTATCTGTATTGATCATCCTGTCTGGTTAGGGGGAAAGGAAGGGAATGCCCATGCATACCTAGCAATGGATTCTTCTACCATAGTAGAGATTATGTTACCTTGATGGGAACAGTTACTATGGCGTTCATGGTGAAAACACTGTTTGATGCCATGCTTGCAGACAAAGATGGAGTCTGGTGAACGGTGTCACGTAAGTACATGAAGCCATATATCCCAGGAGGCAAAGACAAGTTCTCATGGTTGTTTGAGGGTTGTTCATGACCTGATCTGTGAGGTCATTTATCACCTGGAACTTGTCCATCGGCAGATAAGCCTTTGCCGTGATGGAATTTAAGGACTCTCCGATGAAGTCTAAAGTCTGCACTGGAGTGAGAACAGACTTTTACAAGTTTATGCTGATCCCTAGGGAAGACCAACTGAAGCACTGACAAAGTAGACTCTTAGGATTCTCTATGTGCTTTGCAACGAGAAGGCAGTCTTTGAGATGGGGAAGACAATGAAACCATGATGCCTGATGCTACCGAAAAGACCTTGGTAAAGATCCTGGGGGCAGAAGCAAATCTGAATGGGAGCTCTCTGTATTGAAAATAGTTGGAGCCCACGATGAGTATGAGAAAACGTCTATGAGTGGAGTGAATGCTCACGTGAAAGTACATGTCCTTCACACTGAGAGCTGTAAACCACAAGCCCTTTTCCAGGGATGGGATTATAGATACCAACATGACCACGCAAAATTTCAGTTTGTGAATAAAGCAGTTAAGATGGCAGAGATCAAGATTAGTCTCCAGCTGTCCTTCTTTTTGGGTACTAGGAAGCACATTTAGTAAAAACTCTTTCTTTGGTACTGAACAAGTACTGACTCTGTTGCTTCTCACTATAAGAGGGATTCTACTTCTTGTTTTAGAATCTCCTCACGAGAATGGCACCTGAAGGTCCCCCAGGCTTTGGAGGGGGCAGGGAGGTAAATTAAAATTGCACAGCCAGAATGGATATTTAGTACCCCCTTGTCTGTTATTGCACTTCAGATGTGGAAAAATAGGGCTACGGAACCCCCCCAGAGGGTATGTGGGAATCAGCAGGTGGTGGCATCACTGCTTTGCAGCACTCAACCTTCCAAACATATAATTTAGCTGGGTGCTGGGACTGGATTGATTATAGTGCCACCGGAGCTGCAAGGAAACAGGACTTCTCAACCCTCTGCCTCTTATAGGGCAGCTCATAAGGCCACTGATGGTAAAATTATTGAGCTGTTGGTCTAGGCTTGTATGACTGCCTGTGGAATTTTCTCTTCAGGGCAGGTATAAATATTCCCAGGGAGTGGAGGATGGTCCTAGAGTATATAAGGACTCATCTGTCTTTTCATTTAAAAAGATGAGTTTTGTCAAAGGCCAAGTCCTCCATGGTGTCCTGGACCTTCCTGGAAACCCCAAAGTGCACAGTTGATTCACAGCACATCACAATGGCAGTAGCCATTACCCTGCTGATTGAAGAGCAATCCGGTCAACCAACTGGCTTTTTTCAAGGAGAGCCTGAAGTTGAGCTCTATCCTACTGTTCAAACTTGTCGATGAAGTCCATGAATTTGGAATAGTTCAGGTACTCATACTTAGTCATCAGTACTTGGTAACTGGCTATTCAGAACTGAGGCCTAGTAGAAGTGAAGAACTTCCTTCCCAATAAATTGAGTCTTTTACCCGCTTTGTCAACTGGAGTAGATATAGGATGTTGCTATCTAGATCTCTTCATGGCAGATTGAGCAACCATAGTCAAGAGCATGATGAGAAAAGAGAAATACAACCTCTCTGGCTGGGACAAAATAGCATTTTCTGCCCTCTTAGGGCAAGTGGCTGGGGTATGCTGGACTATTCTAACTTGTTCCAGAATGCCTTTATTAACAGGAAGCACTATTCAGCTGAATCCAGAGGATTGGATGATGTCCAGTAATTTATGCTGAGGATCCTGAACTTCCTCAAGGGACATCTGTAGCTCACATGCAACCCTACATAACAGTTCTGGAATTGCTTGTGGTAATCAGGAAAGGGTGTATACGTGAAGTTACTGGAGCAACTGCTTCATCTGGAGATTATGAGGACAGTCTCTCGGTACCAGTGGAGCTGGTGGATCCAGCTCATAATCTTCTTAAGAACATAAGAATGGCCATGCTGGGTTAGACTAGGGGTCCATCTAGCCTGGTATCCTGTCTTCCGACAATGGCCAATGCCAGATGCTCCAGAAGGAATGAACAGAACAGGGCAATCTATCAAGTGATCCATCCTCTTTTGTCCAATCCCAGCTTCTGGCAGTCAGAGCTTTAGGGACACCCAGAATATGGGTTTGCATCCCTGAACATCTTGCCAATAGCAATTGATGGACCTATCCTCCATGAATTTATCTAATTCTTTTTTTGAACCTAGTTATAGTTTTGACCCTCACAACATCCCCTGGAAACAAGTTCCACAGGTTGACTGGGCATTATGTGAAGAACTACTTCCTTATGTTTGTTTTTAAACCTGCTGCCTATTAATTTCATTGGGCAACCCCTGGTTCACGTGTAAATTGAAGGGATAAATAATACTCCCCATTCACTTTCTCCACACCATTCATGATTTTATAGACCATCATATCCCCATGTAGCCGTCTCTTTTCCAAGCTGAACAGTCCCAGTCTTTTTAATCTGTCCTCATATGGAAGCTGTTCCATTCCTCTAATCATTTTTGTTGCCTTTTTCTGTACTTTTTCCTAATTCTCTCTCTCTTTCTCCCCCCACCAGAACTTCAAAATGTTGGCAATGTATTTCTATAGTGGCATTATGATATTCTTTGTCTTATTATCTATTCCTTTTCTAATGGTTCCTAACATTCTTTTAGCCTTTTTGAATGCTGGTGCACACTGAGTAGATATTTTCAGAGAACTATCCACGATGACTCCAAGATCTCTTTCTTGAGTGGTAACAGCTAATTTAGACCCCATCTTTTTTATGTGTAGTTGGGATTATGTGTTTTCCAATGTGCATTGCTTTGCACTTATCAACGTTGAATTCCATCTGCCATTTTGTTGTCCAGTCACCCAGTTCTGTAAGATCCCTTTGTAATTCTTTGCAGTCAGCTTCGGACTTAACTATCTTGAGTAATTTTGTATCATCTGCAAATATTGCCACCTCACTGTTCTTTTTTCCAGATCATTTATGAATGTGTTGAACAGCACTGGTCCCAGCACTTGTCCTTGGAGGACCCCGCAATTTACCTCTCTTCACTGTGAAAACTGACCATTTATTCCTACACTTCCTTCCTTTTCCATGGGGTCAGAAAAAACCTCTGACTGTCCTCTCAGGCCTGATCTACACTGGGGGGGGGGGGGTCGATGTAAGGTACACAACTTCAGCTACGTGAATAACGTAGCTGAAGTCAACATACCTCGATCGACTTACCGCGCCGCGAGGACGCCGCAGGGTCGACTCCGCTTCCGCCTCTTGCCGCGGTGGATTACCGGAGTCGATGGCAGAACGATCAGGGATCGATTTATCACGTCTACATTAGACGCGATAATTCGATCCCCGATAGATCGATAACTACCCACCGATCCGGCGGGTAGTGTAGACGTACCCTCAGAGAGGAGGGGTTGCTTGACTCCCTACCAGATCTTGTTGACTCTGCAGGTTAGTACAGGTCTCATGGTCCCCAGTATGGCCAGTAAGACAGGTCAAAAGGTGGTTGTGGAGGTCCCCATGGCATAGCATACCAACAGCTCCAATGCAGGTGCTGAGGTGGAGCTTGATTCCAGCCAGGTCCTGGTCTCGTCTGGGAAATTATGCCTCAGAGGAGGAAACATCAGTTCATCAGGTGGTTCAGAGTCTCCTCACAAAGAAAACGTTGATTCCGTATTCATCAGCAGTACTGATGGCTCCCCTGGAGGGAAGCCATGGCTGGACGATGGAATGGGAGACAGACTCCTCCCATAAAATACATCTAATGTGATGGAGACTGGGGATCCAGGAGAGCAAAAGTATCATCAGGAGGGGTATAAGCCTTTGCTCTCACTAGAGTGGCAAGGGATCCTGTCCACTTGAACTGACGGAGCCAGAGTTGTTACAGTTTGTGCCACAGTTGAGTGAGGCAGAGCTCTACTGTTGGTGGCTGAGGCGCTCAATGGTTGCCTTTTATCGGTGCCATCAGTCCCCATTAAGGCTTAGTTGGTACTGGAGGCACGGTTCCCACCAGACAGCAGTCCGGTACCAATGGAGCCCTGGACTTGTACGCCTTCATGTGATGACCCTGAGACTTAGGGCATTCTAGATCCTCAAGAGCTGTGCAGGAAAACTTGATGTAGGCAGAGTTGTATCTAACTTCTTTGAAGAGGATTTTGAAGCTTGGATGTTTATGGGAATGGTCTCTGCCCTCCCAACAAGACCCCGATGCGGGATCTCTGAGAGTAGATTTCCCCTCTCCTAAGTCAGACCTCGTGGCAGAAGGCACACTCCTTGCTGAGCATAGCATGGTCTCGTGGCCTGGGTCTGACTGGCCTCATGGCTTTCTCCACTGAATGCTTGGTAAGGCAAAGTTCCCACCCCTCATGGGTTTGGAAAGAATGGCAGATACTGCACTTTGCCACAAAGTGAACTTCCCCAAGGCAGTACAGTCAGCATTGATGATCATCACTGACTGAGAAGGAGTATTTGCAAGAAGCACAGATGTTGAAGTCCAGTCCCATAATGGGGAAAAGAGGGGAGCTAGTGAATTCCCTGGGATGAGTAATTTAACTATTGAACTATAAAATTTAGCTAAAAACTATAGGATAAAATCCTAAAACTATTTACAAGAACCATCTATATATGTATTTACAGATTGAAGAATAAAGAAAGACAAAGCTCCAGACACTGGAGGTTCTGACCCAGGCCATCTGGTCATAAGAAGGAAATGGAGAGAGTCAGTCAGTCCGCTCCGCCCTTTATCTCTTCGGTCGGGCGCAAGAGGACAGCAAAGGCACATTCATGGACCCTGCTTTCAAGAATTCTCTGACTCCTGTCACATGCGTTCACAGTAGACTACAGATAGGGACCAGGACTCAGAGAACTACTGAATATTAATCCTCACTTCATTAAATATGTAGTTAGCTGTACAGAACTTGGTTTGGCTCTAAAAATATTTTTGACATTTTCCTGTTATGCCTCTACACCATGACTATATTTATTCAGTGAAAAGAAAGCTGTAAGGGTAGTGAGATAAGCTCCACAGTGGAAGAGAACTTCCTGCCTGGAGGCACTTTCCTGAGGCATTCATGTGTCCCTCAGAATGACAAGGCACAGCTTTCTCACTTCCCTGAGGAGTTTATATGGTCTGCAGGCTGCTCAGTTTAAACAGATCTATCCCAATGGAACTTCTAAATTGTACAGATTCCTTAACTTCTAAACAAATCCTCTGTGGGAAAATAAATAAAAATGAATATATAGACAGCAATTTAATGTGTGGAATGAACCAATGCAAATATAACTATATTTACCACAAAAAGTTGTATAGAAACACTGTACAAGTAAATGTAATAATAATACAAAAATTGAACAATAAATGTAAATAACTACTCAAGATCGGCAGAATGTAAGATCACAGTTCTTTTTTAAAAAGCTAGGGTTTTTTGGAATATTGAGGGCAAAATGTACACTGTCACTTTAATGCACATTCAACACTGATTAAGTGGATAATTAGCTAAAAGATAATCCTCTCTTCCTTCTCATAAAAAATCTTAAACTTTTAAGATATCATAATCAAAAAGTTATACTTTACACTTATTCCTCAAAGTGAGAATATTTATGAAAGGCCAATAAAACATATAAGTTATGGTAAGTAGGTAGAGTAGCAGAAGGGCTCAATTCCACATGTTCAATAACTGACTAACACTAATTAGCTCTGGTATGGTTCAAAAATTTAGTCTTACTTGGAAATTGCTCCTGTTTATGAGAGAGTTTTTTTCAAGTTTTGAAGCCTAATCTAAGGCTTGCTCTTCAGTCAGGCTTTTGAGCAAGCATTATTTTACTTTTGTTTTACGTTCAGATTAGTTGGATCGGATGTCTTAAACCTACAATTACTATGAAGGAAAAGACTGTTTATAAGTTAGTTTTGAGTTGTGTATGTTTTCACTAATTAAGTGTAGAGTGGAAAGGTATGTTTGTTATAAAAGCCCCATAAAATAAGAAAAATAATACAATGCACTCTTACAAAATTTGAGGTGATATTTAAGCAACTGTATCTGAAGGCAGGATTGAGCTTCAAAATTAGTACAATGGAAATTCGGTTCTTTCCACTGGCTAAATGCTTAAAATGAATACATGAAGGCAGAAAAGCAAGAGCAAATACGAAAGAAAGAACCTCGATTCTACAAGACCAATCTCACGAACAACCAGCTATACAAATCATTCTTCCTAAAAAGTGGGGGTCAGGGGAAACCACATAACAAAAGTGATATTAATGAACAAGTCGACATCCCTTCATATTCTGATGTCTTTAATGTACTGGAAATTGCTTTGCAGTAGTTTGAAGGACAAGAAGAAAGAGATGAAGTGCACCATGCTACAATTTATGCACCTTACCTACTGTGATTTTGAGATGATAAATTTTATGAACTTTTTGGTTTTATGAACTACTTAATCCCCAATTAGTTTGTAACACAGGGGTTCTACTATGCATATAATAACTATTGGTTTGTAGAAAAGACTACTTGGAATCTCTTTTATTACATCTAATCTATCTAATCTTATTTAATATAAGTACAAGGGATATATTATAAGTACTGGATACAATTAAAAGACATGATATTTACAAGTGTTTTAGGGATAGCATGTCTGATATTACCTGGCTGTTTATATTCTCAAAATCACAAATTATCCTCCAATTATTTTTTTTTCAGACAGCCTAATATGCACAATAAACCAGTGATCTTAGCAGGCACTGCTAGACAACAACATAATTCTAAGGAACTTGCAAAACAGCAATACTTATACTATTAAACAACATAATCAATGAATTTGTAAATGTATCTCTTTGTGTTAGTATCATGAGGATAAAAACAATCATTGCATTTAATACACAGAAAGCCAAATTTTCAGAACTGGCCACTTAATTGTGTTAAAAATATTTGCTGACACATGCATCTGTACTCCAAAAACAGGGATTTAAACACACACCTTTTGCATGCAAATTTCACAGAAGCAATTTATACAGCCGATTTTGAAAATGTAGCCTCCAGTATGAAAAAGATTTTTAAAAAGGGAATTAAAGAGCCACTAGAAAGAGAAAGAACATTTCCAACTAGAAGCCTTTTAAAAGGTTCATACCTTAAAACAAGTTTTCTCACTGGAATATCATAAGCTCTAATGATGTTCACTAAAAGATTTATGTCTCCATCTGATAGATTCTGTGCTGTAACTTTCTTCCTTTCCTTTCTTCTTGGCTTTAGTGGTCGCTTTGGCTCCGCCAGTTTAAAAAGACTGAGTCCTAAATTACTAGAAATCATAAGAGAGAGTTTTAGTCTTTTCTACACAGGATCCAGAGTTCTAATTCTCTCTTGACACATACACAAAACTATGCACTTACAAGAAAGAGAAATACATACTCTTGGTGCCATTTATTGTGAAATATGTTTAATTGTTTATTAGCACAGAAATGGCATTTTGTATTTTATAAATTTTTAACAAAACGTACCGAAGAATTATATCATAACTAAGTGAGAATATGAAATAAAATTAATTTAAAAACTTTAGAACGGATCTAACCTACTATAATTATATAAACAAGATGCCTATTAGATGACATTATCCAATGTATGTAATACACCAAAAAAATCAAAGCCCAGAATTATCTACGACAAACTGCAGGCTACAAAGGGGAAACAGAAATTAATGTGCCATGACATACCCTGGGTCATCAGAACTTATAACACAAGGCAAAGCAGAATAAAAAGAAAACAGGAAAAGAATAAAAACAGATGTGTGAAAAAACATACATTAATGATTCTAACTGTACAAACATATTTCAATTATAGAAAGCATTCCAGAACCAATTTTAAAAAGCCTAAACTGCTAGCCAAGGTCAACTTCTCATTATATGCAACTAAGAAAGTGCATTATTCTTGTAAAAACAGTATAAAAAGATGAATTACTTTTCTTAAACTGGAAAATTCACTAAACATATTTTAACATATTTCCCATGTTCCAGAGTATTGTGCGTATTTTAAATCTATTAATAATATAATCTGATTAGCTAACAATGCTCAGTACAAACCAGTATTAATCATGTGGAAATCAGTATCAGTCAAGCTAATTTCATTTTAAACAAATTGGGAAATTAACTATAAATGTTATTTCTCATTCTGCAACATGAAAGTACTGAACCAAAAAGAATGGTTTCTTTGTTGAAAAGCAGCAAGTCTCTGTTTTGCCAGCAGATGGGACTACTTAGGTTTATATTGTTGAATCAAAATAATATCTTAAGGGCACAATGGTGCAGTAAACAAAGTTTTCTAGTAGCAAAGAAATGAACATCTCATTCATTATCTATCTGCTCAAACAGATTTAAACAAACAAACGCTAGTTAATGTCATTTATGTGTTGGTGATGCAGAGTAAGGACTTGCCTACACTACTGCACGGGGTCAATCTAAGATACGCAATTTCAGCTACGTGAATAACGTAGCTGAAGTCAACGTACTTAGATCTACTTACCGCGGTGTCTTCACTGCGGTAAGTCGACAGCTGACGCTCTCCCATCAACTCCGCTTGTGCTTTGCGTTCTGGTGGAGTACCAGAGTCGATGGGAGAGCGCTCAGTGGTCGATTTACCATGTTTGTACTAGACGCGATAAATCGACCCCTGCTGGATCGATCCGGCAGGTAGCGTAGACAAGCCCAAAGACTTGAAATACCGGAGGCATGGAAACATAGTACAAAAAGTCAAAGTCACAAAACAACAGCAAACAAATACATATATAATATTCTGGCAAGAAAAGAGAAGAGGTTTCAAAGATGAAAAAATATGTTTGAGCAGAAGTAGAGAGACATATGGGAAGTGCCCATCAGCAAGGTGTCAAGCCATATGTAAAGCACAGGGTAAACAAAAATGCACTTTTTAAAATTATTTCATGCTATTTGCAGGGCATTTCCTTGTGTCTTTCCTCGAAGCTATCCCTCCACATCCTGTTCACAATTCTCTTTTCCCTCTGATCTGTTCGCTCATTTCTCAAAATGCCTTAGAACTGTGCAGCAAGAAAGGTTAGAAGTCTAAACTGCAACTTCTTCAGGATCAGTTTTTTAACTTGTCTGTGTTTCAAACTTTAAGTCCAAGATCAAGATCATAACAACATTATGTTAACTTATATTTTTACCTCCTTTCATCCAGAAAGGACTCAGTATCTATATTTATATATGCACACATAGATGCCTATTTATTATTGTTTTTCAAGCACATTACAACATTGGTAGGTGCCTCACAAAGTAAATAAAAACCAGGCCCCAGCCCCAAAGAGCATATCATGTAAATTAAACATGACAGAATATGTGAGGATCGTAACTTAATTAAAAGGGGGCTGAAGTACACAGAAAGCATGTGGGGGACAATGCTAACATGGCACAGTATTTCTTTTTATTTGTTTAGTTTTTTTGTTGCCTTTCTTTCCCCTGGACATTTCTTGTAGATATGAGGGCTGAAGTGACTTTTTTGGAGGGAACTAAAGAAGATGAGGAAAGTTGCAATGAACAGGGCTGCAGAGGGCATTCCAAGCATTGGGATCAGCACAGACAAAGAAAGTGAGATAATCTTAGGGAAGGAGATGAAACAAGCACCAAGGCGGACATCAGTGGTGGAGTGGACAGGGTAGTGAGATGTGCATAGCGTACTCTAGGAAGCCATTAAAAGAATACCAAAATTATATAGATATAGTATACATATGTACTTATCCATACATACTCAGATATACATTTTATATATGTTCCCACAGATACATACACATATGCACATATTACAGGAACTATTTCATCCATCAGCACAGTAATGCTACATCTGGATGAAACATAGCAGCTGTTCAATACTTCACAGCAAAATTACAGACCAGTATACAACAGGAAGTAAAGAACATAATATCCAGCAGAAACTACATTGGGATTGAAGATGTCTACTCTGCAAATCATCAGGATTGTGTTTTTATATTTATAGCTTTCCTTTTAGAAGCAAAGACAAGGAACTACTAACACCTCCCACACACACACACACACACACACACACACACACGCGCGCGCGCGCAAAATGAAGCAAGTCAAGCCTACTAGAACCCGGGAGAGGTGAAGAGCAGAATTCATTTTGATATCTTCTATGGTAAATATTAAGTGAATCTAATTTACTGGATTTAGCAATTGATGATACTCAACCAATTCCCATTATATATAAACAGATTTAAGTTTCATCTGAAACAATGCAATTCCAGCCTCACAGTCCCCCCCGACACCATGCTGAGACATTTGCTCAGCACTGATTCAGTGGGAAGAGTGCTGACTATTGAACCACCAAAGCCACCACATTTGGGTCTTACTTGGAGTCAGTCATTCAGGTACATACTAAGCTGGACTCTCCTTAAGCTTTTGAGGTCAGATCAGAAACTGGAGTAATATGGCAGCATATAAATAAAGGTTACTGTGAATGAATACTTCTGCTGAAAATAGCATATGACCTTAAAACATTTATGATGCAGTTTTATTGCAGTTATTTAAACACTTGTGTATTTTGGCACAGATGAGCATGGTGCTTACAGAATAATACAGCATTATGCTAAATTTAAAACATTAAAAAACAGGGAGTACAACACTAAACTTTTGTGGTAAAGAAATAATTATGAGCCTAGAAATAAGGATAGTTTAAAATTAGTTATTTTAATTTTTTAGATATGATAAAAACTTTTTTCCCTTACCCAAGACTAGGAACCTCCTCTTCATTTACCAGGTCAGAAAGAAGGAAATGATGCTTTGCTGTTAGAAACCGGTTTATCACTGATTCTCTAACCTGGAAACACAACCAATTGTATGTCTTACTCAAATTCACTGAAAATACGTGTGGTTCAATTTATTAAAAAGAAGAATTATTTTTCTTAACGCCCCATCATAAACAAAAAGGGGCATGTTCAGGGATTCTTGACTCCCTTTCCATAGATACTTCCTCAGCACAAAATACTACCCCATTCTAGAGTAAATGACTCCTCTAGAAGCAGTCTCGGTAGATGTCCCAGACTAAAGAGCCTGGATCAAGGATCAGTACATCTGGTAAAGGGAAATGGAAAAAATAAGAGAAATTCTCTGAACACGCACTCTTTGTCTTTCCAGATTCAAGTGGAGAAGAGTCCATACTACAAACTCAACATAACTGGCACTAACTGACAATTTTTTTGGATAACCTTAAAGAGTCAAAGTGAGAGTTAAAACACATTGATGAAACAGTGTGAAGAAGCTTGCACTCCTATCTATACTATATCAATTCTGTGGCGAAATAGAGCACTTCAGATTCCAGGACTGTCAATGGGGCCCCTTTTCAAGCACTATATTTGCAAGAAAATATATAGTTTAGGGCTATCGATTAATCAGAGTTAACTCACGCGATTAACTAAAAATATTAATCGCAATTAAAAAAATTAATCACAATTAATCACAGTTTTAACTGTACTATTAAACAATAGAATACCAATTTATATTTATTAAATATTTTGGATGTTTTCCTATATTTTTAAATATATTGATTTTAATTACAACACAGAATACAAAGTGTACAGTGCTTAATTTATATTATTATTTTTATTACAAATACTTGCACTGTAAAAATGACAAATAAAAGAAACAGTGTTTTTCAATTCACCTCATACAAGTATTGTAATATAATCTCTATCTTAAAATGCAATTTACAAATGTAGATTTTTTTGGTTACAAAACTGCATTCAAAAATAAAACGATATAAAACTTTAGCGCCTACAAGTCCACTCAGTCCTACTTTTCGTTCAGCCCATCGCTAAGACAAGCAAGTCTGTTTACATTTACGGGAGATAATGCTGTCCGCTTCTTATTTACAATGTCACCTGAAAGTAAGAACAGGTGTTCACATGGCACTTTTGTAGCCGGCACAGCAAGGTATTTACTTGCCAGATATGCTAAACATTCATATGCCCCTTTATGCTTTGGCCACCATTCCAAAGGACCTGCTTCCATGCTGATGACGCTTGTTAAAAAAATAACGTGTTCATCAAATTTGTGACTGAACTACTTAGGGGAGAATTGTACGTATCTAGCTCTGTTTTACCCACATTCTGACATATATTTCATTTTACAGCAGTCTCAGATGATGACCCAGCACATCTTTTTTCAGCAAATCTGAAAAAGCGCAAAGAAGGTACCAATGTGAGATTTCTGAAGATAGCTACAGAGCTCAACCTAATGTTTAAGAATGTGAAGTGCCTTCCAAAATCTGAGAGGGACAAGGTGTGGAGCATGCTTTCAGAAGTCTTAAATGAGCAACACTCCAATGTGGAAACTACAGAACCCGAACCACCAAAAAAGAAAATCAACCTTCAGCTGGTGGCATCTGATTCAGATTATGAAAATGAACATGTGTTGATCAAAACTGCTTTGGATCGTTATTGAGCAGAACCCATTATAAGTATGGAAGCATGTCCTCTGGAATGGTGGTTGAAGCATGAAGGAACATATGAAACTTTAGGGCATCTAGCACATAAATATCTTGCAACGCCGGCTACAACAGTGCCATGCGAACGTCTGGTCTCAATTTCAGATGGATTGTAAACAAGAAGTGGGCAGCATTATCGCCTGCAAATGTAAACAAACTTGTTTGTCTGAGCGATTGGCTGAACAAGAAATAGGACTGAATGGACTTGTAGGCTCTAAAGTTTTACATTGTTTTATTTTTGAATTGAATGCAGCTATTTTTTTGTACATAATTCTACACTTGTAAGTTTAACTTTCGTGATAAAGAGATTGCACTATAGTACTTGTATTAGGTGAACTGAAAAATACTATTTCTTTGGTTTTTTACAGTGCAAATATTTGTAATAAAAATAAATATAAAGTGAGCACTGTACACTTTGTATTGTATTGTAATTGAAATCAATATATTTGAAAATGCAGAAAACATCCAAAAATATTTAAATAAATGGTATTCTATTATTAACAGTGTGATTAATCGCGATTAATTTTTTTAATCGCTTGACAGCCCTAATGTAGTTTAAAACTCCTAATTCTTTCAATTTCCAGTGGAACAAACATTCCTGTGCTAACAGAGGGAAGCAGAAGAATGGAAGGTGTTTTCTTGGAGGGTGGAGAGAGGGGGGGGGGGGAGAGAGAGAGACTAATTAGTATAAAGTGCAGCTTAAAAATTATATTAATAATTAACAATTTGAGGGAGTCTGCAATATTTTCTTACTATAATTTTACAAAAAGAAAAGGAGTACTTGTGGTACCTTAGAGACTAACCAATTTATTTGAGCATAAGCTTTCGTGAGCTACAGCTCACTTCATCGGATGCATACTGTGGAAAGTGTAGAAGATCTTTTTATATACACACAAAGCATGAAAAAATACCTCATCCCACCCCACTCTCCTGCTGGTAATAGCTTATCTAAAGTGATCACTCTCCTTACAATGTGTATGATAATCAAGGTGGGCCATTTCCAGCACAAATCCAGGGTTTAACAAGAACGTCTGAGGAGGGGTAGGAAAAAACAAGGGGAAATAGGTTACCTTGCATAATGACTTAGCCACTCCCAGTCTCTATTCAAGCCTAAGTTAATTGTATCCAATTTGCAAATGAATTCCAATTCAACAGTTTCTCGCTGGAGTCTGGATTTGAAGTTTTTTTGTTGTAATATCACAACTTTCATGTCTGTAATCGCGTGACCAGAGAGATTGAAGTGTTCTCCGACTGGTTTATGAATGTTATAATTCTTGACATCTGATTTGTGTCCATTTATTCTTTTACGTAGAGACTGTCCAGTTTGACCAATGTACATGGCAGAGGAGCATTGCTGGCACATGATGGCATATATCACATTGGTGGATGTGCAGGTGAACGAGCCTCTGATAGTGTGGCTGATGTTATTAGGCCCTGTGATGGTGTCCCCTGAATAGATACGTGGGCACAGTTGGCAATGGGCTTTGTTGCAAGGATAGGTTCCTGGATTAGTGGTTCTGTTGTGTGGCATGTGGTTGCTGGTGAGTATTTGCTTCAGGTTGGGGGGCTGTCTGTAGGCAAGGACTGGCCTGTCTCCCAAGATTTGTGAGAGTGTTGGGTCATCCTTCAGGATAGGTTGCAGATCCTTAATAATGCGTTGGAGGGGTTTTAGTTGGGGGCTGAAGGTGACGGCTAGTGGTGTTCTGTTATTTTCTTTGTTAGGCCTGTCCTGTAGTAGGAGACTTCTGGGAACTCTTCTGGCTCTATCAATCTGTTTCTTCACTTCCGCAGGTGGGTACTGTAGTTGTAAGAATGCTTGATAGAGCTCTTGTAGGTGTTTGTCTCTGTCTGAGGGGTTGAAGCAAATGCGGTTGTATCACAGAGCTTGGCTGTAGATGATGGATCGTGTGGTGTGGTCAGGGTGAAAGCTGGAGGCATGTAGGTAGGAACAGCGGTCAGTAGGTTTCCGGTATATGGTGGTGTTGATGTGACCACTGTTTATTAGCACTGTAGTGTCCAGGAAGTGGATCTCTTGTGTGGACTGGACCAGTTGAATTGGAATTCATTTGCAAATTTGATACAATTAACTTAGGCTTGAATAGAGACTGGGAGTGGCTAAGTCATTATGCAAGGTAACCTATTTCCCCTTGTTTTTTCCTACCGCTCCTCAGACGTTCTTGTTAAACCCTGGATTTGTGCTGGAAATGGCCCACCTTGATTATCATACACATTGTAAGGAGAGTGATCACTTTAGATAAGCTATTACCAGCAGGAGAGTGGGGTGGGATGAGGTATTTTTTCATGCTTTGTGTGTATATAAAAAGATCTTCTACACTTTCCACAGTATGCATCCGATGAAGTGAGCTGTAGCTCACGAAAGCTTATGCTCGAATAAATTGGTTAGTCTCTAAGGTGCCACAAGTACTCCTTTTCTTTTTGCGAATACAGACTAACACGGCTGTTACTCTGAAACCTATAATTTTACACCTAATCCCTTCCTGCGAACATCCTTATATCTTTGTATTACAGTGACTGCTTTATAGTATTAATACAATACTAAATAGTTTCATCTAACAGGTCTCCCCATTTCTATTATTTTCAAAAGTTTTGAATTAAGCCATCAAAACTCCTCTGGGCAGAAACTATAAACCAAAGGACTCTGCTTTAGATCAATTTTTCAAATGTCATTTGTGATTACATCTGCAACTTTTGACATAAAAATGCAGTAAAAATGTGGCGCTTGGATTTTACTTGAAAAATTCAACACTGGTTCTCCACTTGTGAGGTAACTCCCCTCTCTTCATGTGTCAGTATATTTATGCCTGCATCTGTAATTTTCAGTGCATGCATCTGAAGAAGTGTGTTCTTTACCCATGAAAGCTTATGCCCAAATAAATCTGTTAGTCTTTCAGGTGCCACCGGACTACTTGTTTTTGTGGATACAGATTAACACGGCTACCTCCTGATACTTAAATAGAGTAGTAACAAACAAACTAGTAAGAAAGATCAGTACTGACTCTTTTTGCATCTCTCACCTTCTGGAGATACTTGGCAACTAAAGCTCTGTGCGCATCTAGGTGATGCTTGCTGTCAATTACATCCCTCTCACGGAGCCTTTTCTCATAGTTCTAAGGGTAAATACAAAAATTAAGGTTGTGATTTGATGTCCCTTCTAGTGTTTTAGGTCACATAAGGAAATGGTAATCATTTTATTAACATAAACATATAGGATCAAAGTAAACCAATTTAAAATGTTAGATGTTAGGAGGTACTTTTTTAATGCAGTATGTAGCAATTCAGTTGCACATCCCAGTAATATAGACGGCAGTCATGTGGCTTTAACTACAACAAATAGCTTTCAAAATTTCCTTTTATCCTTTTCTTTATAAGGCTGAACTTTGATTTTTTGGCAGCTACAGTATGGAGGACCCTCTATCATCACACAGGTGATGCACTGGGCCTTCCTGGGAAGAAGGGCATGTATTCAAAGTTTTATTATGTATTACAGTCAACGGAGTTTCTGTAGAACCCACAGACTGCAAGGAACCATACTGGTTGCAAATTTTTTTTTAGATTAATTATTCAGACTTTCTATTCTGTTTTGAAAAATGAATAAACATAGCAAAAGGGAAAGAAAGAGAAATACACAAAATGGCATGAAGGCCTAATAAAACATTTGTGATGTATAGAATCAGGGAAATTTAGAAATGAAGGTTACTCACCTGCAAGATGCACTCTGCATAACACTCATGGGGATGTGGCGATGGTGTAGCTGACAGTGGATTATTTCATAGCAATGCCTATCAGAGCACTCTCCTGCCCCTCTTCTTCCTGCACTTTCCAAGGGCGAGGGCATAAAAGCGGGCTTGATACTCCGGCTGTCTCAGTTCCTTCCACAGCATCTTCAGGTCCGAAATTGTAATCAGGACTCTGAGGAAACTGGGAGGGGAATGAAAGTCCATCTCAGAGAATATTGGCTACAGGTAAGTAACCTTCATTTCTTCTTCAGATGGCCTTTGCAATTCCCATTAATGGGATAGCTTGATAAGCAGTGCTGTCATCTGAAGAGGGTGGGACATGACATCCTAATTAACTCAACTGGGATGCTAGATATAGCGCATAATGTTTTGTAAATGCATAAACAGAGCTCCTTTTAACAGCTCTGCAAATTTCTACAATGGGAATACACCTAAGGCATGCCAAGGAGGCCACTGTGAAAGATGTTATGAACACATGGAATATTCAAAGACCATTATATTGACTTTATGGTATATATATCACTAGGGGCTAACTCACAGTTGTATTCCTGGTTCCATGGGGAGTTACAGGGCTTTTTGCAGGAGCTAAAATAACTAGGGGGTAATTAATGCAAATCCCTAAGGCAGGTAAAAAGCCTGGGAAAGTTTTGCCCCCTGGGGGTAATTGCATATGCTGTTTGACCTTGTTTAAGAGGCCTGACAAACACAGAACTATAAACAGTCTAAAGCAGTCAGCCAGATGTACGGAGAATGGTCATTTTCACCCAGTCAAAGAACTGACATGAAACTGTGACCAAGAGATACAGACACTGTGGAAAGGGCTGGAAGAACTTTAATCCTACCAGTGTCCCCATGTGGAAGATGGGTAACTGCCTTGTAAGAGAAGGTTACTCATCCTGTGCAATAACAGAGGTTCTTTGAGATGGGTGTCCCTGTGAGTGCGCCACATTAGATGAATCTGCGTTCCTGCACCTGCAATTGAAGAATTTCAGTAGCAGTGCCTGGTTGGTTGGCACATGCACTGTCCTGGTCTCAGGCCTCCTCTGGTGGTTACACAGCGCTGTGTGACCAAACCCCCCTCAGTTCCTTCTCTATCGCAGAGTCCCTAGCAGGAAACTCTGAAGTAGAGGGGACGAAGGAGGGTAGTGGCACGCCCACAAGGACAACCATCTTGAATAACCTCAGTTACTGCACAGAGTAATCTTCTCTTCTTCGAGGATGGTCACTGTGAGTATTCCACTTTAGGTGACTGTAGAGCAGTCCCCCTCATCGGGAGGAAGGGGTTTCGGAATTGTATTTGTGGCACATGATAAAACCTTCAGTCCAAGCAGAGCATCTGATGTCGAGTCCTGCTGTATTGCATGGTGCTCTGAGAACATGTGGGCTGACGCCCAGGTTGCAGCTTTGCAGATGTCCATGATGGGTACATTGTTGAGAAAGGCTGTTAATGTAGAAATCGATCTGGTAGAGTGTGCGCGGGTCCACAGTGATGGTTGTAGTTATTGTTGATGGTAGCAAAGGTCAATGAACCCAGAGATCCATTTCAAGTGCCTTTGCTTGGATATGGTGGCTCCTTTAGAACTTTCTGTGATAGAAATAACTTTAGTGACTTTCTGAAGGGTTTAGTCCTTTCAATGTAAAATCCTAGTGCCCTTCTGACGTCCAGCGTGTGAACATCGTTTCTCGTCTGTTCCCATGAGGTTTTGGGAAGAACGATGGGAGATGTATGGGCTGGTTATCAGCATGGAAGCATATGGGCTGGTTCAAGTGGAACGAGGAAGCTATTTTAGGTATAATAGAATAACTTTTGTGTATGTGGGAGTGCCATGAGAGCCTCAAGTTCTCCTACTCGTCATGTGGATGTGATAGCAATGAGAAAGGCCACCTTCATCGACAGATGGAGAAGTGAACACATCATCAAGCATTCAAACGGGGGCCTAGTAAGGCATCGTAGCACTAAATTAAGGTCCCATGGTGGAGTAGGGGCTTATATTTCAGGATAAAGGATACAAATACCTATGAGAAATCATTTAGTGGGAGGGTGGGCAAGACTGAGAACATATCAACTTTGTGATAGAAAGCTGTGATTGACGTGAAGTGTACTTTAATCACGCTCATTGGCAGATCCAATTTCTTAAATTCTAGTGTATAATCTAATACCATTGGTAAAGGAGAGGTAGTTCCCATTGTTTGTCTACTGTGGCACCATATGTGGAATCTCTTCGATTTGTGCAGGTAAGTATATCATTTAGTAGACCTTCTGCAGTTTAATAGTATGGTCCTTACCTCCTCTGAACAGCTCATTTCATTGCCCTGAAACCATGGGGTAGCCATGCCTTTAGGTGGAGTATTTCCAGGTGCAGATGGTATAACTAGCCTGCATCCTGAGACAGGAGATGTGGAAGAAGAGGAAGAGGGCATGGTGGGCATACCGCCATCTTCAACAGGTAAGGGAACCATGTTTATCTGGGCCACATGAGTCTGGATTTCTCAGTCCATATCTTGTGTATGACCCTAGATAGAGAGGGGTTGGGGAAAAGGCATACAGTAAAAGGTGCATCACATTTGAGGAGAAAAGCATTGCCTAGAGATTGGGGTCTGCTCTTGAGCAGAACTGTGGGCACTTGGTGCTCTGGGTTGTCATGAAGAGGTCTACAGTCAGGAAACCCCAATGTTTGAACATCCTCTGTAGTACCTTAGTGTTTATTTCCTACTCATGGTCCTGAGAGAATTTTCTGTTCAATGCATCCGCAGTGGTGTTTTGGAATCCTGGTAGGTAGGAGGCTGAGATATTGATGTTGTGGTTGATGCATCAGTTCCATAATCACATCACGTCTGTGCACAGAGATCAAGCAAAGTTGTCCATCAACACTTTTATGGTCTTGTTTCCTGATCATGGGCAAAAAGTTTGAGCATGCGTTGCACACTGCTCGTCGTTCTAGTAGGTTTATGTGCATTGTTGATTCTGAAGGGGACCACCTGCTCTAGACTGTGTGGTTTGCAAGTGCACTGCCCCCCCAACCTAGCAGAGAAGTATCATCGCTGGAGAAGTCTAGGAGAAGGGAACTTTTGCACAAAGGTTGTGTGGTTGAGTCCACCACAGTAGAGTTTTTTTTTTTACTTTGACTGGCATCCTAAGGCACTTGTTTATACTGTGTCTGTGTGGAATATATACAATCCTGAGTGAACCTTGAATGCTGCGCATGTGTAGCCTGGAATGCTTCATGACAAATGTTGTTGCTGACATATACTCTAACAGTTGGAGGCAGGTCGTGGCGGATGTCGGCGGGCTGGTTTGTGTTGTAGAGATGAGATTGACTAGTCTGACAAATCTGTGTGGTGGGAAAGAGGCTGTGGCCTCCAGTGAATTGAGGTAAGCCCCGATGAATTCTAGTCTCTATACAGGTGTGAGTGTTGATTTTTGCTCGTTTATCTATGGGCCCACCTGTGTAGAGAGAGCTATTGCCTTTTGGGTAGCTCCTATGGCCTCTTCTTGGGTGGAGGTTTTGAGAAAGCAATCATCCAGATAAGGGAATACTATGACTCCTTTTCTGCAGAGGTGAGCCACCACTACCATAAGAATTTTTGAGAACATCTGTGGAGCCCTAGACAGGCAGAAAGGGAGTACTTTATATTGTAATGATTTTATCCCAGAACAAACTGGAGAAACTTCCTGGGTGAACGGTGCATCGTAACGTGAAATTATGCATCCTTGAGGTCGAGCACCAAGAACCAGTCCCTTTGTTCTAGTGCTGGGATTATCGTTGCGAGCGTGACCATCCTGGATCATTGAGTCTTGGTGAATTTGTTGAGTTTCCTTAGGTCAAAAATGGACCTCCATCCTCCATTTTTTTCTGGATTAAGAAATAATGGGAGCAGAAGCCCTTCCCTCTGTGTTGTGTTGGTACTGGCTTCTACGACACCCAGCTGCAGGAGATGGTTTACTTCCTGTTGTAGTAGGTGCACAAGAGAAGGGTCCTTGAAGAGGGACAGAGAGGGAGAGTGGGTGGGGAGGGTAGAGATAAATTGGATTGAATAGCCAGTCTCGATGATTTCTAGTATCCATTTCTCTGACGTGATGGCCTGTCGTGTTGGGTGGAATAGAGTCAGGTAGTCTCCAAAAGGATGGGAAGTTGCAGATGGTTCCAGCATTTGAAAATGCGGGAGGCATCTTCGGTCCTCGACCAAGCCCTTAAAGCTGCTGTTGAGAGGGGGGTTGCTGAGATGTTGATGACTGAGAAGTAGTGGTTTCCGTTTTGTCGGCCTCTATGTTTTTGTGGGTCATATTGCCTCTGTGGTTGTGTGTACAGCGCAGAACTTGTTCTTTGTGCCAAGCAGTATTTCCCCTGTTCTTTCTTTGTGTAGGCATATAGATGCCTAAGGACTGAAGAGTCACCCTGGAGTCTTTTAGTGTGTGGAGCAACTCATCTGTCTTAGCTGGGAACAACTTTGGTCCCTTGAATGGGAGATCCTCTGTAGTGGACTGTACCTCTTTGGGGAACCCAGAGAGGTGGAGCCAGGAAGCTCACCACTTGACTATGGCCATGGCGATGGACTGTGCCGCTGTGTCTGCTGAATCCAGTGAGGCTTGTAAGGCTGTTCGACAGGGTGAATTTGATTTAAATCACTAGTCAGAAAGACTCGATTTAATCATGGATTTCTACATAAAAGTGCATTCTTGTTGGTTGTTATAACCTTAATACATATTCTTCACAACTCAGAGATAGATGTAGGTTTCATTTTTAGAAGATAAACAGTATACATTTTAAAAGTGATTTATTTTGAAAACTTTTCAGATTAGTTTTACAGCTATATCAGAAAATGAATGATTGTTTGGTTATTTCATTTACCAAAGGCAACTGAAGCAGATAGTTCCCCTCCCAATGACTTCATAAAGATCTCCAATTCAACAGGTTAATCATTAATATTTGGAGGATTTTCTTGCCATGCGGTATTAGGAGGAGATCATCACCGGACAGACATTTAAATTATGTTATTTAACTAAAACAACAACGTTACATGTTCTGGATTTTTTCCTTCAACAACAAACGTATAATATTTTAACAAAACAAGCATATGAATTTTTGAATGTAGTTAAACATAGATTTTTAAAATCAGGTTTGTTTTTGTTAAAATTGTTAACTAAAATAGTTAAAATAAATTAAAAAAAAAATTAAATTGACTAGGTCAGCCAGGTCAACACGAGAAACTTAAAATATTGGCTTCTGCAGCTAACTCAGTCGTTATTTTTCACCTCTATATATTATTTATTTATTTGTTTATTTTAAAACATTTTTGCTTCTAACAAGCATGTTATCTCTGCAGACACAAATCCACAGTTTGAGAACTGCAAAACTAAGCATCTTCTAGACTGAGCACTGAGTCCCATTGGGTAGATTAGAAAGATTAACTTAAATAATCTACTATACAGAAGCCCCTGGAACCCCATAAGATTGGGGATCCCTAATTCATGAACTATTGGAACTCATTTACAAAATATTGTCTCATACTATAGAATTAGAATTTATAATCCCTATTCCATGATGAGATATCTTTGAGCTATAATGTATATTAATTAAAACTATCTTTAGATAGGTTTTTTCCTCAAAAAGCATCAAAAAATCCGATTTAAATTAAAAAAATCCGTTTTTAAAATTTTTTTTAAAAAATCATTGATTTTTATCCACCCTGCTGTTCGAGCTAGAAGATGGCCCTCCAAGACGACTGCTTTAAATTGCTTTTTTTTGTCCGCAGGGAGATAATCAATAAATTCAGACATCTATGAATAATTGGAGTGGTTGTATTTGGCCATTAGTACCTCATAATTGGTGATCCTTAACTGTAGGGTCGCTGCTGAGTAGGCCTTACGCCCAAAGAGGTCTAATCGTTTCCAGTCCCTATCATATGGAGTGGATCTGGAGTGATGTTCTCTGTCCCATTCATTCAAGGCATCTAACCACCAGAACATTTGGTGTGGGGGGGCTAAAACAAAAATTTCATTGCCTTGGGAGGAATGTAATATTTTTTGTCTGCTCTTTTACAAGTGGATGGAATTGTAGCTGGTTTCTAGCAGATGGTTTTGGGTGGGTCCATGAGTGCCTCATGTATTGGGAGAGCAATCTTGGATGAAGTTGAGGTTTGTATAATGTCCAACGACTTGTGTCAAGATTCTGCACTTCTTCCAGTGGTATTTCTAGTGAGTCTGCAATCCTCTTAAACACCTTTTGGAACGGTTTCTAATCATCACCCATCATGGATGGTGGGAGCACAATGGTTTCGTCCCGAGAAAAGGAGGAAAAATTGGTAGCTGGGGTGACCTCCTCATCAGAAGTCCCTTCCAGTCTTTTGGATGGCTCGTTTGGGAGTTCAGAGGATCTGAGTATTGAGGGCAACGGGAAATGTCTTGACCTCTCCCTGTGGGTACTGGGAAGCTTAGAATAGTGGTATATGCGTATACTTTGTCAACTTGGATGTGCTCCCACCACAGATAGACAATTTGTAAATATGTGAAGACCAAAAGAAAGGCAAAAGGAAAGGATCACGTGCTGACAGTATCTTCCCCACAAGGAAGTGAAGGAATTTGTGATGTGAAGCGAAGTAGAAATATGCGTCATGTAAACTGAGATCACCTCACAATCTTTAATGTATTTATCTTCCCAGGACCCATGTTAGATAGGGCAGTGCTGTTATCCCCATCATATAGATGAGGGAACTGAAGCACAGACACTCTAAAGGCTGAGGCTTTTCTTTTATTACCCTTATCAATGGGAATGCTGGTATTTGCACAACCTTTGGATCTGAATCTATCTGCAGAGCCAAGTGATTTATTTAGCATGTGCATAGTCCTCTAGCCAAGCAATGACATCTTCAGTGGTGTGATGCAGTTCTTCTAGGCCACCTAGTCAGCAGGCATTCATCAACCATGTGCGTCATCGTCTATGTTGCACCGCAGTTGCACAAAGGGCTGTCACAAAGGCACCTGCGATACTGGTTGGCTGTACATAGACCTTCCCGGTCCAGAACCTGTTCAACAGGGACCATTGGCCATGGGGCAGGTCAAAACCAGGCGGGAAAATTGTGGCGTCAGCAACAAGGGACTGGAGCCAAGTGATGTACCTGGGCATCTACCATTATAGCACATGCTGATAGCACTGCGGAGTCGGAACCAATATCTGGAACAGCTACTTTCAGTCCATCAAGGACATGAGCCCTTCTTTAGAGATTTACCCAGTGCTGTGGCCTTAATTTTTGACGTAGATTCTGAGGGGGTTTTCAGAACCAAGCATGAGGGAACTGAAAGGGACCCAAAGCAGTGCTTGACCCTGCTAACAGGAGCTGTATTTCACACCTGTATCCAGAAGGAGAGATGACAGATTTGAAGAGGTGCTCCTACTAGGACTGGCTGCAGATCATGAGACTGTCCTTCCCCCAACCAAGCCAGACACCTTGTATGCCAGTCTGAAGTGGGGAATACAGAAGGACAAGAAGCACACCTCTTAAATCCTGGCTTCTACCTCTTTAGATCCACCATAGGATCTGTAAGCCAGTACCGAGGTATGGGAACAAATAAAAGAAATAACTTTTATAAATAAAATAAAGCTAAATTTTCTAATGCTAATGTTAACTAATTAAGAAATCTAACTAAGGCGCAGTGTCTTTGAAGAGGTTGGGTCCAGGCTGGATCAGCCTGGAGAGGTTCCTGGTCCACCTGCTAACACATTTGGAAGGAACTGAGGTGGCTGGAGTGCAACAAACCCTTTTATAGCCTCATCCTTAGAATGTTCAGTAAAAGTAAAAGGAGGGGCAGGGGAGCGCTCTAACAGGCACTGCTACGAAACATTCCACTGTCAGCTACACCACCAGTGCATCCCATGAGTGGGAAGGTCACCTGAAGAACCTTAAACAACATCAGAGACCCAAGATCATGGAAGAAGGATGGTTTAAAAAAAAATGAAAAACACTATTGGCTTGATTGTTCCCCCCAATATTTGCTTCAATTCAGTAGCATTGTTTTCTTTAGACACTCTGAAAAGTTGGACAAAAGTTAATAAAGTCGTTGCCTCAATTAACTTTTGCACCTCTCTTGACTTTTCATGTTTGGAATTCTCCTTTAAAAGAGGATTCCAAATAGACTGGTGGATAGGGGAGATTGTTGAAGTGCAGTTCCACTTAAATCGTCTTCCTCCAGACTCTGTTCCAGCAGCTATTTTTTTGGAAGGAGACAATCAAATTCTAGATTTAGGTAACATGATGTATATTTAAAGTGAAATACTTTTTTGACTTATATTCTATGTAACCCTTTTGGAGTCAATGCAGTTGAAGTCAGGGTAGAATTTGGCCCTCAAAGTAATGAAGAACTGACTTTATCAAGCCAAATATTACTGAAGATAAAACTGATAAACATTTTATTAAAGACCATAATTTAAATAATTTCAGACAACTTCCTACCTCAAAAAGTTTTTCAGCTATTTCTCTTTCATGTAAAGGGACTTGCTTATAATTACGGAACTCTGCCACCTCTCTGTGTCTGAGTTGTAGGAGTCGGAATCTTTTTGATCTGTTAAGTTCCTCATCTGAAACAAAATTAAACTCTTGCTGCAATTGCTCCAGTCTGAAGAAACCAGGAACACAGGCATCTCCACTAGTGGCAATCTAAATAACAAAGGTAAATATTAAAAGTTCAATTCAGAGTGAAAAATGTCCATAAAATATTTTTTCAATGGGTTGACTAATTCTATTAGATATATTGCCAAGAGCCTCACTGTAATCAAAACCAGCCTGAATATGCCAAAATATAACATATTTTAAAATAAGGTTTTTAATAATTCTTAGTTTTTAGTAAGAATATAGTGGAATTTAATTCATTCACAATTTAAATGTAATATAAAATATTGTAATAACTGTTAGAGTGACAACTGAAGCTATACATATTTCAACATATAAAGGAAAACTATGGTACGGTATAATAATTTAGGCCCCAATCTTGCAAAGACAGTCATACGTAGGGCCCTACCAAATTCACAGCCATGAAAAACCCATCATGGATCATAAAACCTGGTCTCCCTCCGTGAAATCTGGTCTTTTGTGTGCTTTTACCTTATACTGTATAGATTTCATGGGGGAGACCAGTGGTTCTCAAATTGAGGGTCCTGACCCAACAGGGAGTTGCGGAGGGGGTGGCAGGGGTCACAACGTTATTTTAGGGGGGTTGCAGTATTGCCATCCTTACTTCTGCTGCCTTCAGAGCTAGGTGGCCAGAGAGCGGTGGCTGTGATCAGGCACCCAGCTCTGAAGGCAGTGCCCTGCCAGCCCATGCCACCCTTACTTCTGCGCTAGGCAGCCAGATAGTGGCAGCTGATGACCGAGGGCCCAGCTCTGCAGGCAGCAGTGCAGAAGTAAGGGTGGCAATACCATACCATGCCATCCTTACATCTGCACTGCTGCTGACGGCGGCTCTGCCTCCAGAGCTGGGCTCCCGGCCTGCAGACAGCTGCCCAGCTCTGAAGGAAGTGCAGCTGCCAGCAGCAGTGCAGAAGTAAGGGTAGCAGTACCGCAACCTCCCCTACAATAACCTGGCAACCTCCCCACAACTCCTTTTTGGGTCAGGACCCCCATAATTACAACACTGAAATCAATATCCAAAAAGATCCCAACAACTCCTTTTTGGGTCAGGACCCCTACAATTACAACACTAAAGTCAATATTCAAAAAGATCCCAAGTCCTACAACTCACTAAAATTACTCACATGGATAAAGTTATGCACATATATATGTCTTTGCAGGACTGAAGCTTGAGATAGCTAAGAGCAGTTTGTGAATGCTTCATTCCCATTAATGAGCTGTTACTCACTTGAGCAGTGTCATCTCCTCCAGTGGGACTACTTGTGTAAACAACTGCTCCCCGGGGAGAAGGGGTTCGCAATTTGGTCCGACATACATACTTATTTAATTTAAAAATATGGTCGGATTCCCTTTTCCATTTACACCAGTTTCACACAAGTGTAACTCCACTGAAATCAATGGGTTATATCAATGCAAAACTAGCTTAACATTTCAAAATCAAGTGCCCAATATTAAATTAATGTTTGTATTATTTATTAAAAACACCATGTTTCATTTTCTCCATTCCTGTGAATGGTTCTGTTTTATCTTTCAATCAGAGCTGCTAGTCCAATGATACTTCCAGCAAGAAGGCCAGACTGGTCATATAGTGAGACACAGAAAATGCAGCTCAGCATCTGAATGCATTTCAAAATTGTGATGAGGTAGATTCTTTTTTTTTTTTTCTAAATAATTAATGTTACTGTTAAATTAACTCCATCAAAATTTTTAAAAAGGTAACTTGTGTCAACTTTAAACACCTAATTTTCAAAGTCACACAACTGTATGTACATTATTGTGCCTGATTTTTGAAAATCAGTGTCTTAAAATCATCTCAAATTACATCATCAGATTTTCAAGATTTTGATTTACTGTTTGATGATTTAAAGATAAATCTCTTGAACCAAACTAATGATCTGTTCTGGGAAAACAACCTGCCTGGAAAATCTTACTGAATAAAGGAAAATTAATTTTCATGCACAGGGAAACTCAACTAACTCAGAATCTCCATAAAGCAGACAGTGTGTAAACCCTGTACCATAACTTGATGGTGTTGATGAGCCCTCCTACGAAGATGGGGTGTAAAAACTAACCACACATTCACTTTAAAATTTTGATTGTTCCCTCATCTCTTCATTCAGATTATATAGAACCAGCCAGACTGGCTTGAACGCTACACATTTTATGCTTACCCTCCTTTCTGGCAGTGACCAGGGGCTCTAGATATACATTTATGCTTCCTAATGTGATGGTATCTCGAATCTGTAACATTTGACTCGTTTACAAACAAACAAAAAATCAATTGGGAGATTATTTTCTAAACGAAAGAGAAAGGTGAAGCGTACCGTCGACTGTTACTACTCATAGCTAAACAATCCAAAAACAAAGACCAAGAGGGGAAACTAAAACAGATCTAAAAAGAGCCAAAAAAGTGTACTTTCACCCTGGTTTCAATTATGAACCTGATGAGCTCATACCTCTAAACAAACACAATAGTATGTTGTTATGATCACTTAGAGACCAATTCTATTTTTTTAAGTGAATGGCAAAATTCCTATTGACTTCAATGGGAGTAAGATAGGGCTCTCAGTGAGTAACAGTAGGGAGAAATTAGTATTGGGGAAGTTAAATTTAGGTTTTGTAATGACCCAACCACTCCCAGTCTCTTGCAAACTGGATACCGTCAGATTAGGCCTGAATAGAGACTGGGAGTGGTTGGGTCATTATAAATCCTAAATTTAACTTCCCCAGTACTAATTTCTCCCTACTGTTACTCACACCTTCTTGTCAACTGTCTGTAATGGGCCACTCTCTCACCACTTCAAAAGTTATTTTTCCTCCCTTGGTATCCTGCTGTTAATTGATTTATCTCATTAGACTGACCTCACACTTGGTAAAGCAACCCCCCCATCCTTTCATGTATTTATACCTGCTCCTGTATTTTCACTCCATGCATCCGATGAAGTGGGTTCTAGCCCACGAAAACTTATGCCCAAATAAATTTGTTAGTCTCTAAGGTGCCACAAGGACTTCTCGTTTTTGCTGATACAGACTAACACGGCTACCACTCTGAAACCAATTACATGTAGAATTCAACTGTTACTTTTTGTGTTTAAAGCAGGATTATTTTCTTCACATCCTTTAAGAGTCATAACATTTTTTGCAAATCCCAGATTTCAACAAAATGGTTTCATTAAAGCCTTCTTACCATTATCAGCTGCATCAGATCTGCATTTTTTGGGTCATTTGGATCCAGCTTTGTTTCTGCTGCCCACTTGGCTAGTTTCTTCATGTCAGTTAAGCCTGATGTGCCAATAGACGCAATGGCATCAATATTTTTTAAAGCACTGAAATGATAGTTGATACCAAAGGATTCAGATTTTAAAAACAGATGTATTTTTTTGGTCAGTGCAATATAATAAAGAATGATTTTTTGAAAAAAATATTTGGACTGCAAATTCCACCACTTGGAAGTAGGAAATTTGATCATAGACTCGCAATAAGAAAGCAAGCAAGCTTTTGGCATTTTTCTCTTCATGATTTGCGGTGTTTTTTGCTACAAATATTTATGACCTATAAAAGGACAGACAATGTTTTCTTTTGTGAAAAGGACAGTACAATTAATTACCATGACAATACCATGAAGGTTTTTTGTTATGGAATTAATCAAGCTTTTGAATTTTCAGAATGGTGGTTTATGAAAGTGTTTGGAATTAAATATATTTTATCTTTTGGAACGATAGATCCTCTGTGCAACAAAAGACAAACAGAGATAACTTCCATTAGCACTAAAGAAAGTTATATGTATGTATGTATGTTCAGGTGGTTCCTCTATAAAACAGCAGCAAGAAGCTGCAATGAGAGAGAAGCTGCAATAAAGGGAGGTTGTGAGAGTTGTTGGGACTCCCAGAGGCAGGAGGCTTGGCAGTAAGCTGAGGAAGAGAAACCCCTGAGGACAGAGCGCAAGACTAGCAAGGTAAGCATTATGTTTTTGTTTTCGGTTTTGGTTTATGTACTGGGAAAATGGAAAAGGAATAAAAGCCTGGCCAGAAGGACCTAGAGACCAAACCCTGACCAGAAGGCCTGTGAGACTGCTTGTTTGGTGGCAACACAATGGGACAGCCCTGAGGAGGGGCGAAATTGTTAGCAGGGTACAGCAGACAAACCCCTGGCCACAAGGGGGTGCATAGGAGGCTACTGACCCTACTACACTCAGCATCAATGGGAAAAACAGACTCCGATATCCTTTAAGCATCCACTTCAGACAAAAATATCCACAGCATTCCAGGCTATACAATTCTAGAAGACCACAAGATATTCTGGCTCCAATTCAAGCTAATATTTTCAGGAGCAAAAGTATGACAGCCCAAATTTAAGGGAACTCCTCCCCCACACCACAATTGGCCCTCTTTTTGAAAGTCTCCGCATAGGTCAAGCACTGACTGGATATATAGCCAAAAATATCCTCTCACTCCTAGATGTGAACTCTCCAGATCAGGTTTCAAGCACATGAGGGAAGGGAGGAGTATGGGAAGCTTGCACTGCTAGTTCCATGGTACTGGTAGGCATGGACCTTACCTGTTCTATGGGCAAACAAAGGACTTCAGCCAATGCAGCACTGTTCATGAGCATTGCATTCATTCATATTTTAAAAAACTCTGCTGCACAATTGTACAGAAGTAACAGAGATCATATAAATGAGCTGCTGCTCCATGCTGCTAATGATCTTTCAACCTCCCACCATACAGTAAGTATGAGCTAATCAATCTAGAATAACTTTCTTTCTTGCAGTTTGGGTCAAAGAGAGAACTGGATGGATTACCATTGGGAAGAACTATTTCCCAAGTTAAGAAGACAGGGAAAACTCACAGCATGCTCACCTCATACCAGTCACCTAATATAACTTCCAAGAGCTGATGGTAGAGTCAGAGGGCCACGTTTATCCATGGTGTAATGCCATTCAGTTCATTGGAATTACACAGAAGTGACCAAAGTTGCCACCACTGGGAAGGGGCAATCCACTATGCCTAGTTTGCAACCTCAGGATAGGGGAGATTTTCTTATACAGACCAGGTATTACTTTCTGTAGCTTACCAGGCTTCCAGGGCTCACATGGACCAGTAGTTGGGAAGTAAATTTAGTATGAACTGAGGCCAGGTTTATTTTTAACCAATTAAATAAGAGCAACAGTGACAATACACCTGTGCTACCCTCTTTATCACTCCTGTAGTTTAGTTTCTCTCAACCCATGGTAAGAATGACATTTAAAGTAGACACACTGTATGCATAATATATTTTGTATAAGCCTTGCTTGCGGGTTGTATTTCTTGGGGATGATTACCAATAATGTTCTCTTCACACTCTAACACAAAAAACAAGAAGAAAAAACTGCACTGACCCTAGTTTGCTATCTGGGCATTATAATAATGAAGGCATCAGCTGCCACTTCTTTCAGCATTTTATGCTGTCTAGCAACCAAACGTTAAAAGATTAAAATGTTAATTAAAATATTTACCTAAAATAATATCTCTATATCCTTTGCATTGGGATAAACTACATAAGAGAAAAAAGTTTCTGTATTTTAAAAAGCCATATGACAGTTATTGCTTGATTATTAAAAGTCACCTCTTTTCTAAATACTTTTAAATACCATAATATATTAAATTTTTCAACACATCACTGCAGCATATTACCTTGGAATCCCTGTTTTCTGCTGGGAAACTAGAGGAATTAAGGGTACTCCATTTTCTCCAACTGCCCAGGAAACACTATTGGACACTTTGCCAGAGGTCATTAAAGTAATCTTATTACTACCATCAGCTTCAAATGAAAATGGCACACCTATATCCAGGAGAAAAACAAAAAACATATACAATGATCTTTCCTGTAAGTTTCAAAATTGCAGTATCCTATTGTGATTTATGAAACACTAATTCAGTATCTGTGAAAAGAATGTGATTAACACCAACTAGCACCAACACCTACTCTTGGAAGAATTTGTTTTTCTAACTGCACACTGAACCACTACTAGAAGGCTCTCACTTTTCCAAAAGGTGGTTTTATTCCTGAATGGTAATCAAGACATATGGTTGAAAAGTCAGCCCTTAGGGAACCATGATGTACAGCCATATGCATATCCAGCATGCTCAGTGGCCTTCAACCCACTCACTCTCTTCTGCTCAGCACCCACATCTTTCACCTTGCCTTCCACCACTGACTTCACTCCTGTGTAGGCTGCTTCTGCTCTCTTGCCCTACCCTAGTCTCTATTGCAAAATACTGAAATGTATGAGTCACTCACTTCATAATACGACTCTCAATATTATTTTTATTTTTACCTTAATTGCCCCTTTTTCTACTCCTCTCTTTAGTTTATCTTCATGTGGTAGATTTATCTAATTTAAGATTGGAAACTTCTTGGGATAAAGTAATTTGTTAATCTCTAAAGAATCTGTAAAACACCGTGCAATGTTATAGTACTATATAAAAGTTTATTACTAAAATAAAAAATAATAAAATGGTGGAGTCTGGAGTGCAGGGACTTTGGGACCCAACTGAGAAAGAAGTTATTGGGATTTAATGTTGTTGGAAGTCAAGAAAAGGGATAAAGCATTTTTAAAGTGTGCAAGCAAACCAGTTAGGAAGAGTAAAAACTAGTACACAAGAATATATTTTACAGGGCCAGGTTCTCAGCTGCTGTAAATCAATGCTGTCAGTGGAGCAATGCTGATTTTATACTAGCTCATACTGTCCCACTATGTATATTTCTTATAGTCAAAACTTTAGAGATGATTCTATTTTTAAATAGTGAAAAGTAACAATTAGAACGCCTTTTAAAATCATATAATTTTTTATTACATAAAAACTAAAAGTATTTCACAAAGTAGGACAAAGAAAAATCCCATCACAAATTTAGCTAATAATATGACCTGGGACCGTTTTATATAACTCAGTCTCAGAGGTTCTAAATGCTCGTGATTGAATTATACTTTATGCCTGAGACTAGCAGAACATTCTTAACATACGGAAATACATTTTATTTACTTGGGTAAAACTATGTCAAAGTAATATGTTGGGCTCAATCTAAGAGTAAAACATTCTAATCCAAGCACCACTGAGAGTAAGCAAGAATCCATACCACTCCCAACTCCTTCGTGGTCCAACATCACTCGCTGGTTGCTGCTAAACTCTATTTCTTCTGTACGAGCATTATCAGTGTGAACTGTAGTCTCAGGGACAGGTATAAACATTTCTGCTAACAAGTTAGTGCTGCTGAGTCCCATTGTTTCATATATCTGAAATAAGCAATGACATAAGTAGTGAAATGCTACACTCAATTCTGGGTGCCTCATTACTACAAGATAAGAGTAAGTTGGAGGGTGTTCAGAAAAAAGCAGTTAACATGATTAAGATGTGGAGGAATATTAGATTGATAAGTAACTATTTAAAGATTTACATATGTACAGTGTTTAAAGCAATGACTAAGTAGTGGACAAGATAATTTTCTAAGGGAATACCCAGGAGGAATCCTTGCTGACTCATAAAAATCCCTTTTGTCAACTTTGGCTGCTGAGTGTCCCCTCTACATCTCATGTGCCTGATGGCATTTAGGGCAACATCTAGCCTTTAATGAAAATCCCTTACTACCTTCCTACACAATATGCAACTACTGACCCATCTGGTGGTGGCAGAGACACCCCACACCAGGGAAGCTACTGGAGGGACTATGTCTCATAAGATACAACCCTTTACTGAGCTACCAGCAAACGAGAGCATGTACACTATATCAGCCCTTAGATCAGTGCAGCCTATTTTCCTCAGTGTGCCTGGCCAGCTCCACAGGTCCATGTGCCATGGCCCTGTCTCCCCTCCTGGTCCTCTTCGGGGTGGTTTGCAGTAAAAGAGGTACTAGGAGGGTCAGTTTCAGCATTACACTGAGAGGAGGGATTGCAGCTACACTTTGTCCCTGTGCAAGAGGGTGGGTGGCACAAGTGGGCATGGAAGAAAGGAGGCTAGTGTGTACCTTTAACTGTACCATGAAAAGACAGCCTGGATGATAAATGTTGCATTAGGCACCCCTTAGACATAGCATTTTAACAATGTGTTATTTTAAAAGTGTGCTATTGTCTGCTTCATTACATTATTAAATTATCCTTTTCTGAGTGAATGAAGCAGTTTTCAGAATTCACAGAGTGCACCCTTCCCTTTAACTCAAGTTAACAACTTGATCAAGAGACTAAATGTTTTCAAATGGTCCAGTAGTTTTATTCTGTGGACACGAGTTTTCCGAGTAGAACAGACGACCATCATATTCGTTTTACCTGTGCCGTAAACCACAGCTTCTCTAACAGTAAGAAAGGTGCTTCACTTACCGATGGAACCATATAATTTGATCATTTATTGATTTCCCTTTTGAAACCCGGAATAGAGCCAGAACCTATTAATTTAAGTGTATTTTTTTAAAGATGTTTTAATTTCTTCTCTGAATCTCAGTCCACACTATCCAGACCAAGAGATAAGGGACAAATCTTGGCCCTCTTCCCTCCCAACACATGCCCAGGCTAAAAATGCGATTTGCCAAGTTAGATCTTTGTCACTTAGAGCTGAGGTAGGGGAACAATTCAGGCCCTGGAGGGCCTACGCTTCACAACCTTCTAGCTGTTATTAAAAAGTAGAGCGTAAAAGCAAGTAATTAAAATGGTCTTTTTAATATTTGTTACATAGTGCAGTCCTTGCAAAAGAATTATGTACCTGAAGTTTCAAACTCTCTGGCCAATTGAATATTTTCAAATTGAAAATTTGTCCAAAGTGAACTCTGAAGTCTGAGCTTATTTGCCGGGTGACGGTCCTCGACACTTCTTTAGTGTTGAAAAGGACTTTTAAAAATACTGAACGTTTCTTTACATCTTCTCGTCTTAAAACTTCTGCCCTGTGAACATAAATTGTAGCAAGAGAGATTTTGTGCAAAATATCTTTGCTCTTTGGGGTATTTTATATGAGTCTGATTACTGAAAAGAAAGGAAGAGAAAAACCAAAAATATGCCAATTAATCACTGTATAGAAAAATCACTACACAGGAAAATGACTTGGGAATTCCAATTACTTTGGTTTCTCATGCATACAAAAAGATTTTAAAATAAAATGTTTCCTCTTACTGTTATATGAAGAAGCCTCAAGTGGCGATAAAATCTGACCTGTTCATCTAGTGAAAATTCTTTCCCCCACAAATTATAAACGACATCAAAAGCAGTCAGGATCTAAAATATGCTGGCAGTGTGAAAGATGAACAGCAACAGGAATGGTTTATGCTAAAGCTATTTTCTGCATAACCTTGATATGGAACAGTTTAAGAAACTGAAACCCCTTAAATAATCTGTGTTAAACTTTGAAATACTGACAATGTGTAAATTTCTTCTCTCTCTATCTACTGCTTGTCCCATGGTGTCTGAGCACCTTCCACATAACATTGATAGTGACAGTGAAGTTTCTAGTGGATTTCATGGAGTCTTTGACATTTCTCCCTTTTCAAGTATAAAAAGTCTGCTTGTTTTTTTTTCCTTAAGATTTAAATAATTTTTAAAGGTTGGTTTCCTTCAGTGTAATTTTTTGTTATTTGTTGACTGGAGGTTTTTGGGGAGAAGGGAGTGTCAATGTTGTGCGTGTCATTCTTATGGTGGAAAGGCCTTTTCAAAGCTGCCTGGGAGCCTATGGAAGGACTTGGGCTCAGGTGTGATGTACTCATGGTGG
Organism: Chelonia mydas; assembly: GCF_015237465.2. Taxonomy (NCBI): domain Eukaryota; kingdom Metazoa; phylum Chordata; order Testudines; family Cheloniidae; genus Chelonia; species Chelonia mydas. The sequence goes on from NC_057852.1 coordinate 111,988,480, forward strand.
CCTAAACCACGGAGAAGCAAGCAGCCTTAGTTTAACATCTATCAACTGTAAAAATGGCTGTTATATACATAACTGATGTGGGGGAAAACAAAAAACATTCACATTTGGTGAAATTCTTCAACCTCCTCCATGGTTGCAGAAGTCCCAAAATTGCAGACTAACCACTGTAGCTCCACTACAAGAGTGAAGCTGGGAAGAGGCGAGCATAGGGGTGGTGGGTGTTGAGGGCAGGCAGGGGAGTAAGAGTTTTGCCTGCAAGTATCTACTGGCCACAAAATTCAACTGGGAGACTACAGAAGCTAATATAGTCCTTGGTCTGTAGTAATGCCTACATTCCAGTTGCACAGCTGCCCATACTGTGTCTTTGGTTTGGCTGTCTGTTACCATCAACATCCCCAAAACCCCGACAAAACCTCAGTATTGGGCTGTAATAGGAACAGGAAACAACAGAGGGAGGAGCTGGAGACAACCAGAGGGTCAACAATCTGTGAAGACTGTGTGTCTACACACTTTACATGGGATTGGCTAGGTTGGCATCTGCTACATTCCATGAGTTACAGATGCAGAGGTGCCTTGCCCTTTAACTTTGGGTTGTGAAAATGATTCTGTCACTAAGTATCTCACCCACAGCCCTGAGATAATAGGACTTTGCATATGGGTTGAGTGGGGTGTGTGTGAAATTTTTCACATGTGCAGCGAGGCCACAGATATTACAACAGCTCATAGTTGTACAGGTGATCGTGGCCCACTGTCCCTCCCTAAAGGATTCATGGCCAGTGGATCTGTGCAGTTTGCTGATCCACTGGACCAGGGGTAGGCAAACTATGGCCCACAGGCCACATCTGGCCCTTCAGACGTTTTAATCCGGCCCTTGGGCTCCTGCCGGGGAGCGGAGTCTGGGGCTTGCCCCGCTCCACGTGTGCCATGGCTCTGCCTGCCTCCCGGAAGCAGCAGCATGTCCCTCCTCCGTCTCCTATGTATGGGGCAGCCAGGGGGCTATGCATGCTGCTCCCACCCCAAGCGCCACCCCCGCAGCTCCCATTTACTGGCAACAGTGGCCATTGGGAGCTGCAGGGGTGGCGCCTGTGGACAGGGCAGAGTGCAGAGCCACCTAGCTGCGCCTCCACGTAGGAGCCAGACAGGAGACCTGCCACTGCTTCCGGGAGCTGCTTGAGCTAAGCGCAGCCCGGAGCCTGTACCCCAGACCCCCTCCAGCACCCCAACCCCCTGCCCCAGCCCTGATCCCCCTCCCACCCTCCGAACTTCTCGGTCGCACCATCCTGGACCCCAGAGCCCACACTGCCAGCCGGAGCCCTCACTCCCCCACCTGCACCCCAACCCCCTGCTCCAGCCCGGAGCCCATTCCCGCACCCTGAACTCCTCATTTCTGGCCCCAACCCAGGGTCTGCACCCCAATCCCCAATTCTGTGAGCATTTGTGGCCCGCCATACAATTTCCATGCCCACCCCTGCACTGGACCCACCACATTTCCCTGGCACTCCCTAAGCGCATCTGCAGATACTCGTCCTCATTCCCACAGGGAGCTGTCACAGAGCTGGACTCCATGATACATAAAGAGCCACCAAAATTCAGTGAATGCCTCTCGACTTTGCACCTGTTCTTTCTAGTGACAGTGGTACTGCAATTCTTCCACTGCATGTAGGGTCCTCCTTGGCCACGGAGGAACCTGCAGGACTTTATACAAATATATGCAGGATCTTAAATGTGACCTACAAAGGAACTTAATGAAGTTATAACAACTTTAGAAAGAAGATGCTGAACATTCCAATAGCTAGGCTAAGCAGGGTGTTCAGAATGTATTTCTAAAGTTTAATTAATTTAAATTAAATACAAATAATATTCAAACTAAAAATATAACAGAAGATTGATAATGACAAAATAATAAGTACTTGCAGTGTTGCAGCTGTGTTAGTCCTAAGATATGAGAGAGACACGGTAGATGAGGTAACGTACTTCTGTTGGTGGAAGAGAGAAGCTTTCAAGCTTCAAAGACCTGAGAAAGAGCTCTGTGAACCATGAAAATTTGTCCCTTCCACCAAAAGAAGTTGGTCCAAAAAAATATATTACCTCAGCTACCTAAAATTATAAATGACAAACTAATTTGTAGAGAACCATAAATGTCTCAGAGCAATCTTACCTGGGGCACAGATCATTAGGAGTTATACTTCCAGTCAGGCTCAACTCAGGAATTAAAACAGGTTCTCCAGGTTTTCTCCTGATGTTGATGGCTTTTTCTCTAACTTGTTGCTCTACCTCCAGCCTATCAGCCAGCTTAGGAGGGATGGGTTTTACTGGTTCCTCACCATACTCTGACTCCTCTGCTTCTTCTTCCTCTTGATCTTGACTTTGTTTTATTTTCTTTTTCTTCTTGGTCTTCTGCATATAGAAAATACCGAGTTTTCCTCCAAAGTGTTCTACTTGCAATTGTTTTGACCAAAACAGACACTATGTTTAGTTATTTCTGCTTGTTCTACTTTCCTTACACACTGCAAATGGTTAGTTGGAAATTACTTTTTATTATTCTTAAAGGATTACATAAAGTTCTCCCATTCTTTGGTCCGACTTCATTTATTCTGTGGCTAGTAGTTCTCTGCATTCATATAGCTAAACAACAGGCTTAACTTGACTATCTCAAAGAATACACTTACAAATTCTGAATTTGCCCGAGTAATCATTGTGAGGCTTTAGATTTTCTCTTTACCCTGCGCCACCAAGTTTGTCCTCTGTTAGGGTTGACAGCCATTCCCAGGATCAAACTTGACTCTTTAACTAACATAGGTAAAGACTGACATAATTACTACTGCAATTCTTCCGGTCCCCAGTGATCCAAAGTACAAGAAACAAAACCCAGATCTCCCACAGATCAGCTGTATTTTCATAGCACAGACCCACAGAAATTCTCCCTTTGACTTCCACATCTAGTCAAACTAGTTGTGCAACTGTTATTTCTAACACTCTTGTTTGCTTTTCTTTTGCCTTACTCTGTTCTATATTTATCATCTTTCTTCCTTTTAATCTACAGCTTCCCTTTTCTCATTTTATTATGCCCACCAAGTTATCTAGAAACTCTTTAGACTATAATCTAAGATATCAAAACTCCAATAATGACAGTAAACTATCAGGATATTTGAGGCTAAAACAAAACAAAAAACAAAGCACCACAACCCACACAAACCAAAAAAGTGCTCTCCTGGCATGGAGTGAAGGTCTATATACTCACACCTAATTTAAAAAAATAAAATAAAAAAAGACCTGAGGTGGTTGAGGATCACAGATCCTTTTATAATCTCAGCTTCAAACATGTAAGGCCTTGTCTGGTCTGTAGCCTATAGAGCGGGTTGTGGTGCTTATATTTATATAGAAACACCCAATCTATTTTGTAAAAACAAGTTTGACGATAGTTAAGTGAGGCTTGGTAAAATATGAGTAATGTAAGGTGAGACAATTTAGAGGCAAGTTGAAGATAAATCAGGACACAATCCCTGGTTATGCTGTAAACATGTTTTGGTCCTAACTGGTTTTTACATGTGTTTTAGATAAAATGTTAACGTTCTGGAAAATGTTATCTATACTGATAGTTACTGGTATGGTATTTACACAGATGTTAACTAAAATGACAATGTTAAATAGCTAATGCGAAAGTAAAAATATTTAATTATTATTAAAAAGGTGGACTTAATGTTCATTAATTAAGGGGTATTATTATAATTGATTATAAAAACGGTAGCACACTAATTTTAGATTAGGCACGCCCATCCACCATCAAGGTACCATTAGAGAAAGGACTATAACCGTTCTCCTCATTAGGGATTGATCACCCATAAATGCAGTACTTCATCTAAGAATGAGAGTATAGACAGAGTGTATGGTTATACTGTAATGCCTGTTTGCTGAAATATTTTATATTAAATAAAGTTTTTAATTTTATCACTTTGTGCCATTCACAGTCCTCCGCTACATTAAATTTGCTGTAAATACTCTGGAGGCTTAAATAATTCAGTTTGGTTTTATACCTTATTTTTAAGTTACTAATTGGGAACTCACAAATCAAAGCTACCTTTTTAAGCTCTCTCTTATGGTACCTCACAAATCAAATAGGAACAGTTTTTCTCCCCTTCTTCATCCGTTCAAAAAGTCACTGCAAAGAACATCCCGGCTTCTGGCTCCAACCAATCATCCCCCTTTCTGAATCCTTCAACTGGTGCCCCTTCTCCACTGCATCAAACACTAACTATTTGCCTTCACTTTTAAGGTTCTTTCTGGGTTAGCCTCACCCTACCTATTATCTCCTATATGTTATTGAGATGCCAACCCCTACCTCTGCTCTATCATCTTTCATTGCCCATACACAAATTTCCCCTCAACACCTTCATGCTTCCTCCAATTACAATCTTTATGTATAGGAGGAGCTCTCACAAAAATCAGCATAGCCACTACTGTATCTTCCTTTAAATCTTTCCTTTACAACTCAACTCTGCTATGAGATCTACAAGACACACTCAACGAAGACTAGGCAGCTCCTGTGTTGGATTACATTGATCGTAATTGTCTTACTGGTATCCTGCATTCCCCCCCCCCCAATCTATTCATTATTTCCACCTGTTGTCTCTCATAATATATTTAGATTGTAAGCTCTTTGGGGCAAGATTTGTCTTTACATTATGTGTCTGTACAATGATTAGAACAAGGGGGCCCTTATTACTAATAATGATATCTAGGTACTATCATATCACAAATAAACAAACAACAACAGAAGGTCCCCAAACCCAGGACAGTTGGCGCCAAGAGCGTTGCTGAGGGGGCTGTAGCCCATAAGCGGGAATATTTAGAGGCCACCTTGTAGAAGTGCTATTAAGACAAAAGCTAAAAGCATTCATCCATCTTTCTCCCTCCACCTTTCTATGGTAATAACCATGACATACTAAAATTGGTACTTCTCAGTTAGATTATTTTATTAATCCTGGGGAGAATGAGTGGCCCTGGAAGAAACAAAGTGATAGCGGTAACAAAAATCATTTGTTATTAATGAAAATACATTAGACAGCTTAATCACTGCACGCCAATCTTAACTGACAAGGCCCCTATTAGTTGACACATGGGTTTTTCCTGAACAGAAATGATAACTAGTGCCTGAACAAAAATGACAGCTAGTGCATAAGACCACTAAAAGAAGCTGCATGGACAAAAGTACAATTGAAATCTTACACTACTCTGACACCTCCTCCTCAGAGTTCCTAGTGCTTCCCAAAGGAAGTGTGGAGGGAGCAGGGCCATGACCTTTTCCATTCTGGGACCAGAGCTGCCGAGGCTTGCAAAGAGCACACATTGCACTCTTTAAAAGGATGATATTGTGGCTGAACTGCCAGGAAGCTCTGGAAAGTACTGTGGCTACTCGAGACAATCATCTCTGGCAATCGCAGTTGGTTCTGTGTACCTTGGAATCCCCTCCTCTTGCACACAGCTGTATCTTCAAAGAACAACGGAGCCCTTAATTTGTATTCTAAGACAAATATTAATAAAGCGCTGAAGAAGTGAAAAACGAGTACATTAGTTCATTGCATTTTCTAGTTTTAAATAGTCATTTGATGTAACTGGACATTTAGTATTGACTGCCAGTTCACCAGAAACATCTTGTTGCTTCACTGCTAACTCTGAGAAATATATTCATTTTAACTCCTGCAGTGACAAAGAAAATCATTCCCAATCACAAGGACATGAATTTAACATGCATACAGCAAAACTGTTTAATCTAATATAATGAAACCATTTAAGTGCTGAAATGTAAGCAAAGAAGTTTGAAAACCAACATCAGACAAAACAATCACCACTACAGAATAAACTTCTTAGAGAAAGTTTAACTTGTTCTACTCCACTACAGCTATTGCACTTAAATACCACTTATTTAACATAAGTTAATTTACTAACAATCCTAAACATAAATAATTTACCCAAATGAACTCCATTACACTTAACAATTTGTGACGGCTATACTGATCTTTAAGCTATTTCTACCATAAGAGATAGCTTAAAAATACACTTGGCAATAATTCAATTTTATATGCTGTGTTGTTTACACAAACCTTTGCCTTTTTCCAAGATTTCCACTCTTGTAGCTCAGTTTTATATTCTTCCATTTTCTTTTCATACTCTTCCATGCATTCTTCTAATAGTTCATTTATTTCAGCCTGAATTTCTGCTTCATAGATTTTTTTATCTGATCTCTGGTCAACCTCTTCCCTTCAAAACAATTAATTATAATTTACGAATATATTGTACACTACTGTTGGCTCCTTTCATTATAACAAAAATGTATTCTGTTGATAAATGCATTCACATTTAACCTATGCTTTCATGTACAGGTAAGTTTTCAAGCAATTTTCAGCATACAGGATAAAGCAGTATTACAAGGTTATCTTTTTCATAGTTTCTGAAGCTCTAAACACAAAGCAGGCTTTGGCATCCTAATAACCTTCTTATTACAAAATAACAAACCCTGTAGGGTCCTGGGCCATGCTAAGGGCTCCTAGGTGCTACAATAATACTAATAAATAATGAATAATAGTAATAATAATAAATGAAGGACATAAAATTATTTAAGACAACTTTTAATGGTCAGCAGTAATTAGCAATTATTTTTCCTTTGTCTTACACATTATAATGAATTTGTAATGCTAGTTACATGAGTGCATAAAATGTGAGAGATATTCTAAGGAGAACAATTTATATCTAGTATTTAATTATAAGACTTCAAAATGGTGTGAGGGATGAGGTTAGTTTTAAGATTTGTGATAGATAGATTAACAGCAGAATGTAACTATCTATAATGAACTAAACAATTCTGACTTTGGACATTAGCCTCTAGTAATTTCTCTCAGGTATTGTAATTACTTCTTGTTTAAAAAAAATAGTAGCAAGTTCTGGTATCACCTAAAAGCTTATCATTGTGCCTTTTTCACGTTACTTGTGAACTCTCAAATATAGCAATATGCAATAAAATCCCACTGCTGGCACGTGAAGTAACAAAAACGTTATCAAAACATACTTTCTCAAATAGAGTTTCATGGGTGTGTTAGTAAACTTCTGAAAGTCACGCAGGGATTTCATTTCTTTCCAAACTTTTATAATAGTCTTCAGCAACGTTCGGTCTTTTTCTTGTTCAGCATCACGAAGTCTTCTGGTTTGCCTATAAATGTATATACGTACAAACTTAAACTTGCATAACTAGATGGAACAATACAGCGAGAACTTATAATACTGAAAAAACACATGGTGTGGTTTTCAATCTAACTGATGACTTCCCTACAATCCAAGATAGTATAACAAACTCAAACTTGAAGATGACAGGATGTGGCTTTCTTTAAAGCTCTGTATTCCATTCTGCTGAATTCTAGACAATGTGACTTTAATTACAGTTAATTATCTTGCACTCTTCATCTCTTATACAAAGGCTTATTAAAGCCATACATTATTAAAAACATTTTAAAGTCAATGCGTGTAAACAGCAACCCAGGAGAATTATACTTCTGCTATGAAGTAATGTAAATCAAGTCATGGCCCTGAAGGATTCGAAACACTAACAAAATTAACAACTTCTTTTGACTTGGAAGGGATATTTGACTTTTGGAACCACTTCTGTCTTCCATTGCATTATTTAAAGGATATGTGAATTGGTATTGCCTTTCCTTAAGCACTTACTTATACAGTATGTACTTCTTGATGACCAGACTAAACATTTCCTATGTAAATGACTATTTAGGATGAACATAATCTTTTATCAACACTGTCCTGGCTGCAACAACTGTCTTTTTTAAAAAATGATATAACCTAAAAGATATTATTCTACAACAGGGATCTGCAACCTTTGGCACGGGGCCCGTCAGGAAAATCTGCTGGTGGGCCAGCATGGTTTGTTTACCTGCAGCATCCGCAGGTTTGGCCGACTGCAGCTCCTACTGGCCGTGGTTCGCCGTTCCAGGCCAATGGGGGCTACGGGAAGCGGCGTGGGCTGAGGGATGTACTGGTCGCCACTTTCCGCAGCCCCCATTGGCCTGGAACGGCGAACCACGGCCAGTGGGAGCTGCAACTCGCTGAACCTGCAGACACTGCAGGTAAACAAACCATCCTGGCCCACCAGCAGATTTTCCTGATGGGCCACATGCCAAAGGTTGCTGATCCCTGTTCTATAATATGGTACTTAAAAACCCTCTAAGTTAAGACCTGGATATTCAGTAGCTTATATTCACTACTTGTACTAACTTTGCTTCTGCTTTTAAATATTTTTTAAAGAAATTAAATACAGACCTTTGAGACAGTGCACTCCACAACCTGTATTGGCAAGTATGATTCAATGTCTTACACAAGAGGCCCATCAATTTACTAATATGGCAAATGAGATCACTGGGACTGGAAGTGCTGACTATCGAGGCTTGCGACACTCCAGTGATACTCCTCTCAGTTTGCCAGAAGTCCATGGCATGTTTCCAGTCAAGAACCAAAAATGTATCTTCCTTTCCAGTTTATTTTTATTACAGTGTTGTTTGTTTTGTATTTGTTTTGCTCCATCTCTTGGATCTCTGTGTGCTAGTTTCCTATGTTACATATATTGTGTTTAATGCATGTGTTACTATGCTCAAGTGGAAACATCCACATTGCTATTTTTGGCCACACAGCTTGAGCCCTGAGAGCTTGAGTCAGTTGACCCAGAATCCAAGACTCGCTGCCACAGGTTTTTTTGCTGTGTAGATGTACCCTAAGTTTCATTTCAATAATATCTTTAATAAAATGTTTGTTATAAAGATGATTCTTTAAAAATATGTTTAATTTTAATATAATCAGAGCCTTTGCATTATTTTCTTGACACGGGCATATGTAAAAGCTAAATATGATTCAACACTTAAAAGTAGAGTGGCCCTGCGGCATAATGTAAACACCTCCTATTGCAGCAAAACACTACACTTTATAGCCCTATGATCTCATATGGTCTGCAGTAACAGCAACGTATGAGAAACTAACCAAAGCATACTCAATGAGACCACTGACATCAACCAAAATGGAAAAGTTCTCAGAGTTTAACTGAGAGCATTTCAGCAATCAATTAGCTTCCTAGGGCCAGAAAGGCACAATACACTTTTCAAATCTAAAAGAAAGTCCTCTTTTCTATCCAGCAGTGAAGGATACCACCGATCACTTACTGATATAATGAAACAACATGCTTCCAAGTAAAAACAAGCATCCAAGGGACAAACTGGAGTTCATGAAACAGTTAATTTATCCAATTTCTGTGGTTATCAAGGACCAGTATTTGCAATGACTCTGTCATGTAAAGTAATGCATAGAGACTGAAAAGACTCATTTAAAAAAAATGCCTTCATGCACATTTGTTTTTGCACAGAAGACACAAATACAAATTGGATTCCACAGCCAATGGCATTTTCTTTTTCTGTAATGTATTTGTTCATAGTTGTCATAAACATACAGCTAAGGGTAGCATAAAATCCCTCCTTTACCTGTAAGGGATTAAGAAGCTCAAATAACCTGGCTGGCACCTAACCAAAAGGACCAATAAGGGAAGAAGATCCTTTCAAATCTGTGGGGGGAGGTTTTGTTTTGTGCTCTCTTAGTTTTTCCTACCCTGGTCCCTCTCTGTCCAAGAGAGAGGAACAATCTCCTAAAACCCTACCTGAAATAAGCATCCAAGATTACAAAAATTATAAGTAATAGCAAGGAAATGCGTTTGCTTATCTTTTGTTTTAACTTGTGAATTTTCCCTATGCTAAGAGGGAGGTTTATTCCTGTGTTTTCTGTAACTTTGAAGTTTTGCCTAGAGGGGAATCCTCTGTGTTTTAAATCTTATTACCCTGTAAAATTACCTTCCATCCTGATTTTACAGAGGTGCTTCTTTTACTTTTTTCTTTATTATGAAGTTCTGCGTTTAAGAACCTGATTGGTTTTTAGTGCCCTAAAAACTTAAGGGTCTGGTCTGTTTACCTATTTGGTTGGTATATTATTCTCAAGCCTCCCCAGAAAAGGGGGTGAAGAGGCTTGGGGGGATATTTTGGGGAAACAGGAACTCCAAGTGGTCCCTTTCCTGAATCTTTGTCTAACCCACTTAGTGGTGGCAGCAGAACTGTCCAAGGACAAGGAAGGATTTGTGCCTTGGGGAAGTTTTTAACCTAAGATGATAGAAATAAGCTTAGAGGGTCTTTCATGCTAGTCCCCACATCTATACTCCAGAATTCAGAGTGAGGAGGGAACCCTGACAATAGTAAATAAAGTCTAATGTGGCACTGAAAACCAGATGAGATCTTGAATTTATCCAGTTTTACAGACAGGATGACTGAGACAGAGGTCAAGTGATTTTCCACACGGTCTCACAATGAGTAAGCATCCCAGTATGAAATAAATTTTTTTATGCAGAACCCTTCTGATTCCTAGCTGTAATCTGATCTCCAACCACTAGCATAGCGATCACCATTAAAAAGTCAACACTAACCAACACTCTGATATTTAGGATATCATCATTAAGTCATAATTATAAGTAGAGGGAAATACTGTAATCTCTCAGGTACAATAGTATCGTAACTGCTGGCAAATGTTAACTATTTAATGGTGACCACGGTACTCTCTCTACTTCTGTTAATGTATTCAATAGATTCAGAAATCCTAGGAATCTTTTATTGCGAGCTAAGCATTAGGTAATTAAAACTACAGCATTAAATATTTTAATTAAAGGAGTATAATTTAAGAGACTTTAGCATTTAGACTAGTCCGTGGGTTTACAAAACCGCACAGATACTCTAGGGTTTTCCTTTCATAATCTGCAGGCATTTTTTCTACCTGCAGAATAGTCACTAAGGATTAATCTTGCCATTCACTGCATGCAAGTGAACCCCTGTGCCCAAATGCAGCTCCATTGACTTCAGTAGGATTCTGTGTGGGTAGAGGGATGCCCTCTTATGCTAGATCAGGGCCTAAGATTCAATCCTGCTATGAGCTCCATGCAGGCAGGCTCTTACATCTGCAGAACGCGCCACTGATTCAAAAACAAAAATGTGTATAAATTCTTAAGGCCAAGGAATTCTACCTGAGAAGTGAGTGCTGAATGGGGCCTTTAGTTAGTAAAAAGACTCCAACTATATAAAATAAAGTCCCCCTTTGAACTGAATTAAAATTGAATTTGCCACAATTAGGCCAAACAGGAGGGAATAACAGCTGTTCCCAACTGATGACAGATACTGCTCAGATGTTGACAATTCTGTCAGAAAACCAAAAACATCCAGAACTTTTTCCAGAAATACGTTGTTCCTTTAGGAGCAATAAAACATTCACAGATTGCACTAACACATTTTAAAAATCATTCTTTACAACAAGCAGAAGGAAAATTTACCATTTAACTTTGTATTATCACAGGCTAAATAAAAATTATGTAAATTTTGCTTGTAATAAATTGGAGACTGAAACCAATTACATCTAAAATTAACCCAAGTCCCCACAAAAGTGTACTATGGGGGAGGACTGGACGTTTAGTACACATGAAAAATGATAGCTTATTTGACTCCACATGAAAAATGCCAAACTGACAGGCCTGTAGACTGAAGTTGTCTTTTTTATCAACAAAGCACTAGTGACATCAGTGCATGTTTCCCTCACACCTTACCAAATTCACCACATAAAGGGAATTAAGAGTGAACCTTACAAGAATTTAGCGTAGTTTAGCTTATGTCTATGAGGTCTGTATGATCTAATACCACTTGGTCTCTGACTCGGGTTTAGGCTCTTAGAAACCTCACATGCTTGACAATGAGCTTTACTCCATGGGGAGGTAACGTACGGACTACATGTAACACCAGCCTCTGTTACTACATGTAACACCAGTTGGAATCAGACTTGATTATGTTTGTAATTAAATTGCTCTCTAGTAGCTGGCCTACCAAGAAGAAAAATCCTTAGAGTAAAACTCCCACTGACATCAATGGGGCCAAGATTTCACCCTTACTGCTATAAACTGAGATTTTCCACAAGTGGAAGAAATCTGAATTCTCCATACTGCATAGTTGTAGTGTAGCTGACAACTGTAGTGTCTGTTGTTTGTGGCTATTAATTTTTTACAAGAACACAGTAAAGTTAACAGTGAAAAAACAGCATAACAATAATTTCATTGCTTGGGTTTCCAGAACTACTATTTTCAGTAAGACAATGGAATGCTGGGAAGAAGGGCACACATCATGCATATTAAATTTGTACCACTTTGAAACTTCATATGCATTTATTAATCAAGTTAAATGGATATGGCTGTCTGGTGCTCTATATAAACTTCTGGTTATTCACCAACCAGAAAAAAAACAACATAAAATTAAAATGATTTTTGGAATGTAATGTGAAACACTACACAATCTGATTTTGTCTACATATTTCTTTATTAGTAACCTGGGCTGTTTACTTCACATGCTCTAATACTTTACCATAAAGCGTCAAGTTTGGCATGGTTTTATAGTTCTGTACATGTGCAGAAATAAAGAAAAAAGGAATAAAATTCTGAAAAAAAGTGATCTAATGAATCTCTACCTACCTGATTTCAAATTTATATTCAGTTACGCTCTGTTGTGCTACAGGGTTAGGGACATTGGTTCCACTGTTGTCCAAACTACTCTTTACAGCATTCCTCAGAGCATGCAGCTTAAACAAAAAGCAAAAACAAACCTACAATTCATAGATGGTTTCAAAACTTATGGAGGAAACTGTACTGCACTCCATGTAACCTGAAATGAACCAGGCAGCCACTGTATGATAGGAAACTGCTACTCCAAAAAGGTAATTGGAAACAGATTAAGGATTTAGTTTCTGCACCCACCTTGTATCTCCTCAAAATGATGATTTCAGAGATTCATGAGTGAAACCAAAAACTACAGAAACCTCACAGATCAGTATTCATGGTTCAACAGTCATGACAGGAGTGAACTTGAAACAAGGGCAACAGAATTGCAATCAAATATAGAAGAGGATCGCTTTTACTTATCTATAGAGTGATGAAACAAGCACTTAACTGCTTGTAAACATTTTGTCTACAGTGCATCGCCTTGATGGACAAAACGTTCTATGATCACTACTCAGCTGAAAAAAAGCAAACTTTAAATAGCAAAAAAGGCTAAATATATCAATGTGGCAAATAAACACACTATGAAAAATCTGTTCAGGATTTAAATCTAACCAAACATATTAAGCAGAAATGCAAAAGTATCTATTTACCTTCCCTCCATCGTGCTGGTATCTAAGCACCTCACAAAAATTCATTAATTTTTCTTCACAACATCCAGAGAGGACAGGGAATGATTGTTACCCATATTTTACAGATAGGAATCTGAGACATAGTGAGATTAAACGACTTGCTCGATGTCACTCAGGTTGGTTTTGGCAGGCTGAACTAAATCTGAGTCCCCATCTAGTGACTTAACTACAAGACGGTTCTTCCTCTCAAACAAATTTATTCTTTCTGGTGTTTTCTTTCACCCTAATCTTGACAATGGGTAAAACTACAGTAAGCATCAGTTTGATAATTTCAGATACAGTACTAAACAAGAACGGGACAAGCAATTCCTATTTTCAGTTGACTGTAACTTTCTCAAATCATTATTCTGTAGCTTAAATTTCTCATGCTTGATCTTAAATTTTCTCATTCTCATGCCTAGAATAACTTCTTATACCCCAATGTCTTAATTTATTACACCACCAGATTCTGGTGATAAATATATTAAGTGTGACAATATATAAATAAAATCAGAATATTTAGCACAGATATAAAGCTGGAAACTGGAATTTTATTTTAATGGAACCAAGTATTTATAAACATGACTGTTTTCCTTGAAAATGTCAAGGTAAGGAATTCTTGTCAATACAATGGAAACAAATAATAATTGTATTCCTTTTCACCTAGAACTGAGACTAAGCTTCACTCACCTTTCTCCATCTTTGTATGCTGTTTTTCCCTTTCTGCCTGTCTGAGTCATTGAACACAACTCGGTAAAGCCATATCTTTAATCTACCATGCACTGCAAAACATTTTTGATACTCTGTATAAAGGATGCTATGTAAATTCTATTGTATTATAACAATTATACTGACTTGTATCTCGGATCCCTTTAGAAAGCCCATTTTAAATAAATAACCTTAAACAGATAGGTCTGCACTGAACATGGAGTAATGTTTCACTATGCTGTTGGACACCTTTTAATCAGCTTTCAATTGAAATTCATTTGATCTGATGTTAAAGAACAAATATTTGGGGGGAGGTTTAAACTTTATAGAAAAACAGGATTATTTTCAACAAAATACATTATTCATGGCACAAAGCTAGAAATTACATTGCTACATTTTAAAGACTCAAATTCAGTTTTAACCTTAAACTAGCTACTGAGTATCTCAACACACTAGAGCATACAATGAAAATACCTTATCCGTAAGGAGTTTGGTAAGGTTTTGCTGTCTTCTTGCTAGATACTGATCATACAACTGAGCCAGTTTGGCTGCCAGAACATGTTCACGGCTAAAACAGGGATGATGGGTGAATATTAACCCAGAAATATCAATGTCCAGTTGAAACTGTCCCTGAGGGTCCCCAGATCCAACCATATATTGGTTGGCATGCATAGGTTTTATTGCCTGAAATAAAGAAAAGAGTGAAATATAAGACTATTCTGACGTGTGCATTAGCGCTTGTAAAGATGGTCATGTGACAGGCAATAATCCACTTGTCTATACCTAATCATAATGTGCCTGTACCTGAGTTTTTAAACAGAAAAAAATGTATCTTGTTTAATCAAAAAATTCCTTTATTTAAGAATCCAGATCCACAGACCTACCAACAGATCTTTTACACTACACTGTAAAAAACAAAACAAAAACACACACAGAACCAGATCTATCCATCAATGGCAAACTCACCTCAAGGTCCTGCTCAGTAACTTCAATTACCTTAGACTAAAAGTTACATGATAAATATTACCCTAGCAAAACAGTATTCAAGAACAGGAATAAACTCATGCAGACTAAATAGGCATAGCCAAACTGGTTAAATAGACACATATGAATAAAATTCAATTGCATCCCAATCAACATAGGATAGATTGAATCTGTGGATCTGGAGTCTTGAAAAAAGGAAATTTTCAGCTAGCAAGAAAAATTCTCCTATTCGTAAGATCCTACTTAACTTGTGATATTGCTGATTCTGCAATATTAGGCTTCCACCACTATTTTGACATGCGAGCCCCGCTGGGCGTAGGGCTGACAGTGGGAGCCCCGTGTTCCTGCTGTCAGCCCCAGCCCCCAGCTCTAAGCCCCGGGCAGACAACAGCAAGAACCCCCATTCTCAGCCGTAGGCGGCTAACAGTGGGAGCCCCTGCTATCAGCGGGAGCCCCTGCTATCAGCCCTGTGTTCCGGCTGTCAGCTCCAGCCTTCAGCACTGGGCGGACAACAGTGGCAACCCCCATTCTCAGCCCTGGGCGGCTGAGAGTGGGTGCCCCTGCTATCAGCACCATGTTCTCACTGTTAGCCCCAGGTGCCCGACAGCAAGAGCCCCAGCTCTCAGCCCCAGGCGGCCAACAGCGGAAAATCATGGAAAAATAATAATGGACTTTATTGCCACAAATAAGGTTCATTATTACTTTTCCGCAATTTTCCATGGCTTTTCTGCAACTTAGCTGCATTTTTTTGATAATCATCCCACAATTCAAGTAGGGCCTTACCTATTCACCATCGAATTCACGTCCACAGAACTAGTATATGGATCTTAGTGAACATATGCAGGGAAAACCAATTGGCTGTGTTACACATTTCCTGATAAGGAATTTTCAGCCCAGGAAGCTGCCATGACTCTTAGGAAATAAGCCCAGATGGAAGAGCAGACCTTATTCTGTGTGCCTCCAAAATGGCCCAGAGGATCCACCCTGATACAGACTTCTACCCCTTTAATGCTGAGTGACATACAACAAAGAGGGGCTTAGATTTCCTAAACAACTTGATGTGGCCAACATCAAGTGCTTGGCAGCTTCTCTTTGGGAGGAGGAATAGCTTCAGGTAGGAAGAGGAAGCACCAACGAATTCTCCTTGAGTTCAAGGATGAACACTTGAGATGCCAAATAGTCAGCAGCCTGCAAAGTGAAGTAGTCTGACTCTGAACTGGAGATTTTGCTCAGACTGGGCACTGAAGGAACCATATAGAGAAGCTGGAATTGAGAGCAGGAAAGCCCACAAAATCTCCTCCTGGCCAGTTGGTCTGGGGTGTGCTCTGCTTTTCTTCTAAAGGAGTGGCTGTCCCTCTAGTTATTTTGGTATGACCAGGAGAGGTGAAAAGGCCACTTTGCTTCCCCATAATGCTGCAGAGAAATACTCGTGTTAGTCAGGCCCAGTGAGATCTGTGATTTGAGTTCAAGGGGAAAGGACATTACGGACAGTGTTTTGGACCTCGCATCCCCCTACCACTGTCTACAACGTCTTCTAGGGGATTCCGCTGCTTCACAACAGCCCTCCACAGCCCAAAGGGAAGCAGGGATGGATGATCAGATAGTCTTCATAGTAAAGCAATTGCAACCAAGACTGGCAGAAGAGCACAATGCGCCCCTTACTAGCCTCAGCTGATCTCTTCTTAAGAGCCTGATGCTGGGATGGCTGATCAAATATTCCATGTACAAGTACCATCACAACTAGGGTGGATGGTGATGGAATGCCGCTTGCAGCCTCTCTGTCAGTGCCACGAGGACTTCAGCTGCTGCACTGCTCCTCTCCAGGTATGGTGACAGGGAAGAAAAACCTCTGGCCTGGCCGATCATTATGCCCTTGCTACCTCCTGACAAAAGTCGACACAGCTTGAAGTACGTGCACTTGAAGTACGCAACAAGGGTCTCCAGCGCAGAACCAGATGAGCATATGCTTTATCCTCTCAACAAGCTTATTCACCATCTTATATAGCTGTTCTTACCAGGCAGAGTCCCTCAGGAAGGAATAATGCATCCTCCCTTTTT
This sequence comes from Chelonia mydas, assembly GCF_015237465.2. Taxonomy (NCBI): domain Eukaryota; kingdom Metazoa; phylum Chordata; order Testudines; family Cheloniidae; genus Chelonia; species Chelonia mydas. The sequence goes on from NC_057852.1 coordinate 112,005,514, forward strand.
GGGCAGAGAATCAAACCTGAAATCAATTCAGGGATTGTAGAGGACAAAAGCCCTGGTTTTCTTACATTTTTCTTTTTTTTATTTGATTTTCTTCGGTTTGTCTTTGTTTAAGCTCTGCAGCGAGCAAGATATTGGGTAAAATTTTCAAAAGGCCATAAGTGACTTTGGAGCTGAAGTCCCATTGTCAAAAGTGACTTGGACACATATGAGCTTATGTCTCACCGAAATTCAGCAGGACTCAGGCTCCTAAGGGCCTAAGTTTTTTTTGCAAATGAGAATTAGGTATTTTTGCAATTTTACGCCTAGTCAACATGCCTGCACTGTGGAGGCAGAACAGAAACTGGAAAGGATCTCCAGATAAGCATCGATAGTCCTTCCCTGCCAATAGAGTGCAGATTTAGTTTTGCCTCTTTCTGCAGTGCAGGTCCATTAATAGACCTGTGGAACTGGATTTGATGGAGAATTATGTATTTGTAATTGTCACTAGGGCCAGCTGATAAGCAACTTTCAGACTGGTATTGCAGCAGCAGCCAGGGCCAGCTCCAGGCACCAGCGAAGGAAGCAGGCGCCTGGGGCAGCCAACAGAAAGGGGCGACACTCCGTCAGTTATTGGGGTGGCACGTCCGGGTCTTCGGCAGCAATTCGGTGGCGAGTCCTTCACTCCCTCCCTTCCACTTCAGCGGCACTTTGGCAGCAGCTCGATCGGGTTTTTTTTCTTTTCTTTTTTTCGCTGCTTGGGGCGGAAAAAAGCTGGAGTCGGCCCTGGCAGCAGCTGGAAGAATTCTTAGTTCACAAAAGTGGTAGCCTTGTTATATTCTAATGCAGGGGTCAGCAACCTTTCAGAAGTGGTGTGCCGAGTCTTCATTTATTCACTTTAATTTAAGGTTTCGTGTGCCAGTAATACATTTTGACGTTTTTTAGAAGGTCTCTCTCTATAAGTCTATATATTATATAACTAAACTATTGTTGTATGTAAAGTAAACAAGGTTTTCAAAATGTTTAAGAAGCTTCATTTAAAACTAAATTAAAATGCTGATCTTACACCGCCGGCCCGCTGCCAGCCTCGGGTTCCGTTCACCTAGGCTGGCAGCAGGCTGAGCGGGGCCTGCGGCCGGGAGCCTGGCTGGCAAGGGGCCAGCAGCCTGAACCCCAGACCGGCAGCGGGCTGAGCGGGGCCAGCAGCCGGGACCCCAGACCAGCAGCGGGCTGAGTGGCTCAGCCTGCTGCCGGTCTGGGGTTCCGTCCGCCGGCTCCTGCCAGCCAGGGTCCCGGCTGCCGGCCCCGCTCAGACCGCTGCCGGCCTGGGATCCTGGCCCTGCCCACACAGAGTGGGTACCTACCTTCTCCCTAGTTCTAGTCCATTCTCTTCCTCTCTCTGCACTGAGCTGAGGGTGGGAGTGCACTGAGCACAGGGCTGGGGGTTGGGGTGTAGGGTCTGACCAGGAGCTAGAATGAGGGAGGGGGCTCAGGGTTGGGGCAGGAGGTTTGGGGGTGGAGTGCTTACCTGGGCAGTTCCCATTTGGTGCGAGGGGTGGGGGTAGGAATGGGAATGTAGGGGGTGCAAGAGTCAGGACATGGGGTGTGGGGGGGGCTGGGTATGTGGGGGGGTGCAGTAGTCAGGGCAGACGGCTGGAGGCATGTGAGGGGGTGCAGGAGTCAGGGCTGGGGTTGTAGGGGTACAGGTGTCAGGGCAGAGGGCTGGGTGTGTGTGAGGGGGGTGCAGGGGTCAGGGCAGAGGGCTGGGGGTATGGGCTAGGGTCGTGGGGGTGCTCCCAGCCCCCTTCCCTGAGTGGTTCATGGCAGGGGGCTGGAGGGGATATGCCCTGATGCCACCCCCCCCATCCCCATGGCCCTGTCCCCACCTTGTCCCCGCCTCCTCCCCAGAGCAGCGAGCGCGTTGCGGCTCTGCTTCTCCCTCTCGCTCGCAAGGGCCATCAGCTGATCAGCAGCAGGGAGGAAAAGGAGGAGGGGCAGGACCGCAGCACGCTGGGGGAAGAGGCTGGGGGGAGCTTGCCTGCTCTGCAGCAGCAGCCGGCACGACCAAGCTTCTTCACCCTGCCTAGGGGGAGGGAAGGGGGGAGGAGACAAGCGGGCCGGGGCGGGCAGGATTTTTAATGGCACGCTGTTGCCTGCCGGGGTCCCAGCCTGGGTTCGGCAGCGGGCTGAGTGGGGCTGGGACTCGGCAGGCAGCAGCATGCCATTAAAAAATCGGCTTGCATGCCATCTTTGGCATGCGTGTCTTAAGTTGCCGACCCCTGTTCTATTGTATCATGAATGCGTCAAAGAAGGAAAAAGTTTTAAGAAATAGAGTCATTAAAGTGAAACTCAGCTTGTTTGAATCTGTTCACACTAGATTATTTTTTTCTTTGCACAAGTGTAGCTACACCAATGCAGCCTCACTGTGCAAATTCCTAGGCTAGATGTGCTGCACCAATGTAAAAAGACACTTGAACTGGTACAGCTTAACCCAGTGCAAGTCACTTTTTACATGTGGGCACCACATTTAGGGGCTTGGACTGGTCTAGCCATAACAGTATAAGACACCCATTGTAGACAAATCCTTGAATTAGTCATTAAATTTCATAATTAAGGATTCCTAAGTGTATAGTATCCAAAATGGCAGATGAAATTTAATGTTGAGAAATGCAAAGCAATGCACATTGGAAAACATAATCCTAACTATACATATACAATGATGGGGTCTAAATTAGCTATTACCACTCAAGAAAGAGATCCTGGAGTCACTGTAGATAGTTCTCTGAAATCATCCATTCAATGTGCAGTGGCAGTCAAAAAAGCAAACAGAATGTTGGGAATCATCAAGGGATAGATAATAGGACAGAAAATATCATATTGCCTCTAAATAAATGGTACGCCCACACCTAGAATACTGCGGGCAGACGTGGTCGCCCCATCTCAAAAAAGATATATTGGAATTGGAAAAGGTTCAGAAAAGGGCATCAAAAATTATTAGGGGTATAGAACAGCTTCCATATGAGGAGAGATTAATAAGACTGGGACTTTTCAGCTTGGAAAAGAGGCGACTGAGGGGGGATATGACAGAGGTCTATAAAATCATGAGTGGTATAGAGAAAGTAAATAAGGAAGTGCTATTTACTCCTTCTCATAGTACAAGAACAAGGGGCCACCAAATGAAATGAATAGGTAGCAGGTTTAAAATAAACACAAGAAAGTATTTTTTCATGTAACACGCTGTCAACCTCTGGAAAGATCCTTGCCAGAGGGTGTTGTGAAGCCAATACTATAACGGGGTTCAAAAGGGAGCTAGATAGATTCATGGAAGATAGGTCCATCAATGGCTATTAGCCAGGATGGGCAGGAATGGTGTCCCTAGCCTCTGTTTGCCAGAAGCTGGGACTGGGTGACAGGGCATGGATCACTTGATGATAACCTGTCTGTTCATTCCCTTTGGGGCACTTGACATTGGCCACTGTCAGAGGACAGGATACTGGGCTTGATGGACCTTTGGTCTGACCCAGTATGGCCATTCTTATGTTCTTAATACAAAATGGTGTCACAGTTATGGCATATATGAAATGCAACCTACCTTTCTATACAATGTTTCAAGTTCTGGTTCTATGTCTTCCTCCAATGAAAATATTGGAGGTCTCGTAGAAGATTGTTTAATTGGACTAGGCAACGCTAAGAGTTTGCCATCATCTCCAAACCACCTTTTCCCCTATGAATAATAAAGTGAGATAACACTTTTTGTAACTTTCATATGGGAATGACTTGCAATTATACTATTATTCCAGAAAATAAGATCCCACACTTCAGGAGACACTTAGCTTTTAAATCTTTTTCTTTAAGCAAGCAAACAAGCAAAACAATTTAAGCATGAGTAACTTGTGACTGGCATCCCCCATATGTTTTAGTTGATTCAAACAGAAAATTTTGAGTATACTGCAACCTACTGACAAGCCCCAGGCCCAAACGAGATACATCTAAGGATCCGGCCTGAACCTTGCCGATGCTACAATTTTTCTTAATCTCCCAACGCTGCACATTTTAAGAAACATACTAATGTAGACAAGGCATATGATGCAAACTGCATGCTTGTTGATATAACTAAAACTACAATAAATTTCATGGCTAGGTCCATCAATAGCTATTATCCAAGATAATCAGGGATCCAATCTTGTGCTCTGGGAGTCCCTAGCCTTTGAGTGCCAGAAGCTGGCAGTGGATGACAGGGGAAGCATCAGTCAAAGATTACCTGTTCTGTGCATTCCCGCTGAAGCACCTGACATTGGCCACTGTCAGAAGACAGGATACTGGGCTAGGTGGACCATTGGTCTGACCCAGTATGGCTGTTCTGTTGTTCTTAATCTGTCTAACCAAGATGTTATGCAAATCTTAAATTAAATTTTATAGTGCTCACTTTTGATTTACTTTAATTTTCTAATAAATAACAACAATAACCAGCTCTTACATAACACTTTTCATCAGCAGATAGCAAAGCACTTTATAAAAGAGTTCATTATCATTATGCCCATTTCACAGATGGGAAACTGAGGCACAGAGCGCTCAGTTTGGGTGGGAGGTACCTGGCCTGAAGCACTCAGTTGTTGCCAATTCCCCCCAAAATGCTTACTTTCTAATAAAAACCTTCCAAAATTCTGATGCTGCTCTCACTGCTGCTGTTTTTTTAAATATATGTGGCCCATCTGCTAGTGTGATTATTAATGCTTCACCTGAAGGGTAACAAAATAAAAAAGTAATAAACATCATAAGGAAAGGGTCTGAATTTTGAACACTCCTGTTTGTGACATAAAAAGAACTTGAAACAGACACTGGTAATAATGTAGTGGTGACTTACCTGCTCCTGTCTCAGTATTCTGTTCTCTAGAATATTTTGATTAGATAGTGACACAATAGGCCTTTCTCCTGTGTAAAGACCCTCATCTTCTAGGTACCTCGGCTGCATGTTTTCAGGCACCTTCTGAGACATAGGCACTAAAGAGCAATCAAATATTCAAATATGCAAGATATTTTATAACTGGAGATATAATTTATCAGCTTTCTAAGGACCTATAGTGTTTTTTTAAAACTACCTTGATATTTTGCTGCTACAAAGGGAATACCCTAAAAATGCTGTCTGTGAAATTTGCCTGATGGCAATAACTAATATTGTTTATGTACAGAACCAAAGCAGCTCTTATTTCCATAATAAGGACAGATGTATAATTTACAACAACATTCTACATATTTATTTATACTTAAAGTAACTTAGTTTTAATGAATAACATAAAAATAATTACTATGCTAATTAATAAGTGTTTTTTGGTTTTGTGGTGATGGTGTTTTGGGGCTGTTTGTTCATTTTGGGGCATTGCCTGCATTATTTCCCAATATAGCTGATTCATACACTCTGAGGCATGAACTCAAAACTTTCTAGATAGCAGCACCCACTCGGGCGGTACACGCACACTATGTCCTCACACCTCAACTTTCTATACAATGGGGTATATATATCGGGGTGTATATAAGGAGCACAGGTCTAATTATCACTCTGTTTTCTCCATTAAATCAAGAATACAATCGCCAACACTGAGGCAACTGGAAGCTGAAGCTGTCTGACGCAAAGCACCCAGAACTGAGAACTCGAGAATACCAACATCAAAGATGTTGACATTGAGAAAGATCCAGATATCAATGCTAGCACATACTGGTTATGGGTTAGCGAAGAGTTGAGAGACTGATGGCTCTATTTCTTCTTCCTCCTCCTTCATAGAATGAGGCTGGGAAGCAAAAGCTTTTGAGGACTTGGCAGGTCCAGTGAGTGGACTTGGCAATGGCTCCTGCCCCATTGCTGGATTTTGGGAAACATGACCACTAAGTTACCGAGCTCCTACGGTTGCTTAGTGTGATTCTCAGCAAGTCTAAGGGGGAAAACAATTGAGGACAGTTGGCAGTTTTTCCAAGAGACATTATTAAGGGTACAAGAGCAAACTATCCCACTGCGAAGGAAAGATAGGAAGTCTGGCAAGAGATGACCCTGGCTTAACCAGGAGATCTGCAATTATCTGAAACTCAAAAAAGAGACCTACAAAAAGTGGAAACTAGGTCAAATTACTAAGAATGACTATAAACAAATAACACAAATTTGAAGGGACAAAATTAGAAAGGCCAAGGCACAAAATGCGATTAAACTAGCTAGAGACATAAAGGGTAGCAAGAAAACATATAAATACATTAGAAGCAAGAGGAAGACCAAGGACAGGGTAGGCCCCTTACTCAATGAAGGGGCGGGAGGGAAATAATAACAGAAAATGTGGAAATGGCAGAAGTGTTAAATGATTATTTTTTCGTTTCAGTTTCAGTAAATGCTAGTGAAAATGAGGTCGAATCAGAGGCTAAAATAGGGAAAGAAAAAGTTAAAAATTACTTAGACAAGTTAGATGTTTCAAGTCACCAGGGCCTGATGAAATACATCCTAGAATAATCAAGGAACTGACTGAAGACATAGGCAGGGAAATATGGGTGCAGGGGGTGCTATAGCACCCCCGGGGTCCAGGCTGCCAGCCTCGTGCCCGGGGTCAGCTCGGGGGAGGGGGGATGGACGGGGTAAGGAGGCTGGCTTTCAGCACCCCCACTATTAAACATGTTCCAGCGCTACTGACTGAAGAGATATCTGAGCCATTAGCGACTATCTTTGAAAAGTCATGGAAGATGGGAGAGATTTCAGAGGACTGGAAAAGGGCAAATACAGTGCCCAACTATAAAAAGGGAAATAAGGATAACCTGGGGAATTACAGACAAGTCAGCTTAACTTCAGCACCTGGAAAGATAATGGAGCAAATAATAAAACAATCAATTTGCAGACACTTAAGAGATACTAAGTTGAGAAGTAAGAGTCAGCATGGATTTGTCAAGAACAAATAGCGTCAAACCAACCTGATAGCTTTCTTTGACAGGGTAACAAGCCTTGTGGAGAGGGGGAAGTGGTAAATGTGGTATATCTTTACTTTAGGAAGGCTTTTGATACGGTCTCGCATGACCTTCTCATAAACAAACTAGGGAAATACAACCTAGATGGAGCTACTATAAAGTGGGTGCATAACTGGCTGGAAAACCATTCCCAGAGAGTAGTTATTCGTGGTTCACAGTCAAGTTGGAAGGGCATACCGAGTGGGTTCTGAAGTAAATAGGATTAAATTCAATAAGGACAAATACAAAGTACTCCACTTAGGAAGGAACAATCAGTTGCACACATACAAAATGGGAGATGGCTGCCTACGAAGGAGTACTGCGTAAAGGGATCTGAGTGTCACAGTGGATCACAAGCTTAATATGAGTCAACAGTGTAACTAACACTGTTGCAAAAAAAGCAAACATAATTCTGGGATGTATTCGCAGGAGTGTTGTAAGTAAGACACGAGAAGTAATTCTTCCGCTCTACTCCGCACTGATTAGGTCCCAGCTGGAATACTGTGTCCAGTTCTGGGTGACATATTTTCAGGAAAGATGTGGAGAAATCAGGAAAATGTCCAGAGAAGAGCAACAAAAATGACTAAACGTCTAGAAAACACGATCTATGAGGGAAGATGGAAAAAACTGGGTTTTTGTTTAGTCTGGAGGGGAAGACTGAGAGGGGACATAACTATTTTCAAGTACATAAAAGGTTGTTACAAGGAGGAGGGGGGAAAAATGTCCTCCTTAACCTCTGAGGATAGGACAAGAAGCAATGGGCTTAAATTGCAGCAAGGGAGGTTTAGGTTGGACATTAGGAAAAACTTCCTCTCAGGGTAGTTAAACACTGGAATAAACTGCCTATCGAGGTTGTGGAATCTCCATCATTGGAAATTTTTAAGAGCAGGTTTGACAAACACCTGTCAGGAATTGTGTAGATAATACTTAATCCTGCCATAAGTGCAGGGGACTGGACTAGATCAGTGGTTCTCAAAGCTGGTCCACCGCTTGTTCAGGGAAAGCCCCTGGCGGGCCGGACCAGTTTGTTTACCAGCTGCATCCACAGGTTCAGCCGATCGCGGCTCCCACTGGCCGCGGTTCGCCACTCCAGGCCAATGGGGGCTGCGGGAAGGGCGGCCAGCATGTCCCTTGGCCCACGCCGCTTCCCCACTGGACACTGAGAACCACTGGACTAGATGATCTCTTGAAGTCCCTTCCAGTTCTATGATTCTATGAAAGTCTAACATATGAGACAACTTAGTTAGGTCTCTGTGCTTCAAGACTCCCCCTCAGGCACAGATTCCTCTGGCTGTACCTGCAGTACCACAGAGATCCTCAGTCAACAGGTGCTACTGGAGGTTAGAGTATGTTATATTCAGTTAAATTAACCAACAAAAGAAAAAAATGCATATCATACCTGTTAGGATGCTTGGAGTGAACAAAATTTCTCTTTCCTTCTGTAGTCGCTCAGAGTAGCTTTTGTAATCTGCAGGTTTTACTATTAGAAAATCACGAGCCATTTGATCAATAATGAATAAATCTTCTCTATCATTAACAAGGCAGTCCTCTTCATCCTAGATTTTAGATGTAAAAAATTACTAGTTCTTTTGTTTAGTACAAAATTCTGGTCTGGAAGACATCAATCTCACAATTTTCCATGCAATCAGAAAAATGGGTTTTATTTAAATTATGCTGTACAGTACATCCTTGCTATAACGAACCCCTCGGGAATCCAAGCCATTTATTCTTTGTAGCCAGGGGTTCGTTACAGCAAGAGAGACCCATCGCGAGGGATGCAGGGGCGACAGTTCCTCCAGCACTGTGCTGCAGCAGGGGCTGAAGGAGCCGTCAGCCCCTGCCACGGCAGGATCCAGGTACCAGGGGTTCATTATATTCTAGGTTCATTATTATGAAAGGCATTATAGCGAGGCTGTGCTGTATTTGGTAAAGCTAGTTATTCACATTCATACACTGGAATGATCAAAATCAATATCATCACAATTTACTCAAGATGTTAGCAAGTTACTGTATGTTAGAGTATTGGAAATAGAAACTCCATTTCATCTTAACAAAATGTACAGTTTACTAAAAATATGTTAATTGGGACAGATTCTACCACCCTTACTGACACTGAGTAGTACACTAGTCTGCCAGTAATCCCTTTGGAATGAATAAGACGATTTGTGGAGGAAGATACTGCTCAATGTGAGAAAGGTGGAAGATTTAGGCCTGGAGTTACCACCTTGGACTATCAACTATGATCACTTTTCCTTTATGTCTTGTCATCCTACTTTCATATTGTCTTGAAAAAGTAGCCTATCATAATTTTTTTTTTCAGTCTCTTTAATAAACATGTAATATTAGCCTCAGGTAAAATTGACATCTACTGATACAATGTCTACTGATTTGTTCAATTTACTATGAAACTCTATTTTCTCATATATGGCTATGCAGCTTTACAAGGCTTCTGCATCAAGAGTGTAAATTATTTGTTATATAATTGTTAAGCAAGAAGTACTTCACTACTAAAAAAAAGCACTAATTGCAAAGAAAATAAACTTCTAGCTCATATCTGTTTTGAAAACGTAATCCCAACGTTTTGTTTTTAAAATAAATTACAAAATAAGTCAATTTTTATTAAATGGATAAGCAAAAGTTAGCATAAAAAGTCTGAATAAAAATATGAAAAAAAGTGTATGATTTGTACCATTTCATCCTCTATTTGTTCTTGCTGATAGCTTACTATAGATTCCTGTTCTTCCCCTTCCTCTTGATCTGATTCACTCTTTTTTTTGCTCTTAGTTTCATCCTTTATATTCTCTGGTTCAGGATCAAAATTGAAAGTAAAAAAATTATATGCTTCTTCAGCAGAAGGAAAATCAGTCTGGATCTAAGGAGAGAAGGCATCATTTATTTAAGATCATGTTTACCATTTTTTTAATACAAGTAAAACAACTAAAACTATCCTTTCACGAGTAACAGCAATAACGTTTTGAATCATTAAAAAAATATCACACAAACACCAAAACATTGAAATCAGGCATCTGTTAAATAGTTAATATATCAAAACACTTTTACCATTCATATCTTTACTACTTAATAAAACATTTATAGTAAGGTTTTTAAATATCAACTGCTTCAGTTTTAATTTGCTCATCTTTTTAAATACAAACATACTTGGGAAATGATCAGAGACCAGGATTATGCTGTGAAAGCTAAAGCCTCGCATGTGGGGGAGGCAGAAGGGCATCTTACATACAGCAGTTTCTAGAGATATTTTGCACACAGAAATCACAAGCAGGAACAATGCCCTTTGAGGGAGTTTAGAGGAGCACAATGAGATGTGACTTCTACACCTTCCATGCTGAAGGCCCCAGAGTCTACCAGACAGTACTGAGGGAGTGGGGGGCAGAGACATTTTCCAGTCCTGCCTCCTGTAGCACAGCTGGCAGTGATATGATGCCATATGTGCCGACACTCAAGAAGCACAAGTTTGGGACTCTTCTGCCCCTGCACACAAAGTCAAAATCTGCCCCTAATAGGCAGAACTAATCTTTAAAATTTATATTTAGTGACTCAATTAACAGCAGTATTTTGTTACCACACATATAACATGTAGGAGTATTGTTGTGGCTGTCAATCAATGACAGAGGAATGTCTAACAAGAAGTGAGAGCTCCCATGGGCCCACATTGCTCTGATTTCACAATTCACGTTTTCTTTTATCAGAGATTTGTGTGGCTATTTTTAATATTTGCTGGTAGAGTTGCTATGGGTTTATGAAGATGATCATATTTTAATTGTTTATTACATTCCTAAGCACCCTGACAATGGGGAGGGCATTTTGCAAATTTAGGTCCCAATCCTGCCACCTGCTCCACGCAGTGACACCGAGCCCCACTGAGGTCAGTAAAGGCTGCTGTTATTAAGGAAAACGATTCTTACGTGTGACTTTTGCTTGAGTTTTTTGACAGAATCACGAAACTTGACTTTAGAAGACGTCTGGCATTCATCCTCTTGCATGTATCTTGACTCATCATCAGACTGCATTAAAGTTATCATACAAGTTATTTACAGACACAGCAAAATGAAGGTGGTGAGTAGTTCAGTGTACAGATTAACTGTTGCATGTTTACAGTACAATTTTATTCTGATCAAATGTTTATTAGAAAGTGGGTGCATTTGCTAGTTACAGTTAACTCTTTTCTCTTCTAAAGCAAAACAAAACTACTCAAACCATTGTGTGATCCTGATTATGAAAGGAGGGACAGAAACAACAATTTATGAAACCGGAAGTGGATACTACATTCACACACCAACATGACCTACTGTTATTTCTATATATTTTGTATACTGGAATGACTGCATCCCATTGATTATCTTCATTTTACTAAGTTTCCATGATGCCTATTATATCAATATCCTCATTTAATGCCAGCCTCTCTAGTTCATCCATCTTAGTATTTAAATTTCTAAAATTTGCATATAAGCACTTGTACATTTTGTCAATATTCACTTGCTTGCCTTTGTGTGTTACATTTAAATGGAACTCCTATGTTCGACTGTCCTTATTAGCTCCTACTTGTACTTTACCAACTTCCTATGCTCTTTACAAGCATATAAAGTTCCCCCTTTAATAAATTCATCCCTAAGAGATGTCTCCACCTGAACCTTGTGCTCCTTTGCATCCATAAACTTTTCCCCAGCCTTTAGTTTAAAAAATCCTCTACAACCTTTTTCATTTTACAAGCCAGCTCTCTGTTTCCTTTTTGGTTTAGGTAGAACCTATCCTTCCTGTAAAAGCTCTTCCTTTCCCAAAAGGTTCCTTAGTTTCTAATAGCTCAAAACCCTCCTCCCCGCGCCATTGTCTCACCCACACATTGAGACCCTGCAATTCCGCCTGCTTTCCTGGCCCAGCAGGTGGAATTGGAAGCATTTCAGTTAATGCTATCATGGAGGTCCTGGACTTCAATCTCTTACCTAGCAGCCTAAATTTGGCCTGCAGGATCACTCTCCTACTTTTGCCTACATCATGGGTACCTACATATGCCACAACCACTGGCTCCTCCCCAGCACTGCACATCCGTCTGTCTTGTGAGATCCACAGCCATTGCAGCAGGCAATTTATTATGTGGTTCTCCGGGTCATCCCAATCCCAACTATCTATGCTTCTAATAATCAAATCCCCCATTATTATCATTACCTTCTTCTTCCTAGTAACTGGGATTCCCTCCCCAGGAGGGGTATCCTCAATGTGAGAGGATACAGTGACACCATCTGCAAACTATGGGTTTGTTTCCCTCCACTCCAGCTTGATGCTCCTCTTCCCCAAAAATGTCATCCTCCTTTACAGCATGGAGGCATGTCAAACTCAAGGGTGGGACCCATCTATTGTGCCTGTGAAAGTCTTCTCTGTGTATCTCTGTCTCCCTTAGCTCCTCCAGTTCACCCAGTCTGGTCTCAAGAGCCAATATTGTGTCTCTAAGGGCCATGAGTTGCTTGCACCATATGCACACATACACCATCTGCCCAAGACAGGTAATCGTATATGCCACATTCAGTGCAATAAACTAGACTGTCCTCACTCTGATGCTGGACTACTGCCTGCATTACTTTTAGTCTTCAGGGGTTTTTTTGTTTGGTTGGTTAGGTTAGGGTTTTTTGGGGGCGGGGAGGGTGTTAGTGGTCTAAATTCAGAGTATTTTTGTTAGGTGTATCTGCCTCTGACACTCCTCAAAACTTCCGTTTGCTAGCTCCTCCAGGAGTTTTGGACCTGATTTTTTAAAAACTTCAGTTCTCCCTGAGTTAACCCCACCCGCTTGTCAAGTGATTCTAAAGGAGTTAGGGATCAAAGGACAGCAGGCTAGAGCCTCATTATCTAGCCTAGCCTAGCCTAGCATGTCAGTAGGCTCAGGACACAGCCCCCACAATACAACACACTAATATTTAATCAAGCAAGCACACAGCAAGCAAGCAAGCAACCAGACAACCTCATCTCGAGGATCATGTAGTCTCTCCTCCCTCACCTGGAGGACTGCCTCGCAAAACTCCCAATTGCTGCTCCTGCTTGCTAGCTCCCCTGGTGGCTTAGGAACGGACTTTTTAAACCCCGTTCTCCCTTACTTACCCCATCCCCTTATCAACATAAAGGGGTTAGGAATCAAAGGATGCAAAATGCTCACAAAGAAATACGTCTAAAAAGTGAGAGTTCTTTAGCTGTTATAGCTTTATACCTTTATATAAAGCTACAGCTTTATCTGTGTAACCTCTAACAGAAATAAAATATAAAAGCACACTATTTACAGATAAAATACTCTTTTTGGTTCAAGTATAGCAATTATGTATCTTAAAACATGGTAAATAACAGGAGCACAGAGCTTGGAAGGGCTAATCTCAAGGTGATAGAAGCCTCACTTGAAGTCTATGCTATAACGAAAAAAAATTTAATACTGCATGTATAGCATGTACATGAAATGCATTAATTAGAAAGGTTCCTGTTAACTAGAGAATTCTTGAAAAATTCGGGATGTCTGTCTTTCTGTCTAGCAGACAATATAAAAAAGAGCAATACAAACGATCTTACACAATGGCTTTCAAACAACTGACAGTTTTATTACCTTCACTTTCTTGTTCAAATGACAGCATATGGCGCATGCACATGTACACACTGTATTTCTCACCTCTTTATCCCATTTAGTTTCTGATTCCCTCAGCCTGAGGCTTTTTAAGTGCCTTGGTCTTGGACCTTCTTGCAGTAAAGCACTTTCTGCTTTAGACTAAGAAAAAACAAAAAAGAAATTTTGGTCATATAACATATGAGTAATGTTATAACAATTCCTGGAAATTCAAGGTCTTACTACTAGGGCTGTCAAGTGATTAAAAATTATTAATCGTGATTAATTGCACGATTTTAAAAACTGCAATTAATTGCAGTGTTAAACAATAACAGAATACAATTTAAATATTTTTTGACGTTTTCTACATTTTCAAATATATTGATTTCAATTACTATGCAGAATACAAAGTGTACAGTGCTCACTTTACATTTATATTTGATTACAAGTACATGCACTGTAAAAAAACCCAAAAGAAATGGTATTTTTTAATTCACCTCATATAAGTACTGTAGTACGATCTCTTTATCATGAAAGTTGAACTTACAAATGTAGAATTATGTACAAAAAAAAACTGCATTCAAAAATAAAACAATGTAAAATTTTAGAGTCTGCAAGTCCACTCAGTCCTACCTCTTGTTCAGCCAATCACTCACACAAACAAGTTTGTTTACATTATCAGGAGATAATGCTGCCCGCTTCTTGTTTACAATGTCACCTGAAAGTGAGAACAGGTATTCTCATGTCACTGTTGTAGCCGGCGCCACAAGATGCCAAATGCGCTAAAGATTCATATGTCCCTTCATGCTTCAACCACCATTCCAGGGGACATGTGTCCATGCTAATAACAGGTTCTGCTCAATAACGATCCAAGCAGTGCGGACTGACGCATGTTCATTTTCATTATCTGAGTCAGATGCCACTAGCAGAAATTTGTTTTTCTTTTTTGGTGGTTCGGATTCTATAGTTTCCGCATCGAAGTGTTGCTCTTTTAAGACTTCTGAAAGCATGCTCCACACCTCTCAGATTTTGGAAGGCTCTTCAGATTGTTAAACCTTGGGTCGAGTGCTGTAGCTATCTTTAGAAATCTCACATTGGTTTTGTCAGATCTGCAGTGAAAGTGTTCCTAAAATGAACAACATGTGCTGGGTCATCACCCAAGCCTGCTATAACACGAAATATATGGCAGATTTCAGGTTAAACAGCAGGGGACATACAATTCTGCCCCAAGGAGTTCAGTCATAAATTTAATTAACATATTTTTTTTTTAAACGAGCATCATCAGCATGGAAGCATGTCCTCTGGAATGGAGGCCAAAGCATGAAGGGGCATACGAATGTTTAGCATATCTGGCATGTAAATATCTTGCAATGCCAGATACAAAAGTGCCATGTAAATGCCTGTTCTCACTTTCTGGTGCCACTGTAAATAAGAAGTGGGCAGCATTATCTCCTGTAAATGTAAAAAAACTTGTTTGTCTTAGCAATTGACTGAACAAGAAGTAGGGCTGAGTGGACTTGTAGGGTCTGAAGTTTTACATTGTTTTTTTTAAACATAACTTCACTCAAAAACAAAACAATCTACATTTGTAAATTGCAGTTTCATGACAAACAGATTACATTACAGTACTTGTATGAGGTGAATTTACAGTGTAAATATTTGTAATCAAAAATAATATACACTTTGATTTCAATTACAACACAGAATACAATATATATGAAAATGTAGAAAAACATCCACAATATTTCATAAATTTCAGTTGGTATTCTATTGTGTAACAGTGCAATTAAAACTGTGATTAATTTTTTAATTGCGATTAATTTTGAGTTAATCACATGAGTTAACTGTGATTAATCAACAGCCCTACTTAGTACAAGTAATATTAATGAAAGATTCTTTTTATTGCATAATCCTCTTAAATTATTATAAATAGCCAGATTATGCTTCCCTTTATTACACTGTACAGTAGTTTTACGCCACAAGTAGCCACAATGATTTCAGCAAGACTCCAGCATGGAAAGTAGTACTTACTCAACATAAAAGTGGCAGGATCTGACTCTCAGTTAAAATGGCAAGGTTTTTCCAAACATTACATTTTTCATATTACAAACAAGAATCAAATTAACTTGTTTAGAAAATAACATCAAAACCAACTACTGGGAATTAATCTGTACAGATATCAAATACTATATTAAACAGAGTTACAAAGGCAAATTTAATTCATTCAATTATATGCAGCACAAAACAAAGAAGATTGATTACATTCTCATAAATCCTATCAAATACAATAAAATCCTTAATAAATGCATTCTCACCCTTGCAGCTTTTAATTTTTCTCTCATCCGTTCCCTAATGGAAAATTCTGCAAAGCTTGTTCTTGAGGTAGAAGGGACAGGAGGGAAGCCTGAAACAGGAAAATCACGATAAATCTAGAATTACAGTTTTTTGGTGGCAGAATCTAAAAATCATATAAAAGATTTGCTATTCAAAATATTTACAGGATATGGAAAATTTCAGTTTCCAACAGAAAGACCTTCTTCAACTGAGAAAACGTTAAAATATACACATGCTTGATTTTGACAATGAAAAATAAGTCTTGGTTTTCATGTTTCAAACCTTATAGGCTAGCAGTTGAACTCCTTTAGCCCAGCTAGATTTGCCTTCCAAAATTAAATTAAAATACAATTGATTAGATCTGACCATCCAGAGTACAATATATCAACATTTCTTTCCATTAAATATTTCTTAATTATCTGATGTGCTCCATGTTCTGGTGATCTGAGCTTGCCATTTCTAATATTATATGGTATTATATAGAACCAATCGTGATTAAAGGAATACCCCCCCCATGACAATTCCAAAATAAACATTAAAACAAGATACCCATTGTCTATGTACTAGTCTTTGTTCAAAGCTATTATATATGGCCCCAAAATGAAGTAAAACCTTATTTTTTTAAGTAACGCTACCAAAAAAATCTAGTTCCTCACTCTCACAGGGTACTTGGCCTTCTGAAGGGGTCAGGGGCTCAGCCCACCTATGACAGACTTCATAAAGGGGAATTAGGCAATTCAGGTTCACATGGGATTAGTTATCTCACTGGGGCAGTTAATTAGGCAGTGAAGCACCTGGGCATGATAAAAGGCAGCTACTCACAGTACAGACTAGAGAACAGAAACTTCCGGTGAGAGGAATAGTTCCCAGAATGAGAAAGATCCCAAAGTGATGGGGCTCACCAGGAAAGGAAACTAAGGAAGAATGTTCCTAAGTGGGAGAGGCTCCAAAAGGGAAGAGCTATGAGTGCCAAGTCAAAGTAGAACCTGTCCCTTGTGGAAGAATTTCACCAGATAGCAAGAGAAGCCCCAGATAAGAGGAATTATATGCTGTCCTAAGGAAGGATCATTGCAGTTTGACCTCCATGGGGGACCCTGACCCAAGTGGAGAACCACTTCCCTAACTCATGAAAAGAGGCCCTGGCTCTAGAAGAGGGTTCCGTGTCAAGTGGGCCTTGAGGGTAGCAGACCTAGATGTAAGTGGGGTTGATGGATTAAAGTTAACTCAGCCCTCTCCCCCTACAGCTAAAGATGCTGAAATGAACGCCTATTTATATAATGTTCCACTTTTAAGTAAAATAAACTAGACCTTTGACGGTGTACTGTTCAATATACATAAGCCTCACTGGATTTATCGAAGCCCATTGGGGAAAACTGAGGCAGAGTCATAATTGCAATGCTACACCAGGCCACTGGGGGGCACTCCAGGGGTGAGGACCATCACTATACTCATCTTTAGCCTTTTAAAATAAATTCAATAGCTGGCAACCATTGCATGTGCTAATCACAGTTCTCAGTATTTTCAGACAATACCTTGTTGGCTTCTTCACAGTTTCAAGCCCTTCATCTTGTGTCATTTTCCTTATTTTCACTGGAGCAGAATATGTTCAACCTTAAGGTCCAGATCCTGCAGACACCTGCATGCATGCTAGTAACACTGATGTCAGTTTGTAGATTATAAGGACACAAGGAACCACAACGATCATCTAGTCCAATGGTCCTCAATCTGTACACAACAGGCTGCTTTCAGCCCAATCAGCACACAGCTGCAGCCGACGTGACATCTCCAGGGCCACACAGGTGGCATATATATCAAGTGGACGCAGCCCACATAACGCATGGAGAGCTACGTATGCGGCCCACAATGGTAAATAGCTTCAGAACCACTGATCTAATCTGACCTGTATGACATAGAAAAAAGGTTCTACACCCCGGACTATCAGGGCCCACTGACCCACAGAAAAAATCAGTCTCAGGTCACAAACAGCCCTGCAGGGGGGCACGGAAGCTTGAGGATTCCCCTAGGCTTTGGGGTGGGGCCAGAAATGAGGGGTTCAGGGTGCAGGAGGGCGCTCCAGGCTGGGGCAGGAGGGGTTGGGTGTGGGAGGGGATGAGCACTCCAGCTGGGGGTGCAGGCTCTGGGGTGGGGCTGGGGATGAGGGCTTTGGGATGCAGGAGGAGGCTCTGGGTTGAGGTCAAGGGGTTAAGAGTGTGTACTGAGTCATATGTTTGCTTCAGTGGCAAATCAGTTTCTGTCACAGTATTTTTAACTCTTAGCACTATAGAGCCTGTACAATTATGAGAGGAAGATAGATTCTACTCTGGCTCATGCATCACCAAAAGAATAGTTAACTAACTTCTAATTTCATGGACATATTCTGCCCTCAATTAGACTTGTGCAGTCCCATTGAAATCAATGGAGTTTCAGAGGTGAAAAAAAGGGCTCAGCTTGATCTGGAGCATCTTTCATACTGATGATGATGCATGAGTCGTTGAACCAGAAAGAACACAGTTTGACTTTTAGATTGCAAGATGAGTTTACATGGCTAGAAGTTAGAAAAACACAGTTTACTTTTCAAGTGAGCAAATTTTCTCTGAAATTAATTGAGAGACAATAAATAAGTAACCATATGTATGTGTAATTAGCATAAATGGCATGAAGCAGTACTTCCTTAGCAAAAGTCTCAAAGAGAGATACCAGACTAGGAAAGCAAAGTCAACAGGGCAAATGGGAACATGAATTACAAATTATCCAATGGTAAAATCATCTTTAAAATTATTACAATTTTTACTTTTCCATTAGAGAAATTCTGTGATTTGCAAGAGTTTGATTATTAACCACAAGGGCGCCTAAAGTGAAGTTCTAAAAACAATCATCTTTCATGAAGACTTAAGGTCTATGAATACTACATGTCCAAGAAAGAAATGCTGAATTCTGATTGGAGTGAAAGGCTGTTAAATAAGAGAGAATTTCTGGGACACATTCAATGGGGCCAGGATTTCACCCTTAGTCCTCCAGGAAGCATCTCCATTTTAAAGTTCTGGGGAGCGCCACAGGGTGCTACTCTACATTAAAAATAAGGGTATCTAATCTTTTTGGTTCTACACATACCATCATATGGAAAGTGTAGTTCCTCTACTTAGAGGGGAAGGAGAATGACATCAAGAAAGTGGAAGTACTTAATGACTGTTTTGCGTCAGTCTTCACTAAAAAGGTTAATGATAACCAGATACTCAACACAATTAACATTAGCAACCAGGGGGAAGGAATGCAAGCCAAAATAGGGAAAGAACAGTTAAAGAACATTTAGGTAAGCTAGATGTTTTCAAGTCAGCAGGAACTGATGAAATTCATCCTAGGGTACTTAAGGAACTAACTGAAGCAATCTCAGGGCATTAGCAATTATCTTTGAGAATTCCTGGAGGACAGGAGAGGTCCCAGAAGACTGAAGAAGAGAGAGCAAAGTACCTATATTTAAAAAGGGGAACAAGGAGAACCCTGGGAATTATTGACCAGTCAGCCTAACTTCCATACCTAGAAAGATATTGAAGCAAATTATTAAGCAATCAATTTGAAAGCACCTGGAGGATAATAGGGTTATAAGGAATATCACAGACTCTTTGTCTCCTAGTGCCCAGCTGGAAATGTTTTGCAAGAGAGAGTCTGAAACAATAAAAAGGAGGGACAAACACCTCAAGGCTCCTCTCTCTCTCTGCCTATAGTATTTACTGCACCTGAAATGACAAAGGAAGCATCTGTTGGACACTGGGGGAGGGGTCCTGACCTACAGGATTTGGTCAGTAAGACTGCTGAAAGCATGTGTTGATACAATGTGCTTGAATCTGATAGTTTAAATTAGGGATTAGTAAACATCTTTATTTTTCTTGTAACCATTTCTGACTTTTATGCCTGTTACTTATACTCACTTAAAATCTCTCATTTTTACTGTTTTATCTAATCCAGTGTGCTCAAGTTGAAGTGTCTAGATAACTCTATTTGGGGTGACAAGTTGTCATATTATTCCCTTAATGGAATAACGGACTCAGGAGATTTGTACTGTCCAGCCCTCTCCTGGACAGTACAGAATTTACGTTTCTAGGGGAAAATCTGAGATTAGGGGTGTGTTGGGGTCACCCAGCCACATAGCCAAGGCTGGTGAGAGCTAGAATATAACCCAAGTATGGCTGGCAGGCTGCAGTTACATACAGACACTAGGGTGTGACTTGTATGCTGGAAGGCTGTCTGTTAGTGGTCCAGGTGGGAGCTACTTCAGCAAGGCGCTGTAAGGCCCCCAAGGTTGCACGGCAGGGTTGACACAGCTGCTCATTAGTCTGGATTGTACCTGGTATGTCACAGTGGGTGCACAACTAGTTGAAAGACCGTACTCAAAGAGTAGTTATCAATGGTTTGCTGTCAATTTGGGAGGGCGTACCTAGTGGAGTGCAGGGCTCAGTCCTAGGTCCAGTATTATTCAATATGTTCATTAATGACTTGGATAATGGAGTAAAGAATATGCTTATAGAATCTGGAGATGACACCACGCTGGGAGGGGTTGCAAGCACTTTGGAAGACAGGTTTAAAATTCAAAATGACCTTGACAAACTGGAGACTTGGTCTGAATTCAACAAGATGAAATTCAATAAAGACAAGTGCAGAGCACTTCACTTAGGAAGGAAAAACAAATGCACTACTACAAAATGGGAAATAACTGTCTAGGTGCTAATGCGCTGAAAAGGATCTGGGGGTTATAGTGGACCACAAACTGAATATGAGCCGTCAGCGTGCTGCAGCTGCAAAATAAGCCAATATGATTCTTGGGTGTATTAACAGAAGGGTTGTATGTAAGACATGAGGGGCAATTGTCCCGCTCTACTCAGCAGTGGTGAGGCCCCAGCTGGAGTAGTGTTCAATTCTGGGAACCACAAATTAGGAAAGATAGGGACAAACTGGAAAGAGTCCAGAGGAGAGAAACAAAAATGATAAAAGGTTTTGAAAACCTGACTTATGAGGAAAGCTTTAAAAAAACTGAGCATGCTTAGTCTTGAGAAACAAAGACTGAGGGGGTACCCAGTCACAGTCTTCCAATATGCTACGGGCTGCTATAAAGAGGGTGGTGCTCAATTGTCCTCCATGTCCACTGAAGGTAGGACAAGAAATAATGGGCTTAATCTGCAGCATGGGAGATTTAGGTTAAATATTAGGAAAAGCATTCTAACTATAAGGATAGTTAAGCTCTGGAATAGGCTTCCAAAGGAGGCCATGGTGTCCCACTCATTCAAAGCTTTTAAAAACAAGTTAGATAAACACCTGGCAGGGATGGTCTAGGTTTACTTGGTCCTGCCACAGTGCAGGGGACTAGACTTGATGACTTCTCGAGATCCCTTCCAGCCCTACATTTCTATGATTCTATGCCAGGCTGCAAATGTGCTATGGGCTAGGTACAGTAAGTTTACTGGGTCAAATCCAGGAAAAAGTGTGCCCACAGTTGGTAGCTAAAACAGTTAGGATCTCTACCCAAGATACAGCACTGTATCAATAATGGAAAGAACTTTGATGTAAGGACAGATCAGATTCAAAAATGAAGATCAAAGGATGATTTCTAGAACAGTGTTTCTAGGTTGATAGTGATCCCCTGGGAGGGAACATGAAAGATGCTCAGGGTTGTTGCAAGGCATTGAAATTATGCTCTAAAGCAAAGAAAACTTCACTCCTCTCACATCCTTACTCTTTAAGGTGACATATTCTCTGTCAAGCTCTCAAAAACACACACACAAATTATTGTTACTACTGAAACTCATCTTGCATTTACTAAAAAAAAAAAAAGTAAGAGGGGGTTGCAAAAACTTCTGACTCCAAATAAAGGGCTACCAACTTAAAATGATGGAGAAACACTGGTTTAGATTATTAGACTGCTGCGGAAAAGGAGACTTACTGTTTGTTTTCTGCTTTTCAATCCTTGCTTCCAAAGGGCCTGGGCCTCCCTTCTGACATAGCTACATTCATAACAAATCGACACACCTCTTTGTGGACCAAATTTATTAGAGGCTCCTTTTTCATATTTCGTGGTATCTTTTCTGCACCCTTCATACATTGTCTCTCTGACTGTAACTTCTTCATGCAAAGACTAGGTTTTGGTATGAGATTGTACAGTGCCTACTATGTGGTCCCCATCTTGGTCATGGCCTGTGGCTGCTACTGCATTAAAAGTATTAAATAATATATGCAAAGTAGTTCCACAATGTTACTGAAGGCAGGCTGTGTGAATTAAAAGACAAAGCAGATTCTGTCCAAGGCCTACTATTGTACATTTATACAGATGGGAAAAATGTTTACGGTTTTCATGATAATGGGCCTATTATGCACAACAGAAATGTTTCTTCATATGTACTGCAGTGTTTCCAGCTGGACTGGATGGTCAAGACTAGGTTTTCACCCTATCCTATACATTTGAGAGTCCGCTTATCTCCTTTCACAGGTGCTCAGTTTAATGTAGCATTCATACCGTGTCAAAGAAGAACACAGCATAAAAGCCTGTAGAATTTTATAACAGACAATATTATGTTTATACACCCAATAGTACAGATTTTTTAACATGTTTTCCTTTTTGTGGTATCTTGTTTCCCACCTACTTATGAGTCAGGACTTTAACTACATAATGTTCTTCACACCTTCACAAATCTCCCTCATTTTCATTGCAATTCTTGAGTTTCTCTGATGCTCTTCAGAGACTGTTCAAAAACATGTCATTGATTAATGTCTGCTGTTTTTTTGCTGTTTGAAGAAGCAAGGTTTTTTTTGTCCTTCCTCCATGTGAATTAACTATTTTCTTTTCCTGCTCTTTGAGAAGTAGCTGAATTATCCCTTATGTCCCATACCTCACAATTCATCTTTTCTACTAGAAAAGTAAACATTTTGTAAAATGATTGGCCGACAAAAGGTGCAGCCTCTTTGGCTGATGTTTTTTGGAGCGTGTGGCTTTTTTCTTTGAACAGCTGTGAACACTGACATTTCAAGTAAATATTTTTTTCTAGCTATCTCCAATCACATCATTAGTAATATAGTCAGGTTTTTTTTAGCTAAACATTGCTCTGCTTTCTCCTTTGGAAAAAAAACATTTCTTTGCCAAGGCCTGAGTACAGGGTGATTTCATATTTATATAAGGAATTAAATTAATAGAAAGGTTATAAAAATGAAAAGGCCAAGAGGATTGGGAGGAGTTTTATCACACAACTTACATAATGCAACATTGAGATTGATGATTAATCAAGACCATTATACAAGAATATTGGTGACAGAAGATAACTAGAATATGCAATTAAAGCCATATATAGGTTACATATTAATATTATACTCAAGGTATAAATTACCCTCCAGGATTAAGCTAGTCCCTCCCTTGTCATTTAAACAGAAAAAGGGTGTTTTGATTAAGCCATGCTGCTACTGGTTCTGCTCTCCTTAAAGGACAGTCCAAGGCTTTGTTTGAAGCTTTGTGCCCTTTAAAATAAGGTGTCTACCTACTTGGCATGGATATTTACCTTTAGAAACATCTAACATAGGTTTCAGGGCAAATAATCATGCTATTACTTTGCAAAAGTGTGTTCTGATTTGTTGGATCAAAGACACTTGTAACCTCACCTCAATTCCTCTTCATTGATTAATGCCAATGAGAAAACTGATGCACACAAATGTGGTTTGGGACTTCTGCAATACTGGGCAACTCCTTCTAAGCTTAGTCCCAGACCAATAAGGTTGTAGTGAACAGTCTTGTAAAATCAGTAGCGAAACTATTTGCAATGTATTCCTGACTCTTCATCATCAAAGGAAGAGCCCATGTGAGTAGTGACCCTCTCAGCTTGTTTTCTGTAACAAGAAGCTATAAGTATTGGATTCAAGGAAAGATCCTTCAACTCTGAACCGTTTGGATTCTAACAGGGTGGAATAACAGAACGAGAAGACGGAGATTCCCAGAGTCATTCTGGGTAGTCCTGAGAGACTGCTGGGAAGCTGGCAGATTACTACATCTCTGCTACCATTTGGAATTATAGACTGTGACTCACCTATACATATATTTCACCGGCTTCAAACTCTCAATATCTCTCATTTCCTTTTGTTAGCTAATAGACCTATAGTTAATTTACTATAGAATTAGCTATCATCATTGTCTTTGGTGTAAAATCTAGGGTACCAACTGATCTGGGGTAAGTGACTGGTCTCTTGGGACTGGCAGCAACCTGAATGTGGTGTAATTTTTTATATAAATGACCTTTTATTACAAAGTCCTGTTTCTCTGGGTGGGAAGACAGACTGGAGAGTCTAAGGGGATTGTTTGTGTCTCCATGGTAAGACCAGTATAGTGATTCAGGAGTTCACATTTGTTAGTGACTTGGTAAAATCTAATTATAGAAGACACTACCAGTTTAGGTTATCTGCCCTTTTTTCTGATAGTCTCCCAGAAGGTAGGTGCTCACAGACGTGAGCCACTCCCGACAGCATGGCATCGCCCACTCTTGGTGACTAGTCTCCGACCCTGAGTGGAACCAATTGGCCCAGCTCTACCAGTTCCAGTGGGGACTATGTGAGGAGATTAAGGATGAGCTAGCCTGTGGAGGCCTTCATCAACCTTGTCATCCACACTGACAATAGGCTCAGCAAGCAATATGAGGAAAAGAAGGGGTCTGTGCTACTACCTGACCAGTGACCCTCAGTACTAATCTCAACCCAGACTCTGAACCCATGCAGCAGGATAGTGCCCGCCACCATGTGACCCCTGAGGAAAAACGGCACTGTCACAGCTTGTGTTTCTACTGTGGAGGATCAGCCAAACTTTTGCCAAGTGTCCACCCCGAGCTCTAGCACAACACAGTTCAGGAAGCAACCACACCCAGGCCTGATAGAGGGAGTTGGCCTGGGTAAGCCTGACATAATGACCTCCCTCCCCCATTCCTCGCTAAGGCATGCCCCAGGCATGGTGAGTCCAAGTCTGCTTCCATGTACCAGGGGAGCCTTACCAAATTCTGCCACAGCAGCCACTCGTGGATTCCAGGCAATGGACAACTTCATAGATACTGATATGGCCTAAGCCCTGGGTATTCCAGTTCAACCAAAGACTGTCCCCAACCCAGTGGAAACTATATATGGTTCACTCCTGTCATTGGGGCCAGTGACACAGGAGACAGTGGCGTGAAGTTGCCATTTGGGACCTTCGGGAGGTTCTACCCCATAATCCTGGTCATTTCACCGCTGCTGGCTCATGGTCCTTTGGGATTAGCACCAAGTCAGTTTCTGCTCCGAGTTTTTCAAGCAAATCTGCCAACACACACTGTCTGACAAACCTCAGAACCAAGACATACCCTCCACCTGATCCTGCCTGTGGGTAAGGTGAAATACTATCAGAGTTGACTCCAGCACTGCCACAAGTACAGCAACTATGGTGATGTCTTCGAGAAGAATGCTGACACCCTACTACCACACCAGGATTATGACTGCCCGATCGAGCTGACCCAGGAGCCAAGGTGCCATTCAGCCGTATTGACGCGATGTTGGAACCTCAGATAGCTGCCCTGCATTCCTCTCTCCAAGAGAATCTGCCCAAGGGTTTCATATGGCCATCTACCTCTCTCGCTGGGGCCCCAGTTCTGTTTGTTAAAAAGAAAGATGGAACCCAGCACCTATGTGTATATTACCAAAACCTACACTAGGTTACCCTCAGGAATCAGTGCCCCCTTCCACTCATCCTGGAACTACTGGACCATGTATTTATAAAACTCAACCTGCAGGGGCCTATAACCTGGTTCGGATCTGAGCCAGGGATGAGTGGAAGACAGCTTTTTCAAACCCAGAACGGCCCCTGGTAATGCCATTTGGCTTCACAAATGCCCCAGAAACATTCCAGCAAATCATAAATGAGGTCTTCTATGACATCCTAACCCAGTATATCATAGTCTACCTCGATGATATCCTCATCTTTTCCGAGGATCCTGAACACCACACCCAGCATGTTCGGTCAGTCCTGGAACGGCTCCATCAACACGGCCTTTAGGCAAAGCTGGAAAAGTGCAGCTTTGACCAGTGCTCCATGGAATTCCTTGGCTACATCCTGTCCCCTAATGGCCTCCAAATGGACCCCAAGAAGGCAGAGGTGGTTCAGACCTGGGTACCCCCCCAAAACATCGAAGAGCTACAACACTTCCTGGGGATTGTTTTTATCGAACGTTCATCTCTGAGTTTTCAGGCCAAATCGCCCCCTGACAGTGCTTCCCCACAAAAACACCACCTTCACTGGGGGTTCCCATAGGCCCAACAAGCACTGGACTGGCTCAAGATTACCTTTACCAGAGCCCCAATTATGGTCCATCCCAACTCAGCACAACCCTTGATCATTGAGACTGATGCCTCTAATGTGGCAATTTGGGCCATATTCTCTCAAAGACATGGTCCACAAAAGCACCTCCACCTTTGTGCCTACTATTCACAGAAGCTCACTCCAGCCAAACAGAGTTAAGAAATTCTAGATGAGGAGCTTTTAACCATCAAAGCAGCCTTTGAAGAGTGGCACCACTAACTAGAGAGTGCTCAGTACCAGTACAGGTATACACGGATCATAAAAACTTTGAATATCTCCACTGAGCCAAAGCACTGAACGAGAGGCAGATTTGCTGAGCCCTGTTCTTCACATGCTTCAATTCACCATCACATCCCACCTGGGGCCCAGAACAAGACTGTTGTTACCTTGTCCCAAACAAATAGGGGAATATCTTGCCAGAAAGAAACACGCACCCTCCTCCCCCAAATATATTCTTATGTCCTGGAACTTCCTAAATGCCATGATTCCCCAAGAGCTCATGTTACCAATCTGCTCAGCTACAGAGAAGGAGCCTCCTCCCAAGGGGGTCGAGACGGCAAGCCAGGTCCAGGATGGCTTGCTCTATGTCAAGTGCCGCTTGTATGTCCCACCAGCCACCCAGTTAGAGGTACTAAGGCTTTGTCATTACTCACTATTAGCAGGCCATCTGGGGCACTTCAAGACCCTCCATTTGTCCACCCACTCCTTCTGTTGGCCCTCAATGTGCACAAAACCCACACATATGTTGATTCCTGTGAGACATGCGCCTACATCAAGAAGCCAGACTCGAAACAGCTCGGCGCCCTAATGCCTTCCAAGACCCTGTCTAGTCACTGAGCAGCCATTACCCTGAACTTCATGGTCAAGCTCCCCATGTCTAGCTGACAAACTGTAGTCTTGGCTATGGTTGACCAGTTGATAAAAATGGTCCACTTCATCTCCACTGCACACCTGCCCTCTGCAGAAGAAAAGGCTCAGCTCCTGGTGACTCATGTCATCCATCTCCATGGACTCCCAGAGCAAGTCACAACTGATCAGGGTCTGCAGTTTGTGTCACTGTTTTGGCGCAAAACCCTATGATTGCTCTGGGTCTGCACTTACACATCCACCACCTACCACCAACAGATGGTCAGTATGAACAAGCAAATCAAATGTTAGAACAATATTTGTTCTGGTGGAGATTTGTGAAGCAGCGCAACTGGTCAAGCCTCCTACCCCAAGCAGAGTTTGCTTACAACACTGACCAGTGACCATGAAGCTTCAGTTACCCAC
Organism: Chelonia mydas; assembly: GCF_015237465.2. Lineage (NCBI taxonomy): Eukaryota > Metazoa > Chordata > Testudines > Cheloniidae > Chelonia > Chelonia mydas. The sequence goes on from NC_057852.1 coordinate 112,033,008, forward strand.
ATCCCCCAAAATACCCCCAGTGTTTTATATATCCTTACTAAAACCCTATATCAACAACACTTTTGCTCACCTGGCTCAACCATTGCCCACTCTGGTATGGATCCAAGGACACAATGAATGTAAGGGCCATGAGATACGGGACTTAAAAATTATATGTGATTCCCTCTGGGAACCTCACAGACTGGGAGGGCTATTGTCACAATATGTGATCCTAGGAGTCTGCATCCCAAATCATCTCCCTGACCTTGTGGCAGCCTTCCATGCTGTTCATCCAGACAAACCTAGGTTGGCTATCGGAGGGCACCCTAGGAAGAGGTAACATAAGGCCCTTTGAGTCTAGAACACAGGCCTGCAGAGCTGCCATGCAGCTAACATCTTCATGCCGCTACTCAGAAGCCACTGCAACCAGCTTGCGCTCCACTGCCCATAACCTGCTATGGACACAAAGAATAGAAAGTCCCACCTGAAGGGGACTAACAGGCAGCATCCTCATGGCTCCTCATTGGCTCCCCACCCATACCACCCATATAAACCCAAGGGGCATTCCAGGAAAATTACAGGCAATACCACGAATCTCTTACAGTTGTCATGACTATAATGCTCCTGAACTCCTGGCTTCAACCTTGGCTTGATTTGTACTTTGCTTCCTGACCCAGATCCTGAAATCTGACTCAGACTCTTACCCTTGGAATGGGTCCTGGACTGGAACCTTGGTCCCGACTGCCCTTCTTAAGATCCTGACATCTTCAGGCCTTGAGGTTTTGCTTGCTAACATCACTACTAATGGAAAAACTCCTGGACTGCCTCATGTATGCTAACATGCTGTCTGCTAGAAGTTCTGAAAGGTGGAGAATCTGGAAACGGGAGGCATGCACCACAGGTTCTAGTAGGGCCACGACTGCTCCAAGGGTCCCTGTCTCTGGACATCTGGTGGGTACCAGGGCATTGGAACTCTCTTGATGAAGGAGAAGGGAAGTGACACCTTCTGTCACAGGAGCGAGGGGCATAAGAGCCTACATCAGGCTCTGAGGAGGACCCTGAGTCACACAACCACGGTGGTATTGTGCCAGTGGTGCCAAGGTCCACGGATGTCGCTCTGGAGATATCAGTACCAGGGACTTCATGTTTGGTATACCCTGGACATCCATTGGTACCAGCCAACCTGTCTCCTGTACCATCAGGGAGTCCAATACCCTGGACATCCATTGGTACCAGCCAACCTGTCTCCTGTACCATCAGGGAGTCCAATACCAAGATGCAGAGTATGTCCCAGGATGCTGCATAGGTCTCTGGCATTGTCAATGCCAAAAGCTTTTCCTGGTGCTGCTGTTCTTCAATGGAAGTCAGTACCATAGCAGGGGTCAGTCACATTGACCTGGGCGCCAGAGTCAACAAATGCTTGATAAGAGGTCTGTACCGTGCAGTGTCTTTTCGTAGATTATGTCCTCCCGCCCTCTCAAGCTGGTGAACAATAGTGAGGACGTCGATCGTCTAGTGGAGCTATGTCTTGGCTCCTTTGAGGATTCTGCCCTCATGTGCTTCTTTCTTGGCACTGGTTAAGGGGATCAGTGCTGGCGTTCAGAAGGAAATTCCAGAGCGGTATTCCTTACCTGAGCGGGAAAGTTCACAAAGGAGATGCCAGGTGGCCTCCATGAGGATGTGGCGCAGTCTCCCTTTTGTTGTTTTGTCTGTCCAGGTCTTAAAGTCTCTACAAATCTGCATCAATCTGTAACACAGACTGGTGGTCCCTAAACTGTGGGGCATCCCCCCCAGGGGGGCATGGAGGAAAGTTCAGGGGGGCCCAGGCCAGCCACCAACACGGGCAGGGAGAGAGCGCCACTCAACTCTGCTCCGCCCCCAGCTCAGCTCCACTCTGCCCCCTGCTCTGCCCCCAGCACAGCTCCAGCCCCAGCTCCACTCAATGCCCAGCCCATCTCCGGCCCCTGCTGTTGCTCCACTCTGCCCCCAGCCACAGTTCCACTCCACCTCCTCTTCCACCTCCAGCCCAGCTCTGTCCTCATTCCCTCTCCACCCCCAGCCCAGGTCCACCTCTAGCCCCAGCTCATCCCCCATCTCCAGTTCAGCCCCCAGCTCCACCTTCGAGTTCCTCTGCTGAGCCAACTGTGCAGTGATGGGGGGTGGGGGAGAAAGAGCCTGGATAGATTCACTACTGTTGGTCGGGGTGGGGGGAGGGGTAAACAAAGTTTAGGCACCACTGCTCTAACATAATCCTCGCCGAGACAGTTTAGGCAGGTGGAATGAGGGTCGCTCACCAGCACAGATTTTTTATTATTATTTGCAGCCAGCACAAGCCTTAAAGCCCAGAGACTTAGGCACATGCGGTACCAGGTATCAGCACCCTGAACATAAGGAGGGGACCAATGCTCCAAAACAAGCAAGAAAATAACGACGAACATGTATACTAATCTAATGAATACCACAAGCTATTTACCATAGGGAAGATAATTTTTTGGGAGGGGGGGACAGAAAGAAGGAGAGAGAGAGAAAAACAACTTCCAGTAGCAAGATGATACTTCCCATGCTTGGTAGTCAGAGTGTAAGATGGAACTGAGGGAGGCATGGGGCACCTCTGCTGCCCAAGAGCCTAAAGGGCAGAGACCACCACCAACACCTTGACGAGTATTGCTAAAGGAAAAAAATCACTGACTTAAACCTGAAGTGGAATGGACATGTGCAATCACAGGAAGCAGAAATTATTATTTTGAACTGGGAATGAGAACGAAGGAGGTGGACAGCAGTTGTACTGTAAAACCAGTTACATATTCTTTGAGCTGAAAACTGGCTTGTAAAATATCAGTCTTAAGTGTTATTCTTTTCCTTACAAATTTTAAAATAATCTGTGTGACATTAAACACTGCAAAGAAACTACTGATTTAAGAAGTTTATTGCATTATAAATAAAAATAATTGGTCACATTTACAAAGAACATTTAACAAACAAGTTACTATTGGAAAACTAGATTTTGAGTATGAGGAATAATCTCCGCATTAAACAAAACTACTAACAGTGTCAAGACTCTCAGCTGTAGACTGTTTTGTGGATTTTAAGGTAGACTTAGCAATACTAGGTCACTTCAACCTGATCGTACATTCTCTAAACACCAACAATTCACTAAAATCAACATAAATTGTGTGTGTGTGTACGTATGTATGTATGTATAGGGAATTAAGCAACAGGTCCTGTAGTTAATTGGTTGAGCCAACTGCCTTTAGTACATACAGATACTGGTTTACACAGGTTCTTAGAATTAAGGAGTGACTTTTCAAGACAATTTATCCTACAATTGTTCGGTATTTTACTAAATTGCTTAGTAATGATTTCTTACTAAACTTACTGATTTCTTAACTTTTCTTCATTTCCTTTTGTCCTGCATCCCCTCCCCCCAAATGTATTTTATAACAACTTCTCTCTCTTTATCATAGCATTCAGGATTTCTTTCACGTTTTGCAATTCCCAGTAGTTTCAAAACTGAATCAAAGAAATACACCAGCCTTTGTGCTGGAGGTGGAAAAACTGTGTGACCCCTTTTAGTAAATCAGATACAAATACTCATACTAAATGACCCCAGTACACATGAAAGAAACAAAGAAAGAAAGATCATTCCCAATAGAACCATCCTGGAAAGTAAAGATTTCCCAACTTTTTGATCTTCCAGCATATTCAAGGAAGCAACTACCAGATGCTGGGTTATTTCTTAAAAAGACTTCCTCGTTATTTGCAGCTGTTCTCTATTCACTTATTAGTCTATCTTATTAGTGAATTAATATATAGCCAATTCCTTACAGTTGTTTAGTTCAGGATCAAAGAGAATGTAATATTAAATCAAGGGAAAATGCCAGATTTCAGCCAAGAGACTTTAAAAAAAAAGCATGATGAGATGTTGAATAAATTAACACAGGTAAATAGGGAAGGAGGGAAATTTCTGTTCCAGCTGTTAGAATATTTAATTCTTTGGCTATAGTTAAAAATAAAATGTAGAAACTGAAAAGTGAACAATTAAATATTATGTAAGATTAGCACAAAAGAAACTAAGTGAATTTTAGTGACATGAAGAAAATATTGAAAATGATGGGATTAAGGGCAACCCTCAAATGTCACTGCTGTTTTGAAAAAGAAGAGCAGATTCTCAAGTATAAAAGACAACCATGTTTAAATTACAAGGATTTAGTAGAAACACTGAAGCAAAGTAAATGCAATCATAAATCTTGTTCACAGGTAGGACTGTGGAATTCACTTAGACTTATTGAGGAGAGAGCATTTCACCAGAATCTAGGGATCAAGCTGTGTGTAGGAATGCCACCTTAGGACCTCGGAGTGGAACAGCTTCCTTTCCTTCCCTCCACATGATGTACTGAGGGAACAGCCCAGACCCACAAAGGGACTTAGGTGTTGCAACTCCTAACTTTTAAAACGTTAAAAGCTTAACCACCCAGTGGAATCCAGAAACCCTCGGTTAAGTACCTCGCTCACTATACAACACATGGGGAGACAGGAATCTGACACTAGCACCACAAAGCCAGCATAGTAGGTGGGGAGCTACCTAAACTAGCCAATACCAGATACCAAGAAGGGTGTCCTAAGCGCCACACTTCTGGACTTAGACACCTAATTCCCAGAGGATAGAGGGAGGCACCTCTCTCTGCTTGGGATCCACAGACAGGAACCCTTTCCTCGAGTCAGGAACCTAAGCAGTTTCTTGCAAGAACAGCAGCAATGGATGCCTAACTCCTTACAAAATGGCACCTAATGAGTTTAGGGGCCTAGAGGAAGAGCAGTGCCTAAATCTGGGTCTTAAGCACCTACATTCCTTTATAGATCCGTGCCTAAATGCATTTCAACATAGAGCTTGGAATCAAACAGACAAGCCTGTGTTTGGAAAGGTACCACTGAAGTTTATTTTTTGTTTTAGGTCACACTTAAAGCTGGCAAAAGCTCCGTTATGAAGTAGGAGCCAAAGGCATACTTTCAAACATGCCTTTAGCATTTAGGAGCCAAAGACTCATTGAAAGTCAATAGATCAGGGCGGGATCCACAAAAGGAGTTAGGCATTGAAATGCTGAGTGTCACAGCATCAAACTTCAAGTCACCAAGAAAAATCACCACCACCTATTCCTCATCCTGATTTTGTATTGGACTCGATCTGATAGCAGCCTCTCAGCACACCTACCCAATCAGGCCCTGAACACAACTTAGATGGCTGAATGCGTGTTTTTTTGTTGTTTGTGCATCACTCTGGAGCTTAGGTGGGAGACAGGCATCCCGACGCCTAGAGGGAGAAAGCAGTGCACATGCCCAGAGCCAGAAACTTTTAGACACCTAGGGAACTTTCACCCTGAAAAACCTGGGCAAAGAATTTAGGCAGCATCCCTAACCGACAGCACTTGGAAGCGGTTTTGGGGGATGCAGTGGAGCCAAAACAGGGACTTCAGTGCTTAAGTACTTTCATGGATTCCCACCCTTCGTTCCTGAGTCACTTAGGAGTCTTACATTTATTTATCCCTCAATTTATTGAGAATAGATTGATGTTTTACTGAAGAGACTTCTAAAGAAACTAAGTAGCCACAGTGTGAGAGCAAAGTATTGTTACGGATCAAAACCTGCTATGAGAGGAAACAGAGTAGGAATAAATGTTTTCATCATGGCGAATAATGAATAGTAGGGGCTTAAAAGTTCCAGGTTAGGTCTCACATTGTTTAAGATATTTATTAATGATCTGGAAGGGTGTGTGCACGCAATGAAGTTGCAGAATTTGCAGATGACAAAGTTATTTAAGTTAGTCAAGTGCAGAGTGGACTGTGAGGAACTTCAGAGGAACCTAAGTACACTGGGTGAATGGACAATTCTATAGCAAATTAAATTCAATGTTGATAAATGCAAAGCATATTACAGACAAATTTAAACTATTTATAAACTTTACAGGGTTCTAAGTTAGTTGTATCAACACAGAAACGGGACATGGGCATAATCAATTGAAAATGCTAGATTAGTGATCTTTTCACACCATCCCCTTGCTGATCTGTCTGCTGTAGGGAAATGACCTGCAGTCAAAAACTGCAGCTGGGTGGGAAATGGATTTCTGAGTTTGCAAATATTTTTGAGTTCACAAGTTTTTTGCTATCCCAAAGGGGGACAAAAAGTCAAAATCTTAAAAGTTTTGCAACCCAAAATAACCAACAGCAGTGAAGGAGGGTGTCAACTATAGTGTTCTGATAAGTCTGTATTTTTAACCTTTTTGTTTTTGAAGTTAAGCTAATTAGTTTGAGAAGTAGTTTCAAACTGGAAATTTTTCTTTACAAAATATCAAAATAAAAATGGTATTTTAAGAGTTTGTAACAAACATTGTCTTGTCAATAAAATTAGTTTGTTCTAATCACTTGTAATATATTTGATTTTATTTTAAAAATTTTCCCTTTTGATTCCTCTCATTTGTAAAATGGGTGATTTTTCTCATTTGTGCACTCTGTGAAAAATCTCAAAATAAAATTGATGGTACTACTATTCCCTAAAATATCTGACCGGAATTGGGTAAGAACAGTTTTGTCTAGCAAAATTTAAATTACTTGGTTTTGGATAGCACTTTCTGCCTTCACCCTCCCCAACTCCATGATGAAGTGTTCTGCTGCAACAGATTCGAGTAGAGTCCCTTTTGTGCATATATCTTTGAATATATTCTTCCATTCTTGCCCTCTATAGGCAGGAGATGAATGACAATAGTGACAAAATAATCCTGTCATCAAAATATTATTCATACACAGAGTGATGCTTAAGTGTCAGATATAACATTCAAATATAGTATAATAAATTGAGAGGTTGATCCTTGGAATATTCCAAAAATATTGTGCATATTATCTAATGTTCCTGAACGATTTAAAATGTTTATTTTAACTGAGAATTTTTTTAATACATTTCCAGAGTTTTAATCAAAGGAAGTTTTTCGCTGTACTGACAAAAAAAAGAGTACACAGCACTTTCCATAATGGGTAACTTAGCTCTGTGCTGGTTATTTGCACCCAATTATCACGCGCTGGTTCGCCAGCTGTGCATGAAAACAAGATATCAGCGCCTGCCAGTCACCCAATCGGGCAGAAGCAGCATCTGTCCCGCAGCGCCCTGCCCTGCCACCGCCGTCCTCCCCGGCCACCCCTCGCCGAGCGACGCTGCCGCCCCAGGAACTCCGCCCTCCGCTGTCCCCGACACGCTGCTCCCGCCCCAGGAGTTTGGGCCTCGGGCTAACAGCGCTGCGCAGCCACAGCTGCCGGCCCCGCTGCGTGGGGCTCCCCCAAGGGCTCCCTCCAGGACAGGTCATTCCCTGGGCTCCCTCGCCGCTCTGCGGCGTCTGAGACCCGAGACGCGAAGGGGCTGGGGCGGGGCGGGGCGGGCCCCCCCGGCCGGCAGGGTCACTCAGACACACTTACTGCGCGGCGCCCGGGCAGTGGCTGCAGGAGCCGCCATCCCGGCTCGGTCCGCCTCCGCCTCCTCCGCCAGCAGCACAGCGGGACCCACGGCCTCCAGCAGCTAGGGAGGAGGAGGGGGGGGAGGGAGCCGAATGTCAGGCAGGGCAGCACACGCCGCGGAAGCCCCTCCACGCCCCCTCCCCCGTAACCCGGATGTACTCCGCTCCCGCCCCGCGTGCCCGCAATCCCCCCAGCAACAGCCTACATTCCAGATGCGCATGCGCAGCATTCCGAACTGTCCCGTCGCCGCCAGGGAAGCTCCACCCGCCCCGCCCACCGTCTCCTTTTGAATCACCGCGCACGCGCGGTAGTGCTGCTCTCCCGGGGCCCTGCCCCCACCCTTGGAACCAGTTGCGCGGGCTGCGAAGGGCCCCGGCTGAGGAGGCGCTGCTGAGCCAGGACGGGGCGCCCGGTGAGGCGTCAGGCAGGGTCACCGTCCAGGCTCTGTGGGCAGCCGCTCTCCACCTGCCCGTCCCTGAACTCACGGGCTGCTTTCTTCGCCGCCGCTGCGCTTTCAGAGTCCACTTCAGCTTCTCCACTTGGGCCTGGTCCTCGCCTCGCATCTCCTGTCCCAGGGAGGAAGCGTTACAGCGGTTGAACAAAACCAGGCGTCCCGCCGACGTACCCGTACAGCGCCACTCTTGCTGGATTTGGTTCGGTTTAGGGCATATGTAGGCCCCAGTCCCGCCAGCCCTGCAGCACGGGCATAGTCCTACTGGCCTCAAGGGCGCTAAGTGTGCCTGGCCCCAAGTGTTTGCAGGATCTGGGCCCGAGCAGTGCAGATTTAATATATCGGCTTATCGGTGTGACCTCAAGAAGTTTTTATTTAGCAATATGTTTGCTCTTACATTTTATTTAGGAGGTCCGCTACTCCACTCTTCTAAAGGTACCTACATGCGATTTATTCACACATACAAACCATCTTACCTTCTGCAAAAAACATCACAACTCTCATAGGTTTCTGCAAAGTATTACCTCCAAAATTACATAAATAGTCATTTAATGGTTCAAAAACAGTTTTACAGTTTTGAAATCTGAGTAATTTTCTGATTTTGTAATTAACTCACATGATCATCAAAATGTATGTGCACATTTAATTTTTCGTGTAGTAATCAAGTTGACTTGTATATAATGTGCATATTGTTATTTCAGTTCTCTTTCCTGTGGTACTTGTCTATGGTACTTGTCCGTAGATTGTGTGCTCCTCAGAGCCAGGACTGTCTTTTTCGAGTATTTGGAAAATGCCTGGCACATAGGCACTACAATAATTAATTAATGTAATGACATTGATATAGAACACATCACCGGACATCAGCAATACCAGGAGGGATGAGCTGGAGTGCCGATGAGAAGCGCAGTCAGGAAAGTAACTGAAATATTTTCCTCGTGGATTGTATTTTCTAAATGGACAACCTACCTAATTCTCAATTACTGAGGTGGACTATCTCTACTCATTGATATATTTTGCTTTCCACAACCAAATCTCTGTACAACTTTTCATGAGTGATTTACTCAAGTATTTGGATTCTAATATCTAAACTGTATTGTTAAATCTATTCACCTAAATTTGGGTTATTGCTGATTATATACTCTATGTAGCATATGACTTTTAAAAACACACTTTGTATTTGTGGATAATCTAAGCACTATACCCAGATATATAGACACTCTTTTCTCAACCTACGTATTATATAATTTTTTTAACATTAGCTTTAATAGAAAGCAAAAGCATCTTATGATCAGTGGTTTAGCAACAAAACTAAAAACTGATATCAGTTAAAAAGTTTATAGCACATTGTGTTATGTTTATGATTTATTTGCACCGAAAGAAATTTTCTCTTCTTAATAGCTACATATAACCTCCATCAAGTAGAATGAGAGTCACTTGCATGTAACCAAGAGACAATTAACTCCTATATTAAGAGACCCTTATATTACTATTTGGGTAACTGGCAAAAGTGTGATATGAACAAAACCCGATGATTATGTTTAAAGAAAGAAATGCCCCATAATCCATCTTTGCCTTAATAATTAAACTAATCAGACTAACCTCCATAGCTATCATCTGGGATTCTTCATTGAAATTCATGTTTGCAGCAATCAATACCTGGGTGTCACAAGAAATACAGGAATTATTAGTTATATTATAATCGAATGTACACATTTAATGCTTATGCACTGGTCATGCAACAGACTCCACTAAGGCACACTTCTGCACCCATGTGGACCCTATTAACTTAAAGTGACACGTTAAAATATTTAACACTTCAAAAAACGGTTTTACAATTTTGAAAACTGAGTAATTTCCTCTATTTGTAGCCAATTCACAAGACATTCAAAATATATCTGCAAGTTTATTTAATAATTCCCTATCAAAGTGAATCAAATTGACAAATATAAATTGTATACAGATTGCCTATTGTTGTAAATCATATACAAACTGCCCATTGTTAGTCCACATAGAGTCTATTGCAAGATTGGCATCCCTTTCTTCTCCCTCTTAGCTGGGTTCACTTTGCATTTCTCTCTTGCCAAATCTGAAATTTACAGATGTGTCTAACGCTTTGTCTACATGATGAAGTTGTGATTTAACTCAAACTGTTTAGAAAATGATTTAGCTAAAGAGGTGCCACCTCCTTGTGTTGTAACTACTATTTTAGTTTAAGAGCTCCTAATATCCATTCAGTTTATGTCAGCAAAGAATCAATTTCAGCTAAATCTGTTTAAGGCACTCTTAAACCCAAATGAGATCTCAGATTATACGGTTGCAAGCTGTATCTTGCTCCATTTCTGCATAATCCTCAACACCAGATCAGAGATGAATTCCCTCCATAGTAGCTCAGAACACATTACTGCTAAGCATAATGACATAACTGAAAACTGCAAGTTCTTTGCACTACTCATATGAAATATATTTCAAGGCCTACTAATATTACATTGAAAAGTTATAGCATTTGAATATATAGCACATAAATATCACTTTAGAAAACCAAATTAAAATAGTCCTGTGTGTAGGCAAAAGTGACTAGGGAATATCATATAAAAAGGTCCTTACCATAACTGTTCTAATATTTCTTGAAATTAGTTGCCATAGCAGATGTCTTTAAAAAAGTATAATGCATAATTGAATGCCTTTATCTATACTAGAATACAAGAGATTCAAAGTTATTCAGTAGCATAAGGGTTGTCTGTCTAGACAATTTAAAGCTGAAAACAGAAATACACTGGAGTATCATTAACTGCACTTTTAAAATTAAATTACCTTGAGAATCCTTTATAAAAGTCACTTTGAGGATTTCTGTTTCTTATATTTCTCTCTTTAATGAAAAATGGAGAATGTGGGGATTTTTAAAAAGATCCAAAAGGGAAACAATTGAGTCATACCTGGGTTTTCCTAGGCAGTACTTCTGAAGTTGCAGTCAACAGTCTGGCATAACAAAAATGCCCATCTTAGCAACAAGGTTGCTAAGGAAGGTCACTGCAATTTGTTTTTAAAGGGACAGAGTCAGGAAATCTTTTCTTGCTAAGTAAATGCAGGAAAACCTACACTTTTTAAAAAATTTTAGTAAATTCAGTCAAAGGGAAGGGAAAGTGGTAATATATAGGAAATGATTATGTGCCCAATTCTGTACCCACTTACACATGTGAATAATCATATTCACTTCAGTAAGACTATTCACGTGTACTTCCTTGCAGGATTAGAGCCAAATTGTCGACAAAAAAGTGACACCCCAATATAAATCAAGATTTGGGACTCCTATTTTCTCCCTAGTCCTTAAATTGAAAAAAAAAAAAAGATTGTATGTTCCTACATTATCTCAGAATTGATTTTAACTGGGGTTACAATTATTTTTTTCAAATGGCAGAGATGAGAAAAGCTTGAGCATGCATATTCACCTATATCCTCCTCCAGGTCAAGCCCTACTGTTTTCAGATATTCATAGATTCATGGATACTAAGGTCAGAAGGGACCATTATGATCATCTAGTCCAACCTCCTGCACAATGCAGGCCACAGAATCTCACCCACCCACTCCTGCAAAAAACCTCTCACCTATGTCTGAGCTACTGAAGTCCTCAGATCGTGGTTTAAAGACTTCAAGGAGCAGAGAATCATCCAGCAAGTGACCCGTGCCCCATGCTACAGAGGAAGGCAAAAAACCTCCAGGGCCTCTTCCAGTCTGCCCTGGAGGAAAATTCCTTCCTGACCCCAAATATGGCGATCAGCTAAACCCTGAGCATATGGGCAAGATTCACCGGCCAGATACCCAGGAAAGAATTTTCTGTAGTAACTCAGATCCCACCCCATATCCCATCACAGGCCATTGGGCCTATTTACCATGAATATTTAAAGGTCAATTAATTACCAAAATCATGTTATCCCATCATACCATCTCCTCCATAAACTTACCGAGTTTAATCTTAAAGCCAGATAGGTCTTTTGCCCCCACTGCTTCCCTTGGAAGGCTATTCCAAAACTTCACTCCTCTGATGGTTAGAAACCTTCATCTAATTTCAAGTCTAAACTTCCCAAAGACCAGTTTATATCCATTTGTTCTCGTGTCCACATTGGTACTGAGCTTAAATAATTCCTCTCCCTCTCCGGTATTTATCCCTCTGATATATTTATAGAGAGCAATCATATCTCCCCTCAACCTTCTTTTAGTTAGGCTAAACAAGCCAAGCTCCTTGAGTCTCCTTTCATAAGACAGGTTTTCCATTCCTTGGATCATCTCTGTAGCCCCTCTCTGTACCTGTTCCAGTTTGAATTCATCCTTCTTAAACATGGGAGACCAGAACTGCACACAGTATTCCAGGTGAGGTCTCACCAGTGCCTTGTATAATGGTACTAAAACCTCCTTATCTCTACTGGAAATACTTCGCCTGACGCATCCCAAGACCGCATTAGCTTTTTTCACAGCCATATCACATTGGCGGCTCATAGTCATCCTATGATCAACCAATACTCCAAGGTCCTTCTCCTCCTCCGTTACTTCTAATTGTTGCGTCCCCAGCTTATAACTAAAATTCTTGTTATTAATCCCTAAATGCATGACCTTACACTTCTCACTATTAAATTTCATCCTATTACTATTACACCAGTTTACAAGATCATCCAAATCTTCCTGTATGATTTCCCGGTCCGTCTCTAAATTGGCAATACCTCCCAGCTTTGTATCATCCGCAAACTTTATTAACACACTCCCACTTTTTGTGCTGAGGTCAGTAACAAAAAGATTAAATAAGATTGGTCCCAAAACTGATCCCTGAGGAACTCCACTGGTAACCTCCCTCCAGCCTGACAGTTCACCTTTCAGTAGGACCAGGTGTAGTCTCCCTGTTAACCAATTCCTTGTCCACCTTTCAGTATTCATATTGATCCCCATCTTTTCCAATTTAACTAATAATTCCCCATGTGGCACGGTATCAAACACCTTACTGAAATCTAGGTAAATTAGATCCACTGCGTTTCCTTTGTCTAAAAAAATCTGTTACTTTCTCAAAGAAGGAGATCAGGTTAGTTTGGCATGATCTACCTTTTGTAAAACCGTGTTGTATTTTGTCCCATTTACCATTGACCTCAATGTCCTTAACTACTTTCTCCTTCAAAATTTTTTCCAAGACCTTGCATACTACAGATGTCAAACTAACAGGCCTGTAGTTACCCAGATCACTTTTTTTTCCTTTCTTAAAAATAGGAACTATGCTAGTTATTCTCCAATCATACAGTACAACCCCTGAGTTTACAGATTCATTAAAAATTCTTGCTAATGGGCTTGTAATTTCATGTGCCAGTTCCTTTAATATTCTTGGATGAAGATTATCTGGGCCCCCCGATTTAGTCCCATTAAACTGTTCGAGTTTCACTTCTACCTCAGATATGGTAATATCTACCTCCATATCCTCATTCCCATTTGTTGTGCTACCATTATCCCCAAGATCCTCTTTAGCCTTACTAAAAACTGAGGCAAAGTATTTGTTTAGATATTGGGCCATGCCTAGATTATCCTTGACCTCCACTCCATCCTCAGTGTTTAGTGGTCCCACTTCTTCTTTCTTTGTTTTCTTCTTATTTATATGGCTATAGAACCTTTTACTATTGGTTTTAATTCCCTTTACAAGGTCCAACTCTACTTGACTTTTAGCCTGTCTCACTTTATCCCTACATGTTCTGACCTCAATAAGGTAGCTTTCCTTGCTGATCCCTCCCGTCTTCCACTCCCTGTATGCCTTCTGCTTTTTCTTAATCACCTCTCTGAGATGCTTGCTCATCCAGCTTGGTCTACAACTCCTGCCTATGAATTTTTTCCCCTTTCTTGGGATACAGGCTTCCGATAGCTTCTGCAGCTTTGATTTAAAGTAATCCCAGGCCTCCTCTGCCTTTAGATCCATAAATTCTTCAGTCCAATCCACTTCGCTGACTAATTTCCTTAATTTTTGAAAGTCAGCCCTTTTGAAATCAAAAACCCTAGTTGCAGATTTATTTTTGTTAATCCTTCCGTTCAGTTTGAACTGAATTAGCTCATGATCACTTGAACCAAGATTGTCCCCTACAAACATTTCTTCTATGAGGTCCTCACTACTCACCAAAACCAAATCTAAAATGGCATCCCCTCTTGTCAATTCAGCAACTACTTGATGAAGGAATCTATCAGCTATCGCATCTAGGAAAATCTGAGCCCTATTATTATTATTAGCACTCATCCTCCAGTCTATATCTGGGAAGTTAAAGTCTCCCATGATCACACAGTTTCCATTACTATTTACTTCATTAAAAGCATTAAAGAGGGCTCTATCCATATCCAGATTAGATCCCAGTGGTCTATAGCACACCCCAAGCACTATCCCAGGGGAGGCTCTAATAGTTTTCTTCCCCAATGTAATTTTTGCCCAGACGGACTCTGTCTTATCCATTCCATCGCTTCTTATTTCTTTACATTCTACCTCATCATTGATATACAATGCTACTCCACCATCTTTACCTTAATTTCTGTCTTTTCTAAACAGCACATACCCTTCAATACCTGTAGTCCAGTCATGACTACTATTCCACCATGTTTCTGTTATCCCTATAATATCTGGTTTCAGTTCCTGCACCAGTAGCTCTAGTTCCTCCACTTTGTTATCTAGGCTCCTCGCATTGGTGTACAAACATCTTAATTTTTGCTGTTTGGCCTCGCTCGCATTCTGTACCTTATTAGGCATGGTCATTCTACAGCCAGTATAACCTATTAGACTGGTATCCACACTGCCCTTCCTCCTTATATACATTCTCCTACCCATGGCTGTATCCCTTCTTACTTCGTTTTCTTCCCTCTCAATGCTAAAATCCAGCGTGGAGATTACATGGACATCTCCCAACCATCTCCCCCAAATTCCTAATTTAAAGCTCTCTTAATCAGTTATGCCTGCCTCCATCCTAGAAGTCTATTTCCTTCCCTACTCAGATGAAGTCCATCCCGAGAGAACTGTCCTCTGTCCATGAATGCCTCCCAGTGGCCATACATCCCAAAGCCCTCCTTATAGCACCACTGCCTCAGCCATCTGTTGATAGTCATAATCTTGTCACACCTTTGTTGCCCTTCTCTAGGAACAGGCAGAATCCCACTAAAGATTACCTGAGTCTTGATTTCCTTACGCATCTTCCCCAGCCTAGCATAGTCTCCCTTAATACTTTCCAGCAAGAATCTAGCCGTATCATTTGTTCCTCATGAAGGATAATTAGGGGATTCTTTCCTGCTCCCTTTAGGATCCTTTTCAACCTCAGGTCTACATCCCATATCTTAGCACCTGGAAGACAGCACATCCTTCTATTCTCTGGATCAGCTCTGATTACAGACCTATCCGTTCTTCTCAGTAAGGAGTCCCCGATCACATATACCTGCCTTTTCCTGGTGGCGGTGCTATTCTCCAGTCTATCCCCTGGTCCCTCTGGCTGCAAGTTCTTTCCATTCCTATTCTCCCTTGTAATCCTCTTCAACCCATCCTGTATCCTCCTGGGGCTCACATTTGGTGTAGTCTCCATTGACTCTTCCCCTTTTCCTATAGGACTAGCCGCTCTTCTCTTCTTCCTTGCCCTTCCACCTTCAGTGACTACCTGCTGAGCCCCTTCTTCATTTTCCAACTTTGCAAACCTGTTCTTGAGCTCTATTTCTCCTTCACTAGCCCATCTTTTCCTCTGCCTGGTTCTTTTAGTCACATGCTTCCATTGACCACTTTCCTCACCCAGTCTCCCCTCAGAATTCCTCAGTCCTGCTTCCATCTGCAAGTCTGAGCTTTTCCCTTCAGATACCTCATGTCTTTGCTCCATAATCTGCTCGATATGCAGTTTCCTGTTGTATGTCAGGGCGGGGGCAAAGATCTAAAACTCATGAATTAGAAGTGAGTGGGAACATTCTATTCAGGCAACACCAGGCAAAAAGGAGAGACTAGAATTTAGACAGGTAAACTTCCTTACCTTCATACTCCAAACAGCCATTTTGTTATTAGTTCATGATTCAGTCACATCATCCAAAGGATTCCATGTTCTTCCCCACCTCCTCACTAAAAAAAGACCCAAACAATTAAAAATAGTACTCCCTAAGGAAAAATATCCTGACATTATGAGGCATCTTGCAGACTTCAATTTATTTCTCCCATGCCACAGTATCATAATAAAACAAGTTATTCAAGGATAAAGCTTTAAACCAGAGTCTGTAAGAGCTCCTAAACACCATCTTCTTTTTCTGATGCATTAAAGTTTTCAGAAAGCACATTTTTCACCAATGCTATACTGAGGAGACAGCTATGCCCCCATTCCTTGAAGATGTGTAGACATGCAAAACTGATATGTCTCAACAAAATTCTTAAGAAAAGCACTGGGAAAATGAAGAAACAGCACACTGAAAAAGAAAATTATGATCTCTCAGCAGCTATGACTTACAGAAAACATTTTTCTTACATCCCTATGACTAGAGAGCTAATCAATAAATATTCTAAGCATGGAAGGGGAATACTATGAAACAGAGGTAACATCAGGAAATATACTATTAATTTATATTAAAGTTATTACAAGTATTATTCTGAATGCTTTCACAGTTAACAAAGCAAAAGCAGGGTATCAAAAGTTTACTAAATCTCAGGGCATTGTTCTAAAAGGGGGATATACTCTGACTCCATTTGCTAGAGAGGCAATGGGAGGAATGGTTATCCAGCTATTTCTAGAGTGCCAACCACAATGTTATTTCAGTAACAAGAACAGAGGTGATATTTCAAAGATATCTGATCATTTTTAAAAATAGAGGGAATATCTTTCATTCCATTCCTAACTTTTACAAACACAAAAATAAATGAACATGATAATTAAGCTATTTAAATGTGCTTGAGATAGAAATAGTTCAGTGAGGTCCATCATATACTATTCCTCTTGTGTACAGATCAAGCTGTTCATGCTATGTTGAATTTGATAAACCAAGTTTTTGATGTACACATTGGCAATAATATCTGCAGTGTGACCAGATTTAATTATATCACTGCTATGGGAAGGACATATAAATATTATATTTATTCCTATGCAAGCAATTCACAGGAAATATCCCAAAGTCCGTCACCCCAAAATCCTAGTAGTTGTAATAACATAATTGAGAAAAATCCTATTTCTGGCTTACGGAACATTTTCCATAAGTGCGTATTTGTGTAAGTCTGGTCTTGCGTAACCCGGGGAGCATCTGTAAGCATTAGCATTCAAGAACATACTGAATTTTGGACACATCCGGCACCCTAACATTCTGTAGCCTTGCAGGAGCTAGAGGAAATACACTCTTCAAGGAACTGGATTCAGGCTCAAACCAAAAAACAAGAGCAAGAGTTAGCCCACCTGAGGATAAATGAGGATGGCAAAGAACAAACATCACCACTTTCTGTTACAGAGTGAGCTGAGGGAGCTTCATGGAAAAGTACTTCAATAGTCACAGGTTAGCCAAACCAGAGATAAGAGAATCGAATGACTAGAAAGTACACAGGCAGCCCTCAAGATGGAATTGAGCTCTAGGGAATGTCAGGCACAAGGCAAACAAGGCCCTGGAAAGGGAAGCTGCCATGCTGAAGAGGAAAAAAGCAGGCCCAAGAAGGAGCCAAAATGCAACAGGAAGAACCTCTCAGGGGAGAAAAACAAAAATGATTCTTCAACAGCTATCATCACACACAATGTGATGTGGGTTCAAGAGGTTCAGAAATGGACTTTCATACAGTCTTTACTGAATGCCATAGGAAAAAAATAGTATTTCAAATTATTTCTGATCACAGGAGAGAGCTGGATTGGATGAAAAATGTCCTTGTGTCTGAAGGCCATGCATGCAAGTGTATCCTAGAAAACTGTTCCCAAAGAAACAGAAAAGCAGTCTTGCACAGATTTACCAGTGGCGAGAGCACAGTGCTGTTGATTACCACAGATGCTGTTGGAGAATTAGACTTACAAGATGTGCAACTTATGTTGAATTACAAAGTCCCGAAGGCCATGAAAGGGGTTCATTCACTACATAACCGCAGGACTATGGGGGATAGGAGTTGTAGTATCCTCAGACTTCACTGATGAGAATAAAAAAGTGGTTAAAGGGATTGAAGACTTCCTTGAGGTAGCCAAATAATAACTACCTCCCTGGCTGGAAAAAATGATCAAGGAAGGCATTAGGCCAGTAGCCCTAGAGAAGATGGTCAATGGGGTCACCCTGCTTGAATCCATAGAACAATGGGCAGATAGTGATCATGCCCTCAAAAGGGCAAGATTCATGGAAAAAAGAGTAAGGTATATTACCCTTGGACCAGACCAGGTTTCTTTCTGCTGAGGGAGGTATGTGATTGGGTGTGCCAGGCCTTTGTGGCCCCTTGCTGGCAGCCCCAATGCTTTGCTGTACCCCAACCCAGGAAAGTTATCTGAGAGGAAAAAAAAACAGTGAGTATTAGCCCTCCAGGCTTGCCTAGAGAAGCATCCCAGGAGCAGCCATTTTGGGAACCATTGCAATCTGGTCTTCCAGCAGCTAGAAGGGTGGTGACCAGCAACAGCCAATCAAGGCCCAGCAGGTTGAAACAAAAGGAGCTGTCTGCTGCTTGCAAGACAGTTCCTGGTTGGAGCCAGTGGAGTAAGGAAGGATGCTCCCTATGGCACAGCCAAAGGAACCAGGCCAGGGAGGACCTGTTTCTGGCCACAGTCAAGAACAGGAATGTGCGAGGAAACCTGCTGATTTACTATGAAAATTTTTGGAAAAGAAAGTAGTGAAGGACATAGAGGTGCATGGTAATTGGGATAAAATACAACATTGTTTTAAAAAAGGTAGATCGTGCCAGACCAACCTGATCCTTCTTTGAGAAGCTTACTGCATTTCCTTTGTCTAAAAAAATCAGTTGATCTAATCTATCTGGATTTCAGTAAGGCATATAATACAGTTCCACATATGAAATTATTAGTTAACTTGGAGAAGATGGAGATTAATCTGAGAATTGAAAGGTGGATAAAGGTGAGACTTCATCATGTCATACTGAAAGATGAACTTTCAGACTGGAGGAGAGTACTAGTGGAGTTTCGCAGAGGTCAGTCTTGGGACCAATCTTATTTAACATTTTTATTACTGACTTGGGCACAAAAAGTGAGAGTGCACTGATAAAATTTGCAGATCATACAAAGTTGGGAGGTATTGCCAATACGGAGGAGGATCGGAATATCATACAAGAAGATCTGGATGACCTTGTAAACTGGAGTAATAGAAATGGGATGAAATTTAATCGTGCAAAGTGCAAGGTCATGCACTTTGAGACTAACAACAAGAATTTTTGCTATAAACTGGGGACTTATCAGTTGGAAGTGACGAAGAGGAAAAAGACCTGTGTGTATAGGTTGAACACAGGATGACTATGAGCCATCAATGTGATGTGGCCATGAGAAAGGTTAATCCAGTCCTAGGATGCACCAGGTGAGGTATTTCTAATAGAGACAGGGAAGTGTTTTTAAGGTCAGGCTTGAGAAAGCCCTGGCTGGGATGATTTAGTTGGGGATTGGTCCTGCTTTGAGCAGGGGGTTGGACTAGATGACTCCTGAGGTCCCTTCCAACCCTGATATTTTATGATTCTAAGTCACTGGGTGAAACCTCATCTGGAAGACTGTGTGCAGTTCTGGTTTCCCATGTTTAAGAAAGATGAATTCAAACTGGAACAGGTGCAGAGAAGGGCTACTAGGATCATCCAAGGAATGGAAAACCTACCTTATGAGAGGAGACTCAAGGAGCTTGGCTTGTTTAGCCTAACCAAAAGAAAGCTGAGGGGAGATATGATTGTTCTCTATAAAAACATCAGAGGGATAAATACTAGCAAGGGAAAGGAGTTATTTAAGTTAAACGTCAACGTGGACAGAAGAACAAATGGATATAAATTGGCCATCCTCAAGTTTAGGCTCGAAATTAGGCGAAGGGGTTTTCAAACATCAGAGGAGTGAAGTTCTGGACTAGCCTTCCAAGGGGAGCAGTGCGGGCTAAACACCTAACTAGTTTCAAGAGCTTGGTAAGTTTATGGAGGGGATGGTATGATGGGATTGCCTACAATGGCATGTGGCCCACTGGCAATGGACAGCAGCAAAAAACCCCAATGGCTGGAGATGTGACACTAGACGGGGACGGGGCTCTGAGTTATTACAGATAATTCTTTCCCAGGTGTCTGCCTGGTTGGTCTTGCCCACATGATCAGGGTCTAACTGATCACCATATTTGGGGTCAGGAAGGAATTTTCCCCCGGGTCAGATTTGCAGAGACCCTGGAGGTTTTTCGCCTTTCTCTCCAGCATGGGGCAGAGGTCACTTGCAGGTTTAAACTAGTGTAAATGATGAACTCTCTGTAACAAAGTCTTTAAACCAGGATTTGAGGACTTCAGTAACTCAGCCAGAAGTTAGGGGTGGGTGAGCTTCTGTGGCCACGATGGTCCCTTCTGACCTTAAAGTCTATGAGTCTAATTCAGCCCAGATGGGAAAGAAATTATTTTATTATAATTGATCCCGAAGGGCAAGGAACGGTTTCTATTTGAGTTTGTTTGTTGTACCCTAGAAAGGATTTGAACTGTGTGATCCAGCCAGAGATTCGAGTCAGAGAAGACCTGCAGAGACCAACTGATAGTCTGCAGGGTGTGTAAGGAGCTGAAGAAAACAGCAACACTGTGCCCAGGCATTGGGGGGCGCTCAAAGTAGTTAATGCAACCCACCACACTCTCCTACATAAGCATCATCACATTGGTACAAAAGGCCATGTGGTGTATTAGTGTCAGACTTATCCAGTCAGTGGGGGAAGGGTGTGGCCTAAAAGACAGACATAACTGGTGAATGGATTGAAACTTACCTTGAGGAAGAAAGGCCATTGAATTTGTATAGCTGAGTAGGGCCCCAATGAACTCAATTCTCTGTACAGGAACCAAAATTTATTTTATTTGTTTAGAATAAGTCCCAGATGGTTGAAGAGACTGACCGTGAACTGGACACACTGAAGAAACTGATGCTCGGATCTGCCTTACAGCAGCCAATCGTCCAGATAAGCGAAGATGTGAACTTCCTTCCCTAACTCCTCAAAAAGGCTGCCACAACTGCCATGCATTTTGTAAGTACACATGAGGCTATGACAGGCCAAAAGGAAGTACTGTATACCAATAATGGTATCCTATGAACTTCCTGTGACTTGGCAGCCCTGCCCATGGAAGTACGTGCCCCAAAGCTCGACGGCAGCAAATCAGTCATTGAGATCCAGGGAAGGAAGAATCCATGCTAGGGAAACCATGCAAACTTTCATGTATTTGATTAATTGTTGCATTTCCAAAGGTTCTCTATGGGTCTTAGACCTCCCTTGGACTCGGGGATCAGAAAGTATGATAAAACCTCTTTCCATGATGTTGAAAAGGAACTTCTTTTATGGTCCCTAGAGTGAGCAGAGTTTGAACTTCTTGAAAGAGCTCTGATTCATGAAATGGGTCCATGAAAAGGGACATAGTATCCTAGTCTCACAGTGCTTAGGACCTGCTTGTTCATCATTATGGCTTCCCAAGAATTGATGAAGTGGGACAACCTGTCCCCAGATGGTGGCGGGGAAGCTATCTGGAAGATCACAAACAACTGTATTGCTGTCCTCAAGAGAGAAGTCAAATGGGCTGGCTGCTGCCCAACAGATCTTTGAGGACGAGCCAGATGATTTGAATTGGAGCTGGAGGACCTCCTTCTTTGTATCTGTTTTCTCCTCAAAAAATCTTGATGCCTTGAAGCATAAAAGGACTGCCTGTAGTACTGTTGCTATACGGAGGCTATACTGATGTCTTTTGGGAGCTGGGTGGAGTGTAGCATGAGAGGAGGGTAGCACAAGAATCCTTAAATGAATGCAAAGTCTTGCCTTTTTTGTGAGAAAACAAAAAATGACAATCAAAGGGGAAATCCTCTATAGTTTGCTATACCCGAGTTATGTCACCACGAGGCTCTTTTCATTGTTATTGCACAGGCCATCACCCTAAAAGAAGCATCCACAACATCACATTCATGCAGTTTGTCCATAAACTTGGACATAGTATCCCAGTTCAAAAAATCATATTTAGCTAATAGTGCCTGCCGTTTCACTATACACATCTGGAGAGAGTAGGCAGAATAAATTTCTCCCCACAGCAAATCAAGAATCTTGGGCTTTTCGGGGGGTGGGGAGCTGATTTAAATCTTTATCGACACACCTCTCATGGGCAGCTGTAACTACGAAGAAGTTTGGGGAAGGATGCGAATAAAAGCACTCAAAGCCTTGCATCAGGACACGGTAAAATTTGTCTGAATACTTAGCAGTAGGAGCTAAGGAAGCTGTTGTGTGCCATAGGGCAGTGATTCTCAAAGCTGGTTCGCCGCTTGTTGAGGGAAAGCCCCTGCTGGACCAGACCAGTTTGTTTACCTGCCGCGTCCGCAGGTTCGGCTGATCGCAGCTCCCACTGGCCGCGGTTCGCCACTCCAGGCCAATGGGGGCTGTGGGAAGGACGGCCAGCATGTCCCTTGGCCCGCGCCACTTCCCGCAGCCCCCATTGTCCTGGAGCTGTGAACCGCGACCGGTGGGATCCGCGATCGGCCGAACCTGCGGACGCGGCAGGTAAACAAACCGGTCAGGCCCGACAGGGGCTTTCCTTGAACAAGTGGCGGACTGGCTTTGAGAACCACTGCCATAGGGTCTTCAGTGGCTCCAAAGGCCTCATTAATAGGGAGGGCTACTCTGCCAGGGTCCAGCACCTGAAGAACATCCAACAGCTTGTGGGTATTCTATTGGACCAGTTCAGCTTCTATGCCCAAAGCATTCTCCTGAGTAGGTCTTGATAGGGATTAAAAATCCTCTGGAACTGGAGGAGATGGGTGGGGTCCCAGAATTGTCAAATGAGGAGGATGAGAAAGTAACAGCAGCCAAAGTTTCCTCCTGAGGTAACACCTGCTCCTCTGGCAAAAGTTCATCCTGTAGGACTGGTTGCTCAGGGGCACCATTGTCTCTGCATCCTGCAACCCAGATGTTTTTTAAAGGTCATAGGCTGCCCTTAACTGGACTTAGGTGTCTATAATTAACCTGAGGTAACCTCTTTTCAGTTTATAGGAAAAAGGGCTTTAACCATTCAACGACCGATATGGTTACTCCTTCAGAACTGTCAGGTCTGACTGTGTCACGTAATGCTCTATGGAACAGTTTCCATGATGAGTCAATATTGCCCATATCTCCAAGACAAATACATTACTGAGAACTTCCTGTCAATACAATGTGAGGAAGAATCATTTCTCTTAAAATTCAAAAATACTGTGACACATCTACAGCCTGGAATGTTGGTTTAAGTAACTGAATTTAATGTGTATTGCTCCTAGATGCATAGATCATACTAAAATAAATGCACTGATTGGTGAATTTTAAATAGTTTATACTGAAATAGTTATACTGCACATTTGAAAAGAATGTAGTACTCATAGGAAAAGATATACCTATTAAATGGTATAGTGAAGTTCAGTGGGTGATATCACCTACTGATTCTGATATATTGCTTTCTCAGACATATTTATCACCTAATTCACATATATTACTTATTGAACTAGATACATTTCAAACAGATTTGTAAAAGTGAACTGGATGCTTCCACATTAAATCAATTCTTATCAATTCAAAGAAATTGCCTAGTCAAACATCAGTGTAGTCACATTGTATATACAATATATACCAACTGCTAAATTAAATGTATGAGTATTATATATATAAACTAACCAAACTCATTATGTGATTTATGGAATATACATACAAATAAACTACTGTACAAATAGTCACACCAACTATTAAAACATACACAATAAGGGATATGGCACATTGGTTCTCTTTAAGATTTTACACTATGTAATTTAGGGTTTTATACTTACACCCATCTAAGCACTTTAGATAGTTTTAAAACCGTTTGAAGAATGTATGTAATCTTTTGCACTATATGTTCACTATCAACTTTTTCCAACTGTACTGGGGAATGTTAGAGTATCATGTGAAATTGTTTAGGAATAGTCATATATTGCTGCTGAAAAGACTTATGTAGTAACTATACAAGCCATATGGTTTTGACTACTAATAGGTATTGAAACAGTGAAGAAAATGAACTTACCTATGCAAATTAACTTATTCTTATCCATTAGAAGATTACTTTAATGAAGTCTTTTAATTTTGTATATATGTTAAAAGTGTCCAGCAAAAGAAAAGAGCTGGGATTGTGTATAAATATATAATATAGTTGGGATTGTGCCCTTTTTTGTTACTTGACATTAAATAAAGAATGTCTGAAAGGTTGTTTGTTTTAACAATCACTTTTTTCTCAGTTAGTTTTTTTTTAACCTTACAAATATTTGCAATACTAATTAGCTTTAGGCTAATACTTAGAGGCCCCAACCAAGATCAGGGATGCAAAGTTTATGCCAGTGGTGGGCAACCTGCTGCCTGTCAAGGTAATCTGCTGGCAGGCCGCGAGACAGTGTTTACATTGACCATCCGCAGGCATGGCTGCCTACAGCTCCCAGTGGCCGTGGTTCGCTGTTCCTGGCCAATGGGGACTACAGGAAGCGGTGGCCAGCACATCCCTGTTTGTTTACAAGTTTGTTTACATTTGAAGGAGATAACGCTGCCTGCTTCTTGTTTACAATGTCACCTGAAAGTGAGAACAGGCGTTCACATGGCACTATTTTAGCCAATGTTACAAGATATTTATGTGCCAGATGCGCTAAAGATTCATATGTCCCTTCAGGCTGGACCCATCACTCCAGAGGACATGCATCCATACTGATGATTGGTTCTGCTTGATAACGATCCAAAGCAGTGTAGACCAGTGCATGTTCATTTTCATCATGAGTCAGATGCCACCAGCAGAAAGGTTGATTTCTTTTTTTGGTGGTTTGGGTTCTGTAGTTTCCACATTGGAGTGTTGCTCTTTTAGGACTTCTGAAAGCATGCTCCACACCCCATCCCGATCAGATTTTGGAAGGCACTTCAGATTCTTAAGCCTTGGGTCGAGTGCTGTAGCTATCTTTAGAAATCTCACATTGCTACCTTCTTTGCGTTTTGCAGTAAAAGTGGTTCTTAAAACAAACAACATGCTGGGTCATCATCCGAGACTGCTATAACATGAAACATACGTCAGTATGCATGTAAAACACAGAGGAGGAGACATACAATTCTCCCCCAAGGAATTCAGTCACAAATTTAATTAATGCATTATTTTTTTAAACGAGTGTCATCAGCATGGAAGCATGGTGGCCAAAGCATGAAGGGGCATACAAATGTTTAGCATAGCTGGCACGTAAATACCTAGCAATGCCAGCGACAAAAATGCCATGTGAATGTCTGTTCTCACTTTCAGGTGATATTGTAAATAAGAAGCAGGCAGCATTATCTCCCGTAAATGTAAACAAACTTGTTTGTCTTAGCGATTGGCTGAACAAGAAGTAGGACTGAGTGGACTTGTAGGCTCTAAAGTTTTACATTGTTTTGTTTTTGAGAGCAGTTATGTAACCAGGAATAAAAACCGACATTTGTAAGTTGCGCTTTCATCATAAAGAGATTGCACTTCAGTACTTGTATGAGGTGAACTGAAAAATACTATTTATTTTATCATTTTTACAGTGAAAATATTTGTAATAAAAATAATATTGAGTATTGTACACTTCGTATTCTATGTTGTAAATGAAAAAACTATATTTGAAAATGTAGAAAAACATCCAAAATATTTAATAAATTTCAATTGGTATTCTATTGTTTAACAGTGCAATTAAAACTGGGATTAATCACGATTAATTTTTTTGAGTTAATCACGTGAGTTAACTGCAATTAATTGACAGCCTTATCTCAAATACATAATCCAAGTGGGAAAACTTAAGGAAGCTGAAGCTACTTTTCCATGATTATTAAAATACAAGTCTAGAATTAAGTAGAGATAAGTATTAACATTTCAGTTTACTTGTTCCCATGGCATAACTTTCATCCTAAGCGTGGTTAGAACATTCATCTATTCCACACTTCATTTACTATATCGTGATTATAAAAGGCAATAGTCTCTCTAACAGCTAGGGTCACAACCAACATTCATTATAAAGCCCTATTTTAGTCCCCCACCATAACTTTGGCTTGGAAAACTGGTTTTGCCTGAAAATTAGCAAATTTGATGGCAAAGGTGAATAGTTCTGCAGAGTTTGAAGAAAACCAGTCATGCAGTTTTTGAGTTATTGGTTAGTAAAAAGTTTCCCAAATTTGAAGTTTTTATATTTGCCTAACTTTTCTCAATAGCTCCAAACAGTTAAGTCTCCTTGTAAACTCATGCACTGGACATTTTTGGAAAAAATAAGTTGAAAGTAAGCAAAGTTATCAATGTTTTTTGTTGTATATAGGTAAGGACCCAATCCTGCTCCCACTGAATTATGATTTCTGTGGGGTTACAGGCCCAATTCTGTTGTCATTTCTAGCCATGTCTACACTACAGGGTGCTACAGCAACACAGGTATGGTGACATAGCTATGCTGCTGTAACCCCATAGTACAGATGCAGACAACAGTGACGGAAGGGGTTTTTCTGTCACCGTAGGAACTCTCTCTCTCTCTCTCTCCCTCTCCAAGTGATGGCAGAGCCAGACAGAGAATTTGGAGGGTCTTGAACAAAATCTGAAACTGAGGCCCTCATCCTTCCAAAAAAACTAATATGGAGATGAAAGAATATAAGAATAGGCCAGGGGCTGGGGGACAGAGAGAGCCCAGGCCTTTGGAGTCTCCGCCCTTCCCATGGAGGCATGGGGGGAGGGGCCTACGCTTCTCCTGTGGCCAGGGAACCACACTTGGTTCTGCCTTTCTCCAAGTTCTGGCCCAGCTGCCAGAAGGAGTGGTATCCTTGACCCTGCTCCTACTTCTGGGCTCTCAGCCTGCTGAGTTGCCTTGGGGATGGCATAATGATGCCAGAGACAGCAATGGATCCTGGTCCCTTCTGTCCACCAGCTCCTGTCTCAGTTTAATTTAGCTGAGAACTTTCCCCTATTAAGTTATTTATTTCTTCTTATGATCAACTGGTCCTAGATTCATTTTAAATATGTTAATATCCTAGAGGTAATAGGGTTTGTGCATGCATTTATTCACCTGACTACTAGAAGGAGGCACTGCATATTCAGAAGTCCTGCCATCAAATGAAAGAGCTTAATGAAGCCTGGCCCATTGGCCCTAAAATGAGTTACAGAATCACTTCAAATGGAGCAGCCAATGGACTGTACCATTCTTGGGGATCAGAATATTCGAAGAAGGTGCTACACATTGAAACAAGTCTGACCAATGAGCAGAGTGTTCTAGATGGGAAACTTTAAAACTCTTGTTTTTCACTACGGTTTCTTACCAAGACTGCTGCTTGATTAATCTCAAGTATTCAAGATGAGGATCCTGAAACCATTCCATCTTTTCTTCTCTTTCTTTGTGTGAAGATGGCCTTATGTGACCCATAATCCATGCTGAGCTATGTGGAAACATGGGAAGTTTCTAATAACCATCCTTCTTTCAGGTATCATATGGTTTTGTTTATCTTTCCTTTAACCACAATATTTTAATGGTAGCACCAAACTGTTCAAATTAAAGCTCTTCTTCTGAATCCTCAATATTCTTGCTCTTCATTACCACCCATCCCATTCATTTATCCTATTTTGATTTTTTTTAAAAAGGTTTCTGTTACAAGCCCAGCTCCGCTTACTTTTTGAAAATTTTTAGATAATATCAGGTATGCTCAGACCAAGACAGCTAATCTTTTTCAAGTATCCAGTCAACGGCTTTCCAGTTGCAACATACCAAGGCTTCCATGATTTATCATAATTAATCCAGAATCCTCTAAAACTCAAATAAAGGCAAGTCATATATAAATCATCCTTAAAATGTCATATGCCGTTGTGCAGGAAAAGTTGAAAAGATTACTCTTACAGAAAAAGGATGCTTTAGGAAAACTCATCCTGGATAACAAGTCTAAACTTTAGAAAGTACATATACCTTGACTCTATGATGGCTAGAAAGGTCTCCCCATCCTTATAGTCATATAGAGTTGTTTGAGGCTAAGAGAACGGTCACAGAAAAAAGTATCTGAATCTATGAATACTTATATCTGAATCTATGAGTCCTCAGAACATCATACTTTGGTATGTGCTGAAATCAGTAAAGACAGTTACATTCAGATCCATCTTTTTTCAAACAAGGGAAAGCATGCATTATTGAATTAAAACAAAGCTAATTTTGAGATATCTAGTTGTAAAAATCCAACTGAATTTTTTACAAAATAATTTAAGTCCCAGTTTTTTGTTCACCTTCAGAAAACTCAAAATTTTTTTCAGAGTTTCCATTAAAAGTCATCTCTGGGCTAAGGCAAAGAGTGAAAAGTTTCAGCACCAAAAGAATTTTTTGAGAAAATTATAAGTAGCTGAGCACAGGGACTTAAAATAAAAGAGACATCACTGAACCTTAACTACAGAGTTGCTACCATGATACTGTCAACATCTCTTCAACTGACTATTTATTTGTAATAAACTCAGTTTAATTATTGGTTCCTAAACATGTAAGTAGAGCTGGTCAGAAAATGGGTATTTTTCCATGGAATTTCAACTTCTCATTGAAAAAAAGTTTCCAAAAACCAAAATAATTTCACAGAAAGCAGGCACTTTCCTTGACAAATTTTTAGTTGAAAACCCAAATCTCCTTAAAGAAAACCCCAGAAAGATAATTTTTTGACCAGCCCGTCACATGAGCATGTGTTACTGCTTGCAAATAAACCCATTACCATAGTTGTTTACTGTATGTCTCCATGTAGTTACCATGAGAAAGATTTTGGTTTCAGCAGTTGGAGAAGCTGCAATACTAATTGGAAGGACTTTAGGTCAGGTCCTTTTATCAATTAAGTTAATGAGAATTTTGCCATTGACCTCAATGGAGTTAGGATATATTAAGGCTAGAAGGACCATTTTGATCATCTAGTGGTTCTTATCCTAACCTTTGGTTCTCAAAATATGTTCTCGCATCCCTTATCAAAAATCATTGAAGTAGGTCAGTTCTTTAAACCTAGATATATTTTTTGTTTGTATATTACAGTAATAGTTAAAAATGTATAATGTTAATAAATACATAGGCTTGATGAAACAAAGTAGTAGTACTTACGTGCCTGTGCTTAATTTGTGTTTTCAATGATTTACCTTCCCAAAAAATCTGGCATGTCTCGCACCCCCAGAAAGGGCATCTCGCACCCCACATTAAAAACCACTGATCTAATCTGAGCTCATGCATAACACAGGGCATAAAACTTTGCCCAATAATTCCTGCATCGAGCCCATGACTTCTAGCTGAGCTAGAGTTTATCTTTTAGAAAAACATCTGATCTTATTTTAAAGGCTTCTAGTGATGGAGAACCCACCACATCAAGTTGTCCCAGTGATTAAACCCTCACTGTTTAAAAAAATTGGGGGTTTTTTTTCAGTCTGAATTTATCTAGCTTCAGCTGTCAGCCATTGGATCTTGTCATGCCTTTGTCTGCTAGATTAAAATGACCTCTACTACCAAAAATTTTCTCCCCACGCAGGTAGTTAAAGACTTTGATCAAGTCACCTCATAGCTTTTTCTTTAATAACCTAAACAGGTTGACTTTCTTAAATCTTTCACTTTAATGCAGATTTTCCAAACCTCAAATCATTCTTGTATCTCATTCTGAGCCCTTACTGTTACCTGAAATTGGGCCAGCTAGTAAGCTTAGGGAGGACTAATGACCCACCAGAGTTTGGCAGAAAGCAGCACGTTTATTATACTGATAGCTAAGCTCAAAAGAAGTGTGTGTGTGTGTGGGGGGTCACACTCACACTCGCATACTCACGCTCCCAGGACAGGCACAGCACTGGAAGTGTCAGGATCCTTCAAGGTAAGTGTCCCACAGTGCAGCAATGGATGATGTGATGAAGGTAAGTCTTCCTGAGGCACGATGGAATGCAACACAATGAACCACTGGCCAGGCGGTCTAGGCGAAGGGCCTTCACAGGAGGTACAAGCTTGTGAGTGCACTCCTGAGCACATGGCCTCTTCCCCTTTTAAGGACCTGCTCCTCATGTCCTGCGACTAGAGATGACTTAGCCACGTCTGGCTGGTCACACTCCACCTCGGACAGTGTCCATGCATTGGGTGTGTGAGCGCTGCCTAATCAGAGTGTCATGGCCTGCAACTAGAGATGACTTGCCCACATCTGGTTGCTCACACTCCACCTCAGACAGTGTCCATGCTGTGTCCATTTACTGGGGGTGTGAGCGCTGCCTAATTAGAGACCCAGACACCTAGTCTACCTAGGAGCTCTTCTGATCTTCCAGCTGTTCAACCAGCCCATTCATCCCACAAGCATTCCAGGAGGGAGGGGGAGGGGGAAAGCCACTTCACAGGTATTCAAAGAGGGAGAGGAGACAATGGGGGTGGGGGGAAAGTGTAATAGACCTTTTGAGCATACAGTTATACATAGCATAGTCAAACAGAGCATACAGATCACTGCTGCTCCTACAGCACTCCGCCCCTTGATCTATGATCATTACAGTCATTGTAGGGCACAGGTAATTTGTTGCAAACAACCCAAACAATCATAACCAGGTGAATATAACTAAAACCATTACAATTGACTAAACACCAGATATAATATAAACAAATGCAAACAATCACAATTATAATAATTGGGAATACAATAAAACCACCACCATTTCAATAACTGGATACACTGACAAACAAAATGAGGCCCTAGTTTGATGCTGCAATAGCCATCAAACAATAAAAGTTAACGCTAACCCTTAAAAACACAACAAATAAGATTTGTGGGAGTACCACAGTTGTTATGCAAGGTTAAACTGATTTAGAAGATACATAGTAACAGGGAACTTGGTGAAATTGCGGATACTTAAACAAACATTTAGTTGCTAAAATGTTGCAGAATCCCCTATTACTAATAGTTGTTCTCAAGGGGTCTTGGGGGGGGGGGGGGGGGGGGGGGGGGGGCGGGGGGGAACAAATCCAAGACCTGAAAGACAGGGCCCTACAATCACAGGCCAAGGTCAAAAATCCAACTAGGGGGTGATAATGGGGGCTAGGACTGGCTCTAGGCACCAGCAAAGCAAGCACATTTGCAGGGGTGGCCTTGCCCAGCCATGTGCCGCCTTGCCCAGCCCCCATGCGACTCTACCTGTGGTCCGGCCCCAGGCAGGTAGCGTGGAACCCTGTGCCCCCGGGCCGGGTGAGGAGGTAAGGGCGGCCGCGCCGCAGCTCTAACAGGTGGGATCCCGCAGCGAGGAGGAGGCAGCTGGAGGGGGGCGGAGGAGGCAGGGCCGGGCCGGGGGAGGGAAGGGGATGAGCCGGAGCCGACTGTGATCCTGTGACAGGAGCGGCTGCTGCCTCCCTCTGCCCGGCTTACTGGGTCACTGTCCGGCTGCTGCACTCCCTCCACGCCTGCCCCGCAGCAGCCCCTCCCAGGGACTTGCCCCCGCCACCCATCCTGACTCCATTCCCGCCAGCCGGGCTGGGCAGGGCACAGCGCAGGGGCCGGCCAGGCTTGCTGCCATCTCCAGCCTGGGACAGGGGGTCGGGTGCTGCCTCCATCCGGGATGTCGAAGCCCCCACTTCTGCTGCGGAGTAGCCGCCCCGGGGACAGTGAGCTGGGGCGGCAGTTCCGGGACTGGTGCCGCCGCACCTACGGGGACTCGGCCAAAACCAAGACTGTGACCCGGAGCAAGTACCAGCGCATCGCTGAGGTGCTGCAGGGGGGCACCGGCTCGGGCACCAGCTCCGGTGGGGGGGAGAAAGGCAAGTTCCAGTTCTGGGTCTGGTCCAAGGGCTTCTGGCTGGGAAGCAGCACCCGGGAGGCGGCAAAGATGGGTCAAGTGGTGTATGTGCCGGTTAGTGCGCTCAGTGCCCCGGGGGCTTGGTGTCTGTCTTGTGTGTGTCCTTCCCTCCCACAGCCAACATCCCCGGGGCCATGGCACACCACAGGGGAGAGACCCGATGTGGGGCAGGCCCCCTCGCAGCATCACACACCCCACCCAGCCAGCCATCCTGGCCCCTGTCCCATCAGCACTAGCTGGCACATCCCATGTGTAAAGGCCAAAAAAAAAAAGTGTAGTGGTGGCGGGGGCCGCGGCGGCAAAAAACCTAGAGCCGGCCCTGATGGGAGCCCATGAACTTGGGGAAGTAGAACCAGGGTGCATAGAGGAAAGTGTGGAACTAACAATACAAATGTATCAATAACAAAAATCAACAAAATGATTATTAGAGAACCTAACAAAAATAAACCGGATGCCTTGGGGACCAAAGTCTTTTGGACAGATGTGGATGTGATTGATAATCTGGTTGGAGATCGGGGAAGTAGAGAGAGGAAAAGGCATTTACCCTAGTGTAGTATCCTCTCTCTCTCTGGACCCAGTGCTAGCACAGGACACCCACCAGAGACAGACACAGAACATGCAACACAAAACACTGAACACAGACTTTGTCGCGACACTATAACCATGGTATTTCTGTAACTTTTCAGCTGATACCAGCTCTCCTGATGTTCCGGTTTGGAGGCTGAAAGATAGAAGCTTAGAAACAAATTAGCACAGTGCTCCCACTGCGGCAGACCCTGCTTGTTTGAGTTGTCTGAGGTGTACCCATTTTCCCCTCTGGGGTTTTATCTATGCCACCCAGGGTTTTTGCTAACTCTATTGCTTGCGTGGGAGCCAACTTGGTCTCTGCCACAGTGTGTCTGGTACTTGGGGCTGCCCCGCCTCCTGCAGGTGCAGGCCCATAGTTTTGGACCATCCTCTGGACCACCGCAATACGGTGTCTGGGGTTCGGCCATCTGGAGTCCGGATCCGAGGGATCCAGATCATACCAGATATCCCTGTCCCAATCATCATACGGTCCCATGCCCCCACTGGGCTTTCACTCCAATGGTGGCGGCCCAGGCTGAATAAGCCCCCCGGACCCTGTTCTCCTGGGCAGACCCCTCCAGAACCAGATCCTTCAGGCAGGTAACTGCCTGGCTCAGAGCAGCATTCTCTACTTCCGCAGTAGAACCTGCGACTTCCACGTTATCCCGTTCCTTCTCCAACTCATGAAAACTCCCAGGTGGAACCGCCCCTGGCATCCAGCGGTCTGCCCCTTTCTTTTGGAGCCATTCTAACACCCCGGGCGGTGGCGCCGCTCCACAAGGGGTGTGTCTTCTCGCTCGGGCTGCTTTGTCTTTTCCTTCCCCTTGTCTCACAGTGGCATCCCTAGTAGCGGCATCCTTTTCTCCCTGCAGTGGATTGCTAGCCTACCACTTTTTCACGCAGGCTCGAGCTGGACCCACCCAAGAGACCACCAGGGGATTTACACCTAATTCTCTCCCTTGCCCTACACTGGCATACTTAATAGTGGCATCCTTTTCTCCCTGCAGTGGGTTGCTAGCCTACCACTTTTTACAGGCTCGAGCCGGACCCACTCAAGAGACTACCGGGGGGGCACTAGGAGACCCCTACTCTTGGGTCAAATCCTCCACTAAGCTGCCCACATTCTCCACCATTAATGTTACCTGAAATTAGGCCAGCTAGTTAGCTTAGGGAGGACTAATGACCCACCAGAATTTGGCAGAAAGCAGCACGTTTATTGTACTGATAGCTAAGCTCAAAAGAAGGGTGTGGGGGGGTGTCACACTTACACTCGCATACTCACGCTTCCAGGACAGGCACAGCACTGGAGATGTCAGGATCCTTCAAGGTAAGTGTCCCACAGCACAGCGATGGACGGTGCGATGAAGGTAAGTCTTCCTGAGGCACGATGGAACGCAACGCGATGAACCACTGGCCTGGCAGTCCGGGCGAAGGGCCTTCATGGGAGGTACAAGCTTGTGAGTGCACTCCTGAGCACATGGCCCCTTCCCCTTTTAAGGACCTGCTCCTCATGGCCTGCGACTAGAGATGACTTGGCCGCGTCTGGTTGGTCACACTCGACCTCGGACAGTGTCCATGCAGTGTCCATGCACTGGGTGTGTGATCGCTGACTAATTAGAGTCCCAGATACCTTGTCTACCTAGGAGCTCTTCTGATCTTCTAGCTGTTCAACCAGCCCATTCATCCCACAAGCATTCCAGGAGGGA
Organism: Chelonia mydas; assembly: GCF_015237465.2. NCBI lineage: Eukaryota > Metazoa > Chordata > Testudines > Cheloniidae > Chelonia > Chelonia mydas. Next base: position 112,067,142 of record NC_057852.1, read on the forward strand.
GGGGGAAAGCCACTTCACAGGTATTCAAAGAGGGAGAGGAGAGAAAATGGGGGGGGGGAAGTGTAACAGACCTTTTGGGCATACAGGTTATACATAGCATAGTCATACAGAGCATACAGATCACTGCTGCTCCTACAGTATTACTGTCATAAATATAAAGGGAAGGGTAAACACCTTTAAAATCCCTCCTGGCCAGAGGAAAAACCCTTTCACCTGTAAAGGGTTAAGAAGCTAGGATAACGTCGCTGGCACCTGACAAAAATGACCAATGAGGAGACAAGATACTTTCAAAAGCTGGGGAGAAGGAGAAACAAAGCCTCTCTCTCTGTCTGTGTGATGCTTTTGCCGGGGACAGAACAGGAATGGAGTCTTAGAACTTAGTAAGTAATCTAGCTAGATATGCGGTAGATTCTGTTTGTTTAAATGGCTGAGAAAATAAGCTGTGCTGAATGGAATGGATATTCTGGTTTTTGTGTCTTTTTGTAACTTAAAGTTTTGCCTAGAGGGATTCTCTATGTTTTGAATCTGATTACCCTGTAAGGTATTTACCATCCTGATTTTACAGAGGTGATTCTTTTTACTTTCTTCTATTAAAATTCTTCTTTTAAGAAACTGAATGCTTTTTCATTGTTCTTAAGATCCAAGGGTTTGGGTCTGTGGTCACCTATGCAAATTGGTGAGGATTTTTATCAAACCTTCCCCAGGAAAGGGGGGGTAACGTTTGGGAGGATTTGGGGGGGAAAGACGTTTCCAAACGGACTCTTTCCTAATAAAAATAATACCGGTTAGATGTTTGGTGGTGGCAGCGAAAGTCCAAGGTCAAAAGGTAAAATAGTTTGTACCTTGGGGAAGTTTTAACCTAAGCTGGTAAAAGTAAGCTTAGGAGGTTTTCATGCAGGTCCCCACATCTGTACCGTAGTGTTCAGAGTGGGGAAGGAACCTTGACAATTACCAATATCTTATTTTGAAGTGTTGACACCAGAACTGGACACAGTATTCAAGAAATGGTTTCATCAGCATACAGAGGTACTACAACCTTCCTATTCGATATTCCCCTGCTTATACATCCCAAGATCACATTAGCCCTCTTAGTCACAGCATTGCCCTGGGAACTCATGTTCAGTTGATTATCCATCATAGTCCAAAAGTCCTTTTCAGAGTCACTACTTTCCAGGAGACAGTTCCGCATCCTACAGATGTGACCGACCTTCACACACACACCCCCGCCCCAATTTATGACACTGCATTTGTCTGTATTAAAATGTATATTGTTCAGGTAAGCCCAACTTATCATTGGATTCAAATTGCTCTGTAGAACTATCCTAATCATTATTTTTACTGTACTGATTTTTGTGTCATCTGCACACTTTGCCAGGGGTGATTTTATATTTTACATTTGGAAAGAACAGTTCCCTGTGGGACTGAACTAGAAACCCACATTGGATGACGAGTCCCCATTTACAATTACTTTTGGAGTTCACTAAGTTAGTCAATTTTTAATCAATTTATTGGATACAGACCCTTGGTTCTGGTCTCCTTTTAATTAATGTAATTGAGCCAGATTCTCAGCTGGTGTAAATCTGCATGGCTCCATTCAGAAGTCACCTGGCTCTATATGTCTTTTGTTAGTGTTGGTATCTGACTGAAGTGAAGTAATGGTCTTTCCAGGGTCCATCACTCTCAAATGGCCATTACTGTATTATTTTATTCTATTTTCTAAATTTCTTATCACATGTATCTCTTAAATAGTTACCTCCCTAGAATGACCAAGGCTGTTCGTGATGTCAGGCATTCAATTTTCCTTTAATAACAAATACAAAGTATCCAGAGGTTTAATAAGTCAATATCACTCTATCAGTCACTTCACAACTCAATATATTTTATATAAAATTTGATGTACATTATCTTAAATTTGTTTAAATATTATTATAAACATAATCTTTAAGAGGATGCAGGTCTGGAGTGACAGTCATTCATTAGTATATTATTAATTTTGTTATCCCTGCTCTTTGGTAAAATGTCCTGCATAGAGGCTGGAAACCTTCTTCCACATTCGATTTGTGGTCCCATCAAAGCAAAAATAAAATTCCAGTTCATATCATTATTGTTTTGTCTCCTATACACTCCAAATCAAATCCTGTGTCAGATTGTCTAGTTTGTTTGGAGATGTTTTGACATCTCCCATATCACAGTTCATCGTCATCAGATAAGGCGTCAAGATAATCTGTATCAACATATAAGAGAAATCCAGAAAACAAACTGTCTGACCAAGTGGGATCTGCAAAGAGACCATTTTGGTCAGTGTAGAAGATCTCAAGCCACACTTCATCTTCTGCCTGAAGATAGATCACTGTGGATCCAGAAGCTACGTCATGGTTTCCTGTGTTAGCGTCAAATGTCTTTATTCGGTATTTCCCATTATGAACCAGCCCAATTGCAAGATGCTTATTTGCTAAGGTGATCTCATAAGAGAAGTAATAAATCCCTGGAAAGGCACATATAAATTTCCCCGTGGAAGGACTGTAATGCTCACCCTCATTGAAAAGGACTTTATTGAATACGATTGGTAATCTTTCTTCTGGGTAGCTCGTGGTGATGCCAACAGAAAAGGCAGATTTCAGCACTATCCTTCCACACTTACAGATCCCTGGTACACCTCGTTCTCCTCGTTCTCCTTTATCTCCCTTAGGCCCAGGTGGTCCAGAGGGACCCACTTCGCCTTTGGCACCAACCAATCCTGTAGGTCCTTTTTTACCAGACTGTCCTGGGTCTCCTTTATCTCCAGTTGCTCCTAAAGGTCCAGTCTTGCCTCTTAAACCTTGAAAAACATTTTATATTAGTTAATTATTACATATACAATCTCTTTTGTAGGTGGCAAAGCAAATGATTCCATGAGCTACTGGATATGTTTGAACAAAATTAACTATATAATTAAACTGGTTTGGTGTAATTCTTGTCAGATTTTCAAAAACACCCCACACTTAGAATGGAATTTGAGATTTAAAAAACATGTCTATTTTTGTTTTTGTGTGCACTGACAATGCATAAAATTCATCACATGTCAAACAAGGGTGAGACGTTATATTAATACTAAGGACCTTAATCTGGCATTTATTTATTTAAAGGTAAAACTCCATTTATTCTTAATGGAAGTTCTGTGTGCAGAACAATGACAGGATATAGCCATAACAGCTTGAAAAAATTCTATTAGTAAGTTATGTCACTATTGACAAGAAATAGCTTATATTTTTTAGACTGGAAATTCTTTAAAACTTCCAGTTACTGTATGGCAGAGGTCCCAGCGTGCCCCCTAGCAGGGAGTGGAGGAACATCTGAGATGGCATGGTGGGACCCAGGCCAGCCCCCACGGGATGGGAGGAAGGAGGGAGCATCACCCAGCCTCCTCCCCGTCTCCAGCTCTGTTCTGGTCCCATCTCCAGACACATTGATGGCTCCTGGCCTGGTGCCCAGCCCAGTCCTCAGCGTGGCTCTGCTCCCAGCCCCATGCCAGCCCACAGCCTCAGCTGTTGGCCACGGCTACATTCCTGGCCCGGGGCTGAGGCTGGGGGCCAGGCCAGGAGCAGAGCTGCATCTGGCCATGGGCCCGGCTGCCGGCCCTCACCATAGCCTGGCTGCAGCTCTACTCCAGCCACCCCCACCCCGCCCCCGAGCCGCGGCTCCCCTCCTGGCTCTGGGGTGGATATGAGGGGGCACAGACAGGAGTAATGGGGGGTGTGACCCTCAAAAGTCTGGGGACCGCTGCTATATGGCAGACATTTGACAACCAAAGTATTAAACAGTACCTCTCAACTGAACTCAATCTATTAAACTGTACTTTTCTTATGTCTATATAATATTATACGTATACTATAATAGTTACCTATGTTTTCAAAGATGCCAGAAGGGACCACTGCGATCATCTATTCTGACCCCCTGTATAGCACAGGCCATAAAAAAAAACAAATTCCTAGAACAGATCTTTTAGAAAAACATCCAATTTTGATTTAAAAATTGTCAGTGAGGAAGAATCCACCACAACCCTTGGTAAATTGTTCCAATGGTTAATTACTTTAATTGTTAAAGTGTTATGCCTTATTTCCAGTCTGAATTTATCTAGCTTCAACTTCCAGCCATTGGATCATGTTATACCTTTCTCTGCTAGACTGAAGAGCTCATTATCAAATATTTGTTTCCCATGTAGATACTTAGAGTCTGTAATCAAGTCATCCCTTAACCTTCTGTTAAGCTAAATAGATTGGGCTACAGAGTCTATCGCTATAAGGTATGTTTTTTAACCCTTTAATCCTGGTGACTCCTCTGCACCAGAATTTATCAGCATCCTTCTTGAATTGTCGGCACCAGAACTGGACACAGTATTCCAACAGCACTTACACCAGGGCCAAATATCGAGATAAAAATAACCTCTCTACTTCTACTCGAGAGTCTCCTATTTATGCATTCCACTATCGCATTAGCCCTTTTGGAAACAGCACCTCAGTGAGAGCTCATGTTCAACTGATTTTCCACCATGACCCCCAAATCTTTTTTAGAGTCACTGCTTCCCAGGATAGAGTTCTCCATCCTGCAAGAATGGTCTACATTCTTTGTTACTAGATTTACATTTAGCCATATTAAAAATACATATTGTTTGCTTGCACCCAGCTTACTAAATGATCTAGATCACTCTATATCAGTGACCTGTCCTCTTTCTTGTTTACCATTCCCTCAACTTGTGTCACTGCAAACTTTATCAGCGATGATTTTGTTTTCATCTAGAACATTGACAAAAATATTAAATAGTGTAAGGCCAAGAACCAATCCCTTCAGGACCCCATTAGAAACACATCTGCTCATTGATGAATTTTTAATCCATTTAATGTGTGCCTTGTTAATTTTATATTGTTCCATTTTTTAAAATCAAAATCTCATGAGGGATGTCTCCAAAACAAAGGATGACCTTATGTAACAAATAAGAAGCAATACCACCACAAATATGGTGAGATTTTATATCAAAATTTAAAAAACAAATATTGAAAAATGATTTAAAGCAACAAGAAAAGGGGTAATGGTGGGACAAGGTTTGGAGTGATTCAGTAATAAAGAAAATTGTACATTAATATTGACCATGTCCTTTGGCTGACTAGGGATGTTTTAGAAACAAATAGGGTAGGAAGTTTTTAAAAGGGTGCATGCCTTTTGAGGAACATGAATTACATATAATAATTTACTATTTGTAACTATGAAAACTTTTTTTTGTCCCCTCACCTCACACACACACTCTCCTTTCCTCTTATCTTCCACACATTGTTTACCCCTATTACTTATTGTGTTGTGTGTTCATTTAGGCCTGGATCTTGCAAACAGTCCATCCACATGAGTAACTTTATACAGGTGAGTAGACCCCCCAAAATTAAACATGTTAAGGTCTGGAAATACTTAATTAGGGCACACACACACAAAAAACCCAGAATATCTAGTGTGTCTTTAGCATTCAGTTTAATCTAATCCGGAACTACAAAACTATGTTACGCTAATCTTAATTGCATGGTTATTAAATGGTATCATTTCAGGATGAAGTTAATGTCGCTTGGGTGCACTAACTATTTATTTTCTTAACTTGTTTGGATTTCTTTTAAGTTTCACCTTAAGTCTGAATTTCCTGGGCTTACATATGTTGTAATTATCCCCAAAACAATGTTTTAACTTTAAGTTACTGATAGATAATCTCAACCTTAACATTAATTTTTTTCAGCTAAAAATGAAAAACTGTAAATTATAATAAATAATAATAATAATAATGAAGTTTCACCCTGGAGATTCAGTGTTCTTGTTTTATGAGTTTAAATCTGATATAAGTTGTCATTTTTTGTTACATACATACATAACAGTATCTTACATTTATATTTGCTAGTATTTTATACTCAGGAAGTCACTGATAAATAAAATTTTAAAAAATACAGTAAGTTCCAGGAGAAGATCCTGGTTGTTGGTTTCTTTGTTTTGTTTTTTCCATTAGTTAGCACAAATATTCAATACCTGCATTCCCTTTTTCACCCCTTTCTCCTTTCCTGCCATCTCTACCATCTCTTCCTGGAAGACCAATACGCCCATGGGGCCCTGGTGATCCAATAGCTCCGGGGAGACCTGCAGGGCCCGGCAAGCCAGGAGTGCTACAAATATATCTCGTGTAGTAATTTTCTCCTTTGAGCTGGTTGTGAAGAGATTGTCCGCTTGTATAGATGGCAAAACTTGTAATGTAAAGCAATGCAAACATCCTTGGCTCTGGAAAAAATACATATGTACAGACCATGAATGCATATCTTGTCATTAAAGCCTTCAGATGGTTTTGATTTAGATTATAGGCATATATACTTCACACTTTTAAAATCCTAAACATAATATGGATTGAGCCAATGCAGGGCAGCACACTGAACTAGCAATGCTGTAGTGGCCGCACCAGTTTCTGAAGAATTTAAAGATTTCATTTAATTTTCAAGCCTTCTTTATGTAAAGAAAAATCTTCCAAATCTGAATGATGCAGTGTGTCACACTGAGACTACAGGCAGATAAAAACAATATCCTTAAAAGAGGTGTGAAGTCAGTTAAGAAAATGGGAATTTAACTTTGAATTCTCATGTTTACAGTACAGTTAACTATTTCACTGTGGTAACTGAGGAAGAATCAGCCAGCTACTCTGGGATTGTGAGTCAAGTCTGAATAGAATAGACTGTTCACACTTTTCTCCAGTCTGCTTCTGAATGTGATACAAACTGATCTACATTGCATAGTCTCCCAACATGCTTTCACAAGAGTATTCTGTTTTTTATTAGTTGTCGGTCTTCATGATTAAATAATCAGAGATTTTTAAATTTGTGCCTTTTGGTTTTATAATATACTATATGATGAAAGAAGAAACAGCTTACAATAGTAACCTGCTGCCAAGAACTTGCAGTTCCTTACATACAACAATGTCCTAAATCAGTGTTACCCACGATTGACTGGCCTAAAACTAGTGTGAGTTGTGATTCTGGAAACAGAGTTGTATTTTTTCTATTTCAGTGTCCAGATCAGAGTATTTATGTGGAATTATCCATCTCTGCAGTGCTAATTTACAGCTTATAAGAAAATTACAGTTTCTGGCAAAAAAAGGAAATGGAATGACGGAATCAAAGAAATCCATTTATATGCTATCTATGGCTTTATTATAATGAAACACTCAGGCAAATTGCACAAAGAATCAGACTACTTCCCCAGAGAATCCACATCTCACTCACCTCTCTCCACAATATCTAGGCACCCTATTGGTCATACTAGTTCGTCATGTGATAATTTATTTGTAAAACCAGAGCCATTTACAATCCTTTATAATTCATGAGTTTCCATTTGGTGTATAGCAGGCCTGTATCAGCTCAGTTGGGAAAAAAACTTTTTCACTGGGTCACCAGATAAATACAAATTTTACTACACATCTTAGTTATTTTACCAAATATAAATGAAATGGAATGGCAATGAAGAGAGAGAGAGAGAGAAAGAATATGGTCAGGTGGTAGTGGAGACTGACAAAAGAACCAAATACAATGTTTTTTGAGCAAAAGAGAAATGCTCCAGATCCTTTAGGGCTATTGTGTCACTTGATTGTCATACACAATCCCGTACCAAAAATGGCAAGGAGACTGTACTAATAACTTTATTGAAATTTGATAGGCCCCTACAGTATGGGTCAGCCATTGCAGACACAATAGATCTCTAACAATTGGGTTAAGAGATAGGTACTTATTGCAAGAGCAATAAGTGACAACTGCTGATGGTAGTTAGCAACCGACACTTGAGACTTTGGATGAAATTTTGTTCTGATTTCTACCACTTGCAGCCCTACTGAAGTTACCAGAACCATACAGGGTCTAAATCAGGGAAGAATATGACCCTTTGCATTTAAGAGCAAGATATAAATATGAGTGGGCTTTCTTTTATGTTTGAGAGCAGCTGGATAAAAAGGAACAACTTTGCTTGTCCAATTCCCAGAGCTACATGACCAATGCATCCTCAGCATGTAGAACTAAAGAAGCCCATGAGATGACAGAGTGGCGGCTTTGGGAGTGCATGCACAGCATCTCTAGAGGGCGAGGGTAGAAAAAAGCAGCTACAGAATGGCAAATGAGTATTTGGGGACAGTACAAATAAACGTGTGTGTAACGAATTGGCTAGTATGTATGCATGCTACTGCTCTGTACTGGATGGAATCAGAATTGGTTAACTGTGCTTTAGTCCCTTTACTGTTGACAGCTAATAGAGAGACTCACCTTTAGTTTAAGTGATTGGTTCTTGTAATTTTGGAAGGAACACAGGATGACTAGAGTGTTTGATCACAGCTGTTTTACTAGAGTACTAAATTGGAAATAAATCCGTGAGTTATAAGATGCACTTTGCTTTTCATATCTGGTATCCCTCTTCCAAAGAACACATATTTGTTAATAATTTTGATTAGGAAATGATGTCAGTCATCTGTGCCAAATAATTTCTCTTCCATCAAGGAAACAAACTTCAGGAGTCCACTCTTTCTGCATATCTTCGAAGCCAGAACAAGTGTAACCTTTGGGTGGGCTAGAGTTCACTTCATTTCCCGTCTCCAGTACCTTAAAAAAACAAAACAAAACAAAACCAACTCCCACAGAAAGTAGCTAGAGACCCAGAGTTCAGTCTCTAAGGATTTTCAGCAAGGATCGTACAGGGTCAACCTCCCAACATTCAGGTCCCAAAAGGAACTAAAGAAATGAATTTAATTAAATACCTTTATAAAATCTTATGATAAAGAATAATAACCTAATTTTTATAGCATGACATGGCTATTTTATAATCTACAGACATTACCTTCACAGTTTATGCATAAACATAAATTTAAAAAAACAAATTTAAATCTGAACAGTTCAGTCCCCACAGAAATACAGCGAGAAGAAACTGAAAGTTCCTGAAAGCGTAGGTTGTGTTCATCTAAGTCTCAGGGCTTGGTTACACTTGTGAGTTAGAGCGCATTAAAGCAGCCCCAGGCGCCCTAGCTCACTACCTGTCCACACTGGCAAGGCACACAGAGCGCGCTGACTCCACGGCTAGAGCGCTCCTGGTACTCCACCTTGACGAGAAGATTAACGTTTGTTGCGCCTTGGCTGAAATGCCTGAGCATCAGTATGAACGAGGTGTTGCATTACTGAGCTCTGATCAGCCTCCGGAAATGTCCCATAATCCCCTTAAGTCAAGTGGCCACTCTTGTCATTGTTTTGAACTTGCTGTAGGAATGCAGATATGCCCTTTGAAAGCTCCGTTTCTGACAGCCGGCTGCTTATCTGCTCCGAGACAAGCAACCATTACTGTGGAATGCTGTGTATGAGAGAGAGGCGGGGGAGGTGGGGGGGTCTGCTGCTGTCTGAACTTACAAGACAGCAAGCTGACATGCTCTTAGCCCCCAAAAACCCACTCTCTCTCCCCCCACATACACACAACATACTCCCTGTCACAGTCCACTCCACCCCCCGCATTTGAAAAACACGTTGCAGCCACTTGCATGCTGGGATAGCTACCACAATGCACTGCTCTCTGTGGCTGTTGCAAGGGCTGCTGATGTGGCCACAACAGTGCGCCTGTAGCTGTCAGTGTGGACAGACTGCGGCGCTTTCCCTACTACGCTCTCCGAAGGCTAGTTTAACTCAAAGTGCTCTACATCTGCAAGTGTAGGCATGCCCTCAGTTAGAGTCTTTGATCAACAAATCTACACAGTCTGCTGAGTCTAAAACAACGTCTTTCCTCCACTTGCTTGTAGGAATCTCTTCCGCTGCTGAAATCACTGCTAGCCAGTCAGCTAACTGATTATATCTATACACTTAAGTGAGTGATTGGTTAAAGAAAACCCTGTTACAAGAAAATAGAAAACTGAGAATAGCAAAACTGAAATGACTCTTTCCCCATTTCTACATTTAAAGAAAAGTTGGTGATTGTCTCAACTAGTCTGAATTTAACTAGAACAGTTTAGCTAAAATCAAGACATTCAAAGCATACAATTAAAATAGAAGTTATTTTTCCCTCCCAATTTCCCCTTCCTATAATTAGCATTGCCCATGCTTCCCTGTTAGAGGGTTAACAATATCACTAACCTGCTGCAAAATGCTTCAGAGTTAGGGACAACAGCCGGCTTCCTGCTCCTGGACTCAGCTTCTCCCAACTCACACAGGGCACATAGCCTTTTGCAAAGCAGCTGCCCCCACTGCTTGCCCTCATGGAGTCTGACCCCAGCAACAGGGAACCTATTGGAGCATACCCAAAACTAACGCACCCAATTCCAGAAGCTTCTGGATGTGGAGTGCTTAATCAGCCTAGCAACAATGACCCAGACACAGCTCACTCCTACCTCCCCACCGAAAGGGTCTCTTAAAGAGATATCTCCATATTAGGCACATGGGTTACACAAGCACACAGTGTTAATGATAACCCCTTTCATCCCAATGTGGGGTTCGTATACCCCATCATACAGACACAGGAACAGACAAACTGAAGCAAGACTTAGAGATGGACACTCTGGACAAGCATGGTGTATGACCCTGGAAAAATCTAGAGAGGGGGCTTCTGGGTCTCGTGCTGGCTGAAAAGGGGTTGTAAGGAAAGAAATTCTCTCCTTTTGGTTTTGGTTCCTCCTGCATTTGGAGAAGCAGAACTTTGTACATTCCTAGTAAATAAACAAGACTGTATCAAAGAAAATACCAGACTCTATTGTCAATTTCTACTCTCAACTGGAACACCCTCAGGGTCCCGAACACTGACTATTCGCTCAGGTCAAAAGGGATTAACAGTATTTTACACAGTATTTTACATTTCACAAATTGTGTCACAAAAATTTTGCATAGGCATTGCTGTTCTGCATTATAGAATATGTTGGAATAGAAAGTTGGAGGTTTGCACAGGATGCAGTTGAGGCTTCTGGCAGTTTAGCATTCTAGCTTGCAAGAGGCAGCAGAAGTGTGATGATCTCTATCCATGCACTGACAATTGAACCAGGGACCTCCACTGCTGAAAGCATGAGACTCTACAGCTATAGGATTCAGACTCCAGAGCTGGGCACTTTAACAGACTTGCATGCTCTATGAATCAGACACCGTGGGAAATGTGCAATACACACAGACCAGCAGATTACAGAAGATTGCATTTTCTCTTTACTTCCGCCTTGTGTAATAAGGGGAGAGGTGACCTGAAACTTTTTGAATAGAATGAACTTTTGTTTCCCACCCCAATAATGCCCCAATATCCCCAAAGATATCTGCCTCTGAAGATAACAGATAGGCACAGTAGGTAAATCTTTCTGAGAAAGTGATCCGTAATGGCATAGTTAACAATGCTGACATTTAAACTCTCATCCCATGCTTCAGTACATTTTTTTTTTAAAAGAATGAAAGTGTATTCTGCAGCCAGATTCCATGACTGTGTGTCCAATTCCATGGCCATGGACACATGGAAAACATGGGACAGAAAATCAATTTGCCCATGGTTTCACTGTGCGTGGTTTGAGGAGCACCAAGGTGGGGTTCATTTTAGTTTTCAGTCTGACTCCAAACAATCTGGCTCTTTCTGGTCCCAGCTATTTTGCTAAAAGCTGCCCTACAAGCTGTTCTGGATCCCTGCTGTGAGCTAGGCTGACTCTCTATGTTGGCCTGGATAGCCACGTGTATTTGTAATATTTGGGCCGGCACACATGGACAGTTATTTTACTGCCAACACATACAAAAAATTAAATCATGCTGTCTTTTTGTGCTTTTTTGTTCCTGACACCAAAAAGCTCAGAATCTAGGAAAGTCGCTCATGCAATTTGCAGCAGCCTTGTGGGGAAAATGAAAGTGTCTTACAAAAAAGAATGTTCATTATCTAACACTAGAAAACTCAGGACACAAGTATGTGTCTGAAAAGAGCTGCTTCTGAAGGGTTTCCTTCACCTTTCCAAAAACAGAGATCGTGCAGATTGCCAGAGCAGAGCTCTAGGATGCCCCTCAGTTTGCAGGTTTAATGACATATTTGACAGGGGCCCAGATTTACAAAGGTGTTTAGGTACCAAAAGATACAGACAGGCACCTAATGAAATTTACAAAAGTGCCTCAGTGAGTTAGGCAGATAACTCCCATTGCCTTCTTTTACTTCAGACTGGCTTGATCCTTTCAGGTTTCCCATAATCACTTTTCTATACTCTTGCCAGAGTCCATCAGATTGAGGGCCCCTGCACTAGAACATTCTTCCTTACCAAACAAGATACATTTGTAATACTAGCCCTAATGTCACAAATGGGGCAGCAGGGGATAACGCAGTCAAGGAAAGGGAAGGGGAGCAAGGGAGATAGAGGTAGAGGGCAGGAAAGAGAACATGGCAGAGCCTGAAAGGCATAGGAAGAGACAAAAGACCAAAAATAATAGAAAATGCATGTGTGTGAGTCACTCACACACAAGGGCTGACTTTCCACTGCTTTGCTTCTTGTGCCACAGCACCACACCCGTGCATAACAAGAGCAAATACATGTGTATGTAACCCTTCTGCCCGTCAGAGTTGGGAGCAACAAGGGCCGGGTTCAGTATCTAGGGGTTCCGTTTCAATAACACAATGCAAAACCAGCTCAAGCCCCCACCCAGTGACCTGGGACAATTACATACCATCCCCCTGCATGCCTCTTAAGAGGCAATACTTCCCCTCTTGCAAGCGCAGAGTCTGAGCGTAGCAAAAGCCTTTTAATAAAGGAGGGAAACAATACGGCATTATGTTGGGGAAACACCACAAACAGGATTCATAACACAAACCATGAGCAAAAGACCCACCCCCAATTAAGTTTGGCATTGTCCTTTTCCCCTCAGGGTCTTAAGTCCAGCAACCCCAAAGTCACCCCTCCCACAGTTCCTGTTCTAGGTCAGTGCAGCCCCAAAAGTTTAGAAGTTCATCTGCAGAGTTTACCTCCGAGCCTGGGTGGAAGTAGGGGGAGGTATGGTGGCATCTTACATGCTCCACTGCTCGGGTCAATGACTAATTGCTATGCCTCTCCATGGGGTTCTGCTGCAGTCTTCATCACCAGCTATGCCTCTCCACCAGCCACTCTGCTGGCTGCTCCTCTCCGCCAGCCATCACCAATATGCCTTCAACCCCTCCACTTAACTCAGCAATTTCAGCTCTTAGTAACTTCAGCTCTTTAGTGATTTCAGCTGCTAGTAGGGGAGGGCCCAGTGCTGGCACAAGCAGAACCACAGCCCAAAGTAGGTCTAATGCTTAGACCTAGGAATCAGTGATTCCAGCTCTGCAGCATATGACAAGACTTCTAATTGAGTCAAAAGCAGCTCTGTTATTACACAGTAGAAAGACAGAGGGGGGTCAAAATGGTGTTTGGGGCCCTCAGCAGGAACCCCACACTACCAAGTACATATACCTGTTCCCAATCTCTCTCAGTTCACTGGGCTGTGGAACCCAAGCTCCTTGCCTAGCGAGTGCTACTTAGATCAGCTCTAGGAATTATTTTGAGGAAGTTCTATGGTCTGTGTGATACAGGAGATCAGATTATATTATCACAATTGTCCCTTCTGGTCTTAGAATTTATGAATCTATGATTAAACTGAGAAGTGTTTGACTAAGGAAGAGGTCATCCCCAGGTTTAAGACCTTTGAGAATCATTGGTCTGGTGAACTCAGTATGGGACTAGGAGCCAGAAACAGCTACTGACTGGCTCTTTGGCCACTTACCTTCTCTGACCCACACTAGGGCTTTGTCTACACTAGAAAGGATTTCCTGGTATAACTATGGTGCAAACCCTCCTAGTGGAGACATAGCTTATACAGGCAAAACAGTTCCCCAAGCAAAAGAATTTATACAAAAGAACTTTTTTGCTGGTATAACTGGTACAATACTAGGGCTTTTGTTGGTATCATTATGTCAGCTAGGAGTGTGATTTTTCCCATACAGGTCCCTGACATAGCTATGCTGCCAAAACTGTTTAAGTGTAGACCAGGCCGAGGGACTCTTTATGCTTCTCTGGTATCATAAAAAAGCTGTAAAGCTGACCCAAAGGGATAGCTGGAGATTTTTCTGCATTGGCAAATTCACAACTAATGTAGAGTTGGCATAGCTGGCCCTTGAGGGTATGTGCACACTGCAATTAAAAACCCACAGCTGGCCTTTGCCTGCTGATTCGGGTTTGGGAGGCTCGGGCTAAGGGGCTGTTTAATTCTGGTGTAGATGTTTGGGCTTGGGCTGGAAGCTAGGCTCTGAGACCCTATGAGGGAAGAAAAGTCCCAGAGCCCAGGCTCCAGCCTGAATGTCTACACCAAAATTAAAAATTCGCTTAGCTTGAGCCCCATGAGCCTGAGTCAGCTGGCATGGGCTATCCTCAGGGGTCTAATAGCAACGTAGACACACTCTTAGTTCCCTAGTTCAGGGGGAGGTTGCAAATAGATGCATTTCAGCCCCAGGCAGATTGGGAGCCCCAGGCAGCTGCACCACATGGACATTTAAACACAGCTGATGATCTAGTCCACTATGCCTTAGTTTCCCTAGCTACAGAACTAGGACAAATACTTGTGTAACCCAAGGCTGTTGTAGGTTAACTCATTAATATTTGTGCAACACTTTGAAGATATAAAACACTCTACAACTGTTAAGTAATATTCTTACTGATTAATCTGATGGTATCATCTTAAACCAAGCTTGATTTTTTTAAATCTTTCCCTCAGGTTGACATTTTATGTCAGAATTGAATGGTGGGAATTTTCAAAAGTGCTTGACACTGGACTTACCTATGCTTCCAAGAATGGCAAAACTTCCTTTGACATCAATGGGAAGAGAGAGTTAGACCAGTACTGAGGACTTTTTAAATCCCATTCTAAGCAAAGACTATCCAATTGTCTCGCTGAAACTCCCAGAACTCTGTATGAGAACTCTCAAAATGTGTATTACAAAACGCATGACAATGCATTTCAAAACAGACATTGCCAAAGAAAATGGGTTTTGTGGAAGAAAAGATTTCTGGGTAAGAAGGAATCTTTACACTGTTAAGAGTTGTGGATAAAATTTTATGAAGAGCCTAAAGGGAGCTGAAGTCCCATTTTCAAACATGATTTAGACACTTAGAAGCCTAAGTTTTATTACTAGTCTTAAGTGCCAAAGTCACTTTAGAAATTGGGACTTAGGCTCCCAAGTCATTTAGGTGCTTTTGAAAATTTTACCCTGTAACACTAACTGAAGTGTTCTGAGATGTTGATCTCAGATGTCCCAGTCACAAGTCTGTTACAGATCAAGGGTTAGAGCCTGATCTTATTTAGACAAGTGTAACTGTAATAGCTCTATTAACTTCAATAGTGTTTTTCTGGATTTGCAGCTGTGTCACTACGGAGATAAAAATCTAGCCCCAAAGCTTTATGCATAGTTCCCAGATTGTCTGGTATAGTGGACATTCTGGGTCAAATTCTACATACTCGTAAACACCAGAGTCAAAGTAGTACACCAGTACAAGTCTGGAGTAACTCCATTTATTTCAGTAGAATCACCCCAGATTTACACCGGTATAATAGAGAACAGAATCTGGCCTGGTACATGCTGTATGTAATTGTTATGGCTCATGTCAAATTCTTAAGGTAACAGCCAGAAAGATATAAAAATAGAATTAAATCTACGTAATGTCTGCTTTTTGATAATAGCAGGATTTTTAACTACGTCAGCTTTAACAAGCTGCTTAAATAATGCATCTTCCTAAATTAAATCATACCTTTGAATAACATCATGACTTTCAATGAGGCTGACCTCTGTGTCTATGAAACTGAAGTTAAAGAACACTTGTGTTCGAGAAAGATCTAGAAACCATTTGGACTCAAACTACAATTTAAAAGCTTGGGGGTGGAGGGAGGAAATATTTTTATTCAAATGAAAGACTTGAGTTTCCACACGAAAGTCAAAAGGATGATGTCTCTGCTTTCATCACACTTCTTAGAAAATCCAGCTGCACCTAGGCCTACCCTCAATTATCTCCATTTGTAGTAGGGTCTCGTCCACGTTCCAGCAGCCCAGAAGAAGAGCAATGAGCTAAGTGCGTTAGCAGACACAATGGAATATTCCTTCTTTCTCAGGAAACCTGTCCACCTAGCTACAGCAAGCCATTCTCCAGCAGTCTCTGACTTATTACGCATTCCCTGACACAGATTTCTTAATATTAAGTAAATATATTAATTTATAATAAACACTAGTTTGTGTGTTTCTAGTTTATGGGGCCGATTTTCCATTACCTTATACTTTGTGCAGATGTTTATTCTTGTCCAAAGTGGGAGTAAAACTATACCATCCTGATCTGGGAGTGTTTTACATCCATTTTACAATGGTGGGAATAACTACATAAAGTACAAGGCAGTCTAGTCTAGTTAGGTTCTTATTCTGAACTCAACATCATAGTATTAGCCCACCTTCCAGTAGTGCATTAAGTGACATGACTGACATTTGTCATATGTGGTTTGTTCTTTCTTTCATCCACTCTCAAGGGGAGAAATGCATGTGCACTGTTGTGTTTTGTTTTAGTAGAGTTTTGGTTTGGGGGATTTTGTTTTAATGTACACACTATGGATAATAAAACCCTAAAAATAGCTAACTTGCTTCTTTGACCAAGCATAAGAAGTGTTCTTGAATACTGTAGTGGTTCTGTGGCTGTCCCTCCCCATCAGGCTCAGAAGGAGGCAGGCTCAGAAGGAGGCCACCCCACTTCACTACATTTTACAATACTCAAGAGAGGAATTAGCAATCTAAGAGCTCTGGTCCTCTGGGCATAGCAGATCAATAAACCATCTAAGGGCTCTGGCCTTCTTGGCAGGGAGGAGGAATAAGCCATCTAAGGCCCAGCTCTCTGGCTGTGGAAGACAGCAGACAAATGCAGGCCATCCGGCCTATGTTAGGTAGGCTGCCACCACAGGGGTGGGGCTGGCAGCAGGGGGTAGAGGGACCCACGTCTACCCTACTCCACAGGGTCCCAGCCCAGACCTAGACTTTGGCAATACAACCAGACTAATGTCTGATATCCTAGGGCTACTTCCTATTACCCCTTCTGAGTGTACCTCTGTCTCCCCAGGGTACACAGCCAGTGACAGTCCCAGTAGCTCCTCTGGGTACTGACCGATTGGCAGTCCCAGCACCTCCACTGTGTCCTTGACACTGTAGAGCTCAGTCTCTAGCACAAAGCTTGGCAAGGGACATCTGCTTTCTTCCCTGGCTGTCACACAATTGAGCTGTAGGGCCAGCCTTTTAAACTTTCTGTCCTACCCCTCTGCTTCAGGCATGGGGGGCGTGGCTTGCCTGGCTCCACCCACTAGGGGCTGGAGAGTGGTTCCTTCCTGTCAGGCTCAGAGGGAGGTCACACGACCTCACTATAAGTACACATTTTAAAACTTAAAAGCCAGTTTAAAAGAGCTCCTCATTTATTCAAGCTCCTCAGTCTGGAGTTCATCTTTTCTGTGTGTGTTTATAATGTACAGACTTGGACAGAAGATAGCATTTCAAATAGACAGTGTGGTAGGGTGCTGCTAGAGAGGCCTTAATTAGCTCCTGCCACTCCAGCCCCAATCAGGGGGATTGTATTGGGGATGGGTAGATAGCCTGATGCTTGCCTGGTAACTGACCATACCTGCCAGCCTCTTTAGTAGGAGCTATAAGGCTGGGAGAAAGTGAGAGCAAGGGTGGGGGCAGGTCAGAGTCTCCTAGTCTGTTGCTGGCCTGCTCTGCGGTAGGCCAAGCTGTTGTAAAAAGCCCATATATAGTTGGAAACTGGTAGTGCGGACTCGATCACAAATAAAGAGCATGGGTGTTGCACCAGCCTGTGGTGTCTCTGAGAAGAGAGGGAGAAGGGCTGAACTGGAGGGGCACGGTGTGTGCCCCGTTACATGTGGGAGCTTGTCTTGGATCACAAAGCCACCGTCAGCTACCTGAGGATGGAGGGAACTGAGCAATGGCTAGCTAAACGGGAAGAGGAGCTGCAGAAAACCCTGCAACCCTTCCAGCAGTCCCACCAGGCAGAGCGGCAGGCCTTACTGCCTGGCAGGCCGAACAACAGAAGATTCTCCAGGAGTTCATCATGGAGCAGGCCAGTGTACAGCAGCAGCTCCTGCTCCGTTGGGTGAGTCCCCCGGGAGGTGATGGCAGCTGTGTGCCAGGGTTGGGACTCTGTAAGATGAGCCCCACCAATGACCCCAGCGCCTTCCTGTGTACATTTGAGGGGGCGGCCACGGGTGCCAGATAGAACAAGGCAACCTGGGCCCTAAGACTGGCCCCCTATCTGTCCGGCGAGGCACAGTATGGCCTTAAGTGATGAACAGGCCAAAGATTATGATGCAGTGAAGGCGGCCATCCTAGACTGGATGGGACTGTCCGCGGAAAAGTACTGACAGAAATTTCGGGTGCCTGGTGGACAGGGTGTTTGCGGCCCCAAGTTTTTGCCCAGAAACTCATGGACCTGGCCATTTGGTGGCTGAGGCTGGACACCCAGACAGTAGGAGAGATTACGGACAGGGTGATCCTGGAACAATTTGTGTAGGGCCTCCAGGAGTCTGGCTCTGGAGGCACCAGCCAAATACGGTCGAGGTAGCTGTCAAACTGACTGAGGAATACACAGAGGCAGATGTTCCTCGAAAGGAGGGTCAGACAGGCCGGGACCTGGACTGGGTGAAGAAACCCCGAGAACCACCATCCCCAGGAGAAGCCTGGAGAAAAGAAAGGAGAAGAACAAGGCAGCCCCTAGTCCCCGGGACAGTTGGTCTGCTGGTGATGTGGGCGGCCGGGACACAAATGCAGAGATTGTCCAGAAATGGAGTGTGGGCTAACTGAGTTTTGTGGTTGGACGAATGGTGGAGGGAATGAGCAGGGGCAAGGACTGGCCACCATCCCCGTGCAGGTCGGGAGGAAGCCCCAGAGGGGCTTAGTGGACACGGCCTGAGACCATTCCCTCATTCAGAGAGGGCTGGTAAAGCCCCAGTGGTTTATCCCCAGGGCGAGAATGATGCTCGAGTGCATCCACAGGGATTGGAGACCCTGTCCTGTGGCCCAGGTGCCCCTGGAGGTCGGCAGCTGGTTTGCCTGTCAATGGGTGGGGGTGATAGCAGGGCTGCCATACCCCATGGTAGTGGGGACAGATTGGGGCCCCATCCCAAAGGGGAAAGGAGGCTGTGGAAGGGGACCCGCAGCAAGAAGGAAGGGGAGGCCGCTATGCCCGGTGGCCCCAGGGAGACGGAGGACCCAGATCCACAGAGGACAGGAGAGAAAGACCTTAGACAACCGAGCGAGAGCAGGAGAGGGTGAGGGACCAAAGGAGTGTCCTGTTATAGAACCCCAGGGGAAGGGGCCTGAGGACAAAAGGGGGAAGGGCCCCAAGGAATGCCTGAAGGTGGAGCCTCCAGGCAGGGAGAGCCAGACCCCCCTGGGCAGGGTAACTGCACCTGTGGCCCTGGGTGGCCAGGGCAAGGTACAGACCCACCCGGCTCCCCTGCCAGCCAAAAAGGGGGAGCAGCAGGGAAGGCGACCATGAGGCTGCACCTGGTGTGACGACCTGTGGATAGCAGTAGACTTGTGGGGCGCTCCACCCCAACTCAGTGCACCTTTTATGGCTGGGGGATAGACTGACCCTGGGGACCACTGAATGGGCTGCAGCGGGCCTACCCAGAGCAGCCTCCCAGGCAGGGGGAGAACGGGCTGGATCAGGCCCCCCCGGTGGTGGCTTAAGGTGGGAGGTGTGTAGCAGGGTGCTGCTAGAGAGACCTTAATCAGCTCCTGCCACTCCAGCCCCAATCTAATCCCCCTGATTGGGCTGGATAATACCAGGAAAGCAGCAGGCTAACTGACCATGCCTGCCAGCCTCGTTAGCAGGAGCTATAAGGCTGGGAGGAAGTGAGAGTGGGGTAGGGGTGGAGACCAGGAGGGGAAGGTCAGGACTGGACTGGACTGGACTGAGGTGGGGGCTCCTAGTCTGTTGCTGGCCAGGCCTGAGGTAGGCCAAACTGCTGTAAAAAGCCTGTATATAGTTGGAAACTTGTGGTGGAGACTTGATCACAGATAAAGAGCACGGGTGTTGCACCATCCTGAGGTGTCCCTAAGTCTCTGAGAAGAGGGGGAAAAGGGCCGAACCAGAGGGGCATTGTGTGCACCCCGTTACAGACAGATTTAAATCTCAGAGAAAGAGAAGTCCAGGAAAAACAAAAAAGCTGTATCTCGCTTACATAATTATTTCTTTTCTTTTTGCACAAACATTGGAAAAAACAAAACCACATTGCTACATACAGCTCCTACAAGTCTGTAAATCTATTTGGCCATCTACCATAGTTGCAATATGTCCCAAAAACTCTTTCACAAATCGAAGTCTGAGTGTATTAGCTTAGAAAAACAGAGTGCAAAATGGAAAGCTAATGAAGCCATACTGAGAAGAGCACTAGTTGCCCCTGCCATATCATAACTCTAACTTTGGACATGTAATTATTATTGCATATTAAGCCTGATCCTGCACACATTTAAGTCCTATGCAAAGCTCCCATTAACTTCAGTGTTGCAGGACAAGGCCTATCCAGAGGAAAAAAGATAGTCCTGTAGTTAAAGCACAACAGTTGGTGTCGGGGCTTTGAGTTCTATTCCCAGTTCTGTCAGATGCTATTTTTTTCGTGACAATCACTTAACCTTGCCGTGCCTCATTTTCCTCATCTATAAGAGGATGATAACAATAATAATAATTAGTGCTGATATTACTCTGCTAATGGAGAAAACGTGTCTTATTGCCCAAGCAGCTTTCAGATGCTCTTTGTTCTTCACTCACTGAAAGCAGCATTCAGCAACAGTTACTGCACAGGTTTCAGAGTAACAGCTGTGTTAGTCTGTATTCGCAAAAAGAAAAGGAGTACTTGTGGCACCTTAGAGACTAACCAATTTATTTGAGCATAAGCTTTCGTGAGCTACAGCCCACTTCATCGGATGCATACTGTGGAAAGTGTAGAAGATCTTTTTATATACACACAAAGCATGAAAAAATACCTCCTCCCACCCCACTCTCCTGCTGGTAATAGCTTATCTAAAGTGATCACTCTCCTTACAATGTGTATGATAATCAAGTTGGACCATTTCCAGCACAAATCCAGGGTTTAACAAGAACGTCTTGGGGGGGGGGGTAGGAAAAAACAAGGGGAAATAGGTTACCTTGCGTAATGACTTAGCCACTCCCAGTCTCTATTCAAGCCTAAGTTAAAAAACAAGGGGAAATAGGTTACCTTGCGTAATGACTTAGCCACTCCCAGTCTCTATTCAAGCCTAAGTTAATTGTATCCAATTGGATACAATTAACTTAGGCTTGAATAGAGACTGGGAGTGGCTAAGTCATTACGCAAGGTAACCTATTTCCCCTTGTTTTTTCCTCCCCACCCCCCTCCTCAGACGTTCTTGTTAAACCCTGGATTTGTGCTGGAAATGGCCCACCTTGATTATCATACACATTGTAAGGAGAGTGATCACTTTAGATAAGCTATTACCAGCAGGAGAGTGGGGTGGGAAGAGAGATATTTTCATGCTTTGTGTGTATATAAAAAGATTTTCTACACTTTCCACAGTATGCATCCGATGAAGTGGGCTGTAGCTCACGAAAGCTTATGCTCAAATAAATTGGTTAGTCTCTAAGGTGCCACAAGTACTCCTTTTCTAGTTACTGCACAGTTATTCCCTATATGTAGGGCTCTGTGTTTGTCACAGAGGTCATGGATTCTGTGACTTTCTGCAACCTCTGTGACTTCTGAGGCAGTCAGTATGGCTGACCCCAGGGCCGCCCGAGCAGTGGGGCCAGCTGCTCGGGCAGCTCTGCAGCCAGCCACACCAGCTGCTGCTGGAGCATCCCCAGGGTTAGCCTCATCGGTCACTGCTCTCGTGGCCCCAGGCAGCTGGCCCTGGGGACTGCCGAACCAGCAGCTGATGCGGCTGGCCCCAGGGACTGCCTAAGCAGCAGTCCTGGGGGTAGTGGGAGCAGCCACAGCTCCTGGCAGCAGTCCCGGGGCGGCCGAAGCAGCACCTGGCCCTGGGGCTCCACCCCCAGTGGCGGCTGGAGTATCTGCTGGCCCTCCAGGGCTCCCTCCCCAGCTCCTAGTGCTGCGAGCTCCCCCTGGCAGTGCCCTCCCCTAAGGTTCAATCAGGGGTATTTCTGGTTCAAGTCATAGACAAGTCACGGGCTGTAATTTTTTTTTTTCTTGCCCATGGCCTGTCCATTACTTTTACTAAAAAATACCCATGATTAAATCATAGCCTTACCAGTACATAAAGCATGAGAGGTCATGTGGTAACAGCTGACAGATTTTGACTTTCTAATGGCATCACTTGTGTCAGAGTACACTGCTGAAAGCCAAACGCAGTCCTAATGCAAGTGGGCACAGCGTCACTGCAATTAAGCGATGTGCAACTCCTTACACCACGGCTGAATTTCACCTTGAAAAAGGTTTAGCTGACTTGCTGTAGTAATACTGTGGTTGTCATTTGTCATGCAGTCTAACTTGTATGAATATCTGGCTAGAATTTGTTGGGTCAGGTTCCCAATGTTTCTTTGTACAGGGCATCAATATTTGGTCCAGTTGACTTAACAGTTTTCAATAGTAGTGTTCTGGCGCTCAAGCACACTGAGGAAGGGGTCTTTGCTGACATGCATTTGATGGTTTGGATTGGTTCCCAGTAAGGCCATCATGTTGGAATGACTGTGTAGTGTCTGGAAGGTTAGCAGTGTCAAAGTCTACAAATTCCTTCGAGGGATTCATAGGTAAAACTCCCACAGATTCCACCAGTGGTCAATATGACTGTCAGATGGTGGATAATTGTAGTATCTTGGGTATCTACTGCAGTAATGCACAGCAGTGATAAAGTCTGTGTTAAAAAAACAAATCAGTGCCAGCTGACTGCCATGGTTTTTTTCTTAGAAAGACAAGGTAGGTGAGGTAATATCTTTCATTAGACCAACTTCTGTTGAGAGAGACAAATTTTCGAGCTTACACAAAACTCTTCTTCAGCTCTAGGAAACTAGTTTCCCAGACTTGATGAAGAGCTCTGAATAAGTTCGAAAGCTTGTCTTTCGCACCAACAGAAGTTGGTCCAATAACAGATATTATCTCATCCACCTTATCTCTCTAATATCCTCGTACCGACATGACTACAACAACACTGCATACAACCATGGGTCTTTTTAGGTATTTCAGTAAAACCATGAAAAAAGAGGTTAGCCCTTACAAGTTTCTTTGCACAGTTATACACACAATTAAAGCATGAAAAGAGAGGAATCAAGGCACATACAGGTTCAAGGCACATACACCTCAAGATTCCAAGCTGAGAAAAGATTTTTGCAATTTCCACTTGGATTAAAATCTACAGTGAGTGGAAAAATGTATGGACTTGCAAATGTGGCAAAAAATACTAAAAGCACTAAATAACTTTCTACTCCGTTTGTTAAAAACATCCTTTCCAGTCATAAACCTGAAGTTATAAGAAGATGAATCAAAAATATAAACCTGACAAAAAGTGAATTTCTTTACATTTGAATTCTTTCAAACCTGCCCAAGCACCTATTCCCCCACCCCCCACCCCAAGTGCATATTTTTGTCTGGAAATAGTTTATATATATTTAAATTTTCACCAAGTCAAAGGTTTCCTGATTCTCACTTAGTGCCTCTTTAAAACCCTGAAGCTCATTTGGATGTGTTTTCCATCAAAGGTATTATTAAAGATTCTAAAGATCTGACTATGAATAATAGAGTTAATTTGCTCCAATATAAATCTAATCTCTGATGGCCTAAATAAACTATCGACTTAGATTTGTTCTCTAGCTGATTAGCTTTTTTCTTTGTTTTATCTTTGTCAGATATTTGCATTCCATATTGCAGAATATGGTATCTTTTGTGATTTTATTTATTGCTTTAAATACAGATTATGTACTGAATGGGATAATTACATTTACTGATGGAGAACTCTCCCCTACTCAGACCTAATAGAGGACTTACTATTATCCTGCATATCTATTTTGCTTAGAAGTCTCATTTTCTTTCTGTAAGATACAGTGATTTATTGTGTGAGTTCTATTTTCTCTTCTTTCCTTTGAGAAAATTTAAATATATATAAACTAAAAAGTTAAAAAAATAAACTAAAGTTTTATAGACCCACTAATACCTAATGGGGCGGGCGGGGGGCACCGTAAAACAACATTCTATTAGGAGACAATTCTGTTTATACCGAATCTCCCATGTATTTTCCTTATTCTGTTTGTTTTATTACTGGAATATTTTCATGAAAATAGGTCTAGGCAAAAGTTCATCTGTTCCTGCTGCCTATTCCTCACCTAAACCCATCGATTCCTGTGACATCATAATTGGGATGGTTGTGATGCCACAAACAGATAATGCCATCAAATAAAATAATAGTTCTACTTTGCCTCATTTTTATATTAATCGTCCATGTTTGAAAATGTTTCTCTTCTGAAAACTGGCATTGAAGGGCTCCATGCTGTTGGCACAAATATTTCCAACATAATACATCAGACACACTCAATATACTAATAAAATTTTTTTTTTCTAAGTACTTCAAGGTCAACCCTAATTCCGAGTGTAAACTGTGCTCTTTCTACCATGTAGCATCATCACCAATAATGAAGGTTCTGCAGATCTCTGTAACCCCCTTGTCTTCAGATTATGTTCCCAGTTACACCTCTGCAAACCCATGTGCATTCTCATTGAAACCAAAGTATTGCAGATTAGGATTCTGTTGATGATGTGCGAGATGGAATAGAATCCAGTTGCCTCAGTCCTTGTATTTATTCTGCAGTGTTAACATGAGTGATAAGCAGGGGAAACTTATTTTTATCACTAAAATAAACAGCTATTACTCTGAATAAGAAAAAACAGATCTGTTGGGCAAAAAGCTACCATTTATATAGTTACTTTCTAGAGTAAAACTGCACTTTAAGTTAGGAGATATAGATACAGGACTAAATGGCTACGGGGAAAATTGGAACAAAGACCCTTTCACCTTCAGATGAGTGGTGTCAATTTGGTCTGGGTCATTAGTGACAGAAGATTGTCACTGTCTGGCTTCAGTGGTGCTTGTGAAATGAGTTGGTGCTCTCCTCTCACCCCATTCATGGTGGGTACCAGTCCACATCACAAAAATCACTAATTGCAAGTAATACAACAAAAGGCATTCCCAGCTGACGACTGTCCTAAGAGAATGGAATAGGCATGGAGTTTGTTATGCTACTTCTTAGTGTATGCACAATGTGCCTCGGGTGGCCTGTGACCAGGATTCATCACTGAATTTGGTCCACTGGTCCACTGGATTAGTTTGCCCAGGCCAGGCACTAATGGGGAGCATGACGTGAACATGGATCCGTGCCCCCCGTTACGCCACTATGTGTCGGGGCTGTCAATCCTACACCTTTCGCAAGTGGACGCTGTCCAGGTTTCTCTGCTCAGTGTCCCTATCTATATCCTCTGTTATAAACCTATGACCCTCACTCTCATTCCTGTTTTATTGTTTGTTGCCCTTGTAATTCTGTTGTCTTCCAGGTTCTATAACCCTACAGCCCAGTTGAGAGGTGGGCCTTTTGTCCTGCATGGGCTTTGGCCCACCCTCCTAGGATTCAAATAGGCCTGCAGCTTTCCAGGGTTTTCTACTAGGGTGTCCCCTCTGGTCTGATTCCCTCCTTTTCGCAAGTGGACGCTGTCCAGGTTTCTCTGCTCAGTGTCCCTATCTATATCCTCTGTTATAAACCTATGACCCTCACTCTCATTCCTGTTTTATTATTTGTTGCCCTTGTAATTCTGTTGTCTTCCAAGTTCTATAACCCTACAGCCCAGTTGAGAGGTGGGCCTTTTGTCCTGCATGGGCTTTGGCCCACCCTCCTAGGATTCAAATAGGCCTGCAGCTTTCCAGGGTTTTCTACTAGGGTGTCCCCTCTGGTCTGATTCCCTCCTTTTGACTCTATAATCTTCACTCCCATTCCCATTTTTTCATTTTTTCTCCTCACATTTGGTTAAGTCCTGAGTCCTATGGCCCCTTTCTCATCTGAGGCAGTAGGCCATTTGTTGTAAGAGGGCTCTGCTCACCATCCCAGGATTTAAATAGGTTTGCATTCAATGAGCAATGAATTAACTTAAAAAATCTTTCTAAACTTCCCAGGAAAACACAGCACACTCAGATTTGTTTCTAAATAAAATGTTTTCCAGGAGACATGAGTGACTTTTAAAGGCAGACTTCCTTTAGCTGATAAGAGCTGTGTGAATACCCATGGTTGCTCTGGATCACTGAAATGAAAGTTCAGACATTCTGTGGCACTTTGCTTTAACGAGTACATTTCTGACAGCATAATTCAGGCTTCAATTCCCCATTAAAGTAGTGGTTAATCCGTTCAAAACTAATTTCACATTTTTCACAGCAGAAGGCCAAATGGTCTAGGTTCATCCTTCAGTCAGGATAAGTTGTCAACTGAACCCAGGTGTGTTACTGAATATCAGTGCCTTCCTGTTCCCCCACTTCTTCTGCACCAGGTAAGGTACTGTACAGTACAATACTGTAAAGAACCTCTGGGAGCATTGAGGCTGGGAGCATACTGGACAGCAGTGGCATCTGCTACACCCTTTTATAGGGTGCAGTATGCGCTTCCCTCATTCTCTGGTATCTGTCCAGTTCTGCCTCCTGATGCACAGCCCTCCAACTCTCTATCCTCTTAGCACTGTTGTCCTTCAAGAGCCTCTTCCCAGGTCTTTGAATGCCAGGAGGGCAATGACCAAGTCTTGCCCTGACCATGCATAGGGCAAAAGGTTGGGAAGGATCTTACCACCCGCTCTCTCCTGATCTATGTGCACATGTTTAGGTCTAGGCACAAACTAGCCTTATGAGCGACAGGAGCAGATGTCTTTCTGACAGATCATTAAAAAAGTATAGATTGGATGAATGGACTATAAGGTGGATAGAAAGCTGGCTAGATTGTCAAGCTCAACAGGTAGTGATCAACGGCTCAATGTCTAGTTGGCAGCTGGTATCAAGTGGAGTGCCCCAGGGGTCGGTCCTGGGGCCGGTTTTGTTCAACATCTTTATCAGTGATCTGGATGATGGGATTAATTGCACCCTCAGCAAGTTCACAGAAAACACTTAGCTGGGGGGAAAGGTAGATATACTGGATGGTAGGGATAGGGTCCAAAGTGACCTAGACAAATTGGAGGATTGGACCAAAAGAAATCTGATGAGGTTCAACAAGGACAAGTGCAGAGTCTTACACTTAGGAAGGAAGAACCCCATGCACTGCTTCAGGCTGGGGACCTTGGGATTACAGTGGACAAGAAGCTGGATATAAGCCAGCAGTGTGCCCTTGTTCCCAAGAAGGCCAATGGCATATTAGTAGAATATTGGGCTGTATTAGTAGAAGCATTGCCAGAAGATTGAGGGAAGTCATTATTCCCCTCTATTCAGCACTGGTGAGGCCACATCTGGACTATTGTGTCCAGTTTTGGGCCCCCCACTGCAGAAAGGATGTGGACAAATTGGAAAGAGTCCAGCAGAGGGCAAGGGAAATGATTAGGGGACTGGGACACATGATTTATGAGGAGAAGCTGACGGAACTGGGCTTATTTAGTCTGCAGAAGAGAAGAGTGAGGAGGGATTTGATAGCAGCCTTCAACTCCCTGAAGGGGGGTTCCAAAGAGTATGGAGCTTGGCTGTTCTCAGTGGTGGCAGATGACAGAACAAGGAGCAATGGTCTCAAGTTGCAGTGGGGGAGGTCTAGGTTGGATATTAGGAAACACTATTTCACTAGGAGGGTGGTGAAGCACTGGAATGGGTTATCTAGGGAGGTGGTGGAATCTTCATCCTTAAAAACCTCTAAGGCCCTGGCTGGGATGATTTAGTTGGGGTTGGTTCTGCTTTGAGCAGGGGGTTGGATTAGATGACCTCCTGAGGTCTCTTCCAACCCTAATCTTCTATGATTGTATGATTATACATCACAGGCACCGACTGTGCAGAGACAGTTCTGGTAAAAGTTCTGGGATGGCTGGTTGAATTGAAAGACCACTTACAAAAGCCACTAAATGAAAAAGTCTCATACGTGGAACCAGAGCCAACCTTATGGGTGGGCCACCTGGGCCGTGGAACTATTTCTACAGGAAATATGTTAAAATGTGGTTTACTTACTATAAAAAATCAAGCTGTGACAAGCTTGGATCTCATAGTGGATCCTCTGCATTTGGGGCCTATCCAGTCTCCACAGTAGGCATGCAATATGCCAGCAATTGCGCACCCCCCCCCCCCCCAAACAAACAACAAAAAACCCACAACAATGAAAAGCAGCTATGGAACAAAACCACCACTCACATACTCTGTCCTGTCCACTCTGACAACTAACCTGTAAGAGACTAACTCTCTGTTGTAGACCAGACATGAAGTAAAGATTTTGCACTTGTACAGTTGTAATTGCAGCCAAAACAATCTCCTTTTCGGAGCCCCCAGCAGCGGAGGAAGGGTAGAGTAGCCAATAATGACTCATAGCGTAAAAGCAAGTGTAGTGGTTTTGGCAAAAACACAAAGCCCATTATGCAAAGAGATTGTTATATCGCATATTTTCATCTGTAAGCTGCAGGATTTTTTACTTTTCTCTCTCCACCCTGGCTCTGTGCCCCATCCTTAAATCGGGGGACAGCAGGGCTATATCCTAAAGCTTTTCTTCTTCGATGACCACCACAAATGCTCAGAGGCTGCTAAGCTGGTTAAGATCCGGCGCCTATGGAGAGCACACATGAGGAATGCAGCTGCCAGACATGTCTAAAAGCCGCAGAGTCTGTTTCACAAATAAGTCAGCACTTATGTATGTGTATTCAGGAGGGAAGGTCACTTTGGTATCTCTGAAAAGAGAGCTCCCCCTCATCCCTCTGGCTTGGGGGAGCTCTGCTTCCCCTCTCTCTTGGCTGATTAGGTGAGGATTTACCAGGTAGGGAAATCTAAACTGGGAGTACCACAAGGTGCTGGTTCCTGTCTGAGGACCTTCCACGGCCCCTCACCATTGGTAGCAGCTGCAACACTTGACAGGGAAAGAGGAGGTGACCCAGCTGGGAGTTCCTTATTTACCTTCTTTTACTTAAAGGTAGATCTGCTCTCTCTGCCCCTCCAATGGGAAAGGGAAGGAGGAGACCCACAGCTTCTAACTCCCTCCCTCACTCTTCCAGAGGAAAGACAAGTAATGAAAACACACTACAGAGATTCTGCATGAAATGTGTCTTTCAAAATGCCATTAAATCTTCAAAAAGGCAGAAAAATGTATTGGATATTTCCGACTGTTCAGAGAAGAACACACGGACCCCACTATTTGTGTGTGTACACACATCTGCGTATTTACATGAAAACGGATTCACTCCCTGGTGAAATCTAAATGAGAGCATTTGTAGAAAAAGGGGTTAAGGAGCACCAGTGAGGAGAACTACCACTTCCAATACACACACACTTTTGGTTGCTGGGAGACACAAACTTATTCCATTCTTCCCCATTCTCTTTTCTGTGACCTATCAGTACAGAATGGTGCAACATGACATCACTAAACGGTGTGCTCCCCCTCTTCTTTGATTTATTTTCACCCCTGGAGAAGCTTATAAACCTGTGAGATTTAGGCCTAGCCTACACTAGGAAATTAGGTTGGTATAACTATGTCACTCAGGGGTAAGAAAAAAAATCGACACCTCTGAGCGACGCAGTTAAACCGACCTCACGCCCGATGTAGATAGTGCTAGACTGACGGGAGAATTCTCTCATCGAACTCGCTACTGCCTCTCGGGGAAGTGGAGTATCTATGCTGACAGGAGAACCCCTCCCATTGACATAGGTAGTGTCTTTGCTGAAGTACTACAGCAGCATAGCTGCAGCACTGCAGCTGTGCCATACTCGCTGTTTATATGTAGATAAACCTTCATTCATAAATAAATATTGTAACTACCACCAGTGAACATGAACAGCCCTGTCTCTGAAAAATTTACAGCTGTCTCTTCACTAGGAAAAAAGGTGTATTTTCAACCCCTGTTAACTAACCCATGAAGACATAGCAAGTTTATCTTGACTTACCAACAGTTAAAACTACAGTTTCCTTGTCTTCACTAGGATTTTAACACAGTATAGTTAACATAGGCTAGGTTAAAACAGATTATAAATGTACCTTTTCCCCTAGTGAAGACAAGGCCTATGGGTGAGCCCATTAACCAACTCACTACTTAGCGACGTTCAAAGCTGTGGTGTGAAAGTAAGTGGAAGTCTCTACCACAGTTATTATTTCTGAATTTATCTGGATGTTGTGTGTTTGTAAGGCCTTGCCTGCACACAAACTTGAGCTCATGTATTTTTAAACTCATGCTATGTCTACACTGCAATCGGAGGCATGATTGCAGTTGTGCAGGCATACAGACAGGAGCTTTAATTTAGCTAGCCCAGCTAAAAAGAGCAGTGAAGACACAGCAGCACAGACTTCAGTGCAGAACCCTAGGTACGTACTCACATTGCTAGTCCACACCAGGGTTTGTGCTGCCCTGTCTTCACAGCTATTTTTAGCTGTGCTAGCTAGATCAAAGCTAGCACAGGTATTCCTAACCAAGCTGCAATCACCCTCCGATTTCAGTGTAGACATACCCTAATTTAGTTAAATCAGGGCAAACCCCGGTGTGGATACTCAAACTTTTTTTTTAGAAATGGCTTATTTTGGTTTAGTTTAATTCAGTAAGGGATTGATATAAGCTAAATCAGCGTGAGCTATTTCCAAACTGATTTAAGAGGGTCCACACAGAGGTATGTACTGGTTTAACTGAATAAGTTTAAAAAACACACCTTGTGCTAGACTGTGTGTAGACAAGATGGAGCATACTGGACTGGTTTGGGTTGCATAGTAAACAATCAGCTAATGTGACTGGTTGCAGGAAAGGTGATTTTTACCAATGTGTTGGTGAGCACATTTTAATTAAAGACTGTTCCAAAGTGCCTTGTGTAGAACATAAGAATGGTCATACTAGGTCAGACCAATTGTCCATCTAGCCCAGTATCCTGTCTTCTAACAGTAGCCAATACCAGGTGATTCAGAGGGAATGAACAGAACAGGTAATCAACAAGTGATCCATCCCATATCACCCATTCCCAGCTTCTGAGAAACAGAGGCAAGGGATATTTCAGAGCATGGTTTTGCATACCTGCCCATCCTCGCTAATAGTGACTGATGGACCTATCCTTCATGAACTCATCTAGTTCTTTTTGAACCTATTACAGTCTTGGCCATCACAAAATCATCTGGCAGAGAGTTCCCCAGGTTAACTGTGCACTGTGTGAAGAAATACTCCCTTTTGTTTGTTTTAAACCTGCTGCCTATTACTTTCTTTGGGGGACTCCTAATTCTTGTGTTCTGAAGAGTGTCACAACCTCAGGGGTTCCCCTGGGGAAAGCAGATCAGCACTGCATGTTGCTAACACTGTTGCAAGCATAGCAAAGCATTTTGGGGAAGGTCATAGGTGTGAGTGGGGAGTGGAAGATTCTTTTGCAAGAGCCAAGAGGCCAAAGGGGCAAGGAGAAAGTGAGCAGAGAACAGGTTAACTCAACACTGCAGCTAGCCAGCTCAGTCCAATGATAAGACACTGGCCCCAGTCAAACTTCTCGTCTAGCACTGTGACCTTGATCTCTCACCCAGCCACAGCCAGCCATGAGAAAACCAGGGCTGCAGAGATGGAAAACACAGGTGAGATGATGGGGAGGGGCGGGAGCAGAGCTTTGCGTCCCTGGAGCCGTTGTGTTTTGGGAAAGAGAAGAAGACCACAGAAAGCCGGTTTGGACTGGCACAAAGAACACCAGGAACGGAGGTTGCGGAATGGAACACCCCCAAAGGAACCCAGGCCTTAAAACCCTCCTGAGAGCTGGAGTAATTCGGAGATCACAGCGGACCCCAGATGACCTGGGCCCAGGACAGAACTCCCGTCCACCCTTCCCCCTCTCCTGCTTACGTTACACCCAGGCTTGGCCAGCCTTGGGTAGAATGTGTGTGTGTGTGTGTGTATGAAAGTGGGTTAGGGCTTATGGGCACTGACGCTTTCTTCCTTCCTCTGAGTGACGTGGGGAATAAAGCTTTAAAATTTAGACACTTGGTGTGTTTCGTCATCTCCCCCCGAAACGATCCTGTGGCCTCAGCCTGATCACCTGATGCCCCAGGCAGATTCGTTACATAAATCTGTCACAGGAGTACATAACACTTCCTTATTTACTTTCTCCACACCAGTCACAAATTTATAGACCTCTATTATAACCCCCTTTAGTCATCTCTTTTTCAAGCTGAAAAGTCCCAGTCTTACTAATCAATCCCCATATGGAAGCTGTTCCGTACCCCTAATCATTTTTGTTGACCTTTTCTGTACCTTTTCCAATTCCAATATATCTTTTTTGAGATGTGGCAACCAGACCTGCATGCAGTATTCAAGATGTGGGCATACCATGGATTTATATAGAGGCAATATGATATTTTCTGTCTTATTATTCATTCCTTTCCTAATGATTCCCAACATTCTATTAGCTTTTTTGACTGCCACTGCTATATTGAGTGCATGTTTTCAGAGAACTATCCACAATGACTCCACAAAAGATCTTTTTATTGAGTGGTAACAGCTAATTTAGACCCCATCATTTCATATGTATAGCTGGGATTATGTTTTCCAATGTGCATGACTTTGCATTTATCACCATTGAATTTCATCTGCCATTTTGTTGCCCAGTCACCCAGAGAGAGTTTAAAACCTTTAAAATCACTCAAGCTAGTTCTGGTCAACAAAAGGCTACCCAAATCCTTCGCTATACAATACAACCAGCTAACAAGAGGTTGCTTCGCTCTGTCAACATTGAATGCTAACATGCTTTCAAACAGCACCAGGATTGGTGACCAGCTAACACATCTTTAAAGGTGTTAAACTCTCTACACTAGGAGCTATCATGTGAGACAACCCTTAATTAAAACATCATAACTAACATGGTGTGAAAAACCATTGTTTTTCCCCAGTCTGAAAAAGGCCTAAATGGGCCAGTGTCAGGAGCTGTATAATAGACATAAGAGGCTGTTAATGTTGTAGAGA
This sequence comes from Chelonia mydas, assembly GCF_015237465.2. Taxonomy (NCBI): domain Eukaryota; kingdom Metazoa; phylum Chordata; order Testudines; family Cheloniidae; genus Chelonia; species Chelonia mydas. The sequence continues at coordinate 112,100,288 of NC_057852.1, forward strand.
GTCATTGGTCTTTAGACAAAACATAAGTAAGGCCTGGTCTACAGTACACAGTTTTTGTACTGGTATAATTATATTGGGTAGAGATGTGATTTTTTTTTTTAACCAATAGAATTATATTGGTACAACTCCTAGTGTAGACACAGATATATCATTATAAAGGTCCCTTTTACCACAATGGCTTAGTCCCCTTCATGGACAAGAATAAGGGCTGGTCTACACAGAAAAGTAGGTACCAAAGGCCAGAGCAGGCTAAGCCTCACCTGACCCTGGCTGTGGCCCTGCACATGTTCTGCCAGGAGGCCCTGCCTCTACCCTGAAGCTGGTGGGGGGGCTCAGCTCCAACTGGCAGGTTGAAGCTTGGGCATGCCAGTGGCCAGAGGCAGTGCTCAGACTAGCCTGGAGGGAGTGTGTGTGTGTGGGGTGGGGGGTTGGGCCAGCGGCTCAGCCTGTCGCTGGGGCCAGCCTGGCACTGTGGAGGCCAGCCAGCGTGGCTGGGGTGGGCAGGCTGAGGCTCCTCTGGCCACAGGGAGTGGGTGTGCCTCAAGCCTTTGGCATACGGGGGGCAAAGGCCTTGGGCAGAAGAGGCAGGGCTGGTGGGCTAGCCTCCCTGAAGGGGGGGTTCACCCACCTCCCAGGCTTTCCAGGGTGTGAAAAATCCACCCACCCCAATAGACATAGTTAAGCCAACCTAATCCCTAGTGTAGACAGCACTAGGTTGACAAAAGTCTGTCCTAGCTACCACCTCTAAGGGAGAGAGATTATCTACAGCAACAGTACCCCTCCCGTTGCTGCAGTAAGTGTCTACGCTGAAGTGTTACAACTGTGCCACTGTAGCATTTCAAGCGTAGACATAGCCTAAGCTATACCAAAACAAGCACCTTTATACTATATAAGTAGGAGCATTGCCAGCAGATCGAGGGACGTGATCATTCCCCTCTATTCGGCACTGGTGAGGCCTCATCTGGAGTACTGTCTCCAGTTTTGGGGCCCCACACTACAAGAAGGATGTGGAAAAATTGGAAAGAGTCCAACGGAGGTCAAAAAAATGATTAGGGGGCTGGAGCACATGATTTATGAGAAGAGGCTGAGGAAACTAGGATTATTTAGTCTGCAGAAGAGAAGAATGAGGGGGGATTTGATAGCTGCTTTCAATTACCTGAAGGGGGGTTCCAAAGAGGCTGGATCTAGACTGTTCTCAGTGGTAGCAGATGACCGAACAAGGAGTAATGGTCTCAAGTTGCAGTGGGGGAGGTTTAGGTTGGATGATAGGAAAAAACTTTTTCACTAGGAGGGTGGTGAAGCACTGGAATGGGTTACCTAGGGAGGTGGTGGAATCTTCATCCTTAGAGGTTTTTAATGCCTGGCTTGACAAAGCCCTGGCTGGGATAATTTAGTTGGGAATTGGTCCTGCTTTGAGCAGGGGGTTGGACTAGATGACCTCCTGAGGTCCCTTCCAACCCTGATATTCTATGATTCTATACTGGTGTCATAAATATAAAGGGAAGGGTAACCACCTTTCTGTATACAGAACTATACAATCCCTCCTGGCCAGAGGCAAAACCCTTTCACCTGTAAAGGGTTAAGAAGCTAAGATAACCTCGCTGGCACCTGACCAAAATGACCAATGAGGAGACAAGATACTTTCAAAACTGGAGGGGGTGGGGGGAAACAAAGGGTCTGTCTGTCTGCGTGACACTTTTGCCGGGAACAGATCAGGAATGCTCTTCAGAACTCCTGTAAAAAGTTAGTAAGCAATCTAGCTAGAAATGCGTTAGATTTACTTTTGTTTAATGGCTGGTAAAATAGCTGTGCTGAATGGAATGTATGTTCTTGTTTTTGTGTCTTTTTGTAACTTAAGGTTTTGCCTAGAGAGATTCTCTGTGTTTTGAATCTGATTACCTTGTAAGGTATTTACCATCCTGATTTTACAGAGATTTTACTTTTTCTTTAATTAAAATTCTTCTTTTAAGAACCTGATTGCTTTTTCATTGTTCTTAAGATCCAAGGGTTTGGGTCCGTGTTCACCTATGCAAATTGGTGAGGATTTTTATCAAGCCTTCCCCAGGAAAGGGGGTGTAGGTCTTGGGGGGATATTTTGGGGGTAAGACATCTGCAAGTGGGCTCTTTCCCTGTTCTTTGTTTAACACGCTTGGTGGTGGCAGCATAGGGTTCAAGGACAAGGCAAAGTTTGTACCTTGAAGAAGTTTTAACCTAAGCTGGTAAGAATAAGCTTAGGGGGTCTTTCATGCAGGTCCCCACATCTGTACCCTAGAGTTCAGAGTGGGGAAGGAACCTTGACAACTGGTATAACTACATCCATACTGGAGAGTTTGTATCACTTTAACTGTACCAGTATAGTTAAAGCAGTACAACTTTTATGTGTAGACAAGTCCAAAGAAACTAAAGAGATAGCTTATTCATAGTCTATGAATGAGGCATATGTAAGTAAACATTTTTTTCCTGATTTAACAAGTATTTCCACACATGAGAGAGAGTGTTGGCTAGTAGCCAACTAAATACTCCCTCAAAAAAAGAGAAAATCAGGAGATCCAAGTTCTATTCCTGACTCCAAAACTAACTTGCTTTATGACCTTGCTTAACCTCTCAATTGCTCTGTGCCTTTGTTTCCTCACCTATAAAATGGAGACACTTACCGCTGAGGAATATTGTGAGCCTTAATTCAATATTACATTTATAAAGTGCTCTTAAAGTGTCCTGCACTATTGTGCTCCAGCCTGTATCTCCAATTATGGCTCACACGGCATTTCCCTGCCTCCTACGCATGGAATCCCCTCCCCTTCACTGTCCATCAAGCCATCCCACTCATCCTGTTCCAGTTCTTCCTAAAATCTCACTCTTTCTGGATGTTCAAGAAGGGAGACAACAGTTATTAAAAATAACATCCAAACCCCAAACTATTCCTGGGTCCTGGCTTTGCTGTGCCCATCTCCTAGATGGTAAAGTCATCAGGGCAGGAATGGTCTTCATTTTGTGTTTTGTACTGTGTCAAACACATAGCTGGCACTCAACAAATAAACCATAATACAAATCATTATAGTTGTGTAAAGTATTAATGATTTTATAATATTATTTAGTAGTAGTTTTTGGTAGCACCCACAATGTCATAGGCTCTTGCTAAACAGTAAAAAGAACAGTATTTATATAAGTGGAGAACATGCCTCTCAATAGCCTCGTACTTTAGTCTGCTTTCAGAACAATTTTTTATTGACTCTTTCCAACATATAACAGCACAACAAGCAATTACCAGAGAAAAGGGAAAAGTTCAGCAAAGCCAAGTCAAAAGAAAGTAAGTCATGAACAGGCCAGTCCTGATCAAATCAGGAATCAGCAGAGCAAAATCTCGGCATGCAACAGTGCTTTATCATACACTTAACTTTTGAGCTTTATAAACATTTGCTATTTATACTCTCTTTTGACCACTAGATGGCATCACATATGCTGTTGTGTGCATGCTTTGCTCCTGAAAATGTATGCACTATTGGGGTTATACAGTTTAAAATGTACTTCTAACATTGCTTTTGTTCAGATGCATGAGGAGAGTAGGCATCTCTCGAAACGTTTGAGATGGTTCTCTTTACTGTCAGAATGAATCAATAGTATGCATTCCTACCGGTCAGAGATGAGCCTGAAATGCCAAATTGGGATTCAGAATCAAATGTTCCCAAAGGCTGATGGCATTCTGATCCTGCTTACAATTTGCACCCATCTCCGCTTCAGAGGAGACAGAGAGGTGGGCAATATTAGTCAGAATACAGGACTAGGAGCTAAGAAATCATGAGTTCAAATTCTGACTTCGACAATGATTCACTCTGTGGTTTTGAGCAAATCATTTAGTTGGTCTCAGCTTCTTCATTTGTACATTTGAGATAATATTTCCCTCCTTCACAGGGGTGCTAGAAGAGTTAATAGTTGTAAAGCACCCTGTGGAGAAGAAAAGCAATATAAAAATACTAGACAGTACTGACAGATACAGGAGGTAAACTCTTCAGGCAAGGACAGTCTCTTTGTTCTGTATTTGTACAGCAGTTAGCACAAGGGGTCCATAATCCATGCCTAGGGCCCCAGATGCTACCACAATAAAGATAATTATTGCTGCGACAATGTTTTATTTGTACTAAGATTGCAGATTATTGCTAAAGTTAAAATATGTTGGGTGACATTTTAAATAAATATAGTTCTGGATTTACACTTTGATTTTGCATATACAGTGGAATCCACATGGATAAATTTTGAAATTGTGAGGTTCTTTTTAGAGTGAAGATGAATGAAAAGGCCTGATGGTCTCAAGGCATTTCAGAGGGACAACTGAAATTCAAGTTGCTCGTGGGGCGAGGGGGAAATGGAATAACTTCGATCTCAGATGGCGCAACTGATGTTAGATTTTATCCTAGCTTCACTTTTCAAAAACTATATTTATGCAGTACTCTCCAAACTGTTCCCCACACAAAACAATCACATTATTGTAGAACTGGGGTTAAAGGTACATCCCGGCTGTAGGAAGTAGAGATTTGAGGTGACAAACTCACATCTGGAGTTAAACTTCCCCAAAGTTTGGGCTGTTCACACCTGAGGTTTTGGTTCATACGCTCCCATATCTTGTTTGAAATTATGGGCCTGATCCAGAGAGGTGTGGAGCACTCACACAACTCCCTTTGATTTTGAGGGGAGTTGCATGTTTTTAGGATTAGGATGTATGAATTTGCAGTTGAAACTTGGGGTCTGATTATTGAGTCCTTCTTGGTACAGTCAGATAACAAACCAGGACTTCCCTTTACATTCTTGGGAAAAAATGAAAAGGCAAAGGATCCTTTGCAATTAACCAGTGACATGGAAAGTTTCCCAACAGCAATTTACATGAGTGTTGTGTTCATGGGCTGACATACTTCTCCTGCCATTATTATCATAACTGGGTATATTGTAATATGAATACTGTAAGGAAAGCCAAAAGATTGCATAGTGGATACCTGGAAGTTGCCATCATCATTTCAGATTCCTTTGTTAAAGAGAAGATTTATAGGCTCAGTTAATAAAAGTTTGGAAAAAAATGAATTTGGCATGACACTCCAGAAACAGAAGTATTATAACAATGAACAATGGTATTGAGGCATGTTTTATACTCCTGATTTTGCTGCCAGTGAAAGGACATTGAATGTGTGGATTTTTCCTTAATTATGAGGAGTTTTTACAGCACAGATGGCATATTTGGTTTAAATGAAACTGAGTTTTATCAGCTGAGCTTTTACCATCCACTGAAATCACACCAAATCAAAATCCAAAAACCGCAGATAAAAACAATCACCACTGATCATTTTTTACAAAAATTGAGAAAAATATTTTTTTAATAATGAAAGAAACTCAAGTGCCATAATCTGAATGCTAAAAAGATTTCCAGCTACCCACAAAAATATCAGCCTTGTTTTTCCAGTAATAAATTTAGTTTTTCCCTTGTCCCCATTGCACATTTCAGTGACGATATTGGAGACTTTTCAATTTCCATTTAAGATTTTAAAAAGCAAATAAGGAATTCTTGGCAGCCTCTGGAAAGCAAACAACTAAGAAGATATTCTGCTGGAGAAAATGGCTTGGTTGAATGTTGGATTAAGAGACGCAGATGAATTAATGAGTTTTTCTCCCAACGAATACATACACACTGACAACAAAGCCCTCCACATCACTGCACTGCCTCATAAACATCTAAGCATCACATTTTTAAAAAAGTTAATTATAAAACAACTTTTAAAAGTTTAAAATTGTTCAATTGTTTCCTCCTCCCCAGGTGCATGAGTCGCTGATGCTACCTCTCTCTGGCAAATTGCCTAGTTATGTAAGCATTGGTTCTGCTTCAAGATTTTCATTCCTATATACACATCACCACCCTTGCCCTCCCTTTTCCCCCCACCTATTATTATTTGGAACAAGCACTACCAATCCTAAAGTACTGCCCAAGTCAAGACTCCAGCATTAATGTCTCTCCACTACTTACTTATCTTAGGGTATGTCTATACTACCCACCAGATTGGTGGGCAGTGATCGATCCAGCGGGGATCGATTTATTGTGTCTAGTCTAGATGTGATAAATCAACCCCCAAGTGCTCTCCCATTGACTCCTGTATTCCAGCTCCGCGAGAGGCGCAGGCGGAGTTGACGGGGGAGCGACAGCAGTTGACTCACCGCAGTGAAGACACCACGGTAAGTCGATCTAAGTACGTCGATTTCAGCTACGTTATTCACGTAGCTGAAGTTGCGTAACTTAGATCGACCCCCCCACCCCCCGTGTAGACCAGGGCTTAGATAATTATATGGCCCCATTACTATAACATCTGTATTTAACCCTCACAACACCCCTAGGAAGTAGGGAAGTATTATTATTCCCATTTTATAGAAGGGGAACTGAAGCACAGAGACTCAGTGGAGGGGATCTAGGTCACAAAGAAAGTCTGAGACAGACCAGGGAACTGAACCTGGTCTCCCAACTCCTAAAATAGCAGCCTAACCGCTGGACCATACTATCACAAGAAAATAGCTGCTAGGGCTTTCCCTGTTCTTGCAAAGCAGACATGCTTCCATGTGCATGTCTGAGACTGTGTAACCATATAGACTTCTGGAAGCCTGCAGTGGAGCCCTTCTGGAAGCGAGGGTAGGGGAGAAGCTGCTAAAAAGTACAAGAGGACAGAGTACGATAGAGATAAAGGTGAGATATTTCACCCAAGTATTGTGCTATTAGCGTTTGAGGGGATGGTCTGAGATTAGTTAATTTCTTAAGGGACATTTAGTCCCTGTAGTACGACAGACCACTGTGTAAAGTTGTATACTACTATAATAAGATAGTGTTGTCTTGTGACAAGACCACAGTCCTGTGAGCAGGGCCGTTCCTAGAGGGGTACAGGGCCTGGGACATAGGCACCGAGTTTCTAATCTGCCTGGGGGTGCTCCCCATGGGCCCTGCCCTGGCCCCACCCCCACTTCACCCCATCCTCCAAAGTCCCACCACTGCCCTGCTTCTTCCCACCCCTGCTTCGCCCCATGCCGCCCCTTCCCGTTCCGACCCCTTCTTTCCCTGCCCCTGCCCTGCCCAGTTCTGCCACCTCCCCAGAGCACACTGAGCCCTTGCTCCCCTCCCTTCCCCCTCAGCGCCTCCTGATGCCGCAAAACACCTGATCCAAGGTAGACACTGAGAGGGAGGGGGAAGCGCTGAGAGGGAGGGGCCTGCCAGTGGGCAGGAGGCGCTGGGGGGAGGGGGAGGGTTTGGTAAGGGGGCTCCTCTCGCCCCCCCCAGCCCTCCTGCCGCTTGCCTCCTCACCCCACTTGCCTACCCGCCTCCTGCCTCACCTCCCTGCCTGCCTCCTCAAAATTAGCATGGGACCCCACACAGCACGGGGCCCGGGGCGGTCGCCCCGATTCACGATACCCAAGGGATGACTCTGCCTGTGAGACAAGGCTCTTAGGTTCTCGTCTTGGACTCTGTCATTAAATTGTTTTGTGACCCTTTGACAGTAACTAGAGGCTCCTTGCCTCAGTTTACCAAATGAGTATGATACTTTGCACAGATGTGCAAGCTTTGGTCATATAAGGTCTAATCCAAAGTGCACTGAAGTCTATGAGTGTCCTTCTACTGACTTCAGTAGACTTTGGATAATGGTTGTTCTTTTTGAGTCATCTTAAACAGCATGGATAGTATCCAAATGAGCCTAATCAACATCAACTCAGGGCATTTTTCCACATGATAATTTGTTACGTAAACAGTTGTCATACAGCTGATTTTTCAGTAAAACTACTTTTAATATTTAACTCACCCCCATCTGCACATTTACTGTAACCCTTTTTTTTTTAAATATTATTAGCAAGTTGCCAAAATGGTTGATACATTATTACCAGCAGACCAGAGTTTTGTGTACATCAGTTTTGTAAGGACGATAGAATAGTTCACTTTTGGCTCTAAACTGGTTCTCACCAAGAATTAAAAATAATCACGAAACTATTGCACATTGTGGAGTATTTTTTCAACATTTCTGTTTAAAATATTTCTGTATGTAATAGCTTTTTTGAAGAAAATAAGACAAAATTAACAAAAGCTGAAAACAACAATAACAAATCTAAACTAAATGCAACCTCAAGCACAATTTTGACCCTGAAAAAGGAGAAGTGCCAGAGACTCCATGAAGTCCACTAGGGACTTCTCTGCAGTTATAGAATTTACGTGGAGGTGCGCAGATACTACGCTGCTGGGCAGCAGTATCAAACCTTAAGGTAATTATAGACAGACTTTTTCAAATAACTCTTGCTGAATGACAATATTACACAATTGACATTAAACATTCAAGTAGGTTATAGTACATACTATACCATATCCATGTCCACTGGGATATAATAAAATAAGTAATAATAAGAATTAATTAATACGACATTCTGCTTGGATGTAATAAAGTCAGTGGACCAAATTATGTTCTGGTATAAATCCAGAGTAACTCATCTGACTTCTATGGAATTATTCCAGATGTAGACTAGTGTAATGGAGTAGAAGTTGGCCCAATGTTTTTAAACTCCCTTCTCCACCCAGATATATTTTATAGGAACCTCTCATAAATAAATCCATGAAAATACCAGGCTGACTGCATCTGCATTTGAAGTCCTCCATTTGTCAATAGAACAAATGGTGCATGGGGAGCAGCAGTGCAAAATTTCCCCACCAATGTGCTTCAGATCTGTTCTTAAGAGATCACCTCTGAGCATTTAGTTGGGGATCGGTCCTGCTTTGAGCAGGGGGTTGGACTAGATGACCTCCTGAGGTCCCTTCCAACCCTGATATTCTATGATTCTATGAGTCTATGATTCTATGGGAATACAGTGATTATTGTCAGTTAAGCACTGACAGCGAAATCTTTGCTGTACAAGACATAAATACAGACATGGTCTCTTCCCAGAGAAACTTACAGTCTAAAGAAAGACAGATAGCAAAGGCACTGGTAAAAAAATTAATATATTGGCGTAGTTATGGTAATATCATGATATGGGTTAGTGTCCGTGAGGCACACACACTGTGAATATAGAGACTTGAGTAAAGACTGATAGGTTGCCTAGCTCACTGGGAGGCCACCCTAGGCATAGTGGGTAGCATGGAAGAAGACTCAAATCTGAGAGTGAGAGAAGAAAATGAAAGGAACAGTGAGAAGAAATGGGGAGAGGTAGGAAGTGATAAGAAACAAGGACAAGGATGATGTTGTCTTCAACTCTAAGACTCTGCACAAGAGTCTGAAAAAGATTTCAGTGACAGAAAATTTGTTTTGCTTGAAGCTATTATTGTTCAAAAATACAAAAGGCCAACCCCTGCCCTGGCCAGGGCAGGAAAGGGGGACAGAGCTGTTTGTCTCCTTGAGGAATCCTGTTCGTGAAGGTGAGATTTCTCCAAGAGGCCTAGGACACAGGAATGAACAACATACATCTCCTTGCTTGTGCTTTACTCCTGCAGGGAGTGTATATGCTAGCTGGGCTGGGGACCTAGGAACACCTCCTTAGCTATATACTTTACCCTTTTGTGGATTTGCTGTGCAGGCTGGTGCATTTCCTGGCTGCACTCTCCAGCACACACCTGTGCACTGTGGGTGCAATTCACTGTTGCCTGCCCCTTGTGTAGTCATTTATACCTGGGTGTGGCATGCGAGGCTAGTAGCATTTTGCACTCCCTTTGCATGGGTATAAGTGACAACACAGAGTACAAGGCAGTGATGAATCAGGCTCTATGGAGGTGTCTTGCCTGACTGTTTGTAGGGGATGAAGAGGCTCCCTCACCTTTTTCCTTACACACCCACCCAGAGAAGGCAGGAAATATGTACAATTAAGGACCTGACCTGGCATGATTTTCTTTTATTGTTAAATCAAAGGGCAAAACATAAAAACCATTGGCAATCTCCTCCTGCTCACAGCCTTGCCGAAGGTTTATTTTACTTGATGTATTAAAGCTATTCCAAAAGGGTTAATACTTTCATTTCTAGTGTACTGGCAATACATGATATCCATTGCCAAATGCACTGAGCTTGCTGTCATTTGTCTTATGCCCCAGTAAACAAAACAACCATTTCCTCCCCCTGGCCTTGTCAGTGCAGTTCCTTCGGGTGCTTCTTGAATTATTGCTCCACCTGTGTCCGGCCATCCTGCTCATTTATCAGCAATGTTGTTTTCTCACTCCTTCTTTCTGTTCACTGCTTTCCACCAGTCAACCCCTTTCTTTGTCAATCTCTGACTTGGGAATTGTATCAGCAGTTGGCCTGGAAGTAACAGTCATCTCTGTTGGGTGACTTAGATTCAACTACTTGATCATTTATGCATGTCTTCTAGATGGATTGTCTGTTCTTACTCCAAGAACGCTTCACAAACACAGCCAACAAATTTAATCTAATCTCTTGAGCCCAGTTTACCTGGCATGTCTCTGAAACAGGGCTCAGATGAGAGGAGCTCTGAGTCCAGCACTGATTTGAAACCAATCCAAGATCCTGGTAGTGCTAACACTACATCTTGAGTAATCATCAGCATCTAGATGAATTAGGCTAATTGGTTTTAAAGTAACCAGTCTGAAGCAAAAGATACCTCACTGACTGCTGCAGCAAATGCTTGAACACGTCAGCAAATCAAAGAAACTTATCTAATCTCATAAAGGAAAGTCTTGTTTCACTCCTCTCTCCAGATGCAGAAGACAGTGTAATTCCACTGCAAAAGCAAGGGGGCAGGATGTGGGGAGTCCACACTGAGCATTGGGGAGCACAGCTGATTGGGAGCCAGACAGGTGAATCCACTGCTGCAGAGAACCACTGGCCATTGCCTCCCATGTCGCAGGAGCTGTTGCAACCTCCAGTCTCCAGCAGCGGCTGTACAGTGGCTACGCAGCCTGAGATGAAGAATTCCTTCTCTCCAACCCCTGCAATTCAAAACTTTTTTGTGCACACTTCCGTCATTTGAAATGTGCATTTGGGGAAGCATTTTCCCTGTGTGGCCTAACAAGACAGAAACCTTGTTTCATCCATTTGCAGCAGGGCTGAACAGTTAATAAAACACACTAGAACCAGGTAATACCTAAGAACAGTAATACTGCAGGTAACCACCTACTCATGCAGTTGTTGGAAGAACCCAGATAAAACCTGAAAATTAGCAGAATCAGAGTTTTTTGTTTGTTTGCTGTAATGTGCTTTATGCTGGTTGTCCGAAAGTCTGCTCTTTGCCCACTGCTTTAGCTGCCTATTGTTGAGTGAACTGAGTTCAGCTTGTGGTTTAAATTTGGAAGCATTCAAGGGCTCAACCTTTAAGTATCACACCAAACTTTAGGCACCCTACACTATGTTTCCTCTTAGGTTTGCAGATCCATAGAGCCTTTTTGCAGAGGTCTAGCAAGATGAAGTGTTTGTACTTTTGCTCCTGTGTCTCTGATGCTCCTTCCTGACATTTGAAGAGTCCCAGGGCTGGCCTCTTTTAAGCAAGGTTTTAAAGTGTTCCCCCCCACCAACAGAGGTCACACAGCTGGCTTTATGTTTTATCTGTGTAAGGTTTTTCATTATTCATTTATTTGGTACTTTCTGACATGGTTTGGCAACCCAGCCTCTCTGGAGAAACTCCAGGTGTCACATGGATTTGCTCCGTTCTTTATACTGCTCCATCCTTCATCCAGCCCTGCCTGCCTAAAAACTCCAATTTTCTTCTGTAGATAGCTCCTGCACCTCAAACTCCCACAGGCTCTTCTGTACCTTTTATCTAAATAGACAAGACAGTCTAAGAGTGGGAGAAAGGAGACATTGTTCCCCTACTGTTATTCACAGGGAACTGAGGCACAGAAAGATTAAGTGACTTTGCCCAAGGTCAGAGAGGAAATCTGTGGCAGACATTGGAATTGACCCCCGGCTTCTTGAGTCCTAGCTCATTGCCATAACAACAAGGCCATCCTTCCTTTCTAGCATCTAGTATAGCATTTTAGTTTGTAAACTCCTCACATTATTTTAATGGCTGACAAGGCCAGAACAATTGAAAAGATCATTCACACCCTCTTATTAGCTGGAGCTCCATTCTTCATTGGTGCACTTACTTATTTATAAATATTTCTGTGGTGCTCATCTGAGCACACTGCTTAGTAGTATAGCATAAATCTTAGCCACCAACACAGCTCCCTGTTGAACACACCAGATTTACCCATTAGTGTTGTGGCATTGCTATTAATGGTGTAGCCCAATGGCCAGGGTTCTTCAGCAGCAGCAGCAGGGGGAACTACAAGTTGTGGACTACAAACTACTGCATGGTATGAGAGCTCCCTGGTTCCTGCCAGGAAGTCCCCTCTGCCCTTCCCGCAGAAAGTCTCAGCACTGACGGAAGCTGGGAGCATCACGCAAGCAAGCAGAGAGGAAGCTGCTGGACTGTAATCCTATTCTGTGTTTCCTTACGCAGGACCGGCTCTAGGCACCAGCAAAGCAAGCACGTGCTTGGGGCGGCACATTTCCGGGCGCAGCATTCCGACCAGCCTTTTTTCCCCCCCGGCCCCACTCAGTCAACCAATGAACCCCTGCGTGGGGTGGGGCGGCAGGCTCAGTGTGGGGGTCCCGGCCCGGGGGCAGTCCCTGCCCTGGCCCCCCACCACTGGGGGAGCGGACGATGCATCTCCTCCCTCCTTGCCCGCCCCTGCCACACGTGTTATAAGCGGTAGAGGAGCCGGAGCCGAGTGGAGCCCGGGATCGGGGCAGGACCTGCGGCCAGTAAGGGACCCGCTGCCCCGGGCAGCTCGGCGCTGGGCAGGCGCCCCTGGTCCGCCCCCCTCCCCACAGCTGACCCGCCCCCCAGCCGGTTAGTCCCCTCTGCAGAGGTGGGGCTGGGTCTGAGATCGGGTTGGGGGCCTACCGGCAGGATGTACAGCCCAGAGCACCTCACTCCAAACACTGCTATAGCATTACGCATTCTTTTAACATGACCTGTATCAGTGGCTTCTGGTGAGCGCAAATTCCTCAAAACTGAAATTACTAAAAAATTATTTGAGGTCCACCATGTCTCAAAATCGTTTGTCAGGACTCGCATTAATTTCAATTGGAAGTACCATTGCGCAAAATTTAGATTTCACTGAATTATTAAAAGACTACACAAGTATAAAAACCAGAAAAATTCAGTTCATATAAATTCTTTTAATTTATGAGAAACTGGGCACACCGGAAGACACTAACATTTTTCATTACAGTGTATAGTTGAACCCAAATTGTTTGTAATTGTGATTTTGTTAAAATTAAATGAATACACTAGTAGGAAATTGTTTTATTTCACTCAGTACAAATTTTCTGTTTTCATTTTTTTAATGTTAAACAGTCAAAAAAACCCAAAACAAAACAAAAAAAATTGCAAAGTGCAAACGTGTAAAAGCCAAAAAAAAAAGGGTGGGAGGTCGGGGACGGCCAAAATTTTTTTTGCTTGGGGCAGCAGAAAACCTAGAGCCGGCCCTGTCCTTATGGAATACAACTTTATTCCTGGTGGTTTGTCTCAGTGGGTCCGGTCTGTGGTGAATATGCATTGACACATAACGCAGAGCACACTGGGGAGCCTCAGGCTTGGTTTCCCAAAGTTATGCAAAAAGCCACAAGGTTGGGTTGCCAACTTTCTGACCGAAGAAAACAAACACCCTTGCCACGCCCCTTCTCCGAGGACACGCCCTACTCACTCCATCCCACCTCCCTCCATCGCTCGCTCTCCCCCACCCTCGCTCATTTTCACTAGGCTGGGGCGGGTCCCTTTTTGACTGGGTGTTCGGTTCAAAATGTTGAAATGTTGAAAAATCATGAGTCAGGCTCACCAAAAATTGTAAGATTGGCTTTAAAATCATGAGATCATGTAAAAATAATAGATCTGGTGTTCTTTTTGCCTTCTGCTGCTTGAGCCTTTAGGGTGCACTGGGTTCACATTTTGAAGCTTTCTCCACAGCCAAGAGAACTAGAAACTTACTTTTTCTTTAAGAATGAAGGCTGAAATCGTCACATATCTACTTGACTCCAAGAGCTTGGACTTTAAGGAAAAGAATAATTATCATGAGACTCGTGACAAAATCATGAGAATTGGCAACACTGCTATCTTGAACAACCTCAAACTGGAATGGTGAACAGAAGGGGGGGCCGGTTACACTTGGAAAAAGTCCGTGACAAAAAACAGCTGGAATAATCATAGTGAGAAACAAACAAGGTAATATATTCCAACACTCCAGCCTAATTGCACTGCTCAGTGCATGTACTATGAATCCATGTAACAATTTACAAGATGAATCCTTATAAATGGAAAAAATCAGCTATGCTATGAAGCACAAATCAAAATAACTACTCAACGTTGGAAACGCAACTAATGGAATTAAGAGCCAAAGTACAGAAGTACTTTTATCCCTGCTAGTTTTCAGTTTGGGAAGGCTGCTGTGCTGTGAGGTTACACTAGTACATTATACCTTGTATCCGCGTATGCATGATTGGGGTAGGAGCATGTACCTGGCTTTTTGCTAATTTTTGAATGGCCGCAGCATTTAAATTCTTCTTCCCTCTTGTCTTATTTCTTCAGTTGGGAGCAAGCTCTACTGTCCCTCACTACATACTAGCACTTGTTTTCAAAGTGTTCTTTCCTTGTCTTCTTCAGTTATAGTTAAATGTTATAATTAGGTCTAGAAAAAATAGGGACAAAAGAGTGACAGTAATTTGAGACAAAGGAAATTCTCAGTGAGTGAACTGATTGAGCAAGAAACAATCTCCCTTCCTCTCCCCGCAGCATCTGAACAACACATGGCTGCTTTCCATAGTTTGTTTCAGTTTGGAAACTGAAGATGGAGCCGTTAGATGCGTCTGGTGTCCCTGTGGAGGTGATAGAAAACACTGGCAGCAATGTAGACAAGATGGTAGAAGCCATATGAAGCAAAAACTAGCCAAGCATGAAGTCTGCATTACCACGTGAACTTCAAGAGCAGTGCTAAACACCATCACAAAAGATACTGATTCTCAAAGCTACAGGGAAATGATGCACGGCTATAATATGTAGTACACAGACACTTTAGGAAAAAGACACTAATAATGTAGAAAATACTCCAGCACCGCAAGAAGGAAATACCTAAAACCTAGCCGTAACAGAGGACCGCAGGCTTATCTGAAGGTGAAACTCCACAAGGACAAGTTTTTAGTGTGATGTACATAGTGGCTTTGACTACACAAGCGAAGTTAATTAAAAGTTGGAAGAGTTCATGTGGCTAAATCTTACACTGAAAAGCTCCTTCTTAATGCTGAGATACCAGAGGGCCATTTTGCCCCTTCCATGGGAAAACCCACAGGAAGTGAAGTACCACACAGTGAGCAGATTCATGGGACTCTTTGTAGACCTGGTGGGACTTAATTGTCTTTCACATCAAGTTTGGAAAAAAAAAAAAAAGGGCATTTAGATTTATTAGAAGTTCAAAGTAATCCAAAATTAAACTGCAGCATTTGTATGAGAGCCCTCAGTCGACTTGAGAGCACTCCTGGGAGGCATCAGGCTAGAGCGAGTGCAGGACAAATCTTGTCATAGCAGTATGGAGAAGCCAACAGGACCGTCTGTCACTCTGCCTACCACAGGGATCCCACTAACCACACCTCTCCCCAATTACTGTGGTGCCACGCTGGGCCTCCACACGCCATCTGACAGCTTCTTCATGAGCCAAGATCCTCCAAAGACCATTAGATTCTGGGGGAGAATGATCTGTGTGATGACAACATTCACCATAGCAGAGAACTCTGCAGTTTGACTCTTTTACACCAACTGAAGGGATGAATGTCGGGGGTATAATCTTCCCCAGAGGCAAACCCTTGGAATCCACTCCCTAAGAGAACAAAAGCAGATCCAAGATGCCCACCTGCAGTGCCATGCAAGTTACCCAGCTCTGCCTAGGGCCCCCTCTATCTCACTTCAAGCTGGGCCCCAAAAATCAAGTGATAGTGCACTTGACTCCCACTGAGGTTATTGGTAGTTCCAATGATGCTCAGAGCATGCTATACCTAGAGGAAGAATGATCCAATGATTAGGGTGCTATCTGGGGATTCAGAAGACCCAGATTCAAATCCCTATTCCCCCAGAGAGTTCTTTGGCATAACAATTAGTCTTGCCTCAGTTCTCCCATCTGTAAACTCTGGGATGTTATATGAATAGATACATTAAAGATTATGAGGTGCTCAAATACTACAGAAATGGGAGTGGGGGTCATATGAGTACCTAAAATAGATACCTGTGCAGTAGGGCTCTACACGGGAAACAGAATTTTGACTTAATCTGTTAGAATGCAGACTGACATGAAAGAAGTTTGGCATGTCCCCAAAAGTAGATTAACAGGATTTATTTAAAAGGTCCTTTCTGCAAACAATGTCGCTGTCAGGTAGCAGAGTGCCACCTGGAATGTTTAGTGCATTAACGTGTTCACAGCCTTTAAACAGTCACAATTTAAAAGAGAAAAGCATCCCAAGAGTCTCATATTTCAGCCAACTCTCTCCCACTTTTCAGAGTAACAGCCGTGTTAGTCTGTATTCACAAAAAGAAAAGGAGTACTTGTGGCACCTTAGAGACTAACCAATTTATTTGAGCATAAGCTTTCGTGAGCTACAGCTCACTTCATCGGATGCATACTGTGGAAAAGTACAGAAGATCTTTTTATACACACAAACCATGAAAAAATGGGTGTTTACCACTACAAAAGGTTTTCTCTCCCCCCACCCCACTCTCCTGCTGGTAAGAGAGTGTGGTCAGGGGGAGAGAAAACCTTTTGTAGTGGTAAACACCCATTTTTTCATGGTTTGTGTGTATAAAAAGATCTTCTGTACTTTTCCACAGTATGCATCCAATGAAGTGAGCTGTAGCTCACGAAAGCTTATGCTCAAATAAATTGGTTAGTCTCTAAGGTGCCACAAGTACTCCTTTTCTCTCCCACCTGGTATACAAATTCCTAACCTTTGTGTCATCTAGTAATAATAGTCATTGTGGGCCATCAGGACGAAACCTACTTAGATCTGTTTTTATTTATATTTTTTCCCGACAGTATCAGACACAAAATAGATCTTAAGGCTTCCAAAATAAAGACATAGGAATTGCCACCTGGGAAAAGCCAACGGTCGGTCTAGGCCAGTACCCTGTCTGAGACAATGGCCAGTCCCAGCTGTTCAAGAGAAAGATGCAAAAACCCCTGCAGGAAGCAATTATCAGCAATAGACAGTATCAGCTTTCCATTGTATGAAGTCCTGATGGCATTGTAATTGAAAAATCCCAAACCATTAATCAGAATGAGGTTCTTATACTCTAGCAGGTCAATGCTGATGCTTTCCATGAGTATTAAATCCATGTTGGTAACAATTCTTATGTTATTTTTAATTTAAAAATCTACTGTACATATGCAATAATCTGTTCTAAAATCAACTAATTCAGTTTTAAACAATATTCTCATGTCACAGGCTGTCTGCAGAGTTCCATAAAAAAAAATAACAACCCTGTTTAAGTCTGAAAGTGGGGGAAGGGTGGGAAGGAGAAAGGACTTCAGTGGGGCCAGGATCTCACCCTTATATTTCCAACTTATGTTCCAAAATCTATTTCTAGGCTAAGATCTTACATTCTCAGATTACTCACAGAGCAGATTTCATAGATATCGCAGCTCTTGAAAATAAGGTTTTAGAATAAAAACGCAAACGTCTTAGGTATTGCCACAGGCACTGCATTATTTTGTCTAAGAAATTTTACCATAATGAAATTTCAGCCTTTTTACTACATATACATCAGAGTCAAAATTCAGTCTGCAGTTATACTGCTGCAACTCCACTCACTCCTCACTTTGATTGCTTGCATTGACTAAGCTTGCACCAGACTTGTGCATCTGAAAACAGAATTTGGCACTCAGTTTCTAACTTGAAAATGTTACACAGATTGAGTAATGGGGCAAAAATAGCCCACAACAAAACATCTTAGATGACATGCGGTTTATGAGTTTGTGGGCTAGGAAATGACATCATGCACCCAGACATAGATGCTCTTCATTCACTGGATCAGTTCTGTATGGTGAGACCCCATACATTCCTGCTCATAGAAAAAATACACAGCAGAATATTTGAAGATGTTAAAAAAAATCCAAAGCTATAACCATCTGCTTATCATAGACATCTGCTGCATCAAAGCAACAGACTATGAAAGTTTCAGAAAGTTTTTCTGCTCAGAAGATGTATTTGCTGCCAAGAGACTAATAAAACACATGAACACACACAGATTCTGAAAATACAACCTATGTTCTTACTGGAGTAATACTTTTCTGACTAGGGATGAGTTGGCCATGAAACTGAGCAAGAAAAGGAAATAAAAGAATCTCATCTTCAATTTGAACCTGAATGTTTTTTCATACTCAGAACATTTGTAAACATTTCCCACTACTCCCTGAATGACTGAGACTTCTGCCTTTCCGGTGAATCTTCTGGCATCCCCACCTCTATCTAATAACTCCTTATTATCCCTATAACCTTCTAATATGCTACTGTTCCCACCCTGCAAGCTTTCTCACACTGAGCCGCATCCTGTTCCCACTCCAGTCAAACAGAGTTTTACCTTCAGCTTAACTCTCCACAGCTTTACCTTCAACCTCAGCTCTCCAGTCAACCCATTCATACATTTGAAGCCCTGATTCAAACCTCAGTGAAGTCAGAGTGTCTTTCCATTGACTTCAGTATTCTTTGGATCAGGCCCTTGTACTTCCTTCACCCCCATAACTTCCCTGTCTCTAAAAGCAAAGAACAGTCATAGGGGGAGAGAAAGAAGAAACTAAGGTTTGTGGAAGGATTGGGAATGGCAACAAGCTCTTTGAAGCAGGGGCAATCTCTTTGCATCTGCAGAGCACTTGGCACAATGGGTTACTGTGGTAACAAATGATAAATAATGATAACCAGTATCGCAAGGTGGGAAGATGCCAGATTTCCAGGGCCTTGTGCCTTTCAGAGTGTTGCATGAATGGAGGGAGAGGCCTCTCTCAAGGTACTGATGGACGGGCACTGGGAGGGAAGGAGAGATGAAAGTCGGAAGGACAGGGTGCTTTAGCAAACCTGCAGGGAGCTGGGAGTCTGAATGAGAGGAGACATCGTGAAGTTTTGGACAGGCTTCTGATGAACCACTGAACTTTTGATTTCACATGAAACTAAATCTGCCCTGCTTAATAAAGACATTTAATTCTGGGAACCTTTGAACACAACAATGGTTCATCATTCACACTTCTTATTATCTGCAGGTATGAAATCAATACAAGAACAGGCCAGACCCTCTAGTCCTTACTTTGGCATATTGATGTCAGCAGGATTTTACCCTGAGTTAAGAATATGGAGGAACTGTGGGATCTGGCTCAATGTTAATAAAATATGTGACTGCACTACGCTGAATCTGGAAGAGCAACAAAAAAACCAACCCCTCAAATGACTCCACAACAATGACTACTTCAGAACTTAAATACGAACAAGAAAAATGAGACGAGCTTTTATCAAGCATCCAAAAGTGTCTGATAATGCCTTTTCATGTTCTTTTTGCTGAACAGTCAGTGCCCACCCAAACCTAATGGCTACAACATGTAACTCACACCAATAACCCTTGTTCAATGCAGTTCATACCATGCTACTGGACTCTGACATTTCTGTGAACACTTGCTTTCTACTAATCACTCTTATTTACACAGGTTTTACATTTTGCTGTCAGCTTCACATTGTCCTTGAAAACATGGTATGGAATCAAAGAAACTGAATCATTCTCCATGCCGATCATAAATGGAGAACAGAACTCTCAGTGAACTTAAAAGCAAAGAGAGATTGATCAGCGTACAGACTCTGCTCCTATCACAGTTCACACACAATTCATTCTTAGAATATGCAAAGTTATTTATCATGCGCACGGGCATGCATTATTCAGTGCAACACTGCTAGATAAAAACAGACATAGCATAACCAAACCCATTTGAAATTTGGGTTGCTTAAGCATCTTTATGAGGCAAGAGAATAAAGAAAGTTTGCTTCAGAGAAATGAAGCCCTTTACTTACATGCTTGCAAGAGCTTCCAGCAGCTGGAGTCTCTGAATTATAGTGAATGCAGATGTTGTACTGAAAACCCCCTAACTTTGGCACCGAAGACTATACATAACTGTCTGGTGCTTCAGATTGATAAGTAATTTCCTGATTCCCCTTTAAAAATATTCTCACGTACTTTTTTTTTATTTTTATCAGTGGTGCACACTGACAACAGAATGCAAAGCAGACAGTCTATCAGTTGTTACTGAGGAAAGAGTTCCCTGCTGGTTGAATAAAAAAAAAGAATCCTTGACCTTGGCAACTAGAATAAATCTACTATATCTGTTGGCCCACTCCTCAGTGCATATTTGAGCAGTAACATAAGAATGAACAATTTTAGCATAGGAACTGTGGTATGACATTTTAAACATTGGTAAGTTATATGAACACTACTTCCTGCAGAGACACACTGGGGTAACTGCATTGTGCATGTTTTCAGCTTTTATTTTGTTCACAAATGCAACAACCTCCTTTCTTTGATTTCACAAATACCCAAGCCTGAGGGTTTTCAGATTCTGCGCCTTCCGTTTATTCTCATTAATAGTCCTAAACAGGTTACTGTTGCTTTTCTGTTATAAACCTGGATTTTCTAGGAGTTTCAATATCTTAGCCGGTAAGTACAACCCAGACTTTAAACGTGGCATTCATGATATCATACATAGCCTGGGAGCAGTCTTTTACAGATTTCTCCCTTCTCCAAAAATGAGGTTTTTTTTCCTTTTTTTCTCTTTTTTGTTTGTTTGCCATTTCAAAAATATCCATAGCTTTTGTAAAACAACAAGACAAGCATTTGGAGCAAGTGCCAGTGGAGCAAATGGTTAGACTGTGTATCAAGCAAAAGACAATAATCCAGACCAAAATATTTAGCTATAAGCTTTGAGTAGAAAGAAGATCCATGCTCTTCGAGGGAAGATCTGCAAAAAACAATGGGCAAATAGTATTAAAACATTCCAGGTCAGTTCCTCATTTTAAACGTTAGTCTTTCAGATGCCTGTTCAGTGAGATTTTCCTTCCAGTATATAATAAATATAAATATAATATAATATAATATAAATAAAGGAGTAAGGAAAACACCATTTCTGTAATAGTAATTGTTTTTATAAGCAAGAACCCATTCTGACTCTCCCTTTATATCTTTACTGTGGTGCTGAACAACACACCTGTTTTAGCCTCCCTCCTACAAACCCTAACTCATGTTAATAATTCTTAAAGGTGAAACATGCCATTGTGCAAAAGGCGAATACAAGGCACAGGCAACACTTCAACTCCACTTATGCCCTATTTTGAGGTCTTAAGAGGGATGTATGTGGTCCCTCTTCTGCTGCTCTGTGCACAGGGGTGAATGTCACCCTCATCGGCTTTTACAGTATACAGAGTGAATGAAATCCTGTTTCCATTAAACTCAATGGGAATTCTGCCATTAAATTCAGCAGGGCCAGGATTCGGCCCACCATGCATTTCAGGCCGTATTTGGGCAGATGTAGAACAATTTACAGACCAGAGAATCTATTCTATTTTCAAAGCATATGTACAGTTTCTATACCATGATCCACAGGACCGGTGCTATTCCCCCAGCTTTGGAACAGTCTCTCGGAGGAACCTCATGAGCTCTGTTTAGCAAGTCCAGATGAGACAGCAAAGCCTACTGGTAGAGAGACTTGTATCCACTTCAGGATTAATGAACCTCACCAAGTATTCATGATGACACTCAAGGAGCATTTTCAAAACGGTAGGGTATATTAGTCAACTGGAACACAGCACAGGAAATCCTTAGGTTAGCATAGAGAAATGGAAGCTAAAGCATAGTCCATTCTGGTCATCCCAGAGCCCCTGCCAAGTTGTAGTGAACTCCATTTTCAGGCTCTCAGTCTCCCTCTGACCTCATTCCTTTGTCAGTTCCCAGGTGAGAGCTGCATGTTCCTTCCAGAGTCAATTTATGCCCCACCTCACACCTTCCAGTCCTTTGTTCTCTAGCTGGGGTTTCTGCTCAACTTCCCTGCTGAGAGTATCAATCCATGAGTCATGGAGTTTGCATCTTCCCCCAGGAATCCTTGTTGATTTGGGTCAGTTTCAGCAAGTCCCTTAATGACTCTATTCATACCACCCAGACAGGAAGGTGACACACACACCTATATCTCTGAATCTGCCATGAGAGCAAACAATCCTATTTCCTCCACTGGGTAGCCATGCAAAATATAGGGGGAAACTGTGACACACATAGGTGTCAAAAATATTACAGAAAAGTCCCACTTCATCATATCCTATTAACATTGAAAATGACTGGAAGATCGAGAAGACAATGGGTGAAATCCTGGCCCCATTTAAGTTAATGGCAAAGCTCCCATTGACTTAGAGCCAGGGTTTTACCCAACATATCACAAACTGAAGTTGTTCTCATAGCCCATTGATTTTCTTTATTTTCATTCACTACATTTGATATATTTGATTCTCAAAGTGACCCCACCGGTGATAGTTTATCCAAGAGCAAGAGGGGGTCATATCAGTATCTTTCTTCATCCTTGACATTAGAGGCATCTTCCCCTTTGATGTGAGAAGAGAAGTCTCTTTATGTTAGCATTCTGATATCTTGTTTCACATAGCTACCACTCTGGTAGGGCACATAAGTAGAAGAGATGATATAGCAACGAAGTCTACTTTGGCTGCAAAGTACCTGGTACATTTTTGGTATACACACACAAAATCACAAGAAGAACATTAAACTACAAAATTATTATACATGATATTTATTCATCTTTTCAAGATTTTGGAAAAATCAATCGAAATGACAAGTCTCATCTGAAAGTAGAAGGAAGAGCTCCTGCATTCACTGTACTGTACAGCTGATCAAAAAAGGTAAAACTGTCTGACAAAGTTTTTTCAAAAATGTTAACAAAACCTTTTCAAATGTTGAAATGTTTAAGTTTTGTTTTTTGGTGTTTTCCGCCTTTTCATGTTACCAGTGAATACAACAGAATGAATGATACCCCAGGGTCTTTCCTCCCACTTCTTTTCCCTTTTGACACTCTGTAACTTTTCCAAAGTTGAGGAAGTTTTGATAAACTACAGAATAGCAAAAGAAAAGAAATGAAAAAAGAAAGAACAGCTGGTCCTCATTTATTCTACTGTATTCAGTGGCAAAAAAAGAGAAAGGGGAAAAACAAAAACAAACCCCAAAATTTCAAAACATCAACATTTCAAATTTTCTGGTTTTAATGAAAAAAAAAAGATTTTTTTTAAAACTGCAAGCTTTTTATGGACATTTTCAATTTCAGAAAAAGATCATGTTTTGTTGAGAAAAAAATTAAAATGAAAAATTACGAGGAGCTCAATCGTCCAGTACCTGACATCACTTTAATGTTGTCAAAGGGTCTCCACAACTTTCTAAACGTTTTAAATTTGGATTGTCAAGATCTTCTTTGAACTTCAGTCGTGGTCTCTTTTTTATTTGTAAACTTTATTGAAGGCATTAAAACACAGGCACAACTTCAAAGCCTGGTTTATTTGTAATTGAGATGCCTTTTCCAGTTATAGCTGGCTATTGAACAATGATATATTGAGTTGAATGAGAGAAGAGTTCTCACTCCCCAATATAGTTTCCATTTATATCCACTTCCTCTCTTAAATTTTGTAAATTTTAGGTTTTAAGTGTCTCCTCATTTCAACCCTTTCCCTTTCATCTCTTTCCACTGCTTCGCTCTTTCCCTTCTTATCTGCCTACTGGCTTTAAAAAGCAAAATGCAATAATTCACTGAATGTGTGTGTTGAAATGCGAATATACTTAAAACTGTTGGCTTTTTAGTCTAATCAATACTTCTTCAGCTAGGGGGTTACTTTAAAACTGGTATGGATACAAATAACTATCTCAATACAGGAAAATCATCTCAGACGGTCCTGGTTCAAGTTGCACACTAAGAAGTGGGCTTATACCCAGCAGTGGCACCACAGTGCTGCACTAGAGGGATGAGACAAACAAACCACTGTCCTTTTCACCCTTTTCCATTGACTACTGAGGTACAAGTTGAAGGGCCAGGTTTTCAGATGGTGTAAATCAGCCTAATTTCTGTGAGATAAATAGAGTTACACCAGCTAAGAATCTGACCCGAAGATCCTCTGGCACTTTTCAAGAAGAGCAGGTGATAAATGTAATACTCCTGATAACCTTATTGCCTCATAGGGCAAGTCTTTATTACCAAACCTGCAACAGTTCCGTGATCAATTCATCATCCATGCCTTCATTAACTCTCACAGGGTCTATTGCAAATCCTCTCCCTGTGTGCTCCCACCTCACATCTCCATTCGCTACACTCCAGTTATATTGCCTAACCTGCTGTCTTCCTTCTTAGACATACAAAGAAGTACACCACCATCATCCCTGTCCTCAAATTACTCCGCTGGTTGCCATTCATTTCAGGGTCCAGTTCAAATGTTCCGACTTTGTTTTTCACTTTTCGTGGGCTAGCCCTATACTACCTAATGGATCTTGTTTCAGATCTCCCCTTCACTCCCCTAGCTCTGCTCTCACTCCTCTCAGCCCCTTCACCTAGTTTTTCCACTGCTACTGCAAGAGCCTTCTCTTCTGCAGCTCCTGACATCTGGAACAGTCTTCCTGAGTCACTCTGCCTCAGACTCTTCCTCTTTATTAAGATCTGGTCTACACTAGAAAGTGAGGTTGATCCAGATACATCATTCAGGAGTGTGAAAAATCCACACTCCTGAACAGTACAGTAAAGATGACCTAAACCCTGGAGTAGACAGTACGAGGCTGACGGAAGAATTCTTCCGTTGACCTTTCTACCTCCTCTCGGGGCAGAGAACCTCTCCTGTAGGCCTAGGTAGTGTTGAAACTTAAGTGCTACAGTGGTGCAGCCTCAGTGCTGTGCCGCTGAAGTGTTTCAAGTGTACACAAGCCCTCTGTCATCAGCAAACATATCTTTTCTACCTTGTTCATGCATTTTAATTTAACTGTGCTATTATTTTTCATTCAGCTTCATAGCTGTACTTCTGTTTATTTTTAGTATATAGAGTGTTTGAGATGTAGTTTGTATGAACAATGTTAAACAAAACAGGACTGCTTATGAATTCAGGTTTCAGGAACTGACCCTAATGTTATAGTATGCTGGCTTTAACATCCAGTGAAGTCTGTGTGCTAGTCCTGAGTGGCAATTGTTTGTTTAGACAGTCGCTGCACAAGCACTTATCCAATACCTTGTAAAGGACTTTGAGATTCTGAGAATAAAGCACTATTGAAAACTAAATCCGATTCTGTTCTATAATTACATTTTCAGTACAAATCTCTGGAGCACACAACCAGTTTCAGAGCCAGCTAGCCACAAGTGTGCTTCTATTGTTAATCCAAGGATTCTGCTTTTAGTAAAGAGAAATGATTCAGTGTGCAATGCACCTTGAGCATGTGCGCACATGCTGTTAGTTTGTTCCCAGTACTCAAGTCTGCATCAGCCATAACACAGCTGTGTAAGCTGGAAAAAGCATTCTGCGGGCTTTGTTTTGCACTATGATGGTACGTGATTGTCTCACTGTAGGAGCAGTATGCTGTGTTGTTGTAGCTGTGTCAGTCCCAGGATATTAGAGAGACGTGGTGGGTGAGGTAATATCTTGTATTGGACCAACTACTGTTGGTAAGGGAGACAAACTTTTGGGCTTACACAGAGCTCTTCTTCAGGTCTGGGTAGGAACAGTAGACAGCAGACTGCATTTTATTGCTAGGTTTAAAGTGACAACTGTTTTAGCAAGGATTATATGTGCATTCACAGATGCGTCAGGATTGTAGGTGGATTCTTACAGCTGCAATATTTTTGATTGTTCTCTGGTAACATCGTGATGACTCCAGAGACCATTGGCCAAATACTCAGAAGTGAAGCAAAGGCTGAATGAAAGGAAGAAAAATGCATTGAAATGCAGCAGGGCTGGGGGAAGGCTTCCTCAACCTCACAGTTACTGCAGGGCCCAGAATGTGCAGAGTTGTCACATAGGCATTTTCCATAGCTCAGAGTCCCCCACACAGGTTATGACTTAGCTTTCCAGCTGAGTGAAATTGTACCACTTCTACTGGAATCTCGCCTTATATAGGCTCAGAACCTTGCTCAGGATTTGGTTGTATCTTAGTATCTGATATTTATGGAGGAAAACGAAACACCACCTTTTATTAAATGGATTTTTGAAACAGGGAGATGGAATAGGAGCTTGCTCCATCCACTCCATGCATCAACCTGGTATTACAGTGCTTCCAGGAATGGTGCACTTCCCATCTGGCAGAATATTCTGGTTAAAAGAAAGTGAAAAATAATTGTTGTGTTACTGTCTTGTTTGTAACGTTAATGTATTTCTCATTTATTGTGGGTTAGTTATTTGTATTTTGTTCTTAGTGGAGTTGCTGGAGGGTGGGAGCTGCTTTTCTTAATTTTACTTTACTGTTGTTTACAGGCCATTTAAGTGACTCTTTTCTTAGTCTATTCTATGTAGGTGCTCCCACTGCTCTCATTAGTGTATCTTCCAAAAGTGTGTGGTTTGGATCAGTCTTTCCTCTGCAAAAAGAAAAGGAGTACTAGTGGCACCTTAGAGACTAACTACTAGTACTCCTTTTCTTTTTGCGAATACAGACTAACACAGCTGCTACTCTGAAATCTTTCATCTGTGTCTCCACAGAAGAGAATTTTTCCATCCCTTTCCCCTTGAGAAAATGTCACTGTTTTAGCTTAGGGAATAGTCTCTGTAAATGTTTTCCCCAGACGAGGAATAGTTTATGGGAGCAGAAGAGGAGGAAAGTTTGAAATACTTTCCTCAAGGATTGAATTTTCTAAATGGACAACCTACCCTAAATTCTTAATGACTGAGGGACAATCTTCACTCATTGCTATATTTGCTTTCCACATCCAAATCTCTGTATAACTTTTCATGAGTGATGTACCAGAATACTTTGGATGCTAATATCTAAACTGTATTCTTAAATTTATTCACCTAAATTTGGGTTATTGATGATTATACATGCATAAACAAACTTTGTATTTGTGGATAATCTAAGCACTATATCCAGATGTACAGACACTCTTTTCTTAACCTGTATACTGTACACTTTTTTAACATTAGCTTTAATAATTTTTTTAAATCTGATATTTATAGAGGAAAACAAAACAAAACCTTTCGTTACTCTCTCTCATTAATGTTGACCACTTGAGTAAACAAAGTATCAAATGTACTCAAATGACAATCAGCAGTGCCTTTTCTATAAGTCTCTATTTCTGAGCCCTGGTCTACACTATAAACTTATGTTGATATAACTTCATTGCTCAGTGGTCTGGATTTGTCACAGCCCTGAACACATAGTTATTTATACCAACCTAACCGCTAGTGTAGACAGTGCTATGTTGACGGGAAGGCTTTTCTCATCAACCTCTCAGGGAAGTGGATTACTTATGCTGATGGGAGAAGCTCTCCCGTTGGTATAGGTAGCATCTCCACTACGTGCTAAAGCTGCACTGCTTCAAGCTGCACTTGAAGTGTAGACAAGCCCTGAGAAATAAAGAGCCTTGCACATAGGTTTCTCTAATAACCAGAATTCTTAGCCTTTTTTAATTCTTTTTTTCATTTTAGAATATACCAGCTATATTTTTGTTCAGATACACGTATCAAGTTTGGCTCAGTTGAAAGGGTAGTTTAAGGTTTGTGCTGGCTGCTATTGTCTTGACGCAGTCCCCAATTGCAATATTAAATGCTGTTTTAATGTTAAAGCAAACACTTGAGATAACAGTTTTAGTGACTGACTCATTTGTTGTAAAAAAAAACCAACACATTTATTATCTTCCAGTACCAACCATTCATTATCAAATTAGAAACTGGAGTATCATGTTTTGTGGTGCAAATGGAATACTTCAAAGATGACTTGACCATTATGGAAAGATACAATTGCCTTTGAGGAAGAATTTTGGCACTCTATCAAGCTTCTGAGTAGCAGCCATGTTAGTCTGTATCTGCAAAAAGAAAAGGAGGAATTGTGGCACCTTAGAGACTTTGTTAGTCTCTAAGGTGCCACAAGTCCTCCTTTTCTTTTTAGCAAGCTTCTGTTACACTCATAGAACTCCAAGTGACTTCAGTAGGAATTTAGGCATGCCAGAAATGTAAGATCAGGGTCTATGAGACTAGTATGTGACCAGGTGCCTAGATGGGCCAAACTGAGAATGCCATACTCTGGGCAGACTGCAAGAAATAGGGCAGACAATCCCCCGAACCAGTGGTTTATTCTATAATTAAATTCACAAAGCCAGTAACAAAAGAGCTTTTGTAATACCACACTGGTTAACAAGAAGCCAAAGACAGTCCTCTTTAGCCATTCCAGTCGTTGGCTCCCATCTAGACAACCAAGTCTAATGTAGTGTGAGGTTACTGAAAACCTGATTCACCATATTTAAGGTTCACCAATCCCAAAGGATCAGACACTTATCCCCAGCTCAATATGAATCTCAGATCTTACCCAAATATCACATTGTCAGCCAATTCTTAATAACTAAATCTAAGATTTATTAAAAAAAGGAAAAAGAAAGAAGAGAGTTATAAATTATTAAGAGATCAATATACATACAGCTGTGGGTAAAGTCCATAGATCCGTTTCATAGCAGAGATGGTCAGGCTGCTGATTTGTAAACAGTCTTTCTAGAATCAATTCAAAGGGTTATAGTCCTCTAGGCAGTTAAGGGGTAGAGTCTGTTAGAGTTTTCCCCTGAGAATTCCAGGATAATCCAGGTATCTACCTGGAGACCTTGGTCCTATGGCTTAAACCTTTCCTGTTAAAGTTTAAGCAAACCTGAGATGAAAGGATCAGGCCTCAGGCTTCTCTTTTATCGCTCTTCTAGCAGGCTGACAAGCCTCTTCACAGAAATTGTAACAGCAGGGCTTTTCTCCCAGTAGGAATAGACCATGCAGATAGCTTACAGACCATTTCCTATGCACACACAGGTAAACTGGTTACACTTATTTACATAAGAGTATTAACTGGCCCTCCATTACAACAGAGATAGTTAAACTGAAGACAATGTAGATAATATTATTAGTGTCCTGCAATATCTCACATCTTTGATTTTAAAGTTAACTAATATAATGCAATTAAGACATGAAAGGAAATTAGCCTCTAACAGCTAATTGGGTTACATTGGTATACTTCTAACAAGATACAGGTAAACAGACAAATACACTTAGCAACAACTATTCTTTGATTCTTATCAGTATAAAGTGAATGATTTGGAGATTGCTAGCCTAATTAACATTTCTTTGATACCTATTTCATACGTGGGTTTAGAGTAGCAGCCGTGTTAGTCTGTATCCGCAAAAAGAACAAGAGTACTTGTGGCACCTTAGAGACTAACAAATGTATTAAAGCATAAGCTTTCGTGGGCTACAGCCCACTTCATCGGATGCATAGAATGGAACAGATAGTAGGAAGATATATATATACATACAGAGAAAGTGGAAGTTGCCATACAAACTGTAAGAGGCTAATTAATTAAGATGAGCTCTTATCAGCAGGAGAAAAAAACTTTTGTAGTGATAATCAATGCCTCTTGTTAAGTTGTTATGGATCATACACAGGTTGGCTGGGCTGTCCGTGTGACAGCTATGTATAATTTGTATCATAAAATAAAGTGTGATTGCTATTTCTGCAAAATATTACAGTCTGGAAAATAAAAGTTACGTCTGTGAAATGATGTGTGAGGCTAAACATACGATATATTGTGTAGACGTCAATTTGAAATGGGAAAATATTATGCAAGCTAGAAAAAGTTTGGGTTCAGAGGGGAAATAACAAATAGAGGTGGAATTTTCAAAAGCAAGCCACCATGGCTGCCTACAATGGCACGTAGCCGATTTGCGACTGCTAGTAGCAAATATCCCCAATGGCCGGTGATGGGACAGAAAATGTGGAGGACTATAAGTTGCTATAGAAAATTCTGTCCCAGGTGTATGACTGGTGAGTCTTGCCGACATGATCAGGGTCCAAGTGATTGCCATATTTGGAAGTAATTTTCCGCCGGGCCAGATTGGCAGAAACCCTGGGGTTTTTTTTGCCTTCCTCTGCAACATAGGGCAGGGGTCACTTGCAGGTTTAAACTAGAGTTAATGGCGGATTTTCTGTGATTTGAAGTCTTTTAGTCATGATTTGAGGACTTCAGAAACTCAGCCAGAGGTTACAGGAGTGTGTGGGTGAGGTAGGTTCTGTGGCTTTCAGTGTGCAGGAGGTCGGACTACATGATCACAATGTACAATGTACAATCCCTTCTGGCCTTAGCATCTTGAAGTTTAAGGCACTTTTGAAAATCCCATGCTACAATATATCTTTAATGGTGCAACTACAACAGTATGGTACAATATAGGTAGAAACAATAGAAACTGTGAAGTATGGTTTCATGTCACATGTGATGACTGAGCCAGTAATACTGACACATTTACTCCTGTGGATGAAAGAATACATGGCAGGGAAGTATCATTTGGAAAGTATGTTTCTTAATATTATACAATTGTTATGTTTCACAAAAATTTTGGCCTGCCATCTATTTTAGGTACATATATGCTCACCATTACCGTAGTATCTCAACACCAACCTTTGTAATATATCTATCCTCACAACACCCCTTGAGGTAGGGAAGTGCTGCTATTATCCCATTTTACAGATGAGGAATGGAGGAACAGAGAGACTAAATTATTTGTCCAAGATGACACCGGCAGTCTGTGGCAGAGCAAGCAACTGAACCCAGCTCTCGAAAGTCTCAAGCTAGCACCCTAGCCACTGAGGCGATCTTCAACTCCTCAGTGCAGTTGTGTACTTGAGATACTGATAGATAGATTGCAAGTTACCCTACTTCTACAGGTTTCAGAGTAGCAGCCATGTTAGTCTGTATTCAAAAAAAAGAAAAGGAGTACGTGTGGCACCTTAGAGACTAACCAATTCGTTTGAGCATAAGCTTTCGTGAGCTACAGCTCACTTCATTGGATGCATACAATGAAGTGAGCTGTAGCTCACGAAAGCTTATGCTCAAATAAATTGGTTAGTCTCTAAGGTGCCTACTTCTACAATTCATTTCTGAGGAGAAAAGTAGCCACTTGTAAGATACAAGCATTGGAACGGTTTCCAGAGCTGAAACCTAAAAGGGAAAAAATGAAGATATTTGCAGCATTCATTCAGACTGCACTTTGTGCTGCTCATTATGCTGCCGCTGTACACGTGCCAGGCAGCTGGATTATGGATCACTCCTTGAACGATTCCTTTTAAAATACCACTTTTCCAACCAATTGAAAAAATCTATTAATAAAAAACGGTGGAGGAAAACATGAAAGATCACAATCAATCGCATTTAATAGTCATTGAGAATCAATGTTAAAGTTAACCAAAAATTGCATTAAGGTAAATGTCACTAGCTAGTTTAGCTTGTGGTTCTGGAATAGTAAACGCAAGACATCTGGAATCTATTTTTGTTTTCAAATTCAAACTGTAACTGAAAAGCAGATCCTGTGAAGCAATGAAGGACTAAGCAAAGACAACAAGACAGCTACAGAACTAAAATCTGAGCCTCCTAATCAGGGCTTTGGAGCGGAACCTGGAGCTGGAGCGTGGAGCAGCTCCGGAGCAGCGAAGCTGCAGGTTTTTGTCTGGAGCTGGAGCGGAGCTGGAGCACAGCTCCAAAGCCCTGCTCCTAATACAGTTAGTGCCTTAGATGCATGACCCAGGTACTCTGGCCTCACTGTTTAGCTTCTGCTGAGCGACAGTATTTTGTGCATGCTCTAGCCAAGACCTACAAATGATGTGGAACAAGACAATCAGCTCACTGGAGCAAAAATACAGGGGGAAAGAAAAAAAAATACAGCCCTGCTTAGAGGCCCAGCCCTGGCTCACTTTGCCTCACATGACACTCCAGTTTGGTCTTCTTTTTTCATACCCCTGTAGAAGGTCAGTAAGATAAAGCACCAGAATTGAAAATGTGCCAGAATGTGTCCTCTTAGGTGGGCCTGGCTAAGTATTTCCAGGCTGATGCTGTGCCTCGCTGTATTTTATTGACATTTGTTCAAATGCTCTGTTTTAATGGATGGATGAGTGAATAATGGGCAGGGTCTGTGTGGCTTCACATTCATAGTGGTGCTTGAAATTACACTTCAGTGCAAAAGAATTTTCTTCAGAATAAAGCTAGCCAATATGGCTCTTTTAAAATGTATAGTACACAATGAACTGTCTCTTCAATTTCTCACTCTCAAAAATCAAAGGCCAGATCTTCATCAGGCATGAATCATAGAATCATAGAATATTAGGGTTGGAAGAGACCTCAGGAGGTCATCTAGTCCAATCCCCTGCTCAAAGCAGGGCCAACACCAACTAAATCATCTCAGCCAAGGCTTTGTCCAGCCGGGCCTTAAAAACCTCTAAGGATGGAGATTCCACCACCTCCCTAGGTAACCCATTCCAGTGTTTCACCACCCTCCTAGTGAAATAGTGTTTCCTAATATCCCACCTAGACCTCCCCCACTGCAACTTGAGACCATTGCTCCTTGTTCTGTCATCTGCCACCACTGAGAACAGCCGAGCTCCATCCTCTTTGGAACCCCCCTTCAGGGAGTTGAAGGCTGCTATCAAATCCTCCCTCACTCTTCTCTTCTGCAGACTAAATGACCCCAGTTCCCTCAGCCTCTCCTTGTAAGTCATGTGCCCAAGCCCCCTAATATTTTTTGTTGCCCTCCGCTGGACTCTCTCCAATTTGTCCACATCCCTTCTGTAGTGGGACAAAACTGGACATAATACTCCAGGTGTGGCCTAACCAGTGCCGAATAGAGGGAAATAATCACTTCCCTTGATATGCTGGCAATGCTTCTACTAATACAGCCCAATATTCTACTAATATGCCATTGGCCTTCTTGGGAACAAGGGCACACTGCTGGCTTATATCCAGCTTCTTGTCCACTGTAATCCCCAGGTCCTTTTCTGCAGAACTGCTACTTAGCCAGTCGGTCCCCAGCCTGTAGCGGTGCATGGGGTTCTTCCTTCCTAAATGCAAGACTCTGCACTTGTCCTTGTTGAACCTCATCAGATTTCTTTTGGTCCAATCCTCCAATTTCTCTAGGTCACTCTGGACCCTATCCCTACCATCCAGTATATCTACCTTTCCCACCAGCTAAGTGTTTTCTGTGAACTTGCTGAGGGTGCAATTAATCCCATCATCCAGATCACTGATAAAGATGTTGAACAAAACTGGCCCCAGGACCGACCCCTGGGGCACTCCACTTGATACCGGCTGCCAACTAGACATTGAGCCGTTGATCACTACCTGTTGAGCCTGACAATCTAGCCAGCTTTCTATCCTCCTTTACAGTCCATTCATGCAATCCATACTACTTTAACTTGCTAGCAAGAATACTGTGGGAGAGTGTATCAAAAGCTTTGCTAAATTCAAGATCTATCCTGTCCACCACTTTCCCCATAATCACAGAGCCAATTATCTCATCATAGAAGGCAATCAGGTTGGTCAGGCATGACTTGCCCTTGGTGAATTCACGTTGTCTGTTCCTGATCACCTTCCTCTCCTCCAAGTGCTTCAAAATGGATTCCTTGAGGAGGCACAGCTCCATTGACTGTCAAGGTATGTTGATTTACACCAGCTGAGTATGTGGCCCACCATGTACCATGGCATTTACATTCTCCTTTTTGTCATGTGGGCATCATCAGAATATTGCCTGCAACCTGACAACTACTGTAGTTACGTATCCACATCAAAGACAGTGTTCAGGCTCCATATCATGGCCACATATGCTTTTAATATTTGGTTTTAAATGGTTCACTGAGCAGAACAATTTGTGAACACCCACATGTAGCAATAAAACTAATCTTAAAAACTAAAACTATGTACAAATAAAATATGTATGAATGCTCTTTGAAAAGTAGTCAGGGCTTCCTACCATGAGCTAGGAAAACCCATCTAAGGTAGGAATGCTTAGTGTCTTGGGTAAAAATACTCCCATCGATGAGCTGTGAGCAGGCTTTAAGCCAGAAGACCTGCTCATCCCCCCAGTATGGGGTTTTTCTTCTCCCAGTCAACAGACTCAGGTTTCAGTTACTACTCAGCAAAGCTGAGCAGGCTCCTTGGAAATTGGAGAATGAGCCTGTTTTATCTTGGTAATCCATGTGGCTTTCCACTGAATAACTAGTGCAACTGAAGAGTCTACCTCAAAACATGGCATCTTCATTTTATCTCTAGCTAGATAGATAAGCACCTATTCCAGGTGTAACACCAACAGACCCTGGTCGTCAGCAGGCGGGATTGAACCTGGGACCTCTGGAGCTAAATGCATGAGCCTTTACTGCATGAGCTAAAAACCATATCGCTCTTAGCTAAGGCTGTAGCAGACTCATTAATCTCTAAGTGGTCTTGGTGCCAATGCATGGGACAGAGCACCACACGCAGGAGGTGTGTGGGTTACACAGGTTCTAGGCAACTTTTGCAAAGATTACAAATACAACCACAGAGAAGATAAAATCAGAAACACTAAAAGGTAACCAGCCAGAAATAAAAATATCAACCCAAACAATACCCAGCTCACCCACAAATACCAGTGTCACAGATCCACAGGATCGGTGCTATGCCCCAACTTTTAAACAGTCTCTTCAAGGAAGCTTTTTCACTGTGCCAGGATCCCAAAGGATCTCAGTCTTCCTTCAGGATAAACCATCCAGCCTCACCAACCCTGGTGAGTGGCTGCAGGTCTCCTGCTTCACACTGTGAGCTCTGCCCAGCACATCCAACTAAGACAGACTCCTAGTCAGAGACTTTTACATTCTTCAGGGACTAATGCACCTCAGCAAGGATTTGCAGTGACACCAGGCAGCATTTTCAAAACAACAGGTTTATTAGTCAACTGGAACACAGCCTTGGAAGTCCTTAGGTTTGCCCAGAGAAAGTTAAGACACAGTTCATCTGGCTAAGCCACAGCAATCCACCAGCCAAGGTGCTGTCGACCCCATTTCAGGCTCTGTCTCTCTCTGATCCTTTGTCAGTGCCACGTGAGAGCAGCCAGCCTCTTCCAGAAGCCAACTCTTTATCCCCTGCTTGTCATCTCTCTGTCCTTCAGTCTTGAGCTGGCCTCTGTTCAGCTTCCCAGCTGAGAAATGGGGGGGGAACTCCTTCCTCTTAGTCATTGATTGCTAGGTGTCAATTATCTGGTCATTGGGGTTTCCCTTGTCTCTGTGGGATGCTGCATTGATATGGATCACTTTCAGCAGGTTCCAGCCAGTTCCTTAATGACCCATTTTATATAAATCTATCCATGCAGTTCTGGTCACCCCATCTCAAAAAAGATATATTAGAAATGGAAATGGTACAGAAAAGGACAATAAAAATGATTAGGGGCATGGAACAGCTTCCATATGAGAAGAGATTAGAAAGACTGGAACTGTTCAGCTCAGACAAGAGACGAGCAAGGGGGGATATAATAGAGGGCTATAAAACTATAAATGGTATGAAGAAAATGAGTAGGGAAGTGTTATTTACCCCTTCACATAACACAAGAAGAGACGGTTACTCACCCTGTGCAGTAACTGAGGTTCTTTGAGATGTGTGTCCTTATGGGTGTGCCACTCTAGGTGCAGCAGTGCCCCCTGTGCAAGGGATCGGAGATCTTCGCCAGCTGTGTCCGTCAGACCACACATGAGCACCTCCCCGCTCTTGCAGGACATGTATATATATAGCACTGTGCGGTCCGACTGCCCCCTGGTTCCTTCTCTGCCGCAGAGCTTATATTTCAGCTCCGAAGCCCAGAGGAGGAGGGCGGGTAATGGTGCACCCATAGAGACACACATCTCGAAGAACCTCAGTTACTGCACAGGGTGAGTAACCTTCTCTTCTTCTTTGAGTGATGTCTCTATGGGTGCTCCATTGCAGGTGACTAGGAAGCAGTGCCCCTTATTGGAAGCCTGGGGCTTCAGAGCGGCATTTACTGCCGATGATAGGACAGTGTGTCCGAGGAGAGTATCAGCTGCCGTGTCGTGAGTGATGGCATAGTCACGGGGGAAAGTGTCCGCTGATGTCCACGTGGCTGTTTTGCAAATGTCAGCAAATGGGGACATGACTGAGAAAAGCAATGGAGGTGGAAAGCGAGTGAGTGGAATGTGCTCTAATTCCAGTAGGAGGTTGTCAATTGTGTCGTTGGTAGGACAAATGTATACACTGCGAGATCCACTTGGAAAGGCATTGCTTAGAGATGGCTGAGCCCTTGGATCTTTCAGCCACTGAAAGGAATAATCGTAGTGATTTTTTTGAAAGGTTTAATTCTGTCCAGGTAGAAAGCTAATTGTCGGCTGATGTCCAGGGTGTGTAGAACTGCTTCCTGTTGATTGCCGTGAGGCTTCAGAAAGAAGCAAGAAAGGTGGATAGGTTGATTGAGATGGAAAGAGGATGGTATCTTGGGTAAAAAAATTTGGGATGTGGATGTAACGTGACTTTGTCTTTATGAAAGAATGTGTACAGGGGAGAGGCCATAAAGGCCCCAATTTTATCGACCCATTGGGCAGAGGTGATAAATGAACGTAGGATCATGTTGCCATTGATTCGAACAGAGGTCTAGTAAGGGAGTATAGGACGAGGCCATGGTCCCAGGCTGGGGTTGGATCCTGTATGTGAGTTTAAAGATTTTGGAGGCCCTTCAGGAAACGTTTCGTGAGTAGGTGTGTGAGGACAGAGTGGCTGTCTATGTGGCAGTGGAAGGTCATGATGGCTGCCAAATGGACACAAATGGAACTGGTGGATAATCCCAATTGTTTAAAGTGTAAAATATAGTCGAGTATAAGTGGTAGTGGAGTGCTCATTGCGTCGACCTGATGGGAGGCGCACCAGCACTGGAATCTAGTCCAGTTGCAGAGGTCAGCGCATCTAGCTGTGTTGCGTCTGCTATTCAAGAGTATCTGTTTAGCTGCTTCCAAAGAGAGGGTATTCAGGGAACAAAGCTTTAGCTCCTTTTGAAATATGTGGGTTTTGATTAACTGTTTTCAAAGTACAGACTGAGAAAATGACCCCATTTCTACTGAGCATATAACCAATCCTTCTAAACAGGGAGAAATGTCATGCATGTTGTTTTTGGGAAGGGAGCGTGTCTAGTGGTTTCAGCTCAGCACTGAAGGTCAGGACTCCTGGATTCTTCTCTCAGCCCTGCAATTCACTCAGATCTCCTTTCTCCTCTCTTACCCCCTTCTGCTTCCTTTTTGCCTTTCTTGCTCTCCTACCTTTATTCCACTTGTGTACTCGTTTTTTATGGGAGGCTCTTTGGCTTTTGATATAGTAGAAAAAAGTTTAAATCAGATTCCTCTGTTTAGCAGGAAAGCAGAGGAGAATCAGGCCTCCCACTGTTCCAAAGACCTGAGTATGCTGCACTGAGCAGCTGCGGTTTTTCAAAAGAAAAACAATTATTAAGAGGGAAGTGCTGTTTTATCAGTACAGGGTCTCACAGCCTTGCTCCTACTCCATTGTGGGGCTTGATTTTCCATGCCCTCAATAACTAGCTGAATTCCAAGTATTTTATTACAACTTATAACTAACACAGCTAAAAGGCCTAAAGGGCCAAACTTTCAAAACAGGCCACCAAAATTGTAGCTGCAATATTTTTTCACGCACCCATTGTACAGGCAGAATGGGTAATTACATGACTGAGAGTGCCTGTTTCCATGTGCCACTACCCATTTTGCACTTACAAATATGATTTTTGCATGTCCACATATAGATTTTGTGAACGAAATTTAAGGAGCCTATCTATAAATATGCCCCCAAAAGAGGGGAAGCCTCACAGACACAGGAGAGAGAGCCATGGGAAGTAGAAATGCAAAAGAGACTTTCAGCTTTCATTTAAAAAAAGGAAGTTTCCACTCCTTTTGTGCTGATAGCTTTGAAATCCTGTACACAGGGCAATAGGGTTAAAAGGAACAAGCAGACTTCACTTCTGCAGCCAGATAGATGACCCCTCCCTTCCTGTCCCAAGTTTCATATAAAGGAGTCAAATACATTTGAGGGGTTTGTACCAAAGACTCATTTTCCTAGCCTCCCCCAAGTCCTCAGGCTGGCCCTTTGGTGTGACAATGGTAAATGAATAAATATTTTAAAATAGCTATTAACTTTTTAGGCCAAATTCTGTCCAAGACTTCAGTGGGGCACGATGGTTGTAAATGAGGGCAGAACTTGCTCCTCCCTTACAACCTGCCCACGCTCTAGTTTAAAGAAAGCATGGTCAGCCACGTATGGCCACCAGAACAGGAAAATGTAACACCCTCAGACTTACAACCTCTAGACTTTGAGCTATGCCAAAGGATTTACAGAAATGATAGGAAGGAAGCAGCTGGTGACAGTATCAAACATGCCTTTATTTCTTTCATTGACAAATTTACATTAATTACCCAATTTGTAATTCAGTTTTAACAGGAGGCCCCTGAACACTGCATACTTGGGGGATTAAGTTGTTTGTTTTTAACGATAAATTAGGAACATATGTGTCTGCTGACTCAATGGAAAAAGGGAAGAGTACAAACCCCCGGCTGAGTTTTTCAGTTGTTCATAATGGGGCTGGTACTGCAGTCGTTACACAGTCTTGCTGAGTTCTGAATGTGATGATTGAGAGGACTGGGCTCACTCTTGTGTTTGTAACAACCAGTGGAGGAACTGCACGGATTCATTTAAGCTGTAGTTAGATTGATTTTTGAAGAAGGTCAGAATAGCAATGAATGTTTTGAATAGCATGCGTTAGGCAGATCCTTCCTTTTAAGGGCATCCTGGCAGTTTTTCTGTCTAAACAAAACTGTTTCAGTTATGGGATCCTCTAGCCTTAATTTCAAAGAATCCAAAGCTTGTTCCAGAGTAACCACAGAGGTCAGTTCAACATGAGAAACAATGGCATTTATTCTTGAATACAAAAAGAGCAGTCCAGCTAATTCTTTCAGTGAAGAAAACACTGCTAATCTTGGGAAATTAATGTTCCATGCCATACAACTTTGGGCAGTTCTACTGGAAGGGTGACACAAAGCTCCAGAGTGAAAGTGGCCCAGAGATGGTGTGCGTCAAATTCACTTCACGTTCATTGTCACATTCACCGTCACGTCATGCAGTAGGTATGAAAACAAACCTCTGTGCTTCAAGGCAATATTTGCAAAAGCGGAACACACACACTGAACCCTGCCAGACACAGTGAACTAAATGTATCCCTGATTTCAATGGAGTTACACCAAAGATGAAATTGGCCCATTATTTTCACATTGGGTGAAATCCAGACCCCAATGACGTCAATAGCAAAACTCCTATGGACTTCACTGGGGCCTAGGTTTCATCACTAAAGCTTTAATGTGTTTTGCTGCAGTGTATTGGGATATACTAAGGGCTTGTCTACATGGTGAAGCAGCCCACAGCAGCTGGCATGCACTAGCTACTCTGAACTAACTCCTCGTGTGGACTCTTACTGAGCACTGAAGGCTTGTCTGCATGGCCCCCCAGTCTGGACTTCAAGGTTGTGAATTGCAGTGCGCACTAAGGGACTGTGCAGTAACTCCCTCATGTGGATGCTGCGAGTGCCCACTAACAGATACTTAGTTTGTGTTTATTCAGTCCTGTTTGAAAGATGAGTAACATGAACTAGGTAATCTTTTAGCTGGGGCCTGCAGCATCCACATCAGGGAGTTACAGCGCAGCACTTGAGTACATGCTGCAGTTCCCACACCCATAGTCCAAACTACAGGGCCATGTAGACGTAGCCCAACAGTGCCCTCTGGCAGTTAGGTTAATACATTTCCAAAGTATGTTAAGCCGATGCGCATGAGGACACTCTTTCTGCACAGTAAGATTGTCCACGTGGGGAGTTAGTGCATGCCAGCTACTGTGGGCTTCTTTCCTTGTGTAGATAAGCCCTTGGTTTATATTATCCAGTGGTTCTTAAATGTGGCCCACAGGCACAAGGAGAGAACATGTTTGGAGAAGGTGAGGATTGGACTGTACCATCACTGGTGAGTTGCATGGGGGTTAGAACATAATGGCCATACCAAGGGTCCATCTAGGCCAGTATCCTATCTTCCAACAGTAGACAATATCAGGTGCTTCAGAGGGAATAAACAGAACAGGTAATCACCAAGTGATCCATTCCCATTCCCAGCTTCTGGCAAACAGAGGCTAGGGACACCATCCCTACCCATCCTGGCTAATAATCATTGATGGACCTATCCTCCATGAATTTATCTAGTTCTTTTTTGAACCCTGTTACAGTCTTGGCCTTCACAACATCCTCTGACAAGGAGTTCCACAGGTTGATTGTGTGTTGTGTGAAGAAATGCTTCCTTTTGTTTGTTTTAAACCTGTTGCCTATTAATTTCATTTGGTGACCCCCTAGTTCTTGAGTTTTGAGGAGTAACTAACTTCCTTATTTACTTTCTACACACCTGTCTTGATTCTATAGACCTCTATCATATCCCCTGACACCAGTTAATAGACATAGTGATCCAAATGTATCCCTTGCTTC
Source organism: Chelonia mydas (assembly GCF_015237465.2). Classification (NCBI taxonomy): domain Eukaryota; kingdom Metazoa; phylum Chordata; order Testudines; family Cheloniidae; genus Chelonia; species Chelonia mydas. The sequence goes on from NC_057852.1 coordinate 112,140,910, forward strand.
AGCTTTTGAGCTCCTTTGTAAAGGAGAATCTGCTTTCATTTACAGATTAAAGTCAGTCTCTAGCCCTTCTCCTTGAGAATGTAGCCTTGAAAACCATACACTGATGTCAACCAATTGTGAAGGTTAAAAGGAATATACAGCTGGGCTCCATTCCTGCAGCAGAAGGCTGGGGGGACCTAAAGAAAACCCTCTCCCTCCCACGCGCATACACACAGACACACATTCATAAAGTAGAATAAATCAATTAAGTTTGCGGTATATCTCCAAGAAACATCTCCCCAACACTGCCCCCATATCCTTAGGCCAACCTGGGCATAGCACTGTGATTATCAAGGACAGAAATGAGCTATCCGCTGTTGTACTATATGTGGGGTGGGAAGGGAGTGGGGAGGCGGAGTGTAGGTGGCAAAAATTGTTTTTGTAACTCTGCTGCTTAAAATAGTCCGCCCTCTTAAGTGTACCCGACATCCCTGTGACTGCAGCAGGAACTCATGTTTCCAACTAGGGCCTCTAGGGTGCTCATAGGTAATAGGGAAACAGTAGGAAAGCGCTGCTTACCCAAGCCAGAGAGAGGAGGGGAACCCCCTGCCCCCCAGCTTTTAGCAGAGGAATGGGAGTTCTACTCCCCAACACTGCCCCTTATTTTAACTGCTGTTTATACGGGTGCACCACTTTGTCCCCACAATTCCAGGAGTAGGATTCCTATAGTCACTACAACCCATTTGTTTCTGGTAGTGCTTGTCTGTCCCACCCCAACAGAGAATCTGAAGAAGTCATATTGGAAGAGAGCCTGAAGCCCTGTATCCCCACTCACTGGCCAGAGGCAACTTGTTCCCCTTGATCTGCCACACTAACTTGGGGAGAATTGCTTGCCCAAGCCCTGCACACCAGCAAGAGGAGATCTCCCAGCAACAAAAAGAGACCAATTCACCACAAGAACCAAAGGGGATTAATTTTCCAACCAACTTCCAGCCCATGAGCAGGGGGACCCCCCCCCCCCAGCTAGACTGCCCCTGATTTGCTTGCTACCACTGCTGCTTCTGCTGAAGGAACAGGGAAGACGGATGGACTTGGGACAGGGAAGGAATGGCTTAGCTGAAGAGAGGGAACATGTATAGAGAATGAATGGACTTGGGTGGGAGAGCGTGGAACTGGCGGGATTTTGTAACAGGGAAGAGTATTTACTCAGAGATTGTTGCATGTATCGCTGACTGGGGCCAAGAGTTTGAAGGAACCCATAGTTAACGTTTGGCAGCACATCACTGTGTAGAGGCAGGACTGGAGACAACCCCTGAAGAACCAGATGCTCTGTAATAAAACACTGACACTGTTTATCTCTCAGACAGTAAATAATGGACTTGACAAATATAGACTTTTCTTTTTTTAGTCACAAGAGGGACATGCCCACTCTATCTCAATAGGGTAAAAATGTGAAAAAAATTAGGTTAGCCATAACATTGTTTCCGACGTGACAGGCAGATATTCGGTCCACATGTGATTAAGGGCTTTAACCAACTCCCACTGAAGTAAATGGGAGTCTTCAGTGGGAGCTGGATCAGGACCCTGTTGACCTCATACTGCAAACACTCCATATGCAGAGTGCCTATTGATTTCCAGCTTGCAGGATCAGTCCCCAGCTTTGCTAGAGGACAATAAACCAGAGCAGTGTAAGAGTATTAATGCAATGCTTCCACAACTGGTGTAAAAATCAAGTGTTCATAGTCTGATGAAAAAGAAAGGAATTTTGGTTCTTGTTTCTAATTATTACTGAGAACAAGAAACACATTCAAGCAGAGAATTTTTACATTTCTCTCCAGTAAACTCTATCCATGAGCAAGTCATCACCAATTCCACATTTCCCCAAGAGCGTGACAGGAATGGAAGGTCCCTGATCTGAACAGTTTATGGCCTAATCCTGTGATCCTGCAACAAGCTTGGTGAGGTCAGACTCCCTCCAAACGGCCCAAAGCCCCAGTGAAGTCAGTGGGCTCTGTCTTGATGCAGAGGTCTGCCCATGAAGAGCTTCTTGCAGGATTCAGTCCTAAACTACAGCGGATCAAAACATTTTCGAGGAGGCAGTTTTCCGTCAATAAATGCAGTTCCTTCTAAATCAAAATGTTTTGTAGGAACACGCTGATTTTGACAAAAATATTCCCACAGGAAAAGTCAGAAAGTTTTGTTTCAAAAGTATTGTTTTGATCCATTTAGACGTATACTAAAATATTTTATTATGTGTATTGAATATATATGATAAATATATTTAATATTTTAAAATAATTAATCAAAATAACAATCAACAAAAACGTGGGGCCGGGGGGGGGGGGGGGGCAGAGGGGTGCCATGTGCAAAGGAAGTGAAGGAGTAACTAAATTCCAGGCCCCTCCTCTGCACTAGTTCTTTTTCCTAAAAGAGAAGAATATTTATTGAAGGAATGGCATGAAGAAGGTGAGAAATAGAACAGAAGACAGAAATTACAATCTAGCCTAGCAGAGGGAGCGTTTCCTGCAGAGAGGCAAGGTTTGTTAAGTGTCCCAATGTAGAACAATACCCCCTGGTTTTAATTCCAGACTCTCAACAGGTTTCAGAGTAACAGCCGTGTTAGTCTGTATTCGCAAAAAGAAAAGGAGGACTTGTGGCACCTTAGAGACTAACCAATTTATTTGAGCATGAGCTTTCGTGAGCTACAGCTCACTTCATCGGATGCACACAGTATGCATCCGATGAAGTGAGCTGTAGCTCACGAAAGCTCATGCTCAAATAAATTGGTTAGTCTCTAAGGTGCCACAAGTCCTCCTAGACTCTCAACAGATGTTTTAGTTTATGGAATGCTCTGATTTTGAGTTTGGGGTCTTTCTAAATGGGGGCATGAGATGAAAATAGCACTGTGGTCTGATGGAGTTTGAACTCAAGCAAATATCTTTGTTAAATCTTGTTAGAGAGTTGAAATCAGTTTTATTACACAGCCCAGCTTTAAAGTCTGAGAAGCATAGTACTTACAGATGAGGAAGACCTAGTGGCTAAACTAAAGGCAAACCCAATATACAGTATTTAAACCAATACAACAGAGACCTCCAGTCCATCTCTCTACTCTGTTCACCAGTACTAATACAGACCTAGTAGGTAAAGTATCCATTCCATTTGTGTGTCTCCACTCACCCACTATCGTGTGCTATTCCTTTGTGAATAGTGGATCTAAGAGTGTTCAGTGAAACAGGGGCTGAGCCAGAGGGACAGAGGAGCAGGAGTTGGTGTGTGCCTATTGCTAACCTGTACAGAGTCACTGAGGCCGTGCTTGTGTTGCCAGAGGCTGGTGGTTTCAGGGCACTGATCCACAGCAGGTACAGACAAGACTTTCTCACACTACAGGCAGGTGGTGGTGAGGTGCCTCACAGCCTTTGGTGCCCTGGGAATTGTCACAGTGGAATAGTCAGCAGGATTTACACCCAGTTTTCTGGTTAGCTAAGGATCATGCTCCATGCACTGAAATACCAGATAATACAGTTACTCAGCAAATCACAAGTGAGAAGTTTGGGAACAGGTAAAGGAAAGGTTACAGTCTATTGTCTTGTGTTTATTTCTAATAGGGAATTGAGCAGCAGAAAAGGCAGGATGAGCAAAGAAGCATCTGTTAAGTATGCCAAAAAGCAGCTTGAAGAGTTGTGTACAGAGTGCTGCTTACCTACTAGCAAAAAAAAATTGAAGACTTAAAAGCCCTACTAGTGGATTATGACAAGTGACATAAGGGACAACTGGATTCCCTGACAATGCCTAAAGATTTAGGATGTGTCTTCACTACCAACGTTAAAGTGCTGTCACGGCAGTGCTTTAACATGGCTGTGTAGTCGCGGCACCAGCGCTGGGAGAGAGAGCTCTCCCAGCACTGTAAAAAAAACAAAAAACGCCTCCCGAGACGAGTAGCACCCAGCACTGGTGCAGTGTCTACACTGGCGCTTTACAGCGCTGAAACTTGCATCGCTCAGGGGGGTGTTTTTTCACACCCCTGAGCGGGAAAGTTTCAGCGCTGTAAAGTGGCAGTGTAGACAAGGCCTCAGAAAGCCAGCAGGGCACAGCCAACAGCGAAACAGCCCAGCAGACAGAGCTGGCCAGACTGGAGATGGACAGAGTGGAAAAGGAATGACGGCACCAGAGTTGGGGAGCTGCAGAGAGAGAGACAAAGAGCAAGAAGTAGAGAGAGCTGCCCTAGAAGCTGCCCACCAAAGAGCACTGGTGCTAGAAAACACAAAACACGAAGCCTGAGAAGTAAAAGTCCTAGGAAAAGAGAGAGGCAGCACACCCTGAACATATCAGACCTACAAAAACTGATTTAGCACACATGTAACACTCACCAGGGATCACACAGCTGGCACAAGCTGGTGCCCAGGTTACAGAGAGACCAACTGCATTGAAAAATATCTAACCACCTTTGAAAGAATATATGTAACACCCAGGGCCGGCTCTAGGATTTTTGCCGCCCCAAGCAAAAAAAATTTTGGCCACCCTCGCTTTTTTTTTGTGCCCCCCCCGCCCCCGGCTCTACCCCAACTCCGCCCCTTTCCAACCCTTTCCCCAAATCCCCGGCCCCGCCTCCTCCCCCTGGGCATGCCGCATTCCCCCCCCATTGCTTCCTGCGGCTCCCCCCCGCCACAACCTCCTGCCCTAGCTCACCTCCGCTCCGCCTGCCCCCCCCACCCGCACGCTGCCGCTCCGCTTCTCCCCCCTCCCTCTCAGGCGAGGGAGAGGCAGCACGTTCAGGGGAGCAGGCAGAGCGGAGGTGAGCACAGGAAGTAATGGGGTGGGGGGTAGAGGAACCGCTTCCTGCCCCAGCTCGCCTCCGCTCCACCACCGCCACCTCCCGAGTGCGCCGCTGCTCGGCTTCTCCTCCCTCCCTCCCAGGCTTGCTGCGCCAAACAGCTGTTTCACGCGCCGCAAGCCTGGGAGGGAGGGAGGGAGGGAGGAGAAGCAGAGCGGCAGCGGCGCCCTCAGGGGAGCAGGTGGTGGCGGAGCAGAGGCAAGCTGGGGCGGCGGGGGCACATTTCTAGGGGCGGCATGGCCGGCGCCGGAATGCCGCCCCAAGCACCTGCTTGTTTTGCTGGTGCCTAGAGCCGGCCCTGGTAACATCAACAGACACTGGTTGTTGGCAGGCGGGATCGAACCTGGGATCTCTGGAGCTTAGTGTATGAGCCTCTACAGCATGAGCTAAAAGCCAACTGGCTGGTAGCTAAGGCTGTAGAGCAGATTCATTTTCTCTCTCTCTAAGCGGTCTTGGTGCCACTAGATGGGACAGAACACCACACCCAGAAGTTGTGTGGGTTACATATGCACTATACATAAAATTCCTGATGAACAGAGAATGACTTTCCTACTCCCTAAATTGACTAGTAAATCTTTACAAGTATTTAATAATATGGATGCTGGTGAGGCTATGAAATATGTTCAATTCAAAGAGGCTGCGTTAAAAAGGTTTCAGATTACTTCAGAAGCATATTGCCTCAAATTCAGAAACCTCAAAAAAGCTGATAAGTTAAGACACGGCAAATATGTGCATAAAATGGTGGATTATTAGAGAAAATGGATAAAGAGTAAAGGGACAGAAGCTCATAACAAGTTGGGAGACCTGACTGCTCAGGAGCAATTCTTCGAGGTCTGCTCTGAGCAAGTGTGAGCCACTGTATGAGAGAAAACTCCAACATCAGTGGAAGCAGTTGCTGAAGTGGGTGACTTGTACATACAGGCAAGACAATTCAGGGTCTGCAACTCCAAAGGAAAAGGCAAAAACTTGGCATAAAAGTGGGTTCCCAGTTTGTCCCTGGGAATAAGGGAGTGAAGTCCATACCACCCCAGTACTGGTCTCCTCCTCATAGCCCGAACTATTGGACTGCAGCCCAAAAAGAGGGCCCCAAAAGGATTACTCATGTGGGTCTCTTGATCACATGAAAAGGCAATGCCCTAAGTGTGGGGGATCCAAATTCACTCCCCAGTCTATTCAGGTTAATGCAGCTACACTGGAGCCAGATTTCAGTGGTGGTAGAGGGAGCCCTGGTTAACTTTGTCAGGCCTGACCTCCTGGGAATAGACAAAGAGTTTACAGAAATGACCAAAATAAATGGTAGTGTGTAGCAGGGGTGGTGAGAAACTGGCACTCAGATTTCCCTTGTCCAGAGGGATATGATTCAGGAAAGCTCTACCCTCTCTGGGGAGGAGTTGAAACTACTAGCTTTAAGACAATTTAAAACCATGGTGCCTTTGTCCTGCATCAATTGGAATGGGAAGGTTTAAGGGGTACTTTGAAAGTGGGAGTTCTTAAGAATTTACCAGCTGCTGTTCTGGTTGGGAATGACAATACCACTGCCCAAGGCTGTTAATACGGTGACCTTTAGTAGAGTGAAATATATCCCTGATTCACAGAGGTAACCAGCAAGGAGGGAAAAGCAGCTGAAGAGGGGAGGAGACGCCTCTGCACCCTTGTCAGCAGAGAAGGGCAATGTGTCTCAAGGGAAGAGGGTGGGGGATTCTTACCTGCTGCCTGCACCAGATCTCCAGGCAAGCAGAAGCCAAATGGAGTTTGCTGCAGAACAGAGTACAGATCTAGAAAGCATAAAGACAGCCATCCTCAGTAATGCCCCATATAAAGAGAACAGGGGAAAGTTCTTTACAGAAAGGGAAGGGTATATAGGGAGGCCCCAGCGGGGGGGGGGGGGGGAAGGGGGAGGTAGTCCTGGGGAACCTATAAGCCATTGATTGATCTCTCAAAACACTGTGCAGAGTTAAAGTTACTAGCCCCAAACTGTGCTTTTGCAGGCCACTGGGAAACACACAGATATATGAAAAATTAAAGAAAAATTGTTATTGGCCCAATATCCGAAATTAGGTAAAGGATTACTGCAGGACTTGTGACTTATGTCAGAAGTGGGAAAAGGCTATAGGGCACTGCAAGGCACCCTTGCCAATAATCAAGGAAGGGTTTTATAGGGCTGCCATGGACATGATAGGCCCACTAGCTAAGCCTCCACAGAGAGGAGAGCTAAGCCTCCACAAATTATATTGGTGGCAGCGGATTTCACCACTAGGTATCTGGAGGCAGTTGCTCTTCTAATAATACAGAGGCTGAAACAATTGCTAAGGCCCTGTTCACTGTATGCAGCCAAGTAGGTTTTCCAAAGGAGATTTTATCACATTGTGGGTCAAATTTCACTTCCCAGCTATTTAGTGGGTTATGGAGGATGTGTGGGGTAAAACAACGGAGATCTGCCCCCACAGCATCCAGAGACAAATGATTTAGTTGAAAGGGTCAATGGGACCCTACAACCTATTCTGGGAACGCATGCAACCAAGAGGGCAAGTGACTGAGACGTAATATTGTCCTACCTAGCTGTTATTTGTTTACAGGGAGGTACCCCAAGAGTCCACAGGATTCAGCCCATATAATCTCCTGTATGGGCAAAAAGTCAGGAGGGCCATGGATCTCACCCGAGAATCCTGGGAGGATGGCTGTGAGGTAAAGGGGGAGCCAGTGGCTGAATATATGCAAAGGTTTAGAGAAGATTTAAAAACTATGATGGTAATGGCTCAGCAAAACCTCACAAAAAGCCACGCTGCCCAGAAAGTATGCTCTGACCACAGTACCCATAAGCAATCATTTGATGTAGGAGATTTGGTGCCAGTGTTACTCCCTGTAAAAAAGGGACAAAACACACGCCTCATGGGAGGGGCCTTTTGAGGTTGTGGAAAGGGTTAACAATGTTATCTACAATATACAAAGGCCCCACAACAAGGCTGGTCCGCAGACTGCGCATGTAAACAGTTTAAAAGCATGTCACAATCGAGAAGCCATCGTAAACGTGATATGCTGTGCAGAGGGGGATTCTCAGACTGCGGCTTCCATTGATTGGATGGCTGAATGCCAGAGTGACACGCCACTAGAAAGCGTTGTGGTACGTGAAGAGTTAACCTCTGCCTTTTCAGCTGGGGTTATGAGTATGTTGCAGTCCCCCGGCGGGTATTTTCCAACAGACCAGGTCTGACCTATAAAATGGTCCACAAGATTAACACTATGGGGCCACAATCTGCCCCCAGCAGAGCATATTGGACCACTGGAAAGACGCAGGAGAAAATTTGAAAGGAGATAAAAAGCGTGCTGGACATGGGGATAATTAAAGGACTAAAGAGCCCTGGGTTTCTCCAGTTGTTATAGCTCTCCAAAAATAATGGGACCATAAGGTTTTGGTGTTGATTACAGAAGCTTAACGCTGTCATGTTTCATGATGCATACCCTATGCCCAGAATTGATGACGTTGGACACTCTAGGTCGGACAAAATACCCCAACACCCTAGACCTAACAAAAGGGTATTGGCAGATCTCCTTAGACTGTGAAGAGCAGAAAAAAAAATCTGCCTTTATTACTGATTCGGGACGTTCTGAGTTCAAAGTGTTCCCTTTTGGATTAATTATGCAGGAGCCACATTTCAGAGGCTTGTTAATCGGGTGTTAACTGGACTGCAGGACTTGTCTCTGGCCTACATTAATTATATTGCAATTTTCAGCAATTCCTAGTCAGACCACAAAAATCACTTAGGAATTGTGCTGATCAGACTCAAAGATGCAGGGCTCACAGTAAAAGTGTCCAAGTGTAAAACAGGCAGTAAGAGTCTCTTATCTAGCACATTGGGGACTCTTGTAAAGAGCCATGTTGACTCTTATAAAAGGAAATCATGCCCAACATTCTTTTAGGGGGTCAAAAACATGTGAACAGGGTGATCTAATGGATATAGTGTACTTAGTCTTTTAGAAAACTTTTGACAAGGTCCCTCACCAAAGGCTCCTAGCAAAGTAAGATGTCATGGGATAAGAGGGAAGGGCCTCTCATGGATGAGTAACTGGTTAAACGATAGGAAACAGAGTAGGAATAAATGCTCAGTTTTCATAGCAAACAGGTGTAAATAGTGGTGTGCCCCAGTGGTCTGTACTGGGACTGGTGCTGTTCAACATATTCATAAATGAGCTGGAAAAAGGGACAAACAGTTAGGCTGGAAAATTTAGGATACAAAATTACTCAAAATAGTTAAGTCCAAAGCAGACTGTGAAGAGCTACAAAAGGATCTCAGAAAACTGGACAAAATGGCAAATGAAATTTAATGTGGATAAATGTAAGGTAATGCACATTGGAAAACATAATCCCAACTATACATACAAAACGATGGGGTTTAAATTAGCTGTTACCATTCAAGAAAGTGATATTGGTGTCACTGTGGATAGTTCTCTGAAAGCATCAACTTAATGTGCAGTGGCAGTCAAAAAAGCTAACAATGTTAGGAACCATTAGTAAAGGGATAGGTAATAAGACTGCCCTCTATGTAAATCCATGGTACGACCACATCTTTAATACTGCGTGCAGATGTGGTCACCCTATGTAAAAAAAAAAAAAAGAAAAAGATATATTGGAATTGGAAAAGGCACAAAGAAAGGCAAGAAAATGATTAGGGGTATGGAACAGCTTCGATATGGAGAGAGATTAAAAAGCCTGGGACTTTTCAGCTTGAAAAAGAGACAACTAAGGGGAGATATAATAGAAGAAGTCTATAAATTCAGGAACAATGTGTAGCAAGTGAATAAGGAAGTGTTTTTTACTCCTTCGCATAACACAAGAACGAAGAACCAATGAAATTAATAGGCAGTCTATTTCAAACAAACAAAAGGAAGTATTTCTTCGCACAACACAGACTCAACCTGTGAAACTCCTTGCCAGGGAATGTTGTGAAGGCCAAAACTATAACAAAGGTTAAAAAAAGAACTAGATAATTTCCTGGAGGATAGGTCCATCAATGCCTATCAGCCAGGATGGGCAGGGATGCAACTCCATGCTCTGAGTGTCCCTAGCCTCTGTTTACCATTAGGCAGGATGCTGGGCTAGATGGACAGTTGGTCTGACCCAGTATGAGCCATTCTTATGTTCTTACATTTTAAAGGTAAAGAAAAGATAGTGGCATATGCACTGTCCAGGCAAAAGGGTTCTGAAGTGATGCCTACCAATCAGCCAGTGGTGGACCTTACTGCATCAAAGCAAGAGAGGAGGTATGACCGAAGGACCTCCTGATGCCAACTGCCAGAGGGCACAGGGGGTACAGGGATCCCATGAGTTCACCAAAAGAAGTTATTTAAGGTTTCTATGAAAACTTGTGTTACACTGCTCATCATAATCATTAAGACATGCATGTACAGAAAACAAATGAGTTATGTCTATATACTGAAAGTTATGTTCTCAAGGCCTGTAGTTAAAAGCATGTCACTCATGAGATAAACTTCTCTAGACAGGGGGCAGGAGACACTTATCACCATGGTGGACTATTGATTATTGTATAATATACAATAAGAGTCTGTTAGCAGGCCCAGCCTTAGGGGAAATGGCGCCTCTGGGCAAACTTTATTTTGGTTCCCTGGCCCCTGCAGGGATGCCCCCATTGCTCCTGGCCCCTATGAGCTCCCTAGGCTTCCTCCCTCCCAATCACTCCCAGGCCCTGCTGCTCCCTCTCTGCAGGCTTAATTTGTATTGAAAGAGTGCCGGGGCTCAGCCCCAGCACAAATTAAGCACTGACTGGATGGTGAGAGTGCAGAGGCTTCTAGCCGGCTACCCAACTCTGAAGGCAATGTCTCCTCCAGCAGCAGTAAGGATAGCATGGTATATGGTGTGTTGCCAGTTTGACTTCTGGGCTGCTGCTGCTGCTGGTGGTGCTGCTTTTAGAGCTGGGTGCCCGGCCGGCAGCCGCTGCTCTCTGGCCACCCAGCTCTGAAGGCAAAAAAAACCGGAGATACTGCTAAGTTACAAGAAATTTGTCATACTATGTCACATCATGTGATTGGGGGGAAAAAATCAACTTCAAAACGCTATACAGAACAACAGATCTTTCTGTACATCGTAAAAGACGTCACTTCCTATAGTTTGTCTCTTATATCTGCTCTATCCGACTGGTTTAATACAATGCCCTAAGAAAGGCTTATTTATAGATCGGCTTTCCTTCTTTGGTCTGTTATTGCAGAATTAATATTTTAAAACAAACAGGATAAAGACTTTTACCCGTTTTGTTTTTGTATTTTTAATTTATAAAAAAAGTAGGAGGTAAGTAATCTAAAACAGAAGCACACTCTTTCACGCATTGCACTAAAATAGGATGGACACTGCATCATCTACTACAGGAATTTCCACTGCCTATGGCTGTGGAATTGGAGTCTCAAGACATTAAGGCTTAAAAAACATATTCATGATAGCCAGTCAAACAGAATACACAGCGCTTGCATCACCGAGGCTCTATTGTTATAATTGTATAATTTAGCAACTTCTTCATTTGCTAAAACAGTAAAAGCAATAATAAAAATATATAAAGTGCAAAAACCATGGCATAAGGGGTATCATTTTGGACTTGGACACATTGTCTGCTATTAAACAGTCTTTACAAAAATAATAATTTGATTAGGCTACTCATTATTGCAACAGTTGATTGCAGTGCTTATCTGAAGAAATTATCTTTATTAGGAATTAATTTGTAGGGAAGTTCCTCCTGTGCAAACCCATACATTCTAGCTTTAACAACATTACACATCTGCAATGTCTGTCTCAAAATCAGCAAGAAAACATGCTTTATCTCTCACAAACACATGCTATATATAGCCAACAGGAGTCTGCCATATGCTTTAAAAAACATTAATTAAGGGATAGATTGTCCCAGAAAGCTGTCTATCTGAATAGGGTGTGTGCCCAAGGAGAAGTGCAGTCCCTTCCTAACCTCTTCAGCATCATTTAGGATTGTCCAGCCAGCTCCCAAGGTCCCACATCTCCCAAACCCTTTGCACAACCCGAGGGCACATGAAGGAAGCAGACAGGGCCTGCTACCGTCTTTGTCCTTTGCAAAGGGAACTGTTATGTATCAGTCCTTGGCAGAGCACCCCCATTTAAGAATTACATGTGGAATGGATGATTTTAGATTAAGCATTTACCCTAAGACATTAGTGCAACATGATGCGCAGAAGGGAGACTGCTATTTTTGAATGGCACCAGATTGTGAAATGAAACTCGGTGGGTAAGAAAAGTCAGCAGGTCATTCACCCACGCCCCGGCAGCAGGGTTCTTCCTCCACAGAATCGCCCAGGTTGCCTGGTATTTGGCCTGTAGCTCAAGGCATGCTCCACACTATCGCCAGAGGGCTCCATCTTGCCAGAGCCCATGGCAATCCCGCAGCCCTCTGGCCACTTCTGGTTCACTGGGGCACATTTCAGTTTGGGGAGGAGGCATTTTTAACCGTGATTCCACGGGCTATTTAGGCACCTGAAAACTCTAGGGTTTTTTTTTGCAGATAATAACTTAGAAATTAGCTGTTGATTTCACCTTACACAAACAAACCCACAAAAATATTTCCATCAATAATAATTGAAATTTACAGATTAGGAAAGCAAGAAAAATGCTGCTTTAGAACTTGCTAGAGTCAAAATCCAGTCATTTAGACTTCTGAATTAGGGTTGTTACAAATGGACTAGTGAATGAAGAGTTAAATCAACAAATCATTTCTGGGTTTTAGGATATTTATTTTGTATATCTTGACATGGGATATTCACACTCTGATTTTTGCAGGTTTGTTGTAGCCATGTTTGTCCCAGGATATGAGAGCCACAAGGTGGGCGAGGTAATACCAGGGGTGAAAGTAAGGCAGTACGGCGTACCGGTAAAGAGTGGCCGCCGGTACAGGCCTGTACAGCTGACGTTAAAGCGCTGCCGTGGCGCCCCCCCCCCCCGTCGGCGGCCCTGCCGGGTCCCTAACGTTAAAGCTTAATGTTGTTGCCCCATTTGCCCCCACACGGGGCTGCCGATGTGGGGGGGGCGCAAAAGGAGCAGCTGCCCCGGAGCCAGTGATTTAAAAGGGCCCGGGGCTGCAGCTGCTGTTGCTGCTACCGCGGCAGTGACCGGAGCCCCGGGCCCTTTAAATCACTGTTGGAGTCCCAGGTGGCACAGGCCAGGCAGTCTGGATGGGCTGACTGGGGGATGCTGACCCCCTCAGCCCCGCCCCTTCCGCCCGAGGCCCCGCCCCTTCCGGGCTAAGAGTTCCATTTTACTTTCACCCCTGGGTAATACCTTTCATTGGACCAACTTCTGTTGGTGAAAGAGAGGCGCTTTTGAGCTCCACAGAGCTCTTCTCCAGGTCTGTAAGTCCAATGAGCTCTGTGGAGCTCAAAAGCTTGTCTCTTTCACCAACTAAGATTGGGCAAAAAAGGTATTACCTCACCCGCCTTGTCTCTCTCAGTTTGTGTTTTAAACAGCTTTAAAGCTTGAACTCTTTGAATATCAACTTCTACTGTCAGATAGTTATCTAACCTCCCCCCGATTATTTCCCACAACTGTGAAAATTTAAATTGATTAAAAATACAAAAATGTTTAAAAATAAACAAAATCAATATTACCCAAAGTTATAAACAAATAAAAGTTGAATTCTACCAAGCCTATTTATAAGCCACCAGAGTAGCAGTGTTGAAGCATGTGTGTGGGAGGGCAGAATCTATCCCCACTAGAGAGAGATCTCAGTTTAAGAGCCTGATACTTTAAGTCACAATCACACATTGCCCTCACACTAACAGCAGGAGCCACATCGACTTCCAGAGGATGAGCGAGGCTTGCAGGATAAGGGAAGAAGAGGTGTGGTTTTGTGACTTGTGGAGGAGGTTGCTCTTTCTCCAACCTGTTGCAGAGTCAATATCCACAACTTGCACAGCTCAGAGGGCTACTGATTGTTCTGAATTCACACCCATATTTTCGTAGAACTTCAGTTTGAAAAGTAAGAATCAATCACATCATCACAAGTGGAAGGACTGTAGAATCTATACACTGCCACGAATATCTTATTTTGTGCACTTGGCAGGCAGACAGATGTTGTCTCATAGACATCCAAATAATGGTAACTGGAGACTTAGAGGAAAGAAAGCATCAGCTCATTGCTCATACATTTGCTCTCTCACCTACGCAGAACAGGTTCGTGTGCAACAGCTGACATCAAACACTTGTAGAATGAGAATAATGTGCAGTCTCTTCCCAGATTGCATACAGCACACTGCCCACATGCCAAGACAACACAGTAGGTTAGTAACTTTGATTTTTTTTTTTTAAGACTGTCTTGTCAGCTAATATCGAATGACTTCTTTTTGCTGGAAAAAATTAGGAATTTCTTTAACTTTGCAAGGGTGTGACCCTGAAGCAAAATGATTTAATATTTACAGAATCTTTTGCAAAACACATTTTCAGGAAACCACAGCAGCAAAGCTTAAATGAATTTATGAAAGGATGTTGGAATCTTTCATAAGAAAAAAACCTCTCAATTTCTGCGTTGGGCTGATGGAATGAAAGATTGAAGCTAAATATGTAGAACTATGTCTACAGATGAAAGACAATTAAATTAGTGCCCAAACCTGACAAAAATAGATTTTTAGAAATAATTTTGGTCAGATGTGTGTATCTTGGATTTTAAAAAACCTGTCAGTAAACTTTCTAAGAGCAATGTTAAGTTCATAAATGCCATGGTGCCTTATTCTTGTGTTACAAGGCAGAACATATAAATAGATTTAGCAGCAGCCCTACAGCTGTGGATTTTTAATGTAATCATATGTGGTCTAATAATAATAATAAAAAAAATCTACATTTTCCAAAGGCACTTCATTTTTGTTCCTTTGATTAAAAGCTTTCAAATAAGTCAGAACAACAAAACAAAACCAGTTACAGCTTACCTTACACTTTGGAGCAGATTACATCAAATCTTCCACAACAACGATATGCTTCCTTAGGGCTGTCCCATAAATTTTGCAACTTCAAACAAATAGATACAGGTTGGTGATTCAGAGTCTTTCAGAGAAAAAAGTAAAATGCCTTGATGACAAATAATGCACTTCTCTGAACATGAAAACTTATTTAAAGCTTGATTCTCTTATATTAAGTCTTGCAACTGTCTCTCTCAGCTAAACAAATTCCCACCCCTTTTCTCAGACACTTGCCAACTCCTCTAATTTAAGGCTTGCTATAAAACTGCCATTGGAAAGAGCTCAGTATGGAGGAATGAGCAAGTGCTAACTCCAGGCTGAAGCAGCATGACATATAGTTCTACCAGCAGATATAGACTCCCCAAGGTAATGTGATATAATATTTGGAAAAAACATTTACGGCCAAGTTGTCCCCTTCTACACAAAGACACAGGGAAGGGACAAGACTCAAGCTGTTCCTAGCACATACTCCCCTTAATATAGGATTTGGGAGAAGGAGTATTGGCCTCAAAGTGAAGGGAGAGGGCATGGCCTTGAATACACACTGAATGCAAGGATCCACAGTAGTGGCCTAATCCAAAGCCCACTGAAGTCAATCAAAAGACTTCCATTGATTTCAGTTGGCTTTGGAGTGGGCCCTGAATCCTTGCTCTTCCCATACCGATCTCAAATATCTACTTTCTGTGGATTTCCTAGTCCTCTATGCTTTTTTCCTGGGTTTTCCACATTTCTCCCAGCAGCATGACTGGCTTATTGATTGTCTGGCCAATCCAATGTTATGTACTCCCTCCCCAGGAAAGGGGGATACAAGTCCCGAGTTGGATTTTACTGCTGCTCACTTGTCTGAATGTTTCTCTGCAGGAATATTGATGGGTTTCAGTAGGGAGCCTGCTGCACTCAATACAGGTGGCTTTGCCCTTGGAGATCCTGCAGAGCCCTAGCCACAAAAGCCAAGATTTTCAAAAAAGTGTCCACTAACTTGTGGTGTCTCCATTCTGAGTTGCCCAAATTAAGACACCCTAAAAATAGAGGCACCAAGAGTTTGTGCAAGTTAGGCCACAGTGTTCAGGCAGAAAGGGCCAAATAGACTCGGATGGAAGGGTAAGCAATTTCCAGAGCTCTGCCTCATTCCTGGGAACTTCTTTTGAACAGTTTTAGGGGAATTAGTGTGTATTTGTCTCCATAGCATAGAATATGCTTACAAATATGAGTTAACTTTGTGAAATGATTTTTTTTAAAATGGATGCTCAGGCCTATGTTTTTAAATGCGATTGAACATTCTTGGGTGCTTCAATTTTTGGGCACCTCACTTCTAACACCGTAAAGGACCCTGATTTTCAAGGGGGGAAGTGCTCAAAACTTTCTGAAAATCAAGTCCATTTAAGGCATGTCTCAGGTTGGGCACCCAAAGTCACTTTTGAAAAAATTAGGCCCCCTTGACTGTTGTTGAAGAGGCATGCCGTTTATTATAAACTGAATTAGTAGATGTCAATGTTAATTTTTTCTTGCAAAAAGAAAAGGAGGACTTGTGGCACCTTAGAGACTAACCAATTTATTTGAGCATAAGCTTTCGTGAGCTACAGCTCACTTCATCGGATGCATACTGTGGAAAGTACAGAAGACGTTTTTATACACACAAAAACGTCTTCTGTACTTTCCACAGTATGCATCCGATGAAGTGAGCTGTAGCTCACGAAAGCTTATGCTCAAATAAATTGGTTAGTCTCTAAGGTGCCACAAGTACTCCTTTTCTTTTTGCAAATACAGACTAACACGGTTGTTACTCTGAAACCTGTCAATTTTTTCTTGCAAAACTATAACATTAATAAACGCTTGTCTGGAGAAAGAATGTTGCTGAAAGACGTAATGCAAAGGTCTCTGATACCTAACCAGCCAAAACCAAAATATCAATTGTAAAAAGATTATAGAGGATTGTTACCTTTTTTAGAACGTGCCCAGATTTAGTTGCAATTTGCATGAATTGTAATACTACATGTTGGATATTTTAATTTATAGTTTGAGAAATGCGCTTCTATGTTTTGGATGAAGACTAGGATATAAGATGCCACCAGTGAGGAGAGAAAAGGTTTAAGGAAAATTAAACATTAGTATTTTCTAATGGAGCCCTTTGTCAATACTAAATTATATTAGTCAGGCTATAGCACACTGTGTTAAATAAATTAGAATACTATGTGAAGGCTCTGGTGTTTGTTATGAATGAGTCTCATTTTCCCCAAAAAGAAAAGGAGTACTTGTGGCACCTTAGAGACTAACAAATTTATTTGAGCATAAGCTTTCGTGAGCTACAGCTCATTTCATCGGATGCATTAATCCATCCGATGAAGTGAGCTGTAGCTCACGAAAGCTTATGCTCAAATAAATTTGTTAATATTTCCACTGAATGCATCCGATGAAGTGAGCTGTAGCTCACAAAAGCTTATGCTCAAATAAATTTGTTAGTCTCTAAGGTGCCACAAGTACTCCTTTTCTTTTTGCAAATACAGACTAACACGGCTGCTACTCTGAAACCTGTCATTTTCCCCAAAGTATGGTTAGAGTATTTTTTTATTTTGTGAACCTGCCGGCACACTTTACTTGGTTGAGTAGTGTCACCACAATTCAACAACTCTTTGAAACCAGTGGAAGATACAAATGCTAATCCAAACCGTCTGCTTCAGTGGATCAAGTATGGCAAAAAACAATTTATGGCATTTGTGTAGCTTAATCCTCACTTTGGAATGAGATGCCAGAATCTACTGTTCTGTCAGGCATCCACAGCTGTGGATACTTGGTTTGATTTAAACCAAAACTGGGATGCTTACCTGAAATAGCTGAAAGACCCTCCTTAAGGTGGCATCCCTTCTACTGATGCCCCTCCACAACCCAGGCAACCCTGTTTTCCTCCCCAATTCTCATCTCCAGTTTCCCCCATTATGATTATTTTTAGTGGGTTTAGGGAAACTTGAGATGCCCTTCCCACTGATCCTCCTTAGAGGAGAGGAGGAAACGTAAGGTCTTTTTACGGACATACAAAAAAGTGTGTACACTCTAATGGTCTACACACTAAACACTAGGACTCCAGCAAGTTCCTAATTCTAGTCTTGGCTCTGCAACTAACTTTTTCAATGGCTTTGGGCAGACCACTTAATATCTCAGCCTCAGTTTCTCCATCAGTAAAATGTGTATTGATAGTTACTTACCTACCACACAGCAGTGTGACTAAGGATTAATTAGTTATTTGTGAAGTTCTAAGTATTCTTTACTATGCCTTGTTATAACAGCAGTGATGTGAGTCCAGCACTTCATCTGCTCCACTATTGCCGATTCTAAATTTAACACTCTCCATGGCTATCCTGACGGCCTTTCGTGATCTACAGCACAAGATTTAGGTTAAGCAGCAGCAGCTGCAGCTCAGCAGAGAGGTTGCCAAAGGTTCTGAGTCCTGCATCCCAATAAAAGAAAAGTAAGGCAGCAATGCTATGGAGAAAGGCACTTAAAGATGGTCACAGAAAGAGTTCATCAGGGAGGGGGTGAAGCTAGCCAGGACTTAGTAGAGGATGTCAATGATAATGCAAATTGGAGACATTTCCTGTACCCACTGAGCTTTCCATGGGCATTGAGGGGATAAACTGGAGGAGGGATTTAACAAAAAACTTTGCAAATCTTACAGGTTTGATTTGGTTTGAGGGATTGAAGATTTGGGCCAATTCTATTTTTAACCAAACAGGTTTGCCCAACTGTAATTCCAATATGTTTGTTTTTATCCTTGTAAAGTTATAGGCATCTGTTTCCTTCTTTAGCACTTCATTAAAAGACTATGGGTTTCCCCTCTTTTGACTTTGTCAAGACTCAGATGTGGTGTGACTAAAAACACCTGCTATCTGAAGCCTTACTAAATAATCATTGATAGTTGGTAGGTATCCCTTCTCCATGCAGTCACAATACACTATTAAGAACAATGGGATAATTCACTCCTCTGAAAAATCACAGACATAAAATGAATGTGTCTTATTCTCCCACCTCTGAGGCTTCCATTGTTTCTCCTTTTATAGTTTTTTAGATGTGGATATTAATTGTTTAAATATATCTAGTATGCTAACAAAATAAATCCATATAACACATACACAAGAGCACTCTGGAGTGTATGCATTATGGATTCCAAGCCATCACCACACTTTTGAGAAAGAGCAGTCTTTAATCCACTCATATGGTGAGCAGCTGGGGAGTTTTTGGAGATGTACTTAACCCCTCTCTCTGTCAAAAGAGTTTGAGATTCAGCAGGTTCTGATAATTACTATGGATGTTACTTCCAACACACATGGCCGTACTGGAAATCAAGCTATCATCTTTCATGTGCAGAGAATCTCTAAGCAGTTATTTTGCTGGCAAGAAAGAATGAGACTGTCTCATAAAATACAGTAACCCTTTAATGTCAGGATCTGGGATTTTCCAGTACTAGGGCTGAATGCATTTGTGCCCAGAAGATATCAACTCAGCTCTCAAGAGGTTAATGCAACTACTCTGGTCAGGCCTTAATTTCATGCTGAAGTAGGGTGACCAGACAGCAAGTGTGAAAAACCGGGAAGGGGGTTGAGGGTAATAGGGACCTATATAAGAAAAAAACCCAAATATCGGAACTGTCCCTATGAAATCAGGACATCTGGTCACCCTATGCTGAAGGAGGCTTGGAGGCTGGGTCTCAATAGAAGACAGTGGACTCCCGCAGACTACCATAATTGCTGTACTAGAACCCGGGGGCCTGATTCTCCACTCATTTATAGTGGTGTAAATCAGGGATAATTTCACTGAGGTCAGTGGAGTTACACTGGTGTAAGTGAAAAGGAAATCAGTCTCCAGATTCCAACCTGATGTCAAAATCTGGGGGAACAGAACTCCTCATGACTACTCCCTCGGCCAAAAAAGGGCAAGCTCAGATATCAGAGCTGTCACACCAGAGTGCTGGGAGGTGGCAGTCCTTTCAAGGCAAGTGTTTGTCAAGAATACCCAAGATGATTACTGTTCAGTCGGAAGAGGCTCAGAATTATAGGCCTGGTCTACACTACGAGTTTATGTTGAATTTAGCAGCGTTACATCGAATTAACCTTGCACCCATCCACACAACGAAGCAATTTTTTTCAACATAAAGGCTCTTAAAACCAATTTCTGTACTCCTCCCCAATGAGTGATTAGCACTGAAATCGACATCGCCATTTCGAATTAGGGTTAGTATGGACACAATTCAAAGGTATTGGCCTCCGGGAGCTATCCCACAGTGCGCCATTGTGACTGCTCTGGACAGTGCTCTGAACTCAGATGCACTGGCCAGGTGTATAGGAAAAGCCCCGGGAACTTTTGAATCTCATTTCCTGTTTGGCCAGGCGAGCTCATCAGCACAGGTGACCATCCAGAGCTCATCAGCACAGGTGACCATGGAGTCCCAGAATTGAAAAAGAGCTCCAGCATGGACTGAACGGGAGGTACTGGATCTGATCGCTGTATGGGGAGAGGAATCCGTGCTATCAGAACTACGTTCCAAAAGACGAAATGCCAAAACATTTAAAAAATCTCCGAGGCCATGAGGGACAGAGGCTGCAGCAGGGACGCATGAAACTTAAGGAGCTCAGACAAGCATACCAGAAAACCAAAGAATCAAACGGACGCTCTGGGACAGAGCCCCAGACATGCCGCTTCTACGCTGAGCTGCATGCAATTCTAGGGGGGGGCCACCACTACCACCTCACCCCTGCCCGTGGACTCCGATGATGGGGTACTTTCCGCCATGCCTGAGGATTTTGCAGATGGGGAAGAGGAGGAGGAGGAGGAGGACGAGCTTGAGGAGAGCACACAGCACACCGTTCTCCCCGACAGCCAGGATCTTTGTCTCACCCTGATAGAAATACCCTCCCAACCCAACGAAGCCAGAGAAGGGACCTCTGGTGACTGTACCTTTTTAAATATAATACACGTTATAAAAGCAAGTGTTTTTAAATGATTAAGTAGCCCTGAGGACTTGGGATGTATTCGTGGCCAGTACAGCTACTGGAAAAGTCCGTTAACGTGTCTGGGATGGAGCGGAAATCCTTCACGGACATCTCCATGAAGCTCTCCTGGAGGTACGCTAAAAGCCTTTGCAGAAGGTTTCTGGGGAGAGCAGCCTTTTTCCATCCTCCATGGTAGGACACTACCATGCCATGCTAGTAGCAAGTAATCTGGTATCATTGCATGACAAAGCCTGGCAGTGTATGGTCCCAGTGTTTGCTGGCATTCAAGCAACATCCGTTCTTTATCTCTCTGTGTTATCCTCAGGAGGGTGATATTGTTCATGGTAACCAGGTTGAAATAGGGGAATTTAATTAAGGGGACATTCAGAGGTGGCTGTTCCTACTGGGCTGTTTGCCTGTGGCTGAAAAAGAAATCCTCCCCGCAGTTAGCCATGCGGTGGAGGTGGTAAGGGAGGGATTGGCGCTGAGCTGTTCGCATTTGGCTAGCAGGGATCATCCCTGATACCAGCCATGCGGTGGGGGGAAGGGTAAAGTGATCATCCCAGAGAATTGGATATTGGGGGGTTAGTTTGGTTTCTGCTGCTGCACGTTAACAGGAAAACTGCAGCACTAAATGGCCAACTCAACGTGCTTTGCTTGGTAAGGGAGAGGAGGGCACTGCTGTTATGAAAGTTGCAGAAGCTGAAAGAGTATGGCTTACCATGGCCGCCTGCAAGCTGAATTCTGTTGCCTGGCACTGCGTGCGTGATCTCTAACACCAAAGCCACAGACACTCAATATAAGATGCAAAATGCGACTTTGTACCAAAAATCACATGTGCTATGTAATGTGAATAGTGTTGTTCACCATGAAAGAGTATAACCATTGTTCTGTAAAATGTATCTTTTAAAATACTTCACTCCCTTTTTTTCCTCCAGCAGCTGCAAATGTTTCAAGCCTCCCTCCTCCATCCCAAAGGCTATCTCAGATAAGGCGGCAAAAAAACCGCACGCGCGATGAAATGTTCTCTGAGCTCATGCAATCATCCAGCACTGACAGAGCTCAGCAGAATGTGTGGAGGGACACAATAGCAGAGTACAGGAAAGTGGCCGATGAACGTGAGGAGACGTGGCGGCAGGAAGATCAGAGGAGGCATGAGGCAACACTGGGGCTACTGCGGGATCAAACAGACATGCTCTGGCATCTGGTGGAGGTTCATGAACAGCAGCAGGATCACAGACTGCCACTGCAGCCCCTGTTTAACTGCCCTCCCTCCTCCCCAAGTTCCTTAGCCTCCTCACCCAGACGCCCAAGAACGCGGCGGGGGGAGGGGGGGGAGAGGAAGAGGGGTGCACTCCGGGCACCCAACCACTCCACCCCACTGGAAAGCCCAAGCAACAGAAGGCTGTCATTCAAGAAGTTTTAAAGTGGCCTTTTCCTTCCCTCCTCCCACACCCCACCCAGGCAACCTTGTGAGTTATCTCCCTATTTTTATAATCAATTAATAAAGAATACTTGTTTTTTAAACGATAGTGACTTTATTTCCTTTGCAAGCAAGCTGTGATAGAAGGCGGGAGGGTGGGTGGCATACAGGGAATTTAGAGGCAACCAAGGGGGCGGGTTTTCATCAAGGAGAAACAAACAGAAGCATCATGACCAGTCATGAAACTGGTTTTCAAAGCTTCTCTGATGCGCAGCGCTTCCTGCTGTGCTCTTCTAACCGCCCTGGTGTCTGGTTGCGCGTATTCAGCAGCCAGGAGATTTGCATCAACCTCCCACCCCACCATAAACATCTCCCCCTTACTCTCACAGAGACTGTGGAGCACACAGCAAGCAGCAATAACAATGGGAATATTGGTTTCGCTGAGGTCTGACCAAGTCAGTAAACTGCGCCAGCGACCCTTTAAACGTCCAAATGCACACTCTACCACCATTCTGCACTTGCTCAGCCTATAGTTGAACTGCTCCTTACTACTGTCCAGCGTGCCTGTGTACGGCTTCATGAGCCATGGCATTAAGGGGTAGGCTGGGTCCCCAAGGATAACTATAGGTATTTCAAACATCCACAACAGTTATTTTCTGGTCTGGAAAGTAAATCCCTTCCTGCAGCCATTTAAACAGACCAGAGTTCCTGAAGAAGCGAGCATCATGAACCTTTCCCGGCCATCCCACATTGACGTCGGTGAAACGTCCCTTGTGATCCACCAGTGCTTGCAGCACCATTGAAAAGTACCCCTTGCGGTTTATGTACTGGCTGCCCTGGTGGTCCAGTCCCAAGATAGGATATGCGTTCCGTCTATAGCCCCACCCCAGTTAGGGAATCCCATTGCAGCAAAGCCATCTAGTATGACCTGCACATTTCCCCAGAGTCACTACCTTTGATAGCAGCAGCTCAATGATTGTGTTGGCTACTTGCATCACAGCAACCCCCACAGTAGATTTGCCCACTCCAAATTGATTATCTACTGACCGGTAGCTGTCTGGCATTGCAAGCTTCCACAGGGCTATTGCCACTGACTTGTGAACTATGAGGGCTGCTCTCATCTTGGTATTCTTGTGCTTCAGGGCAGGGGAAAGCAAGTCACAAAGTTCCATAAAAGTGCCCTTATGCATGCGAAAGTTTCGGAGCAACTGGGAATCATCCCAAACCTGCAACACTATGCGGTCCCACCACTCTGTGCTTGTTTCCCGGGCCCAAAATCGGCATTCCATGACATGAGCCTGCCCCAGTAACACCATGATCTCCAAATTGCTGGGGACCGTGGTTTTAGAGAAGTCTGTGTTCATGTCCTCATCACCGTGCTGCCATCGCCTCCTCGCCTGGTTTTTCAGGTGCTGGTTCTGCATAAACTGCATGATAATGCATGAGGTGCTTACAATGGTCATAACTGCTGTGGTGAGCTGAACGGGCTCCATGCTTGCTGTGCTATGGTGTCTGCTCGGGCAATCCAGGGAAAAGGGTGTGAAACGACTGTCTGCCGTTGCTCTCACGGAGGGAGGGGCGACTGACAACATGGCTTACAGGGTTGGCTTACAGGGAATTAAAATCAACAAATGGGGTGGCTTTGCATCAAGGAAAAACAGAATGGCCCCCTCAAGGATAGAACTCAAAACCCTGGGTTTAGCAGGCCGTTGATTTCACAGAGGGAGGGAGGAGAAAATGAATACAAAACAAATCTGGTCTATTTCTTGTTTTGATCCACTTCATCTATCTTTATACATCTTGCTGGCAGCAGACTGTGCAGTACGACTGCTGGCCATCGTCATCTCCTGGGTGCTCGGCAGAAGATGGTGCAGTATGACTGCTGGCCATCATCGTCTCCTGGCTGCTCATTAAAAGACTGTGCAGTAGGACTGCCGGCAGGACTGAATTGCCATGAGATGAAACTTAAAAGGGTGATGACCTGGCTGAGTCACTCCCATGTTTGCCCAGGCACTCCTGACCTCACCAAGGTCGGTTAAAAGAGCACCCTGGAGTACGTCGACGATGGCTACCAGTCATACTGCACTGTCTGCTGCCAAAAGGCAATGAGAGGCTGCTGTGTAGCAATGCAGTACCACGTCTGCCAACAGCCAGGAGACACAGGGTGACGGTGAGCTGAGCGGGCTTCATACTTGCCGTGATATGGTGTCTGCTCAGGTAACCCAGGAAAAAAGGCATGAAACGATTGTCTCCCATTGCTTTCACAGAGGGAGGGAAGGGGGGCCTCACGATATGTACCCAGAACCACCCGCAACAATGTTTTTGCCCCATCAGGCTTTGGGATTTCTACCCAGAATTCAAATGGGCGGTGGAGACTGTGGGAACTGTGGGATAGCTACCCACAGTGCAACGCTCCGGAAGTTGATGGTTACCTCGGTACTGTGGACGCACTCCATTGACTAAATGCACTTAGAGCTTTTGTGTGGGGACATGCACAATCAACTGTATTAAAATGCTTTCTACAAAACCGAATTCCATAAATTCGACCTAATTTCGTAGTGTAGACATGGCCATATTAGACTGAGTTGCAAGCAGCGTAAGCAACAGCTGAGGCAGAGAGAGGTGTGAGAACTATAGCAGGTGTAGACCTCTGCTCATGGGGAAGGACGGACAATGAGTGGCTGTTCTGTTTAAGAGATGGTGCTCTCATCATCCACAGCTACTGCACACATCTGGAGATGCCCCAAAAGCTAAGGAATTTGGGAAAGGAATTCTCTCAATAATGAATGGGTTATGTACCGATGATTGAGCAGCTGCAACAGCCTCAGACTTTGGGCAGGCATCTGAGTATCAAAGATTAACTCCACATGTAGCTTCATATCTACAACAGATGTAAAGTTTGGTTTCACAGAACATCTGACCTTCCAAAAATTTATTCCAGGTCTAAATATGCTTGAAAGCAAAAAAAATGCATATCAATTATTTAAAGCCCACTTGTTCTATTACATTGTCTAACCAAAGTCACCTTTCCCCTGCCCCTGCTTTAAAGTATTACCTAATAGGATAGGAACAGAGACAGAGTTTGGATCTTCATGGCTGGAACTATTTGAGGACAACTGTCATACATATATTTGTTTTTAAAAGGGGAAGTAACAATTAAATAACTTTTAAAAACCCTAAAACACTAAGTAATATTTCTTCACCTCCTAGCATGTCTGATCACTCAATACAAGGAGGAGGATCAGGAACCTTGGGTGGTGTAAGGCAGTGCAGTTCCACTGACTTCAATAGAACTATGCAGATTTACATTACCTGAAGATTTAGGCCTCACTGTTAAGTTTTAAGAAAGGAAATAAAACTAAAGTTAAAGTTTAACTTGATCTGGCCCAGTCCTCCCCACATCAAGGGCCTGATCCTGCTGATTTCTTGGGCCCTCCAAATGCTCACTTATGTCAATAGGAGTTTTCTACATAAGGGGCCAGATCTCAAATGTATGTCAGTGCTTATAGATGCAAATAGATGCTTTTGTAAACCCCAATATTTGCCTTAGTGAGGTAGGGGCCTAACTCCTATTTTACTTTCAATGGGAGATAGGTGCCAGACTGCTTAGGTGCTTTTGAAAATCCCACCAGGCACTTACCTGCAACTGAAGGTGCTGAAATACCTTTGTAAATTAGACCTAGATCTGCAGGGCCCCAATGCTTAATCACCACCAATGCTTTACATTTTATTCATTTTCAACCTCATTTCTGAACAGAGATTTTCGGTCACATTTGGAGTTCTAGATCCTGCCTTTCCAGCCTTACCTGGTATTAGCTTCTGTTTGGAAAATTTGATTTGGAAAAAAAAAGTTCATAAACTGTACTTTAAAAGGTTATTTTAAAAGAATGTACAATAGATTCAAGAGTATGACAATTCTAGGTGGAGAAGGGGAACTGCAAATTAAAGCCAGAGCATAGGGTTGCCAACTTTCTACTTGCACAAAAACTGAACACCCTTATCCTGCCTCCTGCCCTGCCCCTCATCCAAGGCTCCACCCCTGCCCCACCCCTTTTATGAGGCCCCACCACCATTCACTCCATCCCCTCCTCCCTCTGCCACTCGCTCTCCCCACCCTCATTTGCTCATTTTCACCAGGTTGGGGCAGGGAGTTGGGGTACAGGAGGGGGTGAGGGCTCCAGCTGGGGGTGCAGGCTCTGGTGTGGGGCTGGGGATGAGGGACTTGGGGTGCAGGAGGAGGCTCCAGGTTGGGACTGAGGGGTTCAGAGGGCGGGAGGGGGCTTGGCTGGGGCAGAAGGTTGGGATGCAGGAGAGGGTTGGGGTGCAGGCTTGGGCGACGCTTACCTCAGGCAACTCCCGGAAATAGCGGCATGTCCTCCCTCTGGCTCCTATGTGGAGGCGCAGCCAGGTGGCTCTTCGCGCTGCCCCATCCGCAGGTGCCACCCCTGCACGGTTCCCAGCCACGGTTCTACGTATGGTTCCCAGGCAATGGGAGCTGTAGAACCAGCTGCATACGGGGTTGGGGCAGAGGCAGTGTGCAGAGCCCCCTGGCTGCTCCTACGTGTAGGAGTTGGAGAGGGGACACGCCGCTGCTTCTGGGAGCCACAGCAGGCAGGGAGCTTGCCTTAGCCCTGCTGCCCCACCAACCAGACTTTTAATGGCCCTGTCAGCGGTGCTGACCGGAGCCATCAGGGGCCCTTTTTGACGGGCATTCCGGTTGAAAACCGGACACCTGGAAATCCTACCAGAGCATGAGGGAAAATATCCCTGGCATTTTGTGTCTGAGGAGGTCTAATACTGCCTTAGAATAAATGTTTCGTAAAAATAACTACTTTGTGGCTCCACAAACCAACAAATTATATAATCAAACCATGCTGGACTTCCAATACAAACTGCCTTCTCAGTTTTTTCTGCCCTCCCAACATCAAGGCCTTTTCCTTCTATAAATAGGAGATCAGCAAGCAGGTTAACCTACCAAATACTTCGGAACAAATAAAACATAATTCCAACCATACATACAAAGTGATGGGGTCTAACTTAGCTCTTACCACTCAAGAAAGAGATCTTGGAGTCAGCATGGATAGTTCTCTGAAAACATCTGCTCAATGCGCAGGATCAGTCAAAAAAGCTAACAACGTTAAGAACCATTAGGAAAGGGTGGGGATAGATAAAAAGACAGTAAATATCATAATGCTCCTATATAAATCCATGGTATGCCCATAGTGCATGCAGTTCTGATCTCCCCATCTCAAAAAAAGATGTATTGGAATTGGAAAAGGTACAGAGATGGGCAACAAAAATAATTAGGGGTATGGAACAGCTTCCGCCTGAGGAGAGATTCAAAGATTGCTACGGTTCAGCTTAGAAAAGAGACGAGTAAGGGGGATATGATAAAGGTCTATAAAATCATGCATAGTGAAAACGAATATGGAAGTGTTATTTACCCCCTCAGGTAACATAAGAACCAGGAGTCACCCAATGAAATTAATAGGCAGCAGATTTGAAAGAAACATAAGCAAGTATTCCTTCACACAATGCCCTATCAACCTGTGCAACTTGTTGCTGGGGATATTGTGAAGGTCAAAAGTATAATTAGGCAGCAAAAAGATATACCAATGCCACTGTAAAGGCTCTATTTAGTTGTTAATCAACATGTTTGAATGGTTATATCAACCAACAACAATCACCTTTCTTTAGAAAATAACTGAAGTACAAATGGAAAAGCTGATTAAAACTGATTATTTAAATCATGGGTTTCCTCTTGGTGATTTAAACTGCTGCTTTAAATAGTCTCGATTTAAATCAATCCCCCCTGCCCACCAACCACTTCAACTCAATGCGGCTAAAACAGAACTCCATATTTTCCCTACTGAGTCATTTCTATTTTTCCCTAATTTGTTATATTTAACAACTGCATTCTCACCCCCTCCCCCCCCCCCGCACCCATTGCCCAAAGACAGAGAGGCAAAGTGACTTGCCCAAGGTCACCCAGCACGGAAGGCCAATGAATGGGTGATAGTATCTGCAAATCAGAAAGATACATGCAGACTTGCTCTCTACAATCTGCATGCAAAGCTTTATATTCAGTACTGCGTCTGTTGAAAGCCCAGAGAAATTTTCAGACGGTATCTCTAGCCTCAGGAAATTTGATGAGAAGCAAATGACTTACTATAAATAATAAACATATGGAATTCAGTTATTTTTTTATTGAATTAATCTTGTCAAGCCAGCTAATATATAACTGAGTCCACAACCTGGCTTCTTTGTAAACTTTAACTAACAAAGTTAAGGAATTTACTTTATATGCTCATATGGATTAAGTGTCAAATATTCAAGTATTTTAATTTAGTCTTAACACACTAGGAAGCAGAATGTGAAATCATATAACTTAAGCCTTGCAAAGCAAATAACAGAAGCCATTAATTTAAATATATTCACTTTCACCAAGCTCATGACCCTTTTGTGTTTGCTTTAAACAAACATTTGAACAACTAGTTTTACTCAAAATGCTCCCAGTGGGTAGAATTCAGAGGGTGAGTACATGTCCTAGGCACTACTTAAATGTCTCAAAATAGAGCTTATGTAAGCATTTCATAAGTCCTGTGCTGGCTCCTTGCATGGAGGAGAATCACAACCTAAAATAAATTCAAATATGAGTAGTCAGGAAAACTGAATTTTAAATTTGCACTCATGAGCATTTTTGCAAAATGCGTACATCCTTATGTAAAAACGGGAAATAGAAATAATATCATCTTGTGATTTGTATAAACAATCACAGCACATATGTTGAGTATTAAAAATTCAATGAATTGTTAGTGTTCAGTCCAGAGTAAAAACAACTTGGCAAGAAAAACTTGACAAGAAAAGTGAAATTCAAATAACTACTCCATTTCAGTAAATTATTATCATTTTGCAGATACTGCATTAGTTGAAAGAGGCTACATTTGACAGACAGAGCAATTATGTATTTGACACATGGCTTGATTGAGAAAGTCTTATCTGTGCATACTACAGACAGTGCATATTCAGCACACATGGGCATTTTGCCATATATTTGTAGGAGGAGGGGGTGATTGGATCATCCATCCAGTAAGGCGTTGGCCCTTATTCTATGTGCCAAAGGTTCAGTAATTAAGACAGAAGCAGAGCTATCAGGCCAAGCTGAATAGTGTCTGTCCTTGATACAAGAGGATCATACAGAAATCAGTTTTTCTGTATCTTAATAATCCTGTAAATATCAATCTTGGGTATAAGGCCACACATGGTTCTTCAGAACTGTCTATGCAGCTCACATAGGTTTGAGGAAGGGAGAACGTGACATCCACCTATGAATGATTCAAAGATTGCCCCAGAATAAAATGGCAATTTATAAAGAAAACCAAGCAGCATAGACACACTCTTATGTGGTTCTCCCTCCAGCTGTTTGATGGAGTGTCTTGCAGGCTTCTAAAGTTTTAGTGCTATTATGGGGAGGAGGCAGTTTAGCAGTCTTTCATTTTGGGGGATTTTATAATTAATGATACTGTCTCTCCAAGTTAAGACAAAACAAATGTAAGAGGGACTGAACCGCAATTGATTACAGATGGCTCCATTGTACAGTAGCAGAATGCTGTAATAGTAGAATACTTAAACAAGTATGAAGACTTGGTATCAAGCATGACCTCTGGAGTTTAGTCTCTGAGCCAAGAATGCCCATTAAGGTCAATTACTGTTCATAAAACTCTATTGTCCTTGTGTACTTCTCCAAGTGAAGGGTGTTGACTAAGTTACAATAAACACATTTTATCACTTATATAATTGCTATGGCATTGGAGGTAAGAAAATGAAGCGGATAACTTACTGAAATAAAATATCTGGTCTGGAATCAGAACAGGTGAGCTACTGCCGGCGCAACCGGAACAATTCTATAAAAGGTACTTGGGTATGGTACGACCACGGGGCTCTACTCGCTACAGGATGGCACCTCCTCCTGGCCGCTCTGGGGATTCGCTCTGTATGGCCAACACCTCTTCCTACAGTTGTGCACTGCCTCTCTCTCTCGGTCTGCACCTTCCTCTCTCACTCTAAGAGCTGTTGCTGACTCTTTGTCACTCAGCCCTCCTGGCCAGGTCACTCACCATTCTCACCATTCTGTAGTAGAGTCCTTTGAAGTCTCTTCTCTTCAAGCGGCATCCGGCAGTCTTCATGCCCACTGCCATGACCCTGTCACTCTTGAAGTGACCCAGGCAGTCTTCCAGTTCACTGCCCAGTCAGTGCCACTTCCCCAGTGGCAGAGAGGGGAACCTGGACCCCATCTACTCCAGGTTCTAGCCCAGGGACCCTACAACACCTAGCCAAGGTCTGTTCAGTCCCCAACCTTGCTTCTTACTCTCTAGGCTGCTCCTACACTGCACCCCACAGGCTCTCTTCTCCACCCTGCTCCTTCCAAGTACACAGTTCCCTCAGGGCCAGGCCACCAGGGTCCTACTCTTTTGCTGGATTCCCTCCCTATTAAACAGAGGGTGACCACAAACTTCCTCCCAGAAGGCTTTTCTGTCACCAGCTTCCTGGGTTAATACTAACCCAGCCCACCTCTGCTCAGGTGAGCTTCCTCCTAATTGGGGCTTTCCTCTCACACTTAATTCTTCCAGCTTGCAGCCTAATTGGCTGATTGGGCCCACCTGGCCCAACTCAGCCATCTCAGAGTCAGTGTGGAGAGCACACACCATCACAGGTACCTACACATTAATTCACAGAAGCATGTTATCTTAAACATTAGAAGTGCTTGTTTGAATTTGTATAGTGGCTTCCTTTGGTCAGTCAGGGATGCCCCAGTTAACCTAGCAACTTGCAGAGTTAGTGGCTTGGAATGATACATATGCCTGAGGGCCAGGTCAAACACAAAAGTACCTGGGTGGGGAGGGAAGAAACTGGACACAGGCACACATCAGGACTTGGGGTACAAGATGTTTTATGGGTGCCTAGAAGAAGCTACTGATGGCTGAAGGTTTTGAGACCCGTCTAGAGTCTGAAAGTTGAATTATCCATGTGACGCTTTGCTGTTGCCATCTTTGCTAAAAAGCCAGGGTAAATATGCATGAATAAAAAGACAGGTCAAATTTTCAAAGGTGTGTAAGTGACTTAGCAGCTGAAGGCCAATTTTCAAAGATGACTTAGGTTTTTAGAAGCTTAAGTCAATAGTGAACTATACAATGCTGCTAACAGCCAGATATTTGGAAAACCTTGTAATACAGAGCTACAGGACTTGAAATGGCCCTAACAAGCACGTACTTTTGGAAAGTGTGAGATCCTGAGAGGGCTAGAGCCCAGGTCTGTGGGATGGCAAACGCTAACTGGCAGCCATGATTGAGTCGTGTGCATTGCCATATAAACCCTGTGGTAGTGGTGCTGGAACAATTTTTATAGGGGGCAGTGCTGAAGGTGGAAACCATGTATTTGGGTTGTTATTACTTCAAGCTAGGGAATCACAGCAGCATCCCTAGTTCCAGCACCTACGCCCTGTGGAGATAAACGCACAGGAAAATCTCCTCTGAAGGCCAGACTGACAGCTTTCCTCATGGCCGCTGATTGGTCCAGGCACCCTATTTGAACCTAGGAGACATTTCAGGAAGTCTCTGTGCAACCAGGTGGACTCCTTTTCCAGGCATAGTGTTGGATTTTTCTCCAAGCTTGCTCTTGGACTTCTGACCCCTGTCTCTGATGACTGCCTCCATCTTTGACCCTGGGCTCTGACTCCTTGTTCCTGACACTTGGCTCTGACTTTCAGCGCTGTTCCTGGCCTCTGACCACTACTGCTCTGACCACTAGGCATGACCGCCCAAGCCCCAGTCATGATAGAAAGTTGCAAAGAAAACTGGACTGGTCAGTGAGACATGACTGATCTAATTCTCCATGTGAACACTCTGGGCAACTGCACCTGTATTCCCCCTCTATGAACCAGCAACGACAGTCACTCTCAGGCTTCCAGCTGGCCAGCTGGTGTCTTTCTTGGGTGGAGATGTGCGTCTCACTCCCTTCTGACCAGCTGCACAGTTCCATGCTTTTGCAGTGTTATTCCCAAGCACACCTGCTTGCTTTCTCTTCAGAGACTGTTAACAGTGGGACTGCCCACAGTTATAAATACCAGATCTTTGTTATGCAACTCTATTTTAGTCTTAATGTAAAAGCATTACAGAGAAAACATTAAAAACAACAAAAGAAACCAGACACCTGCTAACAAGCTTACCAATCATGGGCTATAGCAGGAAGAGTCCTTCAAAACCCTATAAAGACGTCTCTTCTATGGTCACAAGTTCATAAAAGCCTCAGCTCAGAGCTAGCATCCAGTCTAACGGGCCTCAGCAGGCCCAGTCCTAGCCGTTCTCAAAGGATTGGGGCTCTCCATGGACCAGGGTCCTGTCCATCTGCTGGATCAGGAAGAAGGTCCTGAGCCAGTTTAAAACCATGCTGTTTATCCAAAAATCCTTTCTTTCTGTTGGTCCCTGGTAAATCCAGTTTTGAACTAGAAGATGCGAACCACTATAGGAAGGTGGCTTCCAAGGGCTGATAATACAGGAGTTATATTAGCATACCCCTCCTACTAGAGAAGGCACATAAAATTCCACAGTAACATACACAATTGCATTTTTAATACAATGAACCCCAAAGGTATTAACTTAATTCAGTAACTTTTTCTTAATTCCATAAGGTTTGTCCAGGTTATTACAAGATATATCAGTCCATTACGCTTCCTTCCAATGCACTTAACAATTTGTTTCAAACATGCTCAAAACAACAAGACTGAACATTTCAACTTAAGATATTTTCATACCTAACCCCTCCTTTAAAATTATATATATATATATATATATATATATATATATAATTAATACACACACACACACGAGTTTAAAATATCCATTACTTTTTCAAATGAGCATTTCCTTACTGATTACTAGTGCATTCTAATCTAGATAAAATAAACAAGCCATAGTTCTGAAATCTGGGTTTAATTACTGTGGTCCTTTTTTATAATGAGAAATGACGATATCCTGATCTTTTTTTTTCATGTGCATGGCTTGCTTGCTATAAGATTCCTATTAAAAAAAATGCAGAGATTTTTTTTCTTCTGGTTCGAGAATCTTCCCTCCCCATATTTCCTGGCAAATATTTTAGTGCCCCAGTGACATGTCACATGTGAAAAACACAAACACATTTGTACGGTGCATATATTTATCCTTGCATATTTGAGTGAGACTTGTCATTGTTACAGCACTATGCTTTCCAAAGAAGTCCCATGCAGCTTCTCAAGTAACTCCAACCAACCAACCAGGGAGAAATAATACAGAAAAATCAAGAAAAGTACATTGTTAGGAATAGTTTAGAAACAATGGGATGGATTCTCTTTTTCCTCTAACATCCCTTTATTCTATTCTAGCAGCATAAAGGAGCTATAAGGAGGGCCCATTAGGGAGTTACTCTGCCAATACAGAACTACCAGAGAAGCCCAACATTAGCTTCACTCCCAGCACCCTGAGGCTGGTCTAACTGAGGCCTGAGGCAGGGCTACTCTAGCTCCTGAATGGACCCAGAATACAGGGAGCACAAATGTGGCTTAAAGCTGTCTTTGCCCTCACCTCTATTCCTGCACTCAGTGCAGGGATAGAGCAACTGAGAATTGGGGCCATTTTTCTAAATTCTTCACTATTGCCAAGTGCAGATTTTTTCTCAAATCAAAGGGAGCCTCTCAAATTACCGTACTCCTTCCAAGCAGTGTGGTTGCAGATAGTTTTTAAATTACATTTGCATATTACGTGACTGAAAATGTAGCCCTCAGAGATGTCTACTGGGCCAATGATGATGTCTGGGGGAGTGGGAAATGTAAAGGAGACTCTGGATTTTTCTTATTTTAAAAGTAAGTTTCCATTAGACTCCAGGGGGTGCTATGTGACATGGAGGAGAAGATCCCTGGAGCTCCAGACCCATCCTCTAATGTCCATTTCTGTCCAGGCCAACCCCACGCCCCAAAATAAAGGGACAGGTACCCTAAAATCTCTGGAATGTCAGCAGGCAAAGATTTGTCTACTAGGAGTTCTACAAGCAGCTGAAAATGTAGAGAACAGAGGCTCCCTATGCTCTATACAAGACGGCTGCTGCTGAGGGCTTACAGGATGGATGAACGAAACAGAAGGGAGAATATCATCAGTGGAAGTTCAGATACAAAGGCTCTATTGCACAGGTGCAGAGAAGACTCACAGACTTACCTTCTCTTCAATCTGAAGTGGCAGGCCTTGAGGGAAGGTCTCACCACAATAATTTGAGAATTATAGGAGTACCCAAAGGAGCAGAAAAAGGTGGCCCCTTAGAATTAGTTCCCTGGTCCCTTTCAGAAGTGCCCAGCCTTCCAGATTATTTTAAATTTGATTTAGAGAGAACCTGTAGGTTCCTGGCTCTTAAACCAGTCTCAAATGCCAAACCTCATACACTAAATGTCACATTTCTCAGATTTAATGTTTTTTTTTTTTTTTAAAGTAATGCATCTAGCTCATGGGGAAAATTACTTTTTGAGGGCATGTGGCAGATGCCAGAAAATAATAGAATGATTTTTCAAGATTTTGCAAAAGATGCGGTTCGACAGAGATTAGTCTTGAGAAGAGTAAGGTGTAACCCTTCTTTCAGGTGGAGTCGGCAGCCACAAAAGCTGGGTTCAATATCTAGGGGTTGCTTTTGACAATACAACACAGAACTGTCTTGAGCCCCAACCCAGTTATCTGGGAAACCTACACATCACCCCTGGGTGCCTCGAAGAGGCAATACTTCCCCTCTTGCAAGCACTGAGTCTGTGTAGGAAAAGAAAACTTTTAATAAAAGGGTAAAG
Source organism: Chelonia mydas (assembly GCF_015237465.2). Taxonomy (NCBI): domain Eukaryota; kingdom Metazoa; phylum Chordata; order Testudines; family Cheloniidae; genus Chelonia; species Chelonia mydas. The sequence continues at coordinate 112,175,955 of NC_057852.1, forward strand.
GAACCCAGCATTAATTTGGGAAACCACCACAAGCATGATTTGAAAATATAGGACCATGAACAAAACACCCATCCAAGAGGACACTGCCAGTGTCCTTTTCTGCAGTCTCTCACCTTGTGGTGTAAATGCCAACCCACAAATATGCATTTAACACACCACTCCCCTCTCCCTCCATTGCACCCCAGTCACAGTTGTTGTCCATGGTCAGCAACAACCCAGAGTTCAGAGGTGCATTCACCTCTCACCCTGGGGGTGGGAGGGAGGCGTCAAGGAATGCCTCAGCTACTGCTGCCAAGCCAGTTGCTCCACGGCTGGCGGCTCCGCTGCCAGCCGTTCACGTTACCACTGCCCTCTCTACTGCATCCTCTAGGTCTGGATATCCTGAGGTCCCCCCACTTCACACAACTCTAAATGATTTCAGCTGTTGGTGGGGGAGCCTCACTGCTAGTTCAGGCTGGGGAGTCTCTTTCACGAGAGGAACTGCCCCATAAGGAGGTCTAAGGCTATAGTTACACTTGCAGATGTAGAGCGCTGGGAGTTAAACCAGCCCTTGGAGACAGCAGCATGGAAAGCAGTCTTTAATTACTGGTAGATGTGGCATATCATGCAATTTCATCACAAGCTTTGCTACTATTTCCTCTCTGCGAACACTGGGCAGAGCACTACTGCAGCGAACCAGTAACCAGAGAACCGTGGAAGAGCAGTAGATTTAAGTGTCCCTGAAATAATATGCGTGGTGGAATTAAGTTGTATGTTGATCATCTCTGTGTGAGACAAGCGAGCCCATATTGAAGCACAATACTCTGCTGCTGACTAATAAAGTGCCAAAGATGAAGTGCTTTACGTTTGGGCATTGGCACCCCATGTTGTCGTTCCAGTCAGTTTTCCAAGCAGGTGGTTGCGTATTTTGACCTTAGTCGCAGTCTTTGTAAGATGGTCATGATAGGTAAGAGTTCTATCCAACATGATGCCTAGACAGACTGGGTGTGAATCATGCTTTATTCACTGACCATTGAGAACTACGTTCAGCTCTCTGCCCACTTGTGCATGATGTAAGTGGAAGACACTAGACACAGTCTTACCTCCACCTGGTATCAGGCGCCACCGGTGGCAACAATTGGCCATAGCCACCATATCTGCGTTCCGAACACTCACAAGTGTGTCAAAGGAGTGTGCCTGGGTGCTGAGGCATATGTTGTCTGCATAAACAACCTTGAAAGACCCAGTATAAGGTAGGTCATTTGAATGTAAGTTGAACAACACTGGAGAGAATACTGATCCTTGCGGGAGGCTTAGAACTTAGACCTGGCTATCCGTGATTTCAGCTCTAGTGAGCCACAACAAAAAAGACTCTTAATTGAGTCACTCAGCTCTGTACTTAAACAGTGGAGAGGAGGGTCAAATGGTGTCTAGGGCCCTTAGGCCTCTCCTTGGGTCACTACCTTGTTGTGGTGGAGAGGCTTGTCATCCAGAGTCTTGTACTCCTGGTAGGATCACCCGTGGTGAACAATTCTGAGGTTAGGTTCCAGACGAAGCACAGTCCGAACTTCTCAAGACCCCAACAGCACAACAGGTGTATTGTTAGTTCTCTGCGACTGTGAAGGCAGATTAGGGCTGCAGCAGAACAGAGACTTCCGATTGTCTTGGACTCCCCTGCCACTGTGTCCAGGGCTCCTTCCTGTCAAGTTTCTTGAGGTTGCTGCCTCCGCACTGGCTCCCCCACATTCAAAGATTTCACATGCAGGCCTCTACAAAGGTGTTAACATTTCCCACTAACAAAGTCCTGCGGCAATGGATGAGTGGTAGTGGGGACAGGAGCAGTGATCTCTGGGAGTCCCCAGTCACAAATCTGCACGCAGGCAGTGGTCGTGTGTCAGTCATCTTGCGCTTGGACTTGTGAGACAGAAGTGCAATTTCAGCAGCTGCTGCCACAACTGAGCAGTCCTTTTCAGGATCCCCTCTGCTCACCCTGAATGGGGAAGGATATAGAAAAGATGCCCTAAACAAACAAAGGCTGTCTGAATGCTCCCCCCGGCTGAATGGCTGTGTCCAATGGGATCACTCTACCTACGTTCAGAAAATGCAAAGCAAAATAATGAAGTTTGCCACTTGGAATGTTCACATTCTCATGGGTTCCCCAAACACTGGCATCTTCTTGACTATGTCATTGTCAGAGCCCATGATCGTACTGATGTCCATATTACATGAGCTATGAGAGGTACAGATGACTGCTGGACAGATCATTGTTTAGTCAGATCAATCATGAACATGCAGCTTGCACCATAACACCATAAACAACCAAAAGGAAAGAGAAAGAGATTTAACATCAAAGCACTTCAAAACCACACTAGTCGCGAGACTTTTCAGCAATGCCTGATTGAGAGGCTCTCTGACCTACCTGACAACATCAGTGACATCCAAACACATCGGGAAGAGTTCAAGACCATTATTCACAAGGCATGTGCTGAATTGATTGGATGTTCCACTCACCACCATTAGCACTGGTTTGATGAGAACAAGGAAATCCTAGCACTTATTCATCAGAAGAGAAGAGCATTTTGCACTTGGCAAAATGAACCCTCTAATCAGCAAAAACAAGACTTATCATTGGCTTAAAGCGTGGTTCAAAAAAGGCTGTGTGACATCAAGAATCAGTGGTGGCAAGCAAAGATCCAGAGTTTCACTGATCAACATGACATGGGAAGCCTTTTTCAAGAAACGAAAGCCACCTACGGGCCAAGTTCAAACAACACAATTCCGCTGCAATCCCAGGACAACTCCACCCCTCTTAAGGGGAATATGGCCCTCAAACAATGTTGGAAGGAGCATTTCGAGACTCTATTGAACCACAAATCTGAAGTCTCAGCTGCCTCCATTGAGTCCATTCCTCAGCATCCAGTAGTAGAACCTCTAGCTGATCCCCCCTGCCCCATCTTCTGACGAAGTTTGGCAAGCCATCAGTCAGTCTAGAAACAATAAGGTGCCAAACCAAGATGGCATCCCTGTGGAGGTCTTCAAAGCTGGTGGAATAGCACTCGTGCAAAAAGTTCATCAACTTCTTGTTAAAATTTGGGTTACTGAGGAAATTTCACCCAACCTAAAGAATGCCAATATTGTGACCATTTTTAAGAAAGGGGACAAGTCAATGTGTTGGAATTACCGAGGCATTGCCCTTCTCTACATTCCTGGGTAAATCCTTGCTCATATCCTTTAACAGTCTCCTCCCTCTTGCCAAAGACATCCTTCTGGAATTCCAGTGTGGTTTCAGACCATCTCAGGGCACCACCGACATGATTTTTGTTGCACGACAGATTCAAGAGAAGTGTAGACAAACAACACCAGCCATTGTTTATGGCATTTATTGACTTAAGACCGTTGATTCCATGAATCGTGAAGCATTATGGAAGGTGCTGTGTAGGTTATCCATTGAAGTTCATTCATGTTCTCAGGCTACTTCATGATGGGATGACCGCCAATGTCCTCTGTAATGAGTTGGAGATGGACCCATTCACCATTCGTACTGGTGTTAAACAGGGCTGTGTTATTGCCCCAACCCTTTTTTCTATTTATCTTTCCATAATCTTGATTCTTATTCATGATTGCCTTTCTTCTGGAATTGGGATTGAGTATTGCATGGACAGCCAGCTCTTCAATCTGCAACGTCTTCATTCTAAAACTAAGGTCACCAGGACTGTTATTACTGACCTTCAGTATGCTAACGACTATGCTATCCTCGTGCACGCAAGGTTGACTTGCAGTCCACCCTAGATCTCTTCTCAGGTGCCTATCATAGCCTGGGACTTTCCCTCAACATTGATAAAACTAAGGAGCTCCACCAGCCTGCCCCAGCACAAGTTTCCCCAATTTTCCCACAAATTGTCATCAGTGGTGAACCCCTGGAAAACGTTGAGCATTTCCCATGCCTTAGTAGCCAACTCTCCCAGACATCCAATCTTGATATGGAGATTGAACATAGGATCTGTTGTGCCAGCGCATCCTTCATAAAGTTGCTCCATCATGTCTTTATTGACAGAGATCTGCGGATGGAAACTAAGATCCTGGTTTACAATGCAGTAGTCTTCCCCACTCTTCTTTATCAGTGTGAGACATGGGGTGACATACTGAAGCCATCTTAAGCATCTGGAGTGGTGCCAACAGTGCCTTAGGAAGCCTTGCCTTAGGAAATTTCTCTGTATCAGATGGGAAGACCGTCACACCAATGCCATACACAAAAGACCAAAGACCAGATTTCACAGTCTGTGATGCATTTTTCACAGCCGCAAATTTGGTTGGGCCTTAACTATAGCTGTACTAACCACTAACTTAACCACTACAGATATATTAGAAAAGCTGAAGCACGTTCAAGGCAGACATGCTAGGACTCTGTCTCAGGCCGAGGTGGTTGAGAAGGAACCTGTGTACCCTTTTACAGTTTCACGTATCTGGCATGAGAAGGCATAGGGCGCATGTGCGGGCTGAATGGATTCTGTTAACTGATGTAGCCTACTATTTTATGTAAACTGAATTTTGCAATATTGTATACACCACCGTGGATTCGGCTCTGGTAGCTACAGCCACTTATTTCAGATTTAGAGCCTCTAGGAACGCATAAAGACCGAGGAAAATAACACATACATCCACAAATACAATGTCTAGTCTACCTTATGAATTTTATTAAAAATCACAAGCAAAGTTATGATTTCCAAGCTTATATAAATCTTACAATTACCCATGGACAAATTACAAGTATACATCCTCAAACATATTCTTAAGATCTGATGGACTCCTCACCAATTGATCAACAGAGGAATGGTTCCTGAAGGAATTTTCCCTAAGGAAAATTTTATCCAATCCAGGCACCCTCTTTTATCATGTGATTGTGAAACACTCTGTGCATATGCATGAAGATGTCAAACTCTCTTTTTCCTTATCTGTATTGTGCCCTCCAAGAATACTGGGGTGCCACATTTTTCATAGGTTATTTATAGTTCCTTTTATTCTCATTAGCATCTATGCACAACATGTACCCTATAGTCAGGACATGTTTAAGAAAAAATGCTACAGCAGGGTATCCCATGATCTTGAACCATACATTGCAGTCAGTGTTTTATAATATCACTTGTTAGCACATTCTTCTCATGATCTTGTGGCATTGGGTTACTCACTGGTCACTTACTTATGTCAAGCATGCCTTAGGCCTATGGCCTAGTATAGCTAAGCTGACATTTTACAGGCAGGGTTTGGGGTGAAGGCTGACAGCTCGCAACCTGTCATGTAATAACTTCATGACCCCCCGAGGCATCCCAACCACTGTTCCCTCCAAGCTGCGCGTGTGTGCGCACGCACACAGATCCTAAACCCCATGCACACGGCGAAACACCTTGCGCATAGAAATTTGCACAGAAGCACAACAATTTGCACAGAAGAAATTTTTTGTGCACATGGCCTGTCAAAAATTAGAGGGAACATTGGTCCCAACCCCCAGTTTGAGAACCCCTGAGCTAAAGGGACACTTATCAAAGAAGGGAAAGACTGGAGCGTGCTCACCTCGCCAATAAAGAGGGTGGGGGGGCGCTGAGCCTGGTGATTGGGTGAACTCTAGGGGACAGAAGGCTGACTAAGCCCGTTGGACGGAAGGATGAGAGGAGGATGGTTGTGCCTCAGGGAGTGCGGGCAATCCCCAATTGTCTCAGCCTGCCTGAGAGGTTGCTTATTTTGCTCTGAAAGGGGTTTGCCAATGTACTCTGGGAGAGACAAACACTGAAGAGGCCTCTTACATTGCGGGGACTTTTCCACTGTAATGCCTATTGCTGCAACAGAGAGGTTAGGCCCCTGGACAAACTGACACCCTCATCACCTTGTTGCACTCAAGCACCTTCAGGCCTGCAATGACTCATCTAGGTTCATGTGGAATCAGTGTACTCGTGAAAGTATACCTTGATTGTTGGTTTATCTGTTATGGAGGTGTCAGAAGAGTACTTATATGAGGTATCATATATGGATAAGCACCGGGTCAGAATAGTCGAAACCACATAGGGAGCTAAAGGTTCCTGACTACCCTAAACAGTTAGGTAGAGGCACCACCAGTTAATGGCTAAGAACCCAGGCTGTTGAAACCCACTACCACTGAAGGAAAGGGACACCAGGTAAGGGCTCCTGTTGATGATTAGCTGCCCTTAGGGATATGACAATTCATAAAACCCCCTTACAGTACATTTCATGTTACCTGTGTGTCTTTACTTATCACCTACAAAAACAGATATATATAATATTGGTGATAAAGCTGAGAGGTATAGGACCATTGTTTTACAGACAGAAAGGACAATTGGGTTGGATAAAAGACAGGTACCTCTATGTTAATTGCAGACTGTATGGAATAGAGACAGGCCTGACCCCTTAAAGTGTGACTCCTGATCCAAACTTTCCCTAGTTTCAGGGGTACCTGGCCAATGTAGAAGTGGGGACAGCCATGAAGTTTGGATCCTACTTCTGCAAAATGTTGGGTTGTTTGAATTAGACCCATTTGTACTACAAAATTTTTATTTCCTTTAAGTCTTTGAGCCATCGTCTGGCCATTCCCACAGTCCAATATTCTCATTGTATAGGTTCTTTTTTCTTTATTTTGGGCTACCATGTGAGGGTAGCAATTGACACATCACAAGAATGGAGTTTGCATCCATTCTTCCGGATTTTTGTTTTCAAACACAGAAGTGTCTGGTGTCTGCAAACCTGAGGGATAATATTTTTAGGCCACACATTATTTCATAGTCCCTAGCCTCTGTTTGTCAGACGGTGGAGATGGATGGCAGGAGAGAGATCACTTGATCATTACTTGTTAAGTTCACTCCCTCTGGGGCACTTGGCATTGGCCACTGTCAGTAGACAGGATACTGGGCTGGATGGACCTTTGGTCTGACCCAGTAAGGTCATTCTTATGTTCTTATGTCCATTTACCTTGGCTTTGTTTCTGGCTGGAAGAAGGGAGTTCCCAACGTTAACTCTGTCTGGGAATTTGAGCACCTTGTGTACAATTGCAGAGAGAGAGAGAGATAGGGCAAGATTCTCCAGTCAGATCCACAGCTGTGATACTCTTCTTTCCCTACAGAGTGTTATCAATGGCAGATCAGTGCACATAGGGTAAACAGAGTCTAGATCCACCAGCATACCTTAGACAAGAACTTGCTCCATAAAAACTGAGATTCTTTTGGGCGTAGTGATGCAGATTTAGGACTCAACCCTGTTTTCACTGAAACCACAGACTAAAGATCAGAGAGAGAAACTTTCTTCACTGTTGATAACTATAACAGAGTTCCTGCAGGGCCCTCCTGGCTCCTGCCCTCACTGGGCTGAGAAAGTCACACAGAGACCTGCTGGTGCAGTGCCCACCTGGCGCTTTTATTTACAGGCTGTGCTCCCATCACCTTTCCACCACACATCCCCTTCTTGCCGTCCCCTGGCAGGAGAGAGAGGGCAAGCGCTTTCTCTCTCTCATGCTCTCTCCCTCTCCCTCGCGCTCTCTCTCTCTCTCCTTCCCCTCACTGCCCTTCCTCTACTGCAGCTTTCCAGCTCTCCCCTCCCCCCCCCCCCCCCCCCCCCGGCTTCCTTCCCCTGGTGCTCTTATCCAGCCCCAGCCTGATGAGGCAGCAGCTGTTCAAGCTTCCCCAGTCGGGGCCAGGTGGGCTACCCAGCTCCAATTCACCTCCCTTAATTGGAGCTGGAGTGACAGAGGCTTGGCTAAGCAGTTTTCTGCTTAACACCCTGTCACAATAACCAAGAGCTATCCCTGCAGAGACACGAGGCTGCTGTGAAAGTAAACATCTCAATACACATGATGGTACCACAAAAGTCACAGGACTTTAAAAAGGATAACAGAACAAAACAGCTTAAGGAACCAGAGATGGGTCCAAGTGCTCTGGATCGTCCTTTGTGCATCAAAACCCCTGATATGAAAATACAAAATAAGGAACAAACATAAGAGGCAGATTTTGCTTGGACAAGATGTTTTCTTTGTCCCTGATCCATCTCCCATTAAAGTAAACGAAGAGACTCCCACTGAAATCAGGGGGAATTGGAACTTTTATGAACAAGGAGAAAGAAGTATATCACTTACAGACCGTGTTAACAGAGCAGAAACACAAATAATGGCTATTGTCTCAGGCAATGTAAGCATGGTGCCCCCTTGTGTTACAGCTTTAGTTAAAAGAAAAGGAGTACTTGTGGCACCTTAGAGACTAACAAATTTATTTGAGCATAAGCTTTCGTGAGCTACAGCTCACTTCATCGGATGCAATGAGGGTGCCGGGCTGCCACAGGGACCGGTGCACTATATCTATACAGAGATTGACTGATGATGTAGTTGACAGGCATAGGTGCCAGGAGAAAAATACTTGTAGCCCCAAAACAAAGATGTAGCCAAAGCAGAGATGAACCATAAAGGTGATCTTTGCATTCCCAGGTACTGTGAAGAAGCATGCACCACTATGGGGGAGAAATCAAGTGGATAACAATCTGCTTTAAAACAGTGTATCAAAGGTCCAGCCATTACTCTAAAGCAAGACACAAGACAAGCACTGCCTGATATCTATGGATATCATTCCAGCATCAAGTTAGCACTGTTTTCTGCCTATTACTACCCTCTTGTGGCACTTCTGAAAACAGCAGCTTCATTTCCATTTACTATCACAATAGAATAAGGAAGGATTTCCCCGAATTTTATCCCCCAAAGCCATTTATATTCTTGTTTGCTTTTAATGTGTTTGGCCATGTGTCCAGCTTTACTAGCACCAGGGCAGACTGTGGTCATAGGTGAGAGCTAACCAAGCATGAGAAATGTCTCTGTGGTTGCACAGTTGCCTTGCATAAAGCTGTTTGAAAAGCTACAACTCGTTATTAGAATGTTTATTTAACCTATTAACATTATGACCATGTAGCACTCCTGGTCTGGAGGTTCTGAACCCAAGTGATGGGAGAGGGAGAGACCTATGTGCTTCCTTGCACACCAAGATTTTGAATGCTCTTCCAATTCACAGCTGCCTCCAGCAGAACTGGAGTTTGAGCTTGTGTACATGCATTTCGATAGTGTACCTTGCAAGTGAAATTTAAAGATCCCCTCATTTTAGCCCTATACCATTTTTGTTTGGTTGTTTTTGAAATGTTGAGTTCTCCTTTGTGGTGGTATCTCCGTAGGGTCCCCTCGGGTAGTCGTGTGATTAGCCACACAGCCATGTTTTTGAGCAGTGGGGAAGGTGCACCCTTCATCCCAACATTCCACAGCATGTCCCCTCTCTTCCTCTCTCCCCACTTGCCAACGCAGTCACAAAAACAGCCCCTCCCTTTCCCTCTGCTTGCTAAGAATAACAATCAGCTCTGAGCAGATCCACAGATCTATCACATGGCCCCTCAGAAGAATGGGGCTTTCCTTCAGGACTGGCCCATAGCACAGGTCCAGGAGACTCTAAGTCATGAAAACAATTGATTCAAGGAATTGGCTGATATACTGAAAAAGTTAGTTACTCTGGGGTAGATCCTCAACCGGTATGAATCAGCAGAGCTCCACTGGTTTCACAGTAGCAGCCGTGTTAGTCTATATCCACAAAAAGAAAAGGAGGACTTGTGGCACCTTAGAGACTAACCAATTTATTTGAGCATCAGCTTTCGTGAGCTACAGCTCACTTCATTGGATGCATTTAGCTCCACTGAAGTTAATGGGGTTATTCACTACACACCAGCTGAGGATGTGGCCCTCTAATTCTTACACACCCTATAATTTAATGTTCAAATACAATGACACGTATGGAAGAGCCCCTTGTGGGTAGGCCTAGGGTAGGTTAGGAATGTTTCTGAAAGCATTTGCCAGTTTGCTGAATTCCAAAGAGCAAAAAAGTTTGCCCTTCAAACATATTCTTATGAAACAAAAATAAAAATTAATCAGAGGCTGCATCACGCTAATGAGGAAAGGGCATTGGACTCCACTAGAAGACAGATTCTCAGCTGTGGGGGAGGGCAGGATTGGCTAACAGCTGTCAGGAGACCACAGCCATCCCACCGTGACCATGTTACAAGGTGGGGTTGGGCTAGATGGGAAGGTGGTCTTGATATGGAAGAGGGGTACCTGATATGGAAATGAATAAGTATCATTGCACCAGAGGCACAGAAATCCTCTCTCGCCCCCCACATTTTCTTTCAAACACTGAGGACACAGGTTTTTGCAATAGGCAATTGCATTGCTCCTTGCCAGCCAAAGAAGTTCAATCATTCAGGAAAAAACAGACTACTTAGAAAAGGGATGTCAGTGTTTCTAAATAGCTGTTTGTTTGTTTTTTAAGTTTTTTGGGACCTAGTTATTGATTTATTGTAGTTTTTTGCTTTCGGCAGTTAGTGTCAAAAAGCTTACATAAATATTGTCAATGGTAGGAAACACAGGCATAGGCCAGAGAATATTAAGTATGTGACAAGAGTAGGTGCTAAGACTCACCAGGTCTCATACAGAGGGGGCAGGGATGCTACCAAGAGCACAATTTGTCCCATTGGCTGTTCAGCTTATCTATGATGTGTTATTTAAATGGAGTGAAAAATGTCTGGTACTTGTATAAATAAGACATTTTCTCTTGTAAATTATCACCACCTAAGATTCTGTATTTTGCTTTCCCACTGAATGACTTACTGGAGCTTATTAGCACCTCCGCAGAGTTACTTTAGAAGTATAGCTTTAATTTTCCAGTGTGAATGTTTTGCATGGTTTTAGTGCAATCAGGTCCCTGAATTAGGAGGCCCTCACACTTCTGCCATGTCTTTAGAATTACAGGGCCAAAGACCTGGTGAGCAAGGGTTGCCTCAGAGCACAGTCTGAGTCAGTCAGGCACAGGGCAGGGGAGTGCTGCCAGAGTGGAAGGAAGCTATAGTTGGTTCCTGGGAGAAGCCTGAAGGCAGGGGAGCAGCAGAGGGAGTTGTGTGCTGACATCTAAGCTGGGAAGCCAAAGCCAAGGCCTGAAGGTGGGGGAGCAGTGGAGGGGTTTACCTGCTGATGTCTCCATGCTGGAGAGTTGGACCAGGGAAACTGTGAAAGGGCCAGGAGGAGTGAGAGATGCTCCCCGGTGAGGATGATCTCCCAGCAGAGAGACTGTGGGGCTGGAGTGGCAGGCCTGGCAGAGGGACAGAAAAGGACCAACATGGAACCTCAGTGAGGCAGAAGACACTGGCTTATGGTATGGAAGGTCTCCCACCCATGAGGCTCATGGGTGTGCCTGCTGGGATGAGTGAGGTTTTAAAGACTATATCCACTGGGTGTGGGAAACTGACTGTGTTTTGGACTTTTTGCTGGGGATTAATTGATTTATGTTTTGGTATTAAACTCGGGCCCAAGGAGAAGCATTATTATGGCAAAAGAGACATCATGCGGTTACTGGGGTCTCTGATAGGGGACACCGAGGTAGGCATGCTAGTTCTGCTGCAGGAGGAGCCATCCTATGACAACATCAATATTCTGTAAGGTTACTGAATGCTGGGATACTAATTCACATGGCACCCTCATGCAACAGTGATGCACTGATGGTGCAGTTTGTAGGTAGTGGGGACAAATAAATGATTTCAGTGGGACTATTAGTGGTGTAGGTTGCCACTCAGCGTACGAAAGAATATCAAGATCTGGTCCATAGAAACACACGTATGCATGGAGTTTTACAAGCAGATAGAAAGATAGAGCCTTTACCCCTTGGTGCTCCCAACTTAATGCTTCAATAGGAGTCTTTGCTGATGAACTGTAGGATCAGGCTCAAAGTTTGAAACTTGGAAATTTTATACTGTATCCTTTTCTAAAACAAGGGGGAGAGGGGACCCAGATCCCCCAGCCTGTTTTCAAAAACTACCTGGTCAAAGGAATACATTCTTTTCTAATTCTCTTGATACCTCTGACTTAGTTTTTGGCAATCTGAGATTTTAATCCCCCTTGGTATTTTCAATAGCAGCAATGTGGCACACCTCTTTCCTGCTGATGAAGGCTAAGATGCAATCTGGCTGGTCGTTTCACTCCAAGAATGGTCCTAGTGTCTCACAGAGTTCTCTCTGTATTGTTGGTTATACAGTATGTGAATTCAGTGCTGTTCAAGATCCCTGCCAGCATCTAAAAGTCTCCAGAGCAGGGTCAAATAAAACACTTTACTTCATTAATATCAAGCTCTCGGAATTCTGTAGCAGTTTCTTCTTATCCAAATTCAAATTAGTAATATAATACAGAGAAACCAATAGTAAATTTGTTTTTGAAAATGTAATTTAACATTCCTATTGTAGCTAATCACTGAAAAGCAACAATCTGACTTCAAAGTACATAATTAAAAACTCTAAATGCAGGACAGTGATGTTATCTGTATTGAACTGGTAAGACTGAAGTCTAAAATGGCTTTTCAGTTATTTCTGTCCAGTAACAGATTCCAGGCCAGTATGGATAGCCACACTGCATTTCAAATTGCGGCCACAGTGAGTGTCAGCAGCCTTTTCCTTGTAGCATAGCTGGCTGATAGGTGCCTTTTTAAACTACTTACATGTAGATATAGGTTAGAGGTAGGCAGGGCCGGCTCCAGGCACCAGCATTCCCAGCAGGTGCTTGGGGCGGCAGTCAGAAAGGGGTGGCAGAGTTTCCATGGTGGTGGCAATTTGGCAGAACTGCACTGGACAGGAGAAGCTGAGAGTAAGGGAAAAAGAGGTGAGAATGGGAGAAACAAGATTTGCTTTTAAATCTGCGCAATATTTAAGGGATCTACTTTCAGGCACTGGACATTATCTTTTTAAAAGTACTTATATGGCTCCTTAACTGTAGTGTCTGAGCACCTCACAATTTTTAACGTATTTATCTATCACAATGCTCAGTGATGGACTGCTAAACTGTATCATACTGTTCAGCCACTAGGTGGTGCAGTGTGTAAAATACCTTTGAACCTCAGTCAGAACATTAAAGGATTTTATGATTAACACAGCTGATGTAGATAAGCAAGCTCTGTAGCCAGCCCATATCTGGTAAAGAAGTACATGACACACCCCTGTGAGATAAGGAAGCATTATCCCTATTTTAAACATGATGAACTGAAGGTCTAAGTGACTTGCCTAGGTCACACAGGAAGACTATGGCACAACAGGGCCTTATACTGAGGTCTTCCAAATCCCAAGCTAGAGACCTAACCACTGGACCACCCTGTGGATCACAAAGCAATAACTGACCTTTGTGATTGGTTCAATGTCCAAGTGAAACTTAACAGCCAATAAACACAAAAAATACGTATTGTGCACAAAGTCCAGGGCCAAGAACATTAATTGTTATTTTTATTGTTGGACAATAACAAGTTGGTGGCTTCAGTCAAATCCTAGTGGACAATTGTTCCTGTGACAAAACTCTTTATCACTACTGGCATCCTTTGAGCCGCTTAATGGCCAGCTCCTAAATCCTAGAGAATCCTTGTCAAGAATAAACTTGAGGCATATTGGCAGGGTTGGGTGCCAATATGCCACATTGTACCACTGCCAATATTGGACTTCTTCTGTTGATAGACTACTTCAGTCTCTAGGATTATCAACTGGGCAACATTCATATATATATATACACATGTATTTAACAGTCTGTGAACTGTGAGTGCATTTGAATATTTATTCTAGTTTGCCTTACACTATTTCTATGCTTTCTCTGGTAGGTTCACATTAGTAAAACAGGTGAAAAGTATAAAATCCCTGTAATTATTGTATGCCCTTTATCTAGTTTCTAGATCTAGTATCTAGATTTAGTTTCAAATCGTTATAGGATCATTTACAACAATATGTAAAAATCACGTAGTTAACACAAAAGATCCACAACAAAATAGCCCTTACACATCCTGGAGAGATTTTTTTAGCTACCAGAAGTATGCAAATTCAAGCACCTTAGTTTCTGAAGGTGACACTATAAATGACTGAATATGATCTTTTCCTCAAAAAAATAAATAAAAACCAGAACTGCACAGATGAGAGAGATCTGAGTTGACTGGCATGTATCTAGAGACCTGCTGCATTTACTGAGCTATGCATAGCTCAGAATCTTGGAAAATTTAAAGAAGGTGTTTTTATTATGATTCATAATCCGATATTGTCTTTTTCGCTTGAGCCCTCCAGCTGCAAGTAGTTTTAGCAAAGAGTGGATGATTGTCAGAGAGTTGCCTTTGTAATTTTTGTTACTAGATGCTGAGATCTGTATTGTGTTTCGTTTCTGTACCAGGGTTTATTATAATTACTTTAGTGGGACATGCTTGGAATATATAATTAAACTGTTTGCATTTACAGCCACATCAGTCTGAGTTTATTTTGCACTGTGCATTTCTCCCTCTCTCTCATTGGTACACATCTGAAGATTTTATTTGGATATGTATAACTAGTTTAAGTCTTTTGCTTGTCTGACAGTTCTAGAAAATGTATGAATATATAGTAGCATGCATGTGATTTAGAGTGGAAAAGACCCACCATTGTTCTGTAATCCAGTATTGTGGATTTTAAACACAATGATCCTTGATTGTCATTAGTTATTAATACCAGTATTACCACAAGCATTCAAAAATCATGAGCCAGCCCCCCAAATCATGAGATTTTAAATAAATAATAATAAATATGGGGTTAAGATGAACATCAAATATCAAAAAGAAAAGGAGGACTTGTGGCACCTTAGAGACTAACAAGTTTATTTGAGCTTAAGCTTTCGTGAACTACAGCTCACTTCATCGGATGCATTCAGTGGAAAATTGGTATTTTCCACTGAACGCATCCAATGAAGTGAGCTGTAGCTCACGAAAGCTTAAGCTCAAATAAATTTCCACTGAATGCATCCGATGAAGTGAGCTGTAGCTCACGAAAGCTTAAGCTCAAATAAATTTGTTAGTCTCTCAGGTGCCACAAGTCCTCCTTTTCTTTTTGCGGATACAGACTAACACGGCTGCTACTCTGAAACCTATCAAATATCAAGAGACTCGCAATAAAATTGCAAGTTGCCAACATTGTGAAGTTTCTTTTTAATAAGAATAATGCTTTGTTTACAAAGCACCATCTGCAACGCAATGCACCAACCTAAGCATTAGATCAACCCTTTTTGTCACACTGAACCAAGGAAAAAAAAAAAACGAAAAACTTCCAGCCCCCACAACAGGGGTGCCGTTTCAGATTTTGGTAATGGAGGCAACTTTAACTGTGGTTCCAGGGACTACTTAGGCATTTGAAAACTTGATTTCTTTATTGACCAGTTCAGCTAATTTAGATCCCATAATTTTATATATATAGTTAGGATTATATTTTGCCATGTGCATAACTTTGCATTTATCAACATTGAATTTCTTCTGCCATTGTGTTGCCCAGTCACCCAGTTTTGTGAGATCCCTTTGTAATTTTTCAGTCTTCTTTGGACTCAACTATCTTCAGTAGTTTTGTTTCCTCTGCAGATTTTGCCACCTCACTGCATACAGTACTCCTTTTTCCAGATCATTTATGAATATGTTGAACAGCACTGGTCCCAGTACAGATCCCTGGGGGACACCACTATTTACCTCTCTCCACTCTCACCATTTATTCCTGCGTTTTGTTTCATATCTTTTAACTGGAGTGCCTGGCAATGCTTTCAGGATCATCTAACCATCAGATCCTTAATTTACTTTTAATGACAAGCCTTTTGTTATCTTAATCACCCTGCCTCTGTTTATAAACAAAATGCCCGTCCCAAAGGCTATGTTGCACCTAGCTTCTGAACTCATCACATATCACACTCAAGCTGTGTTGCAGTTAAGAACTCTGTCTAGGGCTAGGGTGAGTAGACCTCTCCTACGAAACTCGGAGGGGGGCCTAGAAACCCACCCCCATCCCCGTCCTCCTAAATGGTGCCGCTGCCCTGCAACGTCCTCCACCAAAAAGAGAAGGAATTAAAAGCCTTCCTCTTCTCCTGTAGGCTCTCTAGACTACTTAGAAAACCGAAAGCACTGGATACAGTCTCCATATAATCAGAGCAGAGAGCACCCAGTGCAGAGGTTGTTAGGGGAAGAGGGTGTTCCACACAACCTTACCCATCATAATGCCCCGTGAATTTGCCACTCTCCTCTAATAGTTGGATTTAACATAAAATGTGACTATGAGTGGTGTAACTTGAAAACAAGACGCTGAAATGAGGAAAATAAGACGTGATTACTGCACATGAGCAGGCTGACACATTCACACAGGCTGCTCTAGAGTGCTG
Source organism: Chelonia mydas (assembly GCF_015237465.2). Taxonomy (NCBI): domain Eukaryota; kingdom Metazoa; phylum Chordata; order Testudines; family Cheloniidae; genus Chelonia; species Chelonia mydas. Next base: position 112,192,180 of record NC_057852.1, read on the forward strand.
AGAAATTCAGTGCCTTCATTTTGCAACTCACAAATTTAACTGTGGAACATTTCAACAAAATGGGTATTTTTGCATTAAAAATGCGCGAAAACTATGAATTTCTGCATGAGCTTGAGCCCTGCAGGTAGGCTACAAAGCTTCTAACTCAGGTTCCACTGGGTGAGTATACAGTATCCCACTGCCCTTCGTGGGGAGTTGTGTGTGTGGAGTTTATATTAAACCGATTCAAAGTTGAATTAGCTATCTCTGCCTGCTCACACAGTTTCACTGACATAACAGAATTAAGCTCTTAGTAAACTCAGTTATTTTTTCACATTCACTCCTGGTCTCTTCACAAACAAAAACAAGTTACATATTTGCTGTCTATTATACGCACTGCACAATAAGAATTCAAAAGCAGCAGTATTACTTGAGCTGAAGGTGAATCTTTATTAGCAGTCTGTATGGTAGTAGAAGCTCTGATATTGTTTTTGGCCTCCAGACACTATACAGAAGGGACCTGTAAATGCTGTTACTAAATAACAGGGTGAAGATTAGAAGCTGTGTGAAAATATTCACACCCCAAAGCCAAACACACTACACTCCTGGCTTTTCACTGTTCTGTTTAGGTAGAGAAATTTCTGGCATCTTTAGAGAAAAGTAGCTTTGGCATCAAAAAACTGCTTTGCCAAACTAAATCCTTTCCTGCCTGCTAGAAAATTATTCGAGGTTGTGCATTGCAGGTGTTACAGCTGCAGCTTCAATAAATTAAACAAGCTATCCAGTTAAAACAAAGCATATTCAGTCTTCCATAGCAGAGGCTAACAGGAACTGTAGTGGATTGCATTTCTAAATTCTGTCTCATGCAAACCCAAAATGGACAAATACCTAGAATGGACAACTTGAGGCCCCTGAAATGCTGGTCACAGCAGGAGAGACGCAGGCACCATGAAATGCCGGAGTTAGTGGAAGGCAAGGAAGGGGAAAAGAGATGATACAATGGAATGTCTATTCTCCCTCACTTCTCTTGATTTGGCTTTAACTGTGGACATTCTAGAAGTAGGAATGATTATGATGCGTATTAAAACAGACATGAATTCTTAAAGATTCCACACCGGCTGTTTCTACCAAATAAATCAAAGTCTTTATTATTAGTGCCTAGGGGTCCCAATCAATGATCATGGCCATTTTGCGCTAGATACAGTACAGACAAATAAAGAGGCGAGTCCCTGCTCCAAAGATCTCACAAATTAGAATTATGATGGGGTATGCCAGCGGTTCTCATACTCAAAGTGGGTCACGGCCCTGTTTTAATGGAGTCGCCAGGGCGGGTGTTAAATTTGCTGGGGCCTGGGGCTGAAGCCTAAGTCAGAGCCGCAACACCCAGGGCTGAAGCCGAAATCCAAGGGCTTCAGCCCTGGGCAGCGAGACTCAAGTTACAGCCCCCCTGCCCAAGGCTGAAGCCCTCAAGCTTTGGCTTCGTCCTCCCCAACCCAGGTGGCAGGGCTCAGACTTTGGGTTTGGCCCCTCTGCCCGGGACAGTGGGGCTCAGGCTTTGGTCCCCCTACCTGGGATTGTGTAGTAATTTTTGTTGTCAGAAGGGGGTCATGATGCAATGACGTTTGAGAAACCCGGAAGTATGCTGATGGCAGAGATTGAACTAGGGATCTCCAGAGCTAAAGGCATAAGTTTCTACAGCTTGAACTAAACAGCCAGGCTGAGAGCTCTAACAGACCCATATCCTCTGTGGACTGGGCACATAAGGGGACACTTAACATTTCCTGACTAGTGTGTTACAATGACAAGACGCAATAGGTGGATGAAACAGGCCTATGGATACGTGACTTGTGTGGAGGGAAATAAAAGGAAAATGAGCATGTTTTGCATAAATAAGCATTAGCCTCAGCTTGCCACCATTGGCAAATGGCAGTGTTCAGTAAGTATCAGGGCAGCGGCCAGTTTTAAGAAGGAATTTAGAGGAAGACAAAGTAGCTTGGTGAAAGTAGCATTGCCATTCTTAAGAATAAAAAAGTCAACAGTAAGAACCCAAAAATACAATGCGAGTGGCGTAAAAATCATAAGATTCTGAAAAATAATAAACCTCATTTTTTTGTCTGAATTCTAATGTGAGTCTTTAGAAGGAAGTCGCCCTCGCCCAAAAAGTTGCAAATTCAAAGTTGGAGGTACAGAAAAGGCATGCACAAAATGTAAGGTCTTCCCCACAGCTCCTCAGGGCGTGTCTAGACTTCAGAAAAATCCACAGCAGCGAGTCTCAGAAGCCAGGTCAACTGACTCAGGCTTGCAGGGCTCATGCTATGGGGCTAAAAAGAGCAGTGCAGATGTTCTTGCTCAGGCTGGAGCCTGGACTCGGAGATCCTCTGACCTCACCGGGTTTTATTCTGACCCTGGGCTCAGCCCAAGCAGCCATGTCTGCACTATTTTTAGAACCATAGCATGAGCCCTGCCAGCCTGAGTCATTTGCCCTGCACTCAGACTCACTGCCACAGAGGTTTTTTGCATCGTAGACGTACCCTCAGAGGGGTACTCCCCTTACCCATTCCTAACCAGTAGAATGTGGGAGCTGCCGTTCCTTTCTTCTCTATCCTCCCCCACTTTCCTTCTTCTGACTCCTACCCCATCCTCTCAGACCATAGGCACCGACTCCGTGGGTGCTCTGGGGCTTGAGCACCCAGGGGGAAAAAGTGCAGCCCCCCAATCAACGCCTTTCCCTCCCCAGTGCCTCCTGCCCTCCGGCAGGCCCTGCTGATCAGCACCTCCCAGAGCCTCCTGCCTTCCGCAGATCAGCTGTTTTGTGGCATCAGGAGGCATGGGGGCTGGGGGGGATGAGTGAGGGCACAGTGCGCTCAGGGGAGGGGGCAGAACTGGGAGTGGGAAGAGGTGAAATGGAAGTGGGAAGAAGCAGGGCGGGGTTGGGGGAAGGAGTGGAGTGTGGGCAGGGCCTGGGCAGAGCAATCCCTGCAGATTAGAAACTCGACCCCTGTGTCTCAGACACTGTCCTATGGGACTTTTTGTGCCTCTAACACAACACAAAGACTTATTTCTTCACGATATTCTATAAGATATATATCTTTAGCTGAACCCAGGAGTAAACCCTACTGTAAAATGGAATGAGCGACACAAAATATACCAAAACATTTTCTGTGCCAAAAGAAATAAGTTTAGACTCCTGAAACATTCATATATGGAAGAGAAAATATGTATAGAAAAGGATTTTACTGGTTTTCTTTAAAGGAGCACATGTCCACATTTACGCCTCTCTAATTATTATAAATGGTGCTTGAATGAACTGTGGCACTAATTGATACATCTGTAGTATCTGTGCTTGTGTTATCGCTATATTAATTGAATTAACTCTCTCTAAGAGCAGTATAGAATGTACCTTAATATCATTCCAATCTGACTATTCTCTGTTTTGCTGGGAGATTAAAAATAAACTACTCATTTATGTGGGACCCTAAAGTATTTTTGTTTTGCTGTTTCACAAGTCAGCTATGCACACCCACAACATGTTTCTCCACTACCTTGCACCTTGTGGAGTCAACTACACCTGTGCAAAATAAATCAGAAGGGGGTGGAAACACTAGCAAGTCAGAAAGGTAGCACTTTGATTAGCTTTGTAGAGATAAACGATTCCACAAGGTGCAGGCAATGGGGAATCAGGCCTATAATGGTTATAAATGAAAGTGGAGGAAACACCTTCCTTTCCCTATAGGCTCTACCCAACTTCAAACACCTTCTCCCTCTCACACACATAAGGGCATTTTAAAGTTGCCCAGAAGTTGGTAAGAAATGAATCCAGCACCTGTTCTGAGGCAGCAGCTGGTGATGGCAGGCAGTGGGGATCTGGTGCTTTAGCACCAGGAACACATAGCAGTTTTCAACTGCCCCTTAATCAAACAAATACATGCCTTCCAGGGGATAAAAATATTAAATACTTTGTTTAGTAGAAGTATCCATAACTACAACATTTTGGTTGAAATTAATGAATCAAATCATTCACCAAAAGCCTGACCCATGCTTGTATGTACACTATACCTCATTATTCCATGCAGGTGAAAATGATGAATGCTGGAAGAAAATCCTCCTTACCTGCTAACTTCTCTGTACCACTTACATAGGGTATTAAAGCCAAAGAATCCTGCACTCCTGGGTGTCATGTCCAATCCGCTGGCCCATCACCAGCCCAACTCCAACACCTCCCTCGATGCTGGTCTATGCCAGAGCAGCAGTCTTCTTCAAACTGTAAGGGCTGCATGGCTCCCCTGCATAGTCACTCCTGAGTCCAGCAGCTTCTCCAAATCAGATATACAGTGGGGCATAAATTGTGGGAAGAGCCTTTCAAGAACAAAGCACTCTGGGGGTGAATTTCATCCTCAGGGACAGTTCACCCTCTAGTTAAAGTGTGTATTAGTAAATCTAGTTCCTGCTTCACAGAGCACTCAATTCCTCCCTGGTGTAATAACACTGATGAAGTGAACTGTAGCTCACGAAACCTTATGCTCAAATAAATTGGTTAGTCTCTAAGGTGCCACAAGTCCTCCTTTTCTTTTTACTGACTTCAGTGGAATAACAAAGGGAATGAATTTGGCCAATTTACTTTATTTCCGAGGTATTCAGAGACAAGTGCTCTTTGGTCATATGGAGATATAAACCCTATGAAACGCCAGTGAAGTCTGAGCCAGACAGGCCAAGGGGAAGAGTCACTAAATGGTTAACCCAGATGGACATTCTAACCCCATTAAATCCCTTCCCTTAAATCCAATGGGAAAGGCAGAGAAGGAAGCCAACCAGAGCTGCACGCTGCAAAATGGTTTCCCCCACTCTCCTGCCCCTTCTGTTACAGCAGTACCCTAGGCGTTCTTACCTGAAGGACACACCTTATGTGCCTCCTCTGACACAGCAGAAGCCAGTGCTGATCACTACAGGACGCTGTCTTGGAAGCAGATCTGAGGGTTTGAGGGTGCTGCTGCCTTTTAGCTTCCCACAGCACCACATGGTGGCAGAAATGCACTATTGCCCCTTTGCATAGAGTTGAATGGGGAAAATGCCAGCCTTGCGTATGTTTTTTTCTCTTTCTCTCCCTCTCTCTTTGTTTTAATCATTTTATCTTTGAATGGGTGGCTGGTATTGGACCCTTCCCACCCCTCCACCCCTCTTAAGCCTGCTGACCAGGAGAGGCTAAAGTGGCAGACAGATGTAATTGTTAAAACCAAACACACACAGGCACTCACAAACCTATGGAGAATAAAAACAACATGGAAAGGACTGGACCCAAAGGCAAGTGCAACCAGCAGGGGGGTGGGAGGGACTGCCAGAGGCCTAAAATGCTGGTCACCAGAATTTAGGCCAGATTGCAGGTTACTCCGGAGTTTTCCTAAGAGCCAGGGCTTCTTAACAAAATGAGACCATGGAGAGGACTACTGTTCCCTGGTCTTACGGAAAATGATTCAATCCACTTTGTAATGGAGTTTTCAATAAAAACATATTTCTTAAAAGATTTGATGGGATCCTGACTGATCTTTTTCATTCTTTAACTCCCTGAATGAAAGCCTGTCTGTAGTGTCACTGGATACTGTACCCTCTGGCATGGGTATTAACCTTTGATTAGCCTGATCTATGTCATGTTACTTGGGATGGGTCATTGGTCTCCTACCAGTACTCCTGTGTCACACATTTCTTACACATGTGATTCTCACATTGCAACTGTAATGTGACAAAGTTAATGGGAGTTGTGCCCAGTTGCACCAAAGCTGGACTTGACCCTGCATGTCTAATTCAATGTAGTGGGAGGAAATGATTCAGGCTGTGATGCTGGCAGGCCAGATGGCAGCTTTTCCCCAGGCTGCAGACATTAGCTAATAGTTGACAGTCTCATAGCTGGAGACCAGACCAGTTCACCTGTACGTTAGATTTGCTCAGAATCGGTATTCGTCTTATAAGAATGCCGTTAGTGCTTCGACTCTAGGAAATGCTCATAAGTTGCTGCCTGCATTAATCTCACTCGTAATGTCAGTGTTCCAGGCTATGAGACAATATGTAAGTTTTACTTTATAACTTTTGAAAATGTTTGCTCTGAACTTGTGAACCCAGGCACCAGAATCATTCCCCCCGCCCACCCAGAAGGACTATCAAAAGCCACCAAGGAATATTGCAATACAAAGGGTTGGTTAATGGCCCTATCACACCTAGGAAACACTATGTGCAAGGAAGCTTGTCCTATGGACTTGAAAGCTGAATGAAGGAAATAAAACAAAATCACAGGAAAATTTTTCATCTCTTCACTGTTTGAACTCGGAGTCACCAACCTAAAGCCAGAGAGCCCCAGGGGCTACCCCCCTGAAAGACACTTTGAATTGACAAATCAGTACAACTCTAGTCACTCTTAGGATTTAGGTTACAACTCATTTGTGTATATGTTTGCTTGCTTTAACCTGTAAATAACTCTCTTGCTTCTTTTTCATACTTAATAAACCTTTAGATAATTACAGGATTGGCTGCAAGCATCATCTTCCATGTAAAATCTTGGGTACCAATTGATCTGGGGTAAGTGACTTGTCTCTTGGGACTGGAAGCAACCTAAATCTGGTGTGATTTTGTGTGTAAATGGCCATTGATCACTAAGTCCAATTTTGTCTGGGTGGCAAGATAGAGTCTAAGGCAGAGGTGGGCAAACTACAGCCAGCCGGGACCGCCCTGTCCGGCCCCTGAGCTCCTGGCCCTGGAGGCTAGCTCCTGGCCCTGGAGGCTAGGCCCCGGCCCCTCCCCTGCTGTCTCCCCCTCCCACGCAGCCTCGCCACCGTGTGGGCAGTGCTTTGGCAGGCGGGGCTGCGCACTCATGCAGGGCAGCACGGCAGCGTGTCTGGCTCTGGCGCGGCTCCCAGACATGCTGCTCTGAGCGGCATGGTAAGGGGGCCGGGGCCAGGGGGTTGGATAAAGGGCAGGGGGTCCTGGGGGGCAGTCAGGGAGCAGGGGGCGGTTGGATAGGGGGTGGGGTTCCGGGGGGGGCAGTTAGGGGCGGGGGGGTACCGGGAGGGGGCGGTTGGATAGGGCAGAGGTTCAGTGGGGCAGCCAGGGGATGGGGAGTGGAGGGGTTAGATGGGGGTGGAGTTCCGGGAGGCAGTTAGGGGCAGGGGTCCTGGGAGAGGGCGGTCAGGGGACAAGGAGCAGGGGGCGGGTGGATGGGTGGGGTGCTCTGAGGGGGCGGGAAGTGGGAGGGGGTATATAGGGGGTGGGAGCCAGGCTGTTTGGGGAGGCACAGCCTTCCCTACTTGACCCTCCATACAGTTTCGCACCCCAATATGGCCCTCGGGCCAAAAAGTTTGCCCACCGCTGGTCTAAGGGGACTGTCTGTGACCCGATGGGAAGACTGTTATAGTGATTCAGGAGTTCATGTTTGTTACTGGCTTGGTGATATCTAATTATAGAACATACCACCAGTTTGGGGTATCTGCCCTGTTTCTGACAGTCTGCCCTGAGGGTGCACTCTCGGTCATGAGCCACTCCAGACAGTGTGACACAAACTACTGACCTAATGTACTCACATGGTCCCTATCATTGTTCTCTAAGTGCCTTACAATGTTTAATGTATTTGTTTCACAATACCCTAATGAGGAAGGGAATTTTACAAATGGGGAAGTGAGGCAAAGAGAGTCTAAGTGACTCCCCCAGCCTCATCCAGGAAGCCTGTGATAAGAGCAGGAACTTAAACTCAGGTCCTCCAAGTCCTAGGCTAGTGCCCTAACCAGCAGACCATCCATCCTTTACTATGCACACAATTTACTTGGTTCTGGAATGATGTGGGCACCATTATCCCCATCTGCTTGGTTTGAGGTAATCAGGGCCCACAAAGAGCATTCTCAGCTTGGAGAGCAGGTGGTGGTAGGAGCCCCTCACCACAGGCACACACACACACACACACACACACACACAGTACTCTGCTTAGGTTTGGGTTGCCAGTGGCAGCGCCCATGTCCTCTGTTTGAGTGGGATGATGGTGGCACTGGGGCCACAATCTTTCTTGACTAGAATCCAGCCCAGCCAACCCAAAGGCTGGAGCAGCACATGGGAGGAAGGCCCCTTTCCACTCCAAAGTGAAGGCAATAACACCACTAACCCAAGAGGCAGAGATGTGCCTGGCCTCCTTTCTGGACTACGTAAAGAGGCGCAGCAAGCTGGGGAGAAGGCAGACCCTAGCCCACCTGAAGAGGGATAGGTGAGGCCTGGGAGGGAGAGTGAGGAAGAGCTGCCATACAACAGTGATGGGCTAAGAACCCCTTCCATCACTGATCTGCCTGAAGGCCAACAGCACCCTGAAGGTACTTGTAGCTGTACACTGTTGTGGGAAAGCTGGTGAGGAAGCCATCCAGTGTTCTTTTGGAGCAGATTGTCTGCTCCTGCCATACTGCAGGCAGGCTGCTACCCATGGACTCCAGGTAGTATGTCATTACATCACTGTGCCATAGTCACATACATCACATGGTCCCTCACCCAGGGCTCCTAAACAAAACTTCTAATGGTTAATCCATAGGGTTGCCAGGTGTACAGTTTTTGACCAGAATGCCCGGTCAAAAAGGGACCCTGGTGGCTCCAGTCAGCATCGCTGACCTGGCCATTAAAAGTCCGGTTGGCAGTGCAGCAAGGCTAAGGCAGGCTCTCTGCCTGCCCTGGCTCCATGCGGCTCCCGGAAGTGGCTAGCATGTCCATGTGGCCTGCTGCCCCCATCTGCAGGTGCCACCCCCGCAGCTTCCATTGGCCATGGTTCCCAGCTAATGGAAGCTGGGGAGCCAGCACTCAGGGCGGAGGCAGTGTGTGGAGCCTCCCTGGCTGCCCCTGCACCTATGGGCCAAAGAGACATGCCAGCCCCTCCCAGAGCCCGCACCTTGCACTCCCTCCCACACTCCGAACCCTTTGGCCCCACACCCCAGCCAGGAGCCACCTTCTGCACCCCAAACCCCTCATTCCCAGCCCCCAAGAGCCTGCACCCCCAGCCAGAGCCCTCACCCCCTCCTGCATCCCAACCTCCTGCCCATGGGTGGTGGGTGGAGTCCCCCTTTGGGGAGGCTAGCCCCCGGCCCCACCCCTTCTGTCCGTGCCCTGTCTCCCCCACAGTCGGAGCCCTGAGACCCCCCCTGCCCTCCTCCACAGCTGGAGCCAGGAGCTCTCCCCACCACTACCTGGAGGAGCCCTGGGCTAGCCAGAGGTGCGAAAGCCCCCCTTTCAGCCAGAAAAGCCCCAGGCTAGTTAGATTCCTGAGCACTCCTACCCCTTGGCCAGATGTCTGAGTGCCCCCAAACCTCAGCTGGAGCAGCCACGGGCTGAACAAAACCCCGAGCCCTCTCCCCACCACCTGCCCAGAGGTGCCCCAACCTCCCCCTCCCCTGCCCAGGGAAGCCCCGGGGCAGCCACAGCTGCACCATACCTCCCCTCCCCAGACCTCAAGCCGCCCTGGGGAATAGCTCAAGATGCTTTTGATATGTCCCATGCAGGTTCCAGGGTAGCTGAGGCGGCGGTATTTGCTACTCAGCTTCCTGGGTTCATCAGTAATCTCTCTGGAGTCCAGGGAGATTACTGATGAACCCAGGAAGCTGAATAGTACATACCACCTCCCCAGCCACTAGGGTTGCCAACTGTCTAATCACACAAACACATGCACCCTTGCCCCCACTTCCCCGAGGCCCTGCCCTGCCTCTGCCCCGAGGCCCCTGTCCCACTCACTCCATTCCCCCCTCCCTCCGTCACTCGCTCTCCCTCACCCTCACTCACTTTCACTGGGCTGGGTCAGGGGCTTGGGGTGCGGGAGGGGGTGTGGGCTCTGGCCTGGGGAGTGGGGCCAATGGGTTCGGAGTGTGGGAGGGGGCTCCAGGCTGATCCTAGGTTGGGGGGTTGTGGTGCAGGATGGGGTGTGGGATGCAAGCTCTGGGAGGGAGTTTAGGTATGGGAGGGGGCTCACAGGTGGGGTAGGGAGTTGGGGTATGGGAGGGGGTGCAAGCTCTGGGAGGGAGTTTGGGTTGCAGGAGGGGGCTTAGGGTTGGGGCAGGAGGTTGGGATGCAGGAGGGGGTGAGGACTCTGGGAGGGAGTTTGGGTGTAGGAGGGGGCTCCAGGCTGGGGCAGAGGGTTGGGGTGCAGGACGGGGTGCGGGGTGCAGGCTCCGGCCAGGCGGTGCTTACCTCGGGCAGCAGCGCAGCAGGGCTAAGGCAGGCTCCCTGCCTGCCCTGGCTCCGTGCCACTCCTGGAAGTGGCCGGCACATCCCTGTGGCCCCTGGTGGGGGAAGGGGGTCTCCACTTATCGCCCGCGCCTGCAAACACTGCCCCCACAGCTCCCATTGGCCTCAGTTCCCAGCCAATGGGGGCTGCAGAGTCAGTGCTGGGGACGGCGGCAGCACACGGAGCCTCCTTGCCCTCCCCTCCCGCTGCAGGGACGTGCCAGCCACTCCCGGGAGCAGAGTGGATCCAGGGCAGGCAGGGAGCCTGCCTTAGCCCTGCTGTGCTGGCGGATTTTCAGCACCTAAAATCTCCCAGTTTGGCTTCAGTAATAGGGTTTCCAACTTTCTCATTGCAAAGAACAGAACACCCTTGCCCTGCCCCCTGCCTCGCTCCTTCCCCGCCCCTTCTCAGAGGCCTCCCCCCTCCCTCCATCGCCTGCTCGCCCCCACCCTCGCTCACTCTCTCATTTTCACCAGGCTGGGGCAGGGGCATAGGTGGAGGGTATAATAGGCTGACCCCCGGTTGCGGGGTTTGGTTGGGGAAGTTTTTGCTTATTATGGCCCATGCAGGTTCCACAGTGGCTGATAGGGTTGCCAACCCTCCCGGTTTTGCTGGGAGTCTGTTGGAATCATGCCCTTTCTCCCGGAGGGCGCCAGCCATGATTTCTTTTGAACTCACACTCAGAAGTCTGAACAGTGGAAGAATACTAGGATAACTATCACTCATAGTGTAATGGGTGTGTGTGCGCACGTGTGTACGTGCAAAGATTCAATCTTCTCCTCTAACTTTAGAGGTAATCAAGCGACTTAAGGCCATTTTTTAAAGGTATTTGGGCACCTAACTCCAATGGGAATTAATGCCTACAAACCTTTAAAAACCAGGCCCTTGCTGTTGTGTTCTGGAAGTCTGGATTCTTCCTGAGTAAGATGCCTTAACCCAGTTTTAGAACCAGAAGACCATACACCATTGCTGTCCTTATTTAGGAGGTCTTATTTTTTAGGTAGTTATTTATAATTTTCTCCAGTGGTTAAAGTAGATGGAAACATGAGGTGGCAAAATCTCCTGGCACCAGCCAAGCAGGAAGGGCAATTCTAGAGAGAACTACTTACCCCATCCTGGGAGAACTCGCCTTCTGCTAAAAGCTGTGCCCTGCCTGCTTTCCCTTGCTTTAACCTCTGATCCCCTCACTCCCTCTCTCTTTCCAGTGTATTTCATCAGAGAAAACAGGCATCACACTATTTCTCCCTCCAAATGCACCTATTTATTAGATTTCAGATCTTGACAAGTCTGTGAAACACCAACTCCAGTAGAAGCACTTTAAAATTGTGGATGTGAAGTAGTTTCTGCTTGTACCATAGTTTCTGGTTAAATAGTCTTGTCTTTCCATGCTGCATCATGTCTTTCCATGCTGCTGACACTGAACAGGTATTTTTGAAAGGAGCGATTCTTCCTGAAGGTGACATACTTAAAAATGTCGAGTTAGCATTGCATCAGACAGGCAGCCAGCTCAGGAAAGCTGCCTTCAAACTGCATCTGCAATAAAGGGCATGAGAAAGAAGTTAGGGCAGGCTAAGTCTACAGCTCCTGTTAAGAAAGCTTCTGTCAAACTGTTAACAGCCTCGCATGAATGTATTTTCAAATATTGATTTTTATTTTTTCAAAGTCAAAAATTTGATCTTTGACTTTGATCTTGTTGGAATCTTTATATATTTAAGCATCCCAGGAAGAGGGGGTGGGAAAAAACACATGTTTGGGGTGGAGGGGGGGGTTGTGAATTTGTGTGCAGAAATTTATAATTTTTTGTGGCTGAATCAATTCTTCCTGCCTATAAAAGCTCCCTTTATCTTTTGCACAAAATGTGAAGTGAGACGGAATTAGTCTGTTTTGCTTTTCAGAAACCCACAAAATCCTGATATTTTGCTGGCAATGGTAAATATAGGTATTTGCACATCTCTGCCCATTCATTTTCTCTGGCCTGCATTTCTGCTTTGATTGATTTCCTTAATTTTGTTTGAGGATTTTTCTAAATGACAGATTATCTGCAAAAGAGGATTTGAGTGGTATGCTCAGTAATTCACAGGCAAAATACTGCTCTATACCTCCAGCCAATAGATTGTTTCTACAACTCAACTCCTGAGAAAAGCTGTGTCATTAGTGCCATAAATGTCCTTTTGTTGACTTTGGGTGTAGTCCTGTTCACACTGAAGGGAATGGGAGTTTTGCCATGAACCTCAGCAGGATCCGCTTAAGGCCAATTGGTATAACATTCCTGGTTTTTTGCACACTGAATATTTCTTCAATATAAATAGTGAATATGCCTTACAATAGTATTATATAGTGCTGTGTAAATTAATACTATAATAACATATTTCAAGCCTCCTGTTTGAGTTACTTCTTCCATTGTCCAGCAGATGGCGCCATGTCTGTTTTTCTAACCTCAGCGTACTCCCTAAAATGAACCCCTCAATAGAAACAGGTATTTTGAGGACAACAGCTCTATAATGTGCTCATTTTTCTTTGAACTTCCTTCCTGTTGGTCACATTTAACATATTTCCTATAATTCCTTTCCTTCAGCATAACATCCCTCTCTCTCCTCACCTGCTTGCTGCCTGCCTTTTTAAAATGCATATCTCATTCTTCGAGATAGGCATAAGGATATCATGCATGCTTAACAATAGCGACTGGGGTGGGGAGGAAAGAAAACCATATGCTGTATTGCATAGCAGAAATTCCTAGTCTGTTCTATGCTCAAGCTATTTCTGCACAGGGAGCTGGAAACTGTTTTTTCTCCCAATTCTTCCTTTAAGAGGACAGTTATTCCCCACCTGGCAAAAGAAGCCAGAGGTTTGGGCCCTGAACCACTTCATCCCCAGAGATCTGCACTCAGGGTAGCAGCAGAATCACTTCATCAGCTGAATGGAGTTCATATGCCTCCAGGCTTCCTGGCCCATCTCCAGTTCCCTGGCAGTGTGTGCTGCTAGCAACTTCTCTGTTAAATATTGGCCTCCTGCCTTCCTGTAGGGGATTTCTACAACAGTGACCATTTACCTGCTACAGTCTCACAGACTTCAAAGAATCACAGAATATTAGGGTTGGAAGAGACCTCGGGAGGTCATCTAGTCCAATCCCCTGCTCAAAGCAGGACCAACACCAACTAAATCATCTCAGCCAGGGCTTTGTCCAGCCAGGCCTTAAAAACCTCTAAGGATGGAGATTCCACCACCTCCCTAGGCAACCCATTCCAGTGCTTCACCATCCTCCTAGTGAAATAATTTTTCCTGATATCCAACCTAGACCTCCCCCACTGCAATTTGAGACCATTGCTCCTTGTTCTATCATGGGCCACCACTGAGAACAGCCGAGCTCCATCCTCTTTGGAACACCCCCTTCAGGCAGTTGAAGGCTGCTATCAAATCCCCCCTCACTCTTCTCTTCTGCAGACTAAATAAGCCCAGTTCCCTCAGTCTCTCCTCGTAAGTCATGTGCCACAGCCCCCTAACCATTTTTGTTGCCTTCCGTTGGACTCTCTCCAATTTGTCCATATCATTTCTGTAGTGGGGTGGCTCAAAACTGGATGCAATACTCCAGATGTGGCCTCACCAGTGCTGAATAGAGGGGAATAATCACTTCCTTTTGTCTGCTGGTAACACTCCTACTAATGCAGCCCAATATGCCGTTAACCTTCTTGGCAACAAGGACACACTGTTGACTCCTATCCAGCTTCTTGTCCACTGTAATCCCCAGGTCCTTTTCTGCAGAACTGCCGCTTAGCAGTTCTGTCGGTTCTCAGCCTGTCCTCAGGGTGGGGAAGGAGACAATATCAGAGAGAGAGCCAAGTGCCCTGGCCAAACCCTTCCCAAAGCTTGGATTACCCAGCCATAGAGGGGCTTCTATAGTTTCCCCCTTCCTGCCCCTCTTCAGACTGGATCCTCAGGGATTCAATATCCTCTGCCCTGGTAGGTGTCAGGGCTGATCCCTTTGTGAAATGTCTAGTTTTAAAATAACTTCAAAATGTTTATTCAAGACAGATTGTTATACCAAGGAGAATTTGCCCTGTGTTTACCAGGACCAAACAGTCCAGCAAAATGAGTGTTCGGAGCCACAAATCGTGTTTGGAGTTAAGAGCAAAGTCAAAGAACATAGACACTATCAAAGATGCTCTTTGCTCAGAATGAATATTAATTACACTTTGACACAAGTCCAGACCCAGACTGTGCCTCAGTTTCTCTTTTTGGCTACATAAATCAATCCCAAGTTAGATTTTACCTTAAATAAGCCCCTGTTCAAGGGGGGCTTTATTAATTAATATCCAATAGACAGTCCCTGGCTTCAGTTTCCTCTTCACCAGAGTCTTAGTCTTCTTACCCCCTCTTGTCAGTAGATTCCCAATAGCCCCTCTTGCTTCCTAGATTCGACTGCTCCACCCCCATCCACACTGGGGTTCAATCTCTTGTTCTGCTATGCCTCCTTAGAGAACTAACCTCTTAGTTACTTGCTCCCTCCCTCTTTGTCAGCACACTCTTCGTCTTCCTGCTCCCTTCCCAAGAGCCAGGCTCAAACTGTAGGCCTCTCAGGTCTCCAGGCAGATACCAGCTGTCTTCCTGGAGCTTACTGACAGGACCTTAGGGTTGCCAGTTTTGCTTGGATGTATTCCTGGAGGTTTCATCATATGACATAATCTTTAATTCAAGATTAATCTTTAATTCCTGGAGATTCCAGGACAATCCTGGAGGGTTGGCAACCTTACAGGAGCTCCCCACTGTCTCCCTGCCCCAGAGGCTGTCGTTCTCTTGGGGCTCTTTCTGTCATCCCTAAGCCCTCATTGGGTGTTTGTCCCCACCGAGGCCTATTCCCACCTCCTGTGGGTTCCTCCAGGCTGCAACAGCCAGAGAGCTTACTTGGCCAACTTCCTGTTCATACTGTTCTAGCAGTCTCCTTCTAACCCGGCTGCTCCATTTCTGATTCGCTAAAGGGGCATCACTTAGAGCCCCGATGCTCCCAGAGATTCTCCACTGGGGTGTCAAGGACCAGTTAGGCCCTGATCCTTCCTGAAGTGCCACTAGCCCCATGACATACTTGTTCAGTGTTTCATGATAAACTCTTTCAGAACATTGTTACTAGAAAAAAAAATCCTCCATACTGAGAAAGCAGCACACATTTGTTACAAAGTGCACCTTTGTCCTTTGCAGGTGTAGCCCAAGGTCCAGTGTGCTTCAGCAGCAGCCATGAAAATTACAAGCTGAGGACTACATACAAGCATATTGGGAGAACTTCCTGGTTCTTGCCAGGATGTACCCTTTGGTAAAGGGAGGAAGTCTCAGCACTGACTGAAGCTGGGAGCACATGGCAGGTGAGCAGAGAGGAGGCTGCTGGACCGTAATCCTGTTCTACGTTTCTTTACAGAATAAAAACTTGTCCCTGGTGGTTTGTCTGAGTGTGTCTGGTCTGAGGTGAATACACAAGGACACACAACACAGAGCCAATGGAGGAGTCTGAGGCCCGGTTCCCCCAAAAATGTCACAGGGCATGTTTCCCCTATCTTGAACAACTTCATACTGGGCCAGTGAACAAGATGGGGGCTACACATGGTTATTTTGTGCTTCTTATGATGTCACCCCAAAAGTGGTCCTGATTTTTTATTTTGACAAACACAGTCACCTTAGTGACAAACAACAACAATAGTAGCTTGCATTTCTGTAGCATTGGGGACTCTCTCAAAGCACTTTACAAACACTAATTAAGCAAGGTTGAAAACTCTCCTGTGCAATAGGGAACTGTTACTATAACCATAGACAGCCTGTTATTTATGGAATGCCCTCCTTGAATTAATCTGTAACCATTTCCTCCTTTGCATAACCCTTCTGCCAAGTGGTTAATGGCAGTACAAGGAGCCTGGTTCAGTATATCTAAGGTCTCTTTTGAAAAAATAACTAAACCGGCTTGAGCCCCCACCCAGAAACCAAGGAAACTAAATGCACCCTGCCTTAGGTGCCCTTAACAGGCAGAAATCCCCCACTCCCAAGCGTTCTATGATTGTGTACAACCAAGAACATCTGCATTAGGGGAAAAGTAACACAGTCATAAACTTGGGAAAATACAGCAACAGAATATAAGTACAAATGAAGAGTAAAATACTCACCCTGTTCCAGTAACTATGGCAGTTGTCCAGCTAAATTCCTTCCTACCTGTTGGTAAGACTGTCCCACAGGTAACATCCCTCACTGCACTACCTCACCCATCCACCAAACTCCCCTCAGTTTGGGTTAGTCAGTAGCAGTACTCCAAATGTCTGTTAGCAGCTTTGTCTCCAGTCCCAAGGTTTGTCTGACCACACCTGGGGGCACCACCATCTCACCCAGCATAGTGATTTAACTTTATTAAGGTGCTGGCTAGGCAGGGATTCACTGGAGTTGAGTCAGCTCCACTGCTGTCATCTCTTACCACGAAGTCTTCAGTGTGTGTTGTATTTCACCACAACATCCCCAGGAGAGGAGCCAAGAGCATTTAGGACCCTTCAGTAGAGTCCTAACTATTTAGAAATGAACGCCATATTATCTCGGAGGTGCTCTGGTAGCCCACTACCTTCCAAATTCATGTCTACTTAAGGTGAATCGCCAGGTATAACTAGAAGAACTGTGGGTAGATAGGCTATACAAATAAAGACATCTTTCCCTTTTCACCAACAGAGGAAGTAGAGAGCTCTTCTCCCTCTGGAGCTTCTGGCCATTGGGTTTACATTAAGACCTGCTTCTGCTATGGCATCTGCAGGAAATTAGCTGGTTGATGCTGTCTGGGACGTGTCACAGTCGGAAAGAGCTGATTTTATTTATGTATTAAAAGAAAGCCACTCAGCTGATACACAACCATCAAGTTGTGCGATCAGTGTAACCGTGTGATCTTACCGTTGTTACCCTTTGTCCTCCCTTTGTCTAGCTGAAGCAAAATGTAGACACGATGCACATTCAGTAACAAGAGTTTTTAAATCAGGCACATTATTTAAGAAAATAACTGTATTTGGGCTCCAGAGGGGTTTGGCTCAATTTTATGCTAAATTTTAATCAGTTTTCCAATCAAGTTGTAATGCCCCCTCCAGCCAACCCCATATTCAAGTTATGCTTACATTACACCCCTTCTTTTCTTTCACTGTCTCACTGCCAATTTAAGGCATTTCTGAAGTTCATATAATCATTTACTAACAGATATACACACACACACTCACAAGCTAATCAATCTGAAACTATCCAGCTGTGCACATATACGGATACATGTTCTTCTTACTATTCCTATCATCCTCTTGTTGCTATTCCTTATGGTTGTTAGTTGCACCCGCTTGTTGTGTCTTGCTTAACATAGATTATAAATTCTTCAGAATGGGAGGCGTCTTCTTTTGTGCTTTTGTACCATCCCAAGGGCAATGGGGCCTGGTCCTGAAAAACCCCACTAGGAGGTACTGCAATATAAATAATAATGAAGTAGTTTCTCCAAGGTAGTACTATTGAGTATTGCTCTGGCTTGGTTTGAATTCTACTTGTCGCCAAACATTTCTGAGGTAATAAGAGATCTACCTTAAAATTGCTTGTGGCATTCCTTAGGATTCTATTTTGGCTTCAGTTTCCAGTTAGAGTATATATGCTGCCATTTGGGTAACACCATCAAACAGTGCGAGCTGGGATAGGATTGCTAAACAGATGACACTGAGTATATCTATCTTTTATAAATTGTCTCTGCACTAGCAAGTTGTCTGACTGCTATTTTGCCTTGGATGCTTTGTAATAGGATTTGCCAACATTCCTCCAAGAGTGAGTCATTGTTCTTCTATAGAAGAACAACCCAGGGGGTTAAAACTTCTTTGGCCTCTCATTTTCATAGATCAGAATGTGATGTTGGCTGATTCTATTGAGAACAATGGTGTTATCATCTTGAACTCTGAGCTCTACAATTGTCAAAGCAGATTGCAAATGCTGCAAGCTCAGCTTTCTTCCATTTAATATTGCCAGGATGAGGCACTCACTGTCTATGAATAATGCAGACATCCTTACCCATGATTTTATTACTAAACAGATTAGATTAATGCTGTGCTTTTTATGCCCAGCCTTCTGTTGCTGCTACTTGTCCCCCTCAATGGGGCAACTAAACACCCTGCATAGGCTGAGATGGATGATTATGTAAGTTCTGCACTGTGCTCCCTGCATTACTTCCTTGTACATCTGTGTGTTGATTTGAAAACTGTATTGCTCATGTAGAAAGTTTTTATTGGGTTTGTACCCCTCTGTAACCAAAGATCACAGTCGACAGCTCCACTCCTTGGATACAGTGGAACTTTCTACCATCACGGTAAAGCTCATCTGTGCAAGAAACAACTTTCTCAGGGGTCACTCTGAGGCTGTGGCATGAACTCCCACAGGAACTAGGGACCATCACAAACCAAGTCCAAGGAGCACTTTTTCCACCTGTCCTTCTCTAACATAAGCACAGAGCAGCATGTACATTTAAGAAACAAACTCAAAATCTACCAAAACAAAAGACTCCAATGCACACACAATTTTCCCCCAGAGAGAGGATGAGAGAGAGACAAAGGTTGGTTATGTGGCTTACTGCACGACTGGAAGGTGCGCAGAGACTATGGAGATGAGGGCTGTATGAACCCCTCTGTAGATTAGAATAGAATAGCTTCTTACCTGTATTCTAACAACTTTATTAACATTTAAGCTGCTATGGTAAATAATGCCTAATTTAAAACCACAAAAGGCAGGAAATACAAAACAAAGCCGGATGGCTGCACACATCATGTCCTCCCACACCCACAACCACTCTCAAACCCATGCCATCCCCACCCTAAGCAAATCAACAATATCCAAGCACAGCCACCAAGACAGCCTTAACTCTGCCTTCTGGGGTAATGACAGAGTTCCTGGGGATTTCAGAATCATAGAAATGTAGGGCTGGATCGGACCTTCAGAAGTCATCAAGTCCCGTCCCCTGCAGGGAGGCAAGACCAAGTAAATTTAGATCATCTCTGACGGATGTTTGTCCAATCTGATTCTGTTTTTTCTAGTGTGTGTAGTTTTGATTTTAGGTATTAATTGCCTGTAGGAAGTGTAACCATTTATAAGGTGTTTATTCTATTTTTATGTAACCCTTCTGCCAGGCCAAGTTGATAGCAGCAAGGGCCGGGTTCAGTACACAGGGGTTCCCTCTATCAAAGCAAATGCAAAACTGGCTCGAGCCCCCACCCAGTGACCTGGGAAAATCTTACACACCCCCTGGGCACCTCAAAGAGGCAATACTTCCCCTCTCGCAAGCACAGAGTCTCGGTGTAGCAGAGAATCTTTAATAACATGAGGTAAACGACATCAGCATTAAATTAGGGAAACACCACAACTAGTGTTCATTAACCAAACCATGAGCAAAGACCCACCCCAGCAAATTGGGCCACATCCTTTCCCTCGAGTTCTTGAGTCCCAGAACCCAAATGTCTCTTGAGTCCAGCAACCCACAAATCACCCAAAGTCCAAAAAGTCCAACCCCAGAGTTCAAAAGTTCATCTGCATAGTGTTACTCCCCAGTCTGGCTAAAATGTGCCTGTGTGTGGGGGAAAGAGGTAAGGGACACCTTATGTGTCCTGAAGCTGACGGCCCCACAGGGCTCTGCTCTGCTCCACTCCACCACGACTGGCTCCGCTCTGCACAGCTCGCCGTCTCACAAACACTCCACTCCGCCATCTCACGAACAGCTCTGCTCAGCTCACCGTCTCACGAAGGGCTCCGCTCTGCACAGCTCACCTCACCATCTCATGAACACACCGCCAGCCTATCCACGAACAGCACCACTGCACGCTAGATCTTCCGGCTCCCCACTACTTGACACAGTGCTCAGTGATTCCAGCTCATAGTAGTGGGAGCCTTAGTGCTGGTGCACCATAAGGCCAAAGTGAATTCAGCACAGTACCTGTAGCAAGACTCTTAACAGACCCAAAATTAGCTCTGACATTCCACAGTGGAGAGAGACAGAGGTGCAACTGGTGTTTCAGGCCCTCACAAAGGGGCCCATACCACCAGGTACTAATACCTATCTCAAGCCTCTCTCAATTCACAGAGTTTTGGAACCCATGTCCCTTGCCTAGCGAGTGCTACTTAGTTGATGGTGAGTCCCTCCATCATAACAAAAGGCCAAGTACAGTTCCAAGCACAGTTCCCATAGTCAGGGTAATAACAATTTATTCTTCCCGCCCCAATAACAGAGACACTGGGGATCCCACAACAGCCAAAGTGACCATTTGGGCAGTTATGGCCTCATTCTAGGCGGGGTGGGTGTGCCTATGCAAATGAGATCAGCCCCTGAAGTTCTTTTCCACAACTTGCCACACCTCACCACCAGATGTCAGGGTGGAGCTCATCCTGACTCTGCTTACATCTATAATACTGGATTTCTGAACTATCCTATGTCATTTTAGTAAGGAATGCTGATGGTTTGTCATATGGGTTGTCAAGCAATTGTTGTATTTTATAAGGAAGAAATAAATTTATTGTGCATGCCGTGTATCCTAAGTATCCAAAGGACCATATATATTTGTTGGTTTTTTTGGACATCTGAGTGCTGAAGAAGCTTAAATGCAAGTACTAAATTGTTGTAGTAGCAATTCTGCAGTGCTGGATGTGTGTTGTATATTAACTAACCTGAATTATGGACATGAGGTCAAAGACTGCTTAAAAAAAAAGACCAAGTCATTTGTGTTATGTGTTTTTGGAGTGACATTGACCCAGTTTTCCATGGAGTTGTATTTCAGCACCAGTTTTGTTGGCCCTCTCCACATGGAATGAAATGGATATACAAATGAAGTCACTGTGCTGTGGGGAGACAGTAGATTTGTTGGCAAGATCTGAGTGTTAAGTCCTAGGACCTAGCTGTCATTTGATCTTCTGTGAAAGTATCACTAAGGTAGTTAATCTCAAATTTACTGTTGCAACTTTCTTTGTTGCTTTGGTTTAGTATGACATTCAGGATTCCTTTATGGGGAACTGTGCAGGGCAGGGAAATGCTATGTGAAATACATCCTGTTGGAATCACCATCTGGCCAATATTCATCTTGCTTCATAAAATACCAAGATATCCATGGCACACAGGTGTTAATGCAGATCATAAGGGACAAGTGACCATAGTAATAAACCAACATGCGATGCAATGTAATTAATGCACCTGATGCTTGGATTTACTAAGAGTTTCAGTGCTGCTTTATTTTCTCTGCTGCAGTGATGCTCATTTTAATAGTTTAGTTCTCTTTCATCACTCACAACCAAACCTTTAATCATTATACATTCCCCCAAAAAGCAAGATAAGTAAATTATCATGGGTGCCAGTAAATGTTCTTGTATAACTTGATCAGGAGAAAAAAAATTGAAAAACACGCATGATGCTATACAGTGCTTAGTAGTATTTTGTGGAATGAAAAAAAGCTATTGTCCTCTGACTGTTGATCTGGTTCTACTGCTGGCAAAGGTTTGTTTTCAGTTTTGTAATCCTTGTTGCTGTGTTCCAAGTGCTTTAGAACCAGATGGAATGAATGAAAAGATCCAAAGAAAAAAATAAACGATTAAGCTCCCTATCAGCTGGATTTCACAGCATGTTCTTCAGCTTGCTTCTGACCTACATCAATAATGAGCACATTTTTGTGAGGTTAAAGCACCCCAGGATGACTTTTGTTCCATCTAGGCCAAAAATTAATACTAGTAATGCCCCTGCAGATTTAGTTGTGCATGTTGTATGTTTCAGGAAATTATATTATTCTCAAATGCCCATAAAATGCAGAGCTCTCAACCAATCTCATTAGTCAGCTGACAAATCACAAGTGGACAGGGTGTGTGTATGGAGAAAGGCAGGGGTCACGAACTCATAGCCAGGGGTCACGGGTAATTTTTTTTTTAAATGGATGTCTCTCAAGGGTGGTCTTAAGGTTCTGAGAAGCATAAATCTATTTAGGGACATAATGTGAGAAGAGGGAAGGGACGGCTCCATCAAGTGATCCCCAATCATGTGATAATAATTTAATAGTAATTCAGAGTAGCCAATTCCCCTGAGAGATTTCTCCTACTGATAATTATGTTGGTCAATTAATTTCCTCTGTTTCCCCACCCCAGTGTGTGTATATATTACTGTTTGGCCACTACGAGTCAATGCTAAGTCTCCACAAAAATAATTGTTGTCAAGCTACTCCCACATTTAGCCTCCTGGTAGAGCTCTGTCAGCAGTCAAATCATTAGAGCCCAGGCAGGAAGGAATTGGATGACCACCTCAACATCTTCAGGGATGCAGGCCAAATTTTCACCCTTTACAACTGAGCCCCCCTACAAAGAGACTTTGCATTGCTGTCTGGGAGGGCAGGACAGAGGTCCCTTTGCATCTCCTCCAGAGCTATTTTTAGCCAGGTGGCATTGGATACTGTTGAGAGACAAGATAGTCCTCTTCCCACACCTGCACCAGGAATTGTGTGTGTTATCTCTACAATGCTCCCATCTCCTAGGAGGCTGAGAAAACAAGATGCCAAAAGAAGTGCCAGATTCTATCAGAGGTCTCCTATGCTTCTGCACACGGTAGCACTTTACACTAGTCAGCAATAAGAATATAAATAGATACCGGGTAAGGAAATGACTGTTGATCCCAACTTGTCTCAAGTGCCTCTCCTTTTTGTTTTGTTTTTTAACTAGTGAGAGTTAACCTTAGAAGGTTGTGCGCTTTAGCTTGCCTGTGGTCTTTGGAGACTGGTAGCTCCAGCTCCCTCAATTCCCCCAGTCCACATGTTCAAGGTGGCAGACAAATCTCTTCCTCCTTTGGTGGAGTGGTGGTGAATGACAAGTCTGGTATGCTCACTGTCCCCTTAAATGTGATCTGCTGTGGTCTGGGGGTGGCATACCTGCTATCTGCTCCCTTCTAGGGCATTAGGCTTCACCGGAGTTCCATGGGCTGCTTTAAATGGTGAAGCAGTCTAAGGTTACTAAAAACCCAGAGTTCAATGCAGTGTTTGGAAGTCACGGGTATCCCTTCTGAGACTGGTGGAACTGGCTGAACATTGCTCAGACAGCACTTGTAAACATTTGTTCACCATCTCTTTACCAACTGAAGCAATCAGCTCCACTGAAAATCCATGAGGGCTCAGCTCCTCTGAAAATCCACTTATTTAGGTGCCTAATTATGGATTTATAGTCCTAACGATAGGCAACCATGTCTGAAAATGTGACTTGCCTAAGCACACAGAGCATGTGTGTGACAGCTGGAAACAAAGTCCATAACTACCGATTCCCAGGCTTTACCCCCAAAACCATGAGTCCTCTGGAGAGACCAATGTGAGATACTTCTTCCAGCAGAGCTGAGACAATGCATTAGAGACCGAGTGCTGGTGAGATTGAGTGATACAGTAATAGCAGAAACCGCTGGTAAAGCAGAAGAAATAGACAAGAAACACACGCAAGGAAAGATCCAAATGGCTCACTAAAACAGGACTAAGGCCAATTTATTAATAAAAATAAGTAATTAGTCTGACTACCTTACTCGTTCGACACAAACCAAAATGTATGATCAAACTAGGAGATTTCATGTATAGATGCTATTTTAAATTAGTTTTATTCTCTATTGTCTATTCTGATAATTTTTGGCCTTTTAAGTTGATGTAAAAACACCACATGAATGCTGTGACCATAAAACTGAGGGACTAAGAGCACTCGTTAGAGCCATCCATCCAAACATCCATTGTGCTTGAGCTGTGCAGGCTTCCTTCAGTAACTCTGCTAGTGTATTTCTAGGTCAACCTGTGACACCCTGATTTCAGGGCAGTCTTTTCTTGTCTAGACATAGCCAGATGCAGCAAGCTGTGGAGTGGTTTTGTGATGCTGGACCACATCTAAGGGGAAATCACCAATCTAATTTTCACTTCTCAATCTAACTTAGCATTTGAGCCCAGGTCTCCAGAGGTGAAAGGTTAATGTATTAAGCTGTCTGCTTTAATTTATCTCTTAAACCCTGAGCAAATTTACTGGGAATAGAAAGAATTAAAATCTTATCTGATTTATGAGAGTGATTTTTTTCCAGTTTCTTTTACAGATGATCAGTATAAACAGTATTAAGAACAACTTGAGTAAATATTTATTGTCAAGATAAATATAATATATATTAGATAGTGTTAAAAACTCACCCCCAAACAAGCTACCATGCACAAGCACAGAGATTAATACAATCCCCTCATGACTATTCTTCTCCAGTGTAGGCAGCATGGGGAACTGCCCTTTGCCAAAGCTGGAGAGATCTACTCAGATTGTCTGATGAAGATCTAGAATTGTGATATCAACCCCATTAAGTTAGTTAGTTCGTTACATGAATTGCATATACACATTGTGTATTTGTGTGCACTTGCTGACAGCAAGTGCATGTGGATGTGCAGTTGCCTATGAAATTCTGGCCCACACCATATAAATGCTGCCACTAATTGTCACAGGGCAAAATTTCCAGTACATTTTGAAAATGTTACCGTTACGCGCTGACAAGGAGATTGGCAGGCAGGTATGCACTGGATGTTTGAGAGAGGACACAGCAGAGGGGAATGCAGACAGGAGAGCTATATTTACACTAAAGCCTCCTCAGACCACTCTGGTAGCGTAAATGAGCCACTTGAGGAGGCCCTTTTGTCCCTGACAGAATTGTCCGAGACTGGGACATGGGCGGTCATGGCCAGTGGCTGGAGCAGGAATTAGGCCAAGTGGTTAGAGTAGGAATCCTTAGCCAGGAATAGGAGCCCAGGGTCAGATTTGGAGTCAGAGGCCAGATGCCAGAACCAAAGACAGGAATTGGAACTGAGGGTCAGAGCCAGATAACCTGAGAGTGAGGCAAGGTAGGAACATGGCAGGAATGGGACTGGAATGAGGCAGGAGCAAGGGACAGAATAAGCAGGTGCCAGAGCTATTGCAGCCATGGGCAAATGCTTTGAATAGCTGCTGAACTGCTGCTGTTAGTGGGCTTAAGAGCTGGTCTGCTGATTCTTCCCACCAATCAAGTGGCATAGCCAATCAGGCAGCCTACTAGAGCCCAGCTGTGCTTGTTAGGTTGCCCAGAAACTGTGCCGCAGGCCCTGATTCCTGACAATACCACCCCCCTTGATGGTGACTCCTGAGGCCTCAGAGCCTGGCCTCTTGAGGTACTTCTGATGGGACTCTCGTGATAGGTCTGGGGCATGAATGTTCTCTATCTGTTACAAGACTGCTTGTCCTGACCATATCCTTCCCACTCCACCAGGTACTGGATCCTTCTTCAAACCCACTGAGACTCAAGAATTTGGAGGACCAAGTACTCCTCCTGTCCATGGACTGTTCTGGACAGCAACGGCAAGTTGGAGCAGTTTGTGTATGGGTTCTCGGTGTAGGGCTTTAACAGTGAAATGTGAAAGACGGGATAGGTCTTCAAGGATTCGGGCAGCTGTAATCTGAAGATCACTGGGTTTACTTTTTCTACAGAACTGAAGAGGTCCAGGTATTGGTAGTCTAGTTTGGCAGACGGGAGGCTCGATTTAAGATTCTGGGCAGACAGCCATAACTTGTGCCCTACAGCCAGACTGGGGACAGCCTGATGAGCCTGGTCTGCATAGTGTTTATAGGCTTCTATCGCAGACTGTAGGTGTACTTTGAGCTTCTGATGCACCCACCATAGGTGGGAGGCTAAATCTGCAATGGCCAGTACTGGGGAATTTACAGGTAAGTCTGGGTGGAAGCAGGGATGAAAGCCATAGTTTGCAAAAGTGGTTTGAGGCATGGATTGCATTGTCATATGCAAATTTGGCATAGCACAGCAGGGGGGAACTAGTTGTTCTGGTGGTAACTCAAAAGCAGAGAAAATACTGCTCCAAGATTTGACTAACCATCTCTGTTTGCCCACTAGTCTGTGGATGACAGGCAGATGAGGTGAGGCACTCAATGCCCAGGAGTTTGTGAAAGTCTCACCAGAATCAGGAGATGAGCTGGGAACCCCAGTCCAATACAATGCCCATCAGTACCCGTGGTAGTAGAAGACATTTTCCAGGAAGAGATGAGCCGTCTCCCATGCAGTAGGAACAGTATGGCATGGGATGAAGTGCACTGTCTTTGTTAGAAGGTCGATGGCCATTAGGATTACTGAGTGTCCCTGGGTGTGTGTCAGTTCTATCATGAAGTCTATTGATAGAATAGACCAAGGCTGCAGAGGTGTGGGCAGAAGCTGAAGGAGACCTAGGGTCTTTGATCCTGGGTTTTTAGTACAGGCGCAAAGGTTGCAACACCTTATATAATCCTGGATGTAAGCTCTTAGTTCCTGGCTACCAGAATCTCCTTGAGACCAAATTCCAGGTCTTGAATTGGCCAGAATGGCCCATAAGTGATGAATCATGGCATAGTTTCAGTATCTGAAGCCTAAGTTGTCCCTCCAGAACATAAACACAAATAACCCTTGAGACAGAAAAGAACGTTCTCTTGTCATAACTCAGAGTCAAGTCAGGTGCTCCCATCATTCAGGGCCTGGCACATCGGGGTTGTGAATGGGTCGTCAGGAAGCAGATGGAGGCAAGGGCTCTGGGACCTCTCTTCTGGCGCCACAGCAGCCCTGGTGAGTGAAAGGTGTAACTGCAGTGCCTCCCCACCAGAATCTATTATTCTGCGGGGGGGGGGGGGGGGGGGGAAGGGAAATCTACAGGGGACATGAATTCTGTTCTTATGTTTCTTTTGTTAAAAAGTGGGGGGCCATAGTCCCCTGGTTCCTCCCCACCCCTCCCAGTTCCAGCACCGGTGGTTGGAGGTAATCAGATAAGGCACCTAGCAATCCATAGGTTCTCCAGGTTCTTGTTGTCTGTCAGGACTCGAACTGCCACTCCTCAAAAGCCACCTTGATAGCTGGTAGCTCCTTATCCCAAATATCATAATTTTTTTCTGCCAGGAATAGCTTTTAAGAATAAAAGGCAGAAGGCTGGAGTTAGCTGTGGGGACCCACACGTTGAGATAAAACTGCACTGATAGCAAAATGTGAGGTGCTGACTCACTTGCAAATGGTTGAGTGGGATCTGGGTGATTCAGGGTCACTGCTGAGGTGAATGCCCTCTTCAGTCAATCAAAGGCCAGCTGAACTTCCATGAACCAGGTGAGCTGAGCCTCCTTTGGCAGGAGTGCTATTATGGTTGCTACCCGGCTAGATAATTCTTTAAGGACCAGGACTCAAATTGGACGTTGTCAGGGCAACTTGAAGGAAAGTGTCCTGGCTTCCCTCAGTATAGGCACAGCCTGAAGCCCAGCATCAATTCTTCTCTATGTTGGAGAGGTGGGGCTAGATCTTGTGACGGGTTGGATCACAGAAACCCCCTTGGGGTTGCCAACTGATGTGCCAAGACTACTTCTGCCCCTGCTTTCCCTGCCAACTTGGGACTCCAGCACCCTGGCTTGCTGAGCCAGACACGCCAATCTGCTCCAACACAGACCCAGGGTCTGAACCACGTGCCCCAAAAGCTGCAGACTTAACTGAAAGCAACTTATTGAAGTGTTCCTGTCTTTAACACTCAGATGCCCAACTCCCAGTGGGGTCCAAACCCCAAATAAATCCGTTTTACCCTGTATAAAGCTTATACAGGGTAAACTCATAAATTGTTCACTCTCTATAACACTGATAGAGAGATATGCACAGCTGTTTGCCCCCGCCCCGGTATTAATACATACTCTGGGTTAATTAATAAGTAAAAAGTGATTTTATTAAATACAGAAAGTAGGATGTAAGTGGTTCCAAGTAGTAACAGACAGAACAAAGTGAATTACCAAGCAAAATAAAATAAAACACGCACGTCTAAGCCTAGTACAGTAATAAAACTGAATACAGATAAAATCTCACCCTCAGAGATGTTTCCATAAGCTTCTTTCACAGACTGGATGCCTTCCTAGTCTGGACACAATCCTTTCGCCTGGTACAGCCCTTGTTCCAGCTTAGGTGCTAGTTAGGGGATTTCTCATAATGGCCTCCCCCTTGTTCTGTTCCACCCTCTTGTACATCTTTTGCATAAGGCGGGAATCCTTTGTCCCTCTGGGTTCCCACCCCTCGTTCTCAATGGAAAAACACCAGGTTAAAGATGGATTCCAGTTCAGGTGACATGATCACGTCACTGTAAGACCCCAAGCCTTCATTCCTCCCAGCCTGACTTACAGGAAGGCCTGCCTGCAAACAGAGCCATCCACAGTCAGTTGTCGTGGTTGATGGGAGCCATCAAGATTCCAAACCACCATTAATGCCCCACACTTTGCATAATTACAATAGGCTCTCAGCGTTATATTTCATATTTCTAGTTTCAGATACAAGAGTGATACATTTATACAAATAGGATGACCACACTCAGTAGATTATAAGCTTTGTAATGATACCTTACAAGAGACCTTTTGCATGAAGCATATTTTAGTTACATTATATTCACACTCATCAGCATACTTTCATAAAATCATATAGAGTGGAATGTCACAGATCTGATCAACTTTCATGGGTTCGGGTGATGGAAAAGGAGCTGGCACGCAATGCTGGCAGGAGGACCATTTTTTTTCTTGGCAGTGTTCAGTGAGGTGGTCATTGTTCGTGATGAGCCAGTCTACTTAGGTGGACAGGATTCCACCCAGGCCGGTTCATCTTTCATATTGGCATTTAGGCTGAGCTGGAAATGATAATGCTGGGTGTCCTTATTCTACTCAGTGTCTGCTACCAAGCCACAGCACTCCGTTCCATGTGCAGCAACTGGCCGCTGTCCCTGCCACAATGCCTGAAGCATGACTTTGGCTGTCCGCTTACAAATTGGGAAAGCGAAGATCAGTATCACAGCTTGAACAAAGTCTTAAAATTTTCCCAGAAGTGGGCTTGATTTTTTCCGGAGCAGAGACGACCAAGCCAGGGCTTCCATGGTAAGCAGCCTGATAATCAGTCTCATTTGAGCTTGGTCAGTGGGGTATGACTACAGGCATAGCAGAAATAGGAGCCAATGCTGATTTGAAAACTCACAAAATTTGTCAGGATCACCATTGAACTTGCCAGGTAGGGGGAACTTGGGTTTGTGGGGCATGAGCTGAAGCAGTGTGGCTTGAGCTTGCAGGACCACAGTCTGTGCCTACAAGGCCTGTTGAGATCCCAGTATCTCTGACAGGATCCATGCTGGTTCTATCAGCTCTAGATCTCTTATTGTTTCTGCTTTTTAGGGCTGCTCAAACTGGCAGAGACCAGGATGTGGGCAGTCATACTTAGTGGTTGGTGCAGGACTCTGTAGCCAGGAATGGGTCAGATGTCAGGAATTGGAGCCAAGGGTCAGAACTGGAATCAGATCCCAGAGCCAAGGCTCAGACCCAAAGTCAGAAATCGGAGATGAAGGTCAGAGCTGGATTACTCGGCGTGAGGTAGGGCAGGGGCAGGGCCAAGGCAGGAGTGAGACTGGAAGAAGTAGGAGCTATCAGCTGTAGGCAAATAGTTTCAGCAACAACCCAACTGCTGCTGCTGCTGACTCTTCCCACCAATCAGGCAGCATAGCTAATCAGGCAGCCTACTACAGACCAGCTGCGCTCAGAAGATCACCTGGAGACTGGCTCTGCTGCAGGCCCTGATTCCTTGGAAGAGTGGTGTAAAGTGGCCTCAGTGTAACTGAGACCCAGGCCCAATTCCTGATCTAGAATGATAATCCCAGAACTTTGGTATTTAGGGGAAAACAAAACTGGTTTTTATTTATTTATTTATTTATTTATTTCATGTAAAAGTAATTTTCAATGCTGCAAAGGGAGCTGGTTTGACAGTGCTGGAGGCTGTAGGAAGTCATCTATCTATACAGCAGACCCAGCACTACCAATGGCAATGCAAACTTCCTCACACCGGCCTTCCAATGAAGGGACCATCTAAAGTGATGAGAGGAGCAGTCCAGGCCCATGCAGCCCATCACCATCTGTCAAATAGTACCAGGGCTGTTGCTTTGTGTGAGGTACACATGCACAGTAGGCAATGGGCTGAGACTGTTATGTTATTGCAGACAGGACCAAGCAGTCGTCAGATGGTGGTGATTTTCAGTAACTGCTAACCCAAAGTGGATTTGAACCAGTGATCTAGAAGGCAATAGCCTGTGTCCAATTAACAACCCTCAGAGCCATCCAAGTCCCCCACAACTATGCATATATGGAAAACTAGCAGTCAAAAAGCTAGCACAGAATCTGACATTTTTGACTGCTGGTTTTCCATAAACGTGAACATCCAGTCATTCTTGCTGGATCTGCTCATTATTGACTTTAAATGTATAATGAGTAGAAATTACATTTATTCGTTACAATTGAAAAATTATCTACAGTTCCTCATTTTCTTCTTAGCAAATCCAGTCCTTTACACCAATATATCATTTTATAGGTATTTAAATTTTCCAGGTAGGGAGAAGAACAACTTGCTTGTACCCCAGAATCATCAGTTGATGTCTGTGCTGCTCAGGGAATAGCATGTAACTGTTAATTGCTGCTGCAGAGCCAGCAGATGGTGTATAAGACATTGTATTTAATGGAGCCCCACAAAAAGAGTGGCATCTGTTTGTTTAATTTCTTGGCAATGGAATGGCAGATTTAAAAAACAAACAAATGAAGATGGACATTTAGATATGGACTTCCCCTATCAGATTATAAATGTTTTAAGATAAATAGGTCAAGTGATGGAAAGTACCAATAGGCAAATTTGAGAAGTAAGCCAAACACATTAACACTGGATCTGTAATAGGGTGTTATTTAAACAGACTGTAATGAACCTCCATAAAGAGGATTTTATATAAAGTTGGGACACTATCCCTTCTATCAAGAACACTTCTAAAAAGTTTGTGGGAGCCTGAGTGCCTTCCACAAGATCTGTTCATGCTCAGAGAAAGAGACACACAATCTGGTCTCCCTGTACTAAACATTTCTTTTTATTTTCTCTCTAGTGTGGTTTCAGACTCCTCATGATACATTTAAAATGAGCTATACAACATGAGGCCGGAGCTCAAGGCAGCTTTGTTTGGCTATATGACTAACAGCTGGGACCAGCCAATCAGAAGGAAATTGTTCTGGTTCCAATTTTAATTAAAAAAAACAAACCCTCATTCATGAAGACTCATTACAATAGGAACTGTCATAGTAGGACAAATCAATGGTCCATCTACAGTAGTCCATTATGCTGTCTCTGACAACAGCCAAACTTGGATGCTTTAGAGAAAGATGTAAATATCCTCATGATCTGCTTAATTATGCAATATTGCACCATAGGGGAAATTTCTTCCTAACCCCAGCTGGTGACGACTATATGCCCTGAAGCATGAGGATGATAACCCTTATAATTTAATCATAGCTAATCTATGTAGTGCATCCATCCTTATTCATGTCTAATCCTTCTTTTGAAATGTGCAACATTGTTTGAACTGGGGAAGAGTTCATATTTTAATGTCTATTTTAAAACAGAATTAGAATATAATTTTGAAGTATTGAGAATATTCATTAGTACCTCTTTACAATGGGGCCAAATCCTGAGGGCCTTGTTCTGGGCTAGATGGAACCTTTAGGTTCAGCCCTGTACAGGGGCAGGGAGCTGTGCTGTCCCAAGAGGACAGCTGGGAAGGAATTGTGGTTTATAGGGCACAACTCCTTCACTACTCTGGGAGACAAGCGCTGGAGGAGGGGGAGGAATAATTTCCTGCAGCCCCTTTTCAGGATGCAGCATCCTCCCCGCTCAAGTCCAGCCAAATCTACCCTATCAACTTGCTCATGGGGGAGAGAACTGGGCATGTAGCCCCTGCTCTTCCCCTAAGGCCTGGAGCCTCAGTCTGGGCAAGGCTATAGGTTGAGGCAGCTATACTCACCCTTACTCCTCTCATCATTTAGCTTGAGGACACATTCTAGCCCTCATTTTTTCATCAGTCCTTACTCAGGCAAACTCCCACTGAAGTTTGAATAAAAGCCAGGAACTCAGGATTTGGCCCAATCTGAATAGCTGTGAACACCTAATGCTGGGTGACCCAGACTCATAACTGATTGACTTCTTCCACTAGTTCCTTAAACATCTTTATTTCTTTATACTAACAATACTCTACAATGTGGACATTGCGTTGCACTGTGTCAGCTGATGTGACATGAGAGCCTAAAACTCTCATCTACCTGAATGCTTATGCCTTTAAAAAATGTTCATAGGCTTTTGGTCGCTGATGCTGGTTTTCTGTTTTTTGCATGGACGTGAACAGGGCTCACTGAGTTCTGTTCCCCTCTCTACCGCTTGCGGGGTCACCTCAGGAAAATTGCTTTACCTCACTGTGCCTCAGTTTCCCCATATTTAAAAGTGATACTGCTATTCTTTGTAAAGCACTGTGAAATCTACTAATGAAAAATTCTATGTAAGCCCTAGGTATTATGATTATTAGTAAATGTTATGGTACTGTACATTTATTATTTATCAGGGTCCCAGATTATTCATGTGCACCCCATCATTTATAGAAGCTTCCTTTGAAGCTATTGATCCCATGTGTTGTTTTCAGATGGTTAAAACTCTTCATGTTGCCTCCTGTGTAATGTAGGGCGTTTAAGGTACACTCACCTTTTTGCTCACCATAGTTATTGTATTCTGAACTCCTATATTAGAACTAGATACTTGGTCTTGTGGCTCTGTTTTTGGAATGTATAATGAAGAGTTAAAACTGAATCAACTGCCAAGTTGGAATGTGTGAAGTGGTGGATCAATGCCCACAATCAGCATATGTAACAAAGTATGAGTGAGGGTAACCGATACATCTTGAAGGTAAGTCTGGATTTATTTTGTTCCAAACAGAAGGAAAATAGTAAAGTCTATGCAGCGTGAATACTGCATTTACTAGTGAATGTTGCAGATAGAAGCTTCAAAAGGAATACATAAGTACTTTTTGCCAGTGATGATCTAAGGAACTTACCTGGCCCCCATTCCTGTATTGGCAGAGTGTCTTTCACTCTCTAAAATATTTATCCTCACGGATCCCCTGTGAGTTAGGTATTTTAAGATCTGGGGCAAATTCTCAGCTGGTGTAAATTGTCACAGAATTTGGGTTATGCACCTTCTAGTGCTTCTCAGTGAAGCTGTATGCTAGATACAGGAGCTTCTTTGGGTTAGGCCAGTGGTTCTCAACCAGGGGTACGGGTTCCCCTGGGGATACACAGAGGTCTTTTAGGGGGTACATCAACTCATCTAGAGATTTGCCTAGTTTTACAACAGGCTACATAAAAAGCACTAGCCAAATCTGTACAAACTAAAATTTCATACAGACGCTTGTTTCTGTCTTGCTCTATATACTTTACACTGAAATGTAAGTACAATATTTATATTCCAGTTGATTTATTTTATAATGATATGGTAAAAATGAGAAAGTAAGCACTTTTTCAGTAATAGTGTGCTGTGACACTTTTGGAATTTTGTCTGATTTTGTAAACAAGTAGTTTTTAAGTGAGGTGAAACTTGGGGGTATGAAAGACAAATCAGACTCCTGAAAGGGGTACAGTAGTCTGGAAAGGTTGAGAGCCACTGGCTTGGGCCACTGTCTGAGTGTTTCTTCTAACTGGCTCTTCCCCAGTTGCAGGGTTTCTCCTTTGTAACAGTTTCAAGAAAGTGAATAACTTATAGGCATATATAAAAGTTGCAAGAAAGATTAAAGTTAGTTTTGAGCCATTCAAAGTTCACTAATACCATGATCTGGAAAAACTCTCCAATGCTTGATAGCCTTTTGGCATCCATCTTTTAAAGTGAGCATCTTCCTATCTTAGTAGCCGGGATGTATCTGGTAATCAGTGAGAACTTGTGCATTATACCAAGGTAATCTGATTTTCCTTTTTCCACGAGAATTGTCTGCTTTCCTGAGGAAGCAAAATGCTGTCACCATAAATCAAGTCAGAAAGAATAAATAATAATAATAATAGATAGGGCTGCTGTTTTGAGTTTCTGTATACCACTTCCAAAGATATTAGATCACAGCTATCCAATTACTGAAAGTTCTTGGGAGAGGTGAATACTTCATTTTATTTTTTGTTGGCCTTTGGAGCTCAAATAAGCTGATTCTCATGGTCTTTTCATGCCATTTAAAATTGCTGCATGTTTCATATAATGTTTTTGATTCAGCCAAACATAGATAATGGCATATTATGTCATTTTTGCCTTCCTGATGTAAGGTATGTAAGGTATGTTAAAAAGAATTTTATATTTAGTATTATTAGTTTACTTAAATTGGGTGAGGTTTGTACTACCGGGTATTTGAATTCCTCATGGAGCCATTGGCATAGAAAATTAGAGAGACTCTTGCTGGATGATTGCTCAAGGAATCACCTCTGATTTAGCCATATTTACATGAAAAACAGATATAGAGCTATAGGCCTCTAAGAAGACTTCTTTAAGACATTGAACAGAGACTTGTGTTTTACTGAGATGAAGTAGAATATCGGCTGTGAAAAGAGCAATTTTATGTCCTTAGTCATGGATTGTGACGTCCTGAGACTCTCTGATAGCTATTGCAAGCAGTTCAATGGGCAGACCAATCAGAAGGAGGTGACAAAGGACACCCTTGCTTTGTGTTGCCTTTAAAGAGAAAGTCTCAGAGAGTTGTTCAAATAAGGAGCCTCAGAGAGGCATTCAAATAAAGAATTGCACAGCCTCTACTTTTCTGTCAATTTAATGAACCTTATTCACACAAGGTAGTCTTGTTATTGCCATGCTGCACTTTCAAAAAGGAGAAAGTAAGTGCAGAACTGAATGAGTCCAGCAGATTTATTTCCTTTGGGGTTTTAGAGACAATTTTCTTTCTTCCTCTCAAATTCTGGTGGAAGCACAACATTTTCCCATTTTTAGTGACCTACCTGCTTTTAAGATTGAGGCTTCACTTTTTTCTCCCATACTTGTATTCTCATTGCAAACAAACAGATACAGTATTTGCTTCTTAGCTAGGAAATGAAATTCAAGCACAATCCTGAGGCAAATGGTGATTCTAACAGAGCTACCTTCTCTGCTCCTCCCCAGCTGCTTCGCTATAGTGGATTTCATATAACAGCAGCAACTTTGTGAATGAAGTCAATCCAATAGCTGGCAAGTTCCAAACGCATGTGAGAACTATAGAGGCATGTAATGTCTGTAAGCCTTGCTGGAACCCTTGGCATAACTAACAGTATGAGCCAAAGACTGTGAACCAGAGTAGGCCTAGCCATGGCAAAATAGCAACACACTAGGTATTAGCTAACCAAGTAAACACATTCCTGACCTGAGAGGACACTACAAGAACACCCAGCGTTCTCAAGTAACTATGCAAATAAATTCCCAAGAGAGGGTACAGGAACACACTCATAAGTTAAGAATGGGATGACAGGATAACGGATGAGGATGTTTTGTTCAAATTAGCAGTACACGGTATTAGGGTGGTGGTCCACCAAGATCTCCCTGGACAGTAACACCTGGAGTGTAATACATAACTTGTTTGTGTCAATGTACAAAAGGAGCAGTGTTAGGAGGAGCATCTTTCTGCTAGTCTAGGGGATAGCATCCTGGGGTGCTGATTGGACTGGTACCTTGTCAAAGGCATACATATGTTAGTGTACCTGTAGCTCCTATGGGGCACGAGGACTGTGCTTTGTCGACAATCAACCAGGCCAAGCGCTTTCACTGCCAAACCGAGCCTGTGGTCTCCCTTTATGAACAACATTAAGATCTGCTGAATCAACATACTGCAAGCTTTGCTAGTGCAGCTAACATTGGCGCTCCAAGAACAGCCGCACTAGCAGCATTAACAAGTCTGCAGCACGAGGAACACTCCGCAGCACCGACACCACTGCCCTGTTCCATATTTGTCTTTTTAGCTTGTAGTTCCCTCTACAGAGACCAGAAACAGTGTTCACTTGTTAGTTAAAGTGAAATGACTACCTATATCAGGTAATGTGCAACTGCCCCCAGGCCTGTAATATGTAGTAGTGTTGCAAAACTGTGTACAATCGCATGATAGCATAATTCAATTTAATGGTGCAAAGTGGAAGGGAACATGTTAAATGTGATAATGTTTATCACAATCATTTATCTAGAGCAAAAGAGAAGCTGCCCATGTATTAAAAATGTAGCCTTCCAATGGTTACTTAGAATTAATATGCCGAATCCTCTCAACAGTTACATGAGCTAAGTCAGGGGTCTCAAACATGCGGCCCGCGGGGTTATTTTCTGTGGCCCGCCAAGCTCCCCGCGCCTTCCCAGAGTTATTTCCTACAGGCCGCCAAGCTCTCTTCCCCACAGCATGCCCCGTCCCTGCTCCTCTGCCTACCTCCAGGCACTTCCAGGCTGTTTGGCGGTGCTTAGCGCTTTCCAGGAGGGAGTGGGGAGGAGCAGTGGGGAGCCACGTGCTCAGGGGAGGAGGTGAAGAAGAGGCGGGGCCAGGGCCAGGATTTGGGGAAGGGGTTGGAATAGGGGCAGGGAGGGGGCGGAGTTGGGGTGGGGACTTTGGGGAAGGGGTTGGAAGAGGCGGGGCAGGGGCGGGGCCTCATGGAAGGGGTGGAGTGGGGGCAGCAAGGGGAGGTGGTGTCAGTAATGCGGCCCTCGGGCCAATGTACTAGTCCTCATGTGGCCCTCGTGGTGATTAGAGTTTGAGATCCCTGAGCTAAGCTAAAGCTTTACAAAGGATATCATCCCTTGTGCTTCAGATGTAAGTCTGTCAACCACCAACTGCCTTGGCTTGGGAAAAAAAATGCCCTCCTATAGGCAATTACATTCTGGCACTCCAAAACCAGTTCAGCACAGTTTGTTGTTTTTCTAGCTTTCTGGTTCTGAAACTTCATGAAGGCATTGAGTTTTCTACCATTGCACCAAGAACCTTCTTGGCTATATACATTTTAAAAGAAAGAGTTAGATAATTAAATATCCCACCATGTAATTTCAAGATAATTTTATCCTATAAAATCCAGTGCAGCAAATAATTTAAATTGGTATCCTATTTATGGCTGACAAAACTGCTCACTACCATCTGCTTCACAGTTTTAATAGATGGAGTGTTAGCTACACGTTGCTTGAAATTCATTGCGACTAGGTTAATTAAATGGCTGTGCTTCACTCACTGCTCTCTGGTAATAAGATGACAACCTCATTTGAATTTATTAACCCTTGCCATTTTTAGCACTCTTATGAACCATTCACCCATCTTTGGGCAACAAACTGAAATAAATCATTGTAACAGCCGACATAACCATATTGGCTAACAAAATAGATATTGATTAGCATCTTCTAAAACAAATATGTCAATTTCATCTGATTTTATTTTACAAAGGTCATTGAACTCTTTGGGGGAATTAATAATAGGAGCAAATTATGATGCACTATGTTATTACAGACAACTCCAACCCTAATCTTTGCCACTAAGCAACTTAAATGAAGGTTTTAAAATAGGAAGCTGAACAGATATTTGAAGCCTCCAACTTCATATTTCTGAATATGTGATGGGTTCAAAATACATTAAAAAAACAGGAGCTGATTCCAGAAACAGTCCCCATCCTGTTTGTCCTTTCACTTTTCAAGAATGGCCACAGATGAAAAACCATTGTCTTCAGTCTCCAAACCTAGTACTTTTTAATCAAGAAAAAAGAAGGAGCAGAATTTATGATAGAAAACAGATATCAAATAATCTTCAGTAGTGAGTCACACCTTAGTGATCATAAGTATGAGGTTACTAGGAACTTGAAATGAAAACCAAACTATTCCACTAGGTTTGTGCTATTGAGAGAATGATGTGGGGGGGATCTCCACTTCTCAGCAGGATAGCACTACGAAATTAGGTCAAATTTATAGAAGTCGGTTTTTTAGAAATCGTTTTTATATAGTCGATTGTGTGTGTCCCCACACAAAATGCTCTAAATGCATTAAGTGCATTAACTTGGCAGAGTGCTTCCATGGTACCGAGGCTAGCATCGACTTCCGGAGTGTTGTACTGTGGGTAGCTACCCCACAGTTCCTGCAGTCTCTGCTGCCCATTGGAATTCTGTGTTGAGATCCCAGTGCCTGATGGGGCAAAAAACATTGTCGGGGGTGGTTCTGGGTACATGTCATCAGGCCCTCCCTCCCTCCCTCTGTGAAAGCAATGGCAGACAATCGTTTTGCGCTTTTTTCCCTGAGTTACCTGTGCAGACGCCATAGCACGGCAAGCATGGAGCCCGCTCAGCTCACTGTCACCGTATGTCTCCTGGGTG
This sequence comes from Chelonia mydas, assembly GCF_015237465.2. Lineage (NCBI taxonomy): Eukaryota > Metazoa > Chordata > Testudines > Cheloniidae > Chelonia > Chelonia mydas. The sequence goes on from NC_057852.1 coordinate 112,230,614, forward strand.
CTGGCAGACGCAGAACTGCATTGCTACACAGCAGCAGCAACTCATTGCCTTGTGGCAGCAGACGGTGCAATAGGCCTGAAAACCATCCTCATCGTGTCTGAGGTGCTCCTGGCTGCCTCGGTAAGGTCGGTCAGGAGCGCCTGGACAGACATGGGCGCAGGGACTAAATTAGGAGTGACTCGACCAGGTCATTCTCTTTAGTCCTGCAGGCAGTCCTATTGTACCATCTTATGGTGAGCAGGCAGGAGATGAGGATGGCTAGCAGTCCTATTGCACCATCTTCTGCCGAGCAGCCAGGAGGTGTGGATGGTTTGCAGTCCTACAGCACCGTTTGCTTCCAACAAGATGTAAAAGATAGATGGAGTGGATCAAAACCAGAAATAGACCAGATTTGTTTTCTATTCATTTGCTCCCCTCTCCCTCCCTCCCTCCATGAAATCAACGGCCGACAATCGTGTTGGTGAGGTCTGTCAGGGGCACCTTGAAAACTTTAATGGAGATTCAGTACTGCCTGAAATACCAGAGGGAGGGATAGCTGAGTGGAGGGATAGTTTAGCATTGGCCTGCTAAACCCAGGGTTTTGAGTTCAATCCTTGAGGGGGCCATTCTGTGTGACAGTTGTTTTTGTTTCTCCTTGATGTAAAGCCACCCCCTTTGTTGATTTTAATTCCCTGTAAGCCAATGCTGTAAGCCATGTCATCAGTTGCCCCTCCCTCCATCAGAGCAACGGCAGACAATCGTTCTGTGCCCTTTTTCTGTGCAGACGCCAAACCACGGCAAGCATGGAGCCTGCTCAGATCACTTTGGCAATTAGGAGCACATTAAACACCATGCGCATTGTCGAGCAGTATATGTGGCACCAGAACCTGGCAAAGCGAAACTGGGCAAGTAGGTGACATCAGCGCGGTGACGAGAGTGATGAGGACATGGACACAGACTTCTCTCAAAGCATGGGCCCTGGCAATGCAGGCATTATGGTGCTAATGGGGCAGGTTCATGAGGTGGAACGCCGATTCTGGGCCCGGGAAACAAGCACAGACTGGTGGGACTGCATAGTGTTGCAGGTCTGGGACGATTTCCAGTGGCTGCGAAACTTTCGCATGCGTAAGGGCAATTTCATGGAACTTTCTGACTTGCTTTCCCCTGCCCTGAAGTGCATGAATACCAAGATGAGAGCAGCCCTTACAGTTGAGAAGCAAGTGGCAATAGCCCTGTGGAAGCTTGCAATGCCAGACAGCTACCAGTCAGTCGGGAATCAATTTGGAGTGGGCAAATCTACTGTGGGGGCTGCTGTGATGCAAGTAGCCAACGCAATCAAAGATCTGCTGATGTCAAGGGTAGTGACCCTGGGAAACGTGCAGGTCATAGTGGATGGCTTTGCTGCAATGGGATTCCCTAACTGTGGTGGGGTCATAGACGGAACCCATATCCCTATCTTGGCACTGGAGCACCAAGCCGGCGAGTACATAAACCGCAAGGGGTACTTTTCAATAGTGCTGCAAGCACTAGTGGATCACAAGGGACGTTTCACCAACATCAACGTGGGATGGCCGGGCAAGGTACATGATGTTCACATCTTCAGGAACTCTGGTCTGTTTCAAAAGCTGCAGGAAGGGACTTTATTCCCAGACCAGAAAATAACCGTTGGGGATGTTGAAATGCCTATAGTTATCCTTGGGGACCCAGCCTACCCCTTAATGCCATGGCTCATGAAGCCATACGCAGGCAGCCTGGACAGTCGTCAGGAGCTGTTCAACTACAGGCTGAGCAAGTGCAGAATGGTGGTAGAATGTGCATTTGGACGTTTAAAGGCGCGCTGGCGCAGTTTACTGACTCGGTTAGACCGCAGCGAAACCAGTATTCCCACTGTTATTACTGCTTGCTGTGTACTCCACAATATCTGAGAGAGTAAGGGGGAGACGTTTATGGCGGGGTGGGAGTTTGAGGCAAATCGCCTGGCTGCTGGTTACGCGCAGCCAGACACGAGGGCAGTTAGAAGAGCACAGGAGGGCGTGGTGCGCACCAGAGAAGCTTTGAAAACCAGTTTCATGACTGGCCAGACTAAGGTGTGAAAGCTCTGTTTGTTTGTCCTTGATGAAACCCTCTGCCCCTTGGTCCACTCTACTTCCCTGTAAGCTAACCACCCTCCCCTCCTCCCTTCAATCACCGCTTGCAGAGGCAATAAAGTCATCGTTGCTTCACATTCATGCATTCTTTATTAATTCATCACACAAATAGGGGGATAACTGCCAAAGTAGCCCTAGAGGGGTGGTGGAGGAGAGAAGCACCGGGAGGGGTGGTGGAGGAGGGAAGGACAAGGCCACAAAACTTTAAAACTTATTGAATGCCAGCCTTCTGTTGCTTGGGCAATCCTCTGGGGTGGAGTGGCTGGGTGGCCAGAGGCCCCCTGACCGCGTTCTTGGGCGTCTGGGTGAGGAGGCTATGGAACTTGGGGAGGAGGGCGGTTGGTTACACAGGGTCTGTAGCGGTGGTCTGTGCTCCAGCTACCTTTCCTGCAGCTCAACCAGACGCTGGAGCATATTAGTTTGATCCTCCAGCAGCCTCAGCATTGAATCCTGCCTCGTCTCATCATGCTGCCGCCACCTTTCAGCTTCAGCCCTCTTTTCAGCCCTCCACTTACTCTCTTCAGGCTGCCACCTCTCCTCCTGGTCATTTTGTGCTTTCGTGCACTCTGACATTGTCTGCCTCCACGCATTCGTCTGTGCTCTGTCAGTGTGGGAGGACAGCATGAGCTCAGAACATTTCATCGTGAGTGCGTTTTTTTCGCCTTCTAATCTTCACTAGCCTCTGGGAAGGAGAAGATACTATGACCCTTGAAACACATGCAGTTGGTGGAGAGAAAAAAAGGGACAGTGGTATTTAAAAAGACACATTTTATAGAACAATGAGTACACTCTTTCACGGTAAACCTTGCTGTTAACATTACATACATAGCACATGTGCTTTCGTTCCAAGGTTGCATTTTGCCTCCCCCCACCACGTGGCTAGCCCCTCCCCATGGCTAACAGCGGGAACATTTCTGTTCAGCCACAGGCAAACAGCCCAGCAGGAACGGGCACCTCTGAATGTCCCCTTAAGAAAAGCACCCTATTTCAACCAGGTGACCATGAATGATATCACTCTCCTAAGTATAACACCGAGAGATGAAGAACGGAAGTTGTTTGAACGCCAGCAAACATACAGTGCAATGCTTTGTTCTACAATGATTCCCGAGTACGTCCTACTGGCCTGGAGTGGCAAAGTGTTCTACCATGGTGGATGGAATAAGGATGCCCTCCCCAGAAACCTTTTGCAAAGGCTTTGGGAGTACATCCAGGAGAGCCGCCAATGCCAGGGCAAATTAATCATTAAACATGCTTGCTTTTAAACCATGTATAGTATTTTAAAAGGTACGCTCCCCAGAGGTCCCTTCTCCGCCTGGCGGGTCTGGGAGGCAGCCTTGGGTGGGTTCGGGGGGTACTGGCTCCAGGTCCAGGGTGAGAAACAGTTCCTGGCTGTCAGGAAAACCAGTTTCTCCGCTTGCTTGCTGTGAGCGATCTATAACTTCATCATCATCATCATCTTCCTCGTCCCCAAAACCTGCTTCTGTGTTGCCTCCATCTCCATTGAAGGAGTCAAACAACACGGCTGGGGTAGTGGTGGCTGAACCCCCTAAAATGGCATGGAGCTCATCATAGAAGTGGCATGTTTGGGGCTCTGACCCAGAGCGGCCGTTCGCCTCTCTGGTTTTCTGGTAGACTTGCCTCAGCTCCTTAAGTTTCACGCGGTACTGCTTCGGGTCCCTGTTATGGCATCTGTCCTTCATGCCCCGAGAGATTTTGACAAATGTTTTGGCATTTCAAAAACTGGAACAGAGTTCTGATAGCACAGATTCCTCTCCCCATACAGCAATCAGATCCCATACCTCCCGTTCGGTCCATGCTGGAGCTCTTTTGTGATTCTGGGACTCCATCATGGTCACCTCTGCTGATGAGCTCTGCATGGTCACCTGCAGCTTGCCACGCTGGCCAAACAGGAAATTGAAATTCAAAAGTTCACGGGCCTTTTCCAGTCTACCTGGCCAGTGCATCTGAGTTGAGAGTGCTGTCCAGAGCGGTCACAATGGAGCACTCTGGCATAGCTCCCGGAGGCCAATACCGTGTAATTGTGTCCACAGTACCCCAAATTTGACTCGGCAAGGCCGATTTCAGCGCTAATCCCCTTGTCGGGGGTGGAGTAAGGAAATCGATTTTAAGAGCCCTTTAAGTCGAAAAAAAGGGCTTCTTTGTGTGGACGGGTGCAGGGTTAAATCGATTTAACGCTGCTAAATTCGACCTCAACTCCTAGTGTAGACCAGGGCTTATGATATAGAGCTATAGAGTTAGGGTTTGTAGTTCAATCTGTTCTCTAGCTCACTAGGCCACCAGAAGTTAAGTGAGGGATGCTGCCTCCCTCAGCAGCAGCTCTTTCTGGCAAGTTAAGGAAAACACTCCCAGGATCCAAAAGAAGATGGAAAAAACCTACTGCTGTCCTTTGTGCTCTATCATTTACTGCACATTTATTTCTACTGATTGTCAAGTATTAAAGGAAAACATAAAATTCATGGTTTCATTGACATTGTGAACAAACAGCATAACCGGGCACTCGATTTAGTCAGTCACAAAAGTTGACAGGCACATAATGAAAAGATGTTACTAAGATTTTTGTTTTCAGCCATTTTATTTAACACACGGGTCCACCATTAGTTTTCATTACACACTGAAGTCAGATTGTTTTTTGTATATAGGAAAGTGCGCTTTCCTGTATGAAAATACTCTTTATTGCTGTAGGCCAGAAGTCCATAATCTCTTCTTTGAATTCATGGGTCACACCAGTGCACTGCTTGCTTTTTTGGTTTTGGGCAAAGCATCAATCAGAGATGTACTCTTCATATTGCATGTCACATATAAGGTGGGTGTAGGAAATACAGGGCAAATGGACCATCCTTTCATCAGTGGTTAAAGTAGATCCAAGCCAGGGGGGAGCACTTATCAGTTTTGGTGGCCATTATAACAGGTCTGAATGCCACGAGGTGAGGTATCATCACGTCACCCTGTGCTGATGGGATACAGCATGGGGGAGGTAGGACAAGAAAATAAATGGATCTGAAATGAATTCCTTTCCTCAAGCAGGCATATGCAGAGAGGGAAGCAGAAGTGCATGCAATGAGTCAGATCCTCATCTGGCATAAAGTGGTGTAACACCACTGAAGTTAGTGGAGCTGCATCAATTTACATCAGCTGTGGCTCTGCCCCAGCAGGTGAAGCTGTGTAGGGAATATCCTTTATATTTTCCCCCACTTCTTTTCTATAAACACCCTCATCTGGAGTTCACCTGGATGGAGGACCCAAGCTGATGAAAAAACAACAAATAGCCATGTCTGCCTCCCCTTCTGGGATCCTGGCCTGGAATTTTTTGAAATATAATATTAATTTTTCTTGCATTTTTAGATTTTAAGACATTTCAAAAGAGATTTTAGGCACATACACACAAGTAGTAATCTTGTGTGTCTAATTGTAACTTTCAGAGTAGCAACCGTGTTAATCTGTATCCGTAAAAAGAACAGGAGTACTTGTAGCACCTTAGAGACTAACAAATTTATTAGAGCATAAGCTTTCATGAGCTAAAACTCACTTCATCGGATGCTTATGCTCTAATAAATTTGTTAGTCTCTAAGATGCCACAAGTACTCCTGTTCTTTTAACGGTAACTTGCCACTGACAAGTTATGTTCTTTTCAAAAAGTATCCATAATCATGCATCAAAGTCACTGGGCTCAGACTCATTCACTTATCAGACACACACATTAAAAACATTCCAAATGCTAATACTAGAGCTATACAATAAAAATCACAAAAGTTCTTCCAGGCCTTTTCCTTCTACTGTCATATCCACTGATTAGTTGTTACAGCTCTGGCTGACTCTGATTTAGTTGGGGATTGGCCCTACTTTGAGCAGGGGGTTGGACTAGATGACCTCCTGAGGTCCCTTCCAACCCTGATATTCGAGGATTCTATGACTCTCCCTTTGCGGATGGTCACTAGGCTTTTGTGTTGGACCTGTGTATCTGCTCAGCCCACTGGATCTGAGCAGTGTCCACTCCAGACACCGTCTCTAAGGCTACGTCTACCCAATGAGCTAGGAGTGTGATTCCCTGGCTCAAGTACACATACTCACAGTACCTTGATGAGAGTCAGTGCAAGTATAAATACAGTGGAACCTCAGAGTTTCAGACACCTCGGGAATGAAGGTTGTCCTTAACTCTGAAATGGTCTGTAACTCTGAACAAGATGTTATGGACTTCAGCCACGGGGGCATTGGGGCTGCAGTCATTGGGGATAGGAGGGCAGGGAAAGGGTCAGTGCTTCTGACCGTAGGGGCTGCCAGGACTCCAAGCAGGGGGCTCAGGGCTTCTGCCTCCTGGGAGCACCAGGGTTCAAGGCTTTAGACTGGGGGGAGCGCTGGGACTTGGGGCCCCAGGTCTGCAGCTCCATTCCCAGTTTCTGCCCTATGGGGGGTGCCGGGGATCAGGGCTCAGCCCCGCAGCTGAAGCTGTGAGCCCCAGGGCTAAAGCCCCAAGGCCGTACAGTATTGGCAGTACGGTATTTGCTGGCTTTTTCTTTTTTTTTTCCTCCGCTGCTGCCTGATTGATGACTTTCAGTTTCACAGAGTGTCTGGTTAGTCCGTAACTCTGGTGTTCATATCTTTGAGGTTCTACTGTAGGCTAGCCGCGGTAGCATGGGAGGTACAGCTTAGCTGCCCCAAGTATGTACCCACCAGCTTCAGGAGTGTTTGCACTTGGTATGGCTACTCCATGCCACTGCTGCCTAGGGCATTGCGGCTACACTACACTGCACTGTTTACACTCGCATGAGCTCTCATCAAGCTATCATGAGTATCTGTATGCAAGCAGGGGAATTGCACCCTGTGATGGGGTATACGGACCCCACACTGGGCCCAGCTAGCCCCACCCCTCCAGGCCTGCTGAACACGCTCTGGCCGGAGGAGCGGATTAAAAGAGAGCTCAGAAGCTCAGGCAAAGGTTGGTGGACAGGAGAGAGAAACCCTTCTCCAGGAAGCCAGACAGAAAGCAGAGCCTGAGAGGGGACCAAAGAGTAGGTAAGGTCGACAGACAGAGCCTAGTCTAGCCCCCATCCCCTTTGAGAACTAGCAGGTCTTGAAGGTCCTGCTTCTTTGGACTTATTTTTGGGGGTGAGCAGCTGACTGTTTGGGCTATATGAGCCACACCACAAACTGAAGGGAACTATTGGTAGGAAGTAGCCCAGGGAAGCAAATGTAGACTTGCTGCAAGGAGGACCCTGCCAGTGTTGCTTCCCAGAGTCCTGGGCTGGGACCCAATGGAGAGGAAGGGCCCAGATACAGGTGGAAAGCTGAAGATTCACAGCTTAAGGTCAGGAGCAGGCACCTCTACTGCCCTAACAGAGAAGCAAGGGGCTGGAAATCAGGTATGCTAACCACTAGGCTGCCCAGCCGTCGGAGCCCCCATCACACACCCCTAGCTCAAAGTGTGGACATAGTCTAAGTCTGTCCTCTGTGGCACATTCCCCGGGTGTAGATTCCCCATCTGGTACCCAATCTTGGGATGCGGGGCCCTAGAGCCCAGCTGCCTTAGTCCAATGTTAAACACAAACACACACACACACCCAGTAGCTTAGTACACTCTCCCTAGAATGCCACCCATGAGGCACTCGGTGTATAATTTAACACTTCAGGGATCATGTCAGTTAAAGCAAGGAACACACTGTCTTTGCAAACGAATCTCTGAACCACACACACTTTAATCTTAGGAAGCACAAGAGAAGTACAAATCTGTGGAAAAAGAACACACATTTGCATGCAAACCCCTCCCTCCTGTGTCCACACCCCTCTTGATTCTCCTTTGGGTTGTGATCAATACCCTTTGTGGGGTTGAGGGTTCCAGGTCCCTCCTGCCCCCGACTCCTCCAGCTCAGTTTTCTCATTCTAATGAGAATGTACCCCCCTTTGCGAAAGTGTCTTTTTTCCAAGAGCTGGCTTCTTCTCTCCTACTGGGGTTTTTCCATTCTCCCACCCCTTCCCCTCACCATGGTTGTTAAAGCAGGTAAGATTCATTAGCAAGTCAATATTCTTTGGCCAGTAGGCACCATCCTGCAAGGGGAGGGCTATTCAATTGTTCATGGCCCTTGATGGTCCTGTTTCAGATCCTCAGACCTGGTCTGTCTTCTCGTTTTAATTCATACAGTCAGAAATAGAGTTCAAAAAAATTAAATGGAATTCATAAGTTCAGATATATTCCCCAAACCATCACTGTAGTCAAAATCAAATAAACTCAAATCTATACGGTCTAGCCTCTGTCGAGTACAAAGATCACTAAATTATCTTATTTTCTCTGTTGAGAGTCAGACCCAAACATCCATTGACACAAACAGATATATACCCTAAACCATCCTCTGGACAAATAAAGGCTGGAGACTACACAGTACACCATGCTCCAAAACAAATTACATTGTGAGCTGACCTATTGCACACCAAGGACAAATGACAAAAATTTGGAATGCAATTGTGATAGTTGCCGCCGATGTGATTTTACATCATGAATGTTACTATATGACAGGACACAGAAGGAAAGTTAAACTTGTTTGTGGAACCTTGTTACTGGGTTTTCAGACTTGCAAATATTTCTTTTCTTGATGATGTTTTCTTTACCTTTGAATGTCCTACCTTTCAAACTATTTTAAAATAATAAACTGCAACATTAATTGTATTTTTTTCCTTAGGCAACTGATCTCTATTTATGACTCTAGCTCTATCAAGATTTTTTGTATAGGATTTATCTAGAGAGGCAAAGTTAGCTGAAACTAACAGCGCAGGGAGAACTGTCTTGAACTCCACTTAGAGACACTACTATCCTACAGGGCAATAACACTTTTAGGTAAGTATTGTTCATTTGATATATAGAGGCATTTGGACCTAGTATAAACTACTGCAGTTCCTGGCTGCATTCAGTTCATGTGAGCTTTCCTACAATCCTTCCATAGTAGTGGTCAAAATGTTGGCTTTAGAGTATTGTGTTTTATTGTAAAACAAGTAGATACACAGATAAATCTAGGTTAGCATGACGCTAATAACATAGGGTGAAAATCAGCCATCGGTACAAAGTCCATGCAGTACTTAAGTCCCAATTAAGCCCTGTTTTGAGTGTTTATGTAGGAATCAAATGGCCTATAAGCTTTGTGTGGATCCTCTGGAAACAGGTGAGCTTTATTTATGGTGGCAACTTTCACACAATTCTGATATACAGAGTGAATGTCACCTTTGATTAATATACAAATGTATTTTGTTGGTTATAGAAGATAACTCACATATTCCATTATCTAGTACAGCTGTCTGTCATATCTGACAATGTCACAGCATCTCGTGTGTTCTCTTGTGGCTCTATAGTCTAGTATATGAGCAGCAAGGTCATGAACAGATGTCACCTAGGAATCTGTAGGTTCCGACTGAAGACTTGGCATGATGTTTGGCCCTTTTCTAATCAGTTTTTTGCATCTGCCTTTATCAAAGTGTTTACAACCTTTAGTGATATTTCCTCTCCATTCAGGTCTGTCCTTGGAGGTGTCTTTGAAGTTACCAACATTTATGTCATGAAGTGTGATTCTGTTAAGGGTGTCTTTGCAGCATTTACACTGAGCACCCTTCTTGCACTTTCCAAATTTCAGCTCATCATAGAAGACTTTTTTCAGGAGTCTGTCACCACCCATTCTGTTACCATGATCTGCCCATCTATGCTGAGCTTTGATAATCATTGCCTGAATACTAGTTGATTTTACCCTTTCAAGGATGTTAATATTTGACACGGTCTTTCCAGCATACCTTCAGAATAGATTGAAGTCAGTGTTTGTGAAATTTTTCAAGTTGATGCGTTTATGGTAATTGTTTGTTTTTCATACCTGTATAAAAAAAGGGATGCTATCACTGCTGCATTGTATATCATTAGTTTTGTTGACAGTTTGATGGTATGCTGGTTGAGTATCCTATGGCTAAATCTTCTGAAACCCTCTCTGTCTTTTGTATTATGTTTGATATTTCTTGATCCAGGGAATGCTCACTTGAAATGGTATTACCATTGTACGTAAAGTGACTGACATTCTTTAGTTTTGTACTGTTCATGGCTCAAGTGGTAGTGGTTGATGGGGCTGGTTGGAAGAAGACTTCAGTTTTTTTCTAGGTTGATGGCAACTCTAAACTGTTTAATTACTTTTGCGATCCTGACAAGGATAAGCTGTAGATCACTTGCACTATGACTGAATAATAAAGCACAATCATCTGCTAAAATGTCTTCGCATGAGTTCCTCAACAAACTTTTGTCTTTGCAGCAAGTTTTTAGAGATTGAAGAGTTTTTCATCAGTTCTGTACCTTATGTAAATGTTCTTTTGAAGGTTGTCAGTTGAGTAATTCAGAACTTCTATGAAGAAGACCAGTGCCTGCATGCAGCCTTGTGTCACCCACCATTAAATAAAGGGAATAGGTTAGAGAGGCCACTACTGGATAGTACTTGATGAGTCATGTCTTCACAGAAGTGATGTCTGATGTTCACAAATTTGGTGGGCCAGCCAAACTTTTCTAAAATTCTCCAGAGGTCATTTCTGCTCAGTGTCAAACCCTTTTTTTAGATCAACGAAGAGAGGATACAGTTCCATGTTTTGTTCAATCTGTTTTTCCTGAATCTGTCTCAAAATGAAAATCATGCCTGTGGTGCTCTAACCTGATCTAAATCCACACTGGGTCTCTGGTAGACACTTCTCTGATACCGCTTTGACAAGCCTATTGAGCAAAATACAAGTGAGGATTTTACCATCTACAAATACCAGGGAGATATCCCAGTAGTTGCCACAGTCAGGTTTATTGCCTTTGTTATTGAAAAGTGTAAGTATGACTGGATCTTTGAAATCCTGAGGAATTTTCTCAGGTTTCCAATTATCCTTAATTTCATATAGATAGTTGAGTTTTGGGGCCTTCAAATTTAAAGATTTCAGGTGGTATACTGTATTTGTGTGGTGATTTACCTGGCTTCATTTGTTGGACAACTTTTTGCACTTCCTCAATGATAAGTAACTGGGCAATTTTCTTCAGATATGGGATAATGTATTTGTTACTTTAGCACTTATGGATTAACAGTAGAGGGATGGTTCGGTAGCTCTTTCAGATATGCCTCTCCTGTCCTTGATTAAGGTAATGCCATCTGAACACTTCCATGGAACTGGTCCTGATTACAGTGGGCCATAAATGGCCTTTAGGGAGTCATAAAACTCTGTTGTTAGTATTGGCATAATGCTGTACTACTTCTGCTTTCTTTTCCCCACCAGTTATCATACAGAATATGAAGCCATATTTGAGCCTTGCTTGCCGGTACTTGAATTTGTCTCTCTCTGATGTTGCTTGATTCTCATTTTGCCAGGACAAACACACTTTTCTTTTTGTTGAAGATCTTTTTGATTTCATCAACATTTTCATCAAACCCATCTTGGTATCATTGTTACTTTTTGACTAGAGTTTCTTCTAAGGCTTGAAGGATGGCCGATTTGAATATATTTCACTTTTTGAGTGTTATTGGCTGATGATGTAATGTTTTAAAAATTTTCCTCTATGTTTGCCCTCAGTTTTTCTTGATGAAATGGATGTTTCAACTTTGCTATGTTCAATTTCTGTTTAATCTGTTCAGCATTGTTTCACTGAGGGGGCATGTAAAATGAAAACAGTTCTGTGCATCTTGTGGTTGGGTCCAACAGGTTGCTCCTCACATTGCTTTGGTGATCTTGATGTCCCATTGCTGTACAATGTCATGGTAGATCAGGTGCCAGTGCTTTAAATTCAGACGTATCTGCAAAGTTTTATATTTTCAGGCTTCCCTGAAGATTGTGTTCGTAATGACAAGTTCATGCTCAGCACACTTACTGTGTAGGAAGAGACCACTGCCATTCATTTTTCTCCATTAACCTTGCACAACTTTCCAAGCCACCATAACACAAATACTAATATCTATACACATTTTCAAAGTTGTCCGTTAGTACCTAACGTCCTATATCCTCACAATCACATAGCTAGTGCATGGGTTTATATGTCTACCAGTGTATGTGTGGGCTTATCTCTAACAATCTGGCATCTCTTGTTGGTAAAAAAATTATAGCCCCTCTCCCCCCCCCGACACACACTTACTTCTTAGGCCAGCCAACGCTGTGTGATACATTCATATCTAGGCAAACACTACTGTACATCTCCCAACATTTTTGGCAGTTTCCAGGATGAAATAATACAGCCCTGAAGACCAAATAATTCAGTCCGGTGTGAATTGAGAAGTGCTGCAGGAGAAAGTCTAATGCTCTGTACTCTAAAAACATAGAACTGTGTATATACACCTTTCACTGGGAACAATGATCATTAAAATAGCTAGACTGGCTTTTGGGCTATTGCCTGCTGCAGTTAAGGGGATAAGCAACACAAGCAGTAGGGTCTGTCTTGCCAAGTCCTTAACTTTTTTCTCACTTCTGCCAATAAAACTTCACAAATGTTGTTTCTAGTTCTTCCCTATGCCAGAATGATTTTACAACAGGGGTTAAATTTAGAGTGGTGAATGAAATCTTTCCTCAGCATATTCTCAGACAAAAAGCTGTGTTAATATGGGGTTAAGGTTGAGAGTATCTATCAATAATTGAAGGGCAAAAAAACAAAAAAACAAAAACACTGTGTAAAGAATGCTGTAATTACCAGAAGGCCAAGCATTAAAAAAATACAGGACATTCAGAGCTAAGGTTACTAGAAACCCAAACATTAAGGGGAGAAATGCAGCGTTAGAGCACCCAAACAGCATTTACTATGTCCTGCAGTGATGTCATAAGGGGAAAGAGAAATATGAAAAAAAAATCAGTCTTCAAAAGTTAATTTCACCTAATTTAGGATCACTAGTATTAAAATACCTTAATCACAATAATATAGTTTTTGGCTGGCATCACATATTTAGGCACAACATCCCTATAATGTTTTTACCCTTAAATTACTGATATTTACTTTCAACTTTATTCCATCTTTAACATAGTTTTTGTCTGGGAATTTCCTTAAAGTTTAAATATCCTTAAATTGAAAAAAATTACTACATGAACATTAAAGAAAAAAACCCAAAGAGAATCTTACTGTGTGATATTCTTAATGATTTGAAAACATGTAGTATCAGATATGAATCTTTTTTTTTTTTTAATTGCAACTTTTAAGGACAGATACATCAGTGTAGCACAAACCAGATTGGTGTCCTCGCCAATTAAACCAGGCATACAGTTACTTTTTGTCACCAGGGCAGCACAAAGCAACTAGAGTACTGGTGAACGTGGACTTAATTTATAATTGATTTATTGGTTTAAAAGGCTGCATTGGTGACTTTGTGAAGAGTGGGCAGGGAGAGGCCCAAATCCTATGGTCTCTGCTTTAAGGGTTTCACCTGTACTACTTTCTCAGTTGCCTCAGGAGTGCTGCCTCAATGCACCATGGAGACAAGGAGCAGAACTATAGGGAGCCTTTCAAGCCCGGATGACCAAACTACTATGCAGACCCAGATCTTTAAGAGCAATGACAACTGGGCCAAGTAAGCAACCAATAAGAACTCTTGACATGTGCCCAGTGTCTCTCATACCACCGAGTCAGTCATCATAAATTCTTGCATGTAAATTAGCTAACAAGGAAGAGTGGTGATTGGATGAGTTACTTCATTGTGAAATGCTCAGGAGGATTAGAGAGCCTACAAAACCAGAAAACCCTATAATAATGGGGAATTTCAGTTATTCCCAAATTGACTGGATACATGTCACCTCAGGATGGGCTGAAGAGATAAAATTTCTAGACACCATTAATGACTGCCTTTTGGAGCAGCTAGTGCTGGAACTCACAAGGGGAGAGGCAATTCTTAATTTAGTCCTCAGTGGAGCACAGGATCTGGTCCAAGAATATAGCTGAACCACTGAGCAATAGCAACAATAATGTAATTAAATTTAACATCCTTGTAGGGGAAAAATAAAAAGGGAAACTACACAAAAATGACGAGTCTATTTCAGGGGTGGGCAAACTTTCTGGCCTGAGGACCACATCGTGGAATAGAAATTGTATGGTGAGCCATGAATGCTCACAAAATTGGGGTTGCGGTGCGGGAGGGGGTGCAGGCTCTGGGGTGAGACTGGGGATAAGGAATTTGGGGTGTAGGAAGGTGCTTTGGGCTGGGACAGAGGGGTTTGGAGGGTGGGAGAGGGCTCAGGGCTGGGGAAGGGGTGCAGGTTCTGGCTGGGGGTGCAGGCTCTGGGGTGGGGCTGGGGATGAGAGGTTTGGGGAACAGGAAGGTGCTCCAGGCTGGGAACAAGGGGTTTGGAGAGTGGGAGGGGGATCAGGGTTGGGGTAGGAATTGGGGCATGGGGACAGGCTCAGGGGGGCAGGCTCCAAATGGTGCTTACCTCAAGTGGCTCCCGAAAGTAGTGGCATGTCCCTTCTCTGGCTCCTAGGCAGAGGCGCAGCCAGGAAGCTTTACATGCTGAGTCATCCACAGGCACCGCCCCTGCAGCTCCCATTGGTGTGGCCCCTGGCCCAGCGCCCTGGCCAGAGTGCTGTAGCAGGGCCAAGCCGCATGCTGCGGCCCCAACCCAGCGCCCCGGCTGGAGTGGGGCTGAGCCGCGTGGTGCAGCCCCCAACCCAGTGCCCCGGATGGAGTGGGGCAAGCCACAGATCCTGCTCCCCAGCGGGAGCTAGCGGATGGCTTAAAACGGCCCATGGGCTGTAGTTTGCCCACTCCTGGTCTAGTTAAATGGAAATTAAAAGGAACAGTCACATAAGTGAAGTGCCTGCAAGTTGCATGGAAACTATTTAAGAATGCCATAATAGAAGGCTCAAACTATATGTAGATACAAAGTAATAAAAAACAGTGAGAGGACCAAACCGCTCTCCCCAAAAGCATGCCACCATGGTTAAGCAACAGAATAAAAATGGCAGCCAGAGACAAAAAAGACATCCTTTAAAATTGGAACTCAAATCCTAGTGAGGATAATCTTTTGCAGGTCAAGTATAAAAGTATAATAAAGCAGGTCAAGAAAGAATTTGAAGAGAAACTAGCAAAAGACACAAAAACTAACAGCAATTTTTTTAAAGTATATTGGAAGCAGGAAGCCTGCCAAACAACCGATGGGGCTGCTGGAGGATCGAGGTGCTCTAAGAGCATTCGGTGAAGACAAGGCCATTGCAGAGCAGCTAAATGAATTCTTTGCATTGATCTTCACTGCAGAGGATGTGAGAGGAAAATTACTACACCTGATCCATTTTTTTGGGTGACAAATCTGAGGAACTGTCCCCGGTTAAGATGTCAGTAGAGGAGGTTTTGGAACAAATTGATAAATTAAATATTAATAAAAGTCACCAGGACCAGATGATTTTCCCCCAAGCCTTCTGAAGGAACTCAGATAAGAAATTGCTGACCTATTAACTGTGATATGTAACCTATAGCTTAAACCAGACTCTGTACCAAATGACTGGCAGATAACTGATGTGATGCTGATTTTTAAAAAAAGTCTTCAGAGGCAATCGTAGCAATTATAGGTCAGTAAGCCTCATTTTAGTACCAGGCAATTTGGTTGAAGCTATAGTAAAGAACAGAATTGTCAGACACACAGATGAATACGATATGTTGGAGAAGAGTCAACACTGTTTTTATAAAGAAAAGAAATCGTGCCTCACTAACCTATTAGAATTCTTTGGGGCGGGGGGGGGGTCAACAACCATGTGAATAAGGCAGAGCAAGTGCATATAGAGTACTTGGACTTTCAGAGAGCCTGGGACAACGTCCCGCTCCAAAGGCTTTGTGGATACTTCCCTAAAAAAATCCTATCAGAGAGAAGCAGCAGTCAAAACTAACAGAATGTTAGGAACCATTAGAAAAAGGATAGATGAAACAGAAAATATCAATGCCACAATATAAATCTATGGCACGCCCACAACTTGAATATGGTGTGCAGTTCTGGTTCTCCATCTCAAAAATGATATGTTAGAATTGGAAAAAATGCACAGAAAGGCAACAACATTTATTAGGGGTGTGGAAGAGCTTTCATATGAGGAGAAATTAAAAAGACTAGGACTGTTCAGCTTGGAAAACAGATGACTAAGGCAGGATACGATAGAGGTTTATGAAATCATGAGCAGGGAGGAGAAAGTGGACAGGGAAATGTCATTTAGCCCTTCACATAACACAAGCAGGGGCCACCCAATGAACTGAATTAGCAGCAGGTTTAAAACAAACATAAGGAAGTACTTTTTCTACACAATGCACAGTCAACCTGTAAAACTTGTTGCCAGGTGATGTTGTGAAAACCAAAAATATAACTGGGTTAAAAAAAGAATTGGATAAATTCATGGAGGAGAGGTCCATCATTGGCTATTAGTCAAGATGATCCGGGGCACCACCCCAAGCTCTGGGTGTCCCTAATTCACAGATTTACCTGTAAATTCTCAGAAAATTCATTCTGTACCCAATAAATGCTAGAAGTTTGGGAAGGATACACTGTATTTGTCACACAAAGGTTGAATTCATGCTTTGAGTGAAAACCAGATCTCAACCGTAATTATGGAATTGCAACCAGCACCTCAATAATACAAAGTGAGTAATACTGTATACAACTGACCATTACACAACTGGAGAAAGATGAACACAGCATTGAGCTAATTTTTTACATATATAGCATCACAATATAACAAGTAGTAAGATCTGTGGATTTATGGCAACAATTAAGTGCTAACAGAACAAATGATGGCTTCCTTTAAAAACCTACTGCGGGCAACAGAAATCAAGTGAAAATAATTATGGCAATGGTAGTCTATTCTTCCTATGGAAAATAAATCCTTTACTCATATGACAACAAAAACTAGAAATAGGAAGCAAGATAACTGCCATTCATCTCCTCTGTTTATGGCATTCCCTTTATCCATGAGTTAAGATGCTGGGATGGATTTGGAGCTACTCTGTAAATAAGTAATTAATACTATACACTGATCTGATTTTTGGTATGTTTACTGTATTGATATATTGGTTTAGTTTAATAGGGTGTTGTGAGAAAAAGCATGCAGGGAAAGGAAGAATGGCTCCTGATAAGCCACTTCTCAGCAAACACTTGAGAATTGTTAAGAGACAATGCCTGGATAGTAAAAGACTCAAACACAAAAGATCAAAAGAACTGTAGTGGTGTTTTAAAAGGCATCTTTTAAGTCTTTAGCCAAGATGAAGTGTGTAGATTGCTGTTTTAAAATCTTTTTTTGCTAAATGCTTTACTCATATTATTAAACAAAAGTATTGTTAAGAAGACTGTTTTGTCACTTATTTCCACTGGTCACAGACTCTCAGAAGAACCGTAGGTAGCTGAACTCAGTTGGACCTGCTGGATAGGCATGGTTGTTACACAGGGTACTGTAGCCCAGTGCCTGGTCTAAGAGTGGAAGAATTATAGAATTCCACCTCAAGATATGTAAAAAGGATAAATCCTGACAAAGCCTGAGGGGATTCACTCAGAGAGATCAGAAAGGGGACATAGGTGCTACTAGCTCTGGAACTGTTTACAAACGATTCCAAAGAAAATTCCCAAAGAACAAAAAAAAAACAAGCAACAGAACCTACAGCAATGGGGTCCTACTCCATCACTAGGTTTTCTAAGCATTATGGTAGTACTAGTTAATTTAAAAACATTGAAAGGAGACATGGAAGAAGGGGAAGGTGGTGAAGGAGACAGTTGAGGGCAAGAATAAAAATGTTCATGGTTATGTGAGTGAAGTAAGGAAGGGGAGAAACTTATAACAAAACCAAAATTTTGATATCAATCGACCTTGGGGAGAAGTCAATCAATGGATTTGGAGAGTGCACTTTTAAAGTTCAAAACCCATAAAATAATAATATGCAATGAGAAAAAGAATCCAGTTTAGAAAGTTTATCTATGGTTCAATTATATGGTTGCAGATACAGATAAAGGGATAGATTATCCAATTGGCTAAAGTCTCTGCGTGTCATGTATGTTGCACAAAGTGGTTTTAAATCAATTGACGAAAGTCAGCACGGAATTCCACATCTGCGGGAGAACTCTCCACTGTTGGATCTGGGGAAGGCAACTCCGTTGTCTCCTGTGGTCATTTCCCCTCATTCTAGAGGTCAGTAGATGGAGAGGTCATGACAGGGTTGTTCTTGGGGTGGGAGGCACAGGTGGGAGTTAGAGGATGAGGTGAAGCAGAGTGGCTCTAAATTATGAAGCTGCAGCCTCTTTTATGCCTTTGGATAGATTGGACAAATGAGCCCCACAGACCATGGTTCTTTTGTTCATTTATATAAATGCTGACAAATTTTGCAATTTAATATTAAGCCACACAATGCTAGACAAATATTGGTCTCCTCTAAAAACAAGCTTTGTAAGTGTATTGGATGTATCAATTTTCTGAGAGAAACCAGCTGAAAACATTAGGCCATTTTAACTACGTTCTGCTCTCCCCTAGCTAAGTCAGTTCATCGGTGGCAGAATTACACATTATTTTAGAGAAACTTAATATTTTGTTTTATATGTGTAATTCTCACATTGCTATCGGGGCTATATTTGGCAATAGGATTTTAAGCAAAATTCCTCATGAAAACCAGTGGGCAGTTCTGCTTACAAATCCATGTTATGATATGAAGCTCTGTTTACTATGTTGTTTTATGATGAATGAATGAAGTTTGGAACACATCGGCAGGATTAAAAAAAATTTACCCTGGTAGCGGGAAAACAGGGAATAGACTTCAACTTGCCATTAAAACATGCGTAAATATTCTTTTCACAAGTCCTAACAACTCTAATACAATAATAAATTGCTAATACCTTTTTGTTCGAGTTTTACAAGACAAAAATCACAAAAAGAAAAGTGCCAATAACTTAATAGTTTATTAGTCAGTCAACAATATTACAAATATTTAAAAATTACTTAATATAAATAGTTGGCAGCAAACTATTCCATTACAGAGTTAAATTACCAGTACAACAGACAGACTGGAGATTTAGACACCTGGAAGATAACAGTAAAACAAACTAAATATTTAAACAAAAATTTTTTAAGCTGAAGGCGATTACCTAGTGTCCATAAAAGCATGGGTTCTCTTTTTATTTAGAAAAAAATAAAAAACTGCTTTAACACCCCAATAGGAATATAAAATAAAATCAACTGAAAATATTAATTTGCATATCAAAGAACCATTTATAATTACAATCCAAACACTCCATAAACCACTTGTGCGATTCTATACAGAAACTCGGAATTAGAAACTAGTTGCTTTAATATTACAAAGATTTCAGCTCCAAAAATAATTCAACATAAAATAAACTTTAGCAATTAGCATCATAAAATTATATATTTCCACATAAAAATACAAAATAATATTAATGACAAGAATATGAAAAATTATTCCAAGTATTTTACTACTATTAAAATAAAATAAAAACCAAAAAAACAAAATAGAAATATGCATGAAAAAAGTCTCTCCTTTTGTTAGCAAAACACTATCCAAAATAACTACAATCATTTACATCAGTACAAAGATTTCTGGATTTAAAAAATAGTTGCAATGACAAAAGGGGTATCTTTTCTGACAGTAAAAAATGACACTGTGGATAAAATCTGCAAAATATGCAATGAAAAAAATAAATTTGCATTAAAAAGGTTTACACTGTTATTTTTTTTATACAAACATTAGAAACAGTATTGCACATCACAACACAGAATCGAGGTTAGTCAGCCTTCCAAAATGTGTTATATTCAAGTTTTGTAGCATCTTTGAGGAGAGGCTTTGTGCAGCCAGATGCAACAGGGATAAAATATCAAGTGTTTTCCATACACAAATATATAAATGCTAAATGTTTCCTTCTTAACAAAAAGTGTGGATTTTTTAAGTTTATTTTTTTCCTCCACAGTCATGCTCGTGGGCAGCACTATGCACATTTGGGGAACAAAAGTGAAGAAGCTTCAAAATTACAAAAATACAATCAAAATTAACTAACAATCTTCTACAAAAATAGTAAAATAAATATGATCTGTAAAAAAATCAAATACAGTGTTCAACAGTTAGAAAATAAGAACTTGGTAGATAAAAAAAAGGAAAAAAGAAAAGAAAAGAAAAAGAAAGGTTGTGGTGCAGGATACGATAATTGTAACTTTAGTTGCTCCAGAAACGAAGAGACAAGTAAAACCACACATTTCAATTACTTTTACCCATGCCAAAAAGGGTAGCCTTTTTTGTTCCCCTACAGCTTAAATAGTTCTATTTAACAGGGAAAGTTATTTTCCAACATCTCCAATCATTTCAATTTTGTACTATTTTCATATGAATGTTCATTATTTAATATACTTAAAGGCTCTTCAAATTTTAAACATTAAGCAGAAAATATGAAAATAAAGTTAAAAAAATCTGCAGAATTAAATTATACCTAAGTAATTAACATTGCAAAACTACTGATTTCTTTTCTAAATTCCAAAAATTGAGGTATAGCAAAGGAGATGTCATCAGTCAAAAAAAGTGTGCCTTAAAATAGCTGACTGTTGGAAAAATCTCTCACAGAGATATAAAAATAGTGCATAACAAATGTCAAAAATGGATCAAGGTTTGGCAGGGTTTAGGTTAGAAAAGAATACTCCAAAAATCTGGAGGATCATGGTTAAGTAACAAATAGGGAACACTGACAAATAAATTAGTAAAAAGCTCTTCTTAAAACAGCATCAATTTTAAACATTAAAAACTTGAACCACAACCACAATAAAACAGCAGAATTAGACATGAACCACATATTGTACAGTACAAAAAAAGCACATCGTAGACAACCAATATAAGATCAACACTTTGCTTACAAGAAAGATTGTCCCAAGGGATTGCAAAGAGCAATACCCTTGTAATTTCATCTCTTTAGAGTCAGACTCTTAATTCTGCATTTTAACATTTACCATTGTTGGGTGCTTGCTTAGACTGCAGAACATCTCTTTGTTCCATTAAAATGTAGGGGCTAGTTGCATTAAAAATGCTCTCAGATAGAAGAATCATTAGCAGTGTTTTTGTCCATTAGGGTTCAGTACCAAAGAAATGTATTAAATATTGCCTTTGTCCAAACTTTTTTTCAAAATCTGCAAGCAAGTTACTTTGATGAAGGAGTTCATTACTAGAACTCCTTCATCAAAATAAAAACACTGTACTTGCCTGTCAAGTAGCTACGTTTCATGCAACAGTGACCCCAGTTTGACAGAAGACCACAATGCACACAGGTCACACATGTAAGCAAGTTTTTAAGTCAGATTTCACTGTTGTCTTAAAGGTAAAATTTAGTTTGTTATGCAACTAGCCGACTGTATATTATACCATCTCCATTTTGACTTTACCTAGATTTAATTACTAAAGCATAATGCATTCTTATATAAGCATACTTTTTAAAAATGTATTTTGCATGGGTTTTACATTTGGTGACTGGTTAGCAGTGTGCTGGCCATCTTTGGTTTGTAGAGGAAATCTTAACCATGAACAATCAAGGGGGTTTAAATTAACTTTTTTTTTTTTTGTAAAATTCTAGCTTTTTACTCAAACTCATGTCTATACTACATCACTCACATTAATTAGAACCACACATCACAAAATTGCACAGGGATTACAATATTACATCCAGTCTGCATAAATCGAATTCCACTACCGACCAGGTCACAAAATGGCTGCACTTTCTAATCTAAAACTAATTTGCATATTGTACACATGGACATTTTTTTTTACTTGAGTCACAATAATGCATGCAAGTTTGTTTTTTGTAACAAATTTTGTAATTTGCTCATGCTACCTAGATTCAAGAGAGCCTTTTTTGAACATTTGCAATTAACAGTTCTAGTGCATGCATATGGTGTATACAGGTAAGTAAACATGCAGTTTTTTCACATTCTAAAACTATGGCAGTTTAGGCCATATTGTGCTGCCTGCATTTTATCTGTAATGCAGTGTCTCTTAAATGTTTCAATCCCGTATTAATAGGTGGCATTACACATAACACCTATATAGCAGCATAGCTAATACAGCTTGTGATTAAAAGTGTTTAAAAATAGCTAATAAATCAGATTATCTTGAGGTATTATTTCTTGCAAGTCAAAATGGAGAGCAAAAATCAACCCTAATTTTTAGTTTATGTATACACTGAAAATAGCAACAACAATAAAAATAAGCTTTTTGTAGCAGACATATTCCATCTTCACTATTTTGCTACCTTTGGTAAATTACTGGGGCAGATCTTGAAGTTAAAAACCCATGTTTAGAAATAAGTGCACGCTTCACCCACTAAATATAGCAGCAGACTTTGTGCCCCTACGCAAAAACATTTTCTCATATCTAATTTTAACTTTACATATAAAAATAACTTGGAGAAAATACAAAAGAACATTTTATTTTAACATGAAAATATCACAAAAATTAGTAAGCCTGAGATGTAGGGTTTTGGTGAAAAACAAGAGGCTTGTAGTGTTTTGGCTGCTGATAAAGATGCATGTATTGATAGCTGGGGTGAAAAGCAGAAGAATGCACTTATTTCTTCTGCATGTCAGTATCTTCAAACACAGTAAGCCACATGCACCCTTCTTTCCTTATGTAGACGCTGGTTCACCATGCTTAGTTCCAGCGGAAGTGGATCTGACGTGGGCGGTCAGCCCCCTCTTTTACCAATGGCTTATGGAATTCACGTCCTGCACGAGAGTGGATGTTTGCCCAGCAAAACTCACAGTAATACTGCAGGCAAGTGACATTGGCACAAAAGAAAGGAGCAAACTTTCCACCACATCGTGCACCCTGGCATTCATCACACATCTGGTCATCCAACACATATGGCTTTACCTCCACCTGTTGGGAAAAAAACAAACGCAAAAAACAACCAACCCTAGTTAATGTCTTGTATTTCTGCATCAGAAAAGATTAAGCATTTTCAATTTGTTTTATGGTTGCACAACAAAAACAAAACAAAAAAGTGCAAAAATCAATGTTACAGTGGAGATATGCCACACATATCCAGATCATAATGTTAGAAATACACAAATGTTTTTGTAGACAAGTGGAGATTGCAGTCTAGCCCTTACATGGTGAAGTGTAAATTAAACCAGGAGGAGAAAAGGAAATGGAAGCCTTGGTCACTTTCACATTGCCCAGTAGCATTCACTGGGAGCAAAAAGATTGTGTGTGTAAATCATTTTACACACACTTTGTTTTGCTTCCAGTTGTCTTTACTAAATTCACTCCTACAAGACACACTACTTTCTACTATTTATTGAGCAAATGTTGTGCTCAGTGCTTTCAAACATGCTTCAAGGAGCATACACTTTGAACAATACTAAGTTTGTTATAAAGGACTGCTTGAGAGTATCCGGCTAATCTATATTGTTGATAAAGGTTAATACAGAAGCACTGGTTGTGAAAAATATCAGTGTTCAAAAGGGACCTCAACATGACCTCTACGGGTATGTCTACACTGCAGTTAAACACCCACTGCTGGCCCATGTGAGCTGACTCGAACTACTGG
Organism: Chelonia mydas; assembly: GCF_015237465.2. Classification (NCBI taxonomy): domain Eukaryota; kingdom Metazoa; phylum Chordata; order Testudines; family Cheloniidae; genus Chelonia; species Chelonia mydas. The sequence goes on from NC_057852.1 coordinate 112,254,262, forward strand.
GCTTTTTAACTGTCGTGTAAATATCTGGGCTTAGGCTGGAGCACAGGCTCCAGGACCCCACAAGCGGAGAGGATCCCAGAGCCCAGGCTCCAGCCCGAGCCCAAACAGCTACCCTACAATTAAATAGCCTGAGTCAGCTGACAGTGGCCAGCTGTGGGTGTTTAACTGCAGCATAGACATACATTAACTATGCACACATAATTTTGCACACAATTATTTGATCATGCAAGAATCTAGGTTGTATGCAAACCAGAGTTACACTTACCAGCTTGCTCACATCCTGTTTTAGAAACACAAATGATTGTTTTCACAGATCATTTGTGCAAATTAATAGCCATTTCAGGAATAAGACATCAAATTTGTGGCCACCAGCCTTGGTGATACATTCCTTTAACTCCTTCTATAACTATTTTAACTTTTACACAATAGATTGTTAATACACTGTATTTCTAGGTGGGTTTTTTTTTGGAAAACATTTAAAATGCCATCTTTGCAACTCTCAGACTACCAGACACCTGTTTTGTATAGACAGTTTCCCCACTCCCAAACACATCTGACTGTCAGAGTGGAAAAGTGGCAAGTGTCCAATGGTTAATTTGCATTAGGTCTGTGTAACTGAACTGTAACACAGAGGAAAAAGAATTTCAAAACAAAATACAAAGAAATTGACCACATCTTTAAAAAAAAAAAGCATTGTTTTCCACATTTTCCTCACTTTATAAAGAAGACATACTGCTTGTTGTTTGTCTGTCAAAACGCAGTGTTGCCGCAGTTCATACTCACAAAGTGATTGCGATAAAAGGATTGTTTATCTATATACTTCAACATTAGTAAGAAGCTACACAAAGATGGTATCCGTTCTGGAGCTAAGCAGTCACCCTTACCCCACTAGTTGCACACTGCTGAATGAAACAGTAAAAACTTGAATTAAAAAAAAAGTATTTAAAATGTATCCTTAAACGTATGAGAAAACTGGATGCAGCATGGACAAAAAGCTGCCACTCAGATGCATAATATTAATCAGCACACCACTTACCTTTAAAAAATGTGTTCTAGTAAGTAGACAAAAGTATTTCTGTTGCAAGACAGCTAAAGTTATTATATCACTTGATGTGAGTAATCGATGTAAACTCTTGAAAATGAAGTTAATTTTAAGTCACAAACGCACTATTCTTACAACAAATGCTAATCAAATTAAAAGAAAAGGGGAACCAGCAATCCTTAAAGTTAATCCCCAAATGTTTAACATCAAAAGTCTTTTTTTTCCCAAAGTGATCCACGAGTGATCATCATTCCTGACTGGTCTACAGCACATTAAAAAAATGTTGTGGAAAAAAATAGGAAGTATACTCACTGCGCTAACCTGTACTTTTAATGCAAGCTCTACAGTCTGTATCACTGCAACAAGTCGCTTTTCTAGGAGTTAAACTCAAAGCTTTTAATATGAATAGGTACCTCATGCAATAGTTATCTTTACAATTTAAAGCAACAAGTGAAGCACTGTGTATTTCAGTAAGAATAAGTGTGTGTGGGCTGAACTTCAAAATTCAAGGATCTCTGACTATCTATTGTTAGGGAGAGTGCTGTCATCAGATGCGTGCCTATGGCTCCTTAAACTCTGAAAGAACCCCAAACCCTTCAGTGGTTTCAGTTCAACCATGAAAATACTGAATCAGTGTATTAACTTATAGAATTTGAGAGCATTTCTTTTTAACCGTTTGCACTTTCTCTCTTCTCCTTTTCCTCATCTCCATGCCTATTAATATGAGTTTGGGCTTTTTAAAAAACTGAGACAAGCAAGAAAATAGTGCATAATTAAAAAAAAAGATGACTCAAATAATTAGGAAAAAAGCCCATTAAAATAATCACCTTCTAATCAATGAAAGATCACACCTAACATAATCTAGTACCAAGTTAGAATACAAACCCATGTAACTATGGATGTACAAGACTGGATGGATGTTACCTGGTTTACTGCATAAATGAAGAATGTATGGCAAGTACGGTATATGTATCCAACCAGTAAAGATAGCCCATACCTCAGAGAGAGACCAACCGACCATCTTCAAGCCAGAGTTACAGAAACGGAATGTCAGAGAGACACAAAACTGTATCTAGAGATGTAGAGATGCATTCCATAGTGGACCATCTCACTAGGATTCCCCCAAATTTCCTGATGGGATGCAACTTAGGTGGTAGGAAAATACACTGCTTTAGGTAGGACGCATCTTCCAACTGAGATAGAAGAGGCTGATCATTCCTCATGTACAGAGAGGATCACTCCTGGGGATGGGATTACACAGCTGAAATGAAGAAACTCTGGTCATAGGGGATTCAACCATTAGAAATTTAGGGATTGTCTATACTCTGAGTTAGCGTGCAGCAAGCCATGGTATAATTTATAAAGCACTAGTTTGCTGCGCACTATCTGCAGGTTGAACCCCAGTACAGTGTACTAAAAGTTCCACAGTGCACGCTGATGCAACATTTTGGTGCATTGTAGCAGGGATCACACAGCATTTAGTACATGGATAGCTAGTGCACTGGAGAGTCACAAACCCTCGCTTGCCAAGCACTCCCTTGCTGTGTAAACAATCTCATAGATAGTTGGGTATATGGTAATTGTGACATCTGGTTATCTGCCTACTGAATGCAAAGGTGGAAAATCTCATGAAACATCTAGAGAATACTGGTAACAAGCTTGTGGTCATAATACCTGTACATATTGATACCAATGATGTAGGAAAGCGTATGAGTAAGGACCTGGAAGCTAAATTTAGATTGCTAGGAAGTATGCATAGGTCCAGAGCCACTGTTATAGCTTTCTATGCAATGCCTCCAGTTCCACATGCAGGGCCAGCTAAACAGGGAGCACTGAGACCCTGAAGTTCATGGATGAGAAGATGGTGTAAAGAAGAAGGCTTTAAATTTACTAGGTCCTGAGGAGCATTTTAGAGAAAGGAGAGCCTATACAGAAGGGATGGGCTTCACCTTAATCAAAGTGAAATTAGCCTGCTGGCACATAAAATGATATTTTGGGGGATTGTTCAAAGTAGAGCTTGGGGTAGGGGCTAAGGAAAACAAAAGGCATCTCTGTATCAAGTAAAGGATAGAACAGAAACAACAGCTAAACTGGGTCAGGCAGAAGTCAAGTTCACAGAGGTAATTTCTGTTAAAATCAACATGACGTCAGACTGAGGAGTTAAATAAAAATAGGCACGTGGTCAAAAACTATAAATATTTATATTCAAATGCAAGAATGCAAGATGAAGACCACAATTACGTGAACTAGAACGTCTGCCAACGGAAGAGGACCTTGGCATAACAGAATTACAGAAACATGGATGAATGCAAAAACCGATACCAAACATGGATACTATAATTCCTGGGTATAAACCATATAAGAAATACATATTAGATTGCAGAAACAGGAGAGGAGTGCACATCTAAAATATTCCATAGAATCTATTCAGATAGTCCTCACCACTCAAAAGTTATAACTCCAAGTTATAAGAATACAAAGCAGGGTCTGTACTACTACAGACCAGAAGGAGGAAATTGATCTCTCTCAATGTTCTGAACTCAAAGACCATAATAAAGTCTAATAAAATTATATTAAATGAAGACTTCAACTACCTTCATATAAACTTGTCAAATATCTGTGTGGGACAAGAAAAAAAATCATCAACATCTTCTTAAACAATTGGTTTGTGGAACTGCTAGGGTTACTGAGTAAACAAGAGAAGCTCATCTCAACTTAGTCCTCAGTAACACACAGGAGTTCGTCCAAGAAACATCTACAGTTGAACCAGTAAGTAACAGTACAAACAATAAAATTAAATGCAACATAACTGAGGGGAGAAAGGTATCACAAGCTGAAAAAGGGGACTTCAAAAAGACCCTAAAGTCAAAGCTAAAAAAGTTACAATCCTAACATTTAGCACAGATACTACTTACAAAAGAAAAAGAGACTCAGAAAAATGCAGATTTAAACGAAAAAGGAAAGCAGGAAGCCAGAAAGTAAATCAGTATGGCTAAATGGCAAGTTTCAAGAGGTTACTTAAATAACACAGATAAACCTTCAGAAAATGGAAAATCAACGTTAATGAAAGACCAAAGACTACATCAGATACTATGTCAGAAGAAAATTAAGAGGGATCAAATGGAATTTGAAGACCAAATAGCTAGAGGTAAAAAACCCAAGCAGGTTATTTGTTGTTTAGTAACAAGCTTCCCCATGATTGCCCTCATGTTCTAAAAACTTTTATGTTGAGTCTTGATTAATTGTAGTTATATCCAAATGATGTTTGGGAAGCTGAAATCTTGTGGGTGTACACTGTATCCAAATACTGTGATTTTGATCTAGGTATTTGTTGTTCTCTGCCCCCACTGTTTAGAAATCTGTGAGCACATGCCCACATCATTTTTACCTTAGATTTTCATTTTTCCCTTCAAGTATTTAACTCCTTCCCCCTAAATTATATCACTTCATAGAATCATAGCATTAGACGGGACCTCAAGGGTCATCTACTCTTACCCCCTACAAAAATACAAGATTTGTTGGGGTTAAACCATCCAAGACAGATAGCTATCCATTCTCTTTTTGAAAACTTCCAGTGAAGGAGTTTCCACAACCTCCCTAGGCAATCTGTTCCATTGTCCTACTGTTCTTACAGTTAGGAAGTTTTTCCTGAGATTTAATCTAAATCTATGTTTTAGTTTGAACCCATTGCCTCCTGTCCTGTCTTCTGTGGCAAAAGAGAACAACTTTTCTCCATCTTTTTTATGGCAGCCTTTCAAGTATTTGAAGACAACGATCATGTTCCCCCTTAATCTCCTCTTTTCCAAGCTAAACATACGCACTTCCTTCATATATTATATAATATATATATAAAATCACACGCACACACAGAGGGATCTCTGCTATTCCAATTGCCTTCTTGGCACCCAGAGGCCCTTCAAAATTTCTGGTGACCTAAATGCCATGAAAGAGAACAGTCTATTCAGAAGTTAAAGCTTCTTTTCACAAGTGTACAAACAGGACTCATGAGCAAAATGATGTTCTTTGTCAAGCTTTTCATTTATTTTAGGATTCTTTCCCACTATTCCTTTTCCCTTTTCCAAAAAGGTATTGTTTCATGGTGTCTGTGTATATAATGTCTTCTGCGATTTCCACAGTATGCATCCGATGAAGTGAGCTGTAGCTCACGAAAGCTCATGCTCAAATAAATTGGTTAGTCTCTAAGGTGCCACAAGTCCTCCTTTTCCTTTTTCCAAAAAACATAGGTATCAGTCCTTATGAGCAGCCTTATCAGCAACTATTTAATGTCTTAAGAAAAGTCATCTAATTTGAAGCTAACAGAAAATAATTAATTACATTTAAATATTGCTCACTGTGACAGGGTGCTCTTGTCCTGCACTGGACAAGTCGGGGTTAACCTCGTACTTTGGGAGAGGAAGCCACGCCCCCACTCCTCTGCTGGGAATACTCCAATTGGAGCGTCAGTATAAAAGGGAGCACCCCAGCTCAGTCAAGGCTGACCACCAAAGTGAGAGGATGCACGCTCCAGGCTCCTGCCCAGGAGCTGCTGGAGCCTAAGACTGTGGAGGCCAAGCCTGCCGAGATCAGGACAGCCATCTGTAGACACCCAGGTGACACTGGAACCGTCGGGAGCTTCACAGGCCAGAGACCACACCACTGGAAGACACAGTAGGAAGTAGCCCAGGGGAGCTAGACATTGATCTGGTTGTAGGACCGGGTGTTAAGTCAGTGTGGTTCGGACGGATCCCCACTGACTCAGAGGCAAATACACTTGCTGCTGACAGGGCCTTGGACTAGGACCCAGTGGAGTTGGGAGGGTCCGGGCTCCCTCCCCTGGCCACCCCCTCTCCCCCCCACGGGAGGTGGACCAGCAGCCCTGTGAGGAAGAGCAGCCATATTGACTCTTGCGACTAGGCCATGCAGCCTTGCAAGAGAGAGCAACACAAGAAAAAATTAAAATCTAAGTGTACATTTAAATTTCCTTTATAAGGTCAGTGGCTATTATAAAAAATATTGCATTTCTTTGGCTTGACCATTATTTCCATGCACTATTTTATATGAATAATTCAACCAAAAAAAACCAACCCCACAACAACCCAAATTACCTTTGATACATCTCACAAGTCTATGGGGCAAAGAATCAGATAAGGAAAGCATTAACAAATGGCCAAACCTAACAAAAAGTCATCCTCATGAAGTTTTATACTTCTGTCAATTTGGAAACAGTAAATGTAGAACTGAAAATATTAATTCTCTCAAAAGCAGCTTATTGGATTGGGTAAAAACTACATCGTGAAGAAAAAAAAAAATCTTTAAAAAGCCCTACTTTGAAAAACTATTCAGTAAAAATGGCATTTTGAGGAGCATTATTTTTATTTCAGTGTCTCAAATTAAGTTCGTTCACTATACATATCAAAGGATTTTTCTTCTAACTACAAGCCGTGCAAACTCATCATAAGGTCTTAAAGTCAAGCTGTATTCTTTTTGGCTCATGTATCAACACCACAAACAAGATTTGCTGGTTAAAGTTCCAATCTTTCTATTAGAAATGGGTGTGCACAGAGCCATTACTTTTAATAGAACTCAGCATAGATATAAGGGTTTGCCTATTCAGAAGCAATAGCAGAAGAGAGGCCCAAATTGTGCCTCTGGATTACATCCACACAACCTTGTTTCCCTCAATGTTTAGTGTAAGGATGAGACAAAAAACGAGAGGGATTATGACAGCAGTATACAAAACACAGAAGGTATCTTGGATGCTTGGATTTACCTTCTCTCATAACAAAAGAACAAAGTAACAAATCAATGAAAATGAAAAGCAATAAAGCAGACCTTTTGTTTGAAGTCAAAAGGGATATAAAACCCCTCATGTTTCAATGCAGAAGTCAACCTCTAAATTGACAGGGGTTAGGTAATATTTCCTTTATGTGCCATTGTCAGGGTTCCTCCCCCACTCTGAACTCTAGGGTACAGATGTGGGGACCTGCATGAAAAACCTCCTAAGCTTATCTTTACCAGCTTAGGTCAAAACTTCCCCAAGGTACAAAATATTCCACCCTTTGTCCTTGGATTGGCCGCTACCACCACCAAACTAATACTGGTTACTGGGGAAGAGTTGTTTGGACACGTCTTTCCCCCCAAAATACTTCCCAAAACCTTGCACCCCACTTCCTGGACAAGGTTTGGTAAAAAGCCTCACCAATTTGCCTAGGTGACTACAGACCCAGACCCTTGGATCTTAAGAACAATGAACAATCCTCCCAACACTTGCACCCCCCCTTTCCTGGGAAATGTTGGATAAAAAGTCTCACCAATTTGCATAGGTGACCACAGACCCAAACCCTTGGATCTGAGAACAATGAAAAAAGCATTCAGTTTTCTTACAAGAAGACTTTTAATAAAAATAGAAATAAATAGAGATAAAGAAATCCCCCCTGTAAAATCAGGATGGTAGATACCTTACAGGGTAATTAGATTCAAAACATAGAGAACCCCTCTAGGCAAAACCTTAAGTTACAAAAAAGATACACAGACAGAAATAGTTATTCTATTCAGCACAGTTCTTTTCTCAGCCATTTAAAGAAATCATAATCTAACACGTACCTAGCTAGATTACTTACTAAAAGTTCTAAGACTCCATTCCTGGTCTATCCCCGGCAAAGACAGAATATAGACAGACACACAGACCCTTTGTTTCTCTCCCTCCTCCCAGCTTTTGAAAGTATCTTGTCTCCTCATTGGTCATTTTGGTCAGGTGCCAGCGAGGTTACCTTTAGCTTCTTAACCCTTTACAGGTGAGAGGAGATTTCCTCTGGCCAGGAGGGATTTTTGAAGGGGTTTACCCTTCCCTTTATATTTATGACAGCCATTTATTCCATAATTGTGCCCACACCCTCCTCAGGACCTTCTCTTGGTGGCAGAGACAGGACACCAGACTAGATGGCCCACTGGTCTGATCCTGTATTGCTACCCCTATGCTCCTGCAAGTGACGTTCCTAAGCTAAATCATCTGGTAACAAACAGGCGGAAGAGAAAGATATAAGGAGGAGAAAGACAGAAAACCTCCCTTTAATTAAAATTGCATTCAAGTTGCATTCAGATACATACCCAATGAACAATAAAAGACACTGAGGACATACGATGATCTGTTCTGGACAACTAATTTCTAGTGGCCTAATTTATCTTTCATTTAAAAAAATGAAAACCTCAGGAGATTTCTGCTTCCTAGTTTAGTGAATTAGTTTAACAGCTTCATTACACTTTCATTTACCATAGTTACAGTGAAAAAACTAATCAAAGCCACAGCATGGAGAATTTATATATTTGAAACATTTAACAGCTACAAGAACCTTACAGTTAGAAATAGGGATTTCTTATGTGAAATGTAATGCCAGAAATTAACAGTCCAACAGCCATAATTAACCAGGTGTTAACGTGGCAAACAAATAGGCAATGTTTTATGCATCTGACACTCTTCATACAGGACACTGAATTTAAAACAAAGACATTAAGTTCTTTGCCTTTTGATATCTCTCAAATACACCCTGGTCCAAAAACTTACTTAACCTCAGTGTCAGTGTACTACTTACGTAAAACATAAGTGTTTCAAAGCTTTCAGAAACTGTGATCCAGTATTATCCAGTTTTTATACTACATTTTATTACCTTCAGAAAATTGTATACACAAGCATCTGTCGAAAGTATGAGATTTAATCCCCTTTATGTATTTAGAAGTAGTACTCTTTTCTATATATCAGTATTTGGGCGAAAGCACAATATAAAAGCCCCAAACAAACAAAACAAACTAACTGGGATCCCATTATGCAGGGGAATGTACAAACACATGGGAATGTAACTAATTTGAAATGAAGGAATAATTGAGTGTAATGAACAGTAGAATCAGCAGGATAAAATAATAAGGTCAGATTACATAATTTAGCTATTGTGACAAAGTTCCTCCTCTGCCTTGGTGGGTCCTGCGCTTATTGGCGAATTTGCTTGCCTCAGCAATTCACGGCAGCCCTCAGTTTGGCCACTTTTGCTAGTGGCTCAAACCTGCCATTCACTCAGCTAACCTCATCACTGGCCAGCATGGGAAAAAGGAAGGAGAACAATCCCTGCAGTCTCTGCTGATCCACCATGTGGGTAGAGGAACAGACCAGAGACCTTCCCTTCTGGTGGAACCCACAGTCCAGGTCAACTCCTCCTGTGTCGGATCAGGAGTTGGGAGGTTTGGGGGTAACCCGGGCCTGCCCTCTACTCCGGGTTCCAGCCCAGGGCCCTGTGGAATGCAGCTGTCTAGAGTGCCTCCTGGAACAGCTGCGCGACAACTACAACTCCTTGGGCTACTTCCCCATGGCCTCCTCCCAACACCTTCTTTATCCTCACCACAGGATCTTCCTCCTGGTGTCTGATAATGCTTGTACTCCTCAGTCCTCCAGCAGTACGCCTTATCACTCTCACCTCCTAGTGCCTCTTGCTCCCAGCTCCTCGCACCAACACCACAAACTGAAGTGAGGTCCTTTTTAAACTCAGGTGTCCTGATTAGCCAGCCTGCCCTAATTGATTCTAGCAGCTTCTTAATTGGCTCCAGGTGTCCTAATTAGCCTGCCAGCCTGAATTTGTTCCAGCAAGTTCCTTCTTATTCTGGAACTGCCCCTGTTACCTTTACCCAGGGAAAATGGACCTGCTTAATCTGGGACTAACATATCTGCCTTCTATATTGGCTGAGTCGACCATCATGACACCAGACCAGGAATATAAACACAATGCAGAGCCGAGACTTGCCAAATGAGAGGCCTTTAAACGCCAGTTGATATCTAAATTTCCTGAACATAGATATGTTGCGGATCATTTGAACCACTTGAATGTGACTAAAAAATGGACACTCTTAAATCATATCTATTCACTTTTGGCATATTTGCAGTGGTCTACCATCTGATCTGTTGTAGGCTGTTCAACACCTTTTATGGAAAATTTTGTATCGGGTATAAAAATGTTGGGATAAGGATGTGAATCAGATGAACATTTGTCTTCTGTTAATATATGTAGAGTTAATGACTTAAAATCAATCATACAGGAAAAAAAACCACTCTCCTGTAGCCATCTGGCCTGACCCTGTCACACTATGTATATAATTTGATCGTTCTAGAATATTGTTTTCCTTTAGAAAAAATGAGAAGCTATCTTAGACTACTGATCAACGTGGCCATCACTAGCTTCATGATTTTCTGTACAAATATAGCATTTCAATATAAATTATTTTACAATAGCTCTATGGGTCTGATACCAGATTTATCAAATTCAAGTCGCATAATCAAAGCAGCTATCTTGCTTAAAATTTGTTTCATTTTAAAGACATGTCTGAAAGATTAGGTCCATATTTTAGATTTCCCAAAATCTAATATTAACAATAAATATGTTCTAATAGAGAAGAAGAAAAATGTTAGCATCATGTTAGAATTTAAACATTCTTCTGCAGTGTTTACACCCCAATACTATAACACAGGGGTTGGTAACCTATGGCACGTGTGCCAAAGATGGCCCGCAAGCTGATTTTTAATGGCACGCTGCTGCCTGCCGGGTCCCAGCCGCCTGCCCCGCTCAGCCCACTGCCAAACCCAGGCTGGTAGTGGGCTGAGCGGGGCTGGCGGCCAGGACCCCGGCAGGCAGCAGTGCACCATTAAAAATCCTGCCCGCCCCGGCCCACTCTTCTCCGCCCCCCTGCCCTGCAGGGGGCAGGGTGAAGAAGCTTGGTTCTGCCGGCTGCTGCTGCAGGGCAGGCAAGCTTCCCCCACTCCCCCGCATCTTCCCCCAGCATGCTGGGTTCTTGCCCTTCCTCCTCTCCCTCTGTGCCACCAATCAGCTGATGGCACTTGCGAGGGAGGGGGAGAAGTGGAGCCACAGCATGCTCGCTGCTCTGGGGAGGAGGCGGAAAAGAGGTGGGGATGGGGCTGTGGGAATGGAATCAGGGCATATCCCCTCCAGCCCCTTGCCGTGAGCCACTCTGGGCAGGGCACTGGGAGCAGCCCCACGACCCTAGCCCACGCTCCCAGCCCTCTGCCCTGACTCCTGCACCCCCCTCACACACTCCCAGCCCTCTGCCCTTACCCTTGCATCCCCATACCCCAGCCTCCTGTCCTGACCCCTGCACCCCCCATGACCCCAGCCCTGACTCCAGCACCCACCCACACATACCCAGCCCCCCCAAACCCCATGCCCAGACTCCTGAACCCTCCTCACATGCCCCCAGCATGTGACTGACTCTTGCACCCCCCACATTCCCACCCCCAATGTGAGCACCAAACAGGAGCTCCTGCATCCCCCCCTACATTCCCACTTGCACCAAATGGGAGCTGCCCAGGTAAGCACTCCACACCTAAACCTCCTGCCCCAACCCTGAGCCCCCTCCCTCATTCTAGCTCCTGGCCAGACCCTACACCCCAACCCCCATGCTCAGTGCAGAGAGAGAGAGAGAGAGAGAGAGAGAGAGAGAGAGAAAGAGAATGGGATAGAACCAGGGAGAAGGTAGGTACCCACTCTATGTGGGCAGGGCCGGGATCCCAGACTGGCTGTGGGCTAAGCGGGGCCGGCAGCCGGAACCCCGGCAAATGGAACTCCAGACCAGCAGCGGGCTGAGCCGCTCAGCCCACTGCCAGTCTGGGGTCCCAGCCGCCAGCCCCGCTCAGCCCGCTGCCAGTCTGGGGTTCTGGCTGCCAGCCCTTTGCCAGCCGGGGTCCCGGCCGCAGGCCCCGCTCAGCGTAAGATCAGCATTTTAAATGAAGCTTCTTGAACATTTTGAAAACCTTGTTTACTTTACATATGAGAATAGTTTAGTTATATAATATATAGACTTATAGAGAGAGACCTTCTAAAAAACGTTAAAATGTATTACTGGCATGCGAATCCTAAAGTAAAGTGAATACATGAAGACTCGCACACCACTTCTGAAAGGTTTCACAACAACAATCTGAAAGTGAAACTGACTAGGAAACAAAATTGAAATTTACTAATCTATTCTCATTGATCCAGAAGACTAAAATGCAAAAAAACCAAACATAAGCGTTTAATAGGTAAATTCAAGGTTCCAATTATTCAGAGACTAAATTGCAGTAAGTAATATGTAAAATGGAATTTAGGAGGACTAACAGATTTTGAAGAGGAAATAGCTGAAATATAAAAAAATCCCAAGATATTTTTCAAGTATATCAGAAGCATAAAGCCGGCACACAAATCAGTGGATCTTCTGTATCGCCAAGGGACAAAGGAGGCAATTAGAAGAAGATAAGAACATTGCTGACTAGCTAAATAATTTCTCTGCATCAGTTTTCACCTCAGATGATGTTAGGAAGTTAACTACACCAGAACTCCTTTTTTTCTGGAAATAAAAGATAAGGTACTATCAGACATTGAGAAATCAGAAGAAGTGTCGTCGAAACAAGCGGATAATCTAAAAAGCAGTAAGTCACTATGTCAGGATGGTATACATCCAAGAGTACTGAAGAAGCTCAAGGATGAAGTGGCTGAGCTGGAAGCAAAAAACATGCATTCTTCTCATTAAAAGTAGGCTTAAGGACTGAAGGGTAGCAAAAATTGTACCAATACATAAAAAAGGTTCCAGGGGTGATCCAGGTACAGACCAGTACGCCTTACTTCTGTATCTTGTAAATTCATTGAAATTACAATTAAAACCAGAATAATAGAACACCTAGAAGATCATATGATATGATATAGTCTAACCAGCATGGTTTCTGGAAAGAGAAATAATGTCTCACTAATCTATTAGAATTCTTTGAATGGATCAATATAGTAATAGATAAAGGAGAAACTGCTGACATTTATTTAGACTACCAAAACGGTCCCTCACAAAAGGCTACTAAAGAAGCTAAGTAGCCATGGAAATATAAGGGAGCATATTGTCTTGGACTGAAAACTGGCTAAAAAATAAGGAACAAAGAATAGAAATAAATGGTCAATTATCATCATGGCAAAAGGCTAACAGAGGGTGCCTTAGGGTTCCATACTAGAAACATTCTTTAATATTTATTAATGATGTGGCTAAGCAGAGAAGTGGCAAAATTTGCAGATGAGAAAGTTATTTAAGTTAGTCAAATCCAAAGAATAATGTGAGGAACTTCAGAGGGACCTAACCAAACTAGGTGAATGGGTAACACAGTGGCAGACAAAGTTCCAGGTAAATAAATGCAAAGCAAACACATAGTGGAAGGAAAAATTTGAATTATGCATCCACCTTACAGGGTTGTAAATTACTTTATTAACTCAGTAAAGGTACCTGGGCATCATTGTGACAGATCAATGAAGACTTCTGTGCATGACACAGCTGCAGTCACAAAAGCAAACAAGGTGTTAGGATGCATAAGGAACAGGATGAAGAATAATACAGAAAATATTATAGTACCATTTTATAAATCAATGCTGTACTCCTCATTTGGAATACTGAGTGGAATATCCACCTCAAAAAGTGTATAGCAGAATTAGAGAGGATTCAGAGAAGGGAAATTAAAATGTCAGGGGCATGGAAAAATTCATATAAAGAGATATTGAAAAGTTTGGGATTGTTTACCTTAGAAAGGCAAGGAATAAAAAAGGACCCAAAATAAAAGTACATGAAAGAAAGAATGGCACAGGGAAGATAGACTGGTGCTTTGGTTCTCCCTGGCTCACAACACAAGAACCGGGTGACATTCAATGAAACTGAAAAGCAGTAAATTCAAGATTGGCAAAAAGAAATACTTTTTCCACTCACGGTGTAATTCAACTGTGGAATTAGACTACCACAGTATGTCACGGAAGCGGAGAACTTAGAGGGCATGGACATTTATACGGATAACAAGAATATCCAAAGTTATATCAGTTAATGCAAGCAAAGTGTTTTGGAACACATACACACACACACACTCTCTCTTCAGTGTTTAGAGCCATCCCTGTTGGGGATTAGGAAGAGAACTTCATGGGGCATATTATATCAGATCTGCCTCATGTGGGATTCTCGCATCTTCCTCTGAAGCATTTAGCACTGGCCATTACAGAAGACAAGATACTGGACTAGATGGACCATTGGTCTGATCCAGTAGAGCCATTCAGAAATTCCTGTTTCAGTTTCCCAGTAACACAGCTAAAGAATATTTAAACAGGATTCATAATCTGACAGTATGCCTTCAATGTTCCTTTAGAAAAATTAAATGACTATTATTTATCACCATGGCATGACAAATTTACTGTCTACCCATTTATGGCCAGCATCACCATAATATCAAAGTTCCTCATAATTATTCATGTATTTATCCTCACAACACCCTTGTGGGGTAGTGAAGTGCTATTATTCCCATTTTGGGGATAGGAACTGAGGCAGACACAGATTAAGTGACTTGTCCAAGATCACAAAGGATATCTGTGGCAGAGCAGGAACTGAACCCTGGACTTTAGAGTCTCAGCCCACAACCTAAACCACAAGGTTATCCTTCTTCCCACATAAATATCTATTAGCCAAAGGACTAAAAACCTATTAGCCAGAGACGGATACGGAGGATGAGAAGGGGAGGTCTCACCAATAAAATTAATGCCTTCATGAAAAGTCCAGTCCACTCTCTTGCCCCACACACAGAATTGCTGGGAAGGAGGATTCAGTCACAGGACCCTACCTGAGGGCTTCAACTTCTACTTCATCCTCTAGTTAATAGATGTATGAAAAATGTGAAGCTATTCCTCAGTCTTCTCTGTTTGCTTAAAGCAGTGGTTCTCAAACTTTTGTATTGGTGACCCCTTTCACATAGCAAGCCTCTGAGTGCAACCTTATAAATCAAAAATACTTGAATATATTTACCACCATTATAAATGCTGGATGCAAAGTGAGGTTTGGGGTGGAGGCTGACAGCTTGTGACCCCCCATGTAATAACCTCGCAACCCCCTGAGCGGTCCCGACCCCCAGTTTGAGAACCCCTGGATTAAAGGAATAAGGCATTCTCTCTCCCCACAACAGCCAGGAGGTTCTAATGAGAGGTACTATTTTTCTCTTAGTCTTTGGCTTGCTATAACGGAGAGGGAATCTCCACTACTCTAACCTTCCTCCTCTTTACCAGATTCCTTTTTGGGAACACCCTCTCCGTAATAAAGCTCCAACAACTGCCACTACCAATAGTTTTCCAAAGCAGCAACATATTGTACTTAAACTGACATCATTTATGTCAGTTTCCTTGCTGCCCACATGCTTCTAAATAGCAGTAGTGAAACTGACCAATCTTATCAGTATCATTTTGATTTTTGCTTTGGGAAGCTATGAGCTGCCCTGGATACACAGGAATTGTCCATCTGCAAACTCAGGAAGACAGCACTTCACCGGTGCACATTTAAAAAGCTGTCTCTACAATGTTAAGAGTTGGCAATATCTGATTTTGGGTGTCCAGCTTGAGGTCCATTGGGCCAGATTTTCACAAGTTTTGAGCACCTACAACCAATGGAAACTGCAGACACTAAGCTGCTCTGAAAATCAAACCTAAGGCGTCTCAGTGTAAAAAAGTGTCAGAATGGTAGAAGATTCCAATCACCGTGCTAGTTTACTTTGAATAAAAGGAAGAAAAACTAAGTGTATTTTTCAAGTCCTTTGACCTTGATGTCAAAAAAAGAGCTATGTCTCTAGAAGAAGAATATATGGTATAGAGTAAGTCACAAGAACAAACTGCTGCTTTGCTGAATATATATTGCCCATTAAGGTTTTAATTTCTAGAACTTCAGCAGTTACATGACTATTAAAAAAAAGTGTAACTAAGAAGTTAGTATCAAAGCCAAACCAAATGCAACTTCAGTGAATTCTGAGAGGTGTGTTTTATACCTTGCCACTCATTTGCAGAGACACATAATAAATGTTTTAAACAACTAATTCTGTACAACTTACTCGTTTATCGATATCGCCATGCTGAAGTTGAACAAACCGAGCACTAATGGCAGCAATATAACTCTGCTGATTGGAAAATGCAACACGCCCAGCACCTTTGGGGTATTTGAGCTCAGGGTCAGTATCAATTCCTGCATAACAAACTCCACCATAGAGACGGTCCATTATCATAGCCAATTCCACTATGGAGGAACAAAAGAATACAACAGTATTTTAAAATAAGCAATGTAAATGCTGTTAAATGTATTTTTATTTGAAAAATAATAGAAAAGAAAAATTAGTCATTTATTATGTCATATGTACTGTAAAATACAAACCAATAATCTAGGAAGTGTATATGGAATATTTCATAAGAATACTTAAAATATCAATTTTCACAGGAGTGGCCACATCCCTCTCAAGTGACTTTATAAAGTCAAAACTCAGTAGAACCATGAGTCACTGCAGCCCGGTGTGCCCTGGGGCTGAACTCCAAGAGGATTTCCTTCATGGGATATGAAAGAGGATTTTTGGGCAGACTCAGGGGCTAATGAATGCATGGACTGTGAACTGGGTAGAATTCCTACAAAATCCTTGTGTACATGTTGTAGCAGGCCACTATTATTTGGCTGTATAAATGCTCCACATCCTGCCTCCATTTGGTGTAGGGGCTTCTATTCTTCAAACCCCCATACAAAGCCTGCTTATCTGGACTTTGTGAGTGGGAACAGAATTTCATAAGAATTAATTTCAAATGTACAAATCAGATATTTTGGCAAACCATTCACAGCAGTTAAATGTCCAGTTCAGTTACTGCAGGTAATTTAATCTGTATGTATTGAAATTTTACTTTCAGGACATAGTTGATGCACGTGGAAATAGGGTATGAAGCTGTCAGCTGATGGTATTGTTAAATAATAGTGTTTATTTTAAATAAACACGTCTGTTGGCAAATACAGTAAAGTGAGCTAAAAGTCTTACTACTTTAGTGAAGACAAGATAGTCATCACATTAATGCGACAGCAGCTCAGTTTCAGCAGATGATATTAATATGACAAGCAGTAGAGTGTTTGTTTAGTTTACTCAAACAATGAACTTTGACCAAGTAACTGGAAGCATTTCGACTGAAGTGATGAAAAAGAATCACAGCACTGTTTGGAAGAAGAAAAAGGCCATACTATATTTTTGCTGCAGTGACAACAAGCACAGTGTTTATATTATGGCTAAAGATAATTGTTTTTTGCAAATGAAAAAATTCCATGAGGCCAGGAAATTCTAGGCCCAAGAATTAAAAACTGAAGAAGATTTTTTACACCCAGATCTTAGATTGTCACTTTTTTGGCTCTCAGTTTCCTGATGGATTAGTGGAGGTCATGTATCTTCCTTCTGACTACTGTTCTTTCTGTGATGGAGTTATGCTACATTACAAGTTCTGGTATCATAAGTGGCACTCCTGCAGTCCCTCTAGTAGGTGCTGGGATTTCTAGCACATTGCACTATGAATCCATTTCATACAAACTGTTGACTGGATGGATGCCATGGGATGCTCTAATAGACTACTAGTAAGACTGGAACAGCAGTACTAAAATTCTGAGCAAGTTCGAGTGCAGTAATGGGGGCATGGACCCTCCAACCTACACTTTTTTTTATATATATATAAACAAAACCAACCTTTGAGTGATACATTTTATATTAAAACTTTGCCAAGTGCCAAGTAATATCAAGGAATTTCCTATAGCTTTAACTTGGATACAACCATGAAGTTCTTGATGAGTTCTGATTTTAAGTAGATATAAATGATGAGTAGTGCTTTGTGGCCAAAGCCCACCTGGAGAATTTACAGGAGAGTGTGTGTAAATACAGGGAGATATTTCACAGTCTACCATCCAAATATTCTTGTGTATCAATCTTACACAATATGTAGCTTTCAATTTATTACAGACAATAGTATACCTTTAAAAATTGCCACATTACAATACCAGTTTTATACTTACCAGCTCTTAATGGCCTAGGGACACCTCCAACGAAAATTGTTTTTCGAGGATCAAGCGGCTGTGAACCATCCATCACAAAGTCACTATCACTTAAGTTCCAGGGACGAATCTGAACCTATTTAATAAAAAAGAAAATTGCATGCTACTTTAAGTCTCATCACATTACGGTCTTAGCATGTTCATCAGTCTATATAAACTGTCAGCTAGTCACAGTCTCATTAACTGAACATGTCTAGTTGCTCTGTTTTAATCCTATTAATTCAATATACTGCGGTTTTTTAAGTCATTCAGTTGTCCCAGATGTTGAACTCTGACAACGGTAGTTTGCTTTTCATTATTTTCACCATCATCATCATCTCAGGAGCAGCTTTAGACAGATTGCAGCTATAGCCTGGAGGACATCTACTGTTTACTTACTGGCTTGTCCTTGATAGTAGGACTGGAAACACATAGATAGAGCTTTCCATCTTCTTCAATGCAGGCATCAATCAGTGCCTGAACAGAGCTCTCCTCTTGGAAAAGGAGGAACGCATATCCTGAAGCAACAACAACAAAAAATTAGCTGAAAGTGTGCAATCTTTTCTCCTACGTTCTTCACAAGAAGTTTCTTCTCCATGTGAACGTATTTATTTGCAAAGCAAGGTTCAATGTTGAACTAATTTTCTGTTTATAAGTCAGACAGCATCTTCATCTATGTAAATAACCTCCATGGCCAATTACTTTAATACCAACCTGAAATCTCTTTGTAACAAAATTCTTCATCAATAGCTCAATCCTTAGTGTTCTTCTAAAAGACTATCAATCACACACTACGAAGTTTAAGACAACATTTTACTTAAGACCCAAAAACACATTTCACTGCTAGCAGTAGACATTATATGATGAAAATCTGATTTGGCACAAAAAGGCTAATCTCAATTCAAGAGATCAGAGCAAAGTACTCTGTTGCATAAATGACCTACCAAGCCTCCCAAACACTATACAAATAGGAATTTAAATGCATAATTAATGCTATGGCGGGGGATGGGGGGGAGCCACTAGAAAAGCATTTTAATGGTTCTGGTTTAATAACTACTTTTTTTTTTTTTTTTTTTTTTTTTTTAAACTAGAGCAACTCCACAGTTAGGGTTTTGTTCTAAAATATATTTAGAAACACAAAAATGTCTAGTTTTTCTCTAAAGTAGAGTGTTTTTCTGTGAAATGCATTAACAATTCAGTGTGAAAATTTTAGTTCGTTTTTATGCCATACATTTTCTATGCAGTTTTAGTTACTTTCACTCTGTAAATTTTTAAACAGGATTTCTTTGAAAATGGGCTCTGGCTGAAATATTTCCTTCTCAGTTCCTTGTTGAGCGATACTCTTTAAAAACATTTTTTCTTTTTACACAAAACTTGATAGAGAAGTGGATCCTGTGTAAATCAGGTGCAACCTGAAAAGATTTTCTTTTTATAAAAGTGACAGGATTTAAGATAATTATTAGTAATCATGTACTAAATTGACAATTTATGCGCTGTGCACACAAACGGTTGACTGTTCGCCTGAGCACATAGAAACTGGATTGTATGACAGGCTAGGTTCACACAAACTTCTTTGCTTGCCTGCTTGGGGAACAGGTGCACATAATCCTGCTTGCCTGGGTGGGTGAGAAGCTTGGTGCTTTAGGGACACGAACGCGCGCGCACGCACACACACACACACACACACACAAGTCTGAATATTTGGGGGAGAACTGGGTGCTCAGGGCTGATTGAGGGGACTCAGGTGAATGTAAAATCTTCTTTGTAGGTGCTACTTTTCTGTAATACTTCATCCTACAACAGAGAAGGAGAGTTCAAGCACTGCTGCTGATGGATAAAATATGCTGTCAGCAACTGCACCTATGACAGATCTGCACTACCCTCTGACAGAATCATAGAAATGTAGGGCTGGAAGGGTCCTCAAATGGTTATCTAGTCCTTCCCCCACCTTCCTGCACTGAGACAGGACCATGTATATCTCTAGACCATCCTTATCAGGTGTTTGTTTATCCTATTCTTAAAAACCTCCAGTGACCGGGATTCCAAAACCTTCCTTGGAAGCCTATTACAGAATAACTTATAGTTAGAATGTGTCTTTCTGAATATCTAACCTAAATCTCCCTTGTTGCCGATTAAGCCAATTATTTCTTTTCCTACCTTCAGTGTATATGAAGAACAACTGATCACCTTCCTCTTTATAACACCCCTTAGCATATTTGAAGACTATTTTCTGGTGTCCCACTCAGTCTTCTTTTTTCAAGATTAAACATATTCAATTTTTTTTAACCTTTCCTCATATGTCAAGTCTTATCATTTTTGTAGCTCTTCCCTGGACTATCCAATTTTGTCCCCATTTTTCTTACAGTGTGGCACGGAAAACTGGATACAGTATTCCAACTGAGGCCTCACCAGTGCCAAGTAGAACAGGACAATTATCGCCTGTGTCTTACATGTGACACTCCTGAACGATATTTGCTTTTTTGCAAACTGCATCACATTGTTGGCTCATATTCCATTTGTGATCCATTATAACCCCCAGATTCTTTTCTGCGCTACTACTCCCTAGCCAGTTATTCCCTATTTTGTAGTTCTACATTTGATTATTCCTTCATAAATATAGTACTTTGCACTGGTCTTTACTGAATTTCATCTTGTTGATTACAGACCAATCCTCCAATTTGCCATACACTACCACAGTAACCATGTCAAAGAAAGAAATTAGGTTGGTCTGGCATGATCTGGTTCTTGACAAATCCATATTGGCTATTACTTATCACTCTATTATTCTGCAAGTGATAATAAACTGATTGTTTAATAAATTTGTTCCATTATCTTTGCAGATATCAAAATTAGGCTCACTGGTCTATAATTCCCTGAGTCCTCTTTGTCCCCCCTTTAAAGACGTTTACGCTTTTCCAGGCCTCTGTGACATCACCCAGCCTCCATGAGTTCTCAAAGATAATTGTTAACGGTTTCACAATTGCTTCAGCTAATTTCTTAAGTGCCCTAGGGTGAATTTCATCAGGTCCTGCTCAATTGAATACATTTAACTTACCTAACTATTCTTTACACTGTTCTTTCCCTCTTCTGGCTTGTGTCCCTTCCCTCTTTTTGTTAATATATCTGGTTCTGGTCGCAGTGAACCTTGTCAGTGAAGTCTGAAGCAAAATAGGCATTATACACTTCAGCCTTCTTGATGTAATCTATTATTAGCTCTCCTTCCCTGTTAAGTAGAGGACTTATACTTCATCTTTCTCCTAATGTATTTATAGAGCCTCTTCTTATTTGTCCCTTGTAGGTATTACTCATTTTGTGCCCTAGCCTTTTTCATTTTGTCTCAATATGCTTTCATTATTCTTTTGTACTCATCCTTAGCAATTTGTCCATGTTTCCACTTTCAGTTGGATTTATTTTTTTATTTTTATTTTTTTAATTTCAGGACATTCATGAGCTTCTAATGCTGCCATATTGGTGTCGTGCTTGCTTTCCTATTTTTGGGTCTGTGGTGGCTTCCTATGATCTAACCTTCTCTCCCAAATCAGAAGAGGCATATTTCCCATCCTGGCACATTTCTTGTCACCAGGACCCTGGTTTAAGACTATAACAGGACTCCAAAAAGAACTAGATAAACTAGTTAAATGGAGGATAGATCCATCGATGGCTATTAGTCAAGATGGGCAGGAATGGTGTCCCTGGCCTTTGTTTGCCAGAAGCTGGAAATGGACAACAGAGGATGGATTACTTGATGATTACCTGTTCTGTTTATTCCCTCTGGGGCACCCAGCACTGGCCACTGTCAAAAGACAGAATACTGGGCTAGATGGACCTTTGGTCTGATCCAGTATGGCCTTTCTTATGTTCTTACGTTAAGAGGTAAATTTAGCCTATCAAAAATTTAAGTTCGGAATAACTGGATATTTGGGAGATAAAGAAGATTTGAAGTGTTGGTTCCTTTAAATAGGCCCTGTAGTTCTTTCCATACAAATTTAATCTTTTCTTCCTGACCTTAGGTTGGCTATAAATACTTGCACAACTTTTGACCTAACCCCCCAAAATATTCCTGTTTGTATTCAAGAAATTCAAGCTGATATAATAATATAGGTATTAGATAAGAGTTACAAATGTAACAAAAGTCTAGATGCATTTGGGGCTTTTGTTCCCTCCAACCGGAAACAAAGAACATTTTATATTCCTCTGTTTAATGGATTCCTTTTGAGCAGTGAAGATTTTTGGTAACTAGGTTGCCATACACCACTGAGATGAATGGTGATGATAGTTTAAAGAGGGTTTGATATACTCTCTCCTATACAACACACTTGATTTTTTTCCCTGTTTGGCATCAAACTGTAAACAAGATAGAACACTCAGTGACACACAACCCTGCCTATATTGAGATGCCTCATATGGATTGACATGGATTGTGCAAGGTATTTTTGAACTTCATTTGAATGACAATGGAACCAGAATCTTCATGTCAGCCTGTGTGACTTGAACTTGGGTACTGTTTCATAAATAAGGATATCTGCCAACTAAAGCACAATAGGAGCTCTTGGTGAATAAATATAGGATAGCAGGAAAGCAAATTCCCACTATACAGCAGTTAATAGATCACTTATGGACTTTGAACCCTTATTTTAATAGGAGACATCTCTCTACTTCAAAGAAGCCTAGTTACTCCAAGACGTGCTGAGATTTGGGCCTAATCATCTGAGGTGCTGAATGCCTACTATTAAATGCTGACTGACATCATCTCTTATTGATGTAACTGGGAGTAAAGGGTGCTCAGCATCTCTCAGCAGGCACTCAGCACTTTGAAAGGATGAGGGCTTTTGTGTACTCTCTTCAAGCAAGGAAATCTTTGCTACAGAACTTGGCCTCCCATAAGGCTTTCTTTAAACAGAGAGCTTGGAAGGAAAGAAGGAAACGTAGCTTGGAAAATTAAATAGGACTCCAATGCTGACAAGCTGGACTTCACCACCACAGAGACTACTAACTTAATCGGCCCAGGTTCAAACAGCTTAAAATATCCATCACCACTCTCTAATAAGAGTGAATAAACAATAATACGTAATTAAATTAATCCTATCAAAGGTTATTTGAAATTTAGAGTTGACACAGACAGAAAGCTAATGAATGCTAGGACTACAATTTTGTCTCCAAGTAAAGCTAACCAAACTGAAGTTGCTCCAAGGATTCCCCTAAACTCTGAAGGGTGGATCCACAGATAATATTTCCCTTTGAAGAACTATGTTGTTTATAAAGCTTGGGTCAGATAAAGCTTTAACAGCAACATTCATCATTTACCTAGTAATAATTTATAGGCAAATAAAACCATAGAAACCAGCTGCAGGTACCCTCTGCCCCATCACACTGCAACCCTAATCCTGGCCCGGTGTGAAGGGAAGGCCTTAGGGTGTGGGGCTAGACAGCAAGCCCATCCCACACTTGCAGTGCAGCAACCCTCCTGTCCTGTGGGGCTGGGCCCAGCTCCCTGCTCTGGGCATTGTGACTTAGAGCGTGCGGTCACAATACCACTCAGGTTTGGCCCAGCTGCCCCTCCACCATCATGGACGGGTGCCTGGGCCAAATTTGAGTGAGTGGCATTGTGGCCTGGCACAAGGGACTGCAGTGCCACTCAGGTTTGGCCTGGCTGCCCCTCTGTCGTGATAAAGGGGCAGCTGGGACAAATCTAAGTGGTAGTGTAACCCCATTCACTAGGTCACAATGCCATTCCCTCAAATTTGCCCAACCACCCCTCCACCATGATTTCTGTGAGTGCAACTGCAACCACGGACCCCAGCTAAAACCACCACTAGATCAGACAGTAGAACCTCAGCATTACAAACACTAGAGTTACGATCTTATTGGTCAATGAAATTAATGGGTAGCAGGTTTAAAACAAATAAAAGGAAGTTCTTCTTCACTCAGCGCACAGTCAACCTGTGGAACTCCTTGCCTGAGGAGGTTGTGAAGGCTAGGACTATAACAGGGTTTAAAATTCATGGAGGTTAAGTCCATTAACGGCT
This sequence comes from Chelonia mydas, assembly GCF_015237465.2. Classification (NCBI taxonomy): domain Eukaryota; kingdom Metazoa; phylum Chordata; order Testudines; family Cheloniidae; genus Chelonia; species Chelonia mydas. The sequence continues at coordinate 112,278,232 of NC_057852.1, forward strand.
ATTAGCCAGAATGGGTAAGGAATGGTGTCCCTAGCCTCTGTTTGTCAGAGGGTGGAGATGGATGGCAGGAGAGAGATCATTAGATCATTACCTGTTAGGTTCACACCCTCTGGGGCACCTGGCACTGGCCACTGTCGGTAGACAGGATACTGGGCTGGATGGACCTTTGGTCTGACCCAGTATGGCCATTCTTAAGCACACACCTCATTTGGAACTGGAAATATACAATCAGGCAGCAGCAGAGACCCAACACCCCCTCCAAAAACCCAGCCAAAAACCAAAAAAAAAAAACCAAAAACCCCACCAAGTACATTACTGTGTTAAACAAACAAACTACTAAAAAAATACAGGGGAAGTTAAAAAAAGATTTGACAAGGTAAGGGAACTGTTTCTGTCCTTGTTTCATTACAATTAAGATGGTTAAAAGCAGCATTTTTCTTTTGCATGGTGAAGTTTCAAAGCAGTATTAAATCAATGTTCAGTTGTAAACTTTTGAAACAACCACCATGACGTTTTGTTCATAGACTCATAGAAGATTAGGGTTGGAAGAGACCTCAGGAGGTCATCTAGTCCTCAAAGCAGGACCAACCCCAACTAAATCATCCCAGCCAGGGCTTTGTCAAGCCGGGCCTTAAAAACCTCCACCACCTCTTTAGTTACCCATTTCAGTGTTTCACCACCCTCCTAGTGAAATAGTTTTTCCTAATATCCAACCTAGACCTCCCCAACTGCAACTTAAGACCATTGCTCCCTATTCTGTCATCTGCCACAACTGAGAACAGCCTAGCTCCATCCTCTTTGGAACTCCCCTTCAGGTAGTTGAAGGCTGCTATCAAATCCCCCCCTCACTCCTCTCTTCTGCAGACTAAATAAGCCCAGTTCCCTCAGCCCCTCCTCATAAGTCATGTGCCTCAGCCCCCTAATCATTTTCGTTGCCCTCCGCTGGACTCTCTCCTATTTGTCCACATCCTTTCTGTAGTGCAGGGGGGCCCAAAACTGGGCACAATACTCCAGATGTGTCCTCACCAGCACCAAATAGAGAGGAATAATCTCTTCCCTCGATCTCCTGACAACGCTCCTACTAATGCAGCCCAATATGCCGTAAGCCTTCTTGGCAACAAGGGCACACTATTGACTCGTATCCAGCTTCTTGTCCACTGTAATCCCCAGGTCCTTTTCTGCAGAACTGCCACTTAGCCATTCGGTCTGCAGCTGTAGTAGTGCATGGGATTCTTCCGTCCTAAGTGCAGGACTCTGCACTTGTCCTTGTTGAACCTCAGATTTGTTTTGGCCCAACCCTCCAATTTGTCTAGGTCATTCTGAACCCTATCCCTACCCTCCAGAATATCTACCTCTCCCCGCAGTTTAGTGTCATCCACGAACTTGCTGATGATGCAATCCATCACATCATCCAGATCATTAATGAAGATGTTGAACAAAACTGGCCCCAGGACTGACCCCTGGGACAGTCCGCTTGATATCGGCTGCCAACTAGACATCGGGTCTTTGATCACTACCTGTTGAGCCCGATGATCTAGCCAGCTTTCTATCCACCTCGTAGTCCATTAATCCAAATCCATACTACTGTAGCAAAGCTTTTGATACGGTCTCCCACAGTATTCTTGCCAGCAAGTTAAAGTCAAGGTACATCATGTCCACTGCTTTCCCCACATCCACAGAGCCAGTTATCTCAAAGGAGGCAATCTGGTTGATCAGACATGACTTGCCCTTGGTGAATCCGTGTTGACTGTTCCCGATCACCTTCCTCTCCCCAGGGACTGAGGTGAGGCTGACTGGTCTGTAGTTCCCTGGATTCTCCTTCTTCCCTTTTTTTTTTTTTTTTAAAAAGATGGGCACTATATTTACCTTGTTCCAATCGTCCAGGACCTCCCCCATTCGCCACAAGTTTTCAGAGGTATTGGCCAATGGCTCTGCAATCACATCAGCCAACTCCCTCGGATGCATTGCATCCGGCCCCATGGACTTGTGCATGTCCAGCTTTTCTAAATAGTCCTTAACCTGTTTTCACCACTGAGGACTGCTCACCTCCTCCCCATACTGTGCTGCCCAGTGCGGCAGTCTGGGAGCTGACTTTGTCTGTGAAGACCGAGGCAAAAAACACATTGAGTACTTCAGCTTTTTCTACATCATCTGTCACTAGGTTGCCTCTCCCATTCAGTAAGGGTCCCACACTTTCCCTGACCTTCTTCTTGTTGCTAATACCTGTAGAAAAACCCTTCTTGTTACCCTTCACATCCCTTGCTAGCAAAGTTATGAACACTTCAGAGTTACGAACAACCTCCATTCCTGAAGTGTTTGTAATTCTGTGGTTCTCCGATATAGTATTTAGCTTATATTTAATGGTTTAGATAACTTAGCAAGCACCCGTGGGTGAGAAAACTGACAGGGGTGAATAAGTACACTTATCGTACTTAAGAAATATCTCTACTGAAATTACACCACTCAGCAGCCAAAGGGCCTATCTATTCTATAAAATCTGCCATGTTGAAGGAACCAGTTATAACAATAGTGCCCAAACATAATTAAAACATGCATTTCTAGTCAGGACTGAACTATTTTACCAAACTGTGTACAGCACTGAACCTTACAGGGCTGTAGAATGATTGGTAATGTGGTTTGGTCCTGTCTACATCGACAAGACAAGACTACATTTTAAGTGTGCTGGAGTATTAACATGTTGCAAATTGCTTCCAGAACCCAGAAGGCACATCAATACTAAATTCTGCCGTAAGGTTCCCTGAATTCTGTGGCAACACAATACTGAGTACTGCAGTAAACAGAAAGTTACACAGAAACCTTAATAGGTGGAAAAACAGTCAGACAAGTGTTATTGAATATCAAATGAATAATATAATATGTACCATTTCCCTATCTAGAGTTTGAGTACCCAGTATGATCGTATCCAAGTGATTCCCAAGTTAATTAGGTAAATATACTGAGGTCCTAATGGACTTCATGCAATTTTCTCCTCTTCTATCTTCTCTGAATATAGGAAGCCCTGGCTGGGGTTGTGATTTTTGTGCGTGTGTAGTAGTTGCAAATATTCCAGTTATGGTGAAAAAACTTCACTGAACACATATATGACTTAAAGGTGTTTAGACTCCGAGTTAGGCCAACCTCCTCTGGAGGCTCATTCTAGAGTTAATTCCCTTCAGTTGAGAATGCTTTACATCTCCAGCTCTTATATGCCTTCTCATGGGCATTGCCCCAAAGAGCCACAGCTGACTTGGTGGGTTGTGAATGGAGATACAGTTTTCAATGTAGCTGGTACCTGATATGATAGTGGCTTTGTATACCAAGACAGAAAAAAAACCCGAGGCCAAGATCTGTTTACCCTGGATATTATATGGGGGAAAAAAAATCCCTACAGTATTTGAGTGCTTCCCAAGTAAAGTCCAGATTCCTAGTGGATTTCAGGAGGTTTCTGCTCTTCTCCCTTCCTTGGTGGAGGAGGTTCTTCTTGGGATAAATTCCTTCCTTTATTTCTTTCTGCCAGCAGAGGCAGGCTGGGAGCCAGTGTAGGAATCAGAGTACAAGAGAGTGATGTGCTAACCAACGCCTCTCACATGAAGGAGATGGGTAACGGCATTCTGTGCAAGCTGGAATCTTTGCATGGTTTTCCTAGTTGGATCAGATTTTTATATTGTGTGCATCTACAGACAGACAGACACACAAAACCTTATATTCTGGATTCCCCATCCACCACTTCAAGCTAATGCAAAATGTCCAGTTAGCTGTAGAATTCACTGTGTGGGTGCTGATGAACTCAAAGAGCCATGCTGCAAAATGTAGACTCTATATATTGTACCCTAAATCAACCCTCATATAAATTCGTAACATTACACCCATAATCTTGGCCATGTTACTGAGTATCATCCAAACCACAATTTGGATATTTGGTAGTGATAATGAATACAAATATCATTGTATTAGCTCTAAAACAAATGAGGCGGCATTGCTTGAGTAGGATGCTTGTAACAGAGCTGAAAGAAGCCTGTCTGTGTTTAGCTTATTCAATGGGATCACATACAGATAGTAAAAGCATGCACTTTGAAATACCTGTTATCAGCCTATAAATATACTTAAAATCTCTGTTCTAAAATCTGAATAGATTTAGAAGTGAGAGTTAAGTATTTTTTCCTCGGCCCTTCAGATTTACAATGCTCTGACTTGCACTAAAGCAGTCTTTTGACTGTGCATTGTCTGGTTTGCCATGAAGTTTTCTCTCTCTTAATTTTGAAAGGTTTGACTCTAGTTTGCCAATAAAATACAAAATGCACACACAGGCATTAATTTTAAACATATACCCACTTGAAAATTTCAAGTTGAGAAACTAAGAAAACACACTAAGGCCATATCTACACTACAGGCGCTATAGCACCACTGTGTAGTACTTCCCACAGTGATGGAAGCAGTTTTTTCTGTCACTGTAGTTAATCCACCTCCCTGAAGAGTGGTAGCTAGCTTGACAGAAGCATTCTTCTGTTGACCTAGCTGTGTCTATACCAGGGATTAGGCTGGGATAGCTACAGTGCTCAATGGTATGAATTTTTCACTCCGCCCCCCATCTGCTGTACCTAGATCAACTTAAGAAAGGTAAGTGTAGACCAGGGATAACAAATTTGTTACATGCAAAGTTAAACCCTACAGGCCATGCCCTGCAACATGGCTGCAGTGCACTGAGCTGCTATTTGGAAGAGCCAGATATGAAAGTTACTTCAGAAGTCCTGCATTGAACTGATAAAGAACAGGAACCAGCAGTGAGGCAACACCCTCAGTTTCTAGTTTTGGTATGAAAAGGAGCTGTGTCTGCACCCCTACTTATACAGCAGCATTAACTGTTAAGCATCTAAGGGGTTGTCTACATTGCCCTGCAGTTCAGACTAGGAGTGTGTGAACAGCAGTCTGTATGAAAGTGCTGTGCTGTAAGTCCCCAATGTGGATGCTGCGGGCACAAACTAAAAGATTCCTACTTCATGTTAACATAGTTCTCTTCAAACAGGACTACATTAATGCAAGGAACCTTACAGTTTGTGCCTGTAGTGTCCACCAACGGGAGATACAGCACAGCACTTCGGTGTGCACTGCTATTTACACCTCCATAATCCAACCTGTAGAGCAGTGTAGAAACAGCCTAAAAGGCTGCAAAAGTAAACCCTTCAGAAGAGAAAAAGGCATGAAGAGGTTAAATAGGTGTCCAAGATTAAGAAGATTTACACAATCAGAACAAAAAAAAAACAAAAAGAGAAAAATTTCTCATTGTATTACCTTTAGGTGGAAAGTAGGACTTGCTTTCTGCTTTGTGAGGCCAGTCTACTACCAGAGGCCCGAATCGTCTGAAGCTAGCAGTAATTTCATCTAAAAAAACCAAACAAACCAGGTACAGTAGTTGCAATTAAAACAGGTGACAGTGTTTTTCACTGCTCTCTTGAACTGTCAAACAAATGAAGAGCTGATGCTTTATTCCTTTCTTCCATATAAATTGACAGTTTTTTGCAAAACATAATATATAAAATAAACATGACATAAAAATATAAAGATAAGTCCCTAAAATTGGAAACATTATATACAAAGCATGCCTCAAATCATGTTTAGACCTAATTTTAGTTTAATCAAATTTCTTTGCATCATTTAATAAAAGGAATATTTTAGAGCAATATGGATGGCTACAGGGGATCAGTAATTTTAATTTTCTCTGACTCGAGGTCATGATCCAAGGTGTTTAGTGTTCAGTGACCTGTAGTCCAGATCCTAGTGGGTAGGTGTCCACATAAAAACCACCACAACTACTGGCACTTTTATTAGCAGACTCAGCAGAGGCTAAGTGCAGACTTGGAGCATGGAGACTAAACTGCCTTTTCATACTTAGAAGTGGTCCCTCCATAACAGTGGACAGACCTGTCTTTCCCCCCCCCCCCCCATCAATATATTGGCAAGGAGTTAGGTGCTGCAGGCCATTCTACAACACACTGCAGAACTTTGGTATGGCTTCCTACCCCAGTAACGCCTTCCCATCTGCCATTGCCCTTGAAGGGCTTACACAAGAGGGCAGTAAAAAAAATAAGGGTGACAGTCTTTAATAGGCACATAATGGGATTGTTTGGCCTACAGTTTCTGAATCTCCTTGTTAGCATATCAACAGGAAGAAGAGGAAAAGGATCTTTCGGTGTGGCCTTATTTAGGATTGTACACAAAGCTTGACAAATGAATAACCTCAACAGAAGTTCTGAATCTTGCTTTAGTTAATTGTTTATTTGTGTGTGAGAGAGTGTGAGTAAGAGAAAGCGTGAAAGATTGTTTTAATCTGTTAAGGTTTATGAATAATTTTGTACCAGTACTGGTGGATGGTCCAAAAGTATTACAGGGGGCAATGCAGAAGAAATTTCCCCCTCCCTCAGCAAATTATCATCTCAGACACCTTCAACTCATTTTGTTTGTGATCCAATCTATGATTTAATTTTAACCTAGTCAATAGACATTTGTCTACATTACAAAACAAAGTCAATAAGAGCTAAATTGTGCATATCTGCTCAGGAGAGTCTCAGTACTAGAATAGTAGGAATACCACAGATCAGGACTAAGGTACATTAGTGAAGCTGTTCCAAATACAACAGAAAACAATTCATTTTATATTCAACATATTAGAACATGTTCTGTCAAATCACTTGCTATCTGCACTGGAAAAGTCACTTTGCTTTTCTGTGCCTCAGTTTCCCTACAGATACAAGTGGATAACTCCTATCTTTTAAGATGCTTGGTTCAAAAGTATTATATAAAAGTGTAAAGTACAATTATTAATATTTAGATGTATTCTAGTAGAACAATGAGTGTGAACAAATGTATATACTATTATACATTTAGCCATAGCTCTTAAACTTTGGACTTGACAGCCTTTTTTAATTGAAAAAAATGGACTCCTGTAAACCAGAGTTCTTTCCCATTCACTATAAGAATATGTTATTTACCTAATTTACCTTATTTACCTAGCGGAAAGCCACTAGAGATGGGCAGAAGAGACCTGCCTAATTTGGAATATATCATTCAAATGAACAGCCTACCCTCTAACAAGAAACCCAACCCCTGGTGTGGAACATGAACTACACAACCTACAGGACCAAAAGCATGAGCGGAAACAACCATATCAACACCAAAACTTCTGGATGGCACCTACTCAAACTACACTTCATGATATCAGGAAAGACACACTTTAATAGTATGCCATGTAGGGAGGTGGGCCAGAGAGGAAGAATTGAAGTTAAAGAAGTCAAAGTAAAAAAAATTACAAGGTAGCCACCAATATCATGAGTCTGAGGTACAACAGTTCATTCTGATAGTAACTTGACAGGCCACTTATGAGTAATGTTCTATGCTGAACTATCATTCTGATTAATTCAGGTGAAGATACAACAATAGAAACACTGAGCAGCTATGACAAGTTGACTCAAGAAAAAAGTTCTCTGCCTTCAACATGTACATAAGATTTATACCTTAGCATTATTGCTTTTATTCTCTGAAAACAATGTATATAATTTTCATAAAGAAATATCATTTGAAGGCAGGTCACATTCAGGACCTAATTCAGCATAAGAAGTGCAATTCCCACTGAAGTCAATTAGAATTGTGCCTACTTACACCAGGATCTATTTGGTCCTGTGTGTCACTTCAATTCATTCATCTAACTTTAAAGAGAATAAGCGGCCTTTCTTCCCGCCCCAGACCAAATTCTATTCAGTTTCAGCCAGCTCACCTTCATCAATATCTGGTGGAAGGCCACCAACAAATACTTTCCGAGAGAAACGTTCTATCCGTTCTCCATTCTGATGAGCTGAATAGCACGCAGGTGAATTCAAGACACCAACTTGATCACTGTGGCCATCGTCCAGCAAACCATCATCTATTGGGAAGAGGGAAGAACGACCTAAAACACAAGAAGAATGAATATTAAAAGAATAATTTTGTAGTTGGTTATGATCTTCATGTAACCCAAGAAAAGGGGAAAAAACAATGTGGAAGGCAAAAAAATATTATTAGTATAAAGAAAAAACAAAATGAGAAAGGAAATTCAGAATCACCAGATGCCATGCTTATAGATAGAACATTTAATATTACATTACATTTTTTAGTTTCTTTACTCTAAACCAACAGTAAACCATTAGTTTGTTTTTAAATAAAGTATCTTCTTTATTAAGTGACCATGTTAAGACTTAAAGAATATGCAAGCTAAAATTCTCTTAGATGACAAATCCGAGAACTATCCCAGACTGAGCTGTGAATAGAGGCATTTTTGAACAAATTGATAAACTAACCAGTAATAAGTCACCAGAACCAGATGGTATTCACCCAACAGTTCTGAAGGAACTCGGACATGAAACTGCAGAACTACTAACTGTGGTATGTAACCTATTACTTAAATCAGCTTCTGTACCAGATGACAAGAGGAGAGCTAATGTGACACCAATTTTTAAAAGAGGATCCAAAAGGTGATGCTGGCAACTACAGGCCAGTAAGCATAACTTCAGTACCAGGCAAACTGGTTGAAACTATAGCAAAGAACAGAATTATCAGACGCATAGATGAACATGATTTGTTGGGGGAAGAGTCAACACAGCTTTTGTGAAGAGAAATCATGCCTTACCAATCTATTAGAATTATTTAAAGGTGGTCAACAAACATGTGGATGGGAATGATCTAGTGGATATAGCATACTTGGACTTTCAGAAAGCTTTTGACAAGGTCCCTCACCAAAGGCTCTTAAGCAAAGTAAGCAGTCACAGAAGAAGAGAGAAAGTCCTCTCATGGATCAGTAACTTGTTAAGAGATAGGAAACAAAAGGCAGGAATACATGGTCAGTTTTCAAAACAGAGGTAAAGAGTGGTGTTCCCCAAGGATCTGTACTGGGAACAGTGCTATTCAACATACTCATAAAATGACCTAGAAAAAGGGGGCAAACAGTGAGGTGGCAAAGTTTGCAGACGATAACAAAATTATTTTAGATAGTTAAGTCCAAAGCGGACTGCAAAGAATTACAAAGGAATCTCACAAAACTGGGTGACTGGGCAACGAAATGGCAGATGAAATTCATTACTTTGCTTTTATCAACGATATATATTGGAAAACATAATCCCAACTAGACATACAAAATTATGGAGTCTAAATTAGCTATTACCACAGAAGAAAGGTATCTTGGAGTCATTGATAGTTCTTTGAAAATATCTGCTCAATTTGCTGTGGCAGTCAAAAAAGCTAAAAGAACTTTAGGAACCATTAGAAAAGGGATAGATAAGACGACAGTAAATATTGTAATGCCACTATATAAATTCATGGCATGCCCACACCTTGAACACTACAAGCAGTTCTGGTCACCCCATCTCAAAAAAAAAGATATATTAAAAATGTAAAAAGGAACAGAGAAGGACAACCAAAAATGATTAAGGCTATGGAAGAGCTTACATATGAAGAGATATTAAAAAACTGGGACTGTTCAACTTGGAAGAGAGACAACTAAGGGGAGAAGATATGATAGAGGTCTATAAAATTATGAATGGTGTGAGAAAATGAATAAAGAAATATTATTTACCCCTTCATATAACAGAAGAACCCTGGGTCACCCAGTTAAATTAATAGGCAGCAGGTTTAAACATACAAAAGGAAGAACTTCACACAACGCACAGGTCAACCCGTGAAACTCGTTGCCAGGGGAAGTCGAAGGCCCAAACTATAACTGGGTTCAAAACAGAATTAGATAAGTTCATGGAGGACAGGTCCATCAATGGTTACTAGCCAAGATGGTCAGGGATGAACCCCATGCTCTGGGTGTCCCTAAGCCTCTGACTGCCAGATGCTAGGACTGGACGATAGAGAATGAATCACTTGATAATTGCTCTGTTCTGTTCATTCCCTTTGAAGCATCTGGCATTGGCCACTGTCAGCAGGCAGAATAATGGGCTAGATGGACCATTGTTCTGACCCAGTATGGCTATTCTTATGTTCTCATGCATCACTGGGCTCATCTTCAAGTTGTGGTGATAGGGTCTATCCAGTGAATGAATACATTGTATATTACAATTGCTTATAGTTTGATTAGGCTGAGGGAGAAGAAAAAAAATGTATGCTCAGTAACAAATTTTAAAAATACAAATGTCATTTTTGAAAAAATAAAATGATGCTGGTGAACTGGGCATAGGTTTCAATTCTAAGAAAGCAGAATGATTTTGTAATTAGCATGTATAAACAACTCTTGACAGATTATCTAGGAAGTCATTAATCAGATCTATCCTACTTGTTATGAGTACTCAAAGTATACGGTAGGGTTTGGGAATAGCTGAAACCTCTGAAAGTTTCTGATAAAGCAATTTTGAGGGGTGAGAGAGAGGTTTCAGAGTTAACACCTCATGAGGACAAATGGAGGCAGGGATTTCAAGGTAATGCAATTCCACTCTCCTTCCCATATAGAGCATACTCAAACAGAATGGATGCCTCTTCCACCATTAGGCTAGAAATGCAGCCATATAATAAGAATGCTGCTACAAAAGTGATCAGGAAGAATAAGGAGGAGGGAGAGGAAGAGGGAGGAAGCAAGGAATGATTCCTTCTATTACGTTTCAGAGAACTCCTCAGCATCAGCTCAACTTCTCAGACAGTGCACTAAGGCCAGGATTTCTCTCTTACACAACCTGAAAACATGAACTATCTGCATAGAGATTTATATTTGATTACTATTCAGAAAGTTTTCTTTGCAGTGATAAAGGCCAGAAATTTCCTTTTTGTAAAATGAAAGCTTAACTTTAGGGTAAGTCCTAAGTTTCTCAGAAGTTTCCTACTTTGCTAGTGGTGAGTGGATTTGTCAAGCCCTGCATAAAAGTATTGCTTGATCACTCTTTTTTTCCATTTCATTTTTATAATTATTTATTTAAATAATTTTTTTGGAAGAAGGAAGTGACAACTTTATGGAAAGCAAGTTCCTCCTTCATCTTAAAAGCCCCTTTGCAGAGGTTCAACAGATATACAAGGATCCCATACTCAATGGATCTGGAGGGGCAATAGCCAGTTCTGCCAGATTTTCCCACTCCAAAGCCACAGGCTGGAGAAGAACACAATACTGAACATGGAAGTCTGTAGAAACTAAGCTGCTGCCCACACTGCAATTTGGAACCTTCAACCTTAAGAAGTCTGGCTGTTAGCAAAGGCCCTTTCAGCATAATTAGGGCCCTACCAAATTCACAGCCATGACAAATACATCTCGGACAGTGAAATCTGGTCTTTTGTGTGCTTGTACCCTATACTATACAGATTTCATGGGGAGAAACCACCGTTTCTCAAACTGGGGGTCCTGACCCAAAAGGTGATTGGGGGAGGGGGGTTTGCAAGGTTATTTTAGGGGATTGCAGTATTGCCACCCTTACTTCTGTGCTGCCTTCAGACCTGGGCGGCGGCTGTTGGCCAGGGGCCCTGCTCTGAAGGCACCACCCCGCCAGCAGCAGCACAGAAGTAAGGGTGGCAATACCATACCATGCCATCCGTACTTCTGTGCTGCTGCTGGCAGTGGCTCTGCATTTAGAGCTGGGATCCTGGCCAGCAGCCGCTGCTCTCTGGCCACCCAGCTCTGAAGGCAGTGCTGCCACCAGAAGCAGCGCAAAAGTAAGGGTAGCAGTACCGCGACCCCCCTACAATAACCTTGTGGCCCCCCCCACAACCTCTTTTTGTGTCAGGACCCCTACAATTACAACACCATGACATTTCAGATTTAAATATCCGAAATCATGGAATTTATGATTTTTAAAATACGATGTCCATGAAATTGACCAAAATGGACCCTGAGCATAATTCTTGGAGGAATTCAGGGACCACTGGAGACTGGTGGGGCCAGGCAACCACACAGAAGCCATTCCTCTCCAGAGGATAATAGGGAATCTGGATTTGGGGGAGGTGGCTGAGGAACCCCATTAGAAGCCCCAATCAGGAATCAGAGCCATATTACGAAAGGCACTGCATGCATACATAACAAAAAGATGATCCTTGCCCCCAAACAGATTATAAATCTAAGTATAAGAAGAGATACCAGCAGATACAACGAAAAGACAAGGGGAGCATAAGGTAGCACAGACTATTAAGGTAAATATATTTAGCAGCAGTCACAGCACACTACTGGCTTAGCTACTGTCGAACATTATGCTGGCACTGCACAGAGGTGATTTTTAAGGAGATATTTGAAGGGACATAATATAATGACTGAAGATATTTGCATGGAACTCCTTCCATGCATAATAAAGTGGTGAAGGAGAAAGCACAAAAAGCATTTCTGGGAAAATTTGACTAGCGGACACTGAAGGCTGGCATCTTTGAAGTAGAAGTGGAGTTGACAGTAAATGGCAAGCATGGCTTCTCAGACAGTCAAGCTGACACTGAGGAAAGTGAGTTTGAGTTTAGGCAAGACACATATGCAGTGGTACATTTTTTTCCCCTGTGGAGTCAAGGGATATTCTAGATTTGGAGGCTGAACTCCTTGTCTCTTCCTCCCCTTCTCCAAGCCCCTCTGACCTAAGAGGAACATTCACAGGAGGGTCCGCTCTTAAGTTTCCTATGCCTTCTGCCCCCACCCCTGAGTTTTGATGCAGGAGAGTATGAAAAGCTTCCTCCCATTCCTTACCCCTGCTTTTTCATATCTTATATCTACAATGAAAACTAAGAAACTCAAAATACAGCTGTAATTGTTAACAAACCAGGGGTTTAGATACCTCTATCATTCATGTATATAGTGCGGCTATCAAAAAGTAATTAAATATATATCAAGAATATGCATTTAACAACTCCACTAAATTCAATATTAAAATTTATTTTGGAAATTTTAAAGAATTAGCACAATACATAGAATTAAAATAAATAATGCAATGCCACAACTGTAAAAAAGTACTGTACTGTTAGCAAAGGACACTTTAGTTCTCTAATCAAAAAACAATTAGTGGAACTGCGAGCTTTTCTACACAGCTTTAGCAATAATACTTGACTACTGAATGCTACACTAGCAGCAAAAAGGTAATTCAATTCCTAATGCCACTAAATAATAATTGGCCTGTGCTGAAACTTCCAGAAATTGTGAAACACGGTGGTATTTTATTATATGGATACCTGAACAGTAGGGACTGGATCATCAATTCATTTCTCTAAAGGGGGACTAAGGAGCGGCTATCAGATAATGGTCTGTACTGACTTAGGACCGATGTGAACCAGTGACTTAGACATGAAAATATCTGCATCTTGTTAATATCTGGATCTATCAAAAAAATCTTGAGATTCACATATTACGCTCAATGTAGCTTATATAGAGAAAAAGGGCCAGATTCTCATGTGGTTAAATTAGAGTAGCTCCTCTGAAATCCAGGGAGCTATGCCAATTTGCATCAGCTGACTTGTCCCCTGTGTGTGGTTTCTCAGAATTTTTTCCACAATTCTTTACTAAGCCTGTGACAATTCTTTTAACAGAGCTGTGTATACCATCACTTATATGAAGTGTTAAGGGAAGAAGAATTGTGGAAAAACAAATCAGAGTTATGTATACTTTTAATAAAGACAGCACAGAGAATATTTACTTTAAGCATTAGTGAAATTATGATTAGTGCTACAATATGTTTTAATTGATTAAAAGATCTGTGATTCAAACTCACTAACACAAGAAATCAATGACCAAAACAGACCACTTTTTTGCAAAATCTGATTAAACATGCAGACAAAACAAATCTAAAATCAATAATCTGGAGTAATTAATCACAATGATCAATATCAGTCCAATCAGAATAATTGTACTGTAGCAAACATAAATGAATTACCTCGTCTTCGCCCATAACTCCTTGCTGCATGTAAACAAAGGACAAATTGTAAAATGTCAAAGAACTGTACCATGCCCACATATAAAAATAATTATACGAAGAACTGTGTGGGTAATTGATGAATTGCACTAATCCGCATAAGAAGTTGCTACTGATATACCTATATGTGATCCCATTAAACTAAAGCCATTTTTCAAATATTGTGTTGTTTTACTTTTTTGTTGCCTATGCACCAAGTACTGGCTATAAAAGAGTATGCTTTACATATATCAAAATAATTTTGGATAATTTCTTTAAAAATTTACATAATTTTGCAATATTCTTCTTAATTATATTCTCTCTCTGTATTATTACATTTAATATAACCTCTTTAATTTAGCTTCTGTCTTTCTCAGCTCATTGCCTCAGACTCTATGATAGAATTTAAATAATGTACAAGGTTTTGCTAATAAAGAGAAAATGTTGCTTTAAAGCTGTGTAGTAAGAGTTAAATGAATTAGAGAAACATCCTGGTCCATGGAACAGTTTGTACAGTTCTTTGCAGTGACAATACAAATGCTATAAGCCATGACCTTCCTTTTCCATGAAAAGAGCTAGCAGAAAATTAAGCACAAGGTTTTGTTTTAAACAAAAGACTCCTTGTGGTACTAAACAAAATCAGAGCGCAAGTCACAAGAAACGACATTGTATTATAAACATTGCATAACACTTGCATAAAGCCAAGGCAACGAAGTCAAATAAACTACCACTAAATCAAGATTTTCCTCATTTTTGAGTGTTACAGGACTCATGAAGAGATTGTGGTAATGGTTACAATTCAGAAAACTTCACACAACACACTGACGCTATTTTTCAGCATTCTAGCCTTTTAGTAAAAAAAGCAAACTACTAACATGTAAAGAAGTGAATGATAACTAATAAATTACATATAATTTGTCTTTCAGCACTATGCTTTTATAAAAATATTTTCAGTTCCTTCTTCACAGATTTAGTACTTGAGCAGAGTTTCTTTAACGACAAGATGGGAATATATTAAAATTTTCTAACTACAGTAATTATTTAAACAGAAAACATTTTTATGAACCCTCTGTGCCCATTCAGAGCTCCTTTGAGTTCAATGGGACTATGTGCACAGATCCACCCACAGAATGCAAGATCAGTGCCGTAGATATGCAGATGATCTCAGAAACCAAATAACCTCCTCTGATTTATTCTTCTCCCCACTTTGATATTATCTAACATACATATTATAGTAATGCCCATTTGCACAAACATTGTCTTTAATTTTATTTAGCATCACACTCCTTTTCTTCTACAGGCCCTTTCCTATAAGAGATTTACCAGGTTATTTACAGAACTCTGAAAAGCCTCCCCCTATACTTTTTCCTCTAATTTAACCCTATTACTCTTGAATCCTCAGACATTTTTTCCCTAGCTATATTGTACCGGACTCATTCTGAAGTTAATAATTTTAGTGTCACCTGGAAGAATTATGTATTTCCCCCTGCCTTTTACAAATACAGCTACATCAGTAAGGGAAAATCCAAATGCATCAAGCCCATAGTGATGAGTCAAATTTTAGCATGACTGTAGTGGCACGCGCACACACACACACGGGTAATATAAAAATAGTATCTTGGCCTAATATATACTAATAAGCCCCTTTAGGCACAAGTGCTAATATTATCTCTGCTCTGTTCATCCAGTTTTGCTTCCCTCTGTCATCCAAACCAGATCAGCTGTGTTCCCAAATTTTCATATTGTTAAGACAATCTTTTCGCTTCTCATGAAAGACGTTTTGGTAGCACACAACATCCTTATGTTTTATGTGAATCCTTGGAAACAAAAATAAAACTAGAAGTGGAAAAAAAACCGCTATTTAAAAAAACAATGATGTAGTTGCAAGAAAATGGTGCATCTGCTAGAATATTTAATATACATGTATTAATGTTACATTAATGTGCCAAAATATCCCCAAAAAAGTCTGAGTACTTTGCCCAGCCAGGAGAAAACAAAGAAAACAAAACATGGCACTAACATGACACATTTGCTGCCATCACATTGTTTACTCTCCTTGTGGAGATCTGCAACTACAGTCCTTGATTTCAAAAGGGCAAACTTTAAAAAATTAAGGGAATTAGTTAGGAATATGGATTGGACTGAAGAACTCAAGGATCTGAATGTGGAGGAGACTTGGAATTTCTTTAAGTCAAGATGCAGAAGCTATCTGAAGCCTGCATCCGAAGCAAGGGTAGAAATTTCATAGGAAAGGGTTGTAGATCAAACTGGATGAGCAAGTGTATCTAACAGGTTAAAGCAAACCAGAAAGCCTGCATGGAATGGAAGATGGGATGGATCAGCAAGGAAAAATATCTCTTGGAGGAGAGAAAGCATAGGGGAAAAATGAGAACTGCCAAAAGCCAAGCAGAGCTGGGCCTTGCAAAGGAAATTAAAAACAATAGTAAAAAGGCTCTATAACCACATATATAAAAAAGAAAAGAAGAAATGGGAGCACTAAGCACTGAGGATGAGGTGGATATTAAAAAATAATCTAGGCATGGTCCAACACCTAAATGAATACTTTACTCTTATTAAGAAACTGAGGCAATGAGAAGGTTAGGGGCAGTGGCAGGGTGGCTACCGGAAATGAGAATATCGAAGTACAAATGACCACATCCAAGTTGGAAGTCAAATTCAAACAGTTTAATGGGACCAAATTGGGGGCCCAGATAATCTCCATTCAAGAATATTAAGGGAACTTGTATATGAAATTGCAAGCCTAATAGCAAGGATTTTTAATGAATCCATAAACTCGGGGGTTGTTCCCTGTGACTGGAGATTTGCTATTTTTAAGAAAGGGGGAAAAACTGATGTAGGAAACTACAAGTCTGTTAGTTTGACCTCAATAGCATGCAAAGTCTTGGAACAAAATTTTGCCAGAGAAAGTAGTTAAGGACATAGAAGTGAACCGTAATTGGGATAAAATACAACATGGTTTTACAAAAAAAAGTAGATCATGCTAGACCAAACTGATCTCCTCCTTTGAGAAGTTTCAGAGGGGTAGCTGTGTTAGTCTGTATCAGCAAAAACAACAAGGAGTCCTTGTGGCACATTAGAGACTAACAAATTTATTTGGGCATAAGCTTTCATGAGCTATAACCCACTTCATCAGATGCACGGAGTGGAAAATACAGTAGGCAGGTACAAATACACAGCACATGAAAAGATGGGAGTTACCAAGTTGGGAGGTCAGTGCTAACGAGGCCAATTCAAGTAGGGTGGATGTGGCCCATTTCCAACAGTTGACAAGGTGAATAGCAACTGTTGCAAATGGAAAAGAGAAACCAAGATAGGGGTTTGAGAAAGGGGCAGGGGGAAGGTCAGTGGGAAGTGTGAATATGCAGTCATCTCAATGAACCCCAGTTACAAGTAGGTAACCTTCACTTCAAGTGGCCCTGCATATTACCACTTGTGGGTAGTTTGACTAGTATTGCTGAAAACACTCAGGAGGTAGAGTTCTAATTAAATAACAATCAAAACACTACTTTACCAAATCTAGCATCTGCTCTTGAAACCAGATACAAAGCATAATGTACGGACTAGCTTCCAAACAGCAGCTTTAGAAATTTCCCATTAGGAACATGTTTAAGGTACGCTAAAGATGCTACCACTGCCCTCATGGAATGAGATCTCACAGTAGTAGGCACTGGGACTGCCGTTAACTTGTAATATTCAAGAATACATTGTTTAACCAATCTGGAAATAGGCTGAGCAGATACACTGTAACCCATATGATTCTTAGCATAAGAAACAAATAACCTATATGAGTTCCTAAACTCTTTAGTTCTGTTTAAACAACACGCTCAAACTCTTCTGGTTTACATACTTTTGAGGCTAGATTCCCCTTTATTAGCACATGGCTTTGGAAAAAACACTGGTAAATTAGTTGTCTAACTGATGTGAAACTCGGATACTGTTTTTGGTAAAAACCTGGGATCAGGTCTAAGAATCACCTTGTCTTTATGAAAAATAGCAAATGGCAGATATGCCTGTAATTTGGTCACCCTTCTGACTTATGTTATAGCAACAATAAACATAGTTTTAATAGTTAAAATAAGGAACACACTCCCCAAGGTTCAAAAGGCGCTTCATAAGCCTCACTAAAACCAATTAAGATCCCATGTTGGAAACAGATCTCTCAAGGGGAGGTACAAGTTAGATAACCCCTTTGTAAACCTTTTAGCTGTATTGTGCACAAGTAATGATCTGCCATCAAAGCATGATAAGATGAGAAAGCCATTAAATGAGCTCTTAAAGAAGAATTAGAGACCCTCAGACTTTAAATACAACAAAATACTCCAATATACAGGGAATAGAAGCTGTAACTGGTGAGTCAGATTTGCCTTGCATCCAAGGAGCAAATCTAACTCATTTCAAGTAATAATCTTTCCTGTTAGATTATTTTCTAGAATTAAGCAACCCATTTTGAACCAACAAGGAACAAGAGTATTTTAGATTAGTCAAAGTCTGACATTACAGGCGGTCAGATGGAGAGACTGGATGAAGAGTCCTTTCCCGCTGCTGTGACAACAGGTCTAGAAATGGGGGCGGGGGGGAAAAGAGAAGGCGGATACAGACTCCCTCTGATTGCTGGAACTTGTCCACTGCTGTCTCAGTCAAGCTGGAGCCATCGGGATCACTCTTGCCCTGTCTTGTCTTATTTTCCCCTTATCTTCTGAATTAATGGAAAGGAGGGGAAAGTATACAGAAGGCTCTCCCTTAGTGCATTAGGAAATCATCCAAGTCAAGTGACTGCCCTTTCCCACTCTTGATCAGAAAAGAGACTTTTTGTTGAACCTTGTCACAGGCAGGTCTAACACGGGGCTGGAGAAAACCTCTTGCACCACCTGATCCTTTAGTGATCTCTCATGCATCTGAGAACCACCTCTGCTGAGCTCATCTGTGAACACACTGCTCTCCCCTGCTAGATGCAGTTCGCCTGGATAGACACTGTGAAGAATGCACCACTATCATAGACTGACTGCCTCAGGACCTAGCAGAGAAGAATGGGTGCCTCTTGATTCGTTGACATTGCTCATAGTCATTGTATTGTCTGTCGCTAACTGAACCGTCTTCCCATTTACATGATGAAGAAATGATCTGACAACCAGAAGAATGACACGTACTTCTAAAACGTTGAAGTACAAAATTCTTTTCCTGAGACACCAAGTGACTGTGAACTATAAAAGAGTCCAGATGAGCTCCCTATCCATTGTTAGATGCAACAGATTTTATGTGCTGGACGGCAAGGGGAGATGAAACAGGACCTCCTTGAAAAGATTAATTCACAATTTGTCCACCACAAAGAATCAAAAAATGTCCTGAGGCATGACAACTAACATATGAAGACTGTCCAGATTTGGCTTGTAAGCTTGAGCCAACCATGCTGCTTTGGCCTTATCCTGAGGCATGCAAACAGAATAAGATAAGTAATCATTGCCATAAGACCCGTCAGACCCAACAAGAAAATCACTGCCTGGGATCAATGACAAATCTCTAAAATAGACTGCACACTATCTTCAGAAGTCTTTCCTCTGTGAGGAAAACTTTTCCTACTACTGTATTATAGACCATATAAAACCAGATTTCTTGAGATGAGCATAGATTTTACTTTCTTACATTCAGAAAGAATCTAAAATCCGTAAAAAGGGAGGTGGGAAACTAGATGACTTCAGCAGCCAGTTTTCTAAATAGTATTAAACAAATACCCTATCTTCTGAGATGCACTGTTAATACAGAAAAGACTCTGAGCGCTGTACAGAGCTCAAATGGCAGGATTTTGTGCCATAATCAAATGGAAGCATTTCCAATGATTGGGCTGAATAGAAACATCTTTTAAACTGAGAGTTGTGAACAAGTCCATAATTGAAGGTGAGGCAATTATGGAGGCTAGGGTTAGCACTCCAAAATGAAACTTCTAAACAAACCTGTTGCATTTCCTTAAATCTATAATTTGACATAAACCCCCATCATTTTTCTAGATCAGGAAATATTGACTAAAACCTCTCACCCCATAGATACTTGGGTACTTTTTTCACAGCACATATCAGAAGCAATTTCTGAACTTTTGACAAAAGAATAACCTCGTAATCCTGAAAAGGGAAGGAGAGGGGAACTGAAAAGAGGGAACTGTTCTAACTATATTGCATAGCCCTTTACTATTATTTCTAGGACCCACTTGTCCAATGTAATAAACCTCCAGTTGCTGATAAAATGGATTAATCTGTCCCCAAACAAAGGGAGAGAAGGACCCTTGAGCCTCATGTCAAATCCGGGGCCATTTAGTCAGTGAAGACGAAACAGGAAGAGCAGATTGCTTCAATTTAGGCCTAGATCTGAATTATTTCTTTTTATGTTGAGACTGAAAAGATGATGTAGTCTGATGATGTAGGTAACATCTCTGAGATGAAAAATAAGTCAAAGACTGAGGATAAATCTGTCTCTAGTAATGAAAAGAAGGAGGTAGGAGGTCTCCTTCTAGGAACGGGATATAAATCAAGTGAACAGCAGACCCGGTCTCTTAACTTTTCTAGTAATTTGTCCGTTTTACTACCAAAAGGACCATCACCCTCAAAGGGGAGATGCTTATCTTTACATTTAGTATCCAGTCCATGCGTGCTTTCTCAAGGTAACAGCAGATGCCAAAGCTCTGAATGAAGAGGCAGGAACATCAAAAGAAGGCCTGAGAACATGTTTTGCCACATTTTGTTCCTCTGCCGATATTTCACTGGCCAGTCTTCTCTGATCATCTCGTCACTTCTGCACAAACAAAGCTATTTTCTCCCACAAGTGAAACCGATAATGGGCCATCATTGCCTGCTAATTAGCCACCCTAATCCCCAGAGAAGAAAGAAAAAACCCTCTCTCTATAATCTGGAGTCAAATGGGCTTGACCAGGCCTAAATCTATTACTGGCTGCTGCAACCATCAGAGAATTTGATATGGAGCGAGTACGTAAATACTAAAACCCCTCATGCAGTATTTGATAAAGTTTGTCTGCTTTTTAGAGATCGGGTTATCCCTGCTTCTTGTTAGCCTAACAGCTTTAGCAGGTTACAAGAGACCATCCAATTTGGTAAAGACATTCTATTCCTGGAAGGAGCACCAAAAAATGTCAAATACTGGATGTGATGCCTCTTCCACAACAACTGAAAGGAAGTTCAAAGTCAATACAATATGATCCAATAATTCATGGAATTGTAAAACATCCTCACAAGGAGACAACACAGAATCAATGCCATATGCTTATCAGGCAACAAATTCTGTATTCACCTGATCCTGCTCAAAAAGGGAACTAACTACTCAGCCTCTTCCTCAGAAAAAGTTTTAAGGGCCACCAATCTGAGCTGCAGATGCATCTGGTCAAATTGGATCCAAAGATTCCTCAGCAGCTGGATCCTTTTCAAAAAGGACATCACTACTTCATCAATAAGGTGGATGAGTCAAGAACTCTCATGGCGTAGCCCAATAAGGTCACTGAGCCCAGGAAGGCCAGTCTCTCCAATTGATGGGATCTGGGAATATACCTATAGGATTAGAAGACACATTGTCCAAAAGATTGAGGAAAGCTAGAAGTAGGTGGCATACATCTGGATGGTTCAGATCTTTTTAACTCTTTCTCCATCCTCTTCTAACTGTGGCACCAACTTCAGTTCCACTATGAATTTTACCAGAGAGAGCAATGGCACTGGAGGATGCAGAGACATAAAAAGTGAGGAAGTTTTGTCTGGAGATCCTGTAGGAGTCTTAGGAGGAGGCAAAGAGGGATCTGGAGAAAGGCTCATAATATCTTCCTCTCTACCCCTCCTTTCAGGTGAAGGAAATTTAGATATCAGAACCAATGAAGTCTCTTTTTCCTCTCCCCCACCTCAGATCTGATGCACACTCAGATGCTGAATGGTAACACTCATCTGCCACCACAGCAATAGTTGTCTTTTGGATCTGGTATCAGCACCAGAGTAGGAGTGGGCAATGATGCCACTCTGACAGGCTTAGGCATCACTGGATCTGAAGAGACTCCATTCCATTACCCTGGAACGTGAAGCCAATTGCAAAACTGACTTTGGTCTCAGAGTAGGAATCGCAGAAGACACATCCATATTGATGGATCCAATAAATCTGACTCATGGGATCTGGCACAGCCAACAGTGGCTGTCTTCTCCCTCACCTTTTTCTGAACCAACATAGTTGGAATCGAGGCTTAATTATAGGTTCCTTCATTGCCAATTGACCTGACTGTGCCTCCAAACACCTTACCAGCTTTAACAGGAGGCTCTGATAAAACAGACAGAAGCCTGAACCAGCAAAGAGACAGATCACGGAATCCTTTAGGCACCTTAACCTTACTAGATGAGGCGGTCAGATCTGAAACAAGCCTCAGTCTTCAGATCAGACAATCTCCCAGAGGCTTGGCAGCTTCCTTAGACTGGAACACCTGCAGACTTTTTTCATAGAATTACAGAATATCAGGGTTGGAAGGGACCTCAGGAGGTCATCTAGTCCAACCCCCTGCTCAAAGCAGGACCAATCCCCAATTTTTGCCCCAGATCCCTAAATGGCCCCCTCAAGGATTGAACTCAGAACCCTGGGTTTAGTAGGCCAATGCTCAAACCACTGAGCAACCCCTTAGCTTGACCCCAAGTCAGCTGACACAGGCCAGCTGCAGGTTTTTATCTGCAATTTAGACATATCCTTAAGGTAATCAATGTGGTCATTTGGTGCTGGAAAGAGTCTATTAAATACTGAATTTTTCTTCTTCCATTTCACTGTCACATGGAAACAAACAACTATACTAACTATAACCACAAACCCTAATTAAACTAACATTTCAAGTTATCAACAATTATCTAAAACACTAGTATAAGAAGAAAAAAACCCCTCAGATCTGAAGGCCAGAGTGGTTCACTTCCATCTGGCACAAGTAATTGGAAGGAACTGATGTGGTAGAGTGTGCAGCATCCCCTTAAATAGTCTTGCCCTTGGCATGTTCAAAGATGCTGAGAGGAGGGACAAGAGTGAACCCATGTGTACTGTAACGAGCGCTGTTTGGAGAAAGTTCTACCGTTGTGCCGATCGCTGGAGCCTTTTACCCACAACTGGGAATATGCAGAGCCACACAAAGAAGAACCTAGAATACCTGACAGGAGTGTCCTTCTATTAAAAAGATCAAAATCCGTTAAAAAGCAATCTATGGAATCAGGCTTTTAAATGATTTTTAATAAGAGCAATAAAATTTACATATATTTGATGCTTTTAAAGAAGTATAGCTATTATGCTGACTGCTAACTTCCAAATAGCATTGGGGAACCAATTCTAATTCTACTGGAATCAATAGCAAAATTGCATTAATTTAATCGACAACAAGATCAGTCTCCAAATGTAGATTCTCTCTCTTTATGACAAGGTTACTTTGTTCGAGTAGGCCAAAAGTATAAAGGTCTATTCTCCCAAGATCATTGATTGGAGCAGAGAATCCACAAAATATACTATTGCATAACCTAATGTCTTATATGGTAAAAGAGCAAGCATAGTGGGAAGAGAGAAGCCTCAAAATTCTAAAGATGATAACAGGTTCAAAGTTGAATAAAAAAAATATGAATCTCCTACATTGGATTATATTGAAATATTTGACAGTAGCTCAAAGTAGAAGGAGAGATTTCCCTTACACCTGCTCAGTTTCATTTAAATCAATGGACATCTGCACAGAGCAGCTTCCAGAATTGGCATATCTAGTGTGCAAGTTTCTGGTCTGTCCACTGCTATTTTTAAGCCACTGGAACAAATCACTGTTTAAAAAGTGAAGACCTGAAATGAACAGGGGGCCCTAGAATCCTCAGGCTGTCACTTAGTTACAACAGTAACAACTACAACCACAAAGCTAAGTTATTGCTGGAGTTTAAGTTTCTTAACATCAAGGACATCTATATGTAATCTAGGTCTGTACTGCCATGTGGTAAATTTTATTTCAACAGTAAGCAGCTGTTTGTCATCCACTAGGGTTTGTAATCATCTCTAAAAGGGGCAGACCATTACCCAAACAGCCCGATTCTCCAGACTAGCCCCATGTATAATACTCAACTTTTTCTGGTTTAACAGTACCAAAGCAGAATACTCCACTCTCTTAAAATACTATACTAGAGAATTCTGATTTTGCAGCATTTTATACACATTTTGCACAGGTACCAACAACTACACAAGGTGCAAGAAACTGGAAAAAAATTAAATCATGCCCAAGGCCTCTAATCTTGATACAAAGTCTTCTTACTATGATTGTGTTTTCACCAGCAAAGCTTTGACTCATAATTCTCCAATGGCATCAACACACGCTGTGTCTACACTAAGCAGCAGCATGTAAAATATATACAAGGCACGCCCCCTTAGCACAGGTATAAAAAGCACTGCCTCACTGTCTTTACCTGTTAAGCAACATAGACATGCCAGAACATTAGGGTATATACCCTACACAGATGTCTACATCTCCAAGCAGTTCCCCCGGCCCTACAGTGCTATTTTTAGCAGTGTAGAGTCCTGCTGCCTCTCCACTGTTGGAAATTTTCCCCGTCACGGAGAAAGGCTCTGGCAGCAGGGAGGCAGTGGGGAAAGGCTCCAGAAATGGGGAGCTGCTGGAGCCTCTCTGTGCCACAGCAAAAAGGCTCCAGCAGCAGCAAAAGGTTCTGGCAGGGGGGAAGCAGCAGGGAAAGACTATGGAAGCTCATTGCCACCAGACCCTTTCCCTGCTCCAGTGAAAGACTCCAGCAGCAGGGAAAGTTTGCCTGCTGCCTCTCCCATGCCAGAGCTTTTAACTACCTGCTTTTCACTGCTGTGTGTAGCTACACATACCCTACACATGGCTGTCAGCGTAGACAAGGCCATAGTAGCAAAAATAGCTATACCAAGTCTACACTGCAACTTCCATTGTTGTCAGTTCTGGTGCAGCTGCACTAATGGAGAATTACAGGTCTACTTTTTTTTTAGTGTCCACAAGACCTGTGTGTAAAATCTCTAATTTATTATTGCACTTACATGATCCTCTAGCTCTGCCTCTTTCTGTAGGCATAAAAAGCAATGTAACCAACGTTCATAACATTACAGAAGCATGCCTCCATTGAGAAGCAGATGTTCATGAAGTTTTGACATATGAACATGAACTCTCTAACTTCAGCATGGCTCAGGGAGAGTTAGACCTGTACTCAAAGAAGGAATAGTTGCTTACCTTATAGTAATAGTTGTTCTTTGATATGTTCTGTACATGTGGATTTAATTTACGGAGTGCTGTCACCCTCCACCCGCCACGCAAGTTAAGAAGTTTTATCAGAGGTGTCTACTAGGGGTTATGTATGCATCCATCATATCCTTGCACTCTGAGGGCATAAAGGGCAGAACGAGCTTGCCCACTGTTCAGTAGTTCCTTTGCTGCCCAGAGTCCCATGAATAGTCCCCGAGCTACACGGATGGAGGACTGGTCACGGGATCCAAATGCAGAACACCTCAAAGAACAAATAGCTACTATAAGATACGTAACCATTCCTTTTTCTTTGAGTTCCTGTGCATGTGAATCCCACTTATGGTGTTTAACTAGCAGTTCAGTGTTCCAGGTGGTGGGAGCTAAGTGGTTATTTGAAAAAGACTAAAGATCTTCTCTTCCAGCCCAAGTATTAGCTCTAGATATTGACACCAGAGTATAATTGTGGCTAAATGTAGGCATTGAAGACCGTGTGGCTGGTCTACAAATTTCAACTATTGGAACACTACTGAAGCACACTGCTGATGTAGCTTGGGATCTAGTAGAATGAGCAGACACTGGAACTGGATGTTGTAGCTTATTAACAAGGTATGAAATCTTTATACGGTCCATAATCCATTTAGATAATTTTTGAGCGGGGACTGGTCTAACCTTTGATAAATTGCCATACATGATAAAAAGTCTAGGAGATCTCCAGAACAGTCTCATGCTCATACAAGAGACCCACCCCCCCGGGTTATCTAAGGTATCTAACCTTCCCTCATCAAGGGACGAATAAGGCTTTGGAAGAAATACAGTAAGTGTATATACTGACTTATTTGTGACTTTCACATTACTTTTGGGATAAATTTAGGGTGAGGCCTCATAGCTACTCTATCTGCATAAAAAAAACAGATGGGGATTTGACATGAGTGCTTGGATCTCACTTACTCTGCACCCAGAACTGACTGCCACCAAAAAATTCACCCTTAATGATGGAGGGAGCAAAATGAAAGGGAATCAGGTGGAGGTCCCATTAGTGAAGAAAGGGCTAAGCTCAAGTTTCACGAAAGTGGTATCTCTCTTACTGGTGGAAACATCTGCAAAAGTCCCTTCAGAATCTTTGTGATGGTTCAATGGGAAAACACTGAGGAACCCTGAACAGGAGGATGAAAGGTAATAATTGCAGTGCAGTGAATTTTAAATTGAGCTAAATTCCAGGCCTGATTACTGTTTTTAAAGCAGTAGAGAGTCTAGAATGGATGGAATATGATCAACAGGATTAACAGTAGAGGACCAAGCTGCCTCACCCACCCAGAAAGAAAAATGCTTCCACTTAGCTGTGTATGTTTTCCTGGTTGAAGATTTTCTACATTCCATGAGGATCTCCTGGACCTTGGCAGAACTCTCCCTATTTGTTGACGTTAGCCAGACAGTCTCCATGCTGTCAGATGAAGAGAGGTTTGGTTCAGATGGAGTATGTGCCCAGAATCTTGAGAGATTATGTCTATCAGGAGTGGGAGAGTTATGAACTCGTGACTGGAGAGATGTAGTAGTTCTGGATAGCAGAATTGGTGAGGCCATGATGGCCCCACCAGGATCATCTGAGCCCTGTCTTGTCTCACTTTCCTTAGTATCCTGGGCATTAACAGGAACAGGAGAAATGCATAGACTAGATAATCTGACCATGGAATATGAAACGTGTCTGCTGAAGCACCCTGACTGGCCCCCTCAACAACAAAACAGAGGGCACTCTCCAATCTCTGGTCCTGAAGAGATCTATTTGCAGAAACCCCTGTGTCCTGAATACCCTGCTAGTATTGCATCTTTTAAAGACCATTCGTGGGAAGATGAATTCTTTTTGCTTAGCTGATCTGTCAGGGGGTTCAATTCCCCTGGAAGATGTCAGAGCTATACGGTGAAGAATGCACCATTCCAACAGTGAAACAGCCTTTTGACACAGGAGGTCTGATTTTGCTGCCTCTTGCCTATTTAAGTAATACATTGCTATAGAGCTGTCCATCAGCATGTGTACTGCTTGGTGCTTTAAAAGAGGTAGAAATGATTTGCAAGCCAGCTGAATCACCCTAAATTCTAGGATGTTTACGTGAGCTGACAAATCTGCAGATGTCCATAGACCACAAACGTGGAATTGGTTTAGATGTGCACCCCAGCCCTTACTACATGTGTCAGCAATTAACGGTCTTCATGTGCATTATCAGAATGAAAGACAATCCTCAGCAAACATTGTTTCGATCCAACTACCAGGGAAGAGACAACAGGATCATCCAAGGGATTGTTACTTGTCGGTTCATACCACGGATGTTTGGATGATAAACTGATCTGATCCAGGACTGAAGAGGTCTCAGTCTGGAGAAAGGTGTCATGAGAGTACCTGAGGCCATTCAAGATGGCAGGCCTTAGTGAAATTCATTCTAGGTTACGTAAGATGAAGCAATATCAGAACAGGTAGCAATTCTGTTCAAGAACTCCTGGAGGAATTCACAGTCAAACTGGGTGGACATATCTAATGGAGTCCCACAAGGGTCAGTCTGTATCCAGTATTATTCAATATTTTCATTAATAACTTGGATAATGGAGTGGAGAGTATATTTATAAATTACAGATGACACCAAGCTGGGACGGGTTGAAAGCACTTTGAAGAACACGATTAGAATTTAAAATGACCTTTAAAAATTACAGAATTGGTCTGAAATCCACAAGATGAAATTCAATAATGACAGGTACAAAGTATTTCACTTAGGAAGGAAAAATTAAATGCACAACAACAAAATGGAGAATAGCTGGCTAGGTGGTAGTTCTGCTGAAGAGGAACTGGGGGTTATAGTAGATCACAAATTGCATACGGAGGCCACTAAGCTGTTCCGAATCTCTGCTGAGGAGCAGTTAGAAGGAATTGTGAGGTAGGTGGGGTTGCTCTGCCCTTTATGCCCTCATGGTGTGTGTGTGTGTGTGTGTGATGGCGGGGTGCATACACAACCCCTTCTGGACACTAGTGATAAAACTTCTGAATTCCTGGATGCTGGGGGGAAAACAAGCACACTAAGTGGGAGCTATATGCACAGGAACTTGAACTAATTCCAAATCCTCTCACACACACAAAAGAAGTGTTACTTCAGACGAACACAGGCTTAGTTGCATAATTCACACAAAATATACCATGTCAGAAATCCATAGTTTCTATCATTTTAGTTTTTGCTTTCTATAATACTACATGTTTTCTGGTGAACAGAATATTGACTTCCTTGGGAACAGAAAATAAGAGTATATTTTCATATGAGAATTTCAAATTTAAAGTAAGCTATATCTAATTAAAAGCTGTTGTAAGATTAACTCTTACCATTTAATGCTGAAAGATGGTGACAGTCCCTGGAAGATTGTCACAGTCTCTGGATACAGTTAACTCAGTAAAAGAATACAATATTCCATTTTTACATTAACATTTCAGATTTAAGCTAAGCTAGAAATAATTAAAAACTGTTAAAAGATTATTGCTTACCATTTAACATCAGAAGATTGTCAGTCCCTGGATGTGGATAACTCAAGCGACCTTAAAAAAAAAAGGTACCGTGATTTTAGCTATTACGCTTAAAAAAGAATAAAGAAAAATCATTGCCTACAGTTAAAATATATACTGTATTTCCATTTTGCCTAGGGGACATAAAGAGCTAATATTTAACTCCAAGCACATTAGCAACAATACCCTTGACCCAAGTTAAAGTTGACAAGAACAAACTTCTTAACCTTAATTCTCTGGTCATAAGATCTGCAGTGTGCTTTTGGGATCAGCTCCAATAGGATAAAGCCACTTTTTGTTTCATGCAACCCAGAAATAGTGCTGGCTGCTCTAGTATTCTCTTTCATACTCACTGTGAAAACTTGTTAATATGCACATTATTTAGCAGAGTTTAACTGTTGTAGTTTGGAATTTCTCCATTGAACCAATGTATCAAAAATCCTGTTATGAGTTCAGATTAAAACATTTTACTTGCTTTTAACTGATTTATAATTGCATCTTGTTGTACTTCATATAATTTCTGCATATACTGTTCTTCCACTAAGGTAGTTTGACAAAACCAAACCAAAACAAGAATGTTTCAATTATTGAATTTTTTAAAAGCCTTTAGAATGCAAACATTCTTTAAAGTTCCTTGGAGATTCCTATTAGCTAGTTTATGGATTAAAAATGTAAAACTATAAAATACAAAAATGTGTTAAAGTAAAAATTACAGGAAATCCTCATGTACTCACACCAGGATTTTAATATATTTATTGCAGCAAATAGGGTCTTGTCAGTTAAACTTGATGTTTAAAGTGCATAGAAAAACGTCTCCTCATTCCAATCTCCTTTTTATTAAAAAGGAGAAGTTTTCTGTTCACAGGAAGCTGCAAACATGACAGTACTGCAAACTGACCTACACAGAAACTTACAATAGCTGCTCTGTTTCACTGCAACATGCCTTAGAGCACAAGTAAAAAAAAAAAATCCCAACATATCCATACATTTTATTGATATTAAAACAGCCTTGCTTAACTATAATCTCAAATCATATAATATTTTTAATTAGAACATTCAATATTATTATACTGCAACCAGATGATTGCCGAGACATAATGAAGGATCCAATCCTGCAGCCTTGTGTATGTGGAACTCACACTGATTTCAGTGGGACTTGTGCATACAGAGAACTTGCAGGATAGGACTCAATTATTGAGTAACTATTATTAAAAGATTTTGTGCATACTTGTACCTTTTAAGCATGCATGCACACATACACAAACCAGTAGCCATCCTCACATTAAAGATGCCTAACACTTCCCATTATAAGAAAAATTCAGACTTTTTTCCTTTGGAAAACTAAAAGCCTCTATGGTTTGCTGCAGGACTTTGAAATTTAGCAGGGGGATACTCCTGATGCCCGACAGGATATCTTTTTGTGTCCCAGAAAAGCTTTTTGCTGAAAATCTGTTCAAATAGAATTTGGTTTTGGCCTTTTTCTTTAAGAAAAAGAAAACAAACGTGAAAATTACATACCAAAAAAACTACAAAAAAGAATGTTGATTGTAAAGTCAAGTACTCAAAAATGAGAAAATACCAGAATTAAGGCTTCCTTGTTTATGTGCATTATGATACAGTTTTTAATGACATTACTACAGACTACTTTTTCCACAGGTTCCCCTCCTCATTCAGTGTACAGAATGCATGGTGCTTAAGTGAATGAATCAGGATTCCATAGGATCCCTGACTCATTTACGTTAGAAGTTGAAGGTGTGTTGTAAATAAGGCAGATGACCGCAGAAAGAAAAAGGATGGTCTTGTGGTTAAGGCAGCTGATTAACAACCCCCGCCCCGAGCTCTGTTCTATCCCTAGGTTTGACAGACTTCCTACATAATCATGAGCAAGGCACTTAAATAACTAAAAAATTTTCCAGATGCACTTTATGTTCCTCATTTTCTGGGCTCCAAATCTGAGACAACTGAGGTCCACTTTTCAGTTGTGTTGGGCATTCACAACAATCAAAGTCAGTGGGAGCTGTGGCTGGTCAGCCCCTCTGGCAGTAAGTTCTGGAAAAGTGAGCACAGAATTGAAAGTCAGGCAGTCCAAATTCTAATTTTGGATCTGCTACTGATTCACTGTGTGAAATTGGGAAAGTCACTTGGCCTTTCTGTCTCAGTTCTCTAGTACTAGTCTGTAAGAGGGGGATAATACTCATTCATGCTCAGCCACAGGGTTGTTGTGAGGACTGATTAATTAATATCTGTACAGTACTTTGAACATATCAAGTGCTATAACAAAATCAGGTCCCCGGGTATGTCTATCTGGGTACTCAAAATTAGCGGAGAGTTTTGCAAATTTACTCTTAATGTTCCTGAACCTCAGTTATCCCTTTGTAAAACAGGAATAATACTTTCCTTGAGATAGAACTGAGAGATAGAATTTAAGATACTATGTTGCTAAGCCCCACAGACAAGCTAATGAAGAAAGGAGTAACTTCATCTTTTGTGTAGGGTTGGGATGGTGTTTGTTTGAAGGATAAAAAAAATATAGAACAGTTATCTCATTCACCAAGCCCCATTCATCTTGTGCATTGGCTGCACAGGCAACCTTAGTTGTGGCATTTCCTATCTTTGGAATGCTTGACTTTGCAACCCTAAGAACATTTTTAACATAGCATTTTTGCATACATATTATTATGATAGTTTGACTTTTGTAAGTTCTTGTGTGGGCAAACCTTGGCACTCACAGGGAATGCAACTGGTTTAATGGGATTATGTGTGGATGTACAGTTTTTCCCGCATGGAGTCAGTTGCAAGATCAGGGTTTTTTTAAAACCCTTCTCCAATTTCTTTTCAATTTTTTGGAAAGTGGATGTTAATAAAATACAATTATGTTCTTATTAAATGCAAGTTTGAGTGGTCAAGCACACTAAAAAGTCAAAGAAAGTTTAAAGAGACACTGTCAATCTGAAATCAGTCAATTAAAAAAGGCTAAGAGAAGATTCAAGTACTACATTTTCCCGAGTCTCTTTATTAACTTTTGTTGTACTTTCAACCATATATTCCTATTTTCAAAAGTTTATCTTTACCCGAATGATACATGAAAGATTCACATAAACCAGAGGTAGGGAAACTGTGAACCCAACTTCACACAAAGTGCTGTCAAATATATAAAGTGAAAAAATATTTTTTCAAGTCTCTTTCAGTGATAATATGAAAAAAAACAAACAAAAAAAAATATGCAGGTAAAAGTGCAATTTTAAAGTTGATATCGCCTTACGACTACTCAACAACATAATTTTGTGGTATGTTGTGCATTTTGTGTATTTTATGAAATATAAAATGTGCAACACAACACTGCTACTGTTACTACAGCAACATTAACTTTTAGTAGAGACATTAATATTTGAACTTGCAACCTTATTGTTGCACTAATGCTAAATTTTTTTGCATTTCATTTCCTAAATTCCATTTCCGTTATGGTGGAAAAAATAAATATATCTGTAAACAGTTACAAATCTGCAGTCCTCCCCGCCGCCCACCCCCACCTCCTCCATTCCAGTGAGCATGGTCCAGCTGGTGGCTTTCAAAAACAAGTTCTTCTGGTGTGTTGAGACTCCTAAGTAAGATGCTAGAAATGGAAACCACAAATAAGAAATGCAGATACAGAGAAGCTTCCAGTTATATCAAACTCTTTTTTCCATAGGTAAACCTATATTGTAATTTTCTTTTCCTCACTATCTCCTAGTGTCTATTACAATAATCTACTATTGTAATATTCCTAACGATTTCCCCAAGTTTGTTTTCCCCTTACAGAGGAGCATAGAGAAAAATGTGTAATGCCTGTTTACAACTACCTTACAAAATGGGTGTAAAATATTACCACTTATGTAAATGAGTGGCTACTTCTGATTTGGTAATATTTTGCACAGGTGTAAGTGGCTACAAGAAAGCAAGTAGTGGTGAATCAGGCCTAAGACTAATATTGCTTCCTTTCAACACAGGACACGTTAAACACACAAAGGGGGGGGGGGGGGGAAGACTCCAGCCTATCCACAGTGGAGACAATTCAGGCTCTTCAACAAAAATAAAAATAAACCCCAAAGCAACACCATAAGCCACTAGCTTCTCAGTTCTAATGCACTTCCACGAGAAGCATAGTTACTTCCCCAATTGCCTATCAACATGAGCTAGTCTAGCGTAAGTACACTGAATCGCCCGCTGTTGCAATACCTATAAACTAAGTCTTCTCCGTGTGTTTTTGGCATGAGCAAGAAGCAGTTGGGGGGGGGGGGGGAACCCAACAAAACCCCCCACAAAAGACCATTTCTAAAAGAGGCAGCATGGGGACCAATGTTCAGGTACTTCAGCTTAGCTTTTCTCTCAGGTTCTCTAGTGCTCCTCAAAACAATTTGAGTCACATGTTAATAGAAGAATCAGTAAGAAATAGCTTTATAATTTTGGTGTATGACCGCACTGTCTTCAGCTCAGATTCTACTGATCTTAAAGTCACGTCTAACTTAAATGCTATTTACTAATAATTTGTTCTGAAATGCCCTGGTGAGAAAGCAATATGGATAAAAGATCAATCCAGATGTTAAATGTTACAATCTTATTTTTCTATAGAATTAAGACCGTTATAAAAATTTACAAAGTTTAACATCCAATTTTCAAAGACTTAGATTTACATAAG
This sequence comes from Chelonia mydas, assembly GCF_015237465.2. Lineage (NCBI taxonomy): Eukaryota > Metazoa > Chordata > Testudines > Cheloniidae > Chelonia > Chelonia mydas. The sequence goes on from NC_057852.1 coordinate 112,311,570, forward strand.
AATTACATCTTTCTTTGATCAGAGACTTTACACAGATTAAATTTAGAGTAAATAAAGTCTAGAACTGCATATTTATAAACATATGCTAGTTCTTAGAACATATATAAATTTATCTTACAGTAGAAAGTAGATTAGATAAAATCCATAGTTCTGTAAATTAACGAGAGCAAAAACAGTGAAATCCTCATTTTCTAACAAATGGATTTTCAAATATAAAATATAAAGAGAAATGCTGTAAACTAGTACATACAAAGTTTGTTCTGCATTCCACTAATCGAAAACAAGATGCTTAGTCATACTCCAGACACTGTAAGCAGCTAAATTTGAAACACGTGCTTAAAATTCCAAGGACTTTCATTTTACCACTGCAGTACTACATAAAAGATGCATTGTTTTGTTTAAATTTACAATTAAAAAAACTTGCTATAAAAACAAACATTCTTGTTATAACAAACCATACTATTTACCAAGAGATTTTATTAAGTAGGCACATTCTACAAATAAACACGCCGGGTTTGTCAGTTAACTTGAGAAATATTGTGATGGGCAAGACTCTCAAAGAGAATTTGGCTACCAAGACACTGTAGTAGGGCCTGAACTAACAAAAACTAAGGTTTTGTAGCTTCTTGCATCCTGCCAAAAATCAAAGGAATGACATAGAGACTGCAACAAGTAAAGGGGGTGGAAGACAAGTTTTAAGCTACTCTAGTGGATGTCACTTTTTCTCCCATTTACTCTCAACGAATATAATTGAGGAACGCTCTATGTTAATAATTTATCCCTTTCACTTTGAACAAATAATATATTTCCCAAAGAGAAGCAGTATCTTGATCAAAATATTTACTTCAAACAGATGTACTCAACTACTCAATTTAAGTTCAGTTGGTGAGTGTGGATTATTCTCTGCCTCTCAAATAAAAGCTTTTCCTTTTAATCCAACTTTATATTTGACTTTCAGAAAGCATGCTCAGGTATTAATCAGTTTTAGTACACTTACGAACATCAGCAGCCATATTATGAAAACGCCATAATATAGATAGCAATGTGTAGGCCAAAACTTTAGGATCAGAGATTTAAACACCTACATCTATATTTAGGCCTCCACTGACCTAATTTTTAGAAGCACAGAATGTCTACACCTCCCATTGAATTCATCAGGTTTTCAGAAGTTCTTAAATTCGAAGTGTTAACTTTAAGCACACTGATTTTAAAATTTTGTCTTTAGTCTTAGTGTAGATGCAAATTTGATGACGATTATTCCAAAAAGTTATGGGTTTGCTTTAAGATATGGCTAGGTAGAATAAATAAAACCCCATTTTACATCCTGGAAAAACTGAACATCATGGTAGGTTTAAAAAAACTTATTCCCATTCAAATGTGGACCCAATTTCCCCGGGCTCCCTCAACGTATCTCAGAATCAAGACTGAAAATTGCCCAGCATGTAATATGTCGGACATTTGGGGAATTCTGGGATATGCACCCAGAGGGCGACGTGCCACAATCAGTGCAGCACAGTACCATGACAGTGTAGATGTGGGGCAAACTGAGGGTTGTTATACTGCAGCAGCACTTCCAAAGTGCACATCCCCAGCTGGAGTTTGAACAATCAAGTTATTTTGATTGAAACTGAAATAATTTTTTTAATGTAGACTAGACTTCTAGGTAGGTTTTGAAAACTTCCAACATAACAGGTAGCTAAGATGCAACATGATTTATTGAGAAACAGAGGATTTGTCACCTAAAAAGTAGAAATGTGGCAATTTGTGGTTGCCTAAAGATAGTTGCTGCCCAAAAGACCGTAGACATTGCCTATCTCTTAATATGTGTTTGTACGGTACCTAGCACAATGTGAGCCTTATCAAAACTGAGGCCTCCGTGTTAATGTAAGATAAATAATAATTAGGAATTTCTGGGGGTAGAAAATGAGTGGATGAGCACAGACTACCATACATGAACAGTAATTACTTCTAACCATACCTAGTTCTGAACCTAATTTCTTTGAATGAGAAAAGGCACTTGTTTTGTAGTGAGTACTAAATGCATAGCAAGTTTGAAGTCTTTAAACCAGTCTAAATTGGAGGACAAATAGTTTAAACATAGCATAAAAAAAGAAACATTTCATTTGCACAACTCAGATGGCTTGGGTTTATTCAAAACTTATTTTTAAAGTCCTTTGGGCTTAGATTAAGACTGTTAAAATTCTTTGGTGCTTAATTTTTAAATCATTACACAATGAAAACAGGAATTAAAATGGAAGTCCATAAACATTAACTATAAGGTCACTGCTGTAGCCCCATGATTTCAATTAAGCACACCTGAGGAGAGGAAACCACTTTCCAAAAGTTCAGAAATGAACCAGCTGCACTTTTAACCTCAAAGAAACAGGTTACTTGTACAACTAGTACATATCTCACCTGTTTTGGAAATAAAAGTTTACAGGACAGAATTGAGTTATTTGTGTTAAAAACAAACATGTAGTTAAGCTATAATTACGGCACAGTTCAAATACTTTTATACTATCAACAGTATGCAACTAGAGTTATTTCTTACAAGTCTGAGGAATTTTAACTTTCGATTAAGAATAATTTATGTGTGCATTAGTACAGTGGTTCCCAAACTTTAACAACCTGTGAACCCCTTTCACTAAAATGTCAAGTCTTGCGAACCCCCTCCTAAAAATGAATATTTCCAGGGATCTTCTCCTTTACCTGAGTATAAATTATAAAAGCAATGATCTTGCAAATATAAAATTTGTTTTTATGACATGCTTATCACACATTATTATTAAATCATTACAGTATTTTTATTACATTATGAAAATGGCAACACTCTTCCAAGATCTCACTTTCATAGCTTGTATCACTTTGAATAAGCCAGTTATAAGACAAAGCTCCTATGTTTCATCAAGGAGTATCAGATGTGAAACAGCATGAAGGTATTTAAGAAGCCAACTTACACAACCACTCAGGTCTTGAGCAGTCCAGGCAAACAATGCACATTACAACTAAACTTAAACTTGTTCTTCATAATAAATTTATAAACAATACTAGCTGCCTATTTAATTTTAAAATCAGTAAAAAATATCCACCTCCTTTTCCATTTCTTATAAGGAGTCTGGAAGTTTAAATCTCTTCAGTGTGATAGATATGCTTGCTTTGATCTGCTTAGCTCTTGGAAGTCCCGGGGTCTGCTGGCCCCGTGCTGCCCAGGATCCCTAGGGACAGCTCTGTCTGCCATTAGGGAATTCCCCCTCCCCCCCCCCACCACCACCAAGAACTCCCTGTAACATTTCATGAACCCCCAGGGGTTCATGAACCCCAGTTTGGGAACCACTGCACTAGTACCAGTAGCCAAGAATGTGTCTTCACATTTCACTCAATTTGGAATTATCTTCAAAAAAAAAAAAAAAAAAAAAAAAAAAGGACAAAAAATGTCTAAACATACCAAGAGAGAGAAGGTGAGCGAGGTAAAGGTGTTAATTTCCCACTTCACCTTGAATGGCCTTTTGCAACATGTGTTAACTCCTTATCTGTTCTACCTTGTAATCTGTGATACTCTGAGTACCTTTTCCAGACCTCAAGAAGAGCTCTTTGTAAGCTTGAAAGCTTGGTCTTTCTCCAAAAAGAAAAGGAGTACTTGCGGCACCTTAGAGACTAACCAATTTATTATAAGCTATTACCAGCAGGAGAGTGGGGTGGGAGGAGATATTGTTTCATGGTCTCTGTGTATATAATGTATTCTGAAGTTTCCTCAGTATGCATCCGATGAAGTGAGCTGTAGCTCACGAAAGCTCATGCTCAAATAAATTGGTTAGTCTCTAAGGTGCCACAAGTACTCCTTTTCTTTTTGCGAATACAGACTAACACGGCTGTTACTCTGAAACCTGTCTTTCTCCAATAAAAGTTGGTCCAATAAAAGATATTACCCTCATCCATCTTGTCTTACTAATATTTTGGGACCAACACGGATATACCAACACTGTAAATGCTTGAAGGCAGAAATATGTTACACGTGAAGAGTGACTTTTTGAGTCAGCAAGGTTTTTGAAGTAAACTACTTTATTTCTAGTAAAAACTATAGACATCCCAATATTACAAATGTTATGCAACCGTAAATATATTTAGCATATAATACAGATTATAATATATATTTGAAACAGTGCTTGCTACGGGTTGAAGAAGCAATGAATCAGAGTTCTAAATTAACAAAGAATGGGTGACATTTTCTTTAGTTAGCATAGTCACATACCTTTAAGCGGATCGTGCTCTGCTCTCATGATGTCAATAAGAGAGTTTTCCAATGAGTGCATATTCAGACTGTCATACATTCTATTTCGATCCTAAAAGGGAACAAAATTTTTCAGTACTGGAGTACAAAAATTGTACTTTTTAAAACAGGGAAACTTGACAGGAAGACTGAGATTACTCTGAGGTAGTGCACTCATAATGTGGTGATGGATGGAAGCATAAAAGACGAAGGTGGTGAAAATGGTCTCGCAATTGAACACTATTGCCTGTTAGTCTGAATATAACTTTCCTGAAAGTAGCTTTTATGCCATCCAAATATAAAACCAGAGATACACTTTGAATCTGGAAAAGGTATAGTTCAACATATTTTCCTTCACACGTCAAGTTATATACACATTATACAGACATACATACACATTTAAAGAACTTTATCAAGTCTGCAAAAATCAAACACTCAAAACTTAAATGCCACAATTAAGATCGTACAGCCTTAATTCAAAGCCCTTTTGTGTATGCATAATGATAAACATTTAATTACATGACCACATAAAATTTTTTCCATGGGCCCCCTGCCTCATTCAGTGCACAGGATGGACCTGCTCTGGGGACGAATCAGGTGTATATAGTGAAGACTTGTCTATAGGATCCTATCACAGAGTTCACCACTTACATCTGGGACACCTCCTCGTGGCTTTTATATAAATACATACATATGCTGTCTCTCTCACACACACACACACACACTTTGTTAGGGACTCAAACCCCTCCACGAGTTTCACGGCTGTTTGTGAGGCGACGGACTGGTGTCTCTGCACCCAAATCCTCAGGGAGACACTCCCCTCTTTGTAGCTTAGCCCTCTGGCCATGCCACAATACTTTTTGCTTTCCAGGATTTCGAAGTCTGTCTGGCACGCCTACCACTTTGGGTTCCAGCTCAGAGACCCTATCACTAGCAACCATGACATATGAACTCCCAGACTCTGTTGTTTTCCTGGTCTCCTTCCTACTTTTCCTTATCTTCTGGCCTACCCTTAGGTTACCACTGGAGCATTCCCATCTCCCTGTGGCTATTTTGTCCCCCGCCCCGCCTCGGGTTCTTGCCAGAGTCTATAATCCAAATCAGGATCCCAGGGCTTACTCTCCTCCTAGACCTCCTCGTCGTCTCTAACCAGCTCCCCTCTTCTCTGGGGAGCGACTGCAGAGATCCTTCTTACAGCTCTCTCTTATCACCATCTTCCTCTCTTTAGGACTGTCCCAGCTCCTCTGCACTTGGGTTCCATCAGCCATACCAGCCCTAACTCTCCTCCAGGTGCAGCCTGTCACAGGGTTAATTAGCCCTTTTTACCTAGTCAAGCCTTGTGTGGGGTAGACATCCCAACACAGACTCTCACTTCATTTGCTGCAAAAGTTGGAAGGTGTATATTGAATGAGGCAGAGGATTATGAAGAAGAAGGATAGTGTCATAATTAGAGGTTGAATGCTGCCCTGAGAATTGGCTTTCCTCCCTGCCTCTGCCACAGAGTTCCTGTGTTACGTTGGGCAAGTCACTTAAAGCAAACATTTCACAGGTGGCCATTAACTATGCGCCTCTCCTTTTTGGGTATGTGACTCAAAACCCTGGGTCTTCATTTGGAGAAGTGTTAAATGCTCATAGCTGCAACTGAAGTCTGGAGAGTTGTGTTTTGAGTATATGAAGTTCTTTATTATGCTAAGTAGACTGAAAAAAAAATCAGGTCTTAGGTGTCTCAAATTGAGCAATGTTAGTGTATAATTTTTACCTTAATCTCTGTGCTTCAGTTCCCCATTTGTAAAATGGGGATAAGAATACCCCCTCAATTCACAGGGGTGTTACAAAATTAATTCATTGCTATTTGTGAACCAGATACCATAGTGATGAGCGCCACAGAAAAAACCCTGAGGAAATTAATAATTCCATCTTCAGAGTAGGGTTTGAATAGCGTGCAGTAAATAAGGCACAGGTCCACTCAGTGAACAATGTGAAAAAGGAGAATACTGAATAGCTGCTCAGTAAGTGACCACCATTTGTTTTGTGCACTGAATGAAGCAAGAAAGAAAGTTTAATAATTTCATGAAGACGATGTTATTGCAAATGTACAAAAGGAACAGGTTAAGCCTGCACAGGCAATGAGCTTGTCCTACAGAAGCAAAATGTGTGCAGCCTCTAGCTTTACAACTTTTAGCATATTAGAGCTGGTTGGAAATTTTCCCCAGCAATGTTTTTCAACAGGAAAACGATAGGAATTGTATGGTCAGTGATAGCGAAATAAAGACTTTTTTTGATCTAACCTAACATACAACTTCTGATTTACTGGCTAGGAAGCTACAGATAGAATACTATACTTAAACATATCTGAAAACACCAGTAAGATTTTGAAATTCATAACCAGTATTACTGACTATGCAACTAGTTGCAGTTATTCAAGTATTTGTGGCTTGGGGCATTTAATACATCTATGTAACAAAGTTCTAGTTCAAGTGTCTTACAGTTTAGATTCTTTTGGTTAGACTATTGCCACATGACTATAGAGGTGACAGAAGGAATAAATTCTTCCTGTTAAAGGGGAGATTGTGACACTAGCTCTTTTTGGGGTGGTGAAAAGCTGTTAATCCCAGAAGGAATTCTGACTGACTTGACTAGAAGTCCCCTAAGGAAGATAGGAAAGAATACTGTAGAATAGGGGCTCTACTACCCTTGGTATCCCATTTGTAAACATATCCAATGGTGAATATACAGGGGGCATAGTCCTGCCCTTATATCACTCCCTTTTGGGTACCTACCCTAAGCATGTCTTGCCCCTGCAAGGAAGTTTAAAAAGTGTGGGAGGAAGGACGAAAGGACCGTTGTACCACTGTGTCCACTATGCCCCTGAGCAAGACCAGCCACAATGTGGTCTTGAAATGTTTATCGTTCATTTTTAAAACACCTGAAAGCAAAAAGCACCTAAGCACTGCACAAAAAACATATAACACTAGCTAGTACACCAAAATAAATAGCTAGATATCTAATCTGGCCAAATCCTAACCTAATACAAAGTAATAAAGCCTACAAAATACACAAGTCTTTAGCCTTGCCTTGAAAGATGCAACCAATGAGCTTTGGCAGACATCTAGGGAGTAAGCATTCAAAATTGACAGATCACTCCTAGCCATACACTCAACTATACAGTGTAATCAGCTAGTCCAAACTTAACGATCTCAAGAAAAGTAGAAATGTCTTTGGGTACGGAGCCCAATTTTAAGTCTTTGGTCAAGTAAGACTTATCGGAGTAAAAGTTTGAAGCATACTCCCTAAATAGGCAGCCAATGCAGCTTTACAGAGTGCAGATATCAAGTGTAGGCCTTTGCTTTCTAAGGGAACACCAAAAAGTGTTGCTATAAGAAGAAGTCTGTGTGTACGTCACCACATTAAGCTCAATGTCCAGAAGGAAAGGTCACAACTAGCTCTTTGAAAGGGGATTGTTCTGACCACTAACACAAGTTTAGCTTAGTTAAGTGACTCATGTTACAAATCTTCGTGTATCCATTCATCAATTTGCTGAAGTAGTGACAATACAGACTGAATCAGTCATATGGAGAGAATGATACCTTGCAAGTATAATACTTTGTGTTAGCCTCATGTTTTTGTAAAAAAACTTTGACAAAGGTGACTTTGAGACTAAGACTGATCAACAGAGAATAAAATGGAGTAAACAATACTGTGCTTGTAGAAAATGGCAGAATACGTTCATTTGAACATTAATATACTATCGAGACGTCTCAAGAAGCTGATAATTATACAAGAATTAGAAAAGAAGTTCTGGAAAAATGCACCACGAAAGCAGCAATACACCTGCATCAATGTTGTTTTCATCCTCTTGACAGAAGACCTAAGCTCTCTCATAGATTTCTATCACAACTTCAACTATCACCACCCTTCCATCAAACTATCTAGAACACTGCCACACCAGCATCAATTTCTTGGACATCACAATTAGCTTAAACAATGGAACCCTACTAACAACCATATCAAGAACCCACCAATCACCACATTTACCGCCACCCCAGGACATACCAAAAACTTTTATCTACAGACATGCACTCATATATCTCAGAATTTGCTCTGAAGAGAAAGTCCAGGATACACATCTAAACACTCTTAAAGCCACCTTCACTAAACCAGGACACTCCACCAGAGAAAAGAAAAAGGAGTACTTGTGGCACCTTAGAGACTAACAAATTTTTCTCCACCAGAGAAGTAGATTGCATCATGGAATGGGCCACGCAAATACCCTCGAAAAGCCTACTTCAATACAGAAAAGAAAAAACGCATTGACAGCGCACCCCAATAGTCACTATCACCTCACACTGGAACCCATATGGGGGAATCAAACAATTACAATCCATATTTGATGGGAATTACATCCTGAAAGAAATCTTTCCCAAACCCCCTCCACTGGCCTTCAAACCACCCTCATCAAGGTCATCATCAGATACAAGCTTCCCACAGACCACACCACCAACTCCAAGTGGCACCAGACCCTGCCAGAACAACAGATGAAAAAATCTGCAAACACATCTCCACTGCTAAAATGATCAATACCCTGTCACAACACACCTTTCAAGATTCGTGGGTCCTGCATATGCTTATCACAACTTGTGGTGTACCTCATCAAGTGCATTAAATGTCCCAACAAATGAATTCACACAGGAAAATGATAACACACAAAAACACCATATCACCCACTGGAGAAAACTTTTCACAAAGCAATCACTTTATATCTGATCTTTCAATACTCATCCTCCAAGGAAACTTGCACAACACCTTCAAAAGGTGATCCTGGGAACATACATTCATAACCGCTAGGCACCAAAAACCACTGACTCAAAGGGGACATTGGTTTTATGGCTCATTACAATCTGTAACCCCCCACACCTCCTGCTACCTTTAATTGCCCAATTTTAACCCCTGATGCATAACAATCTATCACTCAGTTGCCCACTTCAAGTGACCACCTACTGTGTGTTATCCCTTAGGAGTCAATCTGCCCCAATTTGTATTTAGCTCAGACACTCTGCTTCCTTCCCGAGTCCTGAAGAAGATCTCTCAAAAGCTTGTACCTTCCACCAACATAAGTTGGGCCTCTGTTTTCACTAACAAGGTCAGCTCCCAGACTGCTGCGCTGGGCATCACAAAATGGGGAAGAGATGGCCAGCCCTCTGTAGAGATAGAGGTGGTTAGGGACTATTTAGAAAAGCTGGACGTGCACAAGTCCATGGGGCCGGACGAATTGCATCCGAGAGTGCTGAAGGAATTGGCGGCTGTGATTGCAGAGCCCTTGGCCATTATCTTTGAAAACTCGTGGCGAACGGGAGAAGTCCCGGATGACTGGAAAAAGGCTAATGTAGTGCCCATCTTTAAAAAAGGGAAGAAGGAGGATCCTGGGAACTACAGGCCAGTCAGCCTCACCTCAGTCCCTGGAAAAATCATGGAGCAGGTCCTCAAAGAATCAATCCTGAAGCACTTAGAGGAGAGGAAAGTGATCAGGAACAGTCAGCATGGATTCACCAAGGGAAGGTCATGCCTGACTAATCTAATCGCCTTTTATGATGAGATTACTGGTTCTGTGGATGAAGGGAAAGCAGTGGATGTATTGTTTCTTGACTTTAGCAAAGCTTTTGACACGGTCTCCCACAGCATTCTTGTCAGCAAGTTAAGGAAGTATGGGCTGGATGAATGCACTATAAGGTGGGTAGAAAGCTGGCTAGATTGTCGGGCTCAACGGGTAGTGATCAATGGCTCCATGTCTAGTTGGCAGCCGGTGTCAAGTGGAGTGCCCCAGGGGTCGGTCCTGGGGCCGGTTTTGTTCAATATCTTCATAAATGATCTGGAGGATGGTGTGGATTGCACTCTCAGCAAATTTGCGGATGATACTAAACTGGGAGGAGTGGTAGATACGCTGGAGGGGAGGGATAGGATACAGAAGGACCTAGACAAATTGGAGGATTGGGCCAAAAGAAATCTGATGAGGTTCAATAAGGATAAGTGCAGGGTCCTGCACTTAGGACGGAAGAACCCAATGCACCGCTACAGACTAGGGACCGAATGGCTAGGCAGCAGTTCTGCGGAAAAGGACCTAGGGGTGACAGTGGACGAGAAGCTGGATATGAGTCAGCAGTGTGCCCTTGTTGCCAAGAAGGCCAATGGCATTTTGGGATGTATAAGTAGGGGCATAGCGAGCAGATCGAGGGACGTGATCGTTCCCCTCTATTCGACACTGGTGAGGCCTCATCTGGAGTACTGTGTCCAGTTTTGGGCCCCACACTACAAGAAGGATGTGGATAAATTGGAAAGAGTCCAGCGAAGGGCAACAAAAATGATTAGGGGTCTAGAGCACATGACTTATGAAGAGAGGCTGAGGGAGCTGGGATTGTTTAGTCTGCAGAAGAGAAGAATGAGGGGGGATTTGATAGCTGCTTTCAACTACCTGAAAGGGGGTTCCAAAGAGGATGGCTCTAGACTGTTCTCAATGGTAGCAGATGACAGAACGAGGAGTAATGGTCTCAAGTTGCAATGGGGGAGGTTTAGATTGGATATTAGGAAAAACTTTTTCACTAAGAGGGTGGTGAAACACTGGAATGCGTTACCTAGGGAGGTGGTAGAATCTCCTTCCTTACAGGTTTTTAAGGTCAGGCTTGACAAAGCCCTGGCTGGGATGATTTAACTGGGACTTGGTCCTGCTTTGAGCAGGGGGTTGGACTAGATGACCTTCTGGGGTCCCTTCCAACCCTGATATTCTATGATTCTATGATTCTATGATTCAATAAAAGATAATTACATAAACTACTTTGGGTGGCCAAGAATTTTTCATGAGCATTGTAATGAGTTTCTTGTATTACAAAAAAATTGCACAGTGAATTAGTTGCCAGATTCTCTTATTAGCTTTTCATTGTTTTGAATACAGAAGTGCTTGAATCCTGCTTGATCTAATCTTCTGGTGCTTCAATAGCTTTGCAGTTTCAAAATACAACACAATGAACTGAAACTGAAAGTTTACAACAAATCTACTTAGTCTCAAAGATACCCTCAATTCCCCTACAAGCTATAATTTGGTTCATTTTAAGGCTCTTACAATAAGGAAAATATTTTAGAGAAAACTTGATCTGTCAGCTGACTTTTCAGAAGCTATGTTTACAAGTGTTTCACACAGTAGAAGCATCAACAAAAAAAAATGAGGAGTACTTGTGGCATCTTAGAGACTAACCAATGTATTTGGGCATAAGCTTTCGTGGGCTAAAACCCACTTCATCAGATGCATGCAGTGGAAAATACAGTAGGAAGATATATATACACACAGAGAACATGAAAAAATGGGTGTTGCCATACCAACTGTAATGAGACCAATCAATTAAGGTGGGCTATTATCAGCAGGAGAAAAAAAAAACTTTTGTAGTGATAATCAGGAGGGCTCATTTCAAACAGCTGAATACTCACCAGCAACCACACACCAAAAACACTAACCCAGGAACCTATCCTTGCAACAAAGCCCGTTGCCAACTGTGTCCACATATCTATTCAAGGGACACCATCATAAGACCTAATCACATCAGCCACACCATAAGAGGCTCGTTCACCTGCACATCTACCAATGTGATGTATGCCATCATGTGCCAACAATGCCCCTCCGCCATGTACATTGGCCAAACCAGACAATCTCTATGCAAAAGAATAAATGCACTCAAATCAGATGTCAAGAATTATAACATTCAAAAACCAGTCAGAGAACACTTCAACCTCCCTGGTCACTCAATTTCAGACCTATTGGTTAGTCTCTAAGGTGCCATTAGTACTTCTTTTCTTTAGACCTAAAAGTCTCAAATCTCCAACAAAAAAAAAAAACCCCTTCAAAAACAGACTCCAATGAGAAACTGCAGAATTGGAATTAATTGGCAAACTGGACACCATTAAATTAGGCTTGAATAAAGACTGGGAATGGATGGGTCATTACACAAACTAAAAACTATTTCCCCATCCTAATTGCCCCCCCCCCACACACTGTTATTCACACCTTCTTGTCAACTGTTTGAAATGAGCCATCCTGATCATCACTACAAAAGTTTTTTTTCCCCTCCTGCTGATAACAGCCCACCTTAATTGATTGGTCTCGTTACAGTTGGTATGGCAACACCCATTTTTTCACGTTCTCTGTGTATATTATATCTTCCTACTGTATTTTCCACTGCATGCATCCGATGAAGTGGGTTTTAGACCACTAAAGCTTATGCCCAAATAAATTTGTTAGACTCTAAGGTGCCACAAGTACTCCTCGTTTTTGTTTTTGGGTTTTTTTTTGCTGATACAGACTAACACGGCTACCATTCTGAAACCTGTCATAGAAGCATTACGTATTCTAACCATCAGATGCAATATGTCACTAGAGGTCCTGTCAGTCAATTTAGCACAAAGTAGTACACTAACAGAATACATTTTCAGGGGTTAAATTTTTCAGGAGATTTAAAGTTAAGGGGACAGGACTTTATGCTTTCTCTAAGGCACCAATTTCACTACTAACTGAAAAAGCATATACAAATTAGCCACTTCATTTTTACCTACCCCTTGGATTTCATGCATTTATTGATTCTACCAAACTCAACCCTATTTCTACTAATCTCTCTTTCACACTTTGTTTACCTCTTAGTTTCCTCCAACTTCTCACATTTAAAAAGAATGTTTCAGGTGTGGTCTTCCTGGCTGAAGAGATCTGAATGTTACTACTTCTAGAGTGGAGTTAAACAAGGCCCTTTCTTCAGTCACCCATATAATACTGCTAGCATAATGTGCAACCTTACTTTGGAGGCAGTGTGCTGCCTCTCATATCACTAATGGTCCAGGAAGTGAAGGACCATATTTGATTCCCAAATAATACATGACTTCAAAACAAGGGCCTCTGTTCCTTTCAATTTCTGATACGTTCCCACTAGCACCAGCAAAACTGATAAGAACTGATGCTAGGAAAATGCTATGTACACCATCACATTTGCAATTTTGTCCTAGAATTCTCCAGATCATTTTAAAAATGGGTGGAAGAGATGTGGAGTTCTCATGGTATCATATACAATTTAAACCCTCTTTTCGAGAGCCATTGTTCTTGGCAGAATGTATTTAAGACTTCTAAATAAATCCACACACAAGTTATACAAAAACTATCTTGGCTTTGCACTTATCGGAGTAATTAATAACTTAGAGAAGTTCAATACACACTGCAGGCACATGCCACAGTGCTCTTTAGTTGTCACTATTAGGCACAATGCAATTAGTCTAGGAAACCATGGAAAAAAATCTAAACTATCATAAGCAGCCTTTGCTAATCTTTGGCCAAGGCTCTCAAAAATGGATGATTAAAGTTAGGCTCCCATTTAATTTTAGGAACATGTTCTAAAATCTTCGCCTTTAAAAGCATTTCAAATGAGTTAAAAATACACTAAAATACAAAAATCCTTTCAGAAAACCTTATTCAAACAAATCTTGACGTTCTGAGGAAGCTACCATGATCTGCTTCATAATAAAGCAAACATAAGATCATTGTCTTTTTCATTATATTAAGAGTAAGATCTTTTGGTGAAGAGCAAGATTTTATAGTGAATTCAACTCTTGCTACACAAAAACATTAATTTAAATGATTATTTTAAGCTAACCTTGTCCCATCTGTTTCATCCTCTTCCTAACAAGCCTTAAGCTCAAAAAGATCTTAGTTTCTATACACAAAATAATTAGTGACTTCCAATAAACCATATGTATGTTTCTATTACATTCTGTTAAAGCTTGAATACAATGGGTGATTACCAATAAAGTGAAATGTCCAACTTACAAACAGTACATTTTTAGGAAAGTATTTCTATACATGTACATTGGTAGAGGACTCCCCATCATAATCATATCGGTTAAGCATATATTATAAAAACAACAAATGTATATCCTAACTAGAAAAATAAAAATAATTGAAGACTTAAAGACATTAAGGATCCATAACATAGCTTTTCAGTACATACTGAGAACTTGCAACTGTAAAGCCTATGGCTCATTACAGTTTAGCTTTATGGAAATTGGACAGAAGTCTTACAAAAAGTAGAAACAAAAAATTACCTCAGGAAGGAAAGTAGGTTACCACTACCCACACCACATAAAGTAGCTAACAAATGTAACATTTAGCAGATATCTAGGGGCAGTCATCCTGAGAACACCAAACATGTTTTCAAGTTAAGATCACATTACTGCATATATTTACAGAAAAGGTCCAACAACAAAATGACAGTTCTGCTACCCAACTATACAAGTCATTTTTGCTGAAATATTTACCTACGCAGACATATAGCATTCACTGCATCCACCCCCAAGTGGTCCAGGTTAAGAAAAGACTTTGAAACACTGGAAGCAATCCAGACAGACTACAAAGATGATTAAAGGCTTGGCAGGATTGACGCATGAGGAAAGCCTAAAAAAAAAAAACCTGTGTATGCATAGTGTGGTCAAAATAACTAAAAAGGACAACAAACTAGACATTTGGAGGGTGTCAGCATGAAGGGGGAAGTTGTTCAGGAGTTTAAAAAAATAACTAAGAATAGTTGTTTGAAACTGAGAAAAGCAAAATTTAGACCGATCATCATCAGGAAAAGTTTTCTAACCATCACCTATAAAATAGTCTTTCAAATGCGGCAGTAAAATCTAGTTATTTAAACCTGGAAAAGCTCATAATCTCAGAGAACAATTATGGTTTGGCAATGAGATGGGTTGGACAATATAAAACTTCTTTCATTGCTAACTCTTAGGTAACTAGAACCATAATGTATACACAAAAAGAAAAGGAGTATTTGTGGCACCTTAGAGACTAACAAATTTATTTGAGCATAAGCTTTCGTGAGCTATAGCTCACTTCATCGGTTGCATACATACATACATGCATTCATGCAGCCGATGAAGTGAGCTGTAGCTCACGAAAGCTTATGCTCAAATAAATTTGTTAGTCTCTAAGGTGCCACAAGTACTCCTTTTCTTTTTGCGAATACACACTAACATGGCTGTTACTCTGAAACCTGTCATAATGTATACAGTATTGCTCCATTAGCCTGGTTGACAAACATTTTGCTGTGCAACAAGAGATAGCCCTTACATAAGTTCTTGCATATGTTAATAAAACAAAGAATTTGGTTTAAATATATTCTTCCAATATTTTATAACCTGTGTAAGTTAAACATAGGTATTTTAGTTCAGCAAAAACTTGTTAATACATTTGTGGCTTTAAGTCTAACAGACTTGGTCCATTGATTTTGTTCAGTATTCTGAACAAGTTTAAAATTGAAATATTGTCCATCCAAAGGCCTTGATCCTGCAATTGACAGCTTGTAGGTGGACTGCTGCACCAAGCAGAGCTGCAGTGAAGGGTTCTCCTTACAGGGCAGCAGTCCATCTGCAAAAGATTGGGGCCTAAATGCACTAGGCCCAGGTAACTGATCTAAAGTGCAATACAATCTGAATGCAGGCAACTTTTCTCCAAAAAATAATTGCCTAAAGCTGGGCTCCTAAATCCATGTTTTAAACACCTAAATAAGCTATCTGAATTCTAAAAGTGCTGAAATTTTAACTCTCCCACAGACTTTTATGAGAGCTGCTAGGTGCTCAGCACTTTTAACATGGATTTTGTTATCAAATATTATCAATTACAAATATTGAAAAACTGATATCTTGAGAATCCAAAATTAAGTTAACCCTCTTTGACTTGAACAAACTCTGATAAATTATTCTGTCTCTAGAATATTAAAATAATATTTTAACTTAACATCTGGTGTGAAGAACAACTCAAACTTATCTGAAAACACCTGAAACTGTGCTTTATTTCACTGAATATTTGACATTTTAGACTCTTTTTTTTTTTTTTTTTTTTTTAATTCAGACGGACAACCAAGGCAACCAGAAGAAGCATCTGCAGTTATTTAGGTTATATCTTACTGTACAGAATCCCAAATTACAGCAATAGGTTTCAGTAGTGAACAACACAGCTCAGCTTCAAGGACAACTGATACTGTATGCACAGTCCAAACAAACAGGAAGGACAAATCAACGTGAAAGACACCCAGACACGCAATGTATTTCCTGAACTCAAAGATACAGGAACAGAATTCAGATTCATTTTGGCAGAATGAAGTTTTATTTACATTTGTTCTTTCCAAGAGCATACAGTCAAACACTATTGACCTTTTAAGAAGAAGTACTACACTAGTTTAAAAAAATGTTTGTAAAAAGGTTTAAGAGTTTAGAAATAAAATAATGTACTATCGATATTCAGATCAAAAATTATAAACACGAAGGCCTTGTTTATATTTAAGTTTTTAACTATACCAGTAAACAATACTTAAAGCTACAAAAACCCCAATGTAGAGGAGTTTTACTGGTATAGCTTATTCTGGTTTGTCAAAGTAAAATGAACTATGGCGGTATAATGTGCCTTATGTCAGTATAATTGTGTCTAGGATAGGGCTTTTACCAGCATAATTTTGCCAGTGTAAGAGCAAAAAATTACACCCCTTAGAGCCATAGTTATGCCAGTAAAACTTAAGGTCTGGTCTACTCTAAAATATTAGATCAACCTAACTACACTGCTCAGGGCCATGAAAGATTTCACACCCTGCATGACAGTTGGGTCGATCTAACCTCCACTACAGATGCAGCTAGGCTGATGGAAAAATTCTTCCATTGACCTAGCTACTGCCTCTTGGAGAGGTAGATTACCTACCATAGCCGTACTGCCGTAGTGCAGAGCAGGCCAAAAGGTGGGATTGTCAAAAGCGCTCAATGATGGCCTAACTTTACCACTGGAGTGTTACCTCTAAGGCTAATGTGAGTAGTTAGGCCAAAATTGAGCACTTTTCAAAATCCTATCTTAGCGATGCAATTCACCATTAGTGAATTCAACTTCACTGCAGTCAATGAAGTTCTATACAGTTTGTGCATATAGGAAACTTATGCCTCAGTCTTATACTTAAAGAATACCAACAGTGAAAAAGTTTGATCTTCATTCCCCTCCTTTTTGTAAGCTACATGATCAAAATATAACATTTTAATAGTCATTAATATACACTGTTAACTGAACAGATGCTCAATACCAAGTAATATTATGTATTAGAAATAACATCAACTCCCTGACCTTTGTGTACACTGGGGACATGCTCTTATCTCAGCCACCAGTGTAGCTGCACCAGTGGAGACTCTGAGAATAAAGCAAAGTTTCAGATAGGGAATAAGTTGCAACTGTTCAAATTGTGACTTATCTTGTCTATGCTAGTGGTTTGCACAAGTGCAGCTACATGGGCTACGGCACACCGATGGCTACAATTATGGCAAGTCTCCACTGTAAACAAGGCCTGAAAATTCTTTACAAAAGTGACTTCCAACCTGTGATCCACTAGTGGTCTGCAATGAGCTAGCAAATCTCATGGTGCTGGCTCATAATCATGTTTATATCTAAAAGCAAGATGTAAACATGTATTTTAACTATTTCTATATAAACTATTTTAGTAGTTGCGACACAGTGTTGTGATCACAAATAGTAGTGAAAAAGGTCTGCAAATTGTAAATGCGGGAGAACATGGGCAACAAGAGTCTTTACTAAGATTGAGAAACATTGGTTAGGAGGACTACAGGCAGGTTTTATACATCTGTTCAATATAGTTACATTTAGCAGATGGCATAAATTTAGTAATATAAAAGCATTTATTCACCATCTGCTAAAATTGATACTGTATCTTTAAGAATCATCAATCTGAATACCTCAACCTTTTATGGAACGAGGCAAGCACAGTACAAATTAAGTAGACTGATATTTGACTGTGTCACAACTGCCAGCACAAGCCTAGATAGCATCACCATCACCAGTTCTAACTAAACTGAAGTTCAGCTTCTTTTTAACCGTTTCATTATGATGCCTAAAATCCATGCATCAGACAACGTAGTGGGGAAGTGACCCCATGTAGGGCAGAATTTAATAAAAATTGAAAATTATGAACACAGTAATTCAATGCATCTTAATAAGGATATAGAAAACATCTATTTAATGTTTCTGCAATAAAAGTGGTTAACACTGAAAGAGTTCAGATCACACTGTGTCCTTTGACTATTCTTATAAAAGCAAACAAGTGAGATTTAAACACTAGTTTATTACTGGACAAAACAAAATTCTTTGTCTTTCATAAAGCAGTTCAGCAGCCAGTTCAATTGTAGGTACTGTATTTAAGTACGTCTATAATTCTGCTTTGAAGTTATGAACACCAAGAACAAAAACATCAGCACAAATTATTATAAATACGGTTGAACTTCAGATACATTTTTCTACTCTGCTACCTATGATTGTTTAAGTTAATGGAAATTTTATTAGCTTTCTATATGCTATGAGTAAAAAGAAAAAAAACAAACAAACTTTGTTTAGATCTGAAAACAAGCTGCTTTATATTAGAGGACTTCCTCTAAAAGTTTCAGCAAGCTATACATATACGCATATATATATATATATAT
Source organism: Chelonia mydas (assembly GCF_015237465.2). Taxonomy (NCBI): domain Eukaryota; kingdom Metazoa; phylum Chordata; order Testudines; family Cheloniidae; genus Chelonia; species Chelonia mydas. The sequence continues at coordinate 112,330,378 of NC_057852.1, forward strand.
ATATATACACACACACACACACACACACTTGCAAACTTATTAGACATATTGAATTATATTTGAAGTATATGCAAGTTTGTTGTGCTTGGCAGGATACGCACTCTAACATATTGCGGCAATGCTGTTCAAACAGATTAATACAACACTAATATTCCTAACCCAAATCATGAAATTGATTATTTTACAGGTGTCTACTTCAGAATGGGGTTTTTAAAAGATATTTCCACTGCAGAGCACCAGCTGTCTCAAGCTGGCAACTCTAAACTCTATCTTTAATGAGTCAAGTTGTAGTTTGGTATAGAAGTGGCATCCTTTCCATCATCCCACCCAAACAAGCAACAAGAAAATTATACAAACCCTGCTGTTTAAGCCCAGTCAGCAAGCCCATTCAATGAGATAGGACTTTAGAAGATGATAGCAGGATTTCCCATAAAAGAAATGCATTATTGGATGCAATCCCAGCAAACTTCAAAAGCATATGAAATCAATAGTGGCACTAAGTCCAGTATTGTAACTATCAGGCCCCATTTGTAAGTAGAGGTATATGGCTTGTTAAGCTAATAGGAAATCCACTCACCGCCAAAATGACAAAAACCAGGAGATCTATGCAAAAATCCCAGACTGAATTTTTTGCTATTATCACAGCTACACTAAAATTAATCTTTTTGACACAAATGCAGCTGTTCAAAGTTGAGCGATCAAAATTATGACAAAATAAGACCTAGTTTAGAATAACTGCATTCTAAATAAAAGAGCATGACAGCCCTATGCAGGGAACAACAAGTATTGTAACTACTCTTTCCTGCAGCTTACCTTATTTTGTTAATATACTAGCCCAAATTACAAGCCCAAGTCAAGACAAAGTACTAAAGTTAAAGAAGACCTAAAGAAGGTGTAAAATAGAGAATTATTCTTAAAGTAATCTGCTACTTACTTGGAATGGCTAGTTTCTAAGGTAGAAGGATTATCTTAAATGTAGATTCCTTGAAACAAAAAACTAAATGCACAAGCTGCTATATCACCAACTGAGGTTGGAGCCTGATAGCAAGCGACAGTCCTTGCCCCCAAGAATTTACAAACTAACTAGACAAAACCTGATGGAGGCTCAAGAAAAAAATATTATCTCCATTTTACAGACAGGAACCTGAGGCATAGAGATTAGGTGACTGGCCTAAAGATACACAGGAAGTCTGATGCAAAAATTGAACCCAGATCCCCTCAGTCCAAAACCATTCTTCCTCTTCGCATTTAACATCTCTAAATCAAAGGGCTTCTATGTTCCAATCATTAAATAACTATGGACATCCCTCAAGAAGTTGCCAATAGAGGAAAACTAAAACCCATATGCAGAGTGGCATTGGCAAGGATGCTAATAAGATGAAAAGGTGAATTTAAAAAAAAAGAGTCAGAGCTGTCCACAAATATAGTCTAAAAAGGCTTGTCCACAAGAACAGTTTGATATCTAAAATTAATCTATATTAAAAACTAATGGATAAAGCAGCCCAGATTTAAAAGGAGCCTTGAGCGTTTTAAATTGACAAATGTTAAAAATGCTTTCTGATAGTTTAAAAAGCATTTCTGCTCCCTTGTTGCTGTGCAAGAGTTATTTCAGTTTCCTCCTTTTTTCCTCATGTAGTCAGTAAAATAATTCTGGCTACTGCAGGCATTTTATATAAACTGGAAAATATTTTGGTTAATTGTCACTTTCAATACACTTGTAACAATAGAAGGTACAACTTTTTCACAAAAATCACCATGAACATTGTCAGTTTCACTTAATATGTTACATAGATCTATTTACAATGTTAGACAAAATTAAAGACAAATATTAAGAAGTTTCCAGTTACATACCATTCTTACCTGTAAGGGTAAGAGAGTATTACTGTTGTTGTCGGTTCGGAAAACATTATCTTCAATCCATGATTTTGGTGTCAGCGATGGAGTAGAGCGAGTAAATTTAGGGGGAGCTATGACATTACCAGAAAAGGGCTTCTTCAAAGGAGAAATTTGGTTCATAGTTCCTGGAATTCCCATGTTTCCAGTTCTACGATGATCTCTGCCATGCATTCCTCCCCAGGACATATTTCCTGTGCTCCAGCCACTACTCTGATGGTTGCTCCAGGGCGACTGCTTCAGAAGAGGCTAAAAAAAAAAAAAGAAGAAGATTTGATTAGTTTTTTTTTGGGAAACATTCCTAGTTTGCTTGTTACCTCAAAAAACGCTCAGATGGCTTTTGTAAAGAGTACAAAAACTGGGAGTTCCCATTTGCCTATAAACTGACATCCATGGCAAAGGAGAAAACTGAATACAAGTAACCATAAAACAAGACTGCTTTACCAAAATGACTGATTTGCCAAAATGATAAATTAGGATTTTCATTCATTTCTTGGTAGAACATTCCTACAGTTATTTAAATACAATAAAAGCTGCCACACTTTCATTACATAACTAATCTGTCACATAGGCAGGCCCATTTGATATGTCTCTGTAGACTAGCATTAGATGGTTTCATGAAGGTCACTTGTTTTTTTTGTGAGTAAAGGAGAAAGTAGTGAGTTGCAGGATAAAAAAAAATTCATAGGTCATTCTAAAATATTACATAAAGAGGAAAATGTTTTCAAGTAACAAAGACAAAGACTGATTATCCTACAGACGATCTGGATAACCCAAAATTATTTGTTCAAAGTAACTATCCTGGATGTGTATCTAAAAATATAAATGTATTATAATAGCCTTTAAAGGCTACAGCTTGAACTTCTGGTGTAACAAACTAGACCAGATCCTCAGCTGGTGTAAACTGACATAGCTGTGCAGAAGTCAGCGAACCAAAAAAGTGTTTTGCCCCGCCTGAGGAATCTGGCTTTTTGATTATTTCAGAAAGGGATTGTTTTGATATCCAATGGACTTACTGCTATTATACAAAATAAAATTTACATATTCAGACTAACCCCAGAGGAAAAATGAAAATATCTTTTCAGGATGAAAATGGGTAAAACACTATTGCTGCCTTCAATACATAATAATCTATGCTAAAAACCAATGCGTGAACTGAAATGGTTGTCATACTACCAAGAGGTGGACCCACTGAACTGTGGTGATAATAAAGAGCTGTGTTTCTCTAGTTAGCAAAATAAAAGTATTTAAAACTTGACTGTTCTTGGAAAGGATATTTTTTAGACACTCTTTGATGAAATAGAGGGTCTATAAATCCAATTCCAATCTGAAATCCAAATGTAACACCTCTATCTCAAAGATAATGTAATTCTAATGACAAATACTAAAAAAGGTTAAATATGATAAGTATTGATGGAGCTGTACAGACATAAAAATTAAAAATAATCCTGAAAGTATGTTAAAGCCATTGTGGTCAGATACTCAGACAGATACCCCTGTTCTATATAATTATAGATAATTATGTTGTAAAACTTGAATGCTTTGTGTTGGAATTTTGGGAGAGGCAGGCACTCTATTGAGAAACAAACTTTGGAGATAATGTCAAGTGTTAAAACAGGTCTTTAATCTTGCTAACTATGCTTTCACATCACTGTTTTAGGTTTACTACCTACCACTGACATAGTCATAACTGGATTATGGCCAGGGAAGTGAGAGGTGAAAAGATTTCCTCACAAATTTTAATGGTAGAGAGAACTGCTGTCTTATCTCTTAATTGCTTTGGAATTTGTTTAAAAACAGAGCAAACTAAGTGATAAGATCCATGTTAAAAACATGTTCACCACAGATGAACATATAAACAATATACATTTTCTCATAACACAATTTTTGAATGCCAATTACCAAAAAAATAAACACTACTTCATAGAATCCCAATCATACCTACTTGGTAAAATGCCACACGGTTTAATACTAGAATTAAGCAGAAATTAAACTGACTATGGGGCCTATATGGTATACTCAGCCATGAAGGGCCTAAAAAACCTTAACATGGTGCAAATGTCACACACTATGTATGATATGTTAACTGGAGAGAGCAGAACAGCTCCATGGAACAAAATATGACACGTTATCTTATTCTCAACATACAGAACCAGGAAGAAAAGCAACCTTTTTAGCCAATAGGAGATGAGGATTCCATGCCACCCATTAAACTAGTAGGTGCTGTAGGCAGGAGAATTGGGACAACCTGAAATACAGTAATGAAGCTGCTGTTTGCCTATATCGCCACATACACAAGTAACTCTAAATAAAAGTTATTCATGTTGGCAGTTCTCAGATGAATCAAAAAGCTCACTTAACACCAAACCTGCCTATACAAGTCAATTTATATGTTCTCAATTTTAAAGTATATTTAAAAAGTCCATTAAAACCAGAATCGTCTTAAAACAAAACCAAAGACAAGGAAAGCTGTTTGTCTGAAGCAGGGAGGCTAATAGGTCAACAAACATGTTTTCTTGGAGGGAAACCTGTTCCTTTTCACATTGAAATTGTGACCTTTTCACTAGTGGGACCAGATGCAATTACAAACAAAACTAAACAAAAAATTGTTGACAGCTAAGGAAAGGACGCCTGTAGACGGCAGCTATAACAACCCAGTAAGTATCGATCGAAGTCTGGGGGACATAACTGACACTAAGAATCAATGGGCCTGTCATATTACTTAATCCGCTTTTTTCTCACCTGACACCTACACCAGTAGAAGAGGCAGAGGGTCGGGAAGAAGGGGGCAGTCAACAGAACTCTAACCCGAACCGAATTAATTTACACCTCTTTCCCCTCCCCCCGCCCGGGCCACGGGAGCTCTGCGGCACCCCGGCCGGAGGAACGGGGTCCAGATCCCCTCCACCCACCGAGCGAGCTCTGCAGCGCAGGGAGCGGGAGAGAGCTGGAGAGAAACGGGGCCGAGGCCCCCCGCTCCGCCAAAGGGCGCTCGCTGCAGTACCGAGACCGAGCCTGGGCTGTGGCAGCCCCGCCCTGCTTCCACCAACCGGCTCTAGCCGTGCTGTCCCTGCTGCCGGGTAACTTCAGCCGGGGGGGGGGCTCAAATAAAACCTCCGCTGCTTTCACCGCTCGGGGGGGGGGGGGAAGGTCCCGGGCCCCCCGCCCCACTCCCAGGGTCCGAGTGGCTTCCCCAGCGCTCTCCCCCATGCGGAGGGGCTCCCCGCTGGCGGCCGCCCCGAAGCTCCCGGGCCCCGCACCTGGTGGTGGTTGTAGGAGTTCCTCTGCTGCAGGAAGGCGGCCGCGGCCGCCGCCGCCTGGTGTTGGTGCTGGAGCTGGGGGCTCACAGGGGATCTCCGGTTCTGCTGCTGCTGCTGCTGCTGAGGTAAATTCATCGGCGGCGGCGGGGCGGCGGCCGAGAAGGGGCTGCTGAAGGGCCCGGCGCAGGGGTTGTGAGGCGACACCGGCGAGAAGCTCTGGAAGAAAGCGGGGTTGATCGAAGACGGGATCCCCGGGTAGAAGCTGGTCTCGGAGTCCGGGCTCGGCGGAGGCATCGCGCTGATCTGGCTCCCGCCGCCGCTGCTGCTGGAGACCGGAGGCTGCTGCGTTTGCGGCGGAGGCGGCGACGAGGTCTGCACCGACCAAGGGGTGCCGAAGCCGGGCAGCGGCGGCGGAGGAGGGGAAGCCGCCGAGGAGGAGCCGCCCCCGCTCTGGTGATGGGGGCTGGGGATCTCCGAGCTCTGCAGGCTGCTGAAGCCGGAGCCGAGCCCGCCGGGCAAGAGGGTCCCGGGGCTGCCCAGCAAGTGGCTGTTCGGGGGGGACTCCATGGGGGGCAACTGGGCTGTAGCCTGCAGGTGAGGAGGAGACGGAGGCGGATTCACACAGGAGGAGACAGCCACCCCCACATTGGGGTCCGCTGCTGCCTGTGCCCCCGGGCAGGAAGGGGGGAGCCGCTCCAAGCCCCCCCTCTCCGCGCCGCCCTTCTGCTCGGCAGGGCTGAGCGGCTGGTAGGGCGGATAGTCCCCTGTCTGCGGCTGCTCCGGGGGGTGAGCGCTGAGGAGCTGGCGCGGCTGCCTGTGCTCCTGGTACTTGTCAGCGGGGTGGCTGAAGTGCTGCTGCTGAAGGGGGTGGCGATGATAGTCGGGGTGGTGGTGGTTAGTCAGGGGGTGGCTGCTGCCGAGCTGGGCTGGGCTGCTGAGCTGCTGCTGCTTGAACTCTTTCCTCTTCTGGCTCAGCTGAGGAGCAGGCGGTGGCGGCTGCTGCTTGTTTAAATCCTGGTGGTGGGGGCTGAGACTGGGTTTAAAGTCAGAGGAGGGGTGGCTGAGAGGGGGGTGTCCTGCTGCGGGGCCGCTGCCCAGCCTCTCGCTCCCTGGCTGCTGCTGTGTCACCCCCAGGAGCAGCTCATCCTGCATGTTTTGATGCTACGCAGCAGCCGCCGCCGACAGCAACAGAGAGGGCGGTGGCGACACACCGGACACGCTGCTGAGGGAGGAACCGGTTCGGGTGGGTGAGGAGGGGCAGGACGGAGTGAGGAGCTGCTGCTGCCAGGGAGGAGAAGGACTCGTGTAGGCAGCGCCTCCTACACCAAGCCGTAGATGGGGGCTGCTGCTGCCAGTCGTTGTAGGCAGTGGCTTAAAGATCTGCGAGCCCCCCGTTCAGGAAAGCCCCTTACCCACACCGGCCCCGGGTAGGGGTAAATACCCACCCTTGCAGGGGGAAGGAACAACCCTGCCCCGACAATCCACTTTATGGGGTAAAAAAACTCCTCCTGGGATTAAAAAAAAATCCTCCACCTCCAGCATAAAATCCCTCTTTCCCAATCACAATAATCGCCACTGTGGGGTAAACTTTCCCACATTATATACTCCTCCTCATCGGGTTAAAAGAGCCTCAAACTAAATCCCTATAGTCTAGACCTTCGCCTCTAACAATCCTGCATATAATAATCAGCAGCACCCCGAACGGTCACCCGCCGTAGTAACCCCTCTCTATAATCCCCTGTACGGGGTGGGGGGGGGGTCCCTAGCTTGGGCACTGAGTGAAGAGAGGCTGTCACCGTCCTCTCTTACATGTCTATCAAATAGGCCTGTTTCTGAGGCTGGGTACAGCTCTTCCCCTCCCCCTTATCCTTCTCCCCCACTCCCAGTACCGGCTCCTAGCCGGCTGCACCACCCTTAAGAACTCCGGAACGTTCGTCACGATCCCGTCACAATCCCCACCTTCTGGCGGGTGGACCTCTTTAATAAATCATGAGTCCCGCCCCCTTATTACTAATTCATGAGCGCACGCTACTAGTCTTCGTTAATCATTAATCGCCGGCTCCACTGAGGGTTCGATACCGTCCTGCCGGCTGCTCTCGCGCTGCTCCAACTGCCAGAGCGCGAGAACGGGCAGGCCCGGGCGGGCGACGGCACCAACCAAAAGGGCGGGCGTTACCACTTCAATAAGGGGTAGATAAATGCGATTCGCCCCCCCACATTGTAATTCACTGTATTACCTGCCTGCTTCTTTAACCAAGAACATATTTATTTGTGTGGTCCGCAGATGTGCACTTGAATACAGCTCCTTAAAGAAAATATTTTGCCGGAGGGGAACAAAACGCGAGATGATTTCCCCCGGCGAGGGTGGCAGAGGCTGAAAAATGGTTTCTTCCACTGCCGTGGATCCTGCCAAGGACTGTTTCTCCGGAGCTAGAAGGAGAGAACTATCGTCACTGCTCTCGCCTCCCAGACCCCTCCTACCAAGCTTATTTGCATTGACGCAGCCGCCCGCCGCAGGAGGGGCAAGGACGCAAGCGCCGCTGGGCGTGGGAAAAATGAAGCCGGTTGGGAGGAGAGAGACGTGGAGGTGGGTGGGGCAACGCTGCGGGGAGGGAGCCTAGCCTGGGGAGCGTGACGCTCTGCTCGCCCCGGGTCTTGTGGGCCTTGTGCAAAGCCTCGCTACAGCTGCCAGTGCCTTAGGGTACCTACTCCCCTCAGTCCTTGCTTTCGGGCAGCCTGTCCCTGCACCCGTCCAGCCTCTGGTGGCTACCGCCCGCTCCGCCTCATCAGCGCGTGAGCTTCCTGGGCTGGCTCCTTGCAGGCGGTTGCTGGGCCCCTGGGGCGTGGTGAGAATGAGCCCAATTAGCCTGCGGTGGCTTTAAAGCAATGGTGAGCAGGAGATTGGGAGGCCACCAGAAGCTAGGGTGACCAGAGAGCAAGTGTGAAAAATTGGGGTGGGTGGGGGTAATAGGCACCTATGTAAGAAAAAGCCTCAAATATCGGGACTGTCCCTATAAAATCAGGATATCTGGTCACTCTACCAGAAGCTTTTGGCTGTGATCCCGATTCCGCCTTGTAATGGTCTAGGGGTTCATTAAATAACAAATCAGTGAATGAGAAGGGACTAACACTTTAATCAAAATAACCAGAGAGCATCACTGGTGAACTGCTGCCCACAGTCATGCAGTGTTCCCAACGCTTGCCTCCCCCACTCCCCAAATTCCTATGTTCATAATACTGCCCCTTATGAGGGAGTGTCTGTAAATTACAATCTTTTTCAAACATATCTCTGTCTTCCCTCTTAAAGAAAAAAATGGACTTTTTTATACATATATAAACAGATAACAGCTATCTAATAGCACATGCATTAAATTTTCAACCCATGTAATACATTGCCATAAACCTAAGGTATCAACTCTCTAGAGAGGAGAGGTTATCAGCACATCACTCTCGAGTCTTTACCACTCACTTTCCTCAAATGCCCCGTCTCCAGGCAGGTTAGCAAGTCTCTACGAGTCTTTCAGGATGTTTAGTCTCCAGCGCTGATCTCAGAAACAGCCTTTCCTTAGAGTCTGAGTTCTCATGTGCCTTGACTCTTTCTCCTTTGTGCATTGATGGGAAATGCTAGACTCCATATCTACTGTCAATGTGTAGAACCTTTTTGGGATTATTCGTAGATCCCTTTGATTACATCTAAATGTGTCCCCCTGGTCTGTCTGGACTACATAAAACCTTGGATGCAGCTGTTCTTTAATGGTACCCTGTGTCCCAAAGTATTGGAGGTGTGATTCCTCAGGCACACTCTTATCACCTGGGTTAAGAGAGAGGAGTTCATGGACCCTTTTGTCAAAATAATATTTCTGCTTCCGCTTCTGATTTTCTTTAGTCTTTCATTGTTATGAGATTTCAGTAAGTATCAGTAAATGGTAATTAGTTCTGATCCTTCTTCCCATTAAGAGCTGAGATGGAGAAAAGCCAATCTCCAGGGGTGTATTTCAGTAACACTTTATACAAATCACCCCTACTGTCAAAAGTCTTTTTCATAAGGTTCTTTACTGTCTGTTTAGTCCTTTCCACAAGTCCATTTGATTTGGGGGTAATTTGGACTGGAAGTTTTGTAATGAAAATCCCGAACTATGGAAAATTATCTAAAATCTGTACTGGAAAATTGCAGCCCATTATTGCTAAAGACTTCATCTGTAATTCCGATGTCTGAAGAAGATTCCCTTCATGCCAGCTGTCACTGACTTTCTATTAGTACTGTGCAGTGTGCAAATTTCTGGATACAGAGAATAATAAGCTGTGACTATTAAATAATGCTTTGATTGCAAGGTAAATAAGTCAGTGTTGACCTTCTAAGGCCTTTGTGGAACTGGATGATGTCTCCGTGGCTCTGTCTATTGGCATGGCATGTATTTCAAACATGAAAAGCAGTTTCTTACCACATTAGCAGTGTTGTGATTGATCTGCGGCCAATACAGCACCTCTCATGCTCGTTGTTTGTACTTCTCAATTCTTAAATGACCCTCGTGGATCTTCTGTAGCATTTCTTTCCGGAGGCTCATTGGAATTACAACCTTACTGCCCTTGAAAATCACCCCATCTATCACCGTAAGTTCATGTCTGCAGTTCCAATAGTCTCTCATACTTGGACAGCAACTCCTTATTTCTTCAGGCCACCCTTTAATTATCACTTCTTTAAGGATTCCCAAGGATTCATCTTTCTTTGTTTCTTCTCTTATTTGTTGCAGTTTCCTGTAACTATGGGAATTGACTTTACAATCAAATCTACATAGGCTTGCATCTCTGTCTTTAAAGTCTTCTCTGATGTCGTGGGAGCCACTGCTCTGGAAAGTGCATCTTCAGTGATCATGAATTTACAAGGCGTGTTGGTCACAACCAAATCATACTTTTGCACCTTCATCATCATCATCCTTAAGATGTAGTCATTTAGCCGTTTGCTAACTAGCACTATGAGGGGCTTGTAGTCCGTTTCAACTTCCAGTGTCCGGCCATAAATAATATACTGATTGAATCTCTCCCAGGTAAACAATATGCCTAAAAGCTCCTTCTCAGTCTGGTTTCTGCCTCAGTCAGTGATTTGGATGTATATGCCACTGGTTGCCAACAATCCTCACATTTCTGTAAAATCACTGCACCTAACCCAGACTCTGAAGCATCTGCTGAAATTTTAATAGGTCTTCCTGATGCATAGAACTTCAGCATTGGTTCTTGTATCAGTTTAAACCTTCCCATGTTTAAGCCATGATTCCTCCTGTTCTGAACCCCAATACCATTTATTTTTATTCCCCCCACACACTTTTTAAACTAGTCAAGCTACTATTGTGCTCACCAAATACATGCAAAAGCTCCTGTGCCTGGTGCTCCACATGATTCTCTCATGCCCCCCTTTATCTCTGCTTTCAGTTGCAAATATAGGCGTTACCTTCAAAATCACTGCCGTTTCCTCCTCATTCAGCACTTCTGACACCATGTAATGATCTTGGGGTTCATTAAATAACAAACCATTGAATGAGAAAGGAATAAAACTTTAATAAAACAAACTAGAGAGCATCTCTGGTGAACTGCTGACCACAATGTGGTGTTCTCAATCCCTGCCTCCAGGACGCATCTCCAAATTCCTATGTTCTGTGACGGGGCAAGGCCAGATGGCTATAGAAAAGTAGTGGGAGATAGATATATTAGCTCCAGGCTAAACAAATCCCAATAGGACCAGGTTAAGTGAAATGGAAGTTGCTCCAGGTCAATTAAGACACCTGGGGCCAATTAAGAACTTTCCAGAAGGCAGGGAGAAGGCTAGGTTGATTGGGACACCTGAAGCCAATCAGGGGCTGGCTGAAACTAGTTAAAAGCCTCCCAGCCAGTCAGGTGGGTGTGCATGTCAGGAGCTGTGGAAGGAAGTTGTGCTGTTGGAGAGGCTGAGTAGTACACACCATATCAGGCACAAGGAAGGAGGTCCTGAGGTAAGGGTGAAGTGGAGCTTGAGGAAGCGAGGGCTGCTGTGGGGGAAGTAGCTGAGGGAATTGTACATGTCATGTTTCTAAAAGGTCAGCTAGCATAGCTGATACTATTAGGGTCCATGGGCTGGAGCTTGGAGTAGAGGGTGGGCCTGGGCTCTCTCCCTCCCTTCCCCCCCTCCCCCCCACCTTTGTCCCCTGATTAATCACTGAGACTGGGAGACAACAGAGACTGTGCAAGGAAGGATAACTTCTCACCTCCCTTGCTGGCTTATGATGAAAATGGCTCAGTAGACTGTGACTCTTGTCCCTAGAGAAAGAAGGGTTACATGGAGGGTCACAGTGAGCCTCTGAGCTAGCGAAATCTGCCAGGAAACGCGGGACCCACGGAGGCAAGGACAGAGCTTTGTCACAGTTCATAATACTGTCCCTTATGAGGAAGCATATCTAAATTATAATCTTCTACAAACATATCTCTACACTCCTGGAGTGGTGAGAATTCAAAATGGGACCCATCTACTCAGTTTAAATGCTCTGTGACTGTAGGACGGAAGATTGCACAGGCCCCTAGGAGAGGTAAGGGCAGGCATCTTCCCGGGTGGGTGCAGGCATTGCACACTCCTCTCTCCATGCCCCAAAACAGGAAACTAGCTGGGGACTTGCGACCTAGACAGCTCATGTTAGAGTTCAGGTTGAACCTGTGATACAGCCTAAGAAGTGGGCTGGGGGTGGCTTATGCACAATGGAGGTTGCAGGGCATGTAATCCAGTTGTGGGATATGTGCTGGATAGTGAGCTCTTAAAACACACTGGTCCCTCTTGTCCCTGACTGGGATTGGCTGTGACAATAGTGTTAAATGTAAACCCATAAATAATTGGACTATTATTTATATATATATATATATATATATATATATATATATAAAACCACTCAATAAAAGTAGGTGTCAGTTGTCCTAAACAAGTGATCAAGCCAAGTCCCTCTCTCTTTGTGCTCTGTCTTTGAGATAGCAGTACCAGAAATGGTACATCTATAGTGTGTATCAGATAGAGGTGTACATAATAAAATTATAAATCATGTGTATATTGGGTACATAAAGCATATTTCCAACTCCATGTTTCCAATTTCCATGTTTCCAACTCTTTAATGTTGGACAGTGATAGTCCCAGGGTCCTGTTCATTCCATCTAAATTAATACAACATATCCCATCTGTAAAATGGGGAGAGGGTAGGAAAGAATGACCATTGCTTGCCTCCTAGGCTACAAAGGCCTGCTCAGTAGTGAGGGTTGTGAAGGACTGTGCTGAGATGGGAACTGCCTCAGAACAGTTTGTTTTTGTCTTTTAAGTTCTTTGAGTCAGGAACTCTTTGTCTCTCTCTTTTTTCAGTAGTTGGCACTACTGGAAATTTAATAATACAAATGGTATAAATAAAATGTAGACACTGTGTGTGGATTTTAGTGTACATGCAGAATTACATCAGTGCTTCCTCGTTATGTGTACTAGAATTGAAATACTGCAGTAGTACTGCATATAAATAAGAAAATAACTCGCCAACAGTTGTCATACACGGTTTTATCCCTCTCATTAGTTACTTGGGAAATCACACTTAAAATTTTAAATATGGGTGGCACATAAAATGGTAACTGATTGATTTTGCTTGCACTTCTGTGCAAAAAGGTTACTTTTACAGCAAATTCTTGCATTGGTAAAAGCAGACATAGCTAATCAGTGGTAGCTGACTAGTAGTTTTGGTATTGTAGGGTGCTGTCATGTGCAGGCCACCTCCCAGGACAGTCACCCCAACCTCTGTATGTTCTCTCAGTCCCATGAAGCATACACACTCCACAGAGGTGGAATTAAGGTTCCCTTTCTTTGGGGCTGCTTAGTGAAACACAACAAAAACGTATTCCATTTTTCACCGGGTGCACCCTTAGAATAGGGTTTTTTCCACAGTCCTTCCCAAGTACTGTTGTGTCAGGGCTTCACCATTCCATTTTACCCTTTCCCCAGGGCTTGACAGCTACCTTCAGATGCCAATTGTCTCACCTCCTGTCCTCTGGCTCACCCACCAGTACCTTCCTGGGCTCTTATCCCAGCTTTCTTTGGGTAGGGAGTTCTGCCAGTCCCACACCAGCTGAAACACCTCTATGGAAAGACCAACCTCAGTCTTTCCCATGCTCTAGTCTTCTTAGAGGAAACACCACCTCCACACTACTGGCACGTGACCCTGGGTCATCTTACTTATCCACCACCCCAAATCTTGAAATGGGGTGCTGTATCACAGAATATCAGGGTTGGAAGGGACCTCAGGAGATCATCTAGTCCAACCCCCTGCTCAAAGCAGGACCAATTCCCAATTTTTACCCCAGATCCCAAATGGCCCCCTCAAGGATTGAGCTCACAACCCTGGGTTTAGCAAGGCCAATGCTCAAACCACTGAGCTATCCCTCCGCCCCATAAGGCATGCACACCTTATGAGCAGCACACCATTATATCTGGTTACAAACATTTCTGAATCAATACTGTTTGGTAGTTTTGCTTCCCTTTAATCTGAAAATTAACTTGTGTGTGTTTTAAATAAATAAAAATGGGTTTTGGCTATCAGCAAAAGGCTGGCTGGGACTGTAGGTCATTGATATACAGTGTTGGTGTAGAGCAGAGGAAAACAAGGATTTTGCTTTTCACAGTAAAACATGAGCCATAATGTTATGCTGGCATATATTTTACTTAGTATTTTTATTGCACTTTTTCAAAGCACTGTACAAATATTAATTAATCCTCACATCCTTCTGAGGTAGATAGGACTGGCCTATCTTAATTTTAATGCTCGGCCTACTAATTCAGTGCCTTTCCTCTTTTTTTCATATCTTTCATATTTTTTTTTAAAGTCTATTAAAGATCCAGACCTTGAGAAATTGGGAAGTAAACCTTCCTCTGTTGGTCAGATTAATTCAGATTCAGAATAGGTAGAACACAAATTTTAAATTTGGTTAGAACTACCACAAATAGATATATATTATGCATGGTAAAATAGAGAATAGAGCAGTTTGTATGTAATTAAAAAAAATAAATCTGAATCCAGTTCCCAGTCTTACAGTGTACAATACGTGGGCAGACCCCTGTGCCCTCTCCCATGAGGCCTACTCATGTCAGTGGGGGGGCTACCTGTATGTTGTAAATTGCATGATTGGGATCCTTGGTACCACAGGACAAGTCAGTAGTCTTACTCTGTTTTCATCTTTTAACAATGCAGCTTGATCAGCCCATTACATTAATATTTTCTTGTATGCTTCTTGCTCCCCCCGTCCCCCTTTGTTTGTTTTTTGGTAGAGAAGATGATTAGAATTTCTCCCAAAAGCATCACACACAATGCTGCCAAAGTAAACAAACCTCTCCATGAAAGAAAGTAAAAATGCATGCCTGGGATACAAAATTCTATGCCTTACAAAAAGCTGTTTATGAGGACCAAAGTGAAGGGGGTCCTATTTCCCTTAAAATTTATTGATTTATTCCTTCAGTTTGCCTCTCCTGGTGTGATAAGTGAGTACAACCACTTATCTGGGATACATGGACATCTTAGTTTTTCAGTTATATAGCACACGTTCTTGATGTTAATTATTATTTAGGGAAAAGGCAGTGGTAGATTTAGAGTTAGTGGAGCCTTGTTGGCAGCTGCATTTTTTGGGGGCCCCCTCGGGACCCAGCCAAGAAAAAGAACATTCTCTCTATCACCCCGCTGTTTTTCATTCATTTTTTCTTCATCCTCCTCCACCTGTATAATAAGTAATGGGAAGTAAATGAAAATAAAGTGAGGTAACTTGAATGGGGCAGGGGGCTGGGAGTGGGTGAGGGGTGCAGGCTCTGGGAGGAAGTTTGGGTGCGGGGTGCATGCTCTGGGTAGGGGGGTGGCACATACGTCGGGCGGCGTGGTGCCTACCCCCATCCGGCAGCAGCTCCTAGGCGGGGGGGTCAGGAGGTCTCTGTGCGTCACTGCCCACAGGCGCCACCCCTGTAGCTCCCATTGGCCACAGTTCCTGGACAATCAAAGCTGCGGAGTTGGCTCTCAGCGCCAGGGTGATGCATGGAGACCCCCCCCAGGGGCCGCAGGGACATGCCAGCCACTTCTGGGAGCAAAGTGGCATGGAGGGAGGGAGGCAGGCAGGCAGAGTGGGCAGGGAGCCACCTTAGCCCTGCTGTGCTGTTGCTGGCACATCTCTGCGCACCCCTTGGAGGGAGGGGGGCAGCAGGTTTCTGTGTGCTGCCTGGGGCGGGAGCAGCACGCAGAGCCATCTCCCCCCACCTGCCAAGGGCACGCAGAGACATGCCAGCAGCCAGCCGCTTCCAGGAGCGGCATGGGGCCACTGGCCACGGCATTCAGGCAGCCTGCCTGCCTGAGCCCCACTGCTCCACCGGCTGGGACTCAGGGGCAGGTTGTCAGATGTCTGTCCTGCATTTTGGGCCCCCCCCGTTGTTTGAGGGCCCTGTGCTACCAAAGGGTTTGTTTTATGGTTAATCCGCTCCTGGGAAAAGATCAAGTTTGGTGTCAAACCTTATTTAGCCTATGATTTTTTTTTTATTTTATTTTTTGAAGTTGGATAGAGCTTTTGCTTGGGAAACTTAAAGGAATTGCTATTGTCTCTAAAATGTTCTGCGTGTGGTTGGGAAGAACAACAAAGACTTTGTCACAGCTAGATACTATGAATGTTCAGCTGAAAAATTCATAAAACCTGTCCGGTGGAATGCATTACTGCCAGCAGTATATCTCTCTGCTCTTATCTACGTTCATTGATAATTTTTAGCTGAGATTAAACATTCAGAGGAACAGGAGGCTGACAGATTTGCAGCATAGATTGTTTAAAGGCGTAAATGGTGACTATCTCATCTGGCTATAACTCTGTAGATGTAATGTAAGTTTAAGGTACTAAAAAAAAGTGATAGAATAACTCCAGGTAAGGGAGTTTCATCAATTTAAATTTTCACAGTTGCAGGAAATTATGTGGTGGGTCAGACAATTATTTAATGACACTGAAATTCAAAAAGTTGAAGCTTTATAACTGTTAAAACACAAGTTTTCACCACCATATGTCCAAATATACAAAGTAAATATCTTTAAATCAAACTCTAAGTTCTCAAGCAGCACTTTTCTTTCTTTCCCTATCTACTAATTCCTTAATACATTTCAGTTATTATTGAGGAAAATCCTTTTGTTGGTTTGTGTATGTATGGTGAAATTGACATTTACCAACTTTTATCGAAGACTAAACAAAAGCATTGGTGCAGCAAATATATTGTAAGCTCTTTGAGGAAGAGACTGTGCCTGCCTTTGTGTTTGTATAGTGACTACCGCAATGTGCCCCAATTCTGAGTGGGAACTCTGGCAACAGTGTAATATATTTCGTGACAATATAGAGTGTCTGAGAAGATGGCATTCTAAATTATAGACACTGTCAACTTCTGCTTACTCCTCGTAGCACTTAAAGTTTGTGAATGTGTGTTTAAAATTGCCTGACTGTTATCCCTTACAATACCATTGGTTATTTCGCTCACATGACTGATATTTAAAATAGGGCTATTGCCATAAGAGGGGAAAAAAGATCCTGTTAGGCTTCACCACTGATTTCCAACATCAGTTCTTGCTCCACAAACCTACCAACGTGGCAACCTGTGCTTTGCAAGCTCTGGCTAACAGTTTGTCTCCTGCTCTCCTGCCCCACATTTGTCCAAACACAATATTTTCCCATCTTACTTCCTATGTATAACTCTCATAAACATCTGCCAGTATTTACTATTAGTATGGAAGTGTTGGTTGCGACACCATAATTAAGTTTTGAATTCCATAGTGAAGAAATAGCGCATCTCTGATTGTTTGAGTATTGTGGTGAGGCTGGCTCTATGGAACCCTAAGGTTTAATTTCCGCTGAAACTCTCCATAGGTCTCCAGGAATTCTTCAGTGACTCTAATTCAAATGGACAATACCAGGAATCTACCGTTGGTAGACTCACTGCAAGCCCTTCTGGGGAAATGTGTAAACCAGTTTGACCAAGTGCAGGAGCTCTGCTGGGAAACTCAGATCTTGGTGAAGGAACTCTTGAACAAAGGAACCTTGAAATGGAAAAAATAATGTGTCTCCTCAGTTCACAGGCAATGATTGGAGGGCCAGACCATCAAAGGGGCAGAAGCTGTAGGGGTAAAGCCTGTCTTGTTCAACCCCAGTGCTGGGACTGCCTGGGTAATGTGGAGCCTACTTAAACTGGCGTGGAAAGGCTAAGTTAAGGTAGGAGAGTATGCATGTAGGTCTTTTGTTGTTTTAACCCTTTTCCTCTCTGTTTATGTTCCTGTGGATAAATAAATAATACTTTGTTTGAAGAGGCTGTTCTGAATCACTGCAACTTCACACTGGTCACAAGCTCCTGAAGAAAAGTCTATGCAGGATTTTAATGCAGTTGGGCCTGCAAGAGGGAATATGGTTGGTAAATGGGGTGTTGTAGCCTAGTCAGCCCAGTCTAAGAGTGGGACAAATCACAGGATTCCATTATGAGGGGAGTGCAGGTATAGGTCTGTCACTTGGAAAGAGTGCTCACAGAGATATTGAAGGAGGGGCAAAAGTACAGCTTCACCCTCAGAACTGTAACATCTGTTTTGCATTTAAAGCAGGGATTCATATCCTCTTTGTTATGGATAAATGACAGCAGTCTCCCCATAGCTACAGCATTTACTCTCTAGGTATAGAATTAATTTTCTGAAGATTTACAAATAAATCCATTGATTAGTTTGAGTTAAAATTAATTTTAAAATGAGTCCTTTTTAAGAAATTTAGTCTAAGTCTTTTCTTCTAAATTATCTTAAAAATGAAATAAAATATTCTTCAAACTTTTCACATAGTGAAAATTAATTGAAATATATATTTGAGGAAATTTATGTTGAAACTAAGCTGCATTATTGATGATTTTGTATCTAATTGTTGGTTTCAGAGTAACAGCCGTGTTAGTCTGTATTCACAAAAAGAAAAGGAGTACTTGTGGCACCTTAGAGACTAACCAATTTATTTGAGCATGAGCTTTCGTGAGCTACAGCTCACTTCATCGGATGCATACTGTGGAAACTGCAGAAGACATTAGTGTTAGTCAAAGTTAGTCTCTAAGGTGCCACAAGTACTCCTTTTCTTTTATCTAATTGTTGTTATATAGGCTACCACTAGGGTCGGGACAACAGCTCAGGTAACTCAAGTAACGCCATTGTGACATCAGAGATAACTGAACCAGTCACCTCTACAGGTAATTTTCATGGAACAATTCTATTGGTTATAATGACTCAGTGATATGAGGGAGACTAAACATATGTTAAGAATTCTCACGGATAGATTATTTGACTCAACTGCCATTGCTCTTGGATTCCATGGCTGCATACTGGCTTGGGCACCAGAGTTTGAAAAGGCTCCTTATTGTGTCAGCTCCACTGTGTATTTAGGCATCACTGCTGGGAGAATTGAAGCAAAAGCACAGGGCTTCCTTAAAATGCAGAGATGTTGGGACTTAAGGCTCTCTCCAGCACTCCTTTCACATAATACAATCTCCATGACACAGATCTCTAAACCAATAGTCAATTGCAAATTAAGGGCCAGTTTCAGCAGTGCACTGTGGCTGCTTTTGTGCTGCTCTGATAATGCAAATTGGCTGAAAACCCAGTTTAACTGGTCAGTGCTCTCCATCTGCTTTAAGCAACTGCCTTTAAAATATTTTAAATGATTTGTTCATTATTACATATCTTTAAATTATAAGAAATATTGATTAGTGTATTCTTTTTTGGGTTTCTTGTTGTGTGTTCATGTACAAATTTTTTAACCAACAAAAAAACAACAACCCAAGAAAATTACATTACAGAGATGTTGTAGATGCCACAAAAGCAAGCATTGCAAACCCAGGAAATTCAGAGCTAAGATTACTCTTTAAAGAAATCCAAACCAAGTGAAGGTAAGACATGCCAAGTTAAACATCAAAACAACCTTATTCTGTCCTGTAGTGTCAGAATGAGAGAAATAGCAATGCAAAAAACCTATTTTAAAAAAATCATTTTAATCTGTGACTACAAATACTAAAATGACTACGTCATAATTGCATGGTGACTGCATGTTGTCCCTACAAAGCGGAGTTAAGGTTGCTTGAATGCCATAACTGTTTATTTCCATACATTAACATGTTTGGGTTTTAAGTGAAAATTTAACTCTGAATAGAGGTTTCCAAGTAGGGTCACACATTCAAATTGAAAAGCTGCAAGGTGACAGACTTGTATGGAAAGCACAAGGGCCACTTTAATAATCTCATTCTCCCTCTCATTGTGGATTTGAGACCCGAACATCTATTTCCATCCTACCCAATGACATACGTGACAGAGTACCTCATTCTCAAAACAAAGTCTATAGGCGATATTTACAGATTACCTATTCTACAGTTTTTCTGTTACATACACACAGAGGATAAAGGGAAGATGATTTAAGACTTGAAAATTTCTCAATACATTTGAAAAAACTTCTTGAGTAATTGTGATAGTTATTATGGATGTCATTGTACATCAAGTGGATCGTGTGTAATTTGGCAGGACATCAGGCAAAGTTACTTGTTTGCATAACTTTAATTCTGAATTTCCAGATTTTTAAACAATTGCTTTTTGTGACTGCTTTACCATAATTTAGTATGTTGTAGCTATAGAGGAGAAAAACCCTACCAACGTTTGAAGGCTAAGAAATAATTGCTCTCTCTTTACCACTTGTCTTCATGGGGATTTTTACCATCAGAACTATACCAGTATAATTATGTTGCTATAGTTTGACTGGTATAACTCCCCATGTGGACACTATTATTCCAGTGTACGAGGGGGCCCTTTTCCAGTTTAACTTATGTCATATATTACACTGGAATAAGATTGTCCACATGCAGAGTTATATCAGTATAACTATAGCAACATAATTATACTGGTATAGTTTTTATGTAAATTTCTCTGTGTTGACAAGCCCTTTCCCTTTGTCTGGCAATTTATTTTGGCTCTCCATATTTCAGTTCATTCATGTGCTGGACTAAAACAGAGTGGATCAAGGCAATGAAAACAGTGAGAATTCAGTGTATATCAAGTAGGCTGTCAGGTTCTCAGGAAACCAGACAGTAATAAACATATCTGTTTCATGAAAATATTCATTTTAAATTACATTGTCCTTGTTCTACAACGTTTGCATTTCTGTTGGGTTTAATAAAAGGGTAATAAATAAAGTTTGTTCTCTTTGAGGATCATAAACTAATATACCAAATAGCTAAAAATTGGTAGAACATTATCTCTCATAAAATGCAACTGGGTTTTCCAGCAAATATGACACTAGGGAATGATTTGAAAGCTTTTTAGTCTCTACAGCAGGTCCTTTGTAGCCTAGTACCATAGCACATCAACTATGTAATTTCTCCATCTCCTATATCACAGTTAGGGTTCCTTAAATATGTGGGCCACAGGACAGTTGTCAAAAGTACATCAATAGCCAACTTACATGAAAATAGTATTCACGAAGTCTTTAATAATAAGACTCTGTTAGATGATAAAGGTAAATCTTAAGCAATGTTTTCCAAAATGTGCTTAGAGTGAACTATAAACATGCCTCACTTTTATAGATCTTTAAGGCTAGAAAGGACCATTATGACCATAACTCATGCCATAGAATATTATCCACTAACTTCTGAATCAAGGCCATAACTCCTAGTTGAACTAGACCATATCTTCTAGAAAGCCAGCCAGTCTTGATTTAAATACTTCAGGTAATGGAGAATCCAGTACATCCATAGCAAAAGTTAATTATCCTCACTGTCAAAAAATTGCACCTTATTTCTTATCTGAATTTGTCTACGTTCAGTTTCAAGCCATTGGATCTTGTTATGCCTCTGCCTTCTAGATTAAAGAGCTCTTTATGATCAGAAATCTTCTCTTCAAGTACGTACTTGCAGATAAAATGACCACTATGCACTTTGTATTCTGTGTTGTAATTGAAATCAATATATTTGAAAATGTAGAAAACATCCAAAAATATTTAAATAAATGGTAGTCTATTATTGCTTAATAGCATGATAAATCATGATTAATTTTTAATCGCTTGACAGTTCTAATATTTTTTTGAGATGGGGCAACCAGAACTGAATGCAATATTCAAGGTGTGGGCATACTATGGATTTATATAGTGGCATTATGATACTTTGTGTCTTATGATCTATCCCTTTCCTAATGGTTCCTAACTTTCTTTTACCTTTTTGACTGCCGCTTCACATTGAGCAGATGTTCTCAGAGAATGATCCATAATAATTCCAAGATCTTTGTTGAGTGGTAACAGTTAATGTAGACCCCATCATTTTGTGTGTATATATAGTACAATCTCTTTATCATGAAAGTGGATCTTACAAATATAGACTTATGTACAAAATAACTGCATTTAAAAATAAAACAATGTAAAAACTTTAGTGCCTACAGGTACACTCAGTCCTACGTCTTGTTTGGCCAGTCGCTCAGACAAACAAGTTTGTTTACATTTGCAGGCGATAATGCTGCCTGCTTCTTGTTTACAGTGTTACCTGAAAGTGAGAACAGGCATTTGCTTGGCACTGTTGTAGCCAGCGACGCAACATATTTACATGCTAAAGGCACTAAAGAGTCATATGTCCCATCAGGCTTCAACCACCATTCCAGAGGACATGCATCCATGCTGATGACAGGTTCGACTTGACAATGATCCAAAGCAGTGCAGACTGACGCACGTTCATTTTCATCATCTGAGTCAGATGCCAACAGCAGAAAGTTGATTTTCTTTTTTGGTGGTTTGGGTTCTCTAGTTTCCGCATTGGAGTGTTGCTCTTTTAAGAATTCCGAAAGCATGCTCCACACCTCATCTCTCTCAGATTTTGGAAGATACTTCGGATTGTTAAACCTTGGGTCAGGTGCTGTAGTTATCTTTAGAAATCTCACATTGGTACCTTCTTTGTGTTTTGTCAAATCTGCAGTGAAAGCGTTCTTAAAACGAACAACATGTGCTGGGTCATCATCTGAAACTGCCATAACATGAAATATACGGCAGAATGCGGGTAAAACAGAGCAGGAGACATACAATTCTCCCTCAAGGAGTTCAGTCAGAAATTTAATTAATGTTTTTTTTTAATAAGTGTCATTAGCATAGAAGCATGACCTCTGAAATGGTGGCCGAAGCATGAAGGGGCATACGAATGTTTTAGCATATCTGGCATGTAATTACCTTGCAACGCCGGCTACAAAAGTGCCATGTGAATGCCTGTTCTCATTTTCTGGTGACATAAATAAAAAGTAGGCAGCATTATCTCTCGTAAATGTAAACAAACTTGTTTGTCTTAACGATTGGCTGAACAAGAAATAGGACTGAGTGGACTTGTAGGCTCTAAAGTTTTACATTGTTTTGGTTTTTTTGAGTTATATATTAAAAAAAAATCTACATTTGTAAGTTGCCCTTTCATGTCAAAGAGATTGCACTACAGTACTTGTATGAGGAGAATTGAAAAATACTATTTCTTTATCATTTTTACAGTGCAAATATTTGTGATCAAAAATATAAAATAAGCAATGTATACTTTGTATTCTGTGTTTTAATTAAAATCCATATATTTGAAAATGTAGAAAAACATCCAAAATATTTAATACATTTCAATTGGTATTCTATTGTTTAACTGCAGTTAAAACTGATTAATCACGATTAATTTTTTTGAGTTAATCACGTGAGTTAACTGCAATTAATCGAGAGCCCTAAAATATATATTTAAGAATTGGAAAAAGTACAGAAAAGGGCAACAACAATTATTAGGGGTAGGAAACAGCTTCCATATGAGGAGAGATGAAGAAGATTGGGACTCTTCAGCTTAGAAGAGAGATGACTAAGTGGGGATATGACAGAGGTTATAAAATCTTGAATGGTGTGAAGAAAGTAAGCGTTACTTATCCCTTTCCATAACACAAGAACCAAGGGCCATCCAATGAAATTAACATGCAGCAGTTTTAAAACTAACAAAAGGAAGTACTTCTTACACAACACACAATCAACCTCTGGAACTTGTTGCCAGGGGATGTTATGAAGGCCAAAAGTATAACAGGGTTCCAAAAAGAATTAGATAATTTCATGGAGGATAGGTCCATCAATGGCTATTAGCCCAGATGGTCAGGGATGCAACCTCATGGTCTGTGTGTTCCTGAATCTCTGACTGCCAGAAGCTGGGACTGGACGACAGGGATGGATCACTCAATAAATTGTTCTGTTCAGATCATTCCCTCTGAAGCATTTGGCACTGGCCACTGTCATGGCCACTATCATGGAAGATAGGATAATGGCCTAAACAGTCTGACCAAGCGTGGCCGTTCTTATTCCTCTGTTGGACTTCCTCAGTTCCAGGTGGAAAATTGAGGCAAAGGACTACTGTTCAAGATACTGTGGGGCACATGTTTACTTATTGTTCGCATATTTTTGAATCCTTGTTGTGTTGTTTTCCCAAAATAATGCTGTTTCCTTTTCTTAAGTTTTATTTTGTTATATACAAACTCAGTGCTTGTGAATGGGGAAGGAGGGGGCCTATGGGTGATGTTTAGTTTTTCCAAAGTTTCTGTTGGGGTCTGTTCCCTCCCTACTCTGAACTATAGGGTACAGATGTGGGGAGCTGCATGAAAGACCCTCTAAGCTTATTTCTACCAGCATAGGTTAAAACTTCCCCAAAGCACAAATTCTTTGCCCTTGGAGGGTATGCTGCCATCACCAAGTGATTTAACAGAGAATCAGGGAAAGGACCACTTGGAGTTCTTATTCCCCAAACCCTTACACCCCCTTTCCTGGGGAGGCTTGAGAATAATATCCTAACCAACTAGTTACAAAGTGATCACAGACCCAAACCCCTGGGTCTTAGGACAATAAAGGAATCAGTCAGGTTCTTAAAAGAAGGATTTTATTTAAAAAAAAAAAAGTAGTAAAAATCACCTCTGTAAAATCAGGATGGAAAATAACTTTACAGAGTAACAAAAGATTCAAAAAACACAGCAGAACTTCCTCTAGGCTTAGTTTCAAAGTTACAAAAATCAGGAATAAACCTCCCTCCAGCAAAGGAAAAATTCACAAGCAAAACAAAAGATAATTTAACACGCCTTGACTGGCTTTTAATTACAATTTTTGTAATATGAGAGACTTTTAGGATGGTTTATAGGAGAAGGAGTTTTCTGACCTGATGCTTCTCTGTTTCCCACGAGAACACACACAAAGCCTTCCCCTCCCCCCCACCCCCAAGATTTGAAAGTATCTTCTTTCTCCATTGGTCCTTTTGGTCAGGTGCCAACCAGGTTATTTGAGCTTCTTAACCCCTTACAGGTAAGGAGGAATTCTAGGCTACCCTTAACTGTATGGTTATGACAGGGTCTTGAGATGGCTTTGTATTGCAGTATTAAGAGGAACCCCTACATATTGAAGCTGATCCTTGTTGCTGCTGACATCACCTGGCAGAAGGATTACATAAACATCCTTCTTAAAGTATGGATCCCAGAACTGTACACAGTATATTGGTAATGGTCTTGTTAATACTGTATATGGCAGTAATCCCACTTCCCTACTTCTACTTGATACTCCCCTGTTTTATATTTCCAAGGATCATGTTTGCTCTCTCAGCGACTACGTTGCACTGAGATCATACTGAGTTTATCAACCATTACCCCTAAGTCCCTTTCAAGAGTCACTGCTTTCCAAAATCCATCCCCCCCTCTGAGTGTGATCTACACTCTTTGTTCATAAATATATGACCTTGTATTTGGCTGTATTAAAATGCACAGTATTCAAATTATTCGATTTACCACGATCCAGATTACTCTGTAGAATGGGTGTTTTCTTATCATTGTTTATCACTCCACCAATTTTTGGGTCATCTGCAAATATTCTAAGCAATGATATTGTTTTCTTCCAAATCATTTATAAAGATAGTAAATAGCATTGGTCCAAGAACAGATCCCAGTGGGACTACCATGGGCAGCAGGTGAATTCCCACTTTGGGGAGACTAGCCTGCTGGCCGTGCCCCTTCTGCCCGAGACCCTGCTCCCCATATGCTGGAGAACCCCCATAACAGGAGGAGCCCTGAGGGCCCCCCCACGACTGGAGGAGCCCCACGGCCTGCCAAAAGGGTAACAGTGTTATGTCAACACAGATATCAACCAAATTTGCCTTTGGTTGAGAATCAATAATAATATTTTATAACATTATCTTCTCAAGTTCTTGAAGATGAACTGGAAGACTATACTCTGCACTTGCAGGAGGTGAGGTCTCTGATCTAGTACATCTCTACATCTACCTTTTGTGATCTAAATGTGAACTGAAATTTTTAGACTTAAATTCTTAGTAATGACTTGAATACTTCCATCCTGTATATGCTGGTGTATAAGTAGGAGCAATCTCGATTTAGTAAAAAGCAATAGGTATGCATTGCACTGTGATTGACTGTGAAATTTATTGGGTGTTTGGAACTCCTTTATATCTTTTTTTTTTTTTTTTTTTTTTTTTTCCACTTGTGTATCTTTGTCTCTTAAATATAGTAACAGCTATTGTGAGTTAAGAAACCTATCTGGTTTGTCAGAGAGGAGTCAGGATGTGAAATAAATATTTTTTTCTAAATATGAAGGGTTTTTTAAGAAAAATTTGTTTAACTGAGTGCTAAAACGTTTTTCAACATTCAATGCTGTATTTGGTTTATTTTAGAATTCAGCTACCACAATTAAGAGACATTAACACTGATAAGTTCATAGGGCAATAACAATGATGCATGTGACTTTTCTGTAGTACACTGCACTTGCAGATATGGAAGCAATGAGAAAATAGTGAAAGCCTTAGTATGGTGGGGAAGTCACAGCAAAAGTACTGGATCTATAGTACTGTTCTTTGGAACATCAGAAACTTAAATAGAAGTTCACAAATTTAGAATTTTGAGTTCGACTTAGTCTAGTCTGCCCTTTTGTCTCTCAGTCAAGAAAGGAATGGCATATATGACTCTGCAAGCTTAATACTGCTGCAATGACTTTTGAGTCAGTAAAGCTTTTTTTTTCTTCTTCCCCAAAACTCAGTTGAGTAAGGCCAGTATTTTTATGGGATTACAGAGCTCCTCACATACTGCTCACTGTGTACTGGCTTTATGTGTGATCGTTAACAAAGGCTTTGTTACATTCTCAGCAGTGTTATTTATAAATTCTGACTACATCCTGTGGTGTTCTTCCACCTTTTGTTAAAAAAAAAAAAAAGTCCCTCTAAAATAAAAATAGCAAGTCTTACCACTACTACAATCCCTGAATGAAGAAAAAAAAAAAATCAAGATTTTCTTAGGAAACCTGTCAAATATTTTGAGATCGGTGAAATAAAAAATGAGGCTGAGTGGAAGTGGGATCTTACACGATGGCAAGAAGCCAGGCTGGATACCATTAAGGTATAGTATACTGGTCTTTAGCATTCTCCCTTGTGATCCTGCTCCTCTGAAAGGAGAAGAGGGCAGGTAGCTCTACTCTGCATAACAGGTTTTCAGGAGAGGTGGGGAAATGGTTGCTTACCACCACCACAGTCTTGATTTCCATAAGAAGAGTTGGGGATGTCAGCAGCCACCCATTGGAATTCTGCTGTGTCTGGGTGGGCAAAGTAAACTACTAAAGGCCCTCTCCTACATGAACCTGTTTTCTGCTTGAGAGTGTGAAGACAAGAAGACCTCCAACCTATTATATACCTTGTGTGTACCTTGTAATTTGTGTGAGCCACAGAGTGCCACATTTTCAGCTGGTTTCTGTTGTGTGCATAAATCTGCATTTGTATGTGTAAGCTGACATTTGTGCAATTGTAATGGATGGTTGGGCACCTGACTACAGTTTAGTGTGCCCATAAGTGGGTATGTACACAGCTATTGCATTCGTGCAAAAATAAGGCCGGCTGGAAATGTGGACCAGAATGGGTTTGGGGTTGAAGGGGGGGTGGGGGGGGAAGTACTTGACTGGGAAAACTGGTGGCAAACAACTGAGAACCTCGCTGTATTCATCATATCAAAAAGAGAGGAAGCCACATACAGTAACAGTATGGTGAGAGATTGATTCTAATAATTTAAATTAAGAAATAGAGCCGATAAAAGAACTGAATAAAGAAAACACCAAGTATATGATATAGAATTCTTCTTTGATTTATCTTTGACTTTATGATGGTAAGAGTCCCCAGCATTTAGAAATAAAGAAGTAAATTTAGAATCCCATCAGTCTCCACCTCACCACACCAAACTCTCCAGAATACATTAATGTTAAAAGGACTTTACTACTAGTATGTAAGAAAACCTCTCTTTATTGAGATTTGCTTAGAGTCAGTAAATTCAACTACATCTGTTTGAATTGAAGTCATGTTATTTGCAGTGTTAATGTTCTTTGAATTAAATTCAACATAGAGAAATCTCTTAGAAGGCATGTTTTTAAGCATATGTGGCTAAACTGGTGTTGCCAGCTCTGTATGTGGACACTTTGATTTCAGAATAAGAATCCTCTTTCAGTCAGTTTTAAGCAAAATTGAAATAAACATTATTTTGGAATAAAAAAAGTGCCCACACATAGACTTACACCAAAATAACAAAGCACATGAATTAAAACGTGTTATTTTAATGCAAGTTTGTGTGTAGAGCAACCCTAAAGAACCTGCTTGAGCTACATTGATTTAAACAGATTTCAGAGTGTCCACACAGGGAGGGTTGCACTGATTTAACCATGTCAGTTGCTACACAGATTTAGTTGAACTGGTACAATTTGTGCATAGACAAGACCTTATTATTTAGTGTCTCCAAAACATAGAAGAGAGACAAGAGGAAGGGAAACAAGTCAAATACTTATTGCTGCAAATTTATATTTCAAGGCCATTTCTTAAGTCCATGGTATTTTCTGGGGCTGCAGAACTGCTGCCAACTTCATGCCCTGATAACATGGATAGAGATAAGGTGCCAACAACAAACTCAAATTAAGCAACTTTAACTTTAATACATGTGTAAATAGCTTATTTATGTATAATTTTCTACTGTAGGTCAGCCCTCTCTTATACCTCACCAGAGACCAGTTCATAGCTCAATGATGCTTTCTATGAAAGTGATTCATTTATACACTTTGGAGTTCAGACAGGGTTTCTGTACATATTCCCCTCTTTTCCATACCTTCTGCATTGCTTCTTGAACCGTTAGGAGAATGTTTCCTGCCTGACAGGGCAGAGAACTTTCATTTCTGTTTCCTCTGCACACATCGGTCCACAATGTGACAGCCTTTGGCTGGGAAAGATAGATGTGGTGCCATGTGGCTCTCATAAAAACTGTTGCTTGTTGTTCCACAGTGTTCTCTAAGACCTGGTCTACACACAAGTTTCGTGTGGTATAATTATTTTGGTTAAGGGTTTGATTTTTTTAAATTGAAATAGTTATACTGATTCAACCCCTAGTGTGGATGCAGTTAAACTAGTAATAGTGTGCCTTGTACCAATATAGGTTTCAGAGTAGCAGCCGTGTTAGTCTGTATTCGCAAAAAGAAAAGGAGTACTTGTGGCACCTTAGAGACTAACGCATTTATTTGAGCATAAGCTTTCATGAGCTACAGCTCACTTCATCGGATGCATTCAGTGGAAAATAGAGAGGGGAGATTTATATACACACAGAACATGAAACAATGGGTGTTGTCATACACACTGTAAGGAGAGTGATCACTTAAGATGAGCTATTACCAGCAGGAGTCTCTAAGGTGCCACAAGTACTCCTTTTCTTTTTGTAACAATATAGTTATTCCCCTTCCCCTACAGGAATATGTGTACTGGTATAAGCAATTTTATACCAATATAATTGTATCAACACTAGGGCAGTTGTACAACTTTAACCACACTGGTATAGTTAAGGAGGTACAGCTTCTGTATAAAGACAAAGCCTTAGATCAGTTAAATTAAATTCCTCTTCCCTTTCAGAAATTGATTTGTTGCCTTTGAGACAACTTTACTCCTTTGTCTCACACAGCATAAGACCTCGTTCAAAGCTATATCAGATCAAGCATGCTTCTATTAGGGGTTTTACACCAGTTTAACAAGATCAATTTAAAATAGGTAACTGGCACAAGTTTTCTAGTATAGACATAGGGCCTGAAAACTCATGTTTTTTTATAGTTTATTTTTAAAATACACAGGAAAGAACTATGAGCTCCTACAGACAGGTGCACACAAGTCTTTCAGTTTAATTGGGTCTGGCTTGTCTGTGCACTAATAGCCTGATTTTTAGAGGTGCTTAGAACCCACAACTTCCATTTGAATAGCTTCTGCTATTTGCTTTCTAAACCAGTATTGTGCAAGACTTTCCTCACTTATCTTCAGATCTTTATGGGGTGTGGTGCAAATGTTATGTGTTTCAAGAAACTAATATGATACATTATTTTTGGCTTCAATTTTTTTTCTTAGTGATAAATATTTAGTGATTCTATTCCCTTCTACTTATGTCCAATCATCAAAGCTTTTATTCAACATTCCAAGAAGCCACTTCAGAGTGAGAGCTCGATGTTATGAAAATAGGGGTGTGGTTCATTTGAATTTGGTTCTGAATAAGCTGTGACTCTTGGTTTCATAGTTTGTATTAAAAGGGATAAAAAAATTATTATAGTAATGTTCCAGTACTTCTCATCTATTGATGACTATTATGCTTCTGGTAAGAAAATTACTGTCAATTGTAACACCTGAAAAAAATGTTGTGAAAGCTTTAAAGAAATGGAGGTCTAATTATGTATCATCAGGTAATGCCTCAGTTGTAACATCCATGAAAGAAAATTAAGGTTATGCTTTTCCAGAATTATACTCATCAGTTTAAGACACATTGATATCCAAGATAATGTTGAACAAAGCCAATTCTTTTGGTCTATCAAATTATGGTAAAACCTGTGTTAGTTCTAATTTAGCTGGGACTAAAACCCAATATGGTTTGCAATACAAATTTGATTGCAAATGTTGTCAACATTTTCCTCTCTTCTCTTCCTCACAAAACAGAAAACACGGAAATGAAGTCTAAGGTGATACCTTAGATGGCATGAACTTCCTGCATATTGCAAAAATCTGCCACTAATTAGCAGATTTGAAACATAAACACTGCAAATCTAGACTTGTTTAAAATTTTTTTTGCAAATATTGGGCCAAATTCTGTCTACATTTGATGTACACAGTTGCTATTGACTTGAATTGGGAGCTGCATGCTCATAATAGGGCAAAATTTGGCCACCAAGTGATTAGTCACTTTGAAGGGTAAGTTCTCCCCCACCTCATTTTTTTGGGTGTTACACAAAGTCTTGAAATAATGCCCTTGGGACCAAAGTACTGTGTTTATTCATAAAACAGGTACAGCATGGGTAATGGCAGTGCAAAATTCCCTGCTCTTCCTTTTCTGTGCATCTCAAGCCTGACTGGGAGGGGACAGCCCTCGGGAGTGAAAAGGTACCTCAGTCAGTAGGGCTACCACTTCTTGGCTCTCTACTGAGACTGAAAACTATGGTGCCAATGTTAATTGGGAACTGGGTTGACCACCAAACTCAGTTCCCATAGACCACTGTCAGCCCTTAGATAATAACTTACATGAATCAGATTTGAACTGACAACCTGGAAGCAAAAAGCTGTGGGTGAAATCCTGTCCCCATTGAAATCAATGGGAGTTTTGCCATTGACTTCAGTGGGGCCAGAATCTCATCCTCTTTTCATTTGATTCCACTTAGCCCTCTAGTATCCATGGCATGTAAATAACTAAAAATGTGTAATTCATTAAAAGACAACTAGTTTCTTCATAAAAAGAAAAGGAGTACTTGTGGCACCTTAGAGACTAACCAGTTTATTTGAGCATGAGCTTTCGTGAGCTACAGCTCTGTGAGCTGTAGCTCACGAAAGCTCATGCTCAAATAAACTGGTTAGTCTCTAAGGTGCCACAAGTACTCCTTTTCTTTTTACGAATACAGACTAACACGGCAGTTTCTTCATAGCGCTTTGGTATATTGCCTTTTTTCCATTCAACAGATATTGTCAAGAAACAAAGGACTGCAGGTGCAAATTTAAAAATTGCATTGAAATATTTTTTGAAATATGAATCTTTACATAACATTTAATGGTATAGTTTATTCTCCACTATAACTTGTTCTTCAAACTGCATCATTTTTGTAACTGTATTTCAAGTGAGGCACCTCTTTAAATTAGTTCCATGCTATTATTTGGTTCCTTAACACTGATTCATTATAATTATCAGAGGTGGGCCCGAACTGCATAGTCAAAACTGGATCAGGTTTAGTTCTAAATTATAATGACTAAAACCAATAGCCAGTTAAATTACAGCAGTGCTATCATGTTCCGTCTAATGAATTGTTAACTTTAAGCAAAATGATTATATGGACAATAAGTGCACTAAGGGAAAAAAATCAAAATTTAATAGAAACCAAACCCTCTCTTACAATCTTTGATCTGTACTATAATTCATGAAAGGAACTTAAATACAAAAGGGTTTATCCATCAGAAAATATATCTAGCTATCTGGAATACCTATCTCCTGGAAATGTGTGTGTTTTGGCTACATACCAGGCCCACCTACCTGGAAGACAGGTTGGTCTTTTGAGCAAGGGTGGAAGAACCCGAGAGGCAATTTTAGATTTCCTAGGGCCCAAAGATTTCTACTGTGTGCTGCAAATGACTAACACAATATGATCAACAAAATATATGGTGTAGATATAATCTTATATAGCATGTAGCACACATCGTCAAATCTACTTTTAGGTTTGTGGATATATGCTAAGGGGTAGATTTTTATTTTCGGTATATACTTATATTTGGTATTTATTTAGGTATTGTGATGGGGCAAGGCCAGACGGCTATAGAAAAGTAGTGGGAGACAGATATATTAGCTCCAGGCTAAACAAATCCCTGATACCAGGATAAATGAAATGGAAGCTGCTCCAGGTTAATTAAGACACCTGGAGCCAATTAAGAACTTTCCAGAAGGCAGGGAGAAGGCTAGGTTGATTGGGACACCTGAAGCCAATCAGGGGCTGACTGAAACTAGTTAAAAGCGTCCCAGCCAGTCAGGTGGGTGTGTGTGTCAGGAGCTGTGGAAGGAAGTTGTGCTGTTGGAGTAGTACACACCATATCAGGCACAAGGAAGGAGGTCCTGAGGTAAGGGTGAAGAGGAGCTTGAGGAAGCAAGGGCTGCTGTGGGGGAAGTAGCTGAGGGAATTGTACATGTCATGTTTCTAAAAGGTCAGCTAGCGTAGCTGATACTATTAGGGTCCCTGGGCTGGAGCCTGGAGTAGAGGGTGGGCCTGGGCTCTTCCCCCCCCCCCCACTTTGTCCCCTGATTAATCACTGAGACTGGGAGACAACAGAGACTGTGCAAGGAAGGATAACTTCTCCCCACCTCCCTCGCTGGCTTATGATGAAAATGGCTCTGTAGATGGTGACCCTTCTCCCTAGAGTGAGAAGGGTTACATGCAGGGTCACGGTGAGCCTCTGAGCTAGCGAAATCCACCAGGAAATGCGGGACCCATGGAGGCAAGGACAGAGCTTTGTCACAGTATGTACTGATGCATACCACTCATCTGAATTACTCAGACCCCTATGTAAAACTGCATTTTTCCTAGACTCTAGTGTCTAATTTTTTAGAGCTGGGAACTCTACAAGAAATCTGCCACGTACTCAAGCAAATATGGTTTTTTAACATTTAACTTTAAAATTTTTTGGACCTAAAATTCATTTTTTAAAACTGATTAAACTCAGTTTTATTAGGCAAACTCTGAAAGTGGAGTTCTATTAACTACCATTTGTAAAGGGTTTTGAAAATACAAATTTATGTCAAGCTGCTTTTGATACTGTTGATCCCTTGTGAACTAGAGTAGGAATAGATGGGGCTGCTTCCAGCCAGCTTCTGTCTTTCTGATGAGCTTTTTCAGAAGAATTGTTTTGGGCAATTGCTCTTTCTCCATGTGGGATCTCTGTGTGGCGCTCCACAGGGTTACTTCTTGTCCGTCTATCCTTCTGTGTATAAATGGGGCCACTACTGGAGGTTAGAAAGAGACACATGCTACAGTGCTTTCTTTATGCCAGTGGCTTTCAGATCTATGTTTCTTTCTACAGACATACTGGATACAGTTGAACATCATGGGTGAAATCCAGGTGCCACTGAAGTCAATGGCAGAGCTCCCACTGACTATAATGGGGCCAGGATGTCACCCTTATGCTGTCAGTGTTTGGTAGAAACTGGGTGCATGATCTGCAGTGATTGCCAGTGGTTTTTGACCTATACAGTGCTAAATGGCTTGTGACTTGCCTATTTGAGAGAGCATCTCTCTCCCTATATAAATGTACCAATCTTACAATCAGAGTTGGTGCACCAAGTCTGAGCATCTTCATTTAAGAGAGGAGGTTCTTAGCTGGGTGTTCTCCAGGAATTACCCTTGGATGTGAATCTTATAGTGCCTCCCACAGTCTGAAATAGCTTGAATCTGTTGAACTTCAGGACATGCTTTGAATCTCATCTATAATCGTGGGCTTTTGGGGAAAGGTGCTGAAAACTTTGTTTATGGGAGAGGGTAGAGTGTTTGGCTAATATTGTTGGGAGAGGTGAGACTGCTTATTTATGTACATCTTGTTTCAGAAATTTATTTTTCAGTTATGGTAAAGGTGCCTAGAGCAGGGGTCTCCAAACTTTTTGGATCGCACACCCCCAGACCCAGCTCTGGGGAAGCAAAAAGACAGAGTGGGGAGAGCAGAGCTGCTGCCGGCATGCCGCCAAAGAATCAAAGGTCTAAGAGTGCTGCTGCCACTGGGCCGGCGGCGCTCCTCCTGCCACGCACCCCCCCCAGGAATAGTCTTGCGCACCCCCTGCAGTGCGCGCACCCCACTTTGGAGACCACTGGCCTAGAGCACAGGATAGTTGTATTTGTGTCATATTAAATCCAAATAAATAAAAATATAAAACAAATGCTAAATTTAATATTTGTGGCTTTACAGATCTTCTGTTGGTAAGCATAATTCTGTCTGTGTCAAGATATATTTTAAATATAAATACATACATATGTGTGTGCATTTTACAACATTTTTGGTTTGTAATTTTTGCCTAATGCATTTACTACTTCTGTGCCGTTCAACAGGGTAACAGTGGATCAATGGAAGTAAATCAGTAATTAATTTAGCTCTTTCCTAATTTGTCATTCCAAAATTACGTACACACATAATAGAAAGCAGTATAGGTTTTTTAGTCCACTCTATATAGCAGTATACAGTAGCATCTGAGACATACTCACAAATCTGGTACCTAGTAGTCACAATAATTTACAACTTGTTTCCTATACTACATACCAACAACCACATGAGGAATTTACTCATGAAGCACTCCAACAGCTACATGGCAAGGCTTTCCAACCTATCAGAAACACATTTACTTCATAGCAATGCACATTTTACCTCATCTGGTAAACTCAATATCTTTTGAAGGTATGGAAGACTAACTTATTTTATGAGCAGACATTTATGCACCCAGGCACCTATATCACTTGGCATACAGACTGAAACAAATTATTGACTCTGCAGCAATTTACATACATGTTACTTTTTAACATGGACTCTCTCTAAAATCTGAAGACCAATGCTATTTTTGTGTACTTTTGTTGTATTGTCAACTGAACCTTCTTTTCGGTGTATCACTAAGCATGGGCCAGTCAGTGGCAATCCTTAAGTTTTCAAAGTATCAGTACAATTTCAGTTTGCTGTATCCTGTCAAAAGATACAATAGCTAAACTCTGCAGAGCTCTGGGATGCATTGTCTCCCTGTGAGGCATTACAATTGCAGGATCTCTCAGGCAGGTGCACCTTCAATACAGAGATGGGTCTTAAAGATAAAATTATGACCTACCTTTGCACATTAATATGTGTAAACTAGGGATGGCCAAACTGGTTCAGATAAAGAAAGAACCATCTGAAACCTCTGCCTAAACTCAAAGTGAAATTGAACATTTGAAATAACTGAATAACTTCAATTTCTGAATTTTCAACAACTTCTGTACTTCATGTCTGTGCAAAGGTCAGGATGGAAGCACACATTCTTGAATACATACAGGCTATTTTTTGTTGCACTTCTGATCTTCCCAAAATTGAGATAACTGTAGATCGCTCATAAACCTGCTT
This sequence comes from Chelonia mydas, assembly GCF_015237465.2. Taxonomy (NCBI): domain Eukaryota; kingdom Metazoa; phylum Chordata; order Testudines; family Cheloniidae; genus Chelonia; species Chelonia mydas. The sequence goes on from NC_057852.1 coordinate 112,365,748, forward strand.
CCAGTCTAATCTCAATACCAAAGGAATACCTCCAAACTTTGTGTGAGTATACACTAGCGGTGGGTCTAACATAACATATTCGGAAGGGTTGATTTAGTGTAACTGAGGGCCAAAGTGGTAAGTGCATTGAACAGTAGGCAAAGACTAGATGTTTTGCCTGAATGTTGATATGATTTTATTAGTCTGCTATAGTAGCAGGCAGGAAAAAACAGGAATGATATAACAACTTAGTTCACCAGAACAAATAAAAAGTTAGCTAGTTTCTCTCATTTATCCACTGAAACCAGAAGACCATGAAATATGGTAGCATCTAGTTTCTGGCTGATTTGTAGCAGGTGTTGCCAGTAAGCCCAGTCTCAAAAAAGAATTAACAAAGATCCACCACTCTGGTGGTGATTAAATGTCATAAATAAAATAGCAGTGAGCATCTATTTTTTGAGTTATGGGACACTCCATACAAAGAAAGAAAGTTTCACGAGAATAAGATCTGAAACTCAGCAGGAAGACATACTGTACTGTTCCTCACCTAAAAGCAGCTGCCCATGTCTCTAACTAGTCTTTTCTTTCAGAGGGTCCATCCCGAGTTATTAGACTGCACACTCTTTAATAGGCAGATACTGTCCCTTGATACATGAAGAGGATAAGTGCTGCCTGCTTTAGCTGGTGTTTTTGAATGGGAAGCTCCATTAGCATCTGCCTCTGGATTTCCACACTCACAGTATATTGTATAATCCTTGCTCCAATTTTTTTCCATGGTTTGCACTTTTAATAGCTCATTAGTGGAGTAGGGTGGGGGGAAAAAAGGCTAGTATCTTTGGGGAACCAAAGCAACCATTGCTTCCCTGAAGATATCAGTCGTCTTTTGCACCCAGCTCCAATAATGAACCATTAAAAGTGCAAACCAGGGCAGAAAAATCAGAGCAAGGACTAGAAGATATACTGGGAGTATTATGATTTCACACTTCAAAATTAAATTGAGAGAGAGATTGAGATTAAAAAGGAAGCACATCAGAGTGCAATTTTGGCCTGTAAATAGGAAATTCAATGTTGTAAGTGATAGTCTACCTTTTGCTGGACTAACTAGAAATAATAGTAAAAAAAGAGATCCTGAACTAGTAGCCTCCCCTTTTCCTACTGAAAAGAAAACCCTATTCTTTTGATGTAACATTTTATGTGGGCATTGGGTGGGAATGGGATGTATTATATTTAAAGTATGCCATGTAAACTAGCACACACTTTAATTCCCCCCTTCCACTTTCATGATTTAAAAGTGGGTCAGACAATCCCCAAGGCAAATATGAAAATATCAGATTTTGAGAACAGTGTGGGTGTAAAAATACTTGCGTGTGTGTGTGTGTGTGTATATATATATATATATATATATAATCTCATGTGGCAAATTGCCAGCACTACTTCGATGGGTCTCGCACTTTCTCTTCTTGGGGAGGGTTCAGGGCACCGTTTCTCGCCCCTGAACTGTGGGTATTAACTGCCCCACTAGTGTCCTAGAGAAGGGGAGTGGAGAGGGAGGGGCCCTAGGGATAGCGGTAAACCACTTGAACTAGCGGTTCCTTCCTCTGGGCTACTTCCCTCTCCTGCCCTTCAGCTTGTGGGGCTTCCTGCCCTCCCTCTGCACAAACCAGGTGTCTCTTTACCTAGGGTCTTGGTCGTCTTAGCCCACCACAGCACTTCTTCAAACTCTCCTCTGCTTTCCTCCAAACTGCTCTGTATTCCAGCACCAATCCACTCTGCTTCAACTCCTTCCCTTCTCTGATTGAAGCAGGGAGGTTTTATCAGGTGACTGGCTTCAGATGCTTTAATTAATCTATAGCAAACTTTCTTCCCTCTACAGGGAATAAGGCTCCCTTCTAACAGTCTCCTGCTGCCCTCTGGTCATGCTGTATCTTATTTATTTATTTATATATGCATATATATATTATATGCATTGGTAATGCGGAGCAGAAGTACAGCCATTTTTCAGGCTAACTTTAAAATATTTACCCTTTTGGAAGTGACTAAAACTAGAAGAGTCTAAGAAACTGAAAAGTTAAAATAGAAGATTATTTTCTGTTCACAAACCACATCCACAACAGTAACCTGCACTACCAGTTCCAGCTACTCCTTTTTTTCATGACTGACCATATCCTTTTAAAGAACTAAAAATCTACATTTGCAACAAAAATAAACAAATCACTGTATTTTGATGTAAACCTCTTCCTTTCTGATATCTTTGTCTAATTTAGATTGTCAGCTCCTTGAGTCAGGATCAGTGTCTCTTATTCCTGTAGAGCATCCTGCACAGTTATGATGCTAAACAAATAATAAAAGGTATGAATATAGTTGAGGGCTGCCTACCGTCATGTACTCCACATAGTATCACCAACCCCAAACATTCACAAATCATGAATCAGGTACTCAAAAAATCATGAGATTGGCTTAAATAAAAAGATTTAAAATAAATAAGTGTTGGGTTCTTCTCATTTGCCTTCTGGTTTTTGAGCTTTTTAAGGTGAAGTTGGGTCACATTTTCAATCTTTTCTCTGTAAACACAAGAACTAGAAACTTACTTTCTTATTTAGCTTTTTTTACTGTCATGTCACTAGGAGCTGGGACTGTAAAACATAAAATTTTGCAAGACTCACAATAAAATCACAAGAGTTAGTGACACTGTCCACAAAAAGCTGGACCTAAATTGTGTGCCAGGGTCTCTGTATTCTACAGTAAATTGCTGTAGCTGGCTGAAAATTCTGTAGCACTTCCAATTAAATGAAATAAAATGGAGGTTTTTAAATTAGATATGAAATAATATAATCAGTGCAATAGCTCCTGTATTTTTTTTGATATTCAATTTATTTTAATGTCTGAACTTTTAGTTTTTGATATGGTCTGGCTTTTTGTACCAACAGTGCATAACTGCATTACAGAAGATGGCAGAGGGCACAGGACAGTTTGGCACAAACTGCGGCCACTGGGAGCTGTGATCGGCTGAACCTGTGGACACGGCAGGTAAACAAACTGGCCCGGCCTGTCGGGGCTTTCCCTGAACAAGCGGCGCCCCTAGTTTGGGAACCACTGCTCTAAAGATACATTTCTATTGAATTAACATTTCAGGATCTGATTAAGCAAATAGAAATTACCTGACAGACCTGCTTCAATGTTTATTTCAGTGGTGATAGCTGCTATGTTGTAATTCACACAACCAAGGTGGCAGCTCATTGTTTGATGGTTTCTCTTATCAAAGCTGGTTTAAGATAGGCAGGGCCTCCTGTGGAATGATTTGAATCCCTCTTCCGCCCCCCCCCCATCATTAAAGTTGTGTTGTTGTATTTTGCTTTTTTTAAGTACCTACAATTTCTAAATATTAAAGCATGTTGACTTGGGAGGGGAAGGAGTGCAGGGAAGGCTGGCAGAGAGACGAGGGAAGGTGGGAATGGGCTGGCTGGGGCATGGAGATGCAGGGAAGCAGTAGGCAGCCTGGAACAGCAATGGGAAGGGGTGCTGACAGAAACTTCCAGACATGGGCAGCCAAGGAAGCCAGGAGGGATGGGGGACCCTGAAGGAAGGCAGGAGCAGCAAAAGCAGGCAGGAGGGTTTCAGGGAAGACAACTGGCAGTCAAAGAGGAAAGCAAACCAACCATCCCCCTCAGCATACGCCTAAACTCCAGATATCCCCTTCCCAATGCTTGCCTCATGGTTCTCATCTCTGAGAAGATTTAGCCTCAGCAGAGCCTGGAGACAAACAGGCCTTGGGATTCAATTAGACAAGGGGGTGCAGCTCAGCTTTCTCCCATTCACTCCTGGTGTGGTGATAAAGTGAACAGTCTTGCTAGGTGGGGAGGGAGGAACCTGAAGGACCTGCAGCCTGACAGAAGCAGCCCTCTCTCATTTATATTAAAGACAACTTCTAACTTCCTCAAAACTAATTTACTTTGAATGAAAAATTCCACGTTCCTGCGTATGAATAGGGTCCCAGTGTCACAACTGGGACACGGGCAGTCTGACCTGGTGGTCTGAGAGGGAGCCAGGCCAGGTTAGATACCAGAAGATCAGAGTCCAGGACAGAGGGCAAACCCTGAGCCAGTTGTCAGGCAGTAGGAGCAGGTAATGTAAGGGAAGCCATCCTATGCAGGGGAAACTCAGTTGCGTAGACTTGTGTTTGGTTCAAATAGAAGTGAACCAGTTAGGACCCCCCAGCATTCCATCAACCAATCCCAGGACTGGAGTCCTCCGTCAGAGTCCAGCTTCTAGTTCTAGCAACTGTTTGTAGGTCAGAACTTGTTAGTGTCTCAGTACCCTCTGGACTAGGGTCTGAGACCGATGGTGCCTGATGCCCACAGAACTCTGTGGGAGTCCCCATTTATAAGTATAAGGGTAGAATGTAACTTTGCCTCTTCTCTCAAATGTAACGATAGGAAAAGCCTTTATCATTCTCCTTTACAGATCAACGAGCATGATTAAACTACTCACAATTATTTGTATTACCGTTGCACCTTGGAGTCCTGGTCATAGGCTGTAAAACCTCTTGGGGGACCCTGGGTATTTACTCAAGAACCCTTTGTGCGAGGTGCTGTACAAACACAGACCAAAAAGATGGTCCATATCCCCAAAATCGTACAAACTAAGTAAGACACAAAAGACAGCAGAGAGTAGTGCAAGGAACCAATAAGACAATACTGATCTGTCTGATAGGCTGTGGTCTCAGCAGACTGGTGGCCTCACAGAAAAGGAGAGTTTTAAGAAGGCATTTGTAGGTGGATCATGAGGCAGCTTTGCAGATGTTTATGGTGAATGCCTCCCAAGCATGAGGGCCAACATGGGAGGAAACCATGAAAGTGCTTGTTTGAAAATGTAAAAAGTGGGCAATGGAGGCTGGCTTCGAAGACTAATTGGAGGTGGGAGTCGACAATTCAGTAGCAAATGAGAGGTAAGGTAGTGTGGGGATAGGCTGTGAAGGGCATTGAACGGAAAGACAAATAGCTTATGTTTGAGGCGCTAGAAAATGTGCGGACAGTGAAGTTATGCAAAGAGAAGTGGTCAAAGCAACAGGAAATTATCTTTGCAGTAGCATTCTGAATGGATAGGAGTGGGGCAAGACTGCAGAAACCTGCAATCCCAAATAGTCTTTTTTTTAAACAAAATTTAAAAAAAAAATCTTGCTCCCAGCCGAAGAAGACAGTAGACTCTAAACTGCAAGTGATTTGGGACCTTCAGTATGAAATTCATTCTTTTGCCAAGCTTGCATCACCATAAGTGTTCTATACCATACTAAGTACTTTGTTGGCTTTATAAATCATAGGTTTATAAATATTAGAGATGGAAAATTCATTGCTGTTGGTTGTCTAATCAATTCCAGCCTCTGGTCAGTCTACGATGGTTCTCTACAGCAGGTCTTCCATAGTTTTATTCAGCCCAGTTTCAATGGACACATGTTTCTAATAAATGCATATATAGTCTCTCTTTCTCTACATCTCTCTCAATTGCATGATATTAGGTTTGGGGTAAAAAGATGTCAGATTAAGTCACACTAGCCATGCCACTTTTCCCCGGAGAGTGTCTTCAGCTGTGAATATATATACTCTAATGACAGTCAGCTGTCATGTCTGTAAACATACATTTACCTCCTATTAAGGGCTATTTGCCCCTCTCTGTGACCTTTCACCAGTTTTCCATACCCCGGCCATGTGGCACAGATGGTATAATCCTGTCAGGATAAAGCAGGTGATGGTGCTGTTCTGTGTTTAGTAATCAGTGACTGTAATTAGCCAGACTGGACGCAGACCCAGATAATAGGGCAGGCAGCCAGCTGCCAGTCATGAGACTTTTCCTGTGGATTGTGGTGGATGGAAGGAGGGGGTGGGGGCAGACTATAAAGAGGCCACCCATTTTTTCTATCATGCTTTATAGAGAGCAGTTAAAATAGCCCATATTTGTGCATATCATTTGCCAATAGGAAAATGCTATAATTAAATTAATCTGCAAAAGTACATTTCACATCAAAGGAACACCAATGGCTTTTAGTTAGTATTTTTCAAAAGAGAAATTGTTAAAACCTGAAGGTTTTATGTGATTCTAATACAGAGTATCATAAAGCTCTGTGCCAATCACAATTCCATTTGAAGAATGTTCTGCCACTTAATATATATTAGTTTTCTAGTTGCATTTGGTTGATTCTTAAATTGATTTCCCGAGGAGACAGAATCAGTTAGATATTGATCAACCACATCCAGAGAGGAGGATTTTAAAATTCAGGGCTAGCTGGAAACCATTAATTTAGCAGATAGTGAGAAATAAGGAAAACTCAGACATAATTATTGTAAATAATTAATTATTGGCAAATTAAAACAGAACTGAAATAACTGTAAATAGGAATTTATAGAAAAAACGGGAAGGGACCCCAAAGAAATGTTTTTTAGCAGAGTTTTACTTCCCTTCACTGATTTAGTCTTTCTCCCTTCTGATTCTATATGAAAGTGTGTGTTTAGACAATATGCAGCCAGCAAGCAATAGCATTTAAAAGAACTAAAAAGCAAACTCAACAAATAATATTTTGATGTGAAATATGACTCATAGTTTCCTGGATGTTACAAAACTGTCTACGCTGAACAGATGCTTGTACTTATAGCTTATGTGGTAAAAAAGGTTTTATAACAAAAGAGGGCCACCAATAGTCTCTCACAAGACTAAAGGATAATGTTAACTACTTTCAGGATTTTTAAATTTTTGTTTTTTTTTTCCTGCATTTAATGTGAACCCTTCCCATTATTACAGAACTTCTAATAATTAAAGATATTTAAATACATTTAAAAAGAGAAAGCAAATTTAGAAATGAGCCAACTTTCTACTTTCTTTTATTTCATTTATTCCAATCACCTTTTTCCCCCTTAAAAATTATGCTATTTTATCTGTAAAGAACAATCACCTTAATCTTTTGTAGGAGTAGACAATTTCAATTTCCATGCATTTATGAAAAGATAGTCTTAACTAGACCAGAAAGAGATATTGCATCTATAAATAAATTATTCGGAGCTGAGATGGGGTTACCCATTACCATTGTTAGATGAGCATGCAAAGCCTGACCCTGGAGTGCAGCTGTTGTCTTTGTGATCGGGATTCTTCATTTCCCATTGTTTATGTGATTACAGCATACAAGTCTGGGGCGAACGGGAAGGGGGGGAAGCAGTGTGGGGTGAAAGGATGTCTGTGCATTGATAACGTTTGGCACTATCACTGATCGCAATGATAGGCGTTTCAGCTGCAGTGCTATCTGTGTGCAGAAACAGGCCTTTTGAGTATCCCCCTCCCTGAATCAGCAATTTCAGAGGATCTGAATGTGTTCACCTTCTGATTGTGCCAGCTGGACTTTACCCAGATGCACATTGGATTGTGTCAACAGATGGCGAAAAAAGGGACAAAAAGGACAGTATTTCAAAACTGAATCTGTAATATTAAACAGGTGTGGAGGTAAGAAAATGTTAATGAGTAAAGAACTCCATTCAGATATAAACACAGAGGAATACAGTCACTCTAACTCATATGAGAGTGATTGTGAAGTGTCTATTGTAGTTGAACGTCTTTTACTAAGAGAAGGAAAAATTATGAAGGTCTTTCTGATATCTAAGTTTTCCCTAGTAACACTTACAATGAACAGTTCACTAATGAAAAAATGCTAGTGACTGCTCAGGCAGTCCCTGTTGTCCTTTAATTCTTCTGGTCATGTTAGCAACAACAATACTTAACATTAATGTCTGGTTTCCAACTGTATATTTTCAAAGGGCTACACAAACATGCTAAGCCTCTTGATGCTCCTAAAATGGGGAAAATGAGGTATACTGACTCACCCAATGTCACACAATATCAATAGTGGAGCACTGGACTAAACCCAGGAGTTTCAGGTACCCAAAGCCCGTAGAGTCGCCACTGGGTCACATTGCTTCTCCTGTGAATGTTCTCTTCCTTCAAGCTAAGTTACACAGTGTGGGTTTGTCAGCCTCCAGGGAGGCCTGTCACTCATCCGTTGCCAATGAGTTTGGCCATATGACCTTTTGGACTGAATAAAACACTCAGAATCACGAGCCCAGTCACAGAGGAAGAATGGATGTTCATTACCTTTCTACCTCACCCCCTCAAAAGAAAAAATGCAGTGTGGTCACTCTTACAAATTTAGGCGGCAGAAGCATTTGCATTTGGGTTATGGTATGGTGTCAGTCATTCACTAGTGTAAATGTCAGTGCTGAGTTGAGTGGCTGCCAGCCTCAGTTCTTGAACTAGAAAAATACTTAAGTATTTTCAGCTTGGAAAAGAGATGACTAAGGGGGGATATAATAGAAGTCTATAAAATTATGACTGGTGTGGAGAAAGTAAATAAGGAAGTGCTATTTACTTCTTCTCATAACACAAGAACTAGGGGCCACCAAATGAAATTAATAGGCAGCAGGTTTAAAACAAACAAAAGGAAGTATTTTTTTTTTTCACACAACGCACAGTCAACCTGTGGAACTCCTTGCCAAAGGATGTTGTGAAGGCCAAGACTATAAGAGGGTTCAAAAAAGAACTAGCTAAATTCATGGAGGATAGGTCCATCAATGGCTATTAGCCAGGATGGGCAGGGATGGGGTCCCTAGCCTCTGTTTGCCAGAAGCTGGGAATGGGTGACAGGGGATGGATCACTTGATGATTACCTGTTCTGTTCATTCCCTCTGGGGCACCTGGTGTTGGCCACTGTTGGAAGACAGGATACTGGGCTAGATGGACATTTGGTCTGACCTCGTATGGCCATTATTATGTTCTTAAGTGCTAGTGTGCTTTTTCCCCTTACACATCAGACTGCTATAGCCCTGAAGAGTCGTTCCTTCCTCAGGCTCAAAATGTACTCGTCTTCCATTCAGCTTCATGATGCTTGGTGATACTAAGCTCCTCTTTTTCTGTAAAGAACATGTATTAGAATATCAGGGTTGGAAGGGACCTCAGGAGGTCATCTAGTCCAACCCCCTGCTCAAAGCAGGACCAATCCCCAACTAAATCATCCCAGCCAGGGCTTTGTCAAGCCTGACCTTAAAAACCTCTAAGGAAGGAGATTCCACCACCTCCCTAGGTAACGCACTCCAGTGTTTCACCACCGTCCTAGTGAAAAAGTTTTTCCTAATATCCAACCTAAACCTCCCCCACTGCAACTTGGGACCGTTACTCCTTGTTCTGTCATCTCCTACCACTGAGAACAGTCTAGATCCATCCTCTTTGGAACCCCCTTTCAGGTAGTTGAAAGCAGCTATCAAATCCCTCCTCATTCTTCTTTTCTGCAGACTAAATAATCCCAGTTCCCTCAGCCTCTCCTCATAAATCACGTGCTCCAGCTCCCTAATCATTAAACTGTCTTGATTTTTATATCTCTGATTTGTTTATTAATTTATTTGTGATTCGTATTGGCCTTATAGTTCTAAGCACCATATGAACACACAGTAAGACAGACCCTGATCCAAAGGGTTTCCAATCCAGTGTGGAGACAAGGCATGACAAGCAAGAGTGGCAAATTAAAAAGAGGGAAGAAAGGATCAAGCTAATAATGGAAATGAGACCACTTGGTTACAGAGCTGGCTACTGGCCAATTTAAGGGTTCCAAATGGTTCTTCTACATCATACCGTTTTCTCCTTTGCATTCTGTTCCTGTTGCCACTTATTTCCTCTTCACCAATTTAACATTATTTCCCTCCCTCCCCCACACCATGATGTCTTCACTTGGTCCTTCTTTACACGCTCACTATCTTTGGTCCATTTTCCTTTCCTTCCTCATTCACTGATGATCTTATATGGTACTATAAAAGCTGCAAGGCCTCTGTGGTTTGCAAACGAGGGACTTCTTTCTGCAGGCTTCATCAAGTGTGTGGGCTGGGCAGTTCTTGTGGTGAGCAGTCAAATCATGGAATTTCTTCTATTCCATCTCAATTTCCTTAAGAAACCTCCCTCTCCCAAAGAACAACAAACCCTAAGAAAATTCTTTTAAAACGTTGTATTAAGAGAAAGTAAAGGCTGCACAGCTAAACACATACCAGTCTGGAAATGACACAGTTAAAATTTCATGCAGCCTTAATTATTGCCCTTTGTGCATATTTGTTACAAATTACATGTTCACATACTCTTTCTCAAATAATACAAGATAAGACCTTTTTTCCCCCTACAATGTTAGTCCTCACCTACACACAGAAGTTGCACCAGTTTAAATAAAGCCTTTTAAAAATGGATGTAGTTAAACTTGTGCAAATCCCTGCGTGGACATGCTTACATCAGTTTAAAACTGGTTGTATCTGTTTAGCTTTTGGATGCGAATTAACTAACTAGCTAAATTAACTAAATCAGTTTCAGGGGCATCATTTCAGATTTTGGTGGGGGTGAGCAAGTTTAACTGTGATTTCAGGGGCTACTTAGGCTAGTTTTTTGCAGGTAACTTAGAAATTAGCTGACAGGTGCACTGTATCTAATTTGTATATAAAGAAAGAGGAAAAATATATACAAACACCAATTAAAGCCATAATTTAAGTTTATATGTAAATTTAGATCAGGAGATAATACAGCAATATATTCCTAATTCCAAACCTTGAGGTATCAGTTTTGGAACCTTAACACAGACATCACAAACACAAGTTTGATACATTGTACACTATGTTTAGTAGACATAAAGATAAATTAAATCTGCTTTACTTTCTCTAGCAGACATACTCTGTTACTGCCATTATCTACTCTGTTTTAGTCAATTGTTTTTCACTCCGCTAAAATGTATTTACTTAATTTTAACATATGTGATCAAGTTATTTTCTCTTTTATTAAGAAAGGGAATTTATTTTTCTAATTATTTCAGCATTTATGTTTACCAGTCACAGACATGTACATGATTCACTAACATTTGACTCCATCATTACTGTTGGTATCAGACTTGGAACCGTATTTATTTTTGTACGAATTTTAAGTTATTTTACAGATATAACTAAAAATACAAATAAAAAATAAACGACCATCTTTATACTGTCTAAAGTTATGTGTTTAGTTTTGTTTTTTTTTAAACTGGCACTGCTAAGGTGAGTACAAGCTAAATTTACATTCTAGAAGGATACAGTTATTTGATTATACCACTTTAAGTAATGAATGACAAAGCACAATATGGTAATAAAAGTAATAATGATAATTACTCCACCCAGGACAGTTAGGCATTTTAGAACTCGGTATTCAAAGAACTATATTTAAGCATAAGAGAGAAATAAAAGTATGAAATGCACAGACCAGTTAAACTAACAATACTAAAGTCCTTAAGAAACTTTGAAAGAATAAAATTCCAGAGAATATATGTGCATTGAGCATTTTGACAGGAAGTACCAAGAAGTAAACAAAAACAATAATAACAGAGTGTGAGAGCGTGTGCACCGTGGGAATGTGTGAGGGAGACTGTGTGACTGAGCGTCAGTGCAGTGTCTCTTTAAGCCAAGCACTCAGAAGCCTGAACTTGTTCACTAAAGCGGCAGCACCCACTCCTGTGCCAGAGGCACAAGTACAGGCTCCCAGCTCAGCGGAGACCAGGTACATGGGCGAGGGGTGGGGAAGAGGAAGACACTCCAACATGAGCCCCTGCCCTAAGTACAGCAGGTCAGGAGGCTGGCTTCCCAATCCTAAGCAGCTTGGCCAGTGGCCGCTCCTTGATGGGGCAGCCCTGAGGCTGCAGACACAATGGAGGAGGGCAGTAGGGGGAGGAGGGGCAGTATCTTCCCTCCTGCTGCAAACTTCACCCAAATGTGATATGAAACTCAGGTTGGGGGATGAGCACGTCCCCCCACCTCCACCCCCAAATGGCGCCTCTGATCAATTTAAAACCACTCCTTTAGTTAACTACACAAGTATTACTTGGTATGTAGACCAAGGTATTCATGCTCCTCCTCCTACTCATACTTAGGTACTCATGGTCCTCCTTCTTGAGTGTGTGTGTATTTATCTATCCAGTTTGTGTAATTCATTAAAGTCAAGCCTCTCTTTATTTTCAGAACTTGCAATAGCTCCACCTCTGCCTTCATCTCTTCTCTAATCTCGTCCTACACTCTCTGCAGCACCCTCTCATCCACCCAAGTTTTTCTCCTGATTGTTGTCTGTCACTTTCATCCACTCCTGCTCTGTGCCATCTTTCATGCTAATGGAAGTCTCCTTCCCTCATCTTACATATACTTCTGAAAGCTGGGCTGTTCCAGGAAACAGGCTGCATACCTCCCTTTGTCTGTCTGTCCTTTACAGTGTTGTAGCCTTGTAGGTCCCAGGATATTAGAGACAAGGTGGGTGAGGAGTCCAGTGGCACCTTAAAGACTAACAGATTTATTTGGTGGATGGGGTAACATCTTTTGTTGGACCAACTTCTGTTGGTGAGAGAGAAATGCTTTCGAGCTACGCAGAGTTCTGCTTCAGATCTGTCTGTTATGCATTTAGGCCCTGAATCTTGAGGGTGGACTCTGGGCATGTGTGGAACCTCAGAGAGGTCACTGGGCTGCACATGGGCTAAGGGGTTCTTCTTCCTGGTTCTCTTTACAGGATCAAGGCCTAAGGCTGAGCTCTTCAGGACAGAGGTCTTGCTATGTGTTTGGGTCCTGTGCCATATAGTGTTACAGTGCACAGCAATATAAATAAAATGTGGGTATATTAAAATGGACAGGGGAAAGTGAATATGATCCTGTGGTTGAATCATGGGATCAGGAGTCAGGGTTTATTCCTTTTTCTGCCATAGACTCACTGCTGACCTTGGGCAAGTCACTTAAGCCCAAATGCACAAAGGTATTTAGGATCCTAACATCCATTGAAATCAAAGGTATATAGAAGCCTAAACACCTTTATGGGTCTGGGCCATAAGTGCTCCATGCCTCAGTTTCCCCACATGTAAAGTGAAGATAATATCTTCTCAGGACTGAAAATTCTTTAATCTTTGCAAGATACTTTGAGATCCTCTGGTAGAAGTCCCTATGGAAATGAAGCATCATACTGTTGCAGAATCTTGTTTGTCCAGAGCAATTAACCTACAACCTTATATTATCTCATTGTCAGCCTGTTTTCAATGCAGCATTGTCTCTATTTACTGTTGCTGAACATCCTTGCATTTAATGACACTTAGTTTGAAAATTAAAGAGTGCATGTCCTCTCCTCCATCCAAGTTAACAATTCCTGTTTGCACACAAGGCACTGGGGAAGGCAGATCTATTTTAACATTTTAAAGGGACACTGTCAAGGCTTCAGTGTTTAAAATTAGATCTCCTAGCTGTGTTTTGGCTTTGGGGTGTCTGTATGCATATCATGCTGCCCCCTGCTTTGGCTGGCTTCTCTCTTTTTGTGAGAAGGCAGGATTCATATGCACTTAAACACCATGCCCACTCACAAGAACAAAGGCGACTGAGCAGAGAGGCAATGTAACGTGCACATATGTCCTTGCCCATGATCAGAGATAAAATCAAGGCCTTGTGTTTGTTGGAGGTCTGCCTAGCAGGCACTTAGGGCATGTCTACACTACAGCGGAACAGCTATGGCACTACAGCAGCAGTGCCATTGTGTAGATACTTTCTACATCAGTGGAAGGGGTTTTTCTGTTACTGTAGTTAATCCATCTCTTTGAGAGGAAGTAGCTAGCTCTATGGAATAATTCTTCCATAAATCTAACCGTGTCTGTACCAGGGAGTCTACCCAATTACTATGTGCTTATATGGCCCCATTGCTCTAGTATCTAAGGCCTGGTCTGCACTTAAATTAGATTGACCTAGGTATATCGCTCAGGGCTGTGAAAATTTTTGCCCCAAGTGCTGTAGTTAGGGTGAGGAACACAGAGGGATTTTAAAGGTACAGGCAAGTATTGAAATTTCATGTAATTTAAACTTGGAGTCTGTATCAACCATGAAAGGTTTCTTTTAAAATTCATATTTTTAATTTTCTCTATTAGAAACATGAGGGGTAATATTTTCAAAAGTGGGTAAGTGACTTAGGTTTCGAAAGTCAATGGGACTTAGACCTTATCCACCCTGGAAAAGATTTGCTGACGCAACCCTCAGTGTGGAGATGCTGTTTACACTGGTAAAAGAGTATTACATCAGTTCCTTGAACAAAATAAGCTAAACTGGCAAAAGGACTTTTTTGCTGGTATAACAGCATACACTGACTGTGAGAACCACAGCTAGTGTATATGTAGCCAAAATGGACTACACTTGTGGACTCAAATGGACATAAATGTTTATTCCCTTTCTTATTATTAAGGTTTCACCCATTAATTTATGTTAAAAATTTGTATAACATTGATTTTCTGCACTGTTTTTTCCCACTCAGTAAAATTCTATTTTTGAAGAATCAAATTTGCCAGAAGCTGGGAATGAGCGACAGGGGATGGATCACTTGGTAATTGCCTGCTCTGTTAATTCCCTCTGGAGCACTTGGCATTGGCCACTGTCGGAAGACAGGATACTGGGCTAGATGGACCTTTGGTCTGACCCACTATGGCTGTTCTTATGTACGTATGTTCAAATTATCTTTATTTATTCACAATATTGCAGAATGCAGAGTGATAGTCAAGGCAAACAGTACTTGTAAATGCACAGCAAGCACCTCCATGATTCATACTTTCAGGAAAACACCCAGTCATATTTTAAATGTACAGCAAGCACTACACAGTTCTTAGCAGCACCCAAGGCTCTAGGCTCAAAGAAAACTCCAGCTGAGAACACTGCTGTGGCTGATGGTTAAAGTGCTCTTTCAAAGCCTCCCTCAACCATATAATGCCACATTGGGCTTTTGTAACAGCCCTCGTATCTGGCTGTTCAGTCAGCTGACAGCTGCTGCAGACAGCTGCTGCACCTTTGCTCTCCACCCTGGTCATCGGCGCTAACTCTGTAGGTGCTCTGGGGCTCACGTACCCATGGCAAAAATATAGGGGATGCTCAGCACCAACTAGCCAGAGCCGTTTTGTGGGGCTGCTGATCAGCTGTTTGGTACCACCGCCCATCAGCTGTTGGGTGTGTCCACCCATCAGCTGTTTGGCATGGTTGCCCATTAGCTGTTTGGTGACTGGGGGAGGCTCTGGAGGGAGGATGGAGAGCACTGTGTCATGGGCAGTGGACCTCAGGGGGTTGGAGAGGGGCTAGATGAGGCAGAATGAGGGTGGGGCCTTCGGGGAAGGGGCAGAATGGGGCAGGGACTCAGGGCAGAGCGAGGGTGGAGCACCCACTGGAGAAAAATAAAAATTGGTGCCTGTGACCCTGGTGGTAGCTTTTCTACATTTACCTGACAGATATTATGCAGGACACAACAAGCAGCTCCGACCAATGGGATATTTTTCTCACAGAGATCCAGTTTAGTGACTAACCACTGCCAGCATCCCTTCAATCTACCAAAAACACATTCAGCTGTCGTTCTGCACCTGCTGAGCTGGTAGATAACTCTTTCTTTGTTGCTATTGAGGTGGCCATGCACGGCTTCAGGAGCCAAAGGAACAAGGGGTAGGCTGGATCCCCCAGAATCACTATTGGCATTTCAATATCACCATTGGTAATCTGCCGCTTGGGAAAGAGAGTCCCTGTGTAACGATGCTGGTTCTGGTGGGACCCAACTGAGAGTGCCAGTTCAGGACATATTGCTTAAAGCAGGGCAGTTACAGCCCAAGGCTGGGGTTTTTCCACCTCTAGGGCAAACCAAACCAGCCAGACAGAGAGGACTTTGGTTTACCCCACTGTCTAACCACAAGTCACACAAGCAATTCCCTTAGACACTCCAATTTCCCAGTATCACCTCTAGTGCCACTCAATATGGGGACAAATGGTTATGAAAACCAATACCCCAGTAAAAGAAAAATGGTTCTCTCGATCCCAAAGACCAAGCCCCAGACCCAGCTCAATATACAAATCATCTTACCCACAAATCACGCTGTTGCCAGTCCTTTAGAATCTAAAGGCTTATTCATAAAAGGAAAAAGATATAGATGATAGCTAGAATTGGTTAAATGGAATCAATTATATACAGTAATGGCAAAGTTCTTGGTTCAGGCTTGCAGCAGTGATAGAATAAACTGCAGGCTCAAATCAAGTCTCTGGAGTACATCCGCAGCTGGGATGGGTCTTTCAGTCCTTGGTTCAAGACTTCAGCTTAGCAAAGTTCCTCCAGAGGTAAGAAGCAGGATTGAAGACAAGATGAATGAGCTGCAGCAGCTTTTTATATTCTCTTGCCATGTGGTCTTTCTTTCTTTGTTCCAAAGACAAGCTGTCCATCACATGGCATGGAAAAACCTCAGAGTTCTGTCCATAGGCATGTCCCTGCATACCTTGCTGAGTCCCAAGGTGTGTCTGCCTTCTCTCAATGGGTCAGTTGTATATCTGATGGCCATCAAGCAGGTTAGGCAGAGCTGACACCAACTTGTCTGGGGTGTCACGGAGAAGCGTAGCATAAGTTTGAAATACAGACAGTATAGAGCCAATATTCATAACTTTAACTACAAAAACAATACACACATATAGACAGCATAATCATAACCAGCAAACCATAACCTTGTCTGACACCTTATTTGACTCCCTTTATACAAGATTTGGTGCTACTACAGGTTCTTGGTTTCAACAATGATCTATACGGTCCCAGATTATGTCAATAACGTCACACCCCGCTTGCAGCTTTCTGAACAGCCCAATGTTCTTAAAAATGAGACCGTCATGCACCTTCCCTGACCAGCCCACACTGATATTCATCCCCGGTGATTCACCAATGCTTGCATAACTATAGAAAAGTAGCCATTTCTGTTGATGTACTCTGTGGCAAGGTGGGCTGGTGCCAAAACAGGGATATGTGTGCCATCTATTACCCCACTGCAATATGGTAACCCCATTCCTGCAGATCCATCCATTATTTTCTGCACATTGTTGAGAGTCACAGTCTGGCATAGCAAGAGATGATTAATGGCCCTACACACGTGCATGACAATGGCCCCACTGTGGATTTTCCAACTCCAGAATGATTTTCCACTGACCAGTAGCAATCTGGCATTGCAAGCTTCCAGACTGCGATTGCCACTTTTTTCTCCATTATCAATGCAGCTGTCCTTCTGGTGTCCATATGCTGGAGGCCTGGGGCAAATTCGGCACACAGAAACAGGAATGTGACCTTCTGCAGCCACTGTTCATCATCCCAAACCTGCATTTCAGTGCAATCCCACCACTCAGGGCTTGTTTCTCAGAGCCAGAAGCAGCACTCGGCTGTCTGCAGCCAACAACATTGAATTGTTTTTCATTATGTCCCTCAACAAACTATCCTTGCAGAAATTCTCATGTCCCCCATTGTTGCAATACTTCCTATGGGTCTCCAAATACAGGAGAATAGTGAATCCTGTATTGCAAGGTTCATGAGACTAGTGCAGAGCTCTATGGGCCCCATGCTTCTGGCAGAGATGGAAAAGTGCGAGGCAGGTTTGTGAGATTTTAAAAAAAGGCATGAAAATTATGGGATATGGATGGCATTATGGGATGGAGAAAGTTGCGTGCTAGGAACTTGAACCAGATTCCTGAACAAGGCATTTCTATCCCACAACACATTGTGAAAATTTCTCAAAAGGCAGTGTGATGGATGGTGGCACGTGGCACACTGGGCTACCTACCCGTGGTGCACCACACTTGCATCAACACAAGCATTCCTAGTGAATACATGGAGCACCAATGCAAGCCATGTATAAACTTTTTAGGCTATATGCCGATGTAACTTTTATCAGCCACAGTTTGTAGTATAGACATGGCCCTAGTGTCTTCTGTCACTATCTGCTCAGGTTATAACAAAGCGCCCATTATTATGATATCTGAGTACCTCATCAAAGTAAATCACAATAGGCAAATGGTTTAATTCTTTATTTGAAAGATTCCAGTACACAGCAAAACAATTGCTCAATGAATTGTGGAGTCTATAAGTAAATATATAAAAAGACAGTGAGTGAGATTTTCAGAAGTACTTAAGTGCTACATCATGTCAATACATTTGTTTCTGGGGCAGGTATGGAAACCTGTCCACTGATAAATTTAGTCACAAAAAACCTCTGACAGCAAAACCAGTCTTACAGGTGAAGGAGCAGGGAGTGGTTCAGTTCACAACCTCACCTCAGAAATTATGGGCCTGCCTCTTCTATCACTTACATCTGTTTCCGAGTAACAGCCGGGTTAGTCTGTATTCGCAAAAAGAAAAGGAGGACTTGTGGCACCTTAGAGACTAACCAATTTATCTGAGCATGAGCTTTCGTGAGCTACAGCTCACTTCTTCGGATGCATCTGTGTAACTCCATTGACTTCACTGAAGTTATTCCTGATTTAAGCCATTATATGTGAGAGAAGAATCCAGCCCAAGAGTATAAAGCACTTATTTCACAGTAGCCGGATTTCCTGCAGAACAGCATGTAACAGCAGGCTGGTTGGCTGTTTTCAGCTTGTAAGTGGATGGACCGGTTTGCTCCTTACTATTTTTTTAGGTTGTACAAGAGTCCTTTTTTGGACTTCTCTCCACATGCTGGGATGTGTGCTTGGCTGGCACTAAGCAGGTGCGTCAAACCTGTTCTAAAGAACTCCATCCATTCAGCTCTTCCTGCTCAGTATTCCTTTCCCTAATGCTTTGTTTACAAGCTTGTTCATTTTTGTTCATTTGTTCACTTTTTGTTGTTAAACATTTCTTATGAGGTTAACCTAGTCCAGTGCCTACTGCTGCTTACTATTAATTATTATTATTCATTATATGCAATCTGTTTTACAATATCACTCTGATGCCTTAATCAGGCTTGCAGTCTTTAAGTGCTGCACAAACACATACAAAGACATGGCCCGTATCATGTTGCTGTCATTAATGGAGAAAGGATTTGTGAGCAGTTAGTGCATAGCTGGACAAGTATTCACTGTAAGCACCACCTCATGCATCAAGAAAAGTCTATAGCTGCAGTCAGAGACTTTCATGGACCTCTCTGTGCTTGTGTTTTTTCATTTCTGGAAAAGCCTGGTGCAATATATTCAGGTCATTTGAACCTTGGCAATGATTTCAGCTAATAGTCAAATTTGTTCAGACAGACGGAGTGAAAATTCCATGTTATGCATGAAACAAAGTATGAAAGGAGGGAAAAACAAACTGCTGATCCTGCATACTTTACTCAGAGAAATAATTCCCAATTGGAGGTTTGCCTGAGTAAAGACTGCAAGAGCAGGCCCAAAGTATAGGCACAAAGGAATTGCCATACTGGATCAGACCTGAAGTCCACTTAGTCCAGTATCCTGTCTCTGGTAGTAGTCACTACCAGACGCTTCGGATGAAGATATAAGAACTGACAGTAGCCAGATATGGGCTAAACTGTCCCCACCTACATTAGGTCTCATCCTGGTGTCTAATAGACTGGTTTAAGCTCTTTTTTTTTTTTTATCATCAGTGATGATAATTATAGATATTCCTGATATTCATATGCATGTCCAGTCCCTTTCTGAATCTGGTTAAACTCTTGGTCTCAATGACTTTCTTTGGCAGTGAGTTCCACAGTTTAATTATACATTGTATTTCTTTTTATTGATTTTGAATCCCCCCTTTTAATTTCATGGAATGTCCTTGTGTTGTGACACGGGGAGAACAGAAAGCTCCTGATCTATCTTTTCTAGATCATCCATTATTTTATATAATTTAATTTATGCCCCTTCTCATTGATCTCTCTTCTGAGCTAAACAAGCCCAGTCTTTTCAGTCTCTCACCATATGAGAACTTAACCATGCCCTTGATCACTTTCATCGTCTTTCTCTGAACCCTCTCTAGTTCGGCAATATTCTTTCTGAGATGGGGTGACTATTATGAAGCTGCACCATTGATTTAGATAAAGGCATTATAATAATCTCTGTATTATTCACCCTACCATTTCTTGTGCAACTTTACATTTGTTTGCTTTTTGGACCACCAATGCACATTGAGCAGAGGTGATCATAGAACCGTCCACAATGACTCCCATGTCCCTCTCTTGGGTTTTTTATAGTAAATGTACAAACCTATAAATTGTATGAGCAATGTAATTTTTTCCCTCCAATGTGAATTACTTTGTATTCATCACCGCTGAATTTCATTTGCCACTGCATTGTCCATTCACCCAGCTTGTTTAGGTCTGTCTGTAGTTCTTTCCTCACAGTCATCTCTGGTCTTCCCTAACCTAAGTAACTTTGTGTCATCTGGAAATTTGCTATCTTGCCGCTCCCACCTCCTTTCCAGTTCATTTTTGAATATATTAAACAACATGGGACCCAATACAGAACTGTCAGGCATTCCCCTTTTGCCTTGATGAAAATTGACCAGGCTGCCACAAAGCCGGGCGAGCAAGCTGGCAGTAAACCAAGCTGGTTTAGAAACCTGACTGATGGGCAGGGCTTTTTCAAAAATAGAACCATCTCTGCCATACGTTTCAATTTTGACAAATCAGTAAATTGCAATGAAAAAATATTGGCATTTTTCTGACCAACTCTAGAACTGATATGAACTTTAAAAGACAGGGCAAGTGATGAGCCCATGCTCATAGAGAAATTCTATGAATTAGTTGAAAATAGAACCCAAGACACAAACAACTCCCTATTAACATCAATCTACAAAGACTTCAGTGGGAGTTAATTATATACTGTGGCAGGAGAATGGAGCTCTAAGTCTCCTATCGTTGGGTACAGGTCTGAAGGTATGTCCTCACTGCAGTCGGAGGTATGACTATAGCTCAGGTAGGCATACCTGCTCTAGTTTTAATTTAGCTACTATAGCTAAAAATAGTAATGTAGGTGTGTGGGCTACGAACATGAGTACATACCAGGGTTCCAGGTGGCCTTATCCAGCCTGCACCAGGGTCCATGCCATTGTGTCTTCACTGCTATTTTTAGCAACATTAGCTAGATTAAAGACATACCCACACTAGCTACGTTAAAGTTAGTGGTATGTATACCTGGGGTGCAATCACATTTCCAACTGCAACATAGACATGCTCTGAAAGCCAGAAGTGTCCTTCCTCACTACATTTATTCTTTAAAAAAGGTTATTTAAAAAACAAAGCAAAAAGCAAGTTGCCACAACTCACAAAAATATTGAGGTCAGGAGTTAGTTGGAAGTCAGTTGCTTCCACCTGGGCAGGGAGGGCCTAGTCCGCAATTGTATGAACCTTCAAAGGGACTAGAATTATTGCCAAGTAGTCCCACCCTTTTTCTTCGTCATTAGATTTGCCTTAAATATCTTAGTCTTGCATTCCACTATATATAAATAATATGCACATTATTATATTAGCACATACAAACCACCTAGAACAGAAGGTACTTAATCATCAATTTGACCTTCGGCACTTAAGTGAAAAATTATCTGATTTTATCTATACATACACATCATTTCATCACCATGGCAAATCTGTTTGTACAGCATCTGTGCTATTATATATGATTAAAAAGCAGGTTTAATACTGTAGCTCCAGATTTTTTTAAGCATACACTTAAAACTAAAATAATTAATACAAACCTTCACCAGAAAGGATTGCAACTCAAATTTCATTGGTATCAAAGTGTCTAGGCTCCTAGAATATACCTTGGAGCAGATCCCAAGCTGGAGTAGATTCTTATAGCTCAGCTAAAGAACTATCCCTTTGTGCATTATGAGATTCATCACTTTCTCATGGGATGACACAATTCTCCACACCCACTGCCTATCTGTTTCCTCACTTCTTCCTTTAAGGTGAAAAGAGAGAAACACAGAGAATGAGCTATCTTTTTCCCCGAAGGTTGAGCACCACCACTTTTTTAGTTGGAAATGGCTTGTGCTACTGCTGTGTGTGCTGTAAATTGTATGCGTAAATAGTCTCAAACCTTTCAGTATGGTACCTTTCATAAGCAACAGAATGGTTAAGTAACTAACACAAGTAAATGCATAATTGCTGTTCATGTCAGAATGAAAATGCTGAAGATCCATACTGTCAGGAGGATGAAATATAGAATTGTTTACATAACACGGCTCCTTTTGTTTACTTTGAACTATTATTATTTTACCTCAGCAGACATAGGCTCCGTTTCAGGAAAACATCCTTCTTCAGGACAGCATGTAAGCACATGCTTACGCTTTAAGCATATGCTAAGTTATTTTCTCAAGTGGGGCCATAGGTTTTTTTTTTTTTGAGCAAAATGTTGTGTGCTCTATGCCTGATGCTACATGTGAGCAACTAGCTGACTGTGATGTCTGTATGGAGCCATGGCTTGTTAAAGGATAGGAGGGCTAACAATGACCAAGGAAGCCACTATCATCATTCCCCTTTTATAGTTCTTAGGGCATTTTGTTTGCTTGCTTTCTTGGAAGGTCATCCGAGTTCCTGAGAGAGATCCTGTTTGAGGGAATGTGTCCTTCAGGTCATAAGCAGACTGTATTTGTGACCGGTGGTAATTTTACTCCTGCACGTTGCTACTGGTGACTGCTCCTGCGGCTGCTATTTCATGTGCATGTTCCGACCATACTGAAATACTTCCTCTCAGGGATTTAACAAAACTTGATTAGTCATTAAGTCAATTATTTACTGAAAGAGTATCCTGTCTATATGATGAATGCATTCACATTAGCAACTGAAATAATTGCCCAACCTCCTTATGCTAGTCTTATCTCCCCACTCAGAGGTTAGGAGACATGGTAGGATAGCATGGGGAAGTGGGGAGCCCCTTGGGAAGCTGCTGTAATTTAGAGCAGCCCCCAAACCTCCATAACTTACATGGGGGGCTGTTTTATATCCCTGGAGCAACACAGAATCAGTTGGACACAAAGGTGGGTTAACATTACTTTTGCCCTGCCTGCCAAGAACATGGCTACAGGGGTGCCAGTCGAGACCAAGGCCTGGGTTGGAGGGGACTCAAGAACATGATCTGAGTTTAGTCTGGAGGGGCAAGGCCAGAAGCACCAGGCCATACTAGTGTCATGCCATAGGATCAGGTTGGAGTCAAAGTCAATGAGCCACACTGGGCCAGATCCAAGTGAGTCAGCTGAAGTAGGGTCAGTGGAATAGGGGAGTGAGGTGTCAAGAATGGAGCAGGGGATCAGGAATCAAAATCAGGAGCAAGGCTGAGTATAAGGAGCAGGGCTGGAGCTGGGAACTAGGAGCAAGGCAAGGTATCAGGAGTGTACAGCAGGGTCTGCAGCAATTAGCCAGGGATCTGTCTAGTTGCACAGGCAGCTGCCAGGTGTTTTCCCAAAGCCTTAAATAGCATGCCTGGGCCAATCAGGGAACATGGTAGGACCTCCAGTGGTGCTTGAACCTATCAATCTCATAAGTTGCTGTTCCTCACTTCACCAGAGTTTTGTGAGGTGGTGGTGTGGACACAGCAGCCACCCAGGAGCAGGCAGAACTGGATTCCTGGCCCATGGATCCTCACACTCCCCCACTTGGGCTTTGCCTATTACACCATACCTCCATTAAGACATAGCACTGTTGATGTAGCGCTGAGGTTCCCAAACTGTGGCTCATAGACTATACTAAATAGAAGAGTTGTCTGTGAAGAGTTGGATGGTCTGATAGTCCTGGCTCACCTATTTATTTACAGTCACTAGATTGTACTAAAGGACAGCTACATATATGCAGACCACTTTCTTAACATCATGTTTTTAATGTAAGTTAACACTGGAGTTGCCCCAGGGATACTAAGTATCTGTGGGTGGAAGGTGGGTATAGACCGCAAGACAATGACTGGGAGTGGAGGAGACCCATGACATAATCTCTCTCTGTTGCAGTCCACCCTATGATGAGAGCCTTTGCTGTGATGCCAATATATAGATTTTGTGTACGTTTAAATATATTTATGGTGTTCATACAAATTACACTAGAAATGGAAAAAAAAATGCACAAAATAGTTTTAGTATGTAATCTAATTTCAGCATTTTATGGAATTACAACTGAACATAGTAAAAATGAACTGAAGCTGGGATAATAAATGGAGAATTATATTCTGTAGCAGGCACATGATCCATTCCTTTTTTTGCTCTGGAAAACTCGTGCTCCGGCCATTTTTGCATCACCTCAATTATCATATACTCCGACAATAAAACACTGAAGCCATTTTTCAAGCCATCAAATGCCAAAGGAGCAAACACAATCTGGAGGGAGCAGCTGTACTGGCTTCTGCTGCTGCTTCTAGAGGTAAACATAATTTTCTGCTCTTGGAAAGGAGATAAACCATCAGCAAAGCAAAATTATACATTTCCCCTCTGGCATCTACCAATCCCTGAAACAGATCAGGTAGTACTGACCTAACTAAATACTAATAATAACCCTTTTTAAAAGAGTACTTCCTTCCAAGGAAATGGCACACACATTTCACATCTTAAGTATTGATTTATGGAAACTTATAAGAAAAGTTTTGTTTCTCATCTGCCTTGGTGATGCCCAAGAAGAACATGTGGCCTTTCTAGTTTAACCTACCTATTTTAATGTTTTTTATAGTAAACATTATCATAGAATCATAGAATTGTAGGACTAGAAGGGACCTCAAGAGGTCATCGAGTCCAGTCCTCTGCATTCAACGCAGGACTAAGTATTATCTAGACCATTCCTGACAGGTGTTTGTCTAAACCGCTCTTAAATATCTCCAAGGATGGAGATTCCACAACCTCTCTAGGCAATTTATTCCAGGACTTAACTACCCTGACAGTTAAGACATTTTTCCTAATGTCCAACCTAAACCTCCCTCGCTGCAATTTAAGCCCATGCTTCTTGTCCTATCTTCAGAAGCTAAAGAGAACAATTTTTCTCCCTCCTCATTGTAGCAACCTTTTGTGTACTTGAAAACTGTTATGTCCACCCTCAGTCTTCTCTTCTCTAGACTAAACAAACCCAATTCTTTCAATCTTCCCCCGATAGGTCATGTTTTCTAGACCTTTAATAATTTTTGTTGCTCTTCTCTGGTCTTTCTCCAATTTGTTCACATCTTTCCTGAAATGTGGCACCCAAAATTGTTCACAATATTCCAGTTGAGGCCTAATCAGCTCAGAGTAGAGCAGAAGAATTACTTCTTGTGTCTTGCTTACAACACTCCTGCTAATACATCCCAGAATGATATTTTGCTTTTTTTCACAACAGTGTTACACTGACTCATATTTAGCTTGTGATCCACTATGACCCTCATATCCCTTTCTTCAGTACTCTTCCTAGGCAGTCATTTTCCATTTTGTATGTGTGCAACTAATTGTTCCTTCCTAAGTGGAGAACTTTGCATTTGTCCTTATTGAATTTCATCCTGTTTACTTCAGACCATTTCTCCAGTTTTGTCCAGATCATTTTGAATTTTAATTTTATCTTCCAAAGCACTTGCAACCCCTCCCAGCTTCGTGTTGTCTGCAGACTTTATAAGTGTACTCTCTCTGCCATTATCTAAATAATTGATGAAGATATTGAACAAAACCGGAACCAGAACCGATCCCTGCAGGACCCCACTCATTATGCCCTTCCAGCATGACTGTGAACGACTGATAACTACTCTATGGGAATGGTTTTGCAACCAGTTAGACAACCACCTTATAGTAGCTCCATCTAGGTTATATTTCCCTAGTTTGTTTATCAGAAGGTCATGTGAGACAGTATCAAAAGCCTTACTAAAGTCAAGATATACCACATCTACTGCTTCCCCCCCGTCCCCCAATCCACAAGGGGTGTAACCCTGTCCAAGAAAGCCCAGGAGTAGCAGGGCAGCAGGCTCTGGACATGGGCCTTCAGGCTCCCCCCCCAGGCTCTGGCTGCGCAATGGCAGACCCCAGGCTCCAGCCACACGGCTTCATGCTCTGTCCCTGGGCCCTGTCCTCCATCCGCAAGGCTTCAGGCTCTGGCAGCAAGGCTTCACAGTCCAGTCCCCTGCTACCTTCTCCAGCCCCTAAGCCCCATCTCCCCTGGCCCTCACTGCCTCCCCCAACACTCCATCCATTTTTTGTCCCCAGGATTGCCAGTGCTGAGTAAGTCTGCTGTGAAAAGTGATACTTGTGTGTTTATCACTTTTCACAACAGACTTACTAGCTATGAATAAATAAATTACAATGATTTGGACATGTATATGTGCATATTTATTTGGTTTTCCTAAAGCTAATTAAGTATTTTAGGAAAAAGTGTGAGAGTGGCCACCAGCAAGAATTGGTGGCCGTATTCTGAGGCCACCAAAAAAATTGTCCTGTGAACCCCCGTTTTAGGATGTATTTCATCAGGCCCTGGTGACTAGAAGACATCTAACTTGTCTTGTAATTTTTAACTTGTTCTTTCCTTATTTTAGCCTTTGATCCTACGTCATTTTCCCTGGCATTCATTAAGTTAGATATCCAATTGCTACTAAACCTTTTGGTGAAAACTGAAAGAAAAAACTCATTTAGCACTTTTGCCATTTCTATATTTTCAGTTATTGTTTTTCCCTTTTCATTGAGTAACAGACCGACCCTGTCCTTGGTCTTTCTCTTGCTTCTGTGATGTAGAATGTTTTCTTGTTACCCTTTATGTCTCTAGCTAGTTTAATCTCATTTTGTGCCTTGGCCTTTCTAATTTGTCCATACATACTTGTGTTAGTTTAAATTCTTCCTTCTGTAATTTGACCTAGTTTCCACTTTTTGTAGGACTCTTTTTTGAGTTTCTGATCATTGAAGATCTCCTGGTTAAGCCAGGGAGTTCTCTTGCCAGACTTCTTACCTTCTCTACGCAGTGGGATAGTTTGCTTTTGTGTCCTTTATAATGTCTCTTTGAAAAACTGCCAACTTTCTTGAACTGTTTTTCCCCTTAGACTTGCTTCCCAGGGGATCTTACCTACCAACTCCCTGAGTTTTTTCTAAAGTTGGCCTTCTTGAAATCCATTATCTTTATTATGCTGTTTAACTTCCTACCATTCCTTAGAATCATGAACTCTACCATTTCGTGATCACTTTCACCCAAGCGGTCTTCCACTTTCAAATTCTCAACCAGTTCCTTCTTATTTGTCAAAATCAAATCTAGAACAGTCTCTCCACCTTCTGAAATAAAAAATTGTCTCCAATACATTCCAGGAACTTGTTGGATAATCTGTGTTCTGCTGTGTTTGTTTTTCCAGCAGATGTCTGGGTAACTGAAGTCCCACATCACCAAGTCTTGTCCTTTGGGTGATTTTGTTAGTTGTTTATAAAAAGCCTCATCCACCTCTTCTTCCTGGTTAGATGGTCTGTAGTAGACCCCTACCAGGACATCATCCTTGTTTTTTACTTCTTTTATTCTTACCCAGAGACTTTCAGCAAGTCTGTCTCCTATTTCCATCTCAATCTCAGTCCAAGTGTATACATTTTTGATACATAAGGCAACACCTCCTCACTTTTTTCCATCTGTTCTTCCTGAGCAAGCTGTACCCTTCTATACCAATATTCCAACCATGTGTATTATCCTAGCAAGTGTCTATGATGCCAACTGAGTCAGAGTGTGTTTATTAACTAGCATTTCTAGTTCTTCTGCTTACTCACCATACTTCTCATTAGTATACAGACATCTAAGATATTAATAGTGTTTAAGCATTCTCCAGGTAAACTAGAGAATTATTAACTAGATTTATATTGTGGGATCCCACGAGAAGTGGATGGAGTTTTCTACACTTTACTGTTCCCTGGTTATAAAACACATTGCCTGGAGTGGGTGTGTGTGTGTGTGTGTCTCTTATACACCTACCCACCCACACAACTGGTGACACAGTTTCTTATGAAGTTTGCCCAATACTTCTCATGACAAGAGGTAGCTATAGAATGATCAAGTTACCCCTTAACCTGCTCTTTGTTAAGATAAGCAGATTGAGCTCCTTAAATCTTTCTTTATAAGGCATGGTTTCCAGTTCCTTAATCTTGTGGCTCTTCTCTCAACCTTTTACAATATCCGTTTTGAATTATGGACATTAGACCAGGACTTAGTATCCCAGTAGCAGTTGCACCAGTGCCAGATACAGACATAAAATAACCTACTCAAGATTCCCTTGTTTATACATCCAAGGATAGCATTGCCCTTTTGGTCAGAGTGTCACATTGGGAGCTTGTGGTCATCTTTTTATACACCATGACCGCCAAGTTTATTTCAGAGTCGTGTCTCAGGTTAGAGTTCCCCATCCTGTAGGTATGACCTGCATTCTTTGTCCTGTATGAATAACTTTTATATTTGGATATATTAAAATGAATATTATTTATTTGCACCCAGTTTACCAAAGATCCAGATTGCTCTATATCAATTACCTATCCTCTTTCTTATTTACCACTCCCCCAATCCTTGTGTTATCTGCAGACTTTATCAGTGATGATTCTGCGTGTTCTTCCAGGTCATTAATAAACATTTTTATAGCAGACTGCCAAGAACTGATCCCTGGAGGACCCCCCATAAACACACCCACTTGACAATGACTCCCTATTTACAATTACATTTAGGGAGGTATCAGTTAGCCACTTTTTAAGCCATTTAATGTATGCCATACTGATTTTGTATTGTTCTAGTTTCTTAATCATAAGGTCATGTGGTGCCAAGTTAAATGCCTTATAGAAGTCTATTACTTCAAGCACTATTACCTTTACCAACCAAATATATAATCTCATCAAAAAAGATCTTAGTTTGACAAGATCTATTTTGCATAAGCCCATGTTGATTGGCATTAATTATACTACCCTTCTTTAATTTTTTATTAATCAAGTCCTGTATAAGTTGCTCCATTATTTTCCCCAGGATAAATGTCAAGGTGACAGACCTATAATTAACCATGTCATTCCACTTACCCTGTTAAAATATTGGCACAACATTAGCTCACTTCCAGTCCTCTGGAATACCCCTATTTTTCCAAGACTTATTGAAAATCAACATCAACGGTTTAGAGAATCCTCAACCAGCTCCTTTAAAACTCTTGAGGTACATTATTCAGACCTGCTGCTTTAAACGTGTCTATATTTAGTAGCTTTAACAACCTCCTGAGTTACTGTTGGAATGGAAAGTATTTCATCATCATCATCCACACCATCTTGCTGTTTCTTCAGATACAGAACAGAAATATTTATTGAAGAATTCTGCCCTTTTCTGATTGACAATTCTGTTATCTCCATCTAGTAATGGACCAATGCCATTGTTAAGATTTCTTTTGTTTCTAATATACTTAAACTCCTTAAAACAGGCAGCCTTAATTCTAGTATTTCCTAACTTTTGAGTGCTTGACTTTGCAAACTTAGTAATGTTCTTTTATTTTATATTTTCTGTGCCATATATATAATAATTTAAATAATATTTTATTCTGGTGATAGTGTTATTAAAGAAGTAGGTCTGGCATTTTGCCTTAAAGACTCTGGATTTGTCTAGTCTCCTCTGGCAATCTGTTTAACAACTGAACCCTCTCGCCCAAGAATACTTTATCTATGGCTTTCACATGCACCAGATCACTGAGAAGCGCAGCTGTCTGGCTGTGTTGTGGATGCAGAAGTGGTCTCTGTTATAGCTGGGATCTGACCTGATGGTGGTTTTAAAGATAAGGTCCACTTCCATTGTCAGTTCAAAGCCTTGGACCGGGGAAAGACTAGAATGATATGAGCAGAAAGGTAGACATGTATATGGTAGTCCCTCCCTTTGCGGTGGTGGGCTGCCAGAGTCTGCACAAGCTGGAGCATTGGCATTGTTTTCACATGCAGCCCCAGATACAGTGAGTTGCAGTAGTCACATCTGGAGGTGATGAAAAGATGCATCATTGAGGTAGGTTCTTGTTGGAGCAAGGGATGGAATTTCCTAGCAAAATGGAAGTGGAAGCAGGTGCTTTTTGCTTGTGATGCCACCTGATCATCCAAATTTAGTGACAAGTTGAGCAGGGTCTGAAGGCTTCATACCATTTTGGTAAATGTGGGGGAGGGGCGGGGAAGGGTCAGACACCTTTGGTTGAAGGGAGGATAGTGTCCCAGCTAGTTCTCCAAAGCATTTTTTTCTTCCGACGAGTGTAACTTTGTGCTTGGTGGTGTTGAATTTGGACCAGCTATTCTTCATCACATGTTCAAATCCTGGAGGAATTGTGACATCCTTGCAATGGCATTGGTATAGCTTGTGGCAAATTAGATACACAGCAGTGTGTCATCAGCATATTCACAAAATGGAGCAAGATCATTTCTTACACAACATTTTAAAGACAGAGTACACCAGCGAGCTGGAGGATGCAATATGTGCTGAGCTGTACAGATGCGCAGATAACACAAAACCAGGAAAACTGGTAGTCACTACCAAAGAGTAATGGGATATGAGGATGAGACTGAAAAATGGGGGGAGATGACTATTGTCTAGCTAGTCAGATTCTGTAAGATGATGCTCAGAAAAGATTTGTGAAAAGTACCTTAAAAGTTGTAGCTTAACGTCTGGCAGCCGTCAGGAGAAAGAAATAGAATTGTGGGATATGCTGGTAAAGGAACAGAGCACAAAACAAAAGAAATTACCAAGGCATTTTATAAGAGTGAAGGACAATGTTGGCCTATGACAAGAAAGATTTGTTATTAGTTTGTTAATGTTTACATTACAGCAGTGCCCAGAGAACTGGGGACCTGTTCTACATGGAACTATACAAACCAAGAGGTCCCTACCTTAAAGAGCTTACAATCTAAGAAAATGAGCAATATAAGAAGAGTGGGAAGAGGGAAAAAAATTCAATATATTTACTTTGATTAGAAGCTCTTTGGGGCAGGAGCAGTATAGCACCTGGGACAATGGGGCCCTGATACCTGATTGGGGCCTTTAGGTGCTATTAAAAAAAAAAAGTGTAGCAGTGCTCCAAATCTCAGTTTTTGGGGTAACAAGTAGGGTGACCCTGACACACACTCAGTCCCAGATTTTCCCAAAACTGTGTGCCCTGCAATGACCAGTCCCCCGTGGACAGTTCAGAGAAATAATAATGTTTGTTTGTTCCTTTAAAGACACAAAAGCACACCAGAGCTTATTAACTGGAGCAAATACATCCTTCCCTTTTAACACCACACTCAGTTGGTTTATGGTAAACATCTAACAAATTTATTAACAATAGGATGCCAAGTAAAAGGAATCAAGTTAGAAAGGGTTACAGGCAAAGAAATGTGAAAATATGTATCTAAAATTCTAAAAATTTATCTAGCAAGGTATAGGCTTTGTCAAGTTGGTTTCTCACCTATATTCGGTTTCTAGAGACTTCTGCCCCGCCTTGGTTGAAGGACCCATTTTTCTCAGCTTGCAAGAGCTCTGTTCCCTTGTTTCTGTCTAGTGATGGATGCCAAAGATGGCTTCTGTCTTTGCTTATATCTCCCAAAATTCAATCTCTTTGTTTCAAGAGGCAAGATGACCTCATGCTGTTTTTCCCTTCTTGTGGTCTTCCCATCCCCCCATATTTAAATAGGGTTTCCATTGTTTTGATGCCACCATGCTTAATTTACTTAGGAGACAGGTAAATAGCTGCCTTCTCTCCTGTCTGGGAGGGAACCTGTTTGGCCATAGACTTTAAAACATAGTATCATTAAGTATGCATATTTCCTCATACAGTATTAATACATACATTTCACAATGATATTAATCACCAGTGTGTGATTAGCTTCCAGAAAAGACCTCACTCTATACAATTTTATAAAACAGTAATATTGAATACAATCAGTTGATTCAATTGCTTATCACTTGAGGTTCAGTGCCCCAGTATTTATAGATCAGTAAACCTTTTAAATGGTTTCTTCTGAGGATTACCTGTCAAAGTCAAGTTTATTCAAGCTGTGATGAAGGTGACATGGAGCTGGTGGTGAAGGAAGCTCCATACTCTTTCTTCCTCCACTTGCTAGCTTAATAGCTTTGTTTACCTAAGATGTAAAAAGGACCTTCACTGTCTTTGCCTGAAGACCAGGCTGGTCAGAGAATCAAATACACATTCCTTTATCTAAGGCAGACCTGTTTACTAACTCCCCCTGACAGGCCTAGTTTAAACACACTTTAGTCATAATTCTAGCATACATCCTGTGATGGGTTGCCCCCCTTCAAGGTGCCACCTGATGTACTGGGATGCCACCAAGCCCGCCTGGGCCCCCTTGACCCTGTCTTGCTGAGCCAGGCTCTTAAGCCTCTTCTAGCACACACAGGCAGGGCCACACCCAGCTGCAAAAAGACACAGACACTGAGATCAGCTTAAGGGACTTGCCCCAGCATTCAGGTGCCCATCTCCCTTGAAGTGCAGACCCAAAGGTATATTGTCTTGCATTACACAGAAAAATCTGCACAGCGCACGCTCATAAAAATGCAACCTCTCCCTCAACATGAAGAGAGATATACACAGCTTCTTGCCCTCCCAGATATGGATTGCACAAACTGGGTTATGTTATAAACAAGAAATAAGTTTATTAACTACAAAAGACAGCTTTTAAATGATTAGGGTTAGTAAACAGAACAAAGCAGATTATTAAGCAAATAAAACAAAATACACAAACTAAGCTTGATTCACTAAAGAAACCGGTCACAAAATGTAATTTTTCTCACCCTAGATGTTGAATTAGGCAGGATGCAGAGTTTCTGTAGCTTAGAGTTCCAGTTCTCTCTTCTTACAGACTGGACCCCTGTCTCGGTCCGGACTCACCTCTGCCTTTCCCCTCAGGTACTTTCAGCAGTCTTTCTTCTTGGGTAGGCAATGGAGGAGAGTCCAGGTTAGCCCCCTCCACCCTTAAAAAGGATTTACCTAAGGCGGAAAACCTTTGTTTTCTCCCCATCTCCCTACAGAGAAAAAGTACCAGCAGTGTCCAAGGTGGTATTTTATATCAGGTAACAGGACCACCTGACCTGGTAGTGTCACAGCTACATCCCAAGATGCCTCTCAGGAAGGAAGAGATTAGTATCTTCACAGTCTTGTTTTTTCTTCCTAATGGCCCAACAAGGCTGATGGCCTGTTGTCTGGTGGGTGTCTCCCAAATACACACCCAGTTGTAATTGTTACATAATCCATATTCCTAACTTTAGATACTGAAATGGTACATGCATACAAATTGGATAATCACATTCAGTAATTTATAACCGTTCCAATGATACCTTACATGAGCCATCTTGCATAAAATATATTTTAGTTATGTGATATTCATATCATAACCATATTTCTATGAAGAATATGGGGTGTAATGTCACACATCCATAACTCTTAATACCCAGCACGTACATACATCACACAAGAATAATAATGATCATTATTATTAGTTTTGAAATGATGCATCACAAGGCATATTTTGTAAAAAGATTATTACAATAGTGTGGAGGGTGTGAATACAGGGGAGCTTACGGTGATGTTAGAAGAAAACTATGTGTGTCGTTATTTGAAGAAATTGTGAGAGACTATATCAGTGTGTATGCCAAGGGCAAGTACCATGTGACTGAGTGTAAAAGGCTTCAGACAAGCAACCAACTGAAAAGTTTAAACATATAGCATATCAAGCATTGCAGTCTCAAAGTGTTGTAAATAGTCTCACTACATAAACTTTAAAGAGGACACCAAAAGAAAGTTAGAATTGACCAGGCTGAAAGGGAATCTTTACTCAGTTCCTGGACCACGTACCAAACAAACAGAGAAGTGGCAAACGAGAATTGAAGGAATTTGGAAACAGGGTGTTATCTGCTGCTGCTAGAGCCAAATGGTTGAATTCCTGCCACTAGACATTAGATGAGACACCAGCAAAATGATTAACTTTCCCTGGCACATCCCTAGCTCTGAATTACTTACAATAGGAAAAAAAGGGGGGTGGGCTTTTAAAAATGCTCAGGTACTGCAAAGGGGGAGGCCATGTAAAATATTTAAGTAGAGAGGAGTTTGTTTCAAATAAAAAAGACATTTAAAGAAGTATTTGAGGAATATGCAAAACACTAGCATGATTAATGGACAAACCTAGATGACTATAAGGAGAGACATGGTCTATTTTAATCCCAGCTCTGACATCAACTCCTGGGAGTTTTGCCATTGACTTTATTGGGGCCAGTATTTCACCCTTAACCTCTGTCTTGGTTCCTCCTTCTTTAACTCAGGGATAATACTTACCTATGTGACACGGGTATTGTGAGAGTCAACTAGTTAATTTTCAAAG
Source organism: Chelonia mydas (assembly GCF_015237465.2). NCBI lineage: Eukaryota > Metazoa > Chordata > Testudines > Cheloniidae > Chelonia > Chelonia mydas. The sequence continues at coordinate 112,399,822 of NC_057852.1, forward strand.
TGATTGGAATGTAATTACTATTACTACTATAAATTACATCCTGGATTATTTGCAAAAAGAAAAGGAGTACTTGTGGCACCTTAGAGACTAACCAATTTATTTGAGCATAAGCTTTCGTGAGCTACAGCTCACTTCATAGCTCACGAAAGCTTATGCTCAAATAAATTTGTTAGTCTCTAAGGTGCCACAAGTACTCCTTTTCTTTTTGCGAATACAGACTAACACGGCTGTTACTCTGAATCCTGGATTATTGTTACTTTTTTGCACATAATCAGGGTCATAATGAGCTTTGGTAAAAAGAATTCTAGAGCAAACCACCATACCACACAAAATAAAAAGCACGATGTAAATGTAGGCTGCAGTATCTTATTGCCTTAATTAGATTTCCCTGCTTCCTTATATTACTGCTGAGTTGTTAGCTTCCAGGAACTGCTTTGGTTCATCATAATCAAAAAGTAAATATTTAATGTGTTTTTACACTACTGTTAGCTTGGGTGGATATAAAATTGCAGTGTCTGCCCTCAACTTAAAAATTCAGTTTTACATGTTCTTAGTCTGTCACAGCCGAGGTAGGTAGGAGAGGGAGCGTGTGTGTGAAAGGCAGACAGAAAGTGGGGAGGCACACTGAATTCTCTGTTGTTTTCCAGTTTTCTGTTTCTTCATATAAGGTAAGGCTCAATTTCTGTCACTGAGAAAACTGCTGATCATAGCTGAGGCTAGAACAGGCCCATAGGATCTTTATGATTGCTGTTAGTCAAAACTATAGGCTTGATTTCCTTTCCCTTAACTGCGTGTAAAATGAAGGAATTCCCTTGAGACCAATGAAGTTACAGCAGTGTAAAATTGGTGTAATGAGAATCAGCCCCTAATTTTCTTTCCATTTGTATTTCTGTGAGCTCACAGAAGATTGTTGGACTAATCCTGTTTGCCATATTGAGTCAGCCTAGTGAAGGCAAAGTTGCTATTCATGTGAGTAAGGAGAGTAAGATATATCCGATTATGTATAGTGCAAAGAGAAACTCAGTGGCTTCTATTTGCATAGATCTGTGAAAACCTTTTCTTGGGTTTCACTCTGCATGGTCTTGTACCCTTTCAATTTTGCTTCAAGTTTTTGCATTTGAACATGCCCAAATGTCAAAAGCACATGGTTGTATTTGGCATTGGGTTGAGACAGTACAAAACAGAGTTCCATATACTTTTGATGAGAAGTCATAAACCAGTCCCTTGGTTCACTTGAAAACACGCTGAGTTTTGAGTTTATACTGAAAACAAGCCTGTTTTGTATGGTCTGTGGGTTTGTAACAAATTTTGCACCTAGAAACATAGGAATTGACCAGACTGGTTCAGGCATAAGGAGCATCTAGTTTAGTATCCTGTTTCTGACAGCAGCCAGCATGAGATGCTTCAGAGGAAGGCGTAAGAACCCACAGGAGCCAAATGGGGCATAATCTGCTCTCTACATTAGGCCTCATCCTGATCTCTAATAGGATTTGCCTTAAATCCTGAAGCATGAGGTTTAACATCCTTTTCAAATTTATTATCATGAATTCTGATAACTCTAGATTTCTTGGTATCTGTATAAATGTCCAATCCCTTTTTGAATATGGTAAATTCTTTACCCAATCAGAGCTGGGTAATCTAATTAGAGATTGACAGAGTGTTTGGATCAGGAGATGAATTTTTTCAAAATTCGGATGTTTAGAGCTGACATTTTGGTTCACACTCATGTTAGCTCTACTATGACCCCTACATACGGCCCATGCATTGGTTACTACAGTGAAGATGACAAACACTGGAAAGATCTCTGATGTGTGTCAATGTTGGTGTTCCTTTACATTTGCTGCTGGACTTTCAGGCTGTGTGGAGTAGTCTTTTGATTAGTGGGTGTTCCAGTTACATGCTGTGTTTGGTAGGTTCAATTCTGAATAAAAATTCTGCTTTGTAAACTCATCTGTGATTTCTTGGCGTGCAGCAGTAATGTGGGTACAAACATTATCAGCAAGTTGGTTGGAAAGAATGTGAAGGCAGAAGGCTTGAAAATGAAAGACAATTTGCTAGTTATAGACCATGCAATGATCATGGAATTGTAATTCAGATAACTGTCATCAATCTCACCAAGGCACATTCGGCTATCATTCTGTTCCTGCGATAGCTGAAGAGCTGCCATAATCCGGATATGCCTTCGTTATTCCAGAGTCACAAAGGGTAGACTCTATCCCCAAGAGTCGCACAATAAGCTCAGAAACACCATTAATAATACTAGCTAAGTGGTTGGAAAGTGTTCCTGTCCTGTCCCTTCCTATACATATTAGAAGTCTTTAAAGTTCTGCCATTGTGAACCTTACCAGGCCATCATGAGCACAGGGAAATCTAATTTAAAGTTATTGAAGTCAGATGTGTGGCAAAGAATGGAAAGGTGAGTTCTAGCAATATTCCCAGCACTTTTGGGAAAACCCACAGCCATTCAAAACCCCCAGGATTATTGCTATAGCATTCAGACAGGACTTGTACCAGTGTACACGCTTCTGACACCATTTCACCCACCACAAACTAACTTTCACACATAGAACATGTGGGCCAGGGAGTGGTAGTCTGTACCCAGCCTCCATAGTATGGTGTCAAATCCCTTGCACAGAAGGATAGTTTACATATGGTTGGCTTGGGTATGCTAATAGGGCTAGCACCACACTGCTAAGTAGAAAGTGGGCTTCATCATATATAGGATCATTAGCCAGTTATTTACTTCACTCAACCACAATTTTATCCTGATAGGGGGCCAACATCAGTTTATCCAGACTCATCTACCCATGGACAAGTTTGGCAATATGGGGAGAAAAAAATTCCTATGCAACCAAGTTTGTGTGTGCGGAGTGCATCTTGAAAAACATCAATGATACTCTGTATTAGCAGTATAGCAAAGTTGCTCAGATTGTCCCAGAGTGCACTAATGATGTGCCAGTTGTGCTAGGTGTGGACATGCAAATATGTCTGGAAGATAGGTGTGCCTGGACATCTATTGTGTGAACACGCTGAAACTGATGTAGCCAGGTCAGCTGGCCATGTCAAAATGATCTTTGAAATTGAAACCCATGAAGTGAGTGAGTGAGAGGACAGTGTTGGAACTGGAGCCAGACAGGAATTTGCCACTGGAGTGCTTTTATGAAAATTCAGCAGTTTGTCCTGATTTGGGATGAAAACAAATATTAATATGTCAATTTTGCATGACACAGAAATTCCAAATTTTGCTGAGCTCTAGTTGTAATTGTCTCTGGACTCTGTTTTATTTGTAGTGCAGAGGGAGCCAAACTGTGTTAAGAAAGAATGCTACAGACTTTCTAGGGAGGTAGTTTGTTGCATAGCTGTGTTAAAAATAACTAATCCTTCCCTGAAACCAGAGAACCCTATTTTCACCCCGGGTAACGTTTTTGTTTATTTGCCTGGGTATAACCTGTAGGCAGCAGTTCTGTACCTAAATATGGTTCCAGTCATCAAGCAGTAAACAGACTTCAGTGGTGATATCCACAGCTTCTAAAGAGAATTGCAGAAACTAGGCATTTCTCCAAGTTCTATTGGCCTACATCAGTCAGTTAAATATAACTTGCAAGAGTATCTCTAATAGCACAGGTTAGCAACTCCCAGTAATGTTTGGCTTTGGACAAGTGTGATAGCAAATAGCTGTCATCCCTAGTATGGGCAGGGCCTGGATCAAGCCTAAACCTTCTGTGTAGCAGTGGAGAGCAATGCCATTAGATAAGCAGGCTTGTTACTTAGCATTATAAGGCCAAATTGACAGACAGTTTTTGTACTTGCCAGTTAGGGGTCTGATTTTTTTTTTCCTGAAATAGTTCATAGAATCATAGAATATCAGGGTTGGAAGGGACCCCAGAAGGTCATCTAGTCCAACCCCCTGCTCAAAGCAGGACCAAGTCCCAGTTAAATCATCCCAGCCAGGGCTTTGTCAAGCCTGACCTTAAAAACCTCTAAGGAAGGAGATTCTACCACCTCCCTAGGTAACGCATTCCAGTGTTTCACCACCCTTTTAGTGAAAAAGTTTTTCCTAATATCCAATCTAAACCTCCCCCATTGCAACTTGAGACCATTACTCCTCGTTCTGTCATCTGCTACCATTGAGAACAGTCTAGAGCCATCCTCTTTGGAACCCCCTTTCAGGTAGTTGAAAGCAGCTATCAAATCCCCCCTCATTCTTCTCTTCTGCAGACTAAACAATCCCAGCTCCCTCAGCCTCTCCTCATAAGTCATGTGCTCTAGACCCCTAATCATTTTTGTTGCCCTTCGCTGGACTCTTTCCAATTTATCCACATCCTTCTTGTAGTGTGGGGCCCAAAACTGGACACAGTACTCCAGATGAGGCCTCACCAGTGTCGAATAGAGGGGAACGATCACGTCCCTCGATCTGCTCGCTATGCCCCTACTTATACATCCCAAAATGCCATTGGCCTTCTTGGCAACAAGGGCACACTGCTGACTCATATCCAGCTTCTCGTCCACTGTCACCCCTAGGTCCTTTTCCGCAGAACTGCTGCCTAGCCATTCGGTCCCTAGTCTGTAGCGGTGCATTGGATTCTTCCATCCTAAGTGCAGGACCCTGCACTTATCCTTATTGAACCTCATCAGATTTCTTTTGGCCCAATCCTCCAATTTGTCTAGGTCCTTCTGTATCCTATCCCTCCCCTCCAGCGTATCTACCACTCCTCCCAGTTTAGTATCATCCGCAAATTTGCTCAGAGTGCAATCCACACCATCCTCCAGATCATTTATGAAGATATTGAACAAAACGGGCCCCAGGACCGACCCCTGGGGCACTCCACTTGACACCGGCTGCCAACTAGACATGGAGCCATTGATCACTACCCGTTGTGCCCGACAATCTAGCCAGCTTTCTACCCACCTTATAGTGCATTCATCCAGCCCATACGTCCTTAACTTGCTGACAAGAATGCTGTGGGAGACCGTGTCAAAAGCTTTGCTAAAGTCAAGAAACAATACATCCACTGCTTTCCCTTCATCCACAGAACCAGTAATCTCATCATAAAAGGCGATTAGATTAGTCAGGCATGACCTTCCCTTGGTGAATCCATGCTGACTGTTCCTGATCACTTTCCTCTCCTCTAAGTGCTTCAGGATTGATTCTTTGAGGACCTGCTCCATGATTTTTCCAGGGACTGAGGTGAGGCTGACTGGCCTGTAGTTCCCAGGATCCTCCTTCTTCCTTTTTTAAAGATGGGCACTACATTAGCCTTTTTCCAGTCATCCGGGACTTCCCCCGTTCGCCATGAGTTTTCAAAGATAATGGCCAAGGGCTCTGCAATCACAGCCGCCAATTCCTTCAGCACTCTCGGATGCAATTCGTCCGGCCCCATGGACTTGTGCACGTCCAGCTTTTCTAAATAGTCCCTAACCACCTCTATCTCTACAGAGGGCTGGCCATCTCTTCCCCATTTTGTGATGCCCAGCGCAGCAGTCTGGGAGCTGACCTTGTTAGTGAAAACAGAGGCAAAAAAAGCATTGAGTACATTAGCTTTTTCCACATCCTCTGTCACTAGGTTGCCTCCCTCATTCAGTAAGGGGCCCACACTTTCCTTGGCTTTCTTCTTGTTGCCAACATACCTGAAGAAACCCTTCTTGTTACTCTTGACATCTCTTGCACTTGTTCATCCTCTCGTGTGGATGCAGTCATACTGGTACAGAGGTACTTTATACCAGTATAGCTTATTGCTCTTCCCATAATTTCCAGGCTGAACCACTTCCTGACTAGCAAACTGCCTAAATCAGTTGTGGGCAACGTGCATGGCCCACCAGCAGATTACCCTGACGGGCTGCACGTTGCCCACAACTGGCCTAAATGGTCAGCATCTTCACTTTGCTTCCACTTCAGAGACCAATAACAGAGTAATTGCCAGCAGTTCTAAGTTACCACATAGTTCTTTCTAAGGAGGCACATTTGTTTTTAAGGTATAAAGCATACAGAGAAACTCATGCTAACAAGCTTACCAGCGATCACTCCCCTCCCCACTCAGCAAGGGCTGTGGACAGTGACTAGTCCTCCAAACCACACACAGGGGTTTTCCTGTGGTTCATAACACTCTTTGCTCAGAACAAGAGCCCTCAGTTTTGTGGGGACTCAGCAGGCCAAAGTCCCACCAACCCTTCCCTAAATATTGGGCCCCCACTTCAACCAAAGGTCCTGTCCATTTGCTGGATTGGAAAGAAGGCCCTGAGTCAGTTTTAACTCAGGCTATTTAACCAAAACCTTTTCCTTATCTGTTGGTCCCTGGAGAATCTAGTTTGAACCAGTATATGCAAGCCTTTTTCCAAGTTATGGTGCTTCTCTGGAGGTGTTATGACTGAGTGAATTTGCCTAACCACTCCCTGCTGTTCTTAATTCCTGGAAGGCTGTGGTTCCTCTCCCGCATGGAATTATATACAATCCCTGGTCCATAAGGATACATAACCATTAATTTAATACAATGAACTCCAAGGATACTGAACTAATTCAGTAAGGTTTGTCCAGGATATTGCAAGAAATTGTCAGAATTGTCACAATTGCTATCTGTCAAAAAACAGAGACACAAGCCTGTCTTTACCGAGAAGCCTACAAGAAGCTAGCTATCTGTTAATGGCAAGATCACAGGGTGATTGTTGTTTTTCTTTAATTAAAGATAAAAACTGGAACTCCACACACTATGTGGAGTATCATCAAGACATGGTTAGTTACCTCACAGCTATGTCGTTTGTTTGTGTCCCTTTTAGTTACTATCTAGTTGTTTGGGGATGTAAACTTTTGACAGCAGGGACTACACCTCTTTTTGTCTTGTACTGCACCTAGCACATTGTGGAAGCTACTAAATTATTATTAACAACAATTCCCATTGGAGTTAGGTCCCTAAATACCTTTGAGGATCTGAGAGTGCCTTTAACCTGTGATATTCAGTATGATGGCTTTACTTTATGTGTGGCCTCTTGTAGCGATGCAATGACTCACTAGCGCAGCACCTCCTGCTGGTCGTCTCAGGAATTAGCTCTTTCCAGCCTTTGGAGCACCCTCTGCAGGCCAGTGTCTCACCTGCCACTGGCCCCGTGTCCCTCCCGGACCCTGGTGCCCTTTACCTCAGCGTCCTGCCCCCAGCAGTATCCCCACACTCTGGGTCTCCTCTCTCAGGGGAACCCCCAACCCTCTAAACCCTCCTTGCCTCAGTGGCTACTGCCAGTCATCATCTAGGCCCCGCTCACCAGGGCAGACTTAAGTCTGAAATGGCCACTCATCACTGGCAAGGGAGTAGGACCAGCTGCCTTTGCCTGTCCCCAGGCCACGCCTCTGCAGCCCCAGTACCTTTTGGCTGTAAACAAGACTTGCAGCTTGAGGGTTTACCAGGTTGGAGCTCTCCAGCTCCCTTTGCCCTTCCCAAGCACTGCTCCACTTCAGATACCTTGCTCCCAGGCAGCTAGCCCTTCCCACTCCAGGACTAGAGTGAGACTCCTCAGCTTCTGGCCCACAGACCTCTTATAAGGGCCAGCTGGGCCCTGATTGAGTGGGCCACAGCTGTGATCAGCTAAACAGACAACTTCCCCAAGCTGTTCTTAATCCCTTTCCCTTCGGGAGCCCTCTCCAGGGCTGCTTTTAACCCCTTCAGAGCCGGAGCGGGGTGACCACCCTGCTACACCTCTTTATGACAGTACTGATTGATTCAGTTAATTTCCTTTTTTCTATACATTCTTACTAAGGTTAAGATTTTGTCACAGTTATTTTTAGTAAAAGTCACAACAGGTTGAGGGCAATAAACAAAAATTCCAGGGAGCCCGTGACCTGTCTGTGACTTTTACTAAAAATAACTGGAGGGGAGGTCTGAGGTGGGGGAGAGGAATGACTGCTGGAGCCCACTGGGGGCGGTGGGGTGACTGCTAGAACCCCTCCACCATGGGGGGTGAGCAATCCCAGCTCCAGCCACAGGCCAGGAGTGCAAAGCCCCAGCTCCACAGCTGCTGACAGTTGAAGTTGAAGATGTCCCAGAGGTCCAGTAAAGTCACAGAATCCGTGACGTCCATGACACATCCTATCCTTAATTATTACACAATCTATTAATTAATTATTATTATTATTTATTATTACTCCATTGGGAGTTAGAAACTGGAATACCTGCTTAGGATCTGAGCCTTAGGTCCTGATCTTGCAAATATGTTCTAGCAGAAGTCAGTTTTCGGTGTGGGTGCAGGGCTCTGCAGTAACGCACATGTTTGCAAGATCAGGGTTCAAAAGGGCCTAAGTAGGTCACACTACACATTTTTAATACATTATTGCCAAGAAATAATGACAGACAGACAGTTATTACTTCAAGGAAGTCATGTAATGTACTTGGATTGAAGAACAGTTTTCTACCATACACTGCAGTTTTGTACATACATGCATCCGATGAAGTGAGCTGTAGCTCACGAAAGCTTATGCTCAAATAAATTTGTTAGCCTCTAAGGTGCCACAAGTCCTCCTTTTCTTTTTGTGAATACAGACTAACACGGCTGCTACTCTGAAACCTGCAGTATTACTGTGAAAGTAGCCAGTTCAGCCTAATACCCTAGGTCTAATTATAGGACATTTGCGTCTTCTGATGACTTTTGATAATAATATCTTACAGAGCTATTTTAGTTGAGAGGCATGCAATGCACTAATTTAAAGCAATACATACATAGCACTTGCTTTAAAAAATAAAGTGTTAAGCACATTATTTACTGTGATTAAGCACCCTACCACTGCAGTTGTAATGTAGCAAAGCAAGCCTTTCTGGTTTGTGAAATGTGCCTCTGCTGAGTCATTGTTGTTTTTTAAAAAGGTTTGTTATGAATGAAGGCCTGAGTCAATGCCAAATTCCTTGTTGCTGGCTGCTTCTTTTGTTCCCTTACAAACAATTTAAATCCCTGGAAATGAGTGTCTTTAAATGAAAACTCCCAAGATCAGAATTAATTAAAATCACCTAAAATAATGTAAAGTCTAAAATCCAAAACAGCTCCCCATACGAATGACTCTGTGTATTTTAATATAAGATTCCACCAAAAGTAAAGAAGGTAAAATAGTGAAGCACTGTAATTTACAGTGATTACAAGTAGCAGCTATTTATATTTTTAACTATTTATATTTTCTTCTGCAGAACAGGGATTCAGCCCCACACATAAAAATCTTGGGGCAGAGAGAACATGATGAAAATGAGTCCTGCAGCGTCACTGAGAGTATCAGTAAGATAATAAAAAGTGAAGGGAGGGAGAAAATATCTCTTCAGTCCCCTCAGTGGTTGGACCTGTTCTGCAGAATGGGTGCATGGAAGAACAAAATAATTCATTGACTGAGAACCTGATTTGAATTTTGAACTAAAATGGAAGATGGAAAGCAAAATTGCAAAAAGAGTCCTATAGGGCAACTTCACAACTCACAATCACTAGCCTATACATCTGAGACAATGTTACATGGAAACAATTGAAAGGGATGCTGTGACCATACATGTTTTTAAACCATCCTTTCCTTTGTTGTTTCTTTTATTTAATATTTACATTAGTGCTCAGAGAGACAATCAAGACTGGTCCTGAATGTGTTAGGTGTTGAAAAAAAAAATTCAAAACCATATGATTGCATGGTCCTTACCTCATAGTGCTTACAGTCTAAAACCCTGATCCTGAAAACACTTATGCACATGCTTAACTTAACTAAACTTAATTGAAATCAATGGGGATACTCATGCTAGTAAAGTTAAGCATATATGAGTAAGTGTTTGCAGGATCAGGCCTAAGGCTGCAATCCTTCTAAGGAGTTGTCTGCACTGCAGAGTTAACTTGAGTGTTGCCCCTAACTTAAATTCTGTCCATATATAGAAATCCTTAACTTGAATGTAGGTGGTTAGGGCTGGTTGAAAAATAATATGAGAGAGCGAGGGAGACCGTGCACGCCAATAGCCCAGTGACTAGGGTTCTCTCAGTCCTAGGATGTCAAGATCCAAGTTCAAGTCCCTGATCCAGTACAGGCAGACTGTCAGCTCTTCAGGGTGAGGACTGTCCATTACTCTGTATTGGTAGAGTGCCTAGCAAGATGGGATCCCGCTCTTGGTTGGGCTTACTACCATAACAAGCATGATTAATAACAGATAGAAAAAATATTTCTACTTACGTTAGAAACAGATTTGAGTCGTGAAGTTCAGATCCACACTTAGACTTCTCTAGTGTTTGGGTATTTGAAATGTTTAGTCCATTATTTCTTTGCAGTGTTACTATAGCCGTGTTAGTTCCAGGATATTCAAGAGACAAGGTGGGTGAGATAAATGTAGAAGATACTACTTCATCCATCTTGTCTCTCTATTCCATTATAGTCAATCCTGGAAACAGTCATAGATATTTAATATTTTGAGAATTTTAACAACTGCAACATGAACTAGGAAAAAGTAGTGTGCGTGGGATCCAGCTGTCTGTCAAAAAATAATACATATTTTGTGTTTTTCATCTTCAGATTGCTTTACAGATACTCAGGTATTTTAGGTCCAAACTCTAAGCTCTGTTTGTGCTTTATATATATGACATCTAAAATATGTTAAAATAATGGTAAAGTTTCAAAGTCAAGCACTTAGAAGTTAGAAAATGCCAGAATTAAGATTACCTGTGCAACACAAATTTACCACCCCCACATTGTGTGTATTTATTATGAGACAGTCTTTAACTACATTATCACTTTATTTTTTCCACAGGACACATTCCTCATTCAGGGTATTTATTCAATATTTCTTTTTATCACCTTGATGCAATGTGCAGCCTGAAGCCTCATTCACTGCACACCATCCAAATTCTGCACTCAATACAAAAGTATTAATTTTCTTCTGGGTGTTTTTATGGCGCTCTCAATATAGTATTTAGACGCTTCACATACATTAATGAATATATGTCTTTACAACTCTACTGTGCAATAAGGTGGTATTGTTATCCCCATTTTACAGTTTGGGGAACAGTGTCACAGAGAGATTAAGGCCAAAATTGTCAAAAGTGTCCACTAATTTTTGTTGTCCAATTTGAGACACCTATACCCTGATTTTTCAGAGGACTTAGAATTTTAATAACACTTTATATGTTCAAAACACGGCTCCAATCAACTTTGATTGCAGCTGTGCTGTGCAATGCGATCAGCACTTTTGCAAATCTGACCTCAGGTATCTCATGTTGTTCATCCAAAAATTGAGGAACACACAATTAGTAGCCAGCTGTGAAAAGTCTGGATTAAATGATTTGCCCAGCATTGCATAGGAACTGTATGGTAGAGGCTGGGAGAGAATCCAGTTCTCAGGGTGTCATTTAACTGCCTTAACCATGAGACCTGTTTTCTTCCGCAATCCCCTGTTTTTATTCACTTCATACCTTCCAACTTCTGCAACAAATGAACCAGGTATCCTACAGACAACAGACTCCTTCACTACACAACTGATTCATCTCCAGTTTCATGAGCAACCTTAATATTGGCATTCCCTAACTCTTAAGTGCTTGACTTTGCAACCTTAATGTTCTTTTTTTATTGTTCTTTTAACATAGTGGTGTGGGTGGTTGTTTGTTAAATAATATATAAATCTTAATAAACTGAGGTATTAGGTAGGCAAAGATTTTTTTTCGTTTGTTTAGTTTTAATCTGTGTTCCTTAAACTAATAGTCTAAACACCTATATGAGGAAGGTTGGCACATAGCATTATCCCCATTTTACAGATGAGGAAATGGAAATGGGTTGCCAAAATCATGTAGATTAGAAGCAAAGGGCTGAATCCTCTGATGTGCTGAACTCATGCTTGTAGCAGGTAAGGAGAGTGGGGGAAATCACATATTTGCTCCCCAATCCTGGGGCTATCAGGCCCCTAAAGACTCTAAATTATAGAGGCTGCTGCCATCCTATTGAGATTACTCTGCTAGCTAAAGACGGGCTGGAGTACTGTGAGCTTTGGAGTACTGTGAGCTTTCCACCCCTGACATCCCCCTATGTGGAGAAGGGGATAGGAGGCATAGAGCTGAGGAGAGCCCACATTTCAGTAAGTATTGAGAAGGGGTTAACTTGGATATCTTCAGCTTCCCATGAGATTTTTTTGCTTGCCTGAGAGGAGAACATGCTATTTTCTCTTATGAAGGAATGGCCTCCCCCACCCCAAAAAGGATAATCATTGCCACCCTATAATGGTGTGATTCTGCTCCCAATGAAATCAATGGCAGTACTCCCACTGAGGTCAATGGAAGCAAAGTCAGGCAATAAGAGATTGTCATTAGACTTGACAATCTGTGTGGATTTCTGTAGCTTTCTGTAGGAATACAATCAGTCTCCCTGGAGCGTTTTCACTAGCTATGAAGAGACGGAGGCTGCTCATGTTATCAAAAGATAGCATAATTTCAAATAGCTTCTCTGCATATAGAAGGAATGGACAATGGTGGTGGCTGCTCTCCCTTGTGTGCTAGGGTGGCTCTGTGGGCTAGTACAGAGGACTCGGGGCCCGGGCTCTGCAGGATGGACAGAAGGACCAGTCTGGAGATCTGCCTGCAGGGATTACTGCTGTGTCTGGCCCATGTGCGAGCAGTGGAGGCTTGCTATGTCTTTTGTTACCTGGGCACCTCCAAGGACAATCTGTTCCAAAGACTTTTAATCTATTTTGTTTATCTTTTGTCTTCACCAAACCAGGTCAGTACGTCTGAATGTAAAACTGTCATCCTTAAAAGTCTACTACCAAACAGGATTAGTCACACATACCAGTTCTACGACATGCTGTGAATAGGTAAAATTCCTTCCTGGCTCCTGCTTTGAAGAGTTTATACCATAAAGCCTGATAGCCCTTCTAATTGCAATCCAACTAGTTTAACTGAAGAGGCTATTCTTATTCATGTTAATGTCTAATAATATTGTGAATCTTACTATGTTTTTAGTCTCAGTAATATCATGCCACAGTGAGCTCCACCAGTTAATAATACAGTGCATTGCAAAGTTCAACCTCTTAGTTTTGAGTGTTCATTTTGTAGTGCCTTAAAAAGAAATCAATCATCATTGCACATTACAAGCCATTTGCTTTATCTAGGGATGAGCATAGATAGCCTCAGTGTCCAGAAGACAGGCTTCCAACACCAGCAGCAGACACAGCTCCTGAGTTCCTCTCTGCAGATTAGGGGAGAGAACTCCATCTTGCCAGAGAGGCTCAGCTCACCAAAGTGCCCAGCTGCAAAGGGGGAGTCCCTGTCCTCCCTCAGCGAGCTGTTGCTGATTGGTTGGGCAATCAAAAAGCATCAGGCAAGCAGAGGAGAGAGTGCCCCATCCAGCCAATCACCAGCTGGACTCAGCATGGTGAGGAGCAGCCCCCAGGTTCCATATCCACAGGGAAAGGACTGTGTGCCAGTCTCGCCCATTAGGCCTCCCTTTGTCTGGAAGCCAGATGGAAGCAGGGCTATGAGTCACCTGAGACCAGCTCCAGCCAATGAGAAATCTGCCCTGCAGTGGCTTTAACAGTGAGTTCCGGGGAGATTTCACCTAGCTAGCTAGGAAAGGGTTCTGGGTGTGGTGTTTAGTGATCACTCCGTACTTAACTTGCCTGCAAGAGTTCTGGTTTATTGTGTGTTTGGTTCCAACTGGTTGGGTTTAACAAGTTACAATGAAAGCTTCACAGCTCCCATCCACACTCTCAGTCTGGAAAGCTCAGGCCTTGAAGGCACAGCCCCTAATACCACACTCACTGAGGTAAGGAAAGGCAGGTGAAGACTTCCTTGTAGTTGAGGGGCTTAGTTGGTACGACACTGCACAAGCAATAGTCAGGCCTGTAACGCCCCTTAACATCTTGTAACGTTAATGTTCTACTGCACAAATTTACCTTCTCTCAGTCTCCCCTAAAGAGACCAGCACAAAGAACACTGTGCACCCCACCATCGGAGAGCTACAGAGAGACTCTGGGGTTTTACCCACTTGCCTTTGTGTTCTACACGGAATTGTGTTTACATTTCATTTTTAGAGGGGACATTTTTATTCAAAGGAGGATCTGATTATTGCTGTGAGCTTTACTTATAGTAATCTGTTCCTTTGATTCCCCTGCCTTTTCCCTTGTCCCAATTCCTATCTTTATACCTTCCTTAATTTGGCCTTATCATTTTCTCTGCTAAAGTCTATTTCATTCCTTCATTCCTTCCTCCCTAGAGGTCCTTGGGGCTGTATATTCACCTGGCCACTAGGTGGAGGCACTGTGCACTGAGAATCCAGTTTAGCTTCAGCAACCTAAGGGTGGGACCTGCTCAACCAGCACAAAGCACACCGGGCCCGTTGGTTCTAAGATGGGACCTACAGCCACATTGGAGGGAGGAACAAATGGACTGTACCATGTTTTGGGATCAGGGATACTCCAGGAGGCTGCTACAATTACAAGGCAAGTCTGGTCTCTTTTTGTTGGGCATAGCAAGTGCACCTGGTTGAGTGCTGAAGGCCAGTTGTCCATCCAGTGGACATATTCTTACAATATAGAAGAATGGGGAAAGGCTGGGAGAGAGTTCGAGGTCTGCTTTTCTCAATGTCTGCCTCTCTTCTGCTCTCACTGGTCCCAGCTAGGGATCCCACCCAGGGGTCTGCTTATTGAAAGACCAGTCCTACATTTGATCACCTTGATCCTCCAAAAGCCGAGGCTCTATCAACAGGATGCATGTCCTCATCACTCAGGTGGGGCATCTGCCTCCAGCTAGGGAGTCAGGTGAAAAGTTAATATCTACAGGGCTATTTTAAACAGGTTAAACTATTTTTAAAAGCGCAAGATCCATCTTGGGTTCAAATAGAACTTCCATACCTGTATCTAGTTACATTGTTAGTGTAGCTGCACTTTGAGGTGGGCTTTTTCTATGGTTGGCCATTGCTCTCCTTGTATTTCATGTCCAATGGGTGGGGTTCTTTTGTTTTGGTTTGCCTTCATCCTATGGAAGGGTGCTGAATGCTGACAAGATGATACTTCCACTAACTCTAGCCCAGTCACATTTGGGTAATTCAGGACAGAGTCTATGATAATTAGAGGGCTGTGTGGGGCGGGAGATGGGGAATAGGCATTTTAATAGAGAAGTTGTATTTATAAACCTGAGGCTACTTCCTTTTTGGTAAAGCCCAGTACATAAACAGAGATGACACCTGAGGGATGGGGGCTTTTTCTTACATACAATATGTAAAATCAGGCACTTGCTTGGTTAATAGTCAGGGAGACAAAATCACAATTCTTTGTTGTGGGCAGCGGTTTAAGAGAACGTACCTACCTGACCACTGGAAACAGCTGGATGCAGGTTTACTGACAATAGTATATTTCTATTGCTATAATTTCTCCTGTCTACCTCAGCCTATGCTATGGGATAGATTAGCAATGTCCCCTATTAACACTAAAGAGAGGTTTGGAAGATGCTCCAGCCCAGTGTCTGACTACAGCAGTGTGACCTTGTGCTATTTGGACTATTAGTGCTGTCCAGAATCTCAGCTCTTCAATGACAATGAAGGAGTCTGTGATCAGAATGAGAATTCTTGGAAGATCAGGAGCAGAGAGAGTCTCCGACAAATAATAGCAACCTTTAAGGAAAGCTGCATAAATGATCCTAGTCAATACTGCCATTAGATTAGTGAGGGAGTGAGACTACTCCAGGGCTGTGAACTGCATTATAGTCACTTAATAGAGCTCATCGGTGGTAAACTGGCTTAGTGATTTGCTCTTTGTCAGAGCTGCTGGGCTACTTTTAAGTTACTTCCATTCAAATGACATGTGAAATCTCACATATTATTAGCTGGCGCCACTGGGGTAATCTAACAGAAGATGGCACAAAAGGAAACAGCTTGATAACAGCTGGCCAGATACCTGTGAATTCTCAATAACTCAAGGAAGAGCCTGAGATTTTTTTCTCATTTTTCCAGTTACTTCTTTTTCTTGTAGTCTTTGTTGTACAGCTAGGACCTTCTTCTGATTTTCTGTATGTACAGTATGGCTTGAAGAGTGCATTTGCAGAGAATGTACAGTATGGTATGTTAGGCTACATATCTCATACATGGCTCGAGAGGTACACGTGCAAAGCACTCTGGCCAGAATTCTGGTCTGACACAGGTCATTTTCAGCTCCTTAAAGGTATTTAGTTAAATCCTTTCTATGTGCTAATTTTTAACATTTAAATGCACCGCGTGAGGTCATACACCCAGTGTGATGAAGGATACAGGCACATCCTGTTATCTAAACTCACTTATCCAAAAATCTCCTGTTATTCTAGACAGGGTTATGTCCCATTCCTTTAGCTAGGGACAGGACAATGTTTTGGATAAAGGGTTTGCAGGTAAGTCCTGGAAAGTTAATCAGAAGTGGAAGATTGTAGGGGGAGGGAGAAGGCTGCTGATGGGTTTAGGGCTAACAGCTTCTTCAACAGGTGCCCATGTACTTATCCAGCCTGTATCCAGTATACTTGTAGAGGTATATAAAATAAGGACTTACAGGAGAAACCCAACTATGTAGAAGAGCATTTGGGGGACAGTGTTTGGGATGAGGGTGCTTCACTGAGTGACCCCTGTTCATGCTGTGCAGGGCTGGCAGCAGCTGGAACAGAGCTAGAGCAGGATTACAGTATTGCTCAGGTTTGGCAAGGCCCCCTCTCATGGTCATGACAGAGGAGTGGCCAAATTTGAGTGAAGTGGCTTTACCAGGTCGCAACATGACTCATGGAAATTTCCATTGTGCACAGGGCCATAACATTCTTTAATCTGCACTGATTTTCCCTCTTCTAGGAGCTGCTCGTAGTTGAGATGATGGACAGCAGGCTGTGAAGCCGGTAATCAGGGTTGGGGTGGGTGGCTCCCTGGGAATTCAGAGCCTGCTGACTGACTCCTCCATGTTTCCAAATGCCTCTAGATAATTGGGTTTCTCCTTCAAGTCCTTATTTTATATACCTTTACAAGTGTACTGGATACAGGATGGGTAACTACATGGGCACCAGTTGAAGCAGCTGGTTATCCCAAGCAGAATCTAATTAAGAAATCATATCATGCACTAGTTCTTCCTATTCACAAAACCAGTCTGTCATGGGATTTTGCTTGTCTTGTGAAAGCAGTTGTATGGAAACATTATGCATTATTCCCACCTTATTTTCCTGTCTGGGGAGGGCACAGAGTAACATGATCTGAGCTCATGACTATGAGCATGGAATTCCTGAGATCTAATTACAGCTCTTGAAGATGAGCCTCTGTGACCTTGGACAAGTCACTTGACATCTGTCTCCACCTCTCCCTATGGAATAACTCACCCACCTCACAGGGCTGTTGTGAAGACTGATTCATATTTAAAGAGATCAAGTGCTATATGAGTATTATTATTATTGGCTATACTGGCATTGTAATTGACAGCAAGGAAGCAAGTTAAAACCATCTCCCTCAAAAGAAGTTACAAAAACAAAATGCAATTCCATCAAGGGAAGGGCTTCATGTAGTACAGGGTGCTGAGTTTAAATGTGCCCTAAAGACAAAATAGCTAGGGCCAGGCCAAGGCCATAGTAAGAATATTCTTTTCCAAAAGTAATGCAAAAAAGTTAGCAACTGAAAGGTTCCCTAGGGAATGATTAGCTGCTCCTTTCCCTCTCTGTTCAAGAATGCAATGAATATTGCTGCCAGAGTGTGGTAATCGCTTCTTCGGGGGTAATGGTAGCTTTGTGGAATGCATACTTGTTAAGGTCAAAGATTCACAATTTTGTTGGCTTTATTTAAAGACCCAATTTGCATATATGATTAGTATGCACTATTTCATTTATATAAATGACAGCAAGTGTCCTTTTCAGTGCTGTAGTCATGTTGGCCCCAGGATATTAGAGAGAAAAGGTGGGTGAGGTAATATCTTTGATTGCATCAGCTTCTGATGGGGAAAGAGACAAGTTTTTGAGGAGATGCAATAAGCTTGATGTCTCTCTCACGATCAGAAGTTGGTCCAATAAAAGATATTACCTCACCCAACTCATCTCTGTAAATGACCTGATTACCAAATCTTAAGCCTGACAAGGCTGCTACATAGTACAAGCATTAAGAACATAGTAACTGCTATGTCCCGGTGATTCTAACAACTCCCTGAAGCTCTGTCCCTGGCTGCTCCTTGTTCTGGAGTGGGTGGGAATGCTGACGGTGGTTCTTGCTTTGCCTGGGCTGCAAAGGGGTCAGCCTGCTTCCTGCCATCAGCTGGCGGGTACTCTGGCTGTGTGGCTATCTGCATGCCTAGCTTTGGCTGCTTGGTGACTAGTTTCTTAGATTTGGGGGCTTTGGCTGCTTCCCCTGCTTACAGGCCTCTGTGGCTAGGAAACGATGGCTAGAGCCCTGCCCAGATGTGCACATAATAAGCATATCTAACAATGTATCACTGTCACCTTCCTTCCCCAACCTTTTCCCCTCCTTTGGTTTCTCAGCCTTTGCCATGTTTCATGTCATTTAGAATGTAAGCTCCTGGGGCAGAGACCCTGTCAGTTTTATTTGTTTGCTAACCACCATACTCACTTATTGTCATCTGGATACAATATAGCAATATAGAAATAGTTATAAACAAGGCTTATTTACTGGATCATTAAATTAGGGAGGAGATAGGATATCAGTAGCGCTGCTTCTGTTATTTCTTATGTGGGGACAAATTCTGGTCCCTGCTCATCCATCTTCCCTCGGGAACCCTGGATCTCCCTCAGCCAGGAGTCTCCCCTCTCTTACCCGCACAGTGCATGAGCCATACCATGAGGGGTTGAGTTCCTGGTGGACTCCCCAGAACTCCTCTGTAGAGGAAAAAACTCCTTGTGAGCCAGGCCGTAACACCATTTGGCTCAGCCACCCCTTTGTCTGGACAGAAGGGCATCCACTACTTGCTGAAATTTGGCCCGGCTGCCCCTCTGTAGAGACTAGGAAGTTCCAATCTTTTCAATTGCTTCACGTATGGAAGTCATTCCATGCCTCTAATTTTGTTGCCCTTCTGTGATCCACATATATCCTCCTATATCATTCTTTGAGATAGGGTGACCAGAACAAACAGAGTTCCAGGTGAGAGTGTACCACTGATGTCTATCATTCCTCTATAACCTCTTGCTTAACTTATTCATGAGGCTGTTGGGAGGGGTTACTGAGGAGGCATGGGTTGAAGGATATTTAGTATGGTGATGACAATCAGCTTTATATCTCCACCTCTAATGACCCAGTTGGGGTGGTTGATAACATTAGAGAGGTATGTCTACACTACAAATGCTACAGTGGCACAGCTGCAGTGCTGCATCTACAGTGCTGTAGTATAGACATTTACTACAGCAACAGAAGGGGTTTTTCTGTCACTGTAGTAAATCAGCTCCCTCAAGAGGTGGTAGCTAGGTCATCAGAAGAATTCTTCCATTGACATAGCTTTGTCTGCAGTGGGAATTAAGTTGACCTAATTACATCTCACATGGTGTGAAATTTTTCACAGCCTGAGCAATGTAGCTAAGTTGACCTAAGTTTAAGGTGTAGACTGGGCCTGAGTGTCTGGGGGAGACTGGGGTATGGCTGAGGGCAAGGTGGCTGAGATTCAATTTAGAGCAGACTGAGGTTTGTTTGTTGGAGGAAGCAACTGGAAGAGATGGTGGGAGTACAGCCTACACCTTTAAATGAGGGTGTATGTCTGCATTTTCTTGAGTAAACTTGCAATCTGGAGACCTAGTTAGACATCTTACTTAGCCTTTTTTCCATATGTGGATGGCTAGGAAATTGCACCGATTTCTGTCCAGTGGGGACCTCATCATGCCATTTTTAGCTAGAGGCTGGGTTACTGCAACATGCTCTGCATGGGCGATGTCTTAAATCCATCCAGAAACTACAGCTGGTTCAGGGTTTGACAACCCACTGTTAAGCAGTGTTTCTTTTCATAAGCATCTTAAACCTGTACTCTGTGATCTGCACTAGCTACCTATCAGTTTCTGAGTCTATTTTAAGATGTTGTTTTGACCTAGAAAGCACTAAATAGCTTAGGATCTACTTATACAGACTCATAGATTTTAAAGTCAGAAGGAACCATCATGATCATCTAGTCTGAACTCCTGCACATTGCAGCCCACCCACTCCTGTAATAGACCCCTAACCTCTGGCTGAGTTACTGAAGTCCTCAAATAATGGTTTAAAGACTTAAAGTTACAGAGAACCACCATTTACACTAGTTGAAACCTGTAACTGAGCTGTGCCCCACGCTGCCGAGGAAGGCAAAACCCCCCTAGGGTCTCTGCCAATTTGACCCGGGGGAAAATTCCTTCCCGACCCCAAATAAGGCAATCAGTTAGACCCTCAGCATGTGGGCAAGACCCACCAGCCAGACGCCTGGGAAAGAATGCTTTGTAATAACTCAGAGCCCTTCCCATCTAGTGTCCCATCACCAGCTGTTGGAGATATTTGATGCTGGCAGTTGTAGATTGGCCACATGCCAGTGAAGGCAGTTTCATCATACCATCCTGACCATAAGCTTATCAAACTCAGTCTTGAAGCCAGTTAGTTTTTTTGCCCCCACTGCTCCTCTTGGAAGGCTGGTTCCAGAACTTCACTTCTCTGATAGTTAGAAACCTTCATTTAATTTCAAACCTTAACTTGTTGGCTGGCTTATATCCATTTGTTCTAGTGTCCACACTGGTGCTTAACTTAAATAACTTCTCTCCCTCCCTCGTATTTATCCCTCTGATGTGCTTTTAGAGAGCAGTCATATTTCCCCTCGGCCTTCTTGTGGTTAGACTAAACAAGCTAAGCTCTTTAAGTCCCGTCTCATAAGGTAAGTATATCCTGCTCTTCATAGAATGGATAGGTCAAGGGAGTTCTACTGGATGTGGAGGAGTTGTCCAACATGCTGGCAGGTTTGCCTCAACTCCTTACGTTTTTGGAGGCGCTGTTTTTATCTCTGGAATAGCCAGGTGCTGTCATCCATTCCAACAGGCACTTACACAGCAAAATGCAGAAATTGTAGACTTTGGAGCAGTGATTGATTAAGAACATAAGAATGGCCATACTTGGTTAGACCACAAGTCCATATAGCGCCGGTATCCTGTCTTCTGACAGGTTCCAATGCCAGGTGCCCCAGAGGGAATGAATAGAACAGGTATTCATCAAGTGATCCATCCCCTGTCACCCATTCCCAGCTTCTAGCAAACAGATGCTAGGCACACCATCCCCGTCCATCTTGGCTAATAGCGATTGATGGACCTATCCTCCATGAATTTATCTAGTTCTTTTTTGAATCCTGTTATAGTCTTGGCTTTCACAACATCCTCTGGCAAAGAGTTCTACAGGTTGACTGTGCGTTGTGTGAAAAAATACTTCCTTTTGTTTGTTTTAAACCTGTTGCCTATTAATTTAATTTGGTGACCCCTAGTGTGTTATGTGAAGGAGTAAATAACACTTCCTTATTTATTTTGTCCATACCATTCATGATTTTGTAGACCTCTATCATATACCCTCTTAGTCGTCTCTTTTCCAAGCTGAAAAGTCCCAATCTTATTAATCTCTTCTCATATGGAAGCTGTTCCATTCCCCTAATCATTTTTATTGCCCTTTTCTGAACCTTTTCCAATTCCAATATATCTTTTTTGAGATGGGGCGACCACATCTGCACACAATATTCAAGATGTGCCATGAATTTATATAGAGGCAATATGATATTTTCTGTCTTATGGTCTATCCCTTTCTTGATGATTCCCAACATTCTGTTAGCTTTTTTTACTGCCGCTGCACGTTGAGTGGATGATTTCAGAGAACTATCCATTATCCACAAGATCTCTTTTTTGAGTGGTAACATAATAAAAATTGTTTTATATGTATAGGTGGGATTATGTTTTCCAATGTGCATTACTTTGCATTTATCAACACTGAATTTCATCTGCCATTTAGTTGCCCAGTCATCCAGTTTTGTGAGATCCCTTTGGAACTCTTCGCAGTCTGCTTTGGACTTAACTATCTTCAGCAGTTTAGTATCATCTGAAAATTTTTCCACCTCTCTGTTTACTGCTTTTTCCATTCATAGATTGCAAAGCCAGAAGGGACCATTGTGGTCATCTAGTCTGACCTCCTATGTCGCACAGGCCATAGAACTTCCCCAAAATAATTCCTAGAGCATATCTTTTAGAAGAAAATCCAGTCTCAACACAAAACCCCTCTCTTTTCTGCATACTGTTGTCAGCCCCTACATTCTGTTCCACTTTCTTTTATTTCTCCCCTTTTCAGTGGCAAAATGGTAAACAGGACAAGAGGGAAATGGAGGAAAGGGTGGGAGATGGAAATGGGAAGGAAACCTGAAAAACAAATAAATGTTTGGGTTTTTGTTGAAAAATCAGAAAATTATATATGCCCCCATATACTCTTTACAAAAACTTTGGTTTTTGAATTTAGACCATTTTTCACTGAAAAAAGTTTTTACTGAAAAATGTCAACCTTGTTTCCTGTTCTATGTATCTGAGAAGTGATAAACGGGATTTGCTTGCTACAAAAGTGACTTGTAGATGGGACCCACGCAGGCTTACCAGAGCTTTTTAAACAGTGGGTGACTTCTGGTCACAATTTCCCTGGAGCAATGGAGTGCAGAATGGTAAACATATAGGTCAACTCTGGAGTGACCAGGGCTGTATAGAGTAGCAATGAATGGACTGCTTGCACTGGTTCAGTTATATTGGAATTGAAAAGCCTCCACATTTTCATCAATTTGATTGAACTCCAACAAAAATAGTGCTACTCCTATTAAAAACACAGTAATTATATTTAAGTACAGAGATCTATCAGTGGGAGACGAATCTGTGTTTGGGTGCATGCCAGCTCCCACCCAATTAAGGAGACTAATATTAATACAACTTCTATGTGTAGCCCATCCCTAAGAGACTGCCTCTCTCCTTATGCTTCAGTTGTGGTCAGAGGAGACCCCTTACTGCAGATCCACTGGTGTAAGAGAGAAGGGGGAGCTGGCAACATGTTCATTAGAGACTGGACCCTTTGGACCTGGCTTCTCCTCCTAATGACAGATTTGCAAAGGTATATAGTTGCCAAAAGGTACAGATAGGCAGTTAGTGCGATTTACAAAAGCATTTAATAATTTCATTGTGAGTTAGGTCCTATCCTGCTTAGGTACTTCTGACAATCCCGCTAAGCACCTTTCTGCATCTTTAGGTACCCACATAACTATCAAAATCTGGCCCCTGATCTGTAACAGCCTGAGTTTGTTAACTTTCATAATTTCATTATTGCAAGAGCCATCTTTCCTCCCTCACCCATATGGAAATGGGTAGGGCTGGGAAGCAATGGGGTGGAACTTTGGTATTCTGAAGGGAAGTAAATTCATTTTTGTTATATTGATGTTGCAGAGTAACTGAAGTGTCTGTATGTGTACATTTAGAAGTTTGTCTGAGGTGCCCCAGGAGTCGGATTGTTGCCCTTTTATTCTGGTAAAAACCAGTAAAACACTTCCAATATTACCTCCCATCTCATTCTTTAGGCAACCTAGCATCATTTGCTTTTACGACCACGGCTGCACAGTGCACAGAAGTCATCACTGAGCTGCCCACAGTGACATCCAGGTCTCTTTCCTGGAAGTAGCTGCATGGCAAATATCAGTTGTTTTAAGTGAGACTGAGGGAACATTTATTAGCATGAAACTATAATTATGGTGGAGAAGACACTTCCATTTTAAGATCTTATTTTCAGGCACTCATGACATTTTCCAGGAGAAAAAATAATTGAAATGTCAAATTCTTAGGTCAAAAGTGAATGTTTTTGGAAAGATTGACAGGACTCTGACTGTATTTAGATATGTGAATCTGAACAGAAAAGCACTTGTTCACCTGTCATACATAAAAGCTGATATAGACTTGGGCCCCAATCTTGCAACCAAGAAGAAATTGTTAGTCCCTTGTTCCTGTGCAGTGCCCCATAGGAGCCAATGTGGATGCAAGGGTATTCCCACAGGAATATGATTGCAGGGTTAGGGCCGTAGTCCTGGAAGATAATTAGGCACTGATCCAGCAATAAACTCCAGGGGCTCAGACTCCTATTCCTGTGTGGAGCCCTGCTGACTCAAATGGGGCTCTGTGCACGCACAAGCGTTCACCTGCACAGGCGACACTGAAGGAGGAGGGTGGGGGCAAAGGGGCTCAGCGTCTTTCTTGAGTTCAAGGAAACTTTAACTTTACCAATGACAGAGATGACAGCCCTTTGAAAACAGCAGTGGTGCATACACAGTGTATCTGTTTTCTTACCTGTTTTCATACGGGCTTCACAAAGAGGTGTGAAGCTCGAGATAGAAGCATGCTTGTTTATTTCCATAATTACGCTTTCACATTAAACACATGATTTGCCATGAGACAGAGAACTTTCACATAAATGGACTCTCTGTGCATACAAATATGTGATGAAAGTTCTAGTGTCTTTACTTTGTTTAATTTTTTAATTCAGGGAAATTAAATGCAAAAACTTCACTAGTACAACATTAAGGAATAGAACTGAATTGAACAAAAGACAGCAAATGCAAAATTATGGTTCCCACAGCAACTGTGACTATGACACAGAGCAGACACACACACACACACACACACACACACACACACACACACACAATATGGCATTCAAGTTAACACTATCTGAAATACAAACTTCTAAATATGTTCAAGAGGGCTGAGTGATGACTGCTGTGAGAAACATAATTTTAAGTTTCCTGACTTTGGGCAATTAAAATCTCAACCGGGATGTTGAATTAGCATAGTTTTTGCATTTAATTTACTGCTTTACTTAAAATCTATGTGCATTGATTGCTTTTTAACATTTCTCACCTTTTGATGTCATTTATTTTTGTAAGTAAAAAAATCAGAACGACATTCCCAATGTCAGTCACCTTCCCTCTCCCAGTTAAGGGGAAAAAAGAAAGGGGGGAAATAAAAGCCTCCCTTGAGCAGTGCTTTGTAGAATCCCAAAAAGGAAAAGTGCTAGACTCCGTGATGTCCACATACTCAGCTATTGCCAATCTATTTTACCTGGAAGCCAGTGGAACACTCTTAGGTGGCTTGTTATGCATTTTCAACTTAAATATGAGATTTAATTTTGTGTGTTTTGGGATTCATGGTGGTGTTTATTATTATTTATCATTTTGATCCAGCTGAGGTTCATTTACTGTGGCTACTCACATCTGGGCTAGGTTAACCCCTCGGTGTGTGTGCATCCCCTGGGCTACCTCTGCAGTGAGGACGTACCTCGTGCTATTCAGTGGGACTATGCTTGGGAGCAATCCCTTCACCCATTGTTCTATGCAATGCTGGGGACTAACTAGATGATGTCCAAAGAAGTAAGAGATGCACCATAAGGTTTTTCATTCCTTTTCTGTGTCTGGCTTTTAGCCAGCCTTGCTTGTTTTGTGTTTTTTAGCTTGTGCCCATTTGCTTGTGTGTAGCCCTTGCATAATATTGTTTGTCCTTTGCCTGATTTCTCTGTTTGTATTTTAACTTTCCTAGTTTTTTGGTTTTTGTTTTCAACCCTTTCCCCATTTATATTTTTAACTACTTCCTATATAATTAACCCTTGCTTCTCTTATCAGCCTTTCCCTAGTGTTTTTCAATCCCCATTCCCTAACAGAGCCATCACATTTCTTTTAACATAAGGACCCTGTCTCACCATGGATAAATCAGCCTTTGTCCCAGCTCATTCTCCTGAGCCTTCCAAAGAGATCCACCCCTCCCTTTTTACCCACCCTTATGTGGGTTCATATCCTTTTGAAGACTCCAGTTATGAAAGTCTAAAGAAAAAATAGCTTAGTGAAGATTTTCCAGATGGTGTCTGGTTGTTTCTCGGGTTCTGAAGCAGTGAGATTCATTAGCTACTGTTGGTGCTGCTGAGGTCTGCTTCCTTCCAGGAATAAAACCTGTTATGTTTAAACAAACTAGTAATCATGAAATTCTGCAGAATCAATCCAATTTCGAGTTTGCCGCAAAATGTGAAAACCTAGAATTTGCAGCTTTATTGTGAATGTTTCAAATGTCCCTAAGATAGTGCCCCAGTAAGCATGAATCCAGCATACTTTTATAAAAAGATGCAAAACTGCTGAAAGTGAGATCTCATCTAAGGTAGTGGGAGTAGCAGTAATGATGAAAACTTTTTTAAAAAAGATGTTTTGTTTTGACGTTTCCCTTTACTGTGCAGATGAAATTAATTTTGATAAAATTATTACCATGCATTCTGACAAAGTGAATTTTGTAAAACCTTGCACTTCATTCAAAGGACAAATAGCAGATGGACAAATTTATTTTGTTATAACCTTTGTTTCATCCCAATGGCAAAATGTATTTTGTCAAACTCCTTACTTCATAACGCCCACAAATGACATTTCATCACATTTTTGTCAACAGAATGTAATTTTACTCCAGTCATTCTGTCAGCAAAGAGAAAGACCATAAAATAACTTTGCTCACAAACATAAATTATGTGTTGATTGTGTTTGTACAAAAAATGGAAGTATCAAAACTTCTTCTGTAGAGACAATGAAGACAGATAACATTCATTTTGTGGACAAAATATGAATGTTACAAGCAGCAATTCATAATCTCTAGGTTAGCCAGAGGACATGGCACACATGGAATTTACAGTAAAACAAAGATGGAATGTGTTAGTGTATGCTCATTCAGGCCCTAATCCAAAACCCTTTGAATTCTTTGTAAAGACTCCCATTGACTTCAGTGGGTTTTGGAGCAGGCGTTCTAAGTGCAGCGTTGTCTGTATGTAAAATAAAGGGTCTTATTCTGAATTCATTCACACTGATTGACTTTCATGGAGTTAGTTCTGATTTACACCAGTGTAAGAGAGAAGAATCTGGCCCAGTGAGTTTTTTTATTAGCTGTGTGATGTCAGAAGAATATGAGGTTACAGTTTAAGTTTTCTGCTTTTTCTAAATAATTCCTGAAGAGCAACAAGAAAGCTGTTGTTATGGAAATGTATTCTTTGAAAACTAAAAAACCACTTTTGTTTATCCTCTTACAGTCAAAGACATTGCTCAGGGTCGTGAATATTCTTATTCTTGGCATTATATAAAAAGTGCGAAGTATCTTAGGGTCATAGAGTGATCATCAAGATCTCCATATTCCCCTTCTTAATATATAAACACATCTTATTGTCTATTCCTTCTTTATCACTATCGACTAGATCTGGTAAGACACTGCAAAGTAGCCTCAAACATTTCTTTGAATTCTGAATGGCCATTAAGTTCACTCATATTCTGCCTTTTGCTCACTATTCACAAACATTTCCACAGACAGAATTTTGTTCACCCAAATGTTTGGGGAAAGGCTGTTCTTTGTTTGGATACTTCCTCGTCAAAAAGTGTGTCCTCCAATCAGTGAGCAGAAACAATACAATGTGATTTAGATGACCAATTACACACTACAAATAACTAATAGTGACTAGTTAAAAGGTACAGAAGGCAAAAAAACTCCAAACAAACAACAAACCACCCACAGGGTGAAATATATTTGCATGAATGATTCATTGAACAATTATGAACAGTGAATAAATTTTTAAGTCAGCCTGTTTGCAAACAGAAAAAAGGGGTGAATATACCGTGGACTGAAATTAAGGAGACTTGAGTTGCAGTCCCAGCTCTACCACTGGCTTACTAGGTCACCTCAGGTAAATCACTTCATTGCTCTGTGCCTCAGTTTCCCCATCTCTGAAATGGAGTCAATGAGACTACTCTTTTGTACAGCACTTTGAGATCTAAAGATAGAAGCTAGGTAAGTAAATGACTAATTGGACCAGCTCTGTTGTACACCCTTCTGTCTTCTTTTCTGTCATTCAGGCTCTAAAACTTTCTCTCATTTTCCTCCCTACCCACACTGTTGCTGGATCCTGATGGGCTTTCCTCCATAATGTGTCCAAAATCTTTCCCTTTTTACCCATAGTGACACAATCTTGGTGTACACACCTCACCTTGCCTTGATTACTGCAAACTCTCCTGCCATTGGCCTTCCTAAATCCCTACATTGTGCTCAATAAAACTATCCAAAATGCTGTTGCTAAAATCATTTACCTTGCCAGCTGCTCCAGCTGTGCCTTTGCATAGGCATATGCTAGCTCCCTGGAGTCCATGCATTAGCTTCTGACCTTTTTGTGTACCACATTCAAGCTTCTCATTTTCTCCTCTGCAATTCCATCTTTACCTACAGCCCATCCTTAGTTGCCTACATTCTACCTGCTGGCCTTGACGCTCCCTTCGTCTCCTCCTCTCCCAAGCTACTCGGGGCCTTTAATCCCATTGCCCACATGGCTAGAACATAACCCTGATCCTGTGTACATGTGCTTCCTCCAAACTTTTCGCTTTGGTTGGCTTTTACCATGGCTGGAGTGCCTCCAGACACTGCCCAACTGTGAATGTATTAAATAAAATAAGAATGGATATTCATTAAATGCCTCACCTTCGGACCCCCTCTGACTTTGAGGGAACCTCCGAGATTTTCTCAGTGTCTGACTACTAGGCATCAGGGAATCATCCTACTGAAGAGTGGTAGCCTTTTCTTTACCCATAATATTTTATCCAGCTCTTTGCTTCCTGAGTAAACCCAAAAATGGATTACTTCATTGTGATATACAGCAATTTTTCTATAACCCTGAAGACATAATCTCAAACTTGGTTTTAAGACCAAAATGAAAATCTATTAAATTTATAACTTAATCAGAGTAAGAAGGAGGCGTGAACAGCTAACTTTGGTATCTTGCATATCACTGCAAATGCAATTCATTGAGACACACCAGGGAGCTATATTTCACAGGAATCTTCAAACAGCAGGTGCGGACTATTTGAATCTTACATGAAAATTGAAAATTTTTTAGAAGAAAGGACAAATCAACTTCCAACACTTTGTAGCTGGAAAGTATGTTAGCTATTAATTCTATAACCACAACAAAAGAGGTTTTATATTAATCTGTAAAAACACACTGTAAATTGTGACTAAATTCACACATGTAACTCTTAGATGCTTGTTGTTGAAACCTCCAATAGGGCATGCAAATATTTTTTTCATGTCATTTCTTGATTAAATTTAGATTTAATTTTGTTCATGCAAAATATTGCCGGGGAGGCATAGTATATATGCAAATTGTTTAAATCTAGATTTGTGCACAGGTGATAGCTGTTTTATGCCATAGAGCCATTTTTAAATATAGGCTTAAGTATCAGTATCACTTATGATTTCCATTCAGAAGGCAAGTGAGGGACAGAGAGGAGATGTATTAATAAAAATAGTGTATAATCAGATATACGGTCCAGTAGCATTGACTTGAAATCCTAAGGATGAAAACCTGACCTCACTCACTGAAGTCAATGGGAGTTTTGCCATTGATTTGAGTGAGGCCAGAATTTCACCCTGTGTATCCTGGGCGAGCTTGGAGTGATTTAAGTATTACATACACAATAAAAGAAACAGAGATTATTTTAGAATAAATATTATGCAGGCAGTGGGGACTAGTGGTTAAAGTACAAGACTGCAGGTGAGGATTGCTGGCTGCAGCTCCTTTATTATTTATTTTATTGTAGCCCCTTTGAGCCCTGGTCGTGGAACAGGACCCCCATTGTGCTAGGAGCTGTTTTCTTTTTTTCCTTTGTTATTTGTACTCTCGTAGTTTGGCACTGTATGAACATATCACAAAGAGATGGTCTTTGCCCAAAATAGCTTGCAGCCTAAGTTTCTAGTTCTGACTCTGCAACTGACACACTATGTGACCTTGGAAGTCATTTAACTTCTCTGTACCTCAGTTAACATACCTATTATGGCTTCTATTGTTAATTATATTACTGTAGTGCCAAGGAACCCAAATCAAGGATGAGTGCCTCATTGTGCTAGGCACTTTACAGACAAGTAACAAAGAAGATAATATATATCACAGAACTTAAACTTTCTTAACACACAGGAGTGTTGTGCAGCTTAATTAATGTTTGTAAAGTGCACTGAATTCCAGCCGGATGAAAGGAGCTATATAAGAACAAAGTATTTTTTTTTTATTTTAATTTAATTTTATTTTGGTATCATGTTCTTGAACTTCATCTCTTCCACTCACTTTGTCTGACTTTGCAATCTCTCATGTTATAGACTGTAATGTTTTGTTCCCCCTTGTATTTGTAAAAGTTAACATTTTTTTAAATGAAAAGAATTACTAATATAAAAATAGCCATCTGTCTCTAGGAGTTTCTTCTTTCATACATTTCCTTTTCATATTATGCTGGTTCACAAACAGGCTGCAGGTAGCTCTTAATAGAGACATGGGAGATTAAATATTAGTCTTTACTGAAAACTGATTGGCTGCTAGATTCTATGAAAAACTACAGGGAGCTTCCATCAAGCACTGATTGGCTGTATTATAGCGGCCACTCTGAGAGCTTCCAATCAACTTCACTGTTGAAATGGCTGTGGTTAATTTGCATACAGCTGGGTAAGAGAAGTAGGCACGCTTTCCCCCTCACATGGCTGTGACTTTCTCAGGGCAAAATTGAGTTACTTTTTGAGCAGTTTTTAAGACAGCATGGGCTGTTAAATATCAGTTGAGCTGGCAATGCTGCCTTCCCACTGCTTCATTCTAAGTGAAAATAAGGCCAAAATAAAAGCCCCTTTTCCTCTTTTATTTTTTGTGTTACTAATTGCTATATTACAGCATTTTCCAAAACTAATTACATACCATTTGGCTGAATTAGCAGAGTGCAATACTGATCATGGTTTATTACACAGTGATGGCATAGGAAAAAAAAGTAATTGAATTCAAACACTTGCCATTTTGTGTATTTATACTAATGCAGGTCACATATAAAGAGAAAGTGCATGATAGCCAGCAGCAGTGTTTAAAACAAAATTTCTTCCCCATAAAGGAATGAGTAGAAATCATTTGTCATATGTTTCCCTTAATTCATAGCTACAAAGCATTTTAGAATTGCTTGATGTAAATCTGTCTCATCCATTTGACAACTCTGATATTGAGTCATTCATTTTTATTCTATGACTTTAAATACTATATTGCACTCAGAGATGGGTGCCTAAAGTGCTAGTTTTTGACTATGGCTTGAATGTAATGCTAGCTTTTGACCCTAGCTCAAGTCCCAAGGAAACTGAGTTTGGCAGTCTCATTTCAATTCATAGTGAATAGCTGTTCACATAAAAAAACCCAGCACCTACCATTTGTCATAGTTGGCAGCTTCTGCTTAAGAATGGTCCAGAACTGCATTACCATGGAAACTAAATTACCTCCTCCTACTTCTGGCTCAGAAGGTGATTTCAGCTGGTTGTGACGGTTTTGTTTCTCTAATAGGGCAATGGGGGGAAAGTCGGGAGAGCCCGCAATACATTTGACTAGTATTTGCTCTCACTTTTGAGTACTGCCTGACTTTTAACCTTCATGATCACAGACAGTCACTGAAAATGGACAAAGGTGTTATGAGTTGAAGGCTCAATTAAAGTCTACTCATTACCAGCCTGTTTCTAGTTTTCTAGACAATAGGCCAAATTCTGTTCTCACACTGAAGTACATGATTGCTGCTGTTTATAATTTATTTATATTACAGTAGTGCCTGTGGACCCCAACCAAGACCAGGGCTCCATTGTGCTAGAAGCTGTATTTACACATAAGTAGAGACGATCTCTGCTCGGAGGAATCTACAACCTAAATAGACAAAGGAAGTATCTTTACCCCCATTTTACAGATGGAGAACTGAGGCACAAAGAGATGGTGATTTTCCCAGTGTTACATAGGAAACACGTGTCACAATTCACAAGTGAATCCAGATCTCTTCAGTCCCAGTCTGGTGCTATAACCACAGGGCCATCCTTTCTAACTTCAGTGGAATTACTCCCTATTTATATCAGCGTAACTGAGAACAGAATGTAATATCATTTTGTTTCCTATCATTTGCCAAAAGTTTGCTGATGCATAGAGCTATATTTTATTTAGGGCTGCTCAGTCCTGAAATGAACAAGCATAATGGATTAGGGATCAATGTTTACAGGACACTGAAAATTTTAAAGGTTAATTACATACCATAGGTTGATTTTGTAATTGTAAACAAGAACTCTTTGCTGTAACCACTCTGTCCTCCAACAAGCTGCTTTAAATAAACAAAATATTGCATCACTATGCTGTGCTATATATGCCACCCATCACAGTTCAAGCCCTCCCTCTCTGATACTGCTTTTCAGCAAGTTATATGCTAATAGAAAGACTTAAAAATAAATAAACACACAAAATGTGGATTAATATGGATCATGTCATAAATTCATAGAACTTGAAACTCAGCAAACTGAGACAAAAGGAGTTTTGACTGAACTAGCACAGTAGCTCCTCAGGACTGTGACAACTGTGTGCATCACAGCTATGGTTTGATTCCCTGGGCTAACTTTGGAATTCAGAAATGAATGGCATGTGAGGGAAAGTTCAGATATCAGCCATGATAATTATGCTGGCTTCGGCTTTCTGAGATAACGACTCAACACAGGCTACAACGTCTTTCCAAAAGGCTGGTAAAATCAAGCAAAATAAACTGAAATGTGGACAGCTAGGTTCTGCATATTGATGCAATGGTGACTGCATCTGCTGATTGGAAAACTGGGAGTTGGAAGAGAGAGGGGATGTAGAATTGCACTGATCTGTGCTGGCCAGATCAGAATGCACTGGTGTTAAGACCCGTTTGCTATCTGCCTAGGCACTTATAGTGTGTGTTCCACAGCATGCTATCTGAATGTGAGTTAAACACCTAGCTAGAAAACATAAACACCAATATATCTGTAGTGTTCAGAGCTGTGTGTTGCAGAGCAGTATAATTCCAAGAGATGCTCATTAAATATAGGCCTGGATTTGTAAAACAATGCTGTATTGTCTCTGGAATGCCAGAAGACTTTATTCTGAAGAAGCAAATATCTATTTTTGTACAAAGCTGTTGGGCTAGATTGTCCCATATTACCCATATTAAAAGCCCCCAGTGGGAACTTCTTATTTTGAAACCTCATTTTGGAATTGTGGAGGAGTGGTCATCATGGGGTTAACCACAGTATTAGAAAATGGAGCCATGCGGGACCCCTCCCTACTTTCTGTTTGTCAGTGGGAGTTCCTTCTCCTCTCCCAGTCTGTTGTGATGCAGTTGAATAAAGTAGCAAGTTCCCAGCCTGCAGTCCTGTGAGTAAAGTGTTGTTTTTGTTTAACTCCTAGAGAGTTTTCCAGAGTATCCCATGGAGGGGGTTGCCATCTCCAAACTTAGCAGATCCTAGGGATCAACGGGAGAGACTAGAGTTAGCTGTAGGAGGCTCTCTGTCTATTCCCTGCAGAGATTTGGCCCCCCTTCTCTTTTCAACCTTCTCCACACCCCTGCCCTTAACAAGGGACTTCCCTTGGTCCTGGTAGCTCCCAGGGTCTGTCTGAGGCGTGGCTGGAGTGAGGCTATGATTGCACTAACCTTCCTGGTTAACTTCCAGAGAGAGGAGGACAGTTGTCCCACCTGTTAGGCTCTCAGCTCATCTTGACTCCCTGCTCTGTCTGTGTGGACACCAGACAGCCCTCTGCAGAGGGAATAGTATTAAGGCTCCTGAGCTCCTCTTTCACATGGAGGAGAGGAAATGTGCAGAGGATCTACCCAGATGAAGTTCTGGCCCATTGTTGTTGTTTTCAGATGGGGACAATGTATTTGGCACGGTGCAATATACCCAAAATGGAAAAAAAGAGCCCCCGGCCCTGAAGAGTTTGCAGTCTAAGACACACAGAAGACAGATCTCACTAGGAAAAACAGAGAGGGGAATAACATGGTGTTTGAGTTTGTCTCCTCCTTTTTGTATGTGTCCTTCCTGGTAAGTGTCTCAGATCACTGCACTAGCTGTTTTGCTCTTCTATATTCCATCCATTTGTGGGCTAATCACCAAGTTGTAGGTAAGACCTTTTAATAGATGGACTAAAAATAAAACTACAGTTGGCTCTGAGCCTTTGAAAACCCATCTCCTCCTCAGGCCATGGGAAAGCAGAGCAAGGGGTAGCACTTCATAATTAATTGTGAATTTATAATTAGTTCTGAATTCTGAATCAACACCCTGCCTGGTATTTGTGCTGCTATTCCCTCAGCTTTCCCACAGCCTGCTGGAGAGAGAGAGAGAGCGATTTTTGGAAGTTCATGGCCTTTTATTTTCAATTTGCATTTTTGTCTAATAAGTTTAACATACAACTCTGGTTGTTGTTAGTTTATGTATTTACAGAACTAGTTTGGTGACCATATCTCAGTCCTTCGGATTATATATGCAAATACAAGCAAAGCATAGCCATCCCAATATATCATATAGTAATCGTTTGTTAGTTTGAATGTTGGTTGGCTCTTTCAACCTATCAATAATAATGCAAAATATTTGTTATTTACCTTGAACAATCTGATGTTTATCTTAACACACAAACAAAATAAACTCCCCGTGGTGTAGCGTAAATGCAACAAAAGTTCTTTCCCTGCAAAATTCTGCAGGGAGTTGGGAGGAGAGAGGGATTTTAAAATACACACTGAAGATGGTAGAATTCCCACTGACCTCAGTGGGAGCAGAGCAAGGTTAACACTGAATACTTTGGAAAATCCCACCTGTAATGTCTGCAGAGTTCATTATAGGGAGCAAAATTTTGTATAAAGCCCAGCAGGGACATACAGAAATTTTTAGCAGCTTTTTAATAGTCTCCACTGTGTGAGTGTGTAGAATTTAATTTGTGGTTCTGTAAACTTTCTATTAATTCACCTTTCTTCCCCCTCCTCCCTCCCGAAACTGGGCACACAGCCTATGTTTGAACTCGCATAAAAAAAAGCAGCAGTGAAATAAAATCCTCAGGTAATTATTTATCTTGGGCATGGAGGGAGAATGGAAGACTAGGTAAGCCTTAGTTAAAGTAATTAACATTCGATTGACATACTAGCACTTTTGAGATCAATCTTCTCTTGATGTAGTCCTAAACCAGAGTGTGGTTAAATGCAATGTTATTTATTATCTTTGCTTTCCATTGTATTGGGGTAAGAAAGCTCACGTTTCTTTGTAACAGAGACATTTAGAAGTGTTAAGACTCAGTGCAGGTTTCTACCACAGTAATACACTTGCAAGCATAGGTTATATTTATTCTGTGTTATATCAAGGGCACATTGCTTTGTAACTGGAATTAAACAGTTTATCTGGAGGTTTATGTCCAAATAATGAAGATGTCTTTAAAGAGTATAAAAGGACTATTATGTTAGCTATCAAGTCTTGAAGGGGTAAAAAGATGCTACCCTCTCCCTCTGGTTATTACACATACATGGCTACTTTTATGTAAATCAGGCGATGAGGAGAGCTGACAAGATTGTGACATAAAAGGATTTCACCTTTTTCACTGAAACATGGCTTTGTTGTAAAGTAACAGTGTATTAGTTCTCTGCAAAGAAAAGGAAAGGGATGCTGTTGAAAATCCCATAATTAGCAGTTTAAGGTATAAGCCATATAGAATGTTCTGTTCTGCCTTAAGCCCCCTAATTAGCTTTCTAGGATCTGTTTAAAAGCAACAGACGTCCATCCTTATCACTAAATAATGATTCACAAATAAACTCTTTCTCAAATACGTCTTAGGAAAACACGAGGTTATTAGTTGGCAGAGTTAAGCTCGGCTGAATGGCTGAAAAGCACACAAAAAACTACAGAAGTTCTTTTCAGAATCTTGTTCTTTTTGGCTTTAGTTCTCCAAAGCTTGATTTAACAAGAGGAGAATACAGTATTCAGTTACTCAACTCTAAGCTCTTTTCATGTTTTGTCTTTGAAATGAAAATAGTCTTTTGGAACAAATATCTGCTCGATCAGATAACCGCATGCTTGTCATCATAACAGAGCTCTGGGAGGAAGGGTGGGTGAGGATTTTTCTGCAATACATTTAGAACACAGAGCTGGCACTAGATCAAGAATCAATTCCTCTGATATTGAAATATTGGTCTTGCATGGGCACTATGATTTAAATGCTTATCATTCTTAACTTTGTAGGCTATGTACATTCTATAAACATTTTTCACATGGGCATGAGGATAAACATAATTGCAGCAGCCTAGCCATTTGTAACAGAAAAAACAAAGGGGGTGTGTGTGTGTGAGATTACCCATTGCCACATTTGTGTACAGCCTGGTATTTTTTAATAGCCAGAATTATGCAGTGTTGTACCCTTGACTGTAAATACTGGTCTCATTGCTTAGTTTATCTGGGTGTTCACCACAGTGTTAAACGAAAGAAAACACAAATAAAATACTAAAACAATTATTAAAACATTAAAAATCTTTGTGATGTGAAATAAAAAAAGGTAAAAAATAATTTCTAATAGGCAATCAGAACACCTATTCAGTTAGCAACTCTGTTTAATTAGCATTATAGTATGCTTCAGTGAGGAAGACAATGGATCTTGTGTGTGTGTGCAAGTGGAACGCATTTGCATTTCATAGATGATTAAAATAGATTTGATTGCATTTGTCTGAAGCCTAGCAAGTGGGGGCACATCTGCTGCATTGGAAGTACTACTCTGTGTTTCCTAGAACTAATGGAGTTCACAGAGTCACTGTGCAGTAGGCTTTTACTTCTGGAAGTCCCATTGCACCTTCTGTTGTGTGTCCTGCTTCATTGTTAGCCCTTGAGAGTCCTTTTTATAAAGAATTGATGTAAAGTAGTGCAAGATGGGAAGGATACAGTGCAGTGAACTTGTCTTCATTGGTTTATGTGAGAGCCCTTGGGCTTTTTGCTACTTCAGGGTGGGATTTATAAGGTGAGATGAAAGGTAATTCAAGTCATTAATTTGTGTTAAGAGCTGGCAGAACAACAACACTGTGTTTAATCTCACTATAGAAAAGTTGGCACTTTCTGAGCTATAGGAATGAGGGTCCTGGTTGGTTTCCCTCCCCTTGATGTAACTATTTTACCAAAGTGTGGTTTGCAAAGGAGACTTTATTTACTAGAAACATAAAGTTGATTTCATGTACTTGGGGCAAAAATATTCAAGGGCTTTAAAGATGATATAGTAAGCTGCATAAAATCAATTAACTAACTGTATTAAAAGGTACAGCATTTTTTTAATTACCTCCCCATCTAAAACTGCTGTTATAAATATATACCCTACAGCGGCTGTACCCATACTTGTCCTTTGCCCTGGATCACTTTACCTGAATATCTGCAGTATTGACCATAGCCCTCTATATATGTGTCTATGTATAATTTCCTCCGACAAAAACAAGGGCCTGGGGAAGGGGCTGAGCTCCCACCTCCTTGCACCTCTCACAGGAACAGCTGGGAGGCCAAATCCTAGCAAACTCACCTCTCTAACATGTAACCTATATGGGGGTCCTAGCAGCACTGGAAGGAGCTTCAGTGGCTTTAAAGTCCCAGCCCCTTAAGCTCTTGCCAGTAGTGAAGAGCAATATCAACTGGGGTCAGGAGGTCAGGGTGAATCCAGGGTCACCAGCCTCCCACCACAACTCAGTCAGTCAGAAGTCACATGAGACAAAAAGGTTCCAGAGGCCTCCCTTCCTTGCTACTAGCCCACATGGAGTCCCAGGTGTTGAGGGAGAAGCTCCAGAGATGGCCTTAAAGTCATAAGATTCGATATTCCTGCTTTGAGAGAGGAGTGATAAATAGAGTGGGTGCTGCTAAGATCTCAGTGTTTGCCAGTTGGCTGTGATGGTGGTGTCTAATCTACATATAGAAAGATACCACGATTACTGCAGCTAGCAGGTAGATGGGGCAGTGAATGTTGAGTTTTTAACAGTGCTCACCACTGTATTGGATCTTTCCTCTAGTGTGATCCCATATGCTTGATGCTAACATATGATGCCACACTCTCTATATTTGTCTCCCCAGGTCAGTAAAGAAAAAAGTAAATGTGTCTGCCTGCTTCTCCCTCTTGCCTGCCCTTGTCTACATCTTGCCTCTCCTTATTTCCTACACTCGCAAGACTCTTGCTTTTCTATCCCCTTTGTGTTCTGTGCACTCACCTTTACGTGTTCCTCCATGCTGTCCCTTACTCTCACAACAATGTTCCTCTTTCACGTCCCAAATAACCTCCTTTCCTCATAGCAATCCCTTCTAAAGACACATTCTTCTGACATTGCCTGTATCAAAGGGCAAGTTCAAGATAAATTAGCTTGAGTAGTAAAGAGTCTGGAGAATAGTTGTCTTCAACAGATAAAATGATACTATTGTCCTAGATAGCAATATTTTGGACGAGCTGGATATATTCAGTGACAGTGAAAGGATTTTGATCATGGCTTTCTAAAAGGAATATGTTTAAAAGGAATATGTCTGTGAGTTCTATCCCATTTTAACTTGTGGGCTTTGGGTCAGGCCATAGCTAATGCAATACGTCTTTTCCTCAGACCTGATTCTGCTGCCCTCACTTTTGTAGAGTTGTACCTTGTTGTGTGAATAGAGCCAATAGAATCCTTGGGATTACTCACAGGGTAAGGGACTGCTCCAAATGAATAAGGGTGATAGAAACTGGCCCTGTATGTTTAAAGGGGCCAGATGAATGAAGTGATGTTCGAGCCCAAGTAGCTCCTTCCTGGTGAAGCTCAACAGCCAGAAAGGCTAACGGGCAATGTCCTCCCTTCCTAAAAATGAGGCCAAGTTTGCACAGCCTAATTTTCTTTGTTGGTTTTAAAATCCTAATATATATAGATCCATAGTTGCAAAGTTTGGATCTAGAGCTTTCCATTAGTGTGGGAGTATGGATGATCTTCTGTTTCATGATTGTGGTCTGGAATCATGTCTAGTCTTTGTAAAAAATGTATGCATAGTAGATAAAGTAGAAATTTGAAAGTTTTTTTTATTGTCATTGGAAGAAATGTATTGGAAACACTTTGAGACCCACTGACTCACAGTAATAGCAATCTGTTGATTCTAGGGCCTTATAAAATGGAAAAGGACAAGTCTTATAAGGTCTGGAGGAGAGAAATGTAGTGAATCTGGCCCCAACATCCAAATTTGCCTTTGGAGGGTAAATATAGACTTCTGTCTGAATGGCTGAGATGTCTAACATATACCTGAGCCACAGAGTGACAGCTCCACTCTCCCTTGTAGGAGTTCGTAGCTGGCAGCATTTTTCCAAACTATATTATGGAAAAATATATATAAAAATACTAAACTGGGAGATGTATAAATATGAATAAAAGGTTGTCTTTTGTGAATTTGATTCAATAATACATATTACTGAGTGTTGTATATAAAAATTACACACTTTTTTAGCATGAACAAATTAAAAAAAAACTGTCCACCATCCACTGCTAAAAGTTTTGCCTCTAAATTGTATTTGTTTCTATTTAACCTTACCCCTTGGCAGTTATTTGCATATATTAACCTATGTGCTACTCTGTGATACTGAGTAGTACTGTAGAAAGTCCATAAACTTGTTAGTTATAACTCCATTTTTACTACTCATCTGGTCATACTTTAGCAGGGATTTGTCATACATGCTCCTCCTAATATATTGTTTCTTTACTATGGATCTTTCAGTTTATGTGCTGGAGAGACTTCTGGAACAGAAGCCATTTTAACCTGAACTTTATGCTGAGTTTGTCTCTGATTTAGTGTCTCTAACAATTCAGACCATGGAGCCACAGTTCAAGTTCTTCTTCAACTACTCATCTTTACTGCAAGAATAGCAGCAGAATAGAAAAACACAACTGAGTCCCTTGGACATTATTTCAATGGAAAAATTCACAAGCCTTAAGAAGCATGTGACCGACACCTGGTTACAGAGCTCCCTTTTATAAATGGCTAGTGATTATTTCTTGTTTGTGCTGCTGTTAATGTGTTAGGGGCTTTCCAGACACACAAAGAAAGGGCCCTGCCCTCACAATTTAAGATGGAAAATACAGTTAAATAGCGGTCAGGAAAAGAGAATCTTGTATAACTAAATTCTGAGATTAATTTTACCTACTTTTGAACAATGTTTTCACTAACCGATTTGAGATTATTTGTTTCCCATACTCTAAACCTAAAATTGGGCACATAAATCCATATTTAGCAATTTTAAATTAGTGATTTGGTTTTCTGAGTCATTAATAGCCTGCTCATAACTTCCCTGATTTCAGTGGGAGCTGCAGATACTAGGCACCTCTGAATGTCATTCCAACTTTATCTGGGTGCCTAACTTCAGGAACTCAGGGCCAGATTTTTAGAGGGATTTAGGTGCTTGGGTGAGCGGAGCAATGCCTAACCCCAAGGTGGCTCACCACGTTGTTAAATCTTCAGCTCCGATTTAGGCAACTCCATGCCACTTAGGCTCCCTGTAGAATGCATGGGGATCGTTAAGCACTTAAGGGATTTTCAAAAGCTGGTCAACTGAGTGGAGAGCTTCGTAAGCTAGTCAAGAGTGAAATGCCAAGGAGAGGGGCAGGGAGAGGTGAGGGGCATAAGTGGCTGATAGGCGCTTCCCTCCACTCAGGATCCTCAGCCATGAACCCTCTCTTGGAGATTAGCACCTGAGCCAGGTCAGCCTCTTAGGCAGCTGAAACCATCTGTCTCTCTAACTGTCTCCTGCTTATGCTCAATACCTCTCTCACACTCACCTACATTTCCCTGTGCCATCTCTCCATTGTGCAGGTGCTGTGCTGCCCTCCACCCATCAGTGGGCTGCATCTGGTCCTTCCTCTGCGGGGTCGGACAGATATCCGGTCTAAGGCATGCTCAGAGCATACCTAAAGGATCAGGCCCCACTGGTGAGATAAGTGTTCCTCCTCCTAGTTTAAAAACCCTGCTTAAGGGCCTCCGCAGCTTCAGGTTGAGGTAGGGCTTAAGGTGGCTCCCTGCCCAGGGGGTGGTGGCAGCACTTAGGCAGCTTTACAGATGCTGAGCAGAGGAAACGTAGGTGCCTCTGGGTACTTAGGCACCCAGGGTACTAGGAGGCATTTGAGCTGCAGCTTTGAAAATGTCACTGGTGCCTACATGATGGAATTAGGCACCTGTCTGCCTGTGTACGTGCCTAAATCCCTTAAAAATCTGGATCTCAATTCTGAAAATGTTCATACCTACATTTTACCGTGCTCTAATGTTTTCTTATGCTTATGTCAATACACTAAAAAATAAAATTGAGGATAAATGCTACTATTTCTGAGTGATAAAATGAATCCCAAGAGTAAAGGCAAGATACAGCTCTTAACTTCTGTAACATGGGGATTTATGCCTATCAGTAGAATCATAGGGCAGGTCTACACTACTGCTTAAGTTGATCTAACTTACCCTCCCTCCTTCCCCCCGAATGACGCAGGTTACAGCGACCTAAGCACTGTCCACACCTGTGCTATGTTGGTGGGAGACACTCTCCCCCGTCTCTCGTGGAGTAATTATACCAATGGGAGAGTGCTCTCCCGTCGGCGTAGAGCATCTTCACCAGGCAGCTGCGCCAAAGTAGCGCTTCTAGTATAGACCTGCCCATAGAATCGTAGGACTGGAAAGGACTCGGAGAGGTCACCTAATCCAGTCTCCTGCACTCATGACAGGTCTAAGTATTATCTAGACCATCCCTGACAGGTATTTGTCTAACCTGCTCTTAAAAATCTCCAATGATGCAGATTCCACAACCTCCCTAGGCAATTTAATCCAGTGCTTAACCACCCTGACAGTTAAGACGGTTTTCCTAATGTCCAACCTATACCTCCCTTGCTGCAATTTAAGCCCACTGCTTCTTGTCCTACCCTCAGAAACTAACAAGAACAATTTTTCTCCCTCCTTCTTGTAACATCCTTTTGTGTACTTGAAAACTGTTATCCTGTCCCCTCTCAGTCTTCTCTTTTCCAGACTAAACAAACCCAGTTTTTTCAATCTTCCCTCGTAGGTCATGTTTTCTAGACCTTTAATCATTTTTGTTACTCTTCTCTGGACTTTCTCCAGTTTGTCCACATCTTTCCTGAAATGTGGTGCCCAGAATTGGACACAATACTCCAGTTGAGGCCTAATCAGCGCAGAGTAAGAGCGGAAGAATTACTTCTTGTGTCTTGCTTACAACACTCCTGCTAATACACCCCAGATTAATGTTTGCCTTTTTTGCAACAGTGTGCACTGTTGACTCATATTTAGCTTGTGATCCACTATGACTCCCAGATCTTATCCTCCAAAGCACTTCTAACCCCTCCCAGCTTGGTATTGTCTGCAAATTTTATAAGTGCTCTCTCTATGCCATTATCTAAATCATTGATGAAGATATTGAACAGAACCAGAGCTAGAACTGATCCCTGCGGGACCCCACTCGTTATGCCCTTCCTGCTTGACTGTCGACCTCTTGATAACTACTCTCTGGGAACAGTTTTCCAACCAGTTAGGCACCCATCTTATAGTAGCTCCATGTAGATTAGGTTATATTTCCCTAGTTTGTTTATGAGATGGTCATGCGAGATAGTATCAAAAGCCTTACTAAGGTCAAGATATACCACCTCTACTGCTTCCCCCCATCCACAGGGCTTGTTACTCTGTCAAAGAAAGCTGTTAGGTTGGTTTGACACGATTTGTTCTCAATGAATCCATGCTGACTGTTACTTATCACCTTATTATCTTCTAGGTGTTCGCAAATTGATTGCTTAGTTATTTGCTCCATTATCTTTCTGGGTACTGGAGTTAAGCTGACTGGTCTGTAAGTCCTCGGGTTGTCCTTATTTCCCTTTTTATGAACAAATAGATTCCAAGATCTACAAATCATAACAAATACACAGGTCACGAGTCTGTAGCTTTCACTTTTATTTGGATAAGAAAAATGCTTCTTGTTTGCAAATCACTGGGCATATACATGCTCTGAAATTGTTTACCGTGTTTCAGAAACGCAAACATAAGGCTAAACTAAGCTTGATCAGCCAAGTCTGACGTATCCTCTTTAATACAGCACGGTTGGCAACTATAATCTTGAAGTTTGCAAGCTGTAGTAGTAGCATTATTTTCAAACACCTTTGGGAGCAGAGGATCCTTTCC
The DNA here is from genome assembly GCF_015237465.2 of Chelonia mydas. Lineage (NCBI taxonomy): Eukaryota > Metazoa > Chordata > Testudines > Cheloniidae > Chelonia > Chelonia mydas. The sequence goes on from NC_057852.1 coordinate 112,442,794, forward strand.
GGGTATTAAGACGCTTCTCTCCCTACCTCTGACAGAAAATGTACAAATGGAATAGGAACCTTTTTACTTCGAGGCAAAAATTGTGCTTTCATGTCATGCACTCTAATTAATTTGCTGTGATGTCTCTCTGGTGATGTATACAGAAATAGACATTTTCTCTGCTATGTTCTGAAGTAGAAAACAAGGCATGAGTCAGAAAGCTACAAAAGGGCAGAACTCATTTTGTTTTAATTACTTTTTTTTCTGGTTCATATCATCAAGATTCAGGTTTAGTTTTGAGTACTCAGATCCTCATGAAATCTGAGTGTGTTACTTTTTATGGAACTAGTCCTGCTCTGCCCTATATATGTAGAGCTTCTGAGCCTTAGTGCTGATACAGAAATGATACCAGTCTGGGAACTGTAAGAAATAAGTTGTGAGTATTCATGTTCATTATTGAAGGATACAGTCATGAACCAAGTTCTCTATTTTGTAAAAGGGAGAAGGAGGAAACACCTTGCAAAATGTTGGGTCGAAGACCATGAGGGATCCCTTTACCAAAGCAAATAACAAGGGAAGTATTTACTCAGATGTGAAGTGTGAGTGTGTGTATGTGTATATATATATGTATACACTGCAATCTTAGATGATCAGCTAGATTCTTACCTGAATGGTAATTCTGTGATGGGTATGTATTAAATAGTAATGTCTTCTCAATACAGAGTTTCAGCTAACTTTGCTCACTGAGATTCTGGAGGTGCTTGGCAAACTTCAGGCTACGACCAGCTTAACTGGTCACATGTTCCTCACCATTGGTTAAGTTAGTGAGGAAATATTAAATCCATAAGAGTCCTGTGGCTGACGCATGAGACTGGTATTTAGGAGATGATGTTGGTTCTAATCTGGTGCTGCCACATATTTCCTGTGTGACCTTTGTCATGTTACTTAACATCCAATCCTTTGCCCATGAGAGTCAATGGTACAGGTCCCTTTGACTTCAATGGGGTGGGATCAAGCCCCTCTGTATCTCAGTTCTCCGTCTATAAAATGAGGATAATGATACTTCATTCACAAGCATGTTGTAAGAACAAATTCATTCCCCTTTCTGAGGCAGCAAAATACCATGGTGGTGAGCGCCATAGGAAAGTCTATAAATACAAATATTAATTTAGCAAAGGTAATCAATGCTCTTGAGGGAGGGCAGGGACTCTACATCTCCTAGATGAACACTTGTGAGGCCCTGCTGAGGGAGGAGTCCCGTTGATGCTTGTTAATATTGTCGCTCTTTGCCTTGACTTTAGTTTTACTTTTTGGGGAAGATTAGAAAGTTGTGGGGAAGTAGTATCTGGATCCTCAGATTTCATTGATGTCATTGATGGTTGTTCTCTTAAGAGTGGAAAAAGATAAAGTGCCCATGCTGATTCTTTTGTGTCTATCACCTGCATTTAGGGTTTTGTTGACATGATTAATAATCCTGGGAGGGATTGACCAAAAGGCTCTTGAGTGTCTCTATATAAGTACCTCTGTAGTCTTCTCTCTTTGAGGACCCAGGGTGATCACTCCTCTGCTCCAGAGCTCTGGGTTGCTGGGGGCACCATGATAGAAACCTGTCAAGAATAAGTCAGAAACCTAGTTTATTTCATAGGGTATAGGAACACAACTGAAATCGTAGGCTTTGTACAGAAACCTTTTTTGTTTGCTTTCTTTTAAAAAGTTATTTAAAAGTATCCTAATATCTCTGAAACGCTATTTTTCTGTGTAAGTTGAGGATGTCTTGAAAACATAAATCAAATCTTTCAATGTTTAAAACACAGAAAATTGTATATAAAATGAAACTGCATTCAGGTATTGACAATGTTTCATATATATTAAATATATATAATGAAAATTCAAAGCCAATTGTATTTTTTTTGCTGGTAAAAGAGATAATTGAAGCATTAAGGTACATTTGTATCTAGGCAGTTTTAAGACATGCATTATTTGCCTGTTAATAGTAGTGATATAGTTAGCTATAAAGAAGCTTTCATCAGAAAGGACTTTACAAACTTTACATATAAGCAAAACCACTGAAAAGCAGTCATCTCTGGCATGGAATATGGCAGAGCACGTAGGAATACTATGATGCAGAGCACTTAGAAAAACTTTGCAAAAGTTCAGAAAAGGAAGCGTAGGCTGCTGCATCCATTTGAAACTGAGGGTGAATTCAGGAAAGTAGAATGTAATGACTTGCCATAGTTGGAAATTGCCTAGGACACTGGGATTAATACTCAAACTCTCACAAAAAGTGTGTATGGGATCTTTAATAACCAATAACTGGTCGGGAGTTCAATTTTGTCTCCTCCCAAAGATGGCACCTCTAGAAACACCTTTTCCCACCATCCGAGAAACAAGAGGCTGGGGCACTGGTTCATCTGACAGTGCAAAGAGTGGAGGATATGAACTCATCATCACCAGAACATGTAGCACCTACATGTGTCTTGGAGATCTCCCATTGGCATCCTGACAGGATGCAATTATAATTTGTTTTTGTGTGGCCTATGAAGTGTGATATTTTGTATTAGTCATTTTGAAATGTACACTAGAAGCTCATAAAAGCATTTGAAACCAAAGAAATTTTTTCTTTAGTGTTCCTCCCTCCCACCCCCTCGAATTAAATAGCTATCCAAATGAATGTAAGTTGGCATTTGTTAGAAGGGCAGAAAGCACACTTGGGCTGAAGACTTATTTCTACACACAGCCCATTTTAATGTTCCAAGTACTGTATACTATAACACGCTCCAAAATGGGACTTATAAATGCAAATGCTCACTATACTGTATGTGCGTGTTGGTCTTTTGTCCTGCAAGTTATTAAAATACAGACTGGTTGCCTAAGAGACTGGGTAGTGATTCAGCAGATATTTAGCCATTAGTACAAATTAATGTCTTATGTGTATGTTTCCAATAAATTCATTGTAAGTGTTCAAGTTATCCAAGCCACCCACCCAATAAGTGTGTTCTCGCAACAGAAGTATTGTTGTTGCCATGGTTCTGCCTCATGATGTTATTTTGTTAAGTAAATACATTTTTCAGACTCAGTTGTGGCTGTAGTATATTGATGATAAACTCCACATGAAAGGGAGCCATAGCATTTTTAGTCTACATTTCCAGCTACCAGTAGTTCATTAGTGGCACTGTTGCAGGAGTGTTGATTCATTAAGAGTCTTTTCATTAACAGTCCTACATTCATCTGTAAAAGAAAATCAAAGAAAAGTAACTATGCACTCAGCATTTTCTTGTATCAGTCCGATTTTTTATTTTTAATTATGGCAGCATATGAGTTGGAATCTCTCAAGGCTTGATATTTTAAACTGAACACAAGTGTGTTCCATTTCTCATTTAATTTGCATATGTGATTAGTGGGACTATAGGTGCAAATAGTATTTTGCAGATGCAAGAGGTCTATTAGATGGCAACTGCATGTACAAATTAGTTGCACAATTTCTGCACATGAAATTTTAATAAATTGCATACCCAAACCTGAAATATATTAGATATTTTCTCAGTTTTTGCCCCTCGCCCCCTTACTTTCCCGCCTCTTTTATCCATATTGCCATGGAAGAAAGGGGGCAGGAGGAAGAAAGGGGCAAAAGGGAAGAAGTAACCAAAGCCAAAGAACAGACAGACTATTGTTGGGATTTCAATTTTCTGTGTTTTCATTTTTTAAAAATTGAAAATAAATTATTTTTCTGTGAAAGTTTTCATTTTTGAAAAAAGCCAATTTTTTTTGTCAAAATTTCAAACAAAAATTTTCAATCAGCTCTGTTTATAACTCTCTTCCTTCCAGGCCCCATTTAATCATAAAAGGTGAAACAGGCAACCCCTTTTTGATTCAGCACTTGATATCCTACAGGATGATCTTGCAGTTCTGTTTCTCTGGGTCTCAGTAAGTGAAGTGACATTTGATAGTGCACTTGATCGCCACTACCATTATTATTTCTATATTTATATTTATAGCACTCGGTTTTTGCTTGGCAACTAAAACAAATGAAATGACAGATATTTGCTTCAAGCACTTTGCAATCCAAACTAGACATAAAACAGCAAGAGACTGCAGTAAACTAAGGGCAGGGAGGGGAGAAGAAGGAAGAGAGTTATAAAAAGAGCTGGCTAAAATTTTGCATTTGAAACTTTTTTGAAAAAAAAAAAAAAACCTGCTTTTTTTCCCCAAGAATGTAAATGTCCACAGAAAATTGTTTGGATTTTTTTAATGAAAACACTGAGAATTGAAATCTCAACAATTATTTTTTTCAGTTTTTGGTTACATTTCCCCTCTCTCTCCCTCCCCCACCCTCCTGTTCTTCACTGATTAATATAGAAACAAAAGATGAAAAACATTCAAAAATATTGCAGTTTGGAATATTCATTTTTATTGAAAAATTGGGACATTTTGCTACTTCTCTCAATAATTTAGATTTTCTTTTCAAAATGTTTCACTAAACATTGTAAGAGTAATCTGAGTGAGGTATATTGTTATGTATTGATGTTAAGTATATTTTATTTTGGGAACAGTTTTGAGGCTGAGGGTTCAAATGGAGATGAGCCTTGCAAAGTTAATCAAAAGGACTAAGTTCTGAAGAGAGTTTTGAAGGTGGAGAGTAAAGCTGGCAGAACCGTCTAACAGTGTGAACTGCTGCCTCTCTGCCAGGGTGTCTAATTTATATAATGCGTGATTTGAAATACGGCAGGATAACATTAAAATAGATGTGATTTCACAAGGGATATCATTTATTTCTCTGACAGACCAGGATGACTGACTGACAAATGAAAGTAGGAGAATTTTTGATTCTAATGTATTTATTACCTAGATAGAATTTCAACTACAGAGCAGCTTTCTGCAGTTTCTGATCACAGTTCTACTTCTTATTGCTCAACTCTCTATATCAATATTTATACATTTTGGAGAGCCAGACAATATCACAGAGCTCAATCTCCTCTTTTTGTGCAGATTTTCATCTCTAGGGAACTGTATTTGAACTTGTCAGTTCTACGAATGCAACCTCAAAAGTAAACTCTGGGCTCCATTATACCATGATTGGCTGTTTTGACAGCCATCCTCAAACAACAAAGGCAACATTTTAATATTTTGAAATGAACTGATCTAAAGCACTTGAAATGAACCACCCTAGATAGCAGTGTGTGGTGGTTCTGCTACTAGGGGGAGAGGGAAATTAATAATTTGTTGCTGTGGATTTACAATGTCTATTCACATTTGTAAATTGCATTCCTCTCTGCAAGGCAGTACTGTCGTGTTCTAGCAGCCTGGATATATCTTTGGAGCAGAGCCACAAATTACTATGTAATATGTGGAAGAGAGAGAAACTAGTAATGACCACACAGGATCAGACCAGTGGTCCATCACATGCAATATCCAGTCCCTTCAACAACGGCCAGTAACATAATACAGAGCTTCAGAGAAAGGTGCAAGAAACCCTGAAGTGAGCAGTTATAAGCCAGTCTGTCCATAGGGATGTTTCTTTCTATCCCCATCAATTAGTGCAGGGCTTATGCCTTGAACCATGAGCTTTTCTATCCTGTTTAAAAATTTTATTCTTTTCTAATGTGGCTGTGAAAATGCGAATGATCACAAATGTCTAATCTTTTTAAAGCCATTAGGCACTTTTGAAAATGTTACCTAAGTGATTTAGGATTATAAACCATATTTTCAAAAGCCCCATTTTTAAAATAGGCTCCTAAACCCCTTAAGTGCTTTTTAAAATAATGCTCTGGGCCTCAATGACATCTGTTGTCAAAGAGTTCCAGGGATTAATTATGGGCTGTATGAAAAATTCCTTCCTTGTATGAATGTTCATTTTGTTGCCTTTCAGTTCATTGTATGCCTTCTTGTTCTTGGAGTCACAGAGATGTAAAAAGCAGTGCCCGATGTCTATACCACCCATTATACTTCTGTGATATACTCTCTTATTGGTCTCACCTCTAAGCTAAATAGTCCCAGCGTATTCAGTCTTTCCATGCCTCCTACCATCTTCACTGCCTATCCCTAAAACCTTTCTATTTCTTCTCTATATTTTTTGAGATAAGTGACCACAAATGAATATAGAATTCCAAGTTAGGGTGCATCACTGAGTATGACTATTGGATTGCTAATGCTGTTGATGTAGCTTTTATGATTGTTGCATATTTTCAACCCCTCCAACCATGCTTTGGTTTGAGGGGAAGACTAAGGTTTATGAGCATCACAGACAAAGGGTGCATGAGGAAAATCTTGGAGGAGACGATGATGGAAGTGCAGCAAAATCCCAGGGAATGTTTGTGAGGAGGATTGATAAATTATAGATTAAGGAACCTAATAAAAATACTATTATCTACACATAGAGAATAACTCCCAATCCAGGGAATGTATTTATCTGTCTTTTATATACATTCTGTTGGTTTGTCTTATTTATTAAATATTTACAACATAGTGTACCTCAGTTCACAGCTTTCGCATGTTCATCATAGAAGGCTGGAAGGGACACTGAGAGGTCATCTAGTCCATCCCCCAGTACTGAGGCAGGATCAGATACACCTAGATCATCCATGATAGATATTCATTTAAACTCTTCTTAAAGATGCCAATGAATGAGATCTGCCAACCTCCTTTAATAACCTGTTCTTATAATTAACTGTCCTTATAGTTAGAAGGTTTTTTTTCTAATGTCTAACCTATATCTCCCTGGTTGTAGATTAAGATAATTATTTCTTGTCCTACCTTCAGTGGACATAGAGAAGAATTAATCACCAGCCTCTTTATAACAGCCCTTAACATATTTGAAGACTCTTATCAGGTCCCCCCTCAGTCTTCTTTTCTCTAACCTAAACATGCCCAGTTGTTTAAATCTTTTCTCATACATCAGGTTTTCTAAACCTTTTATCATTTTGATTGCTCTCCTTTGGACTCTCTCCAATTTGTCCTCATCTTTCCTAACGTCTAGGGCAGGGGACTCAAACATGCTGCCAGCCCTTCGAGTTATTTCCTGCGGCCCTCCATAGGCGCATATTCCACCAGCAGCCAAGTTCCCCTCATCCTCTGCACCCCCCGTGCGCTTCCCACCACCAAAAAGCTGTTTGGAGGCGCTTAGGACTTTCCAGGAGGGAGTGGGGAGGAGCGGGGACGCGGCACGCTCAGGGGAGGAGGCAGAGAAGAGGCAGGGCTGGGGCGGGGATTTGGGGAAGGGATTGGAATGGGGTGGAGTTGGGCGGGACTTTGGGGAAGGGGTTGAAATGGGCGTGGGGAAGGGGTGTAAAGAGGCGGGGCAGGATGGGGCCTCATGGATTAGACGAGCAGTCTGAGGTATGAAGTTCAGCAGGTATGATTCTTTGCGGTGAGTAGTTGGGAAGAATGTTTGTTAAAAGTGGCAACGTATTTTTGTATGAATAGTTACTTTAAAAAGTTTCTGCCATTACAGTTATATTGATAGACTGTTAGTGTAGATCATAGTCAGTGTTACTGACCACATAAGGAATAGTTACAGGTGTTCATATTTTATTAAAACTCCTCTTCGCATTACAGTTTTAAAAAAGTTAATATATTGACTTTTAATAACATACTATATTACGCTTCATTTTTTTCATTTTTGACTATCCTTTTGTATTGGTGTATGAAAAGGTTTCAGTGATGTGGCCCTCGGGCCAAGGTACTAGTCCTCATGTGACCCTCGTGGTGATTGAGTTTTGAGATCCCTGGTCTAGGGTGACCTGATGTCCCATTTTTAAAGGGACAGTCCTGTATTTAAGCCCTCCTGCAGGTGTCCCGACTTTTTCTTAAAAATGGGCAAATAATCCCGTATTTTCTGTCTTTCCCCACCCCATCAGCACTGGTGGGTCCTGCTGCTGGCCGGGTCCTGCTTGCTAGCCACCCGCCCACCAGTGGTGAGTTGGGGGGTCCAGTGGCCAACGTTGTGGGTGAGTGTGCAAGGCTGGTGGCGGGGCGGAGGTGCAGTGTGTGGGGCCGTCCGCTCCCCCTCCTGGTCTATCAGTGCAGCCCCTGCTGCGTGCCAGCTCTCGGCCAGCAGGGCCCCTCCCCCCATCCCATTTCCGGCCGGCACTGGCTACATGCTGCGAGCTGCGGTGGCTGGTGAGTGCAGGCAGGCGCCAGGCAGTGGCTGGTTACGTGTTGCCTTTGCTGCCCACCCATCAGCCCTTTATGTGCTCCCCCTCTCCCTTCCCCTCACTGCTTTGCCCCTTCACCCTTCCCCACCCCCCCGCTCTTCCATTCTCCCCCCCGCCCCAGTGGGGCACGTCCTGCTCCCAGAGCTCTGTGGAGAACCAGTCCCTGGTTGGGGTGCTCAGCTCACCAACAGCCTGGCCAGCAGGCTCCTTCCTTCCCCTCAGGGCCTGTGGCTGGGCCAGTACCCCAGGAAAGCCCAAGAGTCTCCAGCCCATGGCTGTGGCCAGAAGGTGCTGAGCCCTGCATGTGCCAAAGCCTTGCATAGCACTGGCACGGGGAAGCCTCTCCGCCCCTCAGCTAAGCTCTGGAGTGGTGATGGGGGGAAGCGATTTCCAGTCTGTTCGCTCCCTGAACCTGCAGGCTGCACAGCAGCTCCCAGGGCAGGGGCTTAGCACCCTCTTCACTGCCCCTCTGTCACCCTGGGTCCTGCCCCAAGGCAGTGTGGGGCTGCTCCATCCCCTAGGCACCCTCCCGCTGAGGCACATCTCTGGCTGGGTTCCCTGGGCCCTGATGCATAATGCTTCCTTAGGACTTAACCCCTTCCTGCCTGCGCTGTAGCCGGAGGCGGTTGGGTTATGTCGGTTGCCAGCAGCAGCCTGCAGGTGTTAGATGCCTTTTGACACTGTGCAGGCAGGATGGGAGAAGCTGCTTCCAGCCACATGGGGAAGGAGGGGAGAGAGTAGAGATGAGCTCTGCAAAGACACTGGCAAGTCATCCCTTGCCCCGCCACCTTCCTCCCCTGTGTGAGAGAGGTGTATGGGAACGTGTGTGTGTCACCTCTCCCCGTGTGTGTATGGGGGGTAGGGGTGTGTCTGTCACCCCTCCCCGTGTGAACCCTAAAGCCTTATACTCAGTATTTCTTTTTAACAGGGGTTCAGTCAACTTGATGTTAATTTGAACGTTTGTACTGCATAATTCTGATTGATTACTGTTGAACTCGCTTGAATACAAGTAATTTTACCAGGTGTCCCGTATTCAGCATAGGGAAATATGTCACCCCTACTAAAGTCTGATGTCCAGAACTGGAAATGATACTCCATCTGAGGTCTCACAAGTGCCAAGTAGAGAAGGACAATAACTTCCCGTGTCTTACATACGATACTTCTGTTAATACACCCCACAACGACATTAGCCTTTTTAGCAACTGCATCACGTTGTTGAGTCATATTCAGTTTGTGATCCACTATAATCCCCAGATCCATTTCAGCAGTACAACTGCCCAGCCAGTTATTTTCCATTTTGGAGTTGTGCATTTGTTTTTTCCTTCCTCAGTGTAGTACTTTGCCCTGTCTTTATATGGTTTCCCATGCCATTATCCCTTGCTAGGAATTTCACACGTCACACGTCACTGAGACTGGCTGAGTAAACTAATCTCTTACAGTCTTAGTATAATTTTAGCAAAAGATTGGGACACAGTGGGCCAGATCCTCTGTTTGTATAAATAAGCATAATTCAATTAAGCCTTTGGAAGGTCAGTTAATGTCATTTTTTTTAGAAGAGATTTAAGTGTCTTATCCCAGCATTCATCTTTCTCAGGTTCAGTCTTTATTAATTAACTGTTTTTTTTTGTTCTTTTTGTTTGTTTTTCTGTTGCTTTAAACTTTGTTCTCCATGTCCAAAATAGTCTAGGCTTCCCCCCATACTCTCCACAACTCAGTTTTTAAAACTGTTATTCTTTAATTTAGAAACTACATTTAGCAGGTAAGATTTCTCTGAGCCTTGCTACTCTTTTGAATGGCTGCAGCAGCTCTGGTATTTCACACACCACTGCTTAAAAAGTCAGGCTTCTTATTCAAGAGTGCTTTTCTTTCCACTATTTATTTATTAATTGTACTACTCTATTTAGAAGGCACCAAAAGTGTGCAGTACATGGCACAGTATAATAGTTAAACTTTCCCAGAAAAGTAGTCCTTGACCCAAGAGTTCACAATCTAAAACCACTAGTGGGTACAATTCAGTACATTACAGGGACAAAAAATGTGCTGTGAGGATTTATAACTGGAGGAAGTGAATTTTCAGAAGTATTTTAAAGGAAGGAGGATGGGAGCTAGCCACACATTAGAGGCTGTTTGAAGCATAGGGGTCAGTGTTACAAGTTTGGACAAGATGAAGTAGACAAAGGAAATGGAAATGAAACAGAGGAGGAGATGAGGGCAGAGGTGTAAGCAGGAGTGGAGTTACAGATTGTTTTGGATGAAAGGAGACACTTGAACTATAGGCAGAAAGAGATGGGAAGACAAGTCAAAAATTCAGGAAGAGAAAAAACAAAGAGCAGTGGGACAGGAAGATGATGCTGGCAATAGCATTTTTTGGATGGGAGAAAGATACCATCATCATCAGACACACATAGTCCATTGAGGACCATTCTCTCAGCTAGTGACCATGACTGATGGTGTTACACCAGGCATCATGTAATGAAGTTACTGGATCTTACTCAATCCTGTGAATCCATGAATATCTGGGGTGGCCCCATCAGGCAGCACCAGGTCTGGTCAGAGCATGCACCCCTTCGCATGTGAATGTAGACTTTGAGAGCAGGGTGTGCAGGGTGGTTTTGTCCATCCTGGCAACAGGGTTGGCAATACTGCTTTTGAATATACAGTAAAAGCCTTTTTATCTGGCATGTTGGGGAAATGGGTGCTGGTAAGTGAAAAATTCCGGTTAACTATGATGGAGGGAGTTTGGGTTCAGGAGGGAGTGTGAGGCTGGGGGTTGGGGCATGGGAGAGGGTGTGAGGCACGGGCTCTCTGAGGGAGTTTGGGTATGGGAGTGGGCTCAGGGCAGGGAATTGGGGCGTGGGAGGGGGTGCGGGGTGCCGGATCTGGGTGGCGCTCACCTTGAGTGCCTCCCCACAAGCAGTGACCTGTCCCTGCTGCTTCTAGGCGAAGGTGTGACTAGGTGGTTCTGTGCACTGCCACCGCCCCCACAGCCCCCATTGGCTGCGGTTCCCGGCCAATGGGAGCTGCAGAGACAGTGCTCGGGGTGGGGACAGCACACAGAGCTGCCTAGCCATGCCTCCACCTAGGAGCAGCTGGGACAGGTTGCACTTCTGGGGAGCCATGTGGAGCTAGGTAGGGAGCCTGCCAGCCCCACACCAACCGGACTTTTAACTGGACTTTCAATGAAGGTCAGAAATACCGGTTTATAGAGCTTTCTGGTTGGTAAAGTGATGGATAACACAGCTTTTACTGTATTGAGCAATTGAAGGAAGGCCGGATCTCTGTGAAATTATAACATTTTGCACAAAGTCAAACCACTTTATACTAAGGATTACACAACACATTTGGAATGCCTCTAGCTGCTCCAAGTCTGCCTATGAGAGTGCTCATATTTGTGACCTGTATAGCAATACAGGTAGTACACAGGTTTGATAGATCCTGAACTTTCGTCTCAGCACAAAGAAGTTTTTGTGTCTATAGGTGAGTTGTGGATTTCACGCAGGAGGCAACGAGACCAATTAGTCTAAGAATGTCTGGTTTGCTGAAGCCATTTGAACTCTGCTTGCACCCTAGGTAGATGAACTCATCAACACTTTCCGAGGCACTCGATCTCACCTGCATCAGAGGTTCACGTGGCCCACATCTGAGGTTCTGGAGCTTGGTCTTCTGCCACAAGATGTTCAACTCCACAGAGCAGGTGACATCTTGGAGACCCTCGAGTGCGGGGCATCTGGAATGCCAAATCCTTTCCTTATGGGCCAAAGTGCTGACCTGTTGATTGACTCAAAAGCGGCTCGGATGTTGATATATGCCACATGACTCGGGCGGTTAAATTCTCAGTGCAGCTCAACCAGAAGTCAGAAGGTAAGGACAGGGTCCATTGTTGACCACCCAACAGTGAAACCTGACTGCTGTGGATGATGATGTCTTTTAAGGAGTGGCTGCATCCTACTAAGCCAAATGTGAGTGAAGACTTTTCCAGGGAGAGATAACAATGAGACGGCCTGTAGTTGCCACACTTACTCTTTGCCCTGGATCAGGGATACTATGTTGACATCTTGCCATTCTGCTGATACTTTGCCTGGGGCTCCCACTTTTAAGAACAGTTGATGCAGGCTGGTGCGCATTGGTTCCAAAGCACTTTTGAGCAGCTTGGATGGAATACCATCAGGTCCAGCAGCATGTCTATTCTGTAACATTTGGATGGCCTTTCATACTTCTGCAAGCGACGGAGGATTGGTGTTTACCCTGGGTCCGCAGCTTTGCGGTTTGCCAGGTCACATAGCTCTGGACAGTTTTCAGCAGGTCTGTGGTTCAGCTCCCTCTGATAATGTGTTTTCCATCTGACCAGGACCTCGTCCATTGATGAGCAAGGAGAGCCATTTGGTTTCGTGATGGGGATGCTGAAAGACTGATTAGCGCTGCCAGCCAGTTGCATGATGGCTCTGTAGGCAGTATGCAGATTGTTGTACGTTAGGCTGTCCTCTGCTTCGTCGGCCAGGAATTTGATGTAGAGAAAGATACCAATAGAAGCCTATGCTAGAGGGGAGATGATTGCACTAATGATTAATAATACCTAGCATCTGCTTTTATCAGTAGATCTCAAAGCATTTTATAAAGGAGGTCAGCATCATTATCCCCATTTTATAGTTGGAGCAACTGAGGCACAGGGAGGTGAAGTGACTTGCTGAGGATCACAGGTGAATAGGACCCAGGTGAATAGGACCCAGGTCTTCTGAGTCCCAGTCCAGTGCTCTGTCCATTAAGCCATACCGCACTAGACAAATCTGGTAGTAATCAGAACATGGGTGTGACAGGTTGGATCACAGAAACCCCTTTGGGACTGCTACCTGATGTGCCTAGACTATCTCTGAGCCCATTTTCCCTGCCAGCTTTGGACTTCAGAACCTTGCCTTGTTTGAGCCAGACACGCTTGCCTGCTGCAAACACAGATCTAAGTCTGAACCACGTCCCGCACAAACTGCAGGCTTAACTGAAAACCGCTTAAGTAGTGCTCTTGTCTCCAGCACTCAGATACCCAGCTCCCAATGGGGCCCAAACCCCAAATAAATCTGTTTTACCCTGTATAAAGGGTAAACTGAGTTTATACAGGGTAAACTCATAAATTGTTCACCCTCTATAACACTGAAAGAGAGAGAGAGATGCACAGCTGTTTGCCCTAGGGTGACCAGACGGCAAGTGTGAAAAATTGGGACGGGGGGTGGTGGGTAATAGGAGCCTATATAAGAAAAAGACCCCAAAATCTGGACTGTCCCTATAAAATTGGGATATCTGGTAACCCTAGTTCCGCCCCCCCCAGGTATTAATACTTACTCTGGGTTAATTAATAAGTAAAAATTGATTTTATTAAATACAAAAAAGTAGGATTTAAGTGGTTCCAAGTAATAACAGACAGAACAAAGTAAATTACCAAGCAAACTAAAATAAAACATGCAAGTCTAAGCCTAATTCAGTAGGAAACTAAATGCAGGTAAATCTCACCCTCAGAGATATTCCAATAAGCTTCTTTGACAGACTATCCTCCTTCTAGTCTGGATCCAGCAATCACTCACACCCTTGTAGTTACTGTCCTTTGTTCCAGGTTTCAGAGTAGCAGCCGTGTTAGTCTGTATTCGCAAAAAGAAAAGGAGTACTTGTGGCACCTTCGAGACTAACCAATTTATTTGAGCATAAGCTTTCGTGAGCTACAGCTTCATCCAATGAAGTGAGCTGTAGCTCACGAAAGCTTATGCTCAAATAAATTGGTTAGTCTCTAAGGTGCCACAAGTACTCCTGTCCTTTGTTCCAGTTTCTTTCAGGCATCCTTTGGGGTGGAGAGCCAGCTGAAGACAGAATGGAGGAGTTTCCCAGGGGCTTGTATAGTCTCTCTCTTGTGGGTGGAAACCCCTCTCTCCCCCTGTGTAGAATTACAGCTACAAGATGGAGTTTTGGAGTCACATGGGCAAGTCACATGTCCATGCATGACGCAGTTCTTTACAGGCCCACGTCATTGTCCACATGCTAGTTTGAATGTTTCCAGGAAAGCTCAGATGTGGATTGGTGTCTATCAAAGTCCATTGTTAGCCAAGTACTCCCAATTATTTGAATAACCCCTTCATACTATGTTGACCAGATTTGCCTTAGGTGCTTCCTACAGCAAACACTTTAAATACAAGCATAGAGCCAACGCTCATAACTTCAGATATAAAAATGATGCGTGCATACAAATAGGATAAATGCATTCATCAGAACATAACCTTTGCAAAGATATGTTACGTGGCATATGTAGCTGTCATAAATATAAAGGGAAGGGCAACAACCTTTATGTATGCAATAATATAAAATCCCTCTTGGCCAGAGGTACAGAAGCCCCTTACCTGTAAGGGGTTAATCAGTTCAATTAATCTAGTTGGCACCTGACTAGAAGGACCAATGGAGAAAGAAGATACTTTCAAATCTGGGGGGAGGGAAGGCGTTGTTTTTGTGCTCTGTGTATGTTCTCTCTGAGACAAAGAGAGAGACCAAGCAAGAAATCTAGCTCCTACTGAATGATACATCTAACTTACAGAAATAGTAAGTAATAGAAAGGAAATGTGTTAGAGCAGTGGTTCTCAAAGCCGGTCCGTCGCTTGTTCAGGGAAAGCCCCTGGAGGGCCAGACCAGTTTGTTTACCTGCTGCGTCCGCAGGTTCGGCCGATCGTGGCTCCCACTGGCCGCGGTTCGCTGCTCCAGGCCAACGGGGGCTCCGGGAAGCGGTGTGGGCCAAGGAATGTGCTGGCCGCCCTTCCCACAGTCCCCATTGGCCTGGAGCGGCGAACCATGGCCAGTGGGAGCCGCGATCAGCCGAACCTACGGACGTGGCAGGTAAACAAACCGGTCCAGCCCGCCAGAGGCTTTCCTTGAACCAGTGGCGGACTGGCTTTGAGAACCACTGCGTTAGAGTATCTTTTGTTTTAGCTTTGCGAATTTTCCCTGTGCTAAGAGGGAGGTTTACCCCATTTTTTTGTATCTTTAAAGTGTTGCTTAGAGGGGAAGCCTCTGTGTTTTGAATCTTATTACCCTGTAAAATTACCTTCCATCCTGATTTTACAGAGGTGTTTCTTCTACTTTTTTTCTTTATAATAAAGTTCTGTTTTTTTTTTTTTAAATCTGATTGGTTTTTAGTGTCCTAGAAAACCAAGGGTCTGGTCTGTGCTCACTTGGTTTACCTATTTGGTTGGTAAATTATTCTCAAGCCTCCCCAGGAACAGCGGCGTATTATCGCCTAGGCCGACAAATTTACAGGGGCGGCAAATTTATAATAGCAGCCACAGGCGGCAACTTCCCCCGGGCGCCGGTGGGAACCACCCCCGTCCCAATTCCACCCCTTCCCTGCCCCCATTCCAACCCCTTCCCCAAAGTCCCCACCCCAACTCCGCCCCCTCCCTGCCCCTATTGGTCCCCTTCCCCAAATCCCCGCCCCAGCCCCGCCTCCTCCCCTGAGTGTACAGTGTTCCCCCCTCCCTCCCAGCTGCGCAAAGCTGTTTCGTGCACAAGCACTGTCAGGGAGTGGGGAGAAGCAGGACCTGGCGGCACGCTCAGGGGAGGAGGCGGAGGTGGAGCGGAGGTTAGCTGGGGCGGGGAGCTGCCAGTGGGTGCTCTGCACCCACCAGTTTTTCTCCGTGGGTGCTCCAGGCCCGGAGCACTCATGGAGTCTGCGTCTATGGACGCCGCGATTCTACCAATCATAGCATGTATTGAAACTACCAATGATGGCGCCAATTTGTAAAAAAAAACCCTAAAAACAAGTTCATATGGGGGCGGCAATTATTTCAGGGCCTAGGGGAGGCAAAATCATTAATCTGCCGCTGCCCAGGAAAGGGGTGAAGGGGCTTGGGGCCATATTTTAGGGAAACAGGAACTCGAAGTGGTCCTTTTCCTGAATCTTTGTCTAACTCACTTGGTGGTGGCAGCACTACCCATCCAAGGACAAGGAAGGATTTGTACCTTGGGGAAGTTTTTAACCTAAGTTGGTAGAAATAAGCTTAGGGGGTCTTTCATGCGGGTCCCCACATCTGTACCCTAGAGTTCAGAGTGGGGAGGGAACCTTGACAGTAGCAAAAAACATATTCAATTTATGTCATATTTGCATTCAGAAGCATATTTCTGTAAAGCATTATGGGGTGCAATGTCACAATGGGCTAGTGTTTTGGCTGTTGGGACAGCATGCAAAGGGTGAATCTGAGGCATTTTACGGTTGGTCTGCAGTGTGAAACATAATCATGCAGCAGTCCAGCTAGGGTTTAGCTGTACGTATAGATCAAGACAAACAGTGTAGTGTTTAGCACTCTGTCTGCTAACTGTGATCATACCGTTTTCTACACTTACAGCTAACCTCTATTCAGTCCCCATTCACCTAATACTGGTACTAGCAACTGTGTTCAAACATTGTTAAATATTTTCGTGTAGATCAGGCCTTAGAGCAGAAAGTGATAGAATATGAAGCAAAAAAAGGGGAAAGAAACAATGGCAAGTTGACAAGGTTATGAGTTTGGGTGAAGGGCAGGGGTTGGTAATGTAGGGAACAATATATGGGATTGGATGACCCAGTTGGTTTTTCTTCCATATTTAACTTCCATAGGACTGTCTGGTGGTTCTGACAATCGGAAGAGATAATGTAGGGGGAGGAAAAGCGAATGAGCTCAATATCCAGAGGAGAACCTGAAAAGCGGAAAGTTCTGAGTCTGTCTGGAAAAATGAAATTCACTCATGATGGGAGATGGATGGCTTGGCTGGATCCTCCCAGGAATTTTTTCTCAGGCAGTCTAAAATTAATTCTCCTTCATAATTAAAATACATTTGATATTTTTAGGAGCAGCTCTTTAAGTGGGTTTCTCCTACTCCTCTCTTCTGTGCGACAGACAAATGCTACTTTAATTGTTAATTTGCCAGAACTAGGATGAGCAGAACTGGGAAAGGCTGTTTATCTGTGGTACTTATCTGGCCCCTATTAGCATACTATCAGAGTGCCTCCCAAGCTGTGGCATGTTTATTCTCACAATAGCTCTGTGAGGTAGGCAAGTGCCATTATCCCCATTTTACAGAGGAGGAATGGAGGCACAGAGAGATTAAGTGACTTGCCTAAGGCCACACAGGAAGTCTGTGGCAGAGCAGGAGATTGAACGTGGGTATCCTGTGTTCTAGGCTAGCATTCTGACCACTGGGCCTTCCTTCCTCTCCATTGCCTGCCAAATATTTTCTTTGGTGTTGTGAGAAATCACAGAAATCTATTTGGAATTCCAGAGCCAAGGCCCTGATCCTGCATCAGGTCCCACTAGTGCATACTGCTCAGCCCATGTTGAGTCCTGCTGAAGTCCAGACTAGCAGATGCTGATGAAGGATTGGTCCAATTTACCAACTTTGATTAAATGTAGATAGAATGGTTGGGATTTTCAGAATTGCTCAGCACTGTCCTAACTGCCCTCCTTTTGTAGTCAATGCTAAAACTCTCACTGATTTCAATGGGAACAGGCCATGGTTGAGCACTTTTGAAAATTTCACCCTGTAACTAGTGAAGGACAAATAGAGCAGAATGTGCTCACTCATATCCTAGCAACTGAAATCCCTTTTTTTGCATCCATGCTATTCATGTACAACAATATATATGCCTCTGGTTCTCTGACTCCGCACTGCTCCCATTGCAAGAGTGTTCCGAACAGATACCATCTCGCCTATTGTGAATAGCAAATTATGAATATTCCTGGCACTGAATTCTGTCATAGAATCATAAAATATCAGGGTTGGAAGGGACCTCAGGAGGTCATCTAGTCCAACCCCCTGCTCAAAGCAGGACCGATCCCCAGTTAAATCATCCCAGCCAGGGCTTTGTCAAGCCTGACCTTAAAAACTTCTAAGGGAGGAGATTCCAGCACCTCCCTAGGTAACGCATTCTAGTGTTTCACCACCCTCCTAGTGAGAAAGTTTTTCCTAATATCCAACCTAAATCTCCCCCACTGCAACTTGAGACCATTACTCCTTGTCCTGTCATCCGCTACCACTGAGAATAGTCTAGATCCATCCTCTTTGGAACCACCTTTCAGGTAGTTGAAAGCAGCTATCAAATCTCCCCTCATTCTTCTCTTCTGTAGACTAAACAATCCCAGTTCCCTCAGCCTCTCCTCATAAGTCATGTGTTCCAGTCCACTACATCCTTCTTGTAGTGTGGGGCCCAAAACTGGACACAGTACTCCAGATGAGGCCTCACCAATGTCGAATAGAGGGGAACAATCACGTCCCTCGATCTGCTGGCAATGCCCCTACTTATACATCCCAAAATGTCATTGGCCTTCTTGGCAACAAGGGCACACTGTTGACTCATATCCAGCTTCTTGTCCACTGTAACCCCTAGGTCCTTTTCTGCAGAACTGCTGCTGAGCCATTCGGTCCCTAGTCTGTAGCGGTGATTGGGGTTCTTCCGTCCTAAGTGCAGGACTCTGCACTTGTCCTTGTTGAACCTCATCAGATTTCTTTTGGCCCAATCCTCCAATTTGTCTAGGTCCCTCTGTATCCTATCCCTACCCTCCAGCGTATCTACCACTCCTCCCAGTTTAGTGTTGTCTGCAAACTTGCTGAGGGTGCAATCCACACCATCCTCCAGATCATTAATGAAGATATTGAACAAAACCGGCCCGAGGACCGACCCTTGGGTCACTCATTTTCAAGTTGACTAGTAACTTTCTCTGGGAGCATTCCTATTGACTTCAATAGCATCATTCATAGACTAAGCTACTCCTCGAGGAGAATAAGAGAGGCCTTTGGAGAGCGGTGACCCATCCACATTCCCAAACCATTTATAGGCTAAAATTTGTTTCCACAAAACATTATTATAAGAATAAAAAACAAATTTGTGAAAGTCCCAGGTTGTGTGTAGGTAATTCAGGAATGGAAGGGTCTGGGGTTGCCAAATACGTTTGTTGTGAATTGTTTGCCCAACTTATTACAAGAGTGAGAGAGCGAATGGCTGTACTGTCATCTTCGTAGTTGGCAGCATACTTCTCGGTCTGTGCCTTCTCAACACAGCTCTGGCTGTAGACTAATGGCCTGATGCAGCTCCCATGGATGTCAATAGATTCAATGAGAGCAGCATTATGCCCTAATTTAGCACACTAGAAGGTACAGACTAGAAGGTGATATTGAACAATGCATCATTTCCCTGTTCCCAGGACTTCCAGCCGGTAGATCACTGCAACTCACATGGATTCCAGTTTAGCCCATGTGCATATGCCATGAGATAATTAACCCTTTGGATGAACAAACTGCAAAGCACTGTAACAGTAGCCATTTCTGTATTTTTATCAGCTGCATCATGAAAATCTATCTACTACCCTCCTCTATCAATAGGTGTACTGTAGGTGAATGCACTCAGTGATTGACAGTCACATTTGCTAAGACCTACCACATCAGTTGGAACCAGGAAGATTTGGAAGTACACTTTGGTAGAAATCCTCTTTAATGCACTGATTCAAGCTGAAAGCCTGCAGTGCTACATCGCAAATTTAAAGCTAGAATCCACACATCATTAACAATGAATCCTGATGAGTAAGTTAAGTAGAAGCAGCGTCAATAATTTATGTTGATGAACTCAGCATTTTCTCTTTTTTTTTTGGTTGCATCTGTCTTTGGAAGCTTGTAGCATCTTACAAATGAGGTGCCAGAGATTAGTCAGAAACAAAAAAAGCTAGAAGCTTATCCAGAGAGAGTGAGAGAATGAAATATAGATCTATATGAAACACACACACTTTGCACAGTTAAGAATTTTTAATCACACGGGGCTATATCTTCCCAGAATTTCCCCAAAGGCTAACATGTTCCCCACATAAAAAACACCATCATAGAACTCAGAATGGTTTTCACTTAGAATTACAATTGAAGGCTATTGATCATGATGAATTCTGGTCTGAACAGAGTATCCCACTCATTTCATGTTGGGCAAGTGCCTGATAGTATTCTTGGTTGAAATGTGTGTGATTGAATTGACACAATGACAGTACCAAAGTGCAAATGGGCAAGAGGCTTGTGTTCACTTTTTGACAGAAACTCATGTTACTTGGTGGCATCTCATGTTGGTGTTTATTACTCTGTGTTTCATTAATTGTGACATGCTGCTTTAACTTACGGCCACCATGCTGCATAGTTCTGGTATAAGAACTCCCACTAGTAACGGGAATCTTGCAGGCACAGTGATTGCACAATCGGGTGCATCATTTTCTACAAACGTTTTAACAAACTTTTTTCCTATTTTCTGCTTATTAAAAAAGGAAGAATTTACTGTATGAAGGGCCTGATTCAGATAGTGTGACTCATGCTGAGTAGTAATTTACTCTGTGTTGAAATAGTTGAAACTGCTTGTGGAATGAGGTATTACTCCATGTGAGTAAGTGGCAGAATTGGATCCTAAACTACTGTTACCCCTTTTTAGCTTGAGCAGTTAGCCAATATTTGGGGCCTGCTGGGTTGTTTCCATTAGGAGGAGAAATTGATGATATGATGGAGTCAGGTATTTCTTTGGTACAATCCTGTTTGTAAACAAACAATGTAATCAAAGTCCTGTTTCCCTGAACGCAATAGGAATCAAACAACAGGAGGTGGCTTACTTATTCACAGTTTCAAGCCTTTTTCCATGCAGCACTCTGCCCAAAAAGCTCTCTGCTTTTTCTCAGGGTCATGCTACAAGTGCTTTTCTTGCTTTCTCCTTGGCTTTTGCTCCTCTCTCTCTCTCTCACTCACTCACTCACTGAAAATCATCTCCAGCCCCTGCATTTGCATTCAGTCTGATCTTTGAGTGGTGGCTTCCACCATTTCAACTATTATTAAATAAAAGGGCATTTCATGGTTCCTTCATCTAGCCTGAATAGGAAGCACCCAGCATACCCAACATCTTCAAAGAGATTTATGCTTGTCCCTAGATCAGACATGCGGCTGTGAGCCACCCAACCTACAGCATAACAATGTTACTCAAGAATTATCAAAATGATCCAAACTAGATCTAGCTCAAATACGTTAATTCTCTAGGTGCTTCCACATTGTGGCTTTTGCTATGAGTCTGACTTTTTTTTGGCAAACCACACTTCTTTTAAGACTGGTGCGTAACTTATTTTATCTTATACACCTACTTATTTTGGCCTTATATAGTATCATTCATCCAAGATGCATCATGCTTTATACAAACAATGTATTACACTGCTCAACATCTCAGGCTCTCTGAAGACTCTGGCAGGCATCAATTACACTTGCTTCACCTGTTCAAGATTTTCTTTGCATGCATGAGGGCTAGAAACATAATTTAAAAAAAATGAAAGCTGAGATTTTGATGTAATGATGGGACTCCAGAAACTGGGTCCTTAGGTATGGGCCTATAGGCCTATATATGCCTTAATCTGGCCCTATGTGATGTAATAGACAAATCTTGTATATTTTGGTGTTGTACTGAGTGGTCATTTCCATTGATCTGTATAGTACTCCAGCACTGAAAGAGGTTAAGACAATGTTACATAACTGTGTTGTTTCCTCATGACAAAAATAACCAAAGAAGATGGCAAGGGTGTTGCACTGACATCATATATTTATCCTCATGCTTTTCCTAAATATTATAGAAAGCCATTTATGTCACATATATGAGGTGGATGGAAGGGAGGGGTCATCTGAATAGTTTATTAATGATCATATCGTAATGCAATCAGATTAAAGAGCGTCTCCTTGAGTTAAAACTTCCAAACAGTGGCTGGCCCAGCATAGTGTGCAACATTGTTTTCTAAGCAGGTGTGCCATCTGAATCATTATTGCGTTTGGTTCCAACAGGTTATCCATTTATAACTTATACAGCAGGAAATCAGAACACAAATCTACAGATAGCTGCAATTAGTGTAACAATGTTAAGTAGTAATAAAAAGGCAGATCTAGTAGTGTATCTGGCAAACTTTTATATGGATTTTAAAGTGGCATTTATCCTTGTGCTGTCTAAAGAACCAGTGAAACCACAAGTTTGGCAATGAATTAATTTTAGAGAAGGGAGGAAAGCCAGACATACCACCATTCTGCATGTCTGTTAACTAGGGTAGCTGGATGGCATTGTCTTCCCTGGCTGTTGAAGGTTACCGTGTTCTATATGTCAGATACCTTGACACAGTGCTAGTTATACTCCTTATTTCAAAACATGGTGTCCCTGATGTATATGTAAAAAGCTGAAAGAGATATCTAGAAAATCTTTCGGAGCCTGGCAGCTTTGGCCAGAGAATCGGGAAAGTCCTTGGCATAAGGAGCGTGGGAGACATCAATTAAAGAAAAATTACTAGAACAACTTTTTAGAGCACTGTGACATCTTTGAGAAGCCAAGGACACCTTTGTGTTGAGTCATTCAAAACAAGCTCCAGCTTGTTCTTGGCACTCCATTTGTTTAAAAAAGAAAGAAAGAAAGCGAGAGAGAAAATGGGAGAGGAAATAAATATATGTGCTCTTTCATATGGTGATTACAGACAACTCGTCAGTAATGAATGGTATTATAAATTCTCATCATATCCAAAGTTCTGGTATTTCTTCATGCCATGAGATAATGTTCAGACCGTGTTAGTGTTAAGAACTAAGTTAAATTAAAGCACTTGTTGAAAAATACGTATAGAGTAATTTAACATAGAGATTGAAAGTGAAATGTTATTGTTAACTTACTTGAAGCATCAGATCTTTCTTACGCTGTGTCAAGGGACAGTAAGATACCACAAAAAAGAGATCCTATATTTTTATTGGCAGATAGCACTCTTTCCTTTGAATACAAAATGTACCATTGCCCTTTTATGATATGAAGAAGCAATTTGGTGTAGAAGGTCCCAGCTTTTTGGTCCTGATCCTTTGTGGTTATTAATGACCCTCTTGAATTTTTTATGAGAGGGTGTTAGCCATGTTTTCCTGGCTACTTAAATTACCTTTGTTGTTTCAGTCACTTATAATATTCTTCACTTCCTGTGTTCAGCTGAAGAGCAGATTGTTAAAAGTAGATATACAATGGCTGCTGTATTTCTGTGGTGGGCAAATAGATCCCTGAAAGTACTCTTAACATATCAGTTTAAGTATGGGAATCATTGTGGTATGAAAGGCATTATGCAAGTGGAAAGCATGATATTACAATAGTTATTAGAAAATGAAAAATGAAGGTACAGCGAAGTCTCAGCAGAAAGTGTAAGGTTACAAATAAAACCCAGCTGAAGCTATTCACAATCATTTGCTTTTTGGAAGCACAGCAGTAGTACTTCATTGTAATGTAAAATACTACATTGTAATGTAAACGTCTATTGGTATAGTTTTAAAAATCAGAGTCTGAATATAGTGTATGGCAATTGGAGCCACATAGGGGAGTCAGTAGCTCATATATTTTTTTGACATAGTTTGCTTGGGAGGAGTCCCTTTGCAAGCATGTGACTGCCAAGCTAGATCATTGAATAAGCACACCATGTTGTTAAAAAATTCTTCCAGTCTTTTCATAAGCCATGTACTGTCTTCCATTAAATAACATATTGATGTGTTCCTTAGCCAATCCTAGAGGGCTAGTGCTTTGGTAAGCAGCCAGAGTCTTGTTATGAACTTTCTGGCACAAGCCAGTAATGTTCATACCAAATTTTGTTGATGTGTTAATAAAAGGAATTTGGAAACACTCACGCTTAGATGTCCCAGAAGAGAATTAATTTCAATATTTTCATGACAAGTTTTAGCAAGAAATTCACCATCCTTCCCCCCTCCCCACTGCTGCCAGAAAAGCACCACGTTGGATCTGTTGAGTTTGTGTCCCTTTTCATGACTCAGAAAGGTCTGAAAAAATCTTTTTGTACTTTTACATCAGAAGGGAAGGTCTTGTTGTTTGCAGGCTACTGGAGAATTGGTGCATGCACTGAGCCCATCGTGGCTCGTGAGAGGAGCCTCTGAGACCACAGTTCCCTGTTTCAGGGATATCTGGAAGATACAAATCTATGGAACAAGAGATGTAATTACTGGGGGAGTAGAAGAGACTGCTGTAGGTTTTGGAAAGACGTTCAGGGCTTGTCTAAACTGTGAAAATGACACGTTATAACATGTTAACTGACAGGATTTAGCACACCATGTAGACAAGGGCAATTATGTTTACAATAGTAGTAGTTGGTTGTGGTTAGCCGTCTCATTGAGACGTCTCAATGACTGTCTCATTGGAGAGGAGGACAAATGTGGGGGTTCATATCAACTAGGTAGACATACACCTCCTGCCCACAGGCCTTGAATAAAATATCTAAGCTTTTCCTGTATCAGCGCTTCAGGTCAGTGGTATCCCCACTGGCGCATGACCTTGGTCAGGATGGAGTCAGCCCACGGACATACTACTGGGGGTCCTTGCCACTAAACAGTACATATTAAAAGGCAATATTGAATCTGGAAGGGAAAAGGGAAGAGAGTATAATGCTGTGCAGTTTCAGTTGCTAATTGTGCCCAGATTAGTTAATTAGATAATTAACATAAGAATACTCTCTTTTCATATTAGAACATTGTATATTTACAATAGAGCTGTTCATAAGTAGAGTGCTGTGCTGTGGGAAACACTAATTAATTCTGTAAATTTGCACCTTTAATTGCTAAAGTACTATGCTTTCTCCATGTTTGTTTTAGAGTAATGTTAACAGATTACTGCCTGCTCTAAGGAGTATTATTCTCTCTGCCAAATGAATACATTCCTCTCACCCTACGACCAGAATTTAAGTTTACTTGCAGTATTAACTACGTAACACCTTAAATGAAAGTGACTATCCTTCATATCATATGTAAACCAGCATCACCCACTTACCCCAGTGAATGCCCAATACCACCACATGGATGAGTTGGCTGGAATTAAACCCAAGGAAATCAGGGAAACAAATTTGGCCACCATAGTGATGTCTTCTCCAGTCAAAGACATCTGTGCACAGATCTTCAGGGTAGTCTGCATGTTAGGTGTCTTTCTATAATCCTTCCTGATGTTGGATGCTCATATAGCATTTGCTGTTAAAGTGTGCTTTACCTACATAGACGCCTACCTCCCATCATTTGCAATGATGACCTGGCACTAGTCATATATGTCTTTATTACCTGCATAGCGGATTGTTACAGCATAATATATCTTGGCGTGAAGGCAAAGCTTGAATGAGCTGCAGTTGACACACAATACAGCAGATAGCTTCCTCAGCAACTCAACTAACAAAGAACACATCACCCCCTATGCTGCTCACTTCACTGGCTCCCTAGTGAACTTCAGGTCAAGCTTAAAGTTTTGGTCCATATTTTCAAAACTCTCAATGGACATTGTCCAGCTAAGCTAAATAACCACCTGCTTATGTCTAGAGCTGGTTGAAATTTTTCAAATTTCAGAATAATAGTAATTAATTAAAAAAACCCCCAAAAATACACCCAAGGGGAAAAAATTGAAAGAGCTTTTACAATATTTGTCCTATTTTTTTGACCATCTCTATCCAGGACTTCAGTTACCTTCAGCAGCTCAGTTTCTTAGGAGCATAAGAACCATCCACCTCAAGGAGAAAGTCTGCAATTAGCAGTTGGCACCTCCTCAGTAGCTTGCTTGAGATTGTGAAATTCACTCCCATGGTAACTAAGAATGAACACAAACTTCATCACATTCAGGACCAGATGCAAATCTCCCCTCTTTGATCTTGGTCTCTCTCTCAGAGCACTGCATGACTTGCCTGTGTTCCTGGAAGAAAAACAAACAAACATGTAACTGGTGATGTGGTGGGGAAGTGAGGATGCAGGAAGCTTTCAGTTGCTAAGGTGGTGGGTGCGGAGCTAGAAGCTGCATAATGTACTCGTGTCACATCTTGCTTTCCACCTGAATTGCTGTTGATTTCCACACTGAATTGAGGTGACTGCTATGGTTCATGGCAGCAGTTCAAAAGCTTCCAACCTGAGGACATCCCTCCAGCCTGTAGAGAAAGAAACCTGAGGAATCCAGGAACAAGTCTGAAGCAAATTATGCCATACGTAACATAGAAATCCTGTAGAAAAGGAAGACCCCCTTTGAAATGCTCCTTTTAATTTATGTAAAAGAAATTAAGAGACAGATTCTGCTCCCCTTACGTTGAGTTCTCCTATTGATCTCATGTAGGCTACACCTTATTCAGTACATGAGCAGGGGTTATATAATTGGAAGATTAACCTCTCAATTGAAGTTTGTGTTAGGACTAATTTCTTGAATTTATCCTCATTCCGCTTACGTTGCTCCCAGCTCCAGGGGCAAAGTGTTGTTTACAGGTACTGAAAGACTATGGTAGCAGTTTCAAGAAAGTTTCTTCAATGCCTCCATGAGGATAATGCCCCAACCAGTGAGCCCTTCCCTCTGGTTTTACAATCTTGAGGGATATATTTGTAGTTCCTTTATGATATCATGGGTGAGGGAAAGGATATAAGTTCCAGTTTCTTGTTTTATTATACTCTAAATTTCTTGTCTACATTTTATCATCAGTCTTTTGTAGCTATTTTTTCATCTGCTTTTTCTTGTTTTCTTACTGTTTTCCCTGTGATTTCCCTGCAGCAAATCCCTTCATGCATTTTGGCGCAGAGTTTATCCCAGATAGTTACTATATCGTCCAGTAATATTTTCCAGTATCTAGTAGGCTTAACTTTCCTGTCCGTTTTTTTTTATTTGAAAGCTCCCTCCATAATCCTCAGAGCTTTGTGCTGGCTGTTGTAGGGTTGTCTTTGAGCATGAACATTGGAAAGTCCTGATACACAGAATCCAATCGATATTTATTTTTAGCTGTAGCTATTCACCCAGCCATGGGATAGAGGAAAGTTTTACCAGTTTTGAGGAATATTCAGTGAGGCTCCAGTTCTGTAATAGGGGTTGGCGAGACCTAAAGACAACATTCTCTACAACACATTCACACACTTTATGTAAAATTAGTCAGTTAAAGCTTGGGTATATTTCAAAGAATCATGTCACTAGCACTCCCACAAATCCTTAGTCTAGACCAGTGTGTAGTGTACAGTCATGTTCAACAACTGATTACATTTTATGATTGGGGTTGTATAAAATATGCCGGTGTCCACTCAACATGCCAAGATCTGTTTGCTACAAACAGCTCTCTGATCTGGGTCGCTGGAACAATGTGTATAGTGGGGCTGCTGAGAGACATTGAACCAAACTGTAAACCCTGTATATGATGGAAACTACTTTAAGCTAGGGGGTTAAGCAGCACCCTAGTTCCAACACCTATGTCTCTTGAGTGTACCCAGTATATCTGTGGCTGAATCAGCTGCTGAGAAGGGAGCCCCCTTTCTATTGTAAGTGCACATAGGGGACTCATCACTTAATCCCCGCCCAGGAATTCAGGAACAGAAGAAGAGGAGACAGGGCCAAACTGCTTCTACATAGAGGCCAGGTCTACCACAGAAACTTTTACCAGAATAGCAATGTGATTAAAGGTGTTTATTTTATAACATTTTTATATCAACAAAAGCCCTACTGTAGACACAGCTATACCACCAAAAAATTCTTTTGCTGATGTAGTTTATTTCAGTCAGGGAAATGGTATAAACTATAGTGGCAGAAGTACATTTTTGCCAGTAGAAGCTGCTTTTCCACTGGGAGGTTTTGCCATTATTGCTGTACTGGTATAAGTACAGTGGTAAACCTTTTCTAGTGTGGACTAGGCTTGAGTGGAAGTCATGCACTTCTAGCAGGAGTGGGGAGAGTGTGGAATTGTTAATTTTTTTTTTTTTTTGTGGGACAGGGTAAAGAGCGTTTTATCCAAGTCTCCTCCAGACCCCCCTGTCTTTCTCTCCCTTCCCCCTGGTGGACACCCAAGGCATTTCTTGGAGCAAGTAAACAATAGAAAAGTCCTCTCCCCTCTTTCTTCCCTCATGGGAGAGGGGAGTCCATGGGAAATTAGAAAGAATTAAGGGTGACCTGCAACTCAGGCAGTCTTTCTGTGTCAGCCCTTTGGTTTTAGTCTAAAAGGGGTCTATCTCCAGCCCCTCCTCATGAGGCATACTGCGTAGGGTTGCCAACTTTCTAATCGCACAAAACCGAATACCCTTGCCCCACCCCTGCCTGGAGACTCTACCCCACCCCGCCTCTTCTCTGAGGCCCCACACTCACTCACTCCATCCCCCCTCCCTCCTTCACTTGCTCTTCCCCACCCTCACTCACTTTCACTGGGCTGGGGCAGGGGGTTGGGGTGCGGGAGGGGGGTGAGGGCTCCAGCTAGGGGTCTGGGCTCTGGGGTAGGGCAGGGGATGAGGGGTTTGGAGTGCAGGAGCCGGCTCAGGGCTGGGGTTTGGGAGGGGGTGCGGGCTCTGTCTGGGCATGTGGGCTTTCGGTGGGGCAGGGAATGAGGGGTTTGGGGTGCAGGAGGGGGCTCAGGGATGGGGGAGGAGTTTGGGGTGTGAGATAGGTTGTGGGGTGTGGGCTCCAGGAGGGAGTTTGGGTGAGGGACAGGGTTCAGGGTTGGGGTGCAGGAGGGAGTGCAGGGTATGGGCTCTGAGAGAGGGCTCAAGGCTGGGGCAGGGGGATGGAGTATGGCCTCTGGGAGGGAGTTAGGGTGCAGGAGTGGGCTAAGGGATGGGGTGTGGGAGGAGGTTTGGGATGTGGGCTCCAGCCGGGTGGCGCTTACCTCAGGTGGCTCCCAGTCAGCAGCGTAGCAGGGCTAAGGCAGGCTCCCTGCCTGCCCTGGCTCCACGCAGCTCCCAGAAGCAGCCAGCATGTCCGACTCCTAGGCAAGTGGCGGCCAAGTGGCTCCGTGCCCACAGAGGCCGCCCTCGCAGCTCCCATTGGCAGCAGTTCCCAGCCAATTGGAGCTGTGGAGCAGGTGCTCAGGGTGGGGGTAACATGCGGAGCTTCCCCGATTGCCCCTGCACCTAGAGGTGGCCGCAGGGATGTTCTGGCCACTTCCGGGAACTGAAGAGAGCCAGGCCAGGCAGGGAGCCTGCCTTAGCCCTGCTGCGCCACTGACCGGACTTTCAATGGCCTGGTCAGTGGTGCTTACCAGAACTGACAGGGTCCCTTTCCAACTGAGTGTTCCGGTCAAAAACCGGACACCTGGCAACTCTAGTACTGCTTTGAGGCTGGGTGATTGCAGCTTTGGGAGTGGTGAGGGTTCTTGCTGTCTCCCTTTCAGCAGGCCTGTCTCTGCTGTCTGAGGCGACGCATGGCAGCCCTTTTCCTATTCACCATCCCTTCCTTTGGCAGGTTTTCCTTTTTAAGCTCCCCTCATCCCTCCAGGCAGAACAAGCCTTGCAGGTGTGTCTCATTGGTGTTAAACAGGCCCAGAGGAGGTTGTTAGTCACCCTCACCCTGCCAGAGAGGAATGTCCCTTTCCGCACGGATTATCTCAAGTATCACTGACACAGGCAGAAAATTTGAGGTAGTTCCAAGTTAAAATTTTGGTGGAACATTCTTGTATGAGAGGCAGGGTATGTATGGCAGCTTCCTCGGGAATTAGTGACCTTTGAAGTCATGATGAAGTGGCAGAAGCTGCAAAGTGACAGTTTTAGGTTTTTCTAATACTGATTCAGCCATATGAATGTTGACTTTAACAAGACATTCTCTTATGGTCTAGTTTACCCAGTCATAACAGTGCCCATGCCACCTTTGGACAGTGAAGAAGTGCTGTGAGAGCATTATCTTGTAGATGAAGGTTGAGCAGGGCTTGCCTATCTTTTTTTATTATCTAACAGATATAAGGGCCTGATAAAAGGCCCATTAAGGAAAATGGAAGTCTTTCCATTTATTTAAGTGGCTTTGGATCAGGCTCTGAAAGGCCTGAAGATCAGTGAACATCGAAGTCTGCTGTTTGTCCAGAGCTTTTTAGTCCGTTAATTTGTCTGGGAGTATCTTGCAAACAGGCTTTTCATTAGACTTCTAGTAATTCCTTGTTTTCTCTGGGTTATAAAAAAGGCAAAAATAACTAAGATAAATGCTAAGATATTCTGGTGTGTCTGCTTCCACCTGAAGCAAGGGAATTACTGGATCTGGCCAAAAATTTTCAGATGGAATGTTTTTCAGTTTGAAAATGCCATTTTGTTGACATCCAAACTTTCTCCAGGAATAGTTAATTTGGGAAAAAAATTGGGTTTTGGCAGGGGAAGGGGGAGAAAATACCTTTTTGATAAGGTGGATGCTCCATTTTGATATTTTTCAAAACATTGTTTTGATTTTTCATTTCAAAATGGCTTCTTGTTTTGAAATACATTTTATTTTAAAAATGCCAAAATCAAAACAAAGCATTTTGATTCCATCAAAAAGAGTTTAAATTGACCTGAAATGATTTGTTATCCAGAAATGTTATTTCATAGGAAAAGTTATTTGTTTTTGTTCTGCATTAGAATGAAACAAATAAAAACATTGTGGAATTTCCCAGGTCTAGAAGTGCTTAAGGCCTGGTCTACACATAAAATTTTTTACTGGCATAGCTATGTTGGTAAAAGTCCTAGTGTAGATGCACTTATAGCTATATAACGGTCCTTATACTAGTACTTCTTCCTTGACCAAGGGATACTGTTCTAGATTTGATTTTGACAAATAGGGAGGAACTGGTTGAGAATTTGAAAGTGGAAGGCAGCTTGGGTGAAAGTGATCATGAAATGGTAGAGATCATGAGTCTAAGGAATGGTAGGAGGGAGAATAGCAAAATAAAGCCAATGGATTTCAAGAAGGCAGACTTTAGCAAACTCAGGGAGTTGGTAGGTAAGATCACTTGGGAAACAAGTCTAAGGGGAAAAAATATTGAAGACAGTTGACAGTTTTTCAAAGAGACATTATTAAGGGCTGTGATAGGGTCAGGCCAGATGGCTACAGGAGAGTGTTCCTGTTGGGATCCGGGGGTAGGCGGACAAAGCCCACCCACTGCTAAAGGATCCTCCCCCAGCCTAATGGGGGGATCCACAGGACCTGGAAACCAAATGATTACAGGGGACAACTAATGAAATAACAGGGACGGGAGTGCGGTCAAAGGGCCAAACGAAGGGAACCAGAGGGGGACACCGAGCAGAGAACCCCAGATAGCGCCCACTGCTCCTCGAAGGCATCAAGGGATGCCACCCAGAGGAACTCTGCCCGGATACGTGAACGGATGGAAGATCGGAAATAGGCCGCACAGTCACAGGAGATTCCATCTGCCAACCTCCTCACCCTGGTTTTATAGATGGCCATTTTAGTCAGGGCCAGGAGGAGGTTGACCAAGAGGTCCTGTGACTTTGTGGGGCCACGGATAGGGCGTGCATAAATAAGAAGGTGAGGGGAAAAGTGCAACCAAAATCTTAACAAAATGTCTAAGAGGAGCCGGAATAGGGGCGGCAGCCTAGCGCACTCCAGGTAAATATGTGCCAGGGTTTCTCTCATGCCACAAAATGAGCAGGTGTCCGGGATAGGGGTAAACCATGCCAAGTACACGCCCGTGCTCACAGCCCCGTGAAGGAGCCGCCAACTGATATCCCCGGCGGGCCTCGGGACCAAGGTGGAGTAAAGGCTGGCCCACTGGGGCTCCTCACCCTCTAGAGGTGGCAGGAGGTCCCACCACTTTGTATAGGGTCGGGACGCCAGGGTGAGGAGATGAAGGGTATGGAGCACACAAGTGTACAGATGTTTCCTTGGCGTGGTCTGGAAGCGGACCAGCTGCAGATCGTGCAGCCGGCTCACGGTGAAGAGGTGAGGGGGCTGGTTGGGTCCATGGGGTAGGAGCTGGATGAAAAAGTCCGGAGGGCCTGGGGTGGAGGGTGGGCGGGGCGTGCCCTCTCACAGGACCCGGTCGAGGTAAACCCGAGCAGCGGGTGGCAAAGCGGCCCTCACATCCTGAAGTACGTGTTGGGGAGTACAAGTCCGGGAGAGCCCCATGCGCTGAGCGAGCGTCAGGGGATCCAGCCAGTCTCCCCGGTTGTAGTCCAGGAGGTCTCCGACTCTGGTGACTTCTGCCAGGACCAACGTCTGGCGCACCGAGGGGGACTTCGCCACCTGCACATGTAGCAGGGGCTCCGCGAGGAGATCTGCCCCCATGATGGCTGCCACGGACCTGGTCGCTGAGAACAGTTTCCGGGTCTGGAGGAAGTCCTGGTAGAAGACCGGCAGCCCAGAGAGGTCTTGTGGAAGACCTCTCGGATGGAGATAAAGGAACTGCCGGTCATTTCGGAGCCCTCGGAAGTGGCGCAGGAAGGCATGCGCCAGTACGCTTCACGCTGGACTACCTGCACCATAAAGGAGCCTCTGCAGGGGCTGGAATCGGAAGACATGGACCTGAAGTGTAGACACTTCAGGCCCTGCCCTCCCTCCTCCAGGGGTAGATGGAGGACCTCCGCAGAGACTCAGAACAGTCCTGACCAGAAGAACTCCAGAATCGATGTCTGGGGGTTGGCCAGGAAACCCGGTGCCAGGACCAGGGTGTTGAGCTGGTACCAGAGCATGGACAGGACTAGTTGATTAAGTACCA
Source organism: Chelonia mydas (assembly GCF_015237465.2). Classification (NCBI taxonomy): domain Eukaryota; kingdom Metazoa; phylum Chordata; order Testudines; family Cheloniidae; genus Chelonia; species Chelonia mydas. The sequence goes on from NC_057852.1 coordinate 112,475,381, forward strand.
GTGCTCTCCCTCGAAGGGAGAGGCACCAGAGTAGTCCTATCCATTTCTGGAGCTGCTCTGTCACCCTGCCCTCTAAACCGTGCCAGTCCTCCGGCGGAGGCGGATGCGTGGCAGAAAGGTAAATGCCAAGATAGACCAGCGGACGCATGCTCCACCAGATGGCCTGAAGCGCGGGTGGGTGGGAGCTCGCCTGCCACCCGTCCCCGACCACCAGGCCAGAGCTCTTGACCCAGTTGACCCGGGCGGAGGAGGCTGCCGAATAGATGGCCTGGCAAGCCTCCACCCATGCCAAGTCACCCAGGTCCTGGACCACGAGGAGCACATTGTTGGCGTATGCCGACAGGACCAACCGGAGCTCCGGCTCTCGCAGCACCAACTCCGTCAACCTCTCATGGAGGAGACAGAGGAAGGACTCGATTGCCAGAGCATACAGCTAGCCTGAGAGGGGGCAACGCTGCCGTACTCCTCGCCCGAAGCTGACCGGTTTGGTCAGGGTCGTTGAGCCTGACCAAGCTACAGGAGAGTGTTTTGTTTTGGTTTTTTTTTTTGGAAGCAGAAAAGAATTTTATTTGCATAACACTTACAAAAAATCACCAAAAAGGAAAAAACAAAACTATGCAACAAAACAAAAGCAAACACAAGGTATAACACAGCAGCCTTCAGGAGGGAGAAGTGTTCAGGCTAGCCTGGGCCCAGAGCGGGGGGGCTTCCTCGACACTCATGGTCTTCCACCCTCCTGAGTTACCTGGTGGCCTAGAGCGGGGGGGCTTCCTCGACACTCGTGGTCTTCCACCCCCTCGAGTTACTTAGTGCCACGCCCAGTGTCACCAATTATTCCTCTCCTGAGAGTGCCCGACAAGATGGGCACGGCTGCGGGGTGGTCGGTTTGGGGGTGGGGGGACGTACACCTATGTGTGATAGGACCCTTCCTAGGTGACGGTGATGATGATATCCACAGCGGCAACGGCTGGGGCTGGGGTCGCTCGCTCTTCCCCTCAATCAAAGAGTCAGACGGAGGGAACCGGATAGGGTCACCGAGCAGAGAACCTCGGACAGCGCCCACCGCTCCTCGAAGGCGTCAAGGGAGTCGGTGGACGCCGCCCAGAGGAACTCCGCCTGGATATGTGAATGTACTGAGGATTGGAAAACGGCCCTACAATCGCAGGACGCTTCATTAGCCAACCTCCCCTCTCTGGTTTTATAAATGGCTGTTTTAGCTAGGGCTAGGAGGAGGTTAACCAGGAGATCTCGTGATTTTGTGGGGCCACGGATGGGGAGTGTGTAGATAAAAAGGTGAGGGGAAAAATGTAGCCAAAAGCATAATAAAATATTCGTGAGGAGCCAGAAAAGGGGCTGCAGCCTGGCACACTCTAAATATACGTGCGCCAGGGTTTCCCTCATGTTGCAAAAAGGGCAAGTATCCGGGATGAGGGTGAACCGCATCAAAAACACGCCCGTGCTCACAGCTCCGTGAAGGAGCCGCCAACTATTGTCCCCGACGGGCCTCGGGACCAAGGTGGAATACAGGCTGGCCCACCGGGGCTGCTCACCCTCCAAAGGTGGCAGGAGGTCCCACCACTTCATATCGGGGCGGGACACGAGGGTGTGGGCATGAAGGGTGTGAAGCATGAGTGTGTATAGATGTTTCCGTGGCGCGATTTGGAAGCTGACCGGCTGCAGTTCATGCAGCCGGCTCGCAGTGAAAGGGTGAGGGGTTTGTTGGGATCTACGGGGTAGGGACCCAATTGAAAGGTCTGGCGGGCCTGGGGTAGAGGGTGGGCGGGGTGCGCCCTCACGCAGGGCTCGGTTGAGATAAGCCCGAGCAGCAGGCGTCAAGGCGGCCTTCACCTCCTGAAGTATGCTCCGGGGGGTACGAGGTCTGGAGAGCCCCATGCGCCGAGCGAGCGTCAGGGGATCCACCAGTCTCCCTGGTCGTAGTCCAGGAGGTCTCCGACTCTTGTGACTTCCACCAGGACCAAACTCTGGCGCACCGAGCGGGACTCCGCCACCTGCACACGGAGCTGGGGGTTGTGTAGCAGGGGCTCCGCGAGGAGATCTGCTTCCACGGTGGCCGCCACGGACCTGGTCGTTGAAAACAGTTTCCAGGTCCTGAGGAGGTCCTGGTAGAAGACCGGCAGCTCGGAGAGGTCTCGCGGAAAACCTCTTGGACAGAGATAAAAGAGCTTCCGGTCATATCGGAGCCCTTGGAAGCGGCGCAGGAAGGTGTGCGCCAGTATGCTCCATGTCGAACTACCTGCACTATAAAGGAGCCTCTGCAGGGCCTGGAAGCGGAAGACACGGACCTGAGTGTGCAGACACTTCAGGCCCTGCCCTCCTTTCTTCAGGGGTAGATGAAGAACCCCAACAGGGGCCCAGTGCATTCCTGACCAAAAGAACTCTAGAATCTATGTCCGGAGGTTGGTCAGGAAACCTGGTGCCGGGACCAGGGTGTTGAGCCGGTACCAGAGCGTGGACAGGATTTGTTGGTTAAGCACCAGTTCTCTCCCTCGGAGGGAGAGACATCGGAGTAGCCTCGTCCATTTCCGGAGCCGCTCTATCACCCCGCCTTCTAAATTTTGCCAGTTCTCCGGCGGAGAAGGGTGCGTGGCAGAAAGGTAAATGCCTAGGTAGAGCAGTGGATCCACGCTCCACTGGATGGTCTGAAGCGCGGGTGGGAGGGAGCTCACCTGCCGCCAGTCCCCCACCGCCAAGCCAGAGCTCTTGACCCAGTTGACTTGGGCGGAGGAGGCTGCCGAATAAATGGCTTGGCAATCCTCCACCCGTGCCAAGTCGCCCGGGTCCTGGACCACGAGGAGCACGTCATCGGCGTACGCTGACAGGACCAGCCGCAGCTCCGGCTCCCGCAACACCAACCCTGTCAACCTCCTTCGGAGGAGACAGAGGAAGGGCTCGATCGCCAGAGCATACAGCTGGCCCGAGAGGGGGCACCCCTGCCGTACTCCTTGCCCGAAGCTGACTGGTTCGGTCAGGGTCCAGTTGAGCCTGACCAAGCTACAGGAGAGTGTTAGAAGGCAGATATATTAGTCCCAGATTAAGCAGGTCCATTTTCCCTGGGTAAAGTAACAGGGGAAGTTCCAGAACAAGAAGGAACTTGCTGGAAGAAATTCGGGCAGGCAGGTTAATTAGGACACCTGGAGCCAATCAAGAAGCTGCTAGAATCAATTAGGGCAGGCTGGCTAATCAGGGCACCCGAGTTTAAAAAGGACCTCACTTCAGTTTGTGGTGTTGGTGCGAGGAGCTGGGAGCAAGAGGCACTAGGAGCTGAGAGTGATAAGGCGTACTGCTGGAGGACTGAGGAGTACAAGCATTATCAGACACCAGGAGGAAGATCCTGTGGTGAGGATAAAGAAGGTGTTGGGAGGAGGCCATGGGGAAGTAGCCCAGGGAGTTGTAGTTGTCGCGCAGCTGTTCCAGGAGGCACTCTAGACAGCTGCATTCCACAGGGCCCTGGGCTGGAACCCGGAGTAGAGGGCAGGCCCGGGTTCCCCCCAAACCTCCCAACTCCTGATCAGACACAGGAGGAGTTGACCTGGACTGTGGGTTCCACCAGAAGGGAAGGTCTCTGGTGTGTTCCCCGACCCACATGGTGGATAAGCAGAGACTGCGGGGATTGTTTTCCTTCCTTTTTCCCATGCTGGCCAGTGATGTGGTTAGCTGAGTGAATGGCAGGTTTGAGCCACTAGCAAAAGTGGCCAAGCTGAGGGCTGCCGTGAATCTCTGAGGCAAGCAAATCCGCCAATAAGCGCAGGACCCACCAAGGCAGAGGAGGAACTTTGTCACAGGGCACAAGAGCAAACTATCCCACTGCGTAGGAAAGATAGGAAATATGGAAAGAGACTACCCTGGCTTAACAAGGAGATCTTCAATGATCTAAAAATAAAAAAAAGTCCTGCAAAAAGTGGAAACTAGGTCAAATTACAAAGGATGTATATAGACAAATTAACACCAGTATGTAGGGACAACAATTAGAAAGACCACAGCATAAAAAGAGATTAAACTAGCTAGAGACATAAAGGGTAACAAGAAAACATTCTACAATACATTAGAAGCAAGAGGAAGACCAAGAACCAGGTAGGCCCCTTACTCAATAAGGCGGGGGGGAAACAGTAACAGAAAATATGGAAATGGCAGAGCAGCTTAATGACATATTTGTTTCCGTTTTCACCAATAAGGTTTGTGGTGATTGGATATCTAACATAGTGAATGCCTATCAAAATGAGGTAGGATCAGAGGCTAAATTAGGGAAAGAACAAGTTAAAAATACTTAGACACGTTAGATTCATCAAGTCACCAGGGCCTCATGAAATGCATCTTAGAATACTGAAGGAGCTGACTAAGGAGACATCTGGGCCATTAGCGATTGTCTTTGAAAAGTCAGGGAAGACAGGAGAGATTCCAGGAGACTGGAAAAGGGCAAATATAGTGCAATCTATAAAAAGGGAAATAAGGATAACCCGGGGAATTACAGACCACTCAGCTTAACTTCTCTACTTGGAAAGATAATGGAAGAAATAAGCAACCAGTTTTCAAACATCTAGAAGATAATAAGGTGATAAGTAACAGCTTGAATTTGTCAAGAACAAATCATGTCAAACCAACCTGATAGCTTTCTTTGACAGGGTAAGAAGTCGTGTGGATCGGGGGGAAGCAGTAGACGTGGTATATCTTGACTTTAATAAAGCTTTTGATACTGTCTCACATGACCTTCTCATAAACAAACTAGGGAAATGCAACCTAAATGGAGCTGCTATGAGGTGGTGCATAACTGGTTGCAAAAGCATTCCTAGAGAGTAGTTATCAGTGGTTCACAGTCATATTGGAAGGGCATAACGAGTGGGGTCCCGGAGAGATCAGTTCTTGGTGTCAGTCTGTTTGCAGACGACACCACGCTGGGAGATGTTGCAAGTGCTTTGGAGGATAGGATTATAATTTAAAAGGATCTGGACAAACTGGAGAAGTGGTCTGAAGTAAATAAGATTGAAAAAACTGGGTTTGTTTAGTCTGGAAAAGAGAAGACTGAGAGGGGACACGATAAGTTTTCAAATACATAAAAGGTTGTTACAAGGAGGAGGGAGAAAAATTGTTGTTCTTAACCTCTGAGGATAGGACAAATAGCAATGGGCTTAAATTGCAGCAAGGGAGGTTTAGGTTGGACATTAGGAAAAACTTCCTGTCAGGGTAGTTAAGCACTGGAATAAATTGTCCAGGGAGGTTGTGGAATCTCCATCATTGGAGATTTTTAAGAGCAGGTTAGACAACCATCTATCAGGGATGGTCTAGATCAGGGGTTGGCAACCTTCAGCACGCGGCCCATCAGGATATTCCGCTGGTGGGCTGTGAGACATTTTGATTACGTTGACCGTCCACAGGCAAGGCCTCCCGCAGCTCCCAGTGGCCGCGGTTCGTGGTTCCCAGCCAATAAGAGCTGCGGGAAGCGGCGTGGGCCGCAATGGTGTGCTGGCTGCCGCTTCCCGCAGCTCCCATTGGCTGGGAATGGCGAACCGTGCCAGTGGGAGTTGTGGGGGGCCATTCCTGCAGACGGTCAACGTAAACAAAATGTCTTGCGGCCTGCCAGTGGATTACCCTGATGGGCCACATGTCAAAGGTTATCAACCCCTGATCTAGATAATACTCCTGCCATGAGTGCAGGGGACTGGACTATATGACCTCTTGAGGTCCCTTCCAGTTGTGTTATTCTACATGCACTTTTAGACTGATAGCCCCGCATCCACACTACAAGGTTTTGCTGGTATAGTTATACCAATATAATTATACTGGTGAAACCCTCCTAGTGTAAACAAGGTCAAAGTATTTGAAAATGAATAGAAAGCTTGGTTCTGATTCTGTATGAGTTTGGGTGAAAGTCTGAATCTTTCTTTATCCAAATCAGTTTGCCCATTCCCTAAAAACTCGTACACTTGTAGCGTAAACTAAATTCAAAGATAATGAAAGTCAGATATAGTGAAATTGCTTTTATAGAGAAATGGATTGAAGATCCATATTACTTCAAGCATTCAGAATGCACAGATTGTCATTCTGAACATGGTGAACCTTTGTATATAATGAAGTTCTTTTGACAGAAAAATAAATTCACTTGAGGGTTCCACTGTGGAGGAGGAAAACAGAAATGACTACAATACTAAAAGAACAAATGAGTGTACAAAAGAGCATTCCAGTAATTGTGACCTCTCATTATTAAACACAGTCCCATTCAGTACCATAATTTTAGAAGTAATTGCTCCTAATTATTTTAATCACTCCCTCCTGAACTTGCTTTTAGTTCATACCACTAGGCCAGTTTTCCTTGGCTGCATACAAGTACAGTAAATGTAAATGTTATCTTTGCATATGATTAATGACTGAGGAAATATCTTCATCATTTTGTGCAAAGAAAGGAAGAGGGAGAAAAGCTGGATGCTCAAATCTTTCCCTTTGATTCCTACTGTGGAAGTTATTGAAGATAAAATTTTTTAAAGAAAACAATTGAAAAAATAAATCTGACAGCTATGGGGATTTAGGAGGAAATGTGGAAAGTTCACTATGGCAGTTTTAGACTCTTATCTTAAGAGGCTTCTGCAAAACTTGTTTAAATTTCAAATTATTTCTGAATCTTTCTGGTGCTTTCTTTGTAAAGGGACTTCAGATACAGACCCTTTTTAGTTCTGTTTTTTACTCTATCTGTGTTAAATTGTACATGTCATTCTTTTGCTGCATAAATTAATCTCAATCAGTCCTCTCATAGTGTAAAATATTTCCAGTGTAAGGTTCTAAGTACTCAGATAAAAATGTATAAAAGTTTTTGGGCCTGTAGCCATCCACATGAGTGAGGAGACTGTATGATGGAGGAGTGGGAGAAAGTATAGAGATGGGAGAGAAAGGAGTAGCTTTCACTGGATAGTTTTGAAAAAAGCATGTGCAATTTCCTGCACTGGACAAAATTTGAGATACTATTTTCAACAAAAAGAAAAGGAATACTTGTGGCACCTTAGAGACTAACAAATCTATTTGAGCATAAGCTTTCGTGAGCTAGTGAGCTGTAGCTCACGAAAGCTTATGCTCAAATAAATTTGTTAGTCTCTAAGGTGCCACAAATACTCCTTTTTCTTTTTGCGGATACAGACTAACGCGGCTGCTACTCTGAAACCTATTTTCACAAATGTATTTTTAAGACAATCAAGTATTAATCTGGAATTCTAGAATGCCATTCCACTGAGTGCTAGTTTGAGCATGTCATGAAGACTAGAATAGACTAGTCTAGAACATTTGTGCAGATCAAAATAAATCCTCTCTAATCTGAGTTGAACTAAAACAGTCATTTGGGTATTATCTTCTGTGGTTTTCCTTCTTGCTTTCACTCTCTGAAACTGAAATGAGGCAAACCTCAAAGTCTGGAAACTGGCAGAAAAACAACTTTTGCAGACAGAGGGACAGATTTGGCTCTCACTTATTATACTTGTGGATGCCACTGATTTCAGTAGGGTTGTTGGGGGCTCATCTGAGGACAGAATTTAAAACAGTTTGTTTTCATTTTTGGTTCAGCTTGGAACTCTTTTAGTCATGTGATAATGTGGCTTGCAAAACTATCATGAAAATTACCAGCCTGGGCATGGAATCTTCTTGCTTGCCCTGCCTTGATGATGATGAAAAACTTCATGATAATTTACTCGTGTCAAAATTACTCACCCTGGATGACCAGGCGGGATTGCATTTTGAAAGCTGTAAAATGCAACTGCATCTCTGTCTTCTTCACAATTCTGCCTCAGAGGAGACATTTTTATTCATTATTTGTATTAACGTAGTGCCTAGAGGCCCCAGTCAGCCAGGGGCCCTTACACATGCAGTCCAAGCTCTGAGGAGTTTACAGACAAAGGGCACTTTGTCTCTTGACTTGAAGTCACTTTTACTTGAAGTGAGAATCACTTTACCTTACTCTGCAAGTAGTCCCACTGGCTCCGAGACATCACCATAAACAAACTAGGGAAATGTGGACTAGATTAAATCACTGTGAGGTGGGTGGACAACTGGTTGAAAAAGTGTATTCAGAGTACGGTAGTTATCAATGGTTCACTGTCAAACTTGGGGGGGGGGAGGAAGTTTTTTTGGGGGGTGGTAAGGGTCTATCACTAGTCAATATTTTCATTAATGACTTGGATAATGGGGTGGAGAGTCCAGGCATTCCATGACTGGCTAGGTTGTAGGGGCATTGTTTCATGTCATTCCAGTGGGTGGTATTATCCAAGCTTGCCCATATCCTTGCCCATATCCTGGGGCCACTTATGGATGGGGAACTGAGGCACAGGGAGGCTAAGTGACTTGCCCAAGGTCACACAAGAACTCCATGGTGGAAAAGCGTATGAACCTGGGTCTCCCACATACCAGACCCGTGCCCCAATCACTGGACTATCCTTCCTCCATGGGGTGGACAGTATGGTTATAACTTTTGTGGATGACACCAAGCTGGTAAGGGTTGCAAGCACTCTGGAGTACAAAATGGGAATTCAAAAAGGGTCTTGATAAACTGGAGAATTGGTCTTTAATCAACAAGATGAAATTCAATAAAGACAGGTGCAAAGTTCTATATGTAGGAAGGAAAACTTAAATGCACAGCTACAAAATGGGAAATAAGCAGCTAGGTGATAGTACTGCTAAAAAGGATCTGGAAATTATATGCTCAAATAAATGTGTTAGTCTCTAAGGTGCCACAAGTCCTTCTTTTCTTTTTGCGGATACTGACTAACATGGCTGCTACTCTGAAACCGGAAATTATAGTGGATCACAAATTAAATATGAGTCAACAATGAGATGCAGCTGTGAAAAAGACTAATGTTGTTCTGGTGTATATTAAGAGGAGTGTCGTATGTAAGACATGGCAGGTAATTGTGCTGCTCTTCTTGGCACTAATGAGAACTCAGCTGGAGTTAGTGTCCCCAGTTTTGGGTGCCACTCTTTAGGATTGATGTGGACAAATTGGAGACATCCAGAGGAGAGCAACCGAAATGATAAAAGGTTCAGAAAATCCGACCTCTGGAGCAAGGTTAAAAAAACTGCTGTATGTTTAGTCTTGAGAAAAGAAGACTATAATAACAGTCTTCAAATATATTAATGACTATTAAAATAGGACAGTGATCAGTTGTGTAGTGAAGCTCTTGAATGGGCTTCCACGGGAATTTGTGGCAAGTTAGATAAACACCTGTCTGGCATGGTTTAGGCATACTTAATCTTGCCTCAGTGCTGAGGGATGGATTAAATGACCTCAAGGTCCCTTCCAGCCTTACATTTCTATGACTCCCAAATTTTCTGACAGTAAGCAGGCTAGTGGAGATGCTTTAATTTTGTATTAAAAAAAGTCCACAAGCAATTCATGTAGCTTCCACTACTTATGCTTTAGTGGTTTGAGCATTGGCCTGCTAAACCCAGGGTTGTGAGTTCAATCCTTGAGGGGGCCGTTTAGGGACCTGGGGCAAAAACTGGGGATTGGTTCTGCTTTGAGCAGGGGGTTGGACTAGATGACCTCCTCAGATCCCTTCCAACCCTGACATTCTATGATATGCAGCTATTGATCCAAAATAACGGCATTATTTTCCAAGGGAAGAACAGTCCATGTGACAGAGTGACAGCAATCCAAGACAAACTGTAGGGAGACATTAGAATGAATGCATATGGTATTTAGGGTAAACTAACAATTAAGCAAGGCAAAATAGCAATCAGTCAGGGAATATAAGAGGAGGGAACATCTATCAACATGAAACTAGACTTTTGTCTTAGCAGGCGGTCTTTCAAGAAGTGTCAAGAAGTGTGACGTGTGCAAAAAAGATGGTGTTGGTCTCCCTAAACTCAAAACCAAGTTCAAAGTATTCCTTTGAAGTGTGACGTTGATAGTAAATGGAAATAAACCCAACCCTCATCTATTTAGGAAGGCTGAGTTTCATTAAATATTGTATATAATTGTAAATTGCTCTGCAAAGGACACATAATAATTAGCTTTAAAAGGAGTTGAAGGAAAAAGAGAATAAATTGTCTATCTACAAATACAAAAGCTGAGTTTGTGTGTGGTGAATGGTGAATAAGGTGTTCACACCTTTATTTCAAAGGCTGTCCAGAATGTAAACAATAGCGCAGGGAGACCTTCCCTGACTTAGGGAGCTGTGACTCACTCCCTGAGGTTCTAAAAGTTAAAACGGACATACAGACAAATCCTAAGGATATAAGACTTGTATTTTTGCTTAAATCAATGGTAAGAGATCTTCCTATGGGAAGGTTATTCCCTAATTGTCCTTACAAGGTTTTCTTGCACTGTTCTCTGAAGCATCTGGTAGTAGCCACTGTCTAACTAGCCAAGGCTTTGAGTAAACAAGCATGTTCTGTTTTCTTTAACTTCCATTCCTTTAAGTCTCTGTTTTCTAACTTGAGTAAACCTGGATTTATGATAATTTTGGAACTACACTGTTTGGGACTATACTGAACAGAAGGAAAGTTAATCCCTGACTTCAAATAGGGTGGTAGGTACCAACCCAGAGGTTAAAAGTCACAGGGCAAAAGAATACCCTTTCTCCCAATGATGCTACCAGGATGCCCACTGAAGTCAGCAGAACATAGGGAAAGCGGCACGTACAGAGGACTGACTGTGGCAATTTGCCTGCCTGAATTTGCAAAAGCATTTCCTGCTCATATGGGTCCTAGCTCAGACCTAGTTGACAGTAGTGGATGCATGGAGCTGTGAAAAATATAGTTTAGTTGTAAATAGAAAACAAAATTCAACATGCAGATGTGAGAAAATATGCCATTGGTACAGTGGGACTATGTGTGTCATATTTAAACACGTGGGCTAAGCAGAAGGGACTGGGCGAAGGTTATGTTAAATCAACTTTAGGCCCCACCAATTCTGTGGCCGACAAACTGCTGGGCTGGTCACCAGCATAAAATGGAGTAGATTAGGGCTGTTCTACTTTGTATCCACTACCAGTGGCCTAGGCAGTGTGTTCTGGAAGCTAGATATTGTCAGGATATACAAGAACCTTGGACACGCTATGCTGGGCGCCAGGAAGGGGGTTAGTATAGTAGCTGCTGTGGTGGTTCTATGACTCGCATGGGTTCCTTCATGTGGGGCCATGTCCTCTGGGTTTCTGGTTGTTTTGTGCCACTGGGGCAGTGCAAAACACCCAGAGGCAGTGCTCGGTCCATGCTTTCCATTTGTGAGCCTTCAAATATCCTGTCGTAAATCAAAACAATAAAGCCATTTATTTTGCATGTTTCTAATATGGGACTCTTGTTTGTTTGCCAAAAGCGGAGCATTTATAGTCACAATTTCATTTCATTTACACGAAAAGATATGGTTTTTATATCTTGACACTCTTATCATTTTCAGGCTGAGAAAGTTATCTCTAAGGGTTTACTTTATACCTCCGAGAACTAATAAAATATTATGTCTTATGAAAATCCTGCAAGGCTTACTATTGCTGCTGTGAATCAGAGGAAGCAAATATAAAGAATGGTTCTCTTTAGATTATCCAAATTGATATTACATTCAATGAGCATGTTTCTGACAAGGTTATAAATTATATTAATTTTATGGCTCTTTTAGGCATTCTTACCGAGACCAGCAATGGCCTGATGGTATCTACACCTTTGTCATTGCAAGGTTCGGATATAGTTGTTTTTCTGTTGTCAGCTCCCATGGGATCCTAAGTTTTGTAACCCCCATAGGCATTTTATCAGATTATTGGCTCCATCAAACAAAAAGCTGGATTATTTTTTTAGTCATCATAGTGTGTTGGTGTCATATCAGCAGAGGCTCAATTGGCCACAAATGGAGCCGGAAAAAGATAGAAATCCCTAGAAGCAACGCTGGGGGTGGGGGGAGAGTCCTTTACTCAGAACTAAGAATCAGTCGTCAAAGTTTCATTGCTCTATGTCAGTTATGGATGGGGTTGCTTCTGTGGAGGAGAAACAATATAGATCCATATCTAGGTCTTTGTTCACCTACAGAATGAGTGAGATTTCTGAGTAAAGGAATCTATATGCTTGACTCGGAAGACCCCCCCCCCCCAAAAAAAATACATACAATTTATCCACAGGAAATCCTGTATCTCAGAAAAACTAAGTTTTTCCTGCTCATCAAGTAAGCAAATAGTCTATAGACTGACAGGTTTCAGAGTAGCAGCCGTGTTAGTCTGTATCCGCAAAAAGAAAAGGAGGACTTGTGGCACCTTAGAGACTAACCAATTTATTTGAGCATGAGCTTTCGTGAGCTACAGCTCACTTCATCGGATGCATACTGTGGAAACTGCAGAAGATATTATATACACAGAGACCATGAAACAATACCTCCTCCCACCCCACTCTCCTGCTGGTAATAGCTTATCTAAAGTGATCATCAAGTTGGGCCATTTCCAGCACAAATCCAGGTTTTCTCACCCTCCGCCCCCCCCCCCCCCCGCCACAAACTCACTCTCCTGCTGGTAATAGCCCATCCAAAGTGACCACTCTCTTCACAATGTGTATGATAATCAAGGTGGGCCATTTCCTGCACAAATCCAGGTTCTCTCACCCCCCTCCAAAAACCACACACACAAACTCACTCTCCTGCTGGTAATAGCCTATCCAAAGTGACCACTCTCCTTACAACGTGCATGAAAATCAAGGTGGGACATTTCAAGCACAAATACAGGTTTTCTCACCCCCCCCCCTTTTTTTTTATTTTTTTCATTATTAAGGATCTACAACCTATCTTGAAGGATGACCCAACACTCTCACAAATCTTGGGAGACAGGCCAGTCCTTGCCTACAGACAGCCCCCCAACCTGAAGCAAATACTCACTAACAACCACATACCACACAACAGAACCACTAACCCAGGAACCTATCCTTGCAACAAAGCCCGTTGCCAACTGTGCCCACATATCTATTCAGGGGACACCATCACAGGGCCTAATAACATCAGCCACACTATCAGAGGCTCGTTCACCTGCACATCCACCAATGTGATATATGCGATCATGTGCCAGCAATGCCCCTCTGCCATGTACATTGGTCAAACTGGACAGTCTCTAGGTAAAAGAATAAATGGACACAAATCAGATGTCAAGAATTATAACATTCATAAACCAGTCGGAGAACACTTCAATCTCTCTGGTCACGCAATCACAGACATGAAGGTCGCTATCTTACAACAAAAAAACTTCAAATCCAGACTCCAGCGAGAAACTGCTGAATTGGAATTCATTTGCAAATTGGATACTATTAATTTAGGCTTAAATAGAGACTGGGAGTGGCTAGGTCATTATGCAAGGTAGCCTATTTCCCCTTGTTTTTTCCTACCCCCCCCCCCCCAGACGTTCTGGTTAAACTTGGATTTATGCTGGAAATGGCCCACCTTGATTGTCATGCACATTGTGGGGAGAGTGGTCAGTTTGGATGAGCTATTGCCAGCAGGAGAGTGAGTTTGTGGGGGGGGGGGGTGTGAGAAAACCTGGATTTGTGCTGGAAATGGCCCACCTTGATTATCATGCACATTGTAGGGAGAGAGGTCACTTTGGATGAGCTATTACCAGCAGGAGAGTGAGTTTGTGTGTGTATGGGGGTGGGGGGGTGAGAAAACCTGGATTTGTGCTGGAAATGGCCCACCTTGATTTTCATGCACTTTGTAAGGAGAGTGGTCACTTTGGATAGGCTATTACCAGCAGGAGAGTGAGTTTGTGTGTGTGGTTTTTGGAGGGGGGTGAGGGGGTGAGAGAACCTGGATTTGTGCAGGAAATGGCCCACCTTGATTATCATACACATTGTGAAGAGAGTGGTCACTTTGGATGGGCTATTACCAGCAGGAGAGTGAGTTTGTGTGTGTTGGGGGGGGGGGGCGGCGGAGGGTGAGAAAACCTGGATTTGTGCTGGAAATGGCCCAACTTGATGATCACTTTAGATAAGCTATTACCAGCAGGAGAGTGGGGTGGGAGGAGGTATTGTTTCATGGTCTCTGTGTATATAATGTCTTCTGCAGTTTCCACAGTATGCATCCGATGAAGTGAGCTGTAGCTCACGAAAGCTCATGCTCAAATAAATTGGTTAGTCTCTAAGGTGCCACAAGTACTCCTTTTCTTTTTGTAGAAAAAGAGGCTCTACTGTTGCTATTTTATTGCCGTTTCAGAAGCAAAGAAGCCTCTTCCTTGCAATACAACTTGAGAACTTGGTAGTTATACTGTGCAATTGTGAGCACAAGTGAAAACAGTGTGTAACCCACTGGACGTGTATGTGTTCATAGGGCCCCCTTTATGCCTAACCTGCAGAGGATAGGAGTCTGTTATAGCCCTAGCTAAAGGGTATAACTTGAGCTATAGCAGCTCATGCTTTTAGCCCAGAAGCTCCCTTGTTCTGTCCCCAGTGTGTTGGCGAAGATGGCTGCCGCCACAAATGCACAGGTGTTTTTCCCACTTTCACATGGAAATGTTTCATAATTAAAAAAAATAGATATTGAATCAGATCCTAAGGGGGCTAAGTAAACATTTTGGCCAGAGGGACAATACACACGAGAAGGAAGAGAACTAGCTGGAATCTAGTAGTGGACAGGAGGAGGAAGGGGAATGATAAATTGGTGTCAGGTTCTCTCAGCATCTGAAAGGCATTAGCGACAGGTATGGACAGCATGTCATGAGAAATAAAAAGAACGCAAAATAGCTAGTCATTGGGTTTTCTGACAAAATCAGGACCTGCCTAGGCAGTTTTTGCCATTAAAGAGAATTAGACAGAATCCATCTCCCCAAGCATCCAATGATGCCATCTGGCTTATTACTGAGGAAATCCCCATTGGCAGTGAGCTTTTTTCACATTGACCTGAACAAGTGCCAAGATTGTTTCGCTCCCTCTGTCATGTGTATGCGCGCGCTCTCTCTCTCTCGGCACTAAAGCATCCCATGGAAGGCAAAAAATATGTGCTATATTAGCTTAGAGGAGGATGATAATTTTAGGAATGAGATTCTTTGACTATGAGCCTGAGAGGGAAGTATAGGAACTGAAAAAGGAGATTAAATTAGCTGAGACTTTTTGATGGACAAACCAAAACATCTTGTTGTTGAAAACGTACAGATACCATCTCTTCAGAAAACATGTTATGATCCACTTTCGTTATTATCCTAAAGGGAGGTGTAGGAAATGGAAGTGAGTCATGGAGGAGGAGGGGTTCAGGTGAGATCAAGGCAGAGTGAGTGAGGATGGAACAGCCCTACATTACATCTGTTGAAATCACCTGCTGTGGGTAATTACTGTGTCACTTCCTAGTCTTTTCTGCAAGATCTCATTACCTAAGATTAGCAATGTATATGCGCAATGGTGGGCTATTTCTGATGGGAAGAGTTGCAAGCAGTGTAGTTAATTTTAATTATTTTCCAGTGGAACATCCATATGAGATGCAGTATAGAGCTGATTTAAATTACAAGCTTGTCTGAAAACTGTGATTTACCTGCAGAAAAGTCCTAATGTCTTTAAATAGATGATTGAATCTATGTATACGTGCACAGAACTCTCATGTATACATGCACAGAACTAGATTCGTATACAGATATATCTTAAAGAAAACCTAATTGTCCACTTTTGTGACGGGAACGGTCTTTGATGGGATAGTAAAATATCACTAGTAGTTACATTACAATCAATCCCCATGGTAAAGGATGCGTGAATTGATATTTTCCCCAAGCTAGTAAATGTTTGACAATTTTGCAGTTGTTAATGCATATAGTCTCAGTGACATAGAATGTGTACAGTGCCTGTATGTGTATATTATGGAGGTCCATTAATTTAGATCTCAAAACTATGCTGAGATAGCACAGTTGCTTATTTCCTTGCCTTGGGTTAATATGGACCAATTCAGTCTAGGTTGTCGTCACAAAAATATTTAGTCTATAGGATAGAAACGTGATAGATATTTCCCCCATTGTATTGTGTCCAGTCATGAAAACATAACTAATGGATTTGTTCCTCAGCCATACTACTTTGTGAAGATTATAGTGCAATTACATTATTGTATTTTTCTCTTCTTTGCTGTAATATAAAAGCTGTTAAAGTACTTGCTTTAAAATACAGAACTTGTACAAAGTGGTAATGTCTCAAATAAAATGATCTATTGCATACTGAGCAATCTAGGGCAATGGGTATTTAAAAAATCCGGAAGGGGGGGAAAAAAACAAGCAATAGCCTCAGTTATTATACCAAATGTTGGCAAGGCAACTATTCATTGGTTTAATGTTACTGTTTCTTGGCTTTTAATTCAATAGAAGAACCCTAAAGCCTTCATAACCCCCTTTTGATAAAAGCAAAAATAGAAACATTCATTGTGGACTATTGTATACAAGTTTAAATTTAAAAAATGTTAGTCTCTTCCAGGGAGAAAGATCTTTCCTCTATCAAAGAAAAAAGTCCCTAGACAAAACAAAGAACAAAACCCCCACAAATTTGGTCCTTACAGTGTTATCGGAAGCATTCTGGTGCTCGGTAGACATGTAGCGTGATACAGCCAGACTTTGGAGTCCTCTTTGGGCTGTGGGATCCTGCATGCCTCAATGAGATAACATTCGTCATTCGGTGACACATTCAGGCAAACAAAAGTTGGCTGCAGGATATAACAGCTCCCCCCAAAGCAGTATGATCTGTAGAGGCAGGCACCTGACTTATCCTTTCCTGCTTGGAAAGACTAATAGGAGGAAGTAAATAGAGGGAATTCAGTATTGTCTTTTAATAGACAAAGGTAAATTCGGTATCTCATTGCTGGTTTTGCTATTGATTCTAATATATAGGAGCCCCCAGTAAAAGCTTCTTATCATGGACCAGATTTTACCTGCCCACTTAGAAAATAGGAGGCCTGATTCTGCTCTCACTTCCACAGGTGTATATCTGGAGTAACTCCATTGGAATCGGCGGAGCTATACTAGTGTAAAACTGGTGTAGCTTGTTTGAGTTCATTGGAATTGCTTCCTATTTAAACGAGTGTAGGTGAATCAGAATCAGGCTGTGGGAGTGTTGGAGGAGGTGCTTTTCCCTCCATTTGCCTGTCTCGTCTATTTAGACAGTCCCTGTTCTTTAGAGGTTACTGTCTTTCCCTATGTCTACAGTACTTAGCACAGTGGGGTCTGATCTCAGTTGGAACCTCTAGGTATTGTTGTGTTGATGATAAGAGTCAAGGATTTATGTTCAACTCAGTTAGAAGGATGTGGTTTGAATGATTATTTGAATGATTATCCTTTTACCCAAATGCAAAAAGAGTGTGGAACTAAGAACTTATGGCCTTTAGGTTAACCTTTGAGCTAGCTTTCTCAAATCTAATGAGCTGTCTAACGATTTGGGCAATACTGGTAGTTTTCAAAAATGCAATACATCATTGCACTTACAATATTAGATCAAGCTTTCAGAAAACAAACTGGGCAAACATTCCCTTTCTGCAGGGAACAGTCATGAGATAAATATAGAAATGGGCAATAAACAAAATAGTGACATTTACGCACAAAAGGTTTATCAAATTGCTTTTATAACAGAAAAGACATCTTGATTGTGAAATTGATTTAGTGGGACAGCACAGTTTTAGTAACCTTTATATCAGTGGTGGGTAACCTGCGGCCCGTCAGGGTAATCCGCTAGCAGGCCACGAGGCAGTTTGTTTACATTGACCGTCCGCAGCTGCCATTGACTGGGAATGGTGAACCGCAGCCACTGGGAGCTGTGGGCGGCCGTGCCTGCAGACGGTCAATGTAAACAACCTGTCTTGTGGCCCACCAATGGATTACCCTGACTGGCTGCATGCAGCCTGCGGGCCGCAGGTTGCCCACCACTGCTATATATCCTTATGACAGTATTTCACTGCTATTGCACTTCAAACTCTTGTGCAAGATGTCACTCTGCTTACACACTTGAAAATCTGACTCTAGATGTCAAGCAAGGCCAAGTAGGGTGAGACGAGTTCAAGTCCCAGTCCCAGGCTGAATGACTCCGGGATAGCATTTGTCCCAGATTCCCTGTGGCACTGCTCCGCACCTGCCTGAGGCTCAGGGGTGGTGCCAGTCTCTTCCCAGTGGGAGAGGGGAGACTGAGGTGGGCCTTAGCCCCCCCAGCACCAAAAGGCCCCCTGCTCCTTCTCTCCCCTCTGAGGCCCTGCTCCCGGCCAGGCCAGAAGCTGGAGCCAGGAAGTAGTAAGAGCTCCCGTGGAGCCTGGGCCATTGTGAGGAGACCCGGACCCTCCACAAGTGCTGGGAAGCGTGCCCTTGGGGCGTGGGGACAAGGGCTGGGGGCTGCTCTTGGGCACCCCAACTCCCTGCCCAAGACAGGTGGAGTGTCCAGGGCTCCCTGCAGCGACCCAGGCTCCCCTGGGTAGCTATCACCATGGCCTGGCTCTGGCTTCTGGCCTGGCCAAGGGGTGGGGCCTCAGGGGGAAGAGGAGGGATAGGGGGTGGGGTCATGGAGGGGGCCGGGGCTCCTACATGTGTCCCACTTTTGCGTTTTGAAAAGGTGATCACCCTAAAACCAAGTTATTTTGAAAGGTGTCCAGGTAGCAGAATGTCCTCTGCTTGCTTACATTCCATAAACATGATGCAATTTAACTTTGCTTCACAACGTAGGTCTTAACTTGCACTGGATTGGAGCAGATCAGGATAGACTAGGTCACATTGTAGTCCTAAATTTCAAGAATGGGACAGACAGAATCTACAGTAACAAAGTGTACATAGGTCCTTCCTCCCACTCCTTTCATAGGCACCCAAGACATCAGGGAGTAGTTTGGCCAGCTTTTGTTGTCTTATGTTAGTTCAGCTTGCTGGAAATACGAAGACACTGTTGAACAGTATTTCATTGTAACTGCAGCTGAATGGAGATTTCCATGATAGCTCCAATCCTTCTGAGTGCAATCACATTAAGCATAGTTCAGATCTTTTTCAGTCCCCTCTGTCCAAACATTTTGTATGTACTGTAGCTTAGCAATGCCTCCCAGGAAATATGACTCTGTCAGTAGACAAACAATTGCTTAGCTTGAAAGAAATGTAATTATTTAAGGCATGCACGAATGTTTTTGGCTGCATGATGCTCTAACATTATTAACTGCAGGGAGAAAAAAAGAGGTAGTGCTATTTTAGAGACTATATTACTATTGTCCTAAAATGCTAAATAAATGTAAGTTCTATCTTTACCAAAATTCCACATTTGCTCCTGATAGAAGATTGGATTTCTAAGTAGGATTAAGTAAATAAATCATATTAAAATGACAAAATGGGTAAATAGAATATAATGTGAAATGAAATGTAAATTGGATTTAGGCAAACACTTTTATACAGACCTCCCGTCAAACCCTATCAGGCTGCTTCAAATTCCTACTGTGATTTCTGCTCGCAGTTCTATTACATGTTGCCACTCAAGGGCATTTGATGTTTTCTCTCTCTGGAAATTCATTTGCATTTAAATGATTTGAAATAATCATAAAAGCCAAGTGCTATGAAGTTTGAAATTAGTTACTGTCTATAAATTGCGATGCCATTAAAAGATGATTTTGAAGAGCTTTGCTGTCTCAAATGTATGCAGATTAAAATCTAACAAAGTACACCTTGTTACAAAACTGTAAAGAATGGTGTGACACGGACTTAAATTGATTTATTCTCGTACTCGTGCCTATAAACTTTACATGCTTGGGTTTCTTCTGAAAGTGGAACAAACTTTGTCTACTGAATCTGAGCCAAGTTCTACTTTCAGATGGGGGTTCAGTGGGTGTATGAGACCTATGTTTGGCCCTTTGTGTCTAATCTATCTGCTCTATTACATTTGTGGAAATGTTGTGGTACTAGTTGGATCTCATGTAATTTTTATGCTGAGATGAAGAAGTTGGAGCAGAAACAATGGAGGCCATTCAGGATTGGCAGGATATGACTTTTTGATTGGTTACAGTATGATGATGATTGGCACTTGTATAGGGCCTTCTTTTGGAGGAATTCTGTGCTCTAATACTATTAATGGATTAAACTTCATAACTGAGAGAGTGTAATTATTACCCCCATTTTACAGATGGTGAAACTGAGGCATATAAACCAACGGTTTCAACTGTCTGCTAATTTTATGTGCCTCTGGTTTTGGGCATCTCAAGCTTGATGCCAAAATATTGAAGAATGCAAAATTAAAGCCTACTTCTAAAATTTTGGCCTAAGTGACCTACCTGAAACTGACTCTCAGAGTACATTTGTTCATTTTGCCTATCTAATTTCAGTTGTCACCAGTCTCCACTGAGCAGACACAAATTTCATTTCTACTGCAGTCAGTTCAAGTAGAGTTTCTGTATGAGAGATTTAGTCTCCATTAAGAGCAACCAAGGCCATATGGGTGTTTTAAAGAATTTTACAGTAATTTGTCCTTTTACCCAATCACTCACATGCAGCTGGTGGTTTAGAAACCTGACTGCCTGGTTTCCTTGCTAGCTTGCCCCCTGGCTCCTCAGCAGCCCATCTGGCAGACTGCTGGGAATCCTGGTCTTGAGGGTTCACAGCTCTGGAGCAACCTACCACGCAGATTGTCTTCAAGTTGGGGACCCCAGGGCTTTGAATATCCATGGCTCTGAGGCAGTTCTCAGGCTGCCTGCTGGGGCTTCATTCTCTTTCATAGTGGAGAATTTCAAAATTTTTGATTTTTAGTTTTGAATCAGCATGAAACCAAATATGTAAATCCCCCCTGAAATGGATTACCTTTTCCCACCCACTTCTAGTTAGGTTTAGTCAATATTTGGGGGTAGCCAGACTGGATGTGCATCCTTCACCTCGTCTTCCCTAACAGTAAACACACAGCAAATTTTCAGATTTACCTCAGGTTTCCATCAATAAAGCCAAGAAGGGTAACTGTAGCATAGTGCATAGTATAAGCTCATTTCCACCCTTTGTTTACACTGCAGGAGTATCACAAGTAATGTTCCTTTCCCTCAATCTTGTTACATGGGGTTAACCACACAGGTATGGTAATCTGTGCATAGAGATTACATCCAGTTGTAATTTGATATGGTTCTGGGACAACTAGAGCAAAGTTTGCTTGGCTTGTAGGCCACCAGAAACCTGAGGTGGGATTGCCACTTTATATAAATATTTATATATTTTATGATGCATGGAGATTAAAGAAATTATGGCACTATGACGTACATTTTTAGAGGCAAGAAAATTTCCTAAGGGTTTTAAAATCTTTAAAAGTTATTTAAAGATTAACTATACAAATAATATCCTGCTACACAATGAAGACTCCTATATTTGTTTTTGTGATTTTGCTGCTTACTGATTGACATAAGATTGCAGTCATCATAATTATCCATATATTAAACACATTATTCATAGTATTCACTCAGTAGTCAGTGCAAGCTACGAAGCTAATCCTGCCCTCATTGTAGTATACAGACTCAGTGTGTATACAATATTATGGAGTTTTTCCCATATAATGCCTTGAGTCAGGTTTCTGGTTATTTTAGTCATAGATTGGAGGTGGGGAAAGGGAAATGTAGACTCATAAGAGTAAATGGCTTGTAAACTTTTGAGGCTATGCAATTCATAGTATGTTTAAGAGCATAAATGCAGTTTTTTGTTGTTGTGGGGTTTTTTTTTTCTCTCCTAGTCTAACAGAAGGTTCAGCCCAGGCCAGAGAAAAGGGTGGGAAGTCCTTAACAGGGCATGGTATCCTAGCTGACCAGGCTCTGTTTATGTTATGGCTCTGTTAACTCTTCACCTGTTGAGTCAAAACCCTTTGAACAATCAGGAAATACATCCCAAATCTCCCACTGTATGGCTTTGTAACTAGTGTCAGCTGGAGGACCCTATATAGAGATGCTGAGATATTCTGTTGACCCCTCTGGGAGCCAGACCGTGGGGATCTCAAGCCTTGCACCCAGAAATTAAAAGGCAGAGAGCCTCACTCAGTATAAGTCTTCACTGCAGAACTCTGGTTCTTACTTGGGTGTTGCCTCGCGTCCACACACAACCCTCTCACCCGAGTTTGGTGATGCTTCAAACCCAGGCTGGCTGGCCCAGCTGTGGGTGTAGACTAGCCGCTTTCATTCAGGCTGGTAATTTCCCTCCTTTGCAGGGTTGACACAGGCTGAGCCATTCAAGTGCTGATAGTCTTCCAGTGCCTTCCCAGAGTTCCCACTGTGTGCCCAGGATGACAAAGGAGTTGTCTTATAATTCAATGGGAAAGAATCATTGAGTGGTTCAATTTACTGGAACACAAAGAACCATGAAGAACCACAGAGAACTCAGAGGTCCTAGTGACACACACAAGAGAGTGCAGCACAAGTGAGGGCATGGTTACTCGGGTACGGCTTTGCAGTGTGGCTGCTCACACCCAGGCTAGACTAACATGGGTGCCAGTCACCTGAGTTAACGCTGTAATGAAGACATACCCTTTGAGGCAAGAGAACACTCCAGGGAAGTAAGTGGTGCAGGGAGTAATTCCATTCCATCTGTTCACAAGGATGCTTGGGGACAAAAGCTTATGCCTGAGTGCAGGCCTCCTTTAGGGCTTTGTTACTTAAAGAATAAAGGCAAAACTCAGGAAGAGCGTTAGTTTGGCAATATCCCTTATTTATGTGCTATTGAGACTGAGGTGGAGATACAAACCATTAGAAAGCCCATATTATTATTTTGTACAGCAATTGGTTCTGCCCTAGTTTAAACCTTTATTCATGGTTGACTGAAGAAAGTCTTGACAAAGCTATAACCCGATCATTTGCAACAGGGATGGAGGATCTTTGTAACTCTTATCACTAGAAATCAGATCCAATGAGATGGAAAGAAAATTGCTGGTAACTGCAGGCTTATGATAAAGAAACTACTGCAGAAGAGCTAACTGAAAAACGTAACATTTATTAACTTGGGGCATTACTATATCTCCCAGAACATGTTGCAATTCAGTCTTTGCAGATGTTATTAAAATAATACACAGTCTGATAAAATGCATAAATTATACTTTAGCCTTATGAATTACAGAATGTGATTTGAAAAGGATGGTAAGCACAGCAAGCCATTTGCTATATGTAGTTTGACACTGCTTCTTCAGCACGGAATGAGTAGATGGAGCTTTATGATGCCTGTGTAAGAATAGAGGAGCTGAAGGCCATTGATTGTGAACTCTTTGGGGCAGAGACTTTCATTCTGTTGTGTGTTTGAACAGTACCTAGCACAATGGGGCCCTGATCACTGATTGGGGCCTCTAGCACTAGTGCAATACAGATTATAAATAATAGTAATGGCAAGGCGAACCTCTTCCTCTCCTGTGCTAAGATTAGTTAGAAACAAAGCTTTGGCCTTACAAGCCCTGTGAACTTCCAAAGCCTCCTGCTATAGCCATGCCTCTCTTCTACCACTTGTTTGGGGTGTGACTCCACTTGAATTTTTAGCCATATTTTAGTGTGTTATGAAACTTATGTACCTTGGATCCAAACACCTGCAAGTTTTTGAAAAGCTCTCATTCAAATTCAAGCTTTGCAGCTTAGGCCAGTCTCTACTCAAGATGAACTTGAGCGCAAGAACTGCTGTGCATTGCTAAATATGACACATAGGGTAAGGTAAGCCCACCATCTGATAATGCACCAGCTTTTTAAATTTTCTTCAGAAACTTCTGAATGGTCTAGAAAGGAACCTGACAAGGGTATTTAAATAAGGGTACAAATCACAGCTCAGGGTTTCAGTCTGATTTATGATTTTCTAACAGAAGGAGACTAGAATGTGGTACCTACTTAGGTAATTAGTGATTCAACATGCAGCCTGCATACCCAAGAGTTTAAACTGCTGGAAGTCTCATTTGTAACCATAAGAATTTAAAGGGGTACAAGAAGCTTGATTTGTTGTTGTTGCTTTCCTCAGTAAAAATTAAACCTGTTACCAAGAGCTGATGGTGCAATACTGTTTTGTTAAAGTGATGTTTATCACTTTCTGTGTACTGCTTACCACCAGTAACCAAATATATAATTCTTGTTGGTCTTTGAAAACAAGAATAAAAATATTGTTTTGATGCTTTCCAGCACAGCACTAGGACCATTACACTCAGTCTGGTGAGCTAGGCATTGCGAATAATAGATCTGACAATTTAGCCCTTTTTTCCTCTTTGATTTACCTGACAATGGTTGCCCACATTTATCTGTGTTTAGGCAAATGCTTTGTAGAGACATATTTCCACCTATGGATGTTCACTGAACCCATCTTTCTGAGGCTAGTCGCCTATTGATGGTATTTTTCTTACTGCCTAATTGGACAGCTGACCGTTAAAAACATGGAATAACCACTTCAGAGGAAAAGATTTATTTAAGGTATTATTTGGATTTGCAAAAACAAGGAAGTGTCTATTACATATTCTGGGCAATTTAACATAATTAAATTTCATATTACTGTATCAAATATAAAACAAGTATCTGTATTCGCATGCAGCCAGCTCTGTTTGTAAGTGAATATGGGTATTTGCCCAGAGAACAGCCATTTCCCATCTCTGTGCCTTCTTCCATGCTGCCCCTTATCAAGGCAACGACCTCCATGAATTAGATCATCGTTCAGGAAAGCACTTAAACATGTACTTAAGTGTATCAGTATATAAGAAAGCACTTAAATGGGTCCATTTGCTTAAGTCGCATTGACTTCAATAGGATTTAGGCATGTGCTTAAACACCCTTCCTGGATATAGGGATGCTTTCCTAGTGTGTAAGGACACTAACCTTCCCTCCAAAGGCTCCTCAAAACCTACTCTGCTGTGACACTTACCACAAGTCAGCCAGCCTATGGTGGCTTAGCTGTGCAGCAGTCAGGGAGCACTGATATATTTAAAGTGAAAAAACCAAAACAACCACCACAGCAAAAGCCAACCAAACCACATTTGTGTGAGATGGTTCTATTACCATTTTTCCTCCTTTCTCCTCTCCCTTTTCTTTTTCATGGTCATTTGTTGGGTTGTGTTTATTTAGATTGTAAGCTCTTTGGTCCAGGCACTGTCACTAAGGGTATGTCTATACAGCAAATGAAGGTGCAACTGTAGCATGGGTAGGCGTACCTGCCATAGTTGTAATCTAGCTAGCATGGATAACAATGATAGTGAAGACATGCCAGTACGGGCTTCGTTGCTGGCTAGGTGCCCCAGTACAAGCCCACGGGGGACCATGGGTATATACTCAGGTTGCTAATGCGCCTGGCAGTCCATGGCATCACATCCACACTGCTATTGTTACTTATGCTAACTAGATAAAGCTAGCATGGGTATGCAAATCTGTACCACAATCACACCTTTATTTGCTGTGTAGCCATTCCTTGAGTGTTTTTGCAGCATCTCGCACAATACAACCTTGATCCTGATTGGCACCTCTAGCGAGCTCCCATAATACAAATAATACTTGCATAAACATTTGCAGATGAGTGAAGCAAAAGGGGCATGAACAGGCTGAATTGAAAGGTAATTTAGAATTAGTAAAAGCTTTTGTGAATAATTTTGCCCAATATTCATCCAGTGCTGATTACACTGTTACTGCTGATTTAAAATATAACACAATTAATACTTTTGCACAGACTTTCCACAGTAGAAAACTAAGCAGAAGAATGAACATTGATTAAGGGAGATGAACCAAAGTCTTTTTACTGATCATATATGTAGAAACCTCAAAAAATGTAAATTATATTCCATTGTTGCAGTAATTATGCTCTTCAGTGTACAGTGTATTTCTGGTTTATTGGATTGGCACAGGATTTGGTTTTCCAAAATATACATTTACTGTACATGTTTCAATCAGAATAAGGTTCTAAATTGCTATGTCATTCAACAAAACTACAATGCCAACGCACAAGATTTGTAAGGTTATTTTACTTTTTTCTTGTAGTCACTGGAGAGTTTATTGAAACTCAGACTAAAGCTAAATTCCTTCTTGATGCATAGGGATCTTTCATAGCTGCTTCCTCGTAATTTAGCTTTCCTTTTACTCATTTCATCTTGAAAGGTCATTTTAGGAACTAAAAAGTCCAGTTGCCAACTTTTAAAATAATCATGATCTCTAATAGAACACCAGCTATTTTTAACATTGTACTTTTTAATGTCTCTTCTTTAAAGACACAAAGCACTGACTTTTCTTTTGCCATGAATGATGTATGACTTCAGAGATTTCAACTGCTATGACATAAATCATCAACTGCTGTCCCACTATTTGCTGATAAAGTTGGGATGTTTTCAGCACACTTGGCAGTAATCTTATCGTTGTAATTTGCTACTTTCTGCTATTCGATTTAATAAATAAAATTTCCTTGCAATTTATACAACCTGAATGTGTGGAATGGTAGGGAAAATTATGATTTCACTTGTGCATGTGGAATCTATATAGTGTTCTCTACATGTATCTTGTAAAGCTACAATATGGTATAGTTTGTAAAGTAAAACTGTACACTTGATAGATTAAGGCCAGAAGGGGCCATTATGATCATGTAGTCTGTGTAACCTGTATAACACAGGCCATAAAATTTTACCCAGTGATTCCCAAATCTGGCCCAACAACTTATGGCTGAATGAGAGCACATTTTTCAGAAAGAGATCAAGTCTTGATTTAAAGACTTCAAGTGTGGACAATGCTCAGACAAAACCATGCTCAGGGCCTCGTGGACTGATAGTTGGTTAAAATGCTGGCACAAGCAGATTTTGATATGTATTTGGCATTGGACTTTTTTAAATGCATGTTATGGTTATGTTGTGTTGAGTGGAGGGATACCGATGTACTCTGACTAGACAGGGGCCAGGAGCAGTTGAAACAGACCTATCTAGTAGGTGAAGGTGGTGAAAACGGAAAAGTCTGTACAGAACTCAGGTGAGGGTAAAGCTACAGCAGCTATACTATGTAGATGGTTGAACACGGTGGGGGGAATAGCAAGGTTTAGGATGAAAAAGAAAAGAAAAAGTAGGAGAAAGGGAGAGAAACAGAAATTCAGAGAATGTTTCCCAAGCCAGATGCATATCAGAGAAAATAAAGAATCAGAGACATACAGGGAGCTCACTGAAACATGGCAGAGGCTGTAGTACGGGCTACAGACAGTAAGAGTTTAGAAACAAAAAGGAGGAAATTAGCCTCAGAGCATATGGAAATAAAGTGTACAAAGGAGACCTTGGAGGGCACTAATGTATATTTATGTCATGAAATTATAGCTAGTAAAATTGAGAAGAAATGTGATTTTGAATTTTCAGAAACAGAGGTCTTTAGAGGTCTGTTAGTAGGTTGATGTACCGGGGTTCACTTACCATTGGAGCGTCTCCTTGTGGCTGTATCTGGGCAATAGCTCTGCCCAGTCTGACACCCACTTCCTTCACTCGCTTGGTGCGTGGCCCTTCTTTCTCTCCAGGAGTCACAATGCTCTCTCTTTGCAGCTTGCACCTCTGGCTAGGTCACTATACAGTTTTCCCCTTCTGGGGTAAAAAAAAAGTCTCGCCAGACCAGCTGTCCAGATACCATTCCAGGCAGTTTCCTGTTTCAAGACGGTGCCACTTGCCCAGTGGCTGGTAGGGGAACCCAGGTCCACCTGCTACTTTGGGTTCCAGCCCAGGGACACTACAATCAGCAGCCAAGGTCTGCACCATCTCAACCCCCTTACTGCTGTTTCCCTGGGCTTCCTACTCTGCCCTCTGCAGGCTTTCTTCTCCATCACTCCTTTGGGTAAACTTCTTTCATCAGGATTAGGATCCCAGGGCTTGTGTCCCCATCAGGTTTCCTCCTTCTCCCTCACTATGCCCAGAGAGTGACTGCAGAGCTCTGCACTGCAGCACCCTTCTGCTATCACTTCCTACCTTTATACAAGCCCCTGCCTACTCCTGTCCAGATGGGTTTCATCTTTAATTAGTGCTTGTCAGCAAAACCCAAGTTTCCCCCAAAGTGCAGCCTTCCAGGTTAATTAGTCCCTTGTGAGCCACCTTAACCCCTTCAGAGGTGGTGTCGGGTGAACACCCCCTCACCGTTGGGCATTTTCTGTATCTGATGGTATCCCTCTGAACTGCTGCATGCTTTTATCTTGGAACATGACACATGAGAAAATGCTTCTGTGTACATGACACTCCCTGCAGTGAAATACAGCTTTTAGGAGACACTGGTTGTGTGAGAGTCCAAGAACCAATAGGTTTAAATTGCATCAAAGGAGATTTAGGTTAGACATTAGGAAAAACTTCCTAACTGCTAAGCACTGGAACAAATTGCCTAGGGAGGTTGTGAAATCTCCATCATTGGAGGTTTTTAAGAACAGGTTAGACAAACACCTGTCAGGGATGCTCTATGTAATGCTTGGTCCTGCCTCAATGCAGGGGACTGGATTAGATGACCTACCAAGGTCCTTTCCAGTTCTATATTTTTATGATTCATTTCTATATGATATAAATTCTGGAAGTATTCAGTGATATCCATACTGGAGTGACATACCCCAATATCAGTAGACCACATGATCAGGAGGAAATTAAAAGATAATTCATAATTCTCAGAAATAAACAGGCATTGCAAATGAAATGAACAAATCAAGTGATATTCTTGGGAATGTCTACTGACTTTTAGAGGTAAAAGGGTATCCATACTTATGGTATCCTACAAAAGGGCTCCATGGACACAAGCCTCATGGTAAAATGTACTCTTGCTGGTTTGCATGGAAACTTTTTTTAGGAACTGGGCAGCCATGACAAAAAGGGAATTGCATCCTTATTGATGTGAGGCCAGAGGTTGGATCTTCTCTAGAGTTCTACAGGACTTCCTATGTCCTCAAGAGAATGGAGAAGCACAAGCGTGGAGGGGAACATCTCTAATGAGAGCCGGGAACAGCTAGCAGCACACATATCTGACAGAACAATGCCTCGTGTCATCCTGACGTCAAATGAGGTAAAGAAAATTCTCACTGAAAAAGTATCGAAGAACAAGGAATGCATATTCTTCCTGGGAACGTTTGTAGGAGCAAATCTGTCTTTTTGGAAAGAGTTGTGTGTGGCCCTGAGTATTTTTGACAGCATTGTTTAGTGAGCCATCTTGAAAGCTTTTTGTGGGCTTGGGAGTCAGCTGCAGGAAGCAGAAACTGTAGTGACCAGTCAAAATAGCCATACCAAGGAAGTTTCCAAGCACTCATTGGCTGAAAAATATTTGTGTAAACAGTTTGAAAAGTTTTGAATAGTGAACAAATTCATAAAAATCAAAGTCTTCGCTATTTGCTATGTTGTCATGTTGGTCCCAGGATTTTAGAGAGACAAGGTAGGTGAGGTAATATCTTTTATTGGACCAACTTCTGCTGGTAAAACAGACAGGCTTTCGAGCTTACACAGGGCTCTTCTCGAAAGCTTGTGTCTTTCACTAGCAGATGTTGGTCCAATGAAAGATGATATGTCACCCGCCTTGTCTCTCTAAAGTCTTCACAAATCCTTTGCAAATAGAAAAAGGGGCTAAACTTGTTAAATGTTTAATTATGAATAGTTCATCTAGCTCTATTTGTGATATTCCATGTCAATCCTGGTTGATATATGAACTGATAATTGTGTTGACATTTCACAAGTCACCATGTAATTACCATTGTTTTCAGTGGTGTTACAGCAAAATAATATGCAATATTTCAAGGTATTTAATTAACTAGTGTCAATGAGTTCCCTTGACAATGATTTCTGTCATCCCCAGGATCATAGATGACACATGTCTGCTGGATGTTAGAATCCTCAAAGTAAATGATATATGAACCAGGGACCAGCAATGTGATATGCAGAAGTCAGTATGATGGAGTATATATAATTATTTGTTACCGTTTTAAAGGTGACCTGCGGAGGTAATAAATTGGAGTTTGTTTTCCTTTTCTTCATTATGGTGTACGAAGAATGTCCAAAAGGCTTTTTTATTTCCAGACAAAATAAAGTTCTGCTATTTTTTATGTTAGAAATTCTTGTCCACTCTTTTCCCTGGAGGATGATAGGAGAAATAATAGGTTTATATCATCAGATAGCCAGGACTAAAGCTGATTAATTGAAATAAGTGATTTTTTTATTTAGAATTTTTTGGATTCTCTGTGTTGTCAGTGATTTCATTCTAATGTCTTTCAAACATTTGCAAGAAAATCTCTTTGTTTCAAATCTAATCCTCCCCACATCCTTCATTTGAGAGCTGAGGAAGCTCCCAATTCTCTTCTCTGGCTCTTGTGAGTGAGTGCTCCACCAGTAAGGGAAATAGAAAACTAGAATTAAAAAAAACAAAAACCCTTAACCTCTCCTCATCCTTCATAAAGGAGAAAATAACCTGCATCTCCTATTAATTTCCATAAGATTTGTAGATACTCAGCATCTCTCAGGATCAGGTTTTAAATTAGCCATCTACAGATTAAAAAAAAGCAAGAAAGAGAAAAATGTAACCAATGCCTGAAAGAGAATAAGTGGGTATTCACCCATGAAAGCTTGTGCTCCAATACGTCTGTTAGTCTATAAGGTGCCACAGGACTCTTTGCCGCTTTTGTGAATCTATGCACATCGCCATAAATTTAAAGTGTTGTCTCTGGTAAAAGGTGCTATTTTTTTCTGTGTATTGTATTATTAAATCTTCTGTAAGATGCTTTAATGGTGTCATATTATTAATGGCACATTTAATGCATAGTCCCTATGTTTGTGAATGTGATTTCCAGCTGGAGAATTTTAGCCAGTTTTTACCATCTTGGTTTGCAGGTGGCACCTTTTAACTCATTAAAAAACAATGTCTGAAGAACATGAGGGTCCTGGTTTGGATCTTGAGTCCGTATTTGTATACACAGTGGACCTGATTGACCCATGTGCTAAGTGGTAGGTTAACAGGTGTAATTTACAAAGTTTGCCCAGGAAACACGAACAAGGTACATGAAAATAGGTACTGTAATGTACACAGGAGTAGTGTGCTGTAGGTACTAGTAATGTCAACTGCATATCCTAACATCACCTCCAGGAGATGTGTAGTGGGAAATACATGGCTGTGGTTACCAAAACAGATGTGAGATTGGGGAAAAGACATACAAAGAAAGGAAGTTAAAGCATGTTGGGGCTGTTTTATCTTGCAAAACTGAATGCACCAATAGTTGTTTGTATTGATGGATGTCCCCGAGCAGTACCATGGCCTGCTCTTGGTAATTACACAAATAATGGGCTGCTATCAGTATGCTATTCAAATAACCATTGTGATGTCTACCATGCTGCTGCATCGATTGGTTAGATATCTTTGTTTACATTATGATTTACTGCCTGGTTGGCACCTGAATGTCACTACACCACTGACTTAACCATGGCTTTTAGTTTCTGATATGGCGTCTTGATTAATCCCCAGGGAGAGTGCCTCCTACTTGCCAGCTTTCTCTTCCACCACTACACTAGTGTATGTTCCTATGTACCTATGTCTTCTGTAGAGATTGTTCAGGTGATAACTAAGTGAGCCATACTTATTTGCAACCTGTCAGGGCCCACGGGTTGGCTTCTGCTGATTGTGGTCATTGTCGTTACATGCCTACTACTGTTCTGCTGCATGTTTGTTGATCATAACGTTTGCCTTTCCAGCACTAGTATGATGCTGCTTCAGACTGATGTGATAACTGGGATCCATAGTTTCCTATATGGATTGCTGAGTTGAACCATGTGCAAAGCATCTTTTATGGCTGTTCCTTTTATGGGCATTTTGTACATACGTGAGCCCCTTGTCTTCTTTAGGGCATATGGTTCAGATAGCACTTACTGGGAGGAAATTTAGATTCTTATAGTGATGCCTGTAACTGGAGTATCTGAGTGCCTTCAAGAGAATGACTAAAATCCCAATAGGCCAGTGGTCTAATTCTCCTCCCTACCTTCCCAAGGCATTTGGAGCTGTTACTGTTACTTTTTTTTAAATTATTTCCTGTGACAGCAGGGTTCTGACCTTCATTTTCTCTGCATTATTGTATGCATCTATATTTCCTTGCCTACCCTTTTCTTGTGTTAAGGGGCAGTTTGGGTGGCAGAAGGCCACACCTCTGTCTTAATCATGTATCAAGACTATTCATATTGAAAACATTTTCATGGGTTGTGTATATAATTAGAATAAGGAACCTAATTAAACTATGACAGCAACTGCGAATTTAAAATACAGGGTTGCAGAGTTCAGTAAAAGAATATACACAATAAATAAGGACGGGGAGTGGCAGAGATGGCTGAATGATAATGTTCCTGCTTCAAGAAATGATCTGCCTATTGTATCTGACAGGAAAAAATGTGGTTTAAAATAGAACTTAAAGATATTTAGGGTAGAGTTTAGTATGTATAGTAGCTAGCTGTCACAAGGGTGCTTTGGGAAAGTAGACCAGGAAATGTATGAATTCAGAAAATTGGTTGTGGTTGATTTTAGATACCCATTAGCTTTGAAGTCAGACAGTGCAAAATATTTACTGCTTTGACTGCAAACTCTTTGGGACAGAGATCATGTTTTCTATTATATGTCTGCACAATACCTGATGCAAATGGTCCCTGGTCTCTGGCTGGGGCTGCTAGGTGCTTCTGCAATACAAATAATAATAATATAAAGGAGAAAACTACCAAGATCATATATTTGCTGATTTTTCTATGAATATGAAAATACTCCTATTTAAAAAAAAAGTTTTAAATGTACTTACTTTTAAGTGAAAGTGGAGTAGCTTTTGAGCAAAGGTGGCATCTCTCTCCTAAATTGTGCCTTCCTCTTTGTCTCCCATTTGCACTTTTTCCTGCTGCCCCTACATGTCTGGAACAGCCTCCCACTTCTAAATCAGCAACCTCCCAGCCTTCTTAAATCACCCTTATTTTGTGCAGCCTTCCAAAGTTTCCCCATAGCCATTGTCCCCTGGTCATTTTTTATTTCTTGCCCTGTATCTGACTTTCGGTATTGGATAGTAAGGTTCTCGATGCGAGGATCACAACTTTTGTTTTTCTAAACTCTGTGTACGCTTATGATGCTCCATAAATAATTTCCAATTATAACGACTTTTGTGCTAAACTCCTGTTGATGGCCACAGAAGACATATTTGCAGGTAGAGTGAAGGAGTAAGTGAAGTAAGTAATCAAAGGTCAACATAAGAGTTTTATTCTCTGTTGGACCCATGCAGTTTTAGTCACCCATCTCCTATTAATGTTAATGGGAAATGCACATTTCAAACACTCAAAAATAGCCAACAAATTTTATCTGTTGTTATAATTGGTAAATTAGTATCACTGTTCCAGCAACGTGCATTTACAACCACTGTTGGATTAGCAAAAGCTCCTTAAAAATGTATAAACTGACTATGCAGGTTAACTTGATTTGCCATTACATAGTGTTGACTCAGAGTTAAATTTAGTAGCACTTTGCAAAACTGGTGGAAAGTAGAACATTTGTTTGACATCAGAAGCTTACACATGGTTTGAGCTAAATATAAGGATGAGCATTCAGTCACAGCTCAAGCACAGTCATAGTGCTTAGAATAGTTTCCGTGTGTTGGTCAGTCTATCTTAGAAGATAATTTTGTGTTTCATTATAGACTAAAGAAGTTTGTGGGAAAAGTGTGGACTTTGTGGAGTGTAGAATAAGGTATGGAAAGATAGAAAACAAAACATTGTGCATGCTCTTTATGGGCCAGCTCCAGCTATCATTGAATTGAATGGGAGTCTTTCTATTCACTTTAATGTGTGTTGAGTTGAATGCTATGGATCTGGTTCTCTGAATTGCTAAGCATCTTCTGTGACTCAATGAGTTCCTTCAGTTTCTATTCATTCAGCACCTTGCATGATACCCAGCATCCCCATATTTCCTCATATATCTGAACCAGAAACTGACAGTAATAATGACTTGCAAATTTATAGATTCTTTCACTCAGAGGAATCTCAAAACTCTTTACAAACTGGGGGTTGGATTTTCAAACTTAGGCATGTGCAATTGTTTGTGTACTTTCATCTCTGTGTGCCTAATTTACACATACAAATACCCAATGCACTCATGCAAATCACGTGCTTGGGTGCATGGGTGACCAGTTAAGTTGCCTAACCAGCAATGCTCCCAGTGCAAATAGCTGATTGGGGTGCACACATTAGGTATATGTTAGGCATGCACATTTATGAGCATAACTGCATGCTCCTAAACTAAGGAATGACACAACTATATATTTGTAACCTATGTCCTTCCTCATCCCCAAGCCTGCCCAGATGCATGAAATACTCTGGAATGTTTGTCAGGTCCTTCATTTACATGATAAGTTCTTCTGGGTAGACAGCATCTCTTCTTACATGTTTTCTGTGATGAGCTAAGCACGTGCATAAGTATTGTAAAAACCACAGTGTCTCCAAGGTCAGTGCACTCTCTGCTCCATCCATTAGAATGCAACAGATTGCTGTTCCACTCTATCACCTTGTTTCATGGACTGGTGTGGAGGGGAATTTCTGGGACATGGCTTCACTTCCTCTCTGCCCCCTTCCTGGAGAATTTGTTTGCCAGGGGGATCAGAGGCTGAGGACTGCTATTATCAGTGATTTTTGCATTGACCATGCAGTGGAGGGCTCCCTTCATGGTTCTCCCTCTGGGCAGCCACACAAGAACTGCTCAGAATCTAGATCATGTTTAGTTTGGGGTCAAGTTTTGTAAAAAGAAAAACAAAATGCTTGCATTTGGATTGCAACATGAAGAGTTTTTGCCACTCTGTTTGGAAGGGTCTGTTTGACAGAGTGCATAGGTGGGTGTGAATGTATCAGTGCATCTTCAATTAAGCCCACTGCTGCTGCTAATGTCATTTCTTTGCATTTAGGGCAGTTTTACATAGACTGTTCTCCTGGTACCTGTGTATTTAAAGCCTCAAGTAGCTTTAAAGGTATTAAAGAATGAAATGAGTTCAGCTGCAAACGTTATTTGAAAAGGAATGATCATTACTGTCTAGGTACAGTACATCTCTGATATATTATGAGAATGCCTGCAGCCCTTTCATATTTGTTATTTAGCAGATGACTTGCTGACATCTGTATCTGCACAATTTACTATGAATAATTTAAACCACAGAGCGCAGAAAGTGTGACTGAATAAAAGGCCAAGAATGCTTGAAAATGCTTTCATGATCCTTTGCTTGCTTAAAACGTGGAGATCAAACACACAAACAAAAAAATGCAGTTTAGAATTACTGCATACTATACAAAGAACCTGCAGAAAAATGCAGAGTGAGCTCATTGGATATATCAACTTAAAATACTGTATCTCTTTGTAGTCAGTCATGAAAAAGATGTAGACTTAATAAGGAAATATTAAACATTTATCTTGGATGTTTGACTTATCTTCACAGGATCATTTTGTAAGCAGTTTGTGTTACTGGAGAGACTTCATCTCACCATTATGCACAAATTACTTGTCACTCAGATGTTAATGCTGTTGTTTGTGTTTGTTTTTCCAATCAGCCTCGCAGGGCAAGCTAGGCAACTGAAAGGTTCCTGGGGAACTTGGAAGCATGTTAGTTCAGGTACTGGAATTGGATAGTCAATGTTAGGGCTCTAATGATTAATTAAGAGGGTTGGATAATTTTGTGATAAGTACTGTTCTGAGTTATATATGTATCTTGCTGCTACAGGGCATAAGCTAATTGCCTATGGGGGCTAAGAAGGAATTTCCTCCATCTCCTCTGTATAGCATTATGTATCGATGGCAGCTTATGGCAGGATACTGGGATCAATGGACCAATATCCTGGGCCACTATGGCAAATACTACCTATCTTCCTCTCATATGAACATAATATTAAGTGCTATGAAATTCCTTTAAAATGTCTAGGCAGGTGTGTTTTCTGCATAGTAATCAACAAAAACAGAGCGTTGTGGGAGAGCATCCTGCTGTGGGGAGTTATCACCACAGTGAACAATTTTCATGCCAGAAGAGCTAGACTGTACAACCTTACTCATGGTAGTGAGCAGTCACTCACAAAAGCGGCCTCATTGACATCAGTGGGATTATTTGTGTGAGCCAGTAAGTGAGGATCGCACAATCCATCCCTTAATAAGTAAAGGGCTTTGTTCTCATCACAGCGCAGAGGGTTTTTCACCTGTTCAGCTCTTAGCCCTTCTAGCAGATGTTGTGTGGCTATTTGAAGCTAGACAAATTCAGATTGGAAATAACGTGTAAATTGCTAACAGTGGGAGTAATTAACCATTGGAGCAATTTATCAAGGGTCATGGTGGACTTTCCATCACTGGCAATTTTTAAATCAAGATTGGCTGTTTTTCTAAAAAATGTGCTCTATGAATTATTCTGGGGAAGTTCTATGGCCTGAGTTATATAGGAGGGCAGACTGGATAATCCCAATGGTCTCTTCTGGCCTTGGAGTCCATGAATCTATGAAACTCCAATTTTCAGTGGGCATTTGTTTGAATAGGAACTGAGTTAAAAACAGAGGGCTCCATTGTCCCTTCTGCTGTATGTCTTTGCAGAAAGGGAGTTGTGCCCTCAGAAGGGAGAGATTAACCTCTGTAGATTGCTTTCCTTTTGCTTCCTGATCATGGGCTTCAAAGGCCTGTAGGAAGCACAGTGTTGGAGATGGCTGGGCTCCTCAGAAATCTTACCAAGGCCAAACAATGGGAACAGCAGGCAGAAATGCTGCAGAATCCTGCCTTGTTGGGTAGAGGGTCTGGGGCTTACCATCCTGTAGGAGCTGGACTTTCCAGCCTGGTGGTATTTGGAGGAGTGAGGCAGACCATGAAAAGATGCAAGGGTGTATC
Organism: Chelonia mydas; assembly: GCF_015237465.2. Taxonomy (NCBI): domain Eukaryota; kingdom Metazoa; phylum Chordata; order Testudines; family Cheloniidae; genus Chelonia; species Chelonia mydas. Next base: position 112,512,078 of record NC_057852.1, read on the forward strand.
CTTGTGGATTATACACAACTTCAGTGGATCTTGAGAGAGCATTGCATTCTGGAAATGGGACCCCTAACCTGTTGGGTTTTGGAGGAGCAAATCCTGCCCCCCTTGGCAAAATGAATGGGAAAATCAGAGTTGAAACTCACATTATTTCCCTTCTCCTATGTTTGGTATTCCTAGGCGGGTGGGGGTAGAGGGGAAAAGTTTTGGGTCTAAATAGTGGGAAAACACAATCATTCTATTCTGCTATTTCCAACGCACCAATACAATTGTATTTTAAAATAGTTTTTACTGAAGTTCAGATTGCTTCAGCCATATGATAATTATTATTATTTGTTTTTTATATTATGGTAGCACCCAGAGATGATTAATATATTGATTAAAAATAGCTTGCAGTGACATGTTTAGACTCTGGCAAGTGTGACAGAGTCGGGCCAGACGGCTATAGGAGAGTAATAGAGGCAGATATATTAGCCCCAGGCTAAGTAGGTCCCTTTTCCCTGGGTAAGGTAACAGGGAAGGTTCCAGAACAATCAGGAACCTTCTGGAGACAATTAAGACAGACAGGCTGATTAGAACACCTGCAGCCAATCAAGAAGCTGCTAGAATCAATTAAGGCAGGCTAATCAGGGCACCTGGGTTTTAAAACGGAGCTCACTTCAGTTTGTGGTATGCATGTGAGGAGCTGGGAGCAAGAGGCACTAGGAGCTGAGAGTGAGAACGCAGACTGTTGGAGGACTGAGGAGTACAAGCATTATCAGACACCAGGAGGAAGGTCCTATGGTGAGGATAAAGAAGGTGTTGGGAGGAGGCCATGGGGAAGTAGCCCAGGGAGTTGTAGCTGTCGCACAGCTGTTCCAGGAGGCACTCTAGACAGCTGCATTCCACAGGGCCCTGGGCTGGAACCCGGAGTAGAGGGCGGGCCCGGGTTCCCCCCAAATCCTCCCAACTCCTGGTCAGACACAGGAGGAGTTGACCTGGACTGTGAATTCAGAAAAACGGCCAAGCTGAGGGCTGCTGTGAAGCTCCAAGGCGAGGAAATCCGCCAATAAGTGCAAGACCCACCAAGGTAGAGCAGGAACTTTGTGACACAAGAACAGATATTATGTCACTATTGACGTTTCTTTAGCACACATCATTGAGATCTAAATATTAAAAGAAAATTATTAAAAGATACACCCCCCTGAAGGGGAGCCTCCCACTTGAGCAATGACTGTCTTCTTAAGAAATCATAGAATGTGCTATGCTGCAAAAACAGAGTTAGCAAACATGCATTCCAATACTGAATGGCTGTTTGGGCCAAACATGTTGTATTCACTATTTGCCAACATTCCCACAAATAGAGTTTTTGGTCACACCAGTGTTCATGGAAAAGCTGTTCTTCCTGGGCCTGATCCAAGTCCCATTGGAGTAAATGGCTTTCTATTAACTCTAAAGACTGCCATTGAACTTAATGGGCTTTGGATCAGGCCCCATGCATCTAGCTCTGTTTGCATGTGAATGAATATATTCATGTGTGAACAAGTATTTTCTAAGGGCAATTTACCACCTTCAGCAAGTGGCTTCCTCCTATCTAGGCCTCGGTTTCCCCATCTCTAGAACATTGATGGTGATATTTACCTGTCTTTGCAAACAGCTTGGTGATCCTTGGATGAAAAGTGCTATGTAAGAGCAAAGTAGTATTATTCATTACAAATAATTCTCATTTAAAATAAATCAGTCTTCTAGTCAGGGAACAGAAACAGTACCATGTGACCAGTCAGACACCACAAACAATGAATAGTCAAACTGAACATTTTGTGAACAACCCTTAGGCTGAAATTGTTTGCATGAGCTGTCAGACTATTCTGAATGGTATCAACAGATCTAATATGTTTAAATCTGATATTTAAAAATGGATATCATCACGGAACTTGGGAGACCTTGAAACCACATCCTGTTTTGTGTTTGCTACTTTGTGTGTGTCAGTTTTTTAATTAATTTAATCATAGTGCCTTATACCTCTTACTGGAACTATAATCTATTTACCAGAGCTGCTGTTCCATTTCAAAAGATGTCAGAATAGGATTCCCCATCTATTCAGTGGAAAGTCAGCTATCCCACAGAGCCATTCTTTAATCAATTCAAAGAGGGCCTTCCACAGAGAGCTAAAAGTGCTCTTGACTTTATTATAATACATTTATCCTGCCCTATTGAACACATTGAATCAAAAGGTCACCTTACTAGCCTATGGAAGGATTTTTATTTTTTTGTAGAAATTTACAAAATCTGCAAGTTGGAGTATTGTTGGTGATTTATACTTCAAACAGTAAGCACCAAAATGTTATAGAGCCGGACATTTCCATATTCAATAATTTTCTTGCCCAACAGTCTCTGACCTTCAAGTCACTGCTGCAAGGGCAGATCAGAATTCCCTAACCGTTAGAGTTCTGGTCAAGCCACTAGCCACTTATTTCTGTGGCTATAATTGAGTGCACCACAACTTGGCAAAATAGGCACCAAAACTGACGAATCTGATGCATGCAACTATGATTGCAGTACCAGTGACATCTGCTATTAAATACCAAAAGGAAACTTTTCTTCTGATAAAAATGCCACCCCAGAGACAGTAGGCCACTGCTTGCCTCTAAGCCGCTTAAGTAGCGGACTGTGACCCAAGACTGCGTTGAGCTGACCAAACGGGCTTCAGGGAGCTAATCAAAGACCTCCCTTGCCCTTCACTTAGGTGGCAGAAACTTTGAGTCCCTCTGCAAGGCTACTACAGTAACTGGAAAGTTTTGGATCTGAATAAACACCTCCAGCTACTCTAGGTCAGCTTCCACCCTCTATTCAATTCCTGGCCCACTGTCTTGCAGGAAGCCATAGGCTTCTCCCAGTGTCCTTCCTTTTGCCAATCTGAGCAAGTTGTGCCTCAGCTGCTGAGCTCCTAGGGTATACTATAGTTATCCGCTCTGTACCTGGCATTAAATGCATGGACTACTTTCATATCCCTCTACACTACTGACAGTACCCATGGCAAAAAGATCCTAGTGCCCTGCTAATGACACAACGAACACAATTGAAATGATGCAGACTGGAACCTTATGGTACACATGCACCTCTTTCCTTTGATAACGCACATGGGGGGGCTCAGACCCATATCTCCTCATGTCACAATCACAACTCTTCCAAGCTGCTCCACTTTATTCCTGCGTCATTCAATACAGCTATGTCCACCACAGTAAATGCAGCTAGAGTGCACGCAGATTATTCCCAGTGGCTGTTGCCATCTCCAGGGGTCAGAGTTAAGGTTGCCTGGGGTGGGTTACCTTAACTCTGTATTTTCTGGTTTTTCAAAAGTCTGAGTTTTGCAGATCTCAGCATTCTGGAAGGGTACGAGCTATCCCTGGGCAACCTTAGCTCTTAGTTACTATGATTTTTTCCATTTAATATGTATATTTTGAATCAGGGAGTTGTATTTTAGAACCCGGGTTTTCTGTGGCATAGCAGGTGAATGTACAGTATGTGAGTGCAGAAGAGTATCATCAGGAAGGAGAAATACCTTTAGTTCTGTGGTTCCCAAACTAGGGTTCGTGAAATGTTACAGGGGGTTCTTGGGAAAAATTCTCTAATGGCGGACAGAGCTGTCCCTAGGGACCCTGGGCAGCACGGGGCCAGCAGCCCAGAGCCCCTGGACTTCCAAGAGCTAAGCAGATCAAAGCAAGCATATCTATCACAGTAAGGAGATTGAAACTTCAAGACTCCTTATAAGAAATGGAAAGGGAGGTGGATATTTTTTGCTGATTTTAAAATTAAATAGGCAGCTAGTGTTGTTTTTAAAATTATTATGAAGAACAAGTTTAAGCTTTGTTGTAATGTGCGTTGTTTGCCTGGACTGCTCAAGACCTGAATGGTTGTGTAGGAGGAACTCTTTGAGTTGGCTTCTTAAATACCTTCATGATGTTTCACATCTGATACTCCTTGATGAAACATAGGAGCCTTGTCTTATAACTGGCTTATTCAAAGTGATATAAGCTACGAAAGTGAGATCTTGGAAGAGTGTTGCTGTTTTCATAATGTAATAAAAATACTGTAATGATTAATAAATAGTGTGTGATAAGCATGTCATAAAAACAAATTTTGTATTTGCAAGATCATTGCTTTTATAATTTATACTCAGGTAACGGAGAAAATCCCTGGAAATATTCATTTTTAGGAGGGGGTTCGTGAGACTTGACATTTTAGTGAAAGGGGTTCACAGGTTGTTAAAGTTTGGGAACCACTGCTTTAGTGGGAAGGTTTGCAATAGCAGGTGCTCAGGTAACATGAAAGAGGGTTTGCATCTCTTGCTGAGGAAGAAAATTGGTGGCAGTTGCAGGAAAAAAGTTAGCTTTTGTGATACCATAGGTTGGGAATTGGACAACTATTCTGATGGTTATGGGTGTGTAATTACTGTGCTTTACTTACTGGTTAGCCTGATAAATTGTGAATCTTTAATAAGATGAATAATGTTTTAGCCTAAGGATGGACAAAGTGGCTTGGATAAAATGTGATCCTTTTCTAAGTACCTCCCCAAATCTTTGCCCTAAAGTTGAACTGAACTTGATTTTTTTTTAATTACCCCTCCCTTTTTCCCAGACACATACTTCTCACCGGATGACAGGCCTTTTTAGAAGGGCCACTGGTTAGCTGGACTTTCCAACATCCAGTGTTTTCCGGTCCCCTCAACCCTTCCATATCTCTTCCTTTCAAGAACACAACGGGAATGGATAATGGAAAATGTTGCTTCCCCCGCTTCACCGTTGAGAAAAGAACCCTGAGTATCCACTGCTTGTTAGGTGTGAGGTAGACAGGTTTATTATTAGCATGTCTTTACTGGTGGTAGTATCATATAATGCAGGGATAGTCAATTATTTTTTGTCAAGGTCCAAAAATCTTGGTCAGGTATAGTCAAGGTCCAGACTCCAGAGAAACATTTTTCACATCTCAATAAGAATAATGATAATAATAAGTAAATACAAAGATTTCACAGTCCATTCGAAAGCATCTGGCAGCCTGGATTTGATCAGTCTGCCTACTGACTACCCCTGATGAAATGCATCTGTAGAACACAATGCTTTGGAAATTTGGTCTGATATCCACAAAGCTGCAAGGGCTATGATGAAATAGAGCTTCTGTTGGAACTGTGGTGCAAGGTAATAGTACTCTTAATATCTGAAGCTGATATACTTGCGGTCTCTTGTCATCAAATAGGTGGAAACACTTCAAACATAGCATACTCTGCAACACTTAAAACTAACCTGATCTAGCCCAGAGTCACCTAGCAGACACAGAAGCCATTCAGTTGTATTCAACAGTCCAGACCGGTAACTTGCAGCTATTTAGAGATGCAGTGCTCTATACCCAAAGGGTAGGAAATGTGATATGTGATTAGGGTGACCAAATGCCTTGATGTTATAGGGACAGTCCCGATATTTGGGGCTTTTTCTTACATAGGCTCCTATTACCCCCCCACACACACACACACCCATACCAATTTTTCACACTTGCTATCTGGTCACCCTATATGTGATAGAACAACTGCTGCTAATAATAATGCAAATATGGAACCAAAACTTTGTTTTTAAAGAGTAGCTAGTCCACCTGGCTATGCTACCTTTTACAGGCCTGCTTTGATCTCACACGAGACTATATCAGGAATCATGGAGCTATACAAGTGTTAAATCAGTTTGAAATCAGAATCAGGCTGCATTTGTTTGTGAGAGCAAACAGAAAATGCCCTAAATCTCTTATTTATATTTGTCACTCTTTTTTGCAATCAGTATATTTTTAAAAATCTCTGTTGAGTGGGAAGGAGAAGACAACTTGGAAAAACAGACTTGCAAATTAGAACAATCCCTGATCTATCTTGTGATGATTTAATATAGCATAAGACTCAAACAGAGAGTTGCCAATTCTTGAAGGGATGATTGAGAAAAATGCGAGAACACATGGAAATGAGTAACTTGTTTTGTTTCATAGTAACTTATTCACTTAGCAAGCAGACTTCTCAAGATCTTTATTTGCAAGGAATTTCTGTTCACGGCAGACAGTGTAAGGGGTGTGAAGTACCAGCAGCAAAACAGGCAGATCCTGATACTTTTACTCATGTTGCAGTCAATGAGGCTATGCCAGGAGTAAGGTGATATTCGATTTCAGCAAGGATATCAGAATCTGGCCTATATTGTTTGAGCCTGAGGAAAGATTGTGGATAATTTTTCATGACATTTCTCACAACTTCTTCTGAAAATTGATTTTGCTTATATTTGTACACACTGAAGTTTTGCATTTTTTGGTGAAATGTTATGCTAATGGTAACTTGGCTGCAAAACCGTGCATGTTTTCAAAGTAAAAATAATTTTCCTTGAAAATGGCTTATTTTTGCTTGAGAAACATGTCAGACACTTTAATGGAAATGAACCAGTTGTGGATTGTCCAGAGATACACAAAGGCTAAAATTTTGAGCATTTTGAATTTTGTGGTAACTACATCTCACACCTCAGATACATTATTTCCTTCCTGGTGGGCCACATTTAGTCTTCATTTATACCTGGGCAATCCCACCAAAGTTAAGCCATTGTTTGGTTGCAACAGGAGGCAAAAGTTGGCATTGTTTCATTTCGTTTTGCATTGCATTCAGATCTTTCAGTTTATTCATAAGAAAAGAATGATCAACAGCTTTAGTGTTACAATAGTTATTACTACTGAATCTTGCTTCTTTTTGGTCTTGCTAACCACAGTGGTCAACATCCAGCTTATGTACCATGTGTGCTAGTAGTGGGAATGTCTTCTATTTTAATTTGTCTAAAGTAATACTATAAATCTAATTTATCTGTTAAAATTGTGTCTGGCAGGTCCTTGCCTGGTCGGTCCTCCGCTTGTCTCTTATGCTTTTTTAATTTCATTATGTCTTACAAATATTGAAAGTACCATTCAAGGAACATACATCAGTATAATGGATAAGAAGGTCAAAACCCCCCTTTTCTTGGGGGTGAACTCAGCCAATTTCATTTTTCTGCAAATTTTCACTAAAGGGAGTCTCTTTTGCTGCTGGTCTTTGTCCTGTCCAGAATGAAAATACCACAAAAATGGTCCAAGATACTGAGACTTATGGAAGTGATCTTGAAGTTTTGACTTATTCTTATAGCTATCCTAGTATGTTGTTTATAAAATATGGGCCACCAGAATTATTTTTAGTGATAGGTGAACATATTTTGCCTGAATGCAGCTAGGCCTCATAGTTTCCAAATTGGGCCACATATTTGAGGTTTTCTGGATTCCTTACATTTTCCTAAACTTGACCAAGTGTGCACCTAATTCTTGGATGAAAGCTTGTGCTTTGAACCAGGAAGTAAAACACAAGTTCCCCCCTGGAGTGAAATGACAGTTTGTCCTTCTTTTTGAGATAAAAGTTATCTGAGAACTGTTTGCTCATAAGAGTTCTAGTCTACATAAGTTCTCAACTTGGATGACAAAAATTGTACTGAAGGTATCTGGAAGAAAAGAGAAAAACAAAGAGGAAGACAGCAAAAAAAACCTTTGATAACACACACAGACACACACTCACAGGCTGTGCAAAAGGCAGAGGGAAGAAAAGGAGAAGAAACAGCCTTTATTAAACACAGGTTTTGTGGATGTGGACCAGAAAGGAGGACATTATTAAACACAGGGGTAGTTAAAAAAGTTACAAGGCTATGAAAAAAATCCTTTCCAATTAAAATAAAAAGGATTCTAGGAGTTCTGAAACAGAGCTGGGGGTGGCAGTGCCAGAATCTTTCATTTTTTAAAACTTTTTAAAAAGGCATGTAATGTAATGTTGCATTAGGCACCCCTTGTTCCACCATTATATAGGACAGTCACATAAAACAAGGCTATAGTGGCCTGCCATTCTCTGTGCTGCACTTGCTGCAGAGTCCTGCCTTAATATCTACAGAACCCTGTTATCATGGTTAATGATCATCTGATGCTTTGAAGTTGAACAGCAGCATATAATTGGTTATTATTACAAGTGTCCGACTCTAAAAATCTTTGGAAAGGATCATGTGGCTCCCATTTGTGGGTGGCTATGTATTAATGCCATCTCTTGTACTATTTCTGCCAGCTGATGCCCTGGAAAGTAAGAGAATTGCAACTAATAAGTTAGCAATTTGCTTGGCTAATAAGAGAGTACACTTAAGTGATTTCTATGTTTTGGGTGGAGGTTCCACTACATATTTGCAGTGCCACCTGTTTTCCCTGCTGTTTGCTGCTGTGCAGTGGGAAGAAGGGGTTCGCTTAATGACACCCACTCGTGCCATCATTGCTTTCGGGGGCTGCCTTCTCTAAAAAGGGTTTGTGCTGCTGTTGTGATGTTTGGTGTGTCATCCTCACTTGGGACAATGGGTGTCAAAGGTTGTAAAAATGTAATGGCTCTTCCCATTGACACAATGAGTCCCAAATTAGGGCCAGACTAGTAAAGAAATGTCAGGTGGTGCTGTGCGTTCCCACCACATCATCTGTGTGATGTATGGCAATAAAGTTGATTCTTGATGTGACCTCTGCGCATATTTTGTTACCCACTGTTCAGTGCATGGTACGCACACCTCTCTGTGTCCAGTTCACAGAGGATGTGATTCTGTTATGGCCCCCAGCTACAGAAACTGGCTCGGTAGTTCAAGCTATAGAGACTCAAGCTTTTAACTCTGGAGGTCCCCAGAGTTCAACATTTGGTGTCAGCCAAGATTGGCGGGCATCACAATATCACAAACAGGGATAGAAACACTCACCATCTAAACACATCATCCCTGTGATGCCATTTGATAAGTGTTCAGCCCAGCATGGACCTCTGATGATGATAAAAATGCTGGTGACACTGCAGATGATAGTGGTGATATTTCTGAAACTGTCAGTTTATAACCCCAATTGCTGTCAGCATGGCACCACAGTAACTTCAGCTCTCAGCAAGGCACATGTCGTTGGTTTTCTTTTCTGCCTGTCAGGGCTGATTTTGTTCACTCTACAAAAAGTTTGCTTTCTAGAAGACATTGAGACTTTTGCTGTGATGGCTGAAGAGACTGCTTTATAAGGACCCATTATTAACTTAGGTTGATTTGATCACATCCATTGGCTCCTAAAGCCACCTCAGTTTCGAGGGATAAAGATATGTAGCAACATTTTAGCAGAATTATACTGATTCTTAGAACAACATTTTATGGAAGAGATTCTTGAAGGCTGGACAATAATGTTTTTCTATCCTCCATGAAGACACAAGTGCAGCTCTGTAATTTCTCATATCAAGATCTTTGCTCTTGAAATTCACATGAGAATTATTTGGAAATGGGACGTTGAGATGGAATAGGCCAAGGAGGAGGTATTTGGCTTGGGGGGAAAATGGCTACTCTCAAAGTTTAGTAATGCTAGTTGCTGGTACCTAGCCATATAGTTGACCAGGGTGTTTCACTTTGCGCAGTAGGACAGTAGCACACCATTTCATGGTGAATTAGCTGTGCTAAATATTGATATTATAGAGCAAGACAAATAATAGTAATAGTACCAATGAACAAAATTCATGCAGCCTTTCAGTAAATGTAGAAGAACTTTCAGAGAATCCATCCAGTGCCTGTCTGCATGTTGTTATGTCTTCCAGTAAATGGTACTTCTTAATACTTCAAATACTGTATCTGGAAGTGGTATTTCCTCTGTAGCCTGTAACAACTAGTCCCTTGGCTCTCCCTCATCCAGTTGCTGACTGAATGGGAACGTTGTGCAAAATCAGATTGATTTGGCATACAGCAGGGTACTCTCCTCTAGTCTTAAAGAAAGCCAAGTGCCTCATTAAATATTTTGCCAGTTCTTTTTTTGAAACAGCACTTAACTGCATGGTTACTACAGCCATTACAGTCCCTGTAAGTGCTGCAATAAATTCCCTGTCACCTGAATGGGAATGTTTACATACTAGAACAAAATATAAGTTTTCTATTACTGCTCTTTGAAAACAGTTACACTTACAGAATAAGGAGCTTTGATTTTGAAAAAAAGACAGTTGATATATATCTTTCAAAGTGATGCAGGAGGTCAGGCTATTGCAAGGACAAGGTAATATAGATGGTAGCCTTCCTGAATAAAAGGGCACTTTTTCTTGCTGGTTTAAAGTAAACGTTGATGTTAACTTCTGTATCTGAGTACTTTTCAACATGACAGAGCAAGGCAAACTTATCTTTTCTATGGCAATCTCTGTAGTAAATATGCAGTGTTGTTGTAGCCATGCTGGTCCCAGGATATTAAAGAGACCAGGTGAGTGAGGTATTATCTTTTATTGGACCAACTTCTATTGGTGAGAGAGAGACAAGCTTTTGAGCTTACACAGAGCTCATCTTCAGGAAGCTTGACTCTCTCACCAGCAGAAGTTGGTCCAATAAAAGATACTTCCTCACCCACCTTGTCTCTCTGTAGCAAGTAGTCAGTTAGATGTGTGGGGCCAGATTTTGCCCCCTGCAGATACCCTTTTGCTATTCTGTAGCATAAATAAATGTAAAAGGGCAGGAGCAGCTTGTTGGGGAAAAGTACATAGGCATGAATCTTGAGAGGCACAACATGAAATCTAGCCCCCAGATGAGAGATCACAAAACAAAATTATTATTCAAAAATTCTAGCCAATCAGAATAGTCTGAAAAAAAAAAAACACAACAGCCCAGTAGCCCTCCATCAACATCCCTTCACTCGTTATTCTGTCATTCAATGAGAAAGTCAGATACTTCCAACCCCCCCCCCACACACACCCCTGAGAATGTAAAAACAAGTGATATTCTGTGTCATATGGCGACAAGTACAGTTCAAAGTACCATTATCACTTGTTCTCATGGTGATAATTAATCCCATCATCATTATCATAATGAAAAAGCACGTTCAGAAAATACTGATTGAAAGACTCCAATATAAAAAATACAAGTCATTCACTGCCTATCAGCCAAATTGATTCTTACACTTACTGTAGATTAGCAGTGTCTTCTATATTATTTTATGCCCCAATCCAAATTTGTCTAGTGTTCTTATGTTTCACTTCATGATTTTTTAAAATGTTCTGCTCTACAAGGAAGTGCTAGGATTATACTTTTCTTCCTTAATTTGTGATGTATATTTAGTCTTAATCAGAATCTTTGCCTGATTTTGCTTCCAACTCTGCTCCTTGGGATCAATGATTTACCGCCTAGCTATCAGGAATAAGGCTATAGTCAGGCAAAAATGTTAAAATCTGTGAACTGTTACAATTAAAAACAAAGACATACTTTTCAAAAGTAAAGAAAAACTGCAAAAGCCTTGAAAGTGAGGTCCTCACCTTCACTCCGGCCCCTTCACACAAGGGAAAAGGGCTAGAGTGGTGTGAAAGGGGACTAAAAATCCCCTATCCGGTCATGGGAGAATGCCTCCAGCATAGACACTGCGGAAGACAGCCCTATGCCTCACAAGCTCTGGAATAGGGTGTGTATGAGGGGTGGGACCAGGGGCTTTAAAGGTGTGTCAGGATAGGGCACTGGCACAGAATGACAGAGATTCCAGGTGGTGATGTAGTGCATAGGGAAGCTCCAGGAAGCTTCAGGGTCCTGCACTTAGGACGGAAGAACCCAATGCACCGCTACAGACTAGGGACCGAATGGCTAGGCAGCAGTTCTGCGGAAAAGGACCTAGGGGTGACAGTGGACGAGAAGCTGGATATGAGTCAGCAGTGTGCCCTTGTTGCCAAGAAGGCCAGTGGCATTTTGGGATGTATAAGTAGGGGCATAGCGAGCAGATCGAGGGACGTGATCGTTCCCCTCTATTCGACATTGGTGAGGCCTCATCTGGAGGACTGTGTCCAGTTTTGGGCCCCACACTACAAGAAGGATGTGGATAAATTGGAGAGAGTCCAGCGAAGGGCAACAAAAATGATTAGGGGACTGGAACACATGACTTATGAGGAGAGGCTGAGGGAACTGGGATTGTTTAGTCTGCAGAAGAGAAGAATGAGGGGGGATTTGATAGCTACTTTCAACTACCTGAGAGGTGGTTCCAGAGAGGATGGTTCTAGACTATTCTCAGTGGTAGAAGAGGACAGGACAAGGAGTAATGGTCTCAAGTTGCAGTGGGGGAGGTTTAGGTTGGATATTAGGAAAAACTTTTTCACCAAGAGGGTGGTGAAACACTGGAATGTGTTACCTAGGGAGGTGGTAGAATCTCCTTCCTTAGAAGTTTTTAAGGTCAGACTTGACAAAGCCCTGGCTGGGATGATTTAATTGGGGATTGGTCCTGCTTTGAGCAGGGGGTTGGACTAGATGACCTCCTGAGGTCCCTTCCAACCCTGATATTCTATGATTCTATGAAAATCTAATACATTCAGGCCATGGTGTTTCTGTAATGGAGAATATGCATGGTGTTCATGGATTCTGCAACAAAAATGTTGACTCTTTTTATATATAAACTTACAGTGACACTGGAGCGGTGTTGCATGGAGAGAGTGGTCTTTTGGACAGACGGGTACCAAGCCAGTTAGAGCTTTGTAGGTCAAAACTAACACCTTAAACACCAGAACCATGAGGCAACCAGTGATTGTTCATGGAAACTAGTGTTGTATGCTCGAGGCGAGATAATGCACTTAACAAGTGGGCTGTGTGACATTCTGTAACAGTTTTAGTTTCCTAACAGATTTAAGGTGCAACATGGCAGTTATCTAACCTAATGGTGACAAAGGCCTGGTGCTAGTTGAGGTCTGCCTCTGAGAGAGACACTCCTAAGCTCCTGGCAAGACATAGATTTTAAAAAGCCCTCCTGATCATTGCTGCTACCTGATAATCTAGAAGCAGCTGAGAATCCACCGAGTTTCCTAGTCTGTGTATACCCACCACAAATGGTGGGCACATACCCTGCCTAAGAGGGGCTGGTGTAACCTTTGCTGTATCTTGCAGTTTTTTTTCCCAGCTCACCAGCATCATTACCAGCTTGTTCAGAATGATCAGGCAAAATACAGTTTGGGATTGTCAGGGGTATACAGAGATGAGTAAGGAGTTCAGAGAGGCAATTAATTAATTAAGGATTTCTAAAAGGCCCATCGTGATAGCATTAGAGTGCCTTACTTTGCATAGGGATTGCAAATCGGTGGGTCTATGGCTTGAAGAGATTAACAATATCAAAGGAACCTTCATTTTCATTTCATTTCAAGGTCTATTTTTCATCATCTTGTAAAGAAACCTTTAATATAAACATTTTAAATAAAGCTTTTTGCAAGGCTTTTGAGATCTCATTTTGTAGTTGTGCCATTGAAAACGAATGCTTTGTCTTTTTTTAAGATTTAACGGCCTATTTTTGCAGACCGCTTGTTGGACCTCCCTGCAGGCTCCCCTCTTCATGTTGCCAAAGTTAGGCCGGTGGCTGCAAAAACCCAGCAGCCAACATTCTAGCTAGCCTGTTTTGACAGAGATGCATAGTTCAGTGCTCATTAGTGTGTCATGATGCGGCCTGATCATGCAGCCGTTTTCGGAATTCTAAAAGGGCTTCAAAAGCAAATTAAAAACAGTATTTTGAAATCAGAATTCATTGCCTCCCAGAATCCAGATTAAACATATGTGAGAAGCAGCCTGATTCATCACTCGTTACACAAAGGAGTTACCCTGGGTTTGAAACTTTTGGACCCTCCACTTAAATCAGGGGTGGGCAAATTTCGGCCCACGAGCTGGATCTGGCCCCTCGGGGCTTTGGATCCAGCCCATGGGATTGCCCCCCGTGGTGCCGCAGGCCCTGCGCCACTCTCAAAAGTGGCTGGCACCACATCCTTGGGGCCCCGGGGGAGTGGGGAGGGGACAGAGGGCTCCATGCGTTGCCCTTACCTCCAGGCACCGCCCCCTGCAGCTCCCATGGCCGGGAATGGGGAACCGCGGCCAATGGGCACTTCGAGGGAGGTACCTGGAGGCGTGGGAAGGGCAGCATGCGGAGCCCTGTGCTCGCCCCACCCCCAGGGTCTGCGCAAGGACGTGATTCCGGCTGCTTCCCGGAGCAGCGCAGTGTGGGGCCAGGGCAGGCAGGCAGGCAGCGAGTCTGCCCTGGCCCTGGTGCACGCTGCTGCCACCCCGGAGCCACTTTAGGTAAGTGGTGCTGGGCCAGAGCCCGAACCCCTCCTGCACCCCGTCACCCAACTCCCTGCCCTAAGCCCCCTGCCTGCACCTTGGACCCCTCCTGCACCCCAACTCCCTGCCTTGAGCCCCCTGCTGCACCCTGCATCCCCGTGTACCCCAACCGCCTGCTCTGAGCTCCCTCTTGCAGTCTGCACTCCAACCCCCTTCCCTGAGCCCCCTCATACACCCCGTACCCCTCCTCTGCCCCAACCCCTTGCCCTGATCCCGTTCTTGCCCACCAAATGTGCTCCCACACCCCGCACTCCCTCCCTCCCTCCTGCCCTGGCCCTACATACAATTTCCCCACCCAGATGTGGCCCTTGGCCCAAAAAGTTTGCCCACCCCTAACTTAAATACACTGGGATGAATTCATCCCTGCTGTAACTGCAATGAGATGAGAGAAGTTACATCAGGGGTTAATTTGGTTTACTATTCACATTTTATCTTCTTCTAGCTTGCAATATGTACATTTGTCAATTGATACACTCTGAACTGTGGATATGTCTACACTTACGGTGGCATGTAGAGTACAGACACTGCACACTCAGCTAGCATGGGTATGAATAGTAGTGTAGATGGAGAGGCATGGCTTAGGTGAGGAGTGCCCTACATGCCTGATCCCTAGAGTATATATACTACATGGCTCTCGACATTCCTATATATATATATATATATATATATAAAAGGGAATGTAGAAAGCCATGTTGTGTGTGTGTGTGTGTGTGTGTGTATATATATATGTATATGTGTATATATATATTGTGACAAAGTTCCTGCTCTACCTTGGTGGGTCTTGCACTTATTGGCGGATTTGCTCGCCTTGGAGCTTCACGGCAGCCCTCAGCTTGGCCGTTTTTCTGAATTCACAGTCCAGGTCGACTCCTCCTGTGTCTGACCAGGAGTTGGGAGGATTTGGGGGGAACCCGGGCCCGCCCTCTACTCCGGGTTCCAGCCCAGGGCCCTGTGGAATGCTGTCTCATATATGTTTAATGCTGTCTAGAGTGCCTCCTGGAACAGCTGTGCGACAGCTACAACTCCCTGGGCTACTTCCCCATGGCCTTCTCTCAACACCTTCTTTATCCTCACCATAGGACCTTCCTCCTGGTGTCTGATAATGCTTGTACTCCTCAGTCCTCCAGCAGTCTGCATTCTCACTCTCAGTTGCTAGTGCCTCTTGCTCCCAGCTCCTCACACGCACACCACAAACTGAAGTGAGCTCGTTTTTAAACCCAGGTGCCCTGATTAGCCTGCCTTAATTGATTCTAGCAGCTTCTTGATTGGCTGCAGGTGTTCTAATCAGCCTGTCTGTCTTAATTGTCTCCAGAAGGTTCCTGATTGTTACCTTACCCAGGGAAAAGGGACCTCCTTAACCTGGGGCTAATATATCTGTCTTCTGTCACTCTCCTGTAGCCATCTGGCCTGACCTTGTCACAATAAAGATATATAAATACACACACACACTCTTACCCCTCATTCACTATAATGGAACTTAATCTAATTGGTTATTCCACATTGTCCACTGAAGACAAAGGACATTATGATGTTTAAGATTAAACAAAATTGTCATTGTAAATCTGTACAGATTACGGTAAAATGTCAAGAGAACAGCCAGATTTCATTTCCAGTTTATGGAGAAGATATTAGGATGTCAGTATTAAACAAAACATTTGTCGGTATGTATCTGCAGAAACAACACTGGAATGCAGCTACATGAAAGCATGTCAAATCAAGCCTTTGAAGTTATGTGGGATGTAAACATGGAGGCAAATGAGCTACAGTAAATGCATATCTATGCCGAAGACTGATGAAATAATGACGTTAAACTCTATCAATATGAGCATGTTCCATCTTTAAGGGTTGAATATGTTAGGTGAATGTGTGTAACTATTGTGTGCAATATTTGAATCCTGTTACTGCAATAGATTTATAATGAACCACTCAAGATAAAAAGCTATTTAGTAATGGTCTGTTGGTCAGAGAACCTTGCACCACCATCAAAACCCTCAGTAGGTGCGTTGACTGCTCAGCACCTCTGACAACCAGACTACTTCCATGCTGCTGACCCTGGAGCTAAAGCAATGGGAGTTCTAGACAATAGAGGTTACAGGAGAAACTCAATATCATGTGGGGTTCGACCTGGCAGCACATGCTGTAGCACCTTTATCCAAGCTCTACTGTAACTTCAGCTCAGGACTTTCTTGCTTTTATGGGTTTACAGCACATATTTTGAGAGAACGTTTTGGATTTTAATAATCATGCTTATATATCTATTACACAGTACAGGCCCGCCTTAGTCACCAGTTAGTTTTCAGTGCACAGAGAAAGCAGCATATGGCATGTAATGTTCAAATACTGTGGTTCAAACTGTAATCCCATTTATGTGTGCATAACTCCCACTGATGTCCATGGAGTTACTTGTATGTATCTGAAAGCAGAATTTGGTCCTAGATTCATAAATATTCATAATATCAGTGGAATACTATAATTAGAGGAGCTCCTGCACTTAATACAGGCGGTAGGACTTGATAACGTATGACATTCATTCAAGCCTCAACCTGCCTCTGATGGATTTCTGTTGGGCTGGAATAAACCTTCACCTTTTCTTGATACCAGAAACAACTGTGCTCACTCTGCTGTCTAGACACTGGCTCTGAAGTGGGAAGGGATTCTGGGAACAATACTCTCTTTTGGTTTTGGTTTTTAAATCCTGGAGGTTATTTTAAACTTACACTGTATGTGCTTGAATTTAAACTAAATAATATAAATTGGAATTGGATTGTCTTTCAGTATTACCCTTTTGTTTGTAATACTGGGCATTCTGCTATGAAGTCGTAAAGAGAGAAGAATCTTGTACATTGTCTTTGGCTTTGTGAGAACATTTCTTGGTTTCAGTCCATGTCAGTTGTCACCCCCCGGAGTTTTCCTCTAAGATTTGGCTTTGAACAAATTCAATTTCAAAGGAAAAGGGAACCAACATAAACCAAATTTCACTTGCTTTTGTGTTGGAGCCATGCATTTTATACACTTTTATACAGTATTCTAAATGAACCCTAGGTATCCTTGAAACTGGATAGATTCACAAGAAAGTTCATGAACCTTAGTGAACTGTTTGAACATAGTCTGATTGTTTCTTTTTTCCCTGAAAGCCAAAATTGGCCAAGTTTCTTGAGTTTTCACTGCAAACATTTCATGCGGTGCCTTTATGATCTTTCATTTTTTCTCACAAAGAAGTGTCCAAATCAAACAAGTATATTGTTATATATAATGTCATATAGGCTCATTCAACGTAAATTAAAGATATAGTATTCAACCTTTATAAAAAGCAGAAAAGCACCTGGAATATTGTGTTCAGTTCTCAGTACTTAATTACCAGAATGGTATTGATGAGCTGGGAGGAGTTTGGAGAAAAACAATGGGATGGAGGTATTGATTTATGAGGAAAGATGGAAAGAGATTGGGAACTAAAGAGGCTGAGAGTGGAGATGTGAGCCTACAAATATCTGAAGAGTGTAAACACCAAGGAGGAGAGGAAAAATTTTGTGTGATATATGGGGGTATAATTAGAAGTAATGGATTCAATTAAGAAAAGAAACATTTTGAACAAACACCATGAAAATCTTCCTGCCCTTAATATGCATTAGGCTGTGGAAAAGTCTCTCAAGGGAAGTGTTGGAAGCCCCATTAAAACTAAACCAGACAAAGCTCCACACAGTCAGGGAGATGGACTGGATGATCTGATTGATCTTTTGTTTTCCTTCTCGTTCCTGTGAGGTAGCTGAGAAAATAAAAACAATGATTGCTAAAAGATTTTATGGGGGATGAACTTAGAATGTCTTATGAGCAAAAACCATTGGCAGGTTTGTGAGATTCCCTTTAGGTTCCTTCTGACTTAATTCCTCTACTTAAATTTTAAAATAATCACTTTTGTGCTTTCTCTTATGCTGCCCCTCATGCTGGGGAAAAGCTCCCTGTAAACAGCCACATAACTAATTCATTAACCTTCCACAAAACCCTCCTTACAACTCTCCTTTGCTGTGATGCCTACAGCACCATTGACAATGGGTAGACTGCTGCTGTGCTGAGACCACTGACTGTTATATGGACCATGGTACTTTCCCATCTATCTGTTGTCTCTTGTCTTAGATTATATTGTATCGTACTGTAGATTTGGGGCAGGGACTCCTTTTGTCCTGTGTTTGTACAGCACCTAGCACAATGGGCTCCAAGTTCATGACTGGGGCTCCCAGGCACTACGATAATACAAATAACAATAATAAACTCCCTCTATGTCCCTGCAAAGTGTATTTTACAAACAATTCTTCGTACGTTTTATTGTTGTTTTCAAAGAACAGCTTAAACATTCTGCCTGAAACCGAGGTAGTTCTTCATAAAATCTACATGCATTTGGATAAAGAGGTTTCCTAAGAACAAGTGAAATGCAGCTTTGTTAGAATGTGAGGAAAGTTTGAAAAGAAGCTTTTACTGATGCCTTTTTACGGATCACTTCCATCCTCCTCCTCAAAACTTTTAAAATGCCATTGAATAGCTCTACTTTTGCTGAGAAGGGGAGATGTTGCATTTGTGAGTCTTTTAACTGTATATACCACAGTGATCTGCAGAGACAAAGTTGTAGCAGCAAAATTTTACAAGCCTTGTAAAATAACAAAATTCCATGAAAAGCTTTTCCAGTCCATGGTTCCTCATCGAACATCTCTGCAGCTTTGGAATACTTAAGAACAGAAGCAAGGCCATGGAAACAAAGTAACCAATCAGTTGTGAGGCTATGAAAGCAGAATACATCTCTGCTGTATGCGTAGGGAAGGAAATGTCACATCACTATGCCAGGTTAGCATAGAAAGCAGATCATCGATTAGACCAACCTACTACAGAAAGTGTCCACTTGTGGCAAGTTGATAAATACTTTGGTGATTTGTGGAGATGGGAAACAAGAACAGTTCAACATCTTAGAATGAAATGAACTATGAGGATCTGTCTAACTCGCATTCCTTTTCCTCTTCAAAAGAATTTACAGTTCAAGCAGGAATAAGATACAACATCTGATTTGTTTTTAAAAACAAAATTAGATAGAGCTGTTTCTAATAGTTCAATGGATTTTCATTTAATTGTTCAGGTAGAAATGAATTACCTTTAACAAAAAGGCATATGAATTTAATGGAAGTGTAATATTCCAGATGTACAATGTTGCCGGTGTGCTTTTATGCAGAGGTCATGTAACCTTAATTATGTTGGAAGTCTCTGTAGATTTTTTTAAAGTAGCTGCAAATCCTCAATGCAGAATATAAAGCAACACATTTCCTATTAGGGAAACATATTGTTAATTTGTTAAACAAGTCACACCTGATTGCAAGTTACACCTCATTGGTATGCTGTTAAAACTGACCCCTTCACATGTAGTTAGACATTATATCAAACGACTTGCCAGCATAGATTTTTTTTTCCCTTGGATCTTGGAAGACAATAGGTTATACGTACCCAGGAACAACAGCATTTGAATGACAATTATTTTCAACTTTGGTTTTTGACAGGGACTCTTAAGATTTTTGCCTGGGAATAATTATTTATTAAACTGGAGTTAAGGTTATAAACATTTATCAATTATTTAAGGGAAAAATCCTTGCTAGAACCCCAGTTTTAAAATAACCCAAGCCAATAAATACTAGCCTGGTAATTCAAAGCAAACAAAAAATCCTCCAACATTTTAAAGCTAGCACAGTTAAAATCATGCATATAACCTTAACTGTGCCCCTGTCTCTGCCAACTTCCATTGCATGTGTGTGCCACACTGTGGGTGTGTATGATCAAGGCATTTTACTGAAGGAGATTTAATGAGGAGTTAAATTCTCAAAAGACAGCTGCAGACACAATTCCACTAAATCCAGTTTATTTGCATATTTTTTCAGTAGAGTCGAGGACGTGTGGAATCTTTGTCTTAATTTTGGACATATATTTCCATGATCTGGCAGAGGATCACACTTACAATCTGCGTCTCTAATGCATAAGTTATCTAAAAGTAGGCTCCTGAGTCCGTACTTAGGCACCTAAATAAGTGGCCTGATTATGAAAAAAACTGAGCGCTCAACATCTCCCAGTGACCTAAGTGAGGGTTGTTGGGTGCTCAGTACTTTTCAAAATCAGGTCACTTATTTGGGCACCTAAATTTAGACTCCTACTTTAACTTTAGGGAATTGTGCCCCACTTAAACTGCATTTCCTGTTTCCTCTCTGTTACATAAAGTTTTCTCCCCACATGAACTTACAGATAACTACTGTGAGGGAAAAGATCCTGTTGTACAGAATGAGAGTTTTAAAAGCACACAGGAAATAAATAAACAGAAGCTGCAAACTCATGATGCTTCTTCCTGTGTAAAGCTAATCTACTTCATCAGACCATGACTGAAAACAATGGAGACAATTGCTGAGTGATTTATAAAATAATAATGAGGGGCATATTTAGGGTATGAAATGAATTGTTTTGGGATGTCAGACTATTTTTCATTTAACTGAGTTGATTAGCACATTATCCATTGAATCATAGTCTCCAAAAAGAGCACTGAGGTTTCATTATCTTGCTTGGGTACTTTGCTTGCATATCATTGTTTTATGTGTTGCTTTCACAGAATGAGATATCAACATTTTTGATCTAATCCAAAGATATGAAAAATGTAAAATGGTAATTTCGTGAGACTGACAAAAATATGAAGGAAAAAAACATTTAGAAAACTGCTAAAATATTGCATCCAGAGTAGCATTCCAGTGCACAAGATACACCAGTTCACGATGGTATCATTATTGTTCACCATACTTTGGGCTCCTCTGGGCTCTCATGCACTTCTGTCCAGTCAGGATGAAACTAATCTAATAGTGTAAGGGCTACAGATGGGAACCAGCTCAGGAGAAACATACAGGTGGGCAAAAGGACTCCGTATCTCTTGCACGTGACTGAGCTGGTTTCTATGCCATCTCTGCACAAGCCAGAGTGGTAGCGGTTGGGGGGAATGGGTGTGAACTGTAGGTCAGTAGGGGCTGGGTTAAAGCACAGGCACTGCAGGCCCATGCTTAGGGCTCCAGGTCCTGGAATCATGTGATTACCTCAGCTTTCATTAGGGATAAAAAATATCTTTCCAGCCCTCATGGTTGCGAAGGAAAGCTTGAAAATGGAACTGAGTGCAAACCAATGCAATGACATCTTCTTGAGTCTCCAGACAACCTGAAACAGAATATCTCTGAAATGTGTGCACCTCAATGAGGTAATAATAGTAAGGCTTTGGGGAGCCCCATCCACTCTTACAGAAGACTTTGTGTGGCCGGAGGATGAGATTGCAGAAGGCCTGGTCCACCCACCAAACAGACAGACCCATGCTGCTGAGCTAAGCACTGGCAGGCCCCCCTGCTGCTGCCGTCCCTCTTTCTCTCGGGAGGGAAGAGGGGAACCTTGCTGCTCCTGAGGGGATGGAGGTCCCTGCTGCCACTATTGGGAGAGGGGGCTCTGAGAGAGGAGAGGGGACCCCCAGCCATTATCACTCCAAATCGTGGTTAAGGCTTCATTCTGTGGTGTGGCTTTAGCCCCATATAGCCTTAACCCAGCCCTGGTCAATAGTAATGTATGTCCAGTGGCAGCAAACTTCCATGTATATTGTGTGTAGGTGGCTCCTCTTCCAGCTCAGGGGATGGAGTAGCAGGGGAGGCTGTGGAGCTGCTGCACGACCTGCCCAAATGTTGGATTTGCTTCCCATCAACATTCCCTAGTAGTTCACCCATAGAAAGTCAATAAACTCAGGCTTTGTGCAGGGTTGTGCAGGAGTTGGGTGAAATTCACAATTAAAAATGGGTGGTGTTATTGGATATCTTTGTTTAAAACTCCTAAAATGAGCATGCAGCAGTGCATTTTGGTTGATGGATCTTTGTGAACCCAGGCTATTTACCAGTGCTAATGATGAATGCAGAGTCCTGTGCAGCTTATGGCCCAGCACAGCAGAATTCAGGGAAGGAGGTGTGAGTTATCAATACGGTCAGCCAACACAAGCAACCATCTGTCGATGATGTACTTGTGATCTCCTGCAGAAATAGCATGTGTGCTCTGAGAATTTCCATCATGCATGACCTCTTGGTTGAGGGGGAAAATCCATGGTAACTGGCTTAGGGATGTAAAATACTAAATGGTTAACCCGCCGACCCCAGCCCTGTGCCAGCTGATCCCAGATGTGGGCCAGCCGGTCGGAGCCGCCCCAGCCACGCTGGCCCGTCGACCCGAGCCCTAGTTGCGCCGGCTGGCTGGAGCAGCCACAGCCGCAGAAGCCCCAGCCCTTCTCCCTTTAATTGGTTAACGGTTTAAACAACATAATTTTAATTGTTTAAATGGTTAACTTTTTAAATGGATATTTACATCCCTAAACTGGCTGCTTGGGAAATTTTACACCCTACAGTGAGAAAAGACGCAATTTTCTTTTAGCTTTTGGGAAAGTTAAGGGCCAAGTTTCACCGTCTCTTCTGCCGATGGGGCAAAAGCCAACTGAGTAAGGAACAATCACTGTACTCAACTCCAGAGTCCCTCAGAACTACTAGAGTTTCCAGTCCGCAAGTCCTTTGCATCCAATGCTGATACACTATTCTTTGGCACAGGTCCTAAATCATAGTTTGATCAGATAGTCATTAACCTCACCATGACACATCTCCAATAAATTGCTTCTCCGGTCCCTGGCAAAGAAAATATGCAAACAGGGCTCTGCATGAAACTGCATCCAGGTTAGCTTCTGGGTCTGTATTAATGCAGCAAAAGCAGGATTCTTGTACTCCTATTTTCACCCAGACTTCAATCTAATGGGAATTATGGACTATGAGATTTTTGAAAACAACAGTTTAGGAGCAGATTTCAGCTACCCAGATGTAAAACGGAACAAGCTATGTTTAAGTATTGATCAATATGACTTATAAACTTGTGCATGACTGCTTCCCTCCATGATATGAAAGGAGAAACAGGAAGGGAATCAAGATGGGCCCGAAACATGAAGCTCGGATCCTCAAATATCAGGATTAATAGGGATCCAGGGATTTGGTTCAGATCATCTCTAGAAGGGAGAAATTCTTGGCTTAGTTTTCTCTGACAGAAGATATGACTGGTGTGGCATATGTAGCTTGACATTTTTGTGGGTTTTTTTCTTTTTGGGGGGATGGGAGAGTATTGCAACTTTAAATGTCTGACAATTCACCTTGTACTCAGACAGAGCCACCATTTTGTTATCAGAATTACTGCAGCCTGTTTCAGAGGAGGTACATGCATTGTGCTCTAGTGTTCTTTTAGGATTTTCTTATTGTTGTTTTCCTTACACTAAAGTCAGTCATTCAAATTGAAAGCATCTGGCTGCTCCTTCTCAAAGGAAATGCAACAACTAGAAACATAACAGTGCAGAAGCAGCTAAGCAATAGATAGCTCTTTCATTTAAGATGCTAGCATTCTGCAGAGCAGTATTTGGAAAAACAAAGGGAATGCCAAATGAAAATTAAATGGAGGGGGAGGGTGGAAAGAGGGAGGGACTAGGACATGTTGAAAGATAAATGGCTATATGCCCAAGGGTTATGAGTGCCATCTAACAATAAATACACTAGGAGTTAAAAAGGTCACTGTGAATAAGAGAGTGCAAAAAGTAATCAAGGATTAGAAAGACGGACATGCATTGTGTAAAGAATGAGGTACTGGAGTTAAGGGTATAAGTACTGATAAGGAAATGAAAGCTGGAGAATGAAAGGCAGATTGCACAAGAGTTTCAAATGGTTGCATAATAAAATATGCGACAAGAACATAAGGACAAAGAGGTCAGCCGGGAAGAGTGGAGCTGCTAAAAGTGACAATGGTTGACATAGGGGGCTGGATCCTTGGGTCTAGACAAATTGCACACAGTGCAAATCAGGCTTCAAGTACAAAGGTGGATAAAAGTTCCCATGTGTACTCCCCTGCTTCTGGGATTGTTGTGTGCAGGGTCAGGTGGACTGCCTCTGAGTTGGGAGGATTCCAGCTTTGGGGATTCATTGCTTGGGGGCAGACTGCCACATGGACTGCTGCAAGGCCAAGTTTCTATTCCCTTTCAAATGGGATTTTAAAATTTTGGAGCTTTGTTCCCAATTGGAATTAAACCAAATTTCAAAATGTCGAAATCCTCTCTGGAAGCAGAGTTACCTTTTCCCATTCAGCTCTAATGATGATATTTGGCCAGACCAGGGGGTAGCTTCAGAAATCTAGGATTCTAATTAATCATACCGAACGCTGATTCACTTGAATGACAAATGGGCCTTAAAACTTTTGAAAAAACTAACTAAAACCCCCTTCATCTGAGGAATTTATAGGCATAATATTCTGTACTGGAAAGCTTTTGAGGTAGTACTGCATATAATCAGAGTTGAGTTCATAAAGAACAAGCTTTGAAATTTCACATTGAAAGTCCTTGTGGTACATAGTGTAGAATGGAAGTGAAGTGACCTAGTGGTGTTTGCCTAAGATAGGTTTTTGGATTAATTTTAGAAAAGGAGTACTTGTGGCACCTTAGAGACTAACCAATTTATTTGAGCATAAGCTTTCGTGAGCTACAGCTCACTTCATCGGATGCATACTGTGGAAAGTGTAGAAGATCTTTTTATATACACACAAAGCATGAAAAAGTACCTCCTCCCACCCCACTCTCCTGCTGGTAATAGCTTATCTAAAGTGATCACTCTCCTTACAATGTGTATGATAATCAAGTTGGGCCATTTCCAGCACAATCCAGGTTTTCTCACCCCCCCCACCCCAACACACACACACACACAAACCCACTCTCCTGCTGGTAATAGCTTATCTAAAGTGACCACTCTCCTTACAATGTGTATGATAATCAAGGTGGGCCATTTCCAGCACAAATCCAGGGTTTAACAAGAACGTCGGGGGGGGGGGGGGGTAGGACAACAAGGGGAAATAGGTTACCTTGCATAATGACTTAGCCACTCCCAGTCTCTATTCAAGCCTAAGTTAATTGTATCAAATTTGCAAATAAATTCCAATTCAACAGTTTCTCACTGGAGTCTGGATTTGAAGTTTTTTTCTTGTAATATCACAACTTTCATGTCTGTAATCGTGTGACCAGAGTGATTGAAGTGTTCTCCGACTGGTTTATGACTGTTATAATTCTTGACATCTGATTTGTGTCCATTTATTCTTTTACCTAGAGACTGTCCAGTTTGACCAATGTACATGGCAGAGGGGCATTGCTGGCACATGATGGCATATATCACATTGGTGGATGTGCAGGTGAACGAGCCTCTGATAGTGTGGCTGATGTTATTAGGCCCTGTGATGGTGTCCCCTGAATAGATATGTAGGGACAGTTGGCAACGGGCTTTGTTGCAAGGATAGGTTCCTGGGTTAGTGGTTCTGTTGTGTGGTATGTGGTTGCTGGTGAGTATTTGCTTCAGGTTGGGGGGCTGTCTGTAGGCAAGGACTGGCCTGTCTCCCAGGATTTGTGAGAGTGTTGGGTCATCCTTCAGGATAGGTTGTAGATCCTTAATAATGCGTTGGAGGGGTTTTAGTTGGGGGCTGAAGGTGACGGCTAGTGGCGTTCTGTTATTTTCTTTGTTAGGCCTGTCCTGTAGTAGGTGACTTCTGGGAACTCTTCTGGCTCTATCAATCTGTTTCTTCACTTCCACAGGTGGGTATTGTAGTTGTAAGAATGCTTGATAGAGATCTTGTAGGTGTTTGTCTCTGTCTGAGGGGTTGGAGCAAATGCGGTTGTATCGCAGAGCTTGGCTGTAGACGATGGATCGTGTGGTGTGGTCAGGGTGAAAGCTGGAGGCATGTAGGTAGGAATAGCGGTCAGTAGGTTTCCGGTATAGGGTGGTGTTTATGTGACCATCGTTTATTAGCACTGTAGTGTCCAGGAAGTGGACCTCTTGTGTGGACTGGACCAGGCTGAGGTTGATGGTGGGATGGAAATTGTTGAAATCATGGTGGAATTCCTCAAGGGCTTCTTTTCCATGGGTCCAGATGAAGAAGCCTAGAATGCTTGACTTTCCAACTTTGATATCTTTCTTTTAATGTAGTTTTTCTCTGTGCAATTTACATAAAAGGCCTGATTCTGCACGCACACATTAGTGTAAATTAAGGAAAACTCCTCTAAGGTTCTCTAAGGATTTACTTTGGTGTAAGTGAGAGGAGAATTGGTCACTTGAGTAAAGTTGTGTTATATCCTTGGGGGCAACAGTTTTAGGAAGAAATCACTGGAGAGACAGAGAGCTGTAAACCCTGAAAGCAGCCATTTATTGCCACACACTGAACTAACCAAAAACCAGCCAAAACTGGCTGGGCTATCCCCTAATAATCTAACTCAGTTGCCTTAGCAACACAAGATTCTATTACCACACTAACCTAATGCACAATATATTCCTCCCTCGTTAATAAGAACATCTCCTAAATAAAACAAACACTAAACTAGAGAAGGAGGGTAGACTGCCTCCGTTCCCGGCTAAACCGCAGGGATTATTGTGCCCCGTAACCATGGGTTCGCCCTAGCTAAAGATCCAGCCATTGAGGAGGCCTTCTGTCTCTAGGTGGATTACAGTGGACTTCTGGTGGTGTTGCACCTAAAAGTGTCTTGGGCGCAGGCCTGGCAATGGGCTCAGGGTTCGTAGGGCGAATGGGTGAGGATGTGGTATCAGCTAGTGCTGGGGAGAGGGGTATCTCTGCCGCCAGCAGTAATGGAGGGGAAAAGTCAGGAACAGATGACTCTTGATTCGGTGTCTCACCGGAAGTGGTGAAGTCCGGCAACTCAACTGAAGATGTGTCCTGAGGACTGGTTTGACCTGGTAGCAGCTGACTTACATGTTGCCACCAGGTGAGATCCTCTGCAGTCCAGATTGTGTAGGAAACAGGCCCTGTATGAGCGATAACAGTGGCAGGGACCCATTTAGCTCCAGAAGTACAATTCCAAGCCGGAACTGGCTGTCCCAGGCTATAGGTTTGGTCTTTTGCTCTGGGTGCACACCTGATGACTTGATCTTGCTGCTGACGTTGCACAATTTGTCAGGGTTCGGAAGGTTTCAGCAGATCAAAACAAGTGCGCAGCTGTCGTCCCATCATTAGAAAGGCCGGGGATACCTTGGTTGTAGCATGAGGTGTGTTTCTGTAGGATAGTAAGAAGGTAGCCTGACGTTTTTGAATGGATAATTGTCCCTTTTCCGATTTCAAAGCTTGTTTCATTGTCTGCACAAATCTTTCAGCTAATCCGTTGGTGGATGGATGATATCGTGCTGAAATGATATGGTGTATCCCATTTGCCTTCATAAAATTTTGAAACTCCTGAGAGACGAATTGCGGTCTGTTGTTGCTCACAAGTTGTTCTGGCAGACCAAAACGACTAAAGAGTCCTCGTAGTTTTTGGATAGTATGCTCTGCAGTAGTGGACTGCATAATACAGACTTCTGGCCATTTAGAATGGGCATCTACCACCACCAAGAACATGCTTCCTTCAAGGGGGCCAGCAAAGTCAACATGAATAAGTTGTCATGGGTTTTCAGGCCAGTCCCATGGGTGTAGGGGTGCCCACTGTGGTGCATTCCTCACACCCTGACATGACATACAACCTCTTGCCTTCTCTTCAATTGCACTGTCCAATCCAGGCCACCAAAAATACCTTCGTGCAATTTCCTTCATGTACACTATTCCACAGTCACTGGAATGTAGCTGTTCTAACATCTGTGATCTCAGTGGTGGTGGGATAATGACACGTCTCTCCCACAACAAGCAACCAGATTGGATCGATAACTCTGTCTGCCTGGACATGTAGGTAACAAGCTCGGGTGAGACCGGAGTGGTTCATCGAGATGTGCCATGCGTCACCAGGTCCAAACTTGGGACAATACTGGGTCAACTCGAGTTGCCTTCTTTACCTGAGTAGCGGTGATGGGTATATGCTCTACCTGTTCAAAGTAAAAGATTTCCTTCTGGGCAATATGTTGACGTTTGACTGGCAAAGGCAGCCTTGAGACACCATCTGCATTGCCGTGCAGAGTGGATTTCCAATATTTGATTTCATATGTGTGTGCGGAAAGCAACAATGCCCAGCGTTGCATACAACTAGCAGCTAATGGGGGAATGCCTGTGTGGGGTCCAAAAATTGAAGTCAGGGTCAATGGTCTTTGAGAAGAGTAAACTTCCATCCAAACAGGTACTGATGAAACTTCCTAATTCCAAAAACGATTCCCAATGCCTCATGTTTGATTTGGGCATAGTTAGTTTCTGCTTTGCTTAGAGTGCGTGAAGCATAATGTGTGACATGACTGCTCCCACTCCATAAGGGGATGCATCGCAGGCCAACTGTAGGGGTAAGGATGGATCAAAGTGCATCAGAACTTCAGTATTTAACAATGCATCCTTAGTTTTAGTAAATGCAACATCACAGGCATCACTTCGAGGCCTTGTTCTGCCCAAGGAATTCATGAAGTGGTTTTAGCAGTGTGGCTAACTGTGAGATTAACTTTCCATAATAGTTCAATAGTCCTAGAAACGAGCGAAGCTGGCTAACATTTCGAGGAGGGGAAGCCTCCACAATAGCCTTAACTTTTGCAGGGGCCTTACGAAGACCTGTAGCATCAATGATGTGTCCCAAATATTCAAAAGAGGGCTAGAAGAATTCACATTTGTCTTTAAGGACTCATAGGCCATACTCTTCCAGACTTTGTAGGGTAGCCTTTAAATTCTTTAGGTGATCCTCCTCATTCCTTCCAGTGACCAGGATGTCGTCCAGATAGCACTGGACTCCTGGCAAGCCACACAAGATCTGGTCCATAGCCCTCTGGAACAGGGTGGGAGCAGACGTTATTCTGAAGGGTTGGTGACAGTATCGATAAAGCCCCTTATGCGTCACAATAGTCAACAGCTCTTGGGACTTTTCATCAACGTGCATCTGTAAATATGCTTGACTCAGATCAATCTTACTGAACTTTTGTCCCCCAGCCAGGCCTGCAAAGAGGTCATCGATGCGGGGAAGCGGGTATTGCTCTGCACGCAACACTGCATTGACAGTGACTTTAAAATCACCGCAAATCCAGAGGGAGTCATCTTTCTTCACTATTGGAACAATTGGAGTTGCCCATGGGCTATGGGTAAGTGGTATTAGGACTCCATTTGTGACCAGGCGCACCAGGTTCACTTCAACCTTCGGCCTGATGGCATATGGCACAGTTCGGGCTTTCTGATATTTTGGTTGACTGTCAGGTTTAATGTTCAGTGTCATAGTGATTCCCTTCATACTTCCCAGATCCTCTCCAAAAACAGCAGCATGTTTCCTTAGTATAGCGGGCAGACTGATTTCTTCTTTAGTCATTCGGTGCACTTCTGCCCACATCAGCTGGATCTTCCTAAGCCAAGATCTACCCATTAAGGCTGGGTAATTACCTCTCACCACAAACAGTGACAATTTAGCAGCCTGTCCATTGAGCTCCACCTTAACATGGGCACAGCTTCTCCTGTATATGTCTTCAGAGCTGTTTTTGTTGCTTTAAGTGGAAGATGCTATAGCTTTTCTTTATACACAATCTCAGAGACCAGCGAGACGGCTGCACCGGTATCCAGTTCCATGCGTATAGGTTTGCCGTCCAACGATGGGGTTACCCAGTATTCATGTGAGCCCACTGCCAAAGAAAAAATGTGGAGTGGCTCTTCTTCTTGTGATGAGGTGTCTCCTTGGTCATCCTGGGTCTGCTCTAGGGTTTGCAGATTTCCCTTTTTGGTCGCCCAGACCACAGGCCTCTTTTTCTTTTGTTTACAGGCACACTCAGTGTGTCCCTTCTTGCCACAGTGTCGACACACCAAGTCCTTACACCAGCATTCTGATGCATGGTGACCCGGCTTACCACAGAGGTAACATTCCTGACTCCCCACAGTTTTGTGAGTAGGTTCTTGTGACACCGTATGCGCCCTAGGGGATGCACCGATGGATTGTGCCTCCTTTGTTGCCAGTTCCATAGAGACCGAAATGTCAACAGCCTTCTGTAAGTTAAGCTGAGCCTCTGTCAATAGGTGCTTCCGTATCACTTCACTGTGCAGGCCACACACTAATCTGTCACATAGGGCATCATTTAGTATCTCCTTAAATTCACAGTGTCCTGCAAGCTTTCTCAAAATTGTTACAAATTGTACAACTGTTTCGTCTTCTTTCTGGTCTCTTTTGTGGAACCTGTATCTTTCAGCAATTACCAATGGTTTTGGAGAAAAATGGGAGCCCAGGATTTCCACAATGTCACTGTAAGATTTAGTCTCTGGCTTAACAAGGTGTAGTAAGCCGCTTGGTAGGGAGTAGGTTTTAGCCCCTCCAACACTTTAAGGATATTGGCACCTTCTTCTCTTCTGTAATGTCATTTGCAATAACAAAAAGCTCAAAACACTCAGTATATACATGCCATTGCACTATAGTCTTCTCAAAAGGTTCCAGTGGCCCCGTAAGTGTAGCCATGATTTTAATTTCAGTTTGCATAGTCAGTGCAAATAAGTCAGTTCTCACCCCCTTCCAGCAGCAAAAAGAGTTTTGGGTTTTTTTACCTTAACTTCTACTTCCTTCTGTTGCTGGGGCAGCACAGACATCCAGTCCTCATTGTCACGTTGTTATATCCTTGGGGGCAACAGTTTTAGGAAGAAATCACTGGAGACACAGAGAGCTGTAAACCCTAAAAGTAGCCATTTATTACCACACGCTGAACTAACCAAAAACCAGCCAAAACTGGCTGGGCTATCCCCTAATAATCTCAATTGTCATAGCAACACAAGATTCTACTACCACGACAACAAAGTACACAACAAGTTGTGGTAATACTTTTTTTTTTTTTGGTTTGGTAGCAAAACAGAAAACAATATTTATTTCAGCAAAATGACTAAATAAAGTTTAGTTTCATGCCTACTGCAATATTCTGGTCAACCCGAAACAAAAGTTTTCAAGGTTTTAAAAATGTTTTAAATTTTTTAAAAATAAAATTGGAAATTCTGAAACAAAATACCTTTCCAAAATTTCAGAAATGCAGAAATAGAACTCTTTTGACACTTCTGAATCCCCTTCCCCCCTTTTTTTGGCAGAAATAATTTGCCAAAATTGACTTCAATCTAGGAATGGTTTTGGCTGACCTGAAAGTTCGACCTTTTTAGTGAAAAAAGATTTTGCATGAAAAATATCTCCCACCTCTATCTGTATGTTTAATTTATGAAATCTTCTGCATTGGCTGGGACAGCAGCTGGGCACATATTGCAACTAAAGGTTTGAAAGACTTGCTCAGGACTTTGAAGGAAGCAATGATAGAGAAGTACAACTGTGTCATGAAAGAAAAGGGCAAGACCTATAGTAAACAGGCTTCTTGACCTTTTTCCTTTTGAAATGTCTTATGTTTCTCTTTACTAGTTAAAATACGACAAACTTTGGCTTTTCCTATGAAAGTCTTTCCTGTTGCCAGCCCTCCCTTTCCTCAGTTATTGGGATTTGGTATTATGCTCATTGGCTTGTGATGTAATCCCTAAAGTAAAGTTCAAATGGGGAGATTTTTTTCTCAGTACAAAGGGAATATGGGGGAACAGAAGGAACAATCCTATATAGAATTCCTTTAAAGAACATTGTTTCTGTTTGGTATGAGATCACCTTAATTTTCTCTTGAAGAAAGGACCCTTCTATTAGTGCTATTCTACATATGATCTCAAGGCCTGGTGGGAAAAAGACAAGTATGGCAGAAAAGAGACCAGTGCGGTTTTCAGAGGCACCACAGAACAGAGCAAGAAGATAATAATCCCTTTCTATACTTTGATGGAACAGTCACCCCTCGAATAATAGAGGGTGTTTGTGTAAATCAAGCTGCGGATAGAACCAAAGACTGAACAAACCAAGTGTCATCCCTCCAAATACTGAGTGCAGATGGTCTCTTCTCCACATGACTCTGGCTTCTTCAACACAGCACTGTTCCTCGTTTCCAGGCCCTCCATGATCAAGCAGTAAAGGCTCATGCACTAAGCTCCAGAGGTCCTAGGTTTGATCCCGTCCGCCAACAACCGGGATCTCTCGGTGTTACAAGTGGGGGCTCGTTCGGGATTTGAACTGGGAAGTCTCTGAAGCTTGGGATGCACTTCCTCAGCTAGGGGAAGTATGTAACCCACACACCTCTCCTGGGTTCGGGAGTTCTGTCCCATCTTGTGGCACTAAAACCACTTAGAGAAAGAGATTAATGAGTCTGCTTTTAGCTTATGCAGTAGAGGCTCATGCACTAAGCTCCATAGGCCCCAGGTTAGATCCCGCCTGCTGACGACCTGTGTCTGTCAGTGTTACAGCAGTGTGGCGACACAGGACTTCTGTGTGAATGGCTTTTTGTCTCTGGCAGTTGCCCAACATTCATGTGGCATAGGGGTTGAATCCCTGATACTTTCATATGTGAATTTCTGCGTGTGCTTGTAGGGAAGGACAGCAGATCCCAGATCCCTTGCAGAAAAGGTTGGATGAAACCTTGCATGAAGAACCTTACTGAGTTTTCATATGCCCCTGCCCTGGAGGTTTCACTGGGAGAAGGTACAGTTCTGCCCCTCCAATTGGCTGAACAGCTGACAGTGTGACTAAGAAAATGTGTAAAATTTGGCAGATAACATTATTTCTTCCAAAATAAAAATGTGCACTTGGATCAAGTCGTGTCAGGTTATGAGCTAAAACCCTGTGTTCTATTCTCATATGATGGTGTGATGTGCTGCATCAGTGTCAGAAATCTACACAAAGAGACCTACATCCCCAGAGGTTTGAGGAGATCCTTAATTGCTCTATCTCTGGCCTGTTTTAGTTTTGTTCTTGCAATTTTAGCTTTCTGCAGTTCAAGAGTAGGTTAGATGAGCCACATTGGATTATATTTTCATAGATGAAACATGATGCCCAGCAGTGTTGGTCATGCAGAGTGAATTTGCTCTCATTTTTTTTTGTTCTTATCTTGTATGTGCTGACCCTGTATTTTTTCCTCTCAGCATTTCAGCACGAATAACACTTACAATGGTGCACTCAAAGTTGGTATAATTAACGGGTATGTTTACATTTCACTGACAATTCTCAGGGTTTTATAAATCAACTTTGAACATTTCATTTTGGTCAGTGTTTTCTGTATATGAGTATTAGAGCACTTAATTAAAGTATAAAACACCCATATATAGAATCACAGAAGTTAAGAGATGGAAAAGACCTATTAGGTCATGTAGTCCGTTCTTCTGCCAATGCAGGATTGTTTGTCCCCTATTGTACATTTTCAATATTGGTGTTAGTATTTTTCCCAGGTGTGAAATTCCAAAGGTTTTCATATTATTCAGTTTAAATGTTTCCATTAATTTTAGTGACATCCCTATACACACCTAAATTCCTTTTTCTGCTTGATGTTTAAGCTCAAGTTAGTAATACACTTTTATGTTCCCCATGACATTGTTTAGTGTCTATACATATGTAATACACATAATCTTTCCTTGTAACTCAGTCAGAAATGTTTCAATTTGGGGGAGATATTTTTCTGTTTTTTTTCCCCCCACATCAGCATGTGAGGACAGAATGTGAGCTTGGGTTTGTTAGCCTTAACTGTGATTTACTTTACGGGAGTGAATGATATGTAAATAGTATTTTGTTGCTTGCTGAATGTCTTGTCTTTTTGTTCTTGTCAATTTTTTAATGAGTCCAATTAAAGTAAAATTTTAATCTATTCTGACCTGAAGTTTCAATAAAGAGTCAGTCAGGATAGCAGCAATCAAAAAGGTTCTGTATCTGGTTGTATTGTACTCTGTTGTTTGTTGTGCTTTCCACTTTGGTATCAGCTGATAAGCACAGTTCAGGGAACAAAAAAAGCTTTGTTGATTGTCAGTGGATGCAACAAAAATTGATTGTGTTCTGATGGTATTTTAACATGGGGAATTTTAAAAAATATGCAAAAGGTTAAATGTTCTATTAATATTTGGGTATTTTTCTGTATTGGGCTAAAAATTTTGAAAGGAAGAAAAGGCAGCATGACCATAGTGTTTTTATGCATGAGGTACAGAACAAACCATACAGAAATTTTTCTGCCTGACCCATCCAATGGATCGCATGATGGCCTAATTCCT
Organism: Chelonia mydas; assembly: GCF_015237465.2. Classification (NCBI taxonomy): domain Eukaryota; kingdom Metazoa; phylum Chordata; order Testudines; family Cheloniidae; genus Chelonia; species Chelonia mydas. The sequence goes on from NC_057852.1 coordinate 112,546,337, forward strand.
GTCCATGCCCTGTTATTAAAGAGGAAAATGGGCCTGACTTATAACTTATATAATTTGGGGTCCTTTAAGGATATCACTTGCAATAAGTATTTCTCTGGTATATTTGGCAGATAACAGGGCTAAATTACATATTAGGAGTCCAGCAAAAGGCACTTCTCTGACCCAAAGACATCAAAGGCCTGCTGCAAACAATGGAGGTGTTAAAGCTCTTCAGCAAAGGTTACAAGAATTATTATAATTGGAAGTCTAAATGTGGGAGTTATTGTTGCTCCCCATAGGACTAATATTCATATTAGGTCGCATGTGGAGGAGAAAATTGCGATCAGTGCCCCATTGTGTTAGGTGCTCTGTATAAGCCCCGATCTCTCACTGTAGCTCTGCATGGTATGCCAACATAGACTCAGTGGATCCAGAGAATGACATGTTCAGATTCACTCTGCACTTTGACAATATTTAGAACTGAACTATCAAAGATCTGCTGAATGAAAAATCTTGGGATCAGATGAAATTTTATTAGCTGCTTTAATACAAAGGTTAGATGTGACACTTAAGTTTTCCAGAGACAGCAGCTTTCTCAAAACAGTACGCTACATTTTAATCTTGTTTTTTAAAACAATGCTGGTATAAAAGAAATATTTATTAACTTTGTAATGGGATTAAAGAGAATTGGAAGAGTGTGATCATTAACCCAAGGGATAAACGTTATATATCCAGCCAGCATTATCCAAGCCATCATTCATTTGGAAAACCAATTTAAGTTAAGCCTTTTTTAATTGCTTCTCTGTGTACATTAACTCAAATCAAGGAAGGGGCAGAAGCATTTATTTTCACTCTGCCAGATTTTTGCTGTGGATCTCTAATTTTTTATGAATATAATGGACTTGAACAGATATGTCAGCCTCCCTATGTAAATGGCCCTGTCTGCTCTAGGAAAATAAGTACCTGTATTGCAGCAACAACCATCAAGGATGTAATAGGATCGTTAGACAGGATTCAGGAATTTTTAACACCATGTCACAAAGAGATTAGTAGTAAAAACGCCTGTGTTCTGTTTATACTGTTGGCTTAGCACAGTGCAGCTGCATCATTGCTGCAGTACGGGTATGAATTTTTCTAGCATAGCTATTCACAATATGAAAGTCCTTGACTGCTCACCCAAGTGAGAAAAAATTCACGTGACTAAAGCCTTGTGGAGTTAAACTTTAGGTTGATATCGGTACTTTTTTTTTTTAAAGCTTTCACCTAAAAGCAAAGCCATCAAATGGGAGTTTTTGTCTCTCTCCTCACTCCCATTTTTTTCACCAGCCTGAAAATCTGGTAGCAGAGGCCACCCCTGTCCCAGCAGAGGTGGTGGTTCTTCAACTGAATGCTGTTTGAATAGCGTTGAGTCTGACTGGGTGCATTTTAACATTTTTATAATAAGACTTGCCTGCTAAGATGACAGGAGCTTAAAAAAAAAAAGACTAAATAGGAAGCATTATTGTTATTATCATTAGTAGCATGGCAGGATCCACCAGAGATCAGGGCCCCATTGTCAGGCCCGTTGACAGCAATTCTGGGCTCCAGGGCAGAACAGTCAATGGGCTGCCAGACACGCACAAGCCGCGCCCACATGGATGTGGTCCACCTGACATTTGGGCAGTGCTGTGCCTGCACTGGCCGGTGCCCAGTGAGCTGCCGGCTGCGCTGCTGGGCCTGCTCTTCTGGCACGGCCAGGGCTTCCACATGCCTGCCCGGTAGGGTTGCCAACTGTCTAATGTGCAAACCCAGAGACCCTAGCCCCCAACCTTCCCTGAGACCACTCCCCTGTCCCGCCCCTTCTTCAATGCCCCACCCTCTACTCACTCCATCCCCCTCCCTCTGTCACTCACTCTCCCCCACTCTCACTCATATTCACCAGGCTGGGGCAGGGGGTGGGGGTGCGGGGTGTGGGCTCTGGGAGGGAGTTTGGGTGCGGGAGGGGCGGGTGGGATCTGGGAGGGATTTTGAGTGCGAGGAGATGTGGAGTGCAGGCTCTGGGAGAGAGTTTGGGTGTGGGAGTGGGTGCGGGGTACAGGCTCTGGGAGGGAATTTGGGTGTGGGAGGGGGGCTCTAGGCTGGGGCAGGAAGTTGGGGTGCAGGAGGGGGCTAGGGGGTCGTCACTTGGGCAGCTCCTGAAAGTGACTGGCACACCCCTCTGACAGTGGCTCCTAGGTGGGGTCCAGGGGGTCTCCACGTGCTCCTGCCTGCAGACACCGCCCCCACAGCTCCCACTGGCCGCAGTTCCCAGCCAATGGGAGCTGCGGAGTCCGCGCTCAGGGTGGGGGCAGCATGCGGAGACCCTCTCCTCCCCAGGGGCCACAGGGACGTGCCGGCCGCACCGCTTCTGGAAGTGGCGCGGAGTGAGGATGGGCAGGAAGCCTGCCTTAGCCCTGCTGCACTAGCGGTGGCCAGGACCCCCTGGGCCCTTCTAAATTGCCTAGGCCCCTGGGCAATTGCCCCTTTCCCCTCCCGCACCACGTTGGCGGGCCTGCCTATTGTGCTAAGCATTGTACACACACATAGTGAGCGACATTCCTGTCCCTGAAGAGCTTACTGTCTACAGTCAGTGGTGCCCAACCTTATTACATAGGAGGGCCACATAAACCTAAGCACAACCTTGTGTGGGCCAAACAGATTCTAATAATATTTAAGGTCACCTGTATTGATTTATATTTTACGTTCAGCTTGTTTCGTATGTATTTAGATAGATTGTTTCTATGTACAGTGTCTATTTACACACTTGTGTAAATTAAAATGATGTAAACAATGACAAAACGCTAATGAATCAGCCATTAGTATATTGTGTTGAAGCAGACCGCTAGCCTTATGAAATGCTCTGGTGGGCCGTGTATAGCCCCTGGGCTGTAGGTTGGGAACTCCGATCTACATAGACAGACCAAGAGTAGGAGGGCAAACAGAGGCACAGGGAGGTGAAATGACTTGCCCAAGGCCTCAGAGAGGTCAGTGGCAGAGCCGGGAACAGAAATCTGAAAATCCAGAAACCAAAAATAGAAAAATGAAACTTTTGGTTTCCAAAAACTGAAACAAAATGGCATTTTAAGTCAAAGGAAAGGAAATTCTTCAGTTTGCTTTGTGCTGAAAAATCCTTTGGAAAAACCAAAGCTTTTTGACCAGGAAATTTATCGGTGTTTCCAACGACGTCTATTGTGTAGTTTTATTGCATTGTGGTAAATAGCTGCTGCAGTTATGTTTCACTCCACGTTTCAGTTATGGCTGAGCGATCTTGTATGTTTCACTTGTAAAGTGTTTTGGGATCCTTTCAGGTGAACTGAGCAATATAAGTATAGTGAATTATTATAATATTTGGGTAGGGACTATGGGACATTGCTAGCTGTATTTCAGTGTGGACCTTCAGACCCACCTCCTTCATCATGCACGTATTAGGCCTTGAGACCCAAAGACACATTTTCACAGATGCAATAACCTTTCTACTTGTGGTAAAACTGGGAAAACCTCCCAGGTATTTAATTGTTTATGTGAGAAAAGAAACAGTAAAAAGCTAAATTTTATCAGTTCCTTTTAAGTGCATAAGGTCCCAAAAACCTCGACATAAACTATTTTCCCTTTGTCAGCACACCAGAAGGTAAATGCTGAGTGCTAAATCTTGGAACTGCTTGTATATGGAACTTTATGGAATGCCTGTCAGATGTTCTGATTCATTTTTAGGAGTCTGAAGTATCACAGCTATAAAAGATTTAAAAGTTCAGAACAGATCTAGCCACTCAACTCAAAGCACTGTATCCATTCCTTCACTGTTTACCTGCCCTTTACATGCCCTCTGCACTCAAAACTGGAATTGGCGTGTTAACAATGAGCAATGCACCAGCATTATGCTAATGTTCCCCTTTATTCACTCCCATGCCATTCTGCAGAAATTCTTTAACTTTCATGGTATGCTGTTCTTAAAGAATGCAGAGACATTAAAAACGAGGCAGACGCATCTGAAAGTTCCAAGGACAATCAAACAGATCACCTCTCTCACACACCCAGACACATATTTCCTAATGCGAAATATTCCTACTTAGGGTTGATGCAAATTTATCATAATCCTTTTAACCGTTGTTTCTCTCATTGCAACTTCATGACAGTCAGAGTAGCAGAAATATGGACAGGTAACCCTAGTCTTGAGAGTGCTATTTCAGTAGTTTTCAACCTTTTTCATTTGCAGACCCCTAAACAATTTCGAATGGAGGTGCAGACCCCTTTGGAAATCTGTTGTCTATATACATAGTTGAATTCTGTTTAGTCCCTTTTCAGTCAAAGTCTTTTGCAGACCCCTTAGACCTAGTCCGCAGACCCCCAGGGGTCCACAGACCATAGGTTGAGAATCACTGTGCTATTTAACCGTGATGACAACAAGGCTATGGGCCAAGGTTGTTTTACTTTCATGGTGAAGACTTCTGTCCTGCATGCAAGACTGCAGGATATATATTTGATCCCCTTACTCATCATTAAAGCTGCTGTGGATTCTTCATAAGAAATAATGAAAGTCAGTTAGTGCTTGAAATTGGTTTAAAAAGATGCACACAAATCATTAGCAGGCCCCCTGAGCCCTGTACAAAAGGGCTGTCTTTTATTTAACGTGAAAGTTGCTATAATTTCTGGCAGTCACTCATGTGGTGGTGAGTGCCGGTGTATTTCTGTTCTGTGTTTGCTTTGTGGGAGATGCTTTGGAATGTAAGCCTACCTAATGACAGTGGTCTTGTCAAGTTTACTTTTTAATAGCAGAGAAGTAATCTTGCTGCTTTCAATGGCAGCAACTCTCTAGGCAACTGCTGAATTCATAACAATACAGATGGTGCCTGCCATTTCTTTTTTCAGCACCATGCTGCACTACTAGTCTGACATGTGGAACTTGTTTTATACCATAATGCGGCAGCTGGAGACACTTTTCTGGGAGGTAAAAGCAGTTGTGCTTCCTTTTTTCTCAGCGGCATTGAATTTTATCCACCTGCAGGCAAGATTTATTTTTCCTTCCAAGGTGGCAGATCTCATGACGATCTGATTTGAGTTTTTTGGCATGGTGCCATTCCCTCTGACACACAAACTGGCATGGCTAAGCATCCTTTCTTTGCTAAACAGCAAAAAGTGCAGGCAGGCACCTAGATAATTCTGGACAGACTGCAAAGAAGATATGTAAAGTGTTTAAATAGAGATATCAGCCTTTGGATTGTCCCTCTCTCAAATGACGTGGCTAATATTTAATTACATCAAATTAAACAAAAATGGTCCTAGCTACTAAAATAAATAAATAAAACGTCATGCTCCAGAGCAGGGTGCACTGCAGCCTTGTCTAATCTTTTCTGACAGTCTCTGATGTGCTGTTGACTGCAGCTGGAAAATAGACTGAAACAAGAGGATCATGTGATTGAAGTTCAAAGTGCAAGCATGTGATAATCATAGAGAAGATGGTAGTTTGTTAATCTCTTACACACAAGCTCACTGTAATTTCTTGGTCAGATGCTGTTAGTTAACTGGTTTCTGGATGTCTCTGTATTGTGTTTGTCAATAGTTATCACAACAGTCTGATTTCATCAGCCACCTTTTTATGTTTAACTTTCTTGGAAGTTTTGGAGGCAGTCTGGCATCAATGAATGGAATAAATAAAGAAAAGAAAACATGACACAAAATAAAATAGCATAAATAGAAATACCAGTCCCTTGTTCGCAGCGATGTACACGTGTTCTCACCAGCTTACATGTGATGACCATGGTCCAAGACAGGGCCAGATTTTGATCTCAATTGTACTGTATAAAGCTGGACTCACTCCTTTGTCTCTTTAGAAATACATTCCATAAAATCTAATATCTGCATCTTAGGCCAAGACCCTTAATGCATGGAGAGAATTTGAATTTTATCACATCATAATAATGCCTCTTTGGAGCTCTGAATTCTGAACAGCACTGAATTATGGGATAAATACCCCTCTGGGTATGGCTGTGGGTAGACCCTGGGGTGTGGCAGTGGGCCTGTAGAGCAGTTATTCTCAACCTGCAGGCCGCTTGCAGACCAATCAGCATGCAGCTATGTCCCGTGTGACATCCTCAGGGCCATCCAGGTAGTATATATATATATTGTGTGGATGTGGCCCACATAACACATAGAGAACTGCATGTGTGGCCAACAGTGGTAAATAGGTTGATACCCACTGCTCTAGAGGACCCTTCCAGCAACTGCGTTAACCCACATCTGTAGCACTCCCTCCTGGAAAGATTAATACAAACTTGTCAGATTTCAGCAATGTGTGGCTTAACACAGTTTTGCTATTAGGGATCTTAAAAAATATGTTCACCAACAGTTGTCTTTGGTAAATCTGCATTAGCATATTGCAAAAGCCTGTTACTTAACTGTAAATATGAGTAGACAACTTATTTAAAGTTTGCAGAAAAGAAGGAGTGGGTGGTCATATCAGCTTGTAACTGCTGGATCAGATAATTCTCTTTGTTTTTGTTGCCTGTTTTTGTTGCTTAAATAAAACAAAGCAGATACAAAGATCTTTTTCATCCAGTCAGATTCAGACCCTGAAATGGATTCCAAGTCCTGTTCACCTCTCCGATCAAAAGGTTATACTTTTATTCCTACGTATAAAGTGAACCAAGTCAGCAAAATATGGCATTTTATTAGTTCTGTGTGAAACCCCAGTGTGGTCGTTGCTTGTATTTGATAGCATTTGAAAAGGAGCGGGAGATAAAAGAGTACATTTCTTTGCCTTGTCACATGCTCTGCCTGAATCTAAGCCACATGATCATTCTATCACTCTCACTGCCACAGGGAGACTTTGGTGGGAGTTGAGCAGAAATCCGAAATAATCGGTAAGGCAGATTTCCAAAAAGATCCGAACATTGCTTATTTGTCCCCTTCCTATACTGCTTTCAAAATGTAGATGAACAAGTTTAGAGATTTATAAATTAGGGTAAAAAGTTGTTTCCACCTAGCATTTCACAATTGGACAGGCATGTTACAGGATTGTTGTTTTTTACCTTTCTCTGCAGCATCAGGCATTGGCCGCTGTCAGAGAAGGGTCACTAAGACTTGATGAACTATTGGTGTGATATGGGATAGTAAATCTGCACTTCTCAGCTTCCTTCTCTCTTTTTTTATTTTTTGTCGGAAAAGGAGGAGAATTATGGGGGTGACTGAGAGAGAAGCAACTGAAGAATTCCCTGTGAAACTAAAAAGGGGGAAGGGCAAAAGAGCAGCAGAGAAAACAGGAGAAAAAATTAAAATGCAGGAAGCAGACAAGAAACCCTCTTCTATCCCTGTATTTCCTGTGTAAGAGGAAGAGAAAGCAATAGTCTAGGGGCAGGGTCATGTATGTTGAATCAGAATAAGCTTCATTTTTAAACTGCGGGCTCAATTTTAGCACCCTTACTTTGTGTAGTACCTTATTCCACAAATGGTTCTATCCATTTCAGTGGGGCTACGTGTAGAGTAAGGTACTACTCAATGGGAGTAAAGGTGGCAAGAACTAGCCAAAAGAACAGAATAGACAACAGCAAAAGTAAGGACTCCACAGGAGATTATGGGGGTCGGGGGTGGGGTGTGTGCACGTGCACGCACATACAAAATGGCAGTTGCCTCTGAACTTATAGGAGCAGTATGCAAGAAATAGGTTTAACATTGATACAAGCTATTTTACTGTGAGCAGAAATGGGAATAGTCATATTTGAAGCCTATAAATAAAGGTTTCAGCCAAATTTTGAAGCCTTTATTTCACATTTTTACCATGCTCACAAACTGATAAGATTGAAGGGATACAGACCTTAGTGAAGCTGAACTACAGATCCAATGGAACGGTAACAAGCAAAGTCAGAGTGTTGCTTAAATCGAGAGACATCATTTGCTGTCAGGGAATATGAGAAGGAGCATCTATCTCTGCTACAAATAGACTATAGTCATTTGTATAAGAAATGTGATTGGTGGGACAAAAGGCACTCATTTCTGTAGCTTAAAACTACTGATGTGATTAGGTTAACGTTCATCTATCAATGATCAAATGTCCTTTTTTCTTAAACTTTAGATTCTCTCAAAATCTTGGTAATTAGTTTCAAAATACCTTAGCATTGAATTGAACAATGGTCAACATTCCGTTACCATTGCAAGATATTTTTAAAGCTTGCTATTCTTTAAATTCTTTAATTTTTGTTAGTTGTCCTTTAACTTTTTAAAATCCTTTCACTTATATTCATACCTCTCAGTGTAGTTTAGTCCTGTAATTGTGTGACTGCAGGCTAACTATCCAGCATGTGGATGCCATGATTTATCTTCATAAGTTGTGTAAACTTTTTATTTTATTCTTATGTATTATTTGTTGAGCACCAATCCTATGCTGAGCATTGCATAAGAAGAATATGGCAAAGTTCCTGCCCTAAGAAATCTAAATGGATATACAACACGAAATTGCTGGGGGACCAACAAGAGCAAAGTAGCTTAGTTTACCTGTATCTAGAATGCTGAGTTAATGTGTTATGTATACGTGATTATTTAATGTTGTTGGCTGGCTGAGTTAATAAGCTACCTGCATATAAGTACTTAATACTGCTGAGTGGTCATCGTTGTGTTACTGTATGTTTAATAATATGTTAGAGCACCTACCCATTTTTGAGTGGGTGTTTTTTATTATTGTTTATATCTAAATAAATATAATATTGTTTAATTTTAATGTGTTTCTAGGCTTTTTTCTTATCATTAATATGGAATTTTTGAACCTTGCAGAAATAGTCAGTCTTCTGCAGGCATCGGAATGAGGAGAGAGTGGGTGCATGGCTTATAGGAATAGAATGCCTTCCTCTGGTTTATTGACTTCAGTGGGAGTAGAGTTAGGCCAACAGTAAATGCTTTTAAGAATCCCACTTTAATTCTTTCCTTCTGCACTTCAAAATGAGTGGTCTGTTCTGTTCAAACTTTGACATATTACTAGGGTTGCCATCTTTTTAATTGCTGGTAACCAGACCTCCAAGATTCCATTCCTATCCTACCCCTTCCTCCACGGCCCTGCCCCTGCTCAGCCTCTTCCCCGAAGGCCCTCCCCTCATTGTTTGCTCCTCTCCTCCCTTACCCCCATTGCTCACTGGATCATCTCGAGGAGCCTGAAGGTAAAAGGCAGCTCTGGCTCAGCAGGGAATGGCAAGGGTTAATGATCTGGCTCCTCCCCCGCCCCATGGTAACTGAACTTTTGGTTCGGATGCCATTTAGGGTTGCCAGGTTCACTTTTTGACTGGAATTTCTGGTTGAAATCTGGGCACTTGGCAACCCTAAATGGCACCTGGACGCAGAAGCCAAAAACTGGACTGTCCGGGTAAAACCCGGATGGGTGGCAACCCTACATATTACATCGCAACTATGTTCTCTCTTCCACAACTTAAGCAAATGAAAACTAGTGAGCAGGAACAGCAGTCAGGGGAGTTTTGCACAGGAGTTGTCCAGGTGAAGGAGGAACAACTACATGACGTTTGAGGTGAGTTTGTTGTCTGATAGTTTGTGTGTTGTGTGCTTGCTGTCTTGCTTGCCATGTGTCTGCTTGACTGAAGTTTTTAATGTGGTGTGTTTTGGGGCTGTGTGCTGAGCCAAGTGGCTTGTTAGGCTATGCTGAGACCTTATGGGGAGACTGTAGCCTGCTGGGCTTTGATCCCTAATCCCTTTAGGATCCCTTGACCACTGGGTGGGCTAACTCAGGGAGAACAGGGGTTTACAAAACCAGCTCCTAAACTACCAGAGGAACTAGGGAAGAGGAGCAGCAAGCAGGAGAGTTTTGTGAAGGCGTTTAGAGGAGGAGTGTCAGAGTCAGATACACCTAGCTAACACATTCTAAACTCCACAAAAAACGGAGAACAAACAAACAAACAAAAACCCTGCAAGAGTAAAAATAATGCAGGCAGAAGTCCCAGCAGCAAAGTGAGGCTATCCAGTTTATTGCACTGAATGTAAAATATATGATTATCTGTCCTGTATGTGGTGTGTATGTGCCTTTGGTGCAAGCAACTCATGACCCTCAGAGACCAAGTACAGGCTCTTGAGATCAGAGAGGGTGAACTTGAGGAGCTGAGGGAGACTTACATAGAGGAGAGTTTCAGGGACACCATAGCGTGGTGCCACCCCCAGTCTGACAACCTCTATGTTGAGGAAGAGGATGAAAGTCTCGGAGAAGGAGAATATCAAGCTGGAGTGTAGGGAAACAATCCTATAGTTGGGACCCTCCTTCCAGATGATGTCACAGTATTCTCTTGCATTGAGCATACCCTGCTAGGGGAAGGGACCCAATTATTAGGAAGAGACAGGTAAAAATAATGGGGATTCAATTATGAGAAATATAGATAGTTGGGTTTGTGATGAGCGGGAGAACCACATGGTGAATTGCCTGCCAGGTGTGAAAGATGCTGATCTCTAGCAATCTCTAGATAGGCTTACATAAGAACGGCCATACTTGGTCAGACCAAAGGTCCATCTAGCTGAGTATCCTGTCTTCTGACAGTGGCCAATGCCAAGTGCTTCAGAGGGAATGAACGGAACAGGTGAGTGATCAAGTGATCCATCCCCTGTTGCCCACGTGATGGGCTGGATCACAGAAACCCCCTTGGGGCTGCCAACTGATGTGCCAAGACTACTTCTGGCCCTGCTTTCCCTGCCAGCTTGGGACTCCAGAACCCTGCCTGGATGTGCCAGACACGCTTGCCAGCCACAAACACAGACCCAGGTCTGAACCACGTCCCACAAACTGCAAGCTTAACTGAAAGCAGCTTAAGAAGTGTTCCTGTCTTTAACATTCAGATGCCCAACTCCCAATGGGGTCCAAACCCCAAATAAATCCGTTTTACTCTGTATAAAACTTATACAAGGCAAACTCATAAATTGTTCGCCCTCTATAACACTGATAGAGAGATATGCACAGCTGTTTGGAGCAGCTAGTCCTAGCACCCACAAGGGGAGAGGCAGTTCTTGATTTAGTCCTAGCTGGAGCACAGGATCTGGTCCAAGAGGTGAATATAGCTGAATCCCTCAGTAATAGTGACCATAATGTAATTAAATTTAACATCCTTGTAAGGGGAAAATGCCAAAGTAACACTGAGCTTCAAAAAGGGGAACTATGCAAAAATGAGGAAGCTAATTAAACAGAAATTAAAAGAACAGTCGCAAGAGTGAAATGCATGAAAACTATTTAAAAACACCATAATAGAGGCTCAAACTAAATGTATGCCCCCAAATTAAGAAAAAAAAAGTAAGACCACCAAAAAAAATGACACCATGGCTGAACAGCAGAGTTGAAAAGGTGATTACAGGCAAAAAGACATCCTTTAAAAATTGGAAGTCAATTCCTAGTGTGGAAAATAGAAAGGAGTAAAAACTGTGGCAAGTAAAGTGTGAAAATATAACTAGGCAGGCCAAAAAAGAACTTGAAGCAACTAACAAAAACACAAAAACTAAAAGCAAAAAAGAATTGTAAGTACATCAGAAGCAGGAAGCCTGCCAAATGGTCAGTGAGGCCACTGGACAATCAAGGTGCATAAGGAGTATTCAGGGAAGACAAGCCATTGCGGAGAAGCAAAATGAATGCTTTGCACCTGTCTTCACTGCAGAGGATGCAAGGGAGATTCCCGTACCTGAGCCATTCTTTTTAGGTCGCAAATCTGAGGAACTGCCCCAGATTAAGGTGTCCATAGAGGATGTTTTGGAACAAATTGACAAATTCAACAGGAGTAAGTCACCAGAACCAGATGGTATTCACCCAAGAGTTCAGAGGAAACTCAAATATGAAATTGTTAACTGTTAAGAATTAATTGTTAAGAATTATTAACTGTCATATGTAATCTATTGCTTAAATCTGTGTCTGTACCTGATAATGGGAGGATAGCTAAAAGAATAGAATTATCAGACACACAGGTGAATATGATACATTGGGGAAGAATCAACAAAGCTTTTGTAAAGGGAAATCATGCCTCACTCATCTGTTAGAATTCTTTGAATGAGTCAGCAAGCACGTGGCCAACGGTGATCCAGTGGATATAGCACTTGGACTTTCAGAAAGCCTTTGACAAGGTCTCTCACCAAAGGCTCTCAAACAAAGTAAGCAGTCATGGGATAAGACTGGGAAGGTTCTCTCACGGATCAATAGCAGGTTAAAAGATAGGAAACAAAGGGTAGGAATAAATGGTCAGTTTTCACAGTGGAGACTGGTAAATAGTGGGGTCCTCCAAGGACCTGTACTGGGATTTGTGCTGTTCAACATATTCATAAATGATCTGGAAAAGGGGGTGAACTGATGATGCAAAATTATTCAAGATAATTAAACCGAAAGCTGACTGTGAAGAGTTACAAAGGTATCTCATACAACTGGGTGACTGGGCAACCAAATGGCAGATAAAATTCAATGTTGATAAGTGCAAAGTAATGAACATTGGAAAAAATAATCCCAACTATGCATACAAATTGATGGGGTCTAAATTAGTTGTTACCACCCAAGAAAACGATCTTAGAGTCGTCATGGATAGTTCTCTGAAAACATATGCTCAGTGAGAAGCGGCAGTCAAAACAGCTACCAATGTTAGGAACCATTAGGAAATGGATAGATAATATGATAGAAGATATGATAATGCCACCATATAAGTCCATGGTATGCCCTGGAATACGGTGTGCAGTTCTTGTCTCCACATCTCAAAAAAAAGTTATATTAGAATTGGAAAAAATACAGAGAAGGGCAACACAGAATGATTAGGGCTATGGAACAACTTCCATATGAGGACATATTAAAAGACTGGGACTGTTCAACTTAGAAAAGAGACGACAAAGGGAGGGATTTGATAGAGGTCTATAAAGTCATGAATAGTGTGGAAAAAGTGAATAGGAAAATGTTATTTACCCCTTCTCACAACACAAGAACTAGAGGTCACACAATTAAATTAATGGGCAGCAGGTTTAAAACAAACATGAGGAAGTATTTTTTCACATAGTGAACGGTCAACCTGTGGAACTCATTGCCAGGTGATATTGTGAAGGCCAAAAGTATGACTGGGTTCCAAAAAGAATTGGATAAGTTCATGAAGGATAGGTTCATCAGTGGTATTGGCAAAGATGTCAGGGAGCAATCCCATGGTCTGGGTGTCCCTAATCTTCTGACTGCCAGAAGCTGGACCTGGACAACAGGGGATGGATCACTCGATAATTGCCCTGTTCTGTTCATTCACTCTGAAGCATATGATACTAGCTACTGCTGGAAAACAGGACACTGGGTGAGTTGGACCCTTGGTCAGACAAAATATGGCTTTTCTTATGTAACAACTGTATGGGAAGATGTCAGCAAACCAGTAAAGTGCCTGAAACCACTATGGCTTATTGCTGAAAGCTGCCAAGTTAGCAGGCCGAAAATTGGCCATGTCCCAGCCTCAGTTTGACCAAGGCAGGAGGGGAGGCAGTTTTGGGTGCCACAGAAAGGGCAGCTTGACTCCACGTCTTTCCTGGTAAGAATTGTGTTTTGAAGTTGCTGATACATGCATTTTAGAAGAGCAGGATGTGTCCCAGGAATGTCTACTGGGGCCCCAAGGCAGCAAACTCTGGAAAAACCCACACCTGGTTAATCAATAAGCAGAAGGGACCTCTTGCTTGACCATTGAAACTGCTTACTTAACAAGTTTTCTTTAAGGGACATGCCATTCTATTACTAATGTACAAATAAGGGGAAAAGTTTGAGGTAGTTAGACTCTTTTTGGACTCTCCCTCTGGATACATCTTGCGGTCCCCACTGGCAGACCGAAGATTTGGCCACCAGAAATCTGCCGCTGTGTCACTCGAGAGCCCTACTCCGCTTTGGTAATTATTAAGGGTTGGGGATGTTTTACTAACCTGTTGCAGACGTGTGTAAGTGCTTGAGACTAAGTAAAGTTTAGCTTTACATGAAAGCACTCTTGTGTTGTCCTGTTTGTGCCAGCCATCTATTGGTCGGACAGCCGTGTCTCTCCTGATTTATTTCCTGACACTACCTCGCACAGAGTAAAAGTTACCAAGAGCTTTGGGTTGAAAGAACCCCGGGTAACACAGCAAGCTTCTGAAGTTTCTTTAATCTGCCTGCAAAATCGGAAAGATGGTACCACTCCCACATTTTACCCCCATGACATTGTTATGTATTAGATCCTTAACACGAGGTTAATTATAGGGACTTACAAATGGGACCAGTGAAAATGTAAGTCAGTGTTTCTGTTCGACAATCTTGGAAGTCTCCCTTTTATGAAAGAAAATAACCTTCCAGCGGCTTACAAAAGCAACAGTGCTACTGGGCAGAACAGGTTGAAAGAATGACTATAATGTGATTCATATGATTTCAGTGTCTAGCCAAGTGCCAAATTTGGATGCTCTGGCAGCATACACGGTCCTTGACATGGTGCTTACCAAGATTATCGAGGCTATTGATTAGTTTGTGTCAAAGCTATTTTGCTTGGCCAAGTTGTATATGCTTTCTGTGTCATAATTTAAAGTCTGTGGTTTCTGTTGTGAAATTTCTTCCTTTGCTGGCTCTAGGAATGTTTTGTGCATTCCTCTTGAATTTTTTAAAAAATACATAGACTGTAAAGTGGTTCATAAAATATAAAAACTGTTCATTGTGATACAGCACCAGTAAAAAGATATACATTAGTCAGGTAGCTGAAGAGAGTCTGTTCAAGAAGCTGGAGTGTTACTCTCTAGGACAGCTGTTAAATCACTTTCCCCATTAACTGGTGACATTTGAGTTAAACTAATGAGAAGTATGTCTGCCGCAATGTAGTGCACATTTATTCTTGGAGATTGCTTTTTCAGCTTACACACTGTTTTACCAATACTCTTAGCAACCCTTACAACTGTGTAATGATGCCATCCATTAAAGCCAAACTGTTGCGGACAACCATATTTGATCCAGTCTGAAACTTTTCTATTTCTGACCATCATCTTCTCATCTCTCCCTCCCTTCACCTCTTCATCTTTCATTGGAAAATATAAGTGAGACAAGAGAAAATGCATTCTCACTGTTTGATCCACTAGTGTAAATATGCTATATGAAGAAAAACAGACAAAATGCAAAATGATGTTCTTGATAAAACAGATGCTTCCACACTCATATGTTGCTATAATCTAAATTGCCATAAAAATCCCAAGTGTTTTGGGATAAGCCTAATGCCGTTTCACAACAGGAGTGTTTTAAAGTACAACCTTAAATCTCATCTGATACAATCTGTGGTTTAACTGAATTTTTTCCATGAGAGATGGCTGCAGGATTCTTTACTGCTAGGGGTATTTAGCTGCTTGCTTTAGATTTATTTATACCTTACGTGTCTTATAGTTTTTTGCTATGAGTCTTCTGTGGTACTCTAAGGGCTCTACTCTCAGTTCTGATCTTTTGAACTAGTGCAAACACATGTAGGTTCTGGTTTTTCTGGACTCTTCTGGTGAATTTGATTGGTGTATAGTCTGCAAGATATATTGCCTCTTTGACAGATAATGTACTGTTCTGTTTTGTTCTACAGGAGTTTCATTTCATGTGATGGGGAAAATTGGGTTTCCTCCTCTTGGCTACAAAGCTGCCTATAAGAGTTCTTAGAGTGTTTCAAGACAGCGGAGTGTAACCAACAACAAGAATTCCCAGAGCCACAAAGATGGAAGTAGAGGAATAAGCCAGTTTAGTAAGTCGGAGTTTTGGCACTGGACTCTTCTCTTTTGAGGAAACCTGCAGAGAGAGGACATGACCTATTTCTCTTTTCATGGTGTGTGGTAGTAGGCTGTAGGATAAGGACCCTTGAAGACTGGGCAGTAGGAAATGAGACCCAAACATAAAAAGAAACAAAAGTCTTCCAATTACCACTGGAGTTCATTTAGACCTGTGTAGATGCACTTAGAGTATACAATTCCACTGATAAATAAAACCTTTAAAAATCAGAATCCTGTAGAGCCAATACCCCGTCTAGTCACTTGAAAGAAACACCAAGAAATGAAGGCTACATATGTAAATACAAAAATCCAATAACTGATTTTAGTATGAACACAAACATGTATGTCTTATTCATTTTCATATATGAAGCATCCATGGAATGTTCTGAGTGCTGTACAAACCAAAAATTACTCAATAGGTCAAAAGGAGTTCAAGGAAGAAAGAGTATCCTCACAACTTCTTCAGATCGTATAAAGGATGTTCATATTTAACTTTCACCAACCAGTATCCAGCCCTATTCAGCATTTCCTATCCCAGCTCCCAACTCTCTCAGCAGTTCCCTGGTCATCCCCTAGTTATCATTCTCCTTCCTGAGGAAAAGCCTGGGGAAATGGGTGGGTCTTGGAGCATGTTACTGTGCTCTAGCAGAAAAAACTATAAGGGAGAGTGGGTTTAAAAACCAAGGTCCCGATCATCAGCCTCCTCCAGCTTATGACAGGAAGGAGACTGCTATTATTTATTATTTGTATTACCACCAAGCACTTGTTATGGATCAGGACCCCATTGTGTTAGTGCCTCAGAATGACCTCAACAGCCGTGGTGCCACATAGCGTGAAGGTGGTCTCTTGGGTAGCTGGGACACAATGTCAAGACTGTATTACATTCAAAATCATATCATGAAAATGTATTCACTCCTTTAATTTACTCCACTTTGACAAGTAACCCAAGGTTTACATATAGGTTTTTCTTCTCATACGTGCCACTGCTGCACTTAAATAGCCTCAGTGCCAGTCTATTTCTTCTGTAGATGCATCAAAACCTAGATGCAGTTGGTTAAAAAAGCATCTTGTCTTCTTTGAGAGATGGTCCCAATGTGTATTCCACTGTGGGTGTACATGCTCTTCATACACATGAGACTGGAATTTCTAGCAAATGTCTGTTGGTCTGCTCCTGTACCCTTCCCCTTCTTTTTCTCAAAACTGAGGGTGTGATCAAACGGCCTCTCCAGTTCCTTTCTGCCACCCGTGATCTGAGACAGAACCTCTTCAGCATCTGCAGTGTTAACATGCTTCTCCTAAGTCTATCTGTAATTACCTGTAAATAGTTGTAGTTAATAGTCTTAAATAAATTTATAGTCAGTTAAGTGTAGTTTTTAGTAATACAGGACAAAGTGGAAAAAAAATTTCTATCTGGTGAACATCATCTGATAATCCCAGAGGATGCCAACACCCATGCCATGATGGAATACTTTCTCGTCTTAAAGACTTCAGGACTATCCTTTAGTTCCTGGGGGTACACTTAACAGCTATCAATGTCTGTCACTCTGTGGTGGCCAACTATTAAATCTTCAGCCACCCTGTTACAGTGCGTTTTCTAAAATATCTTGTCAGAGTCTTTCCTCTGACAAAGAAATCTACCCTGATATGGGAACTCAATCTAGTCCTATCAGCATTAACAAAGAATCATTTTGAACCCTTAGTTTCATGTTCCTTAGCCTACCTATCAATGAAGGAAGCCTTCCTGGTTGCAGTCACCTCAGCCAGAAGAGTAGGTGAACTGGAGACATCATGGCTGATCAGCTTACACAATCTTCCATAAAGACAAAATAACCTTGAGATCACACCCTAAATTTATACCCAAAGTAATATGAGAATTCCATCTAATCAGACCATGCACTTACCTTTCTTCTCCCCAGAGCCATATGTCACCAGTGAGGATAGGAAATATCACTGTTTGGATGTCCATCAAGCCTTGGCATTCTATCTACAAACGACAAAATCCTTTAGGAAATCACCTAGACTGTTGTATCCTTCGTGGGAGGTGTGAGAGTGGAAACAATCTCTTCTCAAAGACTTTCCCTATACAGGTAGGGGCCACACATCTCAAAGAATTCCAGTTACTATACAGGTAAGTAACATTTTCTTTCCAGACTATCCCAATCTCCGAAAACTCTGAAACGTTATCCATCCAGATACACTTACAAAGCATGCAACTGACCTTTACATGAAGTAGTAAAGGTAATACTACACTAGAATATAAGGTCTAAAAGCAAGAATGAAGGAAACATGGTATTGTAGGTCGGGTACTTTTCTAGTATTGAAAAGAAGAGCTTTTTTCTCTTGAATTAAAGACACAGATATAGTATAGTACATGTGAGATGTTTCTTAAATCTAATAGAGTACAGGGGACCAGGAATACAAGTGCAGAGAATGGCTTTTCAAGGATAGGAACAGTTGGAAGCATTTCTGGGCTGATACTATTCCTATTATCCATTAGAACAAACTGAATGAGGACTAAATGTGGAATATCAGAAATCAATAAAGCAGAGGATATGGAGCTCAGTGGACTGTGATTTTAGAAATGTTCTTTATTTAAATAGCTCTAAAGTTAAAATTTTTATTACCCTTATCCAGAGCAAGAAACAGTGTGATACAAGTTTTGTTGAGTGGCTAAAATGTATTCTGAGCTTGCTTGTTTGGAAATGTTTTCAAGTCTGTTGCTCTTGCCTACTTTGTTTATAGGATTCCTCCCACCCCCCCACCAATGAGATCACAGCCTCCTCTTGGACATGGAGTCCAATAAATTGCATACATCTATTATATGGGAGGACAAAAATCTATATTAATGCAATGTTATGATTCCATATAGAAACACAAAAGTTGAGAAATGGTACCTTAATGTTGCCATAACAACATCATCTTACTCTCATTGCATTCACTTGTCCATGGCTTAGATTTTGTCAGAAGTACACTTGGCAACAAGTTGAGGAGGAGGAAGAGCTATGTTGGTTTCTGCTAGCATTTTTACAGATGCCTTCTGAGCATGCTTGTACTGGAAGTGATTTTTCTATCACTTGTAAGTTTTAGTTTTAATTTTAATTATTCTCACCTAATTTAACAAAGGGATCACTTTTCATCAGGAACTGTTACATACAGAGTTTGGGCATGGGGAGTTTGGTCATCAGTTTGGGTTATTCTCAAGCAAAAAAAAGAATAAAAGACTTCCCGAGAACAACAAAACAAAAAACCTCAATATGCTTAGAGAGTGTATTTTTGGTCTCCAATAGCTGAAAAATGGTGACAAGGATTTAAACCCCTCCAGAAAAATCTTTAGGTTGTGACCAAACATGGAAAGTTTCAGCTTTTTTTCAGAGATATTTTCAGTTTTGAGAAAGCGGAAATATGATCTTAAGCAAAGAGTGTCAGCATTGGTAACTCATTTCATTGTTTGAGTGAAGAGAGTTTGACAAGCAGGTTGCAGATGCTAAAATATGGACAGTAACGCTGGTTGGGAATTTTTCCACAAAATGTTTTGGGTTTTTTTGTCAAAATATGTGAATTCATTGAAACTGGGATGCAAATTCTGGTCAGCACCAGGGAAAGAGAACCCCCACGCCTCTAGAATAGCCAGTAGGCCAGTTATTATGGCACTCACGTGGGATATTTGGGCAAATCAGGCAGAGCAGGAATTTGAATATGAATCTCCCACATCCTGAGTCAGCACCCTAACTGTCAGGGGCTATTATCTATTCTGGACACTCTGCCTCCTCCTGACCCCCTTCCTCCCTAACTCTGGCTTTTTGTTAAAAACCTTGAAGGTCTCAATTTCATTCTTATCTAGACTGAGGAAAATTTTCACAGGATAGCATAACCATTTCCCACCCGGCTCTAATCCACATGCCTTTTTGGCAATAGGCCTCCTGTTTGCAGCCTACCTCAAATACGAGCAGAGAGTTCTGCATTACTTGTTCAGAAAGAACCATGTTTCTTTTCTGTGGCTTATATTGTAGCCTATGATAGCTTTGTTTGTTAGGAAATAATGTAATAGGTGAGCTGCAGTGATGAAATATAAATGTTGCTAGCCCTTTTCCAGAGCACTCAAACTACGATGAGGTCAAAGGAAAACCGCAAATTTATTTTGAGTTCTGTATATGTACCAGTACTTCGGTATTTTCAATACAGCATTTTTGACCATCCTTCTCTAATTTTAATGAGAAGCCATTGTGCTGATTCTTTGTACATCAGTGCTATTTGCTTCTCTGTAGGTACAAGGGAACACAATTGAATTGGAGGCATAAAACATTGATTCATACAGCCAAAGGCCTTGCTGTTAGTCTGTGCTCAGAAGGTTTAGCACATCTCTGAAATTCCCTGCATTACTAGCATAGATTCTATTACACATTAACTCCAAGTATGCTTGGTTTTCTTTTCCCTCAGAGAATAAGCATGTCACTTTCTAACCATCATTTGTGGTTTTGGACATCTTATCTACTCAGTGGTTACTTATTAAATGGAGCTGGAATTACAGGAAAAACTTGCAAATACCTATATTTGTAGCAAATATATAAACATCACTAGTTTGTATTGATGAAAGGGACGGGGAAGGTGCCTATATCTAAATATCTACTTTGGGTCGTGGTTCATTCTACTGCAGAAATCCTGATCAAGTATGTGGGAATTTTTAGTGTAGCTCAATAGCAGTATCAGACTAATTGGCTCTCTAGATATTCCTTGGGCATTAATTTTCCACTAGAGGCTTGCAGGCAGCTCGTTTGACATAGTAAGTGGAGTGTTGGCAGTCAGGTGGACAAAAACCTTACTCAGGTTCCAAAACACCATCTTCAAGTTGCCTAATTTGTGTGTGTGTGTGAGAGAGAGAGAGAGAGAAAATTCTTGGCTCTCTTTGGAAAAGTTAGTCTCATAAGAACATAAAATTTCCCATCTTGGACATAAATTCTCCCAGAAAGAAGTGCTCAACGTAGAAAAGGCTGGAAAGTACCAAAAAAATTTAAATATCTGAGACTGTTTTCATCTCACAGGATTTGAAATGGAACAGGTTTTACATGAAATACAATTTCCTCAAAAAATGTAATGTTTGAAATTTTGTCTTTTGGGTTTTTCCTTACTTTTTTCCTTTTTGCCACTGAGTGCAATAAGATGGATGATCTCCATTTTCCTCCCCTCCCCCCCACTTTTTCAATTTTTCTTTTTCTCATTGTTTGTTTTACTATTCTGTAACCTGTTGAAATTTCTGTAACTTTCCCAATAATGAGGCAGTTTTGAAAAGTGAGATGGATAAAAGAAAAAACAATAACAAAAGAAGTGGGGGAAAAAATCTGGCACCACTGGACCTCATCCATTCTACTACATTCAGTGGTACAAAGGAGGGAAAAAGAGTAAGAAAGGGAACTCTCCCTACCCCAAAATGTCAACATTTTTGCTTATGATGAATACATGGGATTTTGTTTCAATTAAATCTTTTCATGAAAGATTCCAGTTTCAATATACAGCCATTTTTAATCAAGAAGAATGTTTTGAATGAAAAATTTCTACCAGTTCTACCTGAAACAATCTAGATACTAACTTCAGAAAATAGTGCATGTTTATGGTTAAATAGCAGTATTGTTTCTGAGTTGTAAGCTACTACTCAGCATGACTAAGGGTATAAGAATTTAGGGCCAGCTTTTAAAGTCTTTTAGGTACGTAAAGATGCAGATAGGCATCTAATGCAATTTTCAGAAGTTGCACTTAAATCTCACAAGGCACCTATCTGCGTCTTTAAATACCTGTGAAAAATCTGATTCTTTCCCCTTAGATTGTAAACTTCTTGGGAAGGAAACGATCTATTTCCCTATGTGTGTACAGCACTACGCAGATGGGGTCATGATATAATTTAGGGCTTACAGATGCTACCATAATATGAATAATAATAGTTTATATTTTTATTAAATATAGACTGTTGAAAACACATGTTCGATAAGTTAGAATATATGAGATATACAAGATAAAGGAATACAGCCAAACAGAGGCCAGTATAAGTTATGGGTTACAGTAATTATACACATTGCTATAAAACGGATGTATTTTTATTAGTTCAATTTTTCTTCTGTATTTTTATGTGTATCTCAGAGGGCATATGTTTACTTTTGGATATTGGAAGGTAAGTTAAAACATAACTGACCCAGGAAGCTTAACATGTTTATCATATCAGTATTTTTTAGGTAGTTCAGTTTATCAAATGTACCTGACACACATCTTTAATAGACACATGCCTTACACATTATGGAACTGCCAGCTCCACTGATTGGAAGTCTCACCACCATCATGGGTGAGGACAATAGATTGTTGGGATTCTATTACCTGAATCGGGGGCTCTTCCCCTTTAGGTTCCTTCTGTGTGGGGGCTGTAGCTCCTTCAGGCTCCATAACTAAATTCAACACTACAGTCTGCAATGGGCATATTTTTCTTCAACTCATTCTATGGGAGGTACCAGATTTAGGATGTCTATGACACACAGTACTACACTGTGCTGGAAATGCAGGTACAATAGGTCAAATTTAGACCTAGTGTAAGCAGGTATTAAAGACAGTGGAATAGCACTCACTTGTGCCGGGGTTCAGTTTCATCTATTACACTCTTTGGACAACTGCTGCTGGACAAGGTGGCCATTCTGGATGAGGTGAAAGTGTTAAGCTATGCAACCCAAAGCACACAGGTGAATGTCAGATTTTAAGGGATATAAATTACAGGCCCTTTTGGATCAAGACAGTTCCATCTCTGTTGGCCGAAATCCCCATTCTGTTGAAGACAAAAATCCTGGACCACATATTTTTTTTTTCTTTTGCTCTGTTACTTTGTTCCAAATTAAAAAGAAAACCCTGAAAACATCTGCTTTGTTTTTCAAAGTAGAGAAGCAAAGAGAACACACATGGTGCTTGCATTTTTACATGTCTGAAATATGAACGTGAGCCACAAATTCTGGATTTAGACTGATACCTCCCCCTAGTTTGAGGGAGATGAGGCTGAGCTGAAACTTTTGTTACAGAGATAGCTTTGAGCTGAGAAATTGAAATATGGATCTGTGCCTCCCCCAGCACTGAGGGGTACAGGTATGGTACTCCGGTTCATGCCTAACTCTAAATTTACTTTGTACTTTACAACAGCATCTGAGTAATAGGATTACACTCTAGTAACTGGGCCAAGTCTTATGAGGTGCATTCAGTAGTTAATAATCTGGTGACCTTGAGGATATGCTGCATTTGAGAATGCAGGGGAAGCAGGGAATTGTTGGAGGGCAGGGCAATTTAAGTTTTTGAGTTGCCTGGTTTTCTGATGCTGCTTTATATTGCACTGTACTGTAGTTATGTTTGGGTATTAACGTTATGTCAATGGCATATACAATGTGTGACCGAGGATGTAGTTTTAATGTAATACAATGCATTTGTATACATTTGTATAAATACAAAGAAAAAATTAAATAAATGGAAATTGCAAGTACACAGCACCTTGTGGAATTTGGACCTTATACCACAAACTGGGAGGTGGGGAGACAGGCTTGTGGGTGGAGTAGATCTACTTATGTGTGGTATATAAGTCAATGAGAGTAGGATCAGGCCAGTAGTTTCTAAGATGATTGTCTGCCCTTCGATCAATTTCACCTTTTGGAGGAGGCTGACCTTCCAGTATGCCTTTTTTTGCGCCGTGCTATACATGCATGACATTTCAGACACCTGGCAGGTTTTTCATTGTGTAAATAATAGCGCACTACTTCTGTTATTCTGACATCTCACTTTCAGTGAATGCTTCCAGGAGAGCTTTCATTAATTGATCGAGTTTATACCTTTCTTGGAGGAAAGTGTATCATTAAGTACCTCTCACAAGTCAGAGTGGCCACTAATAGCTTCAATATTCATAATGAGTTGCAGGCGTGACAATGAGTAACTATTCTGGTCTTATCTATAAATGTAAATTTAAGTGAACTTTGATTTATATGACATCGGCTTCCTTAGTAAATCAAATGTGCTGTCTGAAAGATTGACAATCCTATAGCTAGCCACACTCATAATTCACTTCTTCATACTGTGGAAATGCTTTGTTACTATCCATTCTCTCTTTATTATTATTTGAATAGCACCTGTAGACTGCTAGCAGTACTCTATTAGCTTGAGTCCAGCCACTCACTGATCTTTAAGGGACTGATTCAAAGCCTGGTGAAGTCAATGGAAGGACTTCCCAACTTTCTTAAAAGTAGAATGTATGGTGCAGACTGGGGGGGCAGCGAGAGGGTTTGGTTTCTCACTCGAGGAAAATATCCTGTTTTAACATGTGTCATCCTTGATTAAGTGAGGCCCATTTTGAAATAATTCTCTTGTCGTTTTTAATATTCTCAGCGTCCTCTTCCAGAAGCACTAGAACTAGGGGTGCTCCTGCACCCCCGGCTTAAAGTAGTTTTTGTCATATACCAGGTTTACACTTTGGTTCAGTGGCTCTCAGCATCCCCACTATAAAAATTTTTCCAACACCCCTGCCCTCTTCTTGTAATCAGCAGCCTCCCTGAAATAAACGTGAGTTGCGCTTAAGTAAAGAGACAATCTTACGGAGCAGAAAAATGATTTTATATATGTCCTTCAAAAGAGCAATGTATACATGTAACTATCTAGTTTACTTTATACCAACAGTGAAGCTGAAGTACAAAGAACCAGATTCTCAGTTGGTGTTAAATGGTGAGACTCCATTGACATCAATGAAGCTATGCCAGTTTACACCAGCTGAGGATCTGAAATGTGCATAAACAAATGCATAGTAAGAGCCCTAAAGAAGACAAAAGTATTGAAATATTCTTATATACTGTGTGCGTGTGAGAATCCCTGGAGAGACACATTCTGGAAATTTATGAGGAACTGCAATTATAGTGTGGATAAATTGAGACAATGAAACCATCTAATTTTAGATTTATGAGGTCAGATGGCAAACGTTGCAGGGTTTATATTTTCCTCCTTTGAAAGAACACACATGTTAACAAATGATGCAGTGCACAATACTGAAAAGCAGCAAAATTTGCTGCATAGCATGCAAAATCTATTAGAAGTGAATATTTTCAGGTATTTAAAGAAACAACAATGCGGTGTTAATTCACCAAAAAGATTTAGCCATAAGTTTGAAAAGCTGAGGTGAAACTTGAAGTAAAACTGAATATTTGCAACTTTACTCAGCCTTAATCCTAATGCTATGGCATTGATACATTTTCATAATCTCTGTGTTTGTGAGTCATCCGGGCAGCTGTTGCAGCTCAAACTCACACTGGGCTATGTAATTATTTTTAGAAAATGGGAACGTTGTCATCTTTGCCGTGCAGAGGGATTGGGCAATGCAATAGGATCCCCATTGCTTTTCTGAACTTGTGACAATGAGGAACAAGTTCATACCAGTGATTATTCATGAGCTTTGTCATAATCAGGATATGTATATGTAGATAGAGAGTGGCTGGGAACAGTTTCAATTAGAGCTCTGTGTGCCTGGGACTAGTGATGCTTGCTACAGGTTTTGCAAGGTGGTGAAAATAACCTTCCAAATACAATATATCAGCCCTGCAAAGCCTGAGGGCCTGCCAAGCCTGAAGGAAGGATCTAAGAAAGAGGAAAAAAGGGTTCTGCATGACAGACGAGAAATCTTTCTTTCAGGGGTAGGCGGTAGGGGAAGAAATACTTGGGATTACTGGATGGCTGAGGGGATGGGTAATGAGATGTGGCGACTTTCCCGTTTAGGTCACCTGTGACCAAAAGTCATTACCATTTGTCAACTGTTCAGTGGTCTATGTGAAATGAGTCTGTTGCCATCCATCCCATTTGGAAGAGCCTACATCATAAAAACACAGCCATCAAAAATGGTGCAAATTGGCACCTTTGCCATCTCAGCAGCAGCACCCCAGATTGTAGAGGAATGGAGACTGAACTACCCACTCCCACCTAGAGCCTGATCATCTTTGCTGATTGCGTCACGCGTGACTTTAAACTGCAAACTCTTCAGGGCAGGGACTGTCTCTTTGCTTGTGTTTGTGAGGCAGGTAACATACTTTTCGGCATTCTAAAATAAGAAAGCCAGTAACCACAGCACCCTAGGCAATACAGATGAGGAAGTTGAGATTAAGAGAGGCTGATTTGCCCAAGATCAGACACTGAGTCAGAGTCAGGAATAAAACTCATGAGGCTAACTCCCAGTTCCTTGCTCACACTGTTCCTTGTTTTATTCTAAGGCTGCCTTTTTCATCTCCAGTTTCTAGTCTCCTTAGGTTTTGTGTCTACTTCAGCTTCGCTGGAGTTTCACCTTCTTTTGCTACTCAAACAAAATAAGCTGGGTGTGACCCTAAGCACCCCTGTGTTCACACCCTGCACACTGTTGTAATAATCTTTTACAAAATATACCTTATAAGGTATCATCTGAAAACTAATAACTCATTTATATTCTTGTGTGATGTGTGTATGCTGTGTGTATTAAGAGTTATGGATGTATGCCGGAATTATGACGTAAGTGTGTTTAAACCAGGCATGTCGGGGGAGTTGGAAAACAGGTCTGCCCTAGAAAAGGGCATGCATATTTGCTTCTTTGACCAGCCCAGTCATCAGGCAGAGACAATGAAGGTTCATTTTTATATTTCAGGTAAACAAAGCTGTGACGTTACACTCCATATTCTTCAGAGAAATATTGTTATGATATGTATATGGCATAACTAAGATATGTTTTATGCAAGGTGGGTCATGTGAGGTATCATTGAAAAGCTTATGATCTACTGAAATTGTTTATCCAATTTGTATGCATGTATCATTTCTCTATCTGAGATTAGGAATATTGACTTTGTAACAGTTGCAACTGTGTGTGTATTTGAGGGAACACCCACCAGACAGTAGGCAATGAGCCTGAATGAGCCATTTAAGAAGGACAGTAGAACTTTGAAGATCCTAATCTCCCACCATCCTGAGTAGCTTCCTGGGATGTTGCTTTGGCACTGCAGGGTCATCTGATGATGTCACCTGGTACAGAGTACCACCTTGGACACTGCTTGTATTTTTCCACTGGAAACAAAGGGGTCCCACCTTATGCAAATTCTATTTAAGGCTGCGGAGTAAATCATTTAGGATTCGTCTCCATTGCCTCCCGGTCCAAGAAGGAAGATGGCTAAAAGCACCTGAAGGGAAATACTGGGGTTGAGTCAAGGTTGAGATGGGGGTCCAGTTTGTAAAGAGAAATAACTGAAACTCTAAACTACAGAAACCATGCAACTTGTCTAAAACAACATTTAGGGTGAGAAATGACATTTTGTAACCTGTTTCTTGAGTGTATTAAGCTCAGTTTGCATGTTTTGTTTTATTTGCTCAGTAATCTGCTTTGTTCTGTTTGCTATCCCTTATAATCACTTAAAATTTACCTTTAATAGTTAATAAACTTGTTTCTTCATTTCAAAACCCAGTTTGTCCAATTCATATCTGGGGAGGAGGCAAAAAGTTGTGCATATCTCTCTCCACATTGAGGGAGAGGGCGAATTTTTACAAGCTAGTGCTGTGCAGATCTTTTTATACAGCTCAAGACAATATTATTTTGGGTTTATACCCCAAAGGAGGTGTTAATGTGCGTGCTGAGCAATCCCCGATCTGATTCCTCCACACACAGCTGATCTCTTTGTCCATTTGCAGCTGGGTATGCCCTACCTATGTGTGTGTGTGCTGGTGAAGGCTTGAAGGCCTGGCACAGCTAGGACAGGGTGAGGAAACCTATGGTGGTGGAATGGGCAGAACCAGTGGGACCCCAGCACATCAGGTGGCATCCCGGACAGGGAGTCCAATCGGACATTCCAAACCCGTGGAAAAAAAGGCAGAAATTGGGCTTGTTTCTGGCTTAATTGGCTTGTGAGTTGCTTGTTGGCTAGTTTTTGGCTTGTAGCTTGTTGCTGTTCCTTTTTTTTTTTTGATTGGCTCCCAGCAATCGGGGCAAGCAGGGGCAAGGGAGGGAGAGAGTCAGGGATGCACAGCGGGCCCACCACAGTCCCAGACTGCACGCCAGGGGGATCTAGTCACATAGAGTGTTGGGGTTCTTAGGAATTGCCTTGTTTTGGCCTTGTTTTGAAATGGGATTAGCTTATTTTTGGCTTATTGTGGAAGTCGGGGTGCTTACATGAAAGTTGGCAACCGTGGGTTCAACCCATCATAAAAGCTATCAAGCAAAGAAGTGGGGGAAAAGACACAATGGTATCTACACCCAGCAGAAAAGAGAATATTGGTCTGGGTCAGACATTTCAAAGAATACATTGCAAATGTTTACTGGTCTATAACGATAAGGGTGCTGAACCTCAAGTTATAAACAATTGAATCAGTGGTTTGTATGCAATACTGTAGAACCTCAGAGTTACGAACATTTCAGGAATGGAGGTTGTTTGTAACTCTGAACAAAACGTTATGGTTCTTTCAAAAGTTTACAACTGAACATTGATTTAGTACAGCTTTGAAACTTTACTGTGCAGAAGAAAAATGGTGCTGTTAACCATCTTAATTTAAATTAAACAAGCACAGAAACAGTTTCCTTACCTTGTCAAATAGTTTTTTTAAACCTTTCCTTTTTTTTTAGTAGTTTGCGTTTAACACAGTACTGTACTGTATTTGCTTTCTTTTTTTTTTTTTGTCTCTGCTGCTGCCTGATTGCGTACTTTCAGTTCCAAATGAAGTGTGTGGTTGACCAGTCAGTTCGTAACTCTGGTGTTCATAACTCTGAGGTTCTACTGTATTACTGTATTATAAAAATGTATAGAGTGAGATTTTTTCTGAAAGCTAATAGCGCTATATGAGGAAATACAGATACTTAATGATATTATGCTTTAAAGTTTGTGGCCAAACAGGGAGAAACAGATTCCCTCCCAGACAAGAGAGAAGGCTGCTATCTACTTGTCTCCAATGAGATTAAGCAAGGTGTGACCAAAAACAATGGAAGCCCCATTTACACAGAAATCAGCAAAGGGATGGGAAGTCCATAGGAAGGGAAGAGGGACATGAGTTCATCCTGCCTCTTGAAACAAAGTAATTGAACTTTGGAAGATATAATCAAAGACAGACACAATCTTGGGCATCCATCACTAGACAGACACAAGAAGCCAGAGTTCTTCCAAGCTGAGAAAGATGGGTCATCCAGCCAACCGGGGATTTAAGTCTGTGGAAACTGAATATAGGTGAGAAACCTGCTTAGGCAAAGGTCTCTCACCTAGGAAGGCAAGAGAAACCAGCATCTGGTATTTCTGTGGAAGCTCTAACTGTGAGAAAATCAGCCATGGCTAGGAAGAAGAACGATTGGTGAGAGAAACCATCTTGAACAAAGCCTGTACCTTGCTAGATTAAATTTTAGACTTTTAGATGTGTGCTTTCACTTTTATTTGCTTGTAACTCTTTCTAACTTTCTTTCTTGTACTTGGCATCACTTAAGCTATGTTCTATTGTCAATACATTTGTTTTATTTTTACTGTAAACCTACTCATTCCTGAGTTTGCAGGGAAGGATGTATATTTACCCCAATTAAGTTAATAAGCTCTGATGTGTTTTTGTGTCTGTAGAGGAACAAATGAACCTTATTATTTCTTTGAACTGTCCAGGAGAACATTGCAGATCACATGGTTTGGGGAAAATTCAGGACTGGGAGTGTGTTGGGATCACCTTGCTGGTTGTATCCAAAGCTGGTAGAGATCAGGGAGCATGGCTGGTGTGTTGCTAGAAGGCTGCTGGGGTCAGCTCTTGGATGAGAGCTGCAGTCATATATAGACACTTAGGGTATGACCTGCATTCTTGTAGGTTGGTTGAGAGCATACCAGGCTAGGAGCCACAGGAACAAAGCATTGTGAGGCACTCAGAGTTACAGGATAGGAGGTGACACAACCCCTCGCAGGTCTGGATTGCACCCTGAACCCTGTCACAATGGCATAGTTGGGAGGATTTTCACGCTGCTTGCTATTTTAACTGAGATTTACACTTTAAGCACTGGTGGAACAGTTGAAATGATTCTCAGAGTGAAGGCTGGGAACAGTCAAGAAAAGGTTATTTTCTGTTGTTTTTTTTTCAGGTGAGGGAAATAGAACAAAGGGAAGAGTGGAGATGAGTTAGCAGCAGAAAAGGCAGGAGAAGCAAAAGAAGCAGATGCTGAGCTCACCAAAGAGCAGTTAGCAGAGCTGTGTGCACAGTGAGGTCTGCCAGCAGCTGATCAGGAACAATCAGAGCTAGTGGCCATGCTGTATTCATATGCCATGAGGCTGGCTGGGGCATCTGCTCCAAATGGGGGCTAGAGGGGGTCCCTTTTCCTCCTACAGGACATCCAGGAGACCAATCAGATGGTTCCCCAGATGATCCAGGAAAGTCAGTAGCAGTGGCGAGAGGTCCAGAACTGCGGAGGCTGGAATGGAAAAGGCTGCTAGTGGAGGAGAGATGGATAGTGCTGGCAGGCTGCCAGGGTCAGAGTTGCTGGACCAGGACTGCAGTTATATACAGTGTGACAGGGTCGGGCCAGATGGCTACAGGAGAGTAATAGAAGGCAGATATATTAGCCCCAGGTTAAGTAGGTCCCTTTTCCCCGGGTAAGGTAACAGGGAAGGTTCCAGAACAATCAGGAACCTTCTGGAGACAATTAAGACCGGCTGATTAGAACACCTGCAGCCAATCAAGAAGCTGCTAGAATCAATTAAGGCAGGCTAATCAGGGCACCTGGGTTTAAAAAGGAGCTCACTTCAGTTTGTGGTGCGCGTGTAAGGAGCTGGGAGCAAGAGGCGCTAGGAGCTGAGAGTGAGAAAGCATACTGTTGGAGGACTGAGGAGTACAAGCATTATCAGACACCAGGAGGAAGGTCCTATGGCGAGGATAAAGAAGGTGTTGAGAGAAGGCCATGGGGAAGTAGCTCAGGGAGTTGTAGTTGTCGCACAGCTGTTCCAGGAGGCACTCTAGACAGCTGCATTCCACAGGGCCCTGGGCTGGAATCCAGAGTAGAGGGCGGGCCCGGGTTCCCCCCAAATCCTCCCAACTCCTGGTCAGACACAGGAGGAGTTGACTTGGACTGTGGGTTCACGAAAACAGCCAAACTAAGGGCTGCCATGAAGCTCCAAGGCGAGCAAATCTGCCAATAAGCGCAAGACCCACCAAGGTAGAGAAGGAACTTTGTCACAACAGATACTAAGGGTGTGACCTGCCTGTTTGTTGCTGTGAGTGCCCCAGGCTGGGAGCTACAGTAGCAAAACATTGTGAGGCATTCAGAGTCACAGGATAAGAGGTGACACAACCTCTCACTGCTCTGGATTGCACTCTGTCACACTGGGTAATTTGCAAAGAGGGGAATAGGAGGTATTTTAAGATGTATTGGGTAGGCAGTTTGACTGTGCACACCTGGATTTTTCTTGTGGGGTGGGGGGGTTGCAAATGGTGACCATTTAAAAAGTGGCTGTGTTTCTTTAGGTGATGCACATTCATGTAATCAGCCTGAGCTGGATTATCACTGAGCCTGATATAGCCACTCAGGAGAGTAAGGGAGCATCAGACTCTGCTCAGTCCCCTCTATGACCTGCTCAGTTCGTAATTCTGGACATGGTGGGAGGGTCGGCAGGGTCCACAAGTCGTTGTTCAGCCCCCGTGAGCAAGTGGGAGGATGAGATTAGAGAGGGGTGAGGAGTGGGTGGAGCCCTCGCTTTGCTATCTTCTCCCCAGCATGCTAGCCAGCAGAGCGTGGGGAGAAGTGAACTGCACCCTGGAAAGAGCTGTGGTAAGCTACCTTTCCTTCTGGGGTGCAAGAACAGATCGGGGAAGCGAGTCATGATTCCTGTCCAGGATTGCTGCACCAGGAGCAGTGCAATGACCTGCAGCCCCTTATGCAGTGCTTAGAGCAAAGGCTCAATCTAGTTCTAACAACCAACGGACCCGAGCTCTAGGAAATTATCAGGGCACACTTCTTTATGATGGGCTCAGGCTACTTCCATGTATGAATTTACCAATAATTGTAATTTCTCAATTGATTAAATTGGACCTTTGTGGATATTCAATCATCAGAATTCAGTTTTGAATGACATAATGATATCGTTTACTTATAAAAGCAAAAAAAGTGTCTGCAACTATTGTGCCACTCTTCCATATTTCACTACCAATAATTATTATTATTATTATTATTATTTTATTTTATTTTATTATTATTAATAAATAAAAACGGGAAAAGGTTCAGAAAGCACTTCAGGGTACAATTATTCTCTGTAATGATTATTGTTATGTACAGTTTGCAGGCACTGAAAGGTAGTCACGCAATAACTAGCAGCCTGCTCAGAAAGTATTTGAAAGGAATTGATTAAAAAGATCTAGATAAAAACCAAGAAATCAAAGCACACTGCATAAAATCACAAGTCCATAAACTCCACTACAGTGGAACTCCCCTGTAATGAATTCCATAAAAGTAAAACTCGGCAGGGCTTCTCTTATATTCCTACCTTATTTGGTACAGTGCTTGAGTCTTACACTGTTCACAGTAAATGAAAGCTATCACAATTGTTGCAATTGTCTACACCTTGCAAAGAACTTTCAAATAGAGTTCCTTACAGGTTAGCAGATAAATTGGTGGAGTAATTTGATTTATAGAGCTCTTTACAAAGACAGTGTGAACTGAGGACATTTTTAGGGTGTCCTCCAAACATTTTCGAGGCAGATGCTGCATATATCATTTCCGTGCAAAAGCCTAGTCTGCGCTATACGTTGAATCATTATTCTATTTCTTAATATAGTGCTATTGGAAAATTTGAGAGAAGTTGGAGAGGAGGAAACTTGGTGTCTATACCAGTATCTGATGCTTAGGTTCCAGGATATGCTTTTCTAGAACGATAAAGGAAAAAATGTAAACACTGAAAATTGATCCAAACTACATTTTGATCCAGATTTATGATTTTCTAAATTTCATGGATGCTTAGATCCAGGGTTTTGCTTCAGGACTATCTCTATTAAAACCATGGTTAATATGAGTAGGTCTGACTAAAACCTTTGTTGTATCATGCAGGGAAAGAGCACATAACCAGGGAACACATTTCAGAAAAATTATTCCAGAATTTTTCACAATGGGGTTTTGCTCCAGAGCCTCAGTGATTATTATCTGAACTAATCTTTTGGGGATTGCCCACTCCTAAATTTGCCAATTATACTTGTATTGCAGAAGCTAAAACATTTTCTGAATGAGATTACATATTTTCTGCAGATAAACAAAATTCTGCCTCATAAATATTTCATCAGGAATTGAAAACATGTGAACTTGTTTTACAGATAAGATGCTACGGTTTTAGAAAAAAGAATAGCTAGAAGTTGAGTTTCAGGAAAAATGACAAGGAATGAAATTCAGAGTGAAATAAATTATATCAGTTTAAGTAAGAAGAAAATGGAACACTATGCATGCACCTAAACTGCATGCACAAATACCACAATTATATGTGCAAATGACCAGTAATTAGATGCTTCTAGTAATAATTAATATGATAATTAACTGGCAATGCACATATGTATTTTACCATATCTGTATATTGAATTACATGCACAAATGCATATTTATATGGTTTATATTTGTATGGTTACAATTCTGAAAATTTGACCACTACTATATGTGCATCTACGTATATCATATATAGATAGACTATATATTGTAATACGTTTTTGATGTTAGTATAGAACAATATTTATTTCACTAATGTATGTGTATATGTATCTATTTATCTATACAAACACACACCTAGACGTCCACACATGGAAAAAAAATTTCAAATTATCTTAATTTAAATTTGAGCCCCTGGATAAAAATTTATATTAGAGCAACTGTTCGGCATTTTTGGTCTTTCTTGACATATTACCATTGCAGGTAGTAGGATGCACTTTGTGAAATCTCAGCTTCCAGAGTCATGGGGTTAACATTTAATCCATAGTTCTCACTGTTATGGGCTCTACGGGGAAATATTAGGTTGTGACATATGCTGTGCATCATGCTGCAGGAGTTAGTGTGCTAGAAAAAATAATGTGGTTGCTGAGTTTCATTGACTCTACTCTTGCATGCTTAATTATTTGTTATAAAGTCCACAATAAAAAAAATTACCATACTAGTCTCCGTATGATAATGTCCAAAGGAGGCCAGGTAACTGAAAGTTATTGCAATCTCTAATGCTTCTCTTCTCCCCTGTTTAAACATGCATGTGACTCCCATTGGCAATTATCCAGGCACACAGATGGCTATAATGTAGGTGCTGTGATGGGGTGCATTGGGCTCTTTGAGGCCCCCTGCTGGAGGCCTTGTGATCCTACCGTACCCCACCCCAGGAAAGGAGCAGTGAAGGTAGCTCCTGTCTAGAAAGGCTGCAGGGAAGTGGCCAATCAGAGCTCAGCAGGCTCAGTTAAAAGAAGCTGCAGAACCTGAGCAGGTCAGTTGCTGCCTAGGACCAGAAGGGTGAAGGAGGACTAGAAGGCTGTGACATTCCACAGGTAAAAAGACTGGGAAGAAACCCTGCTCAAGCAGAAATAGGACTGGGAAGCTCTCCAGGCACAGAGGCCTGGAAGAGAGAATCCTGACTAAAAGGGGGGGCTGTTACAAGCTCTTCAGGCAAAGAGGCCTGAGAGAAGACCCTGAGAAGTCAGGACTGAGGTCCAGGAAGGTGATGGGACAGAGTGGGACGGAGCCCAGGGAATGCAGCAGCAGCAACAGCTATAAAAGAAACCAGCATGTGGCTGCTATTTGTAGGGTCCTTGGGTTGGGAACCGGAGTAGTGGGTGGGCATGCATCCCCTGCACCAGCCACTGGAGAAGTGACCTAAGTCCCAAGGAGGGGATCAGACTACATTTAAAAGGCCAAGAAAGGGGCTGGGAGTTTAAACAGGCCCAGGGACTGAAGGCCCTGGAGAGAGCCAATCATTTGTTGGACTGTATTACCCCAGAAGGTGACTGAAGTTAAGAAGTGAACTGGCTGGAGAGCTGGGAAAACACAACTGCCAAAGGCAAAGAGTCTTCAGGGAGAAAGCCCTGGGGGCACTGCTCTAATCTGTAACAAGGCAGAGGCAGACTTAAAGTCACCCCAAAAGGGGCTGAGAACTAGGCCCAGAAAGAGGGCTGCAGACACCAACAAGGACACAGTGGTAATCCTTGTTGGACCCAGAAGGGGTTTGTTCATGCATTTTACTATGTCACTTAGTTAGAGTTGCCACCTAGACAGTCTGGTTTTTGGTTTCTGTGTCCAGGTGCCATTTAGGGTTGCCAGGTCCCCAGTTTTGGGGCGAAAATCCAGTCAAAAAGGGGACCTGGCATTGTCCAGTCAGATGTACTGAGTGGACATCTGGTTACCATGGGGTAGGAAGAGGCGCTGGGTATGTTAACCCACAGCAGCCCCTGCTTAACTGGGGCTGCTTTCTACCTGCAGGCAGGCTCCTTGTCAGGCTGCAGCAGCTCCTGTCTCAGCCACGGAGCAGAGGAAGCGCAACTGGAGTGTGGGGAGGCAGATGGAGATGATTCAGCAAGAAACGGGGTGGGGGGGGAAGGAATAAGTGATGGGGGTGGGGCCTTGGGGGAAGAGGCGGAGCAGGGGATGGGCCTCGGGGCTCCAGTTACCAGCAATCAGAAATGTGGCAACCCTAGACTGAGCTGGAGAGCTGAGCCACTGAAGACCCACCTGGCAAGGTTAACAGTGGACAGGGGGCGCCAGGAGCTGAGAGAGTGTAGGTTCGCACCTGACTGACAGGAAGAGCTCACAAGAGGTGTGTCCCCGCCATCACAGGTGCACTTCCTGGTATGATTGGCAAGAGATGCATTATGTTATAATGTAAAGGTAGGCCTAAACTGAAATCCTAGATCCAAAACATCTCTGAACTTGTGGGAGCTTCACATCCAATTTCTGTAGATTCAAACAATTTAAAGCCAGAAGGGGCCATTATGGTCCACTAGTCTGAGGAGAAGTGTGATAGCCCTTATTTGTAGCGTAGGCTACCCTCTATTTCTAGAATGGATCAAACCAGGGACATGATCCTGAGAAGTGCTGTTCATCTGCAGTCAACTGGAGTTATGGGTGCTTGGCACCCCTCAGCAGCAGGCCCCCAAACTCTACATCTGAAAACCTAATGCTTGGAGATGTTCAGATCTACATCTATATCCAAACCTAGGCCCTAGTCTCACAATATGATCCATCTAGGCAGCCTGCTGAGCCCGTGCAGCACTTCAGTGGGACTCCACAGCAGCACTGTGATCTGCCTGCACAGATCAGATTGCAAGACCAGGCTCACATTTCATCCCACCGATAGTTGTTCCGGAAATCTGATTTACAGCAATGTACACATTTCTGACTTGTTCTTTTAAAATATTTGAAGCCAAACTTTGAAAAATGTGGCATGTAGCTACAACAACACAAAATATATCTACCTGAATGTATTACTGGTATATGTGTGGCTATGGTATGTGGGGAGAGTGGAAGGATATTAGCTGAGAGTTTTAAAATTTTGAGACCAGTCTGTGGCACGTCTGTGAAAATGCAATGTCTCTTCAAAAAATGGTTTTAGAGTAGGAGCCGTGTTAGTCTGTATCCGCAAAAGGAAAAGGAGTACTTGTGGCACCTTAGAGACTGAGAAAGCTTATGCTTAAATAAATTTGTTAATCTCTAAGGTGCCACAAGTACTCCTTTTCTTTCTTCAGAAAATGTGTTCCTGTAGCTAAAATTTCATTGAAAGTGTGTGCAATTCTTTTTTTCTTCCCTGGGACAGAAATTTCAGTGTAACTTTTCATTGTGAATTTTCAGGCTTTGAGCTGGGGCTGAGTTTTGTCCAGTGGGATGTCCGCTGATTCTCTCATTGGCTGAACCAATCCCATGTTTTCAGGAGTGTCAGCAGAAGCCATTTTGACTTATTTAGCTAGGCCTGTTTGGGAGAGGGAAGACCTATAAATTCTAGAAGCCAAAGAGGGGCTAAAAGCCAAAGAGAGCGTGCCATCTGTCAAAGGCAGCAGATGGGGATTGCGGGCTAGTTCACTCCTCCTAAAATGACAACAGGTGGTTGTTGTCTAGTGGAAGATTATTCTAGCACCTGTCTGGGGGATGGAGATTGTGACGACGGAGGGGTAGGTTAGGAGACTATATAGGTTTAGCTACTTGGGATATGCACCCAAATTTTTAGATGTCGATTGAAAGCAGACCTTAAAGTGAGGTTATTCCATCACGAGCGTCATATGTATTTTTTCCAGCATTGAGGCCGCTTCAATCTGCGATTTGATATGTAGTGTTAGTTTGATGCCAGACATTGCTATTTTTTGTATTAAAAGTCATGTTATTCCCCTTGTCTTAAAAGCAGAATAATAATTAAGGAGACAATGCATCATTATTTCAGTATGACAGTCACAATTTATGCACTGTAACAAGTAAAAAGTATCAATTTATGGGCAGGTATTTCACTAAAAGCATGGCTTGGACTACCCAACTAGCTTGAAGGAATTATTATTCTAACATTTATCTTAATTGTTTTCCTTTAAAATAAATCACCCTGTACGGTATGTGTTTCTTTTTCTTTATTGGTAATTTACAGGTTAACAGAACTGGTAGAATAATTCTCCAACAAATAACTGCATTAAAAAAGTGTTAGGTAATTTCTGGCTATCCTAAATTACAAGGTTTTTTTTTTTTCTTCCAAGACAGCTAGAGAAACAATCTGTAGAAGACTCTGTTGCTATAGTGCATTATAATTCCTCTGTGCATATAAATTTGGCATGAGATGCTCTCCAGAGCTTATGGAGTATTTTTTGGTATTAATTTTGAGAAATAAACTTTTGGTGTATTTGTCATTGATGTATATCACATATTATATGGTGTCCTGTTGCATTGAGAAAGCTGACTTCAATCTGAGTAGCTTATTGGTAACACTTTGACTGCAATTGGCATGAAAGGATGGAATACAAGGTTTGTTTGTAGTGAAAAACCATAGGTGGATGCTTTCAGATTTGATTGTTACTAAAATAGCATAGGATCACTATGGTATGTGTCATGCAATACAATTTTGATGAATTGTTTAGCACAGAGCTGCGTAATGCTAGTCTTCGGTTAAGATATCCTTGAGGACAATGAGGGAAGAATATTTTTTTCCGATCCACCAAGCTTAGCATTTAGAGAGAAGAAAGGAAAACTATAAAGTAAGATACGTGGTATGTCAGTCCAGAGCATGGTAAATGAAAAGAAGTCTGAAAAGCTGAGAAGTAAAAAGGTTAAAATCTATGTTTCAGCAATAAGCTTTGCAGAAAGTGGTTGCTCTGATGTGGATTAAGCTGTACACTGACCTTTCAAAGAATAAGCATTTTTCTCAGCTGTCACTATATCAACGCACAAAGCAAGCACTATCATTAGGGAAAGTATCCAGGCTGGCAGACTTCGAAGAGACTGTGTCGATGAGTCATGACCCACCAATTCAGCAAGTAAAGTGAAGGTTAAAACATATATATTATATTAAATTGACCTAATAACTTCAATTATATTGCTCCCTCAAAAATTATTTGAAGGGAAGATGTGAGATTGCTCTGAGTTAATGTGTTCTTAAGTATTTTTAAGTAGAAGTGGGTCTGAACCACCCCCTGGATCTGAACGTACCCCCAGTGTGTGTGTGAGTCAAAGCCTGGATCTGGATTATGAATTTGATAGCTGATCCTAACACTATATTGGCCTGCACCAAAAACCCACAAATGAGCTCCCTTGCAGATTGGGTGTGAGAAGTTGACATCTGGATCTGACATATCGATATAGATTGCTGTAGCTTAGCTATTTTTGAGTCCATCATCATTATACCTTTTTTCTTTTTGCATTCTTACATGCAAAACATTGTCAATGCTTTCTCTGCCAGATTCTCAAAGAGCTTCACTAAAATTATTAACTAATTAAATGTCATAGCATTTTGTGACCTGAAAAAGAGCTCTGGATAAGCTCAAAAGTTTGTCTCTCACCAACAGAAGTTGGTCCAATAAAAGATATCACCTTACCCACCGTGTCTCTTTAATATCCTAGGACCGACATGCCTACAACAACAATGCATACAACTGTGTAAGTCTTGTTGTTCCTAGTTTTTAGGGACAGAGGTCAAGGGCTACACCTTCGAGTTGCCATGAGCCCTAGGCAAGTGGTAGTGCTTAGTTGTATTGCCCCCAGGAGCAGATGAGGGACCTGCTTCCCTCTTGCTCCAGGGGAAAGTAATCTGTGCTGGCTGGCCTTTTGGTATCAGGCGAAGTTAAGGCTCCCCCACTTTACTTCTGCTTGTCTACTGCCCGCCCAATTTCATGCAGTGGTTGAAGTTGAGGTTTTCTTGCTCACAGACACGCAATGCTGTTAATTCACACAGCAGATTAAGAGGGCACTTAACACCCTATTATTCCCCTGTACAGTGCATAAAACAGCTCACGATTGAGCCCTAGAGGCCTGATCCACGCCCAAAGAAGTTAGTAGGAGTCTTTCTATTGCCTTCAGTGGGTTTTGGATCAGGCTTTCAGATATATCTACATACACTGCAGCTGGGAGCAAGCCTCCCAACCCGGATGGACAGACTCACCCTAGCGGGGCTTGAAGTAGTGCGCTAAAAATAACAATATGGATGTTGTGGCTCTGGCTGGCACTCAGGCTGTCCAGCCCACCCAACCCCATAAACTTGAGTGTCTGAGCCACAGTGTCCACACTGCTGTTTTTAGCGCACTACCTCGAGCTCCGCAGATGCAAGTCTGGCTGGCTGGCCTGGGAGGCTACGCTCTGAGTTGCAGTGTAGACATAAACTCAGTGATTTGGCCAAAGTCACTGGCAGCCTGTGATAAGGCTAGCAATAGAACCCAGATCATTTGCCCCCTACTCCTGTCCTTACTTACGCAGTGCCACTTTTCTGCTATATAGGCTGCCCGCGAGGACCCCTGTAGTGAGAAGCCTGTCAGAATTGACAGTACAGCCTGATTTCTGGAAGTTCAAGAATCCAGATGTGAAGATTTGCTCTGCATTTCCACTTGGCATCCAAAGTCTCAACCTTGGTCATTTAAAAATGAAACAACACATTAAAAAAATTCCCTGTCGCTTTTTTTTTAAGTTAAAAGTTATCCATCCTTTTCATTCAGTAGACATGTATTGAATTT
This sequence comes from Chelonia mydas, assembly GCF_015237465.2. NCBI lineage: Eukaryota > Metazoa > Chordata > Testudines > Cheloniidae > Chelonia > Chelonia mydas. The sequence continues at coordinate 112,586,186 of NC_057852.1, forward strand.
CTTAGAGCTCATCTGTCTTAAAGTGAATTTTTAAATGAAATTGTGCAGGACTTTCCACTGAGACTAAAGGACTAGAGGTGGTTTCCAGACACTAGAGGACACTTGGGGAGTGTGGCCAGCACATCCCGCAGCACACGCTGCTTCCCGCAGCCCCCATTGGCCTGGAATGGTGAACTGTGGCCAGTGGGAGCTGCGATCGGCCGAACTTGCGGACGCTGCAGGTAAACAAACAGTCTCGGCCCACCAGCGGATTTCCCTGGCAAGCTGCATGCCAAAGGTTGCTAATCCCTGTACTAGAGTGATGGAAAAACCCTTCTGTTGCTGTAGTAAGGGTCAACTCTACAGACATTTCAAGAGGCAGGAGCGAGGTTGATGAAAGAATTCTTCCATTGACCTAGCTGTGTTTACGGTGGGGTGAGGTTGACCAAACTAGGCTGTATAGGCATGACATTTTTCACAGCCCTGAGTGATGTAGCTAGGTCAACCTAAGGTTTAAGTGTAGACCATGCCTAGGAATAGGCCATTAGGCCCTTATCTAACTCTCTCTGAAGTCAATGAGAGTCTGTCCATTGACTTTAATGGGAGTTGGATCAGGCTGTTCGGTAGCTAGGAAGCCAAAGGTACAAAGGCAGCCTCATTCTGTTGGCTAATTTGAACTGCTGGAACTATCCCCTAATTTAAGCATTAACAAGTGAAGTAAAATAACAGGTAAATGGATTCCATCTGAAAAGAATAAAAGAGGGGCTTCTGGAAATTCAGTCCACTCAAAGCCTCAGTGAATGTCCTCACTGCATACTTAACACTGCTGATTGGCACCCAGGGTAATCTAGTTCAGATCTGAGCAGGCTCACTACAAACTAATATTTGAATGCATTCAACCAACTGCATCCACAATGGAGCTGCACTCCCTTGTCTGTGATGCTGAGGCTTCTGGGATGATATGCCTTGGTTCTTAGAGCTGCATTAAGCCCAGTGAACTGTGGGAGAGCTTTTCTGTCCTCCTGGGTACATGGGGTGGAATTGTGGGAAGGCAATGAAAGAACTATCAGCACTCAAGTGGTTTAGCCTGCGTTTACACTGCAAAGTGGGTTACCAGGCCAAGTGTAAGCAGCACCCACACGTTTAGCCTTCAGCCCCAGACTGGCCAGCTAGCTTGGGTATAAAGTTCCACCACACTTGGGTGTGAGGTTTTCGTGTGTGGATCAGAGCTGGATTAGGGGCCGCACTCAGGTAAAAGCTTGAGTTGAAGTGAAGACAAACCTTCAGACTGTAGGAGCAACAAACTGCATACAGCACAATCCTTTGCTTTCCATGATTACTCCAGCTCTTGTTCGACTGGAAAAGGCTGGTTAACTGTTACTGTTAATGTTCAGCCCTCCATCAACAGCCTCTGAAAACATGTCAGACGTTTCCACTGGTACAGAAAATACAACACAAATAAGCACAAATCAGCTTCGCCTATCCAACCCTGTGCACGAAACCCAAGATTAGTCGAATCCCTTGTCAATCACTGCTAGCCAAACCACTTCAAGTATGTCACTCAGGTTATGCATGCTAGGAAGTGCACGCTGCTGAGAGGAATTTAACACTTGACTCAGTTACCCAGTTTCCTTACACAGTATGGGAACATATATTGATTTGCGTGATATGATCAGCACTTTTTTCGTCGCGCATATTTGAAAACCGCAATAGGAAAAAAAGGCAGTACAAATTTCAGCACTTCAAAATGAGACCAAGACAAACAAAACATGGAGGAGAAACTATATATATGTTTATGCTAGTCACCCTCCTTACAATGTGCAATCAAGTCGGTATTCAGTGGGATTGAAGGCCTGAGAGCACTTTGTTAAATCAAAAATTGGCATAAAGCTTTATCCATGTATTATTAAAGCACTGAGAGGAAGGGGAAAATGGCCTTCCTTATTAATTTATTTTGCTCATTTTAGTCACACTCTCCTGTGATCAAGGGCTCTTTCCATTGTGGACTGTTAGCAAACTATTTTCTGTCTCTAGTCACGTGGATATTTATCACTGAGCCTGGCCAAATATGGGGAAAAGTTTTACTGCGACATAAGTTGGTTGTACTCTTGATGATCTAGTGCCAAAATATCCTACCCCTTAATAGTCCATACTTTGGTATGATGTTGAGACACGTAGCTTTATCTGCACACCTGCTTTCTATCTGAATCTGTGCAATTTTGGTGTGCCAAATAGTGAATCTGGGACTCTGTTGGCATGGAGCGCAATCACAGCTACGCTAATCATTGCTCTCTCCAGCAAATGTGGGGCTGCGCTGCAAATGCCCAGCCCCCCCTCCCCAGCCCCCGAGTTGGAGTCCAATAATCTATCTGCCCATATATGGTGGTGCCTTCTCTGATATCCCTGCTTGAGGAGCAGGGACAGCCTGGCTGAGTGATAACTGTAGAGAAACAGTGGGGGCTGAGTAGCCCCCAGGACCAGCGTCCCCTGACAGCCCTCTATCACAGCTTATTTCATATCTCTCTCTTATTGTGCAACATGTTTAGACCATGAGTCATTTCCTATTTGTATATCCCTCCTTTGCAACTGACCACTGTAGCCAGTAGTTCAATGGCTTTCTCAATAGCACTTTTAGGCTATTTTTTTATTCTCTCTGGCTAGGTTCCTCCCCCACCTCCACCTTTGGGACACAAAGGGCCTTTACGTATGTATTTATGTAGCACATAAATGTAAAAAATCAGAAGCATCACACAGAACAAAATCAATCACCACTTCTCTCTAGCAGATATGGTTCTTTGTGGACATTAAGTGCAATTGTCACATGGAGTTAGACGCGTGAAGTGAGGAGTCCTGTCCTTGTGGAACTGTGATTGGTGTTTTGTCACTGTGCTTGGATTTGGGAGTTTAAGTCTCAAAGCCTCCCCTGCTCCCCCTTCAGGGTTTCCACTGAGGTAGGGCAGCTTTAACTTTTGGTAGGGCTTAATGGGACATGTACTAAACAACAACAAAGGTTTTTAAGGGCTTGTGCTAAATAAGCATGTTCTCCGGACACAAGACACTGGTTACATTTGCTCCTCAAAGAACTAGTCTAGCTCAAGTGAGAGCGGCCACACTGTGAAACATTCGAACTACACAGATTGATTTGATTAGCACTTGATGAGGTGTGCTACCCTGAACTCTTGGTGCATCCCCATTATGTTCCTAGCTTAGGCATCAGCAGCATCAAGCTTCAACCCATACCCCTGATGGGCCAGTTAGTTCAAGGTTAAAGCAACACTTAACTCAAGCTAGAGATTTTTGCAGTGAGATTAGAGGTGACGCTCAAGCTGTAACTCAAGCTAAAGACAGACCCTTGGTTTACGTTGAGAAGGATAATGGTAATATAGCTCTACTTTTGCTTATGCCTCTCAGGCCTGGGCTACACTACCAAGTTCGGTTGACATAAGTTGCCTTGCATCAACCAATCTATGCATGTGTCTATACTCAAATTTGTCTTGGCAGATGTAAGCACCCTGTTACGACGATGCAGACAAGCTCCTCCCCAAACAGCATTGTGCCATGATGGACATACTGTGGTTGATGCAGTGCGACTGTAGACTTTATGTGACCTGTGTTGACCCTAACAGTCCTCCAGCAGCTGTCCCACAATGCTAGACACTGACCACTCTGATGATAATGGTGAACTCCACTGCCCAGGATCACAGAGACTGGAAGCCACTCGCTCCCCCCTAAAAACACCCGGTGTTTTTTTGAAATGTCTTTCTCTGATTGCCCAACTTGGCGAACACAGTTAGTAGCTCTCCCTTGTTGTGGGCAGCTGCCCAACCAACCTTGCTGGCTACATGATCTAGATGTGCTCCTGCCTGGAGTAGACAGGAGGTATTGGATCACCTGAGCCACTGGGGTTAAGGGGCTGTGCAAGCACGGCTACAGACCAGTTGCAGAAACATGGACATCTATGAAAGGATTGCACAGGTGATGCAGGTGAAGTGGTACAACAGGGATCAGCAGTGGTGCCACATGCAAGTGATGGAACTGTGGCAGGCATAAAGGCCAGGGAGGCCAACAGTCAATCCGGTACTGAGCCACAGACCTGCTGCTTTTATGACAAGCTGCATGCCAGACTTGGCGGATACCCACTAGTGCCCCATGGATACTGTGGGAGAGCCCGAGACACAGACCCCCTCCCGTGAACAATGAGGAGGGACACATAGCGGGGGAGGGCTGGCTATGCTGAAAACCAGGACGTATTGGAGACTCCTCCTCAGTTTAGCAAGTCCTGTCAGCCAAGCACAGATGAGCCCAATCCAGGAAAAAGGAAATTCAGGTAAGTGGATGCATGCATTTTCCATTACAATGTTTAAATGTAAAGATGGTACCCAGACATGCATCCGATAAAGTGAGCTGTAGCTCACGAAAGCTTATGCTCAAATAAATTTGTTAGTCTCTAAGGTGCCACAAGTACTCCTTTTCTTTTTGCGGATACAGATTAACACGGCTGCCACTCTGAAGCCCAGCTCAAGTTACCAAAGACACGTGTCAACTTTTCATTGCGTTACTCATATGCAAAGAGGTAGTGGTACAAGAAGCAAATCATAGGACTTGGGACAAGTCCTGTGTTACTGATCTCACAATGTGAAAAGATTTGTTGTTTTCCCTGTTGTCTTTCCTTTATTTACTTTCTTATTTAGGTGATTTTTTCAGTGATTCTTTGAGGGATAAATAATGTAGAGATAGGTTAGTGCATTCTAATCTTATGACCGTCCTCATAGTCTATCATTAGGCTTGGCAGAATTTGATTTTTTTAAAATAATTTCCACAGATAATATCGATTGTTTTTAATCTTTTTTTCAATTTTTATCAATTTAAATTTTCACAGTGGTGGGGAATTAATGGGGGTATTCAGACAATTTAATGACAGTAGATGTTGAGATTAAAAAAGTGAAAGCTCTATCACTGTTCAAACACATTGTCAGCTTCATATATCAAAATAGAGAAAGTAAATAGCCTTAAATCAAACTTCAGCAAGTTCTCAAGCAGTATTTGTCTTTGCATATATGTACATTTTGATTATTATTAACGGAAATATTTTTGTTGTTTTTTGTGCATACAATGAAATAGATATCAGAAGGGTAGCTGTGTTAGTCTGGATCTGTAAAAGCGGCAGAGTCCTGTGGCACCTTATAGACTAACAGATGTACTGGAGCACAAGCTTTCATGGGTGAATACCCACTTCGTTGGATGCATGCGACGAAGTGGTTATTCACCCACGAAAGCTTGTGCTCCAGTACGTCTGTTAGTCTATAAGGTGCCACAGGACTCTTTGCCGCTTTTAATGAAATAGATGTTCGCTGACATTAACTTATAAAAATATAAACCTTTCAAGATTATCTATCATGAATAGTTATGGCTATGGCAGTCACTAAGACCACTTGCTCCATACTGATCCATGTCTTTGATGTTCACTATTTGTTTATTCGGCATCCTCTCACTGTCACGTCCAGCGTAAGATCCTTCCCTTAAAATTTCCATCAGTCTGATGTTATTGTCACGGTTTTGCCATTTTCTGCGGTGTTGAGTCTAAAGATGGTCTAAATTTGGACCTTATACAACACAGTCCTAGTGCTTCCTTTCTTCTATTCAAATCCAAAAAATGGGCTTCTTGAATGATTCTTATGGGCCATTTAGAAGAACCGTTGCCAGAAACTGTTGTCAATGTATTAACGTTAGATATTTACCAATCAAGGTGTCCCATAGGTTTGATAGATTCTGGATTTAAAATCTTTTATTTTCAGTTTCCAAATAATTGCCTATACTTACAGATTCTTGGAGGATGAGATGCTTGTGGTTCTGCAGCCTGAATCTAGTTTTTACTGGACTGTCTGGTCTTCAGTCCCAGTAAACAAGGGCCTGGTCATCATATTAATCCTGAGCATTGCTGGAAGTGTTCAGAATCTGTAACACTTCAGGGGAAAGCTGGTTTGCTTTTCACTAAGGTTAATAGCTTTGCAGAACTCAGAAAAGCATTCACAACTGTTCTTGACTGAATCATCATAACAGCAAGCAGATGCTTATATATAATCATACCTTTTGGGAACTGTCTCAGATCACTTGTCTGCCTCAAAGGATGTTTCTCGTCACTACTCATCTGAAAGACATAAAAATGACTCAGATGGCTTTCATTTCTACAAGAAACAGTGTACAATTCAGGATTCTTTTGTTGTTTACACATTTTACGCAAGAGGCATGAAAATGGCACTTATTTATGTCAGGAGTGGTTTCTTTTGTGGAAATGAATAAAAACACCCTCCACTTTTTATTTATTTATTTATTCTTGCTAAATCAAATATGTCAGTTTGATTTGTCTCATGGGATACATTGAGCTGAAAGGAGAATGCATCTACAAATAATGCTTTTCAACGGAGTTTAAGTACCTTGATACACACATACTACTAGTCAATAGAGCCAAACAAAGAGAATACAATGGGGCCTTAAGGTAAAATACTTCTTTAAATACTAGTGTATGTATGATTACTCCCGACTGCCCAGTTTAAAAATAAAGTAGCTAATCAGTTTTTTAAAGTTACACTTGCAATAATGACAGGTTTCAGAGTAGCAGCCATGTTAGTCTGTATTCGCAAAAAGTACTTGTGGCACCTTAGAGACTAACACATTTATTTGAGCATAAGCTTTCGTGAGCTTTAGCTCACGAAAGCTTATGCTCAAATAAACTTGCAGTAATGTTGCCCATATTTCCTTTCAACCATCCAGGCATTAAATAAAGTTAACTCATTTTCCTACCCTGCTTGTTTGCTGCACTTGTATCTAGAAAATGCTTAGGAGCAGATATTGACACAAACATTTTGCACAGAATATCAGACTGGCCCACTGGCTTTCTGGAATAGTTTGTGAAAAAGTTTCCCCATTTTTTCACTGTACAGTATGGGTACTTTTCACCATTAGTATCAAAGAAGTGACCCAGTGAGCTGGAAACAGAACCCAGGAATCCTGACTCACAGAGGCTGATTCCCCGTTGCTTGCCCTTCGGGTGGTCAGTTACACCAGTGTAAGGGGATTGTAAAATGGGTATATGATGCTTCCACATCAGAGAAGTAGTGCTTTATAGTCACTTAGCATTTGTTTTTCACAGATGTAATTGGATATACATGGTGCACAAAAATGGGAATTGGGCCTATAGTCCCCTGCTCAGCTGACTAGACCACATTCCCTTCCAGACATTTAAATATTGGACTGCTGTAAAAAGCAATTACAAAAGTTAGTAATAAACAGCAATCAAATGGAAAGGCGGGGCTGCTCTGACCATGACTAAGGATCATTTTTATTGCCCATCATTTTTAAAATTTACTCCATCTTTCATTTTGATGCATTGCCTTGAAGTGAGCAGTCTTATAGGTGAAACAGGCGGACGGGTTTTGCTTCCAAGTCCGATGCATCAGGAAAGGTGATGTAATCTTCTTCAAGAGTATTCCTTGGACTTACTGCCCTCTTCCTGACCATGACTCCATTTCAAAGAGCACATTGGAATCGATGGGAAGATTCCCACTGTCTTCAGTGAGCTTTGGATCAGTGCCTCAATTTCCCAATGTGTAAAATGGATACAGTACTCACATACATGCTTCACAGCGGTGTCACAATAGATGGCTTTACTCATGGAAGTTTGTAAATACAGCTGAGCGCTTCAGATCAAGCACAAATTAGTATTCTATTAAGTGGATACTAGAAATCTGGTAATTCAACAATTGTAACAATTTCATCCTTTCCTAGATACACACAGAGGGAAAAGGTTAATTTCATGCACTGAAAATAGTAAGCTTCATTAATAACGACTCTTCTCAGTGGAAGTAATTACTTTTGGAAGGGGAGATGTTCTTAAACTCTGACACAGGTTAACTTCCTTGGGCCTTGTCTGTAGTGGCAAAAATGGGACATGGGGTTCACTACTGGGGCAACTGCAGAATAGTCATGTTCAAACATTATTGCCACAGTGTTGTCTAACCCCTGTAAGGATAGATAAGACAGTGGTAAAAAGGCAGTAACTCTGTCTACGTTAGGCTTCCACCATTGCTAGTGGTGCTAGTGATGGTGATTTATGGGTTCCCTTCCTGCCAGTGTCGATGCAGTGCGGAGGCTAAAACACCACACTTGCAAATATTTACATATGTGCTGAATTATCTTCACCCGTATGTGCAGTTCCATTGAGTTCAATGGGCTATCTCAGGGTAGTAAAGTTAAGCATGTGCATAAGTGTTTGCAGGACTGGGGCCTAACTTGCTAAGAAAAAATACAGTGGTGAACTGGCTATGTAGGGAAAGACTTAAGCCTTTAAAACTGAGTTCATTTGTTTATCAGGAAAAAAAATAGATTAAGTGTGTAGTAGGCCAGCCTCCTCTCGTGTATATGTTCATGGCTTAGGGTCATGCTCTAGGCAGCTCGCCTCAGTTTTCCCTTTCGGAGTGTTCAAATAAAACTTCACCCAGGCTCCACTTGTCTCAAATTGAGTCAAAAATACCCCCTCCCCTTGGTTACTGGGTTTATTAATGTAATAAAATGCAAATAAAGCTCAAAATCCCAAACACAGTCCATTCATAAGGCCACACCACAGAAGGTTTCTCTTCCTCCTCCCAGGTCTTGGGCAACTCCGCTGGTCTCAGGGTCTTCCCTGCTGGAGCCTTTCTCCACTCTCTGTAGACTCTGACACAGCTCCCTAAGCTTTCCCCCTTCATTGCAGCCTCCTGTTGCTCTTTATAGAGCAATTACCCTGATCTCCCCCAGGTGTGGCTCATTCTGTAATCAGGATTGGCTAGCCCTCAACGGGTGAGCCACCCTGTTATAGAGGGTTATGTTTTCATTTCCTGTTTAGAACAGATCTCTCCCATGTGGCAGTTGTACTTTCCCCCCCACTGCCCTGCCCACCTTTGCTGCACTTCACTGCAACCTAAAGCCTGAGTCAGACATGGTCCCTGGTTTTCCCCACCCTGTTATTCTGAAGCTTTTATATTCTTTTTATCACACCCCTCTCCTTTCACATATGGCCACCACTGCAGCCATGCAGTCAGGAGAACAGGATGTGTTGAACACTGCAGTGCTCACATTAGTGGCACTTTGTGGGTTGGCTGGGTGTGTGTACATGTCCCTCTAGTCGTCAAGTCTAAACATGTCACTTTCATGATATGTCTGGGCTTTCTTACCTGAGGAGACAGAATCTTCATGTCACTTCCAGATCCAGGCCTCCCGTGGGCAACACAAACATTTTGCCATTAACCACAAGGCAAGAATTCAGTCTTTAAGAAAACCAAACAAAATTAATAAACAAATGGATTCGTTGCCTTACATTAGCAAAACAAATAAGCAGCTGCAGCAGGAATATCCACCTATGCTAATTCAAAACCTCTTCTCATTCGTGTCCAGATGGGAAAGTAAAACGGACCCAGATAAAATAGGACAATGGCAATAACTTTACTAATGGCTTGGATGTCAGCTGATTGAAAAAACAACCATTCATAGTACCTCATGTTTCTCAAATAACTTAATTATTTTCGGAATGATTTCCCCTACTGCATAGTGTAGAAATTACTGACTCTCTTTAATTTAATATAATTGTGTAAGATATTTACTTAAAACACCTTATAATTAACAACACACTATAACTATATTATAAGTTACACTTTTACTATATAGTTTAAAGCACTTTACAAAGATGAGTAAATATTTGTATCGTTGTATTGATTGAGGCATGGAGTGATTCAGGTCAGCATTTTCAAAAGTGGTTGTTGCTTTTTAATTTTAGTTTTAATTTTTCAGGGCTGAACTACAGACACCTTGGGTCTGATTTTTATAAGTGCTGAGTTGAAGTCCATGAAAACTGCCAGGTCCTGAGCCCTTTTGAAAATGAGGCTCCACTTGTCTCAAATTGAGTATGCAAAAACTGACAGCCTCGAAGTCTGTATCGATTGTGATCTAAATGACTTTCCCAGCTAGGGTGACCAGACATCAAGTGTGAAAAATTGGGACGGGACCGGGGGTACTAGGCTTCTATATAAGAAAAAGCCTCAAATATCGGGACTGTCCCTATAAAATCGGGACATCTGGTCACCCTAGTCCCAACATCACAAAGCAACTCGGTAAGAGAGCTGGGATTAAAACTCAGGTTTCCGGACTGCCAATCCTTTGCCCTACCCACTGGACCCAACATCCTCCCTTAAATTTTAATGTCTGGTTTAAGGTAGAAGGCTTAGCCACAGCACAAAATGAATGCAGGAGACTTAATTTTCACAGGAATTGAACCTAGACTTAGGCATTCACTACCAGGTGAGATAAATATGACCACTAACTGCAGCACATTCAGAACTAATGCTCCTATTCAGCAAAGCACAGAAGAAGTGGTGCTTAAAGTTAAGTATGTATTTAAGTGCTTTGCTAAATCAGGATGGGCTGCTGAATTACTGTCCAAATGCAAAATGGATCGATCCAAGATAGCTTTTCCTCAATAAGTTCATCACCTACACACACAGGTCCCCTCCATCCCCAAACTATACATTAAACAAGCTTTATGGAAAATAAGTCTCATAGGCTCATAAACATTAAGGTCAGAAGGGACCATTATGTCTCGTCAAACAACTCTGATTTTGTTCTTGAGTTTGGTTGATAAAGATAATGAGGTAAATGTAATATACTTGGACTTTTGTAAGGCATTTGAGTTAGTACCACATGACATCCTTATTAAATAATTAGTGCTATGCAGTAACAACAAAGCACATGGTAAGTGCAGTAAGAACTGGCTGACTGACAGATTAAAAAACGTAGTTGTCAATGGGGAATCATCACAGCATGGAGGTATCTCTAGTGAGGTGCCATAGGTATCAGTTTCTAGACTGATGCTATTCAACATTTTTATCAATGATGTGGTAGTAAACAAAAAACCCTACTGACAAAATTTGGGGATGACACAAATGTTGGGGGAGCAGTGGATAATGATGACTACAGTAGAGTCATACAGAACAACCAGGATCACTCGGTAAGCTGGGCCCATTCAAATAAAGTGTGTTTTAATACAGCTTAATGGAAGGTCATATATCTAGGAACAAAGAATGCAGGCCATACCTAAATATTGGGGGACTATATCCTGGAAAGCAAAGATTCATAGATCTTAAGGCCAGAAGGTACCATTAGATCATCTTGTCTGACCTCCTGTATTATCCAGGCCCTAGAATTTAACCCAGTTGTCCCTCCACTGAGCCCAATAACTTGTGTTTGACTAAAGTATATCTTCCAGAAAGGCATCCAGTCTTGATTTGAAGGCATCAAAAGATGGAGAATCTACCACTGTGGACAGACAACTCAGCCTGGGCTCTCCCCGTGTGATGCTGTGGCCAAAAAGGGCTAGTGCAATCCTTGGATGTATAAACAGGGGAATAGTGAATAGGAGTAGGCAAGTGTTTTAACCTCTAAATACCATATTTGTGAGATAGATACTGGAATACTGTGTCCATTTCTGGTATACACATTTTTTAAAAATATTGAAAGGTTTGAAAGGATACAGAGAAGAGCCACAAAATGATTCAAGGGTTGGGGACAGTGCCTTGCAGTGAGAAACTTAAAGAGCTCCATCTGCTTAGTTTATCAAAAAGAAGATCAAGAGGTGATTTGATTACAGTATATAAGTACCTTAATGGGGAGAAAATACAGGTGCTAAAGAGTTCTTTAATCTGGTGGAGAAAGGCATAATAAGAATCAATGGCTAGAAGTTAAAGTAAGCAACATTCAAATTGGAAATAAGGACATATTGCCAACAGTAAGAATGATTAGCCACTGGAACAAACTGCTGAGGAAAGTTCTGGATTCTCCGTCTCTTGATATCTTCACATCAAGACTGAATGCTTCTTTGAAAGATACGCTTTAATCAAACACAAGTTATTGGACTCAATACAGGAGTAACTAGATGAAATTCTATGGCCAGGAGGGCAGCTTAGATGATCTAGTAATCCCTTCTGGCCTTAAACTCTGTGAATCTATTTCTCCTATAGGCTGTGAAAGAAGAAAGAGAGAAAGATTATTATTATTGTTTTCTGTTTTTAAATTCTTGGGAGGCACTAGGACTGTGATAATGGGGACCACATATGTATGCAGATAGATAGCAGAGAAATGTACTCCCTACCTTAAAAAGAAATAATCTTAAACATGGAATATAATAAAAGGAACATCAAAAATAACACCAATTATTTTTTCCTTTAATTATCACAGTTGCTACAGCTGTCAAGTGAATTATAACCTCTTAAACATGCCAATTTTGAAAGTATTTTAGATTACAACCAGAAGATGACAAGGGAATAAGAGTAATTGGAATTAAATTTATACAGTGGTGAATTCTCAGTTTAATGTTGTCTAAATGGATTCTAATATATTGAAACTGCCAGAAACTTACACAGGATCATGAATAAACATAGTAGAAATGTGCTGTATAATGTAAGTAATGCTGCACCAAACTTTTGTAACAAGAGTCTGACCCAATTTATAGTCCAAATCAGCCATCGGTTCACACTGAATTCCATGATGGTTCATGAACCTTTTAGTGAACATGGCCTGAAAGTCAAGTTGAAAGGGAGCATAATAGTGTGGCGGGATGTAAGTGTTTTGGAGGTTTTGGTTTTGTTCTGCAGTTACATTAATTCTTTAGTTTTCATAAGGTGAAAAACCTCACATGAGATTGGGAGAGCAGGGTCATACGTCAACTCTCTCAAGGGATAGTGGCCCAGCCTGTTGCACTGTTATTAGTTTATATATATCATAGTAGTGCAAGTCAAGATCAGTGCCCCATTGTGCTGGGTACCTATACATATACATGGGAAGAGGCAGTCCCCACTTGAAGATCATGCTGTCTAAATAGACAAGACAGGCAATGGGGATATAGAGGCAGAGAGATAAAGTGACTTGCCCAAGGACACATAACAAGTCAGTGACAGAGGAATAGAATCCAGGCTCCTAGGCCAGAGCCCTCTCTGCTAGACCATACTGCTTCATTGCATTGACACATAACAAGAGTTTTTCCTCAATTCAGAGGTTCCCTCCTCTGCTTCCTTTTCCAGGTGGCAACAGCAGGCTCCCTTCACTCTCTCCTTTTCTACTGCCCAGAGACACGCCGACCCATCTTAAAACATATCAAGATATAGCAAGTACAGAGCCATGTTCCAAATGTATGTTATTGGTATAGGTTACTCCGATGCAGTTGAGCAATGAATAGCATTCAGTGGTCTTTGCGCTTGTAGTCCTTTCTGTTGAGCACTAAAGCAGACTTTCCATTTTGGGGCACAAGAAGATCTGGGATTAAGTCCTGGCCTTACTGAAATCAATGGCAAAACTTGCATTGGCGTCAATGGGGGTAGGATGTCACTGCTGGAGTGTGCATTCCATTAATCGAGACACAAGATGGCATCACAGTAGTGGATGGGAAAGTGCAATTTTTGTGAGCTCAGAACTGGCAACACCAGGAGAGCCATGAGCAGACTGCCTGTTCTGTGTGGGACATTGACCTTTAATAGGAGGGTTCGGTTGTGCCTATTTCTGTGCAGGTGTGCAAATTTGAAAAGAACCTGGTATTCCTTGTTTGTCCCTTAGTGTAGGAGTTGTTGTTGTTGTTGTTATTTGTATTACTATAGTGTCTAGGAGCCCTACTCATGGGCCAGGACCCTTTTGTGCAAACACAGAACCAAAAGAATGACCCTGCCCCCAGGATCTTACAATCTAGGTAAAAGACAAGAAACAGCCAGTGGATGCAGCTAGATAGGGGAGTTCAAGGAAACAATGAGATGGTATTGGGCAGCACGATAGGCTGTGGTCTCAGCACACCAGTGGCTTATCCATTGTCAAGTTTTTTGTAGGCATCATGGCAAAGGAGAGCTTTGAGGAGGGATTAGAAGGTGGATAATGAGGTAGCTTTTTGGATGTTCATGGGATGGTCCTCCCAAGAAAGTGGGGGCAGCATGGGAGAAAGCATAATGGGTGTTTTTGATGATTTTGTCCACAGTGATCCAAAAAGCAGATAGAGGGAAAGACGTTGCGTGGGGCAGAGGAAGATTAGGAGCTCTGTTTTAGTAATATTTAGCTTGAGATAATGGCTAGACATCCAAAAGGATATGACAGAGAGACAGGCTGAGATTTTAGTTTGACCAGCAGGAGCCAGGTCTGGAATAGAGAGGTAGGTCTCTGAGTTGTCAGCAGTGATGCCAGTTGAATTTGTGTTTGCAGATGAGATTACCCAGAGGTAAGGTGTAGAGGGAGAAGAGAAGGGGACCAAGGACAGAACCCTGTGGAACACCCACAGAAAGACAATTGTACTTCTGGTGTTTATCTTTAGCACAAGAACAAACTCCATGTTAGCAAAAAGAGTGGCACTCACCTCTCCATAGTTATAGAGAAGGGGGATAGGGCTATGGCATCACCTCTCCCCTCAACCAGCCAACAAGCTGACCTCACAAGGGAGACTGTGTACCTCTGTACTGCCTCCTACTATGTGTTTTATGGTAAAGACACAACTAAGCCGAGAATTCAACCAGTACTTTGTACAGCAGGGCTCAGATCCTGGGCAATATCTGAATTTTTCTGTCTGTAACTTTAAGCCACCTGTATACCCCACAGATCATGATCCTGGGGATAGTCTGGAGTCATAAAATAGAACAACCTCATAGCTGATCTTCTGCCTAGATTTCAATAGCCCAGAAAATCATTGCAACAGCTGCGGCTGGCCAGGGCATAGAGACCTTGGGGCCATGTCCCTTTTACTTGGCAAAAGGCCAGGAATGAGTGTGACATAGGAGCCTACAGTGGTTCTGTGCAACCTAGGGATTCCCCTACATGGAGGAATCTTCAAATGGCTGGCTTAAAATGGTAATGGAGCAGAGCACAGCACGTCAGGGGTCTGGCCCTGGGTGATGACAGAAACTGCCTCTGAGCAGCGGATTACCTTGAAAAATATTCAACTGCTGCTAAAACATGGATTCCCTCAGATGATAATGAAAGGGAACCTCCTTCCAAATGCCCTGGTTTGAGAACTACCATTAGGCACATACTGGGCCAGGCACTACCCCAGGTCATGGCCACAAATTTTCCCAGCCAAAACCCCTGTCCTGGTGTCTTCTATACAAGATGCTGGCAGGGAGGTTGACTATCATATATATTATTTAAAAACATAGCTTGAGACCTACACAGGGGCCAAAGTTGCCTGTCTATCTAGTAGTGCATAGGCAGGAGTAATGTCCATGATTAATATTTCATACTTAGCTAAAGTATTAATAGTCTAATAACAACTGCATCACTTTGCATTCATAGTTCTCACCAGATATTTATTTCTAATTTATGGTCAGTAAGATTTCAGAATGGAGGGAAAGCGCTAACTTCAGATTATATGATTTCTGGATGGCTGCCAAATGTCAGAGTAAACCTGACAATGCCATCTAAAGGCCCAGGACACAGTATGCTCAGAGGAATAATGAAAAGATGATTTTATGGAATTATATTATGACACTGTGTGAATCAATTTTAATTAAGGAACATTGTCTTCGTCAGCTGTGATTAATCTGGAAATATTTGAAGCTCCCAGGCTTGAAGGATATACATATTTTTAAATGGACTAGAGATGTGATGCCTCTTTTACAGAGCATGAGTTTGGGCATCTAATGCAGAGCACCTAAATCCTTGTAAATTGTTATTGAATGCTTTTGTTACCATTGTTTCATTCACAGCCTCTGAACAAAGGAAAGAACAAGAGACTGATCCCACTGGCCATAGCTAGAATCAGGCCTGTAAAGTCATGTAGCATATGGTACCCTGCTAGCAGTTGATTCCTTTTATTTAAAAAAAATTTTTTTTACTTTCTAAGCCTGTTTAAAGTTCTCACTGGGCAGGCTAAATATTAATCAGAAGTTTGAATTAATGACAATGATTTTATATTTATATAGGACCTTTCATTCTGAAGGCTCAACGCACTTTACATAGGTGTGTACAAAGAATACCAAGGGATTATTTTAATCCACCAATGAAATGCATCTGCTTTGGGGGTAAAATGCAGCAAATAATTTAACAGCACACAACAACAGTATATGATAGTTTTAAACAGCATGGGAGGAATAGCTTTTCTTATTGAAAGGGGGGTAGGTAGGCAGAATGGAATTAGCCGGTTGGAATTTGGCTGGTACATAGTGCTCAACGTTCCTACTCTTGTTGAGAATGCAATGGGATCTTTGGAGTCTATGCTACAGAGTTAGGTACTGTAGAAATAGCTCAGATTAGTTAAATCGGGGTTTTCTTTTCAATCTCATTTGAAAGACATCATCTCCAGCTGCATAGCAGCACTGTCTTAACACCAGGAAGAGATTGGTTCACTAGCAACTCAGAAGGAAAAATGTCACGTGTTCATGCGTGCCCTACTGCTCTATCGCTAACTCTGCCAGGCATCTAATGTCATCCTAAAGAATAGAGAGGTTTAGTCCTCATGCTATCATGAGTGAGCCCTGCCTTTCTGTAAAACGGAGACCCAGCCAATAAGGTGGCCCGCTTGTGTTGTTGTTTGGATTGCAGTGCTTTTCTGGGTCTACTTTGGGATCAGGAAGTCATTGGTGGGGGGTGGGGGGGCGTGTTTTAGGATATATTTTTAGCCGATTGAAAGCTAATGAGACAGGAAAAGCTCAGTTCTTCTTTATGAAATGTACAGTTTGTATTGTTTCAGTACTTACAATTCTGCCTAACATCTAAATCAGATGTTCACTATTTTTTACTCTACTACAGTGTAACCGGTTTCTGCCCCGCTTTGCATTCTGTCCAAATGATGACAAATCCAGCTCAGATTTCCTTTTATTATTATTATTATTTATTATGAAATATTGAAATAAAGAGACATCAAAACGGTCCAGAAGGCTGATGTATTAGGTTAGCCTAGAAAAGTACAGTGCCTATAAAGTAATAGATAAATTAGTTTAAAAATGGTAAGCCCCTGTTATACTAATAATTTGACAGAAAGTGTCCCTCATTCTAGATGGATGATGATGGCTGGCTTTTCTCAGATCAAAGGTTCGTTCCTGGGTTCAAACTGCTCCTAACGTGCTGCATGATCATGGCACTATAGGGCTCCTATAAGTGACACACCTATTAATTGAAAAGCCTTTTATTAAGCTTTCGCGATCTCTAATGTTAATTACTGCAGTTAATTAATGAAACTGCAAGTAGAGTTCAACTGAGGGTTTTCTAAACTATTAATGGGGCTTCATTAATAATGTGAACAACTGTCTACTGGGAATTAACTGGCAACCATGAGAATTATTACATGTAGGACCTCAGTTTGAACTTGTATGACTCCTGCTCAGATAAATCACTCATGTCAGTGAGACGCTAAGGGTCAGTTTCAGTGCTGTACCAAAGCTCTGGGCAGAGGCAGCTTTAAAGCCATTTTACTAGCTTGAGCAGTTGTAACTCTGAATACACTGCAGGAGCAGATCTTTTTCAGGGTAGACCCTACTTTAAGGCCAGAACAGTGGCTTAACAACAAACCTTAAGTGCAAATACAAAATCACTCACCTCTTTTTCGTAATTAGACTGGGTAGATATTCAGCCTCAAAAATACTACACAGCACAGCAGGTCTCATCCCTGTAACTGGTACATCTTCAAGTGATATCCCAATCTGTAACTTTAATTGCGCACATTAAAAGAACTGTAATTGTTTCAGAACAGAGCAACATAGGCACTTAGGTTCTGATCCTGCAAACACCTACACACATACTTGACTTTAAGCATGTGGGTAGTCTCATTGACTCATTTCTACTGTTCATGTGAGTAGGGTTAAGCAGGTGCACACACATTTGCAGGTTTGGGGCCTCAGCTAAGCAACACAGGCTGCTGAGAGCACATCACTTGAATGTTTTGCTCTCTTTGCTGGCTTCCCTTTGAACACTGGATCAGATTCAAGGTCTTGATCCTCATTTTCAAAATCCTCCATGGGAATGGCTCAAGTTACCTAAGGAACTTATCACTCCTTGTGAGCAAGACCTCTTATGACAGCTAGTGCACCGTAACCATGGAAATGTCAACCTCAAGAAGTGAGACCTGTTTGTGCAGGAGACAGCTTTTTGGGCAACTTTCAGAAGAGATCAGAATGACCAGGAACCTCCATGTATCTTCAGAATGAAATGGAATACACAGTCTCTCTCCCCTCAGTGACCCCATCAAAATCACATTTCCCCTCCCCACAAAACCCCATCCCAAATAATAATAATAAAAAGTAACGAAACTAACATAATCTTTGTAAGCCATCACTTTCTTCACTCTACCTGTATGTTACTTCCCTGCTCCCCTCCCATTTGTCTGGTCTACTTACATTGTAGGTATTTTGGGATTGGAGGGATCTATTAATTTGTTTCTACAGTTCCTAAGTAAGTTCCTAGCTTACTGCAGAAGGGCCTCTGTTTACGTAGATTATAAACTCTCTGGAGCAGGAAACATCTTTATGTTATGTGTTTGTACAATGAGGTCCTGGTCTCTTAGGAGAAGGGCTCCTAGATAGTACTTCAATGGAAATTAATATTAATAAGTATTATTTTATATATTTTAAGGCCAAAGGAACTATTATGTTCATCTTGCCCGACATCCAGCATAACACAGGCATATACGCCAAGTAATTTCTGCGTGAAAATGAATAATGTTCTTGTTTGAGTTCTAGGCACTCCCATAATACAAATAAGAATTAACAATAATCATGATATTATATGTTTTAAAACTTGCTAGAGAAGGGTGAAGGAAGAGGATCTACAAATATCTTCTTACGTTCACTTTGATGGGCACAGTGTTAGTAGACAGAAAGATCAGTAAATCGGTGGAATGTTGGTCAAGTGCTGACCAGTTTGCACTGGTCTGTCGCAAAAAAATAAGGCCTTTCAGAGGAAGGACTTCTTGAAGTGATGAAATAACATGAGTGTTTTGGGCACAGGTAAGTTGTGTAATTGGGGAAGCACTTTCAGGTAAATTGGTAGGTCAAGTTAACCCTAGTTTTTTACGATTTTAAACCTCTTGAAACAGTATCCCTACAAGAGCTGTTGAAAAATGGGAAATTGGGAGAAAAAGTCAAAATATTAGAATTTTCAGCAATATTGAGCAATATTTCCTTTCAACCTTATCATTTCTATATTATATTAAAGTCAAAACAAAACCTTTTGATGATTTCCCTTCAAAAATTTCAGCGCAATTGATACACTCTCACAAAAAGCTTCAATTTCTTGAATCTGTATTTTCTGATGGAAAACTGTTTGGTCGGAAAATTTTCAATGAGTTCTAATATCTACAATTCGCTCTTCATTCAGCAGCGTACTGTGTAATCATGCAAGCATGTTCACCTGGGGCATTTAGGTGTTCAGAAACTGCAGAGACAGAGTGATACAAATGCTTACAAAGAGATTCAGATAGGTTGGACAAAATACTAGGTAATATAATATTGGGATCAACCCTGCATTGCTACTGGTATGGACAAGATGACTGAATAGGTCTTTTCAGTCTTTGGCTACTAGGAACAAACTATCACCACTTTATATCTAGCAAATGAGAAATCGGAACTTGGGATTTTTTTCCCCACAACACACCTGTGCTATGTTATTTGTAACTTTCTGGGTAATTGTGATTCACAGCACTCACTGCCCCCAGACTCTTCAGGTTGTGCAGTGTGGTAGCAACTTGCTGCTCTCAGTTATGATTCTTTTCAGAGAAATTCAATCAAGTGGGCATCTAAAGGATTATGGGCTAAATCATGCTCACTCATAAGTGTACAGGACAGAATTGAGAAGGATTTAGCCCTATAAATGAGCTAAGAAAAAAGAAGCTGTGATAAAAATCATGTGTATTCCAGCAGGTAGCTTGATGAATTAAGGACTCCTTTAAAGGTTTAAATGCATTCCTTTCTCTCTTCCTTTCTTTCAAAAGGAGAACTTAATTGCTAGGCATCTTTTGCTAAACTTTCAAGAGATGAGGTAATAAATGTGACTTGGGTTCCCACTGTGGGGTGTAGCTTGGCTCTGGCTTTTACTGAGATAGCAAGATGGGCTAATATTCAAACATTACCCTGGGCAGCATTATTATGTCAATAGTGTTCCTAGCCTTTGGCTCATTTTCTCTGTGGATAATTTAAATGAGCACTATTAACAGATGCCTAATCCATGTATAACCGGAAGAGTCTATTCAGAGTAGATGCTAACCTCATGAAATACTACCACTGTGCTGATATGACAAATGGACCACTTCCTTCTGATTTCTGCTGTGTTAAATTGCATAAACTGTCAAATTGCAAAGTAGGGTACCTACAGCTAAGGACGCAGAGATTTCCCAGATGCTGTGATGGGAAATAGGACAGCCATGCCATCTTTGTTGACTGGAACATACAAATAAATGGATTACCATCCTGCTAATGAATCTGACCAGAAATAAGACAGAAATAAACTAAATGAGGACTAAAGTAGAATAAAGAGTAATATGCCTCGGTTAGACTGAACTGACAGACACCAGGGCTTAATATTGTCCTGAATCATTCAGGTGATACAGGATATTTTCAATGATTATATGATGCACTAAGAACTTCACTGAGGCATTTTCCTTTCTGCCTGTTTATTTATCAATATTATTGTTATTATATATCATTAGAAGGATGGCTTTGTGGTTAACACATTGGAATGGGGCTTAGATTTCCTGTATGACTTCAGAAAAGTCACATCATCTCTCTGTGTCCTACTCCCAGATGGATAACGTGGGGACAGTTCCCTTTCTTCCAGGTGTCATGAGGATTACTTCATTAATGTTTCTGAGGTACTCAGATAATGTGGTGGTGGAGACTATAAACTCACCAAGAGAGACAGAGAGATGTGGGCCTAACAGAAATCAAGGAAGATAATTTTGGGTTGGTGTGGAGTGAGATGGAAAACTGGGAGTCCAGAAAAGAGAAGGGCTTGGTGAGTATGGTGGAAGATGACCACAGCAGGAACAAATATTTTAGCTGAAGTATCAGCATGGAAGGGATTGATTTTTTTAAAAATCCTGTAGAGAAATAAATAGCAGGATTTGGCTAATGTGCTACTCTGGATCAAGTACCAGTGCTTTCTAAAACCACCATAAAATCTAGAATTTATGGTTATCTGCGGGGGAAAGCTACTCATGGAATAAGGTGCTATGAAGTGTGAATAACGGAAGCTGAATTTGGTTCTGAGTTAGTAGTCAAGCCCATTTTTTGCTTTAGTAACTTAGCTCACAAATTTCAATTGAGGTCACTTACTTAGGAGTCTAAAAATGCAGCTTTCAGTGCCTAATTTTAATCTCTCATGTTTGAAAATGTTGGTCTAAAGTTGTTATATATTCTGAGTTTTAATATAGCAAGGCGGTATTTTTATTGTAGATAGTGTGTATTAGTCTGAATTCTTCCATATGTATTTGGGAAAGGGGGAAGGCTGTACTGAGAGGAAATAGGAATAAGAACCTAGTCAATGACCTAATTCTAACTTAGAGAGATAAGATGGGTGAGATGATATCTTTTGTTGGACCAACTTCTGTTGGTGAGAGAGACAAGCTTTTGAGCTTCCATGGAGCTCTTCTTCAGGTCACCTGTCCAGGACTGGCACCAGTAAAGCAAGCACGTGCTTGGGGCACAGTTCCAGGGGCGGCATTCTGGACACCTTTTTTTTTTTTTTTTTTTTTGCTTGGGCAGTTGTGCTTGGGGCGGCAAATTTTTGCTTGGGTGGCAAAAAACCTAGAGCCAGCCCTGCACCTGTCTTTCTAATATCCGGAGACCAACCCGGTTACGACACTGCACATAATCCTAACTTAATAGCCAACCTGCCTCTTCTGATAAAATCTAACTGGGGCTGAATTTCCCAGGCACTGGTTATGCTGACTATCTTTTAACACCAGAGCCAAGTATACTATGGCTTTGTAAACAGGTAAAACAGGTTCAAAGAGCAGGCATAGAGTACAGTATATTATGTAATGCCCAGCAGGTGTTCAGTACTCAAAGGGACAAGCTACAAATCAATTATCTCCAAATACCATGGCCAAAAACTCCTCCTCTTCTCACTTACCAGCAACAGATCCATTTAAATAACAACACCCAAAGCACAAAAGCAAAATAAAGCCTAGTGAAAGTCTATTTCAATGAGGATTGTGCATCATCACAATTTTTTCCTACTGTACTTCTTCAATAAATTCTTTCTCCCTGATGTAGAGATCAAGAATTAATCATCCTGTTATATAAAATGCATACTCCATGGGGAGGAGGCATAAAGCATGCACGAGACGGATGGATTTTTCTAGGGTAAGGTCACCCTGAGG
Source organism: Chelonia mydas (assembly GCF_015237465.2). Taxonomy (NCBI): domain Eukaryota; kingdom Metazoa; phylum Chordata; order Testudines; family Cheloniidae; genus Chelonia; species Chelonia mydas. The sequence goes on from NC_057852.1 coordinate 112,608,525, forward strand.
GGGTGAGTGCATAGGGAAAAGAGCTCACTGAGTGATTACTGTTTCCAGAACCACTGGAGAATTTCAGGCTTGATGCAATCCTAGAGCCTGTGATTTTCAATTAACTCCTTGCTTCTGTGGATTTGTAATTATTGAAGTGTATGCTGGGACATTGTTTTCACGATGCCCAGCATAAAACCCTCACTATGGAAAGCTTTTGTGTTTGACAGCTGTCTTCAGGTGCTAGGCTTGATGCAGAGCCTCGTACATGGTTACCTTAGTGCAGGATAAGATAAGATTTCTGGTTCCAGGTGCATTTTACATTTCAAAAAAGAAAGGAAAAGGGAAGAGAATAATGGGAATAATAATAATATAACATTAGGAGAGGCTCAGATGGGAAAATATATGGGCAGAAGAGTGAATAGCAGTATACAGAGGTCTGTATTCTGATCACAATTACAACAGTGTAGATACAGAACAACCCCATTAGCAACAGTGGATTTATTCTGGATTTCCACTGGTACCAGTATAACTGAGATCAGAATCTGGTTCAAAGGGAGCCAACTGAGAAGAAGAAAAAGAGGAGATGTAGCAAAGCTGCAGAAAGATGGAGGAGACAGATGGATGAGGAAAGAAAAGAAAATTAAAAATAAAAGATGAGGGGTTTTTTGAGTCAGGAAAAACTAAAGGGAACGGGAAAAGAGGACATTTTAAGGTGCACCAGGCAACTACAAAGTCTCCAGTGTGTTTAAATTTCTGTAAGTTCAAATTTCTGACAGCCTGCAGTAGCACGTTAGACACATACGGTAGTTTTAATTAAGTAATTAAGGAGCTTGATGAGGAAGGCAAGGATTTGAGAATTTAAAATATTCGGGAGTGTGTAGACAGCTGAATCTTTTTCTCGGGTGTATCTGATGTTAGTTACATAATGATTAACCTTGAGTGAAATCCTGCAGTCCTCACACAGTCCCTTGTAGATAATGAGAATTGTGACTACGTTAAGACTGAGAAAGGACTGCAGGATTTTACTTCTAGGTAACAAACACAAAGACCGATCCTATAGTCCTTAAGCAGGAAGGAGTCTCTTATTGGAGAGCTTTGCCTATGTAAAGACTGCAGGATTTAGGCCAAAATGTCCATGCAGGAACCAAATAGATTCAACTGAAGAGCATTCATCTAATGGAGGCAAGGACATAAGGACCAGTATCTATAGGATGAGTGGTTTGTGGTGTACCCACAAGATATTAGTCAGATACTCCTACTTTTTATGAGACAATAAATTGGCCTGATTTTAAAAAGTGACCAGGGATTTTGGGTGCCCAACTTGAGACCTGGTTTTCAAAAGGCAGCTGCTCAGCACTGCTTGAAAATCAAATTCTTTTAAGGCGTGTCAAGCCAGTTACTCAAAAATTAAGACACTAAAATTGCTAGTCACTTTTGACAATCTTGGCTTTTTTCAGCATTGTTCATAGGGAAATAATTGTGTTCTATTTAATTCTATAGCAGATTCTCAGAAGATCTCTTTTATGATTTATCCAATCTAATAGTCTCTCCAGAAAGGGAAATGTAGGTAAGCAAATGAATGATCCAAGTGCGCTTACTGTTGTACAGCTTTCTTGTTCCTGTCACCATTTCATTGTCATAGCTTATTGTTCCTTTTTGTGTGTGAAGTCACTAGGAGCTGCATATGAAGAATTCGCATAAGAAGAATTTGGTTCTATGATAAGTAGTTTCTCTTGAGAAACAGCATGGTCTCATGGTTTTATCACAATAAAGGGAGCTAAGAATTTCTGGGTTCTAATGCTGAATATCCCTTTGTGGTAAGGTGATCATATTTCTGTACTAATTAATAACAATTAGGATAGCAAAATACTTACAGAAATAACAACACTGAACTTTTAAAACGTTACTACTGTCAGTTTCTGACTCAACAGTAACACACACATCTTTCTCAGAGTGGAGCATTTTTTCCAGTAATTTAGTGTCCTGAATGAGTCTATCGTGAAACACTGAATACATGTATTTAACATTCACTTTGAGCAAATGAAGAGTTTTGATAGTGTCTACATTCAGTTCAGCTTTTCCTTCACTCCAAACATTGTTCATTACACTGAACACTCATTCCAATGAACTGTTTGTTTTGTAACACAGAGCTAATTCTTCTTGATATAGCAATGTGATGGGGCATCTGCCCCACACTGGCCCATAATGGGTTAATAGAGCCCTAGGGAGGCTGCGCAGGAAGTAGCCAATTACAGAGGGGCTGCAAGGAGCAGCCAATCAGGGCCGGGCTGGCCCATATAAGAAGGGCTGCAGAGCAGAACAGCTTCAGTTGCTTCCTGGAGCTCAAGGAGGAAGAACTTGCTTCCTTGCAGGTTGAAAAAGGCTAGCACCCTGGACACAGCAGTGCTGCTAGCAGGGACCATGGGAGCTAGGGAAGAGCTCCTGGCTGGCTGTGGGGATTTTCAGACTGAGGCCCTGAGGCAAGGGTCAAGAAGGTGCTGGGGCTGCAGGAAAGTGGCCCAGGGAAGTAGATTGAGAGATTGGAAGGGATGCAGCGTGTGGCTGCCATCTATGGGGTCCCTGGGACCCGGAGTAGTGGGTGAGCCCAGTTCTCCCCCCCCTACTTGCCACTGATGCAGTGGATGGACAGTTGGACTGTGGTACTATCCCCTGGAAGGAGGGAGAAAAGCGTGACACGGGTGGAGGGTGGTGCCATGAAGAGGATGCCCTGGTCCCAGGAGCAGAAGTGATGGTGGGCGAGACACCACCGAGAGTTGGCGTACTGACCTGTAGACCTGATCTGCAAGATGACCATCAGGAGGTGCTAGGGTGGTGAGTCCCATCCCATCACAAGCAGTAAACCGCGAACAAACATTTTATAGTTATAAAAATAACATAAAGTTTTGACTGATTAAGTGAAAAACTGGGACACTTCTGGTATCACCAAAATAGTTCCTGAGGCATCAGGACATCATATAAAAAAGCACAGAGATCCCAGTCAAACCAGGACACGTGGCCTCTTACTGGCCTTCGGTAAATCTCTTACCCGCTCTTTCTCAATTTTCCCATATGTACAACAGGGAAAATACAGTATAGGTGAGAATAAGGAGTAATTAGTTAATAACAGAGAAAAGAAAAAGGAGATATTATGTGAATAGTATTTTCTAATATCAGATCAATTGGAAAATTCTAGAGAAGCCCAGTGTGATACATGCCTTATGAAAACTGGTTTGTTAATCATTCTGCATATCGTGTTTCATAAGATATTAATTAGAAAAATAAAGCAGTAAATGCAATACAATTTTCAGTCATGTTGTACTGGGATCTATGAAATTAATGTTTTTATTTCTAAATGTGTTGATCCTTTTTTCCAGTTTTGAGAATCTTTAGCAACAGTATCCAACATTTTCAGAGCAGTGTCTCCATTAGAAAAAAACAAAAGTCACGTTAGCTCTTTCTCTTTACAAAGAAATGCTCTTCAGAAGCAAGTAGCCCCCTCCAAACGCCAAACCCATCCTATCTAGTTCCTAGCTCCCAGGGAGTTTTCTTTTTCTCCATCAAAATCAGATATTCTCAAATTGGGAGCACTGGGATGTGATCTCACACATTTAATAGTCCTCTCATATGTCTAAGAGTCTGCTCCTGTTGAGGGCTCTCAGCAACTCACAGTAGGCACTCAGCACCTGACAAGATCAGGCTTTTAGATAGCTCCTTAAAAACCAGTCTTTGTGCATGAGATTCTAGAGGTCAGGGATTTGCAAGGTCTGCAGGGCCTGGTGAAAACTTTTATGATAATACATTGTGGAAGCACTATTGGGCCTGCAAAGTCTTTCAGATTTTTGAGGTATTTCTAGCACCCTTCCCAACTAGAACATGCCTCCTAAAATTCCTCTGAAATGCATACGTGTTAAACAGTATGTATATTATGGCATCTGTGTGTGCCAGTGGTATGTGTTTAATGGGAATCTAGTTTATAATCAGTGTAGCAGTTACTGTCCTTTGCAGGGCGCGGTATGGAGACATGTTGAGTCTTGTAAAGTCATCTATATTGCATTAAATTGTGTCATGCATCACCTCAAAGGTTACTATATTCACTTATCATAGGTAGCAGATCCAGTCAGTTCATACCTTCTCATTAGAATTCCATCAAGGAGAGTTAATAATTGTACACATTTAATGAAAGTTTGTAGGCAATTTTTAAAATAGGGCTTGATGCACTTGGGAGCGAGGGCAGTTGCTTTATGTATGAAAGAGGGTTTAGAACAAAGGAAGAGAGGTTTTAATGAGGATTTGATATACTGGAGCTAAAAGACAAGTAAGCAATCAGAAAGAATACTTCTCTGGCTGTGAGAAGTGGTTGTTTTTGAAATATCATTTAAGCAAATTATTCATTAATTAACCATCTAAGACAATTATTATTGATTTTGAACAGTTTCCATTACAACTGTCAAGGTACATTACATAGACACACGGTTTGCTTCATTTCTCCACTTCTGGGGTGGGATTAAGCTTCCATTGTAGGTGCACCAGCAACATTAAACAACATTTTTAGTACAGAAATGAAAATGAAGGATGAATACTGTATCCAAATGAAGAAAAATGTAGATAGGAAGAATGCTATTACCAAAGCTGCAACTAGACCAGGACACTGGAGTTAGCAAGGCTGCTGTTGCCAGAACTGCCATAGGACCTATAATCCTTACAAAAGTAGCTATGTGCAGTCCTTGGTTCCCAGTCTCATTAGAAATTAAACATCACAGGGTTATAGAAAAGCATACTCCAGGAGTGCAGCGGGGGGTAGGTTATACAATAATTCAAACCAAACCATATGGAACTACTGACATGAGTGGCGGCCATCATCACTCCAATCACTGAACCTGTATGTTTTAACCTTCTCACTCACCTTCTAACCAGTTTTTATCTTTTTTTTAATTGTAATACTTTCAGCACACAGACTGTGTTTTCTGTGTTTGGAAATAAGAATACATAGTCTTGATATTTGATGCAAGTTTTCTGAACAGTTGAAAGAGCTGATTGAAACACACCAATTTATTTTCACAGAGAACTTTGGGGGTTTTTAATTCCCCATGAAAATTCTCCTATTTCCAACATTTTTCAGAAACCAAAAACTGAAACATATTTGTCTTACAAAAAAATGGTTTTACTTAAAAAATATTTTGGTTTTTGGAAACAACCCAAACATTTTTAGCAAAACACAAATTCCACCCCACCCTCCCCAAATTTTTCAGTTTGTCAGTTAAAAAAAGGAACATGTTTTACCAATATTTAGGCAAGGACCAGGGAAGTCTAGCAGGGACACTGGTGCTACATTGCACAAGAGGGTGATGAGGTTTGAGATGAGAGTCTAGCAGGGACAGTGGTGCTACGTTGCACAAGAGGGTAAGAAGGGTTGGGAGGAGAGTAGTAGATTTTCCCATTTGGGTACTTTGGGGGCTTTGTATCTGCCACTCTAACAGGAGTCACTCTGGCCCAAACGCCTGGAGATTCTGCTGGCCTCCAGACCCCTGGCCTCTGGAAGTAGTCACCAATTCCATCCCCTCCCTTCTGCAGCACAATCTTGCCGTAATTATTAAAAATATGGAAACTGATTGTTCAGCATAAAAGGCAAGGGAGCCAAGACAGTGCAACATTTAGGCTTTATTCTTGCCTCTATGTATGCTGTAATTTTCATCAAGCACTTCCTGAAAGCAGAGTTCTCTCAGTCCCTAGGCATTACTCTATATCAGTGTTGCTCAAACTTTTTCAGTCACACCCCCCCTTTGCCAATAATGTAATCTGTCTGCACACACACACACACACACACTGCACAGCCAAGGCTTGGTCAGTCGTTGAGTCAGGCTCAAGGCAGAGTTGGGGATGGAGGAGCAGCTGGGGCTAGAGGTAGAGCTGTTCTGGGGGGTGGAGAGGGAATGACAGCAGAGCTGGGCTGGGAGTGAAGCAATGGGAAGAGTGGAGCTTTGGCTGGGGGAGGGGAGGGAATGAGGGCAGGATTGGGCTGTGGGCAGAGTGGGGACGGCGTGGAGTGGTGGCTGGTGTTGGAGCTGGTCTGGGGTGGAGCGGGGCTGTGGTCCCTTCTTGCACCCCCTGCAATGTTGCTTCATGCCCCCTTTGGGGGGTGCAACCCACAGTTTGGGGACCACTGCCCTCTACATAAGCACTCTGTGGTACTATAAAGCTGTCTGATCAAGCAATGTTATTGTCTCCTTTAAATGAGAAGTGGCTGATCCAAACTCATTGTAAATAAATGGTTAAAAAACTTTGGTTAACTCAGATTTAAGTCTGCCTAGTGCTAAATTGTGCCCTTCCAGAATGTTGAGTGCAGTAGAACTCAAGCTTCTGAAAACCAGGAAAAACAGAGTTTAGATAAAGGCCCATGTAACCTTAACTCTGCCCCCCAAGAGCTGACAGTAGCCACTGGGAATTATCTGCGTGCGCTCCAGCTGCATTCATTCTGTTACACATGGTTATATTGAATAGTGGAGGAATATGGTGGAGCGGCTTGGAAGAGCTGTGATTGTGCTTTGAGGAGTTCTGGGTCTCAGTCCCCCATGTGTGTTATCAAAGGAAAGAGTTGCTTTGTACACTGAGGGTCTAGTCCGCATCATTTCAACACAGACTTGTGTGGGTCGTGTCAGTTGCAGGGCACTGGGGTCTTCTTGCCATGAGTATTGTCAGTAGTGAGGATGTGAGAGCAGTCTGTGGATTTAATGGTGGGTGAGGGAAAGTTTAGGTGTAGGCAGTGCCCTGTGTGCAAGTGTGATGAGCTTGTAAAAGGGTCTGAAGTGGTTGTTTAATTTTGCAAGCGTGGCATTCTGTTGGGGGAATAGGCTCAGTGTTTGCGTGCAGAGCAAGTGCAGGTAGCAGCTGTCTATCACAGTGAATGAGCAGAGTGGAAGGGTGTGTGTTCTGGGTGTACTGGAACATTGCTCAAAGGGGGCAGAGTTAAAGTTGCTGGGCGTTCACCTTAACTCTGTGTTTGCTGCTTTTCAGAAGTTTGAGTTTTGCTAACTCGATGTTCTGAGAGAGCACGAGCTACCCCGGGCAACCTTAGCTATGTGTCAACAATGCTTTTTGCCATTTCATTGTTTTTTAAACTGATACTGACAGAGAAATGTTTGTTGGTAGGAGTTAATGGCATTTAGACAGTTGTTGTTCTCACCTAGGTTTGCAACTGATAAGCTGCTGTGGCTAGGTAATAATAAAAAGACCTAGCTTTTGCACAGTGCTTTTCATCAGTAGATCTCAAAGAACTTTACGTCATTATCCCTATTGTATAGATGGGAAACTGAGGCATAGAGAGACAAAGGGACTTGCCCAGAGTCACCCAGTGGCAGAGCTAGGAATAGTCCCAGTCCTGCAGTCTTTCCACTCAGCCTGGACGTGGTTGTTGTGTGATTCCTTAGTGCCCCTCTGCCCTCCTGTACATTTTGTGAGAGTGGAATGGGGATAATGTTGATGCTTGGAAATCTTTGCAATGTGTCGTTGCTAACAGGGCCAGTGAGAGAAACCTCATCCATGATCTGTGTCTCAAAACATTGTCAGTTTTGTTTCCTGGTTGTTATTGTAACTTCAAACACGTGAAAGAAGACTGATGTATGTCTCTCCTCCTCCATCCCCTTCCCCACCTGCATCAGGGAGCCACTCCCCCACCCCTCAACATTTCCAGCTCCTCCTCCCCTTCTCATCCCATTGCACTATTAGTTGGCGCTGTAGAAGACATTAACATACAAAGTTGTTCCTTGCTGTCTCCTGCCCTGTGTTGCTCCATGCACTTATCAGAGGCAGTGGCTTAGCAGAGGGCTGCACTCTACCTTGGTTATGTAGCCTGAGCTGCACACTGAGCTAGTCTTCTCACTCGCACTCCCTACGGGACTGCTTCCCCTGCTTCAGTCAGGCTACCCCAGACATGCTCAAGGGCCACACAGTCCATCCCTCCTCCAAACTGGGTCCCTCCCCCACACAACCCAGCAAGCTCCTCACCTCACGCAAGGTTGATGTGCATCTTAACTATTCATTTTCTGGATTTCAGAAGTTTTAAATCCCTCCTCTGAACTCCAGATTCCAGCTGACATGAAGGAGCAGGGAGAGCAGTTCAGACTCCCCAAGAGGAGCAGGGTCTCCCCAGAACATACAAAGGGCTGGGAGATGGGCTAAGACACCCCTGGGGGCAGGGCACCGAGCTCCCCATTCCTTGGGAGAGCAGGTGAGGGTCTCAGACACCCCTGGTCCTGGCACAAACATAGAAGGGAAGAACATGGGGTTGACAAGCACCCCTGTCCTTTTTTCTCTCCCCATCACCCTGCCACTCATCCCCATGTGCCCCTCTCTCCCCCAACCCCTCTCAACTCCTCTACCACCTATCCCTATTTTCCCCTCACACACTGGATGCAGCGCAAGTCCCTCTCACCCCTATTCCCTTCACTTCTCTCCATTAAAATGCCCCTCATCTGCCAGCAAGCATTCATGTCTAATTTTTTTTTACAAAAAGAACCCCTTTGATTAAATTCCCATCCCTCCACAAAATCCTGCCAGAGACCAATCTTAGCAATATGCCATCCAGTCTTTTCCAAATTGTTGCCCAAGGTGGGACCCAAATGGACACAATAAAGCAGGTTGAAAAGACCACTGCCTATCCCCTTGAGCTATCCAGCTGGGGTGAAACTTTGGAGGCTAACAATCCTGTTAAGTCCTCTGTTCACCCATGCTCAGTGTAATTCCTTTGGGGTGCAAAGTTAGTGTGTAACTTGTGATGCGCTAAACGGGAGAAGCAAAATCTTTTTGAAATAACCTTTCAATTTGATTTCCCCCAAAGGGCTGGTCGGTGCCATCCACGCTGGTGGGGTAACCCTTGAGTGTTGACACGGTGATGTGATGATTTACACACTCATTTGATCTCTCTGAGCAAAAAAAAAAAAACGTTGCCAGAATCTCTCAATTTTAAGAAAAGCTGTTTTGGGGGGGGGGGGGGCATATCTCAGGAATCTTGTGGTCAAATGGCCGTGAACTCGGTGCCCCCAGGGGCTACACCGAATTTCAAGGCAATCTAAGCAAGCGTGTAGATTTTAGAGCACTTCCAAAAATCATGCTTTACATAGAAACATGATCGTAACCTTAACGATAGCTGGGCTGTCACCCTGCTATAATATGGTGGAAAAAATATTCACAACCAGAATGACACCACACTGTCATAATTCTGCCAGGAATTTTTATGACTGAATTATAATTCCTCTTGGCATCAATCTCTTGCTCAGTACATAAAACTCCCATTAATGTCAATGGGAGTTTTGCCTATGTAAAAAGTCTGGGATCTGGCCCAATACAAGGTCTTCTATAGGAAACTTTGAGAAATCCTTAACTTTAGCATTGCTACTGTGACACTGCAATGTAGCACACTTCCTCTTTGGATGAAGTAGTGTTTTGGACACTTAATTTAGCAGACCTTTGTAGCTGTACAGCTGTGCTGTATTGGAAGGAATTTAACATCAAGTCTGTGAGTACTGACCATTTGTTACAGAGGATCAGAAGAAGAGAGAGTGTATGTGTGTGTATATATATCTCTCTCTATATAAAATAAAGTAGAATAATGCTATTTATTTTCACGAATTTGGAGTGACTATATAACTCACTAGAATTGCTGAAGTCTGTATAGTCTACTGGGTTCATAATGCAGCGCATGTCAGAGAATTTGTTCATAACTCATCCAAAGCTCAGTTTAATATTACCTGCCCGAACAGACTTCATTTGATGCAAAATCCTTTTTTTTTTAAAGGAATGAAACATTGACTGATGGCCCTTTGGCAGATTTATTTGTCTCTAAGGGCTGTGAGTTGCATGGGGCTAAGCAAGGGCAACGTTTGGCTCTAAATGACTCTGAATGCCATGCTCCTTTGGCTGAGAGAGACAGAGGCAGCACATACAAATAAAATGGAGCATGCAAGCTTTAAAAGCAGCAGAAGGAGGGACCAGAGCCAAGAGCTTGCAAAAGGCCCCCTTCCCCTCTGAGCCAATTCTACTCAGTAGGTACTGCACAAATTGACGAAGGGGTATGAGGCAGGTTTAGGGAGCAGTTGCTTTTTGTGGCAGAAATAGCTCCAGCATAACCAGAATGAGTTAATCCTGCTGGGAGAGAGAGGAGCTAATGAAGCATTGATGTAGCAGTAGTGGCCAATACCTCAGCTCTTCAGGGGGATAAATCCATGAATTTATATGGGATGCTCAGATGCTATGGTGGTGGGCCCATGTACTGTAAGTGCCTAAGATAGATCGATGAGCTGTGAGTGGGCCCCCAAGAGCAGGTTGGAGGTCCATTCACCATAGAGCCAGAGAATCCATGGAATTCAGAAGCTGTAGCCCTGACTCTTTCACAGCCTGCTACTCCACAACTCTTCCCCTTGAAGGGAGTGCTCACTGGAGACTCCCGTATATTCATGCTGCTGTTTCCTAGGCACTCTGTGGTTGTACTGCAGGATGGCAAGATATGGCCCTACATTTTTTAACATGAGCCAAAATCCCATGTTAAGCTCCTAAGTACCTAAATCCCTTTGCAAATGAGATTTAGGATTCTAAATCTGTTAGGCATCGCAACATTGAACATAACAATGACTAAATACCTGTTTAAAATCTGGGCCTTTGGCCTGACATCACTGAGCAGGGTAATGCCTAAATATCTTTAAAAATCTGGGCCAATGTCATTTTTAAAAATGGGATTTGGGCTCCTAAATCACTTAGGCACTTTTGAAAATTTTACCCTATATTTCTGTTTCCTTTGCTGTTTTCCCTTTAAATTATGTTACTTGATCTATCTTTTAAAAGGATATTGATAAATTGGAGAGGGTTCAGAGAAGAGCCACTAGAATGATTAAAGGATTAGAAAAACTGCATTATAGTGATAGACTCAAGGAGCTCAATCTATTTAACAAAGAGAAGGGTAAGGGGTGACTTGATTACAATCTATAAGTACCTCTTTGGGAACAAATATTTAACAGTGGGCTCTTCAATCTAGCAGAGAAAGGTATAACACGATCCAGTGACTGGAAGTTGAAGCTAGACCAATTCAGACTGGAAATATGGTGTAATTTTTAACAGTGAGCGGAATTAGCCATTGAAACAATTTGCCAAGGATTATTGTGGATTCTACGTGACTGGCAATTATTGAATCAAGATTGGATTTTTTTAAAATATATGTTCTAGTTCAAAAGGAGTTATTTTGTGGAATTTCTATGGCCTGTGTTGTAGAGAAGGTCAGACTACTAGATCACAGCAGTCCCTTCTGGCCTTGGAATCTATGAATGTATTCATTTAGCTGTTATCTGAAGTTTTCCTCATACACTCATTTGTATTGGTTTCTTTGAAAATAATATGCAACCCACTTTCCAGGAAGATAGGATAGTTAAAAGTGAAAAGTAGAAGGAAAACTATCCCAGTCACTTAATGCCTTTCCTGCACTAGATGGGCATGTGATCTTGAATGGCTGGATAGTTTAGTGTTGATGATTATATTTTTATTACTTTCAGTCAAATTGATTTTTTCCCCTGATTTCTTGTTATTTCTATTGGGGAGTAGCTCTGCCAGTCTGTAAACAATCTACCTCCTCCCATGGAAACCCCTGATGAGTGATGGAAACTGACAAAATGTAGATCTCACTCCAGACTATGTATACAACACAGTTATGCAACATTTGTCCTATGCGAGCTTATGAAATAACTGTCTCAACAATTAGCCAGCATGACTGGCAAGATAGAAATAAAGAAAAAAATTCCAAAACTCTATTCTGGTAGGAAAAAATTTCAAGGATTAGAACATAAAATTACTTCATTTATTTTATGATGTTTTCCTTTAATTTTCTTCAGTCTTTTTCAAAGGCTGAACAAAGGTTGCAGTCAATTTTTGGCCCAACTATATTGTCTATTGCAAATGTAACCCCTAATATGGGTAGTATTGATATTGTCACACTACCTCAGCCCCCATTCTCCTTTTCTTTCCCTTGGATGCTCCAGGGTCTCATTAAGCAAATGAAAATTAAAAAAAAATCACAAATCAAATGAAAGCAGAGTGGGTTCTGTTTGCAGGCTGCGGTCTTACTCCCACTGCGCATACGCAGCACGTACCACTTTTATCTTCGTGCCTTAAAGCTATGGTGGTCTGTTCAACCTTCTGTGGCTACATATGTCTCTAGGCCAGGATGATTGTTCCCAACAGCATGAGTTTAACTTTATCATCCCTCTTGGCTCTTGACTTATTGTAAATTAAATAGTGGCTCACTGAAAAGATAAATAGAGGCAGCAAGCATAGCTTGAGCTGGAAGGTTGCTATGGCTTTTTAAGACAGAGTTTAAAAAAATCTTAGCTTCCTTAAAAAAAGAATACCCTGAAAAAACACACAAGTTATTTCATTTGTTCTAAAGAGCTTTTCCCCAATAATATCCACACACCTGGGAATGAACTTGGATTAATTTAAATTCTCTGTTTAATGTTTTGGCAAGGAATAATAAAAAAGAACTGAGAGAAGAGAAAAGGAAGTCAGACATGAACATGGAAACATACAGGAAGCAACCCCACATCCTCATTTTGCCAAATCACCAATATTTCCTCATTCAAATCCCTCCTAATAACTCACATCATCTACAATGCCCATAAGAATTGAGTTAATAACACTGTATCTGTATGAATTATACATTACATGTATAAAATTTACTAGCCCCATTCTATCCTCAGGCAGGGACTGTCTTCAGTTTTGTGTCCTGTGTAGTGCTGAATGCAGTGTCAGCACTGAACAAATAATAAATAAAAGGTGATAACATAACAAGCAGGGAGCTTCTTTTGATCACTGTACGCAGTTTTAACTAAACTGCTTGTTCTACAATCCCAGCAATGCAAGGTACTGCCTTCACTGATATCATCTCCCTGATCTCTATGGCATAGGTGCATACAAGAATCATGTTCTAGCTTTTCAGAAACCCTCTGAATTTCTTGTTTTGTGGCTATGATGAAAGCTTTTTTGTTTCTGGTGAAGTTTTAAGAAGGAAAACCTTAGCAAATTGGCTGTAAGGAGCTGACTTGGATATTTGAATCAAAACTCATGGAAAAGTTACATTTTATCACGTGCAACTTGCTAAGCTGGAAGAGGTAGGGTGATGGACATTATGGAAAAGTCCCATAGAATCCGATGGTCCTTTCTAGAGCTTTATTGGATCACCTTAGAAAACTTAATAAACAATTATATCTTTTGTATAGAATTGTATACATGTGTTCAAGAACATTTATATAAAGGGGTCATTCTCTATTAAATATAAAGGTTTACAGTGCAAGTTCTACTGAACCCTTTTACATTTATTTGGAAAACTATTTTATCCCTATAAAATTGCTTGTAAATTTATAAAATAAGATTGCTCATAAGGAGAAGAACAGAAGTAAATGACTTTTGCTCGAAAGGACACACAAATGGAAGCCACTGAGTCATATTGTTTATGCTGTATCCTGGAAACTGTCCACACTGGGCTATGAATGAAACCAGCTAAATTCATGTTATGTTACCCATTCTAGGTAATCTGTGTAGCATTTGATTGGCATGTCAGTGTACTGCTAGCTGCAAAGGGTAACTCTGCAAGAGGGTTCAAGATGGGGGATCTTACAGTGTGGGAGACATACTCTGCTCTCTTTCATGAAGATTTTCTATTTATTCAGTGTATGTTTGTTCTTTTCCTTAATCTACAGTAAAAGTCACACAGGGTACTTTTACACTGCCAAAAAAAAAAGGGGGGTATTCTTAACTCAGGTTAAAATAGCAGTGAAGACACAGCAAACTGGCTTTTAACTTGGGTTAGCAGATCAAGTTCAACCCCAAGCTCTTCTATAGGCTTTAACTAAAGTTGCCAACCTGAGTTAAAAGCCCAAGTGTCATGTCTTCATTATTCTTTTAACTCAATTTAGGTAACCCAGGTTAGGTAACCCAAGTTGAGAATACTTCTTTTTTTGCAGCAGAGACATACCCCTAGACTGAAAGAACATGATTTGCTCATTGTATAGGGGAGGCGTGGTCTTTAGCAGGGTTCTTAGCCAAATTTTTTGTCCAAAGGAAGGAACCATCCTGGAACCCTGCTGGCAAGACTGTGTTTAAACAGTTAAAAGGGGTGGGATTCTGTATTTCTAAGAGACACAGCATAGAACTCACAGCCCCAGAGGAGAAGGTTTAAGATACCTCTGTGCCCTCCCAGTTCTGGGCTGTTCTAGGGGTGGAGAAGACCCAGTCATTACTTAGGGCTTGTCTACACAGTGCAGTGGGCTGCGAATTCTAATGCGCACCAATGTGTGGTGCACTAACTGGCCCCCATAGACCCTGCTGGCATGCACTAAAAGTTCCCTAGTGCCTGTTAACATAGTACTGTTTGAAATGGGACCAAGTTAATGCACACAAGGGAATTTTTAGTGTGCAACAGCAGGGTCCGCGTGGACCAGTTAGTGTATGATATGCTGATAAACGTTAGAATTCACATATCCCTAGGATTACTCCTGGGGGAATTCTGTGCCAAAAAAGTAAAAATTCTGCACCAAAAACTTAAAAAAATCTGTGCACAATCTTTTAAAATTTTGCATATTTTTTGTCAAAATAATGCAATATAATCCAGCTACTTTCAGTTATTTTGGTAATTTATTTAAACTACAATACAGTGGATGGAGAATGGGAGTGGGGGAGCAATGGAGGAAATCACCAACCCCCCTCTGTATAATAGTAATGTAGCTAGTATTGACCCTTTACTTCTAATTATTAGTCAACCAATATATGCAGCCATATGCGCCGTGTTACATCATAGGCAACTGAAGAGCAGATGAGGGCTGGGTACTCAAACGCACAATTTATACTGGCTACTGACCATCTCCAAAAAGGTCAGTAGCAAACAGTTCATGAACCACATTTTGATAGGAATTTTCTTCAGTTCAAAAATTTAAACTAGTTCTAATCACTAAAGCACCAAAAGCATTTATAAGGCCATACTGTCCTTTACAATAAGGCTCCTTTACACCACTCTGGCAATGTAAAGGAGCCTTAAAATGTTTACACCTGTTTTATACTCCTGGGGGAATTCACTAAGAACAATGGGAACAATTCACTAAGTAGGCAGGCTGCTACATTCTCCTCTGCCTGAGGGAACAGAGCCTGCCCCATGCCTGCCTCTTCAGAAATACCCCAAAGCCCTGCCCCTCCACGCCGAGCGTGCTGCAATAGCGAGCAAGATGGACAGAGTCTCTCTCTCTCACATGACTACCCAGCCCTCCCCCCCCAAGGTGGTGATTTATGTCTCTACCAGCTGCTCTGGGTGCCCAAACCAACCTGTCTGCACTGCCAGGGAGTGGGCGCATGACCTTTCTTGCGGCTTCCCTTTGCTTCACCGTCAGAAGTCATTTTTATGTGGATAAGCAAAGAAATCTGCGGGGGCCATGAATTCTGCACATGTGCAGTGATGCAGAATTCCCCCAGGAGTAATTCCCTGGTGTGCATTCCTGCACTGTGTAGACAAGCGCTTGGCCATCCTTGGGGGCCTCTCTTAGTTGTAGCAGCTTCCCAGGGCTGCCTTATGGGCTGTAATGCTCAGAATCTCAGCAGCACTGTTTGCTGTGGCACCAGCCCTGCCTTGCCTCACCTACCCATCCCCCTATGCTACAGCTTGGTAGGGAGTCCAGGGAAGACAGCTCTTCTGCTATCTACTGCAGTGTGTGTAATGGAGGGATCCTCCCCAGCCGTTGATGGGACTTTTTAGGCTCCTTTACACCACTTTGATCCTTTTACCAACTTGTTAAAAGGGCCAGGTTTAGGTTGAGGATCTTGTCCAGTGTTTAAATCTGATTTTGCAGTAACAAACACTTTTCTGATCCCAATGGGGAAAGGGCCTTAGGAGCTACATCATTCTGTTTTTAGTGGCACTTTGGCTAAAGATTTTCTTCTCCCTCATATTAAATAGTAATTTGTTTACCAATGAATAAAGAGAAAGAGTTAATCATCCATCACCTATGCCGTCTAGCTCAGTGGGCTGGTATCAGAACAGACAACACATTTCGTTACTAGAACTATAGAATGAGCAGTTAAAAATCTGTCTCAGTGATTCGCCAAATAAATGATAGACTTCATTGTAGTGTTCTACCATACAAACTATACATTTTCTAAGAAAAGTGCTAATACGATAATAAATCCAACTGGGCAGTCAGATCAAAGTAAGCTCTCATGGCATGCTGTGTCCTTCCATGTGCTGGTAGCAATCACTAGATCCATAATGATTTTGGCTGATACCTTGAGCATGGTTGAGAATCTGGCTCAATAGGTATTGGATGTAACCAAAGAAGGGGTGCAAAGGAATTGTCTGTAACTATCAGTCCTGGGGCTGTTTCTGTGTTGACTTGATCCCTAGTGTAGGTTGGGCTAATTTATTGAGGATATGAAGTAGTATAATTTTTCTGGACGTTGAACAGGCAATGCAAGAAAAAGGACAGATGATACTGGGTACAGCAGCCTATTTTGTCTCATGGGATCCTGTCTGTAAAAGAGCTGTTTGGCGGTCTACTCAGCTGGCAAAAGGACAGTGACTCCAACCATTCTCCTAGACAGTGTAAATGTTAGTTAAGCAAACAGTGTCTGGAAATGGCCTATGGAACGTTGAAGCATCTAGAGATTGTTACTAAAGCTGGGTGAAAATTTTTGGATAAATAGTTTATTTGCTGAAAAATGCAGTTTTGGGTCAACCAAAACTGTTCACAGATTTGGGTAAAAAAATTAAGAAAAACAATTGAAAAAGTCCAAAATGTTTTGTTTCAAAATAACACTTTGTTTCAAAAGTTAACTAGATTTATTTTGAAAAACAACCAAACAAAAAAGGGTTAAGCACACCTGAAAATGAAATGAAACAAAAACACTGGATTTAAAAAAAAATTTTTTTTTTGATTCATGTTAAGATTTTTTGACTCGAAATGATTTTTATTTTTCAAGTTTTTCATTTTGGTGATAAAACCACACCAACTCCATTTTGGGTTCAGCCCAAATGATTTTTTCCCCCTGATTTTTTGGTTTGGCCAATTATTAACTCAGTTGTATATGTATTAATATAATATTTACTATTTAGTTTTATTAGTCCCAGTGGTGTGCTCAGTGCCATAAAAATGTATTAGCAGACAAGATCATGGCCCTATGGTGTTTATAATCTAAACCATACATGGATGCTATAGTTCAGACTGATTAAGGCTTTTTTCTAGCATTTACAACCAGATCTGCATTGGGGTGCATGTGTGTGTACGCGTGCATGTGCGCGTGTACAGGAGTGTTTCTCCTCTGCAGCAGTTGCTGGAGGCATTCTGGTTATTTCAGACAGAATGCCAGAATGTGGTGCACCTGAGTTTGAGCTGTGACAGCCTTGTAAAGGTGCAGCATATACTCCTTCCCACACAGGGCTTATTCCAGTGCTGTGAAAGTGGGAGGTAACCCTGCTCCATCTCCCTGGGCTATCTAGTGCCACTGTTGTAGCTTGACACTCCTGGTTCTTGTGTGCCATGACCCTAAGGACTCAGATTGTGGCTGCTCCTTGCACCGGCTTTGTCCACAGCAAGAGCCCATGTAGGGCTAGCTATAATCCAACCTTTAGTGTACCAGCTGAAGGACCAATCTTGTTCCTGTGTTTCTTGTTAATGCAGGATTGATGCAGATACGTTTGGGGATCTGCCCAAACTTTAACTAGCTCTTAGTTTACTACTATGTTTGTTGGGTTATACAATACTGATGCATAATGTATATTTAAAAACATCAAAACTTCATTGTTTATCATGTGAGTCAACTTCAAACAGCTAAATTACTCATAATTCAGCAGAGTGGCAACTTCTGAACGAATCCTGTTCGTTTTTGTGAAGAAAGACTTGGCCTGATAACTTTACACCTGTGGAATTTGGCAATGTTTCCTTTTACGCAAAAATGTTTAGAGCTGCTCTGTTGACTTTGTGTATGTGCCTGATTCATAGAACAACTCAGCACTACATGCATCTGAGTCAAAGCCCATTTGAGTCAATGTTAAAACAACAATTGACTTCTGAGGTCCAGGATCAGGCCCTATATGCTCTGTTCATGGCTCACAGAACAGCAAACTCCCTTGCCTGAGTTTCCCCGTCCTTCCTCCTGTATTTTTGAAGTATAAACCCTCAGTTTATAATCTAAGACCAAGAATTCTGGCTGTTCCAATGCAGGGGAAAGGGTCCACAGAGCAGCTTTCCCTCTTCTGCTCCTGAGCAGGAGGCAGCCACTGCTGCAGCTACTACTTCCAGAGTACCAGGTTCGGGGGACGGAGGGCACATTGGAGTTACCATGAGTGCTGAACACCTCAGAATGGAGGAAGGAGAAGCGATTGTCATGGCCCTGAGCCCTCTACACCCCCTGGCAGGCTGCGCCAGGGTGAAACTTTCTAACTGCTTACCAGAGGTAAGTATGGTGAGTATGCTACAACTCCCAGTGTCCCCAGAGAGACATAGGCCGGTGCCTTCTCTGTGCAAACTTAATGATTTCAGCCACTGTTGCTCAGGTGGGGAACTTCCTCTCTCTTCCCCCACTGCCACCAGGCAGGTCTCCAAAATGTTCCACAGTCAGTGGGGACCGCCTGAAAGAAAGAGCCTTATCTCTTGAGAACATTTGGTCTTCATCCATTCAGAGGAACAAGAAATATTTTCAAATGAACAGTGTAGAGTATGTCATTTAAAGGTAGATTTTTTAGATGGTACAAGGACTCTTCTCCTGTTTGTTTATACAGCAAGTACCTGACAAAATGGGGCCTTGGTCTTGATTGAGGACTTTCAGCATAATTGTAATACAAATAAACAATAATGAAAGATGTGACATTTTAGGAAGGATGGTCACTGCCGTGGTTTACACATACCCCTAGGTGTATGCAGAGGTCTTCATGGAGGTACTCAACTCATCTAGATAATTGCATAGTTTTACAACAGGCTACATAAAAAGCACTAGCAAAGTCAGTACAAACTAAAATTTCATACAGACAATGACTTGTTTATACTGTTTTACATACTACACACTGAAATGTAAGTACAATATTTATATTCCAATTAACTAATTTTATAATTATATGGCAAAAATGAGAAAGTAAGCAATTTTTCAGTAATATTGTGCTATGACACTTTTGTATTTTTATGTCTGATTTTGTAAGCAAGTAGTTTTAAAGTGAGGTGAAACTTGGGATTACGCAAGACAAATTGGACTCCTGAAAGGGGTACAGTAGTCTGGAAAGGTTGAGAACCACTGGTCCAGTGGTTAGATTAGCCTAGGACTCTAGAGACCTAGCTTGAAGTCCCTTCCATGCCATAGACCTTTGTCTGACCTTGGGCAAGTCACTTAGCCTCTTTGGGTATGTCTACACTGCAATAAAACACCTGTGGCTGGCCCCTGTCAGCTGATTCAGGCTTACAGGGCTCAGGCAGCAAGGCTATAAAATTGCAGTGTAGACATCTGGGCTTGGGCTGGAGGCTGGGCTCTAGAGCCCGTGAGGCGGGAAAGTCCCAGCGCCAGGGATCCAGCCCAAGCCCAGATATCAACAGTGCAATTTTATAGCCCGGCAGCCCGAGCCCTGTGAGCTCGAGTCTGCTGACACAGGCCAGCTGCAGGTGTTTTGTTGCAGTGTGGACATACCCTCCGTGCCTCTTTTCTCCATCTGCAGAATGGGGATAATAGTACTTTCCTCTCACAGGGGTGTTGTTAGGACAAATACGTTCTATACTGTAAGACACTGATAACAGAGTAATAGGAGCCATTTAAGTACCTTACA
The DNA here is from genome assembly GCF_015237465.2 of Chelonia mydas. NCBI lineage: Eukaryota > Metazoa > Chordata > Testudines > Cheloniidae > Chelonia > Chelonia mydas. The sequence goes on from NC_057852.1 coordinate 112,628,329, forward strand.
TAGATTTTCATTCTTCTTTTTCCACAGCTTCCTCACGTCTGAACTTTTCCTCATGAAAACATATTCTCAGCAAAACTGAGGGGGCAAGGGGAGAATTAACAATGGTTTGTTCATTTTAAGGTATGTTACTGAAAACCACAAGTGGTAAGGACTAAAACCCCCTTACTTCACTAACATTTTTCTCTAGCTTTTAGTGAATTTCAGAGTGGCCAGTTATTTGCAATAAACTTTTTTTGTAGTGTAGCACTGTACTATTTTCAGCAATTTTTGCATTTGATAGGAGAAGGAGGAGTACTTTTGCTGACTCCATTGCTAATCTTTATTTGGCCTGCTGCTCATAGACTAAGAACTGATATTGGTGTTCTCCCAGCAGTCCTCTTCCCAGTCTGGCAGTTATTATGAGTGTAACAGTCCAGGAGCCCCAGTCATGGATCAGGACCCCATTGTGCTAGGTGCTGTACAAACAAAGGAAAGACAGTCCCTTCCCCAAAGAATCTATAGTGTTCTTTGTAGTAGAGAGAAGACAGGTGTGATGGATAGGACACCCCACGCCCCCCTGGATGTCACCTGATGTACCGGGGTTTCACTGAGCCCGCATGCTCCACTAGCCTGGGCTCCCTCTCCTTGTTTTACTGAATCAGACTCTCTGGCAGGACACACACACACAAGTAGGGACGCACCAGCTGTAGAATCACATGGAGTCTGAAAGCAGCTCTCTATGGGAAGATTCAGCTAGGAAGTTACCCAGCGCTCAGGTGCACACCCCCTTTGTCTTGCAAGCTCATAAAAATGCGCCCTCTCCCTCAATGTGGAGAGAGATATGCACGGCTTCTTGCCCCCCACCAGCTATGAATTGCACAAACTGGGTTATGCTATAAACAAGAAATAAGTTTATTAACTATAAAAGGTAAATTTTAAGTGATTGTGAGAGACAGCAAACAGAGCAAAGCAGATTACTAAGCAGATAAAACAAAACACTCATACTAAGCTTAAGATCTTAAAGAGACTGGTTTCAAGAAGTAATTTCTCATCCTAAATGTTGATTTGGGGCAGGTTACATAAATTCTTGAAGTGCAGCTAAATCTTGCATGCAGCTTAAATCTTCAGGTATCTTATTCACAGACCAGATCCCTTTTCCAGCCTGGGTTCACTACTCCTCCCCCTTTCCCTTTGTTCTTGTTCCTTAGGTGTTTCCAGCAGTCATCCTGAGTGGGGATTCAGTGAAGAGTGAACCAAGATCAGCTTACTCCCCAGCCTTAAATAGAATTTATATAAGGTGGGAACCTTTTGTTTCCCAGTCTTTACCTCCTTTTAGTGGAAAATCACTGGAAGTCCAGGATGGTGGTTAGTACCAGATGACCTAACCACCTGACCTTTAGTGTCATAGCAACGTCCCAGGATGCTTCTCAGGAAGGAGAGAGATTAGTGTCTTCAAAGTCTTATTGTTTCTTGCTAATGGCCCATCCAGGCTGATGGCCTGTTGTCTCATGGGTGTTTCCCAAGTACACACCCTCAGTTATAATTGTTACATAGCAAATATTCCTAACTTTAGATATAGAAATGATACATGCTTACAAATTGGATAATCACATTTAGTAAATCAGAACCTTTCCAATGATATCTCACATGACCTGTCTTGCATAAAACATATCTTAGTTATGCCATATTCATATCATAACAATATTTCAATGAAGAATATGGAATGCAATGCCACAACAGAATTCAGCTGGAATGTATATAAAGAGGATTCTTTATTAATCCCACTTGAGACAGACAAGAACTTGTAGTTCCCCCTGGCTGTCTGGCTGCCAGACTGGCTATACACGGTATGTGCTGCCTTGGGTCACACTAACACTACAAGAAAATCCCAGTTCCCATTTGCTGGGAAATTCTACCATTTCAAAATTTTGTTTCATTCTAAATCAGAATGAAAATGAAGAATTTCATAAATTTCTGCGAAATGACATTTCTGAAAAAAACAAATTGTTATTGTTTCAATAAAATTTGAATATTTCATTTTGATTTTGACATTAAAAATATAACATAAAGTCAAAGACATTTCAAAATGAAAATATTTTTAAAACAAGAGAAAATAAAATGTTCCATTCCAAAAATGTCAAACTGGAATGTTTCATTGACACACTTTTTTAGGATTTTTTTTTAAACAAAATTTAATCAAAGCAGTTTTAGTGATTCTGCATTTTCTGACAGAAAAATGTTCCATTGGAAAATTTTCAACTAGCTCTACTCATCACACACTGTCCTAAGGTCGGGTTTAGACTAAGTAGTTATGAAAAGAGCTGCTGGCTCCACTACATCTTTTCTCACTTGTACCCTGATTTTCACATGTTGACTTCCCTCCATATTGTGCCGTATGCTGAGAATTTAGGATCCTCAACTCCTTTTTGGGAGGCCTGTGGTTTTCCCCTGCAGCACCTTTTCCTTATTTTGGTGCCCTATTGTAGGCATCCCAGTTTGAAAATTCTAACCTAAGTACTCATAAATAAAAATATTTATTCTGAGTATAAATATAGGAATAAAACCAAACCAACATTTTAAGAGCTAATCAGGACTTAGCCTCCAAAAACTCTGGCATGTTTTACTATTTACTACATGAGGCTAATAGCAAGGTTAAAAATGAAAAAATCCCATGTTGGTTCAGTCACATTGAAAAGAGGGTTTAAAAGTTACAAATCTGGGAGGTGATACGGAGGTTGAGCAGGTAGTTAAAATGCTGCTCCTGTCTCTAGCAAGAAGCCTGACTACATACAGGTAGGAGCACTATTTTCTTCCCAGGCCTTACTAGAGCTGTGATGAATGCATATTCTGGAGATATTTCTGCTTATGTGAAAGGCCTGAATATCATTAAAATTATTAGTAATGCAATGTATTTACCACCACGCTTTATTTCAAAGAGGAGAGGAAAGACACAGGCTAGTGCTCTGATCCTGCTTTAAGTCAGAAAACCGACAAAATGTTCCTTGCTCTTAGCATGAATTACACATTTCAGAAGCATTTTTCTTCTTTGCAAGAAAGTGGCCTTTGCACAGAATGTTAAAAATATATTGGGATATTATATTTGAGTTGTATTTGTATCCTTGTGTATTGACTCAAAGCAAAATGCATTTCTTCACTTCAGGGTATTGTGTTGGCTAAATAATGTGTTAGTGCACTCAAGGATACAGTATTTTTCATCTCAAGTGTTTTGAGATGATATTCATTCAAACAACATTCAGTAAAAAAATTGCCTAAGTCTGAACAGGCAAAATATATATCGCTGACCACATATTTATCATTTGTAGGTAAGGCTGGGACGTTGTAATCTTTTAGATTAGCTTCCTGTACCTATTATTTGGGAGCTTTTTTCGTTTTCAGCATCCAGATTTCATATCAGTAAGAGGTAATTACCTCGCACAGAAAATTCTCTCTGTTCCTGATTGAGGCCATGTCAGTGCAGCAGTAATGTTACTCAGCAACCACTAGGCATCCTTGGTGGTGACATCTGTTTAGTTGTCTGTTGAGGGCTCAAGTCCCATAGGTGTTGAGAAGTTTTGGCTTCCTGACAGAAGGTTGGAATAGCCAAAGCAATGGTTTAAAAATCAGCCTGTTTGTTTCTAGCACCAGTGAAAACATCCTGATGGCTGCAGCCCAACATTCTTGGCAGTAATGTACGAACTAGGAAAAAGTCTTTGTGTGAAGAATATAAGTGCAGAAAAGAATCACACTCTGCAAAACAGTTTACCTTTCCCACTTGTGACTCAGAAAATGACTAACTCACTGTGGCTTCATTATTATTGAGTTATATCTCTTATCTTTTCTAGAGTTGCTAAATGGATTACAATATTGCCTAGGACTTAGAGAAAGATAAGACAGAGCTACAGTGCTTGAGATTCCATTGTTCTCAGATGGTATATAAAAGGCGAGGATCAAAATGCTAAAAAATAAGAGGAACAAGGATTCAGCAACACTAACTCATGGGAGCAATGCTTCATCGGATGCAGTGAGCTGTAGTTCACAAAAGCTTATGCTCAAATAAATTGGTTAGTCTCTAAGGTGCCACAAGTACTCCTTTTCTTTTTGCGGATACAGACTAACACGGCTGCTACTCTGAAACCTGTCATAATAACAGCATGTCAAAAAAGATCAGAATGTGACAGAGATCAGCCAAAAAGCAGATTCATATTTAATTCCACGTAACATTTGCAAGTGATTATGATGGGGATTAAAGAAAAGGCATAGCCGTTCACGTGAGGTATGTGTGATGTTTGCCCAAACACAAATTGCAAAATAGATCATTCAACCTAAATGACTTCTATTTTAGGTTATGGAAAATAACACAGAGAGAACCAACCTGGAGCCTGATTCTCCTTTTGCTCACATCAGTTTTACGCCAGTGTAACTCCACTGACCTCTGTGGAGGTACCTATTATTTACATCAGGGCAAGCAAGAGGAAAACTCGACTGAGAGAAGGCACAGTGATACCCTCTGCAACATTCTAATACTGAGCTGAAATCCAAAATGGCAGCTGCCCTACAGCTGTCCTTGCAGTACGTATGGAGGGATACTCCTCTACATGTAAAGGTGCAGGGCCCAGAAGAGTGAATGACCACATTTACTATGGATTGCTTAGCTACATACACCATTGCAAGAAATATTTATAGGAAAATAAACCTTGTAGTATATTGCTGAATAGTCGATGATCAAAAACATTAACATTATTTAATAAAATATAAGTAGAGTAGCATTTTAGTAAAAACTGTTTTGCTAAATTATACAGCACAATCTGCTTACACAAATGGAAATTTGCTAGCAAATATCACAGTAGCTGCAGAAAGTGTATATTTTGTCAACAGCAAGATACACCTACTTTGGGCCAAATTTTGTCAGTTCCACCTGTGCCCTTCTATTGATTTCAGTGGGAGTGAGTAAAGAATTGCCTAATGAGCGAGTAAAGAATTACTGTAGAAATGGCACTCATCTACTGTGGTGTCCAGCTATTATAGCGACTGGACCTGAGATACTACAGTGATATGCACCATAGAAATACCAAACCTAAGACAGATAGCAGAAATGGCATGTTTAGAGCTGAACACATTTAGGACCTATTAGGATCCCTTTGAAGATTTGGAATATTCAGAGGTCTATAGGAATGGCTGATGTTTTCTTACTTGCCTGTTTTTAGGAACAACATGCACACTACCATGTCTTTTCATTCCATCTCTGGAAGCACAGCCCATAAAAATACTACCATACTTCAGGGAACCAGAAAGACTGATTAACTGGTCCTTTAATGCCATTTCTGGAGGTATTTCTGGCTAAGGCAGTATATATTATCAGATGGAAATATCATTGAATGACCATAGACATTACAGGAACTTTGAATTTGTGGTATGTCATTGTACACTGGTGTAACTGGCATGACAAGCAAGCTGATTTTTATGTGACACTATTAGGAGTTTGTATTTTGATGCCCTTTGGTTTTTTTCCTTTCAGTGTTCATCTAAAAAATATTTCAGGGAAGCTGAGATTCATTATTTCCTTGGGCCTTTGTTTGTTAGCTATTTACCAAGTCATTCCCCCTACTTGTAAGCCCTCTCCCACAATCAATCTTTGGTTCATTTATCATTTTGGCCTGTTAATTTTTGAAATAATGCAACTTCTCCGATGACATATTTCCTTAGTGTAGATTACTTCTTGGATACCTTTCACATTTTTTGTAGTGTTAATTCATGATCATGTTATCTCTGAGGTCTTTTGAGACTGTGATAGAAACCAGCTGCACTATGTTGCTTGAGACTATCTTTATTTTTCCTTTTGTTTTGGGGATTTTCTATTTGCCTCTTTTTTTCATGTAAATTTTAGGATTGCTATTTTGGGTAGCATCAGAGTTAATTATACAGCAGGAGTATGATTATAAAAAATGACAGGTTCACTAGCCCATACCTTACAAAGAGAATTTGCCAAGGTGAGAGATGAGTTAAGTGATGTTGGTAAATAAGATGTAAGTCACTGTACAGTGGGGTAACCCTCATACTGAAGAAATGAATCCAACAAGAGGAATTAAGAAGGTATATGAAATATGTGAAATCTGCCATTCTGAATAACTTGAGTATGTTTGGTTAAATGTCTTATTCTGCACATAACCAAGAGAGATCCTTTTTTGCATCCCAGGATGTCTGCCTGATGCACTTGGACTTATCTGATATGCGCATTTCACTATAAATCTGGTCCTGTAAAGCTTCTACATATGGAAATACCCTTTGTTTGCTGCTGCTCTCTTCTTTCCAGCTTCAGAGAATTTTTGAAACCCTCTCTCCCTCCATGATTCTGGTATAGATTATGGAATGAGAGGATTTGGTATTGCAAAAGCAAAGTCATTGCTTGCCTGTGCTATAGTGAACGTTGCTGTGTGAAACATGACTGCCATACCTGATGATAGCTTTATCTAAAGCACAGTGTTTTTATGTTGTTTAATTCTAGTGGCTTTATTGATTATAAAATTAGAAGCTAATACTAGCTAAATGGAGAGTGCTTAATAAACCAATGTCACTTGCTTCTACCTGGATGTTTATGAATCAAAAGGTACTTGAGTTATTGGGCGTGATTCTTCTCTCTCTGACATTTGTGCAGATCAGGAGTAACTCCAGTGAAGTCAGTGAAATTAATATACACCCAATCTCTCTCTCTATATATTGTCAGTTCTTCCTGCCTCTTTGAATTCAGTACGTCACTACCAGTTTGAGGCAACCCTATTCTAGAATGACCACCACTAACAGGGAGAAGCGCGCTCTCTCTCTGTCTCTTTCAGGCATTTCATCTTAGGAAAAATACTGTGAAGTGCAGCATAAACGAGAGAGGATGGTCTCAGGGCACACAATATTTGGGTTCTATTCCCAGCTCGGCCACAGTCTTCCCATGTTACATTGGGCAAGTTACTTTAATCATTCTGGCCAAAAGGATTTCCTCTGCTTCTGCAAATGGCCGGGAGCATGAACGAGCTGATCTCTCTTGGAATGCTGCCTCTGTAGCACCTTTCCCTGTTCTGTAGGGACTGAGTTTTGAGGATTAATGCCCTGGAGCTGCTTTCCTCAGCATTCTCCCCACCAAGGGTTCTCCAAAATTGCCTTGATGTGAACAATATGATTTTAATAGAGTTTCTCTTTGGTCATTTCCTGTCCTCTTCATGATCATATTCATAGTAACCCTCTCCTGTAGCATATCTTTAATGTCCCCTTATCATAGAATCATGGAATATCAGGGTTGGAAGGGACCTCAGGAGGTCATCTAGTCCAACCCCCTGCTCAAAGAAGGACCCCTTGTCCTCTTGTGCCCCCTCCCCTGCTCCCCTTCACCTGGTTCCATGTCTCCTGCTTTTCTGGACACTTCAACACTTGGAATCATGTGATTTATGTGAGAATCTCAACTCCCCCCCCCCCCTTTTTTTTTTTAAATTTCTAGTCCTCATGGTTGCAGAAAAAAGCTGGAAAACATGACTCTAAAATTTCAAAAGCCAGAAGGCAAATAAAAAGAATCTAAAATTTATTATTTTAAAAAATCGCATAATTTTAAGCCAGTCTCATGATATTTTTGGGCTCGATTCATGATTTTTGAATGGTTGGGGTTGGCAACACTGTAATATACCCTCTGAACCCATCTCAACTGAGCGTCAACCTTGAAGGATTTCTTAGTACAGTAGTCTTTTACTCCCTCTCAGTGGGACAATCTAACTCTAAATTTTCCCCATCTGTAAAGAGGAGTGAATATTTGTTTACTTCACAAGCATCTTCTGAGCTTTACTTCATCAATATTTGAACAGTGGTTTAAGATTCTAAGACTGAAAATGCCTTCATAAGTGCAAAGGTGATATTATCATGATTAGGTTTTGCTTTTTATCTTTCAGCTACAAAGCATAATATTTCTTTTTTTTAAATATAGAAATCTGGAGAGCATTTCCACCAGATTAGCACAATGATAAAGTAGGTCAGGTTTGGGGTTTAAATGGTATGCCACTGTCCCTTTTGGTTTCAGTAATAGTTTGTCGGTGGGATTGCAGAGATGTTTATAGGTTGCTGTTATTTTTTCCATAGTGAGATAGCTTCCAAGATGCCATACAGTTTTCCATTTTAGTGATATGTTGGAAGAATGAGTTCTACAACTGCTAAAGCTATTGTTTTCCTGGATGTGGATTTACATTTCTTTTGCTGTCTGTAAGAAAGCAGGCACGTAAGGAGATATCATCACTCAATGTGTATGAGTGGCTAGTTTTAACCATGAAATCAGTGCTTATCACTAGAACAGTTTGTTATAGTTCTTAAGTAGATAAATACTTAATAGGATTGTCAGCTATCCTTTCAAATTCCACAAATGAAAAATATCTGCTTATTATCTCCTTTCATGAATCTGGCCCTTTGTATTACATTCTTGAACCAGCAATACGGTGTTCAAGAGAGGTAATTGTGTACTTCTCAAGTTTAATAATGTTCTTCTCCTTGATTGTACAAGTGTTTTTATTTTGTTCCAGATTTCACCAAGGCCAATATATGTATATAGAGAGAAAGGAAGTTGTCAGTCTGCAGAGAGGTATCTCTGCAGACGTAGGCAGGAGGGTATGCTATTTATATGGGTATTTGGAGCATGATATGAGATAATTGCTGGGTGATATTGAAATTTTATTTCTAGTCCTCTTTATTTCACAGCTTTGCTGAAGTGGTTTAATTAGCAGCTATTAGAGGTGATAATTCATGCATCAAATCTGAAGATCACTTATGAAAAAAGAGTCTCAGTGTGCCATCAAGGCTAGAAAGAAATATTGTACTTGCTATTTGTATTTCTTAAACATGTTTTACCATGGCCAGTAAGTCATTTTGTAATGCCACATCCTCCACCCCAACCCCGTTGTTATGCTATGTTATTTTCTGTGGCCTGGGCTGTGGGTACAGTATATGGTGCTGCCAGTGGACCTGCAGTGGCAGACAGTGTCATGGCTGCTGGGGGCTTTGGTGACTCAGGACTGTCACCTAGCCTGAGGGTGTGTGGGCACTAGAGCATTCCTCAGGGTACAGGGCAGCATGAGGATTGTGGTGTTGAGGCCTTGGATGAGGGAACATTGACAAGACTTTCAGAGACTTTGAGGCAACACACTACTGATTAAAAAAATGTAGACAGAGCAGCTGGAGGGCGTTGCTACTAGCATTGCCCTCAGACCCTGCCAAGAATGAAGTGCACCAGCATCTGAAGACGTTCACATTGCTCCAAAGAGTTTCACCATGATCAGGAGCACGTAGGCTGTCCAGCTGCAGCTCTGGGGTATTGCTGAGACTCATCCAAGGATCATTTGTCTCCTAGTGGACTGGGAAAACATTTTGGGGACAACAAGCCCTAGTGAAAGTCCCTTTCCCAGGCCATATGGACAGGGGGAGGAAGAGCGGAGCTTTTGGGGTAGCTTTAACTTATTCTCCAAGTCCATTCAGCCACCATGGAGGTATACTACTTAGCTATGGAACCTGTTGCTTGTGATCCTTCATAACGGTATCATTCATGTGCTGTCAGATTGTGGGTTTGTAGATGTTCCTTCCAGTGTGATGACCAGAGCTCTGATGTGCAAGCATGTGAAGACAGTTTTCATTGGCTTCTTGCAGCGTGTGGCGTGTCACTGTTCTCCCATGTGGTACACACATCTCCGTGTGTGACTATGCATTCTGCCATCAATGTGGTCTTGATCTCCTGCTTTTTCTCTTGTTGGCTTGCATCTACGAGCATGGAGACATGTCCTGGGATTATGACCTGATTACATTCTGCTCCAGTCTTGACCGTATGTCCTTTTCTATCTGTGCTTCTTAGCATTTTGTTTCCATGTTACCAAAGTGTTACAGGGTAGCTCGCGTCTTAAGAGCAAAAGGGCTAGGGCTAGCCAACCTTGATTATGGAAAAAAATCAGGGTGATTGCCCTATAAAGAGCAGCAGAAGGGAAGGAGAGGTAATATCTGGCGCTGTCAAGAAAGCTGAGGTGTTTAATACCTGTTTTGCTTCAGTATTCACGAAAAAGGTTAATGGTGACCAGTTGGAAGTGATAGAAGAGAAGAAAGACCTGGGTGAGTTGGTTGATCACAGGATGACTATGAGTCACCAATGTGATGTGGCCATGAAAAAGGCTAATACAGTCCGAGGATGCATCAGGCGAGGTGTTTCCAGTAGAGATAGGGAAGTGTTAGTACCATTAAACAAGGTACTGGTGAGACCTCCTCTGGAATACTGTGTGCAATTCTGGCTTCCCATGTTTAAGAAAGATGAATTCAAGCTGGAACAAGTGCAGAGAAGGTCTCTTAGGCTGATCAGAAGAACAGAAAACCTACCTTATGAGAGGAGTCTCAAAGAGCTTGGCTTGTTCAGAGTAACCGAATGAAAGCTGAGGGGAGATACAGTTGCTCTCTATGAACACATCAGAGGAATAAATAGCTGGGAAGGAGAGGAGTTATTTAAGTTAAGCACCCAGGTGGGCACAAGAACAGATGGATATAAACTGTCCATCAACAAGTGTAGGCTTGAAATTAGACAGAGGTTTCTAACCATCAGAGGAGTGAAGTCCTGGAACAGCCTTCCAAAGGGAGCAGTGAGGTTAAAAAACCTAACTGGTTTCAAGACTGAGCTTGATAAGTTTATGAAGGGGGTGGTATGATGAAACTGCCGACAATGGCATGTAGCTGATCTGCAACTGCCAGCAGCAAATATCTCCAATAGTCAATGATGGGACACTAGAGGGGGAGGGCTCTGAGTTACTACAGAGAATTCTTTCCCGAGTATCTGCCTGGTGGATCTTGCCCACATGCTCAGGGTCTACCTGCTAGCCATATTTGGGGTTGGGAAGGAATTTTCCCCCAAGTCAGATTGGCAGAGACCGGGGGTGAGGGGGGAGTGGTTTGCCCTCCTCTGCAGCATGGGACATGGGTCACTTGCAGGTTTAAACTAGTATAATTGGTGGATTCTCTGTAATTTACAGTCTTTAAATCATGATGTGAGGACTTCAGTAACTCAGCCAGAGGTTAGGGGTCTATTACAGGAGTGGGTGGGTGAGGTTCTGTGACCTGCAATCTGCCGGCGGGCAGACTAGATGGTCATGATGGTCCCTTCTGGCCTTAAAGTCTATGAAATGCTCTACAAAATTAACATTAACAACAAGGGAGAAGAAATACAAGCCAAAATAGGAAAAGAGCCGGTTAAAGACTATTTAGATAAGCTACATGTATTCAAGTCGGCAAGACCTGATGAAATCTATCCTAGGGTACTTAAGGAACTAGCTGAAGCAATCTTGGAACCGTTAGCATTATCTTTGAGAACTCTTGGACCAAGGTCCCAAAAAACTGGAGAAGGGCAGCACCAATCTTTAAAAAGGAGAACAAAGAGCACCCAATGAATTGTAGACCAGTCAGCCTAATGTTGATACCTGGAAAGACACTGGAACGAATTATTGAACAATCAGTTTGTAAGCACCTGGAGGATAATAGGATTATAAGGAATAGCCAGCATGGATTTGTCAAGGACAAATCATATGAAACCAACCTAATTTCCTTCTTTGACAGGGTTACTGGCCTACTGGATAGAGGAGAAGCATTAAATGTGATATATCTTGATTATAATAAGGCTTTTGACACAGTCACACATAATATTCTCATAAGAAAATTAGGGAAATATGGTCTAGATGAAATAACAATAAGATGGGTGCAAATCTGGTTGAATGTCTGTACTTAGAGTACTTATCAGTGGTTTGCTGGGAGGATGTATCTAGTGTCTCTCAGGAGTGGCGAGTGTATTTATAAAATTTTCAGATGACACCATGCTGCGCGGGGTTGCAGGCACTTTCAAGGATAGGGTTAGAATTCAAAATGACCTTGACAAATTGGAGAATTTGTTTGAATTCAGCAAGATGACATTTAAAAAGACAAGTGCAAAGTACTACACTTAGGAAGGAAAAATCAAATGTACAGCTACAAAATGGAGAAAAACTGTCTTTGTGGTAGTAAACTGAAAAGGATCTGGGATTATAGTGGATCATAAGTTGAATATGAGTCAACAATGTGATGCAGCTGTGAAGAAGGCTAATATTATTGTGGGCATGCTTAGTCTTGAGAAAAGAAGCCTGATGGGGGACATAATAACAGTCTTCAAAATATGTTAAGGGCAATTACAATGAGGACTGTGATCAATTGTTCTCCATGTTAACTAACGGTAGGACAAGTAGTAATGGTCTTAATCTGCGGCAAGGAAGATTTACATTAGAGATGAGGAAAACTTTCTAACTATAGGGGTAGTTAACCTCTGGAATAGGCTTCCAAGGGACATTGTGGAATCCTCATAGAATCAAAGAAGTCTAGGACTGTAAGGGACCTCGAGAGGTCATCTAGTCCAGTCCCCTGCCCTCAAGGCAGGACTATGTAATAGCTAGACCATTCCTGATTGGTGTTTCTCTAACCTGTTGTTAAAAACCTCCCTAAGCAATTTGTCCCAGTGCTTAACTACCCTGACAGTTAGGAAGATTTTCCTAATATCCTGACTAAACCTACCTTGCTGCAATTTAGGCCCATTGCTTCTTGTCCTATCCTGGGAAGTTAACAAGAACAATTTTTCTCCCTCCTCCTTGTAACAACCTTTTATGTACTGGGAAACTGTTATCATGTCCCCTCTCAGTCTTCTCTTCTCCAGACTAAACAAAGCCAGTTTTTTCAATCTTCCCTCGTAGGTCATGTTTTCTGGACCTTTAAAAATTTTTGTTGTTCTCCTCTGGACTTTCTCCAGTTTGTCCACATCTTTCCTGAAATGTGGCTTCCAGAACTGGACACAATACTCCAGTTGAGGCCTTATCAGCACGGAGTAGAGTGGAAGAATTACTTCTCGTATCTTGCTTGCAACACTCATAGAATCATAGAATATCAGGGTCGGAAGGGACCTCAGGAGGTCATCTAGTCCAACCCCCTGCTCAAAGCAGGACCAATCCCCAACTAAATCATCCCAGCCAGGCCTTTGTCAAGCCTGACCTTAAAAACTTCTAAGGAAGGAGATTCCACCACCTCTCTAGGTAACGCATTCCAGTGTTTCACCACCCTCCTAGTGAAAAAGTTTTTCCTAATATCCAACCTAAACCTCCCGCACTGCAACTTGAGACCATTACTCCTCGTTCTGTCGTCTGCTACCACTGAGAACAGTCTAGATCCATCCTCTTTGGAACCCCCTTTCAGGTAGTTGAAAGCAGCTATCAAATCCCCCCTCATTCTTCTCTTCTGCAGACTAAACAATCCCAGTTCCCCCAGCCTCTCCTCATAAGTCATGTGTTCCAGTCCCCTAATCATTTTTGTTTCCCTCCGCCGGACATTTTCCAATTTTTCCACATCCTTCTTGTAGTGTGGGGCCCAAAACTGAACACAGTACTCCAGATGAGGCCTCACCAATGTCAAATAGAGGGGAATGATCACGTCCCTCGATCTGCTGGCAATGCCCCTACTTATACATCCCAAAATGCCATTGGCCTTCTTGGCAACAACGGCACACTGTTGACTTATATCCAGCTTCTCATCCACTGTAACCGCTAGGTCCTTTTCTGCAGAACTGCTGCCTAGCCATTCGGTCCCTAGTCTGTAGCGATGCATGGGATTCTTCCGTCCTAAGTGCAGGACTCTGCACTTGTCCTTGTTGAACCTCATCAGATTTCTTTTGGCCCAATCCTCTAATTTGTCTAGGTCCCTCTGTATCCTATCCCTACCCTCCAGTGTATCTACCTCTCCTCCCAGTTCAGTGTCATCTGCAAACTTGCTGAGGGTGCAATCCACACCATCCTCCAGATCATTTATGAAGATATTGAACAAAACCGGCCCCAGGACCGACCCTTGGGGCACTCTGCTTGATACCAGCTTCCAATTAGACATGGAGCCATTGATCACTACCCGTTGAGCCCGACAATCTAGCCAGCTTTCTATCCACCTTATAGTCCATTCATCCAGCCCATACTTCTTTAACTTGCTGTCAAGAATACTGTGGGAGACCGTGTCAAAAGCTTTGCTAAAGTCAAGGAACAACACGCCCACTGCTTTCCTCTCATCCACAGAGCCTGTTATCTTGTCATAGAAGGCAATTAGATTAGTCAGGCATGACTTGCCCTTGGTGAATCCATGCTGACTATTCCTGATCACTTTCTTCTCCTCTAAGTGCTTCACAATTGATTCCTTGAGGACCTGCTCCATGATTTTTCCAGGGACTGAGATGAGGCTGACTGGCCTGTAGTTCCCAAGATCCTATTTCTTCCCTTTTTTAAAGATGGGAACTACATTAGCCTTTTTCCAGTCATCCAGGACCTCCCCTGATCGCCATGAGTTTTCAAAGATAATGGCCAATGGCTCTGCAATCACATCCGCCAACTCCTTTAGCACTCTCGGATGCAGCGCATCCGGCCCTATGGACTTGTGCTCGTCCAGCTTTTCTAAATAGTCCCGAACCACTTCTTTCTCCACAGAGGGCTGGTCACCTCCTCCCCATGCTGTGCTGCCCAGTGCAGCAGTCTGGGAGCTGACCTTGTTCGTGAAGACAGAGGCAAAAAAAGCATTGAGTACATTAGCTTTTTCCACATCCTCTGTCACTAGGTTGCCTCCCTCATTCAGTAAGGGCCCACACTTTCCTTGACTTTTTTCTTGTTGCTAACACACCTGCTAATATATCCTAGAACAGTGGTCTTTTTACACCCAAGGTCACTTTTTGAATTTAAGGGCAACCCAGGATCTACCCCTTCCTTGAGGCCCTGTCCCCCTCACTCACTTTCAACAGGCTGAGGCAGGGGTTTGGGAGGAGGTGAGGGGTGCTGGCTCTGGGAGGGAATTTGGGTGCAGCAGGGAGCTCCAGGCTGGGGCAGGGAGTTGGGGTGCAGGAGGGGATATGGGGTGCTGGCTCTGGGATGGGGGTTGGGGTGTGGGCTCCCACTGGGTGGCACTTGGGTGGCTCCTGGTCAGGGGTGCAGCAGGGCTAAGGCAGGCTCCCTGGCTGCCCCAGCCCCACGTCACTCCCAGAAAGGGCCAATGCATCCCTGTGATCCCTGGTGGGGGGCAGGTGGCTCGGCATGCTGCCCCTCTCTGCAGGCCCACCCCCGCAGCTCCCAATGGCCACAGTTACCCGTTTCCATCCAGTGGCAGTGCTTGCAGGCAGGAGCAGCGCGCGGAGACCCCTGGGCCACTTCCAGGAGTGGTTTGGGCCCGGGGCAGGCAGGGAGCATGCCTTAGCGGCAGCCCTGCTGCACCACCAGAGATTATGATTGACTGGGAGGGTCTCCTTTCCCTTCTTTTTGCAACAGTGTTACACTGACTCATATTTAGCTTGCAATCTGCTATAACCCCCAGATCCCTTTCCGCAGTTTTCCTTCCTAGGCAGTCATTTCCCATTTTGTATGTGTGCAACTGATTGTATGTGTGCAACTTCCTAAGTGGAGTACTTTGCATTTGTCCTTATGGAATTTCATCCTATTTACTTCAGACGATTTCTCCAGTTTGTCATTTTGAATTTTAATCCTATCCTCCAAAGCACTTGTAACCCCTTCCATCATTGCAGGTGTTAAAGAAGAGGTTGGACAACCACCTGTGAGAGATGGTCTAGGTTTACTTGGTCCTGCCCAGTACAGGAGGCTGGACTTGATGACTTCTCAAGGTCCCTTCCAGTCCTACATTTATGTGATTCTGTGAAGGGGGGAAATGCTCATGGATTAGAGACTGCTAGGAGTGAGAAGGCTCTGAAGATTGTCCTGAAAGTTAGAACTGAGACTCCAGCCAGATGTAGCCTGCCAACACAGGAAAGGCCCCAGGCAGAAAGGTCTGGGAAGATGAAGAAAAACCTGTATTTGTGTGGACTTCTGGGTGGACTTAGAAACTTTTATTTTGAATATTTGTTGATTTAATTAAGTGCAGCCTGAGAAGGGATGGGACAATAATGTTTTTTAAATTTCATGAACAGTCCACTAGGAGGAAACTGAGGCAAGCTGCTTATAGCATGACTCTAGGGCATGAGGGAGTACGTGGATGCAGCCAGCCCAGCTACACAAAGGACATAGGAATTTGGGCTTGGGAGTTAACAAAGGGCACGGTCTTTGTGGATTTTAATTCCTATCATTGTCATAAATATAAAGGGAAGGGTAACAACCCTTATGTATGCAGTAACATAAAATTCCTCCTGGCCAGAGGTACAGAATCACTTGCATGTAAGGGGTTAATCAGTTCAATTAACCTAGTTGGCACCTGCCCAGAAGGACCAATGGGAAAAGAAGATACTTTCAAATCTGGGGGTGGGAGAGGTTTTGTTTGTGCTCTTTTTGTTTGTTCCCTCTTGGGACAGAGAGAGAGACCAAGCAAGTAAACCAGCTCCTAAAAAGATACCTGAAATGTTATGTCTAAAATTACAAAAACTGTAAGTAAAGGCAAGGAAATGTGTTAGATTATCTTTTGTTTTAGCTTGTGAATTTTCCCTGCTAAGAGGTAGTTTTATTCCTGTTTTTTTTAACCTGGAAGTTGAATCCAGAGTGGAGTCCTCTGTGTTTTAAATCTTCTGTTACTCTGTAAAGTTATGTTCCATCCTGATTTTGCAGGTGTGATTCTTTTACTTTTTTCTTTATAATAAAGTTCTTCTTTAAATAACCTGATTGATTTTTAGTGTCCTAAAAACCCAAGGGTTTGGTCTGTGCTCACTTTGTTAACCTATTGGTTAGTATATTATTCTCAAGCCTCCCCAGGAAAGGGGCTGAAGGGGCTTGGCGGATATTTTGGGAAAATAGGGACTCAAAGTGGTCTTTTTCCTGAATCTTTGTCTAAATCACTTGGTGGTGGCAGCAATACTGCCCAAGGACAAGGAAAGGAATTTGTGCCTTCGGGAAGTTTTTAACCTAAGCTGGTGCTTATAAGATTAGGGGGTCTTTCATGCGGGTCCCCACAGCTGTACCCCAGAGTTCAGAGTGGGGAGGAACCCTGACAATCATCAAAATATTTTCTTAGTTTATTATGATTATATCATACTTAGGATACAATAGAGCACAGACACCTCAGTGAAGGTCTTGGACACATTGTACTTAGTATTGTGCAAACCTATGCAATAGTCTCTGCCCTAAAGAGAAGTCCAGGTATTGATATTGTTTTACTGTCTTAAAAATTCTTACTACAAGCTAAGACTTTTAAAAAAAATCAATCCCCCCAAATAGAACTCATTTTAAAATGGCAGAAATAGAGGAAAAGCAAAGTAAAGGGGAGACTAAAGAAGAGAGCTACAGATTTAATTATGGAAAAGTGTCAAATACTCAGAAAAATAAGAATTGAAATAGAAAAGAATGGTACAGGGAAAAAAAATTATATTGTGACTTTGTGGGGATCACCCAGATTGATAAGGGGTGCTGTCATCACCTGCCTTGTAACGTTGGGTACCTTACTGCTGTACTGTCATGGCTCAGAGCCCTGACACCAGTAGCTGGCCCACAAGCATAAAGGTGTCAGCCTGGTTCCACCAATCTAATTACTCCTTGCAGGGTGACCTCAATAACACTTCTAGTCCCAAATCTCCCCAAATCTGTCTACCCCAAGTTCTTAACTACCAGACACTCTGACTTTTCCCATCTGGTTCCTCACCCTCAAGGTGTGAAAACTGCTCCTCGTTATCAATTCACTTTGGCACACATACTCCACACAGTTTGTACACCAGAGACCTACTTGGGGTAAAATTAAACAAAATGTTTATTTAACAGAAAAACCACAGATTCAAAGATAAAATAGTAAGGAAAAGCAAACACATCCAAACTACACAGAAAATAAACATAAAGATTCCACCTCAGGCTTTACACTTCTATATTAGCTAAATTCCCTTTTCTAATACAAGTTACCTGTTGCCTTTGAATAATTTCCCAGAGTTCCCTGTGTCCTAGTGACTTCAAGACTGTCCCTAAATTCTGAATGCTCTCCAGTTGAAACTCCTTCAATTTTTAATGTTTTGTCCCCCTCAAGCACTATAGATTCAAAGTGGAGAAATTCCCTTCTTTCTTAAAAAAAGGAGTACTTGTGGCACCTTAGAGACTAACAAATTTATTTGAGCATAAGCTTTCGTGAGCTACAGCTCACTTCATCGGATGCATGCAGTGGAAAATACAATAGGGGGATTTTATATACACAGAGAACATAAAACAATGGGTGTTACAATACACACTGTAACGAGAGTGATCAGGTAAGGTAAGCTATTACCAGCAGGAAAGGAAAAAAAACCAAACCCTTTTGTAGTGATAATCAAGGTGAGCCATTTCCAGCAGTTGACAAGAATGTGTGAGGAACAGTACCTGGAATGTACATGGCAGAGGGGCATTGCTGGCACATGATGGCATAGTTATCACATTGGTAGATGTGCAGATGAACGAGCCTCTGATAGTGTGGCTGATGTGATTAGGCCCTGTGATGGTGTCCCCGGAATAGATATGTGGACACAGTTGGCAACGGGCTTTGTTGCAAGGATATTCCAATGCCCCTCTGCATGTACACTGGCCAAACTGGACAGTCTCTACATAAAAGAATAAATGGACACAAATCAGACGTCAAGAATTATAACATTCAAAAACCAGTCGGAGAACACTTCAGTCTCTCTGGTCACTCGATTACAGACCTAAAAGTGGCAATATTGCAAAAAAAAACTTCAAAAGCAGACTCCAATGAGAGACTGCTGAATTGGAATTAATTTGCAAACTGGACACCATTAAATTAGGTGTGAATAAAGACTGGGAGTGGATGTGTCATTACACAAAGTAAAACTATTTCACCATATTTATTTTTCCCCTCTACTGTTCCTTACACATTCTTGTCAACTGCTGGAAATGGCCCACCTTGATTATCACTACAAAAGATTTTTTTTTCTCTCTCTCCTGCTGGCAAAATAGGTCACCTTACCTGATCACTCTCCTTACAGTGTGTATGGTAACACCCATTGTTTCCTGTTCTCTGTGTATATAAAATCCCCTTACTGTATTTTCCACTGCATGCATCCAATGAAGTAAGTTGTAGCTCACGAAAGCTTATGCTCAAATATATGTGTTAGTCTCTAAAGTGCCACAAGTATTCCTTTTCTTTTTGCGGATATAGACTAACACGGCTGCTACTCTGAAACCTTCTTTCTTAGTTTTCAGTGACTGGGGTTTCTTTTCAGTTTCAAGTTGTTTCAGTGTTTTCCCATTAAATTTAATGGTCCACCATTTATTTGTCTTTACCTGGGTTGTACAATGCTAGGTGGTTGGAGCTAGTTGGTCTGGATGGAGAGGCAATGCCTCCTTCCCCGACTGCCCACTGCCCCGCTGCGAGGTGGAGCTGAATGTGGCAGCACAAATTATGAGCCCAGCTTTATTACTACACACATACATGAATCATAACCACAGTCTATATACTTGTCTCATAATGATCATCAAGTTCAGACCATCATAAGCTTTCATAAAAGACCCTACTCAACGTATAAAGAAAAGGAGTACATGTGGCACCTTAGAGACTAACCAATTTATTTGAGCATAAGCTTTCATGAGCTACAGCTCACTTCATCGGATGCATAAAGTGGAAAATGCAGTGAGGATGTTTTATACACACAGACCATGAAAAAATGGGTGTTTATCACTTCAAAAGGTTTTCTCTCCCCCCACCCCACTCTCCTGCTGGTAATAGCTTATCTAAAGTGATCACTCTCCTTACAATGTGTATGATAATCAAGGTGGGCCATTTCCAGCACAAATCCAGGGTTTAACAAGAACGTCTGAGGAACAGTGGGGGGGGCGGGGGGTGGGAAAAAACAAGGGGAAATAGGTTACCTTGCATAATGACTTAGCCACTCCCAGTCTCTATTCAAGCCTAAGTTAATTGTATCCAATTTGCAAATGAATTCCAATTCAGCAGTATTTTTACAACACAGTAGCATTGCATACAGTCAGTTGATCCAACTGCTTATTATTTGGGGTTCAACCTGTTTTCCCCTTGGGCTGTCTGGATCCTAATTGTCACAGAGATCAAGAGATCTCAGAAAAAGTTACCTGATACAGAATGAAGAAAATAAAAAAAGGAAGGATAAGAGAAAAAAGTAGACAATACAGAATCATTCCAAGGAGACATAAAAAAGGAAGGACAAAAAATAAAAGTGAGGGGAGAAAGAGAGAGACTACTATGTATATAAAAATAGTATCAAGGAAGACACTACAAGTAGACAAGAAAGAAAGACCACATAACTTTAATTCCAGCCTTTCCAATGCTGCATGTCTAGAGTTACCATCTAGTAACCATCAGTTAGAAAATTATATGTTTTAAAAACTAAAGTCCTCGTTCCTGTTTTTTCTTTTACTTCTTCAATGGCAAAATTATTTTTTGAGGGGGGAAAACCTCAGCACCTGTGGCTTTCATCTGGATCATTCACAAAATTAAATGTATGTTTAACCAGGGATGGCTGTTTTACTCGCATTTAAAGAAAAAGACCCTATTTCTTGATTTCCAAGGACATGATGGATAGCATTACTGTCATGTTTATGTACATACTGTTCACACCCTATCCCTCAAAACAGAACGGGTCAAATTTATGTTGACCCTAGTGTCGTTCCATTGAGGTCATTTGGCTCAGTGGATTGTAGAAACCACAACAATGCTTTCCTCCTATGGCCTGACCTAGCAAAGCACTATGATTGACTTTAAACATGTGAGTAGTCCCCCTGAAGCCAATGAGACCATTTAAGTGCTGTGCTGGATTGGGACCTTCATTTGTATCTCAGAGTGTTGAATTGGTTTAAATTCCTGAGCCAATGAAGACTCCAGGGCTGTGCCAGATCAGGGCAGGCTTGAGCATTTCAGGGAGGGTTACTGAGGGCTAGCCTACACTGGCAACGCTAAAGCGCTGTCATGGCAGCTCTCCCAGTGCTCTAAAAAATCCACCTCCACGAGGGGTGTAGCTCCCAGCGCTGGGTGCACTGTCTACACTGGCGTTTTACAGCGCTGAAACTTGCTGTGCTCAGCAGGGTATTTTTTCACACCCCTGAGTGAGACAGTTACAGCTCTGTAAATTGCCAGTGTAGACAAGCCCTAAGATGGCTGTGTGAAAAACACTCAGCTTAGTTGACTCATTTTATATCAAGAGGGTGCTTTGGGAGGAGCTTTAGATTCCTTGCTGCAACAAAAGTAGATCCCAGCTGCTTGGTCCTTTCAGCCCTAACTGGGGGCAGGGATAGCTCAGTGGTTTGAGCATTGGCCTTCTAAACCCAGGGTTGTGAGTTCAATCCTTGAGGGGGCCGTTTAGGGATCTGGGTCAAAAATTGGGGACTGTTCCTGCTTTGAGCAGGGGGTTGGACTAGATGACCTCCTGGGGTCCCTTCCAACCCTGATATTCTATGATAATTCTAACAACCTGCGTCCATCATGTTAAAACAGTTTACATGCCCAAGGCTATCATCACAAGTAAAAAGGCTGATAACTTCCTTTCTTAAGAAATGAAAGCTGAGAATCTCCTTTACATGTTTAATTCCCCTCAAACTGGGACGTCTGTGAGATTCATGGGGCCCACCAGCCAGCCCTGCTAATATAGAGGTGGCCAAAATGTGACCCTGGGCCACATCCATCTCATACAGTTTACAAAGTAGCCCAGAATCCCCCTCATACAGAGATGTGGTGCATGGGGTCTACAGGTCCCCACAAGCAGAAGTCCACTCAATTAAAAACGGAGCATAGGATCTGTGCATCTCTTTGGGCTGCACCTCTGTATTAAAGATGAAGTCAGTGGAAGCTGTGTGTTGCATATATGAAGAGCTATTTAATGCTAAGTACTCTGAAAAATCAGGTCCTAAGGTCTGAAATTGGGCACACAAAATTAGTGGATTCTAGGAATTTTGTTGAGGTTGGGGTGTTTTTCATAGTTAATGAAATTTTTTTCATGGTTTTCATGGTGCTAAATGGCACCCTTAGTGCTTTCATGTGGGGAAGGAGATGTTTTATAAATAAGTCATTTTATTATTATTTTAAATTTGATCTCTTCCTGCCTCAGTTCCCGTCTGTAAAATAGGGATAATACCACCCTTTCTCCTTACAAGGGTGTTGTGAAAAAAAGTTAATGTTTGTGAAGCACTCAGTCACTATAGTGAGTCCCATAGAAAAAGCCCATGAGGAAATGAATAATTCTGTCTTCAGAGTAGCGTGCAGTAAATAAGGCATGGGGCCACACATTGAATAAGGAGAAAACAAAATGTTGGATAGTGCTCACTTAGTGAGGAGCTATACTTTTTGTGCATCGAAAGAGGAAAGAGTCCTGTGGAAAAAACAGTATGCGATTGTGCAGTTAAAGACGACCATAATGCTGAGCAGCCAACACCTAGCAGCATGAAACCCCAGCAGGTGAGACTTGTGAAATGAGCTCAAAAACAAGGTGTCAGGTAACTGGAAGAATGGGTTTTTTTTGTTTGTTTGATTGATTTTGGAAGGACTCATGAGCCTTGACGGGGGGGGAGAAAGCAGGGGGACAAAGAGAAAGAGCCAGAAGTGGAGTCCATCGCAGCTTGGCTGGCCCATCAAGGCACTGGTTTGACTAGGATGGACTATGGCTTAACTTTTGCCTCTCTGGGCTAACCTAAGGACTTTCAGATTCTGTGCGCCAAGTGACTCAGAAATGGTTGCCTTGTTTTGCCAAGGCTGCCTGTATTGCTGTGAATACTCACTGAGAGAATTGCACCCGGGAGGGGCACAATACAAGCCTCCTGCAGGAGTTTGGCTTGGCTGGGTTTGCAGCAGGAAGCCCTGGAGAGAGACAGGGAATGCTGGTGCTGGTGCTGACGACCCAGTCTTGGAGGCCTGCCCCTGTGGAACTGGTCCTTGGAGCCCAGCACTCTTAGTGTTCTTATATCCATTTATCTAGTTCATAGAATATCCCTTAATGGAAGCAGCTCTTCAGTCTCCGCCCCTGCAAAATTTCTTATCAGAGAGGTCAGACTTAAAGTGAAGTTAGAAGACACTCTCCCTCCCTTAGGAAAATGACTGATTGAATTGATGGCTCTTGCTCTGTGCCCTGAAGATGGTTACATTTCAGCTCAGTTTATGCCACAGTTGTGGGCCCTCCATCAAGTGAGTTGTGTTCCATCCTCTGTAAGATGTATCGTGGGCTCTGTCACCTGAAGTGTCCTGGGTAAGTGCAGCTGCCATGGGTACAGAGTGAAAGGCAATTCCTGAGACAGTGATATTCCAGCCCTTTTAGAGTTTTTGTAGATAATGACCAGAGTCTTGATAAGCAGATAATGTATTGTGTGAAACACTTGTGTAATATGTTCTGTGTGCTCTAGCGCATATTGTACCAGATTTTACTTTCATGTGAGGTTGGGTCAGCCTCTGAAGAGCATATCTGGGCTGGAAATGACAAAGTAATGGAATACTGTGGCTAGCTCCTCCTCCTACAGAAAAGCATGCAATCTCTTGGCTTGTCATTGTTGGGAATGGCAGTTTTGGCCATTGCCTGAACCAGGAGTCCAAGAGCAGAGATGAATACAGACAAGTCATACAAGAAATACTGAGTGCATGAAAATTAGAAATAATAAAAAAAAAAACTATCCAAAGATTCTCAAACCTGCACAAAGGTTCAGTTGGAATTCTAGGTCAGGGTCCAGATTTGAGTTTTGTGTGAAGGTTTCTATTTTCTAATTTGGATACCTTTCCTCCTTGGATGCTGCCTCAAGACACATGCTTAATGGTGGTTTCTAGAGTTGCTGGTAGGTTCAGAACATGGGAATTTTTTTTTTTAATGAAAAAGAAAACTTTTCAAGAATATAAAAAACCCCACAACAACGATAACCTAAATCCCCACCCTATTCGTGCTGGGGCCAATGTGATCAAGCAGATAGGTCACCAGAGTGGAAGTCAGGGTGTCTGGGCTTTATCCCCAACTGAGTCATTGACCTGCTGTGTGATTGGGGGGCAGATAACTAATGCTGATACTTTTAAAAACTTGTATGGGTGCAAGTGGACTGGAGAGCACTCCAGTTGGTGTTCAGCAGGTTTTGAGAACAGATTGTTAGTCC
This sequence comes from Chelonia mydas, assembly GCF_015237465.2. Taxonomy (NCBI): domain Eukaryota; kingdom Metazoa; phylum Chordata; order Testudines; family Cheloniidae; genus Chelonia; species Chelonia mydas. Next base: position 112,652,388 of record NC_057852.1, read on the forward strand.
TGCCCAAGTTCCCTGAGCACTCAGGGTCTGAGAGTTCCAGCAGGACTGTAGCAAAGGTGTTGGCCACTCAATCAAAAAATGCACTTGGGGCCATCACACACTCAGCTAGGTGCTTCTGATTTAGTTGTATCAGGGTTAAGATTAACCCAGCAGGCACAGGCTAATCCATTTAAGCATCAACCATTCATTGGTTTCTCCAACTCCTCTCCTGATTAAAACTCCCAAACAAAGAAGAGGGACAATCAGAAAGACAGATCTATTCTGAGATGAGAGGGTACTTGTTAAGGAGCTAGAGCTGCAGCCAGAATAAAAACATTGTATTAGGTGGAGGTATTGGGAAGGAAAGGGATGTGAGGATGGGTGCATCTTGAATTCTGCATTTGGTGGGGGAGCGTGCACCAGCCACTGGTGTCAGCTCAACACCTAATCAATGTAGGGTGTTAAATGATGAGGCGAGTGTGTGAGGAAGAAGAGGACAAGATGCAGGGGGCACCATTATCTTCCACAGGTGGTCTGTGAACCAAAATCTTGAACTCACCAAGGTACAGAAAATCCAGTGGTACAGTTTCATGATGGAAACCATTATGCACCTATGCGAGAAGCTGAGCCGCACCCTCTCAGTCTCTGTCAGGGTCACTGTTGTTCTGGGTGTACTAACCACACTGTTCATCTAGAGGACCATTAGGAACAGCATAGGGAATAGGCAATCTGCTAACCCCTAGACCCTGGAAGACTTCCTAAACACCATGGTAAAGATTCCATAGTTCTCATCATGGACAGAAGCAGACAGCACCAGATAGTGTAGGAATTCTGTGAGATTGTCAACTTTCCTTTAGTGCTAGGTGTAGTAGAGAGTAATACAAAAGTGTCTTCTACTGTAGATGTAATTTATTCTTTATTTCTGTTGCACCTAACAGCTTCTATCATGTACCAGGGCCTCATTAGGCTAGGCACTTTAAAGACACAGAACAAAAGGACAAAGCTGTCTACAGCAACAGGAAACACACACTGCTTAATGAGCATGGTGCGTTTGTGTGTGTGTGTGTGTGTGTGAGTGAGATCATCAATTGTAGCTTAGGGTGCAGGCATAATATAAGCAATATGATGGATTGTCCCTCCTCATCAGAGCAGTACTTGCATGTCTGATGTTTTGGGTATTTCCTGGATCTGTATGACTTCTCTACAGCCCACTGGTAACCACACAGATGCTGCCCATTCAGTGCTTGAGCTGTAGAGCAGTGGAGAGGCGCTTCCATTTAGCAACAGGTGGGCACAGCAGTAGCTGGATACCATTAATTACGGAGGTGGCTACTTTTTGAAAATTCCAGTGACTGACTACTTAGTTGCGTCAGGTCAACGTAGGTGTCCATATCAAGGGCCCACATTCACAACTCCTGCACCGCACAACTGCAGCTTTGATAATTACCCTGAATTCCACAGCATCCAAAACTCAGGTTTCACATTCCTTATTGCACATACAAATAGCCCTGTTTGAAAGCTCCCCTGTGCGCATCATTGTTCTTCCATTTCTGCATCTGCACCTACCCTTGTCAAGTACTTTGAGATCCATGACTGAAAAGTACTGTTCAAATGGTAAATAGTGGTAAATATTATTAATAGTGTGAATTACGAGAGGTTCTTTATTTTCATAGAAGGGAAAATGTGCAGAAAACGTGTTGTAAAAACATTACAGAAAATCGAAAAATGGGCAGAGTGGGAAAATTTATATTTCTAGAATTGTGCAACTGTGATTACTTAAAGCTGCAGCGCTGCAAAACAGAACTGAAATTGCCATAACTATGTATCTATTGGTGCGAGTGTACTGGTAGCATTTTAAAGCATAGAATAAGGTATCTATACTTGGAATCTTGGAGGATATTGTGGTTTGGGACCTAAGTATTTTCCACCGTACCTTTCATTTGATATGTTATTAAATTGACTTTAACATTTATTTGCTTGGAAGACACAAAAATTCTCCCCAGGGCAGCTGAGTTTAAACAAACAATTTTCTACAGGCCCCCAAAGTGGCAATCTGTGGAGCCAGGGAAAGGCAACATAACATTTGCAGCTTCTACTTAAAATAGAAAATTACTGTTATCCTGAAGCACAGTTCTCTAAGGTTCTCATTGCTTATTATGCTTAAATAGTAAATTATTGTAACTCATCCCCTCCCTACAAAAGACAAAACCCACTGAAATATAAGCTCTGGGTGGAGTTCTGTTCTGGAGAGCAGCTCACAGCAGGAGTTTGCCTGGGAGTTCGCCTGGAGTGAGCCCAGTGAGGCTTACATCTTGCCAACGTCTCTGAGGAAGCTCATAGTAGGTAGGTGATATGGAAGGGGGGGTTCAGCTGTTGTGACCTGCACTGGATGTGCCATGTTTGTCTTTCTTCCACAGGACAGAAGCGACTTTGTCTGTACAAAGTGCAAGCTGGTCTCCATATTGGAAGAGAAGATTGAAGGTCTGGAGCAACAGGTAACGACCCTGCGTTGTATACGAGAGACTGAGGATTTTCTGGACAAAACTCAGGATAGGCTTTTAGGGGCACAAAGCTCTAAAGATATAGAGCAGGTTGCACAGAGGAGCCAAGAGGCCAGTGAAGAAGCTTGGCAACATGTGACCTCCAGAAGAGGTAAGCGGAATGTCCGGGTTCCAGTAACACAGACACAGGTAACTAACCGCTTTCATGTTACCCCCTGCCCCTACCCCTGAGCCCCCTCCCACACACGCAAACTGCTGCTGCTGGCCCAGCTGGGCAGCCCCTGAGCCAGCACCAGCCGCTGGAGAATTATGGAGGTCACGGAAAGTCATGGAATCCGTGACCTCCATGACAGACTTGCAGCCTTACTAATGATCATACATTTAAAGGAAAACATCACTTGAAGATATTTGATGATGCCTCAGTGCTCTCCTTGGAGATATTCGGACTCTGTGGTGTTTAGCTGCTGACAAAAACAACAACAAGAACCCACCAAAACCACAAGTGTTGACTATTTTACTTAAAACTCCTGGGGTTAAATTGATCCATGGACTGCACAAGGTTTACGTCAGGAATGAACGTACTCCCAGAATAAAAAGCAAATTGTGCTATGGAAAGAATCATAGAATTATAGAACTGGAAGGGACCTTGAGAGGTCATCTAGTCCAGTCCCTTGTACTCATGGCAGGACTAAGCATTATTTAGGTCATCCCTGACAGGTGTTTGTCTAGCCCCCTCTTAAAAATCTCCAATGATGGAGATTCCACAACTGCCTAAGCAATTTATTCCAGTGCTTAACCACCCTGACAGTTAGGAAGTTTTTCCAAATGTCCAACCTGAACAGCCCTTGCTGCAATATAAGTCTATTGCTGCTTGTCCTATCCTCAGAGGTTAAGGAGAACAATTTACCTCCTCCTTCCTTGTAACAACCTTTTATGTACTGGAAAACTGTTATTATGTCCCCCCACACCAGACTTCTCTTCTCCAAACTAAACAAACCCAATTTTTTCCATCTTCCCTCATAGGTCATGTTTTCTACACCTTCAGTCATTTTTGAAAGAAGTGATATTTAAACATTCTTAGGGCCTGATTTTGCTACCCTTATTCATGTAAGAGAGGTGGACTTAGTACCTAAAAAGAGAAGAGCTCATTTAAACACAGCGAGTTACATTACAGGCTCCTTGACTCGGAAAGCCTGCACCACGCCCTAGATGGAGGAACAGAGCTCCTCTCTAACTGAATCTGAAGAGAGTCCTGGTTGGGCAGGTATCCAAGTTTAGCATCAGAGAGGGTGTCTCTGGCTCCTTGGTAGGAAATCACTAAGAGAGTGGTCAACATGCACTTGGTGTAGTTTCTGCTTCTTTAACCCCTGGAGCACTGGCCTGCTCTATTCTGCTGAATCATTGTATTCCATTTCCCTGCCAACCAGACACTACTAAAATGGCACCGAAGCACTGGACAGCCCTGTTGAGGGAACAGAGACTGACTCTAGTGTTTTTCTGGATCATGAGACTAGGAGAATCTTGCAAATTCTTTCTGCGTAACATCTCAAAGGGCTGGGCTACACTAAAGCTTTAAGTCAACCTAAGTTATACTAGTTCAGTTACGTAAGTTACGTAACTGAAGTTGACGTAACTTCGGTCGACTTACACATTGTCTACACTGCGCTATGTCGATGGGAGATGCTCTCCAGCCAACTTATCTTCCACCTCTCGGGGTGGTGGAGAGTGCTCTGCCATCGACTTAGCAGGTCTTCACCAGACCCGCTAAATCGACAGTGTTGCATCGATCTCAGCAGTGCTGATTTAGCTGGAAGGATAGACAAGCCCTAAGATACAGCCTTTTGTATCCATCCATACAGCTAAAACTCTCTTCCAAGCTCAGTTATTGCAACATCCTTTTCTCTTGCTTTGACAAATGCAGTCTTGCCCCATTCATATCCATTCAGAATGCTGCTGCAAAGTTCATTCTCCTAGCTCCCCACTTAGACTATGTCACCCTCTCTTTGCATCCCTTCACTGGCTCCCCCTTCTCTATCACATTAAACATAAGCTGTTTGTCTTCTCTTTTAAGACCTTTCAAGCCTATCCCCATCCTACCTATTATCTTGTATTCACTATTGTATTCCCATCCATGATCAGCCCATGATGCTACCCTCCATTGCAAACTTGTTACGTTTTCAAACAAGCACCATTGTGCTTTCTTCCACACTGCTCCTCACACTTCAGAGGAGCGTCCCATAAACATCTGCAAAGCTGCCTAATTATCCTCCATCTGTTTATTCGGGGTTTATAGAGCTCCTGGCGCTATGTGGTTCTGGTTCACGACTAGGACTCGTAGGTGCTACAGTCGTACAAATAATAAATATTATCATTTTTCTTTCTGCAAGGACACTGACCCTAAATGGGCCTTTCTTTATCCTTCAGCTGATGCAGCATTCAGCTGTTCTGGAGTAAGGCCAGCTGAAATGCTGCTTAGTCTGGCATGCTTCTAGGTGCCTTTAATGAGCAATACATTTTTACACAAGTTTTAAAATAAAATAAAAAAATCTTGTGATAAATAGAAGAGGACAAAATTCACATAGGCGATTCTAGTCTGTGTAAAATAAGCCCACAGTTTTTGCTGTGATTTCAAAGACATTTGGCATTTTCACCAAGACTAATTCTTTCTTTCCCCCAAAATTTACCATGGTAAAATTACATGCCTGGTTCTTTGAGTTGAAAACCATCCATAGCTAAACCTTTCACATATGCTGTCAGGCAGCTGCTTGTTTTTCATGTCAGAAAGGTCATGCCAGAATGGTCAGAATATAGAACAGAGTAGATAGAAAAGAAATGCCATACAGCTATGCACAGGCCACCCTTTTCAGGTTTTGTGCATGAAATTACAATATCCATGGACATCCATGTATAAAACAGGATAAGACCATACGCAGACATTTTAACCTCACTTCCCTAGCAACCCAAAAGTGTATCACACACAGTAATTATCTTCTCTATGTAAGGCTTAAGGACTTTTTTTTTCACAATGCACAGTGCTTTTGCTGTTTCTCTGCTGGTTTTGTCACTCTCCCGCAGAGTGATTTAAGAGGAATCCCACATCAAGTTCATGTCTAAATTTAACCTATCAAAGCTGGTAAACAACAAGAATAAGATTTAACCTCTTAAGTGTCCATGACGTAATGCCACCAATAATTAGTGTTCATACAAAGTTATTTGGCTCAACGAGCCTCTTTCTTATCCAAGCAAGATCAAAAGCATTTTTCTGGACATTTATATGACTATTCCATTTAGTATGTACTCCCAGTTCCTTTCGAGAAGGCTAATGTGTAGAAATAAATGAGTGTTCTCAGGCAGATTAGATCACCTTCTTTACTACACCCACTTCCAATCAGACCATGGAGCTAAGATTTGAAGAAGTTCTTTGTTTTACTTAGCAACAGGCCTAAACCAAAACTCCAGCTCCAACCACTCTTGAAATGTGGAAAAGTTTGGATTCAAACTTCATGGTTCTTCATCCTTTTTAGCTTTTTATACTGATATTCTCTTGATTAGGTTAAATTGAAATGGTAAAAAGAGAATAAATGAATCAGGCCCCTAGTAATTGTGAAGTAAAGGTCAAATCCTGCCCTGGCTGGCACAGCAACAGAGATACAGCTGGTGTGCCCTCTGCCATAGGGATTCTGCTGGTCCAGAACACAAATGTAGGCGAAGGGCTGGGACACCATATGGGATGCACTTTGCTCCACATTGAGGAAGAGCAGCATGCTCATGCATTCTCTGCTGACTAGTGATTGCTACTGATAGGGCATATGCATTAGCTTCCTTGGTATGTTGGCTACCCTGCATAACTGGGAAACCATGGCTCTTTCAGAACATGCTGCAGTGAATGGTTCATTAGCCTGGCTCACTTGCTCTTGTAATTTATGGAAGGATTCTGCCCTGTTTGTGTGGGAGGAAAGGAAATGTATGCTTCCTCTTCTCCCACCCCAACTCTCTTTCCATATCAGCACAACAGAAGTCATAACGGAGCCCCAAGCACTTTCTAAACTCTCAGTAATATTTTACATATCTCCAGAAATAGGGCCAAATCTGGGTCCCTTTGCAGTTCATTGCAAAAGTCAATTTGACTTTAGTGGGACTTGTATTTTGTCTAAATTCCTTAATATATATTATTTCATTTGATAATCCCTAGTGCTTGACAAATAAACAGCTCACACTGTTGGGACTGGATTTAGATAGTCCCAAAGCAGGTAAGGGAAGAAGCTTGGAGAGTAAAGAAAATACTGCTTTACCATAGTGCTGACAGCCCACACAAGAGCGAAACAGGAAAGCTGAACTGGGCACTCCTTTCAAAAGGAGGCGGTGGGGGAATCTTACCATCAAGTCTGGCAGGTTTCAGAACACTGCAAGGGAGGGTGGAGCATTCCCTCTGATATTGGTACGTATAGTAATTTAACCAACAAACTTGTAAACTTTGCTTCCTTCAGAGTAGGGCTGGCGAGAACACAATATTCCTTTTCACAAAAGGTGTCAACATTTGTTTTCATTCTGCATCAATATGAAAATGAAACCTTTCAAAAATGTTCATGAAAAATGGGAGAGAGACCGACAGACAGAGCAGACTAGTCGATAACCTGGTATTAGGGCATACACTTGGGATGTGGGAAGTTTCAAGGTTCAAGTCTCTCTCTAACCCTCTCTCACTGATCTTGGTTTTGACCAAAAATTCCATTCTGAACCTCAGAAACCTTTCCAATGAATTTTTTTTCCCAAAACTGATACATTTCCGTGAAACATTTCAGTTTTGATGGAAAAAAAAGTTTTATTGAAAAATTTTATCAGATCAGTGAAAGCATTCAAGACCTTATGTTCAATTGGGCTTGACAGTGAAATATATATGTCATAGTTCAGTTTGCTTTGTTTTCTTTCCTGATTATCTGTTTCTAAATACTTAAATTTTTTGTGTTGTGTTTAATTTGTTCCGCAGAACATGTAACTATTTATTTGGCCAAACCACTTAATCAAATTGACTAGCAGGTCTGTGTAGGTCCAGTTCCACAGTCTGGCTTGCTTTTCCAAACAGGTCTGGGCCTGGTTAATATTTGAATGAAAGACTACCAAGAAAAACTCAGGAGCCTCAGGAAGTGGTATTGGTGTTTCAGAAGATGGAACTATGATTTCAGTATCTATCTGTGCATTTTTAATACACTAAGCACCATGATAGGTACCAAATGTAGACAAAGGCTCCTGCCTTCCTACACACTTTGATTCAATTACTGTAAATGAGAAGGTTTTGTTTTGTTGCTGCTCATCACAACTCTCTGGAATCTGTCAAAGGAATGAGTGATACCAGCTTATTGCTGTATCATCCCTCTTTCTCCATCCTGTATGTGATTCAGCAGCACCTTAGGATCAACAATGTTGAAGCAGATCAGTGAGAGCAGAGGTGATTGTCTTTTATCCAGGGCCATAGCGAGTTCACCCACCCATGCCATCTCCATGCTATACACCACTTAGAGACTAGACCCTTACAAAGGGTTTGGGATGTTGGCAGAAATCAGGTATTGCTTTAGTTTGCTCACCACTTTCTATTCCACTATGAAAGGGAACTTGGAGATTGGGCAGTAGTGAGGTCACTGGATTCTAGAGAAGTGGTCAGACTATCATATGCTTTCGTCTGATTGGTAGAATGCTTTCTCTGAAGGAGTCATTAATGATCTTGTTCATTAGTGGACCTAGGCACTCTTCACTTTCACCAACACAGAGAGACAGAGATTTATCTATTCTATGTTATATAGATTCTTGTACTGTACTCATCATTGAGCACCTTCCAGTGGTGCATTAAGTGACATGACTAATATCTGTCATGTGTTGTTTGTTCTTACAAATAGCTCATACAAAATGATGGGGTCTAAGTTAGTTGTTACCACTCAAGGAAGAGATCTTGGAGTTGTTGTGGATAGTTCTCTGAAAACATCTGCTCACTGTGTAGCAGCAGTCAAAAAAGCTAACAATGTTAGGAACAGGATAGATAATAACACAGTAAATGTCATATTGTCACTATATAAAGCCACGATATACCCACATCTTGAATACTGTGTGCAGTTCAGGTCACACCATCTAAAAAAAAATTAAAATTGGAAAAGGTAAAGAGAAAGGCAAAAAATGAACAGCTTCCATATGGGGAGAGATTAAAAAGAGGGGGACTGTTCATCTTAGAAAAGAGACGACTAAGGGGGGAATGACAGAGGTCTATAAAATCATGAATGGTGTGGAGAAAGTGGATAAGAAAGTGTCATTTACCCCCTTCACATAACACAAGAACCGGGGGCCACCCAATGAAATTAGTAGGCAGCAGGTTTAAAACAAAAGTACTTCTTCACACAACACACAGGCAACCTGTGGAACTCGTTGCTAGGGGATTTTGTGAAGGCCAAAATTACAATTGGGTTAAAAAAAGAATTAAGTTCCTGGAGGATAGGTCCATCAATGTCTATTTTCCAAGATGGTCAGGGATGCAACCCTATGTTCTGGGTGCCCCTAAGCCTCTGACTGCCAGATGCTGGGTCTGGATGGCAGGGGATGGATCACTTGATAATTGCCCTGTTATGTTCATTCCTTCTGAAGCACCCGGCATTAGCCACTTCCTTCAGGGTACTGGGCTAGGTGGACCATTCGTCTGACCCAGAATTGCCATTCTTATGTTATATTCTTATGAACTCTAATCCTCCCTCCAGAGAGAGAATTGTATGTGCAGTGGAGTGGAGTGTTTTGCTAGCGGGTTTTTTGTTTGCTTTTAATGTGCAAACTCTTCTGTATTTTCATGAGTCAAGACAAGGTCAAAGAAGTGTGCCTTGGACTTGGAGTAGAAGCTGGTGAGGTTTTTGATGGTTCATACTTACCATGGGAGTTCATTCTAGGTTTGGACCAGTCCCTGAGAAAACTCTATTCCTGCATAGATGAGTTTTACTATTGTGAGAGAAAGTTCCATTGTGCCAAAGGAGCAGGGTTGTTGACCAGTTTTCATCCCAGAGCTTTAGGTGATAATATCCTGGGCCCATGTCATTGAGCATCTTGAAGATAAGGACTGAGACTTGAACTTGACTTGCTATTCTATGTAAAGTCAGTGTAGAGAGACAACAGGTGAACTCAGTATCCCCAGTAGTGATTCTGTGTGTGTGACTGAGCGACATTCCAAAAAGAAGATGGAATAATAGCTATTCTCTGCTCTGATATAGCTTACTCTGTCCCAGCAAGACCATCTCCCTTTGGTCTATCTTTTCATCAAGTAGGATGAGATCTCCTTGCAGCAGCTGTGTCTGTTGTTGAGTGAAGGCTGTCAGGGTTTATTAGCTATGTAAGCAGGGTGAGAATGAGCTCTCCTCTGCCCTCTATTGGTAATTTGAAGGGTAAGACCTCAGAAGCAGACCATATTTCCATAGACACACCTATTTTGTCTAGACAGCAGAGAGACCTGCTTTGTCAAAGTGATCAGCTTTGGCTGTTTTTGGTTAAAATTCACTTTAGTCTTGGATGCAGGGGTAATGAAATGTTAGCCTTATTGTATGACCAAAGGGGAATAGAACTGTACTTAATATGCCCTAACTGAGGGGGTCACCCTAACTGTAATCTAACTCACTGAGCGGGGGAGTAGTGATACCAAATCCTCGTTAAAGTCACAATGGGTGGACACAGGTATTCCTACCTAGTTGTGTAGACTCATTAAGGAGTCCTTGATTCCATTTGACTGTTGTGTTTAAAAACAGAGCTGATTAGACTCAACTGAGAGTCCTCATGTCCGCTCTGTGATCACTATATCAGGTCTAGGGGATCTGTTGTGGTGACAGTGGTGTGGTGAAAGACAATGCAAGCAGCCGTGAGGTTCCCTACTACCTAGTGAAACTGCTAAGAGCTGAAATCACTAAGAACTGGGCTAAGTGATGGAACCTCAGAGCATGGCAGCGGTGAGCATCAGCAAAGGTGGCAGAGACAACAGTGGCAGCAGCCAAGGATTATGGTTTGCATACTTTTGAGTCATTGCAGTGTTTTCACAAAGTGATGCTGAGTTCCCTCTCCCTTTAAATAGAAGTTTTCTTTGTTATATACAGACTTAGTGCTTGTGAGTGGGGAAGTATTGGCTCTTCAGGGCGTCCAGGGGTGGTATTTAGTTTTCCCAGTTTACTGGGTGGGGCTCAAGCCAGTTCTGTTTTGTAGTGGGAACTTCTAGATATTTATCCCAGCATTGGTGATGCTGACACCACCTGACAGAAGGGGTACAGCTATTTAGCTGTTCTGAACAATTCCAGGGTTTTAAAAATAAAATTATTACATGGGGGGCAATGTAAGGAGCATCTCTCTAGGTGCTTTTTTGAATGAATTTTCAGTGGTGAGGTGGGGAGATTTACTGACTGTAGTAACGGATTAATGTAGTCATGGTTATTTGAACATCCTATGAGCAAGTGTTTATGTTAGTATTTTTATTGAATTTGAGATGCCCAGAAATCATGGCAATAAAACAAAGGGCTGGATGTAATAGAATTTGGTTTATAGGGATATTACATTGTGAAGAGAACAATTAAATGTCCCTATTAACAAAGCATTCCTAATTACATAACCGGGCTAAGGGATTTTTTTACTTTACATTGTTGATTTTATTCTGCATTGGTTTTGGACCTGCTCATAGTAAGGTTACAACAAGTGTTTATCTTGCCTGTGTGGGTGGGACCAAGAGCGGTTAAAATCATATTATTGAACCATGCTGCAATCCTGTAAATTTGGTACCCCAACCTATGTAGTGCACTCAGGTCCTAAAACAATCTAGTAGAAACATTAGAATAACTTATTCTAATGTTATCGAATGATGACATTCTTTCCATTCCACTGGTATTTCAGGAGGATGTTAAACAGCAGTTAGAGAAGTTAGACATTTTTAAATCAGCAGGTCCAAATAACTTGGATCCAAGAGTTTTTAAAGAGTTGGTGAGGAGCTCACTGAACCGTTAATGTTGATTTTCATTAAATCTTGGAGAACTGGGGAAGCTACAGAAGACTGGAAGAAAGCTAATGTGTCAATATTTAAAAAGTGTAAATAGAATTACCTGGGTCATCATAACCTTGTCAATGTCTCACTGATCCTGGGCAAGATAATCGAGCAGCTAATACAGGACTCAGTTAATAAAGAAAGAAAGAAGGCTAATATAATTAAAGCCAATCACCATGGGTTTATGGAAAATAGATTCTGTCAAACTCACTTTCTTTGTTTGACGAGATTACAAGTTTGGTTGATAAAGGTAATAGTGTTGATGTAATGTACTTAGCCTTCTGTAAGGCATTTGACTTGGTATCACAAGACATTTCGATTAAAAAACAAGAGAGAGATCAAATTACCATAGCACACATTAAGAATTAAAAGTTGGTTTTACTGATAGGTCTAAAAATGTAATTTTAAATGGGGAATTATCATTGAATGGGTGTGTTCTGCCAGAGTCCCATGGGGATCCATTCTTTTTTTATTAATGACCTGGAAGAAAACATAAAATCTGATAACGTTTGCAGATGGCATAAAAACTGGGGGAGTGGTAAATAATAAAGAGGACATGTCACTGATACTGAGCAATCTGAATTGCTTGGTAAGCCTGGTGAAAACAGTATGAGTTTTAATAAAATGTAAGCATCTAGGAACAAAGAACTTAGGCCATGTTTACAGGATGGGAGACTTTATCCTGGGAAACACTGACTCCGAAAAAGATGCGGGGGGTGAGTAATCAGTCGAACATGAGCTCCCAGTGCAACACTGTGGCTAAAAGCGTTAATGCAATCCTTGGATGCATAAAAAGTGGAATCTCAAGTAGGAACAGAGAGGTGAATTTTATGTCTAAATTTGGTACTGATGCGAACACTGCTGGAATACTGTGTCCAGATCTGTTGACCACAATTCAAGAAGAACATGAGAACGGCCATACTGGGTCAGACACATCTACCCCAGTATCTTGTCTTCCGACAGTGGCCAATGCCAGGTGCCCTAGAAGGAATGAACAGAACAGGTAATCATCAAGTGATCCATCCCGTCGCCCATTCCCAGCTTCTGGCAAACAGAGGCTATGGACACCATCCCTGCCCATCCTGGCTAATAGAAGGATGTTGATAAATTGGAGAGGGTTCAGAGAAGAGCCATAGGAATGATTAAAGCATTAGAAAACTTGCTAATAATGATTGAGCTCCTTGACTCTGTTTAGTTTAATAAAGGGAAGGTTAAGAGGTGAGTTAATTAGTCTATAAGCACCTATATGGGGAACAAATATTTGTTAATGTGCTCTTCACGCTAACAGAGAAATGTATTACTTTCGATTCGCTGGAAGTTGAAGTTAGACAAATCTGACTGGTAATAACTTGTAAATTTTTAACAGTGAGAGTAATCAACCACTGGACCAACTTACCAAGGGTCATGGTGGATTTTCCATCACTGACCATTTTAAAACAAAAATTTAATGTATTTTTAAAATATGTACTCTCGGAATTATTTTGGGGATGTTCTGTGGACTATGTTATACAGGAGGTCAGACTAGATGATCACAATGATCCCTTCTGGCCGAGGAATCTACGAAAAAAACCATTCCTTCCCCAGCTGTTTCGTACTTTTCTATGCAGTGAATATTGATTTTTGTTTGTTTGTCTTGTTTGCTCTGTTTCACAAGGAGCAGAGCCCTGAGAATATACTTTGTTTACTTCCTTGTTTACGTTATTGGCGACATTCTTTACTAAACGCCCTCCCACATCCTACTTAGCAGGAACATTCAGCAGAAAAATCAGCACATGCCTCATTTTTTATTTATGTTTTGCTATTTACCTTCAACCTCAACAGGAGGAATCCAGCCCTCTCGGATGCTCAGCATCTCCTGAGAAGTGCTGAGTATCCCCTTCTCCCACTGAAGCCAAGATAGGACCCTAAATTAACATATTAATTTTTGTTCTATTTTGTGCACCGTAATTCATACAGTTGAGACATTTTAAATTCACACATACAGTAGTCACACTGCTGAAGTGTGAATTAATATACAATTCACACCCATCTTGTCTTATATTGATTAAATAACACTGCACTCGTCAGATGCTTACTATTGAAATATTTGTGCTTACTTCTCCAAGTTGAAGTCAATGGGACAATATGTGTGAATAACTGCTCACCATTGGGAGTAAGGAGTTCACAGTCCGGTCTTTGTTTTTTAATATGGCTCGATCTGAGCTGACTGAGTATATTGCTGATGAGAGAAGGTCATTTTTTGGATCTTATGATTTAATAAACACTGTCCATTCTGTGGCCTTTGTAACAGTTTCAAGTTAGTGTGATTACATATCTCTGAATATAGGGATTTGTAAGGCAAAATGGCAGAGAATTGACAGTAATGGTGCTGATAATAAAGTAACTGCTTTAAATGTGCAGTTCTTAGAAAGCTCCTGTGGTTACCTGCAGCTCCCTGTTTGGGCTAAATCTCACACAATGAACAAGTTCCCTCCTCTTGTAGAGGAGAGGTTGTGCATCATGGGAATACCTGGCCATAGTGCATTGTGGGAGATGTAGTCTGGTTGGGGAGCACGGCTCACAGAGGAGAATGGGAACATTACACAATTGAACTGCAAATCCAATGAGGCACCATGGCAACCTTTCCAAATTGAAATATTTTGGTTTTTGGCCATTTAATGAAAAATTATATTGCTCCATGGAAAACAAACACTTTTTGCAAAAACTTTTTAGTTGAAAACCCAATTTTCCATTGAAAAACAGTTTTGTAGGAAAACTTTCAAACATCCCTACTGATTAGTGTGAAAATTCCAAAGCCAACACTCAAAAAAGCCCAAACCCTTGTCAAATAACGTCCACTCTTAACTCCTCCCATAGAAATCCTGTTCAGAAGATGGGTTTAGACACTCAGTTATGTATCTCCCCAGACCGAAATTTGGCCAGGGCACTGTGACTAGCACCTTTACTTTTATGAACAATGCTATGAAATCTTTAATAGTCACAATATGGACTTCAGCTTTAAATCTCATCCAAAAGATGTCATTGGAAACAGCACATTTTGTCCTGTGTGGCACTGTCTCAGTGCTAACAGAGTGGGAAGATTATCTGCTACCCTTATCACCTAGGCTTTATATGTGCGTAGTTTCTCACTATCCAAGGACTAACCCTACTTAGGTTATCAAAGCTTATGAACTCAGACACAGCCTAACGTATTGCAGCATGGCTACAGAGTGAAAGGAGGGTTAATAAAGACTGTGGTGTGAGACTGATATATTTTAATAGCATAGCAGGTTCCAGTTTTAAAGCGTATTTCTACTTTATTTTTATACCTGTTATTTTCTGTAGTATGAAATCACGGTCCTTGCAAGGACAATGTTAGATTGGCAATGTGTGGAATTGCCAGTAGGAGGAATTTTTGATGTAAAACCAGGCACATTTGTGTGGTTCATCTGTATGAAACATCTCCAGGATTCCTCATTTTGTAATCTTCATCGCACATGGTTATAATGTTTTGATGGCAATGTAACCAAGATGCCATGCAGACAATGAATGGTTGGATCTTAATTTCTGAAAGATATTCAGATACTCAGTGCCAGTTTTCTTACCGTTTGACTCCGTAATGAATCCTGATAACTGTGTAGGCAGTGCTTACTGCTAAGTACTGGTGAGATTTTATAATACGTTGATTAATGGTTTTGGACTTGAAATGGTTTTTACAATAGCTGTACCTTGCGGTTGCAGGTGTTTCATCTGGAGCTAGTGCAAACCATTCAAAGAAGTCACTGGCAGAGAATACAGATGTTGCAACTGAGCAGTATAATGAAAACTTAAGCCAATGGTACTGGTGGAACTTAAGTTTCCTCGTTACAATAATCTGATTTAGCAGAGAACAAGACCCACTTTGCGATAGCCAGCCAGGTTAACAGTCATATCAGACATCCAGGTTCTCAGGCTTTGCAATGATGAGTGCCATAGAAATACTTAATCATAATAATAAAAAACTCACATTACAAATGGATAACTAGGCTTTGGATGAAAAATCAAGGTAATCTTTTCAATGATCTCATTCGTTTCCCCTTACAGCAGAGGTGCCCAAACTTTGCCCAACTGAGGGATGAACTGGCAATTTAGCTGTATAAATATAATCAAACTTGCCAGAACCTTTGAGGACTACACCTAACTTCTGTAAAATGAATTAGATTGCTGCTGTCCTCACTCTTCATATGATGATTTATCTCTTAGAGACTGTGGTCTCATCCAAAACCCATTGCTGTCAATGAGAGTCTTTCCATTAACTTCAGTTGGTTTTGCATTAGGTTCTATAAACTCAGTATGCAATGATCCACCTAGATCTGCAGCCTGAGCCTATGTATTAAAAATGGTGACAGTCACAGGACATATTGTAGAATTCCATGTACTGACTACTGTCCACATCTGCTATATTGATTCTCGTGAAGGACCGATATTATTACTGGTATTTGTTTCAGGAGCAGAAGAGAGTGATCAGGGAAGATGTGGTAAGATAGATAATATAGTATGTGATAGACTTGTAAATGATGAGTCAATGTCATAACAATCTCCCATATTAGATGTAGAAAGTTGCATAAAAGTCAGCCAGTGATTCTTCTCCATGTATACAACCTACACATAATGAAGGATACGTACAGAGCTGTGCAAAATACTTATATTCAACTTTGCACGTAGCTTGGATTTGAGGTTTGGTATGTCTTGTGAACATTGTAATGGGTGAAGGATATTTGCATAGCTATAAAACGTTCTGACCTTCCATGAACCACTCATTTTCCAGCCTTCCTCTCGCCCCATCCCAACTGGCTGAGCATAGCTCTTAGAGTTTGAGTTCCAGTGCTAATACAGTACTTAGGTTTATAAATTTAGAATTTGCTTTCCATTAGTAGTCCCTTTGCTTACAATTAATTTTTCCTTGGAATTGCCTACTAATAAACTCGTTCACTAGAGTATTCATGGAAACCAAACACAAAAGAAGTGTGAACACAGAGGCAAATAGCATTATTAAAAGTGACTATTTTTTTCATTGAAAACTTTTTTATTACATTCTCTAATCTGTGCACATGCATAACTAATCAATTTCAAAGTTGTTCTGGCCTGAGATTTACTGGATCTTTCTCATTACTTGTTCCCAAGGAATATTAATCATGAAAAATGATTTTTGTTTTAATAAAAGCTACTGGACCAAATTCTGATCTTATTTACACTGGTACAAATCCAGAGTAACTCCATCCAGGCCAAATTGCACTACTATTCCTGAGATTGGAATCTGATTTATTTACTGATTATTTGAGAGCTTGACTGTGCTTATCTGGGACTTATTGGGATTTTTACTAACTTCAGTGGTAGCAGACTTAGATTCTTTATGTTGTTTAGATTAATTTTTCAAATGAAGAAATACCCCACTTTTTGTCTGCTTTATTCTTATTTTAAAATATGCACCACCATTCCCTTTTCCTTTGACTCTCTTGGGTTATTCACAGTAACATCCACTGAAGATAACACTGGTTGTGGACTTCCTTCATGACACAAATCTATCAAATATTGCTAACTTGTTTCTAGAGCCTTTGTGCTGACTATATCTTTATTTGGCATGAACCTCATTTTACTTTCTGTCTTTCTTTTTTTTTCCTTTTAGCCTCATGGCCTTCACTTTTCATTTTCATGAGGACACAACCATACAGTTTTACATCAGCACATTAATTCCCAGATATTAGCCCTCTTTTCTTTTCAAAGGCGGATTATATAGCTCCTAAAAAAACCCACCTTCAATTTCTGCTCCTCTTCACCACATTTTAAAAGAACAGAACAAATAAATATATTTATCACAGGTTTAAAAGCCTACGTCTTCTACAGTAATAGGACAAGCAACAATTTTCTCCAAATACAAGACATGTGTGACTTGTATATTTAGATTTTAATGATATTTGGATTTGGTGAGGATGGGTGAAAATTGAGAACAGAATCTAGAGATGGAAAATATCTGTTGAGTCATGTAATCTATTACCAGCCTAGACAGGATTGTTTCTTTTGCACACTAACTAATATTTAATCCAGTCTAGCTTGAAATGTGTGATCTTAGTTTTTAAATAACTGAATTCATATTTTGATGTCTTTGTATCTAATAGGACTTACATATGAACTGTGATGGGCAAGATGCTGAGGTCACCATCATGCCAAGAGCTTCAGAAAAAAAGGGGGAGAACAGAGATTTTTTTTTTCATTTGTAAATATCACGAGTGTCTATATCCTTTGTTTCAGAGTAGCAGCCGTGTTAGTCTGTATCCGCAAAAAGAACAGGAGTACTTGTGGCACCTTAAAGACTAACACATTTATTTGAGCATAAGCTTTTGTGAGCTACAGCTCACTTCATCGGATGCATGCAGTGGAAAATACAGAGGGAAGATTTTATATACACAGAGAACATGAAACAATGGGTGTTACCACACACACTGTAATGAGAATGATCAGATAAGGTGAGCTATTACCAGCAGGAGAGAAAAAAAACCTTTTGTAGTAATAATCAAGATGGGCCATTTCCAGCAGTTGAAAAGAACATGTGAGGAACAGTGGCAGGGGGGGAATAAACATGGGGAAATAGTTTTACTTTGTGTAATGACACATCCACTTCCAGTCTTTATTCAAGCCTAATTTAAGTCCAGTTTGCAAATTAATTCCAATTCAGCAGTCTCTCGTTGGAGTCTGTTTTTGAAGTTTTTTTGTTGAAGAATTGCCACTTTTAGGTCTGTAATCAAGTGACCAGAGAGACTGAAGTGTTTTCCAACTTGTTTTTGAATGTTATAATTCTTGACGTCTGATTTGTTTTTCATGTTCTCTGTGTATATAAAATCTCCCCTCTGTATTTTCCACTGCATGCATCCGATGAAGTGAGCTGTAGCTCACGAAAGCTTATGCTCAGATAAATGAGTTAGTCTCTAAGGTGCCACGAGTACTCCTTTTCTTATATCCTTTGTGAGAGAGGGACAGAACACAGCAGCACAAGGTTGGCATTGGCTAGTACAATAGAAGCCCTTTTAAAAAAATCAACATTTGCCATTTGTGGCTATAGGTATATCTGGGGAGAATTCGTACTATCTCAGATATCACTGTATCATAACTGTAGGCAAATATTCTATATTTGGGCTGGTCTGTATTGGTGGATTGGCAGCTGGAATTCCACATACAAGATAGCAGCAGCAATAGTGAGTTATTAAACTTCTGTCATTTCTTTGCAATGGCAAACATCACTCCAGTATCTCAGCACCTGCTAGGCTGTTCATTTTGGGGGGATTCTGCTGCTGCTTTTCTCTTCAGGAAGTGAAGGGCTATTATGTCTTTGGCTCATGTGTGAGTGCACAGGGAAGAAGAGGGAAGGCACAAGGAGGCTCCCTCATGCCCTTGTGAATTGTAGCTGTGTCCCTGGTGGGAGTTCAGGGGCTGCTCCTTCAGTGCAACTAGGGGTGAAAATCACCTGAAAAGGGACGGAGAGGAGCTAGGCCAAGCTCCTCCCCCTGCCTCAGGTTACAAACAGCACAATCTGCATGAACTTCACCGTACACCCAGGAGCTCAGGGAATTTCGGAGGTGCAATTCCTGAGTTCTCCCTGAGGCTGTGTGGCTGCACACCATCCCCAATACAAGGCTGTAATTAAATGGCCCAACCTAGTTCTCAAGAAATTCTTAAAGGTATAAAGAAAATAGTGCTCTGCTTAGCAAGTCATATCTTGTGCTGCCCTTTCCTTGTTGTGGGGAGGATCCAAACATGGGGAAAGACCATGTCTCAAAGATCCTAAAAAGCTATCAGCTCGTCTCCGTTCCCCTCAGGAAAACTCAGTTTAGGGGAATTTGGTCACCAGAGATCATGCAGGCACTGAGTCTGGTTAGGTTGTAGCTGTTCTTTGGCACTTTGTACTTCCCGCTGCTATGACTGAAATTTTTCAGATTATGAAAACCATAGCTCTCTGGACCTAGATGTAATAATAGCCTCTCTGGATTTAGAGTATTCAAAATAAATTCAAAACTAAGCTTGCACAGCAGTCACTGTAGAGGCAGGAAGCTGAGTTTTGGGACTTTGACTGACTAAGAACATCCAGTGGTCAACACTGTCCAGACTGACATACTGAGTGCATTAAATAACCTTGTGGTATTCCATTATCTCTAATTTGCTTCTGCCTAAACCTGTCTGTTAGTCCTCATACTACAGTACTGCAAAGACAGACAGCCCTCGGCATGCTCTCCTACATCCTTGCACAACTCCCTATAATGAAACCAGATGTCTACTGAGGGAGTTTCCAGTTGTTATAATGAGTTAGGACTATATTTAGGAGGACTGCACAGCTTTCCCCACAGACAGCAAGAGTGGCTTTCAGTGAAGGCAGCAACAGCAGACTGTTTCCACTTTCTGCCAGTATCTAAAACAGAGTTGGGAAATGAATACTGTAACAGGACGGTTCTGGAGAGAAGTCCAGCAGGCAGGTGCCGGGAATCATCTGATCCAGCTGGACAGTATTTAGTGATTGTGTTGGTGATTCCCAGCTGGAGCATATAAAGGAGGGCTCCAGCTCAGTGTGGTTGCTTGGGACCAGGAGGGGGCTGGGAGTTCACTCTTTTGTGGCTGCAGCAGAAGGCTGTGAGAGGGCAAACTAGCCCTGCAGACCTCCCTAGGCTGGGGATGGTCCAGTCCATTAAACTGCTAGAGAGCCCCGCAATCTCAGTCAAGAGGAGGACTGTTGTTTTTTGTTATTATTCCACTAAAGAATAAACAGAGCTCTGAGGAATCATAGAATCATAGAATATCAGGGTTGGAAGGGACCTCAGGAGGTCATCTAGTCCAAACCCCTGCTCAAAGCAGGACCAATCCCCAATTAAATCATCCCAGCCAGGGCTTTGTCAAGCCTGACCTTAAAAACTTCTAAGGAAGGAGATTCTACCACCTCTCTAGGTAACGCATTCCAGTGTTTCACCACCCTCCTAGTGAAAAAGTTTTTCCTAATATCCAACCTAAACCTCCCCCACTGCAACTTGAGACCGTTACTCCTTGTCCTGTCCTCTTCTACCACTGAGAATACTCTGGAACCATCCTCTTTGGAACCACCTCTCAGGTAGTTGAAAGCAGCTATCAAATCCCCTCTCATTTTTCTCTTCTGCAGACTAAACAATGCCAGTTCCCTCAGCCTCTCCTCATAAGTCATGTGTTCCAGTCCCCTAATCATTTTTGTTGCCCTTCGCTGGACTCTCTCCAATTTTTCCACATCCTTCTTCTAGTGTGGGGCCCAAAACTGGACACAGTACTCCAGATGAGGCCTCACCAATGTCGAATAGAGCGGAATGATCACGTCCCTCGATCTGCTGGCTATGCCCCTACTTATACATCCCAAAATGCCATTGGCCTTCTTGGCAACAAGGGCACACTGTTGACTCATATCCAGCTTCTCGTCCACTGTCACCCCTAGATCCTTTTCCGCAGAACTGCTGCCTAGCCATTCGGTCCCTAGTCTGTAGCGGTGCATTGGATTCTTCCATCCTAAGTGCAGGACCCTGCACTTATCCTTGTTGAACCTCATCAGATTTCTTTTGGCCCAATCCTCCAATTTGTCTAGGTCCCTCTGTATCCTATCCCTACCTGCCACCATATCTACCACTCCTCCTAGTTTAGTATCATCCGCAAATTTGCTGAGAGTGCAATCCACACCATCCTCCAGATCATTTATGAAGATATTGAACAAAACCGGCCTGAGGACCGACCCTTGGGGTACTCCACTTGATACCGGCTGCCATCTAGACATGGAGTCATTGATCACTACCTGTTGAGCCCGACAATCTAGCCAACTTTCTACCCACAGAAAGAGCTACCAACTGAACTGGACATAACTGATTGTTTGTCCCAGATGGGTGACAACCCACAAGTACAAAATGGCTGACTCAGATACAGGGGGTCACTAATTTTGTCTGGGATAACACCTTAGTGTTCATAGTATTCCCTATATTTAGGATAGGGTACATTGTGAATATTGTGAATGCTGTAATAACTGGAAGCCTTGCAGTTTTTTAATTAATAAGGCAATTGAAAGGTTTTTAGGGAGAGTACTGTGTAATAGGTCACGTAACTGAGAGTCTGAATCCAGCCTGAGATTATTGGGGTGCTCTTCGCAGACTGACAGACCTTTCTGTAATCATGTGTGCTGTGTTCTTCAAGAGCATATAGTAAATCTAGCAGTCAATTTGCAAAAACTTAAAATCATCAGACAATAGGACTTTACATGCCAGTTCACTTCATTTAGTCCAATATCCTGACTCTGACCAGTACTAGATGCTTCAGAGGAAGGTGCAAGAAACCCGGAAGGGCACAATCAAGGACTAATTTCTCTAACAGTTGGCGGTTGCTTGTGTCCTGAAGCATAAGAGATTATAGCCAATCACTTTTCATATAGATCATGTTCACCACCAGTCTTTGGACTGCTTTTGTTTCTGCTATTCCTTGTAAGAAATCAGGTGACCAGACAGAACATAGTATTGTAGACAAGGGTATACAGCATTTTATACAGTGGCAGGATAACACTGACAGTTTCTGTCCCATTCTTTATACAGCCCATCATTTTGGTTGTTCTTTTGACTGCTGTTGTACACTGAGCTGAGGTTTTCACCGTTTTTGCTGTTCCCAGCCAATGGGAGCTGCAGGGGTGCTGTGCCTGCGGACGGTCAATGTAAACAAAATGTCTTGTGGCCCGCCAGCGGATTACCCTGTTGGGCTGCATGCCCAAGGTTGCTGACCCCTCGTTTAAATTATCCAGTGTACCTTGCATTTGTATTTCAGCTGCCATATTGCTGTGCAATCACCTGGCTTTAAGTCCTTTTGAAGTTTGCTGTATATCTTCTCTTATTTTAACTAAATAATTCTGTCATCTTCAAATTTTGACATCTGACTGTTTGCCTCCTTTTTCAGATAAATATATTAAGCTCAGGTCCTAACACAAAATGGCACAGCTTCTCACTGTTAAACTGTTCTCATGTTAAAAATTGGCCATATTTTTTGTGTTTTAGCCAGTATCTGAACCATGACAGAACTTTAGTTCCCACCCCAGGACTACTTAGTTTTTCACAAGAGGCTATTAAGAAAACTTTCTTAATGGCATTTTGAAAGCCTAAATACTTTTTATCTGCCAGGTCCTCCTTTATCCACTGATTGATTGACATTCTCACTGAATTACAATTGTCTAGAGAAGAACAATTTTCCTTTGCAGAAGTTGTGTGGATTTGTCCCTATCATATCTTGCTCAAGCTGATGTTTTATAATTCTAATGATTGTTTCAACCAATTTGCCTGGTACAGAAGTTAAAGATCCCCAGTGTGTAATTTTCAAGATCTTCCCTAGTATATATTTGTGATCCTGCAATCCTGTGGTATAGTAGCTGATTTTAATGAGTGCATGTTTCTGTAAGCAGTTGAGCTGCTATATTCTTTCAGAACTTTTGGATGAATGCCATCAGTCCAGTTGACTCAGTGCACTTTATCAGTTTATTGTAGCATTTCCTCTTTTGACAGCTCAGTCTGACAGTGCCTCAACTTTATTCCCTGGAAAGAGGAGGCCTTTTCTGTGGTCAAGACTGATGTGGAATCTTACGCATACTATAATGCCATTTCCCAATGTCTACAACTTAATTTCTCTTTACAGGCTGTCTTTCCTGTACAATTTATGGCCAAGTATTATATTATCCCATTAACTTGTAATTCTTCCATGTGTCTGAAACAGGGCCTGTTCCATTGCCAGACAGCCTAGTTCACCTGTTTCTGCTTTGATAGTTCTTGTATTGGTAAACAGACAATTATAGCTTTTATATTGGCAATGTACCTATTCTTATTTAACTCCTTTTTCTGACAACCTGAGTTCTGTGATATCATCCTGTTCCAGTGGAACGGTAGTTTCTGAGCTGTTCTTTACTAGATGAAGAGTTATCATTGTACTGCTGACATCCCTTGCAGATATCTGATTGACCCAAGTGTTCTTCTGTGTCTTTGGCATTTTCCCAGCTCCTTGTTTTCATAATCCTCCCCCCACAACTTATAAATGTTATCTACCAGCAGCCTGGCTCCATTTTGGTTAAGGTGGAGCCCTTTCCATTACTACAGGTTTTCTCCCCAAAGGAGAGAGGTTTCTCATTGTCTAGTAGGTGTAAACATTTCCTATTTACACCATCTTCTCATCTGTTCACTGAGATCCTGAAGTTCTCCTACATAACTGGTCTGTTAATACGGGAAGCATTTAGTAGAAAGTGCTGAAGATGCTCTCGATTTAAACCTTTTCCCTCGTAATCTGAATTTAACTTCCATGACCTCTCTCCTGTACTTCCCTATGTCATTTTGATTAATATATACCATGATCATGTGATCCTCACTAGCACTCAAAATCCACATTTTTAAAGTGCTAGTTGCCTTTTTACATCAAATATAATATTTTCAGGCATTTAGGATTTAAAAAATATTTTGTGGTAATAGAAAATTTAATCTAAATTTTCAAATAATACCGCAAATAACAGCTGTTAATGGCAAAGTCAGCTGAATGCCAAAAATATATGTGAGAACAAGATGGTATCATTTCCTGTAAAACCTATTACTACATAGGGAAAATTGTCACTTATCCCAACACAGGCTGTGCAAAGATCAATGTTTACACTTCTCTGAATCACATATGAAACAAACGATGAGAAGAGAAGATTCACCATCTATTTAAAAACACCGGTTTCTATTTTGGACATAACATGTAAAATTTCTGTTTAGCAATTTCAGTTAATTGTTGGATTAACATTTTTGGGAACAGATTGCAAACTTCAAAATGGAAAAGATCATTTTAGGGAGGGAACCAAGGCAGCTGTCAGTGAGCAAAAATTAACATAAATTTGCATAACAGATGTACAGTAAGGTGTCTATGACAGACAATCACTGAATATTAATGATACAGACCACGACATCATTTGCGTAAATGCTGTCTGCTGGGTATTGAAGCTGCTGCGCTATTTGCAGAAGACAAAGGAGCACAGAGCTGAACAGATGCACCAAATACATCGATGCATCTTAATTTATGACATCCTCATGAAAGACCTTGTGGTGCGATTTCAGGTTTTATTACAAATAATTCAGAGATAAAGGAACTCTGTAATTATCCTTTCCACTCCAGTCAGTTCTTTCAAAGGAGGAGGGGGCTCATTTGTGATGACTATTGTGATTTATTTTTGTGAAAATCATCCTTATTAAAAAAAACATTACTGAAAGTCAAATATTCAGCATTTAATAAAAGGTCACCATATTAACAGGCTGCATGACACCTGCCTCCTGGAGAACCATCACCACCACCCCTGGAGTTCTACATCAGACAATTTTACCATGTGGCTCAACTGTTCTTGCAAGAAGCAAAATTGGAAAAGAGGGTAGCGCTGATTTATGCAATCAACAAATTCTTCACATTGGTTTTTCAGTACACCTCAAAGGCTTTAACAACTGGTTATGTGTGGCATTTGATCATATGTGTTCAATGTGCCACTGCAAACCACAGTGCATTTAGAGGCATCAATTGCATGTACTGTACAATACACTGCACCCAATATCCTATCAGCTATACAAATTGAAATACTTTATTTATGTTCCAATAGCACCTTTATGTTCCAGGAGCACCTAGAGGCAAAGTTGTTGGGCCACTACTTATAATGCTATAAGGACAATGAGTGGGAAAGGAGAAAAGCAGCAGAAATGTAAGGCTAGGGTAGAAAAATGGAGAAAGGCAGAGAATGCTTCTGTACTATGCTGTTAATTCATTCTCTTTTTAATGGATTCCCCTCCAAGCCTGCGCTACCATCAGCAAATGAATTGCTGAAATGATGGATCAGCAGTAGCTCACATACAGTAATACGCACACGGTGTTCAATTTTGTCCTTGCTAGCTGATCAGTAGCAGCCATATTTTTTCTTTCAAGGGATTTCCTCTTCCCTATAGAACAACAGGGAAAATAGTCTAGCACTCACCTTGCTTATGCTCAGTATTTGATCCTCCATTTTCACATGCATTTCACTCAGAATCCTGAGCTGATCCTTAATCCAGTTACCTGATAATGGCCTTTCAAGGCACCAAAGAGCTATAGGTTCCATTGTGAAACTGAATGGAATGTGAAAACCCATGAAGTTTATTATGCCTACAAGGGGCATGTGGGTATTATTTTATTGAACACCCAGTGTATGCCCATAGGGCAGTTAACACCTTATTTCACATTTTGTAAATGGGCAAGAGTGGAATAACTGCAGTTTTATGTATTTCTGCTCAATTTTACACTTGATATTCCTTTTAAAAATGTCCTAAACCAATATAAGAGCATCTTAGTAAGAGGAGTATAGTCAACGCATAATACATTAAGCTGAGCAACAGCTAAAATAGAGTTTCTGCCTTTACTACAAGTCTTACTAGATTACTTCCCAAAAAACACTTCCACTCATGTCAATAAACAAACATTTCTGAAATCTCTCATAGTAAGCTTTCAAAATGAGGCCACGTTATAAGCTGAATCCTGAAACTTAAGCAAACTCAATGAGATTTTTGCCTGAGAAAGGGCTGTCAGATTTGACTCTATATTTTGGATAGACACATACGCTGTTCAGTCTGGATGTGTGTACATTTCCAGCAAAACTGAACTCCACAGCTGAGAAACATAAAAACTGAAGCTCAGCTCAGTAACACATGTGAGAAAACCTTAGGGCAGCCCAACAGCTTGACTCAGCAAATCTCCAAATGGAGCCAAGACCATGAGGAATTGAAAGGGATGTAAAACAGGTGAGGCTAAGGCCTTATAAGTAAGAAAACAACTTAAAAATAATATCACTAATAAGGAAACCAGCGGTGCTGTTTTAAAGGAGGAAAATGTATTCGGGTACATCTACACTGCAATAAAAACCCATGCCATCCCGTCTCAGAGCCCAAGTCAACTGACTTGGGTTCGTGGGCTCAGGCTGTGGGGCTAAAAATAGCAGTGTAGATGTTTGGGCTCTGGCTGGATCTCGGGCTGTGTCCCTCCCTGCACCCCCAATCCCGTGTCTCAGAGCTCGGATTCCAGCCCGAGCCTGAATGTCTACGCTACAATTTTATAGGCCCTGAGCCCAAGCCCTGCAAGTTGGAGTCAGTTGACCCAGGCCAGGTAGGCCATGCTGTGGGTCTTTGACTGCAGTGTAGACTTCCCCTCAAACTCTTTTTTGAGACATTTGTCCATCTCAATTAAAGAAGAATTGAGTCCCACCTAGAAATGTCCTATAGGTGTTAAAAACAGATGGGGGAATAAGATGGAGCAACACGGAGACCTGCTATAAGTGAACAATTCTACTGAAGTCAATGGATTGTTGCCCTCTGACATCAGGTCTGAATTTGACCCAGGATATTTAAGCATCAGCTTGACATTTCTCATGGATGAATGTGGAAATGTTGCCTGACAGCCTTGCCAGTAAGCAAGAATGTAGTTATGGGATTGTGGCACATGTGTCAGAAATAATAAAGATATAAACCTAGGTGTTATCTGCTTAATAGCACTAGATGTAAATCATTTAGTGGTAATGGGAGATCATCACAAAGGTATCTTACAGATACCAAAAAAATCACAGGACATACTAGCAAACCTCAGGCTCTTCTATGATCTTGGGTATGATGGAAAGATGGCAGCTGAGACCAAATATTGACTCTTCCCTTTGAAATAAACAGAAAACTGCTGACATGGTATCTTTGAAGCATTGGGAGAAAGGCCAATTGATGCTCTAAGATGTTGTTGAGAAAGATCTCATCTGTATTTGTTTCCCAATCTTTCCCAAGCATTTTAATGATGCTTAAAAGAAAGAGAAAGCCAGGGCTTTTCCAGTAATATGAAATATTTAAATATCAGAATTGATTTATGTCAAATACAAAGTCATTCCTGCATTATTCCAGTCTAGGACCTTTGAGATCACTTTCATTATACCACAGAGAACAATGAGAATGGGTACAAATGTAATACTAATGTGGAACTATCCTATGAAGAAAGACAAGAAGGCAGCAATTATACTCAGGAACTATATAGCAAACTCTATGTCCTTAGGATTGGTGAAATACCAAATTGAAATCTCTCATTAAAGGGGAAACATTACCAACTTGTTCTCCATTGCTTCCATAAAATAAGTTGGTGTGTTCAATGCAAGAAAGCACCAGGAGTACTCAGCATGCTGAATAGCAAGGAGAAGCAAGGTCCTTGAAATAGTTACATGATCAGCCATCAAACAAGATTTGGAAAGAAATTTTTCCTTGGTGTCAGACTGATAGAACTTGTCCCTTTGACATTACAGAAAGGAGTTTTCACCTAGATGAACAAATAATTGAAAACCTCGAGAAAATGGTGGTGGGAAGGAGGGAAACATAGCCCTGCGATATACCATTAAACTAACCAGCAACAGCTTATTTTGAAGGGGTAAAACTAGAGATCTATTTGCCAAATTATTTTGAATAACGCACAAGTTAATAAAAAATGGATATCTCATGCAATTCATGAACAATTATAAAGGGGCTAAATATATTGGCCAGACCTGTTCACAAAAATTAATCTGACCAGCTCAATTTGGGACTGTTCAGATCAAGGTTTTTATTTCAGTTCATAATACAGATAAGATATTTGCAACAGTCAAATTCTTGCCCAGACTTCAAATGCCCAGAATTCCGTCATGTTCAGGTCTGAGGTCTTGATTTTATGGCTGATGTCTAACTATGTAGCAGTGAGCTGAAGAATGTATGGTCTTAGTTTATAGTACATGAACTTTGTCTTCAGTGATTTTCCATTAGCTCCTTCTCATACTGCATGATCCTTAAGAGAATGTATAAACCTTAGATTTTGTCATTTACACAGTACTGCAAGAGGTCCAGGTCACATTGGCATTGTATGAGGTATTGTATGTGATGGTGCATGTGACAAATTTTTAAGATTTCAGTTTTTGTTGAAGGGTGAGGGAGAGGTGAAGAGGATGGTAGGAAAAGAATTATATAATTAACTGTCTCTTTTTTTGCTTGAAGTTAAAATTTATTCTGCATGAGGCCTTCAGACTTCCATTTGTTTCTGTATCAAGAAATGTTTCCTTGAAGACACGTTCACTATCATATCAGGCCAGCAGTAATTTTGCTTTTGAAACATTAAGGGAAGCTAGTAAATGGCAATAAAGAAATATTGCATTACATACAGAATTTTACCAATAGATGATGGTCTGGTCATGCTCTCATTGATTTCAGTGGTACAAGATTAGGCCTATAGACAATTGTCCAGAAAAAATCCATTCTCTTGAGCTTCATATACTTTATGAATTATAGAGAATGTATTCTAAAATAAAACTTCAAAGATCAAGATAGGTAGGCTTGGAAAGATTAGATTCTTATTGGTAAATGTCAGTAAACATCTATTTCACCATGCGCACTCATGACAAAACTATCATCTATGGACATTTTTTTTTGAAATTTGCAGATAGGCAAAGTAAGAAAAATGTTGCTTGAGAACTTATTATAGTTCGATTTAAGGATATTTATCTGGTATACTTTGACATGTGATGTTGACAATATGTGTTTTAATGGTTATAAAGCTTTAACTTTTTGAATCTCAACCTCTATTGTCATTAAATAATAATTGTTTCACTCTCCCCGTGAAAATTTAAATTGATAAAAACGGGGGGAAAAATCCTTAAAACGCCTAATTTTGAGCAATTGTGAAAATTTAAATATATCAATATACGAAAAAGAAGATTCAAAAATAAACATCAACATTATCCCTTGGAATTATATAAAATAAAAACTGAATTCTGCCAAGCTTAAAGATAGGTCACAAACACTGACGGGTGTACAAAATATTTACAGCAGCATGGCTAATCTTCATCATTCAAGGAAGTGGCCTTTTTGTTGCAGATTTTCAGATGTGATCCAGAATTGTTGAAAAAACTAAAATTTCATGATTTTTTAATTCAAAAATTAGAGGTATTTTAATGTGAAATGGGCCTTATTTCATGCTTATATTCAAACAATGCCCTCAAGCTCTGAAATTTCAAATTGTGAAATTTAATTTCAAAGATATTTTTAACTAAAACATGTAGAAAACTTAATTTTGCATGTTTTTGATGCAAAATCAGCTACTTCATGAAAAATTTGTCAAAGGTGAAAATGGCTCTCAAAAATGGCCAATCATAAAATTACAAATATTTCATGACATTTCACAAACATAATTTCATCATTTGTATACTGCACTATTTGTAACTCATGTGACTGATCTGATGTCCACATATCCCAGCATTATTTCATGTAACTCAGGTCTGTGAGCTGTCTTCTTTCCTACAGAGACAGAAGTTCCTTCATATTTTTCAAACTCAACAAAGTAGTGTCTCCCACATCAAATACCAAGCTCTGATACAAGAGTGAATTCATATGATCCACAGATATTATCTTAAAAGCTTAATAGCTACTATGTACTTATCAATAATGAGCCTTATTTAGCATATTTGATCATGATTATTAAAGATGAATGTTATGTGTCACTTCATTACCAAGGAAAGATCCAGTAAGGGAAGGTCTAGTTTTTAGCCAGACCTGTCTTTATAGCTTAGGGGAAATTCTTTTTGAATTTATGAGTTCAAGATCTTGTATTCTACTCAATCTGGCCACAGGAGAATTTTCTTTTAGGTACCTTATAAAAATTGTTTCCTTCAGAACAGCTGCCCTGTCAGCAGTAGAGTCAGCAAGATTGCATATGCATACCTCTCTTGGTTCACCTCTGCTGCTACAGAACAGCTATGCACTCCATAAATCTGATACCTACAGTTCTGGAAAAGTAATTATTTTTAACAATTTTTGTTCAAATAGCACAAAATAAAATTCAAAGGCAGAGAATATGGTAGCTTTCAACATACACCCATTACCCCCACCCACGTTATCCAGGCATGCATGGCGACTGTACTGACTGCCTAGCACAGAAAATATATCCCTTCCAAGATGTATTTCCTCTATCCATGGATTGTTCTTATTGGGCCTGACTCACCACTGCATAAGTCCATGTCAGTGGAGCTACACCAGTGTAAAACAGGCAGTATTGCAGTAGCGAATCAGGCCCCATTATATCTCTTTATTTTCTCTACCCAAAAGTTACCAGATTCTTTTCCGGATAAGACTAGTTTGATCCTCTGCTGTATTGAGTAACTTTAGGTGTTTTCTATGGATTATTATGATTGCATTGCCTAAATTAGAGATTGGATCAATGGTTTTGATTCAGGCCAAACACTTCCAAACTTCAGAGCAGTCCAAGTGTTTGCAGCTCAGGCACATCTCTGACTGAAACAGGAGTACGTCAGGTGCAATTTTAGGTATAGCCTAATAAGATGACCTTTTCTGGCACTATGTCATAAGGGAGCACTGCTGGAATAATACAGTGACAGTGTAACTATAACTCTTCTGCCAAGCACCAATAGCAACAAAAAGTGCCAGGTTCAAGCTGTCCTGGGATCTTTTTCTAAAATAAATAAAACTATGGCTTGAGTTCCCCGCCCAGTACTCTACGCCTACTTCTGGCTCTATGAGATTAAAATAAAATCTCCTTGGTTACCTTTGGGGGTGATTCTTTTCCACTCCTAAGGACTCAGGAATCCTTGGAAACATCGAACCACAGCTACCTTTTATTTGGGGAAAGGGGAAAAACCTAACAACAGAAACATAGTAACCAATATATATCAGCATACATTTGTTGGCTTTTGCTCATTCTATTGTATCCGGACCATGGCCAACAGTTGAAATGTGTTAATAGGTCCAGAACTTAGTTACAAATAATTCCCACCCACCTAATGCCTCACTCCCAGGCCAATTAGACTCAGTGGTAGTCACAGGATGGCTTTCTTCTCCTGGACTGCTGCAGTCTAATGCGGGCCACACCATCAGGTTCCACCCAATGTGCATCTACCCGATCTAGTTCTGTGACATCAGGTTTGCTACCACTGGTCCAGTTGACCCTTGCTGTGAAGTCAGCTCTGCATTTTTCCTGCCACTAGTTCAGTCTGGTCCTGGTCCAGTCCTGCAGAAACACTCACACAAGGTTTAGAATATCTGGGTGGGGAACCCACAGCAAAACAGGACCCTTAGATAGAATCTCTGCTCTCTGGGATTTCTGGTCTCTAGGACAGAGCTCCCTCCTCTTGTTCAACTCAAATCTGATTCTCACAGCAAGAGCTGCCTTTTCCTCTAACTAGGGAGCTGAGAGTTTCATCCTTTAAGCCTTCTAACTCTAGTGTTTACACCTGCCTTGCCATCTTCCACCCTCAAGCTAGTCCCCAAATGCTCATTTTCAGCTGCGAATGAATCAAAAAAGGAGCCTCATTGTTGTTCAGTCACCTGCAGCGAAGCACACTTGGATCTCAGATGAGCTCGAGAACCTTTTGTCCGCTAGACACTGCAGTAGATCCTCAGAGCATCGCTGCAGCCAGCTCAGAGCTCCTGAAGGAGAAATGACGGAGTTAGGGAACAGAGTGGATTGGTGCAATAAATGGTGCAGTGAATGAAAAACTCTGGGGAAGAGCCAAACTCCATCTTCACCTAGGCCATTAAGGCACCAGTAACTGCAGCAGGTATTGTACACAAGGGAATATGGTTTGTTCAGCTACAGGTGATAGGAGCAACCAGGATTCAAAGGCATGTAAAATATTATATAACCGTGTTTTGGTTTCAGAATTGGCTCACCTTCTCTCTCTCTCTCTCTCTCTCTTTATATTACCCTGTTGGTGTTCTTTCTTTCTTTCTTTCTTTTCTGCTTTGGGGATTTCCTCTGTCTCTAACCACGTGCATAACAATTTCCATTGAAGCTGAAATGTGTGCACACATTGCCACCTGTCATGGATTTGATTATAATTTTTTCTTTTAGTATCTGCCAGTTCTATCTCTTTGCTTTCTCATGCACTAGTACAGTCTGTTCTCCTAGCCCCGTACCTAAGCACACTCTTCATTTATTTTTAATTCTATGGTTTACTTGCTGCATCTGAAAGAGTGCCACTGTCAATTTTATAACAGAAGCTTTGAAGCCTACAGGCAAATTTTTGCTCTTAGTTACTATCTCTCCTAAGGTTTTCTATAGTGCCCATCTTTGTAGTATCTAAATCAATGGAATTACTTTGGATTTACATATTCCCTTCAGTATTTCTGGCAGTGTAATATTTCAGTGTTGCTGAAATGTTACTATTTTTAAAAAAACTTTTGTCTTGCTAGTTAAGCTGCAACCACCCTTTCTGGTAAGTATCTATGCTCTGCTAGTGTTCCCTTACCAGCCTAAGTATCTTTCTTCATTTGCTATGCCTGTATTCACGGGTCAGTCTTCATTATTGCTCAGATATAACTGATTCTACAGAGTCCCCAGCTTCTTATTAAAGCTCCCTTGTGAATCTGCTTCCTTTTACTTTAACTATACAAATCATTACCTTTCTTAAAATAGATAGATATGTAGGTATATACATATTCAAGTGATAATACTCCTATCAGGAAACCAAATACCCTATCCATAGAACAGGTATAGTATAGACAATAGCAAATTAAAGCTTCAGTTCCCCCAGACTCTTTGACTAATGTGCTTCAATATGGATGTGCAGTGACCACCTCCGTGGACAAGACAGTAGTTAATGTTTATCCTGATTTAAAAACTGGGAGAACAATTTGCAACAGTTTGTTTTGGTGATTTCAGCCTTTTTTTTTTCTTTTCAAGTTTGTTCACTAGCCAAAATTAGTCAAATGTTTTGTGTGAACAGATTTCAGACTAAGGCTTACGCATGGACTCCTCGCTGGGAATATTTTTCAAGTATACATCATTTGATATTAAAACTTTGTGATTGGCCATGTAGGCCAGATGGTATTACTTTCTATTTCCTATCTGGAATAAGTGATTTAACATTTATAAGCTATACTTGTCTATTTTGTTTTGCCACAAATTGAATTTAATTTCACAATTAAACAGATGTCAGTGACAGGCCTGAAATGGGCTCCTTGTGAAAGTTCATTCAAATGTAACTTCATTCACCCCAAAAATCATGGAAACCAGTAGAGAGTTATGAGAACTTGCTCTGAACAAAACTCTGTTTAGAACTCATCCCACTATTTGTGAATAATTTTTCTCACTATTCACTCAGATCTGATCCTGATACAAGGTGATCTGGTTTCAGGGCTAACCTTGGGACTTCTCTTCCCCAGATTGTTAAAGTTTGGGCTCCCATTGACTTCAGTGGATATTGCATTTTGCCCTAGAGGTCCTTCCTGACTGGATCTGTATAGAGCAGTGGTCCTAATGTACCTTCTGAGTAAGTCTCAGAGCAGGTCTTATGTTCAATCTTGCTGGAGCAAGGGAAAGTGTATCAGGGAAGATCAACAGCAGGACGAGAGGATCAGGTAAAATATGAAGGAGGAAAATGGCAACCCCAGAGTAAGGTCATCAGAACCATGTGTAGTCAAATCATTGGAGGGTTTAACTCAGAACTCATACCACAGCCAGCTGTAAGCATGGGTGAGAGCTTGAAATGTAATGACTACCCCAAGCACCTTCTCAGGCAATAGGATCAGAGGGGGAAGCAATTCTCAATGTCTCCTTTCAGCTGTGCCACTGTGAATCTGAACTGTAAGCATAATTCTCACCAAACACCACTGGGCCTTAAAGAGAGAGGGGAAAAAAGGAAGCTTACGAAACAGATGAAAATGACATCGTAACTGAGAGACAAGGTGGTTGAGGTAGTATCTTTTATTGGACCAACTTCTGTTGGTGAAAGAGACAAGCTTTGGAGATTACACAGAGCTCTTCTTCAGGTCAAGAAGAGCTGTATGTAAGTTTGAAAGCCTGTCTCTTTCACTAACAGAAGTTAATCCAAAAAGAGTATTATCTCATCCACCTGGTCTCTCTAATATCCTGGTATTAACATGGCTACAACACTGCAAATCATAACTGAGAGTCAGTGTTGCCCATTGGATAGGGGACTCAGGAGATTTGGGATCTATTTCTGGCTCTACCGCTGACCTATCGAATGACCTAAGGCAAGTCACCTCTCTGCCTTTTTTCCCTCTTACATCTTTTTCTGTCTTTGTCTGTTTAGATGATAAGCTCTTTGGGGACAGGACTGTCTCATACTATGTGTTTGTACAGTGTCTAGCACAGTGAGGTCCCAATCTCATTTGGAGCATGTAGATGTTACTGTACTATAAAAATAACCAATACAAATCAATGAAAACGCTTGAAGTGGTTAGCAATTTATATGGCCCTTGTTCTGGGACTTCCATTTTTCTCCTGGATGTTTTCTCAAACTAATAGATATGTTGTTTTTCCAGTTTAGCTGGAATTGTTCCAGTGAACTGCTGGCATTTGAATTATCCATGAGGGTCCTGACTATCATACAGTTTGCGCCATGGGGAAAACGTTTGCACATTGGAATGCAATAAGGTCAAACAGGGAAGACTGCAAATGCTACAACTGCTTTCTGGCTGGAACATTCTGTGCATCTCCATTTTCAGAAGCAATTCAAAGTTCTTCTTTGGGAACAGGCAGAAGAGAGAGCACTTTACTTACATCAAACACAGGTTCCTAAAAGGCATTCACAGTATGGAGCAGCTACTGTAGCATTTGTTATAGTTGCAGCATAAATGGAGAATTATATTGAATATCAGGTGAGCAGCTTCCAGATATAAAGTAGATGAGCTTGCAAGAGGGACTCTTTCTTCCCTTGGAATGGAGATGAGATTACATAGCTCTACCCACGTATAGCATAGATTATAGAACTCCCCCCTGTTGCTACTATAGTACATCTATGAATGGCAAACAAGGAGAAAAAGGTTGGACTCCCAAAGACATAAAGCCTCACTTTTAGGGCAGGTCTATAATTGTTCCCACAAAATTAGAGCAGAGTCCTTTTCAAGAATCAATCCCTAAATGTCCAACAGCATTTCCCATCGTAATCTGAGCAAATCTGAGGCTTGATCCAAAATCCATTGAAGTCAACAGAAAGACTCTCACTGATGTCAATGGACTTTGGATTTGGTCCGTGCTGAATAGAGGGTGGGTTTTTCAAAAGCATTCAACAGTGGCCTGACTCTGTTGGCAGTGTAGAAAGTGGTAAGATTGACTTCAGAGGGAGCAGAGTGAGGGCAATGCAGAGTGCTTTTGAAAACCCCACCTGAAGTTTCGTTTTCACAAAGGTGGAAAGTGGCTTTACAATACATTTGTAAACATTGCCTCACTGAAACAGGGCCAAGCTGTTTAATTTCCTTTAGGCAATCAATTTATTTAAAATGCACCTTTAATAAAAATAATATATTTTAGAATGTTAAAGAAGTGAACGTACAGTAAACCTGGGTTAAAAATTAACTTTGTTTTTCTTTAGCATAACTTAAATTTCTGACAATTGGAAGGCAATTAGATGTCAAGCTAATTAAAGTAGCATATTTTATCCTTATATTAAAGTGAACCTTATGTTCTGAAGTGGTTTCCTATTCATTCAAAGCACTGAAATTGGGCCTGAAAGAAAGGCCTCACATCTGCCTCTTCAAGGTCTACTCCCCCTCTAAACTCATGAATAATCATTGTCACCAGCTTATCACTGTCAGATTAGGGGCTTAGTATTACATTTTATTTAAACCTGATCCAGATGGTTGCCAAGAGATTTTCAGGCAAATGAACTGTGAGGCAGACTATCATCAAGAAGCGTTTTATTGTTCATGCATATGAGTGCATTCCAGGTCTCCAAAGTGCTTTACTGTACTGCTGACAAACACT
This sequence comes from Chelonia mydas, assembly GCF_015237465.2. Classification (NCBI taxonomy): domain Eukaryota; kingdom Metazoa; phylum Chordata; order Testudines; family Cheloniidae; genus Chelonia; species Chelonia mydas. The sequence continues at coordinate 112,688,712 of NC_057852.1, forward strand.
TTTTTTTTCACCTTGACACCTATCAACTTGATCTTCATCAGCAGTTTGTCGATATCATTTTTTACAAAGCTAAATAAGCAGTCTATGACCCATCCTTCATCAGCTATTTAATTCAGAGTTGAATTTACGGAGTCATTCAATTAGCAAACTAAATAATAGAAGCAGGAGTTATGAAGCTGCTTACAAGCAGGAAGTTTTAGGGAAGCAGGAAGTGACTTAGTGCGACCTGACATTGTCCAAAAATTGACCACCCAGTAGACACAGTGAGGCAAATATTTCAATACTTTTTTTCTGTTACTCTGCAGTATTATCATCACCTATAGTGGGCCCACAGTAAATGCCTCTCCCATTGCAAGAAAACTGAAAGTTATGTCCTCTAATGATTGGCACAAAATAATGTTAACATCTTTATCTGCAAGTCTTTAACTCTGATATAGAACAATATAATAGTATACAGAACTGCGTGTTTGAACAGCTCATCACATTCCATTTGAACTTGGCTTTCATTTGCTTTATGAGAACAGCAGTTGCGTTTCACCTACCTTTTTGGTTTAACCAATATGCTATCTTGGAATTCCTATGATTTTTCCTTTCATTGTGGGAAGTGGTTCACTTCCAGTTCCATGAGTCCTGCATTAATTGTTTCAGATTTTTATTTGATATATTACTATGGTAAGGCTGCCATGTTACTATGATAAAGGCTCCTTGTGTTATCTTGTATCATGTATCTTTCAGGCCATCTTGTACTGAATCACTTTATTTCTGCACGGAACGGATGGGGTATGCACCCTATGCTAGCTCTACAAGGGTTAACTGGAGCTAGAGAGCTCAATTAAGGCACCTGGTTGTGCCTGTAAGGTGGGCCAGCTTCAAATGAAGATGAAGCTCAGCTGGGGGAAGAGCTGGGTGGTGAATATAAAGGGAGAAATATAAAGGAATATAAAGGGAGGAAGCCAAAGGATATAAAGGAATATAAAGGGAGGAAGCCAAAGTTAATGGGAATTGTACTGGTGAAAGCACCAAACAAATATATGAGGGAATTTGATAGCAGACTATAACATGATGTTAGAACTCCACATGCTATTCAAGTTAAAGTGTGGATGCAGAAGCTGAAAGACAAGGAAGAGCTAAATGATGTCTAAACTTTTAGTCATGGGAAAATTAGTTACGGATGGAAAGTTGCATGTCCAAACATGGATTTAGATATTAACTTAAGAGTAAAAAAGCCGAAGTTTACCAATATATAGATGAAAAGTAGAGTCGGTTGTGTGTCATATATAAAGATGGGTCCCAAAAAGAAAAAAAAACAGGAAAAGTAGGGATGGCATATTGTGTATTAAAGTTGGGAATAAGTACATCTAAAAGAATATCTGATTTTGTAGCTGTCATGACAGCTGTAGTCGTAGCAATTATGTTAGCACTAAATTAGATCTGGGAAGTACGCCCAGCAGCAGCGGTCATTTTTTCAGATTCAGTCTCAGACCTTATGGCAATAAAAAAGGCTGTCTTAGTATGCAAAAGTGATTTAATCAATGAAATTCTATTTCTAATAACAGAGTGAGTACAGGTGGGGATACATGTAGCATTAGCTTGGATTCCAGCACATATTGGGATAACAGGGAATGAAATGGCAGACAAAGCAGCTAATAATGCTGTAAGAAATGGAAAGATTGATATAGAAATACCCTTGAGTAAACAGGAATTCAAAAGCCTACTACAGAAAAATTTAGAAAAGGAATGGCAAAAAAAAACTGGAGTAATGGGAAAAAAGGAAGAAGATTTTTTGAATTGTGCCTGAGAGTTGAGGATAACGACATACTTCAGGGCCTGGATAAGAAAAATGAAGTGATTTTGACTAGAATACTAATTGGCCATTGTGGCTTTGTGATGGGGCGTCCACCCCAGACAGGAGTGGAAGGGGTTAATGGAGGCCAGATGGGCCTATTAACCTAGTAAATTGGAAGCTAAGAAGAAAGCCTTAATTAGAGGAATAGGCTCACCTGTGCAGGAACAGGAGGGGCCTGTATAAAGCCAGGTAAGCTGGCTGCGTGGAGTGGAACGGGACGGGACGGGACGGGACGGGACGGGACGGGACAAACCAAACCAAACCAAACCAAACCAAACCAAACCAAACCCCACCCCACCCCACCCCACCCCACCCCGAGAGGGTGGGAGCTAGTGATGTAGGAAGAAGCCCAGGGAAACAGAAACAAAGGATAGGACTGCACAGGGAAAGTGGCTGCTTGTTTTAGGGTCCCTGGTCTGGATCCCAGCATAGAGGGAAGGCCTGCGTTCCCCTGCCAGCCACTGGAGAGTGGCAAAGGGTGTTAGAGATGCCAGCCAGCTAGCAGGTCTGGAAAGACTGTGAATTACCTGGAAGGGGAGCACTTTAGTGACCTGGCCAGAGAGCTGAGCTACAGAAAGGAAGCTGTAGACCTGGGAGTGAGACAAGACAGGAGAAGACAACACTGGAGGGAGAGCACAAGCTGGTAGAGCTAATCTCCAAGATGGTCAACAGGAGGTGCCGCTCGCGGTAAGTAGACCTTGTGACAAGTTTAAACAAAGCTATTTTAAAAAGAAATAGACAGACGGACTGTGTGTGTTCTGTAAGGTGGAAAAAACAATTGATCACCTTTTATGGGTATGTAAGTGCTCTGATAAAGAAAGAGAAAAGCTTTCTGAGGAATTCAAATGTCTTAAAACAACAAAAGTTAGGTTATGTTGTTTAGTAAAAAATATCAGGGAAGTGGGATAGTATTAGAAAGGCCTTGTTACATTACCTGAAGGACACAGGGCAAAGTGAGAGAATATAAATGGCTAAGTATTTAGGAATTATAGTTGGTGATGGCTATACACTATTCAGTTAAGTCTGCTTTGCTATCAAAAAAAGAAGAGTGCTATAGAGAGAGAGAGGGGAAGAGCTTTGCAGTCCTTTAGTGGTTGCTACAGAGTGAAGAGCATCTTAGAGAGAGGCAGATGGACAATATGGCCAGGGAGGGTCTGTGGGAAAAGGCCTGAAGGAAGGCCATGATAGGAAGAATTCCAGGGAGGCATCAGTGAATCTGAGGGAGCAGATCTTAGCTTCTTGCTACGGGTCCCTAGCCTGTAACCCAGAGAAGAGGTAGGGGTTCCTCTGCTCATTCACTAGGAAAGGTGGTGCAATGATGCCCTGACACAAGTGGGAGAAGGACTATTCAATTTGTTACTGGGCCTATATGGAGGAAGCCCTGGGAGGCAACCTGGCAGAGCCTGGGAAGGGGTGACGAGTTTGTGGAGGAGAGAGCCTGGGTAGGGGTGAAGTTATGTTTGTTAGAATTTAGTTTATTAAACTTCAGGTCTACCCAGTGATGAGCTGCCAAAATTTTAACAACAGGTTCCCTCCTCACCCCACGAGGGGTCGTTGCCCACCCCAGCTCCCCGGGACTCTTGCCCCATCCAATGCCTCCGCGTTCCTTGATGCCCCCCCCAGGACCCCTGCCCCATCCACCCCTGTCCCCTGACTGCCCCCAGAACCGGGCAGGAGGGTCTCGTGGGCCACCGTAGTGGGTGCCCACCCCACCTCTAAGAGCAAGAGGCACCTGCCGGGGGACGAGGTGGGGAGTCCCGGTGGTGCTTACTTGGGGCAGCTCCCAGGAAGCATCCGGCAGGTCCCTCCAGCTCCTAGGGGTGGGGGAGCGTAGCTAGGGGGGAGCAGGGGGAGCGGCCGCTCCCCACACTGATCACATCAAAAGTGGCACCTTAGGCGCTGATTCCCTGGGTGCTCTGGGGCTGGAGCACCCACGGGGAAAAATTGATGGGTGCAGAGCCTTCCCCGGCAGCTCCCTGCCCGGCCCCAGCTCTCCTCACCTCCGCTCCGCCGCCTCCCCTGAACGCGCTGCCCTGCTCTGCTTCTCCGCCCCCACCCCCGGCTTCCCGCGAATCAGCTGTTCGGCGGGAAGCCGGGGAGAGCTGAGAAGCAGGCCGCGGCTTCCCACACAGGCCGAGGGTGGCGGAGGTGAGCTGGGGCGGGGAGCGGTTCCCCTGCGTGCGCCCCCCCCAACCCCCGGGGTTACCTGCTGCCTTGGGGGGTGGAGAAGCAGAGCGGGGTGGTGCATTCAGGGGAGGAGGCGCAGCGGAGGTGAGCTGGGGCCGGTGGGGCGGGGAGCTGCCGGTGGGTGCTCTGCACCCACCAAATTTTCCCCTTGGGTGCTCCAGGGCTGGAGCACCCATGGGGTCGGTCCCTAAGGCACCACTTTTGGCTGGTTAAATTTAGAAGCCCTTTTAGAACTGGTTGTCCCTCGCGGAACAACCGGTTCTAAAAAGGCTTCTAAATTTAACAACCAGTTCTGGCGAACCAGCTCTAGCTCACCACTGGGTCTACCCCAGAAGAGGTGGGACTGAATGAGACACAAGAAGAGAGACCACCTCAGTGCTGGAGTGGCTGTTGGCAGGGGATGCTAGATGAGGAAAGAACTGTTATGCCATATCCAGCCATGAGGGGGCACACCAGCAGTGAGTTAACCGTTCCACAGAAATGCAGGTTAAGATTTTTCAAAGCAATGTAGGGGGTTTAGACACATTAACAGTAATGGAAGATGTGTCTAAATCCCCAGGCAGCTTTGAAAATCTCAACCATAGACTCTAGCAATGCTAGCATATTGTGAAATAGAGTAATGACATATTCACAATAATTGAGCCATTATCTCATTGTACTGTGCTTCACACTCTTCATGAACTAGAGATCTTCTGCATGATCACTGAATTGTTAAAATCTATTTGAGGTAGTGTATGGGGTCTGTGGGCACTTTGTCCATTATGAAGGCTACAAAGGTCCCAGTACAGCTCCAGAATGTAAAGTGCTTGGTGCTACATTAGCTGACATCGGAGGTTCAGCTGGTTGAGACTTGAAGTATAATATACATAGTGCCTGGGGTGGAGAAAAGCTTCTGGAATATTAAAAAAAAAAAAAAAAGAAAAAAAAAAGAAACCCACACATACCATTGCTAGCTAGCATGCCACCCAACTATTTTAATTAATATTCTATGGTGAGTGCCCATTTTAATTAGTCATTCAGGAAGTTAGTGGCGCAAAGGTGAGCGCAGTACAATAGTAATCAAAATAATACTTATATTTGTGTAGGGAATCTTATCCAAAAGCAGCACAAAAGACTAAATATTCAAAAGTTATTCAAAGAATCATACAATCATAGAAGATTAGGATTGGAAGAGACCTCAGGACCTCCAACCCCCTGCTCAAAGCAGGACCAACCCCAACTAATTCATCACAGCCAGGGCTTTGTCAAGCTGGGCCTTAACAACCTCTAAGGATGGAGATTCCACCACCTCCCTAGGTAACCCATTCCAGTGCTTCACCACGCTCCTAGTGAAATAGTGTTTTCTAATATCCAACCTAGACCTCCCGCACTGCAATTTGTGATGTGAATCAAGTGGTTTGTGGATGCAAATGCAAGTACTTAAAAAAACTTGGCTCTAAGTGTTTGACCAGGGCCACAAAGGGAGTCAGTGTCAAAATCAGTATTTGGATTCCCAATATTCGTCAGACTTCTAGATAGGGTGACCAGAGATAGAGGTCTGTCTCTGCAGAGGCAGTTTCAGGATGGGGTCCTACTTGTAGGAGTTACATAACTGTTGAATTCAGAACCATTTAGTTTCCCTGGTTGAGATCAGTTTTGAAGACTGGCTAAATGGAGGCTTATGGTATATCTGAAATACAGCAAACTCTTTACCCTCTACTTCTTCCTCCACCCCCAAATAAGCCAGTCTGGCACAAGCAAGGGCCTGTGCACCGTGTATACTCACTGTATCTATTTTTGAATTCCATGTTTTCTTCCTCCTCCTCTAGTCTTGCCTGAGTGGATTGAGAACCTCAGAATAATATTAGGGTTCAGACCAAATTCTCAATCTCATGATCAAGAGGATTCACAGTTCACTTCTGTGAAGATGGAACTGTGAGCATTATGCCCATTTTACAGATACTTACGTTCAGGTGAATGCAGGTCTTGCCTGATGTTGCTTAGCAAAATGGTAGCAGAGATGAGAATAGGACCTAGGAATCTTGACTCAGTCTGTTGCTGTGACCTGTAAAAACACTCATCTCTGTTACCCATTAGTCAGGTTTTTAGTCTGTGCCCCATTGCTAGCTGCAAGTACAGTGCAGGACCTGCTTTGTCACTCTGTTAAAGACACACTTTTTTTCTAAAAATGCTCACAAGATGTGAGTCAAGCAATGTGACAGCTACTCACTCTTATGTGCCTCCCAGTTTGTCCTGTCTGGGTCTGTCCCATTTAGACTAAACTCTTCAGGGCTGGTCCTGTACAATGTCAGGTGTTTTGGCAGTACTTAGCAAATACTATGGTGATGCTGAACAAATAATAATGAAACCTAAATGTTGAATCTGCCCATTTATTCACAGCAAACTTAAAACTAATAGACTACAGACAATGGTTGAAACTTAAAAATTATGTTTTCCTGTTTGAAATAAACCATGTCTTCAGGCAATTGTTTAGAGACAGTACTAAGACACTGCAGATATGTGTTGTTCTCTGCTGCTAATGGTATGAGAAATTACTGAGCTGAAGTTTTACTGGGAGGCTATTTTACTATCTAGTGTCTTATGTGTAAGTGGAGAAGGCGCTACAGTTGCCAAGCAACTATCTTGGTGGTGGTCATGTACATGAATAGTCTAGCAGCAGTGTGCCTTACTGCTAAGGTCAATGTAATGATAGGCAACATTTAATAGTGTGTGCGTTTATGCATATCTAACAGGTCACAGCCAGCAGCACAACTAAACTAACTGGCTCACACTGCATAGCCAGCTCCTTTTTGGTCATGGGAATTAAGAGACAGAAAACTTAGATGCCTTTATGTTGTCATTAAAGTTGAAACACACATATGCCAAGGGCCGTTATGATAACAAACAAACCAATCCAACAACAACAATCCTAAGCATTTAAAAGCATGGAAGCGAACGGTTAAGGGAAGGTAGGTAAAGGAAGTTTCAGCTATCTTTACCATTCATCATGTATTTTTAAATAAAGGAATGCATGAAAAATACCCTGGTACACATTCCAAAAACACACCCAGGGGCTCCTCTAGGTTACCTGCTGCTCTCCATTCAAGAGGGAGGCCCTAGCATTGCATTGCACCCTGAAGCCACTTTTGAAGTCGCGGGGGGGAGGGGGGGAGAGAGAAGAAGGGATGGTGGTAGCTAGAAATCTGATGTACCCAAATTTGTTTAATTTTCAGTGTATTTTCCTTTCCTCGTGATCCACTTCTCAGTTTCCCTCTCCTCACTTGCACGGTTGTATCTGCATGTATTTTTCTTTCACCTGAAGGTTGAAGGCTGACTACACAGATGGAGTTAGGCATTGTGACAGTCCGCATCACCAGGTAGGGTTGCAAACTTTCTACTCGCACAAAACCAAACACGTTTGCCTCGCCCACCACCCCTGCTCACTACCACACCCCCTTCCCTCTGTCACTCACTCATTTTCACTGGGCTGGCTCACGGGTTTGGGGTGTGGGAGCGGGTGAGAGCTCTGGCCTGGGGTGTGGGCTCTGGAGTGGGACCAGGGGTGAGGGGTTTGGGGTGGTAGAGGAGGCTGCAGGGTGGAGCTGAGGGGTTTGGAATATGGGAGAGGGCTCCGGGCTGAGGCAGGGGGTTGGCATATGGGAGGAGGTCAGGTATGCAGTCTCTGGGCAGCACTCACCTCAAGCAGCTTCCGGAAGCAGTGGCATGACCCCCCTCTGGCTCCATGCGGAGGTGCAGCCAGGTGGCTGTGCCTGCTGCACTCACAGCTCCCATTGGCCATGGTTCCCGGCCAATGGGAGCTGTGGAGTTGGAGCTTGGGGCAGGGCCAGCATGGGGAGCCCCCTGGCTGCCACTAAGTGTGGGAGCCAGAGTGGGGACATGCCACTGCTTCTGGGAGCTGTGCAGAGCCACATCAGGCAAGAGCCTGCCTTAGCTCCACTGCACCACCAACCGGACTTCTAACTTTAGTGATGCTGACCGGAGCTGCCAGGGTCCCTTTTCAACCAGGCGTTCCAGTCGAAAAACAGACACCTGGGAACCCTATCACCAGGTCTAGGTTGTAGGCACCTAGAAAATCACTGATTCACAAAGCCTGAGTTAGGCACCTAATCTCCTGTACCAGAGTGTCTTGAGCGGGGGGTTCATGGGTTCAGTTGCATTCACAGAAATCATGAAACCAAGGATGCAAAAACACCTCCCCAGAGGGGAGGAGGAGAATGGGGGGGGGGGGGGAATGCAGCTCCATAGGCCAGGCCCCTTGTCATGGTCATGTCACCACTATCAGCCTTGTTGCTACGTGATGTCTGAGTCGTGTGCCTCTATGGAGGCCCGAAGAGCAATATCTGCAAGTGGGTGCATGGGGGGAGGGAAGACCGACAACAGCAATGTCCCTGCATAGCCTAGTCTTTAGTGACATGGGCGGGGAAGGGGCCTGTCTTTGCTCAGAGCCGCATCTCCCACCATGTCCCAGGCGGAGGGGTCTCATGCCACCATGGGTATGCACCCATTCAATTGGGAGGCTACATCCGCCCCTGTCCTATTCAATGAATGGGAAGAGATAGGTGCCTTAGACTGTGATTCACAAAAATCAGCGTGCTAGGAGGAGCTACCAACAGCAGGGGTGTGCATTAAGCCTTGCGTCATTCAGAGAGATTGGTTCCCACAGCCAGGCTGCAGGGGGGTGCCTAGGTCTTCTTGGGATTCTCCGTTGCAAACCCTCTCGGCATTTGGTGCCAATGGTGTTTTAGCAAAAAGCTGAGGAATGGGCCAGCTTCCCTCATAACTTTTAGCCCAGTAGTTAGGAAATTCAGCTGGGATGTTGAGACCCCCTATCCTGGTGGTTAGAGCACTTACCAGTGAGTCTTTAATTATTTATCCAGAGTGTAACAACTTCAACAGGAGACTGAGGAAACCTCGTGTCAGAATATCCCATAGCCCAAAAGAGTATTCACCTGGGCATTGGTAGACTCCTGTTCAAATCCATTTTCCCCCTCAGGCAGAGGGACTTGAAGTGGAGGGGTCTCACATCCCAGGTGTGTACCCTAATCACTGAGCTCACAGATGTGAGGGAAATTGTCCTTGTCCTCCTCCCACCAAGCTGTTTTGTATGAACCTACCTGTGGGTCCCGATCCAGTAGGTGGCCTCTGCATACGTGCCTATTGGATTGGGCCCCTGCATGCAACATAGGTGGCCAAATGCCTGTCTTCCCCTGGTTTGCAAATCACTCTGGAGCTGAGGTGGGAAATAGGCACCTGGAAAGTGGCAGCAGTGCACATCTCAGAGACTGAAACATAGGCGCCTAGGGAACTTTTACTGCAAAAACTTAAGCACCAAGTGAGTTTTGGTGCTTACCGGGTTTGGTGGAAGTTTGTGCATCATAGCAGTCCCCAAACTGTGACTTAAGCCTGAATGCACAAAAGGAGTTAGGTGCCTGAGTCCTTTAAGTTGGATGTACAAATCTTATACATCAAAATTAATTAGCCCAGAAAATCTCACTGTACTACCTTTGAGCATTGCAAAGGTTCCCTTCCTCTGCTTTTGTATCTAAGCACACATCCTTCTTGGCACAATTCCTGTTAGCAAGTTAATAGTGGTAGGGGTTCTCTTTTTGTTTTTCTGGCTGAATTCAGCCAGTAAAATTCAAATGTATAGAAAATATACATAATCTAAATCCACAATGCTATGGCATATATAGTTTATTTCTGATAGCAAGACTCTGACCATCAAAATGATGTTGAAAACAGTGACTAGGACTGTCTGGCTCAACAATATATGAAAAGTTCTCATTATGTTCTAGCATGCTCCGATTTTCAAAAAGTGTCAAATGCAATTTCCTCTCTTTCTAACGCCGTGAGCCCAGTTTTAAAATGTGAACAATATTGTGGAGGCCAATTCCAAATACAACAAATGTGTTCAGAGGCTGTATCCCACTAATCTCACCTCTGAGATGAATTCTATTTTATTGCTTTCTGTAGAGTTCCTGTCTTTGGTAATGATTAGAGGCTCCATTCAAGCTTCCCAGGAAGATGGTGCCTATTAGATAAACCTCAGAAAGCTTGCAAGACTTCAGGAATTGTTGGTGTGGAGCAATGGCCTCAACACAGGATTGGATGCTGGAAGTCTTTACCTCTAAAGAAGTCTGGCTCTAACACTAACTAGTTCTGTGGCCTTAGGAAAGTCATTTAACCTCTCTGCTTAGTTTCTTCATCCAAATACTGACACTGGTAAGATGTACTTGCCGCACAGGGATGTTTTGAGATTAATTTATTAAGGGATATTATGTATTTGTATTACAGTAGCACTTAGAGCCCCCAGTTGAGAGGCAATATACAAACACATTAGTAGAGAGACAATCTCTGCCCTAAAGAGGTTACAATCTAAATAGACAATAGGCCAAGAGAGGTAAAGTGACTTGCCCCAGATCACACAGCAGGTCAGTGGCAGAACTGTGACTACATCCTATATCTCCTGACTCCCAGTCCAGTGCTCTGTCCACCAGACCTTGTTGTCTTCCATATATACAGTATAGACTTTCAAGTTGAAAACTGCTATGCAAATGTTGAGGAGTAGTATGACTGAGAACATTGATGGACTAAGAGATTTGCTGCACAGAAAATAGAATTAAAGTATCAATGAAAGGTGGATGTGGATGCAAAATTCTAAACAATTCACATTTCCTTTTGAGGCCAACTTCATAAAAAATAAAGGTGTGGGTGCAATAGGGTATACAGACCCCACAGTGACTGAGAGGGGTTAATGAGAGCTTGTGGGCCCAATCCACTCCACCCTGCTACACCTGTGCAAGGTGTCAAACCTGGAAAGAGGAGGTAAAAGAGGAAAGGCCTGGCTAAGTGCTGGCTGCCTGGGAGAGGGAATGGATCTCTTGAGCTAGTGCAGTGGAGGAAAGCCTGGCTGGGGCTAGAGCCTAACTAGAGACTACTTTTGCAGCCACCTCAGAAGAAGAACCAGCATGGGCTGGAGTCTCACTAGAGACTCCTAAATGTCCAAGCCTCCTTGGGGCAGGCAGACCTGGGGTAGGATGGTCTTTCTCTTTCTCTTCTCGTAACTACTTTGGTTTTTCTTTCTTGTGGGACCTGCAGAACAGTCAGCCTGGGAAGAGGTTATGAGAAAAGCCTAATTTCAGCTCACAGTAGGAAGCAGTACAGTGATACAGCAGAGGGTCTGAACAAACAGAACTCATCTGCTTCATACAGCATCCCTGGGCTGGAGCCCAGAGATAGACAGGCCTGGGTTCTCCATATTAGCCCACCTAGTGTGCGGGGTGAAGATCCTGGAGCCAAGGAGTGGCAGACCAAAAAAGGCCTAAATTGTGGGCCCAACATCTAGCAAGAAGCTGCCACCCATTGGTGTGTTGTACTCGGGTTTCCCCAGAAGGGGCAGGACTAAAAGTGACGTGGCCTGGAGGCCCAGTCCTAGGAAGAGGCAAACCACTGCAGGGCCAGAGTGGCTGCCAGCACAGGTGCCAAAGGAGGAGGAGCTCTGCTCTACACCGCTTTAGCAAACTTTTGAGTATCAACCACAATTGTATCAGTAGCCCTCAATCCATATGTGGCCACTTGCAGACGCTTAAGCCCCTATTTAGGAAAATGCTTATGTCTCACTAAAGTCAATGGGCACGTGCTTCAGTGTGTGCCTGAATCCCCATGTCATGTTAAGTCTTTCTGCAATATACTGTTTATTTCTGAAAAGCTTCTTGCAGATTTGGATCCTAGATACAAGAACAGGCTTGGGTAGAAGATATGCATATGGGAGTTAGTGCACACATCATAAAACCAAGAATAAAATATAGCAAAAGTGACTTAAGCCTACAAATGTTTCCATCTTCTCTTAGAAGTTTTATGGATCTATTCTCTCCTTAGTTCCTTGTGAATGTACACAGGTAACTCCTGGTAATGTCAATGGGAGTTACATACACTCAGGAGATTTAACTCAGCTCCTCAGTCATGTTGCAGAGTAACAGCCATGTTAGTCTGTATTTGCAAAAAGAAAAGGAGTACTTGTGGCACCTTAGAGACTAACCAATTTATTTGAGCATAAGCTTTCCTGAGCTACAGCTCACTTCATTGGATGCATACTGTGGAAAATACAGAAGATGTTTTTATACACACAAACCATGAAAAAATGGGTGTTTATCACTACAAAAGGTTTTCTCTCCCCCCACCCTACTCTCCTGCTGGTAATAGTTTATCTAAAGTGATCACTCTCCTTACAATGTGTATGATAATCAAGGTGGGCCATTTCCAGCACAAATCCAGGGTTTAACAAGAACGTCTGAGAAACAGTGGGGGGGGGGGAGGGGAATAAACAAGAGGAAATAGGTTACTTTTTATAATGACTCAACCGTTCCCAGTCTCTATTCAAGCCTAAGTTAATTGTATCCAATTTGCAAATGAATTCCAATTCAGCAGTCTCTCGTTGGAGTCTGTTTTCGAAGTTTTTTTGTTGAAGGATAGTCACTTTGAGATCAGAAATCGAGTGACCAGAGAGATTGAAGTGTTCTCCGACTGGTTTATGAATGTTATAATTCTTGATATCTGATTTGTGTCCATTTATTCTTTTACATAGAGACTGTCCAGTTTGCCCAATGTACATGGCAGAGGGGCATTGCTGGCACATGATGGCATATATCACATTGGTGGATGTGCAGGTGAATGAGCCTTTGATAGTGTGGCTGATGTTATTAGGCCCTGTGATGGTGTCCCCTGAATAGATATGTGGGCACAGTTGGCAATGGGCTTCGTTGCAAGGATAGGTTCCTGGGTTAGTGGTTCTCTTGTGTGGTATGTGGTTGCTGGTGAGTATTTGCTTCAGGTTGGGGAGCTGTCTGTAGGCAAGGACTGGCCTGTCTCCCAAGATTTGTGAGAGTGTTGGGTCATCCTTCAGGATAGGTTGTAGATCCTTAATAATGCGTTGGAGGGGTTTTAGTTGGGGGCTGAAGGTGACGGCTAGTGGCGTTCTGTTATTTTCTTTGTCGGGCCTGTCCTGTAGTAGGTGACTTCTGGCTCATGTTGGACTCTCATTGTTTGTCCTCCCTTCTCATGGCTGTGAGATCATATTTTTGAACCTTTGGCATGTCGTTGGATTCACAGTGGACCCTGGTGCCCTGATCCAAAGTCCACTGATGCCAGCTGGAGCCTTCCTATTAACTTCAGTGGATTTTGGCTCAGGCTCTGCTACTTGGGCAGCATTGTAGGTGCACTTTGACAAATGCAACTAGAACATGAGGCAGCCATGAAGTTGTAAATCAAACCACAAAATCTTGGCTGATGGCAAACTTTTATTCCTTTGGTTAAAAAGTCCTCCAAAGTTTATAAACTGGCATCAGCTCATCTGGCAGGCAAGATTTTTTTTGGCAGAAGCCTGATTGTGCCCATTAGGCTGGTGGTGGGGGGGTGGAGGGAAGCCCACAAAAGGTAACAATGTCACTCAGCCAGCAAGGAATGAAATGTTTATAAATGTGAGAATCTGCAAAGCTGTTGAACCTCAGGATAATGCTGCATTATAGCCTTTTATTAATTCATTAACTGTCACATTATTTTTGAGTGCCCAAACACATACTAAGTAGCTTAGAAAAATAAGCAATGGCACAAACCTTGCCCCAAAGAGCTTGCAATCTAAGGTCTTGATCCAACAAACATTTACACACATGTTTAACTTTACATTTGTGAGTTGTCCTATTGCCTCTAATGGGGCTATTTGCATGCATAAATGAAGTATTTGCATAAGCATTTAGAGGACAGACAAGGGGTCAGAGGGGAAACAGAAGTAAAGTGTTTTGTCCAAGGTCATAGGCAGAGCTGGGATTAGAACCCAGACTGACTCCCACTGCAACGTCCCATCCATTAGATCATGCTGTCTCCTGCTGTTGATATGGTTCGTTGTAGATGACGGGTCCATATGCCCTTATACTGTTTCCTGATCAGGGTATATGTTCGACGTGACACAACATGTAAGGGTCCTAGAACAAAAACAGAGAATTAGGAGAAGGGCAAAGATTACAGCAAGATTAGACAGCAACTCAGTAAGCCCTACTATTATCTTAGTGGTTCTGTGACATCAGTTTCTTTGTTCATTTCTATGATGTCACATTGCATAGGAAACATGGCAGAAGTTGATTTTCGGAAGGATTTGTATCAGCAGAAGGAATTGACTGAGAACACAGAATGAGGGAAGCTGTTCCATGCATAGGGGTCAGCATGGAAGATGGCATGGAGGATAGAATGGTGCTCCAACACCCTTTTCATAAGAACTTAATAGAGTGGAACAGAAGGGGGCATTAAGAATGGGGAAACTCTAAAGAAGATTGTGATTGGGCCTTCCGTGGGCAGGTGGCCTAGTGGCTAGATTAGATGAGAGGGGATGTTAGGGGGACCCAGGCCCCCCTCCTCCACTGGGTCCCGGCCCAGGGCCCTGTGTAGTTCTACCACTAAACAGCGGACATGGGCTCCCTCCTGGCAGGGTGGTCAAGACCAGTTTCTCTGGGCTACTTCCTACAAGTCTCGTTAGTTTGGGGCGTGGCCCTGCTAGTCCAGTTGCCCTAAAGTTGGGACTTATCTGAAGGCTCCCCTTGGCAGGGGAAGGCTCACTTGCCTCAAGTGTCTGTGCTGGCTAGTAGGTCACTGATCCGTTCCTTCAAGCAGGCAAACAGAGAGCTCCTGCCTCTTTGTCAGTCAGTCCCCAATTGAGCCAGGCTCCCTTCTTTTTTCCCCACACCAGGCCTGGCATTCGCTGCAGGTATAGCAGGGCGGGGCTAGCTGAACCCAACAATTTTCTTTATCCCCTGCTGTGCCAGGTTGCCATGTCTCCGTTCCCTCACAAAGATATTAGGATTATTAAGTTTCATATATTAGTTTATTTACAACTCTCTATAGTTATCATGGTGTTTCACAGATTAAAATAAACTAAACCTAATATCACGTACACATACTCATTGAATTCAATGGGACTAGATGGGGCAGGAGTACATGTTCTACTCCTGCAGGAATTCTGCACCGCTGCATGTGCACATAATTCATGTGCTGCACATATTTTTCCTGCAGAAAATAACCTACTGGAGGGTTGTCGCAGTTCCACCTTTTGCCCACCAGAGGGTGCTGAAACACTACAGCAGAGCAGGTTTCAGAGTAGCGGCCGTGTTAGTCTGTATTCGCAAAAAGAAAAGGAGGACTTGTGGCACCTTAGAGACTAACAAATTTATTTGAGCATAAGCTTTTGTGAGCTACAGCTCACTTCATCGGATGCATTCTTGGCCAGCCCAAGTGACCACAGAGAAGAGAAGGAGCCTGCAGTGCCTTCTTCACAGCATCTGTTGGGGCAGGTCAGGAGACAGGGGCTATGGGGTGAAAGCGTGGGGCACATGGGGCTGCTTGGGGGGGTCACAGACAGCGGTTCATAAGGGCTAGTAGGGGAGTACAGACTGATGCATGGACTGAATAAGAGTGGAGGTGCAGGACCACATGGGGAAAGGGGGGTGGCTGAGTTGGGGCACAGAGACGGGGGAGAGGTGCAGGGACACATGGGGCTGAGGGAAGGGGGCTGGTTCAGGGATGCATGAGGATGGGGAGGGGGTGCAGAACCACATTGGGATGAGGGGAGTGGGTGTCTGAGTGGGGTGGAGGGACACATGGGGGTGCAGGGACACATGGGGACAGGGACAGATGTGCCTGACTGAATGGGAGAAGCTAGGGGTCAGCCAGGGTCTACATGGGGGAAGCTTCCTAACAATCCCTCCATGCCCCCCACAAAAACCTATTCCATACTTTTCCTACTCATACCCAACAACCCTCCAAGTTTACACCCAGGCTCCTTCCCAGCAATTACTTCTTTCTCCCTCAGCTTCTCCATAATCCCTGACTCCCCCAAGCCTTTGCTCTGCTTCTGAGGGGTGCAGGAAATATGGTTCTATATTGTAGTTTAAATGAATTATTACACAGTTCTGTATTAATATGCCTAGTAAGGAATCTATTTGTCAAAAAACATTTCCTGAATCTTTTTTGTTGTCTGTACTGTTACAGACATACTTGCTGACAGGTATTTTGAAATAAATTACCAAAATAATTGAAACTGGTGTGATTATATTGTGTTATTTTGACAAATAAAATATGCAGAATATTAAAATATTGTGCACAGAATTTTTATTTTTTGGTGCAGAATTCTGCCAGGAGAAATGGTCAGCAGTAGAATATTGCTCTGCTTCTCTAGCACTAGTCTCACACCGTCTGTCCTCTCTTGGTGTAGAGCCTTTTCCATTGTGACCCCTACAATCTAGAACAGCTTTCCTATATTCCTCCACTTCATCAATGTGCCATGATTTCTGAAATAAAATATAAAAACATGGCTTTCTTCCCTTGCTTGTACTTTTGAAACTGTAAAGTAAGAGTGGAGGGAGAGAGAAAATAGCTACATATCTGTATTATTTAACTATGTAAAGTGTTTTCAGATGCAGTATTACACACTTTCTTTATATTTTAACCAAATTTGCCACCTGTACTTTCACTGTTTCAGTATGCTAGGGGTAGCACCAATAGAAATTTTAATATAAACTTTATGGCTGGTTGCAAATTGTCCATCATATTGGGTTTTCAACAGAAGTAAATTTTTCATGGAAAAAAATTTGCTTTCCACAGAAAAATTTGCTTTTTTTCATCAAAAAAAGTAAATGCCTGAAAACGGAAATATTTTGATTTGGAGAGTTTGACTCATGAGAGTTGTAGTTTGGTTTGCCTCTTGTCCCCATTCCTCTCTATGGGCTAGGGCTCCATCTGGATTACACATTACATAATGTAGTACAACCAGGGACCCCCACAATGATCCTGTTGAAGAGGGAAAGCCAATGGTACGTTGGGGACGTGTAGTCCAACCAGGGAGCCCAGCTTGTACAGCAGAATGTTAGGTAGATACCCTTGAACTACCCCCAGGATGCAGAGCAGCTTCATTTCCAAATGAAAAGATTTTGGTTTTCAGCTGCAAGGTTCTGGTATTCCAATTTCTGCTGAAAATCTAAGGGTGGGGATTTTTTTTTTTTGACCAGCTCTAATAGACATGATTCTGTTGACTTCCTGCATTTTTAGCACCGAGACAACTAAACCGATGAAGTGAGCTGTAGCTCACGAAAGCTTATGCTCAAATAAATTGGTTAGTCTCTAAGGTGCCACAAGTACTCCTTTTCCTTTTGTAAACCCGCTATAGCTCCCATTGATGCCAGTGAACCAGCAGTAGCTTAGTTAGGAATCTTTTGATAAAATTCCCTAGTTTGAAAAGGGCATAGATATGCTCAAAATCAAATATCAGATCTTAATGCTCCCTGACTCAAAATTCATACCTAGAATCAGATCTGAATTGTTCTTCAAAACCTAGATCCAGCTTGAGCCCAATTCCAGTTTAAAAATACTAACTGGAAAATGAATGTTAATGTATCAAATGGGTTGCACTGCATTATGGGTTGGGAGAATATTTAAAGCCACAGAGATTGAGAGAAAGGGAAGCTGGATTGAGCAATAAAATGCTTCTGAAGTCATCTACTCCTTTTATTGTTTATTAAGATATCCCTGGCCTTTAGAATTTTGACAACCTGTGTGTTCTATAACAAAGGTTACATGATGGCTGGCTGTGCTAAACTTTGATTAACAGTAGAATACATGTGCCCTTAATTTTTTTTCTTTAACTAACCATCTTGTGTTCCTGATTATTCTGAGGATCCAATAGTTTGAGAATGAATGTAGCCTAAAAAGATTTTTGGGAAAATGTCTGCACAGAGCATTCAACATTGGAACAATTTTGGGGGGAGCACAAATGGGAGAATGTGTATATGTTGGTACAAAAATATTGTGCTGGAGAAAAGAAAAGTGACTTGTCTTAAATTTAAGATTAACTTTATCCCCTTAGCATGAGCCTTTAATCTGAAGAAAAGCCTGGGGATTTATGAGTGTTAACAGACCTGAATTTTTTATTTCTCTTTCTTTCCTTTCACTTGTTCATTTTCCATCACTGTGTCCCTTAAGAACTTGAGAGCAATGAATGAAATGATAGACGGTGATTTATATGTTACAGCACCATTCTACCACGTAGGCAACAGTACAGTTAAAAACCAAGGTGATTACTAATGAAAGTAAAGTTCTGAAATTCAGTGGTATTGAGTTGCACCTGTTGATGTGTCCACAGTATACAAACAAAAACAATGAGGAGTCCTTGTGGCACCTTAGAGACTAACAAATTTATTTGGGCATAAGCTTTTGTGGGCTAAAACCCAAATGCCCAAATAAATTTGTTAGTCTCTAAGGTGCCACAAGGACTCCTCGTTGTTTTTGCTGATACAGACTAACACAACTACCACTCTGAAACCAGTATACAAACAGGTTATCTTACTACTGTGTTAACTGCACAGCTGGATTAATTTACAAGCCTGAGAGACCATGCATTCCATCTAGGTGTTCGATATTAGTAATGAATTTTGCCTATTACAAATAAATGCACTAAAAGTCATTATTATAAATATGTTGGGTTTTTTTCAGGTACATACACTGAAAAATAATAGTCAGCTTATTGGTCTCCTTGCTCGTTCAGAGTTCTTTATTTAAAAATAAACAGACAACTTGCTGTCAAAGTGGGAGGACGTATCTAGTGGGGTCTTGTACTAGTTAATATTTTCATTAATGATGTGGAGAATGGAGTAGAGAGTATGCTTATAAAATTTCCAGATGACACCAAGCGGGGAGGGGTTGTAAGCCCATTGGACACATGAGGTTTAAAATTCAAAATGACCTTAACCACTTGGAAAATTGGTCTGAATTCAACAAAACGAAATTAAATAAAGACAAGTGCAAAGTACTTCACTGAGGAAGGAAGAAACAAATGCACAACTACACAATGGGGAATAACTGTCTAGGGTCATGTCTACACTAGCACTTATGTCGGCCAAACTTTTGTTGCTCAGGGGTGTGAAAAAACATAACATGAGCGACATAAGTTTTGTTGGCATAAGCACTTGTGTGCACAGAAAAAAAGACAAAGGGGCAACCTGATAAGGTTTCCAGTATCTTAAGGTCTGTTATAAAAAAGGACGGGGATCAGTTGTTCTCCATGTCTGCTGAAGGGAGGACAAGAAGTAATGGACTTAACCAAAATCTCCCTTTCTGCTGATTAAGTATTAGGAAAAACTTTCAGCTATAAGGGTAGTTAAGCTCTGGAAGGGAGCTTCCAAGGGAGGTCATGGAGTCCCCATCATTGAAAGCTTTTAAAAACAAGTTGGACAAACACCTGTCAGGTATAGTCTAGGTTTATGTGGTCCTGCCATGTGGACTGGACTTGATGATATCTTAATGTCCCTTCCAACCCTACAGTTCTGTGAAAAGAACCTGGGCCCAATTATCCTCCCAAGTTTACGTGTAAAATGATAGTAATTCCATTGAAGTCAATGAACTGGTGTGAAACCGTTATCAGACAGAGCCAGATCAGGCCTCTTACAATAAGAGCAATTAATAGCTAATTGGTTTAGAAAAGTGAATTAGTGAAGGCATTATAAGAAGTAAATGCACCAAACATTTATTTGCTTAAAAAAACCTGGAAAATATAAATTAATGTAAAAGCGATAAAAATATATTGGGGAAAAAAGATAATAATGAGGAAGCATGTGTCAAATTTAAATATTGCTGCTTTGGTTTCCTGAAATATATTTCCTGGTAATTCCCAACAATCATGCACAGTACCTTCTGTAACATCTGCTAATTTAGGCTGTGCTGATCAATTTGCAGGCTTCCTGCACTCAGATCTCATCTAAACAAGCAACTTTTTAGGGTCCAGTTTGTGTTCTTGTTATGATAATCCAATAGGGATATGGGCAAACAGCTATATTCTTTTTTCAGAAGAAACCAAACACTTCTGGATAGCTCTCCAAAATATAGAAGGGATAAAGATTTGTAAATCCCACAGAAAAATAAAAGAAAAACATAAATTCCCCTTCACTCAACACACTGGCTTTTTCTTTTACACAATGTTTGATTACATATCCTGTGGAAGAACAGAAAGTTAAGATGTGTCTTTGGATGAAGTGAATGTCTGTAAAATGGAAAGGAAACCTGTGTGAGAACTGCATTCAACTAACTATGAGGCATGCCCATAAAGTGAGTGATTTGGTTTGTTTTAAACTGTATAGATTTTTTTTTAATTGTATGTAGTAAACCACACCATAAACTTACAATAAGCATGTAAAGCAAACCAGAAAGAAAGACAACACAGATGCCAAATCAAACCAGAATAAAAACTCTTAAGAAGTTTTCTGTTATAGCCACAGTGAATTACTCATGTAATTCCTTCTAGCACAGAGAAGGATAACTGCATTTTCAACTTTGAACTCTTGCCATTCATTTCTGTACTGTGGCCTCAATAGTCTGTTTGATTGCCAGCCTGTTTGAGGTACAAAAAGCAAAGCAGTGGGAAGTGACACAACAGAAATCAAATGGCATGAGTCATCTCCCATTTTTTTAGTCTCCTTTATGTTCCTAATATAATTCTGACGATAGTAGACCTGAAGTTAATGAACAGTCGTAAAAGGTTCCACTGAAGCTATGTCAGTAGATTCACATCCCTGTTTGCAGCTGCAGCTCTGCAGAATTTAGCCAAGGTGTCTTTGAACAGTTTTTACATGAGGTGGTGCAGTAGGAGAATTACACGGCTCATGAATGGAGGCTATAGGGCCATGATACCATATATAAATGCCAATGTTTAATTTTAATTTCCTCATTAATAATTACAATGGTAGGGTCGAACACATTTGGAGAGTCAGTCATTCTCTCTCCCTCCCCCCCCACACTTAGTCCAATATCAAATATTTACAAGGTTAGGCATAGTGAACAACCAGAACACTGTGAAATTTCCCTCTGATTTGTCCATGGTTCCTTTCACCCTGATTGCTAAGAGCAACCATCCCCTTCTTCCCCTCAAGGGTGCACAGACTTTCAAAAGCAGAAGAGAAAAAAACAGTCAGATTAGTTTCTAGGCTCTGCAGCAGGAAGCATTGCTTGTATGTAGTTGTTCAGTTTCATTATTCATGGGCCAACAGCAAAGTGGTTAGACAAAAAATAAAAATAAATAAAGTGACAAGGGTGGGGGCACTACAGGGAAGGTATCCAAGAGTCCACTCAGTAAAATACTTGGTAATAACTTATGAAAATTTAATTTCCTGAAAGAGGAAATACTGAGCATCTACTTAATTTGTGTGTGTTTGTACTGACATATGCAATCCATGTAAGAAAAACAATAGGGGATCAATTCCTTTCTCATGAGAATCACATAAGAAAGTGTAGCTTTTGGTTTTGGAGGCGACTGCTGGAAATTAAATAGTGTAGACATGTTCATACCCACTTTAATTACCCACTTGACTCTAAATCCTCCCCCCCAAACCATCTACTGGGGTGATCTTGATTATCTATGACTTAAATGCACCCCAGTGTTGTCCAGCAGATGGGACATGGGCATGGGAGTTAGGAGTCCATGGTTCTATTGCCAGCTTTGTTATTGACTTGCTAGTCATAGGAAAGGTGTGTACCTACTCTCTGCCTCAGTTTCCCAGTCTGTAAAACAGAGATAGAGAAACTTACCCTCTTTTGTCAAATATTTCTGGTCTAACGTAGGGCTGGGATTTTCAAAGGAAACTAAGGTATGTGGGTGTCTAACTCCCTTATTTGCCTTTGAAAATCCCAGCCTAGACTCTTTTAAACATACATCACCAGGTAATTGAATGCCCAGCACTATGTACTGTAAGAGCTAAGTATTATCACCCAGTCCTTAAGGGAAGGTTATCAAATAGTCAGCCAAAGAAGTGAAATAGCAGATGCATCTGCATGGCCCCTAGTACACTACTGCTCTCTCTCAATCTGCATGGCAGTGCTCTGTTCCCAAGTGTAAGAGAGAACTGGTGTTAGTCATGGGGATGTGATGTGATGATACATTCAATAGTAGACCATGTTCAAAATTACTGGCTAGATTCCTAGGTGTGCCAATGCAGCACTCGTCACAGTCAGGGTGGTAGTGTAGGTTATCCCACCTTTCTATCAGGCTGCTGGGAGCCAAACTGGCTCCAGCCCACATTAGAGTAGCCTCAAGGCTGCTCTAACTTGCAGTGGGGGCTAATGGCCTGCTGTGGGAAAGGGTGCCACCGATGAGTGTAAAGGCTCAAATTCATGGACTTCTGTCCTTCAAGTTAACCTGCTCCTAGCCTGTGCACACTGAACTGCAGGGTTACATTTTGTAAACCAAACCGTACAGTGTCTTAAGAGTCATAATGTTGACAACATTTTTTTCTGAAGGTCAGAAACGGTTTGGATTTGGTTCAAAGTTTTAGCAAAGTATCAAGCCTTTTCTTATTGTAACTGAACCAATGTTGCCTACTTTAACTGGAAGCCATTGCCATATAATACATAAATAAAGCTTTGTGCTTTTACAACACCTCTCCTCTAGGGATACCAATATGCTGTATAAACATTCATTCATTTGAGCCTTGTGACACACCTTTTAGGTAGGTATTGTTATAACTGTTTTACAGATGGGGAAACTCAAGTACTAAATGGCTAAGCGACTTGCCTAAATTCATACAGTGAATTAATGCAGTACCAGGAAAAGAAGCCAGGAATTTTGACACTGTGTGCCTTGTTCTAACCACTATAACCTGATACATCACCATTTGGAGGTCACGGATAAACATTTGTCTTGTAGAACATTGAACAACACTGCTCTT
The DNA here is from genome assembly GCF_015237465.2 of Chelonia mydas. Lineage (NCBI taxonomy): Eukaryota > Metazoa > Chordata > Testudines > Cheloniidae > Chelonia > Chelonia mydas. Next base: position 112,711,494 of record NC_057852.1, read on the forward strand.
TCTAAAAACAAGCTGACATTATCCTCTCTTTAATAACTGAATGACACCGTGGAATTGCATAAAACTTTAGGGGCTTTGGGAAAATGAGAGAATTTCACAGCAAATTTGCCAAAAGCCTCTTCTCTTGTAGTTCTGCAACTTAGCCTGTGATTGTGGACCCTTAGAACACACACTTCCATAAACCTAATGATTTCTGGTGGCTGCTTGGGTTTAATGCCCTTTTACAAAATGTTGAGACTTCTATCACCGCTATTTTTATTGCAATAAGGTTTCTAAAATATTAAAAATTCCTGTTAGTGGTTTTGAAAGGTCTCTCGCAGAATAAAGATGTCAGATGTGGAATGCAAACAACTCACATTGTGCTAGCATTTTAATGTTATATTAGAGACTCTGTAAATCACTAATACAATATGAATGTCACTAATATGATAGAGATTATCCAAAACTGCTGACACCGGCAGTCTCCAAGGGAACATTTCTCTGTGATCAGCTTTAGTTAGGCCTTTCTCAAAGCTTTTATGTAGCCTTCAGCTCATACAGGTCAGGGCATCTGCCAAAAGAGTGTTTTTCTTGCTGTTTATGTAGTGCAGCAAGCAACCATTTAGCTCGGGGGCAAGAAAGTAAATCCTAATGTATTTGATTTGCGATGCTATGGTGGCACCTTTTCCATCAGGAACAAAGCCCTCTTCTAGTTCAGCTTACTCAGCAGGAGTCAGAAAGCTGGGTAATCCCATCAGTTTCAGCTGCTAAACCTGTTGCAGATATTTAATATCAAATGACAGTGCCACCATTTTTAAACTATTTTCTTGGCAGTTCTTAAAAAAAAAAGTCTGAGGTCACTGACCCAGAATGAAACAACACATACATTAACAAACAATGAACCATGGTTTTGGCCCAAACCTTCACAATTTACATTCACGGGCATTGGGAGTGTTTGGCTTTTTTAATTCGGTGAGTAAAACATTTTAAATAAGGCTTCCATAAAAGTAAAAGTTACTATAACAATGCTATGGTCCTTAAAATGCCTTCAATATATGAAATGACAAAGTTCAGAAAAGTTTTTTGATTTGTTAACCTGTAATAATGTATTTTTTTAAAGATTTCATGTATCGTGCATCTTTTTTCAGTAACTTTTCTAAACCTGATTGTAAATTGGAGCCATTGTTTGCATCCGAGATTCCATTTTGAAGGACAAACTAAGGTTTGTTTGTTTTTTTAAATAACCCCTGAAGGAAACAATCAACCTTCATCTCTTGTTGTAGGTTCTTACACCACCCTACCTGAGCACCTTCCAGTAGCGCATTTTGCGACATCTCAACATCTATCCCGTGTGGATCACTTTCTCTCGCATACTCTCCCAAGGGAAATTGTGTGGGCAGTGTAGTGTTTTAATAGTTCTTTTAAAGTGTCTGTGCATGTGTATCTCACACTGTTAATTTTTGAGATCACAAATTCAAGGAAGTGTGTTCTGCCCTTAGAGGAGAAGATGGTGAGATCTGTGGGAGTTCATTCCATAATCTGAGACCAGCCCTCGAGAAAGATCTGTCTCATATACAGATGGTAAAAAGGTCCCTTATGATAACTGCACCTCTGGGAATTCTTTCCTGGCCCCATTCCTCACCCCAGAGCGTTAGGTGATCTTTTAGATATCTTGGCAGATAAAGCTGGCTGAAATGTAACATTTCTAGCTCATGGGCAATTCTGCCTTTCAAAATTAGGTTTTGGTCCGATTTGGAACTCTAAGAATTCTTTTGAACTTTCACACGAATCAGAAATTTAAAAAAAATGTTTTGGAAACAGCAACACATGATGCTTCCAAACAGAAATCTGTTTCTCAGCCACTGCTGATGGAAATTGACATGATTCTTTTCAGTTTCCTGACTATTAATAGCAGCAGCGAAACTGAGGATAAAGTGGATTTTAGTCAGCAGTGTCCAGGGCTTCTGGAGTCTGTGGCTCTGGGGCAGCCCTGTCATGCACACTATCCCAGGTCCCAGGACGCCAGTGCTTCTAGACCCCTGGGCTGACCACACCCTGCTGTCCCAGAGTCATAGACCTGGGAAGTTTGCCCAGGACTTCCAGGGTCTTAGTTCTGTGGCAGGGGGCCTGAGAGCCCTGGCTTGAGCTGGGGCTTCCAGGACTGATGGCCTCTGCTTCAATAAACCTAGAAGCCATGAGAGTCTCCAGAGTTGTCAGGCTTCCAGCTCCATGACAGGAAGCCTGGAAGCCCTGCATGGCAAGGCTGCCTCAGTTCCATGGACCATGGAATTCCTGGGGTCCCCAACCCCATGGTGATCTGCATAGTGAGGTCAGCCTGCATGGTGGGACTGCCCTACACCCATAGATCCTCGAAACTCAGGGTTCCAGCAGCCCACCAGGCTAGCTGGCAGGAAACCATGCCTGTGATTCAACAAAAGTTCATCTAACCCGAAACAGTTCTATAAAATATTTTGGGTTTGACAAACTGGTGTTTTCTAATGAATCTGTTTCATCAAAAAACTTCTGATCAACTCTTCTTTCAGATGCTGGAATCTAGATAGGTGAAATGACCATGTGGAGAGACATATCACGGCCCAAATACAGAACTGATGTATGTGGGTGTACATCCATTTTTTCAGTACAGCTATACTTGCTTTTTCGAGGGCAAAATTTGATCTCACATGTAAGCATGAAATGTAGTAATAGGTGCGTGTAGGGCCAAACTGAGCCCTGGTGAAACTCCACCGAAGTCAGAAAAATTACACCAGGACTGAATTTGGCCAAAGCGCATTTAATGCTCTCCATAAGTACTTCCCATTATAGTCCAAGTAATGCCTGCTGGAGTACAATATCCAGATCTTTAACAGCAATTTAGGTGTGTGTGTTTAGAGAGGGTAAAAATAAAGCATGTGAAATTGTTAACAGCAAACCTCAAAGCCTATGTCTTGCTTTGTCAAAAAATAAAAAACCCCTCACATGTTCATAGTATACCACAAGGCACACACATGCCATTATGCCACAGAGCATAATTTGTCATTTCTTGCTTTCAGCACTTCTTATGGCAAAGAAGCTGGCTTATTTAGTTCTTCATCAGGCCTGTTATTAATACATTGACAGATCTCTCTGTGCACCTGCAGTGGTAGAGACCAAACTGCATGGAATGACTTGGTTCTAGGGGAAAATGGATATGCTGCCAGTGAGGGGCAGTGCCATCAGCTAGGATGAGCAAGTGTGCACCTTTCAAAGTGCTCGCTATAACCTCAAGTGGGTTTGTGTACAGCACAAACTGCATACATTTATGCAAATAAATATGCTAATGAAAGGAAAGAGAGGGGGAATCCCTAAATAGCACTATTCAATACTTAAAAAAGGGGACTGAAGGGAATAAAGGCCCAGATACACATCCTTTTTCTCTCAGTAGCATTCTCCACTTCCTAGTTATTTACATTCCCACTATCTTCCCCCCCCCCTTTTTTTAAGACTGTTTTTCAAGGGCCAGTTAGACTGAGTCAGCATTCTTTTGCTGCTTAGCTATGCCATGAGTAACTTAGGCAGTAGGTATTGTGAGAGACTCACCCTCTTCCAAAGAGTAAGCCACCTCTACATTATTCGCAAAAAGAAAAGGGGTACTTGTGGCACCTTAGAGACTAACCAATTTATTTGAGCATTATTGTCTCTCAGGGGAAATGAGAGACCAAGTCCAGGAGCAATCACGCCCAGGTCTGTTGCAATATACCTAAACCACTTTAAATTCTTGATTCCTCTCCTAGTTCCCTCAAGGATCAGTCAGTGAGAGAGTGAGTGCAGCAAAGTTGTCTTAGGGTAGTTGTTGTTGTTATACATGTCTTTAGTCAGTGAGAGCAAAAGGTTTTGTCAGTTTAAAACAAAAGTGAGAAATTTAGGTTGTATGATGGCAGTAAAAAATAATTTAGGAAAGAGCTGAGAAGAATAAGTTTGATTGTGAGTCTAGAATCAAGTGCAAGGACTTGATAATAGATATAAGGGGAAATGGGGAAACTATACAAAAACACAGGCTAGCCACTGCCTTCTGCTCTGACAAACTCCAGTTCTACCAGCTTAGTCTCATCTTTTTATTTTGCCCTTTGTGATTAATAACTTAATATTGGTGGGCCAAATTCAGAGGTGAATAACTTATCCTTTCTTCCAGCCTTTTTAGTGTGTGTCACACCAGCTTAGACTCACTTCTGAACTCGGCCCACTGAATTAAAGAACACTAGCACCCGCTGCCACAGTCCCTGAAGAGTCAACATCAGATGTGTGTGGAAGTATTGCAACCTTGATATGCCAGAGATATAACCAAGGATATTTATTAATATAGCTGCACAGAGGCTTCAAGCTGATGGAGCAATAAGCAGGAGCAATAATGCTGAACATTACTACTGGTTCATTAACTTCTGCCATCTCCCACCAGATAAAATTTTAAAAGGCCAAGGATTCTTATACAGCCAACAATAGCTAAACTTGCAGTGTACGTGACCACATGAAACTAATCTCTGCCAAAGCTTTGTCCACTCAGAGTCCTCAGTTGTGAAGATGGCTGGTGCATCTAAGAGGACCTCAGACCAAAGAGGCTAGATCAAGACAATCACTTTCCTATCTACTGAACCTGCTGTGGATGACTATTATTATTAGAATGGGTCAGAAAAAGGGCTTGCTTTCCCCCGCTTACTATTTCAATAAAAATGAGAAAAAAATTACTTCTCGGTTAAAAAAAATATATATATATTTTCATTTGCAAATAGTGCTGTAGTACTTCATGGGAATTGTAGTTGAGGCACTTCATTATCCCTTCTCCTCTGTAAGGCTGCGTTCCCTGGCTGGACTACATTTCCCATGACTCACCATAGTCTCTCTTCATGGTGAGGGGAGGTGGTTGCATCATGGGAATCCCTGACTGTGATGCAACATGGGAGAGGTAGTCTGGCTGGAGAGCCCAGCCTATAGGGGAGAATGGAGCCATCAGGAAACCAAACTGCAGCTCTCATAAGGTACTGCATCGGATATCTGAGTGGAGATATTTTGGTTTTGGGGCCTCTGTTTTTTCAATGAAAAATTAACATTTTCCAGGGGAAACTGACACTTTTCATAGGAAAAACTGTTTTGTTGAAAACCAAACTTTTGGACAAAAAACAGTTTTGACAGAAAAATTTCAACCAGCCCAATGTTCAACCAATGGTTTTGGGAGTCATTTTCAGCACAGGTGTAAGAGGATGAAACTCCATTGATGTCTGGATAATTATCCTTCCTATATTCCAAAAGCCTTTTTGTTTCTGGCTAGTTATTCTGCCAGTGACAAATTTGGATGTCCCAGATGTAACCCTTCTGTCCATCAGAGTTGGCAGCAACAAGGGCCGGGTTCAGTATCTAGGGGTTCCATTCCAATGACACAAAGCAAAACCGGCTCGAGCCCCCACCCAATGACCTGGGACAAATATACGCTACCCCCGCTGGGCGCCTCCAAGAGGCAATACTTCCCCCCTCACAAGCACAGAATCTGAGTGTAGCAAAGCCTTTTAATAACAGAGAGAAACAATGTGGCATTATGTTTCGGGAAACACCACCAACAGGATTCATAAAACACCAACCCATGAGAAAAAACCCACCCCAAGCAAATTGGGGCATGTCCTTTCCCTTTGGTTCTTGAGTCCAGCAACCCAAAATCACGCAAAGTCCAACACCCCAAAAGTCTCTGTCCCTGGTCAGGGCAGCCCCAGAGTTCGAAAGTTTATCTGCAGAGTTTTACCTCCCAACCTGGGTGGCGATGGGGGGTTAAGGGGCACCTTATGTGGTCCAAAGCTGATTGCCCCACCTCTCCATGGGGCTCCGCTCTGCTCCCCCAGCTGTCCCACAAATCGCTTCGCTCTGCCAGCCACCCCCAAGAGCTGCTCCAGGCATTCCACAAACTGCTCTGCTCTGCTCTGCCAGCTGTCCCATGAGCCGCTTCAGCCATCCTGCAAACTGCTCTGCTCCAAGAGCTGCTCTGCCAGCCGTCCCACAAACTGCCCTGCAATATATCTTCAGGTTCCTCCACTACTTAACACAACACTCAGCAATTTCAGCTCTTTTGTGATTTCAGCTTACAATAGGGGAGCCTCAGTGCTAATACACCATTAGCCCAAAGTGAATTCAGCTCAGCAGTATATAACTAGATTCCTAATAGAATCAAAATTAGCTCTGATATTCCATAGTGGAGAGAGAAAAAAGTGCAATTAGCATGTAAGACCCTCACCATAGGGCCCATACCACCAGGTATTAATACCTATCCCCAGCCTCTCTCTATTCACTGGGTTTTGGAACCCATGACCCTTGCCTAGCAAGTGCTGCTTAGTTGATGGTGAGTCCCTCCATCAGAACAAAAGGCCAAGTACAGTTCCACTGTCCTTGATTCACATAATCAGGATAATAACAGTTTATTTCTGCCCCAATAACAGAGAAACTGGGCCTCCTACAGCAGCCAAAGTGACCATCTAGGTGGGGTGGGTGTGCCTATGCAAATGAGATCAGCCGCTGAAGTTCTTTTCCACAACCCACCATGACTCACCACCAGATGTCAGGGTAGAGCTCATCCTGACTCTACTTACACAGAAGTAAACTTTCCTTTGATTTATGCCCTATACAAACTCACTAAAGACTGCAGTGGGGTTGCAAAGAGTCTAAAACGGAGGAGAATTTGGCCCCCGGTGTTCTGAATTTGCATAGCTGTAAGGGAGACAAGGTGGGTGAGGTAATCTTTTATTGTCTCTCTATTATCCTGGGACTGACTGCTTCAGCTACATCATATAGGGTCAGTCCTGATCCAGCTGAAGAACATAACTCATGACAGTGGAGTAAGATGGGAGCCGTGGACAGCAAAAGTCTAGATTAGGAAAACCAGTTTGGCAAAATGAACACCTCATTCTTCCTTTTAACCTTTGCCATTCTGAGATCCAATTTTGAATCAAACCTTTTTGAGGTTCTGAAATGTTTGGATAATTTTTGCCTATCCTGTCTGGGACAGGAACAAAATGGTCCAAAATACTGTAAGAAAGACTTTCCACAGTATTTATGGCTGGGATGGGGACGCGCTGGGAGTCTCCCACAGAAGCCTGTTCTCACTAGAATTCCAGTCCAAATTTCAGAATCAGGAGGTCCAGATAAGCTTTGAATAAAGCCTCCAAAGCGAAGCAGAATTTCAATCCTTTTAGGTTCATCCATCCATAATCCATGGCATAATTAGAAAGCAACATTATTTTTTTTTTGCTGCCATAGTTTTCCTTCACTAAGCTTGCAATTTGCTATTGACTTTTTTGATATGTTGTTGTTTTGAAAACCGAGCCGGTTCACCAAACTCTAACTTCCCCCAGCTCTGGGATTTGTGTACTGTGATTAGAGTAAGCCTAAAAATGTTTCCACTTCTCAAGATATTTTATAGCCCTTGCAATTCTGTGCAAAACGTTCAGGTGGAATTTGATGATTGTGGGCAGTTGAATATTGATTCATATTTAGTTGAAAGCAATAGAGCATAGAGGAAAGCTTCAGTATAATATGGTTCCTTCTAGGGAATTCTGCACCATCTTGGTTTGTAATCACCCATTTTGTGAATCATACCTCACGTTAGATGTGCGTTGTGTTAAAACTATACTCCTCTCAGGAATCCATCATCCCAAAATTCACTCTGAACATCTTTTAGGTTGAAAAGCAAGGATCTTTGGCAATGAGAAAAGGCATTATAGCATATAGCAACTTTTACTGTTGCAATGAAGGGATATTTAGAATAGATCTGTTTGGAAGATTTCAGTCAAAACAGTTTTCCATCAGGAGATGCTGTTTTGACAAAATGGAATTTTTTTGTGAATTATATCTATTTCAATGGAATTTCATTTTGAAAAAAATTAGAAAATGTTGAAATATCCTGTTTTGACATTTTTAAATGAAAAGTTTTGATTGTTTATATCAAAATGACTTTCCCTTTCAAAATGTACTTTATTTTATATAAATGTATTTTAAAAGGGTCAAAATCTAAACAAAACAATCTGAATGTATCAACATAAAGTGTTAAAATGATCTGAAACAATTCTTTTTCACAAAACAAAATCCAGAAAAAGTTTTGGCTTTTTGTCCTGATGTGGGACCAATCATGTCAAAATCTCAAAATTGTTCACAGGATGAACCCATTTTCTGACCAGCTCTAGTGCAGAGTAGAGTCCAGTCTGCATTTCAGATGAAATCCCATACTGTATGACCACTTCCTTCTTGTCTGTAAAATCAGAAGATGGTCTGTACTCCACTTTTTAACACCAATCTCAAAATGAATTTGTAGTGACATCCAGTTTTTATTACAACGTTGATAATTTGTGAATACAAGCAATGCACCGTGTGGTTTCTTAAACGGTGGCGCTGCTGTTATTCAAGGTATAATTAGACTTATTTTAAAACTATGATAAAGAGAAGATGTTTTAACATTTCCTTTAATTTAAGATAAGATGTTGTAACCTGTTTCCTTTAATTCAGCCAAAGCAAAGAACTGCTTCATTTGGATCATATTCATCACATCTATGTGCTAATATCCATCGAATTCACAATAAATTGTGGAGCCCTGTGAAATTGCATGCACCTTTGATAAATTTGCACCTTTGCCCACCTCACCTGCACTCTGCCCTCTGATCACTGATCCATTTCCACTGGGACCGCTGCTCACATTCCAAACGGCTGAGCAGCTTCAATCAGCTACCATTAATCCCCCCAAAAACTGCACCAGAGAAATGTTTTCTTTTTCCCCCCACTAATGTGCAACTTCTCCCATCGCCATTTAGATTCATGGTAACAAAGGGAGCTGGGATTTGTAGGTGAAGGGATATATTAGACAGGAAAAAAAGGAGCAAGAACACTTTACAAATACTAAACATTTCTAAAATATTTTTCTGTAAAATACATGCCATGTACAAAATAATGAATGACGCAGCCAACCCAAACTCTTCCTGATAAAACCTTTACACCATACAACACCATCATGTGCTCTCATTCTCTCTCAAGTTCATATTATTTCATGTACAGGTTCTGCTGAGAAAGCACATAGTAACTTTACATAACGAGAAAGTGTTGGAACCTTGGCTAACAGTAAAACTAAATCTTTGCAAACTCCTGAATGTAATAGTTACATCAGTGATCAGTGACATTTCTGCTGTGCATTTTATACCTCAGTTGTTTCTATGTGTTCAAAATCAGTTTCTCTAGTGTAACATATCTGTAAAATACAAATATTCTACAGAACGGTGCCCTGTGCTGTAGTGTGCATATAATTTTTTTACTGTTTCAATAAATATCACATAATACAGTAAAAAATATGAACAGCTGCAATTTTAATTTGAACATTTAAAAAACATTCTCAGCTGCATAATAAAGTCCTTTAAATCTGCAATGTTGTGGTTTGTGTTACATGTCAGTAAGCAGAGTACTGAAGTGCTAACTTCTACTACATCTTGTAATGATAATTTGGTTAGTAGTCAAAAAGGTCGGCCTGAAGAGATCTCGATAAGAAATCCACTGTGACAAAACTGGAATGTGCCTGGATTTTTTCACCTTGTTTGTTTCTGTTCAATGCGTAATGATTAGCGTACGCTCCCTTTAGAGCCTAGAAGATGTATTGTATGACAGGTATGTACTTTTCCTCTAGCCTTGTCATTTCTTTCGGTGAGATTTTGTTGCTGAGCCACTAAAGTGAGCAGGTTTCTCTCTGGCATTTAACTTCTGTGTGCACTTTTTTAGGCAGATGGGAAGTGTTGTTTTATTATTATAACCAGGGATGTCAAGCGATTAAAAAAATCACGATTAATTGTGCAATTAAACAAATTAATTTTACGATTAATTGTGCTATTAATAATAGAATATCATTTATTTAAATATTTTTGGTTTTTTCTACATTTTCAAATATATTTATTTCAATTACAACACAGAATACAAAGTGTAGAGTGCTCACTTTATAATATTTTTATGACAAATATTTGCACTGTAAAAATCAAATAGTATTTTTCAGTTCACCGAATATGAGTACATTTATAGTGAAAGCTGAACGTACAAATGTAGAATTATGCACTAAAAACCCTGCATTCAAAAATAAAACAATATAAAACTTTTGAGCCTACAAGTCCAATCAGTCCTACTTCTTGTTCAGCCAATCACTCAGACAAACAAGTTCGTTTACATTTGCGGAAGATAATGATGCCTGCTTCTTGTTTACAATGTCACCTGAGAGTGAGAACAGGCATTTGCATGGCACTGTTGTGGCCGGCGTTGCAAGATATTTACATGCCAGATGCACTAAAGATTCATATGCCTCTTCATGCTTCAACCACCATTCCAGAGGACATGTGTCAATGCTGATGATGGGTTCTGCTCAATAACAATCCAAAGCAGTGTGGATCGACACATGTTCATTTTCATCTTCTAAGTCAGATGCCACAGCAGAAGGTTGATTTTCTTTTTTGGTTGGTTCTGTAGTTTCTGCATCAGAGTGTTGGTCTTTTAAGACTTCTGAAAACATACTCCACATACTCATCTCTCTCAGATTTTGGAAGGCACTTCAGCTTCTTAAATCTTGGTTCAAGTGCTGTAGCTATCTTTAGAAATTTCACATTGGTATCTTCTTTGCATTTTGTGAAATTTGCAGTGAAAGTGTTCTTAAAACAAAAACATGTCATCATCCAAGACTCCTGGGTCATCATCCAAGACTGCTATAACAGGAAATTTAGGGCAGAATGTGGGTAAAACAGAGCAGGAGACCTACAATTCTCCCCTAAGGAGTTCAGTCAGAAATTTAATTAACGCATTATTTTTTTAACAAGCATCATCAACATGGAAGCATGTCCTCTGGAACGATGGCCAAAGCACGAAGAGACATATGAATCTTTAGCGCATCTGGCATGTAAATATCTTGCAATGCCAGCTACAACAGTGCCATGTGAAAGCCTGTTCTTACTTTCAGGTGACATTGTAATTAAGAAGTGCACAGCATTATCTCCCGTAAATGTAAACAAACTTGTTTCTCTTTGTGATTGGCTGAGCAAGAAGTATGACTGAGTGGACTTGTAGGCTCTAAACTTTTACATTGTTTTATTTTTGAGTGCAGTTATGTAACAAAAAACCCTACATTTGTAAGTTGCACTTTCATGAGAAAGAGATTTCACTACAGTACTTGTAAGTGGTGAATTGAAGAATACTGTTTCTTTTGTTTATCATTTTTATAGTGCAAATATTTGTAATTAAAAATAATAAAGTGAGGCTGTACACTTTGTAACTGAAATCAATATATTTGAAAATGTAGAAAAACTTCCAAAATATTTAATAAATTTCAATTGGTATTCTATTGTTTAACAGTGCGATTAATCACGATTAACTTTTTAATAGCAATTAATTTTTGAGTTAATTGCGTGAGTTAACTGTGATTAATCAACAGCCTTCATTTTAACCTTTTTAATTTTGAGATGCATGTGAATCACAAACAGCCTGGAAGGAGCAAATGATGAGGTGCACAAAAATGAAAAACAGTATTTCTTCAGCAGCAGCAACAAGAAGAACCGGTTGCTTTCAGAACTCAACAAACTTTGGTTTAACTTTAGGTCAGGTTGAGCTCAAGCTCTGTTATTTCAAGCAGTTCACCCTACCGTGTGAAGCTCAAGAAAAAAAAATCTGGTTTTCTAACTTTTAACCAGAAGATGCAAATAGCATGTTAGTTTGAGAAGCCAAGCTGGACAGATGATTGTTGGTAGTACAACATGTTATCACCAAGGTAACAGAGTTTGTAATTCAATCTTAGTCCTTTGCACCTTGGGAATTCTGAAGAGGAACCACGTTAGCCAGGGGTGGGACAGAAGCACTTGTGCTGCTTTCTAGCAATGCCTTTGGCGGCTAAGTCAGTAAAGATGTTGGTGGGCTGCAGAAGAAGACATGTTTGGTCTTCGTAGGCGCGGAAAGTTGGTCATCCTGAAACCTGGGTGAGAATGGAAGGAAAAATAGCAGGCAGCCTCTCTGTTCAGACAAGTGTTCAGAGGACCTAAGAAATGTGGAGATTGGTGTCTTATAAATAGACAGACCTCCAGAAAAAAAAATAACATGATCATCTCACTATGATAATAATCATATGCGCTACTCTGCTGTATGAAGGCAGATAGTGTTTATGCAGTGATTGGGTAATGTATACTCGCACAGTGTAGTTCATATTAACATCAGTACTAGACTCTTATCAGTCTGAGCACTCTGCAAATGAATGCTGCTAGGCTACTGGAATTATCTGCACAGTGAGATACTGGCTTTTAGCTTTTTCATCATGGCTGAAGACAGCTTCACTTGATCTCAGCAAAATTATTTTAAAATCCGAGCGTTTGCTAAGGTTTCTTTTTAAAGGATCACGTCTAGTGTGACTCATTACCCCTGGATTTCATTTTTCAGAGCAGCCAAGTTGCCTGGCTTTTACAACATTCCCAAATGCCATTATCTCTGTTTGTTAATAGCTAAATGGCTGATGCGTGGATACATATTATTTCAGACCTTTCCTGCAAGGCGTGCTGTCCTAGGAAACAAAGCCTTTTTAAAAAACAGTGTATATTATTTTACATGTTTCAAAGAAAAAATGACACTGACTAGAAATTCTTACGGGTTTCTACGTATCTGCTCCTGAAGTTAGATTTGGTTGCTATCTTTCCTCTTAGGTTATTTGCTTTAAGTGCTGAAGTTTGATCTCGTCTATTCAGTGAAAAGGTATTTCTGACAGGGGTCAATACTTTAGTTCTGAATGTGGTAAACAGCGGTGCCTGCAGCTGTGCGTACATTTACGCATGATACATACCACAGGCCCTGCGGCCTCTCTGTCACGACGGGGGCAGCAGGGCTAAGCCTGAGAGGCGCGGCAGCCCCTCTGCATCCGATCACAATGCCACTCACTCAATTTTGGCCCCACTGCCCCACTGTCATGACGGAGGGGCCACAGGGCCAAACCTGAGTGGGCAGTGGGGGCACCAGCACTGCTCCACCTTGCCACTTCTCTGGGGCTGGTTCCTGCACCCTGGGTTGTCCCCAGGGCCCTACTCAGTCTTCCCTCACTTCCAGCAGCCTGTGTTCCCTCTGTCTGCTGGTCTCATTCAGCTACTACAAGAACGGGGAGTGGCAGTCAGTGCCCACATGGAAGTGCTGGCTGGGGGCTGGGAGAGAGGTGGCAAGAGCAAAGCATTTAAACATATAAGTAGTCCCATTGGCTAGTCATGTGCTAATGTTAAGCAAGTGCTGAAGTGCTTTGTTAGCTAGGGCCTGAAACAGTACAAAATTGGAGTGAAGGAGCACTTTGATTAGTTGAAAAGAAAAGGAGGACTTGTGGCACCTTAGAGACTAACCAATTTATTTGAGCATGAGCTTTCGTGAGCCACAGCTCACTTCATCGGATGCATACTGTGGCATCCGATGAAGTGAGCTGTGGCTCACGAAAGCTCATGCTCAAATAAATTGGTTAGTCTCTAAGGTGCCACAAGTCCTCCTTTTCTTTTTGCGAATACAGACTAACACGGCTGTTACTCTGAAACCTTTGATTAGTTGATGTGGCTCCTGAGCCATGTAATTACAAGATCATGTGCTCTCAGGTTGAAGTCTTTAGCCAAATCATTAAAATAGCCATTCAATAAGTGCAGTATACTCCAGGGAGAATTATTATTGTGCCATACAATATGTGTCATACAATATGTCTATTTCTTCTCTGGAATATGGAAAAATAGCAACTTAGTCTTTGATTAGTAGTGATCATTCTACTGATCATACACATTTGCTCAAAACAGTTCCCCTTCATACTCAGCCTCATTATAAAGTTTCCTAATTACTGGTTTGATTTGTTAAAGCAAGCTTATTCAAATATTTCTGACATAATCAAAATTTCACCTATATGTGATTTCTTCCCGTCCGCCATGCCAAACCATACCTGACCTGCTGCATGAACAATGCAATCATTGGATGTATGTGGTCAGTATAAAAATGCAAATGGTTAATGTTGGCTTTAGGCCTTTAAGTCAAATTTTCATGTAATTAACATAATTCTAATTCTCACTGATACTAGAATCTGTAATTCTAATTCGTTCTGGTATTAGATCTACAAATGTGAACTCATTTTCAGTTGATATAGCTGTAACAAGGCAAGATCCAATTTTTAAAAAGTATGAGCATCTTTTGTGGTATAGAAGCCCAGCCAATGCTTCAGAGCCTCAAATTTAGATGCATGTGCAACCCTGTGACTACATCTGCCGCACAGATGTTGGGTGCAATTTTTAATGAATCAGGCAAATAGGAGTTCCATTGTAATATGGCAGTGAATCAAGCTAATGGTATTATTTATACAGCATCATAAATGTTCATGGTCCAGATAGATAAAAACATGGCTCTTACCCTGAAGTGGTTACAGTCTGAAATGAGGAATAATCTGGACTGTGGGGATAAGGGAGGGGAAATGTTACAGCAGTAAGATCAGGTGGTCGTTTCAATTTGGAATATTCAGTCTGCACATGTTTGAAATAGCAATACATAGTTTTACCAGCTTTGATACCATCATTTGAAAATATTTCCTGTATTAAAGAAATTTTAAAAATACCTCTTTGCACTATAGGCAATTAAAGACCTTTCTCGACTGACTGTATGAACTAGTGTGTACTTATACCTTTCAGCCCTTGGAAGCTAAAATCTTTACTCCTACTGGCAGCTAAAGAAGTTTTTCCTTTAATCCAAATGGTAGAAGCGTAGATTACCTGGTAGAGCCAAAGGTTACCTGGTTTCTGTCCTTGGCGTACAATATAGCTACGGTCAGACCAGATTAGTGAACAATCTTTCACCAATTCATTTTGCATGGTTTTGGAGTCTCCAAAACTTTTGCAAAGAGCAAAATTTCAAGGGATTCATGCATACTGACATGCTAAACCTACTTCTCTCTGCATGTCACAGTTGGTTACCATGGTACTTCAGCATATAACTTCTAGAGAGAACAGCATGTGTTCATGGACACATGCAGTTCTAATACTTTACAAAGAGACATGCAGCAAGTCAGATGTGGAGTTGTAGAAGCCAGGTACATATACATTTGAATTGCAACTCCAGAAGTTCCAGAGAGGCAGTGTGGCCTATTGGATAGGGCACTGGCTTGGGATTCAAGAGACCTACGTTCAATTTCTGGCTCTCCCAGTTGTTTGCTGGGTGACCTTAGGTAAGTCATTTCCCCTCCCTTTGCCTCAGTTTTCCCATCTATACAATGAAGGAAACGATACAGACCTTATTTATAAAGTGCTTTGAGAGCTATGGAGGAAAAGTGCTACATGAGAACTAGATATTAATAAGTGGCATTGGAGTCTGTACTGGATCCTCTATTCCAACTCCCATCATCTTCTATCTTCACTGCTTTTCCTCCCACAAACTCATTATGACAGAGTGAACTGTCACATAGGGGACGAGAAAAAATCCCCAAGTATCCGACTCCAATTAACCAATCCTCCCAAAGGCTGCTAGGAATGGGCAGAGTCTGGGCCTATATAAACTTACCCCAGCTCAGTACAAGGGGGAGAGGCAACACTCAAGGAGGGAGGGGCAGAAAGAGTACCTAGGAAAACAAAGCTCCAGAAAGGGGCAGGAGAAGAGACAATAACCTTGGGATAAAGATACTGAGCTTGCGGAGAATGAGGTACCAACTGGGGTCTATGTCCCTAGAAACCTTTACACTTGCATGAGAGGTAAGAGAGTTTATGGGGAAATCGGATTAAAGACTTTGGGTGCAGATAATGGTAAACTAAATACTGATAAATCCTTTCTAGTCTTACTTCAGTCTCTTTGGTTCCTTTTCCCTCCCTCTTTTTTTCTTTTCTCCTGCAGTGATCAAGTCATCCTGGCTCACCTGGCTATAGCTTGGTGACACCCCCACAGATCTCCATGAGACCACACACACAAAACCCTTCAATAACCCTAAGGGATTCCTTTAACTTACCACCTCTAAAATAACTTAGAAGAGAGTTAGAAAATGAGACCATTAAGGTTTGGCTGAACACAAAGCAATCACACAGTCATATTGTTGCACTCTTTGTTCTACCTGAATGCTAGCCAAACATTCCTCTTCTCTCCCCATGTCATTACTATTGTTGTTGGGTTCGATCTACTGTAGGTCATAAGCTCTTCAGGCCAGAGACTGCCTTTTAATTGTCTTTATGATCACTTACAAATAAAGAACCAAATGTTATATTTTAATATACAAATTTGGTCTCTCTAAAGTAAAACATTTTCAAAAGACCACTTTGATTTCCTCCTTGGCAACTTTCTCAACACTGTGTCCTCTCCATCTTCCCTTTCAGGGACTCTGCCTTTTGGGGGGTTCTTTTGTCACTGATTCTTTCTTAGTGTCAACTGATTTCTATGTTACAAAAAGGAGATGGGTGCTTTTACAAGAAGTCTCTTCATACTCAGTCATTTCTTGCTAAGTCATAGTACCACGGGGCTGATTCTCAGAGCTGCTTTGAAACAGCTTCATCTTCTACATAGTGCTATTGTCAGTGGTTTCCCTGCTCTACTTTTTGGGGAAAGTACTTTTCATTTTAAAAGTTTGGTTGATTTCTGAAGTACTCAGTGGACTGTGTGTACACACGGGTAGTCCAAGAGTTCAGAAATATGAAATGGTGTATTTTACATCCGGTTTTGCTGTTGTCTGATGCAATCTCTCTGCTGGTTGCTCTTGCTGTTGCATGGGAATCTCCTGATTCTGCAGAATGACGTGTTTAAAACACAATTTCTGATATAAGTAGTAAATGGAACAGGGTGGCCATATAGGTCTTTATATTGATATTTATATAAGAATGAGAGTTACATGGAAAACAAACCCTGAAAAGAATGGGCAATTGGTTACCTGTCCAACAGAATTATGGTATTCAGTACAGATATATAAAACTTATCAGAGTCTGTTCATGGGCTTTATAGAAGTCCGTTTTACCCTTGTTTTGGTCCATATGGGTCCCCTGCTTCCACACACCTTCCCCCATGTTTTGCTTGGAGTGTTGGTTTCAAGCACAACTAAAAGATTAAAGCAAAATTTAACCCAAATAGCCAACTTTCTGGTCAAAATCACACAAAACCTCTGCTAGACTGAACCAATCTGAACTTCTCTGCAGTGACCTACCATAGGTTCTCTTGGCTCATCTGATTTCTTTATTAAATCAAAACTACAAACCAGAATTGAAGACTTTTATAGCAAGATAAAGCTGCACATCTGTATTGTACCTCGCTGCAAATGACAAAATTGCTTTAGATTTTTTTTTTCTGCCTGGATTGTTAAGGATGCAGGCTTCAGAAAGCTGTTGGGAGAATGAAGACTCAAAATGAGCATTCCATCTGGGTTAACCTTTTCCCCCAGATGTCATCCTCTGTGAAATGTTTTATGTATGTATTCTTTGGAAATCAACTGGCAGAAGCAGCTGTGCGTGCTGCCCACCTGCTAAAGCCCACAATCTTGTGTTATTTCAATTAGATTTGATTGCAAGAAAAGTTTATGAAACAGTTCTCAGTGATTTCATGCCGTCTGGCTTCCGCTAGCCTCCTATTTAGAGAAACCCTATGTTTACATTGATTAGCCCTCTATATATGCAACTGTGACTATTATTCTTTTTATGTGTGAGATGACAGTGTGCTTGGTGCTGTATAAACATAGAGTGAGGCCACAGTCTCTGCTCTTGAAGGGCTCACAGCTGAATTTAGAAGTTGGCAGTACAGTTCAGACATACAAGATGCACAGGTTGAGCATATAAACTCAGAATGGTAAATTTTTTTTCAAATTTTCAGTTTCAGCCACTCCAAATTAGGGCAAACACTAAGGATAGTCCCCAGTGAATGCACAAATCTTTGTCCCAAAAATCCTTATGAAATGTTATCCTACGAACTGTTACCACTTTGCGACTATTCCAAGGCCGCCACTCCTCCCAGGCAGCATTTAAACAGACCGCCCTTTTTGGATGCAGATTTTAATATATTAACTTCTAGGGAGGCAGGATTTTTCTTTGTTTCCCTGGCTGAATTGTCAGGGGGCATTTAGTGTATAGACTCAATATGAAACTTGCTGTAGAATTCTTATGCTGATTTGAACCTGAAATGAGGTGCAACTTGGTAGTTGTGGTTGACTTTCACAGTGAGTTTAGGGACTTGTTGGAGCCTAGAATAACACATGTGACAGCACTTGAAAGGAAGACCAGGCTTGAATGAACCAACCCAATGAATGTTAGTTCAGACTTTCAAACAATCTTCTTGTGCATTTTGTTCCTGTTGACACGAAACCGGATTTGGGTGCACTGGAATTAATACTGCCTGCTCATGCTATCTTTGCTTCAGGTTCACATCTTACATCACCCACCTTCCCCCACCCACCCTCCATCCATCCAGGAATGAAGAATGTCTATGTGGTGACTGTAATCTGTTTGGAGGCAAATTGGGTTGTCAAACTGCAGTCTGGAGGAATCCTGCCTTTGGAAATAATATCACTTTCTGAAATTCTGTTTGGGACTAAGCAGCTATTCCTCCATCAGGAAGCCCAGAGCTCTTCTCATCTGAGATTTCATTTTAATTTTCCAACTTCTATTCCGCAGTTTTGCTAATTACTGTTTATCTGCGTGGAATGCTGGTTATATACGGAGGGAGGGATTTAAAAAAAATCACTTAGCGTGTAAGCTCTTTGGGGCAGGGTCCCCCTTTTTTGTTCTGTTTGTACAACAGCAGCACAGTGGGGTCCTGGTCTCTGTTTGGGGTCTCTGCGTACTAGCACAATACAAATAATAAATGCCCAGTGTTGGCCTAAGTCTGATCTCATTGAAGTTAATGGTAAAAACAGGTCCCAATAACTTCAATTGGATTTCAGGGGACTTAATGCCTTGTAGAAGGCACTCAGGGTCAAATTTTTAACTCCCCTTGAGATCAAGAGGAGTCAGATGCCTAAATACCTTCAAAAATATGGCCCTCAGCCCCTTGCAGGTTGAGACCATGATGTTTTTCTCATCTCAATTTCTTTTGGGTGTTGATTAAAGCTCTGTCTACACGACAGAGCCTAGGCAGGGATAATTCCATCGTGTAGGTGCAGCATGCACCAACAGAAGTTTTTCTGCCAGTGTAGGAACACCACCTCCCTGAATGACGTTACCTATGCCAGTAAAGCTGATATGTCTACGCTGGGGTTTTTGTTGGCATAGCTATATCACTCAGGCTTATGGCTTTTTCGCACACCTGATTGACATAACTGCACAATTATAAGTTGTTAAATGTAGACCAAGCCTTGGAATATCAGCTTTTCCCCAGATTGTTCTTACTTTCATCACTGCACTTAGTTTCCAAACACTTTACTTCGAAAAAGGAAAACACACCTTTACAGTTAAAGTGGAAAACAATATACTGTACCTGCATTTTTAAATAAAAATATTTGAAGAAAGTTAACAAACCTATTTGCTTTTGCATATTTCCTGAGGAATTATTTACCACATCCCTAAAACAACTTATGCTAATAATATTGTAATAAGCAGCACACTTCAGTCTATGAGTCATTTTTCACACAAGAGGCAATTATGATCCACCCTATTTTATGTTGGGGTATCCTATGTCTTCAGACACGACAAACGGGGACACACAGGAACACACGGAGACTGGAGTCTTCGGTTATGGCTCGGATTATTGTAGAAGAAGCTCAATGATACCCTGCGGAAGCATAGCTGTACCACCCGTTCACCTCCCCAGCATCTCAAGGAGTGAGCACCGAGATCCTTTTGTGTTTCCCCTTTATTGTAATCATCAGCCCTCCCCCTCCCCAGGTGGGCAATTCTGGTCTCGGCCCAATAATTGCCCTCTAATTTTCCTGCTAAATTCCTCGCCCCTGTTTATGTTTACCCTCGCTCATGACCATTGTTGCCATGTAAGGGGTTATTATTGAGCACTTGGCTGTCTCTGTCAATAAACACCTGCAAGCTTGTGGTTTTGGGGTTTTCCATATGCATCTCTGCTGGCACTTACCACGCAGACTCAATGTAACTCCCCACATTTTAGTTCTCCAGAATATAAATGATGTAATTAGTTTGGAGCCATAAAATATGTTGAGTTCAGAGGTGTAATCCTCTAGCGGCTGGCCACTCTGAAGGGGAGTGTATGAAGAAATAAACACTGATTCGTCATCATTCTTCTTATTATTCAGTTACATTATGGTAGTACCTAGAGGCCAGGTTAGAGCTGAGCTCAGGGCTACACATAGTAAGATAGTTCCTGCCACCAAGAGTTTACAATATAAATACAGAGTGAGGGGGGGGGGAAAGGTGAGAGAAGGGAAGGGAAGTATTATCCCCATTTTTCAGATGAGCTGAGCCGCAGAGAGGTTAAGGAGCTTAAGGTGACTTGCTGCACCCACAACAGAACTCGGCATGGGTGTAATAGTCTGCCTGGGTGCAATCATTTGCAGGATCAGGACCTAAGGGTACGTCTACATAGCCTGCAGCAGTGAGCTTCCCAGCCTGGCTTGGCAGACTCAGGATTGTGCTACTGCACCAAAAATAGCTGTAGGCTTCAGAAACCAAGATCCAGCCCAAGCTGCAACTTCAATGTGCTGTTTACACACTTATTTTTGGAATGGTAGTGCAAGCCCAAGTCTGTTGAGCCAGACTGAGAGGCTCACTGCTATGAGCTGTGTAGCTATAGCCTATGTGACTTGGTCCTTCAGGGAGTCTATGGCAGAGCCAGGAACCCAGCTCCCCCAGGTTTTATCTCAGTGCCTCGAGCACAGGGCCAGCTGTCTTTTGATCTAAAGTGCAGTGGGGAACTAAATGTTCAGCCCTATTCCTTTGGATGCAGAAACATATAAGAACAAATACCATTTAGGTCCTGATCCCACACGCTTAGCTGCAGTCCTTTGGGGTCAACAGGATGATGCATGTGCTTGGGCACATGTGTAAATCATTGTAGGATTGGGGGCTTGGTCATCAAAATCTTTCAAATATCTGCCAGTTCTCCCTCTCAATGAACATAGTCTTCTGGAACAAAAAACTGCAGACAAAGAGCATGAATCTGAAATTGCTGGGGATATTACTGTAAAAAGAAAATCAGCAATACAATTGGCAATTTAAGGAACAGAAAGTATCATTGTACATGAGGCTGCTGTTATTGCCAAAAATAGACCTGCAGAATATGGACGTGATTAAGCTGTTTCATTTGAGAGCCTTTTCAGAGTGTTGGGCTCTTCTGATCTTAGACGTGTATGGTGAATCACACTGTGTTTCTTCCACAGTCAGGGGTGTGCACAAAGGAGGGTCTATGAAAGTGGATGCGAATCGATGAAGCTAATCACATCTCAGACCGTTATCTACTCAGCAGGAGACTTATGCAAAACGTCCATTACAAAACTTCAACCCACACAAAACTATCAGGGTTTTGTGACAAACATGAAACTCCTCTCATGTTTGAGAGGTTCAATAATGCTCATATAATGTCTTGAGTGTATGTGTATTTATAATTCTCTGTTGGAGCGAAGCAAAACTTGTTCTTCTGCATGGTATAGGGTGTCATAAGGTGGTGTTTGGTGGTTTCAGGCTTTCAGCTAAATTTCACCTTCAGAGTTGCAGTGACTTGGGTGAGCTCCTCAGATGGTGCAGGGCTGTGTTCAAATGGCTATTAATTATTTTGGGTTTTTTTACTCTTCCATTGTGGGGCCCTAGCCTTCATTTAGTGCCCCAAATGGTGTGTTTGGGGTCCCATTTAGTGCTTTGTAGATGTCATTGATATCCATACCAGAACAGTTGAGGGTTTTTCCAGGGATAGGGGTGCAGTGAGATTCACTGAGATTGGGGGGTCTCTAAGTTTTTGGGGGGTCTCAGTGGGGATACAGGACAGGTGGGGCTGTGAAATTCAGTGGGGTGTGCAGTATCTCTGGAGTTGGGGTTGCAGTGATAGTGGAAATTGGGGGGTCTCTGAGTCTCTGGGACCTGTGCTCCAGTTGCTGCCTCTGCTCTCCCATCCTCACTGCTCCCACCCCATCTCATCCCTCTCTGCTGGCCCTGCTCAGAGCCTACAAGGTGCTGGGCAACCAGTGTGGGTGGGTCTGTGCCCCCTGTAGCTTCTCCCAGCCCCTAACCGGCTTCTAGGCTGCGCTTCCCCCCTACCCACTCCCCACCTCAAGAACTGATACCTCTACCGCTCCTCGGATTGTTGTAGCTCCTAGCCCTAGGCTCTGCTCTGCTCCCCCTTGGACACAGGCACCAACCACTTCCTGTGTACCGAAGGACAGGCCAACGAGTGGATGGTGCAGGGTGGGAGCGCAGGGTGCTGTCTGAGGCAGCAGCCTGGGGAGCTATATGGGGCAGCAGCTCTGGAAGAAGTTTTTGATGGCCATAGTGACTCCTCTCAAGCTTCAAAAAAATACTTGAAGGTTTGATGTGGGGGGGAAGGTTGCAGCCTCCTCCACTTTAAGCACTGGATATAGTGCTGAGTTGCAGAGACAATGACCTTATATCTGATTTCTTTCAGAGTTTCGCAGACATATTATTTATCTTTCATCTGCTACCGCAGTCATTCCAAACCTAGCAATTCACTTATGAAGAGCCTCGTGGGTGAACTTTGATGTTCAGCCATGATTTCCAACATGAATACTTACAAGCACATGAGCGGCGCTCAACAGTGCAAGCTGCCTCAGGTCTGTAAAAAAGATCAAAAGAGTGCAAGTGGTCCACAGAGCTTCTTGAGATGTGAAATCTGACCATGTTCCTTGTGAACAATCTGCAGACAGTTCTTCTATTCACACTTCTGTGCCTTCCTTAGCTAGTGAGGATGTTGATTTGGATTTGTCAGGCTTGTTGGGTGCCAGAATCAGAGACAGAGGTTAGTGTTGACTTGTTGGGTCCTAGAGTCTCTGATTCTAGGACAGAAAGTTGGCCATTGGTTGCTAGTGTGATTGTAATGGACATGAATACTGAAAACGGTTCTATTATTGAAAGCATGGGGCAGAATTTTGACTTTGACAAGGCAGATCTGAGTACTTGGCCACAGTTGACGGGTTCTGTTTGCTGTTTTTGATAGAATGCTGTCCCATTGTTAATTTAGACCAAGACTTTTTGCCTAGAAAATGCAAAGAAAACAGTGGTTCTTTGTCAGCTCCTAATGGGGAGTTATGCTAGTGATCTTGGTTGATGTACAGTTTGACTCTTGCTTCCTTGTTCTCTTTTGCTTTGTTTGCTTTTTTCCAGCCAAATTCCTCCTCACATACTGCAAACTGTAAAACTGGGTTCGTGAACTTTTTCCACTTTAGCATGCAAGTATGCCAGTATGAACATTCAAAAGAACATGCAGAGGGATTCACTCAGTGGATGGAAATTGCAGAACAATTAGAAAAGGGTCGCACAATTGACAAACGTGCACATACCTTCTATCAGCCGCGGAAGGACATGAGGCACAATATTGTGCCTTTTCTCTTGGATATGTTGCTGTACTTAGGTGACAGCTTTGAGAGGTTCAGATGAGCAATTAGTCCTCAAAATGGCAGTTTTGGGGTTTACCTGAATTACTTGCAAGGTGCAAGATCATATAGAAATTTTGGTGCTGCAAAGGTGATGTAACTAGCCAAAAGAAGTTATTGGTAGGATTGCAAGCAAAGTCTGGCAGGCTATTTTTGACAAGGTTAGAAAAGCTAAATTCTTCGTTCGATTGCACTCCAAACCTCTCCTGAATTGAAGAAGTGTTCTGTTCTTATGGAATTGTTCGAAGATTCATTTCATGCTTCTGCTAGTTGTTGGGATGTGTTGAAAAAGCATATTAGCATTACCTTAAAATGCTAAAGCATGGCAAGATGGTCACCCAGAGTAGAGGCAATCCATCTACTCTGAGATCATGCGGAGGGTATTTTTGACTTTGTATGAAGCCTTGATCTCGTTTAATCTTGTGCCAGAACTTAAGTCAGAAGCTGTTAACTTGCAAACGAACATTTCAGAGTGTTTGTTTCTTGTTTTGGCTGAGATAGTATATCATATCTTATATTTTTTAATTAACATTTTGATTAAAAAATTGCAGAGTCTGGATCTTGACATTCAAATAGTCATTTACTTGGTGGCCTTTGAGATGCTTTATCAGAACTATGGTCTTCTGTGTTCAGTGAATGTAAGAAAGCTGGTGCTTCACAGGTTGAAACTTTAGGAATATCCATGCAGTTCAAATAGAAATGATCTCAAAGGAGGAAAGTAATGCCAGGGGAACTTAAAAAGAACACAAAGTCATCAGATCCCAAAAAGGTTTTTGAATGTGAAGTTTTCAACTGTCTTAGACACAATATTGACACAATTGGATGGTAGGCTGCATAAATATATGATGGAGTCAGAGAAAAGTTTGCTTTTTTTGATGGGTGAGAAACTGGAAAGTCTCAGCAGCAAAGGTGTAAAGAGGTACGCTTGAAACTTAGCAAGCAATTACCCTGAGGACTTAAACTCTGTTTTGAGAATGAGATTGAACTCTTCACCAATTCTTATAAACAAATCTTTAAGGATGACTTGGAAACAAAGGTGCCCATTAATCTCCTTAGCTACATTCACAAACGGTCTTTAGATGCAGGTTTCCCTAAAACAAACAGCATTTCCTTTTTATTTTTGCTGTCTTCCTGTAACGGTGGCTGCTGATTTAATTTTAGCTTCCTGAAACACCTTTCATTATGACCTACCTAAGAACATCAAAGGGTCAGGAAAGTTAAACAATCTGGCAATTATTTCTATAGTGAACTCAGAAGCAAGGTGGATAGACTGGGATGAGCTAATTAAGGAGATTACTTCAGAGAAGGCTAGGAAGGTCCCGTTCCAAGAGTACTTAGTGGTAAGTGCAGGGGTTTTGTTTTGTTTTTTTGGCTAGGGTGGTGAGGGGGCAGATTTTCAAGGTAGGCTCTTTGGCATTGTTTTCAAGCATTGTTTTCAAGCTAGGCACTTTGGCATTGCACTGGCTGGTGTAAATTTTACACCAGATGAGGATTTGGTCTTTTTATTGGTTTCAGATTAGTGGTAAATGAAGTAAAAAGTTATTGAAAAAACCAAAACCCTACAGATAAATTTGTGAAAGAAATAATACATCTTATGTACAACATATTGCATAAGAACAAGTGTTTCAAAGTAGATGCTGGATTATGCATATGGGTGAGATTTTCATAAAATTCTAAGAGATTTGGGACAGACAGACAACACGACAGTGTGCTGCTTTCCCGGAGCCAAGGCACGAGAGGTCACTCTGAGATTGGATCGGCTTCTGAAGTCAATGGGCAAGGAGCCATTGATAATGATTCATATAGGCACTAATGATACTGCATTGCAGGGTATCTCACAGATAATAAATGACTTCAGGGAACTCGGAAGCCTGGGCAGTACGTGACTCCTGCATTTGGGAAGGCTGGGCATGAGCGCCGGAAGCTCCCTAGAGTTGGGGGGGCACCGGCACCCGGACAGTGGCCCCGCCCTCTGCTCCACCCCATGGCCCGCCCTCACTTGGCCCCCTCGCCTGAGGACTCCCACTGCCTGCTGCTTGCTCCTCTCTGCCCCCTCTCCACCTGTCACGTTAAGCGGTGGGGGCCTGGGGAAAAGGGCAGAGAGGAGTGAGTGGCAGGCAGTAGAAGCCTCATGGGAAGAGGCAGAGTGAGGATATGAAGAGGCGGAGTGAGGGCAAGGCCTTGGGGGGAAGAGGTGGAGTGGGGTGGGAAGAGGAGCCGCATGGGCACGGCCATGGGGGAAGAGGATGAGCAGGAGTGGGACCTTGGGGTGGAGCATGGGCAGGACCACAGCCTGGGAGCCCTTTAGGTGGCAGCGCTCCAAAAGGAGGTGTGCCGCATCCCCTAAACTCTTATACCTGCCACCCAGGCTCGGAAGCATGCTGAAGAGGAAGAACATCCCAGCGATCTTCGAGATCCTTCATGTTCCAAGAGCACAGAAAGACAGAAGGTTCTGGAAATGAACCACTGGCTAGGTTAGCGGTGTAGGGTGGAGGATATTGTTCTTATGAAACACTGATCCTCCTTTTATAGGGAGAGGGGGCTGCATAGTTTGGATGGCCTCCACCTCAATAGAAAGGGAACCAATATAGTTAGGGGGGCATTAAACTAATAACAAAAGGGGGCATGGGGTAAAAGAGTGAAGCTATGAGAACTCGTTTAGTGCAAAGTTGAAATATTGAGAACAAAATTAACCAAAGAACATGAAGAGAAGAAATGTTTGAATTGCCTATACACCTGTGCTAGGAGGCCAGGTAACAAACAAGAGGAAGTGTAATTGCTCATTTATGAGCATCAATTTGACCTATTTGCTATTTCTGAAATCAGGTGGGATGATTCCTATGACCAGAATGTTAAAACCAATGGTTATAATCTCGTTAGGAAGGTTCGAGTGGGCAAACGAAGAGAAGTGGCACTCTGTCAAAAATGGCATTACGTGATTCTGAGTCATTGATAACGGAAGAAAAAGATCTTGAATTGCTTATGGATCAATATTCTAACAGATAAAGCACAAGATGGGGTATTAGTTGGTGTCTGCTACAGACTATCAAATCACACTAGTGAATGGGATAACTGTCTAATTACACACCTATTTATAATGTGTAGGGGGAAAAGTTATGTGACCATAAAGACTTCAATATGTGTGACACGCTGGCGGTCTCATGCTGCCAGTTCTAAAACATCCTTGGAATTTCTAAATATTAAAGATGAGAATTTTCTAACTCAACATGGGGGAATTCTGTATTAGACCTCATCTTGACAGAGAAAGAGGAATTTATCGCAGAAATAAAAATAAAGGATGGCTTAGATATAAGTGATCGTGATTTGATCAGATTTATAATATGCAAACAAAATAAAGTCCAAACCCAAACCAGTAATCTATAAATACACTTGGTGATTTAAAAGGCCAATTTCAAAAAACTGAAAACACTTCTGAATCAAATCATCTGAAGGAAGAATTTAATCAGAAAAATGTGGGTGATAATTGGGAATTGTTTAAGAACACTTTAATAGAAGGCCAAAAAGCCACAATTAAGGAAGAAGGCTATATTGGTTTTAAAAATTGCCTGGTTTAGAGGGGAATGAAGGGAGCTATATATTATATAAAACAAATTGAAGAAAGGGGAAGTTGATAATAATGAATATAAACCAGAAGCTAGGAATTGTAGAAAATTGATACAGCAAGGAAAGGGACACAAGGATAAATCTATGGCCAGCAGAGTTAAGAACAATAAGAAGGAGTTTAAGTATATTAGGAACAAAAAGCATTCTACCAATGGCATTGTTCCATTACTAGATGTAAATGATAGAATTATCAGTAATATTGCAGAAAACATGGACGTGTTGAATGAATATTTCTGTTCTGTGTTTGGGGGAGAAAACAGATGACATAGTCATATCATTACCACTTTTTCCCCTTCCATTAGTAACTCAGGAGGACATTAAACAGCAGATACTAAAGTCAGACATTTTTAAATCTGCAGATCTGGATAACTTGGATCCAATAGTTTTTAAAAAGAGCTCCAAGGAAGTTCCAGAAGACTGGAAGAAAGCTAATGTTTTGCCAATAGTTAAAAAAACTTAAATGGGATGACCCAGATAATAAAAGGCCTGTCAGTCTGATATCAATCTTGGGCAAGATAATGGATGGACTGATACAGGATTTGATTAAGAAACAATTAAAGGAGGGTAATATAATTAATGCCAATCAACGTGGGTTTATGGAAAACAGATCTTGTCAAAGTCACTTGATATCTTGATAAAGATAATAGTGTTGCTATAATATACTTCAGCTTCTTTAAGGCATTTGACTTGGTACTGTAAGGCATTTTTATTTTAAAAACAGGAATTACATAAAACTAACATGGCACATTAAATGAATTAGAAGCTGGATAACTGATAGGTCTTATAATATAATTGTAAAGGGGGATTGGTTGTTGGCCCAACATTCTTTAACATTTTTTTAATGACCTGAAAGAGACAGGATGGGGGACTCTACCTCGGGAAGCAATGACTCTGAAAAAGATTTGAGGGTCATGCTGGATAATCAGCTGAACATGAGCTCCCAGTGCAATGCTGTGGGTAATGCAATCCTTGTATTAAACAGGGGAATCTTGAGTAGAAGTAGAGATGTTATTTTACCTCTGTGTTTGACACTGGTGTGACCACTGCTGGAATACTGTGCCCAGTTCTGGTGCCCACAAATCAAGAAGGATGTTGATACATTGGAGAGGATTCAGAAAAGAGCCATGAGAATGACTAAAGGACTGGAAAACATGCCTAATGGTAATATACTCAGAGCTCCATCTATTTTGCTTAATAAGAACATTAAAGGGTGACTTGATTAGTCTAATATGTATGGGGAACAAATTTGCTAATGGGCTCTTCTATCTAATAGAAAAAGTATAATACAATCCCATGGATGGAAGTCAAAGCTAGATAAATTCTTACTGGAAATAAAGTATACATTTTTAACAGTGAGGGTAATTAATCATTGGAACAGTTTACCAAGGGTCATGATGGATTCTCCATCACTGTCAATTTTTAAATCAAGATTGGATGTGTTTTTAAAAAGAGATGCTGTAGGAACTTTTTCAGGGAAGTTCTATGGTCTATGTAATAATGGAGGTTCGATGAGATGATCACAGTGGCCTTGAAATCTACGAATCTGACTTTTAAAAAATCTTCTATACTGTTAAGGTAGACACAGAAAAATTAATGAGAGCATAAACAAATGGTGAAATTCATGCGATACAAGTCATGTGGACTGAAACTAAGAAAGATTGTCAAAAATTCCTGGAAACTTAATCGCCTGAGTGTCATTCAGTTCTACTCAACTGTTTTCTAGCTCAGCTTCTCTAAAATATGTCTGTACTCTGATTCCCCCTTGTGTTAACGACTAACAAAACAGAGCTGAAGAAGCATGGTAGATGATTTCACAAGATAGATGGTGTTCCAATCTGAGTTGGAGTCAGGTTCTTAGATACTCAGACAGAAAGAAGACAGTCTTTTTATTACATTTCCTGGAACACAGTGTCATGATAGGGGGAAAGTGATTGGGAAATTCTTAAAAATTACTAGAGAAACAAACTGTTTATGAGTGACCAACAAGGTATTTGGAATGACTTGGCTAAGAGGTCAGCTTTCACTGTAACACAAGCCTTAACCTAAAATAACATCATTTTCTAACTGAGAACCAAATACGTGTACGTGTGTGTGTATGTATGTAATAATCTTTTTAAGCAATTAGGGCTCTTCTATGGAACATTCTTTCACTACAGTCCAGTTGTGCAAACTGAATTGCAACTAGTTTTCCCTGGAAAAACATATCAAACATTAATAATGATGTATTTTTATCCAGAGTCTGTGTGAGTGAGTGACTATTTATAGATGTTCCACACATCTTCCCAAAACACATGCGCACCACTAAGAATGCCAGACATTTCTGCTGTGATATCATGGCCCATAATTATTTATATATAGTAGTACTTACAAAATTGTCCCAGCATCATCAAAACAGTGCATTTGTAGGATGCCCAAATAAGATACATGTGGGGAATTGTGCCTTAACCCTGTCAGATGAAAAGTGGGTATTATAGACCCAAACCTATTAAGTGTGGAGCACCTCCTAAGACATGCTAAGTGCCTACTACTCCCACTGATATCAATGGAAGTTGCAGGCACTCAGCACCAGGCAGGATTGGGCTCTATATGCATGTTACCACATTGCTCCTGTGTTCACTAATGAATTATTAATTATGAATTATTTTACGTGGCATGTCAGAGTACTAAACAGAATACATACACAGCCCTTGAGCTACTCTGGAAATGATATATAGCATCAGCCAAGCTGTGCACACAATTTTAGAGCGTTTGGTCACCAATCAGTCACACTAACTTCTGAACTGATTTCTTAGCTAGATAATCAATGATTTATAACATTTTTTAAAGAATTTTTTTTTGTTCAGATAATTTTGGGCTGTAACAAAAATCAACAGGAGAAATGACACTCTGAGGTTAGCTCATATCACTGGGTCTTTCTTTGTCAATGGTGAGAATTAAAAAAACAGACCATCAAAGCCTTCACTATCAATTACTTATTTGGGCAGTTGGTATTATACCATTAGTGATCTGTGAATACCTTGGTGCAGGGAATAATTGGTGGGAGTTTGTGACGTTCCTCTTTGGTGTTATCTGGACTGGTGATCTGCTAGGCCACTCCAATCCTTGACTCTGGGAGACAGTCTTACCCTGCTCTGCTGTGAAAACCCCCACTTCTGGGCTGTTCATGCACAGCCTCTGGCATGTAAGCTGCTCCCAGCTACTTACAAGCAAATGACACTAGCCAATATCTCTGGTCCCGGACACAACCATAGGAACCTCCATCTTGCAGTGTCCACTGGACACTGCAAGCGTATATGAGTTCATCAGTTTAACAAATAAATTGATATGTACCAGGCTTGTTATTCCAAGGGGAGACTCTGACACGCTTCAAACCAAACACACTGCTTCAGGTAGAATAAATAAACAAATTTATTAACTATAAAGATAGATTCTAAGTGATTATCAGTCAAAGCATAACAAGTCAGATTTGGTTAAATGAAATACAAGCAAAACACATTCTAAGCTGATCTTAACACTTTCAGTGTCCTTACAAACTTAGATGCTTCTCACCACAGGCTGGCTGGTTGCTTTTCAGCCAGGCTCTCCCCTTTGATCAGCGCTTCAGTCGCTTGGTGGTGGTGGTGTCTGTAGATGTAGGTGGAAGAGAGAGCAAGCAAGCATGACAAATGTGTCTCCCTTTTATCATGTCCTTTCTTCCCCCCCCAATTCAGAGTCAGATGAGCATTACCTCATTGCAGTTCCAAACTGACCAAAGGAATGGGGGTGACTCTCTCTCGAGTCTAACAGATTCTTTTGTTGCTGCCTAGGCCAGCATCTTTTGTTCCTGTGAGGCTGGGCTGGGTTTGTCCCATACCTGCCCAGATGAGGTGTGAACTGCCTCTCTGCTCTTGGAGAGTTTTTATCTGGGGTTGCTTTAAGCCATGAGGATATATTTTCAGCCTCATAACTATACACATGAAAATATAACCTATAACAACAATGCTCAGTACATCATGAGCCTTCCGAAGACACCCGACATGACAAACTTTGCATTGGATACCACACAATCATTTTACAAGGATGAACATGGGGATGCTGGGTGTTCCCCCGAGGTACAGAGTGTCACAGAGTTATAGGCATAGTTGGAGTGAAGATATGTGTGATATGTTCTGGAAGGTGCCTAGCACACCTTCCAGCAACATGAACATACTACATACAATAAATATTATGTATAATAGCCTGATGAATAGACCTAAACTCCACCTAGGGATACATTCTTAATAACCAAACTACTTGGGTAGGAAAGGTCTTAAGAAATGACCACAGGGAGCTAGGAGTGGGCAATCAAGGAATACCATGTGCTTCAGAGACCAGATACAACAGCAAGTCAACCCCAGATCATTTTCAGTAAAGTTACTTTGCTTAAACATTGATAATGGCTGACATTTATACTTGCAATGTGCCTGAGTTGCCACTTCCAGATCTAAACTCATGGAATAGACTATTAGGGTTGGAAGAGACCTCAGGAGGTCCAATCCCCTACTCAAAGAAGGATCAACCCCAACTAAATCATCCCAGCCAAGGCTTTGTCAAGCCGGGCCTTAAAAATCTCTAAGGATGGAGATTCCACCACCTCCCTAGGTAACCCAACCCAACACAACTGCAGTGAAAACTCCCTCGAAACTGAGGGGTACTGATATACAGGATTTTGGTTCAGGCCCATCTTCAGTTTATATAGGTATAGACTGTGCAGTCCTTACTCACTAGGGCAGGCACTTACTCCACAAATAGTCCCAGCAACACTTAAGCACATTAATGCTCAGCTGGTTGAGTAATGGCTTCACGATTTGCCCCATAGTTATTTTCATCCCTGTGGATCCCAAGTTCCTTTAGAAACAGACTGGAGTCAATGAAGTTGCACAGGTGTAACAAAGAGGAGAATTATGGACCTATGACTTACATAAATTGATGTGCTATGTTTAAGGAATCTTTTCAAAGTACATATATTTGGGATAGATCAGCCTGAAAAACTTGCCCAGGAGGAGTGCGGAAAGCTGGGCTGAAGTGGCTGCACCTGTGACTTGAGCTCCCTACCCAACTTGGCTCTATCTCACCCTCGTCTGAATATACCCTCGCTCTCTGCATACTCCTAGTGAGAATTCTCTGGAGATTTGCTCCTTGGAAAATATTTCATTTTATTATTGACTCAGAGCTGTAGAAGAAGGGGTCCCACAGGTTTTTTAAAAGAGGGGGGAAACGCCACTGATCCCATTAAAAAGCAGTTAGCAAGTGAATTCAAACACCAGTTACTTACATTGTGTGGGAGCTATATAAATAGCTCGATGGATTATATAGCTTACAGCATCTACTGCTCTGCACTTTTTCCCCAGCACTGAGTCAGCAAAGCAAAGAGGGACTGAGGAAAGAATCCATGCTAGAGTGCTTCAGGCTGCTTTCTTCCTTCAACAGAAACAGAAATGCTCAAGCCACTTCCTTTTCACGCCTCCTCCACCAGCTAGCTTTGCAAGTGTACCCTAAAGAATCTGACAGTCTGAAGTAATTGAAGAATGTTGAACAGCATTTGAGATCACACATCCTAATATGTAAAGTGCTTCCTTTCGTTAAAAGCAAGTAAGACTGTCTTTTGATGAAACTACCGGATGCTATGTCATTCTGCCTTAAATCTGAGCTGAAGAAATCAATTCGCAATGTAAAGCTCGTAACTCTAAGATATATGCTGCAACAAGAGGACTGGCAGAGAAAGAGGGAATTTAGAATGATAGCTACATCAACTACAGTAGACTTAATTAAAAATTTAGCAGTTCAGAATGCCCCAGTTCAGATTTAGAAAACATCTGTGAACTTTATTTTCCACTGATTCAATAATCCATTTTATAAACTGTGTATAACTCACATAATAACTTTGCAATCTTATTAAATATGACAGTTGCTAAATAGTTAACACATGACCAGTGAACTGGGACTTGGAGAACATAAGAATGGCCATACTGGATCAAACCAATGGTTCATCTAGCCCGGTATCCTGTTTTCTGACATTGGGCAATACCAATTGCTACTACTTATCATGATTTAGTGTATACAAGGGAACAGAATAAAAGCCTTTATCTTAACTGCCTGATTCTTTGGAATTTTCTACCAAACACATAGGCTGTACCTGGTGCTGATCTCCCATGTAAGGATCCAACAACAAAAAACAAACCCCATTGAAATATTATGGAGAAAAAATTTCAAATTTTGATCCCTAAAGTTGGGTACCTAAATGCATAGTTAGGCATCTCCATAATGGGCCTGCTGCTGAGCACCCATTGCTCTTATTAAAGTAAATGGGAGTTCAACTCTGACTCCCGTGGAAGCAAAGTTAAGCCAAAGTACAAAAAGCTGGGCAACCCAGAAATGAAGCCTCACAGCTTGACTTCAGCTCATGCAATTGTGCTAGGGAGCTATAGCATACACCTGAGAATAACTCAACATTACTCCACAAAAGAGTTGAAATTGAAGTGCTGACACATTAGATACACTATAGTGCGCCACATATACCTGCCTAGCCATCTGAGGGCAGTGACTTTATTGAAACGTTAGCCCATAGCTGCAAATTACAAGACTAATAACAGTGCACTGCCTTTGTCAAAAGCAGGAATAAGGACCTGATCCAATGTTCATTTAAGTTAATGAAAGAACTCAGTGGGGATTGGATCAGGCCCTAAGTAAGGAGAAGTAAAATAAAGTGCTAATCTAATATTGTTCTTAATCTAATGACAGAAGAGTAGTAGAAGTAAAGATATACCTAGGTAATAGCAACAGGGCTAGTGAAATATCAGAAGATCAGGAATATTGGAGCAAGCTGGGTGACCTAATGTTTTATAGTTTCAGATGTAATCTGAGCATTTCCTTAGTCCTTTATGTCTAGGCAGTAGGCATTTTTCATGCTGTAATCTATGCTGGGCAGCTGGGCCCCTTTCTAAAGAGTGGTGAAAATGGGTGGAAATTAATATCGTGTAGCAGGCAAAATATTATCAATGACAACCCAGACAAAAACAGGCCAAGATGCTTTCAAGCTTTGACACAAGCTTGAAATTTGGTCCAGGTTTATTGTATGCATTCACTAAGGCTCATAAACATAAAGGTTCATAAAACTGGTTCAATTTTTTATTTTGCATTTTAAAACATTTTTCATTGTTTTTTAAATAAATCCAGGTGAAACACAGCAGTTTTAGCTGGGTTTCACTGAGGCTTTTTTGGCTCATTGACTCCTCAAGAGTTTCAAGCCTGTTCAGATTGAAACCTGGGAGAATTTTATCATGGGTGCTTGTGATGTGTACTCAGTGAGCTTCACATATCTCTAATGCTAATGTCCAGATCAGTTAGGTAACCACTGTGAGGGCTGAGGATTAGAGGCATAACAGAAACAGACAAGACATAAAGGAAAGACAAGGTAAGTGTAGCACAATAAGACTTATTTGGAGAATGTCAAAATTGCAGTAGCAATGAGTGGGACTTGCAGCTGAAGATGCTTTCATCTACTCACTTTCCATTCATTATGTGTTTATTATTTCTATTATCATAGTGCAATGCTGACAGACCCCAGCTGTCGATGGGATTGAACCTGGGCCCTCTGGAGTTTAGTGCATGAGCTAAAAGCCAACTGGCTCTCAGCTAAGGCTGTAGAGCAGACGCATTAATCTCAAAGTGGTCTTGGTGTCACTAGAGGGGACAGAGCACCACACTCAGGAGGTATGTGAGTTACAGTTGCACCTGAAGTCCTGGTCCATGAATGGGGGTCCCATTGTGCTAGTGCTGGACAAACACACAGCAAAAAAGTCAGTCTCTGCCCACAAGAGCTTACACTTTAAGTGATTCTAGTCCAAATTTTCATACTGGAATTTGTTGTTTAGCAATTTCTTTGAGCACGTGCTCTAGTTTTTCTCTTCCTCTGGGATTCTGATTGTGCTTGAAGGGTCTGCTCCAGAGTCCACTGAAGTCAATGGGAGTCTTTACATTGACTCCAGCATGCCTCGGATGAGATCCAAAATAGCAACACAATGCATTGACAATACAGTGTTTCAAACATAGGACTTAAAAGAAAGTTCTAAAAAAAGTCACTGCTGCTCAGATAAAAAGCACAAGCCAGCATTTAAAGCCTCCAGAAAAAAATGTGTGAATATCTAAATATAGTGACACATCACCCGTTGTATGCTAGATGGTAGTTAAGTTGTGTTAGTATTTCTGTGCTGAGTCCCTGACAGGCTGCCATGCAGTTTATCTATGAATCACACTAGCTGTCCTATCTGCAGAGCAAGACTAAGAGGTACTTAGTTTCTCAGTTGTCATTAAGGCCTATGCTGGCTGATAATTTTTCACCCTCATAATACTCACCCTTCCCAATAACAAATGTTTTCTTGCTTGTGTAATTTAAACCCTGCCCAGTGTCCAGCCATGAAATGTGAAAGTGATTTCTCCCACCTGTGAAGGTGAGAAAAATGTTTAGATTACCGATGTTCTATTAACCAGCTGGGCCCTGGCTGTTAAAATGACATTTTTGCTTATAGAGCGAAACAACACAGTTTCAGTGAAATGCTACAGTAGTTGTTCTATCACTCAGTGACATAATGTTTCCAAGTCCATGCTTGGCAGCATTTCATAGAGGATTTCTGCTTTTCAGATAATGGAATTTAAAAGGGTTTGAGTCTGAACTTGTCAGGGTGATTCTGAAACAGAAGATCTTGTCCTTTATCTGTTTTAATGAAGGAGAAAACTGAAGCAATACTGTATTAGGCAGATCAGGTTAGCTTGCTTAGAACTTCAGAGTAACTGACCTTGAAGTGACACTCCAGACCCCATCTCATTTATCGCTTTACTTAAACCTGGGCTAGTCTGATGTTTGACTTTTCACTTATAGGCGTATGCATTAAAGCATACACATTCCTCTGAAATTAATAGCTATCATCTGTCATATAAACTGGTGTTTGAAATATACGTCGCTTGAATTCTACCAGAAGGTTTCCTCATCACCAGTTGTCATTCTCAGGAGAACCAGGAAATACTTTGAAAAATTGATGGCTCCTTTTGAATGATGAGAATGTATGACTTTGTATGAGAACGTATGTATAATTTCATCAGGTTGTCTCTCACATACCCACTCTTTATACTCCATTAAATACCAAAGAAATGTATTTAAAATAATGCTTAGGTCAGGACACAAACTGGTGAAATAACACCCCCTGGAAATGCCAAGTTAAAGGCTGACACAATTCAACCTGAACTCGTAGTGAGAAGTTCAAATTATCTCCTTCAAATAATAGAAAAATTAGCACCCAATATTCAAATGTTGAATACACTCATAACTTTACATACACATTCTACATAGGTCAGTTTCAAGTGATAATGAAATAATGTTTGATGTGCATGCATGTTGCCCAGGAAAGGTACATATTTAAAATGATTTCCCTAGGAATGAACTACTGTGTTCTTACATCTTGGTTCCAAGAGAGTCTTGAGACAGAATAGGATGCAGCAAAAATACACCTGCGTAGCTATTATTGGCATGCAAAAGGAGATACATAGTAATCAATATTCAAATTAATGAGAGTTGTGGAAGTTAGGTAACTGGAATTCAGCTTTTGTCTCATTTTTGCCAGTGCTGGAAACAGCAAGGGAGAACTTGAATAGGATTACAAGTGTATCTAAACTTTGTAATGGTTTGCGCAAGTGTTTGTCGTAGCAGTTTGCAGGAAATGGCATTAAATATGTTTTATCTGCCACAAAAAAAAAGTTGCAAGCAATCATTTTAATGAACACACACACACACACACACACACACACACACAGAGAGACATTAATGTCAATTCTTAAGTATTTATTAAATAATTATATATTTTCCCATACATTGTTGGACTAAAGCTGGTGACTCTTTCAATACTAAAAGCATCTCCTGTACATTATTTCAGAACTGCAAGTAAACATGGGAAAACTGCAAGGCACTTTCCTGTTAACTTATAGTAGTTATAGTTTAAATAACCCCATTAATGTGTGGTATTATGAAGTTTATTACATAGAGCCATGATGAGTGTTACGAGCGAGCAAATGGGAGTACTGTAGAATAAATAACACTCCTTTGCTTACAAACATCCCCATAAATTACAATAATAAAGTATATAAAGTGACAACCTGTGAAGAAGCACAGTTCACTTGACTGCACTAAACTTTCCTTCCTAGGCAGTAAAAGAAGCTACAATCAATTTTTTATGTGTAAAGTTAATTTTTCATTATACCAACCAACATAAATGTAATCAAAATGTCAGCAAAGGTTTTGGTTTGATTTAGCCTATTACATAAAAGATGTCACTCATCTCAAAGGCGGTTTCAGACATTCTTAATGTGGTTTTTTTTTTATGTTTTATTGTCTCCAGCTAAGACATCCTGAAAGTTGCCACCTTTGTAAACCTACGGGTTTTTTAGTGCAGTTTTATAGGTTTGTTTTGCCAAACAGAGATTTACAGTTAAAACGTCACTGAAACCTGCTTTTATTGGGATGATTAGCTTTTGCAAGAGAGAATCTTTTTCACTTATTTGTACTCTAATAGTATTGCACTCAGGCTTGGATTATGTTCCTGATCCCACTGCCCTCACTCAGACGACTAGTTAATTAAAGTCAGTGGAATCTGTTGCCTGAACAAGATGAGTGGGATTTGACCCCTAATAAAAATGAAATTCATAGATTCATAGATTCATAGATATTAAGGTCAGAAGGGACCATTATGATCATCTAGTCTGGCCTCCTGCACAATGCAGGCCACAGAATCTCATCCACCCACTCCTGCAATAAACCTCTCACCTATGTCTGAGCTATTGAAGTCCTCAAATCATGATTTAAAGACTTCAAGGAGCAGAGAATCCTCCAGCAAGTGTCCCGTGCCCCATTCTACAGAGGAAGGCAAAAAACCCGCAGGGCCTCTTCCAATCTGCCCTGGAGGAAAATTCCTTCCCGACCCCAAATATGGCTTCTATGTAACATGGGACTAGATTCAAAAGAACTGATGGTATATGGAGTGTGAGGCCCTGATCCAGCAAAGACTTATACGTGCTTAAAGTTAAGCATGTGCAAAATTTTGATTTTGTTGAATCAGCATTTTCCAAGTAAAAACTGTTCTGTTGGAAACTTTTTGACTAGTTCTGAACTTGAGCAAGGTGGTGCAATGCGTTAGGACATTGCTCTTCGCCATTACAGTTCATGCTGCCACTCACCACTGCCCATGTTAACACACCTGCATTAGTGTGTTGAAAATAGTAGCTTGATGAAGTAACATCCTCTTTTCAAACATTGCTCTGCAGCACTGCTGTAGTATGGAAAACTCCTTCTGATGCCTCTAGAAGAAGATAAAAGGAAACAGGCCTCTACTAAGAACCAGTCTGTGGAAATGGGGAAACTGTTGCTGTTTTTTCTTCTCCGGCTCTAGTGTGGATGGAAGATGGATTCCTTCCTACTGGGAACTCTGTTCTTAATAGGAATGTATGTACTAGTGTACTTATCGGCAACTCTATGCTTGTGTGTTCACTTTGCAATATGTAGAGTTGGGGGAAAGGAGTATTCAGGCACAAGTCAATATGTTAGGTATGCTAGTGACGCAGGAAGAGTGGGTAGGTGGAGTGGGGGAGGGGCAAGAACCAGTACTACTTTGTTTTCTACTCCATCTGTGCCTCTTTGGAGAAAGCCAGCTTGTCATTGTAATCTGGCAGTGCTTTTCCTGCACACAATCTTCAAGTTGCCTCCACCATTGCTGTAGGCCCTGGTCTCGTTGTCCCGTGAGTGGAACTAATAAATATGTTGCTGTTAAACTAGAAACAAAGATCATGACCTGCATTAAGAACTCAAAGCATTTTGAAGACGAGATGGCATTGAATGCTAGGTTTCTCATTGCAGATCTTTGGTTCTGGCTGTTTTAAAATTCAGCTGAGGTACAAACTAAGAGAAATTTTTTTGATTCTTTTGAGTATTAAATAGTTTGTTTTTTTCGTCACAGGCATTTCTATAGAACTAATCTCCATACTTTCTCAGTAGCTCTGTTCATTTGTTGATCTTTGATAAATTGTCTATCTTAGGGTTTTATACTGCTGGCCATTGTAATATCTGAGTGCATTCCATGTAAAATTGATAGCATTAGCAAAGTCCCTCATGGATTTTGTGGAGTCTGGTGCATCTCCTTTTTTTGGGGTAATAACTCTACTTTGTCGGGGGGGAGGGTATTAATTTGTCTGAGTGTGATTCTTATGGTGGAATGGCTTTTTTTTTTTTTTTTTTTTTTTTGGAGAGTAAGGTTTTGCAGCATTTCCTTAAGACAGTTAGATTCTGGACTCACCTCATCTCTCAAAATTTTGTTTCACAGCCAAATTATGTAGACTGAGAATGCTTTATCTCTAGCCCTTACACACTTTATCCTGGGCTTTGTGATCTGTGTTGTCCCACAAGAACACAACCTTCAGTGTTGTTCACATTTTGAAATTCAGTTTTTAATGTTGGGACATGATCAATTAATTGCTTTAAAAATTAGGACCAAAGCCTTCTACTGACATCCCAAACTGACTGGGAGCCTGATTGGCTCATGGCAGCCTAGCCACGAAGAAAGGGGACCGCCACTTTCTGCAGCAGCTAGAGCCTGTGCATGGATTACTGTGGCTAGATCCTTGTCCAGGAGAAAGAGACAAAGATTCCTAGCAAGAGGTAGATAACAATGTCTTTTTAGATACTGATGTTACCTGATCATCCAAGTTTAATGAGGAGTCAAATAGAACCTAGAGGAAGTCACATCACTTTGAATGGGGACTGTATGCTTGGAAGGTGGAGACATCTTGGCTAATTTCTTCTGTGGTTCCCTTCTTGATCAGCATCATTGTAGGCTTGCCTTGGTTCAGGCTGAGTTGGGGATTGGTCCTGCTTTGAGCAGGGGATTGGACAGGATGACATCCTGAGGTCCCTTCCAACCCTGATATTCTATGATTCTATGATGAGAGCTAGCCTAAGTGTGTCTGCTTGAGCTCGGAATCCCACCCTCAGCTCCAAATATAGACATAGGGTACGTCTACGCTGCAAAGCAAAAACAAAAACAAACAAACCAAGAAAAACCTGTGGCAGCAAGACTCAGGGAGTGTCTCCACTGCAATCAAACACCTATGCTGGCCCGTGTCAGCTGACTTGGGCACGTGCCACAGGGCTAAAAATAGTACTATAGATGTTCCTGCTTAGGCTGGAGCCTGAGCTCTTAGACCCTCCCCTCTTGCCAGGTTTCAGAGCCTGGGCTCCAGCCCAGGTGGGAACATCTACACTGCTGTTTCAATGTGAGCCCCCTGAACCTGAGTCAGTTAACCTGGACTTTGAGACTTGGTACTGCGATGTTGGTTGTTGAGGGGTTTTTTGTTTGTTGGGTTTTTGTGCAGTGTAGCTGTACCCATAGTCTTAAAGCCTTGCTTTAGCCACTAGACTGCCTTTGACTTTTCTTGTGAGTAAGGAAGCAGCAGTCCATAAGATAAGCATGAAAATATATTATCAAATTGCAGACCACTACAACTTGGATTGATCACACTGACTTCCACTGCCCTGCATAAATGGAGTATATTCTCATAATGCATGAGAATTTGTGCCCATGCATAGCTCAGGGAGCGCAGATGAGATGATGCTCTGTAAAGCTCAGGACCTCTAATCGTTCTGGTATGTCATGCCGAGTGAGTTACTGCCATATTGTTGGCATAGTCTTCTTAGAACTAGTCTACATTAGAAGCGCTACATCCACTCAACTGCACCAGTACAGCTGCACTGCAGTAGCGCATCTGGGGAAGACGCTCTGTGCTGACAGGAGGGTTCTCTCCCATCGACAATGAATCCATCTCTGTGAGAGGCAGTAGCTGTGTCAGCAGGAAAAGCTGTTCCACTGACATAGTACTTATTCATACACCCGAAGTGATAGTAGCTATACCATATGCATTAGGAGTACTGAGGAAAATAAGAAGAGGAAGAGAGCAGCCGTGAAGCATGAAAAATTGATGGGATTCCATTCATGAAGTCACACATGGGCAGAGGGGCAGTCCAAGGCCGGTGCACCATTTAATTCTCCTGGTGGCCCTCAGGGACTAGTCACATTCTCAGTGAGAGTTAAGCAGTGCATAGGAATTGTGGTGGCCTTCTGCACAGGCATGAATTTTAATATCAGGGGAGTGAAACAAGTGTGTGAGTAGCATAGAGGAGAACCTGACCTTGTGAGGCAGTTGAAGGGGAAGCTAAGATTAACACAAATAAAGAAACCCAATATTTTTGAAAGGAAATTGATAAGGAATCTCTCCAATAAAAAGCACAGGATATCCTTCTCAGCAAGATCAACAGTGCATTCTAGAAGGAAGGGAGGAGGAAAGTATTTCAAAATCATGCAGAACTAAAAATATTCAAGTTAGGGCTGGTAGCGCACACATTGTTAAGTTTGCCTGACATTTCCCATTATAAGTGGAAGGCTGGGAGTAGTGGGACAATGAGAGTGGGAGCCACGGGTGTGGGAGACAAGGACTAGAGGCTAGTGTGGGAAGCGGGGAATTGGGAGCCAGTTGGCTGTGTGAGGGCAACACTGAGATTGGTCAAGGAGCTGGGGAGGAGACTAGGAACCAGCTGGGAGTGGGGAGAGGAGAGAGAGATCTGACAAGGTGCGGGGGAGAAGTAGGACTGGCTGGGCATAGAGACCGGCACAAGGAGCTGGGGAAAGGGATAGGGGAGACTGAGATTCTATGAGGAGCCCCTTGGGAGAGACTGGGAGCCAGTAGGATTGAGGAGACAAATATTGGATAAAGACCAGGAAGTGGGGGAACTGGGCTGGCTAGGCAAAAAGGCTGGGACTGGGATGAGAAACCTGGAGACTAGAAATTGGGGCTGGGATGGCAAGAAGAATGGGACAAAATGCATCAAGATTAGGTGAAACAGGTAGAAGCATCTGTGCCCACCACAGTACACTCCCCTTCTGAGCCTGGGATGGAATCCAAGATTCCTGAGCCTCACCATTCGTCTGCTATCAGCGAATATCTATGAAATCCACTGGCGAAGTGTATGTCTCATCCAGTTCTAGTGCCAGTCCCCCTAGAGGATGATAACCTATTATTGCTATCAGTTACTCCAAAAGCTCAACTGACAGACATCTGTGCAGTGGATCTAAATGTTCCAGTCCTGCTTGTTAGGGGGCTTATTCCTTCACCCACTTACTTCCCTGGTCCTTCTCACATGAACAGAGAGAAACAATATCCGAAGTCCAAAGGTGCAAACAATTTGATGTTTATTGGGATGAACTTCCAGCAAGCATGATTCCAGTTTCCTTCCTTGGTGTCCCCCTTCCCAGCT
The DNA here is from genome assembly GCF_015237465.2 of Chelonia mydas. Taxonomy (NCBI): domain Eukaryota; kingdom Metazoa; phylum Chordata; order Testudines; family Cheloniidae; genus Chelonia; species Chelonia mydas. The sequence goes on from NC_057852.1 coordinate 112,753,982, forward strand.
CTGACACCATGGAGCCTTACCTGTGTCCCTGTTCCCATTCGTGCCCTCAGCAAAACATGATTCTAATTTCCCCACCCCCCACACACACACTTCCTGAATGACTGCAGACTATATAGTAAAACTTGAGTTTTGCTTAGCTGTACCTTAACCAATAATTTTACTGAAATTTAACTAACCAATCCTAACATTGTAACATGATTATTTAACCAATTATATCCCACCACCTTAATTAGTTTACACCCAGCAAAAGTAATTATACAGCAGACAGAAACAATCACAGAACCAGACAGAGACCATGCAAATAAACAATAGCAAAGTGGGAACTATAATGACAAAACAATACAGAAGTGAGGATTTCACATCCCAGATAAGTGAGTTCTTGCCAGACAGGATGCTATCAGACTAAGTTTCCTTTTACATTTTCTAGGCACGTCCCTTTCTCTGAAGGTGATAGGCATTATCAGGACAGGATTATGTTCCTAACAGCCCAGTAGCACCTTATTTCAATGAGACTAGTTTGGAATGTGAGGATGTGACCATTCACTTCCCAGCTTATGGCTGCCTCTGCTGCTTAGCCAAAGGCCTTAGCCTAAGAACAGGGCCTCAGACTGTCACAGTAAGAGAAGGCCCTTACACCAGCAGATAGTCATTTTGATTCTTTCGTTTATACTTCTATAACTAGCTAAGTGATAAGTATACACTTAAATTCTTAGAGTATAGGCCTTTACAGACAGGCCTGAATATCTGTATCCTAACACTGCTGATGAACCATGTTGGCTTCAATATTATACCACATGATGGGATTTCTGTTTTTTTCATGGCTTTTTTAAATTGGAAATCAAACAAAACTACTTTGGACATTATTAAAGTTGCAAAATCAAGTACTCTGAAGTTAGGAAATGCCAGAATTAAGGTTGTCTGTGCAATGTTATGGCCCCATTGTGTGTATGAATTATATAGTGTGTAATTACATAATTACATACTATATTTTCTCTAAGATCTCTACCTCATTCAGTCCATGGGATGGTTGTACTCTTGGGATGTATCAGGAATGTAGTGAAGGAGACTGTCAGCTGCAGAACCCTGCCTCATTTGTTGCAGAAGTTGGAAGGTATGTAATAAATGAGGAAGGGGTCTACAGGAAAAGAAAGGAAGGTCTCATGGTTAAGGAAGTTAAATGCTGCCCAGGAAAATGAATTCTATCCCTGTGTCTCTCAGAGTTCCTATGTGATGCTGGGCAAGTCACATAAGCCAAACTTTTCAGAGGGGGTTACTAATGAGGTGTTTCTCATTTCTGGGTGCTCGACTTAAGGGTTTTGGGGACTGATTTGCAGAAGTGTTGACTACTCACAGTTGCAACTGAAGTCAGTGGGAGTTGTGCTATGAACATAGAGTGCTATATAATGCTACCTGCTCTGGAAAATCAGGTCCTAGGTGTCTCAAATTGCACACCCAAAATGAATGGATATTTATGACTTAATCTCTCTGTGCCTCTGTTTTCCATAAGTGCAATGAAGGTAAAACCACTGACGTTCTGCTCAGGACACCCAGAACCACAAGCCACTGTGTTACCCCTCTGCCTTAGCAAGAGTGAGAGCTTTGCTGCTGCTAAGCTGTGCCAGCTCGCTGACATACCAGCTTGTCCGCCTGGCCAACAAACTCTTTGAGACTCTGCCAGTCTAAGCCTTGCCTTGCAGGTACAAATCAGTGAACTCCAGTTCCCAGATTCCCTACAGGCATCTCCCTGCAGTGTCCAGTCGCTCTCACTGGACACTCTTAAATGTTAAGTTCGCTGCATCCAAAGAGACAGAGCACACATCAGCCTGTTAGGTGAGCTGACAACTCACTTTTCACTTTAATACACAGCACTGGGAAAGCTTTGTAATAAAGCAAGTTTATTAACAAAGACCAGAGGTTTAAGTGATACTAACCAATAGAAAAAAGCGACAGGTATGGTTACAAACAAACAAAATAAAATACCACATGCTTTCTAGTGACTGACTAAAACTGAATCTTAGCAAGTCACAATCTTTGCCCAAGCAGTTTTCTTACTCACATCAAGATACCAGCATCTCCAAGCCAGGGGACCTAACGTTCACAGAATCAAAGGGTGCTGTACCCTTTATTCTATAAGTGATGGATAACCAGAATTCTGTTTGCTCCTTTCATATTACCCATTGTATGACAACAGTGCGCTGGGGGTAATGAATGCATCAGGTCTGATGAGTTACAGTATGGTGGGTCCTCTGCCAGCTAGCATTGAGGGGCTCCCAGGATCACAACCACCTCCTCACCTCATTGTGAAGATAAAATAATTGTTTGTTTGTGAAGCACTCACATGCTATAGTGAGGCGTGCCATAGAAAAGTCATGAGGAAATTAATAATTCTGTTTTCAGAGCAGGGTTTAACTAGTGTGCCGTACATAAGGCCTGGGGCTAAACCATGAACAACAAGGAGAAAAAGTATTGAACAGTTGCTCAGTAAATAAGCATTTTCCATCCTGTGCACTGAATGAGGCAGGGGTTCTGTGGAAAAAATTGTATGGGATTGTGTAATTATAGACTGTCAATTTATAAGCACTAGGGGGCTGAATTAAGGTTCCAGAGGCAACCTTAATTCTGGCATTTCCTAACTTTTAACTGCTTGACTTTGCAACCATAATTATGTTCTTTTAACATATTTTTTGTGTGTAATAATTATTAGTGTGGTGGCTGCCATCTTGGCTGACACACTGGGATTGAACCATGGACTCCCAGAGCTAAAAGCACAAGCTGATACAGTTTGAGCTAAAGCTCTCTAGCTGTGGCTTTAACACTCGTATCTTCTGTGGATTAGACATAGTGGGGGAGCTATAACACAAACTCACCTCTTGGTGATATGAGCATTTTGGCATACATGAATAGGCATGTTACACAGATGGCCCTGATTCTGCAAGCATATAAGTAGTCCCATTACTCACATATAAGTGTTTGTAGAATCATGCCCTATATTTTCACATATGATCCATTTATGAAGTCGTGTACAAGGAAAACATTAATATTTAGGCAACAATGAACTATCCCAAATGCCATCTTCAAGATTGTCTTCAGTTTGAATTTTAAAATTTTATATTTACTTTGTTGGGTCTGTTTAAAAAAAAAAGTGAGCAACATCAAAATTACAGCAGAAAAATATTTTCTTCCCTGTTTTGGTAGAATGTGAAGTATCTTGATAAAGATACTTCAAATATTAAGAAATTGTATATTATCATTCTTTCCCAAATTACATTCATAGTAGACCATCAAAAGGGAGAGGCTAACGTTTAGAGAAATAAAAGAGAAAAATAGAGAAAGTTTTTCATTTAAAGATTTTTTCAAATGGGTCTAAAACTTTCAGATGGTAAGTGGAGGATTACATTCAGGAAGAGCTTAAAACCCAAGAATATTATTGCCTGAAGGGTCAGGTGTGCCCTACAGTAATATGGGATCTGATTAATAACATTTTCCATTATTTCCAATTTTCAGTGTACCAGAACATTATCCTTTATTAAGAACCCCATTTAGAGAGTTGGTACTGTCATTTTGTGTCTGTGTCTCATTAATTTTCTCTTTAAGGCCTTCCTTTTTATTTTCCCCATAGACATAATATCGTGCTTCGTATCTTTAAAATTTTAGTAGAAATTGAATCCAACTTCTGTACAAAAGAAATAAATTCAGAATGCTCAGATCTGAATGGCCAAAAGGATCATTGCCAGAGGAAATTTAGAAATGTCGGATAATGTTTAATATCAAATTAAGAGGAAAGAAAGGATGGTCTGGTGGCTAAGGCACTAGACGGAGATCTGGGTTCAATTATTGGCTCTGTCACAGATTTCATTTGTGAATTTAGGTACATCTCTCTGCTTCAGTTCCCCATCTGTGAAATGGGGATAATAATTCCTTTGTCTGCCTTGTCCATTGGGGTCCCTCAGTAGGGAACAGCTTGCAAAATCAAAGCCTTGGATTGTAAGCGCTTCAGGGCAGGATTGGCTCTTATAGTGTACTTGTACAGTACCTCACGCAAGTGGGCCCTGATTTTGCTTATGGCCTCTGTGCTGCAGTATTACAGATAATAAAGTTATTAGCTTCTTTTAACTGAGATGGGCTTGTAAACCAATCCTGCCTCTTCACTCTGGATTAAGCAACTCACCACTACCTGTTTTAGCATTGCTAAATACCACTGTTGCTGCTGCTGCTAGTAATTTATTTAAACAGCATCCTAAAATTTAAAAAAGCTGGTTTCTGCACCTTGGGGCTTATAATCTACCTAAGACAGAGCAAGGGATAAAAACAAAAGGGAGCCATAGGAAGTCAATGCTTGTGACAGAAGAAACCAAATGACAGGCTTTTTTACAATTGTGTTGGCTCCTGTAGCCTTTGCTCCCACTTCTCCTAACCTTTGAGAGCCTAATCATGCAATCTTTACATTCTCTTAACATTGGATGCAATATATTTAGCCTAATATTTTCAAAGATATGTAGGAGATTTGGTTTTAAATTATTGGGGTTTGTGGCGGGGGAGTGATGAACAAATACCTCCAGTAACTGTGACAATCTCAGCCTGATAGTCTGAGGGAACAATATAATCAAGAAGGTTGAAGTGGTAAAAAACTCAGCACTTGAAAGAAAACCAAAGCTTCTTACTTCAAAACCTGTGGGAATCTACCCTAGAGCTCAGATTGGGATAATTCTTAGAATCCCAGGGTATGTCCAAACTGCAATAAAACACCCGTGGCTGGGCTGCGTCAGCTGACTCAAGTTTGTGGGGCTTGGGCTGCAGGGCTATAAAATTACAGTGTACATGTTTGCGTTCAGATGGGAGGCTGTGATGGAGCGAGATCCCAGAGCCTGGACTCCAGCCCGAGGGCCTATACTTCAGTTTCATAGCCCTGCAGCTCGAGCCCCACAAGCCCAAGTCAGCTGATGCAGGTCAGTTGCAGTATTTGACCGCAATGTAGACATACCCCTGTGGCCTCCCATTCCAGTACAGGTCACGCACCTTATGTAGAGGTGGGGGACCTGTTGCCTGAGGAAATGCTGGGGGATAACTTGTTTGTTTTTTTTGTTTTTTAAAGGGGAATTTATAGTCCCAAGTAGGGGAGCACTTGGGTATAGATTATGTGGAAGGGGAAAAAGTAAAGTGCATGATGCATTAGATTAAACAGACAGTAGCAGGCAATCAGCTGGGGGTATCTCTTTTTGTGGGACATGGCACATGTTAAGGGAGCACAGGGTAGGTGGCTGTAGTTTGATGGGGAATTTTTTAAATGAGATTTAAGTAAGTTAACATGATCCAGTTGTGCACACTGGGCTTGATCCAAAGTCCACTGAAGCTAGTGGGAAAACTTCCATTGAGTTCAGTGGGCTTTGGATAAGGCTCACTTGTCAGCCTGTGAAGCCAAGTGAACTGTTTTTCCTTCTGTGGTTTGTTACATACTCTTGTTGAATCTTATCTTAAATGAGATTGTAATCTCTTCCAGGCAAGGATCACATCTACCTGTGTTTGTACAGTGTCTGGAATTAACGGGGCCCCATTCCTGATTAGGTCTTATGGACATTACTGTGGTACAAATAATAAAGAGTCGTAGAGATTAAAGTCAGAAAAGACCATCAGATCTAGTCTGACCTCCTGTGTACCACAGGCCACCAGCACCTCCAAGTCACCTTCACATCACATCCAACAACCAGAATTAGACCAAAGTATTACAGCCCTCAGGAGATTAAACTATTGCGTGCCACAGGGAGAGAACAGGAAGGGGTGAGGTGTACCAATGCCCAAGGCCCCACCGATGGCAGGAAATTGGTTAAGTGAGGTATACCCAACAAGTAACCCACACCCCATGGTAAGGAGAGAGGCAGAAAACCCCCCAGGATGAGCTAGGGGCAAATTCCTTTCCTACTCCAGATATGATGATCAGTCAGACCCTGAGCAGGTGAACAAGGTCCCACTAACCAAACACCTGAGGAAGAGAATTCTCAAAACCATTGGCCCACCCTATGCAGTGTTCCATCTCCACTTTTGGCCATCTCTGATGCTTCAGAGGAAGAAGACCCAAAAAACCCAACCCAGAATACATTAGGGGAAAAAATCCCCTTCCTGGTCCAGAGATGTCCGCCTGAAGCATGATACGGTTAGGAACATAAGACACGAACCAGAAGAGACCCCCAGACCAAACCACCACAGGTAATTCTGGTTTCAGAGTAGCGGCCGTGTTAGTCTGTATCTGCAAAAAGAACAGGAGTACTTGTGGCACCTTAGAGACTAAAAAATGTATTAGAGCATAAGCTTTCGTGGGCTACCGCCCACTTCATCGGATGCATAGAATGGAACATATAGAAAGAAGATATATATATACATACAGAGAAGGTGGAAGTTGCCACAGAAACTGTAAGAGGCTAATTAATTAAGATGAGCTATTATCAGCAGGAGAAAAAAACTTTTGTAGTGATAATCAAGATGGCCCATTTAGACAGTTGACAAGAAGGTGTGAGGATACTTAACATGGGGAAATAGATTCAATATGTGTAATGACCCAGCCACTCCCAGTCTGTATTCAAACCCAAGTTAATGGTATCTAGTTTGCATATTAATTCAAGCTCAGCAGTTTCTCATTGGAGTCTGTTTTTGAAGCTTTTCTGTTGCAAAATTGCTACCCTTAAGTCTTTTACTGAGTGGCCAGAGAGGTTGAAGTGTTCTCCTACCGGTTTTTGAATGTTACCCCTCTGATGGTTAGAAATCTTCTAGTTTCCAGTCCTAAATTTATTCATTGCCAGTTTATACCATGTACCAACATTCTTCTTTAACTTAAATAGCTCTCCACCCTCCATAGCACACAAGGTCAAGGAGGAGATTCCAGGCCCAAGGGGTGATGTGACAAAAGTTATGGTGTCTCCACGGGAGCAGGAGACCCAGAGAGGGACACGGGGCATTGATTTTCCTTCATTACAAGATATTACTGTATGTTGAGAATGAAAATGTCAGCCCAGAGCTAAGTGTTAGATTATTTGTCTACAGACAACACAGGAATGAAAAAGAGAGAATGTAAAGAGGACAGCAAAGCAATTAATGTCATCTGATGCCAAGGTTAAAGGCTGTTCGGGTCTGAGCCAATGCCCACTGAAGTCAGTGGAAAGACCCCCATTGACATCAATAGGCTTTGGATCAAACCTTTAATTTCCCTCCATTCTGTGTATTCCTGAATGCAAATAACAAAGAGCAAAACTTACTGTATATGAAAGAACTCACACTTGTGGGAGGCAGAATTTGGGCCCAGTGCCAGGTGGTCAGCTGGCAGCACGCTGCTCTGTAAAGCTGGCACGATCGCTGTTCTTTCCTTATCAAAATGTCAATACATTCTCGTTGCCTTTTGAGCGTTCCCTAGGAAAGTACACACTGGTAACTGGGATGGAGTGAGAGTCATGAGTTCCACAGTGCTAAGATATGGCCATTCAGGAAAGGTCCTGAGGAGAAGTCAGGAACACTGGCAAACGTATCCGCTATTTTTCTGTGGTTACCTTTGTCATTGGAGAAGACTTTTTTTCAAACCTACGAATGGCAGTTAGGTGCTTAATTCCCACTGGAAGCTGTAGAATCAATGGGAGTTAGGCATTTAACTGCCATCTCCCCCTTTGTCACCATCAGGGACATTCTCTCTCTTCATGCCATCTGTCACTGTTGCTTCTGTACTGGGGTTAGTTAAATGACCCCTATTGTCAGCAGGAGAGTGGTGGGAAACACATGCACATTTCTCATATGCTTTTCCCTTAGTTTGATTTGAGTGTCTCATTTTTCACACTTACAGAAGGAACCAGATCTCTGAGGTGAAATCCTGGCCCCACTGAAGTCAATAGGGGTTTTGCCATTGTCTTTACTAGGGCCTGGATTTCATTGTGGTTTTTAACTCTCTCCCACCATGATTTCTGTCTTGTGGGGTGCACAATTCTGAACAACTCAAAATGTACAAATTTGAAACAGAACAAGGAGACTTGGCTACCAAAACCTCCCACATGGGTTCCTGCCCTGTCCAAACTTGTGTCCTCCATGTAACTGTCAGCTGTACCACAGCCGTTGTCAGTACAACTCTTCTGCGATAATGTTTGCTTAAGCAGAGTTAACAATGATGTGCCATGCCCAACACAAACACATGATAACGTCCTATCTCTGTGTGTAAAGACCAATAGCTACAGAGGAGGGAATACTTTGAAACAAAAATAGAATATCTCAAATGCTGAGGTTATTTCATTTGATTAAGAATTTCCCAAATTGGTCCAAATTCAGGTAGGGGAAAGTGGAAATTATTTGCATGTGCCTAAGCATTGCTTCTGGGATCCAGCGCTGCCAACTATCTGATACCCTTGGCTGCAGCTTTCCCTGGAAGGGAGGTTCCCTCATGTGGTGGGGCTCTATGGAAAAGGTTGTCTTTTGTAAGCAATCTCCATGGAGCCAGTGGGTTTATGTGGGTACCCCAGGAGAGCAATGGAGACTGCATTTCATTATACTAGCTTGTTTACACAAAATGCAGAATGAACTATGACTTCAAAGGAAAGAAGTATCCTGCCAAAGAGGCTGGTTGTTTATGTAGAATGAGCTCTCTCATGTAGTAGCCAAAATGTAAGGAATGCAACAGCAACAGAGAGCATGTTATTGCCCTTCTAGCACTAACTACTAATGGATTGGGATTTAGTAGTTTCAAGGTAAATTTCTATTCACATAGAAGCCAGGGAATGGAATTTATATGAGCAAATAAATGGAAACAAAAATCAAACCTGAGCATACAGATTTGCTTGCTTTTCTGCCATATTTGAATTTCATGTACATGTTTGGTGGCTGATGATCACTTGGATAGAGACAAATTTGTTTTATTTCTCTCCCTGCAGCTTGTTCACTAAAATTCTGTTTTTACTGTAGGAGCCAGCATTGTGCTGCATTCTAACAACAGCACAGAAAAAAAGTACCACATCAGACACATACCAGCTGTCCCTTACAGTCCCTGTTCCCCTGCATCAAAACCTGGCACTTACCCTTTTTTCTTGGGAGATAATTGTTATGTAAAGCCTCTGCTCAATCCAGCAGAATGCGATTGTAAGATTTGTAACATTTCAGTCATTGCTAGTATGATCATTAAGTTCTATAACCTTTTGCAAACTTTGTAACTTTAGTTATTGTTAGCATAGCCTTTTAAGCTTTGTTACTCTTGCAAGCTTTGTAACCTTTTCAGTTACCACTTGTACAAACCTCCAAGCTTTGCAATACCCCATCACGCAATCAGAGACAGTGTGAACAAGGGAGCGTGTGCGGGAGATAAGGGAGTGTGAACAAGGGAGTGTATGTGGGACTGGGCAGAGAGGAACTGCAAGGAGACTAGAGCCCGGAGACAGTAATGTAATCTGCCCTGAGAAGGCAATCATGGCGTGCTGTAAAGAAAAGAAGAACCTGGTATGTGTGAAAGGAACGAGGCCTGGGAATGCTTCTCGGTGACGGATACAGAAGGGAAACTCAGTGCACGTGACAGGAGCTGCCCAGTTCCAGCACAAGGAAGAAGGCATACACACAAGCCCCCTGTTTCTTGACCTGCTCGCCGGCCCAGATCCGTGACCTCAGGCGGACACATCAGATCTACTATGCTTCAGCTTCTCGGCTTCCTCTGCTGTCTCCGGTAACTCTCCCGCTGTGTGAGTGTGTGGGTGCATGAGGGTATGAATGTGATGAATGTGTGCATGCATGAATAAGCCCCATCCCTTTTCTGTTTGATTCAGCAGCGGCATTTAATAAAAACAATATAAGGGTAACCCTGGGTTAGTTTCTAGGGAAACTGAGGTAACAATAATGTATTTTCAGCAAGACAGTATATTCCAGCTTGATCATATATGTTTAAACTACACACATGGTAAATACAATGGCCAGATCCACCTCTGCATGTAACTCCACTGATTTCCTGGTAGGGTATAGCACTTATCTCTTGTAGGCTTCCTCTACATAATTGAAAAATCCCAGTAAGGTGTCTAACACCTTGGTTCATGCCCACAATGCCCAGAAGCTGTATCATCCTACAAATCTACATGACTGCCTTACGCTCAAATCAGGCATGTGTTTGCAAATTCCATGGGCACAGACCCTGAAAATGTTAGTGCTATGTCTAAATTCTAGAGTGCCTACTTTTAGGCACGCAAGTCCATAATTAGGCATCTGAATAAGAGACCTAAAATTCAGCCGTGCTGATTACCCACAGCATGGAAGTTGCAGGTGCTCAGCACCTCTGCAAATAAGGCCATTCATCTGAGTGCCTAGTTATACATTGAGCTGTACAACTCTAGGCAACAAAGTTTGAAAAGTCTGCCCTTTGTCTTTAAAGCTGACAAATCACCTTTGGAATTTAAACAAATAGATTTTTAAAACAGTGAGTTTTTTGGTTTAAAAATGGAGTTGAAGTGCCTGCACCTTCGCTTTCTTGCCAGCTGCTTTCAGGAAGTGGTTAGGTTATATTCTATAATAGATGTGCGGGGATTTATGTACAGAAATACCATTAGCAATAAAGTGTGCCTGCATGGCTTTCACATTGACCTGAAAGACCTAACTGCTCATTCAGCATTAGAAAGCTATTCAGGCCCAGACTTAAATAGGTTAAGGATCAAAAGAAGAGGAGATGTGCGTCAGTGTGTGGGCTGTGAATGCAACAAGGTTATTAAATGGACACTGGTAGCAGAAGACAAAGTTAGCAATTATCTTTGAGCCATGAGGCCTTTTCCAGGAACAATCTGCACATAGTAAAAGCTGTTACACTTAAAAGCAGCAGATAGAGCTAAACTTCTGTTCCATGGTTGTCTGCATTTGCTGCAAGATGACTTATCCCCTTCCTTTAGAGCTGGCAACTAAATGATGAGAGAGCGTCCCCCTGTTTTCACAACTACACACACGTTGGTCAATTCTATTTAGTAGTGTTTCTCGTTATTTTAAAGCTAACAATATTCATGGAAGGTGTCAGTCTGTCAGATCTGGAGAATGTTTTCCGCACACCAAACTGCAGCAGCATGGACTGTGACAGTGTAAGGTTTCATACATATCCTTCGTGCTATGCTTCAATCCTGACCCGAAAAGACAACCAGCTGAGAGACAGTAGTTTACGCTCTATGCCCTATTCAGTACTTAGTCTCAGTAGAGAGGCTATTCAACAATGGTTCCATTTAGGGCCAATAGTAACATGAATACTTGTTCACTAAGAACTGGACTGAGACCACACATTTCTTTCATATAGGCCAACAGAAATACATGGCAGATGACTGCTGTTTTCAGAAACTACTGACCATTGGGTTTCAAATACTTGCTCTAGAAATGAAAGTATCTGCAAGCTGTAACCAGTCTCCTGTCCTTTGCTTAGCTGGTGATATAAGCTCACCACATTTTCATATTGCACACAGCTTGTTTACACGTAGCTACTGAATCTGCACTTGTGGATGGTAAGAACACCTTAGGTATAAAAATAGTTGTGTTATGAAACACCAGTACATGTGCTGTTGCAAAGAAAATGGTTGTTCTGAAAAAGCATTGTAAGTCAAGCCCATATTTAGCTGAAAGCTGAGCCAAGGAAATGGTTTTCAGATCCAGTTCTCACTTAAATTTAGGGTCAAGGCTGAATCAGGGCTCGGGTTTAGGCTTACATTTCATAGAACCCAACTTCTGTGAGACATGTCATGAGATCTGAGATGAAAAGAGTAGATAAATATTATCAGTCTGCAAGCAGCTGACCTTGAAAGATTTGTTTTAAATTGTAGGAAATACTTGAACAGTTGTTCTCAAAATTGCCACCATCTTGGGCTGCAATCCCATACAAGTAGATGTTCCTCTGAGACTTGGCCTGCACCCAAACCAGTACCTGAAAATAGATCCTTTTTAGTCTGTGATCAAATCCAGAAACAAAGCAATATAGGAGAAGGTGCAGATCCTGGGAGTTGAATGCAAACCCCTACTAAATACAAAGAGGTTTCACAGATATTAAAGTTAGATGATTTAGTCTTCTCTGTTTCCTACATAACACAGACCATGAAATTTCTACATCTAGACCAACAAATTGTGGTTAAACCAGAGCACCTCAGTTTCAGATTTTATGTTCCAGTTTTGCCCCATCACTACAGTTAATACAAGTAGAGTTATGTCATTAGAATTTTTCTACAGAAGATTGAAATGAAACTAGATATAGTATCACCTCAGCGTTTTGAACTGAAGAAACAAAACTTTACTGCTGGGCCTTGAAACACCATTTCATAGAGTGATGGCACCAACAAAGTTAGCTTAGAGACATGCAGTACCTGTAATCAGCTGAGTCACGGAAGTACAAGATATTGTTCATTATGGAAAATAGAGTGCATCTGGGCTCCACAGTGTGTGCCTTTCTGTACAGGTAAGCCGTGTGCTGGAAACTTGATCCCAGGGCAGTGGAATGCAGGAAGGTAAACCAAATACTACCTAATCACTGACTGGGGCACTGCTTGATGGTTGTGAGAGGATTGTTTTCACCATTTGGGCTATTAAGCCAGCAATATCCACCTACACTGGCATCGTAATAGTGGAGACTGGCATGGTGATAAGCATTGCCTGAAGCAAGAGTAATCCAACAGGCTATAATAATGCCTATGCACCATTTAGAGTACTTTTGTGTGTGGGTGGGAGGTGTTACAATTATGCTAAGTAGACAACACATTGATTGCCGTGCCAAATTTCTCAAGTGTGAACAAGGCCATAGATATTTAATACAGGCTTTTTCTGACAAACCATACAAAAGAGCAAACTACTCAATCTTTGTACTAATAAATACAGCTTGAGGTATATAATTAGCAATCTAGAGAAGATGATTGCAAGTGAACTGCCATGAAAAGTTACATTGCTACTATGAATAATGCTGTCATTTTTATTATTTTCATAATACGTGACATTTGTTCATGAAGGTATTTTTGAAAGGGAAGTGCTTTTTATGATAATTATATACATATTTCAATCTGGGAAGTTAGTAAACTCCTTTAGATACTGTACAATATGTGCCAGACCTTCAAAGATGAGCACAATCATTTGTGTATGCAAAATACTGCAGTTGTGTGCAATTTTTTTTCACATGTACATAACACCAGTGGCTATGTGCATATGCAAAGATATTATTTATGTGCACAGACTAGGCACATGCAGTTGTGCACATGCAAATATATACATACATCTTTAGAAAAAGTACTCTTCTATAAACAGAGGAATTGCTTTACTCATTACTGAAATGAAATCACCTCTGAAATGAAATGCCACAGAAGTTTGTTCTCTGTGAGGATCATGTGGCTGGGCTTTTGGGCCCTGAGGAGCCCAGGTGATACATATCTGTGTGTCTCTGAAGATCATCTGGGCTAAGCCCCAATGTTTGAATGGTTAATCCCTCCCATTAGCAAGGGAGAGGAGCTATACAAGATATACCTGAAACTGGAAGCTCAGCCCAAGCTGCAAAACTATCCAGTTTGAATATCTCCAACCATCTGAAGAAGACAGAACTGAATTGGTGGTTGCTCCGGCATAAGTGAGTATGACTTAGAATCATAGAATCATAGAATATCAGGATTGGAAGGGACCTCAGGAGGTCATCTAGTCCAACCCCCTGCTCAAAGCAGGACCAATCCCCAACTAAATCATCCCAGCCAGGCCTTTGTCAAGCCTGACCTTAAAAACTTCTAAGGAAGGAGATTCCACCACCTCCCTAGGTAACGAATTCCAGTGTTTCACCACCCTCCTAGTGAAAAGGTTTTTCCTAATAACCTAAACCTCCCCCACTGCAACTTGAGACCGTTACTCCTTGTTCTATCATCATCTACCACTGAGAACAGTCTAGATCCATCCTCTTTGGAACCCCCTTTCAGGTAGTTGAAAACAGCTATCAAATCCCCCCTCATTCTTCTCTTCCACAGACTAAACAATCCCAGTTCCCTCAGCCTCTCCTCATAAGTCATGTGTTCCAGTCCCCTAATCATTTTTGTTGCCGTCCGCTGGACTCTTTCCAATTTTTCCACATCTTTCTTGTAGTGTGGGGCCCAAAACTGGACACAGTACTCCAGATGAAGCCTCACCAATATCGAATAAAGGGGAATGATCACGTCCCTCGATCTGCTGGCAATGCCCCTACATATACATCCCAAAATGCCATTGGCCTTCTTGGCAACAAGGGCACACTGTTGACTCATATCCAGCTTCTCTTCCACTATAACCCCAGGTCCTTTTCTGCAGAACTGCTGCTGAGCCATTCGGTGACTAGTCTATAGCAGTGCATGGGATTCTTCTGTCCAAAGTGCAGGACTCTGCATTTGTCCTTGTTGAACCTCATCAGATTTCTTTTGGCCCAATCCTCCAATTTGTCTAGGTCCCTCTGTATCCTATCCCTACCCTCCAGCGTATCTACCTCTCCTCCCAGTTTAGTGTCATCTGCAAATTTGCTGAGGGTGCAAACCACACCATCCTCCAGATCATTTATGAAGATATTGAGTAAAACCGGCCCGAGGACTGACCCTTGGGGCATTCCACTTGATACCGGCTGCCAACTAGACATGGAGCCATTGATCACTACCCATTGAGCCCGACAATCTAGCCAACTTTCTATCCACCTTATAGTCCATTCATCCAGCCCATACTTCTTTAACTTGCTGGCAAGAATACTGTGGGAGACCATGTCAAAAGCTTTACAAAAGTCAAGGAACAACATGTCCACCGCTTTCCCCTCATCCACAGAGCCAGTTATCTCGTCATAGAAGGCAATTAGATTAGTCAGGCATGACTTGCCCTTGGTGAATCCATGCTGACTGTTCCTGATCACTTTCTTCTCCTCTAAGTGCTTCAGAATTGATTCCTTGAGGACCTGCTCCATGATTTTTCCAGGGACTGAGGTGAGGCTGACTGGCCTGTAGTTCCCAGGATCCTCCTTCTTCCCTTTTTTAAAGATGGGCACTACATTAGCCTTTTTCCAGTCGTCCAGGACCTCCCCCGATCACCATGAGTTTTCAAAGATAATGGCCAATGGCTCTGCAATTACATCCGCCAACTCCTTTAGCACTCTTGGATGCAGCACATCCAGCCCCATGGACTTGTGCTCGTCCAGCTTTTCTAAATAGTCCCGAACCACTTCTTTCTCCACAGAGGGCTGGTCACCTCCTCCCCATGCTGTGCTGCCCAGTGCAGTAGTCTGGGAGCTGACCTTGTTCATGAAGACAAAGGCAAAAAAAGCATTGAGTACATTAGCTTTTTCCACATCCTCTGTCACTAGGTTGCCTCCCTCATTCAGTAAGGGGCCCACACTTTCCTTGACTTTCTTCTTGTTGCTAACATACCTGAAGAAACCCTTCTTGTTACTCTTAACATCTCTTGCTAGCTGCAACTCCAGGTGTGATTTGGCCTTCCTGATTTCACTCCTGCATGATCAGGCAATATTTTTTGTGTTTAAGATCAGCAAGGATTTCACTGTTAAGCCAAGCTGGTTGCCTGCCATATTTACTATTCTTTCTACACATCGGGATGGCATTTGACATTTGTTATGTGCAGACAGAAGTCTCACATAGTAATATATCCTCTTGAGCCTAGATCCACAAAGGTACTTGGGCGTTGCAATGCTGAGCATTGTGTTGCCTAACTCTAGATGCCTAGAAAATTACAGGCACAATATTGTGATCCACAAAGACTGAGTTAAGCACATAGGTTTCTTATGCAATGAATGGGGAGAGATAGGAACCTTAGAATGTGATCCACAAAGCCAGCACGCTAGACAGGGAGCCATCTATAATGGTGACCAAAGAGGTGTGGTGCTAAGCCCCACCCTGAGGTGGGTGCCTATTTCTGCTTAGAGAGCCACAAATTCGGGGAAGATAGGCATTCATGCAGAGCTTAAAATATAGGAGGCGCTCCCTTAGATCCTTGAGCCTAGTGGTTAGGACACTCACCTGGGGTGTGGAGATCACTGATTCAAAGCCCCCCGACACCTGATGAGGAGAAGGGATTTGAACAGGAATCTGTCACCTCTCAGCTGAGTACCTCAACCACTAGGCTAAAGGTTATAAAGGAGCACTTCCTCCCTTCCCCTCCCAACAGCAAGTCTGTGTGAACTCTCAGGAGGTGCCAAATCTGGTAGGTTTCCTTAGAGGCTGCCTATCTTGTCAGGCCCCACATGTGACTTAGGCAGCTGAATGTCTAGCATCCCTAGTTTGTGAATGGCTCTGGAGCTTAGGTGGGAGATAGGCATCTGGACGTCTAACATGAGGCTGCAGTGCGCATGCTCAGAGGCAGAAACATAGAGGCAGAGGGAACTTTTACTGCAAAAACTTGGGTGCAGTGAGTTTAGGCACCTACAGCATTCAGCAGGAGTTTTTCGGGTTACAGTGGAGCCTAAAACTGGAACTTAGGCATCTCAGCCTGAGACTTAGGCCTGGTCTACACTGGGGAGAGGGGAGGCGAGCTAAGACAGTCTAAGTTACACAACTTCAGCTACAAAAATAGCATAGCTGAAATCTACATACTTAGAGCTGCTTACCACAGTGTCTTCACTCCAGTAGGTCTACTGCTGATGCTCCCGCGTTAACTCCACCTACGCTTCTAGCTCCGGTGGAGTGTCAGAGTCGACGGGAGGGTGCTCGGTGGTCGATTTATTGCGTCTTCCCTAGATGTGATAAATCGACCCCTGCTGGATTGATCGCTCTGGAGGTAAGTGTAGATATGCCCTTAGATACCCAAGTCTGGATTTAGGCACCAGAGTAGCTTTGTGGATCCCACCCTTGGTGCTTTCAAAGGACCAGTTTCACAAGGCTGAGTATAAGTATGCTCCAGATCAGCAGGGAGACACAGAAAAATATATCTCATAACTGGAAACTGTTTAAGAAGATTTTACTAGATGCCACAAATGAGAAAGAAGGCTGCACTGGTTAAAAAACCAGTGTGGCTTAGAATGAAAACAGCAATAAAAAATAAAATATATAACAAATTGAAAAAAGGGGAAGTAGATACCCATGACTAAAAATTAGAAGCTAGAAATTGTAGAAAATTAATAAAGGAAACAAAAGGACACAAGGAGAAATCTATAGCCAGAAGAGTTAAAGACATTAGGAAGATGGTTTGTTTTGTTTTGTATTGTTTTTTTAAACTATATCGAGGAACAAAAGGAACCCTAAAAAAGGTATAGGTCCATTAATAGATGGAAATGGTAGAATTGTCAACAGAGAAGAAAAAGGGGAAAGTGTTTAATAAATATTTGCTGTGTATATGGGGAAAAGCCAGATGATGCAGTCATATCCGATGATGATGAAATACTTTCCATTACAACAATAACTCAGGAGGATGCTAAGCAGCAGCTACTAAAATTAGTCATCTATACATTAGTAGATCTGGATGACTTTTATTTGAGTTTTAAAAGACCTGACTGAGGAACCCTCTGGACTTATTAATGTTGATTTTTTAAAATAAGTTTGGGAGCACTAGGGAGGTTCCAGAGGACTGGAAGAAAGCTAATGTTGTGCCAGTATTTAAAGAGGGTAAACGGGATGACCAGAGAAAGTATAGGCCTGCCTGCCTGACTTTAATCCTGGGAAAAATAATGAAACAGCTGATACGGGACTCTATTAGTAACGAATTAACAGAGGATAGAATAATTAAAATAACATGGGTTTATAGAAAATAGATACCATCAAACTAGGTTGATATCTTTTTTTTTTAATGAGATTACAAGTTTGGTTGATAAAAGTAATATTATTGATGTAATGTACTTAGACTTCTGTAAGGCATTTGACAATATTTTGATTAAGAAATTAGAATAATACAAAATCAACATTGCACATATAAAATGAATTACAATCTGAATAAGTTATAGGGCTCAAACTGTAATTGTAAATAGAGAATCATTACTGAGCGATGTGTTTCTAGTAAGATCCCACAGGGACTGATTCTTGGCCTATGTTTAGTGGTTTTTTTATCAATGACCTGGAAGAAAACATAAAATGATTACTCACAGAGTTTGCAGATGACCCAAAAATTGGGAAAATGCTAAATAATGAAGAGAGCAAGGCATTGATACTGAGCCATCTGGATTGTGTGGTAAGCTGGAAGCAAACAGACAATGTTCATTTCAGGTCATACATCTAGGAACAAAGAATATAGGCCATAATTACAGGATAAAGGATGCTATCCTAGGAAGCAATGACTCCAAAAAGGACTTAGGAGTCATGTGGCATAATCAACTGAACACAGGCTCTGAGTAAAATGCTGTGACCAAAGGGGCCAATGTGATCCTTGGATGCATAAACAGGGAATTGTCAAGTAGATGTAGAAAGATTATATTACCTCTGTATCTGGCACTGGTGTTACCTCAACTGGCATACTGTGTCCAGTTCCAGTGTCTACAATTCAAGAGGGATGTTTATATGTTGAAAAGGGTTCAGAGAAGAGCCACGAGAATGATTAAATGACTGGGAAACATTCCTCATAGTTGTAAACTGAATTGTGCTCTTGAGTCTATCAAAAAGAAGGTTATTGGGTGATTTGATCATAGTCTATATAAGTAACTACATAGGGAACAGAAACTGATAACATAAGGCTCTTCAATTTGTCAGACAAAGATATAACAAGATCCAATTGCTGGAAGTTGAAGTTAGATACATTCATATTAGAAATTAGGTACAAATTATTAACAGTGTGGTTAATAGACCATTGGAACAATATATCAAACATCATGGTAGAATCTCCATCACTGGCAATTTTTAAATCAAGATTGGATGTTTGTCTAAAAGAGAGATGCTCTAGTTCAGAAATTAATTCAGGGAAGTCCTGTGTCTTGTGTTTAGCAAGATGATCACAGTCGTCCCTTCCAGCCTTAAAATCTATGGAGTTATGTAAACAGTTGGGGAAAAGAAATGAAAGCTAGCTTACCCTGCTGGAGCAAAGAATGAATTCTAGTCATGGTGATTATAATAGTTCAACTGAAAACTGTCCAGGACACTGAGATTAAAACCCCTCTTTCTGCAGTAGGTTCCAAGGAGTCTTTTTAAGATTGGGAGTGGCCAGGACCTCAGGTTTATGTACAGATTTATTGTTGCTTTGTTTTAATTACAGCTTGTGTTTGAGCTTTTGTGCATTTCCCCCTTTTGATTCTGTGATTACGCATTACTAGGGGGAAAATGGAAAGGTTTTTAATAAAGACTTTTTTTCAAAAAGAAAGTTTTACAAAGGGTCACTTTGTTGTTTCACATCTTACTTCATACTTGTTTCTATGTTAATTAAAATAACAAGGTGTGAGTACCGCTCTGTGTGGCAGAGTAGATGTCAGTCATTATTAGTTTGTGGGCAGGTGTTAATTTTCTGTTAACAGAGGCTTGTGGTTAGAGCAAAGTACTTTGGTGGTGGTGATTTTAATCTTCCTTGTAAGCAAGAGGTGCTTGTTGCTGAGACCTTTGCTCACAAGCTTCACATAGGACAACTACTAATGGGTGATAATGAATATTCTCCCTCAGCTTAAGTGGCAGAACTGCTGCTTTGGGATCTACCAGGCCTCACTTTTGTGCCACTGACTCACTGTGTGCAAGGAAAGGTTCTGATCCTACACTTACTTCAGTTGAACTAGTCATGTGAGTGAAGGCTACTAGAAAGGGACCTGTGAATAAACAGTTTGCCCAACCAGGGGATTGGGGGCATTGTGGAAGTGACTTGCCCCAGTGGGAGGAAAACAAGGCTCAATGCCTTACAAGGGCTCCCCAACATGCCTCTGTGCTAGTCAATATTAGGGTGGGGGTAGGGGACTAGGACCATGTCCCTGCTTTCGCCAGGTTCCTTTGGGGATGGCGCACACCTCCCTCAGAGGTCCTAGCAGGGACTGCAATTCTGGCAGGCCCTTGTGCAGTATAAAAGAGGGGAAGGATTTTTGCACCCTACCCCACCCACATGTTTATCTGCACATGAGCCAGACATTCCCTGCCCTTTGGCTGTATTTATTTACCATAACGTTAATGTTACGAGATTGACACTGGTGCAAATTCCACACTAAACTCTCAGTGCAGAGATAAAGAAAATCTTGCAAGCAAATAACATTAAACCATCAGATTTATCTCTGCCTCTGAGAAACTCCCATCTACTTTGCTAAGGTAACTTGAATTCTGCTTGGTACTATAACAGATCCATTAGATGACTTGCATTAGATGATTTGTAATTAAAAGCTTCCGTTTAAGTTTAAAAAGTCACTTTCATATTCAAGGGAGATGCACATCTGGGGCCTGAACCTGCTTCCAAATGGGGCGAAACTCCCATTGATTTTAGCAGTATAGGATTGGGATATTGAAGACCAGTACTGTTCCCTTTCAATCAATGGCAGAACTATTAGAGACTTCAATTGGAGCAAGATCAGACGGTTAGAATTGTGAGGCAGGTGGGAATGTGTGTGTGCGTGTGTATCAAATGGGGGTGTGTGTGTATATCGAATGGTGCAATGGTTTTATATTCTGTTCAGGTTAGCTCTAAAAGTTTTGATGCATCTCTACACCTGTTCTGGACATTGTGGCTGTCAAATATGGGGCTGGAAACCTCACAAGTTCTAATTTTTTTTTCTCATGAGGTCTTTGGTATTTGTAGCTTCTATTGAGATAAAATATATCAAGTCTCTGGGGAGGTATTTTGATACTTCTGTTTCCAGCACCAGTCAGGAGCTGGAAGTACATAGAAATGTGGGAGAAGAAGGAGAAGGAGAAGATGTTGTTGTTGTTGTCGTCCTCAAGCCAGTCCTCCCATTCCTAATGTGGATCTTCAGCGTGAGTTGTGATGTGGCATGCTGGTTACACTATATGTTGAGGATAAAGTACACATCTCAACGTTCGTGCATTGAATCCAGGGCTTCAGCAAAGCCTATGCTGTTTGTACAGCATGCATTGAAAATTCTTGCTTAATGAAGTTTTTGCTTCCGTTGCTATGGTCCCCATCATCATAGTTAATTCATTGCCGGAAAAGAGAAAAGCAGAGAAATTAGAGGCCTGTTGTCATGGCGTAGGTAACACAAAGCTAATGAGAATATGAGACTGACACAAAGGAGGAACAAATATAAACTTATCACTCTTGGTCTCAGGTTACTTAGTACTTCAGGAAAAACAAGAAAGTTCCTGAGAAAAGGGAAATAAAAGCAATATCCTAAATAATGTATTCTGATAAATGGTGGAAAAATGATGAACATTAACTTAACTCAATTATTTCTATAAACGCTGTGTTTAATAAGTATGTGGAAGTCAGTTTTAACTATTAGGTAACTTATAAGCAGCAATCAGTTATTTGCAACCATACTTTAGAAAGGCTTCGGTTCCTCTGTAGGATCTCAAGTTATGGATTACCAACAAGCCTTCCTCTGTTTAAGATGTTTTGGTTTTACACAAGGCTTTTCACACGCAGGGCCAGTGCAACCACTAGGCAAACTAGGCAGTCGCCGAGGGCGCCAAGTGGTTGGGGGCGGCCAAAAGCACGCTCCGGGGAGGCGGTGGAGCGGAGGTGAGCTAGGGCACAGGGCCACCGGGAGGGTCGCCTGCAGCAAGTAACGGGGCAGGGGTGGCCCACAAGGGAGCCGCTCCCTGCCCCAGCTCACCTTTGCTCCGCCTCCTCCTCTGAGCACACCACCCCGCTCTGCTTCTCTTCCTCGCAGGCTTGCGTGCCAAACAGCTGATTGGTGCTGCAAGCCTGGGAGGCAGGAGAAGCAGCAGCGTCGGCGGCGTGCTCGGGGAAGGGGCGGAGCAGAGGTGAGCTGGGGAGGGGAGTTGCCGCACGGCTCCCCGAGCGGAGAGGGGGTGGCGGGAAGCCTCGGGGGGTGGGGAGCTGCCATAGGGGGGGCGCTTCAGGGCAGAGGGGCGGTGGCGGGGAGCTGCTGCAGGGTGGGCACCTCAGGGCGGAGAGTGGGTGCAAGGTGGCAGTTTTGCCTAGGGCGCAAAACATCCTTTCACCGGCCCGGTTCACACGGGTAGCTTACAATGCACTCTAAAGCAGTAAGTTAACTATCTTAATAGGAAGGACACATATTAACAGGATCTTCTTATTGTTAGTTATTTATTTATTTGTATTACAGAAACCACAGCCAAGATTGGGGCTCCATTGTGCTGGGTGTTGTGCAAACACATAATGAGAGAGTCCCTCACAAAGAGTTTACAATCTAGAGACAAAGAGTGGGAAGAGAACCGGAGGCAGAGAGGTAAAGTAAATTATCCAAGGTCACACAGCAAGTCTGTGGGAGAACCAGGAATAGAAACCAGTTCTCCTGGCTCCCTGTTCAGTGCCCTGTCTACTACTTATGGTGAAAAGTGTTGCAGACAATACCAAAGAAACCCTACTCAAGAGAACCTTATTTGATGACAGCTGTGCGTTCCCATTGACTCTCTTCAGTATACAGTTGCGCTGTTATAGAAACTCTTTCCTCGTATGCGTTTTTGGTGCTGGCCCTTTAAATATGACAGACATGCAACTGCCACCCAAAAATGGCCATTTAAGCAATGGGCAATTTGCTTCTTTTTCTGGCTGAAATAATCAATACATTTGGCTCAGCTGAATTTTAGTGAGTATTCTTCCTTATTTTTCGTGAGACAATCTCATTTCCACAGCTCATGCATTGGGCTGCAAGTGTTTAAAGTTCCTCTTCCCCTCAGAATTATGCGAGTTTACATGTCTGCACACAGAGGTGCTCAAAAACTTTTTATAGTGGAGGTGCTGAGAGCCTCTGAACCAAACTGTACACCCTGTATATAATGGAAATCTTTTCAAGCCAAGGGTTGCAGCAGCATCCCTAGCACCCGCAGTTCCAGCACCTATGCACATTAATATTCTATTGATAAAAGCTGTTGTATTCATTATTTTCTCTTTAGAAATGTATATTGATGGCCAATGCTTACAGCACGTGAGCACCTTGCATCAGGTATCCACAAGATTACACAACATGGCAGCTCCTAGACATTCTCAGTATATTATTTGCTGCTGCTGCTGCTTGTTGGAAATGTGATCCCAGCCGTATAATGTTCGTGTCTTCAGTTATTATTTTGAGGTGCTACCAGAATTTTCCTGAGGAATGCAAGCCAGAGGGAAAAAATGGTGATTTTTAATAGTTAAATACCAGCAAAAGATTAACAGAATTTAATGGGATAGGGGAAAAAAGGCACTTCTGTAGCCTCAGGGTGTTTCCCCTGCCAAGTATCAAGGGCTTGCTACAAACAATGGAGGTGAGAGAGCTTCTCAAAGAAAAGGTTACAATAATCCTTTAATAATGGAACATGTTAAGCAACCTAAATACAGAGATTGCTTTCAGCTCCCCCTATTATAAATTAATAAGTAACTGCCTAGAAATGTTTCTTGCCTAGAAAAGTCTAGGGTGTCTTACCATATGGATAATGTATATATCATGGGAGTAAATTACTATGTAACAGCCTAAACTTCATGTTTTTACATGGATAAGGCTTTTGCAATCACACATGATAGCTGGAATTTAGTATTAATAGCTGCAGCTGTAAATCCACTGATGCAAAATTGTCAGCAAGCTGTTCAGTCAGCTCTATTGATAGGGATGTAAAAATAAACCGTTTACAGTTGTTATGTAGTGCAAGCTGTTTCAGGCTGGTAAAATGCTGAATTTGCTTTTTTTGAGATCCAGAATATACTGCAAGTCTTGGGAAATACTGACATTTAATGGACGGGTCTTTAATATTCGTATTACTGTCATGAAATATTTGATTACCATCACTCAAGAAGCTGCATTTGATTCTCTCTTGCTTGCTGTTTGGCTTGCCATCAGTGAATTGCTATTTATATTTGAAAAACATTCCAATTGGTATGTCAGGTGGGATAATACATTTAGCAAGAGCCAAAGCCTATCACAGTGAGACTGTGTCCACACTGGGGGCAGAACCATGGTAACTGTAAATATGTTTGAAGACTGTTATTGCTAACAGCACCAATAAAGCTGTCCCAGAGTTTAAGTACTCAGTGTGGGCAGGGAATTTTATTTTTCCCCCTACAACTGTGTTAGCCAGCCTATGATATAGACTGCTATAACTCTCTACTAGGTGGGCTAGATTATGCCGATATAACTAGAGGTCGGTGACATTTTTTGGACAAAACATTTTGCTGAAAAATGCAAATTTGGATACACTGAAACATTTATCTAATTAGCATCATTTTGGAGAATTGTTGTTGTTGAATCAAAGAATTTTTTGGGAAATGTCAAAACGAAATGTTTTGATATGTGCGACTAGAGTCACAAGGGGATTTATTCACTATTCACAAAATCAGAGGTCATGCCTCTCCACTCCTTATACCAAAAATCCCATTGGCTAGGGCACTTGTCTGGGATGTGGAAGACCCAGGTTAAAATCCCTGCTCTGGGGTAGGCAGTTGACCTGGGTCTCTTCTCTGCCAGTGAACACCCTAACCACCAAGCTAGGAGGGGTGACAGTTGGGTTTTATTCCCTGCTCCAGTGAATAATTGTACAAAGTGGAACCACTTCTAAAGGAGGAGAGATTGAGGGAGAACCCCCCATCCCAGAATATTCTATAGTCTGCTATTAGGGAACTCACACTGGATGAGGAAATTACTGCTCCAAAGCAACGATTTGAACCTGGGTCTCCCACATCCTAGGTGGGTGCCCTGACAACCAAGCTATTGGGTATGGGGGTAGCAGCACAGTAATGGTTGGTTTGGAATCTGAACACTGGAAAATTGTGGCGATCAGTTAGATACGGAATAGATACTGCAAATCTCTTAATGACAAAAGGAAATGCCGAGGTTACAGGGAGAAAACTGGATGATTGAAGCATGCAGATTGATAGCTGGAGAGTGGCCATTGTGGCTGAGGAACTCCATATAATAGCCAGAAATAGTAATTTCTTTGTTCACCACAAGTTGCTGTTCACTTCAGTGCCTGGGAGTAGGAGAGAAATTAAGTATCATGAGAAAATAATGACCCTGGTACAATGAATCATTTAAGGTGATTGTAAAAGACCTCTTGGGCCAGGTTCATTCTTAGTGTAATTCCACTGAAGTCAGTGGAGATAAATCTGGGATCAATCTGGCATACTTTGCTTTCTAGATTGTTTTGGAACTATTTTTTACAAAGAGGTACATGTTATTCACATAGCATGTAATAAGTTTTAATCCATTTAATAGATGCTGCATGGATTTTGATGACTACAGGCTAATTATTTTATTGTAAGAGCTGGGCAAATACTGAGTATTCATTTGCATTTTTAAATGAATTCACTTTGGCCACGCTTACATCCATTTAGGGCTTGCTTTTCTGTGATTGTTCATGCATCCTATTTTAGGGTTTATGCTGCCATCCGACACCATAGTATCTGAGCACCTTCCATGTAAAAATCAAGAGCAATAGTGGAGTCCCCAGCATGCAGAAGTAATTACGGAAATCAGATTTTAGTGTGTGCACACAGTTATGCCTGAAAGGAATGAGGCAAGGACTGGCCCTGTCTCTCTGCTCCACATTTTGCTGTTTTCTTGTTTTGCTTTTTGCAAGTTCCTCCATTTCTAGGCCTTCATTTCTTTAGACCTCCTTTTCTCAGTTTCCTATTCTAGCCAATTAGATGAATTGCATTTGTTTTATAGCCTGGAATTGGGGGGGGGGGGGGGGAAAGAGATCTCACCCTGTAGGATATAAGTAACTCAATTATTTAAATGAGTTATTGATACCCTAAAGAAGAAAAATAAAGCCTTGTACCCCATTGTGTTTGTTTGGGGAGTGCTATAGCATTTTTCTGCATGGTTTGTCCTGTTGTCCCTATGATAATTTCTCTTCCCTGCTCCACCCAATATTCTTATCTTCTCTGCATTCCTTACCATCTCACCTCTGCTTACTCTTTCATTCCTTGGTTACTCTTGCTGTTCTTCCTGCTGGCAGACTGCAATGAGAATCGTGGAAGTACCACAAGAATGGAAGGTGTTTGTGATTTTGTTACTTTCAGGGTATTTCACTGACAAACTATAATGTTTGGATCTGGCTCCTTTTTAATGGCCCTTATAGTATCTGGGAAGAGAGGGGGACATGGGGAGAGCTTCCTGCTGGTTTTAAAATTGAATGTTCACCCAGCCCTAGTCACTAATAACTTCCTTGCGCTCTTTATTTCGTTAATGAATATAGGGCCTGATTCGGCAAGTGGCCGAGCTTCCCTTTTGATTCTGCTGCAGACAACTAAAAGAGGAACATTCTTCGTGAAATGGAACAAGTCTACCAAGACTGACGCATGCACATCATTCATCTCAATTGGGTTTGATCTAAAATTATCAGTGCTCTATCTTAAGGATTGACTCTTTTTCCTCAATTACGTGGTCCCATAACATCTTACAATCATGAACTCTCGTGGAAATCATTTAAAATAGGAACAATGAGAATCAACTACTATTAGCAGGACATTTTACAAGAAATTCAAACTGATTGTTCATCTCTTCTTGCTCAACTTTGCTTTTACCCACTTGAAAAATATTCCTGACCAGTCTAAAATGAACACATTTGATTATGAAGCACTCGCAACCTGTCGAGAAAAATGAAAGGAATTATTTTGGTCTAATATGAGTGTCTGATCATTACTGACTGGAAATCTCTTTACTAACATAAGGCATTAATACACGTTACCAAAATTAAAAGTTAGAGCTGGGTGAAGAGAGGAAAAATGTGTTTGCAGGAATGTTTGTGAATTCTGAATTGCATTTTGGATCATTTATTTTCACATCTTTTTTGTTCTCTTTTGCTAGAGAATAGAGTGACCAAAATTTCTCA
This sequence comes from Chelonia mydas, assembly GCF_015237465.2. Lineage (NCBI taxonomy): Eukaryota > Metazoa > Chordata > Testudines > Cheloniidae > Chelonia > Chelonia mydas. Next base: position 112,780,780 of record NC_057852.1, read on the forward strand.
TGAGTCGGAAGTGAATTTCAGGTCTGCAGGGGAGTGCGTTTAATCAAGAAACAGAAGTCAATTAATGAGAAAACAATTGCTTTATTGCAAAAGCAGTTGTAGTTTATAAAGACGAGGCCAGCCAATCAGGGAACAGGAACAATACCATGTAACTTAAGTAATCGGTCATACAGCTCAGACAGTGAATTCTGAAGAGCAAATGCCTTTATTTGTGAACGACCTGTATGCTGGAGTTTTTTTCACGAGCCTATTTGTTGAACACTTTTTTGAATAATGAATACTTTGGTAAAAATTGTGAACTTCATGGACAATTAGTAGAAATAGCAGCTAACGTCAAATAAGTTGTTTGACATTACAGATTCAACCAGATTCAACAATATTCTGGTTTTCTAAAATTGGTTCTAATATTAAAATTATAATTTTTTTACTTTTAACTCTTTCTTGCATGTACTGCATTCAGCAGTGAAGGTAAAAATGTGTAGTAAAGAAATACAAGATATACAATACATTTGATAATTTCAAACATTCTGTCATGTTCTCTCAGACAAAAGCACTTAAGCAAATGCCATTCAATCCGTGGTAATAGGAAGAAGTATTCTGAACTTTGTATGTTTCAGTTATTGCTTATGTGCTGCAGCAAACAGTGAATTACTGGGTAGCTCTTGTAAACTCTACAATCTGGGAAATATCTTATTTTCAGATTGCAGATCTATTCATTACCATTTGAATTAAGCATTCAGGAAAGCATTTGTGCCTTCAGTAGGGCTTGGGCACATGCTTAGAGGTGTTGCTGAAGAGGAATGGACCCAAACACATGCTTAAGTGCTTTCCTAAAGGCCCAAACCAGGTCTCATTAAATTCAGAGCCAAAATTCCTTTAGACGTCAATAGGGCCAGTATTTAACCCTTACAGAATTTACATCAGTGTATTCACTTTAAACAGTAGCTGGCAATAAACAAAATTTGATCTCCTTTATTCTTGGTATAGTAAAGGTACTCCATAGCATATTGTGATGATGATATTCTATAGCTGGAAACACTAAGAAATATTATGCAAAACAGGGATTTAAGATTAAAATATGAAGTGTTTTTGTCTGAAGATAGCTTTGTTTTAGCCTTTGACATAAATCCACCAACATTCTTTTTCCAAGATGGAATCAAAACCAGATAGCTCCATTTCTAATTTCTTGGTCCACCTGCCATTCTTTTGCCCCAGACTTTTAGAAATTATGAGGCTTGTGATCATGGTTCACGTTTATGCATTTGACAAGTACATTGGGGAAACTACTGTAGTCCCATTCACACTGCACAGGAATAGGAATCTGGTGACTTGGGTTTTATTCTTGGCTCTGCCACTGATGCACTGTGTGACTTTGGACAAGTTACTTTACCTTGATGTAGATGCATGCGTGTAAATGATGTAGATGCATGCTCACCTGTGTAAAGTTGTTTGATCATCCTTGGATCTCAAAGCGTTATAAACCTGGAAATACTTAAGGGCCAAATTCCATTTTCATAGGTACACAAGGCTCCAGTTGAATTCAATGGGGTTGCTATGGAATAAGAGTCAGAGTAGAATTTATCCTGATATGTATGCTTATAGAATCATAGGGTTAGAAGGGACCTCAAAGGTCATTTAGTCTACCCCCCTGCCACGTTGCAGGATTTATTATGGTTAAACCATCCAAGACAGATGGCTATCCAGCTTCCTTTCGAAAACCTCCAGTTAAGCAGCTTCCACAACCTCCTTAGGCAGTCGGTTCCATTGTCCTACTTCTTCTTGATTTTTCTAATGGAGCACTGTTGTACCAGGAAAGCTTATGTGAATGTATATTTTCAAAAAGAGTAGTTGGTAAAAGGATAGTTTTAAGAATTGCATAATGAAAGTTTGATATGGGGGAATATACATCCAACTGGATCTCATTTATTTTAATTCTGTAATGTTTTGACAGTGACGGTCATCAAAATAAGGCTCCAATCCTGCAAACACTCATTGAGTTTAACGAGACTACTACTCATTTGCATGCAATACTCACAGACAGATATTTGCAGGACTGGGACCTGAGGTTGCATTGTACTTGGTGTAAATAATTTTTTTTTTCTTTACAGCAGTGATATCTTTCTCGTGTTGACAGGGAATCTTCAAGAAATCAAGTGCATTGTATCTTTAAATGTACATTAAGGTTACACAAGGTTTTAATCAAGGCTGAAACTAGCCCAATGTTTTTTCTATTTGTACTGATATTTCTAATAGTGTCCAGACCATATGTGGTGATCCTGCAGCTCCCATCCAATTAAGAAAACCATTAATATAAAATGCAAACCGTATAGCAGAATTCCAGGGAATTTGACTGCAGTGTTTAAATAGATGTTTTGCCTTTCTACAGTATTCAGAATGCTAATAGCGTAGCTGTATTTAGGTTTTTATTTGCTGTAAGCTCCCACTCAGACACGTTTCAAGTTTGGGGGGGGTGGGGGGAGGAGAGAACCTGGCACGAAAGTTCTGTTTCTTTGAAAACTCTCCAACAGCATGAGTCCAGAGAGGGCTTAATTAAAATGAAGAGAAATATGGAAGGGGAAAAACAAACAAACAAACAAAAAAACCAAAATCACCCCCTTAAATGGCCTGTTTTTGTTCTGGGTTCACAAAATCACCATTTTCAACTGGTCTTCCCAAATCATAAATATTGGCAACTTTCAGGTTTCCATTTTATTCCTCCTGGGCAAATAGCAAGTTCAAAAGCTTTTTGCAGTCTAGCTCTGTTCACCAGTGTTTGGGTTTCTGATACAACTGGTACATCTCTAGCAATAAACATTACCATGAAATTAAATTTCAAGGGAACTGCATTCAGGCTACACGATTAAACACTGCATAGAATCGGCACCCAGATTCTATGCAGTGTCAGCCAACCAGAGTCAATATTTCTTTAACTTGTATTATACCAAAATGTCCTGGTCACCTGCTCTTCAATACCTATTCTTTTATTTTCTCTTTAGTCCTTTGCCTCCTGGTTTTCATCTGTCATCATCGCTTTAATAGTGGTAACTGGATGGTTGTATTGGCCCAGAGTTAATGCTATCATAATGACCAGGGGATAGAGCAATTAGATAGAATGCCAGGGTTAGTCCGTTAGTTGATAGGCAAGGTGGAGAAGCCATGTAAAATAGATGAATTATACTGAGTTTATCATTCTTAACTGAGGCCTGGTCTACACTGGTGCGGGGGGAATCAATCTAAGTTATGCAACTTCAACTATGTGAATAATGTAGCTGACGTCGACATACTTAGATCTACTCACCATGGTGTCTTCACTGCGGTAAGTTGAAAGCTGACGCTGTCCCATCAACTCTGCCTGCGCCTCGAGCCCTGGTGGAGTACATGAATCGACAGCAGAGCGCACGGCGGTCGATTTATCGTGTCTAGACTAGATGCAATAAATCGACCCTCACTGGATCGATTGCTGCCTATCGATCCAGCAGGTAATGTAGACAAGCCCTAAGTAACATGCATGTACTATTAAGTCTTCCTGGAGCTGAGTGTCTTCTCATATCAGTGACATGGTGTTATTCCATTGGCTAATAGAGAGTTGCTTTTGATTTACAGTGGTGTAAAAGACAGGAGAATCAGGCACTCTGAATTTGCTCTGTCAGTTGTTCTCTTATGGTACTGTTGATTAGACATGACAAAACTTACCTGACTACCTACAAGTACTGTACAAACACCCATAAGTAGGGCAAACAGAAAGCTGTGCCCCAGCCATTTCCGCAGACTTCGCTGTTTTAATGGGAAATGAATTTCTGGTGTCTCTATGCCTCTTATTCCACTGCCTTCGTGCATAGCACTTTTGGCAGTTCCTCAGTTCAGTGTCTCCCCAATCATAAACAAATTGGGGTGGAAATGTACTATGGAATAGGCACTCAAAATGAGGATGAAATCGTACAAAAGCCAGACAAAGGAGCAAGCTAGGACATCCCTGCTTCTCCAATGACCTTTCCTCACTGCGTGAGTTGCTTCCCACTCCTTGCCTTCTTACACCCAGTACCATCCACAGTAAAATCTCCTATGGGAGAAGTTTAAGGCAAATGGATATGAATAAGCCAACAGTGGATCAAAACTACCTCTGCCTCACAGTCTTCTTTCATGAGGAAACACAATCTCATACCCAGAAGCTGCATTCAGGAACTGGCATTTACAATGGGCATGTGCATATAACTAAGGGAAGGAAGATATAGTGTGATAGACCCCTACACATTAACTATTAATACAAATATTTTAGAGACATGGTTGCAAAATTCCCTGATTCTGGAAGTATAAATCAGTGGACTCTTGCAGTTACTTCTGTGGCTTTTCAGAGGCTCTGCCTGTACATATTACCTTCCTCTTCATTCAAAAATGCTCCTACTGCCATGTTTGGTATGGCAAGACCTTCCCTCAGGGAGCTTTTAAATCAATTAATTTCCCCTTTGCAGAGCTTGCCACTCCAGACTTTGGTGAGCACACTTTCCATCCCACTTTGAGAGGAAGGAAGATCCACTGGTTAGGGTGCTAACTTAGGAGTTGGGAAACCTGGATCAATTTCCTGCTCTGATACAGGCTTCCTTTGTGACCTAGGTCAAGTTTCCCATGTGTAAAATGGGGATAGTAATACTTCCCTACCCCAAAACATGGAAGGTTGTGAGGTGATTGGATACTGTAGTCATGCTGGCCATATAAATGCCTAAGACTTGTAGATTTTCTCCTTTTGTGGCATGAAGTAAAGCTGGCTAATGATAAGTGTTGTTATTTCTGAGTAAATTATTCACTGATGGACAGTGCAAGTTTGAATATTTGATTAATAATATTCAGCCACCTACACTGCTGGTTGATTAGAAATATTTGACTAATGTATTGAATAACTTAGAGAAAAAAGATCAAATAAGCTATTTGCATGTATTATTCAGCCAGCTTCAGTAAACAATTCTAAAATTAATGCATAATTTAAAAAATACAGTGTCTGTGTTAGAGATGAGTTAAAGTCACTAAATTTAAACCCAGCCCAAATGGCAGATACTCCAAAATTCAGGTCTTGGGGGTGGCCAAGCCTGGAGTTTTGGCTTGGGCTGTTATAACTATAGGAGCCACTAAAGTATTCAGATCACATATATGCTTTCATACAAAAGTACATTAAAAGACTATTAAGGTTGACAAGTAAGGCATTCAAAAGCTAGGAAGTGCCAGAATTAAGGTTTTCTGTGCAACTTTCTATTCTGCCCTCTTGTTCATGTGGATTAATGATATAATCCTTAATTTACATAATGACATGCTCTTTTTGCCACAAGAACAGAACTAGGATTGTGGCTCAGGGGTACGTAGTTCCCAGTCCTGTGTGCTCAGACCACTAGATTGCCCCCTTGTCTGTGCAGTAGCTTTGTACTATTAGTAATAGAGCAGCAAAATGCCTACAGACAGACAACTACACAGCTCTTCCACCAACAAACACGTGTACATAAACTTCTCAAATCAAGTGCATTCAAACTTTGCAAAAGCCCCACTGTTTTGAGTTCTCTTATTTCCCTCTGAGGTTACTTAAGGGGCAGATCAGAACCTTCCATTCTGGAAGTGCAGGATTTGAAGCTAAAAATGTGGTTTGTGCTAGGCTTATTTTAAATATTGATGCTAAAAGTTACCCAAGGTTGTTTGAGGTTAATCATAGATTATGTAACTAGGCAGCACTAAGTGACTCGCTGATTGATTTCTCTGCTTCAAAGGAAACCTGCTTTGTCACTGGTGAAAGGACTGATCCATTTTTCCTCTGCTCATTTGTAATGTAACCTGGGAGATTGGTGATTTAGAAAAGTAGAGAGAAATTAGCCCATCAGCCATAAGCAAAATTCATTTCTAATTAAAGACTATGAATATGGGTCACACTTTGCAAGGAGGAAGCGTAAGTCAAGCACCATTCTTCTTGATTTGTTCCAGGTCATTGTTTTTCTCTGTCTGGCTGCAGAACACTAATGGACCATCTTGATAAAAATTCACTTTTGCGTCCATCTGTTATGTTGCACTTTTAATGTCAGTTTTACCTAATGTATCTTGATATTCTCCCCCAGTCCAGCTGCAAGCACAACATTTTATTAGACTGAAATCTCATCCCTTTTGATCCTCTAAATGAGAGAAGAGCCTGCAGATAATTTTCTTTGCAGCACTGGCAGTTTTAAGTTTTAGCATATGTTAGCATAATATATTCATTCAATGCAGTTTTCAAGCGCAGATGCCATTCTGAAACAGTTTTCTAGACACCGCAGTGGGTCCCCATAACCTAAGTTGTTTATATTGGCATTAGTAGGGATATTCTATAGCAAGAAACATCAAAGTCAGTAAGGAAGATCTTTCATGCTTGAAGAAATATTGGTGGCATATGATGGGATCCCCAGGGTATCACCTGGAAGTGGGATACCGCTGTGTCCCCTTAACTCTACACCCTGTGCTGTCTCTCACAATGCTTTGCTAGTGACAAGCAGCAAACCCCTCCAGGCGCTGATATCACTCAGTACAACATGTGGAGCCACACAGTCAGCTAGATCGCATGAATGCTTCCAGAGCCACTTACAAATCAAACCGAGAAAGGCACCAGTAAATCTCTCAAGCCCCCAGCCTTGTACCCCAGAGGCCTGACCAGTGTAAGTTTATTACCCAGTCCGCTCCTCCCTCAATGTGGAGAGGACATACACAAGCCTTTGTAAACTGAGCTGAGATTTCCCAAGAACTTCAACCAAAATACACTGTTTTAGGTAAAATATGAAACAGATTTATTAACTACAGTAAGATAGATTTTAAGTGATTATAAGTAGTAAGCACAAAAGGTTAGAGATAGTTACCAAAGAAAATAAAAGGTAAGCACGCAGGCTAAATCTTAAACCTTATTATACTAGGCAGTATTTAGATCAAGCAGTTTTCTCACTCCACTGGAAGTTACAGTTCTTAATACACAGGGTTCCTCTTTTAAGCCTCGGACCAGTCTCCTCCATTGACGTCTTTGTCTTCCCAGCATTCTTGTTGCTTCCAGCATAGGTGGGGGAGAAGAAAGGCCAAAGCATGATTCCACTGTCCCCTATTTTATATCCTCAGTCCATGTGCCTGGAAGACTCTAGTCCAGGCCTGACTGGTGAGCCTTGCTGAGCCACAGGGTGGCTGGTGTGGTCTTGTGCAATAGAGTCATAGAGTTGAGCAGGCCCATGGTGTGGTGCTTGCACAACTGTCCTTGAATTGTAAATCCCTTGTTTACTCTTCTCCTGCTAGTCAATGGCTGGTGATAAGCCATGTTGTTTTCACAGGAGAACTAGCATTAGAGACTCTCAAACTTACAATATATTTCAGTAACAACCAAAGAGCAAAATCTCATAACTTCATACATACTAATGATATACATATTTGAGCAGAACAATGGGCTTCAGCAGACCATTACCTTTCATATGATATCTTACATGGCATGCTTTGTATGAAATATATCATATTTATATGACACGGTGAACATAGGAGTTTGAGGGTGCTGTTTTGAGGTACAAAGTGCCATATAGGCACATGAAGAGGATACTAAAAATGTTCTCCCTTCCTTTTTTCAGATGAGTGCAGATGGACCTCCACTAGCTTAACAGTCTTACAGTGCCTCAAAATAAGGACAAGATTTTGACCATACTGACATGTTGTTATTGAAAATAACTAAGTATGTAAAATATATTGGTAACAATGAAGATTTTGATGAGAATGGCCCTTAAATGAGAATGATCCCCAAAAGGTATTTAGGCACCTCACTCCCATTGAAATCAATGGGCTTTAGGGCATGGATCCACATAGGGACTTAAGCATTGTGACACTGAAAATCACAAGAACAACACTGCGATCCACAAAGCCTGGTTTACGTGCCTTGAAGCAGGCACTGCACCCTGGGCCTCCCAGTGTGTCCCCTAGCCCCCAGACTGTAGACTCATTCTCACACTCTATCTCTCTGACCTAATGACTCTTTAATTATTTAATCCAAAGTGGAACAGCTTCAACAGGAAAGACTGAGGGAGGCCCACACCAGACTACCCCATAGCTCAGTGGCTGGAGCACTCTCCCCAGAGGTAGGAGATCTCTGTTCAAATCTTCTCCCCCCCATCGGACAGAGGGAGAGAATTGAACTTGTGTCTCCTATGTGCCAGATGAGTGCTGTAACTACTGGTCTGAAAGTTAGAAGGTGGGCGGGGCACCACTGCCAACAGCCACATTTTGATATGTAGGCACCGCCTACAGCATAGGCCCCACAGGTAAGATACGTGGCTGAACACCTATTTCCCCCCAGTTTGTGGATCACTTGCTAGGGCATAGGTGGGAGACAGTTGTCTGATTGCCTAGAATGAGGCAGCAGAGCACATACCCAGATGTAGAAACTTAGGCACCCAGGCAACTTTTAGAGCCGAAATTTAGTCACAGAGTTTAGGTGTCTGCAGGTTGATGCAGGAGTTTTGTGAATCACACTGGAGTCCAAAACTGGAATTTAGGCACCTAGGTGCCAAAGCATCTTTGTGGATCTGGCCCGAGGTGCCTAAATACCTTAGAAGATCTGGGCCCTTCTGTCTACAGAGGAGAAGCGTGGTCTAGGTTCGGGCTTTTTATTGTGGTAGCACCTCAAGGCTCCAGCTGGACCTTAGAGGTCCCCACTATGCTAGGCAATGTACAAATATAATGAAAAGACGGTCCCTGCCCCAAAGAGCTTGCAGTGTAAGGATCAGATGAGAGACAGCAGGTGGATGCAACCAGAAGAGAGAAGCACAAGGTGACAGTAAGATGATTATCAGTGTAATCAGCGGAGGTCACAGCATGCCAGTTGCCTCGCCATTGTCAACTGTTTTATAGGCTTTATGGTATTTGTGTTCTATTCCTGGCTTTGCCACTGTCTTGCTTTGAGCGAGTCACTTAACATTTCCGTGCCTGTTTTAGTATCTCCAAAGTGAGTCATGCTCCTATATAGCTCACTGGAAAGCTTTGAGGGTTAGTTTATTATCTATCGACTGTATCTTGTGTTTTTCCATAGCACCCAACACCATCATAGTGGACATTAGTATATATGTAAGTTGCTTTAAGATACTGAGGAGAAAGGTGCTGTGTACTTATGGTTTAGTTTTTGATGTAGTTGGTTGTGTTATTTGTATGAGTTATGCCTTCTCTGCAAAAGTCACCCCAACTCTGTGTGTGGGAGTGGCATTCTTGAAGTGCCATTATTCTATGGAGAACACACAGGACAGCTGCCCATACCAGGTATGTGTTGCCTCCTGGCATGTACCTTTTTCATCCCATACAGTTCTGCTATACTTAGAGCACATTTCACATAAGGTTGTGTCTTTCTGTGTAGATTTTAAATCTTAGTGGGGCTGATGCACCTTGATCCCCTTACTTGGCAACAGTCCTATTCTTTGCTCAATTTGGTTTTCCCCCTGGAATTAATCATCAGGAATATGGAACTTTGGATTAAATTTTCAAAAGCACCCTGACTTTCAGTGGGCATAAGTGCCTTAGAAATCAAAGTGCTTTGGAAAATGTTACCCTTTGGAACTAGAGGAAGGTGGAGATGACTGAATATCTTACTTCTCCTCTAGACTGACTCTTAGCATCGTGGAAGGAGGAAAGGAAACAGAAGTAGCCACAGCAGCTTGATCAAGCCCACTGAGCACAGAAAGTAAGCACAGGTAGACAGGCTCATGCTCACTGTGCTCAAGCAAGCATGCTTAAAATAGAAGTATGGCTGTTGTGGCCGGGGGGGTGGCTCCAGCTAGCCACCTGAATCCAAGCCTGCTGCTCCTGCTGCAATGTCTATGTTGCTATTTTAGTGAGTTAGCTCAAACAGAGCTAGCACAAGCCTCTCTACCTGGGCTGCAGTGTAGATATACCCTAGATATGGACATCAGAATACATACTAGTCAGGAAAAGTCTTCATTGCCCTCTAGCTCATGACACTAAAGATTACACACTGTTGCTACTAGAGTAATAGTGCTATTCCAGACTAATTGAATAATTACCTTCAGCTTCTGTAGTTCGTTCCCTCTAGTTCCAGTTTGAGAAGGTTTTCACTTTCTTTTCCTGTACCACTGGTTATGTGTTGTTTAAAGATTTTGACTATTGTAGCCTGAAGGATTGACAATGAGAGAAACTTCAGTTTCCCCTACCTTTTCCCTCTGCTACCCTGCTCCTGAGCCATGAGAATTTCCTCACCATCCCTTTGTTTTTACCAGCTCATCAATTCCACAGCTAAGTTTTGCCATCAACCTTGGTGTACAAGAATGTTACCTTTGCAGACCTTACTCCCTTCTGAATCTCTCTAGAGCAAATATTCCCTGGCATTCAGTCATGGATAGTATATTTTATATATTACTGGACTGAGAGTCTGCAGTAGAGTTTAAGACCAATAAAGTAATTGCCAATATTTGTAAAAAGCACCTGTACTGAAAGGCCAGATTTCAGTCTCAAGGGCATGGTGTGTATATTACCAGAGAGTCTGAAAATTCCTCTGTTGTAATTGCACCCAAATACCCAGTAGTGGATTTTTCAATTTATGCAACTATACACATTGCACGTCTGAGATCAGGATCTGGCCCTGAATTGAAAAGGGATTAGACAAGTCAATTTCAATTTCTCCATAAAAGCTCAGGTTCCTTGTGACGCTAATAGATTCTCTGAGTCATATCTTTTTAGTTATAAACTGTCGCTAGTGTTCTCAGACATTTCAGAATAAAAATAAATCAGTTTTAAAGCCATTTGTAAAAGGAAATGCACCATCTCTAAAGCACAGCTATCTGTTGTTTCGGTTTCTTTATTAAATGAAGGATACAACAAAAGGCTGAAAGGAAATCCTTTTACAGAAAGTTGGAATGTAGCATAATATGCAAAAAAGGTTGCCTTTAAGGTCACTTTTATCAGGTAAGGGCTGACAATCTCTGTTCAGCAAATTAAATGTAAGGCAACTTTTCTGGGATGTTATGTAACATTCCAATCTTACGTTGTGTACTTTTTAAAAAGGAGTCCTGTCAGTTTGTTGTTGCAACTTTCATTTTGAGGGGTCTTTAGAACACCATAAACCTGTGCTTTGGAGATGCTACGTTTCCTTTTGAAAAATGGCTTTAAAACTGATTTGTTTATGCCAAAATGTACTGGGACACAAGTGATGGTTTATAAATATGAAGGTATGACTCAGCCAATCTATTTGCATCAGAGGAGCCAGAGGCACTGAATTAATGTTTGTTTAGTGCTTTGGAGATGTAAAGAATGGTGCAAATGATTATTAATTGTTAGTTGCTATTAATAACCACACTCATCTGGGTGGGAAAGAATATTATGGTTAGACCAAAAGAATCCAGAGGCAACTTAGAAATCTAACAACTGTGTTTCTTGAGAGAATAATTCAAACTTCATAATCAAAAAAGGAAAAGAAGGGGAAATAGAAAGTGCTAGCCTATTCCTATTTTCCTTGGACACATTGTACCAATTAGCTGGAGAAGGAGTGACACCACAATCAGTGGAATACAGCATGCCGCACTACATTGCTCAATACCTCCATTAGCTGAGCATACCCAGGAGGCTGGCCAATGAAACCAAACAACTACCGAGAGATAGTTGACATTCAAGGGACTGATGATACATAGTGACTTTTGCATGTGACACCAGGAAAGAGTTGACTATGTCTCTGTAGTTGTTTGGTTTCATTGGCCAGCCTGATGAGTATGCTCAGCTAATGGAGATATTGAGCAATGTAGTGTGGCATGTGGTAGGGATTTCCACCCTTGGTGATGCTTGAAATCCTCTATAGTTCTATTTTTAACCCCCTGCCATCTGAAACTTTTCAAGTTTCTGTAGTGGTAATTGAAGTTTAGGGATACAATTGATGATCCCCTTGGTAGCTCAGCCATAGGTAGTGTCAACACACATTCCAATTCCTGACAAACATCAAAAAAGACAAATGTGAGAGAATGCAATTTTCAAAAGTGTCTAAGTGCTATTGACTTTCAATGGAACATAGGCTCCTAAATCACATAGGCGCTGTTGAAAATGTTACCCTGAATAATTACCAATTACGTTTCTGATTCAGGAAAATATCTCTTCTTGAGAAGGGAACTTACCCACATGCTTATTTCTAATTATGTGCTTAAATTCCGTGTTTACTGAATAGGGATTAGCTTAGATGCTTTCCTGAATCATGGTTTAATATGATCCAAAAATTCAACAGCTCATTTGTTTGACTTTTACTTGCTCTTATTTCAATGATTATCCTGTTCCATTACATTGATAAGTACCATGTGTTTGAGACACTACTATAAAATTCACAGCCAGGAAGTTTTACTGACATCAGATATAAAGCCCACTTATATTGGTTATATAGTATATCAAGTATGGATTTGATGTGTGTCAAATGCCACAAATGTATTAATTTTAATAAATCATGAGACTCATACATCTTTCCAAATTTTTGCCATGTTACTAAGGTCACCAACATATGGGACCTTGTTCACTAAGGCAGACATTCACTTCTAACAATATATTTTCTTTATTTACTGAAAGCCTTTAAAGACTTTTGGCTATACAACACCTACACCACCACTACCAAGGTGTAAACAACTGACATCACCCCCAACTTTATGCAACCTATCTGGTTGCAAATGTACTTGTTCTATTCTGTCGCCCTTTTGTTAACATTAGTGCAAACCTTATAAGACCTCCTAACTTACCTAAACATTTCTGATGCTGCTTCATAAATAGAGCCTTCTTTTAAAACAGATATCAGCTGGGCACAAAAACAATCCTTGGCAATCCTTGTTTAGAGCTAAGCACATACTTTGGGATGTACAACAGTATTAATGCCATTAGCACCTTCTTTTGATGATCAACAAGGCCCACATGTGGAAATATATCTGTCTAGTAGTTCACACCATCTGTTGGCGCTAATTCAAGAAAACATCTCAGTTCAGGAAAGCATTTCAGTGGGACTTACACAAGCTAGAAGTTAAGCACATGCATAAATGCTTACATGCCAGATATTTTAGAAGTCTTTAGGCACCCGAAGATGCAGATTGGCCCCCGGTGGGATTTTTCAAAAGCACGTAGGCATCAGTTTCAATGAAAGTTAGGTACCTGGGCCCTTTTGAAAATCCCACTAGATACCCATCTGTAGCTTTGGGCACTTAAACACCTTTAAAATCTGGCCCTTTCTGAATAGGGAAGGACTTCACCGCATGCTTCTATGTTTTCCTGAATTACGAACTAAGGTTGTTAACCAAATAATTTGCCTTAATTCATTTTTCTTTCTGAACTGATAACACATAAGAGAAAGGAATTGTGGTCTAAGGATTGGGAGCTAACAACTCCTGAATTCTAAGCCCAGCTCTGAAATTGTAGGCTACTATGGCTTTAGGCACGCCACTTCATTTCTCTGCCTAAGTACCCATGGCTATCAAATTGTTGGGTGTCTTTCCACCAACTTCAGTGAGAGTTGGATCAGGCCCTTAGTTACAGTGAAATTTTCAAAAACTGAAGTTTTATCGTTGATTTCAATGGGAGCAGAGTTAGGCCAATGCTGAGCACTTTTGAAATCCCACCCTTAATGTCTGAAAAGTGCTTTGAAAATCTACATATATGTAAATACTAATTATTGTTAGAGCATACATCTGCCAAGAAAAAACAAAAAAACAAACCCCCCCTCTCCTTAAAGACAAAGGAAGGTGAATAGGTAGTTCAGGATCCAACCATAAGTTTGATATTGAACAGTTCTGTGTGAGATATTACCGTTATAGTAGATGATCCACTGTGGTTTCCCAATCCCTACCTTTTTACCATTGTCAGAAAAAAAAAAGTGGGAAAAAATCAGATATTAAGGGGAATTTTATCAGCTTTACTCAGACTTTTGATTTAATAAATCTTCAGTTACTTGGCGCTAATGAGCAGTGGCCTTCAATTAACTTTGGATCAGTCTTGCAGCCAGTTGCTTTCAGATTACCTGAAAAGAGATGTATAATACAAGACATGTTTTCTTTTACTATTAATTGCAGAAAAAGTATATCAGGGTTCCGGTTTAGGGTTTTATTTGTATTCCAATGTCAGTTATGCTTGCTTTGCCAGGATTATTGCTCTTACATTTATATCCTTGTATCATACTGGTATATAATGTCACAGAAATCTATCCATGCCTAATATAACACTGTACTATCCACAAATTGTTTTAGCAGATTTTTAGAAGAAATTGGTTTTTATTGCCTATCATTGTTTGTGTTATTGCAAAAAATTAGAATGTACATTTCTATAAAGGACAGAATTAAACTGCTTTTGGTACATTAGATCAACTGTACAAGTTTTGCAGTTTCATGCTGGGTTGTGACCAAACGATTTATTCCTGTAAAATGCATGTAACAATATTAAGCTATTTTCAATGGTGACAATAAGAGGTGTTTTCTACTCATGATTGTTATTTAAAAGTCATAAAGTTCTAAAGAAAATTATTTGGGGATGGGGGATATGGCTTGGAAAACAGATCTGCCCATGATCACAACTTTATCTTTATCTGTGTGCACAACTGCAGGTTTTGACAGATTGCACCTGTAGTGGAGGATTCTAATTCAACAGGTAGTTAATCCCTGAGACATGGCAGGGCTTTTGGTGTTCTGGGAGATCACTTTACCTCAAGTGGAGTGCAGAGATGGTCCTGAACCAAAACCCTGAGTATAAACACACCTTAACTATGGGAAATTTCAGGACTAGACCCAAATTTGGCAACTGACAACAGGCTGAACCAGAACCCCTGGCTCCAGACTCTCACCCTAGTTTTAGAGGAGTTTGGAGCTGAACTTTGTAACTCTGGCCCAGTCTAGCAACAGGCCAGTTAAGGTGAGAGGGCCTACTGTATGCTCACACAGACTTCTTCACCCACCCCACGCAACACCTTTTATAACTTCCTCCCAAACCCTGTTTTATGACTTTATTATTGCTGGGTTGGTGGCCTCACCTTTCCTTAGACTTTTTTCCCTGAGAGCAGAGCCTCATTTGTTCCCAAGGATGTTCAAAAAGCTAGCTGTGTCCCTCAAAACAGTTTAATCCCAATTATAGTGGAATTTAATTTAACATTGCTTATTTGAGGAGACAGGAGAGAAATACATTTTAAAAATTTGCTATCCATATCTAAGGGTTGATATTGCTGCCAATCATCACAATATTTGAGTACCTTACACATAATTGCTTGACATTAGACAGTCCCTAGTGGACTTCATGGAGCTATGTTCCTTTTTCAGCTTGTTGCACATTAATGATGGGATTTCAAAGGGCCCTAAGGGACTTAGGTGCCCCACTCCCAATGAAATTGAATAGTATTTAGGCACTTACCTCCTTTTAGAGATTCCATCCTCTTTCTTGTGAAGAGGAAAGCTGAGTAACTGCTACTCTGGCTTAGGAAACATAAGTGGTAGTGGTATTCTTATGTGCTTTTAGCCGTCTTTGTGCATAGCTTCCCCTCCTCTCCCTATGGCTCTCTCTAAAGCAGTGGTTCTCAACCTATTTACCATTGTGGACTGCATATGTAGCTCTCTATGTGTTACGTGGGTCGCATCCACACAATATATATCACCTGTATGGCCCTGAGGCTGTCAAATAGGCTGCAGCTGTGTGCTGATTGGGCCTCAAGAGGCCCGCGGGCCGCAGGTTGAGAACTACTGCTCTAAAGTCTGTGTGGAATATGTAGCTTGAAATTGTTATGCCTTTGTTTTCTGCTATATCCCATCTTTACTTTTCTGAGCACTCCACCTATTCTGAGAGACAGCTGCCATTTTTTTCTCAGAGCTGCTGAAGCTTATTGCATGAAAGAAACACCCACCGCCCCACCATGCTCTTTTAGAGGCTTAGTTTTTGTTTCTTAGTCTTGTTTTCATCAATCTACCATGAAAGTCATTTTCAAATGAAAAGAGATTCCCTGCCTTGTGTGAAAATGTCAGTGGATTCAAAGATTTCAAGGCCAGAAGGGATCACTGTGAGCATCACCTCCTGTATAACACAAGCTGTAAAACTTCCCCCAAAATAATTCCTTTTGAACTAGAGTATATCTTTTAAAAAAATCCAATCTTGATTTAAAAATTGCCAGGGATGGAGAATTCACCACTGCTCTTGGTAAGTTGTCACAATGATTATTAACGGTCACTGTTACAAATGTGTGCCTTATCCCAGTCTGAATTTGTCTAGTTTCAACTTCCAGCCATTGGATCATGTTATATCTTTCTCTCCAAGGTACATCCTTACCGACAATACCATTGTGATGTACTCTGTGAACAGATGGGGGAGCACACTTCAACATGCATTGTCAAGAGGCAGTCAGGTTCTGGCAGTTTTATATCAGGGAAAATGTTACTCTCATGGCTGATCATTTACTGGATGCATCCAGAATCACCTGGCACATCACCTCAGCAGAAATTCCTCCCTTTATCATGAGTGGTCTTCTGCAGTCCATATTTACGGTTTGGGGCATCCCAACAATCAACCTGTTTGCCATGAGAGTCAACAAAAAATGCCATCAGGTTTGCTCTTGAGGGGGTCTGAGTCTGGGCCCTCTGACCAATGCTTTTCACTTGAGCTGGGAATCAGCACTCCTGTATCATTTTCCTCCAGGTCATTCTCGAGCAGAAACTGTATGGTACCAAGCTCATTCTCATTGCTCCAGAGTGACAGAGACAATGTTTACAACGAGGATGGAGCAGGTTTATGCAATGCTGCCAGCATTGGAGGCTATCCTGGGCCACAGATCTGCGCATTCCTTAGCCACAGGGCCTGTGATTGCTGAGCCTTTCATTTCCCCTTTGTTATTTACTATCACTCCTGCATTGTCTTCAAAATAGAGGAACACCCCGTCTTTTCTCCGGTACGATTTCCGCTGCTGAATTACCACTGCCGGGTGCAACTTCTTCCTGAGCTCAGGCTTGCCCTTCTTGACAGTAGCCATGACCATGTCACCTACACCAGGAACTGGCAGCCCGTTCAGGCGCCCCCTTGCTTCTTTGACCACCTCGTATTACCTGTTCAGCCTCACCTTTCTTTTCACCCTGACCTCCTCACTCAGCAACACGGTCACCTTTTTGCATCCAATGCTCAACTATGTGCATCTCATGGCATGGATGCTGCATGGTTAGATGAGGAAGAGGAATGATGTACAGAAATGATCTGGCAAATTTTGCTTCGTATTAGAAAGCTGTCCACCAGAGCACCCTATGTGGCCAAGTGGAAGCAGTTCTTGATGAGTGTGTTATCCTAGGGAGTTCAACCAAAGATGGCTTGTATCCAGGACATCTTTAAGTATCTATTACACCTTCTGTCTTCTGGTCTTGCACTTATTTCATTGACAGAGCATCTGGTGGCAATTTCAGCCTTTCATCTACCCATATGTGGGAAGTTGGTGTTTTCAAACTCCGTGGCCATGAGGTTCTTGAAAGGAGTCACTTGTCTCCACTCAGTTAAAGAACTGGGTTTTTTGGGGGGACTCTAATACTGTCTTAGTGGCTCTCATGGGACCTCTGTGCAAGTCTTTAACAACTTCTTCTTTCTCCCTTCTGTGTCAGAAAACTGCTTTCCTTGTGCCGATAACATCTGCAAGGAGAGTGAGAGTTGCAGACTTTCATGGCAGATCCTTCTTACACAAAATTTTCCAAGACAAAATAACCCTGCAACTGCACCCTAAGTTTGTATCTAAAGTGGTTCAAATGAAACTGAGAAACCAAGTTATACACTACTAGTGTTCTTCCCTAAGCCACGTTTAGCCCCAGATGAGCAGCATCTTCATACATTGGATGTCAGGCAATGTTTAGCTTTTTACCTGGATAGGACTAAACCTTTCCATTCTTCATCTCATCTGTTTGTTTCATATGCAGACTGAATGAAGAGGCAAGCCATCTCTTCACAGACTATCTCCAGGTGGATAATTTCCTGTATCATGACAGTATACGAAGTAGCTCAGGCTGTGCCATCTCAAAGGGTGTGAGCTCTGTGACGTTATTGACATGAACTGTGACTGTATAGATCATTGTTGCAACCAAGGTCCTGTAGTGGCATCAAATCTTGTACAAAGAAGGTCAAGTAAGGTGTCTATGAAAAGGTTATGATTTGCTGGTTATGATTATGCTATCTGTATGCATGTATCATTTCTGTATTTAAAGTTATAAGTATTGGCTCCATACTGTCTGTATTTCAAACTTGTGCTATGCTTCTGGGTGACACCCCAGATAGTTTGGCCCTGGAAACCCCTCCATTTTGTCTTCAATCCTGCTTCTTACCTCTGGAGGAACTTTGCTACACTGAAGCTCTGAACAAAGGACTGACTGACTCCATCCAAGCTGTGGATGTACTTGATTTGAACCTGAGGTTTATTCCATCACTGCTACAAGCCAGAACCAAGAACTTTGCCATTGCTATGTGTAATTGATTACTTTGACCAATTTTAGCTCTCATCTATATTTCTTTCTTTTTATGACTAAACCTTTAGATTTTAGATTCTAAAGAATTGGCAACAGTGTGATTTTTGGGCAAGATCTGACTTGTATATTGACCTGGGTCTGGGGCTTGGTCCTTTGGGCTTGGGAAAACCTTTTTGCTTTTACTGGGGTATTGGTTTTCATAACCATTCATCCCCATAAGGAGAGGTGCTGGTGGTGATACAAGGGAACTGAAGTGTCTGAGGGAATTGTTTATATGACTTCTGGGTGGCCAGTGGGGTAAAACCAAAGTTCTCTCTGTTTGGCTGGTTTGGTGTGCCTTAATAATAAAGGAACCCCAGCCTTGGGCTGTAACTGTCCTGCTCTAAGCAATTTGTCCTGAATTGATACTCTCAGTAGTGTCCCACCAAAGGCAGCATCATTACAAACTCATTCCATGAGGACCCACACAACATCGATGATGTTTCTAAGTGACATTCCTATACTGGACACTTGCAGGGCTGCCACATGGTCCTCTGTTCATGTTTACAAACCATTATGCCATTACTACTGCATCTAGATCAGATACAGACTTTGGGAAGGCAATCCTGCAGTTCTTGTTTAAATAGACTCCAAGCCCCACCTCTTGCAAATACTGCTTGTGAGTCACCTACATGGAATACATGGCTGCATCTACTCGAAGAAGAAATACAGTTACTTACTTGTACTGCAACGGTTTTTCTTCGAGATGTGATGCAGACATGTATTCTGCAACCCATCCCCTCTGCATCAGAGTCTGTACTCTTGACATTTGGTATGAAGGAACTGAGGGGGTCGGGGCAGGATAGCCAGGGAAGGAGCTAGGGCCACAGGGTGTGAGCACCAACCCTATGGGCACAGCTAGGCAAAGTTATCTGACTTTGCTGTGCTGGGTACTCACACACCTACATGGAATACATGTCTGCATCACAACTCAAAAAACAACAGTTACAGAATAGGTAAGCAACTGTTTTTTCCCCTACATTGGTTCTTAGACTGTGATCAGGTCACTCCTTAACCTTCTCTTTATTAAGATAAATACATTCAGTCTATCACTATAAGGAAGGTTTTCTAATCCCTTAATCATTCTTTTGGCTCTTCTCTGAACCATCTCTAATTTATCAACAGCCTTCTTTAACTGTGGACCGCAGAATTGAACACAGTATTCCAGCAGCCATTGCACCAGTGCCAAATTCAGAGGTAAAATAATCTTTCTACTCCTACTTGATGTTCCCCTGTTGATGCATCTAAGGATCACACTATAGCCCTTTTGGCCACGTATCACACTGGGAGCTCATGTTCATATGGTTACTCAGCATAGCCCCCAAATCTTTTTCAGACTCAGTGCTTCCCAGGAAGTCCCCCATCATGTAAGGATGGCCTATAATCTTTGTTCCTAGATGCATATATTTACATTTAACCATATTAAAACACACATATTGTTTGCTTGCACCCAACTTACCACATGATCCAGCCTGCTCTGTACCAATGACCTGTCCTCTTCATTATTCACCACTCCCCCAATCTTTGGGCCATCTGTAATCATTATCTGTAGTGATTTTATATTCGCTTCCAGGGCATTGATAACAAAGTTACATAGCATTGGGCCAAGAACCAATCCCTGAAGGACCCCACTAGAAACACACCCGCTTGATGATGATTCCCACTTTACAATCACACTGAGACCAGTTTTAAATCTATTTAACATGTGCCATGGAAAACTTGTATCATTCCAGATTTTGAATCAAAATGTTGCGGACAACCAAGTCAAATGTCTTACAAAAGTCAAAGGTAATAGCGTTGATGTAATATACTTAATACATCAAACTTGTATATCTCATCAAAAAAAATCGGTGTCGTTTGGTAGCATCTCTGAGGTGTTTCTCAGAAGGACCCATCTGCCTTTTTGAGACACAAAATTTGCTCCCTCTGAACTATGTGCACCCCAGAACAACATTTGCTCCCGAGGCTTCTGCTGGTGTTTAAACTATGGCTATCCCTGGGATTTGTGCTGAATCAGCATATCCTCTGTATGACCTAGCCAGCACTGCCCTCTTTCAGGCTGTGCCAGCCAGCTCCAGAAACCCTTGTGGAGCAGGGATAATGGATGCCTGGTCACTGCAGATAAATTTTCTGTTGCCAGTAGTCTGCAGTCCTGTCTCATGTTGGTGAAGGCCATTTAAACAATGCACAACAAAACTACACAACAAATTAGGAGAGGAACTTAACCATATTCTGTGGAAGTTGCAGAGGGGCATGTAGATAGGCAAAATATGACTACCTGCATAGAGATTCAGTCCACATAGTAATACCCCCTAATTTTACGCACACACAAAAGTCTCAAGGGATATCAATGAACAGAAGTAGTCAGAACCAGTTTTGTCTTGTCTGAAAGATCAACACAGTTATTCTGGACTAGACAGTATTAAACTTTCTATAAAATAAAATGACAAACAAGTCATTATTTGATTTTATGTCCACCAGGAGCAATAAACACAGTGGTCTCACAGCTCCTTCAGTGGCTTAGTAATTCTAAAAATTTCAGGACTCTAGCATATAAGTGGTAAAACATCTGTTCCATGTAGAGGGTTGTATATATTCTTTGGAGTCGTTTTTGTCATCACTGGCTGATAAACTGTTTTGGGGCTCCCATTGTATAGAAATGGCTAAATGCAGAGTTTACTTTTTTGATGTCTGTTTGACCTTTAAATGTGCAAGTACCATGTCTTCAGAAGGAAACTTCTACTTCTCAATTTTTGTTATAGTCTTCTGCAAACCTTTTTATGTTAAAATGTTCAAAGCAGTTTTATGACACTTTTTTTTTACAATTCCCAGCTATTAGGTGTCAACATACTGTACATCTACCGTATTCATCAGACTTTCAAAAGGATATAACTTTAAAAAGTATTATTATTTAGATATGCAAAATTTGGAAATGTATCAGAATTTTGATCATGCCACAGTTTGGAGCAGAATTTTGAATCCAGGGTCTTGATTCAAAACATTCAGAATACAGGAATAGTGGGTGGGAAAAATTAGATCTGGATGTGGGATTGGTATGTGAGCTCTGCTAAAGTTTGGGGCTGCTTGGATTTGGGATTGTGGTTTGGACCTTTCTCTAGTGTAAGCTATGTAGTTGCAAATCATAGAAATAATTGTTACTTGATGATTATAGAATCTGAGTATTTGCTGTTTCTATATGGTGGGAAATGCAGTCATTTAGCCTCACAAATTGAGGTTTGCCAGGAAAGTGTCTCCACCAAACTAATCTAAACACATTTGTATTCTGGCCCTTTGCTCTATAGATGAAGCAGTTTACACAGTCAGTCTCCACGCTGTTATAACTGCTCTAATAAAGAAGAATAGTCTGCACAAAGATGCCTAAATGTAGTCTGATCTCTGGGAACACCTCAGCATTTCTATGAAGCAACAATGGGTTTCCCCCACGTTCATCCTTCTGGCCTTTACTGAGGCTGGCTTGTGTTAACAACAAATGGAAAAAAGGAGGGGGAAAGTTGCCTCTTGCTAGTCTAGAAAAGGGCATTTTTAAAAATAAAGGAGGATTGCAGCAAATAATAATTTCATTGTGCACAAGTCTGCATTTTCCCACCAGTTCTCTGTCAGAAAACAATTTAACAATCTGCAGAAGGAAAAAAAATGCCAAAGGGGTTTGCCAGACATATTTGCCTGCACACACTTCAAGATGCTTCCGTGGTAACTACACAGTTTGCATAGCTATAAAGCACAGCACTCCAGTAGGTAGTATACTTCCTTGTGGTTAGCAACTGGGCACTTGTGACATATGTTATGTCACTTGAAACAGATGAATTAAATTTATGCTGCCATTTAGATGTAGTTCACGTCTATCGGAATTGTTTACAGAGGAAAAAGTCTCCTTACCATAAATTTGTAAAGCAATCGATAGCTCCGGGGGTGGAAGCGGGAGGGAATCTATCTTGTTTTCTATTCTATACAGATGATGTGGCGGTGTAATATGCCAGGGGTTGTAGAATCTGAATATATTCATCTTTTCACAGAGTCCCATACTTTCTCCTCCCAGGATATGCATCCTCTTGCACATATTACATTGTGTCATTTATTAACTGCAATTTAGTAGCAAGGGCATTACCCAAATGTGTGGGAGCAACTCTTCAATATGGGATTGACCTGTGACTTCCAGGGATGAAGAGTTAATGAAGTCTACAGTGCAGTGTTGGACATGGGGGCAGCCTCTCTTGCTTTCTAAATTCACAGACTAAAATTAATTAGTTGCCTCTTTCACCTCTGAAAGTCACAGCAATGGCTAATAGGGGTTGAATGAGAGGAGGAGAACATTGCCCCCAGACTCCAAAATGCTTTGTATACAGCTGGTGTCTGTTTATCCTATCTAGTATAAGCAGGATATATTGCAAACATCAAGTTTCAGTATATCTAACACACCACCCTTTTCTGAAAGAAAACTTGAAGTTGTCAGATGACCCCATCTGACACCACTGCAGACAGACAGAAGTAATCTGAAGTGTGCAGTATTTGATTCTGACTTTGTTCTTATCGAATTCAAGGACGAAACTCCCACTGACTTCACTGCACACAAGACTAGGCCCTTAATCCTGCAGCAAACTTTAGGCTTGATCCCAGAGTACTGGAGCCAATGGGAGCTTTGCCATTGACTTCAGCGAGAGCAGGATTGAAACTGTGTTTATTCTTTGTTATATTCTGAGATCTGGATTCACTGGTAGTAGTAGGACTAAGGCTGTAGGCAGATCCTGATAAAAGTCTGCCCTATTCTGATGGCAGGGGGAAGGGACAGAACTAGCTAGCACTATCCCCAAAATGTACAGCTGTGGTTGGGGTGCAGGAGTGTAACCAAGATGCACTGAATTCAGTGCATCCCCTACAGCAGCTTCTATGAGCAAGGCTCCTGTACAGCTAAGGTCAGTAATTGAAGTTTTTCCCTTAAGGTGAAAGCCCCCAGACCCTCCTCTGTGTGATTCTGTCCTCACTGACAGAGAGGCTGCAAATTGTATTGCCCCCATCTGGCCCCACAAGGGGTGAATCAAGACTTGACTTATTAAACCCTTACTTTGAAAACAAATCACTTAGACATGACTGGAACCAAAAGCCATAGATTTCTGATTACTAATTGTTCTGCTTTTTTACTGAGGGTTACACAGCTTTAGTACTGAATACAGAGCACTAGAAAGGAAAGAGGTAAACAAGGACCAAAATGTGATGGAGGGACATTCTTTTTGAAAACCAAACCAAAAATAGTAGTCCCATTTTCAGCTCTCAGTGTAATCTACAGAAACCAATCAACCTTCAGTGCACCTTCTGACAGCTACAAATAAGAGAGATTTCCACACAGCCCACTTTCTTCTGAGCCACGGCAAATATTGAAACCCAAGATAGAAAAAGAAATGTAAGTCTTGTTTGACAATATTTTCATAAACATTTCAGTCACCTGTTAACTATTTCCCATCAGTGTATAGTGTCTTGTTAGTTGTTACCACTTTTCTAAATTAAAAGAGAGAAATTACTTTGCATCTACAAAATCCCAGATTAGACAGGTCCTGATTCCACAAGGCACTTAAAAGTCACGCTTAAAATTAAGCATGTGCTTATGCACTTTACTGACTACTGATGGGATTGCACATATTTAAAATTTAAGGCCCAGATTTTAGTATTTAAGGGTTGTGGCACTCAGCATGGAAATGCCTAAGTCTCATTTTTCAGAAGGGATTTAGGCACTAAGGAGCCAAAATCCCATTGGCCGTCAGTGGGATTTTGGCTCCGAAGTGCCTAAATCAATTTTGAAAGTGACACTTAAGCATTGCAATGCTCAGTGCAGTAATGCCTAAATACCTTAAAAAGCTGGGCCTAAATCAATTGAACTCAGCGATTAAATAGGCTTGATTCAGCAAAGCATAAGAAGAGTTCAGCCCTTTGTAGATGTGATAGAAAAGAGATGTTAGAAAAAGGGGGTTTGCTGTTTAAAGGCCAAGTTAAACAATATGTAACTAGAACTAACTTGATTCTTTTACTCCAGTTCAAAGCTTCCATTTGTAGGATGAGGTTGGGCAAATGAGAGTTAGTGTTGGTGTCTCAATTAACTTGACCTTTTCAATGACACCCTCTTCTAATGTGTTTAATTCTTTGAGATACCACAGGCCAAATTCTGCTGTCACTTCAAATGAGCTACTATGGATTGACACTGATATAATTTGGCCCTACATCTTTATATGGATGAGCTGTTCTTTTTCTAATGCAGTCAGATGACAACTTCTAACTGAACGCACTGGTAGAAAAGAAAAGGCCCAGCACCATGTACACTCTGATTCCCCTATACGAATGCCTAAGAATAAACCCACAAGTAATAACATGGCCTGTGAAACCTTCTAGCTTGGTGCTTTATTAAAAAGCAGAATCAAAGGTCACTGTTTCATTTATAATACAATTATCTTTCTTTGCAACTCTGAGGAAGGGAGGCATTATTCAAAAGCCTGAAATACAACCCTTTAGTTCCTCAGTCCTACTTTACTCTTGCTGCAAGGTAGTCATCATCAGTGAAATTTACCAAGCACTAACAGTGCACCCAGTCTAAAAATGTTGTTTAGAATTCATACACCGTGAGCCCGATCCAGCACCTCTTATGCTAATGTGGTAGCTAACTTGAGTAAAGGCTGCAGGATCAAGCCAAATATGATTGGAGTCAAAGTTTGACCCATGGAATCAATGGAACTGTGTGATCACTCTAGAGGATAGACAAGCATGGTACCTGTGAGAAATTATATCTATTGCCTACTATAACAAATATTCTGTTTCTTAGGGTCTTCTAAATTCAGTATAAATGGAAAATAGGCCATGACTTCACTGAAAATATTGAGCTTCTTTTTAAGGCTACATCTGGACTGTGAGCTAGGGGTATGATTTTCTTGCCTGTGTACATGTACTCATGCTAGCTCTGATCGAGTTAGAGTGAGTATAAAAGCAGTGTAATTGTGATAACACGGAGCGTAGCAATAGTGGCATGGCTGAGCTATGTCCCGCCACCGGTTTCAGACGGGTTTGTACTTAGCACAGCTCAGCCATTACGGCACTGCTGATATCACAGCTACACTGCTATTTATAGTCTCACAAGCTAGATGAGAGCTGGTGCAAGTATGTGTTTACTAGCCGGGGAATTACACCTCTAGCTTGTAGTGCGATCATAGCCTAAAATGGGTGACAAAGCAAAGTCTAGCCCTGGACAAGATTATATAAGTTACAGGTGAAGAATAAAGTTGGGATTTTAAAAAGCGTGCAGCATGGGAATAATTCTGCTTCCATTTAAGTCAAAGGTAAAACTCTTACTGACTTCAGTGTAGCAGAGCTAGGTCAACCCCAAGCACCTTTGAAAATCCCTCCCTGTGAACGTACTCAATATTTTATAAGCCAAAATCAGTAAGGTTCAATACTCTTATTTAAATTATACTGAAAAACAAGAGCTGAACTACAATAAGATTGTAACCATAGAACTAAAACAAGTACACGTTCTATTCTATTATTCTGTAACAGCAGTCTTTTCTGCCTCATGCTTGTCTCCCAAACCATTGTTTTAAGAGATCTGCTAATTCCATTTTTTGACTTTCCTTGAGAAAGCACAATTAGTGCATAAGATTTACTAATGGTTATGATTTATTGTTTTATTTATTTGGTTTTAATAAAATAATAGGTGCCTGACTAAAGCTGTAGGTGCCCCTGCCACAGAATGCAGGAACCAACCAAAGCAAAACGATACAGTGTGATATTAAGTGCTGATGATATCCTATAGCAAGAGTAGATCTCCAAGGAAGTAGAATTGGGCCTAAGAGTTCATTCGCAACAACTTTTGCAGAGCTTGCATCGGAAACAAGCATCATGGTATGTAGTCAAAATTGAAGGTTTGTCGCCAGTGGAAAAACTCCCATTGATTTCTTGGAGTGGACCTATTTTTTTAAGATGAGATTTTTCAAAACTGCCTAAGGGATTTGGATATCAAATTCCCATTGCATTGGGTGCCAAATCCCTAAATCATCTAAAAATCTGAGCCCTAAACTTTATTGGTAATAACCTCTTAGACTGAATGTAACATTTCTCCTTGCTATTATTGGCACTATTAGAGGTCAACGTTTACCAATAGTTATCATACTGTGGTGTCTGACATACAGCAGTTCAACTTTTGTTAGAATATGGACTATATGCAGTATCTCAGGTACCAATTCAGTGACAATCGTTGACTGTTGGCTGTGTATGGGTGACAACCGTAGTTTTGACATTTTCCATTTGGCATTTCCATTTTCACCCTGGTCATCATCCAGTGCCTACCGAAGGTAATGAGAATGCATCCATTAATTTCAGCAAGCATTGGATCACGCACTTTGTTATTGCACACACAAGTTAACAGGACAATGGATTGTTAATATTTTTATTTGCCCTACGTGCCATGGAAGGTGTTTTGCACTGTTCTGGGAATAAAAACAGAGGGAGGTGAGTAGAACCGTCTGTCAAATATTTTATTTTAAATAATCATGACACTCATTGAATAAATTTTGTGACTAATACATTTGTGAATTATTCCACCAGCACTAAGTTGGTGAATAATGGAAAAAATTAATAATTTATCTGAAAGATATCACAAGAATCATACAGTAAATTATTCAGTAAATATGATTCACCGATCTCTGAAGTGGTTTTTTAGTTAACTGGTACGCCCTCTGCTGGAGGAATAGCAACCTCAATAGGAGCAGAAGAAAAATACTTGAGCCATGAATTAAGGCTTAATAATTTTAAAATTCTTTGCGTACAGAACTGTATCATTTTAAAATTGATACTTAAAATCATGGAGACATTTCTCACCAGATTACAACAGTTTCAATCGAGGCCAAATTTTGCACCTAAATACTTGGCAATATCCCCTGAAGTTACAAAATCAAAAAAAGTTTTCTAGTTTAAACACTTTGGGTCAGATTTTCAGGAATGCTCAGAAACAGAAGCTCCCCTTGAGAACAACTGCATTTGAAGTTAATCACATGCTTAAATGTTTTGCTGAAGCATTTGCTGGAGCCTGAGCAGGGTAGAGATGGGCACAATAAAACCTTAACTGCACTTACAGAGCCACTGGATCCTATTATTTGATGATGGGATAGAGAGAGACATCAGTCCTGCATGTTTGTGTAGCACCTAGCACTGTGAGGTCTTGATCCAGATCAGAGCCTTTGTGTACTGCAATACAAATCATACATAAAAATAATACTGCTATTTCATGTCACTACTTTGCCGGCAGGACCAGCCCTAGCTGGAAAACATTTTTGTCCCTGCTGCCCTCTCCCCATCTCCCTGAGCAGCTGAGCCAAAATAATAATTAAAAAAAAACAGGCAATTAGAGGGGTTGGGGGCAGGGCGGGGAGCAAAGTCATAGAGGGGATGGTGCCTCCTGGAAGTTGGCACCCAAGGTGATTGGCCTCCTTGCCGCACCGAGAACCGGCCCTGTTTGCAGGCCGCTGATTCTTCTTGCTCAGTAGATAATGTTCATTGTGTTTCACTAGTCCTATAACGTCTAACCACCGCTCCACCAGATCTGTGTAGCTTTTCAACCAATCAGTCCATACCAAAGTCTCTCTCAAGGCTATCTAAAGAATGGTGATGGAAAAAAAGTTGCAAGGTTCACTATGTGCCTGATCCAAAGCACATTGAGGTCATTGAGAGTCTTTCCCACTGATTTCAGTGAGCCTTCGTTCAGGCCCCATCTGAGCAACTTATTCCAGAAAAAGAAAATTGGGCCTGTTTCTGAACTCACGTGCAGGTCGGGAACAACTCCACTGAAGTCAATGAAGTTAAACTAGAGTGAAACTAATGTAAATGAGAGAAAAAATGAGGTCCAATTTGTAGAAGAGCAAAGCAGAAAAGTTATAATTGGCTACTGGAAGTGGCAGAGAGCAGCCAATTAAGTCCATTTAAAATTTCTTCACCTAAAAAACCGTGTATGTTAATAAAATTGCATTGTGCTGCCAGTCCCTTTGCTATCAGCAGTCTATAGATTACAGCTTTTATTGTGTAAGAATGGATGGCATCCCTTAGGAGAAATATGGAGACCAGGAAACATTCATTGTTCAAAATTCAGAGTGGAAATCTTGAATTAATTTACTTAGTTCACATGTAGGTCATTTGTTCTAGTGGGAAAATGAGGAAAGAATCATAAGGAAATGTTGGTAGAATACTAATGATACAGCCAGTATCTTGAAAAGTGATGTGGGATCCATTATATACAAAAGAGAGAGTGATTAGCTAAATCATTTCACTACATTTATACCAAGATTTGAGAAATATACTAGTATAATGCCAGCCTGGTATAAATTTTGGTTTTTTAAACATAGTAAAAATGGTGCTGCAGGAACTTTTTTGCCAAAATAAAATAGCGGGCAAATGTTTTAGTGGCAAAAAAGCTTTAGGTGTATTACTAATAACAGTATTCTTAATGACAGGTTTCAGAGTAACAGCCGTGTTAGTCTGTATTCGCAAAAAGAAAAGGAGTACTTGTGGCACCTTAGAGACTAACCAATTTATCTGAGCATAAGCTTTCGTGAGCTACAGCTCACTTCATCGGATGCATTCTTAATATTAAGATGCAGGGAGCCAGACATTGCTGAGCATTTGTGAAATCTGTTTTATCATCTCCCTAGCCCTGCAGCGCCGGGACGGGGGGGATGGGGGCATGGCCCCAGCCTGAGCTGGGGCCACAGCGCATGGAGACTGGAGCTGCACATAGCGGGAAGCGGGGGGGGGGGGCGGGGTCTGGGAGCAGAGTGTGGCCAGGGCCACACCTGGCTGTTTGGGGAGGCACAGCCTTCCGCAGCCTACGATACCTGCCGCCCATAGGAATAAGTGTGTGTAAATACACAATCTTTATCCCCCTTTTAAAATAATCTGTCCCTGAAATCTTTGAAGGCCTCCAAGACTGGAAGAGATCACCATCATTTTGAATATTAGTTTGTGTTATAGCGGCTCTTAGAGGCATCAGCTGAGATCGGGAGCTCCACTGTTCTAGGCACTATACAAACAGGTAGTAAGAGCCAGTCCTTGCTACAAAGAGTATGAAAAACGAAATACCATCTTCTGTATTTTATGGACGGGAAAATGAAGCACGGAGACAGCAAATCCATCACATAGAATTTTGGGAAATGAATCCAGATCTACTGAGTCACAGCCTAGTTCCTTAACCCGAAGACCATCCTACTATTCAAGAGAAGAGATTGTGTAGTGGAAGCAGGGTAATGAAAATTCAAGGATATGGGATACTGTATTGTTTTTGTTCTTCATAGCAAAAGATAATCTTTGTCCCAAACTCAAACCAAACTTTTGGGTTAGAAAAGGTTTAGTCAGTCTTTCTTCACACCTGTGAGCGATAAGAGTTTCTGAAACCTTTCAAGAAAGCCTTTTTCTACAAGATGTCCAGCCCAGTTCTGCAGACCCCCAGAATTTAGAGAGTTCAAATAAACTTCAGAAAAAGCATTTGTTACAAGAGTGCTCTGTGTCTGGTAGCACTGCCTATTATTAAGGTTGACTGACTCATCCCATAAGCCCCTGTTTTTCAATTGCTTATAACTTTGCCAAAATTTTACTTTCTAGGCCAAGTGTCTGCCCCAGGCTGAATTTTTGGGAAAATTTCTACCAAATGGTTCAGCTGTTTCTGTGAACGAGGCTACCGAAAACATATTGTTTTGTCCACGTTAAAAAATGCTGGTGATCTTTTCTTTGAAGACCTCTAGCATCCACATAGTTTAGAGCAGGCATTTGAAATTTATCATGGATGTGTCTTTTGCTATTTCTGTGAAAATCCACCCAATTTTTGCCAAGTTATAAGCCGTTGACAAATTGCAGTTAGCACATTCTCAGTAAAGACTTCTTAGATTTTAGTAGATAGATTCCCTCCTCACTGGGCATGCTCCAGCCTGGGGCTCAGCATGACTTTCCCTGAAATTGCAGCTGTGGACTGCTGCAGTTCCAGGCAGGGATCAGGCACTAGAACTGAAAACAGAGAACCTGTCTCTCATGTGTTCTGTGACTCTTCTGCTGGGTCCAGGCCATGGAGGAGGAAACTGTCTGTTTCAAATGCAGAGGGGAAAAGATCCAGACCAGGGCGGGTGCAGTAGTTTGGGACAAGGAGCCTAGAGGAGGAGGAGACTGGGACTGGAGGCTAGCAAAGGTTCAGGGAGAAGGAAACTGGAATTGGGTCAGGAGGAGCTTGTGACTGGCTGTGCAAGAAGGAGACCGTATGACCCCTTCCTCATTTGTTGCAGAAGCTGGAAGGTTTGTAGTGAATGAGGTGGGGATGGCAGGAAGAGAAAGGAGAGTCTCGTGGTTAAGGCAGTTGAATGCTGCCCCGGAGGATTGGATTCTATCCCAGCCTTTGCCACAAAGTTCCTCTGTCATGCTGGGCAAGTCACTGAAAGCAAACTTTTCACAGCTGGCCACTAGTTGTGTATTTCTCATTTTCTGGGTGCCCAGCCTTAGACCCTGGAGTCTGATTTGCTGAGCTCTCACAGCTGCAGCTAAAGTCTTGGGAGCTGTGCTTTGAACAAATAAATTGCTCTATAATGCTAACTACTCTGAAAAATTGCTTCCTAGGTGTCTCAAATTGGGCACCAAAATTACTTGATACTTTTTACCTTAATCTCTGTGCCTCAGTTCCCCACCTATAAAATGGGGATAATACTACCCCTTCACTTCACAGGGGTGTTGTGAAACCAAATGAATGTTTGCGAAGCACTCAGTTACTATAGTGATGAGCACCATACAAAGCCCATGCAGTTATTAAGAATTCTGTCTTCAAAGCAAGGTTTGAATAAGCATACAGTAAGTTAGGCATGGGCCATACACTGAGCAATGAGAAGAAAACAAAATATTGAACGACTGCTTGTTAGGTAAGCACTGTCCATCCTGTGCACTGAAAGAGGTAGGGACCCTGTAGCAAAATAGTATATGTTCGTGTCATATACACAAAAGGGCCAAATTAAAGTTGCACAAGCTGCAGCAACTCTGAGAACAAAGTGGCTACTTTCTTGAGACAGGCAGATGTCTTAGATGTGCAAAGGTACAGAAAACAAAAACTTTAAGCTACATAAATCACAAGCACCTACCAAAACCCCAGGTCCAAACCCTACCAATCTGGGGGAGATGCGGATTCAGATCTATCAACTTTGCACCTGACCCCTCTTAAGTAATGGTTCAATCAAAATCCACAGATCCAAACACCCCTGAAACTTTGGAGGAGTTTGTATTGTAATCTGAACTTCGCATGTCAGGCCCACCTCTAACTTCAGATTTTACAATCCTTCCTCAAAGCTCACCTTTTCTGTAATGTCCACAGTTAGTGAGACTATGATAAATAATTAAACCGGTCCTTCTCTGTCACTCTTTTAAACTAAGTTCCTAGGGGCAAAGGATGTCTTTTTCTTTGTTTTGGACAGAGACGAGCACAGTTGACCCAAATAAATAACATAAATATTATACTAGTCTGTGCAGCAGGCACTTTCTATAGAATCTGCACGTGAAGTAATCTCTAAATATGAGAAGGAAAAAAAGAACAAACGGACATATGTTGTTTTATTTTAGCCTTTTTGATGCTCTTTTGACATCACACAATGATTTTTATGTATCATTCATGCTGCTATTTACCAAATAAACATCTAAAGCATTTTTAGTTCTAGGATAAACTATATCAATTTCTCTCCCTTCTCCTGTGAGGCTGTTTATATTAAGAGGCCATAAGGCTCAGTTAATCTTTGCAATGGAACTGTTATATTGGTAATAAAATGGGAAATGAGGATGCCACAAACACCGTATCTATACGGGGAGTCTAGAGATGCAAAACAATTTCAGAGAAGTGAAGCCATTAGCAAAAATAACAGATTGCCTATGGCAGCTAACCAGATATATGCACAAAATATTTGCTAGAGCTTTCAGGATCTTTGATAGAATTAACACAAAGAACATCTAGCTCTGTGTTAAAACCCTGTCGCATACATTATTTTAAAGGAAATGCAAACAGGCTAAAACTCTGGGCCGGAGGGGGGGGGGTGCATAGTCACATCTCAAGCAACACAAAAGGTGCAGGCACCAGCAACCCCCAGTAGGCATAAGTGCAGAGCCAGTGTAGGAAGCTGCGACGCCTCCTTCCCCACAACACCTGTTACAGGATGCATGTCAGGAGTGGTGGGGCAAGAGAAAGGAATGAGGAGGGGCTGAGAGGAGGATATGCAAAGTGCATTGTGCTCTGGCTATCCCCAGGTGGCATATGGGCATGTGGGGGACCATAAGCAGCTGGCAAAAGTTACAGCAGACTCTAGGCTGCTTTAATCTGCACCATGGTTACATTTCACTCAAGGGCTGCAGTTGACACATCCCTGTTTTAAATAGTTATAACAGACAATATATACAGATAATCTTTAGACTACAGTTTCAAAGTGTATTCTGTATAGAGTTGGTGTTTGCAGTAAGCACCTTAACACGCCTGTTTTTAAAAAAATATAATTAGAAACAAATATTAAAACTACCAAGGTGCATAAATTAAGAAATTCAACTGTTCGCAGTAATTCTACAAACCACATTTACCCTGTATCAAAGCTGAATGCTGCATATGACATTATTTATGCCAGATTATTTCCTTCCAAAGACTACATCTGATGCATCCGATGAAGTGAGCTGTAGCTCACGAAAGCTTATGCTCAAATAAATTTGTTAGTCTCTAAGGTGCCTCAAGTCCTCCTTTTCTTTTTGCGGATACAGACGAACACGGCTGCTACTCTGAAATCTGAAGTTTTGTTTTTTCCTTAACTTATTTGTACATGTATCATAGGATATTTCTAACAATACTTGGAACTTGTCTCTGAGGCCCTCAAAGGACTTCAAAACCATCGAGAGACTCCATGGGGTAGGATAATATTTTGCTGATTTTACTGGTTGGCTATGTAAGACCTAGACCTTGATCTAGCAAAGCGTTTACATACACGGGACTACTCAGGCACTCAAAATGACGCACATGCTTTCGTAGTTTGGGGCCATAGAGAGGCTAAAGTGATGCCAATCACAGAGCAGCCAATGGCACTCAGGTATTTGAGTTTTGCTTGCACAGATACTCATGTAAAACACATTGTAAGATTGAGTGCGCAAATATTCACTAACAATGAAGTTCAGATGGCCTATTTGATTGTAATATTGAGCTGCAATAGTCCTGTGGTACTGCTTGAGCCAAACCAGGCAAAACTGTGCGGAGCTTTTGTGGCAGATGAGCATCCATTAGGGTGGAACCACCAATCTCATTCTGAGATGGGTTATAAAAGACATGTTTTAAAAACTCCCTGCTCCAAATATAGCAGGTTAGTGCATTAATCCAGTGTACCTAAAGCCTATGTGGCTTATCACCATAAAATTTGCCTTTGCTGGAGCTTCTGCACAGTGTCAAAATGTGACAGCTCACAAAACCCACAATGCAAGGGTATTAGAGTGTTTTTAAGCCTGTGTCTATGGGAGAGAATACATTGCCAATTCAGAATGAATCAGAAAGTCTCTTCTCAATAAAAGGCCTCAAAGCTTTGATGATAAACTGATGCAACTTCCTTTGCATATTACATTGCAATTTTTTGTGGGAGGCCTGTTTTCTGGATATACTAAAGTTTGAAGCAAGTAAAAGCAAGGGAATGGAGAGGAGAAAGAGAGGAAATGGAGACCTTGAGTGTAGGTTTACGTGAATGTAATTTTATGTTTTTTTAAAAAATTCAGCCCCAGGTTGTGAAAGATGGTTATATGATATAGGCAAACCAAAAATATTACATATTTAATTGCTTTTATTTTGAGGCAATTCCAGTTGGTGCTGGGTGTATAATGCAAAAGAATTGGTCACAATCACTTGTTTAAACTTTTGAATGATTTTTCACTCTGGTGAATCAAGTTTCAGGATCAAAGATTTGCATCATCCAATCAGGAACAGAAATGATATCATGTGACCTATGTATCCAATAAAAACAGCTTGAATTCCAACCATTGGATATCTGAAGTACAACAAGGTAATAGTGTACCTTCTAAGAGCAAATTAGAGGCTGAAATACCTTAATATTTAAATATGTTAATATAAACATTCCATGAAATATTTGCAAGCAATGAACAAATGAATAGAATTTGAGATTTGTTTGCGGACAGAAAAGAGGGCCAAATTCTATGAACAAATTAGAAAATAATTCTCCCCCTAGTTCCAATTCCATAATTTATACTTTTGAAACATCTTTTGATAAGAAATCTTTCTCCAGGTAATCTAACCACTTTACATTATGGGTGGGTTTTTCAAAAACACTTAGGCCTGGTCTACACTGGGGGGAGGAGCGATCTAAGTTACGCAACTTCAGCTATGTGAATAACGTAGCTGAAGTCGACTTACTTAGATCTACTCACCGCAGTGTCTTCATTACATGAGTTGACTGCTGATGCGCCCCTGTCGACTCCGCCTGTGCCTCTCGCTCTGGTGGAGTACAGGAGTCGACGGGAGAGCGCTTGGGCATCGATTTATCATGTCTAGACTAGACATGATAAATCGACCCTCTCTGGATCAATCGCTGCCCGCCGACCTGGCGGGTAGTATAGACATACCCTTAGTGTTGACCTAACTCTTCTCCCATTGAAGTTAATGGTAAAAACTCACATAACTTCAATGGGAGGAGAGTTTGCCAGTCCCAAGTGCTTTTGAAATCCCCACCCTGTCATTTTTAATATGATAAAAAAAAAACTATGCCAAAAGAGTTGTGTGTTCTTTAAGGTGCTGTCCCACTTCTTCAATGTATTCTTGATTTCTCCTCTTGTATATGTGCCATTTTCTGATCCCTGGGCCAAATATTGCCCTTGGCTTTGCACAAATGACACTCATTGAGATGAAGTTGAGAATTCTTTATCAGTGATGGTTGGGACACACAGCCAACAGAAGAAAGTGGTTCAGTATAGTTGTGCCTTTTCCTTTAGAAGTCAAACTCAAGTAGTCGAACACAAGCTGTTGGGCTGAATACAGACAAGGATAACTGTCTGATATTCCATGACCTGTGTTATACAGGAGGTGAGACTAGATGAGTTCATGGTCCCTTCAGGCCTTAAAATCTGTGAATTTATTCACTGTATCAAACTCTGTTTCTTTTTTCTTTACTGTTTAGGATATCCTCCCAATTCTTGTGCATAGTTATTTCTTTAAGCTTCTTTATTCTTCTCTGACCATTTTCTTAAGTATTTTTTCAAATTTGGTCTGTTTATACCTCTAGCTCGCTCTTTTCTCTCTATCTTTTCTTTCAGTGTCTTGCCTTCATTTTCATTCCAACCATTTTAGCCTGTGTTTATTTGGTTGACTACTCTGCTTAGTTCCTTTTTTTGTTTTGTTTTTGGCTTATTCTTTTTATTACTCAGGCTATATTTTTTTCCTTTGGAGTGTATTCCCTCCTTCCCAATTATCTCTTTTTTTCATGTTGTTTTTCTTTACTCTTGCTTTTCCCTTGGTTCCATTGCTAGTACGTTTGTTTTTCAGTTTGTGCAGCTTCTTTAGGCTATAACTTCTATCAGCTGCCAGTAGTGAGAGGAACAGTATACAATGAACTAGTCCTCAGGGACCACTGTTTCAATGCACAGAAGGTTTATGGAGATCTATTCACACAGCACAGTTTGTTTGCAGTGTGATCAGCACTGGAAGGGAGTTTTTTTCGCAATAGAGATGCAGATAGTCAGCAGTGGATAAGAGAAAGTTTGAATGGCATGAGACAATTGGAATATACTTTCTATAAAATGGAGCTCCATTTTGAGCACAGTAACTGAGAACCTAATCCTACTCCTTTTGAACTCGAGGGGAGCTAGATTGGGCCCATAGAGAGGGACTTTCACATCAGAGCAAACTAGAAAAAAAAACATTTAAAGACATTAACTCGGCTGATTTTTTCCCAGTGTTCTTATAATATTGTTTTATATCTATACAGAGACTAGACCTAAAATTATAGCATACGGACCCATACCACAGTAACTCAAAAAAATTGGCCATGTAAATATTTAGTAGGACAGATCAATTGAAACAAAGTTATGTTTTATCTGTATTTTAACCAGGCCCAGATTAACCAATGTGCGCTCAGTGCGCTTGCACAGGGCCTCCATCTCAGGGGGATCATTGACCACTGGAAAACAAACAGACAAAACTGAGTGGTGCTGTGACCCTGTGCAACAAGTCACAATGTCATGCTCCGAAATTTGGTCTGGCTGCTGCTCCATCACCATGGTCAAATCTGAGCAGCTTGGGACTCTCTGAGGGTGGGGTGGGTGGTGGCAAAGAGTGGTTCCAGAAAGCCAGGGCCTGGAAGAACCACCCTAGCTTGGGATGGGCCCCTCCTGGGATGGACGCTGGTGAGTGGCCAGTAAGGTCCTGGTGCTGTGGGTGGGGATGAGTTGTTGATGGCTTATAAGCTGTGTGGAGAGGGTTTGAGGGTGAGTGGGGGATATTGGGGACATTGAGGGGAATGAGTTGGGGTAGTTGAGGGAGATATTAGGGGGATGAGGGAAGTGGGGGATGTTGGGGCGAGTGGGGGATGTTGGGGACAGTGAAAGGAATGAGGGGTAAGGGGAATGGGAGATGTTGGGGATGAGTGGGGGATATTGGGGGCATTGAGGAGAATGAGTTGGGGTAGTTGAGGGAGATATTAGGGAGCTGAGGGAAGTGGGGAATGTTGGGGTGAGTGGGGGATGTTGGGGACAGTGAGAGGAATGAGGGAGATATTGGGGTGAGTGGGGGATGTTGGGGACAGTGAGAGGAATGAGGGAGATATTGGGGTGAGTGGGGGATATTGGATGCATTGAGGGGAATGAGTTGGGGTAGTTGAGGGAGATATTAGGGGGATGAGGGAAGTGGGGGATTTTGGGGACAGTGAGAGTAATGAGGGGTGAGGGGAACGGGAGATGTTAGGGGTGAGTGGGGGATGTTGGAGGTAGTGAGGGGAATGGAGGATGTGGGGGCGAAGAGGGGAATATGGGGGATGTTGTGGCTGAGTGGGGGATGTTGAGGGCTGTGGCCGGTGGGACAGAGGTGTTGGAGCTGCACTGAGCAGGACGTATGTCAGGGCTGCTGGGATGTGTGTGGAGTCTGTCAGAATAAGTTGTGTGGGCAGGGCTGGTGGACAGTTGTTGAGGTATATGTCAGGGGAGAGATGCATTCTGGGGTCTTTGTCGGGTAAAGTATGTGTGGGGCAGGAGTGCTTTAAGGAAGGTGTGTGTGTGCGGGGGAGATATTTTCATAGTGCTCTGGGCCTCAACATTCTTTAACCTAGGCCTGATTTTAACAAGGGCCAGCCTGACTGCCCGGGTTCTCCCAGGGACTATAGAAGGCAGAGAGAGAAGAGACTACTGATTTCCATTGCAAAGGCTCCAATTAGGATGGGTGTCAATTTGTAATAGCCACTGTGTTAACACATGAGAAGATATGGTCTCTGCCTTGAAGAGCTAAAGCTCCCATGGAGGGAAGTAGGAAGGTGCAAGGCACCCCTTTATTGCCCTGTGCCACCTTCCTGCATCTCAGGTATCAGCACGGAGGGTGAAGGCAGCTGCTGCAGAGCCGCTACTCCCCCTCTGTGTGGGGGCAAGGAATGCACCAGCCAGTGCAGCTACACGACCTTTCCAAGGGATGTAAACTGAGTCAGGTGTAGGGCTGACAGGGTATGTATCTTCCCCTGTGGAAAACAGAGAACATGGAAGGCAAATTGTGACTCTTTGGCTCCCACTCTGCTTCCTGGTCTGTTCCTAGAGCAGCACAGCATGCTTCCTCAAACCTGGGGCTAGTGGCAAAACCATAATGTAGTCCAAACTAATTTGAAACAAGATTCACCACTGAGTGTATCAATAGGAGGAAAGGAAGAGGAGGTTAATGGTGATAAGATCATGTCATTACAAAGAGTAGAAGGATGGCTAGTGGTTAAGGCACTAGCATTGGGCGTCAGAGACCTGGGTTCAATTTTCTGTTCTACAACAGTCTGTGTGACCTTGAGCAAGTCACTTAGTCTTCCTGTGACTCAGTTTTCCATCTGTAAACTAAAGATGGCACTTCCCTACCTCACAGGGGTGCCATGAGGATAAACACGTTAAAGATTGTGAGGCACTCATGACAATGGCAGCCATATAACTGCCTTGGATAAAATGGTACACAGTATATGGCCAGCTCAGTAGTTCTAAATCACATGGATATTTTTGTTATTTATACATAAATAATATCGGCTGTCCCCAACTAATCCTAACCCTAGCTATCATTGTTTGGCTGATATCTCACAGATGCAAGAGCAAAGGTGGCTAGCTGAAGAGGGATTTGAAAGTGGGGGGAAAAGTTGTGGCCTTGCAGATTTCTTTCAGAGAAGGAATTCCGTGCATAAAGGGAAGCAGAGAGGCTTCCGGCATTTGTTGCAGAAGATTGCAAATGGGCACACAAGGATGGCAATGTTAGTGGAGTGGATGGGGTGATGCAATAAGAGAGAAGAGTAGATAAGTATGGAGGGGGAAGAGTTATGAAGGGCATTGAAGGTGAAGACAAGAACATTGAACTTGATGTGCTAGAGAGAGAGATGCCAGTGGAGGGATTTATGGGGAGAGGGAGGTCAAAGTGACAGGCTAAGAAGATAATCTTGGCAGCTGTGTTTTGAATGGAGTGGAGGAGGGTGAGGTAGGAGTCAGGGAAGCCAGAGAGGAAGAAGTTCAAGTAATAGAGATGGGAGATAAGGCTCTGTGAAAGAATTTCATCTAGTCCATTGCCCTGCCAATGACCTCTTTTTCTGATCCCATAGGAAAGACATAGTCCTGGGTTTATAAGAAAATACGGAAGTCTTTATGCTGTCACAAATAGAGCATTGTGACTCCATTGTGAATTTGGCAATAGCAAGTGGGAGAAGGTGGATTGTGAGGAAACAAACGCTTCTTTAAATGCAAATTCCTTGGCATAGTTGGAAGCAGAGTAAGAAACATATGAAGGGTAAATGTAAACAGAACGTGAACATTGTAAACAGAAACCTAAACCTGAGGTGGCCCTACCTGGGATCAGCCTGTTAAAACTGCAGTAAGCCAAATATATATCTCAATTAAAATATTCCTGGTGAAAGTATGTCCATGTATTTCATGACCTTTCATAATCATTATAAGCAATCAACAACTGAGATTTAACATATTTTCAAGATATTCACATTACTTTTTGGCTAGAATACCTGACCCATTTCCTGTAGCTCTTTCAGCATAAGACATTTCACCCCTCTCATGTAATCTCAAAATTATATCTGATGGTATTTGGATTTATTTATCATGTGTTGTATTTCAATCTGACAGAGACAGGGGCTGTGAATTAAATATATGTTTTAATCAGACCCAGTGGTCAAATATATTGGGCTACACTACTGAATTCAAAATTAAATTACAATTTAAAATATTACAAAGGATTTACTCACCACTTGTTCATATGTATCTACTGCAGAATGATGCTTACTGGTTGTGTGGTAATCAGGGTGATAATTTTACACATTTTTGGCAATGTCCCAATATTAGACATTTTTGATCAAATGTTTGGGAAAGAGTCTAGTACCATAAGCTACCAGGCAGTCAGAGCGATATTTGCTACATCATTTGTCTTCAGTACCTGTGACTATGCAGTATTCTAAAAAATGGATTGTGGTTGTCTCTGGTGGTGCAAAGAGATTGATCTTTGTAAAGTGGGAAAGCTTCCAAAGACTGATCTGTTGACATGACAGAAATGCTTCCTATGAGCATCTTATTTATAAGATTAAGGAGAAAAGTGAAAAATGTCATGTGCTATGGGAAGAATTTATCTCCTGTTTAAAGAGCACAGAGATGTGCAGGTGAGTGGTATGAGATCCCTGAGGAAGTGTTGTGAAGGTAATGTATTATTGCAATCCAGGAGTTTTTTCCCCTTGTATAGAGGTCGTTTGCCCATAGTTTCTTATTCTCACACCTCTTTGCGTGATTGTTTTAAAATCAGTGCAGAGATCTGAAATGAAAACAGCTTGTAATAGGATTGGCCTCCATAGCACCCCTTGCAGTCCAGTGTGGCACTACTCATCCTGCCTTAAGATCTCCACCAGTGAGCCACCACCTCTAACAGAGACTGATGTTGTGGAGCCTTGAC
The DNA here is from genome assembly GCF_015237465.2 of Chelonia mydas. Classification (NCBI taxonomy): domain Eukaryota; kingdom Metazoa; phylum Chordata; order Testudines; family Cheloniidae; genus Chelonia; species Chelonia mydas. The sequence goes on from NC_057852.1 coordinate 112,821,454, forward strand.
CCTCCAGCTAAGACCCTTTCCAGTTCCACACTTTCCAGAAAGTCCCCAAATAAGGACAAACAAGGAACTCAAGAGCGTCCTCCAGCAAGTCTTTGGCAGGACCGTGCCCTTCACTTCAGGACCTGACTTCAAGCAAATGGCCATCTAGTCAGTCTCTCTGGACCTGGACTCCCTGTCCTCAGGGAGGCTTGCACAGAGGTCTGCTCCCCTTCCTGATAAGCCCACAAATGACCTAAGTCATCTTCTTTTAACTCCCTTCGCCATTCTTGACACCTACTACAGGTGTAATCATTAACCCCCTCCTGGCCATAGTGGGGTTTGTAGAGCCTATCACCTCTAAATATAACTAGTAATGTGTTGTACATGGCAACAAAGTCTTCCTTTCAGCTGCATGCCTTAGCTGACTCTTCCATTATTTATTTACCTCACAATGAACTGCAACACATGCCCTGATGACCATGAGACTCCTTTATTATTATCCCCCCTTATAAAGCTTCCACCAGGCTTTCTCTGCTGTTTACAGATTATGCAAAGGGCTTCCAAGGGGGGATAAATAATGGAGACTCATGGCTATATAGAGATATTTTGGAGTTCTGAGTTGATTGTGAAGTAATAGTGGCAGAGCCTACTGAGGAACACAGCTGAAAGGACCACTTTGGTACCATGTATGACAATATTGATGGTTTCTTCCTTGAGCCTCATCTCTGCTCCTGCACCATCCACCTTTAAGTGTTTCCATCATTGTGTCTTAAATGGGTAGGTGACCGAATCTTTGTTGTGGTGACTCCAACAGAATCAAACTCATCCCTTCCTCCACCCTTGAATAAATAGCCCTGGGAGGTGTGAATGAGAGTCATTCACAACATTGCTCCTTGCCTTTCTTTGTCAGTATCTGCTGAATAATCTGGATGACAAAATTTTCATGCGATTATAGATTGTTTGCTTTCGCTTTGTTATCATTAGTCATGTTGTGTGATTTGGCCACCTAAGTCACATGATACTGATTCTGCTCTCTGAATAAATAAATTAACATTTTAATGAGGAGAACAACAAATAGGAAATAATGCTGTGAATTTTCAAATGAAGAATCATTTCTGCTAAAATTCGTCAGACTTTCAAGATCTGCAAATATTTTCAGGATACCTGGAGAGGATCTGAACAGTTACATATAATTAATTATGTCTCCCTGCAGCTAAGTGTTCAAGATCCGCCACTGTCTGCAAGGCCCAATGAGGATTCTACTCACTGCAAAGCTTATCACTCACTGTAGGACTTTGCTCCCAGCAAGAATGAAGCCGCTTCTTGATATGAAACAGCTAAGAAAATATTATTTTCAATATGATAACATTTGAAGTGGAGAACTCTGCAGCCACTTGGACTAGGCCTTTGTTTACGGAGACCAGTGGAGTGGATGGAAGTGGGAACATTTGTTTGCCACTGCCAATGAAATTGAACAGGCTGGATGGGGATTTTGGTGGCACTTACCAGAGAGGTGGAGGTCTGGAGGAGAGCAGGGGCTTTTACAGTTATCCCTGGAGCAGGGAGTAGATGAATAAAGGAGCCAAGATATTTGTTTGCAGTTGCTAAGAGAGAAGAGGGCATCAGAAGTCCTTGTGTGAGTCTGAGTCAAAACCCAGGGGAGGGTGAACTTGAGCATTCTTTTTGGGAAAAGGTAAACTACAGAGGGTGCAATGTTTGTGTTTGTACTTGTGGGGGACTAGTTTTTTGATGGAACAGGTTATTATAGGTAACAATGGGGATGTTGGTGGAAGTGTTACTGAAAAGTAAAGTTGGCACAATGAGACCCTTCTCCATAAAACTGTGTCAAACATATGCTGAAAGGGTTAAGAAGAAAGTGCTTTTGATCCAGTCAAGTAGGACAAGTAGAGTATTAAAAGAGTGGCCCAGAAGTGGGTCCTTGAGAGGTGAAATTGATTTGTTTTGAAAATTTATTTTTCCTGGAGATGTGTCAGGATTTTGCAGAACTAGAGGAACAGAAGTTAGATGAAAATTGAATGTTTCAAGGGGTGTGGATGGAAACTACCATGCTATGAAAAACAAGGGCTCTATTATTTGTTTGTTGTGCAAAGCAACAGTTGCAGTGCCCAGACAATAGAACGTGAAGTGACCCCATGCTATGAAACACAGCCAGTTCATGAAGTGTCAAGCTGAACACTGCAAACAGAAAATTGCTTCTGTTGCTCATGGATTCCTTTTCTTAGTCTGGCCAACACAAACTGTTCAAAAAGGCCACTGATTGCACTGCAATTTCCGCACAGATCCGTTATGAAATTGCTTCTTTGACAGCAGAAAACACTGATATCCTTTATCTTTGTGGATTGTGAAACAATGTGTGTTTGTTGCAAATAAAAAAGTATGCCTTGAATCAATTCAGAAGTGTATATGTTTAGTTTTAGGTGACTGATTACCCAATGAAGAGTAAAAGATTCATGTGATGATATTGCAATAAAGGAGGTAGTAGAGAGATAAATGCAGATTGCATAGTCACAGCTCAAATGTTTATTTTTCTTGTGGAATAATGGGATCTTAAGTGAGCTTACAGGTCACTTCAAATTCAAGGCCCTTTCAAGGATCTGCATATGCTTGTACATGTGGAATCTCTGGGTGTGTATTTGTCTAAACTCACTGGCTTCTGACAGATGGCTTTCCTGAAATAGAGCAAAGTATACTTTGGTATCACTTCTTATCACCATCTTAAGTTATCATGAAAGAAAATTATTTTGATATCTCTCTATCATACCTGAGCCAAATCTTTGAGGTAAAGATTTATGGCAAGTCTCGATGATGTTGCATCACTACAATGAACTTCAGTAAATCATGTGGTTTAAATCAGCTTTGAAGCTGATTAGAATACTCCACTCTAAGATTTGATGGCTCTGAAGAGGGAAGGTCTGTTGCCCTCTGGAAGGGATCATGCCATTTTTAATTGAGAACAAATGATATGTTGCTTAGCTTGAGGATTGTAAGTGCCTCTGGCAAGCAAGTGGGCCATTCTATCACATCTAAATGACTCAAATCTCTAAGTGACTTGAATCTCCAACGTCAAGATAATAATCAAGTAGTGTCAGAATTTGTTTGCAGGGAAATAGTCTCCCACACAAATCTGAAACTTTTTCATGGAGAGCTCCAGTGGAACTGTCTTTCTCATTTTCAGTCTTGCCAATGAATGCTTAAGAAATGAATGTGAGAGCTGTCACTATGCTGAATGGGTCAATAAGCTTCAAGATTAATTTGAGCAACTGTTTAGGGATTTTAAATAGAAAAAAGAATGTACACATTGTTTAGCAATCTGGTGTCAGATAAATGTGGAAAAGCAGGATCAGATGCAAGAAAGAACTGTCTGACTTGCAGCTATTGCTGTGCTGAGGATGGAAGTTCTATTTGACAAAGTATTTTGAGATTTAGCTTCATTACAAATCAGAATAAAAACAGAAAATTGCAAAATTCTCCATGAAGGAAAATTCTGCAAAATTTTTCATTTTGGGGTGATCAAAACATTTCATTTTGATATTGACTTTTAAAAACTTTGTATTGGATCTCCCATACTCATCCTGGGTGACTTCAGCTTCTGTGTTGATGATCTATCCACCCTTAGTTGCACGTTTCCTCATCTCACATCTTCATTTGACCTGCATTTCTGGTTTAACTCCCACTTACCAAAAGGGCTATTCACTTAACTTGGCTTTCACCAGCCACTGCTTTCTCACTAATCTCTTTGTTGATGACTTCCTCCTCTCTGAATATTACCTGGTCTTTTTCACATCACTCGTCAGCCCCCACACATTCCTTGTCATTTGGGCCTTCTGTGACTTTCAGTCCATCAGCTTTGATGATTTCTTGTCTGCTCTTGGCCCTCTCCTCCCTGTCCTCTCTTCCCCTTTTTTCCCATTGATGACTCACAAATCTAGCTCTTTAATTACTCCAGTCCTGACTCCTGCTGTTCAAACCAAAATCTGGGTCGGTCTCTCTGACATCGCCTCAGGGATGTCTTGCTGCTAGCTCAAGCTCAATGTGGCTAAAGCTGAGCTCTGAATCTTTCCCCCTAGCTCTCCCCTACACCTCCTTTCTCAAACACTGCAGACAGCACCACCCTCATGCCTTCTCACACCTTTCTCTAGGTCCTCACATTCAGGCTATACATAAAACTTGCAGATTCTTTCTGCATAACATTTTTAAGTTATGCCCTTCCTATCCATCTATACAGCTAAAACGCTCGTCCAGGCTCTCATCCCTGTGTGCAATATGTTTTCCTCTAGCCTTGGCAAATGCAGTCTTCCCTGCGCTCATCGATTCAGAATGCTGCTGCAAAGATCATTCTCCCAGCCTGTCACTTAGGGCTTGTCTACTCTGGCACTTCACAGCGCTGCAACGTTCTCACTCAGGGGTGTGAAAAAACACACCCCTGAGCACCGCAAGTTTCAGCACTGTAAAGTGCCAATGTAGACAGTGCACCAGTTCCAGTGTAGACAGCTGGTAGCTACGTCCCTCATGGGGGTAGTTTTTCTAGAGAGCTCTCTCCCAGCGCTATGCCGTGACTACACAAGCCACGTTAAAGTGCTGCCATGGCAGCTCTTTAATGTTGCCAGTGAAGATGTGCAAGGCCTTAGACAGTGTCAGCCCTCTGTTTGCATTCCTCCACTGGCTCCCCGTGCCTATCGTATCAAACAGAAGCTGCATGCCTTCACTTTCAAAGCCCTTCTTTGCCTATCCTCACTCTACCTATCATATCTCATTCACTACTAAAAAGTTGACTTCTGCCTCCAATTGGCCAGTAATGCCAGCCTCCATCTCCCACTGATTACATTTTCAAACAGGCACCTTTGTGCTTTTTTCCCTGCTAGCCCTTATACTCGGAAGGAGCTTCCTGTAAACATCCACAAAACTAAATCTTTGTACTGCCTTCAAAACCCTCCTTAAAACTCCTTTGCCGTGATGCCTACAAAAAACTCGACAACTGTTAGACCACTGGTGTGCTGAGACCACAGCCTATCAGATTGACCAATATTATCTCATTGCTTTCTTGTGCTCACCCATCTGTCTGTCTGCATCCGTCTGTTGTCTCTTGGCCTTGACTTAGATTGTAAGCTCTCTGGGGTAGGGACTGTTTTTCTTTTCTGCATTTGTACAGTGTAGTAGCACAATAGGGTCCTAGTCAGTGAGTGGGGTTCCTGGGCACTATATTATTATTGTATTAAAAAATAAAAATACATAAATGAGGCGTAGCCCTCAGATGTCTAAATTGCTCAGTGCTACAGAGGCTGCACTCCACCTTACTAAACAATACTTTTGGCTGGATTCTGATCTCAGTTACAAATTATAAATCCAGGGTTACTCCTTTGAATTCAGCGGATCTACTCCAGATTTTCCCTGGTGTACAGAATCTGACCTTTTCTCAGCCACAGAGATAAAGCCGTTTTCTTTTTGCTATTGATGACATTCTACTTGTTATTCAAGGTGTTTTGCAGATTTAGAAATGCACATCTTGTATTTCTGCAACTAGGAAATGCTAACTTGGTTAAGAGATACTGCAGAAGGGGGGAAAGCCACAGTAAATATTATCTTTGGGACTACTTGCTAAGTCGTATTCCTTGTTGAGCAAGAGCTAGATCAATCCCTCCCAGGCATGAGTGCCAGTTTGACGCAAGAAATCTCACAAATATTAGACTATCCATGCAAAAGTCTGGCTCTGTTTGCTACTTCTCTGACCTCCTTGCCCCATGACAGCATAGCTTCCATGGCCTCCCCATTTACCCTGGGCCAAACCCTCTTACTCACTGAGGCTGTGGAATGGAGAGCCCAGGGTCATCATTGATTTCTGAGGGCGTACCTGGACTGCAATCACTGAGTGTGACTGCAGTTTGAGTTGACATACTTGAGCTAGCTTTAATCTCACCAGCTCAGGTCCCAGAACAGTGAAGTTGTGGCAGTCGCCTTGAGCTGCAGTCAGTCTAGACAAACCCTGTATGTCCTTCTGTGTATTTGCCAGGATGTAATACTCAGTTCTAAATCAGATGATGGAAACTGGCCCGTAATGATGTTTTTTCAATCTCCTGATTTCAGTATATTTTACTGTAAAATTAGCCAGGAAGCAAATCAATGTTCAGTAAACAGGATGGGTAAGGGCCAGATTTTCAAAAGTGTTTAACGCCCATTTTGACACTTACATGACGCTGACAGATTTTCCAAAAAATACTTAGAATCCAGCAGCTTGCATTTTTCTGAAACTAATCTTATTCTATCTGTGGGTAGTCTGGAATAGTTTAATATGTTGTTACATATGATGGACATTGTGAGTCAGATCCTCAGCTGGTGACCTCAGTAGAGCTACTTCAGTTCAGGATCTGGTCCTGATCTTGAAGATTTGATAATCTAAGGTACATGTATGACCCCCTATTACCATAGTATCTGAATGCCTCACAATATTTGTAAAGTGCTTATTCTCATAATACCCCTGTGAGATTGGAAAATACTATTAGTTCCATTTGACAGATGGGGAGTGAGGCACATAAATGGTAAACTACAGATTTTTAAAGGCAATTAGCCATTGCTCCAGTCGTTGCACGATCTAAGTGATTTTGGAGCAAAAATCTCATTTTCAGCAGTGATTTAGTAGTCTAGGGACCAGATTTTCAAAGGTATTTAGGAGCCTACAGAAGTAGATAGGGTCATAGTAGAATTTTCAAAAGCATGTCTAAAACCCATGGAAATCAATAGGTATTAATGCCTAAAATCTGGCCCTTAGACTCCTAAATCTAAATCAATGGGATTTAGGCTAAGTGCCTAAATCCATGTTGAAAATTAGATTTATGCTCCAAAGTCACTTAAGCAGTGTGCAACAATGCCTAAATACCTTAAAAAATCTGGGTGAAGTGATCTGCCCAGGGTCATACAGGAAGCCTGTGATACTTGAACTCAGGCCTCCTAACTTGTGCCTAGTGTCCTAAACACTGGACTGTCCTATACAGTGAAATCAAGTCAATCAAACGGTGAAATCTGAGCTGGTAATTTCATTACACATTAGGCTGATGGTTTATTTTAGTACATATCTGCTCTGTAAGTATTGCTATTATTGATTCCTTTGTCATTTTTTTTTCTTGGGTGGAGTTCATAAATTAATAGATTCTATCTTCTAGCCACTGGATCATGTTATACTTTTCTCTGCTAGACTGAAGAGTCCGTTATTAAATATTTGGTTCCCATGTAGATACTTACAGACTCTAATCAGGTCACCCATTAACTTTCTGTTTGTTATGCTATAGAGATTGAGCTCACTATAAGGCAGGTTTTCTAACCCTTTAATCATTCTCAGTGGCTCTTCTCTGAACCCTCTTCAAGTTATCAACATCCTTTTTGAATTGTGGACACGAGAACTGGACACAGTATTTCAGCACCAGTCACACCAGTTCCAAATACAGAGGAAAAATAACCTATCTACTACCTACTTGAGATTCCTCTGTTGATGCACTTAGGGCTAACGTAGTACTTAAATTGTACCAGAGCAGAGCCACAGCAGGAAATCACCATAAAATAATTGGTCAGTAAAGTATCCCTTTCTTCCAGAAAATCAGTTTCCTTTCAGTTTTCATGCCCATATTGTCCCATAATGTAGGTTGTTTTGATATAGCAAGATGATATTAGTGAAGGAGGATTTTCACAATATAATCCAAGTTTCCCTTTCACTTTCAATTATTTTCAAAGGAAACATTTCACTGTAATGTTGGCAATTAAGAGCTGCCAACACAGGGATAGAACTGACAGATTCCTCCCCCAGTAATGTGCAATCAGGTGTCTCATCAGGTTTATTTGGGAAATTATTATTACTAGTGGTAGTGGTCAGATTATACAAGCACTGAGAGGCTACAAATGAGATCAGTGTCCCATTGTGCTAGGGGCTGTACAAATATATAATAAGAGACAGTTCCTCCCCCAGGAGCTTTACAAACTAAAGAGATGAGACAGAAAGAGTGGGGGAGCACAGTAGTGAACTGACTTGCCCAACATCACACAGGAGGTCAATGACAGAGCTAGGAAAAGAAGCCAGGTTATCTGACTCCTAGGGAGATGCCTGGTCTACTGAACCACACACACATACAAGGCATATGGACCATGTGTAGCAGGTAGAATATACCTCTTGTTTCATATTAAATATCACAGTGTGGCAAACCAGGGAATTTAAAGCCTCCACAATCTGCAGGTGATGGGATGCTTGGAGGTGAAAATGTTGTTTTAAATTTCTGCTGCATAAGAAGTCCTGGTGGATCAGATTTTTAAAGGTAAATGAAATTTTTCTCTACCCAAGATGCAGATAGGTGCCTAGTGGGATTTCCCATAGCACTTAGATGTACATCCCACTAGGTGCCTAGCTGCATCTTTAGGCCACTAAATACCTTTTAAAATCTGGCTCTGATTGTCTTATTGATTTTTGCAATAAGTTAGACTTGATGCTGAGTGATGCAGAGTACTTGTGACACTTACTGAAGTCAGTGGCAGCTGCAGAGTCTAAGCACCTCTCGGGATCAGCAAGTTCTATGCCAAAGTCTTTAGCATTGACTGTGGCCTCAACATTAGTAGGAAGAAATCTGACCCAACTACGATAACTCTGGTGAGTATCAATGAAGTTTGAAGTATCAGGGGGTAGCCGTGTTAGTCTGTATCCTCAAAAACAACGAGGAGTCCGCTGGCACCTTAAAGACTAACAGATTTATTTGAGCATAACCTTTTGTGGGTAAAAACCTCACTTCTTCAGATGCATGGAATGAAAGTTACAGATGCAGACATAAATATACTGACACATGAAGAGAAGGGAGTTACCTCACAAGTGGAGAACCAGTGTTTACAGGGCCAATTTGATCAGGGTGGATGTAGTCCACTCCCAACAATAGGTGAGGAGGTGTCAATTCCAGGAGAGGCAAAGCTGCTTCTGTAATGAGCCAGCCACTCCCAGTCCCTATTCAAGTCCAAACTGATGGTGTTAAATTTGCAAATTAATTTTAGTTCTACTGTTTCTCTTTGAAGTCTGTTTCTGAATTTTTTTTGTTCAAGTATAGCTACTTTTAAATATGTTATAGAATGTCCAGGAAGATTGAAGTGTTCTCCCACTGGCTTTTGTGTGTTACCATTCCTGATGTCCAATTTGTGTCCAGTTATTCTTTTACATAGGGACTGTCTGGTTTGGCCAGTGTACTGGAAGAGGGGCATTGCTGGCACATGATGGCATACATCACATTAGTAGACATGCAGGTGAATGAGCCTCTGATGGTGTGGCTGATGTGGTTGGGTCCTCTGATGGTGTCACTAGAGTAGATATGGGGACAAAGTAGGCAACAAAGTTTGCTACAGGGTTTGGTTCCTGGGTTAGTGTTTCTGTGGTGTGGTGTATAGTTGCTGGTGAGTATTTGCTTCAGGTTGGGGGCTGTCTGTAAGCAAGGACTGGCCTGTCTCCCAAGGTCTGTGAGAGTGAGGGATCGTTTTCCAGGATAGGTTGTAGATCATTGATAATGTGCTGGAGAGGTTTTAGCTGGGGGCTGTATGTGATGGCCAGTAGTGTTCTGTTATTTTCCTTGTGGGGCCTGTCCTGTAGTAGGTGACTTCTGGGTACCTGTCTCGCTCTGTCAATCTGTTTCTTCACTTCCCCAGGTGAGTATTGTAGTTTTAAGAATGCTTGATAAAGACCTTGTAGATGTTTGTCTCTGTGAGGGAATGAAGTTTGAGTCTCTATGGGTGAAATTCATCCCTGCACAGAATGGCATTGGAACACTTACATCCATAAAATATGACTTAAGTGGGACTTGGGCCTTGAACTGGCCCATTGCACAGGGAGAATTTCAATCAATATAAAGTTTTCTATTATTTCATACTCTGAGCATTTGTGCTGGCTTTGTAAACAGAGAAAGTTAGGCCACATGGTATCAAATTCACTGTGATATTAAGCAGGCAATGGAGTCATGCCAGAAGTAAATATTTCACTAGTAAATAGGGATCACATTTTTCAAACCTGGGTGCCGAAAGTTAAATATGTAAATGAAAGAGGCCTGACTTTCAAAGGTGTTGAGCCCCTACAGCCTGCACTGTCTTCATCTGAAAACTGAAAATTTAATCCTGGTTCTGATATAACTCCCACTGAGGAATTAGGCAAGTCTCAGAATCTGCCTAGTTTTCCCCCATCTGTAAAACTAGAAATAGTAACATTTACCTACCCTCATCACAGAGGTGTTGGAAAACTTATGTATGGTGTACAATGTCAGACTATTGCATAGAGCTTTGAAACCCACAGATGAAAGGCACTATAGGAGTACAAAGAATGATTATTATTTACAGAAGAAAAAAAATAGCATCCCATGATGCCTTTAGTGGTGTATGTGGAAGAGCAGCAACTCCATCTTCTCTCTACATGCTGACATTCTCGGAGTTTTAGATGCAGATAATGGCAGGGGAGGGCCCATAATGGAGCTATGTCTGACTCTGGTGGGGCTAGGTGAGTGCCCAAAATGACTGGCTCTTCTGTTTCCTGGGAAGAAGAGAAAAAGGAAAGGCTACTGAATCTAAGCAAGAGCCAGTATCATTACCTTAACAGCAGCAGTCTTGGCAGCATATTTATACCCTCTTAAAAGGTAGCAGCAGTAGTCTCACTCCTGTTAGGGGGGCATGTCCTGGTCCATTCTTTAATTGTTAGGATTGGATTAAGCAGTTTTGTAGAAGCACTGCTGCCCACAGCCCCTGATGGCTTTGATGTAAGTGGAACAGGAAGCTGGAGCTCCCCATATGAGCTGATGTGCAGAGAAAAGCTGGATCAGTAAAGACAGGATTTCTATTGTTAGAACTTTGTGGGTGTTAAATGAACCTGCTTTGGAGGCATGCCAAGTGAGGAGACACAGGAAAGTCTGATGAGAGATACCAGGCATAGAAGTTAATTGTGTTTGGGGGATGGAGGAGAAACTAAAATTAAACCATTATCAAAGAAAAGCCTTAGACAGTTTGTTTTAAAACAGAGTTAATGGCTGGAGCTTGAAGAAAACCTAATTAAAAGGGAAAAGAAAACAAATCAGGACTGTAGCTGTATATACAGTGACTGTTTTATATATGGATTTTCTGTTGTTCCAAACTCTACTATTGTGACTAAGTAAGCCATTATTGCTTGGTATATTAAAAGTTTGCGTACTAGTTAAGAACACAGCACTTTAAATGGGATTGCATTTCTAAACAGTGTTGTTTATTTTACTAACTGAAATCACTTGTGGAAAATAGCTTTCTCTGTGTTGTGGATCTAATTTAAAGGACCCAAGTGCTTTTAACTGAGTTTAAAAAACAAGGTGTCAATATGGGTAAATCATCCCTGTAAAGTACCAGGCACTGTCTTTTTGGTATGGTTTAATTCTTTTGAAAGAAAATTATACCAATGCAACTAAAATGCTTTCTCCTCCCCGCTTTGGAATCCTGCAAATTTCTTTGACCTATATTTTTAGATGCATTTTGTCCCTGTGACTTTGCTTGTATGGGTGAAAATAAATGTGATGCAGTCAAAATCCATTTGCAAATTCTTACGGGTCTAAAGGACATAGATTACATCCACATTGATTGGAAGTTGGGTGGAGGCCCCCTTCAAAATTGACTCCTTTAAGTTTAAAGTTTTAAAAAATGAAAATTTTACCTCCTCAATGAATTTTCGACCTCCATGTTCCATGGTTGAGGAATCCTTATATGCATTCTAAGCAGTCTCCGTCGCCATCTCCAACTCAAGGAATATTTTCAACACACCACTGAACAGAGCACTGACCTACAGGAACCCTCCTACCAACACTTCAAGAAGAATTATTCTGCGTGGACACGTCCTGATGGTCGAAATGACAGGCTGGACTTCTACACAGAGTGCTTCCGCAGACGTGCACAGGCTGAAACTGTGAACAAACAGCATCACTTGTCCTATAACCTCAGCTGTGCAGAACACAACAACATCCATAGCCTCAGAAACAACTCTGACATTATAATCAAAAGGGCTGACAAAGGAGGTGCTGCAGTCATCGTGAACAGGTTGGATTATGAACAGGAGGCTGCCAGACAACGCTCCAACCCCACATTCTACAGGCCACTATCCTCTGATCTCACTGAGGAGTACCAAAAGAAACCACATCATCTGCTCAAAAAACTCCCTGCTACAGCACGGGAACAAATCTACACAGACACACCCCTAGAGCCCCGACCATGGGTATTTTATCTGCTACCCAAGATCCATAAACCTGGAAACCCTGGACCCCCCATCATCTCAGGCATTGGCACTCTTACAGCAGGATTATCTGGCTATTTGGACTCTCTCCTCAGACCCTGTGCTACCAGCACACTTAGTTATCTTTGAGACACCACTGACTTCCTGAGGAAACTACAGTGCATTGGTGATCTTCCTGAAAACACCTTCCTTGCCACCATGGATGTAGAAGCTCTTTACATCTTTCCGCATGAGGCTGGACTACAAACTGTCAGGAACAATATCCCTGATGAGGCCACAGCAAACCTGGTGGCTGAGCTTTGTGACTTTGTACTCACCCACAATCATTTCAGATTTGGGGACAACTTATACCTTCATGTCAGCAGCACTGCTATGGGTACCCGCATGGCCCAACAGTATGCCAACATTTTAATAGCTGATTTAGAACACTTCCTCAGCTCTTGTCCCCTAGCGCCCCTCCTCTACTTATGCTACATTGATGACGTCTTCATCATATGGACCCAGGGGAAGAATTCCACCTGGATTTCAACAATTTCCACCCCACCATCAACCTCAGCCTGGACCAGTCCGCACAAGAGATCCACTTCCTGGATACAGTGCAAATAAGTGATGGTCACATAAACACCACCCTATACCGGAAACCTACTGACCGCTATACTTACCTACATGCCTCCAGCTTCCATCTAGGACACATCACATGATCCATTGTCTACAGCCGAGCTGTAAGATACAACCACATTTGCTCCAATCCCTCAGACAGAGAAAAACACCTACAAGATTTTTATCAAGCATTCTTAAAACTACAATACCCACCTGGGCAAGTGAAGAAACAGATTGAAAAAGCGAGATGGGTACCCAGAAGTCATCTACTACAGGAAAGGCCCAACAAGGAAAATAACAGAACACCACTGGCCATCACGTACAACCCCCAGCTAAAACCTCTCTAGCGCATCATCAATGATCTACAACCTGTCCTGGAAAACCATTCCCCACTCTCACAGGCCTTGGGAGGCAGGCCAATCCTCGCTTACAGATGACCCCCCAACCTGAAGTAAATACTCACCAGCAACTACACACCACACCACGGGAACAAACTCTGTTGCTTTCTATGTCCCCATACCTACTCATAGGACCCAACCACACCAGCCACACCGTCAGAGGCTCATTCACCTGCACATCTACTAATGTGATATATGCCATCATGTACCAGCAATGCCCCTCTGCCATGTACGTTGGCCAAACTGGACAGTCTCTATGTAAAAGGATAAATGGACACAAATCAGACATCAGGAATGGTAACATACAAAAGCTAGTAGGAGAACACTTCAATCTCCCTGGACACTCAATAACAGATTTAAAAGTAGCCATTCTTCAACAAAAAAACTTCAAAAACAGACTTCAGAGAGAAACTGCTGTGCTACAATTCATTTGCAAACTTAAAACCATCAATTTGGGCTTGAATAGGGACTGGGAGTGGTTGGCTCACTACAAAAGCAATTTTCCCTCTCTTGGTATTGACACCGCCTCATCAATTATTGGGAGTGGGCCACATCCACCCTGACCTAATTGGCCTTCAACATTGGTTCTCCACTTGTAAGGTAACTCCCTTCTCTTCATGTGCCAATATATATTTATGCCCATTTCTGTAATTTTCACACCATGCATCTGAAGAAGTGGGTTTTTTACCCATGAGAGCTTATGCCCAAATAAATCTGTTAGTCTTTAAGGTGCCACCGGACTCCTTGTTGTTTTTATTCTAAGCAGAGTCTCCTATAACTAGGGAAAGTAGAAGAGCAGGTGGCTCTCTGAAGTCCACTAGAGACCCCGTGAAGCACATCTGATTTATGTGGATTGTGCTTGGATACTATGGTGATGGGTGCTATTCAGAATCCTAAGGCAGGCGGATAGAAAAGTCTGACTGAGGTATTTTTGCCCATGCCCTGGGCATTTGGAGAGCAGACATGTTAGCATAGAGTTAGGTTTATTACCAATGATAAGTAATGAGGCTTTGGACATTCTTTAATGTGCAAAATTCAGATTGTTTGTATGGTCTGTATGTTTACATGATGTTCAATGTAATGGGTGAGAAGACTTATGGGAATTCTGAAAGGTTAAAGTTCAAGCTCCATATCAGACTGGATGATCAGAAGAGTGTGCTGTCTGTAGGGTCACTGGTCAGGACTCTTGCAGTAAACAAGGGGTCAGATTCTGCAAAATGTTGAGCTTCTCCTTGCAGAGGCTTCACAGTGAATTGAGTGCACACAGCAGCTCACAGAATTGGGCCCATGGATTCTGTTTCAGTTTCTAATCTCTTCCAAATTATCCACAAAAGCCCTGGTGTTGATAGGATTCTGACTTGGTGATCTAAAACAGCACAGAATCTAGGATTTTTCAAAAAATACACCTACAAGTGATTTGAAAAGAACATTTTGGTTTTATGTTTCAGAAAGGGATTGTACCCAATGGAGACTTTCCTGTCTTATTCAGACAGGCAGTTGATGAGGAAGCCATTGTTCTAAAAAGGAGGAGAGCTGAAGACCAAGTTATATTTAGTTTGTTTAGAGTTTATTAGGAAAATTGTATTTACGGTAGTTTTCTAAATATCTCTTAACAATGCAAAGTATCACATTACACATTTTGTTACTCAGTATCTAGCAATATTTCTGCTTCTCCTATAATAATGTAACCCTTCTGCCAGGTGTTCCCGGCAGCAACGGGGGCTGGGTTCAAAGAGCTAGGGGTGCCTCTTAAAACTAACAAACACCACCAGCTCAAGCCCCCATCCATAATTTCTGGGCTCACTGATTACCTTCCCTGGGCACCCTTAATAAGTAATATTTCCTGAATCACAAGGACTGAGCCTGTGTATGAAACAAAGAAAGCTTTACTGAGGGAAAGGGAAAACACAGCATATATATATATAGCCTACTTGGAAAAGGGAAGCTAAACACTGAGCTGCAGTTTGATAGGTCTTTAACAATGAGCAGCAACTTCTTTAGTACTAATGGGACTGTTACATGTTTTGGGGTAGGTGCATGGTAGATTCCCATCATCAAAAGAGGTGCTGATAATCTCTGTTAGTAGGAGTCCCAGGTGGTACAGGAAGGTCAGGCTCAGAGTCACAGGTGGTGGCTTTCATCATGACTTCTTGTGTGAATGCGTCAAATTCCTGGAAGAAGGGCATTGGGTTTTGGTCCTTTTCTCAGTGGCCAGTGGGATTTAGACTCCAAAGTGCCGAAATCCGTTTTAAAATGAAATTTAGTCTCCTAAATCAGTTAGGCATTGCCACTCTGAGTGCAGTGATCTAAAAAGCTTTAAAAATCTGGGCCTTAGTCTTTCTGTGCCCCATCAATAAAATGGGAATAATACTTCCCTACCTCAGAAGGGTGATGTGAGCTCTTTATGCCCTCCCCACTGAACATTTTTATATGGATCAAGCACAATCTGGCCCTCAGGCAGGGAACTCCTATTGACTTCTATAGGATTTGAACCTGAGTAGGGAGTGGACTGCAGGATTTGGCCCTAGGAAGATAAAATCTTGATCTTTAATCCCATGCACTGCTACAGACTAGGGACCGAATGGCTAGACAGCAGTTCTGCAGAAAAGGACCTAGGGGTTACGGTGGACGAGAAGCTGGATACGCGTCAAGAAGGCTAACGGCATTTTCAGCTGTATAAGTAGGGGCATTGCCAGCAGATCGAGGGACGTGATCGTTCCTCTCTATTCGGCATTGGTGAGGCCTCATCTGGAGTACTGTGTCCAGTTTTGGGCCCCACACTACAAGAAGGATGTGGAAAAATTGGGAAGAGTCCAGTGGAGGGCAACAAAAATGATTAGGCGACTGGAACACATGACTTATGAGGAGAGGCTAGGGAAACTGGGATTGCTTAGTCTGCAGAAGAGAAGAAGGAGGGGGGATTTGATAGCTGCTTTCAACTACCTGAAAGGGGTTCCAAAGAGGATGGATCTAGACTGTTCTCAGTGGTAGCTGATGACAGAACAAGGAGTAATGGTCTCAAGTTGCAGTGGGGGAGGTTTAAGTTGGATATTAGGAAAAACTTTTTCACTAGGAGGGTGGTGAAACACTGGAATGCGTTATCTAGGGAAGTGGTGGAATCTCCTTCCTTAGAGGTTTTCAAGGTCAGGCTTGCCAAAGCCCTGGCTGGGATGATTTAGTTGGGGATTGGTCCTGCTTTGAGCGGGGGGTTGGACTAGATGACCTCCTGAGGTCCCTTCCAACCCTGATATTCGAGGATTCTATGATTCTCAATGAAGTCAAAGAAAGCTTTGCCACTGATTTAAATGGAAGCAGGAGCAGGCTGTCTGTGCAGCATAGCTTTCATTAGAATACTGAGGTGTGAATAGTCCAAAGAGTTAACACATGTGAGTACTCACTCTGTGTAAGGGCTACAAACCCCCAATGTTTACTTTCATTTCTGTTATTTGATGTGAAAAATTAAGCCACCTAGAATAATGATCTCACAAAGGCTACCTGTGCAGGCAAGGCATGATGGGCTGAGGAAACTCCTTTATATAAGAAAGAAGACAACCCTGTTTCTTTGTAAACTTGAGTAAAGGTAGATACAAAAAGGAGACAGTGTGTCGTGCTCTGGAAAATGGAAATGTTTACAATAGAGCTGGGCATGGAATCTGTAGAGAATAATTTATCTGCCAAATTTTGTTGTTGTGTTCATGAATTATCCATGAACATCTTAGTGTTTTTCTCATTTTTATTTGTCCTTCAAAATGATGTTTCATATACATTCAGCAAGTACTTCTAGGTTTGTAGATTGGTTGTGAGTAGTTGGCTTCAAGAATTTGAGATACATTAGCTTTGATCAGCCACCTACTAGAGCTGGTTGGAAAATAGGGGGTGGCGGGAGTTAAGGAGTTTCTTTGGAAAAGTTTTTTTGTGTTGTTGAAAAACTGAAAACCATTTTCATTTTTGCCTGAAGACTGAAACATTTCAGCCAAAAACTGCTCTACCCCCTGCAAAAAAAATTAAATTAAATTAAAAAACAGGTTTTCTGATGAAAACCCAAATTGTTGAGGAAAACAGAGACTTTCCGTGAAAATTAGCATTTTGTCGAAAACCTAGTTTTCCACTGGAGAAAGTTTTAACAGAAATGTTTCAACCATGCCATCTCTCTGCTTTGCCAGCTGTTCTCTCTTCACTCTCAAAAAGAAATTTCCTTTCCAAACAGACAAATGCTGATTCTCGTTCTTCTCGCACCTCTCTTACCTGATCCTTATACTTCTCTTTCACTGCTCTGATGGCCCTCCACTAATATTGTCTCTGCCTGGAATGCTTGCACAGTACTTTGTGCATACACAGAGATCTCTGACAGTCCCTAGATACATACAGAATGAATGCCTGACGGATTCTGAATGGAGGAAGCAACATGGAAAGCTGAACAGGAACGTAGAAGCTCAGGCCAGCAGACTAGAGCAGCTGGCACTGGGGTGACAGGATTGTATTATAGACAGAGGAAACAAAGTTCTAGGGACAGGAATATAGCTGATAGAGGGGAAAGGGAGAAAGGCAAGGGGAGAGAGATTCCTTCCACACTGTTGTCTTGATGAAATAGGTTACTCATGGGGACAAAAAACAGCTCTGCAGGCAGGTAGGAATTAGGTTGCACCTGGAACAATACCATTGCTATTATGGTGGGTGGGTGGGAAGAAGGGTAAGGAAAAAAGCTCGTTGTTCACTTACGGGGAGTTGCCTGAACTTCTTGGGACCTCGGAGCTCTCTGAGGTTCATTCACCAATTGGATGAGGGCGCTGCTGCCATAACTCCCTTTTCTTACAAAGAGTACGTGCTGCGGGCTGCTCTGATCATTTTTATTTTCTCTGCAGGTTCATTTTCCCCCTTGCTCCTGCTTGGCCTCTTTCATTTTCTTTCTTTCCTTTTGTACACCTGAAACTCTTCACCCTCCCATATGAGCCACATAGGTGTTACTGGATTGTTGATGCATTGTGCCAGCAGCCAGATTGTCATATCTCCCCAAAGTGTTTATGAGAACATCCTTCCAATGAGCTTCATTCCCTCATTGTGAAAATACGGTTTCAAATTTGCCCTTGAAATGTGAAACAATCAGTGTTGGCAGCACTTATTCTTTCCTGTCAAATACGTTCCTTATTCTGGAGTCTGTAAACAATTTAACAGTAACTTCTTGTGACAGCGACAGTACAATACAGTAGGGTCTCCTTTGCTTTCTAATTTATTTTGAATTTGTTCAAAGCAAGAGGTAAAGAATGGTACCAGATACCAGTAGCAGCATTTGTCTTAATCATCCCATCACTAATTTCTCCAGTGATCAGTGCAGACAAGCAATAGCGAAGGTAGCTACAATATTCTAATGACTCTGTGAAGGCAACATCCCCTCTGCCTGTTATCCACTCTTGCCACTGACATGCTCTGCTTCCTGCTGCCCAAGGAGTCCTCACTACAGGTGGGTTATTTTAATCAAGGGTGAACAAACATTGCAGTCTTCAGTTCCTGTGATTAAAGTGTACTAGACTCAAGAGAACCCATTCACAGGAGCTGACACTGAACCAACACTTACTGGTTTGCTTGGAGGTTCGTGTTCTACAGAATGTGAGCTAGCAAAAGGACCTCCCCAGGCTCTTCCCTAACAAGTTCCCATCCAAAGTGTTTTAGTGCACATAGAAGATACCAGATTAACAGTCCCAGAGACTGTAATCCTCTATTTATGCTCAGAACGGGTACAGCAATCTTGCAGTGGGGGTGCAATCTTCCCATAGTGCTTTATGTATATGCCTCAAACCTGACCTGGAGGGATTAACTCTAAGGGTGCGAGGGTAGCTCAGTTTCCATGTCCATTTAGTTTTTGACCTCTCTGCCAGCACGTATGATGTTGAGTTTGGATCGCTCAAGTCCATACGGGTGACAATCATTATAGTGGTACGTATTATAAGTATTCTTTATTATTTATCTGATGTTAAATTTAGTGCTCATGCCCAGTGAAATTAATAGCATTAGCTAGAACCAGATATATCAAGAACTGTGCAAGCTCCCCCATGTAGTCTGCCAAAATATCATTGTCCCCACATGCAATTCCACTGCTATTCTATATCTGAGCATCTCTTGAGCAAAGGTTGCCAGCAAATTGTGCCAGATCCTATGCTTGTTCAGTGAAATGGACAAATGAGCAATATGAACACTAACCAGATTTATTGCTTCTGTGTCTGAATAGTACATCTGGGGGATTTTCACCACAATTTTTACAGTCAAGATATTATTTTCTCAAATTTTGCAATAGTACCAAGAGCATAGCGGGTCCAATTCTGCAAACTCTTACTCATGAATGAATTAAGCATTAGTCAAGTGAGTAAGAGATGCAGGATCAGGCTCCAAATCTGCTGCTTGTTAGCAGCAAGCAGACATGTAGGAACAATTCTACTGTTCCATCCTCTTTTAAAAGTTCTTTGGCCCAACATGCACATAGGTAGTTTGTTGGGTTTTGGTGGTGGTGGTGGTTGTTTTACTTAACTCAGAGTACAATACAAAACATGTTGACCTAATTCATCACTGCCATAAGCATGTGTTATTCCAGTGAAGACAGTGATGTCTCTTTTGCTTACATCAGGCACTGAATGACTATAAGTCACATACTACAAGACCTGAAGTCCCATGTAATCCATTTGATCAGCTATGACAAATAATGGCACATCATGATGGTTTTTTGTTTCTCACAGGTAGTGCCAGAGGCTTTCATAACAAAGAAAATTTACTTTTAAAAGGGCAAGTAGAGAAATCCAGTAGGTGCTTAACTCAATTTGCATTTTAGCTCTGCAGTTTCTCTTGACAGCCCCATCCAGAAGATTCTTCCCCCTCTTCCCCATTATTTATTTTCTTCATAAGGGCACAGTGCTGAACTGACCCTATTGGGATTTGAACCTACACTTTCAGTAACTCTAGACATACCAAATGTTATGCATAAGCCTCTAAATTGATGTTGAGAGAATTGTGGATGGTTAGGTCAGTCTGCTGCTAGTTCTAATGTATTCAGCTGCCATTTGGAACACTTTTCTGGCCTATCTGAGTAAGCCTAAATGTAATTTTCAATAGATTAGACCTTTCTGGACAGCTGCTCTCCCTTATTGACTTGCCTACTGTACCTTCTGTCCTACAGTCTATGGTGGGGAAGTTAAATACAGCAATCTGTGATGTAGCAATACTGAACAATGTGGACCGTTTGGTGGGTCCATTATGTGTTTTTTCTCTATGAATACCTCTTGCTTGTATATGGTGTATAAACTTTTGTGAATGGGTCCATGTGTACAAAAAGTTGGAGCTACTTTTTGTTGCTTATGACATTATTACTAATTACCAGGATCCATAATCTTGCTGGGTTTTATAAAGTGTGCTGAGCATTATTTTCCTTTGTTGGACTGTATTGGTCCCAGGATATTAGAGAGACAGGGTAGGTGAGGTAATATCTTTTATTGGATCAACTTCTGTTGGTGAGAGAGACACGCTTTCCAGCTACACAGAGCTCTTCTTCAGGACAACGAGAGCTATGTGTAGCTTGAAAGCGTGTCTCTCTCACCAGGAGAAGGTGATCCAATAAAAGATATTACCTCACCCACCTTGTCTCTCTCTACTGGATTTTGACATTGATAATGATTATTAGCATTTGACTAAAGAGGTGTCTATTGTCTTTGTTCCCAACACATCCGAATTGTGACTTTAGTAATTAAAAAAAGTTCTGGCTAATGAAAAGGATCTCAGCATTGTCTTGTTTTCAGGTTCACACAAACCTGACTATATACTAGTTTAAAGTTTGTTTGACATCTTAGATCAGCTGAAGGTTGTAAGTGAGATGAAGTCATTCATCTAAGTCAGTAGCTAAAATGAAGCAGAAATGGCTTATTAATTGCAAGCTGCTAAAAGTGTGTAATAGTCTTTTGCCAGTGCAAGGCTGAGCTCAGTAGAAAGTAGATGAAAACTTATATAAGGTTTAAAAGATATCAGTGGGCATTCATTTTACCCAGACATTCAGTACTGTGGCCACTTGTCTTTTCATCAACAGTATCTGATAACATGAAGAAATTAATAATTTACAGAGGGCAGGCAGTACTTTTCCATTAGAAGCTGTGTGCAAAGGAAAAAAGAACTGCTGGCACATGCCAGACTGTTCCCTACAAGGTCATTCTGCCTCACTTAGTAAATGTGTTTCTCTTTAACCCTTTTAGAATCATGGAAAAAAAATACACAATTCAGAAATATCTCTCTATTTAGTTCTGTTAAATGCAAAAACCAAACCAAGCCATATCTGAATGCAACATTAAGGTTGCACATTTAAAATAAAAAGTAGGGATGTCAAGCAATTAAAAAAATTAACCGTGATTAATCGCGCAATTAATCACACTGTAAAACAATAATCTAATACCATTTATTTAAATATTTTTAGATGTTTTCTACATTTTTAAATATATTGATTTCAATTACAACACAGGATATAAAGTGTACAGTGCTCATTTTATATTTATTTTTATTACAAATATTTGTAATGTAAAAAACAAGAGAAATAGTATTTTTCAGTTCACCTAATACCAGTACTGTAGTGCAATCTCTTTATCATGAAAGTTAAACTTACAAGTGTAGAATTGTGTACAAAAAACCCTGCATTCAAAAATAAAACAATGTAAAACTTTAGAACCTATAAATCCAATCAGCCCTACCTCTCGTTCATTCAATCGCTCAGGCAAACAAGTTTGTTTACATTTGCAGAAGATAATGATGCCCGCTTCTTGTTTGAAAGTGAGAACAGGCATTCGCATAGCGCTATTGTAGCCGGCGATGCAAGATATTTACATGCCAGATGCGCTAAAGATTCATTTGTCCCTTGATGCTTCAACCTCCATTCCAGAGTACATGCTGATGTCAGGTTCTGCTCAATAACAATCCAAAGCAGTGCATACTGATGCATAGAATCATAGAACTGGAAGGGACCTCGAGAGGTCATCTAGTCCAGTCCCCTGCACTCAAAGCAGGACTATTATCTAGATCATCCCTGACAGGTGTTTGTCCAACCTGCTCTTAAAAATCCCAAATGATGGAGATTCCACAACCTCCCTAGGCAATTTATTCCAGTGCTTAACCACTCTGACAGTTAGGAAGTTTTTTCTTATGTCCAACCTAAACCACCCTTGCTGCAATTTAAGCCCATTGCTTCCTGTCCTATCCTCAGAGGTTAAGAAGAACAGTTTTTCTCCCTCCTCCTTGTAACAACCTTTTATGTACTTGAAAAGTGTTATCATGTTCCTTTTCAGTCTTCTCTTCTCCAGACTAAACAAACCCATTTTTTTTTCAATATTCCCTCATAGCCTTTAATAATTTTTGTCGCTCTTCTCTGGATTTCTTCAATTTGTCCACATCTTTCCTGAAATGTGACACCCAGAATTGGACACAATACTCTAGTTGAGGCCTAATCGGCGTGGACTAGAGCAGAAGAATTACTTCTCATGTCTTGCTTACAATACTCCTGCTAATACATCCCAGAATGATGTCTGCTTTTTTTGCAACAACATTACACTGATGACTCATATTTAGCTTGTGATCCACTATGACCCCCAGATCCCTTTCCGCAGTACTCCATCCTAGGCAGTCATTTCCCATTTTGTATGTGTGCAACTGATTGTTCCTTCCTAAGTGGAGTACTTTGCATTTGTCCTTATTGAATGTCATCCTATTTACTTCAGACCGTTTCTCCAGTTTGTCCAGATCATTTTGAATTGTAATCCTATCCTCCAAAGCACTTGCAACCCCTCCCAGCTTGGTATTGTACTCAAACTTTATAAGTGTACTCTCAATGCCATTATCTAAATCATTGATGAAGATATTGAACAGAACCGGACCCAGAACCAATCCCTGCGGGACCCCACTTGTTATGCCCTTCCAGCATGACTGTGAACCACTGATAACTACTCTTTGGGAAAAATTTTCAAATCAGTTATGCACCCACCTTATAGTAGCTCCATCTAGGTTATATTTCCCTAGGTTGTTTATGAGAAGGTCATGCGAGACAGTATCAAAAGCCTTACTAAAGTTAAGATATACCACATCTACTGCTTCTCCCCATCCACAAGTCTTGTTACCCTGTCAAAGCTATCAGGTTGGTTTGACATGATTTGTTCTTGACAAATCCATGCTGACTGTTATTTATCACCTTATTATCTTCTAGGTGTTTGCAAATTGATTGCTTAATTATTTGCTCCATTATCTTTCCGGGTACAGAAGTTAAGATGCAGAATGTTTTCTTGTTTCCTTTTATGTCCCTAGTTAGTCAGATCTTGTTTTGTTCATTTTCATCATCTGAGTCAGATGCCACCAGGAGAAGGTTGATTTTCTTTTTTGATGGTTTGGGTTCTGTAGTTTCCGATCAGAGCATTGCTCTTTTAAGACTCCTGAAAGCATGCGCCACACCTCATCCCTCTCAGATTTTGGAAGGCACTTCAGATTCTTAAATCTTGGTTCAAGTGCTGTAGCTATCTTTAGAAATTTCACATTGGTATCTTCTTTGCATTTTGTCAAATTTGCAGTGCAAGTGTTCTTAAAACGAACAACATGTGCTGGGTCATCATCCGAGACTGATATAACATGAAATATATGGCAGAATGTGAGTAAAACAGAGCAGGAGACATACAATTCTCCCCCAAGGAGTTCACTCACAAATTTAATTAACACTTTTTTTTTTAATGAGCGTCATCAGCATGGAAGCATGTCCCCTGGAACGATGGCCAAAGCATGAAGGGACATATGAATCTTTAGTGCATCTGGCATGTAAATATCTTGCGACGCTGGTTACAGCAGTGGCATGTGAACACCTGTTCTCACTTTCAGGTGTAATTAAGAAGTGTGCAGCATTATCTCCAGTAAATGTAAACAAACTTGTTTCTCTTAGCGATTGGCTGAACAAGAAGTAGGACTGAGTGGACCTGTAGGCTCTAAAGTTTTACATTGTTTTGTTTTTGAGTGCAGTTATGTCAAAAAAAAACCTACATTTGTAAGTTGCACTTTCATGATAAAGAGATTGCTCTACAGTACTTGTATGAGTTGAACTGAAAATTACTATTTCTTTTGTTTATCATTTTTACAGTGCAAATATTTGTAATCTAAGATAATATGACAGATAGGGGAACATCCTGCAGATGTGGGATAGCTGCATATATACTGAGGGAATTCTGCACCAAAAAATTTAAAATTATGCACACCGTATTTTAAAATTCTGCAAATTTTATTTGTCAGGAAATAAATGTGGCTCCAGCACGGCAGTGGGAAGCACAGGCCACTGGCTGCATTGAGGTGGGAGATCACCCTGAAGCCCCCACCTCCACTTGGCAGTGAGGCTGCACCTGACACAGTGCAAGGGCTGGGCCTACCCCAGAAACACCCTGGAGCCCTGCCCCTCTGCACCAGGTGCACCAGATGTGGGTGGGCAGGCTCAGCCCAGCAGGATCCAAGTGTGGAGGGGCTGAGTGTCGGGGGATCCAAGTGGGGAGTGAGAGGTTTCTGTGTGGGGCAATCTGGGTGCAAAGGGCTCAGTGGGAGATTTAGATGCACAGGGACTCAATGGGGGGTTCCAGGTGCAGGGGTAATGGGACTCTGCCGGGGATCCAGGTGAAGGTGGTTGGGGTTCAGGAGTGGGGGTCTGGGTGTGCAGAGATGGGGCTTTTCAGGGGGGTCTGGGTGTGGAGGGCTTAGTGGGGAGGCTCCGGGTGCTGGGGGAGTGGGGCTTGATGGGATGGGGGCCCAGGTGCAGCTGGTTGGGGATTAGTGGAGGTCTGGGTGTGGGGGGCTCGTCAGAGGGGTCCAAGTGTAGAGGGGTAGAGCTTGTCAGGGTGAGGGTTCGATGGGCCTGCTTAACAGGAGAGCCCCAGCTGCTGCTGAGGGGATGCCGCATGCTGGGCTCCCGCTTCTCCCCATGATTCCCCTATCTCCTTTTCTTCTCCATCCCCCTCCCCAACTCTCACATTCCCCTCCCCTATTCCAGCCCCCTTCCTTCCCCACTGCCTCTTCCTCCTCCCCCTCTCCCTCCCCCCACGGGCACTCATTGTTGCACAGAAAACAGGAAGGCTCCCAGCACACAGAAGGGGAACACGACTGGCACTAGGACCCAGGAGGCAATGTTCAGCTGCATAGTGGGCGGAGCTAAGACACAGCTTCCTTCAGCTGGCAGCTCTGTGCTTGCAGAATGAGGGAGGGCAGTGGCATGTAACCCCATGTGCCCCCCGTGCCTTCCCTCTGTACAGAGGTGGGAAATTCCGCCCCCCCCCCAAAAAACTGCACCCACGGTCTCCCCCTGTTCCGTCCCCGCAGCGCAGCTTCCCTTTGCTTCCCTGCCATTTTCTGCAGGGAAACACGCCCAGCCCCTGCTGTTTTCTGCAGGGAAACAGGAAATCTGGGGCCAGGGGCTGTTTTCTGTGGGCACACAGTCCTGCAGAATCCCCCCAGGCGTAATATATCCAATAAGTAGTTGCAGACCAACTGGTACCATCTCTCAGCAGAGCATGGTGGAGTAGTTGGTGGCACAGCCACCTCTATAAAATGCCATATATAGGCCCTATGATGAGGTGAATAAAGACCGCTTTAACAGAAGTCTTGCCAGGGCCAAGGAGATTTGGTAACTGTGGTAGGCAGCTCATGTAGGAGAAAGGAAACTGATTTCAAACCCAGGGTGTTGGTCTTCGACAGCCAACCTGTAAAGATTTTGTCCCGTAGATATGCTCATGTGAACTGACATCCATGTCAAGTGTATCTCAGCGGTCTAGGGCATTCCCCACAAGCAATGTACAACAGCCTTGCCTGACTGTTGTAACTGGGTAAGGGCCACTAAAGTTAAAGAAGTAAGTGGAGTAAGCTGAGCTACACAAGTTGGAACACGCTGACTGGATATGTTGGTGCGGATATGTCCAGCGAAGACCTGAGAGTTATATTGGTAGGATGGCTCTTGCAATGATCATGGATGTGAGGCGACCAAGGGGAAGACCAAAGACATGGTAGAGGACTGGACATCAGTGCACATTACAAAGATCAGTTTGCACAGCAGCCAGGTATACAATCATGGGTTTTGGAAGAAGGTTATAAAGGTTGCAGAAGGAGAGCTTGAAACCATCTAAACCGTTCAATACTATGCAAATCCTAATACATTCCCACTAAGCATAAAACATATTCAGAAAGCATCTACTGTCAGCATGTTACATAGTTTATAATGCACTTCTGCATCAGTAGCTACTATTTATTCATTTTCATTAGGTACCAGCGTCAAGCTGTCTGGAGTGGCTCATGGCATACATGCCAACCTCAGAGCAAATTGTTAAGAAGCAGCACACAAACTCCAAATTGGTTGTGTGTTCTATACTTAGATTTCAGAAAACAAAGTATTAAGTGAGAACTCCAACGGTCTTAACATGAAGTCACAGACAGTCCCCTTGGGTACTCTGGTCTATCTTGCCCCCTAGGCAAGCTTGCCTTTGTGCTAGATGGTCCCTTACATCACAAATCACAACAATATTCAGATTACTCCCAGTCTCCAAGGACCAGTCACTTAGCCCAGGTCAGTTGTAGCTCAGATCTCACACCAAAGACAACGCTTATACCCAATCCTAAAATAAACATGTTTTAACTAGGAAAAAGAAATGAAAGTTATTTACAAGGTTAAAGCAGGTAAACATATACACACACAAATCAGTTACAGTCTTAGGTTTCAAAAAGTAAGAGAAGCTGTTGTAATATGCAAGCTCTATATATCCTTTAGGACTAACCCAAGCTAAACAGCTGGGGATCCCTTGCTTATGCTTAGACCTTGTCTACACTACAAAGTTTTGTTAGAAAAAGTTATGCTGCTTTAATTAAAGTGCTTTAATTAAAACCACTGTTGCATGTCCACACTAGCTCCTCGTGTCAGCAGAGTGCATCCACACTAACAGCTCTTGCATTGACATAGAGAGCTGTGCACTGTGGTAGCTATCCCACCATGCAACTGGCCTCAGGCTGCTTTGGGAAGGGTTTGCAATGCCTCATGGGGCAGGTACAGAGTCACATGATGCAGGTTTCTCAATCCCATCATTCCAGGAACAACCTAGTAGATTGTCAGCTGCTTTTTTAACTGAATTGTGGTGGGGGAGGAAGAGGAGAGTGGTGTGTCTAGGACGCGGGAGACAGAAGGCTGACTGACCTATCCTGAGGCATGGGGAGGGGGACTCCCGCCCCCACATCAGCCCCCAGCTCTGCTCGGCACAGCAGGCTCTCCTGAAGCAGCCCGCTCTGCCTACCTGCCTATGGTTCATGATTCCCTCCGTTCTCCCACAGCCTCCTCAGCTGCTGGGAGTGGCATCTTGAGCAGCTCTGTGAGCTCTCCAGTGCTGGTTAATGTCAAAGCAGCACAGCAGCACGCCTCTCCCTCCCTTTCCCCACCCCACGCCCTGCTTCCGGCCTGCTGCTGTGTTCCTAGTGCATGCTCAGCTGTCAGATACTTCCCGGAGCTCTAAAAGGGAAGGGGCACATGCCTGTCGGGCAGCAGAGATCAAAACAGTGAGCAGAGCGGTCACAGCAGGCATTGTGGGATACTGGTGGAAGCCAGTTATGCTAACAAACAAATAGCAGTGTTTACACTGACGCTTTGTCGCTTTAACTTTGCCGCAAAAAGCATTATGCCGCTCGTTGAGGTGCTTTTATTTTGTTGGCAAAACAGCAGAGTTTCTCTTTGTAGCTTTGTAGTGTGTACATCTTCCCTGTTTTGTCAGCAAAAGGCAGCTTTTGCCGACAAAACTTTATAGGAAGAACAAGGCCTTAGAATTCTTGCCCTCTCCCTGAGGTCCAAGCTGCATAGGGATAACAGTTTCAATAGAATCATAGAATAGAATATTAGGGTTGGAAGGGACCTCAGGAGATCATCTAGTCTAATCCCCTGCTCAAAGCAGGACCAATCCCCAATTTTTGCCCCACATCCCTAAATGGCCCCTTCAAGGATTGAACTCACAATGGAGGGTTTAGCAGGCCAATGCTCAAACCACTGAGCTATCCCTCCCCAGCACAGATTTTCATTCCCTTTCCCCAGAGCTGAAGTTGATGGGAAGAATGTTTATGCACGTCTCTTCTTCATGAGTGTGGGGAGAGCAATCAAGAAAATTTTTGTCCACTTATGTTCCACAATGGCTTGTCTAGTGTCTACGGGTGTTCTTTTGTCGGAGAGATGACACCTCTTGTGGTAAAGTAGCATTTCATACTTGGTAATGCTTCTCTCCTGACTGGTGGCAGGGTTTACAGTTGTAGAGCAAATACTTTTTTAGTTATAGAGCAAACATTTCAATATTACCTTATAATACACGGTTCAGAGATTATGAATGAGATTAATGCATGCAGCAATGCACAAGCATTTCATAAAGTCTAAACATATATTTATAAATCTAATACCTATTTTAACAAAACTAATACACAGGTGAACCAGACTGGTTTCCAGCTGTGCATTTGTCAGTGTTCAGTGAGGCCTAGGGGCTTCAGCTAGCACCTGGTCTGCCAGCATCACAGCCAGAAACATAAAGTTGTACTGTGTCTTAACGTCTATGGCAGTATCTAGCTCAGTCAAGGACATTACTTTTATAGAGGACAACCAGAATCATCTTCTCTGTGCAAAGGAGATTATACATGATTGCTGCTGATTAAAAACAGATCATTGCATACAGTGGTAACTGCAAAGTTTAAAATATGATTTTAAATGCCAGTATAGCACAGCAATCCTTTTAGAAAATTCTCATGTACGAGGGGCATATGGTGGGTAATACTGGTTAGGAAGCAGTACTATAGGGAATAACTTTTACTAAATAAGCACTGGTGTTCACAAAATCCCCACTCTGTCACTGGGCCAGAGAGCGCAAGCATGAAAATGATCCTGTAGTCTAGGGGTTAAAGCACTAACCTATGCTGTGGGAGCACCAGGTTCCACTCCCCCTGCTCCAGTGACTAATTATTTATCCAAATTGGAGCAGTTCCAGCAGGAGAGATTGGGGGAGACCTACATAAGCATGTCATATTGCCCAGTGGTTAGGGTACTCAGCTGAGAGGTGGCACATCCCTGTTCACATCCTTTCTCCTTGTGAGGCAGAGGGGGGATTGAAGTGGGGGTCTCCCACATCCTGGGTAAGTACCCTAACCACTGGGCTGAAAGTTACAAGGAAGGGCCTCCTCTCACTTCTTGCAAGAAATCCCTCATGCACCTGACTCCAGGAGAAGGTTCACAATGGAGGCTCCAAGCAGAGATAGTGCCAAAGTACCTGAGAGAGGCAAGGCTTAATTCACACCCCTCTCCCTGGCATCTCCCAATGACTAGCTTTTGTGGCTCCCCACCAGTGTTCTGATGTTTGTGACTCTCATTCTTAGGCACCTATCTCTCCCCATGCATTATATAGGAAGCCAGAGCACTTAACTCAGGCTTTGTGGATTGCAGTGTTGTTCCTGAGATTTTCCAGGTGCATAAAGTTAGATGTGGTGATGCTCAGCATAACAATGCCTATGTCCCTTTGTGAATTTAGGCCTACATGACTTCTCCAAGGTCACACTCGGGTGTCAGTGGAATAACTCTCTTGATTTTGAACAAAAAAACCTGTTATGTTTCTTACCCTGCACCATAGCTCTATATTTTGAATTGCCCTTCTATTTTAAAGTACCTGAAACTCCAAAGGATACTTCTGTACTTCCTAACTGAGCCATCATCAAGCAGTATTTAGTGAGCTGCTTTATCATGTCTAGTACTGGGCTGAATAACTTAGGCTGGAGGTGTTGCTCTTGAGTACTTTCAGAAATCACTGTTCAGTCCAATAGGTCCCAGGGTAATGGGAAGGTATCCTACATAGCCAGTTGCTTTTAAAGGGGTATTCTTGCATAGAAGGTACTATTATGAGTACATTTTTTACTATTTCCAGGTTGCTTGCATTTCTCATATATAATGCTAAACACCTATAAGCCATACAGCAAACTTTTTGCTGTAGACATTGTTTTTAGACATGATAAATGTCCTTCCATCTGTATAACTGAGATGAAATAATAACATACATTAGTTAGGTAGGATAACCCTGCTGTGCTTAATGATAGCCTAATGTCTCCTAATGATGAACTAAAGATATACTTCAGGCCCACAGCTTCTTTTTTAAGGTGGATATTAGATGGGTATAAGCAAAGATCAAGTAATATCTGCCAGTTTGGTACATGTGTGAAATACTAATGTGTTGCATTCATTTACATATTGCTTCCGAAGGGTATTTTCGCTTTTACCACCCACACCAGAGTTTCATCCTCTTGCTGGTGCTAGGCTCAACTCTTGGCTAACATTTCAAGCCTTCTGGGTAGTACTTTATCCAGATCCAATTATAAAGATCCTATACGTTTAGATTTTTCTTCTCTTCAAAGAACACATTTAAGTCACAGTGAAAGTAGCTGAATTGCAACTTAAAGGCTGACTGTGCAGGCCCCAACAAAGAAAATGAAATCTTGAAATTGCAGATGTCATCAGAACACTAATTAGTATTTCAGATGCTGCCTCTCCGATATAAACCTTCACTTCAATTGCACAGTGGAAAAAAGATAATCTAACGGCCTGGCCCTGTTGTGGGTGCAGAGGAGAGGGAGGGCATAGGGATAGGTGGATCCTCATTGTCTCAGAGAAAGCATCATGAGACATTCTGCCTTGCGGAAGGAGAATACCTGCCTGGAACTCCCAGATATGCAGAGGTTGCATAACTACGGCTACACACCTCTGTGGGGTTCAGTATGCTCCCCCATCAACTTGTGTGGCCAGCCAGAGCACAGAGGATGGAATCATGACCATGTCTCCTCACTGCCCCTGTTAGGCCACTATGCACCCTCTGAGGGATGAAGCAGCTTCTGCACTCCACAGAGCACGGGGGTGGAAGTTCTGGCTTGTATAAGTGTAGCATCAGCCATCCAACCTCTGCATGTGTACAAGTTCCTGCAGAGGAGCTTTTCTGCCTTCTTGGGGAAGAAGGGCTCCTGGTGCTGCCCTGGACTAGCATGATCGTCACTGCCCCTTACTGTGATGTGTGTCTAACTGGCACAGTCTAAGGCTGAATGAGGAGGGTACTCAAGGAACAAAATTTCTTTTTTAAACCATGAGTGAACAAAGCAGTGGAAACTGCATGAGAGAGAAAGCTGTGTATGACTCCACCGTGCTGACTCCCCTGCAGATAAGGACTCTTTGTTTGGAAGTGGGAAAAAATTGCTTCTGTCACACATTGCCGTTTCATTCCTCCTCCTCATCACAGGCAAGAGCTGCTCTCATTATTTTTCATTGTCATCATTTATTTTTTTTGGAAAGCTTAACAACACTTTGAAAGGACGATTGCGCTGGGTCTTTTAAAAATGATGACCTCGAGCTTCATGAGACTTGTTCTGAGACTGCCACTTATTGAGTTGGGAGGGGTGAGCATTTAGCACTGGGACTACATTT
This sequence comes from Chelonia mydas, assembly GCF_015237465.2. Lineage (NCBI taxonomy): Eukaryota > Metazoa > Chordata > Testudines > Cheloniidae > Chelonia > Chelonia mydas. Next base: position 112,853,186 of record NC_057852.1, read on the forward strand.
TCCATCATGAACTGCCTCCTCCCCGTGGGGATCGTAGTGCTGGAATATGGTTAGCCTAAGGACCTGTCCCTAGCTCTGCTCCGAGTTCAGTAGCTTTCCTTACCCTTTTTGGCTATTACCCTTATTCCAGATTGAGAGATCAACTGCCTTTCAGCTCTATAGAATAAAACATAGGCATACTGAAGCCTTTTTCAGCTGAGGATTTGGGGTCAAATTAAGTGCAAAATTATTTTAACAGTTCCACAATTACATCAAAAACCAGGTGATGTGTTTGGGGCATAAAGGTTTTGTTGGCATTTGGGCCGAGTGGCATAACTTCACCACTTCTGAGTAACTTACTCATCTCAAACTCACCTTGATAAAACCTTTAAACCACCCCTCACCAGCATGTATTCCTTATGCTTGTATGTTAGGCAGGCATCTGTGCTGCACCCCCATAAAAGAAGGCTGACATTTGCACATAAAGCCTGTATCACTAATACAACTAATATGGTATTGTATATTATTTTTTGCTAAAAAGATTTTTTTAAATAGTTAGACATTAAAGAATTCTGAAAGGGTCCATTCTAAAATACTCATCACTGGAATGAAGTAGGAGGCTGGCTTACCTGAAAATATTCATTTGTGCTCAAGAAGTATAAACCTTGTTGCCAACCCTCATTATTTTATCATGAGTCTGATGATAGCTGGAGGTGGGTTTTAAAGTACCACTTGCTGGAGTCATAGTATTACATGAGAATCTAAGCTTTCCTATTAAAAAATTAAAAAAGGAGTTACTAGCTCTGAGAGTTGCAAAGTAAAGATTGAAAGCATGACCCATGGGGTCAGAAATCCCCAAAGCCCAAATAGATTATAAAAATCTTGATTTTAAAGACTCTCTCATGGTTTGGCAGGGTGGCTAGTTCATAATTTTTGAATATGTGAGGTTGGTGATACTGAGTGAGTGCTGTAAATTTGAGGTTACTCTACATTATGTATCCAAACCAAAGAATAAATCCCTGCCTTTTGCATCCTTAATGGCACCTCCATAATTCAACAGCTCTGGGTCTGATTTGTATTTCTACCAAGACCCCTTTACACCATGCTAACAGTGTAAAAGAATCTGAAAGAGTGGTGTGAAGGGGCCTTAGCGAAAATGAAAATCAGACATGGAGAAGTTATGGATGTGTAAAGGGACCTCTCAGTAAAGGAGAATCAGGCACTCCGCGTTTTGAAGACTGCAAAATACATTTCTGTTAAGGCACAGCAAGGAGGAAATAGAAAAGGAAGAAAGACACTGTTCCAGTGCAGGCACACGAGTCATATCAGCTCTGTTAATTAACCATAAAAATGCAAATTAAGGACTCCTTAGACAGCATTAAATTCTCCTCAGACACAACTCATGTTCACAAAATCCCAGCACATCAATACATGTGAGAATTTTCTTCCCAGTCTACGTGAACATATTTTACCTTCCCAGAAAGGTACAAATTGTGGCCCTACATCTATATATGTCTGAAGAGTGGTTTTTTCTAACTTAGCTTTCTTTGCATGTGCAAATATTTGGGATCAGATATAGACATACAGCGGTCACACACACAGACTATACATATGAGATCAATATTTCATTTTTACAAAATGATTTTTCCACCAGACTGCCACTTCCGTCATCCTCGCTGTCAAATCCCTAATGCAGAAAAGTCATTTTTAAATTAAGAAGTCATTTCTCCCTCCATTTAGATACAGTAATAGGTTTGTAGTTGCTGTGTGTTACAAATGGCATGGTTCAATGTGTAACTGGCTATAGCAATTGGCAAACAAGTGCATCTTGCTTTGCTGTTGTGCTGTGACATTTCCTAGTCTGCTCTGCCCAAGAGCCCTACAACTCTTCTGATCTTAGAATCTGAACTTGTGGTCAACCCCCAGGGGAAACATACTAGGAAAAAATAATGGAAACCTCGGTATTTCATATCTTGGAAAAAAACTACTACAGATAGCAAGGGATATAAACTGAAATTATTGTTTGGTAAGAGAAAATAAGTTTCCTACCAATCACCCTGTAAGATCAAGTGTAAAATCTTTATCTAGAGTTTAAAGTTGAAATTTACCGTGGTGGAAGGGAAATTTATAAATTCAGTGAAGATTTAAGAAGGTATCTATGATGGGGTGTCCACCCCACACAGGACTGGAAGGCGTTAAGGGGCCAGGTAGGCCTATTAACTCCACAGGCTGTACCTGGAGGGAGAGCCAGGGGGCAGGGCATTGATTGCAAGCAGGTTCAGCTGGGCAGGAATGGGCAGGGCCTATAAAGCCAGGAAGCTGGCAACAGACAGGGGCTGCTGCTGGGAAAGGACACTTATTCCCTGGGAAGAGGTAGGAGGGAGTGAAGATCCAGAGGAGTGGGGAAGTCCAGGAAGTATGGAAGCGGCTCAAGGACAGCCAGCAAGGTGCAGGGAATGGACCTTGGCTGCTATGTAGAAGGTCCCTGCGCTGGAATCCAGAGTAGAGGTTGACCCTGGGTTCCCCTGCTGGCCACTGCAGGAGTGGCATAGACCAGTGGGGCAGTGAATGGGAAGACTGCTTGGGGTCACTGTGGAAGTGACAGAGAATTGAAGGACTGTCCCCCGGAGGGGTGGGGAGGACGCTGAATGACCTAGCCAGTGGGCTGAGTCATGAAGAGGATGCTGCAGTTCCTGGGATGAGAAAGGAGCTGCAGACTGGAGAGAGACATGGTGTGATGGTGTGTGACCACGGGAAGGGGGGTCAACCTCAAGAGCTAATCCCCTAAGTGACCAGGAGGAGGCACCAGACAAGTGGTGAGTGGAGCACCCGTGACAGCATCTGAGATATTTGTACTGACTGATGTATTTTTGGAGTGGAGAGAAACTCAGAGGGCTAGAATGACTACATGCTCTGGGTGGGGTGAGAGAGAGTGCAAGGAGCTTTCACAGATCTCCCTGCCCATAGTCCAAGCACAATCTCACGTCGGAATGAGAGAACTCTAGGGTTGACAGGAGCACTAGATTCCTTATAGGGGTAGAGGAGTAAAGAGTGAGGATGGGGCCATATGCTCCCCATCTACACCATTCAAGAGAGGGGGCTGGTACTGTAGTGTATTGGCTTTGGTGTGCTTGAGGGAGTGAGGATGCACTCTAGTAACTGGCCTACAATGCAAATAAGGGACCTCTGTTACTAAGAGTTTCCCTTCAACTTAAGTAACAAATGCCTGTGGTTTGGTCACAGTGCCTCAAGTGTGTGTGGTTATTCTCATAGCTGTGCTAGTTGTCCTCAAAGATGGATTTAGTACAACACTACACCCTATCAAAGAGCTGATGAGGTAGATTCTGTTATGGGAGATTCATCATTGCCAGCCTGACTCTGCTGTCACTTAAAATGGCATTACACCAGTGTAACTTCAACAGAGTAATTCCTGACATAAAGCAAATCAGAATCATGTCCATTTTGTCTGCCTGAGGCCTCCATATGTGGTATGCAGTGTGTTGTAGCCGTGTCAGTCCCTGCATATTAAAGAGACAAGGTGGTGAGGTGATATCTTTTATTGGACCGGCTTTTGCTGGTGAGAGAGACAAGCTTTTGAGCTTACACCGGCCCTGAAGAAGAGCTCTGAGTAAGATCAAAAGCTTCTCTCTCTCACCAACAGAGCTGGGTCCAACAAAAGATATTACCTCACCCGCCTTGTCTTTCAGAGGCCTCTGTACACCTTTCTGCCATGGACTGTGGCTTTAAGCCACAATCTAGCCCAACATTTTCAGGGTTTCGTTTGGATAAGCAATGAAAAGTCTGAATTCCTAGCAACTACCAGAATCATTTATGTCTGGAAATCCCACTTTCCCTTCCCCTCTTTCCCCAAATTTCTAGTACTTCCTTGTTTCTGGCTTTGATGAAAATCTTGCAAGAAAAAAACTCTTCTGAGGTCTGCTGGCACTTCATGTTCTGGTGTTTGGTTAATGCAGAGATTAGTAGTGGGATGAATCCTTAGCAGGCAACAAATCAGCAGAGCTCTGACTCCAGTGAAGCTAAGCTGATTTACACCAGCTTTGGATTTGGCCTACAAAATGAAAAATAATGAGGGGGGAAAAGGTGAACTGATGCAAAAAGGTTAAATTCAGATTCAGTTAAAGAAATGGGGAATGGGTTGGGAGTTTTTTGATGTGTGGCTTTTCAGTTTCTTTCTGAACGGGCTTACCCATTCCTAATTTCAGTGAGTTGATATGGTGGAAAATGTTACATATTTACCTGCAGAAGCAATACCTTCTGCTAAACGAATACTACAGAGACAGGAAATGACAGGGAAGGGGACTGAAGTCAGAACTTCAGAAATGTGGTCAGTTGTCATAAAATGGGAGTTGGGTTTTTTCTTTAAAAAAAAAAAGTGAATAATATCACCATTATCTACAGCCAGTGACAAGTGAGAGATGGCAAACACTGAAGCCTCCAGACTTCCATTAATTCCATAACAGGGATGTTTGCAGGCAGCTCTTTCTTACTTGGATACACTTATCTTTGTCATTGCTTAGCAATGATGGACTCATATCTGGAAAGGCAAGTAAGTATTTTATTTTGGCATGTCTCCGTGATTAATTCTACTCCCTGATGTTATGATCATGTCAGATATCATAATAAGAACAATACTTTGCTCTTATATAGCATCTGGTCATCTAATGTTCAAAGACTTAGAGACACAATTAGATCAAATTCCCCCCACTTTTAGATTCTCTAAAAACAAGCATTTACAAAGCCCAAGACAAATGTTTTCATATTTTTTTTTAAAAATTCCAATGGCAAGAGTTATTTTTTAAATCTAAGACCATTCCCTTGCACTAATGTTTGCAATCTAAACAATGCAACATTGTGTTAGTGCATGAGAACCTGAAACTGAAATTAACTAGAAACAAAAGGCAAACTGACAGCTCTTTCAGTTTCACACATGGGAGAGATGAAGGTATTAGTAAATTGTTTAAAAATGAAAATTAAATTAATTTTAAAATTGTAATTTATTACAAAAGATTTTTTCTGTAAATACGATTTCTTTAAGCTCGTTTGAAATGAGCACATTAAACCTAATATCATAAAATCATCCGATCAGAATAATCTGATTCTATAGAATTGGCTCCCCGAATACAAAGCCAGAGCGGGGAAAAAGTAGATTAAACTCAGTCATTAATTCACTGCGTCATCACTCTCAGCAGCCAAACACTATCTGGGTGGTACAAGTTTATTTTGCTTATTTTGTTTGACCCAAAGGACACAAAGTTCAGTAAAAGCTTTGTTATCCGGCATGTTGGAGAAATGGGGGGTGCTGGTTAGTCAGAAATTCGGGTTAACTGAGAGTTATACTTACCAATGGAGGGGAGGTAGTTTGGGTGTGGGAGGGGGCTCAGGGCTGGTGGTTGAGGCATGGGAGGAGGTGTGAGGCGTGGGTTCTGGCAGGGAGTTTGGGTGTAGGAGGGGGCTTAGGGCAGGGAGTTGGGGTACAGGAGGGGTTTCAGGGTGCTGGATCCAGGCGGCTCACCTTGGGTGGCTCCCCACAAGTGGTGACATGTCCCTGCTGCACCTAGGCAGAGGCACGGCCAGGCAGCTCTGCGCGCTGCCTCTGCCCACAGGCGCCACCCCTGCAGCTCCCATTGGCTGCTGTTCCCAGCCAATGGAAGCTGCGGAGCCAGTGCTCAGGGCGGGGCAGGGGCAGCACACAGAGGCCTTGAGGCTGTTCCTTTGCCGAGGAGCAACAGGGACATGTCACTGCTTCCTGGGAGCTACAGAGAGCCAGGTAGTGAGCCTGCCGGCTCTGTGCCAACCAGACTTTTAATGGATATCAAAAATGCCGGTTTCTAGAGCTTTCTGGTTGGCAAAGTGCAAACTCAAAGGCACACACCAGCCAATCAGTTTACCTGCAGCACAGAGATTTTTTTTTAATCAAACAAACAAAAAAAATCAGCTTCATGTTCTTCTTGGAACAGATGCCAAACTTTCTCCCCATGTTCCCTTCAGCCTTTTTTGGTTTTCCCTGACTCCAAAACAGTTAGCTTCTCACTACTGGCAGAGGATGGGGAAAACTGGCACTGTCAAAAAAGAGGTCATTTGAACTGGTTCAGAGAGCTATGCCCTGCTTTCCTGCAAATGTCTGTCTCTCTGTTGTTCACCCAATATGAGATATTAGGTTGTCAAACTAGCTGAATAACTAAACTCTTCTTTTATTTAGCACAATATTAAAGCTATTCCATAACTGGAGTCTGGGGTCCCAGAGCTTGGGTTCCAGCCTGAGCCCAAAGGCTTATATGCTGCAATTTTATAGCCCTACAGCCCGAGCCCCACGAGCCCAAGTTAGCTGACATAGGCCAGCCGTGGGTGTTTACTGCAGAGTAGACATACCCTTTGAGTAGATCACCTTTTGACTGTAGCTCATCACTGTGTTAAATACTATGGTTGTGCATTGTAGCCCAGGAAGGAAAGTTGATTTGTATATCAGGCAGCAGACTGGGATTCAGGAGATTTTGGTTCAGTTCTGCAACAGACCCATGTAATGCTGGGCAAGTCGCTTAGGTCCAGGGATTCAAGCTGGGCTGTTGCTATCAGACAAAATCAATCCTAGCAGTATGTAATGCTGGCCTCTGTGTATTCAGTACAGAGCACTCTTTCCTACAACTCTGCCTTCTGACTGTATCACTTTCTACTAATGAAACACCTCTGTAAAGCAGCTCAACTCTTTCTCTGTACTTCAGCCCTCAGCCCATAAAATGGGAATAATACTTGTCTATTTCCCTGGAGGGCAGGGGGATTGTGACAATAAATCCAAACAATCTGGCAGTCACTTAAATACTACAGTAATGAGGGCTATATACCTACCTAGAAAGATAAGGCTGCCTGTGGACTACTGAAAGTATTATTGCATTTTGTGTGGGGGTAAGAACCCAGATATCATGGTGATGGGCATACAAAAATCATAGAATCATAGAATATCAGGGTTGGAAGGGACCTCAGGAGGTCATCTAGTCCAACCCCCTGCTCAAAGCAGGACCGATCCCCAATTACATCATCCCAGCCAGGGCTTTGTCAAGCCTGACCTTAAAAACTTCTAAGGAAGGAGATTCCACCACCTCCCTAGGTAACGAATTCCAGTGTTTCACCACCCTCCTAGTGAAAAGGTTTTTCCTAATATCTAACCTAAACCTCCCCCACTGCAACTTGAGACCGTTACTCCTTGTTCTGTCATCAGCTACCACTGAGAACAGCCTAGATCCATCCTCTTTGGAACCCCCTTTCAGGTAGTTGAAAGCAGCTATCAAATCCCCCCTCATTCTTCTCTTCCATAGACTAAACATCCCCAGTTCCCTCAGCCTCTCCTCATAACTCATGTGTTCCAGTCCCCTAATCATTTTTGTTGCCCTCCACTGGACTCTTTCCAATTTTTCCACATCCTTCTTGTAGTGTGGGGCCCAAAACTGGACACAGTACTCCAGATGAGGCCTCACCAGTGTCGAATAGAGGGGAACGATCACGTCCCTCGATCTGCTGACAATGCCGCTACTTATACATCCCAAAATGCCATTGGCCTTCTTGGCAACAATGGCACACTGTTGACTCATATCCAGCTTCTCGTCCATTGTCACCCCTAGGTCCTTTTCTGCAGAACTGCTGCCTAGCCATTCGGTCCCTAGTCTGTAGCGGTGCATTGGATTCTTCCATCCTAAGTGCAGGACTCTGCACTTGTCCTTGTTGAACCACATCAGATTTCTTTTGGCCCAATCCTCCAATTTGTCTAGGTCCCTCTGTATCCTATCCCTACCCTCCAGCGTATCTACCTCTCCTCCCAGTTTAGTGTCATCTGCAAACTTGCTGAGGGTGCAATCCACACCATCCTCCAGATCATTTATGAAGATATTGAACAAAACCGGCCCAAGGACCGACCCTTGGGGCACTCCACTTGATATCGGCTGCCAGCTAGACATTGAGCCATTGATCACTACCCGTTGAGCCCGACAATCTAGCCAGCTTTCTATCCACCTTATAGTCATCATTAACTAAATACGTGCAAAAATTAGAGAAACAAGATGGGTGAGGTAATATATTTTACTGAACCAACTTCTGTTGGTGAGACAAGCTTTTGAGCCACACAGAGCTCTGAGAAACATACTCAGTGTGTCAGAGCTGAATACAAAGGGGAACAGATAGTTTAGGGTAAGTAGTTAACACATATTTCTAGAGACTATTTGAGATCAAGTAGCCCATTAACATCCCTCCAGTCATGGGAGTGGGGGAAAGGCAGCAGAGGTGTGTGGGGAAGGATGGGGGGTTGGGAGTGTTAGGGAGTTCTATATTGTTGTAATAAGCCATAAGTCCAGTGTCTCTGTTTGGCCCATTATATTTAGTGTCTAGCAAAGTTATGAATTTAGGCTTCCAGGCTCAGCGTTTGAAAGTCTTGTGCAGGTTTCCTGTGAGGATGGGGACTGATAGGTTAGATATAGTGATCGCTTTGTGAAAAGCGTTCACTTCCGGGTGATACGGTGTTTTTGTCTTTTATCACTTTCCTGTGTGAGTTCATTCAAGAGCATAGTGATTGTCTGGTTTCACCCACCACATAGTTATTGTTGGGGCATTTACCACTGGATGAGGTACACCATGTTTTGATAGGCATGTGTAGGACGCATGGATCTTGAAAGGTGTATTGTGGTGAGTATTGATCATTGCAGATGTGGAGATATAGCTGCAGGTTTTTCATCAGTTGTCCTGGTAGGATCTGGTGCCGCTTGGAGTTGGAGTGCCTGTGGGGAGCTTGCTTCTGATGAGCTTGGCAAGGTTGGGGGGTTGTTTGAAGGCCAGAAGGGGGGTTTCAGGAAAGATTTCTTTCAGTTTGGGGTCCCCATTGAGTATTGGTTGTAGTTGTTTGTTACCCCATATGGTAGATGACAAGTAAGGGTGTGTGGTCAGGAGGAGTTTTCTTGCTATATTGAAGCAGGTTCTCTCAGAGTATCTGTTTGGCCCATTCCATGATGTGATCTACTTATCTGGTGGAGTGTCCTTGTTTGGTAAAGGCGGTTAAGAATGTGTTACAGTGTATATCCTGGACTTTCTCCTCAGAGCATAAACAGATTTCTTGGTGTGTTTGAGGAGGTAACTTAATCTATGAGGGTAGGTGTGGTGATCCGTGGTTTCTTGTATATAGTTGTCTGTAGCGTTCCAATGTTGAAGCTGATTGTGGTGTCCAGGACATTGATGGTAGTGTGGGAGTATTCCAGAGAGAGTTTGATGGATGAATGGTGATTATTGAAGTTGTGGTAGAGTTTAAGGGAGAGTGTTTAAGTGTCCATGTGATGGGTGCTGGTGCCATGCTTTCTCCTGGAGGTGGTGTTTTCTGGGTTGTAGAGTAGTTGTAGTTGGTTCCACTTTTTGTTTTTGTGTTGAATGGCTATCATCAGGTTTTTATAGTTTTGGATTTCTTGCATGATTTATGTGGGAGCATGGGATTTCTTGTTTGAGGTCGTCCCTTCTGGAGTATGTAAGTGGTTCCTTGGTTTTTCTGAAGTCTGTCCGCAGAGCTTTTCAGCATATTGGCAGTTTTATGTCACAACAACCCTGTGATGGGGTGGTCACCCCATATCACCCCTAAAGGGGTTAGGGTGGCTCATAAGGGGATAATTAACCTAGTAGGCTGCACCTGGGGGAAGATTTAGGCTTGAGTCAGAAGATTGCCTGGAATGGCACCTGGACAGCTGGTCTGGTGAGACTTTGTTACCCCAGAAGGGAAAAAATCTGTATAGTGACCTGGCTGGAGGACCAAGCTGCAAAGAGGAAGACCATGACACAAAGAGGAAGCACTGCGACTCCTAGAGAACAGGAGGGGCTGTGGTGTGAGCCAGAAATGGAAGGGGGCATCAGACAATCAAGAGCTAATCCCCAGATGCAGCCTAAAGGGGATACCCCATTGATGAGTGTACCCTGAAAACCTTCTCACGTGCCTCTTGAGGGTATAGGGGATCGGTGCCTTGATGGCAGGTTGTATTTTGTTTGGGATATTTTACTGCTAAAGATTTTAAAAGAAGATGAGCATCTGCACTTCAAATGACCATGAAAGAGGAAGGTCAATGGGAAGCTGTGAGCCAGTACCAGACAACTGGCGAGGAACATCCACTGCAAGCATGACTGATGAGCAGCAAGGGTTCTTTCTGAACTAATCTGGCCCATCTTTTCTGTTCTCCCGCTGACAATACTAGCTTCAGGAGTCTTCATCAAGTCTGACTTCAGACAAGGAACATCAGCAGGAAACTGAGCAAATAATTAGCTACTAGAATTTACTGTGAAATCAGGTTTTGTGTAGAGTTGGGGGGGGGGTTCTCCTTTTTTCTTTTTGGCATCTCAAGGTAGAAGCTTAGTAATGAGTGTTTTTAATCTGACGCAAACCTCTCTGCTTTCTTCATAGTACCACTTTTTATTAATCTGAAGGATAAAACTTTTTATGAAAACTTTCATGCTTCTGGATTTGGGTGTTGTTTCTTCATTTTGATGAGGGCACACAGCATGGCTAGGCTAATTATTTTCTCCCCACTGTCTCTGTGCAAACCTCATTCTTTATGGGCAGAGCACTGAAGGTCGGGATAATAGGTTTAACTTTGTAATGAGCCATACAAACCGTTCCTCTTAGCCCTGCTCCAGTGGAGAGTCTAGAGGACCAGTCCTGCAAGACACTAAGCACCCTTAACTCTCATTAAGCTCTTGGGGAATTGAGGGGGATCAGAACTACCTAGGACTGAACCCTCTATGTGGATTTCAATGCTCGATTCCTACAGTCTACCAAGCAGGGCATCTGTAGTGAGGTGGTGTGGCCTCCCTCCGAGCCAGAGGGGGAGGAACTACCCTCCACGCCCAGGTGGGCGGAGCCAGGTCTGCCTCACCGCTCCCACTGGAAGTACGCAACCAGAACAGGAAGTAGAAAGGGCAGGGCCTCCCGCTCAGCTGGGACTGAGAAAGGCAGACAGATCCTGCTCTCTCCTGGACACTGACCCTGCCTGCCAGGGAGCTTTGCTTCTGCCATGGACCTGCAGGGACTGCCGTGGGCCACTTACCCAGAAGAGCCAGAGGATGCCCCACTGACCCAGGTACACCCCCAGGGGAGGGAGGAGGTGGCCCAGGGATAGTCTGGCTACAGCTCTGCCTGAGGCACAATCAGCCTGTTGTGGCTGGGATCCCTGCTGGCCCAGCGGCAGACCACTCTGCCACTATTAGGGCCCTGGGTCAGGGTCTGGTGGAATAGGGTGGGCCCAGACCCCATCTGCCACCCCACTGCTGGGTTGTCAGCCTCCTCACCAGGCCCATTGGCCTGTGTTCATTGGGCATCCACCAGAAGTAGGACACCCTATCCCTGGTTCTGGTAATATTGCTCAGGCTCTGCAATAAGGGTCCTGAACTGATTGACTGCTGGGTTTACCCTGTCTCTGCAACCAGAGGCCAGAGCTCATTGACTGCTGGGTTTGTCCTGTCTTTGCAACCAGAAACCAGAGCTAATTGACCCTGGTGTTTGCACTGTCACTGCTTAAAGCGCCCAAGGGCTATAGACTCTTGACTGTTCAGCCCCCGCCTCGGGGTGATGAGGGCATACAGGACCCTGGGAGAACCTGTTTCTGCCTACAGGCTGAAGCTAATTGCCCGTCGAGGAATTCAACCCCGTTAAGCCAGTTGGGATACTAATGCCTAAATGCTAATTCCCACCACCAACACTAGGCCGAGGTCCCGACGGCAGAGTGAGGTGGTGTGGCCTCCCTCTAACCCAGTGGGGGAAGGATGACCACCACCTGACTACAGCATCCCTACAATTAAACATCATTACAAGCCTCTGCTCTTTTGTCCCCACCTCTGCGCTCTCATTGGGAGAATGAAGAGTGAAATTGCAGCTAAGTACAAACTTTAGTGTTCTATTTTTAGAATGTGTTTGAAACCACAGCAGGACGGTGAAACCAGTGCTAACTGTTGTACTACCTAGTAATCCTACTTCTCTAGAGGATCTAAGTGGGCAGGACAAACCAGTGTTTCTGCTGGTATCCATGGTATTAGTATCTAGGCCTAGAACCAACAGATGAAAATCTGGCCTTGTTGAACTCAATGACAAAACTCCCGCTGATGGCAGTAAGGCCAGGATTTCACCCAATATGTCCAGCCACCACATATCTGCCCATGCATGTTTGCATGAATATGCACCTGAAACTAGGATACCAGCAACAGCACTGCTATAATAGTCACAGTTTACCCCCACAATAGACCATCCCCACTGATGTCAATGGACTATTTTTGGAGTAAAGTACTATTCAGTGTGAGTAAAGGGTTCCCATTATGGCGCACAGTGATTTGTTACAACTTTGGTTTGGAGGAAGGGATTGGCTGAATTAGGACAAAGGATTCTGTCACTGAGGTCAACTGGGGCAAATCATTCATAGGCTTAGGTGTGGTGTTGGGATGGTGGAGAAAAATGTGTTTGCAATTCAAGTGTTTCTCTTCGTATAGGTTACGATAGATCTCAGTACAAGGTAAACCAATACTTCAACCTCACATTGCCTTTAGCCTAAAACTTGATAATGAGATAAAGTAACATGATAAAATTATTTAAACAGAAGTTCATATACATGATTGTGATAAATTATACCACTAATATTCAAAGGCGCCTTTCAGTTTGTTTTTTTCTTTTAATAAAAAATACCATTATTCATTCTTATGTCAGTTTCATATTGTATTTTTCAAAACCCAGAATATTACCCAAAGGAAAAAAATTGACAACTTCAGCAGAGCTACACTGACTTACACCAGCTGAGGATATGGACCAAAACACTGATTTATGTCAACGTTGACAATTATGGTACTCACAATGTTCAACGTTTGTTTTCAGGATTTTTTGCACTCACATAATACCATTCACCAGGGGATCTCAAATGAACTACATAAGAACAGCCATACTGAGTCAGACCAGTGGTCCATCTACCTCACTGTCCTGACTTCTGACAGTGGCTGGTCAATGCCAAGTGCTTCAGAGGGAATGAACAGAACAGGGCAATTATTGCGTGATCCATCCCATCATCCACTCCCAGTTTCTGGCAGTTAGACGCTTCGGACACCCAGAACATGTGGTTGCATCCCTGACCATCTTGGCTCATAGCTATTGATAGGCCTATCCTCCATGAATCTTACCTAATTCTTTTTTTAACCCAGTTATACTTCTGGACTTCACAGCCTCCCCCTGGCAATGAGCTCCACAAGTTGACTGTGCATTGTGTGAAGAAGTACTTCCTTTTGCTTCTTTTTAAACCTGCTGCCTATTAATTTCATTGGGTGACCCCTCGTGTTCTGTGAAGAAGTAAATAACACTTTCTTATTCACTTTCTCCACACCCATCATGATTTTAGAGACCTCTGTCAGATACCCCCTTAGCTGTCTCTTTTCTAAGCTGAACAGTCCCAGTCATTTAGTCGCTCATTATATAGAAGTTGTTCCATAACCCTAATCATTTTTATCACCCTTCTCCATATTTTTCCTATTCTAATAGATCTCTTTTGAGATGGGGTGACCAGAACTGCACACAGTATTCAATGTGTGGCAATGCCAAGGATTTATATAGCAGCATTATGACACTTTTTGTTTTATTTCCTATCATTTTCCTAATGGATCCTAACCTTCTGTTTGCTTTTTTGACTGCTGCTGCACATTGAGCGGATGTTTTCAGAGAATTACCCACAGTGACCTCAAGATCTCTTCCTTGAGTGGTAACAGCTAATTTAGACCCCATCATTTTGTATGTAAGGTTGGGATTATGTTTTCCAATGTGCATTATTTGCACATACCAATATTGAATTTCACCTCCCTTTTTGTTGCCCAGTCACCCAGTTTTGTCAGATCCCTTTGTAACTCTTTGTACTTAAGTCCAAACAGACTATCTTGAGCAATTTTCTATCGTCTGCAAACTCTGCCACTTCACTGTTTATCCCCTTTTCCAAATCATTTATCAGTATCTTGAACACCACTGGTCCCAATACAGATCCTTTGTGGATCCTGCTATCTACCTCTCTCCACTGTGAAAACTGACCGTTTATTTCTACCCATGCCTGCAGATAGTAGCGGGGCAGAGTGAAGGTAGCCAGCTTCAGGACTGTTATTGAGCATGCTCAGTCCATGTGAGTATGCTCAGTACAAGCCAAGAAGCAAATCTGGGGGGTGAGGGGGGTTGACCTCGCATGTCCCTCCCCCATGTGTTACCTCTGCTCTTAATCTTCCCCTGACTGGTGATTAAAAAGTGCTGGTGGAATGAGCGGATGATTGAGAAAGCACTTAAAGGCGACCGACTGCTGTTTCCTAAAGTGACAGCATAAATAGATCTGCAGCTCAGGATAGAGGGAAGAACAGTCTACACAGCCGGGGAAAATGCCTGAGTCTTCAGCCTGAAGGCATATGTGAGTTTAGGAAGGGACCGAGATGACCAATCGCACAGTCTCTCTGTCATTCGCTATGGAGAGGAGCCAGGGAGTCCACTCCAAAGAGGTCTATCGGTTTGGGGAATGAGGGCAAAGACAAACATCCCTTGCCCCCAGAAACCCCAAAGGTAGCCATTGGGAAGGGGAGCAGGAAATGCAGCCACGATAATCATCTGATTTTTTTTGAGTACCCCCACCTCCTTTCTTCCTATAAAGCTGCTACTGAGGCTCACTATCTGGCACATAAATCTCTGTGAGCTGCAATCACCTATTTGTTCCAAACTAACATCCCACATTCCTTAAAAAGACACCAGAACAGGACTTCAGAGGCATGACAGCAGAGATGCTTTTCAGCACAATGGAGTGGCAGGAAGAGCCAAGAGTTTGGAATTGCTACTTTTGGAGCAGAGATATAGAAGAGCATGCAAAGGAGATTAAAAAGGGAGAAAGATATGAGCAGAAACAGATTTAAAGTTACATGACAGACAAGACTACTATTTCAGCAAAAACATCTGAAGGGAGATGATTTATAATGAATACAGCGTGTATGGGGAAGAGGAGCAGCAAGGAAATAGGAAGTAGCAAAGTAAAATTGCACATAAACCAGTTTAGGATGATACTGTATGGCAGGGATTGCACTAGAAAGGTGTTATAACACTGCAGTATAGAAGGCAGGCACGAAGGCAGGATGGGGAAGAGAGGAATGGAAAGACATTTAACAATGTTGTACTGGAAGAAAGTGAGTGAGTTTCAATAACACAAAATGACCTAACCACATAAGGAGCTGCTGTAAGGATACTATGAACAATAGTCTTCTAATACAATGATAGAGCCAAATGCAGACTCCTGGCATGACATGGGTGTGGATGTCTGCCAAACAGGCACAAATTAGTGCTCTTCTGGCCACCCTTGGCTTATGCACAATGCTACAGGCAAGTTATTCCTGCCAGTAGCAAGTGTAAAGTGCTCAAGAGGGGGTGCATGGGGATGTGCTAAAATGGGTTAACTATGTGACTGACGTCCTAAGACATGTCCCACAAGCCATCCATGGATTTGCTATCAGAGTGTACAGAACAGCTTTTCCATGGGTTCTGAGGGAAAGAAAAATCTGGGCAGACAGTTTCTATTCCATGATCCCCTTCTGGCAGGTTTGGCTCAAAAGGGGCAACATACTGTATTGAGCATTAAAGGATCTGTTACTGCTCCCGCTGAAGTCAATGTTAAAACTCCCATTGACTTCAGTGGGAACATTACCAAGCTCTGAACAAGTGAATGAATGTGGTGAAAAGAAAAAGTCAAAGTCTGAAGAAAGAGAAGCTATCAAAAGGTGTGACCAACACCACTGCCAACTCTCACCTCCTGTTTGGTGGTCCTTTGGTCTCTCCCCTGTCTTCATCTGCTACAGCCTGATGCCAAAACAACTCCCTGGATAGGACACGTTTTTGTCCAGGTATCCTGACCAATACTGAGTGGCAGATAAAGGTTCCACAAACTCTAACATTTAGCATCTCTTCCTGGAGGTTGCAGGTTTCTTGTCTCTTTGGGGAGCTCTGTGTGACATTGTGCACACAACTGCAATTGTAATAAAAACAAGATGTATTAAACCAGAGAGGATGAATTAAACCAAAAGAAAACATTTGATTTGCATTTCAAGATTTACACTCCCCACACTGATCTAGATAAGGTATCTCAGTTTTGGGCATGCCTACACTACAACCTCTTACTGCTGCAAGGTACATCAACATAAAGTCACTGCAGTTAGCATATCAGTTGTTTGCATGCATACTTGGCTCCTTGCATCGGTACTGCACATACTGGGAGTGCTTGTGTCAATGCACAGTGCGATACACCATGGGTAAGTATCTCATTGTGCAACTCACAAACTGTCCAGTACACTGTTATTTGGGAAGTTTTGGCAATGAATGGTTGGGCAGAAATGAGTTACGCAGGGGCGAGTAGACTGTGGGGTCAAATGCCCATCATCCAACCTTCTCTGTAATGCCATCTCTCCCCCATAATTTTCTTGCCTATTTTTAAAATCCCACAAACCCACGCAGGACTTGTCACTGTCCACCATCTCTGACAGAAGCATGGAGCCTACACACTCTATATTATTGCCATGAGTGTTTGCAAGCACAGAATGCATGATCCTCTGGTATTTACAGAGCCGCAAGAAGAGCTGTAGGGAACATGATGATTTCTTGGAGGGCACATTGCTGTAGGACATAGTGAGAACCAAGTCAAGGGTGTACGTGGTGTTTGCAGAGTAGCTGCAAATGGTGGAGCGCCACTTCTGGGCCCGAGGAACAAGCAATGACTGGTGGGATCGTATCGTAATGCAGGCTTGGTGGATTGCTGTACACGCTTCCCTGACATCAATGTTCACTGGTCAGGGAAGTTGCATGAATCTTGCATCTTTAAGATGAAAGTTCAAGAAAGCTACAAGCAGATTCTTTCTTTCTTGACCGGTGGATAACCGTTGGTGATGTGGAAAGACATCAGACAGTGTTGATTAACAGAGTGCCAGTAGTGATCCGAGGGGACCCAGCCTCCCTCTTACTCCCGTGGCTCATGAAGCCATACATTAGCCACCTTGATAGCACTAAGGAATAAATTCAACTACAGCTCTGCAGGTGCAGAATGATGATTGAAAGTGCTTTTGGTAGAGTGAAGGGACACTGGTACTGTTTACTCACAAGATTGGATCTCAGTGAGAAAAATATCCCAGGGGTTATAACTGCCTGCTGTGTCCTGCCGAGTATTTGTGAAGCAAAGGGGGGAAAGTTGCCACCAGAGTGGAAGGTGGAGTAGCTGTCTGTTGAGTTCATACAGACATCAGAAGAACTCACTGTGGAGCTATGCAGCTCGGGGAGGCTTAGAAAGAGCATTCTAACAATGAGCCGCAGCAATGCTTTGTGGTGTACTGTGTCCTACCTGGAATTGTGTGGTGCTTGGTGTACGTCTATGAATATAACACTGACAATGAATCAATTGATTTTGTGGTGCTTTCTGTATGTTTGTGATTATTACAGTGTGTGTCACTGCTCCTATTAGTTGTGTGTCAGTGTGCAATCACAAGTAAGGGAATGATTTCATTACCACCAGGCATTCTACAGCATATGTTGGAAACTAGCAAAGATGAATTATTTTCTGAAGAAAATAATTTTATTGAGTAACAATAACACTTCAATAGAAAAAAAATTCTGTGCAAGTTAAAAGCAAATACATTAAAACCTTAATACATTTATGGAACAAAGCTTAAAGAAGGGGAAGGAACATTTGTGTCCATTTTAGTTACACATACACTGGCCTGAGAGAGCCACAGTTGATGAATGTGAAGCTGTGGTTGTCCTTAATGTCCTGCAGTGTGGAGTGGAGGGGTAGAGATGCAGCCCCCCAATGCCATGTGGAACGTGGAGGGAGTGGGGTTAGGGAGGTGAACTACAGAGGGAGGTGAGCCCAGGACTGTTGAAACTATAGGTCCACAAACATCTGCAGCATCTGCGTTTTGCTGCCAGAGAAGCCACATTGTGTCCTGATTTATATTCCTCTACTTTTCCTGCTGGGCCTTTCTCCTGTCCACTTTTTCCTTCTCCAGACTGTCTACAGTATTCATCCTCCAGGCCCTCTGTTTGCAGTCTGATGCAGCACTGGCTTGCAGGATCTCACTGAACATGTCCTCCCAAGTCCTTTTCTTTCTCCCCCTTTTCTGGCTCAGGCGTTCCATGCATGTGGAGAGGGAACCCCTCAAGGCCACAATGGCAGCAGCTGCAGATAAAACATACCAATACCATTGTCAGTATAGTCACAAAGCAAAGCAACATATTAAGATTCAAAATGCCCCTCCCTTGCTCCCCTGAAATATTAAACAAGAGATGCCTAGTGACACTTCTGCTTTGGAGTACCTGTGCACAGTTCCACTCTTATGGCCCATCAGGGATGAGGAAATGAGGAGGGAATTGCTCAGTTGCATGAAATACTGGCACCATTTTCCACTGGGTGGGGGATGGTTTTAGCGGATATCTCATTCCTGACAGTAGAAAAGGCACGGAAAGCCCTGCTGCTGCTGGCAAAGCCGCCCAAGCCTGTATGCTGTGAGCTTGTTTACTGCAATGGTTCCTGTTGAAGTTATGACCAACTGGTGTGGGAAAGTGCCCTACTGCAGAGGAAGAAATAAGGCTGCCAACCCTAGAAACCTTCAGCAATGGATTGCAGAGTACCTCCATGGACGTTTCATCAAGATCTCTCAGAAGGATTCAAGGGACATCTCTGTGTACCTAAACAAACTGCTCTGCATGGCCACCCCCTGCTAACTCTAGAGGGGACTGAAAAGGAGATAATGCTACCTATCTTTGTTGTACCTCTACCTTTTCTGCTAAGAGTAATTAATGAAAAATCGATAACTGTGTCCTGCTAAGTTTACACACTTATCTGAGGACCCATCCACTACTTCGGGCTCACCCATGATTGACTGCTGGGACTGACTAGACTGCGGTGGAGTCACAAACAGGTCCTGACTTGTGGCATAGCTGTAACCTCCCCCGGCCTCCCTCCGATCACATATTCCCCCATCCTCCTGCTTTTCCTTCTCCACCCCCTTCTCCTCGCTGTTCACGCCTGGGACCTGTGACTCAGACTCCTTGGAGGCATCCATCGTCATGTGCAGGGCAATGGTGGGGCCTCCACCATATATGGTATTCAGCTCTTTGTAAAAGTGACAGGTCTTCAGCTTGGCACCAGATCGACTGTTGGCCTTCCTGGTCTTCTGATATGCCTGCCACATTTCCTTTGCTTACATGCAGCACTCCTGCTGATCTCTATTATATCCCTTCTCCTGCATCCTCTATGCAATCTGCTTGTAGATGTCTACATTTCCACGGCTGATCCATAGCTGTGATTGCACAGCCTCTTCTCCCCATAGGCCCAAAAGATCCAATATGTCCTGTCTATTCCAGGCCAGAGCACGTCTGCAGTATTGTAGCTGGCATGCAACAAGGGAAAGCTGCTAGGTGTGCTTGCCAAGATGGAGAATCAGGAAAAGGCATTTCCAAAATTCATTGGGTTCTGGGGAGGGAGGGGGCATGTCTTTTGGTCTCTGTGACCCTTGGGTAGTGGAGTTCACAATTGTGACCAGAGCGGTCAGTGTCAGGCATTATGGAATAGCTGCTGGAGGACTATTAGTGTCAACACAGGTAATGAAGTGGCTACATTCGTGCTGCGTCAACCTAAGAACAGCCATACTGGGTGTCATAAACATACAGCTAAGAGTAGCATAAAATCCCTCCTTTACCTGTAAGGGGTTAAGAAGCTCAAATAACCTGGTTGGCACCTGACCAAAAGGACCAATAAGAAAAGAAGATACTTTCAAATCTGCTGGGGGCGGGGGGGATGTTTTGTTGTTCCCTCTCGGGACAAAGAGAGAGACCAAGCAGGTAACCCAGCTCCTACTGAAATGATACATCTAAAATTACAGAAATTGTAAGTAATAGCAAGGAAATGCAATAGATTATCTTTTGTTTTAGCTTGTGAATTTTCCCTATGCTAAGAGGGAGGTTTATTCCTGTTTTGTAATTTTGAAGTTAAGCCTAGAGGGGAATCCTCTGTGTTTTAAATCTTTTTATTACCCTGTAAAATTACCTTCCATCCTGATGTTACAGAGGTGATTCTTTTACTTTTTTCTTTATAATAAAGTTCTTCTTTTAAGAACCTGATTGATTTTTAGGGTCCTAAAAACCCAAGGGTCTGGTCTGTGCTCACCTTGTTAACCTATTGGTTGGTATATTATTCTCAAGCCTCCCCAGGAAAGGGGGTGAAGAGGCTTGGGGGGATATTTGGGGGAGGGGATAGGGCTCCAAGTGGCCCCTCCCTGAATGTTTGTTTAAATCACTTGGTGGTGGCAGCAATACCGTCCAAGGACAAGGAAAGGAATTTGTGCCTTGGGGAAGTTTTTAACCTAAGCTGGTGCAATATAAGTTTAGGCGGTCTTTCATGCGGGTCCCCACATCTGTACCCCAGAGTTCAGAGTGGGGAGGGAGCCCTGACACTGGGTCAGATCAAAGGTTCATCTACCCAATATCCTGTCTTCCAACAGTGATCAATGCCAGATGCCCCAGAGGGAATGAACAGAACCGTGATCATCCAGTGATCCATCCTGTCGCCCATTCCCAGGTTCTGGCAAACAGAGGCTAGGGACACCATAGCTAGTACCTTGACCATGGCTCAGTGCCAACACTGCTCAGTGGGAGACAAATTTGAGCCTAGACACATACACAAGTGGGTCAACACACTGCAGCTACGTCAACCTAACTTTGTAGTATAGACCAGGCCTTAGTTACCAGATCCTACATGTCTGAAAAGCAAAACCCTGCTCCAATATTGTCATGTCAGAGTCAGCCCCTGCTGCTGTATCCAGAGAAAGATGAGTGATTCGCTCCCTGACTCAGATAATTAAATTTTGCATATGGGTTTAGCTTATATGTCCAGAAAAACCTCTCCTTGATCCAGGGCAGCAACCCCTGCTTTCCAAACCAGTTTTCTCCAGTTACCAACTGACAGGCTCAATACTTTCTCTAAGGCCACGTCTACACTACCCGCCGGATCGGCAGGTAGTGATCGATCTATCGGGGATCGATTTATCGCATCTAGTGCAGAAGTGATAAATTGATCCCCGATTGCTCTGCTGTCGACTCCGGAACTCCACCAGGGCGAGAGGCGGAAGCAGAGCCGACAGGGGAGCGGCCGCTGTCAATCCCGCACCGCGAGGACGCGAAGTAAGTGATTCTAATTCGATCTAAGATATGTCGACTTCAGCTACGCTATTCTCGTAGCTGAAGTTGCGTATCTTAGATCGACCCCCCCCCTCAGTGTAGACCAGGCCTAAGAGAAGGGCCATTGAGGATACAAATGCTCTTTAATGATGATTAGCTGGCACCTTTCAGAGGTTTAACAACCTACTTTAGATTCCGCACCTCGCAGACTAAACTGCATATGTGCCCCAGCTAGTTTCTGTATTGTCCTTCAAAACAGGCAGATTGACATTTTCCTCCAAAACTCCCAATCATTTTCTTTTATGAATGACGAATTAGGGACTGAGCTACAGTCTCTGTCACTGAAGGCAAATGCAGGAGGAAGGAAAAGAGCCTGGAGCAAATGAAGAATGTGGCACCAAACCAGAGAAGGAGCAGAGTGTTACAAGACTTCTTTAAATATACACAAGGCACTGTGAAAAGTCAACAATCCAAATCACTAGTTACACCAGGGATGAATTTGGCCCATTGTCTAATTAAGACATCTGTTGGTAGTTACCACCTCACTATGGCTGTTAATCAACGCTGTGTGATGTCTTTCTACATTAACTTCTCAGGCGATAGGCGTTACTCTTAATAGAAATATTACTTAAATGAGAAGCTAGTTGTAAATGGGAATTTCATGGTGTTAACATGCTAGCATAACCTCTGCACCATTTAAGTACATTTCTATTTTTCTGATGAATCTTAATAGACATTGAGGGACAACATGAATGCTTTGCTAGCTAGGCAACATCCATTTTTTCCCAAGTGACTTAGGGCCTGATTTAAACCTCCACTGAAGTCAATGGGAGTTTTTCCACTCACTCCAGTGGTATCACTCCAGTGATAGATGCCTTAGAAATATCATTTTATGTTTTATGATAAACATAAAAATTGGCATGCATCCAGAGGGTCATTGGCTTCTCTTTCCTGTAGAGATAGAGAGATTTTCTGAACATGAGTATGATACCCTTCTGAATGTTAAAATTGACCATTATACACTATCTGATTTATCACTTATACTCGGCTTTAGCTATACCATGTTATTCGAGTACCCTAGTAGATTGTGAAATTAAGTAGCCAATAAGGGAGCTAAGGGTCTGAATTTCCACTGCCTTACACCTGCTAGAATCATTTACATCTCTGCAAAGCCAGTGCAAAGCTGGTATAAAACTATCAGTTGGATTTTTTTACACCAACTTTATACTGGTGCAAATGACTTCACACATTGCAAGGCAGCGGAGAAATAGGCCCCAAAGGGGATGTCGGCACAGCCCGCAAAAGCAAGCCTCCCTGCCTGGGTCCGCAGACATGGGCGAAAGAGGCTTGTGGTAGCACTCTAAACATACATGTGTGGACAGCGCTTTGAAGTTGTGGCTCAGGTTGGTGCTCGGGCTCAAAAGCCTAGGGAGGCGGGTAGGTGTCCTGTCAAGAGTGTCCAGGCACCTGGATTCTATTCCCAACTCTCTCACTGATCCATTGTGCGCTCTTAGGCAAGTTATTTATTTCTTTTTGCTTCTGTTTACCCATCAGTAAAACTGCATAACATTAACTTACATCAAAGGAATGTTGTAAGGGTTCATTGTAATGATAATCACCCAAGAATTCTGAAGGAACTCAAATATGAAATTGCAGAACTACTCACTGTAGTGTGTAACCTATCACTTAAATCAGCTTCTGTGCCAGATGACTGGAGGATAGCTAATATGATGTCCATTTTTTTAAAAAGGCTCAGGAGGTGATCCTGGCAATCACAGGCTGGTAAGCCTAACTTCAGTGCCAGGCAAATTGGTTGAAACTACAGTAAAGAACAGAATTAGCAGAAACATAAGTGAACATGATTTGTTGGGGAAGAGTCAACATGCCTCACCAATCTATTAGAATTATTCGAGAGTATCAGCAAACTGGTGATCCAGTGGATATACTGTACTTGGACTTTCAGAATGCCTTTGACCAAGTCCCTCTTCAAAGGCTCTTAAGCAAAGAGGGCAGTCATGGGATAAGAGGGAATATTCTGTTACAGATCAGTAACAGGTTAAAAGGCAGGAAACAAAGGGTAGGAATAAGTGGAGTGCACAGGTAACTAGCGGGATGCCCCAATGATCTGTACTGGGACCAGTGGTGTTCAACATATTGATAAATGATCTGGAAAAAGGAGTAAACAGTGAGGTGTCAGAGTTTGCAGATGGTACAAAATTACTCAAGATAGTTAAGTCTAAAGCAGACTACAAAGAGTTACAAAGGGATCTCACAAAACTAGGTGACTGGGCATCAAAATGGGAGATAAAATTCAGTAATGATAAGTGCAAAGTAATGCACATTGGAAAACATAATCCCAACTATACATACAAAATGATGGGGTCTAATTTAGCTGTTACCACTCAAGGAAGAGATCTTAGAATCATGGTGGATAGTTCTCTGAAAACATCCACTCAATGTTTAGCAGCACTCAAAAAAACGAACAGAACAGGAAAGGGCTGGGTAATAAAACAGAAAATATCATAATGCCGCTATATAAATCCATGGCATGCCCACACCTTGAATACTGCATGTAGTTCTGGTCATCCCATTTCAAAAAATATCTATTAGAATTGGAAAAAGTACAGAGAAAGGCAACAAAAATGATGAGGGGTCTGGAATAATGTCCATAACAGGAAAAATTAAAATGAATGGGATTGCTCAGCTTAGAAAAGAGACAACTAAGGGAGGATATGACAGAGGTCTCTAAAATCATGACTGGTGTGGAGAACGTGACTACGGAAGTGTTATTTACCCCTTCATATAACACAAGAACCAGGGTTATCTGATGAAATTAATAGGCAGCAAGTTTAAAACAAATGTAAGGAAGTACTTCAGCACACAATGCACAATCAACCTGTGGCACTTGTTGCCAGGGAATGGTGTGAAAGCCAAAAGTGTAAATGGTTTCAAAAAGAACTAGATAAGTTCATGGAGAATAGGTCCATCAATAGGTATTAGCCAGGATGGTCAGGGATACAACCCCATGCTCTGGGTGTCCCTAAACCTCCAAATGCCAGAAAGTGAGACTGGATGACAGAGGTTGGACCACTTGATAATTGCCCTGTTCTGTTCATTTCCTCTGCAGCATCTGACCTGGGCCACTGTTAGAAGACAGGATACTGTGCTAGATGGACTATTGTTCTGACCTAGAATGGCCATTCTTATGAAGAAAATAACTAAACAAGAAAAAACAAGTTCTCCCTGAAAAAGCACAGTGTGTGGCTTCTGTGTCACGCTGCATTGACTCTGCTTCACAAAATGGTAGCTGCCTTAACAGACAGGGAGACTCCTCGAAAGTTTAAAAGTCTTGTACAAAGAAAACAAAGTCATAACCATCACTCAGGTACACACTCAACTTGGGTAACAAGAAACTTAGGTATGTCAGCTCAGACGATGTGGAAAACTGGATTTCCTTTGTAAATTTCTGTATTGGTTTGTTACTTTGAGCCGTGGGTGAAAAATCAGGCCACTTATTTAGATGCCTAACTATAGTCACCTATATTTTCGCTTACATAAATATTTACAATGGCATCTTGAGGGGTGCTGAGCACTGCAACTCCCACTGTTATTGTCTCCCATCTACTGAATGTTAGCAAATGTAACCCTTCTGCCAGGTGTTGTAGGCAGCACCAAGGACTGGGTTCAGATAGCTTAAATGAAATCAGATAGCTTAATCTTCAAATGAACACACACCTCCAGCTCGAGCTCCTACCCAGAACTTCTGGAATCATTAAATACCTTTTCTGGGCTCTGTGAATAGGCAATACTGCCCCACTTGCAGGCACTGTGTCTATGAGGAAAACTTTATTGGGGGAAAGGGAATGCAGCATCAACCTGAGAAGACACAGCAATGATATAACAAAATGAATGATGATCAAAACACTCCCCTGCAGTAACTTTGGCAGGAGTCCATTAACTCATTTCTCCGCCTGCTGGTGTGAACATCCAATAGGCAAATATCCCTTCCCCACCCGCTAAACCCAACTCCCAGTTTGGTGTCAATGGGTACTGCACTCCCAGGTCCTGCAGTGCACTCAGGCAAGCCTATCTCCAATCCCTTGAGAAGTGCTTCCTGGTCCTGACCCAAGACTCTGCCCTTCCCTAGTGATTCCAGCTTTATTTAATGGTGGGGTGGAGGGGCTCTGCTGCTATCCTCTGTGTTGCATCCTGTGGAGGAGCCATCTCTGCATCCTCACCCATTGATGAGGCTCACAATTGCACAGCATCGTCAGAGGAGGGGAAGCAACAGAATAGGAAAACCTTGAGCAGAGTCCTTGCTACTAGGGATGCACTTCAGGGCATGGCTCCCCCTTCCCGTCTTGTGAAAACTGGGTCAGTCTTCTCTCTGCTCCTAACCCCCCAACATACATCTCTACCACACCAGCTCTGGGAAGGGGGTGAGGGGACCCTGCTGTAGCTGCCCCTCCCAGGACTGGGATGGGGGCAGGTAGGGTGAAGAACCGCTGTAGCTGCAGGAATAGCAGACATACTGAAGGTGGCAGAACTGATTTTGGGCTGCTAAGGTTCATAATTAATTGCTGGGATGGGGCGGGTTTGGGCAGATGCAGAGCACAGAATGAATTAATTCAAAGTTTTGGGAGGGGCTGGAAGTGCTACATCATCAGACAGCCCTTGAGAGCTCCTGCAGCAGGGGCCAAAATCACCTTACCCACTAAATGTGGAGAGCTGGCGACATTAACTGTCACACACTCCCTGGGGGCAGGCAAGGGGAGATTGTAAAATCGAAGACCAGAGCAAAAACCACAATGTAAATGCTTTAAAAAAATTGCATGATTTGGGGGCCAATCACATGATATTTGATCTGCTGGAGTTGGCATTACTGTGTTCATTCTCCCTCATCCAGCCCCACTTTTCCTTCTTGATGCCTGACTCTGCCTTGCAACCTTAATCCTGTACTTTATGATATACCCCATAACTGCTGGAATGACGTGGATGCCTGCACTCTGGTGTCACTGCAGGTTCAAATGTGAGTGGCACACAGCCTCTGAAGGCATAGTCCTTTGTTTAAGTGAACAACTTATTTGGACAACTCTTTCAGGGTGAGCATTTACTCACATGAAGTGACCTGCCACTCAAAGATTTTTGGTAATTAACAAACATAAAAGGTAATGAAAAAATTGTGAAAGGCAAATAAAGTTGGGTTTTAATTTAACAAATGTTCCCCTTTATTTGAAAGTTCTACAATAGTATGGTGTGTTTTTTCCTAATCTGATTTGGCCCAGAGTGCACAAATGCAGTAATGCTATTTCCTGATCCCTGCAGGTGCTCAGCTTTTACCCTGCTGTCTGGGACATGAATGATTACCCTTATCCTTCACTTACTTAGTTTCAAATGCTCCAGCGGTCACAAAATCGTCCTGCAGCCAACACCTAGTGGGCAAGCCAGCAATGAAGAACACACAGTAGAGGGAATGTGACTGAGAACAAAATGGGTGAGAAGTTACATACATTTAAGGAAGATAGGGTGACCAATATCCTGCTAGAATGAGCTGTGGTTAATGTTTTAACACATTGCTAACTACTGATTGATTACTGTGTCACTATTAGTACGTGTTAATTAAAATCATGGTAGCTAACATGTTTTAAAACACAACCAATTTTCCTAGTCTAGACAGGGCACACTGTAAACTACATGGTAGCTGAATGCCAGCATTGTCCTTGCTGCAACAGAAATCTGCCGTTCCACGGTATTTAAGGTATTTCACACTGGGCCAGTAGGCCATTTCTTCCAGGTTCTTTTGTATACAGTATAAACAGGGTTAACCAGAAAGAACTCATATATTCCACTCTGAAAAGGGACTGGAGAAATTGCTGATGCTTGTCTATGGTCCTTTTTTTTCTTTTAAGGTATTGAAAATGTGAACTGTGGCCCAGACAGATTTAAACTTGCCTTGTTAATAAAATGTAAATGCATAAATCAAACAGTTTGTCTGAAGCAATAAGTACTACAAGATGCAGCTCAGACTGGCAATGTAAGAGAAATTACACAAATAGTTGCCCATAGAAAACATGAATAAAATCTGCCTTGAATTATTTATTTTTAGTGCTTTATTTTATCTCCTCTATCTTGGAAGGCTGAAAATTATTCCTGATGAGAGCTTTTGAGTGCCTGAGTCTCAAATTAAAACAACACATTAATGTCTTCCATACAACCCGGTGGTAGCAAGATTAGAGTGGAGTGCTTACAAATGTACAGGCTTCACCACTTTTCACTAATGGGACTACTAGTGTGCACCACTTTAATTTACTGCCTTAAAATGTATCCATGAAACACAACGTTCTTGGATGTAAGGCAACTGAATAAAATTTAATATATACAAAAGTGGCAGAAGCAGAACTAATCCTTTCCACGGTACTGGCCCTTGCATCAACTGTATTTATTTTGGAATCTGATGAAAACCATGTCTTGCTGCATTAGCGAGATCTCATAGGGAGGCAAATCAAATGTAGTGTGGGTCATAAGAGATTTCAAATATCCAGATCATCTATAATTGGGTCTTTTTTCCCCTCCTTATTGAAGGAGTTTTCTTTATCAGAGCCTGTGTGTCTTTAAAGCCATTTTCTGAGCCAAGCTTCATGGCTTGGCATTGCGTTCTTCTAGCCAAGGAGAGGAATTCCTTCTGAGCATATCTGGGCTGTTCCTTACCTTGCCAGAGGAGTGTTTGAAGAGTGATGTCAAGCATTAATACATGGCCTGACTGGTTTACAGCCTCTGGTTCAGGCCCTCAGGTCTTTCACCAGATCCAGTGCTCCAGGCTCTCTCTCTACTACGTTCCCTGCTTTTTTATGGGGAGGATGTTTACCCATCGTCCTGGCAAAGCATAATGCCTGGACTGCAGATGACCCAGTGGGCCAAACACAGTTTGTTGGCCATTTTGCTTTACCAGTCGATACATTCATGCCCCATGCTCCATGTGAACCCTAAGCTGAGGGCGTTTTCTGTTTACTTCTGCCCGTGTCAACTTGTATTTTGCTTTTTTGTTATAAACACCTCCTGAGCAAAAGATCTTGCTGACAGTCACTGTTTTTTTTTCTTCTGCTTACCAAGGAGAAAGAGTGAATTATGAATTAACCAATAAATCTTCCTGCACAATATCTCCAATTTCTTGGGCATATTATAATACTAAGCATATTTAGGGTCCAATCTGAAGACCAGTCCTTGGCTGGAGTACTTAGGCTTTGTGCTGAGCTGATGGAGGTGCAGAGAGACTATAAGGACTCCACTGCATGAAGGCTACTAAGTAGCTTCCACAGGTCTTCACACAAGTCCCCCACAGGATGGGAAGACAGGAGGGTTAAACCAGCAGCAGATCCTCTAGCCCCCTCCTCAGTCATCAGTGCCAAAGCCACTCATGTCCCCAGGGGCTACCGCACAGGGAGTTCTCCTGGAGCAAGCCACACAATGGGTACACACCTCTTGTGCTGCTCTCTCTGCATCCAAGTCTACCCTTGCTCAATAGAACTGCACAAATTCTGCTGAAAGTCCAAGGAACAGCAGACTGGATTTGTCCCTTTTGCCACCTTTCATCTGAGTGAAAGTGCTTTGCAATCATTAATTCACTGAGGTTCACGGCATTCCTATGAAGTTAGTAACTCTTATTAACTCCATTGCCCAGATGTGAAAACTGAAGCTTGGTAATTACTTGCTCAGCATCACACACTGATTTAATGGCATTTAGAAAGAGAACTCAAGGTTCTTGATTCTCCTTCCCTTGCTCTAACACTCCCTCATGTGCATATCAATCTCTTATTTTCCTGAGCAAACCTACTTACAATAAATGTAAATAAAATCCCACTTCCTGTGTCCATTATGTTTAAATAAGTCCCTCCATCCTCCCCCATATGTCCTATAACATCTTAGGTTAGAGCAGAAATAGAGGATCTTGTTCCATCTGTTTTTCTTCTGGATTCCTGCTCAAGATTTCAGTGCCTTGGAGTGACCA
Organism: Chelonia mydas; assembly: GCF_015237465.2. NCBI lineage: Eukaryota > Metazoa > Chordata > Testudines > Cheloniidae > Chelonia > Chelonia mydas. The sequence goes on from NC_057852.1 coordinate 112,882,402, forward strand.
GTAGTGTTTAGTGACTTTCTGCTTGTGTCTCTTGGGCACTGAAATAGCTTATCCTCATGCTGACATCTGGAGATCTGGGTCTGCCTTGTCTCATCTCCCTGAAGCCAATGGAGGCAACAGAGGATCCTGTGGTGACAATGGTTTTTCACATCATAAATGCCAAAATCAGAATGAGAAGACCTCATTCTCTCATCAGATGTTAGAAAACTAATCAGAGTCTCTGCATGATACCTTGATAGAGGCTGCCTCTCTGTTACTTAAAATACCGTGTGTATTTGACAGGTCGTCCTAATTTCAGCTTCTCCTAACATGGTAGAAAACAAGAGCAATCATTGTGCCTTGTGATGAGGTGTGTCAGCTCTGCACTCGTTCAGCAGAGGTTAATCCCACTCTGTGGGCTAAGGAGGCTCTGTTGGGCATGCTCCAGCTGGAACCTGGATATAAAAGGGAGCAACACAGTTCAGTTGGGGTAGACTGTCAAATGGAAAAGAGGCTCCTGTGCAGGGACTGCTGATACTCCAGGACGCAGAGGCCAGCCAGACTGTAAGACCAATGACCCCCGCCCTCTCCCAACATCACAGAGGGAGGAGAGGCTGTGGGACCCACAAGATGACTAGCTGCATAAGAACAGGTAGAAAGTAACCCAGGGGAACTTAGCGAAGAACCGGTCATATAACTGAGGCTTGGCTCAGCGTGTTTCAGCAGAATCCCCGCTGAGCAAGTGTCGGGCAACCCCGTCACTGCCAGGGCCCTGGGTTGGGACCAGGTGGAGTAGCGAGGGGCCAGGTCCCCCTAGCCTGGCTGCCACCTGCCCTGAGGCAGCGACCCACCCCTCCAGATGTCGCCACACGCCACAGAGCCCTGCGAGGAAGCCATATTGACTCTGCCACTGGGCCATGCAGCCCTGTGAGGGAAGGCATCTACATCAACTCTGACCATGGAGCCACACAATCCTGCGAGTGAGAGCAGCCATGTGGACTCTGGTCACATGACCACACTGCCCTGCTGCTCAAGCAAGGGTAGTCTAGTCAACTCTGGCCATTGAGGAATGCATCCAATGAAGTGGGCTGTAGCTCACGAAAGCTTATGCTCAAATAAATTGGTTAGTCTCTAAGGTCCCACAAGTACTCCTTTTCTTTTTGTGAATACAGACTAACACGGCTGCTACTCTGAAACCAACCAACAGGCTGAAACCAGCCCTGATAAGGGAGGCAGCTATATTGACTCTGGCCACTAGACCATGTACCCCTGCAATAGAGGGAAACCACATGGACTCTGGCCGCTATATTACGTAGCCCTGCTAAGGAGGACAGCCATATTGACTCTGGCTACTTGGCCATGCAGCCCTCTGAGGAAGAGCAGCCATATTGACTCTGGCCCCTAGGCCGTACCGCCATGAGACTGAGGGCGGTCAAGGAGATGCAGCCGAGGGGGCTATAACGTCCCCTTGGGGTGTACCAGCCCTGCAACATACCTCTATATAAAAACCATACTCAATTGCTTTCTAGAACTTGTAGAGGGAAATTAGTCAGGCTGCAAGACACAATAATAATAAGTTTTCCTTAAAATAGATCTGATTACATAACAGATTGCTCAATTAAAAATTAAATACACAATAATTTGCAGGCACTAGGGAACTGAACCTAACAAAAGGGAATGCATTAGCTGCGCCTACTTTTTAAAATCCAGTCTATAAATACTGTACCACCTTCCTATTTGCTTCAAATGTGGGAGGACCAGACTTTGTGAACCTGCTTGTTAAAAATCAGTGCTGAGTTAATTTTGACTGATTGCTTTTAGATATGCTGTAGTCTTAATATTTCTCTAATTGACATAGATTCATAGATTCCTAAGCAAGACGGGACCATTGTGACCAACTAGTCTGACTTCCTGTATTACACAGGCCATAGAACTTCCTCAAAATAATTCACAGAGCATCTCTTTTAGAAAAGCATCCAATCTTCATTTTAAAATAGCCAGCGATAGAGAATCCACCATGCCCCTTGGGAAACTCTTCCAATGATTAATTACCCTTATTGTTAAAAAAGTATGCCTCATTTCCAGTCTGACAATTCCAGATCTGCATGTGACCATTGCTATTCAGCTACCAGGGTATGCTCTCCTGAGTGCATTTTCTGTTTGTGTTGTGAGTTTAGGACCTAATCCTGACAGGAAAGTGATGGGAATTGAAAGGGCCCCCATCCCTCACCAGAGGCTCTCAGCATTTCACAGGACAGGGTAATGTACTTGTTTGGTAGTGGTTATTCTCAGTGTCCCCCTCTGTAAAATGGCAATAATAATCAGAGGTGAAAGTAAGCCGGTACACCCTGGTACGGCATACCGGCAAGAGCCGGTGCACCGTACTGGGGCAGCCCGCCTTCCCCAGGCAGGGCCGGCTCTAGGCACCAGCAACACAAGCAGGTGCTTGGGGCGGTACCTTTCTAGAGGCGGCATTCCCGTGCTGGCCATGCCGCCCCTAGAAATATGCCCCCGCCCCCCCAGCTTGCCTCCACTCTGCCTCCTCCCCTGAGCGCGCCACCGCAGCTCCGCTTCTCCCCCTTCCCGCCCAGGCTTGCCGCTGTTTGGCGCGGCAAGCCTGGCAAGAAGGGAGGAGAAGCCGAACAGCGGCGAGCTCGGGGGAACAGGAGGAGGCGGAGTGGACGTGAGCTGGGGCAGGGAGCAGTTCCTTTACCCCCCACGTTACTTCCTGCGGCTTCCCCCCCCCGCGCCCTAGCTCACCTCCGCTCTGCCTGCTCCCCTGAATGCGCTGCCTCTCCCTCCACCTGAGAGGGAGCGGGGAGAAGCGGAGCGGCAGCGTGTTCAGGGGAGCAGGCTAGCTAGGGCGCGGGGGGGGAGCTGCAGGAAGCAATGTGGGGAGGGAATGCTGCATGCCCCGGGGGAGGAGGCGGGGCCGGGGATTTGGGGAAGGGGCGGAGTTGTGGCGGAGCCAGGGGCACGAAAAAATTGCTGGGGCGGCCAAAAATTTTTTTGCTTGGGGCAGCAAAAATCCTAAAGCCAGCCCTGTCCCCAGGGGGCAATTTAAAGGGTCTGGGGTTCCCAGCAGTGGCTGGAGCCCCAGGCCCTTTAAATTGCTTCCAGAGCCCCACTACTCCATGGCTCTGGGGGCTATTTAAAGGACTGGGGCGCTAGAAGCAGGGAAGCCGTAGGCCCTTTAAATAGCCCCCAGAGCCCTGGGGTAGCGGGGGCTTCAGGGGTTATTTAAAAGGCCGGGGCTCCAGCTGCCTCTGCTGCCCCAGTCCTTTAAATAGCCACTGGAGCCCCGCCAGTTCCCCAGGGCTCCGGCAACCAATTAAAGGACGGGGCAGTAGAAGCAGGGGAGCCCTGGGCCCTTTAAATAGCCTCCGGAGCCCCAGGCTGCTGCTGCTACCCTGGTGCGGGGGGGGGGGGGGGGGGAAGGAGGAGAAGGAGGGGTGGCACTTACCTTACAGAGTGGGCTGGGGCTAGCTCTGACCCCCTCAGCCCCGCCCCTTCCACCGTAGGCCCTGCCCTTTGGGGGGCCAGAGCTGGCCCCAGCGTACCAGTAAGTCGCTCGACTTACTTTCACCCCTGATAATAATACTTACCAAACATAGATGTCATGAAGCTTAATTAATTAATGTTTACAAAGTGTTTTGAGATGCTCAAATGCCAGGCTGCTACAGGGTGAGTGGCCCCTTCAAGAGGTACTGGGTCTAGCCCCACCTAGGTTTCACTCAGCTTTCCTCTCTACATGGGAAGAATTATCAGTCACATGACAGGGAGATTAGGAGGCTAATTTAGGCCAGAGTAGCGATAGAGGAGAAGCCTTTAGAGAGTCAGAGGACATATAGGCAGCTTGTAGAGGAGAATGCCAGTTTGCCAGCACACCCCAAGAAGGAGGGCTATGGGACTCCTGAACCAAGGAGAGGAAGGGTTAGCATAGGCATAGTCAATAGGCAAATTATGGACCAAATTCAGACCTCCAGACAATTTTTAATAGACCGTGAAATCTTTCTATTTACTTATTGTTATCATAATTGTTATTTTTTATTTTCTCTAGAGTCTTGGTCTTGACTATACCTTGACCAAGAAATCCGGATCTTGACAAAAAAATAATTGACTACCCCTGCATTAGGGAGAGGATGCAATGAGTCAGTGTTCTGAAATGACTTAATAAATAAGACCCTACAAGGGGGAATCTTACTTTAAGTATTCTGGCTTGTGTGTAAATTATTGGAAGAACCGTTAGGAAGCTGAAGGCAGACTGCCTGCAGAACCATACCGTGCGACAAGGGGGCATGCTCTGGGACAGCACCCTTCCACACAGTGACTACAGAAGTCCAGAGTATTTCATTGTTTTTTTTAGCTTACTCCATAGCTTAAAGTGGAGAGGCCCTTGAAAACAACTAATAAGGTTACCTTATTGTTCAGTACTGATTAATTATTATTGTTATTATTTGTATTGCTGTAGTGCCTAGGAGCCCCACTCCTGGACCAGGATCCCACTGTGCTAGGTGCTGTACAAACACAGAACAAAAAGACAGTCATGGGAGATCATTCTTAAAACTGGTGATGCCTGTGTTTTGCATCTTATACTGACTATTGTCCAGGAAGTGAGCATCAATGTTTTACTCTTAGTATTAGACTAGTCCCATATTATGTACATCTATTGTACTATTATAGTTAGAATAGGTGGGACTTGGAGAACCACCTGTTATTGAGGTTGCTCAACACTTCCCATTATGAGCTAGGGGTGCTGTGGAAAAAATAGTATTTTATCAAGCAACTAAAAATTACTAAGTACGCTGAAAAATTAAGCCCCAAATGTCTTAAGCTGGGTATTGATAATTAGTGGCCATCTGACAATTTTGTCCTTAATCTCTCTCTAGCTCAGTCTCCTATCTGTAAAATGCGTAATAATCATACCACTTATTCTACAGAGGTGTTGTGAAAATAAATTCATTCGTGTTTGTGAAGCACTCATGATGAGAGCACCCCAAGGAAATTAATAATTTTATATTTAGTGCATGGTTTAAATGTTGTGTGCTAAATAAGACCAAGGGCCACATATTCCATTCTTGAGAATAAAAAGACATTTGAATGACTGCCCAGTCACTGAAAAAAAAATTGTATCATAATTCATACGCACAAGGGGCTCAGATTCAGACTGCATGGGCAACCTTAATTCTGACATTTCCTAACTTTTGAGTGCTTGACTTTGCAACCTTAATGTTCCTGTAATTTATTTTTGTGTGTAATTAGTATTATTGTGTGTATATTATTTATTTGTAATTATTAATATCACACACCTTTTCAGAGTACTGTACAAACATTAACTAATGCATCCTACCCAAGAGGCTCCTTTATTTTCCTTTGGGATAACAAAGATCTGCGGGGCTGGTCCTGCTGAGCATCTGCCAGTGTAATTCTGAGAGGTTGGGAAGCTGAAACTTTTCTACTGATGACTCATGGAAGTTCCTTCATAGAGCTGTAACATCCAATTGAAGCTCAAGACATTTTGAGGCCTGATTCTCATCTCACTCATATTGGTGTAAATCAGGAGTAATCCCATTGAAATCAATGAAATTACACTGGGGGGCAAGAGCAGAATCAGGATATTTTATCTACAGTTTGGATTCATCTGGTGGGTAGGTGTTTTATTTATGGGCTGTTGGAAAGTGAATTATTGGAGGTTTCTGTTCACTGGCTTACAAATTTATTAGGCTATTTTCCTTTTTTATTATATTTTAGTTAAATTTTGTTAGGCTGTCAGAGGAGTTTTAGACACGGGGCATATTAATAAAAATATTATTATTCTTTTCCAATTTTAATCAAAATCCAAGATAGAACCTTCTTGTGCTTCCCCCGCATCCCCCAAGCTGTGGCTGCCTTAGCCCCGTTCTTGGCATTTTTGTTCTTGTTCCCTCCCAGCCAAGTCTATCAGTATTTCAAATGTTACTTTGTAATTACCCAGTCCCCAACTTTGTCTTACTTAAACTGTCTTCTGAGGCTACTGTTATATTAAAACTAAATAAATATGTTAGAACATTTTCCATAGTTTTAGTTTTTCTTCTCAACCAGTGGAAATAATGTGTCCTGCTCTTGAAAACAGATGCATAAATTTAGCTGCTGCAGTTTAAAGAGAGTTGGAACCTAGTAAGCCCCTGAGGAGGAGATTGCAGTAATCAAGATGGAAGAAGGCTAGGATAAAGACAGTGTTTTAGCCATGGGACAGAAAAGAGGAATTGGACTTTGGTAAGTTATGGAGGAAGAAGTGGCATGACTTGGTATCATTCTGGATGTCAAAGGAATCAAAGATGATACCCAGGTGAGTGATGAGGAAAATGGAGGGGCCATCCACCATAATGGATAAAGGAAGAAATGCAGAGGACTTGGGAGACAAAATAAGGAGCAAGATTTCAGCCATATTTAGTTTGAGTTGTTGGCAAGTCATGAAGGATGTTAGGACAGAGAGATGGATGCACATGCATCTGAAGAAGTGGGTTTTTTACCGATGAAAGCTTATGCCCAAATAAATCTGTTAATCTTTAAAGTGCCACAAGACTCCTCATTGTTTTTGTGGATACAGACTAACATGGCTACCCCTCTGATAAATGGAGATAGGTCAAGTGTGGAAAGGCATGTGAGTCATCAGCTAGAGAGGTAACAGTGGATGAAGAGGTCATTAGAAATCTTGATGAGCACTCTTTCAATGTAGTGGCGGGGTGGAAAGGCAGTTTGGAAGGGATTCAGGAGGGAGTTTAGAGGAGAAAAATTCCTGGTAGTGGCTGTAAGTGGCTTAATCAAAGAGATTAGAAGTGATTTTGAGTGTCTACCTTTCAGTCCCATGCTTTTGTTTTGGTAATATGTTTTATTTCTCATAAATGTTTTGAGGATTTTTTTTAAATCGTCATTCAAAAACTAAATCCTTGGGGTTTGGGCAAATAACCACAGTTGTTTTATTATACTAATTTGCCACACTTACATTTGATCTCCAACATACAGCAGATCCCTGCCTCCATGGTACATGATAATATATTGTGAATTAACAATATGGCTGCCGTCATATTTGCCATATAGCAGCATTTTTTGGTAGTAATGCTATAGTTAAGGATGATGAGGCACTTTTCATATGCAGCTGCATTAGGCAAGGGATAAACTATCTTAAATTAAAACTTTGTTTTGTTTTGTTTTCAAATTTATTTAAAAAATAAACTTTCTGCTTTCTCTAATTCAAGACTATTCCAGAGAACAGGGTAACGTTTGTAACAACAAGAGGTGGTGCTGGCCATTAGTTCTTTCTTATGGGAAATGTATTTAGAACAATAAAAAAGCTGTGCAGAAATGAATTCTTGTTATACATTCCCCATGTGAGAGTTGAAGGGCAGACTGAGTCTATGAAAGCTTTCAAAAGTATAAAGTAGGAGGCAATCTGGAAGGCCAAGGGGGTTGTTGATTGGAATGTGGAACCTTTCACCAGTACATTTCTGATTTCAGTCAAGCTTCAGCTGATAGTAAGCAAGAATCATCATTGTATGATGACATTCATTGACCTATGTAAAATGACTTGGTAGTTTCAATCAAGTTCCTAGTGGACAGATGCCCATAATCACAGCTGGTAACTTTAAGTCTCAGCAGAGCAACCAAGTACTGAATGGCATGGAGACTGAACTAACCACCCATGCCTAGAGACTGTATGGTCCCTTCAGAAATGTGAAGCACATTGTTGGGGTATTGCGGGTATGAATGAACCTCTCTTGCTCAGATTACCCATAGGATAGGCACAGTCTCTGGCCTTCTATTAAGAAGTTGCCAATCTGCCACCTTTGAAGTCCTTCATTATTATTTTTCTTTTCCTAAGGCTAAATGTGAAGTGTTAGGTAAAATATCTGCACATTACACAATTTATATAAAATAACTATAGATCAAGTTTCTTCAGCATCCTTTCTGCCACATTCAGGGCAGCAGCAACCCAGTTTGAGTGCACATTGGGACAGGTTAGTTGGCTCATCAGATATTCTATACTTGCCTTCCAACTTCTCCTTGAAAAATAAAAACAGGGACCCTAATGAGCATTAATTAAGGATGATTTTTGCCCCCATCATGTTTTTGTTTGTATTGTTTGTTTTCTGTAAATCCATTGAGGGGGGAAAAATCATATTACTTCTCCTTCCAATATAGCAAACATAATAAAAAATGAACACATGGTAATTAGGTTCCCCAGTACGTATACCAAGCATAGACAATAGCAGTTGTACAGTGCTGACTACAGACAATATCCTAGCCTATTTTTTTATTTTATTTTTTTACTGTTCAATCAACACTGCTAAATAGAAACCTCGGTGCTCTATATTATAAGACAGTAACTGGCAGTTATACAAAGATGCCTTACACAATGTCATCTGGCTTCATGCCTGATTTTCATATTACCTTCCTCTCTTGCCTTCAACAGCAATATGCATGGCTGATTAGAGAAAAAATGCTGAAGCTATTTCCTCCTTTTCTTGCTTTTTTTCTCCATCTTCATGCCTTGAGGAGAAAATTGAATCGCATTTGTTAATTTTACCATCAGAGCCTAACCTGAGAATGGGAAGCAATTCTCTTTCAACCCAATGTACGTTATGTATAAATTCATATATGAACACTGTTCTGTGTTAGATTAATTGATTAGTGTTTGATTTCAATTTGAGGGATATATTGTTTACAATTGTTCTATAGAAGTGCGGTAGTAGCCTCAAAAGGATAAGTCTGGCTTTCCCTTTTCATTCAAAATAGAGATTCAGGGTTTTATACTGCATCCAAGCCATGAGTGAGATCTCTGAAAACAGCATTTCAGGCTGACAATGGAGAGAACTGTATTTCCACAGTCATTGTAGCTAAGCACTTCTGATGTGACTACATTTGCAAAGACTGTAGAAGCCTGTAAATACAGGCCAAGATCCTGATCTTGCCAGGAACTGCTGTTGGAAGAGATTGTGGCCCCTATCCTGCAAAGAGAACTATGAAGGCGTAGACCTAGTCTGTGTGGAGTCCTGCCAAGACCATTAGGGTACTGCATGCATACAGGGGTCTACCCACGCAGTTCTTTTTGCGAGATTGGGGCTTCTGTGGGGACCAGGGGCACAGAATCCCACAGCCAGAGTTAGTGTTTCACGGAGGGCCAGCAAAACAAATATTTGCCATTCCCTGCTTTGTTTCTGTCCACCATATTCATCAGTAGGCACAGAGCCAACCTAAGGATTTGAGGACCCCAAAATTAACTGATTCACATTACATAAAATGTAAGGGAGAAAGGGGCATGGGGCAGGAGTATCTTCAGGTCTCCCTCTGCCCCTTGCTATAGAAGGGTAGCCCAGCTCTTTGTTCCTTTCCACCACAGCAACAACTTTACATCAGTTGATTTTGTTGGGGCCATATACATAAGGGAAAGGGCTAGATGCTAAATGGAAGCTGAGATTCTCTTTTAAATTTCTGTTTCTTCAAAATCAGAGAGGACCACAACTTAAAGGCCAGCTCTGCAGATTTCCAGTCACCAGGGCACACAGGCTGCAGCCTCTGGGCAGAGTAGGAATTGCACCCGGGTGTTGCCCCAAATTTACTTGAACTGTTCCTGAGCACCTCAAGTGATAACTATCCAACTTCTGCCTGATGTAGGAGTTGTGAATAGCAGCAGTTATATGTTGTAATCTAAAGCAACAGCAGCCCCAATTCAGGCAGTATCATGTAGGTATGATGAACTACTTTCAAACATCAGGGAAGTCCCTGTCATGTATTTATGATTAAAAAGTTAGTGGAGCAAATTTGTTTTGGCAAAAAAACTTGTTCCCTAGATACACTGCCCACCATGCAAAGTGCACTCAGACAATATCTTCACTGCTGCGGGAGTTATTATAAAAGGGTGAAAAACCATGGTGCTGGCAGAAATGAGCACTTCATTTTCTCAGAATTTAATTTATACCCTTCACAACTTATGTGTCTGTCCCTCTAACTTACTTACACTCCAGAGGACGTGACACTGAACAGGGAGACCTTGGGAATATTTCTTGTTTCTGTGAGAAAGTACAATAAATAGGCGTGATTCCTCTATAAAATCAGGCTGCCTGTGGCTATTAAAAGTCAGACACCTGTGTGCAAGATATATAAAGCGTTGCACATCTCTGATCTTCATGTAGCACTCAACGAAAGCCCCTTGATTTCTTCAAAAAAGACTGGAGGTGAGGTTGGGAGAGTAAGTGTTCATTAGAAAAAGTGAAGGTCACAGCACGGTTATGAAAATGTTTCTTTTTAGAAATCGCCCACCACTTCTTGCAATGACTGTGGTGCTGCATATTGATTCAGTCCAATCCCTATGAGTATTTTCTGAATTTGGAGAATATACAGCCAACTTTTTTGAAGTTGAAGATCTCATAATTCAATCAGTGAATAACTACTAGTATTTTGAAAGAATGGGTCAGAGTTCAAATGTGACTTTACTGTACTAGAAAATATAATAATCTGCATACCTTTGATTATGATGATTTGATTTCTTCTCAGGGAGAAAATACTAGATACTAAGTGTTCTTAGTACCAAGCAGAGAAAGACATAACAAGAACCAACGGCTGGAAGTTCAAGCCAGACAAATTCAAACTAGAAATAATGCACACATTTTTAATAGTACGGGCGATCAGAGGCAAGGCAGGCAGGGACATGTGGGGTCACATGCCCTCCCTCCCCCACAGATTTCTGACAGGGTTTATATGCCCTGCCCTGAAACCTATTGTATACTACCAGAACCTTTAAACTGTCTGTCCCCCCACCACCACTGTCATCAGTTATGTGTCATCTCTGACAGGGATTAATCACTGGAACAAACTACGAAGGGGCATGGTGGATTATCCATTTCTTGAAGTCTTCACATCAAGACTGGATGCCCTTCTGGAAGAAATTCTGTAGCCAAACACAAGTTATTGATCTCAATACAAGGCTATCTGGGTGAACTTCTGTCATGTGATACACAGGAGGTCAGACTAGATGATCTAATGGTCCTTTCAGGCCTTGAAACCTATCAATCTATGAAGGTCTTGCATATAAGCAGTCACAGAGGCAGGAATCAATGTAACCATATTTCCACAAAAATAATAAAAAGACAAAGATAAAAAGTATGCAGCCATTTAAGAACATAAGAACTCACATACTGGCACAGACCCATTGTCCACCTAACTCAGTATCCTGTCCCACACAGTGGTCCATATCAGAGTTTCAGGGGGAATGTACAGAACAAGGCAGCTGGAATGATCCACCTGTGTTTTTCCCTTCTGGCAGTCAGATGTTTAGAGTTCCTCGAGCTTGGAGTTGCATCCCTGACAATTTTGGCTAATAATTATTGATGGACCTATCCTCCATGAAATTATCTAGTTCTTCTTTGAACGCAGTTATACTTTTGGTCTTTATAACATCCAATATTAATGAGTTCCACAGGTTAACTGTACATTGTGCAAAACATTCCTCTTGTTTTTATTAAACCTGCTGCCTAATAACTTCATCAAGTGACCCCTAGCTTTTCCATTCAAGCTGAAGGTGCACCATGGATTTATAAAGTAGCATTATGATATTTCCTGTCTTATTTTCTATCCCTTTCCCAATAGTTCCTAGTTACATCTTTGTAAGTCCATAACAACTCACTGAAGGCCATTTAGCCCATTCATCCCACCTTCTCATAAACAAACTAGGGAAATACAACCTAGATGGAGCTACGATAAGGTGGGTGCATAACTGGTTGGAAAATCATTCCCAGAGAGTAGTTATCAGTCGTTTACAGTCATGCTAGAAGGGCATAACGAGTGGAGTCCCGCAGGGATCAGTTCTGGATCCGGTTCTGTTCAATATCTTCATCAATTTTTTGTTTTAGATAATGGCATAGAGAGTATACTTATAAAATTTGTGGACAATACCAAGCTGGAAGGGGTTGAAAGTGCTTTGGAGGATAGGATTAAAATTCACAATGATCTGGACAAACTGGAGAAATGGTCTGAAGTAAATCGGATGACATTCAATAAGGACAAATGCAAAGTACTCCACTTAGGAAGGAACAATCAGTTGCACACATACAAAATGGGAAATGACTGCCTAGGAAGGAGTACTGCGGAAAGGGATCTGAGGGTCTTGGTGGATCACAAGCTAAATATGAGTCAACAGTGTAATGCTGTTGTAAAAAAAGCAAACATCATTCTGGGATGTATGAGCAGGAGTATTGTAAGCAAGACACAAGAAGTAATTCTTCCCCTATACTCCGCACTGACTAAGCCTCAGCTGGAGTATTGTGTCCAGTTCTGGGCATCACATTTCAGGAAAGATGTGGACAAATTGGAGAAAGTCCAGAGAAGAGCAACAAAAATTATTAAAGGTCTAGAAAACATGACCTATGAGGGAAGATTGAAAAAAAAAGGGTTTATTTAGTCTGGAGAAGAGAAGACTGAGAGGGGACATAACAGTTTTCAAATACATAAAAGGTTGTTACAAGGAGGAGGGAGAAAAATTGTTCTTCTTACCTTCTGAGGATAGGACAAGAAGCAATGGGCTTAAATTGCAGCAAGGGTGGTTTAGGTTGGACATTAGGAAAAACTTCCTAACTGTCAGAGTGGTTAAGCACTGGAATAAATTGCCTAGGGAGGTTGTGGAATCTCTGTCATTGGGGATTTTTAAGAGCAGGTTGGACAAACACTTGTCAGGGATGGTCTAGATAATACTTAGTCCTGCCTTGAGTGCACGGGACTGGACTAAATGACCTCTCAAGGTCCCTTCCAGTTCTATGATTCTATGATTCTCACACACCTCAAACTCATTACAGGTTCAGGCATTTGCAGAGGATGAGAGAGAACGTTATATAAAAATGTCACTCATACATCAATGGCTCTTCCGAACAGTAGCATAGAGAAGATCTATAAATGTTATCTTCTAGAAGCACTCATTCCAAATGCCTTGACCTCTAGAGGTAATCTGGATTAACCCAAATCAAAGGACAGAGGTCTCTGCCTTTCAATTTACAGGGCTCCTGTTACAGGTGTCCACACTGCATATTGTGGCTCAGACTTGCTACAGGTGCTTAGATCACAGTGCCTATTTCAATCTATTAGTGAAGAGAAGATGGAATTTCATACTAATTCCATCTTTGCTAGATTCCAAACAATTTCTAAATTCATTCTCCTGATTTGATGGTTAATACTTCAGTCTTTCTTCTTTTGTATTGTCTACCATTTCAGCAATACTATTTCAGAATAGATCCAGTAGCTATATTTTACTTAGATTTGAGTCAACATTGCATAAATATTTATATATATTTATTAATAAATATTAGCTTTGAAGATTTCCTGTAGTCATTTAGTGATGTACTATGCTGTGATCTTACATGTTGTATACTACCTTTTGTAGTAACCTGTACACCTTATTTTCAAATAGCTATGTGGTTCAAAGTGGAACATGATGTTGAATTACACCTGATTTGTCTGTTCCCTTAATAAGACATTGCAGTAACAGAGAAAATTTAAATTTTACAGGGGTTATTTGTTGCTTTAAAAATGGACACAGAGAGCTAAAGGCATTCAATATCCATATTATCTGTACAGCATTTGATAAGTGCATTGATACTATCCAAATTGTTACAGGCAATTCTGCATCTCCTTATTTTCAAGCTAAAATAATGTTATAGTTTATAAACTACAGAAAAAAGTAATGAACTCATAATGCTCACAGGGAATTATGGATTTGATGTCTTGGCACAAATCAAGCGCAGTATTTTAAGATCTGTAATAAAATCTGCCATCTTGCCATTTAGTCAGCCATTAAATTAAGGGTCATTTAAGATACCATTAAGACTTTCTTTTTAAAAGAAATAGAGAATATACTTTGAGTATCTGAGTTTAAAGCATTAAAAGACACCATAAACTGTTTAAGGGATATCTTTGTATCAAGCTGCTGTGGATACATTATTATTATACATTATGACAGCCTGTTTTCACAATTTTGATGTACAAACAGTTAGCACAAGGCTGCTAATGTATCAAGCAGAGATTTAAAAAAAATACCATGAGACAATGCCATGGGATAACACTGGAAATATTAGTGAAAAGAATTATTAAATACTGGCCAACTTGATAACCCACCCGATGGCCACTGAGCTCTCATAACTCCCAGTGAAACCATGGGAGTATTGGGTGGAGGTAAGGAGTTTTGAGGATTGGATCCAGAGTATACACTTTAGCATCTATAGTTGTTGCCCATAGTGCCAAGTAAATTTTGAGGAAAAGGAAAATGATTCATGATTTCCCAATGCCAAATCCAGGAAATATGAACCAGATGCAGTTTAAAACAAAAAAAAACCAAAAAGAATATGTTTTGATGCTAAAATTGAAGATCTTCATTTAATTATAATATTTTTCTTGCATTGTTAACTTTCAAGTTGTTGCTAAAGATACTAGGTCACACTGAACAGCTGATGTACAGTACCTAGGAAGTTAGAGACACTTATGTCTTTCAGCTACAGTATAAAACCAATGACCATTCATGGTCATTAAAGATCCAGGGTCATTTTCCACAGGAGTAGCAGTGATAAGGTGAGCAGTGTCATGGCCAAATTCCAGTTTGGGAAATGACAGTCTGCCTAACTGAAATATCTTCTGGATTTTCAGCTGGAGAAGTTCATTTTCATTTCCTCTCCTACGGTGTTAACAAGTGCAGAAAAACTACCCTGCTCCCTTTCAGAAGTGAGCCCTATACAGAGAGAGCCTGATGCTTTAACTTTGTCATGCTTAATAGTGCACATGCAGGGGAGTAACCCCACTGACTAAACACATGGGTAGGTGCTACTTGAGGTGAGACACGATTGCAGAATAGGACCCAGAGTTTGTAGCCAGAGATAAGTCTGGATGGAAAGTGACATATACATGCAACATACATATTGTGTATGTATATTTATGCAAGAAGTGCAAAAAGGAGAGCACCATGAGCAATTTGTGCACCAATCCTACAAACAATGGGTTAGAATCTTCATTGCATCCAGCTTACACTGGATGCAGCAGAGACAGGGGCTATCAGGGTCTGATTACAACTCTCTGATTCTCTGCTCAACCCTTGTCCTAGGTTCAAGTTAAAGGAGCAGATGGGCTGCTCTAACCTACATCAACTGGCAAAAGGGCCACCCCTAGCTGAGATAGCTAGAGCGCATTATGGTCTGGCTATTTTTCCTCCCTGTTCCTGCATTTGGGTCTATGGGAAAAGTAACATAAGAGCCAGCTCTATGTCAGCTGGGGATTTCCTCACTCCAGGGTAAGTTTCACAAAGGGAGCATTTGTAACCTGCAGGTGCAGCTCTATCATGGTAGCAATGACAGAAGCTTTAGTGTAGACAGAGGTCAGGTTTTCTTACTTCTTTATCACCTAAACACTACTCTTGTCATGGTTAAATGACACGAATAAGGAATCCTCAAGTCTGCAATGCACTTCCCCTTATTCTGACAGAGCCCTGATTGTGTGACCTTCAGCTTAGACTGTAAAATCTCTCTTCTTCCAGTCTTTCTTTGCGGGGGAGAGGTGAGAAGATGACCGGGTGCTTTTGGAAGAGTTGGAGAAGCTGGAGAAAATTGGGAGGGTTTTAGCTTGGCATTTAGCCCAATTTGTAGGTCATAAGAATTTCTCAGTGTATTTTGTACACATGGCCAAAGCTTTGGATGTAAGCATTTTAAATCAATCAAAATACATAAACTGCTGACTCCCACTGGTGAGCTGCTTATGATCTCAACAGCAGGTAGTACAAAACTGGTTAAAAGTTAATAGGTTTGTTTTCTCATAAATCCCAGATTGATCTATACCTCACCAGGATCCTTGCTCCTTCACAAAGTCAGATCAGTGTTACCAGCTGCCAGTTACAGGGCCAGAGGTTACTTTTCCAGGAAGAGCAAGTAAATCTCCTGAGTCTCAAAGCTGGAAAAGGGATCACCGTAAAGATGGTGAAATGATTCCTTGTAAATAGATTATTGGATGAATTTTGTGCTATATTTCATTAACTTATTTACAAGGTTTTTTTAATTTTCATTATTTGATGAGTTCGATTGTGTTGAGTTATAATTATTGGTCATAATGGGTTACGAATTGTACATATCCTATTATTTTTGTGAACCCATTTCCCCACCCCTATCCCAACCCATTTGTTTGTATCTCATAGACTTTAAGGTCAGAGGGGACCATCATGATCATCTAGTCTGACCTCCTGCAGAACCTCACCCACCCACTCCTGTAATAGACATCTAACCTTTGGCTGAGTTACTGAAGACCTCTGATCATGATTTAAAGACTTCAAGTTACAGAGAATCCACCATTTACACTAATTTAAATCTGCAAGTGACCTGTGCTGCAGAGGAAGGTGAAAACCCCCCATCCTAGGACTGCATTAGCCTTTTTCATGGCCACATCACATTGGCAGCTCAGTCATCCTGTGATTAACCAATACACCCTGGTCTTTCTCCTCCTCTGTCGCTTCCAAGTGATATGCTCCCAGCTTATAGCAAAAATTCTTTTTGTTAGTCCCTAACTGCGTGACCTTGCATTTTACACTATTAAATTTCATCCCATTTCTATTAATCCAGGTCATCCAGATCTTCTTGTATGATATTCCAGTCCTCCTTCGTATTGGCAATACCTCCCAACTTTGTGTCATCCGCAAATTTTATTAGCACACTTCTACTTTTTGTGCTAAGGTCAGTGATAAAAATGTTAAATAAGATTGGTCCCAGGACTGATCCCTGAGGAACTCCACTAGTAATCTCCCTGCAGCCTGATAGTTCATCTTTCAGTATGACCCGCTGTAATCTCCCCTTTAACCAGTTCCTTATCCATCTCTCAATTCTCATAGTAATCCCCATCTTCTCCAGTTTAACTAATAATTTTCCAAATGGAACTGTATCAAATGCCTTACTGAAATCCTTTGTCTAAAAAAAAAAAAATCAGTCATCTTCTCAAAGAAGGAGATCAGATTGGTCTGGCATGATCTACCGTAAGTGTTGTCCACTTATGTTTTGTCTTTTAGACTGTAAGCTTTTGGGGGCATGCAGCGTTATTTACTATGCTTTTACAGTGTATTGTACAAAGAGGTATTCACCTGGCTGGCCCCTAGGCACTACTGCAACATAAATGTATACCATTAATAATATTTACATATGAATCAAATAATATTTGGCAATTCATTTGACAGCTTTTTACCAGTCATTGTATACTTTATTTATTAAGGTTTTTGATTACCCTAGTCACTATTGCAGTGAGACATTAACAAACAAAGGTATTTCCCCTGCTAAAAGCAGCAGTTTGGTAAGTAACCATGTTAATACATAAGCCAGAGGAAATACGGTTGAGAGAACAGAAACCTCTTTAGTGTTGGCAGTGATAGATATGCTTTTGAAAGTGCATTTTCAGCTGGACTAGATAATCCATGCAGTTTGCAGTAGCCCCAGGGCACAATGTTTCATCTAAATTGTGATGCTTACTCAGCACTTACAAGGGAGACTCTGCATGTCGGATTTCAACAGATACTGACCAAGCAAGTAGCTGATTTGGGGGGTCAAACTGGGTTCATGCTGAAATGAAGAAAGCCTGTCATTTTTGCCTTCGGTATGACTGGAGAGTAATAAACTTGACAGAATATCTTTATTCAGTAAACGTTTGCTAGCGGCTGAATGACTGTACACAAACCAGTTTTCTCATATTGATGGAATGTTATCTTGCATTCTTAAATTTTTACTGTGTGCTTAGCAATGGCACAATAGCCGCTAACACCATTGTTCTGCTCTTTTGGTCGCCATCACAACTAATCAGAGGGGAAGAATGACCTTGTGATTAAGGAATTGAAGGGGGACTCAAGTGAGCCGGGTCCCATTCCCACTTCCGTCATAGGTGTCCTTGTGTTATCTTGGGCAAGACACTTAGGGTTAGATTGTGATATCCTTACTCATGCTGAATAATACCTTACCTCACAATGTGGTATATCATTGAGTAGTTCCACTGAAATAACTGTAGCCTAATGGTGTTAAAATCAGGCCCTTAGTTTCTATGTGCCTCAATTCTCCATCTATAAAATTAGGGTAATAATAACTGTCTTTGTCTGTCCTCTCATTTAGATTGTAAGCTCTCTGGAGCAGGGACTGTCTCTTACTATGTGTATGGAATATGACCAGTATTACAGAGCCCAGATAGCTGTTGGGGGTGTCTAGGAACTACTGACATATGATAACTAGTATTAATAGCCTTGTAGCATTTTCTTATCCTTTGACTTCAGTGGGAGTTTTATCTAAGGAAGAGCCAAGATTAGGCCCTGTCTGGATAACACAATTTGCAGTCATGTACAGCAACTACAGATGGGTCTGAGCTGCAAGGTTTGGAGATATTCAGATCTGGAGACTTGGCTCCATTCTAGTAGCAATGCACATAAGAGATAGAGTGCCATTATTTTGTTTTTGAATAAAAGAGTGCCATGCATCGTTATTTCTAGGGCCTTACATGGAACCAGGAGTTAATATGCGAACAAGATTGTGCAAATTAACATGATAAAATGATTATCTCCTTTCTACCTCCACCTACTCACTATGAACATTTACCCATTTGTAAAATCCAACTAAACGTTTAAGGTTCCGACATTTTGGGGAAAAGTTTCTTCACTTATAGTTTCTAGCTAGGGCCATTACCAGAGGTGTCAAAATATTGCAAGAAAACCTGTCCTTGTGAGCATTCTGGCTGCAACCCAGACTGGAAGTACCTGGAAGCTCAGGAGAAGGACTGTTCTGCTGAGATTTCGAGCCCAGTTTCACAGACTCAGGAGATTCAGAAGGTTTTACTAAGAGTCCAAGAAGCATCTGAACTCCTGGACCTGATTCTCCTCATACAGGCATGAGTATCTCCCATTGACTTCAGTGAGCTACTTGTGTCCTGTGTGGAGATAAATAAAGGCTCTTTTTATCTAAACTGATTATTGATTATCTAAACTGAATCTGAACTTTTGAGGCTTGCCCATCACTATTACGAAAAACCTCTTCCTCCCCCACATAGAATATTCTAAGATTTTGGAGAATTATAGGTGCTAATTCATATCTTTTCATCTAGATCTCATCTGCTCTAAAGTTCACAATTGTTAACAACATCACAGAACACTTGACCTCACACATATTCTAAAGTTAACATCCTCTGTCCTCGAACTAATAAAACTTGCTCCCTACACTTAATCCATTAAAGTTAAAACAAACAAGCATATTGCAATCACTTTTACTTGCGGAGTAATATTTGTTTGGTTTAAAGATTGGCTATCCTATAGCTCGTTGATTAATAGAAGAAAAAAAATCATAACACTTCAGAAGGGAGTGGGTATGGCATGGACCTTGTATTCTGTAAAGGACTCATATTTTGCTTTGCTTTTAAAGAATAGCCAGTTCTTGCTACATTTTACTGGCTAAAGCACGGAAATGAAACTGATCAGTATTTATAAAGAAATGTCTTTCAGTCACAGTGATACCTGTCTTTGTGTAAATATGCATGTTTGTGTATCCCCTCACTAAACCTGCCACTGAATCCAGTGTCCTTGCCAACTTATCATAAGGCTCTGAGTGTGTATATGTAAACAAGTTGTTTAATAATAACCCCAAAGAGCTTTCTTTTAACCTGAGCACACCCTTCATTGTCCCCTTTCCATGCTATGCCTTTTTGTGATAATTGGGTCTACAATTTTATCCTAACCTGAGTTCAACTGTAAAAAGTGAGTGAAAGTTTATAAAGTGTCACAACCTATAACAATAAATGTTGGAAAGAGGCGCAAAAGCAAGACAGAAAGGCTGAATTAGTCCAAACAAAAAGGCCTACTGGTATAACTCAAGGACTCTGTTAAGATCATGCTTGATAAACCAAAAATGTGGGACTGGAAATTAGTGAACCAAAATTGGTGTGTTGGATTTTAGGCCTAATTGGTGGACAAACTAATGAGGCAATGGACTATTCCACCCATCACTCGATTTTAGGGTCCTCAACGAAAGAGACTTTGGGAGATACATTGACTACTACGGTGAGCTTCACCATTACAGCTGCCACCCCACTGTTTCTGGGGACCCCAGTCCTTTATCATCCTGATCCTGAGAGATGTCCTGACCAGACTGAGCCAGAGAGAGGGACCCACATGACATCACCACCTCTGATTGAACCCCAAACACCACCTGGGATGTGACACTTTGTTCCCAGCTCTCTACCTCCAAATGTGTCTTTTTCTTCCCTACCTTATTTTTTCTTTTCCCCCCTCTCTCTCCTTTTTCCTTCTGTCTCATAAGAGTCAAGCCTAGCTGGCCAAGACTGCATAGTTTGCAACACTGCTGTAAGCCTGTGACCAGAAAGAGGCAGCTAAAAGCAATGCCCTAGATAACAAGATTCTGGCACAACTTTCCCAGGTCTTGGAGTGGCTGATCAGACCTTCTGCTGTGCCTGTGTTTTTCAAGCAGTGAGCTTGCAACAAGAGAGACAGAAGCTGCATTTTCTACCTTTGCTGTTCTTTTCTCTCCTTTTGTGTGTGTGTGTGTGTTTGTCTTGTTTTGTCTTCTAGGAAATGGTATTGGACTTTAACAACAACAGCAATAACAACAGCTGGAGCCCATCTCAGCTAAGTTCTTTTCTTTACCGCAAAAAGGACAGTTATTGCCATCTTTGTTACCATCTAAGAGACTGTGAAACAAGGGGGGGTTTCCTTCTAAAGACTCTCCAGCTAAAGCCAAAGGGAACCAGGTATATTGTTAAAATTAAGACATTACTCAATACTTTACATTTCATATGCTTTACCTGCTTTTCCATCTTTTTCTGTATCTTTAATAAAAGCTTAAAAGGATGTTTAATGGTGTGTTTGCCATGGTACTAAGCAGGCTGAAGTCTCTGTATACCAAACCTTGTTTAACACTCTTTAATGTTGGACAGTGACTGGGCTATGTTAAGACCTTTGATTTTTGTGCATATATATATTCCATTTAAATTAATACAACAACCCGCAAGTACATTCAGGACCATATGTTTCAGGTATAATTACGTGTAATAGCTTTGTGAGATGTGAGATACTGGTATGTCCAAAAGGCTATGGGAGTGACTTAAAGCTCAACATGCATTATGCTGCATTTCCTAACTGTCATAGTGCAGGCCATCCCGGCATGCCTCCTTGCAGTCAGGTGTAGCATTACAGGTGAGCCCTGCCTTGGTTTCCCCTCACTCAGGGTTTAAACAAGTCCAAACAGGCCAAGCCTTCAGGTATTAAGGAGTGCTCCCCTTTGCAGGGTCTCAGTTATTAACAACAATCAAAACAACAAAAAAAAGAAAACGGTATAATCAAACCTGTACCCCAGCATGTTAGCTGGGAGACAGAGTCTTAGATTATCTGTTCCCTCCTGAGGGCACTGCTTGCTTCTGTTCAGGCCCTTTACCAGCAGGGTTCTCTCCAGGCCTGGATTAAAGAATTTTGGGGCCCTGTGCACTATGGAAATTGTCTCCCTCCCCAGCTTTTCCTAAACTAGACAGCAAAGTGCCCCTACCCCACACATATCCCACTCCACACAAGCCTCAGAATGCGCCACCCACCCACACACACAGACCCCTGAATACCTTTCTTCCCCACCCCACCTGATGGAGGGCAGCCAAGCCAAACCTGAATGAGTGGTGTTGTGACTCGGTGCTCAGGGTTGTAGCACTGCTAAAAAAATTTTCCCACCCCAGTCAACGGGAATCCCCCCGAGATAGGGGCCCTGTGCAAGTGCACCCAGTGCATTTTATTTAATTCATGACTGGTTCTGCTCAGGTCGTGGCCCCTGGAGCCCAGTCTCTTGCAGCTACCTGGGTAGAATCCTTCTCTGGATTCAGGGGTCCATGGAGATCTGTCAACTGCAGCTCTTTCCCAGGGGCGGGCAGTATGTAGTTCCAGCAGGCTGGACTTCCTGTTACCATTTGGGAGTTCCCTTTGCAGAGACCAGGCACTCCTGGATGCCTGCCTTCTTAGGCTGGGGTGGGGACCCTTTAGCAGTGAGCAGGCTTCCTCCCTCCCACTTCCTGGATCCCAATAGGATCACTCTCCTGTAGCCCTCTGGCCTGGAGGGAAGAAGGAGGGAGAGGGCTGCTCCTGCTGCTGGGGCTGCTAGGCCCTGAAGCTCTCGCTGCTGCTCCGGCTACTCCCATGGCTGGGCCAGACACGCACCCCCCCCAGTTCTGAAGCTGTCCCTTTAGGAATCTCCAGGAGCACCTGCCCAGGCTCCCTGCTCTGGTGGGTTCTCTGGAGAGTTTCCTGTCTCCAGAAGTACTCCCTGCTTTGGTAAGCTCACCTAATGAGCTCACCTAGGAGTTCCATTCCTCAGAAGCTTCTTGTCTCCTTGGGAATGCCTTCCTTAATGCAGCCCAGGGAACCTTTTTTTTAGGTTTACTAATTAACCATTCAGCAGCCACCTGGAGCAGTCAATGACCGCAGCTGGACCTTGAGAAGGCATTAGTGGGCAGTCAGGGACCTGGTTCTGATTTGACGCTAATCCAGAAAAAGTGGATAAGATGTTGCTTAAATGCAGCAACTTGATGTACAATTTCTTCATCATTTTAAGAACTCCCCTGATTGCGGAACTCTCGCCTGACTGGTGAAGGAGCGGGTGGGGGGGTCTCCTGTTGGTTTCCAGAAGAAGGTCATCTTTAAGGTCATAATGCCTCTCTTGTGTTCTCTGTGGTTGAGCCATGTACACGGCTTTTAAATTTCTTCAGTGGCTGATAGGCATTCGTGTGGCTGAAGAAAACCAATCTTCCATACTATGGTGATGAACGCTCAGGCATTTGCTGAATGTCATTCATAGATCCAGATCACACTGTATGACTACCCTGTCCTCATCATTATTTACCATTCTGCTAGTCTTAGTCGTCCCCAAATGTTACCAGCAATGATTTTAGATTTACTTCTAGAACGTTGAGAAAAACGTAGAATGGCATCAGACACAGTTTCGATCCCTGTGGAACCCCACTGGAAACACCCCCAGGCCATGATGAATTCCCATTGACAACTCCTTTTAGAGTTAGCTACTTGTTAACTGATTTAACATGTACATTATTTATATTATATCCTGCTCATTTTGAAATAAGCATGTCATGCTATATGAGTTTAAATGCTTCACAGAAGTCTGTTACATCTACAAAGCTACCTTTATCAAGCAAACTTGTAATCTCATTAAAAAATTGAATCAGGCTTGTTTGAAAAGACTTATTTTCCATCTTTTGATTCTTTAATAATTGAATACTGTATCATAATTTTTCCCAGGATAGATGTCAGGTTTATGGCCTGTAATTTCCCAGGTGATCCTGCTTGCCTTTTTTAATATTGGCACAACATTAGAACTCTTCCAGTTTTCTGGAATTTCACTTATATTCCATGATGTGTGAAAAACTAACATCAGCAGGCCACAGATTCCCTCAGCCAACTCTTTTAGGACTCTTGAGTACAAATTATCTCAGCCTGTTGATTTAAAAATATGTATCCCTAGTAGGTGCTATTTAGCATCATTTTTAATACTAATGGACTACAAATTACTTCAGCAGCATCATGTGATACAAAGATATCATCCTTCTTCTTTCCAAATTCCCAAGTTCCTTAAGGAGGGGAAAATGATGAATGCTTTATTTGGCATGTCATTATTGAATACTGTATGCAGCATGGTTGTAACTGTGTTGGTCCCGGGTTATTAGAGAGACAAGGTGAATGAGGTAATATCTTCTATTGGACTAAACTCTATTGCTGAGAGACATGTTTTTTCCTTGCACAGGGTGGAAGGAGAGCTCTGTGAAAGCTTGTGTCTCTCACCAACAAAAGTTGATCCAATAAAAGATATTACCTCACCCATATTGTCTCTGTGTTATTGAAAACTGTGACTTGTCAACATGTTATTTGTCTCAGTTCCTTGCTTCTTTCTTTAATCGAGACACATTAGCCAAATGCACAGTGTTCTATGACTCTCTGTTTCACACCTCTGTCTGTTCTGAGTGGGGATCTAACATTAATATAAAATAGAGTGCTTTTATATCAAGTGTCAGGTGTCCTACAACTGGGAGAGAGAAAATTCCTAGCCACATTAGCTGGATTTTTTTCTTACCTCAAGCCTTCTAGTCTTCTTCTGCAGCTCCCAAGAGAAAGGTGGTGAGGTCAGAGAGTCTGAGACTTCCTCCCGATAAGGGCAAGTGATGAAAAGCTGAGGAATTATGCAAAAAGGTTAGAAAGTGAGATCCCTGTTTGCAATTAGCTGTCCTCAGTGTGTTTTTCCTATATCCATTAATTACAATAGGAGATTTGGTAGCTATTACGATTTGGCTACTTTACCTGAACCAACACATCTATGGGTAAAAGTTGGATCAAATTACAAGAGTTTCGGTGTCTTGGTAACTCACTCACCTCTGTTTTGTGGTAGCCTTGGAGGTCTCCATTAGTTGAAATGATAGGGAAAGAATGCCTTTGTTATCATTTTAGAGCTAGAAGCAGTTTTTGCTGTTTTATATATGGAATGAAAGAAAAAGCATGCAGGCAGGAGAAGGGTATTTGAAAGTAAACATCAAGAGATAACTTAGAATAATATGCCCATATACTTCGAACAATCCAAGTTAATGTTCTTAGTCTATTTTTTTTAAATGAGTAATTATTTTCTTCTTCTCTTTGGATAATCATTATTATCCTAGTACTGTGTATGACAGCTGTACTTGCAAATTGACAACAAAACAGAAGTAAGGTAAAAGTAATGAGCTGCTATTGGGATGTAAAGAGACAGAGAAGGAAACAATGTAAACAAAGTTTCTAGATTAGAGGAAGTGGCAATGAGAAGATCACCATTTGTTGCTTAGATGTGCAATATTCTTCATGAACATTCACAGTGATCTTCATCTTTCAATACTATTCCATTCTAATAGTTCCTATAATATGTTTCTCAGGCTGAGGGACAGGATACTGGGCTAGATGGATCTTTGGTCTGACCCAGTATGGCTGTTCTTATATGTTTACAATCAAATGTGGGGGATGGGCGAGCTAAATTTTAAAATACATTTCCCTTTTGTTAACATATCATGACCAAGATTAAGAATTCTACAGAGGCTTAAAAAGGCACAAAGACTAAAAACTTTCAATGAGATATAAAACTAAAACAGATGACAACAAACCAAGAACTATATTGACTGTTTATCAACTGCATGAAGATAGGGAGATACTTTTTATTTTCTCCTGAAAAGGATTTGCTTACTAGAACTTTACGAACAGATTTCAACTTTTGAAAATTTATTTAATCCTCAGAATTATTCTGCAAATAATTATTGGTCTGTAGCTCATCTGTATGCAGCTAGTTGCAAGTATCCCATAGGTGAAAAATAAGCTATTTAGGCTAGATACGTAGGTCAGATGGCATGGATCCAACTAGAAGAACAGAGGCCTGGATCCACAAAAGGATTTAGGCATTATAAGGAGGAGGACTTCCCTTATAACCTTTAGCCAGTGGTTAGAGTACTCACCTGAGAGACCACTGGTTCAAGTCTGCCCTCTGCCTGCTGAGGAGAATGGATTTGAACAGGGGAGTTGCCACATTTCAGGAGAGTGCCCTAATCACTGGATTATGGAATATGTTAATGTGGAGTTCCTCAATCTCTTCAACTGAAGTTGTGCCACTTTAATTAAATAGTAATCAGGATAGAGAAAGAATAAGAATCACTCTGTGCACTCATCTGAAAGATAGCAGAACCCTGTTCAAATCCCTTCTCCTTAGCAGGCAGAGCAGGGAGTTGCACTGGTTATCTCCACATCCCAGTGAGTACCCTAACCACTGGGCCAAAAGTTATAAATGATGTCCTTCTCCTACTGCCCCTGCTGTTTTGTGTTGAGGCACACAGCCTCTGAGCATACCTACAGTATTGGGCCGTGCACATGAGTTAGGTGGAAGAACACCTATCTTCCCTCTGTTTGTGGATCACTCTGCAGCTTGGACAACAGATAGGCATCTGGACGCCTCGAGCGAGGCAGCAGTGCTCATGCTCACAGGCAGGAATATAGGTGCCGAGGGAACTTTCACTACAAAAGCTTAAGTGCTTTACGTTCCTACAGGGATAGGCAGCAGCTGAGTGGGGGGTTTGTGGATCACAGTGTCAACTAAAAATGGAACTTAGGTGCCTATATTTGGGGGTTAGGGTCCTGGTCAGAAGCCTTAGAATCAGATGTCCAATGTGAATGTTTGCAATTTCAGATTCTAAATTCAGTTTATATTCTGCAATTTTGGTGATTGTTTTGACCAGGAAACTCATTTGCTAAGATATTCATAGCAGATGAAATCCTCCCATGTGCAGAAAGCCAGCAGCAGAGCTTCGCCTCACTAACACCCAATTTTGGTGGCTGTAATGGGGAGTAGGCCTTGCATTGACCTGTACCCCATGAGTGAATTTAACTCAGAAAGCAATAAAATTATTAAAAAAAATAATTGCATAAGTAAGTTATATGATTTACAGTTTCCAAATAGCTCTTAGCACTCTTGAGCTGTCTTTTGTAAACTCAACCTTTCTGCTATCACAAGTTCGTCCTATCTAAATTATCTATGGTATTTGTAAGGCACTCATGATATCTAGGAACCAGACTTCCTATGATGCCTGGTCTTCGAACATTTGAGCTGTTATGTCTCCCAAAATCCACACCGTCCATCATGCTTTTTAATTTTTAATGACAATTGTAGCTGGTTGAGCTAGAGCATATATTTTAGAAAGATTTGATTTAAAAACTTCACGTGATGGAGAATCCACCATGTCTCTAGGTTCTGATGGTAAAATAAAACACTACACTGCACATACCATTTCTCCCCTGGGGAGGGGGAGATGAGAAAAAGAGTGAACCACACATGACCGATGTTAGTTGTGTTTCTTAATGCACTCAGATACTAATGGTGATGAGTGCAATATAAGAACCTATATAGAAACAGAAATTACCCTCATTGTTAACAGTTTGTGCCTTAATTCTAGTCAGAATTTGTCTAATAAATATACCAACAAGTCTAATTTCTTTCTTTTTCTGAGACAACATACAAACCTACATGGCTGTCTTTGTTTATTTCAAAGGGGCTCTCCCATTGCCCACCTGTTCAAACATAGCTCTGTGAAACATCGAACGCTTCCACACAATCATGTAAAAGTTCTGAATATATTTTCCATTTTCACCCAATTCCCCATTATTTTCCTGAACACTGTATTCAACACCTTTCAGCTTGCGGAACTTAATTACTGCTGCACATCAATCACAATCCTTAGGTCCACTGCGCAAAGTAAGCAGGATTCACTTGTGTATTGCGAAGGTCAGTCCTTTGTTTTGCAGTGGAAAAAACCCATAGTATATGTGTCAAAAGTACAGATATGGAAATGATTAAAAGGGAGAATTTGGCTGTGTACGCATTCTGAGTGGCCAGTTAGGTCTTTTCAGTGATGTTTGAGCCATGTACCAGCCTCTGCTGGGATTTCCTCACACTGGAACACGTACAAAAGCCTTATATCGATTCTAACTGGATAGAGCAAGGGAAATATTGATGGAGGAAGGACAAAGATAAAATAGCATCCTCTGGAAATCAGGGTGAAAAAAGGTGTGAGGAAGTGGTGAGGAGAGTGAAGCTGAAAGAGTTTTTCCACCTATCAGCCACTTGCAACTCACCTCTTACAGTAAAAAGCAGTAAAAACTGTTCAATAGTGTTCACAAAGGAGAGGATGAAATTCACCCCTGTGAATCAAGTAAGCAAAAGGTCTATGTATCACTTAAGCCTCTTAAGCCTTCAAAATAGAAGTGGAAGGAAGATTCAAAACCTCAGGCCTGGTTTACACTACAAAGTTAGTTCGATGTAAGCTGCCTTGCATCAACCCATTTTTGTGTGTGTCTACATTTACATTAGTTTCCCACAGATTTAAGTGCCCCATTACACCAACATAGCAACACCAGCTCCCCGAGTGGCATTGAGCCAAGGTTGATATACGGAGGTCAACGCAGCATGGGTGTAGACACCGTGCTACCACCAACAGCTATCTAACAATGCCCGACACTGACCGCTCTGGTCACAATTGTTAACTTCACTACTCAGGGGTCACGCCTACTGGAAGCCTACTCTTTAAAATCCCCACTCATTTTTGAAATGCTTTTTCTGGTTGTCCAGCTTGGTGAACACACCTTTATCTGCTCTTTGTTGTGCGCAACTGCCCATCTGACCACGCTGGCTACATGCTCCAGACGTGCTCCTGCCTAGAGTAGACAGGAGTTTTTGGATCTCCTGGGCCTGTGGGGGGAAGATGCTGTCCAGGCACAGCTCTGACTCAGCCATAGAAATGTTGACATCTATGAGCAGATTGCTCAGGGGAATCAGGAAAAGGGGTACAACAGAGACCAGCAGCAGTGCCACGTGAAAGCCAAGGAACTGCATCAGGGATATCAGAAGGCCAGAGAGGCCAACAATCGATGTCGTGCCAAGCAGCAGACCTGCTACTTTTACAAACAGCAGCATGTCATATTTGGTGGAGACCCTGCTGCAACCCTGAACACCACCATGGATATCTCCAAGGGGTCGGAGTCACAGGTCCCTGCTGTGAACAGTGAGGAGGAGGAGTATAGGAGGCAGGTGAACAGGGGGTCCAGCTGTGCCGTGAGACAGGACCTGTTTTTGATGCCACCACAGTTCAG
Organism: Chelonia mydas; assembly: GCF_015237465.2. Lineage (NCBI taxonomy): Eukaryota > Metazoa > Chordata > Testudines > Cheloniidae > Chelonia > Chelonia mydas. Next base: position 112,911,104 of record NC_057852.1, read on the forward strand.
CCAGTCCCTTCAGTCAAGCACGAGAGAGCCTCATACAGGGGAAGGAACCTCGGATAGGTGTGAAAATGTATTTTCCATTACAGTTATCGTGCCCCCAACTTAGCAGGACACAGCTATTGACTTTTCATTACATTACTTGTACTCAAAGAGGTAATGGTACAACAAAGAGAGGTAGAGTTGCTATCTCTTTTTCATTCCCATCTAGAGTTAGGCAGGGGGGACCATGAGGAGCAATATGTTTATGTACACAAGGATGTCCCTTGAATCCTTTTGAAAGATCTCAATAAAACTTCCATGGTGGTACTCTCAATCTTCAGCCCAAGGTTTTTAGGGAGGGCTGCCTTATTTCTTCCTCCATGGTAGGACACTTTCCCATGCCAGTCAGCGATAACTTTGGTAGGCACCATTGCAATAAACAGGCTACCAGCATATGGACCTGGGAGACTTCAGGATGCCAGCAGCAGCTGCATTCTCTGTGCCTCTGTTACCCTCAGGAGTGAGATATCAGCTAAAATCACCACCGCCTGTGAGAAATGGTGCCAGTATTCAGTGCCATTGCCCTGTACTCCCATATAGCTTCATGCAACTAAGTGATTCCTTCCTTGCTTCCCTCACCCCGGCGGGTCATACTCACTATGGCTGCAGCAGAGAGTGGCACTGGGAACAAGCAGTCTAAAGCAGAAGTGTCAATAAGCTTGTCTTGTTTAACACTTTAGGAGTGCAAGGGAAGGAGGGAGTTCTGAATCTTAAGTTTTGCTTTCCATTCCTACTATACTGACAATGGATCCTCTGTGTGTTTTATCTGTAGCTGCGGCCATTGCCACAGGGGTTCCCCCTCCACATCAGCAGAATGACCGACCCAGATAAGGAGGAGAAAGAATAGGATGCAGGAGGACATGTTCTGTGAGATCCTGCTGCATTAGATCAGAGGGCCTGGAGGATGAATATTGCAGACTGTATGGAGAAAGAAAGAGCAGACAGGAGAAAGGTGCAGGAAAAAGAGAGGGAGACGCACGAGGACATTATAGGGCTTCTCCATCAGCAAATTCAAATGCTGTAGACTCTTGTCCACCTCCAAATTCAACAATCATGGGCTTGCATCCCTTTTTTAATCCATGGTGACCTCTAGTATAACGTTGATCTACCCCATCCCGACCATTCCATGTGGCCTCAGGGCTCACACACCCACGGCTACCACTCCACACTAGGGGGAAGCATGGATACCCACAGCTTCACATACACTGACCTGTGAGAGCCACAACTGATGTATGTGTAGCTACAATGGACATAAGTGTTACTTCCTCATGTGTATATATTATGGTTCCTAAAAAAATTTAATTTAAAAATGTGTTTACTTCCAAATTCTTCAGATTTCAGATTTTTTTTGGAGCCACTTTCATAAGACAATAAAACTCTTTTGTTCTGAAAGTAATTAATCTTTATTAGTTTACAACACATGATATATAATGCCTGCTGGGAGTGAAGGTAGTAGTCTTGTACATTCACAACTCATAGGATCAGTGCCAAACAGTGCAGTTGTCATAAATGTACAGCAAGCACTGCAACATTGATAGGTTCATCAGAAGTCATATATGCACAGATGTGCAGCAAGCACCACACAATTCCAAACTGCCACCCCAGGTTAAACACAGAATGTTGCTGTGGCTCACTAAAAGTGCTCTTTCAAAGTCTCCCTAAGCCCTGTTGCTCCTTGTTAAGCTTGTCTGATAGCCCTCGTGTACAACTGTTCAAACTCAGCAGGCAGTCACTCCACCTTGACCCTGTAGCAAGTTTTCCCCATTTGCTTCACAAATATTATGCAGGACACAACAGGCAGCTACAACCATTGGGATTTTTTTGCACAGAGATCCAGTCTGGTGAGTAAACAACTCCAGTACCCTTTCAATCGACCAAAATCACATTCAACTGTCATTCTGCACCTGCTGAGCCTGTAGTTGAATCTTTCCCTTGATACCATCAAGGTGATTGGTGTACGGCTCCATGAACCTGGAAGTAAGGGATAGGCTTGATCCCCCAGGATCACTATTTGCATTTCAACATTGCCAATGGTAATCTGCCAGTCAGGAAAGAAAGTTCCTGCTTGTAGTTTTCTGAACAGTCCTGGCTTCTTAAAGATGTGAGCGTCATGCAACTTCCTTGACCAGCCAATGCTGATATCAGTGAAGCATTCCCCATGATCTGCCAGTGTTTACATAACCATGGAAAAATAGTTCTTTAGTTTGCTGTCCTCTGTGGCAAGGTGGTCTGGGGCCAAAATAGAGATATGCATGCCGTTTATTGCTCCATCGAAGTTCAGGAACCCCACTGCTGCAAATCCATCCATTATGTCCTACACATTGCTGAGCATCACACTCCTGCATAGCAGCAGATGATTAATGACCCTGCACCCTTGCTTGACAGTGGATTTTCCCACTCCAGAATGACTTCCCATTGACCGACAGCAGTGCAGTGTTTCAAGTTTCCACAATGTGATAGTCACTCACTTCTGCCCTGTCAGTGCAGCTCTCATTTTGGTGTCCCTGCTTTGGATGGCTGGGACAAGCTTTGCACACAGATCCAGGAGTGTGACCTTGCACATCTAAAAGTTCTGCAACCACTGCTTATCATCCCAAACCGGCATTACAATGTTATCTCACCAGTCAGTGCTAGTTTCTTGAGCCGAGATGACAGCTCCACTGTCTGCAACTGCTTTGTGAACGCCACCAATAACCTTGAATTGGTTCTTGCTATGTCCCACAGCAAAGTGACTCCCAGAAAATCATCATGTTCCCTGTGGTTCTTCTTGTGGCTTTGCAAATAATGGAGGATCAGGCATTCGGTGCTTGCAACGCTCATGACAATAGTACATAGCTGTGCAGACTCCATGCTTCTGTCAGAGATGGTGGACGTAGACAAGTCCCACATGGGTTTGTGGGAAATTGAAAATACATGCGAAAAGTATGGGATAGAGATATTATGGGATGGAGAATATTATATTTTGGAAAGTTGACCCCTTGCTCCCAGTCACCGCTGCATGACTTGTTTCTGCCCCACCATGCATTGCCAAAACCAGCTAAAAGGCTGTGCTGAACAGTGGTGTGTTGTACACTGGGATACCTACCCCTGGTGCACCGCACTGTGCATCGACACAAGCACTCCTGGTGAGTAATTGCAGTGCTGATACAGGAAGCCAAGTATGCATGCACGCAAGTGATATGCCATCTGTGGCAGTTGTATGCCGACATATCTTGCATTGGCAACACTTTGTAGTGTAAACATAGGCTTAGTTAATTTTTGTCCGTACTGTGTGCTGTCTACTGCCCATAATATATAGCTTCTTCCACTGTGTTTCCTGGGAAATTTGATACTGTTTTTATTTGCAGTGTTGTTGTAGCCATGTTGGTCCCAGGATACGAGAGAGACAAGGACGGTGGGGTAATATCTTTTATTAGACAAACTTCTGTTGGTGGAAGGTACAAGCTTTCAAGCTACACAGAGCTCTTCTTCAAGTCTGGGGAAGGAAGCAGAGTATCTGAGCTAAATACAAATTGGAACAGATCGATAAACAGAAGGGGTAATGCATGTTGGAGGGAGTCACTTGAAAGGAAGTGGGCAACTGACCTGCTTTTATTGTGATTAGAGGAAAGTACCCAGCATAACTTTTTATTGCATCTATGCCACCATAAGCTGTGATTTTGCCAGACATCTAGTACTTGGACGCACAGGCACTGGCTTCCTCCGGACCCCGGGGGTGCTCAAACCCCCACTCCAGCCCCAGCCCTGCCCCCACCCGATTCTTCCCCCCAAACTCCCATCCCCGCCTCTTCCCGCCCCCACCCCACCCCTTCTACCAAGCCCCCAGCCCCACCCTGCCTCTTCTCACCCCTACTCCACCCCCGCCCTGCTTCTTCCTGCCTAGTTCCACCCCCTACCCCGAGCATGCCCCATCGCCACTGCTCCCCCTCCCTCCCAGTGCCTCCTGCACGCCACAAAACAGCTGACTGCAGTGGGAGGGAGGCGCTGGGAGGGAGGGGGGAGATGGCTGCCAGTGGGTGCTGAGCACCCACTAATTTTTTTCCATGGGTGTTCCAGCCCTGGAGCAGCCACGGAGTTGGTGCCTATGCTTGGATGATAGATTACTGCGGAAACCCTACTGGTGAGACACAGAATGGATATCTTGAACACTTGTGGTCATTTAAGAACCTATAGCATTTTTCAAAAGAGTAGAGAGAGGTATTTATATTACTATCTTGGACAAATTCTATTGGGCCTCCTTAAATCCATCACATAATTTCAGGTGGTTACAATATTCATCCTTTTTACCTAAACTCTTGTATAGTGTTGCTGTGTGCTGTTAAACGGTTGTTGCACCTCACCTCAAAGGTGGCTGCATCTCTCCTTTGTTGTACTTCAGTTAGTAAAATGTGTTACATGTTTTGGCACTACCTATGTAATAAGATTTCAGGATTGTCACTCCATCTGTGTGTCACTCTGAAGTCTAGAATGTCTGTTGTGTGAAGCAATGGAAACTGCTACAAGCAGGACTGACAGCTCTTTTTGTTTAGAATATCACCAGGTTCAACCATCACTGGGATTCATGGTCTGTTATCTCCCTATTTTTCTCAGCCATTTTCTGTTTTTTACACATTATGAATTACACTCATATGACAGCATGGGCTTTCACCTCATATAAGTGTACGATCATTATCATTACTATTAGCTAATTAGCTCCTGGTCAGCAAGTCCTGCCAGAAATGTATTTATTTTGTTTAAAGCAGTCTTCAAGAAACAAGATGGTGCTATGCATCAAGATTGGAGTGTAAGGTTTGTGTTCCTAAAGCAGATCAGAAAAGAAAAAGTGACATGGTCTGGGAAATCAGCCCAAGAACTATTTAATTACTAATGGACATTTACCTTGGTTGAACTCCAGCTGAATTCATCCTCCACTCTCTCCCTTCTCCCTCATTTTTTTTAAATCCTGGAAACTAGTATCAACAGGTCCCAGCATACTAATATACCTCATGGTGTGTTCACAGACCAGGCTTTAACTGGTGCATGACTGAATGTTTCAGTTCTGGCTGCGTGTTCTGATATTAACTGTGTTTGTCATGCTACATAAGGGCTATGATCAGCAGCTGGCCTCAGGCAAGGGAAAGTAATCAGTCTTTTGGAGAACTTTTCTAGTGGCTGCCAAGAATTTTCTGCATGAAGAAGCCTATTAACAAGCATCATGTGAGAGAATGTTTACAGAAAGTCAGACCTAGAATAAGGAAAATGTCCCCTCTAAATAGTTTCATGGTTGATTAACTCTATGATATTTCATTGATGGGATTTATAGATAAGGGTTACTAACTAACTACACAAAAGTGTTCTAAAAACACGTTAACATGAACTATAGCTTAGGTTTATACAGAAATTCTCTAACAGACACTGCATTTCAAGGGGCAAAGGAATGTTTTTTGTGTATAATATTTATGAAAAGCAAAATCCCACAGCTCAAAGGGTGTATCTGACCCACTGTCCTGCTTAATTTTTGTCTAAACCTCATGACTTAGTGAGTATGGTGATAGCTATATGAAATCCTTGTTCAGAAATTAACTCATTGAGTTCCGGAACAAAACCTAATAAAAATGCAAGTAATGTAATGAAAATAAACTGAACAATTACCACTCTCATATATGTGATAATTAATAATCCAGAATGAAAGGGCCTTTTTCTTATTTGTCAAACCAGTTTCCAGTAGGTTTGCCGGAGTGGTGAATGATGGGTAACTGTGATAGGTAGATGTAGCACCCTGGTCACTTAGGTGCTTGTGTAACAGTGAAAATTACACGCTTAACTGCAAGCAATTAACCTGTTCCAGGGCAGATTGTTGACACTTGGAGGCAATGGCTGGACTAATGATGTAATCAGCTCAATAAGGGGAAGATACACAATTGGCAGGAACAGGAAGTAAATGGGGAGCTCAGAGAACGAGCTATGGGTGATAGAGGAAATTGGGTAAAAGGTTCCTCCTGAGAAATGCCTTTGATATGTTCTGCAATGCTTGAAATCTAAAAAGTAAAGGTGCCCATGGGGAAAAGAAATGGGACAATGTGTATGTTGTGAATAAGAGACAAAGCAAATGAGCCAGACAGTACAGCACATTGGGTAGCTGCGGGAACACCCCACGATAGTAACAGAGAGAATATTTCTTCTAATTCAGTGGTCAGAACTGAAATGTAGAATATAAGATCTTAGTCTGAGAGAGGGATATTTATAAAATATAAATTGTCAAGGATTTTTCTCAAGGCAAGTAGTCCAGTATTAGTTCAGATAGGTTATACAGCATACTTGCCTCTCAACTTCTAGCAGACTGAGGTGCAGCGCTTTTTTCTGCTTCTTTCCCAGTGCTTGCAAGCTAGTTACAAGTGCAAACTGTAATGTCCAAAACCTACTAATAATTATTTACAAAGCCAAAGATATTCTCTAGCTACAGTGTGAGCTCCTCCCTACTGACTTGTCCATGAACTCATAATGTGGGAGTACAGTCTTCATGCCACATCTCCTTCCATTGTTGCAAAATTGTTGGAATTTCCACATCCTATACAAGCTACACTTACAACTGAAATTTGTACAGATGACAAAACAGTGGTGTAATTGAGTAGGACATCCAACATGATATGGGTTTGATGGAAGAGATTAGGCCACATGTGTTGTCACATGACACACCTACCCTTAGTACTTTGAAATAGTGGCATTTCCATTTTTTAAAAAAATCTGGTAATCAAATCACTCTGTTACAGCATGGGAACTAAACCAATCTGTAACTGAGATTCTAGCTATAATGGCACTTAGCACTAATTGTAAACAGGGAGAATTTCCTCTTTCTATACTATCTTGTGCTTTTTAGCAGATAAATTCCAGAAGATTTATGTTTTACCTATAGTAAAACATACTTTTTACCTTATGTGTATATAGATGTAGATACTGATGCACATATTCTTCGATTCATACACTATGCATGCATGTTTGTGACAGTGATACTCGAGCAATAAATTTCATAGCCATATGATAAGCTGCACTTATTGGGCACCTTTGATCACTTTATTTAAGCTTTGCCAGCTAATTGTGTGTCTGAGTCTGCTTCTAACATCCCCAGCCTCATTCAAACAGAAACAATTACGAATAATAAATAAAAACTGCTCAATAAATGTTTTTTCTTCTTTCCACGCAAATATGGAATTTACACTGATCTAATTATCTGGGAGGGTTTTCTTGGTTTTTTGGTTTTTTTTAAAGAATAATTGGATTATGGGTAAGTGAACTTCATCTGGTAAAGTATTTTACACTGTCTCACAAAATCCTGCTTTCAAAGGTCAAGATCATAGCTCCTCTTACATGATCACACCGTGATGGTTGTAGTGGGGAGTTTTCTACACTTCTGCACCAATTATTTGCTTCCTGAGTAGCAACTCAGTGGAGCAATAGCTTATACAGATTCACTACTCCAACTCCTACATGGGTGGGTGGGCCAGGGTAAGGCATATGTGAAGACTTGGCCCTGTCTCCCCAGGGCCCTTGGTGGTGCGGCTGCTCCAGCCTGTCAGTACATTCTCCCTCACGCCCTGGTGCAGGGAGATATAAGAGGTCACAATCTGTTTCCTGGGTTATTCTGGAGCAGCACCAACAGTGTGCCCTATATATGGGGTTTGTGGCAAAGCTGTAATTGAGCTCAAAGTTAATTTAGATCCTTGTGGATGTGATATGTCTCATGAATTGAAACCTGGCTGAAGGAATGTAAACCAATGGTTAGGATAAACAGCAAAACACTGAGTTGTGGGGAAATGTCTAGTCATCTGTTTTAAAGATGCTCTTGTTTAATAGCTACTTCAATGATTAGGGCCCTACCAAATTCACAGCCATGAAAAACATGTCACAGATTGTGAAATCTGGTCTTTGGTGGGCTTTTACTCTATACTATACAGATTTCACAGGGGAGACCAGCGTTTCTCAAATTGGGGGTCCTGACCCAAAAGAGAGTTGCAGGGGAGTCACCAGGTTATTCTAGGGAGGTCACAATATTGCCACCCTTACTTCTGTGCTGACTTTAGAGCTGGGCGGCCGGAGAGCGGTGGCAGCACAGAAGTAAGGGTGGAAATACCATACCATGCCATCCTTACTTCTGCGCTGCTGCTCCCAGCCTGCGGCCGCTGCTCTCCACCTGCCCAGCTCTGAAGGCAGCGCGGCCGCCAGCAGCAGCATACAAGTAAGGGTAACAGTACCGCAACCCCACCTACAATAACCTTGCGACCCCCCCGCCCACAGCTCCTTGTAATTTCAGGACCCCTACAATTACAACACCATGAAATTTCAAATTTAAATAGCTGAAATCATGAAATTTACTATTTTGAAAATCTTATGTCTGTGAAATTGACCAAAATGGACCGTGAATTTGGTAGGGCGCTATTAATGATCTAGAAAAGGAAGTAAACAGCCATAAACTCACTGATTAAAGCAATGCAGACACTTTGTTGAGGATAGAGATATAATACCAAGGGACTTGGAGAGGTGAGAAACATTGGCAGAAATATCAATCCAAGATTCAACTTCGAAAAAAGAAAGATTATTATATCTGTTGCAAAATGATCCAAAGCACAGATATTCAATGGAATGGAGAAACCTGCAAACCGATAATGCCAAAGCGGAGTGATTATAGAAGGCAAGTTAGAAATGAGTCTGCAATGTGATATGACTGCAAAAAGGGCCAATATAACTGCGGGGTTTCATACCTGTAAGCATCACATCAGAAGACAGGGAAATAAAATTCCTGTGTGTAGCCCATGTGGACCAAACCTATAAGACTGCATTCACTTCTGGCATTTTTTAATCTGGGTTCCACATACACAGCCATGATATATGCTTTTGTTCATGTGGTTCCGCAGTTTGCCAGCCATCCCTCAGCCATAGGATGTTTTGTGTCAGTGCTTAGAGATGGTCAAAAAATACCAAGTAGCTTTCCTGGGAAATTTTGAAAAAAAAAAAGTTTCAAAATTTACTGTGATTTTTTTTCCACTGGTGGGGAGGTCGGGGGGAGGGAGGGAACCAAGCTGAAAAATGTTTGCTTTTTTAAAATGATTTGCAGTAAAATTTGTTTTTCAGTAGACTGAACTGAGAATTTTTACAGAAACTTAAAAATTTTTACCAAAAAAATAAAGTTTTACTGAGAAAAATATTTTTAATGAAAAACTGGGAAATTTTGACCAAAATAAGTATTTGGCTGAGAAGCAGACTTCTGTAGGAAAAAAGTTTAAAAAAAAACTTTTTAACCAGCTGTGGCAGTTATAGACCAGCTTTTTTGTAAGTTTTTTATACTGCTAGACCATAGAGATTATTTTTTTTCTTTCCCCAACTGGCATGTGACACTAATATCACCTAATATCATTATTGTCATTTTGACATGAGTACAAACTGTTTTTTAAAAAAATTACAAAACAAAAATGTGTTTGTATTATATGATTGATTGTCTGCATCTCCCTCAGCCTTCATAGGCTTCTCATCTGATTAGACTGCAAGCTCTTCAAGGCAGAGACCATGTCTACATCTGTTTGTACAGCACCTATAATTAAGTCTGCGAGTTCGTCACAGAGGTCATGGAAGTCACGGATTCCGCAGCAGCTGGTGGTCTCAGGCCACCACCAGCAGCAGCAGGAGTTTGGGTGTGGGAGGGGGCTCAGGGCTGCGGGTTGGGGCCTAGCTCCATGTGCTGCCTCCACCTGCAGGCACCGCCCCCGCAGCTCCCACTGACTGTGGTTCCTGGCCAATGTGAGCTGTGAAGCTGGTGCTTGGGGTGGGGGCAACACACGGTGCTAGGAACTGAGGTAGGGACATGTCACTGCTTCCAAGAAGCTGTGAGGAGCTAGGTAGGGAGCCTGACAGCCCTGACAGCCCCCACCCAGCAACAGCCAGGGTCCCAGGCTTCTCCCCCCAAACACTTGCGGCACCCCCCAGGCCATCCCTCCCGAGCACCCACTGCACCCTCCAAGCCACCCCATCCTGAGCACCCATGGTACTCCCTGGGCTGCCCCCCCCCCCCCCAAGATTTAGTCAGGGGTATATAGTACACATCATGGGCAGGTCACTGTCTGTGAATTTTTGTTTACTGGCTGTGACCTGTCCATGACTTTTACTAAAAATACCCGTGACTAAAACATAGCCTTACCTATAGTGATGGAACCTGGATCCTGAATGGGACTGCTGGAAGGGCTTCAGGATATCACACACAGAATCTTTATTAGTGGCTACTTTTCCAGTACCAAGTTCAGGCTACTGTTTTTCTTGGTCTGAGCAGAGTAGTGCAGATAGAAATAACTACATGTTACTCGCAGATCCAGTCCAGAATATGGAGTACAGAATTTCACAGCATCACCCCCTCCAATTTCACTAGAACGGACATTAATTCTCCATTTGAAGTTCCCAGAGAAGATAATCTGCAGCATCAGATGGGCTGATGTAGCCAGAGAGCTTCCTGGCTGTGGTGTGTGCAAGGTCTCATTACTATGGAGGAACTCCCCACTTCTAGTTTGATGCACTGCAGAGAGCAGGGTCTGAATGGATCATATGCTGCCTTCCCCATTGTCAGAGGCCATTGGCAGCCAGTCTTGTGTGACAACCCGCATTTTCTCCAATATGTTGCTTCTTGTGTGTTTTTTCTTAAATCCACACCTGCACATGGTGGTGTGCTTACAAGTACAGCTGCTGCTGACAAGTACAACTGACCTAGTGCGCTGAAATAGACATTTAAGCAGTGGTTTGTCCACTGCTCCACAAGTCTGCAATTAGGTCGGACCTTCCAGCTGACAAAAGCATGCCCTACTGGGGCCAGGGTGCAGGGCAGAGTGAATCTCTTCCTTCCTCGCACCCTGTAATGGTAGCCACTAACAACTCCCAGAAGCCCTCTTCCTCCAGATGGAGTAAGTCAAGTGGTAATGTAACCTTTGGGTGGGCTTCAGTTTACTTCATTGCCCTTCTCCAGTGCCTAAAAAAAATCCCAACTCCCATTGAAAAGCACCTGGAAACCCAGAATTCAGTCAGTGAGGATTTTCAGCAAAAGGATTCCACAGGGACAGTCTTTCCACAATCAGTCCAAAAGAACAAAAGGAATGAACTTAATTCTTAAGTACCAGCTTCATAAAATCTTATGCTGAAGTATAATTAATAATAATAACTTAATTTTTACCTCATAACACGGCTATTTTATAAGTCACTTACATGATCTTCACAGTTAAACATACATACAAATAAAGAAAACAAATTAAATCTAAACAGTTCAGTCCCCACAGAAACACAGTGAGAAGAAACTCAAGAGTTCCCAGAAGCTTAGGTTGAGTTCACCTGAGTCTTGGAGTCTTTGATCACCAAATCTACACAGACTGCTGAGTCAAAAGCAACATCTTCCCTCCCCTTGCTTATAGAAATTCAGTTGGAAGCCAGGTAGATGCTTCCTCCTTCTCTGCTGAAATCACTGAGGCTATGTCTACACGACCATTTATGTCGATATAACTTATGTCGCTCAGGGGTGTGAAAAAACACTCCCCTGAGCATCATAAGTTACACTGACATAAATGTTGGTGGGAGAAACTACCATCGCTAATTGGGGGTGGATTAATTAAGTCGATGGGAGAGCTCTCCCCCATCGAACGGCTTCACAAGAGATCTTACAGCAGCGCTGCTGCACCGGCACAGCTGTAAGCTCTCTAGTGTAGACATGGCCTCGGTTAGCTAGTCAGCTAACCAATTAACCAACCATTCAGTTAAGTATATAGATTAAAAAAAAAAACCTGTTACAAGAAAAATACACAACTGAGAACAGCAAAGTAAATGACTCTTTCCCCATTATCACATTTAAAGAAAAGTTGGTGAATCAGACTAGTTGAGACAATTTAGCTAATACAGTTTGGCTAAAATCATACAACATTCAAAGCATACAATTAAAATAAAAAATTATTTCTCCCTCCCAGTTTCCCCTTTCTAGAATTAACACTGCCAGGGCATCCCTGTTAGAGGGTTAACAATATCACTAACCTGCTGCAAAATGCTTCAGAGTTAGGGAAAATAGCCTGCTTTCTGCTCCTGGGGCTCAGCTTCTCCCAGCCCAAAAGGGAACATGGCCTTCAGCAAAGCAGCTGCCCTGACTGCTTGCCCTCATGGAGTCTGTGTCCAGCTACAGGGAACCACACTGGCCAGTAACCGCACCCAATGGGAGCTGCAGGGGTGGCGCCTGTGGATGGGGCAGGGCGTAGAGCTGCCTGGCCACCCTTTCGTGTAGGAGTCGGAGAGGGGACATGCTGCTGCTTCAGGGAGCTACTTGAGGTAAGCGCCCCCCAGAGCCTGCACCCCTGACCCCCTCCCGTGCCCCAATCCCCTGCCCCAGCCCTGATCCCTCTCTACCTTCCAAACCCCTCAGTCCCAGCCTGGAGCACCCTCCTACACCCCAAACCCCTCATCCCCAGCCCCACCTCAGAGCCCGCACCCCCACCCAGAGCCCTCACCCCCCCCTGCAGCCCAACCCCCTGCCCCAGTCCTGATCCCCCTCATGCCCTCCAAACCTGTCAGTCACAGCCCCCAGCCTGCACCCCAAACTTTTCATCCCTGACCGCACCCCAGAGCCTGCACCCCCAGCCAGAGCCCTGACCCCCTTCCACACCCCAATCCTCTGCCCCAACCTGGAACCCCCTCCCATACACTGAACCCCTCATTTCTGGTGCCACCCCAGAACCCACACCCCCAGCCGAGAGCCTGTACCCCCTCCCACATCCCAACCCCCTGCCTCAGCCTGGAGCCCCCTCCCATACTCCGAACCCCTTGGCTCCACCCCCCCAACCCCTTATTTCTGGCCCCACCCCAGAGCCTGCACCCCTAGCCGGAGCCATCACCCCCCCGCCCCGCATCCCAACCCATTGCCTCCACCCGGAGCCCCTCCCACACACTGAACTCCTCATTTCTGGCCCCACCCCAGAGCCTGCACCCCTAGCTGCAGCCCTCACCCCCTCTTGCACACCAACCCCCTGAGCCAGCCCAGTGAAAATAAGTGAGTGAGTGAGGGTGGGGAGAGCGAGTGACAGAGGGAAGGGGATGGAATGAGCGGGGGTGGGGCCTCGGAGAAGAGGTGGGGCACGGGCAGGGCCTTGGAGAAGGGGTGGGGGAGGGGTTGGACAAGGGTGTTCGGTTTTGTGCAAGTAGAAAGTTGGCAACCCTACCCCCGCCCCCGCATAGATCTGTTAAAGAGAGATATTTCCCTATTAGGCACATGGGTTACAGAGGGAACATTCAATAATTGGGTCTGGCTCTGTGCATTATGGTATTTAGTGTCCTCAATGCTCTAGGCCAGACTCAGTTGGGAACTAAAGACTCAGAGCCTCCTAGGGACAACTGAGATTGCACTGGTGCTGCTGCTTTGCCTCCTCAACAACAAACACATGCCCTGACACCGTTGCTCAGTGATAAGGAAGGCTCTACTCCACCCACACAGTGCTGCTGCATCACTCTTCTCCCCCGCCCCCCAGTTTGGTGTCTGGACACTCATGAAGAAAAATGTTAGCAGCATACAACTGTGATCTCCTCCTTCCTGTCCTCCTGTAACACATCCCTATGGTGCCTGACATTACTACTCTACTGCTCCTCCTCCTCCAAACCCTGAAAAGTGGCAGGGTTCTTTATCTAAGAATAACTCAGAAATGGGTGATCACCAGACAAATTATCCTTTCTGGGTGTATATCCTGACCGAAGCAGCAACAGCGTCTAATTGAACAGCCTGTTTCACATCCTCTGGACTGATTTGATAGCCCCCTGAATACTTGCTTGTAAAAGACCAATATTTCCATAAAGCAGATTGCTGTGGCCTGCAACTAGTAGAAGATCCATGTTGCAATGATGAAGCTCTGCTGTTATCAACATTAGGAGTAACCCCTTCTGTCTGCCTAAGGATGTCTGTTTGGAAGACAAAGTTCTGTATCCTCTGCCGTTATGGCTGTTTCTCTTTGTTATGTTCTGAGTAAAGGCAGTTAGTATATTTTATAAGGGGCACTGCTTACCAAACCAGAGGAACAGAGTTCCCCAAACCTCTCTCCACGGCTGTGGCGCTGAAGCAATTAAATGAGCTAGATCAGAATCTGACCTTACCCTTCACAGCTTAGGACCATGGAGACACACACATACAATTATTTTGTGTCACTGACTGTGATGATGATAGGCAATTACAAGGCAGAAGACACCGTGCAGTATGTATATTTTATCTGAGTTGGAACATGGCTTAACACACTAAGAAGAGAGAGCCTGGCTAAAACTATTTGTCAAAGCCTTGGCAGAGAGACTTCTAAATGAGCCAGAGAAACCTCTGCATACCTTTTTCAGCTAAGCCCACACAAGCACATGTAATGCATTACTTTGTGTGACCATGATGAGAGAAAATTAAAGGTAAACTCTGTACCCAGCCAATGAATCTTACAGTATCCTAAATTTTCCAGGAACGAGGTTGAAGGCAAAGCCTGAAGTGTCCAGAGGGAAAATGTTTATTTCCAGTTTCTGTTGGAGCTGATGTTAGCAGGAGAAGTGCTATTCACTTCACAGTAAGCAGAAAGGGAGTGTTGATGTGGGTGGAAGAGTGTGCAGGATGGGGATGCAGGCCTTCTGTGGCCTGGCTAACTTCATAGTCCTACATGATTACACACTTTACAACTTCCTCTACAGCAGCATTTCTCAAACTGGGGTCTGTGGACCCCTGGTACTCCAGGGGGTTTGCGGGCCCCGCTGATCAACTCCTCGCCCTCCCTCCCAGCGCCTCCTACATGCTGAGTGAAAAGCTGTTCAACGGTGTGCAGAAGGTGCTGGGAGGAGCAGGGACGGGCTGTGCTCAGGAGAGGAGGCAGAATCATGTCCAGGGCTGCCAACCCCGCTGATCAACTCCTCCTCCTCACTCCCAGTGCCTCCTGCACACCGGGGGACAGCTGTTCAGTGGCATGCAGGAGGCCTTGGTAGGGAGGGGAAGGGCGGGGATGGAGTGCGCTCGGGGGAGTGGGCAGAAAGAGGCAGGGTTGATTTTAGCTGCTAGTGGAAGAAGAAGAGAAAACTTGGATGCTATAGACCATGAACCCAACCCCAACTCAGGAACAGTGTTTGCTCTACCATTGGAAAGGCAAAACCAGATGAATGAGGTTTTGCCCAAATCAAACCCAAAACACAGCTGTCCTGCCCCGTCTCTAATGTTAGCCCCAACCACATGAAATGTAAAAGTAGAATTGTCATGATTTCCAGTAAAACTGAGAGGAAAGGGGCCAGTTTTAGCTCTCAGTGATACTTTCAGAATTCTCAATACCCTAGCTCCTCCAGGGATTTATTATTTACTTTAATTACAGTATAGTAATTTAAAAACAATAAACCTATTTACCACATCTTATTGACACCATGCACATTTATGGCACTGTAGAAATGATGATGAGTAAGGCTGCGTATCTATCACAGAAGACAGATTCTGTGACTTTCTGTGACCTCGGTGACTTCTACAGTCAGCCACACTGGCAGCTGCTGGGGCAGTCTCGGGCCACCCCTTAGTGGTAACAGAAGTAGTTTGGGTGTGGGAGAGGGGCTTAGGACTGAGGCAGGGGATTGGGGTGCAGGTCGGTGCTTACTTCTGGGGGGCTCCCCGGAAGTAGCTGGCATGTCCCTGCAGCTCCTAGGGGGAGGGGCCAAGGGGCTCCATGTGCTGCCCCTGCTTGTAGGCACCACCCCTGCAGCTCCCATTGGCTGAGGCTCCTGGCCAATTGGAGCTGCAGAGCTGGAGCTCATGGCAGGGGCAGTGCATGGAGCCCCCCTGGCCTTCCCTCCCCCTAGAAGCAGCAGCGACATGCTGGCTGATTCCAGGGAGCTGTGCAGAGCCGGGTAGGGAACCTACCAACCCTCCACCCCCAGTACCAGCAGGGGTCCTGGGCCATATGCCACCGCTGCCCCCCCGCAGCATCAGTGGAGGTCCTGGGACATCCCTCCCTCCTTCCCCCCAGCACCAGCACGGGTCCCAGGCTGCGCACTGCTACCCACCTCCCCCGCTGCACCAGCGGGAGTCCTGGGCCAGCACCATAGCACCTGCCCCAGCCCAAGTTTTAGTTAGAGGTATATAGTACAAATCATGGACAGGTCACGGGCTGTGCATTTTTGTTTACTGCCCATGACCCGTCCATGACTTTTACTAAAAATACCTGTGACTAAAACGTAACCTTAATAATGATCAATAAAAATATGTGCGGAATTTTTTTTAAATGGGCAGTTTTTTAAATGGTTCAACCTACATTTTTAAAAAGTGATCATCCTAATACTTTTTAAAAAATGATTTAAAATCTTCATTTTTTTAAAGTAGCCTGGAGGGTGGGTATGAGAGAGATCAGAGCACTTTGGATCATGAAGAAGCATAGTCATTTGCCTCACGTGTCACTAAGCGCTGAGGTGCAAATGGTGTCCCTGTCTTTGCTGCTGAGAAGGCATGCAACTAATGCCATGCTGTTGTGAAAAGGCAGACAGGATTCCAGATGGCTGCCCAGTGTGGGTGGACATCCCTGTAGGACATGGAATTCAGCCTCAGGGGGACCTTCTGCAGAGTCACACACAAGGCACAAGTGGAAGTAGGAGTCACCATGCCTCAATGGGTGACAGTTGAGAATGCCAAATTCAGGACAAACTGCTGAGAAATAGGGCAGAGTCTCCCCAGACTGGTGGCTAGATTATACAAAGCTAGTGACAAAAATGCAGTCTCCTTAGTCATCTCAGCCCTGGGCTCCCCACCCAGGCACTGGACTATATGATGAGTGGTTACTGAAAATAAATGTAATCAAATATAGGGTCCTTCTACTTCCAGGAGATCAGCCACTTAGCCAGGTCTTAGATCTTACCCAATAATCATGCTGCTGCCAATCCTTTAGTAACTAAAACTAAAGGTTTAATACTAAAAGAAAAGAAGAACAGTTATTAATGGTCAATAGCTCATATACATATAAGTGATTTTTCACTGTTCATAGATCAGGATTAGAGGAGTGATGGAATAAACTGCTGGCTTGTAAAGTCTCTCTGGTAACTTCCAAAAGATTGGAAGGTCCTCAGTCCATAGTTCAAAATGTTCCTTTTAGTTGTAAATCCACAATCTAGAGAATCAGGGCAGGAAAGAGGCAAAATGGAGCTATCTCAGGGGTTTTTTATATCCTCTGCCATATACCTGAAAATTTACTGTCTCAAACAAAGCTCACAGCCCAGGTGCCTGGAAAATTACTGGCCCAAGATGGAGTTTAGGATCACATGAGCATATCACATATCTGGGCGGAACGAGTTTCTTCTATGGCCCATTGTGAGAGTGATGTGTACTTAATGGGCTATCAACACATAGCCGTCTGGCCTTGATGTAAATATTATCTGGTGCAGGGGTGGGCAAACTTTTTGGCCTGAAGGCCACATCAGGGTTGCGAAACGGTATGGAGGGCCGGGTAGGGAAGGCTGTGCCTCCCCAAACAGCCTGGCCCCACCCCCTATCCACCCCCTCCCACTTCCCCCACCCCTCAGAACTCCTGACCCATCCAATCCTCCCGCTCCTTGTCCCCTGACCGCCCCCTCCCGGGACCCCCTGCCCCCCTGGAACCCCACCCCCATCCAAACCCCCCTGCACCCTGTCCCCGAACTGCCCCATCCACTATCCACACCCCCGCCCCCTGACAGGCCCCCGGGACACCTGACCCATCCATCTCCCCTGTCCACTCCTTGTCCCCAACTGCCCCCTCCCAGGACCCCCATCCCTAACTGCCCCCAGGACCCCACCCCCCTATCCAATCCCCCCTGCTCCCTGTCCCCCCATCCTGGGACCCCCCGGGACCCCACCCCTTATCCAACCCCCCCGCTCCCTGTCTCCTGACCTCCCCCCCGAAACCTCTGCCCCATCCAACCGCCCCCTGTCCCCTGACTGCCCCCCAGGACCTCCTGCCCCTTATCCAACCCCTCCCTCCCCTACCCCCTTACCATGCTGCTCAGAGCGGTAGGACAGGCTTATTGGAAAGCCTGGGAGGTGGGCGGGCACAAGCCGCGCTGCCCGCGTGGCGCTGTAGCTGTGGGCGAGAGGGGACAGCAGGAGAGGGGCCAGGGTCTAGCCTCTCCGGCCGGAAGCTCAGGGGCTGGGCAGGATGATCCCGCGGGCCGGATGTGGCCCACGGGCCGTAGTTTGCCCACCTCTGATCTGGTGGGTGTTACCTGGGAATACAACACATGTATAAGATACAAGTCCCTGGCCAATATTCATAACTTCAGTTACAAAGATGACACGTGCATATAAACAGGATAATCATACTTAGCAAATGATACCTTTTCCACTGACACCTTAGATGACATATTTTGTACAAGCTTTGTTGCAATTATATAACAGCGGTAGCAACAATGATACAAAGGTCATATTCAATCATACAGCATCACAGTAGGGTGTCAGCCAAAAGAGCCAGAGCCAGAAAATCTGCCACTGAGGAGATCCGTCCACGCTCGCTTTCCCCACAACCTCCCATCAACTCCTGCAAGGAACTGTGTAACAAGCAACAGAACTACTCAAGACATTGGTCTGAAGTAAGCTCTTTGATTCCTTTCCACCAACCTCAACTACTCCCATTAGTGTCTGATCTGGCTAATCAGGGCAAGCACTAGACAGATGATTTGCCCTTAGTCATGTCATTTGTTGTTCTGAACACCATACACACTATGAGTTCCTGTTCTATGGAGAGTGCTTTTAGTTTGGATTGGGTTGGGTTGGGTTTTTTATTACACTATATGCTGATTACGTTATGGCAGCAATCTGCCCTATAGGGCCTCTGGGTGAAACTGATCCAATCCAAATTACATTTAAATGGACTTAAATGTATGGTATTTGGCTCCATTACAAATGAATAAAATTGAAATAATGCTTATCATAAAAGCAACTGATCCCGTCAGCTACTTTAAATACCACAAGGTCCTGCTTGATTCTGATTTAATTTTTCAAATGTCACACTGATGAGATACAGCCAGTGGGCATTTTCTGACAAAAGCTCTACATTTTGTGTAGAAATAAACATTGCAGTGATTAACACTTTCAGTGCCCAGTGTATCAGCAAGTTTTGTGCTTGTGTAACTCTCAGCCATTACATTTGTATTTCACTGAAGTTTGTACAGTACAGGTGACGTTATGGTCCAGCACTGGGCAGTTATTTTAAAAGGACACTTCGAAGTTATCTTGATGAGAAGGAAGCATTTACCCCTGTTTTACTAGCCATAAGGGAAAGGCAGTTGGCCTAGATCTCAAGTTTCACAGGCTGTCAAGGTTCCTTCCCCACTCTGAACTCTCAGGGTACAGATGTGGGGACCTGCATGAAAACCCCCCTAAGCTTATTTCTACCAGCTTAGGTTAAAACTTCCCCAAGGTACAAATTATTTTACCTTTTGTCCCTGGACCTTATTGCTGCCACCACCAAGCGTCTTACAAATATAACAGGGAAAGAGTCCACTTGGAAACGTCCTTCCCCCCAAAATCCACCCAAGCCCTACACCCCCTTTTCCTGGGGAAGGGTTGATAAAAATCCTCACCAATTTGCATAGGTGAACACAGACCCAAATCCTTGTATCTTAAGAACAATGAAAAAAGCAATCAGGTTCTTAAAAGAAGAATTTTAATTAAAGAAAAAGTAAAAGAATCACCTCTGTAAAATCAGGGTGGTAAATACCTTACAGGGTAATCAGATTCAAAACATAGAGAATCCCTCTAGGCAAAACCTTAAGTTACAAAAAGACACAAAAACAGGAATATACATTCCATTCAGCACAACTTATTTTATCAGCCATTTAAACAAAACAGAATTGAACGCATATCTAACTGGATTGCTTATTAACCCTTTACAGGAGTTCTGACCTGCATTCCTGCTCTGGTCCGGGCAAAAGACAACACAGACAGAGAGAACCCTTTGTTCCCCCCCCCTCCAGTTTTGAAAGTATCTTGTCTCCTTATTGGTCATTTTGGTCAGGTGCCAGCGAGGTTGTCTTAGCTTCTTAACCCTTTACAGGTGAAAGGGTTTTTCCTCTGGCCAGGAGGGATTTAAAGGTGTTTACCCTTCCCTTTATATTTATGACACAGGCTGATGAGCAGTCTGGGACATTTGCTTTTCTGATCTACCTTTGAAAGAGTGATAATAATCTTGAGTGTTATGCCCACCTCAATAGCATTCCGTTTGATGTTAACTCTTGCAGCACCATGACAAGTCTCACAAGATTGTCATGAGTCTCACACTATTGCCAGTATTATGATGTTAGGGGTATTGAACAACAGTTTCTCATGCTGTCCTGATGCTTGAAACTATCTACATAGTTTGCCTTTATTCAAGATGCCTGCTTTCTCCTATTACTTCTTATGAGGCTGAAGGTACAATCTACCTTCAGTTAAGATGGGCAACCTTTCCCTTTAGCCTTTGCAGCTGGAAGTAACACTGCTCTTTTTAAAGATGGTTGCCATCTTCCATTGTTTACAATGGAACTGAAACCAGGTTGCCTGTAATGAAGATAACTCAAGCCACACACACACACACACACACACACACACCCCTGGTCTCTCTGTGGTGGAAACTGTGAGAAGACAGGGAAATACGGAGAAAGAAGGAACTAAGGGTGATGGGGAAATGCAAGAAGTGAGAGAGTTACTTATGGAGGTGCTATTGGGAGACTGAGAGGATGTCTGCAGACTGTGGAGGTAAGGGGCAGGAAAGGGCCTGATGGGATGCAGAGGAACATGGAGAGATGGAAAGAGACTAATGGGGTACAGGGGAACATGAGGGATTGTAGACAAATGAGGAGTAAGGGAGGCAATATATAGGGGCAGGTGAATGTAGGAGGGCAGGTAGGGAATACAAGGGGTATGTGTGGAACAGGAGACTGCAGGAGCAGGGAGGGAGAATGAGAGTGAGGCAGGAACCTGGGTGGAAGGCAGGGAGTGAGGCAGAGAAGAGATAGGGAACAAAGGAGAGTGATGGAGGGGTGGAACAGAAAGTGAAAAAAATGACAGCTCTTCTCCCACAGGAGGTTAGGAATAAACCTGAGCAGAGAACAGAAGTTCAATTTTGTAAAGGATTTCAAGATTTGGCTTTATTCCAAATTGGGACAACTCCCCCAATTTTGAAATTCTCCATGAAGGAAAATTCTGGAGAAAAAATTGTTTTTATCAAAATGTTTTACTTTGATTTTGACTTTTTTTTTATATTATATTATGACATAAAACACTACAAAGTTTTAAAAAATTAAACAAAAAGTCATTTCAAGTTAAAAGCTCAAAATATTTCATTCAAAAGATTTTCCCATGTGGAACTCTATCAAATGCCTTATTGAAATCCAGGTAGATTAGATCTTCTGCATTTCTTTGGTCTAAAAAAATTAGTTATCTTTTCAAAGAAGGAGGTCAGGTTGGTCTGGCATGATCTACATTTTGCAAAACCATGTTGTATTTTATCCCAATTACTGTTTACCTCTATGTCCTTAACTATTTTCTCTTTCAACATTTTTTCCAAGACCTTGAAGTCAAACTAACAGGCTTGTCGTTTTCCACATCACTTTTTTCCCCTTTCTTAAAAATAGGAATGATATTAGCAATTCTCCAGTCAGAGGGCACAACCCCGGAGTTTACAGATTCATTTAAAAGCCTTGATATTGGGCTTGCAATTTCACATGCCAGTTCCTTTACTATTCTTGGATGGAGATTATCCAGGCCCACCCAATTTAGTCCCACTAAGATGTCTGAGTTTGACTTCCACTTCATATGTGGTAATTTCTACTTCCATAGCCTCATTTCTATTAACCACCCTGCCACTGCACCTAAACTCTTCATTAGGCTCATTAAAAACTGAGGCAAAATATTTGTTTAGATGTTGGGCCGTGCCTAGATCTTTAATCTCAACCCCATCTTCAGTGTTTAGTAATCCCGCTTTTTCTTCCCTTGTTTTTGTTTTACTTATATGACTGTAGAACCTTTTACTATTAGCTTTAATTCCTTTTGCAAGGTCCAACTCTGCTTGGCTTTTAGCTGTTCTCACTTTATCCCTACACTTGCTGACCTCCAAGGAGTAGCTTTCCTTGCTGATCCCTCCCAGTTTCCATTCCTTGTAGGCTTTCTGCTTTCTCTTAATCATCTGTTTGAGATTCTTCCTCATCCTGCTTAGTCTGCAACCCTTCCCCATGATTTTTTCCCCTTGCTTGGGATGCAGGTTTCAGATAGTTTCTGCAACTTTGATTTAAAGTAATTTCAAGCCTCCTCCACATTCAGATCCTTGAGGTCTTCAGTCCAGTTCACATCCCTAACTAAGTCCCTTAATTTTTCAAAGTTTACCCTTTTGAAATTAAGGACCCTATTTGAAGATCTATTTTTGTTTATCTTTCCATTTAGTTTAAACTGAATTAGCTCATGATCATTGAAACTAAGATTGTCCCCTACAACCAGTTCTTTCATGAGGTCCTCACTACTCACCAATACCAAATCTAAAATGGCATCACCTCTTGTTGGTTTGATGACTATTTCATGAAGAAATCTGTCAGCTATCACATCCTGGAAAATCTGGGCTCTATTATTATTACTAGCACTGATCCTTCAAACTATATCTGGGAGGTTAAAGTCTCCTATAATCACACAATTCCCGGTAGTATTTATTTCATTAAAAACATGAAAGAGGTCACTATCTAAATCAGATCCCGGGATCTGTGGCATACCCCAAGCACTATCTGAGGGGAACCTCTGGTAGCTTTCTTCCCCAAAGTGATTTTGACCCAAACAAACAAAGCCTTTTCCATTCCATCATTTCTTTACAGTCTATCTTATCATTAATACACAATGCTACTCCATCACCTCTGCCTTTATTTCTGTCTTTCCTGAATAGCACATACCCTTCAATACCTGTACTCCAGTCATGACTGCTATCACACCATGTTATCCCTATAATATCTGGTTTCACTTCCTACACCAATAGTTCTAGTTCCTCCATTTTGTTACCCAGCCTCCTTGCATTGGTGTACAAACATCTTAGTTGTTTCTGCTTGGCTTTGCCCAGATTCCTCCTATTGGGTACAGGCATTCTATAACCAGCATCACCTACCTGATTGTTAGCTTCATTGGTACTGTCACTATCTTTCCTCTTAATATCAATTCCCTTACCCACTGCTGTTCCTTTCTCCACTGCTGTATCCTCTCTTTCTTGATTCTCACCAGCTCAGTGTTAGAATCAGGCAGAGAGATTACATGAGCATCTCCCAGCTGTCTCCTCTGAGTTCCTAGTTTAAAGCTCTTTTAATCAGTTGTGCCAACCTCCATTCCAGAAGTCTATTTCCCTCCCTGCTCAGGTAGAGTCCATCCCATGAGAACAGTCCTCTGTCCATGAATGCCTCCCAGTGGTCAAATGTGTCAAAGCCCTCCTTAGAGAACCACTGCCTGAGCCATCTCTTGATCATCATAATCTTGTCTTGCCTTTGTTCTCCTTCTCTAGGGACAGGTAAAATCCCACTGAAGATCACCTGAGCCTCCAATTCCTTAAGCATCTTCCCCAGCCTGACATAGGCTCCCTTGAGAATCTAGCTATATCATTTGTTCCCACATGAAGGACAATTAGTAGATTCTTTCCTGCTCATATTAGGATCCTCTATGAGTCTATGAACTTACTTGTGCTTTATTTGTCTTTGTCAACATTTGTATCCTTCGTCATGCTAAAAAAGATTATTAAAGTGAATTGACCCTAGGTCAGATGTGGAGTGAGGCAGTTTTCAAATCATTTTCATGGAAAGATTACAAATATTTTATTCTGTGGATTTGAAAAGTGAAAGTAGAAGAGTGAAAAGGTCCTTTAAACTTGCAAACTGAGGGAAGGCAGAATGCAAGTGAATAAAGACACGTCCAAAAAGGGTCAATACACTCTCTCTTTTCTCCCTGAAAAACATAATATTTTTGTTCACATAAGCTGCATGTTTATGTCACTATTATTTTCTAAAAATGAGGAGTACTTGTGGCACCTTAGAGACTAACACATTTATTTGAGCATAAGCTTTCGTGGGCTAAAATCCATCATGCATCCGATTAAGTGGGTTTTAGCCCACAAAAACTTATGCTCTAATAAATGTGTTCGTCTCTAAGGTGCCACAAGTACTCCTCATTCTTTTTGCGGATACAGACTAACACGGCTGCCACTCTGAACCCTATTATTTTCTAAGTTCACCTTAGTAAAAACTAACTGATTCTGTCTTGGTGCAATGAGAAATAATTGAGCAGGATAAGGTGAAACTGAATGAACAATGGCCTTTCTTACTATAGAGCCCATTGCTGAGATAGGCAGGAAGAGAACTGGTATGGTATATCTGATTGAGGCAATTTCCTGGATGATAGCTTTTCCCCTAAGATCTAAGGACTAATGGTGTAATAAGCAACTCACAGGAGACCCACTAATTTAAGCCCTAAAATGAAGCCCTCTGTGGTGAGCCAACAGTATATTTCATGCGCAAGTCATGCCACTGAAATGTTTAATGTTCCTCAGGAGAGCAATAGACCAGTGACAAGAAAAGTAAACAAGAGCTGACGATGAAGATGTCCTTGAACTGAAAGTGCTTTCTTTAAGGATCCCAGAAGAGTGAGCAAGAGAGAGAGAGAGAAATGTGAAGCTTGATTGCTTTAAAGTAGGCAACATTTCTGATGTATTGAAGGTAAGTATTTGTACTTTTAGTTCAAATCGCATCTCCATGTATTTGTGAGGACTCTGACTTCAGTTCACAGTGTATAGACGCATGATACGCTCTCATATTTGATGGGGAAAATATGTCCATCAGATATGCTAACAAATAGTTTAATAAAAGACTGTTACTATTGTATATTGTACTAAAAGAAGAGTATTTGAAATGTTTTTCCTACAAAAATACTGACTATGTATTTCATTGCCGATTTTAAATGTGATGGACTGTTAAAGATGGAGTTGAACCCCGCAGTCTGGGTAGTGATGAATGTAATGGTAAATCAGACCCCTTTGGAAATCAGATAGGATGTCTTAAATTTAAAAACAAGTTGAAGTCAGAAGAAGCTGCAGGTGCTCAACAACTCTGAAACTCAGGCCCACATTGTCTTGAGTTGGGCAGCCAAAAAATTAAGATGAACATCCCACTAGCTTCTATAGGCCCTGTAAATAAAACTAAATCAATATAGGTCCCGGCAATATAGGTCCCGGCTCCCATGCACCATACACACAGGGCTAGTGAAGAAGAATCTTTTACTAGAAATGGCTGGGAGGAAAGGATGCAAATAGATCCCATAGGCACAAAGGGAACAACTATTGATTCAACTCTTCACCCTGAACGCTTTTGCAGCCCCTACAGCATCATCCCCTCGCTTGGCTGGCTCCCAGCATCTAGGGCACGTCTTTGGCCACAGCACCACTTTGCTAGTTGCTTCTCCTTTAAGCATTCTGGAAGAAATGGCCTTTCTTGGGCTCTCTGAATCCAACTCATGAGCACTCTTGGGTCCCTGCAGACCTCATTATACTTGCTGTCCCTGGTGTTGGGCCATACTACACCTTTATCCCCAGCACTTACTTGGCTGTAGCATTCTCTTGCTTCCCCCACTGTAACTTCTGAGATGATGCTCTAGTCATGGCACAACCATGATACACTTTCACAAGACCACCTACCTTTAGCCACCACAAGCTTGTCCCCAGCAACTCCTGGCCTTGTAGGATAATATCCCAGTCCTGCCAATCCTCTTTATCCCTTTGGCTCACAACTGTGTCTTACAGCCTGCCTCTCAAGCTATATTCCCTTTGGTCCAGTCTCTTCCAACTCCCAGCTCTTCTACAGCTCCGGAGAGTACTCTTGCTACCCTCAGGAATGTTGGCCTTCTTGGCTGCAAGTCAGGGTCTAAGATGTAGGCCAAAGTCCACTTCCAATTTACTGGATATCTGCTCACCCAGCTCTTCAATAACAAGGAGCTTTCTTTACTTAGCATACCCAATACTGACCTGTCATTAAAACATGGTTCCCAGATCACCTCTAGTTGCTGAGAGGAGGAGGCCAACAAACCCACTGCACAGTCTTTCACACAAACACAAGTTTTAAATAGGACTAGTCAGGAATTTTCCATCTGCAAATGTAGTTTATGCAAAATCAACATTTTCCAACAGGGAAATGTGGCCAAAAATTTTAGATTTTTCACCAGGAAACTTACAATGTCCACATCAAAATTATTCAGAATTTCCAGTCTATTAAAAAATTTGAAATTTCATCCTTTTGGGGATGAAAACAAATGCTGAAATACCAGAATTTCCTATGGGATGGAAATTCTGAATTTCACTCAGCTCTGGTTTTAAGGTTGGAACTGGCAATCCTTTCTAAAATTAAGTCATTGATTGCTAGTTCCTGGCAGCTCTACCACAGTCTTTATTTCCCAACTCAGGATGTTTTTTTAAAGAGTGTCAAAAGTAGCCTACACTATTACTTTCAGTTACAGTCTAATAATTTACAAAATTACATAGCATCATACCTGCAGTATGTCAGTCAGGCTTCATTATATTGCAGTGAGGTTTGATTTAGCACAGTCATTATAGCAGCTGTAAAAGGTTTGTGGGGGGGAAGCGTTCCTACAAAGGTATCACTTTTGACTATTTTAGACTAATATAATCAGCTACAGAGGAACTACAGCATATAACAGAGCACTGAGCCTACGTAAGAGTTAGACTTTGTCACTCCCATTGTTAATTTGCAAAATTAGTGTTTTAGGCTCCAAACCAGTCATGAGATGTGCACAGGCAGCCTCTGAGGGTATGTCTACATTGCAGTTAGACACCTGCAGCTGGCCTATGCCAGCTGACTGAAGCTTGCAGGGCATGAGCTAAGGGGCTGTTTAATTGCAGTGTAGACATTTGTTCAGTCTCAGACTGCAGCCTGAGCTCTAGGACCCTTCCATCTCGCAGGGTCCTAAAGCCTGGTCTCCAGCCCGAGCCCAAACATCTACACCACAATTAAACAGCCTCTTAACCCGAGCCAATGTGAGCCCGAATCAGCTGTCATGAATCAGTTGCGGGTTTTAATTGCAGTGTAGATATGCCCTGAATCAGTATAGGACCCTAGTGATGTCAACTGTTCCTTGCACAGGAGCAAGGATCCACCTGCATGCATCTTAACTATGGTTTTCAAAAGTGCTCAGTGTTAGCCTATCTTTCTTCCCACTGAAATGAAAGGGAGCTTTCAATGGGAACAGAATTAAGCCAACACTCAGAACTGTCAAAAAATCCCACCCTTCATTGCAGGAACAGGGCCTTAGGTTGCAAGCCCTTTGGGGCGAGTAGTGTCTTCAGTTTCTGTTTCATGGTGCAGCAAGTGCTGCATGTTAAACAAACAATAAATAATCATTCTGTGTTGCTGAAGGCAGTTTTCAGGACTTTTTTTTCTGAGTCATGTGCCAATGGAGCAAGATGATGCACAGCATATATCCATGGGGCCACTCAAATTCTCTATCAGACACATGCAAGAGGCCAGTGGCATCTAAAAGGTTAACTAAGGAGGATGATAGGGAGAAAGATGATGTGCATGTGGGTGGAATTATAGAAGGAGCAAATATAAGGGGAAAATGAATCATGGTATTGATGTCTGGGAGAAACAACATTATGACTATATGGATTTAATGACTGTTGATATCTAGTTCAGTGACAGGTACTCTTATCCACAGAGACAAAGTACACACTGTGCTTAGAGGAGACCTGGAGGCAATCCTTCAGCCCAAATCCCATGATAGGATAATGTGCTATGGCTCTTTTATGCTGGAGGTGGCATCTTTTCCAGATCCTTTCTGAGTATGTCAGTCGATGATAACAACATAATTTGCCTTAGAAATGTTAATTCCCCTCCCCTCTTTTCCTTACAAAGAAGAAAAGGCATGAATATTTCCTTTGAGCTGTCCTGAATAAATACTTTAAGAATATTAAAAAGGAGAAGTGGATTAACTGAATTCCAAACCCTGTAGATTACTTTGTTAGTTTAAAAGGAGGAATGTTACAACCTTCAGTGCTCACGCTGTGTAATGGACAGCCATCATCGGCATTAAAAACATGTAATATCTAGCTATAGCTATAGCTCAATATATATATTCTGCTAGAACAAGGTCTGCCTTTTTTCCCCTTTCATGCAGAAAATTTAGCAGGGATCAGGTAAAGCAATTTTGTGACATCATGGTTGTACTACTGGAACTCCCGGGTGTCATTAGTTGTTGCACTTTGTTTCCTCATATTTTATATTCAGAATGCATTAGCATTTGCTTGTTTTGAAGTTCTCCAGGGTATTCTACAACCAAGTTGCCTGGTAGCAGAACAATATGGGTTCCTCAGATATGCAAGTGACTAATTTTCCATCAATCAGAGATGAGGCTTAAATAAATAAAGGTACTTCATGGGGCTGCTGGGCCTAATGATAAGCAATTATATAAAGTCAAATTAAGGCAGTTCTTTGTGTGGGTCCTGTGAAATTGGTTAAGCAAAAAGAATAACTGCACCATTTCAATGATTCATCCTATTGCTCATTTCAGTAGGAGCATTATCTCAGCTAACTGATGCAATTAATATGAAAATGAGGAAATCATTGTTTAAGGAGATGAGGGGAAAGAGGGGGTCTTAATGCGGCAGCAGTGAAGAATAAGAGTCACAGGGATAAAAATGTTCATAGGTCAATGGTAATGTAATGCATTTAGCACACTTTCAAAGCTTAACTTGCATAGTAATACATATCCATTAAATTCTCATTATGATGACCTGTGTCCAACACAATTCAATTTTCTTGAATCTTAATGATAAAAAGTTAATTATGCTAAGGTGAAAACCTTTTGTACTTGGTCTTAAAATAAAACACTGAAAGGGCATTGAGACTATCTTTTAGATATGCCAGGTAGTTTCACTTATGCTTAGTTCAATATTTTATTAAGCATGACAAGATTTGAAGTTTGGCTTCTGTGTGCATTGCATATTTTTAATGTAGTCAGTAGCACTAAATAAGCCTTTGTCTGTATGTTTATGATTTAATGCTAGTAATTTTCCACTTACAGCCTTCAGTTACAGATCACATTGTCCCCGTTTATCTTGATTTTCTTGTTTAGTAACTAGAAAACCCACCCAAACTTGGGGAGTGGGAGGAGGAGCTGTCTTTTTCCTTTAAATGCTCCATATATATTCCAGCTTTTGTTCCGATGATCTGACTTTGTAGCCAATGACTCTTAACTCGGTATATTACAAGCTCTACAACAGCTGTTTCTTGTCATTACCTGATTTCACGTCTCACAGCAGCTACAGGTGGAAGATAAGTGTCTGTGTGCAGCTGAGCCTTATGCCATTTGTGTCCATTTATCCCACATTCTAAGAAAATGGCAATACTTTAACATATTCATCTTATGCACTGTTTGGTAATGTTCTGAGACATTCTTCAGATTAAACAAAGGGCGTGGGGATATGCAGTATTCAGGGACTGGTAGATTTATTGTCCCAGAAAACAGATTACAGTCCTTATTGTCGAGCAAAGAAGAGGACAATGGGCCTTAGTCTCATTTACACTGAGGCAACTTTATACCACTCTGGCAGGATATAGGTGTTTTAAAGTAGGAATATATTACATTTATATCCTCTTTAGGGTCCCTTTACACCAACATTAGAGTAGGGTAAAGGGACTGTAGTGTAAATGAGACCCAGGCCCACAGGTGTTGCACTACAATGTATTTTTTTATCCTTCAATATGTGCATTTACACTATATCTGTTTCAGCACATTACTGGTGCTGTTCATGGACATGATCCAGCAAGGTACTTAGTGCTTCTTGTGAGCTACTGAGCTTTCTTAACCCCTATAAATTCAATGGGAATTAAAGGAAGAAACAAGGTCCAGATTTTTAAAGGTATTTAGGTGCCTCTAGATGCAGATAGGCACCCCATGGAATTGTTAAAGCACCTAACTCCCATTGAAATCAGTGTTTTCCTCCTGGGCACCCATCTGCTTCTTTAAGAGCCTACATACCTTTTAAACACTTTACAAGATCAGGCCCTTTGTGAATATTTTGCAAACCATTATTTTATGTTGCAGAAGTAAGGGAACAATGCTGAGAAGTGTGTGAACAGTAATGTTTACCTTTAGTGTCTTCGCTCATGGAAGTCTTATAGAATTTAATAGGAATCAAACCAACAGGATTCTATAGAAATTGCTATAAACCCCATTGAATTTAATAGACTGTAAGATCCCTGCCCTATAATTCTATAAGTTGGTGTAAACATTTTATGAAAATGTTGGCATTGTCTCAAATTCTACCAGATTTTTCCATTTTTCTATGTTCTGGGTCTTTAAATGGAGAGATCGATGGAGCGTCCTTGCTACAGAGACAGCTGCTGTTTTGTGTCAAGATGCAGCATGTTACAGAGTTCAGGCACACTATGTGCTCTCCCATGGAGATCTGTCTTTTGTTCTTTGTTTTGTTGTTTTCTTAATGGAGAATAAAGGTAGCTCTGACTGAAAGCACATGGTTGCTCTTTGGGCATGGAAAAACATAGCAAATGGCTACTTAGGACTATAGTGAATAGACCTAGTAGGAGAAAGAAGCTTTATGTCATCTGTCTTACTTAAGAATGGCCTGTTCACCAAAAAAAGCATGGTTGTGTTTGATTTTGTCTATTTAATAAACGTCAGGTAAAGAATCCATAGGCAAAACAGAATGTGGCATTATTTTTAGAAAATGGTGAGTTTAGGTGGGGAGAGGGAAAAGAGCGTGTATTAACAGGGGCAGATTTTAATATGGGCCAATTTTCTCCAATAATAAATTGGGATTCTTTATGGAGGGTGAACTGAGAATCATTTTTAAAATCTTTACGTTGCACTAATGGCAAACAATTTAACAAGAACTGTAACATAAAATCTTCATGTGCAAAGCAACCAAAGGGTTGTAGCTGGTATCTTTAATTTTTGCATTTACTGACTTTCATTTTTACTGTGCAACTTTAATGTTGCATTAAGCTTTTTATTGTAATTAATAATTGATGTATTTGGGCACTATCACAATACAATAAGGATCAGAGCCCCATTCTACAAGGCAGCGTATAAACTCATAGGGAAATGCAGAGAAGGTTGAGGGGTGACTTGACTGCAGTCTATAAATATCTACTTGGGAAACTAATATGTAAAAATGGTATCTTCAGTCTAGCAGAAAAAGGTATGACATGATCCAATGGCTGGAAGTAGAAGCTAGACAAATTCAGACTGGAAATAAGGTGTACATTTTTGACAGTGAGGGTAATTAACCATTGGAATAATTTACCAAGCGTCTTGATGGATTCTGCCAATTTTTAAATCAAGATTGAATGTTTTTCTAAGAGATAACTGTACAGATGCTCTACAGAGACTCAAGTCTTTTTGCTGCAAAAACAATAGTCTGTTTTCTCAAGAGGCTGTAGTGAGGCAGAGTGGCCTCCCTCAGAGGAGGAGGAACCATCCCCCGCCCGACCCCTGGTGGGTTGGGCAGGGCCAGGTCTGCCCCTTGAGCCAGAAGCAGAGGGACAAAACAGGAAGTATAAGAGCTCAGTTGAGAAACAGCCAGGGAAGGAGTCGGACACCTCTGCCTTGCATCTGGCTCCTAAGCAAGGGACCGAGCTGTACCAACAACAGTCTCTGGAGGAATACTGAGAGGAGCTGCCGCCAGGCGAATACCCCAAGAGTTGGATACAGACTACTATTGCTTTGCCCCACCCGGAGGGCTTGAGCCTGACTGTGGTGGTCATCTGCCTCAGGCAGGGCGCTGGGCTAAAGACAGTCAATTACCCTGTCCCAAGGCGCTAGGGTCCTAGACTTTTAATGGACTTACCATGCTAATCCCCTGTTGATCAGCACTGAGCTGCTAGGTGGCATAGTGGCCTCCCTCTGACACTGGCAGGGAGGAACCACTCAAAGCCACTACAGAGGCTTAAAAATATATTCTTTCTCCCCCCAACACCAAGTCCCCTTGAAACAATGCCAGCTTCAGTGCCCCATTTTTCTGTTTGTCCCACAACTTTCTTTGTGCCTTTTCTCCATGCCACACCTTATGCATAAAACACTCTTCCTGAGCTGGTCCGCAAGGCCACTACCCTTCTTAAGACCCACTTCTACCAGAAGTGCCACAAGAAACTGTTGAACTAAGACATTTATATTTAAGCGAGCAACTACAAATTTGAATTTATTTAAGCCAGCAACAACAAAACCTCCTTCGCCATGCTCCTGTGCACTCGTTTCACTGAGCACCATGTGATCATGTTGATATTACTCCTTTTCTTCCATCCTACCCATTCCCTGCTGTCTTGTTCCATGTGGGCTACTCTAAGGCACAGACTTTAATAATTCCTTACATTTCAGGGCTGATGGACCTTGTAGGCTCCAAGCAAACCCATAGGAAGACCCTGCAGGCTCTGTTTTATGTTACTCTAACAAACAAAATGCAACAGGGGTCACCCAGCCTATAGATTCCTACTGAAAAATTCAGCTGTGGAGCCATGTTCACACCATGTTTCAAACACCCACAAAATTTAGGAGGCAGATCCACAGTCTTGGATCAGGCCTATCTCTGTTATAAATGTTGTCAGCAAACTAGAGATGAATGGTCTGTATCCATTGCCAATCACCTGAGCTGGCCAACTCCCCTCTAGGAATGTTTATATTCTATCTTTCCCAAGGTCTCAGGTCACTAACATCCACTCCTGAAAATCAAAGCATTTTCAGCTGGAATTTCTTACGGGTATTCTCCATTTCATAAATAGATAAATTGTGCTTCTAATAAAACCAGCCTAATTAGTGAAGTCTTAGATAACCAACTTAAACAACTGAATGGCATATATCGGTCCCACAATTCCCATTTACACACATCCCAAATCCTTTCTTTTGACAAGAACACATCCCCTTGCAGCAGTGAGTCTGCCTGAAATTTAAGTAAACCGCTTACTAGTTTGCTAGCCTGAATTTTGCTGGATATGCATAAAAAGAATGTGAAAGGTTATTTTTGTGCAACAGATCATGTCCATTAAACATATCAACAGAGTGGAGGCTATAGCTATGGAAAAACTTTACTGCTGCTAGAGGCAACGGGTCTTATTCTGATCTCACTGACAGCAGGATTAAATTGGTGTATCTCCCATGGCTCTTATGCAGCTGTTGCTGATTTACATTGGTGTAAGTGACATCAAATCAGGCCAAGTATAACCCTGAATTCCAGGAGATCAATGCAATACAGATTTTTACAAGCCTAAATTTCTGTGATAGTAAAAGACATCAATTTACATAAGCGCGGGCTAAGGGTAAACCTTCCCCCCTCCCCTTACCGTCACAGGTTATGATCAGAGGAGTCGAAATGAGGATTTGGAGTGTGAAGACTAAGGTCAAAGAGGACAGCAAAAGATCAAATAAGAGCCTGGGAGCTGAATGAGGAAATAATCTTAAAGCTGAAAAATGCAGAGTGGCCAGAAGTTTGTCTACTGATTTATGTAGAGACTCAAGAAATCAGAAGATTAATTAAGATATTAAGTAATAATGAGGTCAAATTGACATAACAAATCAGAATGTGCACAATATTTCTTTGTATTGTAAATTAAACTTGTTTCAATTTTACTATTTCAAAGTTGCAATATATATTGTACTTCAGATAATAAGACAAATTTATATTCATTGTTGTTTGAAAAGGGGCTCACTAAAAGTAGTTTAAAAAAAATCTTACTTTATAGACTTGCTCCAGCCTCTCTCTTTCCTCTCTTTGACTATTTCTCTGTCTGGTTCTTCTTTTCTAGCACTGTCCTCCTGACTGTCCGTTCTCAAAAATCTGATCAATTTTGGTGCAAGAGCCTTCTGCCCTGCAATTTCTGCCATTTGACATACGGCCTTTCTGCATTTCTCTGCTTCAGCACTTTTCAAATCTCAGGTTAAAACATGGAGGGCTAGATTCTCAGATGGCATAAATCAATGTAACTGTCAGTGGAGCTATGCCAACTGAAAATGCTGCCCATATTTTCTCCATTATTTACGCCTTTTTATTTCTTCCTTCCTCAGCCATTTTTTAAATTTAGTTGTTGTTTAATTCTGTAAAGCATTGGGTGGGGGGGCATTCTTTGTATGAAATACACAGTAGGAAGTAAGTTATGATAAAGACCCATGTCATGACAAAGATTATAGTAGATAATGTTCAGAAGTCTACTCCTGTAACATAATCACAACTCCCCTGTGTTGGCAGCAGGAGGTCCAGCTTTCTGAGGAGTGGAATGACATGGGATACATGGGAGAGCAGAAGCCAAAAGAAAGTATTTTTGAGAATTCTGGCTTTCATACACATCTTGGAGCACCCTTTCTGGCCAATCCATAGAGTGGGATTGAGGGCCTGTGCCCCACCATTCTACTTTACAAGTTAATATCCACTATACATGGCAGATCGGGGAGAAGAGGTATCTCAAAACAAGAAAGGGCAATAAACTTGCAATCAGATGCTTGGGTTCTCCCATCAGTGGGGCTAGAGGGAGAGGAGAGGGAGAGGGAGAGAGTTTGACATGAAGTCATCTGAACTCACTGATTATGAGCCTCAAGCACAGTGGGAAAGATTTTCCGATCACCAATTCTGAACTTCCTGAAATAGTCTTATCTCTACTTGCTAGCTCCTGCTTCAACCTGTGCATTGCATTGCATTGCAGATATTGAAATCATCATTCTATTTTGACACACAAAGATGTTCTAATCAATATTTCTGGAAATGTCATTTGACTTTTCACTTGGACGAAAGGTGACGCTGACATTCTACTTTTCCTGTGTTTCCCTGGAGAACATTTAATCTCTGCAGCCTTGTAGATATTTAAGGAACCATTCACAAGATAACATTGCCTTGTGACAGCCAGCAGGGACTTTCTTCCACAGGCAGCACTTTGCCTATAGGGACCATGGAAAAATCTGGATTCAGAGAGAAAAAGAAGAAAGGAAGAGCACATTTTTACTGTTTGTTAATATCACACATACATAATGATATATTACTATTTCAGCCAGTTGGGAAAAGACTGTTGGAGTCTTGTAAATGGAATGACCACAGTCTATTAATCTGACAATGAGAGATTATGGCAGTAAAAGGGCATGAAGAAGATTAACATGTTGTTAAACTCAGACCAGCCTCAGGCAGCAGTACTGGGGACTTGGACTGGGGTCCACTCTGTGTGTCTCACTCCTTTGGCAGGTTGAGGGAATGTACTCTGTTGATGGCAGACAGACTCCGGAATCGACCAAGCTGACAAGCATTTACTAATCCAAAGCCTCTGGTTGGCTATATCTGAGTAGCATTGGCATTGGCTTTAGAGGACACTGCTTGCTTGCAAAGCGATATGAAGAGAGACAGGGGTTAAATGGCTGAGATCAATGGGACCAAACTGGAGTGGCTTTTGTTGATCAGGTGTGGGCACAGCAGAAAGAAATATTAATTAAACTCCTCCAGCTGGAAAATAACTATGAACCAGCAAATGAATTTGTGCACTTCATGACTGAGTGAGCAAGACTTAATTCTCTAATTATTATCCCATTCTACCCACTGAGATAAATAGCAAGTTAGGAGAGATAATCAGGTACTAAAATATTGTGTCCTCTTGAATTTTGCCCTAATGTAGCAGTCAGTAATTGTTCCAAAATTGCTCTACCTTTGTGAAAGATTTGGGATAATACAATAGTTTTTGTTTTACACTTTTACATGTCAGTAAGAGATGAGGAAAAGCCTATTTAAAAAAAATCCTATAAACTGATTTTCATTGCTTACTCAAGCAACAGAATAGAAGTAATGCATAACTATTGCACAAGTCTGATTTTACAAGCGATTCTGCATCATATTATTCTCAATAGTCACATTACACTGTCTCCTCTCTTCTAATTTAATATGGATGCTGCTAATACCACCCAGATGTCTCCATGAATTCACAACCTTTAGTTATGTCAACTGCATATTGTGTTAGGATTGATCAAAAAATTCTCTAGTTTAGCATTGAAGCTTTTGTGTACATAGCTACTTTTTCAGCAGAAAAGAGTTTTGATTTATGCAATATGGAAAAAGGAAAGGATAGCAATATGATAACTTTTAAAAAATTCTAACTGCAGTCAGGTCATGCATTACTTATTCCATGCCACTAAAGAAAAAAAAATGTCTAAAAGCCAAACAACATGTCAATCACTTTTTAAAGCACTACAAGATGAAGCTCTTCAGTCATTCAGTATCTGCATCTGATGGGAGAAGAATTGCTATCCATATTGAAAGAAAAAGCACATGAAGGGCCTTTAGATTGTTAAGGGGGTAGTGAAAACTAATCAGTTACTTCTTTTTATGTTGTCCCATTATTCAGGAAGAGTCATTCAATAACAAGGGTCAAACTAATGGCAGGTAAGCTTACCAGACGAAGAGGAAATGAAACTTCATACAGCTTGTAGTCATCCTGTGGAGTTCACTACAGCAGGAGGCCAGAGAGACAAATAAGCTCGTAGAGTTGGATTTTGAAAAGGGTTGCATAATCCTGAGCAACAACAACATTTATAGTTATGATAGATAGCTTCCCAACAGGGGTGTTAGAGTATGACAGTATGCTCAGTATGGATGGAATAAGAGAACTGTACTTTCAGGAAGTGTTTGAGGAGAGAGGACTGTATATGTGGAGGAAGGAGTAAAGCTGGAATGTTGCACTATCATGGTGGTCTCTTCCTGTGCTTGAACACTGAACATCTGCAATGATGAGTCCCATGGTAAAGGTTAACCACGGTGCTCATTGGTCTCCAAGTGGCATTTAAGGGGTTGGTTATGACCTATAAAATCCTAAAGAGCCTGAGACCAGTCTACCTGAAGGATCACTTCTCCCCATGTGCCACACTGCCCTAGTCAGCAGGGCACCCAGGCTGGATCCCCTCATTCTAAAAGAGGAGGCAAGAGGTGGCTAGCTCCTATGTGTTCTCTATGAAGGCTCCAAGATTCTGGAACTTGTTTCCCCCACCCCATTCTGAAATCGCCTTAATTTGGTGACTTTCTGGGCATGCTGCAAAAGGCACCCATTTGATCAGGGTTTTGGAGCAGGTCTGGGATATGTGCCCTACACAGTAAAAGGGGTGGAATAAAGTTTCTGTAGGTAGTTTGCTGGCTGAGTTCCTGTTGCAATGATTATTTTAATGCTGCTGGTATTTTACTGTTTTATTAATGCTGTGCTAGGGCACTTAGAACCTTGGATAGGCCTCTTTTTAATTATTTTAAATCTAAATAAATAAGTAAATCCTTCAGGGCATAAGCTATTTAGTGCAGAGGTCAGCAGAGACTATTTCTTCCATGAACAACACTGCACAATTGTGCAGGTGAATTTTTTTTAACCCAGCTTTTTCTGAATTATTGGTTATTGGCCCCTGCTAGGGACAAGACTCTGAAGTCTTTTGCTTGGCTTTTACTCAGTCTTTACTCTAGCAAATGTCTACCATAACCAGGAATTTACCTGAATAAAGATAAAAACAAAGGCTGGGCCTCAGGATTTGCCTTAGAGATATATTGAATTTAGCAGATCAATGATCTAGTGTGTTAAATTCTATGTCCCTACGATGAACTTTAGAGTCTTGCTGGCTCATAATGAGCCTGATTCTGATTTTGCTTATGACCAGTGTAAAGCAGGAGTAACAACACTGAAATAAATGGAGTTACACCAGTCTAAGACCAGCGTGGGAGAAGAATCCACCCCATAGTTCTCCCTGCTATGCAATGGACATTGTCACGACTGGGATGTGGGCGGTCTGACGTAGTAGTCAGAACAGGAGTCAGGCCAGATCTGATACCAGGTGGTCTGAGTCAGGAGACAGGTTAGAGGACAAATCAAAGTGTTAGGAGGCAAGCACGATCAGGTTACGAGGAGATCAGTAGCAGGCAATTAGAAAGCTATCACAGAGGAAGCAGTCCAACATAGGGAGAACCCAGTTGCATGAACAACGTCCTGTTCCTGTGCTGGGTTTATATAGAAGCTGTGAACCAGTCAGGACCCCCATCATTCTACCAATTGGATTCCAGGACTGGGGCCCTCCGTTGGAGTTCAACTCCTATTCTGACCAAAGGTAGCAGGTCACTGCATGGCAGGTTGGAGCTTACTAGCACCGAAGCGGCCTGTGTTCCAGCATTCAAAACCCATGATCCTTGACATGACCTACTTGCCAAGGGCACCCTCAGGGTGCCATGGGACCAAACTTTTCTGGGTGGTTCCTATGGAATATTTGTACAAGCACGGGGGCATGTACATTTTCCACAGTTTTCCTGATACGCTCCTCAGGACCATTACCATTCCAGTCAACGAGGTACCAGAGCCTGTCACATTTATGTTTAGAGTTCAGGATTTCATAAACCATATATTCACAATGGCCCTGTGCCTGTACTGGTGAAGAAGGTGGCTAAGTCCTGTGAGGGAAAGAGTTTTCCGTGTAGGGTTTCAAAAGTGATACATGAAATACTGGGTGACTCTTCAGAGAGCAGGGTAGTTGTAGAATTCAGGGTAGCAGGTAACAATTCTTGAGCGTTATCTGATTAGGTACTAATTCAATGCACGGTAATCAAACACAGAATCAGAGACTGCTGTCTTTCTTCTTGACAAAAAATACTGGTGCACCAGCCGGTGAGGTTGACTTGCGGATAAACCCTTGGGCCAGATTCTCCTGGACATACTCTCAGAGCACTGTCAGCTCAGGTTCTGACATGGCATAAATTCATCTGAAGGGTATTTTCACTCATGGCTGCAACTCTATTAGGCAGTCATAGTCCCAGTACAGAGGCAGAGGTAGTTTCCATTCTCTTCTTTTCAAAAAGATCAGCGTAGCCTTGATATTTTGAGGGGAGTTCACATGTAGCTTCAAATGGTAATTTCTGCCTGGATAGCCGCTCCCATCTGAGCCTCTCGAGGTTTGGATGCTGGGACAAGAGCCCCTGGTCTCCCACAATGCGGTCTACAAAACTCTAATGGAAGATAGACTTCCTGTGCTTGCCACCAAATGAGCGGATCATGGAATGCCAGCCAGGAGATACCGAGGATTAGGGGAAAGTGTGGCAAATGGATTACACCGAATTGTAACGTTTGTCTGTCCCTGAATCACAGTCTCCATCGGAACTATTTCCTCTATTACTTGATGTAAAGGCTTGGACTCACCCCTGTTGCGCCTCCTGCTGGTCGTTGTTAGGAATTAGCTCATCCAGCCACTGGAGCGCCCTCTGGAGGCCAGTGACCAGCCTTACTGCTAGCCCCCATGTCCCTCCCAGGACCCAGTGCCCCTTTCTCTGGGGTGCTGCCCCCCTGGCAGTACCCCCACACTCTCAGGTTCTGGGTGTCCCCACCCAGGGGAGCCCTCACCCTTTAACCCCACCTCGCCTCAGTCTGGGCTACTGCCAATCCCCACTTAGCCCCTTATATCGGGGGCAGACTGCAGTGTATTGGCCACTCATCACCGGCAAGGGGGTTTTGGACCTGCTGCCTCCGCCTACCCATGGCCTGCCCCTCTGCAACCCTGCAACTGTTTGGCCTGTAATCAGGCCTGCAGCCTGAGGCTTTCCAGGCCAGAGCTCCCAGCTCCTCTGGCCCTTCCCCAGCCCTGCTCCAATCTAGGTGTCCTGCTCAGCACCTTGCAGCCAGGCCCTTCTCAGTCTACAGGCAGAGGGAGACTGACTGGGCTCCTGGCTCACAGCCTCTTATAGAGGCCAGCTGGGCCTGATTGAGCTGGCCACAGCTGTGGCTGCTCCCTTAGTTGGGCTGGGCTTTTCCCCACAGCCCCAGCCCTCTCCCTGGGCTGGCCTCAGCCCTGTCAGGGCCAGAGCAGGTAACTGCCCTGTTACACTTGACAGCTCCTATTCTGACCACAGTTAGCAAGTCAGTGGATGCAGGTTGGAGCTTACTCGTGCCAAAGAGCCTTGTGTTCCAGAGTTTAAGACCTGTGGTGCCTGACAGAGATACAGTAGAAAATATAAAATTATTTCCCACTTTAGAATGTGAAAAGCAGTAAACATGGGCAGTGCCTGCTGCTGAGACACATACTGATTTTGATTGGACTGATTTCCCCTTCCATAAAGCAATGAGGGAATTAATACAATCCAGCAGTAGTGGAGATGGGTAAGTGCTGGTAAATATATGTACAGGTAATATTACACACTGTCATCTGCATAATTAGATGATGGGATATTTTTAAACACTTCATTAAAATTAAGTCAGGTTAGTTGAGTCATTTGAAGGTATTTGGGCATCTGAGTGCTGATTTGAGCAAGCACATATACAGACTTCGGTATCCTGTTAGGTGCCCAAAATTGAAAATTGGTCCCAGAGGGCTCCTCAGTTGGTAGTTCCATTGACTTTCATGGCTGTGTATCTGGCTTACAATTGCCAACGGATGCTGTGATAAAAGCCTTTCTTGGTTAATTAGGATTACAACGGATAACTTGAACATGTTATTTTAAATGTAAATTGTTCATTCCAAGTTGTCACACAGGAATTTTAAACTATGCTCCATGGAAAGTTAACACGACAGCCCTAAACGCAATACTGTGCTGTTCAGCTGCACAAAAATAAATGAATATATTAGATAAAAATCAAATTCCTGCCTCAGTAATGATTGAAGTCCCCAAAATTGTTGATGCTGTCAGTCATTTTGAGATAATAGGTTTTAATGATAAAACAGTTGGATGAATATGATATCAGTGTGAAAAGGTTGCTATCACTTCTCTAATTTATTGTTGCAGTGACAGATGTGTATTTCTGTTGTATGAAGAGTAACAGAAATATATAGTTCTTGCTGCTAAGATGAAACATACATTTTGCGGATGAAGGCAGTCATACAAAAAAAAACTGGTGCTGCTGTTTCTTTAAAACTGAGTCATTATACAGATGGGTCGTTGTCTCTATGAATCACAGTCTACAGGTCTTAGCTGAATCACTTAATCTCTGCAGGCACTGTCCTGTTCTAACATCCGAATGGGCACCTTCTCAGAAGCATATGTTGAAATACAAATTCAGTCTCCATCCTATGCATATAATATATATGTAACCCTTCTGCCTGTCAGAGTTGGCAGCAACAAGGGCCGGGTTCAGCATCTAGGGGATCCATTCCAATAACACAACGCAAAACCGGCTCGAGCTCCCACCCAGTGACCTGGGACAAATATATACCCCCCCCCCCCCCGCTGGGCGCCTCCAAGAGGCAATACTTCCCCTCTCGCAAGCACATAGTCTGAGTATAGCAAAAAACCCTTTTAATAACAGAGAGAAACAATGTGGCATTATGTTGGGGAAACACCACCAACAGGATTCATAACACAACCCATGAGCAAAACCCACCCCAAGCAAATTGGGGCATGTCCTTTCCCTTTGGTTCTTGAGTCCAGCAACCCAAAATCACCCAAAGTCCCAAAAGTCCAATGACCCAAAAGTCTCTGTCCCTGGTCAGGGCAGCCCCAGAGTTCGAAAGTTTATCTGCAGAGCTTTACCTCCCAAGCTGGGTGGAGATTGGGGGGCGGGGGGGGGGGGGGGAGAAGAGAGGTAAGGGGCACCTTACATGATCTGAAGCTGACCGCCCCACAGCTCCATAGGCCTTCGCTCCGCCAGCCGCCCCATGAACTGCTTCGCTCGGCTCCGCGTCCCACAAACTGCTCCACCAGTCAGTCCATGAACTGCTCCGCTCCACGTCCCACAAGCAGCTCCCACCGTCCTATGAACTGCTCCACCAGCCTGTCCACAAGGCACTCCAGCCCTCCCACAAACTGCTCCACAATATATCTTCAGGCTCCCACACTACTTAATACAATGCTCAGTGATTTCAGCTCTTAGTCATTTCAGCTCCTTGGTGAATTCAGCTTGTAGTAGGGGAGCCTCAGTGCTGGTGCACCATTAGCCCAAAGTGAGCTCAGCAGCCTGTAACGAGACTCCTAATAGAATCAAAATTAGCTCTGATATTCCACAGTGGAGAGAGGAGGAAGTGCAATTAGCATGTAAGGCCCTCACCAGGGGGGCCCATACCACCAAGTATTAATACCTGTCCCCAGCCTCTCTCTATTCACAGAGTTTTGGAACCCATGACCCTTGCCTAGCGAGTGCTACTTAGTTGATGGCGAGTCCCTCCATCATAACAAAAGGC
This sequence comes from Chelonia mydas, assembly GCF_015237465.2. Taxonomy (NCBI): domain Eukaryota; kingdom Metazoa; phylum Chordata; order Testudines; family Cheloniidae; genus Chelonia; species Chelonia mydas. Next base: position 112,953,300 of record NC_057852.1, read on the forward strand.
CAAGTGCAGTTCCCAGCACAGTTCCCATAATCAGGGTAATAACAATTTATTCTTCCTGCCCCAATAACAGAAACACTGGGGATCCCACAGCAGCCAAAGTGACCATTTGGGCAGCTATGGCCTCATTCTAGGCAGGGTGGGTGTGCCTATGCAAATGAGATTGGCCCCTGAAGTTCTTTTCCACAACTTGCCACACCTCACCACCAGATGTCAGGGTGGAGCTCATCCTGACTCTGCTTACATCTATATATATATATATATAGCTAGATTGTGTGCTGTCTGATTTTAGAGACTGTGCAGGAATTTTATTTGTCAGTATCAGTAGACATTCAAGACAGCCTAGCCAGCTTGCTTACACATCAACCACCATAGATTAGCGATGGAAGAACAAATTCTGACAAAATACAAACTCCCTGAACTTTTGTCTATAAAAATCAAACATTTGACCAACTTAATTTTTGTTATTTTCCATTTTGTTGTATCATGGGCCAGGAGAGAAAGTGATGAAATAGGAAGGAGCTGCTATAGTGATTCTTGTAGCGGGATAAGATTTAGGAAGTCTCAACAATCTCATGCAGGGAGCCACTACTAAGGAGATTTCCAGCTCAGGTTTCCCGACACAAGAGTTTTGAATAGTTTGGATCCACTTTGGATAAGCCTGTGAACTACTGTGTACTGCTCATCTGAACTGAACATGGACTTTGATCCTTTTTGAGGTTTGTCAGCATAGATCCAGGTACAGTGTGGCCTTAAAATTGCCTTACAAAATTAAGAGTAATATAATGTAGAATACAAAAGTTCACATTAATGTAACATTAAGGTTACAAATATTAATGCCCCCCCAAAAAATCAGGAAATGCCCAAGTTGAGGTTAAATGCCATGAACTCTGCTCCTTATGCATGTGGATTACAATAAAGGACTTTAATTTCCACTATATTACACCCCTGTTATGCCAATGACCTTCCATTGACATAAACCTAAAAGTACTACTGTGATGAGTCAAGCCCATAATCTGTAATTACAGGATCACATTTCCCCCAACCCCCCATCCCCACCTCAGTATATGGCTACTGCCAGTCACCACCTAGACCCTGTTCACTGGGGCAGACTGCAGCGTACAAGCCACTCATCACAGGCAAGGGGGGTTTGGACCTGCGGCCTCTGCCTACCCTTGGGCTGCCCTGTTGCAACCCCAGTACCCTGTCTTAGGCCGTCTGCCAGGCCTGCAGCTTGGGGCTTTTCCAGCCTGGAGCCTCCCAGCTCCTCTGGCCTTCCCCAGCCCTGCTTCACCTCAGGTACCCTGGTATGCTCCCCAGCAGCCAGGCCTGTCTCTCTCCACAGCTAGAGGAGACTCTGTCTGAGCATCTGGGTCACAGCCCTTTTATAAGAGCCAGCTGTGGTCTGTTTGGGGCATGGCCCCAGCTGTGCCTACTTCCCCAATCAGCCTGGGAGCTACCTGCCCCCAGCCACAGCCCTCTCCTGGGCTGTTTTAACATTTCTGTGCAACTATTGGGCCATGCTGAATTGTGTTATGGTCTGCTCCCAGCAAATGTCATCTTCAACAGAAACATTTGCACTCAGTTACCTGAGTATTTTCTACCAGCCCAAGATTGTTAAAACAGAAAAATGAATCAAAAGAAAAGGAGTACTTGTGGCACCTTAGAGACTAACAAATTTATTTGAGCGTAAGCTTTCGTGAGCTACAGCTCACTTCAGCATCCGATGAAGTGAGCTGTAGCTCACGAAAGTTTATGCTCAAATAAATTTGTTAGTCTCTAAGGTGCCACAAATACTCCTTGTCTTTTTGCGAATACAGACTAACACGGCTGCTACTCTGAAACCTGAGAAAAATGAATGAAATTGTAATCAAAAGATTATTCAGAAGAACACCACAAAGCAACAAAGTCTGCTACAGCAGAATGAGGAGCTCTAGTCTTAAGTTTTCCATGTTGCAGTTTCAGGGTAACTGCACCTCTGACCCCCCTCTCTGTGGTCTACCCATATAATGCCACATTAGGCCTCAGCTCCTTAGCCACCACTTCTTTCTGGGCAGGGACCTATGTCCCTCTGCCTCATGACCAGGGTTTAGGCTGCAACCCTCCCTTTCAATTTACTGTGATTATCCCAGCAGGTCTGACCTTAGTTCAGCACCTGCAGTTTGCTCTTTGTCAAGGGCTTGTTATTAAATCTCAGTGACCAACCAGATTTTCCAAAGCAGAATATGTTTATTTAAGGACAAAAGTCTTATAGAAAAAACATAAAACAATAAGAGATATCAGTAATACTAAACATACCAGAAGTTGCTCATTTTCCACATGGAAGGCATAGTAGGTCAAAGTCCATCCAGTCCTTCAGTGGTGTTTGCCCCACCACCTCCATTCGTCAAAGGCTCATGTCCATTTGTTAGGTCAAAAAATGAAGGCCTCTCAGTCAGATTAAGCTTTTATACCAAAAGTCTTTTTTTGTTCTCTTAGACTTCTGGGACCTTGTCTGAACCAGTTGATGCAATTCTCCAGAAATAACTACCCAACACACACTGGTTTACTTCCTAAAACTCATTTTGTGCCTTAGCTTTTCTGATTTTGTCCCTACATGCTAGTACTATTCTTTTGTACTCATCCTTAGCAGTTTGTCCTTGTATCCACTTTTTGTAGGATTCCTTCTTGTTTTCAGGTCATTAAAGAGTTCCTGAAGCAACCATATTGGCCTCTTACTATTCATCCTACCTTTCCTTTGCCTTGGGATAGTTTGCTGTTGTGCCTTTAATATTGACTCTTTGAGATACTGCCAGCCCTCCTGAACTACTTTTTCTCCTTGATTTTCTTCTCATGGGACCTTACCTACTAGTTCTCTGAGTTTATTAAAGTCTTTTTTTTTTGAAGTCCATTATCCTTATTGTACTGTTCTCTCTCCTTCTTTCCTTAGAATCATCACATTTATCATTTTATTATCACTTTCAAACAAGTTGCCTTCTACTCACAGATTCACAACCAATTCCTCCTTGTTGGTCAGAATCAAGCCTAAAATGGCTGTCTCCCTGGTTACTTCCTTCGCCTTCTGAAAAAAGAAATTGTTGCCACAGATTCTAAAAACTTATTGGAGAGCGCATGTTTTGCTGTATTACTTTTCCAGCAGATATCTGTGTAGTTAAAATCCCCCCTTACTACCTGCTCTTGTGATTTGGATGTTTCTGTTGTTTGTTCTAGAAATGCATAATTCACTCCTCCTTCTGATTTTGTGGTCTATAGTAGGCCCCAATCATGATGTCACCACTGTTTTTTTCCCCTTTTGTCTTCATCCAGAGACTTGCAGCTGGTCTGCCTCTCACCACAAATGTGTATGTTCTTAATGTATAATGCAACATCTCCTCCTTTTTTTCCCCAGCCTGCCATTCCCGAACAAGCTATATCCCTCTATACCAGTATTCCAGTCATGAGATTTGTCTCACTAAATCTCAGTGATACCAATTAAGTCATAATTTAGATTGTGTACTAAGACTTCCATTTCATCTTGTTCATTCCCCATACTCCTTGAATTTGTGTATAGATATTTAAGATGTTGAGCAGATTCCTCCACTGTATTTCCTCTTGTTTCTTCTGTGACCCTATTGTAATTAACCATTTCCCACCACAACTTCTAGTTCTCTGTCAACGTCACCTTTTCTATACCTACCTGTGGGTTTTTGTCACCTGCCCTCTCTGAACCTAGTTTAAAGTTCTCCTCACTAGGTTGGTGAGTCGGTGCCCCTTCTTTGTCAGGTGCACCCCACCTCTTCCCAGCAGTCCTGCTTCATGGAACAACATCCCAAGATTGAGGAAACCAAAGCTCTCTCATTGATACCATCTGTGCAGCCATGCATTCATCTCCAGACTATGTACGTCCCAGCTAGGCCCTTACCTTCAACAAGGAGGATGAACAAGAACAGACCTTGTGTCCCCAACTCCTTCACCTTCACTCCTAGAGCCCTCTAGTCACTTCTGATCTGCCTCTAGTCATACCTGGCAGTATCATCAGTGCCCACATAGATGAGCAGCATGGGCTAATGGTCAGAGGGATGGATGACCCTTGGCAATCTTTCCATAACATCTCAGGTGCAGGCTAGAAGCAGGTAGCACACCTCCTGGGACATCAGGTCAGGTAGGCAGATGGATGCCTCCATCCCCCTCAGAAGGGAGTTTCCAACCACCACCACCACCCTACGTCTCTTCCTCTTGGGAGTGGTGGCCATGATCCTCCCAGCACTGGGGGCAGGTGCCTCCTCTTCTTCAGCCATTGGGAGTGGCCAGTGAATGGACTGCAGTTTGCCACTGAGTCGAGCGGCTAGAATTGGAACTGCAGTTTGCCACTGAGACAAGTGGTTGGACTAAGGACTGTCGGTCCCCTGAAAGGGGGGAAAGGACAGACTGGGACACCGCCGGAGGACTGTGTCCAGAAGAGGACAACAAGGTCCGGGGAGTGACACGGGTCCAGGAGGTGGAGACAGATGAGATGACAGGCAAGACACCACCTGAGAAGGGCAAACAGACAACCCCCGAGCTAATTCCCAGGATGGCCAGCAGGAGGTGCTGCGGTGGGGAGTCACGCCATGTGAGTGAGTACCTAAGATAGATAAATAGAAAATGATCTCAGCAGCTTGAGTGTAGCTAGTTAGCAGCAACAGCAGCTAAGGCTGCTTTTGCAATTATTGCTCTTCACAGAACAAGAATCAGGTGAATGGGTATGAGAGGATGACAAATTGTCAGTGGCATATAAACATACACACACACACAAACAGCATGGATAGAAGGGGATGGAAAGCTACACAGCCCAGACAGATAACCCTACCTTAGGATATGCAATTGTATTTGACAAGATAAGCATTTATATATGTTTAGATGGAGAGGAAACAGTGCTATGGATTCTTCTGGGTTTGACTATAAAAGAGAAAGTAGGTGGATAGGAGGGGAAATTTGGGAGCTCAAAAATACCCATTATTGTTCACTACAATGCCACCATTCTGGTCCTGTGACAGGTTGCCAATATTAGAAATGGCCAGGGTGTCCTATCAAGCCCAGTATATGTGATTACCATCTTGACTTCACTCCTCAGGTAGAGCAATTTCTTATGATTGCTCTTCAACATTAACAAACTTGTTTCCAACTAGACATTCCCAATGAGAATTCTGAGATTTCAAAATTTAGTTTCATCCACAAATGGGACAAAAAGTCAAACTCTCTGAATTTTTTATGTAAGTCTGAAATGTTTCATTTTGATAAAGTAAAAATGTTAATGTTACATATTGAAATTATTGTTTCAACTTTTATGTTCATATATTGTATTATACATAATTGGCACATTGTATATTATAACACAAACATTGAAATATTGTTTCAACATTTATATTAAGGGAAACATTTTAAACTTATTGAAACCTTTCAGCCTTATCAAAACAAAATTTTTAGATAATTTCCCATCAAAAATTTTGATAAAATCTAAACAAATTGATCCAGTCAGATCAGGCATTTTCCAAAGAAAGCTGGAAAAAAATCTGACCAGATCTATTCCCAATCCTTGATTGTATATACTCAAAGAAGCTAGCAGAATAAAAAACAAAGTCTGAGGATATTGCACAATGGCTGGTCCCACAGTAACTGGCTTCATGGTTCTATTGGACTGCCACATTTCCTACATGATGGCTCTTTTGCATTGGTGTGTGAAGTACAACAAAAATGAAAGCAATGGAAGAGAAAATTCTCTCACCAATGTGGCATGATTGCTAGACTGATATTCAGTCAAATTTGTGCATGCACAATTGCATGCGGACCTGGTGTATGCATAGTCTGAAATGTGTGCACATGTCAAGTGTATATTTGGTTGCATGGTCAGATGGATTACTATCTAGCATTAAATACACATAAAACCTCAGAGCTTGTTCATACACATGTGGTTCTACAATTTCGTGCACTATTTTGGGCTGCAAACTCAGGCTCCTGTGAACGGAAAGAAGAGGGCAGTGTTGGATGAGTGGAGAGAGCAGGAAAGGGAGTAGAGTTCAATACAATCCATGCAATACCTAGATTAACCCATGAAGTGTTTTAAAAACAAGTGCTAAAATCCTGGCCTTAGTGCAGTCAATAGGAGTTTTGCTGCTGACTTCAGTGGGGCCAAGATTTCAACCCCGGAAGGCAATTTTAAACTGGATTGTGAAGTGAATAAGAAGCCAGTAATTCTTCCACAAGGATGAGGCACATATGACTTTCTGCACATGCTGGAGTCCTGAGAACGTAGAATTGAGGAGGGCACAGAGAAAAAAATTGCAGTGATCAATGCAAAAGAGTATAAAGGTATAAATGAGCCTTTCAGGAGTGGTGGAGATGGGACAGTTGTGACGATGAGCAATACTGAAGTGGTAATAGGTAGATCTGCATACACTGGAGATGTGTCACTAGAAGGAAAATTCAAGGTCAAGGGTGATCCCAAGATTTTGGGCAATAAAGGCAAATGAGAAGTCCAGGGCAGAGTGAGATAGAGATTGAATTGTGTTTTCGGACATCCAACTTAGAGAAACCACTTCTTCAGCTGAAAAAGTTGATTGATGCTTTTACTCATCCAAACCTTACCTGGAAACCAAGTGACAACAAAACAAATTAGCAGCTGACACTTTGTTTTGTGGGTTAGTTCCCAGGTATTCGGCACCCAAAATATAAAATATTTACATTCATTTTCAACTTCGTTTCTTTTTACACACTCAAACTAATTGAAGGAAAACAAAGCAATGAACAGAGTGGAAGAAAATAGACTAAAATTATTAACAGGCTAACAGCCTGGTTGTTGCCTAAGGGCCAAAAATGATTGATGGGAGACATGACAATCAGCAGACAAATCCTCATTACCATTGTAAATTCTGCTTCCCAAATAAATTAATCTCCTTGATATCACCACTTCATTCACCTTCTGCAGCAGCTACACTACTGCCTTTTGTTTTTGGCTTTGTTTGTTGAGTATGTATCATTAACACTAATCACAAGCTGAGAGGCTGTCACCATGGAATTAAAGATGGTGCTGGAGGAACATCATGGTAATGGGATCAGAGGTAAGGTCGGGGTTCTTACTGGCTAGTCTGGGTGCACAGTGAGAGGAAGCACTGACCGTGCCGACATTCTTGTACCCCTGGCTGATGCACTCCCCAACACCCAGTCTTTAATGGTGATCTTTACCACAAGAATCATGGGAAACAAATACTGTTGCCTTCATAGAACAAACAAACTTTAAAAGAACATTAAGGCTGTAATGTAAACTTAAAAGTTTAAAAATGCCAGAATTAAGGCTACCCATTCAAAATGTATTTTCCCTACTTATGTGTGCACAGTATGACACTGGATTATGTGATCACATGCTATTTTTCCTCACGTAGGTGAGCACATGATTATAGACTGTAGCATAATGCACATGCGCAAAGCCGTAGCATTCAGCTTGCCGGAACAGCCTTAATTTTGTCTTTTCATAACTTTTGATTTCTTTACTTTGCAACCTTATTAATATTCTTTAAATGCAGGATGGGGTGGGGGGTGGATTGTAAATAGATTAGCTAGGATAAACCCTGCAGAGGCAATTTCCAATCTGCTGTAAACTCCTTAAAGTCAACAGGCTTCCACCAGACATTAATTTGACCTGCATTTTGTTAAACTGTATAGATTTTTTTTTTACTCTATTCCCATACAGTCTTGGTGGGGACTGATCCAAACTGGCTCTTATTAAAGCCCAGATTCCCTTCATTTTAAATTAAAGAAGTGAGGATGACTATCTAGATGCACGATTAATAAAAATTGCCTTCACTGCAAAACCTATGACTACCGTGTTCAATATGTCTCTCTTTATTGATAAATTACCATATATTTCCAAGCATGCTATAATTAGATAATAGTCCAGAAGCTGTAAATCTAATTCAATATTTATTGATGTACTTCAGCTCTTTCTCCCATCCTGTGGGACTGCTGAAAAACCAAAGCATTATCTTTCTAATTTGGGAAGACTGCATACAGCTTAGTCACAGAGGTCTGTCTGCTTTAAGGTACAGTACATTGTTTAATGCATTAACTGTACAGCTCACTCCATTTGTACAAGTTTTATTTCTTTACATTTTTAACCTCCTTCATTTACTTTTCTGTTTAATTGTAACTGTAAGCTCACAAGGCTCTCACTGTGAAATCAGGAGCTAAATGAGAAGCTGCTTTTTTCGTTCCTCAGATATTGCCGGTTTAGCTCATGTTTTTCTTTTATCTGAGTTTAGGTTCAGCTCATCTATATACTCGTTGACTTGTTGAACCCACCTATATCATGGAGCAATCTCTGTGCGCAGACTGGCCTTCTGAGGTTATCCAGAGACCCTGAACAAGAAGGCAGCAAACTATCTATCCCAGCTGAAAGGTCTTGATATCCTCCTTTATCTTGGGTCATTCGTGCTCAGTTTATGATAAATGCTGCAGTTTGCTCAAAAATTACATTTAGTGAATTAAAATTCCAGTTGTGGAATCCAGCTATTGCATTCTATATATCACTATGTAAAATTCAAGGGAGGTGGGAGGGGATGAAACAAAAGGCATCAAATCCACTTTTGCTGGGAGGAGTAAAATGATCCAGCTATTCCACAATATACACTAAATTGGGTAAACAGTGACATGCATAATTTTAAAGATTAAATTGAAATTTAACTAATCCCAGATTTATATGTTGCATCTGCCCATGAACCAAGGCATGGGCGGTATTCAACCCACAAAAAATGTTTCAGCTCATGTGCTCTTAATTCTTCATCCTTTCTGTAAAATCCACTGGCACAGATTTTAATGTCTGGGATGGCTGGGGGGCAGGGAAGAGGGTTTTTGTTTTGTTTTTTGCTTGCCTCTATCCTAAACCAAACCTTATCCCCCAAGATGCTTTCCAGTTAATTTAGGAACAGCTGCTTAACTGGTGTAAATTGATGCAGTTCCCATTGACGTCAATGGAGCTACACCAATGGTTATATACCAAGTGAAGAACTGGCTGTTACTCTAGTTCCAATCCTTGATTGTATATACTCAAAGAAGCTAGCAGAATAAAAAACAAAGTCTGAGGATATTGCACAATGGCTGGTCCCACAGTAACTGGCTTCATGGATCTAATGGACTGCCACATTTCTTACATGATGGCTCTTTTGCATTGGTGTGTGAAGTACAACAAAAATGAAAGCAATGGAAGAGAAAATTCTCTCACCAATGTGGCATGATTGCTAGACTGATATTCAGTCAAATTTGTGCATGCACAATTGCATGCGGACCTGGTGTATGCATAGTCTGAAATGTGTGCACATGTCAAGTGTATATTTGGTTGCATGGTCAGATGGATTACTATCTAGCATTAAATACATATAAAACCTCAGAGCTTGTTCATACATATGTGGTTCTACAATTTCGTGCACTATTTTGGGCTGCAAACTCAGGCTCCTGTGAATGGAAAGAAGAGGGCAGTGTTGGATGAGTGGAGAGAGCAGGAAAGGGAGTAGAGTTCAATACAATCCATGCAATACCTACATTAACCCATGAAGTGTTTTAAAAACAAGTGCTAAAATCCTGGCCTTAGTGCAGTCAATAGGAGTTTTGCTGCTGACTTCAGTGGGGTCAAGATTTCAACCCCGGAAGGCAATTTTAACTGGATTGTGAAGTGAATAAGAAGCCAGTAATTCTTCCACAAGGATGAGGCACATATGACTTTCTGCACATGCTGGAGTCCTGAGAACGTAGAATTGAGGAGGGCACAGAGAAAAAATTGCAGTGATCAATGCAAAAGAGTATAAAGGTATAAATGAGCCTTTCAGGAGTGGTGGAGATGGGACAGTTGTGACGATGAGCAATACTGAAGTGGTAATAGGTAGATCTGCATACACTGGAGATGTGTCACTAGAAGGAAAATTCAAGGTCAAGGGTGATCCCAAGATTTTGGGCAATAAAGGCAAATGAGAAGTCCAGGGCAGAGTGAGATAGAGATTGAATTGTGTTTTCGGACATCCAACTTAGAGAAACCACTTCTTCAGCTGAAAAAGTTGATTGATGCTTTTACTCATCCAAACCTTACCTGGAAACCAAGTGACAACAAAACAAATTAGCAGCTGACACTTTGTTTTGTGGGTTAGTTCCCATGTATTCAGCACCCAAAATATAAACTATTTACATTCATTTTCAACTTCGTTTCTTTTTACACACTCAAACTAATTGAAGGAAAACAAAGCAATAAACGGAGTGGAAGAAAATAGACTAAAATTATTAATAGGCTAGCAGCCTGGTTGTTGCCTAAGGGCCAAACAAAAGTTCCTCCTCTGCCTTGGTGGGTCCTGCACTTACTGGCAGATTTGCTCACCTCAGAGGCTCACAGCAGCCCTCAGTTTGGCCACTTTTGTGGCTCAAATCTGCCATTCACTCAGTTAGCCTCATCACTGGCCAGCATGGGGAAAAGGAAGAAGAACAATCCGCACAGTCTCTGCTGATCCACCTAGTGGATCGGGGAACAGGCCAGAGACCTTTCCCTCCGGTGGAACCCACAGTCCAGGTCAACTCCTCCAGTATCAAGTAGGGAGTTGGGGGAATAGAGGGATGGGGGGAACCCAGGCCCATCCTCTACTCCGGGATCCAGCCCAGGGCCCTGTGGATTGCAGCTGTCTACAGTGGCTACTGTACCAGCTGCGTGACAGCTACAACTCGCTGGGCTCCTCCCAACACCTTTTTAATTCTCACCACAGGACCTTCTTCCTGATGTCTGATAATGCTTGTACTTCTCTTTCTTCCAGTAGTACACCTTCTCACGCTCAGCTTCTTGCACCTCTTGCTCCCAGTTCCTCGCATGCACACCACAAACTGAAGTGAACTCCTTTTTAAACCCAGGTGCCCTGATTAGTCTGCCAGTCTTAATTGATTCTATCAGCTTCTTGATTGGCTGTAGGTGTTCTAATCAGCCTGTCTGCCTTAATTGTTTCCAGAAAGTTCCTGATTGTTCTGGAACCTTCCCTGTTACCTTACCCAGGGAAAAGGGACCTACGTAACCTGGGGCTAATATATCTGCCTTCTATCACTCTCCTGTAGCCGATGGAGTCTCCTGTGATTGTGGGGCCTATTTCCAATCCTCCGTCCGTTCACTTATCTGGGCAGAGTTCCTCTGGGTGGCATCCACTGTCTCCCTTGATGCCTTTGAGGAGCAGTGGGCGTGTCTGGGGTTCTCTGCTCCGTGTCCCCGTCTGGTTCTCTTCGTTTGACCCTTTGACCACACTCCTGTCCCTGTTATTTCATTAGTTGTCCCCTGGGTTTATTTGGTGTCCAGGTCCTGTGGATCCCCCTCTTAGGCTGATGGGGGATCACTCTCCTGTAGCCATCTGGCCCAACCCAGTCACAGTATGTATATTTTTACTTACGCATTAGGCTCATGTAATGACATGGGGTTCTTCCATAATAAGTTCCAAGGGAAATATCAAAAATATGGTTTGATGGAATTAGGTTCTTAAAAGTTATGATGCATTGATATTTCCTTACAAAGGTAGATTCCAACATTTAATTTCTGAATGTCCAAGTTCCCTCTGATGATTATACAGAACTAGTTTTCATCTCTGATATGAGTGAAGAAACGTGATTTTATTGATGTTTATAAAACCAAATATTTTGCTTCTTTATATGACAGAAAGCATGCCACAGACTTCAGGACAAAGCTCTGGCTTCCTTGGACAGTGTGGCTAGTGTGACAAAGCTCTGTCCTTGCCTCCGTGGGTCCCGCGTTTCCTGGCGGATTTCGCTAGCCTCAGAGGCTCACTGTGACCCTCCACGTAACCCTTCTTTCTCTAGAGACAAGGGTCACAGTCTACTGAGCCGTTTTCATCATAAGCCAACAAGGGAGGTGAGGAGAAGTTATCCTTCCTTGCACAGTCTCTGTTGTCTCCCAGTCTCAGGAACCCTAATAGTATCAGCTATGGTAGCTGACCTTTTAGAAACATGACATGTACCATTCCCTGGGCTACTTCCCCCACAGCAGCCCTCACTTCCTCAAGCTCCACTTCACCCTTGCCTCAGAGCCTCCTTCCTTGTGCCTGACATGGTGTGTACTACTCAGCCTCTCCAACAGCACAACTTCCTTCCACAGCTCCTGACATGCACACCCACCTGACTGACTGGGAGGCTTTTAACTAGTTTCAGCCAGCCCCTGATTGGCTTCAGGTGTCCCAATCAACCTAGCCTTCTCCCTGCCTTCTGGAAAGTTCTTAATTGGCCCCAGGTGTCTTAATTGACCTGGAGCAGCTTCCATTTCACTTAATCTGGTACCAGGGATTTGTTTAGCCTAGAGCTAATATATCTATCTCCCACTACTTTTCTATAGCCATCTGGCCTTGCCCCGTCACACTCGCTTGCTACTATTTCATTTCTTGTCAATAATTTTTTGTTTATTTAATTCACTTGTTATGTATCTTTCCAGGATTCGTAGCTTATTATCTGTTTGGACTTCTCATGTTTATGCCACCATCCAGCTTGAGTTCACTGGCTGGTTTATAGTAGGCCTGACAGTCTTCAAGGCCCTGTAATCATCTACCATCAAAGATCTTCGGTTCAGGTTCACTGATACTGTGCTGCCTTGTCCTGGTTTGCTCAGCAGTTTCTGCACAGAAGTACATGGTTCCTTAAGTTATGCAATGTCAGGAGCTGTCAGGGAATGTGATTATTGGTATTAATAGGAAGCTGCTGACAAGATGGCCATTGGCAGAAACAATCACCATTGCATACTCAAGAGGAAGGAATTTGTGACTTAACTTGGAAGAGGGAAGAGTAGGTAACAGATGGGAAATAATACTGATACTATGCTCTGTACATTGATACTTCAAGGCTAAGGTGCATTGACGAACACTGGCAATAAAATGAGACTGGAAGTTTTAAATATTGTAGTAGAGTTTATGTTATGGCTCTCTGAGTTTATAGATGCATGGCTATTTCTAGGTAAATCTCAATCCTTTGCCAAACTTATGGAAGGTCAAAAACGTCAGTAAGAACACACAAGATTTTATAGGAATGTAATAAATCCACAAGAATCTTTACTCTATCAAACTGATGACACTGGGTCATTTGAAGAAACCAGATGTTTTCATGGATCAGCTGTTATTAAAATGGGCAAATTTTTATGAGCTAAAATATCTCTGCAATATTTTATTATTATAAAATTATTTTAATATATCACCAGTTATAACATGGTCACTTAGTTACACTCAGATAGTTTGCTGTTACAAGTGTGTAACCCCTTTGGGGTCTAGAGAGCCTGGCCCCTTTAAATCTTTGTCCTGAGGGGGATAGTGCTGATTGTTCCAGGAAGATGAAGTGCTGTTTGGGTGGGGAGCATGGAGAGAGGGAGAGCGACAGGGTGTGTGTGTCTGGAGCTCCAGACAGAAGGGCTGCAGCAAGCAGGCCCTCACATAGTGAAGCAGCTGAGAACCTGCCCCATGCTTGGGAGGGACAGAGCAGCCAACTGGAGATGCCCCAGGACCGGAGCCAAGAGGAGCACAGTGCCAGGGAGGAATCTCCCAAGGACAATCTAGAGCTGGACTCACTATCACTGCTGCCCAGAGCTGCATGGGGCCATGAGCACTTTGTCTTGGGAATAAGGAGGGAGGCTGTTAGCTAGTTAAGTGGGGAGGTTGTTGCTCTGTGTGGGTTTGCAGAGAGCAACAGAAGAAGGCATGGGGGGATTTGTTGGGGGAGGTTTACTGGCACAGAGCATGACCAGGAGCACCTAAGACTTACCACTGGACTGGAACTTTGCCCAGGACTCCTGAACTCTGAGTGCAGACACATCTGCCCTTTCAGACTGTGGTACTACTGGGCCTTTGTGTTGAATGTAACCCTGTATTACTGCTCCCCTTATATTTCCCCCTGTTTTTCTCCATTCATCCCTTTGTAAATAAATATTTCCCTTTCCTATATTCATTGTATTCTTGGGGGTGGGAGAGGGTTCACTCTGGGGAGGTTGGAACAGGTGTCCCCAGGGTGGAAGGGACTTTCCCAGCTGCATTCCTGCACGTGCCTTCTCTTGGCCAGAACTGCCTGCAGAGCAGACTCCATCTTGGCCACAAGGGCGCTAAAGTTACAAGTATTATACACCTTTTCTCAGCTGTCAAAGTCAATTTCACTTCAGAAGAAAGGAGAATCAGCTCATGCAGTTTATACTGAATTTACACAGGTGTAACTCAATTGACTTCAGTGGAGTTAATTCTCATTTACACTGGTGTAAGAATCAGAACCTCTGCCTTTATCTTAACTACCGCAAGAAGAGAGAAATTTTAGGGCATCTACAGGGATGTTTTCTTACATCAAAAGATAAGTTATTTTTCCTTTACAGCTTTTTGGCCCAGATCCTCTCTCCCTCAATAGTCATGGAAACGGGCCCTAAGTGAGGAGATCTACTGTTAGGACAGAAACTAGACCCTCTGTCTCCTTTTATTATTTTCATTCTTAGTAGTAGTATGTGTCTTAATCTAATGCCCAAACCCCCTCTGAGTTTGGGTACCCATTATGCTAGGCACAGTGCAAACATATTGTAAACTTTTTGGGGCAGCGGTGGTCTCCTACTATCTAAACTGACAAGACAGAAGCAACATAGGAGAAGAAAGAGGGATACAGTGAAGTGAAGTGACTTGACCAAAATCAGTGGCACAGCCAAAAAATTTAACCCAGATCTCTTGACTCCCTCTCCAGTGTCCTGTCTATAAGCCCACAGTGCCCACTTGTGCTAAATTAGTCATTATCAATCAATTTATTTGTACAAAGGCATAAAACTGTGCTAGTTTGTAGGCCACTATTACTTATTTCAAGTCTTCCAACTAAATGAGCTATAAACAGTCTTTTTAGCTTTGCTCTTCCTCAGATAAGAGGAAGTTACCGGCAGTGAGTTATACGGAGTTAACCTTTTAACACCATCCACTTTATACTTTATAAACCTGCTGACTTAAGTTTTTGCCTCTTAAATATTATAATATTTCCCCTCCACTGAAATCTGTGTAAAAGATACATAGGTCAGACATAATGAAAACAATGAGGAGTCTGGTGTGTGTCATGCATGTTGTATGTTGAGAAATAAAGCCCCTGGTATATCTTCTGGCAACATTAGGTTCTCAACATTTTAAAACAGTAAAACTTTTATTTATATGAAACTCAGTTTAATAACACACAGCTCTTATAGAGCACATTTCATCAGCAGAGTTCAAAGCCTGTACAAAGAAGGTAAGTATCATCATCTTCAGTTTACAGATGGAGACACTGAAGCAAAAATGACTTATCTGAGATAACCCAGCAGGCCAGTGGCCAAGCCAGGAATAGAGCCCAGGTGTTCCAAATCTTAATCCAGTGCTTTATCCACCAGGCCACCTTAATGCTTTTTCCCCCTCATTCCAATTTCATTTACATCAGTTTTAGACCAGTGCATTTCCATTTACCTCAGTGGAGTCATTCCTGATTTACGTCACCATGAGATCAAAATCAGGCCATAGACTTCCCCAGCCTGACTGTGGGTTATTACGTGTTCCCCCGGTTTTGTGAATGCCTGATTGTATATTAGGTTCAAGCATCTTCTAAGGTCTTTTATGAAATCAAGGTTTTACTGTATGTCATGTTTTGAGTTAACCACCTGCCTTGGCAGTCACAGATTATGTGTATCAGGTAAGACATTAAACCTGTCAAGATGTTGTTTTTAGTATGTCTTTTAGTTAAGACCATATCTAGACATGAATTATTCCTAGCACAGTCTCTCACACCCTGGTTCAGCAAGCAATCCTTCACTACATCCATCATTTCTGTTGCTGTCTTTACCATATGTCTCAGGGGAGTTCCAGTTAATCATTCTTTTGCATTTGATATGCAAATCATTTAAAAACTGACTGATGTCCCAATTTCAAACAGCACTGTTCTAAGAAAGGAGGAAGTTTAAGTAATGAGTTGTTTGATAGGTTGACTTTTTTTAATCTTAATATTTCACAGCTAGAAAAAGCCTAATGATAGTCTCTTGCCCACTTAGTCCAGATATACAGTTGCAAAAATTGGTTTTATATTATCTTAGCAAGAGGCTGCTGTTTATAATATTTCAAACCTTGGGCTGCCCTTGGCTGCCATGGCATTCTTCTGACAAAATGGAACAAATAGAGCCAGCCAACGAGTGACTGTCCCTTTAAACAAATATGTTAGAGAGGCACAATACATGCTGTGCTTGTGGTAGTGAGATTAGCTATTGCAGCTTCTGAGGTCTTGTGACTCCTACAGGCAAGGGGTAACAGTGTATCAAGAGTCAAGACATTCAAGCAAGACATTTTTTATGGTTTATGAACAGTCTGCTTTCATCAGGCTGGGGCTGGCTGTGAATTAATCCACAGAACAGTGGTAGCGTGTAGGTTGCTGTTGGCACTATGCTGAAGATGCATATAAGATAATAAACAACGGCTTGTTGAATTTCCGATTCATTTTCTAGCCTCATGAAAAATTACAGATTTTTTCACAGTATTGGGAATTGCCCCACACCAAATGCAGATAAGATCCAATTCCAGAAAACAGAGAACAGCCCGAGTGAAAGCCCTGCACAAAAGCATCAAGGGATTAAGACATGATTTTTTCAGCAATAATTGGCCAGGTGTCCAGGAGCCAGGCATCAGCTGTATTACAGGGCATGTGAAGAGAGAGAGAAACAATAGCAGTTGCAGTCCACAGCTTCCCCTCTATCCTGGGTTTTACTTGTGTGTTTTTGTCTCAAGCTGGCTGGATATTACAGGTGACTGAACTACTCCACTGTAGCTGCCCCCACTGACCCACAAAAAAAGCAGGACAGGTGATCAAATGCCTATGACCATGTATTTACTCAGCACAAGGAGAGTCTTTGTAGCCAACCTGTGCTACAGGATCTGGACATTACTAAGACATTCACACTAATGCTTTGGGGTTGGGCCTGCAAACTGATTTGTCCCATGAGTATGAATGGATGGAGCATCATCCAGTCATGTACTTCAGTCACAAACTCTTGGCTGATAACAAAAGCTATTCTGTTACTGATAAAGAATGTTTAGCCATCAAGTGGGCAATTAATGCTCTCTACTTGGACTCCCCCTTCCTCCTTGTTACCAACTACGCACAGCTCTGAAGGCTGTGTGTGGCAAAGAGCAGGAATCTCCACGGCACTCACTGATGTTTGGTTCTGCAGACATTTTCCTTTTGGGTGTGACAGCAGGCAGGCAGGGACCAGGCCAGTGCAGGGCTCCTTTGCCCAGCTCCGGGATTTCATCCATACTTCTACAGGCAGGTGTGTAGTTGGGTATATACACACCTATGCCCTGGGCAAAGCCTTCCCTAAAAAAGAACCACAGCTGCCTGGCCTTATTGTAGGACCACAAGGTGTGGTTGGCTCTGAGGGACTTAGTAATGCTCCAATCTCCTACCCAAGGGCAAGAGCCAGGCTCAAAGGAAACTGAAGGATGCTTCTGGGCTGAGAGCCCTAGTATGGTGCTAGCCTCAGCACTCCTGAACAGGAGGAGGTAAGCCTCGCTCCTGTTCCCCTGCTGAACGTATCCTGATTTGGAGGAGTTCATTTTATATAGCCCTTAAAGGGGCAGCACACTGTTTTGGGCTTTGTTCGTTACTTGTAAGAAACAATCACTGCCTGAAGAGCTTTGTCCAGTTCTACGTTTTATAGCCCAGTCTAACTTTTCTGGGTATCCTCCAATCACTTTGCAAGGGGAATAAGGTTTTAGCTGAAAACACATATGGTGCAGGTAATTTGTGTCAAATGAAGATGCATCATTTAGTCCTTGGCAGGTCTTTGGTCCAAACCCTCTGTTCTTCATTTTTCATGGACTGTGGCATTGAATGAGGTGATGTACTACTGGAAAGAGAACTAAACCCATTAAGACCTGCATGATTTGTTTTTCTGCCATGTTTATCAGTTGGCTCCATTAGACCAAGGCAATAGCTGAGGTACTATGTAAGCAACTATTGTTTATTCCAACTCCATCGTTTATGGTAAACAGTTAGTTTAGTTGTTACTTTTGACTGAAAGATCTTTTAGAGGAAGATGGGACAAGTTATGAATTATGACATGTCATATCACAAGATTTTATTTCTCACAATCCTGACATTTGCATGAACATTGCATGAACTTTGCATGAACATTGATCTCTCCATAAATGTATGGTAAAGAAACATTAAGCATAAATTCAGCATAACAAAGTGGCAAAGAGAATGATGAAATCAGGATAAGAAATACAAAGATCATAGGAAAGATCTAAATGTGTTTTCTAAACATATATCTGTTAAATGCCCAGTACATCTCTGCTGCTAGAGAAATAATAATAGCTTATGTCATGATTAGAAGCATTTTGTGTCAGCACCAAGAGTGGCGGAAGCTTCCTAAAAGTGGGGGGACCACCAGTGTGCAAACCATGGCCCACCCCCTGTGTTGCTCCTTCCCCCCCAAGGCCCCGCCCCCATGCTACCTCTTCCCTCCAAGCCCCCACCCTCTGCTCACTCTTTTCCCCCCCATTCCTCCCTCCACATCGCTCGTCCTTATGACCAATAAAAAATGATGGGGCCATGACCCCCTGGCGCTCACCCTGTTCCGGCGCCCAGGTCAGCATATTCACATTAATGCAATGGTCTCACTAAAAAACACATAATTTACCGTCAGCTGCACTGCAGTATCTGAGATATTGAAGTTATTCCTCATTTTAAGTACAGGGAAATATCTTAAGTATTTAGGCAGAGCAGGTCAGAAAAATATTTTTCCTGAAAAAAAATGCAATGAAAGTGAAATTATGTTTTCGTTTAAGTTTTTTGAGTTTTCATTGAAAAACCACCATTTTCATTTTTCAGTAACTGGGTTTTCATTTTTTTTTTCCAGTGAAAACCACAGACGTTTGACATTAATGAAAAAGCTTCCACAAAAAAAATTGTTCAGTTAAAAAGCCATTTTCTGTCAAAAAACCACAAAGGTGGAAATTTTTCAACCATCTCTATGTCTGTAGTGAAGTAGCCATTGGTCAAGGATTATTTTTTAACATTGACCACTGTGTTCTTTAGACTTTGCACCTCACTTATGCTCTCCATTTTAGACTCTAAAAGACTTGAACAACATCAGTGATTTATCCTCACCTCAGGATGTAGGATAAGCATAATTATCACCCAATTACGGGAGCTGAAACTAAAACACAGGGAGAGAGAGAGGTTAAGGCCAAAAAGTTTCAAAAGTGTCCACTAATTTTTTAGAGTAACAGCCGTGTTAGTCTGTATTCGCAAAAAGAAAAGGAGTACTTGTGGCACCTTAGAGACTAACCAATTTATTTGAGCATGAGCTTTCGAAGTGAGCTGTAGCTCACGAAAGCTCATGCTCAAATAAATTGGTTAGTCTCTAAGGTGCCACAAGTACTCCTTTTCTTTTTACTAATTTTTTAGTGCCCAATTTGAGCTGTCTGAAATTGGCCACACACAAAAACAAAAGAGGCATCCACCATCAGAGGATGCTTTCGGCCTCAGGGAATAATTTAACCAAGGTTACATTGGGAAGTAAATAGTGGAAACTGAAATATTGTCACCTGATTCAGTGCTATGCCCTAACCAAGGAGCATCTTCTCACTCCTCACTATTTCATAGCATGAAGGCCAGCTAAAAGGTAAATGGAAATAACATCACCTCATCTACCTCACTGCAGTGTGTTGAAGAGTAGTTAAAATGTATTAAGTGCACTGAAGGCAGCAAGTATAAACTTATTATAAAGACACCAATAAAAAGTTTCTCTGATCTTCTAAAAAAATTTCCAGTCTGTTTTTTTCACACTATCACATGATACTATTACTAATTATTTGTATTCCAGTATCCCTTAGAGGCTGCACTCAGGCCCTGTTGCGGTAGGTACCATGCAAATGTGTTGTGGGGAAAAAAACTCTGCCTGCTCCGAAAAGCTTACATTTTTGCGCTTAAAATGTTTAGGTCACTGGTGTGCTAAAATTATTGCCTATTACCAATGGCTGTGGTTGAGATATCACTGGCAAGTTTTAAACCAAGATTGGATGTTTTTTTCCTAAAAGATATGCTATAGAAATTATCAGACTAAATTAGCACAATGGTTCCTTCTGCCCCTGGAATTTATGAATGTTAACCCCGTATTATCTCCCTGTTTCCTTGTACACTGTGTATACTTAGCTTGTGTACTTACACTTAGCTTGTAAGTTCTTTCGGGAAGGGACTGTCTAGATCAGTGGTTCCCAAATTTGTTCCACCGCTTGTGCAGGGAAAGCCCCTAGTGGGCCGGGCCGGTTTGTTTACCTGTCGCGTCCGCAGGTTCAGCCAATCGCGCCGCTGGCCGCGCCGCTTCCAGCCGCTTCCAGCAGCTCCCGTTGGCCTGAAGCAGCGAACCGCGGCCACGGGGAGCCGCGATCGGCCGAACCTGCGTACACAGCAGGTAAACAAACCGGCCCGGCCCGCCAGGGGCTTTCCCTGCACAAGCAGCGGAACAAATTTGGGAGCCACTGGTCTAGATGATCATGATAGTCCCTTTTGACGTTAAAGTCTATGAGACTGTCTTTTTGTTCAGTGTTTGTACAGCACTTAGCACAATGGGGTCCATGAATAGGGCTCTTAGGCGCTATGGGTTTACAAATGCCACCGCACCCTCTTATTTCCCTAAATTAAACAACAGCACCTGTGGCACATGTCTATTACCACTTGCTGGTGTAGTCTACTGACCTGCCTCCAACCTCCTTCCCCCTGTGAGAATTAAAGCACTGTCATCCCATGCTTACAAACATTCCTGTCCCCTGGATTTTTTTCTGCATTAGAATTGCCAATACCTTATCAGCCAAGCCAAGATGCCAGCAAAAAATCAACATAATTTTATTTATAAAGGTGAAAGAAAGAAAGAAAGAAAGAAAGAAAGAAAGAAAGAAAGAAAAGCATTTAAAATAAAACTAGACAGTTTATTCAGTTTATGAACTGCTGAATTCCCTGCAAAATAAAGGTCTTGTATATGATTTCTTTTCTCTTTTCCATTCCTTCACTACAAAGATGAGAATAATCCATGTTTTACCTAGTGTGAACTGTCTGGGAACTGATTTTTAGAAAATACAAAGAATTTCTTTAATGGAGAAAACTCTTTGGTAATCATATTTTACTGTTTAAAAACAAACCCCTGGAACCTCAGCAACAAGCAGCTAGTCTGTTATTCATAAAAGTCTAAATGGAAATTTCAGGCTATTATGGGGTGTGCCTTTGAAATTTAAATAATGTCAAAATTGAGGTTTGAAGAAGAAAATGCAAAAAGCAGTAAAGAGTTCAGAAACTCAATTTTTTCTTCAATCTTGGTAAATGCATTTACATTTTAATTTTCACTGTTTTCAATTTTCATCTATAAAAGGTCATATTTCTGGACTGGAAAGTGCAATAATGTTCTCCAGATAATAATTTTCTTGTAATTCACAGAGATGATCCCAGGGTATATAGATCACAATAATATATATCATAATGTTGAATGCAGTGAATATTATGTTTAAGGCTGCATTGCAATTTCATATGTATGTATATCAATGAAGTCTTTTTTGCTTCATTAGAAAGTCCTATAGACTTTTTTGCTGATATAGAACCAGCACTGCTGTAATCTTACGAAGATTCATTCAGAACTAGATGTGTTATGATTTCATTAATTCAATCAGTATATAAATGGTATGTAATATATTCCAATTTTCAAAGTCAATGCCAGTTATCCTGCAGAAATCCCTACTACAGTCTTTTTTTCAGCCCATATGGCTTCATAGATTATGAAATGCATAGAACAAAGCATGTCTTATGTCATTTGTCAAAATGACTTTGCTTTATTAATAGTGCAAAACATACTATAAATCCTTTTATGATTTTGCTACAATCAGTTTTCTTCCTACACTGAAGATGATAAATCGGATTTTTCTATGTACAAAAAATAGGAACAGTACTGGAAGTGCTACAAAGACTACATCTATACTGTCTATCTGTGCCATGCACTGAAAATTTGGATGGATAGCTACAGTCTTTAATCATGTTGGATATTACAAGAAAACGGAAGAAAAAATATTGCAGTAGATCCAACTTGCCAAACAGATAACAGCATCCAAAGTTAACAACTCTTCCACTGGGTACCCAATATACAACATAAGATTGCTGTGCAGAGCTATAAAAACTTACAGAGCCTATTTTGAAAAATGGTACATCAATAAATAAGATTAGTTGAGGAACCAGGGTGTAAAGAAACATATATAAAACTTTTAGGTCAGCAGAGGTCTAGGAGATAAAACTCTGGAGCAGGGAATCAGGGTGGGGGGGTGAGGAGGGGAACAGAATGGAGAATGTATTCACTACTACACAAAGGAATACAAACAAGCTTCAAGTTGTAACTAGTGTCCTTCAGAGAAAGTGGGTTTTCATCCCAGCAGTGCCAGTTCACAGTCATAAGTAAGTGTTCCTCTGACCATACTAAGAAACCCCAGGGGGCTATTTTAAAGCTTGCTCTCTTTAGAAGTTACATTCTTCTTTCTTGTAGATACTGGGTTGCCTTTTCTCTGCTGCTGGCACTCAGCCCTGCTCAGATTCATCTTGTTTTCCCCAGACACAAACTCCCTGGCTGAGTTTCCAGAAGCTGCACCACTTCTCCCAGCTCTAGTTTGGGACGAAATTATTTGACGTCCTTAACTGGACCCTGTTTGCAGATTTTGTTCTCTCTTATCTCCATTAGAATGGCTGGTCCTGGCTCCCTCCCCACTAGAGTGTATGTTCCAGCTGCCTACCAATCTCGTTAGGCTTTTCAAGTTTTAACTTAGTGCCCTAAAATGCCCCTCCATCAGATATGCTTCTCTGGCTTCTCCTGATGTCCCATTTTAAGTCCCATCGCTTTTTTTTTTTTTTTTTTTTTTTGAAGTTAAAATTATTTTTCTAGCCTAGCTAAAATTTTAGTTACATCCTGTCATTATTTGCTAGTTGTAAGTACTGGCAGATCAAAAAGTCTAACATTTGGGAAATGTATTTTGTTCTGATCTGGACCGAGTCCATGTTTTTTTAAAAAATCCTGCAAACAGGAGAATCTGGAAATTTTTCATTTTGGAAACACTGATTCATGGTGTTTCTGAAATGAAAAATACTCCCTGGATCTGGCAGCTGCTCAGTGAAATTGACATGGTTCTTGTCAGTTTCACGGCCACCACCACTGAATAGCAGCAGCAAGTAACACAGCAAATAAAGCAATTTCATGTCAGTGTCACCAAGCAGAGGCCAGGGTCTGTGGTCTGGGACAGCTGCACCATGTGGATTGCCCCAGGCTGGGGACCCCAGGGCTTCTAGACTCCCAGGCCAGCTCACTCACCAATTCTTGGGGCAGCTGGTCTGCTAGGCTGCAGGAGTCAGGCTGCCAGCTAGCCCAGTAATCTGGAAGTCCTAGGCTTCCCAACCAGGGGCAATGTGCACCATGAGTTGCCTTCGAGCCACAAACTCTGGACGCCCAACCTAGGACTTCCACAGCAGGAGGCCGGGAAGCCCTGAGATTCCCAGCTCAAGTCAAGGTTTTCAGGGCACCCAGCTCCATGATCAGAAGCCTGGATTACCAGGGCGGGGGGGGTTTGCAGTGCCCCAGGAAACCACACAGGTTTTGTCAGAACCCTGCCTGTGGTTTGATGAAAATTTATTGACCCCAAGATGTTTACATGAGACATTTGGGGTTCAATGAAATCGGCAATTTCCGATGACACAGACTTCCATCCAAAGGTTTCTGACCAGCCCTGATTCATACCTAGTGCTGCATTCAGTATGGAGACTGATTGCCCTGCTTTCTTTGGCCAATCTGTCAGCTTCACAGTTTGGACCTGACACTCTGAAGAAGTTCCAGTTGTCACAGACATCCCTGGGCATTTGTATTGCAGCAGGAAGTCAGGGGCACTGGAACAGTTGGTACGGTGGAGGTGCTGAGAGCCACTGAACCAAACAGTAAACCCTGTATGTAAACCCTGTATATGATGGGAACCACTTCAAGCAGCGCCCCAAGCAGAGCGTGGAACGTTACTCACTACCATGACTGAAGTGTCGCAGTGCCTCTGGTCAGCCATAAGGAAGAATTCAAGCAATAAACGCTGACTTTCCAACATCATGTTCAGTGTTATAAGTGAGCGTCTGTCTGCTGTAAATCATTAACAGATAAGATACTAGTCACTTGTGCTCAAGCACGTAGTATAATTCCTGGGTTTTGTAGGACTGATAAAATGTTGGTGCCGTGCACTGCAAATGGCGTGTGGGGTGCAGCTTGTTACAAATACAGCCCCAGAATGCACGTGTAACGCTGCACATCTCACACCCCAACAGCTCCTCCGTCAGAACTGCCTGCTGACTCCCTCTCCATCAGGCATTCCAGGGAGCCTTACCTCAGACAGCTTCCTCCCAGCATCCCTGTGCCTTCAGTGAAATTGACAAAGGGAGCTTAGAGAGTGCCTGGTTGCCTGAGGTGGCAAACCAGACCAAAAAAGGAGCTCTGAGATGGGACTCAGCAAACCTGGTGACTGGCAGGAGCCTGGTATACTGCTCCGTTACCAATAAAATAAATCAGCAAGTTTGTTTTTTATACTCAGGGGGTGCTCAGAAGCCCTGTCAGGCCATTGTGCTAGTGCAATGCAAACACATAGGAAGACACTGCCCTTGCCCTGAGGAGCTTACAAGCCAGATGAGGGGGCAAAGTGTGTGGTCATTTCATTTCTTTTCTTGTTCATTCAGATTATGTTTATGGTGGGGAAAATTGCAGGAGGGAATGAGTACATAGGAACTAAGGAGTACAGCAGGGTGGGAAACTGGTTTTGCCATCCCACCAAAATTTTTGACATGTCAAAGTTTTTTACCATCCCTAACTGGGATGGATGAAAAGTCAAATGTCAAAATATCTTGAATCTATTATCTGGGGGGGAAAAATCAGTTCAGGTCAATCAAAAAAATGCATTTAGAAATTTTTGAAATGTTTTGTTCAGATTTTGACCTTTTCTCTTTTTAAAAACATTTTTCAAAAGTGTAAATTGTTACATTTCAAAACAGTCACTTCATTACAAAAAACTGATACTTTTCATTTAGAAAACATCAAAAATAGGAGAGACAAGATGGGTGAGGTAATATCTTTTATGGGATCAACTTCTGTTGGTGAGAGAGACAATATCCTGGGACGAACACAGCAATGACTACACGGCAAACAAAAATGTTTTGTGACATTTTCTAGTTGGGAAAATTGTCAAACCCAACCCTGTTTGGTAAACAATGTTGGTTTCAATGAATTGGCATTTTTCTTATGAAAAAATATTTCATCGAAAATTTCTCTACCAGCTCGACTAATGAGTGCAAAAGAAGCCAGAAGAGGGCAGAAGAAAAGGGGAGACAGAGAGAATATAGGAGAGGGGGAAAAGGGTAGAGGAAAAAGGAATTACCTTTTGTGTCTCTGACATCCATGACACCAGCCATTAAAGGAAAGACAAAGGAACAAGAATTTCCAGAGTGGGAATTTCAAGATTGCCCTAAGTGATTTAAGAGCACGCATTCTCCTACATTCCATTGAAAATTCCACCCCCCCCCCCCGCCACCTCATGTTTTTGCTCAAGAGGGATTAACCAGTTCTGCTACTGCCCAGCCACATTATTTCTCCCCTAAAATCAATGATTCTGCTTTTCTCTCGATATGCTGTCAGCTAGGTCACAAGACAGATGCTAGTTTACAATGTGTATATATTTTATAATGTTAACCAAAAAGTAATGTAAATAAAATAATCTTTAAAATGGATGGGAAGCCTGTTCATTTCTGAAACTGTTTTATGGCTTAATAGATCTCTCTCCTTATTATGCTGAATGTGTATATGTTTATAGGGATATACTGTGTGGGGTAGTTGTTTGCTTTGAGAAACTGGGATTTGCACACTGGACCACCCGAGAAATCAGATTCTTCTAGTGAAACTGAGACTTGTTCCTTCACAGTCTTATGTCTTTCGTGCTTTTGGAAATAGCCCAGATTTTTACATACGCTCATTCCAACTTACTTGACCTTAATTCTGTACCTGAGGATGTATTGGTTAAGCCAAAATGAATGTACCAGGCATAATAAAAGATATGCCTAGCTGCAGGGAACAGTTAAGTGCAATGACTATTTATGATCCCAGTGGTTTCCCCAAGATGTGCTATATTAGCAATTTGTTATAGCTTTTTCTTCAATTGAATTTTGCAAGCAGTTTTCAATCTGTTGCTAAAATACATTCTCAGATTTGGCTATCTGCTAGGATTTAAATTTTATTTATACTTATTTATTTATTGCTAATTATGCAACACGGAGAAGATGCATCTCCCCCACCACACAACACAAAGAGAGTGAATTTCATTTTTAAAGAACAGCCATACTTAGCTCAGTGGGGCAGCCAAGCCTAGCATCTGTCTAAGGCAAAACTCGAATTCCATGGATGTTTTGCCTGAATTAAGATTTCAGGACTGGACCCTGAGTTTGCAAGTGCCAGGAAAACGCACTGAATTTCACTACTCCATTGCTCATCTAGGTCCATTTTTTCCCTAACTCTAGCACCTGTATGTAGCTGCCACAGTTACTTCACACTGCATGAGCTAGGGGAGCCAAGAAACACCTCTTTGTGTTGAGATATTTGGCGTGCACTTGCCCAAAGCTAAGTTCACTGTTTTAGATAGGATGTAACTGGTAGGTCTGTACACTAGACTGCACAGTGACAGTCCTGTGAATATAGTACTTTACAAGTTAAACCTTCTGTCTGAGCACCAACAGACTCAACACAGCATGGGAAAAGCTCCTTGTAAACATCCACAAACTAACTCCTTATCCTCCTTCAAACCCTCCTTAAAGTGCTCTTTGCTAGAACGCCTACGAAAATCTGGACAAGAGTTAGGCTGCTGGTATACTAAGACCACAGCCTATCGTGCTGACTAATACTACCTCATTGTTTCCTTGTAGTCCCCCCTTTGGTCTGTTTTATCCATCTGTTGTCCCATCTTATATTTAGATTATAACCTCTTTGGGGCAAGGACTGTCTCTTTGTTCTATGTTTGTACAGTGCCTAGCAGAATGCAGGGCCATGACTGGTGCTCCTAGATGCTACGATAATACAAACAACAATAATACTGTGCTAGATACATGATGCAATAAAGTCATTAGGAGTTGCGGGAGCTATGCAAGAAAGGGCTTTAGTGTGTATTAAAACCTAGACCATTTAAGCAAGTGGTCAATGTCCCAGTGAGAAGCAAAGAGAGCTCACAAGACTATTGTAGCCCTGCAATTCACTGTTGAATGAGCATTTCATCTACAGCCCCTTATTTCAATGAATAACAAAAACAAAACTGCTCACCAAGCGAGCACCAAAGGAGTTGGAACAATACTTTGACACTTAGTTTGGTCAATGTTATTTGGTCTTCACTTGCTAAACAGCATAGTTTGTCCGTAAATATTATCCTCTTTTCAGAGAGAGGGAAACTGTGGCAGAGAGGCGAAGAGACCACACAAAGAGCAGGCACCAGAATCAGAATTCAGGAATTCCTGGCTGAGACCACTAGTCTGTGACTCTTCTTCTCACATTCCCCGCTATGAATGTATGATTATGTGAAGAGTGCTTCCTCAGTGTCCTTTTCGGTTGCTTAGCCACACCCAGCCCCAGGCTTTGACACAAAGAGACAAGAAACAACAACCCATGGCTTTCTGTCACCAACCAGAGAGAATGGTACATCAGAGACTCCATTTTTAAGTGGATGATAAAACTGCTGGTTTTATGATCTGACAACACCATATTTAAGAACTGGATACTTTTGTGCAGTGTCTGTGTTGGCTCTTGAAGGGATGGCCAATTCCTCTCATTCTGTCTAACGACAGGGAGCCATACGTAGGGCCAGCTCGAAACTGTTTGGTTGGAAAACTGGGGTTTAAACGAAAAGGGTTCACAGAAAGCGTCTTCTTGCAAGAGAAAATGTTGACTGTTGAAAAATAAAAACAAAAATTTTCAGGCCAATTTTTTTCTTTTTGGATGAGTCATAATTTTTCATTGAACATTGCAATGAACGTTTCCCCCTTGTCATTTAAATTTATTACTGTGGTGAAGGGCATTTTCCAACCAGCATTCTCATCATAAGGTTTGTCCTGCAGCAGTGAAGGTGGGAGATGGGTGAAAATCACTGAGCCAGCAGTAGGGCTGGGGTGCAGAGTGCTACTAGTCTGGTAAGAACATTGTGCCCAGCACACACCACCTAGCTGGCTGTGAGTTGTTTCATGGGAAATCTTCAGGGTTTCTCTAGCACGTGTCACCATACTATCATTTCTGTGCACACGTTACTGGCCTCGCAGTGATTTTGAGCTCTTCCACACACTCAGGTAAAACTGTACCACATGGGGGGAAGCAAAATGATTCTGAAATCATTGCAATGGCTGCTATGTGCATACAGCCCAGTCCAGCTCCTTTTTAACTCCATGGCAAGATTATCTTTGACTTCAGCCGGATCTGGCCTATTACTTGCATTCATAGGATTGCACTGAAGCCAGTAAGCCCATTCTCCACTCTCCAGCACAACAACTTGTCTCTTGCTCCCTAGTGTTCATTTCAGTGCAGACACAGAGGTTAACTCACACGGCTGTGGTCATGGCTCTTCGGCGTACGCGGAAACCTCTTTTTGCTCAAAGCTGAATGCTGGTGCTCTCCCTTTCTTTCTGCAGTCTACAGGATCAAGCCCTGACTGCTCTCAGGTACAAAATCAGAGACAAATACTTAAAACCAAACCCCACTCTCTTTGTCGGTAGCTGCCAGACTTGTGGGCTTGTCTCCTTACCCCCGAGCTGAATGTCAGAACAACTGGCGCAGGTTATGTCCTCTGTGCTCATGAGGGCTCTCTCATTTCATACATCATTTATAACTTGCTGCACTGACTCCACAAAGTCGATATCTCTTCATAACATAAAGATGAGAAGGATGGAAAATATAGCTGAAAAATGTGGCAACCTCCTGCGAATTGCATTTACGATCAGTGCTGGTCCCACAAAGCTTCTATGGCAATTTTATGGAAACCTAGCAAATTCAATATAAATAAACTTGCAGTTTAGGAAATTTATGTACGGATGGATTTCAGTGCACTTAGCAAAGGAGCTAAAAATGGGCAAAATGGCAAAATGGAAAAATAGATATGCTGTTTTATTTTGTCATTTCAGACCTCTGCCTGTGGAACATTGGGTATAGATTTCATTACTCTGCCCTCTTACAAGCTGTGATAATATTGAAAATCACATATAGTCAAAACCCACTTCTGCAAAGGTCATAACCACTAATCCACATAATCAGATTGAAATATGTTGTCATTCCCTCATTAGAAAACAACAGATTACTATCTGATAGGCTCTCAATGTATTCTGGGTGAAATCCTGATCCTATTGAAGTTAATGGCAAAACACCCATCGATTTCAAGAGGGACAAGATTGCACCCCTCATGTCTGGTTTGTATTGTCTATATCTGTCTAGATGATAAGAATCTGAGGTTAGGGACTGTGGGCCTGATTCAGTTCTCACACCTGTGTAAGTCAGAAATAGCTATGATCCGAGTCAAAGGAGTTACAGTGGAGTAAAACTGGTGTAAGTGAGAGGAGAAACATGTCCGTTGCTTCTTAGTGTCTTGTACGGTGCAGAACACATTGTTGGCATTTAAATTCTTGGATGCCTGCCCACCAGGAATATAATAGTAGTGAATTTGTTGTTCAAGTTCAGTTCCTGATGGCCAGGTGTCCACACCAAAAAAGCACCATCACAACTACCGCCCTTAACTTTATTTAAAGTTAATAAGAACTAGCATAAGTATCTATATTTCATGGCACTTAGGCAGATGGATTTAATTTCAATGCAGTACACACCCACCAGATAAAAAGGGGAAGTATGCACTCATTCTCGGGTATTATTTCCTTTGGAAGAGCTTAACAAAGATTTAAGAACAAACACTGGCATCCTTCCTGGCAGCACTGAACCTGTTCTCTTCTAATGCAAGTGCAAAACCAAATATTAAGGTTGAGAAATCACGCACATGAGTCAGGCATCTCCAAGAGTAAACGGATGAAAATCTTAGACCTGTTGAAGTTAATGGCAAAACTCACCATGACTTAAATGAGGCCAGGATTTCATCCAATGGACCTAACAGAACATTAAAATGGCTACATTATATATCTTGTAAATTTTATGGATTATATTAACCTACAAAATAATTGAGTAATATCTACATTTAACAAAGGAGTCATCAATAGAAAATACATTTGTGGAATGTATATAAAAGTTAATGTGGCATTCAAAACCTTATTTTTGGTACTTCCAGACATCTTCATTTCTCAGCTTTAATGCAATATTAACTTTGCTTTCGCAGTTTTTCTTAACACAAAATAATAATGGAAGTAACTTTATTGCAACTCTTTAGTAAATGTCTCTTTAACAAACAACCTCAATTCAGAAGACATTAAGGCCCAAATCCTGCGGAGAGTTAAGCATTTGGTTTCATTCTAATTTTTCCCAAACCAGTTCACCCATTCCAATTTATAACCTCATTACAAATATACTGGTTATAGGTAACACTTGCACACCAATTTTTCTGTTAATTAAGTGATTTTTTTTTAAATTATTAAAGTTTGAAATCTTTCCTGAATTTCTGATGTCTTAAATCAGGTATCTTATTAAACTCAACTACCTTAATTGGGTAAGTTAAAACTGTAATTCTTTAAGGTCCAAGGAAAAACATTATGATTAGATATCTAGACCAGAGTTTGATAAGACTATTTCCATAATAGGGATGAAACCAATAGAGCTCTGTAGATGTTACTCTAAATCAGAGGTGGGCAAAACTACGGCCTGCGGGACCCTCCTGCCTGGGCCCTGAGCTCCTGGCCCGGGAGGCTAGTCCCCAGCCCCTCCCCTGCTGTTCCCCTTTCCTCGCAGCCCCAGCTCACTGCACCGTCGGCGCAATGCTCTGGGCGGCGGGGCTGCGAGCTCTTTCCGGGCAGCACAGCTGCAAAGCCGCGGCCTGACCCGGTGCTCTGTGCTGCGCCATGGCGTGGCTGGCTCCAGCCAGGGGGTGCGGCTGCCTGTCCTGGTGCTCTGGGCAGCACGGCTGTAGCGCCACCAGCCACCAGCGCTCCAGGAAGGACAGTAAAGGGGCAGGGAGCGGGGGGGGGGCGGTGGATAGAGTACAGGGGAGTTCGGGATGTTGTTCAGGGGGCGGGGATGTGGATAAGGGTCGGGGCAGTCAAGTCAAAGGGTGGGGAACAGGGAGATTGAATGGGGGCAGGGGTCTCGGGGAGGGCAGTCAGGAATGAGAGGAAGGGTTGGATAGAGCAGCAGGGGGCAGTCAGGGGCGGAGGGTCTGGGGGCGGCTAGGGGACAGGGATGGGTGGATGGGGCAGGGATCCCGGGGTGAGGGGCCGTCAGGGGACAGGGAACAGGGGGGTTGGATGTGGCAGGAGTCCTGGGGGGGCCGTCAGGGGGCGAGAAGCAGGGAGGGTGCCGGATAAGGGGTGGGGGCTGGGCCACGCCTGGCTGTTTGGGGAGGCACAGCCTTCCCTAACCAGCCCTCCATACAATTTTGGAAACCCGATGTGGCCCTCAGGCCAAAAGGTTTGCCTGCCCCTGCTCTAAGTACTATAGCAATTAACAGAATTATCTTCTTTCTATACATTTTGGAGTAGTCTTATAGAATTCTATAACACGCCTAGAGTTATCTATTAAATTGCATATGGTGGCTAAAAAATCTCGATAAGCTGTTCATTTTTCATGAACTTCTATAGTACTTTTCCTTAAGAGGAGGTCCTTTGCCACCTAAAGTGGAATTATAAGTATAACCTCCTATAGCAATTTCAATAACATCTCTGGTTTTAAAACCACTGATGTGTCCAGTGAATTCATGAAACCATGAATACCCTGTATACTAGATCTCATTTTAGTATCTTAGCAAATACATACTATTACCATCATTTATGTTCCCATTTCTCTCTCCTGACCTCTTTGCATACCTTTGTCAGCTTCCGGTAGGATGGCACAAGAGAAGTTCTGTTCCCTGTTCTGAAGATATCCCTCCAGTTAACTGGGCAAACACTTAATAAGGTATATCACTATTTCTTGTTCTACCATAGCTTTTTCACAGTGGAAACAGAAGTGACTTTATTAGCAGATCCTGTATGCATTCCCAATATTAGTAGTAGCCAACATTTTACTGGCTAAAGGTAATTTAAAAACAGCCAATTTCCAAAATGGAACAGATGGCTTATTAAAAATGAACAGTCACTTTGGCACACAATAATTGCATTAACTATTTTCATATTACAGTATTACTGGCTTCATGTAACTCACAAACAATGTTGACAAATTTCATGGTAAAAAGAGAAAAAAATCTAATTTAATGGGTTTTTTTTGTCTTGGATTAATTAAAAGATTATATCAATTTGTGCAGATATTTGTATGTAACCTAAACAAATGAACAATGATTAGACTGTTTTTCTGAATGGTAAATTTACCTCATCATTGCAATAACAGATAAAAGGAATGTCTTCTACTCACTGCACTGCTCAGGCTACAAATTTGGCAAAAATCTCTAAACTACCCACAATCCTTGAGGGCCATTTTACTCCCAAAAAGCTAGGTTGCCACAAGTGGGCGTTCTGTATATGGAATTTAAATATAATTTTAAGTGGATTTTTTTTTTGTTCTGCTCCATTTATCACAACTTCTCCTCAGCTGAAAACAAACCCAAGAACATCGAAGTTTGAGTCAAACCTTCAAACCTACAGTGTTTGTTTGAGCGGGGGATCAAAATTAGGCAAAACAAGTTTGCCCATCCTTAATCCAGAACTGTCATTGCTTATCTAAACCAAGCCTCTGAACCAACAAGACTTCCCACATTCTTTAAAGTTGATGGTTAAAAACAAAACAAGACCCCACCAGTATGAATACATTCATACTGACACCTAAAGAAAATTAACACATTCATATTTAGGCTAACGAGGTGTTGGCAATGAAATAACCATCACCTGACTTCACTTACCTTTCTCACATACAATCTAGCAAACGGGTATTAATTTCTGGAAAAGGTAGTATTTCTAAGTGCCATGTCCATGCCACGAAACCAGCATTTGTGGTGACAAAAATGGTGTTCATGCAAGTTGATTGCACAATGTATACATTCAAATGGAGCTTCCAAAAATGTTAATCAGCAACACACCCTGATAAAGGGACATGGCATACCCTCTGCAAATGAGAAGTACGATGCTCCTCAAATACTTTGCTTAGCCACAAAGTAGTTCTCCATGTTGTTCTATACTAAAAATGTGTAGGTCTGTGCTCTCAAGGCTATAATAGGATACGGATACATTGAAGTTGAGAAAGAAACCCCATGATTTTCCACAACTGGGTCTCTGTCTTGATCTTATGAATAATGAATTTGCAGTAATTTCATTTAGAAAGGAGTAGAAAAAAGGTCACTTCAAACATAAGAAATTAGGCAATGTGATTCTATGAGAAATTATGTTGAATGGATTAGTTTCTTCTAACATAAAATCAAAGAGCAGCTAAAAGGAATTATTAATCTTTTCCCCACAGCAGTTTTAAAAAAACAGTGGAAATTGGCATTCAGCGTGTAACAGATATGTTGGTACAGAAGTAATTGAATCACAGAAGAAAAAAAACAAAAAACCCAATATGACTGAAAGAAAAAAACTTGTTTACTGTATCTGTATGTTCCACTTCTTGATTCAATTATTTTCCTTTTTTGGGAGGCTGTTACATGTTAGTAATTAATTGGAACTTCTCCCTACCTCTACAAGCCCCTATAAAGGAAACAGCCCAGGTTCCTTGTTCTGCAGAACTGTCAAAAAATAGTTAAATTGAAATTATTAAAGAAGGCACATGATAACTCAAACATATTAGCAGAGCCATATGGGGAAGCTTGCAGGGTGATATTAGTTCCTACTTCCATGAACGTAGTGGTTTAAATTTAAAATGCCTTAAACAGATAGGGCAGTGACTGGTGGAATTTCCAATACCCATAGACAAACTATGTGCTCCAGCAGATATTCATGTAATACACTGAGTGAGAGTGAGTGTATTTTCTAGTGGTTGGCCTCTGCCGAGATAAGAGCATGCTATTTACCAGCTAACAGAGCTCCTCTGGCAGTTCAAGTGGCAGGGGCTTGTGCTTTTGGGGTTGAAGGTACTGCATTCAAACCTAGATGACAACTGATATATACATATGTAGAAATGGCTTGTTTCTCCAAGTCCTAAAACTCCACATTTGGACTAAATGTCTAATTGCAGTATTCGGCCAGATACTGGAAATGGTTTTCAGACACAGTTGAATTAGAAACTAAGCCGTGGTTAAGACAAGAGGAAGGTTTTAATGTGTTACTGCATATTTGATTTATTGCATTAGCATGTTAGTGATTAAAAACCAGTAACCAATAATCAGTTCTCCTCGCCTGACAGAATTTATTAGTGATTAGTTGGTCAGATCCTGCAAGTTGGGTTAGGGGGAAAAGTCTAATGCTTCGGTTGTTTGATAGGAGATCAATAGAAGGGAGAGAACCAGAGCCGGACATGAGTTGACCAACAGAGAAGAGAAGACCTCATCAGTGCTGATGACAGGCACCAGAAAGCAGCTGAGCCTCTTCAGAATCACTTCAATCCCATTCTGGCCATGAAGTCTGAGCCAGGCATCCCTGCAGGTAAAGAGTTTTCCTTTAGCAACTAGCAACAGGGGTGAAATCCTGGCTTCATTGAAATCAATGGCAAATTTTCAGTGGGGTCAGGATTTCACCCTTGGTCTTTTTATCTTCTGTGGGCCAGGCTCTAGACAGTAACATTCACACTTAACGCCACTTATATCTATACTCAGATAAGTGACACTCCAAAAATAATACTGCTCGCTGTGTCTCAGTCAGATCTCTTGCTGTTAATGACAAAAATAAGCTTTTTGCTGCTGGTAGCTATTAGAAGATATTACAATAGAATTATACACAATGTACTGCTATTAAGATATAAGATGTTGCAAAGAAAATTATAGATCTATAGCAGCACATGGGGGGCTACTACAAATAAAGGTTTGTCCGATTCCATTTTTTTGTATTCAAAATGTTTATAAGCGCTATTAAAACTCACTTTGGGCTGAAATTTGACTTAAAGGTGTTATATAAATAAACTGTATCTCAAAGAAAGAATCAGATCCAGTGCACCAGTCATTTTTTTAGCTAGCAATGGAAAAAAATATTCAGTGTTTTATCCACTCCTCAAACTTTTGCATGAAGATATTTTACATGAAGCTACATGAGAATTAGAAGCAGCTACTTATGTTGATAAAATATATGGCAGAGCTATTAACATTACAAAAGCAGTTCTTGTGCCTGTAGTAGGTATGTGCTGTAGTTGTCAGGAAGAATTTGGCATTGCTATGTTGACCTTTGGAAGAAAATATACAAAATTCAAGGGCATGTTGTACACTATTATTTATTGTGGATTAAGTGGTGCCTACAGGCCTCACTGCCGGGGTGGTAAAGCTGGAGGGGGACCAGCGGTGGGGGAGGCTAATGCCCCTGCATGAGCTCATGCACGGCTGGCAGTGGGGGAATGGAGGGGAAAGCAGGACACAGCAAGAGGAGAAAGCGGGAGTGGCTGCTGTACAGGCTGGGATCAGGGAGTGGGACTGAGGGTGGCCGCCGCAGCACCCAGGATTGGGCTGGAGAGCAGAGAACAGGACCTGGAGGGGCTGGAATAGGCAGGAACCCCTGGGACCCTCCTTTTCAGGCAGGAGCCAGCCCCTACAAAGTCTCAGTTCCTCTACTCACTCCCAATCCTATCCCACTGCCCCCAAATTTGCAGGGAGCTTCTGCCATGCTCCCTACCTCATTGTGCTAGTTACTTTACTGACACAGTGAACGACAATTCCTGCCTGCACAGCTTATGCTCTAAACAATTTCTCCTGCTGCAGCTCTTCCACTGTGCATAGATCATTTCTAAAAAGTCATCCATGCAGGGGGACTTGTCCTGGGTCTCCCTGGTGAGTGCTCAAACCACCAGGCCATATAGTCATTCTCATGCTCGCTGGCTCTCTCTCTTTGGCCCAATGAATCTTTCATTATTTAAATCAGAGTGGAACAGCTTCAACAGGAGAGATTGAGGAAAGCCCACATCAGATTCCCCCATAGCCCAGTGGTTAGGGCACACGTCTGAGATATGGTAGATCCCGTCTCCCCCTCAGGTGGAGGGGGCCTTAAACCAGTGGTCTCTCACATTGCAAGTGAGTACCCTAACCTTGTTGTTTTGAATAAGCTCCTCTGTGGGGGGCTAGTCCAGTAGGAAAGCTGGGAGCATGCTTGCCAGATGCAGCCCCACAGGTGCGTTAGGCAGCAGAACGCCTATCTTTCCCTGGTTCGTGCATCGTTCTGGGGCTTAGGCGTCCAGAGGCCTGGAGTGGGGCTGCAGTGCACATGCTGAGAGGCAGAAACACAGTTGCCTAGGGAACTTTTAAAGCAAAAATTTAGGCACCGAGTGATTTTAGGCATCTACAGGGTTCAGGGGCAGCTGAGTGGGAGTTTTGTGATCCCAGTGGGGCCTGATTCTGGGATTTAGGCACTTAAATTGGCCGTTAGGAACCCAAGTCCTTTTGTGACTCTAGCCCTAAGCAGCTGCATAATCTGTAAGCAAGTGCTCTAACAGGGATGCAAGTTGGCCTGCAGGACACAGACACACACCAGAGTTCTGTAGGGTCCACAGCAGGACTGGCCCCTCTGTTATTTAACCCCCCATGGAGCATTTGGGGCTAGCATGGATGGCAGATGCTGGATGAAATGAAGAAGTGTTGTACCATGCACTGACAGCATGTACTGTCACAGCTTCAGCGGCACCGTTAGGATTTATGGTGTGCATGGCCAACGAATGCTAAGTTCATTGCAGGAGAGTCTTTGCAGTCACGTTAGAAGCAGGGCAGTCAGGAACCTGGTGAAGCAGATCATTCTCAACCATAGTCTCGAGCGTAGAATGAAGTGGTAGAAACATTACATCACGGATATTGTCTTCAGTATCTCTTGCTACCTGTAATAGGTTTTTATATCAGTTTTGCTCATTTTTATAGGTTAGTGGCCCGGGATAGCCATTTTTTGTCTGTAATTCACTGGAAGAAATGCTCGATTGGAGTTATTCTTGTTCTAGCCATCAGTAGAACTGAGGGGAGAGGAGATGTGACTGTAGAGGTAGAACTACCTTTTTTTGAATCGTTGAAATTAGGAGATTTTAAAGACCGGAGTTTTTTAAACACATGAAACATACAAAGGAATAAAATAAGCTTTTGGACTTATAAGTCAAAAAGTTCTCTCCGGATACTGGGGAAATGACTCCAAAAATTGCACAAAATAGGCATTGGATGGTCCATAAGGTTGCCAGATCCCAGATGGCTTTATAAAATAGCTGCACAATGCCCTTCTCTAAAAATCATATAGAATTTACTAGAGAACAATGTCCTCTCTCTTTTAAAACCACCTTATGGGACTGAACAGCGCTACTCTTGTTCTTGAAAATCCACAGCGTGGTTTAAAAATCACAGCCTGATTTCCATACATATCACACTGAGTGGATTATCGGGGATGGCTTAGCTAATAGTCCCGTATTCAATATATGGCTGTCTCAAGATCTGAGAAAGTCTCCTTGTCTGTGGAACAAAGCCACCCAATGGAATGGCTGCAGCCTCTGCAGCATTCTGTGCTACATAGGTTCTTATACTGCAATGAGCACCGCTGAGCAGTAGTACCTTAAGGATTGTATTTCTTGATGTATGGTGATAAGATCATTCATGTCATGATTTCCTTTTCAGTTGAGAGTTAACTTTGTGTAAATTAATATCATAATCTACTGTAAAAACACAACTGTTGGGTTTCTAGCCAATATTCATTTTTTTGCAATAAGTGATGGTGTGATGGAAAAAGCAAAGAACAGACAAACAAGGGAATTCGTTAGCTTTTACTCCACTCTCTCCTCAAGTTCTGCTCATTTGGCTAATCAGAGATGAGACCTAGTGCTATCATTGGTGAAAAACACTGTTAACGATACTATAAGATACAATTTGGGGGGATGGATAGCTCAGTGGTTTGAGCATTGGCCTGCTAAACTCAGGGTTGTGAGTTCAATCCTTGAGGGGGCCATTTAGGGTTCTGGGGCAAAATTGGGGATTGGTCCTGCTTTGAGCAGGGGGTTGGACTAGATGACCTCCTGAGGTCCCTTCCAACCCTGATATTCTATGAATCTATGAAGACAATATGTCTGTGCAGGGCCAATTTTTAGCCTGTGATAGGAATGACAACCAAATAGACCCCCATTATTACCACAAAAGCAATATAACTGTGCAACCATTTTCTGATTGGTAGCTTTCCACACCAAAACATTATCCCTTCTACTAAGTGTGTGACTAATTTGTGATGGTTAGCAATGCAATTGTCATTGCAACCATAACTCATACATGCACAAATGAGTGAATGACACACCTTGATCCCTAGACCTTATCCAGAATCCCTGGGGCCACACAGCAGCCTCTTTGTTTCCATGCATACTCATGAGCTAGAATGTTCTCATTTATTGGTGAAAGTATTAATGAATCACTATTATTTGACCAGTGTAATTTTCAGCCTTAATCCAACAGAGGTGCAAGGTAACAGCTCCCACATATTGCCCTGTACAGTCTGTTGTCAGTGCAATTTCTTGATAACATGTGACTGACAGACGATGCTGTGACTGACAAGTAAAAACCAACATTCCATTTCCATGGTAATGCCCTGGTGATTTAAAAGACCAAGAGTGTTATTTTTAGGAGTCTTGCTTATAAGTTACACTATACAATTCCATCCTATAAGTGGTTTCTAAGCTATAATTATGTAATCATGGATTCACTAATATGATCTTTGCCTTGACATCAAGAGACACAGTGCTGTATTGTTTTAAATAAAATATGGAACTGCAACCATACACTCTAGATTTCTGTTTGCAGTGTGGGAAGCTACACAATAATGCCAGCACTGAGAAGCAGCACAAATTAGATAGGCAGAACTATTATGAAACTGATGGCTTTCATGTGACTAAGTGTGTCAAAATAGCATAGTCTTGCGTTTTGGCAATGCTAAACAAATTGATATGCTATATATAAAATACAAATATTAGCAGAGTGTCAAAGTCAGGTGATTGTTACCTGTTCTCATGTAGTGACCGTCCAAAAAAAATGAACGTCCTGTTGTTCTACTACAACCAGCCTTCCATCCTATTTGCTTTTAGAAAGCATGTAGCCTGAGAAAATTACAATAGTGTGGATGATATTATCCCACACACGCCTATTGTTGAGCTATAAATGCAGAGCTGTCACATCAAACCAGCAGTTCCCAGGAGTTATACTGCATATTACAACCTCTGCATCACAAAGCTGAACACTGACTGCAGAGATGGCGCAAGATGAAAGCCTACCTAAAGTTCAGCACAGTCTACAATGCTTTCACATGCACTTGTTTCACATGTACCATTTCACTCTTGCAGATAAGTAAAAAGAAAGTTTATATACATTGTGCCATGTTAATTTATTTTCCTTTTTGTGTATTTTCCAAAATACAAACAGTTTGAACTTGAAGTCTGCCACGCTATTTTTTTTCTTCAAAGGTCAGTCCACTGAGGCATCTGAGTACATAGAATCATAGAATATCAGGGTGAGACGGGACCTCAGGAGGTCATCTAGTCCAACCCCCTGCTCAAAGCAGAACCAATCCCCAACTAAATCATCCCACCCAGGGCTTTGTCAAGCCTGACCTTAAAAACTTCTAAGGAAGGAGATTCCACCACCTCCCTAGGTAACGCATTCCAGTGTTTCACCACCCTCCTAGTGAAAAAGTTTTTCCTAATATCCAACCTAAACCTCCCCCACTGCAACTTGAGACCATTACTCCTTGTTCTGTCAT
This sequence comes from Chelonia mydas, assembly GCF_015237465.2. Taxonomy (NCBI): domain Eukaryota; kingdom Metazoa; phylum Chordata; order Testudines; family Cheloniidae; genus Chelonia; species Chelonia mydas. The sequence continues at coordinate 112,993,326 of NC_057852.1, forward strand.
CAGCTATCACTGAGAACAGTCTAGATCCGTCCTCTTTGGAACCCCCTTTCAGGTAGTTGAAAGCAGCTATCAAATCCCCCCTCATTCTTCTCTTCCACAGACTAAACAATCCCAGTTCCCTCAGCCTCTCCTCATACGTCATGTGTTCCAGTCCCCTAATCATCTTTGTTGCCCTCTGCTGGACATTTTCCAATTTTTCCACATCCTTCTTGTAGTGTGGGGCCCAAAACTGGACACAGTGCTCCAGATAAGGCCTCACCAATGCCAAATAGAGGGGAACGATCACGTCCCTCGATCTGCTCGCTATGCCCCTACTTATACATCCCAAAATGCCATTGGCCTTCTTGGCAACAAGGGCACACTGTTGACTCATATCCAGCTTCTCGTCCACTGTAACCCCTAGGTCCTTTTCTGCAGAACTGCTGCCGAGCCATTCGGTCCCTAGTCTGTAGCGGTGTATGGGATTCTTCTGTCCTAAGTGCAGAACTCTGCACTTGTCCTTGTTGAACCGCATCAGATTTCTTTTGGCCCAGTCCTCTAATTCGTCTAGGTCCCTCTGTATCCTATCCCTACCTTCCAGCATATCTACCTCTCCTCCCAGTTTAGTGTCATCTGCAATCTTGCTGAGAGTGCAATCCACACCATCCTCCAGATCATTAATGAAGATATTGAACAAAACCGGCCCCAGGACCGACCCTTGGGGCACTCCACTTGATACTGGCTGCCAAGTAGACTTGGAGCCATTGATCAGTACCCGTTGAGCCCGACAATCTAGCCAGCTTTCTATCTACCTTATCATCCATTCATCCAGCCCATATTTCTTTAACTTGCTAGCAAGAATACCGTGGGAGACCATGTCAAAAGCTTTGCTAAAATCAAGGAACAACACGTCCACTGCTTTCACCTCATCCACAGAGCCAGTTATCTCGTCATAGAAGGCAATTAGATTAGTCAGGCATGACTTGCCCTTGGTGAATCCATGCTGACTGTTCCTGATCACTTTCCTCTCCTCTAAGTGCTTCAGAATTGATTCCTTGAGGACCTGCTCCATGATTTTTCCAGGGACTGAGGTGAGGCTGACTGGCCTGTAGTTTCCAGGATCCTCCTTCTTCTCTTTTTTAAAGATGGGCACTACATTAGCCTTTTTCCAGTCGTCCGGGACCTCCCCCGATCGCCATGAGTTTTCAAAGATAATGGCCAATGGCTCTGCAATCACATCCGCCAACTCCTTTAGCACTCTCGGATGCAGCGCATCCGGTCCCATGGACTTGTGCTCGTCCAGCTTTTCTAAATAGTCCCGAACCACTTCTCTCTCTCTCCACAGAGGGCTGGTCACCTCCTCCCCATGCTGTGCTGCCCAGTGCAGTAGTCTGGGAGCTGACCTTGTTCGTGAAGACAGAGGCAAAAAAAAGCATTGAATACATTAGCTTTTTCCACATCCTCTGTCACTAGGTTGCCTCCCTCATTCAGTAAGGGGCCCACACTTTCCTTGACTTTCTTCTTGTTGCTAACATACCTGAAGAAACCCTTCTTGTTACTCTTAACATCTCTTGCTAGCTGCAACTCCCGGTGTGATTGGGCCTTCCTGATTTCACTCCTGCATGCCCGAGGAATATTTTTATACTCTTCCCTGGTCATTTGTCCAATCTTCTACTTCATGTAAGCTTCTTTTTTGTGTTTAAGATCAGCAAGGATTTCACTGTTAAGCCAAGCTGGTCGCCTGCCATATTTACTATTCTTTCTACACATCGGGATGGTTTGTCCCTGTAACCTCAATAAGGATTCTTTAAAATACAGCCAGCTCTCCTGGACTCCTTTCCCCTCATGTTATTCTCCCAGGGGATCCTGCCCATCAGATCTCTGAGGTTGTCAAAGTCTGCTTTTCTGAAGTCCAGGGTCTGTATTCTCCTTTCTTCTCTGTGTCAGGATCCTGAACTCGACCATCTCATGGCCACTGCCTCCCAGGTTCCCATCCACTTTTGCTTCCCCTACTAATTCTTCACGGCTTGTGAGCAGCAGGTCAAGAAGAGCTCTGCCCCTAGTTGGTTCCTCCAGCACTTGCACCAGTGTCCCCTACACTTTCCAAAAACTTCCTGGATTGTCTGTGCACTCCTGTATTGCTCTCCCAGCAGATATCAGGGTGATTGAAGTCATGCTATATGCTACAGCCGACATCTTAATTCTTGGAACATTTTCCTTACTTGCACCCATGAAAGCCACTAATAATCATCCCAACTCATAGGTCCCATTTTGGAACCTTTCTTCCATGTTAGTGGAGAGAGGCATAATAACTTCTTGTGGACATTATGCCCAGATCCACAGAGGGACTTAGGTGTTGCAACACTGAGCATCACTATGCCTAACTTTTAGGTGCCTAGAAAAAAAAAATCATAGGAACAACACTGATCCACAAAGCTGATTTAGACCCCTTGGCTCCCTATACAATGAATGGGGAGGGACAGGCATTTTAGAATGCAGTCCACAAAGCCAATATGCTAGGCTGAGAGCCACCTAAGCTAGCCAATGGATGATGGGAGGAGAGAGGTATGTGCTAAGCCCCATGCCCCTCAGAGACAGGCCCCTAAGTGAGGGCTGCAGAGAGGTGCCTATCCCTGCTGACGATCAATAAATGGGAACCCCTCTGCTGGAGTCACATGGCTTAGGCACTGAAGGCACTTCTTGTGGAAACGAGTTAGCTGCCTGCCTTGCTCCATGCCAGATGGCTAGAGGTGGTGGTGGTGGTGACGGCCTTATAATGTCAGTAGTGAGCGCACTGACCTCAAATGTGAGAGACACTGGTTCAATCCTCCCCCGCTCTACTAGAGGGGAAGAAAAGAGGTAGGATCTGGACAAAGATCTCCTTTCTCCCCTTCTGGCAGAGAGGAGAACTGAACCTGTCTCTCACATACCATGTGAGGACTCTAGCGACTGGATAAAAGTTATAACGTGGTGGCCACATTTTGAACGGGACCCAATTTGGTGAGCATGCCTAGTGGATTGGGCCCCACATGCAAATTAGGTGGCCAAATGCCTATCTTTCCTGGTTTTGTGAATTGCTCTGTGGTAGACAGAAGATAGGTGTCCAGAGGGAAGCCTAGAGAGGAGGAGCAGTGTACATGCTCAGAAGCAGAAACATAGGCACCTAGGGAACTTTTACCATGAAAAACTTAGGCACCTGGGTTTGGTGGGAGTTTTGAGTATTGCAGTGGAGCTTAAAACTGGGACTTACGCCTCTACATACCTTTGTGGATCCCACCCTGTGTGTATGTATAAGGACATGCAGAAGCAAAAGAAAGTATTGCTGTTAGGGAGGCAGGAAAACATACAGAGTTAATGGATTCTCTGTCAGACACTGAACCCTGTTTCATCTGTCTTACTGATGTAATAGTTAAGTAAGATCATTGGCAAAAACCTAAGGGTATGTTTACTTGGCAGCTGGAGCATGCCTCCCAGGCCCAGCCTAGGCAGACTGATGTGTGCTAGCTCAGCTTGGGCTAGCATGCTAAAAGGAGCAGCATGGATACTGTGGCTCCAGCAGGGGCTTGGGCTAACCACTTTAGCTTGGACTCACCTGACCCTCTGGATCCGAGCTCAGGTGGCTAGCCCAAGCCTCTGCTGGCACTGCAATGTCCACACTGCTATTTTTAGTGCAGTAGCTTGAGACAAGCTAGCATGAGTCTGTTTGCTTTGGCTGGGAGGCACATGCCCAGCTACAATGTAAACATACCCTTAGCCTCCTTGTTTCCTTAGGGATGTTACAAGGAGAAACTACCTAGAAAAGCTGAAGTCCAAGAGTGGTTTCTCAAGCTGTTTCTATTTCGTCACCCATTCCTGCCCTCTTTGCCGAACTGCTCTCCCGTGATTCTAAGAAACCGGTGATGCTCAGTGCACTACTTTAGAGAAGAGCACTGCTCAGTAACCTACTCAACTGTAATGCATTTGTAATGAATTTGGAGAAAGTGAACAATGAACACACATGGTTCTTGTAACTTCTCAGTACAGTGTTCATCAAAACCAGAATGGGGAAGCAAATAGCTTAACAACAAAAAATGAGAGCAAGCGATAATTGTTGCTATAAAATGTTTACATTTGGGATGTTTTAAACTTTGCTTTAAAAAAGGCAGGGCGGAGAGAAGCAGCTTTCTGCTGGAAACAATGCATCACATACGTAAAACTGAAGACAGCCAGGGTGGGCGAGTTTGTATCACAGGAAGTGTCATCTTGGGAAAACCCCAGCTGACAGAAGGAGCTTGTATAGACGGAAGAGTGCTACTAGGTGACTGACTAGCACATATGAGGCTTCTGGTGTTTACGTAGCTTATTAAGCTAACGATCTGCTTGAAAAGCGGAAAAAAAATTAAATTAAAAAAACAGTAAATGACACTGTACTGGAACAGCTGGTAGATGGTCCAGTTACAAACAGCAGCTACTAGTCCATTGATATAAACATACTAAAGCACTCTTCTGCTTATGGTTCAAACTGGACTGCAAGTTCCAGTTGGCACAGCCTGCGTCAATTTACTGCACTGCAAAATGGTGTTCCAAAAACACACCATTCGTGGTCACATCATGAACAATTTTCATTTTAGCCAGGCAAAACAGGAGGCAATGCAGAGTATCAGAATTAAAGGGCATCAAAACAAAGCAGAGTATCACAGAGTGGGTTCTCAAAAGTTCCCTACAAGACAGAGGGGAAGTGTGTGTGTGGGACGGGGGGGGGCAACTATTCTCTCCCAAGCCTTGTGGATAGGGGGAAGCAGTAGAGGTGGTATATCTTGACTTTAGTAAGGCTTTTGATACTGTCTCGCATGACCTTCTCATAAACAAATTAAGGAAATACAACCTAGATGGAGCTACTATAAGGTGGGTGCATAACTAGTTGTAAAATCATTCCCAGAGAGTAGTTATCAGTGATTCACAGTCAGGCTGGAAAGGCATAATGAGTGGGGTCCCACAGGGATCGGTTTTGGGTCTGGTTCTGTTCAATATTTTCATCAATGATTTAGATAATGGCATAGAGATTACACTTATAAAGTTTGCAGATGATACCAAGCTGGGAGGGGTTGCAAGTGCTTTGGAGGATAGGATTACAATTCAAAATGATCTGGACAAACTGAAGAAATGGTCTGGAGTAAAGAAGATCAATTTCAATAAGGACAAATGCAAAGTACTCCACTTAGGAAGGAACAATCAGTTGCACACATACAAAATGGGAAATGACTGTCTAGGAAGGAGTACTGCGGAAAGGGATCTAGGGGTGGATCACAAGCTAAATATGAGTCAACAGTGTAACGCCGTTGCAAAAAAAGCAAACATCATTCTGGGATGTATTAGCAGGAGTATTGTAAGCAAGACATGAGAAGTAATTCTGCTCTACTCTGCACTGATTAGGCCTCAATTGGAGTATTGTGTCCAGTTCTGGGCGTCACATTTCAGGAAAGATGTGGACAAATTGGAGCAAGTCCAGAGAAGAGCAACAAAAATGATTAAAGGTCTAGAAAACAACCTAAGAGGGAAGATTGAAAAAAAAATTGTGTGTTTAGTCTGGAGAAGAGAAGGCTGAGAGGGGACATAACAGTTTTCAAGTACATAAAAGGTTGTTACAAGGAGGAGGGAGAAAAATTGTTAACCTCTGAGGCTAGGACAAGAAGCAATGGACTTAAATTGCAGCAAGGGGGGTTTAGGTTGGGACATTAAGAAAAACTTCTTAACTGTCAGAGTGGTTAAGCACTGGAATAAATTGCCTAGGGAGGTTGTGGAATCTCTATCATTGGGGATTTTTAAGAGCAGGTTGGACAAACACCTGTCAGGGATGGTCTAGATAATATTTGATCCTGCCTTGAATGCAGGGGGCTGGACTAGATGACCTCTTGAGGTCCCTTCCAGTTCTATGATTCTCTCCCCATTCAATTCAAGTTTGAAATGTATATCAATACCTCCTCTTTCTGGTGTATAAGTCAGACCCAAATAAAACCCCACCCCTTTCTGCAAGCAGGGCCATCCAGTCTCCTCTTAACTAGTCTATCTTTGGCTACTATTTTCATCTGCCATCTTTTATTCACATCAGCTTGGACCTTTTAATTTAATGAGCCCCAGCTGTTTCTCTTCTCAAGCCACTTACCCCCATACCCCTGGTATGTCAGGGCAAATAGACTGGTGGGCCTTCGCCTTCTCAGGACATCATGAGGTGCCTAAGTCCCATTTTTAGGTGCCATTGATCAACAAAATTCCTGCTTGGCTGCCACCAAGCCATGTAGGCACCTAAATTCCCTTGGCACCCAAGTTTCTGCCTTTGGGCATGTGAACTGCTGCCTTGCTCTAGGTGCCTACATACCTATCTCCCACTGAAGCCCCAGAGCAATTCACAAACTAGGGAAGAATGGCCTTAAGCCACCTGAAGTTGTATGCAGGGTCCAATCTGCTAGGTGTGCTCAGAGGCTGCCTTCCCAATTGAGCCCCTCAGATGAGTTCACACAAAACAGCTGATGAGGAGAAGCTGCACCTTCCTAATTGCCTGCAGCCTGGCGGTTAGGCCAAGGTTCAAGACCCCACCTCTGCCAGAGAAGAGAGTTGAAGAGGGATCTACTACCTCTAAGGGGAGGGAGTGCCCTAATCACTAGGCTATGGAATATTCTGATGTGTGTCATCCTCAGTCTCTTGTGTTGAAGTTGCTCCACTTTAAATGAAGAATGAAGTATTAACTGGGTCAGTGAAAGTTAGAATGACTCTATAGCCTAGCAATCAGGGGACTCACCTGAGAGGTAGTGGAACCCTATTCAAATCCCTTGTTCTCATTAGTCAGAGTGGGGACTTGAACTAGGGGTTTCCCACATTCTGGGTGGGTACCTGGACCACAAGCTTATAAGGGAGAGCCTCCTGCCCCCTCCTGGCTGTTGTGTGTGAACTCCCCTGAGGGGCCCCTATTCTATAGGCAGTCTGTGAGCATGACTACTGGACTGACCCCTGGATGCAACTTTAGGCAGTCGAACACCTACCTTTCCTGGTTTGTGAATCACAAGCAGAGATGGGTGCCTCCCTGCAGCCTGGAGTTCAATGCCACATTTGGGAGACAGGGTTTATCACGCACCCCTCTGGTTAGCATCTCTCATTGGCTAGTTTAGGTGGCCTCCTGCCTAGCACACTGGCTTTGTGAACTGTATTCTAAGGTAACTCTATCCCCATTCATTGTATAGGCACCTAACACAGGCTTTGTGGGTTGAAGTATTGTTCCTGCGATTTTCTGGGCCCCTAAAAGTTAGGTGCTGTGATGCTCAGTGTCGCAACACCTCAGTCCCTATGTGGACCTGGGCCAAGCTGTCGGGAGCTCTCCTGTGACTCAGACAGGGAAAACATCCTGTCAAAGAGAAAGATGGCCCTCTTATTAAAGGGCATCACATAGTTATAAATAGACTTAGAGTACTATCCTGTTGCTACGGGTGAGTATCACCCTGCCACCACATTGTCTTTTCTTAACTTTTTATTATGTGCATTTCCAAGGTACACTAGAGTCTGGGTGCCATATTTATAAGTCTAAAAAGAGGATCAGATGAGTCACGTAACAGTAAAGAGAATGTTACCATTCCAAGCCCCAATCCTGCAACTGACCACATGACCAGACTTCAGTTAGCTTCACTGGGACTCTGTGTGGGCACAGAGACTGCCAGGAAAGATCTGGTTGCAGGACCTGGACTTTAGGGGGGCAGCGGGGAGGAAGAGTTCAGCCCAAATAAACACATCAGCCATGTAGAAAAGAGTTAGCTTTTTAAATCATCCCGTTAAGCCACAATTAGGGCAGATACTGCACCCAGATTCAGGTCTATGCAGAAGCTATGGGAAGCAGCAGAGATACAGCGAGAAGGCTGAGCAGAGAGGGGCCGAAAGGAACTCCCTGGGACACAGAGCCGGCAGCTAGCTAGCTCGGGTTCTTAAAGGGGAAAGGAATCTGAGCAAGACTGAGATAAAGTTCCCAGGACACCTCAGATTACTTGCTGTGGCAGGGTTTTTCCAAGAGTTTCTATGCCCTTGCCCTATTGGCCAGGGGAGAGGGACGTTCATGTGTATCCAACTGAGGGGGTCATAGGTGAACAGGGAAGGGTTTGAGGGGAATGGTAGTTTCCCATTTAGTAGGTTCATCACAGTATGTTTGTTTAAAGGTATAATTCATCTAGGCAAGTTATTTTAATGCTGAGCCAATGCTTGGTCAAAATTTTAAAGCTATCATGGCTTTTGAAACAGTACTTCTGGTGTTTCTGTCTGGAGGTATCATGATCAAAATGGATATAGTGAAAACGAACTCCAAAAATCACTATTATGAAGAGAAATGTGCTTCATTTCTTGGTATGAAGTGAGCCCTTATGCTATAGAAAATGTTAATAGCAATTAGATCAACTAGCCACCCCAACTGACTGACAGATTTATGTCAGTGGAGGAAGTGAGGGAGACTAGCTCAAGAGAAAAGCAGTAGTAGGGAATTATATTCTTCATACTTGGGGTATTATCAAATCTAACATCAATCATGTTGAGTACCAGGGTTTCAAAAGCAGGTGAGGTGGGAAACATAACCACTCACCCTAGACAAATGTAGCCAAGTGGCCTACCATGTAGCCATTGCTAAAAGGCAACAAAGAGCAAACACTGGCCCTGCTCCATGATATGATTCTCTTTGTTGATGATGATAATCATACTTGCCTGGTATTTTTTCCATTCTCTGTCAAAAATTTGACCCTTGACATTTTCCAGACAGCTCTAATAGTTATGTCTTGACAGCAGAGCACTTAAACATACAGTCAAGCGTGTGCTTAAGTGTGTTAGTGTTCTGGGGCCAGGGTTACTATGAAACACTGATGCTCTATTCCCTAGTAGGCTCACAAGAGTGCCTTCTTTAGTACCTAAAATGCTTTCAGCTTTTATTTAATTTACAAATTAGCTACTATGAGAACCACAGTGAGTTTGTCTAACTTTTTTACTCTGCACACTTTAAAAAAAAAAAAAAAAAAAAATACACAGTTGCTTGCTTGAAAATGATCAGACATAGGGGTGATCCCCAAAGGCAAGGTCTGGAGCCGTGGCTGGCCCTAAGTCTCCCCAGAGTTCAAGGGAGATTGAGGTGGGCCTGAACCAATGTTTAATTACACATTTCATACAAATTTTAGATTAATGTGTTAAAAAAAAACCTAAGCAGAGACTTCAGCATTTCGATCATGATGAGCAGTGTGTAATATTTCATGTATTCTGCATATTCCAGTTGTCTGGAATCTAAATGTAGTGGGGATAAAAGCAGCAGAGTTCTAAAAAGATTACACTAGCAGCATACAGAATTTAACAGAGAAGGATTCTCTTCCTAAAATTTTTTGTACCGTTCTGTCAAATTCTATAGCTGGGATATCAATTCTACAGGATGGCCAAAAACCTATAGAAAATGTATGTATTACTTTCTAAAGGGTTTTTCCATAAGGGCATGATTATTTTTGTTAGAGTAGATGTACCTGAGGAAACTACAGCTGGTTCACATGCCATCACGTCAGCAGGGCAAGCTAAAGAGTGTGCCACAACCTTCACTGGTTCCCTGTTTGCTACTGGATCAGTTTCACTGTGTTAATATGCATTTATGAAACCTTTAGTAGAATAGGACCATCTATCCAAAACAGACTCTCCTTCCAGGAATCGCCATAACAGCTGCAAGCATCTGGCACATTGGCTCAGATTCTCAGCTGGCATAAATCAGGGCAACTTCAATAGAGTTACACTGACCTATACTAGGAGAAATCCTCAGTGTATTTAAAATACTTCCTGTGTAGGCTTGTTGAGAAGTCTGTATCACAGTTTCCCTCAACAGGGCAAAGGCTCTTGAAAACCCTCCAAAGGAGACCACTTTCTTCAGGTCATGATGGAAGATCCACCTCTTTAGTTTAGCAACTGCGATTTTAAAACCACAAACCCTACAAATCCCACTCTAAAACAATAGGATGGAGGTCTGACTGTCTGTTTTTATTTTAAATAATCCTTGTGCTTAAACCACAATTGAAATAGCTGCTTTAGAGATGCAGTATTCATTAGATTAAAATATATCCAAAGGTTTTTGTTTAATCTGGGATTGGGCAAGTGAGGAATGCAAGTTTGCCAATGGTACTGTTGGGTCAATGCTGGCTATAACAGTTAGCAAACACAAGACTTTGTAAATTTGGACTACCCAGCCATAAACATCAGTAAGCTTTAATGTCACTTACAAGCCTTATCAAAAGTTGTATGAATTGCAAAATTGCTCTCTTGCCACAGGATATAATCAGATAACAAGAACATTCAGTGCTGTGTGTATGTTCCAGGAACTATAGAGGTTGCACAATATGATCACCTCCTACACACACAACAGCTCTCCTATTGGGAAAAAACCAACAAAAAAAACAAAAGAAGATTTTAAGCCTCGCTTTTCTTGTCACTTGGAGACACATGCTTTTTAAAGAGATCATCAGGTATTTGACAGCTTCCTTAAACAGCTTTACAATTTTAACATTAGTATATGGGATAAAGAAAGATTAAATATTATGCTGCGTGCATTCTTAACAGTTTAATCAGTTTATTATTCAGCCATTTAATAAAGATAGTGCCCCAATAATGAGAAACAAACAACACTGGCCACCTCCTCCTGCCACTGCCAAGAATACCAGTGTGATGGGTTCCCCCTGGGGTGCCACTGAGCCTGCCTGACCCAACAGCCTGGGCAACCTTTCACATTGTGGCGCTGTGATAAGTTGCCAAGCTCTCCAAGCTTGCTCTGTTACCAGTATACACACAGATAGGGACACACCCAGCTGCAGTTTCACACACAGATGCGGAGATCAGCTTTGCATGGGAAGGCTCAGCTAAGGTACCTCCCAGTTGCTAAGGCATACACTACCCTCAGGAATTATACCAAAATTAACCCAAAATTATACCATCTTGTGCTGCACAGGGAACTGTACAGTGTAAGCTCATAAAATTCACCCCCTCCCTCAGTGTGGAGAGAGATATGCAACAGCTTTCTGCCCCAAGTTATAATTTCCACCCACTGGTTTCAGACAAAACCAAAACAAGTTTATTAACTACAAAAGATAGATTATACGTGATTGCAAACAGATCACCTTAGTAAATAAACAAAACTGCAAACTGAGTTTAACACACTAGATAGGTAGGGTATGAATTAGCAAATTCTCACCTTGAGTGATAAACAGGCTGGCAGATTCTTAAGGCACACGCTGCCTTGGCTTTCCCAGGTTCATACACAGGCTAAAAATCCCTCTAGCCTGGGACCATCACTTCCCACAATTCAGTCTTTGTCCATTAGGTGTTTCCAGATATTGTTGTAGGAAGACTAAGGTCCCATCATGATGTCATTGTCCCCTTTTTATATCTTCTTCCCATTTGCTGGGAAGCTCTTTTGCTGTGACCTGGGTCAAACAGTTCCCATTATGTAGTGCTATCTCTGAGAGACTTCTGTTGTACACAGTTTCTGGGGTAATTCTTGTGTGCATTTCCTCAATAAGACATTAACATTGTTTGGCCTTTTTACTGTTGTACCTGAAAGGCTGGTTGTGGGTGTTTTCAACCTCACAACATGTTTCAATAACATATACATAGCCACAATTCATAACTTCATACAATGGTAGCACATACAATCCAATGAGATATTAATGTCTAGTAGATCAAGACTTTTAGAATACTACCGCACAAGGCATACTTTGCACAAAACATATCCTAATTACAGGACAGTGGTGAATATTAGGGTGCCAGGGTGTCACAACCAGTACTGTTGATTCATCTACATACATTAGTACACTTGAACACTTGTAAAAGTTCAGATTCCTTCTCTTTCCAACTACAGTTAGACAAATGTCTATAAATGTAGCTGGGACCTGGTGAAATTTGAAAGATTAAGTACTTAAAGTGTTGGTTTCTTTCTTCTGAGTTTTGCAGTTTTATTAGTATTCCACCACCTACTACTACTACAAGTGCTGTACTTCTCCAGTTGTAAGGTCACAAAGGTTATTTAATCTAAACTGTGAGCGTAATGCTCCCTGTCTGGGGGAGCAATGCAGGTGGGGAAAATATTCAGGAAAATCTAGGAGAGTCATCTTGCAGTTTCCTCAACATGCTCCACAAAGAGGGTAGCAAGCCACAAGGCAACTAGCTCTACAACCCTCTCACCCCAGAACCATGATGCCCCACCATAAAGTTCTCACACTGAGGAGCTTCTAAAAGAAGCTACCATCTCCGGCGCCAGTGAGAAACATTCTCCAGAAACAGTATTGCTAGTCCCTACTCTCTGTATGTTTGGGGCATTCCTAGTCCATTTTACCTCCCTTTGCCCCAAGTAGCAGAGAGGAACCATGGCCTATTTATTGCAGGTGTGTGAATTTAGCTTGAATTCACAACATCCAGCAAAATCCTAATGGAACTTGACAGACCTGAAATAAAAGCACTGCAGCGAGATGCTTGGATCTGGTCTATTAGCTGACTAGAATGCCTACGTGAAACAGAGGCTGGAAAAAGAAAAGCAGCATAAATGGAAGTGGTGCAATTTTTTAGATTATCCATTGACGAGTATTTCTGGTATACAGAACAAGTCCAAAAAGGAACTGAAAGTGTGTGTCAGAGAAGGGATTTGACCCTGGATTGTTCTGCTTTGTAGTATTGGCCAATCTTTTCAATTGGATAAAAGGATTTTAGTCTTGTGGTTATTACAGTGTGTCTGCAGGTGAACTGGAAATAGAATGAGAAATGGGTTTAAGAGATATTAATTCAACTGAATTTGTGATGCCAGATCTGCTGAACTCTCAGAAGTTTGGATTTTGTAAACAAACACCATCAGGGCTGATAGTTCAAGCAAATTCTGACTGCCAGCTACTCCAGGCACTCAGATGTCATCATTTCCAAAAGGAAGGGGAGAGATTTGGTGCTCTCAGCATGCGACTGGGAGCTGGTAACTCTTGAATCATAATTTCATTTCTAACACTGACTCTGAGGCTTTGGACAAGTCTCAACCCCTGCCTCAGTTTCTCCATCTGTAAAATGAGATACTAGCTCACAGAATTTGAGGGTTAATGAATGTATGTAATGTACTTTGAAAGTGGATAGAACTATGTAAGTCCTACACTAGTAAACCTGTTGGGGCAGGGATTTTCATTTACAGTGTCTGGTGTAATGGGGCCCTGACCAGATTAAGGCCTCTTGTCATTCCTGCAATATAAATATTAAATAAATTATGTTTTCTAAGTGCTGCCACTGAAAAGCAGTGCTCCTAGGCATGAGTGCATACTATTTTCAATTCAACAACCATTCCTACTTTATCTGTCTTCACAGCAGTCATCTCCATGTTATCTGAACACCTGGAATTATTACCTTGGGGAGAATATGCAAATAAGATGGCAGTCACAACACAGTTCAGAAGATTCAAGGGTAGTTCAATGCCCATTCTGTTTGCAGTCTTCCAAATGTCCCTATTGTTAAAAAGGTACCACATTATTTTTTCTAAAACTGTGTGAGTCATCTTTAGTGTGGGAATCTTAAGATGCCAACCTCCTGTAAACTCAAATTCTGTTCTAAAATGGTCCATGGATGAGGCACTCAGATATCATAATGATGAGCACTGTATAAATACCTACAGTGGTAGACAGATGAGGATGGTCATATAGGAATCTTAGATGAGGAGAGGAAGAATCAAGCTTTTTTCTTTGCTAAACAATGAAGTACATAATGATATTTTTAAGGTCAACAGAATTCTGCTAAGCTGAAATTCTATTTGAAAATGTAATGGCTTGCCTTTTTCCTTTATACCCCATCCTAACTGTGATGGCTCCAGAAGTCCAGAACTATTTTTTTTAAACTGAGGAAACAGAATGTTTATATTCCCTTTTCAGCCAGCAACCATACTGAACCCATCCAGGTTGGTTTGTTCAGGTGGACTAAGCCATCAATGTAATTGCTTAACTTAGCTGTAACTTCATTTCCTAATCGTCCTCATCAAATTTCCTCAAGCTTTCTGAATAGACTGTATTTAATAGCAGATTCCAGGTATTAATACTCTAGAGCAAATGGCAGTAGAGCAGTAATATCAGTTTCTTGCCGCTGCTACTAGCAAGCAATATGGTAAAATATTTTAGTTTGCTACGTTCTTCAAATTACAGATACAGGATGATTAAAAGCAAAATATCGTGCAGTGGAAGGGCCTAGGCATTTGCCCCATTGTGTCCTATTTTACCCATGATTTCAAGGGGGAGGGTGGAAGGAAAGAAATCAAATCTCCCACTGAGTTTATGCAAACAAATCAGTATTACTTCAGCTGCATTTTAGGCCATGCTTTGGCCTATACGTCTGGTATGCAAACAAAGTCCAAACAGGGACACAGAATGTGCACGATATTCCGTAGATGGAACTGCTTGGCAGAATTGCCAGTATGCAGCAGATAGCTCAAGGTCTTCCTCAAGGTCAATCTTTCCATAAGGACTGAATGTAAGATGGTTTGGACCCAATATATTGGGGAAAAAATTCAGGCATGGAAATACCCTCATTTTTTCTTGACCTGTAATGCCTACTGTCAGATTATTTGAACAAGATTCACTTAAAATGTTCATAAATGGTTTTGATTAGGCCTTGGTTCAAGAATATAAGTTTAAGGTTTGAATATCGATGCATTACTCTATACCATAGACTTGAAACTGAAAAAATAGAGGTACACAATTTAGAGTACACAATTCAGTTTATAACTGATTTTTTTGGGAGGGAGGGGGCGGTATATGAGTTTCTTTCTACATGTGATGGTGAGTCTGGTGGGGACAGAGGCAGTGCAGTAGTTTGAGAATAGCAAACAAAAAATAATCTGCTTTTAAAATTATGGTGGTGACTGAATAAGCATCTAAACACTATGAAAAGAGATCTGGTATGAAATCTCAGTGACTCCCTGTTAGGATATGTACTGCATAGTAGAAACGTCCATTTGGATAAAAGAATAGCTAGTGTTTTCCACCTACAAATTTTTGTGAAGTACAGATGAAAAGTAAAACACTCCCATCTGCTGACAAAATGGAAAATAGCAATCAAAATCAAAAATCAAAAAAGGCTCTTGCAGTGAGATTCTGGCCCCCTTGCAATCAATGGGAGTTTTGCCATTGACTTCTCAAGTCAGGATTTCACACTTGCTCTTAATTTGTAAATGAAGCAAGCTGAACTAAGGTCTCTTCATAATTTTTTCAAAAACATACACATCTCTTTGCGGTAGAAAACAGCGGACAGAGATAAAATAGATGCAGCTAAAGATGGATTTTGGCAACAAATTCTTGATAATTTTTATATGAAAGCATGTTTCCTTTAATTTAAACACATAAGAAAACAAAAGTAGAAAGAATGCTGGAAGTGGTTGCTACACTGTAGCTGTATTCATCATATAGTGCAAAAAAGTTGTCTTAGGGCAATCTGTTGCTTCTCTGCTCCTGATGTTGCCATTTCCAGCAGCATAAGAGATAGTGCATCAATATCCTGTACTGTTGATTCCCAGACATGCTGAGATGGAGGAAGGAGGGAGCCTTGATGTACCAGCCGTATTTATATATTCTCTTGTTTTAAACAAGAGGAATAAAGTGGATAGAGGGGAGGGGTGTCAGATAATTAGGGTAACACCAAGCAGTCTCTGTGGCAATAGGATCTTTTTAAGCAGAGTGTATTATTATTTATATGACAATAGTAGATAGGAACCTGGATCAGATACTTATTGTGTTTGAACAGTGCCTAGTACATCACCAAAGAGACAGGTCCTGCTCCAAGGAGCTTATCTAGTGCCTGTAACTCATCACCCACTAAACTAACCATGGTGATGTTTGCTTCCTCATTTCCTTTTCCGAGCAAGCTACACACAAATCCCATGCTAACCATTCCATATGTTGTTGGTAAATGGAGCCCTGAAGACTCTGGGACAGATTCGCTGAAGCTGGGAACTATAAATTACACATAGTTGTACCAACATAGCTCTTGGCCTTCTTGGGGGAATTCAGCCGGTAAAGATCAGGTGGTAGAACACCCAAGAGAGAGTTCAGAGGCACTAACAGAGATGGAACACACTTAACTCTGCTGGCCACTCCACATTAGGAGATCCATGTACCCTTCTGGTTGCAAGGGAGTATGCAGTCACGTCCCACAACTACATACTCCTCCTCTGGCATGCTTCTTGGGCTCCTGGCCAGGATTTATGCCTGCTGAAGTGAAGACTTCAGTAGGAACTGCAAAGAGTATTAGCATTTAATTTGAAAGCTAAGTTATACAAACATGTCATGTGGATAAATCTCTGTTATGCATCCTAGACATACAGATCATCATGGAAACTAAGTGTTGGTCCATCATCCCAGACTGGTAACATGATTTGGGAGAATTAAGCTATATTAGTACAAAGTTTACATTAGAGTGCTCATCTAAGACTACATATCATATTAATTGTCTGCACACACAAATGCAATAATTAAAAATGCTATGTCTGAATCCTGTGGTTGTAGTTACTCTGTATATAACAAAAGCAAAAGTTGTGTATGGAGACGTGCAGGGGTGTTAATATTCCATTAGTGAGAATTGAGAGAGATTATTGCAAAGTTCTAACTGTTCAAATATTTTAAAGTTTTTTAAGAAGCCAAAAAGAGACCAGTGGAAGTTCAACTGAGAACAAAGGGAGAATTTCATGTTGGATAGTTCCATTGTAAGTCAGTTGCTCTAGGCTAGAGCAACACGCTGCAAAGGGGAGACAAACTCCACTAAAATTTGCATTATATTTTCTTTGAAAATGTGAATGAAAACTTGACTTATTTGCTCCACCATGGTATGGTGCCTGAAAGTGAAATTGCAGTTTGAGACTAGTAAAAGACTGTATAATAAACAAACAAACAAACAAACAAACTGAAATTGCTAGCAAGAGCACAGTCAAGGCGTGGTCTCCAGAGAGCTGCTTCTGGAGAATGGAATCCTGGAATAAGATTGGATGAATGTACAAAATCCATTTTAGCATCCATAATTTAAGGATCTTTTGTTTGCCTGCCAGTATTTGATTAAATAATTACTTTTAAAAAAAATCCACAAGCTAAAAAGATACAAGTGATTTTTTTTTAATTCTCTAAATGACCTTGGATCTTTTTGCAATTCTGATTTCACATAGAAATATATTTTATTAGTGAAAGTTCGTTCTGATCCTAGCATAACAACACACCTCAAATAGCAGCATTATTACCAGGAATTGAATTTCAGTGAACTTTACGTGTGAGTACTCTTTTCTACATGTAGCTAAATTTAGGGTCCACCAGGAAAGGATGGGATTTTTTAAGGTATAAAGAGGCACAGTGTTTGTGAGATGTTAGATCAGAAAAATCTAAGTCTTCACCCTCATGCACCACAAACAGAGTTTGAGGATAGTCTTGTAGAAGAAACAGCTGGGGCGGGGGCATTTACCCTGAATGAGCGAATATCTGAGAAGCCATCAATAATACACATCCCAGAAGCATCTGGAAATATTTTCACTTAACCCTGAAGGTTTGGATGACTTGTCTAATAGGATTATTTTAATCTGACAACCCCTCCCCAGTCAAAGTGAGAAATTTGGTATATGGTCAATTCTCTTCCCAAGCATATGCAGGACTAATTCCTGCTCTATTTACATGCTGCACAACACCACTAAAATTAATGGAATTGCACAAGGTACAAATCGGGCAGAAGCTAGCTCTAAATGTGTTTGTGAAATCAGCCATTCCTGAGAAGCCTTTGATAAATGTTGACTTTTATTGAGTTTGGAAAGTTCATGTATCTTTCTATTGCCTTTGTTCTCTGCTTGAGTTATTTTATTGCAGGCTTGTGTAGAAAGCTTTGCTGTACAGGATTTTAGTTTATGGGGTGTTTGTGTGCATGGTATATGTGATGCTCTTGTCCTGTTCAGGCTCTTCTCTTTATGCTAGAAGTTATTAAACTGTACCACTAGGTTACTACAAATTTTGGCTGAAACCAGCAAGTGCTTGTAACCCTTCTCCCAGGTGGAGTCAGCAGCAACAAGGGCTGGGCTCAGTATCTAGGGGTTGCTCTTAAAAATACAAAAACAGAACCAGCTCTAGCTCCCACTCAGTAATCTGGGAAAATTAACCACCACCCTAGGCATCTGTAAGAGGTAATATTTCCCCACTCGCAAGCACTGAGTCTGGATGCAGCAAAGAAAACTTAACAAAAAGGGAAAAAGAATCCAGCATTTATGTGGGAAAACACCACAACCATGATTTGAAAGCATATGACCCTGAGCAAACACCCACCCCAGAGTATGTTGGACAGTGTCCTTTGCCCCAGTTTCTTATCTTGCAGTATGAAAGTCCAACAAAACAAATGTTCCTTTAACACACCACCTCTTTCTCCCTCCACTGAGAGAATTAGGGTAGGTTGTCCATTTAGAAAATACAATCTATCAGGGAAGTATTTCAGTTACTTTCCTTACTGGGCTTCTCATTGGAACTCCAGCTCATCTCTCCTGCTATTGCTGATGTCCAGTGATGTGTTCTGTGTAGATGTCCCTTGACCATCTGATGGCGTCCAACACCATGAGTTGCCACATCAGCCAAGATTAGCATTGACAGAGTCCGCATTCTCTCAACACTCGCTCATTACTGGGGTCCCATGTGCACAAGGCTCTGATGATCAGCATGTGTATCTGAATCTAGTAACCCCTAGCTCTCAAGGTTTCAGCCAGAGGGGCATATTTCTTCACTTTTCAAGCTAGGGCATTGCGGAAGGCCAAGGTCCTGTTCTCGAAGGGCACTGTGACATCCACCATGATGATCTTCTTCTGGTCCTCGTTGGTGATGATGATGTCTGGTTGCAGCTGGCTGTCAGTCCCGGGGATGGTGGAGTTCATGGCAACCTTCCCTATGGGTGGTGGGATGGCTCTGACCAGGTGATCTCGGATGGCATTGATTTGTAATCCAACACCAGCTGAAATTGACTGTGGCAAAGCAGCTCCATCATGCTGTGCACCTACATAGAATAGGTGTATTTATGCAAATACTGTCTGTTCCTGAAGTCTTCCCCCCACCCCCAGCTCATCATTAGATGTCAGAAGACAGCTCATTCAGAAGGACATTATTAAAATTACCAAAAAAAAAAAAAAAAAAAAAGAAGAAGTTCTTGTCCTCTCCCCTGCCCCCACATCACCCAAAACCTTTAAATTCTGTAGCAGTGATGGTTTTAATACCAAGTCAGTTTGATAGTTGCCCAGTATTTAAGGCTGGAAAACCCTGCAGAGTTTAGATCATGAGAGCCACAAACTACATCAAAAAGCGCTGTTCTTTTCCTTGAAATGAACAGATAGTGAGACAATCCTGCAGGTTTGCAGGGAGGTTGGGACTGCTTTCCCCCAACATTGAAGAAACTCCCTCCTCCTCAGAACATCCCTAAAATCATCCACCCTCATGGTCCCCTCCCTCCCTCATCAATAAAGGAAGTGTAATTGTTGCACCAGCACCACCCCCCACCATCTCACTACCTAAATACTTATATTGCCATTTGCCTACATATTTAAAAGTTTTAACATCTTCTTTGAACCTCAGCCTGTCAGAGAAATAGCTGGATTCATTTATAGGATTAGCTAGGTGTGTGAGTGAGCGTGCTGCATAAGAAGATGGAGGAAAGCTAAATAAAGAACTGAGTTTTACATTCAGTTCTGAAAGCTGTGATGGGGGTGATCATCTTATTGTGTGAGGATGAGCACGCCAGACTTCTGATCTAGCTGCTGTGACAGTTTTGTCCTCCAATGGGGGAGGCTTGAGGGCATTTTATTTGTTTACAGGGGATGAAGCAGTTGTATGAAGTCATGGCTGTAGAGGGAGATAGTCCTAGATACATGAGAAATCACCTTGTCCTAATCCCAGAGAAGGCCTTGGGCATCAGAACGAAGACCTCAAGTTGGCCTTTGAATTCACTGGAAAGCCAGTATGGATCAGAGCACTGAAATGACACCTTCAGAGACGGGGGCTGCAACACAGCTTTTCCAGGGTTTGTGACTTCATTCTTGGACATAAACCACAATCACTAAGTCTGCCTATTGCAAATCTATGGAGGTCACCATGACCAGATATGGGGCTAATAGACTAGGGCTAAAGCCTGCCACCATTCAGAGGGAGAGGAGTGTTTTTTTACTGCTACAACCATTTGGTAATCCAGTAGCAGTGAGCAGCCAGAGGAGCCTCAAGTTGGCAAACCCAATTTAAGCTAAGGACAGAGTCTCTAAATAGTAGGTTTCAGAATAACAGCCGTGTTAGTCTGTATTCGCAAAAAGAAAAGGAGTACTTGTGGCACCTTAGAGACTAACCAATTTATTTGAGCATGAGCTTTCGTGAGCTACAGCTCATTTCATCGGATGCATACTGTGGAAATTACAGAAGATGTTTTTATACACACAAAAATGTCTTCTGTACTTTCCACAAGTATGCATCCGATGAAGTGAGCTGTAGCTCACGAAAGCTTATGCTCAAATAAATTGGTTAGTCTCTAAGGTGCCACAAGTACTCCTTTTCTTTTTTCTAAATAGTAGATGTTCGAGAGGAAGACAGTCCTTAGAAAGGCTTTACTCTTGCTGTGAGCATCAGCTCAGTCTTGCCTGGTTCAGCTTTAGCCCACTGCTCATTCCAACTCGGACCTGAGAAAGCAGGGAGCAGGTGCTGGTTCCATTTACCGTAAGAGATGGAGATCTGGGTGCTGACTGCATTCTGCTGGTACTTCAGCTTGTGTTGTCTCACATAGATGAACAACATGGGAGAAAGGATTGGATAGCTGACTCGGTGAAATCTTGGAAGGTGGAGGAAAAGATTCACATAAGAATGCTCTGGGTTCAGTCTGAGAAGACCTGAGTCTTTTTAGGGTATTTCTATTCATATTAGCAGCCTCTTCAAGGCAGGATAGGAGTGTTTGATCAACAGTAACAAATGCTGCAGAAGGATCCTGCTGCATGTACCTCTTGGTGACAAGAATCCCAGTGTGTCAGGGAGACAGAGTGGCCCCTTCAGCAGGGTTTTCAAGGTAAGGACACCACCTAATGGCTCATGATTTATAGTTATGCTTATATGTTGGGTGTAACTTTCACACTTCTTTTAAGATAACTGTTTCATATAACTAAGCTCCTTTAATGGAACCAGATAGCTGAAGCAATAGTGGCCCCTACTCCAAGAAGAGGCACATGTAAGTAAAGGAGTCTAGACTGGCTATGGTTTTGTGAAGGTTTGTGTGTCTGTGAAAGAGACAGAAAGGCCAAAGATGATGAGAAAGACAGTAGGGAAGCATCAAACACAGCCTAAACCAGCACTGGGAGTGTGGCCCTGTGACAAGCCTAGCGAGCAAGCTTTTGGGGCT
This sequence comes from Chelonia mydas, assembly GCF_015237465.2. Taxonomy (NCBI): domain Eukaryota; kingdom Metazoa; phylum Chordata; order Testudines; family Cheloniidae; genus Chelonia; species Chelonia mydas. Next base: position 113,014,710 of record NC_057852.1, read on the forward strand.
GAGGACTGAAAGAGGTGTGGAGCTGTGAGCAAATAAACTCTTATTTGCTTCTTCCTTGGGCTGTAGCATAACATTGCTTTCTTAAAACATTACTCTTAGAAAAACAAAACAAATGGCAGCACCATATGGTTACTGGAATAGTAATAGCCTTAAACAAAAAGTGTTTTATTTTTGTCCAGGAGACATTTTGTTCTACTTTCTCCCTAAAAAGAAACAAGTAGTTCCAGGTTGGCTTGTAATTAGTAGCAAGCTTAGGGGACCTGAACTTAAGTTTAAATAGCTAAGCTTCAATATGCTCTATTTAAAAACTAGAATTATTTCAGGGAAGTTCTATGGCCTGTAGTATGCAGGAAATCAGACTAGATAATCTCAGTAGCTTCTTAGAAGCTATGAACAGTGCCTCATCCAGCCTTAAAAAGAAAAGGAGGACTTGTGGCACCTTGGAGAATAACACATTTATCTGAGCATAAGCTTTCGTGAGCCACAGCTCACTTCATCGGATGCATTCAGTGGAAAATACAGTGGGGAGACTTATATACACAGAAAACATGAAACAATGGGTGTTCCCATACACACTGTAATGAGAATGATCAGGTAAGGTGAGTATTACCAGCAGGAGAGCGGGGTGGGGGTGGGGGGGGAACCTTTGATAATCAAGGTGGGCCATTTCGAGCAGTTGACAAGAACGTCTGAGGAACAGTGGGGGGAGGGGGGAAATAGTTTTACTTTGTGTAATGACACATCCACTCCCAGTCTTTATTCAAGCCTCAGTTAATTGTATCCAGTTTGCAAATTAATTCCAATTCAGCAGTCTCTCGCTGGAGTCTGTTTTTGAAGATCTTTTGTTGTAATATCGCAACTTTTAGGTCTGTAATCGCGTGACCAAAGAAATTGAAGTGTTCTCCGACTGGTTTATGAATGTTATAATTCTTGACATCTGATTTGTGTCCATTTATTCTTTTACGTAGAGACTGTCCAGTTTGGCCAATGTACATGGCAGAGGGGCATTGCTGGCACATGATGGCATATATCACATTGGTAGATGTGCAGGTGAACGAGCCTCTGATAGTGTGGCTGATGTGATTAGGCCCTATGATGGTGTCCCCGAATAGATATGTGGACACAGTTGGCAATGGGCTCTGTTGCAAGGATAGGTTCCTGGGTTAGTGGTTCTGTTGTGTGGTGTGTGGTTGCTGGTGAGTATTTGCTTCAGGTTGGGGGGCTGTCTGTAAGCAAGGACTAGCCTGTCTCCCAAGATCTGTGAGAGTGATGGGTCGTCCTTCAGGATAGGTTGTAGATTCTTGATGAAGCGTTGGAGAGGTTTTAGTTGGGGGCTGAAGGTGATGGCTAGTGGCGTTCTGTTATTTTCTTTGTTGGGCCTGTCCTGTAGTAGGTAACTTCTGGGTACTCTTCTGGCTCTGTCAATCTGTTTCTTCACTTCTGCAAGATGGGTATTGTAGTTGTAAGAACACTTGATAGAGATCTTGTAGGTGCTAGTCTCTGTCTGAGGGGTTGGAGCAAATGCGGTTGTTAGTCTCTAAGGTGTCACAAGTCCTCCTTTTCTTTTTGCGGATACAGACTAACACAGCTGCTACTCTGAAACCTGTCATTATGCAAGGCACTGCATTCAGCTGTATGGAGTGGAAATCTGTCAACTTCATGAAAAAACTTGTACAGATACAGACAGACATCATCTTCCTTTCCAAATGCAAACAGATGGACATCATACCAAAAGGACTGAAGGTAAAAAATCCATTACAATCTACATACCACACAGACTATGCTGACAGCTCGTGCCACACACTCTCAAAGAAACTGCGGAACCACCTGATCAACATCATCTACAGCAAACAGGGAAAGATTAAGAATGAGCTCTCAAAACTGGATACTCTCATAAAAAAAACAACCTTCCACACAAACTTCCTCGTGGCTGGACTTTACTAAAACTAGACAAGCCATTTACAATACACACTTTGCTTCTCTACAAAAGAAAAAGGACACTAAACTACTACATGCCACAAGGGGCCACAACAGTGGTTCCCTTAACCCACCCAGCAATATTGTAACTCTATCCAACTATACTCCCAGCCCAGCAGAAGAATCTGTCCTATCTCGGTGCCTCTCCTTCTGCCCCTCTACCCCCACAAACATGATACAGTTCTGTGATGACCTAGAATCCTATTTTCAACGTCTCCGACTAAAGGAATATTTCCAACACACCTCTGAACAACATACTAACCCACAGAGACCTTCCTACCAACACTACAAAAAGAAGGATTCCAGGTAGACTCCTCCTGAAGGTCGAAACAACAGACTGGACTTCTACATAGAGTGCTTCCACCGACGTGCACGGGCTGAAATTGTGGAAAAGCAGCATCACTTCCCCCATAACCTCAGCCGTGCAGAACACAATGCCATCCACAACCTCAGAAACAACTCTGACATCATAATCAAAAAGGTTGACAAAGGAGGTGCTGTCGTCATCATGAATAGGTCGGAGTATGAACAAGAGGCTGCTAGGCAGCTCTCCAACACCACTTTCTACAAGCCATTACCTTCTGATCCCACTGAGGGTTACCAAAAGAAACTACAGCATTTGTTCAAGAAACTTCCTGAAAAAGCACAAGAACAAATCCACACAAACACACCCCTGGAACCCCGACCAGGGGTATTCTATCTGCTACCCAAGATCCATTGATCTGGAAATCCGGAGGGCCCCTTCATCTCAGGCATTGGCACCCTGACAGCAGGACTGTCTGGCTATGTAGACTCCCTCCTCAGACCCTACGCTACCAGCACTCCCAGCTACCTTCGAGATACCACTGACTTCCTGAGGAAACTACAATCCATTGGTGATCTTCCTGAAAACACCATCCTAGCCTCTATGGATGTAGAAGCCCTCTACACCAACATTCCACACAAAGATGGACTACAAGCCGTCAGGAACAGTATCCCCAATAATGTCACGGCAAACCTGGTGGCTGAACTTTCTGACTTTGTCCTCACCCATAACTATTTCACATTTGGGGACAATGTATACCTTCAAATCAGCGGCACTGCTATGGGTAACCGCATGACCCCACAGTATGCCAACATTTTTATGGCTGACTTAGAACAACTCTTCCTCAGCTCTCGTCCCCTAATGCCCCTACTCTACTTGCGCTACACTGATGACATCTTCATCATCTGGACCCATGGAAAAGAAGCCCTTGAGGAATTCCACCATGATTTCAACAATTTCCATCCCACCATCAACCTCAGCCTGGACCAGTCCACACAAGAGATCCACTTCCTGGACACTACGATGCTAATAAGCGATGGTCACATAAACACCACCCTATACCGGAAACCTACTGACCGCTATGCCTACCTACATGCCTCCAGCTTTCATCCAGACTACACCACACAATTCATTGTCTACAGCCAAGCTCTACGATACAGCCGCATTCACTCCAACGCCTCAGACAGAGACAAACATCTACAAGATCTCTATCAAGTGTTCTTACAACTACAATACCCACCTTCCGGAAGTGAAGAAACAGATTGACAGAGCCCGAAGAGTACCCAGAAGTTACCTACTAAAGGACAGGCCCAACAAAGAAAATAACAGAACGCCACTAGCCATCACCTTCAGCCCCCAACTAAAACCTCTCCAACGCATCATCAAGAATCTACAACCTATCCTGAAGGACGACCCATCACTCTCACAGATCTTGGGAGACAGGCTAGTCCTTGCTTACAAACAGCCCCCCAACCTGAAGCAAATACTCACCAGCAACCACACACCACACAACAGAACCACTAACCCAGGAACCTATCCTTGCAACAGAGCCCATTGCCAACTGTGTCCACATATCTATTCGGGGACACCATCATAGGGCCTAATCACATCAGCCACACTATCAGAGGCTCGTTCACCTGCACATCTACCAATGTGATATATGCCATCATGTGCCAGCAATACCCTTCTGCCATGTACATTGGCCAAACTGGACAGTCTCTACGTAAAAGGATCAATGGACACAAATCAGACATCAAGAATTATAACATTCAAAAACCAGTCGGAGAACACTTCAATCTCTTTGGTCACTCGATTACAGACCTAAAAGTGGCAATTCTTCAACAAAAAAAACTTCAAAAACAGACTCCAAGGAGAGACTGCTGAATTGGAATTAATTTGCAAACTGGATACAATTAACTGAGGCTTGAATAAAGACTGGGAGTGGATGTGTCATTACACAAAGTAAAACTATTTCCCCCCTCCCCCCACTGTTCCTCAGACATTCTTGTCAACTGCTCGAAATGGCCCACCTTGATTATCACTACAAAAGGTTCCCCCCCACCCCCACCCCGCTCTCCTGCTGGTAATAGCTCACCTTACCTGATCACTCTCATTACAGTGTGTATGGGAACACCCATTGTTTCATGTTCTCTGTGTATATAAATCTCCCCACTGTATTTTCCACTGAATACATCCGATGAAGTGAGCTGTAGCTCACGAAAGCTTATGCTCAAATAAATTTGTTAGTCTCTAAGGTGCCACAAGTCCTCCTTTTCTTTTTGCGGATACAGACTAACACGGCTGTTACTCTGAAACTCATCCAGCCTTGACTCCTTCTCCACTTCTATACTGCAAATGCACAGCTTCCCTAACCCTCAAAGTCCATCTCCATAGCACCTTATTCTCAGACGCCCTCCTCACCCAAGTCCAAATACGCAGACACTCCTGCACACCTTACTCTAAGAAGCAGAAGAGAAATGTTGCTAGAAAGCTGCTTCCCTGCCTTCTAGTATTGCCAACTCCCACAATTTTATTGAGTCTTGCAACATTTGTTTTTCCATGAAATCCCAGCTCCTGGAGTCATGCAATTACATGCAACACTGCTTCTGCTTTAAAAAGAGTTTAAAGTCTTCGTCATTGCAGAGAAAAGCTTGAAAGTGTGAATGCCAGTAGGCAAATAAATGAACGGGAACAAAGATAAATTTAAAATCTTGTTTCAGGGGCCTGACTCAGGATGTTGGAATGGGTGGGGCTGGCACTTCCATGCACAAGCCATTCTCCTCAAAACAAAAAAACAAAAACATTCTGCACTCTATACCCCCTGCAGCTGGAATGAATTTATGATCCTGGATTGCTTCCACTCTGCCCCCTATGTCATTTCCTGTTCAGAAAGCAATAGGACTCTGACATCACCTGGAGCCTATTTAACCTACTCGCTGATTTACAAATGAAGAGGTTTTTATTTTGTTTCTGCCTCATATCTTTACCCCACTCTGTTAACCCCATCCTAAAAAGTAATTCCTCAAAAAAGCAAGTTTGTAGGCATAGCAAGCAAAAACAAACCACCACCACAACTTTGGTAAGTTAAATGCCATGTATAGGGGGCTAGCATCATACTGACATTGATGATATGCCCTTCCTTCTCACCCACCACTTATCACTACAGAGGTGACTCACACTGGAGCTTTCTTAGCTGCCAACTGTGTAAGGAGAATGCAGTAAAGCTGGTCAAGAAGTGACCAGAAATGGTTTTCCAAAAAAAAACAAACACAAAAGGTAGAGGAAAGAGAGAGGGAAGAAAAGAGAAAAAGTCAGAAAAATTGAAACAAATGTTCAGCTTGTTTATGAAAAAAAAAAAAACCCAAAAAGTTTCCATGAATAATTGCAAAACGTTTTTAACTTCAAGTTTTCAGAAAATATACTTATTAGCCCTAGAGCACAGCAATTCTACCCAGTTCTTCCTGGAGTATAACAATCTCTGTTGGAAGAGTGATGGCATGAATGAGAACATGGACATTCAAGAAGTCTGCCTTGATTCATGCCCCACCCCTTGCCAGCTTTAGTGGGCTGCACTAAGTGTAAATCAAAGCAGAGTTTGGCCCATAACTTCTGCTTTAGGCTGAGTGTGTCCTACTTAAGCAGCATTTCACTTTGCCAGTATTTAATAAAGAATGTGGATATAAGAAGTGTCTTCATTTTGTGTATCAATTCCTTTGCTTTCATGTACCCTAGCAGCACTATTTTGCGTCATCCTAAAGATTTTATTTATGCAAGAATGAAATTTAATGGCAGAACATGTAGGATGGGGTCCACAAAGGGACTTAGCAATGCTGAGCATCACAGGACCCAACTTTCAGGCACCTAGGGAAGGAAGAAAAAGAAAGAAGAAGAAGAAATCACACAAACACTGGGAACCACAAAGTTGAAGCCTTTGATAAGTTAAGCGTGCAAATTACACCAGGTACAAATAACCGGTTCTTTACTCCAGCGGTTACATAAAGATTCTTGTTCAGGATGAGATTGGTAAATACACAATCTTTTAAAATATGGTCTTCCATTTTAGCTACGGCAAAGAAAGGACAGTTTGTATTTTCCCCAATGGTGGCATGTATATATTTTGCATGTATACATGCATTTATTTATTTAGTATAGACAAATAATTGAAATAGTCAAAAAATGTAATAAAGCAGGACAGATATAGCATTATGCGTACTTACAATCTCATGGAGCCCATCAGAAATAAAGATGGAAAGAAAAGTATATGGAGGGTGCCCTATGCGGGTTTGATGGTACTACAACTTCCACCATTTGTCATCTGTAGTGTCCCAACTAGGAGTTGGATTTACACCCTATTTTATACTTCATATCTACTTTTCCTGAACACCCACACATCTGGTAATCATATTCAGATTGTTTTCCAGCTTTCAAGCCATGTATGGTAGTCCAGGAAACCATAGTTACGATTTCTTACGGGACTGAGTTAGATGCTCCACACACAACATCAACAGGTGTGGGAGGCAGCCACCTTATAACTTTTAGCCCAGTGGTCAGAGCTCACACCGGGATGTGGAAAACCCAGGTAAAATTCCTCCATCCCTGATAGAGTGGGAGAAAGAATAATGAAAGAGTACAGAGATTGAACCTTGGGGGCTTCAACAGGAGAGACTGAAGGAGCTGCATATCTGACTATCCCATAGCCCCGTGGTTAGAGGATTCTCCTGAGAGGTAGAAGACCCTGTTCAAATCCTTCTCCCCCTCTGGCAGAGTGGGGAGTTGAGCTTGGGTCTCCCACCTCTCAAGTGAGTGCTCTAACCACTGGGCTAAAAGTATAAGGTAGGCACCACCAGTACCTTCTCTAGCTGGATTTTGAATGGGACCGGCTTGCGTAGGGAGTCTTTGAGCCTGCCTCCTGGATTGGCCTCCACGTGTGACTTAGGTGGCTGAATACCTGTCTTTCCCTGGTTTGTGACTCATTCTAGGCTTAGGTAGGATATAAGCATCTGGACACCAAGAGGGAGAGAGCAGCGCACAAGCTCAGAGGCAGAAGCTTAAGTGCCCAGGAAACTTTTACCTTGAAGGCTTAGATGCCAAGTAAGTTTAGGTGCCTCTAGAATTCGGTGGGAGATTTGTGAAATGTAGTAGAGCCAAATCTGGGATTTAAGTACCTTCATGGATCCCAACCATAATCTGTGCTCTCTCTGAAGAGCAAGCTTCCACTAGGTTTTTACCACCCCTTTTCCCACACACATACAAATAGCAAAAAACAACATGTACGTTCCCCCATCTAAAAGACTTGCTTCCTATTTTGAAGAATCTAAAACAAAGGAAGAAATCTAAAATAAAGTCTACGAGAGAGAGCGGGGGATCCCTGGAACAGTCTGCATCTGAAGTGAAACAAAGTGATGGCACGTGCCACCTGCTTCTACAGCAGGCTGATTACTATGTTTATGAAGAGGTATACACTGGATTTGTCAATGACGTACACCCAACTCCCTTCAACTCCATTGACAAACCCAGCCACATTACACAGAACTCTTTTTGGTTAGAAACACAATGATTTTAAGAGACTTTATGGGTCGAAGTCAGTTATTGTAGTTAGAGCAACACTTTATTTTACTTTACTCCCTGTTGCAAAAGACACCTTCTGACTGGGGCACCAGGAATGCTAAAAAAAGTAAGCTTGGTTGTGCCACTTATTCACTTTTTGAGCATGGGAAAGTTAAACATCTATACAATGGGAGGTCTAGTTCCATCTGCAATGGTGATGAACATCAAAGTACTAGAAGGTGCAAAGAAGAGTCTTTAAAGAAAAAAATCCTACTCTCTAAGCAACACTTTCACTAAGCAAAGTTTTAAAACATGGTCTTTCATTTTAAATATGGCAAAGAAAGGACAGTTTGTTTTCCCCAATGGTGGCAATATTTTGCATTTATGCATGTGGATGGAGAGGTGATGTTGAATTTACCTAGTTCAAATGTGACCAAAATACTTGCCAATATTAAATTTTCTAGCTTTAGCCAGTTAATCCTCCAAGCGAAATGGCCAAAATTAGTTACTGGAGATAAAAAAAAGCCTGAATATTTTTGAGAGAGACATTTAAAACAAAGCTTTTTGACTAGCCACTTTGAAGTACTCTAGTGTGTAGCCTCCGTCAAACTAGAGTGTTCGTGACAAGGGTTGCTCTGTTTAATTTCAGTGTGAGAACCAGGATCTCTCAGTAATTTTAGTTTTGTTCTAGGAATCACTTTAAAAGTGATTGAAAAGTATTAGAAGTGTCAGCACCAAGGCCCTTACATGCTGGCTGGAATAAAAGCTTTCCTTTTACTGCTCTGAAACCTGTTGTCCAGTCACCATTTTGATTTGTGCCAAGTAACAGCTTGCCAAAGGTTTGCTTTTGAGAAACACTTAGGAAAGCCAGTCTCTCACTGACTCAAATTGCATTTGTCTTTCCTATGAAAAAAAGTAATTATCCAAACTTCACCTTTCACGTAGGACCTATTTGACAGTGCCAGGAAATGGGGAAAAAATAAAGATACCGTACTTAAACCAATAAAGGCACCAGTAAGAACTTGGGTAGGGAGATGGTAAGAAACAGAGTCTTGAGGCCAGGAAGCGTGTTTCAAGCATGATTTATTAAACAATTAAAAACTTGCTTTTTCCTTTATCCAGGAATGAACATACAATCCCCAGATTTTGGGCATCTCCCAGGGAGCTTCACCTATCAAGGCAGCCACACCACCGTGGGACCTTTGGAGAGTCGGGGTTTTGAGTCTTGAGTCATCTGATCAAACCCACGTAATCAAAAGCAGTCTCTACCTCAACTACTTTCAGGTTTCTTTAATGCCTTTAATGCCAGCTGACGCACCATATACGCTGTAATAATAAAGCACACACACAAGGACGTTTAGCAATGCCTAACAGCAGGAAAAAGGGTGGACTAGAGTCTGTTTCCTGCATGACAAAGGCCCCTGCTGGAAAGGACCTTAAACATAAGCAGGGGAACAAAGGGTTGTGTTTCAAATTAAAGACTTTTCTTCAAGGATGAGCCTCCATAAAGAGAAGCAAGTTTACTGCCAGAGGAAAAAGTAAATGTGAAGTGATTGCATATTCATTCAGCAAGTTAACTGGACGCTGAAGGACTATACATGCTGCTAGGCCACAGAGAATTATGCCCACAAAGTAACCCCAGCAGAGCCACTGCTAAGATGGATGGTGCCAGGTACAGATATTCTGCCACAGACTGGAAGGTAAATTTGGGATGATTTCTCTGAGACAGTTTTTGGTTTGTGTGACTAGTCATAGCTCCATTAGAGATAGAACAGTTTATACCAGCCAAATATCTGCCCCTCTATCTCCAACAGACTTTATCCCTACTCTGGGTTCTAAATTATTCCTGACATGACATCTCCCTAGCACTCAAAGTAATTCTGAAGAGCACATTGTCTTTGGTTTTTTGAATGGATCAAATTGCAGAATTTTTTTTAGGTATATTCCCCACAGGGAATCTTTGAGTCCCTTGTCCATTTCCACTTCAGCCCCATACTTCACCTTGCCTAGTCCCAGGGCTTAAATTCTCAGAGATTATTTTCTGGAGCTCCCATACCCACACCAATCAGGGTTCTGGGCTTCAGCTGTGATGAAAAGCTGTGAAATACTTCCGGTAATTATGAGTCATATGACTGGATATACACACTACAATACAGACACTAGTGTAAAGTACATGCCATAGTGCAAATGTATATACATAGTATATACTTATGAAGTCACAGTAATTGATATATAGACAGCAGTGCACCATTACAAACGGAGAACCTGAGACTGATTTCAATGGAATTCGAACTAGTGTTCAGTTTCTTTCCAGGAATCTCCTATTTCCAGCATTGCATCTTTCTTTCTCTCATAGATAAAGATGTCTGGTTGGCCCCAGATGACTGATAAGCCATGTTCAGACTGTCTTTAGGATTAAGCTTCTACAGCAGTAGACTACTGTGTTTGATAAAACAGATTTGACAAGCATGGAACACTTAGCAAGTTACAAGCAGTGTGGGACAGTGTATAATTCATGGCACAGTCTCACATTCAGCTGTTGAAATAATTAGAGTATGGACGGTTGGTTGCAGTAGTTTCAGATCACTGAGCGCAACTGATCCTTGATTGCCCTTAAATTCCTAAATTCCATTAACAGATTCTTGTAGTCAAACCTCTAGTTTTCTTCATAGTATGTCCATTGGAGTACGCCACAAATACTTCACGTTGGACAAACGTAGCATAATCTTGTGTTTGAATGGTCTACCATGCTGCATTGTTCTTGGTTTTTGCAATCTAACCCATGGAATGGCAGTGTTTGGTCTTCAATGGCCTATCTGAGGAACTGCCCTAAGTTTCCTCTTCTTGTATTAATAATCATGGTAACCATTCATAGTCTTGAGGAAGATTGAGATTTTGCCTTTGTAGCTGTAAAGAGAGCTCAGACACTTAAGGGCAGATCCACAGCTGGTGTGTCATAGCTCTGTGGTGAGATGAAATTTGCACCAGCTGAAAAATCTATTCCTAATTCACAACTCCTAAATTGCAATCAAAGCATCAGTAGTCAATTCTAAGTCAATTTACAAAATGTGACAGATTGCAACTGCATGCGGTATCTTCTGGCACCATACTGTATTACATTTATGAATGTTCTATGAATCATTGTGGGCTAGGAATTGTATTCAGCTCCATGGGGGCAGGGCTACCACCGCTCCTCCAGGAACTAAAATGGGGAGAGGGGGAGATTACTGCAGACCCTGAGATAGTAAACAGTTCCAGAGAAGTATCACCCCGGGATGGTTTGCATACACTGGTTCGAAGAGGTACCAGAGGTCCAAAACAAAACAAAGTTGGAAAAGACTGAGGGCCTTTCGTTTTTGATTAAAAACAGCCATGACCTTTATAATCCTTGAATAAATGTTCTCAGCTTATGAAGGCTGGCTGGTCACTGTCAAAGTCCTTGGAGAGAAACTAAGGAGTAGGGGGCTGGACGTCTGTCAGGCCTGCTTGTGATAATCACAGTAAAGAGGAGGGGGATGCAGCCTAAAACTCAGAGTCAGAAGGGAGTGGGACTGGGTGTCTGCACAGAGAAAGAACAGCTAGAGCCTGAGACTTGAGAGAGTGTTCCTTGAGGAAAATCGTGGAGTGGGATTAAGGGTGCAGTTACCCCAAACTTATGACAGAGAATCCTCTCCCCGATCACAGTTATACTACCATAGTTAAAGGATCAGATGCTATCATGAAGTGTTGCTAGCCAACAGCATAGTTCAAGCATAGCACTTTCACAGCCCATAGGCTAGCAGCAGCTAGCTGAGTTGCACATGTTTTGACAAGTGGTGAAGGTCAAGTTTCAGTGCCATCCCTTGTATTTTGTATAGATTTTTGATCCACTATACATGCTGTGAAGTTTGTCAACAAAAATTTGGAAGTGGGTTACTCGCATTACCTTTCACAGTTTTACCAATCACTAATTCTAACCAGGGATTCAGGCACTGCACTATGGTAGGATATTTTCTCATCAAAATCACAGCCACATCTGTATTTTTTTAAATTAAGGAAGATCCTTATAAACAACAGGACATCGAGTTCTTAGTTAGTAAATCACCCAGTATTTCCTAGCATGGTATTGATGCAGACAACTGTTTTCATAGTGCTATTAGAGCTTCCTGATATGAGGTCTGAAATGAAGTCTGGCTACTGCAGTTCCATACAGATCAAACACAGAACTTTTATTGTAGATACTTTCTAGTGAATGCCAAACAGATTCTTTCAGACTGATGCCCTTCGCTTTCACCCTCAGATATTATAGCTTGTATAGCAGAAAAGTGCTGGTACATTTATATAGTCTAACTGAACCATCCTTCCCCTCCCCACCTATTCAGCTGCTGCAAAAAAACACATCCAAACAGAAAATCTGAAAGCCTGACAAGTTTAGTCTGGAATTTAAAGGTCTTTAGGCACCTAAAGATGTAGGCAGGCACCTAATGGGATTTTCAAGCACACCTAAGCACCTCTAAAGATCTGGCTCCTTGTGTACAGTTCTAGATAGCCTAAGACTGGTTATGTCATGAAGGGGAAACTAGAACCAAGACTTGACTGTTTGGATTTTTTGGCCTGCTTCAACATCTGCAGTGGCAGCCCTGTGACTGCCCTTTTAATGACTGCTGCTGCTGCAGCAAAGGGAAGTTTCCAACTTTTGTAGCTGACCAGGATCTCTATTCATTACATCCCACATTTTGTGTAGCTGTACAATTATACTCAGGTCCCTTTTCACTCACTTTGAGCCAGACATTCTTTATAAGCACATATCTAAGCTTACGTTCATCCTTGCCTTTGCTGGCTAGGATAGGAGCCCCAGCCAAGGGAGAACAATAGCCCCACCACCACCCCCAGTCTCCAGGCCAAGTCTACCATTTTCCTGTAGAACCACCATTTTACATAGTTCAGCATGAACTGCTCATTAAACCTATTCTAGTCCACTTTCCCTCCAACTAATTTTCCTACTACATTTAATTTTGTTTTCAATTTGAATTTCCTCCTGGATCATCCTTCTCTTTTTGCTTCAGAAGTACACTCCTTTTTCTGATTCTACATCTCTTAACACCTCAACTAAGTGCTTTTGCTCCACTGGTTCAGGCCAATACAATTTGATTGCCTAATGTGAACAAGGCCCACTGAGATTTCAGACAAGTTAACCTGTTTTAGCCTGACCCATTCCATTCTAATACATATTAAAACCACTTTTGATTTGTATTGCTACTATCTTAGGTTATAAAAGTTAGAATTTTAGAAGTCCAATATAATATTTTGTTGGTTTTAAGATTAGACTAATCACTTCCATTTTCTTCTATAGTCTCATTTGCTTGCTTTACATTACATTAGCAAGATGCTGCAATGCTTCCTTTCCAAACACAGCACAGAAGCAGAATGCCTTCAAAAATAAAGTCTAAGAATTTTCTGGAAACATTTTTATGCTGTTTTACAGCTATCTGGCAGTTTGCATGGAGCTTTACAGGGCTGGCCTTACCATGAGGCAAACTGAGGCGGCCGCCTCAGGTGCCAGACTGTGGAGTGGGGACACCCCTAGGATCCAGAGTGTAGAAAATTGTGTCTGCTGCTGGTGCATATGTCTTCTCTCTGCTCTAGATGCACAGAGATGGTGGACTGCTGTGCTGGAGGAAGGAGGGCACAAGAGACATAACAGGCAGGCAGGAGAAAAGGTAAGAGAGAATAACAGAAAGCAGCAGGAGCTGCAGGGAGAGAGGAGGAGCCTCTTATGTACCTCTCTAGCACCCCCAGAAGGCTGGACTGATTAACACCAGCTTCTCAGGGAGCTTCCTGTTTCCTGCTGCTTCCCCAAACCCACTTAAGGGGAACAGGCAGTCAACTGAAGTAGTAAGAGCCAGTTAAGCCCTTAAGACGCTGATATCTTTCCTTGCTCAGGCCCTGCTACCAGCCTGCTTATTTGTCCCCTTCAGCTGAGTGTCGAGAGCCACTATAGCTGGCACAGAACAGCAGTCATGAGTGTGTAACCTTCTGCCCGCCAGAGTTGGCAGCAACAAGGGCCGGGTTCAATATCTAGGGAATTCATTCCAATAACACAATGCAAACCGGCTTGAGCCCCACCCAGTGACCTGGGACAAATATATACCACCCGCTGGACGCCTCCAAGAGGCAATACTTCCCCTCTCGCAAGCACATAGTCTGAGTGTAGCAAAAAGCCTTTTAATAACAGAGAGAAACAATGTGGCATTATGTTGGGGAAACATCACCAACAGGATTCATAACACAACCCACAAGCAAAAAACCCACCCCAAGCAAATTGGAGCATGCCCTTTCCCTTTGGTTCTTGAGTCCAGCACCCCCAAATCACCCAAAGTCCCAAAAATCCAATGACCCAAAAGTCTCTGTCCCTGGTCAGGGCAGCCCCAGAGTTCGAAAGTTTATCTGCAGAGCTTTACCTCCCAACCTGGGTGGAGATTGGGGGGAGGGGGGAAAAGAGAGGTAAGGGGCATCTTACATGATCTGAAGCTGACCGCCCCACAGCTCCATAGGCCTTCGCTCCGCTCCGCCAGCCACCCCACGAACTGCTTCGCTCAGCTCCGCTCCACATCCCACAAGTGGCTCCAGCCGTCCCACAAACTGCTCCACCAGCTGGTCCATGAACTGCTCCGCTCCACGTCCCACAAGCAGCTCCCAACATCCTATGAACTGCTCCACCAGCCTGTCCACAAGGCACTCCAGCCCTCCCACAAACTGCTCCACAATATATCTTCAGGCTCCCACCCTACTTAACACAACGCTCAGTGACTTCAGCTCTTAGTCAGTTCAGCTCCTTGGTGAATTCAGCTTGTAGTAGGGGAGCCTCAGTGCTGGTGCACCATTAGCCCAAAGTGAGCTTTAGCAGCCTGTAACTAAACTCCTAATAGAATCAAAATTAGCTCTGATATTCCACAGTGGAGAGAGGAGGAAGTACAATTAGCATGTAAAACCTTCACCCAGGGGCCCATGCCACCAAGTATTAATACTTGTCCCCAGCCTCTCTCAATTCACACAGTTTTGGAACCCATGACCCTTGCCTAGCGAGTGCTACTTAATTGATGGTGAGTCCCTCAAGCATAACAAAAGGCCAAGTACAGTTCCAAGCACAGTTCCCATAATCAGGGTAATAACAATTTATTCTTCCTGCCCCAATAACAGAGACACTGGGGATCCCACAGCAGCCAAAGTGACCATTTGGGCAGCTATGGCCTCATTCTAGGCAGGGTGGGTGTGCCTATGCAAATGAGATTGGCCCCTGAAGTTCTTTTCCACAACTTGCCACACCTCACCACCAGATGTCAGGGTGGAGCTCATCCTGACACTGCTTACAAGTGAAAGAAGAAAAAGCCCCTCTGGGGCAGCATTCAGAAAAAGCAAGCAAGCAAAAGAAGCTTTTCTATCGAAGCAGGAAGGAGCTCTCCTGAGATACATAGACTCAAATGTTCACGGTGAGCCTTCTGGCCCCAGTGAGGATGTGAGTGGTGAGGAGATGCCTGATCTTCCAGTTAGTCAGAGTGCAGGTGACCTGGCAGCTACTGAAGCATCCATATCTCCATCTCAAATGGATGTAACCATGCACATTTCTGAAGAAAAGTGTAGATCAGAGAAGAGTGTGGTGGAGGCACAAGAAACAGCTGTTGCCTAGTTTAGTTCCTTAAGTCTAGATGATCCAGGACTATGGACCCGCTTGAGCAGTAGCCTGAGGCACTTCCTTGTATTGCACGAGCCATAGCAAGTGAAAAACTTCATGTTCCCCAAAGACAATGAAAATAGAAGTTTCCATACAACACATTACTGGCATGAAATCCCCAATGGTCCCAAAGTGGAGAGGCCAGGGCTTGTGTACTCAAAAACCCAGAATGCTGTATACTGTTTCTGTTGCAAACTCTTCCAGTCTAATGTTCCAGCCACATTGGGTTCTACAGAAACAAAGGTCTGGAAAAATTTGGCTAGAAATCTGGCATGCCATGAGAAGGCAGCAAATCACCAGAGAGCATTCCATAGGTGGAAAGAACTTGAGATGAGACTAAGGTTAAAGGGCACCATAGATGATCAGCATCAAGAGAAGATTGCATCAGAGTCTCTTTACTGGCAAAATGTTCTGAAAAGGCTCATTGCCATTGTGAGAATGCTTGCGACCCAAAACCTAGCACTGCGTGGCACTTCCGATCAGCTGTATGTGCCAAACAATGGAAACTTCCTTAAAATTGTTGAGCTGATGGCTGAGTTTGATGCTGTACTCCAGGAGCGTCTAAGAAGAGTCACCACCCAAGAAATGTATGCACACCACTACCTTGGAAAAACAATTCAAAATGGGATCATACAGTTACTGGCAACAAAAGTCAAACAGAAGATTGTGGCAGATCTGAAGTCAGCAAGATTACTCTGTTATTCTGGACTGCACACCTGACATCAGCCATATGGAACAAATGACTTTAAATGGTGCATTTTGTAACAGAACCTAGTGAAACTGTCCCTGCAATGGTGACTGTCAGAGAGCATTTTCTAGAATTTATTGACATTGATGATATTACAGGAGCTGGTATGACAAATGTGCTTCTTAAAAAGCTGGAAGATACGGGAATTGCAATAGCTGACATGAGAGGTCAGGGCTATAATAATGGTGCCAACATGAGAGAGGAGTGCAGACACTGATCCGAGAGTTAAACCCTCAAGCTTTTTTTGTCCCATGCAGTTCTTGTTCATTGAACTTGGTGGTCAGTGATGCAGCATCAGCTTCTAGTGAGGCTGATGAATTTTGTAATGTATTTTTCTCTGCATATTGATGGCAAATTTTGTAGCAACATCTGGGAACATCCTCTCTGACACAAACCACTGAGTGCCACACAATGGGAAAGTTGAGTGGAGGCGATAAAGCCTATCAAACACCAAATTGGGAAGATAGCATTATCCTCCATAATGGCAACCATACCTTCAAATATCTGTGTGGCTTAGTGTTGTGGCATGACATACTGTTTGAAATAAATGTTGTAAGCAAGAGTCTCCAAGGTGCTGACCTTGATATGTCTGGAGCAATGGAACAACTGGACAAAGGTTGTCATACCTACAGTCTTACCGCTCAGATGAGGGATTTCAAAACGTTCTGAAGAGTGCACAGAAGTTGGCAGAGGAACTTCACACTGAAGCTATTTTCTCACCCATTCAAGAATACAAGAGTCACCAAAGAAGACGACATTTTGATTACGAGGCATGGGATAATCCCATAAGAGACCCCAAACAACAATTCAAAGTTGAATTCTTTAACCAGGTGCTAGATTGCGCTAGATTGTGCAGTTGAAGAACGTTTCATGCAGCTCAAGGAACACAGCAGTATATCTGGGATGTTGTATGATATTCCAAAACTCCTCACTATACCTGAAGAAGACCTACACCAGCAATGCAGGGAACTAGAGACAGTGTTGACATGTGCGATATTGATGCGAGTGATTTAGGTGATGAACTGAAAGCCCTTTCAAGATACATTTCAGCAGGATCAACTCCAAAGGCTGTTCTAGAATATATGTGCACAAATAAGATGGCCACCCTCTTTCCAAATGCTTTTGTTGCTCTGCGCATACTTCTAACATTTCCTGTAACAGTTGCCAGTGGAGAATGCAGCTTCTCCAAGCTGAAGTTAACAAAAACACATCTACGCTCCACAATGACACAGGAGAGGCTGGTCGGCCTTGCAACCATCACAGTAGAGCATGAGCTGGCTCAGACTATGGACCTTCAGCAGGAAGCAGTTCAAATCTTTGCAACCAAGAAGGCACAGAAAGCACCACTTTGATTATTCAAACAGGTAAAAATGCCAGTGTTTACTATGCAGACAAGAAAAGTTACTTTCAAACACCTGAACAGCAAATGTAAGTGTTACTTAAAATTTTTGAACAAGGCATTTTAAGTTGTTAGTTCTCCTTTCTTGGGGTAGGTAGCAGAGCAGTACCATGAGAGGAGTAGAACAGGAAGAAGGTAGAATTGAGATCTTTCAAAGTTTTGGCCCAAGTGAGGGGGCATGGGGGCGTCATTTGAGCTCCCCGCCTCAATTGCCAAAATGTTGTGGGCCAGCCCTGAGCTTGTACTTCAGTTAGAGCCAGCTGAACAGTAATGAGGCAGCAGGTCCTCAAGTAAGTCCCAAAAGTTTAGAGAGCTATTTTAAGGGTTAAGAAGAGGGCTACAACCTGATTCTGTTTCATCATAGTTACATTTATTTGATAAGATTAGAATATCAGAAGCCTGCAAGAGTATTAGTGGGTCCATTAAGTACCAGGGCATAGGGGCTGATTCTATGGGTGCTCTGGGGCTCAAGCACTCACAGAAAAAAAAAATAGTGGGTGTGCAGCACTCATCAGCCACAGCTATTCAGAGGTGCCACAGAGCAGCTGTTTGGCAGCTGAGGGAGGCACTTGCGGGAGGGTGGAGAGCTGGGGGCCTTAAGAGGGGGAGGTTAGAACGAGGGTGGGAAGAAGCAGAGTGAGAGTGAGGCCTCAGGGCAGGACAGGGGTGGAGGACACCCCGGGAGGAAACAAAAGCCAGTGTGTATGTACCAGGGAGTAAAGAGAGCAATCAGGGAAAATAAGGACATTGCAAAGAAGCAAAACGGATTTTCTTTCCTTCACCTCAGAGGAAGCCAGAAATAACTACAACAGACCTAATCTTTTCAGGTAAGAAGATGAGACATTGTTAGAGACTGCGGTGTCAGAAGTGGTGTTGGAACAAATTCACACATTAAACATCAATAAGTCACAGGACGGGATATGTTCATCCTAGAGCTCTGATAGAACTTAAATGAAATGACTGAACTAACAAAAAAATAAATAAATAAAAAAGGCAGTCTCTGAAGTCAGCTAATACACTAGGGGCTTTTAGGGTAGCAAGTGTTGTACAGTAGGGCCTAGGCTGACCAAGACTGAATATAGCCTGGAATTACACACCCACTATTTCAAAGGAGAGACAGCAGAAATATTTAGAAATATGATGAAAGCAATTAGAGGTAACAAAGAGACTTCCATATGGGGAAAGAAAGGGAGAGAGAGAAGAGGTTGGGACTACAGTTTAGGGAAGAAATAAGGGAGGAGAGACATGACAAATAAATTATACATAAAAAGAGTAGATCCAACCCTCCTCTTTATTCTCTTAGGACAGAAGAACAGAGGGGCATTCAATGACATTGAAAGGAAACATGTAAAACTAAGTGCACTGTGATATTAAATACTCAATTAGTACTCAGAACTAATTGTCACAAGATCACTGAAGCAAAAAGCTTAGCAGGATTTTTTTTTTTTAAAGAGACACAAATGGATAGAAAACATCTAGTTATATTTGTTAGGATAAATATTTAAGTGAGAGGAAAGCCCTTATGCTTCAGAGTACAAGCTAATACAAGTCAATGGGGTCAGGAGCAAATTTAGCAGCAGGTAATGCCACAATTGTCTATTTCAGGGGTTCTTTCTGAAGCTACTGGGAACCAGGGTATAAGACTAAGTGATTCAGTGGCCAGATCCAGCACAACTGGATCCTGGAACTGGAAATTCCTGATTTCCAGATCTAGGGACACGAGTACCAGTGTATGTAGGTAACAAGCTTTAACTCATGGTGTGATCTGTGAGGGAATGACAGTGACCCATGAGCCTATGGGGAAAGAGTAGCCATTGGGAGCCTGGTTCAGGTGGTGTGACTGTAGCCCCCACTATGCATGTGAAGGTGAGACCCCAGCTGGTGCTGCTCCCTCTAATTGACCCCCCACTCCTCATTTGGTGGTGAGAGCTACCTTTCCCACCCATTCCCACTGCTGCCAAGTTTTGTTCAGCTCCATGTGCAAGCTTTCTCCCATCCTGTTGTGGCTGGCTACAGGAGGGGAGGCAACAATAAAAAAGGGAGAGTGGAGGGTTACCATGCTCTGCCCCTGAGATCTGACATAGCCCCTCCCATCACATCAGTTATTACCCTCTGTCGTCTGTCATGCACACCCCATTCCCTTTTGGGATGGGGCTCGAGTTGTTACAGGCCCACAGTCAAGTCTGTGCAACCCGGCTAGGTCTTGGAGTGACGTGGCCTTACAGCCAAAGTCAATCTACTCACCCTCTCTGTCAGGGCAGGGTGATCCAACAGTCAGAGTCCCTATCGCAATCCTCCCAATCAGGGCTGTGCAGCCTGCTGGCCAGAGCCAGGAGAGCTGGTGAGGCAGGCCACCACCCCAGGGTGGGCAGCTGCCAGGATAGGGGGACCCAGGCCCTCCCTCTCCACCAGGTCCCAACCTAGGGCCTTGGTGGTGGCAGGGTTGCCCATCAACAGCTCAGCCAGGATCCAGCCAAAACACACCAAGCTAGTGTCCGGTTCTCCAACTGACTCCCCGGGTTACTTTCTACCTGCTTCTCTCCTTACAGGGTAATCAGATTCAGAACATAGAGAATCCTTCTAGGCAAAACCTTAAGTTACAAAAAGCGGAATATACATTCCATTCAGCACAGCTATTTTACCAGCCATTAAACAAAAGAAATCTAACGCATTTCTAGCTAGGTTGCTTACTAACTTTTTACAGGAGTTCTGAGCTGCATTCCTGATCTGTTCCTGGCAAAAGCATCACACAGACAGACCCTTTGTCCACCACCCACCCCTTCCAGCTTTGAAAGTATCTTGTCTCCTCATTGGTCATTTTGGTCAGGTGCCAGTGAAGTTATCTTAGCTTCTTAACCCTTTACAGGTGAAAGGGTTTTGCCTCTGGCCAGGAGGGATTTTATAGCACTGTATACAGAAAGGTGGTTACCCTTCCCTTTATTTTTATGACAGGTGTAAATAAGCCACCCCCCTGACCAACATAATTTACGCTGACCTAAGCACTGGTGTGGACAGCACTCTGGTGGAGGAGGTTTTATTGTACCGATGGGAGAGCTCTCTCATTGGCATAGTGCAGGGGTGGCCAAACTGCAGCTCATGAGCCACATGTGGCTTTTTTACAGTTAAAGTGTGGCTTGTGGAGCCCACCACACACACACACACACACACCCCCCAATTCTCTGTCTACCAAACTTGGGTGGGAGCTCAGGGCTTCTGCCCTGCGACAGGGTGATGAGGTGACAGGCTTCTGTCAGAGACAATTGGTGCCTGCTGCGGGGGGGACAATTTAAAGGTTCAGCCCACAAAACTGCTTGAGTCAAGCCCCACCTCTTACCCTCAGTGGCCCTTCCCTGCAGCTCCCTGTTTTAGCTCTGCAAGGAGAGGCAGCAGCAAAAGCAACAGCTCACCCTGCAGCTCTCAGCTGTATGCTGCTGCCTCTCCCCACAGCCGCAGATCCCAGCTTGCCAGGCCTGGCAGCACCATGTGACCGAGCAGGGCCAGCAAACCCTAGCAAAAGTCTGGGGTGGGGGCACCTGACCCCATGTACTTCCCCCCATGTGTCACCTCTGGGAGGAGGGTCTAGGGGCTGCCAGGGCACAGGGATGAAGCCTCAAGTCCCAGCAGGTGTGCCCCTGCTCTCAAACTTTTAAAGATTGTCATATGTGGCTCAGACAGTCAGTAAATTTGGCCATCCCTGGCATAGAGCATCTTCACCAAATGCACTACTGCGGTGCAGCTGCATGAGTGCAGCTGGGCCTCCATAGCACTTCCAGTGTAGATTAGCCCACTGTTGTTTGCTAAAATGCAGCTCAATCTGTTCCTACCCACCTTCCTTGCCAAAGAATGGCCACTGGACAGGTGATTGCCCATTAACTTTGATGACATCAGGCTAGAGACACCAGCTTGTCCTTTGTCTTTGAAAAACTGGTTTACCCAGACTTGTCTGATAAATACATTTCAGATCTAATTTTGGCTTATGTTCATAACTTTACATATAATGTTGCTACACACATTTCACCATGATAATATTGGCCAGCAAGTTATTAGTTTTCAAATGACACATCACAAGGCATATTTTGTACAAATATTATTACAATGGTGTGTTGGGTGTGAATATAAGGGTACATTCTGCCACAATTTTGCAGAATTAAGCCACAGGGGTATTGTATGTTAAACTCTGAATGAAGATATTGTTATTTCTTTATTAGTTTCTTTTCATTGCAGATTAAGCCATATATGTTTGTGTACTGTAGAAACTGTAACGTACACACAAACACTGAAACTAGTGTAAAGCATTGTAAACAGTATTTGAAATACTTAGGAATACATTTTAAACACAAGCTATTAGGCAGGACATCTACCTTTCTTTCCTATCCAGACTTCACCTCTCTTGTCACTGTTACGCATATTGATCAAGTTTTCAAAACAAAATTTTCACGTCTTTACTGTGGCACAAACATATGAGCATGTTTACCTCTGATCTTATTCCAGACACATTTTCTGAGGCCTCTTCCCCACTGCTAAAACCGAAGTGCTTTGTCCTCCCTGTGCTTTTAGTTCAGAATAGCTCCTGAACCTTAATTATCCCAAGTTAAACAAAGCAAAACAAAAACTCACCTTTTGTAGCAGTGAGGAAAAGGTCTAAGAACTAGATTTACAAAGGGAGTTAGGCACTCCACCACTCAGTATCTCAATGCCTAGCTTTTAGGCACCAAGAAAGTCACAGGAACACCACTATTACAACTCAGGATTTGTGAGGAACACTCACAAATCCTGAGTTAGGTGCCTCAGCTCCCTGTACAATGAATGGAGAGAGAGAGGCACCTCCGAGTGGGATCCACAAAAGCCAGCACCATAGGCGGAGAGCTACCTAAGCCAGCCAATGGGATATATTGACCAGAGGGGCAGGTGAAATCTCTAAGGTTATAAGATCCATCCCTCACAGAATTCGGTACCTAAGTCATCACTGCAGGTATGCTCCCTTTTGGAGTCAGGTGTCTAAGCTGTTTCTTGAGAAAATGAGACAGGTATCTGCCTAACTCCACACAAAACAACCAAAGGAGTAGGAACCACATTGGTTAAACTACTCACCTGGGATGTGGGAGACCCTTTTTCAATTTTTTTACCCCCTCTACCTCAGGGAAAATTGAACCCACAACTCCTATATCCCAAGCAAGTGCTCTAACTACTGGACTAGACGTTAAGGTGGAAGAGGACACCACAGCCTCCTTCTCCAGCCAGATTTTGAATGGAACCCAATCCAGTAGACAGTCTCTGAACCTGCTATGAGATAGGGCCCTATACACAAGATAAACATTGCTCCCCCACATCTTCCCTGTTTTGCAAGTTGCTCTGGAGTTTAGGTGGGATATAGGCATCCAGATGCTTAGAGTAAGGTAACAGAGCGCATGCTCAGAGGCAGAAATTTACATAAGAACAGCCATACTGGATCAGACTAATGGTCTATCTAGCTCAGGATCCTGACTTCCGACAGTGGCCAATGCTAGGTGCTTCAGAGGGAATGAACAGAACAAGCAATTATCGAGCAATCCATCTCCTGTCATCCACTCCTACCTTCTGGCAATCAGAGGCTAAGGACATAGCATCCCTGACCATCTTGGCTAATAGCCATTGACGGACCTATCCTCCATGAACTTACCTAGTTCTTTTTTGCATTTTGAGTTTTGGCCTTTACAACATCCCCTGGCAATGAGTTCCACAGGTTGACTGTGCAGCATGTGAAGAAGTACTTCCTTTTGTTTTAAACTTGCTATCTATTACTTAGATGCCATTAGCAAATCATAAATTGACCAATAGCAAATCAGAAACAAGGGTCGAACAAAGTTCAGGAGGATGACTCAAAACACCTGTAGGGAGGGGGAAGGAGGAGGAGTAGCTATGATGTAAGGGTAAAGCTGATTGGCTGAACGAGTTGCCACGCTCGCAGGGAGCAGGCAATTTGAAAGGTCAACCAATCAGAAAAGGTCAGAGAACTGAATAAAAGGAGACAGCTGGCAAGCTAGAAGGTGTGTAGTAAGAGATGAGAGTGATTGAGAAGATGATGACTGCAGGGGGAGGGAAAGTGATAGAGCAGAAGGACCTAAAGATGAGTCGGGGGATTGAGAAAAGGAATGTAAGTCTGAGGTTTGCTTATTTTAAAACCACTTATGTGTATACCTGTCAATAAAGCTGGATACCTGCTACTGAGTGAGAACTGCCCCACCCCATCCTGTAAGCAGCTGGCTACTGCTTGCAGAATGGTTTTGTTAATTGTTTCATGTTTGTTTAATGCTATATTATGCTGTTATATGCATGCATATTGGATACTTGTATGCTACATTGTAACATGTCTAAGGTTATTGTATTATAGGCATTATGCATATGTATGAAGCATTCAAGTGTGTACCAATTTTGCAACAGTGTATTTGTCTTAACACTTAAATGCATGACTTTTTTAAAGTAATTGCCTACAATACATTGTAATTTTCTCTTTACACTATATCTAGTAAAGCAAGAAAAGGAAACCACTTACCTTGTTTGAAGCATTGCTGTTTGTGTACCTATTCTTGATCGGAGGGCTGTATCTGTGTCCTTTCCAGGGTTAGCTATGCTGGAAGTCCTCTGCAGGTCAGAGACAAATTTCCTGGCAATTCCCTTAGGGCAGGTCACTACCTTTCTCCCCATTTGGGCAGAATAAATCCTCAAATCTATTTAGAATTATAGGCAGACCAATATTGAAGTACCTTGGGCCCAAAATCTAGGGTAACATGTCCACTGAGGATAGGCCAAGAAAGAATGGGCTTAATTTGCAGCAAGGGAGAATTAGGTTAGATATTAGGAAAGACTTTCAAATCGTAAGAGTAGTTGAGTTCTGGAATAGGCTTCTAAGGGAGGTTGTAGAATCACCCTCAATTAAGGTGGTTATGTTTTGGGTTTCCTTACCCCCAAGAACAGGTTGGACAAAAACCTGGCAGGGATGGTCTAGGTTTACTTTAGTCTTGTCTCAGTGCAGTGGGCTGGACTTGATGACTTTTCAAGGTTCCTCTTCCACCCATACTTTTCTGATTCTAGAAAGTTGCCAGAATATGTAGTGTATATATGCATAGCTTCTGCAGATTTTTGTTAAGAATATCAGCATTCTCTTTCAAAACATCTCAGTGTTGTCAGCAAAGCCATCCGCTAGCAGACATGTACATGCATCAATAAGCCACTGCTGTCAAAGGGCTTTTCCCACCCCTCAAACACTGATTTTTCTCAGCTTATAGCTGAGAAAATCAGGAGTGACCTACTGTGACATATCATCTGGGGTCCAATACAGACATAGTGAGGAGCTATGCCACCCCTGCCCTCTAATGTGGGGTGCCCTTTACGCTGCTTGGCTGCTGTAGCCTCCAGTCAGGACTGTTCACAAAACAAGCACCAACATGTAAGTCACTCTCAGCTTGGTTTGTGTGTATCTGCAGCCTACCAGTCACCCCTAGTCTCTTACCAGCCTGAATTACACTACAGGGTGACTCCAGCACACTCCCAGTTCCAGATTTCCCCCCAGAAATATATCCTTCCCTAGCCCTCTCCTGAACAATACAAGCTTATTTAAAAAAAAAAATCACTTAATTAACAAATGATTACACATCCATCTTGTTACCCTAAATGGAGCTTCCCACATACTTCATTCAAAACAAATTTATTAATACAGTGTGTTTAATCTAACTACACAAAGAGACACTGAGTACAAGTAATGAGGCATAAAAGTCAGAAATGGTTACAAGAAAAAAGTAACTTGCCTAATTTAAACTAAATTCATAGCAGTTTTTCTCACCACGTGCTCAACAGTCTTACTGGCCAAACTTCTTAGGTCAGGACCTCTTCTTCTATTTAATGACTGCTTCCTTTGTTCCTTCTGGTGCCATGAATCAATGGATAGAGCAAGGAGGAGGGTGTATGCTGGGGTATCTACCCCTTCTTTTTCTAGTCTGGTCTTCCCTTGGAGAACCATTTCAAGCTGGGAGCATGGTGGCTACATGAACAGAAACTCCATGCTGTTTCTTTGCTAAGTAGATTTTTTCACCCTTGTCCCCTTTCTTGCCAAAGAATAGTCACTTAGCAAGTAATAGCCTGTTGGCCTTGTTTATACCAGGCTGAGGTGTCAGCTTGCCCTTGGTCTCTGAGAAATTGGTTTGTCCACTTTCCAGACATGGAACATATTTTAGTAACACCACCCAATGGAATCTTATAACCTTACATACAGTGTTGCCACACATTTTACCAGGACAGTAATGACCAGCACATTAGGAGTTTTGAAATGATACCTCACAAGCATACCTTGTACAAAGATTATTACAATAGTGTGAATATAGGGGTACAGTCTCACACTTCTCAAGTGGCTTGCCTACACTAAAAACATCCTATACAGCTTCAGAAACAATACAGAGCACCTCTAGTAACTGCCACCATAGGCACCAACTCAGTGGGTGCTCCGGGGCTGGAGCACCAATGGGGAAAAAATGGTGGGTGCTGAGCGTCCACTGGTAGGCCCCCTATCAGCACCTCCCCCAGCACCTCCTGCCTGCCAGCAGGTCCTGCTGATCAGCACCTTCCATGCCTTCTGCCCATCATGATCAGTTGTTTTGTAGTGTTCAGGAGGCTCTGGGGGGAAAGGGGAGGAGTGAGGACATTGTGTGCTCAAGGGAGGGGATGGAAAGAGGTGGGGCATGGGCAGAGGCGGGGCTGGGGCAGAGCCAGGGGTCAGGCACCCCCCAGCACATTGGTAAGTCAATGCCTGTGACTGCCACACCCTATTTATGGATCTTTCTGGACCAAGTGATCAGTCCTACACTCTGCAGATGCACAGAGACACAACATCACAATGTTTTAGGCTGCAACAAAAATAATTTCAGATTACCTATCAGACTGTCTTCACAACTTTGTGGCTATCACAATAATGGATTAATATTACCATCATAATGGAAGAAAGGTGTAAACACAACAAATGGCCACTTTACTTCTGAATGAAAGCATCCACACAGGGGGTTAAGATGCTGTTGTAACCCACACACCTCCTAGGTGTGGTGTTCCCCTATATATATATAAGAGAGATGGCTTTTTCTCATGCAGTAGCGGCTCATGCACTAAGCTCCAGAGCTCCCAGGTTCGATCCTGCCTAACAACCACTTAACTTCACACCTTTACTGTCACACAATCTAGATCAGGGATCTCAAACTCAAATCACCATGAGGGCAATATGAGGACTAGTACATTGGCCCGAGGGCCGCATCACTGAAACCTTTTCATACAATGATACAAAAGTTTTGTCAAAAATGAAGAGTAATATAGTTTGCTATTAAAAATCAATGTATTCACTTTTTAAAAACTGTAATGCAAAGAGGGGTTTTAATAAAATATAAACACCTGCAATTATTCCTTATGTGGTCAGTAATAGTGATGATGATCTACACTAACAGTCTATCAACAAAGCTAATGGCAGGAACTTTTTGAAGTAACTATTCATACAAAATACATTGCCACTTTTAACAAACAATCTTCCCAACTACTCACAGCACAGAATAATACATGCTGAACTTCATACCTCAGATTGCTCGTCTAATCCATGAGGCCCTGCCCTACCCAGTCTCTTCCCGCCCCCTCCCTGCCCCTATTCTAACCCCTTCCCCAAATCCTCATCCCAGCCCCACCTCTTCTCTGCCTCTCCCCAGAGCGCACCGCATCCCTGCTCCTCCCTCCTGGAAAGTCCTAAGCACAGCCAAACAGCTGTTTGGCAGCAGGAAGCACTGGGAGGTAGGCAGAGGAGCGGGGATGCGGCACACTCAGGGGAGAGGAGTTGGAGGGGGGCAGGGGGTGAGGTTAGCTTGGCTGCTGGTGGAGTCGGCGCCTATGGCAGGCCGCAGGAAATAACTCCATGGGCCGCATGCACCCCGCGGGCCACGTATTTGAGACCCCTGATAATCTCTCAATAAGGGAAGAGAATAGGGGGGAGGATATCTTAACTCATTTAGTATAAAATGCTTTTAACTGATTTTCCATGACACCTGTACAAATGGGGGTCTGCAGATATTAAGGCTATGTCTACACTAGCACTTACTGCAGATTAATTTATGTTGCTCAGGGGTATGAAAAAGCCATCCCCCTGAGAGACACAAGTTACAACAACCTAAGTGCTGGTGTAAACAGTACTATGTTGGCGGGAGAGCTTGTCCTGCTGACATAGCTACTGCCACTCACAGGGCTGGAGTAGTTAAGCCAATGGGAGAGCTTTCTCCTGTCGGCTTAGAGCAGTTACATTACAGAGCTTATAGCAGTGCAGCTGCATTGCTGCAGTTCCCCCGCTGTAAACTGTCTAGTGTAACCGTAGCCTCAGACACAAATCTCTCTAAAGGCAAAGGAGCAGCGTTAGCCACACAATCAGCATCAGAGATGTCAAGCAATGAATAATAATAGTTCATTTAACATCTCAGTCATCAGTAGAGTCTGTGTCCTCAGTTCTAAGAAAACGTGAGTTTTTACCATGGGGTAACAAACATGCAGTAGCTATCCCACTGTAAAACATGGTAGAGACAAGACACTTTAGTTTCACCAAAAGGCAAACTAGGTGAGGTCTGCACCAGATCTCCCGTGCCCACCCATCCAACCAACGCAAAGGAGGAACAGGATAATTCATTTTTTAAAAAAATCCTTGATTTTGGCAGCACAGCGCAGTAAACTTGTCAAAACGAAGAACATCACTAAAATATATCATATCAACATATGAAGCATACATAAAAGGCTAAGAAATTAAAATATGCATACACAATTCAGTAGAAATGTTAACATTTATGTATGTAACCAATGAGGCAATAAAAGAGTGAAGTGTGCACTTCAGTGTTTGCAGGATGGCAAATTACTTACAGAAATAAGGGTTTTTAATAAGTTTTATTTTACAAAAAAATCACATCTTACTGGAAGTCCAACACAGCTCTGAATGTTACTGGAATGTACAACTGTTTTAGGTATATGGATTCTTTGGGAGAGGTAACAGAAAAAGTATGAAGCTAGTGCGCCCTAGAATCATAGAATATCAGGGTTGGAAGGGACCCCAGAACATCATCTAGTCCAACCCCCTGCTCGAAGCAGGACCTAAAGGCTCAGAAACAAAAAGGCAAATTAAAAGAACCTAAAAATGTATTTATTTATTTTAATTTAGTGATTTTGGGTCCATAACTCATGATTTTTTAATACTTGTGGTTGTATACTTATATTTAGAAAAAATTACAACAGAAATTTACATTTGAGAAGGATTTCACAGAAGATAGTATAGTGCCTTCTCGGCCAGATTTTTAAAGGTATTTAGGTGACTAGTGGGACTTCCAAAAGCATCGAGGCACTTTCAACCTTTAAAAATCTGACCTGCAGAGACTGTTTGCAAATCAAATTCTACACATAAGTGGTAACGTGACAAAGGAGGAGGGTGCCGGATAACAAGACAAAATAATGGTTGACAAAAGCAATCCTGACTGGTGGATTAAATTTGACATCAACCCTGGAAATCAGTCAGCTTTGATGTGATATGATCCCAAAGAATAAACTGGTGTACAAAAAAAAATTGAATTAAAAATTAATGTCACGATACAAACAGGAAGTGCTACATTAGAAACACTGAGCTGTGATTGCTGAACCTACTAGCAATCATTTAAAAATGATTATTACTCCTAAAATATCATCTAAACGGCACAATGACATTCATCTGCCATGGATTAACGAAGGTGAAGGATGAAGTGCTAAGAGTAATAAAAATAACATTTTAAAAAGTAAAGAATTTAACAGGTGGGAAACTTGACTTCCAGGTGATCACAAGAAAAAGGGCAGGCCAGTTCAGGGAGTGAGAACTGCAGCTCAGGCACGTTTTGTGAAGTGCGATGAGGCTTTGTACAGACACAGAAACTGACAAGGGGTGCGTTTAAACACTGACCAGTCTCGTTTTCGTAGGGAGGGTGGGAGGGTAGTAGGATATGCCACTGAATCACGTCTCCCTGAGCCGCTCAGCAGAGGACATCAGAGAGGGCAGAGCTGCCTGGTCCAGGCATGGGGATGCGCTGTGCTTTGGAGAAGAGGGCCCTGGGAGGCGGGAGCTAAGACATACTGTCCTGCGATGAGGGGGAATGGGGGGGAAGCCCCTCTGCCCCGCCTAGACCCCGTTCTCAACCCCAGCTCCGAATCCTCCCGCCCCCCGTCCCGGATGGTGCCCCTCAGCCCTTCCCCTGCCTCCAGGGGCCTGGCCAGCCGGGGCCACCACTTCGGGTCCCTGCCCAGATCCTGCCCCTGCCCCCGGAGACCTGCCTCTCCAGGTTCCCGCGAGCGCCAATACCCAGCTTAGGGCAGCGGCTTCAGCGGCTGTTACTGAGCATGCTCACTTCACATGCGCATGCTCAGAACCGGCCGTCCCTCTCCTCTCTCTCTCTCTCTCTCTCTCTCTCTCCGGTGCTTGCCGTCAGGAAATCTGGGCGACCCGCGTCGCGGCAGGCAGGGGCGGGGCAAGGATTGGAAGCGCCGCTCGCTCCGCCGGCTGGTCGAGGCGGCGCTGCTGGGCGCAGCAATGGGGCCGCGCCAGGGGAGGCCGAAGCCGAAGCCGGAGAGCTCGGCTCGGATGTTCCCGCCGTGGGAGCAGGGGCAACGGCCGCTCCTCCCCGCGGTCCCGTTGAAGGGCTAGTAGCAGCGCCCCTTTCACGGTGCGAATCAGCCCCTCCCCGCAGCCGTAGCGCCGCTCCCGCTCGCTGCACCTCCCTGCTCGTTGTCTCTCACTTCCTCCCTCCGTTCCCTTTCACTTCCGGGGTCAGAGTTGCCGCGGCTGCTACTCGGTAACCAGCCTTTGCCTGGAGCCCGGGCAGCGGAGCCGGCAGCCGCCCGCGCTCTCTGAAGGCCCTCCTCCCGCCATGGCCAGTAACCCGCAGCCCCAGCCCCCTCCGCCGCCGCCCCCTCCGCCGCCCCCACAGCAGCAGCCGCCGCTGCCCGGGGCCTCTGGAGGGGGCGGCGCGGTGGAGCCCGAGCTGGTGTCCGTGATCGTTAATCACCTGAAGAGCCAGGGGCTGTTCGACCAGTTCCGCCGCGACTGCCTGGCCGACGTGGACACCAAGGTAGGGGGCGGAGGACGGGCAGGTCCGAGGAGGGAGTGAGGGACGCAGACCTGCCCCGGCTCTGCGGGAACATCCCCCTCCGCTGGCTGGGCTGGTGCCGCCGGGGCTGGGGGCTGGCTCTCTCGCCGAGACGCGCAGCAGGGTCCTCCCTGGTGAGCGGCGAGCGTTGCCGGAGGCGAGGCAGGGCTGCCCAGGGCACGGCGCCGGCGGGTGCTCGCAGCGTTGCGGAGACTCCTGCCTGGCTAGAGGGTCTGGGGAATATCGCTCCCCATGGGCAGGGGGCACATCGCAGCAACACATCAGCGCTTTGTCTGTCGCACTAGACCCTTGACATCCTCGTTAGCGACAGATCCGTGGCGGTTCCTTGTTCTACCTGCCTAAGGAATGAGCTCTCCAGTGTGCTCCCCTTGAAATCAGTGTCAGTGACTGACTTCGACAAGATCGTGTCATTTATTTAGAGAGGCCAGCCAGTGGTCAGTGGTTTTAGAAGAACATGCTGTTTATGTAGATTATAAACATGCTTCCAATATGGGTCATAAAACTGTTTTAGGTAAATAGGTTTTGGTAAATGGTCTTTGCCCATCAGAGGATGGCAGGCTGTGTCCTGGTATTTGTAGTGACTCAGTGGTTAAGATCTAGGGTTTTTTAAGTTTCTCAGCTCTTGTCATTAGGAAAATGAGTTTCAAGCAGCATTTTTAATATCTGATCTCACTTTTTTTTTGCCCTTTTAGCCTGCCTATCAAAACCTAAGACAACGTGTTGACAACTTTGTTTCCAACCACCTAGCAACTCATACCTGGAGTCCTCATCTCAACAAGAATCAGTTGAGAAATAATATTAGGCAGCAGGTTCTCAAGTAAGTCACAAGTTGAGTTAATATTCTGCTGTTTTAAAAAATATTCATCCCCTAAATGAATGGAAACCTAAATAGACAAAGAAGTTCCACAACTTCTATGAAGAGAGAATATGTGAAAAACTTTTTTACTAGGAGGGTGGTGGAACACTGGAATGCGTTACCTAGGGAAGTGGTGGAATCTCCTTCCTTAGAAGTTTTTAAGGTCAGGCTTGACAAAGCCCTGGCTGGGATGATTTAATTGGGGATCGGCCCTGCTTTGAGCAGGGGGTTGGACTAGATGACCTCCTGAGGTCCCTTCCAGCCCTGATATTCTATGATTCTATGTGATATGTTGTAATATCCTCAAATGTAGGGATTCTAGCACTACTGCTACCTCATAAGTGGGTGATTCAGCAAATTACTAGTTGTCATTAGGTTTTGTGGGTTAAATCCTGGGTTATTAATAGGATTGTGAATATGATAATCCACGTATGTTGAAGCACAAGTCAGTTACTCAAAGTCATGTTCACAAAACAAGAATCCTTGAACAGCCATGATTTCTGTAGACAGCTAAAAAGTTTTGTAAGACTGCTGGTAAACGATCATATCAAAATAACTTAGAATAAGCATTTACAGTGAGCACAATTTGTGTCATAAACGCATTTACCTCATTCTCCTCGGCCTGGTGTTGCCAGATACACTAATATGAGAAGCAGCCTAATGTTGCTCCAAATGAACATGTGTAGATTAGGGATGTCTTCCTGTCAACTTTAGTGACAGATGAGAACCTTGAGAACAAAAGTACTGGCTGTGTGAATAGTGAGCCTTTGCCACCTGTTGCACAAGTTAGTTGTAGGAATCAGCACTTGAGGATAGGGCAAAGACAAGTGTTTTGTAGTTAAGACTTGATAACACCGTAAATGGAAACAGGGTCTCAAGTCAAGTGTAGCCATGAACAACCTATGCAGTTTCTAGAGTATGATGAACAAAAGGTAGGCCATTAGGAAGCTAACTGGTTCAACACTTAACCTTTCCATTATGTACAGGTAAGTTAATTGTCTGAACTCCACTGTTTAGTAGCTGTCACCTAATGCCATACTGAGAAATCCTGGCATTGGGATTATAAAGACAATTGATATAATGCTGCTGACACATTCCAGACTGCCCCTTCTGCATGGAATACCCTCCTCAGACTGATTCATAAAGATAAATACCCTCTTATCTAAGTCCCTCCCCAAAACCCACTATTACTGCAGTGCCTACAAGAAGTTAGCTAGTAATGGCATGGTAAAAGGGCTGCTGGTATAGTTTTTATTACTATCTTTCATATGCTGCAAAATTTTTTTTTGGACAGGAACTGTTTATTCCTATGTGTGTTGATAGAACGTTTTGAGTACTACCTAGACACAAGTCCGCTATGGGTGTTCCTGAAGCAAGTGAAAAAAATTACTTTCTGAGAACTTAATGCTTTATTGGAAGTTGTGTGTGTGGAAGGAACACCCTTTAGATAAACCAGATCTGTTTAAGGTAGCTTGTGGAAATAAATTTCCATATATTTAAGTATTACAATTATTTTGTTTCAGGTCTGGAATGTTGGAGTCTGGAATTGACAGAATTATTTCTCAGGTTGTGGATCCAAAGATCAACCACACATTCAGACCTCAGGTGGAAAAAGCTGTTCATGAGTTTTTAGCCACATTAAATCACAAAGAGGAAGCAAGCCCCAGTACAGCCCCTAGTGAGGAAAAAGCAGATGCTTCCATCACACTACAAGGTATTTTGCTGTTACTCTATGTTGTCTGTTTTCTACCTGGTTTTCTCCTCTTGGCAAGTGGTATTATTGATCATCCCTAGTTCTGCTGTTAACACTAAATATTTGAAGTGTCAGCAAGATGAGCTCTGTGAGAGACAACAGCCCAGGATAATGATTTGTTGCTGCTGTGAGGGGTGGGAAGAAGAGGCGAACACTTATCACAATTTCGCCTCTACTTGAAGTTACCAGGAAATCAGTCTGTCCTAGAAGTTACAGTCTCAAAGTTAAATACTGACTTTCACACCAGGATCAAGTAGGATCTAGGCTATAAAAGATGAGTAGCCAATTATGTACAAGAGATGTAACTGTCTTAATGCAGTTCTTTTGTTTGGAAAGATTTTGGGCATTTAGGCTGTCCTTAACATACATCTGCAGAAGGGACAGAATTAAGGTATTGTAATAGTCTAATTATTCAGTTTTCCCCTTAACAGACTTCTGAGATTCATGTTTCATTTGAAAAGTCCTTCCCCTTCAAAAATAATAACCAGTCAATGTAGAAATACATATTTCCTTTTAACAAATGTTATAGAAATCTTGGTTAGCTAAAATGTTTTCTTTCTTTTCTCATTCTTTAAGGTGTTTCTACTACTGCTCCTAGTGCTAATGTAGCTAGTGATGCCATGTCCATTTTGGAAACAATAACTTCTCTTAACCAGGAAGCAAGTGCTGCCAGGGCTTCTACAGAAAATACAAATTCCAAGAACAGTGACAGAACTTCAAAAAGACTCTCATCTCAACAGAGTGTTGATGGTAGCACAGAGAGAGAGCGAAACTCAGAAGACTTCCCAGACCAAGAGAAACCCATTTGTGATCCTTCAGAAGGGAGTGAAGCAGTTGCAAAGTGTGAAGATTTAAATGAACTCCCCTGTCCAAGTGAAGAAATCAAAAATTCAACAAAAGATGTTAACAATTTAATTCATCCAAGCAAAGAAATTCTACAGG
This sequence comes from Chelonia mydas, assembly GCF_015237465.2. Lineage (NCBI taxonomy): Eukaryota > Metazoa > Chordata > Testudines > Cheloniidae > Chelonia > Chelonia mydas. Next base: position 113,049,110 of record NC_057852.1, read on the forward strand.
AAAGTGATGACCAGAAAAGTAAATTGACAGATAAAGGTGACAGGAAACCAGAGAGCACTGAGAAAGGGGAAAGAAAAAAAGAGAAAAAAGAAAAGAATGACAAGAGGTTTGACCATTCAAAGAAGAATGATGATGCCCTAAAGCCAAAAGAAGAGAAGCAAGTGAAAGAGAGAGAGTCAGAATCAGTAAAACAGTTGGCTACTGAAAAAAGCAGCAGTAAACACAAGATAACAGAAGGTGTAAAAGAAGGTATAGAAAAGGCAACTTAAAAAATATTGTGGGATGGAGGGACATTTTGGGTTTTTGTGGAGGTTTTCAAAAGTGGATTTAGAAAGTGAAAAGATGTTGGGCCAACAATATTGGTAACTGTAGTCCTGTTTAACAAGCCATGTAACAGTATAAAGTCAACAGTAATGCTAGCTTTCCCCCTCAAAGGCCAGAACCCTCCTCTGAAAAGGTGGACTTGTAATAGAAGCCTAAATCTTGCTTGCCATACACACACAACGTGAATAGCTCCATTGTAGTCAGTGGGGTTATACTTGTGGTTAAAGCAAACTTTTGTCTATAATTCAAACTGTGTTTAGAGATCACGTATCACCTCTGTGTATCAGAGTTTTTAAAATAACAATAGACTTTTCTTAGGAAATGAGCTAAACACATTGGTTTGATAAGTTGCATGATATAACTTCTTTGTTTCTTTTTTTTAAAGAACTTATTTTGGAGGATTCAGACGTGGATGTGCTCAGTGATATTACTGTTAGCTCTGTCCATACTAGTGACCTCTCTTCCTTTGAAGAAGAAAGTGAAGAGGAAGCTGTGGTTTCCGATAGCACTGAAGAAGGAGAGATCACATCAGATGGTAAAAATAATACAAAAAGAATACATTTGTTAGTAATATCCTGGCTGGTGTATTTCCTGCCATTTGAATACATAGTACCTTACAAAGTGATCTATTTTGAAGTATATTTTATCATATATGTGTAGTGTGATAATAGAGAGAGAATATTTCTTTTGGGGGTGGAATTCATAGCATTTCTGCTGTTAGTAAATAATAATAAAAATAGATAATTTGGCATTTTAAAATAAAAAATATTTATGTAGTCCAGTACTTTAAAATTATTTTATTTGTGTGTATTATTTCAGGATGTAGTGGTGACACTTCATAAAAATGCCATCTGCTTTTTGTGCTGTTTTTAATTTTTTTCCTTTTATGTGAAGTTAATGTAAATGTACATCTGCACTGCATTCTTTTTTCAGCAGCATGGGGAGTGCATACATGGATTGCTCCCCTTAGTATGGATGTAAATAGCAGTGTAGATGGTTGAGGCACAGCTTAGGCTAATTGAGTAGAGCAGTGGTTCCCAAACTTGTTCCACCGCTTGTGCGGGAAAAGCCCCTGGCAGGCCAGGCCGGTTTGTTTACCTGCCGCGTCCGCAGGTTCGGCCAATCGCAGCTCCCAGTGGCCGCGGTTTGCTGCTCCAGGCCAATGGGAGCTGCTGGAAGTGGCACGGGCCAAGCAGCAGCCAGTACATCTCTCGGCCCATGCCGCTTCCAGCAGCTCCCATTGGCCTGGAGCAGCGAACCGCGGCCACTGGGAGCTGCGATTGGCCGAACCTGCGGACGCGGCAGGTAAACAAACCGGCCTGGCCTGCCAGGGGCTTTTCCTGCACAAGCAGTGGAACAAGTTTGGGAACCTCTGGAGTAGAGACATGCCTGAAGGGTGTGGGTATGTACCCGAGTACATATCTTAGAAGACTGTCTAAGTGCTCAAGCCCGGGTCTCCCTTATCTACACTGTTTGTTTTTTTAGCAGTGTAGTGTCCTACTATCTCCCTGCTGCCAGAGCCTTTCCCTGCTCTAGGAAAAGATTCTGGCAGGGGGAAGCAGCAAGGAATGACTCTGCCAGCACCCCAGTGCTTGAGCTTTTCCTTGCTGCAGTGAGAGGCTCTGGAGCTGTTGAAGCCTTTTCCTGATGCCTCCCCCCTGGTAGAGCCTTTCAGTGGCATGTAACTACACACCACAGTGTGGACTCAGCCTGCTTTTCACTGCAGCGTGTAGCTGCACATGCATTATGTGGCGCTGCCAGTGCTGTGTATTGTAGACGTAGCCTTAGACTGATATTCTGACTTGAACCCAGGTGTAGTGTAAGCAGAGCATTTGGGGATCAGGGAGTTGTTACAGCCCTAGGATTGCAGGAATTCCCAAAGGCTATGTGATTTTGGTGGAAAAGATAAGGGTAGGTCCAGATTTAGGATTAGTGGATGTGGGGGGGTCTTCATTTGTTGTCTTTTCCTTTCTGTCCTCTCCTAGTCCTGGGCATCTCTCAAATTCTTTGATACATTGAGGCTTTAGGGAATATGGAGGCTTCTGTAGTCAACAGAATTTCCTCCTGGGTAGGATCGACTGCTTTGGAACCAGGAACCATTTCAGTAGTCTTCTGTTAGCCTGTCATCACTGTAAAATTTCATTGTGCCCAGAAATGTGGGGGAAGAATTGAGTTAACTAACATGACGTTGACTGCACAGTTACTGACAATGTAAACAATGACAAATTGTGTTCGGTATTGACAGTTATGGCTACATTTTGTAGTGTATTTCAGGGATGCAGCTCTGTTGCATTGGTAAAGCCCAAACATACAGTATGTATGTTTACTGAATAAACCTGACAAAACAAAATGATAGATTTGCTTGTGTTATTTCAACCAGAATAATACCTCAGCATTTATTGATCCATAGATGAATTTAGGTCGCTTGTATAGTTCCTATACAGAAAAAATCTGTGATTTCTAAATCCGCAAATATTGTGCTGATTTTTTGGTATGTGAACAATGTTTGATTTTTACAGACGAGGCTTTACCAATGCAGTGTATCTGCATCCCGAAAATACACGTGGGGTTGTCTTCGTTACAAAATTTAGCCATAGCTGATGTAATGCTGTACACAATTTGTCATGGCTAAAATGATATATAAAATGTCCTTAACTGTGTTAAATGACTCATTTATAGTATCAAAATGGAATGAATTTTTAAATCTAATTTCTTCTCGCAGTTTGTTTATATTTTGCGTTTTCATCTGGACAATGAAAATGGATTGATCACTTCTCATACTTTAGTAATGTTTGGCTGTAAACATTGAATTGGAATCTCTTTGAAACCATTTTTTTTAAAGGAAACATTTCTGTTGGTCTTAGATTTTATGGAAGTTTGTTTTTACAACACTTAAATTTTACCGTAACAATGTCACTTTAATTTATGTTCACTTTTTTACTGATTAGACGAAGAAGAGAAGAACAATCAGAGTAAAACAAAGCCTCAGACTAATGAGATTTGTGATGGAAAAGCCAAACCTGTGCGTCACGCATACGTTCACAAGCCTTTTCTGTACTCCAAGTACTACAGTGATTCCGATGATGAACGGACTGTAGAGCAACACCGTCAGTCTATTGTAAGTTTTAATACATTCACTATTAACATTCTAACTCCATCTGAGTGTTTTCTCAATACAAAAATTATTCCCTTTATTTAGTTGTTTTTTTCCTGGAAGCCGCTGCTACTTCTATAGACTGTCTCCAGCACCATGTGATCTGTCAACATTTCATGGCAGTGATCCATTGACAGTCATTTGAGAACTACTGGCTTACCGAACTATCCAGGTCCTACTGTTTTACAACCATCTCTGGCTGATAATGTCAGATGAAGCACTGAGTGTGGATGGTGTCTTCCCAACATCTCAGCAAAGGATGGGTTCTTTCTTGGTTAACGGTAATTTGGAGAAGAATGAAGTGAAAGAGACTGCACAGATGTGGGAGTCTGGGGCTAGCAAGCTGCGTGTACTCTGCCAGTTGAGGGAAGGGGAAAGAGAAGAAATCCCTTATCTACCTACCACCACCTATCAAGGTGGATTGCACATTTCTTTACTATAACAAGACCTGGTACCTGTTTGGCCCCAACCATCTTCCTCACTCCTCTTCCATGTAATGCTGTTAGTACAGCCATTCAGCTGCAGTAATTCCTGCTGTCTCTGACTAGCATGAGGGGGAAGAAATGTTCAGGTGTACATGTTGGCGTGGTTGGAGGGCTGGGATCTCCTTTTTATGTTTTGGACATGTACTTGAAACAAGTCTCATAGTCTTTGTGCCTGTTTCTTCACCTATAGAATGGGGTAACACCTTTCCATCTCAACCAGCAAATCTACTGAGTTTCTCATCCACTCCCATCCCCTAACCTTTCCAGGATTGATTAGCTTGCTGGAGTTTCATTTTATGCAGCTTGCCTGGGTTTGTGCACCACAATACCGCTGGGTTAAACTGGGCTCTAGGTGTGGCCATGTAATTCTTATGTACAACAGAGTTGAGGGATGAAAGAAAACAAGTGTAAAGCTCTTTGAAAGTGGAGGTAGCCTTGTCTAGTGGACTGAAATTGGGGTTGGGAAACCAGGAACATCCTAATTCTAATGCTGGCTCTGACATGAGCTCATAACATCCGTGCCTGCCCATTCTCCATCTGTAGAATGGGGATAAAACCTTATAGACTCGGGAAGGGGTTAATATCCTCTCATAGAAGGATTTTATGAGGTTTACTTTTAATTAAAGTTTGTACAGCACTTTGTAAACTATAAACAGCCTATTTGAGTACTCATTGATTGATTATTTTTGCTCTTATACTGAAACGCTGAATTCTGCAGAAGTGTAGAAATTTACTTGTATAACATTTTTTTATTTTTTTAACATAACTTTCATCATTTTTCATTTGATTTAAAGATACAAATAAATCACCTTTTTCATTGTTTTTCTGTCTTCAGGCCAGAGAAAAAGAAGAGAGACTCTTAAGGAGGCAGATTAATAGAGAGAGACTTGAAGAGAAGCGTAAACAGAAAGCTGCAGAGAAAACAAAGTCTCTGAAAAGTGGGAGTCAGGGTGCTGAAGGTGATGTTAAAATTACAAGTTATACTTGGGTGTTTTAACCAAATAAGGTGAAATTCTAGTTCTATTGAAGTCATTGGGAGTTTTGCAGTTGACTTCAATATGGCCAGAATTTCACTCAGTGTAACTAAATACTGTAGTAACTAAAATATTGTGAAAAATTCCATATGTAACTTTTTCATGTCCACAGTGACATTCCTGAAATCTAACAAAAAACAGGATTAGTAATTCCCAAACTGTTTACAATGTCTCTTACAAAAATAATAAAAAGACATGCTTCTCAAACACTGTAACTGTTTGTTGTATATTTTAGGTAAAAGTGGCCTGAACTTGGAAGAGTCTTCGACAAAAGATTTTGAACTGAAAGTTACCGGTACCAGCATTAAGGATGTTCTTAAAGAACAAAAGTTTTTAGAAAAAAAGGTAGCCCTGAGCAGGAAAAGAAAAAGAGATTCCAGGTATTCCTTATATTTGTTTTTAAAGAAATTCCATTAATACATAGGTTTCAGAGTAACAGCCGTGTTAGTCTGTATTCGCAAAAAGAAAAGGAGTATTTGTGGCACCTTAGAGACTAACCAATTTATTTGAGCATAAGCTTTCGTGAGCTGTAGCTCACGAAAGCTTATGCTCAAATAAATTGGTTAGTCTCTAAGGTGCCACAAATACTCCTTTTCTTTTTTCATTAATACATACTCACTTTTGCTTATAAAAAAAACTTCTCTTCACTTTTGCAGTCACCACATACCCATTATAACAATTTCCCCTTAAAGCATGCAAAAATATTTGTGGGAAGCAAGCTTTATTTGAGAAAATAATGATTGATTTTTTTTAAAGATCTTTATTTTAATTTAACATGGGTTTTCCCATTTAGCTACTATACTCCTAGTTTACTGTATTGATAACACCCTGGCAGCCAGCTCCTGCTATGTTACAATATAATTAAAGTGTGTATTCTGAATGCGTCTGATCACCTTTCTCTTATGTGCACTTAAGTGTGCATTTTTGTGATCCTTCTAATGTCAGACTTCCAGTCCCCAGCTCACCACCTCTCTCTCTTGTTTTCTCTCTCCAGTCCTAGGTGCCTCTGAGCACCGTGGGTGTGGGTAGAGTGAAGTATGCTGAAGTGAATTAATGGCCTTCCACTGTCAATTCAATTGATAATGCAACCAAACTAATTCATTGCCTGATTGTGAAAGGTTAAAGAAATATACATAAACTTTCAATTTAAAACTTTCAATGAAAATAAAAGTGTGGGTGTAATTGAGGTTGAGAAATTCACCACTTGATAATCATGAAGTGGAGATTGAAGCCTGAGATTTGTACTCTAATTCTTTCCCCTTGATCTTTTGCCTTACTAATTGTTTTAATATAACTTTATTTGTCTATTAATATAGTCATAGAACTATAGAAATGTAGGACTGGAAGAGACCTTAAGAGGTCATCTAGTCCAGTGGTTCTCAACCAGGGGTCCACGAGCAGGTTTCAGGGGAGCCACCAAGCAGGGCCAGCATTCAATTTTCTGGGGCCCAGGGCAGAAAGCTGAAGCCCAATCCCATGGGACTGCAACCTGGGGCCCTGAGCCCCACCACCCAGGGCTGAAGCCTGAGCAACTTAGCTTCGTGGGTGCCGGGAAGTTGCCTTGATTGCTACCCTCTAATGCTGGCCCTGGCTTTTATATGCCGAAAAACAGTGGCAGAGGTGGGCCATGGAGTTTTTATGGTATGTTGGAGGGGGCCTCAGAGAGAAAAAGGTTGAGAACCCCTGATCTAGTTTAGCCCCCTGTGCCAAGACAGGACCAAGGATTCTTAGACCGTCCCTAATGAGTGTTTGTCTAAAACCTCTAATGATGAGGATTCCACAACCTCCCATAGAAGCCCGTTCTAAAGCATAACTACCCTTATAAAGTTTTTCCTGATATCTGACCTAAATCTCCCTTGCTGCAGATTAAGCCCACTACTTCTTGTCCTATTTTCAGTGGACGTGAAGACCAGTTGATCACAGTTCTCTTTTTAACAGCTCTTAACACATTTGAAGACTATTAGCAGTTCCCTCCTCAGCTGTCTTTTCTCAAGCCTAAACATGCCCAGTTATTTTAACTCTTCCTCATGGGTAAAGTTTTCTAAATCTTTTATTGTTTTTGTTGCTCTCCTATGAACTCTCTAATCTGTCCACATCTTTCTTTAAGTTTAGCACCCAGAACTGAACACAGTATTCCTGTGGAGGCCTCACCAGTACCAAGCAGAGTGGGACAACTACCTCCTGTGTCTTACATATAACCCTCCTGTTTTAATACACCCCAGAATTATATTAGCCCTTTTCACAACTGCATTGCATTGTTGGTTTACATTCAATTTGTGCTCCACTATAACCCCCAGATCCTTTGCAACAGAACCACACCTAGCAAGTTTATTCCCCATTTTGTAGTTGTGCATTGGAATTCTTTCCTTCTTAAGTGTCTTTATTGAATTTCACCTTGTTGGTTTCAGACTAATTCTCCAACTTGTCAGGGTTGTTGTGAATTCTAATCCTGTCCTGTAAAGTGCTAGCAATCCCTTTCAGCTTGATTTCATCCACAGATTTTATAAGATTCCCTCCGCTCCACTATCCAGATAATTAAAATTTTAATAGTACTAAATCCAAGACAGACCCTTTCGGGAGCCCACTAGATGTGTCCTCCCAGTTTGACAGAAAACCACTGAAAACACTCTTGAGTACACTTGAGTCTTTCAACCAGTTGTGCACCTGCAGTATACTAAATTCATCTAGACCACATTTTCCTAGTTTGCTTATGAAAATGCGACTGTGTCAGAAGCCTTGCTAAAACCAAGATATATCATGTCCACAGCTCCCCCCCAGCTCTCCCCTATCCACTAGGCCAGTAACCCTGTCACAGAACAAATTAGGTCAGTTTGGCATGGTTATTTCTTGACTAATCTGTGTTGGCTATTACTTATTACCCTATCCTCTAGGTGTTTACAAATTGATTGTTTTATAATTTGTTCCAGTATCTTTCCAGGTATTGAAGTTAGGCTGGCAAATATATAGTTCCCCGAGTCCTCTTTTGTCCTCATTTTTTAAGATAGGTACTTATGTTTTCCCTTCTCCTATTCCCGGGGACTTCACCCATCCTCCATGAATTCTAAAAGGTAATTGCTAAGGATTCTGAGATTGCTTCAGCTAGTTCCTTAAGGTGTATTTCATCAGCCCCTGCTGACTGAAATACTGACTCACAACCTCCGGGATAGCTCAGTGGTTTGAGCATTGGCCTGCTAAACCCAGGGTTGTGAGTTCAATCCTTGAGGGGGCCATTTAGGGATCTGGGGCAAAAATTGGGGATTGGGCCTGCTTTGAGCAGGGGGTTGTACTAGATGACCTCCTGAGGTCCTTTCCAATCCTGATATTCTATGATTCTATGACTTGAATGCATTTAACTTATCTAAATATTCTTTAAGATGTTCTTTCCCTATTTTGGCTTGCATTCCTCCCCCCCAATACATGGTGCAGTGCAAACTGGAATGTGTTATGCATCCTTGCAAAGAGTATCAGCACAGTCTCCAGACTTGGCTTGATTTTTAAGTCTTGAGACATATATAAGAAGCCAAGTTTGTGGAAGATCAATTCAGTATTTTAAAAACTCTTTTCTGTAGAAAGCAGTAGAGTAAGGATACAGAGAGGACATTTGTTTTCGCCTGTGCTGTGGTTCTCTTTGCTCATCTGAGTTACAGGGGACACCTAGTCATACTTAACAGTACTAATACTTGTGTAGTACTTTACATTTCAAAGCACTGCACAGACATTAATTAATCTTCACAGCACATCTGTGAAGTAGGTAAGTATTGTCCACATTTTGCATATGGAGAAATAGCAGCTTACTGTGTTAAATGACTTGCCCAAGGTTATGCAGCAAGTTCTTGTTAGATGCTTTGGTGTGCAAATGTCTATTTTCTCTTAGTTCAAAACTGATAGACTAAATTGTTACGACATTTTTCTAATGCTTTGATTGACTATTTTAGGTATGTTGAAGATAGTTGGCAAAAGAAATATGAGCATCCTGAAGAAGATTCCAAAGAAACACAAAAGACAAATGAGGTTTGTGTCATAGATCAACTAGTAAACTTTATTTTAAATTTCATATCAAAACATTTGTTTTACTATACAGAAATTATCAAATGTCTCTATTCTGTTCATTTTTAATTGAAAAAATGATTATCTGTATATACTAAACTTCCCTACTACTAGATTAATCTTTATGAATTATTTTTTCCTCTAATTCTTTCTCTTAGTTTAATTTTCTAGCCTTGTTATTTTAGTAATGCTGCTTCTTGGCTTTTTAGAACAGCTAGCGTAGAAAACCTTTGTAGTGTTACAATAAGTAGGAGTTAGGTAGGTTATATTATCTCTGTATTTGACATTGATGGAATCCTGTGTCCAGCTTTTGCATTCATACTTCAAGAAAGACATTGAAAAATTGGAGAGGGTTCAAAGAAGAGCTACGAGAATTATAAAAGATTTGGTAAGCGTGCCTTATAGGAGAAACTCAAGAAGTTTAATTTGTTTAGCTTATCAAAGAGAGGGTTAAGGGGTGATTTTTTGATCAGTTTATGGGTGGGGAACAGAAATTTGATAACAGGGCTCTTCTTCTAGCAGACACAAATACAGTGAAAGCTGTGTTCTCTTTACCAACTAGAAAGCTCTCTAAACCAGCATTTCTGATCTTCAGTAGGGTTGCCGGGTGTCCGGTTTTCGATCGGAATACCTGGTCAAAAAGGGACCCTGGCAGTTTCTATCAGCACCGTGAACCGGTCTATTAAAAGTCCGGTTGGTGCAGGGCTGGCAGGCTCCCTATATGGCTCCGAATGGCTGCCCGGAAGTGGCGACATGTCCCTGCTGCTCCCAGGTGGAGGAACAGCCATGGGGGCTCCGTCCGCTGCCCCCATCGCAAGTGCTGGCTCCGCAGCTCTCACTGGCCACGAATTGCGGCCAATGGTTGCTACGGGGGCTGCGCACAGAGTCACCTGGCCGTGCCTCCGCCTAGGAGCAGCAGAGACATGCTACTACTTCTAGGGAGCCACCCGAGGTGAGCGCTGCCTGGATCCAGCATCCCAACACCTGTCCCACACCGCAACCCCCTGCCCCGCGCCCCCTCCTTCACCTAAACTCCCTCCCAGAGCCCGCACCCCCTCCCACCGCCCAGCCCTGAGCCCCCTCCCATGCCCAATTTCCTCCCTTTTAGTTAACTAGAATTTTTGACTTCCCAGCACCCCCATTCCCCCAACATGTTGGATAACAGTGCTTTTACTGTAACAAGATTTACAGTAAATTGAAGCTTGACAAAATCAGACCGGAAATAAGGTACAGTTTTTTAATAATGAGAGTGATTAACTGTTGGAACAATTTACCAAAGGTTGTGAGATTCTTCATCACTAGAAATTTTTAAATCAAGATTGGATTTATTTTAAAGATAAGCTCTAGTTCAAACTGGAATTAATTCAGGGATGCCTGCTCATTCTGATTATTATTTCATATTTTTACCTATTGGGAGGGGGAAATTAATTTGGGGTTCTTACAAGGAATATTGTGTAACTAATTATTTCAAAGATCTAAATTAAGGTGATAAATGATTCCTCAGGGTAGTAAATGTACTGATGATTTTTTTTTTTTTTTTTTTTTGTTTTAGACCTGTGAAAAAATCCCTTCAAAGGAGCTGAAGCATAATCATGGAAAAAGCGAAGTGACTAAGCCTGTTAGAAGAGTTTCAGACTCAGTACATTCAACTGAGGAAAGCAAAAATGATCCTAAAGTGGAAAGAGAACATAAAAGAAAAACATCTACCTCTCTTCAGATAGAAGGAACGCAGCAGGACACAGAAACAAAGGATCCCAAAAAGCAACTGGACAGAGCTGAGATTAATACTGATGAACTGCAGAGGCAGAAATATGCCTTTAAAAATGAAAAACATCTTAAAAAAGATGATACAGAAATTCAAAATTTGAGAAGTGTTCCCAAGAAAGAGCTGAAATCATTTAAAGATAAAAATGAAAAAGAAAGAACTCTTTCAGAAGATAAATTGTTAGTAAAACATAAATATAAAGGAGACAGTGTACATAAAATAAGTGATGATATTGACCTTCATTCTTTTGAGAGAAGCTTGAAAGGTGAGGATAGTGTTCAAAAACATAATCAACAAACAAAGGTTCCATCAGATGATAAATTTGAAAAAAAAAGTAAACACAGAAGTGAAAGGAAAACATCAACGACTAGCAAAGATGGAAAAAATGTTTCTGAATACACGTTAAAAAATGAAGAAATGTTGCGTAAAGAAAATAACAAAAGAGACAGACACATTTCAACAGAAAAGTCAAGAGCGGAATACAAGTCCAAAAGGTCATCAAGTGATTCTAGGCCACAGAAGGATTCTCAGGGTAATTCTAAGCAACTTGTTTCTTCATCACAGAGAAGGAGTGAAAGCTATTCAGAAGATAAAAATGAAATAGAATCAACTAATTCAGATAGTAATTTAAGGCAAGAAGATAGTATTCACAGAGATAGACGAAGATCGAAGAGTTTCTTAGAAGACAAGTTTTTGTTAAAGTCTAAATCTAAGAGTCACAGTAAACAATCCAAACCAATTGAAACAGAATTACAAGAAAGTTTTACAAAACACGAGACTGTTCAGAAACCAGACAGAGAGAAGAACATGGAAGAGAATGACACAGATAAACAATGCAAATCCAAGAACGAAGATAAAGTTTTTGAAGAAAGCATTGTTGATTTTGAGCTAGAAAGTGGGATGCGTTCAATTTATAGTTCACAAAAAGACTTTAGCCACAGAGTTAAGTTACAAGCAGGAGAAAAGATATCTGTAAAAGAGAAAAATAAGAGTGATAAAGATTTAAGTTATTCCAAACTAGAAAGAAAGCTGTCAGTAGAAGGTCACAAAAGCAGAAACTTAAAGCATAGCAATAAGGAAATGAAGAAGAAGGAAGAGAGTAACAAATTGGAGGACAAAGATATTAAAGAAATGGACGGTAGCCATGAAAAGGTGCAAGGGATTATGATTATGGATAAAAAGTCAAGTAAGAAATTGTCTTGTGAAAATAAAAAAGGAAGCTTGTCAGCCCATGAAATGACAATGGAAGAGGAAAAATTAGCAACTGATATATTTGTAACCAGTCATATTCCGTCCACTCAAAGACCAATCAGGACTAGTGATGACTCATTACATTCTGAACAAGGAGAAGAGCCAATGGAAGTTGATTCAGAACAGACATATGCAAAGGCACATGAAGCATCTAAAATTGAAGAAAAAAGCAGTAGTAATTCACTACTAGACATGGACTCTGAAAATACTGCAAAAGAAAATACGAACCTACAGAGTTCAAAAAATGAATTAAGAAACAGGTTGGCAGATTTCGAAGCATGTGTATCAGAGTTTCCAGCTGACAGAAATTCTGAACAAACCATTGAACATGAAAAAAATCCTGTTAAAGGAGTAGATGCACTAGATACTGTGTCCAAACAAGCTTCTGAGGAGCAAGGACCCATTAAACAGGGGGCATATCAAATGAACATTGTGTATGAAACAAGTGGTAGAATTTTACTTAATGCTCCTATTAAGGAGCAGACTTCAGAAGATGCCAGAAAACCAAAAAATTTAAACAATAATGTCAATCCTATTGAAGAAAGTGTTTCTTTAGCAATTAATTCATCCAGACAAGATGCTTCCCATAAAAAGTCCATGGATATATGTATCTCAGACTTCACAGACTCTTTGCCTAATGTAGCTAAAGAGGAATCTCATACTTTAGATAAGATTTGTTTAAATAAAGACTCCTTTATTTTAGACAAAAATGAAACACAAACTGCATACATGAAACAACAGGGTAGCCCTGTGCTAGGTTGTGTTATGAAAGAAGGTGAGGTCACCATGATAGACACTGAAAAAAAAGATGGTGAGACTCCTCTAATTGGTGAAGAAGCAGTAGGAGAGAACATGGGTGATGTAAGTATACAAGAAGGTTATGATCAAGTGACTATGTTAGATAGCGTGCAAAGAAGAAATGCATATAATGTAACTGGTGGAATAGAAGGCTTGATGACTGACCAAGTTGCAGATCATGGAGGTATAAGCATGAAAAAATCTGTCTTAATGAACCTGGGGAAAAAAGAAAGTGATGAAAACTTAAATATTGGCCCTGCTGCAAAGGAAGAAAAGGGTACCATGGTGGACATGGTCAAAAAGAGTGATGGACACGATATGGGTGACGCTGTAGAATCTTCTTTGTTGCTAGTGCCAATGAATGTTATAAGAGTTCCAGAAGAAATAATTAAAGACTCTTTTATAGTTAGTGGAGCAGAAGAAGGTGATGGCATAATAACTGACACTGAAGATAAAAATGAAAACAATGTAGTGGGCACCAGTGCAGGAAGTGTTGATCACATATACAACCAGCTAGAAACAACTGAGGCCACTGCAATAGGAACTAGCACAGAGAAAATGATTGAGAGCACTGTAATGTCCACCAGTAGAGGAGACGGGAAGGGTGAGGGTGCTGTAATACATTCTGAAAAGGAAAGTGATGCCACAACTACTTGCTCAGAAAAAGAAAGTGAGGTTACTTTAATCTGCACAAGCATAGAAGCAGATGAAGGTTTCACGACAAGTATATGGGCGAAAAGTAATGAAGGTGTCAGTTTCAGCACAGAAGCAGATGGTGAGTGTACTGTTGCAGCAGCTGAAGAAGGTGGCGGTGTTGTCACTGGAGGATTTGCAGAAACGGAAGGTTTTCTGACTAGTACAAAGGAAGGAGAAAGTGGTGAGTGCAGCATGATTTATACAGAAGAAAATGGTAGAGATTCAGTCAATGCAGGCAGAATGGAAATTGAGGATAACGTGAACGGTGCTGGGACAGAAGAAAAAGATGACGCTGTAACTAGTGCAGGCTCAGAAGAGAAGTGCAAGACTTCAATTTGTAGACGTACAGGCAAATTTGAAGGTTCTATTACCTGTATAGGTGAAACTGAAAGTGACGGTGCTGTAACCAGTGCAGGCACAGAAGCAGGTGAAGGATCCATGAGCAGCAACAATTCAGATGAATGCCAGAGTAATGTAACTGGTGCTGGCCAGTTAAAAGACAGTGAGGGTGCTGTGACTTGTACAGGTGCAGAAGAAAGAGGTCTTGGCTTCATAATTGGCTCAGTGACTGGTGTAGATGCACAAGAAGACAGTGCTGTAACTGGTGCAGGTGTCGAAATGGTCATGAACAACAATACCATGACAGGAACAAGTGCTGACAAAGGTGAAGATCCTGTAAATGGTGAAAGTACAGTGACCAGCACAGGCATAATAGCAGAAGATGATGCTGAGTCTGCAGCAGTCTGCACAGGACTGGAAGATAGCAATGAAGGTTTTGCAGTTGGCTTAGATATAGAAAAATGTGAAAGTGCAATGGACAGTACAGGAGCAAAAGAAGAAGCTACTATCGCTATGATCAGCATAGGGCCGTGTGACGATGAAGGCTTTGTGACTAGCACAGGTGCAAAAGAAGAGGATGAAGAAGGTGAGGGTATTGTGACCAGTACAGGAAGAGGAAATGAAGAAATAGAGCATTCTTCAACTTGTGCAGGAATAGAAGGTGAAAGTGCACTCATTTGTATAGGGTCAGAAGAAGGTGAAAGTTCCATTATCTGCATCGTTGCAGAACAAGTAGAAGCTGAGTCAGGTATGGCTGCCACAAATATAAATAAAGATGGGGTTGACAGCAATACTGGTGCAAAGAAAGAAGCTAATAGTGGCATAATCTGCGAAAGTGCAAAGGGGATAGTTGAGAGCAGCGTGACAAGTGCAAGTGTAGCAGATGAAGACGCTTTGACCCCAAATACAGAAAAAGATGAGGATGCCATGATGTCTATAGATGTTGAAGAGTATGAGGGTCTGATGACTAGTGCAGTGACAGAGAAAGATAAGGGTCAGTCTGCTGCCGCAGCTGAAGAGAAGAATGACAACAGTGCCAATGGAAATCATGGCAGAGAATGTGAGGGTCCCATAACCAGTGCAGTCACAAAGAAAGATGAGAGTCCTGCTGCTTCTACTGATGAA
The DNA here is from genome assembly GCF_015237465.2 of Chelonia mydas. Classification (NCBI taxonomy): domain Eukaryota; kingdom Metazoa; phylum Chordata; order Testudines; family Cheloniidae; genus Chelonia; species Chelonia mydas. The sequence continues at coordinate 113,064,128 of NC_057852.1, forward strand.
GAAAAAGCTAAAGGTGACGTGATCTCTACCAGTACCGTAGAAGAAGGTGATGCCCCTATGCCATGTTCAGCCACAGGAATTGAAGAAGGTTCCCTCACTGTTGCAAGAACAGATGAAAATGAAAGCACTGTGACCTTAATAGAGAAGGAAGAATTTGAGGCTCCCATGCCTAGTACAGCCACAGAATTCAAAGAGAATACATACACTGCCAGCAGTAAACAAGCAAAAGATGAGTGTACAATGATTTCCACCAGTATTGTGGAAGAATTTGAAGCTCCCATGCCCAGTGCAGCTATGGAATATAACAGTCAGGTCACTGCTGCAAGAACAGAAGAAGTGAATGAGAGTACTGTGTTTTGTATAGATATGGAGATATATGAGGTTGCCATGCCCAGTGCATCCAGTGCTAGAGATGATGAAAATCATCCAACTGCAAGCAGCAAAGAAGAAAAAGATGAGTGTGCTATGATTTCCACAAGTATAATGGAAGAACAAGTGATCCTCATGTCCAGTGAAGCCACAGAGGATAGGATTCAGCATGTTGCTGCAGGCACAGAAACAAAAAGTGACACTGCCATGATCTCCACAAGTAGGGAATATTTTGAGGCTCCTATGCCCAGTGCAGCCACACAAGATGAGGATCAACTCAGTGCTTCAGGAACAGAAGGAAGACTGGAGGCTGCCATGATCACCAGAAGTGGGACAGAAGAATGTGCGATAGTCCTGATCAGTGCAGCCACACAAGCTGAAAGTCAACTCATTGCAGCAGAAACAGAAGAAAAAGATGAGGGTTCCATGATCTCCCCAAATGCAGCAGAAGAATGTAAGGTTGTTGAGACCAGTGCAGCGAGAGATGAGCAGCGTGAGCTAACTGCTCTAAACACAGAAGGAAAAAGTGGTGGTTCTATGATTTTTGTTAGAAAGGTGGTAGAATGTGAGGCTCCAATGCTGAGAGTTGCCAGCAGCAATGAAGATCAACACATTGCTTCAAGTATAGAAGGTAAAGAGGAAGGTGCTGTGATCACTCTCAGTACTATGGAAGAATGTGACAGTCTTTTCACCTTCTCAGTCATAGAGGAAAGTCAGCTCGTTGCAGCAAACACAGAAGTAAAAGATGAAAATGATGTCATCTTTAATAGTACCAAAGAAGTTGAATGCATCCTGTCATCTACAGACCCAGAAAAAAGTGATAGTTCTTTGCCTGTGGGTGGTAGAGAAGGAGATGAATGCATATTTAGGGGAGAAGAGGAGATTCATGAGGATGCTGTGATGGGAGAATCAGCAGTAGGTAAGATCACAGTAGACACTGAAGTTGCAGAAACAGCTGAGACTACAGTGAACCTCATAAGTGTAGAGGAAGCCCTCTGTATGGAGATTAGTACAGAGTCTACAGTCATTGTTGGCCCTTCTACAGAGATGGATGCAAGTGATGAAAGAGCTGAAGAGTATATTCCATATGTGGAAGTTACATCAGAACCTTGTATTCCTTCAGAAGAAGCAAAAAGGAATGATGATTTTAAAAACATAGACTATAATGTTAACAGTAGCTTATTAGAAAATGACTTTTCTGAAACAAGGACTTCACCTCCTAGGGCACAAACGCTTCCACTAGTTTCTAAATATGAAAGCAAATTGACTGTAAATACCAAGCAGGGTGAAATAACTATAGAAGCAAAACTGGGAGAAAAGAGTGACTTCCCCGTGTCTCATATGGATAAACAATTTGAGAATGATGGCAAAAGGAACACTGTGGAAGTAGATGATAACCTTGGAATCGAAGTTTCTTTTCAACAAAATAGAAGCATCAATTCAGGTAAGGTTTTCTCTTTCTCTTCCCTTCCCCCATACTTTTGCAGTTCCTGAATCTACATATGTAGGGGAAATTCTGTTGAAACGCCCTATAATGGTCTGTCTGCCTCTCACATTAAGTAATGTCTCTTTCCTGTCTGCTGACTTACACAGTCACAGAGGCTCACAATACAACCGCTCAAATAATACCTTTCAATATGGGATTACAGATGTTATGAATGAGATTAATGCATGCAGCAACTGACAAGCATTCAATAAAGTCTCAACACATTCTTATAATTCATACTTCTAACAATGGTAACACATATCTGATTCCAGCTATGTATTTGTCAGTGGTCAGTTGAGACATTGCGACCTTGACATGAACTGTCACCTGGTCTGCCAGCATCACAATTACTTCATTGCAGACTCAGAAGAAATTGGGCTGTAAAAGAAAGAAAGCTCTCAGATATACTGTATCTTCATTAATAGTAAAGGATACAGAAAATACTGGTCAAGTAATTTTTTTATAAATGCTTTCTTCTTCTCTGTCAGGTATTCTCACTAATGAAGATAGAAGAAATACATTAAACATTGTAAGACAAATTTAGTTTCCAGAAAATATGCCAAATTGACAAACCTGAAGACTGAAGTTCACTATGTATAGAATAGGGACAAGCATGGGCCATGACAGTGCAAACTTCCACTCACTGCCCTGCAAATCTTCCTCAACCCTGTCTCCTCTGGGGAATACTGGGTAGTTCAATCTTCCTATTCAGTTTTTGTTCTCCTCTGAAACAGCCTACATTGATGCCATTTGTACTCATTTTATTTGGTGGACTGTAACCAGTGAGTCATTTCACATAGATCATCAAGCAGCCTTCAGATGGTAATGACTTTTGGTTAATAAGATTTTCAAAAAAAGAGTTCCTGAAGACTTCAGAATCCATATTTAAATATCTAATTAATTGACCTGATTTTCAGAGGTGTGAAGACCCTGTGGCTCCTATTTAAAGAGTGTGTCGGAGGGGAGAATCTTCAGGATATTACAAAAAGACAATCATTGCATAAATTGGAGCTATTGAATGGTAGACCTCTCTGAAAATCTGGTCATTTATTTGGGTGCCTAATTATGGACTCAAACTCTTAACTTTAGGCATCTTTTTTTTTTTTTTAAATAAAACCTTGATTTACATCCCTTAGTGCAACTCCTGAGCTATCTAGTGACTCATACAGTTTTAGTGTTCCATTTAGATTTTTACATAATGAAGTCTGTTGATAATACTAACAGTATATTTAAAATAAAATGTTCAATATTTTCCATAATTTTCAAAATCAAGCAGAGAGAAACCTGGGATCCAATGTTCTCCACCCCCAACTCAACCATCAAAATGTAAAAAAGTGGATGGGAGAGTGAACTGTATTTTGTGGGGGACAGATTATTTTCAAAATGATTAATTCATTTCATCACTGGGGTAGCTACATCAAATACATCAAGTTTATATGATGTTCCTGGGGAACAGCAATCCTACTGCAGTTCTGTACAAATTAATAAAATAATTGTTAATCTACTTATATTTCATCAGGCAAGAAAGAAACTTTACCAATCTTAACTGAAGATCTGGAACTGAAAACGAACTTGAAAACTGAAGAGGTATTTCTGGTATTTTGTAGCGATAACGTTCTCTCCTGTGTAGTTGTCCACAATCTTAAATTGAAATTTTCTTTTTTATATTTATTACTATTTACATAGAATGTGTGTGCAATTAAAACTGAATTTGAATCTTGCAAGCTTTTAAAGGGACATTCTCCAGATATTTAGGTGCAGCTTTTCAAATGACTCGTATTTAAATTGCACACATGCACCTTCCAGATTATTCAGCAGTAGAATCTGTTGCCTGTCCCAATGGTGTACTTCCCCCTTTTAAATGGCTACATAATGTCTCAATCTGTGCTTGGTTGTTTTTTTTTTAAGGGTTGGAGTCCTATTGTGAATATGCTTATTATGATAAATAGTTCTTCTGAAAATACTTATGCATACATACATTTTATGATCCTTAATATCCATTAGTTAAGTATTTTGAAATGAACAGATGCTACTGATGTTCATTTTCTCTTCTCCACCTTTTTGTGCTGAGCTGCAAAATCACTTGTTTTAAGAGAAATCCAGGGAAGACTGGAAAAATTGACTGTCTAAGGAAGATATTTTTTACTGCCACAACAGCTACATACTCTGGTGATAGCTACTTTAGTGGTGTATCTTCATCTATAAATTTTTCTAATCTAGATTTATACTAAAGTACCTTCAGAGAACTTCACGTACAGGGAGAATAATCCCTAGAAACTGTATCTGGAGTTCAAGTGATTTCTCTTGAGATCTCTACATTACAATAATCCATTATTTCTGTGGCAGATTTAACAGTTAAGTAGAATTTATGGTGCTGTGCTTTTGGGTGATATAATACTGCTAATCCCCACTACTAAACTAATATGCTGTATCAATATTTGATTGAAAAGCTGTTTAAAATCTTGTAATTCAAAGATCCCTTGACCACTTTGCTAAGGCTATATGGTGATACCTGTTACTATGGATACGAGACAGTTTTTTCCCCATAGACCTGAAGTATTTTGTTTCCGTTGTATTCTGGTTTTAGCCACAAAAGTCTAGAAGTCCAACAAGGCAAGAACTGCATGAGGAGCCCCATATTGAAGATCGTCTAAAAGGTAGATTTATTTTGTTGTGGCTTAGTACGCCTGTTTGGTCAGTAGTGCAACCACTCTTGAAATATTTTGTCCAGTTCTCAGGTCCACAATTGAAGAAGGATATTGACAAATAGGAGCGGCTTGAGAGAAGAATCACGAGAATGAGTAAAGGATTGGAAAACGTGCCTTAGTGATATACTCTCTGTTTAGCTTAACAAAAAGAAGATTAAGGGGGTGACTTGGTTATAGTCTGATACCTAGATTGGGAACAAAAATTTGATAATGAGCCCTTCAGTCTAGCAGACAAAAGTACCTGTGGGAATGGTTGGAGCTGAAGCTAGATAAATTCAGACTGGAAATAAGGTGTAAATTTGTAATGTTTAAGATAATTAACCTTTGGAGCAATTTACTAGGGCTTGTGGTAGAGTCTCCATCTCTGGCAATTTTTAGAAAAAACACTCAATCTTAATTTAAAAGATCTGTGCTCTACTTCAAATAGGAATTCATTCAGGGAAGTCCTATGGCCTGTGTTCTGCAGCTGTACAAACTAGATTATAAGAGTGGTCATTCCTGTCCTTAGTTATGCGTCTCTATGTTTTTATGATGACTGGTTTACATTTTCATATTTGTGAGTTTAAGTACTATCTATTAATTCCTACACAGATGAAATGTTTTAATTGAGACTATGCACAGAGGGCTTGAACCAAAGGCCACTGAAACCCATTTGAAGTCTTTCCATTGATTTTTTTTTTTTTTTTTTTTTTTTTTGCATCAGAGTCAGAGAAACTAGTCATCCTAAAACTGCCTTATGTCAATCATCTTGACCCATTGCTTTAGAAATAATACCCAAGGAAAAGCAGTTTAAGTTAATAAATAAATTTTAAAAAATCAGTAATATCACAGGGGGTTAAAGACCCCAAGCTCTGCCCTGTGATGAAGTCAGGTGATCAAGGATCACGTGACACTGCAGCACCTCCTATAAGCGTCACTTCTGTTCACTTACTGGAAGAGACATGTGAGGAGCAGGAAGGCTCTGGTAATAGAGCAAGGATTGTGGCAAGCTAGGGAAGCTTGCCAGAATTTAGGCATAGGCCCTAGAAGGAAGACACTGGAGGAACCTGCACAGCTTGGTTTAGGAAGAATTGCAGTCTCTTGAAGTGTGGCTGCAAAGAATCCTGCTGACCAGGTGAGGAACGATTTGAACCTGGAAGGGCCAAGAAAACTTGCTTTTATTATGTAACTAGAATGGTTCAATAAAGCAGACCCCAAGAGGAGAAGTTAATGGAAACTCCTGGGTGTGAATTAACTGAAGAGTGAAGGGGGCAAACTGAGCCTGGGGTGAGTGTATTGCCATATCGTTTGGTGGCCAGCTCTGAGCCACACTTTTCAGTGGAATAGAATAAATACGTTGGGTTGGGGGTTGGAAACATGCTATTGTAACATGACAAAAGTGGCTTATCCTATTCATTTGTACTGAATGGAAATAGCCTTTCTAAAAGGTTAAATCAGAGCATCAAAGTACATCAGTAATACGCTAGAAATTTGCTTCATAAGTCTTCAGACTTCTATTAATGCTTCTATTAATTGCTTGAGACAACCATCTCAGAAGTGGTTTTTCTCTCTCTCATTTCCATCCCCTTATTTCCCATGTTGGCCTCTACGGAAGATTTCTAACTGCATGCAGATTACAAACTGTTAATGTTCTCAAAATGTTGTCAGTATTCAGGTAAAATACAGCGACCTTCCCAAAGGGATGTAGGACTAAACTTAGAATGTCCTTGTTTTTAGTGTTTTAACAAGTCCTTTGCAGAGATCTACTAGTAATTGCATTTCTATGTTGGCTGAGTCACAGTGTCTTGTTAGTACTGGCTTCAGAGGAAGATTTCATGTGTCTTCCCTGCTAGCCAGAAGATACCAAGTTCATATCCATTTGCCATAGTTTGAAGAGCATTCATAAGTTGAATGATGGGAAAACTGTATTTTCTCAAGTTAAAGGCTGAGTTGTTTTTAGGACTATGTGACTTGTTAGAAATCTCTTCCACTGCAAATGTTTCTGCACTCACTTAATTCCTTCTCCAAGCATTATTTTCAAATATTTATTGCAGTTGTTTTGTTATGCCTATAAGGCTGAAAAAGAACAGTACTGCCCAGAATGTTTTTATTTTTTTCCTGTCTTTTTGTTGGGGTTTGTGCTCCAGGTAGTTTTGTAAGGACATTTGCCACATGATTTAGAAACGGAGATCATCTTCAATTATTGCAACAACTAGATAACAAGACTAAGTTGAATTACAAAAGATAACAGGGATAACACTGTGCATGGCACTGTCCAAGGAAATTAAAGACACAGTCCCTTCCACTAATAGTTTAGAGTTGAAGGCCTAGAGTCAGTAAATTGTTATGGCTAGGTATACAGTTACCCTCTCCCATGTTGATTTTGAAGCCAGCTGGACCCGTAGGTAGGATTAGAACTCAGGTGAGTTGGGAGAGGTTAGACTAGATAACCTTTGCGGTCCTTTCTAACCCTATGATTCTATCCTTCTATGTGAGGTAGGGAAGGATAACTTGACAAGGGGGGCAGAGAGGTACGTTTACCTAAAATAGAATATGGGGATTTAAGTCGATTCTAAATATAAGTAAGTAGATAGATATAGACTTTAATATCTATCTGCTTCCATTGTGTTGAGTAACATGGCAGAGCCTTTAAGCCCTCAGCTAACCTACTTCTATAGTTGAATTTTTTTTCTGCTTCTATTTGTGTTCTTCCACCACTTACCAAAAAAAAAAAAGCCCTTCCTCAAAAACAGAATAAAAGTAGCCATAATTATTAACATGAATCAGGCCTAAGGATCCCAATCCTACCAGGATCTCTGAAGGGGCATACCCACTACGCCTATGTGGATCCCCATCAAAGTCAGTGAGACTCCTCATAGGACAGAAGTCTGCCTCCTTGGAACTCATTACAAGGGTTAGAAGGAAATTAGAAATCCAGGTCCCTTCCTTGTATGCAACATACTTTTTTTTTAATTACCAGTACTTATTTCGAAAAATCATCATCAGGCCTACGTGACATTTGATTTGTCCACGAAGAGTTTTTTATCTGCTGACCCTAAATTCTTAAAAATTGTTTTTTTGAAAATAAAATATTTTTAAATAAATGATCAAAGGAGAAATGGAACACTTCACAAGTGTGTATGAAAGTCTGATTATGTGGTGCTGGTTAATATAAAAAAATGTGCAATCGTGGTATTGAAGGTTTTTGACCAGTGCTTCACAGAGACCATCATGTCTACTACTTAGATGGCAAGGTCACAGTGTACATTGGGTGATTGTCACTCATGCAGTGCTTAAATTTTGTGTAGACCTGTAAGGTTCTAAATTACAAGATCTGCAAATTCCTGCTGACATGACATTAGGTATAAATGGAATTGTAGATTTAGTCTTCAGGGGATCAAATTCACACAGACAGCTTTAAAGGTGTAAAAACTTTTGCTTCATAAATGCATATAAGGAAATAGGCATTGCTCAAATATGCACTTACACAAAAGGTTTTTAAACCGTGAATATTGGCTGCAGGGTATTATCTTCAGAGGATCAATTTTTCTTTCGGTGTTTTTCGGGTTTTTGTTTGTTTGTTTTTACTGGTCTCAGGCTACCACGCTAATTTGTCCTTTGAGATTGCTGTACTTTTTAACGTGCACTTCAAAACACTTAGTTACTCAGTCATCCAGACGTGCAGTGCTTAGTTTAAAATGTGTGGACTGAACTGGCTAAAGTAGTCTTTCATAATGTAAAATGTTTCACAAAAGAATCCCTTTGTTGTGTAAATCATGTTAGATATGACACATATGCAAGATTTTAATGCTTTGTTGTTCTGGGTAGAGTTTTTTTTAAATAATCTCTTTGCTGTGTTTGGTATAGTTCAACATACGTAAAAGGAAGTTGTTTAAAAGACAAATGTGTATTCTGTCACTGTTGAGTATGAACAGCAGACACAGTAGTTTAGTAGTCCAAGATTCCAAGGAATGTAAACATATCATTGCTGTTTGAGTGGCTAGGATCTAACTCTTCAATTGACAGTGCTTTTAAAAATTGAAAAATACCATTTTGCAATCTAAGGGTGTAACAGTAAAAAGTTTGACTATGTGGAATACTTTTAAACAGATTAACAGTGTTGCCACCACAGATCATTTAAATTATGCTGGATACTGGCTTTTGTATCCTAAATGTAGGATAGGAAACTTAAATTGCGTGGAATGCTCTTAGTTGTTTTAAACTTTTAATATGAAAATATGAAGTCGGTGCTTCAGGGACCAGATTTTCAAAAGTGCTCAGCACCTACAGATGGTAACAGCTTTCAAAAAGATTTCAGCTCTCATTTACACATCTGTACAAAATGGCCAGATTTTCAAAAATGCTCTAGACCCCAGCCACTCCTATAGTTCCCTGTCAGGAAGCAGAGGGTCAGTGACTTGTACAAGAGCACAGAGTGAGCTTTATCTGATCCAGAATTAGCACACCAGCCTTTCTGGCTTCTAGTCTTGTGCTCTGATTTTCTAAACTATGCTTTTCTCTCTTTAGTATATTACAGAAGTGACACACTTGGATCTTGTTACTGGAATCATGTAAGCTTAGGTTCCCCTACTGAGCCTGATGCTGCAGCATGTGTTATGTACTATCCCATGATCCAGCATCCAGCTTTGTGATTTTAAATATATGGCATGAAATCCTGATCCCATTGAAGTAAATAGCATTGCACTCATTGATTTCAAAAGGGCCAGGATTTCATCCATTAATATCTAAATTATATGTAGCCATAAAACACTAATGATTTTAAACTACCTTACCCTTTAGAAATCAAAATTATATTTTTCATTTTTAAAAAAAAAAAAAAAAACCCATTGCATTAGATAGTACATGAACTTCACATATTCAGGAACCTTTTTGGATACATCATGAGGCGGCACGAAGCTTCTGCTGGACTTTTTGATTTCCATAAAATCAGTATTCTGTTTTATTTTAACAGATTTGCCTCTGAAGAATGCTGCTTTGAAGAAAGACCCTATAGATGTAAGATCTTGTTACGTTTACTTTGTTTTACGTTTTGGATTTACATTGAGCAGTCTCTGAAGGGAAATAAGAGAGACGGGGTGAGTGAGAAAATACCTTTTATTGGACCAGTTTCAACAGAAGTTCAACCTCATGCATCTTGTCTTTCTAATATCCTGGGACGACAAAATTGCATACTGCAATCTAAAGGGAAATGTTATTTCTAGTATATACAAGGTCTGTGTATAATTAGGTTATGCAGCTATGCAAATTGATGCATAATTGCTATTTTTCAGTTTGCCACATAATTGTGCTTAGAGTACCTCAGCTCTTCCTTTCTTACCTTCACCATCCAGAGCTTGGTTCTTATCTCTGAACCTGTGCTCTCAACCTGATAGGTGTTGAGAGCATTGCAGATGCAAGCACACTGAGCTTTTCAGGAAAGAGGTTTTGTTACATTACTTTGCAACAGTCTGTGACCATTTCAGGACAGTGTTGACAGATTGAAATGAGAAGCTTCATTAAATCTCCTCAGCAGGAGGAACAGAGAGGAAAAATGGGGATGATAATTGAAACTTTAAGAAGGCCGGGCTTTCTGATAATACTATGTGTTGTGATCATACAAGGATTTGTAGGTTGATAAATATAATAGGGTGTAGTTGAAAACATTGCAGATGTAAAATGTCATAGGGTATTAAAGGCATGTACTTTATAACACAAAGCTGCTAATCCAGATGACAAAGTAATTTATTAAAGTATAAAAATTAATAATCTATAATGTACTTAAAAATGTTAGAATCACTAAGCATTTACCTGTCTGAGCTATTACTAGAGAATGGTTCTTTCTGTAAAAATTATTTCCCAGTCCTGTATTATTATGGTGATTTACTGCATTTCTGGTCATCCTAAAACTGCTATTTATAAATTTAGCATCTGCACATGTAGCTGTGTGCTCTCCCATTAATGCCGATTAGTATGTAGTCCCTCCTATTATATCCTTTTCAAAACCTATAAAAATATGTTTTAATTGAAGCTTGAAGGAAAGCTTTCATTAAAAATATGGTAAGTAGAAATTCTGGAAATACTAATAGTTATTATAGAGCTAGACTGGTCTTCCATCATGTTGCTGTTCTATGTTAGTATAGGTATTAGAGCTCTGAGAACAAACTTGTTTGTGTTCATTCAGTTCTTTCCTTCTACGGCATATTCTATTTTGAGAGTAGCAATTGGGGAAAACTTTCTCTTCTTTCAGCCTTCATAACTTCAATGAATAAAATAAGTGTATTAACTTTGCAATTGTGATTTACGCTTAGGTGGAAAACTCTGACACACAAAGAGTTGAAGAGTGTAGCTACAAAGAAAGGAAATCTAAATCTCCAGTAACCACAGATAAAGAAACAGGTAAGTAAGTATATTCTTACATATACTGTACACCAGAGCTGGTTAGAAAAACACTGACAGAACCATTTTCAGTTGGAAAGTGTAGTTCCGTGAAAATTGAAAAGTGTCAATTTTGCCAAAATTTCCTTTCAAAGTAAAAATGAGCAAGAGGGAGTGTTTCAGCCTTTCTGGGACAAACATTTTTCCTTTCGAAATGACTTTTTGCTTAACATTTTTTTTATTTTGTATTCTATATTATAATTTCAGTCAAAGTTGAAATAAAAGTTTCAATTGACCAAAAACAATTTTTTCCTGGAATTTTCTTTCATGGAGGATTTCAGTGTTTTCAGGTTTTGTTCTTAATTAGAACAAAAACAAATTTTCAAAATCTTGCTCAAAATGGAATTTCCATTCTCCACACAGCTCTATTGTATACACATGCAGCTAAACAAAAAGAGAAGTTCCATGCTAAATTTGTTTGTGAAATATATTTCTCTTGCTGATTGTTTCACCATGGAATTACTTAAACCATGACTTTATTTTTAATTTTTGACTTTGGGATATACCAACAAAGGGTAATTGTATGATGCTGTTTGGGACCAATAGTTCAGACTAATATACACTGTTTATTTCTTTATAACTTTCAGCTCTCAGATGCATGAGAGTGGCTCAAAAATCACTGTCCTACCCTCATTTTTCTCTTCAGAGATATTACTGAATTATCTGATCAGATAGGTATTTCAGTTGTTTTTACTACTGGACATTTTGAATCCAAAAAAGTTAGGCCTAAATTTTCAGGAAGTTTCATCATGCAGTTACCATAGTTGTATACTGAAGTTGGGTAATTCTTTGCATTCACAGAACTTTTATGCATGCAAATCCCCCAAAATAAAGCAGGAATAGCACAACAACAGTGTACTGCTGTAAGCGAAGAAGATTTTACAAATCTCTTTTCATTCCCATATATTGCATTGAACCGTTTTCTTATAATTGGGCCCACAGGTGATTAGAATTCCCTGCACACCCAGATATCTCAATGTTAATCACCTCCCTGCCCCCTTTTTTGTTTAGCTCCCTCCCACGATGCCATAGGTGGTACTAGTGACCATTAAGCTTTGGTCAGAGAAATCAAACTCGACTTCACATCCCTTCAAAGCCCTATTGAAGGCAAAGCTGTTATTGAGTTATCCATTGTAACTTCTACAGTACAATGGCAGTCTGTAATGAAAAAAATCTCTCACACAAGAGTATTGTACAACTGTTAATTTGTGGTCAAACTAAGGTCAAACATACTTTTTTGGCATAAGAATTATTCTTTACATACTCTTGCTTTTTTACAAAATATAAGGGAAGAATATTATGGGTGAAATACTGAACACCAGAAAAAAAACCTTACCTTTCCTCTAGATTTTCCTTACTGCTAGAATAGGGAGACAAAAATAAGTCTGAATGTACCCTTTATTTTCCTTCTTGTGTGTGAATGTTAGTGATCATAAAAGGCACCTCTCTGATATCCCCACAGAGTGAAGTCCTCTGTATATTCACACAACAGGTATAGTAAACGCAGCTACAGTGCCTTAGAACCCTGATTTGGAGGGATTATCATTAGCAGGATAGTTCAGTCTCAGTGCCCAATCACTAGACCTGCCCCCTGGGACTGCCAACAGATGTATTGCGTCCACTGGGAATTGGACTGTGGGAAATCAATCACAGTGTAATTTCAGAATGAAGATTTAAATATTTAATTCTGTTCTACTCAGTCCAGCTCCAGGCAAGATGCAACATACTGTGCATAAACGCTCTTCCTCGCTACACTTTTCTCTGAGCATCTTATATCCAATATATGCAGTGTATACTAATAACTTGATCATTTATATATTTATACCTTTGTGTTTCAGCACAGGAAACTTCAAATACCATAGACATGACAGCAGCAGCAAAAATCCAGATTGAAGTAAAAGATCAAGAGGTAAGCATGCTTATTATATTCACCTTTTACAGACTGAAGCAAAACATACATAACCATTTTACTTCAGGACCTTGGGTTTCCTGACCCAGCATTCTAAATGGAACATGAAGTTGGTACATATACAGATCCTTTTGAACTACCAGTGCCTGGGAACAGGATTGCCTCTTCTGTTCTCTCATGTGGTAAATCTGACATACTCCCACTTTTTAATTACAGATAGAAATACCTGATCAGGAAAAAGTAAGCAGCATGCCAGGAATGGAAAAAAACCAATCGCCTACTCGAGAGGGTGAATCAGGTAGCTAAAACAACTGTAGACACACTCATATTTATCTTCATAAATCTTGAGGGCTTTTTATACTTGTGTGTTCAAATTTGTGTCTATAACCTGTGGCTCATGGGCCAGTCTGGTAACTTAATGATAGTGCTCTGCACAGCCATGCATAAGGCTCAGGTTTGATTTCCAGTCCTAGTCTCTACCTTCAAAGGTTGATTTGGTTCCAAGAAATTTGTGGGAGTACCTGGCACTGATCATTGATGAACTGTCTCATTAGGGAGTAGCACAGGCAGGTTAGAGACACCTGATCCCTGCAGGAGCAGAGACCTCCGGCCAGGACTTTGTTTTGTCCAGCCAGGACTGCAGCCTTCCCTTCACATTGCCTCTGCAGGAATTGGGTGTCACTGGCCCTGAGGCAGCGCAGGGAGCCCTCTGCAGCTCCGTTATCATGGTCCCCCACACTCCCATGACAGCAGGGCTACTGGGGGCTCCCTGTGCTGCTGCAGAAGCCATTCATCAGCATGTAGCATCCCCTGGAACTGGGGGCTCATCTTTCTCAACAGCTGTTTGGATAATAAGGTTTCAGATAAACAGGAGACTAATGTGTATTTTTATTCATTTATTTATTTTTGAGACTGCCTTCTTTTCTCCAATATCTCCATTTTTCATTTAAACAAAAAAGTCAATATAGCCCTTATGGTTGAGAAAATAACCTTGAAAACATGCACGTGACCCATGCAGTACTGTCTGCTTGAGTTTGTAGAGAGTCAAAAACAATTACTCTGACAAGTGGGCATCGCTCCTGTTCATCTCCATGGACTGTTAACTCAGATGTTAAATGTCAACATTGTTACGTATTTCACTGTTGTTAAAAGCAGTTAAGAAAGCAGAGGGATGTATTAGGAAGACCTGCATAATCTGTTGAGTGGCATTTCTTTTTGGTGTTATGAGTGGATGGCGCATAGGAGAGTACCACTGCCCTTTTGTCCCCAATCTGATCGGTGGAGCTGAAAGGCCAGAGTGGAGGGACAGAGCCAGAGTGCATCCTCATCAAAGGGCAGCCACTCCCATAGAGTCCAGCAAGGAATCCCCATTTCCATCAAGGGAGAGCCGAGTCCAGCAGTACCCATAGATGTAGGTGCATCGTACTGAGAGGGAACCATCTCCTGCAAGCCTGAGGATCCCAGCAGAATAAACACAATCATATTTTGAACATCACAAAATCTACTGCGAGTGGTGTCTCATTTTGGCATCTGAAGTAGGTGGAGCTTAGCTTGTTGGTAAAGCTTGAGAAAATATCACTATTTATTTTTTTTTCCCAGTTCAAGCCCTGATGGACAGGGCATCGGGGCTTGATCTGGGAGGTGAAGTTGGGGGGAGACAAAGAGGGAATAGGCGCTCCACTCTAATATCCCGCCAGATGTTTCACCTGTTCAGTCAGAGCATCTACCCATCTGAGAACTGTGATCTGCCCTGGGTAATATTGATTAAGCCCTGCCTCAATTACCACTGAAGAGTTTTACAAAAAGAAGATATTGCACCTCTTAACCATAATTATTTTATATATGCTACATATTAATGACATTAGAAGAGTAAAAATATGTGAATGATATTGGACTAACGGAAATTGTCACTTCCTCTCTTGATGACACTAAACTGGGAGGAGAGGTAGATAAGATACAGAGGGACCTAGACAAATTAGAGGATCGGGCCAAAAGAAATCTGATGAGGTTCAACAAAGACAAGTGTAGAGTCCTGCACTTAGGACAGAAGAATCCCATGCACTGCTACAGACTAGGAACCGAATGGCTAGACAGCAGTTCTGCAGAAAAAGACCTAGGGGTTACAGTGGACGAGAAGCTGGATATGAATCGACAGCGTGCCCTTGTTGCCAAGAAGGCCAATGGCATTTTGGGATGTATAAGTAGGGGCATTGCCAGCAGATTGGGGGACATGATCGTTCCCCTCTATTCGATATTGGTGAGGCCTCATCTGGAGTACTGTGTGTAGTTATGGGCCCCACACTACAAGAAGGATGTGGAAAAATTGGAAAGTGTCCAGCGGAGGGCAACAAAAATGATTAGGGGACTGGAACACATGACTTGTGAGGAGAGGCTGAGGGAACTGGGATTGTTTAGTCTGCAGAAGAGAAGAATGAGGGGGGATTTGATAGCTGCTTTCAACTACCTGAAAGGGTTCCAAAGAGGATCGATCTAGACTGTTCTCAGTGGTAGCAGATGACAGAACAAGGAGTAATGGTCTCAAGTTGCAGTGGGGGAGGTTTAGGTTGGATATTAGGAAAAAACTTTTTCACTAGGAGGGTGGTGAAGCACTGGAATGCATTACCTAGGGAGGTGGTGGAATCTCCTTCCTTTGAGGTTTTTAAGGTCAGGCTTGACAAAGCCCTGGCTGGGATGACTTAGTTGGGGATTGTTCCTGCTTTGAGCAGGGGGTTGGGCTAGATGACCTCCTGAGGTCCCTTCCAACCCTGATATTCTGTGATTCTGTGATGACTGCTTTTCTTCTATTGCTCCAGAGAATAAATGAATTTGTCAACATGATTAATTATAAATATATTTGAATGCAAACATATGGCATGTAAAATAGTTTTGCTGTTTAATCTGGTTGGAGTGCAGTTGAGGTCCATGTTTAATTTAGTGTGCCACATCTATGAAATTGAGGTTGTTTCTTATGCTTTTTAAAAAAAACTATGAAGTAATATGGAACTGAAAGTCTCTTTTCATTGTTTCATGTATTTGCTCCTTCAAAGAGAAGGGCTTGATTTTTTTTATCTCCCCCCACCCCCCCCACCCTGATTTACATTTTTGTAAATCAGGGACAACTTGGCTGACATCAGTGGAATTACACTGATGCAAAACGGGTGTAAATAAGAAGAGGATCAGGCTCTCATAAGCATAGACAGGAGCATTTCAGTTAAACATTTAAACTGTTTTGCAGATGATTATCCAATTACTCAAGATTTGAGAAAAGGAAACAAACCAAGTCAGTGCTCCAAAATAAAAGATAACAAGGTATTTTTATCCATTTTCACTGTTTTAGTCAAAAAGATATTGAGAGAATTTGGTGTCTGATGCTGTAGATATGTTTTTATATTTTTGGGAGGGAGTGGTTTTCATAATTACAGTAATTGTAAATGCTTACAATAATATTTTAACTGTTAAATGTTACCATGAAAAGAATCAAACTGTTCAAGCCTCAATTTTGAACTCTTCCAAAATTTTGAGGCTGCTAAGTGTCACACATCAGATGTGACATTCACACATTTGGCAGCTCTTCGCACCTTCCTTCATTTCAATATAATCTGCCTGCAGCAGAATCTTGTACATCTGGCTGGACAGCAGGCATACAACACCAGTTCCCTCTCAACCATTGCAGGCAGCTGTTGCTACCAAAGATTCTGCTTCCCCTCTCTCTGCTCCCCTTGTTGGTGCCCTGCCAGCTTGGGTCTCTGGAATTGGGGGAAGGGGAAGAAGAGGAGGCTGGTGCTATATATTGCAGGCAGGGAAATGAGGGAAAAGGGGCAGAATGGAGGAATACTGAAAGGGAGGAACAAAAAGGTGGGTTAGAATGGGGAGTAGGGACAGAGATTGGGCAGGAGCTGAAAATGAGCAGGATTTAAAGGCTGAAAGAGGATTGGGACACAATTGTGGGGTGACTGGAGAGGGACAGCTTGGTGAAGCCTATTTCAGGTTCACTGCCCCCTAAAATCTTCTTCCTATACAACACTCCTAGGCTGTGCCAGCCTCTTCTACAGTCCCACCCACAGTCCAGGCTATCTCAGCTTCTCCCCCTGAAGAAAACACCCCTTCTAAACTCTTCTTCCAACATCCCATTTTCCATTGGTTGCCCCAGTCCCCTGCTTTTGAGGTTTAATGGGAATAGGCTCCTGTCTCCCTTGCATGTATGGCTATGAAGGACCCTGAAGGGGAAACCACTAGCTATTTTTCATCATCGAGAAATGTCACACACAGAGCTGAACACCACCTGGTTACTGTGAAATTTATATAATCAGTAGGGAAAATACCAGGTTATTTTTTCTTTCCCGTGCATCTGATAGAAAAATAGCCATTATCTGAGTGTGTCTGAGTATATTCTGTGTGACCAGATTGCCCCACTACTTGGTACCAGCATTCAACTGATGCTCTGTCTTTGGTAAGAAAAAAAAAAAAGATAGCGTGTACAGCAGAGGTCCCATAGTAGTACGTCTTCTATTGACCTTTCATTAATCTGCAAATATTAAGACAAAATTGGAGGGATAAAATGCTCTATAGAGGAATGAGCCCATGAGATTTTGTTTGTTCTCTCCCCCATTGACTTTAGTACTAAAGTTTTAATAGGGAATTAAATAGCCATGAAGAATAAAAATAGTATTTTACATTCATATTTTTTAAGAGTAGCTGGCAGTGACCTTATAGTTGTAATAAAATACCTCTTTTTATTATTATTTTTTCAAAATAATTAAGGATGTGACCTCTGGAGATACAGCTGAGGTATCCAAAGAAATCATTAGGAAACACATACCTCTTTCAAGTGCTGTGGAAGAAAAAGGTAATGGAAATATAAATTCAGGGCAATTTACTGAAACTGTACACAGTTAATTTTTTTAATTAGACTATGTCTCTGAGAATGAGAATCTTTATTTCATAATTAAATATTTGCTTATCTTCTCCATTAATAGAGTTGTCTATAAAAATGTTAAGTGTAGCAGCCATTGAAAAACACATGGTTGGCTTCTGAAACTCCCAAAGAGTTGATTTGGGGCCCCTGGAAGGCCTGTCCAGAGAAGGTGCACAGGAATGTAAGCCAGCCACTGCTTCTGCTCCATTGCATGACCTGGAGTCAGAAAATGGGCAGTTTGCCAGAGAGATGGGAGGGTCAGGGCACTTCACTAGTGAGGCTCTGTGTAAATCTGGCCATAAATTAAAGCTGCCTTTCCTTGACAGAACCACAACCTGCTCTCCCAGAGAGGAACTCCCCTTTCCAATACAGCTGCCTGTAGCAGTAAAGTGTATAAATTGCATTGACTGTGGGTGACTTAGCGCTATTAATTAATTTATACACTGTACTAAAAAAAAAAAATGATATAGTGTCCTATGAATTAATGTAGGCTTTGACTTCCTCATCTACCTTCCTTTGCATAGTGTCTATACACTAACATGGGATTGATCTGTTTAATGGCTTCAATTCTCAATACCAACAAACCTGCTGACAAATCTGAGTTTGTTTTGCAATCAGCTCACCTCCCTACTTTCTGGTTGGTGGGTGTGGGGAAAAATTAATAGTAGTATCAATAAATGAGTTGACTTTGGGGTTCTTGTTATAATAATATGGGTCACCCTCTCAAACATTGTAATTCCATTACTTTAAAATCCAAAATCCTGTACAGTAACTCCCACTTGTCTAATGAAGCAGCCTAAACAACATAATACAGCAAAAATTGTAAGACAAATACTATCTGATGTATTAATAATATTTTTACTGACGTTTAATTTATAGTACCCCCAGGCATATAAAGTAGTTTTGAGACAGTACAGAGACTGTGGCCAATACTTTTTGTTTCTAAAGCAAAGATATGCAGTGAAGTTGTGTCTTTGACTTTG
Source organism: Chelonia mydas (assembly GCF_015237465.2). Lineage (NCBI taxonomy): Eukaryota > Metazoa > Chordata > Testudines > Cheloniidae > Chelonia > Chelonia mydas. The sequence continues at coordinate 113,082,912 of NC_057852.1, forward strand.
TATTTTGTGCAGATGAGTTAACCAGCAAGCAGGATACTTGTGAAAAAGCAAAGCAGAGTCTGGAGTCTAATTTAAGTTCTGTAGAGGCAAGTAGTCTTATCCATCTTAATTCATTGCCATTTGAAAGTTTAGCATTAAGACAAAATTACGTTTTGTCTTTTACTTTCTGACTGCAGCAATAAAAATAATATTGACTTCACCACAGCCATAAAAGAAAACAATGATTTGATCACCTGGAGCATCGTAGAGTGACTGACTAAATAGCCACACCATAATGTCCAGTCCAGAATATAAGCCATAAGTAGTTCTGTCATCACCTAGAGTAAAAAATGCAGGAGAGAAGTCATATGACTTGTAAGGTTTTTTGGGGTTTTTTTGAAGAGAGTAGTCTAAAGAGAGACATGGTATGTGCTGGTGCTGTATGTGTAACAAATGGCATTTAGCATGCAACCTTGACCACTTCATTTGCATTCCTCCAAATTAATCCATCTCTACCAAGATTACTCCCAAAAGGCAAAACAGCCACGGGTGGTTTTTTTGTTTTTTGTTTTTTTTAAACGTAACCTGGCAGAACATTTTTCTTTACTTCCCAGACCCCAGTCTCACAAAGGCTGGATTTCTCCCTCCAAACTACAGTGGCCTGAAATATACACAAAAGTAAATTCTGGACCAGTGACAGGTTTGAGATCTGATATCTCATGACTCTTCAGAACTATAAATCACAGTAATTGTTGCTATTTACTGTTAAAAGCCAAGAACTGTCCCTTTCCAATGGTATAAAGACTCTATTTCTAGCCAGGTATCAGGGCACAATATCTTGACATATTGATATATGGAAAAGCTATTGTAGGCAATTTTCAGAAGTTTAAATATATTTGTATTTTTCCCCTTCAGAGAAATGTATAGTTGAATTTATGTTAGTTAAGGCAGCAGCCTGGCTTTACAAACCGAGGGGTGTGAAAAATAGTACTTGTCTGCAAAGTATATGGCTGAGAAATGTAAGTTAATTTATTGTGTGTGAAAGGTGCATTGATTGACTGTCCTGGAGACTGCAATCACTACCTAGACACAGCACAGGTAGTGACAGTGCAAATTTACCCTACAACACTCCTATTGTATCAAAACCCAAAATTGGAAGACGCATCTCTATACCTGTGTCTACGCTATGAGTTAGAGGTGTGATTCCGAACTTGTGTGCACACATTTGTGCTAGCCTGAGAAGAGCGAACGTGAGTATAAATAGTGTGGCCACAGTAGTAGCAAGACAGCTATTTATATTTGCACTAGCTCTTATCAGACTAGTGCAAGTATGCATACACAAGCTGAGTAGCCAACCTCTAGCTCGTAGTATAGATGTAGCCTAAGAGTACATCTACATTGCAGCTGGAGATGTGAATTGCAGCTTGTGTAGACACATCTGTGCTGTCTGTACTCTAGCTAACTTGCTAAAAGGAAAAGTGAGGAAACTGCAGCGCGGGCATAAGTGTGGGCTGCATGAGCAAATACGGACCCAGAAATGTCAAGTGGGCTTGTGAAGCTTGCACTGCAGCATCCTCTTTCTTTTCCTTTTAGTGAGGTAGCTAGGCTATAGCTAGCACGGGTACATCTGCACAGGCTCCATTCAAACCCTCAGCTGCAAGGTAGACATACCCTAGAGCGGAGAGGGAAGTAGGTTTCCTTGCTCATTCACAGCTTGATCCAAAGTCCACTGAAATCAGAGGAAAGACCATCTTCGGCTTCAATGAGCTTTGGATCTGGTCCTCAGTCTTTGGTCTCTCTCCTGGAACTAGCAGTGAGGTGCCAGTTGTGGTGGTGGTTTTTGGGATCTGGCCATCTGTCCAGTAAAAATTAGACTGACCTGCACTAACTTATTTCACAGAGGCTACAATACAGCAATCAGATGATGATTTTTGTTACTTACAACCTGGGCTAGATTCAAGCCAATGACCTAGAGGTAAAAGATTGCATTCTTTACCAAAGCTTTGAAATATGTAGACCCCAACTAGTGCTGAAGTGTAAGTTACATTGGCAGTGATTCTTACTCAAGACATATGTCTTTAAATAATAGGAAAAAAACATCTTATTTTGATCATCTGAATGGCTCAGCTGTTTGCAGACTTTTTTGGCTATTATGATTTGAAGGCCGTTCTGTATGTCATTGGAAAGATACTTTGTACTAGAAAAGGTCTCAGATTTCTCTTGAAACCATGATAGTATGGTAATTCTTAATATTGAATGAATACCTGCACTAATTTAAAACCTGATGTTATAGTAACTAAAGCCTGCTCCCCCCCCCCCTTTTTTTTTTTTTTAGGAAAATCAACCTGTAATAGTTAAGCGGAAAAGAGGAAGGCCTCGTAAATACCCTGTTGAAGCAGTACAGAGTAGTAAGTACTATGCGATATCTTCATGGAAAATATGAAAACGTTAATGATTTTTCTGAATCTACTTTTTTTTTTCTCCGTCAGGGGTGGATTCAGAAGCTGACACGAACACTGGGAATGTGAGTGTCTGAATATTTTATTTGGATTCACACATTTTGGTCATTTTAAAATTAATTTTTTTTATGTAACTTACTATGTAAAAAACAAATCAATAAATATATAAACTAGAAATTATTGGTTGAGGGTATGGTCCTGAAAATATAATCCAATATAATAGTTGATTTCTGTGAGCAAAAAGGTATTCTAACCAATTGACCTCAATAGTAGTGTCCAGCAGTTTAGCAGTGCTTTTTTTGAATCCAGCATTGTAGATGTAAATTCTCTTTCAAAAATTGTAGCAGCAATGAAAATATCAAACTTTTTACAGATAATTTTACACACCGACTCAAATACTGATTACAGACATTTGTATGCTGTTATTACCTATGGTGGGGTTATTTTGGCCTAAGTATAAGGAAAGGGGGAAAAGACTTAGACAGTTTTGCCCCCTCTCCCACCCTATTAGTTCCAGCAGTGAGCTCAATGTATATAAGTATTAAGTGCCTAATATGTAGGAGAGATGATCTAGTGTAAAAACTGGTTGTATGATCCCTGTATTTTGTCGGGAGTTTCAATATGGGGGATTTCAGTTTGTATTTAAGCTAATAGGCCTAGTCAGAAGACAGATATATGTAAATAGTAAATTAATAGCTCCCTAGGTAACCCTCTAACTTCTAAGAGTCTTTGCTGTCGATTTTATGAATATTTTAACCCGTACAACAGCTGCTAAAGAAGATACCTGTTCTGTTGAAAGCATTTTTGCTCAGTACAGTCCAGTCAAATTATAGTGTGGTGTGATGTTGAATCAGAACTTTTTACCCCAAGTGTAGCTGATTGGAAATTTTCTGACTCGGAATTTCCCAAAGGTAAATGCCAAGTCACCAAATCTGAAATGGTCCACAGGAGTCAGGCAGCCTGAGGAGCCAGTTGGCCCGGGAGCCATGTGAAACCCAAATCCCAATCTTCCTGGCTTCTTAGCAGTCCGACAAGCAGGCTGCTGAAGAGGCTGAGAACCCCAGCTCCTGAGCTTTGAGGCTGCCTGCTCAGCCAAGGTTTCTGGGCTCCCAAATGCCCTTTAGCCTGCCTGGCGGAATTGTATCAAAGCAATTTTTCAATAAAGCCCTTTTTGGATTTGTTTTGCTGAGCATCTTTCATTGTTTTGTTTTCGTTCCGAATCAGAATGAAAACAAATTTGGAAATCCTCCATGAAACAGAATTACTGTTCTTCATCTAGCTCTAATCCCACTCAACATTTGTTATTAGCTGACAATTTCTAACAGCCCCTTATAAGGGAATGTCCTGCATCTTTGTGTGGTGACTCACATTGGCAGATTTATCAGTCAACATAGATTGGGTCCAGAAGGAGCTGGGTCTACCCTCCACCAGAAAGTGTGTCCCTATAACGTGAGGCCTTAGTGGTTGGAGATAAGAAAGGGGAGATTGCTTCTGATCCATTAATGCTACTGGGGATAAATACACACTTCAAAGGGAACTTTAGACTCCTTATTGCAGACTCTTAAATCCAGTGGTGAAAGCAACTGTTTTTGTATTCTTATCATAGCAGATTGTAGTTATGCAGTTTTTCCTCTATCCAGAGTGAACACTAATTTGTGGCTGTAGTGATTTTGTGAGTTTCTTTAGTAGTGTAGATTTACATAAAATTACTGTACTACACTTTCCGTTCCTACATATCATTATATATTAAATTGTCTTGACTGTGCAAAGTTAGTTTTCAGAAATATGTGTAATCTCGGTTGTTTTCATTAAGCAGTAGCATTCCAAGGTGTGAAATGCATGTTTCAATAATTGATGTAATTTGATTTGTCCATGAACTAAGCTCACAAAAAATTGTTCCAAACTCTGTTGTCCAGTCATGCATAGAATAAATGCAGACCAGTGTCACTACAAGAAATTAGATATGAAATATTCTGCATGTCAGTCAGACTTTTCTGTTGTTTCCGGTTTTGGAAACATGTTTTTATATCAATGGAAGTAAATCTTAGTGCTTGCTAATCCATTGCTAGGTTTATCTAGTTCTATTTTAAGAAATGTTTGGGGCTTTTTTAATTTTAGGTTCAACTGTCTCCAAATCTTGCTACTAGAGGAAAGTTTTCTCAGACAGGTAAGCAAATAAATCATCCATCTATCTTAACAGATCAGCAGGAAAGAGAAGGGGGGGACCTATAAAAGCTTACCTTCCAAAAAGTTCTAAAGTGTCCTTCCTGAGCTTTGCATCTGCATTCAACCGTCTCTCCTCTCTGTAGAAACTAAGTAAATGAATTGGTAGAAACATGATGTCCATCCCTAATACGAGTTTTAGATAGAACAGAAAGATAGCAACTAGGTTATTCTCTTTTGATCCTGGTAGGACTTATTTCAACAGTGCTGCTCCTGGCGTTAAGTAAGAAATAATACACGACAGAAGATGTTGTTATGCTATATGCACATACACTGTGTTGGGGGGCACAGGGCAGAACTTCACAGAAGCAGTGGCTACTATAGTAAAACTGACTCTCAACTGCTAGTTTCCATTTTTGCTTCCATCTCTTTCCATGAATCAGATACCAAAATTGCAAATATTAAGGTAAGGAGGTTAAAATACAAATAGAAAAATATGTACTTACCCTATCTTTGCTCAACTAACTTCACTTGCAATGGAAATGGGATCAAAAGATGGGTACAGCTAGACCAAGGGAGGTATACAAAGCAACATTGGGATGGTATTGGTCAGCATGATAGGCTGTTGTCTCAGCACACCAGGAGCCTGACCACTATCTAGTTTTTTGTAGGCTTCAGAGCCAAGGAGAGTTTTTTTATGAAGTGATTTTTGTTTTACTTCCCATGGCCCAAGTAGTAGTTTCAAACATGTATAACTATTAAATAAAACGGGTTGGTTTTTTTTCCAAACCTAACCAAGGCATTACACTTCAGTGAGGCTAGTTCCATGCTATGTTTGAAATATCAAAGTCTGGCTTAAAAATAGCTATCTCGTGGGGGTTCATTGTGGGGAGAAACTTAGTGTTCAGAGTAGGAAATAGGGTTTGGGGGCTTTTCTGTACAACAAAAGAGAGAGAAACACAGTTGATTCAAATTTCCCTTAACCCTCCCAAAAATAATCTTCTTTGGGCAAAACTTTAAGCATGGAAAATGTCTCAAGAATTTTTCAGAAAGTTATGAGCACATGATACTGGATTTATAACTGAAACTGTTTTGCACCAATTACTATAGTGGTTGTTACTGGATCAAGATTTTTTGGGGATTATTACACAGGTTCAGGGTAGAACCTGTTTATATACTTTTATTGAAGCTTTATAGGAAAGCTATAGTATCCATACTATATGGACTAGATGACCTCTCGAGGTCCCTTCCAGTCCTATGATTCTACCATTCTATATTTTAAAGAGAGGTTATATGTCTTGTGGGGTACTTTTTAACACATCTGTGTTTTTTGTAAGAGATTTTACGAAATGTTAATGTATTCATAGTTTAACACAGCAAAATGAATGAACTCTGTTCACATTTTATTATTAATTTGTTCGTTAGAAGTTTTATTTTGCATGAAATACTTTTCTTAATGGAAGGACTAATCTCATACATTTTTGTTACCTGCATAATTGTATTTAATATAGGTATGTATGTGAATGTTAATAGTTTTCATTCACAATTTGAGCTTTTTCATTAATTTTATTAACTTAACTCCAACACACTTAAATGTGTGTTTATAGTTTTATTATATGTTTCTGCTCATACGATCTAATAATTTGGATAGTTAGATGTCCTTTCTACGTATGCTATGACAAATAAGCAGATGGACTAATAGGATGATCAAGCTTTGTCCAACCAAATTGGCAGAGTCGAGGCTTGGGAGTGGGATTTTCTCATGCCTTGCAGACAGCAAAGAGAGCTAGTAGTTCTGTAGAGGGGGGAAGAAAGACAAGAATTTGCTTTTGTTATGAGCCTCCTTCTTCTTTCTGTTATGAGGGATTTCTGTCTGCACCATTATTCAGATGATGCCAACTGGCAAAATTATCAGCCAGGAATGGAGTAGACTTTGTTCCAACACAGAGCTGGGCAGGCCAAAGTTAGAGTTTGTAAGCACCCACTACAGTGACAGCAGATATATAGTTTCCCTTTCAGGCCTGGGAGCTGCTTCTTAGGACAGTTTGCATGATGGAGATTGTATATGCATTTTTGAAACATGCATCACAGTCCTTCAGAAGTATTAAATGAAGGATCCAGTCTACCTTTACATGAATAGTCCCTTTTGATTAATGCAAGAGTTGCAGTCAGACCCTAAAACTCTGTCCTTTTCTGTGGCTGCCATCCTCCTCTGTTAGATTGCAATTGAAATATTTAAATAACTTTGCTTTTTCATTAAAGTGGAATGGCATTTACTACTGATTTTAAATCAATAAATGCAGTAAATAGTGTCATGTGACCTAAAAATCTTAATTTTAAAGACCTGAATATTTTTAATGAATAGACCATCTCTTTTCAAAAACAAAAAAATCTGTCTTTTGTTTGCAGTTGGTTGGCATCCCTGCTGGAAAGAGCGCTTTTAAATGTGTTTCTGACTACTTTGGTGATGTTTATACAAAGCCAACAAACTGAGTTTAGAAACTTTCTTTTAAAAAGATTGATTAGTAAAGGGATTTGAAGTTCAGTTTTACATTTAGGTAGAGTTCTTACAGTGTTTCTTCTTTTTAGCTAAAGACACGTCTAATAAGAAAGAAACAGCAAATGTAAGTTCAAGCATTTTTACTGAAAGCCTCTAGGCAGTATACTGAAAAATGGCCCGCTTTCTCACATTTCATTAGTCCTGTTTGCTTTCATTTCATTACCTCAGGAGGGTGAGGCAGGGAAAGCAGAGATGATTGTGCGTCGAAGAGGAAGAAAGCCCAGATGTTCTGTGATTCCATCAGAGGAAACTGGTAAGACATGAAATTGTGCTGCTCTTAACAGACTGAAGAGTTTACTGTGCTTAGGTGTACATAAAATTGTAACAAGATCAGCTTTATTATGTTTTCCTTTCATTGGGGAAAAAATCATTGGGTTACAGCTAGTGTAAATATTATGTAAATTGATGTAATCTCCTGTCAGAATTGGTACATCCCAGATGCTTCTATAAACCCCGATGAATTTTGTATGAATTCTGGCTGTGAACTGCGAAAGTAAACTATTGAGAATGTGTGTTTTGAGAGATTAAGTCAAACAAGTGTGAATTAAGTGTTGAAGGATGAAGGAAACGGAAAATTACTTATTCTACTACAAGTCCCATTTTAAATGCCTTTTCTAAACTAAGTGTCTTTTGAAGGGCCTTTCATGAAATTATAACACATGTAAAATTTTTCATGGACAGAAATACTGGAGCCGGAAAGAAAACGTCGGAAGTTGGCATCTGCTGCTGAAGAGGAAACAAAAGAACAGGAGGAAGATGAAGATGATGATGAAGATGATGATGATGATGATGAAGATGATGAAACGCATTCTGGAGCCACAACTAGATCAGCCACGAGATTAGAGGCTCAAAAGTAATATTCAGCTAGCTAGTATTTTTAAAAGACATTGCCTCCAATGTTCTATGACACACACAGTTAACTAACCTCTCTTTTTAAAAAATAAGAGTCTGATATTGAAAAATCTGTCAGCCCTACAAAACAGGACAGTAACATTAGTGTTAAAAATCCCAGCTCCTCAACAGGTTGACCTACAGATTGCAACTCCAAGGTTGCCTCTATTCTACACAACCTATGTCACCATTGCTATGCCAGCATCGCCCCCAGCATAGACACAGCCTACACTGACCGTTTTTTCTGTTGCTGTAGTAACATCGCCTCCCCAAACACCATTAGTTATGTTAACAGAAGCACTCTTCCATCCACATAGTTGCATGTACACTGGCAATTCACACCCTGACCAATGTAGCTATGCCAATATAATTTTTCCATGTAGACCAAGCACAAAGCAATGGCTTTCTTTGCAATTGAACTCTTAGTATTTTGTGCCATCCTCCACTCAGTCTGGAAATTGACATGCTTTTCACTTCTCACAGGAATGAAACTGGCAGGGAGAATGATGGGAGTGGTAAAGCATATTTACCAGTAACTGGAACAAAGATGATGTTGGGTTGCATGTATTAAGAGCTGAGATTTTAATACTTTAAAGTTTATCTGTTTAGCTACAACACTTAAAGTTGTGTGTGCATGGTGTGGGGACTTATCCCTTATAAATATTGTACCTCATGTCATCATAACGTAAGCTCTGGTATCATCTCTAGCCGCTGTAGATGTACTGAAGTTGACATTAGTTTAGTCCTCTCAGATTTTCATGGTATCTAGTGACCTTTTGCTTAATGAAGTCGGAGACTCTGAATCACAGTGTCTGGCTTTTTTCTGTCATGTGCTGTCATATTACTCAATGGTAGTCAAGTTAAGAAAATGCAATAGAGGAGCGAATATTAGTTCCTATCAGATATAACTACTATCTAAAAATTACATGTTCAACCACCATAAGATGTAAAGCCCTACCCCTTCTGGAGGAGAGCAGCTAGATATGTGCTGACAAATGATTCACATGCATAATGGCTGCATCCCATCTGTTTGTTACATCTTGGATTTCTGATAAGGAATTGGTTCTAGCAATGAGTGAGTTGTTGTCTTTTGGACTGGCACCCATGCAGTATGTGTCCCTGAGATGTTTAGTGGTCATAGAAGGATCTGTTCTTGCCAACATTAGGGTGCTGCAGTTAATAAGTTCATAGATCTAAAATCCCCTTTTATCCTTGTGTAATAATGTAGTATATAGGTATACTGGTAAACATGGCTCATCTAAAAGCTTTAATTCACCCTGAAAAAAGTGAATCATGAAGTGAAAAAAGGACATCATGGAGGTGACAAGAAAAATTTACGTGAGTCAGCAAATTTCTGCAAGGACTATGCTGTGGATGTTGAACTTGATGGCTACTATAGTGGTCATAATACCACACACCCTAGTGTATTCTTAAACTAGCTGCTTCCAAGATACTGTGTGTTGTGGCAGTGCAAAGAAAATTTTCAGTATGGAAAGGCCTGCCAAACTACTCCAATCCAAATTGTAGTAACCCTGTTCTTGGGATAAGGAGCCCAAATAAAGGGAATGGTACTTGGTCTCTCCAGAAGTCCAACTTTATATAAAGTCCTGCAGATGCGGTCATGTCCAAAATTGGAGTATTCCAAAAGGTAGTTCTAATTCAAGCAGACAATTACAGTCTATTATTACATCAGCAAACTTGGATGGACAGTCTCTCTTCTCAAGAATCAAGAAGACCTGAAGATTCCTAAAAGACTCTTATTTGTATCAGGCATGTAAGAACTAATTCCAGGCCCTTCTTCATAGCCCTCCTGATAGGGATTTCTCCCAAGTTTGGAGCCAAGAGAATCTGGGTGATCTAGCAGGCAAACAAGAGGCCTCTAACTCTGTTCCATGCCATTTTTCTTTTGTACTTTCTTTTGTACTTCGAGAACATGAGAAGAAAAGGAGACAGCACCACAATTGTCAACTGCTATTTCTCTTCTAAGAATTATAGGAAAAAATGAGGACACAGCACCAATCTGCAGTGCTAAAGCAAGAAGTTTTCATTCTAGTGACCCCTTGAGATTAGAGAGAAATCTTATTTCTTGATGCCAAAAGTTAAATGGTACCAAGAGTACTGCCCGAGAGACCAACCTCAATCTCTGTCAGTGCTGATCGGTGATCTGGTGCATTCTAGGGGCTGTTCTCAGTGCAGTGAAACAAAAGTTCATTTCTAGTCTTCCTTATATTAATGCTGAGCATAGGATTCCCATGGAACCACAGAATCAGATGTCAGGATCTTCTGAGTTAGTCAAGCCCTATCTTGGTTCCATTTTCAGTGACAACGTACTTTGACACCACCATCTTCATTGGGATTCTAGTAATCACTATCTTGGCTTCATTTCTGAGGACATCTAATTTTTACCTTTATGGGACTCAGCTGGTGCTCAGACCACACCTTTAACAGCGGTATTCTCTGGCCCTCAAGATCTTGTATGCAGAACAAAAGAACAGTCATACAATTGTTTGTCTGTGAATCCCCCAAGAGGAGTTATCTATACTGCCAACATCAACACACCCAAGACCAGATACTTGCTTGTAACTAAGATTCTTCAAGTGCTTGCTCGTGTCCATTCCACATTAGGTGTGTGCACACTGTGTCCACCATTGCCAGAGATTTTCCCTCAGTGGTATCCGTTGGGCCAGCTCTAGTGCCCTCTGCTCATGCGCTGGTATAAGGGGCACCGCCGGCCACTCATCTTCTTCTCAGTTTTCCTTCTTACCGCCCATGACATTGCTGGAACTATCTCTCTTGCTTCAGTAAGGCTTCTTCCCTGTGGATTTTGGTCTCTGATTCCTAGTTGTTGTTTTAAACATAGCTTTAGAGTATATAGAAATTGTAGTTTAGAGGTAGTATAAATAGCGTAGCTAGGGACTAACTATCATCGAGGGGCTCTGTTTGTCCTATTGGTTGGGTATGTCCTAGTCCCCAGGCTTCAAACCTTGTGCCTCCTGCAGCAAACCTATGCCCATGAGCGACCCACACTCAAGTTCTTTGAAGTGCTTGGGAGAAACTCACATGAGGGAAAAGTGCCAGATTTGTCAGGACTTTAGACCCCGCGCTAAAAAGGACAGAGAAATAAGACTCAAGGTTATCCTAATGGAAGCTACTCTCAGACCAGCATCAGAGCAAAGCTGCTCCGATTCTGCACAGAGTACTTTGGCTTCTGTGCGAAGCGCTCCTCTGGCACTGTGCTCTTCCCCACACCGTTCACCATCTCCCAGTGCAAAGGAAGAAGCACAAAAAGCAGCGCACTGACAGCGCGTGCTCGCCAGTGCAGAAAAAGGACAAGCATGGGGAAGGCAGCACAGTGCGACCCACACCATGGTCACCGAAGGAGAACTCTTCGTCTGAGTTGGAAGGGGAACCCCATGTACAGCCTAAGGGCTTGTCTACACTACCCGCCGGATCGGCAGGCAGTGATTGATCCAGCAGGGATTGATTTATCGCGTCTAGTATAGATGCAGTAAATCGACCGCTGAGCACTCTCCCAGACTCCGGTACTCCATCAGAACGAGCAGCACAAGCAGAGTCGACAGGAGAGCGTCAGCTGCTGACTTACCGCAGTGAAGACACCGCAATAAGTAGATCTAAATATATTGACTTCAGCTACTCTGTTCACGTAGGTGAAGTTGCGTATCTTAGATTGACCCCCACGGGTAGTGTAGACAAGCCCTAAGAGTCACCCCCCCATACCCTGTGCATAATTTAATATTAAAGATAAGCACAACAAGAATAAAGGACAAATCTCAATTCTGGATTTCTTAAGATGTGTTCTTCTTTACTCCCAAACTTGCAGATGTCATTTTGCATTGACAGTATTGATCCACTTCTGGTAAATGCCATATAGTTTAATTTCCTGTACTTATTACATATGCATGCTGAATCTGATTTGATTATTTTGCTGTATTCATTCATCATTTTTATAGAAAGTTTTCTGTTAACGTTTCAGAAAGCAGCCAAGCAAACCAACCACCCGTGCTGCTTCTAAAGGAAACAGCCCAAGTCCAGTTTCTCCTAAAAAACAGCAAAATTCAGCAGCAAAAAAGAGGTCGCCTAGTGAAGCAAAAGTTAGCAGGTCTCCTCCATTGGCACAGTAAGTATGAAAATGGAAGCATCTTTTACTGTTTGTTTTGGATGTCATTAAATGGATCCTTTTTTCTGCATCTATAATTTACTACAGCACTGAACTGCAAAGCAAAAAGAAAAGAGGTTTTTGCCTTTCTCTGATATCCCAAAACTGTTTCAAAGGACTCTTCCCCATTTTTTTTCCTGTGTATTCTTTTACATTTGAAATATCAGGTCTTTACTTCCCATTCTGTGCTGGAGGATCTTGGAAAGTACTTAGGAGAGCCTGAGCAACAATGTCACACAAGGCTATAATCTGAGCTGCAATTCTTTCTGGAATGGAGAAGATGCTGGGGCCAGGAGAACTGCAATTTAGGTTTCAGCAGCATGTGACGTAATCAGATTCTCCAAAGATATTCCCTCTTTCTGTTGGACGAATTTAGGAAGGGAGCCTTTGAGAGTCCTAATATTTCAAGTTTTAAAAAATAGCACTGGAAGGGGAGGGAAGGAAAGCATTTTTTCCCATTTTTAAGTTTGAGACTATCTCTGTGTATGATACGGGAACAATAAAGGGCACAAATAATTATTTACCTCTACAGAGACCCGCTACGGTATTGTTTACCTCTACAGTATTCCTCCATCCAGTGTGTGGTATTGGGAGCACGCACGCTGCTTAAATAACTTGCAGCAATAGTGGCAAGCACATATTGGATACTGACAGTTAGAGGCTGCATTTCAGTTTATATTAAGTACTTTGTGATGGCCAGTAGTTCAGGCTGTGGTCATGTGTGGTTAGGGTTAGGGCATGATTGGCCTACACATGCATGCACAAAGGGGAGTGGGTAAGGTGCCTTCCCATTATGCCCTTTCCTGCACAAGAGACACGAGTCAGTTGCTGTTCTTTTACTGTCTTGAGTGAAGGAACTTGAACCCTGCTTATGTCCTCCTGGGGCACAAGCCACGCCTGCCCCTTCCCCCTCCCTTCCCCCCCCAAACAATGGGGAAGAGGTGGTGGAATCATGTCCCTTTCTATCTTCTCTGCACCAGCCAATAGAACTGGCTGGCTATTGAGGGTGAGTATATGTAGCATCCTTCTAAGGTCTAGTGGAGTGGGGTATAGTCCCCCTACATGCTGTGCAACTGAGGGAGGTGGTGTACACTGGGGAATTGAGACAGTATCTCCTGGCATTTCCCCTTGGGATGGAGGAATGTGACTCTAAGTAAGTGTGCCTAAAACCCCTTTGAAAATATAAACTATTATAAAAATTCTAAGCATAATTAATAATTGTTACAACTTCTAGGTTAAAGATGCAGGCTAGCAAGCGTAAAAGGGAAGCCAGCCCACCAGCGGTACGCAGAAAAGGCCAGCCTAAAGTGGACGAAATGCCATTAAAGAAAACAAAGCGATAATTGTTACCATCTGATAATATTCATGGAAAAGTTGAAAGAAAAGAGAGTGGTCTCTGCTTCTGTGTTTTTGTTTTGTTGTGTAAAAGCAAAGGGATTTGCATGTGCTCGTTTCTGAGCTCTAAGTTAATAGATGCAGAACTTAAGTTACATTTTAAACAATTTTATAAACTATTGTTTATACAGAATATTATACAGATTAAAAAAATAAGTTTACTTTGTATCTGAAAGGAAAACAAAGTAATTACAGATTTTAACACTGACTCAGAAAGTTGGGATTTCCCAATGTGACATGCTCATGCAGATGCTTCCACTCCATCAGGCACTAAGGGCCTACTAATATTCTTTGTATATAAACTTGTAAAAATAGGTTGTATTTTACTCTGTGTATGAATCTAATCAATGATGAACACTTTATTTATTGTATGGAGGGGACTGGTCTGTAAACTTTAGTATATACCTTAGGTTTTATTAATGATATTTTAAATTCTATGCAGCCATCAGTAGGAGTCTTTTTTTTTCAGGGCTGTCTAAAACCCGAAGTTCTCTGAAATATGCTCAGACAATTGGTAAAGTATTCTCTCGCATGTATTAAAGTAGATTAGCATAGTAAAGGGGACTCTCTCTCCCTTTTCTGTTCACATTCATAACTATGTATAAAATAGGGAGTGTCATCTTTCCAGATTAACTTTCCATCTCTGAAGTTTTGTACAAACCTCAAAGTAGTCAATAGTACTAGCTTAGGTTTACTCAGACCATTTCAGCCAAAGCTACTCTGAAGTACAACAAACTGCTATGTTTTATTTCACAACTTAACTGTTCTTTCAGTGTTTGTCTTTCAATGAAGAGGGACCCATAGAAGTGATATTTAACTTCAAATAACTATGGAGCTTCAGCATTTTATGTTACATTTTATACACAGGTATTAAAAAAGTAGAACTTGATGATATTGCCAGAATCTTTTTTTAATGTATATTAATACTCCTGTAAGAGCAAATGTTCAAGTTAAGTTTTACAGTTAAGCTTTTCTTAAGATCAAATTTGTCTCTTGCAATGATATGATGAGTTGCCAAATAATCTGAGATTATTTTAAAATGTTTTGTTCATATTCTTGTTTTATAATTAAAATTAGCATTCTGTTTTGTTTTTTTACTCGTTATTGTAAGGCGCATATTTGTCAGATATTCTACTTGATTTCTTACTGAGATTTTATATATAAATTATAAAATGTTTCCCAAAACCTGAGTTGCAATATTTGTTATATCTTTAAGTTCCTTAATTGTGTCACTGTGTTTGTTTGTATTGTATTTTTACAATTGACTTGGATGGACTTACTCACATGAGTAATAGTTTGCATAATCAGTCCCTTTTTATAAAGCCTCTGTATCACGCCATCTAGGTATCATATATTTACTACAAAAATAATTTGGACAGCTCATTAAGGGAATCCATGTCCTGAAATTAAAGAACTCCTCCAGTGAACTGATTACGTTATTCAGACTTATCAAATATCCTTAAACTTTTTAAGGTCTGTCTTAGGCCCCAGTTCAGCAAAGCATCGAAGCACATGCTTAAGTTGTACTGAAGCCAATGAGACTTAAACACCTGCTGAAAGTTAAGCACATGCTTAAATGCTTTGCTGACTAGAGATTGACTGACTGCAGAATGAGGGCCATAGTGCCTTAAAGACTGATGCAGTGATGCTCTGGCACAGCAACAGAGGAAGCAAGTTCCAAAGGCAAGACTGCCCTCTGCCAGTTCTGGCAAGACAAATTCCTAGTGGGGCTGAAGGGAATTTGCTGTGGAAGATTGTAATACAAATAAAAAGCTTCTAAATTCATACTTAGAACCCCTAATTGCCCTCAGTTTAGAACATTCAGGCCTTGTCTTCATTGGCAATTTTAACAATCCCTACATTCCAAAGGGTTGTAAATAAAAAATCACTTGAAGCTGCCATTTCAACAATCCCATGTGAGCTGGTGGAGCAGCAGCTGGTGAAACCTGCTGTCTCTGCATAGCAGGAGCCAACATAGGAGGAAGCAGCATAGATAATGTAGGTGATGCACAAAGCATCTAGAACGAAGTTCGTTGCTAGCACTGCAGTGTTTGAAAAAGCAGTAGCTCCCCAGTTGCTGCTTTTCATGCCAGCAGCTTCTCCGGTAAGAACATATTTTCTTAGTGTGTGGGTTATTTTAAATAGCCTGTGACATCCACTCCCATATGAAGATGTACACTTAATCACATGTGGTGTGTGTTCAGAATTTTGTTTGACCAGTCTGAATGCCCCCATGCTCTCCTGACTTCCCTCAGAATTTCCCATAAATGTAATAATAAGCTAGACCAGAAGGCAAATGCCTCAAGCCTCTAAGCTGGTCATGACTGTATCAACAAGTGCCCACTTTGGTGTGGGTGTCCACATAAAGACTTGTACTTTTCAGACCATTAATACTTCAATAAGCTTTACACTCTTGCTACATTGATCTCCATCACTGAAGTCTGCATTAAGAAAAGACAACTTTACTCCCAAGCCATCTCATCTGTCCTTTGTTTCTGGAAGCAAACTGCTGGGCTCTCTACTTTCTCCAGACCACTTCATTAGTCACAGTCTTGAGTCCAGGACATATTGTATGGCCTGTTGTCTTCCTTCCAACACATGGCTTCGGCTGCATTGACTTCAGTGGAGTAATACCCATTTATACCAGCGGGAGTGAATTTGGCTAGTAGCTTTTAATTCTCTTCCTATCAGAGAGTATGTCTCCACTTTGGGTTTTTTCAATGCACATGTCTTGAAGTGAACATAAGAACGAACAGACTGGGTCAGACCAATGGTCCATCTATCCTATCTTTTGGCAGTGGCTGATGCCAGATGCTTCAGTGGGAGTGAACGGAGGAGGGCTATTTATTGATCCATCCTGTCATCCAATCCGAGCTTCTAGCAGTCAGAGGTTTAAGTATGGGGTTGCATCCCTGACATCTTGGCTAATAGCCATTGATGGAGCTCTCCTCCATGAACTTTGTCTAATTCTTTTTTGAACCAAGTTATACTCTTGGCCTTCACAACATCCCCTGGCAATGATTTCCATGGGTTGACTGTGTGTTGAGTAAAGAAGTACTTCCATATGTTTGTTTTAAACCTACTGCCTAGTAATTTCATTAGGTGAATCACCACCACCATCTAGTTCTTGTTTTACATGAAAGGGTAAATAACACTTACTTTCTTCACACCACTGATGATTTTATAGACTATCTTCTCTCTTAAATCCTCTTTTCCAAGCTGAACGTTCCCAGTCTTTTTAATCTCTCCTCATACGGAAGCTCTTCCACACCCCTAATCATTTTTATTGTCCTCTGCACCTTTTCCAATTCTGATATCTCTTTTGAAATGGGACAAACAGAACTGCGTAGTAGTCAAGGTGTGGGCATGCCATGGATTTATACAGTACATTATGATATTTCGTCATCTTAGCTATCCCTTTGCTAATGGTTCCTAGCACTGTTAGCTTTTTTGACTGCTGCTACACATTGAGCAGATGTTTTCAGAGAACTATCCAGGACTCCAAGATCTTTCTGGAGCGGTAACAGCTAATTTAGACCATTTTCTGTGTATAATTGGGATAATGTTTTCCAATGTGCATTGCTTTGCGTTAATCAAGATTGAATTTTATCTGACATTTTGTTGCTCAGTTGCCCAGTTTTGAGCCAACCCTTTGTAACTTTTTGCAGTCTGCTTTGGCCTTAACTATCGTGAGCATTTTATATTATCTGCAAACTTTTTCATAAGTGATCTGGAAAAAGTGGTAAATGTTGAACAGTACAGGTGCCAGTACAGATCCTTGGGGAACCTCGCTATTTACCTCTCTCCATTGTGAAAGCTGACTATTCCTACCCTTTGTTTCCTGTCTTTTAACCAGTTACTGATCCATGAGAGAACCTTCCCTCTTATCCCATGTCTCCTTACTTTGCTTAAGAGCCTTTGGTGAGGGACCTTGTCAAAGGCTTTCTGAAAATCTAAGTGCACCATTATCCCTTGACTCACCCTTGTGCACAATTGTTGGCTTGCCTGAAGCATTCTAATTAGGGCTGTCAAGTGATTAAAAAAATGAATTGCACTGTTAATAGTAGAATACCATTTAAATATTTATTTCTACATTTTCAAATACATTGATTTCAATTACAACGCAGAATACAAATTTACAGTGCTCACTTTATATTTGTTTGATTACAAATATTTGCACTGTAAAAAAAATAGTATTTTCAATTCACCTAATAGAAGTACTGTAGTGCAATCTCTTTAGCATGAAAGTTGAACTTATAAATGTCAAATTTATGTACAAAAAAATAACTGCATTCAAAACCAAAACAATGTAAGACTTTAGAGCAGGGGTGGGCAAACTACAGCCCGCAAGCTGGGGATTGCCCCCTGTGGTGCCACAGGCCCCACGCTGCTCTCAGAAGCAGCCGGCACCACATCCCTGGGACCCAGGGGGCAGAGGGCTCCATGCGTTGCCCTCGCCTCCAGGCACCACGTGCCCCTCCTGGCTCCTATTGCCCGGGAACAGGGAACTGCAGCCAATGGGAGTTTCAGGGGAGGTACCTGGAGGTGTGGCAAGGGAAGCGCACAGAGCCCTGTCTCCCCCCACCCCAGGGGCCATGCACCCCAACTCCCTGCCCTAAGCCCCCTGCCACACCTTGCACCCCTCCTGCACCCCAACCCCCTGCCACACCTTGCATCCCTCCTGCACCCCAACTCCCTGCCCTGAGCTCCTTCCTGCAGTCTGCACCCCAACCCCCTTCCCTAAGCCCCCTCATGCACCCCTCCTCTGCCCCAATCCCTTGCCCTGAGCCTGTTCCTGCACACCGCACCCCACCCCCCTGCCCTGGCCCTGCATACAATTTCCCCACCCAGATGTGGCCCTCAGCCCAAAAAGTTTGCCCACCCCTGCTTTAGAGCCTACAAGTCCACTCAGTCCTACTTCAGCCAATCGCTCAGACAAACAAGCCTGGTTATATTTGCAGGAGAAAATGCTGCCCGTTTCTTGTTTACAATGTCACCTGAAAGTGAGCATGGGCATTCGCATGGCACTGTTGTAACCAGCATCACAAGAAATTTACATACCAGATGAGCTAGATTCATATGTCTTCATGCTTCAACCACCATTCCAGAGGACATGCATCCATGCTGATGACTGGGTCTGCTCAATAACAATCCAAAGCAGAGTGGACTGATGCATGTTCATTTTCATCCTCTAAGTGAGATACCACCAGCCGAAGGTTGATTTTCTTTTTGGTGGTTTGGGTTCTGTAGTTTCTGCATCAGAGTTTTGTTCTTTTCAGATTTTGGAAGGCACTTCAGATTCTTAAACCTTGGGGTGAGTGCTGTAGCTATTTTTAGAAATCTCACATTGGTACCTTCTTTGCATTTTGTCAAATCTGCAGTGAGTGTTCGTAAATCAAATGTGCTGGGTCATCATCCAAGACTGGTATAACATGAAAGATATGGCAGAATGTGGGTAAAATGGAGCAGGGGACATACAATTCTCCCCCAAGGAGTTTAGTCACAAATTTAATTATTACTTTTTTCATGATCATCATCAGCATGGAAGCATGTCTCTGGAATGGTAGCTGAAACATGAAGGGGTATATGAACGTTTACCATATCTGGCACATAAATACCTTGCAACGACGGCTAGAAAAGTGCCATGCAAATGCCTGTTCTCACTTTCAGGTGACATTGTAAACAAGAATCAGGCGGCAGCATCTCCCATAAATGTAAACAAACTTGTTTGTCTTAGCAATTGGCTGAACAAGAAGTAGGACAGAGTGGACTTGTAAGCTCTGAAGTTTTACATTGTTTTGTTTTTGAGTGCAGTTATGTAACAAAAAAATCTACATTTGGTACACTTTCACGATAAAGAGATTGTACTACAGTACTTGTATGAGGTGAATTGAAAAATACTATTTGTTGTATTTATCATTTTTACAATGCAAATATTTGTAATAAAGCAAGCACTTTACACTTTGTATTCTGTGTTGTAATAGAAATCAATATATTTGAAAATGTAGAAAAACATCCAAAAATATTTAATACATTTCAGTTGGTATTCTATTGTTTAACAGTGTGATTAATTGTGATTCATTTTTTTTTAGTTAATTGCATGAGTTAACTGATTAATCAACAACCCTAATTCTAATAGACTGGTGAGGGAAGATTTCCCTTTACAAAAGCCTTGTTGATTCCTCCCCATCATATCATGTTAATCCATGTCTGATAACTCCGTTCTGTTGCTTCAGCATAGACATAGTTTGACTGCTGTATTAGGGGGCACATGTTGAAACCTGTTTCACTGGCTCTCCCCCCCCACTGGAGTGGTACCTGGGCTGCTGGTGCCTGGGGGTGTGGGGGGAGGGGGAGGATGGGCAGGCTTAACGGGGGAGCCCCTGCTGCTCCTGCAGTGACCTGAGTGTGGGAGTTGTGGCACTCTGGCACTCTAGTGCCTCCTGGTGCTGCTATGGCAGCCTTCCTGCTGGAGCTCGCCACTATCCCCTGCCCCTATTGAGCTCCCAGCTGTTCCCTGCCCCTATCCCCTTCTCTTCCCCTGCCATATCCCATCCCCTACCCTTCCACCCCACCTACTTCCACCATTTCGTGCCCCTCTTTCCCTGCCCCCCCTCCCCGCCATGGGCATTCACCATTGTACAGAAAACAGGATGGTGGCCATGCAGGGCGCCAGTAGAAGGTGACAACAACAGGCACTAGGACCTGGTGGGAGGTGCCATCCAGCTGCAGTGGCCACCATCAGCAGGAGAAGCAGCTCTGTCCTGACAGGGACCAAATGAGACAGAAATGTGCTGGGGCGGGAGGCGCAGGGTGGAAAGGACAGAGCCCTCCACCCCTCCGACAGGCCAAGCAGAGCAGCTCAGCACTGGCAGAAATCAGGGGGTAGGGGTGGACATTGACCTGTGACCCCAAGTGCACCCTGCCATATCTTTCCTCTGTTTGGGGGCAGGGGAGACAATGCTCCACTGCACCCATGAGCTGCACCCATGAGCTTCAACCAATTGCCTGGTACTGAAATTAGATCCTGTAATAGCCAGGATCACCTTTGGAATTTTTTTTAAAAATTGGTGTCACATTAGCTATCCAGCAGTCATCTCATAGAGAGGCTGATTTAAGCAATAGATTACATACCACACACAGTAGTTCTACAATTTCACATTAGAGTTCCTTCAGAACTCTTGGGTGAATACCGTCTGGTCCTGGTGACTTCTTATGGTTTAATTTAGTGTTTTTGGAACAAAGTGCCTCTATTGACATCTCAATCTGGGACGGTTCCTCAGATTTGTCCCCTAAAAAGAATGGCTCAGGTTTGGGAATCTCCCTCAATCCTCTGCAGTGAATACTAATGCAAAGAATTCATTTAGCTTCTCTGCAATGGCCTCTTTTTCCTTGAGTGCTCCTGTAGCACCTTGATCATTCAGTGGCCTCCCTGAGTGTTTGGCAGGCTTCCTGCTTCTGATGGACTTAAAAAAAAATTGCTGTTTAGTTTGTGTTTCTTCTGCTAATTGCTCTTCACATTCTTTCTTGGCCAGAGCCTAATTATACTTTTACACTTGACTTACCAGAATTTATGTTCCTTTATATTTTCCTCAGCAGGATTTAGCTTCCAGTTTTTAAAAGATGTCTTTTTTGTCTTTAACCGCGTCTTTTACTCTGGTAGGCCATGGTGGCATTTTCTCTTTGGTGGTCTTATTGCTTTCTTAAATTATTATTTGGGGTATGCATGGTGTTTTTAAAACATTTCCATGCAGTTTGCAGCATTTCATTCTTGTGACTGTTCCTTTTCATTTCCATTTAACTACCCTCTTCATTTTTGTGTAGTTCTGCTTTTGGAAGTTAAATGCTACCGCAATGGGTTTACATGGTATTTTCCCCCCTACACGGGTGTTAAGTTTAATTACATTGTGATTGCTATTATCGAACAGCTCTGCTATATTTACCTCTTGGACCAAATCCTGAGCTCCACTTCAGACATAATCAAGAATTGCCTCTCCCCTTGTGGGTTCCAGGACTAGCTGTTCCAAGAAGCAGTCATTAATGGTGTCTAGAAATTTTATTTCTGCATCCCATCCTGAGGTGACATGTAATCACAGTAAGTGCTTATGCAGCTTCCATACTTCTGCTCTGTGCATCCATTCTAAGCTCTCCACAAATTTCTTTAGCATTGTTTTAGGGGTGGACTTATTTTAATTGATTCTACACAGGCTACGGAGGCATTTCAGACAACTGCTGTAATGACAACCCCTCAGGCCTGTTTACAGTTCTTCAGCTATTCTGTCAGCTTGTACTTTAAATTCACAGGAAACATCCCTATCAGCTAGCCTGAGTTTCTGCAGCTCCTTGAAGTCCTAGTGCTTGCTTCCTCTGAGGAGTCCTAGGGTGTCCTTGTACCATCTGTTCACTTGACACTCCATCCACTCCTATAACATTCTGATTTTTTTCCCCTTTTCTAGCCACACACAGATTCACCCTTGAAACAACTTAACTAAAGGAGGAGATGGATTTCCCATCACTTTAAGTCTTTAAATCAAAATTAGGGGTAACATTTTCAAAAGCTTTTAAGTGATTTTGGAGCCTAAGTCCCTTTTTCAAAAGTGATTTAGACACTTAGGAGCCAATGAGTCTTGGCTTTAGAAAAATTTACCTTAGATGGCTTTCTAAAAGATAAGCTCTAGCTCAGTTCACATTAGCAACCCTTGATTAGGGGGTCAAATATTTTGTGATCCCCTTACAGTTACCCTTCAAGGTCAAGAATTTTCTGTCAGCATCTCAAAACACCCACACATTATATAGACTTTTATCCTTGTTACTGTAAATGTAAGAGTAAGGATGGGGACAGGGGTTCAGGGAGCAAGATTTCCTTTGCTTTACATTGTAATATACATTTTAAACAGCTCATAACCTACCAGTTGAGTAACATTGCTCTAGCTCCATCAGAGATTATGGGCTTGATGCAGGAATTACTGGGTGAAATAAACTCTGATCTCCTGCATAGCTCCTATGTTATGCAGGAGATCAGACATCATCATCATCATCATAATGGTCCTTACCGGCCTGAACAGAATTTTAGATTTTTAAACATATAGCAAACCCCAGTCCCTGCCCAAGGAGCTTACAATCTACAAGACAAGCTGTAATAGGTAGATATGACAAACAAATGCCCGAGTGGGGATTGGCAGAGACAGGATAACAAAAACAATAGATAGATAGGATGTATATATTCTTAGCCAGTCAGGGGCAGGGATTATAACTCACCCCCAGGCTTGCTATCATCAGATTGCATGCATATGCACTTTCTGTGATTACACATGCAGTTGTCATCCTCCAAATTTGGCTCTTCCAGGTGAGCTGAAATACTTCATTTTAAAAAAATACATAAAAAAAATCTGTTAGAGAGCCCAAATCTCCAACCTATGTAACCCTTCTGCCAGGTACAGTCGACAGCAGTATCTAGGGGTTCCTCTTAGCAGTACAAAGCAGCACCAGCTCCAGCCAACACCACCCTGAGTACTTCCCCACTCACAAGCACCAAGTCTGTGTATTACCAAAGGAAAAGGAACCAGCATGAATTTGGGAAAACACCACCAGCACGATTCAAAGTCATGGAACCATCAGCAAACACCCAATCCACCGAAAACTGGGCCATGTCCTTTACCTCAGTTTTCCACTTTGCAGTGTGAAAGTCCAGTGAACAAATAGCCCTTTCACACACCACTTCCCTTTCCCGCACCCCACTGGCAGCTGGTTGGCCTTGGTCAGCGCAGACCCAGAGTTTAGAGGTGTGTTCTGATGGGTTCACACCCCACCCCGAAAAGGGGCAGGGAGCAACAAGCAACGAGGCTCCAGGGCTGCCACTATCTCTGCTGCCCCTGGCCTCTTGCCGGTGCTATTATCTCGGTCGCCACTGGCTGCCCAGGGCCACCTTTGCTGCTTCTGCAATACTGTGTTCTGAGGTTCCGCCATTTAGTCCAGCTATCAGTGATTTCACTGGGTAGTGGAACTTCTCTGACGCCCCCTCTTCACTGTAACACTGTCCCCACACCACGTCTAACCCTCAGCTCGCAGACCTGCTCATCAGTGAATTTAGCTCGAGCAATCACGGAAAGGAAACAAGGGGGCTCAGTTAAGTCTCCTCAGTTCTATCTTTAAACACAGGAAAGGGAAGGGTTAAATCGTAGTTCTTCAGACACACTCCACAGCTTCTGAAAGAAACATCTCCGCCCACCTTACTTTCACCAGGATTTGGCTTCCCTACCCCCAGCTCAGCAAGTGCAGTTCAGTTTAGGGTGACCCCCTCAATCAGGGCTTGGCAAGTACAATTCTGCTGTCCTTTACTCGTACAATAAGGATAACAAATTTCATTACCCCTGCCCTCAGTACTAAAGAGAATTATAACCCAAACCCAGCCAAAACTGAACGTTTTGGAAAGGCAGTTCCATCCGCTGGACACCTGGGCAGAGCAGGTGTGCCCCTGCAAATACTGTCTGCTCCTCTTTCCCCCAGGTCATCACTAGAAGTCAGGGGAGAGCGCATTCAGAGCTGCTTACACATACATAACGAGTCAATACATTTTTCAATAGGGCACTGTATGGCTTTTTACCCACCTTGAGTCAGGTTCAGAGCTGTGTGCTCCCCTTGTAAAAGCTGATGACATCACTAGAGTCCTGAGGGGCTGGGGCTTCTAATACGCTAAGGAACAGCATTTATACATGACTCCAGCTAAACCAAGTCCAAAGTGCGGTTCTTACCTGGTACAGCCCAGCCGTAGGAATGGGGGCCAAACTGAATTAGAACCACATTTTAAGATGTTTTAACACAGTTTGGCCCCTTCCACACTGGCTGGCCACACCATGGGAGGCACTGGTTTAGCTGGAACCATAGTAAATTCAATTTCTAAAAACACTGCGCAGGCCAGCTTATCACAGCGAGGGCTCATCATCAATCAGTGCGTGGAGCTGCAACCCTCCTCTTGCTTCAGGTGTTAGGGATCTAATCAAGCATAGCAGGGGAATGGCAAATGTATAGCTTTTATTGTCGGTTGAGTAACGTAACTCTTTAATGATGGTTCAGTGCTGAAAGACCAGCATCTATTTTTCTAGATTTTTATTGTGACGGTCACATACATTATGCAACAATTTCTCTTTAAATGCCAAAGTTTATTAAAGTGAATGAAGAAGAAGAAATACAGGAAAGGGAAAATGGGTAACAATCACAGTCATAATAATCTGTCACCATTTCTAGTGAGTAAACTTAAAGATGTCAACATTAAATACTTGTTTCTTGTTCAAAGCCCAAAGCAAGCAGAGATCTGGAATGTGGTTTTCTTTTGAGACAATGATAGTCTCACTCTATTCTTTTAATATAAACAAAAGCTGAGAATTGCTTTATAACGGGTTTAACTCCATTCTGCAAGGATTCCTCAGACTAAGGAAACAGGTAATGTAAGGCCATCTTTAAAAAAAAAAATCCATTGAACTAGTGATAAAAATTCTTTCAACTGAATTTGAACTTAGCACTCTCTTCTGCCCCAAGTCTTGTATACGTATGAAACACACTTTACTAAGGCTGAATCAAAGTAAAGCAAGGATCTTGCATTCCTGGATACTGTGGAGAAGAGCCAGTGTTGCAATGGAGAGGCAAGGACCTACAGAGAAAGCAGAAGAGAGGGGCCTCTGAGGGTGGTCCAGCAGTGGTGGCTCACCACAACCGTTAGAGCCTAGATAAGGGATTTGGAAACACTACCACTTCATGCTTTTTAATCTGGTAGGCCCGGTTGCCTC
Organism: Chelonia mydas; assembly: GCF_015237465.2. Classification (NCBI taxonomy): domain Eukaryota; kingdom Metazoa; phylum Chordata; order Testudines; family Cheloniidae; genus Chelonia; species Chelonia mydas. The sequence continues at coordinate 113,108,319 of NC_057852.1, forward strand.
CCTGTTTGGCCTGCCTCATACACTTTTTCCTGCTTCTTGTGCTTCAATTTATTGTGGTCTTCTAGGGCTGTCTAAGATCCCATTCCATAATATTTAACATGGTAGCACACTACAGAAAAATTCATATACAAGGGGAAACAGAGGAAAGCCAGGGCCAGTCCTCATCCCCACAAATCCTCAGTTCCTGTGCCTGCTAGACCCACTGATCGCCAGCATTGGCCCCCCAGACAGATTTGTAGAAATAAGTTATATTGGCAATGGGTGCCCTGACAGCCAGGATATAGACCCACCGGTCAATGGGATCTGTGGTTAATCTACCACTGTTTGGACGTGTTCTGAAATGTAAAGGGACTCATAGGCACTGACTCCATGGGTGCTCCGGGGCTGGAGCACCCACGGGGAAAAATTTGTGGGTGCTCTGCACCCACCGGCAGCCAAGCTCGGGAACGTGGCATGCTCAGGGGAGGAGGCAGGGAAGAGGCGGGACTGGGGCGGGGATTTGTTGAAGGAGTCGGAATAGGGGCAGGGAAGGGGCGGAGTTGGGGCGGGGACTTTGGGAGAGGGCTTGGAATGGGGGTGGGGCCTCATGGAAGGGGTGGAGTGAGGACGGGGCTGGGGGCAGAAGGGGGTTGAGCACCCAGGGGAAAAAGAGGGGAAGTCGGCGTCTATGAAGGGACCCAGAGAATTTCTCTGTAGTCCTGGAGACCAGTTTGAAGCTGATCTTGGCAGCCCTGCTCAAGACAGCTGGAATCCCTGACATGGTAGGAAGTGAAGGCATCAAGGACTGGTTGAACTGGAGATGTGGATCTTCCTGGGCACTAAGTGAAGTGGATTGAAATAGTCAAGTAAAAAATGTTACATTCCAATCCAGAGCAATTAAACTGGAAGTTACAGGCTGGGTGGTTTAAGCTGTGTTCTTTAATGCTTGCTCTTATGCTGAAGTGAAGGAACACGATTATTTGAAAAGAGACTGATGTTACTTACCTTACAGGAAGAGTTTATGAAGGTTCCTTTGTCCAAACTGATCCAACCGTATGTGTGTGTGTGCACAAGCCTGGATCCTTTAACCACAAATGTCCAGTGGGACTTCATCTGTGCCCTGCACCTCCTTGTATCCCCTAAAGCAAGAGTATAAAGCACAGAGCCACCCTAATCACCACTCAGTTCCTTCACTAGTGCAGAAAATCCAGGAAAGGACTCCATATAGGTGAGGAAGGAAGGCTGGCCTGGGAGCCAGGTGGACAAAGGCATTTCGCAGACCTCCAGTTACTATGAGGTAAGTAGCCTCTCTTTCTCCTTTGAGAACTTGTTTGCCTATACTCTGCATTAACTCCTCATTGGTAACAGAACACTGGACATTTCATGTTCACATTGGTAGCAAACAAGTCTGTCGAAGGAATTCCCCATTTTAGGAATACTTGCATAAGAATGTAACACAAGAATGGTCATACTGGGATGGGCCAATGGTCCAGCTAACCCAGTATCCTGTCTTAGACAGCAGCCAGTGCCAGATGCTTCACAGAAAATGAACAGAACAGGGCAATTTCAAGTGATCCATCCCCAGTTGTCCAGTCTCAGCTTCTGGCAATTGGAGGTTTAAGGAGACCCAGAGCTTGAGGGTTGCATTTATGATCATCTTGACTAATAGCCATTGAGGAATCTATCCTCCATGAACTTATCTAATTTTTTTTAACCCAGTTATCTTTTGGACTTCACAACATCCCCTGGCAATAAGTTCCACAGGTTGACTGTGCATTGTGTGAAAAAGTACTTCCTTATGTTTGGTTTAAACCTACTGCCTAGTAATTTCATCAGGTGACCCCTGGTTCTTGTGATGTGTAAAAGATTAAATAGCACTTCCCTGTTCACTTTCTCCACACCAGTCATGATTTTATAGACCTCTACCATGTCCCCACTCTTAGTTGTCTCTTTTCTAAGATGACCAGTCCCAGTTTTTTTAATCTCTCCTTGTAAGGAAGCTGTTCCATACCCTTCATCATTTTTGTTGCCCTTCTCTGCACATTTTCAATTCTAATACATCTTTTTTGAGATGAGGTGACCAGAACTGCACACCGTATTCAAGGCATGGGTATACCATGGATTTATACAGTGGCATTATATTTTCTGTCTTATTATCTCTTTCCTAATGGTTCCTACCATTCTGTAAGCTTTTTTGACTGCCATTGAGTGGATGTTTTCAGAGCATTATCCATGACGACTCCAAGATCTCTTGCTCTAGCTAATTTAAATCCTATCATTTTGTATGTACAGTTAGGATTATGTTTTCCAAGGTGCATTACTTTGTACTTATCTAAGCTGAATTTCATTAGCCATTGTGTTGTTTAGTCACCCCATTTTGTGAGACTTGTTTGTAACTCTTCAGTGTCAGTTTTGGAATTAACTATCTTGAGTAATTTTGTATCATCTGTAAATATTGCCACCTCATTGTTCAGGTCATTTATGAGTATGTTGAACAGAACAGGTCCCAGTACAGAAGACTGGGGAATCCCACTATTTATCTCTGTCCACTGGGAAAACTGACCATTTATTCTAGCCCTTTGTTTCCTACCTTTTCACCAGTTGATGTAAAGACCCCATTATTGAACCCAGGCCCACTGGCAGCATCCTTAGATGCTGTGCCACAGTTGTACACTGCTGCCCCGACCAACAGCCCTAGTGCTAAAGGCCTACAGATCCACAGCAGTGACACTCCAGCCACTGACTGGGTGGACAGGCAGCATGGCATTGAGTACCTGGACTATAAAAAGGCCCCAACTGGAAGAGGAAACTGTATGAGCAACAGTGCTCATAGGTGCTGCCTAGACCACCTTGCCTTGCCACTTTGCTACATTGACCCAACATTGATACCATGCTGCCTCCCTTGACCCTGCCTTGTTACCCTGCTGCCATGTCTGACCTCGCCTCCCCAACCCACCAACCCAGCCCTTTGGATTGGATCTTCCAGCTGCTGACCCCTGCAAGAACACTGACTTTTGCCCTAGACTGCCTCTGAGATAGACTGATCTGTCAGCAACCCGACCACCCAGGCACACTTGACTACTTGCTTTAGACTGTCTTCTAGCCCATCGGGCATTACAGTTACTGATCCATGAGAGAAGCTTCCCACTTATCCTATGACTGCCTACTTTACTTAAGAGCCTTTGGTGAGAGACCTTATCAATAGCTTTCTGAAAGTCCAAGTACACTATATCTATTGGATCATCCTTGTCCACATGCTTGTGGACACCCTCTGAGAATTCCAATAGATTGGTGAGGTATGATTTCCCTTTACAAAAGCTATGTTGACTCTTTCCCCAACATATCATGTTCAGCTACTTGTCTGATAATTTTATTCTTTACTACAGTTTCAACCAACTTGCCTGGTACTGAAGTTAATCTTACTAGCCTGCAAATGTTATCTCTGAAACCACTTTTAAAAGTTGATGTCACATTAGCTATCCTCCAGTCATCTGGTACAGAGGCTGATTTAAGCAAGGGGTTATATATGGCAGTTAGTAACATAAGAACAGCCATACTAGGTCAGACTAAAGGTCCATCTAGCCCACTATCCTGTTTTCCAACAGTGGCCAATGTCAGGTGCCCCAGAGGGAATGAACAGAACAGGTTATCATCAAGTCATTCATCCCCTGTCACCCAATCTCAGCTTCTAGTAGTCCTGCAATTTCACATTTGAGTTCTTTCAGAACTCTTGGGTGAATAGCATCTGGTCCTGGTGACTTATTATAGTTTAATTTATCATTTTTTTCCAAAGCCCACCTTCCCCCCACCCCCACCACACACACACACACTGATACCTTGATCTGGGACAATTCCTCAGATTTGTCACCTAAAAGGAATGCCTCAGGTGTGGGAATCTCCCTCAAATTCTCTGCAGTAAAGATCAGTGTTGTGATAGATGAAGGGGGTTGCTCCCTTTTATGGACACCCAGCCAGCCAGTTAGCTACAAAATCCCTGTTAATAGCTATTCACTAATTGCTTTACCTGTAAAGGGTTAAACAAGCCCTAGGTAAAACAAAGGGAGTGGGCACCTGACCAAAAGAGCTAATGGGAGGGCTAGAACTTTTTTGAATTGGGGAAAATACTTTCCCTTTCTCTGTTTGTTGTTGTTGTTCTCCAGACACAGGGGACAGAGCAGGACAGGGCTGGAGCTATGCTTTAAAAGCTTTAAAACCAGGTATGAAAAAGCATCAAATCATACCTCAAACCTACTTATCTGAAACCCCAGATATGTAAGTAAATCAGGGAATATCTAGGAAGACGTGATTAGGGTTATTTCTTATTGGCTTGTGGACTCCTCTGTGCTAACCCCAGATGTTTGGGTTTTTTTGCTTGTAACCTTTAAGCTGAACCTCAAGAGAGCTATCTTGATGCTTAATTTTTGTAATTGTTTTTAAGATCTAGCAAAAAGCCTAAGTTCCAGATGTATTTTCTTTCTTTTTGTTTTTAGTAAAATTTACCTTTTTAAAGAACAGGATTGGGTTTTTTGTGTCCTAAGAGGTTTGTGCAGATGTTGTTTAATTAGCTGGTGACAACAGCTGATTTCCTTTGTTTTTCTCTCTGAGCTCTTCCCTGGAGGGGGCAGGGAAAGGACTTGAGGGTACCCCACAGGAAGGGATTCCCAAGTGAGCCTTTCTGGATTCTCTAAAAAAGGGGGTTTATTTGCACTTGGGTGGTGGCAGCATCTATCCATCCAAGGTCAGAGAAAAACTGTAACCTTGGGAGTTTAATACCAGCCTGGAGTGGCCAGTATTAATTTTTAGAATCCTTGCGGGCCTCCACCTTCTGCACTCAAAGTGCCAGCATGGGGATTCAGCCTTGAGAAATGTAAATAATTCATTTAGCTTCTCCGCAATGGCCTTGTCTTCCTTGAGTGCTCCTGTAGCATCTCAATCATTCAGTGGCCCCACTGACTGTTTGGCAGGCTGCCTGCTTCTGATGGACTTAAAAAAAATTGCTGTTTAGTTTTTGTGTCCTTAGCTAGCTGCTCTTTCATTATTTTATTTTATTTTTTTGCCTGCCTGATTGTACTTTTACAATTGACTTGCCAAAGTTTATACTTTTCATTTTCCTACCTAGGATTAAACTTCCAGTTTTTTGAAGGATGCCTCTTTGCCTCTAACTGCCTCTTTTACTCTATTCTTTAACCAGGGTGGCATTTTTAGTCCTCTAACTGGTTTTTTTCTTGTAGTTTGGGTATACATTTAGTCTAAGCCTTTATTATAGTGTTTTTAAATTATATCCATGCAGTTTGCAGGCATTTAACTCTTGGGACTATTCCTTTTCATTTCCATTTAACTGCCCTCCTCATTTTTGTGTAGTTCCCAGTTTTGAAGTTAATGCTACTGTGGTGGGTTTCTTTGGCATTTTTCACTCTACGGGGATGTTAAATTTAATTACATTATTGTTGCTATTACTGTATCTAGATTTCTAATAATTAAATCCCCCATTACTATTACCTAGTTCTTCCTAGAAACTGGGATTCATGCCCCAGGAGCAAGTATTCTCAGTGTGAGAGGATACAATGACATCACCGGGAAGGAGGGTCCAAACTACAGGATTGTTTCCCTCTGCTCCAGCTTGATCTTCTCCTTCCCTGAGACTTTCATCCTGCTCAACAGCACAAAGGCTGTCAGACTGGAGGTGGGACTGCTCTATTGGGTCCCTGAAAGTCTCCGTGTACCTCTCTATCTCCCTTAGGTCCGCCAGTTCAGCGACTTTGGTCTCAAGAGCCCATACAGTCTCTCTCTGAAGGCCATGAGTTGTTCACTACGAATGCACACATATATCACCTGCCCTCCAAGCAGGTAATTGTAAGTGCTGCATTCAGCACAATAAACTGGATAACCCCTTGTCAAGGTTCCTTCCCCACTCTGAACGCTATGGTACAGATGTGGGGACCTGCATGAAAACCTCCTAAGCTTACTTTTACCAGCTTAGGTTAAAACTTCCCCAAGGTACAAACTATTTTACCTTTTCCCCTTGGACTTTAGCTGCCACCACCAAACATCTAACCGGGTTTATTTTATTAGGAAAGAGCCTGTCTAGAAACATCTTTCCCCCCAAAATCTTCACCAAAACCTTGCACCCCCCTTCCTGGGGAAGGTTTGATAAAAATCCTCACCAATTTGCATAGGTGACCACAGACCCAAACCCTTGGATCTTAAGAACAATGAAAAAAGCATTCAGTTTCTTAAAAGAAGAATTTTAACAGAAGAAAAAGTAAAAAAGAATCACCTCTAAAATCAGGATGGTAAATACCTTACAGGGTAATTAGATTCAAAACATAGAGAATCCCTCTAGGCAAAACCTTAAGTTACAAAAAGACACAAAAACAGGAATATCCATTCCATCCAGCACAGCTTATTTTCTCAGCCATTTAAAGAAATCATAATCTAATGCATATCTAGCTAGATTACTTACTAAGTTCTGAGACTCCATTCCTGTTCTGTCCCCAGCAAAAGCATCACACAGACAGACACAGACCCTTTGTTTCTCCCCCGCTCCAGCTTTGAAAGTATCTTGTCTCCTCATTGGTCATTGTGGTCAGGTGCCAGCGAGGTTATCCTAGCTTCTTAACCCTTTACAGGTGAAAGGGTTTTTCCTCTGGCCAGGAGGGATTTTAAAGGTGTTTACCCTTCCCTTTATATTTATGACACCCCTACTCTGCGGCTGGACTACTGCCTGCATTATTTTTACTCTTGAATGGTTTTTTGTGTGTCTGTTTGCTTGTTTTGGGGGGAGGGGTGTTATTGGCCTAAGTTTTTAGAGTATGTTTGTTATATGTATATTCCCCTTTTAAACTGTCTTGCAAAACTCCCCTGTTTGCTGCTCCTACCTCCTCTGGTCACGTAGGAGCTGGCTTTTTAAAAATCTATTTTCCCTGAGTTAATCTTGCTTGTCAAGAGATCCTTAAGGTTTTAGAGATCAAAGGATAGCAGGCTAGAGCCTCATTAGTAAGATCTCAGAGTATATCTACACAGCAAAGAAAAACCTGGAGGTGAAGAACGTGTAACACACTGTAACCAGATCCTGGATCTTTTGGATAATTTCTTGCAATCAGTATGCACTTACAAGGGGTAGCCACTAGTGGATCTTGGACTCTTTTGTTGTTATTGTCTGTGTATTTATTACTGAATATGAATATTAAAGATGATGCAAAACTGAATCTGAGGTGATTACAAGACTGACCAGAGTTCTTAGCATCTTTCATACAAAAATCTGAAATCCCCTTACAAACATTAATTAAACGTCATAACACCTTGTGAGGTAGGCAAGTCCAGTATTAATTTACTTGTTTTACTTATGGGTAAAATAAGGTAAAGACCAGTTAAGTTATTATGCTATGGGAAAAACTCCCATCGGCTTTAATTACACAACTAACTGTCATACTCCTTCAGAATATAGAAGACAAATATAAAATAAAGATCAAGGTGAGGCATTAATTGATTGTAGCAATAGAAACAAAAAGGAAAGACGACTGACTTCAGTGGGAGTTTTGCCTAATTAAAGACTGTAGCATCATCAGACTAACAAGAACATTTTTGATAGCATAAGAGCCTTGCATAGGACAAATGAATTTCCTTTAATGCAGTGGGGATACATTAAAATTTGAATGCCTTAATAAATGATATGGAGGAGGTGTTGCCCAGTGGGTACAGTAGATACTGGAAGCCGTTCCATTCTTGACTGTCACATACTTGATGTATGACTTAGGACAAGTCTTTTAATCTGTCAGTGCCTCAGTTGCTCTACTGTTAAAATGGGAATAATTATACTAACCCTCCTTTAAAGCATCTTGAGACCTACAGATGGAAAGTTAAGTCCAGAAGCAACGTCTTGTAATACATTATTTCATAAAAGGGCTATAAAGCTTAATTACTATTTACAAGGTGCTCCCAGATCTTTGGATAAGCATGCTATGTTGTTATTATTAACAATTTATAGCCAAACTTCTGAAAGATTTATAGAGTGTAACAGAGAAATATATCAGAAGATACATCAATTCATTCCAGTACTGGGGGCAATACGTGAGGGGAAAAGGCTGACTAGAATGAGAGTTTTGCCTGAACATGTAATGCAGAATTGGGCCCTTAGTGAGTCAATATCTCATTGAGTTACAGTAACACTGTATAAGTGGTGGAAGTAAATGTGCATCTCTATTTTTTCCTGGGAGTTATTCAGATAATTTTAACGAAGTATTTTCTTTGTCTCCTTTTCATGGGCAGGGGGAGGGGTGCGTTAAGGGAGATTAACTGTGAAGCCATTTGCAAAGTGCTGACATTGTGGGTTTTTTCAGTATTTTGCATGCCAGGATTCCACTTTTTACTCCAAAGATGAGGTTACAACATGAGTTTTAGTTTGTTTCCAGGAGCAGCGGCTATGAGCATTTAAATGGGGCCAGACAGAGTCACCCTGCAACTACCAGCAAGATTCAGACATTACTTTCAGTTTGGTTGTAAACTTCTATAGGAATGTTTGCATTTGTGTCTTCCAGTCTTAAAGGAACATAGCCTTTTCCCCATATAAGGAAAATGAGAAGAGAAGCAGATTACAGTCCTACTATTAAAACCTACTAATGCTAATTTGGTAAGTATATTCTCAGCGGTTGATAAGTTTAAAATTTCTCATTTTTAATATTAAAAAGGAAAATACTTGCTTTGTTTAAATGTAATTCTAAAAATCATTAGAATCTTTCTATTAATATTAAGGAGCCTTTCCTGCAACCACTGAAGTAAATAAAACATACCACTGACAACAATGGCAGGAGCATAGGGTTCTTGCTTTTTTAAAAGCAATTTGAGCATGTTGGTACTGCAACCCTTAATCATGCAAGAAGACCCACTAATACACAAGTAAGAAATCTTTGTTGTAACTTATTTAAATAATATACCTACTACAATCACCATGCATTTCAATGTGAGATTCATCTGGAAACATGATTTTCTTATAAAATGTAATCCTATCCTATTCAGAAGAGGCTGACCTGATGGTTTCTAGTGAAATTAGTTTTCTGTCCAGAACCCTTTACGTTTCATATACTGCAGAACCTTAAAGGAACACAGTCATAATAAAAATAATGTACTGAGGTCAGTGGCTCTCAACCTTTCCAGGCTCCTGTACCCCTTTCATGACTCTGATTTGTCTTGTGTACCCCCAAGTTTCACCTCACTTAAGAACAACTTGCTTACAAAATCAGACATAAAAATACAAAAGTGTCATAGCACACTATTACTGAAAAATTGTTTACGTTCTCATTTTTACTATTAATTATAACAATAAATCAATTGAAATATAAATATTGTACTTACATTTCAGTGTATAGTATATAGAGCAGTATAAACAGGTCATTGTCGTGTGAAATTTTAGTTTCTACGGACTTTGCTAGTGCTTTTTACATAGCCTATTGTAAAACTAGACAAATGTCTAGGTGAGTTGATGTACCTCCTGGAAGGCCTCTATGTACCCCTAAGGATTTGTGTATCCCTTGATGAGAATCACTGTACTAGATCATCCCCTCCACTCAGGTTTCAGAGTAACAGCCGTGTTACTCTGTATTCGCAAAAAGAAAAGGAGTACTTGTGGCACCTTAGAGACTAATCCTCCACTCAGAGTCAGAAGTGGCCTTTCTTCCTCAAGCCCCATGGAAGACCTTCCATGAGGCTCGGTAGGGATCCATACGTATACAATCAGAGGGCAGTAAACTGGGAGTAGGGTTTGGGAGACAGCTGCTCTTCAGGGGAAATCTCACCTCAAATTAACGATCCCTGGGCAGAATTACTTAGGGACTGTCCCCCTCCATGCTTTGGAACCATCACGGATGAAGGGAGAGTACTTGGCAGCACATCTCAGTTGCAACTGTGCTTCCATACGGACTGGGAAAGGAAGCCAGTGTAGAAGCACAAGCATTCACTGAGGATGTTCCTAGCCTCTGGAATTCCTGAGATCCGCATGGGTCTTGGGAAAACCACTGGGTTTGGGGGAACAAATCCCCAACTGGTTCCCCAGGTGGCCAAACTGTACCTCACCAAAGGAGCAATGCCAGGGAAACTCTACAAGTTTTCCTGTCCCTATACAGTTTATTCCCATGTAAAGGATGATGTAGGTCCATTGTAAAACATTATCTGTGAGACTCATAGCACCTTACCGTTTTTAAACAGAATAATGTTAAACATCTAATTTGCTTTTCCTCCATTTATGCAATCTATTTGTGTATGTATTTATTTCCTTTGCATTTCACTTACCTTGGACAGCGAAAACAAGCAGGTCATTTCCGTTTGGGTTTCCAATGCCTCAGGGGATTATTTGTTTAAAAAGAAAAAAAAAAAGAGATTCATTTACATTTTAAAGCCATTTACACAACTGGATTAATAGGAAGGACCCCAGGCTAAAAGAAGTAGGCCCTGGGCAAGTATGTAGTAAAAGACATTTAAGGCAGCAGCTGAAAATGGGCTAGGGGCCTGGACATGAACCTATACACAGGTTTCTGATTAGTGGGTAAAGACTTTTAGCTACTCAGTGGATTCCAGACTGCTTCCCATGCTATGTAATAATTATGAGTAGTATTATTTTCCCCATTCCACTATGGGTGCTTTCATGTGACCCTCTCTAACGCAGGACTAGTTAGTGCTCCTCAAATGCAGGCATGTTGGTTAAATCCGGCTCACTTTACGCAAGTATCCCCATCGAAGTTAAGGAATGCTTAAGTGATGAAGGTGAGAAACAATTGACCACATAGTTTTATGCCTTACTTATGTCACATTTCAGGAAGTATGCACTTTGATCATTCTCCAGCTCATACCATTTTGTCTCCCCGAGATGCCACAACATTGAGAGGAGCTTGTAGGCCATCATTCTGAGTCTGAGTCTACTTTCTCTTCTGTCCTAGAGGAAAGACTCCCAGCTTAAGAAAGGAGCAATTCATCTGAAATAAGGACACTTCTAACTACTCAGTAGGCAGTTTAAAGGAAAAATACCTGGTTTCGCCTCTGATATAACTCAAGTTTGGGTCCCAGCAGATTATACTAGTTCATTCTGGGCTCTATCCTGTTACCTTTACTCACACTGGTCATCCTTACTCTCTCACACCAGTTTCTACTGAATTCATCATCTAAATTTTCCAAAACTTGTTTTTAAAAAACTTACATTAAAAATGTATCAGCACTGCACCAACTAACAGGCACGTCCTTCAGAGCATAGATTTTGTTGCCGAATGCTAGACTGCTGCCGTGTTCCTGAACTACTTTTCTGTTTAATTAATAATCAGGATCCAGACTGTTTTCAGACGAGTTACTTAAGGGAGCAGCAACACAGCCATGAGAGAGTGAGGTACTGATACAGAACTGCCTCTAGGTGGCGTACACCGTCTATTTGTAGTTGTAGACCTTTCTACAATTGTGTTTTTACGGTTCCTAATATTTAAGATCTACTATCCGAAAGCTATTTTTCCTCATATTTCTTGACGTGATCTGAGAAGACAGAGAACAAAAACTGTAGGGAAAAATAGACGATCGTTTCGCTGAAATTAATATGTAAAAGTTTCTGATACAGGAGATAACGAGATGGAGCCGTAAAAATTAAGCCCAAATAGAAGAATACAAAATAATTTCGAGTGAAGAACTAACAGGCAGATCTAACGCATCACACTTTTAAGATAGATATATAATATACACAGAGATTTGCTATCTGCAAGTCAGCTGTATAAAATGGCAACTCAAACAAAATACTTGTTTTCTGTTTTTAACGGGAAATCAAGTCCTATAAAACACTTACTGATGGATTGAGGGAGATGTGGAAATTGTCACTTCCGGGACTTTCGTATGTTACACTCTGACCTACCAATTAAACAACATTGTAAATCTTTCTTTATTGCGTACCTTTCTTCTACAGAGGAGATTTATATATATATATATTCCTCTTTCTCTCTCAGATATGATCAGAGAGTAATTATTCGTAAGAGTCCTGGTCTTTTGGTGAATAATTCGATCGTGCGGTTGTAAATGGTGAGTTCAGGTTACTACTGGAAGCAATTTATCTCTGCAAAACAATAAGACAATCTGTAAAGGAAAGCAGCAAATACGATTAGATCTACAAGACTGTTTCTGTGCAGGATGGATGGCTCTAGGGGGGAAAAAACCATGTTATTTCTCGGTATCCAGAGGCATTTCACTGGACCATTAAAAAAAACCTGACTTTTTAAAAAATGATTTTAGTAAACTATTAAGTCAGCCCTGCATCTGATTAGAAGGCTCGGGGCTGTTGATAATTAGAAGAGATTATTTGTAACGAATCATGACAAATTTGTGGAGGGGAAAGATGGCCTTTTCCAAGTCAGAATACAAGCGATTTCTGGCACAGCCTTTCCAATCAGCTGCAGTGAATTTGTATTGCAGACCAGCGATCCTCTCTCTTCCTTCCCTCGCCAGCCGGATTAACTCTGCGTCTCCCTAACTTTGCTCTGGTGGGATGTCTGGTGCGGGGCAGGGGTACGCAGGGCTGCCTGGGAGACCCCCAAGTGCAGACTCTCGCCCTGGGAATGCTCGGCTCTGAGTTCGGGCAGCGCGGAAGCCGGCAGCCTGGCGTTTGGGCCCCGGTGGCACTTGCGTTTACAGGTCACAGATTAGCCTCTGGATGGCAGAGCAAACAAACCGAGCGCTCCGCGGCGCTGGGCGTCCTGCTGCCCGCTGGCGGGCCAAGCGACGGGCGGCGGCGGAGCTGCGCCTGCTGCTCAGCCCAGGGAGGAGCCCGGACCACCCAGTCGGTCCCGCCGCCGCCGCGCCTGGAGCAACCGGCCTGGCCCGGCCTCAGGCTCCCCGTACACTCCGTCTTCCTTCCCCCTGTTCCCCGGCGCTCGCTGCCCGACCTCCTCGCCCAGGGACTGTCCTCGGGGCCGGGAGAGGGCACCGCCGGCGCAGGCGGGGCTCCGTGGGGGCAGCCTGGCGAAGAAGAATCGCAGCCCTTGCGAGCTAACCCCCCGGGGGGGAGGTCCAGCCGTGTAGACTCGAACGAAGGCGCGTAAATCGGAGCGGCGGCTCTAGCGACGCCCGGAGCCTGGCCTGGGAGCTCCGCCGTGCCGCCTCGCTCCGCACGCGGGCCCCCCGAAAGCGCCAGGAAACGCAGGCCCCCAGCACGCCGCTCTGCGCCCCGAAAGCGCACTCCCCCTCCCCGTCCAGGTCACCTACGCCAAGTGCCTGCATCTGTGACTCAGGGTGTGCCTCAAAACTCCCGGCGTGCGTGTGTCTCTTTCTCTTACACCCACGCGCATTTCTGCTTCCACGAATCCACCCCACACTCCCAGCCGCTGTTAATCGGTCCTGTTACCCCTAAAGCTGCTCCTGGCACGGCTAGTATAAACACACCGCACCCAAAGCACCCAGAAGCTGCTTGCATGTTTACGGATAGTCACCTAAAGGTGTCAAGGGCTGCATATTTCACACACACACTCCCTCATATACTTCCTATATGTCTGTTACACTCCGCATTTCCCCCACCCCCAGTTTCCTTCGCATATCTCTTGAGCATACCCATGCACCTAGACACTACGTGCCAGAACTGATAACTAGCCAGGAGTTCATGGGAAACACAAGAAGAAGAAGAAGGAGCTCAAATAATATTTAAACTGGCTTTATTTGTTCCCAAGCTTTAATCATACCCACATTCGTCATATCAAAGACGCCTTTGGGTTTCTTTCCTGCGCAGGGCACACCAGGTATTTTTTGCCGGAAATACTGAAGTTTTAGGAAATATTTTGATGGAGAATCGTTCATAATCAATCGGTTTCTTGGTCGAGTGTAAAATGACGCTGCTGCAGACAACAAAATAAAAAATGCGGAAGGTTTAGATGGGTTTATAAAAGAGGCGAGTCAAATCGTGTGTATTTATTTCACGTTAAAAACCGCCAGTTCGGTAACGAAAAATCTTGATATGATCTTTCTCATTGTATTGGCCCTCATCACCAAGCCCAAAACTCAGAGCTGTAGCACTGAGATTATAGTTTTCATTTACTTTATTAATACTCCAGTCGGGATTTTTCGATATTTTATTAGAGCAACAATATTTTTAATGGCGAAAATAAAACATGATACCAGAGACACATTTGTTGTATATGTTTAAATGAGTAAGATTTAGAAAATAAGTGTTGGTTTCATAGTTTCCAAAATGTTCCTGTTATTTAGAGTTATTTTATTTCCGTCAAATAGCGATTTAGAAGTAAGAACAGCTTTTAATCGCAGTAACAAAAAAAAAAAAAAAGACTTTAAAAGTCCCATTAGATTAAGATAATCATTAATATAAAACCATCAAATTGTAAATAACTAAAATGTAAAAAAAACAACACCCCGCCTTGGAAAATTGTTGAAGAAATTTTGAGTGATCCCTATAAAGCAAGCAGCCCAAAGTCTGAAAGTTTTTCTCCCCAATATAAAGCTAAATAGCATACGCAGCTTTAATTCAAGGGCAGTTTTACAGTCCCTAACAGACTATGAAATAAATAATGTTAAAGACTCTTCCTAGAGAGCCGCATTTCAAAGGTTTCCTAATTTGGAACACTGTTTACGTTTCCATTGACTGTTTCAACTTTTAATTAAACCATATTTTAAAAGCGGGTCACTACATCGATTTCCTAATTTAACCAACACCTAGGAGGAGGGGAAAGCCCCCCGAAACTCTGAGAACTACTGATTCGGATTAAGTACATGGTTTTTCACAAGGAACCGGAGCATTTGTTTGGGGTGGGTGAAACCATAACATAGAAAGTCAGAGGACCGCGTACATTATAAATGGAAAACCGTGGCAATCCTTTGAGCCATCACGGGTTTAGAATGAAAAGTTGAAGGCCTAATATAGTTCTGTAAACCCCTTGGGTTAGGGTACAGAAGGTCTATTCGTAGCTGGTAGATCGCGCCAGGCTTGAAGGGCGCCGGTGATACGGACAAGCTGCCCCCACCCCAGGGAGGAAGGGGTTAACTAGCCCACGTCCGACTCCCTTCAACTCGCCCAGTTCTGTCTGAAGATCAACAGCTTCCAGCTGTGGCGCGCCAATCAACTCCCACCCTGCGCGGAGCGCTGCCCAATGGGAAGGCTCGGGGTCGGGGCTGTCACTCATAGGTGAGGAATGACACCGGGGCTGGGAGAAAAAGGAGCAGGAAAGAGCAAAGGAACAGATAGAGGCAGGAAAAAGTCCAGCGCCGCGCGGGACCCCGCTGCTGCCGCCGGGGAGAAGGCGCGAGGGAGGCTCAGGGGCAGCCCCCAGGCCAGGCAGCCAGCCAGGCTCTTATGGGAGGGCTGCATGGGAACGGCGTATTAAAGCGTCCCCAGCCCCGCACCGCCGCTCGCTCTCTCCGGGCCGGGGAGCAGGGGCTGCAGCCGGGGGCGGCGATGAAGTCTCCCAGTTGAAGGAGCGGGATCCGGGCGGAGACTGGATCTGGCGCCGGGGCCAGGGCGGGCGCTGGTGCACCGGGGCGCTTCGGCAGCAGCCCTCGCTTCTGTGTCTCTTTCCCCGCTCCCCCGCGCGGCCCCCCGGGGCAGATGGCTGTCCGCAGCGGTAACGCCTTGACGCCTTTCTCCATCCAGGCCATCCTCAACAAGAAGGAGGAGCGCGCTCAGCACTTGGCGGGGCGGCCGCCGCCGGCCACCCCCACCACGCCGGCTTGCTGCTGGAGGCTGTTCGGCGAGAGGGCGGGCGCGGGCGCGGCGGACGAGGCTTTGCTGCCGGCCCGGGCCTGCCCCCGGGCTGCTCCGGCGGCGGCGAGGACGATGGGAGCCCCGGCGGGCTGGGATTCGGACTCGGCCCTCAGCGACGACCACGAGGGCGAGAGGCGCTCGGAGGAGGAGAGCACCGGGGTGCCGCAGGGGCCGCCCGGCAACAGCGCCCGCTCCAGAGAGGCCCCTGGTCGGGGGCGGCCTGCGCGGGAGGCTCAGCCCAGGGATCAGGAGGAAGAGCCCCCGGGCCTCAGTGACAGCGAGATGTCGGCCAGCGTTTCAGGTACGCTTGTGGGGGGAGAGGCCAGGGGCCGAGGAGGACCCCCAGTGGCAGGCGGGTGGAGCCCTGATGCCCCCCCGCCCCAGTGCCGGCCGCTGAGCTCCATGTGCCTTAGAGAGCGGGGACTCTCGCTCCCCTGGGGTTTGCGATCAGCTCTCTGAGACCCTGGACACCCGTTTCCCTGTGTGCCCAGGTGCCCCGGACACTGGCGATGCCCAGCACCCTGATGCTTGGCCCAGACCTCTCTGCGCCCACCAGTCCCCAGCTCCTGATGGTGGCCGAGCCGTGGCGTGGCAGGGTCTGTGATTGCTGCCGGGCCCCTCCCCAAGGGCGAAGGAGAATCGGTCTCTCCAGAGCTCTCCCAGCGCGGGCGCTGGCTAGTGGTTGTAGCTCGGGCATCTCACAAGGAAGGAGAATCAGAATAGAGATTTTTTGGGGGGAGGGGGGAGGGCAGAAGGACTCAGAGAAAGCCCGTAATAGAGAGGGACAGACCCTGGGGGTGAATGGGACAGCTACATAGATCAGTCACAATAACCAGCCACCGGCCACCAGCTCTGTAATCTGGAAGTGCTGGTCAGACAAGTTGTTACAAAGATTCACCTGACTGGACGTTGGGAGAAGTTTCCTTTGTGCTAAAGGAAATAGAACCCCACCGCGCCTTGCATTTGGGGTCAAGCTCCTTGCTGGCGGCTGGAGGCCTCCCTGCCCTTTGTGAGAAGTGAACTGTTTTCTAGCTGCCTTTTTACTCCCACAGGCCTTGGGTCAGAGGCGCTTCGCCCCCCCCCCCCGGGATTTATTTATGTTTTAAAAGGATGGGCCAGGCAATTGACGACAAAGAATAAGGATGGCAAAGGAGGGAGCCATCCCCTTGCCCCCGGGTGCCAGACAAATCCCGATGACAGAGGTGGGAGGGGCAGAACAGTGCAATGAAAGGAGAGAAATGCAAAACCACAGGGGAAAGCAAGCCTGCTCTCTCTGATGTGCTCCCAAAAGATAAGCCATCCCACAAATACTCCCTAATTACTGATCACTAGCTGCCCTGCAAGCGCTTGTTCCTTATGAATGAGACGTGTGCACAGCTGAGTGTGTGTGAAACGGCCTAGGAGCCCCTGGAGCTCTACCTCAGTGAGGGTGGGAGGAGCTGTGCCAGCCTGTGACACCCCCCCCCCCCAGCCCCGAGCGAGGGCTATCTGAATGGGGCAGTGGCATATCCTAACGTGTTCCCCGGCTAGGGGGTGCCGTGGTCCCCTAAGACACTCCTGGGCTGGGGGATGCAGCTTGGCCCTCTTTCTGGCTGCGTCTCCTGTCACCTTCCCTGCGGGGATGAAATGAGACCTATAAAGCAAGCAGTCAAAAGTCTTGAACTGTGCCTGAATAAGGAAGGGTGCAGTGCGGCCTACCCCTGAGCTGTGCCTGGCTGGGTTTGGGGGTGCATTGGTGCCTCAACCCCGAGCCGTGCCTCGCTGGGTTTGTGTGACCTTCCCCGTGAACCTGGCCTGCTGGGGGCCTAGGCCTGCAGTCTGAGCGGTGCCTAGGAGGCCGCACTGCGGGGGTGACGATCTCCCCTCGCCCCACTGTCCCTGGGTTTGGGTCGGTGACCTGCTCTGCCGCAGCCTGCCCTGTCTCTGATCTCGGCTGTTGCTCTCCCCCGCAGATCGCAGCCCGCCGGAGGAGGAGGACGGAGGCAGCAAGTGCGAGAAGCTGCTGGCCGGGGAGGAGGAGCAGGCGGCCCCCAAGCCGCGGAAGAAGCGCTCCCGGGCGGCCTTTTCCCACGCGCAGGTCTTCGAGCTGGAGCGGCGCTTCAACCACCAGCGCTACCTCTCGGGCCCGGAGCGAGCCGACCTGGCCGCCTCGCTCAAGCTCACCGAGACCCAGGTGAAGATCTGGTTCCAGAACCGCCGCTACAAGACCAAGCGGCGCCAGATGGCCGCGGACCTGCTGGCCTCGGCCCCGGCCGCCAAGAAAGTGGCGGTGAAAGTGCTGGTGCGGGACGATCAGAGACAGTATCACCCGGGGGAGATGCTGAGGCCGCCCTCGCTGCTGTCCCTGCAGCCTTCCTACTACTACCCCTACTACTGCCTGCCCGGGTGGGCCCTGTCCACCTGCACCGCAGCCGCGGGGACTCCATGAGACTGACCAGCCTCAGCCCTCTCCGATCCAAAGCAACCCCGAGCCCCAGCTGCAGGACTGTATGCACCGGACAGTATTTATTATTATTATTATTTTATTTGATTATTTTTATTATTGTTATTTGGGTAATTTTCCCCCTCCCCCTCCTTTCCACGTTGTGACTTTTGCAAACTCCCCCTCCCCCCACCTCCCCAAGCCGAGGACTCTTCTAATTCGGCACGACTCGTTCATGGTATCCATGTTGTCACTCTATTCCGTGTAGACTTGCTTGTTTGTTTTTGTTTTGCTGATATTGTTGCTCCGGATTGATAGAGAGCCGAATCTGGTGTGAGAGAAAGGAAAAAGAAACCTAGATCAGAACGGGAGATCAAGGACTCCCCCCATGGACTGAAAGGAAGATTATTTTTCTGTTTGTTGGTCTTCCAAATCGTTGCAAACCGTGTGTGCCTTGTATGGTGCTGAATGTAAGGAACCTCTTTCAAATCCCCCGTTCTCTTGTTGCCCGTGTTATTCCTGTTCTTCATGGTCCATGGCAAAGGACAGATGTGTCACAAAAGGGTGAGCCCTGTATCAAAAAGCCAGACCTCTTTTCTCCCTCGGATCTTTCCTTGGTGGGGGTTGGGGGAGGGAGAAGTAACGCGTTTTTAGCACTTTCCAGTTGTACTAAAGTTATTATTATTTTTATATTCAATGTGAATATTTCTAGTCAGGCTTTTTAAAAATGGAGTTAATGGGGAAAATTAGTACCATTCAGTGCCTTTTCTTTTTCTGTCTTTAAATTCGTCAGCAAACCTATCCTGTGGGTTTGTGATCTACTTCAGTAATATAACAGTCTCTTTCTTACAAGGTAATTCGTGGCTTTTTCCTCTTTTACTGGCACTGTGCACTCAACTAGATTATTTACTTTAAATGAATTGTGAATGTTTGTAAGCTATCCGCTGTACTTTTTTAATTTATAAACTTTAGTTTAACACATAGTTACGTCCATCGTGTCCTTTCTGCGTTTTACATAGAATTCTAAATACGCACAGATATTTTTCGTTTAGAAAGTATCTTCTCTCGTCTCCCACACTGGCAGTACTATCTGATTGTCCCTTATTGTTCCACTACACAATGTTTCATTTCCCTAGCGGAAGACAGTTTAGATCAATACATTTTGGGGTGAGTCTGCGGACCATTAACGTTAGAGGTATTGACATATATCTGATCCAATATATTCAGAACGGCAATAGGTCTCCTTTCTTTCTGAGAAAGAGGTTTGAATATTTTGTACTCTGTCTAGTTAACTTACATTTAGGATGCAGTGAAGTCAGAATACTCGCTATAATTATAGGCTAAAATATAAATTCCGAAATATTTGATTGGACGAGTACAATTCGATTTTTACACTGTACACCCTTAAAGTGCAGTTTATCCAGAGGGTACGCTTTGCTTTAGAAAGGTCTTGAGGAGTAAGGTTTTTGTGCACTGGATCGATTAACAATCCACAATCCGCTCTGGAGGAATGTGCGTGGGTGGGCAGCTTTCCTTTCTTTTATTTTTGATCATTATTTTGAAGGCTTTTTATTATGATTATTATTTTATTTATTATTGTATTGAGCAAGTCGTCGGCAGCCTATTTAATAATTTCAACCCACAAAGTGGCAAAATCATTATTCCAAGTGTGTGTATTTTCCACTCTCTGTGTGCTGTGCTTACCTAATAACCCCATCACGCTGTGCATAGCCGGGGTCGACGCTTAAAGTTGCACAACTGGATCGGGTAGGCGGAGAATCGCCTTCCAAACTTCCAGTTCTTAATTAAACTACGAAATCCGTATAAAAATGAAATAGCCGCTTGGGGCAGCCTCCCTCCTTTGAACTGATCCCCTAAAAGTTCCTGAAACAAATCTATAAAAGATTACAAAATGCTGTGGCAGCATGATCCTGCTAGTGTTTTATTTCCTCTGGAATTGTACACCAGGGGAAAATACTGGGGGAGAATTTGAGGCTTCGGGAGTTGTGTGTGTACCGATGACTGTGTACTTTCCAGCTAAGGCTCACGGCTTTTTTGAGTATCACGCGTAAATTACGTCTAATAATTCCGTCCAAATTCCTATTCGTGTCCGGGACCGAATAAAGAGATTTAGGCTTTCTTGTTTCGTGCAGTGAAGTCCTTTTCAGGGTGGAGACGCTTGGACACGGGCACATGATAATGGGCGACGGCTGCCAAGATCTCATCACGTTTCCCTGCCCTCTTTTGTTACACTACTTTCCCTTCCAGGCTGATGACAGGGACTTTCGTATACTTCTCACACAAAAGAATCGCTCGAAAGAACCGAAGTAGCGAAACCGATTTTGTAAGCAGACCTGAACGCAATTTAGTATATTTATGCCTCTGGACGTGTGCGTGACTTGAGCCATGTCCCAATGCTTTCTCCTCCCCCCTGAATCCCTAACGCTACTTTGCTAACGAACCCTTTTTTTCTTGGTGGTTATTATACTCCACAAAGGCTCCACAATTAAGCGTCTGATGTTGGGTTTATGTGCTCCCATCTATGGAATATGCCCCACCCACGGAATATACATAGGTCTGCATACTCCGAGATTCATCTTCCTCCTTTAAATTATTCAGGGAAGGCCAACCTCTCCTTTCCCTCTGCATGGCCGTGAACAGCTGGAATTCTCTAGCAGCGATTTCCTCGGTGGGAGGAGAGACCTGGAAATCCACCGCCCACCCCCAGCGGCTCCCCTGCGCTGAGGTATCTTTCGTAACCCCAGGGAGTAGTTTGCCTTGGCAAGTGGAGTTGGGGAGAGTTTTGTTCTTCCTTGTAAATATCAGTTTTCACGCAATCTAGTTTGTACGTTTCCCGTGGTCAATGTACAAATATTACTCCTGCAAGGAAAATGTTCAGAAACTCCAGCAGGGTCTGGCGGGGGGGAGGAGGGGGAGCGAATTGGGAACGAGGAGGTGGGGGTTGTTTTATTTCGATTATGTTGCGGGGGAGGGAAATGGAACGCAATTCCTTAGGCCTAAAGTATTTTCTCAGGCGAAGCTCCAAAGAAAATGAATGGGACTTTTGGGTTGCAAGTTCGAGGCCCCCTCTGCCCCTTTAAAGTTCCCGATAACCCATCGTTCCTCTCAACACACGTTTTAACATTTTTTTCCGATTTTCTTTTCATGGTTGCAGCTTCTGCACGCATGAAGGCGCAGGATCTTCTCTTACTAACGCTAACTCAGACCGTCTCAACTGGTGTAAATTGTCAGAGCGCCATTGACTTCAAAGGAGTGATGATCATTTGCACCAGAGGAGGATCTGGCCCCAGCTCTTGGGTAGCGATTTGAAGGATGCGTTTGGGTTTCTAAGTTTTTTTTTGTAGTAGTTTTGGAGGGAGGGATACCTTAGTGGTTTGAGCATTGGCCTGCTAAACCCAGGGTTGTGAGTTCAATCCTTGAGGGGGCCATTTAGGGATGGGGCAAAAATTGGGGATTGGGCCTGCTTTGAACAGGGGGTTGGAATAGATGACCTCCTGAGGTCCCTTCCAACCCGCATATTCTATGATTCTGTGGGTTATGCTGAAGCTTTCTTTTGATTATAATTTAACGTGTTTTTTGAGTGATTTTTTTCACCCATATAGTGCTGTAGGAAAACGTAAAATGAAAGGAAAGTGTAGATTTATGCGTCTCTGTAGCCATAACATTACACAGGGCTTTGCTTTTTGGGAGCTGTAACTATGCACATGTATGATAAAGAATCAAACTAGTTGTCTTTGAATTCATAACGCATAGTTTATGGTGCTTTTTACTAGAGGTAAACAATATCGAGGATGATCTATATGAAATTATTCTGACGTTTTGGCTTTTTTTTTTTTAACATCCAGCTATCGAATATTAAAACACTAAAATTTCCTTCTCTTGTCTTTGATAAAACCTGTTTGAGAAACAGTACATGTGTTTTAAACCAGAAGAAAATGAAACTGATCATTCTTAAAATAAACGCCCCGGTTTTTAAAGTAATGATTTACACTTTACAATGTAGAAATAATTATCTGTTTTTTATTTTCCCTGAAAGGGAAAAATCCGCTGTAAATCCAGCGTAACTTCACTGAAGTAAATAGAATTACTCTGGATTTACAACGGTGTAACAGAGTAGGATACTGACACTAAAAATCAGCCCTTCATCTCAAAACATGCATTTCTTGTGGTCATCAACATTTCAGTGATTAAAACCCGATTAAGTTTATCTGAAAGAGGTGTCCTGGTTGAGATTTTTATATCAAAAGCGGGAAACCTTGCAAATCAGTCCAATAATTAGTGTGAATAAATATCCACCCACTGGTTGGCAGAAAACGGTTTTTAAATATATATAAAAAAAGAGTCAATTAGTAAAACGAGAAGCTCCAACTAAAGAGAAGAGAATCCAAATTGTTGTATGATCTAATATTGTATTTATCTTTGTGTATCTTTCTATAGATATATATATACATCCACATACATAAAAGGATATGTTTCCCTGTGTCCATAGAGATGCAGAAGCAATCAAAACAGAGATCAGTCTAGCCTAAAATGTCATAAGAAAAAAATACTGACAATTAAATCTCTTTGTTCAAAGGAGACTGTGGTTTCAACCACATTGTGTCCGGTTCTTCCACGTCGTTGTTACTCTGACCTCGACACGGTCCCGTTCCCCCCAGCCTCGCCCATCTCAGCGACACTGGGCCTGTGCTTAATGGAGCGTTGAAAACCCAGTGGACAAGAGATCGCACCTGCCCTTGTTCCAAGGGAATCCACGTGAACTGTGATAAGGAATTTTTTGGGAGCAAAGGTGATGAAAAGGTTAATGGCGGTAACTTGGCCTCTGCCGCTCTATTGACGGGCGAACGGCTAAATACAAGGAGGGAATTTCTGTGGGCTGGGAAGTGCTTTTGCAGGCAAGGAACAAACAACGTACTGGGGTCAGGTTTTCATTTCAGCTCAAAGGGGACTAGGGGGAGACACACACGTACGTGTGTGTGTTTGCTAGCAAGGGACAATAAAAAGAGGACTTTCATTTCACTTCCCGCTTCCCGCTAAGAAGCCTGCAGCTTGGAAATCACCGTTATATTTCTCATTCAAACGCACTCCCTAGGGTCAGGGTATCTCGCCACTATTGCACCGCAAGCACAAAGGCTAGCTGGAGTAAACATCCGCATTTCGAAGCTCGGTTAACGAAATAAAGCTGCTTCAGAGACTGTACCTGCAGACTACACGTCTGTATTAATCCACCCCGTCTCAAGTTCACTGGAATGGGAAAGTTGTCTGATTGAGGACTGTAGGACCGCTGGGTCCCTACGATTCCAGAAACGGATGCCATAAAGGGCTGGCAATTTGCAGCGTCTTCCGAAGGAGACGTCATTTATTTGCAGCCGTTGCATAAAATTGTAGATAAACAATGTAACAAATTGTTGAACAGGCACAAAAGAGGCGTATTTGAGCACAGAAATCCACAGATGCTGGGGGATCTGCGGAATTTAGCGTAGACAAGCTAAAATGTCATGTTAAAAAAAATCACCCTAATTGCAAAGCATGCGGTTGTTAACGATTGTGGAGGTAAGAACCATTTGTGGCTTTAAAGCAACTTACAAGCAACAGGCCATTCTATTATCAGTGATAGTCCTCCGGATACAGGATAGGCTTGGGTGTGGAACCAACCTGCACTGACAGCCCGAAGGGGCATGGGTTGTTAGACCCTGGAAGACGTAAGGCAATGTATAAATACCAAGTCTTATTATTAACACAATTAACCATTTCACTGCTGATTTGCATATCAGAAATATCCACCAGCTATAGTGATCAAGTTCACCTCGCCTTACTTTTGTTTTTAATGAAATTACATTCATTAAGGGAAACGTCTTATACAAATGTATCTATTGTACTAGCTGGGAGCACGTATAAACATTTTTAAAACATCACTTAAAAAAAGCCCAACGCCCGTTCCAGCTGCGGCTCATCTCCCTCAGGCACCCGGAAGCCTGAGTAAACAGGGATGAACTGTGCCTTGTGCTCTGATGCTCACCGAAAAGGGTACGTGGTGGGACCGGTGGGGGGCAGCTAATAACGGAGGCAAAGACTCTCCACCTCATGGAGCGGCCAGCCTGCATAATTCAAACTGGGGACTGTCAGCCACGGGCTCCCAACCGAACTCAATTGTGGAGATGAAGCATGGGAGGAGAATTGGTCTCCAAGATCAACTTGGCCAGGACCGTGATTGGCACTTGGAAGTAAATGGGTAGCCTGTGAAGCACAGGTGTGATATTTTCCACAGCAAGCGCCACCAAGTAGAGGGGTAGCTGCATTCTGCACTCGCCGACGCTTTCACTTGCTTTGCCAGGGCACGATTAGAGGCGCTAAAGTAAGACCAAGAACCATGGGCTCCCCGAAAGAGGCAGATTACTCTTGTGAGGCTCAGCAAGGAAAGGGGGCAATCTGCTAGCTAAGCACAGAAGTGAAAACAATCACTTCTGTTTACTGTTGCTGTGACTGAACTTAGGTGTGGGTAAGATCCAAAAGGAAACGGCAAATGCACGATCTGGGTGAGGGAGCAGTAGGGGGATGCATCCACGCCTACGCACCAGCACCTTGTCCATCCGGTCCGAATTTAACTTCCATCGATTTGCTTTCATCCATGTTTCCATGGCCAGGTGACAGGAGAAAGCAAAGAAACCTCACCGATTTTGGGAAGAGAGAGCGAGAGAGATCTAATCAGCTGGCGGCCGATATTGCAGCTCACAATGCTTCATTACGTCCCCCCAGCACAGCAGCCTCAGGTGCGCATGAAGCTGCCTCTGCCCTGAGGGCACTCTCTGTCAGAGGGCTAGAGCCACGGTGAGGCGGAGTATAGACCCGGTACCATCTGGGGTGTCTGCGAGGAACGAATCCAGCTGGGGGCTGGTAATTCTCTTCAGGCCTATCAGAGTTCACGGGGGGAGTCCTGTAAGGTCTGTGATGCCAGAAAGGGCTAGTGATTTCAGATCTAAACCGATCAGCCTGGGGCACCTAAACTTAGCCCATATCCTGGATGAAATTAGTGACCAGGATTCTCTACTACTCCCACGCCTGAAGTCTGATTGAAGGAGGCTCAAGGAACCCTAACTGTGCAGCCGAATCAGGGCTGCTTAGCTAGAACCTCCCCTATCCCTTCCCCCACCAAAAGAAGGCTAGATCTCTTCAAGATCTCTTCCTATTTCTTCCTTGCAATGATGCCTCACAGGGATAGGACTCTCTGTATGTGATCAATTATCTTAACATAGGCAGAGATTAGAAAGCGATATAATTTTTTCAGCCACCGTGGGCTTCCATGAAGATACAAGCCCCTACCTCGTCTGGGTGGCAGACTGGATGTATTTTCCTTGGGAGCCCACCAAAAATGGCTGTGGCTTGCCTTGTCACAGAGGACAGCTGCAGAATGATATAGGACTAGCCCTAGCTCCTTCCCACGCGGTGAGCTCGATTCCACCTCTTACTTTCCCGGCCAGTGAAGTACTTGGCCTGGGAATAGCTGGGGTCTCTCGTACGGCTGTGCAATGTGTTAATCACAACTTCCTCTGCTCGGCCAAGGGAGAGTCTTACGATTATTTAAACCATCTAGCCGCTGGCTACTATCCCTAAAAACCAAGGGCGAAGTGATATTTACAAAGTTGTAGGTTACAGATGACTGGACTCCCACGCGCGGGTTGTGGCAGCGAGGCCAGTTCTCGTTGGGGTTCTTGCATGACTCTCCTTATCTCCTATCCTGAGGTCGGCTATTAAATATACACACACGTGTAGGGCCCGGGGAAAGATCTTCTCCTCTTCGCCAGCAAGAGCTCAGATTTGGGAGGGATCCCCAGCAGATTTCTCCAGTCGTCCCCGTTCCTGCTGCTAAAATAATAAACGGCAAGCTGACGCCGATCAATTAGCTGGTACCTGCCGTTGTAGAGCGCCCTTGTATTTACAACTTGTAAGGGCTGTAAGCGGCTGTCATATACTCCGTGTGGACGCTGTGTCACACGTCCTAGGGCAAGCTCTTGCCTGGTGCCCCTCTGGTCAGACAAAGAATACGTTATTAATGAAAATGTATAATCGGGGCAAGGTTTGCAGAGCCAAACGAGGAAATGAAAACACGCCCGGCACTCCAGTCCTGTCGGTGAAACAAGGGGTTTGACGCTGAAATCGCTACACTGGCGCCTTTTCATGGGCGGCTGATTGCAAAACAAAATGGCGACGTATCATTTAGGAATCATATGAATAACTAATGGTAATAATGCCAATAACGGGGGTCTCTTCGGACACGAAATCTGAGCTAGGGACTGGTAAAGAGGCTGAAGAAGCAAACAGAAGTCTGACTTTCAGATCCCTGTGTCCGGCTCGAGTAGCCCTGGGAGCTGGAAAATCCCGATGCAAATTTGACGAACAGCAATGCAGGGTGGTAACTGCAATATAAATAAGACGTGACAAAGACACTAATAATGAGCACTAACTAATGGGGTGGGGAAGCTATATTTTAAGCTGTTTGCTTTTTGCTTTTTTTGGAGGGCACGGACCATTGCTTTTTAAAAATTGATCTGTCGGGGAAATAAGCCGTCAGTGCGGCAAAGGAAATAAGAGTTAGTCTATCTCTAGGCGAACTATAGTTCGGGAATCTTTACACGTTTGTAGCAGAACCTCAGCCAAACCGTGTCTTTAGTTCCGTTTTCACAACTGATGTTTGTTTCTCTGGTTTTTTGTTTGTTTGAATCGTGAATCGCACACGTTGGGCCGACGCATCAAGCACATTTGCGATCCCCCAAAGAATAAGCACTCCTCCTACACCAACGTACAGTAGCTGTTCCCATTCTAAAGGGAATCCTTTCTCTTGGCTTAGATAATACTAAACGTTTGTACCTTCACTGTACCTTGACTCACATTTTAACTACGGGAGGGAACCGATTTGCGCCGCAAAGGACTCCATCAATAACTAGGGATGAAATGCTTTGACAAGAACTAGTATGATTTGTGGCTTGTTGAGGGAACAACCCAGATTTGAGAACTAAAAGAATAAAAACGAAAAAGTAAATATTTGTCTGTTGGATGGTCACTGCCTGGAAGCTCATATTTTAAATGGAGCAGCTACTTGGTTTCCTAATCCTAATGTTGAACTAGGTCCCCTTCATTAGTGGCTGCACAAGATAACTCGAAGAAATAACCGTTGTAAGGGCGCTAGAGACATAAAATAGTGGATGAGCCTTTCGACGGATTCCTGGGGGAATTGATCGTGACTACAGGTTTTTTAGCAAATGCAAATATGGAGCAGTTCAGAAGATCGTCTCATTTCGATTTCGAAATGTTCAGGGAAATATTCAGTATGTTACTTTTCCTTCTGTGCAGATGTAATAAACGTTCTTTTTCGAACTGACTGGCCCTTCTTTTTTATGGGGTTGCAGAGTGTACAGTACTAGAAAACGAAAGAGACAAAGATTCATTTTAGCTATTACAAAATTTCACAGAATCAAGGGTGATTTATAGTCCCAACTTAAACTAAGAACAGCAAAAAATGGAAACAGCTGGAGCTTTATATGGACATTGAAAAAATTCCCAAAAACTCGAGATGAAGAAAACTTGCCCTGATTTTCCTATTATAAACATACTAATATTTGTGTGTGTCATACCCCTCGGAGGGTGTATTTACATCATTCACTTAGATTAGCATCTGAACTCTCTCTCAGCCATGCGATTTGTGCATACAACGAACAAGCAAGTGTTCTTTTTTTCTGGTTTGTTCTCGCCCTAAAAAAAAAAACAAAAAACAAAAAACAAAAACCGACCGATTTCCATCGTGCAAACTGCAGATCGTGCCATTGATTTGATTTAAATGTGGACGTCTGCTTAAAAATCCATGGCAGAGTACGGATGGCCTATAAATTCAAAAATATGTCTATACCTTTTATGCTTCCAAAACATACTTAAAGATCAGGTTAATTGTAGTGCGATCAAGCGAAGGTATTTCTAAAATTCAAGGAGGAGAGGGAGAGAAAAAAAAATACTGCAATCTTACCTAAATAATAACAGGATTAAAATAAACAAATGCATCCCATGGTAAGGGCACAACACTCTACCTTTTTAAAACATAGATTAGTTCTCTTTCTAAAAGAGGCAATAATGGTTGTCGCTATTTTAGGCATATTTTCTAATAAACGGGAGATCCTGTTGAGTTTCAAACATTTTTCAGTATTCTCGCGCAGAGGTAATGGGGGTGGGGGTGGGGGTGAGAGAGAGGCGAGTGTCTGGCTGCAATGCAGAGACAGAATTGCCATTCTAAATGCACTGATATTGCCATTAGTCACAGGAAGGAGAGCGGCTGTGAGCTCAGGCGATTCCGGGGGGAGGAATCAAGAGACTGGTTCTGTCAAAGACTCCAGCATCAACAGGTGGTGGAGATGTGTCCCTGAAGATGACAGCTTCCAGAGTACCCTTCAGCCATTCAGGGCGCGAGACCTTGTCTGTCTCCTTCCCTTCCTCTCTGTGGAAAACCACTGGAAGGTGAAAGCCAGTGTATAGCCACACTGGCTATCCAACGTGAATTGTTTTCCGGATACTGCTCAGTATCCTCCTTCTTTCCCCTTCCAGTACTAGCTGCTCTGCGGTGTACAAGGTCCTCTCGCTTTAGCAG
The DNA here is from genome assembly GCF_015237465.2 of Chelonia mydas. NCBI lineage: Eukaryota > Metazoa > Chordata > Testudines > Cheloniidae > Chelonia > Chelonia mydas. The sequence goes on from NC_057852.1 coordinate 113,137,092, forward strand.
GACCAGCCCAGCCCAGCCCACCCCTCCAGGTGAATTACACCCAGCAAGCAGAGGCTGCGGGGTGGGACTTTGTCCTGCACGGGGAGGGCAGGGGACCCATCGCTGCTGGATTTCTGCGGTTGGGATGACAGGGCAGGGGCTGGATAGCGAACAACTAACGGGGCACCTGGGGATCCTAGAGGAGCCGGGCCCCCGGCCGGCTGCCCCTCGGCTGCGGGGTTGGGGCTGGACGAGCTGTGGGGGCTCGGCTGGGCTGATCGCCCCTCCGCAGCTCGCTGGGAAGCAAAGCCGGCCCCCTCCCGGCCCTGGGCCTGCGGAATGCCAGGCCTGTATATTTGCAGTTTGATTTCGCACGTCAAGGATAATTTCTTTATACAACTTAATGGACGCGGCTTGACATCCATAATGAGCGCTAATCATTCAAATTATTTTCGCTAGCGCCCAGACATGTTCCAGTTGTTGTGACAGATCACGTTTCGCCTCTAATGACGGACAATTACCATTTCTAATTCTCCGCCTTTTGACACCTAAATCCACCCGCCATATGTGGCTGAAACGCAGCGGGATAATGGGGCCATTTCAGCAGGCCGCTCAGCTGCAAGCGGACCCCTCGGTCCCCCCAGATCGAGGGGGAGGGATGCCCGTCCAGCCCCCCTTCCCTGCATCTGGGAAATCAGCGTTTACACCCCCAGACTGATCAGCTTCCCAGCAGCTAGGTCTGAGCGCGCTGTTTGCGTGGCACTGAAATGCGCTCAACCAGCTGCTCTGAGCCGGTGCTGTGCCCCATGCATGTGTCTGTCTGTGTGAGAGGGAGATGAGCGAGCCAGCCCCCCCTGCGCAAACGTGCGAAACACCCAGAAATACCTTTGGAAACGCATCCCTGGCGAGCACATTGTCCCCTGCCATTCTGCGGCTGTTCAGACTTAAGTGGAGTCGACCCAAGATAATTAGCTCTCGGCAGAATTCTCGGCGCTGCTTTGTTTTGCTTGGGTCCCATTCAAGTCGCAGCGATAAGTGAAGACTGATGGTGCCCTGTGTGTAGCAAAGGGCCTCTGGGAGCAGAGCAATCCCCCTTTATTGTACAGCCACCACCACCGAAGATAAAGGCGTCTGGCGAGCAAACCTTGGAGTGATCGCCCGCCCGCGCCTCACCTTACGGCTCCCGGCAGATCCCAGAAGCAACAGACCCCGGGTGGAGGCTCTGCTCTATTTGCTGCCTGATGGACAGGGCTCCATTTATTTCTGCCCTGATGATAATCTTGGCGAAAGCCCAGGCTAGGGAGGCAGCTCGATCCGAAATTCGTTCGGATCCTTATTTGCTGACTGCACCGTTCTGCTCTAGAGAACACGCCATGCCCACGTATTTACGCAACGTGGAGGAGAGAGAGATGCCAAAACCGGAGTCAAACAGCTTGTCTCTCTGCTGATTAGCAATAAGGATTAGCGGATGCGGATTGTCGTTTACTGTGTGAAACAGCACAATAGCGAAATGAAGGACAGGGCGCTACATTCTGTCATTCACAATCGATTTTCTGTTGTTTCCCCTATTAAGCAGGCATCCGTGATTTGTTATTTATTATTTCATTATATTTATTTGTATTGCAGTAGGTCTAGCAGCTCCAGCCATGGAACAGGACCCCCATTGGACTAGGCCCTGTACAAAAACAAAACAAAAACATGGCCATTGCCTCTGGCAGGTAGCAATCAAAGTAAACGGCCAACAAACAAACAAATAAAACCACGCCACCCAGATGAACAGAACACTGGTCCTGTTCCCAGTGAGATCAGTCTCGAAAGTTAACGAGAGCAGAATCAGGCCCCTGCCTTAGGATTTATGGATCAGTCTATACAGATTAGCAAACTAAAAACCACAGCAATATGGTATGTTATAATTACACAGATCTCTCACTCAGTGAAAAGTTATAGCTCCTAGACACCTTCCTACAGATTGTAAAATATAAATAGGACCGGATCCTGCTCCCAGTGAAGTCAATGTGAGTTTTGCCTGAATGAAGAGGGTAGGGTTTTGCCCAAGATTACTATTTGGCTATTTTTAATGTGTTTTCCTGGAGTATCGGATTTCATTGTACAGTTTCTAAACCCCCAAATGCCCATGTGGATATACTGCATTTATTATCCAAGATGTTAATGTCAGTAAGTGCGAAGATCTCCAAAATGCCTAGATCTCCACTTTAAAAGCTGCGTAGTTACTAAATCGCACCCAATGCATTTCTATTTTTAAAAGAAAAGGAGTACCTGTGGCACCTTAGAGACTAACCAATTTATTTGAGCATAAGCTTTCCTTCACTTCATCGGATGCAGTCTCTAAGGTGCCACAAGTCCTCCTTTACTTTTTGCCAATACAGACTAACACCGCTGCTACTCTGAAACCTACCATTTTTAAAAGTGTCTCTCAAGTTTAGGGGGCCTAGAAAGCATTAACGTTTAACGACCTCCGTGGACCCTTTCCACTGACAGGAATCATTTGAAAGTGTATGTCCCAGTCCTTCCTGTTAAAACCCTTGAGAGGGCAATCAGGTAGGGGTATAACACTGCCACCAGGCCAAATCCTGCAGTCCGGTCTCGGGAAAATTTTTCGATTCAAGTCAGTCCTATATAAAAAATAGCACAAGGCCTACCTGTACAGAAAGAATAAGGACAGGGGCCAAAATAGACATATGCGTGAGTGCGTTTCTATACACACAGATGCATTTCGAAAAGGAGCCTCGCACGGCCACAGCACCGCTGGGAGCGGGGGAGGGAGGGAGTTAATTAAAGGATCGCAGTTCATTGCACTTGCTTCCGGGCCCGTAGCTCTTAATGAACGGGATCTTATTGGCGCTATTGGGGGAAAGCCCAGAAAGCGAAGCTTAAGTTGCTGCTACAGCCGTTTTGCCGAGTGTTTACTCGGGGTCGACTTTGACATTTGCTCCTTGCGGTCTCTCCTCATTGCACCCTCCTGGCCGGAAACCTGTTAAACAACCCAAGTATTTTCAGGTTCCTCGGAAAGTAACCGAGGGCGTTAGAGAAAGTGGAGAGAAGAGACAGTGAGGGAAAGAGACTATGTCCCTGTGGCTGTAACAGCGGCGATGGATTAGAATCCCCCCCTGCTCGGGCAGCAGAGAAACTCAAAGGTTTGGAAAAAGAAAAGCGACTTGCTCCGAAGCACCGGCTACCGCCGCCGCCTGAAAGCAGCCCGTGCAATCCAGGAGCCCAGAGTGCCAGGGCCTAGATGCTGACAAACTGGATTTACAGTTTGTTTCTCCAGCTCATTCACTCTGTTTTCACATTCTTTTCCGTCACGTGACGTGAATTCCTACTTTTAGAGGTACCAAGGGTCCAATAGAGCTGCACAAACTAAAAGCCTCTTAAACAGAACAAAGATCACATATATTACAGTTCGTTACGCGACATTTTGGTGTAGAGCAGCCGGGGCTAACCAGTGACACCCGCCTGGCTGCTCTGTATACTAGAGTCGCTGCCCTTCCGTTCAGAAGTGAAGCAGAGGGATGTGGCTTTGTCAGGTTCCCCGTGAAAATAGGCGCCACCGCTTCTGAATGCGCGCGCAGAAAACGCGTGCTGCATTCCACGCTCTGACCCGCTCCAAGCTACAGCGCTTGGTCTTCCTCAAAGCTGCCTCGCCTCACTGGGGTTATCAAAACCAAACCAAACCAAACCCATCCTGGCGTTGAAACTCTTTGGAGGGTAATAAACACACCCGCAAGAAAGTCACGGTCTAAGGTACCGAAGCACCAAAGTGGGCCCTGGACAAAGACAAAGAGAACTGGAAGAATTTCCCGTTGTCTTCGCACATGGAGTTCGCTTCAGTCACTCTGCCTTATTATGCCTGATCCAGAAGCGATCGAATCATTCAGACAAGAGCCCTTGACAGCGGCCGTAGGGCTGTCTTCTGTAGCCAGAAACGCGCTAACAAAACAGTAGCTGATTATTGTCCGCTAAGGGCAAAACCACTGTGGAAAATACAGAACGAATATTTGTAGTCATTATATAACCGATTTAATATGAGAAAGAAATTAAAATCTACATGCAAATGTTGAGTTTTGAGTTAGTGCTTTATCTTGCAGTGTCTCTACAATCTAACCTTCAGCTGGCCCAGTTCCACAGCTCATCTGCAAGGAAATCTCCCGTTAACCTCCTATAAGGTGGGCAAAAGAATTAATATTTCCCAGGTGATTATTGTAAAATGATTCTGCAAAGATCAGACAAACCAAACTTTATATCAGACTCGTTACTATGGAGGAATTAGGTGCATAACTATGGCAATGAGCATGTCCACTTATATACTTAAGGATTACGGGAATTGCTTGAGTAAAGTTTCTTGATTCCCGCAGAGATATTTTGGTTAGAAGGTTTATTTCTAGTTAAACTTTCACGGCATGCCTGAGGTGTTACTGCAATTGCCCCGAGAACTAAACAAAATACTTTCTTAGCCTTAGAGTTCGATATAAATGCGATGGAAAATCAGCCCCACTACGTGTTAAAAAATTATGGCACTTCAAGGCAATTACTGCTAACTGGCTACCAGGAGCTCTGGCTTCCCGGCTCAGAAAGTCTGTTGATCCCAAACGCCAAAAGACGGCTCAAGGTGATCCTCCAACAGCCGGTATACAGCACGGAAGAGGGTGAGTCAATCCGCCGGGACAGAAAGCCCCAGGGCTAGGACTGTGCCAATAATCATTGATTGGTTTGTTGGCCAGACTGAATAAGGGAGGGAGGGAGGGAGGGAGGGGTGATAGTTTTGGACCGATCACAAACAAAACAAAACCAAACCAATCAGTTTTCTCGTGGGGGGGGAGGGTGGATATTATGGGAGGAATGAAATATCTTTTTCAACCCAGAACAAAACACTGCATTTCCCTTTCAGGCACTTATAAGAACTTTTATTTATGTTATTAAAAGCCAAGGAAATGCGGCAACCCCATGGCTAAAACCGGTGGAGGCTGAAGTGCCTCCCTGTGGTTTGGGCATTCAGCGGGCCTGTAGGAGACCCTGGGTCAAGTGCCCAGGCCATCTCATCTGGAGCAGGGATTTGAGCTTGGGTCTTCCACATTGTAGGGGAGTACCTCTAAAACTCCTGTTGAAGCTGTTCCCTATCAGTAGTTCTCAAACTTTTGTACTGGTGACCCCTACAGCAAACCTATGAGTGCAACCCGCCCCAAGTTTAAACCACTTTTTTATATTTAACACCATTATAAATGCTGGAGGCAAAGCGGGGTTTGGGGGTGGAGGCTGACAGCTAGTGAGCCCCCCCATGTAATAACCTTTTGACCCCCTGAGGGGTATGACCCCCAGTTTGAGAACCCCTGTGACTACATCATTAAGTATTTGCTGGGGCAGTAACTGGGATCCAGGTGGGTCCCCAAACACAGGGCTATAGAGTCATTCTCACTTTCTGACCCAATATATATTTAATTCAGCAAATTAACTATGCATGCAAAAAACTTCACCCAGATCTACCCTGGTGATCTAACTGGGTCTGCCAGGTTCTCCTTAGTCAGAAACACCAACTTTTCCCTTGCACCCACAAGAATGACCTGCAACTGCACCTCGTGGGATTTGTCCTCCTTCAAAGAGGCCCCATAATGCTGGGAAATCATAGCTCGGATCCTGAAGCCCTCATGGAGGTTGGATTGAGTCAGGAATGACTATAATGTCAGCAATCAGGGCCTGCAGCAGAGCTAGTCTCCAGGCAGTTTCATCAGTACAATGGGCCTGCAACAGCCTGCCTGATTGGCTGCAGAGGCTAGCTCTTAAGCCAACTGCAGCAGCTCCTCACTGGTTTCTCAGTGTTCATGCCCTTCACTGTACCTGCTCCTGTGTTACCTTGTTCTGGTTGTTCTTGCCTTGCATCCAGCATTGCTTCTGTCCTGCCCTTGCCTTGAACCTCTCCTTGCCTGATCCCCTGCTTGCTCCAGTTCATGCCCTCTAGCTTGACTCTTGGCTCTGGCTCCTGACGGTGGACTCTGGCTCAGCCCTTGGCTCTGGTATCCAGTTTCTGCCTTCCAGTTTGGCCCTTGGCTCTGGATCCTCACTACTGACTATGGCTCTAATCCTAGCCACTAAGCTTGACGCCTGCTCTGACCTCTAGACTAGACCACCCTCATCCCGATCAGCTGACATATAGAAGCTTTTGGACATGACAAGATATGGTTTTCATGTATTTATCTTGTATCCACTTCATTTTTAAACTCTAGGGATATGCCAGTGCCTGAATTAAATGATGTCTTGGCAGATGTCTGACAAACTTGTACGGCAGGCAATTGAAATGGATATGATTTGCAGTTAGATATATACGGGGCCAAAAGGTACATCAGTGGGAATAGTCCCAGCAAAGTTTGGCCCTCAACCAATAACCAGCTACAAAGTTATTTTTAAAGGGTTAAGTTTCACTCTCCCTAGGTTTAGGAGCAGTCTCACTTAACTCAATGGCTCTGTTTGCGGTTCAGCTGCACACCTATTGTCTGATTCAGCAAACCCTTGCCCAATGAACCCTCTATACTCACAACTGCTAGTCTACTGACTTCAGTGGGAGAACTGGTCTACTCACAAATGAATGGTTTGCAGTATGGGCCCTTGGGTTTAAAAAAACAACTCTTGTACTGAATGCTATAATTAGGGTGACCAGACAGCAAGTGTGAAAAATCGGGATGGGGCTGGGGGTAATAGGTGCCTATATTAGAAAAAGCTCCCAAAATCAGGGACTTTCCCTATAAAATCGGGACATCTGGTCACCCTAGCTATAACGAGTGTGTGTATGTGTGGTGTTGGTGGAGGAGTACTAGGAATGTCTAGGCAGAGAGATAGATCCTTGGAACAAACAAACTACAACAAAAGCCTTTGCATTTAGCATTCTGAAAAGCATGGTGAGATATTTTCTAATAACCTATTTCTATTTAATTTAACTGTGCTTCATTATTGTGAAGTTTATATATATATAGTGTGTGTGTGTGTGTATATTATATATATTACACAGACATGCACAAAAATATGCTTGATTCCTATGTCTAAAATACTGGGGAGCAGCTTTTGCTGTATAAAATTAGTATCTTGTGGGGTTTCTTTTTCTGTTACTTACACATTTGGGTCAAATCAATGGGACTGTATTTAGGAGTGTAAGGATTATTCTCTTTAAGCTGCCTGTATTCAAGAAATGGAGTTCAATGGAAATCATACTTGGGTGAGAATTGCAGGATTAAAGGCCCAATCCTACACCCACTGACATCAATTGGCATATTGCTGTTGATTTCAGTTGGAGAAAGACTGGGCCTCAGGCCCATTAAAGGGCTAGAAGGATAAGTGCACCAAGTGCTCTATGGAATGGCACGAGTTAATTTCCTTTCCTTTCCTTGTACTGAACTTCATGAAACAAGTAATAAAATTCAAACGTGGTGTTTAAGAAATTGTAAAGATTTTTTCTATGTCTTTTAAGGGGATTTGACCCTCAGTTAATATACTTATTGCTCCCCTATTCTGCTCATGAAGATAGGTGACTTACAGATATGAAGAAAATAAGAGTAAAGACTCCTTCTTCAAACAATTATGGAAGAGTAGGGTGAGGATTCAGCCACAGAATTTTCTTACACTTCCTCTGTTGGTGGCAGGAGACTGTGGGGCAGATGACTTTGGAAGACACATACCCTCTCTAGCCCTGGAGGTCTGCACAGAAACAAGAGTTGTCCTGTAGGGAACACTGCTTCTCTGTTAGCCCACCCTTCTTCTGCAGAAGCCATTCTGCGAATGACTAGGTGTCTCCTGCACCTGCTCAGAGGGAAGCAATGGACCACAGAACTGGACTACCTCCAAGCTACATTTCCATGTAGGTAGCAAGGATAGTGTCATGGAAAGTACCCCTGCCCCTGTGCTGCCTGCTCCCAGTCCTGTTCCTCAATGTTGAACTGAACCAACCTCCGGTACCCTGTCAAGTTGGCACTGTTTTTCTGAGCTTACCATCTTGTGCTCTAGAATTTAAGCTGCTATTTAAAAACTGAAAATCTCTAGCCCTCTGTGTTACAGAGAAAAAATTCAAATGTGTAACTGATGTGAGTCTGCAGATAGCCCAAAACAATCACTGTGAGAGAGGTATTAAGTCATTCATTTCAAGGGGTGTTTATTTTGAAGCATATTGATGAAAACTTAAATGTCAACTTTAATGGTCTCGTTGGAACATATGGTATGATGACATTCATCCTGGCTCAGAAGGCCTATTCAATGTCTGCTATACAACTTACAGGAAGCTCTGATATAGACACGGCCAAGCTAAGTCTTTAGCACTGGGGAACCTGTCGAATGGGCCAGCAACACAGTGAAATGGAATTAGACTTTTGATTGCGGGGAAAAATTAAAGACCATAGTATAATAACAGCAAGAGACTCCAGGTCATTGTGAAGGATTCACTAATGTATTCCTAAGTAGTCTGAAGCATGAAGACACAACACATCCAGGTAGAACAGGCATATTTATATGCTGTAACCATCATTCATGACTCATGAGCCAATCATATGTAATATCTAGTCTCCTTTGTGTAATGAATTTTAAAATGGTTCATACTAATCTATTGCACAGCTCTGTCCCCTTTGCCATTAAGTCTGTGCTGAATTTGGAGATGCAATATTTACCACTGAGGAACTTGAGAAAACACATAGTGTCCTTGCATAGACGGCTGCTGCGGTTCATATGATATGTAGTGAGCTGTGCCTTCAGAAAAGGAAAGAGCTCTGAAAGCTCTGTATACAAAGACCTTTCAAACAATGTGAGCATTTTTCTGGAGAATTGCATTGAAACACTGTCCCTGTGATACAGGTGATACTAACACAGTTTTGAGAGTTCTGTGGTTTTGGACCTAATTGTGATGGTTTGGTAGTTTACAACAAGGTTTTGTAAAACACTTTATGACATGGTTGGACCCATTCTCCACTGATTTCTGAAGCTTTCTGAGCAGCACCTTTTTCACAAGAGCTATGTTTAAATTGAGTTATTCAGGAAGAAGCTAACATGGTTTGAAAACTCTTTGTTGGCAGGGACAAGGCCGTGTTCACAGTTTATAAAAATTCCCAACCTTGCTACTATCAGTGGGACTCCCTTGCCCATATCAAAGGGGGAGTGCTAGTATTGTCTGGTTAAATGGCATTTTACCCTAACTGGAGCAACTCGGACAACACAGGTTAAAATGCCAGCTGCCAACATTGCTCCCACCAGTCAAGTTGCACTAATGAGACATGTTAAGAAATACAGTCCTGTCTACACTAGAAAAGGCCTGAGTATCAAAACATGCTATCCCTGACTCCCATCTTGCTCTTCTCTCAAACTGGTGCTCAAAATGAGTGTTCGCTAGTTGGATCAGGACAGGTTGAACTTGACACATATAACAAAGCTAAACTCCTGTCTACTCTATAATGACAACCATTTTCAACACCCACCTTGGGTGAAGTGAGGGAGCAGCAATGTTTAATATCAAGTATCAAACCCCGCAGCTTCTTTCCTGTAGAGCCTCAATGTGTTGGGAACTGCAGAAAGTCTACAAAACCATTACTTTATCTTTAAATAATTTCACTTTCTCTCAAATGCAAGGCCTAGTGGTGTGTAAAGAATGGCGAACCAATGTTTATTTTACATTTCCTGTTGAGTTTTGTGGGGGTGGTTGGGGTGGGGCTGTTACAACCTCAAGGTTACTTAAACAATGTTTTGTTTTTAATTAAAATAAGTATAGACTGTAATTCGTTGTATTCTTTTTAGAGTAGTATAAGACTTTGTAATTAGAGTAAGTGATGACAAATTTCTGGTAGGGATTCCAAAACATAGGAGATTGTTAGTGAAAACAAGAGGAAAGTGTTGCAAATAGTGTTAATTAAAAAAGTCCATGTGTAGTCCCTTCGAGGGCATGTGAATAAATAATATCTAATAGAGTTTCTATAGGCGTCTCCATTTATACTGAAATGAGGAAGTCCTTATAATACATAACTATTAGGAAGCCTTTATGAAAGGTATTTCTCACATTTCATCCTGGAAACCATTAAATAATCTGTTTTTATTATACAGAGCCAAACAGTTGGTTTAATGTTTTGTTTTAGAAAAGACCACAAAATCATAGGGATATTAGCCATCTCATAATTTTTAGGGGTGTCTTAAAACCATGTACTTTTATTCCTGGCTTGAGAGTTTCCTAAAGTTACAATCTTTGATCCTTGTTCTCCAAAAAACATTACCCAGGATGCACATAAAACAGGCATTAAAGGGGTTTCCTACCCTATGTTTCTTCATTAACCATCTACCTTACCACCCACCAATGCTGTGGATTTAAGAGAGTCTACATAATTGAGTCCATAAATTAACAAAAACCCAGACAGCTGCCGAAATGAAGCAATAGATGGGACATTGGCCCTAATGTTCTCGTATTAGCACATTAAACAAGCAAAAGGGGAGCTCTTAATTACGCCTTACTTTATGGGAACATGATAAATTCCTTTTGCTGACCTTACTGCAAAGTCAATGGATTTTTGTGTGCCAGTGTTGAATTAATAGAGATAACAAAAGTGCTTGGGTTGAAGGATTATTTTGAGTATCTGAGAAACATTGTAAGTAGGTAGTAATGAACCTCAAACACAACCCAAACTGCTGTTCACCATTCTAAACTACCAGTTATTTAACATTTCAAACTGACAGCTTGTAAATGTACATTTTATTAAATGCACAGCAATAAAAATTTGTAGGTTTCTGTCACTTTGAATTTTAGTGGCTCAAAATGAGGCCTCTAGCCTTTTAAATTGTAGTTTATATAAGCACAGCTCTGAACCATTCACCATTCTTAAACTGGTGCTTTTTAGAGCTTCATTATTTACATTTCTCACATAATATCCTTGTCAGAACCCAGGTTTGCATGTCTCATGTCACTGATGGGCTGACTGGCTTGTGTTTTCAGTTGCTTTTATATTGTAGACTATACATAATTTTTCTTACAACGTTTTAGGAAGTCAAAAAATAAAATAAAGCAAGCAGTGATGTCACACAGTCCAGCCTACTCTGCCCTGGAGCCAAATGTGGCTCTGTTGATCTCAGTGGAACTCCTTTCTTTGAGTAAGGTGAACAGGATTTGGCCCAAGGACCAATTGACTGAGCTGGATGTTGATGTTGAAAGTTGCAGGCTGAGTGAAAATGTTGGCACATGGCAGTTAATACCACAATACAGCAGGAAATGTTTTGGAAAAGTTCTTGTGGAATGAAATGACAACAGGTCTCTGCTCACATTCAAATGTGAGCAATCGGGCTTGATGCAATGGCAGTTTTGCCTGAGTGAGGACTGCAGGAAATGGCCCAAAGGGTGCATACACATTTTTTGCCAGATGTTTTAAATCGGAGTTTAGTTCCCACTTTGGAACCTAAGAAGTGACCAGATTTTCAAAACTGCACAGTATCCAGTACATCCTACTATTGTCAATGGGAGCTGCCGGGCATTGAGGATAAATGAAAATATAGCCGCTGCCCTTAGGTGCCTACATGGGAGCTGTGCTCTTTTGAAAATCTGGCCCTTAGATACTAAATTCAGATATGACTATAGTGATTCCCTGTTCTTTTAACCTATAAACCATTGAATACATATAATTTTTCTACCACATAATAAATACCATGTTCATAAAAATGCAAAGGGGCTGATCTTTTGGACATGAGAATTTTTGCAAAAATGCTGTTAACTGTATCGTGTTTATATGCCTATACATACACACACCATTATTTTAACTTACTGAAAAAAAACCCAGTCCTTTAGCTGTGATGTAAAACCTAGGTCATGCCCATGCATGGACACTAATAAGCCTATGGAAGTTTTTGCCAGAGCAGTGGTGTTACCCTGGTGTTCTGGATCAATTCCAATTTGGGTAGCTACATTTCTGTCTTAATTCTCCTTGTAGTTCTAATTGGCAGTTGAATCCTTTGCCACTTTCTGTCCTCAACTATTATGTAGCATTTGAATAGTTTTTTTCTATTGAAAAGTTGCTACATTTCAGAGGTGGGTGAAATAGAAGCACTCCAACTTCTGGAAGCATGATGATGTCAACAGGCTTCAGAGTACTGGCCGAAATCCCATCATGTACTCGGCTTATGCTTGGCAGATTTTTTTTTAAAATAATGTTGATGGATAATATCAATCTTTATTTTAAAGCATTTACAAATATTTTTATTGCTCTTAAATTTTCAAAGTTGTGGGAAATTATGGGGGAACCAGACAATTATTTAATGACCGTAGATGTTGAGATTCTAAAAGTTAGAGCTTTATAAAGTGTTAAAGTACAAATTGTTAGCACCTCATGTCAAAATATACAAAGTAAGTGTCCTTAAATCAACAAATCATACCTATTTTTACTCCTCATTTGCTAATCCACTTGTAACAAGCCTATTTCAAAATTCTAAATAAGTGGATTTGGACTCTAATAAATCCTCAAGCAGTGTTTTTCTTACTTTGCCTACCTGTAAACTTTGATTATAGTTGGAAATACCTTTTTGTTGGTTTGTGTGCATATAGTGAAGCTGGTTTTTACTGACATTTAGTGATAAAAATCGAACCCTTCCAAGTCTAACTATGCTGTACATGTGTGTATTTAAAGGGACGCTGTCAAATTGAAAATTATATTTACATTTTGCAAAAATGTGTACTCTTGGTGATTACAAGTAATCAGAGGCTCCAGAGTCAGAATAGCTAGTTCTATGCTTGCATCTCAGTTCTCATGCTCAACCCTATAGAGGTGTATTCCACCAGTTTAATGGCAGATGAAAGTACTTTAGTGTTGACACTGGTCAATTAGTTACACATGTATTTATTTTTAATATATTACTGGACCTAATCTGAACTCCTCCAATAGTTTTTATTAAGCCCATATCTAGGTCAATGGGACTTTTGCCTGAATTTGAACTGAGTAAAAACTTCAGGGATTTGGCCCATTATTCAACATCCAGAGAGTGTGATGAGTGCTTTGATTTATTAGATATTGTATTAACATAAATGATCTATTTTGTCACAACATTTTTTTTTATGTAACCTCAAAATTGCAATTGTCAACTCCATTTTCACTGGTAAAATCAAGGGTGTTAGTAACAATGGCCTGATTCTCCCTTTACTTTCCCTGGTGTAATTTCACTGATTTCAGTGGAGGTCATCCTCCTTTATGGAAGTATATGATGATCAAAGTTATAGAGATGCATTTTAAAGTAACAGAGGCTGTTTTAAAATTTTAGGATGTGTTGTTCCTAACAGTATCTTCTTTCTTCTCTCTCTTTATTCTGTACATCCATCAGGCTGCTAACTCTCCTCGATAGCTTAGATGCACATTAGGTCTGCATACATAGCCCATTGAAGACAACCCAATCTCTATCAAAAATGCCTGAAATTTTGGCAGTTCTAAATTACCTCCAAATAGATCCAAAACTTCCCTGGGAAAATTAGGGTTCTTTATACACAAAATAGCACCAAAATAAAACGCTTAGTAGGAGTTATGCTATTAAATCTTTTTAATTCAATTGTGTTTTGACAATGAAAGTTCATAACACTTTGACTCAGACATCTAATTTTGCAAATCATATTTGCTTAGGAAGTAACAACACATAATCCCTGTTTTAGTTTCTTTTATATAGCAGGGACAAAGAATGGGAAATGTGCCTGAAATTCTAGCCCTCTTCTATCCAACCCAAGAAACGATACCCATTGCATGGTGAGCTTTAACAATATTAGTAAGAATTGTTCTGAAAATGCTATCAAATGCAATGCGCTTGTTAGTAACACTGGGCAATGACAAAATAACCATCCAACGTAACATTTCAAAGTGGAATATGGCAAGTTACACACCTGCATCTAGTTATTGAATGTCTCTCCTATCACTGATCATCTCCTGACAACGCACACTGACTTCTCTGGTACTTCTGTCATCTCTGCCTTATGCGCTGGCATTTTCATAGAATCATAGATTATCAGGGTTGGAAGGAACCTCAGGAGGTCATCTAGTCCAACCCCCTGCTCAAAGCAGGACCAATCCCCAATTTTTGCCCCATCCCTAAATGGCCCCCTCAAGGATTGAACTCACAACCCTGGGTTTAGCAGGCCAATGCTCAAACCACTGAGCTATCCCTCCCACCAATTTTAAGGTGAAGCGGCCCAGCTGATATGGAGTTTCTTGGGATGGTGGAAGAAACACTGGGCCTGATCCTCCATCCCCCTACACCAGCTCACAGTGTGTAGTAAAGGGTACTAAATCAGAATGGATTTCACATCCATTTCAAATTTACCTTTCAGTAGGGTAAATGACCACACAAGAGAATCAGATCCATGATGTCCATATTCAATGCAGTTTTTCCTCTTAGTGACTGACAGGAAATGCTGCATCCAATAGAGTTGTTTCAACTTGTTGTGCATCAGTTAGACAAACAGATGGAGCAATGAAGCCTCAACAGTGCTTGGGAGGAGAGGGGCATTACCGTCTCACCTCTGGGGACCTGAGGATAGAGATTTAAGGAGCTGTGACCCTGGTAGCAGATATTTTCCATAAGCTATGGGGTTCAACCCCAGCATACAACACTACATGGATTTGCTTCAGGAAAGCAGCTGCTTGGCCAAAGGTTCATTTATCCAGTGGATCATGACTCAGAACATAGGCTATTTAAACAAAAGTGAGGTGCCTGGGGAGCTAATTAGTAAGGAATGGCCCTTCAGTATTGACTTTAACAACACTCGGCAAATACATGATTTACTGGGCTCAAGTCAGGACTGAACTCAACAGCATGGTAGCATACTCTGCAGCAGAGATGGATTAGCTATATATTGGGAGAGTGCAAGGTAGTGGCTGACACTATAGCTGGTGGTGGGCGCTCCCACATGGGAGATGCAAGGTCTAGTTCCCTTACTACTATGTCTCTTTAATTATGTAGCCACAGTGAAACAGTTTCAACAGAAGAGATTAATGAATCCCACATCAGAATACCCCAGAGCTCAATGGCTAGAGCACTTTCCTGAGACCACTGTTCAAATCCTTTTTCCCCATCAGGCAGAGGGGGGAACTGA
The DNA here is from genome assembly GCF_015237465.2 of Chelonia mydas. NCBI lineage: Eukaryota > Metazoa > Chordata > Testudines > Cheloniidae > Chelonia > Chelonia mydas. The sequence goes on from NC_057852.1 coordinate 113,152,150, forward strand.
ATCTGGGTCTCCCACATGCCAGGTGAGTACTCTGCCCACTGGGCTAAAAATTATAAGGTGGGTAGTGGCACCTCTTCCATCCGGATTTTGAATGGGAATCTGTCTGGTAGGCAGCTTCAGAGCACACCTACCAGCTCAGACCCCATGGGTGAAATAGGTGCTACTTTATCCTTCCACAATTTGTGGATGGCACCGGGGCTTGGGTAGGAGACAGGTCCTGGGATGCCTAGAGTGAGGCAGCAGCATGCATGTTCAGAGGCAGAAACTTAGGGGCTGAGGGAACTTTTACAGTGGAAATTTAGGCACCAAGTGAGGTCAGGCAACCTATAGGGTTAGGTGGCAGTTGAGCAGCGGTTTTGTGGATCATAATGGCTCCTAATATTGGGACTTAGGTGCCTAAGTACCTTTGTGAATCTGGGCCTTTGTCTTTGTAAAAGAGGGATAACAGTACTATGATAGGGTGCTAGGTGAGTCAGTTAGCTCATACTTGTACAGTGCTTTGGATATGGAAATTATGAAGAATTACCGTTGCTGCTGTGACAGATGTAGCAATTTCCTGCCATAGCCTTAGGAGAGTTATTAAATTAAGTATCTTTGGGGTCCATTGTATTAAATTAATGGTTTATGTATCTTGGCATGGGGTTAGACTAGATGACCTCTGTGGTCCCTTCTAACCCTATGAGTCTATGTATTTTTGTGGGTCAGGATTGCATGTAACCCTCGAGGGTCTGTGTGCAACAAATGTGAGACTTAGGAGTTCAAAGTGCTATCTTGAACAATGTGCCAGGCAAGAATATACTTTTGGAACAAGAAGTTTTAAGTGGTTTTTCTGAGGGAAATCTACTGGGAGGTGAATGCAAATCTAGCCTTTTGAAGCTATGCCCTGAGGGGTGGGTCATTGTCTGCTGATCAGCTGTTACATGAGGCCAAGATCAAAGGCCCAAATCATATAAAGGAAAGACTGAACTATCTATCCTTGTTCTGGTTCTGAATCCGAGACAATTATGAACTTGTAACCATTGGGAAAACCTAGTTGTGGATTTTGAAGCAGTGACATCTACCAGAGACCAAGATTGGAGTTTGGGTGACCTCTGCTAAGCTTTTTAGCATGTGAGAAGGTTCTTTTATTGTTTCTAATGTGTTCTCTGTAATACTTTCACCTTAATAATAAATGTGCTTGCTTATAAAGAGCTGTGTGGTAACACAACCGTGGGCAATTACTCTGTTCATAACTTCTGAAGAGAAATCAAAGTATAGATGCTGTCCTTTTAGGTGATCTGGCATGCTGGGGATATCACAGTGTAGGCAGGCAACTATGCAGCCTGGGGGAGAAAAATAGTCATGAGGGAGAGAGATGTGGGTCTCTGTCCAAAAGAAGTAATGGCTGGGAGCCAGAGGCCTAAAAGTGAGTGCCCTTGGTAGACCACAGAAGGGGAACACAGATGCAGTTGCCCTGAACTGTGACAGCTGCAAAAGGTGATCATAGAAAACATGACTAACCTATGACCCATTATCATGACAGCTGGGTAAATAATATGTAATGAATAATTCATTCAACTGCTTATGCTGCTTTTCCTTTTAGTGAAATGTTCACAAACGGATCACTATTTTTTCGGATTGATTTATTATTGGTAGAAGACATTGGGCTTGTTTATCTATCTACACTACTGTAGAGCAGGTGTCCAGTGTGGGTTGTTGATGGTATCTCAGATTAGAATGACTGTTTCAGTCCTAACTCTTGGCCCTGTATTATCTAGTTAGCAACCTGCTGTGTTTTGCTGGGTGCATGGAAGATTTCAGTGTCTTGTACAGAAAAAAGCCACCTCCTGTCTTAACCATTATGAAAATGGTCTTTACATCTGTAACAAGTAATTCTTCTCTATCATTTCCACTCATTTGTCAATCAGGTCAATTTTATTGGTTACAGTATTCAATTTAACATCAAAGGAATCAAATTACCCCCCAAAAATGTGCACAGATGATTTAGTAGAGACATTAGAGATGGCAACTGATGAAGTGGAAACAGATTTTTATATATGCAAGCCTTTAATGTAATGAGAGTTAAGGGAGAAAAGGGATTAGACCATCACAAGACCATAAGTGGATCTGTGGACTAAGAGAGCTTTTCTAACAGAACTGTATTCCTATTTTTCTGTTTGGGCTTTGATTTTTTTTCCCAAAGGTGAGAATACCATTGGTGAAACAGGTGTAGTGAATGTTCTGTCTGCCAGAGGAAGAATGGATATGGTTCCCAATGGCGCTTGTCAACACTGCATTGAATGCCCACTTGTGGCCTCAGTGTCTTCCATGGGCTTTAAATCAGTGTGTAGCTGCAGAGTGAAAGAGATCATTAGGGAGCAGCAGGATTCTGGTTGAAATGGTGAGTGTACTAGCTCTGCAGAAGAAACTAGGGAAAATAGCTCAGGACTGAAATACTGATCCCCTGAATCAGTCCCTCTTTGTTTACTTTGAATGATGAGCCAGATCATGACTACTTAGCACTTTCTCTAATAGTGGTTGACTTATCCCACGCATGGCGGGTGTATCATTCTGCTTTGATGACCATCTTGTTGCTGTGAGGTTTGGGGAAGGGCATCTAAAATGACTCATTCTTGTTACAACCACTCCACATAAAGGATGTGCTCATACCTGTTTATATCTGTATTTGCACACTGAAAATGCTTCCTTTGTAGACTGCATGTTCACACACAAACCTTGATTTGCTTGTGACCACCTAGTTGTGTGTTTTCACATGCAAAGTGCATGCATTTACTCCTGAAGAAATGCACATCTAAATAGATAGCAAGGATTGAAAATGAGACCTAAATTGAGCAAGCCACAATCATTTAGTGTAGCTTATTTAGCACATGGGAGACTAGATATTTTAGAGGATTGGTATTAGCTCTTCCTCCCCTGGACCCTCAGTTAAAATCCAGACAAGTCAATAGTCACTGGCAGTCATTACCATTTAAAGCAGGGATCTCAAACTTGAATCACCAGGAGGGCCACATGAGGACTAGTACATTGGTCAGAGGGCTGCATCACTGACACCCCCCTCGGCCCCACCCCCACTCCACCCCTTCCATGAGGCCCCGCCCCACCCCACCTCTTCGCACCCTTTCCCTGCCCCTATTCCAAGCCCTTCCCCAAAGTCCCCACCCCAACTCTGCCCCCTATTCTAACCTCTTCCCCAAATCCCTGCCCCTGCCCCTCCTCTTCTCCACCTCCTCCCCCCTCCCTCCTGGAAAGCGCTAAGCGCCAGTGGGAAGCACCTGGAGGTAGGCAGAGGAACGGGGATGTAGTGTGCTGGGGGAGGTGGGGGTGAGCTTGGTGGCCCGCAGGAAATAACTCCGCGGGCCGCATGTTTGAGATTGCTGATTTAAAGGCTATTTGGTGGCCTGTGAAATAAGGTGGTCTTAATTCAATTGCTAGCAGAAAATGTACATATTGCAAAATCAATTATCATAGTGGGAAACCAAGCTATAGGCCAAAGACTGAATGAGAATGGAGACTAAACTAACTTCTCACATGGAGAGCTGGTCACTCCAGGTTAAGGCTAAGGCACATTCTTGGAGTTTACACTTTTTCTGTCTTTTCTGTGGATAAATAGAGGTTTTCAGGACTATCAATGAAGCCCTTTTAGAAGAAAATTCAAATAAAGTTTAAACAGAGAATAAAGCAAACAAAAATGGAACAAGTATCACAATTAAGACTGGATTTTACAATAAACAATACACTTGTAAGTAAAAGCCCCATTCAAGGTCTCTCTTCTGAGATTCTTCCCTAGTGTTCGCAAAGATGCATAAAATGAGTTTGACTATGAGGATTAGGTATACCTATCAGATATGAGAAAACACTCTTCTTCTACAAAATGTACTTCGCTTGTTAATTCCAGTGCTTCTCAGTATTCCCTGTATTTTCCTTTTCACCTTTGAAATAGCAAGTTCTTTGGGGCAGACACTGACTTCACTTTGTGTCTTATGCAGCATTCTTGATGCATAGCAAATAACAAACAGGATAAAAGGGTGAAAAATGAAGAAAACATTTCAGTTCCAAAGTTACCCTGGAGGGGACACGCTGACAACAATAAGTCACACATTACAAAACTTAATTAGGTTGCTTAACGTGAACAACTAAGTTGCATAAGGGTTTGGAGCTTGGTTCTCCACTCCACTGCACTAAAGTAAAATGTAAAAGGAGTGTAACAGAATGAAGAATCAGCTTTTGATTTTGTTAAAACTTGTTACCACTTTAACATCCTCAGGTAACTTGGACAGTTGTACGACATACTCTCTTGCTGAGCCACAGGTTTTTGTTTGTTTTGTTTTTAAAGTTTATGGGCTTATTTTAAAATGCCAAATGAGGAACTGAGCATGTCACTGACTTTCACATAGCTAGTAATCATAATAGGGCTATTGAGATGTGAGTTGTCTAGTTGTTTCCATGTTGTGTGCCTCCTGGCTGCCAGGTTCTACAGGTCTTTACAGGTTACTAATGAACCATTTTGGCTTTTTAACACACCGAATAATATATTGTTTTCCCAGCATTTGCATAATATTGATTTTTAATCATATTTTAATTAGCTATTAAGCAAATCAGAAATATGTAATCAAGGCACTGTTAAATTAATGACAGTTGTAAGAGTTGGGGCTACATGGTTTTCCTCTCTGTTGTTCACTTTCTTAGAGCAAGAGTATTCATACCTTAAATATACTCAAACTAAAAGAACTCATAAAGAAAATAAATGAACTACAAAGGAAAATTGTACATGTCAGATCTATCTATTGTGGTATTAAGAGTTATGTCACTTTTTGGTGTGTATTTTCAATACTGGCATTGACCCTTTCCCCCGGTCTGTTCCTCCATCCCAGATCTACATATTCACCTGCTCCCACTCATTGTCTCCTACTGTCACACACACACACTGTCCCAAGAATATTCATCATAGCTTTCTCTGAATTTCTTTTATTGTATTACAATACTCTTCCCCCCCGCCCCCCCCCCAAGGCTTTTCCTTTTTTTTGCATCTTTCCCTCTTCCTCTGCTTCTTTGGTTGCCTCCCACGCCCAGCTTCTACCCTTCCTCTCTCTCACTCCTCTCCTTGTTTCCCCTTTCTGTTACCCTTCTCTCAGGCATGGCAGAATACCTTCTCCCCTCCCAACTGGTCCGTTCCGTTCCTCCCCTCCCCTCCCCTTGCTGCTCCACTGCTTTTTCCCTACTCCTGATTTAAGCAAAGCACCTAAATGAAAATAACCAGCTGTTAGCAGGTTAGTGGGAGCACTTCAGTGTTGGTTAATTTAACTCCACCTATTCCATAGTGGAGGAACAGACCAGAGAGCAGGGAGTGAAATTACCCAGCTGCAGAGGGCTTTCACCAATTTCACAGCTGCTTATCTTAAATTAGCTGCTCTGGTGTGCACATGAGCAGACAAAAGGAGGCGCAGTGTGCAGAGAAGACAGTCATACCATCAACGTCTTCCATATAATGTTTCTTTATTATGCTTGTGGTAGTAAACATTATGGTTAAGACTGAGAAGTATTTCCATTCCAGCCCCCTGTATTTGTTCACATACTTTCTGAAATCTCTTTTCTAGGGGCTCAAACCTTCTGTTCTCCAAAGGTGAACTTTTTGAGAAACATTGAGCAACAAAAGCTAAGCTGGTTTTCAGTTATTTAGAAGATGGGGAAAGAGACACCTGTCTCAGTTTAATCGCTGTGCACATGTGTGTTGAACACAACATAACTGTCCATGTGAAGTTCACACTTGGTAGGACGGTAGTCCTCAAGGAGGAAAAAACATTAAACTAATCATTTTGTGGAAAAACATTTCAAAAGTAATAAAGGTTTGGAAAACTGTGTTGGGCATGAACAGTATAAGCAGCGTTGCTACATTAGGCCCATACTATTCTTTAATAACAGTTCTGGTATAAGAAAAAATTACTTACCATATGGATATGTAAACTTATTCTGGGAAGTATATTTTTCTTCTTCTGATCACTAATCCAGAACCAGTGTTCAGAAAAGTTTACTGGTCCCAAGAACATTTGCATTGGTCTGCCAGAGTGTTTCTCTGTCCTGGTGAGTCATGAAACACTTGCCTTATAGTGTGAGTGTCAACTACCTTAGTACATTCATTTTTCAATGTTATTTAGCATTAATCATTCAAAACTTCAATAAAGTCACAAAGCATAACAGAAAGTTCATGTTTGTCTCAGTTCCTTTTCTTTTCTTCTTTGAGTCCTATTCAGATACTGACCTCTCAGAAGTTGGATAGGTTAATCAGAGTCACCACAGCCCAATTAAGTTAAAGGTGACCTACACAGGAAAATAGTAGGGGTATGCCATGTTTTACTTCTTTCTAATGTATGAGAAATAAATTCAGATTTTTCTCTGCTTGTCTTTTTACACTGGAAATTCAGGTCTTGTCTATCCTTGGATTATTGGAGAACTAGTTACTATTAGCTCTGATTCTGCAAACACTGGAGTACATTAATAACTTTATCAACATGAGTAGACCCCTTGAACTCACTGGGGTTATATATTGTGTGTATATGGAGGATTGAAGCTTTTATGACCCCACAGTTACCAAGGAAGTGAAGCCTGATTGAAAGAAGAAATGATTTTTATTCAGACTTTTTAAATTTTGGTTATAAAAAAGACACTGTCAACCTGTCATCTCATCAGTTAAAAAATACAACAGTTTAGTTTCAGTTACTACACCTTCTCTTGAGTCCCTCTGCCAATTTTTGTTTTACAACTATATTGTCCTATTTTTGAAAAAAACAAACAAACAAAAACGTTTCTCATCTTTGTTGCTGTGCGAAACACCCAAACAAACAAGGGAAACCAGCTATGGCACAAAGAAAAGGAGTACTTGTGGCATCTTAGAGACAAAAGAAGGATTCTAGGTGGACTCCTCCTGAAGGTCGAGACAGCAGACTGGACTTCTACATAGAGTGCTTCCGCCGACGTGCACAGGCTGAAGTTGTGGAAAAGTAGCATCGCTTGCCCCACAACCTCAGCCGTGCAGAACACAATGCCATCCACAGCCTCAGGAACAACTCTGACATCATAATCAAAAAGGCTGACAAAGGAGGTGCTGTTGTCATCATGTATAGGTCGGAATATGAACAAGAGGCTGCTCGGCAGCTCTCCAACACCACTTTCTACAAGCCATTACTCTCTGATCCCACTGAGAGTTACCAAAAGAAACTACAGTATTTGCTCAAGAAACTCCCTGAAAAAGCACAAGATCAAATCCGCACAGACACACCCCTGGAACCCCGACCTGGGATATTCTATCTACTACCCAAGATCCATAAACCTGGAAATCCTGGGTGCCCCATCATCTCAGACATTGGCACCCTGACAGCAGGATTGTCTGGCTATGTAGACTCCCTCCTCAGGCCCTACGCTACCAGCACTCCCAGCTACCTTCGAGACACCACTGACTTCCTCAGGAAACTACAATCCATCGGTGATCTTCCTGATGACACCATCCTGGCCACTATGGATGTAGAAGCCCTCTACACCAACATTCCACATAAAGATGGACTACAAGCTGTCAAGAACACTATCCCCGATAATGTCACGACTAACCTGGTAGCTGAACTTTGTGACTTTGTCCTTACCCATAACTATTTTACATCTGGGGACAATGTATACCTTCAAATCAGCAGCACTGCTATGGGTACCCGCATGGCCCCACAGTATGCCAACATTTTTATGGCTGACTTAGAACAACGCTTCCTCAGCTCTCGTCCCCTAACTTCCCTACTCTACTTGCGCTATATTGATGACATCTTCATCATCTGGACCCACGGAAAAGAAGCCCTTGAGGAACTCCACCATGATTTCAACAATTTCCATCCCACCATCAACCTCAGCCTGGTCCAGTCCACACAAGAGATCCACTTCCTGGACACTACAGTGCTAATAAACGATGGTCACATAAACACCACCCTATACCGGAAACCTACTGACTGCTATTCCTACCTACATGCCTCCAGCTTTCACCCTGACCACACCACACAATCCATTGTCTACAGCCACGCTCTGCTATAAAACCGCATTTGCTCCAACCCCTCAGACAGAGACAAACACCTACAAGATCTCTATCAAGCATTCTTACAACTACAATACCCACCTGCGGAAGTGAAGAAACAGATTGATAGAGCCAGAAGAGTTCCCAGAAGTCACCTACTACAGGACAGGCCTAACAAAGAAAATAACAGAACGCCACTAGCCGTCACCTTCAGCCCCCAACTAAAACCCCTCCAACGCATTATCAAGGATCTACAACCTATCCTGAAGGATGACCCAACACACTCACAAATCTTGGGAGACAGGCCAGTCCTTGCCTACAGACAGCCCCCCAACCTGAAGCGAATACTCACCAGCAACCACATACCACACAACAGAACCACTAACCCAGGAACCTATCCTTGCAACAAAGCCCGTTGCCAATTGTGCGCACATATCTGTTCAGGGGACACCATCACAGGGCCTAATAACATCAGCCACACTATCAGAGGCTCGTTCACCTGCACATCTACCAATGTGATATATGCCATCATGTGCCAGCAATGCCCCTCTGCCATGTACATTGGTCAAACTGGACAGTCTCTACGTAAAAGAATAAATGGACACAAATCAGATGTCAAGAATTATAACATTCATAAACCAGTCGGAGAACACTTCAATTTCTCTGGTCACGTGATTACAGACATGAAAGTTGCGATATTACAACAGAAAAACTTCAAAACCAGACTCCAGCGAGAGACTGCTGAATTGGAATTAATTTGCAAATTGGATACAATTAACTTAGGTTACTTATTATAATAACTCAACCATTCCCAGTCTCTATTCAAGCCTATTTCCCCTTGTTTATTCCTTCCCCCCCTCCCCCCCCACTGTTCCTCAGGCATTCTTGTTAAACCCTGGATTTGTGCTGGAAATGGCCCACCTTGATTATCATACACATTGTAAGGAGAGTGATCACTTTAGATAAGCTATTACCAACAGGAGAGTGGGTTTGTGGGGGGCGGGGGAGGAGGGGGAGAAAACCTGGATTTGTTCTGGAAATGGCCCACCTTGATTATCATACACACTGTAAGGAGAGTGATCACTTTAGATAAGCTATTACCAGCAGGAGAGTAGGGTGGGGGGAGAGAAAACATTTTGTAGTGATAAACACCCATTTTTTCATGGTTTGTGTGTATAAAAACATCTTCTGTATTTTCCACAGTATGCATCCGATGAAGTGAGCTGTAGCTCACGAAAGCTTATGCTCAAATAAATTGGTTAGTCTCTAAGGTGCCACAAGTACTAGTTTTCAAGATAGTGGCTGTAGAAATCAGGCTAGAATTGAAGTTGAGAGAAAGAAGCAAGAATGTAATTGGAATTATGAGATGTTAAGGTCTGGTATGTTGTAAATTGCCAAAGTTGAAAAGACTGACATATCATTACTTCATATGGCATTATAAGGATAAACACATGGAAGATTATGAATCACTTTGTGGTCTGTTGATGAAGAGCACTATATAAGACCTCAGTATTAACATCAGGAAACTTAGATTCCCAGTCTTCCTGCAGGGGTTAGCATTAGTTTATCTCCTTGGTAGTTTTCAGGGTATTGTACCATGAAGTGACCATGTAGACTAGGCAAAAATACAGGCCAGGCCATGGACACTTGCCAGCTAGTCAGCATCCCAAGTATTCTGGGCCAATGCACCCTTGCCACTGAATCTTCGTTATTGGTAATAACATACAAGAACCCAGATTAGCTCTCAGAACCCAGGCTGAGTCTGCAGGAGCTGCAGTAAGAAAAAAAACCTCATGTAAACTGAGCAAATTTTTACTGGAAATCATTGTGAGATGGAAAATGGGACCCTTAGATGCCATTTTAACCATCAGTTTTCAGAAAGGAATGCTTTAAAGAAGTGCACAAATATGCTTCTTACAATGCACACAACGGGAATGCCTCCTCTTTGAACTCCAAATATGCAAGCTCTATGCCAGCTATGCAAACTCACAGAGGTCTAGAGACAGGAAACATCCTTTATTCTGTTTGTACATTGCCTAAAATAGTGGGTCTCTGGGCACTACCACAGGCTATAGAAAAAGATTCCAGGACTGTAACTCTGAAGCCTAGAATGTCTGTAGAGTCAGTGTGAAGCAATGGAAATACCTGCACACAGGGCTGAGAGCTCTTTTTGTTTAGAATATCACCATGTTAAATAATCACTAGGATTCACAGTCTGTTAGCATCCAATTTTTCAGTTCTCAGCTGGTTTTTGCTTTTTTACACTTTGACTTACACTTATATGACAGCACAGGTGTTTTCACCAGCTCCATAACGAAAAGAATCAAGATGGATGTTTTGAGTATTTTCCTCATCCATGTTGTGTATGTATCATCATCAAAGATTCTCTAGTGAGAACTTAGTGAGCAAGGCACACAGCTGCCAGAAAATGGGGGGAGGAGAGGGAATGAGACAAACGATCTTTGGCACCTTTCCCTTTTTAAAAACAGAGCCAGCCACGTCCCCCACTTCTGAGAACCTACTCAGCAAGTGCAGGATGGGGGTCGGGGGGGGGCCCACCAGCAGGCCTTCCCTTGGCCCCTGACCACAGCTGGTGGAGTACTTGTAGAGCCCCTTCCCTGCTGGCATGACAGAGGGGTGGCTGGGCCAAACCCGAGGGAGAAGCATTGGGACCTGGCACACAGGGTCCCATGCCATTCAAATCTGGTTCTGTTTGACGGCTTCCCCCCCTTGGACTCCTTCCTGCGCCCCTGCACACAAGAAGGGGTCCGATCCGGCTCAGGCTCTCAGCTGCGTTTTAGGGGAGCAGTGCCACCAACACGTTAGTCCTTGATGGCTACAGCCAGAAACACACCGCCTGAGCCCAGGCCCTGGAGGGGGCTTCTTCCTTTGGGGGGGGGGGCTGCCTGCCTCCCCTGGGAGCGCTTCAGTGCATGGGCCCGCGCCCCTGAATCACTGGGGCAGGAAGGGGAGAAGCGATCTTACAGCCCCCGCTCCCCAGCCTGGGCAGCAGCACAGAACGGGGGAGGGTGGCGCTGGCTTGATCTCCCCTGGGGGCGGCTCCAGCCCCGCTCTCGTTTGCACCCCGCCCGACGGCAGCAGCCTGGGGACACGGTTCCCCTCCCCAGGCCAAGGCAGCTCCTTCCCCCGCTTCCTAGAGCCGAGCGACGCGGAGGGGGGGGGTGGGGGTCCTCCACGCGGTCTGGGTAAAAGAACCCTCTGCTCACCCCCTTCGCCCAGCGCTCGGAGAAGGGAGTAAATGCCACGCCCCTGAGCGAGGGGGGGGGGCGAAAATTCCCATGCCCCGCCCCCCGCCGCCCCACCTCCTGAGCAGAGGGCAAATAATCCCCGTGCCTTGCCTGGGGGGCCAAAGCAGAGGGCGGGAAATCCCCTAAGCCCCGCCCCCTTGGGGAAGGGAGTGGGAGGAGCCAGTTGTGGCGCTCCCCGGCCTGTGACCTTTCACTCCACGGCCCTTAGTTACCACGCCGGGCGTCACGAAGGGATTAAACCATTGAAGCGCTCAGAATTCCGGGCCAAGCCACTGTCGCGCAGGGAGGGGGGAGAGGCTGTGAGGGTGCAGGGACGTGGGGGGCCCAGCGAGCTGATTCCCAGGCCGGGGAGCGGCCGCCGCCCCGTCTCTCTCGCCCTCCTCCGGTTCGGCCGCGCGGTGGTCTCGCCCAGGCTCGGCCTTAGTGACAGCGGCCGCATCAAGGGAAGATGGCGGCTTCGGCCTCTGTGCCGGTAGCGGCTTCGTGAGTGCGGCACCCGCTCCCCACCCCGCCGGGCGCAGGGACCATGTCGGACTCGGAGGAGGAGAGTCCGGACCGGCAGCTCAAGCTAGTGGTGTTGGGGGACGGCACCTCCGGCAAGGTCAGTGCCGGGGCCCGTCTGCCCCCGCTCCTCGCTGCTGGGGCTGCACCCCAGCCCTCCCCGGGATGTTCTCTGTCCCCTCCAGCCGCGGAGCGTCCCGGGGGTGCAGGCCCCGGCCTCGCACCGGACCCGCCTACTTCGCTCCCCAGCCGGCCCCACCCCGCGGCCAGCAGCGCGTGCGGCTCGCGTGGCTCAAAGAGCCAAGCCCCCGTCACCAGCGTCTCGTGTCTGTCGCGCCTGTCGTTGTCGCCATATCTGGCCAGTGACTGGCAGGCGACCGGCCGCTGTCCCTAGCCCCGTCCCCGGGAGACCAACGACCTCGGACGCGAGGCCCACAGCGCGGCGGTGGGGGTGGAACAATCGCGCCCCGAGCGGCCTCTCCGGCCGGGTCTCCAGGGACCTCTTGGGGCAGCGAATGGCAGCGATGAGGGTTCCCCGCTGTCAGCGCAGCCCCCCGAGACAGGCAGTGGGAGGGGAGGCTGCTGTGGCCAGCCCCATCTGTCTTGTGGGGCGCAAGGAGCAGTGGCCTCGAGCAGCCCCCTAGACCCTTCCGCCCCCTCCGGCACTCAAACTCTGGGCAAGGCTCCTGCGTCCTGCCACGCTCTGGTGCGGCAAACTAGGAATTCTAGACTGGCTGAACTTCAAGTATAAAAGTCCTTAATAAAGGTAAAAGTTGTTAATACAATCACTACAGTCGCCTTTGTGGTGTTTATTTTGACATTAAAACCGATTTATCCTATATTGTTCCCGTATTGTCGGTATGTTGCACACTTTGTATTGGCAAGGCATAGTTGCATCATAGAGGTTGTCGGGGGGGGGGGGGGGGGGAAGCTGCAGCTTTTGGCATCTGGACAGGCATTGGGAAGGGATTTGGGGTTCTGGCAAGGCAGAAGGAGGGAATCTGGGGTTCGGGGACAAACATACTAGCTGGATGTTGCTGCTGGAATAATCAACAGTGCACTAGTTACGAACGTTGCTATTCAAGTTGTGTTCTTAAGGTTTCAAAAACTACTAGACTACTCACACGAATGAGGCAACTTTATATTTGTCTGAGCTATTATTTCAGGGTATGGGAAGTCACCAGTGTGGTATTTTAATTTTGGTTCACATTTTCAAGGTTTTCTTTCTGTGAAGGTTAGGAACGTAATTAACAAATAACATGGTTACAGAATTGTGGACTACATGAGGTCCGTGACCAGCCTAGAGTCAAATAAGGCAAAGCACAGGTCACTATGCACCAAAGAAGACAATAAGACCTGATCTTTACTTGCAACAAAAAGTGATCATAGTGTATGTATTATTACACATATTTTGAATGTGTTTATAAGACATACCTGATAATCTGCATCATGAAAGTGAATTTCAAAAGTACAATTTCTCCTTTGTTACTGACTTTCTAGTAGGAAATTAAAAGTTCAGACACAGAAAAACTGGTTTACTTATGATTCAGGTGAAAAACCAAGACTTCGTATAATTTGCAGGTGTTGGAAAATTTGCTTGCCATTGATAAGTAGGAAAATTCTCTGTGGTGAAAAAGGCAAGTGGCTAAATGTAGACTTTACTCTTTCATTTAAAGAAAAGAGTATCTAGCTCTAATGGTTGTAAAGAAAACCTTTTGTGCCATAAAAATAGTGTTATGTTTGAATCAGTGGACAAATAATTCCAAGTGACAATATAAGGAGCGTATTATAAATGCTCAAGATTGCTCTAGTCTTTTGCTCTTAGCTTTCCCAGTATACAAATCAAACTAAGAAGTCCTTTTCACTACTGCTGTTTAGCACCTTATGGCAAGACTTCTTACCATAACTGGAATTACAAGCATTGGTGCATTTTGACGGTTTTTCCTGGTTGCATCCCGAATCCTCTGTTGCAGGAAGAGGAAGTTGCAACTTTGGGCCTTGCAGAAAAATCTTGCAAAAGTAAAAGAGGTCTGATAGCCTGAATGAGGGGGATAAAAATACAGCCTTGGGGCCAGTTCAGGTGAATTTGGAGACCAATTAAGACCAAACCATTTGAGTTCCTCTTTTGTATTGTCACTTGTTCCCCCTGGTTCTTAAAATGGTGTGTGTATAAGCATAAGTTTCTTTACCCCCCACCCAGCCTCCCTCTTGTATATGTTTCTCATCCAGCCTCCTTTGTGCACGTTCTCAGCCCCCATTCACTGTGCACATTCCTCTCTCTGCAGGAACTATGATCTTCAGTCAATAGAGAGGAATGGGAATAGTGGCAGAAGATATATTCCCTCATTCCCTCCTGAGATCCAGAACTTCATGTTTTCCTTTTCTTCCTCCGGGCCAGCATTGGCAACACTGGTCTCCTGCCTCTCAAGGAACAATGATTCAGCCAGCTTACAAGAAGGCAGCAAACTTGCATGTCTTCTGGTGTCATGCCTGGGAGATAGGGGGAAGGATTCAAATTCTGTGGAACTGCTGGCAGTAGTTTAAAAACAAAATTGCTCAGACAGCTCAGTGGCAGTTGCAGTCCAGGACAGTGTTTTCCATTTCTCCTCCTCAGTCGTGCCCTATTCATGAGGCAGGGAGCAATGCTTCACTCCCATTCACTTTTTGAGAAAATTTCATGACAGGTGTGTGGGGAAAAACACTCATGGAAAGGTCACTAAGTGTATTTTTTTTGCTACACAAATATACATGAGTTTAGTGGGGGTTCTGAAAAATGAGACCTGGAGGGGAAGGTTGGAGAGAGCCCACCCAACACTCAGTGCGCAGCAGTGGCATTGAGACCTGTCAGATGTCACAATGCTAATCAGGTTTGGCCCATCAATCACTCCATAGATTGAGATGGAGGGATAGATGGGCTAAACCTGAGTGGCGACATGGCAGGATGGTAAGGGAAATGGGAACGATTCAGGGTAGCTGGGGAGTCTAAATTGACTTGATGGGAAGGAGTTGATGGGAAGGAGTGGAAGTGCTGCTCCTGGAGGAGAGACGTAAGGGTAACAGCATGATAGAAAGGGAGGAGCGACTGATAGAAGTATAAAGACACAGGCCAGAAGAAAAACAGTATAATAAAATGGAGAAAATAAACAAAAGATTAAAATTTTAAAAAATGCTAAGAAAATATTAAAAAGAAAAAAAATTGGGGAAACAATGCATGACCTGAGGGACAAATGGTGATAAAAAAGGGTTGGAATGAGTTAGACAAAAATAAGGAAAACAGATTAAACCAGGTGAGCAAAAGAAATCTGAAACAGAAAAGGAGGATTGAGTTAAGCAAAAATACACAGCAGTATAAAAGAAAGTCATTTCTTTTATAGGAAGGAAGAGGAGGGAAAGAGAAAAGGGACCAAAATTCAGGAACGAGAGCTTTTGTCAAAACCCTCCTCTCCAGAAACTAAACCAAACTTTTTTAAAATTAGTGACATTAATATCAATTGAAAAAATGGTGTCAGTCTCTGGATTCTGCTTCTACATCTTTCCACACGCTCATTGGTTTGCATGTTGAGAAACATGGCAGTAGTGAAACTAACAAAAATCACATTAGTTTTGCTCTGCTGCTGCTCGGGAAAGCTGTGTCTCTCTGTGGAACTAGGTTCCGGAGCTATTCATGGGTAAGGTGTTCTTGGAAAAATAAAGGTCGTGGGAGTGGGTAGAGCAGCAGAAATGCACCATCCCCTTACCTACTGGGAGGTTGGAGGAAGAATAGAATAGCTGGGACCACCCCAAAAGTTAGGAGGCTTTCGGGCTGGAGATAAGGGGCAGTGCACATTCCTTCTCTCCCTGCCAGATGAGTGTGGGTCTTCAATTTATCAGATATCTACTCTCGAGGTTGATACAAAAGATGGAACTTAACTGTGTCCTGCCCCTGGTAGGAATCCTAAAATCCTCTTCCTGTACATCAGCTTTGAGATGGGCTTCTCAACTGTGCATTGCTCCTGGATCTTTCTGATGTGTCTATTCTCCCCCCCTCCTCTTTTTTTTTTTTTTAATTTTGAATTGACCTGTGGGTAGTGAGACTCTATTTTCACATTCTATAACCTCATTGATCAACATAATTTCAGACTTCATTATTGCTGATCTCTGAGAAAGTACTGTAAATATTGGTCTACTCATCATATAACTATTTTCAGCCATTAATGAACTGGAATTTCCTTCTCTAACTAAAAAGTATTTAGCATTTATAGCCTCACTACCCACCTAATACTTTGTACTTTTGTACTACCTTTCATTTGAAAATCTCAAAGTGCTTTATAAACATTAATTAAATTGCACTCCACCACTATCATGTAGATTACTATCGTAGTCTCCATTTTGCAGATGGAGAAACTATTCAAAGAGCCATATTCAGGCTTGCAAACCTAGATAGTGAAAATAAATAGGTTGTCCGTAAACACTTATCAGCCATTTTTTCTTTTATAGGACAGTTTTTCATTGTTGGGTCGCAGTGGAGTGGGAAGGCCAAAAAATCAAAATTATAAAATTATTTGCTTTGTAAACTAGGAATAAGCAAAATTTTAGATCACTGTGTTTTTATAAACTAGACCTAGACTTTCTTCAGTGAAAAGTTATCCATAGTTGAGTTACTCCATAACCCATACAAAAATTAAAGCATTTTGTGCCCTACAGTGTTCTGTCATTTTGTGCATCTAACTAAGATTCTTACAATCTGGTGCTGGTACAGAATATGGTCCAGTGGGGATTGCTACTATAAATAGAGACATGATAAACTGGAAGGGATGAGGTGAGAGGGGATACAGATTAGTTTTTGGGTAGTGATAGTGAATTCTCAATGGGTTTGGTAAAATGGAAACCTTTGATGGAAGACCTTATTGTTGGATCCAGAGGTAACAGCCAGAGTCCCATTAGCACTTCTGAAAAATTTACCTCCTAGGGAGGAAAAAGCAAGTAGGGCAGCCTTTGGGAAGTTCCTACTCCTGCTCTACAAATACCCACAACATGGCTGGTGGGAAAGCATAACTGTCACTGTCCAGTGGGAGCTGCGATCGGCCGAACCTGTGGACGCGGCAGGTAAACAAACCGGCCCGGCCCGCCAGGGGCTTTCCCTGAACAAGCGGCATCCCAAGTTGGGGAAACACTGGCCTATACCATGACTTGCCATCTAACATTTGACAGATGGTAACTGTTTTTCAGTCAGTCTGATTTTTTTGTTTGTTTGTCTGTAAATGAATGTTTGCAGTGGTGGTGTAGCCTTGTTTGTCCCAGGATATGAGAGAGACAAAGTAATTTCTTTTATTAGACCAAGTTCTGTTGTGAAAGAGACAAGCTTTTGAGCTGCAGAGCTCTTTTTCAGGACAATTTATGGACAACTTCCAGCACAGGTGATACAACTAGTTGGTGATTGATCTAAAAATATAAGCAGGCAGTCTTCTCCTCTCCTTCACCCCTTTCATTAAACTGTATCCTTGTTTTGTAGGGAACTCCCCCCAAATCACTCATTCTTAAAACTGCTGCTTTGGCTTTTAAGCTCTTTGTTGTTCTTCTACTCTTATGATTTAATTATATGAATTGCTAATTCAACACCCCAAGAACTTTAGCTGAAAGGGGAGGAACTGGGCTGCTTAATAAATATCAGTCGTATGCATTAAGACCCAGATTCAGTCAGCCATCCCGATTCAGCAAAGTACTTATGCATATGCTTATATTTAGGCAAGTGCTTAAATGCTTTGTTGAATTGGGTCCTAAATAGAGAGTCTGCCAACACAACGGGCACTCTGGTTGGCAGTCATAGTAGAGAGGTCATGAAATGAGACCCAGTCTATGTTACAAAATTGTTCTTCAGATTAATGAAACTTTTTGGGTGGGGAAAACCTTGTTAAAAACAGTCACAGAAAATGTTCTTTTGAGCTAGAATGGCTTTCATCAACCATTGGAATGGAAAATAATTTACCTTGACCACACAGGCCACGGCTGCTGCCAAATTGTTACCTAAAACCTTTCTCAAGAACCCCTCTAGAGAATAATTTTAGGATCGCAGGGAGCTTTTGCATTGTGGATGGACCTGAATGGGCATGGAGACAACTTTTCCATGTGTAGAGGACTTGAACGGCTGCTGTCAGTGTTCTTGTGGATAAATACTTGTTCTGTGAATGAATAGAGAACTCCAGTCTTCACGGCTGGCAATCCTACACCTTTCGTGAGCGCTAACATTCATTAAAAAATTAAAAAAGGAGTTAGTCAATGACTTTCTGCTATAAATTCCTTTACATTCAGGAGAGTGGAGGAAAACTATTTAAGAGAACTTTGCCATGCTGTTGATTACTTGTTGCTCTTATTGGTTGGCTGTTAATTGAATGTGTTGTTTATTTTTATTAACACCCCTAGAAACCTTTTGGGAATATCAAGTGTCACAGAGTGATAAAGTTAATATTTACTGTACCCTTAAAACAGGGGAGGGTTTGCTTATTTATCATGGATCTAAATTAGGATTTTATATATTCCAAAACCCTATGATATAGTCAGATTATATTTTGTTCTGCATCCCAGCTGCTAGTTATTATTCACTAATGAAAGGGGAAATTACAAGGGAAAAGTTCCTATTTTGTAATTAAACATTCAGTTTACAGGAAAAGAGGGCCTATATAGTGCACTTCTGCGCTTTGTTTATACTTGCCTATATCTGAGGTGGTGATAGATTTTTTTTTTTTAAATACTGTTTGTGAAATGATCAAATGCTCAGTGTTAGATTACAAAATCAATGTGAATGAGTTAGTGGTATTCCAGTCAAAATTTTTACTGAATTTTTTTTGAATATGTACTTTAAAATAATTGTCAGATAGCTTTGCGGTGACAGATGGATTCTCATCCTCTGTGATCCTCAACCTTTTCACTGTCAAGTGTGGTACAAATGGCATGAATATGCTTATTTAATTATAGTTTGCTTGTTTTCTAATTCTAATTTTCTAATTCTCTATGAGCCTGAGTCCACTAGAGTAAATTAAAAGATTCTCATTAATTTAATTGGGTTTTGGATCAGGTCTAAAAATATCTTCTGAGTTCAAGACACCTATTAATCTCTGACAGTGGTGGGAATATGAATGATACAATCAAGCAACTATTAAGTCTTGTATTACTTCCTTCACAAATAACTTTCTGGATCCCTATTTCCCTATTCATGCTTGATTCCTTAATTGTGGAGTCCTTTGGTGGTGGTGGTGTATAAATAACTTCTCATGAAAAAAGGTACAAGCTGTTGTAGAACAAGAGCGAGCGTTACAGTGCCCCTCCCCCCCCCCCTTTTTTTTTTTAATACATTAGTAGTGTAACATGTCTGGTTTTCAGTAACAGGACTATTTGTATTATTGTAATATATTGTATGTTAACTGGATATCCTCTGCTACCCATTTTTAATAACACTTGATGTCGTTTAGTGGTTTATTTAAAGATTGGCTAGATTCCTATTTACTCACTTTGGATGTCAGTCTCTGGCAGTGTAGGGGCTTTGTGAAGCTGTTTCCTGATATTTTTTTCCCTTACAAATAGAGGCAGAAATATGGCTAATTTCTGCAGTTTGTAGATGTTATGTTAACAAGAGACTGATAAATGCCTGGCAATGATTTGATATAGGATACATTCTTTAAGCAACATCACACTACGTTTTAAGGCATCACATTATTTTTTTTCAACAGTTCTAGGAATGCATATAACTGGTGTTTTCTATTCTTTTGTATCCTTTTTACATTATATCATGTATTTTTATTGCCTTTGATGAATGGATTGCAACTGGTCATGAAGAAACAGAAAATACATACGTTGTTAATTTCTGCATATTAAAGTCATTAGAAGCATGCCCTTTTTGAGGTTCCTAGTAAAAATTAAGAAATCTGTTATTTCAAAAGGCAGCTCTATGTATCCGTGTACATTCATGATGACATAACTTTGTGAAATTTAACACTAGGAAAACAATTTCCAACGTACTGTTTGACATAATATATGCAAAACTTCATGTGTGTAGTCTCAATAGGCATATAAATGTTTGCAGGATCAGGCACTAGGTTAGTCCCCAGATAGGCCCTTATCCTGCAACTTTTGTGCAGGAAGTGGATCCCTGCAACCATACAGACCTGCAGTGTGGATCTGTGTGTGAGTAGTTGCCCTGTGTTGAAGGTTTGTGATTAGTGCTGTGTACATGGTCCTGTGTTGTAGAAATCAGGACTTTCTTTTTAACAATTGTTAGCCCTATGGGGTAGAGACCATATCACTGTATGTTTGTATGGAGCAGAGTGCGCTATTTGGCACTCAATTAAAAATGTAACACAATTCTGCATTTTTAGTATCAGAATATTTTTAAAATGTACAGGAAGCATGCTGAATATTTTACTCTTTGTTTTTTTGCTGACATAACTTGCCATTATCATCTACTTTTATTATTTTTGAAACTGCACAGAACGCTTGTCTGCTATCGTAGAATATTGTTAGCTGGCGTTGATTTAAAAAGTTGCTTACCTTTGTTTTATAAGATTTAGGACTGGTTTAAATTGGGTTTGCAGCCTTTAAAATACCAAATAATTTGATATGGTTCTGTTTTTAGACATCTTTAGCCACACGTTTTGCCCAAGAAGCTTTTGGGAAACAGTACAGACAGACTGTAGGACTGGACTTCTTTTTGAAAAGAATAACATTGCCAGGTAAGAGAATAAAGAGTCTTAGATTGAAAGTGGTGGCAATAGTAAAACTCCAGCGACAAGGTCTTGAGAATGAAATACATAACGTAAGCTAGTACTTTTCATGCAGAAGTTTTTAAATAGAACAATTAATATGGCTATTGAGGGTAGTTTCTCTTGGATTTCTTATTATGTAGACACCAAGTGAAAAAGGATTGTGTACTGGCAGTTTATGTCTTTAAAGATTGTTATTTTCCTAGAACCATTATTAGCCACATTTTAAAAAATATTACTTTTTGGTATCCCTATTAAGATTAACCTCTTCAAGTGGATAGTAGTATAATACACAACATAAACCAAATATAATTATGTATTAACTGAAAATATCTTTGCATTTTGAAATAAATCTAGTTTTTTAGATAAAATACACTGAACTTGTATTTCGGTTGTGGGGGAGAAGTATAATGTACCTATGGAATCGCTGTGCTCTAATATGTGAATGCTGTTTTATGCAAGGCAGCATGAAATTGCTGGCATTTAATAGACCACTAAAATTTAACGTCCCTCGGCACTCATAAAAATACAGTTTGAGCATTCAAGATGTTTCAGTTCACGACGGCAAAGAAACTATTTAGATGCCAGTTGCACACACTGCATGGAAAATGCAAAAAATAATAAAAAAAGAATGGTTAGTGCTTAAAGTTTGTTTCTGAACAATTGGGGGTATAAAAAGAACCATTCATTCATTGTGGCTGTTCAATTTGTAAGCATGAAAGTATTCCATTAAAAGCAATTTACCCTGGTGAGCTTAATAAATGAAAGCTGGAAAAAGCACTTTTAAGTATTAAGTTGCAGTCAGGTATGATAAAGTTGATGCAAGTTCTGTCTTTATTTTGGTAACATACAAGTAGCAAACTAGAAAAGAAACTTGCAATCTTCCATGAAAACATGCAGTGTTCTGAACTTCATTTTGTTAAAACTATATTGCCAATAACTTTTAAATGTTATGTTAATTTTCCCCCAAAGTGATATAGAATGCAGGAGTACGTAAAAGGATTCTGTTCTTCAAGATTATTTTATTAGTTATTCCACTGTACTCTTTTTTTGTGTATGACTTGATGCAAATTCCAACTCTGTGTGCTTATTTCTGTATAAAATGGATAGAGTAATTTTTTATTGTCCTGCCTGCTCTTCTAGAAATACAACTATGCAGAATACTTACAGCAGCACTTGTAAATGGAATGTGTACACAAATCATGCAGCATGTATGCTGAGAACTTGTACTTTTGCAAGGTTTTTTCCAATGGTTAAACATACAGAAGCTATTAGTACGTTATTGGGTTTCTAAATATTCCTTTTGGGTGGAAAATTTGGAGAAGTATAATACTTTTGTCCCCATTCATAATAGTTTTATTCCGTAATTATTATGTTTCAAAATAAGAGTGTAGGTGTAAATCACACCCAAACATATAGAATAGTGACTGCCATGTATATTTCTTATTTCTGTGTTTGTAAAATAGAAATACATTTTATATCAGGAAAAATGCATTTTTCCCTTGGTTTCTCACTGTGTCCCTCTGTCTCATTTTTATGGAAAAGTCAGATTTTGGGGGGGGGAAAGATTTTAAAGTTCAAAAAGTAACTATGGAATGCACTTCCTCAGTAAATGGATTCTTGTAATTTATTGATTGCAACTATTAGTTTTGCTTATTCAAAGTTATTAATATTTCTCTAAAGGTGAATTCATATAACTAGACAAAAGTATGCAAATATCAGTAGAAAAACATACACTAGTTTGCATCCTTTAGTAGGACAGGTGGTAGATAACTGACTTCGGAGTAGCACTAATTTATGTGTTGATTTTAAATGTAAGCAGATTTTTCAAAATTGAAATGATAGTTTTAAAACCAAACAGAAATATTGATTATTCCATCCCCATAAAAAATTATTTAAAAAACAAATAGGAACTTAATATTAGTAGATAAAAATGAAATGTTGGTTTGGAATGTTGTGTTTATCCAGTATAGTCTTATACTTTTCAATTTTTTTAGTAACTGATATAATTTTACAGTAAGAAGTGGAATAACATTTTACCAGTTGATGATTCAAATAAAATAACAACTCAATACACATTGCAAGTATTTTTGACTAGTGTAATTGTGAACAATTTGATTTTTAGTGTTCTCCATGAAATTTTTTCCAGGTAATTATTTTCCAAATACCGATCCATTTCAGTATATTTCATGATCCAATATTCTGTAAAGTCTGGATGCAATCACTCTACAGATTTTATGGCTTTAAATAGTGTATCTGTTAGCCAGAGGTTCTGCTGATAGAGCTTCTTAAGAGCCATAGTCAAAATACTTGCAGGGAGGTTGTGGGTACAGTTCACTAAACAGGGTTCTACTGTGAAAAGGATTTTTTAAGTCTTCAGTACAAGAAGTAGGCAGACTTGTGTTTTTAGTTTCATCTGGACTGTGTAGCGCTTTAAGTAAGGTTAACCAATGCACCAAGCATACTTTTACAAAGGTCACTGTTGAATCCTCTTAGTGGCTTCAGTTCAGACCAAAAGCAACCTATATACCTATATGTTCTCATTTACTCATTTTTTGCATCCCAATGCATGCCATTTTCTACTAAGTGTGTGTAAAACAAATGAATAAACAAACAAAAAAAAAACTCCACTTGAATTTTCTTGTTTGTTATCAATGGACTCTATGCAATTTTTCTGGAATTCTTTAGCTTTAATTGTTTACTGGTACATTCATTTTGGTGCTTGGAGAAAGCATACTATAGCTGTAAAAAGCAAACTGTTGACACTTTTCTTCATGTATAGTTAACTTTTTTGTTATTGCCACTCATAAGTTAATATACACTTCCTTTAAATTGGTCAGTAGATAAATACATTTTATGCCAAAAGTAAAATTTAATGTTACCATATCTGATATTTGAATTTTAAATAGTCATAGTCAGATTTTTTCTACTGTCATAGCTATCCTAAAAAGTTGACCACAAAATAGATACTACACAACATGGAATAATCTTGCAAAAAACATATGAAGCAGTATAGGGTTAATACTAATTTATTACTCTAGATAAT
This sequence comes from Chelonia mydas, assembly GCF_015237465.2. Lineage (NCBI taxonomy): Eukaryota > Metazoa > Chordata > Testudines > Cheloniidae > Chelonia > Chelonia mydas. The sequence continues at coordinate 113,175,742 of NC_057852.1, forward strand.
CAATATGAATTTCAGTAACTGCTCTAGTTTAATTTAAGCCAGGAGTCACCTTAACGTGAATGAAACAATGAAGCTTTATTTAGACAAACAAGATTTTATTTTCTATAATATTAATAGAAGGGGAAAACTTCATAAGTTTTTAAGACTATAAGAGACCTAGATCATCTAGTCTGACCTCCTGTGTAACACAGGCCAGAGAAGATCAACCAGTTACCCCTGTATTGAGCCCAATAACTTGTGTTTGTCTCCAACATTGGATAGTAATCAATTTGGAAACATTTTAACACACACAATTATGATTCTAAAATTTCCTTGTTTTAAAAGTTACACTATTTCTAATATATTTTTTCATATATCTAGCATGACTTAAATGGTAAATTGGCAATAGAACGAATACAATGAAGTTAAAAGAAAAGGAGTACTTGTGGCACCTTAGAGACTAACCAATTTATTTGAGCATAAGCTTTCGTGAGCTACAGCTCACTTCATCGGATGCATACTGTGGAAAGTGTAGAAGATCTTTTTATACACACAGAGTGGGAGGTATTTTTTCATGCTTTGTGTGTATAAAAAGATCTTCTACACTTTCCACAGTATGCATCCGATGAAGTGAGCTGTAGCTCACGAAAGCTTATGCTCAAATAAATTGGTTAGTCTCTAAGGTGCCACAAGTACTCCTTTTCTTTTTGCGAATACAGACTAACACGGCTGTTACTCTGAAACCTGTTACAATGAAGTTAGATATAGGACACTACAGAATGACTTGTTTGGTGGGCTTTTGGGTGTATTTAATTTGGTTACCCACTGAAGAAGCATAGTTGCTTCCTAGTGCTGATTCACCAGTTTGTTCATAACCACATATGTGTTATGAAAGACTTATTCCTGTGTTATCTGTAGTCACTATAGATTTATGTTCTAAGTTTTAAAAGCATCATTTAATAATTTGTCAATGCCTTATGAAAACAGATATGTTTCTTATTACAGGTGAAAGGTTACTTTTGAATATTGAACATAAATACACTGTTTCCATAAATATTCTTTGTTTTTAAGAAGGGGATTTCATAAATTTAAAAACAGATTAATAAGTAAAGCTTGTTTTTAGTATTCTGAATCGATTGAATCTTTTAGTAAGCACATGAAATATTCACATCTGAGACATATGTACCAATTTTAAGAGATTTGGCTAAAAAGTCTGAACACTTAACCAAAGTAAAACAAAATGTGTTATAAAAATGTAATTGTTACATTTTGTAGCCCAAGCACAGTATATCCATGTATCTGTTTGTAACTTACTGTCTACTGTCACAAAGCGGTAGAATAAATTTTTATCAATAAGTGGGATATTTACTTGTGTAACTCATTTAATGCTAATGAAAGTTCTTCATGTAAATGCTCTGTTTCTTTATGGGTAAATAGATAACATTTTGCTCAAGAACATAAAGTTTGTAATATAATAATAAATATCCAATTTAAGGCTAAAACTCTCTCTGTAACCCATAGTATTTTGCTTTTTCTTCCCCCATTACATTCCACACTATTGGTATGAGTTAAGAAATGTTAGACGTAAATTTTATGACTTATGTGGAATGTGTCACTTTATTGCATTTTTGTCTAGAAATAAAAATTAATTGGAAGTTATAGTTTTTTATACTTACAAAGTATTATTAATGTATGCATTGTAGTTAGATTGGTGAAAATTTGTATTGAACTTTACTGTACTAGAGTCTGATGCTTCCTGACAATCAGTTTTGTACTGTAGAAGGTATCTGATCATAAAAGATGACAGTCAAGTTATGCACTCTGTGTGTGTTACAGGTTGGCATAGATCTGTGTGTGTATGTATTTTGTGTGCTAATTTGGATTGTTTGCTCATAAAATACATCTGTTTCATTACATCTAAAGATGGCTCAGTGGACCATTGAGTTCTTTGGATGCAATAGACTTTAACAACTATGTGAATTTGACAGGTCTGCATGGACTGAAGATGATTTTTTTTTTAACCTCTTAGCATATCATTCATTTTGGTATTTCTGTTTGTTGGGTTTTTTTAGGGGTTGTGTATAGAACAAACAAAAACCATTATCTACAGTATAGAATAATGGTCTTCAAAACTGAATTTAAAGCCACTTTGAGTTGTGTACCAAAAAGGGATGGTCTAGTCATTGGTTTAAAAAAAAATAACTTAGAGGCTGAGAATTTGAAAGCCAAGTCAGGTTTGTGGCTGAGTGCCTCTTTGGAGGGGGGAGGGCAGAGGAGGAAGGATTTTGTATCCTGAAAATAGGGTTGTGTTAGCATTTCCATTATAGTCACCTAACTGGACAGTAATATTGAGAACAGCTCTACCAAAATAGTTACTCTGTGCATGCATCCTAGTTTTAAATGTTTAAGACAGTTGAACAGGCGCACGGGAGATAAAATATGTGGTTAGGTTGATATTACTAGAAATAAAGGACAATGCAACTATTGTGGTATAAAGATTTGTTTTGTTAAGCTTCTTTTCAGATTGCTTCTCTGAAATACATTATTAAACTTCGACTTAGGAAAACTGTACCTTATACCATTCTAGTTCTTTTCCTCTGTAGAACATTTACAGTGAGATGTGGTTCATATCTAGCTATATTTTTACTGGATCTTAATGAGTATAATTTAATAGGAATTAACTTTTTTCCCCAGTTGATTTGTTCATCTCCGTATTTTGACCAAACATTTATTAGGTGTACAAGAAAATATTTGTAAAAAGTACAAATATGCTGGAATTGTATCAACTGCTTTAATGTTACATTTGGAATTTAGTTGCATCTAACTTCATCAAATCAGTGTCTTCAAAGAAATCAGCTTCTGCATATTTTTCTTTTTCAGGAAACTTGAATGTTACTCTTCAAGTGTGGGATATAGGGGGGCAAACAATAGGAGGCAAGATGTTGGATAAATATATCTATGGAGCCCAGGTACAGTAAAAACAAAACAAAAGTTATCAACTTTGTTTTCATAATCATACTCTTTCAGGAAACATTTTTAGTCACAAAATTAAGCATCTGCTTAATCTGACATTTATTTTAGCATTGATTTATGTGCAAGTTTTATTTTTGGATATAGTGACGTTTGCGCTGGCTTTAAAAAAAGCAGCAAAGGTGCTAGTTTGCAGATCCCTAACAACTCTCGAAAAACAGATGTATGTTTCCATGCATTGTGGCTTGGGTTGAGAAAAGCAATCACAGTAAACAGTAAAGGCTGTTTGGATATCCACATGGTATGGTAGATATACTGGCTGCTTTGAGAGCAGATGCCCCCTGAGGGGAAAAAGTAGAAGGAGGAAATTAAGAGCAATCCTACACCATTAAGCTCATACAAGCAAGTGGGGTTATAAGAGGGCAAACAAAAGGAGGCAACCAGGTAGCTAAATATTTTTTGCAGAACTTGCATATAGTGAAAATTAATTTTTGCCCCAAAAGCTTATGAAACAACTTTAAGTGAATGCTAGGACTAAACAAAATATTGTAACAACATGTAGATTTATGAGATGCAGTTTTTAATGATGTGCACATAATAGGGCTGTCCAGCGATTAAAAAAATAATGGCGATTAATCACACTGTTAAACAATAATAGAATACCATTTTTTAAAATAGTTTTGGATATTTTTTACATTTTCAAATATATTGGTTTCAATTACAACAGAATACAAAGTGTACAGTGCTCGCTGTATATTTATTTTTGATTAAAAGTATTTGCACTGTAAAAAACAAAAGAAATAGTATTTTTCAATTCACCTAATAAAAGTACTATAGTGCAATCTCTTTATCTTAAAAGTTGAACTTACAAATGTAGAATTATGTACAAAAAATAACTGCATTCAAAAATAAAACAATGTAAAACTTTAGCACCTACAAGTCCACTCAGTCCTCCTCCTTGTTCAGCCAATCGCTCAGACAAACAAGTTTGTTTACATTTGCTGGAGATAATGCTGCCCGCTTCTTGTTTACAATATCATCTGAATGTGAGCACAAGCATTTGCATGGCACTGTTGTAGCCAGCGTTTCAAGATATTTATGTGCCAGATGCACTAAAGATTCATATGTCCCTTCATGCTTCAACCACCGTTCCAGAGGACATATGTCCATGCTGATAATGAGTTCTGCTCGATAACTATCCAAAGCAGTATAGACTGATGCATGTTCATTTTCATCATCTGAGTCAGATGCCACCAGCAGAAAGATTGATTTTCTTTTTTGGTGGTTCAGGTTCTTCAGTTTTCACGTTGGAATGTTGCTCTCTTTAAGACTTCTGAAAGCATGCTTTACACTTCGTCCCTCTCAGCTTTTGGAAGGCACTTCAGATTCTTAATTCTCGGGTTGAGTGATGTAGCTATCTTTAGAAATCTCACATTGGTACCTTCTTTGTGTGTTGTCAAACCTGCAGTGAAAGTGTTCTTAAAATGAACAACATGTGCTGGGTCATCATCCGAGACTGCAATAACATGAAATATATGGCAGAATGCAGGTAAAACAGGGTAGGAGACATACAATTGTCCCCCAAGGAGTTCAGTCACAAATTTAATTAATGCATTATTTTTTTAATGGGCATCATCAGCAGGGAAGCATGTCCTCTGGAATGGTGGCTGAAGCATGAAGGGGCATACGACTGTTTAGCATAATAGGCACGTAAATACCTTGCAATGCCAGCTACAAAAGTGCCATGCGAACGCCTGTTCTCACTTTCAGGTGACATTGTGAATAAGAAGCTGCCAGCATTATCTCCCGTAAATGTAAACAAACTTGTTTGTCTTAGCAGTTGGCTGAACAAGAAGTAGGTCTGAGTGGACTTGTAGGTTCTAAAGTTTTACATTGTTTTGTTTTTGAGTGCAGTTATGTAACACAAAAAATCTACGTTTGTAAGTTGCACTTACCCGATAAAGAGATTGATGCACTACAGTATTTGTATGAGGTGAATTAAAAAATACTATTTCCTCTGTTTGCCATTTTTTACAGTGCAAATATTTGTAATAAAAATAATAATATAAAGTGAGCACTGTGAACTTTGTATACTGCGTTGTAATTGAAATCAATATATTTAAAAATGTAGAAAAACATTGAAAAATATTGAATTTCAATTGGTATTCTATTGTTTAACAGTGCGATGAAAACTGATTAATCATGATTGATTTTTTTGAGTTAATCATGTGAGTTAACGGTAATTAATCGATAGCCCTAGCACATAATTTTATTTTTGGCTTAGTAACATCAAACTAAGTACTACATTCTTTTATTTTTGGCAATAGTTGCAACAGGAACAATAGACAATGTATATGATAAAATGTATTGTTTTCATGTATTTTTTCTTTTTACTTCTATTTTCTGGTCTCTACTTCTCACAATAAAGGGAAGAATATGGCTCTAGGACTTGGACAAGAGTGGAGGCTTGGCATCACACTAATAAATATAGAACAGGGGCTGCTAATTAAAATGACTAAGATTTGCAAATTGATAGGGTAAAAAAATCTGACCTCCTTGTCGACTTAAAATTTAGTCAATTTCTAAAAAAGGCTAAGTAGTTTTAAGTATTATTACACCTGATCCTGAGTCACCCTGGTAACGTCTGTGGTTTTACAGCCACGCTTAACTTAATTTTTTTAAAAAAAGATTTTCTCTGTCCTGTGAAAGACCTATCAAGCAACAGGTGAAAGTGACTGCAGTGAAACAAGGAAACTAACTATTCACAGTGTTCCCAATGAACACAAATACTTTTTCTTTTATTACTTTCACTGATGATTTTAGGAGTTTCTTCTAGCAATAGTAGATCCAAAAAATTAAGACCAAAGTGTGATTTTTATAAAGCTGATTGTGTTCTTTTAAATCATAGTAATCTGTAATTTAGCAGCATTGGGTGATCTGGTAACATTTCCATTAAAATAACTAAGAACTGCAAAAGCTACTTTTATTTGATTGATAAACTACACTAGTTGCAACTTTCTAATAAATTAATGTCAGTTTCCGTCTCCTTAATTCGAGTAAGTATTATGCCAAGATGTCTGTCCTCCCAGGGCTGGTCTGAACACTTTCTTAGCATTAGCTTCCCAGCAGCCTCCGTGAAGAACAGATGAAACAGCATGGATAGTTCTGGAAGAAGCTGTCGTCTGTTCTCTTCCAGGCTGCAAGTTGCTTCAATGTAGGGAATCTGAAGGTTTAGTGGAAACAAAAAAGGGGAGATCGAAATAGGGCACCATGTGGAATTTGAAGGGAAGAATCCTAGTCTACGTATATAACAAAATTCTTGGGAGCAGGCAATATAGTGAAGTATAAAGAAAGGGAGTAGATAGGCAGAACATATAGCTGCATCCACCTGCATTCCATAACACAGCAGGCAGTTGAAATTGCTGGTGTTACTTGCCTTGTCACCAACGACTATAAGAAGTCACCTTAATTCAGACCCAAATCTAATTGCTCTTTAGAGATACAATCAGGTTGTTCAGAGGGATGAAATGGGAGAATCCATTTGCACTCTGACTTGATTTGTTTTTGCCTAAAGAGGTTTTTGTACTTTGATAACCTGCTACAAGATATGTTAAAGTCTAACTTTAAAAAGTGCAAATAGAAATACTGCATCCTGATCAGTTGCTTTGTTTGTTGGACCCGTGTGTATATCTTGGAATTAAGTAATGTGAAAATATAATGCATACTGAATATTAAGGTAAGGTTTCAGCCCTGGATCTTTTATTTCATAGATAAAATGATTCCATGATTGAATAATGTATTTGATCATTATAATAAGCCAAAGCTAGATATTTAATTAAGACAAAATATATGATGATATTCTTGAAGCAAAAAATTCGTAAGGAATTATTACCTATTTACTTAGTGTCTTGAAATATGCCACTGCTCCAGTCTCCATTTACTAGAGGCAGATTAACAAAAGTATTTAAATGCCTAAGAATGCAGGTAGGTGTCTAATAGGATTTACAGAAGCAAGTAAGCAGGTTAGATACCTAATTCCCATTGAAAGTCAATGGGATTTTGTCTCCAAAGTACCAAAATTATTTTTGAATAAGTGACTTAAGTGCCTAAATCATCAATGTGGTTTTCAAAATGTTACCATTAATTCTTTTAATCTTTCCTCAAAAGTCAGCCCCTTCACATCCAATCGCTTTTACGTGTGAGTTTATAAATCCCAGATCATTAGGCATCAGATTTACAAAGGTATTTAGGCACGTAAAGATGCAGATAAGTGCCTTATAAATCTCACTAGGTGCCTATATGCATCTTTACATGCCTAAATACCTTTTTTAAGTCTGGCCCTTAATGCCTTGTTAGCTGTGAAATGAATGTATGACTGAAGCAACCATATACTGTCTGCATAAATATCTATCCAGAATATTTCATTAAGGTTCTATTAAGTGTGCAAAAGGCAATAATTTCAGTTCTTAAGGCAGATAATGTCATGTGTCATTTCCACAGAACTAATTATTAAGTGCTGGTAGTTTTCTTGTTGCTTTGCCTGCAAAAAAGAAGACTTGCCCCCTGCCCCAAGGAACTTAACCATGTAAAGCTTTGATTCTGCAACTTCTTGTGTGTGAATGGACTGCTATGCCTGTGCAAGTCAAATGGACTCCACGTGGATGCAGAGGTCTACTACCCATATGCATCATTTTCCTGGGTTGGGGCCTATGGTAGATACAGATTCTGCACAAGTCATTGTAAACAATATATCCTGTACCTATATCCTCTTAGTCTATGATCTGGTCAGACGACATAATCAGACTGTTGGGTGTGCTTAGTATTTGGATGAGGGGTATTCAAAGAAACTCCAGGTGGTGCAGAAATTGGCATTAGTGGCTTCCTTCTTTCTCATTCAGAATAGAATCAGCTCTCCAGGATGGAGCTTTGGGTTATGGTACTGTTAGAGATGCTATCTTGTGGCTGAGGCATAGAACAGAGCTCTGGGCTTCCTATGTCACGTTTCGCAATCGGAGTGGTATTAACCTTGGTGTCTCAGTCTATTTCCAATGTATCTACCTAATTTTCCATGTACTTTCAGCTGAAGAAGTTAGTAATTTACTTCCCCTCCTAAAACTGTTGTTGTTTTAGTGTTGCTAGCCCAGAATGATGTGGTTGCTGCATTCCACCCCAGAGCTGGCTAAATTTCGTGGTGGCTGAAATGATTCTAGCAGACAGTAAAGAGCTTTGGGATCTTTCTGAATGAAAGGTGCTAAGTAAATATTATTTAAACAGCCAGAGTAAGGCACCCTTTAAAAGCTAACTTAGATTTTTGTTTAATGTATTATTGTGATAATTATCAGTATAAGGAACTTTTATGTACCTATGTTAACAATGGGAAAACTTATTAAGAGATTTACAAAAGAAGATGCAAGTAGATTGGCTCCTTTTTGTACTTTTGAGAGCTATGTAGTTTGCATCTAGTCCCTAGTGAGAATGTGGCCACATCACAGATTTGCCAGTCTTGGCAACCTTTTTGTTAGTCTCTTCAGAGAAGCTGATGATTAATAGGCATAGACAGTGAACTACCTTACCTTTAAGCATGGGTGCTCTCTGCATGTTTGTAGGGGGAAGATGCCACTACATGAGCTACGTCTGTTCTGTGGCTAGAAGATTTCAGTGTCTATTACTTTTAATCTGAGGCTTTTCATGAGCATTAAATTTAATTTAATGATCTCAAATTAAAATTTTAATCAGCTCTTTCGTAATCACATCTATCATTTGGATAGGGCTATAACTTGATAAGCATTGATAATAAAATATTTAAACTATAAAATTATTGGATTAGCATTTTCTTTAGTCTTTTTAATATACTACTGTTGTAAATATTTGAAACTTCTTAAATGTTTTTTCTAGTGTCAAATGTTGTATAATTCCATTTAATACTGTTATGAAGCATTTAGAATTGCATTTTTATGCTGTAAATATGTTTTAGACCAACTCCCAACTCTGAGCTGTATAGCTGCAGACCATATCCATATCTCTAGTGTAAAGTATCCTTCAGAGTTGGCATATGCTACTTCATAAATTAGCTTGTTAACAGAATAAGAGTAGTGCGGACCATACCTTCTCTAGAGACCAGCAAATCATTTCTGCAGTACACTCAGCTTCCAGTGGACTATTTTTGCAAATATTCTACAATTCAGAAACAAAAAGCACTCACATGTTCAGTAAGGTAGGCATAATGTCTCCATTGCCAGAATGTTGTTATGCAAGCAGGGAATATGTGCCGGAGACTAGAGAATTAACATACTGTTCACGTCGTGGTATCCTGTCAGTTCTCAAACATTTTTCTTTCTCATGGTGGGGCAGTGTGTTACATCTGTGTTGCCAGGCTAATTTTAATTGTTTTTCTTTCTAATTTTTTATCCTTTAAAAATGCCTCCTTTCTAAGTGTATTTCATGTGCACGTTGGGGAAATAGCAATGATTGAATTTTATATCTGTTCTCTCTGTACTTAAAGTATTGTAAGTTTGGGGAGGATACACTGTATTTTTCCAGAGAAAATGAAGGTTGAATCTCTGCTTTCAGTAGAAAACCGAACTAAATCTTAAATATGAAGTTGTGACCAGCACCTCCATAATTGTAAAGTTCAGAATAAGTCATTGGTAGAGTATTATACATTATCTTTTTGTTGGGGCAAAAAATAAGATTACAGATTAGTATTTAGTGTAAAGGCCATAAAATCAGTCTGTCCTTGTCTTCTATTGCATCCCTGCCAGCCCATGTCTCAAATAATAGAGTTACACTGATATAAAACCTGGGTAACCCATTGTGGAAACAGGCCCAATGCTGTCTTCAAATACTGGATATCAATTTGTGGATATCCTGGGTTGCAATCAAAGTAAGCCCCAAGAGATGAAAGGAGAGAGTAGTGAACACTGTCAATCCTATATCATTTCCATGAGTTCAGACATCAGCATTCTGTTGTTTAATTAAGAGGAGGGTGCGGGACCGGATATAGTGAGAGTGATCTCCCAGTTCATGCATAAGGGGTAACCTGGAAAAAAGTCTAGACATTGGAGTGGGAGAAAGAGAAACAGCAGGGAGAGGTCGGTATTGTTAGAGGTATGTGTGTGCACACATGGGCAGGCAGGCCGGCCATGGCAGAATTGTGCAGGACCTTAGGAGCAAGTACCAAGAGTTTAAACTTGTTGCGTGGGACAATCAGTGAGAGGATTCAAAGACAGGGAATGATTGAGGAAAGTACATCATTTTTTAAGGCAGTGTTGGAGATGGCCTGGAAGGTAATAGTAAGGATACTGTGGAGCTACAGCTGCTAGAACTCACTTCAAGAGTATCTTCCATGAAACCTCTGTGGTGGGATTCCTTTTCTCCTAAGGGGGAGCAGAGGCTATGCTTGGCTTTAAGTTCTGCAGCAGCACAGTGGTGGTCTGAAGAGATACTGGAGACAGCCAGCCCATCATGTTAGGTATAAACATTTTAAATACGTTACTCTGCATTAATTTTATTTAACATGCTGCTGTTGCCCAAGTGTCTTCTGAACTCTGGAGCTATCTGAGATATGGACTGTCATGCTTTTCTACTAAATGGGGAAGGTGGCAGTATTGGAGCTGGAAGGAGCATGCCACATGCTCCTCCTCATTTTCTATTTTCCACCAACCTCACTCCTATTCTCCTTACCTAAACAACCCCTACCCTTGTGCTCCCCTTTTTCCATTCCCATTAGACATGGCACTACACTGTGTCTTGCTCACAACAAAGCTTCCACTAGTAAAACAAAAATTTGGATACAGTGCAGTTTTTTGGCATTCCAACTGTCAGGTAGCTATGATAAATTGTGTTAAGCTTTCTGCCCTCACTGGGGTGTTGCCTTATTGCCCAAATCAAGATGAATGAAGGTGGGGCTTTGCCAAGGGCGTCTATCTTTTCATTTCAAGACCTTACCATCCTCCTTTATTTTCTGCCACTCTGTTTTTATAACAGCCACAAATTGCTCAAAAATCCATTTGTGTAGAATAGCCACTTGGTTAGTAGGCAGTATGCATCTATTACATTCTCCTTGGTATTTGATGGCACATCTCCAGTTCACAATGATCTTTATTTTGAGTTTCCATGTGAACACTTTCAGTCCTCACAGTCAACTGTTACCTTGATTGACCTGTTCATGAGCATGCTTGCTTGAGGGCATGGCTTGTCCCAATCCCAGTCTCTTTGTACCCCTTCCCCCCAATTCCTACTGTATAACTGATGTTCAAAGTTAGAAAAGTAACTTTGCTATATAACTGCTACTTCCCTCCTGCATATTTCCAGGTTGAAATATTTCGGAAGGATGGGTAGAGTAGGAGTAAGGAGATCAGTAACTGGGAGGGATGGAGTCAAGGGGCAGGCGATGGAAGAGTTCGAAGGGAACGGTTGGTGCAAGACATTAGATTCAGTGAGTGAGATAAAAGAGGAAAGAGTGTTTCGTGGGGAAGAGGGTGAAAGGGAGGTCATGCTAGTTCTTGTCCATCTCCTTGAAGAAGCTGATAATACTGTACAGAGAGGGAGGAATCAAAGTTGTCGTAGGTTATAAGCAGGGCTTCTGAAGGAATAGTAAAGCCGTTTTGCAAGGAAGTTGGTGGTACATAAGGAGAAAAGGATGGATTTGTAGTGGAGGAACGCTACGTGGTCTTTGTGATTTTTCTTTAGAGGTATATAGAAGGATGGGAACAGGATCAGCAGAAGCAGATTCTGGATGTGAGCCTGGGCTATGGGATATTGAATTGGATGGAACAGTGGGAGAGAAGGACAAAGGGGTGAATAATTGAGAAGAGAATGAAGGTGAGAGCTGACCATTGAATCCATGGAGGAAAAAAGATGAGAAGAGGTAGGCTAAAGCCTGCAGGGAAGTCAATGGACTTTCGCGACAAAATAATGGACTTTATGGGACACCTGATTAATATCTGTCTTTTGAATATTTCTCACTTAGGACATGACCTAAAGTCCATTTAAGTCAATGCGAGTCTTTCCATTGACCTATGCTGAACTTTTGGTCAGGCCCTTAGAGTTTTGTTAAAAGCCTGCCAATACTTGTCTTCTACAACAGTAAAGGACTGGAGCTGGCTTTTTGCCCCAGCTGGGAGAATAGAAGCAGCAGGCAGGCAATAAGAAATATGTGATTCACAATTTAAAAAAAAATAAAAAAAAATCAAATCTGGAAACCTATGGTGAAAACTAGATAAGTAGCAGCCCTTTTACAACTTAGTTTTTACAATCATAGAATATCAGGGTTGGAAGGGACTTCGGGAGGCCATCTAGTCCAACCCCCTGCTCCAAGCAGGACCAATCCCTAACTAAATCAATATTAACTTTCATTTTGAAAAGCTTTTGAGGTTTTTAAAAGAAATGTAAATGTTGGACAGTGACATTCTACTGTGAGTAATATACTGGTTGCTGTTTTTCTTTGCTAAATTTCCATTGTGTTTCTCTAGCTGTGATACAATTAATATATGAGTAATAAAGTCTGTGTACTGCTATGTGTCTTATCTCATAAAATATTTATTTAGTGGAGTTGCTTGAATCCTAACTGTTCAGTTTGGATAATAATAATAATAATAACAATAAAAACATTTACAATTAGTGGCATCTCAGCTTTTGAAGAATTTTAAAAAATAAACTTAATGTGAATTTAATAGTAACTTATTGCAATGAATAACTTTTGTCAATGTATAATGTTTCAAATATATCTTTTCTCCTCAGGGTATCCTTTTGGTATATGACATCACCAATTACCAGAGCTTTGAAAATTTAGAAGACTGGTATAATATGGTAAAGAAAGCAAATGAAGAATCAGAAATTCAGCCACTTGTGGCCTTGGTAGGCAATAAAAGTAAGTTATTAATGCATAAATACTAGTTAATTGAAGTACTTTGGCTGTTTGTTTAATATTGAGAAATACTATAAGACACATCTTTAGTTACAATGGAACAACATAATGGGTTTTATGTTTTAGGTCTTTCTAAATTCTATATTGTAACAGTGACTATTTTTCTTTGCTAGGTGGAAATCAGTTAATAAAATAATCTGCTTCCATAATTTAAAAGCATGGAATTAAGCTTTAAGCATAAAAAGAGATTTTTTCCTGGAGCATTTTTATTTTCTTGCATACCATCTATAATTTAGAGGTGGATTATTCTCCATAGTTCTGTTGGTATTTGTCATTCATCGTAAACCCCTTTTTGATCATCCGAACATAGTTTGATCCTTTTCTTACTCCTAATCATCAAAAACCCTTCTTAAGAAATTATTTCCCAATCATAAAAATACCAGCTGGATCCTAATTTTCTCCTGGTTTTAATCAGTCCTTCAGAAACTCCCTGATTAGAAATCACAGGGCTTCATCCCATTCTCTTAATCTTTTTACCATTAACTTCAGTAGGAGCAGGATATGCCCAGTTTAAAAAAATAAAAAAAGCCGTGCAATGGAAAAGTTCTAATAATCTTTAGTAATGGACATATATTTGTTTAAATAACACAAAGGGTAAAACACATTTTTGTGTCTTTCTCAAATAATTCATGTTCATGTCAAGACCAAACCTGATACATTTCATCCAGGAAGATAACTTTTTGAAACTGTTACAAGCGAATGAAAGTAAAGTTGAGATACGTTAATTCCTAGCCGTTAACTCTAGAGTTGCAACTGCAATGCTGAAACTATTTCTGATGTTCATTATGAAAGACTGCTTTTGTTTTTCTGGGAAGAACACAGAGCAACACTTAGTTACAATATATAAATAGCACTTCTGAAAGTATAACATAGACTCTGTTGTACCATAGCACACCAGAGCCAATAATACAGATTCTGTTGAAATCCAAATGAAAAATATTTTTCATTGATTTATATTCTACCTAGAAATTGGACTTCCTACCTGGAGTTGTGCAAAGCTTGTAAAGTATTTACAAGAGGATACACATAAGTAATGCTGTTTTGCTGGAATGACACCATCATAGACAGAAAATCAGACATTGATTTTCAATTTCGGTTAGAGGAGAGAACTGTATCTCTGTTATATAACTTGAGTCAAATTCTTTTCTTAATTATGTACATAAAACCTCATTAAACTAGTGGAACTCACTGAATACAACTGAAAGTAGAATTTGGTTTTATGGGTCTGTATGAATTTTTGAATAGCAGACTGACATTGACCAAGAAAAGGGCCTGTAGCTCATAAATGTATGAGCTGAAGGAGTGGGGTACCTCTTATCTGTTTTGGAGAGCCTCTAATTTATGTCTGTTCTGTGGCCAGCTGGATATGAAAATAAAGCAAAATATAACTTTCTTGTGATCCTAAAGAATGTATAGTGCTGTTATGGAAATCTCTAGAAGTATGGCATCTCTCCAGAGGAAGGGAGCAAGGAATGCTACGTAGATTAGTAATTTTTTTATATCCAAGTGCCTTATTGCTATTTAACCATGACCAGAATGAAGCATTTAGAAATTAATTACCTTTCCAAACTTTACAAAAGGAAGAGGAAATCAAAGAAGGATTCTATCTCAATATGTCCTGAGGACTTTATTGTATTCATGCTCCTGTTGTGACACAAGCAGGCAGATAATAAGATCAGTACTCACAGGAGAAGTATGGTTTTGATGCCTATGTATCACAGGGGTTAAAGCTAACACCACTGACAACTGCGTCTAAATAAATGCATTCCATTTAGAATGGCTCAGCTTCTGCAGTCAGTAGATGATGGTAGGATAACGTGTTGGGAGCTGCGACCTATTTGGAACATACAGAGTCACAGATTTAAAGGCCCGAAGGGAGCATTATGATCATCTAGTCTAACCTCCTGCATAACACAGGGTAAATAATCTCATCCAGTAATTTCTGTCTCAAAACCATAATTTATGTTTGAGCTACAGCATATCTTTTTAGAAAACTGCAAAAAATGCTGAGTACCAAGCAGTTCCCATTCAAGTCAGTACTTTTGAAAATCAGGCCGCTATTTAGGTGACTAAATATTGACTTAAGAGCCTAACTTTCAAAAATGCATGGTTAAAGTCTTGCATATGTTTAAAGGTGCTGGTGTTCCTTTTCAGTATCTTAATGTTACTTTGCTTTAAACTCCCATTTATCATACTATTCCACATATTGATACCACCTGTGAAGGAATAGGAACTTTTCTTGATGTCAGTTAGTCTACTTGTGAAAGCATTTAACTGAAGTGGGGAAATAATTCTCATTTAGATAATATTTTAAGAAGGGGGAAGAGATGATATCTTAAGTCTACATTTCCCTCCTTCACTTTGAACTACGTACACACATGCATTAAGGTAGTTGAAAATACCTTTTCCAAATAAATGCTGTTTTCAAATGGTGCAAGTTATCATCAAGTATTGTAGAACGTTAATATAGTTGTGTACTGCATCTTCTTATGATACTTGCTAGGCATAGAAGAAGACAGTTAGCATATTTGTTAGCAAAGAGTTATTTTTTCTAAAAAATTCTGCTTTCGCTATACTACTAAATGATTTGGAAGTGAACATGTTGGTAAAAGTCATCTTTTGGAATGACCAGGTGAGTGAGGTAATATCTTCTATTGGACCAACTTCTGTTGCTGAGAGAGACAAGCTTTTGAGTCACACAGAGCTCTTCTTCAGGTCTGGGAAAGGTACTCAGAACCTTACAGCTAAATGCAGGATGGAACAGATTGTTTAGCAAAAGTAGGTAGCACATATTCTAAGGGACCATTCAAGGTAGAGTGGCCCATTAACATCTCTGCAGTTTTAGGACAAAAGGGGGGGGGGGTTAGTGGATTGCAGATTGTTGTAATAAACCATAAATCCAGCGTGTCTGTTCAGTTCATGATTTTTGGTATCTAGCAGAATTATGAATGTAAGTTCCATGCCTGTCTTTTGAAAGAGTTGTACACATTTCCTTTGAGGATGAGGACTGATGGTCAGATATAGAGTGATCGCTTTGTGAAGTGTTCACCCCCAGGTGATGTAAGGTTAGGGTGACCATATTTCCCAAAGGGAAAATGGGACACCACATGGGGCTAGCCTGAGCCTTTACCCCCCACGCAGGGCTGGCCCAAGCTGCACACCCACCCCTGCTCCTCCCTGCATGAGGCTGGGGCTGCCCTGCCCCACTCTCCCCATGCAAGGCTGGGGCTGGCATCACTGCTCACCCAAACCCCGCCTGCCCCCTGCCAAAGCCCTGCCCCCTCTATGCGAGGGTGCCATTGCCACTCCCCCCCACACACACATTCCTCCGCAGCCCAGTTTTTTGACTTGATCAGTTGGCAAGTGTAAATCGGACAAATGCCCATTTTTAGCAAAAAAGTCGGGATGGTCAGGACAGGGCTTAAAAAAAGGGACTGTCTCGGCCAAAATGGGATGTATGGTCACCCTATTTAGGGTGTTTTTGTCTCTCACCATTTTCCTGAGTGAGTTCATTCAAGAGTGTGGTGATAATTGCTCTTGGGGCATTTAGTGCACTATGCTCTCATATGAACTCTCACAGGAAAATGATAAAAGACAAAAACACCCTTACAATATGTGCTAACTACTTTATGCTAAACAAATCTGTTCTATCTTGCATTTAGCTGTGAGGTTTTGAGTACTGTTCCCAGACCTGAAGGAGAGCTCTCTGTGACTCAAAAGCTTGTTTTTCTCTCTACAACAGAAGTTGGTCCAATAGAAGATATTCCCTCACTCATCTTGTCTCTCTAATATCCTGGAACAGACATGGCTACAACTATATCGTTTGGAATGGGCAGAAAAGGCAGATTAAACTTTTGTATCAATTGGCTTTCATCCCCAGTTCCTTATAACAAGGTCTATTAGTACTTTGTTATCCTTACTTCCAATTACTTTTATTACTTGTCTCAGATAGTTTTCACTCTCTTCTCTGTAGCAGCCAGTTGTAGTCTTGTTCTGTGTAAGTGGAGATCTCGTCCAAAGTCATAATCATGACCACGGTGTATCAACCTTGTGGGGTCCTTCATTGAGACAAGACATCAGAAACTAAACCGTAATGATTGCTAATTCCATGAATGATCAGAGTGTCCATAGATATATAGCATCACCAGGGATCCTAGTTTTCCGTGATTAAAATCCCCCAAATTCTCTGATTAAAAAAAACCCATAAAAATCTTATTTTTTTCCGCAATTAAAATGAGACGCTGAACTTTAGTTTCCCTAGCCACAGGTATCAGTTGAACACAGTGTTTTACTGATACACTGGAACCCCATTTATCCAACCTAATTGGAACCGGGGCCACATTGGTTAATCGAAAACTCAGATAATCCAGAGAGCTTCAGCCCCGTACAGTGGGGCTCTTACTTTCAGCCGTGTGTGGTGGAGCTCGGGCTTCAGCTGACAGCCCACGCCCCGGTTCGGGCTGTCAGCCCTAGCTTGGTTAATACGAAGAGCCGGATAATGGAAACTCAGATAAACGGGGTTCTACTGTATATGTTTTTATTTTTTCACACAATGTAAAAACTAAAGATTCTCTGTAAAAACGCAAATTCTGCATTTTTCCATGGCAAACGGAGTTATTGGATTCCTAAGTATCACTTGTCACAAAATACAAGTAAGGTGATTTTAATTTCAACTAATTTAAAATGTTTTTTATTTCTCTAAAGACCAAATTTTCAAGTGTGGATGTTTGAATTTTACCAACAAAACCTGCTTTTTTGGGTAAAATCCAGGTATGTTAACAGCATGATACTTAGAATCTTGATCTAGCAAAGCCCTTAAACAAGTAGTCAGTGGAATTACTCCTGTTCATTAAATTAGGTACATATTTTCTGTTCATTTCTTCTAGCCTTTTATGGCTTCTTCCAGCTACCTGTCTTAGAGTGGTGTTTTTTCTCATCTGCTTTTCAGTTAGCTTTTGGAGATTATTCCAATAATGTTTATTTCTGCATTTCTCCCTTGCAGTAGTGTAATTACGAAGACTGCCAGTGGTGCAAGTAGAAATCATTTCTTGCCAGTAAGCTGCATTAATGGGAGGGACACAAAGGTGGGGGGGCATGTCACTTCCCCACATGACCCTGCACGTGACTCCTTCCCGCCAGGGGCCCCCTTGCTCTCCCTGTCCCCTCCCCATGATCCACATCCATCCTACGTTACCTGGGTGGGGGGGGCGGGGGCGGGGTTCCGTCCTCCTCCCGCTGTGCCGAAGACTTTTGCTGTACATACCCCAGGGAGGGGAGGACTCAGAGACACAGCTGCGTGGAAGGGCTAGGGGCCAAGCTGGGGGCGGTATAGCCATGCCAAAGGAGCTGCCGGTATGGGGCTGCTCGGTGGCCCGACGTTCTGCTCCTTTCACCGCTGCAGTTCTCGGGAGGGTCCTGAACCACATGGCTATCCCAGGAACCACAGCGGCGAAAGGGGCAGAACTTGCAACTCCTCCGGCAGGGCTGCTGTACAGACCCCATGCAGGAGGACTCAGAAGATGCAGCTGCATGGAAAGGCTGGGGGCGGGCTCCTCCTGTGTCTTTCCGGTACGCCATACCAGCTATAAATATCTTACTGGTATGGCGCACCGTACCGTACTACCGTACTTGCATCACTGAAGGCTGCCATTAGACACTATTTCCACAGTGGTTATTCTGCATGTTTAATTGCAGTCCCATTAATTAGAAGTTTTCTTTGTGACTTCTAATGATGTTGTATTCAGCATTTGATCATTTGGACAGAAAGCCTTAATTTGGCCTGCTTCGTACTTCTTAAGCACTTATGAACTGCATGCATCTGTAGTGTTGTGTTTCTGTAATGACACATTTGATGATTTGGGTATGTTGACAAAGTTACAATATGCATCTCTCTCTCTCTCTCTCTTTCTCTCTCTCTCTCTCTCTCTCTCTCTCTCTCTCTCTCTCTCATTTTTTAAAAGAAAACTTAATTCTTCGGCTGTTCTGCAGGGTAGAAAATGGGAAGAAACCCAGTGTTTCATCCACTGAATACTGATAAGGAAATCCATACTGAGGATTTACCTGGAGCTGTAAAGCATTGCTTGTATCTGGCTTTCTTTTCAGAAGTAGTTATGAATGTGTATGTGTTTGTTTTTATACAACAGTTGCAACAAGATTGTTTACTGAAGTTTTTCTTCCAAACACCTCTGGCATGTTTTGCAGATTGGCTTCACAAATGACATGCACTCCATTCAGCAGCATGTGTGTTAGGCTTTTTCTCCTGTGGCACTTATATATGCACATTTGTCTCTTGTGGACACGAACGCCTTTGTGTAAGGAATATCTGACTCATTAGTATTTTCAGCATTTCTTAGGAAGCAGTTTTATCATATGTGGCTTCCATCATTACACATCCTCAATATTAACATCTTTGAAATCATAATATTAAGTAGTAGTTACTTTAACACAGAAAACTGCCAAAAACTGCTTAGGTAACTTTACTGTTTGTTTTACATTAGTAGTCTGCTAGTCAAAGACTTTAGGTAGACCTTCAGAACCCAGCCACTGAGATGTTGGTGTGAACCCCCTTCCCAGGTAGAAGTTTGTTTTGCCTCCCAGGTGGGGATGCAGAATTGTGTTATTCAGAGCACTAAACACCATATTAATTAATGTTTTTATCAAATTTAAAAGAGCTACTTTTCCAGTTTGGCATAATCACAATACGATAACTTTCACAGTCTTGTGGTTTTTTTCCATGGAGCAGGTTGCAGAAGTATCTAGCTTTCTCTTTTCAGTACAGTACAATATTATTAGTTGACAATCACATGAGCTTTTCTTTTATAACTATCTGGACTATCTCTGCTTTATACTGCAGGGTTCAAAATTAGGTAGAAAAGATTTCATTAAAAATTTGCTTTAGCCCCTTGATATATGTTCCCTGTATAGTTAGTTTCTTTAAAGTCTTTTAGGCTTGTCTTCAGAAGCAGATCCTCTAGGCAAGCAGGGTAACCTGACCTTGCTTAACTTCCAGAGGATTAAACCACCCAGAAGTAGGAGAAGCTGAAGAAACCCCAAAATTTAGGAGACAGTCCCTGCCTTCCTTGTCCCTCTCCCTCTGCTCACACCAACCTTACTTTGAGAGAACTATACTATTTGTTAACTTAGTACTGGCTTTCTTAGGTGTGTTGGGATGAGTTGAGGTCCCTTAAGTTTTTCATGTTTTTTTCCTCCTCTTGCTTCTGGAGTATTTATCTCTTCTCTGTGCAGCAGGAAAGAAGGAATTTGCCCTGCAGATTAGATCATTAGGAGCAGGAGACAGAAAAAAACACAACAACTTAGGGGAACCATCCTTCTATGAGAAAACAGTACTGTTCTCTTCAGGATATATGGTCTCTTTTCTCCTAGTCTTCTGTTATGGTGGGGTTTTCTTCCTTTCTCCTCTCTTCTTCCTTTACTTTCCCACATCATATCTCAGTGGTCTTGTTAGGCTCAGTTTGAAGGCATGTCTATCTACACTACAAACTTAAGTCAACCTATGTTAGGTTGACTTACAGCTACCTCAGTAATACTGCAGTAGTTCATGTCCACACTACCCTCCGTCTAGCTGTGGTGAGTGTCCCCACCAGGAGTGCTTCCACTGACTTGAAAGGCAGTGTGAGGAGCTCCCTACCTGGAGACCAGCTGCCCCCCGGCTCACTGCTTGAAACACAGCAGCTGCCTGGGCTCCCAGTGTGTAGTTCCATGCCTGGAGCCTGGGTGCAGGCAGGTTCCCAGCAGGGAGTGGGGAGCTGGGCACCTCAATGCAGCCAGGTATGGGAGCTCGGGAAGTGGCGTGGCTAGGAGTGGGGAACCTGGACCCTGGGGGTAGCCTGGCTCCGAGTGGGGAGCCAGGGCAATAGCCTGGGTCCGAGCGGGGAGCCCAGTGGGCAACTGGGCTCTAGCTGGAGCCCCCCACTCATCCCGGGGTGACAGCCCAATCTGTGAGCAGCTTTCTTGTCAATTTCACGGCTCCCCCATGAAGCCCTGAGATAGATGAGAATGACTGCCAAGAGCTGATGTAAGTAACTGACAGCGTCTAAAATGGACTCTGTGTCGCCCTAGCTATACCGACATAAGCCCTATGCTTCTCGTGGAGGTGGAGTTGTTATTATGTCGATGTAGTAAGGCACTTATATTGGTGGAAGCAAGGCTGTAGTGTGTACCCTGACATAATTAGGTTGATGTAAACTGCGGAAGTATAGATTGTAACCAAGGTCCAGCCAAATCTGCCTCCTTCATTTGCAGCCTATCATCAATTAATTTGCTTAATCACATCAGTTGCTTAATCAACTTAATTGCTTAATTAATTAAGTTGCTTAATCACATCAGCACTTCTCAAGCTTTTATTTTTATTTATTCAGTAAGCAACTAATTAAAATTTCACATTAAAATTTCACATTTCTGACAGCAAAATTAAATACTGAATTTCACATTTGTTGTAAAATCTGTGATGACTGTGATAATACAGGTTTCAGAGTAACAGCCGTGTTAGTCTGTATTCGTAAAAAGAAAAGGAGTACTTGTGGCACCTTAGAGACTAACCAGTTTATTTGAGCATGAGCTTTCGTGAGCTACAGCTCACTTCATCGGATGCATATGCATCCGATGAAGTGAGCTGTAGCTCACGAAAGCTCATGCTCAAATAAACTGGTTAGTCTCTAAGGTGCCACAAGTACTCCTTTTCTTTTTGTGATAATACAGCTTTTCTAAAATAGGAATGTTAATAACAGAAGTAAAGAACTTGTTTGCTAAAGTCAATTACAATACTAAAGTTACATTGTATTAAATATTAATCAAGGCAGCAGGGAATGGTGAGATAAGCTCCAGTTCTCAGCAAGTAGTTCAAAACAAAAACCTGTGTGTGTTGACTTTATCCGTTTAGGATACTGTATTCTACAAGTTTATTAAGTATTATCACAAGCCAAGACAAGTACATTTTGTGCAGTAAGATCTTTGCTTTTTTTTAACTTCGTGTGTTCACTGTCTAACAATTCAGTAATTCACTGTAAGCTTTCTAGTCATTAGTGTGAGTTAGCATGGTTCTACTATATTTTATTTGATTTGTGGTGTTTTTTTTTTTACCATGACTAGTTCTTTTATATTTTCCCTATCTGATGTATAAACAGACTCCTCAAGTGTCAAACCAACATTCTCTGTGGATATATTGTAAACAAAAATTAACCCAGGTTGCATGGGAGCTACTCTCTTTTTGATTTATAGCTGCCTAGATGGTCTCAGGGCGGTGGTTATCTGTAAATTATATTGGGGGTAGAAATTATCAGGCACCAGTGTATGGTGGATGGATGAATGATTTCTACTCTTAGAGATATTAACCAGATCCTCTCCCCAATAAAGACTAATAACTCAGATTTTTAAACAGTCTTCATGACAGATGAGGGCATAGAGGAGAGTGCATCAACACTAATTAAGAATGTTGACTCTATGTTCGCCTTAGCAATGATTAATTGATCTTGGAGTGCTATCTCTGAGCAGGAAATGATGTGCTGTTAT
Organism: Chelonia mydas; assembly: GCF_015237465.2. NCBI lineage: Eukaryota > Metazoa > Chordata > Testudines > Cheloniidae > Chelonia > Chelonia mydas. The sequence continues at coordinate 113,198,147 of NC_057852.1, forward strand.
ATTGTGAAGTTTAAAGGTTATATTTTAGTGTACCCTTTAACTTGCATTCACACAAAACACAATCTTATTACCTATCTTATCTGACCACAAAAAAGAAACATTTTCCAGTCTACATATGAATGTTTGGCTTTAGAGTGCACTCATGTGAATCCTTTCTATATCAGGGCTTTCCTGGTCTGCTTTGAGTTCAGTTATTGCCTCCGTTACCCTTTCTTTCCCAGCTAATCAAACTTCAAAATATGAGTATTTTCTCAATAACCTTCCCTTTCTGAGAGGCTGGCTTGTTTAATATAAAGTTCAAAAGAACACAGTTCTTCCACCAACCTTTCGAGCTGGCTCCTGCTCCCTGCAGGGTTGCGCTCTGCAGATCCTCTGCCTGGGAACTAAGGAGAGTGTCTGTGTAGAGCAGTTCACACAATCCTCCTGCTCATTTGAGTTTCTCCTGAATGAACTCAGCCTAGTCTTATACCCCACAGCAGGCCTGTTCCTAGGCCAGTCTACAGTGACCAGATCTGCACTGACAAAGTTTTGTCAGCTTAGCTCTGTGGGTCTGGGGTGCCAAAAAATCACATACCCCAGACAGCCAGAACTATGCCAGCAAACCCCTCCAGTGTAGATGCAGCTATGGCAACAGAAGAGTGCTTCTGTTGGCGTAACTAATGTTTTTTGGGGAGGTAGTATAACTATACTGATAATAGGAGTACTTGTGGCACCTTAGAGACTAACATTTATTTGGGCATAAGCTTTCGTGGGCTACAGCCCACTTCATCGGTTGCATAGAATGGAACATATAGTAAGAAGATCATAATATACACACGCACAGAACATGAAAAGGTGGAGTAAGAGGCTAATTAATTAAGATGAGCTATTATCAGCAGGAGAAAAAAATCTTTTGTAGTGATAATCAAGATAATAAAGTGATAGACAGTTGATAAGAAGGTGTGAGGATACTTAACATGGGAAATAGATTCAATATCTGTAATGACCCAGCCACTCACAGTCTCTGTTCAAACCCAAGTTAATGGTATCTAGTTTGCATATTAATTCAAGCTCAGCAGTTTCTCACTGGAGTCTGTTTCTGAAGCTTTTCTGTTGCAAAATTCCGACCTTTAAGTCTGTTACTGAGTGGCCAGAGAGGTTGAAGTGTTCTCCTACCGGTTTTTGAATGTTATGATTCCTCATGTCAGATTTGTGTCCATTTATTGTTTTGCATAGAGACTGTCCAGTTTGGCCAATGTACATGGCAGAGGGGCATTGCTGGCACATGATGGCATATATCACATTGGTAGATGTGCAGGTTAATGAGCCCCTGATGGCGTGGCTAATGTGATTGGGTCCTATGATGGTGTCACTTGAATAAATATGTGGACTGAGTTGGCATCAGGCTTTGTTGCAAGGATAGGTTCCTGGGTTAGTGTTTTTGTTGTGTGGTAGCTGGAGGGTATTTGCTTCAGGTTGGGGCGCTGTCTGTAAGCGAGGACTGGTCTGTCTCCCAAGGTCTGTGAGAGTGAGAGATCGTTTTTCAGGATAGGTTGTAGATCTTTGATGCGCTGGAGAGGTTTTAGTTGGGGTCTGAAGGTGACAGCTAGTGGCGTTCTATTATTTTCTTTGTTGGGCCTGTCCTGTAGTAGGTGACTTCTGGGTACTCTTCTGGCTCTGTCAGTCTGTTTTTTCACTTCAGCAGGTGGGTATTGTAGTTTTAAGAACGCTTGATAGAGATCTTGCAGGTGTTTGTCTTTGTCTGAGGGATTGGAGCAAATGCGGTTGTATCTTAGAGCTTGGCTGTAGACAATGGATCGTGTGGCATGTCCTGGATGAAAGCTGGAGGCATGTAGGTAAGTATAGTGGTCAGCAGGTTTCTAGTATAGGGTGGTGGTTTATGTGACCATTGCTTATTAGCACAGTAGTGTCCAGGAAATGGACCGCTTGTGTGGATTGGTCTAGGCTGAGGTTGATGGTGCTGAGGTTGTTGAATGATTTCAACAATTTCCATCCCACCATCAACCTCAGCCTAGACCAATCCACACAAGCGGTCCATTAACTTGGGTTTGAATAGACCCTGGGAGTTAGTCTCTAAGGTGCCACAAGTACTCCTATTATCAGTATAGTTATACTACCTCCCCAAAAAACATCCTCACACCTTCTTGTCAACTGTCTAAATGGGCCATCTTGATTATCACTACGAAAGTTTTTTTTTCTGCTGCTGATAATAGCTCATCTTAACTAATTAGCCTCTCACAGTTTGTGTGGCAACTTTCAACTTATCTGTATGTATATATTTTTCTTATTATTATATGTTCCATTCTATGCATCCAATGAAGTGGGCTGTAGCCCACGAAGGCTTATGCTCAAATAAATTTGTTAGTCTCTATTATTATTATTATTTATTTATTATTATCATCATCTAAGGTGCCACAAGTACTCCTGTTCTTTTTGCGGATACAGACTAACACGGCTGTTACTCTGAAACCTGTATACTGATAATAAAACTCCTTCTTGTTGGCATATGTTGCGTTTGCTCTGCTCGTATAACTATACCGGTATGGATGTATCAGCAAACCACAGATAGTGTAGATAAGCCCCTATTCATATGCTTTCATCATATGACCCCTGGACTGAGAGAGAAACTAGTCAAAGGTGAGGCTGAACCCATGACTCCCTTAAAGGTCCAGCTTACCCTGTGATATAGCCCATCTGACAAGTTGTTTGTGTAGATATAGAATGTTTTGTGTTAAATAATCATCCCTACACAGATTATTAAGAAAACCCCACATTCCCTGCATGTTTTGTTTTGGTGGTGAGTTTGGCCTTTAACATCTAAAGAATCATTCAAGACAATGAAAGAAAAAAATGTCCAATGAAAGCAACCTTTTATGCAAAGTTCTAAAATATTTGTAGCTCAATTCATGAATACATTCTTTATTAGGTTAAGGACATGGAAAATTAAAACCATATTTTAAAAACAAACTTCTTTACTTACGTTACCAAAAATGCATCAGAAGGGACGCCTCAGTGGCATGGTCCTGACCCTAAGTTCTACTTGGTGCAGCAAAGGGGGATAGATGTTGTGGTCATGGGACTACCGCAGTTAAATTGCCATTGCTGGCAGGACAGCTTTGGGAGTGCTATTTGCAATATGTTAGAGGTAATAGTTACCCCGGCTTGGATCAAGTGAAGTCTGAACTACAAGTTCATTCCTTCATTAGCTAGCCAAGCATGCAGCAGGTTGTGTAAGATAGAGGAAGTTGGGAGTATTGATGTATAGTTCTGTAATGTTTATGTAGATATACTCCATGAGCTGTAAAGTGGGAATATGACCGGGAGAGGACCCCCAGGGTGTATCAAAGAACCTGGATGTGGGTACCAAGAGGGTAGTCGGGTCCTGGACTTAATATCTACATGTTTATCTATGTGGACAAATGTACATGGTGCATCTGATCTCACGGGGGAGCCCAGGTTCTACTCATAGTCCCCATCCAGAGTCCTTCTTGACGTTAGCTGGGAAGCCAGAATGGAGACTGTATCTGCTAGACCATCCAGTATGTTAAATAGGGATTTCACTTTCCTTTTAGTCTCTTCCAAGGTTGAAGATGATTCTAGGGCAGCTAGCTATGATGGGGCACGATGGCAGATCCCAGAGTTTTGGCAGTTCTTTGTCTGTGGAGGCCCCATGATTTGGCAGCAGCCATAGCAAGGAACAGAGCAGCATAGGGATGCATCCTGTCAGTACTGTAGCAAAAGCGGCTGCGTCAGCTCATTGCCATCTTTATGGGCATTGGCTGTGAAGTCCAAAGCCATTTCTGACAGGAGTAGGTAGGATAGGTCTATAGTAAGCCTGCTCTTTGGCTGGCTGGGGACTGCACTTCAAGCTTCAGCCACTGAGCTGAAGCTGACGTATATATTTATAGCTATATAAATTAGTTGGACTCCAGAGATATAGGTATAATTCCATTCAGGACTGTGGACTTGCACTCACGCCAGGCTGAATCTGATTTATGGAATGTAATATTGCGTAGGCTACAAGTGGAAATGAGTGTCTTCTAAACCTATACCTATGTTGTCATCGGGGGGCCGGGGGCACCAGACCATTTTGGGAGCAAGAGAGGAGCAAGACAAGAGTAACAAAACTTTTGTAAGTCACCACTGAGATGCATTAACAGAGTTAAGTGAGAGGAAGCTTGCACGCTGCCTGTCTGCACTAAACTCTAGCTAGTACATTGTTTTTCTCTTTCACTCAGAATTGAAGAGGAAAAGAGTAGGCAGTTAAGTGTGGAATTAAATAAGCCCCACTGGCAAATCACTACCATGTTACACTTTCTTTTGTTTATGAGGACAAAAACAACAGACTTGATTTATTTCCCCCCAGTTAAAAATCTTTAGGTGCTGTTTTATTTGTGCACATATGTCCTGCCTCCAAAGAACAACAGAAATTAGACAGCCAGGTTCAAAGTCTAACAGAATACTGTTACTGTACCTGGGAGCTCAGATACCACTGCAGTGAGTGCTACAAAAATACCAATAAATAAAAAATTACCGTACAGTAAATAGTTATGCTTAAATTTAGAGAACATGCCATTAAAAATGACATGTGGTAATAAATGATTTAAATACAAAGGTTAGAACAATACGCATATCCTCTTTTTATAATAATACACACATAAAATGTTGAGAAATCATGTACTGTTGCCACAGGTTCTGGCTGTCGTTTCTTTAGCAATGTGGACACATGTCTAATAAAAAAAAAGATGCTGCATAAGCCATAGTTCAGGCTGAATGTGCTTCTGTTTTTGGTTTAGGTAGAAATGTTGTTTCTGGCTGCGTCCTTCATACTTAGGTCTTCTTACAACAAATGGAAAGCCCTTAATTGTACCTCAGGGAATAGTTAATGTACAGTGGACATATGGTGGACAAAAGCTGAGTCTAGTAAATGAAATAAAATTATAAACAGAAAATGTGTGAATGTCTGCACAGTCTGACAGCTATGGAAGATATTGTGCTGTCTGAGTAGCTTATTTAGAATTAATTTGCAATGCGTTTCTACTCGTAGGTTAGTGTAATCATGCCATTTAAGATACGTCAACATAACTTCTAGAAATTAATTTTGTATGTTTTATTTGATTAAAAGAAAACCACTAAGCTTTTCAAAGGCACAGAATATGCACATTCATTCTTTCTAAAGTTTGTCTTCTCTATCATGTGACATAAATACAGTGTGATTTCACCAATGGAAATTAGACTTCTTGCATTTATGAAAAAGTTACAGCATTTGATTGGGGGCATCAGCATTAACCCTGAACAGCTCTTGGTCTTTATGGATTCAAGCATTATATGTGGTTGCACTGCTCCAGCAAAAGGTTAAGTATTAATGGAAAATGTTCACAGCTCTTTTACTCAAAGAAAACATGTTACTTGTAAGTTTTCTTTTGATTTTACTTTTACAGTTACATTGAATGTCTTCATTCATTTAGCCATCCATAAAGCAAATATTGTTGCACATGCAGTGGATAATAAGTCTTTTTAGGACTACTTGTGTGGTATGTCACAGATCATTAACTGCAAGTAACCACCTGACTTGAGGGAAGTCTGGAAGCATCATTACAGTGAAATAAGCTTTTATTTCTGTATCACTGCAGCACATTGATTTGTAGGAATGTCTCCATTAGCTACTGTGGAAATATATTCTCATATATTATCAGTGAGGAAAGCTGATGATAGAGGATAACCAATGTTCAAGTGTGAAAAGGACATTAATATCAGACTTTTGGACAAAGTAGGAAAAAAGTGCTATTATAGCACTCTTTTTTTAATTCAAGAACTAGATATCATTCAGTAAATAATTGTTTTTGTAATTATTTCTTAACCAGTGGTTAAAATCAAGACTGTAATAAAGAAGGAATGGTACAATGTTTATGCATACACTCTAACTTCATCTGATTTGTATACACTAAATGATTGTTTACTACGCAGTGGTCAGATCGGGGGAGGATGGGGGGAAGATGGAGGAGGGAGAATTACCATCCTGTTCAGCAAGGAAAATGTAAACATCTCCCAGTTAGATTTGACTCGACTCAAAAAATTAAGAATTTTATTTGAGATGTTCTTTAAATTAATTTCATCCTAGCTTAAAAGCAATTGAAGGTAATTGATAGAAGTTTGGGATTCTGAAACATGAGTTTGGCTACTAAAATATTTTAGTACTTCTGATCAGTGGAGATTTTGTGGCAGTTAAAACTAAGGTAGCAGGTTTTTGCGTGTTTTCTTGATGTACTTCACTACTGTTTTTCAAAGTAAAATATAATTTGCTGTCAGATTCTTGAGGCACACAAGACAGCAGAAGGGCAGCTAATCTTAAAAAAATATTGGAATTTGTTTCTGTCAGCTGGAAAACATGAACTAAGATGTTCAGATTCAGGAAGAGGGAGAGAAAAGGTGGAGGGGGAATTAAAAAAGTTAAAAGGGTTGGTAATTAGTTTCCCTTGGACAGCCTCAATCTTGTGTGTTAGTTTTTTTGTTTTTGTTTTTTAAATTCAGAATTATATGAAACTGGTTACTTTTTTAAGAGAGAGTTACCATTGCAGCCTCTGTATCACCTAGTATGTATATCACTACTGAGGTATATTGTGATTTATTAGAAGAACTTTTATTTGCCCCAGTGTGATATTTGTCCCCAGTGTACACTACACATTTTTAAATAGTCTTATGATTTGAGGGAAAACCAACCCTTACAATAAACATTTTTCAGGATATGATTTGAACCGTTCAACATTTTGCTTGATTTTCTATTTTATTTTATTTTATTTATTTATATATTCGTGTATATATATAATCATGATATATATATCAACAATTCATGTAACTATATATACATCTATATATACATACACACACACACATACATATACATATATATGTATGTGTGTGTGTGTGTATATATAGATGTGTATATAGTTACATGAATTGTTAAGGGGCAAATTACAGCTAAAATGTTATCATTTTCACTGTGCATGCACTGGTTCATTTTGTGCTTTCTGTTGCTAATAGCCAAATTGTGAAGGCAAATAGTAAATATATTTTTCTTTTCTCTTTTTTTCTCTTTCTTTTCTTTTCGAAAGTGGTAGGCAGTTCTGTACAAAATGGACGAACATTATGGTCTCAATCTTGCAATTTGGATCTGCACGGAGTCTCATTGAAACCTGAGCAGATCCAATTGGGGAACAGGACCTAGAGTTGTAGAGTGAAGCTCTCAATTCAGGAGGTGCACCCTCTTATCTTTGTTCCTTGTGTGTATGTCTTACGATCCGATCTTTGATCCCTTTCATTTCAATGTGCAGATTAGATGGTGTGTAGCTTTGGCTCTAATTGCAGGAAAGTGGGGAGGTTGTGGTGGTGGTGAGTACTGGTATAGTTCCAGGCTCCCCTCGCAAACATAGCTCCATCCACCTGGTACACTAAGATGAGATGTCACTCTCAATAGATTGTACATAACTTCAAAATATGATCATGTGTGGTCTTCTAAACTTTGCTTGGCTCCTCCTCGGTGGATCTTGAATGTCCCCCTAGGCTTTATGAGCTTGGATCCCTTTGGGTGGGACTTTCATGCCTTACTGAGTTCTCCATGTGCTGTGGGGTGGGATTCCTCCTAGGTGAGGCTCGGATGCTAACAGAGAACTCCCCCTTCCTTCTGCCTTGTTTACTTCACAGGTCAGATTGAGGGGAAAAAAATTAAGTGGTGGTATTTTTCCATGAACTACTCATTTGTCAAACAAACAGAGATACTACAGTACTCTATAGATTTTGCTGATCTCTATAATATGATCATCCCTCTCCTTTTTTAACACCTCACTGAGATGACTGGGGCTGTTCACACCTCTCTGCTATTGTTCCAGGATTACAGGCAGATAATCTTGTACTAGTTATGGTTGCTTGATATTTTTCAAGGATATTTTCCCAGTCATAAGGGCTAGAAACTTTTTTTTTTTTAAATGAAGGAGCTGAGATTCTGTAGCTCATGATGCTACTCTCAAAAATAACTATCATTTCACCGAACCTCCACAAGATGGGCCAGTTTGATCTCTGGTGTACAGTGAATGAGGAAAAGGTCTGACTCTAATTTAAAATAACCTACTAAAGCAGAAAAGAGGAACCCTTCACATAGTGAAATTCCTGTTTCTAGAAGTATTACAATATATATTCTCTACTGAAATTTCATTATATATTTTACCAATTTGTTAATATATCCCCATTCATTTGGAAATATTACTTTAAAATATTTTTGTCTTTTACTGCTTAATAAGTGTACTTTGTCTCATTTATGGTAAAATTCCCATAGGATGTAAGTGATACAGAAGCTTTGTGCTGGCCCTCTGCACAAGAGAGAATTTCGCCCTTGCTACATACTATTCTATCCATGAGCAGTTACCACCCTGCCTCATTCATTGTTTAGGGACTCTGTGGTACAGTAAACAGTCATATCTCATTCACTGCACACTTGTTGAGCCACCAATCTGAAGGACAAATTTTGATCTTGGTTATACAGGTGTTAAGTCTCTGGTTTTATTCCAAATTAAATTGAATTATGTCAGATTTACACTGATGTAATTGTGAACAGAATTTGGCCCAGAATGATCCTTTGGATTCTTGCCTCATGCATCTCAGAACCCTACCTCATTTGCTGGGCATCATGCAGTCTGTGCACTGAATGAGGCATAGCAAATTCAGTAATAGTATGTGATATCAATAAATAGTCTTTTGTATTATGTATATACAGAAGGGAGCAGAATTATTGTTAACATTGCTGCTTTCTGAGTTTTGGGTGCTTAACTCTTCAACCTAAACATTTGTATTTGTATTACATTAGCACTTGGAAGCACCAACCACGATCGCTGCCCTCTTCTGCTAGGTGCTATATAAACATGTAGTAACAGTCCTTCCCAGTTTGAAAGAGTTTATAATCTAAATAGACCAGACAGCTGAAGGTGAGAGGAGACAGAGTCGCAGTGAGATGAAAGGATTTGTGGAAGATTTGCTTGTGGGAAAAATAGTATGTGACCATGTAAATAAAGATTGTATCATAATACATATGCAGAAAGAGGCTGAATTAAGATTTCATGGGCAACCTTAATTCGGACAGTCTTAACTGTCACATTTCTTAACTTTTGAGTGCTTGATTTTGCAACCTTAAATTTCTTTTAGTATATCTATATTTTTTATGTAATAGATATAATTTCCCCATAGGTCAGATTGTTAGGGACCTTAGTTTTTTTTCCTTCCATGCAGCATGGAGTGTGAATTGCCTGCTAGGATTGGTTGAGGATATCCCACCTAATCATTGCATGGTCCTTGGACATTCGTGGCACCTCAGTCTCCCCTGTTCTCTGGCTGTGGCACACAAGAGTTTAATCTCCTGAGGACTGAAATGCTTTAGTCTATCTCAAGTCATTGGGCTCAATGTAGGGGTACCTGGGTGAAATTTAATGACCTGTGATATACAGGAGGCCAGACTAGATGATGTAATGGTCCCTTCTGGCTTTAAACTGCATGAAGTACATTTTAAGTCTGTTATATAGACATAGTGTAAAAAGTAAAACTCTTGTATATATTCTTTATCAAAAGAAAAGAGCAGAGACGATCAGTTATTAAACATCTATTTTTAAGAACTTGCAGAAGAGTGCTCTTTGAAATGTCCCCACTACTTCATCCTCACTAACTACTTGATTCTGACCAACAGGGAGGAATTGGAGTCAAAGGAATGTGGAGTGCAATTTGGGTGAAAGTGATCATGAAATGTTAGATTTTATGATTCTAAGGAAAGAAAGGAGACGAGAGCATCAGAATAAGGACAATGGACTTCAAAAAAAGCAGACTTTAACAAACTCAGAGAACTGGCAGGTAATGTCTCATGGGAAGAAAATCTAAGTGATAAAAGGAGATCAGCTGGCAGTTTCTCAAAGAGATGGTATTAAAGTCATAACAACAACTATCCCAGTGAGAAGGAGAGATAGGAAGAATAGTAAGAGGCCAATATGGCTCCATGAGGAGCTCTTTAATGACCTGAAAATCAGAAAGGAATCCTACAAAAAGTGGAAACCCAAACGAATTGTTAAGGAGGAGTACAAAAGAATTGCATAGAAAATTAGGGTTGGAAGAGACCTCAGGAGGTCATCTAGTTGAATCCCCTGCTCAAAGCAGGACCAACACAAACTAAATCATCCCAGCCAGGGATGAGCATGTAGGCACAAAATCAGAAAGACTAAGACACTAAATGAGTTATACCTAGGAAGGGGCATAAAAGGCATTAAGAAGAGGTTCTTTAAAATACATCAAGAGAAAGATGAAGAAAAATGTAGACCTTCTGCTTAGCAGGGAAAGAAAACTAATAACTGATGTCTTCAAGAAGGCCGAGGTGTTTAATGCCTATTTTGCTTCAGTCTTCACTGAAAAGCTTAATGGTTACCAGATACTCAACATCATTATTAAAAACAAAGGGGAAGGAACACAAGTCAAAATAGGGCATGAACAAGTTAAAGGATATATAGATAAGTTAGATGTATTCAGGTTATCAGGACCCGTTGAAATTCATCCTAAGGTACCTGAACTAGCTGAAGCAATCTTGGAACTATTTGCAATTATCTTGGAGTACTCATGGAGGATGGGTGAGGTCCCAGAGGATTGGAGAAGGGCAAACATAGTTACTATCTTTTAAAATTGCAACAAAGAGGACCTGGGAATTATAGATCAGTCAATGTAAATTAGATACCTGGAAAGAGAGTGGAACAGATTATTGAGCAGTTTGTAAGCATCTGAAGCATAATAGGGTTATTAAGAACATAAGCACTGACTCTGTGGGTGTTCTGGGGATGGAGCACCCACAGGAAAAAAAAAAAAGTGAGTGCTCAGCACCCACTGGCAGCCCTGTGGATCAGCTCCTTCCCCTCCCTCCCAGCATCTCCTGCCTGCCACAATCAGCTGTTCAGCAGCATGCAGAGGGGGTGGAACAGGGTGGGAAGAGGTGAGGGTGGGGCTTTGGGGGAAGGGTTGGAGTGGGGGTGGGGTCTGTGGCAGAGTTGGGGTTGAGCACCCCTAGGGAATGAGGAAGGAATAGCCAGCATGGATTAGTCAAGAGAAAATCATGCCAGACCAACATAATGTCTTTCTTTAACAGTGTTACTGGCCTAATGTGGACAGAGGGAAGCAGTAGATATGATACATCTTGATTTTAATAAGGCTTTTGACACAATTCCACATGACATTCTCATAAGCAAACTAGGGACATGTGGTCTAGATGAAATTACTCTAAGGTGGGTACACAGCTGGCTGAAAGACCACAGTGGATCACAAATTGAATAGCGGCAGTATGGTGCAGTTGTGAAAAAGAGTAATGTCATGCTGGGGTGTATTAACAGGAGTGTTGTCTTGCTGTACTTGGCACCGGTGAGGTCACAGCTGGAGTACTGTGTTCAGGAAAGATGTGGATAAACTGGAGAGAGTCCAGAAGAGAGCAACAAAAATGATGAAAGGTTTAGAAAACCTGACTTTTGAGGAAAGATTAAAAAACTGAGCATGTTTAGACTGGAGGAAAGAAGACTGGAGGGGCACCTGGTAAGTCTTCAAATATGTGAAGAACTATTAAAAAGAGGATTGTGATCAGTTCTCTATGTCCCCTGAAGGTAAGACAAGAAGTCTAATCACAGCAAAGGAGATTTAGGTTAGGTATTAGGAAAAAACTTTCTAACTATAAGGTAGTTAAGCTCTGGAATAGACTTCCAAGAGAGCTTGTTCCGTCCTCACTGGAGGTTTTTCAGAACAGGTTGGACAAAAACCTTGCAGCAATGGTCTGGGTTTCCTTGGTCCTGTCTTAGCATAGGGAGCTGAACTTTGACTTTTTGAGGTCCCTTCCAGCCCTACATTTTTATGATTCTGTGATTCTTCCCTCTCTAATGCTACAATGTATGGGAGTTAGTCAAACTCTAAAGTACAGCTGGTTAGAAAATGTCTACCCCCCAACCCTTTCCCCCCCACAGAAAATATTGACTTTTTGATAGAAAATCAAAAGCCAACATATTTTGGTCATGAACTGAAGTACTTAGGATTCGGATATGCCACCACAATGTCTCATGGGAATTGTAATTCAAGTGCCTTGTACTCTCAGTCTTCTCCATAGGCTGGTCTCCCTGGTCAGACTACATCTCCCAAGAGGTACCACAGTCTCCCCTCTTAGTTGGGGAGATGGTGCAACCTGAGAATTGCTGTCTGTGGTTCATTATGGGAGATGGAGTCCAGTGAGGGAGCCCAACCCGTAGCTGAGAATGGGGATATGAGGCACTGTGATAGCATTTCCAAACCAAACGTTGGTTTTTGACCAAAAAATTTTCAGGCATTGTTTTTTGATGAAAAAAACAAATTTCTGTAGAAAGTAGCCTCTTCTTCCCCCTCCCAATTGTTTTAAGTAGAACTTCAGAGTTACAAACTGACTTCATTTGGAATTGGAAGTATACACTTCTTTTGGAATTGGAAGTACTCAGTCAGACAGTATCAGAGACAGAAAAAAAAGGCAAATATAGTACAGTACTGTGTTAAACGTAAACTACTAAAAAAAAAAAAAAAAAAAAGGGAAAGTTTAAAAAAAATTTGACAAGGTAAGGAAACTGCTTCCATGCTTGTTTCATTTAAATTCAGATGGTTAAAAGCAGCGTTTTTCTTCTGCATAGTAAAGTTTCAAAGCTCTGTTAAGTCAATGGTCAGTTGTAAACTTTTGAAAGAACAATCATAACGTTTTGTTCAGAATTATGAACAACCTCAATTCCCGAGGTGTTCGTAACTCTGAGGTTCTACAGTGGTTGAAATTCATTTTCAGTTTCAGAGAGTTTTTTGACAGAAAGATTCTGATCCGCCCAACTCTAGAGTGTGACAGATATTGCAACCACATACAGTATCTTTGGGGAGCACATTGCAGTTTATATTTAAAGCTTGAAAACCTCAAAAAATTATATTGAAATGGACCAGATAATATGAGCTGTAGAATATTCATAGCCCTTTGTACCAATACAGGAGATGTGTGCTTGTGTGTGACAGTGTTAAATCATCTGTTGGACTGAATCAACATTAGAATGAGTAGGCAGTGTCCATGGTAGAGACATTTGACTTAAATCCATTGTTCCATTTAAAACATAGTACCATGGTTGCAGATATCAGAATCAAAATACCCCATACTTGCAGATAAAGATGGGGGGTAGGGAGAAGGAATCAGCACATCCATAGCTGCTGTATAATTCTGTGTTAATAAAGGTACTGTCTCAAGTTCTTAAGTATTGTCAATAATTTTACCATAGTACCATTTAGTAAATGGTCATGGTGCTGCAAAGAGATTTCTAGAAGCCCTACTTCTGGAGCTGCAGGAGGGCATTCATTTAATATATCATTGCACACATGCAGCCCCATGCTGTCTAAGAGTATCTGGATTTTACTAGAACTTGTTCATTCCATCCCTAACTTTATTAGTTGTAACTTTTCTAAAGAAAAGAGAAAAATTTGAAATAACTCATTGAAATAATAAACCTTAACTTTTATGAGAGCCTATAACTTGAACTCCACCACATTCACCATTTTGAATAATTATTCCTGATGGATGTCCATTGTGATGAACTGTGAGGAGAAAATTGAAGTTTGTTTTGTAAAGGAAATTAAATAAAGGAATAGTCTTTGTAAAGCGAACTTTGAATTGCCAGATAGTACTCCAATTACCAAATCATTAATTTTCTTATGTTGTCTTTCTGGTAAAAATCTATAAACTATAGCTTTAGAGAAGACTTCCAGTTTGAGAGCAGAGTCAGGCAAAACTGTTTTCAGAGGATTGAGTAGTTATTGGGGTAGTTGCATATTTCAAGTGGCTGATCACTAGGGCAATAATGTAGGTTTCTGAGCACAGCCAGTACTTTTTCCAGCTGCTTTATAGTGATATCTTGAAGCTTAAAATGTAATCTATATGGGTAAGCCACAAAAGCCACTCTATATTAAAGCAGACTCTGACAGTAAATCAGTTGAACAGCTGGCAACACTACTAACTCATAAACTTATTTATTAAAAAAAACTAAACAGGAGAATTATATTAAAAAGAGAGGAATATGTTCTACCAGACCAGTGGATATATCTTAAAACCTGGAAAGTGCTCTAGATTAAGGGCCCAATTTATGAACATCTGTTCTGGCATGAGATTCTCATGTTCTTTACAATAAAAGTGTGAAACATGTTTTCTCCCCATACTAATCATGCTTTTATGCAGTTCATAAAACTCCTATTCAGCCCTATGCAACTGGGCCTCTTTGCTTTACACACTTGCTAGAGTAATTACTCTACTGAAGAGTAAGTACTATAGCAACTTCATAATCCCATGGTATACAGTTATCCTGACATGTTCCAAGAAGTCATATTGGCATACAAAGCAATAAATGAACATTAAATTTTTCTTCACATGTTTAAATTTAAACGAAAGCACTGAAGTAATAATGGAAACAGGTCACTGGATAGCAAGGGGAACAGATAAGTGTCTTTAAATAATCACAAAGTCCCTTAAAACAGAAAATATTTAGAAATAAGTTATACTTTCTTGGAATCATGGCATACTCTACCTTGGACAATTACTATTAACTCATTTTATATCTTATTCCTGTTGGTGAATTCTCACATCATGCTTATTCAGGTTAATTTTTTTAACTTTTTATATTTTAATGATGTCCACACACCTTTTTTTTTTTTTTTTTTTTTTTTTAAACTATTGGTGCTCCGGTTGCATTCTGGTTTGGAGCAAACCCTTTGTCTTGGTGCATAAATGGAATGGAGCCTTTCAGGGCAGCCCAGTCATGTTCTACAACTCTGGAGGCCTACTTGTAATCTCATGCAGAGTGTCTCTTAGAAGCCATATGGTGTTAAGTGCCCACTTAATATTTCACTGTATCCAGAGGATGAGTAAGAGGCTATATCTTCTCTGAATGTTGGGGGATACCTGTGAGGTATTCAACATGCAAAGGGCCTCCCTCACTCTGGAGACATAATTAACACCTAGGAAGATGATTCCTAGCGTGAAATCATGGCCCCCTTTAAGTCATATTGTCCCATTGACTTTAGTGGAGACACAGTTTCACATGTAGATTTTTTTTTTAACAATTTATTTATTGAGAATGTTTGAACAGGTTTACAAATCCATTCCATGTGAATATCGGAGACAATACAATAATATTACAACATTGAGCTTTAGTTTAGAGAAACCGTATATCAAATCTCTCTGTTTGACAGGGTGTTACTAGGTTACAGAGGGAACATGTTTACACTACCCATGACATGTCATTTTTAATGATTATGTTACACTGAGTGAAATCTGTGATTAGACACATTTAACAAACCAGGCATATCTATCAAATGTTAATATTCAAAAACAGTTGGACTAGTGAAGCGTTTGGGTTTTTTTTGTTTGGGTTTTTTTTGCAGGTGAATGTACTTTGAATAAATGGTAACTACATATCTAAGTATTTTCTTGTCTTCTGTCTATTTTTCTGAGTATGTAACTGGTGTATTAATTTTTCTATAACAACCACCCTTTTTTTTTTTTTTTTTTTTTAAACCATTCCTCTAGAATTTCACCCGTAGATTTTTAAGGCCAAAATAAACCACTGTGATCATTTAGTCTGACCTGTGCAATGCAGGTCATAGCAGTTCACTTTGTAATTCCTACTTCAAGGCCAGTAATTTAGGTTGAATTTAAAGCATTTCTTTTTTGAAAGACCAGCCAGTCTTGACCAAAGATTTCAAGTGATGAAGCATCCATCACATCCCTTACTCTCATTGTTATTTATTGTTTGTATTGTGTTAGCACTTAGGAGACCAAATTATAGGCCAGGAAGCCGTTGTGCTACGCACTGTGAACACATTAGTAAAAGACAAGTCCCTGTCCGGAAGAGTTTACAATCTAACTGTAACACATCACTTGGTAAATTATTCCAGTGGTTAGTTAATCTTACTGTTAAAAATATTTGCCTTATTTCCAGTTTGAATTTTGTCGTGTTTCAGCTTCTGGCCATTCGGTCTTGTTATGGCTTTGCTAGATTAAAGAGCACTGTGCTATTAGATATCAGATGCAGAAAGGACAGCTCCCAGCTGACAATCTTCAGAGAGGAGATGTATTCTCTCTCTCCCAATCTATAGGAGAAGAAATGGGCGTGGGGGAGGATAGAATCCCACATTCTTCAAAAAATCCAATGATATCTTGGCTGTACACCGGCTTTTTAATTTTTTTTTTACCCCATGTTTCTTTTGGCAATGACATGTGGCTTCCTGTACTGTAGGATCATCGTGCCTTCTTTGGGGTATCATAAGAAAAGTTAAGAATTCATGAATTCCTCTTTAGGGAGTATCTTGCATAAATGAATTCCCAGTCCACCTCCTCCTCACCTGCTACCCTTTTTAAAGTATCCTGTATAATAGCCACTCCTTCTGTATGGTCCCATTTACATTGAGCCCAACTGTCTTCAAGATGACTTAGCCAGCTGTTTAAGGTAGCTTACACAGTGTTAAGGAGCTTCCATGTCACTGACTGCCAGGTATGGATAGGTTAGTTCTACCTTGAATGATACCTCTATAATTAACTTGTGTGCAAGACTACATAACAAATGTTAATTTATTTTATATGAAATAATGTTTTTACATAGTCACTCTAATTATCTGGTGGAATTTCACCTCCTACAGTGCAAAGTATTAGACTTATTTCAGACAGTAGTTGGCACAGTGTGAATTGTTCAAAGTATCATTTTAGCTGTCATTGGTGAACTACTGTGCAAATAGTTCTCAAAACACGGTATTTTATTCTCAGAAGCTTTGGAAGTGTGTTAGTCATATTTGCCTTTTTTTAGTGTGACGTTTTTCTGTGATTAAATTGTTTTGTTAGGTCTGGTATACTGAGATGCTAAGATGTAATTTGTGTCCCTCTATATATAACTGGTTGCCCTTTGATCTGAGTTTCCCTTGTAACAGAGCCTTGAATCACAGAAAGAGCTACTCTGATAGAAGATCAAAATACAGTTAACTAGCTGGAGGTTTATAATGGAAAATATGTCAGCCTTATTATAGCAATAATATTTTAGGTGGTTTATTACTTTAACATAAAGTTTGTTTTAGTACTGAACATGACATCCCATAAACCATTGTATCCCACCCCACTGGGGATTTGTATTTTCATATTTAAGAACATTTGCGAGTATCCAAGCTGATGGAGACCCTGGTTAGGGCCTCTTGGATTCCGGGTCCCAGTTAGGCAAGTAATCCTGCTTTCCCTCCTCATTCTGGGTCCCCTCTGTCCTAGTCCTTGGCCCCAACTTGCCCCTTCCCTTCCTCCATGTATGTGTGCATGTAATTACCCTATCCCCAAGAACTATCCATCTGCCTCCTTGCACTAACCACTGACCTCCTCCAGCATGGAGCCCTCTTCTCTTACTTCTTTTATTCTTCTCCTCTCTCCCACCCAGCCCCTTGTTGGACGTAGTATACAGGGAGTGCTTTTAATGCTGTTGACTTTGCTTTCCCTTCTCAGATCTTCAGGGAACACTGCTTTAGCAGACCAGTGTAGACTCCACTATTTTGTTCTTATTTTTTTTTAAATATCCTAGTTGTGTTTTGAGAAGTGTGGGTTACTCTACAGGCACATATTTTATAATTTTTTTGAACAGTAGAAATCTTATGAGGATTTTCAGCAGTTTCTTTGGCTGAATTAACTTGATAGATGAGCCATTATGGTTCTTTGGTTTAAATAATATGTGCACTAGGAAGGATTTCCTTTGGAGCTGTTATTCTGCTGGGTAAATAATCCTTGTGAATTAATGTAGAACCCCCTTCATAATCCTATCAAATTCAGCCTAATAAATGCTCTATTATGTTTTTTTAAATGCTTTAGTAGCAAAGACTCTTTAAGTACTCTGATGATATGTAGCACTACCATTGTGTGCTTTTATACTCAATTTATACCTATAAAAATAGGTGTAAAAATGTGAATTCTAATTCCACCTTCCTTTTTAGTTTAATTTCTCCTATCTTTAGCGCTATGTTTTGGCATTAATAAGTATTTAGGGTCAGATTTCAAAGGCACTTAGAAATGCAGATAGGCACCTAGTGAGTTTTTTCAGAAGCACCTAATCAGTAGAGCTCTATGTGGATACAACATTTGTATTTGTATCCAATCCCCAAACATGGTCCGTGGATTTAAGGTGGATATCTGCAGATTTGTAGGACTCTACTAATCAGGTCAGGTGCCTAACTGCTAGGGAGTTAAAAGCACCTAAGCAGGTAAAATGCTTTTTAAATCCCACTAAGAACCTATGTGCATCTTTAGGCATCTAAATACATTTGAAATCTGGTCATTGATGTGTTTGTTTGTTTTTTATATTAAGATTTTTTTAAAATAATATTGGAATCTATGAAACAGGAATTCATTCTGAAGGGATCTGACTGGAGAGCACTATGTCGGTAGATCAGATTATCACATTTGTCAAGATTTGGCCAAATCATAATGAATTTCACTTCCTTTTGAGAAAACATCTGAGATAAGTCACATAGGGTTAACTTTCCATTAACTAAAATTAAAATAGAAATGCACGGTGAAAACTTTGTTTTGTGGAGCTATTTTGTGTAATTACTCTACCTCACTTCTTGTTCTGGACTTCTTTCCCTGGCATAAGCACAGCTGCATCACCCATTGCCATGGCCCTTTTAACCTCCCCTTTTAATTAAAAAAAAAAACTTAAATCAAATGCTGTTTAAAGCTTTAGTTTTGGGAAAACAGAAGTTCAAATCTAGCCCAGGCGTGGGTGAACAGCTGTTAAAAGCCACAAGCAAAACAATACTTGTAAAAGGGGGAGAAAGTTTTAAAACTGTTTTAAAAGTGAAGTTGCCAGTTGGGCTGCATGTTTCAATAGCTCTTCACTTTCAGTCAACTGCTTTTAACTGTTGTTTTCTATTAAAAAAAGCTGTGTTTTATTGAAGCAGCAGCACAAGCTATTAGGCTGGTGGTAATAGGAGGCACCTTGCCATTTCTCTTTAACTTTTTATGAAATTTGTCTGAGTCTAGGGAAATTGCTTGTTAGAAATATACAAGACGTTGCGAGGATGCAGGTCCCCCAGTGCCTTTCCCTGGGATAGGCCCATACCCATCTGATCCTTGGGTGATCCTGATCATTGTTCTGGAGGAAGGTGATACTCCCGAGGTCACAGAGGAAGCCTTAGGGAAGAAGGTAGCTTCCTCACACCTAATTTGGACACATTTTACTTGTGTGCATGATTGAAACATCTAACACCACTTATTTCCCAAGATACTGCTGGTTTCTAACTAACTGTTTTTCTTGAATCCTGGTAAACCAGATTTGGCCAATAATTCTGAATGGGACTAGAAAGAGAATTTGAGATGCTAAATACTCCATATAGAGTGGAGCACTTCAGAATGATCCTTGTTCTGTCCAAATCCTGCCCATCTCTATGCTGAGATAGGACTAACTTGTGGTACAGCTTGCAGGCTGCCCTGGAGAGGAAGGAGGCTATAAAGCACTGTTTCTTCCCTGGAGAAGGTACATGTATTTTGGGTACCTATGCATGAGGGAGAGCAGCCTCTATGCCCCACTATACTTCTCCCAACATATGTGGGGTGGGAAGGAGTGGGAAATGGATGGAGCCTCGGCCATGTCTCCCCATATCTATGCTGATGCACTGGGGAATGTATGCTGAGCCAGTTATAGATACCTTATTGTAGATTATAGCTCCTCATTCCCCATTCCTCCAGAACAAGTGGGGAACCAGGAGTCATATTGTGTTTCTTGATTTGTTCCTGTTGGAGCACAACAATGCACCTGGCAAAGCTACAGTTTAGTCTTTCATTTTCTTGCATGGATGCAAGCACTTGAGCTAACTGTTTTCTTTTAATCCTTCATAGACAGGAGCGCAGTACAGATTGGATTTCTTGTGCTGGCATTGAAAGAATCTGGCTTGGTATTTACCACCCAGTTATGCCGTTGAGTTCCCTGCACTTGTGTCTATGCCTTTATCAAATCTGGCTCCAGAGTCTCTTTTTGCCTCAGCATCACTGTTGTATGTGCAGTCTAACGTGGTACAGTCTGTTAGGAAATTTCACTGCATTTCTAATTTGCAGAACACTTTTCTCTGTTATACCACAGCCAGGTGGGGAAGATAAATTAGGGGGTAAGGTGAATTGTTCACAAGCAATAGAGTTTGTCATAGTCCTCTCTTCCCTGGTCTGTTTAAATACCTTTCATGAAGATGTTAGGACTCCATTTAATCAGAAAGCCAGAATAAAAGCCCCTCAACCACTTCTAGTAAATAAATCTCATCCCTATCCCGACTCAGTCCATCAGAACCCGCTAACAAGCTCCATGCTGCACTCTCATATCTCTGAGGGGAAGAAGAGTCAACTGTAATAGACACAAATACAGTTAAGTAATTTATTTTTGTTGTAATGACTTCATCTTGACATTTTTTAACTTGACTGTCCATGATGGGATTAGAATTTTGTGTATAATTTACATAATTAAACAAAGTCAGGAATTGAAAAAGTTAAGGTACTGATTAGCATTAACTTGTCTACATTGCACATACTTTATATTCTTAAGTATATCTTTGAGAACCTAAATAGTAGTTGAAAATAAGTGCAATATGTATGAAGTAATTTTACTATTGAACTTTAACAGTTTGCCTTTCCTGACTTTGCCATGTTAGCTTTTTCATAGATTCTAATCTGATCATCTAGTCTGACAACCTGCATAACAGTGGCCAGGGACCTCACCCAGTAGTTTCTGTATCAAGTCCATAACTTCTGTTTGAACATTAGCTTATCTTTTAGAAAGACATCCAGTCTTGTAAGCTGACCCTATGGTTAATTCTCTTCAATATTACAGGTTTTTTTAACCTATTTTTAGTCTGAATATGTGTAGCTTTATCTTTCGACCATTTGATCTCATTATGCCCTTTTCCATTAGATTAAAGAGCTGTCTACCATCAGAAATCTCTTCCATATATATATTTGTAGACCTTGATCAAGTCACCTCTTAACTTTCTCTTGGATAAACTAAATAGATTGAAAATTAAATGTATTGAATTACCACTGTGTTTAGCATTTAACTTCCTTGTTTACATTATAATAAGGAAAACAATAAATGAAAAGAGGTACGAAAAACTTTCCCATTCAGGCTAGTATTTAAATTCTTCCAAATAGCTTTGAAGTGGACATCTCACAGAGGGGAACTAGGTAGAGGAAAAGCACGTTCCTCTGTTGTTGTTGTTGTTGTTAGGTTGGAGACATTTTTCTGCTAAGTTGAATTAGCAAAGAGATACACCAGGAAAGAACAACAGAAGGGAAAAGATTCTCACCTGGTATAAAATGACATGGCCTAAGTGAAGTCAGTAGAGCTATGCTGATTTACACTAGCTGAGGATCTGCCCCAAAAATCTTAAATAGTATCATTTCGATCTTGGATAAAGTTTTCAAAAGCACCTTAAGAAACTTTTGAAAATTTCACTTCTTACCAAGATTATATGAAAGAGGTTTGTTTTAAAAAAAAAAAAAGTTAGTTAACACATTTTAACAAGTATGTTTTAAGTCCCTAATGAAACAGAAAAAGTTTTATTTTAACATATGTTCCTTGTTGAGACGAACCTTTACGGTGGGATTTTTCAAAAGTGGCTCAGTGTTGGCCCAGTTCTGCTCCCATTGAAATCAATGGGAGTTTTAGCATTAACTTAGTTGGGTCTAGATTTAGGTGGATGCTGAGCACTTCTGTAAATTCCACCTGCATAATCCTCCTGCAAATTGTCTCTGAGCAGCCTTTAAGCCTACTAGGCTAGATTGCATCATAGTGCATGCATTGTAGGGCCACAGAGGAGCCATTAGGGGTCTACTGAAATCTTAAGAGAGGTCTCCTGAGCATATTTAGAAAGGACTTGTCAGTCCCCTATAAGTTTGATTTTTAATTCACTCCCCTTTCTCTTTTCAAGCATAGCAAAGGAACTGTTTCTCCTCATTAAAGATTACTTAACTGCAAAGTTTAGAATGTGTTTGTTCAGCTATTTTGAATTATGGCTGACAAAAGACACTAGAAAAACACACTTTCAGGATTTACATTCTCCTATAGCACAAAAATGGCTGAAGGGATTTTTCTCAAACATAAAAAAAATCATGTTGGTGTTGAGATCAAGCATGTGAAAAGGAGGGACTTGTTTGATTTAATTGGGGATCAGTCCTGCTTTGAGCAGGGGGTTGGACTAGATAACCTCCTGAGGTCCCTTCCAACCCTGATATTCTGTGATTCAGAAGTCCAAACTTAGCCTTAACCTTAGTAGTTTTACATTTTCAAAGTTTTACAAACTAATCCTCACAACTACGAAATATAGAGACTTGGTAAATGTTGGTATATGTTGATGAAATCAGCGAAAAAATATTATCCATCCATGCTGGAAGAAAGACAGAAGGCTCTGGATGTGGTTTAATGAGGCCATAACTTTATTCACTTATAATATCTGGGAGTACCCAGTAACAAATTGTACAGTGCAGGAAGGACAGGGGGAAGTTTGTTCTACATCTGGATCAGAGGGGGAGCCCAAAGTCCCCTTCTTCAGCTCTGTTAAAGGAGGGTCAGGAAAAGAAGGGGGTTTGCTCCCCGCTGACAAAACATAGGAGCCTCTAATCTCCATTACTCAGCTCCCATAAGGATGCTTTTCTTCAAATCCTTTCCCAATCCATTCAATCTGATAACTGTATCCCTTCCATACTGAGTACTTGCACTGGACATCTGCCACAGGTTTTACATATTAAATTGTGACATTATAACCTGATCCTCCTGTTTTACCCCACCAGCTCCCAGACCAGCTTTGGGGGAAGCAAAAAAATCCACCCCACCTCAGCCAATCTAGCGGTGAGGGAAATATTTCTTCCGAGCCCCCCTCCCCCCAAGGAAAAGGGGCAACTAGCATAAAGCTGAATGGATATTCAATATTCCCCCCCGACCCACACTCTTCCGGACAGTAGGAAGGGCAATGCAGATGCCTTATCCTGACCTGGCCACAATTGCTTCCTGTCCATCCCTCTAAGGTTCACCCTTTCCCCTACCTACTGTAAGGGAGCCTTTAAAGAGGGCAATGTCCCTATTCTTCCAGCTAGCTGAACAAATAGCTACTCACATAGAGGTGGCTGGGGCACATTTCCATCTACAATAATGGAAATTTACAGATAGTCAAAGTAAGAAAAATGCAGCTTGAGAACTTCTTAGTTGAATTTAAGGATATTTATTTTGTATATTTTGATGTGATCCTGACAATTTGTGCGTTAATGGTTACAAAGCTTTAACTTTTTGAATCTCAGTGCCTATTGTCATTAAATAATTGTTTGATTTCCCCCATGATTTCATGCAACTTTGAAAATTTAAATAGATAAAAATAGAAAAAAATGCTTAAAATAAACATCTATTATCTGTCGAAATTAAAAAAGAAAAATAATAAATTGAATTATTCTTCAAGTGCTTGTTAATGTCCATTCCAATCGGGTGTGTGCACGTGCATGGTAGTTGGAAGATTTTTCCCATAGCAGCCTCTGTCGGATCAGCCTGGGCTCCCCCTGGAGTTGCACCGTCATGGCGCTCAATATAGAGCCCTGCCAACCCACCACTGCCTCAGTTCCTTCTTACCGCCAGTGATGGTTAGCTGGAACGTCCCATAGCCCTTGCTTAGCAAGTGCCTTTATCTCCATTTTATATCTAGTTTTTCTTTAGTTAGTATTGTGTAGTAGTTATAATTAGTTAGAGATAGTTGCGGGTTCCCCCCCCCCCCTTCTTACTCCCTGGAACCAGGGTATCCTGCGGTCCCTGGGATTTAAAACCTGTGACGTCTGCGCTAAGCGCATGCCAAAGAGTGACCCTCACGCTTCTTGTTTAAGGTGCCTAGGGGAAGGTCAGCAAAAGGACCCTGAGTTCCGTCCCAGAACTATTAAAGAAAGGGAACAGCGGCTTAAGGTTCTCCTAATGGAGGCAGCTCTTCGTCCCCACTCAGACCCCAGGTCAGGGGACCCCAAACCCAGCATGTCCTCATTGATGCGGAGTGCCCTGACACCGTCATCCCAGGAACCGATGCCGAAAGTGAAGGACTCCTGAGACACTCAGCTCCTCCTGTGGCCAATTGATGGCCAGGCACTAGGCTCAATCGCCAGTGCCTCAGAAGAAGCAGCAGCTGGAGAGAGACCGTTCTGCCCCCCTCCCCCCACCCCGCTAAATCTAAGGAGCCAATGGCTCTGAGACCCCAGTCGGGCCACAGCACCAGGTCCCCGGGCAGGGCTGCGTCGACTCCTGCCCAGGCGAGGCAGTTGAGCCTGGGCCCACCATGCTCACTGGACCTACTGGCTAGCAACTGCTGCTCCCCTTGACACTGGAGGCCTTTGAGGCAGCTCGAGACTTGCTGTGCTTCACAGCTCCATTCTTGCCCCCCTAGGACAGAGGCGGCTCTGGCCCTGTCTGCACCACCACGGCCCCAGGTGCAGTCAAGAGAGAAGCCAGCGATGATGTCCCGGCGCTCTCCTTCTCCACGGCACCCTCCGGCACTGACCCCTTTGGAAAGAGAACCCAGTCGGTGCCCCAAAACACGGCTCCTCCGTGGTCTTCCTTTTTGGAGACCTCGGAGTCGGAATCAGACTCCAACCGCTCCAATAAGAGCAGGAGAAGGAGGTCCAGGTCACGGCAGGAGAGATGGGCTTACCTGGCGCTGTGGCTGCCGCAGTGGCAGAACCCTCCTGAGTGGCCCTTCTGGACTCCCTGAGTGTCATAAATATAAAGGGAAGGGTAAACCCCTTTAAAATCCCTCCTGGCCAGGGGAAAAATCCTCTCACCTGTAAAGGGTTAAGAAGCTAAAGGTAACCTCGCTGGCACCTGACCAAAATGACCAATGAGGAGACAAGATACTTTCAAAAGCTGGGAGGAGGGAGAGAAACAAAGGGTCTGTGTGTCTGTCTCTAATGCTGTTTCTGCCGGGGATAGACCAGGAATGGAGTCCTAGAACTTTTAGTAAGTAATCTAGCTAGGTATGTGTTAGATTATGATTTCTTTAAATGGCTGAGAAAAGAATTGTGCTGAATAGAATAACTATTTCTGTCTGTGTATCTTTTTTGTAACTTAAGGTTTTGCCTAGAGGGGTTCTCTATGTTTTGAATCTAATTACCCTGTAAGGTATCTACCATCCTGATTTTACAGAGGTGATTTCTTTACTTCTATTTCCTTCTATTTCTATTAAAAGTCTTGTAAGAAAACTGAATGCTTTTTCATTGTTCTCAGATACAAGGGTTTGGGTCTGTGGTCACCTATGCAAATTGGTGAGGCTTTTTATCCATTTCCCAGGAAAGGAGGGGGGTGCAAGTGTTGGGAGGATTGTTCATTGTTCTTAAGATCCAAGGGTCAGGGTCTGGGTCTGTAGTCACCTTGGCAAATTGGTGAGGCTTTTTACCAAACCTTGTCCAGGAAGGTTTGTCCAGGGGTGCAAGGTTTTGGGAAGTATTTGGGGGGAAAGACATTTCCAAACAGCTCTTCCCCAGTAACCAGTATTTGTTTGGTGGTGGTAGCGGCCAATCCAAGGACAAAGTGTGGAATATTTTGTACCTTGGGGAAGTTTTGACCTAAGCTGGTAAAGATAAGCTTAGGAGGTTTTTCATGCAGGTCCCCACATCTGTACCCTAGCGTTCAGAGTGGGGGAGGAACCTTGACACTGAGCCTTTCACCAGAGCCAGGGAAGGAGCCAAGGGTCCCACTCACTGTCGACTTCAGTGGTTTCGGCCACCTTTATTCCACTGGCTGCACGACCAGCCACTAAACTATTGCCACTGACATCGACACCATCGGCTGCGGCACCATCACCGGTATCGACTTCGGTGGCAGCACTGTTGCTGGCATCGGCTTTGACAGCGGTTCCTGCACCACCAGTGGCACCGACACCGACAGCACCAGCAGCGGCGATGCTGACGCCGGCACCGAGTTCAGTGCCGACAGCCCAGCACTAACCATGGCACCGTCCGTGTTGGCACCTGCACAGGATCACTGAGAGTCACGGGATCCCTTGGGAGCCAATGGCAGGGAGCAGCCACTGTTCTTTGGGACTTCCTCCTCGTTGTCGCCGGACAAGGCGCTGGCTGGCACCACCATAGCCCTGGCGTTTAAAGACAGTCGGGTGTTGCAGTAGTTGTTGTGCCAGGTTGCCCAGGGTCTGGGCATCAAGGCAGAGGAGGTAGTAGAGGACTCTGATCTCATAGTGGATATCCTCGCACCCTCTGGACCTTCCCGTATTGCCCTACCACTCATAAAACTATGGCAGACACCACCAAAACCCTGTGGCAGACCTCAGCCTCATTGCCACACACTGCCAAGTGCAATGATGGGCAATATTTTGTACCCTCTAATTGTTATGAACATCTTTATTCCCACCCGCAACCTGATTCCCTTGTTATCGACGCTGCTAATCAGCGTGAGCGGCAAGGTTTCCAAGGCCCCTCCCTCAGAAACAGGGAGGCTAAAAAACTCAACCTTTTCGGGAGGAAGGTCTCTTCCACGGGTGGATTGCAGCTTCGAATTTCCAACCAATCGGCCATTTTTGCAGCAATGGCAAAATTTGTGTAGCTGCCCCCTCTAGACTCCCGTGCCGAGTTTTCGGGCTGGTTGAGGAGGGCAAGCTAATCTCCCGAGCTTCCCTGCAGGCTGCGCTGGACAGTGCTGCTGCAGCCACGAGAGTCATGGCTACAGGGGTGGCCATGAGAGGGGGCTCCAGGTCTCTGGTGTCCCGTACAAGGTCCAGCAGATAATACAGGACCTCCCCTTTTGAGGGTGTGACTGTTTTCGGAGAAGACAGATAAAAGGGTACATAACCTGAAGTACTCTAGAGCCACCCTCAAATCCTTTGGCCTACATACTCCCGCCATGCAATGGAAACATTTCAGGCCTCAACCTCCTCCGCGGTTCTATAAACAGAACCAACAGCATGGCTCCCTGTGGAGGAATAGGAACGGCAGACAAAGGCCGCACCTGTCCTCAGGCCAGCGCTTCAGCCAACCCAAGCCACCTTCCAGCCCCAAACTGGCCTTTTGAAGGTGTGGTCGAGGATGACGCACCAGAAGAAGAACTGGATCTACCCTGCCTTACCTTTTTCTCCTGACTGTCCCCTTTCTACCGTGCATGGTCCCATTTTACTTTGGGTGCTCCGCATGGTAGAAAGGGGATACTCCATCCAATTCTGTGCCCTCCTTCCCTTCTCCCCCTGCTTCCCTATCCCTCTTCAGGGACCCCTCTCATGAGCAACTCCTTATACAGAAGGTGCACTTGCTCCTTTTGCGAGGGGCAGTGGAAGAGGTTCCTCAGGAGCAGAAGGGCTAGGGTTTCTATTCTCAGTATTTCCTAATACCAAAATCCAAAGGCGGGCTCAGGCCCATACTAGACCTGTGAGAACTCAACACATTCATGAAGAAGCTCAAGTTCCACATGGTCTCTTTGGCCTCCATCATCCCGTCATTGGATCCAGGAGACTGGTATGCCACCCTCAATTTGAAGGGCGCATACTTTCACATAGCAATAACTCTATCCCATAGAAAATACCTCAGGTTTGTAGTGAACAACCACTACCAGTTCAGTCCTCCTGTTCGGCCTGTCAGCAGCGCCTCGTGTTTTTATTAAGTGCATGGCAGTCATGTGCACTCAGTCAGGGCTCAGGCCTCTTCAGCCGCTTTCCTGCCACATATTCCCACCCAGGAAATCTGCAGAGCAGCAACGTGGTCCTCCATACACACTTTCACCACGCACTATGCAATCACCCAGCAGGCCAGAGACGATGCGGCCTTCGGAAGAACAGTGCTCCGATCAGTGGACACCTCCTGAACTTGGGCTTGTGAATCATCTGATTTGGAATGGACATGAACAAGCACTCAAAGAAGAAAAAAGTTACTCATCTTCTTGTAACTGTTATTCTGCGAGATGTGGTGTTCATGTCCATTCCAATATGCACCCCCGCATCTCTCTGTTGGAGTAGCCGGCAAGAAGGAACTGAGGGGGTGGTGGGTTGGCAGGGCTTTGTATTGAGAGCCATGAAGAGGTGACTCCCGGGGGCATTCAGGCCAACCTGACAGAGGTTGCTATGGGAAAAATCTTCTGGCTTCCGTGCACGTGCGTGCATGCACACCTGATTGGAATGGACATGAACAACACCTCTCAAAGAACAACAGTTACAAGAAGGTGAGTAACTTCTTCTGCCAGGCCTATATATCTATATCTAAATAACACTTTGAAGATCTTTGATTGTATCCTTCCACACTTCATATATCACTTGCCTTCTAAGGTTGGGAGAGAGTCCTAGTGTAACCCTCATGTAGCAACTTTCCAGATGGTCAAGATTTTTTTGGACTATTGATAAATTTGTCAATAATGTAAAAGTATTTCTATTCATGTGAATTTTATTCAGGCATTTTAACTTAGGCTGAAGACTAGAAGCAGTTAATCTGCTGAGAACAAACAAGTACACAAAAGGTACCAGGTTTAGATTTAATACAACTCTTAAATAAAATTATTATAAAATAAATAATAAATAAAATAATTATAAAATTTATAAAATTGCCAATTTACTGAATTTTCAAATTACAGAGTTAGCATCCTGAAGGAGAATTGACCAAAGGAATTAAAATATCGAGAAGAAACAAACTGCACATCACTTGAAGGCAAGAAAAACTCAGCATATACATAGTAGTCCAAATTCAGCCCTTCATGGTGGTTTCACACACATAATTGAGGGCAGAATGTGGCCATGTGTGTATCTACCAGATGAGTGTTAGGAACATGTAGACTGTACATTTAGTATATTCACTGTAGTCTAGCTGAATGTGCTTGTATTCCAGTACATTCTTTCTCTGCAGTCCATCAAAATTTGTTGTAATTTTTACTGAGAAGTCCTGGTTTTGTATTTTTTTTAAAAAAACTATCATTTCATAACAACTCGAATTGGTGATAATTAGTCACAGAAGCTTTAAGATATCAGAAAAACTAGGTTAAGTAGGATTTGATGTACAAGGAACAATTAAACAGCTATAGCTCAGTTACTCTCTGAGTAATTATTCTCAGATACATGCCAATCTTGCCTCTAAACTAAAAAACTTTGGAAGAGGAATTGATGTTTCCAGTTACTTAATATTGGAGGCATATTATAATAAGAAAAATAAAACCTTGCCCTCATCTTTGAGCATACATGGCTTCTTTTTATACCCTAGATAATAATTTTGTGTTCATTTATAGTTTTTGTTGTTGTTGTTGTGGGAGAGCTCCTAGAGAGGTGCATTGGAGAAGCAAAAGTGTCTCCAACTCTTCGTTACAGCTGTTGGAAGCGACAATGGAATGAACCATGAAAGGCTATGGAGCCAAGTTGGCTCTCTCAGGAGCAAATAATTCAGAGAATTGGCAAAAAATGACACTCCAGAAAATAGCCATTTTTTTTTTACTTGGCTATTTGGACTCAGATCAACAGAAGGATACCTGTAGAAGCAGTCTCTGAGTTGTAGACGGACGCAACAGCTGCCACTAAAAAGACTGGACTCAGAGTCTGTGAGGGAACTGCTTCTCTGCACTTCTATTCCTGACCTGCTATGTTACTTTGGGAAAGTCATGTCAGTTCTCTGCACCTCAGTTTCCCCATCTCCATAATATGGCTAATTATACTTACCTTTCTTTGTAGATTGGTTTGAATCCATGGAATATGTTACTCTGAGATTTGCTCTTAATACATTCATTTCAAGTAGGCATATATTAATAAATAAATAAATTGGTATGTAAAGATAAAATTTCTCTACCACATTAAGTCCTATTTTACGTTACTTTTGTGCACAGATGCCCACAAGACACTTGGTATGATGTTTGTATTTCATTATAGCAACAGTTACAGCAGCTGCAGCCCTTTCAAAGGAGACGCTTTTCTATTTGGGATATGCCTATATTTACAGGCCAGTATCTAAACCTTAGTCCAGAAATAATTAAATCTTTTAAGTTGGTAAAGATAAATAATTCTTCATGTTAATTTAATAGTGAGATAATTCCAAGAGTCTGAATAAAGTCACTCTGGAACTCTGAGGCTGAAATCCTGTGTTGAAGTTAGTGGGAGTTTTACCATTGACTGCGGGGATTTTGGAGAAGCAGGATTTCACCACTAGACACTTATGAGTTGAAATTAGTGCTTTTGTTATTGTAAAGACAATTTCCTCTAAGTTTTCTGTAAAATCCTGAGATCCTGTGAAGTTATTAAATTCTAATGATCTTTATATAGCTAATATACAGACAGTTATTTCTAGATTAACTAAAAATTCATGAATTTTACTAAGAAAAATTCATTAGTAGGACATGCTGCTTACTAGCATTTAACTTGTAATGAATATACCTATTCGTTGGGCAAGTAAATTCAATTATATTGTTTTAGATGCATCCAAATTGGGGAAAATGTAGAGTGAGATGTTGAAAGAGAAGCTGATCCATCCGTGGCTCATAGATATATTGGACTAGCACCATCTTCTGATTGTTTAGTACATTACATCTTTCATGCCTTTGACTAAAGCAGAAAGAACTCTACGGGAAAATATTCATTCAGTTTGGGTTTCAGTAACCTTAGTACCTTAATGTACTTTTCTTCTTGTGAGCTACACTGTTTATAAAATAGCTAAATACTGAATATACATTATTAGCTTTTGCATTGGTTTTATTGTAACTGTAAATTCTGTATTTCATTATATTGTTTAATTTATGCAGTATAGAGTAGCCTCTAATGTCAGTTCTTACAAAGGAACATTGCTTTTTGCACCAAATAATGTCTTTATTAATTGTTTATCAGTATGTCATTAGTAGATTAACCAAACCAAATTAATTTAAACTCATCCACTGTGTCTGTGATATTTGAAATATATTTTCACTGTAGATTAAAGAGACGATTCTGATATCTTTTCTGCCAGCCAGCTGTGTTTCAAGGCACATGGTGATGGTATAAAATAGGGAGCAAGACCAGTAAAGTTGTGGGAACAGCTACTAAATCTCTTCATTCTAGAGGAAAATACTTTTTCTTGAATTTATATTTACTGGAATAGAGCATTTATTGTCAAATAGGTTAATTTTAATTAAATTGAAAGAATGAAGTGCAATCATCATGGAATTAAACATCAATTAAAAAGGTTTTGAAACCAGCATTTCTGTAAAGTTAAATCCCTCCCCCCCCCCCCCCCAACATCCCTCAAAGAGTGAGTAAGAAAATGTGGATATGAAATAGTGTAATAACCTAAGTGTTTTGGAGACTGAAACAAATGCTCTTGTATAGTTCATTTACTTAAAAAAATGTTTTTTGTGTGACTGTTGTGCTTGTAAAAGGTTGACAGTCCTCAAATTGAACTCTTCTATTTATTCACTGAAAAGACACTTGGAGAGGAAATATTGTGCAAATAGAAATTCAGAGAGCCACAAAATAATCACCACCATTGCCCTTACACTGTAATGTGATGCTTGTTACTTGTGTGCAGTGATTGCCATTTGTCTGATATAGTTAGTACGCTATGGTATCTGAGATGTTGCTATATTTCCCAATATTTGGTCTAGTGTGCCTATGATAGATTAGATTGTATCTAAGTGGAGGATTGGAGCCCAAATTTTATAGGATGTGTTGATGGGTATGTTGGATTTGCTGTTTTGTTTTTTGTTTCATTTAAATATGGCATAGAAAATTGTTTTACTGACCTTGACATTTATACTGTGGTAATCACTGTGGCATCTTGAGTGATTGATATGATACAAATCCAGCAAAAAAAAGGTTAATCTTGGGTTTTCTCCCTTCATCACCAGCACAGGTCATGTTTTCTTTCTTTCTTCCCTCCCCGCATATAGTAGGTACTCCATTAGAGGTCCTATGACAATAAAAGGAATTAGACATAACCTGCAAGTAAAAAAACTTAGTTATACATATACTGATGCTTGAGACAGAAGTAGCAGTTTTAACTTAAGCAACTTACTTCCATTGGTCAAGTGTCTTCATCACAAAATAACAATAATCAGTATTTACTGATTGGCACCATGGTTGGGAATCTGAACACAGGTGCCAAGGAGTCAGTGGCAGGAAGGATAGTATGATGGATGGAGCAACAGACTTGGACTCAGGAGAACAGAATTCAGTTCCTGCCTCAATGAGAGACTTTCTGTGTGACCGTGAACAAGTTACTTCATTTAACCTATACCTCATTTTCTAATCTGTGAAATGAGGCTATCACTTCCTTACCTTACACGGATATTGTGAGGAAAAAATCTGTTAATAATTGTGAAGCACTCAGATACTCTGGTGATGAGGGCAATGTAAGTACCTGGATATCTAGGTAGATTGTAATGGAGATTGAACAATCCTCTCCACCACGCAGTGGCAGTCTCTCCTTGAGATTAAGCTAAAGCGTACAAAGGTGACACTGCTGAATGAGATTGTTCACACAACAGTTTAATATGCTTTAACTTCATATCTTTAATTAATTTGTCTGAACTTTCTTGAGTGTCCCTGCATTAATAAGCTCTTAGTCACTCTAGGAATTGAGGGGCTCAATGGCTGGAGATGGGACAAACCAAAATCAGCAGAAATCTTTAAGATTCAGCTTTTGCCTCCTTCTCCCTCACTCCCTCAGAAAAGTGAAGGATAGACCATTGTTCCTGTGATGTGTTTTAAATTAAAATATATTGCAATTTAACTCAATTGATCTGTCTAATTAATACTGTCTTCTGTTTTGAACATCATCCTTGTTTCTTAAAGTATTTGTGGTAGGATTAAGAACTAAAGATGTGTCTGACATGAAGGCAAAGCAAAACACAAAAGGGATCAAGTTCAAATGATCTGTATTGACTTAGTCTGTTCAGTCAATGACTCTATGGTGCCTGTAAAATTTTCTGCCAAGAATGTATCAAAAGTGAAATAAGAGGAAAATGTCCAGTTGAGAAAAATATCTTTCATTTACACTATGTAATGTTCTGTCTTTCAGTGCTTCTAAGTAAATTGTTGTATAAACTTGTATCTTTTTTTAGTTTTGAAAACAAATTTAAGCATATTCTTTCCCCCCTTTTAGAATAACTTTCGTTTGCATTTTATCCCCTTAAAATGCTAAGAAGGTTGTTTGCAAGCAATATCAACCTATTTCCTTAAAATAAATATTTCCCGAGGTACCAAACATTTGACACACTTGTTGGCATGCCCATACTAAAGCCCGCTCGCAGATATGCTCCAGAGATTAACACAGTTGGCTTGTTGCTTCTCATTGGAATCTGCTTATTATTTGACTGAAGCCAATTTTAAATCCTGGAAGCACTGTATTTTTCAGTATTGTCTTGTTGCTAACGGTTTGCAAGAACTAATATATTTGTTGAAGCCTTAACGACAACATAAGGCTGGCATTTTTTAATATATAATCTGTTTAAATATGACTTGAAAGTCCTTATTAAATCTGATTATTTTCCTTTCAGAAGATTAATCTCTAGATTAAAACCATTACAATGAACATAAAAAATACAATAAAGGAAAACTTGCCCCATTATGTTTAGCTTTTGCTAGTTCATGTCATAGAAACACCCATTGCATGATGACCTAATGTGTACGTGTGTTGCCGAGCTGATTTACTGTGTGCTTCATTCTGAAAAGCTCCACCACAGATCCGACACCTTTGTGCACATTACTCGTTTTAGCAGCAAGAGTCATCTTCATAGTTTTTATATGCATATGCTGGTGCCATGGTCAGGAAGTGTATGTACAAAAGGAAGTCTGCACAAAACCATGCAGATCTCGCCTCTGCTCTCATAATACCCTTTTGAAGCTCCTGTTGTAAACCTTTTCTGGTTTTAGAGGGGCCAGGACTGTGATGAAAAATTTCCACCTTACATTCCCTCTAGTAGACATGAATTTTCTTGTGCCTATATCTAGCATTCTGCCCGAATTTGGTCCTCTGTTTAAAAAGAGTTAAGATTATAAAATGAGCTGTTTTTCTTGAATTGTTCTGAAATGCATATTTTTGATACCTGTGGTTTCCTACCGAGGATGAAGCTTTAAAAATATATTGTGTAGGTTACTGAGTTTTTGAGCTATCAATTTCCGGTTTTCTGTAAAAGTAATTTCTAGATATTTTCATGGTTTTGTGGGAGAAAGAGGAAAAGTAATAGCTTTCTAAAATGCTAAAATATGGCACTAGCTATTATTACTCTGCCTTAACAATTCTTCTAATACGGTATCTGATTTGTTACTATGTCCTCATAAAGAAGCATCAGCATTAGAGTGTATATGACAGCAAGAAAGTAAACACATGCTTGCAATCAAATTAATGTATTTCATCTGTCTTCAACTAATAACAATCTGTCATGCTATCTATCTGAGCAGGGGCATAAACAGTTTATTTTGTGTTTGGAATAACTTCCTGGAGGTAGTTAATGTGACATGTAGTTTGTCTGAAATGAGTATAACCAGATCAACACTCTAGATGTTTTCTTGATAACCTAAAAAATTACTGAGAAAATCTGTACTGGAACTATATTTATATTTCACTTTCAGCTTCCTTAAGTCAGACGGGTGGTATACGTTTCACCAGGACTTCACTGAAAGTGTGTTCTTTTCTTGGCATCTGATACAGTTTTAGTGTGAGAAAAGGATTACAGGCATTAATAGAAATTTAAGTATAAAAGGTTGCAGTTCCCATTCTGACACTAAGATTCCATTGTTTACCTTGTAAAGGAGAGTGCATTATACTGATGCTAATTTACAAGTGTCAAGTCAAAGCTAGTTTTTTAAAACAGTCTCTCTCTCTCTGTAGGTGATACACAGTGTATAACCGTAATGAGAAGAAATGATTGAATACTGAAATAATGCAGCTCGGTGACTGATTAATGCATATGACTCCTGCATATGTCGTGTTTACCTTTTATCTAAATATCGTAGATAAGTTTTGTTTTTTAAATGAAAACTTATCTTTAACCAGAAAATAACAATGTACTCAACCCGAAAATCTTACAAAATACAACTCCTCTATTTGGCGCATCCAAATAGTTGTTAAATTTAAGGGCTAATTAGTAGCTCGCAGACTTAGCTGGGGAGCAGTAGGACACAGAGTAATAGACTCAGGCAGAAGAGAGCTATAACTTTGGGATGCTGGGAAATACAAGGGGAGTGACTGTATCTGGCCAGGACTTTGGGCCCTGCCAGTCAGCAGCCTGGTAGGACATTGCTAGAGAGCATGCCACTAAACCTATTAAACAAGTGTAGTAAATCCTGTTGCCCAGCATATATCTCCTAATACCCCAGTGGCATCATGCCTTAAGGCATGATATATTAAAGCACTTCTGCTATGGTGGTGCCCCTCCTTTTCCCTAGTGCATCAATACCTAAGCACAACAAAACTTGAACCTTACGTATCTGAGGTGAAGTTAAAATGACTGTAGTGTTTGAACTACATTGTTTCCCCATACAAACTAGTATGAAGACAATTCACTTAATCAGTTTATTGCATGATTGAGTTAAGATGCTTGAGTTAAAAATGTCTAGTGAAAAAGGCCATCTGACACTATAGTAAGCAAATAAGATGAAAAAGAGAAAATGTTATATACTGGCCATTTATATAATGACCCAGGAGTATTTTAGAAGAGAAAATATGTACATAATATTAAGCACGTGTAAATAAAATTAATAAATTATTAGCGCATTTTACTTGTCATGTCTGTGTGGGCTAATTGTGATAGCTCATTGTTTATACTTTGTGTAATTTTATAACTTGTATGAACAGCTGCAAATACTTTTCAGAAAGATTTATATTTCATTTTCCACAACATACTCTATAAAAGAATATACTTATAAGCAGGGCTATAGATTAATAAGAATGTGTATTCATAACTTAAATTACCCTTAATTACAGTTAAATATGAAATTGTGAAATTGTCCATTTTTAATGATAAAATCAGATGGTTGTAAATGCATGCACATATATAGTGCATACTTATATGCCAATGATGTAACATTGATTTGTGAAAGTTTAAGCATAAATATGAGAACTGTCTATTAATGATGGATGCCCTCGCAGTACAGTTAGCACAACTGTACATTTTTAAAGGGGTATCCGATTTAGACTGGGGAAACCCTTGTGAAATTATCTTTGCAAATCAAATGTGTTAATGTACATGGTTTTAAAAAAATGGATAGCTTAGCAATTAGTGGTAGATACAATACCTTGACATAAGCATAGTTCAGGTTCTCTATATGGGAGTGGTGCCATATAGGTTAGATGAATAGACTGGAGATCCATGAGAAACCCCTGCAAACCATTAAACACACACAGACACTGGTGTTGCCTAATATGCATAGTGGCTGCTCCTCTCCACTGCTCCCAGCACAAGCATCATGGCTGTTTCCTGGGCTGCCTTTAGATTGCCTTGTGAGCTGTATGCTCCTGTTCCCTCCACTGTTGTGTGGCATTCATGCAGAACTGTAACCCTGCCCTGCCCCTAATCCAGCAAACTCTTATTCCTTGTGGACTTCTGGGTGGTAATGATGCAGAATGCTGGCAGCCACTTGGTGAGTGGAGATTACTACTATATGTAGCTACTTTCCCGGCTGTGTGGGCCTTTGAACCGTATTTCTGCATAATTGCTTCTCTCTCTGTGGCACAGAGCCATTTGAAAGTATGTGTAATTATTTGTTTTTGTAACTTTTTTGAGTTGTTACTGTTATTCTCAGAACTTGTCATTTATCAGCCATGAGATGACTGACTGACTGTTTTTGAAATATCTTTACCATAACATATAGCATTTTACTGATTGCCCAATAAAATATCTTTTGGCACTTATTGGCCTGTCACGGTAGTTACTAGTTTTATTACAGCTCTATATAGTAAGTTACATTAAACATGTTTTATTACCAAGCCTTATTTTGAGACAATAAACATGTCCCTATTGGGACTTGGTGTCAGGTTTTTATTTGTTGAAATCAACTTCTGCTAAGCTAGTAAAATTAGTCCCTGTTTCATTTTATTGAAATCAGTGGGTTAGAGCTAATTAAACTGTTCTGATTATTAGAGTTTTGCATGTTTACAGTGGATTGGAATGTAAATGAAAGACAGTTGGTAAGTGATCTGATGCAAGCTTTTTTATTTTGGTATATTTGGGTTGCCCTCTAAATGGTGCAAATGAAATGAGTTTAAATAGTACTTTAAAT
The DNA here is from genome assembly GCF_015237465.2 of Chelonia mydas. NCBI lineage: Eukaryota > Metazoa > Chordata > Testudines > Cheloniidae > Chelonia > Chelonia mydas. The sequence goes on from NC_057852.1 coordinate 113,235,431, forward strand.
TCCATAAAGACAGATGCAATCTTGTTGATTTCATACCAGTTCTCCAATTTGTCTAGGGTATTTTGAATTCCAGACCTGTCCTCCAAAGTGCTTGCAACCCCTCCCAGCTTTGGTGTCATCTTCAGATTTTGTAAGCGTACTCTCCAGTCCACTATCCAAGTCATGAATAAACATATTGACGAGTACTAGCACACATCTTATAGTAATTTCATTTAGACCACATTTCCCTAGTTTGGTTATGAGAATATCATAGTGGACAGTGTCAAAAGCTTTACTAAAATAAAGATATAATATGTCTGCTGTTTTCCTGCCCATCCAGTAGGCTATCCTTTGCCTGATATTGACTAGAAAATTGTCCATATCATGAGAGAACAGGTTATTTCTACTTACAGAATCACTGACTGCCATAATACATTCTTAAATAACTTGGTTGTGGAATCAAATCACTTGTAGAGTGAATGTAATTTTGGTTGTTGTTGTAACAATCTTACTACTTCAGTACATTCCAGACTGGTAGGTATAGAATGAGACAGTAAATGAGCAAATAGTTAGTTAGTTATGGGTAAGCCTCCATGAACAATGTGGAATGTATCAGAGATTGAAACTGTCCTTGGTAGTTACTGCAAACTCTTCTCTGGCTTCAGAGATCCGTTTCCCACCCCCCTCCTCTCACCACCACCATCTAATCTTGTCTTTTAACTTGTCACTGAATATGTTCCAGTTAGGCGTTATCTTCTTCCTGCTCCAATAATTTCATTTCAGTGACTTTGGATACACTTACTCTGTGTTTTAGCTACCTGGATTAAATGTATGGATTAGCCAATCTTTACGGCTATGGATGATAGTGTCATGCTACCCACTAGGTTCATAAAATGGAAAAAAAGAAATTCAGTACATGAGAGGGAGAAACAAAGATTTTGAGAATCAACTTGACAGGGATAATCTGAGCTTCATTGGAATTCTGGAGGGCTCAGAAAGATTTGAACCTGTGGCCTTTTTCGAATCTTGTATATCCCAAAATGGGTCTGAATATACTCAGTGGTAATATTTTCATTGATAGATCGCACTGTGAACACCACTGAAGTTGCCTCTTCCAAGACCAAGCGAAAATACAACTAGCAGCTAGAAAGATGAGGGAGAGTAAGATTGACAATAACATGGTTTGGGTTTTGCATGATTCATGGTTGGCATAATAGTTTTGTGCAAACATAATTACATTTCAAACACTTGGCTATGTACCAAAGATACTAAATTCACTATTGGGTATATGTCTGCTTTGAAAATATTGGGACCCTCCATTGCACCTTCACTTCTGTATCTGCAGAAGAAGCAGGTTAGTATCTTATTCAAAGGAAGATGAGTAATAATAGTTCTAGTTACTGCCTTTTGTTTTTGTTTTCAACATGTTATGTTAAACTAAGTCAGTTACATTGCTTACTGGTTGCTAGGGACCTCCTGTTATGGATCTCACTGTAGGCACTGCTTTCCCATTTGTTATCTCTGTTACAAGCATACCCCTTTCCTTCTTTCCCATGTTCTTCCTCTGTTAGCGTTCCTCTTTCTCATTTGTCTAATCTGATATGTAGTTTATATATATAAATATATATATATATATATATATATATATATATATATATATATATATATATATATATATGTAGTGGTGAAGTGGGACTACTTGTGTGCTTAAAGTTAGGCCTGTGCTTAAGAACCATGCTGGATAAAGGTCTTCGACCCCTTTAGGTAAACTAAGTAAAAACCAATATAGAAGTACATTGCTGAACTGAGGCCTAAATGACTTGAGCTTGGCTACCTGAAGGAACTTCTCTCTGGTGGATACCCTGGCAGTTGCAATCAGTGGAGCTGCTTGAAGTGAGATCTCCTGGTTTAAAAGGGAGAAAGGGCTGCTGCAGGGCAATTTTTGTGAGGGTGCTGCCACTGACTTTGGAATTTCTTCCCTTAGACCAACAGATCCTGAATTTGTCAAAGCATGCTGTGGCACTTCTTTATTCTGTAATATTTTTGGCGGGAGAGAGAGGTTGTCACTCCTCTGGGAGTCACTGGTAGGGTTAAATGGCATCGGTGGCAGAGTCATAATGTATTAAGTAAATTTATCTTGTGTGTTCAGTATTTGTACAGGTGCATAGAGTTTGGATATGCACTTTTAATAATGCATTTAAAGAAATATAATAAAATAAAATTGGAGGCTGGACTGAGGCCTCTCTAAAAATTTGGCCCATTAAGGTTGAATTAAAAAAAACAAAACCTTTTCCCCCACCCCAAAATAGTTCTCCAGCAGGTGTGGTGGTGTAGTTCCCTCCCACACAGCTATGTTACATCTAAAATGTGAAGACTAAAAATAGGGAAAGAAAATATTCTGTATTTTCCATCTAAAAGATTTCTTGGCACAAGCCATCTCTTGTAGTAGATTTTCTTTTCAAGAGAAAAAAAAAAAAGCAGTTGCTATATTAGCTGTGCAAGGTTTTTTTTTTTTTTTTTTTTTTTTTTTTAAATTGGTTACTGACTTCATTTGGGACTTATCTTAACGGTATTTGTTCTTTCTATTTTTTTGTTAAATAAGTATTCTAGCTTCAATATTATGATAAACCAGTACTATAAACATTCCTGTTAATAGCTTAGTATTTTAGTCCTCCACAAATTAATGCCTGTGGTAGATGGATGATTTTAGGCCTGTTCTTGTAAACAAGGCCTCAGTGATGTGTAGGGAAAAGCAACATGTGGCAACAAGCTCCACATTAACCAAGGTAAGCAGCATAAATGGGGTATAGGAATCTCCTGTAAGATCAAAAATCTTGTAGAGAAAAGAATCTCCAGAGCCTACAAATTAAAGACCTCCAATATCATTTTTAAATAAAGCCTTTTATGTAGTATGAGAACATTTTTTTCAGTTGATAGTCAAATGACACTATTATGCAGACTTACTAGATTTGCAAATTTACAAGTTTTTACAAGTCAGTTGGGTCCCTTCCTCAGGAAATCAGTTTAAGTTTTTTTTTCCTGTATTGACTCAAAGAGCCTAGTTGTCCTTAAATCCTTGTGAATATATTTGCCTTATAATTTGACGGCATTGAGTCAACACCCTTATAGGGACTGTAATGCAATAAAAAGAGAAACTGTTCAATATAGCTTCCAGTTACCCTAGGATCAGATTTGAAGAAATTGGAATGTACACAATAAAACCTATACAAGACTTGAGTTCCATGTTGTATTTTAAGCACCCAATGTGTTTCAATGAAACATATTGTTTAAAAGCTTTGCTCTACTTCCAATGGGTATATAATGGGAAAAATGAAAATAATGCATACCACTCTTAAAATATGCATTTTATGTTGTTTAATACAACTTTCTGAAGTATATCTTTGTGGAATTGAAAACTCCACTTACAAATAAATGAATGTCAATATTTATTCAGTGTGATTTTAGTGGATTTTAATGTAACGGATATTTTTGCTGCACTGCTTTGTATTAACATTCTTTATAACTCATTTACATTTTTAACTTGGAAGCAAACTATATGGAAGCAGACATGTATCTGTAAGCTTTACCTTTATTTTGCAACAGTATTTGAATAACATTAGAATTTTTGTAGTATATCACATTTGCATGCAGAACATTTGGGGCTTAGTTTTACCCTCAGACTTGTGTACATGGCTCCTAATAGAGACAATGGGAGCTGCTTGTATGTGCCTGAACATGGAATTTGGGCTTTATTTTTAAATGAGTTTATTGCATTTCACAGTTCAATTTTTATTGTAATTTATTTTTTCATGTACACACAGAAATTTCAAGTAATGGGTTATTTTTCCTTTAGCATATAATTATAAAAACAAAAGGTTGTTGTTTGTATGAGGGAAAGATTGTGTCTGTTGTAAGCATTTTCAAGGAATAACTGCTGAGACAGGTATCTAAATAAATGGGCTCCATTATAGTAATTTTTCCTTTGAACCTTTTTATAGTTGATTTGGAGCATATGCGAACAGTGAAAACTGACAAACACCAACGATTTTGCCAGGAAAATGGTTTCAGTAGCCATTTTGTGTCAGCCAAGACAGGCGATTCAGTAAGTAAGACCAATCAAATAATTATAATTTTTTTTTTTAAAACTATAACTCTGGAATGTGATGTGGTAATTTCACTGCACTCCAACTGTCAAGCTGTCCAGAACTTCAGTCACTGCAGAGTGCACCTGCTTCGCTAGCGGAGTAGATCATCGGTATGTATGTTATAATTATGCTTTGTTAATTACAGTGACGTCTCATCTGCTTTGAAATTCCACATATTGGCTCTAATCTATAAATGGTTTGAGATCTGGCTAACTTGCACACTGCCTCTTTGTTTCTCTACGCATAGCATGACGGCTGTGATGAGCTGAATCTCTCTTTGCTGCCAGTCCGGTCTCTAGGAGTATTGTCTTGAGGTCTGGAGACAGTATTTTCAGTAGAGGGTCCCCAGCCAATGGATACACTCCCTCTGGTGGTTCATTGAAGCTTAATTTACTTATCTTCAGAACACAGTTAAAAATGCATTTTTGGTTAATTATTTGACTGTGAACCATAATCAGCTAGTACGTTTCCTTAGATGAGACAGGAAGAACTTTTGTGCTAACTATAACAGGCAATTTAAATAAACATGGTGTTGTATTTAACTTTTGTTACATATCTTGATGTTATGGAAATGGGCATGAAAAGCCATAAAAACAATCTCACTGTCTCCTTAGTGGAAGCTATCATATTTAATAAATGATTTACTACCCTGGCTACATAATTGAATAATAATAAAAAAACTTTTTAATGTACAAAACGAATTATGTTTTCAAAATGGAGTATTCAAATATTGTGGTTTAAGATCCTTATTCAAAGAACATAAAATTATAATAAAATTCTAAAATTAATCTTATAGGTTTGTGATAACAGTCATCACGTAATAACCTCTAACATTTCTGTTATGAACACAGATTATCGGGGTTTCTAAATTGGCCATAAAATTTTGTATAAAAAAAAGTCTGTGCTCCAATCACGTTGTCAGATTTAGTTAATTTTTTTAAGTGTAACTTTTTGTTTTCGAACAAACAAAACTAAACATTTTGCAATTTTAATGTCATACTTACTATAGTAGGCGCATTCTATAATATGTTTTTTCAAATAGGCAACATCTCCTTTTCAAACTGATTTGATATATTGTCAGTGATGAGCAAATTAACAGTTCTTTTTTTTGTAATTGATATAGTTAATGTTGAAATCTGTGAAAGAGCCTTTCTAGTTTTCTTTTTCACTGATCCCCAAATTACGGAAGTGTTTCATAGAATTTTTTTGAGTTTTTTAACTTGCTGGCCAGAAACATACGGATACTTGAACATAAAAGAATACATTACACAGAAGTATCTACTTCTCGTGAGCAGCTACTTATACTGTTAAAGTGAAAACTTCAACTCCATTCTTAAATCTTCCGGGTGAGTGTATTCAGTAGAGAGTTCAGTATTACTCATTTTAATTCCAGTGTAGATATGGACTAGCTGAAATATATTAACTAATTCTTTTGCTACTGACAGGTTTCAGAGTAACAGCCGTGTTAGTCTGTATTCGCAAAAAGAAAAGGAGTACTTGTGGCACCTTAGAGACTAACCAATTTGAGCATAAGCTCGTGAGCTATAGCTCACTTCATCGGATGCATACTGTGGAAAGTATACATCCGATGAAGTGAGCTGTAGCCCACGAAAGCTTATGCTCAAGTAAATTGGTTAGTCTCTAAGGTGCCACAAGTACTCCTTTTCTTTTGCTACTGTCCCACAGTAGAACAGAGGACTTTCCAAATCTCCCAGAATCCAGTCCTCTGCGAGCTGTGCTGAGAACTGGCACACCCTCTTTCCTGGGGAGGCTTGAGATAAACAAGATGAGCACAGACCAGCCTTGGGTTTTTAGGACCCTAAAAACCCAATCAGATTCTTAAAAAACAGAACTTTATTAGAAGAACAAAAAAAGATAAAAGAAACGCTGTGTAAGATTAGAATGGAAGATAATCTCACAGGCAGTCAGATTCAAAACACAGAGAATCCCTCTAGGCAAAACCTTAAGTTACAAAAAGACACACAAACAGGAATACACATTCCCTCCAGCACAGCAAATTTCACAAGCCAAAAACAAAAGAAAATCTAACGCATTTTCTAGCTAGATTACTTACTAACTCTATAGGAGTTGGATTGCTTGCTTTCTTAATCTGTCCCCGGCAGAGGCATCACACAAACAGACAGACAAAGCCTTCCTCCCCCTCCCCCCCCACCCCGATTTGAAAGTGTCTTGTCCCCTTATTGGTCATTTTGGTCAGGTGCCAGCCAGGTTACTTGAGCTTCTTAACCCTTTACAGGTAAGAAGATTTTATAGTACTGTATCAGAGCTTCTTACCCCCTTCCCTTTGTATTTATGACACCAACCAATTCAAGGACAAAAGATGTAATCTTGTAGCATAGGCACAGCCCAAATGTCTGTCTAGGGAAAGTTTCACTTTTTAAAAGGGGTTTTATGCAATGTGTCCATCTTGTTTTATTGTCCAAGTATAGGATTCAGTGCCAGGCTGCCGCATATTTTAAATGCAGCATGTTGTTAATGAGATAATGCTATTTCTTAAAAGCCATTATGGATTTAAGACACTATGCTGCAAACACTTACACATGTGTCTAACTTTAAGTGGGGAACTAATCACATGCAGAATAGGGGCCCCGGTGGTGTATGTGCTAAACCCAATTGTTCCGAGGTACAGAAACCCACATTTCTGCTGCACAATACACGAGTAAAATATTTTTCGAGCAAACATTAATGAATGCCCTTATTCATATTTTGCAACACTAACCATCATATTTGAAAGGGGTTTTGTATAAGCACTTGTTTAAACTTACGTCTCTGGAGACAAAGTAGAAGTGCTGCCTAACAATCCAGCATGCTGTTCATTCCCTTATATCATTGCTGAATTATTTTAAACAGCATTGAATTTACCAGATGAAGTTATTTTCAGATCTGTTTTGCACAGGTCATATTTTTGCATATCTCATTGTTTACAGTTCAGGAAAGGTTTGATATATTTAAAAGTAACTTGAGGATGTCTGTTTTTAATCATTTAAGCTCTATTTTTTTATGTAGGTCTTCCTGTGTTTTCAGAGAATTACTGCTGACATCCTTGGCATCAAATTAAACAAAGCAGAAATGGAACAATCACAGGTGATTGTCCTGCATACCTTGCTTTTATTAGATATTTTCTTGGAGTTTAAAAAAAATCTGAATACAAATGAATAATAAATTTTCCTTCAAGGTAAGCTGCATCCCATTTGTGCTTGAGTCAGTTGTATGCTTCTATTACAGCCTTCCGTATATATTCATTCCTTATATGTGTAGCTTAAAAACATTTTAAACTTTGCAAAATGTGTGTCCTACTAAATTAGAAAAAAAAAATTCAAAAGCTTTTTCCGGTTAAAAAATAACATAGCTATATTATATACATCCAAGTGTGTGTTTATATACCTATATATAGTTTTTTTGTATCTTCAAGTTATGGTGCCTGACACACTCATTGCATTTACAGTGTGCTCAGTACTTTACATGGTACAAATGTATACTTCCAGTCCTCAAAAACACAAGTCAGAACACACTGAGAAATCCAAAAGCAGGAACAAACTTGGAGGGTTTAATTAGAGATATAGGTATATAGTTATAGATATACAGAAACAGAGACATTGTCAAATGTACATATGCTTTCATTAAACACTAGGTATGATTTTATGGCACTTACGTCCTTATTTGTAGTTCTGTACATTTTTAAATAAAATTTATTTTAGAGAGTTATAGGTTAAAAACAAAAAAGGAATTGTAGGTATAAATCTATATGGATATAAATGTTGCACATTTACATAACTGTAAACAATATCTTGTCAAAGTGGAAAAAGATGTTGCATGTGGTTCTCACAGTCAAGAAAAAAAACCCATCCATATAGTACAGTATGTTAAGGCCAGATTTTGGTTCATTCTTTGTACCCACACAACGAAGTGCCTCTATGTTGACTGCCCATCCCAAAGAGCGAAAAGCAGCCTCTTCAAAGTAACTACTCCCCACCCTACACCAGTGGGTGGATGGGGAGTGGTTGGAGTTTTGGCTCTAGAGTCTCTCATGCCAATGCATTAGGCAACTCAGTTGTACTGGCACCCTAGGTAGCGTTGCCACCTGTCCAGGTTTTCCCCAGATCATCCCTTTTTTGAGGTAGCTCCATAAAGGTGCTCAGTCTACACTGCCAGCTGTCCCATTTTATGTGGTTAGGATCATCCCAGGTGTCCTGGTCTTCTGTACCTCAGAGGTTTGAATCCTAACCCCAGGGGATATGTGCTGTGCTAGGTATAGCATAGTTTTACTGGCTTCAGTAAATCATCATAGTTCCATTAATGCGACACTGATTTATATCAGATGAGAATCAAGCCCATCATGTTCAAATGGCTGTGAAAAAATTGCTGCTTATTCCTTTATGAAGGGTTTGTGACATTGATTTTTAATTAGCTTCCTGGAAGTACCAATCCCAAAAAATCTTAGTTTAACACTGAAATATCTTTAAATGATCTCTATTGCATTCAGCTTCTCTGTGTGTTAGGTACCTCAGTGCTGTGTTTTGTGGCTAATCCTATTAATTAGTTGCCGGTGTATCGGACACTACAGGAGAATCTTGGTGGCAAAAAAGACCATCAAGAACTAACACTGCGTGTGTTTCACATCAGACAATTTGATCTTAGTGACATTCTCCAATCACATGTGGGGGATTGTCTTCTGTTTCCTCTAGTTTCAATAGGGACTGAGGGTGAGAAAATAGATCCCAGCAACAGTTGTAAACTTGGTTTTCTAAGGAAGCCCTTGCCCACACTCCTAAATTGATAGCTAGGGATGTGACTATGGTGACTTCTGTATGAGCACATAGTTCAGCTGCTGCAGGCCCCTTTTGGACTATGACTGTATTTGAAAAATATGATCATTTTGTGTCGTTCAGTGTTTGTCACATGTATAATAGGATTAATTGAGAAAAATATATTTTTCTCAATTTTTTGTCCCCAGAATAGGAAAAGAGTTAGTTCACATTAATGAAAGAAAACTGTTTAGGAGAAAAACTTTAAAAAGAATGTCAATCCTCTCATTAAAAACATTCCTATTTTTTCTAAATTCCATTTTTTTAAAAATAATTTCCCTTTCAGGTTGACTGTGCGCACAAACATCCAACCCAAAAGGATTTTACACACAGTTTCATAAACCCCTGAAAATAAGGATTAAAATACAGAATCTAACTTTTATTGTATCATGATGTTATGAGATTATAATACATATATTTTTAATTTACTTATTATACTCAAAGCAATCTCTTCTGGCAGTTCAAGGGGCTGCATTTTGGCCACTGTTGACTTAGTAGTTATTTTAAAAAGTCAAAAAAATTCAGTAAAATATGTTTATTAAAGTTTTACCCTTTTATGGACAGCCTGCTCTCTAGTTTGCTTAAATATACAATACATCTATTTTCTAATCATATAATAAGAAAATAAGTCTTTCCCCAAGGCAATATTTACAATCTGTGTTGAAATATATAGCTAGAAGTTTTTTAACAATAGAAGACCAAAATATATTGTGCAGTACACACCTAACAAGTAAAGGAAAACAGCTATGAAAAACTATTGTTTGTATGCTACACAAAAATAAAAAAGATCAGAACAATGTCCTTTTGTCTTTATATATAATATGTAGCGCGAGAGAGTGAGAGAGAAAGAAAGGTGCCTGCTATTTGCTTTTCTTAGTTGCATAATGATTTATGTATAAATTCATTAAATTGGAAATCAGTTGTTCTTTAACTGTACAGCATTGAAACACCGTTCTTATCTCAGATCTGCACACAGCAGTGCCAAAAGCAGCAATATATTCATTCTTTTTTGATAGTCTAGGTGTGAATTCACTTTGCATAGAACTAGGAAATAGATGGTAAAGCACTGCAAATTAAAAAGAGGATATGAGAAATGAGCCAAATATTATATCAAGTTTTGTAGATTTCTAAAATAAGCGCATCAGATATTCTAAAGATCTGTACGTAATGCAAAACCAAGAATGCATAGTTTGCTATATTGGACCTATATCAACCGTAAGGCCTTTTCCCACCTCAGTATTATATTTATGGTTCGTAATTCTTCTGGCCAATTTATTGGAACTTATAGTTTCAGCCAAAGATGGTTTGTAATGTAAATTTCAGCTACTTTTCTTATCTATTATATTCGAAAAATAAATGGCTCAGCAGTCAGTCTTGGATTGGTCAGGCAGAATGAGGTAAATGGCAGAAGTAACAGCCTACATGAGGCTCCTAACTATAAGTTAAACATTGACCATGGTCCACATACTAACTTCCAGTATGAACCCAAGGTAGAGAGGAGGCAAAGCCCTGAAGTAGATAGAGCAGCAGCTCCACTGTATTGTCCCGTGATTTCAAGACACTACAAACTCTGTGGTGTTCTGACTTTGGGAGCGGAGTTGAGGGGGTAAAAGCTCTAGAGCACTTGCTGGGCCTGGCAAGGCTTCCACCTACATTGGGTCAACAGCAATTCCTGCTAATAATATAACTCCCATTGATGTTTGTTTTCTTAGATGAGCATCAGTGGGGCCCACATGAAGAAAGTAAGGGAGGAGCCTGGGGAGCTGTGTTGAGGCTAGTGCCTCCCACTGGTATCTTGAAATCTGTAGGTCTAGGAGAGAAAATGCTCTGGTCGCTACACAGGATTGGAATGGGGAAGGGACAAGTCTTAACCTTGTGTTCGCAAAAGAATTGGAAGGAAATTTCATAAGAGGAAAACTGTAGATTTCCTAGTCCCGGTACTGGAAAGCTCTCATGGGGTAGTACGTGGCTTCATATTTTCTAGAAGCATGGAATTGGGCTCTTGCCAGGGAGGAAGGATGGTCTGGATGCTAAAGCACTGGAATGGGATTCAGGAGCTATAGGTTCTTTTCATGCTCTACCACAGATTTCCTGTGTGACCTTGGGCAAGTCCCTGAATCTCCTGTATGGCATATCTCTATCTGTAAAATGAGTATGAAACGTCCGTATTTCACAAAAGCATTGTGAGAATATATTCATTAAAGTTTCTGAAGCACTCAGATTCAAGGAGCATCTGGTGAAAGTTATGTTGCCTTTATAGCAACACAGATAATACAGTTATTTGAATTTTTAAACAAAGATCAGAACTGGGTTCTATTTTTAAAAATGTGCATTGTTTTAAATACTGCAATGATACCTTTGGAATTAGTCCAGTGAGTGGAATGCCTACTTAGGTACATTGCTAAAAAAGCAATAGAGTGGAACTGCTGCTTTAGTATCCTTCTAACTCTCACAGAAATGGAGATTATTTTTTAAATGTAATAGATCCACTTTTTGTTGTAACTGCATATATCGAGCCCAACATTGAACTCAGACAACCACCAAAAGTGAAGAATCTGTGTGTCTGAGGAACGCACACCAAAACAGAATCGCGAGGTCTGAAAAGTTGTCTGATTACTTAACACTCTAAGTGTACACTTTACAAAAATAACATTGCTGACTTCCATGATTTTACGCACGAGAATCTCAGCTTTCATTAAAAAAAAAAGTTTCTTATCCTTATGATTATGGATAAAAACCTCAAAATGTGACTCAAGTGCATCCAGAAGGTAAATAAAAGCAACTCCAAATGTATTGTTGTTTTTTTTTTAAATCATAGTTTCTAAGCCAACATCATGATTTTGCAGGGCTTGACACACAAGTTTTGAAGGCTTGGGTTAGACATATAAAACACTTGTGCCATGATGGAGGGAGCTCTTGGTCCCATTAAAGTCAACAGCAAAACCTTTGTTGACTTTACCTGGTACAAGACAGTCTTTTAGAATATGGTGCCTCCTAATCAAACCCATAGTCAGTCAAAGGCCAGATAAAACAAAAGTAGATAAGACTGGAACTTGGAGCATGTTTTCAAAGTCAAAGAGTTCCAAAACAAAAAATTTACACATTACATCTTATTTTCAGCCCTCAAATTCCTAACTCTTTTAAAACACAAGGGGCTGTTGAAACTTAAGGAAATGGCTCCTTTACTGATTAAATGTTTTTCTTTCAATATTTTTTACTTCCAGTCATAGTATAGAAACTGCATGAGGTACAACTTTGTTTCTGGGCATTGGCAAGAATTAACATTTTTCTAAGTGATATATGTTTTTCTCTTTAACTAAATGCCAATTTAACGTGGTAGTGCTAGTGTGCCAGCCCACTATAATAAAGTGTTTGGCATTAAGCAAGGTCTGGAATTCTGAGCACCTGCACCAAATAAACTTGTGGATCTGATTGTTGATAGAAACTGGAGCCTTGGATAATACTTCCAATCTAATATAGAGATGTCCCAAAACGCGTAATGGGTGTGAAGCTAGCAGGAAAAAGTGTTGCATGCTGTTTCTTCTCTTCTTATTTAGCTGAAATTCCTTTAGAAAATCCAAGTCATTTATGTTAGTCAGTCTCCTGCCACAAAGTGACTTAAACACGGGTCACTAACCTAGCTATGTTTACATGATGGGATTTAAACCAACATTGGGGGGAACAATTAATTGCTTACTGATTGCAAGGACCCTTTTTCTTCAGTCTAGCGTAGAACTTGGTATGAAGAAATTAGGTCCTGCGAGGTCAGATAACACTGTTTAATGCTGAACCCCCTACTAGCGCCTTACACGGGATTTGGCAACCCTTCCCTTGATAACATCAGGCCAGAAGTCTAGTAAATCATGACTCTTGTCCACCCGATAAGATATGAAGTTGATCAATTAAAACTTAAGCAGAGTACTTCAGCAGTTAATAAATCTAAACACTCTACCGTCTAGTTCAATTACTATTGCTTGTTTTACATATATGCTTTATTTACAGAGGTTATCTTCAGCAAACAATGTTTATATATTCATGTCCATATTAATTGATGTTTCCTTTAGAAATATAAAATTGTTTTCCCCCATTTGTGCCTCGCTTGTAACAAACATATATATTTTAATTATGTAAGAATTGAAATATTAGACCAGTAGACTCAGTCCATATAGTTGCTGTCGTAGATTCCCCCTGCTATTTTGCATTACTGTTTGATTTGTGTCTTTGTATTTTTCTCCTGTAAGCATAAATATTTTTTATTCTGAAGACTTTTCAATTAAGTTTTTTATAAAGGTTAAGAGAGGTTTGGGCAAAGGATTGATTGTTTTTACTAAAAGCAAATATTTGGCAAAGAGCATTGAAGGAATTTTTTTTATTAAGCCTGGGTGAAATCTTCATTTGGAGTCATTAGAATTCAACCATAAAATGCAGATGCGCACATCTCCTCTACTTTTCCTTTTGCAAGTTGTATGTCCCAGTCACTTCACTGAAGGATTGCTTCAGCAAAACTTGCAAGTGATTAAGAACAGCTGGCAAGTAAAACATGTACTAACTGAAAGCATTTGGATATGAGGTTTTATGTTTATCATTTTGGAATTGAACTACAATTCTGTAGTGGGAATGATGCATGCATATCTTTAATATAATTGTGAATAGAAGTGGATCTATGTAGCATTTACATTGATTAGAGGCAAAGAGTCTGTCCTCTTTCTCCCCCCCCCTTTTTTTTTTTCAAATCCCTTTTCATGTCTGAGCTGCAAAACATTTTTATTGGTTGCTTAAACTGATTATTTTGTGTTGGTTGTGGGAGAGGGCATGATTGGTGATGAATCTGAGAAGCTACTCCAACTCCTGCTATAAAACTTTCTGCTAGGCATATCTGTCTCTTATTCAGCACGGGGCCTGGAGAGAAATGCATTTTTGTTTTGGTTAATTGTTTTTGCTTTTGTGCTGTCATTTGTGTCATTCATTCCTTCTTTTCAGCTATTGATCTGTCTCTCCATTTTCTTTTTTGTTTTTCATTCTCCTCCTTGCTATTTGCCCATTATATTGACATGTGGTTGACAGCATGTTGTCAGGGCAGAACTAGTGAAGTATCCCGAAGAAGATAACCAACACTACAGCACTGCCAACTGTCAGAGTAAAATCTGTTCAGTGCAATAGTTCAGGTATCATGGTAAAAATCAATGTTGTTTTTATTACTTTGCTTTTCCATGAAGTAGTAAGTATGATAATGAATACCACTCTGAAATGTTCTGTACTGTATATCTATTAATAGTGAAGCAATGTTGTATATCTCTTCACAACATTTACACAGATTAAATTAAATTTCAAATACTGATTAATTCCTCACAGCTCTGTAATAATATCATGTATTAATATTTTTGGGACAATTTTCAAAGCTGCGTACTCAGTTTGACACACAGCAACTCAAAATGGACACCGAATTCCTTATTTGAGCACTACACGTGGAATTGGGTCCTCTAGATTTGTTGTCCAGATTTGAAAACTGGGTACGCTGATTTCATGTTTGTCCTAACTGGTTACATGTCATCAATAGTAATCCAAAAATGTATCTTATGGGCCAGTTAAAATGGGATGAAGTTCAAAAGTTAAAGTTTTAGGTAGTTCATTAGTGGTTTGGTAGAAGTTATTACTAATGGCAAACATGTTGATAGCAGACTGAAACTGATTTTGTACAGATATAATCTTGGATAAAATGCTCTTGTGGTTTGAATCTTTAATGTACAAATACAGAATGAGATCCGCATAGAAATTCTTTGTAAAGTACAAGGGTCGCACAACATACAGAATGCACCAAAGAACCCCCATCAAAAGTTCATTAAGTTCTTAATGAATAGATTCACTAATAGATGTGTGGAGTACATAATATGGGAGATATCTAGCTTTTATATTTGTTTTGCTCCTTAAATTTTCTGCCTATTACAACTTTGCTGAAATGTCATTTTGTTAACTTAGAATCTTGTTTTGGTTTTTAATTTCCTATGCGGGCCGCGAGAGTGAAAAATTTCCATTTCATTCTAACAATATATACCAAATTTCCAGTTAAACAATAGACTGTTATTAAAAAATACCACATACAGTATTCTTATTAAACAGATACTGTTTTATTAGCCACCATCAACACTTAATACAAAAAGCTTGTCTCATTAAAGAAAATACTGTTTAATGATTTTAAAGTGAGTTATGTTAATACGTACATCAGCCTTACAAAATTGTCATGAAAACTTAGCAACCAAGGCACTCTTTTTCCATCTAGTGCCAAGAAATCAATATTTAGAATGAGAATGAACACCTAGACAAGTCTTACTGCATAATTTCCAGAAAAAGAGTACTACAGTGTATGTCTGTTCGTACTGATTCTTTATTAGCACAAACATATTTCATAGTAACACATCTGTGTTCTAGGGTTCATTAAAATAATTGCCGTATTAAATGTTTTTAGTAGCACTTTGAACAATGTCTGCTTCTGATATCTTGATAATCACTGTGTTTTCTTTTATGACAGAGGGTGGTGAAGGCAGATATTGTAAACTACAGTCAAGAGCCTGTGGCAAGAACTGTTAACCCTCCTAGAAGCTCAATGTGTGCAATTCAGTGAACATATTTTTCTTTGTATTGATACCGTTGGCAGCCTTTCTTCCCTTGAACAGGCCTAGAGGTTGCCAGGAACTTTGTTTGAACAGTGACCATCACTGTAGTGCAGTTAGAGGTTTCGAAAACTTGCTACGCCATTGTGTGTTGAAAAGCAGCAGGCATTTTGTTTTATTGGCCTAGATTCAAACAGTGGACCACACACTTTGAAAAATTAAGATATATATTTTTCTGAATTATATTCCCATAAAGCAGTGTAACTATGTATACATATGCCCTACTATCTTTCTGACTGATGTTGAGGTAAAATTGGATTAGAATTCCTGTATTCAAAATAGTTTTAAAGGCATTACTGCTGTAAGGTATTTTGCCAAGGCATTTTGTCTTTTTTTTCCTGTGATCTAAACTGACACTCAGCAAAATGTAACTTGGAGAAGATATTGTCATATTATCATTTGAACCAGTAATATATTTTCTGTAGGAATAATTTGGAAGATACTCCATTGTTATATAGTGCGAAAATGTATAAACTGTATCTAATGAGGAACAGTCCTTCAAATAAAGCTACAATAAGAACATACTTTTTTTTTTTTTTTTGAAAGGACCCAAATTGTCCCCATTGCTACTTGCAAGATGCCAGTAATGAATATTAGTGTACCATATCAATGTCCTTTTTTTTGTTTGATGCAGCGCATGTATGTGTTCATGAATTTGGATGAACCTCAGTCAGCAGTTTGGTCTGTTTATGATGAGCGATGTATTCAGCACGCATTAGAAACTGTTGATGAATCAATTAGGATCAGTCATTTTTAGTTCGTTCATAATCCCCCAGGGATGTTATGCACCTTGGCAGGATGGGCTGGATTGGGTTTGGCCTGGCACTTCTTTCTTTCCCTATGACCCAATCTCAACGGCAATTCTTGTCAATACAGTTCAGAGTAAAAGCCACAAATAAAAAGTTAAGTCACTCAGTCTTATCCTCTCTGTGACCAACAAATTTCTTCTCTGCTCCAATGAATATTACTTATTTCTGGAGAGTCTCTTTCCGACATAGTGTACTCTGGTGCACATCTGAATGGGAAGCCCAAGAAGGAGGTGAGATTTAAGACAGACTGCTTGGTTTCAGCAGAGAGGAGTCTTTCTTAGCCTTCTAAAGGTGGGAAAAGCCAGTAGGAATCCTGTTTACTGTCACAGGGAGAACATGATGAGAGAGGAGGTGGGCAGGTAATTGGAGAGGAAATGAGGCAAGTAATGGGAGTGGACAATCCCAGTGCTTTGCAACCAGTGTGTGAAAGACGAGATTCTAAAAGAGAGTTACAAATGGCATGAATGTGGTGTCTGGTGTGTCTGTTGTTTTGGCTTTTTTGGGGGGGCTCACTGTATTATTTTGAAACTGATCAATATGCAGTGTGAATGGTAGTTTTAACTGGATGGTAGAAAACTAAAAAGGGCTGTGATTTATTATTTCTGAGTGCTCACAAGTGTGCTAGGCACTTCACAGGAACAAGCTGAGGCCAGTCCCCATCTTAAAGAGTACACAACCAAACAGGCAGATTTTCAGCATAAGCACGCTCTATTTTGGGTCAAATTGAATAGAGATTGTTTGTTTGTTTTCTGGGCTGGAGAGGGGCAGGTTGGGAAGCTCAGTCCTGTTTCCCCCAACAAATGTACATTTGAGGTTGTACCATCATAGTATGATGTGGATGCTGAAAGGAGCTTTTGTTTAATTGTCCTCCTTTACAAAAATATTAAGTTTGTTTTAAATCATGGTCTATCTAGTTACTAACCCCATAACTGCTGGGTTTCCATATCACTTGCTGCTCAATTAAGGAAGGATGAAGAATGGTCATATGGCTGAAGCACAAGACTGGGAACCAGGAGATCTGGGTTTAATTCAGTCTACCACAAACATTCTGTGTGGATTTGGACAAGTTTTTGATGTTTCGTTTGTTGAATTAATGTATCATTTTGTGCTGCTGTTTCCTATCTGTAAATTGGGATTAATATTTCAAAGTGGCTTCTTCGTATTCCCACCTTTGGGATGCCCCTCTCTGAATGGTTTCAAAGCTTTCTGGAAAGTTTTGAAACTGCAATGGACAATGGCGCTATGACCCTCCTCAGTTGCAATAACAATTATTCATTAGCCACATTTATTAAAAGGGCTGTGTGGCCACAACTGGCTCAGTCCCTTGTACTAAATTTGAGTTCTTAGAACTCCCAGGAACATGTGAGGGTGGATGGGGATTGTTAATATGCAGGGGCAACACACTCAGAGAACTACAATTTCTGGTGGTAAGTAATCTTTTTCTCCCCCTGTACTTATAAATCTAATGGGATGCTGAGGGTAAGTTCCTACTTTTCTGCACTAGGCCTTACAAGACCCTGAAGTTGGTACAGCCACCTATTGACTTAGTTGGATTTGTCATAAAAGGGTGATTATTTTTCTATACATTTAATATTTTCATGGCTTGTAATAGCAATAATGACCTCCAAACTGGGTCTTTCTTGTCTAGTTAGGGGCACAAGAGTGAATTTCTGGCCACACTGAATTCACCTTTGGAGTTTAGCACCTCAGTTGCTCGTATAAATACAAAGAAATGTCTAGCCGTTTTATGGCATTTAATTAGCAAACATATATAAATGTTAATTCTTCTTCCCCCTTCCTCCAAATTTTATGTAATACACTTTGCATAACTCTTAGTATTCTTGCTCCCTTCTGTATAAATTAGATCAAAAATAAAAACTAACCCTTCTAACTGCTGGACCTGGAAAAAACCTCTCCTCACTTGTTCCTCTTTTCCCTTTCTTTCTCTCTGTACTGTCCCTCACTCCCTGCTGCCAAACAATTAAAATAACAAAGCAAACCTTTACCGGCCCTTTTCACCAGGGAAAGGGACATTGCCAGTTGTGTTCAAGTTACTTCTTAGCATATGTGCAACGTGCCTCAGGTGGCACATGACCAGGATTCATCACCGAATTTGGTCCACTTGTTGGATCATTAGCTTCCCTGGCCCAGGGATGTAGAAGTTAGTTATTAATTAAAAACCCAAATGCTTTAGTTTTTACATTTAGAAAAAATCTGTTTCATCATTTACCATAGCATTAGTGTTTTTATAGAACAAGTTCTTTTGCTGCTGGATACAGTTGCTCTCCCATAGTAATCTTGTGTTCTGCATTTTTCTGTGGGTCTCTTAGTCCTCCTTTCTGCCCCTATCCTCTTTTTTTGTACTTTCTTCCTGTTGATGTTTTTCTCCTTCATTCTGTTTTCTCTTCCATTTATATTTTTTAGTCTTTATTTTCTCCATACATGCTTTTTTAATATTTCTAAAATGTGCTCATTTATGCATCTTAGGGTCCATGTATATTATTTACTTACCCTGTGCATCTCTTGTGTTTTTCCATGTCCCCTTCCCTTCCTTATGTTGCCCCTCTTAACCTCCTCATATTTGTCTCTATTGTGTATTGACTCCCACATTCTCCTACCTCCGCCCAGTCTAGCAACCCCATCTAGCTCCATTACCTGTCTACTTTTTAATCCTTACAAATGAGCTTTGCTCTTTTCACTCAGCCCCTGGGGCCCCACCCTGAGCCTTCAGATTCCAGCTGCAGTCCTAAATCCTTAGTTGTAACCTCTTTTGAAGTACTACAGCAGCTGGTGTTAAAGATTCTGGGGTGCATTTGGGATCTTTATAGCCTGGGTTCCACAAGCCTGAGCAGAGAGGCCAGAGATAATTCTTGAGGATTAAAGGACACACAGAGGGGAATCAGAGGTGGATGCTGTGCTATATAGAAGTCAAAGGATATCTGGAGTCTGTGGGGATATATAGAAACAAATTGTTTAGCAGAGGTTATGTGGTGGGAGAAGCAGATGGTTATTGATTGCATTGTAGGTGTCTGCATGCAAGTGCATATCATTTACTGTCATTCAACATGACATGACTTCCATGCAGTTCAGGGTAAGTGATGGATCCCTGGGCCTTCTTTCTAAACTAAGGCCCCAATTCAGAAAAATACAAAAGTACATAAATATCTTCCACTGACATCAGTGGTAGTTTAGCGTGTGCTTTCCTGAATAGCAGCATATCCCTAATCAGAGCTTGACGAAGGGAAAAAACATGCTCTATGATGGTGCTGGGATCTGTCTGCTCAGAACTTGGCGCAGGATAGGGTCCTCTGTTGTTAACTGATTATTTTGATAATAGCTCTGTAGCTTGATCACTAAAGAGGTCTGCTCATTGTTTTATTTAAATCAGCCTCTCATGATGTCAGAGAAATCAGTAAACTTACATGTCTATCTGTTTTATATTCAAAAAGCCAGTGTTTCTTTTAAGAATATGTGAGTAATTTAAAATTTACAGCTTTTTTTGTTTTGTAATAAAGTTTTGTTGGGGCCAATTCCGCCTTTTTCACGAACATACTGTTAATACCTTGTTTCTCATGATCATCTGATCTTCAAGTGCTTGGACATGTCCATTCCATGTTAAGTGTGCATGCGCCATGTACACAGTCACCAAACATTTTTCCCCTCAGTGGAAATGCCGTTTCAGCTCTAGCGCCCTCTGGTGCAACACGCCCATGCGCCGATATAAGTGGTCTGGCTAAATCTGTACCCTCTTAGTTCCTCCTTACTGCCTGTGATGGTCGCTGGAACTGCTCCTCCTGCTTTGGCAAACTCTTCTCAGTGATCTTAGTTTACTATTTTTCCCTTTGTTTCTTTCATCCCAGTTCTGTATTTCTTGTTTAGACTGTTGTCAATTTGTTATACATAGTTAGTTGGCATTTTTCACCGTGGTTAGTGGAGTTTTTGTCCAGTGCTGGTGCTGGGGCATGCCTCGGTGTCTGGGTTTCAATCTTTGTGCCTCTTGTGGCAAGCCTATGCCTGTGAGCAACCCGCACTCCATTTATCTGAAGTGCCTGGGAGAGACTTATATCAGAGATTGCTGCCAGCTATACCGGGACTTCAAGTCCCGTACTAAGAAGGACCTGGAGGCAAGTTTGAAATCTCTCCTGATGGTGTCGAGCCATTGGACTTGGCACTGAGTACCTCGGCATTGGTGTGGAGTGTTCCTCCTGCCGTGAGAGTCTCTCAGCACTGTTCCCCTTCACCGGTGCCAAGGAAAAGAAACATAAGAAACAGCTGGCTGAGAGGGGGCATTCCCAACTCTAAAGAAAGCCGAGCACAGTGGCGTGCGACCTGAGTCTGGCTACTCCTCTGCCCCTGGTCCGAGGGCAGTACCATTGACTCCAACCTGTACATGCTCCATTGAGTCCGGTCCTGGACCAGCCATTGGCACCAGAGGGACAATGCTGCACCAGTTGGATCGCGGTACCATCTATCTCTAAGGCATTTGTTGTGGCTAGGGAGTTGCTGGTGCTTTTAGTACCACTGTCACCAGCAGTACAAGAGTCTGCGTCGTCCATGCCGGTGACCAGAAGGGAGAATGTTGCCCCAAGCTCCTGTTCAGTACCGACCCCTCAGTACTGTCTAGAGGGAAGCTGGCCCTGCTGGCCTTGATGCAGGTCTTCCCACCTCGGCACTGGTCCCCAGCAGTGACGGGTACTGCTCCTTCATGGTCCCCAGAGGAAGGCTCATTGTTGGACTTGGAACTGGAGTTGTATCCCCAACCTAGAAACCATTGCCAGTACCCTCCCACCCTAGTCAGCCCTATTTGGTTTTGGATCCGGGTGCAGGGTAGCCCTGAATGCTTGGCACAGTGGGCATTGGCCTGTGCAGATGCAGTGGCCATTTTGGAACCCATAAGGTTTTTCCCCAATGCAAGGGCCCCCTTCCAGGTGCTCATATTCAGTGGCCTCAGAGAGGAGAGCACCTCCATCCCTTTGACGATCACCTGACCTGGACTCTGGTACTGAACCCAGTACAGACCCTCAGGACGTAGACCTGCGGGAATCCAGTCAGTGCAGAAGGGGAAGAGGAGGACCCCTTGCTGATGCAGGCATCTTTCTCCTCCCTGGATGAGGTAGTGTCAGGGGCATGCACATCACCTCCCTACAATGACTTCAGAGCTCATAAGGAGCTGTTGAAAAGAGTGGCCTCGAACCTCAGGCTGGAAGTGGAGGTAGTGAGAGTCCTCCCACAACCTGACTGATATTTTGACCAAAGTGGCCCTGTCAAAGGTGGCTCTCCATCTCAATTAGGCCATCGTGGGACCGGTTAAAGCCCTGTGGGTACTTTGTTCCCACTCAAGGATGGTTGTACAAGTATTTATACCCTCCTCCGGGGTCCCTGGTGGTCTCGTGGCCAATGAGGGACAGGCAAGGGCATCAAGGAGTGACCCCCAAGGTGAAAGACACTGAGACTAGACCTTTTTGATAGAAAGGTTTATTCTACAGGGGGTCTACAGCTCCACATCTCCAAGCAGCAGGCATGGATGAGGAGGTATGACTTCAATGTCTGGGAATGGATGTTGAAATTCAAGGACTTACTTTCTCAGGAGTCCAGGCAGGAGTTCTCCACTCTGGTGGACGAAGGGAAGTCTGCAGCCAGGGCTTCCCTTCAGGCCTCCCTGGATGCTGAAGGCTCAGTGGCCAGATCCATGGCTTCTGGTCATACGCTGGTGCTCTTAGCTCCAGTCCTTGGGACTGCCAACGGAAGTCCAGCAGTCCATCCAGGACTTTCCATTTGAAGGCGCTTCACCCTTCTCCAGAGCAAGCGGATGCAAAGCTCCATGGCCTGAAAGACTTCAGAGCCACCCTCAAGTCTCTGGGTCTCTATGCTCTGGCACCTTTGAGGAAGCACTTCAGGCCTCAGCACTCCACCCATTTCTCAGCTCCACCACCCCCTCAGGACCTGCTAAAGAAACTAAGCAGAGGGTTTAGACACAGCCAACTGCCCTCGTCTGCCTCAACATCCCAACCTGGCCCACTCAGATACCCGGGGGCAGCCAAACAGAACTTCTGATGGGATGCCCTTGGGCATTTTACCAGTTCCCATGCCACCTGATCCTGTCCCCCCTTTTGTTTTTGGACCGCCTATCCCACTTCAGCTCGGCATGGTCTCTTATCACCATGGACCACTGGGTGGTGAACACTGTGGAAAGGGGTTATACGCTTCAGTTTATTTCCACTCCGCCACGCACACACGCACACACACACACACACACACCCTCCCTCTCCCCATCCCTCTTCAAGGACCCTTCTCATGAGTAATTTCTGGTCCAGGAGGTGCAAGCCCTCCTCCAAGTGGGAGCCGTGGAGGGGGTTCCTGAGACTTAGGAGGGAAGAGGTTTTACTTCCAATATTTCCTAATTCCAAAGGCCAAGGGAAGGTGGGGTCTGCCCATTTTAGACCTGCGCTGTCTCAACAGCTACCTCAAAAAGCTGAAGTTCCACATGGGCTCCCTGGCCTCCATCATCCCCTCCCTGGACCTGGGGGACTGGTACGCCACCCTCACTTGAGAGACACTTATTTCCATGTCTCAATTTTCCAAGGCCACAGGAGGTTCCTCAGCTTCATTGTAAGCCAGACTCACCACCAATTCATGGTTCTCCCATTTGGCCTTTCGGCGGCCCGAAGGGTTCTCACGAAATGCACGGTGGGAGTGGCATCCTTCCTCAGAAGAAGAGCGGTACAAGTCTAGCCATACCTTGATGATTGGCAGGTCAAGGACTGGTCCCAGGCCCAAGTGGACACCAGTATCCACCTCATACAGTTGACTTTTCAGGCACTGGGCCTGCTTACAAATGAGCAGAAGTCTACCCGCATTCCCATGTAGAGAATAGAGTTTGTCGGAGCGGTGCTTGTTTCTTCCCAGGCCAGAGCTTTCCTCCCAGAAGTCAGTTTCCAGACAATGCGGTCATTGATAGTGCAAGTCAAGGCCCATCCAATCATGACAGCTCATTTCTGCCTCAGACTGTAAGGCCACATGACCATGTGCAGTTACGTACTGCAGCATGTGAGGCTACACCTCAGACCACTTCAGGCTTGGCTGGCCTCGGTGTACTCACTTGAGCTATTATCACCTGGACTTGGTGCTTGTGGTTCCTGCCCTGGTCTTTGCCTTCCTTGACTTATGGCGGAGCCCTCTGTTTGGTCTGCTCAGGCCTCCCCTTCACCAGGCCACAGTCTTTGTCCCTAGTTTGATGAGTCAGATCTAGGATGGAGGGCTCAACTTGGGCACCTCAGGATGCAAGGCCTGTGGTTCCCCAGAGGAGCTCTCCCTACATATAAATGTCAGGGAGCTAAGAGCGGTCTGCCTGGCCTTTCAGGTGTGTTTACCCCATATTGTGAACAAGAACGTGCTAGTGCTCATGGACAATATGGCAGCCATCTTTTACTTCAATAGGCAGGGAGGGGCTTGCTCTTTCCCCCTGTGCCAAGAAACTATCCACCTGTGGGAATTCTGCATAACGCAATTGATCCATCTTGAGCCTCTCACCTTCCAGAAGCCCAGAACAAGCTGGCAAATCACCTCAGCAGGTATTTCTCCAGTCAGCACTAGTGGTCCCTTTGCTCCGATGTAACAAGGTTAGTTTTCCAACAGTGGGGGACTTCCCAGGTAGATCTGTTTGTGACCAGCCAGAGCAGGAAATGTCACCAATTATGCCCCCTGCAAGGCCACAGTCCGGGCTCACTCACAGATGTTTTCCTGCTCCCTTGGACGAGGTACCTGTTCTATGCCTTCCCCTGCCATTCCTCTCGTGCAAAAGGTCCTGCTGAAGATCAAGCGGGAGAGAGCAGAAGTCATTTCCATAGCCCCAGCCTGACCCTGCCAGCACTGGTTTGCTATGCTGCTAGGCCTTTCGGTAGCAACTCTGATGCCACTCCCTCTCATCCCAACCTGATATCACAGGACCATAGTCAAATGCTCCACCCCAATCTCATCTGACAGCTTGGAAACTCCATGGTTAAATCCTGAGGAGTTGACTTGTTTGGAGCAAGTTCACCGGGTTCTGCTAGGTTGTAGGAAGCCCTCTACCAGAGCTACATACCTTGCCAAGAGTAAGCGTTTTTCCATTTGGTCTTCCCAGCAAAGCCTCTCACCCATCTGGTCATCTCTACAGACCGTTCTGGAGTATTTGCTACATCTGAAACAGCAAGGTCTGGCAATTTCAGTAGTTAAAGTCCACCTGGCAGTGATTTTGGCATTCCCAATGGATAACTGATCAATTTTCTTGCATGAGATGACCATTTGTTTTCTCAAGGGCCTAGAAAGATTATACCCACAGATATGGGAGCCCATTCCCTCATGGGACTTAAACCTGGTCTTGTCAAAACTCACAGGCCCTCCCATTTGAGCCACTGGCAACATGCTTCTTGTCATACCTTTCCTGGAAGGTGGCCTTTCTAGTGGCTATCACTTCAGCCAGAAGGGTCTCAGAGATCAGGGCACTTACGTCAGAATCCCCATACACGGCCGTCTTTAAGGACAAGGTACAGCTTCACCCCGCATTCCTCCCAAAAGTGGTTTAGCAATTTCACAGTAATTAGTCTATTGTCCTGCCAGTTTCCTTCCCAAAACCACACGCAAGCAGGGAGGAGCAATGTTTCCACACACTGGACATTGGAAGCATCCTAACTTTCTATATTGAGAGGACAAGACCATTCCGTAGATTCAAGCAGCTCTTTGTGGCAGTAGCAGAGAGACTGAAGGGCCTTCCTAATTCAGCTCAGAGGATTTCATCCTGGATCACATAGTGCATCCACACATGCTATGAACAGGCAGGGGTCCCGTCACCGGCTATAGTGATAGATCATTTTACGAGGGTGAAAGCTTCCTCAGCGCATTCCTGGCCCAGATCCCAATCCAGTACATCTGCAGAGCAGTGTCTTGGTCATCAGTATGTACATTTTCATCCCACTACATCATCACACAGCAAGCTAAAGATAACTCCAGGTTTGGTCGAGTTGTGTTGCAGTGAGCATGTCCATGAACTCTGATTCAAGCTCCTGTGGTACTGCCTGGGAGACAGCTAATATGGAAGGGACATGTGCAAGCACTCGAAGAAGAAAAAAAGGTTACTAAACTTTTTGTAACTGTTGTTCTTCAAGATGTGTTGCATATGTCCATTCCACGACCCACCCTCCTACCCCTCTGTCAAAGTTGGCCGGTAAGAAGGAACTGAGATGGTGCGGAGTCGGCTGAATACCTTATACTGGCACATGAGCGCATGGCACCAGAGGGTGCTAAAGCTGACCCAGTGGATACCGCTGAGGGAAAAAATTTCCAGCAACTGTGCACATGGCGTGCGCACACCTAATATGGAATGGACATGTGCAATGCATCTCAAAGAACAGTTACAGAAAGGTTAATAACCATTTTTTATGAGTTCCAGCATGCTTGATGGTTTCATAATCTTCTTTCTAAATATACTGTTCTTTGACAGTCAGAAAAAGTTATAAAAACATGAGCTTTTAAACTGAAATATCTTAATGTATGTTAATAATGTTTAAGGAAATCACAAGGTCTTTAAAAGAATTAATTTTAGTGAATGTTCTTTTTTGAAGGTGCTTTTGGAAATCCCACTCTGTGCCTAAATACTTCTAAAAAAATCTATCCCTGAGGACCTTAATTAGTGATAATTGTAGGAAATGGAAATCTTTCTCTTGACTTCAATGGGTGTTGGGTCAAGCCCCCCAAAATTAATTTGGATTGTCTAAATGTGAACAAGTTCACCAGGTTTTGCTCCATTATCTTCCTCAGCAATTCAGTCCTGTATTCATTTTTATCACTTACTAAGGATTTGACAATCTTATGTTGGCTCTGTTTAATCAGCATTCTTTTTATTAATAATCGTGTCAAGTATAAATTAATGGAAAGCAGATTTTTCTTTATAAACTCTTTATAGGCCTGATCTTGCCCCATTGTAATCAATGGGAGTTTTGTCGCTGATTTAACTGAACAATGGGTCAAGCCTTAAGTGAGAGAGAATTGGACACACCTCACACACCTTTGTAGCTTAATGTTAAAAATTATGTCCAGAATGTTGGATTTTTTTGTATTAAAGAGCTTGTATAAACTTTGTCAAATTTATATCATATATTAACTTTTTATATAGCAAGTTAAACAGCACAACGTATTGGGACTGTACCAATTAGCGGGGAACATATAATTTCCTGTACTCTAAAATACATTTAACCACTGATGCTGGGCTTAAGGTTTGATCTGTTAAGGTACTGAGTACTTTGTTTTCATTGCCTCCAGTCTGGCAAGAAGAAGGAAGATTGCGAGGAACTTCAGAGGGACTTAACAAAGCTAGGTGATTGGGCAGCACAATGGCACATGAAATTCAGTCTCAACAAATGCAAGATAATGCACTGAAAAAAGTAATTTGAGCTACTCATACAGATTGCTGGAGTCTAAATTAGCTGTAATGGGGGGAAAAAAGTATGTTTCTCTCTGACAAGCCACTTTTAGTGGCCACTGTCAGAAACATGACAAGGAAGAGGATGGACCACTGGTCTGATCCAGTATGGCAAATTTATGTGTGCATTTAAAAAATAAACATAAAAACCTTAACTCCCATCTCCCTGTTCTGCCAGAATAAATTCTGTGTTGGAATTGGAAAGAAGACAAATGAGAGATGCATTATCCCTTATAATGGTAAGTTGATGTGAATGGAACAAAGCCAATAAACCAAAAATCTCAAGATATGTAGCCAGAATTGTACATCATTGTTTGTTTTGGCATCAACATAAGATAAAATTGCTGTGCCTTAAGATAATGACCCCTTTTTACTAACTAATAGGACTTTTCAGCTAGAGTACTTCATATTTAAAATGCTTACCTTCATTGTCTCATAATATTTTATGAATTTCTATGATAAACTTGTAAATGCTAGGCTTGTGTACTGAAGTTGTAATACAAATTATATGCAGATTATGTATATGCAAATTGTTTATAGTTGCTATGATTAGATATTTTCTGTTTTTTCAGATCTGTAGTAGCATCATTTCCCAACAAGAGGGATTATTTTCTAGTGCTATTCTTGCATTCTGAATGGCCTCAGTCCAGCAACCCTTATGTCGCCTGAACAAGTCAGCTGTGGTGCTATCTATATTGTGTGAAACACAACAGATGATCAGATGGTTAAAGTATCAAAACTTGGAGTGTTGCTAAAGAAGCAAATCTAAAGTTTTCCCATGTTTGTAAAAGAGAAATCAGATAACTATGAGGAGATTAAAACAGCAGTCTAGCTATTTACCTCTAGGAAGCAAGGCTTTTACTCTGGCTTCGGCTACTATGAATAGAATGCGATTAGAATTTAGTGTAGTTAGGTTTTGTTTGTACAATACATGGGCTGTATATAAAACCCTTTTTGTAACCAATTTCCCACATACCTCGGGTATCCCAGTTTAACTTGCAAATTTGGAAGTTTGATCTTCCCCAGATAAAAGATAGTGAAGCTCCTGAGTTCCATGGGCTGCTTTCTATTTTCAGCTTCCCATAGAGAGCAGACTGTTCAGCCAATTTAAACTTATTTTTCTACCCCACTTCATCTTCGTTCATTTTGGCACCGAGGGAATTTTTAAACTGGAAGGTTTCCAGCTAGCTAATTGGCCGCCTGCCTTGTTTTGTGTGGGGGTGATGTCAAGTGCTGAAATAACCAATTGACTGAAAGCAATCTCATTTCAGAGGCCTGCCAGAACCAAAGCTAAGAAGGTACCAATTCAGGTTTGTTTTGTATTTAACCACTACACAGAGTCCCCTATCCTGGTGCACAAACCTCTGAGAAGAATATAGAGTTGAGGTCAAGAGCTGGTGTTTGCTCAGATACCACATTTAGAGCACTGAATTCTGGAGGAAATAGCTAGGAATCCAGATTTTTTTTTTATTTTACTTTTAAGACTCCGCCCCCCCCCAGACAAATAACTGTTTTTATAAACATATCAATAGCAAATACTTTAAGTCCCTCTTTAAAAATATTCTTAGTAATTATACATTTATTAGAGAAAATGTTTTTTTCTTTTTAAAATAAGCTACATATTGCTCTCAAATCTATAATATCTCGATGCAGAGATCTTTACCTTCAGGTTTTTACCAGTCATCGCCCACCTGATGTTTTTTTCTCTTTCCTATTTTCCCTGTGATTCCAATCAATAATGGAAACTATCTGTGTGTGTGAAAACTGGCTGTAGCACATTTGTGCCATAAAACCTTGATGCTGTGAACTGCTCCAGGCAGGCAGATCCTTCTGTCTGCAGAGAACTTTATTGTGGTCCATGGCTGAGGTCCAACCATGTGGAGTAGTTTACAGGATCATGGCCCACATATTTAATCCTCTTTTGAGTTCTAGCAAGCTTCCAAGAGCAAAGTAAACAGAAACAATGAAGCAAATTTTAAAGACTCACAACTAGCTCTGAAAAGCAAACATTGCAGTGGATTGGAAAGGTGTGAGTATTTTAGTCCATCCCTGTTCAGCAAAGAACTTTGAGTAAAAGTCCTGAACATGTTTATGTTTAAATTCTGTCAAAGTCCATAAGACTTACCTATGAAATGTTAAGCACATGTTCGCATGCTTTGCTGACTCAGAAATCTTGGCCCCATTGAAATCAATGGGAGCTTTGCCATTGACTTTAGTGAAGCTAGGATTTCATTTAGAAACTTAGGCCCTGATCCTCAAAGGTATTTAGGCACTTGAAGCCCTATTGATTTCAATGGGAGCTAGGCACCTAAATGCCTTTGAAGATTTAGGCCTTAGTGCTGTATCTTAAAATTGCTTCCCATGACTTAGGTCAGAGCTTAAAACCACACCCACAGTAAAAAAAAAAAAAAAAAAAAAAAGTCAGAAAGATGGATTGATAAATGGGAAATGCTTTCCCCCCTCGTAGCTTAAATCTAATCCTGAATAATAGAGAAGTTGCTAATAGTGAAGTACACTTCAGCTTCACTTGTATGGTCATAAAGTTTGCTTATTATCTGGGTGGGGATCACTCCTTTTGGAACAAATGTTGTTCAGATCCTTAATGAAGCAGAAACACAGAGAGGAATGTGTGGAGCTAGTTGGTATATTACAGATTGGTTAAGAACTGAATACCAGACTGATAGAGCAAAACATATCAAAATCTCATTTGTATTGTCTGGATCAGAGCCCTGACATGGAGGATAAACAAGAACTGGTTCATCTTGCTGGGATTTGGGGAGGTATTTGATCACCATCTAGGAAAAAACGAAGTGTGATTTCTGGATATATTCCAGTGTTTGTTAAAGAACGGTGAGGCAATGTTTAACTGCTTAATGGAAACTTTAGAGAAATGTTGACATCCCACTCATCAATCCAATAGCTTTTTTATCTCTCCACTGTCTTGGAAAGAGAGCGAAGTGTAAACCAACGTTTGGCACAAATGGGTTGCCTGTGCCATTTAGCAGCAATTCTCATGTAATCGGTAACAATTGTACAGACAACCCATTTATAACCGTGAGTGAGCTCACAATCCAGCATAAACTAGTGAAAAGCTAAGCACATCCCCTCAGAATCACTCACTGACGTAAGGAAGGAAAATGGAAGCCTTTTGGCTTGACCTCTTTCCTAGCTTTGCCACCCACAAATTCATAGATGCAAAACAGGTCATATCAGGCAGTTCAGACTTTCTGAAATTGAAAGTCAACAATTTGACTGTGTAGCATTTACCATTTTAAATCCATTTTAAAGAACACTAAGATATTGCTCAGATTGTTTTTCTCAGTGTAGTTTCTAATAATTCTCCTATTTTAAAACTCTTTGGTTTCTACCCCCACCTTGGGAAGGTCAAATTTAGATCTGTCTCAATACAATTATCAGAATAGAGACCAGTTAGATAGCTTTCTCATCTCTGAGCCAGGAGGAAATGAACCAGGCCCATATAGGGGTTGGGATTATACCCAGAGCTGACACTGAAGTGCAGCAGGGGATGCTCCAGTAATGAGCCACATTCTGAACTCATACAGTTGTAACTCTGGAGAAACTCAATTGACTGCAGAGCAATAACTTTGTTTTATACTGCTGTAACTGAGAGCAAATTCTGTCCCAGTGTCATTTGAATGAGACATGACACTGGGTCCCTTTTGGCCAGGCAGTGGTGCTGGAACAATTTTTATAGTGGGGGTGATGAGAGCCATTGAACCAAACTGTAAACCCGGTATATAATCGAAACCACTTATAGTCAGGGGGTGCTGCAGCACCTGTGTGTCCAGGTATAAAATTGCCATATTTGCTTGTGAAGACAGGTGATTTTCTGCGCTATTAAGGGTCCATGAAGGCCCATATCTCCATACAGCCAGCCTCCAACAGCCCTGGTATAAGGGACAGGAAGGTGACCGGACCAGAGTATACTGCACTCTGGCAATCCTCAGCTGGCAGCTAGTCCATGGAGGACCTTTACCAAACAGAGGAGTTTAGAGCAGCCCCACACATAGCTGTAAGCTTCACCAGGATTGTGGTAAGTATAACACCTCCAAGAGAGTCAGGGAGCCATAACCAGCTCTTCCATGGGGTGAGCAGAGAAGTCAGGCCAGCATCCCTATCTTTCAGTCCATTTGTTAATGGGCAACAGAAAGGTAGTGACTGCCGCAGCCCCGTCAGGGTATGTCTATGCTGCAATTAGAACCATGCAGCTGGCCCATGACAGCTGATTCAGGCTTGCAGGGCTCAGGCTAAGGGGCTGTTTAATTGTGGTGTAGACATTTGGACACGGGCTGTTCCCCGAACTCTGGGACCCTCCCACCCTTCAGCTTCCTAGAGGCCAGGCTCCAGCCCTAGTCCAAACATCTACACTGCAATTAAACAGCCCTTTAGCCCTAGCCCCGTGAGCTGGACTCACCTGTCACGGGCCAGTTGCGATGGTCTACTTGAAGTGTAGACATACCCTCAGCCACCTGCAGTCCTTGCTCTATTTAACTGAACCGTTTTTATTGATCATTAACAAAATTTTACATTCATTTATCTACTGTATGGTGAAAATTCTACTTTATTAAAGCAGTGTAAATCTAAAGTGATGCCAGTGTGGTCAGTGGAGTTGCACTACTTTTACATCAGTTATTTAATCTAATGTGCTCAGTTTATGCCAGTTCTATGAGAGAGCTGGAAGGGAGAAGCCATGTGTTCTTGATAAAGTGAATTCAATATTGGAGTCTAGGCAACAGGAGAAATCATTGTTAGAAGAAACTGGTTTATACAATCCCCTTGCCCCTACCAAAATCAGAAGTTTTCCTTTAAATGAACAGCTCTTATCAACCATTTTACTTCTAAGTCCACAAGACAAGAACAACATGACCTTTTGTGCGATGAGTTTAAAGGGAGCTGTTGGAACGTTCCTGACAAGAATTGTATAGGTAATAAGCACAACTCCCATGCAGTTCATTCTAATAAATCTCATGCAGTCTGCTTTTGTTGCTAACTCTGACATGAACCAGAAAGCCACAGTATTGTACATTATATTTAACATAATGCAGCAATTTGCAAAGAGGAATGCTATGCTCCACCAAAACATTGAATATTGTGGACCTCCCCCTCCCTCCCTCCCCCCCCCAAAACCAAACAACTGAGCTTCTTAGCAACACCATCACCTAAAGAAAAGGCAACACTTCCAAATGAAAATACAGGTTTTGTTTGGCTAATTATGCAGATAGGTTTGTGAATCTGCACACTGCATGAAATAAACCATAGCCCTGGTCCTGGGATAGCCCTTCACACCACAGAATCCCCATGTGATCATGCTGGGTATGAATGAGCAGGATCAGCTACTGGGGGATGGGCTATTGATTCAATGGTCAAACCCCTTTGCGGATGAGGGGCAGGGACAGAATTGCTGCCCAGGGTAGACATCATTCCCATGCAACCCCGGCATTGTTTCCAGTCAGAAGACCCATTATTCAGTGAACATTTAACTTGCAATGCAGGATGTACAGTTTTAGTAAACTACAGTTCACATTTTCAAATCATGCACATAGCAGTTTTATCTGTATAGGTAAGGCCCTACCAAATTCACAGGCATGAAAAACATGTCACGGACTGTGAAATCTGGTCTCCCCCCTGTGAAATCTGGTATCTTGTGTGCTTTTACCCTATACTATACAGATTTCATGGGGGAGACCAGCGTTTCTCAAATTGGGGGTCCTTACTCAACAGGGAGTTGCAGGGGGGTCACAGTAATGCCACCCTTACTTCTGCGTTGCCTTCAGAGCTAAGTGGCCGGAGAGCGGCGGCTGTTGGCCGGGTGCCCAGCTCTGAAGGCGGTGCCCCACTAACAGCAGTGCAGAAGTAAGGGTGGCAATACCATGCCATGCCTTTCTTATTTCTGCGCTGCTGCCTTCAGAGCTTGGCCACCGGAGAGTGGTGGCCGCTGACTGCGGGCCTAGCTCTGCAGGCAGCAGCGCAGAAGTAAGGGTAGCACTACCATACCATGTCCTCCTTCCTTCTGCACTGCTGCTGGTGGTGGCTCTGCCTTCAGAGGGGGGCTCCCAGCCAGCAGTGCTGCTCTCCAGCTGCCCCGCTCTGAAGGCAGCGCTGCCACCAGCAGCAGAGCAGAAGTAAGGGTCGCAGTCGCAACCCCCCCTACAAAAACCTGGTGACCCCCCACAAATCCTTTTAGGGTCAGGACCCCTACAATTATACTACCGTGAAATTTCAGATTTTAATAGCTGAAATCATTAAATTTATGATATTTAAAATCCTATGACAGTGGAATTTACCAAAATGGACCGTGAATTTGGTAGGATCCTATATATAGGCCTGGAACAGCAGGTATGCGGCCAAGTTGTGTCAATAGATAAGAATTTTAATTCTAGAGAGGGAGCTGGTGGCACAGAACAAAACCTGATTTAATATGCTTTCAGATGCTGGTCTTAATAAGTTATTTAACTACCATGTACAGTTTGGATCTGCTGGCGAGTGGTACTGGGAACCAGCATAAGATGCATCACAATATTTAACACGACTAATAAATAAAAAGTAACAGATAAACCATATTCCACCATGAGTGAGCAAGTTCAGGCAAAATGTTTATGCCTATGAAATGGTAGAAATATGCTTGATTGTGGTAACCTCAGCTTGAATGAAGCCCCCAAATCACTAACTGCTTTAACCATAGCCCAAATTCCTCTCTGTCAAATTCAACACACGGGAACTAACCTCCCAGTGGTCTGCAGAGGGCTAGGAACAACCTCTTAGAAGCACCAGTGTTTTTGCTGGATTTAAACAAAACCACTAGATGCCATCTAAGTTTGGATCTCTCACAGGGAACTGAATTGCAAAGAAATCAGAAAGTAAAAGGAGAGTTACTGAATATTAATTGACGTGCTGATGCCATGTTTTGCGGATTGTACATTGTATTTCTCGTAGAGAGATTTCCAGCACTGGGGCCCCTTTACCAGAGCTGGAGCAGAGCCAAGAGCCTTGTAAATGTTTACCATTAAAGCTTGGCTCATGAGTAGAACAGGGTTTTAACCAGACCACTGCAACCGACCCACCTCCAGCTTTGAGGAAACTTGAGTCCAGATCCTTCCCTCAGCGTCTCCGCACAGGCCCTTCTCACCTTATAAAACCATAGCCATTTTGATTAGCCCCACACATGGAGTGGCTTGACTGACTTTGGCAAACTACCGGTAAAGTGCAAAGTATCTGTTCACTGAAAATAGATTTTCTAACTCTCTTTTTTAAAACAAATGAAAGTACTAACCAGTCTTACTACTGCTAATCATCTGAAATCAGGGTGTAATACCCATGTTTTAAAGATTATGTAGAATTGTACTGGGCAGATTGGTATTTCAAATATAAAGAGTGAGGTATTATTGTGATAGGTTCAGAGTAAACGTTTTAGAGTCAGGAGAGGGGAAAATTGGTCTTTTGGAGACTAGGACTCAGGAGAGGTGATTTCAGCTACTAGCTCTGCCACAGACTTCCTGTGTTGTTTTAAACAAGTCACTAACCTTGTCTGTGTGTCAGGACCCCATCTG
The DNA here is from genome assembly GCF_015237465.2 of Chelonia mydas. Lineage (NCBI taxonomy): Eukaryota > Metazoa > Chordata > Testudines > Cheloniidae > Chelonia > Chelonia mydas. The sequence goes on from NC_057852.1 coordinate 113,269,882, forward strand.
CAAGGAGGATTGTAATACAGCACTTCCTTACCTGCCTGGGCCTGGGTCAGAAGTCGTCCATTCTGATTTGCGTAGCACTTAGATCAGTGGTTCTCAAACTCTTGTACTGGTGACCCCTTTCACACAGCAAGCCTTTAAGTGCGACCCCCCCCATACATTAAAAACACTTTTTTAATACATTTAACACCATTATAAATGCTGGAGGGAAAGCCGGGTTTGGGGTGGAGGCTGACAGCTTGTGACCCCCCCATGTAATAACCTCACAACTCCTTCAGGGGTCCTGACCGCCAGTTTGAGAACCCCCAACTTAGATACGGTGGCAGTGGGAGCCATAGACACACCTCGGTAGGTACATTTTAATTTTGCTGAGACACAGACAGGTAGATTAAAATAAATGAAGTTACTTAGGACCATTATTTTTTAATTATTTCTGTTGCACTTCCCAGATGTCTTCCATACATCTTTGTGGTCTGGACCATGTCACTTCAGAGCGATGACTGAGTGGCTTTGCAAAGCAGCATGGGGAGGGTTGCACAGCATCTGGATGAACTCTGGCCCAGATCCTCAAAGGTCATCAAACTTCCAATGAAATCACTGAGTTAGGTGCCTAAATATCTTGGAGGCTCTAGTCCACTGTGCCTGGCTATAGCCAATGATACACTGTTAGTCCTGTACTTTCCTCACCACACTACACAAAACCAGATTTGATCATTCTGGCCAAAATAAAGGTTTTTTTTGGTCTTCAAACTGGAGTCAGTAGAGCTTTTGAGCTCTGAGGTCTTGAATTTCTTTCTAGGTACCGCATTGCCGCTATCATCTTTCTGGCAAATACAGGATGCCATTCACTAGCATGAGTGGAGCCTAGCAGCCCTACTCCTCAGTCAGCCACAGGAGCTGTGGTCAAGTAGCACTCCAGCCTTTTCTTGCTCATAAACACAGGGGCTTGAGTACAAATTTCTACTCGGGTCCAAAGCCTCTGCCAACCAAGGGCAAAACCAAAGGTTGGAACTCTGGTCTTTCCCAGGCCAACTCATCTCTGGGAATTACAAAAACCTATTGCATACAAAGTCACTTCAGTACATGACTGAGCCTGATGTTCTTTTCCTTGCTTGGATTACATTTGGAAAATTGTATTACTCACAAAAATAAGCATTCATGGTATTGGGAATGGTAGAGAGGCTGAGTAGGTCCTTTCACCCGCACTGTTTTGGCAATATCTCAATTGCTAACAGTCCTAATATTTCAATACTATTGAATGCATGTATCTGTCATGCAGCTTCAAGCCAGGCATACCTGCTGTGAATGGTTCCAAGGTCTGCACAGCTGGTAAAATGCCTCTGGGACCCGTTATAATGCACTCAAATCTTCAGTTATTGGTAAGTACTCTAGGTTTTTATCATGCTGATGTAACTCCCTGTAGGCTGTATTGAGACCTATTATGACTTAAACACAGTAGGAACCCCAATCAATATATATTCTGGCATATATTTTTTTTTATTTTAGTTTTACTCATAATATAGCTCCAAAAAGCACGGTAAACATAAAGGAGAGCAAAATTCTGGCCCAAAGACCTTGCATCCTATTGGTAAATAGGGCCACAATGGAGAACTACAAGAGGAAGAAGATAAACGGGAGGATGGATAAACCAAGGTTACAAAAAATAGGTTACACAGTTATTTAGTTATTATGTACAGCTTGTTACCGTATATATTCCCCAACTCCCTTACCTAATCAAATTCCCCTGTAGGACAAAGTGCCTGCTTTCTATCTTCCCATACATGCACTCCCCCACCCCATCCCTGTTCCCTCATCCATCCTGAACATCCAACCTCACCTTTATCCTAACTCCAGATGGTGACCCCGGCAAGTCATCCTGTGAACACTCCATACCCTCCCCCGATGATCAGCACAGGTCCCCTTCCCTTCACATCGCTCAATGTCAGCAGCTCCCAGCTTTATGGGAGGCATTCCCGTTCCGTCCTGTCAGCCCCTCATGGAAAAGTTGCCATAATGCACAGACAGTTAGCAATGTGTTCCAGGCAACAGCTGGCTTTTCTCTTTTTGCTCCATTTGACGACGATGGTGCATTGGAGGAAGGAAGTGCAGTTTAATGCCAATGCACTTCCTCTGAGCTGAATTAGAACTTGTCACATGCACTTCCTCTCACCCACCAGGAAGGCTCTTCTCTGAGAAAAATGTGCACCTGACACAAATGGGTGTGAATTTATTGAAGCCAATGAAGTTACACTTACATATACCCAGCTCTGATATTGGTCCAGGATCTAGAAATTAGAACCCCATTCAGTGCCTATTAAGAGGCACTGAGCTGATGTTATGCTTTATACTAAAAATAACGCACATTTATGGTCTGTTGTGCCATTTGTCAGGGCTAGTCCAAGCACATGTGGATCCTTCCTTGTGAACAGATGGTGTGGGGTTATTTTCAGAGATTGGGAGCGGGAGGGAGCACGGTTCTCCATTAAATGGAAGCACAGTATAACCTGTAATGTGACCCACCCAAGGTGAAGGCTGAGGGAGGCATTCTGATTTCTCATGGATCTCAGGGTATTAACATCACAGAAGTTAAATTCACCAGGAAGGATTTTGTGCTCCATAGCATATGGCACTGGGGCATGTATAGTAGCCGGTGAGCTGGCGTTCCCACCTCTCCCTAGTGGGCAGGAAAAGGTGGGTCCTTGTGAGCTGCAGATTTGACAGCATCATCTGACCTAGCACTGCACAGATGCCAAGGCACTTTAAAAACTATCAATAAACTGCAGGAATCTCTTCACTCTACTGAAATGCTGCCCCTTCTGAAGTTGAGGGCACCAGCCAGGCAGACCACCAGTGACTAATGTAAGTGTTGTCACATATTGTGTAATAATAATCTTTATCCACAAAGAGAGTCAGCACGACCAGTTGATAGGAGTGTTGGGTTCTATTTCAAGCTCTGCTACCGACCTTTTTGTGACCTTGGGCAAGTCACTTCACCTCTGTGTGTCTGTTTCCCCTCCCATCCATGGTCTGTCTTCTCTGTTTAGATTGTAAGCTCTTTGGGACAGTGATTGTCTCTTGCTCTGTTGATACACTGCCGAGGACAACGGGGCCCACATCTTGGTTGGAGGCTGTAGTTGCTACTGTAATACAAATAAAGATAATAATAAAAATGCTTCATTACTGGGTCCATTATCTGGCTACTTGTCACAGCTGATTAATCATTCATTTGGAAATGGAATTTTATTCACCATTGACTTCCAAGCGTGCAATAAAAAGACCCCTGATGATTGCTCAGAGCATAGTGTAGTTTGCTGTTCTCCTCTGCAGTAACAGCAGATCTGTTTTACAATAATTTAACACCACTGAAACCACTGCATTTTACAGTGGCAAAAATGTGGAGCTGGTAAGACCATCAAAACAGACTCAAATTATTAATAACAACACATATTTGAAGGACTAAGGACTTCTCCATGTAGCTGTACAGCACTTAATCTGCTACTTAATTTAATAGAGTTGGGAGATGGAATTAATAAAAAGCTGGACTTCTGCCCTCTATTACTGATTCGTTGCCATTTACATGAGCAAAACCATTGACCTTTTAATTTGTAAGAGAGTTTTATATATGAAGACACTTCAAAATATTTTGGACATTACTTTTTATCCAGACCAGCTGAATAAATGTTGTGAAAAGGCACTCGGATTTGATGTTCTTAGATGAAGTAAACCCAGGCCTGTTATTTTGTTGTCTGTGTACTACAAAAGGAAATGGTCACTTTTTTGGATAATATCATTTCTTAGGACATTTAACTGCCTGAAGTGAATGGGTTATCTGCCTTGCCAGGTGCTGGGCTCTTCTTGAGGGGGCAGAGTGCCCTCTGCTGCTGCTGTGGTCTATGAGAACTGAGGTTGCTCACAGTATCTTGGAGGATCTGCTATGAATAATGTTGGATGTCCTTTTAGCAAAGGAAGAAAATTGATGGAGGAAAATAAATAATACTTTGATCTGTGAAACCTGCACTTTTTCCTACATGTGCTTCACACCTTTAGTGGTTTTCTACGTCATCTGAAATTGGGAAAGCTGATTTTAAAACATTGAAGTCCAGTACTTCTATATAGTCTCACTATCTTTTGACAGGAGGGGAGACCATGTCAAACTTCAATGAAACTACTTAGGTCCCAATATCACACACACATGCTTAATTTTACTACTGTGAACAGGTCCACTGAAATTGATCTTGAACACAATTACACAAAAGCTTAACTTTACTCCTTGGAGTCGTCCCAATGGTTACGTCTACACAGCCTGTGGCAGCAAGACTCCCACCCGGGTCGACAGACTTGGGCTCGCCAGGCTCACACGACCAGGATAAAAATAACAGTGTAGACAGAGCTCTGATGTTGCAGGTGGGACTGGAGGTTTTGCTCTGAAGCTGCAGCCTAAGCCGCAACATCTACACAGCTATTGTTAGTGCAGCAACCCTGGTCTGAAGCTGTCCATTGGGGCTAGGAGGCTTGCTGCTGTGGGCTAGGGAGACATACCCAGTGAAGACAATGGGCCAAATTGTATTAAAAGAAAGCTAACCCAGATGTGTAAGCTTTGGCCATCTATGTGATTCAAGGTATGAAGAACACAGGTGACAGGATTTGAAATGGGTGGTATATACTTCAAATAAGCTTACATACTGTCGGGATTGTCTAAGGTGACCTGAAATTCCTGAATACACAGTAATGATTAGACTTAGGCAGTAACAGAGTTATTCTCTATTAATGCCTCTTAATCAATATAAAATCTGAATTTTGATTGTGAGTAACAAAAGACTGTTATCAAATCTCAGTTCATGTGCATATTTGATATATAACTTTGTAATAGTATGAATAAAGCCATTTGCTGCCCTTGATCCATGCACAAAACTCCAGCTCTTCTATAGTGCTTTTCATCAGTAGATTTCAAAGGAGTTAAGTATCATTTTTCCCATTTTACAGATAGTGAAACTGAGGCATAGAGCAGGCAATGACTTCTCCATGGTCATGCAGCAGGCCAGAGGCTGAGTGATGAATGGAACTCAGGGCCCCTGAGTCCCAGTCTAGTTCTTGATTCACTAGGTAATATAGCTTTTGATAGCACCACTAGCTGCTACTCTTATTATATCATTTTAATCTTATGAAAAATTGTTATCCTGCAAATGCAGGTTATAGCAGAAATAATGGTAGCATGAAATAATTATTAGATAAAATACACGGAAGCCACCTCTTTCACTACAAGTGCTTTCCTTTGTAATTGTCCGAGCCTTACTAGTAGTCCATACTGCTGGATTGACCTTTGATAGGATTTTGTTCCCCCAGAATGTTTTACTGGGGATTGCCCTTTTAAGCTTTGCTCAGTGAAGCAGCCATTTTGCAACCCTAAAGTAACCCTAAAGTAGCCATTTTGCAGCTGACTGTTGCTTGCTACAGCTTCCTATCTTCCAGCAGGTAAGTACTTCTAAACCTTGATCTGTTTTCTTCCAGTTTTCAATTTCTTGGTCCTTAGAGGATAGCATGTTCTTACATAATATTATAGGCAGAGGTTGTAATATTTCCTGTTCCTAAGGTTGCCTGACACTTTCCATTATAAGACCATGTTTTCAGTTCCTTGTAACTTAGCAAAGTTTAACCATTTGGGCTAAATGTTTCTATGCTGAATAGTTACCTCAGGCTGATTTTCTTGGGAAAGTTGCAGCAAAAAATTGTTCAGCCATTTCCAAGAATGAGATTAGGTAAAAATATGGTTTTTGCCCTTTTCATGGTTTGGACTGAGAACTAACTGGTTTGTGTGGGAGAGAGGGAGCAACTGAGATCAGCCAGAGTGTTGGGAGGGGGTGAACTGGGACTGGCAATAGTCTGGTAATTCAGCTAGACCAGGAGCTAAGAGGGTGCAAATACTCTTATAGGGTGTTGTGAAAATATATTAATTAGCGTTTATCATGCACGCAGATACTATAGTGATGAGTACCATAGAAAAACTCACAAGGAAATTAATAATTTATTTTCTAATGGTGTTTTTATATGCTACAGTCTAGAAGAGAGCCTCAGCTATGATATGGCCCACTAACATGGCTTCAGACACATTAGGCTGCCTCTTAACATGGCTTTTCAATCATGCTGAGCTACCTTGATTGAATTAACACAACTCAAACGTATCTTTTTCCTGTTAAGACATATCTGATGGGCTCATTATGCAGTGTTCATGAACAGTTTTTTTTCTGGATGTGTCCATCTTCCCTAACTGTTCAACCAGTAATTTGTGCATACTCATTTTAGCCTATTGCCTGCCACAAATCAGTTGCCGCAAATATCTATTTGTTAGGCAGGCTAACTGATTGGTCACCTGAGTTGCAGGTTGTTCTTTTTGTTCCCTAGTTGGAAGATTTAAACTTTAAACATAGGCAGTCCCATTCTCTGCTTGCAGATTGTCTGAGAACGTGTGGAACAGTTCAAATCTACTCTGTGCCATCGTAGGAGTTCTTTACTAGGGACATGTAGAACACTTTGGCTTTGAGTATTCTTACAAATGTATTTCGCATTGCTCTCCACAAACCTTGCAAATAAAATTTTGCTAACACAAATGGTGGGGCAATAATGCCTTGACCCTGCAAACACTTACACATATGTTTACTTTAAACCTGTGGATAGTCCCATGGACTTCATATGAGCAATGGTAAGCTCATGTGTATGTGCCTGCAGGATCAAGGCCTAAAGAAACAAATGGTGGTGAATACCAGTGAAATGAATCGGCAGAAGAAATAATTGGCAAGAGAATCTTTGCAAATACATTTTGCTATAGTTGCCCAGCACTATTAAATAAAAGGACTGGAAAAATTAACCACTCTGATTATCTGACAAGCATGTGAAGCTGCCCATAGTCAGCAATATTTAAGCTTAGAATTTGTTAGTCATAGCAGCATCATTAAAGGGAAAAAAATTAGAATACCATAATGAAAAGCCAAAAATAACTGCAGAAAAAATCCCTAATGCTCCATCATCTCTCCCAGGCCTCGTTGCCCCTTTCCACCTGGTATTAATCTAATTTTTATTTTATTTTAAATAATCTTTGGTACACCATTGGCTTTATGACCTTGTAGTGCAAGTTCTCCTTTCTACACTGGCAGCCCCTTTGAAGCAGGCATACGGCTCAGAAGGGAATAAAGTATTTTTTTCTTTTTTTAAAATCACAGCTAAGTTTAAATGTCTTTAAATATTGGCTTCAATAACCTACTGAAGTCTTAATATGCTTTGGAGCAGCTCTATTCCCTCCTGAGCCTCATGTCAGCTTTAAGGGGGATGCTTACTCAGAGAGAGATGGAAACGTACAAATTAACAAGGGGAAATAATGAAATGAATTGCTCCCCCCAGTTCCACACTGAGCAGACTGGATTGCATTGCAGCGAGCCTGCTCTCACTGAAGCCAAAGGCAAAACTCCTATCGACTTGTATGGGAACAGAACCATGCCCAGAAAGAAACAAGATCTCACATCCAGTGACTAAATTTTCCTGTAGGGCTTGCTTCCCAACTGGTCTCTTTTGCTGATGGTGGTTTAGGGAGGAGTATGAGCTGCTGTCACTCAGATATAGCTCATCTGAAATTAAAACCATATTGCTACATTAGCACAGTCGAAAGCTAAAAATCAGCAGAGAAATTTATTTGCGTAGATTCTAATGCCGGAAGGGATGACTGTGATCATTTAGTCTGACCTTCAGTATAACCCAGGCCCTAGGACTTCCCCGCATTAATTCCTGCTTGTTTAAAAGATAATCAAAATGCAATTTTCTGAGAACAATTAGGCACTTAAAATTTTGTTGTATTAATTCTGCAATGAGATATTTTAACCTTCTACCTAATAAAATACTAGGTGCCAAATCCATCCTGGACCCAGAGACCATAGTGCAACTGTTGCAGCTCCCTGATTTGGAGGCTGGGTCTCCACTGCTCCAGCCCCAGCACCGATTAGAACAGCCTGAAGGCTGCTGTAAAATATACCGACAGGCTATGGTCTCCAAAGGGCCACCTGACTTCTGTAACACTCCAGCTACACCCGCTACCTATGCTGACATGCCCCTGTGCTGGTGTCTGCAGGCACAGGAGCTGGCTACTGGGGCCATATGCCCACTTGGGTCTCCCCCACATCAGGAGAATTTCCAGCTGGGGAGACCTGGTAGCTCTCAACTGGGCCTAGATTAAATTAATACAATGGATTTCACATCTTGTCACTTAGAACAACACTAGAAAATTAACTTGACGACACAGGGCAAAGGGGTGGGTTTACAAAGAGATTTATTTTTTAAACTGGAATTTACAAAACGTGCTATGTACTTCTGCTCCACCTACATAGCCTTTCCTTTGCTTCTCTCACCCGTTCATCTACCCTCCACTGATATTTTGTCTATCTGACTACTTATACCACACCCATCACTGGCATCTGAGCTTTTATGAAATCCGTACCTGTTTACTAATGTGAGCTCTGAGCGCAAGATCCTTGTATCTCTATCTTTTTCTTATTCTGTAGAGATTTTTTTGGCATATATTTTGGTTACTGAGGAGAGGTTGAGCTGAAGAAGTGGGTTTACATTTTCTTCTGAAGGCTTTCAGATCTGTGTCCATTTGGATCTAAACCAAGAGCTCTTTAGACGAGGAACCATGTCCTTTTGTCAACAAAGCACAAAGCACCTTTTTGTGCTATATCAACTACAGTAATAGTAAGGACAGTCGATTAATTGCAGTTAACTCACGCAATTAACTCAAAAAAATTAATCGCGATTAATCGCACTGTTAAAAATAGAATACCAATTAAAATTTATTAAATATTTTTGGATGTTTTTCTACAGTTTCAAATATATTGATTTCTATTACAACACAGAATAGCTTGCTTGATATGGTTATTTTTGATTACAAATATTTGCACTGTAAAAATAACAAAAGAAATAATATTTTTAAATTCACTTCATACAAGTATGGTAGTGCAATCTCTTTTTATCGTGAAAGTGCAACTTACAAATGTAGATTTTTTTTGTTACATAAATGCATTCAAAAACAAAACAATGTAAAACAGTAGAGCCTACAAGTCGATGACATTCTACTTCTTGTTCAGCCAATCGCTAAGAAAACAACTTTGCTCAAATTTACGGGAGATAATGCTGCCTGCTTCTTGTTTACGATGTCACCTGAAAGTGAGAACAGGCGTTCACATAGCACTTTTGTAGCCAGGCATTCGCATGTACAGTTTTGCAAGGTATTTACTTGCCAGATATGCTAAACATTTGTATGCCCCTTCATGCTTTGGCCACCATTCCAGAGGACATGCTTCCATACTTATGATGCTCATTAAAAAAATATTGCATTAATTAAATTTGTGACTCTACTCCTTGGGGGTAGAATTGTATGTCTCCTGCTTTGTGTTTTACCTTCATCCTGCCATATATTTCATGTGATAGCAGTCTTGGATGATGACCCAGCACATATTGGTTTTAAGAACTTTCACAGCAGATTTGAGAAAACACAAAGAGGGTATCAATGTGAGATTTCTAAAAATAGGTACAGCGCTTGACCCAAGGTTTGAGAATCCGAAATGCTATCCAAAATCTGATCAGGAGGGAACATGCTTTCAGAGCAGCACTCCGATGCAGAAACTACAGAACCCAAAGAAAAAAGAAAATCAACCTTCTGCTTGTGGCGTCTGACTCAGATGATGAAAATGAACATGCGTCGGTCCACTCTGCTTTGGATCGTTATCGAGCAGAACCCATCATCAGCATGGACGCATGTCCTCTCGAATGGTGGTTGAAGCATCAAGGGACAAATGAATCTTTAGTGCATCTGGCACATAAATATCTTGCAACGCCGTCTACAACAGTGCCATACGAACGCCTGATCTCACTTTTAGGTGACATTGTAATCAAGAAGTGGGCAGCATTGTCTTCTGCAAATTGTAACCACACTTGTTTGTCTGAGCGATTGACTGAAGTAAGACTGAGTGGACTTTTAGCCTCTAAAGTTTTGCATTGTTTTATTCCTGAATGCAGGTTTTTTTATATAATTCTATATTTGTAAGTTCAACTTTCATGTTAAAGAGATTGGAGTACAATACTTGTTTTAGGTGAATTGAAGAATACTATTTCTTTTGTTTTTTACAGTGCAAATATTTGTAATAAAAATAAATATAAAGTGAGCACTGTACACTTTGTATCCTGTGTTGTAACTGAAATCAATATATTTGAATATGTAGACAGCATCCAAAAATATTTAAATAAATGGAATTCTATTATTGTTTAACAGCACGATTAATCGTGATTAATTTTTTTAATCTCTTGACAGCCCAAGTAATAGTGTGTCTACACAGTAGTTCTTGTTATGACTCTGAATCTCTTGAGAGTTCAGTGGTAATGGAAATTATATCATCAGGAAATCAGTTAAAAAAACAATGCAGTGATGTTGTATGTTATCTGCTGTGTCTGCCTTTTCGGAGACTCCACACATATCTGCATTAACATTAATGAGCATAAAGGTGTAATATAGCAGCAAAATTGTTCTCCACGTGAATAAAATAAAATGATTGAATAGAGTTAATGTTTTAACCTGTGACAGAGTGCGGGCTGTAGCACCCTGATCACTGAGGTTGCTGTGGCACAGAGCGGTTTGTGGGTTGAACTGGAAGCAATTAAGCAGTTTCTGTTGGGGGGTGATTGCTGATGGTTGGTTGGTAATTGCTGGGCTAATGAGACAACTGGCTCAGTACCTGGGAGGAACAGGAAACAGGGGAGCTCAGAGTGGTGAGAGGAGGGAGGAGAGAAGGCTGTGTGTAAGGGCTGGTGTACACTGAAAACTTACATTGGCATAGCCAGGTCTCTCACGCGTGTGTGAAAAATCCACACCCCGGAGAGATGTTGCTGGGCCAGCCTAACCCCTGGTGTTGACAGCGCTAGTTCCCTGGAAGAATTCTTCTGTCAGCCTAGCTACTGCTTCCTGGGGATGTAGATTAACTACAGCGATGGGAGAACCCCTGTCACTACTGTGAGTAGCTATGCTGAAGTGCTGCAGCGCTTTAAGTGTGGACATACCCTAAGTCTTCTTCTGCTGTATACATGTGTCGTGTCATGTTCTGTTTTGCTTGGGAACTAAAGAATTAATGTACAGATGGTGAAAGAGAAACAGCCTGGGTGTGTGCGTCACTGAGAGACCATGAAAACAGGCTAGACTGCGCTGCCCCCTGGCTAGCTGAAGAAGCAGCACCCTGTGGTGCCATCTTTTCTTTGTCATGGATAAGAACTGTGTACCGTTAACACTCCTGATACAGTAGGTAAGTTTATAAGAAACAGGTACTATTACAATCATAGGATTTGTAATTCCTTTGCCTGACTTTGTGAAACAATATTAACTTCTCAGGCTACTGCCTAAAATAAAACATGTCATGGTTGGTTTATAGCCTTTGGTCGAATGCTCGCATTGAGTTTGATCAATCTGCTAGATTGTACAAAGTTGTGGGAAAGATTAATTGGCATGGAAGTTACATCTTGTCAAGGTCTTTCCCCGTCTAACTAACTGTCAAAGAGATAATTACACTGATTAAAATTGCCAAAGAAAAGGAATACTAACCAGATGTATGATTAAATCAATTGTACTGTTATAACAATTAAAAGCTTCAGTTGAGGTACTTCTTAAGGAAAGGCTGAATTTATTATCTAGGATAAAGAGGGGATGCAACAATTACATTGCACACGATATTTTACAGGAATCAACTGATCTTTTTTGGAAATGTAATAATTATGCTGAAAAGTTTGTTTTCTATAAGTTTCTTCTAGTTTCTATCGAAATGGAAAGGTTTAACCAGAAGCATGCCAGATTGCTGTCATATTGGTTCCTACAGGTGTGACAATCCAAGTTGTCTCAGCATTGAAGACTGTGGCACAGACCGTTATACCCAACGGCATCATGTTAGCTACCTAAGTCAGATTTATTGACTGATTCAGTATTTATCTATTAAGATTATAAAAAGGAACAAGAATAGACCCCGTGTAGTTTAAGTGAAACATCTTTAAATAGCGCATATAAATTCCTTGGCTGATAGCTGAATATGAAACTTTGGAATTGCCCTACTGGGTTCATCTAATCTGGTATCAGTGGCCACAACCAGATACTCCAGAGGAGGCTATAAGAACCTTTCAGTAGGCCAGTGTAGGGTAATCTGTTCCCCAAATAGTTCTCATTCTGGTCTTTAACAGAGATTGGCTCAAGCCCTGAAGCACACGGTTTCATATCCTTTCCCAGTTAAATTTATACTACAATAGTAGTTTTTATGAGATACAGATTATTCTGTAGACTAGGGGTTCTCTACCTTTTTCTTTCTGAGGCCCTCCCAACGTGCTATAAAAACTCCACGGCCCACCTGTACCACAACAATTGTTTTTCTCCTTATAAAAGCTATGGCTGGCATTAAGGGGTAGGAAGCAGGGCAATTGCCCCTGGGGCTCACACCACAAGGGGCACCATGAAACTAAATTGCTCAGGCTTCAGCCCCAGTGCTGAAGCTCAGGGCTGCAGTCCTGCATGGTGGGGCTTCAGCTTTCTGCCCTGGGCCCTAGTGAGTCTAATGCCAGCCATGCTTGGCGGACCCCCAGAAACCAGCTTGCGGCCCTCCAGGAGACCGCAGCCCTCTAGGAGGCCCCGGACCGCTGGTTGAGAACCACTGCTGTAGACTATAATGGCTCCAAATGAGCCTCTATGGTGATGGACTGAGTCATGGAATCCCAAGTTAATTTTCAACCCTTCATCTTGGGAGTTTAATTTTAGCAGTTACAGGTTCTAGGGAAATAGATTGTACAAGAGCAGGAGTTGTGAGGTCAAGAGCAAGGAGAGAGTGTAACATGCAGTCAGTAAGGGCCAGATCCGCACCGGTATTCCGGCACCTAAGTCGACCGTTGAGCTGCCCCTGACATTCTCAAAACGACCACTCTGCTGCCACCTAACCTGGTAGGCATCTACGTTTCTGCCGATAGGTAGCTTTGCAAATGCCTAAGTGCTGACATCACCCCACAACTAAGAATCTGCTCAGAGCCCTCGCTGAAGCAGGAAACTAGGCATTCTCCTGCCCATCTCACCAGCGGGGTCCGATGCTCCCGGTGTGTTGTGAGCATCCTAAGACCTGATATTTGTCACAACGGCCAACCAGGGATGAACAATCTGAGAGTGAGTGTGACCTGACCTAGCTGTTCGGGCAGTCAGCTGGGATGTGGGAACCCAAGTTCAGATCGCTGTTCTATCTGATTTGGAACGAAGACTTGAACCCAGGTCATCCACAGAATAGTGTCCTGCTGGCAGACTACTTGCAGCTCCCTGCTTAGGTGTCTGGCTTCTGAGTAACCCTTTCTTAGGCACTTACCTCTTCCTGACAATGCCTGGGGAACCTGGATGCCTACCTTGGGTCTGAGGATTCAATCAGGTGGCAGGGCACCTAGGGCTTAGGTGCTGAAATCCCTAAATACTTTTGTTGATCTGGCCCTGGGAGCCAGCTCCTTCCTCAGTTAAATCAATCTGAGTTTGCTTTTGACTTCAATGTGAGAAGAAGCCACCTTACAACCACTGCTGATAACAAGGGTCAGTGACAGGAGTCAGTAGCTCCACCAATGGAAGAAGTCAGTATTGACAAGTATGACCGCTATTAATGAATTATACCTCTTAGTTACATTCCCTGCAGGAGCAGGAGGGCCTGGAGACCTATGTTTTAGAATTAGAGCAGTTAAACTGGACTGTGATACCCGATCTACTTCAGCGTGAGCATCATCTTTATTTTTGTGCATGTCACAGGGCGGCTGGCTCTTTAAGGGGAGTCGGTTCCAGTCTGACCTGGGACGTAGTTGATCCATCACATCTGGGACTGATCAGATGGAGATTAGGGGATTATAAAAGACAGCCAGTGGCTCAGTTATGGGTAGAGAACTGCAGGGAAATTGAGCAACAGAAAGCAGGTGATTCAAGTGGCTGAGTGGGAATGTAGGGGCTAGATAGACCCCTGCAGAAGACTGTGGGTTTGTGGGGGAAAAGATGACTCATGTGCTGAATTTATGTTATTTGGAGAAAATGAAGTTGAAGCCCTGAGGAAAAAGGGCCTGACCAAGACTCTGGGGGTGGTGTATAGCTTTCCTTGGGTAGAGAGACAGGCCAGCAGACTGCAATGTACTAAGCAGATGTAAATCTGGTCTTACAGTGAGCATCTATTTTCAACTTTAACATAACTGAACTAAAATCTCAGTCTGCTGGGTGCCAGAAAGGCCAGACAACACAAGTGTTGTAAGAATTGGATAGTTACCTGCTAATTGCACAACCTTCAATTCTGCAAATGCTTACGCATGAATTTAATGTGAGTAGTTCCATTGATTTCAGTGGTACTACTTCTGGTAGTAAAGTTTAGCATGTGCTTAAGTGTTTCCAGGATTGGGGCTATATTTATTAGTTAACCTACTGTGGTCTTATAGTTTAGATAAGATACAGGAAATGAAGATAAATTGACTCTCTCTTCAAGGATTGTGTTTATCACAAAAACTAAATGCTCCAAAAACTCATTTAAATATTTATCTATAAAATCCTTGATTCACCATCAATGCAATTCAGTTGAGCCCCAATCTTTCTGTGTTTCCATGGCCCATCTTTAAAATGGGGATAACATTGCCGTACCTCACAGATGTGTGGTGAGGAGAAATTCATAAATACTTGGGAGGTACTAATGTCCAGAGTCTCAAAAATATTTAGGTGCTTAACTTCCATCTAAATCAATGGGAGTGTGGCACCTAAATCTCTTTGAAGCTCTAGGCCATTACTGTGGTAATGGAGTGGACTCATAGAAGTACCTAGATAAAGGGGAGAAGTGCAGTAGCAGCAACTTCACGGTGTTCTTCACTTTGGATATGTGCACAACTTGATGGCTGAGTCAAAAGTAATTGGTTTATTAATTCTTATTGAGCTATTTCTTGTGATCATCTTGGAAGGGGTATGCTTTAAAGAGAGATTTGTTTATATATATATATATATATATATAATATATATATATATATATATATATATGATTAAAATGTAGATACTTGACCCTAAAGACCATAATCCCCAAATCCCTCTTTAAATCCTTGTTTTTCTGTGTTCTGCAAACTCTTTGTTTGTACCATGACTGAGCATCGGGATGCTGTATTGTGCTGAGTTGTATCTTCCAATGATTGTTGAACAAAGCTATTAAAAATCCTGTAGCTATTTTTCCCTAGTGACCTGCTTTTATTGGACCCAGTTCACCATCCTCATTCCAGTTTGACACTTATGTAACTCCATCTCTTACAGCCTAATTACTAGTTGTATTTTCTCTCGCCACATTGTGGACAAAATTCACTCCTGTTGGAACCCTACAGCAGGGATGAATGTGACCCAAAATGCACTGTAAGCGCGCGCGCGTGTGTGTGTATATATGTATGTATGTATAAATTCCAACACAATTATTTTATTTATTCTTTATACAGAAGTTTGCAAGAAACTTTACAACAGTCTCTGACATATTGAAATACAGTTTTATGTTAAATAACCCCTGAATGGTGACTTGCTCTAATACTATTTCAGGATAGACAATCATAAGAACTGAATTCTATTGGTTTTTATAACATAATTTGAGAAATACTCGTTCCTAATAAAATAGTAAATGCAACCAGATTATTTCAATGTCTGACAATACACTTAAAACAAACTAGTTATTTTTAGTCCTGTCTACAGTAATGGAAATTAAATGCCAACAGGCTGATGAGGCAAAAATTGGCATTCTTCAGTGAAACTGAGATGACCTTTCCTTGCCTAAATTCTTCTTAGTCCTCTTTATTAATCTGACACCTCAACAAAGGTGACCGGCTTCTTTTGCTTCTAGAAAAGTTCAGGTGATCTTTGTCAAACAGGTGACTATCTTCTGCCATTAAAAACTGGCAATCATTGTGGTATGTATTGTTGTGTGTCTTTGTTTCAGGTGTACTAAGAGCACCTTAGAGATACTACCTGGCTAAAGTTAATTTTGCTTAAGTAGTCGTCTATTTAGAATACTTAAATAACTTCAAGCCCTTAGTTTCTGCATGCTAAGATAGCTCACACAGCTGTTTTGATGTATAGTGCAAAGATGAAAACCTAGACATGATTGCAACAACCAGATTAGACTTTTTTCCCCATCTTTAATGTGTTTTATAGAAATGATCTACAACAGCACAAGCTGTCAAACAGAGGGTATCATTTCTGAATGGTATCCAATATTACACATCGTTTAGGGGAAAGTATTCTGTACACTTAATCTTGGTGTATCAAAGCTCATTGAGTTTCAAATAAATGTGCTAAATTACTTTATACATGATCAATAGCTTTTAATTTGAATATTCTTCAGCAATTAAATACCCACTAAAGACATTACTGATCGGCTTTAGCCAGATATTTACACTCTATTTCAAAGTCATAATATACTAAGAACACGTGGATGAACCCACTGGTTCCAGTGTGGTTCCATGTGGATGCAGAGGATTTCCTACGTGGAGTTCATTGCAGGGTCAGGGCTTAGGTTTTCAGTTTGGAAGTGTGTCGGGTGGTTGGTTAGTGGAAGAGAAACTTTTCCTGACCAATGTGGCTCAGTGCATCTATGAAACCGTGATGTTTCAGAAAGATTCCTACACAACTTTTTGCTCCATAAGTTCCAAATGTAACAGATTCCTAAAGTTGCAACTTTCTTGCCTTGCTGGTAACACCAAAGTATTACTAAAATTGGAATACTGTAGTTAACGATCATTAGTAATCTCCACAGAGAGGAGAGGCTTGCGTGAGTATAAACAATGAGCTACTCTCTTAGCCCTACGTAATCCCTGCAGAATGTTAAATCATAAAATTATATTGGTGGGTCATTGAGGGGAAACAATAACAATCTGCTTTGCAGAAATGAACATTTTAAACGTAATGTCCCAGTACAGAATTTAGCAGATACTTCGATGGCACATGCTATTCTTGGCATTATCATTTCTTATTTAGGTGATAACAACGTGCTCAATTCTGTACAAGATACAAATTGCAGACAGTCCCTATTCCAGAGAACTGAAGATCTAAAAATGATGGCAGGAGAAGATGGAAGGATTAACTCTGATTGATATGTTTGCGTGTGTGAATGTTTACTTCTTGTGGAGCTAATTAGTCGTAGGGATGGATTTGAATGTTGAGTAGGCTGTGACTTGGCAAATCAAGATGTTGATTGTATTCTTGAAAGGTTCAGGGTTGGGGCTGGGAAAAATAAAAAAGTATGAAGATGGTAATAGGAGAATATGAACATGGCACTGAGAGTGGCATCATTGGTATTTATCATGTACTCTTTTTGTTTCTTATTCATGAAGTGCTACAAGCACTATTCAGTAGGGAAACCATGCCAGTCTTGTAGTAGGTTCCCTGGAGGACTAACCATTAATGGGCATGATCTGGGACAGAAGCAGTCAGTTCAGTAAAGTACAAAAACCCACAAGCAGCTGGTCATTTTAAGTAATTTTTCACATATTAGTTAGGGGATTGCTTCAGGTGTATGCAGTAGCATGGAAGAAGCCACAGCCAGGAATAAACAGAGGAGACAGTGTGGTAAATACTGAGGTTGGGTAGAGGAAAAAGATGAGTGTTGAAGTGTAGGTAGGAGATGCTGAGTGGTGCCTTCCAGGTATAGAGAAGTTTGTTGATAAAGGATTGCAATGGCCAGTGTTGGGAAAGGAAAGGAGTTGGCATCTGTATTGGATGGACTGGAGAGAAGAGAGAGTTATGCATGTTTTTAAAAGCTGACTAAACATTGTTTTGTATTGAATGGTATTTGCACTTTCAAAACTGTTACCCCATCTATGAGGTACGTTAATACCTAGAAGATATTTAACATACACAATTAATTCAGTATTTAGATGCAACAGTTGAATTTCAGTTGTACACTCTGTTTTGTAAGCTCTTTAGAGCAGGGACTGTCTCTTTGTTATGTGATTGTACAGTGTCTAGTACAATGGACCCTGGGTTGTAGGTACTACCATAATACATGTAATAAAAATGGATACATTCATAGATTCAGTGGCCAGAAGGGACCATTGTGAACATTTAGTCTCACCTCCTGTATAACAAGGGCCATTGAACTCCCCCAAAATAATTCCTAGAGCATATTTTTTAGAAAAATATCCAATCTTGATTTTAAAAATTGTCAGTAATGGAGAATCTACTATGACCCTTAGTAAATGGTTTCAACTTTTAATTACCCTCACTGTTAAAAAATCTACAACTTATTTCCAGTCTGAATTTGCCTAGCTTCAACTGCCAGCCATTGGATCATGTTATACCTTCCTCTGCTAGATTGAAGAGTGCATTATTAAATATTTATTCCCTGGGTAGGTACTTATAGACCTGCAATCAAGTCACTCTTATCTGCTACCCTTCCAGGGATATGAAGGTAGAATTATTGGCATTATAACTATAACTACATGCAACCTTGACTGCTACAGGTAAGCCTTGTTGCTAAAGCCTTATCCAGTTTGTAAATGGATGCTTTTTGTTTTGGTCATTTATGAATTTTAGGATAATCCTGATGTGATTCTGTTGAACAATGTAGAACGCTACCTTTCTCCGCCTACCACAAATCTATTTTACTTAATATATTATGAGCAAGTAATAATTAATGAGTAATTTCTTCAGTGTACTCTAGGGAGTCATTAGGCCACTTATTCAAGGTTCATTCGGAAATTTTGCATGTTCCTTTTTGTGTCTTTGAAAGAGCTTGTCCCAGATTCACAGGATCAGTGCTATGGCCCCAGCTTTGGAATGGTCTCTAGGAGGGACCCCTTCAGTGTGCCAGACTCTCTGGGGGTCTTGCTCTCCCTCCAGGATAAGCCAGCTGGCTTCACCACCTCCTTAGACTGGACCTCTGGCCTTGCAGTGCTCCTGCTTCACACCATTAGCTCTGTTCAGTGAGTCCAACTGAGACAGGCCCCAGTGGAGACTCGTACACTTTTTACTGATCAGTGCACCTCTCCAAGCCTTTGCAGTGACACTCTCAAAGTGTTGTCAAAATGGCAGGGTTTATTAGTCATCTGGAACACAGCATAGCAAGTCTTTAGGTTAGCACAGAAGACCAAAAGTTAAAGCATAGTCCATTCTGGTTAGCTCAGAGCCCAGCCAAGCTGTAGTGAACCCCATTATTCAAGCTCCGTGTCTCTGTCCATGTGACCTCCTTCATCAGACTCCCAGGTGAGTCCCGAATGCTTCATGCAGCCCACACACCCTTAGCTCCCACCTCCCAGTTCTTTATTCTCCAGATCAGGAACTACTGCTCAGCTTCCTGCAGAGTGGTAGAGCAATCTATGGTTGTTGGTTGCTACACGTCAAAGTCCCAGTGATTGGATTTGCCATCGTCTTCATGGGTTCTTCACTGATATATGGTTAGCCTCAACCAATCCCTTTTTAATGACCTGCTTAGTCCCTGAGAGTTAGGCACCATTCACACCTGTGACTTAGTCTGCCCAGAGGTAACAATGCAGCACATAAGGGAAACTGAGGCACATATAGGCTTCAAAATTCCCACTTTGTCACAGAGCTTGATTGCATTTTATCCAAAGATGCAGAGTAAAAACTTCAGTGACAATGTTCATACGTGCTTTCTAAGCAACCTTAATAAAAGCCAAAATTTTCCTTTCAGAGGCACTTGGCTGATCTCAGCTCTGGTATTATGCTTTCCCTACTTGTACAGAAATGCCACTGACATCAACTGGAGATTTACCCATGTATGGGGAGCAAAGTATATCAGAGTCAAAACCTGTCATGCATGTGTAAGAGGAGAATTTTGCCTACGGCATCTGGCATTATCATGGTAGGCTTAAGATAAAAGTTGTTTTTGTTTTGGGAGTGCAGCTGTGGGAATACCTGGCCTAGGGCTCAAATACTAGCAGGGACTTCCAATATCATCGTTCAATGGTATAAAGTTTCAACCACAGAGACTCTGCACTTGTAAGATTTCTTTAGTGCAGACACAGTTGAAACAGCCTCTAACTGTGTGTGAATTTTCTTTTGGGGGTGGGGGAGGGTATGAATTCAAGATGCAAAAGCTATAGGATGTTTCTCCTCACTTTATATTCTATGGAAGATTAATACCAGCACTATATGGGGAAGCATTATAGGCATCCCTTCTTAAAATTCTCCTATGCCGTGATGCTTACAGAGGGCTTGACAGCAGTTAAGCTTAAGCAGCTGGTGTGCTAAGACCACTGCCAATCATGCTGAACAATACTATCTCACTCTTTACTTGTGCTCCCCCATTTTATACTTAGATTGTGTCTTATACTTAGATTGTGAAGTCTTTGGGGCAGGGATCATACTTTTGTTTCTGTATTTGTACAGAACCTAGTATAATGGGTCCTGGTCCATGGCTGGAGCTCCTGAGCAACACCCCAGTACAAATGTCAGGGAAGTTTATAACACTTTCCACCAATTGTTGTTTATGGTTTTCATTATGCACACATACATCATCTCATTGACATCCATGGGATTACTCCCATTCTTAAAACTGAGCATGTATTAAGCTAAATATGAGTCAACAGTGTAACACTGTTGCAAAAAAAAAAAAAAAAAGGTGAACATCATTCTGTGATGTATTAGCAGGAGTGTTGTAAGCAAGACATGAGAAGTAATTCTTCCGCTCTACTCCATGCTGATTAGGTCTCAACTGGAGTATTATGTCCAGTTCTGGGTGCCACATTTCAGGAAAGATGTGGACAAATTGGAAAAAGTCCAGAGAAGAGCAACAAAAATGATCAAAGGTCTAGAAAACAGGGAAGATTGAAAAAAATTGGGTTTGCTTAGTCTGGAGAAGAGAAGACTCAGAGGGTACATGATAACAGTTTTCAAGTACATAAAAGGTCGTTATAAGGAGGAGGGAGACTTTTTTTTCTCCCTAACCTCTGAGGATAGCACAAGAAGCAATGGGCTTAAATTGCAGCAAGGGAGGTTTAGGTTGGATGTTAGGAAAAACTTCCTAACTGTCATGGTAGTTAAGCACTGGAATAAATTGCCTAGGCAGGTTGTGGAATCTCCATCACTGGAGAATTTTAAGAGCTGGTTAGACAAACACCTGTCAGGGATGGTCTAGACAATACTTAGTCCTGCCGTGAGTGGATGGGACTGAACTGGATGACCTCTCGCGGTCCCTTCCAATCCTATGTTTCTATGTATATATGTTTGCAGGATCAGGGCCTAAATTTGTAGAAGTGACACTCGCATGATTTTGTTCACTGCTCTTCTTCTTATGTAACATCTCCATTACTAGAGGTTTACAAGCATGGTAGCCCATTCTGTACAGTCCTTGGCTAATCTCTCTGGATTAATAGTCCTTTTGCTCCCCCCAGGATAACATATTCAGCTTCTTTTTGTCATTTTCTTCTGCCATCAGCTTTCATTTCCAGCTCCCATAAATGTGCATTGCCTGCTGAACATCTTAAAAAGTGCCCTGCAAATCTCATTAATCTATTCATAAGATCTGTAATGCTAGCTGAGTTCCAGTAACCTCCAATACTCTTTCATTGGTTACACAGTCTATCAATAATATTTTCAGAGATCTCCTCTATTATAATTCAAAGGATTGTAGTTTCTTTATTATCTATTTTTTGAATGTCCATGTTTTACAGCCATGACTTAACACAGATCAAATGTAAGTTTTTAAGAATCAGAATTTAGCTTTCAGATTTATGTCCCTTTTTATCAGATGTTTATTCTTCCTGAACGGCTCTTACAATCTTGCTATTCTGGTGCTGACTTCAGTATCTGATCTTCCGTCTTCTGAAACAATGTTTTCTAAGTAGCAATAAGTTCTCATTTGCTGTACAACTGTGGTGTTCACTGGAATCTTGCATGTTTTCCGAGGACCCTAGCATTCCACTCTAGTTTTTGTGTTGTCTAGAGATGAATGGACCATATTCTTGCCATATTTATATATAACTTCCACTAACTTTATTAGACCTTCTTCTGAATCGGCCAACAGCACTGTCATATTCATAGAGAATTCATAATGGTGTTCATAATGGCCCTTTCCATATTTGAAGCTGTTGAAATATTGTTCATTTATTTCCTTATCAATCTTTGTATTCCATCTTGAACAACTTGAAAAAGTATCTTAGAGGCATATGGTACTAGCCTGATCTGTAGTCTTTACAGTCTATAGCATTGTTCTTTTTTGGGGATCTGGATACACAGTGAGATTATAAAATCTGGTAATTGACCTGTCTCAACCATTCTTCATTAGTGCTTGATGGGGTTTTCGAGCCTTCATCCCTTATGCTTTTAAACAATTCAGCCATCACAACCTTGTACTTTTCCATTCAGAAGTCTTCTTATTGCAGCTATACTTTCTTCATTTGTCATTGGAGGGCTTACTTGGTTGATTTCTAGTTGAGGTTTTTCAGGATTATCACCACCATACAATTCCTTGATATCTTGCCACCAACTCTTGTTCTTTAGGGTCAATCAAATATTGTAATTTTGATCCTTTAATCCCATGCTCTGGGTGTCCCTAAGCCTCTGACCACCAGAGGATGACAGGGGATAGATCACTTGATAAATGCCCTGTTCTGTTCCCTCTGAAGCATCTGGCATTGGCCAGTGTTGGAAGACAGGATACTGGGCTAGATGGGCCATTGGTTTGACCCCAATATGGCCATACTTATATTCTTATATTGATCATATTTAGGGCTCCAGTCTGTCATGGAGGTTACAGAAGTCACGGATTCTGTGACTTTCTGCAACCTCCGTGGCTTCTGCAGTGGCCAGCGTAGCTGATCCCAGGGCTGCCCAAGCAACTGGCCCCAGGGCCAGCCACACCAGCCACTTGGGCGGCTCCACATCCAACTGCACTGGCCACTGCTGGAGGGGCCCTGGGGCCAGCCGCACCAGCCGCTGCTTGGGCAGCCCCAGGCAGCTGGCCACTGCGACTGCCCGAGCCGCTGCTGGTGTGGCTGGCCCTGCAATCCACCTGAGCAGCAGCCCCTGCAGCAGCAGTGGGTGGGTGGCCCCAGAGGTGGCTGGAGCAGCTGCTGCTCAGCGGCCCCTGGCAGCTGGTGCTGCTGGCCCCAGGGCTCCCCCCGCACAAGCAGCAGCATCCCATGGGGCCCCACCAGAGCAGTGCTCCCCCCACCCCCCCCCAGTTAAGATTTAGTCAGGGGTATTTATAGTACAAGTCAAGGAAAGATCATGGGCTATGAATTTTTATTTATTGCCCGTGACCTGTCCATGACTTGTACTAAAAATACCCATGTCTAAATTGTAGCCTTAATCATATTTCTTCTGCAATTAATGGCTCTTATCTTTTGATACATCTCATTTTGGTCTCTTTATCCAATTGTTCAGTTTGTTTGCATTCCTCTTTCAGGCTTTGCTAGTGTAAATTTTTAAATCAAGATTGGACATTTTTCTAAAAGATCTGCTCCAGGAATTATTTTGGGGAAGTTCTAAGGCCTGTGCTATACAGGAGGACCAACAAGATGATTACAAACTGTCCTTCAGGCCTTAGAATCTATGAATGAGTTCAGATACTCCACAGCTACTTGTAACTACACACTGTGTGGTATTAAAATATAATTCAGTCCCCATGTCTCTGTAAACAGCTTAACACCTTCTTCCAAGCATTTCAGAACTTGTTTTGCCTAATTTCAAACCCACTCAGATATTGTGGGTTTCAAAGTTCAGCTCAGGCTACAACATTATTAGGTTCGTGTTTCACTTGGAGACTGTGGTAAAGGGGCAGAGAGGAAAAATCCAATGAAAATATAAAGTGAACAAGGGAGCATGCAGTTTTTCCCTCTGGAGGAAAAAAAATAGGGATTGTGGGGAATAAAGGAGCAGGGCTGGAAGCGAGTGAAATTCATAGGAAAAAAGATACTGTCTAATATATAGGCCAGTCACTTGTGCTGACCTAACTTGTGTATGGGGAGTGGAATTCTTGTACCCTAAGTATATAGTATGGGTTTCCATTTAGCTAGAAACATAAGACGATGAATCACCCCAGGAAGAGTAAAAAGTTTAAATTACAGGGGGAGAAAAGAGTTTGTTTTAAGTCGTTTATTAGTTCTGAGAACCCTGTGAATCCCAGAACATCATCTAAGACATTTCACACCCTCCACTCAGGTCTTCCCATCTTACCTAAAATCCTTCAGCTGTAACAAACCATCTTTATTCATCCTAAGCAGTATTTCCATTGAAGCATCATTGAACCCTCTTCAAACACGATTTAAATCCCTCCCGCGTGTATTCAGTAGCGTGTATCCTTTCAGTGTACAACCTTTTGCTTTTTCGAAGTATCTTTAGCCATAGTTTGTAGCTCGTCACTGGTAGGATATAGTTCAGCTAAATCCTGGGGGCAGGCTGGGAATGGCAGTGGACAGTGGAGGCAGGAAAACTCCCCTTTCCCAATCTCTGCTTTAATCTGAACACCTGCATCCTTTGCACTGCTCTGTGGTAGTCCAGATTCACTGCAAAAGGGGAACATGGAAGCTCTTGAAACAAGGGTTGGAAAACACATGTTCGTGCACTCAACTCTTCTCTCCAAGCAGTTCCATCCTCTGGGCTTAAATATGTCATGTCTTCTGTGTCTGTTTTGTAAACTGTAAGCTTTTGGAGGCAGGGGCAGTCACCACTTTGTGTGAGTACATGTTGCCCAGGCACCACTGCCACCATCAGTGGGGGAAGAGAAGGAGAAGTGGGTACTACCTGTAGATTATGATTTCTGTATTCAGAGCTGATGCTGATTGCAATCTTGGGCACAGAGTGTACATCAATCAACCTTGTCAACACCTATGGTGAGGGTTTGCGTTCAGTGAATTTGGAGACATTTCATTGACTTGTAATAGAGCAGAACCCAGCTCCCTATATATTAACCCTGAATCTAGGAGCCAATACGAGGCAATGAGTGCTCCTCCTGGCTGCCAGAGTGATTAATCCCCTACTTCCTTTAAACTGCAGCTGTTGAGATCACTGCTAGTTTTTGTCCAGGCTTCTTTATCAGGTAGGTCCTTTTTCTAGCACCTGGACCTGGCAATAGGTTTCATGAATCAACACTCAAGAGCTATGTTAGAGCCATTAGCCATACCAGCACTTACAACTGAAAATGTGGCACACTTGAAGCAGAGTTCTTGCCTCCCTCTTTCCTCAATATTAAAGTAACCCTCTACCCCAGTTTCCTTGGCAGTTTGTACAGAAGGCAACTGGGGAAGCAATATAAATATCTTTTATTTATTGATTGGAAATCCATGTTTTACAGCAGCTAGCTTGAACAACTGCCTAGAACTGGCACTGACTCACCTTGGAAGCCTAACAGTGCTCTACTCTAAAGTGGCCAGTAGGTGTCAAAGTAATCTCCCATTTGAACATTACAGTATGTTACGTATGGGAACCTGGTGATCTTTTGTCTCATGCATAACCTGCAAGGAGTCTTGTATCCAAGAATACCTTGTTTCCCTCTTCCCAGAACAAAACCCATGCTAATACGGCCTGTCAAGCTTGGCCGTGGCAGCAAGAGACCATATTAAAGTTATTGTCCCACTTCTGATGTTGATTTCCGTGTTATATATTATGAAACCAGTAGCGACTGTAAGTGAACCCAGACACTCTGCAGAAAGCCTGTGCTCATACTTGTAAAAGTGTTCATTTACAGCAGAATTTTTTTAACTAACCTATTTCTTTCTCTTGCACTTGCTTCCCTCCTTTTCCCTGTCCCTCCACCACACATTTGACCTAACCAAGCTCTCCTGCACTGCTTTCATGGACTTCAGTGGCCTTTGGGTCAGGCCTCAAAAGACATTTCTGCCTTAGAGTCACACAGATGTCTTCCATTGGCTTCAAGGGTCAGTCTCTGGCCTTTTGGCTTTAACTGCTTAGCATAGATTCCCCTCCATTCAGTCTGGGACTGCACGTTTGTATATGGGAGCTGCATGGATAAGTAGTTAGGACAAAAGACTGAGATCCACAGTAGGAAGACAATCCTCTAATGCTTTTTTCTGCTGTTGACTCCTTGTGATACCTTGGGTAACTCTCCCTGTACCTTGGATAATCCAGTTAGAAAACAGAAAACCAATTATTGCATGTAAGCTACTTTTTCACAGCTCAATAAGTCACAAGTTAACATTGTCTAATACTGTTCTTTCATAGCCTGGACTGCCGTGCACATCTATGGATACATAGTTCTCAGATCCCCATATAACTGCTGTGGATTTATATGTAGATTTTCTGCTATGCCAGCAATTATGCTTTGGTATTGGGAAAAGAAAATATTATCTGGATCCATACATCTAGCTCTTATAATCCAGCCTTTTCATTTCAATTGTTAAAGTGCAATGTTGGTAGGGCAGAAGAAAAAAATGAATGAAGAATAGACCCATTATTCTGGGAATGGAGTTTTGCTTTGTTTGCCCCATTCCTTGAAATGCTACATGCTGTTTTGTAGATTGAGGATCTGATTTTTGTAAAGTGCTAAGGACCTGCACCTGTTATCGATTACAGCTCCCCTTGGGCTTGGTCAGTTCGTGCATCTCCCTTTGGCTTCAGTGGGAGTTCCATGCACAGAACTGCTTGGTGGCTCAGGTTTCTGCAAATCACCCCCTACAGCCATCATCATGGGTTGGACTGGGTTATTGCTGAGTATTCGAGGATGGAGTCATGCTCCCCCTTTCCCTACTTCCTGTTTTGTTAGGGGGAGGTGTCCCTCATGCCCTGTTTGATTGTAGGGAGTAGAATAAAGCAGCAAGTTCCTAGCTTGCAGTCCTGTGAGTAGAGTGTTGTGTTTGTTGTAGTGAGGAGTTGCTTTATCTTGCAAACATATATGGAGCTGCAGAGCTGGTTTATGTCATTCTTCTGTCCTTATACTACCAAAGAGACTTTGCCTTGTACCTTGGGAGTATCTTTATTACTCTGTAGGTCCTCTGGATCCAGGAGAGACAGCAGGTGCCGTCTTGGATTATGAATGTGTTGGCGAGTTCTGTATTATATATCTTTACACAGCATCACATGATGGCAGGAATGCAGGATTAGCGCTGCCCCTTGGGATGATTGGATAAATTGCCAAATTCTATTTTGTAGTTTGACTTGCTCTTACTCTTGGTTTGTATGTTTCTGGGTGATTGATGTGTTGGTGGCCCTTAAGTACTTCCTGTTCAAAGGAGGCTGAGGTGACAAATTTGCCTTTACTGATTACAAAATAAAATAAAAATAAGTGTGGGTGGGTGGGGAGCAAACCTTGGAAAGTGAGGTGAGGTGTCTAAGAGAGGAAAATGGGAGGTGTACAAGAAGTTATAAAGCAGGTCTCTAGCTCTGGACACCATGTCCAGGCTGCAGTTCGGCTTAAACTAAAGCTCTCTAATCAACTGGGTTTCCAGATGGGTTAATAATCTGACTTGGTGATATCTAAACATTTGTTACCTGAGCTTTGTAAACCAAATGTAACCTATTATAATGGGGTTTGAAATTAAAGTACTATACTTTGATATGTCATGGACTCCTCACTTCTCTCTGCACTCTCAGATTTGGAATTAGTCTCTGATCCATAATGCCAGCCGACCAGCAACGATAAAAG
Source organism: Chelonia mydas (assembly GCF_015237465.2). Taxonomy (NCBI): domain Eukaryota; kingdom Metazoa; phylum Chordata; order Testudines; family Cheloniidae; genus Chelonia; species Chelonia mydas. The sequence continues at coordinate 113,297,520 of NC_057852.1, forward strand.
CAAGTGTTGTCCTAGTTCCCTGGTATTAACTGTCAGTAATAACACTGGTTTTCAGTATCCGTTGGCTTCATTGTAAGCTGAACATTTTGTAAAGTCAGTAGAAAACGTTCAACCACATACTAAAGTAAATGGGCTTCTCTTGTGAAGAAATTAATTGGGTCTTATAAGAAACAGATGCAATTTTCAAACCAACAGGAAGTGTGGGTGGGTGGGTTGCGTAGTGGAACTCATTCATTTGCGAAAGGAAAGTTCTCCTCGTCGTGTCCACTGCTTCTTTTAACCCATTTCTGTCCTCTAGATGCCTTCTTTTTCCTCACTAAGATTGCTATATGATTCTTTTCTTATAAAGGGTGCAAACCACCAGCCACGATCATGCTCCATTAAGTCCTTGTGTTAAACAACAAAAAAATACAAAAGATTGTACATTTATAGAGCAGCTTTCATCCAGGAGGATCACAAAGTGCTTTACATACTTCACCCTGCACATTCAAGCACAAGAAGCCCATAACTCAAGTGCAGTGATCAATGGGGAGTAACTGTTCACATTGCACATAGCAATCCTAGGTAACTGGTCAGGAAAGGAAACGAAGCCAAAAAACATAGTTATCCAAGTTTAGAATTTGGCCAGAACGTGGGTTAATGTGGAGTGGGATTTTGAAGGGCCATTAATGGTCAGAACTTCCCTTCATGGCTCGTGTGAACGATGGTACCTCCAGCAGCACCAATCCCTAAAATGCCATCTTGGGTATTTGTTCAGTACTACTCCAGCAAAGTTCGTTTTTTTTTTTTAAATCCAAAAGAGAAGTGCCAGCAACTCCATCCAAGTGCACTAGGGACTTTGCTAATGCTATTGATTTTACATGGAAGATGCTCAGATCTCGGGTGACACCTAGAACTATACAACCCTAAAAAAAGAGAGTGTTGATTGGAGTCGGAAGAGTGCCTGGTAGTTATTAACAATGTCATTGTCTGGGTTATTTCTTTTCTTGCTCTACATCCACGTATTAACCCAACTTACTGCTGTTTAGCTGAGCTCTTCTATTTATCCCAACAGGAATGCCTATAGTGGCAGTGCTTCCCCTTGCCTCCTCCCTCCTCCAAGGAGCTCAGGAGCCAGGATGAGTGCAGAGTGGTATAGCCCCTCTAGAGAAGGAGAATACCATCGTTGGATATATTTTTTTTTTCTGGTGAAAAAGATACAGTAGGCTCAAGCTGAGCTCCACTCGAGTCCCTTCATGATGATCCTATGGCACAAAAGCTTGGAAGGTAGCCATATCTTCTCTGCTGGGAATATCTATAGCTTGGGGGAGTGTCCTGCTGGAATAGAATTGGTGTAGCCAGCTCCTCCTCTTCTCCACAGCCCCTACGGAAAGGGGGCCTGCCAACGGTGATTCTGTGAGGGGAGAGGGCAGGCACTTCGGAAGGGAACTAAACTAAACTGAATTAAGGTCACTAATTCTGAATAAGAGTGTCTACACAAAGGTTCAATGTGGTTTAACTAATCCACTTTAAATTCATACCTTTGTTAATTCGGATTAACAATCCTGAGTGTGCCTGTGTAGATAAATCCTAACACATACATTCTTTTTGTGAATTCATAGATAAGTACATTCTGGACCTCTTCAACTCAATACATTAGTGATAAATTTGCTTACCTCTAAAATTATACCTGGTTCTTTGTTTGTTTTCTGCAAGTGCTTAAAGCCCACAACCACGGTTGGGGCCCTGTTGTGTTAGGTGCTATACATATATAGAATAGAGGATATCCCCTGCCCTGAGTAGCTTACAACTTAAAAGACAAGACAGGCAAGCAAATAGGGACAAGAACAAAAAAGTTACTTGCCAAAATTGCCACTGTTAATAGTAATTAGTTCAGAGCTAGTCCACATTCTCAAATCACAAATAGTAATTCAACATTTTAAAGTTACGGTTGGAAGGCTGCTATATACTAGGTTTAAATTGACACTATCCAAACACAGTCTTTGTCGGATTTCCTTAAACAGTTTTAGTTTAATAAAGTTTATCCCTAGACAGACAATATTTGTCTTGTGTTATAAATGGTTATTTGCCACTCGTTATCTCATTTTGGTAAGACCTTGGCATCTCTTAATTAGTTTTTTAACCTTGCTTGTGGTGGTCGTTTTACTTGTGTTTTAATCATGACCCCAGTCAAGTGGTGATGAATAAGGAGTAGATAACAATGACAAATGAATCTGAGTGTCATGTCAACTAGGGGACTGATCCAGCTCCCACTAAAGTTGGTGAAGACTCCTATTGGCCTCAGTGGGCACTGGAGTGAATCCTAGCAGAGCAGGAGAACAAAGACAAAATGATCAGATATAACTTGCTCTAGAGGCCAAATGAGGAACCAGTCTGTAGAATAAACCCTTGAATGCAAGACTACAAAGAAGCTCAAACTAGTCTCTGGGGGCCTTCAAGTACTAATGCTGTACTACTATTACTAATCTACATTTAGGCACTGAAGAAATCAGTAGCTAACTCTTGCTTTTTTAGTTTCTTTACATTATTGATCATAGCCAAGGGATAGTGTGTGAAGATCATGGTAGCTCACTGAGAAGAAAATTTTTTCAAAAGTTATGACAGAGGTAATAAAATTACACGTGGACATGATATTCTGCAATAGGGTGCATCTAGGAAAGAATAAGAAACAAATAAAGGTTTTTTCTTGATGATCAATATCTAGACATGTATAACAAAAGCTGTGTTTAATTTACACTGTGTATGAGTGTGGTACTATTCTGTATAATGTTCCTTTGTTTACTCAGCACTAGGTTTCGTTTTCATTTTGATACTGCTGTTGGGAAGTGCCTCTTCCCAATCACAATGCACCTTATATTCTACAAAGAAAAAAAAGGCATAATAGAATAAAGTGTTTTTTTCTCTCTCTGTATATCAGTTTTCAAAGTTAAGGTATTGAACCAAGTGTTGCTGTGTCACAGGGAATTATGTATTACTCTCCATCTTACTACTGAAACTTAACATTCCCATTCACTGTGCTGTGACGGTATTGCTTTTTCTGGCTCTTAGATGCCAAATCTAGAGTAGCAACACCCCATTCCCCAAAAAAGAAAATACCAGTTATCTCATGTTCTCAGACTCTTGAGTGCAGTGTGACCGTATTAGTTATCTACAACCTGGGGTCAAACAAACAATTGCATCCATACGGAGGATGGGTTTCATGTTGCATGCAACCTCACCTGTTGGCACTGAATGCTAACTCAGTGCACTTGCTATACCTTCAGAAGTATGAGGAAATTGTGTTTTTTAAAACATGGGAAAGTAGAAGCTACACACACGACCTCACCTGACACACCTGATGAGTACACAGCTCTGCTACACTCATGCTGGTGGCACACACAGTAAAGTCCTTCTGTCAGAGCTCTCCCTGTTTTAACTCTACATCTCTCCCTCTAGTCCCAGAAGAGATGATCTAACAGTGGACTGGTCTTTCTTTATGTGCAGCATTTCTTAGGTGAGTTGGGAAAGGAGATCCAGGTGACAGTTTTTTCCCATCTTCTTCTCTTGTGATACCCATATAGAGTGTCTTAACTCTACCTCATGTCTAATTTGAATGGGGCAAAGAGAGGATATGTAGTGAGGTGGACTGGCCCTCCCCAGACACAGAGGAAGAGGGTGGCTCCACCCCCTTGTGGGCAGAGACGTACCCGCTGGCCCTGCCCCCGGAAGCCAATGGGCGGGGCCGGAAGTATAAAGGCAGGACCTGGAAACTCAGTAGGGGCCCAGACACTGGAGGGGACAGACATGTCCCCATAGCACTCGCGCTGGGAGGTGGCAGCAGGTCCACAGAGTGCCGACGACTGGCCCGGACCCCCTGGACTGACCTGACCCAGGGCAAGCGGACGACTGGCCTGGACCCCTGGATGACCCGGCCCCACAGGAAGCAGACGACTGGCCTGGACTGCCAGCTGGTCTAACCCCAGCAGAGCTTCTGCTAACAACTGGGGCCCCCGCCGATCACTTTACCTCACCGGACCAGCAGGTACCCTTGGAGGGTGAAAGTGGAAGTGGCCCAGGGCTAGTAAACCCCTGTCTGGCTGCAACGCTGGCAGAGGGCGAGTCAGTGTGTTGCAGCTTAGATCCCTGCTGATGTGGTGGCAGACCCCTCTGCCACCCTTAGGGCTCTGGGCCGGGACGCAGTGGAGAGGGAGGGCTTGCATCCCCCCTGCCACCGAAGCGGTGGGTGGCAGTCTCTCCCTCCCACAGGCTAGCTGAAGGAAAGCCTGAGTTAACTGACTTTGTTTGCCCCACCTGAATGCAGGTTGGAGCTGAGTGACTTTATTTCCCGCCCCTCTCTGAACCAGAGCCTGGGCTGATTGACTATTTGCAGCTCCACCTGAGTGAAGGCTTGAGGAGGTACTAGGGCTGCAGGGAGGCAGCCAGAGCAAGAAAAGACAACAGGTCCAACCCCCTTGTCAGTGATGAGTGGCCATTTCAGACTGCAGTTTTCCCCTGAGAGAAGGGGCTAGAGGACGACTGGCAGTAGCCACTGAGGCAAGGTGGGTATAGGGGGTTGGGGTTCCCCTGGGAGGGGAGACCCAGAGTGTGGGAACACTGCCATGGGGCAGCACCGCAAATTAAGGGGCACTGTGGTCCGGAAGGGATGCGGAGCCTGAACTGGTGGAGATAAGGGACTGCAGAGGGCAGGTAAGGGCAGGGGAGAAACTGGCCTGAGAAGAGCGCTCCTGAGCTCGATGAGCTAATTCACAGACTGACCAGCAGGAGGCATCGTGGCGCTGAGTGTCCCGCGTGGCTACAGGATGCCACCAAGATATTCAAATTTGATTTGAATTTTATTAGAAAAGACACAAAATGTACATCCCACCAGCAGAAGTTGGTCCAATAAAAGATATTACCTCACCTTCCTTGTCTCTCTGATATCCTGGGGCCAACATGGTTACAACAACACTGCAAGCACCTATGGAAGATATCAAATTTTGCCACTGCAAATGGAAACTTCATAACATGAAGGAGGCTAGACATCTCCTTCCTGAGCAAATGCAGGAAACAAAACAGATGGACTTACCAACCATAACCCTCTGATCCCTACATACAATTCGAAATGTGCTGAAAAGCTCTGCAGAATAGAAATGAGGAACCATCTCCTGCACCCACCTGGAAGGGACTACCTCTGACAAGAAATAATCACATGCTCCCACCCACTGGAAGGGAAAAAAAATGAGGAAACCTACATAAAGATAATGCATGAAACCCAAAACAACACTATTTTAAAAAATACCCTGATTGTCATCCCCAATACCCTGCTCCATACACCTACCTAACTACAAGAATTTCTTCACAAACAACAGAATGCCACCACCAGGAGAAACCAAGATACCATGGCCCACCACATGCACACTACATGACACCCTAACATCAATCTGTCAAGACTACTCCTAACTAGAACTGAAATATCTGCAATTCTCCAAGGGACTGAACTTCTTCCCCACCATAGAACCTGATACCATATTAACACGAGGTAAACTAGAAGAATTCTTCCTTTGACTCAAGGAATTATTTCACAACAAAGCTGACACCACCCACAACTACCCACATCCCTACCAACAGTCATAAGACCAAAGAATCATCCGACTGGACACCTCACAGTGGATGACCCACACACTAGATCATTACATCAACTGCTTCAGAAAAAAAATCAATTGTGAAATTCTAAGAGCATAAGAACAGGTATACTGGGTCAGACCAAAAGTCCATCTAGCTCAGTTTCCTGTCTTCCGACAGAGTCCAATGCCAGGTGTCCCAGAGGGAATGAACAGGTAATCATCAAGTGATCCATTCCCTGTCGCTCATTCCCAGCTTCTGGCAAACAGAGGCTAGGGATACTGTCACTGCCCATCCTGGCTAATAGCCATTGATGGACCTATCCTCCAAGAATTTATCTAGTTCTCTTTTGAACCCTGTTATAGTCTGGGCCTTCACAACATCCTCTGGCAAAGAGTTCCACAGGTTGACTGTGTGTGGTGTGAAGAAATACTTCCTTTTGTTTTTTAAACCTGCTGCCTATTAGTTTCATTTAGTGACCCCTAGTTCTTGTGTTATGTGAAGGGGTAAATAACACTTCCTTATTTACTTTCTCCACACCAGTCATGATTTTACAGACCTCTATCATATCCCCGCTTAGTCGTCTCTTTTTCAAGCTGAAAAGTCCCAGTTTTATTAATCTATCCTCACACAGAAGCAGTTCTATACTCCTAATCATTTTTGTTGCTCTATTCTGAACCTTTTCCAATTCCAATATGTCTTTTTTTGAGATGGGGCCACCACATCTGCACACAGTATTCAAGATGTGGGTGTACCATGGATTTATATAGAGGCAATATGATATTTTCTGTCTTATTATCTATTCCTTTCTTAACGATTCCCAACATTTTGTTCACTTTTTTTGACTGCCGCTGTACACTGAGTGAATGTTCAGAGAACTATCCATAATGACTTCAAGATCTTTCTTGAGTGGTAACAGCTAATTTAGACCCCATCATTTTATATGTATAGTTGGGATTATGTTTTCCAGTGTGCATTACTTTGCATTTATCAACATTGAATTTCATCTGCCATTTTGTTGCCCAGTCACCCAGTTTTGAGAGATCCTTTTGTAGCTCTTTGCAGTCTGCCTGGGACTTAACTATCTTGAGGAGAATCATAGAATATCAAGGTTGGAAGGGACCTCAGGAGGTCATCTAGTCCAACCCTCTGCTCAAAGCAGGACCAATCCCCAACTAAATCATCCCAGCCAGGGCTTTGTCAAGCCTGACCTTAAAAACTTCTAAGAAAGGAGATTCCACCACCTCCCTAGGGAACTTCAGTGCTTCACCACCCTCCTAGTGAAAAAGTTTTTTCCTATTATCCAAGCTAAACCTCCCCCACTGCAACTTGAGACCATTACTCCTTGTTCTGTCATCTGCTACCACTGAGAACAGTCTAGATCCATCCTCTTTGGAACCCCCTTTCAGGTAGTTGAAAGCAGCTATCAAATCCCCCCTCATTCTTCTTTTCCGCAGACTAAACAATCCCATTTCCCTCAGCCTCTCCTCATAAGTCATGTGTTCCAGTCCCCTAATCATTCTTGTTGCCCTCCGCTGGACACTTTCCAATTTTTCTACATCCTTTTTGTAGTGTGGGGCCCAAAACTGGACACAGTACTCTCAGATGAGGCCTCACCAATGTTGAATAGAAGGGAACGATCACGTCCCTCGATCTGCTGGCAATGCCCCTACTGATACATCCCAAAATGCCATTGGCCTTCTTGGCTACAAGGGCACACTGTTGACTCATATCCAGCTTCTTGTCCACTGTAACCCCTAGGTCCTTTTCTGCAGAACTGCTGCCTAGCCATTCGGTCCCTAGTCTGTAGCAGTGCATTGGATTCTTCCGTCCTAAGTGCAGGACTCTACACTTGTCCTTGTTGAACCTCATTAGATTTCTTTTGGTCCAATCCTCTAATTTGTCTAGGTCCCTCTGTATCCTATCCTTACCCTCCAGCATATCTACCTCTCCTCCCAGTTCAGTGTCATCTGCAAACTTGCTGAGGGTGCAATCCACGCCATCCTCCAGATCATTAATGAAGATATTGAACAAAACCGGCCCCAGGACTGACCTTCGGGGCACTCAGCTTGATACCGGCTGACAAGTAGACATGGAGCCATTGATCAGTACCCGTTGAGCCCGATGATCTAGTCGGCTTTCTATCCACCTTATAGTCCATTCATCCAGCCCATACTTCTTTAACTTGCTGGCAAGAATACTGTGGGAGACCATATCAAAAGCTTTGCTAAAGTCAAGGAATAACATGTCCACTGCTTTTCCCTCATCCACAGAGCCAGTTATCTCGTCATAGAAGGCAATTAGATTAGTCAGGCATGACTTGCCCTTGGTGAATCCATGCTGACTGTTCCTGATCACTTTCCTCTCCTCTAAGTGCTTCACAATTGATTCTTTGAGGACCTGCTCCATGATTTTTTCAGGGACTGAGGTGAGGCTGACTGGCCTGTCGTTCCCCGGATACTCCTTCTTCCCTTTTTTAAAGGTGGGTACTACATTAGCCTTTTTCCAGTCGTCCGGGACCTCCCCCGATCGCCATTAGTTTTCAGAGATAATGGCCAATGGCTCTGCAGTCACATCCGTCAACTCCTTTAGCACTCTTGGATGCAGCGCATCTGGCCCCATGGACTTGTGCTCGTCCAGCTTTTCTAAATAGTCCCGAACCACTTCTTTCTCCACAGAGGGCTGGTCACCTCCTCCTCATGCTGTGCTGCCCAGTGCAGTAGTCTGGGAGCTGACCTTGTTCGTGAAGACAGAGGCCAAAAAAGCATTGAGTACATTAGCTTTGTATTAGCTTTGAGTACATTAGTAGTTTTGTATCATCTGCAAATTTTTGCCACCTCACTGTTTACCCCTTTTCCCAGATAATTTATGAATATGTTGAATAGGACTGGTCCCAGTAGAGACCCCTGGGGAACACCACTATTTATCTCTCGCCATTCTGAAAACTGACCATTTATTCCTACCCTTTGCTTCCTATCTTTTAAACAGTTCTCAACAAACATTATATCTGCCACAATCTCTCTACCACCAAGAGGATAGCTATACAGTCCCTGAAATCCAACTTCCAGATAATGATCAAACCAGCAGACAAAAGGGGGTGCTATAGTAGTCCTTGATCATAAAGACTACATCAAGCGAGGATAACAGACAACTCTCAGACACCACTTATTATAGAGATCTCAAAAAGACCCCACACCACAATTCACCCCAGAATTTAAAGATGCCATCATATCCTTCCCCAAAGAACTCCAAGTTAAAACTCTACAACTTCATCCTCCACAAACCCTCTCCAGGGACTTTCTACATGGTTCCCAAGATACATAAACAAGGGTACCCAGGCAGACCCATCCTATCTGGCCACGGAATATGCTTACTGAAGGAATATCAGGACTCTTAAAAAGCATCCTTATGTAACCCTTCTGCCCGTCAGAGTTGGCAGCAACAAGGGCAGGGTTCAATATCTAGGGGATTCATTCCAATAACACAATGCAAACCGTCTCGAGCCCCCACCCAGTGACCTGGGACAAATATACCACCCCCGCTGGGCGCCTCCAAGAGGCAATACTTTCCCTCTCGCAAGCACATAGTCTGAGTGTAGCAAAAAGCCTTTTAATAACAGAGAGAAACAATGTGGCATTATGTTGGGGAAACACCACCAACAGGATTCGTAACACAACCCATGAGCAAAAAAAACCACCCCAAGCAAATTGAGGCGTGTCCTTTCCCTTTGGTTCTTGAGGCCAGCAACCCCAAATCACCCAAAGTCCCAAAAGTCTAATGACCCAAAAGTCTCTGTCCCTGGTCAGGGCAGCCCCAGAGTTCGAAAGTTTATCTGCAGAGCTTTACCTCCCAACCTGGGTGGAGATGGGGGCAGGGGGAAGAGAGGTAAGGGGCACCTTACATGATCTGAAGCTGACTGCCCCACAGCTCCATAGGCCTTCGCTCCGCCAGCCACCCCACGAACTGCTTCGCTCAGCTCCACTCCACTGCTCCACCAGCCGGTCCACAAACTGCTCCGCTCCACGTCCCACAAGCAGCTCCCGCCATCCTATGAACTGCTCCACCAGCCTGTCCACAAGGCACTCCAGCCGTCCCACAAACTGCTCCACAATATATCTTCAGGCTCCCCCACTACTTAACACAATGCTCAGTGATTTCAGCTCTTAGTCAGTTCAGCTCTTTGGTGAATTCAGCTTGTAGTAGGGGAGCCTCAGTGCTGGTGCACCATTAGCCCAAAGGGAGCTCAGCAGCCTGTAACTAGACTCCTAATAGAATCAAAATTAGCTCTGATATTCCACAGTGGAGAGAGGAGGAAGTGCAATTAGCATGTAAGGCCCTCACCCAGGGGCCCATGCCACCACGTATTAATACTTGTCCCCAGCCTCTCTCAATTCACAGAGTTTTGGAACCCATGAACCTGGCCTAGCGAGTGCTACTTAGTTGATGGTGAGTCCCTCCATCATAAAAAAAGGCCAAGTACAGTTCCAATCACAGTTTCCATAATCAGGGTAATAACAATTTATTCTTCCTGCCCCAATAACAGAGACACTGGGGATCCCACAGCAGCCAAAGTGATCATTTGGGGCAGTTATGGCCTCATTCTAGGCGGGGTGGGTGTGCCTATGCAAATGAGATCGGCCCCTGAAGTTCTTTTCCACAACTTGCCACACCTCACCACCAGATGTCAGGATGGAGCTCATCCTGACACTGCTTACACTTAAATCACTCACCAAACAAAACGCCAGCTTCCTCCAACAATAAATCAAAGAAGTGGTAGGAGAATCACGAAAGGATGAAGGCATGAAAGCCAAAGGAGGGCAAGATTTCAAGAGGAGCATGGTTGATGATGCCGACAGTTTGAGCAGCATGAAGATGGAGTAAAGATCCGTGGGTTTGGATAGGAAAAGATCATTTTAGACTTCGATGAAACAGTTTCAGGGCAGAAGCCGGATTGGAGAAAGAGTCAAGTTTGAAACTAAAGGAGAGGAATTCAATACAGTGGTTGTATATGCATGTTAATTGAGTTTGGAGCTGAAGTGAGAGAGTGGGTAGCAGGTTGAAGGGGCTGAGGTTTTTTCGAAGTGGGAGATGAAAGCTTGTTTGTCTTGAGATGGGAAGGAACCTGATGAGAGAGGTTAAGAGGGAGGAAGAGAAGGGAGCATGAGCGAAGTCAAGATGCAGGAGTGGATGGGGTCATTATGTGATGTGGAAGGGTTAGTGGTGGAGAACAGGCAAGAAGTGTCTGTGTCTGTGACAGGGAGAAGGAGGAATAAAGATAATATTAATAGCCTTCGCTTTAGGGTAAGACAAGTCCTTGAATGTGCACTCATTTCTCGAATGGGTTCCCTTTATGGCATTGTTGATGGCCTTCTGACTCTTCCCAGTGTCACAGCCAGAAGTATGAATGATCTGTAGGCCATTCTCTGGTACACACACAATACAGACTCTGTTTCAATGCTGTGTCCAGGACTAATGTTAAGCGAAGCTTCTGCTTTTTATTTTCAAGGACTCAAGCCTTCAAGGCTTTGGATGGGGTGCCAAAAACAATTAATCAGGAATGCTTTACAACTCAGCAATACAAAACCTATTAGGATGCAGATCATCCAAAGCTGGGGTTTGGGGAGGAAATATGTAAAGCACTTGTTGACCTCCACATGATTAATGATTTTTAACACAGTGAACTCTGTCTTCAGTGGGAATTTTTACACGGACTTGCTCATGCTTGTTTGTTTTTTGTTTCTGAGGGAGGGGGGAGATGTTATAAAACCTATTTTGATACCATAGTTAATGACTGTTCATGTACAATGGAGAAATATTTATGTTCCGGCACAAATGCTGCCACCAGAACCTACTGCTTTTCAGTGGTATATTCCTCACAAAAAGCTGCCTCTAACAACTGTAGCCCTAGTTTGTGTGTGTCAATCATGTCTTTCCCAAAAGGATCGTTTACTGGCTGGGAAACTCGTAAGGAGAAGTGCAAAGAGTATGAGGTCACATCTACAGCTAGGAAAGCAACCCCAACCCCTAACCTTGGGTTCATAGATTTTAAGGCCAGCAGGGACCTATTATGATCATCTAGTCTGACCTCCTGTGTAATATAGATTCCTGCATCAAGCCTGTAACTTCTGGTTGAGCAGGAGCATATCTAGCATCCTCCACATTCCATCCTGGTTGGTGGCAGCCTCCACGCCTGCAGAAGTTTAAATTCAACTTGAGGAAAAAACATTTAATTTGCATTACGTAAAAATAGAATGGGGTCAAGTTCCTCCTTAGCATAACCACATCAATATAAATGAAGTTAGAGCAATTAATTTGGCCCATTTATCATTCGCACGTCTATTATAATGGTAATGCTTTGCAGGGATGTATAACCTTCCATTAATAAATTTCACAGTTCTTTTTAAAACCTTGATAAATCAAGCCTCCATGGCCCCGCCCCCCATGTAGGCATTATCACTTTACTGATGGAGAAACTAAGGCACAGAGAAATGATTTGTGCAAGCTTCTACCACAAGCTCATGGCAGTGTTAGGAATACTACCCCAATCAGCTGACTCCCAATCCTCTGCTTTAACCACTCGGCCACTCTTTTAAAATATGATTCAGGATCTAGAAGGGAATGATAATAGCCAGAATATTTATATGCCCTCAGTTGGTTCGGGGTAGAAGAAGAATAGAAGAAAACAGAAATCACATTAGACCTACAGCAGACTGTTTTCCCTAGCAGCAAGATGAAGCATATGCAAGCTCCTGAGCTTTAGCACGTGCCTTCTGCCATTCTCTCAGTAGGATTGCCCTGCATTACATGCGTGAGCGCAACCTTCAGGCTAAAGTCTAAAGAAAACATGGAAAATGTACATGGGCACAGGGGAAATGGTGAGAAACTTAAACTTCTGCAGCGTGGGAGCTAATGGAGGTGCTGAAATGAAAGGTCACAGTCCTGATGAGATCACTGCCGAGTGGGATGTTTCTTGGGAGGGTAAGAAGAGCCTGACTGGTGACTGCACTGAGAAGACAGGGAGGGAGAGAATAGAATGCAGGGGGGTTGGATTGAGCCTCCTTTCAGAACCGTTAACAGCTTGAAAAGCCAAGTCCTCACCCTGCTGCAGTTTTGGAGCATGACTCAAGCTCCATGGTGTGACAATGGGAGGCTCTGTTGTCCCATCTGTGGTGGGGGAACCCCCTTCAAAAATGGCCATTGGGGTGCTCTGTGAGTTCACCACCCTACCCTGAAATCTCACAGAAGAGGGGATCGGGATTTTGTCATACATGGCGGGTTCCCAAAAAATAATTCACAAAGACAGGGGAGGCGATGTTAAAGCTGAGTAGCAGCATCTGTGAGCTTGGAGTGCTTTCTCTCTCCCAACCCCTCGTGCTGGTCCAGGGTCTAGCGTGGGACTCTGGAGAACCGGCTTCAATTCTTTGCTCCACAACAGACATCTTGTGTGACTGTCAGTGAGTCACTTAGGGTACGTTTACACCTCATCTGAGACTGCGCCTCGCAGCCCTGGTAGACAGACACATGCTAGCTCTGCTTGAGCTAAACTAGTGTACTAAAAATAGCAGGGTGGCTGTCGCGGCCCAGGTTAGCCCCTTGTGCCACTGCATCCACGTTGCTGTTTTTAGTGCACTAGGTTGAGCAGAGTTAGCTGGTGTCTATTTTCCTGGGCTGGTAGGCAAGGTCCCAGTTGCAGTGTCGACATACCTAGAGTCTCTCTGTGCTTCTGTAAGGGGGACAGGGAGGGAATGCTAAGGCACTATTCTGTATAACTGTATACTCACTCGTCTTCTTCCTGCACCTCAGCTTAACTCTTTGCTGAAACACAGGCCAGAGTTCTGTCATTTCAGGACTTGTGCAGAGGTAAATCTCAGGCCTATTGTACACAAAAGCCTGAGAAATGGATGTTTATAATTCCCAGTCAATTTTAGAAGAGAGGCCCAATTATTTTCTAAGTAAAGCAAACACTGAATGCAGAGAAAACACATTGTAAATAGTATTAAAATATTGTGAATAGTGTTTGGAATATGACAAATAATTTTTAAACAAAAGCTATTAGACAGTAAATTTCCTGGTGTTCCTTGTACAGACATCCCCTGTTTGTTTCTGTTACAAACATTCAAATATAAGGTTTCAATATAACGTTTATTTATACTGTAGCGCACACAGCAAAACACAATCCCCTCTGATCTTCTCTCAGAGGTGAGTTTTCAGTCTTTAGTGTGAATATATATATGGGTATATACGTGTGTGTCACCTGGACTCTTCAGAGTTTCAGAAATGGCAGCATCTCCATCCTTTCCAACCCTTCAAAACCCTGTCAGCAAACAGTCTGGGGACCTCCGCAGCTAGCAGCAGTCTAGCCCTGGGGTTAATAGCTGACTGGTCCTCTTGGTTGCTGATGAAACAGAAGGCTGTATCCAAAATGGTATAGGGACTGGGATAAGCATATAAAATATCCATTTCCTGGATCTTTATAAAGTGCTCACTCTAAAGGGCACCATATCCCCACCCATAAACCTAGCTAAATCAGGCAAGAATTCACAAACCTTCACTTCACTAAGTGCGGCCCTGTTTGCTCTCTTAGTTTGCGAGGTGGGTTGCCTATCATCAAAACGCCATATACAGCCTCAGAACAGTTACTGAGCATGTTTGGTAACTGCCAGACCATGTTCTTGAAGTTTTTGGGTCCTTCTGAGTTGCGTGGCTGTGCTCTCTGCATCTGTGCAGAGACACTGAGTAACCAGCTAAGATCCATGTCTCCTGCCGTGGAGAAACAAAATGCTGTAGTATAAAGCATGCGGGTTGCCCTTCAGTTCCCCATCTGTCAAATAGAGAGCGCAATACTTTCCTATTTCATAGGGTGGTCATAAGAGTAAATCTACTGAAGATAACAAAGTGCTCAGATACTTGGTAAAAGGGGGTTATATAATTACCTTAGGTAGAAGAAGTGTGACTAAAGCAGCTCACTCTGGGCTCACGGGACTCTATTCCGAGCCGCTTTCTCCTCTTTCAGCACTAACTTTCAAACATCTTTATCTGCCTAACCAACCAAAAGCCATAGCATGAAGAAATGATCTGCCTCCTTAAACTGTCTGGATTGCAGCATTTGCAATCTATTCCCACCATGCTGTGTGACCCTATAGAGCAGGTCACCTAAATTCTCTGACTCATTTCCCCTTATCTGTCAAATTGGGATAAAAATATTTAATTTACATTGTTGTTGTTACTGAATTCATTAGTGTTTGCAAAGCACTTTGAGAACCTCAGATGGAAGGCAAGGGCAAAATATTATTTATTATGAGTTTGGAGTGTCAATATAATATTATACAGAAGATTGCACATTTTGTTGCTTATCTAGACGAAGCTGAGCACCCATCCTGGAGCCTACACCCCCATTATGGCAGACCCCATGGATTTTGGTGAAAACTGGAAAAGCCTGATTTCCACTAAAAATGGGGTTTTCTGATTTTCACAAAAAATCAATAGGGTCTGGAGGTGGTGGGGTGGGGGTGGGGGAGAGGATTTGTGAGGGGTCCAGCTGCAGGGTGAGGCTGGCAAGAGGAGGCTGTGAGACCCACTAAACCACAATCTAATTCTGAGGGCGTTGCCTGACCCCTGTATCCAGTGTGCCTAAAGGGTGACTAGTGGAAATCAGCTTTTCTGTTTTTCCAATTTTCAACATAATCAACAGGGGTTCTGCCCACTGATGCCTAGAACATTCTCTGAAATTCTGGAATGAATCAGATGTAGGTTTCCAAAGTTATAATGTTACAGGCTGACAAACTGAGAAATGCCATCGTGTTGAGTGTAGGCCTCGGATTTTTTGGCCAACTAATATAATTCTGCTTTCAATCTTGATAAAAAAAGGGGATCAATCGGGAAGAGAAATTTAAAATGCTTTTTTAAAGTAGGTGATGAAGGAACAGAAAAGAAGAGGATAGTGAAAAGGTTAGAAGTAAAGCTCGTCAGAAAATGTCTATTTTTCCACGGAAAACTTATCATGTTTTATCAAAAACCTGAAAATTTTTGGCTGAAACCAAAAGTTTTCAGACTGGGGCTGAAAAGTTTTTGGTTTTTGATGAAGTCAAAATATTCAACAGAAATGAGACATTTTCTGTGAATAATGACAGGTTTCAGAGTAGCAGCCGTGTTAGTCTGTATTCGCAAAAAGAAAAGGAGGACTTGTGGCACCTTAGAGACTAACAAATTTATTTGAGCATAAGCTTTCGTGAGCTACAGCTCACTTCATTGGATGCATTCCGATGAAGTGAGCTGTAGCTCACGAAAGCTTATGCTCAAATAAATTTGTTAGTCTCTAAGGTGCCACAAGTACTTCTTTTCCATTTTCTGTGAAAAATTTTGTTTAGTTTAAAATCTAATTTTGTACTGAAAAAACAGTTTTGACAGAAAATTTCCAACCGGCTTTCGTCAGAAAGGAGCAATTTCAAACACCACTTTTCCGTTTTAGTCTTTGTTTTGTACCTCAAATAACACTCGAGGGATGTGCTGCTTTTATTCTGTGATCTAACACTCTGTATTGGGATGTATTAATTATTAACAAAAGCTTTTATGGAATCATAGATGTTAAAGGTGAAAAAAATCTGTGTTTGATCTAGGTCCCGTTATAGTCAATGTTAAGTCTCCTAATTGACTACAGTTGTGTTGGATCAGGCTCTGACAGGTTATCTAGTCCTTTTCCTTGCCAATGTAGGGTTGCAAATGTAAACTGGAGCTAGGGTGACCAGATGTCCCAATTTAATAGGGAGAGGCCTGATATTTGAGGCTTTTTCTTATATAGAAGCCTATTACCTCCCACCCCCGTCCCGATTTTTCACAGATGCTGTCTGGTCACCCTGACTACAGCTGGTCAGAAATTTTCCAATGACATTTTTTTTTGCCAGGAAATGTCAATTCATTGAAACTGAACCATTGTGGGAGAGGGTTTGTTTTGATGAACTCCTGATTATATATTTAAAAAAAAGTTTCAAAATTGTCTAAGTCCTCGTTTGATGTTTACAAAATGGAAAAATTCAGTTTGAAATAACTTATTATTTTGAAATTTTAGTTAATTTGTATTTAAGGTAAAAAGCCAGCCAAACAAAATAACCCCCAAAGCTGAAATTGCAATGAAACATTTAGAAATTATTAAAATGAAATGTTTTGACTCAATCCTTTTGGATTATTTGTTCATGAAAACTTCAGGGTTTCCACTTTTCATCCCAATTTAGGGACGGATTTTTTTTTTTAATTTTTAAAATTCTGGTGGGATGGGAAAACTGTTCCTGCCCACCTTTAATGTTAACTTGTGCTATCCTGCAAAAAGAGTATTTTAGAAATAACTTGTCTCCCATCCCATCTATCAGTGAAGGGTAACTGTAGTCATCTTCTGAGAAAATGTCAATCTGCCTACATTTTTAAAGTAATTATTACATGCTTTTTTTACTTAAACCATAATTCAATAACCAAACTCAATAAACTATTTTAACCTCCTTAGGCTCATGAATCTGGCATAGCTAGAGATGTGATTTAAATGGTGTGTGTGTGTGTGTTTCTCAGCTCGACGTGCTAGAGTCTGTATTAATTATTTCTTAGAGAGAAATGCTTAAGTAAGCCAAAACGCCTAGTGTGTGCGTGCTGTGTTTGTTTTTGTTATATATGTGGAGCATTTTAGGAGATCAATGGCAAGTTAGAATGTGTTCTGTTTTATTTTTACTTGAAGCGTCATAACTTGTATGTATTTGCTACTTTTGTTTAAAAAGCTATTCAAAAACATTTGGACTCTGCCTTTTGGGTGTGAGGTATGGTGGGGAGAGGGACTGGGACTGGAAGGGAGAATTAGGGGTTTATATCTATTTTGAATCACAGAAGCCTCTTCTTTTTTCCCCATAGGCTTCCAGCAGTATATAATACAGCTGGCATTTTAGCCTCTGGTGTTCAAAGCCTTGTAAAAAAAAAACCCACCCAAACATTGAATAGTGAAACATACTTAGTGATGATAGTGCAAATATTTATATGCAAGGGGCACAGTAGCATGGGGGGTGGTCAGGAACAAGAACCTCTGGGTTAGAAGGACCTGGAATACAACAGTGATGCCTGGCACAAATTCTTTGTTCTTCTGCTTTGAACTCTGCATTGAAGCTAGTGAGACAGCAACACATCCCCTCTGATTGGTTTCTAGACCAGGTCAACATTAGGGATAAGCCCAAGTTCTAAACCTGAATTGGATCCAAATCTGAACTTCCCTCAAGGTCAAGGGTTGGATGCTGGTGAGCATTTACAGAAGTGCTAGGATCTTGGTTTAGTACTGATTTGTGGGAGTTCTGCTATTGATTGTAATGAGAGTAGGGTTGAGTCCAAGCTCAGCAACTCTAACTCCTGCAGGACCCTGGACTCTTCCTGCAGGTTTCCCCTCCTAGCTGAACAGTTTGAATGTAAATTTAAAACCAAGTTGTGACCCATTCTGTCTGCCTCTGGACAAGGGAGGCAAAGGGGTTAAAAATCAGGAGTCTGTGTCACTTCAATATTTAATTATATAAAGATGATGGGTGCCATATAAAAACCTCGATAGGTAGGCGTAGCTCAGCTTGTGAGAACAGATGCAAGTGTAGCCTTGTTTTTGGTATCCCCTCCATCTGGAATGAGATTGGACTCTGGGTTATACAAAGGATTTGCATTGATTCTTCTTTTTATCTGTTAACCTGGTGACTCTATGATGCGATAAAGCCAAAATACGTAGTTTTGAATTTTGGTCATATATGACTTTTCCATATTTGTTATGGGACAATAAAAAAAGAGTTGTGGGATTTTTTTTATTGAGCTCTATGTGATTTTTCCTGTTGTAGTTAAAACAATCAAACAGC
Source organism: Chelonia mydas (assembly GCF_015237465.2). Taxonomy (NCBI): domain Eukaryota; kingdom Metazoa; phylum Chordata; order Testudines; family Cheloniidae; genus Chelonia; species Chelonia mydas. The sequence goes on from NC_057852.1 coordinate 113,315,981, forward strand.
AAATTGACTACTGATTTCAAAGCCCAAACTGAATTTGTAAAATCGTCTGCTTTATTGTATTAAGAATTTGAGGATTATTATGCTGTTCACTGCAATGCAAGTCATGTACTCAGCAAAGAATAAATATGAACGTCTTTCCCATATAAACCACATAGTAAGTACTGCAGGAATGTGTACCTGTCATAAGCATAACTACGATACAGAAAGCAGAACAGGAATGTGAATTAAATGTCCTTGCAAAGGACATCATTTTCCTCTTTGGTTCTCTCATAGGCCATATATGGGCATCTTCTACCAAACAAGCCTGCAATAAAAACTCTGCATTAGAAGGTCACCTTTAAAGCAACCAAAAGATAATGCTTGTATAATTTAGGTGAGAGCTCTTATTTATTACCCTGAAATTATAGTTCATTTTAAAGTACTCCATATGTTCAGATGGGAGTAAAGATTCTTAAGTTGTTAACATTTGATCTCCTGTTATAATTAATCAGATCCAGAATGTAACCTAAATAATATGTTTATATAGCCTTGCCGAAGGGCTTTACTCCGTCTTGCTTTGAAACTTTCTATACTGAATGGGACTAAATATAGATACATGGTTTTTTTTGTTTTGACAAAATATATTTCCACCGGATGTTCTTTTTATTTTAAGAACTGATGATTTCAGTAGAGTTAAAAGAAATTCAGAAAATCCTGTAAGTATTTTATCAGTTTAATAATTCCCTTAATTCACTCACTTGGGGACTGAAACGTTGCAGGATGAGAATTTGGTTCTTGGATTAAAAAGCTCCCACTAAAATAAACAGAAGAGAGAGAGAGAGAGTATAACTAGTTTAATGTTTAACAAACGTCCTGATCCATTTTGTAACTGGACAAATCCAGACTGAAAATAAGGCACAATTTTTTAACAGTGAGAGTAATTAACCGCTGGAACAACTTGCCAAAGGTAGTGGTGAATTCTCTATCACTGGTAATTTTAAAATCAAGATTGGATATTTTTCTAAAAAATCTGCTCTAGTTCCAACTTGAATTAATTGAGGGAATACTATGGCCTGTGTTATATACAAAGTCAGACGAGATGATCACAGCGGTCCCTTCTGGCCTTGGAATCTATGAATTTTCTGGCCCGGTTGCTATCCTTTTGAAGATAAAACAAATTACACTGAACATTTGGGTGCTTCTCTATGCAGTTCAAGGAGAGCAGAATTTTGGTCCTGTTCTTTCCTTCCACAAACAGAAATCTTAACGCATGGATCTGCCCTTGGAGAGACTTGTAAATCCATATTTCAGAAGCAATTCAAAGCCCCTCTGAAGGCAATGGGAGTTTTAACATTGATTTCAGTGGGGCCAGGATTACACCCATTAGTGCTCCAGTTAAGCGTTCAGTCATTAGCTAGCTCCAGATATTGAGCTAAATTTACACTTCTTTTTATGTTAATGAAAATTGCCTCATTCTTATTTCAGACCTTGAAAGGACTTCTTAGAAATCTTCTTTCGGGAAAGTACATTGGTGCTGATCTCCACATGCAATCTCATTATATCGTGCTTTTGTTGATGGAGCAGTGTCTCACTAGTGAAATCGAAATATTTACTGCACAGTGGATTACTCATAACAATATAATATTAGAGGCTGGGCCCTGATTGGGGCCTGCAAGCACTACTGTAATAAATAATAGTAATAACGTACTATATAGATGAGTTGAATTGGATTATGGAGTAATATTAATTTCTTACAGAATCATTCTTATAACCTCCAGTTTTATTGAAATAACTTTAAAAAGGAACACAGCAAAGTGAAAATACAACAAGTGTATTATGTATTTGCATTGTGTCAGAAGAATACTGCCTGGCATATTGTATGCTGATCTTAAAGGATATAGATATTGCTCAGAGAATGAGGTTGTCCTTTATTCTGCATCAGCAAAGACCATAAGCACCTGCATATCCTGTGTGGTCCTCTGACCTGAGCCTGCTTCCAAAATGTGTCACAGGATAAAATTTTCAAAAGCACCTAAGTGACTTACGAGTCTATGTCCCCTTTTCAAAAATGACGTAGGCTTCTAAGTCCTATTGAAAGTCAATGGAATTTAGGGTCTGAAGTGCTGAAGTCATTTTGAAAAGAGGGCTCCTAAGTCACTTACGCACTTTTGAAAATTGTACCTAAGTTCTTCCCTACCTGATGTATTGTTGTTCGCCAAATAAATAGTCTTGTACAAGGATCTCTGTGTAGAGATCAGCCTCTTCTAGTGAAGAATCCCAGCCTGCTGGTTTCATGTAGTCTGTCTTGTGCTCTGAGTGGACTATGGTGTGTTATTGTGGGAACCAAATAAGGGCGTAGCAAAGCTCAGAAACACCCCCTACATACACTTACAGCCTTTTGATACCAGATCTGATGGGGACAGGTTTGCCTGGGTGATCACTTTTGCTGTAGAGGTTCGGCACTTCTGTCTTCAGTCTCAGAAGTAGCTCCTTCTCCTAGTCAGTCCCTTTAAGGGCAGCAGCATATGAGCGTGCACAGGAGATCCACTAAAATGTCAGAGAATAGTCTGGCGGCTTCACAAAAGAGGGTTGCTAAAGAGTAGGGAGTAGCAATGGGCCAGTACTATACACAGATGTTATAAGTGGCCTATATGATTCATGCAGTGAGATAAGATCCTTAAAAACAGGGTTTTTATTATTAAATGTTTATATTATGGTAGTGCCCAAGGGCCTCATTGGTCCAGATGTGATACAAACACACGAAAGAGACAGTCCCTACCTGGAAGAGTTTATAATCAATGTGGTTTATATTTAAACTATTATAACCTAGCAGTCATAAGGTGACACACAATAAAGCCCAGGTGTTACACAGTTCATAGTTGGGCCCAAGTAGGGGGATCCCTCCCCAGGCTGTTGGGAGAAGGGGGCTTAACCTGAGCTTCTCAGGGGATGCTAGGAAGATGAGGGCTTAGGGAGGGTGGGGTTGTTGCTGCTCAGGCTACCCCTAAATTCATATTTTAAGGCCACCCACCTGGCCAACCTTCCTTGCTCCCACTTCCTAGTGACTGTTTAGTCATTCCAGTAGGAGGTCCCCCAATTAATTCAAACTCCTTGCCTCCATCATTTATGCCATGATAGCTGGGCCTTCCCTATCTTGGGGTTGCTGTTCCTCCCTGGACCCAAGGACTCCCAGAAGATGAGCCTCCTGTTATGTCTCTGGGCCCTTGCTTCCCTCTCTCTCTTCCCTCCCTGGCAAAGAGCAGAGGCAGGCCTGGGAGGGATGGCAGGGAGCTGCCCAAGGGGCAAGGAGGGGAGGGAGCTCCTGGGCTAGGGTGACCAGATGTCCCAGTTTTATAGGGACAGTCCTGATATTTGGGGCTTTTTCTTATATAGGCACCTGTTACCCCCCACCGCCTTCCCGATTTTTCACATCTGCTATCTGGTCACTCTATCCTGGGCCAGCACATTATTCACAGGACGGGGTTAGAGAAGCTAAGAAATGCCCAGGAGTTCAGGCCAGGGTCTGCTTTCTCCTCACCCCTTCCTTCTTACATAAATGGGGTTGGCTGAGTTGCTTCTTATGCCTTCACCCCTGCCCTGTCGGAAAACTACTGGAAGTTCCTCTCCTGTCAGGCCTCTGTCTGCTGCCTAAAGGGGAGGGGAAAAGAGGAGTGGGAGGCCCACAATTGCAAGAGGAAGACTTCCTTCTCTTGTCTACCAGCCAACAGGTCCACTGTGACAGATAGGACAATATCCCGCCATATCCTGGACAAACCTTGTGGAATTAAGTTTAAGTATTTTAGGAGTTCATTGGATTAAAAATGCAAATGTTTATGGGAGAGGGGGACCATAGCCCTCCAGGAACTAAGAAGAGCGCAAGGTGGTTAGGCAAATTCATTCAGGTTATAACACTTCCAGAGAGGCACCATCACCTCGAGAGAGGCTTGCATATGCTGGCTTAAACTGGATTCTCCAGGGACCAACATTTCTGGTTAAATACCCTGGCTTCATTCTGATCTAGCAAACGGACAGGACTTCTGCTCCAAGGGGGCTCCAATTTTTAGGGAAGGTTTGGCAGGACTCGAGTCCTGAGACCCTATAAGATTAACGATGCTTCTTCTGACTGAAGCTATGAAGAACTTGGGACCACAAGAAAAACCTCCTGTATGGGGTTTGAAGGACTAATCACTAACCACAGTCCTTGTTGGAGTTGGGGGCGGGAGGGTGATCTCTGGTAAGCTTATTAGCATGTGTGTAGGTGCTTTTATTGTTTTTATGTTCCTCTGTAATGCTTTTACCTGGAAAATAAAAGTGCTTGCTTAGAAAGAGCTGTATAGTAACTCATAACTGTGGCAAATACACAGTGTACTGTCTCTGAAGAGAGGAGCGAAGCAGGCCTGCTTAGGCAGTTTGTCTTTTGGTGGGAATATCGCAGTATAGTCAGGGGACTGTGCAGCCTGGGAATACTCTGGTTAGGAGGGAGATAGACGTGTATCTCCACCCAAAGACAGTGATGACTTAGGAGCCTGGAGCCTAGAGTGGGTGCCCTTGCTGGACCATAGAGGGAGAATTCAGGTGCAGTTGTCCTGAACTGTGTCATCCAGTCCTATGGATCATGACCGCAGCATGTTGTGCAGCAGGGCAGGGAGATGGAACTGGCTGCAATGTTCGAGCAGGAGTTAAAAGTAAGGTCTAATGGGACTTGTGCTAAAAGCAGAGGGGAACTCTTCTTCCTCTCCCTGTCTTGGGTATGCATCTCTCCCCAACATCAACCCTGCTTCTGTGCCTGGAGTGGTGAGAGCTCCCCCTCCTGTTTCAGTCTTCTTTAACCACTGTGCATGAGGTCCCAATGTAACACAGTCCATCTGAGAGCTCTGCCAGCATTGATTGGAACTGTGATCTTACTTCCTTTTTACAGCTTTCTTTGATTCTCTTTAGTTTTTTTTACTTCTACATATTGATTGAAATTAATGTTTGGTAACTTATATCACAGTTTAAAGAAGAATTTAAGAAATTCATCCCAGTTGATTGGAAGATACTATGCAATGTAAGACATTCCAAGTTTCCTCTTAATATTTTATAGGCTTCTTCGTTACTATTTATTTTGTATCTCCAGTGTTTATTTAGGGTAAGGCAAAACAAAATCTCTGTCTCTCTCAACAACCGTAAGATGATGAATACATATAGTTGGAACAAGTTCCACTGACATTCTCATACAGAATAAACAGAGTTCTGACCATCGAGCTGGCTTATAATAGATCTTTAATGAGTGTTGTCATGAAAAAGCAGTTAACATACTCTCCACCAAAGAGGGCGTAGTCTTGCTGGAGTCAGTAACACATCAAAACGTATATGTGTGTGGCTGGGGGGAGAGTGGAGGGAGTTGAGGAGTGGAGGTGTCTGGCTTGGAATTGATGGGTATTGGAGAGAGTCTTAGCTCTGTGTTAAATGAAGGGGGAAACATGAGTGCATGGGGGAGCAAATATGTCACCTTAGATTGGCGAAGTTGAGTAGAAAACTAACACGTAAATATCACCACCTGGGGTGCAGTCCGGTCCAGTGAGGGGTTGTGTCACCGCTTGCCCTGCAGCCTTGAGTGCCTCACGATGTTTTGCTGTTATAGCTCCCAACGTGGTCACTCACAATCAGCCTCCCAGCATGCAGGTCACCCCACAAGTGTCTGTGTTAGCCACAGCCCTGGTCCAGCAACTCTGACCTTTGCAGCCTGGCAGCAACACTCCGGTCACATTATGGCTTCCATCAGCCTTGGTTACTACTTGCAGAGTGACTCCCAACACACTCCCAGTCCTGAATTTCCCCCCAAACCTATGTTTACACTGGCCAGCCATCTTCTGGACAGTTCAGATATTATAAGTCTGTTGCCCCAAGGGTCAATATGCAAAAGTTGGCTGCTTTAACTGGAGATACCCAAACAGTTCCGTTTAACCACAACATTGGATTAGTTATGATTAAAGAATAAAACAAGTTTATTTAACTACACAGAGAGAGATTTTAACTGAGTGCAAGTATAAGGCATTAAAGTCAGAAATGGTTATGAGCAGGGGCAGCACCAGCCTCTTCCTAGTTGGGGGGGGCACTGTGGTGGGCTAGTTTGAAAATGGGGGGGCTGCGATATACGTCTGGTGGGCACACATTTATTTATTTTTAACTATACATAGTTAAGTGTGTGTTTTATCTGTTATCCTCCAAAGGAGATTAAAAATATTCACAGACACATTTTTTTTAAACTTAATCTATGGCAGCTCACTGATGCTTATTCACGGAAAATCACCATTTATTCACGGAAAATCACCATTTATTCATGGAAAATCAATAGGGAAAAAATCCTAAGTAAATAAATAAAAATACTAATAATATTAACAATTATAACAATAACCAAATGCAAATTTCTGGGAAAAATTACTGGTTAAATAATACTAATAGCTAATTACTTTACATCGGATAATGTACTGTATTGTAGTTTAAAATTAGCCTTTTACACATGCAAAGAAAACGAAACAGCAACACATGCACACTACTATTTAAACTAAAATAAACAGCAACTGACCAAAAGTAAGTATACCTTTCCCCCCTATCTGATTGAGCCCATATTTCCATTCCAGTCAAATCAAAATCCCATATGAGCCACAGTCTTTGTTAAAGTAACAAAAGCAATTTGGATCATAACTAAATCAACTGCCAATTAATACAACGCCCCCGCCCTCAAAAAGCACAAAATAAATAGAGCACTGCTAGTAAAGCACAGTAACAGCATTTGACAGGCAGCAAAAATCAAGATGTAAATACAAGTAGAGTAAAACCTGTCTTCACGACCACCTCCGAAAAGAGACCACTTATCACGAGCGACGACTTGCAGAGGCCATAGAACTCCCCCCCCGCCTATAATTTAGCTGTGATGAAACTGTGAAGAATGACCACCTGTCATCTACAACCGGCGACCACATTTTCTTACTCCCTTCGGAGTTGGGCTCCGGCCAGCAGCTGCCACTCTCTGCTCTGCCTTCAGGGAAGCTAGAGAGGGGGGGCTGCTGGCCAGGTGCCCCGCTGTGAAGGCAGTGCCACCGCCAGCAGCTGCACAGAAGTCAGGGTGGCAATACCATATCTTTTGAAGAGAGACAACCTTTTACTAGCAACTACTTTTGCCAGCTCTCATGAGTGGTCGCTCTTGACAGGTTTTACTGTAAATTCTTAAACATACAGTGGCTGGGGCCCGTGCTCTCCAGAGCCACCTCCTCTTCTTTGCTTCCAGGGGGTTGGACATGTTCTTGCCTAGGGGAGCACAGGAGATGGGGGTGTTAGAGCCATGCCTGGCGTGGCTGCCCTCTTCAGTTCCCAGCAGCGACTGGAGCCGCTACCCCCTGTGCCATGTTTAAAGGGTTCAGTGCAGCGAGGGAAGCCCAGCCCCTTTGGTTCTCGGCCCAGCACGCATCCTGCACAGGGGAGGAGTGCCAACCCCCTCCCCCTTGCCAAGGACATGCTGCCCCCAGGGGAGAACAGGGCAGCAGCAGAGGAGACAAGCCAGCCTCGGCTTAGGGAGCAGGTGTCTGATCCCCCCATACCACAAAACATACCCCATGGACCCTCAAAATATTCCCCCAAGCCTCCCAAATCACACTGCCCCTACCTTAAAACATCCACCCCACCCCCTTCCCCATTACCACCCACCAGGACCCAGCCTTCCATACACCCCAAATCACACCCACCAGAACCCAGCCCTCTATCGAGCCCCATTACCACCCCCACACCTCAAGTCACACCCACCCGCTATGTAGCCCACATCCCCATAAGAACCTCAGTTCCATTCATACCTACCCACCCACCCCTCAGCACTCCTCAGAAAAACTCCATCCCCCGCTTTGCTCCGCCGAACCATCCCTCCATGTTCCCTCCCTTCTGCCCCCTAAAAGAGCCCTGCACATCCTAGACACACATCTGCAGCCCATGATATAGCTCAGAACCCTAGGCCCCCATAAGGTCCAGTCTACACATGCACCTTGCCCATATCTAACCCCCACTCCGACTCACACAGCTTCTACACCCCCTTGGGCCCTCCATAACATACCCTCCTCCCCAGCAGCTGTCAGGGCACACCATGGGTTGTTAAAGAACCATGGCCCTAAAAGCGGAGCTGAACCTGGCTCAAAGGTGTCCTGACAGGAGGTGGGGAACCCCTCCAACAACCTTCATGGAGACTCAGTGTAGCCAACTGAGTCAAAGAGAGACACTGAGCCTCTCTCCATTGCCTGATAGGCGCTCCCACTTGCCTATCAAGTCTCTGGTCTTCTGATTGGTGTGTAAGAGAACATCCTGCCGCCCCCATTGCATTCGAACATCTAAGTCTGCACTGCTTCCTACCATGAAGGGTGTTTAAATGTGGATCCCTTGATTAGCCCATGTGAAGAGCAACTGGGGCTGTGATTGGAGGCCAGACTGGGAGCTACCCCGCCTTTGCTAGGCTGTGCCACGTGAGTGAGAGTCCTGGATCTCTTGTCAGATCCTCAGTACCCTCAGCTACTGTGTGTGTGGCATTCAAGTAGGTTGTACATACCAGACCCTATAGCCACTGCTGGGAGGAGTGGTTACGGGGGGACTAATGCATATTTTTTTGGGGGGGACAATAGCCCCTGCAAGCCCCCCTCTAGCACTGCCTCTCGTTACAAGAGAAATAAAGAGAAAATGCTTCTTAGTAACTGAAATTTAACAAACTAGACATGGTTCAAGATAGAATTCTTACCACACGTTTGCAGCAATAGGCTGACCCAATTCTCAGGTCAGAACCCCTCCCAAAATCCAAAGGCTGGCTCCTTTCTTCTTCTTAAGTGAAAGAAAGATAGGGTTATAAAGAAAGATAAAATACCTGGGGTGTTTTTGCTCCTCACTTTAATTGTCCAGTCCCCCTTTGAAATGCATTTCCCTGCCTACTGTATTTTCCACTGCATGCATCTGATGAAGTGGGTTATAGCCCACAAAAGCTTATGCCCAAATAAATTTGTTAGTCTCTAAGATGCCAAAAGGACTCCTCGGTTTTTTTTGCTGATACAAACTAACATGGCTGCCCCTCTGAAACCCATCCCGGAGGGTTACTCCGAGATAAAGTTCCTTCCTGCTGTGAGGACAGAGACATGGCGTCTCCCGGTGAAAGAGGTTCCATGCTGTTGTTTGTTAAAATGCAGATGGATCTGTTCCTGTTCCCCTCTGTTTCCAAAGAATGGACACTTGACTGGTGATCACCAATTGACTTTGAAGGCACCTGGATAGAAGCGCTAGCTTGTCCTTTGTCTTTGAGGAACAGGTTTAGCCCCTCCCCAGATTTGTCTGGTAAACAGATTTCAGTCATAATTTCTGCTTATGTTCATAACTTTAGATATAATATTGCTCACACATTTCACAATGATATTAGTGACGCGTGAGTTGTTAGTTTTCAAATGGTACCTCAAAAGGCATATTTTGTACAAAGATTATTTCAATGGTGTAAGCACTTAAGACAGAATTGTCTGATGCAATGAAGTAGTGTAATGATGCAAAGTAATTGTGCACTTACCATTTAGGTTTTCACAACACTTATGCTATAATCTTGTGGTGAAACTATTGTGAATAAAATATTCCTGAATGTTGTGGGGAATCTCACATACAGGTAAACTTCATTGGCTAACATTTCGGTAGGTGGCGCTAGAGAGCAGGGAGATGCATTCAATGTAGTTATTGCATGGCCTGAGATAAAGCAGATATGTTTTCATTACCTCCTATGTTTGTATGACTTCTGGTGTAACACTTGGCAGACGACAAATGCTGCGTGCAATTCTTATCACCTTACAGCAGGGAGAAGAACTGCTGACCTTGAAAAGGTGCAGACAAAACTAAGCAAAATGACTCATGGTTTGGAAGCCATTTATGTTATGGAGAGAGATCAGTCAGAATTGGCCTAGAAAGCTCATGGGAAAAAATGGGGACAATGGTATGTATCACATATTGTAATTAATAACTGACAGAAGAAAGTCCTCAGAGGCCTTGGGCGAAATTCAGAGGTGATGAGTAAGGAGGGGCATCTATTATTGCTATTCATTAGTTTGTTTCTGGCAGGCAGGGCCTTTGCTACAAAGGCCTAATGCATCAATAAGTGGGTGTTAGGGAATCTGAGTCTTAAGGTGGTATAATTTACACAATAATGACATTCAGAAAGGTTTGTAATCAGAAAAGCAAATAACAAAAATGTTTTAAAGTGTAAGTTAAAGCAGCCATTAAATTTAACTGACATCTTCAGATACTCTTTTCTGGCCTATAGCTTAGACTCTTCTAGACTCACTTACCATTGTGTAACTTATAGTAACCTATCCAACCTTTCTGAATTTGGCCCCTTGTCTCCTACTAAGGTAGGTCTGATTGGAATTTCTCAACAAGAGAATAGTTGGAAAGAGGTATCTGAACACCATTGCTTAGCTGAGAAATGGCCTGGTAAGAACTGTGGATCAAACCCTTAGGACCAGTGCTAAAAGAGCTCTCTGTTCCTTGAAAGAGCCAGAGCAGCCAGGAGTGCTCTACAGGAGTGTTCTTCTCATCCCTTGTGGGAGGCAGAAGCACTTTATCCTCCACTGGCTCTAATTTCTCTCCTATTGAAGACACTTTTTCTATCTTAATCTGACACAGGCTAAGTTTATACCATGCCTATGACTATCTGAATTGAATTGGTGGGTTTAGAGAGACATGTCCAGCTTTCTGCAGCCCTTGCTGCCTCTGAAAGAAAGGTCCCCATTTGAAGTGGTCTCAGAGAGCCACCAGACCCAGAAGGAACAGGAGAGAAATAAAACTCCTTTCCACTAACAGGAAAACATTCAAAGGTGATTTGAGTGCAGTGAATGTTTTTTTGACTCTCTTGGGTAGGTAATTAGCATTCTAATAGCACTGTGAGACAGGCCACCTGCAGAATTCTTGGACAGACGGATTCACAAACATGGATAGTTCAAGATAGGGTCTCATGAAAACTAGACAAAAGTGACTTAGAATAATATTTACATTCAGTAGCATTAAGTGTATCTATTTGTTATTGGTGTGGGGCCAAACTGGCTCAAAAACCTTTCAAAAGAGAGTGACCTACCAGCAGAAGGCCAAGTAACTCTGATAACTTTCCATAGTCACCAACAGATGTATTTTTAAAAAGCACAGCAAGGCTTTCCCTCCCTCTTGTTTGAGTACCAAAGAGACATACTTTTGATTACCAGGCTGTAAGGATGTTTCAGTTCCAACCCCTCATCAGTGCTCTACAGTGTATCAATAGTCTGGGTATGAAATCTGGTCTCTCTTTTTTAGTCACACACACACACTCACACATATATACACAGACAGGGCCCAATTTTCAGAAGTTCTGAGCACCTGCAGCACTATTTGAAATCTATGGGAGCTGTGGGTGATCAGCATCTTTGAAAAATCAGGGGCTGGGTATACACATAAGAGAGTCCCTGTGCTGAAGGATTTACAACCTAATCATAATACCTAAGCTCCCTGAAGTGCTTTATGATGGAGACGTATCATTGTGCCCATTTTATGTATGAAAAACCTGAGCCAAAGAGAGCCTGATCTTCACCTGGTGTAAATCAGTGTAACTCTATTGGACATTACATTGATGCCTATAAGCATAGGGACCTAATTACTATCTATGACCATTGATTTCAATGGAGTTATGCTGATTTACACTACCTGGACATATTGCTTAGGTTCATATAGGAATTCTGTGACGTAGCCAAGAACTGAACCCAGATATCTTAGTCCAGTGCTTTAATGGCAAGACCTGTGAGCATGTATATGTGCATGTTTGAGTGTATAAAAGCAAAGTTAGGGCTTGTTTTCACGACTAGGGAGATCGATGTTGCAGCAGTCGATGCAGCGGGTGTCGATTTAGTGGGTCTCTTGAAGACCTGCTAAATCGATGGCAGAGTGCTCTCTGGTCGATCCCGGTACTCCACCTCTCTGAGAAGAGTAAGGTAAGTTGACCAGAGAGCGTCTCCCATCAACGCAGCACAGTGAAGACACTGGGGCAAGTCGATGTAAGCTACGTCAACTCCAGCTATGTTATTCATGTAACTGGAGTAGTGTAACTTAGCTTGACTTCCCCAGTAATGACAAGCCCTTAGAGAGGAAGGATGGTCTTCTGGTATAGGCCCTAGGCTGGAACTTGGGAAAACTGGGCTCAGATCCTGGCTCTACCAGACTGCTTATGGGAACTTGGGTAAGCATCACTGTGTCTCAGTTCCCATCTGTAAAATTGGGACAAAAATACTTCCTTTCTCTCACTGTTAATTTGCTTGCCTATTCAGTCTATGAGCTCTTGGAGTGGGTGGAGGAGCTCTCTTACTATGTGTGTATATACAGCACCTGGCACAATGGGCTCTAATCTCTGTTGGAGACTCTAGATGCTGCTTTAGTACAAATGTGTGTGTCTATAAATGTGTGTGTCTATAAATAGGATTCATTATAGTATGGCATGCGGCATATGGTTTATCAGCCTGAGTTTGAGAGGCTTGCATTATCTCAGTGAAATATGCAAGCCATCCCCAATCAAGGCCACCCAACTGTTTTATACCTTGTGTATGCCACATGTTAACAGAAATATTCTCTTAAGTTTTTTAAACTGTTATTGGGACTACTGGAAGTTCTTCTTCTGTAGCCTCACAGAATCTCCCTTCATCCCTCCTCCCCTTTAAGCTATTCAAAATGCAGCAGTAAAAGGTATTCATTTTTCTGCCACGCTGACCCCTATCCATTGCTCTTCAGGTTCTTTCACTAGCTTCACTTTGCCTTCTGCATAAAATTGAGACTGCTTATGTTCATGTTCAAGGCCCTACCTCTCTGTTCTCATCTTTTTCTACTGCGCTGCGCCAACACACACAACTTATACCCTTCTCTCACTCTTGTCTCTGGATAGTCTTCCATGAGGTTTCTGAAATCCCTTACCTGTCTCGGTTTGCCACATGTTCAATCATTCCTCCAAGCTCCTCTTTTAAAACACCCTATTTCCAAAAGTCTGATGATTTCAAGTCCTGCACTCAGAAATCTTAAATTAATATTTTAAAAATCTTCTGCAACTATTGAAGAAGTAATCATGGTACTATCAAGAAGCATTACTATATGGACCATTCACTGGTACTACTCTTTTGGTTTCCATCCACACTTACTTTATTTGTACATGGTCTGTCTAGACCAGGGGTGGTCAAACTTTTTGGCCTGAGGGCTGCATTGGGTTTCCGAAATTGTATGGAGGGCCGGTTAGGGGAGGCTGTGCCTCCCCAAACAGCCAGGCCCCCATCTGACCCCCCCTGCTTCTCGCCCCCTGATGGCCCTCTCGGGACTCCTGCCCCATCCAACCACCCCTTCTCCCTGACTGCCCCCACATCCCCCGCCCCCTGCCACCCCATCCAACCCCTCCTCTCCTTCCTGACTGCCCCCGGATCCCCCACCCCTAACTGCTTCCCACCCCTAACTGCCCCCTGCCACCCCATCCAACCCGACCTCTCCTTCCTGACTGCCCCCCCCAGTACCCTTGCCCCATCCAACCACCCCTTCTCCCTGTCCCCTGACTGCCCCCGAAACCCCCACCCAACCCCTCCTCTCATTCCTGACGGCCCCCCGGGACCCCTGTCCCATCCACACCCCCTGCTCCCTGTCTCCTGACTGCCCCCAGAATCCCTGCCCCTGACTGCCTCCCGCCGCCCCATCCAACCCTTCCTCTCCTTCCTGACTGCCCCCCCCCCCCCCAGGACACCTGCCTCCATTCAACCCCCCTCATCCCCGCCCTCTGACTGCCCCGACCCCTGTCCACACCCCTGACCACCACCTGAACTCCCCTGCCCTCTATCCAACCCCCCCTGCTCCTTGGCCCCTTACCGCGCTGCCTGGAGCACCGGTGGGTGGCTGCAGCCGTGCTGCCCGACTGGAGCCAGCCACGCGCTGCGCAGTGCAGAGCACTGGGTCAGGCCATGGCTTTGCAGCTGCGCTGCCTCAGGAGCTTGCAGCCCCACCGCCCAGAGCATTGCTCTGGTGGCGCAGTGAGCTTAGGCTACAGGAGAGGGGGAACAGCGGGGGAGGGGCTGGGGGCTAGCCTCCGGGGCCAGGAGCTCAGGGGCAGGGCAGAATGGTCCTGCGGGCCATAGTTCGCCCACCTCTGATCGAGACTGTAAAGTCTCTGGGGTGAAGGGCTTTCATACCTTTCTGTAGGGTATGCACAGCATGCTGTTGGCCTTATATAACTAATACATAAAAATATAATAAAGTAAAGCTCAGTTTAAAGCCTCCTGGCAGCACCAGCCAAATGCATCTTTGGAAATTGAATGAGGAGATATTTATGCCCCTTATGGGGACCAAAAGTGTGAAACTGTCTGAAAGAAATTATTGAAATTATTGTTGAAGACATGAATTATTCAATGAGCAGAAGTCCTCTTCATTTAATAGAGTCTGGAAGGTATCTACATCAGTGAAGACTGAAGAGGAGTAAGCCCTGGAAAATACAAACATCCCTAAAGAGAAGTCATTGCAATAGCAGCAGATGGGATGTGGGGAGGAAAATGTAGGTCTGGAGAAGCTAGCTAAGTAGCAGAAATGCCGCTATTTCTGTGAGACCCAGAGTGGTGTTTTGTGGTTTAGAAAAAAGCAAGTAGTTATGACCAAAATGGCCATCCTTTAGGAAACTGGAGTCGAAAGGACATATGCCTTAAAAGCCATAAATATGAGCTATTCAGAAGACAAACTAAAGGCCCCTAATCTAAAATGTGCAAGCAACTGAAAAGGTCACTCCCTGGAAAGTTAGAAGAGTGAAACTAAGCAAACAAGGTGATGTGGTGCGTCTGAAGCAATGGGTTTATCACAGTAAGTCAGATGGGGAGCTGTTTGGGTCAATTAAAGAAGTGAAGTTTGGATCCTTCAGACATGTACATTCAACACGAGGACTTGAAGCACTCTTGTTAATTTAGCAGCCAATTTCAAGGGTGGGTAATGCATTCAAAATATGTAGAATCCTAGACCACAATATAAAGAGTGGAGAAAGACCCATCTTTGAAAAATATTAAAATTTTATGAGGTGTGTTGCTGACTAGAAAAAAAATTAAGCAAATAATCATACAGAAAGAATAGATCACATCCTTAAACGTAAAGCCCCCAAATAAGACAAATATTTATTAAATAAACATGAATGTAGCCAGAGGTGACCTTTTTGTTTCTTATTTATCCTTTTTGCTGAATTTATATTGACTCTCATTTTTAACTTTCCCATTTTATATCAAACAAGGTATGGGGTCTGTTTTGCCAGCATCCTGCACCTTGTGTCATCATCCACACCTGTTCAAAGTGCATACTGTGCAACATGTCAAGTGGCTAAAATGGGACCAGAGGCCTGGAGGAATGGATCATGCGCTGCTCTGGGGGGATGAGAGGCCCAGGGTGGGGGTTGTAGAGTGAGCTGGCTCTGTATTCACCTCATAGGGGCAGCTCCTGCAGCTTTTGTCCCATGGGGCTTTCTGGGCTTGGCTCCCCACTTAGAGCATTGTGACTTAGCCCCTGGCACAGTGTCACAGTACCACTCACTCAAATTTGGCCTGGCTGCCCCTGATAAGTGGGCCAGGTCAAACCTGATCAGTGCTGTGACCCTGTGTGCCAGAAGCAGGTCGTAGTGCCCAGAAAAGGAAGCCAAGCCCAGCTAGCCCTGCAGGATAGGAGATGCTTCAACTGGGGCGATGGGTTTTGTGGGGCACATTGAGACAGTCCTGTGAAAAGCAGGACTGCTGGGAGGTCTAAAAACAGGTGTAAAGCACTACCCAATCAGAATTCCCCACTTATACTGCATGGAAGCATTTTACACCTACTTTGCACTCACTGGTTTGGATTCTATGTTACCTAATAGCTGATTTGCACCCTGAAGTGTATATGAATAGCATATGGCTCTAGGAGAACCATCCTATTGTAGGGGGAGCCTGTGGTGGCAAAGTGCCAGTGTTTAGTGGCTTCTTCACCAGCTCAGCCTCACCTCCTTGCTGCAAAGATAGGGGGATGTGGCGAGAGCAAAGAGGTCATGGTTAGGGCTTCCTTACATCCAACTGATCCCTGACTGGTACATCAGGGTTACTGGTATCCTGCTATTCAGGTTACTGGTATCTTCAAAAATTTAGAACAGCCTGAAGTCTGCATTAGTGGACCAGCCAAGCACACAATCAGTCCAGAATCAGTGGAGTGCAAAGGCCACCTTTGCACATCCTCTCTTGAGCTGTGTTGTGCACTCCTTGACTGGGGCCAAGATGTAGCCCACTTTGCACAGGTGTTAAATGACTACACAGGGTGCGAGGCAGTGAAGACTCAGGCCCAAGATGTATAGCTAGATAATGATTACCCTTTCAAGGGCAAGAACCTTAAAATGACCTCTTATAATACATGCTGCTATTTTACAAAAGGTGCTAATCATAGAAGCAAACATTTATAAAGTCAATGAATCCTTGTGTATACAGTACCTCTGTGAGGGTATGAATATTTACTAGAACTGGTCTGGCTACTCTCACACAACAATCGTTAATTGCATTTCCATCTCTGAACCATCTAGGAGGTCTGTTTTTAACCATTTATTTATTAAATTGGTGGCTGGCAGTGCCACTCTAGTTAAGGTTTTCTGTACTTCTGGTATTCCCTCCCCAGTTTTTTTGGGGGTCGGGGGCGGGGTATTTGAGTCTTTTATTTTGCTATAATAAGGTCTCAAGAACAAATTTTTATGCAAAGTTCAAAACAAGAAAAAAACCAAGCCGTGCTGAAATATTTTAAAAATAACAGACTCCAAAGTGATGAGGATGGGATGGAAAGTAAAATGGGATAGGGCCTGCTTGTGCGGCCCTTGATCATGGAAGTACTCTCACAGCCATGTGAGCACCTCGAGGGCTTTATTGAACTCAAGTCCACTAGTTTCAAACCATCACCTGGAAAATAAAGACAGACTCTGTTATGGTCATATCTGCAAGACCTCCATTGTCATGTTTGTTCTTCATTGTCAGAGCCGACACTAGGCATAAGGAGACTAAGCAATTGCTTAGGGCCCTGAGCAGCTCAAGAGAGCTAGCACCTGCCTCTTTTCATTGGGCTCCTTTCTCCCTCCTAGTTTAACTTTCTGATTTTTAGTGCATTACAACCTGGCCCAGTACTCCCCTCTGTGGTCACCAATCTGTTGAGGGTGGTCCCAGTTGTTGGGTCCCATGTGCTGCCAAGATATCTGGGTCTGGGCAGAGTCTAGTTACTCTTTCTAGGTCTGGATCTGTAAGGCATGTTGCCAGACTCAAACCGTTTTTCTGACACACTTCTTTGGAAAAAGAAAAGGAGTACTTGTGGCACCTTAGAGACTAACCAGTTTATTTGAGCATGAGCTTTCGTGAGCTACAGCTCACTTCATCGGATGCATAACTATGCATCCGATGAAGTGAGCTGTAGCTCACGAAAGCTCATGCTCAAATAAACTGGTTAGTCTCTAAGGTGCCACAAGTACTCCTTTTCTTTTTACGAATACAGACTAACACGGCTGTTACTCTGAAACCTGTTCTTTGGAAAAGGGATTCTGCAGTCCAGCCTCCCCAGACCCTGAAGCCAGTGCTTCAGATCTTCCAAGTGCTCCCCTCCTCCAGTCACTTACACACACTCCCTGAAAGCTCCACTGAGGTGGTGGGCACTCTGGGCTTCTAGTTTAACCCCTTCAGGGACAATGTGGTGGGAAAGCAGGCTTGGGCTTAGCAAAGGCATTTCTTAACTATGGAGATTTTAGTCTCAAAAGCACTCACAGTTACAGACGTTTGAAAAGTAACAAAAGCCCTGAGAATCACCTTCCCCATGTCTGAGCTCACCCCTTCTGAATCTGAGGTTTGTCAGTGTTTCAAGCTTGGCAGAGTCCCTCCAGCCCTGTTCTGCCAGTTCTGCTTACATATGGTGATGTTCTGCCCTTCTTCCACAGAGCAGAACCCTGCTCTTAAGGATGGTCTCTGTCTCCTTGCTAGATTCTCAAGTGGAAAACTCCAGCGCCTTTCCCCATTCATTCATTTACTACCTGTAGACCCCTGTGTAGAAAAACACTGTTCCTTGGGGGTGGGCAAGCTGCTGAGTCATTCAAAATTAATGGCCCTAAATTGTAATCTTGAAGGGTTCTCAGTGATAGTCCTTAAATGAGATGTCAAGTGCCTTTCCTGGGCTGGGTGGACATGTGGAATGCAATTCCATGGGCTTGACTTGGTCAAGTTTAGAGATGTGTTCAACACATAAATATAAATTTGAGTTCATAATTCGATACAGACCTAGCCCACCCTGTCATAACATGCAAAAAAGTAAACAATCAAAAATAACCACCAGATTCATCTCATAACAGTAATGCTAGAGCGTTCAGAAAAGGGGGAAATTAAAACAAACTCATGAATTTAGGCTGCCCACTACTGGCGTGAATCTCCACTCTAATACAATGGGCTTAGCTGGCTCAGTTAGCTTTGCAGAATTTGGCCCAGTGTTTCAAAGCCTACTGTGATAGAGAAAGAAAAGATCCCATAATTGGGTCACAAATAATTGGATTGTCAAAAATAAAAACGATTGAGAATTCTGGATTAGACAAGCAAGACCATTATACCCAAGTATACGATATACTGGTGGAAGGGGTGACCATAATGACCTTAAGTGATACCTGTTAGGTTAAAGGAAGTGTCTGAAAACACTAACACTTTGGCTTTTGGTTTAGTTTTTCACACACAAAAAAGAAACTTTCATTTCAAAATGTTTCATGGAAAATACCATTTTCTGACTAACTCTAATTAACATTCTGCAAATGATTCACCCTGGCTTCTAACAGCCTGTCCCTAGAGTCTTCCATAGCTATAACTGGCTCATTCACAACTGCTTTCCTAGCCGTAAGTGCTGTATGAACAATTTTGAAATTCAGGCTTTTTCCATTGACCGCTATTTGAAGAGAACTGCTCCTGAGAGAATTATCTCTTCAACATAGACCCCTTAAATTGATTTCTGTTTATTT
This sequence comes from Chelonia mydas, assembly GCF_015237465.2. Lineage (NCBI taxonomy): Eukaryota > Metazoa > Chordata > Testudines > Cheloniidae > Chelonia > Chelonia mydas. The sequence goes on from NC_057852.1 coordinate 113,334,999, forward strand.
GCGGAACAGAGGAACTTAGTGAGTAACTGCCAACACAGGTTTATGAAGCACAGATTGTGCCAAGCTAAGTTGATAGCCTTTTCCAATATAGTAACAGTCTGGAGTGTGGGGGAGGGAGAGCTGTAAAAGGAATGTGGTTGACACCTAACATTTTAGAAAGGCCTTTGATGCAGTACTGCAAAGGAAGCTCAAACAAATATCAGAAAAGTATTGCTTGGATGATAATACAACAAAGTGGACAAAACTAGCTGACAGTAATAAATGGTGTTCATCAGAGTGGGCAAAATTCTGGTAGAGGCTAGCGTGGAGCATAATATAAATATTACAGTAATCAAACATAGATGCTTCAAAACTAGGAGATATAGAAAATACAGAATGTGATTCAGATAGATCTTGGCAGCTATGAGATGAGATTTTATGGAAAGAAGAGTTAAATATCACACTGGTGGAATAATATGCAACATAAATAAAATAAACCAAGGTGTGAGGTTTAACTTACCTCCTGGTTCCACTGTGTGGTTGTGAAACCCTTTCCTTTTGCTCTGTGTGTCTGGTTAAGATTGTGAATAATTTCATTTTCTGTGAAGTTTAATCAAGAGTTCCAGGTGTTACATTTGTACTTACTGACTTTTTGTTAGCTGTACCACTCAGAAAAGCCTAGTGACTGGAGCGTTGCGCAAGAGACCTGGGTTCTGTTCTCACTGGCTCTGAAGGGGATCCTGTCAAGTCTCTCAGTTTCTGTGGGGATCAATTTTCCCATCTGTAAAAAGACCATATTTACCAATCTACAAAATGTGCTTTGAGATCATTGTGTGATGGGCATTGTATACGTTATTCCTTGTAGTATACAAATCTGTATGCCTGTGTCACATTTTGGGCTGCAATCCAGAACAGTGAGGGGTGGTGTCACCACCTGCCCTGCAATCTAGGGTGCCTCACAATGCTTTGCTGTTGTAACTCCCAACTTGGGCCTCTCACAAACAGCCTACCAGCATGCAAGTCACACCCTGAGTGTCTGTTTATAGCTACAGCCCTGGTCCAGCAGCTCTGACCGCAGCAGCCTGTCAGCAACACTCCAGTCACACTTTGGCTTCCACCAGCCTTGGTCACCACTTGCAAGGTAACCCCAACACACTCCCAGTCCTGAATTTTCCCCAAAACTTGTGTTTTGCACTGTCCAGCCCTCTCCTGGGCAGTTCAGATATTAAAGGTCCATTGCCCTGTAAAGGGTCAATATTCAACAATTTGTTACTTTAACTGGAGTTACCATATAGTTAAGTTGAAACACAGCATTGGATTTGTTTAGATTAGGGCTGTCAAATGATTTAAAAAATTAATTGCAAGATTAAAAAATAATTGCAATTAATTGCACTGTTAAAAATAATAAAATACCATTTATTTAAACATTTTTGGATATTTTCTACATTTTCAACAATATTGATTTCAATTACAACACAGAATACTAAGTGTAAAGTGCTCACTTTATATTATTATTTTTGATTACAAATATTTGCACTGTAAAAAAGATAAACAAAAGAAATAGTATTTTTCATTTCACCTCATACAAGTACTGTAGTGCAATCTCTTAATCATGAAAGGCAACTTACAAATGTAGAATTATTATTTTTTTACATAACTGCATTCAAAAATAAAACAATGTAAAACTTTAGAGCCTACAAGACCACTCAGTTTTTGTTTGGCCAAACGCTAAGACAAACAAGTTTGTGTACATTTATGGGTGATAATGCTGCCTGCTTCTTATTTACAATGTCACCTGAAAGTGAGAATAGATGTTCACGTGGCACTTTTGTAGTTGGCATTGCAAGGTATTTACGTGTTAAGTATGTTAAACCTTCATGCTTCGGTCACCATTCCAGAGGACATACTTCCATGCTGATGACGGGTTCTGCTCGATAACGATGCAAAGCAGTGTGGACTGATACATTCATTTTCATCATCAGAGTCACATGCCATCCAAAGAAGGTTGATTTTCTTTTTTGGTGTTTCGGATTCTGTAGTTTCTACACTGGAGTGTTGCTCTTTTAAGACGTCTGACAGCATGTTCCACACCTCATCTCTCTCAGATTTTGGAAGGTACTTCAGATTCTTAAATCTTGGGTCGAGTACTGTAGCTATCTTTAGAAATCTCATATTGGTACCTTTTGCATTTTGCCAAATCTGCAGTGCAGTGTTCTTAAATCAATCAACATATGCTAGGTTGTCATCCGAGACTGCCATAACACAAAATATATGGCAGAATATGGGTAAAACAGAGCACGAGACATACAATTCTGCCCAAGGAGTTCAGTCCCAAATTTAATTAATGCATTATTTTTTTAACAAGCATCATCAGCATGGAAGCAGAAATTGTTACAAGAGAAATAAAGATAAACACTTTCTAATAGCTAAAACTTAACAAGCTAGCCTTGGGTCAAGGTAAAATCCTTACCACATGATCCCAGCAACATGGCTGGCCAAATTCTCAGGTCAGGATCTCCACCCGAATTTAAAGGGGTGGTTCCTTTGTCTTCTTAGGTGAAAGAGAGAGAGATAGCTTGGAATTTTTTGCCCCTTTCTTTTATAGTCCAGTTAACCTTTGAAGTGGATTCTTCTATAGGTTACCCCTTAAAGCAAAGTTTATTCAAAGAGTAAAGAAGGTGACATGGAGGTGGGTGGTGAAGGAGGCTCCATGTTCTTTCTTCTGACCTGTTTGCTGAAATGCAACTTTGCTTATCTCCTGACACCTCTTCTCCCTGCTTCTCCCTACTTATGTATAAATTGAGGTAAACACACATTTCTTCATTCAGGATAGTTGTGCCTGGGCAGGACTGTGTGGTTTTGAACATGAACATCATATGGGGGATTTCATAACTTTACATATAGTGTAAATTTCACCATGATATTATTGACCAGCAAGTTATTAGTTTTCAAATGATACCTCACAAGGCTTATTTTGTACAAAGATTATTGTAATAACGTGTAGCATGTGAATACAGGGGTGCTTTCGGTCACAGCTTGTTCAATATTTTTACTTGAAATTTCTGTCAAAATTTTGCAAAATTGATTAGTTTAATAAGCAAGGAGATAAAGTTCTGAAAAAATAAAGTTGGGGATAATGCCTGCTTGAATCTTTGGAATTGGAGCAGATCATTAGTTTGCCCATGACCTTTCAGTGTAGCAGTGACCTCATCACGTTTAACAATTCGTTATCTGTGCATTAATTTTCTCTTCCTTGGTTTAGTTATAATTATGGCTTTAAATACTCACTATTCAGAATTTGCTAGTCACATTGTGATTGATTCCTAATTGGACGACTGACACTTTTAAAAAACAGGAGGAAATCTTGAATTAAGTCCCTTGGAGCATGAGCATCTGTCCAAACACACATTTACATGATTGGTCATGACTGGGTGCATATTGGGGCAACTTATTTTAGTGTCATAATTGCATCTAATTTTTTTACTTTTTTATCTAGTCATTGGTCTTACTCCATTCATGTTACCATTTTATTTGTGGAGAAAGTAAATAAGGAAGTGCTATTTACTCCTTCACATAACACAAGAACTAGGGGTCACCCAATGAAATTCATAGGCAGCAGGTTTAATACAAAGAAGTATTTCTTCACACAACGCACAGTTAACCTGTGGAACACTTTGTGAAGGCCAAAACTATAACAGGGTTCAAAAAAGAACTAGATAAGTTCATGAAGGTAAGGTCCATCAATGGCTATTAGACAGGATGGGCAGGGATGGTGTCCCTAACCTCTGTTTGTTGAAGCTGGGAATGGGCGACAGGGGATGAATCACTTGATGCTTACCTGTTCTGTTCATTCCCTCTGGGGCACCTGGCATTGGCCACTGTCAGAAGACAGGATACTGGGCTAGATGGACCTTTAGTCTGACTCAGTATGGCCATTCTTATGTTTAAGAACATTTGGGAAGGAACATTTATTTTTGTGATTGCCTATATTCATGTGTGATTACCCCATGAGCATGTAGAAATTAGTACAATTATGTTCAAACGACTGTAATCCCACTGGACATAGTTGCCCTGGCACCTGATGATGCTGATGAATACATGTAGTACTGTACTTTGAGCAGGAGGAGGTTAGAAGGCAGGGAGAGACTAGAGAGTGTTTTAAAATGACTGGCTATTTCCTACCAAGTAAATACACATCAGCATGAGTGGCAATGAGCAGAGGAGAAGAAAGGAGGATAAAAGGGTAATATTCAAGTGGCAGAAGTGTCCCTTGCCTGGAAACACTTTTCACATGTTCTAATGCAAGCATCAAGGTGCCTGCAATATGGCCATGTACTGAGGTTGGAGGATCAGCACCTATGGACAGCTGCAGGATAGAATGACCTTTGCACGCGGCACAGGGTGATCTATGTGGTCCTGCAGACAGAGGCAAACCTTCCTGTCTGACGCAGAAGGGCTGCTCTTTGTGACTGGCAGTAATTGTGGTTCATGGTGATGGAAAACAGATAAATGCATTTGGTAGATGTGAGATTTTGTTGTATGGGATGAAACACAGCAGTTTCCCAAAACCCTGTGGCACTGCAGAAATGAAATGAGATGGGCAAAGGTAAGCTACTGCACTCGTCACATGCAATACTGCAATGAATGGTTAGTGATACTGTAACCTAAAATGGAGACTAGTGGATTCTTTGCTTATATGGAATATGAAATATGTATTTGTATGCTTGATGTGTACTGATATTTAATGTGGTGTTGTATAGGACATGGGAAATATACAGAAGCTCCTTGAAACCCCTGGGGACTCAAATAATTGAATGAGCTTGACAAGAATCTGGATGTAACCTTCATTTTTAGGACTGAATATGTACAGGCAACTTGTGTGAATGTGCTAAGAAAACTGAATATAATGTATAGGCAGCCAAAAATTTGAATTATACCTTTCTCTTTCTCTCATTTAGGACGTCACCACACTATTTTTAAAATTAGGTCCACGTACATAGCCAAACATGAGCCTCTTTCTTGCGCAAAAGAGGACAGGAAAAGATTTAAATATTCTAAAATTTCCTAGGCCTGTTTAGCTCTCGCTGTGCTTTTCCTTTTTTGAAGGGTTTATTGGTTGCATTTTTTTTCCAGCCTAACAGCAAATACGCAATTAATGAATCTTTCACTGCAGTTTTTTCTCCCTTCTCCTCCTGTATGTGAGTCACTTCCCCAAGGCTCCTGGGAAGTTCATTAGTAATTTGGAACCATACATTGGACAGCCAGAGGACTCAAGTGCACTATTCTGCCTAGTCCTTCACTATTTCTATCAATACGTGCCGGGGATATAATCATAGAATCATAGGACTGGAAGGGACCTTGAGAGGTCATCTAGTCCAGTCCCCTGCACTCATGGCAGGACTAAGTATTGTCTAGACCGTCCCTGACAGGTGTTTGTCTAACCTCTTAAAAACCTTAAAAATCTCCAATGATGGAGATTCCACAACCTGCCTGGGCAATTTATTCCAGTGCTTAACCACCCTGATAGTTAGAAAGTTTTTCCTAATGTCCGACCTAAACCTCCCTTGCTGCAATTTAAGCCCATTGCTTCTTGTCCTATCCTCAGTGGTTAAGAAGAACAGTTTTTCTCCCTCCTCTTTGTAACAACGTTTTATGCTTCTCTACCTCTTGCATAGTGCTAACATACACATGCCAAACCAATTTTAACAACCTAAATATTAAACTATAAAATCCAATAAATTAATACTTTACAACTAGCGGGGGGCAAGGAAGAGACAACACTTGTAATGTAAATAATGCAAATCAATATGGGTTTATGGAAAATAGGTCCTATCGAACTAACTTGATTTTTTAAAATGAGATTACATGTTTGGTTGATAAAAGTAATAGTGTTGACATAATATACTTAGACTTCTGTAAGGTGTTTGACTTGGTACCACATAACATTTTGATAAAAAGATGAACAATATAAAATTAACACATGTCAAACATTATATGGGTTAAAGACTGGGTAGCTGATAAATCTTAAAATGTAATTGTAAACCGGGAATCCTCATCAAATGGGTGGCCTTCTAGGGGGTCCCGCAGTGTTCAGTTCTTGACCCTATGCTATTTAAGAATTTTATTAATGACCTGGAAGAAAACATAAAATTATCACTGATAAAGTTTGCAGATGACCTAAAAACTGGGGGAATGGTAAATAATGAAAAGGACAGGTCACTACTTGCTCCCAGTTTATGCAGTGATCCAGATTGCTCTGTATCAAACAGTATGTGTCTTAATACAGCTAAATGTAAATGTATACATCTAGGAACAAAGAATGTAGGCTCTTCTTACAGAATGGGGGACTCTATTGTAGGGAGCAGTGAATTTGAAAAAGATCTGGGGGTCAGGGTGGATAATCAGCTGAACATGAGCTTCCAGTGTTACTCCGTGGTCAAAAGAGCTAATGCAATCTTGGGATGTGTAAACCAGGGAATCTCAATTTGCAGTAGAGAGGTTATTTTACCTCTGTCTTTTTGGCACTGGTGCGATTACTACAGGGATGCTGTGTCCAGTTCTGGTGCCCAAAATTCAAGAAGGATGTTGATAAACTGGAGAGTGTTCAGAAAAGAGCCATGAGAATGATTTAAAGGATCAGAAAACATGCCTACTAGTGGTAGACTCAAGGAGGTCATATATTATATTATATTATATTATATTATATTTAGCTTAACAAAGAGAAGGTTAAGGGGTGACTTGGTTACTGTCTATAAGCATCTACATAGGGAACAAATAATTAATAATGGCCTCTTCAATCTAGCAGAGAAAGGTATAACACAATCCATTGGCTGGAAGTTGAAGCTAGACAAATTCAGACTAGAAATGAGTAAATTTTTAATGGTGAAAGTAATTAGCCGCTGGAACAATTTCACCAGCATCGTGGTGGATTTTCCATCACTGACAAATGGATGTTTTTCTAAAAGATGTGATCTAGGAATTATTTTTGGGAAGTTCTGTGGCCTGTGTTATACATGAGGTCAGACTGGGAAAACTCTACAGAAAAATCTCATATACCCTGCCCTTAGTCACTTGGGCAAGATACTTAATCATTTTCATTGCCCTTCTCTGAATAACAGCCTTTGTTTTGTTGACATATTTTTGGTACTGAAGCAACTGGTACTAAACACAGTGTATTAGGTGCAGTCTGACCTGTTCCATATAGAGGGGGAATGCTGTCTACCTGCTCATCCCATGGTGCTTCTACACAGGGCTTAAATTCATCCGGAGCTGTCCAGAGCGCAGCTCTGATAAATATTTTCAATCCCCCTGAAGTTTTCATAGCATGGTGTTCGTGTGGCAGGGGGGGAAAGAGCTGGGAAATACTCTATGACAACTTAAGCCCTGCTTCTAGATAACATATGTATCTCCAAAACGTTGGCCTTTGTTGACATCAACTCACACTGCAAACTCTTCTCAAATTTGCTGTTCACTATCACCCCCACAGGCATTATTTGCTTTTATTCAGTTTAAGTCTCACTCTGCTAGTTTTTTTTTGGCCCTGAATTCTAATCTCTTTTGGTTCTTTTGCATTTCTTGGCCCTTCTTTTCAATGGAATATCAGTCAAAATGTCTCCAGCATTGATTTTTCTTTTCTTGTTCTTTTGTAAATGTTTGAATCATTTAGCTGGTAGGTGAACATCCCAAGATTCCTAATTCTTCAAAACCAAGTGCAGGAGATCTAATACTCTTCTGCTGTGTTCCCTGAAACCAGGCCTCAGTATTAGGGTGACGAGACAGCAAATGTGAGAAATCAGGACAGGGGGTGGGGCGTAATAGGAGCCTATATAAAAAAAAAAGACCCAAGAATCGGGACTGTCCCTATAAAATCGGGACATCTGGTCACCCTACTCAGTATCTTGAATTCAAGTACTATAGTGTCTCAAGTACAAAACTTCCCTGATACCATCACAGTGTCAATCATCTCCTTCCAATTTCTATGAAGTTGAAAGAAAAAGGACAAGAAACCCAATTCTTATAAAATGAAAGCTTGGATTCTGGGGGAGGAGGAGCAAAGAATGCGGAAAGACCTAGAAGCATGAATCTGTATTTTTCTGGTCACAGGTTTCCTGTGGCCATAGTTATAACAGGATAGATTCATTGATAATCCTCAAATATACAGCATTGATTATCATCCAAAAGAATATAGGCTCTTACTTCTGAGGTAGTAGAAAGATACTATTTATTTCCAGCTTCAGCAGGTTTAAGCTATAGCAATGTGTTTCACTGAAAGTGACACTGTTAGAGGAGCTACTGTGTGTTTAGTAGAAATGAATGAACCTCTAAAGCTCTGGAAGTTTGGGAATGTTCAGTTGCCTCAAAATGCTTGGATTCTTCTCAAAATTTTCTCTTAGCATATATAAATCTACCACCCAGCTATCATCCTCTTAGGAATTAGCAAAAAAACATATTTTCAGGACAAATGGATTGGCTGATGAAGAGAAATATGCTAGCAACATTTTTGATTTGCATTTAAAAGTAGAATATTTCTTCCATTGGAGGCAGAAGTCAGCACTGCAAGTATGTTCTTTCCAACGAACGTATAAAAGACTTTTTCTTCCTGCAGGCATTCAGCCTCACCACTATGGGCTGTGATCTTGTCAGTTCTCATAAGCTAGTAACACCAGTGGTAACAGAATACATTCCCGAATTTTAGGACATAGATTTCCCGAAATCAGTTTGGTTCATCTCTTATATGCAGTACTCAATCTTAAAAAAAGAAAAAAAAAAGCACTGAAAAGAATTTTGAATAGTTTTCTAAATGTTAAACCTAGTCATACTAAACATAAGCAATCTCACACAACCCACCTTTTCAGTAATTTCAAGAATATTGATTACAATCTTAATCAGAAAAGTTGAATGGTACCTTACTCGCTGAGTCGTCCTCACTGAGTCAACCTGGCTGAAGGAGGCAGACACAGGCCCAAAGCAGGTTAAAGGCTGGTAGTTAATGATACAGGACTTAGGAGTCTTCTGCAAAATGAGCAGCTTAGATACTTACTCCTAAGTACACATAGACAAATAAACTAAAGTACACGTGACAACTAAACTAAACGTACACAAAGATAATATACAAAATTAGGACACTCTTACATTCCGATGGATTTAAAAAGGGCTTTACAAACGTAGGTGACTTGTACCACGTGTTAATGGCACTTCTCCCACAACTCAAATCCAGCCACAGGTGGAGTGAAACATGGCAACCATTCAACAGCACACAGCAACACCCTACAGCAATGTCAGCACTGAGGAAGGAAACTATCTCCAACTGAAACTACATGGAAATTTATGGAGGTGGAATAATAATATCCAGATTGCTTTTATCCAGTTCTCCAGACTTGATTAAATCTACTTTGGCTAAAGACGCTATGAAATCATTAGTAACCACCAATGGTCATGAGCTTGGTTTTGTCTCATTTAAAAGACGGCATCCTGAGCATTGCAGTGCCCTCTATCACCATGCTGGGGCACTGAATCATTATTGCTGATTCAAAGGGACAAGAACTGATTTTACTTCATCACTAACACTGCTACCTGAAGCCTCTGTGTTTTCCTATATAGATCTCTCCACTAAGTACTGCTGTAGCCCAACACTGCTCAGCATTTGAGATTTGATGATTGTTCTGCTTTAAAGGGTGCAGGTTTCAGGCTTTAAAATTTCCTAGAACAAATAGATTCATATGGTGCAATACTCAATTTTGGTTATGCTGCCGCAGCAGAGCTATCCTTATATAAAAGCAAAGCATTCTGAATGCAAACGATTTTTCTTGCTAACGCTGTTGAGAGGATGGAAGTTCTGGTGGGAATTCTTCCAAGTGAAACTTTGGCTTTACTCAGCTGGAATGGCAGTCTCCTTACTAAAAGTGCCTTTTTTTTTTTTTTTTTTTTTTTACCACAAACTTCCTAGTGTCACAGCTCTGTGCAAATGCTTCCCACATGGCAGCTGGCTGATCTGGTAATCACTTAGAGCTTGAGTGTAAATTACACAAGCAGCAGCACACACGCAAATACCTGACCTGTCGGATGCTGCAATTCAGCTAGATTTGCCTAGAGTGAATCTAGCTGACTTATATTAAAAAAAAAAAATCCCTTTTTGGTTATAAATTTTAAGGCCGGAAGAGACCATTAGATCATCTAGCCTGATTTACTGATTAGCACAGGCTGATTAAGGAGGTTAGACAAAATGATCTAATGGTCCCTTCTGTTGTTGTTTTGTTATTCCCATTCCCTCTCCTCTGTCTTTCTGTCATTACACTTCGAGATCCTTTGGGCAGGGACTATCCTTTCTAGAACATCAGGAAAGTGCCTAGCGCTCTTTGAACAAATAATAAACACAAGCCATTGTCTGTTTTGTTTAATCATGCATTTGAGAGGCTGCATTTAATGCTCCAGGTAGGGAAATATCAGTGAGAATGCTTTCACTTTACTGAATTCAGCAGGGCTTTTAACACAACTGTTTTTTAGTGGGAGTACAGATGCTTTTCTTAATATACCATCAAACAGGGATGTGCTAACATTTATGCTGTGTGGGGGGAAGGAAGAGGGCTTAAGAATCTTTTTTTTATAAGTTAATGTGGGGGAACAAACTCTGAGGTTTGTTTCTGCAACAATAATTAGCACTGACAGTCAATAGGATCACTTGCTGTAAGAAATGTAAATCTGTTTTGGTCAAGTGCATAGCACAATGGGAATCCGACTGTGACTGACATCTTGAAGCCCTATTCATAAAATAAATTTTAAAAAATTAATCACAATTAATCATGCAATTAATCGCACTGTTAAACAAAAATAAAATACCATTTGTTTAAATATTTTTGGATGTTTTCTACATTTTAAAATATATTGATTTCAATTACAACACAGAATACAAAGTGTACAGTGCTCACTTTATATTCTATTTTTGATTAAAACTATTTGCACTGTAAAAAAACAAAAGAATAGTATTTTTCAATTCACCTAATACAAGTACTGCAGTAAGAAAAGGAGTACTTGTGGCACCTTAGAGACTCACCAATTTATTTGAGCACAAGCTCAAATTGGTTAGTCTCTAAGGTGCCAAAAGTACTCCTTTTCTTTTTGCGAATACAGACTAACACGGCTGTTACTCTGAAGTACTACAGTGCAATCTTTATCATGAAAGCTGAACTTACAAATGTAGAATTATGTAAAAAAAACCCCTTGCATTCAAAAATTAAACAATGTAAAATTTTAGAGCCTGCAAATCCACTCAGTCCTACTTCTTGTTCAGCCAATCACTCAGACAAACAAATATGTTTAAATTTGCAGGACATAATGCTGCCCGCTTTTGGTTTACAGTGTTACCTGAAAGTGAGAACAAGTGTTCTCATGGTACTGTTGTAGCTGGCGTTGCAAGATATTTATGTGCCAGATACACTAAAGATTTATATGTCCCTTCATGCTTCAACCACCATTCCAGGATACATGTGTTCATGCTGATGATGGGTTCTGCTCGATAACACTCCAAAGCAGTGCATATGTTAATTTTCACTATCTGAGTCAGATGCCACCTGCAGAAGGTTGATTTTCTTTTTTGGTTGTTCAGGTTCTGTAGTTTCCACATCAGAGTGTTGCTCCTTTAAGACTTCTGAAAGCATGCTCCACATCTCATCACTCTCAGATTTTGGAAGGCACTTCAGCTTCTTAAACCTTGGGTCGAGTGCTGTAGCTATCTTTAGAAATCTCATATTGGTACCTTTTGCGTTTTGTCAAATCTGCAGTGAAAGTGTTCTTAAATCAAACAACATATGCTAGGTCGTCATCCGAGACTTCCATAACACTAAATATACTGCAGAATGCAGGTAAACCAGAGCAGGGGACATACAATTCTCCCCCAAGGTGTTTAGTTACAAATTTAATAAATGCATTATTTTTTTAACAAGCATCATCAGCATGGAAACGTCCTCTGGAATGGTGGCCAAAGCATTAAGGGGCATACGAATGTTTAGCATATCTGGCATGTAAATACCTTGCAATGCCGGCTACAGAAGTGCCGTACAAATGCCTGTTCTCACTTTCTGGTGATGTTGTAAATAAGAAGAGGGCAGCATTATCTCCTGTAAATGTAAACAAACTTGTTTGTCTTAGGGCTTTGTTGAACAAGAGGTAGGACTGAGTGGACTTGTAGGCTCTGAAGTTTTACATTGTTTTGGTTTTGAGTGCAGTTATGTAACAAAAAAATCTACATTTGTAAGTTGCACTTTCACGGCAAAGAGATTGCACTACAGTACTTGTCTGAGGTGAGTTGAAAAATACTATTTTCTTTATCATTTTTACAGTGCAAATATTTGTAAGCAAAAATAATATACACTGATTTCAGTTACAACATAGAATACAATATATATGAAAATGTAGAAGACCATCCAAAATATTTAATAAATTTCAGTTGGTGTTTTATCGCTTAACAGTGCGATGAAAACTGTGATTAATCACAATTAATTTTTTTGAGTTAATCGCGTGGGTTAACTGCAATTAATCAACAGCCCTAAAAATAAATATAATGATCACCACCCTAAAATTAGCTAGCTTTTATAGACCAACGAAGAAAGCCCTTTAGAATGGAAATTCTTATACAACCTTAACTATAGGCTTTGCCATGTACTCCTGCTACATTTTGTGTCTTGCAGGGCTAGATTCTACCCTGCATCTGAGCTCTGCTCTGTGCAGGGGCAGTGGGCAGTCAGGGACCTGGTTAAGGCTCCTTGATCCTGGTTGTCAGTCTTTACTAGCCCTGGCAAGTAAAGATTTCTTCAGTTTATGACATTGACGAGTGGAGGTTCAGGTTTGCAGAGTGGAGTTCCATGACATTTCCTTGATGTGCTCCCTCTGCTGAATCTAGAGGAGAAGCTCTACTCCTATAGAGAGTTCCCCTCCAGCAAGGGCCATTTGAATCCTGAATCTGGCCCCCTTGCCCTACTTGTGCAGAGCAAAGAGACTTGCTCATAATGGACCATCATTCCCCTAGTCTAAGCTCTTTTAATACTGTTAATCTACCTTTTTGTGCAGACTTAAATCTTTTACAGTGAATTTACCTCTTCAATATCCCCTGCTGCAAGTCTCACATTATATCACGCTCTTTCCCCTGTCATCCTTCCTTCTCCTGAGCTTTCTATTCTTTTCAGTTTTCTGCACTTGCATTTTCTCTCTGGCCTCATCTTTTCCCTAGTCTTTCTATTTCCCTCCATTCTCTCATTATTTGTGTTACCATAGTACTTAGAAGCCCCAGCCATGAACCAAGACCCCACTGTGCTATGTGTTGTACATGCACAGCGAACAAAAAGATGGTTCCTTTTTCAAAAAGTTTGCAATGTAAGTATTCCTTCTCCCCAGTTCATTTTCTCCCCATTCCTCACATTCATTCATTCTCCCTTGATATGAGAAAATAATTTGCAGTCAATAATGTACTGAATGAAGTTAGCTCAGGGAATAGCCATGAGCAGATCACAATTTCCTCTTTGTGTTCAGATGTATTGAAAATAGATTGTGAATATTTGAAACTTGAGCTAAGTTGCTTACTTGTCATTGGTTCTGTTCTATTTTATGTAGGTTTTTGTACTGCGCTCATCACTGTAGTAGCTGAGGCCCTTCCAGTAGTTCATTATGCAAGGTGAATACACATCTGTTGCATGTTGTTTGTTCTCTCCTCCTGTCCCCAGAGGGAGAGTTGTGTGCAGGGGAGTGTCTTGTTTGTTTATTTATTTATTAAATAAATATACCTGCTGCTGTGTGTTTAAACGGGAGAAGGCAAAGTCAGAGAAATGTGCCTTGCCCTTGGAATGGAAAGTGGTGAGGTTTGTAATAGTTGTTAGTTCCTTGAAGAGTTTAATCGTACAGCCTCAGACCACCCCCTGAGACAGTTCTGTCTCCCGCATAGATGAGCTTTACCCTTATTGTTGAGAGTTTCACTGTGCAACATCATTGTCCCAGAGCTTTAGGCAGTCTTTTTGGTATCAGGCCATAGAGTGCTTTGAGGATAAGGACTGAGACCTTCAACTTGATTCAAAATTATATGAGAAGCCAGTGTAGCGAGTGGAGGACAGGTGTGATGTATCTCACAGAAACCTGTGTTCTTGAGAAGTGCTGCTGCATTTTGTACAAGTTGGACTTTCCTGAGTGTTGAAGGTTTCATGACCAGGAATATTGCATTGCTGGAGTTCAGCCGAGAGATGATGAAGGCATGAGTAACCAAGAGTCTTCATCTGCCAGGATGGGATGGAGTCTCCTAGCCAATCAGAGATTATAGCGTTACTCGCAGTCATTGGAATCCAAGAGTACTCCTAGACTGCAGACTGAATTGACCAACTGTGGATGTGAACCTTCAATCAAAGAATATTGCACTGTAGCTACAACTGCCTTAGCATGTTTTCCGCTGCCCACCAGCATCACCTCTGGTTTGCTCAGGTTCAGCTTCAGTCAACCATTCTTCATCCAAAGCACTGGACCATCTAGGTGATAGTGGTATAGTTGTATTTGGTGAAGGACGGGTAGAACTGTGTGGCATCTTAGAATTGCAGAGACTTGTGTCCATATAGACAGACCAGTTCGCTTAATGGTTGCATGTAGATGTTGAAAAGGACCAGAGAGAAAACTGATCCTTATGGAACTCCACAAGGAGTCTAGTAGTGGAGGTGCAGTTTCCCATCACTACTCTTTGGGTGCTTGTGGCACCTTAGAGACTAACAAATTTATTTGAGCATAAGCTTTCGTGAGCCACAGCTCACTTCATCGGATGCATTCAGTGGAAAATACAGTGGGGAGATTTATATACACAGAGAACATGAAACAATGGGTGTTACCATACACACTGTAATGAGAGTGATCACTTAAAGTGAGCTATTACCACAGGAGAGCGGGGGAGGGGGGGAACCTTTTGTAGTGATGATCAAGGTGGGCCATTTCCAGCAGTTGACAAGAACATCTGAGGAACCTGCTGGAAATGGCCCACCTTGCTGGAAATGGCTCAACTGCTGAAATGGCCCACCTTGATTATCACTACAAAAGGTTCCCCCCACCCCTGCTCTCCTGCTGGTAATAGCTCACCGTAAGTGATCACTCTCATTACAGTGTGTATGATAACACCCATTGTTTCATGTTCTCTATGTATATAAATCTCCCCACTGTATTTTCCACTGAATGCATCCGATGAAGTGAGCTGTAGCTCACGAAAGCTTATGCTCAAATAAATTGGTTAGTCTCGCAGGTGCCACAAGTCCTCCTTTTCTTTTTGGGAATACAGACTAACATGGCTGCTACTCTGAAACCTACTCTTTGGGTGTGTCCCTCAGTGAGGACTCAAACAATTTTAGTGCAGTACCCTGGATCCTTTCCACCTCTTTCAAGTGGGGCAGCAGTATCTCAAGGTCTACAGTGTCAAATGCTGCAGAGAGGTCTAGGAGGATGAGAATGGATGTCATAAGTCACATTTAAAACACCATGTAGATTTCCAGCGACAAAGTCTGCAGTGCTGGCATTCATAAACATGGCCTCTTGCAAAGTCTTGGGAAATGTTTTCACAGAAACACACTAAACTCATCCTTGATCTGAAACCAAGAATAAGAATAAACCAAGCACTATGATGGAATGCAATTCCCTTATTCTCCCTTATTTTATTTGAACCAGTTTAGCAAACGACTGACAAAGAGAACCCCTATTTCAATGTATCCATCTCTGACATGATACATTAGGTACGCCTTTGAAAAGTACAAAGGAGGCTGCAAACTTTACTCCACTAGGAGGCCAGCAGAGCCCCAAATATGGGCAGCCTTATGCTGATTCATGGTAGCCTCTGTCAGTGGATCTGGAGCCTGTGGTAGAAAACTATCTCTTTCTGTCCTCAGTGGAACTCCCAAGAGAGGATGATGGTTGAAACTCCATCTGTCCTTCCTTGGATGGACAGGGCAAATCCCCACAGAGTGCAGCAGCCCTTGGTGAAGGCACAAACTGCATTTCCCTGCACTTGTAGGTGTGAAACTGGCTTGAGACTCACTTAGAATGTTTGTTTTGTATCTCTTTAGCAATGCAGTGGGAATCAGCTGTGAAAAATAACACCTTCATTTTCATCAGTAGTGAGAGCGCAGAGCCTGTGAGATGAGAAGCAGAAGAATCCTTTTAGAATAATTTGCTATAGGGACTTCATAGTAATTTTAGATGTGTGTGTTTTTTTTCTGGCAAACCCCCATAAAGATACATATCTTGCTGAAATGGTACAGTGGCAACCACTGCAAAACAAAGCGCTCCCCTGAGATATGAAACTCAGCAGTTTCACTGAGTGCTGGACCAGCTGTGGAAGGAGGAGGAATAAAAGGTGATATGAGTTAGATTTATGCTGAGGTCTGAGGTGAGTGTAGATTTTTGCTTAGAAGTTGCTAGAAGGTCATGGTGTTTTCCCAACTGAGATTTATACATTTGAAAATGAACCTCCAAATGGGAATTTTTCCAAGGTCTAATAAAGCAGGGCTATGCTCAAACACTGACCTTGGCAAGTCTACAGGTAAGTTCCACAACTTCTACCACCTTATAAACACTAAGATGGGTTATATAGAAAAAACTATAGAGGCTCTATTTAGAGACTTATGATAGCGAGTAGGCATAAAAACTTCAGAACCACCAATTTAATTTATTGACGGTCTCAACAGGAATATATAGGAAAGAATTCTGTCTTCCACTGCAAATATTCCCCCAGCAACCCCGTCTACCGGCCAAAAGTGCCCAGAAGTTAAGAAATAAAACATGCTAAAGCTGTTCAGTAATACCACCAAATAAACCCAAAGGACAAATATGTAGTGGAGGATGTATTTTTGCTCATGAACTGGGGAGGAGGGACATACTGCTAGCGAGGTGTTTCACACTGTAAAAATACTTACCCATCTATGTAATAATAGAGCCTTGCATTAATACAACAGAATGCCAACAGTGATTATAATATGTTTCTTGGGACTCATAGAGTTTAAAGCCAGAAAGGACCACTAGATCTTCTAGTCTGACTTCCTGAATATCACAGGCCACCAATAACAGTCAGCACCCGCACACTTCATCAATCAATGAAAATGAGACCAAAGAAAATGAGACCCACAGAAGATTAGACTATTATGTGTGCCACAGGCCAAGAACAGGCGGGACCATGGTGCACCAGTTCTCGAGGCCCCTGGGATGGCAGGGAAATGATGAAATGAGATATATCCAGATAATCCTGACAAGTGACCCGCACCCACACACTGCAGAGGAAGGCAGCCTCCCCCTCTCAAGTGTCACTGCCTGTCTGACCATGGGGAAATTTCCTTCCTGACTCCACATATGGTGTGATCAGTTAGAACATAAGCATGTGAACAAGAACCTGAGAGAAAGAATGTGAGGTGCCACCTCAGAGCCCTGCCCCCACCCTAGGGTGACCAGATGTCCCGATTTTATTGGGGCAGTCCTGATTTGGGGGGCTTTTTCTTATATAGGCACCTATTACCCTCCACCCGCTGTCTGATTTTGCACACTTGCCCTCTGGTCACCCTACCTCCCCTGCCCCCATGTCAAATCTTGAGGTATGGCCATCCCTGATGCTTCAGAGGAAGGAGATTAAACATACCCTCTCAGAATGCACTGGGGGAGGAGAGCAGATGGAAATCCCTTTCTGACACCGGCTGGTGGCTGGCTGAAACCCTGATGTATGAGCTGTAGGAATATAGGACATAAACCTGAAGACCTAGGCTGCTGAGCTCTGTCCCCTACCAACGCAAACAACCCCGTCATACAACTGCACTCATAAATTTGTCCAGCTCTCTCTTAAAATTAATTGATTGCCCCCACATCTCTTATTGGGAGGCAGTTTCATAATCACACCCTTTGATGCTTAGAAACCTTCTTCTAACTTCCAGCCTGAGTTTATTCACAGCCCTTTCTTTTTGTGCTAACATTGGGCTTTAGCATAAATATTTTATATTTATATTTGTATTTATAGAAAGCAGTCATATCCCACCTCAGCCTTCTTTTTGCAAGACTAAACAAACCAATCTCTTCCAGTCTCCTCTCATAAAATAGGCCCTCCGTTTCCCTGATCATCCTAGTAGCTCTTCTCTGCACCCGTTCTAGTTTAAATTCATCTGTGTTGAACATGAGTGACCAGAATTGCAAACACTAGTCCAAATGAAGTCTTACTAGTGCCTTGTACAATGGCACCGATACTTCTCTCTCCCCACTGGAAATGCCTCACCTAATACACTTTAGGATTGCATTCTCAAAAGCCTCTTTGGTGAGGCCAAGTATCAGAAGTCACAGGTGAGAGCAGGGGGTTGTACTTGGTTTCACCCAAAATGTGAATAAGAGCACTTTGAGCCACATTCTGTGCTCTGTCTCTCAGGAGGTGCAGCAGAAATGGGGCAGTCCAAGAGGGGATTCTGAGCTCTTCTCTGCCTAATACGTAGACCAATGCATAAAACAGAGCAGTCTCAGGAGCTGGACAGTCTCCCTGCATGCCCCTACACCAAAGGCTGCATGAGAAGGACACTGTAGGTCTGCTGACGTTAGCTATATGCTGTCTCTGAATTGGAGGAATTCACCAGATGCCAGTTCCATCTATTTCATGGCTCCCTTTCTGTATTGGAGCAGCATAAAGGGGCCATAGTGGGTGACAGAATCCATCCCTATAATTCCAGAAAATGATAAGAAAGAGAAGCCTTGGCAATCTATTATTACAAGGAGCTGAAAGACCGTTTGGAATCATTTGTAATAATTCTGTTTATCAGCTATGAGCATGGCTTGAAAATATTGCAGGTGGACAGTATTTCCTTGTATGCTGCTGTGTAGCATATGGAGGAATTCTACAGAATATTGAGACTGACTGCAATCACACGGTGTGATTGCAGCTCAAGCTGATATACCTGAGTTGGCTTTAATCTAACTAGCTCAGGTTCCACAGCTGTGAACCTGCAGCAGTGTAAGCTAGCACTGCGAGTAATTACCCCGTGAGTTCTGGGTGGGTTTGTACAGCCCACACTGAAATTCACGTGGCCACAGCCTCACACTTTCAGACTTGAGCTAGCTAGATGAAAACTAACTCAGGTATGTCAGCCTGAGCTGCAATCACATCTTATGACTGCAGTATAGATATACCCTAAAAAGTATACAGTAGACAATGGGAGGATGGTGCTTTGAATTTTACTATGTTCTGTGCTGTGATGGGTTGAGTTTCAGCATACAAATAGCCAAGCATGCTATTTACACTGCCTTATCAGCTCTGTTGAAGGGACAGGTTATAGATATGCTCATGGTGCCGAATATAATTAGTGCATTAAATAACATTTGTAGTGGGTTATGAATGTTTCAGATTTTTAAAAGTTGCTTTTTGTTGGTAGTTTAACTTAGTCGAGGTTTTATTTACTAGTTTCTGTTCAGTTTAGAAGTATATCCATTTCATAGCTCTGACATTTTGGTTCACATTTTAGGTTTGGGGTTTAATTGCCAGGGTATGTTCCAAAATGGGAGACTGATATGAGCTGTGGGCTATTGCATTGGTTACAATAAATTATAACTGGAATATTATAGTTGTTTAAAATTAAAAAACAACCCTAATCAGTACACCCTGGAAATTCAAAGTGACAGATAAATCTACAAAAACAATGAGGAGTCTGGTGGCACCTTAAAGACTAGCAGATTTATTTGGGCATAAGCTTTTGTGGGTAAAAAACCCACTTCTTCAGATGCAAGATAGTCTAAAAGCCTGAGGTATGAAGTAAGGAAATTACATAAGAAGAATATCAGAACATAAGAATGGCCATGCTGAGTCAGACCAATGGTCTGTCTAGCCCAGTATCCCTGCTTCTGACAGGGCCCAATGCAGGTGCTTCAGAGGGAATGACTAGAACAAGGCAATTATCAAATGATCCATCCTTTGTTGTCCACTCCCAGCTTCTGGCAGTCAGAGACTAGGGACATGGAGAACATGGGGTTGCATCCCTGACCATCTTGGCTAATAGCCACTGATGGACCTATCCTCCACAAACTAGGTTCTTTTTTTAACCCAGTCATAGTTTTGGCCTTCACAATATCCCCTGGCCACAAGTTCCACAGGTTGACTGGGCGTTATGTGAAGAAATACTTCCTTGTGTTTGTTTTGAACCTACTACCTATAAATTTCTTTGGCTAACCCTTAGTTCTTGTGTTATCTGAAGGAGTAAATAACACTTCATTATCCACGTTCTCCACACCAGTCATGATTTTATAGACCTCTATTATATCCCCTTTTGTCATTTCTTTTCCAATCGTAACAATCCCAAGCTTTTAAATCTCTCCTCATATGGAAGCTGTTCCATACCCTTAATCATTTTTATTGTCCTTTTCTGTAACTTTTCCATTTCTAATTTATTTTCAGATGAGGTGACCAGAACTGTATTCAAGATGTGGGTGTAGCATTGATTTATATAGTGGTATTATGATATTTTCTGTCTTATTATCTATCCTTTTCCAAATGGTTCTTAACATTCTATTATCCTTTTTGATTACTGCTGCACATTGAGCAGATATTTTCAGAGAACTATGCACAATGACTCCAAGATCTCTTTCCTAAGTGGTATCAGCTAATTTAGACCCCATCATTTTCTATGTATCATTGGGGTTATGTTTTCCAATGTACATTACTTTGCATTTATCAACATTAAATTTCATCTGCCATTTTGTTGCCCAGTCACCCAGTTTTGTGAGATCCCTTTGTAACTCTTCACAGTCTGCACTGGACTTCAATAGCTTGAGTAATTCTGTATCATTTGCAAACTTTGCCACCTCACTATTTACCCCTTTTTCCAGATCATTTATGAATATGTTGAACAGCATTGGTCCCAGTATAGATGCCTGGGTGACACCACTATTCACCTTTCTATGATTTCCCTTTACAAAAGCCATGTTGACTGTTCCTGAACAAATCATGTTCATCTATGTGTTTTATAATTCTGTTCTTTACTATAGTTTCAACCAGTTTGCCTGGTATTAATGTTAGGCTTACTGGCCTGTAATTGCCAGCATCACCTCTAGTTTTGTCTGTGTCTTAATCTGGACTGTGATATTGAAAGGATGATTAGAGCATTTCACATTGTTTGGGCTCCTGCCCATTAACTCCATGAATCCTGACTATAACAACACAGGATTTTACATGCCTTGCATGTCTCATTCAGTCATCTGGAGTCATAGAATCATAGAATAGAATCATAGAATATCAGGGTTGGAAGGGACCCCAGAAGGTCATCTAGTCCAACCCCCTGCTCGAAGCAGGACCAATTCCCAGTTAAATCATCCCAGCCAGGGCTTTGTCAAGCCTGACCTTAAAAACCTCTAAGGAAGGAGATTCTACCACCTCCCTAGGTAACGCATTCCAGTGTTTCACCACCCTCTTAGTGAAAAAGTTTTTCCTAATATCCAATCTAAACCTCCCCCATTGCAACTTGAGACCATTACTCCTCGTTCTGTCATCTGCTACCATTGAGAACAATCTAGAGCCATCCTCTTTGGAACCCCCTTTCAGGTAGTTGAAAGCAGCTATCAAATCCCCCCTCATTCTTCTCTTCTGCAGACTAAACAATCCCAGCTCCCTCAGCCTCTCCTCATAAGTCATGTGCTCTAGACCCCTAATCATTTTTGTTGCCCTTCGCTGGACTCTCTCCAATTTATCCACATCCTTCTTGTAGTGTGGGGCCCAAAACTGGACACAGTACTCCAGATGAGGCCTCACCAGTGTCGAATAGAGGGGAACGATCTTCTCTGGTGTATTTTCAACAGTGTGGACAACTAGTGTATCATTACATCTGAAATACCAATAAAAATGCCATAGCTCCTATTCTTTATGGGCTTGATCCTACAAGCAGTTGAGACCTACTGATAGGTGCTAAAAATGCCTCTGTTTTTTCATGATTTCTTTTATTGTCTTAATTACTAAGTCTGAAGTGAGTATGGGTCACTGCTCCACACAGAATAAAGAGTGGTGTGGCTTAGCTTTTCTTTGGACTCTTTTTTGGCAGAAGCCCACTGATATAACTCACCTATGATTACAAGTAACCACATAATCAGGCTCAATTCTTACCTCTGGGCTCTTGAAGAACCGATGTAGATTTCATTACTATGCTCCAGGCTGATGTCCTCACCAATCACTGGGATGTAGCCCTAAATCTGCAGAGATGTGCAAGTTGATTTTTTGGCTATATGTGACCATAGAGACAGCCACTCACAAGTACAGAATAGCAGGTAATACCAGTAATAAAGGCAGTGCTGGTGCAGTCTGTAACCTCCTTGCACTGAAGCAATTCAGCTGACTGAGCTTACAAATTTAGCAGTCTCTGGTGGTTGAGTATATAACTTTGTTCAACCACAGCTGTTTGGCTGTTGCTTATATTTCCTACAGCACAGCCATCTGCTTGCCGAGCTGCTTAAACTCCAAGCTTATAAACTCCAGCAAGAGCTAATGAAGTTCTTAAATGCTCAAAATTTTATGCTGAATAATTCTGGAAATTCCCACCCAACCATCAGAAAGAGACTAAAAGACACTTGTCAACAAGCACATGTGAATAAAACAAATTAAAAATGTTAGGCTCACGCCATTTGAAATTTTGCAAGATATTACTATTCCAGGGATTGAAAAAAATAATTTTTCAGATTCCCGTGTCTCCCAAATGCCATGTCTAATTAACCTAGATCTTTTCCCTAAACCTTCCTGTTAGGAGATCAGAAATGAGAAACTTCATGTGGAAACGACTTACTTTATGAAGAAGTTGGTGGAACAGGTCAAAACTGTGTGTATAGTGGAAAGTTTAGACTCCTAACTATGAAGTCACTACTCTAGCTTCCCTTCTCCTTCCTCCCACCTCAGGTCTGGCATGTGGATTTTTTAGCACACTGATCAATTCTTCAGTCAACATTTCCCTTAATGTTTATAGCTCCACTTTAAAGGTGGAATTCTCATACTGAAGATGAAAATCCTTCATCATGTAAAATGACCAAGCTGTAATAGGATCTTCTTGCAGGGTGCAAATTTGTTACTCTGGGTCAGTCCGCAGGCTTGGGTCATTCACCAGCTGTGATACTGCACAGGTTGTATTTTTTTGCAACATTTGGTGGAACGTTTCAGCACTGAGGAATTATCTGAACCAGATGTGAAAAGCTATCTCCCTGACACAAGTGTGCAGTTAGTCATAAGTGATTAACCATGTGACCAGTCAGTAACATTGGCCTGTTGTGTACAAGGGGAGTTAGAGTTAACTGCTGTCTGCACCTTAACGGAAGAGGAATATAAAGGTTCCTGTAATTTTGTTTTGTTTTTTTGACGTCAGCCAGATTGCAGTTCTGTGGGATTTTTAGAGTCACTAGAGACAGAAAGTAAACTGAGGGAGGATCCTGGAGATCTGAGCCCACGGCTGGTGGAACCTGATGCAGCAGAAAGTTAGTGAGAAAGTCAGTGATTCTCAGTCGACTTGCACTTTGTGCCATCGTGTACACCAGTGCAAAGCAGCTGTAAATATATATATTCAGTCAGAATGGCAAGTAGACAGACTCAATTTATTTTAGACCAAGTGTGTGAAACAAGTTGAATGCTCATGAAAACACCTGGCCTGGCCAGCAGCCCCTCTCTTATGCTGACTGGGCTTCAGCTTGAGTTACCTCTGCTGCCCACAGCTGCATTGTCAGACATGGGGAGAAGTGGTCAGTAAGGTAGCAGGTCCCTTGACATTTAGGGATTTATATGTCATAATCAACACCTAAAATCCCCCTGGAAGTCAATAGGCAGTCAGTGCAGTTCATGGAGCAGTGCCGCTGTAATATATTAGCTGTGAGATGCACTGCTTAACAAGCAGGCTGGCTTGGTATCGGGATGGATTTAAACTGCAATCCCAGCTCTGGATTTCTACAGTGCCTAGCACAATGGGGCCCTGATCTCAGCTGGGACCTCTAGGCACTACCGTAAACAGCTGATTTGATGATAATGTTGGACGTACTGCAGTGATCTAATTATGAGGTTACAAAGGCATGATAGTTGGTTGCAAGGTCTATATCTGAAAGAAGGGTTCATAACCTTGACAGAGGCAATCTTGCCCCACTGATATGCGTTCAGTGCTGCTGCAAAGATCATTTCCCTAACTTATTGCTTTGACCATGTCACCTCTCTCTTTGCATCCTTCTAATGGCTGCTCTCTCTCTGTCACATCAAATACAAACTACCTGTTCGCTTTTAAGGCCACTCACAACCTATCCTCTCCCTCTCGTCATCTCTCATTCGATATCAGTAAATTGACTCTTGCTTCTGATTGGCCCATGTCAGCCTTCAATGCCCATGTGTCAATTTTTCATATAAGCACCTTTGTGCCTTCTCTCATGCTGCCCCTCATACTTGAGAGGAGCTCCCCATGAACATCCACAAAACTAACTCATTATCCTCCTTCAGAATCCTCCGGAACACTTTACTTTGCTTTGAGGCCAAAAAACTTGACAATGTTTAGGCTGCTGCTGTGCTGCAGCATGTGGCCATTGCCTATCATGCTGACCAATGTCATCTCATTGCTTCCTTATACCCCCGTGTATCTGTATCCAGCTGTTGTTTCTAGTTTTATACTTAGATGGTAAGCTCTTTGGGGCAGGGACCATCTTTTTGTTCTATGTTTGTGCAGCACCTAGCACAATGGAGGCACTATCACTGGGGTACCTAGGGGCTACGATAATGTAATAATAATAATAATAAATCCATGCCCCAGTTTCAGCCAGACACAGTAAGGAAATCAACAGCTTTGACTGGGTTAAATAATATGGATGTATAGAGCTGTGTGTCACTGCAGCTGGAAAACACTGCAACACATGTCTCCTTGCTAACTCTCTCAGTGGATCTGTGCAAACACTGGAAAGGAGGAGAAACATGAAACCTCTCATGACTATCCCCTCAGTGGGGAGCAGTGTTTGCCCACCACCAGCCTTTGGGAGCACTTTGCAAGAACATCCTGGTCAATCTTACTATGGTCTGCACACCTGCTATCAACACCTGATGGTCAATGTTATTGAAGCCAGCATGGACCTTTGGTTTTCACCCACAGCCAAGAGGAGATCTACCAGTGAAATCAGAGCAGACTCCATGCCATTCTTAGACTGTAAAAGGTCAAGAGGGCCTAAGGAACCTAGATTCTGTGAAAGTTGTCTCACCCCCTGTCAAGGTTCCTCCCCCACTCTGAACGCTAGGGTACAGATGTGGGGACCTGCATGAAAACCTCCTAAGCTTATCTTTATCAGCTTAGGTCAAAACTTCCCCAAGGTACAAAATATTCCACCCTTTGTCCTTGGATTGGCCGCTACCACCACCAAACCAATACTGGTTACTGGGGAAGAGCTGTTTGGAAACGTCTTTCCCCCCAAATACTTCCCAAAACCTTGCACCCCACTTCCTGGACAAGGTTTGGTAAAAAGCCTCACCAATTTGCATAGGTGACCACAGACCCAAACCCTTGGATCTGAGAACAATGAAAAAACATTCAGTTTTCTTACAAGAAGACTTTTAATAGAAATAGGAGTAAATAGAAGTAAAGAAATCCTCTCTGTAAAATCAGGATGGTAGATACCTTACAGGGTAATTAGATTCAAAACATAGAGAATCCCTCTAGGCAAAACCTTAAGTTACAAAAAAGATACACAGACAGAAATAGTTATTCTATTCAGCACAATTCTTTTCTCAGCCATTTAAAGAAATCATAATCTAACGCATACCTAGCTAGATTACTTACTAAAAGTTCTAAGACTCCATTCCTGTTCTATCCCCGACAAAAGCAGCATATAGACAGACAGAGACCCTTTGTTTCTCTCCCTCCTCCCAGCTTTTGAAAGTATCTTGTCTCCTTATTGGTCATTTTGGTCAGGTGCCAGCGAGGTTACCTTTAGCTTCTTAACCCTTTACAGGTGAGAGGAGTTTTCCTCTGGCCAGGAGGGATTTTAAAGGGGTTTACCCTTCCCTTTATATTTATGACACCCCCGCCTTTTCATTTATCTTTGCTGACAATGGAAGATTAGATACAAGATGGTGGTTGGTCAGATTGTTAGCATCCAGTGATGATTTCTTGAGCAGAGTCCATACATGTACTGCTTTAAAGGAACCTGAACCCAGCCCTCCCTCAATGAGGCATTGAAAATCTCTACCAATGATAGGCCCAGTTCTTCCCCATTTGCCTTCACCAGCCAGGAAGGTTGTACAGAGAAGCATTCCCAACAGCTTCAGCATCCCAAACAGTGACACTAATCAATACTCATACAAAGAAAAAATGGCACTTTCCTCTCAAGAAAGCTCCTTTTCCTCAAGGAGCAGACAGCTTTGTCTGAATCTGCATGATGTTAAGTAAGAAGAAACATCTCAGATGAGGTTTACACCTTTCATCATCTTTCTCAAAGGGGATGAAAATCTTAGCCTGCATGAAACACATTTAATTCTGAGTTTTCAGACACTGGCTGCACTGTTAAATTTAATAAACATCAAGGGAAGAGTATGTGTTGGCTAAACAATAATTTTTCATGATTTATAGTCTCTATCACTCCTGGTTATGACCTTCTCCCTACCCCCATGACCTTTCTCAGCATGAAGCTGATTTTGTTCCAGTTTCATAGTACACTTGCAGTCCCTGAGAATTCTGTAACAAAGTGTTGAGTGTTCCACTGAATATTCCAATGAATGTGGGACAGTAACGTTGCTCTCCATCAGTAGATGCAATTAAGCAAACAAACTTGGAGACTGCATCTTATGAGGTCCATTGTCCAGTGTTCTCTCATTTTAATGCCTGACCTTGGTGACAGCCCTATCCTGCCCTTCTATATAGTGCAACTCAGTCCAGCGGAATGATCACATTGTGCACTGTCCCACTCCCAGGCATGAGGTAGGGGACTATAGGTGCTTTTCCAGCAACAAAGGATTAGCCTAAGGGGAAGGGAGCAGTGAAGGCCATGGCCCTTTGGCAGGTGGATGTAAGAATACCCTCACTACTCAACCCCTGACCTCCACACTCCTTTCCCCCAGATCTACCCCCTACACCTGCAGTCAGGAATAGGGATGGCATAGAAGACATCACTAAGCAATCCCTCTACCCCTCTCCATTGTTCCTGTCCTATCTCTAGTGAAGTTGTAAACCACTGGCTGGTTACTTTTCTTATATCAATCTAAGCTAATTTTATTTCTCCCACTCACCTCTGTTCATTCTTTCTCCTCTATCGCTTGACTCACTATTTCTGCTCCTCTGTGTTGTTAACTGCTCAGTTTGTGACCACCAAGAACATGGATGAATGAAGTTTCTATTTGTTGTCCCCCTCACATTCTCCACTGTGGAATAACTAGTTGTTGTAGGTATCATTACAGAATTTTCTCAACTCTCGGGATAGACCTAAACCCCAAACGCAGATCCAAGCCCCCCACGCAGCATGGAAGTCTGGATTCAAACTTTGTAACTGGCTCCTATTTCTATAAGGGTCTGAACTAAATCTCCTGATCAGAACACTGCCGAGATTTGGGAAATCTCAGAGCTGTAGCCAAACTTTTGCCCTGATGCTGCGAAGCCTTAGGCACGTACTGAACTTTAGGTATGTGAGCAGTCCAATTCATGTCAATGGGCTACTTGCAAATGTAAAGTTAAGCAGGTGCTTAAGCCTTTGCAGCATCGGGGCCTTTGTGTCATCAGGCCACCTCTAATTTAGAGAGAATGTCTATTGGGCAGTAACGCAATCTGATTTTGGAGGATCTGGTTTCTATAAATATAATAATGAGTAATTAATAGGGCTGTTGATTAATCACAGTTAACTCACGCGATTAACTCAAAAAACTTAATCGCAATTAATCGCAGTTTTAATTGCACTGTTAAACAATAGAATACCAATTGAAATTTATTAAATATTTTGGATGTTTTTCTACATTTTCATATATATTGTATTCCGTGTTGTAATTGAAATCAATGTATATTATTTTTATTACAGATATGTGTACTGTAAAAATGATAAACAAAGAACAGTATTTTTCAATTCATCTCAAACAAGTACTACAGTGCAATCTCTTTGTTGTGAAAGTGCACCTGGAAAAATGTTGATTTTTTTTGTTACATAGCTGCACTCAAAAACAAAACCATGAAAAACTTCAGAGCTTACAAGTCCACTCAGTCCTACTTCTTGTTCAGCCAATCGCTAAGACAAACAAGCTTGTTTACATTTACAGAAGATAATGCTTCCCTCTTCTTATTTACAATGTCACCAGAAAGTGAGAACAGGCATTCGTATGGCACTTTTGTAGCCTGCATTGTAAGGTATTTACACGCCAGATATTTGTATGCCCCTTCATGCTTCGGCCACCATTCCAGAGGACATCCTTCCATGCTGATGATGCTTGTTACAAAAATAATGCATTAATTAAATTTATGACTGAACTCCTTGGGGGAAAATTGTATGTCCCCTACTCTCTTTTACCCATATTCTGCCATATATTTCATGTTATGGCAGTCTCAGATGATGACCCAGCACATGTTGTTCATTTTAAGAACACTTTCACTGCAGATTTCACAAAACGCAAAGAAGGTACCAATGTGAGATTTTGAAAGATAGCTACAGTACTCGACCCAACATTTAAGAATCTGAAGTGCCTTCCAAAATCTGAGTGAATTGAAAAATACTATTTCTTTGGGTTTTTTTACAGTGCAAATACTTGTAATAAAAAATAAATATAAAGTGTACGCTTTGTGTTGTGTTGTAGTTGAAATCAATATATTTTAAAATGTAGAAAACATCCAAAATATTTAAATAAATAGTATTCTATTATTGTTTAACAGCTGTTTAACATAACTAATAAGAAATGTAATTTATTAGCTTAAAACTGGGAAAATATTATCCCTATCTGCTATCCCTTTGATTAATTTAGCTGCAGAAAATTACCATAGGATGCAATTACCATAGGAAAGATTTGACATGTAGCTATTAACAATCCCAGGAAGAAAATTCAACATTGCTGAAACATATAGGTAGTTTATAGTACAGCAGAATCAAAAGTGCAGTGGCATTTTCTGTGTGTTCCTTTCAGCATACAGCTTTTGTTTCTAGTTACTTTTACTTTCTGTTATCAAGAACTAATAATAAAATTCTTCAGTGTTACAGTTGCAAACACAACAAGGGAATGTTTAAATATAAATAAAACACAAAAATTGTTCTTTTAATTCAAAAGAACAATAACTCATGAGCATTTGTAGTATTGGGTTCTGTAAAGCCACTGAACATAAACTGGGACTAAATCACACCTCTTTGATGGTTTTCTGGGCCTTCTATTTGTGAGTGCATGGGGTGGTTGTATTTTCCTACCACAGAGCTTCCTTTTTGCCTCAGTGGGTTTATTTTTCATTCTGTTTTTTGTTGTTTAGGTAGGTGCAGTAATGGTGTTCCCAGCACTGTTGGATGGAAACACTGGATTCCCTTCTTGTCTCGTCCTTATTTCAAAAGTAGGTGGACCACTTTATATTTTAGATTAACTTTCATGAAACTATAATTTTTCCTCCTATAACTAGAGAGAGATATATTAAAAATAGGCTGACCTTTAATCTTTGGTGTTCAAGAATTTATTTGTTTTTGGCTGGCGGTGGGCAATGGAAGAAGTTATTTGATCTTGCTTTGCCGCCCTGTGTCTACCAGTGGGTTCTGCAGATGCACCGGGGTAAGATTACGTTCCTTCATCTCCCAAACAAGCTTTTTGTTTGTTTGTCGTGGCTTTTGAGCAGCTTTCAAGCCTGAGTCTCTGAGTGGGCTTAGGTAAATTTCTACTCTCTTTGAAGTTAACCAATACAGGTAACCTGCTTAAAGGAACTATGCTGTGAAAACATGGCACTATTATTGTGCAACAACTAATCCACAAAACAATCAATAATACTGCAACTGCAAATGCTTGTTGAACAGGTAATAAAAATAATTTGTGAAAAAAGGTAAAACTAGATGAGTAATATGAAAAAAATGAAATAAGAATTAAAAAAACTGAGCTCATTTTCAGCAAACCTCAGGAAAATGGTTTCCGAAGGATTTTTAAATATATATGTAATTGTAGAACTGTCAGAGCAGCAGAATTGTTAATAGAATATTTTCCCTTTCTATCTAAGGTACCTATATGGCTCCCCTCACTGTAGTATGTTAATGCCTCACAATCTTTAACGTATTAATCATCACAACATCCCTATGAGACAAGGATGCATCAGCCCCATTGTACAAGTGGGGAACTGAGGCACAGAGAAACTTAGTGACTTGTCCACTGTCACACAGGAAGTCTGTGGCAGAACAGGAAATTGAACCCAAATCTTCCAAGCCCCCTAGGTTAGTGCTCTACCTATTGGGCTGACTGCTTAACGGTCTTTCTATAAGTTTATCCATAAATAAATTCTAGATCAAATTTAATCTGCTGTAGATGAATTTAATGAAATCTGAGTTCATTTAGCCTAAGGTAAATCCAGAGTAACCCCAAATTTACAAGACACTGAGACCAGAATCCAGCGCCTTGCCTTTACTTTGTGACTGGTGGTCATAGCAGTGTCTACCATTATTTTGCATGTGTTGTGCTACAAGTTTCAAAATGTTGACTAAATACTCAGTTATAACTAATTTTAGAAGCTGCTTTCTGAATAATCCTTTTCCTCTGTCCATGGAGGAGAGAGAACATGTAAAGCATTCCAAATATTTCAATGTTGGTCTTTGAAAAGTTCCTTTTTATTTCCCTACCAAGTTTTCTTTTATCTACAAATTCTTCAGGTGAAAACTGACAATTGTATTAAAAGCTTTTATTTATTTTACTCTGACAGATCGTCACCTTAAAAACGATGGAAGTTCTACAATTCCTTGATTCCTTGCTGGGGAAACATATGAAAGGTGATACCAAGGATTAGAAATCCCAGCTGAAGTATCACCATTTCATTGTTTACTTAGATTAAGCTAAAAACATTTGTCATTAGAAACACAAGAGCTAATTTCCTGCCAGAACACCCAAACCTTTGACATTTTTCCTTCAAAAATCCTTAAATGTTTGGTAGAGTATCAAAGCTTTCTTCCTACCATCATCAGTGAAGGTCAATGGTTTCTGACAGATGCATATTAGACCTGACTTAATTATGACTGAGTGCCACAATATGTTTTCAACATCTGGTACCCAGTCACTAAAAAACACCTATATTTTTAATTTTATTTTTAAAAGGACTAGCAGATGAAAATGACAATTACAATGGGGAAATCTGGAATGACAGCATAAAATGTCTTTCCCACCCCCCTGGAATATTTCTAGTAATTGCTATAATTTTGAAGCAACTCAAACTTTTTAAAATTCCCACACGTGGCCTTGACAAGGTCAGTGAGGCCTCAGTAACTTTTATGTTTCCTGTATGATCCCTGCAGGTTAGAGGGGATGGGGATGAGGATGGGGAAGGGGAAGGGGTGGGGGTGGTGGCTCATAAAGGCAAGACTGGAAAATAAATGCTTTCCTATTGCCCCAAAGAGCAGTTGTGCCTGATATAAGCACTTTCCAGAAAGCCCCTTTTCAGAACGTAAGCAAAAACCTACACGTTACAAAATCAGAATGTCAGATAGCTCAAGTCATTTAAACTATTTCTTAAGTAAATGTCCATGGGTGACCTTTAACATGGATCCTTAGTTGCTCTATGTATCAACGTTACTTGTGCACAGAATGATAGCAACTTTCCATTATTGTTATGCTATCTCTAGCTGTGTTATGGTTTTATACTGCTGCTTGTCACCTCAGTTTCTGAGTACCCACCACACAAAATCAGTAGCAATTGTAAAGTCCCTAGTGAACTTCATGGAGTCTCTGGTATGTCTCCCTTTTTGGGATAAAAACTCTGGTTGCGGTAATGTTTTTATTGTTCTTTTAAAGTCTTCTTAATTTTTTTTTTTTTTGGTAGGGTTGAAAAGATTATCAATATTGCCAGTGCCATTCTTATGGTGGGAGGGCCTTTCCCAGGTTATGTTAATACTAGTAAAATAGAAGAATGAAGACTTAACACTTGATATTGTATCAACCATTTCTTTCTTCATGGCCTGTACTATTCAAAGTATTTAGATGTGATACAGATAAACATTGTATGCCTTCTCAAAACAATTGCAGCTTTTTTTTCCCCCCTGGGAAAACTTTTTGTCAGAACTTCAGCTGTTTTTGCATAGTTCAATGATCTGCTTGTTTGGTGTTTGAGCTCCAGTATCGTATTTGTAAAATGCAGTATCCAATACAGAAAGAATGGTTTTGTAGTTAAGACACGGGATAGAGAAATTGGAGATCAGGAATGAAATCCTAGCTCCATGGAAGTTCTGCTATTGATTCCAATAGGGGCAGGGCAACTTCACTCCTGATTTCTATTCCTGGCTTTGCCCAGACTTTCCGTGTGACCTTGGACACGTAACATCCCTACCCTTCATTTTTCCTCACCTATGAAAATAAGATCATTACTTATTATTTATATTTTGATAGAACTCAAGGTCACAGTCAGATTGGATCCCGCTGTGCTAGGTGCCAGAAACTGTGCAGCCTCTGAAATTGCTTTCCACACACCTATAAGAAACACCATACTTAAGGGATTAAACAAGAGAGGAAATATATATTGCCCTCTTTTGTTTGGCTAGCATGCCGGTAATAGGGGCTGGTATCCAAGAGCACATTTTCTAAATAGCACAAAGAATTTTGCTAGGCTCCTCACACAGTTGCGCTGGGGCATTTCGAATTGTAGATAAGCTTGAAAAAGGGCCAAAGGTTCATTTGGGTGTGACTCAATAAAACATCCAAAAGCTTTAAGCTCAGATAAGTGAAGCATGTTCAGGTTGATATGAATTCAAAATTTGGATGGAGATCTCATGAGATCAAGCTTCCTTACAGGTTGTCCCATACTTCTTGATTTAGTGCTGCCTTAAGCCTACTCTCTGTATTTCGGTAGCACTGCTGTTGTTTAAGCTGTACAGGCAAGCTTTTGCCCTTCATACAGGAGAATTTGGGAAGGAGCTGTAGCTTCACGCAAGCTTCTGTATTTGGAAACTGATTGCATTTTTTGTTGACTCTAGATACATATTTATTATTTGGCAAGTCATGAGCCACTGTTCTAGATGGCAAACCCAATAGCTCACAGTTAACAGAACCCTTTATGAGATGTGAAAGAAAGCAGATCGTCTATAACTGATTCATCATCCATCAGGTCTCAGCTCTGTGTATCACTTATCTTCTCAAGTTTTTATGCATAATTTTAAATCAAGATTTGATGTTTTTCTAGAAGATCTGCTGTAGTTCAAGCACAAATTATTTTGAGGAAGTTCTATGGCCTGTGTATAGAGGAGGTCAGTTTAGATGATCACAGTGATCCCTTCTGGTCTTAGACAGTATGAATCATTAACATTAACATATACTATTCAGGGCTATTCTAAGTGGAGATTTTTTTTTTCTTTGATATTCACCCAAGAGTTCTGAAGAAACGCAAATATGAAATTGCAGAACTACTAACTGTGGTATGTAACCCATCACTTAAATCAGCTTCTACACCAGATGACTGGAGGATAGCTAAAGTGACACCAATTTTTAATAAAGGCTCCAGAGGTGATCCTGGCAATTACAGGCTGGTAAACCTAACTTCAGTACCAGGCAAATTGACTGAAACTATAATAAAGAACACAATTATCAGACACACAGTTGAACATGATTTGTTGGAGAAGTGTCAACATGGCTTTTTTACAGGGAAATCATGCCTCACCAATCTATTAGAATTCTTCAGGGTGTCAACAAGCATATGGACAAGGGTGATCCAATCGATATAGTGTACTTGGACTTTCAGAAAGCTTTTGACAAGGTTCCTCACTAAGGATGCTTAAGCAAAGTAAGGGGTCATGGGATAATAGGGAAGGTCCTCTCATGGATCAGTAACTGGTTGAAAGACAGGAAACAAGGAGTAGGAATAAATGGTCAGTTTTCAGAATGGGGAGAAGTAAATAGAGGTGTCCTTCAGGGATCTGTACTGGGACTAGTGCTGTTCAATAAATTCATAAATGATCTGGAAAAAGGGGTAAACAGTTAGATGGCAAAGTTTGCAGATGATACAAAATTACTTAAGCTAGCGAAGTCCAAAGCAGACTGTGAAGAGATACAAAGGGATCTCACAAAACTGGGTGACTGGGCAACAAAATGGCAGATGAAATTTAATGTTGATAAATGCCAAGTCATGCACATTGGAAAACATAATCCCAACTATATATACAAAATTAAGGGGTCTAAATTATCTGTAACCACTCAGGAAGGAGATCTTGAAGTCACTGTGAATAGTTCTCTAAAAAACATCTGCTCGATATGCAGCAACAGTCAAAAAAGCTAACAATGTTAGGTTTCAGAGTAACAGCCATGTTAGTCTGTATTCGCAAAAAGAAAAGGAGTACTTGTGGCACCTTAGAGACTAACCAATTTATTTGAGCATGAGCTTTCGTGAGCTACAGCTCACTTCATCGGATGCATACTGTGGAAATTGCAGAAGACATTATTATATACACAGACACCATGAAACAATACCTCCTCCCACCCCACTCTCCTGCTGGTAATAGCTTATCTAAAGTGATCATCAAGATGGGCCATTTCCAGCACAAATCCAGGTTTTCTCACCCTCCGCCCCCCCACAGACAAACTCACTCTCTTTAGATAAGCTTTAGATAAGCTATTACCAGCAGGAGAGTGGGGTGGGAGGAGGTATTGTTTCATGGTGTCTGTGTATATAATAATGTCTTCTGCAATTTCCACAGTATGCATCCGATGAAGTGAGCTGTAGCTCACGGAAGCTCATGCTCAACTAAATTGGTTAGTCTCTAAGGTGCCACAAGTACTTCTTTTCTTTTAACAATGTTAGGAGCCATTAGGAAGGGACAGATAATAAGACAATACATTATCACAATGTCACTAAATAATGTATGGTACAGTCGCACCTTGAATACTGCGTGTAGTTCTGGTCGCCCATTTCTAAAAAGATATATGAGAAAAGGAAAAAGTATAGAGAAGGGCAACAAAAATGATTAAAGGTATGGAAGAGCTTCCATATGTGAAGAGATTAAAACATCTCAGATTTTTCAGCTTGGAAAAGAGATGACGAAGGGGAGATATGATAAAGGTCTATAAAATCATGACAGGTGTGGAGAAAGTGTATAAGGAAGTGTTATTTACCCCGTTATA
Source organism: Chelonia mydas (assembly GCF_015237465.2). Lineage (NCBI taxonomy): Eukaryota > Metazoa > Chordata > Testudines > Cheloniidae > Chelonia > Chelonia mydas. Next base: position 113,370,223 of record NC_057852.1, read on the forward strand.
TAACATCAGAACCACGGGTCACCCAATGAAATTAATAGGCAGCAGGTTTAAAACAAACATAAGAAAGTACTTCTTCACACAATGCACCAGTCAACCTGTGGAACTCATTTCCAGGGGATGTTGTGAAGGCCAAAAGTACAACTGGGTTAGAAAAAGAATTAGATAAGTTAATGGAGGGTAGGTTCATCAATGGCTGTTGTCTCCATGCTCCATGTATCTCCATGCTCTGGGTGTCCATAAGCCTCTGACTGCCAGATGCTAGGACTGGACAACAGGGGATGGATCACTTAATAATTGTCCTGTTCTCTTTGTTCCCTTTGAAGCATCTCAACTGGCATTGGCCACTCTTGGAAGATAAAATACTGGGCTAGATGGACCATTGATCGGACCCAGTATGGCTGTTCTGATGTCCTTATGTTGTTTTTTGGGACAAACCTTGAAGTTGTTACTCAGTTTTTGCTCAATACTTATTCAGGCAACTCTTCCATTTTCTTCTGTAGAAAAATGACCAAATAAAAACTTCAGAATTTGATTCACAGTGAAATAGAATGGGCTTATGGAATCAGGTGAAGTGGTGCTGACTCAGAATTGCATACTACTTTATTTTTCAGTATGCAAAACTCTGAATCGAGTGCACTCCTAATTATCTTGGTAAACTAAAAGTATCCTTGATATACTAAAAGTATCAGCCAAGAAGTTTAAATGCAGTTGGATCTAGTGGTTGGAGAATAGGAGTGAGCTCAAGGGACCTGATTTCAGATCCTAACTTAACTTCTCTGTACCTCAATTCCCCCATAGTTAATCAGGGATAATATCATTTTGCAAAGTGCTTTGAGATAGTTGGATTAAAAGTGCTATGAGTTCAAAGTCTAATGGTGATAACACAATATATTTCTCAAGAAAAAGAAATGAAAAGGGAAAAATTGCCATTTTAGCTATATTTTAAGTCATTATTGAGTCATCTCCATAATTCATATTAGCTTATGAACATTTTCATTACTGTAATAAGAGTCTGACACATGAGGGCTCGTACAAACTGGACTTTTTTCTGCTTGCCCCGGTCATGTGATCCCAGGGTCAATACCCTGTCATATGACAAGAATTAATAACAACTGGTTCATGTGGCTGCTTTTGCAATTACTCATATAAGGTGAAATCTTGGCCCCAGTGAAGTCAATGGCAAATATCTCATAGACTACAATGGAACCATGATTTCTCCCATGAATTTCAAGATGCCGATTATTATTTTTGTCTCATCCAAACTTTCTATTGTTTTCATTTCTGTACATTTTTGTTTCTACTGACTGTGTTGAACTGCTGATGTTCAGTCTGATGAGATTTGCTTTGTTTTGTTTTTGTTTTAGAAAACTGGCATCTATGCAGGTCCTGTGAACAGAAATATAAGTGAAAGAATGCATTATACTACAGGTGGCATGGGCTATGTATGTCAGGCCTCTATTCTTAGGACCAAGGTCATAATTGAGGTTGTAGATTAATTGTGTAACAAGGTGTCAGAAAATATTCCACAAATAAACAGAACATGGTTAACCCAACACTTTGAATTTATAGAAAGTCTAAATTAGATCCTTAAAACAACATGATTATTGCTAAGTTCTAGCCTGAAGCTAAACATGGCTTCTACTTTGAACGAAGGAGCTCCCAACTGGCAGGAACTTAAAAGGTAACCTAATATGCTACACTAACAGAAATATAACAGACTGCTTATTGGGACATGTTTAAAAAGAGAATGTATAAATGTTTTCTGATGTCACTGATACATATTTCTATAAATAACACTAGAGACAAATGAAACCTGTTTTACGGTTCACAAGAAATCAACTGAACAAAACCCGAGTTTCAATTTGAGCTGTTCTACATATGCAGAGGAATCCCAGCAGAATCTTTAAAAATAAGCATATGTTTCCCCAGTGACATCATATTCCTGTTATCTGTATTGTACCAGAGTCTTTTTTTCCAAATAAAAGACAATGAGAACCAGAGAAAAGTGAGAGCATGACATTTCACTTTAGTTCTGTTTATTCCTACTATTAGGTTTAAAATGTTTGGCTATGAAAACAAGAACAATGGACATTTTCAATGGGATAGAAAGGGTGTAAATTAGGGCAGAATTTGCCCTTAATACTTTTCTCTTCCTCAGAGACTATCAAGAATACATTGATATATTTGCTAACTAGAGGTTATAAGCGGGAATAAATAGGGATTTATTCTTTTAGTTCTCAATTGAACTTTTAGTTTTGTTTTTAATCTAACTTCAGTAGTTGGGATATGGTAAATGGGTTTCAGTTTTTGTTAATCCAATATGTCCCATTCAACCAAAATACAATGCACAAACAATTAAGTGTGTGTGTGTGTGTACACATATATATGAATGAAATAGCTTTAGTATAACTGAACTGCTGTACAAAATTCTGAGCTAAAAAAATCTGAACTACCATAGAAGTCAATTGGAATTTTGCATCTGGAATGTCTGCAGGGTTATTAGGCATACATAGTGGGCATCGGGGAAATTGACAGATCTCTCCAGGAGCAGAAATATTGAATCTATCTGTTCTACAGTTGATAGGCAGGAACAGCTCCATTCATTTCAGTTGCATGCTATTTCTAAGAAAAATCCATATAAAAGAAATTTGGTATTAATATTGAAACCACAATTTCTCATCTGTTTTAGCTTTTCTTTTCCAAATGCCAAGAGAAATTAGACTGCACTAAGGATTAATCAGTTGCCAAATTCCATTTTTAAAACCAAACTGTTTCTGGGTTAGATGAGTACAGAAGTGTGTTTGAACCTGAATTCATTTTTACTGGCTTTTAGCAGAGTGAATTTCTAAATCAGTTTCCAAAACAAGGGTTTGGAATGGAAATGCTGCTGTAGTTTGAATGAAATATGTACAAGAGGCATCACTATAATATGTTATCCAGGGGAAAATTCATCTGTGGTGCAGAGTGCAAGACCCTCCGCACCACTAAAGCTTCACATAGGGGCTGCTGGTGGAGCAGCTGCACAGGGACATCATCTAGAGCCCTGTGCACTGTGGAAAGAGACTCTATGACAGACTCACGCAATCCATTACAGAAGACTCTATGACAGACTAACGCAATCCATTACAATGATGGAGGTGGTCTTCAGATCTGCCCCAGGGAGGGGCTGCAGGTCTACACTGATGTAGATCAAGTCGTGCTGTTTACTAGTGTTGGGCAATTTTTTTTGGATGAATCATAGAATTATAGAAGATTAGGGTTGGAAGAGACCTCAGGAGGTCATCTAGTCCAACCCCCTGCTCAAAGCAGGACCAACCCCAACTAAATCATCCCCGCCAGGGCTTTGTCAAGCTTGGTCTTAAAAACCTGTAAGGATGGAGATTCCACCACCTCCCTAGGTAATCCATTCCAGTGCTTCACAACCCTCTTAGTGAAATAGTTTTGCCTAATATTCAACCTAGACATCCCCCACTGCAACTTGAGACCATTGCTCCTCATTCTGTCATCTGCCACCACTGAGAACAGCCTAGCTCCATCCTCTTTGGAACCCCCTTCAGGTAGTTGAAGGCTGCTATCAAATCCCCCCTCACTCTTCTCTTCTGCAGACTAAATAACCCCAGTTCCCTCAGCCTCTCCTCATAAGTCATGTATCCCAGCCCCCTAATCATTTTCATTGCCCTCCACTGGACTTTGTCCAATTTGTCCACATCCTTTCTCTAGTGGGAGGCCCAAAATTGGACACAGTACTCCAGATGTGGCCTCACCAGTGCTGCATAGAGAGGAATAATCACTTCCCTTGATCTGCTGGCCATACTCCTACAATTGCAGTCCAATATGCTGTTAGCCTTCTTGGGAATAAGGGCACACTACTGACTATATCCAGCTTCTCGTCCACTGTAATCCCCAGGTCCTTTTCTGCAGAACTGCTGCTTAGCCAGTCGGGCCCCAGCCTGTAGCAGTGCATGGGATTCTTCCTTCCTAAGTGCAGAACTCTGCACTTGTCCTTGTTGAACCTCATCAGATTTCCTTTGGCCCAATCCTCCAATTTGTCTAGGACACTCTGGACCCTGTCCCTACCCTCTGGGATATCTATCTCTCCCCACATCTTAGTGTCATCCACAAACTTGCTGAGGGTGCAATCCATCCCATCATCCAGATCAATAATGAAGATGTTGAACGAAACTGGTCCTAGGACCGACCCTTGGGGCACTCTGCTTGATACCAGCTGTGAACTGGACATCGAACCATTTAAGTGTTTTATCACAGAAAAATGCATTTGTTGAGGTCTGAAATTATTTGCTGAATTTGGGTTAAAATTGGCAAATTTCTATTGGGGAAAAAAATTGAAAGTCAAAATGTTTCATTTCAATTATCTTGAAACGTTTTCTTTTTGACTGTTTTGTTGTGAAAAACACCCAGGATGACCAAAAATGAACATTCAGAAAAACAAATTCAGTGACCGAAAGGTTTGTCAGCTCAAACTGAATACTAATGAAAAAAAATACCAATTTTTTTAGATCAACAGAAATTTGAAATTTTTTGATTCAATGAAAAAATTCAGGGAAAAAACTTTTAATTTGAATCAAACTGGATTTTTAATTCAATTTAATATTTCAGTTCTGCTCCTGAACTGAAAAATCCATAAATCACTGCTCCTCTCAGGCTGGCAATGTATCAACCTGTGCACAGGGGGAAAAATATTGCTCTTAGATATGCATGTGTGAGCCCAAGAGAATTCCCTGGGAACTGCATGTGGGTATCTGAGGCAGAATTTGCCATCTTATGAGTTGGGTACAATAGCATGACCTTAAACAAATTGGTATAGGGATTGCAAGGGAAAAACAGGGGGACAGAGCACACCTAAATCAGCAGTCACTGCTACATTCATGATCAAAACCATGTCACTGGCCAGAATATCAGCATAGTCCATCCCCTGCTTTCACTGGAAGTTGTCTTTGGCCTGACTGCACTCTTAGAGGTTTTAGACAAATAAATAGCATCCCTCTTCATTATTTATTTGCTTTCAAATATTTATTAGTATTTATATAATCAGTGATAATTTATTGAATTTCTGTTCAAGGAAATTGGCACAGCACACAGAGATAATAACCCAACCTGGCTGCTTGAAGTAACGGGTTCTCTATACCCATAAGTCCAGTGAATAAATTGGAATGATATTTAAACTTTGAAGGTGAATAATTAGTAGGAATTTTCTTTAGTTAAAATTGGAAAAACAAAAAAAGTCTCTACTATGCCCATTTGAGAAAGCCAGCCTTTACTTTTAAGCATTTGCACTTGCCATTTTACTTTTGGGTGCAAAATTTATAAAAGCTTTTTCATTAGAAAATGCAAAGGCCTTCCTCAGCCCTATTTAAAAGCATTATTTGGGTGCAGAGCTCACAAAGTCTCTCTCTTTGACTGGTCTCACTTCCAGATAAAACAGTTAAACCAAACAGAGTATAAAAATACTGATCGTTTTTAGTCTTGCTTAAGTGTATGTGGTGTGTGTTGAAGGTGGGGCATGGGGCTTTGCTATGCTTTTCCAAGCAAGTTTACGGGGGGCGGGCATGTTCATCTGAATTTGCATTGATTTGAACAAGACAGCTGCTGCTCTACACCTAAGCCATTCAAACAGATGTCTTTATACAGTGGTTGGTTAGAAGAGGGAACAAAGTGCCAAAGTCAGCAATAGAAGTAAGTAGAGTAAATCAAGTTAAGAGGGAACAGGACAACATTTTGGAACAGGAGGGAATATAGGGGCAAAACCATTAACTAGACTTTCGGGGTTAAGATGATGAGATATAAATTGATTGGTATTTCCTGGGTTTATGAGGACAAGCCCTGATGGATTGCATCATCATCTTCTGGCCTGTAATGTTTCTGTGTACCTACTTGCACTGCCAGAATGCTACGGATCTTGCTCTCCTTAGTTTGGTAAAACTCCTGTTGAAATCAATGGGAATTTTAGCTGATTAATGGCAGTAGGATGAGGTCCATGATGAGAATTTTTTTTTAACAAGCCACTGAAGGATGTGATAATGGTTCTGTATCTATAATGCATTTACTCCTAAGTCTATTTGCACCTCTGTTATTTTAATCTGCACTTTTAGGTCTTGTCTACACACAAACTTGCACTAGTTTAATTATACCAGTTTAGAGAAATCAGTTCACACACCTGTGCAGATCAGGAGTTCCCAAACTTGGTTCACAGCTTCTTCAGGGTAAGCCCCTGGCGGGCCATGAGATGCTTTGTCTACATAAGTGTCCACAGGTATGCCAGCTCGCAGCTCCCAGTGGCTGCGGTTCGCTGTTCCCAGCCACTGGGAGCTGCGGGAAGTGGTGCGGGCCTAGTATTAAGGCATAGTAATACAGCATAGTATTAAGAAGGGTAGATGTGTTTAACTATCAAAGACGGGGATGGATGTTCCAGGAGGGAAGATACTTTGAAAAGAGAGTTGCTAAGGGGCTAAAGAACTTTTCATCTTTAGGTTGCTGGTTCAGATTAGGGCAGTAATAGTGATATCAGATGGCTATTCAGTGTCAAGCTGGAGCTTCCTTACCAATCATGTGATAGGAAGCAAAGGGCCATAGTTAAGAATGTGCATTTTTTGAGGGACCCTGAAGGGTCTCCTATTTCAATGCACTAAGCCTTATGGGGTGCTCTCTTCCTCAAAGCTTAGCTTCTAAGCAGCTGTTGTAGTGGAAAGAGAATTTTTCTCTTCCACTTCCACACAGAGGCTGCAGGAAGCAGGCCACTCCTCTCCCCTCCCCTGCAGAATACCCTTGCAATAACCGCCCCCCCCCCCAAGAAACAAGAGCTGAAAGGGCTGCCACCTGATGCACCGCCAAGAGCTATAGATGCAGCCCCAAAAGATAGTGAGAGATAGAAGGCACGACTAAGTAGGCAGTGTCCCAGGACTGGCTGGAAGGAAGGAGGCTGGGTGAGGGAGGAGACTCAAGTAGGGATCTCAGATTTACATGCTCTACAAACAAGACACTCTGTTAGGGTTACCATACATCCGTATTTTCCCAGACATGTCCAGCTTTTTGGTTCTTAAATCGCTGTCCGGGAGGAATTTTTAAATATCTAAAAATGTCTGGGATTTTGCCATTATTATTTTTCCCCAAAGAAGAGTTGATCGTTCAAGAAAGAGAGTGAATGTTGATCATTCGAGAAAGAAAGTGAATGTTGATCACTCGAGAGAGTGCCCGCTTTTCCCCCCTAGCTCCCAGTGCTTGCACCATGAAACAGCTGTTTTGTGTGGCTGGGAGGGAGCGGGGAGGAGGGGGAACATGGCGTGCTCAGGGGAGGAGGCGGAGCTGGGGCGGGGATTTGGGGAAGGGGTCCAATGGGGAAGGAAGGGGGTGGAGTTGAGATGGGGACTTTGGGGAAGGGGTTGGAATGGGGGTGGGGGAAGGGGCGGGGAAGGGGTGGGGTTGGGGAGGGGCGGGGGGTGGCGCTAACAAATACCCCACCCCCCGTGGAGTGTCCTCTTTTTTGAATGTTCTTTTTTGAATGACAGACCTACACTCTGTCTTGTCAGCTGCCATAAATCCTTCATTTGAGTATTTCAGAATCTTAACATTTCAGCCTCATCTCTTGAACAGAGATTGTTTTTAGCTGGAGAAATATTCCCAGTTATGAAGTGAGTTATTTTACACACATGCCTTTACCAATTGCAACATATCTCAAGTTCCAAGGCCCACGTCCATTGGGTATGAGGAATTAGGTATTTTATCCGATCAGCTGATGTCTGAAATATATATCAAGAAAGCCATTGTCCATGGGGAGTCTAAAGCATGCATCTGAAATACAAAACAATCAATTGTACATGTTATGGTTATCAGTGTATTTGCATATAATGTGTTTCACGTCATCAGTCACCGAAAAGCTGTCGTAACTAATCAATATTACGATAATAGTCCTAAATACTGCAACAGGATTTCCAAAATAGCATATGATTAAAAGTAGGTGATCTCGCTAAGAAATTGGAACATGTTTTTAAAATTATTAGATCTGGTTGGAAACCTAGCTACCTTAATATGACATATGGCCAGAACTAACTGCTTTGATTTCTGAAGACTAGATGATGATTGTTTGATCATTTCATTAAAAAAAGGTCTAGGTGTCAAAGAGTTTCCTTATGTCTAAACAAGTGTTATTAACTTCAATTATGGCTGCCAGGTGGAGAACTGTGTAGTTCTTTTAGTGTGTTTCAAAATATTTCATTTAGACATTTTGGAAGAACATACATCCCTATTCATAACCCCTGTTACTGTTCTGATTTGTAAGTTCTGCTCCACTGTAAATCATTCAAAATGAAAAAAAAAACACAAATTTTATGGCATCAAACTCATGTGGCATCGTGCCTGAGCAAAGGGCAGAAGGAATGTGTGATTCTTATACTGCCAATCACCATTCAGCTTTGCTTTATTTTTTAAACAGATGGTTTGCAAACATATATAGAGGAGGGGACAGTATTCTAATCCTCTGTTAAGTGGGTTATTTGGATATTGAATTAAAACAAAACAAAACAAGTTCTCTTCTGTCACTGCTGCAGTTGTGTTTCTAAAACTTTTTAAAATTGTTATAAATATTTGATTTTAAAACACAGAAGAATGTTTAGTTTCAGGCCATGCACTTTAATTGCTGTGGATTATTAAATGTATCAGTCAGCCAGTTTGACAGATATCTAAGCCCTCTTTGAAAAACAGAGGTCACTGTGAGAAATCTCAATATTTTCAAAGTGGGGGGGGAATCTTTTATAAGGAAAATTGGATCTTGCCATCTCGGGGTGGGGGGGAGACTAACTAGGGTGATTAGCTATTAATTTGTGGTCTTCCCCACCCTCTGTATTATGATACCATTTAGTCATTAGATCACCTAATCCAATCTAGTGACTGTTACCACTAGGTATGGCTCTGTCTTACTTCCATTGTATATGGAGTGTCTTCTGTGCAGAAAGTGTGTCAGAGATGCTTTCAGCCATGTCATAAAAATAAAGGGAAGGGTAACCACCTTTCTGTATACAGTGCTATAAAATCCTTCCTGGCCAGAGGCAAAGTCCTTTTACTTGTAAAGGGTTAAGAAGCTCAGGTAACCTGGCTGGCACCTGACCTAAAATGACCAATGAGGGAACAAGATACTTTCAGATCTGTGGGGTAGAGGGGAAAGGCTTTTGTCTGTCTGTGTGATACCTTTGCTGGGAACAGATCAAGGATGCAAGCCCTCCAACTCCTGTAAAGTTAGTAAGGAAGGAATTTTCCTCCAGGGCAGATTGGAAGAGGCCCTGGAGGTTTTTCGCCTTCCTCTGTAGCATGGGGCACGGGTCACTTGCTGGAGGATTCTCTGCTCCTTGAAGTCTTTAAACTACGATTTGAGGACTTCAATAGCACAGATATAGGTGTGAGGTTGTTTTTTTTTGTAGGAGTGGTGGGTGAAATTCTGTGGCCTGCGTTGTGCAGGAGGTCAGACTAGATGATCATAACGGTCCCTTCTGACCTAAATATCTATGAATCTAAGTAATCTAGCTAGAAAATGCGCTAGGTTTTCTTTGTTTTGGCTTGTGAAATTTGCTGTGCTGGAGGAAATGCGTATTCCTGTTTTTGTGTCTTTTTGTAACTTAAGGTTTTGCCTAGAGGGATTCTTTATGTTTTGAATCTGACTGCCTGTAAGATTATCTTCCATGCTGATCTTACAGAGTTGTTCTCTTATCTTTTTTTGTTCTTCTACTAAAGTCCTGTTTTTTAAGAATCTGACTGGATTTTTTGGGTGTTAAAAATCCAAGGCTGGTGAGTGCTCATCTTGTTTATTCTCAGGCCTCCCCAGGAAAGGGGGTGTAAGGGCTTGGGGGGATATTTTGGGGAAATAGGAACTCCAAGTGGTTCTTTCCCTGTTCTTTGTCTAAATCACTTGGTGGTGGCAGCGTTTAACTAATCCAAGGGCAAAAACTTTGTGCCTTGGGGAAGTTTTTAACCTAAGCTGGTAAAAATAAGCTTAGGGGATCTTTTATGCGGGTCCCCAAATCTGTACCCTAGAGTTCAGAGTGGGGAAGGAACCCTGACAAGCCATTAAAGTGTTTTTATATAGCGACTCATTATGAGTCTGGTCTTGGGGTTATTTTTTTATTAAGTCCTTATTTGGGCAAAAGTACAATGAAGTCAAACTAAAACATATTTTCTTGTTTGTTTTTTAACCTGGTTGTGTCATGGGCCCTGATCCTGCAATCAGATTTGTGTAGATGAACCATTGCAATCATGCAGATCCCATGGAAGGGTGTGAGGAAAGGGTGGGTCCATGGCCCACAAAAGCTGGAAGAGGTGGAAAAAGGCCACCATGCCAGTGTGAAAATGGCAACATAATTGGCAAAAGGGCCCCGGTATTCATGAGGGGAAAGGTGTCTTCACATTGGAGTGAACAGGGCACTTGCAGCTTCAAAGGTCCATCTGTTTGGCTCTAATTGCAAGACTGGGGCCATGGTTTGTCCCTATCTGTGCAAGCCAGACCAAACTGTGTTGTCACTCATTTCACACACACAACTATGGTTGTTGTAAGGTGTTTATTATCCAGTGCATGTGTAGAGTCAATTGAAAATAAAACCATTTCAAAAAATAAAATCAAACTAATTAAAAATAATGTCTACGTACTTGCTTGGCATTCATGTGCTTCTCTTGCAAAAACTGATGCTATCAAATGCCTCAAGCCATGTAAGAAACAGAGCTTACTGACCAGCTTTTATTCTTAGGGATGTCAAAAGGAATACAGACACTCAAGGACATATGACAACTTTACATCTTGTTTTTAAAGTCCATTTATTCCTAATATCTGGAATATATGAGTATATTCTGTTAAAATATTAAATACAAACAAACAAAAGAAACCCTCCCTGGCTTTTAAAGTTTATTTAATTAAAAAAGCATTTCAGGTCACTGTGTTAGTCCCCTGCATGCTAGGTCTACACCTAGAGCAGGTCAAAAATTTTCCATCAAAAATGTTTTTTGATGGAAAATTGCTTTTTTGACTATGTGAAATTTTACATGGAAAGGTTCTCTCTGTGGAAAATTTCATTTTTTCAGTGAAAAGTCAAATTCCAGTCAACAAAATATTTTGGCTGAAATCCAAAATATTTCAATGGGATATGCCACTGCAGTGCTTCACTAGAGTGCAATGTGCAGAGGTCAGATTAGATGATTGTGATGGTCCCTCCTTGCCTTAAAGTGTGTTAGTCTATTAGTTGTATTTTCATTGCCTCACATGTCCATTCTCCACTACGGCTTGGGCTTCACAGCTGGACTACATCTTCCATGGTACACCATGCCCAGTGACTGACATAATGTACTACCTCTCCTCTCCTAGCGGGGAGACTCTGGTGTCTCATAGTTAAGGCTAAGATTTTGTCATGGGTATTTTTAGTAAAAGTCATGGACAGGTCATGGGCAATAAACAAAATTTCATGGAAGCCATGACCTGTCGTGACTTTTGTTGCTGCAGCTCTGTGGTTTCCCCCACCACCATGGTGGTTGGGAGCTGTGGGGTTCCCCCTCCACCCAGGGTGGCTGGGAGCTACAGGGTGACCATATTTCCCAAAGAGAAAACAGGACATCCCAGCCGCTTGCCCGAGGCGTCCCCCTCCCCGCATGCAAGGCTGTCTCCTGTCGCTGGAACCCTGAGGAGAGCCTTCTTAGGAGTCTCTCACCTGTGGCTGGACCTTTGCAGGGGGCCTTCTGTCACTTGTCGCTGCTGTCGCCTGTTGCTGGAACCCTGTCAGGGCCCTATTGGCTGTCAGCTCCAGAGTCCTGCAGCCCCTGGGGCTGAAGCAGAGAATGTCATGAAGGTCTCTGGAAGTCACAGAATCTGTGACTTCCATGACCTCCTTGATATAAACTTAGCCTTACTCATAGTCCAGTGAGGGAGCCCCAGCTGTTAGAGGAGAGTGGGAGCGTGAGGCACTTCAACAACTCCCGTGAAGCACCACAGCTGCATTTCAAAATCAAAATATTTCATTTTTGAAATGCTTGCCAAAAAATGGAAATTTTCTGCATAGAAAAAAACCATTTTCCAACTAGCTTTATGCAGCGCTAATGTCAAAGGATAATCATAGACAATTTTAGACCTGTATGTGAAATATTTATATTGGGAAAACATATTAAACTGATTTTTATGGTCAGGTTATATTCCTGAATGACTCTCTAAAAATAGCATCAATTGGGTTCCATTTTTATGTTTTAAGTGCTTCTCTAACAGATTTGAACAGTCCCATGGGGTCCAGAAGCCTCAAGATCAGAATATGACAGAGCCTTATGTGGGAATATGTGCTATCTGTGCATGATCTCGTCATAATTGCAGTATCTATTCTTGATGGGGTGGGCAAGGACTGTTCCTTTGCTGTACCAACACTGAGGAGCATGTGGGGGAAGGACGGGACGGGACAGGAGGTGTGACTATGTCTCTGTGCATGGGCTATAGTCTCACTCCCGGCCAAGATGCAGGATTCATTGTGTCTAAACCACCCATGACAGATGGCTATCTAGCCTCCTTTTGAAAACCTCCAGTGAAGGAGCTTCCACAGTCTCCGTAGGGAGTCTGTTCTACTGTTCTTACAGTTAGGCAGTTTTACCTGAGATTTAATCTAAATCTGCTATGTTGTAGTTTGAACCCTCTTCTCCTGCTCTCCGTGACAAATGAGAAAACCATCTTTTTTATGGTAGCCTTTCAAGCGTTTGAAGACAACGATCATGTCCCACCCTGAATCACCTCATTTCAAAACTAAACATACCCAGATCCGTCAGCCTTTACTCATACGGCTTGCATTCCATTCCTTTGATCATCTTTGTTGGTTGCCTCTGTATCCTTTCCAGTTTCTCTACATCGTTTCTATACATTGGTGACCAGAATTGGACATAGTACTATGTGGCCTAACCAGTGCTGAGTAGAGTGGTAATATCACCTCCTGTGACTTGCATGCTATGCCTCTGTTAATGCAGCTGAAAATTGCATTTGCTTTTTTTTGCAACAACATTGCAATGCTGATCTCATGTTGAGGTTATAATCCACCACAACTCTCAGATCCTTCACAGCAGTGCTGTGAAGCCATTTCCCCTCCATTCTGTATTTTTGCATTTGTTTTTTCTTCCCTAAGTGTAACACCTTATGTTTGTCTTTGTTGAATTGAATTTTGTTGTTTTATTGGATAGCCCAATTATCCAATATATCAAGATCCCTCTGGATTTTAGCTCTATCTTCCGAAGTGCTGGCAACCCCTCCTAACTTTGTGTCATCTGCAGATTTGATCAGCATACTCTATTCCTACATCCAGGTCATTAATAAAAATGTTAAACAATAACAGATCCAGAACAGATCCCTGTAGAACCTCACTTGAGGCCTCCCTCCAATCTGACATAATTCCATTAATAGTTACTTTTTGTTTGCAGGTGTTTAACCAATTTTGTATCCACTTAATGGTAGTTCTGTTGAGCCTGCATTTCTCCAGCTTACCTATCGGAACGTCATGTGGGACTGTGTCAAAAGTTTTGCTGAACTCCAGGTATATTATGTCCACCGCATTCCCCTGTCCATCAAACAGTAACCCTGTCAAAGAATGAAATCAAGGTGGTTTGGCATGATTTGTTCTTAGTAAATCCATGCTGGCTGCTAGTGATTACCCCTTCATCCTCCAGGTATTTGCAAATTGAATGTTTTATATATTGGTCTAGTAGCTTCCCAGCTATCCAAATAGGCTGACTGGTCTATAATTCCTTGGCTCCTCCTTTTTCCCTTTTAAAAAGATGGGCACTACATTAGCCGTTTTCCAGTCTACCAGGTCCTCTCCTGTCATCCATATTATTGCTAGTGGCTCTGAGATTTCTTCAGCTAATTCCTTCAGTATCCCAATCTGCATCCCTTCCCTCTTATTGCCTATGGTAACTTTGCTAGTCAGCCGGTCACATTTTTATTTTTTGGGAGAAGACTGAAGCAAAGTAGGCATTGAGCAGTTCTGCTTTCCTGTCATCTTCCGTTACCAGCTCACCTTCTCCATTGAGCAGCGGACTCACATCGTCCTTGATCTTTCTTTTTAGTCTAACATATTTGAAGAACCCCTTCCTGTTGTCTCTAACATTTCTTGCCAGTTATAACTCGTTCTTTGCCTTGGCTTTCCTGATTGTGTCTCTACATGCTTGTGCTATACCTATGTATATATCCTTGGTGACATGCCCCTCCTTCCATTTCCTGTATGTATCTCTTTTGGGTTTTAGATAGTTAAAAAGCTCCTTGTGCAGCCACATTGTCCTCCTGGAGCTCTTCTTATCTTTCCTCTGCATTGGAATGTTGAGCCTCTAGTATTACATCTTTAAAGAACTGCCAGCCCCCTTTGACTCCTTTTCTTCCTAATTGGTCTTTCCATAGGATTTTGCCTGCTATTGCTCTGAGTTGATTGAAATCTGCCTTTCTGAAGTCTAGTGTCCTTGTTCTGCTGTTCTGATGTCCTCCTTCCCATACAATCTTGAATTCTATCAGATCATGATCACTTCCTCCCAAGTTCCCGACCACCTTCACATTCACTATAATACTTAGTCCGGCCATGAGTGCAGGGGACTGGACTAGATGACCTCTCTAGGTCCCTTCCAGTCCTATGATTCTATGATTCACAACTAATTCATCCCTTTTGGTCAAAACTAGATCCAAAATGGATGACCCCCCTAGTTGTCTCTTCAACTTTCTGAATCTGAAAGTTGTCCCCTACACATGCTAAGAATTTGCAGGACATATTATGTTCTGTTGTAATAGACTTCCAACAGATATCAGAGAAGTTAAAATCCCCCATTAATACTAGCTCATGTGTGTTAGCTAATCTTGTTATCTGCTTGTAGAATGACTCATCTACTTCCTCTTCCTGATTTGGTATTCTGTAATAGACCTCCACCATAACATCTCTACATAAGAACGGCCATATTGGGTCAGACCAAAGGTCCATCTAGCCCAGTATCCTGTCTTCTGACAATGACCAATGCCAGGTGCCCCAGAGGGAGTGAATGGAACACGTATTCATCAAGTGATCCATTCTCTGTCGCCCATTCCCAGCTTCTGTTCTTTTCCCTTTTTATCCTCAGTGACAGACTCTCAGTAAGTCTGTTGCTCACTTCCTCTTGGACCTCAGAGCAAGTGTATACCTCCTTTTTTCTCATACCTTTCCTTTCAGAACAAGCTATATCTCTTAATGCTGGTATTCCAATCATGGGAGTTGTCCCACCAAGTCTCTGTAATGCCAATTATGTCATAATTTTCTTCATACACCATGACTTCAAGTTCATCCTGCTTATTCCCCATACTCCTTTCATTTGCATACAGACATCGAAGATATTTTGCAGACTGCTCTGTTGCTTTTCCTCTTGCCTTTTTAATGAAGTTGTGATTTTTAGTCCCTTCTCCAGAAGTTAGCCCTCTTTGATTGCATTTTAATTATTCATGGTAAAACAGAGATTATAAATGATAGTTCTGCTACAGCCAGCAAAAATGACAGATACTGCATGTTAAAAGATTATATGACTACCCACATTTTACAACATACATTCTGACCAGGGATCCTAAGATTTCCCCAAGTTTTAGTCCAAGACTTCTTGTTTGCGTGTACATCAAACATGTATTACTTTTCCAGTGATATTTCCTGAATACATTCTTGTGCTGGAGGTGTTCCTGATTCTGAGAAATGCAAATTTTGGCATGGAAAAGAATATTCAAGGTTCAGTTTTCCCTGTTGATGAAGTGGTTGTCCAATCTTCCAGGTATATGGCTAGCAGAGCAAGTTTCAGGTCCATTGAGAGGGTCTCATCTTTATTAATAACGTGACATGATGTGGGGTGTTTGCATGTCTGTCCAGTAACTGCATTTTCCTACAGCTCCACATTACATGAACAATATAACTGTCCTCTGCATGACATCTCCAGCAACTGCTGGTATTTCTGCTTTAGGTTTTTTGGAATGTAATGAATATCAGCAAGTAAAATTGCAATGCTTTGTATTTTGCACTGATTGTTTTATTTTGTAGTAGTGCAAAGCTATATTCTTTTATTCACTTTAATATCCCAAATATGCTTCCCATGTGCCTTTTTATAGAAGATATATAAAAATAATTTTCTTCAATTATCAGTGAATGTGCATGGTCAATATACATGGTGACCTCTTCAGAATTCGGTTTAGGAAGCTTGACTGAGATATGTAGGCAATTTATTTTGATTTTGCACCAGCATCTGACTATCTGGTCTTGTATCATATTTAGCATTGGTTCTGTAGGGGCATCTTCCCTGAGTGTCAATTCTCTCTGCCTCAGTATGTGATCACTCTGCAGACGTATTGCTTCATGGAATAGAGCTGAAACGTGTAAAGGGTCTCCAGGCCAAAGGGACTTTCCATTGCTTCTGCTTCTCCTCTCCATACCAACCCTTCCATCATTCCCTTTTCTCCTGCTTCTCCTCATCATTGCTGTTCATGTTATATTTTTTTAAATAAATTTATAGATTTTAAGGAGCAAAGGCCTCATCTAGTGTGACCTCCTGCTTAACACAGGCCATAGAACTGCACCCAGTAATTCCTGCATCAAGCTCATAACTTCTGGTTGAGCAAGAGCACACTTTTTTGAAAGACATCCCCTCTTGATTTAAAGACTTCAAATGATGGATCCCTCAATACGTTATTCTAATTGTGATTTATCCTGACTGTTACAAATTTGCACCTTATTTTTAGCCTGAATTTATTTAGCTTCAGATAGTGGGAAGAGGCTGGGGCACGGTAGAAGTGGGCAGACTGAAGGAGGGAACACTGGGAGGACATACTGTCCTTCCACTGTTCCCACCAAACAAAGGGTGAAAATGTAACAAAGCCTTATGCTGTCTTATTACATTTTGCCCCCCTCCTCCATGGTGGGGTTTCCCTCTTTAAAGGAGAGTTGGGAGGAGCTGGTGGCTGCAAATGCCTCCTCTTCCTTAGAACTTAGGTACTTATAAGGCCCAACAGGTTTCGGGATAGCTCAGTGGTTTGAGCATTGGCCTGCTAAACCTAGGGTTGTGAGTTCAATCCTTGAGGGGGCCATTTAGGGATCTGGGGCAAAAATTGGGGATTGGTCCTGCTTCAAGCAGGGGGTTGGACTAGATGATCTCCTGAGGTCCCTTCCAACCCTGATATTCTATGATATGTGATTGAGATTCTGGGAGTTGGGCTGTTCCTCCTTTCATGCCTAACTCACGCCTTGCAGAGTTGCCAGGCAGCAAAAACCTCCACACTGCCACCCAATGGCAGCTGTAATCAGCTTGCACTCCCCTACCTATGACCCACTATGGGTACAGACCACAGGAAGTCCTGCTTCAAGGGATTTGACAGACAGTAGCTTCATGGTGCCTGATTGGCTCCCCGTCCTATATAAACCCAAGGGGCATTCCAAGAAGTGTCCAGGCAATAATATGTGTCACTAGCTATCTGTCATGACCATGCTGCATTCTCTGTTCTTGAATTTCTGGTATTGGTCTTGACTCTAACTTGGTCCTTGGCTCCTACTTAAACCCTGGAATGCCACACAGACCCTGAGACCCAGTATTGACCCTCAGCCTGATCCCTGACCTGTCTCTGGCTGTGCCCTTCAGCCTGACTATTGGTCCTGATACTGACTCTGAACCGATTGTTCCTGCCTACTGAGCTCCTGCCACTAGTCCCACCTACCTATGCCCAGGATCCTGAAAGTTTGTCTGGGCCACTCTAATCTATGAAGAAGGCTGGCCTTGTGGGACATAGAGGAAGCGGGCCCTACCGAGCATGTTCCAAAGAGCATTTGACGCGCCTGAATGGGTTGACAGCTCCAAGGAGGAACTTCCCATGTTGTGAGCATAAATAGTTCAGCTCTCATCTGAGAATCAGGCCCTGTGTCTTCAGGCCCCCAGCTAAATGAGGAAAATGCCATGCTACAAGCCCAGCTGGTGCAGTATACCACCAAGACACTGTGAGAGTAGGCTGCCCAGTTGTGAGATGAGAATACTGCACTCCAGGCACGTGTTGCAACTGTGCACCTGGACCCAGGGTTGACAGTCCCCCTACCAAAGTGTTTCAATAGAGACCATCAAAAATTTAGGGGTTTCCTCAACCAATGTTCCTGCTGTTCCTTCCCCACCCCCAGTTCTACTCCACTTACCAGACCAAAATAAGACATGTAATCAGTCTACTGATGGTAAAAGCACTGGATTAGGCTTTGCCCCTAATGGAATGACAGAGTTCGGCACTGTTGAACTGGGACTCCTTCCTCCAGGCCTTTTCCTTTATTTTCGATGACACCACCATGTTCACTTGGCCGAGGTAACGCTGTGAAAACTATGGCAAGGACAGAGACTGGCTACCTCCTACATCACTCACTATAGATGACCCATCTCTGATACAGAATGTAATGAAGTGACCCAGTTCTACCACTTCCAGTGGGGACTAGGTGAGGAAATCAAAGATGAGATAGCCCACGTGGAAATATTGTCCTGCTTTGATGTCTTTGTCAACCTTGCTATATGCTACATACATTGACAAAGTGAAGAGATGAAGGGTCCCACACCACCAAGTAGCCAACGTTCCCAAGTGCCTGTCTCCAGCCCAGTCCCAGAAGCTACGCAAATTGATGTGGTCTGTTGTCAATTAATCCCTGAGGAGAGGGAGTGCTGCCGAAGCCATGGCTTGTGTTTCTATCATGGAGAGTCTGGCCATGCCACTGCCAGCTGCCCTTGGGATCTCACACAGAAAAAGTCAGAAAGTGAGCAAGTCCAGGCTTGATAAAGGGGGACCAGCCTGGATGGACCCTGGGACATCCATCCGCAGGCTGCCTTCCACTTCTTACCAAAGTATGCCCAAGACATGGTGAGACGTCACTGCATTTACAAGTCCAAGTTGGCCTGTGCATTCCAAGGAAACCCCAATGAGTGACCCTACAATGGGTGCTCATGGACTCTGGGGTTGAGGGAAATTTTATAGACACCGATATGGCACAAGCACTGGGCATCCCACTACAGCAAAAAACTGTGCCTGACATTGTAGAGACCTTGTCTTGCTCCTGTCCTCAGGCCCAATAACACTGAACGGTACCCCTGGAATGATCTGCTCACCTGATTTCTCCATAATTCTTGATGTCTTGTGACTGGCCTGAATGTATAATATTTGATGAGGGCTGAAATTCTTGTCAGAGTTTTGATGTGAAATTCTACATTTGCTTGGGGTCTATATTTATACATCCTTCACTTACCATCCACAAATGAATGGCCAGTCTGAAAGAGTAAATCAGCTTTTAGAGCAATTTAACTGAGATACTTACGAATTACCACCAGAATAACCGGTCAGTCCTTTTGCCCCAAGCAGAGTTTGCTCATAACAATATGTACCATGGCTCCACGGGGCAAGGCCCTTTTTATGCAAACTTCAAGTTCCATCCTTGTTTCCACCCAGTAATACCCACCACCTCTGTGAACCCTGCAGTTGCCGACTGGGTCCAGCAAATCCACATGGTCCAGGAGGAATTTAAAACACCTCTTGAAAATGCCAAGAAGGACTATAAGTGACACATGGACAGTTGATGTGGGAAAGGCCCACTGTTTGCTGTGGGACAGAAGGTGTGGCTTTCTGCACAACACCTCTACACAGACTGGCCCTGTTGGAAACTGAGCCACCAGTACCTTGGCCCAAACCTGATCAGCCAGTGATCAACCCACTAACCTTTGGGCTACAATTACCCAGATCCTTCAAGGTACACCCAGTGTCTCATGTGTCTCTATTGAAGCCATACATTACCAACCGCTTTGCGCATCGAATGAAACTGGCTTTCTTTGTAGTGAGGTCCAGTGTCATGATGTGTGAGATCCACAATATATTGGATTCAAAAACAAAATGTTGCTCTCTCTGCTACCTTGTGGACTAGGAGGGCTATGTCCCAGTCTTGGGAATCATCATTCCAATTCCACACCCCGACCGTTTGGCAGCCATATGGCCCATCCAGATAAACCCAGGCTGGCAGAAGATGCCTCTAGAGTGGGGCAATACATCACGTAAGGCCCTGAGGGTCTTGAAACTGGGCTTACAGAGCTGCCAGGCAGTGAACACCTACACACTGCCACCCAGGGGCAGCTGTAACCAACTTGTGCTCTGCTACCCACAATCCCCTGTGGGAATAGGCTACCAAAAGTCCTGCCTCAAGGGATTCTATATAAACCCAAGGGGCATTCCAGGAAGTGTCCAGGCAACAATATGGGCCACTAGCTAGCTGCTTTGACTACCCTACGTTCTCTGTTCATGAACATCCAGTATTGACCTTGCCTCTGACTTAGACCTTGCCTCCTGCTTGAACCCTAGTATACTTACATGGACCCTGAAACCTGGTATTGAAGCTTGGCCTGATCCCTGACCTGTCTCCAGCTCTGCCCTTTGGCCTGACTATTGACCTTGAGATTGACTCTGAACTTCTATAGTGGTTCTTGACTATTGAGCTCCTGCCACTGGTCCTACAAACTTTGCCCAGGATCCTGACTGTCCCAAGATTGTAGGCACCTTAAAAATATCTCATCTGGATAGAGTAAAGTTGAGCCTCCACAGATGGTTTTAGCAGGGATACCGGTAATTCAGTAAAAAGGGCATGACTAATATTTTATCCCACATAATTTCCAGCTGTGAATGTATTATCAGTCTTATGTGGACAAATGATTTTCCTTCATGTACTTCAACTGTTCATGCATAAACCAATTCTTGCACTCCTGCTACTCTACATCTGCACAAGTTCTCTTAGCCCTTTGTAGCTGGACATAGAACATGCACGCCATCTTCAAGAATTATAGATAATTCATGTATTTCCCATGTAAGTATTTTCTGGGCCCTAAGAGACACAGAATAAACAGCATGCAATATGCATTTTACTCATTGAAAAAGACCATGCAGTGAAAAATACAATTTCCAGAATCTACATGGAAACTTCAGTACAAAGCGGCTGTTTGCACAGAGAGGTTTGCTTATTTTATTTCTTATAAAATCAAGACTATCCCTTTGAGATGTGACATTTTGTTTCCACTAGAGCCCTAAATGTGTCAGACAAACTCCAATTATATATTCATTTAAAATAGAATGTACTGTAGCGTATACTAGAAATTTCAACATGTCACTTTCAACCAATTATATATATATATAAATGGTTACAGTTCTGTTAAAATATTCAAGTAAAAAGAGGAAACTGTGTTTTAAGTATAATATTGAGTATTATTCTAGAGAAACCCATTCATTGTGAAGATGCTTTTCCTCACACTACTTCAAGATCTTCCCTGAGCAGACATGCATTATAACTATGTCAAATTGACATTAGCTTTGTCATACATTTAGAAGCTTGACCAGCAGGATCCTATGAAAATGGTACTTCTACCTCATTTGCACAGTCCCCAGCTGATTGTGATTTTACCTTGATCTTAATTTGAAATTTCTTATCCATCTTCTGACCTATCCAGACCATGGTTCCCCTCCAGAAAAGCTGGACGTGCACAAGTTCATGGGGCCAGATGCGTTGTATCCGAGAGTCCTAAAGGAGTTGGCGGATGTGATTGCAGAGCCATTGTCCATTGTCTTTGAAAACTCATGGCGATCCGGGGAAGTCCCGGATGACTGGAAAAAGGCTAATATAGTGCCCATCTTTAAAAAAGGGAAGAAGGGGGATCCTGGGAACTACAGGCCAGTCAGCCTCACCTCAGTCCCCGGAAAAATCATGGAGCAGGTCCTCAAGGAATCAATTCTGAAGCACTTAGATGAGAGGAAAGTGATCAGGAACAGTCAGCATGGATTCACCAAGGGCAAGTCATGCCTGACTAATCTAATTGCCTTCTATGACGAGATAACTGGTTCTGTGGATGAAGGGAAAGCAGTGGATGTGGTGTTACTTGACTTTAGCAAAGCTTTTGACACTGTCTCCCATAGTATTCTTGTCAGCAAGTTAAAAAAGTATGGGCTGGATGAATGCACTATAAGGTGGGTAGAAAATTGGCTAGATTGTCGGGCTCAATGGGTAGTGATCAATGGCTCCATGTCTACTTGGCAGCCAGTATCAATCGGAGTGCCACAAGGGTCGGTCCTGGGGCTGGTTTTGTTCAATATCTTCATTAATGATCTAGAGGATGGTGTGGATTGCATCCTCAGCAAGTTTGCAGACGACACTAAACTAGGAGGAGTGTAGATACGCTGGAGGGTAGGGATAGGATACAGAGGGACCTAGACAAATTGGAAGATTGGGCCAAAAGAAATCTGATGAGGTTCAACAAGGACAAGTGCAGAGTCCTGCACTTAGGACGGAAGAATCCAATGCACCGCTACAGACTAAGGACCGAATGGCTAGGCAGCAGTTCTGCGGAAAAGGACGTAGGGGTTACAGTGGACGAGAAGCTGGATATGAGTCAACAGTGTGCCCTTGTAGCCAAGAAGGCCAGTGGCATTTTGGGATGTATAAGTAGGGGCATAGCGAGCAGATCGAGGGACGTGATCGTCCCCCTCTATTCGACATTGGCGAGGCTTCATCCGGAGTACTGTGTCCAGTTTTGGGCCCCACACTACAAGAAGGATGTGGAAAAATTGGAGAGAGTCCAACGGAGGGCAACAAAAATGATTAGGGGACTGGAACACATGACTTACGAGGAGGGGCTGAGGGAACTGGGATTGTTTAGTCTACAGAAGAGAAGAATGAGCGGAGATTTGATAGCTGCTTTCAACTACCTGAAAGGGGGTTCCAAAGAGGATGGATCTAGACTATTCTCAGTGGTAGCGAATGACAGGACAAGGAGTAATGGTCTCAAGTTGCAGTGGGGGAGATTTAGGTTGGATATTAGGAAAAACTTTTTCACTAGGAGGGTGGTGAAACACTGGAATGCGTTACCTAGGGAGGTGGTGGAATCTCCTTCCTTAGAAGTTTTTAAGGTCAGGCTTGACAAAGCTGCGGCTGGGATGATTTAATTGGGGATCGGTCCTGCTTTGAGCAGGGGGTTGGACTAGATGACCTCCTGAGGTCCCTTCGAACCCTGATATTCTATGATTCCAGTATGCTCCCACTTGTCTGGAGACTAGAGTTAGACTGAGACTTGGGAGAATTTGTTGTGGGAGATTTATTACATGATGTGACGGGGCAAGGCCAGATGACTATAGAAAAGTAGTGGGAGATAGATATATTAGCTCCAGGCTAAACAAATCCCTGGTACCAGGATAAGTGAAATGGCATCTGCTCCAGGTCAATTAAGACACCTGGGGCCAATTACGAACTTTCCAGAAGGCAGGGAGAATGCTAGGTTGATTGGGACACCTGAAGCCAATCGGGCTGGCTGAAACTAGTTAAAAGCCTCCCAGTTAGTCAGGTGGGTGTGCATGTCAGGAGCTGTGGGAGGAAGTTGTGCTGTTGGAGAGACTGAGTAGTACACACCATGTCAGGCACAAGGAAGGAGGCCCTGAAGTAAGGGTGAAGTGGAGCTTGAGGAAGTGAGGATTGCTGTGGGGGAAGTAGCCCAGGGAATTGTACATGTCATGTTTCTAAAAGGTCAGCTACCATAGCTGATACTATTAAGGTCCCTGGGCTGGAGCCCGGAGTAGAGGGTGGGCCAGGGCTCCCCTGCCCCTTTGCCCCCTGATTAATCACTGAGACTGGGAGACAACAGAGACTGTGCAAGGAAGGATAACTTCTCACCTCCCTCGCTGGCTTATGACTGTGACCCTTGTCTCTAGAGAGAGAAGGGTTACGTGGAGGGTCACAGTGAGCCTCTGAGGCTAGCGAAATCCACCAGGAAACGCGGGACCCACGGAGGCAAGGACAGAGCTTTGTCACAACTGGTGTCAGGAGTGGGACTTCGTTCACAGCGTGGCGGAAGAAAGAAGTTTTTTTTTTTTTTTTTTTTTTTAAAGTGCACTGGGGTTTTGGATCTTTTTTTTGTTTTGGTTTGTTTGTACCACAATGGAGGAGGTGGTAAGAGCTCTGGTAGAAGCCACAGCAGCTCAGCAGGAGGCCACCCGGGTTCAGGCAATGGCACAACAGGAGTCTATGCAGCTACAGCAGGAAACCAATCAATTATTGATGAGTCAGGCGACCCAAGATTGTGCCCTCTTGAGAGAGGTGGTGGACCAGCTGAAGATCCTCACCACCCAGGCCCCTGGGTCCGATGGGATGTGAACCCTGAGGGCCACTGGTTGTCTGCCAAAGATGACGTCAGGAGATGACATAGAGGCATATCTCCTCTCATTCGAAAGGACTGCTCAGCGTGAGGCATGGCCCCAGAAGCAGTGGGCCAGCATTGTCGCCCCTTTTTTGTGTGGAGAGGCCCAGAAGGCCTACTTTGACTTGCCTGCCACGGATGCCACTGACTATACCCATCTGAAGGCAGAGATCCTAGCACAATCAGGGGTAACGGCAGCGGAAAGGGCCCAGAGGTTCCATGAATGGAAATACCAGGAGAACAAACCCTCAAGGTCCCAGCTATTCGACCTCATACACCTCGCGCGGAAGTGCTTACAGTTCGAGGTGTGCAGGCCGGAGGAGATTTTGGAGACCCTGGTCATAGACCATTACATGCGGGGACTGCCTCCAGATTTCCGCAAATGGGTAGGCTAGAACAATCCGTCCACGTACGACGAGATGATCACGCTGGTAGAAAGACGGATGACAGCCAGGGAACTGACCCGACTACCCAAGGAAGGCCCCCTTTGAAGCAAGGACCCAGCCAAACCCCCGGGGAATCCTAGGTGGAAGGGGGGTGGGCGAAAACCAGCTGGGACCCCAGAAGGAAGGGATTGGCCTGAGTGGGGGGAACCCCGGGACTAAACACCCTAACTCCCAGGATAGGGGAGTGATTAAAAGCAATTATAGATGTTATGCATGTGGGGAGTGGGGAAACATAGCAGCACAGTGTCCCAGCACTGAGGAGCCTATGCAATGTAACTTGGGGGATTGGGAGGTCCCATGCTCCCTTATCCACCTTGCGTGGGTTGCATTAGCCCCACATAATTACACCAGGCCAGTGAGGATAAATGGAGCAGAGACTACAGCGCTTGTGGACTCTGGGAGTGCTATCACCCTCATATCGGGTAAGCTGGTAAAAATTAGTCAGCTGCTACAAGCCAAATGCGTAGCAGTGACGTGCGTGCATGGGGCCATGAGCCATTACCCCACCATCCCAGTGGAGATAGAGGTTCAGGGAAACCCCATTGAGGTGACTGTGGGCGTAGTTCCTAAACCCCATATCCTGTAGTCATTGGGAGGGACTATCCAGGGTTTGATAATTTACTCCCCCCGGAGAGGCTGGAAGGAGGTGGGGACCCTGAGGAGAGCGACTCGTCACCGGGGGGAATGTCAACCCCCGATGTTCGCTGAGATTTCTCAGGATCTGTTCTCAGCCCCCTGAAAGACAAAAAATAGAGAGGAAGACCTTGGGAACCCGGATCCTGACCCAGGGCCAGAAGACCTCCCTAGTAGGCAGATGGACGCGAGCAGCCAACAGAGAAACTTCCACCACAGAAGGTGAGCCAGAGGCTGCCCCCAGCCATGACGGCGGTGAGCCGTCGGAAGAAGCAGAAGCCGGCTCCTGGGAGAGAGACTTCTGGGCGGGACCAGGCGGAGGACACCAGATATGATAACGCCAGGAAAGAGGTGGCCGAGATCGATGGGATACCCGTGGATGGGAAGGTCCGGGGTCCTGGACCTTACATTGTAGTAAAGAAAGATCTCCTGTACTGCGTGGTACAAATGCAGGAGCAAGAGATACAACAACTTCTGGTGCCACAAAAACATCAAAAAGCCATACTGCGTCTCGCCTACAGTCACCTGTTTGAAGGACACCTAGGGGTAGAGAAAACCCAGGCACGGATCCTGCGGAGTTTCTTCTGGCCAGGAGAACATGAAGATGTCCGGCGATACTGCACCTCTTGTCCGGAGTGTCAGTTACATAGCCCTTGCCCACACTTGGAGGCTCCTTTGATACCTCTTCCAATAATAGAGGTTCCTTTTGAACGGATAGCCATGGATCTGGTAGGGCCCCTAGAGAAGACAGCTCAGGGCCACCAACATGTGCTTGTTGTACTGGACTATGCAACCCGGTACCCAGAAGCTGTTCCCCTACGCAACACAGCTTCCAAAACAATAGCTAAGGAGCTAGTACAGATCTTTGCCCAGGTTGGGCTACCCAAGGAGATATTGACTGATCAAGGGACACCTTTCGTGTCCAAGTTGATAAAAGATCTCTGTTCATTGCTCCATGTACAAGCCCTACGGACCTCTGTATACCACCCGCAAACAGATGGCCTTGTGGAAAGTTTCAATAGGACCCTCAAGGCCACGATCAGGAAAGTGGTGAGCCGGGATGGGAAAGATTGGGATACCCTAATTGCCTTACCTCATGTTCGTCATCTGGGAGGTTCCGCAAGCCTCCACGAGTTTCTTTCCATTCGAACTAATATATGGGCGCCATCCTCGGGGCATATTGCATATAACCAGAGAAGCCTGGGAAGAGGAGCCAAATCCCAGAAGGAACATAGTTGAGCATGTACTGCAGATGAGAGATCAGATAGCCCGAGTTACGCCCATTGTACGGGAACACTTGGAGAGAACACAGGAGACCCAACGAACCCATTATAACCACCAAGCGAAGCTTCAACGGTTCCAACCAGGGGATCAGGTGATAGTACTGGTGCCCACAACAGAAAGTAAACTGTTGGCCCAGTGGCAGGGACCCTACGAAGTAATCGAAGCCGTGGGAGAGGTGAACTATACGATGCGGCAGCCAGGCCACCAGAAATCGGAGCAAATTTACCACATCAATCTTCTAAAACCTTGGCAAGATCGAGAGGCATGCTTAGTCATGCAGGATACCCTTCCCCAGGAGGATAACTTACACGAGCAAGTGAGGATATCATCCGACTTGACACTGATCCAAAAGATTGAGGCAGCCAACATGATTAATCACAACCGAGATGTATTCTCTACAAAACCAGGGCAGACGACTGAGACCTATCACCATATCCACACGATCCCCGGAGCCAAGGTAACATTGAGACCCTACTGAATCCCAGCAGCCAAAAGAGAAGAAATCAAGGCCGAAGTAAAGAAAATGTTAGAATTAGGGGTTATTGAAGAATCTTACAGTCAGTGGTCCAGTTCAATTGTTCTAGTGCCTAAACCTGATGGTACCATGAGATTCTGTAATGACTTTCGCCAACTGAATGAAATATCCCAGTTTGATGCATACCCCATACCACGCATCGACGAACTGGTTGATCGACTGGGTAATGCCCGATTCTTGACTACACTGGATGTGACAAAACGGTTCTCGCAGATTACTTTGACCAAAGAAGCTAAAGAAAAGACAGCATTCTCCACCCCAGATGGGCTATTCCAGTACACCATCCTCCATTTTGGACTACATGGGGCCCCAGCCACATTCCAGCACCTCATGGATAAGCTGCTGCGCCCCCATACTAGTTGTGCAGCTGCATACCTAGATGATGTCATCATCCATACGCCAGACTGGGGAATGCACTTGGGAGAAAGTTGAGGCAGTACTTCGCACCTTAAGGCAGGCTGGCCTCACTGCTAATCCCACTAAATGCGCCATAGGGCTAGCAGAGGCTAGGTACCTGGGATATATTGTGGGAAGGGGCATAGTGAAGCCCCAAATGAATAAGCTAGAGGCAATTCAAAACTCACCCCGGCCGACCCGAAAGAAGCAGGTCCGTGCATTCCTAGGCGTGGTAGGCTACTACCGACGTTTTATTCCCCACTTTGCCACTAGGGCAAGTCCTCTAACGGACCTGGTGAAGGCCCGAGTTCCAGACATGGTAAAGTGGACCGACGCAGCAGAGGGGGCATTTACAGACCTTCGGACGGCCCTCTGTAATGACCCCATACTCATAGCCCTGGACTTTAACAGGGAATTTATTTTACAAACAGATGCTTCCGAGGTGGGGTTGGGGGCAGTTCTGTCGCAAATGGTGGGAGAAGAGGAACACCCAATCCTCTACCTAAGCAGAAAGCTTCTCCCAAGAGAACAGAAATACGCAGTAGTTGAGAGAAAATGCCTTGCTGTCAAATGGGCTATGGTGACACTGCGTTATTTCCTCTTAGGTCGGCGATTTACTCTTGTGACGTACCATGCACCCCTCCAGTGGATGCAGCGGAATAAGGAAAAGAATGCAAGGGTCACCACGTGGTTCTTATCCCTCCAACCATTCAAGTTCTGCATATGGCACAGGGCTCGAGGCCACCATGGCAACGCTGATGGTCTGTCACAAGCATACTGCCTGGCGTCCCAAGTTGCCCAACTCTATGGTGTTGAGCGGGGGGAGGGGGGGAATATGTGATGGGGCAAGGCCAGATGGCTATAGAAAAGTAGTGGGAGATAGATATATTAGCTCCAGGCTAAACAAATCCCTGGTACCAGGATAAGTGAAATGGCAGCTGCTCCAGGTCAATTAAGACACCTGGGGCCAATTACGAACTCTCCAGAAGGCAGGGAGAATGTAGGTTGATTGGGACACCTGAAGCCAATTGGGGTGGCTGAAACTAGTTAAAAGCCTCCCAGTTAGTCAGGTGGGTGTGCATGTCAGGAGCTGTGGGAGGAAGTTGTGCTGTTGGAGAGACTGAGTAGTACACACCATGTCAGGCACAAGGAAGGAGGCCCTGAGGTAAGGGTGAAGTGGAGCTTGAGGAAGTGAGGGCTGCTGTGGGGGAAGTAGCTCAGGGAATTGTACATGTCATGTTTCTAAAAGGTCAGCTACCATAGCTGATACTATTAAGGTCCCTGGGCTGGAACCCGGAGTAGAGGGTGGGCCCGGTCACAGTGAGCCTCTGAGGCTAGCGAAATCCGCCAGGAAACGCGGGACCCACGGAGGCAAGGACAGAGCTTTGTCACAACTGGTGTCAGGAGTGGGACTTCGTTCACAGCATGGCGGAAGAAAGAGGTTTTTTTTTAAAAAGTGCACTAGGTTTTTTTTGTTTGTTTGCTTTGTACCGTAACTAAATTAAAGGATATCTCAGTATCAGAATCCATCCTGAAAATAATGGCTTCATTTAGAGCACTGAGTGTACCGTTTCTCTCACTTTAAAACTTGCCCTCTCTTGATCTGATGCTCTTTTGATATGGTGTCTGAGTGGGAGCCTTACAAAACCATATCAAAGCTCTTATCGGCATAACCTAAAGCTACAAGGTCCAGTTTTAAAACAGAGCCTCATTATTGTTTGTTTTCAGGTAATACTGAGAGGCAGATTCTCTCTTTGTTAATGGCAGCAAATGGTGACGGTACCAAAGCTTCAGACCCCAGTGATGTTATCAGGCTCTGCTACAGCAATCCGAACTGTGGTCATTCTTTTCACTCTACTGATAAGTGATTGCTCCAATTATTTTAAAACTGGAGTGAATAATGCATTTGAAAAATAGGAAATGTTCATTCTACATTAGCAGAGAGAAGGACGGACTGAACTCCTATGAAATTGATGCAGTAAAATAAATGGCATCTTACTTTTTGGCATACCAAGATTAGAACATTTGGGACTTTTTTTTATCATATGTTATGCCATACTGCGTAGGTACAGAAAATTGCAGCCTTTCTTGTTTACAATATATACCAGTTTCTTAATTTAATTTGAAGAGTCTCTGAAATTAATGTTCAAATTCAATCTATAAATTGAAATGAATATTGAGAAGTCTGATCTCCATGTTGTAGTAACTAAAACAATATAAATGTTAACAGTATTCCCTTTAAACACAAAATGAAATATAGTTAGTAGCTTGGGGTTAAGATTTTAACTCCTTTATATTTAATATAAAATATCCTCCTTTGTTACATCCATGAACACAGAGCTTATTAGATGAAGGAAATTTCCTTTATCATTAATAGGTCACATTAATGTGATAAAAATGTCTATGCTCTCCATAAATTTTATTCTTATTTTAAGCAGTTCTAACATACAGTGTGTACTTTCAGTTTTTCCAGAACTTTCAATGGCACTTTTATATCCTTTAATTGGAATAATAAAGAGCTAAGAATAAAAAAAGAAGCAAATTAATCCTCCCTGGGGGAAGAGGAAGACTAATCCTGCCAGATTTCAAAATGTAGCATTCATTTGCAAAACTCACACATTTTTTCACCTCTTTTTGTGGTTTAAATAGTGAAATGAATGTCTGTGATGCAGGATCTTGAAACAAAATGCAAAAAATAAAATGGTGTAAGGGACCCAGCCCTACATTCCCCAGAACAACCAGCCACTCCCCCTTCCTCCCCGGCTCCATAACTCTGCTAGCTGGAATGGGCTCACCAAGAAGCTGGAAAGTGGTTACAGACTGATTCTCATAGGTACTTAACACTACAGCTATGATTCTGGTTAATTAGAGCTGCAAGAGCCCAGCACCTCTGAAAGTCAGGTCCTATTACCAACTGTTTATTGACCCCAATCCAGCTCCCTTTGTAGTCAATGCCAAGCTTCCTGTTATTGACATCAGCAGAAACAGGATCAGGCCTGTTATATGTGGTAGACCAACAAACCCTGGATGCTGAACGTTTTGGTAATCTATAGAGAACTTGCTGGTGGTCTGCAGAGAGTGGGTTGGACATGTGATGCTGGCTGTGCTCCCTGTTTTCAGCTGTAGCAGCAGCTGTTCAGACCGTTTGGTGTGAAGAAGATCCCAGAGATCTGCAAAAGCAGCTGGGAACAAGTGGCTAATGCTACATAAGGCAAGAGGAAAGAGGAATTGGTGATCAGATTCATCACTGGGAATTGCAGAGCATCAGTGAAGAATTTTCAGGGAGGAAGGGAATTGGGCAGTATGTCCAGGGCAGAAGGCAACCAGCCATCGTTGAAGTACATGAAAGTGGAACAGGGGAGAAAGGTGTAGGGGTGTGTGTGTGTGTTTGTGTCTGTTTGTCTGTCTGTCTGTAGAGCGGGAGGACAGAACAGCTGGGAAGGAAGGTTAAATAAAGCCAATAGTACAAAACCCCCTTGTCACGTTAAAGATGACTAAAAATGCAGACATTATTTCCTAATTAGAGCTGGTTGAAAACTTTCCTAAATATTTTTCTTTTTGAAAATGCTGATTGGTTGAAATCAAAACATTCTGTGAGAATATGTTGATTTCAACAACATTTTGTTTAGGGAGGAAAAAAAAATATCAAAGCATTTTGAGAAGGAAAGGGTCACTTCAATTTTTCATTTTCAAAATGACTTCATATTCTATTATTTTCTATTTTATATTATAAATTATATCATTCAAATAAAATAAAACAAGTTAAAATCAAAACAATACATTTTCTGAACATTTCATTTTATGAGAAATTTTGAAAATTTCCCTTTTTTTCCTGCTTTGGAATGATTTTTTTAAATATACATATATATCCGAATTTGCCATGGAACTGAAATTCCAGTTCCCAACCAGCTCTAGTCCTAATATAATTTTTCTGTTTAAGTAATTACTGTAGCTGCCGCAGTGATGCCGTGTGATCATAAATGGGAGAAGAGGTGCTGTCTGTGATGGCTGAATGAAAGGGATAGTCTATGCTTTTTTTTTTTAAAAGTCTGGGTCTTTCTGCAGCAGACCTTAATCACAGCGTTAAAATCATTGGGTCAGATCCTGTGTAGCACCACATAGCCAAAATAAGTATGTCAGTGGGAAGAGCTGAGGCAAAACTAAAGGCTGGTTCTTAAGCATGGTTCCATACATTTATATATAGTGGGAGAAGAGCTGGTCCAATTCTCTACAGCACCATTTTGCTGGTCTTCTGCTGGGTTTGGAGGCTCCATTGCACCCATCTTTGTCCCTCCACAGCTGCTGCTGAGCAGCTACAACAAACTATGCAATGGCAGCATGTCTCCAGTGGGTGAAAGAAGAGGAAACATTGAAACAGCACCGTGGAGCCTCGGTTGGCCTCAGATAGCTGCTCCCCCGCCCCGTTCCGGGGGGTAGGGCTCAGTGAGGAGAGCCATTCGTGTCGGGACTGGAGTGCAGACAGAAGGGAGCCACCTCTCACCCGTTGCTCACGGCATGTTTGTGGGGAACCTGGTGCTAAATCATTGAATGAATTAGAATTTACATTGATGTGCTGATTTTTTGGAAGGAAATCCATAGGGTCAATTAGAGTAAAAAGTTAATGTGGCCAAATAGCAGACAGCCAGATCAAGAATTATGGAAATTTGGAGGAGGGAAAGGGTTTATAGAAAAATCTATCCATACGGAGACATACACATTTGGGAGAAATCACTAACTATCTAAGAATCATAGAATCATAGAATATCAGGGTTGGAAGGGACCTCAGGAGGTCATCTAGTCCAACCTCCTGCTCAAAGCAGGACCAATCCCCAATTAAATCATCCAAGCCAGAGCTTTGTCAAGCCTGACCTTAAAAACTTCTAAGGAAGGAGATTCTACCACCTCCCTAGGTAATGCATTCCAGTGTTTCACCATCCTCCTAGTGAAAAAGTTTTTCTTAATATCCAACCTAAACCTCCCCCACTGCAACTGGAGACCATTACTCCTTGTCCTGTCATCTTCTACCACTGAGAATTGTCTAGATCCATCCTCTTTGGAACCACCTCTCAGGTAGTTGAAAGCAGCTATCAAATCCGCCCTCATTCTTCTCTTCTGCAGACTGAACAATCCCAGTTCCCTCAGCCTCTCCTCATAAGTCATGTGTTCCAGACCCCTAATCATTTTTGTTGCCCTTCGCTGGACTCTCTCCAATTTATCCACATCCTTCTTGTAGTGTGGGGCCCAAAACTGGACACAGTACTCCAGATGAGGCCTCACCAATGTCAAATAGAGGGGAACGATCACGTCCCTCGATCTGCTGGCTATGCCCCTACTTATACATCCCAAAATGCCATTGGCCTTCTTAGCAACAAGGGCACACTGTTGACTCATATCCAGCTTCTCGACCACTGTCACTCCTAGGTCCTTTTCCGCAGAACTGCTGCCTAGCCATTCAGTCCCTAGTCTGTAGTGGTGCGTTGGATTCTTCCATCCTAAGTGCAGGACCCTGCACTTGTCCTTCTTGAACCTCATCAGATTTCTTTTGGCCCAATCCTCCAATTTGTATAGGTCCCTCTGTATCCTATCCCTACCTGCCACCGTATCTACCACTCCTCCTAGTTTAGTATCATCCGCAAATTTGCTTAGAGTGCAATCCACATCATCCTCCAGATCATTTATGAAGATATTGAACAAAACCGGCCCCAGGACCGACCCTTGGGGCACTCCACTTGATACCGGCTGCCAACTAGACATGGAGCCATTGATGACTACCCGTTGAGCGCGACAATCTAGCGAACTTTCTACCCACCTTATAGTGCATTCATCCCCCCCATACTTCTTTAACTTGCTGACAAGAATACTGTGGGAGACCATGTCGAAAGCTTTGCTAAAGTCAAGAAACAATACATCCACTGCTTTCCCTTCATCCACAGAACCAGTAATCTCATCATAGAAGGCGATTAGATTAGTCAGGCATGACCTTCCCTTGGTGAATCCATGCTGACTGTTCCTGATCACTTTCCTCTCGTGTAAGTGCTTCAGGATAGATTCCTTGAGGACCTGCTCCATGATTTTCCCGGGGACTGAGGTGAGGCTGACTGGCCTGTAGTTCCCAGGATCCTCCTTCTTCCCTTTTTTAAAGATTGGCACTACATTAGCCTTTTTCCAGTCATCCAGGACTTCCTCCGTTCGCCACGAGTTTTCAAAGATAATGGCCAATGGCTCTGCAATCACAGCCGCCAATTCCTTTAGCACTCTCGGATGCAACGCATCCGGCCCCAAGGACTTGTGCACGTCCAGCTTTTCTAAATATTCCCTAACCACCTCTTTCTCCACAGAGGGCTGGCCACCTACTCCCCATGCTGTGTTACCCAGCACAGCAGTCTGGGAGCTGACCTTGTTCGTGAAGACAGAGGCAAAAAAAGCGTTGAGTACATTAGCTTTTTCCACATCCTCTGTCACTAGGTTGCCTCCCTCATTCAGTAAGGGGCCCACACTTTCCTTGGCTTTCTTCTTGTTGCCAACATACCTGAAGAAACCCTTCTTGTTACTCTTAACATCTCTTGCTAGCTGTAGCTCCAGGTGTGATTTGGCCTTCCTGATTTTATTCCTACATGCCCGAACAATATTTTTATACTCTTCCCTGGTCATCTGTCCAATCTTCCACTTTTTGTAAGCTTCTTTTTTATGTTTAAGATCCGCAAGGATTTCACCATTAAGCCAGGCTGGTCTCCTGCCATATTTACTATTCTTTCGACACATCAGGATGGTTTGTCCCTGTAACTCAATAGGGATTCCTTGAAATACAGCCAGCTCTCCTGGACTCCTTTCCCCCTCATGTTATTCCCCCAGGGGATCCTACCCATCAGTTCCCTGAGGGAGTCGAAGTCTGTTTTCCTGAAGTCCAGGGTCTGTATTCTGCTACTTACCTTTCTGCCCTGTGTCAGGATCCTGAACTCGACCAACTCGTGGTCACTGCCTCCCAGATTCCCATCCACTTTTGCTTCCCCTACTAATTCTTCCTGGTTTGTGAGCAGCAGGTCAAGAAAAGCTCCCCCCCTAGTTGGCTCCTCCAGCACTTGCACCAGGAAATTGTCCCCTACATTTTCCAAAAACTTCCTGGATTGTCTATGCACCGCTATAGTGCTCTCCCAGCAGATATCAGGATGATTAAAGTCGCCCATGAGAACCAGGGCGTGCGATCTAGTAGCTTCTGTGAGTTGCCGGAAGAAAGCCTCATCTACCTCATCCCCCTGGTCCGGTGGTCTATAGCAGACTCCCACCACTACATCACTCTTGTTGCTCACACTTCTAAACTTAATCCAGAGACACTCAGGTTTTTCTGCAGTTTCATACCGGAGCTCTGAGCAGTCATACTGCTCCCTTACATACAGTGCTACTCCCCCACCTTTTCTGCCCTGCCTGTCCTTCCTGAACAGTTTATAACCATCCATGACAGTACTCAAACTGTCAGGCATCACAAAATGGGGAAGAGATGGCCAGCCCTCTGTAGAGATAGAGGTGGTTAGGGACTATTTAGAAAAGCTGGACGTGCACAAGTCCATGGGGCCGGACGAATTGCATCCGAGAGTGCTGAAGGAATTGGCGGCTGTGATTGCAGAGCCCTTGGCCATTATCTTTGAAAACTCGTGGCGAACGGGGGAAGTCCCGGATGACTGGAAAAAGGCTAATGTAGTGCCCATCTTTAAAAAAGGGAAGAAGGAGGATCCTGGGAACTACAGGCCAGTCAGCCTCACCTCAGTCCCTGGAAAAATCATGGAGCAGGTCCTCAAAGAATCAATCCTGAAGCACTTAGAGGAGAGGAAAGTGATCAGGAACAGTCAGCATGGATTCACCAAGGGAAGGTCATGCCTGACTAATCTAATCGCCTTTTATGATGAGATTACTGGTTCTGTCGATGAAGGGAAAGCAGTGGATGTATTGTTTCTTGACTTTAGCAAAGCTTTTGACACGGTCTCCCACAGCATTCTTGTCAGCAAGTTAAGGAAGTATGGGCTGGATGAATGCACTATAAGGTGGGTAGAAAGCTGGCTAGATTGTCGGGCTCAATGGGTAGTGATCAATGGCTCCATGTCTAGTTGGCAGCCGGTGTCAAGTGGAGTGCCCCAGGGGTCGGTCCTGGGGCCGGTTTTGTTCAATATCTTCATAAATGATCTGGAGGATGGTGTGGATTGCACTCTCAGCAAATTTGCGGATGATACTAAACTGGGAGGAGTGGTAGATACGCTGGAGGGGAGGGATAGGATACAGAAGGACCTAGACAAATTGGAGGATTGGGCCAAAAGAAATCTGATGAGGTTCAATAAGGATAAGTGCAGGGTCCTGCACTTAGGATGGAAGAATCCAATGCACCGCTACAGACTAGGGACCGAATGGCTAGGCAGCAGTTCTGCGGAAAAGGACCTAGGGGTGACAGTGGACGAGAAGCTGGATATGAGTCAGCAGTGTGCCCTTGTTGCCAAGAAGGCCAATGGCATTTTGGGATGTATAAGTAGGGGCATAGCGAGCAGATCGAGGGACATGATCGTTCCCCTCTATTCGACACTGGTGAGGCCTCATCTGGAGTACTGTGTCCAGTTTTGGGCCCCACACTACAAGAAGGATGTGGATAAATTGGAGAGAGTCCAGCGAAGGGCAACAAAAATGATTAGGGGTCTAGAGCACATGACTTATGAGGAGAGGCTGAGGGAGCTGGGATTGTTTAGTCTGCAGAAGAGAAGAATGAGGGGGGATTTGATAGCTGCTTTCAACTACCTGAAAGGGGGTTCCAAAGAGGATGGCTCTAGACTGTTCTCAATGGTAGCAGATGACAGAACGAGGAGTAATGGTCTCAAGTTGCAATGGGGGAGGTTTAGATTGGATATTAGGAAAAACTTTTTCACTAAGGGGGTGGTGAAACACTGGAATGTGTTACCTAGGGAGGTGGTAGAATCTCCTTCCTTAGAGGTTTTTAAGGTCAGGCTTGACAAAGCCCTGGCTGGGATGATTTAACTGGGACTTGGTCCTGCTTTGAGCAGGGGGTTGGACTAGATGACCTTCTGGGGTCCCTTCCAACCCTGATATTCTATGATTCTATGATTCTACTCCAGTCATGTGAGTTATCCCACCAAGTCTCTGTTATTCCAATCACGTCATAATTCCTTGACATCACTAGGACCTCCAGTTCACCCTGCTTGTTTCCAAGGCTTTGTGCATTTGTATATAGGCACTTGAGATAACCTGCTGATTGCCCCTCATTCTCAGTATGAGGTAGGAGCCCTCCCCTCACAGACGTTCGTGCCTGTGCTTCCTCCCGGTATCCCGCTTGCCCACTTACCTCAGGGCTTTGGTCTCCTTTCCCCAGTGAACCTAGTTTAAAGCCCTCCTCACTAGGTTAGCCAGCCTGCTTGCAAAGATGCTCTTCCCTCTCTTCGTTAGGTGGAGCCCGTCTCTGCCCAGCACTCCTCCTTCATGGAACACCATCCCATGGTCAAAGAATCCAAAGCCTTCTCTCCGACACCACCTGCGTAGCCATTTGTTGACTTCCACGATTCTACGGTCCCTACCCCGGCCTTTTCCTTCCACGGGGAGGATGGACGAGAACACCACTTGCGCCTCAAACTCCTTTATCCTTCTTCCCAGAGCCACGTAGTCTGCAGTGATCCGTTCAAGGTCATTCTTGGCAGTATCATTGGTGCCCACGTGGAGAAGCAGGAAGGGGTAGCGATCCGAGGGCTTGATGAGTCTCGGCAGTCTCTCCGTCACATCACGAATCTTAGCCCCTGGCAAGCAGCAGACTTCTCTGTTTTCCCGGTCAGGGCGGCAGATAGATGACTCAGTCCCCCGGAGGAGAGAGTCCCCGACCACCACCACCCGCCTCCTTCTCTTGGGACCATTTCAAAATGGTTCTTTAATAGAGATGGAAGAATAACCCCCCACAAAGTGCTAACCATACTTTCAGGCCCATGCCAGTGATTAGTTATTATTGGGTCTGGTAGAATAAGAACCTTTGGCAATAGAGCAGTGAAAATATATATTTTAAATGCAACAGAATACATGGAAAGCAATTTTCTTTTCTTTTTTTTAATCCAGAGAACTAGAAATAATACACCTGCATGTATAAATGATTGGTATAATATTGGCACTCCATGGGGCATTAAACAATTTGTGCCACATTTATAGATTCTTTCCTGTTATTAATTTGAAATAAAATAAACTTTTTTCCAAACCTATGTTGTATTTCTGGCTCTCATTTACTATTCAGTAACTCTGCTTTTCTTTGTGTTTCTCCCTTGCCAGCTTTTTCTGTTTCCCTGACATATTGTGTGTGTGTGTGTGTGTGAGAGAGAGAGAGAGAGATTCTGTCAGCTATTTCTCTGGCTTCCTTCCATCTCCTTGGACTACTTTCCTCTTCTTCAGCTCAATCCTGCAAAGACCACTCAAGGCCTGATCTAGCAAAGCACTTAAGCACATTCATAACTTTAAGCATATGAACAGGTTTTCTTCACCTACTGCTGTTATAGGAATAATTGGTCAGTAGTCCTCATATATTAGCATATATGTTTTTAAGTCTTAATTGAAAAAAAGTCTTTTCTTTTATTCATTATTGAAATTTTCTTTTTGAACACATTTTTTCCCCCTTCAACATCTTTTGTAACTTTGGGCTTGCCTACACACAGTCCTTGTAATGATTTAATGACATCGATTTAGATATAAGCACCATTACACTGATGTAAATGCCTCCACGCTAGGAGGCTGCACCAGTTTAACAATATAGGTTTCTAAACCCAAATGCAAAACTACAAAATACAAAAACTGTTTGCAGACCAGGCTTTTGTTTCCTCTGAACTGGAGACATCACACTGTGTTTTGGTTAAAGTTGTTACATTCTGCACTTGGAAGGTAGCAGTGTATAATGCTATTTGCATCTGCTTAGCCTGCAAATAGTAATGATGTCACCCTGGGTGGAGCTTACGTACTTCTCCCTCTGTTTCTCCGTAAAGGTGAGGGGAAGGGTCAGACCCATGATTCGTTTATCTTTTTTTTTTTAAACCAGTTTTTAAAGAATGAAGCAAAAGTGGATCTTCATGGCCCATGAGTCTCAAGCTGAAAAACTGAACAAACATGAAACAGTTTTGCAGGTCACCTGTAATCCTCATAAAGCCACAGTAGCCTGGTACCTTAGGGTGGGGAGAAATCCAACTCACCACCCCAAGGCTGGGCTGCAGCATAGTCTCTGATCTTGCCTACAGGGTGGAATAGCAGCCTATGCTACAGCCCACGTTGGTGCAGTGTAAAGGCCATGTGTAACTGAATAACCAACAGTCCTGGTCTGCCTGATTCAGATTAGGGATTTAAACTTGGTTCTCCCACAACCCCAGGGAGTGCCCTAACCACTGAGCTGTTGGCTGTTCTTGGGTGGAGGGTATCTGTGTTTTTTCATAACATTTTGAAAAGTCTTTTTTCTTCCATGTTGGAATGGGAAACAAATTCTGAAACCCTGACTTTTTTGCAATACAGAATTCTTGTTTTCCAGTCAGCCATAGTTGAACCTCCAGGTTCCAACTGAAATTGGGGTCTCATTCTGCTAGGTGCTATGCATGAATATGAAAAGAATGTTCTTGCCCTGAGGTGTTTGCAATCTAAACAACAAAGGGTGGGAGAAAGGAATATTTTAACCCCATTTTACTGTTGAGTATCTGAGGCACAGCGAGATGAAATGATTTGCCCAAGGTCACACGGGTAGTCTGTGGCAGAACCAGAAATTGAACCCAGATCTTCAGAGTTCATGCTCCCTCTTCAAGTATTCATATAAAGCAAATATTAGTAGGAAGTTGTAAGTTTAGGTTGCATATTTCTAAGCACATCCAAAACCAATTAATCTGTAACTGTGCCAATGCTCATGGAAATCTTTTTGTGATATTCGTTCCACTCTAGTAATAACTATATCCCCAGCTAGCTAAAGTCCTAGGCCAAAGGCAGAGGCTTTTATTAGCCCTATATGATTATTAATGAGTGAACAAGAAGCTCAATTCACTATTATAATGCCTGGTGAGTCCTCATTTTTGTACTTTCAGTTGGATGAAAGAATTTAGGTGGCTGTTGGTGTTGTAGGTGCATAAAGGGTGAGTTCTGAAGGTATGAGAGAGTCAAAGTACAGGGATATGCTTATTGTATGGCTATGGGACCCATTGTGCAGTCATATCTAAATTGCAGGGTTCTGCATAACGTGAGTGTGCTGAGCTACTTTGAAGCTGTGACTCAGTAGCACTACAGTGTCCCTTCATATTCATTGGCTTAGCATATTCTATATTGCCATAGCTGAGAGTATTCCATTAACAAATGTGTTACCAACAGAGAGATGATCCCTAAGCTATATATCACCTTAGGCATCTCCCAGGAAAGCATTCTTGAGTACTTTCTACTAATATAAACTGATATCATTAGGGTAAAACATGTCTAGTTTTGCAGTTGTGTTCCGTGGAAATTTCAGCTAATACATTGGAAAAATGTCATTTTCTGAGTGAGAGTCTTGTGTTTGTCTGGTAAATCTTAATGTTATAATACAAAAGACAAACAATGTTCTTGTAATTTCTGGAGGCTTAAGGAGGTTACCATATCCTGGGATACAATGGCACTTTTCAACTATTAATACATTCAAAACTAATTGAAAGTGGTTTTCAAGTCCAAGAAAGATTACCAAGTATCTTGCACGTATTAAACAATCTTATTGGAGTAAGTTCAAACATATGAGTTCTTTCATTACTAATACAAAATAATAACTAAAAGGATTATATGAGAAGCTGCATAATATTTACTTACATTGAGTACATTAAGTGATCAAGAATAAAATGCTAAATAGCAAATGAAGATATTTGTTCTCTTTTTGAAG
Source organism: Chelonia mydas (assembly GCF_015237465.2). NCBI lineage: Eukaryota > Metazoa > Chordata > Testudines > Cheloniidae > Chelonia > Chelonia mydas. Next base: position 113,410,637 of record NC_057852.1, read on the forward strand.
GTAAAATACAAAGTTCAGGCAGCTACAGATTATAAAGGGGAATAGTGGACAGAGCAGTTAAGTATCTACAGAAATATTTCTCTGCTACCCTCAAAAATTAAATTGGAGATTTTAAGCAGACTCCTAGAAGAGAAAATACAGAAAAACAAGAGCTGGCATAAAATCAGAAGTCATGGTGCTATCAACATCAGCTAATGTCTCAGTTGCATTGGTCTGCATGAGTGTATGAGGTTCCACTGTGTGATGTGGAGGATATAGAGAGGAAAATTAGCAAGTCATTAAGGAAATGACTGGAGAGCAGTTCATGATACACTGCCAACATCAGCTTATTTGCATTGCTAACGGTTGGAAACAGGATGCTACCTGTAGCCTAAACTTCGGGAAAGGGAGTCATATCTTAGCCCTTTTGCATCCATAGGCTGCAGTGTTGCTCTGACTATCATTGTTATTGGAATTGGAAACACAATGATATACAAAGGGCACAAAGCAATCTTCGATAATAAAACACTGCAAAAACCAAAGAAAAGTGGTATATATGACAATATAGTAAAGATAAACTATTAATGGGAAGTAATCTCTGCTCATGGATTATTCTTTGCAGAGGCAGGACATTGGGACGTGACCTGAAAAGAGACTGGATGTCTTTCTGAAAAATATGCTTTAATCCCAATTCTAGGTGAAGTTTTGTGGCCTAAGTGCAGAGGGGTATGGGCTGACTAGTTGGTGGCCCCATCTGGCTGTGTGAATCTGTGAATATATGGGTCTCCCTGTTCATCCCCATCCTTCACAGCCCTTGGGGAGGATGGTATCTCAAGATGCTCATAATACTTGTAGCTCTGCATTAAGACAATGTGTATAATCTAATTGCATGCTTCAAGGCTTCAGCCAATTGCATAAAGAGGCCAGGAAGCAATTTTTCCTAGTTCATGTTTTTTATCTGGAGGGTTTTTTTTTCCCGCTGCCTCCCACTGAAACATCAGAGATTAGACACAGCTAGAGATGGGACATCACTTGGGGTGAATCAGTGTACTGCCCTGGTGCAGAGAATTCTCTAAAATGCTTCAGATTAATTTAAGTAATTGGACACATCATAGGGGTAGTTAGGTGAAATTTAATGGCCTATGACATACAGGAGGTCAGACTAGATGATCTAATGGTCACTACTCTGTGACTCTATGAGACTCTAACAGCCTTTATTTACATCTTTCATTCAGATATAGGTTTTGGATGGTGACTGATTAGCTCTCATTAGAACACAGTGAAAAAATGATTTTTGTGTGTAATGAAATAGGTTGGAGGGTACAAACAAAGGATTTGTGTAGGTTACTCTAACCAGACATGCAAAGATAGGTGCTAGATTTGGAGTTAAAGTGCCTGTGATTTCTGTTGAAAAGCTATGTGTTCAGTTTCTGTAACAACAAAAATTAAAGGCCAATCCTTCACCTGATCAAGAATGATTGCAGGATTGGGATAGATTAATATTTGAGGACTAACTGCAGCTCTGCCTTTGTATTTCACATACAAATGTTGTCTTCATGAGCTGTTCATTTCCCCCCCAGCTTAAATACTCACCCTTTGATTCCTGACTGAATTACAAAACAAAAATTCACCCTTTCCTTCTGTATAGCCTGGCTCTGCCTGGGGTGGGGAAAAGGAAAGGGAGATGAAAGTTTGGCCAGTCACCTCCCTCCCCATCCCCACATACCTTTTGAAGCCTAACAATCCTTCCTTTTGCTGGGAACCAAACTATGGCAGCTTCATATGTGGGTAGAGACAGGGCTCCCTGCAGCCTCTCTCCATCTAATACATTTGTGAAGAGGTAGCCATAACATAACCCATAGCTAGTAAAGCATTTTAGGATCTTCTGGGCCACAATGCACTGTATAATGAAAGAATTATTTCTTAACTGCTTTCACAGTGCTTACTATCATCATATTTTGGGACATCATTTCATTCTTGCAGAGTGTAGTGCATGGTTTTAAGTCTCTTTTCAGTGTTCATATAGTGGAAGATGTAAGTGCACACTGATCCCTCAGTTTAGAACACTGACAACTTCACTGCAAAAGGCATTTGCTTCTGCTAATTCTACAAGATACATTGTGATGCATGGCCATGTATCACAAAGCAGGATCTAGTTAATGGAAGCTGTGTGTGTGCATCTAAGGGCACAATTTGACCCTATTCCTTTTGCACAGCTTCTTTCAAACATATTGCTTGTCCATATTTCTGACTTAAGGACCCTCTTATTGCTATATTTTAGATACTAAATGCATTTTATTTTAACGTTTGGCTCAGAAACCCCTCATAACAGAAACAACTTTGTGCTGCCTTCAGTATCAGGAACACACAATGTTCTTTAGTGATTTCACAAACTTTTTCTCAATTAAATGCAAACTGATTACCCCCCTGCCCCCCAGCCACTTTTGATCATGTATTCGAGCTTGGTTGCAAGCCATTCTTATCTGCAGAAGTATTTTCTTATCTCCTTTGTCACAGTTCCTGGAGGTGTGTAAATTTCTTATGATGGTTTCACAGTGTCAGTTGTCTTTTCAATAGCAGTCAAACTAGCTATGCCATTCTTTTCCCTAAAGTTAACATGCCTGATCACCTATATAGCTGTATCCCCTGTGTCCTATTCAATCTTGCTTTTCCATTAACTGTATCCTAGAATTTTAATGTCCAAGTCTGTTTCCTGATCTAGGTAAGTCTCAGTTAACAAATTATATCATATTTCTTCTTACACACATGTGGTGCAGTTGTAAGTCTCTGCTTTGTATTGCCTTTAGGTCTGTTTAGGAAATAACATTTAATTTCTTGTATCCAAAATATAATTATTCTCCCTTTGTTTCCATACATGTGCCCTTACTTAAGCCTTTTCTCTCTTTATTTAGTAATGTTTCAATTATTTAGTCCCTTCTGCTCTGTCTAAATGGTATGATCATCCCCCACATAATGTTGACCAGCACAACAAGGTTGGCACAACAGCCAAATAGAAAAACAAAACGTGTAAGCGGGGGAATAGTCTCGCTATTGTGGGGAACTTTCCTGGCTTCTGCATTACCCTGGTGAAGTGGGGTAGCGAAAGAATCTGAGTCCTCGTTCCCACTTCCTTTACCCAGTGGCCTCCCTGCCTTTGAGGACTCCCCTTCCACTCTCCAGTCTGGCGAGAGTCCTCATAACCCCAACAAGGCTGGGCCCAGGATTCCTGGAGGGCTCGACCCCCAACCCTGCTGTGGTCACCTAGGACAGGGGTTAGGGTGTCCCCATTCCGGGGTACTCTCTCTGCACTGGGCACTTCTCTGACCCACTGACCATTACATGCAAGTTAAAGCAAATGCAAGTTATTTAATCAACAATTAATTTTAAAAAGAATAAGCAATAATGGGAAAGGTTAAAGGAAACACATCAACCCACTCTGTGGCAGGAACATTACAAACAGTGTCTCTGGAATGTCCGGGCAGTTCACAGTCTGTTCCTTGTAAGTCCCAGGCCTTCTTCTCAGGCCCGGGCTGTGCTGCAGGGATGCTGTGGGTTGGACACTTGCTCTGGTGGTGGCCACACGCTCTCAGGCTCTAAGTGGTAGGACCCTTCTGCCCAGTGTCACCCCCGCCCTGTCGGGGTTATGATCCAAGCCTGGCCTGCAGAGCCCCTTGGCTGAGGCGTCTCCCCTGTGCTGGGCCTGCTGCCCAGGGTCCCCCTCGGTCTCCCCAGCTGCTCACCGCACCCAGCTCCGGACTGCTCTAGCCCCAGCTCCACCACTCTGTCTCTGCACTGCTGCTGCTGCTCTGCCTCCAGCTCCCTGGGCTGTTTCTCTGGCCCCTCTGCCTCAGATTGCTACAGCTCTGCTCTGCAGGCTGCTTCCGTGACTCTGCTCCCAGCACTGACCTGCTTCCTGGGCTGCTTTTCTGGCCCCTCTGGCTCTGGTTGCTGCAGCTCTGGTCCCAGGGCAAGTCTGCTCTCTCTGGGCTGTGCCTCTAGCTTTGGGGCTGCAGCTCTGCTCCCAGGGCAGGGTCTGCTCTCTCTGGGCTGCTTTTCTGGTCCCTCTGGATCTGGCACGGCTCTGCTCCCCAGCTTAGCTTGGGCCCCAGCTTTCTCCTTAGCTCGGCCCCACTCTGTCTGACCCAGGCAAATCCAGCTCACACGGAGGACGGGACCTCCCTGGCCTCCTGACTCCCTGATTAGCCTGCTCGTCCTGTCGTTCAGGCTGACCGGGAGCATTGGCCTCTCCCCATTGTTCCTGGGGACTGTCAGTCTCAGGGTCCTGATTCCCCATCAACCCTTCCCCCTTTTAATACTGGGAGCTAGGCACTAAAACACCCCCACTGAATGTTAGTAAGGGGGCAACAGACCCCTTACACATGCTTGTATATTCTACCTCAGTGCAGATGATTTTTTTGTAGTTAGAATTGACTTTACAAATTAAATTACCTACACCCCATATCATGGGGGGGAACCATGCTGAACAGATGAATCATGCACACTTGCATCGGAGAAAAATCCACCTTACATCAAAAACCCGTATCCATTCCACCTTAAATCACCACATTGCACTGGGGAAGGAAATCCAGCTTAATTTAAGGACCCATGTCCATTAACTGGGAGGTGGGATCCACTTTCAGTGCAGACGATGGCAGGCAGCCCTGTGTGCCTAATCAAAGGTGATTCAGCAGGGCATGGCCACAGGAAACAGTGAACATAGTAAAAAAGGTGCAGTTTAAAAGGGGTCCATAGCAAAGCAAACCAGAGAAGTTCAAATGAGGCTTATTCCACTGTGCACCAATGAAATGGGGGCCTGGGCTCAGTGGAAGTCTCAGGACCATGCTTCATGGACACTTAATATTGCCCACACAGGGACAGTATAAGTTTAGCACTATAGGACAAAAGCTACAGATTCCTTGGGTGCTTCCAGCATCACATTGCTCCCTAGCACTAAGGATTGATGGGAGGAAGGATGATATTATGGCTAAGGCACTAGACTAGGACTCCGGAGAGCTGGGTTTTATTTCGAACTCTGCCACATAGTTCCTGCATGATCTGTAAGCCAAATGAAGCTGATACTTCTCTACCCCACAAGAGTGTTGATAGGTTAAGATTTATTCCTGTATGTGGGTTGTTTGGATACTACATTGATGAGTCCCATAGGAAAGTCTGCAAATAAATAGCACCCTGCTGAGATATTGGTTTGTAACTGACCACCATCAGAGAGATGATCACCATCCTATATGTGACTAACTTCATTTCCTGCATCCCCTATGTGATACACACCATGATGCTCTCCTATCACATCTACTGACCCATGCTTAGTTTGTGAAATCTCACAGGATCATACCACAGTGCTGGGGCCAAACATTTTCAAGGCATCTAGTGTTTTTGTATGCCCAATTTGAGAGACCTTAAAAGGCCCTGATTTTCATAAATTGCTGAGCACTCATTTTCTTAAAATCAGGCCCCTTTCAGGTGTTTCAGGTTGAGCATTCAAAATCATTGGTAACTTTTGAAAAATCTTTGCCTGGGGCATTTTTTCCCTGCTCATATGTTGGCAAACTCATGTTGTTTTTTTTTATGGTTATCGATTATAGATGCATACATCCATGCATGTTACACATCAGTAATTTATCAATATGGTGAGATTTATGAAGTTTGTATCTCTTTTTCATATACAATATAATTATGAAAGCTTTAAATGCAATTTATCATATCCCGTTATATAGAGAGGAATTTCACAGCTAGATGTTTTTGTACTGGCTTATTATGAAGAAAGTTGTAAGTGTTGAAATTCTTTAGAGAAAATCCAGGTACACAATGATTATTAAAATGCCCAGTGGCATCAATCTTTCTCTTAATTGCTGTTATTCAAACTGCTTCTCAATGTCAAACCATTTTCCTAAGATATTGACAAATGGGAGCAATATCATGGAGGGTTGTACCTCCTGTCAAAATGAATCCCATATGTCAGTAACTCAGGATTCATTTATGTCACTTTGAAATTATTTGCCACTTTTTAAATACCAGGAAGTCTACATGAAAGGTATGGTGTTGCAATTTTTGTCCACCCAGCATATGTTTACTTCAGATGGGAGTTTGGGGTGCAGTGTGACTGCACGAATGGGACATAAAGAGTTAAAATACTTTCCATGGGAACGAGAACTATGCTCAGTAAGGGTTAAAATCTTTTCCTGATTTCTGAGCTAATGTTTTACTCCTGCCTATAGTAGCTATAGGTAACCCGCAAAATTAATCACATTAACATGTTCCCCAGAAAAGGTCAAATTACACCATTACTTAAAAAAAACCGTGGGATGTGTGTGTATAATTCCAGAGTGCGTGTGCGTGTGCATGTGTGTGTGTATGTGCGTAATGTATTTGATCAATGCAACAAGACAGTAAGAGAGACTGAAAAAGTTATACTTTTTATTTTGCCAACGAAACTGTTGCACTTTGCAATGTTTAAGTGGGCTTATACAACATAAACATTTGGGACATTTAACATATTGAGCTCAAATAAAAATGACATGCAGATCGTTCACTTCTGAAGCTGCCTTGTGTTCAGTTATTGGAACACTCCATCCTTGTGGTTTCCGAAATATTATATCTTCCAGATTAAACTTTCTATTTTCCTCAAGGTAGTGTTGCTTTTCAGCCCTCAATGGCTTGGTTTTTGCCTAAAGAATCAGGTCCTATCAGCAAAATCAAAGGCGATTACACAACCCAGTAGTCATTTAGGATTTCTGTGGCTCAATTAAGCATGTATAGCATGCCACAGCCACTGAGACTCTGTTTATTCAGTGAAAGTGCTCTGTAATTTATTTAAAATAATCCATCTTTAACAAATAAAGAGGCCATTGACTGCCCATCGCTGCAGGCATCCATTTAAATACTGCCTCCTTGATGGTCTGTTTTGCTGGTTTAAGTTAAATACCTGACAAAAGTGATTCAGTTTTTTTGGAAATAAGATTTGTATGTGCAATGTTTATTTTCTTTTACACCAGTAATCAGTTAGAACTTCTTTTTAACAGATTGGCCATTAAAAATGATTAATGCTGCTCACTTTGATAATAACACATTGTGACTGCCAGCCATTTTGTGTCTGTATGTGTGTGTGTTTAAAATTGCCTAGGAATTGTGTTCTTTATTGCTCTTTGTTAATGACGAATCACATTAGATCTGTTACTGTACATGCGCTGAAAATAAGATTGTGTGTCTGTGTCCTATAACAAAAAGTATTTTCTTCCCAAAATGCAACACATGCGAGAGCTGTTTTTTTCTTCTCTCCCTTGAATACTTCAGAAATGATTCATTTATCAAAATTAGCGAGCTGGCCCAAAGGCTTGCCAGTGCTAGCGGGTCATCTCTGAGCATCAAAACATTGCAGTTTAAGACCCTGGTAAGTGCTGTTACTTGTCGCATTGGAACATTACCAAACTCAGAAGAAGTTTTCTCTCTGTGACGAAGAACAGCCATTAATATCTGCCCTGGGAATAGGAGAAAGTACAGTGCTAAGTTTTCAGTACATAGGCAGAGATTGCTATTGGTTAAAGAACCACCTTTTCAGGGTTAAGGACAAATAAAATTCTGGCAGCCATAATGGCACCTCCTGTCCAGCAGCTACACAGTGTTGCCTGTGTCTTGTCTTCCCTTGAGAATAAGAAACTTGGGGGGGAAGGGGCGAAACTAGGCTGTTTATGTTATTTAGCTACTATTTTTTTTATCACAGATAAACAGAATTGTTGACAGGCCACATTGCTTTCTCGTAAAAGCAGCAAAAGAGAAAATGTCAGATGATCAAGGAAATGCAGTAGGATCAAGGCAGCACAAGATCCTGGTTGTAGTAAGTTTACATACTATTCTTACGAAAGTTATGCCAGTGGTTAATTTGTCACCAGCTCAAATGTACATTATCCATCAACAAATGTTATGAGAAAAGTTGCCAATTCCATTTTAAAATAAGAACAGCTCTTTTTCTGTTACTGAAAGTCTATTCTGCACCAAGAGTACTGGATATTGTCACAAATTAAGTTGCCTAGGACTTCACATTTACTACTTGGAACTTCATGGTGGTAGCAGACGCAGAATGTACCATCTCCTGCTCCAGAAGTACAGACCAGTATCCCCTGTGCTATGTAAAATAAGCTCACTAGCTCCTGGAAGTACAGGGTCTATGACGTACAGCTCAATAGAGGATGGTGGTATATATACTATTTTGCTGGTTCACTGAAATATCTAGGAAAGCCAAGTATGGGCTGGAGTCACAGTAGAATAACAAAATCTACATCTTGATTCTGGAGATAGCTTGGTTCAGTTCAACTTCAAGATTATTTCATAAAGAGTTTTCATTTACTTTCTGTTCAGTATTTTTGTCTTAATTTTTATAATTACCATTTTATGTGAACTGACACTACAATAACATAATTTCAATTTGCATTTGGGTGGCATGTATCTTCAAGCACTATGATTGTCAGCAGGGATCAAACCCCAGGAACATCAGTACCACATGAGGGTGCTATCAGTTGAGCTAGAAGTGTAAGTGGATTTGCAGGCTTTTATTGTCACTGGGGTTGGACAATAGAGGGAGACAGAGTCACATGCGCTGAGCCCAGACTAATACATGGAGAATACATGATTATTTTTTTCTTTCATATTTGTGGCGTTTCCTTTTTCTGTTACAATTGTTGTGTGTTCTATTTAGATTTGTGTTTTATGCCAAAACAATAAAAACAGCAGAAAAAAAATCTTTAGGGAAACACTTCCAAACAATATGTTCTCAATTTGTACATGCAAACTGGGCAATTAGGTACACAAATGCCTGTCCAAAAACTTTGTGCACCTAAGTACATGGCGCTTGCACACACGAATACAGCTGGTCTGTTGAAATCAGATTTTTAATATTCAGAACAGTGGGTTTAAGAACTTGGGGACTCTTCTTCCCTTACAACATAAGCATAAGTCCCACTGATACTAAGGGGATAATACTAAGCAATAAAAATAACAGTTAATACTTCTGTAGCTCTCGATATCCATAGATACCAGTAATTTTATCCAGTCTATAACAAATGGTGAAACTGAGGCAACAGATCACATAAGTGCCCAAGATCACATAAGTTAAAGGGAGAAACAGGAAAGAACCCAGGTGACCTGACTCCGAGCCACATGCCCTGTCCACTGGAGGATGTTTCTATCCTGGTTCTTTGTTTGGATTATGACATTTTGCACACACAGGAAAGGTTAAAAGACTTCGATTTTCTTTGCACTTATAACTGAAAATGCTACTTTTCATTCACAGCAGCATAAATATATTACAAGGGTGAGGAGCTGGGGAGAACAGGGACTGTATAGCCAGAGCAAGCTTGTGTGTATGTGTGGGGAAGAGAACAGAAATTATGCTGTGTGAGGCATTGGAGGCCCTCCAAATATTTTTATTCATCATTACTATTTTTATGTGAAAACGAACAGGCTTCCAGGCCTGGCTGGTTGGCCTCAGGCAGAGATTTTGGCAAATTCTAATCCAAATCCATTTCTGGGAGAGAGAGTGTGTGTGAGTGTGTGTGTGTGTGTATATGTGCACATTTCTGTGTGTCCAGGGTGTTTGCATAAATTCCAAAATGTGCAGCTCTTTATCTGCTACGTCTTACATTTACTCAAGCTATGCCACCCTCCCTGCTTTAGTGCAACAAGCCTTTTAATTAATCATCTGGACCTTCAGCTTCCAAACTTCCTAGTGTTTTTAGAAGGGAATTCATTGGATGGACTTTTTATTGGAACACGTGTAAAAATACTAAACGAAGTGATTAAAGAATACTTTAAAAGCACACAAGTTTTTAATATATAAACATGCAAAATTTCTTTTATTACATCAACTAAGGTAAAAGTGCTGATTTCTTTTTTTCTTTTAAAGTCTGTTAGGTTATTATAGTTAGGAAAAATGTGGAAATGAATGTTGCTGTGACACATTTAAAAAATCTAATTTAACAGAAACAGTTTTATTGATAGATGTTGTCAGAAATCTGTCCAGGCTAAGACTTGACTATCAGTAAATGCAGGCACTAACGTAATGTTCCAGGAGAAATATTTCTTCATGTATTTAAAATGATGGAACTCTTCCTATAGCATTCTAAAGCATTTCTCTCCTTTTGAGTACCACACAAATGAAGGGCCTGACTTAATAAAAGAAAATACATCTGGCATTTCACTCTGCAGAAGTTCACAACGGACCAACCAGATTTAATCTTAAAAGCCAGTTTGGTGGGACTTCCATGTCCTTTTGAGGACTTCTGCAGTGCAATAACCAGACGTATTTCTTACTGAAAAAGGCTCACAGACGAGAGAGGTGGGGTGGGTATTATGACAGTAGTTCATTTCAGTACTGTTGCTAGCCTGATCCCATGGAGAGAGAGGGCTTCTCTGGAACTGCCCAAGGTATAAATACCCCCCACCAATCCTCCTGTCACCTGGAAGGCCAGTACCTCCCCCACCCGTCCGTGCTCATCCAGCCATTTCCTGTTCCTCCTTGCTCCATCTAGGTAGACCTTCCCATCCTTCCCCCTCTGCACCAATTGCAGATGAAGCCTTTATGGGAATAAAAACCCCTTTTCTTCCAGCCAGCCGGACAAAGGACCCACCGCATATAGTTGCTGACTTTAATTTCTGCTAAGGTTTCCAGTCTAGACAGGCTTAAAAAAAATCGGAGAACAGATTTGTAAAGCAGATCAGCCAGCATCTAACAGTTCCACATGTAAAACTTTTCTTCTGAAAACCGAGGTATTGAACATATTGAGGGAGCTCCCCAGCTGGTGTAAATTGTCGTATTTCCATGACAGACTTCAGTGGAGCTATGACAATTCGCTGAAGCTGAAGATCTGCCCTCTTGTGTATTTTTTTTTTTTTTTACATCTGAAGTCTCTGTTGCTTCCACGGGGATTTAGTGTTAGTCATTTAAGATACATGCATAAGGGAGATTAGGCCAGACTTGCAAAATTCTATATGCCCAGTTACCTAAGACTTGATGTGTTGTTTTGTATTATGTAATTCTTTTCATAAGTGTGAAGGTGCAGCTTTTACTCCTGAACTGGTAACATTTTGTTACAGTTCTGTAAGCATGAGTTCAGGTAATGTGAAAAGTGGGGGAAAATAGATAGTTAACTTGAATCTGACCCTAACCAGAGGAGTGACCAATGAGTTGCCGAGGGCTTTCCACAAGTTTTTTTGGTAGGAAGAACTCTCTCTCTCTCTCCCCCTCTCAATACCCTATTGCCTGCCATCTGTTGATAATTACTGTCCAGTCTCTGCTGAGAACTTGTGATATTTAATATTTCCTCACCACTTGAACAAATAAGCGATAATAACTGCAAGGTACTTGACCACAGGAGTAGAAAGATGTATAGCATGAAAGAGTCAGTGTACACCTTGGTTTATAAAAACAACTCAGTTTTCTATTAGAGATTAAGATAAATCCCAGTCCTTGAGACCTGGAGAATAGGTACATTCAGTTATACAGTATCTCAGAAAAAAATAGGCCTTTTAGAGTCACAAATATCAAAGAGCTTAACAAAAATGCTCCATACATTTTTTAAATATTTCATTTTCAACATCTTTTCTTAGATCAATACCGACTTTCCAACATTTTACCTGTGAGACTTTTACATCAGCTCACCTGAAGAAATATTTCTACCAAATGTAAACACTTTGTCTTATCTGCAATGTTTATTGTTTTTAAAGTATCAGCATTTTTATAATTGCACTCAGTTTTGCACAATAGAAATGATGTAGGGATCGTAGGGCTCATTAAATCTGCTTTAAAAATGATCAGAGAATGCAAGCTGTCTGAAATTGCAGAAGAAACTTTGAATGCTCTTTTTCACTTCCATGAATAATAATAATTTAAAAAGTTATCATTAGAGTCTTTCAGTCCAGCGATCTCAAGTGCCTTACAGGCAATAATTATCTACGCTGCGCAACACCACAATATGGGAGATTATTTTACAGATGGTCACAACCAGACTATTTTTGCTTTTGAAGTTTTAAAGGTTAGATCTTTTGCAGTCTCCTGAGTGATGCCAACTCCTGAGTGGATGCACATCCTGAGACACCTTTCAAGTCAGCAGCCATCTGAAAATCTGGGTCCTATCAGGTGCCTTAAATTGGGCAGCCCAAAATGGAGGCAATGAACATCACTAGTCACTTTTGAAAATTTAGGCTGGAATAATTAGGTCAAAGTCACATAGAGTCTGATTCTGCATCCATTGTACTCAGTGGGAGTTTTTCTGTGGGTTCAGATTTAGGTGCGTAGTGCATGATCCAAAGCCTAGTCAAGTCAATGGAAAGATTCTCATTGATTTCCATGGCCTTTGGATCAGCCCCATAGTGAGTAAATAAGCGGCAGAGGCAGGAATATATCTCATAAGTCCTGATTCCTAGTCTTTGCATTGTGCATGCCCTTCATACAGTTACCAGCGCAGATGTGTGTGTTTTAAAAACATTGAACTGTAAATGGTGTTGGTGTTGTGTTTTCACACACAGAGAGGAAATGGCAATTCTCAAGGGCCCATACACATGACATTATCCCTGATAACCTGGGGACTGTTATGTGTCACTGTTGTAGTGTATGCTACTTTTGAGGTACAAAAAAAGGAAAGCCCTTTATTTAAAGAAAGATCTTTGCCATTGTGCTATTTGAAAATGCTTTTTGCGCCACTGAGCATTTGCTGGTCATTGTTACACCTGATGTGTTTTCCCTATTTCACTGTTCTGGTTTAACAAACCTGCCATGGGATTATATATTTTTAGGTTTCTGCTTTTGTCATATGCTTTGTGTGAAAAATGAGAATAGCGGATGGGTCAGTAATAAATAAAAGATGGAAATGTGGTGAGTCAGATTATTTGAGGTGCTAGTTTAGTCCATGCTACCTTTTTCTTTTTGCTGCTGGAATGCAACAGATATTAACTGCTACTGCTATAGTTCATTAAATAAATATTTGTGTAAATTCACACTGTGAATATGTGAAGTGCTTTGATGGGCAAGAGGAGTATTTCCCCATGTGCCTGTTTCTTTCTTACATGAAGCTGCAGTACTGTATGCGCTGACCTAACTTCCACACTCACGCTGTTACACATCAGCTTGAGTTCTCTGTTCTTCTTTTTTCTTTTTGTAACTGGTTTACAGTTGAATTACTGACTGAAATATAACAGTTCTATTGCAACACAGCTTTTCCCGTGTAAGCACTCAGAGCCAGCACCTGGGAATTTCAACCATTGACTTTTAAATGAGCCCCTGACACTGAGGGCATTCTATTCGTCAGCGTTCTTTATAGGATTAATTAATATACTGCACAGAATGCCAAGAAATTGCTCAGATTGCACCTCACAGCATTTAAAACCCTAGAGCCAGGAACCCCCAGGTTCTAGCTTTTTCATTTTTCAAAGGACTCTTAGTATTTCCAAAAATGAGCCCACCCACTTTTTTTTTTCTTTCCTGCCATCAGCTTTGTAAACACTCTAGGGCCATATCCACCCATCAATCTGTATGCAGAAATCAACTGGGAGTTTTGTATAAAAAAAACAATGTCCAGGATGATTATAATTGTACACGTATTAAACCTATAGGCATTTCCTACATCCCCTGACCCTAGCTTTAGTATATATTAGATGTTAATGCAACTAGCATAAACTTAATCTGCAAATGTATCTTCCTTATATTAATTCACATCTGACTCATGAACAGCTGACCACTTTCATTAAATCACTTTTGTGTGCAATTCATTTTGGTTCACTTCCACTGGCAACATGAAGAAGAAATATGAGTGTGGAGGAAAGGTTTTCCACTTAAAAACCCCATGGATCAATGCTACTTTTGTGCCAATATTTTTCACTTAACATTAGAGCTAGGTGAACTATTCACTATGAACACTTTATTTGTCAGATTTGGCCTTCCCTTCCACTAATGTCTTACCTACAAGTAGATCATGAGTTTTACAAGTTTGTTCAGCCCTTGTTCATTCCATATAACCTAATTCAGCCCTCTTATGCATATGAATTTTTTCACAATTTTTAATTATATGATCACATACTAGTTTTTCCCACAGGACCCCTGCCTCATCCATGCACAGAATATATCTGCTTTGGGGATGAATCAATGTTGCTTAGTGAAGGAAGCTGTAGTCTGTAAGACCTCTGCCTTATTTGTTGCAGGGATTTGCAGGAAGAGAAAGGAACTATCTTATGGTTAAGGCTCTTGAATGCTACCCTTAAGAATTGGATTCGATCCCAGAGTTCCTGAGTGATGCTGTGCAAGTCACTTAAACCAAACTTTTCCTACTTGGTCACTAATTGCGTGTTCCCCACCTTCTGGGTGCCCAGCTTGATACCCTGGGGTCTGATCTTCAGAAATGTTGAGTACTCACAACTGCTGCTGAAATCAATGGGAGCTGTGCTCTGAACATATAAAGAGCTACATAATGTGAAATTCTCTGACAAATCAGGCATAGGCATCTCGGATTGGGCACCTGAAATTAGTGGACATTTCCAACATGAATTTCTCTGTGCTTCAGCTTTTCATTTATAAAATGGGAATAATAATACCTCCTGACCTCACAAGTGTATTGTGAAGATTGATTTGTGATGCACTCAGATGCATAGTGATGGACTGTATAAGAAAGTCCATGAGCAGGGTTTGAATAGCATACAGTAAATAAGGCCTAGGACCAGACATTGAGCAATGAGGAGAAAACAAAATATTGGCTAGTTGCTTATTGAGTACTGTCCAGCTTCTGCACTCAATGAGGTGGGGTATTGTGGAAAAATAGTATGTGATTGTATAATTAATGACTGTCTCATAATGCATAGGCACAAGGGGGCCAAACTAAAATTGCAAAGGCAACCTAAATTCTGGCATTTCCAAACTTTTGAGTGCTTGACCTTGCAACTTCATTATTATTCTTTTAACTTTATTTTGGTGTTTGTGTGTGTGTAATTATAATACATCTTGACCTCACCAGGAAGTTATGTAGCTTTTTTAATTAGGGTATGTCTATACTGCAGTTGGGAGGCATGATTGCAGTACGTATAGGCATACCCGAGCAAGCGTTGATCAGAGCTAGCTTGAGAAGTAATAGAAGTGAAGTCACAGTGAAATATGCGATGGCTGCTCAAGTATCAACCCCTGAGGGTCCTGGCTGGGTGAGGCTAGCCTGTGCCTCTGTGCTGCTGAGGCTTCACTGCTATTATTACTCAACCTCCCTTTGATAAATCTAGATCAATGCTAGCTTGGGTATATCTACACTTGCTGCAGTCAAAATTCCTGGTTACCGTGTAGGCATAGGGTGTATCTACACTTCGAGTTGGGGTGCTATTTCCATCTCAAGGAGACACATCTGTGTAACCACATACCTTCTGCGTGTGGGGTTCTGTCCCATTTAGTGACACCGAGACCACTTAGAGAGAGAGAGAGAGAGAGAAAAAAGATGAATCTGCTTTATAGCCTTAGCTAAGGGCCATATGCCTTTTGGCTCATGCACGAAGCTCCAGAGGTCCCTGCTTCGATCCTGCCTGCCGACAACCTGCGTCTGTTGGCGTTACAAATGGAGGCTTGTCCGGGATTTTAACTGGGAAGTCTCTGAAGCTCGGGACGCGCTTCCTCCGCTGTAACCCCACTCACCTTCTGGGTGTGGTGTTCTGTCCCATGTAGTGGCACTGAGAACACTTTAAAGAGAGAGATAAAATGAGTCTGCTCTACAGCCTTAGGTAAGAGCCAGTTGGCTTTTAGCTCATGCAGTAGAGGCTCATGCACTAAGCTCCAAAAATCCCAGGGTCGATCCTGACGACTGGGGTCTGTTGGCGTTACACCTGCACTAACTCTGATCAAGTTACTAGGCTAAAATTAGAGTGTAGCCACAGAGGCACGAATGACAGGAGGAGCTAGCCACCTGAGGCACGATCCCATCTGAGGCATGAGGCACAAACTTGGGGCAGCTAGTCTCTCATGCCACTGCAACTACACTCCCTCTTTAGTGTGCTAGTTTGATCCGAAGTAGTGTGAGTATGTCTCCTTCAGCAGGGAATTACACCCTCAGCTCAAACTACAGACATACCTGTAGTGTTAGAGATTCTTGGATGAAAGGTACAATTCAAGAATGGAAATCACCTGTCCACCGTGGGAAATAGGATTGCAAACATATGTTGGCATGCCAAGTGAAACCGAATAAACAGTGAGACTTTGGTGTTTTAGGACAAATACAAATATTTTTCAGAAAATGATATTCCCTGGTAGAAAGATAACCAGTGATCTTTCAGGTGAGAAAATTTACTAGTAATTCAAATAGGTTTTTATTCAGAAAAGGGCATGATGAATTATTAATGCTTCATGTTATATGATACATCACATTCTCACAGTACAAATACGACTACAGATGTTTTCAAGACTAAGCAAGGGCCATTATTCTCATACTTGGAAATATGAGCAAATGATTAAAAAAAATATAAGTGAATCAAAGAACAAATCCAGCACAGAGTGCAGTCGAGCAGCAGGACAGCCTCATAGCCATCCATCAATAGAAACAACCTACTATCAGCAGTCCACTCACTTTAGGAGCCAACCCACAAACCTAGATGTTGCTGCTGGAAAATATATAATGCAGCTTCACATCAGGATCACATGTTGCTGCCAAGTATGCCTCAAGAGTGGCCTTAACATTGATTACTTTTGATGGAGGAGGTAGAGGAAGCAGCCTCATGTGCCAGCAACACTAGGAGAGAGGATCAAGCCAATATTCAATTAAAGTACATCCACATGAGTTTTTATTCTGTAATTGAATGGCAATTTTTTATAGTGCGAGCTATGCTTACAAAAGTCTCAAGTGTGTTTCTGCACAGCACTACTGTATATGTGCAAACAAATGGGATTTTAATTATGATGGAGAGGCTACATGACAAGGAAATGTTTGAGGCCACTCAAGACAGTAAACCTTGTAATCATGAATCATCATTACGATGCCACCAAGCTCCTGAAATTCCCAGCTGAGCAGATCATTTTTTACCTACATGCTGCTGGATCATGCCTTTTCCTTTCACATTTTACTTAGAAAAAGATTTACCTTTTAAAAAAGTGAAAAATCTCTCTGCTAATACTATATTTGCTGATGAAAAGAGAAAGAGAACCGTAAGCTACAATCTTGTTTGTTGCATTAGAGCTTAGCTGAAGCATGTTAAAAGAAATGCAGTTTATGCCTGTATTTTATGTTGTGCAACATTAATCTTTTGGAAAAACCCATCTGAGTTGTTAAAGAACCTTTTTTCACTTTTACCTCGACTGAATCACAGTGTATGAAATTCATACCCTGTGCAGAGAATCTGTGCAAGGCCTATGCACCGCTGAAGGCCTATTTTGAAGGCTTAAGTGATATATTGGCCTTTATGGTGGCCCTCTGCACAAGAGTGACTGTCACCTACAGAGTTTAGTTCCAAGCTTAGGAGTGTTTGCTGAAGTGTCTCTTTCCATATATTTCTGGGTGTGCACTGAAAGTCTGCTGGAAGGAATGCAACTCTGAGTTGGGAGGAAAACATCCTTCTGAAAAAAAAAAGTGCGTGAGAGAGGGAGCGAGACTTCTGGAGCAATGGAATGGTGCTACAGTTAATGCTGACTAAATAAGCAAGAACACTAAAAGTAAATAAGTGAGAGTCTAGAGCTTGTAAGCTTGAAATCCATTCCTTCTCCCTTTAAAACTACAGACATCTGGGCACAGCTGAAGATTTCAGCCAAGGAATCCAGCTTTCTGAGTGTCTGAATTTAACTATGTAAGGATATATCATTTACTTCATGAAAGAGTAAAGGGAAATGTAAGCTCTTTGGGGCAGGGGTTGTCTTTTTGTTCTGTATCTGTACAGTGCCTAGCACAATGGGATTCTGGTCCGTGTGACTGGGACCCCGAGGTGCTACTTCAATACAAATAATAATAATTAATTAATGATTGATCTGGTGGAGGGTGAGAGACATCCATCTGCAATAAATAAACTAAATAAAATAAAAGCTTTATATTTTTTTCTATTTATGAGAAAAGGAGAAAGTAGATATGTCAAGTCTGTTTAGGGGAGAGATGAACAGTCACTTCAGTGAGTCGTATGGAAAATTAGAGCAGAGATCCTGCAATCAGTCTTTTTTTTATAAAGGTTAAGGAGGAAAAATAAGGGTTGAAAGAGAGAATGGGAATGAGGAGAAAAAATGAACACTTGTTGGGAGAAGGTGGAATAGCAATGCTTGGGCTGAGTATTTTTGAGGCAGAACAATGAAGCCTCATAGACTCAGTCATTGTCCTAAGGTTTAAAATAGAGGAACAAATTCTGCTTTCATTTATGCCTGAGTACATCTGAAATAATTCCACTGATTTCAATTAAGTTACTCTAGATTTGCAATAGTATAGCTGAGAACAGATTTTTGCCCATTGTCTAAGCAATCTGTAGCCTGAGAGAAGTTAGAAATAAAAAACTGTATAAGGAAAGAATAATGAGTATTTTGGGGATGCCTTTCAGACCCTGACAATCTCTGTTCATAATTTTATAATAATTACTTTGTGGGTAAAAAAACAAAAATGAAACAAAACTGCCATGTAGCCTGATTTCTCTCATAACACAACCATTTACCTGAAACACGAAAATACTGTGGGAAGTGGGGGAAACTATTTTATCTACTATCAGAATGTGACTCACTGAGTCAGACCTTTCTGCCCAATGGTAGATTGTGCTGGTAGCAGTATTCCTGGTTTGGCAATTAAACCAAAGCATAAAAATCACTCAACATTTTAAATGGTGTTAAAATCACAGCACACATTGCAATCTCATCCCTTAAAGAAATCTCACTTTGCATGTACAGAGCATTTTTAATGCAGCCAATAAATGTATTCCCTAATCCCAGCTAGAGTCAATTTTTGAAGCTCTTTTTGCACACAAGTGTAACATCTGCTCATTGCACAAGCATATGATGTCATGGCCACTGTCTTCCCAAAATAGTTTTTACAGGTTGCACAGTGCTACCATCTGTTTCCATATAGTGTGTTTTCAGTACAGTGATGGAAATGTAGACATTTCCAAGTTAATAGCAAACAGAAGAAATCAAGCTTTTGGCAGATTGCCTTGTATATCTGGCCTACTGCCTAATTCAGCAGGGATGATGGCGCACAAAATGGAGAGCAAGCATTGTTGTTTATATGTATATTTTGACTTTTGTTCCATGAACATTAAATCAGTTAAATACTGGGTTTGATCCTGTTCTCACTTACACAGATATAAATCTATTGAAGTAAGTGGAGTTACTCTCATGTAAGGCTGATGTAGAGGAAGCAAAACTAGGCACAATAGCTATTGTAGGGTTTTGTGTTGGTATTGTTGCTTATTGAAGATCAGTTGTTTTTCATGCATGTTTACATAACTGTATAATATATTATTTTGCAGAATTAACCTCTTTTGTTTACTAGTGTGGAAGTCGTGAGTGCACTTTCTGGTTCAGGGCAGATCAGTCTTCATGTGATCTCTGTGCTATGCAACCACCATGAAGAGAACAGGTAGAGAGAGTCCCTTAACTCCTTAGGTTACCTGCATTGACAGTGAATACAGAAATAAGAAACTGCAAATCTCCTTTCTCAGGTGCAGGTGAAGTAGTGTGTTATGGAGTCAGAAAAAAATGAATGTCCAAGAGAGAGACAGATGAAACAGTACCAAAGGCTGTAGCCAGCATTTACAGGAACTGGGACATAAAGTAGAAGCAAGATCTGCCCAATCATAGACACAATCATCAACCCTACATCAATATTGTAATAGGCTCACAAAGATTTGTTAGGACACTGGAAGTACCAACTCCAGTATGCACAGCAGGCCTGAACATCAGTTCAACCACATAATATACAAGACAACTTGAGTCTAAGATAAGGATAGAGCACCATCTCCTGGTGGAGATGCTGTCTACACTAATTATTAAAACTTCCCCCCATCTAGTTAAATAAGTATTTAAACAGTAGCTTCTAGGAATCCAGGTAGTCTGCCATCCACACAGGATTCCATATTCACTCGTCATCAGATCTAGATTACAAGTGAGTGCAGAGTTTATGTCCTTGAGGTCAGGCCTATCTGTTGTGAACAGTCTGTCTGTTGAAGATGGTGGTGTTGTGAGGGCTGGAGTACACCCGGACAATTCCTCTTCCACAACTGGTGTCTAACTATGAGCCACAGGAATCAGTTGGGGGAACCTCCAAATCCTCTTCTGCCTCGATCTGGGATGGATACTGAGCATTCTCAGTGTTTGCCCTTCCCTTTCTTTCAGTGCATCTGTGCACTAGTTCTCGATGCACTACAAAGTGGAGTGTGCTTGCTTTGGTATCTACAAGGATAAGTTCTTTAGTTCCTTAATTACTGTGTAAAGTCTCCTCCAAAAAGGAGTAATTTTGGGATGGGCACATAATTTTCCTAGTATCTTGTGCCTAGCAGGCTTGTTTCTCTCTCATATGTTCCTCCATCTTCTGTAATGCTGTCCTCAGGCCACTGATATAGAAAAATAGAATCATAGAAAATTAGGGTTGGAAGAGAACTCAGGAGGTCATCTAGTCCAATCCCCTGCTCAAAGCAGGACCAACCCCAACTAAATCATCCCAGCCAGGGCTTTGTCAAGCCAGGCCTTAAAAACCTCTAAGGATGGAGGTTCCACCACCTCCCTAGATAACCCATTCCAGTGCTTCAACCACTCTCCTAGTGAAATAGTGTTTCCCAATATCCAACCTAGACCTCCCCCACTGCAACTTGAAACCACTGCTTCTTGTTCTGTCATCTGCCACCACTGAGAACAGCCTAGCTCCATCCTCTTTGGAACCCCCCTTCAGGTAGTTGAAGGCTGCTATCAAATCCCCCCTCACTCTTCTCTTCTGCAGACTAAATAACTCCAGTCCCCTCAGCCTCTCTTTGTAAATCATGTGCCCCAACCCCCTAATCATTTTCATTGCCCTCCACTGGACTCTCTCCAATTTGTCCACATCCCTTCTGTAGTGGGGGGCCCAAAACTGGATGCAATACTCCAGGTGTGGCCTCACCAGTGTCGAATAGAGGGGAATAATCACTTCCCTTGATCTGCTGGCAATGCTCCTTCTAATACAGCCCAATATGCCATTGGCCTTCTTGACAACAAGGGCACACGGTTGACTCATATCCAGCTTCTCATCCACTGTAATCCCCAGGTCCTTTCCTGCAGAACCGCTGCTTAGCCAGTCATTTCCCAGCCTGTAGCAGTGCATGGGATTCTTCCTTCCTAAGTGCAGGACTCTGCAGTTGTCCTTGTTGAACCTCATCAGATTTTTTTTGGCCCAGTCCTCCAATTTTCCGAGATCACTCTGGACCCTAGCCCTACTCTCCAGTATATCTACCTCTCCCCCCAGCTTAGTGTCATCTGTGAATTTGCTGAGGGTGCAATTCATCCCATCATCCAGTTCATTAATAAAGATATTGAACAAAACCGGCCCCCGACCGACCCCTCGGGCACTCCACTTGATACCGGCTGCCAACTAGACATCGAGCCATTGATCACTACCCATTGAGCCCAACAATCTAGCCAGCTTTCTGTCCACCTTATAGTCCATTCATTCAATCCATACTTCTTTAAATTGCTGGCAAGAATACTGTGTGAGACCATATCAAAAGCTTTGCTAAAGTCAAGATATATCACATCCACTGCTTTCCTCATATCCACAGAGCCAGTTATCTCATCATAGAAGGCAATCCAGTTGGTCAGGTATGACTTGCCCTTGGTGAATCCATGTTGACTGTTCCTGATCACCTTCCTCTCC
This sequence comes from Chelonia mydas, assembly GCF_015237465.2. NCBI lineage: Eukaryota > Metazoa > Chordata > Testudines > Cheloniidae > Chelonia > Chelonia mydas. The sequence goes on from NC_057852.1 coordinate 113,432,443, forward strand.
TCCTAGTGCTTCAAAATGGATTCCTTGCGGAACTGCTCCATGATTTTGTTGGGGACTGAAGTGAGGCTGACCAGTCTGTAGTTCCCCAGGTTCTCTTTCTTCCCTTTTTAAAATATGGGCACTATATTTGCCTTTTTCCAATCGTCTGGGACCTTCCCCAATCGCCATGAATTTTCAAAGATAATGGCCAATGGCTTTGCAATCACATCAGCCAACTCCCTCAGCACCCTTGGATGCATTAGATCTGGACCCACAAATAGCCACATCACCCACCTGTGTAGGTGCAGGGGGCCTTGCCAGTTCTTGCTGCCTGAACTTCAACTCACAGAGAAGCATGATTTTGAGCTGTCCAAAAATAATCTCATAAGAAGAGTAATGGTAGTTGAGTGCTGGCTAGTGTTATATGCAAAGACGACAAAAGGTATCCCAGTGTCTCTGATCTTCACTGACTAAGACGCTTAGAATAGAACCTATGATGCAGTTTACATTCTCCACTCCCCCAATACTCACAGCATGGTCCTCCCCTTGGTTATCTGGTGCTTACCAGTTCCACTTCAGATCTCCACTCTACTTAACACACAGCACTTAGATATGTTTATAGTGAAATCAAGTATAAGTTTATTTAACAAAGCACAGAGATTCCAGTGATAGCAAGTAGAAGTATTGGAAACAAATGGTTCCATATAAAATAAAATCCTAACACTCATTCTAGAGCGTAGACTTAATTAACAAGATATTCAAATCTCTAACTAGATATTGTTCACCCAAAATCCTTGCAGCTCTTTAGAGCCAGATTTGTCAGTGACACTCCTTTCATGAGACAAGTCCGCTGTCAGCTTGCTTCCTAGGTGAAGAACTCCCTGTGTTTCTTTAAACAACAAGACAGACCAGAACAATCCTTTGTCTTTATTCATTAACACGTTTGCATATGACTTTGGTACTCTACCATTAAGAGAAAAAGGTACATTTTATGTTTTTCTCTGAGTAATGTAAATTTGAGTATACCCACATTTTGGGAAATTAGTTGTCATAATAAATAAGCATCAAGTGCATTCTCGGGTATTTAAGATCTTTCTGGAAAGGGTCCGCTCGATGTGTATTGAAGATATTGCTGTGACACAGCATGAAAACTTATGTTACAGCTACCTAAAAAGCCCTCTCAACCCCTTGCAATATGTTTAGATTGCTTTTTTAGACTCTATAAAACTTTAGCTAGCACTAAACATAGAACTTCATTCATCATCTTGCAAGCAAGGGCTGCCAAGGGAAGCCTACTCTTCCTGAGCTAAAAGTGGCAACACTCCAGTATTGGCAGAAATCAAATGAATCATTTCCTGCTTTTAGTTTTAGATAAATAATCAAAAAAAGATTGTCTAGATTCTGATCCAAAAGTAATTTTTTCATAGCAAGGAATAAGAGCCCAGCTACAGAGAGTTTAAGTGGGGTGTGTTCTCATTCTAATTACTTAACTGCAGCAGCTTTAGGACCATGCAGGTAGATAAAATATCATAGTCTTACTTAAAATAAAATGAAAAAAATATTGGCTTAGAAGTAGAATAACATGCAATATTCTGGTACAGAGAAAAGACTGTGGGTGTTAATTACTGTTGATACATTAAAACATACAATCATCACTGATAATGTTTGAAGATGACACAAAAATTGGGGGAGAGGTAAATAATGAAGAGGAACAGGTCACTGATTCAAAGCAATCTGGAGTCAGGAGACTGATTAAAGGATTAGCAAACATGTTATAGTGATTGACTCCAAGAACTCAATATATTTAGCTTAACAAAAAGAAGCTTAAAGGGTGACTTGATTACAGCCTATGAGTACCTACATCGGGAAAAATATTTAATAATGGGCTCTTCAGTCTAGCAGAAAAAGGTATAACATGACCCAGTGGCTGGAAGTTGAAGCTACACAAAGTCTGGAAAGAAGGTGTACATTTTTAACAGTGAAACTAATTAACCATTGAAACAATTTACCAAGGTCGTGATGGATTATCCATCCCTGACTATTTTAAAATCAAGATTGGATTTTTTTAAAAAAAATATGTCTTAAGAATTATTCTGGGGAAGTTCTATGGTCTGTGTTATACAGGAGGTCAGACAAAATGATCACAATGGTCTCTTCTGGCTTTGGAATCTATGAATCTATAAACTACCTCAACTAACTCATATTTTGCTACTGGAATGCATCACAAAACTTCATTGGGAAATAAAACTAGTCCTTTTGGACAGATTATCTGTATTTTTTTTCATTTAACATTGTTGAAACCGACCTGATTAGTCTAGTCCTATCATTATTGAAAGGGGCCTAGGTAGCAGCAATGCCTATAGTTAAGGTTGCCCATCACTTTCCATCAGGATATTCCATTCTAAGTTGCTTGTAGTTTTGCCAAGTATTTTGGCTGAAATTTTATATGCTGGTTGTCTGCCTCATTCCAAAGGGTTTTTTGGGACAATTTCAGCAAAAAGAGTTCAGCTCTTTCTCAGAGCAAGGCTAAGGGAAAATACATTGTATTGCACATGACGAAAGCAAAATTTTTACAACTGTTTTGTGGAAAAGCTGATACCACCCACCCGGTGCAGAACCCCTCCTGCAAATAGTGGGGAAGCAGGGCCTGGGTTTTGACCACCCAGTGCGGCTAACTGGGTGTGGGCATGTGTCATAAATATAAAGGGAAGGCTATCCACCTTTAAATCCCTCCTGGCCAGAGGAAAAAACCCTTTCACCTGTAAAGGATTAAGAAGCTAAAGATAACCTTGCTGGCACCTGACCAAAATGACCAATGACGAGACAAGATACTTTCAAAGCTGGAGGTGGGGGAAAAACAAAGGGTTCTCTCTCTCTGTCTGTGTGTTGCTTTTGCCGGGACCAGAACAGGAATGCAGGTCAGAACTCCTATAAAGGGTTAATAAGCAATCCAGTTAGATATGCGTTCGATTCTGTTTTGTTTAAATGGCTGATAAAATAAGTTGTGCTGAATGGAATGTATATTCTGGTTTTTGTGTCTTTTTGTAATTTAAGGTTTTGCCTAGAGGGATTCTCTATGTTTTGAATCTGATTACCCTGTAAGGTATTTACCATCCTGATTTTACAGAGGTGATTCTTTTACTTTTTCTTCAATTAAAATTCTTCTTTTAAGAACTTGATTGCTTTTTCCTTGTTCTTAAGATGCAAGGGTTTGGGTCTGTGTTCACCTATGCAAATTGGTGAGGATTTTTATCAAGCCTTCCCCAGGAAAGGGGGTGTAGGGCTTGGGGGAATTTTGGGGGGAAAGACATTTCCAAGTGGGCTCTTTCCCGGTTATATTTTGTTAGACACTTGGTGGTGGTAGCAATAAAGTCCAGGGACAAAAGGAAAATAGTTTGTACCTTGGGGAAGTTTTAACCTAAACTGGTAAAAATAAGCTTAGGGGGTTTTTTATGCAGGTCCCCACATCTGTACCCTAGAGTTCAGAGTGGGGAAGGATCCTTGACATGGTGGCAGCGGTGTGATTAACTTGAAATCATTTTGATATCAATTTGAGATTTTTTGAACCAGAAGCACAGATTTTAAAAAAAGGACATTTTTCCCCCCCTTTGGGCTGCTGGAAAGCAGGTTTTAAGCTGAAAGCAGTTAGAGTTTTTTTTTTGTCTCTGCCTGGGGGCCCGAGCAGAGACAAAAGGGAATTGTCTTTTGTGAGCTGGAGTTTTCTGTACCTAAAGGCAGGGTAGTTAACCTCCTGCAGGGAAATTCACAAGTCTTCCCAGACCTGAAGTTTTTTTTTTTTTTTTTACCTAAGAGCAACTAGAGGGGTTTTCTGTCTATTTGCCTGGAGACAAAGGTGTTAGTTTTTTTAAAGGATTTTTCAGTAGGCTGACAATCACTATCCGAGAACATCGGTATCTGGTTACTCTTTTACTTTTTCTTCAATTAAAATTCTTCTTTTAAGAATCTGATTGTTTTTTCATTGTTCTTAAGATCCAAGGGTTTGGGTCTGTGTTCACCTGTACAAACTGGTGAGGATTTTTATCAAGCCTTCCCCAGGAAAGGGGGTGTAGGGCTTGGGGGGATATTTTGGGGGGAGACATCTCCAAGTGGGCTCTTTCCCTGTTCTTTGTTTAACACGCTTGGTGGTGGCAGCATAGGGTTCAAGGACAAGGCAAAGTTTGTACCTTGAGGAAGTTTTTAACCTAAGCTGGTAAGAATAAGCTTAGGGGGTCTTTCATGCAGGTCCCCACATCTGTACCCTAGAGTTCAGAGTGGGGAAGGAACCTTGACAGAGGCCCTAGCTGTGAAGTGGGCCATTGATACTTTGCGTTACTGCCTACTGGGGAACCCCTTTTTACTCATCACAGAGCACATGCTCCTCTGATGGCTACACACAATGAAAGACACATGCGCTAGGATCATGTGTTGGTACCTAGTTCTCCAGCCATATTGATTCTAGCTGCTACACTGGGCTGGCAGTGCCTACGCTAATGCTGATTTCTTTTCCCACAGTACAAATGCTGTTGTGGATTAAGAAGACACATCCACCACAAGGAGTAACACCTCTGTGTTGTTTTTGAGGGGGATGGAGGGTATGTGATGAGGTTTATAGGCCACAAATGGACGAAAAAGGGGCCAGAGAGTCCCTGGAAGCAGGGCTAGCCCCACCCCTCCAGCCCTGTCAAACATGCATGATAGGGAGGAGACTTTAAAAGGGAGGAAACCGCAATCAGTGGGAGAGCAAAAAGTAGGATTGCTCTAAGCAGCAGACTGCAGGTGTAGCTCCTGAAGCTGTGGAGGGAACTCCTAGGCAGGAAACCTTCACACCGACCCTGAGGAGAATACAGCGGGCTCTCACAGTAAGACAGAGAGGCTAAGCCTGTCTCAGACACCCAGTCAGAGCGATTTCTCCAAATCCACTGAGCTGGGGCTGGATTGTTGGCAGCACTATAGACTTGCCACTTCTCTCCCGCCCACCCCTTTGCTGGGACTGCAGGGAGGGAGTCTCCCTGCATGGGTGGGGGTTTGTGGATTTCATTTTGATCCCCCAGACAGAGAGATTTAAGGAGGCCCACAAAGGGCAGACCCACTCCCTGCAAATAGTGGGGAAGCAAGGCCTGGGTTGTGACCTAACTAACTGAGTGTAGCTAACTGGGTGTGGGCAGGTTTCCCAATCCCTGAGGGAGGAACCACCAAGGACTCTGTTACCTGACCAGTCACTGGAGTTTATTGAGATGTATTAACCTGATGGATGCTCCACTACCCACCCTCATCTCCTCTGCACTGGCTAGGTTTTGTTGTACAGAAGGAACCAGTGTGGCGGCAGGTCCAACTTTTCCTCTATACCCTTGGACCAGAGCATGCGGATTTGTATGGTGCAGGCACAGATCCATGGATGCTGCTATCAAAACTCTCCAATTGAAGGCATGCTCACCTGAAGTGGAGTGTCCACAGGGAGAACACATCTCAAAGAACTCCTGTTATGGTACAGATAACTAATCACTTCTCTTCCAGATGGCCTTTTTAAAAACCTAGGAAATCACATTAAAAAACTACATTAAAAGAATGTTAAGGTTGCGAAGTCAAGCATTCAAAAGTTAGGAAATGGGGAAGGAATCCTGTGAGGGGAGAGGGAAGGATGTGATCATATAATTAAAGATTGTACTAAAATGCATGTGCACACAGGGTCTGAATTAAGGTTACTTTGGTATTTCCTGAGTTTTGGGAGCTTGATTTTTCACCCTAATTCTCTCTATTTATGTTGTTGTAGCCTAAGGCCTCAACTAAGAATGGAAACTCATTGTGTTGGACACTGCACAAACACACAGTAAGAGGCAATCCCTGTATGATGGGACAGAAGGGGTTAAGAAGCAGTTTTGGGTGCATGTAGCTCTGCCCCACTATGCCTGCAGACCCTGCTTCAACTGGAGGAGGAGCTTAAAAGGGATCCAGACAGCTCAGAAGGGAGGAGATAGCAGAGGAGGAGAGACCTAACTTGGGAGCTTCTGAACAAGGGTGGAGTAGGAGCTCTGGCTGCAGGAGAGGTTCTGCTACTAGCAGCTACTGCAGGCCTTAGAAAAGAGATGAGACTTTCCATAATGTTGTGTCCTAACTGAGTAGGATCTTCTGTAAAGAATCACACTAACGCTGTATATAGTTTCAAATTAAGATTCCACAGAACAATGGTTTAACAAAGAAGCTCAGAACACAGCATTCGGATTCTCTAACCGTAACTAACTGAACTTTCCAGTAAAACCCCCAAACCTGGAATGGACAACTGTGACCTGGCTGCTATACTCAATACTCTAAAAAAGAAACCTGGCATGGATTACACAATGAATTCTCCATAAATATTACACCTAAGACTAGGATACCCTTTGCTCTAGCTTCTGGAGGATCATTCATGAGGCATTTTGACCAGGCCTTAGACTGGGGAAGCAAGTGGTAAGAAGTGACCCAGGGAGGGAGCCCTGAAGCACTCAGGGTGTTTGCTATCATTGTCTGTCATAGTGTCCTGGGTTGCAGCCTAGTGGAGAGGGAGGGCCTAGGCTTCCCTCAACCACCCTTTTTCTGGAGAGGGCATAAACCCCTTCCTCTCCCCCACCCTTTGGAGTGAAGGAGAGAACAGATACATTGTAAGCCCTGAGTCAAGGGCATGCCACACACATGAGCCTGGAGGCCCTTTCTTTTGTTGGCCTCTGTTACCCCAAAAAGGGATGAATTCAATTGGTGACCCAGCCAGAGGGAGTTGCTACCTACCAAAAGGTGGACATTGTAATGATTGGAGAGCCACAGCATTGGAGCGATTCTTGGAGAGGGACACTGGAGACAGGAACAGCTGGGATGCAGTGACCTAATTACTAAGCAGCACCACTGGTAAACCCAGACCCCATAACACCCTACCTCAATGAGCTTTCCTAAATAGATGAGTTTGTGAGACAGGGGTGGTAGGAGAGATGACTTACCTGGAGTCAAACAGCAGGTCAGTGAATGGAACCTAACAGAGCCCGGGATAGAACACAGCTCTCCTGAGTCCCATTTGATGATGGATTAAATTTCAAGCTTAGTCATAACTGGGTGAGTTTTACTTAAATGTTAGAAGCTGATAAAAATAAGCTTTTGAATTAAATTTGATACCTGTTGATTGCACACGTTTCATTCTGTTGCATGTTACAATGTACAATTACTCTGATTTGCCAAGTGACTATTACTAGTGTTTTTAATCAATTTTCTACACCATAATTTGCATTATTTGTAGTAAGTATGCAAAAAACCTGTGACATAGCAGGGAATTTAACTTGAGTCTCCCTAGTTCACGGCTAGCACCCTTGCCATGGGGTTACCCTTCCTCTGTACAGAAATTGCTTAATAGAAAAGAAATATGGCTAGATGTCAGGTTTGAGACCAAAGCAGGTTAAAATTTTGATGGTGGTCATGAAAACTCACAAGCTGTTTTTGAAAATGTTCAGCTCAGAATTGCAGCAAGATTTGTCAGTCTGGATGAACTGACGTTCTCAAGAGATTTGATTGGGTATGAATAGGACATAGAAAATATGCCCCCTTCTTTTGGATTTAATCTAGAATCCAGATCGTAGGGGAAATTTTGGCTTTCAGCTCTGAATCTTGAACATTCAGAAACATGCAGGAACGCTGACTTTGGTATTCTGGTTTTGGACTATATCTAAAAGTAAATGGTGTGACTGGAAGGTATCACTGGGATGGGAAGTGTCATTAATGCCTCTTATATCCCTGAAAAGGAGTAGCATTTTATTATAATTCATCTTCTCACCAATCTATATAGTTTGATGTTAATATTTCCTTAACACAAGCTCTTCCAGCCAGTACTCCCACCACTAACTACTAGCATTTTTGCAAGCTCTTGTCATTTTATTGTCAATCTTGTGATATTTGGTAACCAGCTACTGGCATTATGTAACTATATAAAAATCTCAGCTTTCATTTAAAAAAATGTCTGGCCCTCATGGTGCAGAGAAAAGCTTGAAAATGTGATCCAAGTGTATCCTTAAGGATAAAGAAAAACCAACTGGCAAATAAGAAGAACCCCCACATTATTATTTTAAAAATCCATGATGGTTAAGCCAATCAAATGACTCTTGAAGGCCTGATTCATGATTCTGAGTTTTTTGGGGTTAACAGTGTTATAATAATAATATGTTTTGCATCAAAACTTCATGAAAGCATCACTTTTAGTATCATGGAGTTTGTAATACAGGGCAAGATCATGGCAGCCCCTATGGGGCCATGCAGTGAAGAGCAGGAAATAAAACGCTTTCCTTGAATGGCCTGTGTAAAGACCAACCAAAATCATAATCCCTTTGTGGTGGGACAGGGGCTTGCCTGAAAGGGGGTGAGGAGTAGTTAGACTCAGAGCTCCACCCTGACCCATTAATCTCCCTGTTCACTGGGGAACCTCTGGGTCAGAATACCCCAACATTACCTCAAGTGATGCCCTCCCTCTGGTTTTAGTCAGCCTTTGCCCTGGCAAACTCCCACCGAAGTCATTGGGCATTTGCTCTAGTACACACCAAATAAGCACCTCAGGATTTGTCCCATGAAGTTTTGTTAGAATTTGGTACTTTTATTTTGGAACCCTGGCATTTCATTATTTTGCTACGAGTGTTATTTCTGAAAGAACAGTAAATTTCACACTTGTAACTCCGAAGGGGAAAATGAATCATTTGTTCACTAAATGGAAAATTAAAGGACAAAAATAGTCATTAAGAGCCTAATTTATTATAGTGCACATCCGATTGTGTTTCCACAGGCTTTTTGAAAAGAGGAAAGGAATACCCTTTATTTTTCAGAGAAGCATAAATGCAAATATTTGTGTTCCATGAGATCCTACACTCCCTCTGCCACCAGGCATGCCTCAGTTGTACCCCTCACGGCTGTAGAAATGAATAAGGGGGTGGGGATGGGACAGAAGGAGAGGACACGTGTCCTTTCAACAATGTTTCACACACACACACACAAATCAAAATGTGTAGGCTTTGGAGGGGGAGAGAGTCCTCTCCTCTCCAATGCTATAACTATGATCTGAAAAGAATTAGTGATGGGTGAACCTCAAAAGGCCTGGTAATTTGTTTCAGATTAAATAAGCATCTAAGGTTCAGAAATGTGGATGCTAACCAAACAATTCAAACTTCTTACATGTTTAAAACAGAGTACAAAATCTGGTAAAGTGATGATTTCTCATTAGATTTCCAATTTTTCCTCCTTCTGATTTGGCCAGAAAGGCCATGAGATTATGTTAAGGGGTCAGATCTTCAGCTAGTGTGGGACATGGTATTTTGAAATCTATCAGCCAGATCCTCAGATGGTTTATATTGACAGTACTCCATTGACGTCAGTTTCTTTACACGATGGTTAAGGTCACTTCTTGTTTTATTCCAGCTCAGACATTTTGGATTCTCTAAAACCTTTGGAAATTTTTGAAAGTGTCTAAATACTTAAATGTTTTACAGCTTTTCTTTTGAAAAATACTAGTTTAAAGGAAAATGTACTTAGATTAACCTGTTTTATTTCTTCCTTTTCCCATGTCTGCTATCAACCCTATTCTTCACATCGCTTAGCATATGTTAAGGACAAAAATGTAGTCACCAGTGAAAGTAGTGAAGTCACCATAAAAGGCAGTGAATGACAGAAAGGAACCCATATAGCAAAGAACATAGCACTAATGGAGCTATAGTCAATTATACCAGCTGAAATGTAGCCCATAGATCGCATATTCTCACAATAGTAATTTATTAGATTGGCTATAACAGTTTATTAATGTGCTTTAAAACAATTACTTAGATCAGAAAAAAATAAGATAAAATGCATCATAGTAATATAATGCTTTCTCTCTCCCATCCATTTAGACTGTGAATTCTTTAAGGTGTGAACAGTGTCTTACGAATGACATATGCAGCATCTAGCACAATGGGGCCCAAATCTCAGCTGAGGCACTTGAGGGAGAAACTGCAATAAATAATGATACAGCAAAAATTAAATAAGTACTTCTGACAAGACCATGTATTTATGAACTGGGCATGCCCACCAAGACACTCACCAGAGACACAATTAGAAATGCTAGGGAAAGGATTTATAGTAGCAAGCAACTAAGACAAGAACCAGGTTATGAAATAATCCTGAGAAGAAAGGCTCTTTAAGCTACTGTCTTCTGGTAGCCCACTCTGCCACTTGTTGATTGAACTGAACCAGAGTCTCACAATGCTTTATGGCTAGACCAAAGGTGAGGTGGAAAAGTACTTCTTGTGAAACTATAATACTGATTCTGCAGTGGTAGGAATGGAATTCACCATATAAGGAATGGGATTGTACCAAGGACTATGAAATTGGCTATCGCAAATAAATGTGTTAACCAAAAATATGTAAATTCCTTTACTATTTTAGCTACAAGTGTGACTGGATAAGGTGAACAACTAAAGAAGTAGCTAGTAGTAAATACATTGGGTATATCTCTATTTTTAGAGTGCTTTATATCCATGAATTGTGCTCAGAATTCTTTATACTTGTTCTAAACTTTGCTGTGAAAACTTACTGGTAGCTAAAGTGTTGCAGTCTCTGCCCTGTTTACATGTACTTCTGTTCTTTGTATGTGCAGAGTCTGGTAGAATATGTCAGAAAAGAAGAGGTATGTTTTGTTGAGGATTACAAGGCACAGGTAATTATCTGTTACTGAGCCTGACTGGTACCAGCATCTCTGCAAAATGTATGGAGCTAGATACGAGAAGAGATTGTGTTAATACTTACGTTAATACAGTGGGATTTGTGAATCTTCTCTTTGTTGTAAACAACTTGTTTATATATAGAAGCAGATATAGGCTCATATTTCAGAACAGAAGTGAAGCTGCAAATCTGTTTCCCAGATTGAGTGAAGTATTAACCTTTTCTGTATTGTGTTGATCTATCTTTGACTAATAAACTTATTGAGCCTGAGATATCTGACATCTCAAAAAGTAATTGAACCTACCACACTGTTCTTCAAACTGAATTAATTCCAGTAGACGTTCTCCAGATTACTCATTTCCTCTCCCAACTTGTCTGAGATTCAAGTCTTTTATCTGCTAGTATTTCCCTAATGTGCCATATATTCCCAATACTTTTGACCAGTGTGACTTCAGGGGCCCTCTGTTACAGGTGTATTCTATAAATGGCTACTTTTGACAGATCTTTACATCTGATATTAACACCCTCTACTCCCAGTATTACTCTAGCCCAGCCAATTCCTTTGTTTTGTCCAAGCTCCTGCTATCCAATTGATTTCCCATAACATTTAGTTTGTGACCACCTGTAGATTGTATTCTGCTCCATTCCTTTCTTTTTTGACTTCTCAGCTGAGCCCTCTCTCCTCCTCCATCAATATTTGCTAGCCACCTCGCTGTCCTCTGCAGTCCCACAGTGATATACACGTGCTGCATTTAGTTACAAGAAAAAACGTTTCTCCCTATGAGTTTATACCTTGAAAATGGACAGAGTATGAGCTAGACTCCCCCAAATCAAGGATTTCTGTCCCATAATGGTTAGACTGCACATGTTCTGGTGTACTTCACTCAAGTCCCACACGTGTACAAATCCCACCCCTCAAACAGCACATCTCTGTAACAGTCTGAAATTAGACTGGGTGAGATCAGTGTCAGTCCCTTGTTTTTATAGATGAGCTGTCTTTCTGAAAGCATGTTTTAAAAGCTGTACTTTTATAAGTGATGTTTTTAATTGGTTGCAGTTAGAGGGTAAGGAGAGAAAAAGGAGATTTATCAGAATGCAATGTTTAAAACAAACAAACAGTGGGAGTAAGGGTCTATGTCATAGAGGCAGAGACTAAAGAAAAGCATGACCCAACCAAAAAAGGGCAAAAAATGGACTAGTCTGTGTGAGAAGAAAATGTAGGCTATGCCTCTGCTCAGATATGTACTATGTAGCTTGAAAATAAAACCAGCATCATTAGGGTAGCATCGTTCCCTTATGGCTGCAGCGGACAACAGTAGCGCAGTCTGTTGTTTGAGCAGAAGAGGCATAAGTAGGTGGACATATGAAACACCTATCCCTGTATATCAATAGGGGAATCATCACTTTAATGCACGGTACTTGACCTAGAGAGGCAAGATGAGATAGAGGGAAGACACAAGTAAAACAATCAACAGGTCCGAATTGTGTGATGTAACATTGGCTTTCTCCTGGTTATAACCATGCCAAGTGTCAGAGGAAAGAGTGTGAGAGACAAGTGATTGTTCAGGCCCATTGCCCAGAGCCTGTTGTTGAAAAACAGGTGAAAGAACTTTCAAATACAGCAGAAATCTTTCGAAAGTCTTCAAGTTAAATAGAAAATGGGACCCAAAAAAGCTCTACTTTTCATGTGATTAAAAAGGCAGATTTTGGGGGAAATATGTAGAACTTGCTCATCAAAAACCAAGCGGTCTGTGCATCTAGTGTTCAGATGGGCATGCTACAAATATATAAATAGCAGGATTGTCAACTGCAAGCATTTAAAAATTATAAGGCAGACCTCAAATATAATGAGAGTGGCTTAAAGATCATGAGATTTAAAATTATATATGTAAACTATGTCTTCTAAAGGGTCAAAAATAAGAGTGCTTACAGCTTAAAGTTTAAGCTTTTTTTCTGCAACCATGAGGGCTAAAAACATACTCTCTCTTAAAATGAAAGCTGAGATTCTCACCTAATCACATGAATCCAGAAGCTAGGGCTTTAAGTATCAAATATTGTGAGACTTGAAATCACGAGAGTTAGCAACACTGAGATTCATTTAGATGGAATATCATAGTTGTAGAAACTTTATTAGCAGCTGCATCGGAGAAACTGAAATTATGTAAATAAAATACATTATCAAAATAGCAATAATAAAGTTGCATCTGAGCATCATGACTATAACTGGTAGAATATATAACTGCGGTTCATCTCGTTCACAAACCATTCCTGATTTCTGTAAATATATTATTCATAAATGAGTTTGGCCCTATAATTTTCATAAAATGGGGTTTTTTACCATGAACTGTTGACTTTGTATATTTGTTATTTGTGGTGTGTGATTGGTCCCATGGTATATGTGTCTGTCCCTGACTGGACAAAACTTTTAAACAGAAGAACAAAGGCAAATAATGAAAAGTGAATAATGCCCATTTGGTATAAATTTACAAAAGTTTTAGGAGGGGTGTGAAGGAGAAGAGACTGCAGCCAGGCACAGCAGGAGTTAAAGAACACCTGTGGGTTCAGCTAGCCCCACCCCGTTATGCCTGCAGCCAATGTCATGCCTGGAGGGGGAAGAAAAGAAGGGAGCCCCCCTGCCAGGGGCTGACTGGCAAAGAGGTAGGAGCTCTTTGTATGACTACCTGACGGTACAGACCAGCAAGCTGCCTGCTAACATAGCCACTGGAGGCAAGTCTTCCCCAGCTAAAGGGAACCTACAGAGAACCTCAACTGTGGGTCAACTGGACGGGCAGGGCCATGCCCCAAACTAAAAGGACGTGCATAGGGAGCAGGCCAGGAAAACAGGCCTGTAGCGGGGTGGTTACCTGCTCCGGACCTGACAGGGCTGGGGCTGTGGGGAAAAGCCCAGGCTGATTGAGGGAGCAGCTGCAGTTGTGGCCAGCTCAATCAGGCCCAGCTGGCCCCTATAAGAGGCTGTGAGCCAGGAGTCCAGTTACTCTCCTTCTGCATGTAGAAGGACAAGGACCTGGCTGCAAGGTGCTGAGCAGGACACCTAGATTGGAGCAGGGCTGGGGAATCATAGAATCATAGAATATCAGGGTTGGAAGGGACCTCAGGAGGTCATCTAGTCCAACCCCCTGCTCAAAGCAGGACCAATCCCCAATCAAATCATCCCAGCCAAGGCTTTGTCAAGCCTGACCTTAAAAACTTCCAAGGAAGGAGATTCTACCACCTCCCTAGGTAACGCATTCCAGTGTTTCACCACCCTCTTAGTGAAAAAGTTTTTCCTAATATCCAGCCTAAACCTCCCCCACTGCAACTTGAGACCATTACTCCTTGTCCTGTCCTCTTCTACCACTGAGAATAGTCTAGAACCATCCTCTCTGGAACCACCTCTCAGGTAGTTGAAAGCAGCTATCAAATCCCCCCTCATTCTTCTCTTCCGCAGACTAAACAATCCCAGTTCCCTCAGCCTCTCCTCATAAGTCATGTGTTCCAGACCCCTAATCATTTTTGTTGCCCTTCGCTGGACTCTCTCCAATTTATCCACGTCCTTCTTGTAGTGTGGGGCCCAAAACTGGACACAGTACTCCAGATGAGGCCTCACCAATGTCGAATAGAGGGGAACGATCACGTCCCTCGATCTGCTCGCTATGCCCCTACTTATACATCCCAAAATGCCATTGGCCTTCTTGGCAACAAGGGCACACTGTTGACTCATATCCAGCTTCTCGTCCACTGTAACCCCTAGGTCCTTTTCCGCAGAACTGCTGCCTAGCCATTCGGTCCCTAGTCTGTAGCGGTGCATTGGGTTCTTCTGTCCTAAGTGCAGGACTCTGCACTTATCCTTATGGAACCGCATCAGGTTTCTTTTGGCCCAATCCTCCAATTTGTCTAGGTCCCTCTGTATCCTATCCCTGCCCTCCAGCGTATCTACCACTCCTCCCAGTTTAGTATCATCCACAAATTTGCTGAGAGTGCAATCCACACCATCCTCCAGATCATTTATGAAGATATTAAACAAAACCGGCCCCAGGACCGACCCCTGGGGCACTCCACTTGACACTGGCTGCCAACTAGACGTGGAGCCATTGATCACTACCCGTTGAGCCCGACAATCTAGCCAACTTTCTACCCACCTTATAGTGCATTCATCCAGCCCATACTTCTTTAACTTGCTGACAAGAATACTGTGGGAGACCGTGCCAAAAGCTTTGCTAAAGTCAAGAAACAATACATCCACTGCTTTCCCTTCATCCACAGAATCAGTAATCTCATCATAGAAGGCTATTAGATTAGTCAGGCATGACCTACCCTTGGTGAATCCATGCTGACTGTTCCTGATCACTTTTCTCTCGTGTAAGTGCTTCAGGATTGATTCCTTGAGGACCTGCTCCATGATTTTTCCGGGGACTGAGGTGAGGCTGACTGGTCTGTAGTTCCCAGGATCCTCTTTCTTCCCTTTTTTAAAGATTGGCACTACATTAGCCTTTTTCCAGTCATCCGGGACTTCCCCCGTTCGCCACGAGTTTTCAAAGATAATGGCCAATGGCTCTGCAATCACATCCGCCAATTCCTTTAGCACTCTCGGATGCAACTCATCCGGCCCCATGGACTTGTGCACGTCCAGCTTTTCTAAATAGTCCCTAACCACCTCTTTCTCCACAGAGGGCTGGCCATCTGCTCCCCATGTTGTGATGCCCAGCGCAGCAGTCTGGGAGCTGTCCTTGTTAGTGAAGACAGAGGCAAAAAAAGCATTGAGCACATTAGCTTTTTCCACATCCTCTGTCACTAGGTTGCCTCCCTCATTCAGGAAGGAGCCCACACTTTCCTTGGCTTTCTTCTTGTTGCCAACATACCTGAAGAAACCCTTCTTGTTACTCTTGACATCTCTTGCTAGCTGCAGCTCCAGGTGCGATTTGGCCCTCCTGATTTCATTCCTACATGCCCGAGCAATATTTTTATACTCTTCCCTGGTCATATGTCCAACCTTCCACTTCTTGTAAGCTTCTTTTTTATGTTTAAGATCCGCTAGGATTTCACCGTTAAGCCAAGCCGGTCGCCTGCCATATTTACTATTCTTTTGACTCATCGGGATGGTTTGTCCCTGTAACCTCAACAGGGATTCCTTGAAATACAGCCAGCTCTCCTGAACTCCTTTCCCCTTCATGTTAGTCCCCCAGGGGATCCTACCCATCCGCTCCCTGAGGGAGTCGAAGTCTGCTTTCCTGAAGTCCAGGGTCCGTATCCTGCTGCTTACCTTTCTTCCCTGCTTTAGGATCCTGAACTCAACCAACTCATGGTCACTGCCTCCCAGATTCTCGTCCTCTTTTGCTTCCCCCACTAATTCTTCCCTGTTTGTGAGCAGCAGGTCAAGAAAAGCTCCCGCCCTAGTTGGCTCTTCTAGCACTTGCACCAGGAAATTGTCCCCTACGCTTTCCAAAAACTTCCTGGATTGTCTATGCACCGCTGTATTGCTCTCCCAGCAAATATCAGGAAAATTAAAGTCACCCATGAGAACCAGGGCGTGCGATCTAGTAGCTTCTGTGAGTTGCCGGAAGAAAGCCTCATCCACCTCATCCCCCTGGTCCGGTGGTCTATAGCAGACTCCCACCACTACATCACTCTTGTTGCTCACATTTCTAAACTTAATCCATAGACACTCAGGTTTTTCTGCAGTTTCAGGAGCTCTGGCCTGGAAAGCCTCAGGCTGCAGGCCTGACTACAGGCCAAATAGGTGCAGGGTTGCAGAGGGGCAGCCCATGGGTAGGCGGAGGCAGCAGGTTCAAAACTCCCTTGCTGGTGATGAGTGGTGTATACACTGCAGTCTGCCCCTGATATAAGGGGCTAAGTGGGGACTTGCAGTAGCCCAGACTGAGGTGAGGTGGGGTTAGAGAGTGGGGGCTCCCCTGGGTGGGGAGACCCAAAACCTGAGAGTGTGGGGGGGACTACCAGGGGGCAGCACCCCAGAGAAAGGAGCACTGGGTCCTGGGAGGAACGTGGGGGCCGGTAGTAAGGTGGATCACTGGCCTGCAGAGGACGTTCCAGTGGCTGGATGAGCTAATTCCCAACGACTACTAGCGGGAGGCACTGCAGGGGTGAGTTCAAACCTTTACAAGGCCCTAAACCCCCCTCACGGGTGGTAGAAATATCCATCTGCCCTATTTAGGAGCTGAGCAACACAGGACCCTGGGCCAGGACATGAGGGAGAAGGAGGGGTCAGGTCCCCTTACAGTCCCCCTAACCAATGATCTGGCCACTGAGGGCTCTATCACAAGGGGTTTGAACAGTTAATGAATATTTATGGATAATTAACTGCATGATACATGAACAGCATATGAAGAGGTAGTATTTAAGGGTTTCACTATTCATCTAGCTCCAGTTTGGTAAGATCACAAAACTGTTAAAGAACTGGGCCAGATCTTCAGGTGATGTAGATTGGCATAGCTCCACAGAAGCCAGTAACTAGAATCAATGGAGATATGCTTATTTATGCTAACTGCCAGTCTAATCCAGGAATTATTTCACCTGCCCCTGGAATGGAGCCACAGAAATTCTTTCAAACTGGAGTCAGTATGTACTTGAAGATATTAATATGTGACTTTTTTATTGTCTCCTGAAAATATCAGAAATGTTATTTTGTATGCTAAAGGCACAGAATTTCTTTCTTTGTAATGGAGCTGTTTTTAGAAGTCCAAACAGAAGAACCCACGCTCTTGCATTTCCCCTTACCCCTTCATGTCTCTAAACTGAAAGAGTTGAATACCCGCCCTCAAACATACACTTTTGGACTGGGAAATTGTATGCCAAGTTTCTCCTTGAAGGAGAAGCTTTATGGACAAGTTATAAACCCCTGAAATTAGAAGTTTGTAATGGAAAATCTGACAAACTGAACTGTGGCAATGCAAAAATATATTCTTAACACATACTGGTCTATATATGAAATGTATTTCCAATATGCCATATGTTAATTACAGATTAAACACTTAAAAATGGAAAAAAACAGCACATACTCCAACTGTTTCTAAATATTTGCTTAATATAGCCAGAACACATTGAAAATGGTAAGACTGAAGAGTGCATGGTAAGTGTTTAAATAACATCAAATGCAATAAAAAGTTTCATTTGAAATGTTAAGCAGGTGATAAAAATGTCATGTGGAATTACCATTTCATGTGCTTTAAAATAATATAATTAGGAGAATATGCATGGGGGAAAACGTGATTACTAAAACTGAGATGTGTGCAAATGAAAAGTGTTGGCATTTGCTTGGGTATTTCTGACTTGCTGTGGAATAGAAACGTATCTTCACCTGAATGTGGCACACTGGCCAAAATGGTGTGTGTAGGAACAGGGGCAATGAAGTTTTCCATTTTTTCAAATAGGAAGAAGATGGAGGGTGGGTGAGAGCAGTGGGAACCTTCTTGAGAGGAGGTGGTGGATAACAGGAGAGTAGGGCGAAGGAGGGGAAATGAAGGAAATGGTGGTCCTGTAATGATCATGCTTCCTCTTACAAAAATGTGCAGGGCTGGCACTGCTATGGAAGGAACCAGAATTCTGAGGAGGCAAAACCTTGGGTGAGTAAGGTGGTTCTTCCTCCTTCCACTCATTATACAAATGTTGGAAAACGTCTGTTCTGCATGTTGGCCTGTACCTGCTTCTGGGGTGGGGAGGGACTGAGCAGGTTTGAGGGAATATGGGAGAGTTTTACATTTTGGACCTTGGTTCTAACTATGATTTTATAGTTTCAATAAAGATTGTACTTGGACCCAGAGCATTCAATGGTCAGAGACTAAAAAACTGAAGTAAACTACTAAACTAAATAATCAGGCCAGAATTTTTGGTTCTCCTTTACTATTTCCTTCATTTCCCTGCCTATAAATTGGCTTGTCACTTCCAAGTTAATGAGCATGGATATCCCTTGCCTCTGCCCCCTACCCCAACTACATCTTCCTGGCTGCTCCTGATTTCTCCCCAAAAATCCTCACCTCTACCTCAGTGACCTTATTATCCCTATCTGTGTCTGCCATCATATTCCTCCCCTACCCATCTCTCTTCCACACCAATTTTGCTAGCCTCTGGACTCCTCTAATGTGCACCTCATTTGCGGTGGTTCATATGGGCCATTGCTAGTGGCACAGAATCACTGAAGTGCAGAATAGCTGAGGCACAGGCTTACCTTGGCTGCTGGCTCCCTACCATGCACTCTTCCTGATCATCTCCAGTCCACAGTGTTATACTGAGATGGGAGATGTAGAGCTGCAAGGACTGGCTCTGCAGTTCTCACAGAAAGCCTGTCAGGTGGGGTTTTCCTGGGGGGTGCCAGCAACCTCTCAGAGCTGATCTAGTTGGCACCAAAAGGCCTCAGTGCAGGGGCAAGTTCCCTTGTTTTTCTTTTAAAAGAAAAACAACACAAGATTGTCCTCCTTTTTTATAATGAGGAAGGGCAAATCATGGTCATCATTACTTCCTCTATCAGGTCTCATCCAGAATGCATGTTGTTTTTAGTGCATCACCATTTCTTCTTTTCCTCTAAGATTATTCTGTATTTACCATGGATGTACTTCTACAAACCTTGGCCTTGGTTCAGTTAAAACTACTGGATATTTGGCCTCTATATCATGGAAGCCCCAGCAAGGCAAAAAGTCCTGGAAAATTGTTCTGTGTTTTCCCTGGCCATGCATGGAGTTCCACAGTGCAGAAGCTCAAACATTTTTTTTTCTTTGAATTGGGCCCACTGTAATTACATGATTTGTGGTCATTTGTTAAATCGTAGACAACATATAAACTAGCCTCCGCCTCTTCCTGCTCTTCTGTTTTGTTTTATTCATGATGGAACCTAGTCTAGGGTTCAGCCTCCATGACTGGACTCAGGAATGAGCCAGTCATTAAAGACTCAATTGTGGCTAGTTCTGACTGCATGTGCATGGAAGAAGTGAGGCTGGGCTATGATTGGATACAGTCTGGTTCTTGATCTCCCCTAAGCAACAGGGCTCTGCAGTATTATCACCAACTGTCAAGCTAGCCCCCCCCCCCCCCCCACCCCAAAAATAGCCAGCAACTTTCAACACCTGCCCATCAGAGCTGTTGACGGTTACAGTGCCTGCATTCTCCTTTTGCACTGTGGCCTTTTAAATCAGGCGACTCTTGCTGGGCCAGTGCAGGTCCATAGCACTCCTAGTGTCAGACTGCGCCTTAACGATATGATATAATCCTAACTAATTAATCCTCCCAATAAGTGTGTGTGTGGTTGGGGAACAAAAAAGCTGAAATATAGAGAGGCTAGTGACTTGTCCAAGGACACAAACTGAGCCTGATTCGTCAATGTCCTGTACCTTGTGTAGTCATCTACAGCTGTTCAAAGTGGGTACAAAACAGATTATCCAATCAGAGTGATATTTCATACCCACTTTGTATGGGTGTACCCAAGGTACAAGGCTTTGGAGAATCAGGGTCAGATTTGGGCCAGGATTGAAATTCAGGAATACGTGTCTTCCAGTCTCAAGTGCAGTCCATTAGACAAGACCTCTTCAACCTCAAGATTATCCACTGTACGTTATTTTTTGCTATTGCCTATCTGTTGTGGAGATTCTTTGATGGTGGGGAAGACCATAGGTGGAAATAACATTCCCTTGTATCCTCCATACTTTCTTCTCTGCTTCAAAAAAATGAAAAACTAGTATTGTTATGCAACATTCACTTGTAACAACCACCAGCCTTGGTAAGTGATTTTGCCTTTGTTCCAACTAGTGAAGAACCCAAATTTGCTAATTTTGCTCTACGCGTGAACTTTTTGCACTGAGCTCCAACTTGCACCAACCTATTTGTACTCCAATTTACTCCTAGCTTATGAAAAATACCAGCATTTAAATAATATGCACTTTAAATTGCTTTGGGGAAAAGCAGCATTTAAATTGTAAATGGTTGGCTAACTAAGATTGTTACAGTTTTATAGAAAAATTTAATGAATAATGTGGACTATAAAATTGGAACAATTAAATATTTATTACCTACAGGCAGTATATAGGCCTTGAGTACATTTAATAATCTACCAGGTGAACTTTAGCTAGCCACACATGAAGTTATTGCAAGAAAAAAAAATCCCTTTCCTTTAATTGTATTCTCCCAAATGCTGTGATTCATTCATTTCTTTTGACTGTATTTCAGATTATTTCAGTATGGTAATGGTTGTACAGAAATTGATGTCTATTCAAAAAACACAAGGCAATGACAACCACATCTGTTTTAAACACTGGTACTAATCAGTAGTGTGTTAGAAACACAATGGTGTTTTTATTTCCAGAGTATCAGAAGTTTTGGCATTGTAATACCAAGTATGATTTCAATAGGACTACTTGTGGAGTAAGGTACTAGTAAATGTGAGAGAGGATATCATAATCTGACATGAACAAAGATGATGGAAAAATCAAGGATCATGCATATTAAAATGTAATGTTTGGCGGTTTCATTTCTACTGTTTATGGAAAATACTTTATAATGTGCTATAAAAATTCTGTAGTACATTTGTGAAAAGAAGTTAGTCTTAGCACCATGAGATAAGACCTCACAATAGCGCCTGCTCTGTTAAATCTTTGAGAAGTGGGGGAGGGGAAAAGTGTGTGTGCTTTATAGAAGTACAGATTAGCAAAGTTGCATTGCATAGATACAAGATAACAGAGACACCAGGCTTTGCATCTGAATGTCTGTCTTTTTTTTTTTTTCTCTGTCCTCCTCATTTTGTCTGTCTTGCCTCTGTCATAGTCCAGCACCTTGAATGACCTGTGCTGCTCACAGGAAGACCTGAAGAGCTCTGTGTAAGCTCGAAAGCTTGCTTCTCTCACCAACAGAAGTTGGTCCAATAAAAGAGATTACCTCACCCACCTTGTCTCTCTAAACAAGTGTAGTATTTAGCAGAGTTATTCCAGATTTACACTAATGAAAGCAGAATTTGGCTTACCTCTTCTGTTCACATAGTGGGTGTGAAAATAAGAAATATTTGTCTGTTGCACTCTTCCCCTCAAACTGAATGACAAAGTTTCAAATAGCCTAACTGTAGGTTTACTCAACATCTGTTTCCCCTATTTTCTAGTTGTTTTGAACCACTTACAATCAGTGTTTTGAGTGCTACAGACATATATATTAATGTACACTGGAGACAGGTCTAACCTATTAGAAATCCAGGTACAACAGGATTATAAATGTTACTTGATACCTTATAAAGCCCAAGATACCTGATGATTGCCTGGCCTCTGTTACTTGATGTAGACAGGTGATAACATGTGTACACTTATGCTGCCTACTTCAACAAGTGCCAAAAGTTCATGCTAAGTACTACATAAATTATCACCTAATTAAGTGCTGTTACAGTTTGGATTGGGGGGAAGTGTAAACTTGATTCTCCTTAGAGAGCAATATGTAGAAATATGATGTGGAATTAATTGTAGGAATAAAGGTCAAAGATCAAAGTAGTAAAGTATTCATTTTTCATAAGGAAATATTGGAAGGGAATCTTGGTTTCCCTTAATTAAATCCTTTTCTCTTAACCAAAATGCTATGAGGTTAACTTGGTTTATGATATTTACCTCCTATTTCTAAAGTAAAGCTTTAATCTCCGCTGGGATAGTGACAAATTCTGTCACTTGTACTAATAAGATTTTTGGACACCCCATTGGTAAACTTACCTGTACAAGAATATATAGGAATTTTAAAATTTTGATAGAGGTAATGTGCAAATAGTTCATAAATATTTCAGTTGTTGCGGGTGAAACAGTTTCTCTAGAATTTGTCCCCTTGAAGATTAGGATCTATGCAAACCATTTCCCCCCATTCCTTTTAAAAGAAACTGTCAGTATCATAAATTCTCATTTGATTGATTGATCTCTGTTGCATACGTGTGTTCTTATTATGTGTACGTATCCATTCTCTATCTAAACATGCTTATAGAACATAATTGAAGAATCTATCCTAGCAATTAGTGGTGTTCCTACTGACGAGCATTCCACTTAAATTTGACATCTGGATTATACTATTCCAGGTACGTGTATAAAATCAAGAAATGTCCTTAGATGTAAAAATGTGTGCGGTTATCATAAACGGTCAGTTCCAATCAGGGTCTTGGGAGAAAAGTGTCAGTAATTATATTAAAACCTACCTAGATAGATGAATTATATGTTGGCATCCTTGGGATAAACTGTATGTATCCCTTCCCAGGTGAGGGAAGAGTCATTGTTGTAGTGGAATGTGCAACTGCACAGATTGTAGGAACACTTGTTTTCAGGGCTTTCAACAGTAACAAATGCATTCTATAATGGTGTAGGAAATCACTCTCCATTGTGTCTTAATACTTAGTTACAAAGCACTGGGGTGTTCGCACCAGATTGACAGAAAATTCCTAATTTCTATTTCTGAAAAGAAGTTCCTTCATGCTGTTGTGTTTTTAATTAGTACACTACAAATAATAGCTCTTGCCAAACTCTCCTACTTAGAAACCAGATTATGTCTGCCAA
The DNA here is from genome assembly GCF_015237465.2 of Chelonia mydas. Taxonomy (NCBI): domain Eukaryota; kingdom Metazoa; phylum Chordata; order Testudines; family Cheloniidae; genus Chelonia; species Chelonia mydas. Next base: position 113,455,620 of record NC_057852.1, read on the forward strand.
GCCAGACTTTGTGATCTGTTTGGTGGGATTGACTATTGGGTGTGAGAGGTTTGGGAAAGGGGAGTAAGTGAACAAGGAGGTTAGGTAATGGGCATACTCCAGTTGCACTTTCATAGCCCCAGACCATGACATTATGCGCACCCCCCCCCCCAACTAACCGATGACCTTTCTGCTCTTTTGTGCTTGACACTTGCAGGGACCCTTCTCTTAGCAGCATCAGAAAGAGAGTTAGTTATAGAACAACTGGGGTGCCATTTGCCTCCCAGCCCCACCTGAGGTGCTCAGATATTGCATTAATGAGTGCTACATAGTTGGATAGATAGAAGCAGCCACATGAGGGGGAGGGAGTTTATACAGAAAGAGGGAACTGTCAACTGAGGGAGTGTGAGGAGGTCCAGTCACTGATAGTGGCAGTGTCTACACCCAGGATCGACAACCTTTGGCACGCGGCCCATCAGGGTAAGCCCCTGGCGGGCCAGGCCCATTTGTTTACCTGCCACAACCGCAGGTTCAACCGATCGCAGCTCCCATTGGCTGCGGTTCACTGTTCCAGGCCAATGGGGGCTGCGGGAAGTGGTGTGGGCCGAGGGATGTGCTGGCCACTCTTCCCGCAGCCTCCATTGGCCTGGAACGGCAAACTGCAGCTCCCACTGGCCATAATCAGCCAAACCTGCAGTCACTGCAGGTAAACAAACAGGCCCAGCCCGCCAGGGGCTTACCCTGACAGGCTGCGTGCCAAAGGTTGCTGATCCCTGGTCTACACCATCCTATCTCACCCTGCAGCCCCTCTCGCTCTAGGAACTGCAGCCTCCTTTTTGTGATTTGGCCTTCTGGCTGGGTCACCATACATATTCCCCTTCTAGGGGTGCAGTAACCAAATCTTTCCCAGACAAACTGTCTAGGAAGCCCACTGTCTTCTGCCTGGCCTGTGCCATGTCCCTTGAGGTGTTAAGAGAACCCTGGCCCGCCCTCTACTCCTGGTTTCAGCTCAAGGGCCCTCTAGCCAGCAGCCAAGACTTGCAATTCCTATCTTGCTGCTTTCCCCTGAGCCTTCTCCTGGCTTCCCCCTCTCTGGGTTCACTAGCCTCCCAACTCCCTCCTCTCAGGGAGTAACTGTGGACTACCCTCTAGCCCCTAACGCACCTCCCTCCTCCAAGGGAGTGACTGCAAACTACTACCTCCCTGCAGCCCCTTTCTGTCGTCAGCTCCTGGGCTTTATACAGGCCTCTCCTGTTCCTCTTCAGTTGAGCCTGCCCCCAATAAATTCCCTGCTCCCTGGCTGCTCCTCCTCCAGGTGCAGCCTTTGGAGTCAATTGGCTCACCTGGCCATCTTAACCCCTTTCAGTCTTGTGTGGAGTAAACACCCCATCATAGAGAACCATGAAAAAAGTTCATAATTTTAACAAAGGAATTAATAATGCTTTATGGTAGAAGTGGGCAGTTGGGTGTGGTCTATATACACGGGGAAAAAAACAAAACAAAATAAAATGTAAATATAACAGCAATGAGGCCAAGTATGTGACAGATGGGGGAGGGGCAGATAGTATGGCTGCACAGGGAATTAGGGTTTGATGGGGAACCTTAAAATAATTTTAAGACATTAAATGATATGGAACCATTAAGCTGTGCAATTAGATACCTTCATCCTGCCTCTTCCCTTTCATCCAATTGTTTGTGTGATAAACTTGGAATAACCATAATTGTTGAAACAAACCTATTTTTGAAGGTGTAACATATTGTTAAATTCAGTTGTTGAGCCTCCTCTTTAATTAGGGCCACAATTTCTTCTACTGACTCCACAGGGGTATAGCCCATATAGGAGCTAAGTGGTAGAGGCAGTGATATGTGGCAGTGGTCCTGTAGGAAAAAATATTTGATTATATAATGAATACTGAGTCATAATACATGTGCACAACAGGGCTGAATTAAGGTTACAAACTGAAAGACATTGATCATGTGGAACCAAATTGACACCCACATAGTTCTTCAGAAAAATTTGAACCTTTAGATTCACCACACAAACCGCTGGCACTTGAGCTAATGGACTAACCGATAGCCGTAGTAAATTATCCTCTTTGTGTACTAGCTGGGGCACACTCTTTGCTTCACAGGTATTTGCTGATAGCAGAGGAATGATGACTCAGGAAACTTGGGTTCCATTCCAGGCCCTGAAGGGAAGTGTACTGTAGTGGGCACAGATGTTTCTGATGATTCCCATGAAGATTGATCCCCTCTACTCGGTCCCCTTCAACCTGTTCCGATCCCAGTTCTCTCTCTTCCTCACCCTGGTTCCCCATCCCAGTCCCAGAATCCTAACGCAGCCAGTCCTAGTTTCCCATTCCAGGTTCCTCATCTGAGTCCCAAGCTTCTCTCTCCCCGACTCCTTCTCTCAGTCTCCCTCCTCACTGCCTCTAAATCTCAGTCCCATTCATCAGGCAGTCCCTGGATCCCAAATTTTCTTCCTCCACACTATCAGCTGCTAGTCCCAATTGTCCCTACTGTTGTGTGGGATGGAGCGTGCTCAGTTGCTTTGTTGGGGGTAGTACTTGCACAGCCTGATCAAATGTAGGACAAGTGATGGATGGAGCATACTCAATGCAGATGGAATCTTTGGGGAATTTAGCTGTGAAGCTCCAACAAGTCTGTACTGACCACGTGCAAACTAAGATTTTTTTCAAAGGCTATAACTTGGCCAAATTTGGACAGATTTTCATAGGAATAGCAAAAGGCACATACATACTCCCTGACACAAAGGCCGCCTTCTGCCAAATCATAAGTCCCTGCTCCAAAGCAAGCTGCAGAGCTTCTCAGCAAAATGGTGTAATTGGTTTTAACATGGCAAAACATGTTTTTCTCCTTAAACCTCATTCTTGGAAATGGATTAAATGTTTTTGCTGAAACTTTCAAAGAAATGTAGCCTGAGGCATACACTCTGCATAGAAAATTTCTGCCTAAATGGTTAGTGTCTGGCAAAGTTGTAAGCAATTGAAAACAGAGTCTTATAATGGGAAGGGTCAGGCAACCTTAATAATAGGTGGCACTGCCAGCTCTGCCTATAATGGAAGGGGGAGCATAGTCTAGCTGTTAAAACACAGGACTTAATTCTCTGTTGTGCTAAGGCAGCATAAAGAAGCCTTAACGACAAGAGAAACATGCCTCTGAGGATACATCCTGTCAACTGGTATTAAGGCTCTACACTGGCTGTGCACTGTGGCCTTTTTGTTTACTTAGGGGTCATGGGGAGCAGAGCAGAGCATTTATTAGAGCAACCCTGAGTCTGGTTTAACCTGGGCAGGCCCCCAGCTTCCTCAGAACACCACATTTAAAACTACCTGGTCTTGTCCCTAGCACATAAGGAAGAAACTGAGAATGGAATCCATGGGGTATAATCTGGCTTTCATTTATTCAAGTGACAGCATGATCAGGCCCCAGAATTGCTATTCAGGACATTTAAGCTCTGCCATTGACTTTGTATGATTCTGAGCAAGACACACACACCACTGTGCTTGTTTCACCACATGTAAAATGATGAAAATACTTACCTCCCTTGGTGATTCATTCTAAGGCTTAATTCATTAATCATTGGTGAATGCTTTGAAATTTTTGACGGAGGTGCAATGGAAAGGCAAGATATTATTCTGTATATTAATGGAGCATTTTCATTTTCTGTACTGACAATCCAACCTCTTTTACCAGTTCTAAATTCCACTCAAAAACAAGTTACATAACACTGGTACATTGACATGGCAGCGACTGCTCCATATGAGCCTGTCATTTGTAAGACTAGACTTTTTTCAGTGGGACTTGTATGGGCCTTTGGGCTGAAGTTGGCTCACCAAATGTGTTTTTTAAATCTCTATTGAGAAGATTCCAGTGGATTCTGATATTAGCTCCATCGTGGTGGGATATCTGAGAATCTCCTTATCCAAAGCTTTCAGATGATCAGTTAGTATATTGGCAAGTACTAGGTGGGTTTTGCTTCTTCGATGTCTGCTGTCCCTCTTTAGGTAAATGCAAACTGAGTTTGAGAGCTAGCAAGACACTGATGTAGTTTGCCGGCAAAAAAAAGCCACATACAGTATGGCACATTAGCTCTTAAACGGTCTACAGACTCCAGAGGAAGTGAAGTGTTTGACAGAGAAATATATCTGTTTGTGGCATTGCTTGATTCATGTTTCAAGGAACGAATTGAAGTCATACTCCTACGGGGTACGCACACTGATCATGGAGAGGATGCTGTATTCTCCAGTATGTCATCCACCACCACTACCTTCTCCCCTGCTTCCCTGTGGAGGCTAAGTACATTTCAAGAAAAGGAGACTTTAGAAGAGGGATGCGCTGATTTTCACGGAGACAAGAACCTTTCAGATCATAAAGGACTCAGTGCCAAATCCTGCCCTCCGTGAATTTCTGCTCCAAATCATCCCATCAGGAAGTGGGAGAGACTTGCTCAATTGTGAAGGAGGACATACTAAGGACTTGTCGATCCAGCAGGTAATGTAGACGGGCAGCGATCGATCCAGTGGGGGGGTGTCAATTTATCGCGACTAGTCTAGATGCGATAAATCGACCACCGAGTACTCTCCCATCGACTCTGGTACTCCACTAGGGTAAGAGGTGGAGTTGACGGGGGAGCATCAGCTGTCGACTTACCACAGTGTCTTCACTGTGGTAAGTAGATCTAAGTATGTTGACTTCAGCTAGCTGAATTCGTGTAACTTAGAGCAATTCTCTCCCCCCCCGCCCAGTGTAGACCAGGCCTAAGCCAACCTCACTTGTGAATGTCCCAAGTCCTGCTAGGAAATCCCATGGACTGCAGACATCTAGTGCATTGACCACTCCCAAAGCTTTGTGTCCCTTGAGGCAGCATAGCTATCTGAGGGAGCATGCTTCTAGTGTTTCCCCAACCATGCCTGTGTCGAAGTCCTGCCCCGCCCCAAGGCTTGACAGCATGCAGTGTGATTCTGTACAGAATAATGGGGAGGCAATCAGCTTTATCTTACATGGAGACATCTTTCTGTATTTGGAGAGGGATGATGATGTGGAATGGTTCTCTGCAGTCCTGCCCCTTTAGCACCCAGCCATTCCCCCCAGTGAAATAAAGATGCAGAAACTATGAGCAGAGGTTTCCACAGGGTTGGAGGGATTTTTTCCATGTGAGCCCACTGTCAGAATTTGGTCATTTTTGTGTGTGCATTTTTTGCTTGGTTTTCCTGCCTTTGTGCATGATTTGGCCCCCTGAAACTAGCAACAAACAATCCAGTACAGTAACACCCACTAAAAGGGCTGTGTACGCTTACATACACTAATCAGTAAGCACTAATTAAATTATGTAGATGGCTGTAAGGATCTAATAAATTCAAGAAAATCTGCACCACCCAGACATTTTCCTATGATTCATGTATGTTCCACTTTTTCCTTCTCCCTGCAGTAAGAATAGTTGGGACAACACCATTAGAAACCCAAGCATTTAACAGGATTAAAATTTAAAACCTCTTTAAAAGGGGCTTCAGCAGCTATCTGATTAGATGAAGATGTTTCCAAATACATATCCAGTGATCCAGTTAATAGAGCACTGGAGTAGTTTCTATTCTCAACTTTGCCGCTGGACTGCTGTGTGACCTTAGAAAAAATTACTTTACCTCTGTTTTCTCTCCCACTCTTTGTGTTTGTGAATTTAGACTATAAGCTCTTTGGGGCAGGGACTGTCTTTCTGAGTGTATTTAATGGTGCCTAGCACAATGGGGCCCCAATCTTAGTTAGGACGTGGTGCTATTGTAATATAAATAATGCACATATAATAAATATAAATAATGTACTAATGGATTCATGCCTAGGATCTTAATGCTTCTTCATCAACCAGATTGCTATGCTGGTCAGCATGAAAGGTTTGATTCTCTTTTCACAGTGGTGTAAATTAGGAATAGCTCCAGTTAAATTAATGGAATCAGGCTGGTGTATAATCATCAAAGGTGACAGGAGAGATGTAATTTTAAGTCTGTTTTTACAAAATACTATTTACCAAGATAAAATAAAACCTACTCTTCACAAAATTATCTAAGTTTTAAAAGTTTATTGGAGTCACTTTTAAACCTTTCTTTTCTCTTCCTCCCATCCTTACTCAGACTATTCTCATATTGAGCTCAGAGGGAATTTTCTTGAGTAAGGACAGCCTTCAGTGCACAGATACTCTGGTGAGAGGAATTATAGGAAGACCTAAGGTACTAGTACCTAAGCCATCATTCCTCTTCTCCGTTACCCCCTTTCTGCCTTCACCTCAAGATCTACTACTTCCTCTTTTCTTCCCATTTGCTGTTCTTGGGTGACCAGCCCAACTACCACACCATTGCCTGAGACCTAGCTTAAGAGTCTTATGACAGTACATCTCCTGCTATTGGATTAGGGCCTTTTGATATGGAGGTAGCTTCAGAGATCTAGCAAAGATAAATTGACACTTGTGGTTTTGTAACTAAACTACACCTTTAGCTATTTAAAGCAGATAAACAATGTTCTAAATCCCTTTAAAATAAATACATTAGGTGTCCTCACAGCAGCATTGTATTAGCAGGGGAAGAGAGCTGTGATGGGCAGGGGATGTCTTTTCCTGCTGCCCTACATGCAACAGAAGAGTAGGATTGCAACCCCATGTTCCAGAGTTCTAGATAACTATTACCTAAGCAGCAATAAAGGGTCCCAAAGGGCCATAGTCTGAAAAATACCCAAGCTAGCAGATCTTTTGTCCTCTCAGAATGAATGCTGCCGTGTCCAACGCAATTTAGGTGTTCCCAAAAATTTTCATAGTAGGGGATTACCTTTTAGTCTGTCTCAAGGACCCTGCACTGTCTACCCTCTTAGTCAACAGGATGATGGTATCTCCACTATGTGATAGAGGATGGCAGCATTTTGATATCCTCAACCTTCATTGTGGCTCTTTGTTTTGTAGTAAGGGCAGGATTTTACTCTTTGACTTTAGAAATAAAGCTTGGGTTTGGTATTCAGATTTGGCTAATTTATTTGGAAAATTTGAGCTGTAAACTCTGATCCAGTCCCATATTCAGGAGCAACTGTAATGAAAACTGATCTTCTTTCCCAATATATATGTATATATTTAAAGTCTAAGCACAATAACAAATGACAAGGTGTGTCTGTCAGTCAGTATGTGCTCTCATGCTGAAGGCAATCCAATGATGCATTGCTATAGTACTTATATGCAGAATGTTGCAAAATAATTATTCAGTTTATGAAACTATTTAAATTAGTTCTGTCCCACATAAATCAAAAGTTCTGGCTCTACTATAACAGTGAGTAGAGGGGAGTCTTCAGTATTGATTTTATCTGTGATTGAAAGTTAGTATTGTAGAGTGAGCAAGAATTCAGGGAAAGTTTGTTTCATTTAAAAAAAAAAATCACCACACCCTAACTCCACCTCTAAAATTTGTGCGAATATTTCAGCCCATTGGTTTTCTGTATCAGAGATTTGCAGAACCAGCCACTAAAAATCCAAGTATCTCCACAGTGAGGAGGATAGCGCCTAAGTTTACGGGTTTGTAGTCTCTTGCACCCATTTTGAGGTAAAAGAAGATTCTAAGTTTAAGATGAGCTGTCTGAGTGACATGAGGCAACACAAGTCAAGAGGAGTAGATATTTTACCTACCATGTCTTTTAGCAACAGATTTCTAATTTATACAAGTGATAAACTGAAACTACCCACATATTAAGAATCCTCTTCAATAAATGTTTTTTTTTTTTCACCATCTGAGACTGATCGATGATTTAAAAATATATATAGAGAGAGTAATCCATACTGGTGCGTACTCACAACATAAATATTATTAATGAATTAATTTTTTCATCTGATGTCGCTTCACTAACTCTACTGCCACTTTCAGGATGCTTTGTGACATCACAAAGCCGCTGTTCTTTACTTCTCTGACTAAGACATTTATATTAAACCTTGACATTTTAATTTAATAAAAAATGCTTTTTGCCTCCTTGCAGTATAAACAGAGAACCTCTATATAATGGACATCTGTGGAATATGGAATTAATCCCACTAGTGCGGAAAACCTTCATAACTCTCCTGCGGCTTCATCACTCTCTGAGTTATGAGGTCTTCCTCTCACTTGTGGGATAAAGTCCAAATCCCACAGAAGCTTATTATGTGTCCACTATTTATTAGGACTTCATCATTTAAAACAAAACACTTAAGAAAGACACTATGAAACTTCTGAAATCAAAGAGGTTTTAGTCTGAGTGAGATTTGTTGTATTTGAAGGTTTTTCAAAGTAAAGAAGGACTGGCACATTTTAGCCATATTAGCTACTGAACTCATTGCTGCTTCTGCTTATTTTTCTTTTTATCCCCCTCAAAGAAATCCTCAGTGTTTTTTCCCCTCTCTCCTACTGTTTTTCTTTCTCTCATACTTTATCACTCTTTAAGGATCCTTTTGGAATCCTTCCCTAACTTGCTGCTGGCTTGAGGCTGTGCTGTCCAATGATTAGAGCCACTGATTGAGAGGCCAACTCTGAGTTCTGTTCTCTGTTCACTAAAGTGACTTGGGGCAAGTCACTAAAGTGAAATTGACACCCCCACAAAGGGGCAGCAGAAGATGTATGCTCTACTTAAGTCCTCAAAAGAGGGGGTAGTGGGACTTAAGATGTACCAGGGAAAGATTGTCCTGTGACTAAGAGTTGAGAAATTTGGTTCTGTTTCTCACTTCATATATTTCCTGTGTAATCTCATTCGCATCACTTAATCCTGGGGCGTCCAACCTACATGGCCCACAAGCCATACATAGCCCACCAGATCATTTCATAAGGCCCACAGCCTGCTTCAACACAATATGGTAACAGCTGATTCATTAGAGTTTTGTCGTCATGTTTACGTCATTTTATTTTACACAAGTGTGTAAAAAGACAATACTGTACTTAGAAACAACCTATATAAATACAAACCCTAAGTTCAGTTTTTGTATGTCTACCCTACCCGCCGGATCGGCGGGCAGTGATCGATCCAGCGGGGGTCGATTTATCGCATCTAGTCTAGACACGATAAATCAACCCCCGAGCGCTCTCCCGTCGATTCCTGTACTCCACCGCTGTGAGAGATGAATGGCAGCAGTCGACTCACCGCGGTGAAGACACCACGGTAAGTCACTCTAAGTATGTTGACTTCAGCTACATTATTCACGTAGCTGAAGTTGTGTAATTTAGATCGAGGGCCCCCCCACCCCAGTGTAGACCAGGGCTTAAAATATAAATCAATACAGGTGACTTTAAATCTTATTAAAATATGTAGAAACTGTTTAGTCCACACAAGATTGTGCTTAGGTTTATGTGGTCCTCTTGTGTAATAAGGTTGGGCACCACTGACTTAATCTTTCTGTGACTCAGTTCCTCATCTGTAAAATGGGGATACTAATACTTCCTTGGTCTTGTCTATAAAGGTTGTAAACTTTTTGTAGCTGTTTATTTTTTTATTTATATGTTAGCAGAATGGGGACCTGGTTTCAACTGGGGCTTCCAGGCATTGCTGCAATACAATTAATAATTGTTGCATTGGCCAGCAGCACAGGAGAGAATTTCACCCGTACTCATTTATAATACTGGTGTAAAAAGGATAAATACATGAAGCCAAGTTCAGAAATGGTTCTCAAAGTGCCTTGAAATCCTTTGTGCTGTATAAGTGCAAGTCTTACAGTAGAATCTCAAAGATATGAATACCAGAGTTATGAACTGATCAGTCAACCAGACACTAAGTGATATTAGAAGTAACCAATCAGGCAGCAGCAGAAACCAAAATAAAAAAGCAAATACTCTACTGTGCCTTTACTGCATCTTAAAGGTAGGCACATATGGGCTGCCTGTCCTCACTCCCCATCCCCAGGGCAGCCCCCGCGACCCCCCCCCCCCGCCCATGGGTGGGGGACAAACTTGCAAACTCATGCTGGGGCTGAGTAGGAAGCTCAGCTGCTGCTGAAGCCTGGCCTGGAGCCTCAGCTGCTGGATCTGGAGCCTGAGCTGTGCTTTGTTCAGAGTTATGAACATCTCCGAGTTCTGGATAACCCTCTTCCCAAGATGACTGTAATTCAGGTTCTACTGTATTACTGATATACCCAAAATATTTAGAAGTTTGATATTTCCTGCCATGTCACTGAATTATAGTCACGGGGGCAACTGGTACTGATGTTTATAGCTCCACAGAAGGCCAAGGATCTGCCTCACAGGGTTTGACCCTAAAAAGTGCTGAGCACCCAATTGCAAACTCCTGAAAAATGGGAACATGCAGGTGCTCAGCACTACACGTCACTAAGCCCATAGTTTTTAACTGGTTACTAAGTGACTATGTTTCTGATGACGAGAAGGGATTTTGATCCACTGTAATGAACATTATCATGGGCTAAATGTAACCATGATTTTGATATGGTTAATTAATTAGTTATGCATAAAATCCAGAATAAAGAAATACAGATTTGTGTTCAAATTTAGACATGAAATAATAATTGATGTAACTTGTATGCACAGAACAGTTCTATCATAGAAATATTCACCTGTACTTTTGAACTACTTTGTCAATATCAAGAAATCTCCTAGGATTCAGAAAGCCAAAACGTTGTAAGTAACCTGAAAGAAAAATTATAAACACATTACTTTTAAAAACTGAGCCAGTTGTCTCTTTTTTTTTCCTGGTGTACACATGCAAAATATTTCTGTCCAATCTTAAAACTAAAAGATCAGGAAAGGCAGGCAGAACATAGACTGCAGAAGCAACAGGAAGTGAAAAGGTGGAGAGTTTGAAGCAAGAATGTAAATCAAGTTTTTTTATGAGTGGCCACCCCGACGACAGAGTGCAGAAGCAGGCCTGAGTTGTTGTGAGAAATAACAATGAAGAGTGCACATGTAATAATACAAATTGCTTTAAACAGAGGGGAAGAATATCTTAGAGCAGGTCTTAATGTTTCACGAGGCCAGTTGCTTACACGCCACACCTTCCCCCTTTTGTAACTTTTTTTTTTTTTTTTTTTTTTTTTACAAGCTTGGTTTTGCAAGCGATGCTCCAAAAAAACACCCTCTTGAACAATAAACATGAATGACCATGGTGGTCCTGTCAGCTTTGGATCTTTGTAAAATAACCAGTGATCCACAACACTTTCTGGAAGTGATTTCACAGGCTTTTCACCCCATCTTCTCAGTGACAGGCGGGGGAGGGGGAACTCTCTACCACCACTGAACACTATTCATTTTCCCGTTTTTGTAATTCCTAACTGTAAAGAGCTCTAAAGAGCAATCCTACTGAATCAAAAGCAATCTCACTACTGAAGAAGTAACAAATCAAATACTATGCTTACAAACTCTTACGTTTTGAAAAGAACACTTCTAAACGATTAAATATTTATGCATGGCAAGTACTTGAAACTTTGATTTATTCAAACTTTATAACTTATAGTAAAATGTTTTTTTGTGAATAGTGGCATGAATGTTAAAGAAAACATACCCTTTTTTCAATGTGTAGGGCTTCCAAGATTTTGGACGAAAAAATGCATCTGTTTTCCTGTATGTTTTGCATTTTTTTTTTTAATAGTCTTCATAAATCCAGCAAACTCCTATTTGGACCACTAGCCTCTTTCAATAGAAGCATGTTTTCACTGGGATTTCCACATTCATAATTAGTCCTCTCATTTCTCTGCTGTGAGAAGACAAGCTGGTATTTCATTACTTTGGGGAAGTTAATAATATGGTAGGCAAAACATCAGGAAAAATTATAATGAATGAAGCTATACAAATTGTAGGGAAACACATGCTGCTGTTATAAAATGTTCCCATCATAAATCCTGGAAATTTCACTATATTCACAAGTGAATAACTTTAAAATGCATAAACACTCAATTAATTAAAGGCAATATACTATCTAGGTTGGAACTCTTGTGACAGACAAGAAGGATTCCAATAATATTCAATATTATGGGTGCAGTCAGGTCTACCACACCTTTCTAAGAATAATAACTCTCCAAAGTGCTCTACCTTCTTTACTTGGGATGAAAAGGAAACTCTCACACTAGCTCTTTGTGTTTTATATTACTGATTCTCACTTAATACTATGAATATGAGGCACGAAGAGAGAGCTCTCTACTTTTCCCCCTCAGTTCCTCACACAGTATATTTACTAAATCATGTGATTACAAAGTGTCTTGAGTGACGCTGTTTTCTCCATTATAGGTCTGCTATATCTTACTAATTGGTATTTTCCTTGCCTAGCTCAAGAAGTCTTAAAGATTATTTCATTTAAAATTTAAATTTATTAACCAGTTAGTTTCTTCACAATTCCTTCTCGTAGACTGATTCAGGTCCAGATGCATCCAGACACATCTATTCATGAATGCATGCTTTTGGTATGAAATATGTTGATGGACTTTTCTCCGGCTGGCATAGCTGATTTAAATTTTCTCTGGCTGATGTAATACTGAGGGACATCTGCATATCTAAATGTCAGAGTTCATCATGCTCTGACCAGTTATGCATTACATTCAGACAGAAGATATCCTTTCTGGTAATGAAATAAAATTAATCTGTGTTAGACCATCTATACATTATGGACTGGGGGAATTATGGAATTTGCTCCAAAATTTAATCATACTGAGGGGCTTCATCAGTTCTCATATCTTTAATTTAATTTTTACCATTTTGCATATAGCTTTGGCTATTTGCTCACTCACTCCTCTATTAGCAAAATATTCTAAGACTTTCAGTTGGTCTTGCTGTAGCATACATTTTTTCTCTATGTAAGTTTAGTCCTGCAGACTCAAAAATTCAAAATATGCAAATGAAAATTAATTTTCTTCAAAACAGGGAGAGACACTTCACCTTACCAAAGGCTATATTTTCATGCCAAATTTCAGTCTCTAGCTGTTTGAGCATTTCACACTGTTCAAGAATTAAAAAGAAAAAAAAGAGACACAATTGTTTGGGCTCCCTCTATTAGAGGGGCCTCTGAATTTAATTGGGACTGTTCCAGTTCAGAAGATCCTGAGCTCTGCAATCCAGCCTTGGAGGCTATAACTCTCATGATGCCATGGGTAAGGGAGAGAGACTTCCACTTCCAGAGAATGAGAGAGAGCATGCTGTGGGCCGCACCTTGGAGGGGAGCGGAGATCGCTTTGTAGAGCGATATTCAAGCCAGGAGCTTCTGCTACAAAGCCAGAAGCCGCTGTTGAGTCTGCTGGGGCTTTGACCAAGCAGGGAGCCACAGAGGCTATTGCTGGCCTTCATTGGTGCCAGGGTAGAGAATATTGCTGTGCCCAGAGCTGGGCCTGCAGTGAAAGCAGTGTGAGTGACCACCACCTTTGTGGTTGCGGAAAGTGCTTGCAAGGGAAGGGGGACAGCGCAGGCACTTTAAGGAGGTTTCCTGAGTCTGAGAAGAGACAAAGTGGTCCAGCCCCTTGTTGCTGTGGCTGGACTGCTTTACGGGACCAACCGAGTGTTGACCCCAGCTTCAAGATCTAGAACTCTGAAATTCAGAGGAGTGTGCACTCTGGGCTGGGAGCAGTGGTGAGCTGGAGCTGGTTCGCGTGAACCGGTTGTTAAATTTTGAAGCAGTTTTAGAACCGGTTGTTAACCTGCTTCCCTGCAGGGGGTGCTGAGGCTTTGATGGGCTCTGGCTGGGAAGTGATGTAATTCCTCCTCCAGCCGCCAGGGGTGCTGCGCTGCGGGAGCCATGTGGGCTGCCATCTGGCCCTGCCCTGTTGCTGCTGCTGCTGCTCCCCTGGCCCTGGGGCTCCCGATGCTGCCTGGTGGGTCCCCGGCTGCTCTGCTGGGCCTGGGCTGCGTCCTGCTGCTCTTCCCGTGAACACCCACCACCCTGCCTGCAGCCAGCCACTGCCTCCAGCTGCAGCCAGTCCCCGCCTCCAGCCACCCCCTGCCCTGCCTCCAGCTACCCCTGCACCCCCTGCCTGCAGCCAGCCCCTGTCTCCAGCCACCCCCGCATCCCCTGCCTGCAGCCAGCCCCTGCTACACCCCCTGCCCTGCCTCCAGCCACCCTCACACACCCCTGCCTGCAGCCAGTCCCCGCCTCCAGCCACCCCCTGCCCTGCTAGCCAGCCCCTGCCTGCAACCAGCCCCTGCTGCACCCCCTGCCCTGCCTCCAGCCACCCCCGCACCCCCTGCCCGCAGCCCCTGCCGCACCCCCTGCCTGCAGCCAGCCCTTGTCTCTAGCCACCCCCGCACCCCCTGCCTGCAGCCAGCCCCTGTCTCCAGCCACCCCCGCACCCCCTGTCCTGCCCGCAGCCAGCCCCTGCTGCACGCACCCGCTGTCCTGCCTGCAGCCAGCCCCTGCTGCACACACCCCCTGCCCTGTCTCCAGCCAGCTCCTGTCTCCAGCCACCCCGCACCCTCTGCCCTGCTTGCACCAGCCCCTGCCGCACCCCCTGCCCTGTATCCAGCCAACCCCTGCTGCACACACCCCTTGCCCTGCCCACAGCCAGCCCCTGTCTCCGGCCACCCCCGCACCCTCTGCCCTGCCTGCACTAGCCCCTGCCGCACCCCCTGCCCTGCCTGCAGCCAGCCCCTGCCGCACCCCCTGCCCTGCCCGCAACCAGCCCCTGTCTCCAGCCAGCCCTGCAACCCCCTGCCCTGTCTCCAGCCAACCCCACACCCTCCTTTCTTTAACCAGCTCTGCACCCCCTGCCTCCAGCTAGCCCTGCCCCACACCCCTGTCTGCAGCTGGCCCCACGTCCACTGGTGCCCTGCAGTTCCCAGGGCAGTAACCCTGCACGCCTGCTTCAACGAGGGGGGCAGGGAGCAGCTGGGACCCATACATCTGCACACCCTAGGGTGACCAGACAGCAAGTGTGAAAAATCAGGACAGGGGGTGGGGGGTAATAGGAGCCTATATAAGAAAAAGACCCCAAAATCGGGACTGTCCCTATAAAATCGGGATATCTGGTCACCCTAGCTCACCCCCAGGGTGCGGCGGGGACCCACACGTGAAATGGAGCTCATTTCTAGTTCAGGCCCATCTTTTTAGGCAGGGTTACCATACATCCATATTTTCCCAGACGGCGATTTAAGAACCAAAAAGCCTGACCTGTCCGGGAAAATACGGACGTATGGTAACCCTGTTGGTACAAAAAATACATACTGGGGTACATCCCTTAAATCAGAACTTTTTATAGGGAACCGGTTGTTAAGATTTTGGCAGCTCATCAATGGCTGGGAGTGTGTGAAATATAAATGCAAGTTGGTTAAGTTTCATTTACTACCGTAAATTCATTTGTTAATTGACTTATTGACATGCCTCCTGCTGATTTAAATTGTTTATAACATTTTTTTAATCTCAGTTTTGTTATATCATGTTTTTTTAATTTGTTGGCGTTAACACATCTTTACTTGTATATTGGATGTATATTGTTTATAAATTGTACCTTTGAGTTGGACCCGTTGCTCAGATTAGCTCAGGTTTATTCCTGGAAGTTCCCAAGGCATGCCACAGAGTGTGTACAGGGCCCAGCCAGGTGGAGGCAGCACCAAGATTAATTTCCTTTACAAGTAAAAGGACTGCAGCAGAGGGGTGGATTGAGGATTTCCACCTATCCAACATCACCACTGGGATAATCAGGATCTCCTTTAGTATGAAGAACATCAGGCACCCAGCTATGCTGGTGAGTGTTGCCTGTTCTCAGGTAACCCGGGAGGAAAGGGGGTGTGTGTGAGGGTGCAATTGTATATTTAATATAGTTTTCTGTTTATTTTATTTTTCCTCCTACTCAATAATGGCTGAATAATTTCTGCTCAAACTTTTTAACACGGTCACCTTTAGGCAGAAACCAAATCTTGAATATTTCAGCCTGAAATAGGTAATTTCAGAATGTTATGAATGACTGAAAACAGGGGGCTAGAATAGAAACAGTTATGCAACTTTTACTACACAATTACTCTGTGTTTCATATTTTTAAAGGGGGAGACAAGAATGGGAGGATCAGAAGGGGGATAGTGCAAAATTATCTAGATGACTTGGGGTAACACACTGTGTAATAAGGGCCAAGTGACACTTGAAATAAATGGATCTATATAAATTATATTTTTTCATCTTCGATTTGTCAGTATTAGTTTTTCTAGTTAACAATGGGTGTTTTATATAACATCTTTCAAAGAAAATTTCCAAATCCCTCCACAAATAGTTAATTACATAGAGATTGCTTCACCTCATTGTAATGCAGCCACCTCATAGGCAACAGACTTTCTAATAGTGCACAGTGGCATTACACTACCATTCAGGACAGAGAATAATATTATATTGGAAGTAGGCAAAACATAATTCTCCCAAATGAAACTACAGGGAGTGATTTAGGTAGGTGGCATATGATTACCTATTTGGAATGTGTCCAGGACACCCAGGCTAGCTCCCTTAGTCTTGTGAAAAGTATCATGAGATTTCTAATGACCACAAGTAGTCAGGACATTATTTTTCAAATGAAATGTAAAACCAATCTTTTCAACGGCTTGGTTGCTCCCAAATGCCGTATTTGGGGCATTGGTTCAGTACCGACACAGAAGGAAGAGTGCCAGCTACTGAATCGCCAGCACCCACTTCCTCTGTCTCCTACAGTAAGTGTCCCTTGGAAGTTACGTACACAAGTCCTGAGCAGGTCTGAGTATCCATAGCTCTCAGGCATGACAAGATCCCAGCTTGAGGCGGCATAGCTAAACTCCACATATCAATCAAGGCAGAATGGGAAAACAGCCTATTTTTGTTCTTGAAATCTTAGCGTACAAGTAAGTATGTCTCAAAAGTTTTACAAAGTTCTTCCAGTTTGAATGGCAGAAAATATTTAGATGAAATTTACAAGCATATTAGTTGGTAAAAAGTGTACAGTTTTTAAAGCCTTGTTTGTGGGAGAACAAACAGGTAGGAACGGGGACATGGAAAACACGCAGAGTGATGTTCATGGAGCATAGCAGGCAAGAAACAGCAAGGTAAAGGTCAGCTGTGGCACAGCATCCGAAGCAGCATAATTCTTAGGACAATAAAGGTGGTATCTTAGAAGGATGAAATCAGCTCTATATTTTTGATCAAATTATTGTAACCTTTATAAATATTACTAAGGTACCCTATGAAAATAAACCAAAGCACTATTTGTGGAAATGCTGTTAAGGTGCTGCATTTGAACCATTACTGTAGAATAGTGTAGTGTGAACATATGAGTGTAAGAAAGAGGTTGGGCTCCTCTTCCCCTCCCTCCAGGGGGATCAATACTGTATTATGGCAATGTAGATTTTACCAGATAGGTACAACCATGAGTAGGGGGGAGTCAGACAGACACTTCATGGGGAGCAGGGGAGGTACATCCCTCCTGAGCTACCTGGTTGTACCATGGATGTACAGGCTCCACCATCCCTTTGCACACTGCAGTTTCCTCCCTCGGCGGTGGGGCATGACCCTACTTCTCTCCCCACCTGCATTGCAGTGATGACTGTCTGCAGGGTACATGGAATGAGCAGCCCCTGTTCCCCCTGAGAGCAGACACTGTATTCTCAACAGGCCCAGAGTGGGGGTGTGGTGGCTTAGTGGAGGTTCCTTGTACGCTCTGCCCTTGTGCAACTGTTTAAAGCAGCGGTGTCTAATATATTCGCCACTAGCCACATGTGGCTAATAGGTTATTGAATTGTGGCTAATGCATGTGGCTTTTTATAATGTGGCTTTTTTATAATGTGGCTAATAAGAAAAATTCAAAGCCACAAGTGTGGCTAGCAGTGTGGCTAGCATCAAATTTCTATTGGCCACCGCTGGTTTAAAGGCTAGTTGCTATCTGCGGAAAGATATTTTTTAAATGTCCCTGCTGCTGAGACAAGAACAGCTGCTATTCCCGACAGCCACATAGCTGCAGAGGCTACATCTACGTTCCACACTGCTGACGGCGTGTGGGGTATTTGTAGCTAGACACCGTGGTGAAAAGTCCACACTTCAGGAGGAAGGCAGTGGGGAAAGGCTCCAGAAGCAGGGAGCTGATGGAGCCTTCTCCCACTGTTGGAGCCTTTCCCTGCGGCGGGGAAAGACTCTGGCAGGGGGGATTCGTGTAGACATGGGAGGCATTGCTTGTGCATATGGAAAGCTGTGTAGGATATGTATCCTCAGGGTTCAGATGTGTCTTTACTTGCCTAAGCACTGTTTACGTTGCGATTTATACCCATGCCAGGGAGGTATGCAGTGTATGTACTGCACATGCTGCCATGAGGAGTGTGTACAGTAAACCTAGCCAGAGAGAGCAGGAGAAAGAAATGATACATTTATTCCTGTTTATATTATTGTATTGGGAATCTTACAAACACAAGTGTACTTGTAAACTGAGGGCCTGATCATGCAGTCCCCTATCCTGCAGAGCTCTGTCTGGAGGGGGAGACTCCTTATGTCTTTGTAAGGTAAAAACTTTAGGGAAAAATAAATCTGGTTTCTGCTTCTGGAACTGAAGCGCCTTCATGTAGCCTCACTTAAAATGTGTAGTGTTTTTGGATCATTTCTGTTAACAGTCTTTTAGCAGGTCTCAGATGCAACTAATTTTGTTTTTAGTTGTTCCTTACTTAATGCTTCCAGAGTTCCCTGAGATGCTTGGATGAATGCTGCTATCTGAGTGCCAATTATTTTACTGTATATAAAATATTCACTAAACTTCAGAGCACAGTGCAAGTCATGTGATGCTGGTTAAACATGACTTGATTATGGATCATCACTAGGTTACAATTATGTTCTTTAGGGTGGTACAGGGAAGGAGGTTGTTTGGACTGGGGGTCGTGGGCAGTGTGATGTAATGCTCCCGATTATGGTGATTTTTAAATTGTCACACATGTCACAAAGAATCACATAAATACTATTAACTAAGCAAACCTTATGGCTTTTTTATGTCTTATATAATACACACTATAATATATATATATAATGTTCTAGTAACATTCTTGTGATAAATAGCGAGAAGCAAGTATTAAATTTGTCACACACGTTTGATCGCTCAATCTGCACTTTGCCCTCAACACAGTGCATTTTGGGGCCCCTTAATGAGAAACAGGGAATGACTGCCCTCAGCATGGTATTTATTGTCTAATCAGGAATTTGTCAAATACGATTTTTTGGTAGTGTGTGTATGGCAGGAAGGAAAGCCAAACTTGGACAACTGCTGTATGTTTTAGAGTAAACCAATTTAGTTCTTGTGGCCCCTTATAAGGTTACATTATTTGCTATAGGGAGATAAAGAAGTCAGAGTTCTTCTTTGAGTGGTTTCCAGACAGACATGTATTCCACTCAGGGGTGCACATGCCCAGTGCACTGAAGTCAGAGAGCTTTGCTCAGCAGTACCCACTGGAGTGGCGCTCATGCCCTCTGGCCCTTATAACCCCTACCATAGCGAAATAAGGGCAGCACTTCCCTGACCCCACTCAGTTCCTTCTCACCATCTATGACCTAAAACCATTTTACCTCATGGTTTTTGTGAACTCAGATATCTGTTAGCTTTTGTAAATAGTTAGTTTAGTTAGAAGTAGTATCCTTGTTATTTAGTTAGTTAACTTAGTAGTTAGTTACTGTTTGTTAATATTAACTGGTGCAATGCCGTTACCTTTGTGTGGGGTGGCTATTCCAAATAACTCCCACACTTGGTGTTTTTGTTCTGTTTTAAGAAAGGGGCACATTTAGGAGAAGCGCTCCATTTGTCACTCCTTCAAGAAAAGGAAACAGGTTGCACAGGACCTGCATTTAAGACTACACCTCATGGAACATGGTATGATTTGGGCCCATGGCCTTCTGTGGCCTGGTACCAGCATAGTCTGGATTGATTGCTTCAGCAGCCTTTTGCAGTACCAGTTAGCAGGCCTACTAAATAGGTGATACATGTCCCATAATCATCAGAGACCTCCTTCCTCAACACTGAGTCTGGTTTCTGTACCAAGGTCCATGTTAGTCCAGGCTTCCACACCGGCAGGATTGATCTCTCTTCTTGTACTGACCTCGACTCTGGCACTGACTTCAGCCCCATTGTTGATGCCAGCACCAAATGTTAGTGCAGCTTCAAGTCTCCAGCTCGTATCAACACAATCTGCAGTACCACCTGCAAGGTCAATGCAGAACTGGACTTAGGACAGATTGGAATGTGAGTAGCCTTGACAGTTTTGCCCCCTCCATTATGTACAAACTACTTGGGGGAGGGCTCCTCATTATCGAGTTTGGGATCAGCTTCCCCTCCATCTCCTCCCAGGATCCAGTCTTGTAAGTCTTTTAGACCTTCTGTAGAGGACTGATGATGCTATCAAGATCTATGTGGGGACAACAGGGCTTGGATCAGCACCTAGTGGCCTCTGGTGCCATACTACTTTCCACATTGGGCTCCTGGAATCTGGTTGGGTGTCTCATATTCTCCAAGATTCTGGTCGACTGCTTACTCTTGGCAGAGATCCCTGAATCCTCTGGCTGTTTCTCCTCCTGTCCTATGAAGGTGGGAGACACAAACTGATATGGCTCCTATTGAATCTACAATGCAGCAACAGGAGCACACTTGGCTTCAGGAGGAGGTTTTGGCACTATCACCTTTATCATCCTCTTCAGCAGATGATTCTACCATCCTGGACTCATCCTCCCCTGTTCCTAAAGACTTTAAATTTTAACAGGGCCTTTTAGGGAAGAGGGCTGCAGCCCATGGTATTTAAGTGGAGTTTGTCCAAGAGAATGCCAATACATTGGTGGAAATCCTGCAACCTTCAGTCCTGGGGAGAGGAGCTCTCCCTATAAATAGTGCTCTCTTGGAGCTGCAAAGTCCCTATGGCACACACCAGTGTCCTTGCCTCCTGCTCTCAAGTGTATCAACAAATGATACTATGTCTATTTGTAAGGATTTTTTGAGTGTTTCTATTCACACCCAGCTCTAATTTGCATGTGGTGACTGCTGCCAATGAGAGAATGAGACAAGGCAGATATAAGTGGTGTCAGATGACAGAACAAGGAGTAATGGTCTCAAGTTGCAGTGGGGAAGGTCTAGGTTGGGTATTAGGAAACACTATTTCACTAGGAGGGTGGTGAAGCAGTGGAATGGGTTACCTAGGGTGAAGGTGGAATCTCCATTCTTAGCGGTTTTTAAGGCCTGGCTAGACAAAGCCCTGGCTGGGATGATTTAGTTGGGGTTGGTCCTGCTTTGATCAGGGGGTTGGACTAGATGACCTTCTGAGGTCTCTTCCAACCCTAATCGTCTATGCTTCTATGATAAGTCCACACCTAATGATAAAGAAGCCCAGAGATTGGATTTAATGGTGAGATAGGGTTTCTTCTTCATCTTTCTTCCAAATGCTAATTGCTAATCAGCAGGTGCTATTGTCTAAGTATGACTTTGTGAATTGCAACACAATGTCCAGAGATACAGATAATTTATCTGTAGATGCCGGGAAAGGGTTTAAGGATTTCCTGGCAGAGGGCCATCTAGTGGCTAAGATGTTGCTACAGTCAGCACTTGATGTGGCAGCAACCTCATTTAGGATTATGTTGGACACTTTATTTAGGATTATGGCCTTAGCTGTAACAATGAGGAGGGCTTCTTGGCTGCAAAGCTCTGGCATTACTCTGGGCATGAAACAGACCATATAAGACTTACCATTTGGCAGATGGTCTTTTTCTGAAAAGAGAGATGAGACATTACATTCTTTTAAGAACTCCAGGGCCATGTTATGATCCTTAGGGGTTTATAACCCAGAAGTTAAAAGGCACCTTGGTGGGACAGCAATTACAACAGCAGTTCTGTCAGTATTCTCAACAGTATTTCAGACAGCCTGCTTACTTCTGCAAGGCAACAGGTCTTTTCTAAGAGAGGACACAAGTCTCACAAGAGAAGGCCCCCTGATTTTAATGTTAATCCGCGATCTCATCCTTCATCAGCTGCCAACAAGCAGTAAATTTGAATCTTCCTTTGAGGGCAACGCACCAGTCATCAACTTTCAGGAGATTTCCCCTCTGTTTGGGGACAGGCTGACAGGCTGTCCCACTTTCACAGCTCATGGGGCTTAATAATTTCAGACAAGTAGATCCTAAGCACTGAGAGATTGGGCTATGCCATACAATTCCTATCCATTCCCCCTTCTCTCCCCCTTACCCTACCCTATCCCTTTTCAGGGACCCATCTCACAAGTCATGGATTCTTCAGCAGGTCCAGATTCTGCATACTCTGGGAGCTCTAGAGGAGGTTACCCTGCAGCATTGCAGAAAGGGGCTCTACTTATTTTATATCCTCATCCCCAAGACCAAGGGAGGGGTAAGACCTGTTTTCGATCTTTGTGGTCTTAACAAGTTGTGATACAGCATGGCCAGAGGGCAGCAGGAGAGTGTTAGAAGAGAGCCTTATTCCCTGTAGAGGGAAGAAAGTTTGCTATAGGTCAATTAAAGCACCTGAAGCCATTCACCTGATAACCCCCCCTGCTTCCCAGACAAGGGAAGGAGTTGAAGCAGAGTGGATTAGTGTTGGAGTAGAGAGCAGTTTGAAGGGAAGCAGAGGAGAGTTTGGAGAAGTGCTGCAGTGGGCTAAGACGACCAAGACCTTAGGTAAAGGGACACCTACTTTGTGCAGAGGGAGGCCAGGAAGCCCCACAACCTGAAGAGGGAGGGCAGGAGAGGGAAGTAGCCCAGGGGAAGGAACCGCTAGTTCAAGTAGTTTACCGCTATCCCTAGGACCCCTGGGCTGGGACCTGGAGTAGAGGGTGGGCCCAGGTCCCTCCCTCTCCACTCTCCTCCTCTAGGACACTAGTGGGGCAGTTAATACCCCAGTTCAGGGGCAAGAAACGGTGCCCTGAACCCTCCCCAAGAAGAGAGGGCACGAGACCCATCAAATAGTGCCGGCAATTTGCCACAAAGTACATAAAATATGAGATTCTGCATTGTCATCCTAGTTACGATTCTTCCCATCTTGAAGCAAAACCACTGGTTTACTGTCCTGTCTCCAAGATGCCTACTTCCATGTGGCGATTTTTCTCATGTAACAGGAGGTTTCTGAGATTCCTAGTTGCCAGTCAACATTATCAGTACATGGATCTCCCCTTTCACCTGTCACCCCCACACCCCCCCCCAATGCATCGTTACCAAATACATGATGGTGGTAGAAGCTTATCTCAGGAGGAAAGGAATTAAATTCTTCCCATATCTGATTGGTGAGGGGAAAATCTGAAGAACAAGTCCTCAGTCATGTTCATTTCACACTGGACCTCTTTGATCAACTAGGGTTGATTCTGAACAAGTCAACACTGATTCCAATTAAAAAATTGAGTTCATTGGGGTCCTATTAGACTCTATGAATTTGAGGGCCTTTCTCCCCCATGAGCAATTCCAGACAATTCAACACCTGTTTGGACCTCCAATCTCAACCTTCAACCATGGTCTATGTATGCCTGAAGTTACTAGGCAATATGGCCTCATGTACTTACATAGTCCAGCATGGGAGACTGAGTCTTTGTCATCTTCAGTAATGGTTGAAGTTGGTCGATTGCCCAAGCTGTCAGTCATTGGACAGGCTTGTCTGAGTGACTCTAGAGATACTGGACTCTTTAAAATGGTGGGTGGAACAGAAGAATATATGTCAGGGTGTTCCCTTTGCCCATCCTCATCTGACCAGGACTGTGGTTACCAATGTCTCCACAACAGGTTGGGGAGTGCAATCTAGGGACATTAAAAGTTCAGGGTGTGTAGTTAGAACAGGAAGCATCTTTTCATGTCAACTGACTGGAGCTTCAAGCCATTTATAATACTTGTTGAGCCTTCTGGGATAATATATGGGGAGCAGCATTTCACATATTTACTGACAATACCTCTGCAATGTATTATGTGAAAAAGTAGGGAGGAGTCCGCTCCAACCAGCTTTGTCAGGATGCAATAAAGTTTTGGAACTTTTGCATCAAGCAATTCATCATGCCCACAACCATTCTCAAAACCAGATGGTTGATCATCTCAGCAGAACTTTCTCTGAGAATCATGAATGGTTTCTGAAGATCAGTGTGTTGAGGTCACTCTTCAGAGACTGGGGCATCCAGACAGTTGATTTGTTTGCAACAAAGGACAGTAAGAAGTGCAGTTTGCACTTCATAGTGTAGATAGTACATGTTTAGATAAGGAGCTTTTGTGCTCACTTCGCTCCCCTACAGCTGTCAGACCTGCACACCATACAAATGGCATATTAAACAGCTAGAGGCCTTGCATATGTGGTCTCTGCATGCCGTTATGGTGGTCCGCTGACAAGACAAAATTACCAACTTGGAGGTTCTCCAAAAGTCAAATGCCATAAGCATCGAGGCCATGCTGATAAAAGCTCAACTATGCTGGGTTGGACACATCATTAGGATGCCTGAACATCGACTCCCCAGAAGAATGTTCAATGGCGAATTGGCAAAAGGACACTGGAATCAAGGCTGCCCCATCAAAAACAGCATAGAGTTTGATGCAATAAAACCAGATGATCTTGAGAAGGCTGCATTAAATAGATCACATGTTGACACACAACACTCAGAGCTACTAGGACTACCTGTTTGGCCAAGTGGAAGCATTTTTTGGTTTGGTCAATATCTGAGGGTATTCAACTGATGTCTAGGACATTCTGAATGACGTGTTATATTTGAAATTCTCAGATCTGGCTCTTAGTTCATTGAAATTTACATGGTGGCAATCTTGGTGTTCGATCCCTTGGTCCAAGGGAAGTCAGTTTTCAAAACTCCATGATAGTGAGATTTCAGAAATGTATTGTCTGTTTCCAGCTGTGAAGGAAACAGTGTAAATGTGTACTGTACGGGCAGCCCTATTTGAGCTGCTAACAATTTACTTGTCTTTCCTTTCGCAAAAGACATTGTTCTTGTTGCTAAAACATCCGCAAGAAGAGTCAGCAAAATGCAGGCCCTAATAGCAGGGCCTCCATATACACAATTCTTCAAAGACAAAGTGTCTTGAGGCCACATCCAGAGTTTTTGTCCCAAGTGGTTTCACAGTTTCACCTTAAGCAGGTTATTGTCTTACTTGTATTCTTTCCAAAGCCATACTCAAATGTAGATGAACCGTGTCTTCATACATTAGATGCCTGGCAGTGCCTAGTGTTCTATCTGGAAAGGACTAAACCATTTTGTTCATCATCTCAGCTTTTTGTCTCTTACGCAGATTGGATGAAAGGTCAGCCAGTCTCTGCGCAGACAATTTCCAGGTGGATAACTTCCTGCATTACTAGGGCTTCTGGATGAGCTCAGACCATGTCCCCATAGAAGCTGTGGGCTCATTTGACGAGGGCCTAAGTGACAAACATCACATTTTTCAGTGATGTTTCAATATTGGACATTTGCAGGGCTGTTACATGGTCTTCTGTAAATACTTTTACCAAATGTTATGCTGTTACTGTGGCAGCTAGGCCAGATGCAAACTTTGGGAAGGCAGTTCTGCAGTCATTGTGTAAGTAAACTTCGAGCCCCACCTCCTATTGTTACTGCTGGTGCGTCACCTGAGTAAAATACACGTTTGCAACCACTCCAAGAAAAAAAGGCTGTTATTTGCCTGTGCTATAACTCTTGTTCTTTTGAGATATGAGTTCGTGTGTGTATTCTACAACCCACACTCTAGCCCCTCAGCATCAGAATCTCCAATCTTAGATTCTGGTGTGAAGGAACTGAGGGGAGTTGTGGCAGTGCTGCCCTTGTATAGCTATGGAAGGGGCTCCGAGGGCCAGAAGGGGTACTGCTAAGCAGAGTTCTTTGGCTTTAATGTGTTGGGCACGCACACACCTGAGTGGAATACATCTGCACCTTCATCTTGAACAACAGTTACAGTACAGGTAAATAACTGTCCATGTCTGATTTATTTTTTTTCCCCAGGCATCCCTGTGAGGTAGAAGTCAGGTTGTTTTGAGAAGTACAAACTTAACTCTGCATTTACTGGGTTTCTAACAATTTTTTAATTCTGATGTTCTTGACAAGCAATGTAGTTGTATGCAAAATGAAATACATATACAAATAAAAATGTTGTTTTTGATTTATTTAGAAATATTTCTATGGCATACCTTGCCATAGTGTGTCTTTTATCATAATTATTATTAGATATTTATATTATGGTAACACTCAATGGCTTACAGAATGACACTTCTCTACATCTTCTTCACTTTCTAATTCTGTGTACGTTAAACTGATCTATGACATTTCAGTTATGTGAATGATCAGGTTTCTATTATGCCCATTAGATCGTAATCACCACCATTTATGAAAAAGCACCTTTGATTGAAGGGACATACCCATCTTTTGTTACCAAAGTTCACCATCTGTGAGTCCTATTTGATCTGTGGGTGCTTCTGAAACAAAGTCAGTGCAGCAGAACCAGAATAAAGACCACTCTAGCTCATGCACCCGTTGTGTAAAGAAGACAAACACCACTTTGAATATCTTCTTCTCCCTCATAACATAGGTTTGAAGAACTAAGTGTCCACATACATTAATGTTACTGTCCAACCTCACCCCATGCACTGTTCCAATAATGGCCTCTACCACAACGAACCTCATTCTCTAGAAATAAACTAGAGAGGGAGGCTATGACCGTGACCCTACCTGTAGCAGTTAGAGGAACAAGGGCAGTTAATTGAGAAGTAATTATATTAGTTTTAATAGGCTAGTTTCTACATCAGTGGATGACATCAAGTGGTGTGGACAAGGGAATTCTTGAGCAAAGTTAAAGCATTTTATTAACCAATTCTTAAGATGAAATTTCCAAATTTTCAAACATTCATTGTTCTGATAGCTACATTGTTCTAATAAGAGTTTCTGAAATGTATCTGTATTTAGCCATACATTAACTGAATTTAAATTTCATCTTGACCTGGGAATATTCTGGTCGGATGTGTCATAAAATACAAGTTGCTAAATCTGTGATGCAGCATGTCTGATGTATTGCACTTAATATAATTTTTGATGATAAAGTAAGTACTGTATCAGGTTCACAGAAACACTGCAGATAGTGATAGAGCTGGTTGGAAAATCCCTCTCTTATTCACGTCAGTACAAAATTTAGACTCTGTTAAAAAACTGAAAATATTGGTAACAGAAAAATTATTTTTTTCAGGGCCCCAAACCAAAAATTTGCAGCAAAAAACTGCCAAAAAAAAAAGTTGGGGTTTGCATGAAAAGTTTGGGGTTTGGGATTTCTAATAAAAAAACTCAACTTTGTGAGGATATTGGACACTCTCCACAAAAAAATTTGTTTAGTTGAAAACCCAATTTTCTGTTTTCAAAATGTTTCTTTCCATGGGGATGTTAAGCTTTTAGTCAGCTTTTCACTTGTCACCCGACATTGTAGAGTGGTAGCTATGAACAATTAAATAAAAACATGTTTTATACAATCTAGCAACTATATCAAAAGGGCTCCTTTTTAATAAAAGAAAACACATAACAGGACAGACACTGATACCTACAGTGAAATGGTCCCTCAGTGAAGTAAATGGCCAAACTTCCATTAACGTCAGTAGGGTCAGGATTTTACAACCTGTGTGTAACCGCACCTGTGTTGTTTGTCAAGTAACATGCACGAATAACTTGTGACTCACATTTGGTGATCCCCTTTGGTATCCCAGAAGAGAAAACATCAAGAAAATTAACTGCTTTGTCTTATAAATTTAACCACAAGGTCATTCTGGTATGTCTCAACACCATGTTAGAGCCAGCTTCCCAGCTCATTGTCGACAGACTTGGGATAGTGGGGCATGTGCGAGTGCTCTAAAAACTACTGTATAAGCAGTGCTTTGAAGTTGCAGCTTTGGCTGGAGCTCAGGCTTTGAAGTATACCCCTCTTCCAAGCCTGAGCATCAGCTCAAGCTACACCTTCAAAATGCTGTTTACACAGGTATTTTTAAAGCACTAATGTGAGCCCTAGTAATCCAAGTCTGTCAACCTGGGCTGGAAGGCTTGCTCTAAAATGCTGGATAGACATACCCTTTAAGGTCCCTTTATTATTGTTAGAGCAATGTAAAGAAGACTTACGGTAACTGAGAATCAGGCCCAAAGTGACAGCTTTTCTCTCTCCATACTTGGACACTGTAATTAAAAAGTTACACTATAAACACATGCTTTCATTTAATTTATTTACGTATTATGTATTTATTAATTACAGGTTCTGTCACTGAGGTAGTTTGACAAAATTATTTGCTTTGTTTCCACCTGTCCTCAGTGAGATGAGCAGGCAACAGTCTTTGAAGGAATTTCAGGGTCTCTTGGCCAGAGTCCTGATTTTCAGTCAAAACCTATTCGTTTTCCAAGAGTCTCTTTATTTTCCATTTCCTCCGTGGCACAGCTTAAACCATATCCAAAATCTGTATTAGCATTTTCACCTGCTATTTCCACCATCCTCAGACTAAATTTCATTTTCTGGCTTCCCAAACTATCTTGTAAAAATGGGCCCAAATCAAAAGCCAATTACACCATTTAAAAAAATATATTTTTGTTTTTCTTATTTGTTATTACAGTTGAAGTGTTGATAATGGATGGATTCTTCATTACTAAAAATTTTTTAATCAAGACTGGATATTTTTCTAAATGATATGCTCTAGTTCAAACAAGAAACATTTTGTGGAAATTCTATGCTTATGTTACATAGGATGTCAGACTAGATTATTACAGTGGTCCCTTCTGGCCTTAGAACCTATTAATAATATGAACCTAGACCTGAATATTATAATATCTATATTATGGGCTGAAGCAGCATCCTGGATTTAAAAACATCCTAAAATGGGGTGTTTGAAACCTAGGTTTAGAACTAAAAGTTGAATCTCAGGATGTGTATTCTAAATGGACCAAGCAGTATCATAGAATCATAGAATATCAGAGTTGGAAGGGACCTCAGGAGGTCATCTAGTCCAACCCCCTGCTCAAAGCAGGACCAATCCCCAATTAAGTCATCCCAGCCAGGGCTTTGTCAAGCCTGACCTTAAAAACTTCTAAGGAAGGAGATTCTACCACCTCCCTAGGTAACGCATTCCAGTGTTTCACCACCCTCTTGGTGAAAAAGTTTTTCCTAATATCCAACCTAAACCTCCCCCACTGCAACTTGAGACCATTACTCCTTGTCCTGTCCTCTTCTACCACTGAGAATAGTCTAGAACCATCCTCTCTGGAACCACCTCTCAGGTAGCTGAAAGCACCTATCAAATCCCCCCTCATTCTTCTCTTCTGCAGACTAAACAATCCCAGTTCCCTCAGCCTCTCCTCATAAGTCATGTGTTCCAGACCCCTAATCATTTTTGTTGCCCTTCGCTAGACTCTCTCCAATTTATCCACATCCTTCTTGTAGTGTGGGGCCCAAAACTGGACACAGTACTCCAGATGAGGCCTCACCAATGTCGAATAGAGGGGGACGATCACGTCCCTCGATCTGCTGGCTATGCCCCTACTTATACATCCCAAAATGCCACTGGCCTTCTTGGCAACAAGGGCACACTGCTGACTCATATCCAGCTTGTCGTCCACTGTCACCCCTAGGTCCTTTTCCGCAGAACTGCTGCCTAGCCATTCGGTCCCTAGTCTGTAGCGGTGCATTGGGTTCTTCCGTCCTAAGTGCAGGACCCTGCACTTATCCTTGTTGAACCTCATCAGATTTCTTTTGGCCCAATCCTCCAATTTGTCTAGGTCCCTCTGTATCCTATCCCTGCCCTGCAGTGTATCTACCACTCCTCCTAGTTTAGTATCATCCGCAAATTTGCTGAGAGTGCAATCCACACCATCCTCCAGATTTATCAGTAGCAGTAACAAGAGACAGATTCCTGCATCATAAGCCCTATGTAGGGCTTGTGATTAGTCAGAAATATATATATATATATATATATATATATATATATATATATATATATATATGAATTTTTAAAATGCGAAGAAGTTAGTAGAACACCTTTGCCACCAGATAATGAGTGAGGCCCTATGGGCCAGATCTTTAGCTGACATAAGTGGTTGTAGTTTCATTTACATCACTAGAGCTATTGGCTGCTGTAGCCAACCTACTTTATTCCATTTCAAAATCTGACCATCCAAGTTTATCCTGTCCATAGAGAAATTTCATTATGTATAAATGATGACACATTTTGATTTAGCAAATCTGTTAAGGTAGGTGAAGTCACACCACTAAACTCCACAGGAAAACCCTCATTTGCCAGAACCGCCAAGCACTGTAAACTATGGCTGACAGAATATCAGTAGTTTGGACATGCTTGTTTGAGGTTTTGCTTCTTCAGGTTTCTCAAGTTTCAGTCAAGTCCTTAAAAACAGAGATTCTGGCACTGTGAACATTCAGGGCCTCATTTTCCAGAGGGACTCAGATACTAAGGTGATAAGTACCACAGAGGTGGCTATAAATAATTAAAACTGCTGAAACCCAGGAACACAACTAAAAAAGGCATTCACTTATTGTGTGCCTAATCAAGACATGTGGTTACTATGATTATGGCCACAAATCAATTATTTGCATGCACAAATGCTTAGCTAAATGTCTAATTGGCTATTTGCACACTAATACATTCGTGTCAGATAAAGGTCACACAGTCAAAAATAAAAACTATACAATTTATATATCAATTCAAAAAGCTTAACAGCAAAAATAAATGAAGTGGAATTCCTACCAGAGAACCTTGACATAACAGGAATTTCTGAAACATAATGGCATGACAAAAATCTATGGAGTACTGGCTTTAAATTGTTGGAAGGCCAGAATAGTTTATAGAAGCAAGGCACAGCGCTGTCCTCCAATTATTCTATAAAATCTAATGAGATAATATTTCAGTGCAGAGAAGACCATATAGCTCTATAGGTAGAAATCCCAACTTAGAAGAATACAAATATACTAGTAGTGTTATACTACTGGCCACTGGATCATGAAAAAGGTATTGAGGACAGCTGGTCAGGAATTGCCTGTCAGTGTTTTTCAGAATGAAAAAAGTCTGAATTTTTTTAAACCTTTTTGTTCGGCAAAAAGTTTTGATATTTCAACTTTTCAATCCAATTAGGGAAGAAATAGCACATCAAAATATTGATAAATAATAATAGTGGTATTTCCCACACCATGGAAATTCTGTTTTTCAATCAGCTCTAATGTCGAGTGCACAATGCTGAAGGACATAGAAGAGGCAACAGTCTAATAAAATAGTAAAAATGGGACACTTCAGATAACTATGTAAAAACTCATCCCCTGCAGGGCAAGGTTTAGAGAAACAGCTTTTTTTCCCCCTTTTAAACTATTTCTTCTTTTACCAGCAAGTTCTACAGTACACAAGAGGGGAAGCTATTTTTAGCTCTATATAACACGAGTTGTTTCAAGAAGTAACTAGTGGCTCAGCGATAAATAGTGACCACAATATAAATAAGTTCAACATCCTAAAGGGAGAAATTGTACCAAACACATCATTGTGACACTAAACTTTTGATAGGGAGATTTAAAAAAAAAAAAAAGTTAGTTAGACCCTAAAGTCAAAAATGAGGAAATTAAAAATCTTAGACTCAGCATGAAGGCTGCATGGGCATCCCATAAGAATCACAGAAGGCGTGAATGCACCTAAACAAAACAGAAAATAGGAAGGCAATTAAAAGTCAATATAGCTAGATGGTAAAGTTCAAGAGGCTATTCAAGTCAAACTGGTAGCCTCCAGTAAATAGTAATCTGGCACAAGTGAAACTAATAGAAAGGACCATATGTTATGGCAGGTAAAATGGAAATTAGGAGGGTTAAGAGGTATTGTGAAAGGCAAGTAACCATAGACAAAACAACCAAACAAACACCAAAGCCCAAGAAATTGTTTAAGTGAATTAGAAGCAGGAAACCAGTAGGCGAATGTCTGGAAAGATACTGAAACAATCAATCTGCAAGCACCTAGAGAACAATAGGGTCATGGAAGACACAGCGTGCATTTATCAAGAACAAATCATGCCAAACGCAGGTAATTTCCTCATTTGAGGGGGTTTCTGGCCTAATGGATGGGGGAGGGGGAGCAGTAGACGTTATATCTTGATTTTAGTAAGGCTTTTGACACAGTCCTGCATAACATTTCGTAAGCAAACTAGGGAAATCTGGTTTAGATGAAATTACTCTAAGATAGGCACACACCTTGTTGATAGAGTAGTTATCAATGGTTTGTTGTCAAACTGGGAGGGCATATTTAGTGGGTTTCCACCGAGGTCAGTCCTTGTTCTGGTACTATTCAATATTTTCATTAATGATTTGGATAAAGGATGGAAGAGTATGCTTATAAAATTTGTGGATGACCCCAAGCTAGGAGGAGTTGCAAGCACTTTGGAGGACAGAATTATAATTCAAATTGGTCGTGCCAAATTGGAGAGGTGAATCTGAATTCAGTAAGATGAATATTCAATAAAGACAAGTGCAAATTACTTCCCATAGGAAGGAAAAATCAAATATACAACTACAAAATGGAGAATAACTGTCTAGGTGATAGTACTGCTGAAAAGGATCTGAAGGTTATAGTGATCATAAATTTAATATTTCAATAATGCAATGTAGGTGTGAAAAGGCTTAATCATTAACAAGAGTGTCATATATAAGACAAGGGAGGTAATTGTCCCACTCTACTCGTCACTGGTGAGTCCGCAGCTGGAGTACCGTGTCCAGTTCTGGGCACCATGTTTTAGGAAAGATGTGGACAAACTGGAGAGAGTCCAGAAGAGAGCAACAAAAACGATAAAAAGTTTAGAAAACAACTGAACATGTTTAGTCTTGAGAAAAGATATCTGAGGGAGGATCTGATAAGAGTCTTCAAATATGTTAAGGGCTGTTATACAGAGAATGGTGATCAAGTGTTCTCCATGTCCACTGAAGGAAGAACAAGAAGTAATGAGGTTAATTTGCAGTAAGGGAGATTTAGGTTAGATATTAGGAAAAACTTTCTAAACCATATGGGTAGTTAGGTTCTGGAATAGACTTCCCAGGAAGGCTGTGGAATCCCTATCAGTGGAGTGTTTTTTTTAAGAACAGGTTGGACAAATGCCTTGTCAGGGATGGTTTAGGTTTACTTGGTCCTGCCTCAATGTGGTGGGGGAAGAAAGGGGCTGGACCTCTTATGGTCAGTTCTAGAATAATTTTCCCGTAAAATATAATGGCTAAAGGAGATACACCAATCTGTGGTGTGATGGAAAGGCTTTATTTACCCTCCTTTTGGATGACCTGCATAATTTACTTACATCTTGGTCTTTCATGAGTAATGCACTCATTCCAAAGTCATGTCAATCATAAACCCTTTGTACCAAACCATGTCATCACTTATGACACACATATACCACATACAACATGTGCTGTTACTCTCTATGTGATAAATTGTGAAGAGGTGATAAATTCCATTCATCTTGCACCTTTGACCACCCCACATGCATTAATCCATCTCCATGGAGACTGTTTTTAACAATCCAGCCGCCCAGGCAATTTAAAACAGCTGCCATTTTTTAAACAACCTGCCAGAAAAGTATTTCTTTCTTTCCTCACAAACATGGCATTTCTGTCTACACTTCAATCCCCAAATTACATTGAACAGCTTCCCAGGACATGTAATGTTCAGTCCTGGACTAATGACCAGTTTTAGTGCCAATATTCCATGATTCATTTGGACCAGAAAAAGATTATACCATTGTAGGCTGGGAATCCTCCTCTTTCAACAGGATAATGCATTTGTTTATCTAGCCCTGGTAATGTGTGAAATCTTGGACCCTAAAATCAATGCTAATATTGATATTTTAGCAGCTTTTCAATATTTATATTACAATAGCATCTAGAGGCTCCAACCAAGATTGGGGGGTCTCATTGTGCAAGCCCCTGTACAGATACATAAAGAAAGACAATCCCTGTGCAGAAGAACTTCCTGGAAAAATGGTGAGATAGATGAAGAGTAAGAGAATAGAGACACAGAGAGGTGAAGTGACTTGCCCACGATCATACAGCAGGTCAGTGTCAGGGCTGTGATTAGAAAACACATCTTCTGACTCTCCACCCAGTGTCTTATGCACTAGATAGCACTGCCACCCGAGCTAAGCTATTAGCTATATTTCTCCTCCCTCTGAGTCCTGTACAGTTGGATTCATGGCAGTAATGCAATACAGTTTCACATCAGAGGCTTAAAAATTATATTAATAAAATTCTTAAAGCTCTAAAACATGACTACTTTCTTGGTGACATGTAACATAAAATATATGATGATTCAGTGTGATATAAAGGTTTTACTGACACTCCTTTGGATAGACCTGCTTAACTCCCGCATAGATTCACTAATCATGAATAGTGTGGCCATAGTTAGAATAAAACATTTATGGTTTCATACAACACCATCATGTATTCCATCTCTCTCACCTCAGCTACCTAACACGCTATTTAACTCATCTATCCATATATATAGAACTTGTGTGGTAAAAGGTAATTGTTGCTCTTTTACGCTGAGCTTCCACAATACAGGCACCTTTAACAATGCTGAAAGAGCAAATCTTGATTAACATCATTACGCTGGCTACCAAGGGAAGCAATAAAGGTATATTGTAGCTGCAGACTGGTCATGGGCATGTGAATGAACAAGTTGGACAGGGAGAAGGTAATGATACAATGACGGGTTAAATAGACCAGCTAAAGAAAAGTAGTGAGTCAGATTCTCCAATATGGGTTGACCCAAACCACTGACATAATCTGGCCATTATGCAAATTTAACTGGCTTACAGAAGATCACGCTTGTTCAAGAGTGACTCTCTGGTGCCAAAGAAACAGCACAGGCTCCTTAAGAGCCCCACCTTCCGCTTGTTGTTTGGAAGGAAAAAGAGGGTGTGGTCAGGATGCACCTTCATCATGCCCATACTCAGTTCTGGATTTGGGCCTATTGTAGACTGGAATATGTAAAAACAGTTTTCTAACTGGGTTTGAGGAACCCAGCCATACGCAGAGGCTGCAGTGGGGTCAGGATAGTGCAGAGGTGAACTTTAAGACCATCCTTTGTGCAGATTCCCCCTGACCTGTGCTTTGTGTGATGAAGCCACACCCCAAGTTCTGGTCCAGTAAATCTAAATGTAACCAGCTTCCAAACACTATTCAATAATAGAGGTTTAGGCACCTTTGTGTACAAATATTTTTTCCTTTTTTAAGGACAAAAATGTTTGTAAATACAGCTTTTGGTTTCATGCTTATATGGCTTTGTTTTCACCAAGTCGTTAAATAAGTGATGATTTACTGCACTGCCTTTTAAATCTAGTCACAAACCACAATCACTTACAGGAAATGGAATGTTTACTTGAGTTTATTATACAAGGGTCTGGATATGAGCTGTGGGATTTTTACACCTCATAGCAACGGTATTACAATTTATTTACATCTTCATGTTGGCAGCTGCACAAACTCTTATGAAATAGGACAATCACACCTTAGGGAGCAGTAATTATAGGCAAAGGTATAAATAGCATAAAGAAGTGCAAGCGTTTGGCACTTAAGTCGAAGAGAATAGAAACTATTCTGGCAAATCTTCAAAAACATACTCTCCTGTTCATTATGAGGGCATGAACTAATTAAACTTAACTTGTCAGAATAGGCTGGGTGAATAAATTCATGCCGATTCTGGCACAGACATCCTCCAAACCCATGAAGAGCCAAGTTGTTTTAGTGATGTCATAATTTGGAAGTTCTAAGCATGATATCACTTTTGACAGAATTAATGCAGAATTAATACCATATGTATAAGCATTAATGGGTATTGAATTGAACACCCAGTGATAAGTCTATGTCGGTTTCCAAAGTAACAGTCTGGGTTTTTTTCTTTCATGGCACTTACGTTAATCTGGTATCAGAAGGCAAAATTAAAATACATTTCAACACTTTTACAAAAAAGAGTTTTACATCTCTGCCTCCATTTCTAAATCTGTTTGGATAAGAAAAGCAATTAAATTTCAGTGCTACATTTTTAGTAGTGACAACATTGGTGTTGTAAGGGAAGAATTTGAATGCAATTGTAAATATACAATAAACTGTTGCCATTTGATAGCTGGAAAGAGAATTTTACTGAGGGCCATGTTCTCCATTTTTAACATTTGTCTTTTAAGCAATGAATCCGAGGTTAAAAAAAAAATTCTTTGCATTTATCAGTATACTAGCTCCTAGTTACAGATGGCACACATGTGCTACCCCTTTCCTAGTGTTTTGGCTTCCTCCCACGTCTGTCTCTTCCTAGTTCTGCCAGATTAAATTCCATTACTTTTGTCCTCTACAGGCTTCTGCTGTCCTTAGGGTCTTCATCCACAACTTATTTTCCCCTTCAGTATGTGGCTAAATATCTGTATGTGAAATACATAGTTCACAATTTAGTCTTTAGGGGCAAGGGGAAGTTATAGCTATAGCAAAAAGCATAGATCTTGGTGAGTGTCTGATCATTGGAGTATGTGTGTGTGTGTGTGTCTAGGTGCTTGGGGGTGGTTATGCCCCATATTAGCATGCTGAGTTCTTAGACCTAGAATTGTAACTCAGTGATTTATCCTGAGTAAGGGGTGGCATGTAGTTATACTGCGCCAGGAGCAGACCAAGGAACATGTGACTGAATCACAGAGTCATAGAGTTTAAGGCGAGAAGGGACCCTAGTTTAGCCTCCTGAATATCACAGGCCACCACGACCCAGGACCTTCACACAAAACCCAACAACCAAAATTAGCTCAAAATATTACAGCTAACCATTCAGCATAGCTCATGGGAGACTAAACTATTTTTTGGCACAGGCACATAGTGATAGGGGAGTCTGAGTTTCTTCCCTGCTCCTTCTTTGCTTTGGGGAGTGACGGATAAGCTACTTCGGTTCTTTTCATGCAGCAAAGGGAGGATGAGACAGCTGCTCCTACTGTCCACCCTCCTCTGCCACTTCCTCACCCACTTGTTCACTGGGATGAGTACTAGATAAGTAGCCCTTGCTCTTCCCACCACAGCCAGAGACACAGTCTGAACAGGGACAAACAGGGGAGTGAGAGGGGCTTATTCTCTCTTACTCCCTTGCATGGCCAAGTAATGGCCGTGGCAATCTAGTCCAAAGTGATCTCTCTTTCTCTGTCTAGCTAGATTCCTATGTAGCCCCCATCACTGTATTAACTGAGTGCCAGTATAAATGGTCACAGTAAAATTGGTAATCCCTTTGCAATAGCAGATGTTTATCAGATTTGCAGCTATAGTTCTATTTGTCACTGGTTATGAAATGATTAGAGCAAGTTCTGGATAGATTCTGCATATGGCTTTAAAGGAAGAATTATTACAAATACCTGGAAAAATATTAAAGGATTTTATTTCCACTTTGTTTTCTTATCCAGATGATTAAAAGGGAAACTTAAGGGAGGGGCTATTTTCAATTTTCCCTGGTATATCTCTCAACTTTGTTTGATTCCATTCTTAGTTCTATAGCTTTAATGCACAGTACAAATAATTATCTTAGAGGCAGATCAGTGTTCATTGCACCTGCACCTGCTTTGGATTCCACCCCTTTGTTTTTATACTACCCCTCTGGGTTTTGTAATAAATTCATAATATGTTCCAGGCTACCTTTTCATCGTATAGACATAAAAACACAGGTCCACATGGGAGGTTTCACAAAATGCATTAAGTATGCAGAAAGTCTTTATTGGTTAAGTAAGAAAAACAAACTATCTTTTACAAGGAAATCAGAGCATCAAAGGAAGAAGGAGGAAGATTTCATTATACAGTAGCTGCACATTTGTTGCATCCCGTTGAAGGATATCATCTTATTTTAATTTTAAAGATTTTTTAGGAAAGTAAAACAGACAAAGACTATGGGGAGGGAGTGTGGATTTTATATTTCAACAAAATGAAACTGATTATTTGTTTCTATAGTCTGCCTGACACTGTGATTTGCATAAGGAATTTAATTTTAAGTATTTCTAAATGTGAAGTCTGAAGAGCGAGCCTCAGCTTTAGTTTACATAGTTTATTAATCTAATGTTAATCTCAAATAGTGCAAACAGACCAAGTTTGAGTTATACAGACACATTGATCAAATATCCTGTGCCTTGGGTGAATTTTCTGATAATTGCATAGTATTTTTCACAGGTTGATTTGTATGAAAATCATTTTTGTGACTAAATCTCCACACAGTCACCCTTAAAATTCTTTACAATCTCTCTCCCTAAA
Source organism: Chelonia mydas (assembly GCF_015237465.2). Classification (NCBI taxonomy): domain Eukaryota; kingdom Metazoa; phylum Chordata; order Testudines; family Cheloniidae; genus Chelonia; species Chelonia mydas. Next base: position 113,493,771 of record NC_057852.1, read on the forward strand.
ATTAATTACAGAAAATTTAGTTCTCAGGACTGTTCTCCACCCTTCTTAATAATAACTTTCTTTACTGTTTCAGAGTAGCAGCAGTGTTAGTCTGTATCCGCAAAAAGAAAAGTAGTCCTTGTGGCACCTTAGAGACTAACAAATTTATCTGAGCATAAGCTTTTGTGAGCTACAGCTCACTTCATCGGATGCATGCTGTATGCATCTGATGAAGTGACCTGTAGCTCATGAAAGCTTATGCTCAGATAAATTTGTTAGTCTCTAAGGTGCCACAAGGACTACTTTTCTTTTCTTTACTCTGATTGCTTTTTTTCTTCCTCTCTCTTCTCCTTCTGCTTTTCTCTAAGGAAGCATTTTTGAATCCTTCTTCAGATGGAGTAATTGTGGGAAGACTTTTGTCAAGAGAATAGGTCTTATGCTTTGCTCTAAATGTGGCAAGATTTGGGCTCATTTTGCTATTTTGTGGAATGGAATTGTTTTCTCTCCAGAGGCTGAGAGAGAAAACTACCCTGAGCTGATGGAAGCTCTATCCTGGGTTCTCTCAATATCAGAGCCCTTTTGTGAAATCCTGGCCTGTAGGATGAAAATGTAATTCATGATGGTTGGGTCCATGTCTGACAGGAAAGGATACAGCCCCCTTACTAGCTGGAGATGTAATAAGTCACATCGGACTATTGCTAGTTTGCGACCAAATTTAGCTCAACTGACTTTAGCCACTTCTCTTCTGAAATAAGAGTGTCCACACAAGGACATGGCTTGAAATAACTTGCTCAGTTTTAGAATCTAATTAAAATGGTGCAAGTCTGTGTATAATGGAAGCTTTTATTCTTGCACTGAGATACAGACATTCCAACTAGCATTGTAATTAACCTGGACCAGTCCACACAAGAGATCCACTTCCTGGACACTACAGTGTTAATAAGCGATGGTCACATAAACACTACCCTATACCAGAAACCTACTGACAACTATACTTACCTACATGCCTCCAGCTTTCATCCAGACCACATCACACGATCCGTTGTCTACAGCCAAGCTCTACGATACAACCGCATTTGCTCCAACCCCTCAGGCAGAGACAAACACCTACAAGATCTCTATCAAGCATTCTTAAAACTACAGTACCCACCTGCTGAAATGAAGAAACAGATTGACAGAGCCAGAAGAATACCCAGAAGTCACCTACTCCAGGACAGGCCCAACAAAGAAAGTAACAGAACACCACTAGCCGTCACCTTCAGCCCCCAACAAAAACCTCTCCAGTGCCTCATCAAGGATCTACAACCTATCCTGAAGGACGATCCCTCACTCTCACAGATCTTGGGAGACAGGCTATTCCTCGCTTACAGACAGCCCTCCAACCTGAAATAAATACTCACCTGCAACAACACACCACACAACAAAAACACTAACCTAGGAACCTATCCTTGCAACAAAGCCCATTGCCAACTCTGTCCACATATCTATTCAAGGGACACCATCATAGGGCCTAATCACGTCAGCCACACCATAAGAGGCTCGTTCACCTGCACATCTACCAATGTGATATATGCCATCATGTGCCAGCAATGACCCTCTGCCATGTACATTGGCCAAACCAGACAATCCCTACGCAAAAGAATAAATGAACACAAATCAGATGTCAAGAATTATAACATTCAAAAACCAATCAGGCTTGAATAAAGACTGGGAGTGGATGGGTTATTATACAAAGTAAAAACTATTTCCCCATGCTAATTTTTCCCCTACTGTTACTGACACCTTATTGTCATCTGTTTGAAATGGGCCATCCTGATTATCACTACAAAAGTTTTTTTTTTCTCCTGCTGATAATAGCCCACCTTAATTGATTAGTCTTGTTACGGTTGGTATCGCAACACCCATTTTTTCATGTTCTCTGTGTATATATATATCTTTCTACTGTATTTTCCACTGTATGCATCCGATGAAGTGGGTTTTAGCCCATGAAAGCTTATGCCCAAATAAATTTGTTAGTCTTTAAGGTGCCACAAGTACTCCTTGTTTTTTTTGCTGATACAGACTAACACGGCTACCGCTCTGAAACCTATAATTGTACTGTAATTTTCCCCACAGGTTTAGAAAGTACAAGAAAGTCAGAAGTTTTTTCAATCTTATATTTCAAATATAATTTTCATATTTACTTATGTTATAACACAGTATTTTATTTGTATCTGTGGGCCAAACCTTGAGGTCCATATTCAGTTTTCACTCAGTCTTTAAACAAACTCTCATTGACTGTTTTGTACTCTGCTTTTAGCTCTCTAGGGTTACACTGCAAAAAGAAAAGGAGTAGTTGTGGCACCTTAGAGACTAACCAATTTATTTGAGCATAAGCTTTCGTGAGCTACAGCTCACTTCATCGGATGCATTCAGTGGAAAATACAGTGGGGAGATTTATATACACAGAGAACATAAAACAATGGGTGTAACCATACACACTATAATGAGAGTGATCAGGTAAGGCGAGCTATTACCAGCAGGAGAGCAGGGGGGAAAAAACCTTTTGTAGTGATAATCAAGGTGGGCCATTTCCAGCAGTTAACAAGAACCTCTGAGGAACAGTGGCGGGGGAGGGGAGGCGGGCGGGCGCAGGGGAATAAACATGGGGAAATAGTTTTACTTTGTGTAATGACCCATCCACTCCCAGTCTTTATTCAAGCCTAAGTTAATTGTATCCAGTTTGCAAACTAATTCCAGTTCAGCAGTCTGTCATTGGAGTCTGTTTTTGAAGTTTTTTTGTTGAAGAATTGCCACTTTTAGGTCTGTAATCGAGTGACCAAAGAGATTGAAGTGTTCTCCGACTGGTTTTTGAATGTTATAATTCTTGACGTCTGATTTGTGTCCATTTATTCTTCTATGTAGAGACTGTCCAGTTTGGCCAATGTACATGGCAGAGGGGCATTGCTGGCACATGATGGGATATATCACATTGGTAGATGTGCAGGTGAACGAGCATCTGATAGTGTGGCTGATGTGGCTGGTGACTCTCTACTGATATCAACTACTTGACCTGAATAAAGCCGTTATTGCATACAGTGGGATATAGTTTAAAATATCTGTGCTTAAGTAAAGCTGTCCAATTCTACATTTGAGCACATTGATACTTAGGCATCTAAATATCTGCTTTAATTCCTAAGTGGTGATGTCAGCCTTTAAATGTGGAGTTGAACACCTTAATTTGGTGCTCATATTTGAAAATCAGATTCTGTCATGTGTTCATACAAAAACCAAAAAGGAGGTAGCTACCACCGGGTCTTATGCTTCCACTGAAATCCCCTGGAGATTATCCAAAGACTTCTGTCAGAGCAGGATTGGGCCCATGGTAAAGAAGGGAGGACTGGCCTGAATATGTAATAATGCCAATTCTTATAATGAAAATTAGGATTGGGTGCTATCCCTGAGAAACACAAGTAACAGTTAATCCAAGATTTCACTTTCCTGGGGAAATAAAATATTTTTCCTGGCCTGGTGTCATTTTCTCACACACTTTTACAATGTCTCATGTATTTTAGGAGGTTTTTAGGAGGCCTGTCTTTTTATAGTCTGTTTGATGTGTTTTGTCTTAAATGTGCGCTTTTAATGGATTTAAGACACGTAGAGAATCTGAGCGGCACCACTAGAAAAAAAGTCTAAATAGACAAATAAATAAAACAAATACACACAGTACATGCTTTTCTTCAATGTCAACCTGTCCACATTAATAAGAGAAACCTGAAGAGACCACACAACCTTCTTCTGACCCGTGAAAGAAAGCTGCCCCTGCGTGCTTGGTCAAGCATCATGCAAAATTTAAAACAACTAAATGCATCTCTTTATATAATAAATCTAAACTGTATTTCATTTAAAGTTTTCCATTAAAATTCGCATCCGTGTTTGTAGATTTTTATCTGAACCTCCAAACCTTTTGATATGTAGGAATGATTATTATGCATTGTACAAGTAATTAGGCCCTGTCATACTCTCTTATATGGAAACCAATACGGAGCCCAGGAAATATTCTGAGTAGTGTTTCGTGGACTTTTCCTCAGATCTTTCTGTCAGCAGAGGCTAGGAGGATGGAGAATACCCTCTCAGTTCAGAATCGGGTGGGAGGTGGAAGAGGGTAAGGGAGGAAGGAAATGGATCAGAAGGACAGAAGTCTGTTCAAGAATTGGGAAGTGAGGGAAGGACTGGAAGAAAAGGTCTTTCTTAGCGACTGGAAGGAGCAAGGTCTGCCCATGGCTGGCCAGCCTACTGCAAAAGGACTGATTTTGTGACATTTTCTGCTTTTTGTGTTCTTGGCTGGACACTCATCCATGTGTGTATGATCATGATTTCAGCTTGTGGAGCATTTGTTGCTTTGCTCTGAAATCTGTACATTTGGCTACAAACATTTGTGCTGTCTATTCCCTTTCTTCAGTTGGGGTTTTTGTAACTGACTTCCTCAAACTTTTTTGCAGACCCTTAATTGGTCTCTTGGTTTTTAATTATTTCTGAGTGCTATGCCGACTTAATTGCATTCTCTAAGGGTTAGATCTAATTTTGATTGTACCTTTCCTGATAAATCATTAGCAGAATGCCAAGGATGATTCTATCTCTAAGATGCTCACTTTTAGGAGTTCCAAAAATACAGCGTTTCTCTAACTCATACAAGCTTCTAATGGACAAGGTGGAGAATAAATATAGTTTAGGTGTGGCCCAACACCTAAATGAATACTTTGCCTCAGATTTTAATAAGGCTACTGAGGAGCTTGGGTGCAATGACAAGATGGCTAATGGGAACAAGGATATGGAAGAAGAAATGACAGATCTGAGGTGGAAGCCAAACTCAGAGAATTTAATGAGACCAAATCAGGGGGCTTGGATAATTTCCATCCAATAATATTAAAGAAGCTGGCACATGAAACTGCAAGCTCAATATCAAAGCTTTTTAGTGAATCCCTAAACTTGGGGGTCATACCCTGGATAATTACCAATATAGTTTAATAGACTGGATAATTACAAATATAGTGCATATATTTAAGGAAAGAAAAGAAAGTGATCTGGGAAGCTACAGGCCTGTTAGTTTGACCTCAATTTTATTTAATTTCTTAGAACAAATTTTGAAAGAGAGAGTAATTAAAGAGATAGAGGTAAACAGTAATTGTGATAAAATAAGACACGGTTTTACAAAAGGTGGATCACGCCAGACAAACCCGTTCTCTTTCTTTGAGAAGATAACAGATTTTCCATACAAAGGAAATGCAGTAGATCTCATCTACCTGGATTTCACTAAAGCATTTGATACAGTTCCACACAGGAAATTATTAGTTAAATTGGAGAAGATGGGAATAAATACGAGAATCAAAAGGTGGGTAAATAACTGTTTAAAGGAGAGACTACAGTGGGTCATACTGAAAGAGTGAACTGTCAGGCTGGGAGGGATGTTACTAGTCGAGTTCCTCAGGGATTGGTCTTGGGACCAATCTTATTTAACATTTTCATTAATGGTCTTGGCACAAAAAGAGGGAGTGTGCTAATAAAATAAACAGATGACACAAAGTTGGGAGGTATTGCCAATCCGGAGGAGGACTGGTATATCATACAAGAAGACTTGGACAACCTTGAAAACTGGAGTAATAGAAATGGGATGAAGTTTAATAGTGCAAATGCACTTGGAGACTAATCATAAGAGTTTTTGCTATAAGCTGGTGATTTACTAGTTGAAAGCAAAAAAGAAGAAGAAAGACTTGAGTTTATTGGTCGATCACAGGATGATTATGAGCCACCAATGCGATGCAGCCATGAAAAAGGCTAATGCAATTCTGGGATGCATCAGGCAAGGTATTTCCAGTAGAAACAGGGAAGTGTAATGACCATTATACAAGGCACTGGAGAGACCTCATCTGGTATACTGTATGCAATTCTGGTCTCCCATGTTTAAGATAAATTCAGAGTGGAATAGGTGCAGAGAACGGCAACTAGGATGATCAGAAGAACAGAGATCCTACCTTACAAAAAGAGCCTTAAGGAGCTTGGCTTGTTTAGTCTAACAAAACAAAGGCTGAGAGGAGATCTGATTGCTTTACATAAATACATCAGAGGGATAAACCCCAGGAAGAGAGAGGAGTTGTGTAAGTTAAGGGCTAATGCTGGCACAAGAACAAATGGATATAAACTGTCCATCAGTAAGTTTAGGTTTGAACTTAGACAAAGATTTACAACCATCAGATCAGTGAAGGTCTGGAACAGCCTTCCAAGGGGAGTAGTGGAAGCAAAAAAACCTAACTTGTTTTAAGACTGGGCTTGATAAGTTTATGGAGGGGACGGTATGATGAGGTTGTGTACAATGGCGTATGGCCCCTCCACATCCGCTATTAGTAATCATCTCTGATGGCCAGAGATGGGACACTACCTAGGGAAGGGCTCTAAGAGAGACCCTCACATTCTCAGGGTCTATCTGATCGCCATATTTGGGGTTGGGAAGGAATTTTTCCCCAGGTCAGTTTGGCAGACACTCTGGGGTATTTTGCCTTCCTCTGCAGCATGGGGCCTGTGTCACTTGTGGATATGAACTAGAGTAAGCGATGGATTCTTTGGAACTTGGAGTCTTTAAATCAACAAGTGAGCACTTCAGTAACTCAGCCTGAGGTTATGGACCCCCCGACAGAGAGTGAGTGAGGTTTTGTGGCCTGCAACATGCAGGTGGTCAGATTAGATGTTCCTGATGGTCCCTTCTGGCTTTAAAAGTCTATGAGTCTATGTGTAATGAATGGGTAACTGCAGCCAGAAGGGTAGGTAATCAGTGATTAAAACAAGCCCTTTCATGGATAATGTTATGGTTAGGAATAAAATAATCATCAAACTCCTTAAGGACTATCTCAAAGTCATTCCTCTGTGTTTGTTCTTTAGCATGGATTGTGCATCTTTTTTACTCATAGCATAAATGTCATCTGGATGGCACCTTCCTCAATGCCTGATGGTAAACTGAAAGCATGTGAAACGTTGTGCTTTCACTTCAGCTATTCTGTGGGTCTGTTGAAGTTGAAAGACTCTGGAGGCACAAAGGCGTTTCCTTTGTAGTCAGGAACAATCAATCTGTCACAGGTTTATTTCTTACACCATATCTTATCACTGTATATGGGATCACAGTGTCTTAAGCAGGCATGTCAAGAGCTAGCTGGCCCTTTGAGGCAAGCTGGGCTCACCCTTGTTCATTGGCTTAGTAACTATGCCTCAGCCTGACTGATAAACTGGCAACATCAGGACTAATTCGTGACTCCAGTGGGTGTAATGGGGCTTAATTAGAAACAGTGACTCCAGCGGTGGTAGTGAAGCAGGGTGAACACTACTTAAATAGAGCTGTGAATTCGGTAGAGGAAGACGGGGGAGGAATGAGGGTAGTTCCACTCTAGGAAGAGGCTGAAGATATCAGGCTGAGTTATCCACAGAGATCCATGAGATAGGGTCTACAGAGAGTAGGGAGATACCCAGAGGTAAACTGGTGGCGTCCCTGATGAAGGGAAGCAATAGACTGGGATCCTGCTGGGAAAGGTGCAAGATAGGGGAAGCTCTGCAGGGACCAGGAAAAGTTGCCAAGAAGCAGAGGACTTGAGAGGGGCAGAAGAACTGTTAGTTTGGGCATTTGATCGGCCTTTAAGTTGTGCTTTTTTGTTACTATGGTCGGAGAATGAACTGTTATGTGAGTTGGCTGGAGGGCAGATCCACAGAAAATCCAGAGAGGGAATTGTGAGAAGACATTGGCTGAGATTGGTTGTTGTAGATGAGAGAGAGGCCACCAGAGAGGGTACAAGAGGTGAAGTCCCCTGCAATATTGCATCCAAGCATGAAGAGGCACCCTAGAGGTGAGGACATGTCCTCATAAGGAGGCATTTAATTAAAGAAAACCACTATGGCTACATACAGAAACAAACAGCCTTCCTCACAGTTCAAGTCCTAGCTTAGTCTTACTTTTTTTGTCAGGGACCACACCCTATCTGGAATTCTCTAAGCACACTGATAAATCTAGTGGCTGAATAAATATCTGGTAAGTAAATATGCCATTACAAATAAGAGCACATAATTTCTGACCCCTTTCCTGGATTCCCATTGAATATCAGATCGACTGTAAGGTCCTAGCCCTAATCTTCAATGCTCTCAATAGATTGTGGGGGAGGGATAGCTCAGTGGTTTGAGCATTGGCCTGCTAAACCCAGGGTTGTGAGTTCAATCCTTGAGGGGGCCATTTAGGGATCTGGGTGCAAAAATTGGGGATTGGTCCTGCTTTGAGCAGGGGCTTGGACTAGTTGACCTCCTGAGGTCCCTTCCAACCCTGATATTCTATGATTGGACCAGATATTTCTGAAACTGCCTCTCCCTTTGCAACCAAGACTGTCTGTGACTGTCACAGTCCATTGGAGTGAGGAAGCATTGAATGAAAAGGAGGAGATTCATGAGAGCTGATGGGAAACCTTATTGGAAGCCACTCACTGACAGTTTATCATATTGTGATTCAGACAGGAGGATGGAGCGCTGCAAGGTGTGTGTGGCAGCAGAGATATGTTGTTTATCCGTAATGACCTGGAAATGGCATAAAGAGTCAGTGCTACTTCCAGGTGCAGTGAGACGTACAGCATTAACTCTAAAATTACCTGCCAGGATACCATCCAAAGGATTTAAGAACAGCTTAAACATTGACCACCTTCAGGACAAAATGAAAGACCCAAATCTTTGCCTTAGTAAATTAACCCTCTTTATGTATTTCTGTAAGGTGTTTGACTTGGTACCGCACAACATTTTGATTGGAAAAACCTAGAATGATATAAAATTAACATGGCAGACATTAAATGGATTAAAATCTGGCTAACTAATAGGTCTAAAGAAAGGTAACTGTAAATGGGGAATCATTATTGAATGTGTCTGTTTCCAGTGGGATCCTACAAGGATCGGTTCTTGGCCCTACACTATTTATCATCTGTGTCAGTGACCTGGAAGAAAGCATACAATCCTCACGGATAAAGTTTGAAGAAGACACAAAAATTGGGGGAGTGGTAAAGAATGAAGAAGACAGGTCACTGATACAGAGCTATCCGGATTGATTGGCAAAAGGGGCACAAACAATCAATATGCATTTTAGTATGGCTAAATGTAAAGTATACAACTAGGAACAAAGAATGTAGGCTGTATTTACAGGATGAGGGACTCTATCCCTGGGAAGCAGTGACTCTAAAAAAGATTTGGGAGTTGTGGTGGATAATCAGCTGAACATGAGCTCCCAGGATGACACTGTGGCCAAAAGGGTTAATGCAATCCTGGGATGCATAAGAAGGAGTAAAGAGGTTATTTTACGTCTGAATTTGGCATGGTGCAGCTGCTGCTGGAATACTGTGTTCAGTTCTGGTGCCCACAATTCAGGAAGGATGTTGATAAATTGGTGAGGATTCAGAGAAGAGCCATAAGAATGATTAAAGGATTAGAAAACATGCCTTCTAGTGATAGACTCAGGGAGCTCAATCTATTTAGTTTAACAAAGAGAAGATTAAGGAGTGACTTATCATAGTCTATAAGTATCTACAGGGGGAATAAATATTTAATAATGGTTCTTTAATCTAGCAGAGATAGGTATACCATGATCCAATGGCTGGAAGTTGAAGCTAGACAAATTAAGACTGGGAATAAGGTATAGTTTTTTTTATCAGTGAGAGTAATTAACCATTGCAACACTTTACTAACAGTTGTGGTTGATTCACCATTGCTGACAAGATTTAAATTGAATGGACTTTTTTTAAAAGATATGTTCTAGGAATTATTTAGAGCAAGTTAAATGGTCTGTGTTATATGGGATGTTAGACGAGATCAACACAATGGTCCCTTGGGTCCTTGGAAACTGTGAATTTAGGAGAGCTGGTAAGTCAGTGTAACAGTGGGTGAAGGTAAGTTTTATGTACAATTACCATTACTCTCCTGTTTCCTGCACCTTGGCTTAACTTTTTTCTGAAGTACTGTCACAGTTCTGTCTTTCCAGGACTTTTTAGAAAGCATTCCACAGAGTAACATCCTAGATATATTTTGTTTAAAATACTTAATGTAAGTGTTAGTAACAGCTTCCAGTCTGCTTCCAAGGGAGAACACCACACAGTTGCTTAGTACACCAACATTTACTTAATGCACACAGTCTAAACTATATTTGCAATATTTCTTCGATTACTGTAAAATCAAAAGCTATTAGGTAGTAAATCTACCAGTTTCTTTCTATGCAGATTTACAAAGCTGCTACTATTACTACCAACTTCTCTATTTTAGCTCACACATTCCCCCCCCCCCCCGCTTCTTTCAAAGATGATTTATCAGTCTATGGGGTGGCCTAAAATGTAGTGTGCGTCACCTGGATTTCTTCAGAGCTTGAAAAATCTGTCATGTTCTGAATCCTCATCAAAATGCTTATCTTTCAGCAAACAAATGTCTGATCGGTCCTTATAGCGACAGCATCCAGTCCGTTGGTTAATAGGGGATGTGCTTTCTTCCTGTGTATCAGAGAGGAAGTCTGTAGTTTGTGTCCAAAATGTTACAGGTATTGAGATGCAGCCTGACAGCAAACACCACTCAGAGTCTTCCACTGAGTCCATAGAGCTCTCATAACTCCTATGCTTATAACCTCCCTGCTCTTGAACTGTGATTGGCTCAGCTCTCTGGCTGTAATACATACAAAGCTGTCTGCCTGTAATGGTGGCTTGTATATTCAACTTCAGAAACATATTTGGATATTCTGGACTGGATCCTAGATGCAGACATAAAAAATGCAAGAACCATATCCCTATTTTGGACAGACCATTTCTGGCGAAAATAAGAGCTACCTGTATGGCATGGTAAAATGCAACTACCACCATGACCTGCCCTCAAACTCCTGGAGTCTACCAAATTCTGAAATTATACTTACAGAAAACTGTATTCTCCTCTAGATTGGACTACTGCCGAGAGCAGAAACTCAACTTAATGCAGAATGTGGCAGGTTGTTTAAGTGGAGTATTTTGCTGTGACATTACTTCTCAATAATCTGCCCTGTCTGACTGTTGGTTTATGGATAGAGTTTAAAATGTTGGTTTTGACTTAGAGTATATAGCCTTAAATGGCCTGGGAATAGTCTACCTGAGAGACGACAGTGTACCACAAATCTTCCAATGTATACGTGCATAGTCCTCAGTTACTTTTCTGTTATGCTTTCTTTACACTTAGATATTTGAAAATGTATTGTTATGATTATTTATTTCACTTAGTCCTTGCTTGTTTTCCTTCTCCCTCTGTTTCTTTTATACTCATCTTATACTCATCCCTTTCTTTTCTCTCATCTGTGTCTTCACCACTGCTCTAGGATTTTTTCTGTTGAAACCCTTGAAATGTGGGCGTCTTTACTTTGGTTTAAATTAGACCCTGAAGGTTATCTTGGCAGAGTTTCGTGGTTTCAAAGGGTAGGGTTTTCTGTTTTGTTTAAGAATGTATAACAAGCATCTTTTCTTTTAACAACTTCAAGCGTGCAGTTAAAAAAATAGAGATGACTAATAACTATTTAGCAAGTAATGATGGCTTAGCAATATTTACCACTCCGATTTAGTCTCTCTGGCTTCATGACTTAGGATGTTTTCCTGAATTAAATTTGTCTCAGTTCTATAGCCAGCAGCTGTCCACAGAAGAAACAAAATATCCTGAATCCTTTAGAATAATGATTTCATATTTCTAATAGGCTCCTTTAACTGTATCATCAAAAAAGGTCTCTCGTGCCCTCTAGCATACAGCGTGTCATAGTAAGAGGCTTGTGGCAAACAGAGAAATTAATACAAAATAAACTAAAACCTTTATCTTACTTAATAGATTTTCACCTAACTTCAGTTCTATGTGTGTTTTGGGTGATCAGTGCAGAAGGTGGGAAATGGATCTTAGTTCATAGGAGTGAATGGAAGTTTGGTGATAGATTTAAGTGGCAGCCAGGTTGGGCCTATTTCAGGGATACCAATAACAAAGAGACAGTTTGCTAATTTGGCATCTGTAATTCACTAACCATCTTTTTATTTATGGATGTGTTAGCTTATCTTGTCACCATCTGTTCTAAATGGTTTAAATGCCCAGTTAAATAGCTTTTCTCTAACAAGCAAGCTACCCTTATATATACGCCCCTCATGACACCAATGGAATTATAGTGTATATGAATTTGACCTAATACACGGTATTTTCTACTATACAAAAAAAACGCACAACTAATTTTCATATGTGCTCTCTTGAGAGTTAATTGACTCAGTTGATTAAGCCACTATTGATTTAAAATAGTATTTTGACTTGTACTAAGAATTGTAATTTAAACTTCACGCTCACTAAAATTATGACAAAACTGATTGCCATCAAAACATAGCATAAATTTGACATCCTATGTATTCTGAACTGCAAGTCCTCAAATAGAGTGGACCAAAACAAAACACATGCCATTTAAAATAAATACAGGTGTCAGATTAGACTTTTGAAAAACAGATTTCTTTTTTAAAGGCTTGAGAAACTGTGGCCTTGTAGAAAGTCCGACTTCAATGGAGGCTTTGGGTCAGGATCCTGGTGAGTAAAGCTCTAATTGCTTACTTAGGTTGGACTAAGCCACACAGTTTCAGCTCAGCAATTTGGAAACTTAACCTTACTAAGAGGATGTTCATTTAAAATTTAAAAATTACATAGCATAGTTTAAAAATATATATTTCAGTTTTATGGATTGAAACTCTATGTACACTACAGAAGCTAAAAAATGTGTGTATCAAAATGCTTGCCTTCCTAGTACATTAGGAATATGAATTATGGTTTTGAGAGTTCTGAATTTTTACTGACTTATTTTGCAAAGGTTATTCAGTAAACAATCCATTCTACTTTATCACTGGACAAGGTCACAAACAAACAAAAACAATTTGTAGTCTTGTGCAAAGCTGTAACTAGATTTCTTAATTGAATCAGGTGCTTAGTTTTTAGCAGCATTAGAAGAAACTTAAAAGTTCAAAGTTATAGCTGCAAAACATTCTAGACACTTTGTAACAGAAGTATCCAATACGGATGATGTAGAGCATGACCATGCAGCTTTGATTTTGGTTTAAACTCATAAAACATGAATTTCCTGATTTTTCTAGTCCCACTGTACCCAATAATATGGAAACTGTTTCAAGTTCTGAACCTCATGAATGTAGTAAAATTCAGTGGTAAAACCTTATAAATTTATTTTTAAGGAGAAATTAACTATTTTTTCCAAAAAATTATTACTTTTAATCTGTGAATTGGTTTTTTTTGTGCCTAAATTAAAAGTACACCACATTTTTGAGCAAACTCCTGGTTGTGAATAGAGGTGCTTGAGAGTAGGGGAAAATTATTCACAAACATTTAATACATTCTGCATTGATTTCTGTTTTCACTCAGTTTGCATCTCTTTCTATTCATTTTTTTTAATATATTTGTGAAAATGAAGTTTTGTTTCTGTGAATGTTCACAAAGTGAATTTTGGGTCCAGCGCCAAAATTTGTTTAATTGCAAAACACAATTTTTATGTTAGGCCAATGGACTTGTGTATGTAGTCAGACACTAATAGTCACAGGGGAAGATTTACGAAGTGTGGAACAGGAATTGCCACGCTGGATCAAAACAATGGTCCATCTCATGTAGTATCCTGTCTCTGATAGTGACTGGTACTAGCTGCTTGAGAGGAAGGTACAAAGGATTTCCATAGTAAACAGAAATGGAATAACCTGTCCATAGGAAAAATTCTTCCTAATCCATAGAATCATAGAATATTAGGGTGGAAGAGACCTCAGGAGGTCATCTAGTCCAATCCCCTGCTCAAAGCAGGACCTTGTAACATAGTGGTTCAGTTTATATTGGAGTTGGGCAAAATATGGGGTTTTTCCACAGAAAGTTAAAACTTTTTATCAAAAAATCAAAGATTTTTTGTTGCTGAAAACCTCCATAAACTTTTTTTTGTTTTGGGGTTGTTGGTTTTCTGATGTAAAAATAAAAAGATTTTGAGGAAAGCAGATACTTTCTATGGAAATTTTTGTTTAGTCAAAACCCCAATTTCTGTCAAAAAGACACTTCAATGGATTTTTTTTGACTAGTTATGGTTTATAATGCTGCAAAAACAGTTTTTTTTAAAAAAATATCCTTATTTAATATTATAACTCTGGATAGTCTTATCTGTACATTGTCATAACCTTTTTTGAATCCTGCTGAGCTATTGTCCTCAGTCAAATGTTGTGGCTATTGTGGGTTGTATGATACAGTATTTTCTTTCATCAATTTTAAATGTGATATCTTTAATTTTCATTGAATTGCCATGTTGTCTTTGTATTATGAAAGAGGATAAATAGAAGTGCCTTCTCTATACCATTCATTATTTTGTATATTTTTATGAAGTCCCCTTGTATTTGTTGCTTTCTAAGTCCCAACCTTTTATTTCTTTCCTCATATGAAAGTGATTCTGTGCTATTAATAATTCTGGTTGTCCATCTCTGAACCTTGACTGAAATGTTCCAAAAAATCCAGGGCCAAAGTCCTGGCAGAGAGTTTATTCCTAGGATCGGACCATGACCTTCCCAATGCCAAACATGTTCATGTCATTACTACACTGTTGTTGACTATTACTGAAGTCAGTGGTGACAGAAAGTGGAGACCCCTAATTTAATCAGTGAAATGTAAAGCCAGGAAAATATTTGTGTTTATAAGATGAGAATGGGACACTTAACACACCATTTAAAAAAAGCCACATTTAAATGACAGAGATAAGTATGTAACTTTAGTGCACCTTTTGCAAGTAGGACTTCATATATACACAAATGCAATAAGTTATTTCAGTTTGCATCACCTGATATTGCCAATATGTGTAAAGATACTGGGACAAATTATTAAAAAAATCACTGAAGAAATAATTTGGTTTATCTGCAGCAAGGGGAATTTAGATTTGATATTAGGAAGAACTTTCTAACTATAAGGGCAGTTAAGCTCTGGAATAGCTTCCAAGGGAAGTTGTGGAATCTCCATCTTTGGAAGTTTGGACTTCCAAGAACAGGTTGGACTAACACCTGTCAGGGATGGTCTAGGTCTACTTGGTCTTGCCTCAGCATAGGAGCCTGGACTTGATGACTTCTTGAGGTCTCTTCCTGCCCTACATTTCTATGATTCTGTGGTTACGCACATTGTCCAACAAAAATGGGATTAAGAGCAATAACCAAAGCCTCTCATATCACTAAACCATATTCTGGAAGACCTAACTAATTTAACAGCCTTCAGTGGCAATAGAGCATGTAAACCAGATGTCCTCCCCAAAGTATCTCTGACATTTCCTGAACTCTGCAGCTAGTTGGCAATTTTTGGTTGAAATTAAATTTTGATGAGGATGAAGAACAACAATAATTTCTGAATAATTTTTTCTTTTCTGGACAGTTCTACTTAAATGCTATACTGATTCCATCTGGCAACATGCAAGACAGTCATTCATAAGTACAATCAGGGCTGCAGCTATAGGTTTTTCCATAAAGGATTCCTTATGTTGTTTCAACACACAAATCACTTTTTACATTAAAAATATCTGAAAAAACAGCTTTATCACAGCCCTCAGAATTGATAGCAAAAGGAAATGTATATCTTTTAGGATCCAGTGAAGCTGGACTTCCAAATACTGATAGGAGAAAACAATTTGCACTGAACTATATAAGCCCCATTCCTATGATGGCAGCAATCATCACTCAACCCAGGTCTGTTATTCAGGGATGTGATCTTCATTACAAATATGTCTGGAAAGCATGCACCGCTGACTCATTTATTCTTCCGCTCTGTCCTGGCCAGGCTGTAATCCAAACCAATATAGCAGCAACCCTGGTAGCTGTCTTCCTAGGGCTCTTTCACAGGTAAAACATTTTTCACAATGTCCCTCTTTAAAAAAAATGTTTTGATATAACTAATCCTTTTTAAATTACACCCAGCAGCTCAAGGACACTACATAGAGATTCTGACCGCAGCTAATACTGTTTGTAATCCTATGCCATTAGTTTTGTTTTTTAAAACAACACATAGCTGCTAACAGATATAATAAGTGAATATATTAACCAATATCCCACCTACAGACTAAATTAAAATATAAAGTACTCCACAAGTTCTGCCTAATTCACTCTGAGGCTATTGATTGATCTATATTTTCTGTAAAATTAGTGGTTTGATGTTACTATTAATTATTCAATTAAATCTGCATTATGGCCAAGATTTCAAAAAAATTGATGTATAAACCTAAAATGGTCCTTAAATCCTTACTTAGGTGCCCAAAGAAAAGGCTTGACTGTATAGTGATGAACATAAAGCAGTACCCACTGAAGTGAATGAGAGAATGTAGGTGCTTAGCACATTTGTAAATCAGGTTACCGGTACTTTTTTAGGCACAAAAATATGAATTTTGTAGTCTCAGATCTATATATTTTATTTGATGTGCTCATTAGTCTTATAGCAACCATTTGTACTGAATATTCAATATAAAATAACAAAGGAAAATGATTAATCTCCACAACTTTTGTGATCTGATATGATTTATATTAGTTCTAGGGGTATTGATACTAATGCTAAGTGACATTTTTAAGTCTGTTGGACTGAGGTTAGGATTATTAAAGTGCACATGTTTCTATTTCCATTGGTCACCATTGGTGGTGCTGAGGTTTATGGGAGATGGGTGTATTAGATCCAGTTGTACCTAAAACAGGAAACAAAGATCTGTCAAATATTTTCAGAATATTACCTTGATCTTATTAAACAGTTGAGTTTATTCCTTTTTTGTTGACTATTTTCTGACTCGGATTGAAATTCTCATCCATTAGTTAGAAGTAGGGCCCTACCAAATTTATGGTCCATTTTGGTCAATTTCGCAGTCATAGGATTAAAAAAATTGTAATTTTCATGATTTCTGATATTTAAATAAGAAATTTCATGGTGTTGCAACTGTAGGGGTCATCACCGAAAAGATGCTAGTGGGGGGTGGGGGGAGAAACCCATCTGTATAGTGTAGGGTAAAAGTACACAAAAGCCCAGCTTTCATGGGTGAGACCAGATTTCATGGTCCATGACACATTTTTCACAGATGTGAATTTGGTAGAGTCCTAGTTAGAAGTATTCCACTGAATCACAAAAATTACCTATGGGGAGAATATATACCACATAAACTATAAACTATTTACATATTTATTTCATAAGCTAAATTCCATGTTGTGCCCCTTTCCTGTTTAAGTACTGTGAATGAAGGAGAAGATGTGGAGAAGGGCAGAGAGTTTAGCAGCATTTAGTTTGCATAGGCTAACTGAAATTAATTTAATGATAAGCTAACCTATACTCCTTCACCTTTTTTCTATTGTCTTCAGTTTTAATTACTAATCTGTTCAAGTTTTTTTGTTTCAAACTCAGTGCCCAATCCTGCAAGGTTTCTGTTCCCTTAAATGTCACTGGAGTCAATGGAATTATTCACTTGAATAAAAACTGACAGACCGGTCACTCAGGCCCCAGTTCAGCAATGTACTTTGGCATGTGAGTAGTCCCATTAATGTCAATGGGACCAATTATATGCTTAGAGTTACACAGGTGCTTAATTATCTTGCTGTCTCAGGGTCAAATACCTAAGAGAAAGGGGAGAAGTGATGACTGTTGTGTCACAGCATGAAAAAGTTACACTGATGAAAATTTTATTCCTTGGTGTCAGGACAGTAATTTTGAGCAGGATATGTTCTGTCATTACTGTTACAATTCCAAAATATTACTCCTGTTGTGTTCCTCACATAATGTACATAGGAGTCTGTACAGTACCTGAGAGAGAGAGAGACCTTCATTTGAGTGTACCCTGCTAATCTCTGCTACATTACACATTGTGACAGAGTCGGGCTAGATGGCTATAGGAGAGTAATAGAAGGCAGATATATTAGCCCCAGGCTAAGTAGGTCCCTTTTCCCTGGGTAAGGTAACAGGGAAGGTTCCAGAACAATCAGGAACCTTCTGGAGACAATTAAGACAGGCTGATTAGAACACCTGCAGCCAATCAAGAAGCTGCTAGAATCAATTAAGACAGGCTAATCAGGGCACCTGGTTTTTAAAAAGGAGCTCACTTCAGTTTGTGGTGTGCGTGTGAAGAGCTGGAAGCAAGAGGCACTAGGAACTGAGAGTGAGAACGTGGACTGTTGGAGGACTGAGGTGTACAAGCATTATCAGACACCAGGAGGAAGGTCCTATGGTGAGGATAAAGAAGATGTTGGGAGGAGGCCATGGGGAAGTAGCCCAGGGAGTTGTAGCTGTCGCACAGCTGTTCCAGGAGGCACTCTAGACAGCTGCATTCCACAGGGCCCTGGGCTGGAACCCGAAATAGAGGGTGGGCCCGGGTTCCCCCCAAATCCTCCCAACTCCTGGTCAGACACAGGAGGAGTTGACCTGGACTATGAATTCAGAAAAACGGCCAAGCTGAGGGCTGCCGTGAAGCTCCAAGGTGAGCAAATCCGCCAATAAGCACAAGACCCACCAAGGTAGTGAAGGAACTTTGTCACAACATCCACGAAAATAGAAATTCTCAAACTATATTTTCTCACAAAGGGCTCCAATTCATTGTTCGTTATAAAGGACAAAAGGCCCAAAGCAGCAAACATATTCCATTACCTTACACTCCCCAAGGTCAACTTACGCCATTTGAATGTTAACACATTTAAAAGCTGCAATAAACAAGAATGTTTTTAGAGCAATAGCTGTGTAAGCATTTCGTCATGGGATAAAAAGATAGCTATGAAATATGCCCTTTGCTTTAGGTGTGATGGAGAGTCAATAGTATCTCCATAGTTAAAGTAGCAACTTTACATTATAAGATCCTGTTTTAGCCACGATATGCTTTTAGATTGGAAAATTGAAAACTGACATATTAATTCTAAAGGCAAAAATAATGTTTCTGCAAAGTTTGGATAGAATTCATTGAATGGTTTGAGTTACAAGTCATTAAATAATTTCTCTGATTTTAAATGTTGGCTTTTGTTTAGCATTTCTTATAATTATTTATTATCTGTAAGGAGATAGCACTTAGGAGCCCCAGTCATGGACCAACACCCCTTTGTCCTAGGTTCTATATAATTACAGTACAAACCTCTAGTTCAAAAACTGTTGCTTGCTACTCCTTTTATATAGCACAACACTGCATGCTGTTGTAACTCATTGTGAATAAGATTTCATAATGGCCTATTACAACATTTATTTTAAATGATTCCTTAAATTTATGTGAGATTTCTTTATAATTCAAGTGTGTGATTAAATGCTCTGTTCACAAGAGTTATGCACTTTTGCAGTCTCAAATAAAATAAAATTTGAATACCACATATTTGGTTTTCCCACCCTTGAGGCTATCTTTGTGTTTCATAAATATTAATGCTAATTTCATTAACAATATTTGCCTACTCTACCACAAACCTAGTTTCAAAGAAATCAAAGAGTGTGCATAAATACCAATCTCTGCACTGACCAAAAGAAGCTCTAACTCCCAAGTTATCTCTGGGAAGTCACTTCATGTTACTAAGTTCCAAGAGCCTGAACTAAAGTCAATATTTGTAAATACTATTACATTAAATTTTTCAGCTGAAAAAATACACTGATAATATGGGATCCAGTTGGATTGGGATCAGTGTTAGATGAAATTGCCAATTATGTAGAGATATTATGTGAAATAAACTGTTTGACCATAGTTTATGGATGTATACACAAGGCTCAATTCATTTTGAGAGGACTTTATTCTTATCATCCATCAGCTACAGTGAAGTTCTCACTGTAACTCCTCGCTAGATTGGATTTAATATAAACTTCCTGAGTTGAATACCATTATTACTAAAATAACTTGAAAAAATCATTTGCATATTTCTCAGAATGTCACTTTGGCAAGTTGGTAAGGTTTTTAAAGAATACAAACGTGACAATTGTTCCTTCCCCGAATATTTCAGTGGAAATGCTTATTTCAATCATCCCAAATGCTTTTGGGCGAGTCTAATATTTCTCTAACATCATAGAAAAGCAATTACTGGACAATAGCCTAAAACACAGCAGGCTATCTTAAAAACAGAACATTTACCACTAAAACCCTAGTATAAGTTACTTTATATTTACTGGTTTCAGAGTAGCAGCCGTATTAGTCTGTATTCGCAAAAAGAAAAGGAGTACTTGTGGCACCTTAGAGACTAACAAATTTATTTGAGCATAAGCTTTCGTGAGCTACAGCTCACTTCACTTCCACTGAATGCATCCGATGAAGTGAGCTGTAGCTCACGAAAGCTTATGCTCAAATAAATTTGTTAGTCTCTAAGGTGCCACAAGTACTCCTTTTCTTTTTATATTTACTGTGGTATTTCCCATTTTCAACATATGTTACACCACAAACATGGTGGTAAAGGTAAATATAGTGCTGCAGGAATAATATATTTTAATGGAATTGTAATGTCATAGAAGTGTAGGAGTGGAAGAGACCTCAAGAGGTCATCTATTCTAGCTCCCTGGACTGAGGCAGGACCAAGTATGTCTAGACCATCCTTCAGAGGTGTTTATGTAATCTGTTTTATAGACCCTCCAATGATAGGGGTTCCACAACCTCCCTTGATAATCTATTTCAGTACTTAATTATCCTTGTAATTAGCAAGTTTTTCCTAATGTCTTACCTAAATATCCCTTGCTGCCAATTAAGCTAATTACTTCTTGCCCTACAGTCAGTGGGCATGGAGAACAATTAATTCCAGTCATCTTTATAGCAGCCCTTAATATATTTTACTATTATCAGGTCCCCCCTCGGTCTTCTTTTCTCAAGACTAAACATGCCCAGTTTTTTTAACCTTTCCTCGTAGGTTGGTTGTTTTCTTTTTTTGAAGCTGTATCATATTGTTGGCTGTCATTCAATTTGTGATCCACCATAACCCCCAGATCCTTTTCAACAGTACTAGCACCTAGCTGGTTATTCCCCATTTTGTAGTTGTTCGTTTGATTTTTCCTTCGAGTGAAGTTCTTTGCAATTTTCTTTATTGGCTTTTATCTTCTTCATTTCAGAACAATTCTCTAATTTATCAAGGTCATTTTGAAATGTAATCCTGTCCTCCAAAGTGCTTGCAACCCTCCCAGTTGCATGTCATCTGCAAGTTTTATAAATATTCTCTTTACTTAATTTTCCAACTCATTAATGAAAATATTGAATAGGACTGGACTCAGGACATACCCCTGCAAGATCCCTCTAGATACTCTCTTCTAGTTTGACAGTGAAGCATTGATATCTACTCCTTGAGTACATTTTATAAGCAGTTGTGCATCCATCTTATAGTAATTCCATCTGGAGCACATTTCCCTGGTTTGCTTATGAGAATGTCATGTGGGACTGTGTCTGTGCCTTGTATAAAATCAAGATATATCATGTCTACAGTTTCTCTCTTATCAACTAGAGCAGTAACCCCGGCAAAGAAAGAAATTAGGTTTATTTGGGTATGATTTATTCTTGATAAATCCATGTTGGCTAATACCTAGCCTTGAGGTGCTTAAAATTGATCATTTAATTTGTTCTAGTATCTTTCCAGGGATCAACTTTAGGAGAACTGGTCTTTTCTGGGTCCTCTTTATTCACCTTTTCAAAGTAATAGATTGTAAACCCAGATCCAAATATGTTTTTGGCTATTAAAATAATTTGTTTACTGTTTTGAAGAAATATACAGCATGCTTTGTGATGGTTGACAATTTAGAATAGATTTTCGAAAGGCCCAGCCTCCCTGTTTGCACTTGTCATTAAAACATGGGCTCAGTTTTGAGCCACAGTTCAAATTCAGCCACAACAAACTAGGCAAAAGTGCAACTACTCTGGTGTGATAAATTCTCCAGTTGCTGGAGTCTATAAATCAAAATTGGGGCAAGGTTCTCAAGGCTGATTATGGATTCTTTGTGCAAGTTACTGGGTGTGATGCAGCAATTACTGTGTGGAAGTCCCTGGCCTATGTTATGCAAAAAGTTAGCCTACATGGTCATACTGGTCTCTTCTTGCCTTGAAATCTATGAGCCAGATTCTTTCCTGGTATAAATTGGCATTGCTCTTTTGAAGTCAATGGGTCCTTATTTAATTCTAGGTGTGGGGCATGAGAGTAATAAATGACCCAGTGGTTTAGACACAGGAGTGAAAAAGAGACAGTCTTTAATTTTCACTGAAAAGGCCCAGAGCATCACAAATATTATTTGTTCAAGTCTAAATTTAGGACTTACTGGTTTTCTCTAGCTGCCTATGTATCAGCCTGTCTATCAGTAGAAGAACAAATTGATGTACTGTGCAATAATAATATTTTATAATATTTTGTTGATCAACATAGTTTATCATTCACTTGGCTGGGATTTAGGACTTGACTTTACATGCATTGAAGTCCATGGCAAAGTTCTCACTGACGTCAGTGGTGCAGGATCAGGAATTTAGTGACTTAACATAGGGCTTTGTCTTAAAAACCTTACCCTTGTAAATATTTCATTGAATTAAAGGGACACTTGGCCCAGTAAGAGTTGCAGGATCAGGTCTAAAGTTACCAAGCTGATGTGAATGGAGCTGTCTGACAAACCTATTATGGAAACAGCATTAAAGTATCAAGACTAAAAAATTCAGATTTAAGGATTTAATATCACTATGCCAACATATGATTCTTTCTCTGCTCACATATATATATGGAGACAACTTTATAATGTCCAGATGAGATGAAGCAATGTCAGTGTAAACATTACCCTCCCCGTCAAAAAGAAAATATCAAAAATAATTAGCTAACAAGGCTGAAACATCAGTCAACAACTCCAAAGAAAATATTGAATTAAGCCTGACATAGTCACCTAAACACATCCCACTCATTCCAAGCACTGCACATATTTTCCTCTATTAAAGAATGTCACCACACTGGGCAATGTTAAATACTTATAGTACCTCTAAAAGTACCCTACAGCATATATATGCATATAACTTGTACTTAAGCATTGTTGTACTGATCTCAAGGGTCAAAAGAGTTAGAATTATTTATAAATTCTTTCACTGACCTACATTAAAACAGTAATACTTAGGTTTGTGGTTTTATTCTACAGAAGCTTGGTTTACTTGGTTTCTTAGTAAACAGCCAAAAGCATTCATTCTAAAGTTGAAAGTTTATTGATCAAACACAAGAAATTAAACAATCAGTTTATATTGAAACTGGAACTGAGTGATTATGTAAAACAAACAATTAAAACCTATTAAAGTATGGTTTCTTTTGGAGGGAAAATGTCTCTTTTGTTGATGCAAACTTTGAGGAAAAGGAAAGGGTGAATTTTACACTGAGTCCTGATGGGTGAAAAGTAATCACTTCTTCTGTTTTTAACAGACAGACAGACACAAGGTGGAGGAGAGACAGGATAGAAAAGGTGGGGGAAATACAGCTTTTGTTGTTTCAGGAACACTGGATGGCTGGTCAATTATGAATGGATACTTTGCCTGGCAAGTCAACCTTGACACCTGTTGTTTGGACCCTTGTTCAAATTCCAGTAAGGGTTGTCATCTGATTGGGTCTTTTCTCCTTAGACAGGGCAGGATTGTGGTAATCTCATCTCGCTATGCTGATGTAGTGCAGTTGATTTCAGCCACTTTGGTGCCCTCCTGATCCTGAGCTGCTCCAGGAGTTGAGGAGACCCTGTATAATTTAGAGACTCTATTGTGCTCCTCTACAGACTGCAGACCTGGCTGGAATCTCCACAGCCCCCCTCTAGACTTCCAACCCTATCTTGTGAGGGATCCTCAAGAAGCAGCTTTGAGGCTTCTTCCACAGTGCCTGTACTAGGAAAACCCTTCCCCAGCTGGAAATGGGGCTTTTAGATCCCCTTTATACCACTGTACATAGCATAAAGGGACTGGACTGAAGGTGAGAATCTCACTCCAGGTATTTAACTGAATTAGTTGGTAAAACATATTGAGTCCTTTAGTATACTCTAAATGTAAAATATATTATTGTCAATTACTGTTAGTGCCCTTCCTAACGATTGTCACTATTTCAAAGTTTTCTAAGGAAATAAAATCATTACCCCACATTAATCTAGATTTCAGCTGCAGAGAGTGTATTTTTGCATTTATATTTGGAAAATCCTGTCACATGTAATTCAGTGCCAATGTTTTTTGTGCTAATGTACTTACATTTTGAATATATTTTTCATTAATTAATCAAAAATGCTTAGGCAGGGTGGCTGGGTGTCATTTACTTCCCAGAACACCACCACTCCTTTAGATGGCAATTATAGTGTCCAGATGTGAATCTGTGGAAAAATATAGTATTCTCCACATCAGACTCTGGCTCCTTGGCAAATTCTACAGGCAGTTGTACCGGCACTTTAGGGGTTGCCAAAAAAAAAGTTGTATTGTGTGTATCAGCTATCTACACCTGTCATTGTTAAATATTTTGAAATCTGACTTCAATAAAGGAAATAAATAAATATCCTGACTTTGCCATAAACTTCAGTGGGACCAGGAGTTAACCCAATGTCTTTAATCCTGTAATTGAATTCAACTGGATGGATCCATGTATCCACATAGAGTCCTGTTACAGGGCGCTGTGTAAGCTCTGTGCCATCCTCACGGATCCAATAGCAGGATCAGGGCCAGTATTGTTTTTTATACAACTATTCAATGCAACAGCTTAAAATCAGGTACAGTGGGCCAAATTTTGCTCTTCGTTACATATATGCAATATCATCAACTTCAAAGTGTAGCCAAGAGCAGAGTTCTACCTAATATCTCTTATTTAAACAGCTGTACTATACACTGTCTAGAGGTCACACTAATTTCCATGAAAGACTGCGTCATTATGTTTAATATCACTTTAAAATCACACATTTAAATAAACTTTTTGACCAGCCCTGCTGATGGGTGTCCCTCAAAAGCATTGGGTTTGGGCTTGATTTGGATAAATGCCAAAGGGCTCAAAGAGACAAGGTGGGTGAGGTAAAATATTTTATATACAAAAAATATAACTAATAAAAGGTATTACCTCACCCACCTTGTCTCGCTAATATCTTGGGACTGACATGGCTACAACAACAAATGCGGATCCAGTTAGCTGAACTATCTGAAACCCTTGACCGTTCAGACTAACATGTTTTATGGAGGACAACTAGATAAAGGTGCAACTACTTTCATTTGAAAAATTCAAACTGGAAAGGAGATAGGCTTTGGTTGGGGATGTGCATACGTGTAGCAGGGGCGCTGAGATCCATTGATCCTGGGTACAAAAACAAAAAAATAAAATTGGAAAGGACACATCCAGTTTAATCATATTCCTTCCAGAAGAGCTAAAACTTGGTTTCCCCATAAAGCAAATTAGAGGTTATAGTCTTCAATGTCCCAGCTTCTGTAGCCAAAGAAAGCAGGGTTCTATCCATTCTTGTTGAGGCCACCAATGAGGTTCGTCCTACCAACAGAGAAAATAAAGTGTGAACAGCAAAAATAATGCAATTGACAATTTTCAAAGGTGTCTTCTCTCTTCCGCTTTTGGATTCTCCTACAGTACATGTTTCAGGTTCTCTCCATTAGGCAATCTGACCTAAAAATATTCTAGCCACCATCTGTAAGTATCCTTTGAGATAAAGATTGAGTGGGGGACAGGTTGCTATTATGAGAGTGGAAGAGTGGATGCAGTGTCATATTTGTCATGTCATTATTTAAGTTTCATATGGAATTGTCAACCTAAAGAAACTACTTTTTTAAATATTTGAGAAATTGTAGGTTTTTTAGCACATTAACATAGGTGACATTTGGTGACTGACACAGTTGACACTTATAGATGGTCTTTGCTGCTCCTGTCCGCTGTAAAATATTTACATATTATTGAGTCTGTCAAGCATGGGGAGGAGAGGCTGAAGCAATGGACTTCAAGACCTCACATTCACTGGTATCCATGATATCTGCAAATATCATCCCTTCCAGCTGGTGAATAGCTTGGGGTTCAT
The DNA here is from genome assembly GCF_015237465.2 of Chelonia mydas. Classification (NCBI taxonomy): domain Eukaryota; kingdom Metazoa; phylum Chordata; order Testudines; family Cheloniidae; genus Chelonia; species Chelonia mydas. Next base: position 113,519,769 of record NC_057852.1, read on the forward strand.
ATGAAGAGTGTTATTTCCCACAAAAAAGTACAGTAAATTATTTTACAGGTTGTTTTGTCATCTGGATTTTTCCCTCTTTAACAAATAATTTTTTTCCAGATCAAGATCTTCTCAAAATATTTCTGCATAGCTAATGGTTTTATTTTAAATTTTCCTCCCTTATATGCCTACCAAATCATACTCTACATGACATTGTTCCGCCTTGTTGACCAGTGACCCTGACCTGATCTCAAAGAAGGACTCTGTGTAAGAAGTTAATCACGTCATATGCTAAAATGCTTGGAATGAGCTTTAATAAGCTGTAAGAGGCAAGTAGGGAAATATAAAAATTGTATAACAACTATGGTAGGTTTGGCAATAAGCTGAGGAGTAGTAAGAAATAATAGGCTTAATTTTTGTTAGCTGAAGTAGGCCTGAAGGTTTGACCTGAAGTTATGCACTCTCATACTTTGTGACAAAGAATTTAACCACAGAAGAACAAGTGTATTGCATGATTGCATACATGTTTAAAATATAGGGGATTTGGGGTACTTTTGCAGTAAGGCAACCATGGAGCTAAACGCATTGATGTATCAAAACTATTGGGACATTAATTGATGCAAGTGAGGTATGAACGTCAGAAGTTTAACTACGATTAGCCAGAATATGACATAAAGGCAAAGGGAGAAATTTTATCTGATATAATCCTGGACATGTGCGAGCGGAATTGGCCAAGGTGTATAAAAGATGTGGTTATTCAACCTGTTGTCAGGACACTAGGACTGCAATACGGTAGGAAGCCTGGCCCAGTGTCCTCCTCTTGTGGTGATCTTCACTTATATTTTCTTCTGTCTTTGTTTTTCAGAGGTTGAGTATGTCTATATAACCCTAAGAGCTTTCTCTCTTGCATCTCTGTTATTTGTGTGCTTATAATAGGATATTTATTTGGGTGTTGAGTAAATTTTTTATCTCAGTATGTGTGTCTCATCAATCACATGTTCAACAGCGATCCTTCGTGTAGCCGCCTGCGAAGAACCTGTGACAGTGATGAGTAATTTTGCAGTTCTCATAAATCACTATGTTACATCCTCTTGTGAACAGGCATGCTCTAATGTAATTTAAATATGTTGCAAAGTTATATTTTTGTTTGTTATTCTCATGTCACACTCATTTCTTCATTTGTATTGGCTACTGTGATAGGGCAGGGTCAGATACCTTCTTCTGGTAAGCACCTCAAGTGGTTTATTTCACAGTGTCCTTCCCTTACTTTGACAAACTCATGCAGCCCTATATTTACAGTAACATACAATCCTTAGCTCCCTTGGCCAAGGATCTTCCTCTTGGGAGATACTTCTAGGGCAGTGGTTCTCAAACGTATTTGGTCAAGTCCCTCTTCCTTGTGTCTGTATCATATACATGCTTCCCCTCCCCCTCCAAACTACATATACCACCATCCAGCTGTGAAGGAGAGCAGTGGCTGCCGGCTGGGTGCCCAGCTTTGAAGGCAGCGGTGCGCCAGCAGCAGCACAGAAGTAAGGGTGGCCATATGAAAAGTAATATTCTTTAATATCACTTTTCACAGTAGACTTTGCGCCCCATTGGCACCTGTACTTCTGCACTGCTGCTGGCACCCCAAGGTTGACAACTGGAACCCCACCGCCTGCAGGTGGGGATTAGGGAAGGAGAGTCCGAGTGGCAGGGTTCTGGCTGTCTCCTTTGTCCCTGCCTCGTGGGTATGCACGACCCTTCTGCAAGAGCCCCAGCCACCCAGGGCTGACAACCAGAGCATTTAAAAACGAAACAAACACATTGCTTATATCTCCCTTGAGAGGCCCACCCCATAGTTTAGAACCACTGCTCTAGGGTCTGACTCTGAAAGCCTCTCTCTCTTTCTCCCTCTTTGCACTTCCTTTCTGTGTTTTCTACTTTCTGCCTAATTAGCCTCTTCGCTCTCCTCAGCCAATCCCAATGCATCAGTTAGGTACAGCTCTTCTTAATCAGGTCTACTCTAGAGCAATTAATCAGCATCACAGTGACCAGCATCTATCCATAGTTGATAATACCCTTAAGGATTCACTATAATCTCACTCTTGGTATTTGAGGTTCTGCACATCTCTGTTCTAATTTACCTGGTTTGACTAGTATTTATATTCCTTCTAGCTCCCTGTGTTCTCTTCATGGTTTACTGTGTCTTTGCACATTTCTCTCATTTTGTGTTTGTGCGAGATATTTCTGCTAAAACGATCTGTTGTAGGGCTGGTTGAAAAAAGGACAAAAGTGTGAAGTAATTTCATTCCATTTAAAAACTTTTTTTTTAAATCAATTTCTTTTTTCCTTTTTTCTATTTCCCCCACTTTTTTGCCACGGAATGCAATTGAGTGAATGATGCTCAGTGTTGGGTTTCTTGTTCAAGTTTTCCTTTTGCCACTTTCACTTTTTCAAAACATCCTCAACTTTTGAAAAGTTACAGAGCAGGACAAGGAAAAATGGGGTTGGGGGGAGAGAAATTCAAAGAAGAGAAAGGTGAAAAGAATTGGTAAAAAGACCCAAAATTTTGAAATGTTCAGTTTACACGTAAAATCCCAGAACATTAAAACTAGTAGTTTTTGCAGAAGTTTCCGTTTTGAACAAAGTGATAAAGTTTCAAATGAAAAATTTATTCTGCTCGAATCACTTGTGATATGATTACCATACTGGTATTTAAATTGCCATAATCAGACCGTTGCATTGAGAGGACGAGTGATCATTCTCACTCAGGCCTGGTCTACACTACGAGTTGAGGTCGAATTTAGCAGGGTTATCTCGATTTAACCCTGCACCAGTCCACACGATGAAGCCCTTTTTTTCGACTTAAAGGGCTCTTACTCCACCCCTGAGGAGAGGATTAGCACTGAAATCGGCCTTGCCCGGTCGAATTTGGGATACTGTGGACACAATTCGATGGTATTGGCCTCCGGGAGCTATCCCAGAGTGCTCAGTTGTGACCGCTCTGGACAGTGCTCTCAACTCAGGTGAGGATTAGCACTGAAATCGGCCATGCCGGGTCGAATTTGGGGTACTGTGGACACAATTCGATGGTATTGGCCTCCGGGAGCTATCCCAGAGTGCTCAGTTGTGACTGCTCTGGACAGTGCTCTCAACTCAGGTGCACTGGCCAGGTATACAGGAAAAGGCCTGCAAACTTTTGAATCTCATTTCCTGTTTGGCCAGCGTGGTGAGCTCACCTGCACAGGTAACCATGGAGAGCTTATCATCACAGGAGACCATGCAGTCCCCGAATCGCCGAAGAGCTCCAGCATGGACTGAATGGGAGGTATGGGATCTGATCGCTGTATGGGGAGACGAATCCGTGCTGGCAGAACTCTGTTCAAAAAGATGAAATGCCAAAATATTTGAAAAAATCTCCAATGGCATGAAGGTCAAAGGCTATAACCAGGACCCACAGCAGTGCCACATGAAAATTAAGGAGCTCAGACAAGCCTACGAAAAAACCAGAGAAGCAAACGGGCACTCCAGTTTAGAGTCCCAGACATGCTGCTTCTATGATGAACTGCATGCCATTCTAGGGGGTGCAGCCACCACTACCCCAACCCTGTGCTTTGACTCCGTCCAAGGAGTGAAAGGCAACACGGAAACGGGTTTTGGGGGTGAAGAAGATGAGGAGGAGGAGGACCAGGTTGTAGATAGCTCACAGCAAGGAAGCAGAGAAACCGGTTTTCCCGACAGCCAGGATCTGTTTATCACCCTGGACCTGGACTCAATACCCCCCAAACCCACCCAAGGTGGGCTCCTGGACCCTGAAGACAGAGAAGGGATCTCTGCTGAGTGTACCTTTGTAAATATTATGCATGGCTTAAAAACAAGCATGTTTAATGATTAATTTGCCGTGGCATTTGCGGCCAGTACAGCTACTGGAAAAGTCTGTTAATGTGTCTGGGGTTGGAGTGGAAATCCTCCTGGGACATCTCCATAACGCTCTCCTGGATGTACTCCCAAAGCCTTTGCAAAAGGTTTCTGGGGCTGGCAACCTTATTCCATCCTCCATGGTAGGACACTTTACCACACCAGGCCAGTAGAATGTAGTCGGGAATCATTGCAGAACAAAGCATTGCAGCATATGGTCCTGGTGTTTTCTGGCATTCAAACAACATCCGTTCTTTATCTCTCTGTGTTACCCTCAGGAGAGTGATATCATTCATGGTCACCTGGTTGAAATAGGGTGGTTTTAGTAAGCGGCCATTCAGAGGTGCCTGTTCCTGCTGGGCTGTTTGCCTGTGGCTGAACAGAAATCTTCCCCGCTGTTAGACATGCGGTGGCGGGAGGGGTGAAGCCATCATCCCAGAGAATTGGGTGTGTGTGTGTGTGTGTGGCGGGGGTGGGAGGTTAGTTGGGTTTCTGCTGCATATGAACCCAGAAACCTCAGCCCCTCCTTTTAAATTGCCAACCCATTTTTAATAGCCAACCCAACGGCTACTTTGTATGGGAAATGAGGGTGCTGCTGTTTGAAACCATTCCCACATGTTATGAAGGTTAAAGAAGCCAAAAGACTGTGGCTTACCAGGGCTGCCTGCAAGCCAAATTCTGCTGTCCGGCCCTGCGTGAGTGATCTCTCACACCAAACTGGCATACCCCCAATAAGAGGCAAAATGCGACTTTGTAATGAAAGCACATGTGCTATGTAATGTTAACAGCAAGATTTACCATGAAAGAGTGTGTCCATTGTTCTATAAAATGTGTCTTTTTAACTACCACTCTCCCTTTTTTCCCCTCCACCAGCTGCATATGTTTCTCCTTCCTAGAGGCTAGCAAAGATTAGAAGGTGAAAAAAACGCACTTGTGATGAAATGTTCTCTTCATGCTTCAGGACTTCATGGTGTCCTCCCACACTGACAGAGCACAGCAAAATAGATGGAGGCAGACAATCTCAGAGTGCAGGAAAACACAATATGACCGCGAGGAGAGGTGGCGGGCTGAAGATGATAGGTGACATCAGCTTGCTGAAAGAAGGCAGGAGTCAATGCTTAGGCTGCTGGAGGATCAAACTCACATGCTCCAGCGTATGGTTGAGCGGCAGGAAAGGCAGCAGGAGCACAGACGGCCACTACAGCCCCTGTGTAACCAACCCCCCTCCTCCCCAAGTTCCATAGCCTCCTCACCCAGACGACCAAGAATGCGGTGTGGGGGCCTCCACCCACTCCACCCCAGAGGATTGCCCAAGCAACAGAAGGCTGGCATTCAATATGTTTTAAACTTTTAAAGTGCTGTGTGGCCTTGTCCTTCCCTCCTTCATCACCCCACACAGTGTTTCCCTCCTCCACCACCCCTCCCGGGCTACCTTGGCAGTTCTCCCCCTATTTGTGTGATGAATAAATAAAGAATGCATGAATGTGAAGCAACAATGACTTTATTGCCTCCGCAAGCGGTGATTGAAGGGGGGAGGAAAGGGTGCTTAGCTTACAGGAAAGTAGAGTGAAACCGGGGGGGGGGTGGTTTCCATCAAGGAGAAACAAACAGAACTTTCACACCATAGCCTGGCCATTCCTGAAACTGGTTTTCAAAGCTTTTCTGATGCGCACCGCACCTTCCTGTACTCTTCTAACTGCCCTGGTGTCTGGCTGTGCGTAATCAGTGGCCAGGCGATTTGCCTAAACCTCCCACCCCACCATAAATGTCTCCCCCTTACTCTCACAGATATTGTGGAGCGCACAGCAAGCAGTAATAACAAAGGGAATATTGGTTTCGCTGAGGTCTAACCGAGTCAGTAAACTGCGCCAGCATGCTTTTAAACGTCCAAATGCACATTCTACCACCATTCTGCACTTGCTCAGCCTGTAGTTGAACAGCTCCTGACTACTGTCCAGGGTGCCTGTGTATGGCTTCATGAGCCAGGGCAATAAGGGGTAGGCTGGGTCCCCAAGGATAGCTATAGGCATTTCAACATCCCCAACGTTTATTTTCTGGTCTGGAAAGTAAATCCCTTGCTGCAGCTGTTGAAACAGACCAGAGTTCCTGAAGATACAAGTGTCATGTACCTTTCCCAGCCATCCCACATTGATGTTGGTGAAATGTCCCTTGTGATCCACCAGCGCTTGCAGCACCATTGAAAAGTACCCCTTTCGGTTTATGTACTCGTGGCCTTGGTGCTCCGGTCCCAAGATAGGGATATGCATTCCATCTATAGCCCCACCACAGTTAGGGAATCCCATTGCAGCAAAGCCATCCACTCTGACCTGCACATTTCCCAGGGTCACTATCCTTGATATGAGCAGCTCAGTAATAGCATTGGCTACTTGCATCACAGCAGCCCCCACAGTAGATTTGCCCACTCCAAATTGATTCCCGACTGACTGATAGCTGTCTGGCGTGGCAAGCTTCCACAGGGCTATCGCCACTCACTTCTCAACTGTGAGGGCTGCTCTCATCTTGGTATTCTTGTGCTTCAGGGCAGGGGAAAGCAAGTCACAAAGTTCCATGAAAGTGCCCTTATGCATGCAAAAGTTTTGCAGCCACTGTGAATCGTCCCAGACCTGCAACACTCTGCGGTCCCACCACTCTGTGCTTGTTTCCCGGGCCCAGAATCGGCATTCCATGCCATGAACCTGCCCAATTGACACCATGATGTGCACATTGCAGGGGCCCATATTTTGTGAGAAGTCTATGTCCATGTCCTCATCACTCTCATCACCGCGCTGCAGTCACCTCCTCCTCCTCGCCTGCTTTCGCTTTTCTTGCAGGTGATGGTTCTGCATATCCTGCTGGATAACGCGTGCGGTGTTTATAGTGCTCATAATTGCCGCGGTGATCTGAGCGGGCTCCATGTTCCCAGTGCTATGGCATCTGCACTGAAAAAAGGCGCGAAACATCTGTCTGCCATTGCTCTGACGGAGGGAGGGGCGACTGACAACATAGCTTACAGGGTTGGCTTACAGGAGATTACAATCAACAAAGCGGGTGGCTTTGCATCAAGGAGAAACAGAATGGCCCCCTCAAGGATAGAACTCAAAACCCTGGGCTGAGTCACTCCCATGTTTGCCCAGGCGCCCCTGACTGACCTCACCGAGGTCGCTAAAATCGACTACATCGATGATGGCTACCAGTCATACTGCACTGTCTGCTGCCAAAAGGCAATGAGCTGCTGCTGTGTAGCAATGCAGTACTGCGTCTGCCCGCACCCAGGAGACATACGGTGACAGTGAGCTGAGCGGGCTCCATGCTTGCCGTGGTATGGCGTCTGCACGGGTAACTCAGGAAAAAAGGCGCGAAATGATTGTCTGCCGTTGCTTTCACGGAGGGAGGGAGGGAAGGGGGTGCCTGACAATATGTACCCAGAACCACCTGCAATGATGTTTTTGCCCCATCAGGCACTGGGATTTCTACCCAGAATTCAAATGAGCGGCTGAGACTGCGGGAACTGTGGGATAGCCACCCACAATGCAACGCTCCGGAAGTCGACGGTTGCCTCGGTACTGTGGACGCACTCTGCCGACTAAATGCCGACTAAATGCACTTAGAGCATTTGTGTGGGGATACACACAATCGACTGTATAAAAACGCTTTCTACAAAACCCACTTCTATAAATTTGACCTACTTTTGTAGTTTAGACATAGCCTCAGTTACTTGCCAGCCTGCCTAGGAAGGTGATGGTGCCTGCAATTCACATCCAGGTTTTTCCCTCACACCCATAACAGCTACTATCTTCAGTCCCATTACCTGTGTGAGTGTTGTTGTATCTGGGCGGGTAGTTCCTCAGCTGGTGTGAATGAAGTCAGTAAAACTACCTGGAACGTGCAGTTCACTTAAGTTCCACTGAAGTCAACGTAAGATTAGACACATTGGATCAAGTCACTTTTGAAAGTGGTCATGCTGTCTCATGCTCATGCAGCTGTCAGTAGAAATCTCAACATAGGCTAAAAGACAGTAGAAAGAAAACAGATAGCAACTACAGCACTTGCAGCAGCATTGGCAGCAGGACTGTGCAAAAGTGTGAAACATTTTCATAATTTTTTGACTATTGCATTTTCATCAATATTGGTCCGTAGACTTCAGTAGGGATGAAATTAACAAGGTTCGATAGACAGTTAAAAGGAACTCATAGAATTTAGGTGAATAATATTCTTTGTTTCTTGCATTTTGACTAATTCTCTGCTGGTATGGGATGAAGGATCGAACGAGGCCTTTCACCTTTCTAGATCCCAGCTTTTGCCAAAGTATGGAAGATATTGTAAAGCAGCACCTGACACTCAGTCATAAGGATTTGATTGATAGTATCAGCATTAGGGAAAATGTAGAAAGTGCTGCAGTTCTTGGTTTGCTCAGTCAAGTAGATTTTATAGCACTTGTTTATATAATTCCAGCTGTATTTTTCTCTCATATTCTTTCCCTTTTTTTAATCTGTCATTTTTTTACTAGGTGATTTTCCCGTCTTATTTCTTTTCTTGTATGTGCTGCCTTTCACTACCTTTCTTATTATTTATCTCCTTTCATAGAATCATAGAATCATAGAATATCAGGGTTGGAAGGGACCCCAGAAGGTCATCTGGTCCAACCCCCTGCTCGAAGCAGGACCAAGTTCCAGTTAAATCATCCCACCAGGGCTTTGTCAAGCCTGACCTTAAAAACCTCTAAGGAAGGAGATTCTACCACCTCCCTAGGTAACGCATTCCAGTGTTTCACCACCCTCTTAGTGAAAAAGTTTTTCCTAATATCCAATCTAAACCTCCCCCATTGCAACTTGAGACCATTACTCCTCGTTCTGTCATCTGCTACCATTGAGAACAGTCTAGAGCCATCCTCTTTGGAACCCCCTTTCAGGTAGTTGAAAGCAGCTATCAAATCCCCCCTCATTCTTCTCTTCCGCAGACTAAACAATCCCAGCTCCCTCAGCCTCTCCTCATAAGTCATGTGCTCTAGACCCCTAATCATTTTTGTTGCCCTTCGCTGGACTCTCTCCAATTTATCCACATCCTTCTTGTAGTGTGGGGCCCAAAACTGGACACAGTACTCCAGATGAGGCCTCACCAGTGTCGAATAGAGGGGAACGATCACGTCCCTCGATCTGCTCGCTATGCCCCTACTTATACATCCCAAAATGCCATTGGCCTTCTTGGCAACAAGGGCACACTGCTGACTCATATCCAGCTTGCTCGTCCACTGTCACCCCTAGGTCCTTTTCCGCAGAACTGCTGCCTAGCCATTCGGTCCCTAGTCTGTAGCGGTGCATTGGATTCTTCCATCCTAAGTGCAGGACCCTGCACTTATCCTTATTGAACCTCATCAGATTTCTTTTGGCCCAATCCTCCAATTTGTCTAGGTCCTTCTGTATCCTATCCCTCCCCTCCAGCGTATCTACCACTCCTCCCAGTTTAGTATCATCCGCAAATTTGCTGAGAGTGCAATCCACACCATCCTCCAGATCATTTATGAAGATATTGAACAAAACCGGCCCCAGGACCGACCCCTGGGGCACTCCACTTGACACCGGCTGCCAACTAGACATGGAGCCATTGATCACTACCCGTTGAGCCCGACAATCTAGCCAGCTTTCTACCCACCTTATAGTGCATTCATCCAACCCATACTTCCTTAACTTGTTGACAAGAATACTGTGGGAGACCGTGTCAAAAGCTTTGCTAAAGTCAAGAAACAATACATCCACTGCTTTCCCTTCATCCACAGAACCAGTAATCTCATCATAAAAGGCGATTAGATTAGTCAGGCATGACCTTCCCTTGGTGAATCCATTCTGACTGTTCCTGATCACTTTCCTCTCATGTAAGTGCTTCAGGATTGATTCTTTGAGGACCTGCTCCATGATTTTTCCAGGGACTGAGGTGAGGCTGACTGGCCTGTAGTTCCCAGGATCCTCCTTCTTCCCTTTTTTAAAGATTGGCACTACATTAGCCTTTTTCCAGTCATCCGGGACTTCCCCCGTTCGCCATGAGTTTTCAAAGATAATGGCCAAGGGCTCTGCAATCACAGCCGCCAATTCCTTCAGCACTCTCGGATGCAACTCGTCCGGCCCCATGGACTTGTGCACGTCCAGCTTTTCTAAATAGTCCCCAACCACCTCTATCTCCACAGAGGGCTGGCCATCTCTTCCCCATTTTGTGATGCCCAGCGCAGCAGTCTGGGAGCTGACCTTGTTAGTGAAAACAGAGGCAAAAAAAGCATTGAGTACATTAGCTTTTTCCACATCCTCTGTCACTAGGTTGCCTCCCTCATTCAGTAAGGGGCCCACACTTTCCTTGGCTTTCTTCTTGTTGCCGACATACCTGAAGAAACCCTTCTTGTTACTCTTGACATCTCTTGCTAGCTGCAGCTCCAGGTGCGATTTGGCCCTCCTGATATCTTTCCTACATGCCCGAGCAATATTTTTATACTCTTCCCAATTCTTTACAAGCATTTTTCCTTTTTTGCCTACTTATATTACTGCTTATATTGCTGTTACTTACTATTTGTTTTATACACCGTTATTTAACACTGTAGAGCATCATAGGATATAGTTTGTATGAAATATACTATACAAAATTAATTTGTACTGCATTTTCTGTCTTTAGTTTTCTTCATGTCTTCTGCCTATTCTTTTTCCCCCCATTAGATTTCATTCCATCTCCTTCTTTGGTTCCTTATTTTATGTTTCCAATTCCATATGTCATTCCCACCACTTTATTTGTTGCTATTGTTAATTTATGGTAATTAAATTGAAACATCTTTCCATTCCTGTCAGTGCTGCTTGTATTTTTTTGCCCTCGGTAGAAAATGAAGTAGTGCAATTGGTTTGTTATTCTGTTTCCAATGCTATCTTATAAGGAGGCTTCTGCAGCAACCCTGTTTACAGTAGCAAGGAAAACCAATGATGACTCACCACTCAGCGCCCTACTTATCATAACTGCTGAAAGGTGAGCCATTCATTTCCCTGCCAGTGGCCCGTGGACCATAGATAGCAACTACTCATTCACTCTGCAGTGATTTTTGTCTGGCGTCAGCATGAGCTGTCTGACTGTTAATGGCGTTATATATGTTGTGCCTGGCTGATATTTTTCAGAGATTGTGGGTGGGCAAAAATCCATTATAATTACTTTTGTTTTAGTCATTTTCTCTAATCCAGCAACACTGCATGTTGCAGTCCGAGGAGGAGGAGGAAGGATGAAAATGATAGCGCCAGCTCCCTTTCTGTGCAAATGTCTCAATATTCTTCAGGATTTACCACTACCACCCAAAAGCCCTGAATTGAGACTCCAGGTAGAAACGCCCTCTGAGTGGTGGAAGTTCAGATCTGGATCCAAACTTTGTAGTGGAATGAACTAGAACCGCAAATTCAAACCACCCAAAGTTTCAGCTTTCTTCTGAATCTCGATTCCAACCTTTGGACTTGGGCTAAAATCTCTTTGTTTACGATTGCTGCCAGTGGGGGTGCAGCCGGCTTAGCTGTCCTGATCTCAGGCTTTGGGTATATCCAAGCTCTGCACAGTCAGTCTCACTAAGTAGCAACATCAGATCTAGCCAGAGAGGGCTGCTGTTGCAGCTGCTGCTTTGGGGTGCCATTAGGGGGCAAGTACTAGTAAATGTGCTGTGTGACTACATCATCACACAGCACCTCCCACTTGTACTCCCAGCATGAGGAGCCCATTACTGCCCACCATCCTGAAACAGGTGGATCTGGTAAGGTGGATTGAGGGGTGGGGTGCACAGGAGACCAGCGGGGAGGAAGGTGTCAGAGAGTAGTGTGAGCCTCACTTGTCTGTGAGACAAAGAGGCCAGAGGGGAGAAGAGGGGGCCCAGAGAATGAGGGACATGCAGAGAAAAGGAGGTAGGAAGTGGACCCTGATTAATAATGGAAGGATGAAGAAGAGGAGTGAAAGAGGAAGAAAAGCAGTAAGGGGGTCAGATGGTGGAGCAAGCCTGCTGGAGCAGAGGGAGCAGGAGCAAACCACCAGCCATTTGGAGGTGGAGTGGGAGAGCTAAAATGGGGAAAAGAACTCTATTGCTATTTCTGATAGTTATATCTGCTCCTTCCTTGTCCCAAGCCCCATGAGACCTAATGGTGGCTTCTGTTTCTTTGTAGCTCTTAAACATGTACTGAGCGGAAACCTGGAACAATATACGGTTCGTTCTTGGGCCTGCATTTCCGTTGTGATTTTAATACTGAAGCAGAAACCCTGTTCCCTTCTTCAGCCCTTTCTTTACTATGCAAGCAACTTTCAAAAACTACAGTAAGCTAATGTTCCTGAGACCAAAGCAGATTCTTCTCCCCACAAGTGTTAAACTGCATCAGCAAAGAGATTGCCAGAGGGAATGAGCAGGGAACAAGCATATGAAGACAATGAGAACAGAACTACCAATCACATGCAGTGCTAACTGTCTGAAATCGCACAGCGATTAAAAAGTGTATGTGACAAATACATACTCAGAATTAAGGGCTTGAGTCTGTAAGTGCTAGGCATGTGGAGATCTAATTGATGGATCAAAATCTATAGTGCTGAAATTAATTAGTATCAGTCTGTTTTCTCATACTGGGGTTTTAATGCATCTTTTTATTTACTTATTTCAAATGATACATACATTTTTGGGAATGATCAGATTTTCAAAGAGAAGTTTATCGATTCTAACGTCAGAAGGGACCGCTGTGACCATCTAGTCTGAGGTACCTACACTATATATTGAAAATAAGTAATTTTATGCATAATTTAAAAGTTTGGCAGGATTTTAAAAAAGGATTAGCTGTTTATATGGTGTGACAGGGTCCTGCTGGGTTCCGGGAAGTGGGAGGGCGCAAGCCCACCCACTGCTAAATAATCCTCCACCAGTCTATGGGGAGGATCCACTGAGTCCGAGAACTCAAATGATTACGGGGGACAACTAGAAAAAAAACAATGGCAGATCTGAGGGTCAAAGGGTCAAAACAAGGGAACCGGAAGGGGACACAGAGAAGAGAACCCCAGGCAGCGCCCTCTGCTCCTCAAGGGTGTTGAGGGGGCGAGCGGACGCCGCCCAGAGGAACTCTGCTCGGATGCGTGAATGGAGAGAAGATCAGAAATAGGCCCCACAGTCGCAGAGAACCCCCTCAGCCAACATCCTCTCCCTGGTGTTATAGATGGCCACTTTGGCCATTGCTAGGAGGATGTTGACGAGGAGGTCGCACGGCTTTGTGGGGCCACGAATATGGTGTGTGTATAGGAGAAGGTGGGGGTGAAAGTGCAGCCAAAAATGTAAAAGGAGATACAGGAGGAGCCAGAACAGGGGCTGCTACCTGGCGCACTATAGGTAGACATGCACCAGGGTCTCCCTTATGCCACAAAAGGGGCAGGGATTGCTGGACAGGGGTGAACTGCATGAAGTACACACCCGTGCTCATGGCTCCATGAAGGAGATGCCAACCAATATCCCCAGTGGGATGTGGAATCAAGGTGGAATAGAGGCTGGCGTACCAGGGTTCCTCACCCTCAGTAGGTGACAATAGGTCCCACCACTTAGCATTGGGGTGGGACACAAGGGTAAGGAAATGGAGAGTATGGAGCACGAGTATGTACAGATGTGCCTTGGTGCGGTTTGAAAGCAAACAGGCTGCAGGTCGTGCAGCTGGCTCGGGGTGTATGGGTGGGTGGTGAGCACCCTTCCGCAGGACCCGCTCGAGATAAACCTGAGAAGTGGGCAATAAGGCTGCCCCCACCTCCTGACGTATGTGCTGGAGAGTATGAAGGGTGGCGAGCCCCATGCGCTGAGCAAGCATCAGGGGATCCACCCAGTCTCCCCAGTTGTAGTCCAGGAGGTCTCCGATTCTGGTGACTTCTGCAGGACCAACCTCTGGCCCACTGAGGGGGAATCCATCACCTGTACACAGAGTTGGGGATTGCGTAACAGGGGCTCCGTGAGGAGATCTGCCCCCTCAGTGGCTGCCACGGACCTGGTTGCCAAAACCAGCTTCCACGTCCGGAGGAGGTCCTGGTAGAAGACCAGCAGCATGGATTGGTCTTGCGGAAAACCTCTTAGATGGAGATAAAGGAGCTGACAGTCATATTGGAGCCCTCAGAGGTGGCGGAGGAAGGCGTGCGCCAATGTGCTCCACGCACCATAAAGGAAGAAGGCGTGCGCCAACGTGCTCCATGCACCATAAAGGAGTCTCTGCAGGGCCTGGAGGTGGAAGACACGGACCTGGCTGTGGAGGCAGACCAGGCCTGGTCCCCCCCTCCTTCCCAGGAAGACTCAGAACTCCTGAAGAGACCAAGTGCAGTCCCGGCCAGAAGGACTCCAGAGCCAACCTCTGGAGCTGGGCCAGGATCCCTGGGGCTGGGCTCAGGGTGTTGAGCCCATGCTGGAGCACGGATAGGACTAGTTGGTTAAGCACCAGTGCCCTCCCCCACAGGGAAAGGCACCGGAGCCATCTCGTCCATCTCTGCAGCTACTCACCCACCCTGACCTCCAAATCCCACCAGTTTTCCGGCGGAGAAGGATGCGTGGCTGAAAGGTAAACGCTGAGATAGAGCAGTGGAACCAGGCTCCACCGACTGACTTGACGCCTGGGTGGGAGGAAGCTAGGGTGACCAGATGTTCCGATTTTTATAAGGACAGTTCCTATATTTGGGGCTTTTTCTTATTAGGCTCCTATTACCCACCACCCCCATCCCGTTTTTTCACACTTGCTATCTGGTCAGCCTAGAGGGAGCTCACCTGCCAACTGTCCCCAACCATCAGGCCAGAGCTCTTGACCCAGTTGACCGGGGCATAGGAGGCCACTGAGTAGGTAGCCTGGCAGGCCTCCACCCACACCAGGTCGCCCGGGTCCTGGAGCATGAGGAGCACATAATTGACGTATGCCAACAGGACCAGTCACAACTCCGGCTCACGAAGCACCAACCCCGTCAACCTCTGACAGAGGAGACAGAGGAAGGGCTCGATCGCCAGAGCATACAGCTGGCCCGACAGCGGACATCCCTGATGCACCCCTCACCCAAAACTGACTGGTTTGGTCAGGGTCCAGTTGAGCCTGACCAAACCCTCCGCGGAAGCGTACAGCACCTGGAGAAAACACACAAACCGGGGCCCGAAACCAAATGCCCATGGTCCACCCTATTGAATTCCTTCTCCTGGTCCAGGGACAGGAGCATGAATGACAGACCCTCCCCACACCCAAGCTCCAGGAGATCCCAGACCAAGTACAGATTGTTAAAGATGGTGCAGCCCAGGATGGTGTAGGTCTGGTCGAGGTGGACCACGTCCGCCAGCACGGACCCCAGCCCCAGCAAGATGGTCTTCACTATGACTTTGTAGTCTGTGCTGAGGAGCGAGATGGGATGCCAATTCCGAAGGTCACAGAGGTCCCCTTTTTTGGATAGCAAGGTGAGCACAACTTGCCTGCACAACAGAGGAAGGACACACTCCCCAAGGACTCAGCCCAGACAGGTGACAAGGTCCAGGCTGAGGACATCCCAGAAGTCGTGGTAGAACTCCACGGTCATCCCGTCCATGCTAGGAGATTTATTAGTGGGCATGAGACAGAGGGCTTCTGAGAACTCGGCCAGTGTGAGAGGTAGCTCCAGCCGGTCCTGATCACCTTCACTGACTGTCGGGAGTTCTTTCCAGAGCACCCTGCAAGCATCGGTGTTGGTCGGATCCAGGGAGAAGAGGTTGGTGTAGAAGACCCTGGCCCTTCCACTCATCTTCTCCAAATCTGTGAGGGAGGCGCTGTCCTCTGCCAAGAGGCAGGTGATGTGCTTCTCGGCCCCCCTCTTTTTCTCCAGGGCATAGAAGAAGCAGGAGCCGCGATCCATCTACAAAAGGAGACAGATGTGGGATCGAACAAATGCTCCCTGGGCCCTATGATCCAGAGCTCCTCCCGCTTCATCCCTCTGTGAGTGTGCCGGGAGGATCTCCGGGGCTGGTGGCCAGATGCCTTTCCAGCTCCAAGACCTCTATCACCGTGTCCCTCCACTGGCTGGTGCCCCAGGTGTAGTCATGGCAGAAGAGCCAGGCCCATATCCCACCACCACTGTGCTGAGGGAAAGGTGCCCTTCTACCCTCTCCAAGCCAGCCAAAACTCCCGGAAGGCTGCCACGAAGCCCACATGCTCCAGCAGGCTATTGTTAAAATGCCAGTAGGCCGGCCCCAGCCCCTCTGAAGTGAGAGAGGCCACCAGGTGGTGGTCTGAGAACAGGGTTGTCCAAATATTGGAGGAGTGGGCCCATGAGAGATAATGATGAGATAAATAAATGCAATCCAACCAGGAGTGGCATGACCCATCTACCTCCACCGGCACTTACTTGAAAGTGGACTCATCATCTGAGTGGTGGTCGCGCCACCAGGGAGTAATGATCCGCAATCTCCTTTTGGACACCAGTGATGGCTGGGCACTGCTCAGTCCCTGAGTGGTCACGCTCTTCGAGAGTGGTGTTAAAGTCCCCGCCCAGGACCAGGCACTTGTGAGGGTCCAAGAGCCGAGGAGGGTGGACGCCTGCTGAAAGAAACATGCTCTCTTGTAGGTGTAGGACATGGTGCTGGGCAGGACTGCTGACTCAGTCCTCTGCTGTGCCAGCCCCATTTAGGTGAATAAAGTGGAGATGGCTGGAAAAAACCTTCCCTAATTGGGGAATGAGAGCCAGGTGCCAGCCCAATTAGCCCAGGCCTATATAAGAGGAAGGAGGAAGCCGGGAAGTGGGGGTGGGACGGAGGAGAGTGAGGGAGTGCAGGCAGGGAGAAAGCCCTTTCCTTTCGGGTTCAGACACAAGGAACCCAGAGCTGTATACACTGTATGGTGAGAAGGTGGTGGGAACACATAAAAGCACCAGTGGTTTCAGAACCATAGCCTAGCAGAGGCAGGAGCCAGGAGGGCCAGTTGTTCTCGGCTACATATGGATAAAAATGACTAGCCAGAGTTTTAATCATAGGGATTTTTTAAAAACCCAAGAGTTTCTGGTCATAAATCAACTTCCAGCTAATGGAGATTAGTAAGAAACATTTCTGCATGGCCACCACCTGCCTATTGCAGGGTTCTTGCACCGTTCACTCACAGAATAGAGAGGGACCATTGGTCTGATCCAGTTTTTATGATCCTATATTCCTAATCTGCAATTTGCTATTGTTAATTTTGCAGTTGTGTACCCCACACCGTATTTTGCACATGCAATTTAGGTGCAACTTAAAATTTATTCCACTACCTGCCGCTTGTGCAAAAGCACTTTGGGAACCTCCAAGCTAAAAGAAGGTATTTTAATGTAAGTTCATATTTTTATTATTGTGTGAAATTAGGAAGCAACACAGTGTCATTATATTTTATACTTTTGTTTGAGTCTACAATTTTTTCTGTATGGTTTCATGCATATATATATGGAATACACAAGCTCTGGCCATATTAAGATCTCCCGTTTCCTTTCCTGCCACAAGTGCTTCTTAATAATAGTATGAGCTGAAATATGATTTTTACTGCTGATTCAAATGTAAAGGAAAGTAAACACAAAGTAAAGTAAAGAAAGTAAAAACACACAAATATAGATTTGTTTTTCAATATTACCTATGCCTGTTTTATATTCCAATGAAAGTTTTAGTGGACACGCTGCTGAATGAAAGTGGCACTGTACAGTATGTTTATTCAAATATTTAACTTGTGAAATGTAATAAAATAACAATTTAAACAGGTAAGGATCACTCGAATACAAAAACTATTAGAAACACTTATGTAATTCAAAATAAAATTCTCAGCCATTATCAGATGTCGGAAAACCACATAAGAATCCATACTAAAAGTTTTCAAGTTCCAATAAGTTAGATATAATAGGTCTTTTTTTGTCAAACATAAATATAAATATTATTGATTTTATGAATAAATACATTTTCTTAAATGATTTAAAAAGCTCTGTTTATTCATATACAGACAGTGTTTAGAATATGTAGTAGCCAGTATGTCTGCAGATATATTTATGTTGGACTGTTTAGATTGGCTTCATCTCTGTAATAATTTATAACAGTTTCAATGTAAACCTGCCATTGAGCAGGTCATAAAGGTCCTGCATTTTAACCATCATAATTTCAGATAAACCCACAAAAACTATTTCTTGCAGGAAGGCTCTAGTTAATCCTTGAATATCTTTGGTATGGAATTTGTTTTTTTTATTTAGGTGATTTTAAAGACCCAATAAAGCTTACATTTTAACTATGTTTGATATTCCAGTGCTGGTGATCATTTAAAAAAAATTGTTTTGTTTTACACTTCACTGGGACTCATTAATACACAAATTCTACCCTTTTATTGATTTCAAATGTTGCTCATAAGAGAAAGCTACTGTTCAGTTTTAAATGATTTATTTTATACTTGAAATGCTCATATAAATACATTTGGGTTTTTTCCAGAAGAAATGAAGACAGACTGATGCCATTTGTTTTTCAGTTGATAGATGTTCCTGAAAGGTCTGGATTTTGCTAGTGTGAGAGTCGTCCATTTAGGAAAGCTAATTTTAATAGCTAAATGAAAGACCTTTTCCTATGGAAATGAGAGACCCTGAATACCAGTGTGTTGAGTGAGATGCAAGTTTAAGATTTATTTTTTAATCTGTTTTAACCATCAGAAATTAAAATAACAACAACAACAAAAAACCACCACTTTTTTGAGGATAAAATGGATTTACTCTAAATTAAAGGAAAACTTGACCTTGCTGGAAGTATCCTGCTTTCCCCCAGTGCAACAATTCAGGCTCCAATAGAAAATTCACCAAGTGCTCTATTAAGTGCTCATGTAATATAGCCAGTGGCATTCAATTGCACCAAGATAATAGCAACTATGGGATGGCCTCTCCCCTCAAAAAAACATGGTGGTGTCAATAATAAATTCTGATTCGAATGAATCTTCAGCCCCCTGGGCAGCAACTTATTTGGGCACCTTCTCCTCAAAGGCTCAAAACTCATGGTGAAATTCTGTCTTCACACACTTCCACTAACCTGCATTGCCATGCCAGCTCAGAGTTACCCCAATGGGCTGAGGTGAGAATAGAAAAAGTATGCAGAACTGCTGGAGGGAGTTAGGGAAATAGTGGGTGGGGGTTTCCTGTTAAAAGGGAAGAGAAAAGACCTAGCATTGTGGCCCATGATGAAGAGGAATGGAGATGCTAATTCCCCAGAACTCTGTCAGGACAAAGCTGCTCATATCTCCCACCTGTGATTCACTGGGGCATGAGCAGCATTTGAAATGGTCCCTGGCTGGTACAGTCCCCATGAGCTAGGGGCCCTGCACCAACAGCTTTGGGTTCATTGTCAGAACCATCCATCAGTAAGAAGGTACATGATTTAGTGGAGCAGTAAGGAGTGCTTCTGCTGAGCATGGTGATGCCCTGATTTCCCCAGATCCATTCTGCCCTAAAATATGCTTCCAGTGATTCGAGGTCAGAATGAACCTTTTGCTTTATTTCAGACTTTCAGTGGTTGAATTTTAAAAGTTTCTTGTTTCAATAGAGAATACTGGTTCCATTGCAACTCTTCATTTTTAGTATAGATTCATAGATGTATATATTTTAAAGCCAGAAGAGGCCATTATGACAATCTAATCTGAACTCCAGCACAACAAAGGCCATACAGTTTCACCCAGTTGTGTAGGAAATATTTCTTAAAGTTTCAAAGGAGCCAAAGGAATTTAAGTGCCTAAATCCCACTGAGATTCAATTGGAAATAGGCACTTCCCTGCCTTGGCCTCTGTTGAAACTCTCAGCCTACATCAGTAGAGCCTTTCAAAGTAGAGAAGACATTTTGAATGTGACCACTGTATTAC
This sequence comes from Chelonia mydas, assembly GCF_015237465.2. Taxonomy (NCBI): domain Eukaryota; kingdom Metazoa; phylum Chordata; order Testudines; family Cheloniidae; genus Chelonia; species Chelonia mydas. The sequence goes on from NC_057852.1 coordinate 113,539,496, forward strand.
ATTGTATAATTGCAGCCTTTAATGGTGAACTGGAAAGTAAAAAATATTTTCAGTTCTTGGTTTGGACCATTATTATTATTATATGTACATATTTGAGTTGCCATACTTCCTAGGAGCCCCACTCATGGCCCAGGATCCCATTGTGCTAGGTGTTGTCCAAACACAGAACATGTCTTTGTTATTACTTCAGAGGTTTTATTTTGTTTTGTACATTTGCAGTATGAGAATTGTCAACTCCTCTCTTCCTTCCCTTTGCCAGGGGAGGCTGGCAAACGCTTCAGATCATTTGAATGGTGATTTTTCATTATGAGACTATAACCTAAGCCATGAGTGAGGGGATATTGACTGCAAGAGCATTTTGTCCATGAGGGTTAAAAAGAAAGATACAATATGTTCAGACATATCAATGCATTAACGTACAGTGCAAACGGGTCACAATCTCATCCCAGAAAAAGATGACTGTACTCTTGTAGGGCAGCTACAGGTACATTAGCAAGTATACTTTGAAAGGACATTGAAATACCATTTGAATTATTTGTACCGCACAGAAATGAGAAAATACATCTATATATGTATCCAGTATTATTTGTTATGGCTTGTTTTCAATAGCACCCAAAATGTGCTAGGTACATCTATCTACATACCCTAGTATTGTATTCTAAGGCATCTATCACACTTTGGCACCTAAGTGCCATTCATGGTACAGACCATTATTATTTATTTGCCATATGCAATCTGGTCAAGCCACAGCGTTCTTATCAATTATGTTCAAGGCATGAAAACCTCCAGGAATTTGAGTCAGTTAGCAGTCCTCAACATTATGTGTCATAGGTGGGGTTGCCAGTTCTGACTGAAGTTATTCTGGGAGAATTTTTTTCCCAACATATGTCATTTTTCTTAAAATATCTTATTAAAATCTCCTGGATTGCTTTCAATAGTCACTGGGAGATCTATGCCGATTCCAGAGACTCCAGGCCAATCCTGGGGGGCTGGCAATCCTAGTCATAGTTTGACATGGTGGACTGTCTCTAAAATGCTACCGAAATTCCGCTACAGCACAAATTCCGAAACCGGTTCAGAAGGCTCCATTGCCTTTGCAGTACATCAAACCCAGGTTGATGTTGAGTGGGATCCGAGACAAGATAATTATTTGTCACTTTCTCTGCAGACCATGAAACTCGCCATGTGTCCTCTATCATAAATCCCTCACCCAGTAAATGTATCCACAGTGGGCGATGTGAGTGCAGACTATGTGGTGGATTGAACAAGGCTTTAATTAACGGTAGATGTGGCATATCACACAATTTCATCACGAGCTTTGCTATACTTTCCTCACTGTGAACACGGGGTGGAGCAATACTGCAGAGAACCAGTAACCATGGTAGAGGAGTAGATTCAAGTGTGCCTGAAATAATACACATGGTGGAATTAAGTTGTGTGGGGATCATCTCGGTGTGAGATGAGTGAGCCCATACTGGAGTGCAATAATCTGCTGCTGAGTAACAGAGTGCCAACACTGAACTGTATTACGTTTGGGCATTAGCACCCCATGTCATTCTGGGTGGTTTTCTGAGCAGGTTGTTGCATGTTTTGACCTTAATTGCTGTGTTTGTAAGATGGTCACGATACGTGACAGTTCTATCCAAACTGATGTGTAGATAAACTGTATGTGAATCATGCTTTATTCGCTAACCATTGAGAACTATGTTCAGGTCTCTGCCCCCTTGTGCATGATGTAAGTGGAAGACAATCAATACAATCTTACTTCCACTTGGTATCAGGCGCCACCGGTGACAACAATTGGCCATAGCCACCATATCTGTGTTCAGAACACTCACAAGTGTGTCAAAGGAGTGTGTCTGGGTGCTCAGGCATATGTTGTCTGCATAAACAAACTTGCAAGACCGAGTATAAGGTAGGTTATTCGAATATAAGTTGAACAACACTGGCGATAATACTGAGCCTTATGGGAGTCAAGGGTACAGACCATGATCAGGCCAAAAGGAAATGAAAGACTTTAGAAAGACTGGGACGAGCAGCTTTGTTTTCTGCATGACTATGCAATAAAGTGAGCTGTTGCTGCTGACGGTTTTTGTACAGTCAATGGGTTAAATCCTAAAGTTCTTATTAATTTTAATCACCCATCCCTCTGGGAAAATTCCCACTGGGATGAATACTGAAGACCATTGGGCAAATCTAATCTGAGAGTTACAATGATCTACTGACTGAAATATTATTCTTGCCTGAGTAAGAGCTGGTCAGAACTGAGGGCCAGAATGTACATAGGAAGTTGTATTGCAAAGCTGCACCACTCCAGCATACATTCTGATGTGTGGTTGGTCAGTCACTACCACAGCCCTGTGTAGCTGAACTTTCTTCCCCCAATGCTCCTGCTCCATTCTACAGGCCAGTGGAGGTCAGGAGTAGTATTGATTGTTTGAGGTTTAGGTGTTCACGAGTTACAATTTCTTCCCTGTGTTTTTTTCAGACTTTAGTGGCTTAGACTTTACTGGTGGGCAAAATGTTTCTTCCTCATTTTTCATGTCCTCCTCCTCCTCCCGTATGCTTGCCGGAGGCTGGCAGGTGTTGCATTTATAGCTTGGCTTGCTTGACTGCAGAATGAGAATAGCTAGAAGCTGACGGTGATATCTGAGACTAGGAAGAATCAGAATTGACGATTCTGAAGTCTGTATTGTTGATTATGATTTTCGAGTGTTAGCATGTTTACGAACATCTGCGACACTTCGGCCAGCTACTATGGAGGGTTTTCCTATGTTTTTTTCTGGCTTGCCTCATTTTTACATGCTTTTGTTACCAGAATATTACAGAACAGAAAAAGCCACACAGCATTTGCTCTGTAAATATTTAATATAAACTGTGTAGACACATGGCAGGTATAAACCAGACTCTAGCGATCCCCAGTCCTGTGATGGTCTGCCTAATCTAATCTAAGTATTATTACATCTGGTGCATGGTGTCTCTGTTTGAATTTATGTATGGTCATAGTACGATGAGCCTTGTACTTCACTATTTCCCTAACATGAATAAAATGAACTTCCACACTGGCATATGGTAACAGGTATGCCTGGCAGGAATGCTCTTGCATCCCACTTGCAGTATGTGAGACAATGACGGATATCTTGTTTAATCCTCACACAAGCCCTGGTAGTGAAACTAAATCAGACCCCTTCCCCCCCGCTCACACACACACAAAGTAACAGCCAGAATAACACTTTGCCGGCTTGAGCTTCACTGACTTGTCCTCCACTGCCTGCAACTGGCTTGTTAAGGAGCTACTGAAACAGGCATTGTGTTCTCTCTCCAGATTTCTCTCTCTCTTTCTTCCTCTGCCAGTCTGTCTCTTTCTTAATTTTTTCCATTTAGCAATGCTGTTGAGACTCTGCCTTCTCTTCAGATATAGGGCCAAATTCTCTCCTGGGGTAAATTCACAGGGCTGCACTGAAGTCAGTGGAACTCTTCCAGTTTATACGTAGCAGAGAATCCAGCTTTGAACAATTACACTAGCTCAGCAGCCACTTAAAAGAAAAGAAAACCAAAAGTAGTAGAATCCCTGGATCAAAATCCCCTCTGCCTTCAAATTCTAAAACCTGAGAAGCTGCAAGTAACATGCAACTAAAAATGAAGCCTGAGAGTGAAGAGTTGTAAGTGAAAGTGCAATCCAAGCCCCTTGTGTGGGGATCCATTCTCTTAGCACAAAGCAATGGAAATTACACTTGAAAATCACTCATTGATCAATGGGAAAATAAATTTTATCGTTATCAAGAAATAGGAATAAGCAAGCCCTTCAGACAGAAAAGTACCCATTCCGAATTTTTCTGTATCTCTTAAACTGAATTTGGATAATATAATTCCACAAATATAAAAACTGATTTGGTTAAAGGCAGAATTTGGATGGTGCATTAGTATAACTTGGTAGGTTAAAGATACAGGGACAAATTCTGCACTGATGTATAATCCCAGTAAAGGCAATGGACTAAGGCGGAGAAGTCCATGGGATTGCATCATGTGTAAACCAGCAAAATTTAGGATGGAGTATGTAGTCTTCCCCCTAAATTTCTGGAGGTATGTTGGTTTGTTAACCTGTAATGTTCTTTTAGTATAGGATTTTGAAAGTATATTGTATGACAGCTTTGTTTTCCTGATCATCGGCCAAATGCAACTCATCTTATTAATGAATATTGTTCCACTGATTTCAGTGGGTCTGTTTCCATAAATATGGCAAGCAGGCATTGGCTTCCACACTTAATGGTTCTGTAGCAAAGTTAGGCTTTTGTATTCGTGTAACAGGAAATGGTTCTGTGCAAATATTTACAAATGTTAGAAACTATGAATTTCACATATGCAATTACACTAATGTCTGTCTAGGGTAGAGTGAATCATGTCTTTTCATAACAGAATGATTTAATTTCTAAATATTTGTTATAAAAACTGAACACACTATGTATGGCAGTAAGGAAATAATTTCTTCTCTTCAATTAGAAGAAGTACTCTTGTTGACTTTTGACCTTGATAGTCCTATGAAGAGCCACAGAAATTCCATTCCCCCTTTAAACTATGTCTGTTGTGTAGTGTTTAAATAAGGCAGTAATTCAGAGAAATGCTTCCCCTTGTTAAAGTGTCAATGAAGTTCTTATTGTTTAAGCAAACTGTTGGCAGAATGTCTTGTGCTTCCAAAGAAATTTTTCTTTCTGGAATTTATCCTGGTTCCTTTTTTTTTCCTACCAAGAACTGTGTTTACCAAAGCGGTATGTGGTTATGTGTGCAGGCCAAACCCTGCTTGCCTTGTCATCCCACTAAGGGTGATTCATTTCAGTGATGTGACCAAAATTTTGCCCTGTATCTATTTTCCTATGTTATTGAGGTGTGCGTGTGTTTTAATCTTCAACATCCTTATACTCTTAGTATACCTGGTAAAATTTCCATATACAAAGAACAGAGCATGTACTTTCATTCTAAAGGTACTTTTATTCACAATTCAGGAAAACCAGAAAAAAGGGAAGAGATTCACTAATGAGCACAATGCAATCTGTCCCTTTGGTACAGAGTTCAATTAACTGAAAACTAAATGTCTGCATGTCTTTGCAGACAGAGATTTAAATATGCAGTAGACTGAAAACAGAAGTATAACAGTTACATAGTCAAATAACGAAAAAGTCCTTATTTCATCTTAAATTTAAATTAATTTATTCTTTGTTTATAAAACTCTAAGTATGCCATCAATCTTTAAAACTACGTATTTAACTAATAATCTAATTTTGTTACGTCAACCATAATTCTAAAAAATGTACTATCTCACACCAATGGAGACCCTCCTCACATAGTCCATCCCCTTAGTAGCCCAAGTAGCTAGAGGTCTTTCTTCTCACCATCAACTTTTCAGGAAACTTTCCCCCAAAAAGTTTGGAAAGTTTGATGAGATTCTCAACCTCAAGAGATATTTGTCTGATCATGGGCCGAAATAGTAGTTTGTTTGAAAAATAGTAGTACCTAGCCTTCCTGATGGGAACCAATGATAATTTTCACCAGGGGCTGAATGTCTGTCTGCTGGTCTAATTTTTATTCCACTCTCATCACTGTGTTGCTTGTGTCTTGAGTGTGACTGAAGCACTCTTGTATTTCCTTGCTAGACTTCACGAATCAAAAAATATACATCCAGAAATCAGGTGAGCTGCTCCAATTGATGTCATAGGGTATGTCCACACTGCAGCTGGGAGTATGTCCAGATAGACAAACTCGTGCTAGTGGGGCTCAAGATAGCACCTGAAGAATAGCAGTGTGGATATTGTGGCTCGGACTGTAGCTCGGAATCTCAAGCCCACTCAACCCACTAAGCTTGAGAGCCCAAGCTGCAGCATGAGTTGCAATAGTCTCCCTGCTATTTTTAGTGCACTAGCTTGAGCCTTACTAGCATGAGTCAGCCTATCTGGGCTTGGAGGCTTACTCCCAGCTGCAGTGTAGATATATCCATAGAGACAAGGAGGTCCAGACTAAGACTGGAAGGATCATCATCTGAATGCATGTTGAAATCATGTTACTGAGCATCACCAGGTGGCACTGTTTCAGATACTCTTCTAAATTCTGTTTAACTGACTACACAGGCAATTAAATCTTGGAGAAAAGCTTTTTGTTAGTTATGATACAATTCTTTTTATTAAACAGGCATAACATTAGATTCATAGATTCTGAGACCAAAAGGGAGCATTACGATCATATAGTCTGACCTCCCATGTAGCACAGGCCATAGAGCTTCCCCAAAATAATTTCTAGAACAGATCTATTTAAAAAAAACATCCAAACTTGATTTAAAAATTGTCAGTGATGGAGAATCCACCGTGACCCTTGCTAAATTGTTCCAATGGTTAATTACTCTCAGAGTTAAAAATGTATGCTTTATTTCCCGTCTGAATTTATCTCGTTTCAGTTTCCAGCCATTGCATCATATTAAACCTTTCTTTGCTAGATTGAAGACTATTGTATTAAATATTTGTTCCCCAGGTAGATACTTTCAGAATGTAATGGTCACCCCTTAACCATCTCTTTGTTAACATAAATAGATTGAGCTCCTTGAATCTGTCTGGCATGTTATTTAATCCTTTAATCATTCTCATGGCTCTTTTCTGAACCACTGTCCAATTTATCAACATCTTTTTAAAATTGTGGGCACCAGAACTGGACACAGTATTCCAGCAGCAGTTTCACTAGTGCCAAATAAAGAGGTAAAATAAGCTCTCTAATCCTACTCAAGATTCCCCTGTTTATGCATCCCAGGATCACATTAACTTTTTTGGCCACAGCATCACACCAGGAGCTCATGTTCATCTGATTATCTACCACAACCTCCAAATCTTTTCCAGAGTCACTGCTTCCCAGGATAGAGTCCCCTATCCTGTAAGTATGGCTACATTTTTGTTCCCAGGTGTAGACATTTACATTCAGCCATATTAAAATCCATATTGTCTGCGTGTGCCTAGTTTACCAAACAATCCAGATCTCTCTGAATCAGTGACCCATCTTCACTATTTACAACTCCCCCAATTTTTGGGTCATTTGTAAAGTTTAACAGTGATGATTTTTTGTTTTGTTTTTTTTCAGGTGATTGGTAAAAATGCTAAATAATGTAGGGCCAGGAACTGATCTCTGCAGGACCCCTCTGGAAACAGACCCACTTGATGACAATTCCCCATTTACAGTTACTTTTTGAGACCTATCAGTTAGCCAGTTTTTAATCCATTTAATGTGTGCATGTTAATTTTATATCATTCTAATTTTTTAATCAAAATTTTAGTGGTACCAAGACAAACTCCTGTCAGAAGTCTAAGTATATTATGTCAACACTGTTCCTTTTATCAACCAAACTTATAATCACATAAAAAAAGATATCAAGTTAGTTTGACAAGATACATATTCCATAAACTCATGTTGATTTGCATTAATTACATTACCCACCGTTGTTCTTTATTAATCAAATTCCATATCAGCCACTCCATTATCTTGCATAGGATTGATGTCATGCTGACAGGACTATAATTACCTGGGTTATCCCTTTTTAAAAATTGGCACAACATTTCTTCCAGTCTTCTGGAACTTCTTCAGTGCTCCAAGATTAATGGTCAGGTGAACTCCTCATCCAGCTCTTTTAATACTCTTGGATGAAAGTTATCTAGACCAGCTGATTTTTAAATTTCTAACTTTAGTAGCTTCTGGTTAACATGATACTAGTGGTAAATTTCCATATACTGGAATAAAGAATGTTATCACCGTATGATAAGACTATATCATCTGTTTCTTTACAAATATAGAAAAGAAATATTTGTTGAACAATTCTGCCTTTTCTGCATTATTATTGTTAATTCTACCATTTCCATCTAGTAATGGACTAATACCATTGTTAGGACTCTTTTTATTTCTAATGTATTTTAAGAAACTCTTTATTATTGTCCTTAATTCTGCTGCTTCCCTTATCAATTTTCTATAGTTCCTAACTTCTGATATATATTCATTACTACCAACTTCCCCTTTCTTCCATTAGCTATACTATAGCTGCCTTCACTTCCCCTCTAAATCAGAATGGTTTAACCAGTACAGCCTTCTTGCTTGATTGTGACTTTTTGTGCATCCTTAAATGATTCCCAATTATCATTCAGATTTTTTGAATTAAATTCTTCCTCCTGGCTGATTTGGCTGATAATTGTTTTCAGCTTTGTGAAATTGGCCCAATTTAAGCACCAAGTATATATATGACTGGTCTGGACTTTATTCTGCTTAGCAAGGAGGTTGAGATAATATCTTTTATTAGACCAACTTGTGTTGGTGAAAGAGACAAGCTTTCAAGATACACAGAACGCTTTTTGGGTCTGCTTGCAAATTAGTAAAATCTGTTGTCTTTGTCTCAGTCTCCTTCCAACTAATTAATTTTTTAGGTGACTTTCCTCTAGGTCATACCAATGCAAATAAAAAAAATAGTATGGTGTCAGAAGTCCTCTAAGGACTTAAGCAGCCTAAAAAAGGACAATGAGCCCAATTTATGGAGTCAGTTAGAGTCCTGATACCCTGAATGAACTGGGAGAACATGAACTTTTCTTAGAAATGGAAGAATTTCAGTCATGTCTACATGCTGCTTGAAATTCTTCAGTGGCCCCCTAGAATTGAAAAATGAGGAGGAACTATGATGTTCCCATTCAGATCTGAACTGGAGAGAAAGAGAAATACCTATTTAATACCTAGATAGATATGTCAGCTGGGGAAACAAAAAAACCCAACAACAATACAGAATTGAGGGTGATGAATATATCACTCCAAAAGCTAAGCCTATGCTTGCAAACCATCCATTTTATAAAAAGTGCAAGATTAAACTAAAACCCACGTGTGACGGGGTATACCTAGCCCTTATAGGCTCAGGCTGGAGGCCCCACGGTCCTACCATACCCTGCCAGGGAAAGAAGCAGCGAAGGTGGGTCCTCCAGGCCTGCCTGGAGAGGCTGCATAGAAACAGCCAATCAGAGCCCAGCAGGCTCAGATAAAAGGAGCCACAGAGCCTGAGCAGCTCAGTTCCTGGCTGGGGGAACAAGAGAAGCAAGGAAGGGTGTTCCTTGCTGGTCACAAGAGTTTGAGAGAGAACCAGAAGATGGGTTCTGGTGATATTTTACACTCAGAAAGGAGGAAGAGGCTCTGAGAACTTCAGCTCTGAGATAAGGGTGAAGAGAAGGGAGCTATGTGGGGAAATTCCCAGGGAATGGCATCAGAAAACAGGAGGGAGCAGTATACAGCAGCTGTATATAGAGTCCCTGGGTTGTGACCTGGAGTAGTTGGTAGTTCTGAGTTTCCCCATCTCCCAGTACTGGATTGGCCTAAGCTCCAGGAAGGGGACACAACTAGTTTTATAAAGTCTAAGAAAAGGGGCTAGATTTAAAGGATCCAGAGACAGGACTGAAGACAGTGGGGGCAGACAGTTTCATTGAAATATTTGCTACCTTCCAGAAGGGGTTCATTCAATTCTGATTGTGTGACTTAGCCTGAGGGCTGAATCACTGAAGACCCACCTAGTAAGGTCAACAACCTGCAGGAGGTGCCTGTGGCAGGAGAGCTTGCAGCATCATAACCAGCAGACAGGAGGTACTCATGAGAGGTGAGTGTCCCCATCACACCATAGAACAGTTTGTGAAAGAGTTAAAATTATTTGAAAAGAAAATCCCAATTATGCTGCAATGTTGTTTGGAGAATTTAGGGGTTGTTGTCAATGTAAATGTACCTAAAACAGTGGGTAAACTCCATGGTGGTGATGGAGAAACTATACACAGAAGAGCTAAATTTACCAGCTCTTGGTAGTTGTTGATCAAACTGGACTAAGAAAGTTCAATGTTGATCATGTTTAATATCTCACAAGGGAAGTACAGATTCATTAAGACCAAGAAGGATTTCAAAAGAAACCTCTGCTAAGTTTTGTGGGGTTGTAGCCCTGGTGGATATGAGGATATTTGGAGCTGTGGTGTAGGAACATGCTACCAACTGAGGTGCCATAATCTAGAGATTTAGGGGAAAAGGAGGATCAAGCTAAATCTGGACAAGTGGATCATCAGAACAATTAAATAGAGTGTTTTCACACCATTCTCTTAGCTTAAGGTAGCAAACCTGACCCTGCAAAAATCGTAGCTACCACTGAAATGAGGCAACTAGAGAGTCTTGATGATCTAGACAAGATATTAGGGCTGGAGACTTACCTTGGCAAGCGTATACTACACATGGAGAAGTTTTGGTACTTCTAACAAATATCTATAGAAATACTCAGTGTCATCGGGATGCCGTGCACTAATGCATTGCCAGTGCAGGCACTTTGACATCCTTTAATACTATATAACGAAAGAGTTAATAGAGGAGGAGGTTGGTGTGTCTAAGCATTGACCTGGAGCAGGTGTAATACAAGGAGGGAAGAAGGTGGTTCCAAATCTGTCAGATCCACACAAATAAGCTATGTACAGATACAAAAAGGTATACGCTGTCTTGTTTGGTTTTGAGTACTTCCATCAATACATACTGGAGAAAAGTTAGTGTGGAGTCTGGCCATAAGACTTTGAAGGCAATCATGAAAATCCACTATAGCAGCAAACACCACAGTTACAAAGGAAAATGTTGCACAAGAAAAAAAATGCATTATCATAGTTAATCTCCTTCTCTGGTTTGTATTTGTTCCCAGCAGGGCATGACAATATGGCGGAGTCACTTGAGGCAGAAGTTTGCTTAGTCATGTGCAGTTTGGTTGTGTCAGAAATTAACAGAACTAAGAGTTGTGGCAAAGCAAGCTCTCCAGTTATCTGAGTCAGTATAAACTAGCCTTACTGGTTCACCAAAAGAATTAAAAAATGTCTGCTACAAGTAACAAGGACATTCTGAGAGCGGTTAGTGATCTCATCTTTGCTGGGGAAAGACTAGTTCTTCAGTGATTATTAAATAAGAAAGAAAGACCAGAGTCAGTAAAAACAAAACACTTTGATTTTACTCTTGTCATGTTAAAAAAATGACTGAGCCACTTTCATTCACAAAAAGAAAAGGAGTACTTGTGGCACCTTAGAGACTAACCAATTTATTTGAGCATAAGCTTTCGTGAGCTACAGCTCACTTCATCGGATGCATACTGTGAAAAATACAGAGGATGTTTGTTTTTATACACACAAATCATGAAAAAATGGGTGTTTATCACTACAAAAGGTTTTCTCTTCCCCCACCCCACTCTCCTGCTGGTAATAGCTTATGTAAAGTGATCACTCTCCTTACAATGTGTATGATAATCAAGGTGGGCCATTTCCAGCACAAATCCAGGTTTTCTCCCCCCCCCCCCAAAAAAAAAACAAAACAAAACAAAAAGAAACCCCCACTCTCCTGTTGGTAATAGCTTATCTAAAGAGCTGTAGCTCACGAAAGCTTATGCTCAAATAAATTGGTTAGTCTCTAAGGTGCCACAAGTACTCCTTTTCTTTTTGCGAATACAGACTAACATGGCTGTTACTCTGAAACCTTTCATTCACACTTGATCAAAAATGTACTCTTAATCAAGGACACATATCAGTTCTTGAGACCTAATATTGTGTGGCATTACGTGTCCTGATAAGGGTTTGTCAGTACTCTCCATCCATGTTAACTAGAGCATCATAAGTCTGACACTGTAATTAGCATGTCAAATTCATTTAATGAGCAGTACTCTTTTGCTAGGATTTTTCCTAACAGAAAGAAAACATTCCTGGACTTTCTTTCTTGTCTGGCACAGACGCCAAAGCAGAAATGTTCTGTTTTGCAACAAATTCTCACTGTTACTTTAAGGGGCAAAAATAAATGTGTTTCTGAAACACTTTACCGCTTTTAAAGTGCTTCTGCATTTTAACTTGCCTCAGTATGACAAAATAAGAGGATATCTTTAAGTTTAGTAAGTCTCCTTTTCCTGTGTACATTAATTTATTTTACAGTCATTTAAAAGTGACTGTGTGGCACTCTATATATTGTTTTAAAAAAAAGATCACCCCTGGTCATGTCAAAAGTGAGAATAATTGACCCTGACAGAGAGGGAAGTAGTAATTGGAATGAGATTTGTTTAAATAACTGTTTAAATTTTCTTTCCTTACTCTCCCGATTATATGCACTATAAAGCAGGATTTCTTTTTCCTTGGTTGTTTCACAGAGTACTTTCTGTATGCAACATGCCCAGTAGCATAACTCAAGTAGGGAGCTCAGCTACATTTTGAATTATAATGTGAATGTAGCTCCCCAACGTACAAATATGCCATTCAGTTGGTACTAACACCATGTCTCCAAAATATGCAGTAGTATGAAACAGGACATGCTTAAAGCATCATAAAATATTTTTAAGTTATTATCATCCCTTTATTCTGAATGGTGGAAAGGAAAATCGGATGCAACACTTAAGGAGGAAAAACATACTTGGAAACTCAAGGTATGAATGCAGTTCATGTTCTGCTAAACACTCTCTACACTGTTAGCATCCACAAACGAGTCAAGTTACTATTTTTTCTTAGCCATTTCCCTCTCTGATATGTGTTGTTCTCAAAGATTACTTTGTTCCAGGCCATAACAGGTGTTCTAAATGATTTTAGGATATAACTCTGCCCATTACTCTTCTTGGTATTTTCCCACTGGTTACAGCTACATTATACAAAGAGTAAAATCTCCGTGACACTAGTACCACAAATCACATCTATCTTAAGGTCATAGTGCTTGATTCTGATTCAGGGCCGGCTCTACAGTTTTTGCTGCCCCAAGCAGTGAAAAAAACTGCCGCCGCGGATGGCAAAAGGGAGAAGATGCCGCCGATTTGCCGCTGCGACCGGCGGAACAGAGAAGCTGCTGCCGAATTGCCACCACCGCGGACACTCTGCCACCCCTTTCTGACTGCCGCCCCAAACACCTGCTTGGAACACTGGTGCCTGGAGCCGGCCCTGCTCTGATTGCATTTACACAAGAGTAAAGCTGCTGATTTCAGTGGAGTTACTCATGATTTATGCAGGGGTAACTGACAGTAAAATCAGGCCTAATGGATTTACATCAGTGTAATTCCAGGTTAAGTGCGATTAGAATTAGACCAATAGAATCTATAGATGGAAGAGACGTTTTATATTTTCTTCTTTCTTCTAAGGCTGGATGGGTTCCTTGTTGAACACTTGTTAGCGTTTTGTCTGGTCTAGTTTTAAATATATCAGTGTATGAGAAGGCTTATACCATGTCACTTAAGTGATTATTCCACAGACTGGTAGATCTCATTCTTAGGAAGATTTCCTGAATTTTATCCTAATTATAACTAATCAAAGTGTGTTTATATTTCAACAAAATTTCAAACAAAACAGAATAAATGTTTACATTTTCATTATTTCTCCCTTTCCCTCTAATTTTTCAACCAACTATAAAACTAGTTTTAAAATTTCAGAGAAATGTTGATGTTAAAAAGGGGAAACATATTTAAAAACACTGACTTCTCTCTGCCTTTTGATGACCACCTCTAATCCTATATTTTTCTTTCCATATTTTATCGCATTGCTCCTACATAATGTCTCTCCTACATTTGTGTTGCACACTCTTCAAACATGTATAGATTGAGAACGTCCCTCCGTTAGTCACTGCTTAGTTAAGTATATGGTACATATTTAGCACTTTTCATCTTAAATCACAATTCATTCCCTCCTTAGTCCTGAATATAGACAACTTGTTTTATGTTTTTCTGGTAATGACGAGGCAGATACTACTCTAACTACTCTCTGTGCAACTCCTCAAGTGGTATAAACAATCATCATAGCTCCATTGATTTGATTGTCACTGTAGCAATTTACACCAGCTGAGGATCTTCCCCATTGACTTCAAAAGGCTTGCAGGGATGTAAATCAGGCAGGATTTGACCTGAGGTGCCTAGAAAGGTCAAGTGACATTTGCTCTGAAATAATGTGAAATCAAACTTTTCTTCATTGTCACTGAAATCTAGGCCCACATTTCCAGAATAGCATGTGCAAAAATTCCCACAGAGTTTGCTGGTATTATTATCATTGGTGGGCTTCAGAAATGTGGGCCTCCAATGTCCTGGTATTTATTTTACACAGCAACAAATCAAATTAGGCAATGAAGTCAAGTGAACAGAGATTAGGAGTAAAAGCAAAGAACTGCTGTGTGCTGTTGTGAACATTTTTTGAGGACTTGCTATGTGCCTGAGTCAAAATTTTCAAACTGATTTAGGTCCCCTCAGTTTTTGGGTTCCCAAGCTGAGACATGGGCCCACTGAAGCCGGTGGTAAAATTCCCATTGACCTAAACAGTTAGTTCCACTATTCATATCTCAGGTTTTAACTAGATATCTGAATGCAAAATAAATTTAGTGAGGAGTACACAAACATAGGAATTGCAGTACCAAATCAGAACCCAGCAATGTCTGAGTTGCTACAACTCTCTTCCAATGTGCATTACCTTGCATTAGTCATCATTGAATTTCATCTGCTTTCATAGTGCCCATTTACCTGGCTTTCTTAGGTCCCTCTGAAGTTCCTCACGGTTTTATCTAGTTTTGTGTCTTGTGAAAATGTTGCCATCTTGTTACCCAGAGTTTTCAGAACCCAAAGCAATGGTAACTTAACTGGTTTCAGAGTAACAGCCGTGTTAGTCTGTATTCGTAAAAAGAAAAGGAGTACTTGTGGCACCTTAGAGACTAACCAGTTTATTTGAGCATGAGCTTTCGTGAGCTACAGCTCACTTCATCGGATGCATAGCATATCGTGGAAACTGCAGAAGACATTATATACACACAGAGACCATGAAACAAAACTTCCTCCCACCCCACTCCCCCGCTGGCAACAGCTTATCTAAAGTGATCATCAAGTGGAGCCATTTCCAGCACAAATCCAGGTTTTTCTCACCCTTCCCCCCCCCCCCCCCACATACAAACTCACTCTCCTGCTGGCAACAGCCCATCCCCCTTTGAAACCCCTCTTTATAATGCGCATGATAATCAAGGTGGGTCGGGGGGGGGGGGGGTGAGAAAACCTGGATTAGTGCTGGAGGTGACCCACCTTGATTATCATGCGCATTATAAAGAGGGGTTTCAAAGGGGGATGGGCTGTTGCCAGCAGGAGAGTGAGTTTGTATGTGGGGGGCGGGGGGGGGGGAAGGGTGAGAAAACCTGGATTTGTGCTGGAAATGGCTCCACTTGATGATCACTTTAGATAAGCTGTTGCCAGCGGGGGAGTGGGGTGGGAGGAAGTTTTGTTTCATGGTCTCTGTGTGTATATAATGTCTTCTGCAGTTTCCACGATATGCTATACATCCGATGAAGTGAGCTGTAGCTCATGAAAGCTCATGCTCAAATAAACTGGTTAGTCTCTAAGGTGCCACAAGTACTCCTTTTCTTTTTTTTTTTTTTTTTGGTAACTTAACTGTTTCTCTCCAGGCGGTGCCAGTAATAAATCAATGGGGATACAACTCCTCCGTCTGATAAATGATTGGTACAAACAAGAGTTCTTTTATCTAAAACTACTTTTTTATTAGGTCTCCAACATGCACATACATATATGCTATAGCAGTAGGTTCAGAGCACACAAAACATTGATAATTACCCAAAGTCTGAGATGGTTTTGAGAGATCAGCAGCCAGGCTTCTGGGGGCTCTCCTTCCATCCAGCTGCTGGGGAGCTTAGGTGTCAGATTTTTGCCCAAAGAAAAGCTTCTTCAGACTGCTCTGAGATATTTACTTTTACCTAATCTTTTTTATAGCTAACTTAAACAAAGCACACAACTCATAGTGACTCCTAGTGGGTCGCTATAGTAACCCCTAGTAGGTCACCAATCCTCCTAAGTTCATCAAATAACTGATTATCTCCTATCAAAGCATTTCTAGTCATAACAATAAAACTTATATGTCAGGGGCACTTAAAACCAAGGTTAGCTGTCCAAACATTCCCTCGATTCTCATAGTACATTAAGTTTTTGTCCCATCCTCCCATTCTGATTAGCAGAACTGCAAGCAGGCAGCTGTTTGGCCTTGCATCTCAGAGCCCTAAGATATTTCTAGCTATGTGGTATTTGGTTTTCCTCTAGCAGAGGCTGGACAAACAAAATGGCTAATGGCAGTAATGTCAAGTTCTGAGGTTACAGGAAGTAATGTCAAGTTCTGGGGTTACAATCTCACTGCTCACCCTCTTTTTCATGTCATGAATAAATATTAGAGCTTGTCAGAAAAATGGGAAGTAGTTTCTATGAAAAATGTTGACTTTCAAAAAAAGTTGAGAAACAATCATGTGTGGCCAAAAAATGAAAAACGTTAATTTAGTTTCAATTTTAGTTCAGAAATACCTCCACTGTGCCTCATGAAAGTTATTGTTCAGGAGCCTTATGCTCTTATTCTTCCTCTATGGGTCGGGCTCCCCAGCTGTAGTACCCCTCCTGTGATACACAATGGTCTCTTTTCAGAGTAACAGCCGTGTTAGTCTGTATTTGCAAAAAGAAAAGGAGGACTTGTGGCACCTTAGAGACTAACCAATTTATTTGAGCATGAGCTTTCGTGAGCTACAGCTCACTTCATCGGATGCATACTGTGGAAATTGCAGAAGACATTATATACACAGACACCATGGAACAATACCTCCTCCCACCCCACTCTCCTGCTGGTAATAGCTTATCTAAAGTGATCATCAAGTTGGGCCATTTCCAGCACAAATCCGGGTTTTCTCACCCTCAGCCCCCCCACAGACAAACTCACTCTCTTGCTGGTAATAGCCCATCCAAAGTCGTGAAGACAGTGGTCACTTTGGATGAGGCACCTGTACTACAACTGCTATGAATGTCAGCCTCCCAAGAGGTTCTTAGCTTCCCTTCTCATAGCATTATAAGAAATGGCTTGATTGGCACTGGTGTGTTGCATGTCTGTCCCTCTTAAAAGCTGAAGTAAGCCCTGAAATTCAGGAGCTGCTGGCTTATTTGGGCCAAGGTGCCCAGATGTTCGAATGTTTCCAATTTGGACTAAATATGTCTGGTGTTTTCTATGCTACAGATTGAGAATTCAAGTATAAAATGACACTGATTTAAATGGGTAGTTGCAGCGTAAGCAGCAATTGCAAGTGCAAGAAGCAATGATATTGTCTAACAGTCAGAACTGTTTGGGAGTCTCATTTGTTTTTCATTAGTTACCACAACAGTTTGAGTAAAATCCTGTTCAATCTCAGGAAAGAGTACTTTGGAAATGTTAGTCTGTTATTCTTTAAACAAAGTTCAATGGCTATTAACAGAGTACTTGTTTATGATCTTCTATAAATATTATGTTTCTGTACTTCTTTGAAAATGTGGGCTTTTTAATTTCATTTTTATTTTAGTAAAACCTGTAAAATTGTGACTCACTAGCAGCAGAGAGCCAAGACAGGATATTTCTCAATATATGGGCAAACAACATTTTTATGTATTTTTGTTACCAATCATATAAAAAACAGATTATTTTTGTAAATGGCTCCATAGGCCTCTGCCATAAAAGTTATATATAATTTTATCACGGTTTTGTGGGATTCTGGTGCCCATTACTTAGGAAATGTGAACTCTCGTATTCCTGAGCAAAGTACGCATTTAGTGTTCAGCAAAACCCACCCTTTTCATACACAAGTGACCACCTTTCTTCGACCCAGACAAGGGCTTACAACCAAGAAAGAAGGCTTAATTGGATGAAAAGAGAGCATGTGCTGCGATAAGGTTCAGATTCAACAGCCAAAAAGGAAGTTGCAAAATTAGCCAGGGATAAGTTATAATGTTTTTAATATGGGAAATACTTGGGTGAATATTCAGGTACAATAACCAATGAGAGAGTCTACCTCCCCATACATTTAAATACTCCACACATACTCGTGCCTTAAATTAGATTTTTGTGAGGGCCTTTAGTATTTTATTTGGATTATAAAGTGTATAATGTATATGTCTGTAGACCTCAGTAAGCTTTGTAAAAGAGAGATTTAATTGTTTATGTAGGAGTGTTGTCAGGTACCTTAAAAATGTAAGCTTGTTCAAACTTTTTTTTTTTTACCAACTCTTATACAGGTCTTAATTGAGAAACTGCCATTGAAGTCTGTGGGAATTTGTTCAATAAAGGAGCTCACCACTTGATCCAAAACTGTATGTTAATTATTTATCTTTTAGAAATTGGGTTTATACATTATGTTCTAAACTGGATTCAAAGAGTGATAATATAAAATGAAAAAGAGATAATGTAGCAGAAAGTATAAGGAAGTCCCTAAGAGGGATGGGCAAACTGCATCCTGCGGGCTGGATCCAGCCCACCAGCCATTTTAAGCTGGCCTTTGAGCTCCCGCTGGAGAGCGGGGTCTGGAGCTTGCCCCACTCCAGCACTCCAGCTGGGAAGCAGGGTCAGGGGCAGCTCCACACGGCTCGGCTCGTGGAAGCAGCCGCATGGCCCACTCTGGCGCTCTAGCTGAGGAGCATGGTCAGGGATCACTCCATACGGCTCCCAGAAGCCATGGCATGGGCCCCCTCTGGCTCCTCCATGCTCCAATGACCCCACATGTCACTGCTTCCGGGAGCCGCTTGAGGTAGGTGCTGCCTGGAGCCTGCACCCCTGAGCCTCTCCCCATGCCCCAACCCCCTGCCCCAGCCCTGATCCCTCTCCTGTCCTCCAAACCCCTTGATCCCAGCCCGGAGCACATTCCTGCACCCTAAACCCCTCATCCCCAGTCCCATCCCAGAGCCCACACCCCCAGCCAGAGTCTGCACTCCTTCCCACACCCCGACCCCCTGTCCCATCCCTGATCCCCCTCCTGCCCTCTGAACCCCTCGGTCCCAGCCCAGAGCACCCTCCTATACCCCAAACTCCTCATTCCCAGCCAGAGTCCTCACCCTTCCCTCTCCGCCCCCCAACCCCGCATCCCACTCCCCCAGCCCGGAGCCCCCTCCCGCATCCTGAATTCCTCAGTTCTGGCCCCACCCTGCACCCCCAACCAGAGCCCTCCCCCTCCCCCCACACCCCAACACCAATTTTGTGAGCATTCATGGCCCACCATACAATTTCTATTCCCAGATGTGGCCCTCAGGCTAAAATGTTTGCCCACCCCTGCCCTAAGAGCTTGTATGCAAATGCTAAGAGCATGAGAAAGACACAAAGTCAGAGGAGTGGTAAAAAAAAAATGGAGAAAAGTGATGGGTGAGCAGCTAAGCAAAATATGCCTGAGGAATTTGTCTTGGGGGAAGAAATGAGGTATATATTGATTGACTAATTTTTTCATCCTCTCATATATGAAATTGCTTTTATTGCTGAGTCTCTGAATAGGTCAGGTTTAAAAATTATGGTCTTAAGTACACTGGATTTATGACTTATTATAAGAATCTGTTCACTAACTCCCCTTCTTTTGTCCTATGACCACTTCAACTTGAATGGTCCCTTACAATATGTGTACTTATGCTAAACTATCTGTTCAATCCTGTATTTAGCTGTGACACTCTGATTACCTTTCCCAGACCTGAAGAAGAGCTCTGTGTATCTTGAAAGCTTGTCTCTCTCACCAACAAAAGTTGGTCCAATAAAATATATTACCCACCTTGTCTCTCAGGTTTAAAGAAAGTGAGACAGTCTATTACAGTAGTATTTGCAACATCAGTATATGTCGTAGATTAGAAATATATCTTTAAAAGTCAGTTAGCTAGATGAGATGCAATGAGTGATCTAGGGTATTAACCAAAGGGAAATCAGCCATAGGAGATAAGACCACTATCTATCTAGAGTTAGAAAGGGTTTGTATCTGATCATAGTAATGCATGAACTAGTGAGGTGTTAAAGGTGGGGAATGGATTAGGTATAAGAAGAAGCTTCTAGTATGTCACCTGAGTGCCACATCTGGAAGGACAGACTAGAGCCATCACTGACCAAAGTCAATCAAAATACCAAATGGTCTAAAAGGGATGGTTCAAGAAGATGTGCAATGTTCATGCTTCTACAGGAGAGCTATATCTGCATGAAGTACAAGGTGGCTGTCCCTCTGTAGCAGAAGTACAAAGACTTGAGTGTGAGTTGAAGACAATGAGAGTCATCACACTGTTGAACTCCTCTGGTTACGTGATCTAAGAGTCACTGGCCGGAGTCACACAACAGATGGAGACTGTGAAGAAAAATGAAGGAGATTGAGAGGGGTTCAGAAACGGGATAGGTAGGAAGCAAAAGAAGAGAACTTGATGCTTTGTGTCACCATGGCATTTTGGAGAGATTTAGATCTTGTCTACACTTAAAAGTTTTGCCACTTTCACTGTGCTCATGTAGTTTAAGTGGTAAAATTCCCGTTATACCAGTATAAAAGTGCTTTTATCAGTATAGTTCATTCCAGTTTGGCAAAGTGAAATAAACTATACCAGTACATTACAGTACTCTAGGGCTTTTACCAGCACTGCCATGTGAACAAAAGATCAAACCAGTAACTGACGTAGTGATGCTGGTAAAACTTCTAAGTGTAGACCAGGCTTTAGTCCTAGGTGATCATGGAGAGAAGAACTGCAAGAAATGGAAGTAGGAAATGAATGCACTAGGCCTTGTAAATGCTAGCTTCATATCCAACACTGACTCACTGCATTGCTTAGCTATTTTTTTCCCCATATGTAAAATAGGAATGATAATAATATAGTACCCACCTGTGGCTTGGAACACTTAGAAGCCTGGAAACATTAAATCAGAGCTATTTATTATTAAATCAAAGGTTTTCTAGAGCCACAATAAGTTCATATAAGAAATAGAAGGTCTCCACACAGGCTGAAATTAAATTCAGTACAGGAAGCTCACAGAGGCGCTAGTTAGGCCCATGTTAGGTGGGGCTTAAGTGTTGCCTAGATTTGTGTGAATCTTCTGGGCTGGGCTGAATTTCACTCCAAATGAATTGATAAAGTTGAAGTTAATTTAATTTTGAGACACAGCTCATTTTATGACCTTTCACTGTCGCCCCATTCAAGTCACCACTGTCAGAAGACAGGATACTGGGCTAGATGGACCATAGGTCTGACCCAGTATGGCTGTTTTTATGTTCTAAGTTAATTACATGTAGCAGTACCCTACCCCTTGAGGGGTGCTCGTGACATTTTGTTTTTTTGTTAAGCTACGAAATGTTGCTATGCCTAGCACCCACTCTTTGTCTGGCACCTTACAAGCCAGATATTATAGAAGTTTGAGCTTTCTTAAATATGCAATGAATACATCTTTATTTTTCTCTTGCTAAGTTAATAAAACAGGATGTAAAACATTAAAATTCAGTTTGGTTTTAAAAACTTTTTGAAAATCATGAGGCACCCATTCAGACACTCATTAAATTATAATTATCCCATTGCAAGATACAGTACTGTGCATGATTAGTTCAAATTACATTTGGCTTCAGTGCTTGACTCACGCACTGGATAATCTGATAGCCAGTTCTGGGACTAATCTTCATGTGCTAACAAATGGAAAATGTTTTGCTGTTCAATTCTGTTTAATGTTGCTGGAAATTACTTCCAGGACATATGATGCTACTGAAGTTTTCACCGGGTTTTTTGTAGCTGCAAACATTTCTGCTTTCTATATTTTGTTACTTATTCCTATAGGAGCCCTGCCCCTTTTAATGTCTTAATGTTGGAATGAAACTTGAGCTGGCTGGATCATGAAAAAGTCTGTTCACAATCAGCTTGCTGAATTTAGAAACTAGATTTTGATTCAGCTTGTTTGTATCCTGTATTGTTTAGCATTCACAAATATTTGTGTGGCTGAAGTTTGGTCCAATACACAGATCATAGCAGAGATTCACTTAATCAGGAACAGAAATTGATTTAGAATGAAATTCCTGTATGTGCTGAGAGCCAGCAGAAGGCCTAAGAACCGTTTAAAATAGAGTGCAAGTGGTGCATAGGTTTATATTAGCTCTCTGCAGAGGGGTTATTTTTCACCCTTACTGAATTGAAATATGTTTCAGACAAAATAGGAGTAGTTTATAAAGGTTAAGTCATCCAATGAGAACAGAAAGAGTACCATGAGGCGTAGATTACAAAACTCAAGGAACAATTCCCTAACTTAAAATAATCAGCTGAAAAATAACTATGGATGGTTCATGAACAATCCATAGCTCAGATATGTTCATTGAAACACGCATAGAACATACCAATTAAAGGACTTAAGATGCATTTTAGGCTATAACTCTGGTATGTACTTCTGAACTTGATGTTTTTATAAATAAGTTCAAATTTTCCTACACATTTCTCTGCTAATAATTGTAACACAGCTCAGGCATGTTGGACTTTTTGTATTGTTTTTCTATCTTATATTTACTGGATACCTGAGATGCAGTGGGTTTGAAACTTTTGTTTTGTGTGGCGTGGTACTGTTTAAGCGATTAGTGATGATTTTCAGCTTGTCTGAGCACAATATTCTGTGTCATTGATAAGTTATTTCTCCATCTGGATAGCTGCAATTATTCAAAAAATCTGAATACAAGCTCATCTTCCTTTTACAGCGACCAATTAAAAGTGGTGAATCAGAGAGAAAAAAATGGGGAAATGCAAAAACATTCAGGGACACTTAATTGGCTGAAGGGAATTCCCATCTTTTAAGAGCAGACAGATCCCATGATAGACGCTTTAACTTTTTTCTTGATCCCACTAACAATTGCCATGCTGCTGCTTGACTGGTAGTTATATGCTTCCACAGAGTCAGAACTGAGTTTTCTTTGGGCTTCTCTTCACTACCAGGGAGATCGATGCTGCTGTTATCGATGCAGCAGGTGTCAATCTAGTGAAGACCCGCTAAATTGATGGCAGAGAACTCTCCGGTCGACCCCGTTAATTTACTCTTCTTGGGGAGCTGGAGTAAGTCCACTAGAGAGCGTCTCCTGTCGATGCAGCACAGTGAAGACATCGGGGTAAGTGAACCGAAGCTACGTCGACTCCAGCTACATTATTCACATAACTGGAGTAGCGTAACTTAGATCGACTTACCTAAGTCGAGAAGACAAGTGCTTTCATGCAATCACATTTGCCCTCCTTTTTAATACATTCTGGCTTCAAGAAGAGGGCAAGGTGATGGCTGAAAGGATTCAGTGACACGATTATCATATGGCAGGATACAACTAAGTTCTGCTGGAATCTTTTGGACTTATTGGATCATGTAGCAGGACAACAGTGCCAGAAGCTTCAGCTCTCTCCGGTAACTCAAGAGGATCTGCATGTGGTAGTGCTACAGTCTAAGGCAGTGATCGGCTCCTGACAGAGCAAAAGACAGAGATAAATAGATCATTGCAGCAATGATTACATGGCTTTGAAACAGATCTTCAGAAATTGTCCTGATTGACCCAGAATCAATCCCCCCTCAGTTCTCACACTCAGTCTTGTCTGAGTTCATTCTTAATCTCAGAGTCAGCAGTGGTTCTGTAAGTTTTGTTTGTGTTCACCCACTTCCGTATGTGTTTTATGCATACTTCCCCCCCCCACCTTTGGGAAGAAGGGTATAAAGAAGTCAGAAGTCCATTTCATGTATAAATATAGTATTTCATTTTTAGAGATGATTAAAATAAATAGTCTAATAAATGTCAGATGAGTTATACATATAGCCCCCACTTCTACAGAGACAGCTTTACACTGTAAGGGAATTCTTGTTTTAGTAAATCCTGAGCTGAGCTCAGAACTGACTCCTACATTGACTCATAAGTAAGGCTATGATTCTGTCACAAAGGACAGAAATTCCATGATTTTAAGAGATGTGTGTGATTTTGGGCCTCTGCCCCAGGCAGCAGGGCACGAACTGGGCTTCAGCCCTGAGCGGCGGGGCTCGGGGGGGGAGTGCTACCTCCACTCCCTGACTCACCTCAGTGGGCCACCCAGCCTGTGGGTCAGTGTCAATGCCTCCGTGTTACACTGTAATATTTTATTGTTAAATTGTTACACATTTTGTTGCTATTTCCAGACTCTAATTTTGTACATTTTTAGCATGACTGTTCCATGAATTTTGCCTAATTTTACCATGACTAAATTGTATTGATACTCATAAGTAATGGATCCAACTTTATAGACCTCTTGGCTTCACCTCCCTTTCATATGTAGCCATTTAGCTCTCTTCAACCTTCAATACTTCCCTCCCCCGCCCCAGAAGGAAGGGGTCACCAACACCAACCCTCCCGGAAATCAGATACCAAACAAAAATTAAACCAAAACAACAAACTAATTTTGCAGTTTCTCTATTCATTTCAAGGGAGAAACTGCAATGCTGCATTCCCAGCACCAGGTGGTGGTACTGTGTCATGATACGAAAGGCAACACACCCTCACTTGTCCCAAAATGATACTCACTAGCATGCACATTTAGGGTTTTTTATAATAAAGGGAAAGAAACCCACTCTGTAGTTTCTCCAGTGTAGTTGGTTCTCCTTTATCTTTTCTGTTGTGGTTTTATAGTTTATAGTATATGGTTTCAGTGAGGTTAAATCTCTTCACTTGAGCACTCTCCTCTTCAGTGGTGGATTGCTCCATCACAACGCTGGACAGGTTGACTCTATTCCATCTGAACAGGAGGCTTGATCCTAGCTCCACAGAAATGAGTTTCAGTTGATTTCTCAGATTGATGCTGGACTGAATTAAGCCCTTTGAACCTAGAGGAAATTTCTCCTAATCTTGGTATCACTAACTCTGTGGCAAGCAGTGCCCTAGTACATTTTTACATCTTGTAATTCTCCCAGTTGCTGGGAAATGCCTCAGTAATTTCCATTTTGGCTCTTGCAACATTTCACTTTTTACAAGAGGTGATCTGTTTCAACAACACAACTCTAGACTCAGGGAATCAGACACAAGACCTTGTGTATGTCTAGCAGAGGCCTACACACTTCCACATCTCCCCCAAATTAATGTGAACTGTCTAGTTATCTTATGTTTTAGAGCACACTGTAATTATAGCCTGGTTTTACAGAGGGAAATTTTGTTTCCTTGAGAACAGAACTGTCTTATTGTATCAAAGCTGACACCAAGTCTCATTACTGGTTCCAGTGAAAGAATGCAAAATCTGTTCAGTGGTCATGAATCCGTCTAACATGAGCCTTGTGTATATGTTCACAACTAGATGGACTTGGGCAGATATGAATCCTTACCATATTAAAGGCCTACAAAGTTATGCAAACCGCTTCTCATGCAAAATATCCCAGTCCTCTGTTGAATAGGAAAGTCAATGTCTAGTTTGAACCCTAGCTTCCCAGTCTTCAGAGTAGGAATATGGCTGTTATATTTTGGCATTAAAAAAATTGCTATCTTCTTGTTTTCTCTTGGCAACATCACTATTTAGAAGAGGGGAAGCCATTGCATTTGTGTGGATTTTTTTTCTGTAATAAATAATCTGGTTTAATCCTACTGACTTTATTTAATGCAGTGACGGTACAACAGGCAGTCTCCATGCTCTGGAAATCTGGGTTAGAGGTTGACCACACAATGAATGAATGATGGAATGAAGCACAGTCCATGAAGGGATTAGCCATGATTGTACCACTACCCATCTGTGCTATATATACACATGATTAGAGTAAGGTCAAATAGGGCCAACTTTTCAGAAACAGACTCTAAATGTGTCTGGAATTCTGCAATAGCATCTATATATGCAAACAGAATTTGTACATTCAGATTGGAGAGACAGCTAAATGCCTAACTTGCAATAACAAACTGTATTTGTGTGTACCTTTTTGTACAAATAGTTCTGCATGCTTCACTGTGTATGAAAAGTTAGAAGCTGTTTGTTTTAAAAAAATTAGACCCCAAAGTACCATTTTAAATGTGTAATATAGATGGTGCCAACCTTGCAAAGGGTTCATGACTATTGGCCAATCCAACCCTCGTAGGTGCCAGCCAACCAGTAGGCATCACTCATAACTGGGCAAGGAGCAGCTTTGTTTCTTCCTGGCCTGCCAGTAAGGGCTTTTGGGATGGAGGAAGAATAAAGTAGTGATCTTGATTTTGCTTTTTACTCCAACCACATAAAGTTTTCTAGTGCTTTGTTCAATCCAATTTTAAAGCACCCCAGAGATAGGGCTGTGACCAAAGAATCAAGCCCTGTGGATGGCTATTCCACAACCCTAATAGTTTTCACCATTAGGGATTTTTTTCTTGATATTCAGGATATTCCTCTTAAGTTCTTCTTTGACCTCATTACTCCTAGTTGTCCACTTCCGCCACCTACGACCCTTGTGCATGTTCCGTTCCCTTGTAGCCAAAGATGATTTGAGGTACACTGAACATCCAGAAGTACCCCACAAAAATATTAGCAAATTTCCAAATATATGTAAAGATGACTATTAACATGTAAACTTACTTTGAATGCCCTCTGTCAATATAAGCCTTCAGTTTCCCATTCACAGCCTTTGAATGCCATATCAATCAGTATGTGAAGTCCTCAGGCATTAGACTTCTCTCTAAAGATGGTGTTTCAAGAATTATTAAGTATTAAAAGGTTAAAAACTAAGAAAACAGTAGCAAAAGAGAGAGAAAAAGTTCTCCCATCAGGCCAATTGATTCTAAGGGTAGGGTCACTGAATGTAGCATTATTTCTGCTGGTCATGTTTCTTTCCTACCAGAGCTCCAAAGTAAGCTAACTGTGTAAGCAGGATTGAAATACACAACCCCCTTGTGACTGGAAGCAGTAAAGCATTCTCCACTTGTGGTTTTCTTCAAATGAGCCTGCATGGAATATGTGTTTGAAAACAGTGAAACTCTTTATTAATCAAGTACTTCACTTGCCATGCCAGCATAAAGTTTCATTTATGTCAAAACTCCCTTTAAAATGGTTTGGAGTGGTGTCTTGTACTCAGAATTCAAAAGAAGAAATATTTTTGGAATTGTAAATAGAATAATTGAGGCAAATATTTGCACCATTTGAAAAGCTGCTGTAATCTCTTCAGTCTTCTGTTCTAATTCAGGCATTTTGTTTTGGTTTTCTACTGTGTGGAAATCAGCATGCTATCTAAGTCCTCATGTAAAACCCAGTGTTTAAATGAGCTATTAGAATGACTAAGGAAATGATGCTGCAGACCCTACCCAAACTAACTGGCAGATGAGAGATTTTATTTTTTCTTAAGAAACATGTCACAATAAAAAGAAATAATAACTTAATAGAGACATGATAGAGTGACAGCTAACGGGGAAACTCTTCCAGTTTAGTACACTGTTAACTTTAACAGGTTTCAGAGTAACAGCCGTGTTAATCTGTATTCGCAAAAAGAAAAGGAGTACTTGTGGCACCTTAGAGACTAACCAATTTATCTGAGCATAAGCTTTCGTGAGCTACAACTCACTTCATCGGATGCATACTGTCATCCGATGACATGCATCCGATGAAGTGAGCTGTAGCTCACGAAAGCTTATGCTCAGATAAATTGGTTAGTCTCTAAGGTGCCACAAGTACTCCTTTTCTTTTTGTTAACTTTAACTCTGCAATTTTCCTAGATTCCAAAGGCCAGAAGGGACCTTTGTGACCATCTAGTCTGACTTCCTGTATAACACAGACCATAAATGTATTATTGATAGAGGGCCAGGTTTTTCTACTCTTAGACATTCTGAGCATTGGCACCTTCCAATCCAGCATGAGTAAGGGGCAGTGTGTAGCTGTCCTAGGAGTAGGACGAGAACCAGATCACAACTCTGAGAGACACAATCTGGGCCTGCTTCCCCAAGGGGAGGTAAAATGCATCAGCCCTTTGCTAGCATAACTTACTTCTCCCTCCATGCCAGGTCAGCTGTGCTGCTCAGCGTGTTGGAGGGATGGAGACAAGGCTGCTCATACCTCAACTCCCTTTGCTCAGGGTCTGGCAATGTGGGCAGGAAGGGGTTCCTTATCTTTCCTTACTGCTTGGTGTGGGTGCAAAGCTAGGCTCATAATTGAGCCCTCAATGAGTAGTCCCATTGAAAGTAATAGGGCCACTCAATGAGTCAGGTACTATTCAACCCTACTAAGGGAGGCAGAATCTGGCCGTCAGCTAACGGAATGTCTTGTATACTTGCATTTATGGATTGTTTTCTTTTTCAGTGGCTGAAAAGGCTCCACTGCTGTCTGTTTATTCACCAGAAAAGACCTGCTGTTCCTTTGACAGGTACAGAAGAAGTTATTTTTCATGATGGTCTGAATAGTTTGTTTGTTTTACAAAAACACTTCACCCCAAAGCACAGGTAGGAATTATCATTCTTTTTATGCTTGTTCAGGTGCACTTTCTGAATTAGATACCCAGACCCAGCCAGGATACTAATGGAGTGATGACACTAACCCTACAACAATAGAGAGGACCTCCAGGAAACTACTCACCGAGGGGCTAAGGTGCAGGTAGGAATGTGCTTTTTAAGAGGGTTACAATTTGAAACATTCGGTGAAACTGACAACACTTTATCCCACCTCTGCACACTTTGGCTACATAAATAAACATGTGTACAGTATGGTATATCAGACCTTCTAGATGTAAAGTTACAAAGACCTGTATGTGGAAAACTTCCTGAAGACGAAATAGGTTTGCAGCAGAATTAGCCTCAACAGATATTTACTGAACAATTCTGTTATTGTGCAATTTTTTGGTTTATAGGCTGCATCACTAATCACATTTTTCAGAAATAATGCCTATGTACATTGTGCGTGTTTAGGTGGGATTGTGTACAGCAGTTCCACAGGCAAAATATGAAGTTGCCTGAGCAAATGGGTAACCGCAGCCTGTTTATGAGAAAGCAAAGGTACGTATAAAAAATAACTGTCGTAGGACAATGGCTGCATTAATGAAGGCTGAAGGCCCCTGTGACTTTCTCAGAGTATCTGAAGCATCATTACCCATGCAATTCATTTGGCAGTCATTCCTGGGCTTGTGCATCCTTCTGATTAAGTTCCAGTAGACCCACGTTGTGCCCCTTTGTTGATGTTGTTGCTGCACTGCAACTGTACCACACTCAATTACTACTTCATGCCCTTTGCCTTATTGAGGTCCTGATTCAGCAAGGTATTGAACACGTGCCTAACTTTAAGCATGCGAGTAGCCCCATTGACTACAATAGAACTACCCACATGCCTAAAGACAGACACCTGCTTCGGTAACTTGATGAACTGGGGCAATATATACCTAAAGACTACAAGCATGAGTGGATGTGACCAGTGGTTCATAGTTCTTTGTGCCGGTAGAGATGGTGCTGCTTCAGACTCTTCACGATAGTTAAATTTAAAATTCAGGATGGATCCTGCTCCTGCAACTTTAGAATGCCCTTCTAGAGCTGCCTTTGTTTTTGAATGTCTGAGATAAAGGTTATTGCTCTGTAGCAATTTGAAGTAGTCTGGAGAGAGGTATACTTACTGGGCAGTGTCCCTTTAATGATTTTAACTTGTTTAGCTATTGTTTTGTTTATATGACCTCTCTTTAGGTAGCGTCATGATAACGTCAGTTACAATAGAGGTCTCATTTTAGAATGCTCCAAGACAAATAGTCCAAAATATTCCGTTCCTTCTGCGGCTTTTATGATGCATTCCACTGCAGATTGAGACTGAGGTGGTAGCCAACATACAGAATGTCCATTTAATTTCCTAGACCTTAGAGCCAGTCTTTGTGAACTTGCCAGCTCTAGCGCTCTGCTTAGCAACCACCTTGATTGCATCATCAGCCATGATACAGTATGTCTCACGCCAGGCATGGCAAAATGACATACAAGAGAATAGAAGACAAAGAACTGTTAGACAAATGAATTATCCTGTGACCAGGTAGTAGCATGGCTGGAGTTCAGGGGTGAAATCCTGCCCCAGTGAAGTCAATGGCGAAATTCCCAATGACCTCAGTGGGATCAAGATTTCATCCCCGATATTTAGCACCTTCTTCCAATTAAGAATTTGGATCACTCTTCTCCTTAGCTCTGCACATGGGCAATTTTTCACTGTCCTCTCTCTCATTCTTTTTTATATCACCTCCTCAAATCTTCACTTATTGTAGTCAGGGAATTTTATTCTGATGGCTAAATGCCATCCAAGTAAGAAGTGTTCAAAGTTTGCTTAGAAGGAAGAAGCTCAGAGGTACACCTTGGATGAAAGATTTTTGGAATTTTACAAAGTAAAAGATTTGCAATTAAACAGCACAGCTCAGTAAATTGCTTAAAGTTTTTAATTGAGTTGCTTTTTTTCCGGTTAATCTGGATTTATAACCCACAATATAGGCACCACACAGAAACACCTCTCTAATCTTTACAAAATTGTAATTAAAAAACCAAAGTGCAAAACCAATGCAATAGCCACAGATCCTTTGTCCAGTATCTTCTCATTGTTACCTTGTGTTCCCCCTGTCCGCTTTGTATCAATCTGCTGTCTCTCATTTTATATTTAGATTGTGTGCTCTTTAGGCCAGGAAGCCCCTTTTTGTTATGTGTTGATATGGTGCTTAGCACAATACAGTCCTGTTGCCTGATTGGGCTCCTAGCTGCTACCACAATATAAGTATGGTCAGACAGATCATAATAGTCCCTTCTGGCCTTAAAATCTATAATTATAATAATGACATGAAAAGGAATTGAAAACACAGGAGTAACACTATACACCCAATTCTAATCTCAGAAAGAGCTATGTGAATTACCTTTGGCATATGTATTCAAATAAAAGGTGTTACAAGGAGGAGGGAGAAAAATTGTTCTCGTTAACCTCTGAAGATAGAACAAAAAGCAGTGGGCTTAAATTGCAGGAAGGGAGGTTTAAGTTGGACATTAGGAAAAACTTCCTAACTGTCAGTGGTTAAGCACTGGAATAAATTGCCTAGGGAGGTTGTGGAATCTCTGTCATTGGAGATTTTTAAGAGCAGGTTAGACAAACACCTGTCAGGGACGGTTTAGATAATACTTAGTCCTGCCATGAGTGCAGGGGACTGGACTAGAAGACCTCTTGAGGTCCCTTCAAGTCCAATGATTCTATGAAATCATCCTCTGAGAACAGAATTGAGACTTTGTATAATTAAGAAAAAGCATTTTATTATATCCAGTAATATGACTATTTACAAGGTACAATGGTGACTTAGTGGCACAAAAGATACATATATTATTGTTGTCCAACGTATATGCCAACAGTGGCTCAGTCTATACTTTTTAGGATTGTGATCATTAACTGTTCTCACAGGGAAGTTTGCAGATAGCGAGATCAAATTGGAGTGCTGTCACTTTGCAATACAGCATCATTAAAACATGATACATTATCATCACTTTGCAATGCAGTGTCCTCCTGTTGTGTTGCAACGTCAGAACAATGCAAAATATCATGATGGCACGAAGAAATGTTATGGCATTGCAACAAGTCAGCACAACATATTGATGGTGACATTGCATGAGTTCTGAAAGTTATTCTGGGGCATCTTTTAATATCTTGGCTAGGCAGCGCTAGCCAAAATGGGATGCACCCTTTAAAAAATGGGACATGGCAATTCTACTTTACAGTGTCACGCAAGTTTACTTCTCTCAAGACTGGGTCAGTCCAAAGTAGTACATAGTAATGTAATGACATGAGTTACACTGAAAGGACCAGTGTTTGGTGTCAAATTACGCATTATGTTAGGCCTTAAGTTCTCTGAATGTTCAACATATCACCATTTTAAAATCATTTATGTGGATCATTGGATTTCCTGTTTCTAATCCCTACAAGCATTCTGGCAATCCTCATAACTAACAGAAACCACAGTCCTGTTCTCTACTGGCATCACAAATTCGAGAGGCCACTCAACCTAAGGGCAAATTCCCTATTAGCACGGTTTGTGTCTGTCCACAGTAAGACAGTTTAAAAAATTGCTGGCATGGATGGTGATGAAGGTGCTCAGACACTGTGTGAAATGTGTCAGCAGTTATGTCATCCCCTGGAGGTTCAAGACCAGTTCTGGGTTTGGGTGTTTGTAGTTACAATAGGTCTCCAGAAACATGTTTGGAAGAATAACTCTGC
This sequence comes from Chelonia mydas, assembly GCF_015237465.2. Lineage (NCBI taxonomy): Eukaryota > Metazoa > Chordata > Testudines > Cheloniidae > Chelonia > Chelonia mydas. The sequence continues at coordinate 113,571,438 of NC_057852.1, forward strand.
TCCAAAAGCATTATTTGGCATTCTGCCTGTGTTGCTTTACAGGGACAGATGGACAATGTTAGGGCTGCGCTTATATTCCCAATGGCTATAAATCCCTGAGAAGAATATGCTGATACAACGGAAACATTACAGATTTCATTAAATATATACATTATTAACACGGTAATTTTCAGTTCTATCGTTTAGGTTAACAGTAAATATCAATTTGCAGGAGAAACAATACATTAGTGGTAGATGTCTCGACGCTCTGAACTTTCATGGGAATCTACGTTAGGGATGGATCGTCAAGGAGCTCAGATGTGCTACTGGAGCTCTAGGAGAGCACAACTCCTTCTGCATAAATTCAAAATTTATTTTTAGAAATGCCATGAAGTATTTGGAAAATAATTCTAAGTTTTTGTAATGCAGAATTGAAAGCCTAAAGGTGAGAGTTTAAAAAGTGCCTAAGTGATTTAGGAACATGGGGGGGTCTCCTTAAAAGTCAGTGAGACTTTTAAATTACTTAGGAACTTTTGAAGCCATCCCCCCTCTAAATCCCTCATTTATTGCTTAAATTATAGCTCTGCTCTAAGAATTAGCTTTGCAAAATTGGTATTGTGGTGTCCACATTTTTCTCTTGGAATCTCCAGATGAAATCTGCTTTTTGTACAAGTTAAAAGATACTTTTTATTTTAACCACTTGCAAACTCATGCAGAAATCTGAAAGTCATTGTGGGCTCACTTTGGCTCATGAATCACTAAAAATAAAGGTTCTGCAATTAGAACTTGCCTTACAGTTTTGTGGATGCACAATCCAGAATATAATATAATCCATCCTATATTTCCCCATTTATTTATTTTAGCTTGAAATAATAATTAAAATATATCAAGGGAATGAACGCTTGTGCTTATGCAGGCACAGACATAACTGAGTGCAACCCATAAGTAATTTTGATTGACAGCTGGATCACCTTACTATAAAGAGGTAATTTTGAATGGTAGCCTTCACATAAATATTTTGGTGTGTTGTAAGTGAGGTACACTAATTATTCTGGAGCAGTTGAAGGGAGAAACAGTCTGGCTATGTTTGAACACCATTGCTTTTTGTAGTTCTTGCTGTGTTCTGCTACCACGATCAATTGTAAGGTGAACTTTGTTTTTGTGATCAAATGTTGCTGTTCAAGAGTGTGCCTATAATAAATGAATTAGACAAGGGTATTATATGCTGTGCTTATATCAACTGGTTTCTCTTCCAAGAAAGAAAGAAATCCTTCCTGGAATCCAAATCTTCCTGACAGTTCAGAAACTGTGACAGTGCTTACCTACCTCACAGGGCTATGGTGAATAATAATTAGTGAATTAATTAATGTTTTTAGAATGCTTGGAACAATAAATATATAGTAAATTCTTTGGGGCAGGAACTGTCGCTTGTTTCTGTGTTTGTACAGCACCTAGCACAATGGGGTCATTGTCCATGATTGGGGCTGCTTGGCACTACTGCAGTATAAGTAATAACAATAGATAGTAAATATTATTTGTTAGTAATAATTTTGTCATGGACCAAAGCAAAGTTGCTACGCTCATGGTCCTGTAAATGACATAACAGATGGAGAAATAGTCTTTTTACTGCTAACTATCTGTTTCAACGTTTATATAGTGTCCGTCACAGCAGTACAAGAATGTCTCCAGGGTATAGGAGTGCCAAAGAGCATTTAAGATACAAACTTTCAGGATCTAAGACCCAAACCTCACACTGTGATGGAGCCATCTATTTCAGTTAAGATTTTCTCCAGAAGCTATCTGCAAGATGAACAATAAGCCTATGAAAACAAAGGTACTGACACTTTTCAAATAGGCTACAGAAGAGATTTTTTGCATCTTTTAAATGGACTAGTGTGATCTGACTGTCCACAGGAATTGGCAGCCTGATAGAGGCAGTGTAGTGCTTACACAGAGTCTGAGAGTAGGCACTACCCAGAAAGTGTCTCTGATTAATGGGGTGAATACTAGCGCTAACATTTAACTTTTCATTCAATCTCCCCTGGAAGCTTGGCTAGTTCTCTATATCCTTAAAAATGAAATATTTATCACAAACAATAGCAGAAATATTTTTCAGGATGAGGATAGATAGAAATTTCATGCACATTTCTTGTCAGCCTGCAGTAATCATAAACTATGGTCGGGGGAGAGGGGGCATTTTAATGAGACCTCTTCATTTCTTTTTTTGGTGACAATAATTAATACTTCTATTGCTTAAAAATACTCCTTCACCAACTCTTACTCAGTACTGGTTGGAAACTGGTAACTATAAGGGTTGGAATTAATTTGAATTATGCCTGGGATGAATTTGGCCCACGATGTTGCAAAAGACAAAATTCTGGCTTTTATAATTTGTGAACGCTGCAGCCAAAGCCTTTCTCTGTGCCTTGCAAGTAGACTGGCATATATATATGATTCTAGAGAACATTACCGCAGAATCAGGCAGACGCTGGAATGGTTCAGGATGGATATGGTAACAGCTTGTGGCAGGATGGCATAGAACATGTCAGCAGTCATCCAAGTAAGATTAGCAGATTTGGGCATCTTTTCCAAAGCCAGACGTGCAAGTTACATGTAATTAACCATGTCTCATATGATATTAAAAAGAATAACTGAAATCATTTGTGGAAAACTATACATGTATAATTAAAATTTATAAAAAGACTTTTCTACATGTCCACATTTTTCTTGCATTTCCTTTTGTTTTATGCCCTGACTACAGCAATTCTACAATATTATCCAGTGGAAATGTTATTTTAGGATCTTTATATTGTACTATCAAAAGCTCCCCCCTCCCATTATGAAATACTGTGACTAGAGAATTTTTCATATTGGCAGCCAAAGCACTTGCTCTCAAGTGACATGCTCAAGAAACTTCTGAAGGGGCACAGACGGTTGAAACACAGATTTTTCGCCAGTATAGTAATTCTTACAGAGTAGTTGCATAGAGATACAGCAATTTAATATGCCGTCGTCTGTTTTTTAAAGAAATGTCACCTTAATTTATTGATATTTAATACGGTATGGTGCATTTGTTATTTCCACATTTCCTGTTTTGTCATCGGTATCATGCCCTCCATACTTTAGTTAGAATTTAGCTTATCTGTCAAAATGCTTTGGATGCTCATAAACAGGAGGTGTCTGCAGTACACGTGCAACAGAATAAAATAGCAGCATGTTCATTTTAAAATGCAGACACATCATATCATGAAGCCATGCGCTCCAAAATGCTAAATGAATGTACATACAGGGGCATCATGATATCATTTATTATTGTGGTGTGATTCAATGAGTTACTTAATGACTTGGGGCCAAAGTCTGCAGTCGATAATGGAACAAGACTCCCATTAAAGCAATGGGAGCCTTGCTTGATTAGGGACGATGGCATTTGTACCTTAAAAAAGAATAAAACTTTTCATTAGGTCCAATTCTTCTGCTCAGCAGAAGCAGAAGTGGCTTGACCAAAGTGACTTCTGTGACCCTTCAGGAAACAAACAAGAGGGTTTTAATCTTTAATCACAGAGCATACCTGGACATACGCATTTGAGAGACATCATATTAGTTTTACTTTCATAACACATTGGCTTAAATGTGTCCCTGAATTTTAGGAGCATGAATACTTATTTATTTATTTTTTTACAGCTGATGTTTTCCCTTATAGAACAAATGACCGAAGGGCACAGCACAGAATTCAGACATTTCTTCTAATATCTGATTAAAAAATGCAGTAAAACCTCTCAGAAATTGCATTGTTAATGGACCAATATTTCCCCCTAGTGGTCATCTAAAAGCAATGCCCACCAACGTTAATAAATCATACCGTCATACTTTACAATGGTGCCTTAGGGTCAAATTCAATTTTAATAAAATCTTCTGTTAGACTTCTGTGGCTGAAGTGCATTCGTGGTCCCACAGGTCGCCATATTTGGGGTCGATCATCATATTTGGGGTCGGGAAGGAATTTTCCTCCAGGGCAGATTGGAAGAGGCCCTGGGGGTTTTTCGCCTTCCTGTGTAGCTGGAGAATTCTCTGCTCCTTGAAGTCTTTAAACCATGATTTGAGGACTTCAATAGCTCAGACATAGTTGAGAGGTTTATCGCAGGAGTGGGTGGGTGAGATTTTGTGGCCTGCATTGTGCAGGAGGTCAGCCTAGATGATCACAATGGTCCCTTCTGACCTTAATATCTATGAATCTATACCAATTTTTAACTTCGTTGAGGATATTTGCAAAACCCTGGACAGTGCACCCACCTGAAATATTATTCACTGAATCTGTCCCTGAGTGTGCAATTCTATCCCCCCAGTGGTAGCTGCAGAAGGACAGAACACAGTAGATTCACTGCACAGGACCAGGGTGACTGGCTGTGCAGAGACTACACTAGAGGGCCCACAGGCTCTTGTGCACTGAAAAAGAACCAGGGCTCTCTAATTAGTTTAGTCAGCTCTGTATTTAAACACTGAAGGGTCAAATGGTTTCTAGGATCCTTTAAACAGACCCACACCACCAAGTAGTAACACCTTGACATCACTACCTCCTACTTAGCTAATGAGTCTGAAGTTAGGTTCGCCCCCTCAGTCAGGGCATGCAAGTACAATCCTGCTGCCCCTGCCTCAGACAATAAGGATAACAACATTTCATTACCCGTGCACTCAATATGAAAGTGAATTTTAACCCGAAACAGCCAAAACTGATCACTTTGGCAACACAGGTCTGTCTGATCCCCTAGGCAGAGTAGGTGTGTCTGTGCAAGTACAGTCTGCTCCTGAGGTCTTTTCCCCCCAGTTCATCATTAAAGGTCAGGAGAGAGCTCATTCAGACCCAGCTTGCACTCCCATTTGAGAAGCTGGTTTGCATGTGAAAACTGTTAGATGGATTGCCAGCTGTCTGAAGCAGTGTGTTGGTGACTGAGCAAAAGGGAGGAGAAAGTGGTGTTGTGTATTGGATGTGACCCAGAGAAGGAGGTCTGAGTTGTGTGTGGAGGAACTGGATGAATGCAATGAGCAGTGGTGCGTGTGCGTGCATGCACACGCAAGTGTGAGTGCCTTGGTGAAGGAAGTGGGTAACTGGTGGATGCTCCTTGGATGAATAGGGTGTGTGTGTGTGTGTGGAACAGGTGAGTGGAGTGGTTGAGTGAAAGTGGTTTGGGTGAGATGAGACCTTGGAGTATAAAAGGCTGGGGGTTTTTGATCAGACAGTGTTGAAAATATTTTTCAGGCTTTTGTATGTGTGTAACTAGAAATCAAGCATGTTTAGACTGCTCCTCTTCTGATGATAGCCCCTTGGTATTTAAAATAATGTATTTTGCTATTGGGCTGATGTTGTCAGACACTACTGTATTATGCTGTAGAAGAGTCTTCCAGGGGAAGAAATGGAAGCCGCACTGTATAAGAAATTGAAAATTAGACAAGACAAAATCTTTCAAAATTAGTTCCAAAGAGAGGGGTCCAAGCCTCCAAGTTTGGTTCTGAATCTGTTAGGGGTCTTCACATTGAGGTTTTAGTCCAAAACAGTCTAGTGGTTGGGACTATTTGCAAAGGTCACCAAACTGGATCCAGACTTCACCAGATGCTCAGATGCAGGGTTTTAGCCCAAGCCCACATTTACATTATATGTTGTAGAGAGCAATAGTGCACTGTCAGGGGGATAGAGTAGATAACCACTTGATTCTATGGTTTACTGATGTTAGTTGACATTTTATATATTTTCTCTTAGCTATCATAATTAAAAGCCACTTATGTGAAACGCTGCTATACACTTGCTTCATAGACTATTGGCTAGACTGAGACCTCTAAACCGTAATTTGTGTCTATTCCTCTTTCTCAAATATAAAACCCCATAAATCTGTCTTCTTTAATGCAGTCAATGAACTTGCTCCACTTAACACTGTACATGCTTTCCCGTACTTCTGAGAAACACAGTGATGAACCTGAAGTTAGGAAGTGAATTGGTCATCATCTTGAAAAGCACTGACACTTCTGGCTGGTTCAATGTAAATTTAGGAAAATTTACCATGTTTTTATAGGGCCTAATCTTGGTAACACTGAAGTCAGTAAAAGGAGGATTTGGCCCATAGACAGTTTCTATGGTCTGTTAATTCTCAGATTTATGCTTCAGACATTGCCTGTAGTGCTGGAAATTCTTGTTTTGTTTTCTACCACTTATTTCCTTTTATTCCTCTTTCTACATCCTTTTTATATCACTAAATGCAGTTTATAGTTTGTCTTCACATTAAAAGCCCTGTTCCGTTCAGTATAGCAAGGGAAGTGCTAGAAAGCATTGATGTGGAATACTGTTAATTTAAAAGACAATGGAATTATAATAATTACTGTCTGTAGTAAGGCACTATCTACACATAATGGGCATTTCAGCAAATTGAGTAGTCTCTTTATATGGCTGTAAATGTAATGTCTTCGATCCTTCCTGTGATGTATGTTTGTAACAGTCACAACCGGGGCTTCAGTTCAGCCGGAGCTGTCTGGAATGGAGCTCTGGTAAATATGTTCAACCCCCCTGAAGTTTTTATAGCTTTGGGAGTCGGGGGGGAGATGAGGGGTGTGCAGGGTCTGAGAGATACTGTTTAAGAATTTAAGCCCTGGTCACAACCAAGGAGAAATTTAGCCTTTCTGATTTTTTCCCCTATACAATCTAATTATAACTAATTTACTTTTTCAAAGGCCTCTCTTCTTTATGTGGTACAACTGTTTGTCACCTACAATAAATTCTATTATAAGGCATTTTTCTGTGACTCTGTTCCACTCTTTAGATTTGCAAGAGAAAAGATATATACAGTGTATATCTAACACTGGAAAAACAAAGCAAAAGAATGTAGAAATATGTAGCCATCTGGCTGCTTGTCCACTTTAACACAGGTTATAAGGGTCACTGAGACCCCTCAGAGTGCTGTTGATACCAAACTCTGAAAGGAAACACTTTATCTGATCCCAACAGTATACAGATAAATGCACTCAGAGGTGTGTTACATCTTCACACACGGTAGCTGGTGACAAACCAAAGGAAACCTCTAGCTATTTCAAAATGCTCTTTTCACTGGAAACATGGTCACCATCACTTCGTGGTTGCCTGTGTGTTGTGGCCTAGAGATGGCAAGAATCCTCCAGCCTCCTTCTCCTTTCCCTGTTTGTTAGTTGGGGTAAAAGATGAATAAAATATAAAGCATGGATACATCATTATAAAAATTACACAACAACCATAAATCAAAGTGTGATAAAGCTTGTTTGATAATGGCGTTCCTACTCTGACATCAACTGGATGCCAAATTAAGGACAAGCTAAAAAATAGAAGTATAGATATGGCAGAAGCTGCAGGAAGAGCTAACCACCCTGGGTAGAATCTCGTCAAAGACCCTAGGCACATACCGAGGGTGGCTTGCCCCTGCCTTTGCTTACGTCACCACAGTTACACTTCTATCTTCATCTAACAAGTCAGTGTGAGTCACTAATAACTAGGGCCCTACCAAATTCACATCCATGAAAAACATGTCATGGACTGTGAAATCTGGTCTTTTGTGTGCTTTTACCCTATACTTTACAGATTTCATGGGAGAGACCAGTGTTTCTCAACCTGACCCAAAAGGGAGTTGCAGGGGGGTCACAAGGTTATTTTAGGGGTGTTGCGGTATTACCATCCTTATGTCTGTGCTGCCCTCAGAGCTGGGTGGCCAGAGAGCGGCGGCTGTTGGCAATACTATACCATGCCACCCTTTACTTCCACTCTGCTGCCTCCAGAGCTGGCCAGCCGGAGAGTGGCAGCTGCTGACTTAGGGCCCCACTCTGCAGGCAGCAGCGCAGGAGTAAGATTGGCAATACCATACCATGGCATCTTTACTTCTGCACCATCTTTACTTCTGCGCTGGTGCTGATGGTGGTGGTGCTGCCTTCAGAGGTGGGCTCCCAGCCAACAGCCACTGCTCTCCAGCTGCAGTGCAGAAGTAAGGGTAGTAGTACCGCAACCCCCCCCCCGCTACAATAACCTTGCACCCCCTGCCCACAACTCCTTTTTGGGTCAGGACCCCTACAATTATAACATGGTGAAATTTCAGACTTAAATAGCTGAAATCATGAAATTTATTACTTTTAAAATCCTATGACCAAAATGGAGCATGAATTTGGTAGGGTCCTACTAATAACCTTTCTCAGTTTCATAGTTTCCACCAACAAAATCTAACCTTTTGTAAAAACTTGCACAATTTTTAAAATAGCTGTAAAATGTCATGATAATGAATGTATGCAGGGTTGTTGTAGCCATGTCAGTCCTAGGATATCAGAGAGACAAGGTGGGTGAGGTAATATTTTTTATTGGACCAACTTCTGTTGGTGAGTGAGACAAGCTCTTTGTAGCTCAGAAGCTTGTTTCTATCACCAACAGAAGTTGGTCCAATAAAAGATATTACCTCACGCACCTTGTCTCATGCAAATGAATACACACTTTGAGTGAGTCAGAAATTTGCAAACCATTGACAAGTAAATGAAACACAAAAAAATCTGTTCAGAAGTTATTTTGTTTCTGCAGCAACTCTACGGCATTTTTCAGAACAGTCATACATTTTATCTTCTTCTTTGTCTTACTTATTATTGGCATTACTATAGCTCCTAAGAGCCCAGCCATGGATCAGTACCCCTTTATACCAGGGCCTGTACAAACACAGAACAAAAAGACAGTTTCTGCCCTGAGAAACTTACAATCTGAGTATAAGAAAAGAGACAACAGATTGATACAGCTAAGCAGCGGGTTACAAGGGACCAATAAAGCCGTATTGGTCACCATGATAGGCACTAATGTCAGCAAATTTCTATACACTAACTGCTGAGTGGACAGAGTGGTTTCATTAATCTACTGGATGAAGTCTAAGTTTAATGGAGCTGTTGACATTGCATCTTGACTTGTTTCAATGTGCACAAATGAAGATAATTTGCATGCAGACTGGGACAAATTCACAGGTGACATAAAAGGCAGTGTAGGTTACCCACTGGAGGTCAGCGTAAGCCCGTGTAAAGTGGTTACCATTACAATCATTTTGCTGCCAGTTACCACAGGGTGATATGTAAGGTATTGTTATTATTTATTGTGCCCAGAGACCCCTTCCAGGCTAAGGCCCCTAAACACAGAGAAGAAGGTCCCTGCTCCAAAAAGCTTGTAAGTGACATATAAAGATTGTGGGTAGGGGGGCGGGGAGAGGATACTATCAAATATTTAAAATTTATATATAGATATATAGATTTGTTTTCTGTTTATAATTATAAATGGGTTCAATGTCAACTATCGCCATCTACCTCTTTAGCCATCATTAACTTTTGATTTCATGTAAGTGCAGCAGCAGAGGGGGGTCTTGGGCCGAGATGTAGAGGAGTGAGGAGTAGCCTGATGGATCAGTTCAGGGAGGGCGTCTTATATGTAAGGGGCAGTTAGGGTTGCCAATTTTGGTTGGATGTATTCCTGGAGGTTTCATCACATGACATAGTCTTTAATTAAAGATTAATGTTTAATTTTTGGAGACTCGAGGACAATCCTGGAGGGCTGGCAGCCCTAGGGGCAGTGTGGAAGAAGGTAAAGGCATATTTATTTGAGAAACTGACAAAAATGGGCAAATGAAGCTGTTATCATGAGGAAGATGAAATGTTACAAGAATGTGTAAGCGGAGTGGGGGTATTATTGCAGTCACTTCCCTAATTGCAGTGGCTCAGATATCACTGTTTTGTAAATGTTAGTAAAAGCTGACTTTATAATGGCAGCCATGGTAAGCAAGTTGTCATGCTGTGGACGGGAAAGATATAGGGTTGCCAACCCTTCTGGTTTCGCCAGAAGTCTCCCGGAATCTGGCTCTATCTTCCAGAGGCTACTGAAGCCATAATGGGAGATTTTAGGCACTAAAAGTCCAGCGGTGCAGCAGAGCTAAGGCAGGCTTCCTGCCTGCCCTGGCCCCGTGCTACTCCTGGAAGTGGCCTGGAGCAGGGTGGCGGGGACCAGGGGTCTCCACATGCTGCCCCGCCCCAATTCTGCAGCTCCCATTGGCCATGAACTGCAGCCAATGGGAGCTGCGGTTGTGGTGCCTGCAGGCAGGGGCAGCGCACGGAGCTCCCTGCACCCCCCCAGGGGCTTCTGGGATGTGCTGGCTGCTTCTGGGAGTGGCATGCAGAGGGGGCAGGTACTGCACAGAGCTCAAGGGTCCTGCTTACCTCAGGTGGCTCTGGGTCAGTGGTGCAGCTGGGCTTAGGCAGGCTCCGCCTCTGCAGATCCCGTTGGCCGCAGTTCCTGGCCAATGGGAGTTACAAAGTCAGCACTTGGGGTGCATGCAATGCGTGGAGATCCCTGGCCCCCTAGGGGCCACAGGGATGTGCCAGCCGCTTACGGGAGCGGAGTGGGGCCAGAGCAGGGAGGAAGCCTGCCTTAGCCCCGATGCACCACCAACCGGGAGCCACCCAAGGTAAGTGCTGCCCGGCCGGCAGCCCATGCCCGTCACTCCCTCCCACACCCCTGCCCCAGCCTTGAGCCCCCTCCTGCACCCTAACTCCCTCCCAGAGCCCACACACCCTCCTGCACTCCAACCCCTTGCCCCAGTCTGGAGACCCTTTCTGCACCCAAACTCCCTCCCAAAGCTTGCACCCCGCACCCTCTCCTGCATCCCAACCCCCTGCCCCAGGCTCAGCCTGGAGCCCTGTCCCATACTCCGAACCCCTTGGCCCCAGCCCAGAGCCCACACCCACTCCCTCACCCCAATCCCCTGCCCCAGCCCAATGAAAGTGAGTGAGGGTGGGGGAGAGCGAGAAATGGAGGGAGGGGGGATGGAGGGAGTGGGGAGGGGCCTCACAGAAGAACAGGGCAGGGGCAGGACAGGGGTTTTTGGGTTTGTGCGATTAGATAGTTGGCAACCCTAAAGATGAGGGTAGCGGGAAAAGTGGGGGATGTCAAAAGGCACAAGATGGAGTGAGGTCTACATCCCATCTATATCTTCTACCCTATCATCATGTAAATTAACCAGTTAGGGTTATATAGGGATTAAGGCTGACCTAAAATGAGGACTTTGTATTTGTGCAAATTGGTCTGATTTTATTAGTCAAACAAAATTAAAGAAGGGAGAGCTGTTTGGCTGAAGAATTATTGATAGGGAGAAAAGCTCCATGGAACTTTGGTAGTATACACACAATTGAAACCAAAGGGGTTTGTGCTCCTAACTTCCTTTTGAAAATCCTGTCATGTGATAACTGTTAGTAAATGGTGACTCTTTCAGTGGTGAGCTTAGTATATTAATTTGCCTTCCAGGAGAATATATATATATATATAAAACTGAAAGTGGGAGACAACCAAACAAGGCCCTTGTCAGTTGTGGATTGCTTGGAAATATAAAAGGGCAGAAAAAATCCCAACTACAACATCCCTTTGGGAAATATTAACAAACATCCATTAGCAGGCATTATAGTCCATCGGATGAGGCACTAGTCTTGGAGTTAGGGGGACTGGATTCTAAACCAGGCTCTGCAGCTGATCTGCGGTGTGACCTTTAGGCAAGTCACTTCACTTCTATTTCCCCTTCCAGTCTTTGTTTTATCTATTTAGAATGTAAAATCTTCAGGGCAGGGATTATCTTTTGCTGTGTTTGTACAGTGTCTAGCACAATGGGGCTCTGATCTCAGCTGGGGCCTGTAGGCACTACTACAATACAAATAATAAATAACATTTTTTGCACCCACTCCCCCTCTCCACCCCTACCCACCTCCATCCTCCTGAAAGAGTTATTGCTAATCCAATGGATTAAAGCCAGCATTAACAAATAGATCAGAACCAGAAACAGGTACTACAGAGAAAGGAGACTTGTAAAGAGATGAGCCAGGGAAGTATGTTCATGATTTGAAAATTGTCTTTAAGAGGAAAAATTACAATAAAATCTTGAACAATTGGGAAGTAACAAAGAGCATGTGAAAATAGCTTTAGATACAAAAGTAAGTAATGGGCTACTTGGAAAGTTTGAATGAATACTGTGTAAATCTTTGTGTTCCAATAATGTGCCTCTAAGAGTGCTAATGGAAATAGCTAAATGAATCACTGGCAATTTTTTTTTGTACAATTGTATAGAACTCAGGGAAATACCAGTGGAATGGAGGGAAGTGAATGTGCTGCTGATTTTCAAAAAAGTAAAGAAAAATGTTAGTGTTAATTACCACCAAGTGAATTTATTCTCCGTGACTACTTTGAAAGTTGAATATGCCAAGGAAGGAGTATTTAGAATGGTGCAATGGGGTGTCATTTGGAGTAATTGGACGGGGAAAATTTAGGCTGCATATCAGTAAATGCTTCCTGGCTTTCTGATCTATTCCACAGCTGGAAGTGTAGAAGTTGTATCACTTGGGGACATTAATTTTAAAGAAGAACTAGAAAATGTACAATGGGGCAATCCTTCACTGGTAGGGAGATGAGGCAGATGAATTTAAAGGTCTTTTCCATTTCTACTTTCTCTGGTTCTTTGATAAGATATATCTTTTTTATTTAAAATAAATTAGATTTAACAATCAAGGCAATGTATGTCAGATACATAAAGCTCTTTGTGAAATAGGCAATCTTTTTTCTTGGGATAAGTACAAATGTAATTTAAGAAAGTTAAATTTGGAAAAATGTAATTCAAGTAACCCATCCAATAATCTGGGTGGACACACAAAGAAACATAGGCACAAAATTGGAGCCATTGCTGATTGCACTCAGACTGCACCCATTCAGACATCTAACCCTCATTTGGTGCAACCATAATTCAGACAATTATGTGTACATGCAATTTATGGCTGCAGTCATTATATAAATGGATGCAATTGCGGTTGCCATCTTTGCATTTAATTCTACAATTTATTACAATTAATTGTGTACCTGCAATATTGGAGGGTGGGTTAAGCCCCCTCCCTCCCTACAACTTACTAATTATATAGCAGGCTTGGTAATAATATGTATAGCTAAAGGGGAGCAATCAGACACATCTACTAGAGTTGTCTGTTTCTGTTGAAATGGGAAGGAAAAGGAGAAAAGCAGCAGATTAGAACAACGCTGTTTCTGTGAAAAGTTACAGTGTGTTAAGGGTGCTGTTCATAACCAGCCATGCCTGCCTGGTGATTTGATTAAACAAAATCTTTTCTAACCGAGGTAGCCAAGATCCCAATCATCTCTTGTTAAAAAGGCATAAAATGAAGGTTAGCATGAAGCCAGCAGGGCTCGTGTGATGGATTCTCTTGGCTCATCTTGAAGTGCTCCAGTGAGGTCTGGATTGTTTTGCACTGTTCAGGATAATTTCTTTTGCCACTCATGGAAGCCTCAGTGATTTAAAAATAATAATAGCACAAATAGAACACATGACCTCTAACCCATTCCCCTTTGATTAAGTCTCATTTTATAGCAAAACTATGACTAATGTCTCTTTCTTTGCCTTCAAGAAACTATCATATAATCTGTCTATTATTCTTAATATCCTCTTGCCCCAATAAGACATGTCTGTTTTGTTTGGATTCCCCTGAATGGGGTGAATATTATATCTATAACCTACTGGAAAGCATTTCTGCTTAGACATATTGGCAGTGCTAATTTTGTTTTTACAGGTGTTTGTACTTGGAAAGGGGTTAGCCACAGTCTTGAAGGCTCTACCGCACTGGTACATCAGAGGAGCACAGTGTGCTGTGGGTCCTGGAGCTGTTAACGGTAGGCAGGGAGAGAAGGCTAAATTAATCATTTATGCTTTATTTATACTTTCTCCTACTTGTGGAGCTGGACAAGCGGATGCCAGTTTTCCTCAGTTAAGGGTTGTCTGTGTGACATGAAGTTTGATAACTGGCAAAATATAATCACAAAATGTTATATTATAAACCAGAGAGAAGGAAATATACAGAAATTACTAGCAAGCAGAGCTGCTTCCCTATTTCTGTCAGCTCTACTGACTGAGAGTTAAAAGTTTTTGGTTGGAAGAACCTTTTGAATTAAATGAAAATGACCAGTACCAATATTTTTGTTCTTATTATCTTTGTCAGAGAGCTCATTTTTTAAAATTTTGTAAACTCATTTTGTTTACAAGTGGGTTCTTGTAAGCAACCCACAGCAGATTCTTGTAAGATTCTGGAGTGGGACAATGTTTATTTCCCCGAATCAAGCTGAAAAGCAGAGCAAAAATAGACAAAACTAGGTTGTTTTAAAAGCAAAGCCTCTAGGTTTTTTCAGATCAGCTAAGCCCTGTCCAGAAAAGCAACCATATGCAGCAAAGCACTTAATCACACACAACTTTAAGCATGAGCTTAAGTTCCATAAAAGTCAATGGGATTTAAGCATTTGCTCAGTGCTTTGCTGAATAGGAAGGGACTTGAACACATGCTTACGTGCTTTCCTGGATTGGATCCCCAGGGATGAGATATCCTTCTGTAACAAACTATGCTCAAGATGAGCTGAGATCACCAGACAAGCTGTTCATGCTGAAAGAATTAATGAAGCATTATGTGGAAAAGCAGATAGGCATCAGTCTATCTTGAGTGTACTCACATCTAGGATTTTAATTGCATATAAGGATTGATCATCTGGAATGGTTGAAAGAGCAGGGAACCAAACTGAAGCCGTGAAAGGCTCAATCATAACATCAGATGCAAAAGTGGAACAAACATTTTAGTATGTGCTGGTACATGTCTATCACCTTTCTCTTCAGCCGGGGCTAGTCTGTAGTAGATTTGTCAGTAGTGGCTGAAATGCCTAACCAATTTTTCGATTTCAGTATGCATAGGCAATGTACAAATACTTAATTAAAGACAGTCACTGCCCTGAAAAGTTTGCATTATGATCGGACAATAGAGGCAAGGGGTGGGGGAATACAACAACATACAAGCAAAAGATGGGAAACCGAGTCACAGAGAAGTTAAGGGACTTGCCCAAAGCCACACGGAAGTCCATGGCAGAGCTGGAATTCAACGTGGGCCTCCTGAGTCCTACTGAGTCCTTAACCATAAGACAATCCTTCCTTCCTAGAAGATCATAGGGCCTAATTCTGATTTCATTTAATGCCAGTGCGAATCAGGAATAACTTGTTTGTAGTCAATGGAGCTACACCACTGCACAACTAGTGGTATCAACGTAAAACCCAGAGTATTTAAATATGTGGACTGGCTCGCAAAATGATTGCAGATGTAGTGTTAATGGGGTTCTAGAGCTGGGCAAAATTGTTTCAGTGAACAGTAAATTCACCAAAAAATGCATTTTCTGGGGCTGAAACTATTAGCAAATTCAGGTCCAGTTTGGCAAATCGTTTTGGACTAAAAGATTTTTTTTTTAATCTGAAATGGTTTGCTTCGGCCATTTTGAAATTGCATGTTTAGACTTTTCATTTCCAAATGTTTCATTTTAACCATTTTGTTAAACCATTTCCACTTTTTTTATTTTGAAATGATATTTTGTTTAAAAATTTCATTAAAGTTTTTGGGGGGTGGGGGGGTTGAATGGGTGAAAAACACCTGAAATGAACTCAACAAACAAAAAGTGGTTTTAGGTCAAATAAAACATTTTGTTCAGCCCCAAATATTTTGTGATTGGTTTTTTGTTTTGGTGAGAAAAAAAATCAGTTTTGATTTGGCCCCCAAATTGCAAAATCAGTTATCTCTTCAGCTCTGTGATAGTCCCTTTTCTGGCTGGACGTAGCACATCCTAATTCGTGTTTACTACAATTGCATGCACAAACTGGGTTGCTGCATGTAGAAATGATCTGTTAGATACCTTCCTAATTATCTGTATACAAATGTGTGTCTACTTGCACAAACATTGCCATGCAAATCAGGACTAAATGCTCATGTCTCCATAAATGTTTGATAGACAAAAATGTGGATCTACCTTTGATATAAAAATCAAGACCTTGAGTTCTATTCGCAGATCTGCTGCTTGAGTTCTATTCCCAGATCTCCATATGGTCTTGAGTAGGCCACTTAACCTCTTGATGAAGCTGTAGTAAAATAATATATATTTACGTACCTCACAGGGGTATAATGAGAATTAATTAGCTAGTATTTTCAAACATTTTCAAACTGGAAAATCATATAAAAGTACTAACCTATTATTTTAGGATGACTGATGGCCTGGTCAATTATGTGTATACTGAGAACATTTTATAGTTCACTTTCAGAAGTGATGTGTTCTGCAAAAGTTTAATAATAGAATAGCAAGAGAGGGGGAATGTCAAGAACACTTCTAACCACTCAGTATCTTGATGGACATAAAGAATAATAATACAAAAATGTATCCTCAGTGTAATGTCATAAAGACTTCATATTGAAAGAAAGATCAGATTTTCAGAGCTTTCAAAATATAGAAGTGTTTCAGCAGAAGTATACCTCAGGCTTTCAGGGATGAAATGGTGCCATGCACTTTACTACACACTCCTAAAAGCGCAAAATATATGTTCTCAGGCAAATTTACTTAATTTTCCACTCCCTGAACTCTTACTTTTCCACTGCTGGAAACATCCTTGTTTCCTCTAACTAATACAGGATATGGACAAGAACTATTATGACAATGAGAAGTCTTTAAAATATGTTGGTTGATTACCCACTCTGCCCAATGACTATGACACTTGATGACTTTTTGTGTTCAAACAGTTTGCTGAATTTCAAGGGGTCTCTATGATAAGGGTTACTTAGGTTGTCTGTGGAAGACATCTAGACTTAGTGGCACTGTCTCTGATGTAAAGGGAATAGTTTATTCTTTAGCTGTAATAGATTGTTGAAGCATAATTTCCTTTTACAAAAGTTGTGTTGACTCTTTTGTGATCATCTATGTGAATGATAATTCTATTCTTCACTATACTTTCAGCCAATTTTCCTGAAGTTAGGCTTACTGGCTTGTACTTGCCAGGATCACCTCTGGAGCCTTTTTAAAAAATAGGTGTTACATTAGCTATATTCCAGTCATCTGGTACAGAATCTGATTAAAATGATAGATCATGTACCACAGTTAGTAGATCTGCAATTTCATATTGGAGTTCCTTGAGAATTCTTGGGTGAACACCATCTGGTCCTGGTAAACTGACAGGATGTAATTAGGAATAAAATATGACCTCCTCAGATGATTGCAGTACTCCACCTCAAGCAGCAAGACTTGTTCTTAGATTTCCTAAATTACATACAGATGATGGTCTTTAATTGTCATTATGTCCCCTTTTCCTGACTTTACAGAAGCCTGTCTGGTAGATTACCTTACACAGGTGAGAGCAGCAGAATCCTATTGGAGACGTGTTGGAAATATATGAGTAAGATGGATCCCATGAGCAGAAAAAGTGGCTAAATTTGTCTGATAAATGATTCATCACAAACTACTTACTGGATTGAACAAAGAATGAGAAAAGGCACTCCAAGGAGCAATTCAATGTTGTCAGGAAGAGGGACTAGATGAATTAATAGGTCATCTCATATCTTGATTATGGTATCCTTCCTCTTCTGGCCTTGTCAAGTGCAATCTTGTCCCCATTGAGTAAAATCAGAATACTACTGCCAAGATCATCAATAATGATAATAATGTTAGTAATCTTGAAAATTCCAAATCATGGTCTACAGTCTTGAAATTTAACTTTTGGTCATAATGCCTCTACAATTGTGTGCCTCATTGCCACTGTGCTACACACAGCAGCACTGTCAATATGACCTCTCCATTCCAGTATTTCTGGATTCTCACATAATATTAATGGCATTGACCCTGTTCAGCATTGCTTTATTTTAGTTTAGAATTTTGATTAACAATGAATTATATCCAGGAGCAGAATTTTCTAGATCACAAACCCATTCTGGGTAATATTACCCTTTAACTTCTTATCCACAAATGTAAGAATGTGTGTAAAAATCAACAAATTGTAGTGTGTAAAATCTCTTATGTAACATATCCAAACTCTTGGTAACTGGAATTTAAAATCCATGTAATTCCCAATGTGAAGATTTTTACTCCCTCCAGCAGCTGCTGGAACATATGATTGCCCATTCTTATTCTTGAAGAATAAGCTACACTGGGAAAAAAGTAATCTCACGACTCCTAGAACAATTAAACCTGTCATTTGTAGTCCACTGGTCTGGGTCGTGGTTTCAGTGTTGCTGAGCTGTCATTTTTAGGGGTATGCAGTCTTAGGATTTAACCTGGCAGTGCGGAAGGTTCTCAGTCAAACTGGTGCAGCTGTTTTATTAACACATTCACCACTCCACTGACCCCCACAAAAAAGCCCAAACTACAAAAGCCATGGATATTTAAAAAACAAACAAACATGGGAATCAGGAATCCATGACTCCTGTAACATCTGTGACACACATGCAGCTTTATTGTTATTTATCTCTATTGACCATACTTCCTGGATGCTCATTTCTAACACCAATTTCTCTGTCATGGAGTGATCAGCCCCGGTTCCTTACCAGCACTGTCCTTTGGCATCTAATTTGCATTCATTGCTCTGTCTCTCAAATTTTGCCCTGTGGCAAAACTCTCTGGCTTTGTCACCATAAACAATGTTTTCACATATTTCCAATTATATTAAAAAATCCCACTCACCTACATGAAAGAAATGTCTAGGCAGCATAACCAAGCACTCAAAAGTTAGGAAATGCCAGATTTACAGTTTCCCTTACAACCTTAGTTCTGCCTTCTTGTGTGTCCATCCTTTGCACTGAATGAGGGAGGGGTCCATGGGGAAAATGGCATTTGATCATATAACTGAAGACTGTACCATAATTCATATAAACCAGGGGGCAGAATTAAGGTTGCATGGACACCTATAAAGCATACATTTCCTGACTTTCGAGGATGTGACTTTGCAAGCTAAATGTTTTTATAATCGTTTTTTAACATAATGTCCTAGGGTTTTTTAAAAATAAAAAAGGACAAATCTATAACTGTAATGCCTCCCCCATATTATGTGGCATGAGCAGGTTTTGAACCCTGAACATTCTTCGCAGACTTCTGCCCCTTGAGCTACACTGGCTAGCAATGTAATACAATGGCTAGCAGCAAGAGAGGGGGGTTATTCTAGAAGTATGAAATGGTCTGATGGGGCTATATAGTGGGCCTGGGGGGCTTATCAAGAGGAATCTAACCCTAATTTCTACCCCTCCTATCTTCCTGAAGAATGCAAGTGAAAGAAGGAAATTGGTGATTTTTAACAGTTTATATATCAGCAGGAACTAAACAGAATTTAATGGGACCCAAAAAATAACACCTCGCGCCCCAGTATCACAGGCCTGCTGCAGACAATGGAGGTGTTAGAGCATCTCAAAAATGGTCAGGAGAACCTTTCCCAGTGGAAAGTGTTAAATAACCTAAACATAGGGTCATTACCGGTCCCTCTATAATAATTCTGGGCTTGAAACATTTAGCAGATACCTACTAGCTAGAGCAGAATACAAAATATTGGGGTGGGAGTGTGAAGGGCTCCTGAAACACTGCTTTAGAACCCCTAATTCCTTCCAGTGGGAAGCGAGAGGGGACTGCGTAAAGGGGAAGAGGATGCTCCATTTAGAAGCAGAAAGGATTTTACTTCCAGGTGTATGAAGCAGTTTCCCTGGGATATGGTTTTTACATGTAATGTCATGAGTTGTGGATCCGCATTAGAGCTGACTGCCTTACGAGGAGTTAAGGGGACAGTTTATCCCATTGCCCCATTACTACCTCGACTCCCACCCCCAGTTTCTAATCATCATTAAATAATTATCCACTTAGCTCTGACAATACCCTTGGCTCTGTATAGCATGCAAAAATTTAAAAAGACAGTGCCAAACCTACCTAGCTTACACTCCAAAAGGTGTATATATAATAATACAATATATATTGAGACAGTGTGCACAATTTTTTTGTTCTAGTTGAAACTAAACCTGTGGAGCTCTGTGTAGGCACAAGTGTTTGCTCATATATGTACAATTGCATGATAAGTGCTTTTGTTATAAGCTCATTTTTAAGGGCTACACAGAAGTAGCTTACTATTGGTTTCTTTTCAATGTTCTCATATCCTGTAAAGTATACAGTATGCTATATTGTTTATTTCAATATGACTATCTATTGCACGGCCCCTATTAATTTTATTTAAAGACAACATTTTATAAGCTTAGCAATCTACTGTTTCTGAAATCAGTGGCGGGTCCTCTCAGAGTCTTCATTCACTTATACTTACTCCTGATTTGCACTGGTGTAAGTGATTTGTGAATAAGGCCCCTTATCTTCAGCATGGCAGCAATCTCCACTGTGCAATTTTTGCAGTTCTCTTAGGAGCCAAGAAGCTGGCCAAAACAAACTCACTCTTTAAAAATTAGCATCAAATTTTCAATGTGCAAGAATAAATCCATTATAGTTTAAGCCAAGATAGAAAAGTGCCTGGCCAGTGAATGTATAGTTAAGGGTCTGTCTGCATTTCCATTAGAAACCCTGATTATTGATCTTTAATAACAAATGTGTATTAAAAATGGCTATGAAAAAGTAGCTGGTGCATGTGGTTAGTAACTGTTTTTATAGCTTTAGTACATAGTACCAGCCATTTCTTCTTTCAGGCAATTAGTTCACATTGTAGACTTATCCCATATAAAACACACTCATTTATAAATTCCAAGAACACAAAAAAAGCACTTAAAGCCAGTAAGTGTCTATTGTGTTTTCCTCACCTGCCACTTGAAAATGACCAAAGCAATTATGGAGCTATAGCAATTAAAAAGAAATTGCTTCTGGGTGAGCCCCTGAATGCCAAGTTTCACACTGTAGAATTTTTTTTTTAATGTATGAGTTTAACTCTCTGAAATTAGGTGGCTGTAATGGAAACTCTGGGTGATCCTTAACGATAGTGGCAATAGTGGGCAAGCCTATATAATGAGTGCTGCCTTACAGAACATAGGCTGTGTGATGCAGGGGCACTAAAAGGTAAAAGGAACAAGGCCTTGTTTTCATCCAGACAAAAATCTTTTGTAGGATGAGGATGGAAAGCTGTTTAAATCTACTAGCACAAACATAGTCTTTGTGTTTGAAAATGGAATCTAACACCAGTCACGGGAAAGGAGTCATGAATGAAACTCCACAAGATGGGAGGCAAGTGAAGGCTCAGGAAGGGGGAAAGCCCTAGTAGGGCATTGACAGGCTCATGGGTCTAATTCCCCAACATCCCCAGTGCCCAGGCTCTACTCAGACTTGGGACCGGGTATCTGGGTTTGTGGATTTGTGCCTGATTTCTGGATTTTGACTACCAGGACTTGATTTTGCTCCCACTGATGTCTATATAAAATTGCTATTGACTTCAGTGGGAGCAGAATCAGACCCTTAGTTTGTAGCAAGGTAGCTGATGTTCTTAGCTCAAGACTAATTCACATTGGTTCGACAGAAATCAGAAATTAATCAATCTATGAAACCAGTTACCGTGAGAACTTGTAGGTTCAGCTGGGCAGAGATCTAGTAAAATAATTTTCAAAGCAGCATATTCCTGGAACTGGAAGGAATGAGTAGGGAGTAGGCCTGATAAGCAGATCTCTTCACGAATCAGATGGATACACTAAATTCTAATTAAGTTTAAATAAAAAACCTCCCCACAATTTCCTTCTATAAGAGTGTATGGTCCAAAAGTTTGTCAGATAAATACAGTTGGCTTGTAAGATAGAAACATGTAAGTCAAGGCCAGATATCATTCATAAATGTGCAATTAATCTGTTGATCTGGAGAATTGATTGACTTGTTTGGAATAACTGGATATTAAAACTGTATATAATGCTGATTTCTGCCTGTAAATGAGTATGCTGTCCCTTCAAAACATGCCCTTGGTCCAGCACTACCGTTTTTCTAGTTTGATCCAACAACTGCCTTTAGGGAGTTGTATTAACCAGGGCTTTTGGGTTGTAGGCATCACAGCAAGGAATGGCAAGGGAGGGAGTAAATAGGCCTCTCCCATTTCTCAGCACAGGGGAGAGATCAAAATGGTAATGAGTTTCTCTGCAAAGAGTACTTGGGAAGCAAGAAGCTGTGGATTTCTACTGAGGAAGAGACTAACAGGGAGGGGAGCTCTGGGTCTCTCCAGTAAAGGAGCCTGCCTATGATCCTGAGAGGAGATTCTGAAACCTATGTGTGATTACTCTGTATGAGAGAGGGAGAGAGTGCACCTACAGTGTTTTGTACAGAATGTCTCTTACAGCCACTGGACCAAATTAATCCTTGCTAAACAGGATTTACATCTGGGATGAATTTGCCCAATGTAAACTCTCTGAGAATTAAAGAACTGTCATTTCTGAAACAAGAGGATTGTGGGTTGGTTTGTGTTACCGTGACACCTTCCAAGGCACCATGTTCAAAGGGATGGAGGGTAATCCTGGAAGTAGAAATTCAGTGCAGTTCAGCATAGCATTTTATGATGAAATGAAGTGAGGATTACTTGCCGTACCTGACAGTGGTTTGTGGCATCTCTAGGTTAAAATGATAAGGGCCATATTCTCAGCTGGTGTATGGTATAGCGCCATTGAGCTCAGTGGAGCTACACCGGTTTGCGCGAGCTGACGATCTGGCTCTTTAATCTATAAAAATCCCCATATAGGTTTAACATTAGAGAGGGGCCTTCTTGGTTAGGAAAATATGGATGCATTTGAACTTCCAGAGAGACATTGTAGGCAGGGGTTAATATAACGGGGAGTGGGCGGTGCACAACTCGCCCTCCTATCCTTGGTTTAGGGAAGCTGTTCTCCCTTACACCACCTCCTCCTCCTCTCTGGCTGGTGCAGTGACATCTGCCGGCCTATTTCAATCTACTTTAACCACTGTTCTTATGTTGTCCTGGGGAATAGTAGGTAGCCCACTTTTCTGAACCAGCAGTAATACAGGAAGAAGTGAACATGAACCCAATTAAAAGAACTGACTGCTTCATTCAGAGCAACTTCTTTATCGATGTCACACAGCTTCTCTGTAAGAGCTCTCTTGCTGACAGCCATTCCAGTCTGTCTCTGAGTGTTAAGTAAAATCTCTTACACTACTAGGCATTTGCTTAGTGAGGATATGAGAGAGAGTAGATTTTTTTTAAAATCTGAGAAACGCTTGATGTGCCCTATAAATTAGGTTTGCTATGTACAAACCTTATAGTAGTCACAAAGCTATTCCAAAAGTTCAACTTTGAATATGAAGGATAACCACATCTAAACATTGTAGATCGACAACTATTTCTATCAGATGATATGACTTTGCATAGTACCCACATCAATTCTGTGCATTTCAGGGGCCATATCCTTTATTAACTGCACTGCAGAATGTAGATAAGCTGTTGGAAAAATTGATCTTACAGCAGTGTGCAAAATAAATTCATAAACCATGCCCTGTAACCTACTATATAGCAGCTACAATGTTTTTAATAGATCTTATATTTAGGAATGTTGGCTGAGATTTTTAAAGGAGCCTATGGTAGTGAGGTGCCTGTAGCAGGGTGGTCCTGAGAGGGTTAAAAGCCAGCCCTGGGAGAGGGCTGGGGCTGAGAGCCAATAGGAAAAGGCTGGGAGGCAGCCAATCAGGGCCAGGCTGGGCCCTATAAAAGAGCTGTAGGGCCGGAAGGCAGAGAGAGTCTCACTCTAGCCTTAGAATGAGAAGGACCTAGCTGCCTGAGAGCACAGGGTATCTTGGGCAGAGCAGTGCTGGGGAAGGGCAAGAGGAGCTGGGGAGCTCGAGCCTGGCAACTCCCCAGGGTGAGGCCTTGTTAAAGGCCGGGGGAGGTACTGGGGCTGCAGGGAAAGGCAGCAGGTCCAACCCCCTTGCCAATGATGAGTGGCCATCACAGACTGCAGTTTGCCCCAGAGAAAGGGGGCTAGATGAGGACTGGCAGTAGCCACTGTGGCAAGGTGGGCTTGGGGGTTACCCTGGGAGTGGAGACCCAGAGTGTGGGGGTACTGCTGTGGGCAGAACCCCAAGGTAAAGGGCACTGGGGCCTGAGGCAGGAGAGACACTGGCCAGCAGGAGGTGCTCTGGGGCTGGACTTGAGCTAATTCCCGAGGCAACCAGCAGGAGGCACTGCACCGGTGTCTCTCTTGCCTCAGGCCCCGTGGGGTGGGGTGGAGCGGAGGCAGGAAGAGGCAGGGCATGGGTGGGGCCTTGGGGGAAGGGGTAGAGTGGGGACAGGGCCTGGGGCAGAGCTGGGGGTCGAACTCCCCCACCTACCCGGGACTTTGGAAAGTCATCACCTGTGGCTGTGACAATATGTGGTATACCTCATTTGGTACATTAAATGCCTCAACAACAACTATGTGGGTGAAACCAGACAATCACTACATCCTTGAAAGAACTCGCACGGAAAAATGATAAAAGACAAAAACTTCCAGTCACTGTGGGTGAACACTTTTCACAAAATGATCACTGTATATCTGAACTCTCAATCTTTATCCTCAAAGGAAACCTGCACAACACTTGCAAAAGATGAGTCTGGGAGCTTAAATTCATTACTTTTGGACTCCAAAGAGACTCAGTAGAGACACTGGTTGTATGTGTCATTACAATAATCTGTAACCCACTTACCCTCCCTTGTCCTATGACTGGCTGCAGAGGTGTTAATTGTCCACTTCATTTTAAATAATCTCTTGCAACATGTTAACTCCTTATTCTTAACAATCTGTTCCACCCTGTATTTAGCTGTGACACTCCTTTCCCAGACCTGAAGAAGAGCTCTGTATATCTGGAAAGCTTGTCTCTTTCACCAACAGAAGTTGGTCCAGTAAAAGATATTACCTCACCCACCTTGTCTCTCTCTCATTATCTGGGACCAATATGGCCACACAACACTGCAAACACTTTTGGCTTTAACAGCTTCTTCCAACTTACAAAAACTCCTAAGAAGAAAGTATCTGACCCAATGGGTATCAAATACTTGTGATATCCACTGTCCAAATTACTAATGTACTGGGGAAGGAGGCTTTCTGTATCTCCACTGTAAATCAGTAGGCAGCCAGAATTTGGCAGATATGAAATGCTTTTATTGTTAAGTCATACACCACAACAAGAAAAAAAATCTGAGCTGGAGCTCAGACTTCCTTCATTAAAAACACACTGAAACATTGTGGATTTGAAAATTTGACTTGAACACAAATATTATTGACTTCATGTTCTTTTTTAGGAACAGTACTGAGCTTAAAGAAGGCAAGAGGAGTTAAAGAGAAAAACAATTATAGAGAGACTGTGGAAAAAGGAGCAAAGAGACATTCTAATATGGTATAGAGTATTTTATATGTACACACAGATATTGTGCATGTATTATGTGTAATACACACAGAGAAATGTGTCCTCTTGTCATCACCTTCAAAACTCTTCATAAATCTCTCTCTGTTTATCCTCCCTTCTCTAGCTCTGTGTTGCACACAAACCTCTCTGCTCTGCCAGTGCTCCTAGATTTGTCTAATGGTTTCTCAGTTTTTCACACCTCTGTGCCATGTTCTATATGGCTCGCTGGGGTATGCATGATACAACTTCCCAGAGCTCATCTGCTGATCCCCTGACCTGTCCATGTTTAGGTCCCACTTAATGACCCCATTTCTGTCATTCTGACAATAGTGAACCAAGTTGAAGTGTATTTAAATTGTATATAATTTTTCCATTGCTGTTTCAATTTCCTTTCCCCTAACTTCTATCTATTTGTCTGGCCTAGGATTGTAAATTCTGCCATCCTTCTTAAGTGTTTTCAAAGTGTCTAGCACGCGTAAATTATGAAGTAACCTATAGTAATAGATGTGTTTTTCTCATAATATCTATATATATATTTACTGGAGCTATTTTTTTATATCCCTGCACCTGTGAAGCCAAGTGCCTTTAATTACTGTAATTCCAACTGTACAGAAGTGGTATCATACTCCTAAATACTGCACTGTAGTTAGTAACATGTGAGTGGGATATGCTCTTTCATTCTTTTCCAAAAGCTAACCTTTATGGTGTCAAGGAATATCATCTTAGCATGGGTGTTTGTTTTATTATGGGATCATAGTTCTGTAATATTTGTGTTGCAATTAATTCAACAATTGGGTGGGACATTCTGTTTTTTCATTCAGATCTAAATTTATTAAAATTAAATGAATTAATCTTAGAATCCATTAAATCTAAGTGTGACTGCAGGGCCTGTTTAGCTGTAAAAATGTATCTAATGTGATTTCAGAAAGAAAGGAGTTTGATGTGGTCTCTCAGTAGCTTGAACAGCATCCAGGACCATAGTTGTGACAAGAAGCATAAAAAATCATGGATTGTAGAAAATATCATTTGAAAGTTAAGATGCACTTTTCTAGGCTGTCATTTGCATTCTGCTACAAAGGATACTATTGAATTAGATAATATTTAATTTCACCACAATAATTCAGTAGAGGGAATCAAGTACATAACTCAGCGTACCAGTAATAGGAGCTATGGATGTGTGTTGAGAAGAGGTTAGAACCCTGTTGGAATATTCCAGTGAAATTAAATAGTATGTTTAAATATTAAGACAGTACTGGGCTCTAGCGGCTTCACCAGTGGCTAATATAAATTCCTTCAGCATTCTCCAACTTACCCCGAACACATACAAACCATCAGACATAACAGATGAAGTTACCTAATACTTGTATTACAAACAATAAAGAAAAATAGCCAATCTCACTCTGAGCCAAATCCAGCAGTCCTTGTGCAAGGACTACAGACATGGGGTCTGATTTTCTTTTCACTCATGCCACCTTTTCACTAATGTATCTATACTGACTTCTAATTGCTTCAGGACCACGAAATAAAAAATTCAGACAATTCAAGGGGGTTTCACATCAGAGAGATTCTTTTTGCCCAGCTTCATGATTTTCATGATTAGCAGAACAGTAAATCTGTATGTCATCAGCCCAGAACAGCAATTTAATGAATGGCTCTCCCCAGAGGCAAGGTGCACATGCTAAAAAATATACAAAGTACTGACCAATCCTCTATAGATCCCAATGGGACTGCACAGAGTATAAAGCATTATAGCAAAACTAGGATTCCCCATGTACAGAAAGTGTCTCAGGGAAAAAGTGAGGCTTAAAAAGGCTCAAAATAGGATACAAATTAATTGCTCACTTTGTTCATGCCTCTCTCTCTCTCTCTCTCTCTCTCTCTCTTTTTCTTTTTAGAACAGGTTATACTTGTTATTGACAATGGGACAGATATTGCTTTAGGCTTCCCTTCTGGGGAGCACTGAAAATCAGCCACTGATATGTTTATTTGAGAGCTGAGGCTGGGGCAGAAAAAATAAACACTGTCAATATGTTTGGTGTTAAGGTGAATGGCATCAGGTCCTCTCAGTTTGACTTGTAAAGTCTCAGCAACTATGTTGCTGCACACTGGTGTTTTAGTAGGCCTTTGCCTGGCCTCTAAAAGGAAGGGAAAAGTACATGATGTTTGTACAGCTGAAAACAAGATGAAAAACCACAGGCCTCCTCTCACACTCCATTAGACCCTAAAGTCCATGGAGTACTGCACTCAACACATAAACACTCAGGTTGTGGAAAACTTTCCCAATGTGTGAAAGAAAGGAACAAAGCCATGAGTAAGAACAATGAACATCTATGTATGAAATGAACACTCAGTGCAAAATGCAATAGAGATCCCCAATTAAACAAATAGCTGATAGAGGAACACATTAATAACCACAAATAAGAATTCTGGGGGGTTGCAGGGTGTAACTGAGAGCAGAATTAGACACATGCAATCAATAAATTCTGTGGTCACAATTCTTTTCTCACTTACAGCCGTGGAAACCAGGAATACCTCCACTGAAGTGCATGGAATTACACAGGCCCTGTGTGTACTATATAGTTAACACTACTACCAGATTATGTGGTATGAGTATAAGGAATGTAATTCAGCAAGTAAACAAGCAATCTAAACGCTAGGCTGTCTATACAGCAGTATTCATCATCTTGTGGTAGTGTTATACTATTATCCCTTGTCATGTTGCACTGGCTTGCAGGAAGATGCATGGTCCATCACTTGCACAGAACTAATGGCAGCTAGAGTCACTAAACTCTGTAGTGTCTCAAGGAAACAGGGATATTTTTAATGATGGCCAGAAAGATCTTTCTTTCACTGTCTGGTTCTCCAAATCCTTCTTCTGGAACATCTTCTACCAAGTCCCAGAAATCTCAGAGTCTAAATGGCCTGCACATTTTGTCTCAGCCAAGCGTAAAGATATTAAGCCATCCATCATACAAAGTGTGTCCAGACATGATGGGTCAAATAAGATGAAAATAAAAAATGGGGAGATGGAGGTTGCATAGATGGAATGCTCCTGCATCTCAAAGCTCACAGAGATGCCGTCTTATCCAGCTTCTCCATCTGGGTTACCAACCTGAACCAAGAGCATTTCCCCCAGATATTTTTATTAAGTACAAACAATTTCAGTGCTGTACAAAATACAGCTATAAAAGTAGCCCACTGCTCTGGAGACACTACATCCCCAAACAGATAAGGTATTATCTAGATAAGGTTGCTGGAGAACTGTTGGGAGAATATGGCAGATTAGCTGATGAATTTGAATGGTCAGATGTCAATGGAAAGAAAAAGAGTAGAAGTTCATGAAACACTGTTTTATGCTCAAAAAGCACATCACCTAATTTTTGTGTAACAGGTGTGGCTGGAGTAACACTAGTATATAGCCTGTGTGGGAAAAGAATCAGGCCTTTAAACTGGCTGCATCAAAATTGGCTCAAGAGGTTCACAAATCTTCCAACTCCATACGGCTTGTCCATCCTTAAAGTATATTCCACAGCCTGAGTCCCTGGTCCTCCTTTGTTTTTTCTGTACCACAGATCATCCATCCTTTTATCTTTTGTCCTTCTCTTGAGTTCCGCTTCTCTTCTCTTACTTTCTCCCTCACTACATTTTGAATTTTAAAGTGAGTTTCATTCCATAAGAATGTTGTTTAGTTTTCTGATGTCATATTTATAATCAGTTGTTATAAGCCCAGAAGACCTGAGTGGTCTAGTGGCTAAAACAAATAATTAGAGAGCTAGAAAGATCCTGAGTTTTAAACCCCATTCAACTGATTTCTCATTTTTATAACCTTGGGAAAGTCACTTGACCTACTTCTGTTTCAGTTAACCCAAGTGGAAAACTAAATAAGAAGGACTTCTCTGAAATCCAGATGTTGCACGTCAGCTGATATTTCCTGGATAAATCAAAGACAAAAAAAAAATCCCAAATCTTCTCACAATCTTCTGGTATCATAACCATTTCTCAGGTGGATCCACACTGAAAATAAATTTAAAGTATATTCTTTAACTAAGAAACTGTTTAAGATTCAAGCTTAATTAATATATGTCCAGGATTTCCAAAATTTTCCCCAATCCATATTTAGCTATCTAAATGAATGGCCTGACTTTCAAAGGTGCTAACTTCCATTCCACAAAGGTTCTGTTGACTTCAATAAGATCTGTAGGGCTCTGCCAGCATCTTTGAAAATCATGCTACTCATGGAAGTGCCTAACCATTGATTTAGCCAACGTAACTTTAGGAACCCATTTTTGGAAAACTTGACCCTTGCCTCCAGTAGCCTTGGTGTGATTGTTCTGAGGCCTGTGAGGAAGACTGAGTCTGAAGTTTTATAGGGGCACCACTTGCTGAAGCTTTAAACATTGTGAAAGCTAAAGTCCAAAAAAAAAAAACCCATTTGGGGATATAAATGTATTATTCAGCAGGTGTATATATATATATCTGCTCAATAATAACCCAGAGAGTGGTGTAAGGTATAACTCAAGATAAACATTTTCTTATTCTTTCCTAGTGCATATTTTTTTCAATGGCTATTAATACAATCTGGTCACTGTTTTTAGTTCATCTCCTGAAATGTGACATAGGGCTCTCTTGAAGTCTGGTCCCTTGCACATTCAGAGATACACAAAGTGGCTGGAAACTGGTTGCAAATGGCCAGCAGAGAATTCTTCTGACACAGGAGAATTCCATGTTGGTGCAAGTATCCCAAATCCAGGTAGGGTTGCCAACTCTGGCTGAAGCTATTCTGGGAGATTTTTTTCCCACAACATGAAGTAATGTCATTTTTCTTAAAATATCCTGTTAAAATCTCCTGGATTGCTTTCAGTAGTGACTGGGAGATTGAAGCCAATTCCAGGAGACTCCAGGCCAATCCTGGAGAGTTTGCAACCCTAAATCCAGGCCTTTCACCAGTTGCCTTCCCACTTTTGTGTAGGGGAAATATCAGGGAGGGCCAGAGAGCATAGGGAGCTCTTCTGTGCCAAAGCTCTACTGACTTAGGTTCTGTTAAGGACCCACAACAGCTCTAAGTGGCACTGAGGCCAGGAATGGCTCAGAATCAGGGAGGTTGGATTGGCTTCCTGATGCCCCCATCCTTTCCTGTTCTGAGCACTGCTCTGGTGTGGCAAAGAATCTGGCCCTGAATGTTTATTTTTTATAGTGTTGGCAATTCTCATGTTTTTCTTGTGAATCTCCTGACATTTGTTTTACTTAAAACCCCAGCTACTGGAAGCATGTGATTATCTGATAATTTTAGCTTAAAAATTAGTTTCTAGCCCTCATGGTTGTGGAGAAAAGCTTGAAAACATGAACGCAAAAGGCTCAAAATACAGAAGACAAATAAAAATAATTTAAAAATCATTCTTTTTAGACTCTCATGATTACAAAGCCTATCTCACAATTTGGGGGAGGGAGGTGGGGGCCTGACTCATGATTTCTGAACGCATGCGATTGTCAGTACTGCTTTTAATGCTTGTTCTCTCAGGACTAGATTCTGCCACCCTTACTCAGATTGAATAGTACTTTTCTCTGTGAATAGCACCATTGATTCCAGAAACAGTACATATTAATTACACTATAAAGAATTATTTCCAGAAGTTTAAAATGCCATTTGGTTTTTCCTGTTGCTTTTGGTGCAAACCCTTTTTTTCTTTAGTACAAATTCATTATATAAAGGACTAATTAGCAGCAGGCCTCTTCAAAGGGTAGATTAATTTTCTGTGTTTCTAAGGAAAATCTTCAAATAAAAAGAAAGGTAAAGTAAATATTAGCTGGAATAATATACATGAATTCTAAGTTTCAACCCACATTTTCACATTTGCAGTTTAGGATATATATTTTTGTTGGTTAAGTTCTCTGCAGAAGAATGTAAAGAAATGAGTGGCATTTGCTGAATAATGTTTAAACATTTTTGTAATGTACCTCCCCCCATTTCTTTCATTGACAGTATTAAGTCTGTAATACAGAAATCCTCACATTTTCCAGATGGTAGCATAAATTTTCAGGTCAAGTGATATTAAAAATAGATAATAGCTTAGACCTCATGAGTCTCTACAGAAAGACTAAACAGTCACAATAGGGAATATCGTTGTTTTGGTTTTCTTTATGAGGTTTTATGTACTCAGCTGTTTCTCAACCATGCTCTCAGTGCAGTGAGACCCTGCTCATTCTAAATTCCAGTTCCACCTCACTTCCTACCCTTTATACTTTCTAAGCCCCATGCCACACAAGTCAAGGGAAATATATCCACACAGCTGCACCATAAGCTCCTAATGTGCTCTCCACTGGGCAATACTTCTGCTCTTCACTTCAGAGTACTTATTACAGATAAATGAGTTCTTGAATAACCCACACTTGCAAATTCTTTAGAGAAATGCTGTACAATTTTAGGCATTTCTACTATTATTAATGAATGGGACTTCTGTAAGAAATCATTGATAAACATTCTTAATGAGCTCTTTTATGAGCAGGAAGCTTTTAATCGTTTAATCAAAGATGCATCATATTTTGTACGCAAAATTGGCTTTGAAAAACTGTTATCCCCAGCTGAAAGGATAAGCTAGTCCTTAATAGTTCCTCTACTAAATCCCTCAGGGAGCTGAAGATTTATAAGAAAAATAAAGGTAGGGCTTGGAGGTGATGCAAGGCTCCTCCAGATATTTATCCTTTCCTTTATCTAGTCCTATGTGGGCCAGGCCTTACATAGATTCCTCCAACTCATGGAAATGGCTATTTGACGTTCAGACAAAAATAGCTTTTCAACCATGAAGGTCCTTTTCACACTCAAGTGGAACTGGCAAATAACCAAAACATGTGCAAGTTTGATATTTACACACTAGTAGCATTTTGGGGACAGAAAGAGGCTATTGTTGCTCATCAGTTTCCTTTGACCTATATGCCTCACACTTACATCTTGTAATTTTTTTCTAAGTTCATATTTTATGTACATGGGGGGGAGGGATGGGAAAGCGCGGAGCAGCTAGTATGGAATAGATACTGCATACTAATTACTTTGCACTAACTCTCCATGTGAACACTCCTATTCTGCATTGAGTGCCTTTGGGCTTGTCTACTTGGTAAGTTACTGCACTGCAAAGCAGGGTCTGAACCTACAGTGCAGTAGGTTGCTGGGCAGTAATGGCCCATGTGGAGACTGCTACAGCACACTGAAAGCCCTGCAGTGTGGTGCCAGTGTCCACATGGGACATTACCATGTGACAAGCTGGTGTGCTGTAGATACACCCTCTGACATGCAGCACAGCAGCTTGCTGTGGGGACAAGCACTCTGTGTGCTCTAACTTAATACACAAAAAGGCACTCTTACTGTGGAGTAAGGGTGTCCACATGTAGAGTTAGTGCAGAGTAGCTAGTGCACTTTACATTCACACCATATCTTACTCCATTTAGACAAGGCCTAAGCTAATGGCCCCTCTCCCATAACGCTAACTATCCGTATAACTGACTTACCATTCATACATTTTCCCTGCCATGTGCCCTTCAGTATTGTCTGTAGTGCCACCAGCTCTCTTCTCCAAGAGATACACGCAGAGTTTCATCCTATTGTATGTGTTCAGGAACTCTGGTGATGGCCAATTTTTAATACAGAGAGATAGTGGCATAAAATGGGAATAAAATTCCTTCCTGCATAAGAATTAACTTTGTTTTTTTAATTTTCAAAATATCAATTATCATTTTAAAAATCTGTATCTTCCCTGTCTCGCCTAAGGGGAGCCAGTCCTGGGTTGCATTGAGTCGGAGTATTGGCTTGGCAAAGTATGGAGAAAGGAAAGCTGCCTGCCATGTGTACTAGCTGGGTTGGCAAGTGCTGTGCTGCTGGATGTGGGAGTTGCATCAGTGAGCGGAATGGACAAAAGCAATGTATTATGTGCTGGTAACTCTGAGGTACAAAGTGTGGATGGTAGTTGATGTTATCAATGAAAGACAGTGCCACTCTCCTACTGTGATAAGAGAGCTAGACTTTTAGAAATACATGTACACTTGCAATTTTGGTTACTGCCTAGAGTGCCTACCTGTGTATGGAAATGTTTCCTTTCCTGTATGTACCTGGTTTTATCTTTCCCTCTGTCCACAGCTTAGAATCATAGAATATGAGGGTCGGAAGGGACCTCAGGAGGTCATCTAGTCCAACCCCCTGCTCAAAGCAGGACCAATTCCCAATTTTTGCCCCGGATTCTTAAATGGCCCCCTCAAGGATTGAACTCACAACCCTGGGTTTAGCAGGCCAATGCTCAAACCACTGAGCTGTCCCCACCCCCGTCCCAAGCTTCTTACTTTGGAATCTCCCCTTGAATCGTTTTCTGCCACTCACTCTCTTTGTATTAATTTTCTATAACAGTCATGTTCCCAATAGCAAGTGGCCTGCTCCTGCTCCCATTATCCTTTTTGGTGCCCTCTGTTGTACATGTTACAGTGCCTGTTACATGAGGCCCCAAGCAGTGTGCAATTTTCCAGGTGTTGTCAAATCAGCCCTTTGTACAATGACATAATTATCTACTTTGATTTGTGTTCCGTTCCTCTATTTACACATCCCGGTGTTTTGTTTGCTTTCCTAACTACTACCAGACATTGAGTTGATGGGTTTTAAGTATCTGTCAACAGACATCACCAGATCCTTTCTCTGATCAATGTTTTGCAGCATGTGACTAAATAGAACAGAATCTCTATTGTGTTTTGTCAACCTTGTTCTCACGATTTTATGCTTTTACATAATAAACTCCTTAAACAGCTTCCTGCCCATGCCCTCATTGTCTACAGGTCTTTCTGGATCCTGTCTCCCTCCTTGTTGCTACTGGCCCAATCCTCCCAGCTTCATCTCATTTTCATATAGGCAAACCTTGTCATATATTCCTTGAGGGTACATCTACATAGCAAAAAAGACCTATGGCAGTGAGTCATGTAGCCTGAGTTAACTGACTCGGGCTCGTGGGGCTGGCACTTATGGGCTGAAAACAGCCATGTAAACTTGCGGGCTTGGGCTGTAACCTGGGCTCTGAGACCCTCCCTCCTCACCAGGTTTTAGAACTTAGGCTGCAGACCCGAGCCTGAATGTCTATACTGCTATTTTTAGCCCTGGCATGTAACGCAAGTCCCGCTACAATTGACCCAAGCTCTGAGACTTACCGCTTCAGGGTGAAGGGTTTTTTTGCTGTGCAGACATACCCTGAGGGTGAGACCAACACTGGGGTCAGCAGTAATCTCTATTACCCATCATCTCAGTCTTACTTGATCTGTAACTCTGTGCTAGCCCTTTTTGGCCTTGTTACCTTTTCTATCATTGATGCCATGCCCGTCCTTGTTCTGCGTATTTCTGCCTCTGACATGACTGTTTTTGACAGCCAATAAAACAAGTGACAGTACCTTGGCCATTCCTGACACCTCAAATTTCCCTGTCTCCCATGAAGCCAGATTTGCAAAGGAGGAAAGTTCAAGTGCCATGTAACAGTGGGGGGTTTTAAGGAAGAGGGTTTTTTCATGGTGCTTGGCATAGGGAGGATAAATTAATTGTCTGGTGATGGTGATGGTTGTGGTGGAAGCCTCCATGGCTTGAGATAGGTTTGACAAGCACCTAAACTTAGGGATACTTATGCAAACTGAATTCCAACTCTTAAAAGGTTTCTCTACTGCTAGAAATGCATATATTCGGTATCGTAGGCCTATTTGACTCTGTGTTCGTGAGCAGCTGGACATCAGTATTCCCACCAGTCAACACTGCAAAGGTTAATTACAGCCGTTCATCTTCAGCTCTCCACATTCTCTGTGATATTGGAATGCATGAGAGAACTGTAGAGAACAGCTCACCAATGAAAATGAGCTATTGCAAATTGCCTTTTTTTCTTCAGTTGCATATTGCCACGGTGTTAGAAAAGTAGTACATGATTGGAGAACTGATGAAATTTGGATACTGAAGGAAGATGAAGGCCAATGTTAAATAGAGGGTCAGGACCCAGCAGTATGGGGAGCACTAGTTCTCAAATTGACCCCCTTTTGTGCTAAACTCAATACTTAGCACAATGTGGCCCTGATTCCTGGATTGGGGACACTAGAGACTTCTGCATCTAAATTATGAGAGCTATATAGATGGCGGAAAATCTGTGTTGTAAAAGGATTTTGAGATTTCAACATTTAGCCTCATTCTGAATTGGAACAAACCCCCCAAAATTTCAAAGTTCTCCATGAAGGAAATCTCTGGGAAAAATTGTTCTGAGTCAATCAAACATTTTGTTTTTTACTTTTTTTTTAAAATTGTATTATATAGTATAATACAAGGTGCAAATAAATTTAAAACAATGAAGTTGTATCAAAGTGAAAATGGGACACTCTCAACTTTTTTTTTCTTTTCCTTCTAAAACAAAATTCTGGAGAAATCAACCTGATTTCATGAACCCTTTTGATTTGGACAGGACTGCATATTCTGAACAAATATAGTTCCATCAATGATTTTCCAGCCAGCTCTACAAATTATAAGTAAAAATGTAGACAAATTAGTCATATTAAATGTCTTCTGTCTCAACTCCTCTGGCTGATGCAGGTAGCATATACACCAAATACCAAAGATCAAGGCCTGGATTTTCAAAGTTGCATCCTTTAAGTTACTATATTATTGTTTGTTTATTTAGATCATGGTAGCACCCAAAATGTGGTATGTACTATCCAAATACAGAGGAAGGACTGAATCCCTTCCCAAAGACTTGATGACTTCATAAAATAGAGTAAGATAGGAAATAGAAATAGATACAACACTCAAACAAACTGGTCAGGGTGATGGAAGAAACGTGTCTTATTTACAAGTGTGTTTGCTGCTGTTTTTTCCTAGTAAAGTGTTCCACGGTTCATCTCACTTGTCTTACCCAACAGCAATCCCAGCTGCACTTCCAGTGTGTCTGAATCCCTAAATAAGTGACCAGATTTTGCCACTGACTTCACTAGAGTATGCAAGTTTT
The DNA here is from genome assembly GCF_015237465.2 of Chelonia mydas. NCBI lineage: Eukaryota > Metazoa > Chordata > Testudines > Cheloniidae > Chelonia > Chelonia mydas. The sequence goes on from NC_057852.1 coordinate 113,607,645, forward strand.
CAGCACCTCTAAAATTCAGGCCACTTAATTGGAAGACTAAATATGGATTTAGGTGACTGACTTAAAGCACCCAAGGTTGAAAGTGTGGGCCATAGTAAATGGAGATATAGAAGTCATGCAGGTTTGAGAGGATATCTGCTGACCCTAATACATGGAGCCGGGAAGTGACTGTGATTACTCTTAAGCAAACAGTATGCCACATTAGCAAGAAGTCAAGTGATCCTGAGGGATAAGCTTGGTGATCAGTAAAGGGAAGTCCAGGTAAGCAATTTGATAATACCCTTAAATTACTTGGTTTTTAGACTGACAATACTCACAAGATAGTATTAACGTAAGACCGGTAGGTCAATTTTGAAAATGTTAGTGATTTTAAAAGGTCTGTGAAATAGTACAAAAAAAAATCAAAGTTGCAAAAACTCAGACCTCACAACTTGAGCAAATATCAAAAGTCTGCAAAACCCTACAATACTGATACCTCCTGCAAAGAGCCAAGCAAAACTCCTCTGATATAAAAATTATTATTTGAAAACTGGTTTCAAATTGCTTAATGTGTTAGAACTTTTTGTTGTTTGAACTGGAACCCTTTTCAATCATAACTTCATTAAGTTTCACTTATCCTTGATTTGCAGCACCTGTCAAGGATGGACGAGAGAGAGAAGAGAGATTTTAAGAGACTCGAGGGGTGAAAATATTAGTTGCTACTAGCTAAATGTTACAGAGCAAGATTTAGTACAGTCATGACACCTGAAATGTAACACCCGTGCTGAAGGATGATCAAAACATTTAAATAGTTATTCCCTGTTAACTATATGTGTAAGGAAAACATGTCTCAGTTTAGCCTATCATTGTAAAAACCTTCACTGTCATACCAAGGTGGCTCTGAAGCATGTACTCATCCCCATTAAAGGCACTGGGCCGCAGGCCAGGTGTTGGTTCACATGTACATGATATAAATGCTTATGTCCAGTTATAAAACCAAAGCTTGTGGTATCAAGCAAATGCCACCTACAATGTGTACATGGAAAAAGTTTTCATCTGCTTTCTGTTTTAATACTATAGTCTATATTTTGACTCCAGAGTGTGATGACTGTATAACTTTTCACATGAATTTCATTTTTCCTGTTAAGGCACATTATTTTAAGGGTGACAATAACTTGGCTTCAAATGAGGTGAAACCATCCTGGTGATAAATGAGTTTCTTGAGGAGGGAGGTTATATCTTGGGAATACACTTGGAAAGACCACACACCTCTGCTTAACCAACCTTGTTAGCTTTACAACACATTACAAATACTTGTTCTAATGCAGATGGCAGTGAAGAGACCTGAGCACTTGACTTTCGAAAATAGAGTGTTTACTGCATGGTGAGATTAGTCTTGATTTTCACACTGGCCTTTTATGAAGGTCTGCTGTTTAACAGCTAAAAGCGGTCTTTGGTCTCCTCTTTGCTATGCAGACTTATTTTATTTATTTATTTTTAATGTCAGATGCAGGAAAGATAGGTCAGGCTTTGACACACAATTGTTTTCTCTGAACGTAAGAGACAGCCTAATTTTATCTGTCTGAAAATCATATAGCCTCCCCATCCACCCCCGTGCAAAAAAACCCCATAACAAGTAATATAGACTCTTAGAATGGGGGTTCTAGAAGTAATTTTCCCCATTAGTGGAACAAGCTCTGCACAGCCTGTTCAGCATGTGATCTCTGTATGCTGTCTCTGTGGGGCCACACTCGCATTGCAATTCACCTAGCACTGAAATGCTGTGAGGAGACCTTCAGCATAATCCATGGGCATTTAATTGCACAGCTCCCATTCTCTATGGCAAACATCTGCATTATGTTGAAAATATATGACTTATACTTCAATACAAAGATCCCATGTATGTACTAATATATAATTGCAAATCTTTGACTGTAGCATCAAAGAATGCTGATTTTATGCTTTTGTATGCTATATTCTACAGCTACAGATAAGTAAATGAAAGACAATTAAATGAGATATTTTAACTTTCTTTATTTCTCCTTTCAGGTGTTATTGAAGGATAAGGTAACTTAGTTTCCTAGCCAACAGAAGCTCAGATAATTGCAGTGCTGGTCTGAGTAGATGCTTTCTTCTTTTCCTCACTATTCCCTCCACTTACCTTGCACAGCAACAGTGAAGTAGAAGACGGGAAGGATTGAGGTGTACCAAGACCCATCCCCTGCAGAGCAATCCAAAGATATCTCCTCCCTTCTCCTTTTCCTGTTCATTGTGAATACTCCATCTCCCCCTGTTCGTTTAATCTCTTTAGAAGAATATTGTCAAGGCTTACAGGCCAAAACATAACCAATTTGGAATGTTTTAAATCACAGGAACATGCATGTGTCCTGTTGATTTTTCAGTGAGACTTAAGCTCTTAAGTACTTTTTTGAAATGAGACTTAGTCTCTTAAGTCACTTACACACTTTTGAAAATGTTACCAGCTGGGCTTAGGGACTGATTCCATCTCCATAACCACAGTGGTTCCTGAGAGTTTCTCTCATCTGGAACCATGAAACCCTCTTTCAAACAAGTGAGGTTTGCTAGAGCAGGGGAAATAGTTTTCTCAGTAGCTTGGAATTGCCCTCTAGCAGAGATAATGACAGTACAGATATTGCCATCTTGAGGAACAAATGCAAAATCCATCTCTGTGCAATATCATTTCCATTACATCCATTCCCAAACACTTTTCATATGTTGCAGGAGACTATCAATATGAAGGTTTGTGAGGAGAAGGAAAGGAAAAAGAAAGATGGGAAGAAATTCTTAAGTTATATTGTGGAAAGGAGTGAGAAAAACCAAAGAGGATACCTTTTCGCGTTGCTAGCTGTATCTATAGTGAATTCTACATGTACTTGGAGCTGACATGATATTACGGATATAGAAAAGACAGCTGTTTGGCTTCCCGAATTCAGCCAAATAGTTTTGGAATGATTTTTGAGTTGACAGATACTTGGGTTATATATCCAGCTGCTGGAAAATATCCCCTTCTTCCAGGTTTCAAGCATGATCAGCTCACTTTCTAAATGTCACTGCCCTATATTTATTCTTACCATAGATGATGACACCTTCTATCTGGATGTTAGAGTTAGTCTTTGTCATTTGTTTGTTCTCACTAATCTTTATCTGTCCCATTTTTATCATCACTCTGTTTCTGAATCCTACTTTTCTCTTTTTCTTCAGGAGCCTCATGCCCTAAATGTAGTTGGTGGAGGTGAGGAGATTCTAGTAATATCATCCATAGCTAGTTTATCTAAAGAAAATGGCAAATACTGTTTGTTTTAAGAGACTATTTGGGAAAAATCAATGCTTCAGAGAGCTGAAGTCGCACCGTTTTCCCAGTCTGTTCTGCCCTCTGCTGGTCATTAGTAACATTGTATGCAGGGTTGTAGCTGTGCTGTTCCAGGATATTAGGGAGACAAGGTGGATGAGGTAATATTTTTTATTGGATCAACTTCTGTTGGTGAGAGAGAAAAGCTTTCGAGCTTACACAGAGCTCTTCTTCGGGTCTGGGAAACTTACTCAGAGTGTCACAGCTAAATACAACATGGAACAGCTGTACGCTATGATTAAGTTTCCCAGATCTGAAGAAGAGCTCTGTGTAAGCTTGAAAGCTTGTCACTCTCACCAGTGGAAGGTGGTTCAATTAAAGATATTATTTCACCCACTTGTCTCATTAGTAACATTGTGAGAATTGGAAAACAAGCACTCTAAAATGTAGACAATTTTTTCTGATTAAATTTGTTCAGGGAACATATATTTTAAAATAGAAATTGTTGTAAAAGTATTTTATTAATGCTTCAGCTGAGACATTTCATTTCATTCTCATTACACCGCAGACTCCATTTTGCTCCCTGGATGTGTTTGCAGAATAGGCTGGAACTAGTACACAAGAGTAGTTGAAAACGGGCTGGGGAAAATCTGAACTAGACCAAACACTTGCCTTTCTAGTTACACAAACTATTTTTTTAAATGTAAACTGCATGTGAATTTAGGGCTCACAAAAGACAGCAATGATTTGTGCCAGACATAGCATAGGCAGGGTGCGTAAACTTCCCAGTACAGCTCTGTCAATGCACCTCAGTCCTGATTTGCTATAATCTTGGGCCTCTCATGATACACTGAATGGTGTTTTTATTAAGTGTATAAATGCCGATTAAGATCAAGTCACATTTGTCATAAGCCAGGAGGTGAGAGACAAACACGCTAATGCACTCTGTCCCCTGTCTCTTCCCATTAAACCCAGTCAATTAGTACCTGCTTTTCAGACCCCAGGCTCCACTTGTGCTCAGACATGTGTCTATGGAAGGACTTTTGGTGCGCTCACACCTGTTAACACAAGAGTTAGATATCACATCCACAGAGTAGACAAGGCTGAGATGAAGCTCCATCGTAAGTAAAGCCTTGAATAATTATTCTACCATGTTTAATCACTTCATGCTGCTTAACAGTTGTGACACGGGCAACAAAACTGGGCTGATGACTGTCTGTAAGTAGCATTAACAAATGCCAAAACATTTCCTGGGAAATGCTGCTTTAGAGCACCAAGAAAGTTGCTGGAGAAAATGCCCCACAGTCTGAGCCTCCTAAAACTTGTTTGGCAGACAAATAAAAGCTGAAATCTAGAAGCACTCTCCAATTAATTATTTCTGAAATGTATTGTTTAATTGTGGAGCTAGGTGAATTTTAAGTGACATTACAGATACAGCTGCAAAGTACAAAGGACACACAGACACAGGATTTGCCACAACCCACTGGCAGGGTGAGCAATATTGCAGCTTCCTCCACTAATTATCCCTCGCCTTTTGTGTGATGTTAACTCTTTTGTCACTGGAGTGTGTAACACACTGGTTCATAATGGTAAGATGGTGAAGTAAAAGGCCTGATTTTGCAGGGTGTTGAGTGCCTAGTGAGGTGCTGAATACCCTTGAATCCCTTTTAGCTGAATTGGGAGACAAGAGTGCTTAGTCCCTTGCAGAATCAGTCCCAAAAGGGTGGGGGGGGGTGGGGAAACCATGGGCCAGTATAGATGAGTATGTTGCTACCTTTAAAGCACTGCAACCTATCTTTAGCATTATGTAAATTGTAATGATAGGGTAGTGGATATCTAACCGATGAAAGTGTAATATTATCTGTTTTCTCCCATCTAAGTACAATAAAAAGCTTTTGAGACATTAATACGTTTTTTCAGGTACTAAGCATGAGTCTATGACATCCACCCCCAGGACCAAAAACTAGGGGCTAGAGGTGAGTTCAAGGCACTGGAACAAATTATCTTGGGAGATTGCGGAATCTTCATCACTGGAGTTTTTTAAGAACAAGTTAGAGTTGTAATGATCTTGCAGTTCATTAAATAACAAACCAGTGAATGAGACTGAAAGAAAACTTTAATAAAACAAACTGGAGAGCTTCTGTAGTGAGCTGCTGCACATAGCCATGCAGTGTTACCAATCCCTGTCTCCAGGGCACATCTCCAAATTCCCACACTCACCACACTGCCCCTTATGAGGGAGCATCTCCAAATCAGACTTTCATAAACATATCCCTACATCTTCCCTCTTACAGAAAAATTAATTAACTCTAATATACATAAACACTGGACCCTCGCTAGAACGTGGGATTTGGGATCCATGTGTGGTACCGTGTTAAAATGAATTGCAAGTAAAGTAACTAAATTTGGGATCCATAGCCGCGACCACGTTATATGTGAATTCGCGCTATATAGACATACGTTCTAGTGAGGGTCCGGTGTATATACAACTAATTAATAGCAAATACATTAAATTCTCAACCCATCTAGTACATTTCCATAACCAAATGTGTCAACTACCTAGAGAGGAGAGGTTACCAGCACATCACTATCAAGTAAGTCTTTACCACTCACTTTCCTGAAATACCCCTTCTCCAGGCAGGTTAGTAAGTCTCTATGAGTCTTTCAAACATTTAATCTCCTGCTCTGATCTTCTCAGTATCAGCCTTTCATTAGAGTCTGAGGTGTTCTCTTGTTCCTTGACAGATTCTCCTTTGTGCTTTGATGATAAAGGAACAGTCACATGGGAAATGCCAGAGTCCACATCTACTGTCAGTGTGTTATAACTTTCTGGGATTACCAACACACTAGGATTCTGGATAGACTCCTCCTGAAGGTCGAAACAACAGACTGGACTTTTACATAAAGTGCTTCCGCCGATGTGCAAGGGCTGAAATTGTGGAAAAGCAGCATCACTTGCTCCATAACCTCAGCCGTGCAGAAAACAATGCCATCCCACAGCCTCAGAAACAACTCTGACATCATAATCAAAAAGGCTGACAAAGGAGGTGCTGTTGTCGTCATGAATAGGTTGGAATATGAACAAGAGGCTGCTAGGCAGCTCTCCAACACCACATTCTATAAGCCATTACCCTCTGATCCCACTGAGGGTTACCAAAAGAAACTACACCATCTGCTCAAGAAACTCCCTGAAAAAGCACAAGAACAAATCCGCACAGACACACCCCTAGAATCCTGAGCAGGGGTATTCTGTCTGCTACCCAAGATCCATAAACCTGGAAATCCTGGACGCCCCATCATCTCAGGCATTGGCACCCTGACAGCAGGATTGTCTGGCTATGTAGACGCCCTCCTCAGGCCCTACGCTCCCAGCACTCCCAGCTATCTTCGAGACACCACTGACTTCCTGAGGAAACTACAATCCATCAGTGATCTTCCTGAAAACACCATCCTAGCCACTATGGATGTAGAAGCCCTCTACACCAACAGTCCACACAAAGATGGACTACAAGCCGTCAGGAACAGTATCCCCGATAATGTCACTGCAAACCTGGTGGCTGAACTTTGTGACTTTGTCCTCACCCATAACTATTTCACATTTGGGGACAATGTATACCTTCAAATCAGCGGCACTGCTATGGGTACCCGCATGACCCCACAGTATGCCAACATTTTTATGGCTGACTTAGAACAACGCTTCCTCAGCTCTCGTCCCCTAACTCCCCTACTCTACTTGCGCTATATTGATAACATCTTCATCATCTGGACTCATGGAAAAGAAGCCCTTGAGGAATTCCACCATGATTTCAACAATTTCCATCCCACCATCAACCTCAGCCTGGTCCAGTCCACACAAAAGATCCACTTCCTGGACACTAGAGTGCTAATAAATGATGGTCACATAAACACCACCCTATACCGGAAACCTACTGACTGCTATTTCTACCTACATGCCTCCAGCTTTCACCCTGACCACACCACACGATCCATCGTCTACAGCCAAGCTCTGCGATACAACCGCATTTGCTCCAACCCCTCAGACAGAGACAAACACCTACAAGATCTCTATCAAGCATTCTTACAACTACAATACCCACCTGTGGAAGTGAAGAAACAGATTGATAGAGCCAGAAGAATTCCCAGAAGTCACCTACTACAGGACAGGCCTAACAAAGAAAATAACAGAATGCCACTAGCCATCATCTTCAGCCCCCAACTAAAACCTCTCCAGTGCATCATCAAGGATCTACAACCTATCCTGAAGGATGACCCATCACTCTCACAGATCTTGGGAGACAGGCCAGTCCTTCCTTACAGGCAGCCCCCAAGCTGAAGCAAATATTCACCAGCAACCACACACCACACAACAAAACCACTAACCCAGGAGCCTATCCTTGCAACAAAGCCCGTTGCCAACTGTGTCCACATATCTTTTCAGGGGATACCATCATAGGGCCTAATCACATCAGCCACACTATCAGAAGCTCGTTCACCTGCACGTCTACCAATGTGATATATGCCATCATGTGCCAGCAATGCCCCTCTGCCATGTACATTGGCCAAACCAGACAGTCTCTACATAGAAGAATAAATGGACACAAATCAGACATCAGGAATTATAACATTCAAAAACCAGTTGGAGAACACTTCAATCTCTCTGGTCACTCGATTACAGACCTAAAAGTTGCAATTCTTCAACAAAAAAACTTCAAAAACAGACTCCAAGGAGAGACTGCTGAATTGGAATTAATTTGCAAACTGGACACCATTACATTAGACTTGAATAAAGACTGGGAGTGGATGTGTCATTACACAAAGTAAAACTATTTCCCCATGTTTATTTTCTGCCACTACTATTCCTCACACGTTCTTGTCAACTGCTGGAAATGGCCTGTTAGGATATAGATATTCAGGCCTGTCGGTAAAGTCCTGCACTCGAAGAATTTAGGTGTTTTCTTATCACTTGGCTAGTTATAGAAGTATAAAAGAAAGAATCAAAATCACTGTCTGCCGGTGTAAGAGCCTTCTCTCACTGTTTCAGAGTAACAGCCATGTTAGTCTGTATTCGCAAAAAGAAAAGGAGTACTTGTGGCACCTTAGAGACTAACCAATTTATTTGAGCATAAGCTTTCGTGATCTACAGCTCACTTCATCGGATGCATACTGTGGAAAGTGTAGAAGATCTTTTTATACACACAAAGCATGAAAAAATACCTCCCCCCACCCCACACACCTGCTGGTAATAGCTTATCTAAAGTGATCACTCTCCTTACAATGTGTATGATAATCAAGTTGGGCCATTTCCAGCACAAATCCAGGTTTTCTCACCCCCCGCCCCCCACAAACCCACTCTCCTGCTGGTAATAGCTTATCTAAAGTGACCACTCTCCTTACAATGTGTATGATAATCAAGGTGGGCCATTTCCAGCACAAATCCAGGGTTTAACAAGAACGTCTGGGGGGGGGGGGGGAGGGTAGGGTAGGAAAAAACAAGGGGAAATAGGTTACCTTGCATAATGACTTAGCCACTCCCAGTGTTTATTCAAGCCTAAGTTAATTGTATCCAATTTGCAAATTAATTCCAATTCAACAGTCTCTCGCTGGAGTCTGGATTTGAAGTTTTTTTGTTGTAATATTGCAACTTTCATGTCTGTAATCGTGTGACCAGAGAGATTGAAGTGTTCTCTGACTGGTTTATGAATGTTATAATTCTTGACATCTGATTTGTGTCCATTTATTCTTCTACGTAGAGACTGTCCAGTTTGACCAATGTACATGGCAGAGGGGCATTGCTGGCACATGATGGCATACATCACATTGGTGGATGTGCAGGTGAACGAGCCTCTTATAGTGTGGCTGATGTTATTAGGCCCTGTGTTGGTGTCCCCTGAATAGATATGTGGGCACAGTTGGCAACGGGCTTTGTTGCAAGGATAGGTTCCTGGGTTAGTGGTTCTGTTGTGTGGTATGTGGTTGCTGGTGAGTATTTGCTTCAGATTGGGGGGCTGTCTGTAGGCAAGGACTGGCCTGTCTCCCAAGATTTGTGAGAGTGTTGGGTCATCCTTCAGGATAGGTTGTAGATCCTTAATAATCATTGGAGAGGTTTTAGTTGGGGGCTGAAGGTGACGGCTAGTGGCGTTCTGTTATTTTCTTTGTTAGGCCTGTCCTGTAGTAGGTGACTTCTGGGAATTCTTCTGGCTCTATCAATCTGTTTCTTCACTTCCACAGGTGGGTATTGTAGTTGTAAGAATGCTTGATAGAGATCTTGTAGGTGTTTGTCTCTGTCTGAGGGGTTGGAGCAAATGCGGTTGTATCGCAGAGCTTGGCTGTAGACGATGGATCGTGTGGTGTGGTCAGGGTGAAAGCTGGAGGCATGTAGGTAGGAATAGCGGTCAGTAGGTTTCCGGTATAGGGTGGTGTTTATGTGACCATCATTTATTAGCACTCTAGTGTCCAGGAAGTGGATCTTTTGTGTGGACTGGACCAGGCTGAGGTTGATGGTGGGATGGAAATTGTTGAAATCATGGTGGAATTCCTCAAGGGCTTCTTTTCCATGGGTCCAGATGATGAAGATGTCATCAATATAGCGCAAGTAGAGTAGGGGCGTTAGGGGACGAGAGCTGAGGAAGCGTTGTTCTAAGTCAGCCATAAAAATGTTGGCATACTGTGGGGTCATGCGGGTACCCATAGCAGTGCCGCTGATTTGATACATTGTCCCCAAATGTAAAATAGTTATGGGTAAGGACAAAGTCACAAAGTTCAGCCACCAGGTTAGCCGTGACATTATCAGGGATAGTGTTCTTGACGGCTTGTAGTCCATCTTTGAGGGGACTGTTGGTGTAGAGGGCTTCTACATCCATAGTGGCCAGGATGGTGTTATGCAAGGTAACCTATTTCCCCTTGTTTTTTCCTACACCCCCCCCCTCCCCAGACCTTCTTGTTAAACCCTGGATTTGTGCTGGAAATGGCCCAACTTGATTATTATACACATTGTAAGGAGAGTGATCACTTTAGATAAGCTTTTACCAGCAGGAGAGTGGGGTGGGGGGAGGTATTTTTTCATGCTTTGTGTGTATAAAAAGATCTTCTACACTTTCCACAGTATGCATCCGATGAAGTGAGCTGTAGCTCACGAAAGCTTATGCTCAAATAAACTGGTTAGTCTCTAAGGTGCCATTAGTACTCCTTTTCTTTTTTCTCTCACTGTGACAGTCTGAGGCCCTGTGCTTAGGCTAAGGCCTTTGGCTAAGCAACAGAAGCAGCCATAAGCTGGGAAGCGACCGGTCACATCCTCACATTCCAAACTAGTCACATTGAAATAAGGTGCTATTGGGCTGTTAGGAATACAGTCCTGTCCTGATAGTGCCTATCACCTCCAGAGAAAGAGAAGTGCCTAGAAAATGTAAAAGGAAACTTAGTTTGATAGCATCCTGTTTGGCAAGAACTCACTTATCAATAGCTGGGATGTGAAATCCTCACTTCCGTTTTGTTTTGTCATTATAGTTCCCACTTTGTGCTATTGTTTGTCTGTATAATCTCTGTCTGGTTCTGTGATTCTTCCTGTCTGCTGTATAATTAATTTTGCTGGGTGTAAACTAATTAAGGTGGTGGGATATAATTGGTTACATAATCATGTTATAATATGTTAGGATTGGTTAGTTAAATTTCAGGAAAATGATTGGTTAAGGTATAGCTAAGCAGAACTCAAGTTTTACTATATAGTCTGTAGTCAGTCAGGAAGGGGGTGGGTGTGTGGGTGGGGGAGATGGGAACAGGGAATGGGGGTAAGGAAATTGGAATCATGTTTTGTAAAGGGGTAAATGGGAACAGGGAATGGGGGTAAGGAAATTGGAAGCATGTTTGGCTAAGGGCAGGAATGGGAACAGGGACACAGGTGTAAGGCTCTGTGGTGTCAGAGCTGGGAAAGAGGATACTAAGGAAGGAAATTGGAATCATGCTTGCTGGAAGTTCACCCCAATAAACTTTGAATTGTTCGCACCTTTGGACTTCGGGTATTGTTGCTCTCTGTTCATGCGAGAAGGACCAGGGAAGGAAGTGGGTGAAGGAATAAGCCCCCTAACATGGCCCACTTTGATTATCACTACAAAAGGTTGGTTTTGTTTTTCTCTCCTGCTGGTAATAGCTCACCTTACCTGATCACTCTCGTTACAGTGTGTATGGTAACACCCATTGTTTCATGTTCTCTGTGTATATAAAATCTCCCCACTGTATTTTACACTGCATGCATCCGATGAAGTGAGCTGTAGCTCATGAAAGCCTATGCTCAAATAAATTTGTTAGTCTCTAAGGTGCCACAAGTCCTCCTCTTCTTTTTGGGATTACTTGTAGATCCCTTTGATTATGTTGAAATGTGCCCCCCCTAGTCTGTCTGGGCTACATAAGACCTTGGATGTGGCTGTTTTTTAAAATTATCCTTTGGCCCGGAGTATTAGAGGTGTGATTCCTCAGGCACACTCTGTCACCTGGGTTAAGAGATGGGAGATCACGGACCCTTTTGTCAAAATAATGATTCTGCTTCCTCTTCCGATTTTCTTTCACCTTCTGTTTGGTTTCATTGTTATGAGATTTCAGCAGGTTATCAGTAATTGGTAAATTAGATCTGATCCTTCTTCCCATTAACAGCTGGGTTGGAGAAGAGCCGTTCTCCAGGGGTGTATTTCAGTAACGGTTTATACAAATCACTCCCACTGTCAAAAGTCTTTTTCATAAGGTTCTTTACTGTCTGTTTAGACCTTTCCAAAAGTCCATTTGATTGGGGGGTAATTTGGATTTGATGTTTTGTGATGAAAATCCCAATCTATGGCAAATCTGCACTGGAAAATTGCAGCCCATTATTGCTAAAGACTTCATCTGGAATTAGGGTGACCAGACAGCAAGTGTGAAAAATTGGGACGGGGGTGGGGAGTAATAGGAGCCTATATAAGAAAAAGACCCAAAAATCGGGACTGTCCCTATAAAATCAGGATATCTGATCACCCTATCTGGAATTCCATGTCTGAAGAAGATTCCCTTCATGCCAGCTATCACTGACTTACTATTAGTACTGTGCAGTTTGCAAATTTCTGGATACAGAGAATAATAATCTGTGACTATTAAATAATCCTTTGATTACAAGATAAATAAATCAGTGTCTACCTTCTAAGGCCTTTGTGGAACTGGATGAGGTCTCAGTGGCTTTGTCTGTTGGCATGGCATGTATTTCAAGCATGAAAAGCTGTTTCCTACCACCTTAGCTATGTTGTGATTGATCCACAGCCAATACAGCACCTCTCATGCTCGTACTGTAGCGTTTCTTTTCTGGGGCTCACTGGAATTACAAACCTACTGTCCTTGAAAATCACCCCATCTATCACAGTAAGTTCATGTCTGCAGTTCCAATAGTCTCTTATACTTGGACAGCAACTCCTTATTTCTTCAGGCCACCGTTTAATTATCACTTCTTTAAGGATTCCCAATGATTCATCTTTTTCCATTTCCTCTCTTATTTGTTGTAATTTCCTGTTAGTTATGGGAATTGACTTTACAATCAGATCGACATAGACTTGTATCTCTGTCTCTAAAGTCTTTTCTGGTTTTGTGGGAATCACTGCTTTGGAAAGTGCATCTGCAGTGATCATGAATTTACCAGACATGTAGGTCACAACCAAATCATACGCTTTCAGCTTTATCATCATTCTTTGAATCCTTAAGGTGCAGTCATTTAGCAGTTTGCTAACTAACGCTATTGGGGCTTGTGGTCTATTTCAATTTCCACTGTCTGTCCATAAACAATATACTGATTGAGTCACTCACAGGCAAACAATATTCTTAAAAGCTTCTTTTCAATTTGAGTGTTTCTGGTTTCTGCCTCAGTCAGTGATTTGGATGCATATGCCACTGGTTGCCAACAAGCCTCACACTTCTGTAAAATCACTGCACCTAACCCAGACTGTGAAGCATCTGTTGAGATTTTAATAGGCCTTCCTGGTGCATAAAACTTCAACACTGGTTCTTGCATCATTTGTTGTTTTAAACCTTCCCATAATTCCTCCTGTTCTGCATCCCAATACCATTCATTTTTATTCTCTAGGACAGTGGTTCTCTAACTTCATTGCACCGTAACCCCCTTCTGACAAGAAAAATTACAAGAAAAGCCATAGCTACAAAAAATAGCCACTACATATTTTAATTCACAAGACAATCTTTATACCCAGCAGGAAAAAATAAAAATAAATATGCATCTAATGGAAGGGGTGAGCTTGTATTGATGAATACTAATCCTTGACATGGGGCTCTGTGGGGCTGAGGTAAAGACGGAGGTCATCTTCAACAGTGAGGTGGGCCCTGTATTTGTTTTTCAGGAAAGTCAGTGCTGAAAAGCTGGCTTCACATAGGTAGGTGGATGAAAATGGCACTAGGGTGCCTGTGTTTAATGCAATGTACGCAAACTGCTTGCAGTACAACAGCCTGCCACTTGGGTGACTAGCCCATTGTTTCTTCCAATCACTGCATGAGCACCCTCACTGCAAATTCCTACACGGCACTGCCATTCCAAGCCAGAATCAAAGACAGAAGCATCCAAAAGTGCAAAGAGTTATTCCCCTGTCATATGCCGTGGTAATGGCCTGCAGAACAGAAATTCCTCTTGGAGCTTTTTGTCATTCTCAAATTGTACCTATGTCAGCATCTGGGCAGCACCCGACATATCTGTTGTTTTGTCAAGTTGAATGGGGGGAAAAAAGGACTTTTCTTGATTTGGGCAATCACTTGTTTAGTCACATCATTTGCCATACTGTGAATATGCCTGGCAATAGTATCACTAGACAGAAGAATCAAATCAAGTTTGTTGCTGCACCTTGCCCCACCACAATGGAAAACACTTCCTTGGCGCATGGCAGAAAAAAAGTTTCTCTGATAGTGTGCGCTTTCCCAGTTTTAGCTATCCAGTATGACACGGCAAAAGATGACTCCAGGGCTTTCTCATTTGCTGCTGTTCTCAGTACTGTTTTCCTGGCCCTTTAGCTGAAAAAATCAAGTGGTTTTGTTTGAAGAGAACTCTGCTGTGTCTATAAATGCTGCAATATTTTAGATGGTTTTAAACTTTCCTTTGCCAGAACTTCACCACACACGACACATTGTGGCCATTGGTCCTCCTGAAAACCAGTCCATATGAATCCATATTCCAAATATTTTGGATTGTATTTGCTGTTTCTTAGTTTTTTTACTGCTGTTGGATCCTCGTTGTCAGCCCTTCTTTAGCTGCAAGTGGCAATTGACTCCCCTTCAGTGCCCACCTTTCCTCCACTTTTCTTCAGAAAACGGTCCATTACTAAAATTATTTCTACAGCAACTTTGCAAACTGGTTACAACACATGCGCTCAGTGGGATGCCAGATAAACACAGGTGCCTGAGTACAGGAAGTGCCTGAGTAAAGCAAAGCTCCAGGCTGGGACTTCAGCTTTTCACCACCTCCGGAGCTGCAGGCTCGGGCTTCAGCCCCTCATCGCCTGGGGGGGTCTGGCCTGCGGGTTCAGTCCCTCGCTGCCTGCAAAGCTCCGGGCTGGGGCTTCAGTTCCCCCGCAGCATCCTGAGCTGCAGGCTGGGATTTCAGCCCCACAGCAAACCCTGGAGCACCTGGCTGGGGCTTTCTGCCCTGGCAACCCCATCAAAATGGGGTTGTGATGCACACTTTGAGAGCTGCTGCTCTAGGACTTTTCTCAAAGCTCTATTTGGTAGATATATTAGGTATGAATTTTCCAAGATAAGTAACCATTCCCAGGAATCACTGGACATCTTTCTTTGACTGGTGACGTGGCATCATTTCAAAGGCTGACATCTTCCTCTTATCAGATTTTACACAGTTAATTTTAGCTGCCAAAAGCCTGAGGATGCATCCAATTTACTGAAATATTGAGCATTTGCAAAATGAGCCATAATCCATTCTCTGGTTGGTAGTTTTAAATAGTCTCTTTTCAGAGCCCCGTTGAGCTCTCTGGGATCTAAGCATATGTGGAGCTGATCATGACTTTTCTTCACGATAATGAGGGAGCTCACGCATTCTGTTAGCTCCTCAGTTTTTTTTTATTCCTTGCATTACTTCCATCCTTGCAAGCTCAGCCTTGAGTTTATCCCAAAGTGAAGATGACACCTTTCTACACGAATCGGTAACTGGAGGGACCTGCTTGATTATCTGGATATATGTTCACCCTGCAAGCAACCCAGTCCTTGAAACAGGTCATGATAATCCCGAAAGAGTGCCTCATAGCCAGGTACAGTATGATCTTGTAGCGAGAGCACCCGTTTTACCAGATTGAGTTTCTCACATGCAGACAGGCCTAAAATTGGTGTCCCTCCTTTGGCACTATGATGAAAGGGAGCCTGCACCTGGTGTTTTTATGGTTGATGCTAGCAATGCACCTCCCTTTCATTGGTATATTTGTTCCAGAATAATCAGTGACTTTTATTTTTGTTGGTCCCAAATTTGGTCTTATTTTCAGTTTCCCATAATCTTGTTCAAACAGAATATTAACCTGAGCTCCTGTGTCCAGTTCCATTCACTGTCATAGGCAGTATCTAGTCCTTCTCATCAGGCTTGCTAGATCCCAATACATTTATGAAAAACTCCTTAACCAGATTGTCTTTAACTGAATGCACTTGACTTTTCTGCATTTGGGATCTGCAGCATTTTGCAAAATGATTATTTCCCCCCTCATTTATGACAGAGTTCCCCAAAAGCAACATACTGTTTGGGGCCATGCTGTGATCCACAGCTTCCACATGACCATCTATGTACCCAGCCTTCCCCCTAGCAGTGGTTTTCATAGCGAGTGGTTCCGCTCTTTGATTCAACCTATTCTGGTTATATTCTTTTGTACTTAGTGCATGGATAGCCTTGTCTGGTGAATTTAGCTCTTTGGCTTGCGCTTTCACAGTTTCTGCTGCCCTGCATATTTGGAGAGCTTTTTTCTAAAGTTAAGTCTCCTTCACGGAGCAGTCTCTATCTTAACAATTGTCTTTAATCCCAAAAATGATTTTATCTCTGACTAGAGACCGTCAACTCACCAAAGTCACAGGTTTTACTGAGTTTCCTTAATTCTGTGACATATTGCTGTATGGTGTCATCAGTTTTTTGCATGTATGTAAATAAATGTCTCTCTCAAAGGTTTGATTCCTTTTTAGCATGCAGTGTTCCTCAGATTTAGTCAGTATTTTATTTAACTTCATGTTTTTACCTTCTTGAAAACTTAAAATTGTTATAAATATCCAATGCTTCCTCCCCAACAACATGCAAAAGATTGATGATTTCAATATATCATTTTTCTCCTCTGCCCCTATGGCTGCTAAATATCATTCAAATCTCTGTCTGGATTTTTTCCAGTTCTCTGCAACATTGCCTGACAATTGCAGACTGAACTGAGGTTGCAACACATCCATTTTTGGCTTTTTCTCCCTTCTTAAGCTAGTCAAGCTACTATTGTGCTCACCAAATACATGCAAAGGCCATGGTGCCTCTGTGCCTGGTGCTCCAAGTTCTTCTCTGGTGCCTTCCTTTGTCTTTGTTTTCAGTTGCAAATGCAGGAGTTAACTTCAAAATGATTGGAGTTACCTTCTCATTCAGCACTTCTGATACCATGTAATGATCTTGGGGTTCATTAAATAACAAACCAGTGAATGAGAAAGAAATAAAACTCTAATAAAACAAACTGGAGAGCACCTCTGTGAATGGCTGCACACAGCCATGCGGTGTTCTCAACCCCCACCTCCAGGACACATCTCCAAATTCCCACACTCACATCACTGTCCCTTATGAGGGAGCATCCCAAATGATAATCTCTTATAAACATATCTCTACAAGTGTCACCTGTCAGGGTGATCTAGATAAGACTTAGTCCTGCCTCAATGCAGGAGAATGATTAGATGACCTATCAAGGTCCCTTCCAGTCCTATATTTCTTCAATTCTTTGTCAACCCCTACACCATTCATGAAAGCCAACAGCAGACACTTAGATACATCAAGCCCCAGCATCTCCCATTTCCCCCAGTCATGGGCATGACCAGAACCCAACAAGAAGAGTCCTTATGCTGACCTATAAAGAACCATAACCTGGGAGCCAGTCTTGACCTTCTGATTCCTGACACATTGAACATCTTGGACTCTGAAATCCTTGCTCAACTACCCCATCACCACTCTGTCATCCAGCATTCCTTGATGTCACCATTGGTTCCCTCCCTTTTCCTCTTCCTTGATCCATCTTACCCATTCTATATGTCCCGTGCTTCTAATTTTTCCACTGTTCTTTTCACAGATGTTTTCATTCCCACCCCATCTTCTCACCCCTATAACTCAACCCACTTTTCTATTCCCACAACGTTCCCACTAAAATTACAATAAACATGAAGCATACATATCCAAGGAATAATCCTCATCATCCGACTCTGTCATTTATTGTGTTTTGCCTCTGCTTATACCGTCAGCCCTTTCAGGCAGGGACTTTGTGTTTATATCTAATGCATGGGTGATGTGTAAATAAAAGATTCTAATAAAATATATTCAGTACTTTATATCTGTGGCATTTTTTATTTTTCAGTTGTTTCGTTGAAAGACATATGGTAATCTATTGATTTATCAGGTTTGCATTAGAGCTGTCCAGGAAATGATTATTTTCTCCAACAAAAAACTTCTGATGAAAATGAAAAATATCATGTTCATGAAAAAGAAAGGAGTACTTGTGGCACCTTAGAGACTAACAAATTTATTTGAGCATAAGCTTTCGTGAGCTACAGCTCACTTGAAAGCTTATGCTCAATTAAATTTGTTAGTCTCTAAGGTGCCACAAGTACTCCTTTTCTTTTTGCGAATACAAACTAACACAGCTGCTACTCTGAAACATGTTCATCAAAGTTTTTCTTTGATTTTGCTGAAAAATCAAAATATTTCAGCCAAAAAATGAGAAATGTGCAGGAATTTGATTTGCAGTTTTCAGTTTTTTGAAAGAACTCTACCTTCTCTCAGAAAGCCCCCAAATCAGTCAAAAATTGGACATTTGCCATGGAAGTTTGCATTTCAACCAAAAGAGATTTTCCACTGAAAATTTGTGATGACATATTCTTGACCACCTCTAGTCAAAATCAGAGTTTAGCCCTCTTTTTAAATAACTGATTATACTATTAATCAAGTCAGTTATTTCACTGGTCATTTGTGATTTTACAATGTGGTCATTAGATGGTGCTGATGAGATTAATTCCACTGTATGTATTTTTTTTTTTGGTAAAGTTATGGTAATCAGACCAGCAATGGTGCAAATATGATAGTCTCTGTTCACTTCTTCACAGGATATATATTACTACTCGTATTAAAGTTAATGGGAGAATTCTCATGGACTTCAATGGGAACAGGATCTATCCTAAATCTATGAAAATTCAATAAATCTATCTTCTGATACTTAACATTGAATTTTAATGAAAAGTTAGCTGCAGAGAACTGCATTGTATTAGTTTAGAAATCTAAAATATAGGTACTATGTTGATTGAATTACCTATCTTGAATAATTAGATTTTTAATTGTCTAATATTTATTGGTAGCCATTTTTAGGTACAGTTAGTCAGTAATGTACTTTATTATTTTATTGTTGTTGTTGTAAAGCACCTATGATCAAATAGCCCTGATTGGCTGAACATTTTAATTTGTTTAATAGGCAATGTCCACTGTGAACAGATCATTCCCTTGGCAGTTTCTGCTGGAGGAGGGAATTCTTTTTAAAAAATGTCGGTGTATTTTAGTTTTAATCAGTAAAATAAAAACTACTAAGATATAACGTGCAGTCCTTTCAAATAATAGTACGGCACATTAATACACTGTTGTTTGTTTGCATGGCACAGGAGTCACTGTATTATTTCAATGGCCTTTGTCCTCAGTGATATTCATAACTCCTTCCAATTTACTATCATCAGCAAATTTAGAGCCCATCATGGTTTTGCCATGAGCCCACTGTAATGAGTAGTGGATTATTCCAGGGAGGAAATAAACTATACCATGTACAGACGCAGTATAGTGTTTGTTCCACAGTATACTGTTGCCAATATGATGACCAGTGCATTGGAGGAGTGGAGCCAAAGCTTCTTTGAGTCCCCACTCCCTCCTATCCTCGTCTGTGGACGCTGCTGTGATGTCCCAGGTCTTCTATCCAGGCATGGGAGTCCTCAGACAATTCCTGCATCCTGGCCTCCTCTCATGGTCTGCTGAAACCTGGTGGGGCAAGATGCTAATAGGACTATTGCTTCAGCCAAGGAACCACCCACAGGAGTCCTGATTGGAGGATTGCCTGGCTCCACCAATTGGTCTAACCATGCTATTTAAATCAGAAGGAGGTACAGGTCAGGAAGTTTGTCCAAGCAAACAAGGTGATTTCCGTGGAGCAGGAATCAGGAACTGGGTTGGGTACAAGCAGCTTCCAATGCAGTCACAACAGGAAATCACCTTGTTCCTCAGACAAACTTCCTATGCCTCCTTCTGATTTAAGTAATGTGGTTGAACCAATCAGTGGAGCCGAGCAATCCTCCAATCAGGGTTCCAGTGGGTGGTGCTTTGGCTGAAGCTTCATGGCCCACGAGGTTTTAACAGGCCTTGTGTGGAGTCCAGGATGCAGCAGCTGTTTGGGGACTTCCAGGCTGGGGTTCAAGACCCAGGACATCACAACTTCTTCTATAGGATATAGAATTGAAAGGGACCTCCTGGGTCATCAAATCCAGTCCCCTGCTATTGCAGGCAACCCTTTCATATAATTGCATTCATAAATCTATCAAACTCCATCTTAAAACTAGGTAGGTTGTTTACCTCACTACTCCTGTTCAAAACCTTGTTCCAGAACCTCACTCCTCAATGATTAGAAACCTTCTTCTAAGTTCCAGACATTGTCCTTTAGCGCAAATAGTTCTTCCTCTCTGGTTTTTACCCATCGATGTATTTATAGACAGCAATCATATCCTTTCTCCACCTTTGTTTTACTAGGTTAGCCAAACTCTCAATCTCCCCTTGTAAAATACGCTCTCCATTCCTTCGATCATTTTAGTGGCCCTTCTCCACACCTGTTGCAGTTTGAATTAATCTTTCTTGAAGACAGGTGACCAGAATTGGACACAGTATTCCAGATGAGGTTGTCAAGGTTCCTTCCCACTCTGAACTCTAGGGGACAGATGTGGGGACCTGCATGAAAGACCCCCTAAGCTTATTCTTACCAGCTTAGGTTAAAAACTTCCTCAAGGTACAAACTTTGCCTTGTCCTTGAACCCTATGCTGCCAGCACCAAGCGTGTTAAACAAAGAACAAGGAAAGAGCCCACTTGGAGACGTCTCCCCCCAAAAATATTCCCCCAAGCCCTACACCCCCTTTCCTGGGGAAGGCTTGATAAAAATCCTCACCAATTTGCATAGGTGAACGCAGACCCAAACCCTTGGATCTTAAGAACAATGAAAAAGCAATCAGGATTTTAAAAGAAGAATTTTAATTATAGAATGCCTCTCCTGATACATCCTAGGATCACATTTGCCTTTTGCATGGCCATATCACATAGGTGGCACAGAGTCATCTTGTGATTGACTAATATACCCAGATTTTTTTCCTCCTTTGTTTCCAATTTATCAGCTCCCAGACTACTTCAGACATTTCTGTAATTAGTCCTTAAGGGCATGACGTTACCCTTTGCACTATTAAATTTCATCTACTTTCTATTACTCCAATCCTCAAGAGTCATCCAACTCTTCCTGTGTAATATTCTGATCCTCCTCTGTGTTGTTGTTGTTATTATTTGAATTACCATACTGCCTAGGAACCCTAATCATGGATCAGTACCTGACTGTGCTAGGCACTGCACAAACACAGAGCCAAAAAACAGCTTCTGCCCATGGAGCCTTCCCTTCCTATGCTACTACTTATGATATGGGTAGACGGTACTGAGGCATAAGGGGGTGCCATATGTCCTTACATTTCTACGCTAGTTGGGTCACAATTTGGCCCTTAAGTAGGATTAAAAAATGGGCCAGATCTTCAGCTGGTGGAAATCAATGGAGCGATGCCAATTTGCATCAGCTGATTATCTGGCCTAATAAATATTCCACCTTGCCAGGGTTTTGCTTCACCCACCAGTTCTAACATTTAGGAGCTAATTGTGTTTAGGCAGTGGGATATTTGGGAGATGGTACTCTTTGTACTGGATGTGAAAGTGATCTGGAGATGGGCATCATCTGTGTATTGTTAGCATTTGAATACATAACACACCACAGTATCTCCCAATATTACTGTATCTCCCACTAGTCCTACAGTATATTCAGTTGTATGAGAAAGAGGTTATAGCCCGGCAGAATTCAACATGAGATGGGTTCTTAAGGCTTAGGTGCAGTTGACCATAGTAACTGTCTGGGAGGAAGCATTACTCAGTTCATTGTGCTTCCATTCACTACCGTTGAATCTGTAAGGCTAACCAGATCTTTGGTGTCAAATATTGTTGAGGGAGCTAGTAGTCTGAACACTGATATTTGCTCTTTGTCCAGGATTGGTAAAAGATCTAACAGCACAACCAACAGAGCTGCTGAGCCATCTTGGTTCTAAGCCTAATTATGGAAGAGGCCTGGATATTCGTGAAGATCATATATTATTGGAGCTGGCTCTTCTCTATTACTTTGCAAAGACATGTCATATTGGATATGAAGTTGTAGTTGGCAAACTTGGTTACACGGACAGATCTATCTGCATATCTTAGGTTTTTGTATTGCCATCCATCTCTGTAGTACCTGAGAGCCTTCCACATAAAATCAATAGCAATAGTAAGTCCCTAGCAGACTTCAGTCCCTAGCATGAAGTCTCTGGAACATCTCAATTTTCAAATTTGCTAGAGATAAAGCATTGTGGTTTTTTGTTTTTAGTTGGGGAGGACTTGGTAAAGGGTTTGGGACTAGCAGAGGTTGTTCGTATTATGTGTGTCACTTTTGTTGGAAAAGCTTTCTCAAAGAGGAAGGTTTTGCAACATTTGCTAAATATGGTCAGATTCTAGATTTGCCTTATCTCTTCTGGAAGATATTGTTAGTGCTATTGGGTGTATCTGTGCATTTCCTATGCTATTTGTGGAGCTCTGGTGTTAGCTGCACAACCAGAGAGTGCAGCTTGTTGATTCAGCAAACCTCAATGTTATTCATACAGAAAGATGACAGTCTTTGTTCGGTGGCAAAGGCACTTGGCCAGGTTTATTGTCAACCAAGCGTGGTTACTAGCATCCCGCATACCGAGCTACAGATTCACTAACACAGGTATGCCTGTCAAAACCAGGTCCGGATTAACCTTTTGTGGGCCCTGGCGCCAAACATATTTGTGGGCCCCCATATAGTCATTGTGGGCTCCGGGTGTGGGCCTGGTGCGGCAGTGCCATGGGTGCCATAGTATACCTGGTACTGAATCTCAGAGACTTTTTTCATTTTGATCACACAGCTCTGCATGACTATCTGCATTGCCATACACAGCTCCCTCAGCCCCCAGTTTTTCTCATTGAGCTGTACACCCATGTGGGTTTACCCGTGTCCACAGTGAGCAGTAATTTCACAGAGATCAGGGGAAACTCCCCACAGATTTATCTCCTTCCTTATTCAGGCCTTCTATAGCCATGTCTCCAGTACCACCCTATGTCACCAGTCACTGTATGTGGTTCTGGTCTCAGCTCAATAAAGTTTCACAGCCAGCAGATACCTGATCAATTCTGACAAATCCCTCCCTTAGCGCTCATCCTGCCATTTGAGCAAGCCACTTGCAAACACCATTTCCCCAAAGTGAAGACTTAGCCCCAGGGATCCTGAAGTCACCAGCGTTTCTCCCTCTGCTCCCATCTACATGCTGGTCTACTACCAGGTCACCACCACCTCTCCCCATGCTTGTTTCCCTTCTACCTTGGACATGATCCCTAGCCAGCTGGGGCTATTCTCCCACTGCAAGCCTGATCTGCTTCCTCTTTGCCTGCTCCCCTTGACATTCCTTTCCTACAGGTGACCTCTGTTTCATGAGGTTAACTCCAGTTTCTTTATCTGCTCCTAGCTGAATGGTCCCCAGTAGTCACAGATCCACCTGCTGCTTCTCTGGCTACAGCCATGGAGCCAATTGCCAGCCTTAGATAGCTGCAGCTGCTAGCAAGGGAAGGGGTTGCAATTCCAAGGCTGAGCATGCTTGAACCTTGCAATGGTGGCACTAGGGGTTCTAAATCCTCAGCGCTGTCCCTAGGCAGCTGCAGACTCTGGAGTTAGGCGCTTCCCTCCTCTAGGCCATGGCTTTAAGTACCTGAGATGGCCATCACCTGCAGCAGAGGCCACCAATTCCCATGGACCCCTGCAGCTAGCACATAGTCGTGCAGCCTGAATGATTTTGGAGGCTGGAGTTCCAGGGGGTTCTCATCCCTGAGCAACAGCTCTGCAACAAGCTCACATGGCCCGCCTCCGCTGTGGGACCAGGACCCTGTGAAGACAATGGAGTTACCCTGTGTATAACCAGTTCTGTCCAAAGCCTGTTGAAGTAAGTGGGAGTCTTTCCACTGTCTTTAATGGACTGCGTATAGAAGCAAAGGACCCCATTCTAGACTCCAGGAGCAAAGTGCATTCTATGCTGCACTGGTTTACTGTTGTAACAGGAAGGTCTCACATGACCTAGAGGATAAGCAACACCTCCGACAGCACCTAACCTTTTCCGAGAGGCCTCCTGCCCAATTACTAAATGTAAACCTGCTTCGCTTACCAGGGCTGAAAAGATCAGGTGGTATGGTTACAAAAGCAAGGCACTTCTGAATTCAGTAGGAATTTTAGATGTGCACAGAACACAGACAGGACTGGTTCCCGCTTGGTTACAGAACTGCAGTCAAGTGGAACAATTTTCAACTTGTGTGACTGGAGGATATCTGGATCCATATTGTAAGACTGTCCTACATAAATGAGGAAAAGTTGAGGTGAGCTTGTTATTCTTTTCTTCCACTCTTCATTTCTGTGGGGAATTTGCCAATGCAATATCACTGTCTTCTTTTTAAACAAATAAAACTTTAAAAAATGGCAATGGCTGTTGAAAATAGCAATTCCAGTCCCAGTTAGCACTGGGAAGACCCCAGCATTTGTTGCTCAATTTTATCCTACTTTTTCTATAGCAAATTACAGTGGATCAGTATATTTGATTTGGGAGAAATGAAGTAACAGCTGCCCAAATTGAGCTTGAGCACTCCTGAATTTTCAGGGTGTTCAAATCTGGAAGGCATGTGCTAGATTCCCTTTCTGAATATTGGATAAATCTGGAAAGGAAAAGTCAATTTCTGCTTCCATGGCTCAGACATGGAAATCCTCCTGCATGCCTGGTACTGTACCTAAAGCTGCACAGGTCCTCTGGTAGAGCCTCCCCTCCCTTACTTTTCATTTTAACTTCTCCTGGTGGGGTCCACATACCTCCCCTGCTAGGCTTCAGATAGAGAGGCGCACTGTCCATTCATTCCACCCAGTTCCTTCCTTGGGGGCTGCCTGGCGAGGTCACACCAGCATCCCTAATCCAATCTGGGGAAGTCTTCTGAGGGTGATATCTGGGCCAAAGCCTTCTAGTCCTTGGGCATACTTGTTCCCCATTCACAGTGCCACCCCCTTCTAGCAGCCAGCTCTCCATTCACAGCAAGCTGCAGCACATGGGGTCTCAGCTTCCCTACTCTTTCCCCCTTCCTTTCCTATTGATAGCAGCCAAGAGAATGCTGGGAAATATAGTTCCGTCCCTGCTCCAGGGCTGGCTCTCTGGACAGGGAGCTGGCCAAGGAACTACAACTCCCAGGGCCCCTTGGGTTCTCAGCTCCCAAGTTGCCATGCTCAGATCGCTGATGCTCAGAGGCTCTGCTTCGGCTGCGCTGCGAAAGGGGAGGAAGCGAGTATTATGGGCCCCCTTCTGAGCTTGGTTCAGGCGCTTCGTGCCATGGTAAATCTGGTACTGGTCAAAAGGTATCAGCTCAATCAGCATAATGCTCCCCTAGGCCAGTAGAAAGTTGCCCCTCCTATGACTTCTCTTTTTATACATTGCAACAAACATGTTATGTATTACACTTCAGATGTTATGTATTACACTTCTTAGATACCACTCTTGTACCTTGTACCTCACAGTTTGGACAAAACATCTTCATCCATTATTCTGTCATTCCATCCCTATCTTATGAGGGGTCTCTGTGTGTCCCCCTGTACCATCTCTTAGCAATATGTTTAAATAGTTATTTGAGAGGTCTGTGTGTTCTTGTACTGTCCTCTCCGGTCAGGAATGTGCTTACTTGGTTAGCTGACAGCTAGTGTGTTACTATTCTGCCAAAGCCTACTTGTATTGTCCCAGATGAGAGCAGATGTCACAGTGGTTCATGGATTGAAATGTGGTCTCCGATGTATCTAGGGTGTGATCCATTAATTGCTCTGGAAAATTAGCATCAAGGCCTTAAACTGGCATGAGAAGTTGGCTGGGAGCCAGTGGAGGAACCGGAGCTTGGATCTGATGCATAGGTGCCGACTCCGTGGATGCTCCAGGGCTGGAGCCCCCATGGAAAAAAATTAGTGGGTGCTCAGCACCCATTGGCAGCTAGCCATTAAAAACAACAATGATTTCAATAACTCAACATTGTCCATTGCTTCTCTTCCATTAGTGATTTCCTTGAGCTAGGACATTTCCAACTTTAATTTCTCCTAATTAAAAAGATAACCAAAAAGTAGTAAACAACCTTTATTATTAAAAAAAATCAAGAAGTTTGCATTAATAATAACCTAATCCAAGTGAACTGCAATAGAAAACTTGGGTCAGATTGATCTAAGTGTAGGAATTCTGGAACAGAAGGGGAGGGTCATGCACACAACATTCAATCAAAGAAAACCATCAAAATATACAATATTAAATAAATCATGAGCCAAGACAAAATCTGGCCAAAAATAATAAGTATATAAAATGTATTCAACTTTTTAAAATGTACATGTATAGCAAGGCTCACTGTCATATAACTCTAGGAATAAATCCAGTCAGACTAGGCACACCAGAGCGGGAATAATTATTAAAAGATACAAATCCTTAATTTGGATGGGAGAGGAGGATTGGCTCAGAAAACTGCTTCCCTGTGGCATGCTGGAAAAGAGAATGCGAAAACAATAACAAAAGGAAAGTGTGGGAAAAGAGCAAAAGTATCCACTTTCAGCTTCACTGTTTAATGGGAATTGGTATTAAAGTATATACAGATGATGTAAAGTTGTGCTTAATAGACACTGAAGCTGGAAGCTGTTTTGGTCCAGTTCATGTGCCTGCCAAAGTTCTCATTATTGCTCCTTAGGTGGTTCCATTTGTAGTTTATTGAGAATGTTGTTGTCTTTTATAAGTTAGTAAGGTTCTATCTGTAATTTATTCTGTTTTTTTCTTTTTTTTAAACAGTTGGCGATTTTTGATAATGAAGTACTTCACTCTTTTCATTAAACTTTGTGAATTCAGCATCAGTTTACAAACTCTGTATCTCTTTTTACAAGAAAGTTTCAAGACATTTCTGTCTCCATTTCTGCTACCTCTTGCCTGTGTTTTTGCAAACATGAATTTTTGTTGTTTTTTGCACAAACCAAATGAAAGCCCAACTATTCTCTGGCTTGGAATAATGTGTAAAACTTTTCTACAGTCTACTTCAGAAGAATGGTTTGGGCCTTCTTAAGTCTTTCATTTAGTGGGAAGATGAAAGATTTTTCTGACTCACTGTAGTCTGATCAGGGTATTCAACCAATAAACATATATGTTTAACTATATTTTTGTTGACATTTCACGTCCTGTGTTCTGTTGATTTTAAGGTGACAAAGAAATGTCTGCAGAGATCTAATACATCTGGCAGGAGGCAAATGGTGTGCTAGGAAGTACTTGTATGTCAATGGATCCGCTAGAATTGTCAGGATTTTTCAGAGTTTGTGTTTGAGGAGGAATCTAGAAATCAGCTACTGTGATAAATGAAAGGGGGCGTAGCTGCCTTTTACGGACCCAGCCAGCCAGTTAGCTATAAAATCCCTCTTAATAGCTGTTCTCTACTTGCTTTACCTGTAAAGGGTTAAAAGAAGTGAGTGGGCACCTGGCCAGGAGAGCCAATGGGAAGGCTAGAACTTTTAAAAATTGAAACAAGACTCCCCTTTTGTCTGTCTGTGGTTGTTCTCCTGGAGCGAGGGGACAGGGCAGAACTATGCTGTAAGAAGCTTGGGGCCAGGTATGTGAAAATCATCAGGATCATACCTAGAAGCCACTCATTTAAAACCCCAGATATGTAAGTAGATCAGGAAATGTCTAGGAAGACGCGATTAGGTTTATCCCTTTCATTTCTTTGTGGCTTGTGAACTCCTCTGTGCTAACCCCAGGTGCTTTTGTTTTGCTTGTAACCTTTAAGCTGGACCTCAAGAAACTATCCTTGATGCTTAATCTTTGCAGCTGCTCTTTTAAAATCTATCAATAGCCTAAGTTCCCAGATATATTTTCTTCCTTTTGTTTTTTAATAAAATTTACATTTTTTTAAGAACAAAATTAAATTTTGTGTCCTAAGAAGTTTGTGCACATGTTGTTTAATTAGCTGGTTGCAACAGCTGATTTCCTTTGTTTTTCTTCTCAGCTCTTCCCTGGAGCAGGGGTGAAAGGGCTTGAGTATACCCTGCAGGAAGGAATTCCCAAGTGTGCCTTCCTGGGCTCTCAAAGGGGTTTTGCACTTGGTTGGTGGCAGCATCTACCAATCCAAGGTCAGAGAAAAGCTGTAACCTTGGGAGTTTAATACAAGCCTGGAGTGGCCAGTATTAATTTTTAGAATCCTTGCGGGCCCCCACCTTCTGCATTCAAAGTGCCAGAGTGGGGAATCAGCCTTGACAGGTACGAAATCTAACTTGTGAAGAAATTAGGTGAATTTGTTAACTAATTCTTGACATGTCTGATTTATTTCATATTATCATCAATATGTAAATGTCACTGTTGCAGGACTAGCTGCACCTCTGCCCCCTTTTGGATCCCTTATGAGTGCCCCCCCACAGTTGTTAGGCCTCATGCCTTTACATATCTCAGGGTGGAATTTCATAATTCTCTCATTCCTAGACTGGGACGTGGGCTGCAGTACCTCATGTATCAGCTGTGATTACCCTCCAGGTCTGACTGAGTTTGAGCACCTGCAGTTCTTCCTTTTGCAAGTCTAACCGGAGCTACACAGGCACAAAACAGCCTTCATAAAACAACAGTATTGTTTATTTAGCAGTAGGAGCAAAACTTTTAGAGAAAAATAATTTTAAAATTCACTTTCTACAAACATCTATCTTACCTAAAGCCGTACTACTATCCTGTGAATGGTTTCCTAGGCTGACCTAGCTTCTCCAGACACCCAAGCAGGGTCCTGTGTTTCAGTCTGGGCTGAGCAACTACTGCCTGTCTCTTGAGAGTGTGACCCTCTTTTAATCCTGCCAGAGTTATTTCATTTTTCTGTTTTGGGGGCCTTTTCCTGTCCTGATGAAAACCAGTTTTGTTGGTTGAGTGAAGATGGAGGCTAAATCAGCAACTAACATTGCTGGCACTGTCCCTTAACAACTCTGAGGTGTCTGAGACGTGGCTATCTTGACCCATTCTCTTCCTTCCTGACTGTTCTTCTAGACAGATTCCTGCTGAGTTAAACTAATATAGTCATACAGAAAACACTAGTAGCCAGGACAACACATAGTATTAATAAATTGACACAGGGCAGCTCCAAATCCATCATAACAGGGTTATCTTTGAGTCTTTCTATTGACTTCAGTGGACACTGGATCAGTCACTGAAATAGGAGCATCTTACTAAAATTCAGTGTGAAAGGTGCTTAAGGAACCATGAAGAGGAATAATTTTTATTATTATAGTCAAAGAATTTGTTGAGAAATCAAACATCCAAAAGATTAAAATAAATAATTATGAAGTTGGAGGGTCATTCTCAAACTCTAAAAGACCTTTGGTGAAAACTCAAGAGAAAATTCCATCATCTTGAATTTGCATTAAAATGTCCAATTTTAATCCAGATTTCCAATTTTTTTCTTACCTTCTGTAAGAAAATAGATTTTTTTTCTAGTATTTTGAGATTTAGGTCATAATCATCTTAAGTATCTTCTAATGAATGTAAAGAATATCTCACAACAGTTCACTGTGACTTCATTGCTGCATTTTGAGTATAAGTAATGAGTTTCCCTGAAAAAATGTTCCCATTCAGGCACCTGAATTGAAGAAGTTAATATATTGAATTAGATGTGTGGTAATTTTTTTTAGCTAGACTTACTGTTACAATAGCTCCCTTAAAAAAATTTCCACTGACTTTGTAACTAAAATAATGTTCCTGCAGTTTTCCCTAGTTATTCCTACACATAAAGAATAGTGCAAATAGTTAGAATGCTATCTCGTTATCAAAGATAAAACTGGAAACATTTTAAAGGAAAGAAATATACATTTTTGAAATAGTGAATTCTAGTAAATGTTTCTGTGGATAATGGAATCTAGTTTTAAACAACAGTAAAATCACACAACACCTTTAAAATGGCTAATATTCTGAAAATGGCCATTTCTTTTCCTAGGAATTTTAGTAAAGGGAGGGAAATCCCATTTTGTATATGGCATGGGTCTAAAATTTCTATAGTACAGCAGGAGTATCTCACTAAAGAGAGCTGGCAAATGGAACCCCAGCCCTCTGCAGACTGTGTGCAGTCAGGCTGTCTGCCAGCCAATGAGCATGAGGGGGTAGGAGAGGCATAGATCTTTACTATGGAAGAGTGTGCATAAAACAGCTGATCACTTCATGTGCCTAAAAAACCAGATTTCAGTATAGCACCATGGGGAAGGGAATGAAGGTGGGGAAAATTTTGTCTGTGTGCTTCTACTCCCAACTCTAATCTCAATAAGATGATATTACAATGAGCTGTTTGTCTTCAGCTAGTGGAACCCAGAGAGGAAGGAGAAGAGCTAGAACAGATTCATTAGATAGATAGATAGATTATTACATTAGATTTTAGATACTAAAGGATTGGCATCAGCCTGATTTTTGGGTAAGATGTACCGTAAGTCATACATTGACCTGGGTGTGTGGCTGGTCCTATGGGATCAGAAGAACCTTTTATTTGAAGAGATTGGTTTTAAAGAACCACTCATCTCTCAGTCCAGTGTTTTTGGTGGTGATATAAGAACTAGAATGCCTAAAGACACTGCTTTTATGACTTCTTGTTAGCCAATGTGGTAAAACAGAAGTTTACTTCTGTTGTTGGTTTGGTATATCCTATGGGGAATTAGTCACCAGTCTTGGGGTATATCTGCCCTATTTCTCAGCAGTTTGTCCTGAATTTGGCATCCTCAGTTGTGACCCACTGAGGCATGGTTACAGTGACATATTGAAAGAAGTTTTCAGCCATAATCTGGAGAAGAGTATGTGGATTATGTGCATGGATTCTTAGTCCATTTAATATATATAAACCCATTTTCTACAGCAACTTCATAACTTTAATTATATGTTAAATAATGTACATCTTTGAACAGCAGGTAGAGCTGTGGCATTCAATTGAGTGTGTATGGTATGTTTTTGTGCTCATTAAAGTCCCAGATCATCTAAGCATAGTAATTGTTCTGAGAGGATTTGAGATATGGAAAAAAATCATCCTTCACAACCGATGATTTATTGAAGACTGATACTTTGCCTCCCCAGAGCCTCACAATCACATATTCCATCCACTTCTCCACTATAGGAAATGTTTATTTGGAACCACCAGATGTGAATAGAATTGCCAGTTCAATTTCTTTAAACATATAAGCAGTTAGCTCTTAGGAAATTCTTTTTGTCAACCGTGACGTAACTGATCCTATCAACTGATAGAAACTGATCCTATCAAAGTCCTTCCTCATAGACTCATAGATTTTTAAGACCAGAAAGAACTATCATGATCATCTAGTCTGACCTCCTGTACATCGCAGACCACAGAACCTCACCAATCCACTCCTGAAATAGGCTAATAACTTCTGGTCTTGATTTAAAGAATTGAACTTATGGAGAATCCACCACTTCTTTTACTTCAAACCAGCAAGTGACCTGTGCCCCACACTGCAGAGTAAGGCAAAAGAAGAAGAAAACAGGGATCTGCTAATCTGATCTAGGAGAAAATTCCTTACCAACCCCAAATTTGGTGATCAGTTAGACCCTGAGCATGTGGGCCAGGCCCACCAGTTAAATACCTGAGAAAGAATTCTCTATGGTAACTCAGAGCCCTCCCTATCTTGTGTCCCATCTCCAACAATTAAAGATATTTGCTAATCACAGTCACCAATGGGCCATATGCCATTGTAGGCAATATCATCATACTATACCCTCCCCTCCAAAAACTCAAGCCCAGTTTTCAAATAAGTTCGAGTTTTTTGCTCCCGCTACTCCCCTTGGAAGTCTGTTCCAGAAATTTGCAGCTGTGATGGTTAGAAACCTTTGACAGGTTTCAGAGTAGCAGCCGTGTTAGTCTGTGTCCGCAAGAAGAAAAGGAGTACTTGTGGCACCTTAGAGACTAACAGATTTATTAGAGCATAAGCTTTGTGAGCTATAGCTCACTTCATCGGATGCATGCAGTGGAAAATACAGTAGGGGGATTTTATATACACAGAGAACATGAAACAATGGGTGTTACCATACACACTGTAACGAGAGTGATCAGGTAAGGTGAGCTATTACCAGCAGGAGGGAAAAAAACCCCAACCTTTTGTAGTGATAATCAAGGTGGGCCATTTCCAGCAGTTGACAAGAACCTGTGTGGAACAGTAGGGGGGAAAAATAAACATGGGGAAATAGTTTTATGTAATTTCAAGCCTAAACTTATTGATGGACAGTTTATATCCATTTGTTCTTGTGCCAGCATTGGCTCGTAACTTAAAAACTCCTCTCCCTCCTGGGTGTTTATCCCTCTGATGTTTTTATAGAGAGCAATCATATCTCCCCTCAGCCTTCATTTTGTGAGGTTAACCAAGCCAAGCTCCTTAATACTGCTCTCATAAGGCAGGTTCTCCATTCCTCTGATCATCCTAGTAGCCCGTCTCTGCACTTATTCCAGTTTAAATTAATCTTTCTTAAACATGGGAGAACAGAATTACACACAGTACTCCAGTACTTTGTATAATGATAATAACTCTTCCCTATTTCTACTGGAAATACCTCACCTGCTGCATTTTAGGATTGTGTTAGATTTTTTCATTGCCACATCACATTGGCAGCTCATAGTCATCCTGTTACTGTCCAATACACCCCTGGCTTTCTCCTCTGTCACTTCTAGCTGATACATCCCTAGTTCATAACAAAACATTTTGTTGTTAGTTCCAAGTGCATGAACTTGTCCCTTGCACTACTGAAATTCACTCCAGTTTTTGCAGTCTTCCAGATCTTCTTGTATGATATTCCGGTCCTCCTCCGCATTGGCAAGACCTTCCAACTTTGTATCATCCGCAAATTTTATTATCACACTCTCAAATTTTGTGTGAAGGTCATTAATGAAAATGATAAATAAGATTGGATCCAAGACTGATCCTTGAGGGATTACTATTAACCTCCCTCTAGCCTGACAGAACACCTTTCAGCATGACCTGTTATAGTCTCCCCTTTAATCAGTCCCTTACACATTTTTCGATTCTTGTATCAATCCCCATCTTCTCCAATTTAATTAATAATTTCCCATGTGGAACTGAATCAAATTCTTTACTGAAAGCCAGATAGATTTACTGCATTTCCTTTATCTAGAAAATTGGTTATCTTCTCAAAGAAAGAGATCAGGTTGTCTGGTATGATCTACCTTTTGTAAAACCATGTTGTATTTTATCCCAGTTAACATTTACCTCTATGTCCTTAACTACTTTCTCTTTCAAAATTTGTTCTAAGACCTTGCATACAATTGAGGTCAAACTAACAGACCTGTAGTTTCCCACATCACTTGTTTCCCCCCTTTCTTAAATATGAGTACTATATTGCAATTCTTCAGCATGGGGTATGACCCCCAAGTTTACAGATTCATTTCTCCCATAGTCTCTTTCTAAGTAGCTGGTTCCAACGAGTTACACCCACACAAGAAAAAGAAAGTATTGCATGCTGCCAAATCGTTATTGCACTAAACGAGTGAGGGATGGTAGCAAGGGTATAGTTGCCATAAATGCTGCATGGATGAGATTATCAAAAGCATTCAGCATTGGCCTTTTACTATTCACTTAAATGGATGAGACTTATGCCAACACTATACTAAAGGCTAGTCTACACTATACAGGCTCTGCCGATACAGCCATACTGGTATAGCTAAGCTGGCAGAGTCCCGTAGTGTAGACAGAGCGTATGCTGACAGAAGGAGTTTTTCTGCTGATATAATAATATCAACTCCCTGAACAACATTAGCTATGCCAACAAAAGCACTCTTCTGTCAGCATAACTGTGCCTACACTGTGGGCTTTGTTGGCAAAGCTATGTTGGCTGCGGGTGTGGCTTTTTCAGACCCCTGATTGACATAGCTATCTATCTTGACTTGGGCAATCCAAGTTGCACAGCAAGTATGACGTGCCTATGGAAATTATGAACCCCTTAACAACTTTGATTCCTTGATTATTTATGTAGCTTTAAGCTGTTTCTAATGAAAAGAGAAAAATCTCATTCTGAGCCGTACAAACTTTAAATGGACCAATGCCTTTAAAATTAATTCCTTCATCTGTCATTCCATAATTCTAGCCCAAGATAAAATGATAGCATGGAAATAGCTTAAAACATTTAATTTATCATTTAAATGCAGTAAAAAAAAATAAAAATCCAGACTGCATAAATATATTTAAATCTGACTGTGCTTGTCACCCTAAGAACTTTAAACTTCTTTTCTCCCATTTTTACTTGAAAATCCATAGATAATTAATCAGTTCTAGCAATTAATGAACCCCTAAGGTAAGTAAAAATGTAATGGCTTGTTCAAAGTCCTGCATTTTATAATTTAATACATCTTTATAGCTAAAGAATATTTCTTCATTGTAAATATTTCAAAAGATTTAATGCTACTATAAAATATACACTGCAATGGTATTGGCCCTAAAGATCTTATTTTAATCATCTTCATATTCCTTACATTTACTTAAATTATGATTTTACAGTCTGACACATATATCTAATGAATTAAAAAGATCAGTTGCTAACCCATTTGGAAAATATAAATCCACAGCGTTTACCTCTAATCATGTTAAATTACCTTGACCTGTAGGTTGTAAATACTAATTTAATTTATATTGAAGAAAAGGAAATTAGGAACATTTTAACATTGTCTTTATTTTCCATGCATGAAGAATAAGATATATTTAAGAACTGACTTGGGAGAGTACTTGAAATATATTTTTATGACTGTTTCCGTAAATAAAATATTGACTTCACTTTGCCTGTGTTTGTGAATTAAAAATAAATGTTTGCTTTCCATAAATGCGTTTGCAGGCAGGCAAGTACTCCTAAACAACATGTTATAAGCAAATATGGAAGAATATTCACGGAAAATGTGGACTCATAGACTCAAGCATTCACAACAGAAAACTGATTCTAAACACTACATTAATCTAATCAGGGAATAGAGGCAATGCCATGTGACCTATATATCAAAAGAAACCAACCCACCAAATTTCAGATAACGAACACTCTCAATGAACTCTTTGTGAACGATCCATTAACCAAGAAATATTTACGGAAATTATTCAACAAATAATTTTGAAAACAAGTAACTTAGAAAAATAATTAATTGATAGTCGGCAATATGTAAAGAAAAAACAATTAAACTAATTGAATAGATTATTCATGTTGAATTATTCACTCAGCTGTAAATAAAAATATTTTAGTGTTATCATATATAATCCAGGGATTACCAAGGGCATAACATACATTAATTAAGCTTCACTATACCAGTTTTACAGATGGACAAACTTGAGATATTGGGAAGTGAAGTAACTTACCCCAAATCAGAGAGCAAGCCGCGGACAGAGCCAGGAATATAAACAAGGATTCCTGACTATCAATACTGCTCTCTGATCATTAGATAATGTTTCCTGTTAGGATTTCCATTGATGGTAATGTGAGGAGGGGAAGCATAGGTTTGTGGCTCAAGCATAGGCGTATGCCTGAAATCTGCTTTTATTTTTGTCCCTGACTTTGTGACTGACACAAAGGAAAGGGAGTTTTACCCTGGACTTCCAAAGGGACCAGAAATAAATCTATGCTGAGCTCTTTTGAAAATCCTATCCTGTGCAATCTTATGTAAGTCATTTAATCATGCTGGACCTCTGTTTCCCCATAGGTAAAATGAGGATAATAAGATATATTACCAAGAGAATAAGTTTATTAATATTTAGAAAGGACTTTGATATCCCCAAGGTATTATATATCTGCAATAATAATATTGTTGTTATTATTATACTGGGCTAGATTCCTTTTTCCTTGGGAAGAATGGGTCATATTCTGCTCTAGGACCTCGGCCTAGCAAAGTAACTAATTACATGCCTAACTTATATGTATAGGCCCAGTCCAATTTCCTAAGTCACTTTCTACATTTGCATCAGTAAAATGTGGAGGAGTTATGTATGAGGTTGGGTAACATATCTACAGTAATATAAATAGTGTGTGTATGGTACAATGCAACCACCACTTAAAAGACACATTGCTTATATTTTCTCTTCTCCCTCATGTACCCTGTGGTGTTTCTAGTTTTGCATTAGAATATTATTGAGTGTGAGATCTGATTTAATTTTTAAATCACAAAATATTTAAATTCAGATAGTAATTTCAAACTCCTATCAGCCTATGACCTTTATTATAATAGTGATGAAATTTATGAAGCATGCTTCATTACCTTGATTTATTGCACCATGATGAAATTCATGATTTGAGATTATAATAATGCTGCGAGATATTAAATGGGAAAAATACATGTGAAAACAAAGTTATTGGTCTGATTGAAACCACTCAAAACACAATAAATTCACTTTAAAGGAAAAACACCATCCTTAGCACACATTATAGTGTCTAGACCATTTAATGTGTAAAAAATGTAATACTGCCACACTGCAGGGCTCCATAAAATATCTGGGCATAAAATAGTAAGCCAGCATCAAGGTTTTGCCTCAGTTCTGAATCTCATGGCTTTTATGTGTTAAAGTCACCCCATAGGCTCTCGCTGGGGGTAGCACATATAAGTGAATATCAGAACAGTTATGGAATGTTTCTGGTTAACTCCAGATGGGAGGGGGACACGGAAACTCAAATGGAAGAAGTCCCCTGGTTTGTGGGATCTGGCAGCTTCATCTAATAGTAAGATGCTGCAATGGAATTACATTTTATTGTAACGTGCCTTAACTACTTGCCTGCTTATGTGATTTTGATAGCACTCAGATACAACATGATGGATGGACAGACAGACAGATGAGGACAGGACTGGTCTTACTGCACTTGATGTCATCCAGTGGGCCCTAGAATTCTTTTGTACTGGCTCATAAGATGATCCTGTCAAATCCCAGAAACGAGGAGCCTTCTCTTTCACTTGAGTTTCTCTGGCCCCTTTCTCTCTGAAGATGAGTAATCACAGAGGTCCCATTATTATTCTGAAAAAAAAAATTCTGATAGTGAACTGGAAGCCATGCAAAGCACTGGGCTGAGTTGTACTTGTTGTTCTGTGTTGCTCAGAAGATGAACTGCCACATGGTGAACCATGGTGCTTTCTCATAGTGTTTTCTGTCATCTCAAGGTAGAGAGCTGCAGTATCTGGACAGGATCAAGTTATTAATTGACAGGAAGAGGAGAGCAGTCTTTTGGCCACTGAAAAGGTTGTAGAATCCATATCTGTCTAATGAGTCCATTGGTGTATCCAGGAGGAGTAAGCATTCCAGAAGGACCCTTAAACTGAAAATGTTGGCCAGCTAGCTCAGCTGGTTAGAGTGTGGTGCTAAGAACACCAAGATCATGGGTTCAAGCCCTATGCTGGCCATTCTGTGTGCTGGGTGGAGAGGGTGGCTTCTGCTCTTTTGCGGCCAGTTTTGTTCAACATCTTTATTAATGATCTGGATGATGAGATTAATTGCACCCTCAGCAAGTTCGCAGATGACACTAAAATGAAGGGAGAGTTAGATACGATGGAGGGTAGGGATAGGGTCCAGAATGAGCTAGACAAATTGGAGGATTGGGCCAAAAGAAATCTGATGAGTTTCAACAAGGACAAGTGCAGAGTTCTGTACTTAGGAAAGAAGAATCCCATGCACCACTACCGGCTGGGGACTGACTGGCTAAGCAGCAGTTCTGCAGAAAAGGACCTGGGGATTACAGTGGATGAGAAGTTGGTGTGCCCTTGTTGCCAAGAAGGCCAATGGCGCATTGGGCTGTATTACTAGGAGCATTGCCAGCAGATCGAGGGAAGTGATTATTTCCCTCTATTCGGCACTGGTGAGGCCACACCTGGAGTATTGCATCCAGTTTTGTTCCCCCCACTACAGAAGGGATGTGGACAAACTGGAGAGAGTCCAGTGGAGGGAAATGAAAATGATTAGGGGGCTGGGGCACATGACTTACGAGGAGAGGCTGAGGGAACTGGGGTTATTTAGTCTGCAGAAAAGAAGCATGAGGGGGGATTTGATAGCAGCCTTCAGTTAACTGAAGGGAGGTTCCAAAGAGGATGGAGCTAGGCTGTTCTCAGTGCTGGCAGATGACAGAATGAGGTGCAATGGTCTCAAGTTGCAGTGTGGGAGGTCTAGGTTGGATATTAGGAAACACTATTTCACAAGATGGGTGTTGAAGCACTGGAATGGGTTATCTAGGGAGGTGGTGGAATCTCCATTCTTAGAGGTTTTTAAGGCCAGGCTTGACAAAGCCTTGGCTGGGAAGATTTAGTTAGTGTTGGTCTTGCTTTGAGTAGGGGATTGGACTGGATGGCTTCCTGAGGTCTCTTCCAATCCTAATATTCTATGATTCTATGAAAACAACCTTATCATTTGGGGCCCCAAGTCCCTGGGATGAGATATATAGTTTCTCCAAAATTTTCCTCTTCTCTCTGTATTGTGAGGATTTAATTCCAGCCAGCTGCTTTTCATCTAGGGGATTGTTTATGTTAGGCAC
The DNA here is from genome assembly GCF_015237465.2 of Chelonia mydas. Lineage (NCBI taxonomy): Eukaryota > Metazoa > Chordata > Testudines > Cheloniidae > Chelonia > Chelonia mydas. The sequence goes on from NC_057852.1 coordinate 113,646,083, forward strand.
CAGGAGAGGTGGGAGATGATTTTAGCATGTGTTTAGCATGAAGGAGTTGGATGTTATCTGTGTTCTGCAAGCATTGAAAGTCATGCCATTTCCTACTGCTTTTACACATAAGTTGAATAAGGTGGACGAATACCATTGAACCCAGCTGTATCTGCAGACGGAGTCTCTGTGTTTCATTCCAGTCTTGAAAATGTTTGATTGGATTATGGCTACATTAATTGGGTGCTATTTTCAATAGATCCTTTTATACTTATATAATAATACTGATACTTTTCACTTCTACAGCACCTTCCATCTCTTATGGACTTTCCTTCCTTTAAATTATTATTCTTCAGTTATTTTTAATATATATTCTATTGCTTTTAATACATATTCTATTGCTTATTGTGTCTTTAGAAAGGATCTAAGTCTATTTTCTTATACACAAGTTATAATTCATATCAGAACTATGTAACTTAAAGGGCAACTAGCAAATTAAATATTATTTATTGTGAAAGTATTTGTTACAAATAGCTTGTCCGATTGTTACAGATAAAAGAATTTTAATAGTGCAATGTTCTGGCCATTTTGTTTGTATTTTCATTTCTCTCATGTTGGACTCAGTTTCACTTTTAGATTTTCATAGGCAATTTTGGTTTTCAGACAATGCAGTGAAATATTTGTTTAAAACAATTTTTATTGGAATCTAAAGTGTGGAAATATGTTTCTGTTCTGTTTTATAAAAAAATGTTTTTACAAAATGTTACATTTTGATCCAATTTTAAATTGATGATTTTTCTTTAGTCTTAAAAGGGATAGCATCAACTTGAGATCTAGTGAATTTAAAAATAAAATAGTTAAAAGCAGACTCAGATATTACATCTGGACCCATTTCTGTGGTTTTACAATCACATTTTACTACTTTTAAAAATGTTCTCTTTCCTTTGTGTTGTGAAGGACCCATGTAAACACCAGGGGAAACGGACTATACGGTGAAACAGCTAGAAGAACTACTCACAAAGAACTGTCAAAATCGCAAAGTAAACAAACTGAAATAGAGAAGCATAATTTTCCTTTAATCTTTCACTCATGGTAATCGTAAGTCTTAATTGTAAATACAGTAACACTTTTAATCAAAAGTGTGATTTTCTTTTTCAATTGATAGTGACCCCTTAAGGAGAAATGGGTGGTACAAAAAAAGAAAATATGTACTGTGTGAGAATCAGATTTTGAAATGAATTCTGTACCATGATAGATGAGGAGTCTGGATTAGTAATAAAATATTTTGTTTTATTTCCTGTGAGTTCAGTTTGACTATGTTTGTCAACTGGATGCAGATATGTGAAGAACAGTGAAGCCCAAATTAAGTCTGTTGAAATGTGGGAATAAATTACTTTCCACAACGTGTATACAAATGGTCCTTAGCTCAGTATGGGGCAGCACAATTACTAGCCAGAGAAAAAACCTGCTTACACCTCAGCAGCTTCAAGATCCATCAGCTGTGTATTAGGCAGAAATCAAGCATAAGGCCACATCTACCACTAAGAAACATTATAAACCAGTCAGTCATGTGTTAAGGGAAGAGAGTAAGCACATTACATATCATTTCACAGAATCAGGGAGATGAAATTGCTTCTGAGCAAGTGAATGACAAGCTGCTGAATAAAACACCTCCCTTTCCCCATAAGGTTTAACAGAGAATAGAGAAGGGCCCAAGACACAAACTCCCTTTATTCCTCCATTGGTACAAAAAGTCTCTATTTCCAAGCCAAAATTTCTGTCTGGTCATGTATACTCTAGTCCAGGTGAAATGCAATGGGGAAAAAATACTGCCAAATTGAATTTGGCAAATAACATAGAGTCAGATTCTTCTTTAACGTCTACCTGGGTAAATGTGGTGAAACTCTCACTGAAGTCAAGGAAGTTACACAGATATAGAATAAAGATCACACTCAGACTCACAAATTGCTTGCTGTTAAACCATGCTATTTTCTTCATCAAACATTTTATGCTGGTTCTTATCCCTTGCCCATCACCATGGTATCTGAGTTTATCGGTTTAGCATCCTTGTTTTGAAATTAAATAACAAAAATGTAAATGTTAAAACTGAACACTGAAATATTCCACAAAAGTGGATTTTCCTAGCAAATAATATCATGCAACGATGAAGTTTTGATGCATAGATGTATTTACCTGAAGCAACTAAAAAATCTTGTGTCTAATAAAACTGGATTGTGTGGTTGACAGGTGTTCAGCAGTCCGTCTACCCTGCAATAAAAGACCCACAGCACCATCACAGCTAGCCCCAGTTAGTTGACCCAGGCTTGTGGGGCTCAGGCTGCGAGGTTATAAAACTGCAGCAGAGATATTCTAGCTCAGGCTAGAGTCTGGGCTCTGAGACCCCGTGTTGGGGGTGATTCTCAGAGCGTTGGCACCAGCCCCTAGCCAAATGTCTATACTGCTACTATTAGTCCCACAGCCTAAGCCCCCTGAACCTAAGTCAGGTGACCCAGACGCTGAGATTTGGTGCTGTGGTTTTTTTTTTTTGTATTGCAGTGTAGATATATCCTTCAACTAGAAGAACCCACTTCACTATGGAAACCATTGACTTACTGTGCTCAGTAGAGCTCCTGTATCTTTTCTTAAAGCCACATTAGAGCCTTTAGACAATTTAGAGAGGCAAATTATCCAAAGCTTCTATTTAACTTGGATTCACTTTGTGAATTGTTTTTCATCATCACTTTTACAGCACTGAGCCTCTTGACAATAGCATTGACTTTCCAACCCTAAGTCCCTTTTACAGTTAAGCAAAAGGTCCCACTGCTTTCAACTGTTTCCTACTTTGTGCCTCAAATAGGACAATTCTGCTGCCACATAAAGGGGCCATATCTTAAACAAAGACATGAGTTACTGTAGTTACGGATGCAAATTTACCTCTGTTTTTATATGTTGACATTTTGTGTTTCTCACTCTATCAATTTCTTTAATGTTATTACAAGAGTCTCCTCTACCCGCCCCCAGATCTACTGTAAAAGGAAATCTGTTTCCCACCAAAGGTTTTTCCAGCAGTAGCTGCTCTTACACTGTCCACTAGGTGGCAATGCTTAACTATTGCAGGAAGATGTAATAACCTCTCTCAATGGGAGAGAAGTTGGGTCAGTTTTATGTATCACTAATGGAACACTTGCAGACTTACGAGCCCATGTGAGGACTCTATCACGCTTGAATGTGTGTCCTTCTCACAGATTTTTGCTTGGCTCGTGCTGAATGTTTTAATGGATTAATTCCATCAGTTGATTTGCCATAACATTGATCAACCCTGTGGTTTCTGCATTGTGTAGTACAATGAGGCATTTCAAGTGAGTTTTGGTCTAAAGAGACTTCTTATATATTCATAGATTTTAAAGCCAGAAGGACCCTATGATTATCAGGTCTGACGTCCTACATAACACAGGCCATAAAATTTCACCAAGTGCTTCCTGCATTAACCCCATAACTTCTGGTTGAATTAGAGCATATGTTTTAGAAAGATATCCACTCTTGATTTAAAGATTTCAAGTTGCAGAGAATCCACCACATCCCTAGGTTGTTCAAATGGTAAATTACACACACTGTTAAAAATTGTGTCTTATTCAGGGATGATCTTTTTTTATACAGACATTTACACTTCAAGAATGATTTATGTGATTTGGAAAGTAGAATAAATCTATTTGCCTTAATGCACTGTGACATATTTACATTGCTCTTCTCACTTCCTACATAGAAGATTTTTCTTTTAGAGCCACAAAAATATGACAGTTGCAAGACTCCCACTAGAAGATGCTGTCAATTTATATGATTTTTATTTTAATGGACCCATTAACAAAACTCAATTAAATTGTAAGGTTCAATTTCAGTCACTACGGAAGTATTCGTGATGATGAGGTACATCAGGACTATAAACATTGTAATGGTGGAGTGAGATTCTCATTAGTTTCAGCTGATATGGAACTGATACTGGCAGCATGGAGGATTCATTTTAAAACATACATCTAGGGGTGAAATAGTCTGTGCAGCCACAACAGTATGAACAAGCAAAATATCTTGGGCTACATCCTCAGTTGGTGTAAATCAGCATGGCTTGGATCTATTTGAGCCAATGGAGCTTTGCTAATTTACACCAGCTGAGGATCTGGCCCATTTTGTTTATTATCTGTACTTTATATTAGGCATTTTTAGGAGCACCATAGTAGTTTGAAACAGGTTAATACATTTATTAATTTAAAGCAAGAAAGCAGGATCAAGTGTGTATTATAACCAGCCCTTTGCAATGACCAGGGTGTGGGTGGTCAGGCCTAGTGGTCAGAGTCGGAGGTAGTGGCGGGTGCCAAGCCAGAGGTCGGAGCCAGAGACAGCGTCAGAGATAAGGCACAGGAGCAGGAACTTGAAGTAGGGCAGGATAGTGGGAACTGGGAGCAGATGAGAATCTGAGATAGGAGAACAGGAACCAGGAGCAGACAAGGAAGCAGGGTTCAGGAGTCAGGTAAGCAGGAGGGAGTCTACAGTAGCAGCCAGCCAGGATTCCTCCAGTTGCTCAGACAACTTCCTGTTCTTACTTCCTGGTTTATATACAGTCATTCAGCCAGCTCGCGGGCTGGATGTTCCCCCAATCGGGAGCTTTGAGGGCAGGGCTTTCCACAAGCTAATCCTTCACTGGATCTTTTTCTGGTTATTCACGTGAGCTGCTGGGTGGCAGTTGTGGCCTGGGACCCAGGTTCGAGGCGCAGGATCCCTCACACCCTTGAAATTACTCTTAAATTTGCTCTTCTCGATGATGCCTCTTGAATGGACAATTTGATGCTTCAGCAGCTATGAACTTTCTAACAGCAGCCAGGAAAGGAATCCTCTCCAGCTTGGAAAGTCATGTCTCCAGAAAACAGACCCACCATGAAATGTCCTACTAGAGTCTGCCAATATGTGAAAAATAACATCCATTCTGATTATTTATTTATTTGGGTAAATATTATACCCATGCACTCAGGTGTAAACTTCATTGTGCTACATGGTGTCTTCACTGGATACTGCCTTGATGCATTGGGGATGATACATACTCAATAGTTACAGTGGCCAAAATGTACAGACTTACAGGCCTAAATGAGGCACCTAAATGCATAGGTAAGCCTCTAAATAAAAGTGGCTGATTTTTCAGAAATGCTAGCACCTGTAGCTCCCACTTGACCTTAGTGGAGTGCCACAGATGCTCCTCTCTTTTAACAATCAGTCTGCATTTGTTTAGGTAGGTAGGTATGGATTTAGATCCCTAAGCTTGGGGAGCCAACTTCGAACGGTTTGTCCATTATTCCTAAAACCACTGGGCACGATAACAATTTCCCAGGGTATATTAGTACTATTCTTGTCAAGTGCAGGAGAGCAGTGACAACCTTTTAGTTGCTCCCAGATTCCTCTCTGACTAACTGAAAACAGATCAGAAGGGACCCATCTCCCTTATTGGAGGACATGGTGTAGATGAAACTCTAAGTCTTGTTTTCAGTTTCCCTTCTGTGCAAGAGAGACATGATTTAATCATTTGGTTCAAATCCTGGGTCATCTCTGTGTTCTTTAAAATGCATAATTAATCATTGACAGGGCAGACCTCTTTCTCCAAAGTCATCTTAACTGTAATGATGACTTCAAACAGTAGTTACATTACCTACAAATAGCTGATTCATTTTTTGACCTGGTAATAATTGTTTATTATGTTCCATTTTCCTAACCAGTCTTCCCTGTCAAGGGAGAAGACATGTCCTCCTCTGATAGCTAACAAGAGCTATTTTGGCCAAATGAGTCCCCCACCTCATTTCCTTGTGAGTTGGCATTTCAATGGGAATTATAAATCCCACTTTGATAACATTGCATTAAAAATATTGAAATCTTCAGTGAGGTTATGCTGGATTTATATTAATATAAATGAATTCAGAATGTGTCCCATTGATATCAATGGTGGATTTATACCAGTGGAATCTGAGATCAGAATGTGCCTCTTCCCCACCAATGGAACTTACCATCACCATTTGCATCACAGCTAAACATGGCCCAGAAACTTATACGAATTCCATCCACTTACACCTATTCTGGATTTGGCCCTGCCAGGTCTCGCTGGTTGCACCATCCTGAAGGACAATGGTGCGTGCTTACCAACACACGTAAACCTTTGGGCAGTATGGCCTCTCCAAACACAGGGCTGTTCCTTAAAGGTGTGATTTAGGTCTTCTTTTATAGAATATCATGAAGGTGAATAAACAAAATGACGTCTCGGGGGAGCTCTAGGAGAGGAGTGCTGCCACTGGTTGATCCCCAAATACTATTTTATTTCAAATAATGTGATTTTATTTGCATGATAAATGTATAAAAATGGTAATTTCCACTCACTTCAATAAGATATCAAATTACATAGTTGGCCTTATTTAATGTTGATTTATCTTTCTTCAGTGTCCATGTAAGGAAGAAAAATGACCATTCACACTATTTGTAATCAGTGGGATGTTTTCTCTCCCACCCTCAATGTTTCTTATTCACACCTAGTCTAAACTCCTTTTCTTTATTTTCTGGTATTCAGTCAAAAACTTTATTGCTGTAATTACAGCTCCTGTTTCTACTTGCCCTGGGTTGATATGGAAACATTCCTAGACAAGGCGACAGTGTAGAGGCTTGAGTGATTGTACACTAGTAGTTTGGCCTGCAGGAGGTTTGTTCACCATATATTAGCAGGAGTGTTGTAAGCAAGACACGAGAAGAAATTCTTCCACTCTACTCTGCACTGATTAGGCCTCAACTGGAGTACTGCGTCCAGATCTGGGCGCCATATTTCAGGAAAGATGTGGACAAATTGGAGAAAACATGACCTATGAGGGAAGCTTGAAAAAAATGGGTTTGTTTAGTCTGGAAAAGAGAAGACTAAGAGGGGACATGGTACAATTTTCAAGAAAAGAAAAGGAAGAGGGCGAAACATTGTTTTTCTTAACCTCTGAGGATAGGACAAGAAGCAATGGGCAGCAAGGGAGGTTTAGGTTGGACATTAGGAAAAACTTCCTAACTGTCAGACTGGTTAAGCACTGGAATATATTGCCTAGGGAGGTTGTGGAATCCCCAGTATTGGAGATGTTAAGAGCAGGTTAGACAAACACCTGTCAGGAATGGTCTAGATAATATGTAGTCCTGCCATGAGTGCAGGGGACTGGACTAGATGACCTCTCAAGGTCCCTTCCAGTCCTATGATTCTGTGCTCAGTAGCTTCCCACATGTACATACTTTTATGCCCTTAGTTAAAAGCTGGAAGTGCCTGACCAATCAGTGTTGAGTTCTATCAGACTGGCAGCCATGTTGAGCACCAGTTAGATCCAGCCAGCCCTGCAGGGAGCAGATAGAGCTGCCAGGGGTAATCCAGGCTGAAGCTGTAGGTTGGATCTCAATACAGTCATCTGAAATTTTACAGAAGTCAGTGGGATTGAGCCTTGGAAAACAGCATAAAGGAGAAATCATAGACTGGAGGCCAGTTGTCTTTGTGAGTTGTATTACACTGTTGAACCAAAAAAATCAAAAAACACGTGAGCTCAGCAGTACAGTGATTGTCAGTTTTACTTGTTTGAAGTTCTGTATGTGGTCAGTATTGTGGATGTTGAAACAATTGCTCATGTGGTACAAGTAAATGTTTTATCTGGTTATCAATATAACATTCAAGGTGACCCTGGGTGAAAGCAGAAGATCTCTGATTGTCAAAAGTCCCAATCCCTGTACTTATTTTGTGAGGTTTCAATATATATATTTTAGGGTTTAGGCCCTGTGTTATAATCTTCGTTTTCATCTTGAAACCTTGATCGATCGGTCCTTCAGCCCTCATATAGATTGCATTGATCACAACACGTCTTCCATTCTTCTCTTATCCTGGCCTTCCTTCTCCATGTGTGGCCATGCCTTTTCACAATAAAATCTTCCCATCTCTTTGGAGATGAGCCGAGTGGTCATTTCAGTTTCCATGGGTACCACTCGGCAACAGCTGCAGTCCATCGATTGTCAGTGAGCCTAACTATATGCCCAGCCCATCGCATTTTACTGTACTGATTTCAACAATGACGTCCTGCATTCCACTCTACTGTCTGATCACTTCATTGGGGACTTGGTCATGGATTGAAATCCCCCAAATTCTTCTTTCTATCTCTCTCTCCATGACAGACAGTTGTTGTTCTTCTATCTTTGTCAGCGTTCATGTTTCGCTGCAGTACAATATTGCTGGCAGTACTGTTGAGTTGAAGAGGTTGGCAAGTGTTGCCTTGTCCATTTTTCCTTGGAGGACGTCCTTGATAGAACTGAATGTACACCAACCAGCTTTCTTTCTTCACGAGAGTTTGCCTTCCTGATCATGGCACATGTTAATTTCTTGGCCCAAATAAACGTATTGCTCAACTTCTTCTATTTGTTCTCCCTTGACTATTATTTGGGCTTTTGGCAAGGCATCAGACTGCATAAGTTTCTTTTTAGAGCTGTTCATTTTAAGTCTGACTTGGCTGCTCTTTGTGTTGAGTTCTTGCAGTAGTATTTGTAGTTTGGTAGTGGTTTTGGCAATCAACATGATATTGTCCGCGAATCTGAGGTGATTTAACTGCTCTCTGTTGATGCTAATTTCACCCTATCAGTTCATCCACCTCATTACCATTTTGAGGCAGGCTGTGAAGAGTTTCTGTGAAACTATGTCTCCTTGCTTCACACCTTTTTTGACTGGGATTTGAAGGGGAGTGTTGATCAGAGTTATATCAGGAGTGCAGTCAGAATTTGCTTCCTTTAGTAGTTTGATGTAGTTTTTGTTGATGCCCTGCTCTACAAGAGCTTTCAGCACTGCATTGATCTCTACGCTGTCAAAAGCTTTTTCATGGTCGACGAAGGAAATGCATAAAGGGAATTTGTACTCCCTTGAGCACTCCAGTAGCTGGTTTATAGTGAAGATATGGTCGATTGTGTTGAAATTCCTTTGCAAACCTGCCTACTCTCTTGCCTGCTGCTTGTCCAGACTCTGTGAGAGTCAGTTTGTTATTATTTTGGTGAAAAGCTTGTAGACATGTGAGAGCAGGCATACTGGATCTTCACAATCACCCTTCTTGTACAGCAAAAAGGTGTTGGATTCCTTCCAGCTATATGGTATCTTCTGCATTTTCAAGTAATGGCTTAGCCTCTGAGCAAGAGTTTCCAAGAGGTCATGGCCTCCAGCTCTTATCATTTTGGTTGTGAGTCCGTCTTTTCCTGGAGCTTTTCATTCCTGCATTTGATAAACTGCATGTTGAACTTTGCAGATGAGGACTGGGAGTACGCGCTCATTGGTCTGTTGAAGTGTTGGTAGTGGGACATTTATTTGAGACGTGAACACTTCAGTGTAGAAATCTTTGCAGACTGCTTCCATCCCCGTTCTGTCAATTACTATTTTTCTGTCCTTGTTCTTCAGCACCGTTACTGTTGACCTGTACAACATCAATTCTCATTTGCATTTTTTGAGGTTTCTGCGATCTTCAGTCATCTTTAAGAGCCTTTCATTTCGGTACTCCTCAAAAGTCCTCCTTTAGTCTTCTTCTTCATAGCTTGCAGAGGAGGGAGTACTCGAGTTTGTCACCATCATTTTGAATCTTAATTTTAAAGGAAAATAGCTACACTCTACTTTATTTGCGATATTGCGGAAATTGCAGATCCTGCAATATTAAGCTTCCAATGCAATTTTGATCTTAATTAGCTTACTTTGCACAGTCCACAACTTTGAATATATTTTGAGGTTTTCAAGACACACTTTTTTCTCCATTAGTACAGTAGAACCCGATTTCTGGGTAGGCTGGGTCACCCACTGTCAGCCCCAGGCAGACAGCTTTTCCAAATTACAGATATTGATATCGGTCTGTTATTACTTTTCCATGATTTTCCAACTCAGCCACAGATATTTGGCAATCATCCCATGATTCAAGTAGGGCCTTATAAATAACAGATCTCTAGTTAGTAATGTTTGTCTTGTAACTGGGGGGTGTGTGTGTGTGTGTGTGTAAAACTGTCTTATGGTAAAGACTGGTACTGGATTCCTAAGAATAAAAAGAAAGAATGATGAATTCTATTATAATTTCCACTTTTAGTATTTAAAGGAGTCCTATAGAAAATCCAACTGTAGTCTGTCTCAAGAATATGAATCCATGGTCTGTGCAAAGTCCAATAGAGGTGTTCTGTAGCACAGAATTGGTAAGTAAATCGACTTACCTCTTCTCTATGTAGGTGACACTAGGAATTAATTACTGCCTCATGTTGCATAATCACAGGCACTGCCAGTGTATGTTAACATAGTTACAAAGATAGATTAGTTTTCCTCTTTCACCTGGTGAGTGTAGATATACAGTACTTTGTGGTAATTTTACACCCTTTGTGACAGAAAATTAGCAGATCAGTTTTTGGTACTTTTGCGTATAGGGGGTACAAGTGTTTGATGCACTTAGGAAGTTTTCTGATGGGCTTTCATTTATTTTTCCCCAGAATATGTTTGTGTTCTCTAAAATGGGTAGGAAAATCAGTAGTTAATATACATAAGACTGCGGTGATATATTAGGCCAAATTTTCATACAATGGAGTTATACCATGGATTAATTTGACCTGGCTAACTTCCAGTTTATGTCAGAATTACATGGAGGAATTATCACAAAGCTGCCAAAGTCACTGCTTTTGGAGACAATGGTGCTGATTTTACTCTGCCTTGCACTTTGTACGGTCACTTGCCTCTTTGCAAAGTGGGTTTTAAATACTAACAAAGAAGAAAACATTTGCTTTTCACAGAAGCAATTGATGGCACACACGGCCAGCCAGTGAAAAATCAAGCTCATTGCCTTCTAATTACCTCAAGCATGAATATTTAAAACCACATATTGCATAAATAACCAGCCAGCAGAGGCTTGTCTACATCATAGACTTTTACCACCTTTGAATATGGCCGTTAAGAATCAAGTTGTCAGATTTGTTACAGGGCACACCTTTGTTGTCTGTGGAGAACACCACAGATGACCACGTCAGGTTCAAGTCTCTGCTCTGAATCAGGCAGAGCAGGAATTTGAACTTGACATGATGTGTGACATCATTTGTGGTGTTCTACATCAGGTTCAAATCCCTGCTTTGCCTGATTCAGAGAAGAGACTTGAACCTGGGTATCCCACATCCCACCTGGGTTTCCCAACCATCACCAGGCTATTGAATATTCTGGGGCAGGCCTCTCGCTCTCATGGGTTTTGTTGTTTATTTTTGTTTTGTTTTTTAAATAATTTCATAAGATTCTGCTTGAACAGAAATAAATGTCAAAACCTCAGGTCTCATTTTCCAGCCAGCCCTACTGGTTACGTGTTTTTAAAGGTGTAGCTAATTCCGCTATACATCACGCTTCCACCTTAATGCCTCTGGAAGTATTATGTCTCAAATAGGCGCAATACATCTAGGCAGAATCACTCCTTTCCCTTAGTCTTCAGCTAAACTCTTTGTATGTGGCACAATTTAGCCTTTATTCTTTCACTCTCACTTCTCCCAGTTCATGTTCCCTTATCTTTTCCTTCTCAGAGACCCACAGAGCCTTATCTTGAATTGGAAAGGAAATGTTGCCTGAGTGATGTCTTCAGCAACTTTAGAAAGAAGATTTATAAGGCTAGTCTCCTCTACATAGTTAGGTTGACATAAATAGCTTTGTGTCGACCTAGTTCTGCATGTGTCTACACTCATATTTGTTTCCCACCAATGTAAGCGCCTCATTACGGTGATTCAGTAACACCACCTCCCTGAATGGTTGACCTACTATGGTTGACGCAGTGTAGACACCTCCTGACCTATGTTGACCCCAACAGTCCTCCAGCAGCTATCCCACAATGTTTGACACTGACGAGTCTGGTCACAATTGTGAACCCCCATTGCCCAGGGGTCACAGTGACCAAAAGCCACCAACCCCTGCTTTAAAACACAGCATATCTTTGAAATGTCTTTTCCTGATTGTCCAGCTTGGTGAGCACACCTAGCAGCTCTCCCTTGTTCATCCTGTTCATCTTTCTATGAGAGCAATAATGTAGCATTTTATTCCACTGGATACATTCCTCTCCACCTTCTCCATTACCATCCAGTGAGAAGGAATCAAAGTTTTCACTGACTCGGATGACCATAAAAATGCAAGTAGTCAGTATTTTTCAAGCAGGAGAAGTTTGTGATCTTTCTTTCTTTCTTTCTTTCTTTCTTTCTTTCTTTCTTTCTTTCTTTCTTTCTTTCTTTCTTTCTTCAGTAATCTTCAGTATTCCATAAAGATCTCCAAGTGGATGCAGAGAACACCAGCATAGTGAGAAAATAATAAAGTTTTTTCTAGGCCTCAGGGCAAACCCAAAGCATTCTGCTTGGATTTAGCTTTACATTCATCCTTTAAAGCGTGGCACATACTAAAATTTCCCAAAGACACCAAGCTATTTTTTTTTCTATTTTTCTTGGCAACCGAAAAACATTTTGCATAATGTGCTTCATAGCAATATAAGATTTCATAAATGATATGCATAGCCTCATACAAATTCAAACCAGCACAGGAGTTAATAAACTGATATTGCCAGAACTCCAGACCACAGCAGGGAAATGTCAGTCCTGTTTAAAGCTGGTTCATTTTTTTTCTTTAAAAAGACCTCCTCTTTCCTTCCCCCTCCCACAAAATACTCCCCTAAAACCCTAAAATTTGGGCATGTTCAATTTCTACACTAAATAATTTTGATCTGATCACTTGGCTCTATGATTTTCCCCTTTGTTTAATATTATTACTTTATACATATAAATGTCTAAATAAATATGAGTTTGGTTTTATAGGAGAATGGATATGTTATTAAATGTATTCCTTAGGGGTGTGTAACCTTTGGTTCCTCTTTTCTGAAACTTATTTACAGGGATATGTTCAAAGTTGATCTAATTAATATAATTCAATTGGCACTTAAAGAGTCTATGCCCTACAACCATTTCCATTCTAGGTATCCATTACAGAGGTTTTGTTTATCAATCATGGCTCTACTGCCAATTAGCTGTTGGATGATCTTATGTAACTGTTTCGGTTTAAAAATACAAATTTCATTATCATTTTTCTTATATTGCCAAGTATGGTTGGAGAATTTTTATTGCTTTGTTTTTCTGAATCTTTTTGCATAATTCTCATCCCAAATGGAAAATGCTGTGTTATTATTTCACGTTTCTTCTCTTTTCTGTTAATCTTGGCCTTACTGGTTTTCTCTGGGTAGCAGGAGATTGTGTAATTGGTCTCTGAAATGTTGGAAGTTTCTTTTGTTGCCTATTTTAGCTCTCTGAATGAAAAACACAAGGCATTATGGGGCCTGATTCAATGTCCAGTGAAATCAATAGATCCCCAGGGACCTCAGTGGTCATTAGATCATGCCCTTCAACTGCTGTGTTTTAGATTTTATGAAAAAGCAACATATTTATATGCATGCATCCGATGAAGTGAGCTGTAGCTCATGAAAGCTTATGCTCAAATAAATGTGTTAGTCTCTAAGGTGCCACAAGTACTCCTTTTCTTTTTGCAGATACAGATTAACACGGCTGCTACTCTGAAACCAACATATTTATGAATCAGAATTAAGCCACCAACATTTGGTTTGGTTCTGCTTAATGGATCTGTCTTGAAGCAAATAGGCCTCTCTTTTCCTCATATGCTGTGGCTGTGTGATAAGTCATTTATTTTCATTTCATTGAGCAAATGTTTCACTGTCTTTCTTTCTTTGTTTAAAAGGAAATCAACATGTGCATCCGAGAACAACTCTCCAACAGTGAACCAGTGTGTCTATTATATATAAAATAATGGAAATACATATATTAGCTTGAGGCTTCCAATGAAACTAATATGAAAAAATGCTTTGACAAATGTCCTTTATATATGGAACCCCAAGACTTGGAAAAGGAGGAATCAAATTAACAGAACCAGTTTGTCTAAACCATCCAAGTGATATTTAGTTTCTTTATTAATTTGCTGTTCTGAGACAGACAGTTAAGTTAAGGTTAAGTCCCAAATCTTTCTGTAACTTCCTTACAGCTTCTGAATGAGGGGCAAAACAGAAACAACTGTCTAGAAGCAACAAATGGGTCATATGCCATGGCATATCTCTTTCTTATTTTATTCACATTTCCTAAAATCTCCATAACTTAAACAGCACTTAGTGCAGTCTACATTCAATTCTAGACTTCATTATTTTAGCATTTAATTTCTAGTTCACTATCTTCTTCTGGCTACATTTTCTGAGGCATCTGGGAAATGAAGATTGCCTATGAGCTTGTCGAAGAGAACATGCAAATGTGCATGCACAACAACTAAAATGTTTAAAGGGGAGTATGTAGATGAAGAAACTGATGGAAAATAGAATTTCATACATATATATTTTGTCTAAATCCTTGTTTATAATTTTTGCACTCTTCCTCTAAAGAAATATTATTTATTATTTGTATTGTAGTAACACATAGGGGCCCCAAACAGGGTCAGAATTCCATTGTGTTGAGCACAGTACAAACACCATAAGAGATATGTTTACAATCTAATTTGAGACAAGATGCAAAAAATGAGCATACCAAACATTAAGAGAGAAAGGCCGGGAGAGGATAACGAGTAATAAAAACAATCACATGGATATATAAGTAGCAATTGCACAACCAGACACTTCCTGAATGTAACAATTTTTTATTACATAGATAAACAAGGTCAGCTTTCCCTGATTTATGTACAACCAAGCCATCAGTGGTTGGCTGATATCTTCTAGGCCAGCATTTCTCAAAGTGGGGGTTCTCAGACAACTGTAAGGGGATCAGGAGATTGGCAGAGGCTGGCAGGGTGCCCAACTGTGAAGGCTTTGTCTACACTGGCACTTCATTGGCAAAACTTTTGTCGTTCGGGGTGTTAAAAAAACACACACACGAACAACAAAAGTTTTACAGATGAAAAGCGCCGGTGTGAACAGAGCTTTGTCGGCAGGAGTGCTCTCCTGCCAACAAACAACAGCGACACTGCTTGGCTTTTAGTGACACAGCTGTTGCGGCACAGCCGTGTCACTAAAAGCTGCGTAGTGTAGCCATACCTGAAGGCAGCGCTGCCAGGCAGCAGCATCGAAGTAAAGCCCTTCTTGTCATGGAACGTGGCCTACCACCTCTGTAGTGTATGAAGACTGCCGGCCCCCGGTCTAACAGCAGGAAAACAATAGGTAGTGAAAATAAAAAATATACAATGCTGTAACTTCTGAAAATAATTTTGTTGAAACAATGGATAATTTTATTGTATGTGGCATGAAAAGGGGAGTGGAAGCTGACATAGATGGTGGAGAACAGGAGTTGTAAATGCAGTTAAAAAAACCCACCCCCCCGCCCAAATAGTGCAGTTCTTATTAGGCATTTGCATTTACTTACGCTGGCTCAGAAGACTTATTTACAGGGATATGTTCAAGGTTGATCTAATTAATATAATTCAATTGGCACTTAAAGAGTCTATACCCCACAACCATTTCCATTCTAGGTATCCATTACAGAGTTTTGGCTCAGAAGACAATCCAAGTCCCCAGTGTGTTTTGTGCAGTGAAGTTTTCGCCAATAACTATCTAAAACCAAATAAACTCCAGTGACATTTACAAACAAAACACAATACATACACGGTGAAGTCTGTGGAATTTTTTGAAAGAGAACTTCATGAACTTGAGCAATAAAAAATTGTTATACATAAATCAGCCAAAACTCTGGAGGCATATTCGACTTTTAATCGCCAGGGCAAAGAAACATCATGCCATCGCTGAATCTCTTATTCCTCTTGCAACTAAAACTGTGTGTGAGATTGGCAAAGATGCTGCCATTCAGCTGAGTTCTGTTCCACTATCAAATGATACAATGAATCACCGTATTGAGGATATGTCCAATGACATGTGAGAGCAAGTGGTTAAAAGGGAAGGATTAAAAAGAGCAGGTGTTTTGCCTTACAGCTTGATGAATCCACCTACGTGTCAGGGGCAGCACAGTTACTGGTCTACATTCGGTACATCTGGGGAAAACACAGTAAAAGACGACTTTCTCTTCTGCAAGGCATTGCCAACATATACTAAGGGAGAGGAAATATTTAAGCTCCTTGATGCCTCTATAATGGGGGAACACATTAACTAGAACAGCTGTGTAGTGATCTGCACTGATGCCGTGAAAGCTATGTCTGGTAACAAGAGTGGGCTTGTCAGCGGACTTAAAGAAGCGGCCCCAGAAGCCCGGTGGACATACAACATGATTCACTGCGTGAACCATGGGCATGGGGAGGCTAGCCCGGCCCAGCTCGGCCCACTTCTTCTGCCTGAGGTCCCATCCCTCGCACCCCCTTCCCTTGCTGAAGCCCAGAGGCCCCCCCACAGCTGCCAGACCCTCTCCCCCAGCCCTGGGCCGCCTGAGCGCCTCCAGTCGTGGCGTGCCTCCAGTCCCGGAGCACCAGGCAGGCAGTGCATGCCCCACCAACCCCAGAGCACAGGGTGGATGGGCAGCTCGTGCCTCCCCCAACCCTAGAGTCCTGGGTGGTGGTGCATGGCCCCACCCCCCACCCCGGAGCATTGGGCTTATGCCTCCCCCCGTCCAAAGCCCAAGTCCCGGCCACAGGCTGGCCTCCCTAGTCCCAGCCCCACCCAGCAGACTTCCCGGAAGAGGAGGCAGCCTGCCTGGGTGGGGCAACTAGTGGCAAACAGGAGGGGGCCTTGTGGTGGAACATGGTCAGAACCATGTGGGGCTATTTGGGGAGGCACAGCCTTCCCCAGCCTATGCTACGTGCCACCCATGATTCACAGGGAGGCTCTTCCTGGCAGGAACCTGGATCCCTGTCTGAAAGCAATTTTGAGTCAAGCTGTAGCAACTGTTAATTTTATTAAAGCAAAGCTGCTGAATTCCCGACTTTTTAAAAGTCTGTAGAAAAATGGGATCGGAGCATCAGCACTTATTACTGCACCCACAGGTTCATTGGCTGTCACAGGGAAGAGTTCTAATCCTCCTGTTTGAATTGAGAGATGCGGTACGTTCATTTATGATTGAAGTGGATTCTACCCTGAAGAAGCATTTAAGTGACATAAAATGGTTCGCAGTACTCTCATATCTAGCAGATACTTTTGATTATTTCGATGAATTTAATGGGTCACTACAAGGAAAAGAAACAAACATTCTCAAACTCAATGACAAAATTAATGCCTTTAAACAAAAGCTGGCTCTTCGGAAGTCGACAACAAAAATTTTCAAATGTTTTCAATGCTGAACGATCTCCTGGAAAACTCTTCCAATGATAGGTTTCAGAGTAGCAGCCGTGTTAGTCTGTATCCACAAAAAGAACAGGCGTACTTGTCACACCTTAGAGACTAACAAATTTATTTGAGCATAAGCTTTCATGGGCTACAGCTTACTTCATCGGATGCATAGAATGGAACATATAGTAAGAAAATTATATCTATATACATACAGAGAACATGAAAAGGTGGAAGTAGCCATACCAACTGTAAAAGGCTAATTAATTAAGATGAGCTATTATCAGCAGGAGAAAAAAAACTTTCATAGTGATAATCAAGATGGCCCATTTAGACAGTTGACAAGAAGGTGTGAGGATACTTAACATGGGAAAATAGATTCAATATCTGTAATGACCCAGCCACTCCCAGTCTCTATTCAAACCCAAGTTAATGGTATCTAGTTTGCATATTAATTCAAGCTCAGCAGTTTCTCATTGGAGTCTGTTTTTGAAGCTTTTCTATTGTAAAATTGCCACCTTTAAGTCTGTTACTGAGTGGCCAGAGAGGTTGAAGTGTTCTCCTACCAGTTTTTGAATGTTATGATTCCTGATGTCAGATTTGTGTCCATTTATTCTTTTGCGTAGAGACTGTCTGATTTGGCCAATGTACATGGCAGAGGGGCACTGCTGGAACATGATGGCATATATCACACTGGTTCTCTGTATGTATGTATGTATGTATCTATCTATCTTCTTACTATATGTTCCATTCTATGCATCCGATGAAGTGAGCTGTAGCCCACGAAAGCTTATGCTCAAATAAATTTGTTGGTCTCTAAGGTGCCACAAGTACTCCTGTTCTTCTTCCAATGATGTCACCATTGGGGATATAAAAGAACATGTAGGTGAACACCTCTCTACATGCTGAGCCCAGTTTTTGAAATATTTTGCTGATTGTGACCTAACTACATTTAACTGGATAAGAAACCCATTCGACTACCAGTTATCTCCGAATTCATATCTCACTTTGAAAGCTCCAGAGAAATAGATTGACAACTCGTGTGATTCCGTTCTGAAGCAGAGATTACAATTCCAGCCTCTGGCTGACTTCTGGGTTTCCCTGGAAGCAGACTATCTCCCATTTGCAGTCACTTACTTATGCAAACCTGGTTTCTCCCCTTTGACTACTTGAAGAATAAATACCAGGCAAAACTGAATGTGGAGGATGATTTAAGAGTCTGCCTCAGGCCTTGGAGCCACAGCATCAGCCCTACCATTAAATATCCAAATACTTGTTCATATATAGTTGTATATAAAGCCACAATCCTTGGTCAATGTTATGATTATTACCACAATCAGTGGAAAAGGCTTCCAGCTCCCCAAACTATCCTGTTGTCTATTTTTTTCTTTTCAGAAAATGTGTTTCTTAATAGTCCACACATTTGTTCCACAGTTTTTGAAAGGCTTCAGGACCTTTGATGCAGAGATAATGATTACATGCTTTATTTAGTGCTCTTATGAGTATGTACAGTCTTTTGTTATCACTTTGGGGGTGGAGGGGGGTCATCACAGCCTGAAATATTTTCAAAGGTGATCTCAGCAAAAAAAGTTTGAGAACCCCTGTTCTAGGCATTCAAGCAGAGGTGGAGGAGTATAAAGAAGAAAAGGGTGGGCTCAAGTTCTTATGTTTGATATAGTCCTATAATCCTGATATAAACACTCCCAAACTTTGGCAATCTTCTGACTTGGGGCCCTCATGCTGAAAACAGTTACATAAATGCTTAACTTTACATATGTGAGTCATCCTATCGAGTTGCATAAGATTGCACATGTGCCTAAAGATTAGCTGGAAAGATTAGTAACTCTTTCCAGCACTGCGGCTTATATTTGGATCTCAGCTTTGTAGCTTATGCCCATCCATAATTTTAGGTTCAAAGAAGTTAGGAGTTTGAAATACTTTTTATTGTATTTATTCATTCTGAACAATTAGAATAGTGTGGTGGGTTGGAAGCATAAACAGCTCATGTTAACACACAACATTCCATCATAAATAAAACACAGTAAGAGTTCTTGCACAAAATGATAGACTAGGGCCATAATCAATGGTGTACCTCCAAAATTTGAACAAGGGTTTCCTCAACCTTTTTCTGCCTTATCTCAGTTGGCAATATGTGTGACATTGTGAGGATAAACTACCCCACCCATCCAATAACAATAATCCCATCAATTCCATACTATGAGCCTCCCAATCCATCAGTCCTTCCAGCCCTAGTGTTGGTGAGTACACCTTCACATGCCATGGCTTCCTTTCTCCAGCTCATCATTAAAAGTCTTCTAAGGTGACTCCCCTACCTGCCATCTGTTCCTCACAGAAGCAGCAGTGGTGGCAAATGGATTGTCCTGTGGTCCCTGATTGTAGGATAATTGATTGGATGGAAAGCAAGTCACCACAGGTGTTGGCATGGGCGGTTGCTATAACAGTGAAGTATGGGTCTTGAAAAGGAAAAGAAAGTCCCTTCCATAAAGAATTTTGCCATCTAAGGGCTTGGTCCTGAAAGAATAAGCATGTGAGTAACTTTAGTCATATGAGTGGTACTATTGACGTTAATGAAACAACTCGTGACTAAAGTTACTTGTGCTTAATCTCTGCAAGATCAGGTCACTGGTAGACAATTTAGGTGAGAGACTGAAAACAACAAAAAGCACCGTGATTGAGTGGTGAAGTTTGTCATGCAGTTTGATAGCCCCATGATTACTCTTGGATTTTTATACATATAAATATAAACCAGACTTCAAGAGGCTTCCTGAAAGCAGTGAATGTTTCATATTTTAAACTTTTTGATTCTCCTCAAATTTCTCCAGCTCCTAAATCCATCTCTGTATTAACGCCTTACCTGACGGGGAGTGGGGGCACTTCACACCATACTAGGTAGGTATTCTTTTTTTCCCCCATTCATTTATATATTATAAAAATGCTTTGTTTCATTGAATTCAACAGTTTATTTGTGGACCATGTTGCCAAACCTCTTCAGATGTATTGGGTCTCCTTCCCCACTACTTGTGGTCTCCCAGAATTTGTCTGTATGGCCAGATGTGGGAGCAGAGTCCACTGGTTGGTGGCATAGGGCTTGAGGGGCAGTATGGCTCCAGGTTCCCTCCCAGTACTAGACGCCAATTCTGGGGAGTGACTTGCTGTAGCACCTGTAGGGACCTTCAGCAGCAGTTTAGCTCCACCTCTTTCTCCTTCTCCTCATGCACTGCTGGAGCAACAAGCAGGGGAGGGGAGGCCGATTAAATGGTGCATTCTCTGTGCACTCATAGGAGAAATAGAAGGAACGTTTCTCTTAAAGCAGTTTCCATAGCTGCAGAAATAGAAGCAGCACCTGTAATATGGCAGCTGCCTGAGTGAGCAGCAGCTGGCTAATTCTCCGCTGAAGGCTGAACATTTGAACAAACAAAGCCAGTCTTTGCATTTTAGAGCTGTTCTGCAAAACAACTGCTGCCCTACCCCACCAAAAACATAGCAATGCCCATCTTCTGTGATCACAACACCTGCTTCCCATCTTCTGTGATCTCAGGTCTGTTTAAAAGATTTGGAGGAAGAGTTAGTGAGATTATTTCTTTCAAAAACACTGAAAATTTGACTGACTAATTTTACACAGGAAGCGTGTGTTGAGGGGTCAGCAGGTCCCTTCGGCCTCTCACTGCCGAAATGGAACCCAATTGTTTGTTCCTTTAAACCTAGGCTGGTTTATATTAATTTATAGTATCAGAGCTTTCTATGCACAGAGAACTGCTAGAAACATAGTCTGTTATCTAACGTTATCTTTGTTATCTGATGGCTCACATGAGGCACCTCCACCATATCAGCAGGTGTAACTAAAATCAGATACATGCAGCTGGAGATCAGATGCTGTGTGCTATTTATTACAGCACACATATTCTGTTGGAGGCCACTTTTCCTTTGGGTGAAGCATGCATCAATTACTAGGTTATGTTTAATAAGATTAATAACCTGCTTCTTTCATAGATTTAGCTTTCTACTTTTTGCAAATTCAGTTCATAATTAAATCTATCCAGAGGGCAGGGGAAACTGCTGAGGGATGGCACATAAACTTAATATTTAAGCAACGTAAATCGACTTATTTCCATTTAGAATTCCTTTACTACAATTTCTGATGCTGCTGAACTAGACCAAAAGACAACTATTTGTAAAAGCATTTTGCATCCATTGAAGAATCCAAATGAGTATTGTTATAGCTCACATTATTCCAGCATGCCCAATGCTCTAAGTTGTAGCAGCAAAATTACAAACACATTTCAAAGCAATTTTACTCTTGACATTTTTTATACAAACGCAGTATTTGAAGTGCTGCTATGAGACCAACTATGCTAAAATAAATATGCATACACAATTGATTGAACTACTGCACAGGAATGGGTCTGAAATGTGCCAGAAAATCACTTCAGTATGATCATAGCTACTATTGTATAGTTATGTCAATTGTGTTAGGGGTTTTTTTCATTAAAAATTTAAATACAAGTTATATTATTTTGGAGGGGGGATTTTTATCACATCAAATTTTGGATATGCAATTTTTTTCTGATTGATTTTGGTAGTCTTTCAACACTACGAAAACAGTGAAATATTTAATCAAATGTGATACTTTATATAATCAGAGAGCTTTTCCTTGTTGATTTCCAGGTAGCAGTGCAGCCTCTAGTATGTTCTAATATGTACTGCTTGTTCACTAATGCTTACAATTGTTGCTCTCTGTGCAAGACAACATTTTTATATGGGCTTTTATGATCCTATTCTCCCCTACACTGAGGCTTGCAACAGAGCAAATCTGAGTACAATGGGATAGATACGCTAGGGAAGGAAGGAAGGAAGGTGCCTGAGAGTAGCTTGAAGAGATTCCAGGATCAATGGCAATGCAGCTTTTTCTCCTCACATGTGGTTAAGATTGCAAGAAAGTTTTGTTCCAATAAATGTTATTAATGACATTGATAGAGCCTGACACTGCTCTCTTGGAGCCTGACCCCCACACCACTGACATTGGTGGGTGTCTCTTAGAGAGTTAGATAGGGGCCTTGATGTCCAACCCTCTTTTATTGTGCAGAGGGCCAGATTTACAAGGTATTTAGGTGCCTAAAATGCAGATGGGTGCCTTGTAAATTCCACTAGGTGCCTGTTTTCACCTTTAGGTGCCTAAATACCTTTGTAAATCTGGTTCTGGGTGCTCTATGGACTAAAAGGAAGAGAAGGTCCCTTCCATAAAGAATTTTGTCATTTAAGGGCTTGGTCCTGGAAGAATAAGCAGGTGAGTAACTTTAGTCATATGAGTGGTACTATGGACGTTAATGAAACAACTCGTGACTAAAGTTACTTGTGCTTAATCTCTGCAAGATCAGGTCACTGGTAGACAATTTAGGTGAGAGACTGAAAACAACAAAAAGCACAGTGACTGAGTGGTGAAGTTTGTCATGCAGTTTGATAGCCCCATGATTACTCTTGGATTTTTATACAGCGATTTAATATAAACCAGACTTCAAGAGGCTTCCTGAAAGCAGTGAATGTTTCATATTTTAAACTTTTTGATTCTCCTCAAATTTCTCCAGCTCCTAAATCCATCTCTGTATTAACGCCTTACCTGACGGGGAGTGGGGGCACTTCACACCATACTAGGTAGGTATTCTTTTTTTCCCCCATTCATTTATATATTATAAAAATGCTTTGTTTCATTGAATTCAACAGTATATTTGTGGACCATGTTGCCAAACCTCTTCAGATGCTATGTCTCTTAGTACTAATCTCTGTCTATAGATGGCACTAACCTCTCACTATTTCAGGGAATCCAGTGAAGAACTTCTTGTCATATTCACCACATTTTTTGGCAGTTTGTATTTTATAATCCAGCAATGGGAGAATAAGATATCTCCTTCATCATCTGTTTCACCTGAACAGAAACATGCTCCTTTTTGATTATTGGATCTGGTAATGGGAAAGAAGAATAGTTTGAGAGGTATAGATTTACAGCAAGTGTTGTGGAACAGATGTTTTTGAAGTTTCTTTTACCTTGTAAAGATAAGTGAAAACTCTTAAAAAAGAAGAGAGAGACTTGGAATGAAGGAAAAAAGCATTGAAAGAAAAAATACTGTAGAAATTGCCCAGCATGAAAGATGTGAACATTACAATATAAATTCTTTATCCCAAACTGTCCTTTCTTCATTTAGATGTCACCACCATCTGTGCTTTTCTTCTAATTCTGTAGTCCGTATTCATTAAAGGGAAAATTAGTACATATTTCCTTAACAAATAAATGTTTGCATTCATTCCATCTTGCTTTTTTAGCTACTTTTGTAATGCAGCAAATTGTTCCAGAGACAGTAACTAAATACCTACACCCCAGATTCTACAAACACTTATCCGTGTGCTTAACTTTACTCAGGTGCATTGGCCCACTGAAGTCATTGGGACTACATAAAATTAAGCAAGCATGAACATGTTAACAAAGTCCTCAATCTTATATAAAACAGGCACAAAAAATAAACACTGAAGACCTGATTTACATAAATTTTATACTAGTGTGACTCTGCTGACTTCAGCAAAAGTACTCTGTATCACTGAGCTGGGCTTCTCCCCAGCTCGAGAGTATGCACTGCCATGCCCTGTCTTTTGGAAGCAGGTTTACTACCTTAATAGAGATTAGCAAACAAACAGAAAAACTGTCTTAACGCATTCCTTAGCCTCAGGCTTCAGGGCCACTCCTCCCAGGGACCTCTGGCACTCCTGCTCCTGGAAGCTTTCCAGTCTCAGCTCTTGCTTCCTTCTTGGAGCCGCAGCCCCTGGACTGCTTCCCTAGCCCCTTGCTCCAGGGACCCATCACAGGGGCTAAATCCACTCCAGTGTGGCTTTCCATCCCCAGGACACAGGCTGTCTCAGCCCATCAGCTGCCTATTAGCAGCCCTTTGTCGGCCCAGGTACAGCCCAGCTTGCTTCAACTGGCTGGACTGGGCTCACCTGCTCTGGTGCATGGTATCTGGGCTTAATCTATGTCCAGGGGACAAGCTACCCTGTGTGCTTGTCTTCACGTACAGTGCTACAGTGGTGTAGCTCCACGGCTGTAGTGCTTTAGTGAAGACACTCCTATGCTGAGGGAAGAGCTTCTCCTGTTGGTGTAGTTAATCCACTTCCCCGAGAGATGGTAGCAATGTCAGCAGAAGAAACTTTCCTGCCAACATAGTGTTATCTACACCGGGGGTTAGGTAGGTATAACTAGATCGCTCAGGGGATGTGGATTTTTCACACCTCTGAGCTACATATTTATACCAACATAGATCTGTAGTGTAGATCTGGCCTGTGAAACTCCTGATTTAAATTATAACTGTATGAGTGAAGGCAGAACCAGGCCCTGAGTTGTTTGGTATAAACTTCTGTAGTACAAATGAAATCATTGTCACGGGAATAATCTGGTTTATTTTAAAAGTAGATAAATAATAAATAAGAATGTCATTTATTCATTAAAATTTGATAATGAAAAATCTTTGCACACCATTCTTTTGATCTAATTTCTAATGAGTGGAGGCAGGTCAAATAGCACTCCATTTATGTCTACATTGTTTATGTGAGATTGTTTCTGCTCCTTAGGTAGAGATGTTTTGCAACCTCAGTATACGTATTAAAGACTATAGTAATCCTTATCCCAATCTTTTTTGAAGAAAAATGCCTCTATTTAGTTTACTACCCCACCACTTTTTGTGGGATCTAGCCAAACCAATACTTCTTAAACTTCAGTGAAGTAGATATAGTAATCTTTTTCTTTATAATATTGAGTGGAAAATACCTTGCCACACTGATATTATTAACCTCTTATGGTTGTGAATTACAATAAAAAACTTGTGGTTAAGAAAATAAGACCTAAACTCCTTAACATTTGAACATTCAGCTTCTCAGGCTGAGACATTACCACACCCAACATGAGATATGGGATGTTAGGAGGAAAGATAAGGGGAGACAAGCTTGCTGAAAATAGGTCTCCTATTGACAAAGACCTGGTCTATAAACAGTTTTTGTACCAGTCTAACTAATATACTGGTATATTATTATTACTTATTATTTGTATTTCTTTAGTACCTAAGAGCCCCAGTCGTGGATCAGGCTGTACAAATGGAACAAAAAAATAAAATAAAATAAAGGTCCTTGCCCCCCAAGAGTTTAAATATACTTATACCAGTATAGCTTATTCCCCTTCCTGTATGGAAATAAGCTATACCAGTATAAACACGTTCATACAGGTACAACATCATCCATGCTAATAGGACTGTACTCTTTTAACTATCGTAGTATCATTAAAGCAGTACAATTTTTGTTTGTACAAAAGACCACCACCATTTCTTATGAATTCTGAAAAACTTAGTGATGCTGTTTAAGCAAGCTGCCAAGCTGCTGAAATGATTGTGAAGGTCTTCACGCTGTTCTCTGATGATCTGTTTGCTAAGATCTATCTTGTCAAAATAGGTAAACTTCCTTTTCCTAAGTTTTTGTGAGCATGAATTGGATCAGAAATAGACTGACTAAAAGTGTAAGTAAATGATCAAATAATTTGCTAGAATATTATAGAAACAAATCAGAAGATCTTGGATTTTCATTTGCTACCGATAAAAGCATTGATGTCAAAGACTTTTTGCAGTAGATTGTGTTTATTTCAAGTGTTGACCAACCATTCAATTTTACAGAAGTAAATAACAGTTTGAAATAATGCCCATGGAAGACACAACAGTGGCAGCTGCTATGTTTTCAAAACCTGAAGTGTGTATTGATAAAATGGAAATGCACTGGGGAAAATTTATTTCACTTGCAACTCATTGAGTTCCTGCCATAAATGGATAAAGGTGTTGAGTGGCTGTCAGGAAAATGAAAAGTTGAGCACTCTATCAGCACCTCTGCAGTTCCAAAAGTTTAACTGCATTGTTCACTGTAAGACTTTGTGTGAAAATGTGCAGACAGAACTTATCATGAGCATTGTAGTATAGAGAGTGACATTTTTTACATCAAACGTTTCAATCACTGCCAAACACAGCAGCATCTCTTAGAAGAGCTTGCCTCCAGTATGGATAGCTCTTATATCATGCAGAAGGGAGATGACTCCTTTGTGATGCTGTTCTTAAGCATTTCTTCTTTCTAGAAAAAAAAAATGGATAAGCAATGCAGTAGAGGGCACAACAGATCTTCAAGGAAAGTTTCAAGAAATGTCATTCTTCAGCCATGTTAGAGCATTTGAAATGATACTGAGTATTTGGGAGGCACAACTGCAAAACAATTCCCACTTCCTCACTTGTAAGGACTTGACTGAGACACGTGGTGGTCTCTTTGAGGACAGAGCTCCGCATTTGGCAACAGAGATGTAAATTTGAGTACCAATTTGTTGATTTTCAAGCCTCCTAGGACAAATTCATGTTCTTCAGGACTTTGTTCTCATTTAAGGTTTAAAAAGTTCTCCAAGAATTTGAGATGGAACTCATTAATTGCAATGTGATATAATCATGATGGACTAATAAACTTGCCAGAGTTTTACCAGCATCTGACACGCAGATAAACCTGTCTTGTGTGAGTAGCCAAGATCTTGTCTATGTTTGCAATAACCTGTCTGTGTGAAGAGACATTCTTACCAGGGAACCTCAATAAGTCACATTGCAGGTCCAAAATGACTGATAGCTACCTCAACCTTAATGAAAAAAGAAAAGGAGGACTTGTGGCACCTTAGAGACTGACAAATTTATTTGAGCATAAGCTTAATGAAAAAGTGATCTCAACACAGATACATCAGATATACTTAATGGAAAGCAAAAAAAGTGTGGGGCTGGCTGGTCAAAGTGTATAACATACTTTCGGGTTCTGTAAAAATAAATAACAGAGCTAGTCAAAATTTATTGCAAGAAATTTTTATTTTTTTATGAAAAAGAGCCTTTTATCAACAATAAATAATGGTTGTCATTATCAAACGTCCATTTTCCTTGAAACTTTCCAGGATATCTTTTATCCCCCAACATTTATGTTCCAAAACATTTCAATTTCTTAAAGAAACCTGTTTTTGCAGTAAATAAAAAATGTCAGAATTGATTTTTTTTAAAAACGATGTTGATGAAAATTTCACTACAAATTGTGGTAAAAAAAACCATTACAGAAAAAGGTTTTTACCTCAATTTGTAGCAAAATTTTCATCAAATTCATTTTTAAAAAAATAATTTCTGACATTTTTAATGTGTGAAATTATGTGAAAACCAGAAAATATATCTATAGCAAACCCTGTGAAATGGAAACAACGTCAACATTTTTTCATTTAATTGTTTGCCTGTTTTTCAGCCAGCTCTAATGATGGGGGTGTCTGGCAGTGGACTCCATAGTGGGTGTCCAATCACTCATGTTTAATTTTTGCATCCTATGTATTATAGTTGATACAGTTTTTCTTTGGTTTCTCTGAATACATTTTTAATTAGAAGATTTTTAATTTTCGCTCTGGCTAAAATATCTCCTTGTCAAGGCTACTTTTCATTGTTGACTAATTAATGAAAAAAACATTGTGTACATGACAATTGATGGAGAGGTGGATCCTGAGAAACACTGATGCCACTGGTTTTGTTTTGATTTATTTAATATTGAATTTAGGATCCCTTTTTAGCTAGTATTCATGTTATACCTGAAAGGACACACACACACACACACACACACACACACACACACACACACACCCCTCTGACTGAAGGAGGCTCAGTGCACAACAAAACCTGATTGGCTGAAGGGGGCCAACAATACAGAAGCCTGATCAGGGCCAGGCACTTGCAAGGCTATAGATGGAGGAGCAGGGCTCATGCAAACGTGATTGATGAGGGAAGCCAAACAAACAGAAGCCTGATTGACAGGGGATGGTGACTGTAATGGCTGATTTGAGGGGAGATTCTGGTGCACAGAGGTATGGTTAGTTGATGGATGCCAGATTCGCATAAATCCTTCTCCTTGCAGTGCTGCACTTATCTGTCAGATTTTATCCCAATCGTTGCAATGAATGATCTGTGCTGTACCCTACTTGTGTTAATGGTAAGGTGTGTGAGGGTGGAGGAGTGGAGGGTATTTATTGCTGCGTAGCGTAACTTTTCACTTCCTTGGTTGGGGGGGGTCGGTGGGGGGAGAGCGGGTGGAGAGGGAGGCAGGACTTGGGTTAAATATGTTGTATCTGAAACAACCCTAACTGCTTCACAGCAAGTTTGTTGTATATTAATAAATAATGGCGATATTTATTAGTGAAATGGGAGTACAATGAGACAATAATAAATTGTATTTTTCTGGTAACTGGGCTAAGTTGGTGTAGGAAGGCAGCTACACCATTTTTGTAACTGGTTTGTTGCTAGTGGTCTGTCGCCAGGCTTTGACATGCTTTCAAGGTTCCTTCCCCACTCTGAACTCTAGGGTACAGATGTGAGAACCTGCGTGAAAGATCCCCTAAGCTTATTCTTACCAGCTTAGGTTAAAAACTTCCTCAGGGTACAAACTTTGCCTTGTCCTTGAACCCTATGCTGCCACCACCAAGCATGTTAATCAAAGAACAGGGAAAGAGCCCACTTGCAGACATCTTCCCCCAAAATATCCCCCCAAGCCCTCCACCCCCTTTCCTAGGGAAGGCTTGATAAAAATCCTCACCAATTTGTATAGGTGAACACAGACCCAAACCCTTGGATCTTAAGAACAATGAAAAAACAATCAGGTACTTAAAAGAAGAATTTTAATTAAAGGTAAAAGAATCACATCTGTAAAATCCGGATGTAAATGCCTTACAGGGTAATCAGATTCAAAATGTAGAGAATCCCTCTAGGCAAAACCTTAAGTTACAAAAAGACACAAAAACAGGAATGTACATTCCATTCAGCACAGATATTTTACCAGCCATTAAACAAAAGGAAATCTAACGCATTTCTAGCTAGATTGCTTACTAACTTTTTACAGGAGTTCTGGAGAGCATTCCTGACCTGATCCCGGGAAAAGCATCACACACACAGACAGACCCTTTGTTCCTTCCACCCCCACCTTTGAAAGTAACTTGTCTCCTCATTGGTCATTTTGGTCAGGTGCCAGCAAGGTTATCTTAGCTTCTTAACCCTTTACAAGTGAAAGGGTTTTGCCTCTGGCCAGGAAGGATTTTATAGTTCTGTATACAGAAAGGTGGTTACCCTTCCCTTTATATTTATGACACATGCTGTACAATATATATATGAAATGAATCTGATATCCTATTATTAAGCTATGCCAGAAAGTGCTTCTGTAGGTGGCAATGGTATCAGACCATTCCTGATAGTGGAGTAGCATATCCTATGTTAGAAATAGTTTGTACCTGCCTTCATAATTTTTCAGACCAGTGCTATTTGTAAATATAGAAGAATTGGACATGTACCTAGTATTTGTAATGCGTATGAGACTTTCTAAAGTGATTAATGTCTTTATCCTGTGGAATTGGGACTTTTTCCCTTTTCAGTTCATGAGAAAATAACTAAAGAAGTGTTGTCAGTGTGCAGTCTTGTCTGTCATGAAGTCACTTATGCTATAGTCCAGGGGTTGGCAAACTACGGCCCACGGGCCACATCCGGCCCACCAGCCGATTTAATCCAGCCCTCGAGATCCTGCTGGGGAGCAGGATCTGGGGCTTGCCCCTCTCTTGCAGTCTTGCCGGGGGCTGCTCCACATGCATGTGCCATGGCTCCTGGAAGCAGCAGCATGTCCCCCACTCCAGCTCCTACATTTAGGGGCAGCCAGGGTGCTCTGTGCGTTGCCCTGTCTGCAGGTGCTGCCCCCACAGCTCCCATTGGCCAGGAACTGAGGCCAATGGGAGCTGCAGGGGCAGTGCCTGCGGATGGGGCAGCACACAGAGGCGCCTGGCCGTGCCTCCGTGTAGGAGCTGGAGGAGGGACATGCTGCTGCTTCTGGGAGCTGCTTGAGGTAAGTGCCACCGGAACCTGCACCCCCAACTCCCTCCCATGCCCCAACCCCCTGTCCCAGCCCTGAACCCTCTCCCGCCCTCTGAACCCCTCAGTCCCAGCCTGTAGCACCCTCCTAAACCCCAAATCCCTCATCCCCAGCCCCACCCCAGAGCCCGCACCCCCAGCTGGGGCCCTCATTCCCCCCTGCATCCCTATCCCCTGCCACAGCCCTGATCCCCCTCCCATCCTCCAAACCCCCCAGTCCCAGCCTGGAGCACCCTCCTACACCCCAAGCCCCTCATCCCCAGCCCCAACCCAGAGCCTGCACCCCAGCCAGAGCCCTCACCCCCCCGCCGTGCCCCTGCCCCAGCCCCCCTCCCATGCCTTCAGTCCCAGCCTGGAGCACCCTCCTAAACCCCATATCCCTCATCCCGAGCCCCACCCCAGAGCCCTCACCCCCCCCCCCCGGCATTCCAACCCCCTGTCCCAGCCTGGAGCCCCCTCCTGCACCCTGCACCTCCTCTTTTCTAGCCCAACCCCAATTTCATGAGCATTCATGGTCCACCATACAATTTCCATACCCAGATGTGGCCCTCATGCCAAAAAGTTTGCCCACCCCGCTATTGTCTCTGGGTTGCTTAAGATTCATGACCAGCATTACAAGCATTTCCCCCTTTTTCCCTCCAACTGATTTCAAATGGCTTTCAAGAAAGAGTGTAATGACTGATGCATGACTGTACCAGTCTTTCAGGTGTGTTATCATCAATGGCATTTTGCGTGATTATAAAACTCAAGTGAGTGAAAAAAGCTAGAGCAAATATACCACTTTTTCATTGTTTGCCTAAGGCAGGGATAATTAATTATTTTTGTCAAGGTCCAAATTTCTTTGTCAAGGTACAGACACCAGAGGAAATAATACAAAAATAATAACAATAATGATGATAAATAATTACAAATATTTTGCAGTCTGTTCAAAAGCATCTGGCAGTCCAGATTTGGCCCATGATCCACCTATTGACTACCCTTGGCCTAAGGGTTTGATAAGTACAATGCATTCCTGCTATGTATTTGGCTTTTTTTTTTTTGCCAGCTTTCTTTGTCTTGGGAGTCAATTAAGTACATAATTATTAGAATTCCAGTCAGCTGGAGCACCCCACTTTACGTTTGTTTCTTAAGCAATTTGTTTTCCTGATCCATTCCTATCAGGATGTCAATAGAAGTAAATGTAAAAAAGCCAACAACCCTGCATTAAAATAACATTAAAGGTCTGACTTAGACAAAACAAGAATTAAAGCTCCCACACTCTCCATTGTACGGTGTTGGGGTTTTTCTGTCAGTGTTTTTATACCGTGGTATGGTAATATACATATGGCTTTGTAATCCTGTGGGTGCTACTTGACCCAGGCTGCTGGCTCCTGATACAGTAAATCTGTCTGGTGGAAGGGTGTGGAGATGCAAGTTCTGTAACCTGCATCTGCTGAGCCAGTCAGTACAGCCCTAAAAATGGGTAGAGCCAGCCAAGAAGGGATCAAGGTCAGGCTAGCTGAAAGATGTTAAATGCCTCTCCTAGGTGGAGATCTTGTGGAGACCAGAGCAGACTTTAAAGCTGTCCTCCCTTGGCAGAATCCTTGTGGAAGGGTAGCAGTGGTGTCGGTGCTGGAACTGGGGGTGCTGCCACACGCCCTGGCTTGAAGTAGTAATAACAACCCAAATACATGGTTTCCAGCTTCAGCGCCCCCACTATAAAAAATTGTTCCAGCACCACTAAGCAATGGTAAAGCAACCATAAATTAATCCCCTTTCTGTCCTCTGTTGACTAGAGAGGATTGTTTGTTTTTTCCAATTCGCAAAATGTTTTCAGTTTCCTGGCTTATGAAAGAAATCACTGATAGGCTAACACATTTTGCTAAGTGCAATATATACATTCAGCCATTAACACTTACTTTTCTGCCACTGTGTCTTTGGCTGGCAGGGATATTTCCTTTGGGTACCAGCCCCCAACCCAAATTCTAGTGAAAGGAGAACAGCTCTAATTAATAGCAAAACGTAGGCTTTAGCTACTGGGGAGAGAAACAGGCTGTGGGTATTAACCAGAGTGAATGTCTTACTCCTTAGGCACTGCACAGAAATGTTCCCTGACATTCTCAGAGTAGTAACAGAAGATCTTTGTTAAAAAAATCACAAGAAATTGCTTCTGGCACCAAAACAATCTTGCATTGCAACTGCTTTATAGGCCCAATAATATGTCTCTCGTGTGAGCATATTATAAATCATCAGTGATTTATTAGAAAAGCACTATGAGACACTAACAAAGGTACTCTCAGTAGGTACAGTTGTTTGTGCCAGTCTTAAATAACAAATGTTTAAAAATCAGTTGTGTAAGCTGAAGTCTTGGCAAAACAAACGTCTTGGAATGTTGGAGAGTTAACTGTTTTTCTCGGTTAATAAGCATTCTGTGATTGTTATTAAGCCAGTCCAGCTAGCAACGGGGCATTGCCCCAAACCGTGTTTTAATTGCCAAATAAGGATTGGTGCATTTTACACTGACAGGGAAAATATATTAATTTGTACTCCAGACCCATATTATATCTGTAGTGTCTTAGGGACTGAACCAATGAACAAAGACATCAATAAAAAGGATCCTATTTGACATGGCTAGGTTTTGGATTGGGCCCCTAGTACTTTCTGCAGTGAAGGTAATGCTGGAATGGACTTATGTATAGGAAAATGAAGAAATACTTGCTCACACAGTAGCCAGTCCTGAGAGATGCTTAGGACCTCCTGGAAGTACTCTCTTGGAAGTGAGGGCACTTCTTTTCAGCCTGGGCCCAAAAAAGAGGGTTAGATTTCTGATGTAAATTATTCTGGGTTCACACTGGTGTAGCTGAGATCAGAATCTGTCCCAAAGTTCCCTTTTCAGTCAGTTCAGCCAACTTGATCAGAAACTAACCCTGCCTAGTAAAATATGTATAAATTAATAGGGAGTGCAGGTACCAAGATAAAAGTGTAGTGAGAAGCCAAAAAATACCTCCTTGAGGTTATCACAACCTTTTTACTGCTGATTAATGACCAAATTTACACAAATGAAAATCCAGTGAAGTCAATGGTGACACTGTTGGTTTATGCTGAAGAACCAAGAGTAAAACTGACCCAAGGATTCAGAGACAGGTTTTGGTATTTAAAAAAAACCAACCATGCCAACATGACTACAGA
This sequence comes from Chelonia mydas, assembly GCF_015237465.2. NCBI lineage: Eukaryota > Metazoa > Chordata > Testudines > Cheloniidae > Chelonia > Chelonia mydas. Next base: position 113,679,522 of record NC_057852.1, read on the forward strand.
GACATCTTCTGTTGATGAGAGAGACAAGCTATCGAGCCACGCAGAGCTCTTCTTCATGTCATGTCTGCAGTGAGTTTTACTTTTGTGGAGAGGAAAGTTGGATCTCTAAGCACTTTGCTGAGTGAGATGGACTCCCCAGGCAGATATTGTATAACCCATCCACGCCCAAACGCTCCCCAAAAGGACATATAGGTTTCAATAAAACAGCAGTGTTCATTCTTCAGAGTAGGGTAGGAACTCTGAGGGAAGTGCACTTCTCTTTGCCAAGTGCTGTGCATAAATCCTGTGTCAGCAGGAAGCAACAAAAAGCAGCTGCTTTGCCTACATAAGAAAGTGAGAAATATGAATTTGCTGTGGGAAAGCAGCATTGTGCTATTTAAGAAGAAGGGAAGACAAGCACATACATTTAGTTTTGAAAGTATGAACAAAGCCTCTTTAGACCAAGTCTGGTGGACTAAACCACTGCCCATTGGTGTTGTGCTCCAAAGAACTAGAGTTTACATCTGGATCCCAAGAATTATAAAAGTGGCAAGATCTAATTTTTCCAGAGGAAAGGGATGTTTTTGCTGGTTGTTGAAGTATTCAGTGTGTGTCTGTCAAAGAATTGGCAAGCTATGTCTGCTTTTCCAGCTGTAATAGAAGGGCACCAGGTGGCAGCTAAGGATGGGAAAAGCGCAAAGGGAAAAGTAGGGGAAACCTAAACACGGTAACTGGAGAGACCTGAGGCTAAAAACCTTCCACCCTGCACATTTTTTCCTTACAATGTCTTGACTGTCATTATAGACAAGTTACAGGCACAAATGAGAGAATATTTTTCTCCACAGTGTAACTAAAGTTGTAGTAGGGGAAAAAAACAATACAAACCTCTTCAAATTAGTAGTTAATCCTCACAGCTTGGTGAGAGCATGTAACAAGATATATTTCTTTTCCACTTCAAGGCTTTTTTAATTTACTCCTAAAAACCTCTTCACATGTGATTTAAGCCCTCTCTAAAATGGGACAGGTAAGCTATTTTCAAGTGATCTGAGAAGCTCATTAAAAAGAAGTGTAACAGGATCCACAACCCGCCCCTCTTCCTAGGGCCTGCTTGTCCTCCCCAATAAGGCTCAGAGAGGCTTCAGGATTGTGCAACACCCATGTCTTTATTTACTTAACTTCATCCCACCACCAGTGTCCATCTATGTACAAGTTTTACAGGATTTATCACCTCCACCTCCTTTCCAGGCAGAGCCAGGCATCTGCTAGAAGACCTCCAATTCACTGACTTCCCCCCTGCCTTTTGGTTCCCTCCCAGCCTTTAGAGCCCTTGGCTTGTCAAGCCAGCAGGTGTTGCCAATCCTCAGGCCAGCATCTATTTCCCCTGATTGGAGCTGACTGGGCAGGTGCTGATTAGGGGCTTTTGCACCAGCACCATGCTAAAGAAGCATTTGCAACTCTCTCAGCTGAATTAGTGCAGAAAAGAATAAAGGGCAAAATTATGACTCTAGCAATGTGTCTGCATAAGAGAGTAAGGGGTGTAATGTGCCCCTTTGGGGCTGACCATAAATTACATAACACACTTTTGGGAGATTTTTCAACACCCATCCACCCCATGAAACACTGAAACCTGAAAAATTAATTACCCACCCACCCCCTAATGCATTACATAATGGACAGCCCCTTACTCTCATGTGCCAGCTGTCCCAGGTACCAATATAAGGAGGAGAGCAGGTGTCAAGGTCACTCCTCACTATTTTTCATAGGTGCCCAAGCCCCACTTTCATCCACACAGAAATTAGTCTAACTTAAGCCAGGAACCCCTGTGAATTTAAGACCCTGGACCCTTTGGAGTGGGGGAGGTCAGAGCCTGGGTCCTACTGTGATGTGAATCCTCACCCAGGTGTTTTGCATTGTGAGCACAGCTCAAGCCTGGGCCACCATACTCTTTTCTAAAGAGTCTGCTAATGCGCTCTATCCCCTGTGGCTGTGCTTCCCAGCCCTTCCCACACAGTTCCCAGGAGCCAGAAGTAGCCTCCTAGTTCAAATGCAGCTGCTAGGCATGTAACCGTTCATTTCCATGGGGACCGGTCAGCTACGTGAATTAGTCTGGCCAGTACTAAGAAGAAATCCTGCATCGAACATGCGGCTAGCTGGGCAGAGGATTCTGGTTTACCTCTGGTGCAAGGGGAGTAAGGTGTTCGAGTTCAGCACACGCACAAGAAATGATGTAAAACCAAACACCTGAATCCTAGTCACTTCTGGTCAGTACCTGCTAAGGGAAGACTAGAAAGACTTAAAGTAGATCAATAAAAGAGCCTAGGACACACGTAATGGAGAAGTCGGGTCAGGGCACATAAACCCTGGTGTCCTAACCAGATTCCCATATTGGATAATTACCTTTTCCTTACTTCAATTTCCCTGCACTTTCATTTGGATATGATAGTGTCATAAATATAAAGGGAAGGGTAAACCCCTTTAAAATCCCTCCTGGCCAGAGGAAAAATCCTCTCACCTGTAAAGGGTTAAGAAGCTAAAGGTAACCTCGCTGGCACCTGACCAATGAGGAGACAAGATACTTTCAAAAGCTGGGAGGAGGGAGAAGAACATCAGGTCTGTGTCTCTCTGTCTATATGCTGCTTTTGCTGGGGATAGACCAGGAATGGAGTCTTAGAACTTTAGTAAGTAATCTAGCTAGGTATGCGTTAGATTATGATTTCTTTAAATGGCTGAGAAAAGAATTGTGCTGAATAGAATGACTATTTCTGTCTGTGTGTCTTTTTTGTAACTTAAGGTTTTGCCTAGAGGGATTCTCTATGTTTTGAATCTAATTACCCTGTAAGGTATCTACCATCCTGATTTTACAGGGGTGATTCCTTTACTTCTATTTCTATTAAAAGTCTTCTTGTAAGAAAACTGAATGCTTTTTCATTGTTCTCAGATCCAAGGGTTTGGGTCTGTGGTCACCTATGCAAATTGGTGAGGATTTTTACCAAACCTTTCCCAGGAAGTGGGGTGCAAGGTTTGGGAGGATTTTGGGGAGGAAAGACATGTCCAAACCACGTTTCCCAGTAAACCCAGTTAGAGTTTGGTGGTGGCAGTGGTTATTCCAAGGACAAAAGATAAAATTAATTTGTACCTTGGGGAAGTTTTAACCTAAGCTGGTAAAAGTAAGCTTAGGAGGTTTTCATGCAGGTCCCCACATCTGTACCCTAGAGTTCAGAGTGGGGGAGGAACCTTGACAGATAGTCTTCTTTTTCCTGCCTTAAATGGTTAAGGAATGTTGCTGTGGAATTACCAACATTTGTATTTATCCCAAAGGTGGGTGAAGTGCTACCTCTATAGAGTTTATATATTGCTTTATAAAGTACTTTAGGATGAAAGGCCAGTTATTAATGTATGCTAGAATTAATACTAACTTTCAAGAATGTAGTCATGTGTGTATATAGTTTAAAGACATTAAGTTAAAAATAAAGACACATCTGAGAGCCCCCATTCAATTTTTATTCTGATCTTATTGGACCAGACTTGAAACCAATTAAATGATTCATGAGTTCATCCTGGCTGGATATCAATATTTTTTTCTGATAGAAAAAGGTTAATGAGCTGGAAAGTGGTGAAGAGAATATTCTAAATGCTAAGTCTATTCCCAGCAGAAGTAACTTATGCGCCAGTAATTTCCCTTTAGAGCTGTTGCACTCTATGGTGTCAACAATTACTTGGGGACTGATTAGTGCATGGATTATGAACACAACAGGCTGTATTGTACTGCTCCCTTGAAAGCATTAGTAAGACTTTCCAGGACATAGGTTACCACATACTTTGCACAGAAAAGAGCTATTAGGTATTGCAGGTAAAATTGTCCTGATTCATCCCTGTATCAGAGCTGAACCTGGCACGGGGCCGGTGGTGGCGAATGGGGAAAAATGCACCTTCCAGAGCCAGGGGTTAAAGAATTTCTGAGGGCTGCCCTAACTTGTGTCCTGGTTTCAATGGCCTTGATGGGTTATTGCGGAGGAAGGAGTGGTATGCATACACCTTCCAGGAAAGCCGCTTATAGTAGGGGTATTTCCAGATTGGAGTTCATGAATGCTTTATGGTTTTTTTTTTTTGTGAAATCAATCTTGAAGATATGCCCAAGAGATGCAATTTTCACGTGCTAATACCTGTTGGTTCATGTATAGCTCTCTGTCCTGCCTTAGATATTAGAGTTGCTGAAACAATCTGTTGGTTTTTTTGCTTTTTTGGAGAATGGTAACTTTGAGTGATACTTATTTAGCGGTAGTACGATTTTAATATGATTTTAAGTTAGTTATCTCTTGTAATGAGAGCATGGAACAAAAAGAGGAGCAAACTTGTATTCAAATTAAAAACAAAGTCAAAATAAGAGATGAGAACATTGCAGTGATACATAATACAATGAACACCTCAGCTGTAATAAACGTAATGGGAAAGTCAGTACATAATAGAGAATAATCTAAGCATAGAACTTGATTGCCATAATATGTAATAAAAAAAATATATATTTGCTGAGCACCAACAAGTGTGCTGGGTGCATCCCTAGAACGAGAGAAAGACATTAGATATAACGCAGCCACAGTGGGTGAATGTGACTTTCACACATCTGCACCAAGCCTTCTAAATAAAAGTCCTGAAAATAACTCTTGTAAAACACTTTGGACTATTTTACTTATTGTCAATTTTGGGGTGAACGTGTGGAATTTTAAGGCCACTGAAATGGAGGTTACTGATTCTCTGAGCTACTGGCAGGTTCTGTTCCAACTGCCTCAGACAGCTCTGCTAGTGTACTATAATTCCCTCAATTTCAGCTTCTTGGCTTCTCATATAAATAGTGGTGATCATTCCAAAATCATGAAGAATTGGGAGCGGGGGAAGGGGACAGGCGCCCAACCAAGCTGTCTAGGTAACTCATGGATCTGAGGGATGCTGAAATGAGTTTCAGAAACTATCCCTGACTCCAGAGGCCCTCAGATGCAGATCTTTGGTTCTGAGGAGATAGACTTCTGGACCAAAGCCTTGAAAGTACAGGTGCAGGAGTGCACCAACGGCCAACCTGAGGGCCAAATATAACATTACCACAAGGTCAAGAGCCCACAATCGATACTTCACCAAAATCAGGCAGAGCCAGTCAGACATCTATCCTGCTCTCCCTACTGCTCCCACAGTCTAGCAAGGAAGCATGGAATAAACCAACTGGAACTAATTTATCATCTGCCGGGTAGTTGGAGAAACAGTGCATTTACATCCTTCCCATAGTGACAGAGCTGATTGAGACACTTCTATTTAGAAACTGCAAGGCCGAGCTCAGACTGCACGTCTTCAATTCATAATCAAAGGCATATGTTGTCTTAACAGTCACCCTGAGGGCTACATTGTAGGGTCTCCAGGTTGGTCATCGCTGTTTATAGGGGACTTTTGAACTATTTGCCATGATAAAACCATAACCTTTTTTTGTCATGGCAAACACAATTCCAATCACTCAAATGGCACTTGTTTCATTGCCCATTTGCACCTGTAAGGACCAATCTTCAGAGATGCTGAGCACCTTCAACTACCATTGAAGTCAGTGGGAATTGAGGGTGCTCTCCACCTCGCAGAATTGGGCCCTACATCTGTAATCTCTGTAGGGCAGAGATTCTGTTCTACATCTGGCACACTTTAAAGAGTAGGGCACACTTAATGATTATTAATAACAATGAACCCAATCTCACAAACATTATTCTTTACACAAAACTCCCTCTAGGACTTCAGGTGTGGCCCCACTAAGAGTGAACATTGGATTTAGCAACTCCATTTTGTGCACTGCAGATATTTCCATAACTCAGCAGTTACTAGTACACTTGAGAGAGAATTCTTTATTCAATACAGCCTGACCTATTACAACTTCTAAACCACTCACCAACTCACAAGTATCAAATACAGTTGTAACAGTGCCTGTGGTGACTCACCAACCTCAGGGCAGACTGTTAGGAACCACGGCACAAACCCCAAATTGGCTGTGAGCTCTACACTTAGATTTCACCAACCAATTATCAAGTATGAACTCCTCAGGTACTATAATTAACTTAGGCTTGAATAGAGACTGGGAGTGGCTTAGTCATTATGCAAGGTAGCCTATTTCCCCTTGTTTTTTCCTTACCCCCCCCCCCCCCCCCCCCCCCCCCCCCCCCCCCCCCCCCCCCCCCCGCCGACATACTTGTTAAATCCTGGATTTGTGCTGGAAATGGCCCACCTTGATTATCATACACAATGTAAGGAGAGTGGTCACTTTGGATAACCTATTACCAGCAGGAGAGTGAGTTTGTGTGGGGGAGGGGGGGTGAGAAAACCTGGATTTGTGCTGGAAATGGCCCACCTTGATTATCATACACATTGTAAGGAGAGTGATCACTTTAGATAAGCTATTACCAGCAGGAGAGTGGGGTGGGAGGAGGTATTTTTTCATGCTTTGTGTGTATATAATAAGATCTTCTACACTTTCCACAGTATGCATCCGATGAAGTGAGCTGTAGCTCACAAAAGCTTATGCTCAAATAAATTGGTTAGTCTCTAAGGTGCCACAAGTACTCCTTTTCTTTTAGCCTTAACATCAAGTCACAGACAGTTCCCTTGGATACTACGATCTATCTTGCCACCTGGGTGAGCATACCTTTGTGATAGATGGTCCCTTACAGTGATGGATTATCCAATGGGTTGACGGTGCCTGCACCAACTGGTGCCCCGTCCCCAGCAGAAATCCACTACAGGATGGTAGAAGGCCGGAGCCCTGGCAGAAGCTTCGGCTGGGAAGGAGGAAGCCCTGATGCCCTGAACCCTCTCCCCTGCAGAAGTGCCGGGCAGGTGAGGTGGGATGGGATGGGATGGGGGAAGCCCCCATGCCCTGACCCTGGTCCCCTTCAGAAGCACGGGGTGGCAGAGGGAAGCCCCAGTGCCTGGACCCCCGCTGTGGCCCTGTAGGAGCTCTCACTCCTTGATGCAGCCTCAGGGCTGGAGGTGCTGTGGCAGGGGGGACAAAGCTTCTACAGTCTTGGGGGCTGCAATGGAGGGAGGGCAGAAAGGAGCAAATGGGTTGCGGGGTCACGGGGTTGGTGGGATGGGGCAGAACTGTGGGTGGAACAGGGACAGGGCCACAGTGGAAGGGGCAGAATGGAGTTGGGCTCTGGGCAGGGCTGCAGGTGGAAGGGGCGGAGAGGGGCCCCCCACTTGCTCTGGCTCGGGGCCCCAGGAAACCTTAATCCGTCTCTGGTCCCTGACACCAAAAATCACAACAATATTCAGTTATTCCCAGTCCCAAAGGACCAATTACTTAAAAGACAATGCTTCCAGCCAATCCTATAATAATCTAAAGATTTATTAAGTAGAAAAAACCCCAGGGAGTTATTTACAAGGTTAAAGCAGTTAAACATAGATACACAAATGAGTTGCAGTTTTAACTTTCAAAGGGCAATAAAAAACATCTATAATCAGCAAACTCTATATGTCCTTTTGGGCTAACCTATGCTAAGCAGCTGGGGAGCTCTTGCTTATGCCTAGAAACACTCCCCACCCCCTAACAAAAAAGAGTCCCAGCACCATAGAGATACCCAATTCCTTTTGGTTGGGGTTTTTAGCCCCCTCCTGCCATGTGCTCTGAGGTCAGCTGATGGGAGACCTCAGCTGATGGGAGAAGTCCACTTGTATGACTCATCTTAACAGGAAGGAGAACATAACAACAAAAGTCTTTTGTTCTCTTGTTGATGGTACATAGGGAAATACCAGTTGCAATGTCCCACAATAGTCCATCTAGTAGTGATGAACCTTTCCTTTTGGAAAGAGTGTAACACCTATTGAAGATCAGCCCTTCACGCTAATTGATGTCTTCCTTCTGTCTGGTGAGCTATGCAGTCACACAGGCTCACAATACAACCGCTGAAATATTGCATTGCAATATGGGATACATATGTTATAAGTGAGGTCAATGCATGCAGCAGCTGACAAACATTCAGTAAAGTCTGGTTTCAGAGTAACAGCCATGTTAGTCTGTATTCGCAAAAAGAAAAGGAGTACTTGTGGCACCTTAGAGACTAACCAATTTATTTGAGCATAAGCTTTCGTGAGCTACAGCTCACTTCATCGGATGCATCCGATGAAGTGAGCTGTAGCTCACGAAAGCTTATGCTCAAATAAATTGGTTAGTCTCTAAGGTGCCACAAGTACTCCTTTTCTTTTTTCAGTAAAGTCTGAACACTATAATTCTGCTAATTCTAGCACCTATTTGAACAATGCTAACATGCAGGTGAGCCAGACTGATTCCAGCTCTGTATTTGTCAGTGTTCAATCAAGACAGGGAGACCTTGGCCTGACCTGGCATCTGATCTTCCAGCATCACATCAATATTCAGACACATACAGACAAATCAAAATTTAAATTCACTGTGAAGTCAAATATTAAAAACCCATGGATGTAAAAGTAACTCCATAAGATTGAAGATTTAATTTCTACTCACCAATCAATATCTAACATGAAAAAAATCAGGTACCAATATCACTGGTATCACTGGTGATCACAATATCACACCAATATCCACCAATATCAGTGGATGGCATTACAGATAACTGCAATCTGTTAGATAACAGTGTATGGCACAATAAACTATTGAATCCATTGGAAAATTTTGTTAAGAAAGTCAATAATTCAGGACGCCTTGCAGCAGATACATACAAATGGCTTAACTCGCTGTTTTACTCACTGACATTGTAGGTAGAAAGCCGATTTACATATCTCATTGTCAGTAGAAGATTGGGAAGAAATACTGCAGAATGTCACAAAGATATTTGGTTCATTATTTCTATGATTTTTCCAGGACAAAATCTGGTTCAGCTACACATAGTAAATGCTGGAGATGCCATCAACTACTAGCTAACTTGGCGCTCATAATGTTTTCCTTGCCAGAGTTTACAAGAAAATACTGGAGCTGTCTATGGATTCTGAACACAAGATCCACCCTTCTCGAGCTGGGATTAGTAGAGGAATGAAATCTTCCAGTGAAAATTGATAAATGAATACCTATGTGTCTGTTAGCAGCAAAACCTGCAATACTCAGAAAATGGAAATTTAAAACACATCCACAGCATATTCAGAATGGTTGAACGAACTGTCAAACATAGCTTTGAAGGAGATCACCGTACACCATTGATAAAAGGGAGAAAGCTATGCTAAATTTTGGTTCCCCATGGATGTAGTATTGCAGTTTTGAAATAGCATGGCTGGTACACAGTACCTAAACCAGGTTGTTGTGATGATATTGGGAACTAGAATACATTGACCTTATGAACATGTACTTGCCTTTCTTTGTGTCGGTAGTATCATAGAATATCAGGGTTGGAAGGGACCTCAGGAGGTCATCTAGTCCAACCCCCTGCTCAAAGCAGGACCAATCCCCAATCAAATCATCCCAGCCAGGGCTTTGTCAAGCCTGACCTTAAAAACTTCCAAGGAAGGAGATTCTACCACCTCCCTAGGTAACGCATTCCAGTGTTTCACCACCCACCTAGTGAAAAAGTTTTTCCTAATATCCAACCTAAACCTCCCCCACTGCAACTTGAGACCATTACTCCTTGTCCTGTCCTCTTCTACCACGGAGAATAGTCTAGAACCATCCTCTCTGGAACCACCTCTCAGGTAGTTGAAAGCAGCTATCAAATCCCCCCTCATTCTTCTCTTCTGCAGACTGGTGAAAGAGAAAAGAAAACAGTAACTAAGGGTTCAATCCTGAGAAGTGCTGAGCACTCTGGGCCTGATTTAGCAGATCATGTAAGCCCAGGCATAACTTCAAGCACATGAGTAGTCACATTGACTTTGCTAGTCAGTGCTACACTAGTGCTTCAAGTTAAGCATGAGCTTAACTTTTTTTGCAGGATCACACTGAAGTGTGTGAAGGATCAGTCCTTAAGTGTTTTAAACAGTGGGATTGTGTTTTCATATTCCTTTGTCCTGACATTGGTAATATTGATTATTGTATTAGTTTAAATATCTTGCTCTCTGTGGTTTTGTTGATAGTGGTGGTGTGTTTTATATTATTTTTGAAAATTGTTATTGGGGTGGGCACTGATTATTTGTGCTCAGTGTAGCCAACATCAATCCTGTGAACGTCAGCACATATCTAACTCAGTAAGTTTTTACTACTGTTATTCACTGCGAGATTTTAAGAGTATAAATTATGTCCCTGGAGAGATTAGATTACTGTTTATGCTTCAAGGGTATGCCATGCATAGATGGTCTAAAAAAGAAACACACACCAAACAATAAACAAATTATCCAAATTAACGAACAGCAATCATGGTGGAAACTGTAGTCAACTTATATGAAACTTGTCCTTGACTTTTAATGCAAATTCCTAATTTACCAGTGACACAGCTTTTAAAATAGACTTAATCTAATTTATAAACTTGGTGCTAATCCTGGAACATTTCCAGGATCCCACTATGCAAGTGGGTTTCTTGAATCTCACTTTTTTCTTTCAATCAGTGTCACAATATTTGTGGTTAGTAGGCACTCAGCATTTGTGGTCACTTCTACTCTCAATTAGAGATAGGCAAGCCAGTTTTGATCACATAAGAACTGATCTAAATCCCGACTATGCATACTTGATGTTTCAAATCGTCCAGTTACTCCCCTTCCTTTTTATTTTTCTGACTCTGTACTTAGTACTTACACAGAGTTATTCATCAGTAGATCTAAAATAACTTTTACAAATGGGGAAATTAAGGCACAGAGATCAGCACAGGAATTTTCTAAAGAGACTGTGGGAGTTAGGTAGCTATGGCTCATTGAAAGTCTTAGCCTATGTGACTTGTCCAAAGCCACACAATTACTCAGTGCCAGAGCTGGGAACAGAACCAGTTTTTCAGACACCCAGTCTGGAGCACTTATTATTTATTTGCCTCAAAAATATGCCCATATCCCTTGGTAGAGAGCAGGTTTTTTAATATACTTTTCCAACAAAAGGGCAGAAGTTATGGAAAATACAAAAGCTATATCACTTAGGGCCATCCACTCTGTAGTGATTAAGTTTCAAAGTGTCAGAGGAATGTGGCCATAGAGATGAGTACCCTATGTGATGCCATCCCCTGCAAGCAAACCTGGGGCATTTTTGCATGTAAGATAGCTCTGAGCCTACCATCATTAACTTACCTGCTGTCCAACTCTATGATGTAGAATGTCCTTGTCCCAGTGAGGCACAAGGTCTGCAGAAGCTGTGATGCAAAGAAGGTGGAGGGGAGCAGGGAACTGAAAGCTCAGGGTTTCATAGCAGTTGGGCCTAGCTTCTGTGGATCCTTCAAATTCTGGTGGTTTGGGGGGTGAAACCTACTATTACTACCTTACTGAGAAGGAAGCTTCATGTGTGCAAATTTGCATCCCCCGCAAGGTTAGGTCATGCAGGTGATATAGCTGTATTCACAGATAGGAAAACCAGCCAATGCAATTCCATATGACTGCTTCTTTGGTAACAGATTTATATAATCTGTGAATCTGCAGTAGATAATTCATGTTGAGCTCAAATCACGTATGCATTACACAGATCCACATCAACATAATGGTCAGTACACTGATATAAAAGAAAAAGAATCGGCTTCCTTTTATTAGTGAGTTCCTCTTCTTTCATTAACATTCGCTCCCAAAGGCATAGTTAGCTCACCGTGTGAACGGCATTTCTTGAAGTGTGAGTAATAAAGTTCTTAATGAGAGATTTCTTCACAAAGCGTGGCTGCTGCAATGTGGATGTTCTATCAGTGCTGTAGCACTGGTCAAGTTGCGCACATTTAAAGTTACCAAAGGTGTGAAGAATGTTCAGAAACAGGCTGTTAACTAGCTCTCTGAGTGAATGAGTCATTAAACATTGAAAACTTTAGCCTCTCTGCAGGAGTTTTGGAAATAAATTAGAAATACGCTGGGTTAGCCAAGATTGGAGGCATTCTCTAAGCAACAGTAAAAATATTTCCCCCCACCTCTCAAACAGTAGCATGAAATAGTATTAAGGTTTGTTTCTGAGCCCTTGTCCAAACTAGGGTTTAAACATGTAATATTTGCATGTAACACATGCTAACTAACACGTTTCAAAAGTCTGAAGAGAAGGCAGATTTAAAAAATTATTAAAGCTAATGTTTAAATTCAAATTTACATAAGTTAAGAAGGAAGGTACTGTATATCTGGGGTCAGACTTGGGTTATGAGGAATTACAAGTGTCGGTTACAGGGTTCATAAGATATATACATAATACATAACCAGCATAGACCCAGATTAGGGTGCGGGAGTTTTTAAGACATCAGTGGATAAGTGATCTTGGGTATGCCACCCATAGAATGTATTTAGAGTCCAAGTCAGTATTGGTGTAGTGAATAAGTACATGGGTGGGGTGCATCCCTGGTTCGTCAGGGAAGGAAGGAAGTGCGTTATTTCCCTGTTGGGCATTTCTCGATTACTCGACCTGGTACTGACAGTGTCCCGTGATGTGCTCCATGTATGTCTCTGGACCACCTGATGGTGTCAGACACCATGAACTGTCTCATGAGCCAGGCGTAGCGTCGACCGATTCCACACGCTTTCAGCACTGGCTGGTTGTAACTAACACATTTCAAAAGTCTGAAGAGAAGGCAAATTAAAGCCTAAGGGCATGTCTTCACGGTCAGGGCTGCAGCAGCGCAATTGCATGGCTGTAGCACTTTAGGGAAGACGCTCCTATGCTGACGGGACAGCTTCTCCCACCAACATAATTAATCCACCTCCCTGAGATGCAGTAGCTCTGTTGGCGGGAGAAGCTCTCCCATTGACATAGCACTTTCTACGTGAGGGGCACGGGGGTCGGTAAGTATAATTATGTTGCTCAGGGTGTGAATCTTTCACACCCTGGAGTGACATACCGATATAGGTCTGTAGCGTAGACCTGATCTAAGAGTAACCCTAAAGCATGTTTGCTAATGATTGCTAATTTCACCTTTTAAAATCTAGACAAAGCCCAGTGTTTAGAAGAGGCACTGTACAGGATGTAACTTTTTTGTAAGTCTGGTTCTTTAAAAGCTATTGTGAAGTTTTTGTAATATAACGGACTCATTAATGCCTCCCCCTGCACTCATGTCCTAGACACGTGAGAAGGTGTAAGGAACCTCTTCCTTGCCTATGCAGAAGGTCATCCATCTAGGGTTACTTAAATTCAAGGGATGGGGCAGATAGAGCTTGCAGCATGTGTTAGCCTCAGCAGACAGGCATTTCTGATTGGGGCTATATTCTGCAAGGTGCTGAGTCCTCTCTCTAACCTATTTATATACCTATCCCTCAGTGCCTCCCATATATTTTGTTCATCCTTCACAGGCTAGAGCAGGTTTTACCTAGTGTGTATAATTTGGAGGCCATTTTAAAAAGTAAGCTGCTACACATTTTGGTGCACAAACCATGATACCATGTGTCCCCCATGGAAACTGTGAAGATGACCTTATTTCTCCTGCTTCCTTTTTAACCTTTCATGAAATCTTCTTTTTTCTGGAAACAGCAGTTTGAAGTGACTTGTGAGGATAAAAGTTTATACTTCCTGAGTTTTGATGTATCAGCCCATGCTGTCAGGTGAATGTCAGAACAAGACATTGAATGCATTCCATTGAATCCCTGTCAGCATGTCGCATGACCTGAAATGTGACATGGAAGGATGAGCTATGCTGCCTTACTCCAGGACACACAGTGCCTCAAAAAAATGAAATATGGAAATTTTCCCTCTTGTATGTAGATGAAACACACACACACACACACGCGCGCGCACACACTCTAACGTACAACATATCTGGTCCCATTTAGTGAGATGAACAGTGTACAAAGCCAGGAGAACAAAAACATATTCTTTATGTCTTCCCTAGAAATATTAAGGACTGAATAGCATTATGATGCATCAAACAATCTTCTGTACAAAAATTTAAGACATGATTTGAAACACCCATTTAAAAAAAATCAAGTCATTTCAGATATTACACCGGCCCTGAATCTCAGTGTCTAGTTTCAGAGTAGCAGCTGTGTTAGTCTGTATCCGCAAAAAGAACAGGATTTGTTATGTTTCTCTCCTCTGTGGCAGCATGAATGACACACCCAGGGAATATAGGAAACTAGCTGACTGTAATAAGGAACCAGTGAAATGGAGCACAGGTTTTCACCTGCACTCTGTTACTATAATTTTGGCTACTTCTTGTAACATTGGCAGGTTTCAAAAAAAAAAACAAGTGCAAGTGTATGTTTTTTTTAAAATGAAGCCTCTTTAATTTTTAGTCCTGAATAACCACTCAGATGAATTTATAATACAAAGTATATCTGTGATGCATATCTGACCTAAGTATAAGAACTCTAGATGTGTGTCATTTCTTCATCTTCTCACATGTAAAAAATGGTGTGTTCTGAAATTTGAAAACATTAGATTTATTTTAGTGCCGTGTCTGCTACAGTTCAAAACGATGTCCCTGCATTTGACATGAATATGATCTCTATCACAACAAATGAACACAAGATGAAGTACAATATGAGTTACTGAAAGTCAGGGAGCCTGCATAGTGCAGTTGACCCTCAGCATTTGTACAAGCCATTCTGATATTCAAGGTTGTTCACTGCCAGCTTAGATTAGTAGTTTATTGGGTGGAAGTAGCTGCTGGGAGAAAAGGATGATGAATCACATGACTCAGACTAAATGTAACTTTGATTAATGGGACATTAGAAAACAACAAAAAAGAGAACCAACTGTGCAAAGAGATAACTACCGCCACAAAGAGCAAATTATTGTCTATGGTGATGTAATTAACTCCAAGCCTCTCCATGGCTTGGATGGCAGATTCCAATGAGGCTTGCTATTGTACCGACAGTAATGACAAGGTTGTGTATTCTCAGTTTAAATACTACCCTGTTAAGCTTCATTTCCATCTCTTGCATGGAAATGATAGAATGTCAAAGTTGAAGATATGGCAATTTGTAATAGTACAACTATAATAATAACCTATTGTGACTCATTCAACTTACATTCTTTATAAAGAAGACAATTGGAAGAAAAGCTCCAATATGGTGTATTGTGATGTCTGGGGTTCTTCAGATACTTAAATTCAAGTAGAAGACAATGATGATACTTTTTTGTCACTGTAAGAAGTCCAAGCAATTCCCAGGAAGTGTTCTCTTACAGTAGCGGTGATTAAAAGTGCTTTTTGTTCTTTACTCCCTGGACTAGTAACATATGCTGCATGGGCAAGTTGTATTTTTCTTGTTCTTTCTAAGTAAATAATTGCTTTAGCTCTTAGAGTCTAGCTCAGGGGTAGGCAACCTTCGGCACGCGGGCCAAAAGTGGCACGCGAGCTGATTTTCAGTGGCACTCACACTGACCGGGTCCTGGCCACCGGGCCGGGGGGCTCTGCATTTTAATTTAATTTAATTTTAAATGAAGCTTCTTAAACATTTTAAAAACCTTATTTACTTTATATACAATAATAGTTTAGTTATATATTAAAGACTTATAGAAAGAGACCTTCTGAAAACGTTAAAATGTATTATCGGCACGCGAAACCTTAAATTAGAGTGAATAAATGAAGACTCGGCACACCGCTTCTGAAAGGTTGCCGACCTCTGGTCTAGCTTTAGATTATTCACTCAAACATTGTCTCATAAGATATCACTTGGATCTCTTTAACTAAACAAATGCTTTATTCAGACCATTTCCATTAATACTTACAATCCCATCTGCTTTCTTTGGACAACTTAAAGATGAAACTTCATATACACTGAACCACTTTATAAAATGTGGAGTATCTCTGAACAGGAAACCTTGCTTGTTTGAGAGTGAGCCTAGTATATTAGCTTCCTTCACTAATTAGTTGTTCCAAACTTTTCCTGGAAAAATTCATCTTAAGCAAAGGTCTCCCTTTGACTTAGAATCTGTTCCCTATGGGTAAAATTTAATCCGTTGCTCACAGTCTTTTTATTTCTAAATCTTATTATTTAAAAACAAACAAAAACACTTTAAGAACCTGTGATGCATCCAGGGGAGACCAGAAATAATGCACTGAAATTTCTACAAACTTTGCTAAGATGATTTTTGAGTAACATTAAAGTATAGAATCTCTAAATAGTGATCTCTAAATAATAATTGATTATATTGGCAGAGGAGTCATGGGGCCACATGTGACTACTTTGACCACTGAGACTACTAATTTATAGCTTCTTGGCTTAATCTTACACTGTGAGCTTGTTGGGAAAAATATTGCATTTACTTCACTTGTTTATAAGGTACCTAGCACAATGAGGCCCTGATCCCCGATTTGGGCCTCTAGGCACTGCCTCTCTATATAAGTATATATGAATACTCAATCTAGGTTACTCAGTACAATGAATTTAATGTACTTTTTACATGAATATTATCCTGTCCATGAAACTGTGCCCATTTACACAGCCTGATTTTGGCCTTGTATGTTTAATTGTGAAGGAAATGCTTACAAAGGTAACTGTTGAGATTTGCTTATGTTTGCAGCATACTCTTATGGAAAAAAAACCCCATTGCCAGTAAACTGTTTACTTGCATTGGTTCCGCACTTTAGTCTTCTGCATTATTAATAAACAGTGCATAATAAACATGATTTATGAATGACTAGAACAGCAAGTCTACAGCGGGGTGCCCTCATGGGTAGGTGATGTTATGGCATGTGCACATTATGTACAGGATATAGAATTGTCATAGGCATTCTCTTACGCAGAAGAGAAATATTCCCCCTATCGCAGAATTAACATGCTACAGATATTTTATTCATCAATCTTAAAATGAAACAAATGCAGCTGGCACTCCAGTAGATGATGGTAGCTGGAGAGAACCCAGCGAGTGCAGTAAATCATGCTGGGGAAATATCGGGCACTTATTCTGAGTATTAAAACAGTGCCCTGGGCTGTTTGAAAAATGTCCCCCACTGCATACAGTGTGTGGCTAATTCAGAGTAAAATTTTCTCTGTAGAAGCACATGGCAGGGGGATCGTAAATTGACAAAAAGTAGCTGCCCTGCATTTCCCACACATGGGCCACCAGGGACAATATCATTCTGGGAGGAAGGAGGGGATCCCAGTCCAGTTGAAGTCAATGGCAAAACTCCCATTGAGTTAAATGAGGCCAGGATTTTACCCCCCATGGTTGGAGGAATGCATGAATATTTGCTTCATGCACTTTAAGAGCACACATTGTCCAAAAGGGGACAGGGAAAAGGTGGATCCTTTGCTCCAGACAGCAGGGGCTGAATGCGCTAAGGAGCACAGGATTTACCATCTTTAAAGGTACTGAAGGGTGCAAATAGATATGTCGTATATGTTGGAGAGCTCTAAAACAGCTGTGTCCAAAGTGAGGTACAAGACGTCCTAACCAACACACCCTATGCTATAAGGCTCTCATCACCATAGTATCTGAGTGCGGGACTGTGACTTAAAGGCACAATCAAGTTTACGATTTGATCCTCATTCAATAAATAAAATCTCTCTCAATGTTGTAGTCCAAAAATAAAATGCTGACTCATAGGCAATTACTCTTTAACAATCTTTTTAATGCTAAGTACTCACTGATATTGCTCCTGATTCTTTCCCTCCTGGAGTCTCTTCTCCTAGAAAACGATATTTAACTTGTTTTCTCCTTCCTAACAGAATAACCTCTATGTCACTGGTTCTCAACCTGGAGTCCAGGGCTCCCTGGGGGCCCGCGAGCAGGTTTCAGGGAGTCTGCCAAAATAAACTGGGCTTCAGTCCCAGGTGATGGGGCTTGGAAAGGGAGCGCCACCTCCACCCTGACTCACCTCAGTGGGCTACCCAGCCTGTTTGCGCTGGGGAGAGGGGTACAACCAAAAGTTGCAGCATCTCCCCCCTACCATCAGAAGGGGTTGCCTCACAGCCTTTGGCTCCAGGAGCAGGCAGCAGCTAGCCAAGGAGACACATGAATGCTCTGCCCTGCTACATCAGCACTTCAGGGAGCAGGGCCAAATGGAAGGCAGAAATTGGTGGGGAGGGAGCACGTGTCTCCCGCCAAAATTCCTGTGATGAAGTGTTTTACTTACTCATTTAGATATATCGTTGCTGTGTTTTCTTAAGTTGATGCTGTATTCCCTTTTCCCTCTAATAGAATTTTCCTTGTTTCATACACAGAGGCAATGCTTGCCAGAGAAAAGTATTCAGTGCTTAGTTTGCAGTGAAAAAGGTGCCAGGGCTCAAGCAATTTTTTTACATTCAAAACTGATGCAGCAAGCCTAGAAGTGCCGGGGCTCGGTCTTTGCTAGCCCGGGCACAAATTAAGCACTGGAAGTGTTGCCTAATATTTAGTGATCCCAGCAATTCTGGGTGGCGAGAGGTCAAGATAGTGGTGTCTGTTAGTTTTAAGAGGGATCCTTAGCTATTTGAAGCCAGCCCATGTTGCTAGCAATAACACCAGGCAGAAGGGTTATCATAGCATCCAAATTCTGCACCTAATACTGTACTAGAATTTTAATTCAGCCTCTCATGCTGCTGGCTGGTTCTGCCTCCCACATTACCTATTTACCATGTGTATTACAGTAACTCCTGGAGGCCCAAACTGAGACAAGTGCCCCATTATGCATATACATAGTAAGAGACATGCAGACCCTGCCATGCAGAACTTGCATTCTCAATAGACAAGGCAGAAAGCATTGAGGCACAGAGAGAGTAAGCCCAAAGTCACATAAGAACTCAGTAGCCAAGCTGGGAACTGCACCCATTTCTCTTGAGGCCCAGCCCAGTGCCTAAATAATGCCATACTTTCCCTCAGCCACTTTCTGGAGTGGTGTCCAACTTCTGTACTAGTTTCTCTTAAAGTCACAATAATGCTTCACCATTGGGTTTCACCACTGAAGCTTAATCCCCAAGAAATTTCCTTTAAACTGAAGCCATTTGAGGTATGTCTACACAGCCCCTGGCAGCAAGCCTCTCGGGGCTTGGCTACACTTGCGAGGTACAGCACAGTAAAGGAGCCTTGGGAGCACTAGCTCACTACCCATCCACACTGGCAAGGTGCATAGAGCGCTCTGACTCCGCGGCTACAGTGCTGATGGTACTCCACCTCAGCCAGTGGAATGTTTGCTGCGCCCCCGCTGGAGCACCGCAGCGCCTGTGTGAACGAGGTGTTGCTTTATTGCGCTCTGATCAGCCTCCGGAAATGTCCCATAATCCCCTTAAATCAAGTGACAGGTTTCAGAGTAACAGCCGTGTTAGTCTGTATTTGCAAAAAGAAAAGGAGTACTTGTGGCACCTTAGAGACTAACCAATTTATTTGAGCATAAGCTTTCGTGAGCTACAGCTCACTTCACGAAAGCTTATGTTCAAATAAATTGGTTAGTCTCTAAGGTGCCACAAGTACTCCTGTTCTTTTTTAAATCAAGTGGCCACTCTTGTCATTGTTTGGAATCGGCTGTAGGAATGCGGAAATTCCGTTTGAAAGCTCCGTTTCTGACAGCCGGCTGCTTATCTGCTCTGAGACAAAGTAACCATTACTGTGGAATGCTGTAAGGAAAGGTGGCAGGAGGGGACAGGGGTCTGCTGCTGTCTGAACTTACAAGACAGCATGCTGACATGCTCTCAGCCTCCCAAAACCCACTCTCTCTCCCCCCCCCCACACAACACTCTCCCTGTCACACTCCACCCCCACGCCATTTGAAAAGCACGTTGCAGCCATTTGCATGCTGGGATAGCTGCCCATAATGCACCGCTCCCAATGCCCCTGCAAGTGTTACAAATTTGGCCACGCCAGTGCGCTTGAAGGTGTCAGTGTGGACAGATTGCAGTGCTTTCCCGACTGTGCTCTACGAAGGCTGGTTTAACTCAAAGCGCTCTACATCTGCAACTGTAGCCATCCCCTCAGCCTGAGTTGACAGACTCTTGCTTGCAGGGCTCATGCTACTGTGCTAAAAAGAGACAGTGCTGCTCAGTCTCTGAAGCCCATGCCATCTCGAGTCACCAGAGCCCAAGCTTCCACTTCAAAGCGCTGCCTACGCAGCTAGTTTTAGGATGCTAGCGCAACCCCTACTAGCCTGAGTCTGATGACTTAGGCTGGGAGGCTCTCTGCCATGGGCTGTGTAGACATACCCTGGGTTGTTCATATAGTAATTTCCCAAAACAGTTTAACATAATTAAAACTGCTTTATAGGAAGAAAACACATTTTTATTACAGGCAAAACTTCAGATTTAGCAAACTATATTGTTGCACAGGCAGAAAAATATTTAACCTAATTCTGCTCCCTTTCATTTGAAAGGCACAATCCCCTTGGACTTCAGCTGGGTCCAAAACAAAATGGTAGGTTCCAAAAATAGCATCATCCACTTCTAACAACATATTTTTACCAAACCCCAAACCTCTCAGGACTTTTACAATGTTAGCATTAGGTCCATGCCCAATAATTCACATCTGACACTTAACCTCTCCCCAAACAGGTAACTAGCAAAGGCTAAAGAGACAGAAATAGTACATCTAACCGATATACCTTCCACAACAGCACATAAGATTTGTATGTCATTAACTCAGTAGTGAATGATGTTTATCCTTAATATTGTATTTGTAGTTTACTTTCTGGTTAAACTGGAAAATTCATGTAAGGGTACTTGAACTTTCCTTAGGGGTTTAAAGCTGCAAAAGCTGATGATCCTTAGGGACATAGATTGTAGAATGAAAACTTTCCTGAGTAAGAAGCACCCATTGTGTCGAGAATAAGGCAATGGTTAATCCACTTGTTCTTTTTCCAAATGCTAGCTGTCATTTTTCCATCAGATAATGAGTATAGATATAAATAACAGGTGCCTTTTCTAATGCCTTTTAGAGAGCACTAATACACAGATATTTTCAGCGTTATTCTCTATCCCTTTCCTAACACCCCTTGCACCTTGTTTGCTTTCTTGACTTCCACTGTGTGTTCGGCCGATGTTTTCATTGAGCTGTCTACAAAGATGTCTTGGTCTTTTTTCTGTGTTGTTACACTTAATTTAGAACTCAGCAATATGAAAGGATAGTTGAGATTAGTCCTTCCAGTATGCATCAGCTTGCACACACCTACATCTAATTTAATTTGAAGATAAAACTGTCTACTCACTTCATGAGTTACACATTTTACAAATGCTGCAGTTTGCTTATTTGGTTTCCCCACCAGTCTGGACTAAAATGACATATTATATATGGAATTCAAAATGATCCAACCCCAGTGCCTTCAGAATCCATTGTGGGACAAATACTAAGCCACCTAAATGAACAATCTCAACCTCATTTCTCTTGTCCTGGCTTTAGAAATCACAAAGGAGCTGACATTCCTTAATATGCACTTTAGTGTTCCCATTTAAAACTGATTGTTATCTTTGAACCAAGATTGCAGTCTTCCTATTCGCTAAGGGTGAAAACCCCTCTTTTGTAGAGAGGCACAAGGCCTATGCCTCATTTTAGTCCTACTTAAGCCTTAGTTTGGATGCATCTTCACGAGTTAAAAAAGCTAACTATCTCACTGTAAAATCCTAGTGAAGGCCAGGCAAGTGATAGTTTTACTTCTGGTGTAGCTGGTAGAGGAAAACCCTAGAGGTGCATCTAGGTCTACTCTGACCAGCTACACCCTAGACCCATCCTTAGGGTTTACTTTGACTGGTTACACCCTAGACTACTCTGAGGGTTTATGGCTTTGTGTTCACTGTTAAAAATAAAAAAGGTGTTTTACATGGAGACAACAACCTTGAGATGACTCTGAATGTTAAATGCTAGTGGAGACAAGGTAGCAGGTAGCTTTATACCTAGCTCTAGCTAGTAGAAGTGAATCCTATATCCCTCCACCTGGAATTGACCTACACTAGCTACCCAGAAACATTTTGGGGTTGAGAAATCAGCATTTTCCAACAAACCCCTATTGTGTGCCTAACCCCCAGGCTGTTCTTGGGTCAGGGGAGTATCTCTCTTATTTTTCATAAAAATGTCAAAAGGTCCCAATGTGGAATGGGAAACTGAAAAATATATTTTTTTTTCCCAGGATAGGAAAACAAAACCAAACAGACACCTTTTTTACTAGTGAAGACATAGCCTTTGATGCACAGATCTTTTGTTGGCCTTCTGCACAGGGTTGAATTTCAGCCAGCTTTCCTTTCCCTATAAATTTGCAAAAGAGGCTCTCAAAAGTGGGATGGAGAATGGGTAAAAGGCTCAGACTGAGTAAGTACTTCCCTTACCAGCAGTATTTAACAACATTATTAACAGAACATTTAGCCCATCTTTAATTAGCTAGTCTTCTGAACAACCAGCTAAGCATCAATTAAGCTTGTGCGGCAAACAGCTACAAGCTTGTAGCCAAGACAAATGTTTCGATACTGGAAGTAAACATACCAAAAATAGCTTCAGCAATCAGTGGGAAAAACAAGTTGCTGTTTAAGTCCAAGAAAAATAAAAGAGACTAATGGAAGGAAATGAGGGAGTAATTTGTCAAAAATGTTAGGAAAAGTAGTGGATTGTCCTTCTTCAGTCTGATGCTGTTTTCATTAATTTCTGTTGAAATGCTGCAGGGATAGACTGAGTTGGCGTCAAGACATTTCAGTTGGCACCTTCACCTCTTCAAATATACAAGTACATTCTTATGAGTCATGTGCTGTATGCACTTTTGTGCTTGTGGTGACTTAAACATGTTAAGATTGGCTTGCATTAAAGAAAACAGGAAATCAGCTTCTGTTGGGCATGGTTTAATCTAACTGCAACTTCCTAAAATAAATGGTAGTAAATCACATATGGACTAAAACCTGGAATCTGTTATGTGACTTTAATTCTATTTATCAAATGGATCTTTTCTTAACAGACTATTCTCCTTTCCTCTACTGCCATCCTAATGAGAATAAATTACATTTGTATTGTATTTTATTTTTACATTCAGTAAATGTTACCGTAGACTGGCTTTTTCTGTAGAAAACAATGTAAGGAAAGAACTTTAATTGTCTACTTCACTTCTGAAGCCAACATTAAGGTTCATATATCAAAATTTGAGTGCAGCCGACAATTCAAATATTCCAGGTAGGCACACAGTTATTTTGATGTTATAGCATTCAAGCAATTAAAAGTATGCCTTGAAAAATACACACTTCTCCTCTCACACAAGTACTATGTTTCTGATCCATTGTCTCTGTGGAAATAAACATCAGAAAGTAACAGCATTGCAATAGACTGTAGGTTTATTCTGTTATTTGTAATGGCCCAAAACCTCAGCTACACCCACTTGTATTTAGGGGCAGCTCAGGAGAGAGATGGGGAGCAAAGTCACCATTATGGTCCTCCAGTCCTGGAGGTATCCTGCCCCCAGACCAGTCCTTGGTGTAAATTAGAGCAGTTAAGGGCTGCTGTAACTTACCCCAGCTGCCAGTGGTCCCCAGGAACCTTTCCAGCAGTTGGGAATTGCTAGGACGTAGGCATGGCTTGACCACACCTTCTAAGAGCAGGGGGAGAAGTTGGTTGCTATGTCTGCTGTAGGCTACCTGACTGATGATTCTCCTGTGCAGGTGGAATTATCAAGGGGCTACTTAAACTAATTTACGGTTGTTTTGCGACAGTGGAGCAGAGCTAAAGATCTCGAAGAGCAGCTCAAAGCAGATATAATGGACTGGAGCCAGGCCCTTTAATGCTCTATTTTCCATTTCTTTGTATGCTAATGAAACATAAAGTACAGTTTGTAAATATACAGAATATTGTTACATTAATAAACAGAAATATAGTAATAATTGAACACTGGAATACCTACAGCAAAATGCAAATGACTTACATTTGCTGTAGTGACAGGAATTATACGGAAGAATGATCTTGCATTGGCAGAGAGATAGACATTGCAAGATGTAACTCCATCTGGGTGCTAGGTCGGGGGCGAGAGCATGCTGAGTAGCAAGAATACCTACACTTCTTACAAGGTGTATCCTGCATGGCAGGAAATGCTGCTCCATTGTACTCTGGAGTGTGTAGAAAAAGTAGGGTTGTCTCCTGGCTGTGTATGTTATGCCTGAGAATGGGAATGGTGGCCTGAGCACTTTCCCCCAAGAATCTGACTGAGGTCAGTGGGTGTGTTTCCATTGACTTAAATGGCTGTTGGGTGGATCACAAACTTAATGCACTCACACCAGGCCAGATAAAATTTGCCCCTGTACATGGGACAAAGTTTCAGTGTTGTGATTTCCACAGCACGAGTATCTCCTGACATTTGTGAGTAAAATTTCTACATGTTGAATTAACAGAGTCTCTTTCATTTAATTTTCTTTCAAAGAACAAAAAATAGTGGGATTGATTACTCAGGTAACATTTTCCTTTTACCACTCTGTTGACTTCATTCATTTCAACGGAATCACTTTGGCATGAGACTGGAAGAGCACAGTAGAGAAACCCAGTGAGGAATCATATAGTGAAATAAAGTGACTACTTATTTTTATTTCAGTATGAATTGTGTTGTTTGTTTGAGGTCCCCATGCTGCAGAGATATGCATGCATGAACCTCCATATAGCTAGGGCTCTACATCTCATTACATTGTTAAAGTTTAGTAGAAAATCACATGCTGCAGAGATACACCGTGGTGTTTTCAGCCATTCTTAACTTTAGTCTCAAGTAGATACAGCTACTGTGAACATGCCTATTTTAAATAAAACCTTGTTTACTCTAAAAGGTAGATTAAAAAAGCTTTTGGTGTTTGTGTACACTTTTCAATAGCAAAAATATTCACCTAACTGAATACAGCATGTTCACTGAGCTTAATTCAAATGTGTCTTTTCTGTTTGAATCACCACACCTCTCCCTCCAGACACATAAATGTTTAGAGGAAGGTTTTATCTGTGTAATTGCCTATTACTAAAATACATATTTTTTCTTCTCCAGTTTCTTTTTTTAAAAGTGGATCATAAATCAGGTTAGAAATAGCTAGACTTGAATACCAAGTACATTCACAAGAAATTTGGACAGGTTTGCAGATGGTCTGCAAAGACAATCCCCCATAAATAAATGTTGCATTCAATGAATAATGTTTCTCCAGCTCTACTTTAAAGTATTTTCAAAGTTATTCATGCAATTTTCTTTGACCTTTTAAGACCACCTCTGGCAGGCAGTGGAAATTTTGCTGATCCTTGGCGGGTTATTTAAGAAGGGTTTCACTGTGTATACATACACAGTAAAAATCATGGACGTAGAGACACTAGATTTATTTCTTATCACCATCTATAACCCACTGGCCCTCTTTTGTCCTATAGCTGTAGAATTAACGGCCCACTTCTCCTTGAATGGTCTCTTACAACATGTTAATTTCTTATTCTAAACAATATTTTCCACCTTGTATTTAGCTGTGACATGTTGAGTACCTTTCCCAGACCTGGAGGAGAGCTCTGCGTAAGCTTCAAAGCTTGTCTCTTTCACATACATAAGTTGGTCCTATAAAAGATATTATATTACGCACCTTGTCTCTTATACAGACCTAGTCATGTGGGCCCAGATCCACCAAGGGACTTAGTTGCTATTGAAATCAGTGGGAGTTAGGTGCCTAAATGCTTTTTGAGGATCTGGGCTGTGATGCCATTCTTTAGTACTCTATACTTCTGAATGATGTGACTACCTGCGGTAGCTAATGCAACTGATGGCTCATATCTCAGACTCAGACATTTAACCTTTAGTGACTAAGAAGAGAAAGGAAGAATCAGAAGTAAAAGACAGACATTTAAGAATCTTGGAGTTACTACTTGTTGAGTTATTATTTAACTGTACCATTCAGTGGTTCCCTTTGCTGACATGGTTTTCACCAGAAGAATGTTCAGCCAACATAAGAAATTGGCCAGATCCTTCACTGTGTAAATCAGAATGGCCAATGAAGTGTATAAAGCTACATTGATTTACATCAGCTTAGATTCTGGTCCAATGTTTTATTTTTGACATTTGAAAAATAGTGGAATGCAATCACAACATTGTTGAAGTAACATTGCATAAGCATTGTACGGAATCTGTAGATACAAAATATTTTATTATTTTGGGTTTTTTAATCTTAAAGGTCAATAGGCACATGCCATTGATTTTTTTTCCTGAAGATGCTGTAGTTAAGCAAGTTCCCCAAACAAATTTATTGCAGGTGATTCATTGGATGCTTGCAACAGCACAGCAGCGCTTTAATTCTGAATGCAATCAATAGACCGCTGTTTCCATAACAATGCACAACTAAAATACCTGAGATACATAGAGAGTTATGCTCATGGTTACTGATGTTTCCAGTCAATAGTGTCTGACAAATAACTGTGCTTTAAATCAACAAACCCAAATGTATTGTTCTTTTTATTTAAAATAAGTAACTATTTGTTTAAAAAAATATGTAAAACCAAACCAATTACAATAGTGTTTATTTCTTACAGAGAAAATAACAACCAGAGTCAAAGAGTAGCCTGTTCTAGTGACCAGTTGTGCACAGTAATGGTCTGGAGCTAGCTGTCTATTTTAAGTTTCTTGCACTCTTCCTTCCTGGTTTTCCTGAAGTTCACAGCACTTTTCTGTAAGCAACAAAGGTCAGATGGAAAGTAAACAGTAAGTAGATTTTATAATGTGTTAGCTGGAAAACAGTTTACACTGAGCGAGGTAACATCAGTATTTTATTCTACCTTCTTTCTGAAGTGCAAGCTGTTGGTTTTTATACAAAGCTTATAAAGGAAAATGTGTATGTAGCAGCTAGCTCCTGAACACCCAAATGCAAATGTAGGGCTAAATCGTGCCACGTAGTCACTGCCATGAAAAAGCGTGAAGTGGAAGGGATTTCAAAGAGGAGTTATGTCTTCCCACCCTGCTCCCAAAATGTTGTAGACCCAATTCCATCCAATCCCATGGGCCTCTAGTCACTACAAGCTACTTCCTTTTCATCAGACATCCTTCAGAAGAAGGCAGTTCCTGCCTCACTTCACACACCAAATGTAATTAGTTTGGCACCCTCATACATAAGATGGGGGCATCATTCCAAGTCAATCCAGTTCCCTGCTGCTAAGGTTGAGGAGCTGGGGTCAGCCCAGTAAGGGGGTTGAGAAGTTCTGTCATTATGTTACATTAACACAATGAAGTCTCACTGCCACTGGAAAAGCGAAAGCCATCCCAAAATGCATCGATGATCTAGAAAACGTCAACCCCAGCCAGTTTTCCCATGTTTTTTCCACCCCTACAAAGGCTGATTCCTCCTCTCTAGGTCTCACTCCCCCTCTCCCCCACTCCGCAATCTGTGAGTACACATTGTGTACTTCAAACACAAAGTGAAGTTATCCTCAATTCACCTCAACCCCTCTGCGAATGTGGTTGGAAAGCAGAATCTGGACAAGTAAGGGTATAGTCCCATGGGCCTTTCACCCCACAGGGAAAGGCACTGGGGTGGGGGTGGGGAGGAAAGTGGCAATTTTAGTGACAGATACACTAGGGAAAATAATATTTCCATTGCTCTTTTGAAACATCCTATAGAATGTAATGTTAGGGGGCTTATTCCTTCACCCACTCACTTCCCTGGTCCTTCTCGCATGAACAGAGAGCAACAATACCCGAAGTCCAAAGGTGCAAACAATTCGATGTTTATTGGGGTGAACTTCCAGCAAGCATGATTCCAGTTTCCTTCCTTAGTATCCTCCTTCCCAGCTCTGACACCACAGAGCCTTACACCTGTGTCCCTGTTCCCATTCCTGCCCTTAGCAAAACAGGATTCCAGTTTCCCCACTCCCATTCCCTGTTCCCATCTCCCCCTTTAGCAAAACATGATTCCAATTTCCTTACCCCCATTCCCTGTTCCCATCTCCCACCCACGCCCCCTCCCTCCCTCCCACCCACGCCCCCCCACTTCCTCATTGACTACAGATTATATAGTAAAACTTGAGTTCTGCTTAGCTATACCTTAACCAATCATTTTCCTGAAATTTAACTAACCAATCCTAACATATTGTAACATGATTATGTAACCAATTATATCCCACCACCTTAATTAGTTTACACCCAGCAAAATTAATTATACAGCAGACAGGAACAATCACAGAACCAGACAGAGATTATACAGACAAACAATAGCAAAGTGGGAACTCTAATGACAAAACAATACAGAAGTGAGGATTTCACATCCCAGCTATTGATAAGTGAGTTCTTGCCAGACAGGATGCTATCAAACTAAGTTTCCTTTTACATTTTCTAGGCACTTCCCTTTCTTTGGAGGTGATAGGAATTATCAGGACAGGATTGTATTCAGGACAGGATTGTATTCCTAACAGCCCAATAGCACCTTCTTTCAATGTGACTAGTTTGGAATGTGAGGATGTGACCGGTCGCTTCCTAGCTTATGGCTGCCTCTGCTGCTTAGCCAAAGGCCTTAGCCTAAGCACAGGGCCTCAGACTGTCACAGTAAGAGAAGGCCCTTACACCAGCAGACAGTGATTTTGATTCTCTCTTTTATACCTCTATAACTAGCCAAGTGATAAGAATACACCAAAATTCTTAGAGTATAGGCCTTTACAGACAGGCCTGAATATCTATATCCTAACACTCCACCCCTTTTTTTTCTTTTTTCTTTTGGGATCCTCCTGCCCAGGTATCCCTGGAAAAGCATAGGACATATGGCGACACATTTCCTGATAGGGCCAGGCATCAAGGTGGAAGGTGTCGATGCTCCATCTGTCCCACTGCCCCTTGTGTAGTATAGTGCCCTGCACCTTCTCTCGTACGGGCATACCACACCTATTCCAGTTAGTGTTCCAGACTTCCCATTAGAGTGGGCCCGAGAAGGTTGAGTCCGGGTTGTCTAGTACACTGTAGGGTTTGGAGGGCTTATTACATTCCTTATAGGTTATCTCCCTATGCAACGTAACACAAGTACAGTTAACAATACAAAATCCACAGCAGCACTGAGTCCTGACCACTGCAGTATGGTCCAACATTCGAGACACCCCCAAAACACTGCCTCTCCTCCTTCAACAGGGTCACGATCTGATGTGTCCAGTTGCTGGCAGTTGCAACAAATTGCCCCTGGAGGTTTTGCTTGCTTTTGTCCATATCATAAGTCCATTGAATGTTCATAGAGAAATGGGATATTGTCCAAACCAGCTTGACCACTTGGTGTGGAATCAGGCAGTAAGCCCTGGCTTATTCACAGCAATAAGATTCACAGATCCATTTGTGCACCAAAGTCCATATAGCAGCATGTAGATGTGTGTAGTTTGGTTATAGGCTGGTGTAATTGTGCCCCCAGTAATATGTACATTCCCAGCAAAACACCTTATACACAGTACACCCAATTGTCCACCCCTTGCATAGGCTCCTCTATAGTCACAGGAGAGGGGCACATCCAAACATCTTCTGTTGATTTACACTATTTTACACACCCCTCCATTGATTCCCAGTGAGCTCCTCCCCTTCTCATTGGTTCCATAGGGCTTGTGGGGGCCACCTTAGTTGCCATTCCATTTCCAGGTACCACGGTAGCTATTACACAGGTGCTGGCCTCCTAGTTGAGCATTTTGCATTCCCATACACATCTTCCCACCAAGGTCAGCCTTTTGAAGCCATCCCCCACCCACATCATGAGATTTTTCTGTTCATTAAAACACAACAATGCTAGCAACAAGACAAACACCACAGACAAACAACACAAAACATAGATCCATGGTATTCTGAGTTATTCTTCCGCTGGCGCCAGCTTGCTTGTAGAGTGTCTGAAAAACAAAAGAAACAATTTCCACCCCCCTGGTGGGGACAGATTATTGCTTAATAATAATACCACTTTCTTTTACAAATTTCCTTGCTAATTGCAGGAAAAACAGAAGAATTACCTCCAGGCTGTCCTTATTTTGTTCTATAGTCAGGCTAGTGAATTACCTCACTCACTGGTCATTTATGAAATTCATGAGATGGTGTACCTCAGTTTCCCCTCTTGTATAACAGACCAAGTTTGCAATAGTTTCTCTGCTGTACCAAGCTTTAAGTTTATTCTCAGGTAATAGCTGAGACACAGCTTCAGATTTTAGCACTGTACACACACACACACACACACCCCTTAAGGTTAACCTGTCCCTTATTTTCAGGCTTGACTTGTTTTTTCCACCTCCCTTTCCTGGAGGGCCATAATCTGAGTCTTCTAGTAGCTTGTTTGCTGACCGGATGTATTCATTATTTGCAGCTCCTTTGTGCCCATCAGCTAGGTAATTTGCATTTACACACAGAGGCTTACTAGCTTGCTTCTGGATCCAAAGCTGTTAGCAGCTCAGACACTGTCTTAAAAGGGAAGCATTCCACTTCCACTAGAGTTCTGATTACTTTCCACTTTCATCTCCTGCTCCAAAACACACAGATCTGAAAAAGAAAGCACAACCTATTGTGGCCCCTTTTGGAGCCCTATTAGGATTTTAATGAAGTACCATGTTTTATTTGCATTTCTTTTACCCCTTCTCCAATATACACTGCACACGTCCTGGGAATATGCACATTCCTTCCATATAGTTTAACCTCCATAACATTATATTAGCCAAATTAATTTTATACAAGGTGTAACTGCCTCCCCTATGCCCACAGAGTTTTCATGCACACCCACCAAAGCAACAATCTGATCCCCCAGAGCCACCCCAAGGCTCAGTGCTCCCATCATTCCTCCCCTTTTCCTTTTCTTTTACCACACAAAATTCTCTTTTGCCTAACATTTCTTGCACTGTGATTACTCTTTTACACAACTGTACCCCAATTACACTTCCATCTTGTACAACTAGACACAACCAGGGGCAGCCAAGTTAAGTTCCAATAGAAACCCCTTACATCCTTTATTGATTTTGATTACATTACCCAAAAGTCAAATAATTTTGATCAGATTCTCTCTCTGCCTGCTGCCTGCAGCAGTCCCCTATAGACCATTTCTGTGGGAAAAGGGCCCATTTTCCCTCAGAATAGCTGTAAAGGCTTCTGGGGACAGAAGCATAGTGGTGGTAGTAGCCACTCGACCTGACCCCCTTGGATAATTTAATTACCAAGCTTCCATCCAATGTGACTGCACAGAGTTGCACATACAGTTACATTTATATAACTGGGTTTTATCATTAAACAAAAACTTCCCTCTTGACATCTCACATAAGTATCCAAAGTACCCTCCATTAAAACTTCAGAAAAACAAAAGAGTGGAAAGGCAGGTTGCACTTTGAAACTTTTTTTTTTTTCCATTCCCCCAGGACCAAGTCCCAGATCCAGTCTCTAAAGGTGGTCTGTTAACTCTGCTTTTGACTATAAACCCTTTTGTGCCAAATCATCTTTCACTACCCCTAACTAATTTACAACCCTTCAGCAGCCCCTGCTGAAGCAGCACCAAACTTGAAAGATTCCTGGCAGCTTCCCATAATGCTGCCCTTACTTCAAACCTCTCACAAGCAGACTGAAGTGCCTCCTTTCCCTGGAAGGCATTCAGTCCCCATGGGTAGGGACCTTCTTCCACTACCCATATACCAAGGAGGGTGGGCTCCTCAGCCACCCCCCATACCTCTGGGTCCCCTAACACTTCCTTTTTAATCTCATCCCAGGTTGACCCCTGCACCTGGTATGGGTCCTGGTTCTTCCTTATCCATTTATCCAAAAAATCCTTTACCCTGGCTTGCCAGAACCCGCAACTACCATCACGAGAGTTCACGATACCCCCTCCAAGCAGCTGCGCGGACTGTTGGGGAGGGGGACTTACAGGCTGCCACTCACCTATCCAATGCGATGCATCCGAGTCACGGCACCAAGATGTTAGGGGGCTTATTCCTTCACCCACTCACTTCCCTGGTCCTTCTCGCATGAACAGAGAGCAACAATACCCGAAGTCCAAAGGTGCAAACAATTCGATGTTTATTGGGGTGAACTTCCAGCAAGCATGATTCCAGTTTCCTTCCTTAGTATCCTCCTTCCCAGCTCTGACACCACAGAGCCTTACACCTGTGTCCCTGTTCCCATTCCTGCCCTTAGCAAAACAGGATTCCAGTTTCCCCACTCCCATTTCCTGTTCCCATCTCCCCCTTTAGCAAAACATGATTCCAATTTCCTTACCCCCATTCCCTGTTCCCATCTCCCACCCACGCCCCCTCCCTCCCTCCCACCCACGCCCCCCCACTTCCTCATTGACTACAGATTATATAGTAAAACTTGAGTTCTGCTTAGCTATACCTTAACCAATCATTTTCCTGAAATTTAACTAACCAATCCTAACATATTGTAACATGATTATGTAACCAATTATATCCCACCACCTTAATTAGTTTACACCCAGCAAAATTAATTATACAGCAGACAGGAACAATCACAGAACCAGACAGAGATTATACAGACAAACAATAGCAAAGTGGGAACTCTAATGACAAAACAATACAGAAGTGAGGATTTCACATCCCAGCTATTGATAAGTGAGTTCTTGCCAGACAGGATGCTATCAAACTAAGTTTCCTTTTACATTTTCTAGGCACTTCCCTTTCTTTGGAGGTGATAGGAATTATCAGGACAGGATTGTATTCAGGACAGGATTGTATTCCTAACAGCCCAATAGCACCTTCTTTCAATGTGACTAGTTTGGAATGTGAGGATGTGACCGGTCGCTTCCTAGCTTATGGCTGCCTCTGCTGCTTAGCCAAAGGCCTTAGCCTAAGCACAGGGCCTCAGACTGTCACAGTAAGAGAAGGCCCTTACACCAGCAGACAGTGATTTTGATTCTCTCTTTTATACCTCTATAACTAGCCAAGTGATAAGAATACACCAAAATTCTTAGAGTATAGGCCTTTACAGACAGGCCTGAATATCTATATCCTAACATGTAATAATAGAGGATATAATTTTCTATTATAGTCTACCTATATACTTTCAGAATAGTTTCAGTAGAATCCTGTAATGTTTTTATATATCCCTGTTTTAACTTATATGCCATTCCAAAAGAATATTTGTTTATTAACTCCTGCAAAAACATTTGGGAATATGGACATAACTGCCATTTGCGTTATATGATTTATCTTCTGATTCTACCTTCATCACCCCTTAAGGAACAAACTGAGCTCCACAAAAGAAACCCAACCATCAATCCTCAGGCTCCTGTGCCACTGAGAAGCTTTAAAAAATGAATGTCAAGAGAGATGAGAAACTGAGGGAATGGTTCTTCAGCCATTTTTAATCCAATGGCAGACTTTGCATCATCCTGTAGCGAAGAGTGAGGGATGACTGAAGTTTCATTTTCCATATATCATATATCATTCCCCTTTACAGGTAGAAGAGAAGATCTGTCTCACTGATGAATGAGCAAGATAGTGCCTAAAACCTGTACCATATTCCTCTGTTCAATTGATCTTCTGTTATTGGATTGACACATTTTAATGGACAACAAAATGGGGGGAGGGGAAAGGGTTGGGCATGGGAAAAAATAGAAAAGGCAGGAAAAAGCTACAGCTTGAGTAAATGCCATGTGTGCCTGTACAACAAGATTTCTTTCAGGAAGAAACTAATTGGAATGGGCTTTTGCCATGTAGATTGTTCCACACTGATTGAAATAAAGGGCACTAATATACAATATTTGTCAAACTACTTAATTTAATATTTGTATTACAGTAGCATCTAGAAGCCCCAACTTACCTCCGGGCCCTATCATGTATAGGCACTATACATACACATAGTCCTTTAAGAGTTTACAAACTAGAGAGACAAGACAAAGCATGGGAGAAAGGAAGCATTTTAAAGATGGGGATTGAGGCAGAGAGATTTAGTGACTTGCCTGGGATACACAGGAGGTCTGTAGCAAAGCTAGGAATTGATTTCAGATCACCTGAGTCCTTAACCACGAGGCCATCCTCCTCTCATAAAAACAGTATAAACTGATGTGACTTACCTATAAAA
Source organism: Chelonia mydas (assembly GCF_015237465.2). Classification (NCBI taxonomy): domain Eukaryota; kingdom Metazoa; phylum Chordata; order Testudines; family Cheloniidae; genus Chelonia; species Chelonia mydas. The sequence goes on from NC_057852.1 coordinate 113,713,400, forward strand.
CAGCACTGTATAGTTCACTGCCTGCAAAAATCAGGGGAGCTTTGACCCTTAAAGAAAATACTGCATTATTATACGGTAATGGCCCTAGACACTGTGTGGACTAGAGCCACACAGGGAACTTAGGCTCAGTGTTGCCACACCTAACTTTGAGGTGCCTTGCTGCCTAGTGGAATCATGGGGAGAGTTAGGTGTCTAATGATGGGAGCCACAACAGCCAGCATGCTGAGTGTGGAGCCAGCTACACTAGCTAACAGGAAATGCTGAGGAGAGGGATGTGGCCTAAGCCCCACCCCTCAAAGGGACTTAGACAACTAAATCTTGTTTGGAGGGAAGCGCCTATCTCTGCTTGGGATTCACAGCCGTGTATCCTCTCCTGGGGAAAAAAAGGCAGCAGAAATATGGTGCTCTCCCCCTTATAATTTTTAGCCCAGTGGTGAGAGTACTGACTCAGGAAAGCAAGTTTCAAATCCCCCCTTTGCCTGAGGTGGAGAAGAGACTTGAATTTACATGTCCTATTTCTTAGGCAAGTGCCCTACCCTCAGGAGTGAGGGGCTCTCCTGTTGAAGTGGTTGCAGAGTGTATATGTAATTAAATATTCATTGGTGCAGAGAAGGAGTGAGAATGACTCTATAGCCAATGGTGAAGGCACTCATCTGGGATGTAGGAGATTAGAGTCTTTGTGTCCATGACTATTTAACTATTTATACAAAGTGGAACGGCACCATTTAGGTGGCTCTATGCAGGCTCACTGGCAGATTTTTAGGTGCCTAAAGGACTTTATCAGCACAAATGTAGGTGCCTAAAGTGGCAATTAGGCACCTAAATCCCTTTGTGAGAGTAGCCCCGTAATATTACTATTTTAAGATGTTGTATTGTGGGTCACTACTTTAAAGGGCTGCAAGCCTTAAGAGGATGAGACAGAAAGGTAAATTGTAAGGTAAGATGACATCTGCCTATTGAAAAATTGGCTGCCATTTCCTTGGGTCTTGGAGAGAAAAATGTTCCATTCCTTTCCACGGTATGGGAATCTCTGTATTTTTGCTGCCAGGAAGGATGGGAAAACTCAAGGAGCATCAGAGAGTGCTGTCATGGTATTGTTAAACACATAAAAATCTTGGGAATTTACAATATTCTTCCTCAAGGATTTGTCAGATAGGGATGGCTCAGTAGTGTTTATATGTATAGTGGAGAAGAAAAATGCCTTCTACTGCAAAAACACTGAGTGAAATTCTATGGCCTCTGTTAAGCAGAAGATCAGACCAGATGATAGTGATTTCGTCTGGCCTTTTAGCGTATGCATCATTTTTTACTGCCGATAGTAAAATATAGCCTTAAGCTCTTGAAGTCAAAATATTCAAACATTCAAAATGAGCTAGTGCACATCAAGATATGAAGATGTTCTAAATGTACAATGACAATAAGTCAAAATTAACCATGATTTCAATAACATTCCGTAGAGTGAGTAAAAAGAGAATGGTGATATTGAATTTCTAAAGTAATACTATAATTTTGGATAATGTTTTCACTGCAATATGTCATTTTCTGAGCAAACACAAGTCATCAGAGAAACATGAAATTCTTTGTGTAAAACAATATTTTCTAACACAGAATAAAACACAGACAACTGTTTAATTATATTCAGGTCAGGTACCGTAAACAGATGTTACAAATAGGAATAATATCAAAATGTATCATGATATCCCATGGTTGTAATTATCATCTAAATAAGCAAAGAAAAGAAATAAAGCCGTTAGAGACAGACAGCTCTATGTAAAAGCAGTTTCAGAAACTGTAATGCAACAAAGATGACAAGCACACTATACTTAAATAGGTTGAGTCCAACAGGTTTGTACCAGAGATATATAGTTGAAATAAACAATCAAGAATCACAAATATAGTCAAGAAGGCATAACACTAATGTAGAGCTCAGTATAATAAATTCTCAGTTATGGTACATTTTAAGTAGTTGAATGGGTCCAAAAAAGAGAAAAAGAACAAAGAAGCACAGTAATATAGGACAAAAACCTGTCATCAGTGATTCTTGTGGAACCACAGTGCAAAGGAGGCACAGGGTGGCTATGGGCCAACTAACTCAGCTGGTTAGCGCGTGGTGCTAATAACACCAAGGTCATGGGTTCAGACCCCATGCTGGCCACTCTGTGTCCTGGATGGAGAGGGTGGTTTCTGCTCTTTTGGCTTGCTGCTAGGGGTCAGAGAGGCCAAAAGGAGATGGGCTGAGTGGCTTGCAGGGAGCAGGCAAGAGCCCTGGTGGGGGAAGGGGTCAGCTAGTGCAGGCGCTGGGCAGGAGGAGGCTGGCAGGACCAAGCTTCGGCCACCTCCTTTCCTCCCCACTCTGGGCTCCTTGCTCGACGTTCTGGCTGAAAGAGATGGGCCTGGGGAGGGGAGGAAAAGGGTGAGTCTGGCCAGCTGCCTTCCCAGCTCCCATGGAAACGAGGGTTGAGCTGGCTGCCCAGGAAGCAAAATCGCAGGGCTGCTGGCTCACCCCCATTGTCCCCAATGGGTTGGCCCGATGGCCCGTAAGCCCACACTGGAGCCCAGAGCTCAGACAGGAAGGAGCAGGAGGAGCACTCTGCCCAGGGCCACCACCACTCTAAGTCGGCTTGAGTTGCTTTCTCTCGTACCCCTTTTCTCCCAAATTCTGCTGGCCTCACAGTAGCCATCCCTGGGACGCAGGAAAGACGCAGGCATGGGGCTCTACCTAGGGGAAGCCAAATGCGCATACCAAGAGTTTATCACAGGCAATTGAAGCACTGTAGGAACCCCATTCAGATGCACTGATATAGCTAAACTTTACTTCCAAGGCCCCACATGTGCAAAAAGCCAACTTGTGAAAAATACTCCTCTTTCGGCTAACCTTCCAAACTTTCAAGTGGCTCCAAATGGGAAAACACACACCCTGAAACACCCAAACAGTCCTGATGCTCCCCATCTAAAAAGAAAAGAAAGGAAAAGATTTCTAAATGGCCACCCTGCCAGAATTGTACAGCTCTGCACATGAAACCACTCTTCTTAGGGTGACTAGACATTTTTAAAGGGACTGTCGTGTATTTAAGCCCTCCTGCAAGTGTCCCAAATTTTTCTTAAAAATGAGCAAATTCTCTCTCACCCTCATCTGTACTGGTGGGTCCTGCTGCTGGCCGGATCCCTACTCAACAGCTGTCCGCCCACCAGTGGTTAGTGGCCGGGGGGGGTCCAGTGGCTTATGATGGGGGTGGGTATGCAAGGCTAATGGCGGGGTGAAGATGCAGCGTGCAGAGCCGGCTGCCCTCCCTGCCACTCCATCAGCACAGCTCCTGCAGCATGCGGGCTCCTCCCCCCCATTCCATTTCCGGCTGGCGCTGGCTGCATGCTGCACTGGCCAGTGAGTGCTGGGAGGCGCCAGGCGGCGGCCAGTTATGTGTCGCCCCAGCTGCCCACCCATCGGCCCTTTACATGCTCCCCCTCTTGCTGTCCTCTCCCTGCTTTGCCCCTTCACCCCTCCCAGCCCTGCTGCTCCTCCATATGCCCCCCCCTACTTTGTGCGTCCCACTCCCAGTGCTCTGCAGAGATCCAGCCCCTGGTCGGAGCGCTCAGCTCACCAACAGCCTGGCCAGCAGGCTCTTTCCTTCCCCCACTGCCTCTGGCTGGGCCAGCACCATGGGAAAGCCGAAGACCCTCCGGCCTAGGGCACTGGCCAGGAGGAACCAAGCCCTGCATGTGCCAAAGCCCTGCACAGTGCTAGCACAGGGAAGCCTCTCCACCCCTCAGCTAAGCTCTGGAGTTGCATGGGGGGAAGTGATTTCCAGCCTGTTCATGCCCCGAACCTGCAGGCTCCACATAAGCCCCAGGGCATGGGCTTAGCACCCTCTTCACCTGTTCCTCTCCCACCCCGCTCCCCACCCTGGGTCCTACCCCCAGGGAGTGCAGGGCTTCTCCATCCCCTAGACACCTTCCTCTTCTGAGCCACCTCTCTGGCTGTGTTCACTGAAGCCCCTGCAATCAGGTTCCTTGAGCCCTGGTGTGCAAGGCATCCTTAGGGTTTAACCCCTTCCTTCCCGTGCTGTAGACGAGGGACAGGAGGCAGCTGGGTTATGTTAGTGGCCAGCAGCAGCCTGGAGGTGTTAGCTGCCTTTCGACACTTTGCTGGCAGGAAGAGACAGGCTGCTTCCAGCCACGGGGGAGGCTGGGGAGAGATGAGCTCTGCAAAGACACGGGGCCAGGTCACCCATTCCTCCTCCTCCTCCCCTGCAGCTAGAAGCAGCTCCCATCCCTTCCCTTCTGCACAGTGCCAAAAGGCTGCTGTTGGCTACATTCTGGTGTGACCCCTGGCAGAAATCTCGGGGGGGGGGGCATGTGACCCTGCATGCCCCCCAACAAGTTGCTTTGGGAAGACATAGCACCAGGTATGGGTCCATCCCGGGGGCCCAGCCAGGCATGGAGGGCAGAGAGCGCCAGGCAGGGAAGGTTGGGTTGGTCAGTCACCCTCTCTGTGTGAGAGAGGTGTACAGAAGTGTGTTGTGCGTCTTAAAGACAAGAATATAAATAAAAAGAATGCAGTTACACAATATTTCTTTTTAGCGGGGCTCAGTCAACTTGATGTTAACTTGAATGTTTGTACTGCATAGTTCTGATTGATTGGCATTGAACTCTCTTGAATACGAGTAATTTTACCAGGTGTCCTGTATTCAGCATAGAGAAATATGATCACCCTAGCTCTTCTACTTAGGAATAAAGTTCCAAGGAAAATGGGCATGCTTTACTTCTTAAATTTCCATCTGCTTTTGTTGGCTGGTATTTCTGATTCAATTTCCCTCAATTTCCCTTTGCTTTCATCCTCCCCTCCAGCATAGGGGCCAATTAATAGGATGTTGTTTACACAGCTTTGTAGCTAAAGGGATTGAGCCAGATTCTTTTAAAACAGTGCATCACTATTTCCCTGTAGAAAGCTAATAATTTACAGGAGTGGATGGGTGAGATTCTGTGGCCTGCATTGTGCAGGAGGTCAGACTAGATCGATCCTAACGGTCCCTTCTGACATTAATGAATCTATTTGTCTCCCCTATTTTCTATTGCTTGACTTCTTTCAGACTGCCTCCATTGCTGGCTTCTTTCTGTAGAACCCACTGTCAACCTGGTTCACGGACAGACCTTTTGTGAGCTGTGGAAAGTGTCTGGGTTCTCCACTCAGTGTTCCCTTCATTGCCCCTTTGAACCCACTCCATACTCTTTTCATTTGAGCTCTCTATATAGTTGACCTCTCTGTTTTTGCGGCCCCACCATTTACATGAAAGGGAGGTCACTGTTGGCTTTGTGGTGGAACCTCTTAGAATCATAGAATATCAGGGTTGGAAAGGACCTCAGGAGGTCATCTAGTCCAACCCCCTGCTCAAAGCAGGACCAACCCCAACTAAATCATCCCAGCCAGGGCTTTGTCAAGCCTGACCTTAAAAACCTCAAAGGAAGGAGATTCCACCACCTCCCTAGGTAATGCATTCCAGTGCTTCACCACCCTCCTAGTGAAAAAGGTTTTTCCTAATATCCTACCTAAACCTCCCCCACTGCAACTTGAGACCATTACTCCTTGTTCCATCATCTGCTGCCACTGAGAACAGTCTAGATCCATCCTCTTTGGAACCACCTTTCAGGTAGTTGAAAGCAGCTATCAAATCCCCCCCTCATTCTTCTCTTCTGCAGACTAAACAACCCCAGGTCCCTTAGCCTCTCCTCATAAGTCATGTGTTCCAGTCCCCTAATCATTTTTGTTGCCCTCCACTGGATGTTTTCCAATTTTTCCACATCTTTCTTATAGTGTGGTGCCCAAAACTGGACACAGTGCTCCAGATGAGGCCCCACCAATGTCGAATAGAGGGGAATGATCACGTCCCTCGATCCGCTGGCAATGACCCTACTTATACAGCCCAAAATGCCGTTAGCCTTCTTGGCAACAACGGCACATTGTTGACTCATATCCAGCTTCTCGTCCACTGTAACCCCTAGGTCCTTTTCTGCAGGACTGCTGCCTAGCTGCTCGGACCCTCGTCTGTAGCAGTGCATGGGATTCTTCCGTCCTAAGTGCAGGACTCTGCACTTGTCCTTGTTGAACCTCATCAGATTTCTTTTGGCCCAATCCTCCAATCTGTCTAGGTCCCTCTGTATCCTATCCCTACCCTCCAGCTTCTTTTTTGTGTTTACGATCAGCAAAGATTTCACTGTTAAGCCAAGATTGTCACGTGCCATATTTACTATTCTTTCTACACATCGGGATGGTTTGTTCCTGTAATCTCAAGAAGGACTTTTTAAAATACAGCCAGCTCTCCTGGACTCCTTTCCCCCTCATGTTATTCTCCCAGGGGATCCTGCCCTTCAGTTCCCTGAGGGAGTCAAAGTCTGATTTTCTGAAGTCCAGGGTCCGTATTCTGCTGCTCTCCTTTCTTCCTTGTGTCAGGATCTCATGGTCACTGCCTCCCAGGTTCCCATCCACTTTTGCTTCCCCTACTAATTCTTCCTGGTTTGTGAGCAGCAGGTCCTCTTCAAGGACCTTGCCTCTTTCTGGGTGGTCAAGTAGATTGATTCACTGACAGCTGGCTGATAACTACCCTTTGGGACACAACTAACCATGAAGTAGGCCAAAATTTTTACCTTTTTGAGATGCTATTTCCTAGAATTGGTTGGAAAAGGAAAGAACACAAAATGTCTACAAAATTTCATTTCTGTTTTCGGATAAAGTTTAGTTTTAACCTGTTTTCTCTATTTCCCCTGAGCTCTGCTCTTTATTTGGAAAGTTTGGTTTTCCTGGAATATATGAAAGTAAAGTAAAACATAAATTACTCAGCAGTATTATATGCAAGGCCGTCCAAAGACAAGGATTGCATTTATAGCCTTTCCATCTCTCTGTCTCCCTAAACATTTGCACTGTTCTTATCACTGTAGTATCTAAACACCTAACAGAAATTCCTTGACTATTTCCCCATGCTAATTTCCCCCGCTACTGTTACTCACACCTTCTTGTCAACTGTTTGAAATGGGCCATCCTGATTATCACTACAAAAGTTTTTTTTCTCCTGCTGATAATAGCCCACCTTAATTGATTAGTCTCGTTAGAGTTGGTATGGCAACCCCCATTTTTTCATGTTCTCTGTATATATATATCTCTCTTCCTACTGTGTTTTCCACTGCATACATCTGATGAAGTGGGCTTTAGCCCATGAAAGCTTATGCTCAAATAAATTTGTTAGTCTCTAAGGTGCCACAAGGTGCCTCGTTCTTTCTCCATCACTGGCAATTTAAAAATTAAGATTGAAGGTTTTTCCTAAAAGATCTGTGTAACACCGACAAACTCTGGTTGTTGACAGGTGGAATCAAACCTGGGATCTTGGAAGCTTAGTGCATGATCCTCTACTGCATGCATAGGTGCTGACTTCCTCTCTTTCCTGTGGGTGCTCGGCACCTCTCTGCCCCTGGTTCTGCCCCTGCCCTGCCTCTTCCCACCCCTGCCCCGCCCCCATTCCAACCCCCATCCCAATTCCACCCCCTCCCTGCCCCTATTCCAAATCCTTCCCCAAAACCCCGCCCCAGCCCTGGCCCAACCCCCGCGTCTTCCCCTTCCCCTGAGCTCACCATGTTCGCACTCTTTCCCTCCCTCTCCCTCTCCCTCCCCCTCCCTCTCCCCCTCCCCCTGACAGAGCATACTAACACTGCCATACAGTTCTTTGGCGGCGGCCGGGCGGGAAGCTCTGGGAGGCAGGCGGAGGAGCGGGGATACGGCGCTCTCGGGGAGGAAGAAGTAGGGCGGGGGCGGTGGTGAGCTTGGCTGCCAGTGGGTGCAGAGCACCCACTAATTTATTCCCATGGGTGCGCCAGCTCCGGAGCACCCACGGAGTCAGCGTCTTTGACTGCATGAGCTAAAAATCAACTGGCTGTTAGCTAAGGCTGTAGAGCAGACTCATAATCTCTCTCTCTCTCTCAGTGGTCTCGATGGGACAGAGCACCACACCCAGGTGGTGTGTGGGTTACATCTGCTCTGGGAATTATTTTGGAGAAGGTCTATGGCCTGTGTTATAGAGGAGGTCAGTTTAGGTGATCAAAGTGGTCCTTCTGGCCTTGGAATCTATGAATACAGTAGCATAAAAACAAACCAACCCAGCTGATAAGAGGTATCAAAGGTGTCTGACAGCTAAAAGAAATAATATGGACAACTGAACTTTGTCCAACCCAAGGAGATCATTAACTACAAGGCCACCGTAGACTTCATACCACACCCAATCCTGAAACCCAACTGACAGGGATGCAGGAAATCCAAGGAGTTTAGAAAATACTATATCTGCCTTGCTTCTGCCATGCCAGCCAATTTCTGTGCCATCTGATGACAGTTTAGGGAGGGATCACAACAGTGTCAAAAGTTGGTATGTTGATCAGGGTCTTCCGGGTCACTCATTTAAATTCTAAGGTTGCCCAAACATTCTGAGTCATCATAATGGCAGAGGCCTTGGAGAGTTCCAAATTCTAAAGACAGACGCAAAGCCAGTATGCACACTGACTATGGCTGGGGTAGTGGTGAAAAGCCTCCAAACATTTCTTTTACTGTGGGAATTAAGGACATGAAGCCTTCGTCAAAGGTACTATGAAGGTACAGTAGTGAGGAGAGCTGATAAGTGTATTCAGTAGAATGTCTTGGCTAGTGCAAGAGCATTTCCACAACACAGAGAGGGGTAACATGGTCGAGTGGCCTGAGCACAGGACTAAGACCCAAGAACTTCTTACCTCTCCTGGCTTCCAAAAAGGGTGGTGGAGAGGAGGCAGGGTCATGGCAAGATGTCTCGGGCAGTGCATGAAGCAAACCCTGAAGGTTTTTAGCAGTTGGCAAAGCATCCTCCCCTTGTTCATCTGGGAGCTATGAGAGGCATTCCTCTCTGAGGTTAATGTCTGTCAGTGTGCCACCTAGGGACAATATGACTCCCCACCATATTTATTGTGGAGCTGTGTCTGAATGGCACAATCTGGAGCTCTGTTTGTGTAATTTTACTATATACTCTTTGAGGGGGGCAAACTGAGTTGGATGATTTCTATTCTTTTTCAAAATGCTTTCATTCAGGTTAAATGTTTTATGTAAATGAAGAAATAACATTAATATATAATGATATTGTCTATTTTGTTTATTTTCAGTGGTAATTTATACGAGAGTTTGGTTTTATAAAATAAAATGGAGATTAATCTTGAAACCCTTCAAGTGTCTCTTAAAGGATTGGAATAGTCAGGGTCATGTCTTCACTTTCACTTTTACTGTTTATCTTCTTAGATTGTTACAAAGTCAACAACCTTGTCAGTTTGTGTTAAATGTAATGCTGTGCTAAACGCTATCCTTTCACTGGAGGCAGACGGTTTGATGCATCTCTCAATGTTGTCTGTGCGACAAAGGGCATAGAGGACTTTAACAATGCTTTGATGCTGTTTCTTGACAGATACGTTTATTAAAATGACTTTGTCTTCCTTTCAAACATATAATCATAAATACAATTTGTCATCCCCAGTGTTTTAAGCTCCAGCAGTAGTGGTTCTATTTTCTTTCAAAAGCCACATTTGCAATTATTTCAGTATTGAGGTTTGTACTACAGTAAGCTGTGATAAGATAATGGCAGTACAATCAGATCTGGTTAGTCTGAATCAGTTTGAAAACCATTTTTTGGTAAATATTAAAAAGAAAACCCTCTAGATTAACAAAGCAGTAACACACAGTGCTTGTTATTGGACTAACTGCCAGTGAAATGTTTTGGGCATTCGGACACAGTCAAACACAGATTAATCTGGTCTGACTGAACTTTATTCTTGTTAAGTCCTTATGTTCTGCAACATTAATTTCAAAGTCTAGTTTAGTTATTTCACATATCTAAAATCTGCATAATTTTGGACCTTTTGAGTTCTATAAATCCTTAAAATAATAGTTTATGTCTCTTTTAAGGCAAAACTTGTACAAGGTGTGTGAGCATGAACTGCAAGGGAAACTTTTGCTAATTTTGTTTTGCTCACATGTGTGTTGATCTGATACTTACAGCTATCTGTAGGTAAATAATTGACCATTGTTTTCATTCAAGTATATTCTCAGGATATATCCTCATTCTTGCACATATGCTCTTGGCGCCAAAATTAGGACCCTCTAGAACAGCTGTTCCTAAACTGTGGTCCACGGGCTACAACCTTACTTAGTGATTAGCAGATTTCTGAGCTGTTAGCTTTGCTCCCTTAATTCAATTCCATCCAAGACATGTCTGGCAGGAAGGAGGAGCTACCACAATGGATCACTGCTTATTTATTTTTTTAAAATGGCCCCTTTCTTCCCCATCCCCACCTCAAATCAAACTGCTACCACTTCTGGTTTTAAGGCCAGGAATGACTCACCAAGAATAAACTGCAAGTCACCAATCAGTGACGCTGGTGCCAGACATTATCCCTAGCCCAAGAAATTACTTTGGACAACATAGGGACAAAAGAGATCTAATGGTCTGGGAACAGCAGGATGACTCAAGAAAGTCTGGGATTAGGGGAGACATGAGATGGGAATTTGAGGCGTGTGGGATCAGGCAGGTGGATTAAATGGGCAATGAACTGTGGGTGTGGCAAAAATGAATTGGGAGTGAATTTTTCACAGCGGTGTTTGTTTTATGGGAGGGTGGAATGGATTGGGGCATAACATGGTTTTGAGTCAGTGATATTTGGGAGGATTGGAACTGATTTAGTGTGTGCGTGGAGAAGAATACTTATAGCACATGCACATGTGTGAATGAGAAAACATTAATATAGGTAAATGGAGCAAGAAAATGGACACATCGCTGAAAGCTCAGCGCCATCAGGATATTACAGTGTTGCCAATTTTGTGATTTTATCTTGACTCTCATTGTATTTGGTCACTTTCTTAAAGCTCCAGTTCCTGGAGTCATGTGAGAACTTCAGCTTTTTCTTTTTTTAGACTTCATGGTTGTGGAAAAAACCTTGAACCCTAAAGACTCAAAAATAAGAAGGCAAATAAAATGAACCCAACATTTATTTATTTTAAACTTTTTTTTTTTAATAAAACTTCTACTTTTGGAGGCCAGATTAATGATTTTTGAATGACATTTGGAGGGTTTTTTGCTTAGTATTCTCTCTCCCCTTGTCAAGTTGTCTGAATCTCATTCTTTCTTTCATTTCATTTCACATTTATAAATCTTTCCAATTTGTTCTTCAAACCTTTCCCTGGATCGTCTTTCTCATTTGATCTCTTCTTGACTTTTTCACCCTTCTTTATTTATTGCTCCCTGTTGGTCCCCCAGTCAGCCAAGCTCCCCAGCCATTTCTTGCAAAAGAAAAACAATATGCTCCATAAAATGGCAAGGAAAAAATCTTAAAAAATAGTATTCTTTACTCATCTTAGGCTCATTTTCAGTTGTATTTTCTTATAATTTCCCTCCCTCACCAGCTGCTCTGGTTCCCGCATAAGCATTGCTGTTCATGCACCTAATATTTAGATTGAGATCAAGTGATGCAGCACACAAGATTTACTTACATTTTAAAATGTTAAGTGAATTTATTGCTCATGAAAAGTGCCAGATTGATAGCCTGGAGATAAAAGTCTATTTACCCAGAACAGAACAGGCTGTGACAGTGCAATCTTCCTCAGGATAGGAGTGTTGCCATTTATTTCAGTGGGAACAGGCATGGGCCCCAAGAGAAGAATGTAGCATTTTCAACCTTGAGAATTCTAAAGGCAAAAACAAAGGAACACAGAGTTCCATGCCGTTGTTTGCTAAGTGCTCACTATCAGAAGCATTTGACCTTCCCTAGGGAACACAGATAAGGATGAAAATGTTTAATGAAAATTATCCTAAATCGACTGGATTTTGTTTCAAGCCCCCATATTTATTGATTATTTGAAGAAGGAATCAGTTCACTAGCAAGTTCATACCATTGTCTCAGGATATTAGTGTTCTCAAAGAGAAGAAAGGCATATGATCACATTCAATATAAAGAAATAACGAATAGGTATAAAAAAACTACTGTACGTATTTCAAAGGCTCAAACATGAAGCCCTTACATAAGCAAATTTCTACTGATGTCAGTTGGAGTTTTGCCTGTGAGAAGACTGTGGGATCCAACTCTTAGTTGAACTCATCACACAACTCCTTGGTATCTTTTGACTGCCTACCATCTGGACATTATTGGCAAGATTGAGTTTTTTCCCTATAAGGAGTATGTAGGAATAAGGCATCACATTCCATAATACAATGAAGGGGAGAATAGTCTCTGCACACTGGTACTCAATTCCTGTTAGAAGGGTGGGGATGATTGGAGAGTGGATGGAGTCCGAGCTCTGCCCCCGAACACACCAGCAAGCAGAGCTGAGCTGGTGTGAAAGATGAAGTAATCTGCTACTGGGATTGGCTAGTAGCAAATTACTCTTGGAACAAGTGGGGAAACAGGGCAATTGTGACTCTCAAGGTCACAATTCCCTCCCTGGTCTGCTTTTGGGGAAACACAGCTGTGCACTGCCCCTTATTGTAAACTGACAATCTAATCATATCAACAGAGGCATTAGGTTGGTTGATGAAGGTTCAGACTCTGTGGCTATTGAGTATATGCATACAGGTCAGAACTCATTGTCCACTCTTTGAAAAAATTTTTATACTCATCTAGGCAGGGAGAATAACAAGATGTTTTACTGACCAGTTTTTCAAAATCCTAAAATATTAAAAATGCAGTGAAAAAAGTCAGAGTTTTAAAATATTAATTGCTCAATTTTCATAGATCAAAACTCTGTTTCTGAGGAAACAGGAGCAGAAAAGCAGCAGATAGCCAGCAGATGAGAGTCAAAACTCTCACTTGTCTCTGTTAGCTGCCTGCTGAGCAGTGAAAATGCAGGATCAAAAAAAAAAAAAAAAAAAAAGACCCAAACCACCACACAAAAACCAGTAAAAGCATCAAGCAGACAAGTTATTCCTAAATGCAATGAAACCTTAGAACCAACCAGAAAAATAAAAAGGATGAAAAATGCATTGGTTTGTTTGTGTACCCAAAAGGGCTTTTCCTAAAAAATCTGTTGATCTCTTTAATTTAAAAAGAATTTGAAAAGCATTTTAAAAAAGCAAGTACTTTTCACATAGTGAAACTGATACCTGTATTTCTCTTGTCGTTACTAACCAGGGCAAGGACAGACATACAGAATAGGGAGGGTCATCTAGGGCAGCAAATGTTCAAAAAAGCCAGATCCAACTCCCATTGAAGTCAGTGATCAAAACCTGGATCCATTGAAGTCAACAGAAGCTTTGACATTGACTTCAATAGTATCAGGTTTTAGCCAAGTGTATGGCTGCTTTATGTCAATAAAGTGGTGTAATGCAGGTGTACTGTTCCAGTGAATCTAATGAGGGGCAAACCTCAAAAGGTTTGGAGTTTGTGCTCAATTCAAACAAGTATGTGGACATTATTGTTTTAGACTCCAGTCCAATATCCTGTCTCTGACTGTGGCCAGCACCAGATGCTTCAGAGAAGGTGCAAGAACTCTACAATAGTCAGATGTGGGTTAATTTGTCCTCCAGATAGGTCTCATCCTGATCTCTAATAGTTAGAAATTGGCCTAAACCAATGCAAATTATCAGAACACATTCAGTCTTTCCCCTATGCCTCAGTCATTCATCATTGAAAAGACTGGGCTTCCAGTGCAGTTCAACAGGTTTCAGAGTAGCAGCCGTGTTAGTCTGTATCCACAAAAAGAAAAGGGGTACTTGTGGCACCTTAGAGACTAACAAATTTATTTGAGCATAAGCTTTCGGGAGCTACAGCTCACTTCATGAAGTGAGCTGTAGCTCTCGAAAGCTGAAGTGAGCTGTAGCTCCCAAAAGCTTATGCTCAAATAAATTTGTTAGTCTCTAAGGTGCCACAAGTACTCCTTTTCTCTTAGTGCAGTTCAAATAAACCTCCAAACAATATCTCCCATTCAGAGGTCCCCACACTGTGCTCCATGGTCCATTAGTCTATATAGAACACTTGTGAATGGTGCTGCTCTCCCCCTTGTTTTAGCTGCTAAATTGTATTAGAAGAGGATAAAGATACATTAAAGGGTAGAATTTTCAAAAGTGCCCAGCATTGGCCCAGCTCTGCACACCTTCTGAAAATGTCATCCTAAATACTGTCCTATTGTACTTTTCCAAGTAAGCAATCATAGTTGCCACAGGGATGTCATATGATTAAAAATTACAGGGGAGATAATGGGTAAAATAATCTCTCTGTTAAACTGCAGCCCATCTTATGAAAAAGTTTGGAAACCCTTGGCTTGATCAAGTTATCTGAGCCTTGAGATGTTCCCTCATTCCCACAACTGCATGAATCACCTTCATAGATTTGTAGACTCCAAGGCCAGAAGGGGCCATTTTGGTCATCTAGTCTGACCTCCTGTAGGCCACAGAACTTCTATTCCTAGAGGCTATCTTTTAGAAAAACATCCAATCTTGATTTAAAAATTGTTAGTGATGGAGAATCTTTTCTCAATTTCCACACAATCTGGGACTTCCCTTTTCAAACCCCACATTACCACTGTCTCTCCATACCCAGTGGCGGGTTTTCCTGGGGGGCTGTCCTCTCTAATGGGGGAAGCACTGCACCTTCTAGCAGGAATCAGTAAATAGCCTTGCTTCTCCTAATTCACCGTTTCAGGGCTCATTACTTGGCCTTCTCCCCTTCAGGGTCTTCTGGGATGGATGGGTGGTATACTCTCCAGGGTTTCACTGAACTTTCTTGGATGGAATCAGAATTGCCCACCTTTCTCAAACTCGTGGTCCCTATGCATGCCAATACCCAGCAAAGATTTTTCTTCAGCACTGGTGGTAATCTCCTGTCCTCTGCAAGAAGGAAAACTGGAAGTCTCTCCCCACTGTCAATGTGAAATTCCAAGAAGCCATGTTGTGCAGCATAATGCCAACTGGTAAGTTCCTAGGAGGCTGCAGATTTGATACAGCATTCATAGTGTTTCCTGATTTCTGTTTAATAATCCTGCTTGAAGTGGCTAATAATGTCACTGATAAATATTTAGACAGATTGATACAGCTCAACAGGACAGTTCAAACGAGCCACAGTGTATATTGTAACAGTCAGGTATCGAATACAAAATATAATTCCTTATTTGTAAGGCAACATCATAACTTGTATCCTCCTCAAAACTTTCTTAAGGCTATTTCACACAGGTGTGTCAGGCAACTGTCATTTTAAGAAACAGCTTAGCCTACCACAGATAACACTTCCAGCATGAAGCATTGTATTGTGCCAGTGACTGGATGCAGAGATTCTCTTTGATAAAGCTCACTATATTATTTAGACTTTTCTATAGCTGAAGAACACCCACAAAGTTGTTACATTTTAATCAGGCAGATGTAATCTTCAGATTTCTAAAAAGGTTTGTGAATGAATGTCAATATGAATTTAAATATAAAGTTACTATATTGTGCAAGGATTGTACCATGGTTAGCTGACCTCTTCTTGGTAAGGATTGATTACACACTTTCTTGCAAGCTTGTAAAATCAGATGTAACAGTAAACAATTAATTTTGACTAAACGGCCAGGAATAACATTCTGATGTATCATTTTCATTCACTGAAAGAATGGTAAAGGTATATGAATGCAGGGGTAACTGAAATTTCCATATGCTAAATTACAGCGTTTGGGATCCTCAAATTAGAGATTAAGAGTGAAATTTTTAAAAAACACTGAAGTGATTTAGGAGCCTAAATTCCATTATCAAAAGTGATATAAGCATTTAGGAACCTAAATCCCATTGATTTTCAGTGAGAATTCAGCTTCTAAGTGACTAAATAACTTTTGAAAATGGGACATAGGCACCTAAGTCATTTAGGTACTTCTGAAAATTTACCCAAGAACAAGAATGGGCAAAAATCATAATAAAAAGTAAATGGATACAATTTGTTCACATTGCCTCATTTTTATTGCTACTACAGCAGAAATTTCAAGTCTGTATATTCTATAAATAATGCAATGCATCTAATATAATCTTTACATGATGCAAATTAATGAATTATTATTTTGACCTCTTCAGCAATCTTTAGCTTGATTTATTGAGAGTTCATTTCCTATCTTGATTGCATAATGAAGGAGAGGGGAAAATAACCATACCATTAAACTACTGAAAGTTTCATAACAAGGAAGATGGGGTTCGATGTTGGAAACATCTATTTCCTGTGGTTGGTGAGCACTTTTCTGGATCAATAAGAGCTGTAGAGCTGGTCAAGATGTGACTTTTTTTCCCTAGGAAAAAAATCAAGAAAAACTATATTTCTCTTTGAAATTTCTCAGGTTTTCCTCAATAAATGCAAAATGCACAAATGTTTAGAAGCCAAGAATTTTTTTGTGAAAACAGAAAATAAATGTGTTGACAAAAATTGTTCACCAACTCTAGCTACAAGCACTGACCAATAATTGACCCATGGCTGATAACTAATTTTAATGAGAAACTGTAATGGGATCAAGCTTCACCCACCCTTTTTGTTGTATAATCACTGGATTGCAATGATATCCCCCTCTTCTGATGCTCTGCTTTCTGAACATGCTGAAATGTTTTGGCTAGGGTCCAAATAACAGGGGAATCTGCAGAAAACATTTGGTTTATGCCACTAATAGCTAGAAAACAAGTTTTCAAAGAAAGTAACAGATGCTAATGTTAACAGAAAACAGACAAATGTGGAGAACATATTAGCAACACATGATCAGCTCATGAGTGTGAAAAAAGCCATCAACCAAAAAATAATTTAAATACCCTTTATTTAAACTCTGAGTCAAATTCCACCTTGATGTCTACTCATGCAGACATTGAATGAAAGACATGCAAGTTATTGGAAAAGGAGTGCTTGGATATGTGCTCCAGGTTTTATTTGTGGAGAAAGCAATGGCTGCCCTTATCACTTGATCCCCTCCAGGGGAGGTGTAACAGGGGAAGAAAAAAAGAGTATGGGTTCAGAGGTAGTAAGCATGTTATATCCACAAGTCACCTCTTCAAGTTCTGATTTTGTCTTTCTAGCAATCATTTTCCAGCCCATCATTCATTTTATTACACCTCGAGTCTCTTGGGAACACTGTCTATATATTTATTGAAAATACAAGACAGCTCCTTTGAAGTGTGCATAGTATGCTGATTCATTTTAATTTGTTGCTGTAGGACCTCTTAACTTACCTACTCCTGTGCTCAATTAATTTAAAATTCCTTTAAATGGATTCAGATTATATGTCTGATAGTCATGATGCCAAACACTTTGGGCCATATTCCGACTTCAGTTATACTCATGTGGACATAGCCTTTGTTACTACATTACCTTCATTATACTTCACTTGGTTTTTACCATTTTCTTCTGTATAAACATTCCCATCAGAGTGGAACATCACCATTCGTAGTTCAACAGATCTTAAAACTTTGTTCTAGAATTTTTCACTCTTTTGTAATGGACTTGAATCCATTGCTTGTGCTTCAGTATCAGATGTGGTTTCTTAAAAACTACTCTCTTATTAAGTCTTCATTCCTTACTGTTCATTCTTATAAAGAAGACTTTATTTTTGAAGGTGATTTACATTTTTTCTCATTGTTTCTGCAGTGACATCAGCAATGTTGGGTCCATTTAACTTGTTCTAAATATTCCAGGATCTGCACTTGCTCTTTCATATGTTTGATTACCTTGGTAACACATGGCATGTGGTTTTCATGGTCTACTTCGGAACTCAAAGCTGTTGGCTTATTTTTCTTAGACATGTGGTATTGAAAAAAATGTATTACTCTGTTTCTTAGGTCAGAACTCAATTTTTCTTGCCCATGGGGATATGCACTCTACCCTTGTTTTTCTCAGTCTTCTATTTCAATACAGAATATGCCCCACAGTACATGTTAATTAATACATCTGTTTCCCTTGCTGAACAGCTGATGCTTAAACTGTGCTTCACTTCTTTTCTTTTAACTTTTCAGCATAGTCACAGCAATTAGAAAGCAAATAGAAGTTTTCATTTTCAACCCACTATCTGAAAACTTTTGTGGGCAACAGTGTTTGCTCTATGAAGGAACATAAATTTTGCAGCCAAAATTTCAAAGTCTGTGGCTATTCAGTACATAGCACAAGTAATTTAATTTCTCATATGCAGAGGTGAAAATAACTGTTTTATAAGGTGGAAAAATTCATTGCACTACTTCACCTCAAATAATTGTTTCACATCAAAGATGACACCACCCACAACTGCCATGTCCCTACCAACAGTCATAAGAAAAAGGAAACATCTGACTGGATACCCCAGCACAGACAAGATCAGGCACTTATTAATTACATTGATTGCTTCGGAAAAAGATTGACTGTGAAATTCTTAACAAACATCACATCCACCACAATCTCTTAGTCATCAAGAGGACAGCAATACAGTCCCTGAAATCCAGCCACCAGATAGTGATCAAACCAGCAGACAAAGGGAGCACCATAGTAGTCCTCAACTGTGAAGACTACGTCCGTCAATGAGACCAACCGACAACTCTCCAGTATAATCTACTAGAAAGAACTCAAAGAAGACAACCCACCCAGAAATTTAAGGATATCATAAAATCCTCCCCTAAACACTCCAAGGCAAACTGTACAATCTCATCCCCCGGTGACCCACTACGTTTCCCAAGATACACAAACAAGGGAATCCAGGCTGATGCATCCTATCTGGACATGGCATGCTTACTGAAGGAATATTCAGACTCATAGAAACCATCCCCAAATAACTCACCACATAAATGGCCAGTTTCCTCCAGGACACAACAGCTTCCTCCAGAAACTCCTTGACATTAACAACCTCTCTCGGAACACCATCCTTGCCACCATGGGTGCCTCCTCCTTGTACACCTACATCCCTCACAATTGGAATTGCTGCCTGCCTCAAATAGCTACGAGGCAATGAACAACACTCTGATATTCACCCCAGACACATTGCCAAATTCATCCATTTCATCTTCACCCATAACAACTTTACATTCAACAACAAACACTTTGTCCAAACCATGGGAACAGCCATGGGTACTAGGATGGCTCCCCAGTATGCCAACCTCTTCATGGGCTTCTTTGAAGAGGAATTTCTGGACAAATGCACCACAAAACCAGTGATATATGTGAGATTCATGAATGATATTTTCATTCTGTGGACAGACAACCTAAACTCCCTCACAGATTACAACCACAACTTCTACAACTTAGCCCATCCATCAAACTCTCTCTAGAACACTTCCACACCAGCACCAACTTCCTGTACATTATGATCAGCTCCAACAATGGAACCCTACAGACAACTGTATAAAGAAACCACAGATCACCACACTTACCTCCACAGATCAACTAACCGCCCCAAACACACCAAGAAATCTGTTATCTACAGCCAGGCACTCAGCTATCACAGAATGTGCTCTGAGGAGAAAGTCCAGGGTACACATTTTAACATACTTCAAACTGCCTTCACCAAACAAGGACACTCTGCCAGAGAAGTAGATTGCATCATGGAGTGGGCCATCCAAATACCCTGAGAGAACCTGCTGCAATACAGGACAAAAAACCTCTCTGATTGCAAATCCTACCACCACATGCTGGAACCCATACAGGATATCATTTAACAATTACAACCCATACTCTATGGGGACCATATCCTGAAATAAATCTTTCTTGAACCCTTTCTTCTGATCTTCAAACAACCTCCCGAACCTCACCAAGCTCCTCATCAAATACAAGCTTCCCACAGACCAAGACACAACAACACAAAGTGGCACCAGCTCCTGCCATCACAACAGATGCAAAACCTGCAGACATATCTCCACTGCTATCATGATCAATACCCCACACAACACACCTTTCGAGATCCATGGGTTCTACACAGCAACATTAGGTGTACTTCATCCAGTGCACTAAATGTCCCAATAACAACTATGTGGGTGAAAGAAGACAATCACTACACTCGCAGATGAGCTCACACAGAAAAATGATAAAAGATTAAAACACCATATCACCCGTGGGTGAACACTTTTAACAAAACAATCACTCCCTATCTGACTGCTCAGTCCTCATTCTCAAAGGAAACCTGCACATCACCTTCAAAATATGAGACTGGGAACTTAAATTCATAACTCTGCTAAACACCTAAAACATAGTCTTAATAAAGACACTAGATTTATGTCTCATTACAACAATCTGTAACTCACTAACCCACACCTGCCCTGTGACTGCCCACTTCATCTTGAATAGTCTCTTGCAACATGTGTTAACTCTTTATCTGCTCCACCTTGTATTTAACTGTGACACTCCAAGTATTCTACCCAGACCTGAAGAAGAACTCTGTGTAAGTTTGAAAGCTTGTCTCTGTGACCAACAGAAGTTGCTCTAATAAAATGGGGGGAGAGATAGCTCAGTGGTTTGACCTTTGGCCTACTAAACCCAGCATTGTGAGTTCAATCCTTGAGGGGGCCATTTAGGGATCTGGGGCAAAAATTGGGGGTTGGTCCTGCTTTGAGCAGGGGGTTGGACTAGATGACCTCCTGAGGTCCCTTCCAACCCTGATATTTTATGAAAAGATATTGCCTCACTCACCTTTGTCTCTCCAAAGTATTGAAAATCAACTCTAAAGGTAAGGAATGAATAAGAGAGGAAGTACACTGCATGTGTATGTACAGAAAGTGTGCAGATATTGCACAGATAAACTAATAAAGGGCCTGAGGCTTTGAGTTGTTGAGTATCTCCCCCCTCTCATTAAAGTCCATTGCTGATGACAATATTTACCCACCCTGAAATACTGGACCCATACCCTGCTACAGCTGCAGGCATTCAGATCAGATACTTTAGAAGACACGCTTATGTACATAGATCATTATTGCCTTTGCTTATTTGCAAGCCTTTGCCTACTTTCTTCAGAAGCTTCTTTTCTGAGGATTTTTTGTGTAGACGTGTTTATGTTCAATACTGAAACTGTTTTTAACAACTGTAACATATTTGTCACACTTCTAAATCATGTCATTGCTGTGTCTGTGAGGTTTGGCACTGATATAGTGATTGAATTTCAAAATAATTCTGGATCTCAAACGTCTGGGCTCTGATTCGCTACATTAGCAAGAGTGTGAGACTTGGGACTTCAGCCCGTTTAGGCAGTGAAGCACAGTCTGATATGTAGGGCATGAAATAAATCCATTTATGGATCAAAAATTCTTCATTGCTTTCAGGAAACTGGATCCAGACTGCTAGAAGTTAATGATATCCCTCAGTGTAGCTCTTGGATGAGAGTTTTATTGATTTTCATATTGCATAATGTCAACAATAAACATTATTTACGTGCTGTGTTATATTGTGAAACTGTAAACCAAGAAGTGTTACACCGTATAACACTTATAATGTAAAGCCAGGAACTCTGGCTGCAGTTATATTATTCTATGCAATGTTCTTATGCTTCACAGTTCCAGTGAAATAACAACAATGAAACAGAAGCTCCATCTTGTCGGAAGAAGATCTGGTGACTGAAACTGTTTGTTGGGCACATTTTCCCACATATAAAAGGTGGATATATCATTCATAGATTCCAAGGCCAGAAGGGTCCATTGAGATCATCTGATCCGATCTTAACTTCCCCGTAAGAATTCCTTTTTGAACTAGAGCATTTCTTTTTAGAAAAACATCATGAAGTGTCAGAGGAAACATGCCTCTCAAAAACCCTACTAAAGTTGAACTTTATGCCAAGACTGAATCGCACAGACTTTGAAAGACGGGAATGCAAAATGCCTAAGTGAGTGAAACTGCTAGTCCAGTGTCTCCAATGTAAACCCAGCCATACTACTAGCGCTGTCTGAATTCAAAACCATAGGATGCTACGACTTGTCCACAGTACTCTCCGCAGCGTTTCTTTCTGGTCCTTGCTAATGCACACCACAGGGGAGGCCATGGCTCTGCATAGACATCCCTCAATCTGGGTACAGTGTTGGTAGGTCCCCACTTGGATTCCCAGTGCAATCATCCAAACAGTAGCTTCCTCAATCCTGCATCGGTGCGTCAGAGCATGGCTGGTTTCAGAGTAGTAGCCGTGTTAGTCTGTATCCGCAAAAAGAACAGGAGGACTTGTGGCACCTTAGAGACTAACACATTTATTTGAGCATAAGCTTTCGTGAGCTACAGCCCACTTCATTGGATGCCTTCAGATGTAGTTCACAAAAGCTTATGCTCAAATAAATTTGTTAGTCTCTAAGGTGCCACAAGTCCTCCTTTTCTTTTTAGAGTATGGTTGGCACTTTCTATACCAACTCCTCTGCTGTATCGAGCCACAGTCAGGTTTTTTTAGGGGTCTAGGTGTGATAAAACCATTTTAGATGCAGTGTGCCTTTGATTAAAGGAAATGTTATGCACATCACAGCTGTCAATATATTTGCCTCCGTCATTGGGGTAAGAGGCTTTATGTGCTGTTGGGTGTCTTTATGTGGCACCCAGATGGCGGACTGTTTGGGCACAGTCCTGATGCAGTGTGTCTTGCATCCATACATTTACTCTGAGAGCTGGGTGAAAAATTTCAAATGAAACATTTTCCTACTGGAAAATGGGATTTTGTCAAAACTGAAATTTTCAGTGTGATTGGGTTCACATGAATATCTATCAAGTATCAGAGGGGTAGCCATGTTAGTCTGGATCTGTAAAAGTGGCAAAGAGTCCTGTGGCATCTTATAGACCAACAGATGTATTGAATACCCACTTCGTCAGATGCATGTAGTGGAAATTTCCAGAGGCAGGTATAAATATGTAAGCAAGAACCAGGCTAGGGATAATGAGGTTAGTTCAATCAAGGAGGATGAGCCCTTTTCTAGCAGCTGAGGTGTGAACACCAAGGGAGGAGAAACTGCTTTTGTAGTTGGCTAGCCATTCACAGTCTTTGTGTAATCCTGAGCTGATAGTGTCAAATTTGCAAATGAACTGAAGCTCAGCAGTTTCTCTTTGAAGTCTGGTCCTGAAGTTTTTTTGCTGCAGGATGGCTACTTTTAAATCTGCTATTGTGTGTTCAGGAAGATTGAAGTGTTCTCCTACAGGTTTTTATATATTGCCATTCCTAATATCTGATTTGTGTCCATTTATCCTTTTACGTAGGGACTGTCTAGTCTGGCTGATGTACATAGCAGAGGGACATTGCTGGCACATGATGGCGTATATTACATTGGTGGACATGCAGGTGAATGAACCAGTGATGGTGTGGCTGATCTGGTTAGGTCCTGTGATGGTGTCGCTGGTGTAGATATGTGGGCAGAGTTGGCATTGAGGTTTGTTGCATGGATTGATTCCTGAGTTAGAGTTACTATGGTGTGGTGTGTCATTGCTGGTGAGAATATGCTTAAGGTTGGCGAGTTGTCTGTGGGCGTGGACTGGCCTGCCTCCCAAGGCCTGTGAAAGTGAGGGATCATTGTCCAGGATGGGTTGTAGATCACTGATGATGTGTTGGAGATGTTTTAGCTGAGGACTGTATGTGATGGCCAGTGGAGTTCTTTTGGTTTCTTTCTTGGGCTTGTCTCAAAGCAGGTGGCTTCTGGGTACATGTCTGGCTCCGTTGATCTGTTTCCTTATTTCCTCATGCAGGTATCGTAGTTTTTGAGAATGCTTGGTGAAGCTCTTGTAGGTGTTGGTCTCTGTCTGAGGAGTTGGAGCAAATGTGGTTGTACCTAAGCACTTGGCTGTCGACAATGGATCGTGTGGTGTGTCAGGAATGGAAGCTGGAGGCATCAAGATAGGCATAGTGGTCAGTGGGTTTTCAGTATAAGGTGGTGTTAATGTGACCATCACTTATTTGCACCGTGGTGTCTAGGAAGTGGACCGCCCATGTAGATTGGTCCAGGCTGAGGTTGATGGTGGGGTGGAAGCTGTTGAAATCGTGGTGGGATTCTTCCAGAGTTCCTTCCCATGGGTCCAGATGATGAAGATGTCATCAATTCAGTGTAGGTAGAGAAGGGGAGTGAGTGGACTGGAGCTGAGGAAGCGTTGTTCCAGGTCAGCCATAAAAAGGTTGACATATTGTGGGGCCATGCGGGTGCCATAGCGGTGCCACTGGTCTGGAGGTATATATTGTCACCAAATTTGAAATAATTGTGCATGAGGATAAAGTCACAGAGCTCAGCAACCAGTTGTGCTGTGGCATCATTAGGGATACTGTTCCTGACAGACTGTATTCCATCTTGTCTGCATGAAATGCCGTCGGATAGAGCTGATGGAGGAAAAGATCCGAGGTTTGGAGATGCAGGTGGAAAGTCTGGTTGAGTTTAGGAAGGGGTTTGAGCAGATTATGGAGCAAAGACATGAGGTATCTGAAGGGAAAAGCTCAGACTTGCAGATGGAAGCAGGACTGAGGAATTCTGAGGGGAGACTGGGTGAGGAAAGTGGTCAGTGGAAGCATGTGACTAAAAGAACCAGGCAGAGGAAAAGATGGACTAATGAAGGAGAAATAGAGCTCAAGAACAGGTTTGCAGAGTTGGAAAATGAAGAAGGGGCTCAGCACGTCATTTCGACCCTCAGGAGGAGTCCATGTGGAGTTCTTCTTGTGCTTTTGGTGGGAGGGTATCTGTGTATCAGTATGTTGTTCAGTGTTATCTTGAAAGTATTCTTTGAGATAGAGACAGCGAAAGTAGGCTTCCAGATCACTGCAGAACTGTATCATGTTTGTGGGGGTGGTGGGGCAAAAAGAGAGTCCCCGAGATAGGACAAACTCTTCTGCTGGGCTGTGTGTGTAGCTGGATAGATTGACAATATTGCTGGATGAGTTAGGGGTACCACTATTGTGGCCCCATGTGGCAGGTAGGATTTTAGACAGCGTACCCTTCTTTTTCCTTTGTAAAGAGGTGAAGTGTGTAATGCAGATCTCCTGTCTTTTTTTAGAAAAGTCCGTTTGTATGGAAGGTTGGTTATTTATGAGAGCCTCCAGGTTTTTGATGTTTTCCTGTTTGCTGTATAGGATGCTGATCAGGTGGTTCCTCAGTTTCTTTGATAGTGTATGGCATAATCTCTCACTGTTGTCTGTGCAGTATGTAGATAGCAATGGATTTTTCACCTTCAGTCCACTGAATATCTGTGTTGGCCTGAGATGCCGTAGTGCCTCATTGACATTTATCTTAGCTTTTGCCTTCTCCAATTTAAAAAAAACATGTCTACATTTTTCAGAAGTGTTCACCATTTTTGTGTGCCTCAGATTTTGGGAGAACTTTAGAACCTTGGGCCAAAGGAATTCAGTGGTGTTCCTCTGATTTACACTCTTGTAGTGTCTGGCCCCTAATGACTGATTTTAGAGGTTTGGGGACCCCCAGCTACCAAGGTCCAAATTGGAGCTCTTTAAAATCATAATTAGTATTTTAAAGTGAGAACTGAGTTTAAAGTGAGAGGTCAAAGGGCTGGTGAGGGGCAGGCAGGCTGGTGCAAATGAGAGGTGGGGATTTTAATATTGAACTTTTTTCCTCTGGGTCATTCCCTTGTGCTCCTCTTACCCCGGGGGCTCCTTTGCACTTGCCGTGGTAGGGTAAGTAAGCTACCGGCGCAGTTCTCTGCAGGTAAAATGCAGTTTAAAGTGGCTCAGCAACTTCTTTAGTTCTTCTCTAGAGCTGCACATCTGGGCCAAGAGGGGAAACAGCAGCGTTCCTTCAAAGCGCTGCCATGAGTGCTCCTGCTGCAGTGAGAGTCCCCGTGTAGCTTGGGGGGGGTGAAACGCCCGTGTAGCTTTGCAGCCCAGCCACTGACCCCAGCAGCTCTTAAGAAGCACCTGGGATGCTTTGAACTGAACTTTAGAGAGCTGAGTTGGGAGCTTGTTTAAGGCTTCCAACTCAGTATTTAAGCCACCATGGCAAAAGGATCACTGACGGTAAGATGATGAATGTGATGGTAGGGGAAAGACTTGAGGATAAGCCAGGAGGAGAAGGAAGCACTAAGTTAGGGTCTGGCCTAATTTAAAATTAGGAAAAGATAATTACTCTCTTTGGGTCCTATTAATTTCCCCCTTCCTCATCCCACATGAGCTGCTGGGGTTTTCCTTTTGGGGCTGACGTCTCAACCATGCATGATGGGGAGGCAGTGTGGTATGAGCATCACCCCAAAAGCCCAACTGACCAGTCAGAACATATTTCTGGTCATTCACTGTCCCCCTAACTGGACACCGATATGTTTTCTTAACAAGATACCAACTCTGAAAAACAAATGCATCATCATCATTATTTACTTTATTAATTTTGACATTTGTTATAATATACGGCATGGTTTTCTTGAAATGGGTCATCTATAATTCTTATGGAAATCGCAAAAGTCCCCTATTGTTACTGTATTTTTAGCAAAGAATAATGAATAACTGAGAAGATGAAATATAGTGCTACATAATTGGCAAATGGAGAACGTTTTGAAGAAATCACTCAAACTATTTTGAATTTCATTTTTAGTCATGGTTTATTTAACACCAGCAGAGTGCTCAAAGAGTTTCACAAAAGATTGATGATCCCCTATTGCAATTCCTAAGTGTAATATTATGTCTTAAAGAATTATGTCACTTTCTTTAAGGGTGCCCAGAAAGATATTACTATGCATCAATAAAAATTCAAGTTTTACCAACCATCTGTATTGTGTAAATCAAATCAAGAGT
Organism: Chelonia mydas; assembly: GCF_015237465.2. NCBI lineage: Eukaryota > Metazoa > Chordata > Testudines > Cheloniidae > Chelonia > Chelonia mydas. The sequence goes on from NC_057852.1 coordinate 113,740,056, forward strand.
AAGGGTTTCTCCAGAAAACAATTATGGAATGGAGTGATGTGGCCCAAAAGGTACATACTGCACTAAAGTGTGTCTGTAAATATATTATACAGTAGCTACAATGAACTTCAGGATACATTTTGAGGGGCATATTTCCAAGCATTGGTGCCTAAGGCCCTGTCTATATGTGGGAAAAGGATGTTTTTTTCCAGTTGAGTCAGGGCTTAATCTACAAAAGACAAGTTAACTTTAGGTGTGATTTTAAGCTGATTTACTTAAACCTGTGGAAAAAGCTACGTGGATACTCATTATTAGGGTTAAACCAGGCTTATTTCAGTTTAGCTTGCATTGATTAGAAATTTGTTTCAGCTAAATTGAAGAAAACCACTCAAACCAAAATGGAAGAGTCTACCCAAAGGGTTTGTGCCAGTTTAACTACATGAGTTTAAAAACCAGTTTAAATAAAACCCATTCAACTTTCTTATGTAGACAAGGCCTTAGCTCAGTCGGATTAGCATAACACAATTGGCAGCCCTCCTAATGCCAAGTTGACACAGTTTAACATCTTTTCAGTCATGTTGGCTGGTCGTGTTGTAATGGAGGGGGGAGCTTAGGCTACCACACAACCAGTTCACATGACTTTGAAGGTGTTCAATGATATTAAGCTGTATTTACATCAGTGGTGCAAGTAGAATTCATTTCTTACTGGTACCTGAACCAGCTAACGGGGATGAGGGAGGGGCAAGTGACCTTCTACCTGACCTCCCATGTGACTCCTCCCCACCCCACCCCCAGCCCAGGGCCCGTGCTCTCCCTCACCCCTCCCCATGATCCATCTCATGTTACCTGGGGGAGAGATTCTGTCCTCCTCCTGCTGCGCTGAACTGCAGGGCTCTCGGCAACCGCAGCAGTGAAAGGAATAGAACATGAGGCTGCTGGGCAGCCCCATGCTGGCAGCTCCTTTGGCATGGCTGTACCACCCCCAGGCCCGCCCCCAAGCCCTGTCCTCCTGCGGGGTTGCTGTACAGACCCCAGACAGGACTCAGGAGACGCAGCTGTGTGGACGGGCTGGGGGTAGGGCTGGGGGTGGTACAGCTGCGCTACTTATCATGAGTAGTGAAGCATGGGCAACATTTGGATTGCGAGTTGCTTCCCCTCAGTCCTATCACTGGATGACTCTGGCTCTAAATTTAAATTAAAAACGTCGAAAGTAAAATCACTCGATCACTGTACTTAAACAGAGGCCTTTGAAGTTAAAAACAATTTAGATATTAGAATGTACACAGTACCATTTGCTGGCATCATAGCCTTGTAACTTAATTAATTTTGGCCCTCGGAGATCCTAAGGGATCCTAAGGCAAAAAAGCATTAGGCTCATTGGGGCTTTCTGTCATCAGCTTCCTTCCTGAGTCACTAGTCTTGTGCCTCATCACAATTCCAAATGCCCTATCACACTGCTGCATCTTTGTGACCATACACTCAGGTCAAAGCCACGCAGTGAGCAAGGGAGGCACGCAGGCAGCACAGGTCAGATAACTGTAATGGTGTCAAATCCTGAGGAAAGACTATGCAGGATTTACCCCAGATAAGATTCCACCTTATCTTCCCATCTCAGAGAACTTTCACCACCGCAACTACAGTCCATAAAGCTCCCCCCCAAATCACTAATTTCATCTGTGAGGGTTACAACAATTACTGGAACAATGCACCTACGTCTCTGGCTCCATGCAGTTTTAGACTACAGGAATTTTGTTTCTACATTGAAATTAAAAAATATCTCCGGCTGAGAACACACGTGACAAGTTTCAGCTCTCCTCAACAATGTTTATTATGAAACTAAAACCCTTTGGGGTTTATAATTGCAATAGTGACTGAATCTTGTACAGTAGAAAAAGAGGCAATTTGGCATTGTTATCTAAATTCTGCAGCACTATTTTCTGACTCAGACACTTGTAAAAGCTGGTCAATAGTGTATATGTTGGCGGTGCACAAAATGAAAATATATATTTAGGAATGACAGGAATCACTCAGAGAGAACGTCGTTTGGTTTTATAGATATTATTGATCTGGTATCTCCCAAGGGCTTTACAAAGTATGGAGTCAATTTAAAGAAGCACAGTGACTATGTAGGCCAGCAGAACTGCTACTATCCACTCAATAGCAGGTCACAATCATCAATGGCCATTAGAGTCCATTATACTTTAACAGGCTTTTTAGTGCATATGATAGGTACCTCACTGACAACCCTGCAGAGAGAAGTCTGCTGTTCAGCCACAGAACTGACTGTGGAAGCGTCTCCCCACTAGGAATTTCGCTAAGACCACAAAGTCATTTCACAGTCATCAGACAGTAACTACTTTCAGTCACTACTGACCGGGGCTGAAATTAAGCCAGCATCTAAGTGACAAAGAGTTCACATTGCATTATCAATACCCTGAGCCGTCCAGCCCTCTCTTAGAATACATTATATCAACAGCTGTTTCTCAGGTTCTTGTGGCTACATCCCACTCTTACTGAAAATGTCATAGGATGCTAAACTTTCTCAGAGGCATCCACAGAGAGCTTATCAATCACATTTAATTTCCAGCGAAATTTCAAGCCCACTCTAAGTGCCTACTGAAGCATTCAGTTATTTTAAGCAGTATTTATTCAGAAAAGATTACTCCACAATGCTGATGGCCCTGAATGGCCTTTTTTAAAAATTCAGAATGTCGTTCTTGCTAATAAAACTTATTCTTAAAGGCAGTGATTTTAATATTAACCATTATCAATACTGTGCCTCCTGACATCCATGTATTGCGCACATGGATGCTTCACTACTCATGATAAGTGGTCTTGATTTCAATTATGCAGCCTCATCTTCAGCCCAATTGTCAAAGTCAGATGATAGATCAGACAATTGGAAATTTGGTTACGTTGTTTCAAGGTCATTTTCTCTTCAGGCAAAGAGTGACATTTTAATAAGTTTATCCTATTTCTCACTCTTGTTAGCTCTGCAGAGCTAATATGGCTAAGAGGAAATGAACATGGTGCTTGTCTAGATCATTAACAGAAGTGTTAATTAAGTTCCAGCTGTTGGCCAAAATTGGCCCTCATTTACATCTGAACAGTGCCATACAGGGGTTGCAGAGGTGAAGCTTACTGAGGGTAGAATTTGGCTAGCAGAATCCTTACTACTGTTAAAAATGAATGACCCAGTAAAACAATGCAGCTTGACTTTCAGATTCCAGGCTGAGTTTTCAAGGCGGGGAATTAGAAAAACATGTTCCCATTTGTAAACTGAGCAAATCTGGTCCAGAGGTCACTGTGACATGATAAACATGAACCCCACTGTTCCATTTATTCACTCACATTTCAGAGCAGAGATGAACTTTAAGATTTATGCCAATAGAAAGCTATCTGTGATTCCCATTTAATGGTCTATTTGAACAGAGCTATTAAGAAGCAGTGACAACCAAAATCCAGTTTGCTTTTTTCTGTGCTCTGAATAGAGAAAGTGACTAATAACCATGAAAACAAAGCTGGACAAAGGGCCAGGTGGTTTCCTTTGAAAGCAAAAAAAAAAAAAAAAAAATTCTTAAGCCGAAAAATTTGTCAGCTACCAGTGTGCTCTAAAAGCAGCAGAATTTCTACTCTTTGATTTTTATTGCTCTTTGAACGAGGGTCTGGCTGTAGGAGAAATGTATAGATCCACACTTCAAGAACATGTGTTTCAGGCAACAGCTAAAAAGAGTGAACAAATTCTCAGTGTGATACTTTATTAACATAGACAGATATTTAATATAATTAGATGGTAAACTCTTTGGGTGGAGCCTGTGTGTCTGTACTGTATCCAACAAGATGGGATCCTGAAGACAGCTAGGGCCTCTTAGCACTACCATAAGACAAATAATAGTTATAATTAGTAAGTAACAGTCTCTGACCCAATGATATTATAATCTAATTAGAAAGAAAACAGAGATGAAGTTACTGGTCCAACATCATACAGCAGGTCTGTGCCAGAGCCAGGACCAGAACCCAGCTCTCTTCGGTCTCCTCGTTCAGTGGCTGTTCCACCACAGCACACTGCTTCTCTAATTAAAGGGCTCGATCAAGAAATAGAAGTATCATTATCCTCATTCTTTCAGCTAAAGAAACTAGGGTACAGCAAGATCAAGTGACTTTGTGATCTGCTCAGTGTCCTGCATATCAGTGGCAAAGCCAAGCAGAGAAACTTAGGTCTTTTGACTTCCAGTTCCATGTCCTAATCAATGGACTATACTGCTTGGGGTAGTCATTTTATTCCCTGATGACATGACATGTCCTCCTTGTTACTCATTCCAAAACTGCCAGCAAAGCAACTGCAAACTTAAGCATGAAGGTCTCCCTATTTTGACTTTTCCTGGGGTAGAATGAGTGATCAAAAGTGGGGCATAAGAGGAGATTTTCTCAGTGTCACACAGCTCCAGCAAATTGTGAAACGGCAACATTCCTTTTCCAAGATGTAGGTGCCTTGGGGACTTTAATGGCAGAAACGTATGCACCTAGGGACTTCAGGTACCTACATTGTTAGCCAGCCGCTGAACAGGGTTTGTGAATGTCAGTGATGGCTAAATGCTGGATTTAGGTGCCTAAACTGGCAGGTAACCACCTCAGCGCCCAGTAATTAATGCAATTTATGCACAATTTCAAATATTAATTTTGTAATTGTGTACAGTGATAAACACAACATATACATGCAAATTGGAATTATTCTAAGAGAATAGGAGAGCAAAGTTTGCTCAGAAGAAAGCAAACTCTTGGTAATAATTATTTTGCTTACGAAATGTCCAAATGTTGAGCCCCTAATTTTTCACAACTCTCAACTCTCCATTGAAGCAGCAGAATCAGAGTGAAATTATTATTTTGGGAAAGTAAAGTAATATAAAAGAATCCATAAAAATAAATGGCTGATTATTGTCATTCTAGTTAGCTTCCTATGGTTTTCCTCAACTACGCAGAATAAATGATAACATATATTTGATAATTAACTTCACACGGTAAAAGGTACTGAGAAGGTTACATGGGTCAGAATAAAAGATACCAAAATTATAGAAATGTGGACAAGTAGACAAGCACCTGGGACAATTTAATGCAATTTTCTGAAGTATGGGACATGGACTAAATGGATTGACCTTAAGGTTACAAACCTTTTTTCCATAATTCATGATAAATTAACACTGAATTATTATCACTTTGCGTTACTAATTCATATTCTTAATTTACATAATTGAATTATTAAGGTATAGGCTGCACTCTGAGTTATTTGAACATTTTTTCAGTCAGTCTCTGGGGTGATAGAATCCCTTCACTTTTAGTTCAGGTCTCAGAATAAAGAGGTAGCTAAACTAAACTTCAAAGTGGGAAAAAAGGTGCCTTCACCTTAGTCTTGGAACTTTTCGTACAATTCACACAATGTAAATGTAGCATCATTAGCAGGATTTTACTGCTAATAGGTCTGCCGCTGAAAAACGATGTATTCTCTCTCAACACCTAAAAGCTCATCAAATACATCTTTTTATTGGAGTGAGGATAGTGTGTTTCTACATTTCTTTAGAGTCACAGTATTTCAGGTTTTACAATGTATTTAAAATTTTACATTTTAAGGACAAAATTGTATGCACAGATCTGCTCAGTGAGCCTCAATAATTACCAGTTGTCTTTCCTTCCAACATGTGTGCAACTCATTGATATGCAGGAAGAGCAGATTGTTGGACTTTGCCCTAAAACAGTGGTTTTCAACCTTTTTTTTTTCATTTGCAGACCCCTAAAAACATTCAAATGGAGGTGCAGACCCCTTTAGAAATCCTAGACATAGTCTGAGACACCCAGGGATCTGTGGACCACAGATTGAAAAACACTGCCCTAAAATAGAGACTTTTGAAATGCAACATTGCAGCAAAAGAATTTGCTTAAGATTTTTCATAACTTTCTGTAGATATATAGGCATACACAGACATTCACACATCTCCGCTGAGCCTGTGAGTTCTGGGTCCCACTGGGAAATTGGGAACATAGAAATTGCCATACTGGATCAGATACAAGGTCCATTTAATTCAGTATCCTGGCATGACAGTGGCCAGCTCCAGATGCTCCCAGAGGAAGGTGTAAGAAACCCTGTGTTAGTCATAAGTGGGGTAATCTCCTCCTCCCCTCCCTTCCTCCCACCCATGAAGATCTCATCCTAATCCCTAATGGAGAGATTACTTTAAATTCTGAAGCATGATGTTTAATATCTGGAGCTGTGCAGAGAAAGGTAATTCCGTTTGTGGAGGATTCTGATATTTTGAAAAAATATCTGTGAAAGTTAAGCTCCATGGTCCTTGGCTTCAGATACACTCTGCATGGCAGGCCACCTCTGAAGTATGGACCCTCTGAGTTCAAGGGTACCCCTGCCCCAAGCCTGTCTGTCTGGCATTGTAAGAACCAGCAAGGCTAGAACCTAGGGCCATATGGGTTTTGGGCTTCCTGACATCCACACCACTAGGGTCCTACCAAATTCACGTCCATAAAAACATGTCACAAACTGTGAAATCAGACTTCCCCCATGAAATCTAGTTATTGGAGGGGCTGGACTAGGGGCGCCCCAGCCGGGAGCTCCTATTGTTCACCAGGGTCCAGCTACTAGTCCATAGGACTGGGGAGGGGCTGGACTTCCTCTTCCCCTGCATGGCCGCTCTTGGGGGGAGATCAGACCCACCTCTGGGTACCTCCCCTGGCTGCAGGAAGCTGTGCGGCTGTGCTGCTTTCAGAATCCAGCTCTGAAGGCAGCAGCCACGGAGCTTCCTGCATCTGGGGAAGATTCCCAGAGGTGGAGGTGGGTCTGATCTCCCCGCCAGCAGCTCCTAGTTGCTAATCCTATCCGGGCTGGGCAGGAAAAGGACTTCCTCTTTCCCTACATGGCCACTCTTGAGGGGAGATCAGACCCACCTCTGGGTACCTCCCCAGGCTGCAGGAACCTCCATGGCTGCTGCCAGCTCTGAAGGCTCCATGCAGCATGGGGGGAATCAGACCCACCTCCACCTCTGGGAATCTCCCGCAGATGCAGGAAGCTGGACTGAACTAGCTCCATCCCCTACCCAAGGTCCCTGCCCACCACTCTGCTCTCTTCCCTCTCCAAGACCCTCCCTGAGCAGCCAAACAGCTGTTTGGTAGCATGGCCGAACAGCTGTAGCTTGTGGGTGCTGAGCACCCATTACTCTTTTACATAAGTGCTCCAGCCCCAGAGCATCCATGGAGTCGGTACCTATTGTCTTGTTAGACGCTTATGGAAAACAGAACTGGGGTATCTTCATGATAACAAAATGGCAGAGACCTGGAATATGAAAATATACTGAACTGGATATCAAACTAATTTTTTGGCTGAGCATGGCTGCAGATGTTAAGGACTTGATACTTTCCTGCCTTACTTGTCAAAAGAAAAGAAAGTTCCAGCAAGGAGAGGTAGAACTCCTCTAGGGGAAATGTCCCAGCCTAGTAAGCCCTGGGAGTTCATAAAGATTGACTTGACTACCAGAAACAGTAGCTGGATATCAGTAGTTGCTGGCAGTGTATGATGGCTTCTCAAAGTATATGGTGGCATAGCCACTGAAGGATAAAAAGACTGAGACAGTGACAGCTGCATTGATGAAACATGCAGTGTTGAAGTTCTTCCCACCACACTTAATCTGCAGTGATTAGGGGAAGGAATTTCAATCACTGTTATTACATGAGATTTGTCGACAATTCCAGATAACCAAGGAGAGGCCCAGTGTCACTCACCCTGCAAGTAACGGGGGAATGGAAAGCCAAGCTTAGAGTCTTAGTCAGTGAAGACAAATGAGATTGGGATATGAAGACAGCTTTTGTCATCTTTGTATATAACACCAACTAGCACTCAGCTGTCCATTACTCTCCATATGAGATTATTTTTGCAAACTTATGCTTCCCTGTGACTTGATGTTGAGGCAGCAAAAAGTGGCAAGGCCCCTGCACCTACGCAAGTGAAAGAACAGCATTCCAGAAGGTGGAGGAACAGATGATCCTGAAGCAAGCATGCCCGGCACAAGATGCCAGGAAGAAGGAGAATTACATCCTGTGATGAATTGCGAATGTCTGTAAAATTTATTAATTTGGCGTGAGATTATGAATCCTATATATTTGTGTCAGGCTGCAAACTCCATTTTGAATGTGCAGCCTTTTGCTTTATTTATGGCCTGTTTGCCTCCATACTGGGTTGAAAATTACAAAGACCAGTGGCAAAAGAATAATAGAAGGTAGTTGACTTTTAAGTACCCAATCATTATAGACAAAAGACTGATCCCTTCCCAGAAGAACTGGTTTAGCAGGAGGGAAGTCACCTTGACAGCAAAGTCACCTGACAGGGTGTGTACTCATGTGGGGAAGATGGTAAAGGTGTCACCTGATCCAGGAACTGAAGGTTTTAAAAGGTCAAAGGCTGGTCTGCTCAGAGGCCATTTTCTACAGTCTGTGAGTTAGAGCCATTTTGCACGAGACTAAGATGAGGGAGGCTGCTGGGGCAGAGTAGGCAAGGGGGTGGAAGACCTTGCTTGCCTGACAGATCACAGATGATCCCCCAAGGACTTCTAAGGAAAGGGTGAGCTAGCGAGGGACACTGTATTTAGGATGTTTTATTGTTTTATACAATCTGTACCCTCCTGCACTTTACGTGATTAAGTATAAAAGAGCGTAAACATGTTTGGTTGGGGAAAGTATGTGCGATTGCTTCACAACAACTGCTTACCCCTGAGAAAGTTAAATTGTAACCAGAAGCTTCACACCTCTAGGGTGGAGTTCTGGGAGAGGGGTGTGTCTAAGTACCAGGGAGTCTGAAGGGTCAGCACTGTGCCCAGAGGGGCTGGACAGTGGCTTCCAACACTCAGGGAGGGGGAGGACACCCAGATGGAAGGTCTATGCCCTAAGTATGCCTAGAGACCTTGAGATTGGGGCAATGGCTGAAATCTGTTCAGGCTGCAAGAGCTTGAAACACCCCAGGGATCCAGAGCATCTGAGGCTTGGATTCCCCTCACTTCAGTCCCAGTGGGTAGACAGAAGGGGGTGCTCACTAGGATCTGTGACATGTGCCCATCCAAGAAAGAGAAAAAGGTGTGTCTACACAACTGGAAAAAGCAGCCTGGAAAAATCCCAAATGCATTCCTTTTTTTCGGGGGGAATCTTACATGGTAATTAAAGTACTAAACAACGTATCCTTGCTGATACAAACCAAGAGCTTGCCCATTTGTATTGCATTGAGAACTGGTGCACAAATTCATTGAAAGATAGAGGAGGACAAATGCCAAAGATACTAAACCACCATCCCAGAGGGATGCAGAAGAGGATTTGGAGATACTCTAACAAGTTCCTGTAGCTTGTAATGTGATGCCAGTTTGGAAGAGGAATTGCCAGCATGTCCTTGGGACCTCAGTACACTGCAGTCTTCAACTTCCAGTCTGTCCAGAACGGATAGACCTAATCTGGAAGACATGAATCATTCATTACTGATAATCTAGAACCATCTAGAAGCAATGTCTCCAAGGTGGAATAGAAGACTCAACCAGGCAGACCAACATGTAAACCTGTGTGGATGGCATCCTACCTGGATTTCTAGTAGTTACTCTTTTATGTTCTTATCTAACTGGTGGAGAAGAGTGGTAAGGACCAACCCAGATCTCACCGCTATCAATAGATGGTACTGCAGCTTTATTTCAGTGTTAAGTTGTTGTATGTTATTGTCATAAATATAAAGGGAAGGATAACCACCTTTCTGTATACAGTGCTATAAAATCCCTCCTGGCCAAAGGCAAAGTCGTTTTACCTATAAAGGGTTAAGAAGTTGGCTGGCACCTGACCCAAAATGACCAATGAGGGACAAGATACTTTCAAATCTGGAGGGGGGGAAAGGCTTTTGCCTGTCTGTGTGATACCTTTGCTGGGAACAGCTCAAGGATGCAAGCCCTCCAACTCCTGTAAAGTTAGTAAGTAATCTAGCTAGAAAATGTGTTAGGTTTTCTTTGTTTTGGGTTCTGAAATTCGCTGTGCTGGAGGAAATGTGTATTCCTGTTTTTGTGTCTTTTTTAACTTAAGGTTTTGCCTAGAGGGATTCTCTATGTTTTGAATCTGAGTGTCTGCAAGATAATCTTCCATTCTGATCTTACAGAGTTGTTCTCTTATCTTTTTTTGTTCTTCTAATAAAGTTCTGTTTTTTTAAGAATCTGATTTGGTTTTTTGGGTCTTAAAAATCCAAGGCTGGTTTGTGCTCATCTTGTTTATTCTCAAGCCTCCCCAGGAAAGGGGGTGTAAGGGCTTGGGGAGATATTTTGGGGAAATAGGAACTACAAGTGGTCCTTTCCCTGTTCCTTGTCTAAATCACTTGGTGGTGGCAGCATACTGTTCAAGGACAAGGCGAAATTTGTGCCTTGGGAAAGTTTTTAACCTAAGCTGGTAAAAATAAGCTTAGGGGGTCTTTCATGTGGGTCCCCACATCTGTACCCTAGAGTTCAGAGTGGGGAGGGAACCCTGACAGTTATGTATTTAGATCTGACCTGGGAGGTTCACGAGGAAGTTCAGTCCTGACTGTGTGTGTGTTGGAGTTGTTACATGCAGTGTTTCAATAAATCCCTGTGATTCTACAGCATGTCTTACAAAACACCTGTAGTGATAGATGGATGGAATAAAGTTGGTATTCTACAGTACATTAATTTTGTTACATTTATATATGATCTCCTGCCAGTAAATAAAATAAACATTTTATCTAAACTTTTGTTATGACTTTCATTTATCTTCTTCCAGCTTGCTTTTTACATCTCTTCATCCAATATCATTTATTACAATTCTTCTTTGTATTGCTTATCTTTCTCCAGAATTCCTGTAGGAATCCAACCCTCTTGTCTTCTCTTTCTTTTTTCCTTGCACTTTATTATTTCTTATATATTCTGGACTTAATTTATAGGACACCACACTAAGAGTCACAAGATCTGGATTCCATTCCCAGTTCTGCCGCTCACTGGTTTTGTGACCTTGGGCAAGTCAGTTAACACCTCAGATTATGCTAAATGATGTGTGTTCAGGATATTTCCCTTCAGTTTACTAGATTTGACATAACTGATTAGCTCATTTTCAGCACAATTGGGTCAGGATTATCAAGGCAATTTAAAAAATAAAACCAGGTCATTAGTACATGCTGACATTTGATTAAGAAAAAGTTTAATTTAAGTTCATGATATGTATTGATGCTATATTATCAAACAGACAGACATTCTTTCCCCCAACTCAGTGAGGCAGATCCCCAACATTGTCATACCTCCAATTCTCACAGTTCAATCTGCTCCAATCATTCCAATCATCCTGCCTAATGCAACTGATTCCTTGCAATAAACCAGTTTTTATTTCTTATTTCCTGCTAATTTATAAACCAGCATCAACTATATTTTGCTTTCCAATAACATGAGAGTTCCAGTTAACTCATTTCTCATTCTTCATTTTCAGGCTAGTGTTGAAATGAAACACTAATGCACAGAGTTTTAGGAAGTTCCAGATATAAAGTCAATATGTACATTAACATTACTGCTAGCAAACTTCAATTTTTAACACGATAGAGCAGGTCACCCTCTGGCAATAGATGTTGAAGGTAGTTGAAGGCTGCTATCAAATCCCCCCTCACTCTTCTGCAGACTAAACAAGCTCAGTTCCCTCAGCCTCCCCTCATAAGTCATGTGCCCCAGCCCCCTGATCATTTTGCAATCAAGTAACTCTAACCTGAAAATCGACATTCCATTTGAGGCAGCCTTGAGTCCCAACCTTCGAAAAAGACTGCTACAGAGGAAAGTGGAAGAACAAAAGTTCCTTATTGCTAATTCTTCTGGAAAACAATCCTGCCGTACCTAAGATTATCAGATGAACAGAAACCACCATTAAGGATAGGGCAGTTCATTTTTGAAGGAGAATGACCAAGGGTTTCACAATATGAATAAAACAAGGGATTTTCCATGTTAGTTGATTTGGAAGAGTTATTAGTAGTTCAGATTTACAATTACTTTTTTCTTTTCTTTTTCTTTTTTAATCTGGGTTGCTCATATAAGTTGAGTGACAGGGAGACAATTGACTGATTGTAAATAGTTACTTTTCTGGGACTAGTTTAAGGGACTTATTCACTAAATGCATTAATTGCATGAAAAAACAAATTGGATAAGTATTTTCCATATTTAATATTAAATGGGGCCACTTGTAACAATGTTTGTTTTGTTGAATAATAACTGGGTGTTTTATTAGAAAACTTACGACTGAGATGTTGTTAGGAAATAAGATGTTCATGGGTTCTTTGGATCACAGTGGTCTGAATCATTTCCTACCTTTGCCCCCTCCTGTTCTGCCCCCCTTCCCGATCCACACACAGCATGAACCACAGTTTGGATCTCCCCTCTTTCATGGCATTGCTTCTCATGCAGACATATGCTGCTCTGACCCTCCACAGGGTTCAGAATCCAGACAGAGAAGTGGAGTAACTGAAGTTATGGGAGTGCAGAGATAGGGGAGAAGACATAATCTTCATATTATATTCTCCCTCATGCTTAGGTATCTTGTTGAAACAAGATCTCATGCAGTAACTGTTAAAACTGCCTGACATTTGATCCTTTCTGAGAAGTTATTTTTAAGACTGAAAAATGAGAACATATAGTCTCAAAATACAAAGTCTATGGGGCTAGGGAGACAGTGGGCAGCTACCCTGGTCAGAGAGATAGCGACAATTCAAACCTCAGTAGTATCCTAAGGGATACTAGCAGCCAATAACTTGGTTAGTGTCCTACAAAACTTAGGTGGTGCTCAAGATGACAATTAATTTTACTACCTGTAGATGACTATTTCAATGCTGTTACTTCATATGTCTGTTTCCTTTAAGCTCCATTTGCTATATTTTATATATTATTCATTGGCAGAAATTCAACACATCCTCTCCCAATAAATAAATAAATTAAATAAATAAATAAAAAACTGGCAACAGCTATAAAGCAATATCAAGATGATATATTGTGCCCGAGTCCAGCCTAGTGACTGGTGTAAAATATATTACGGAGCCTGAACTCTCTGATGGATAGTATCACTAAACCATTGGAACTGAAGTCTGTGCTTTAGGGAAGACTTGAAGTATTGTAGAATCAGCATAAAAGTTCACTTTCTATACCTCTCACCTTGAAAAAAAATCTTCTAGTTGAGGCCAAAAGCTAGCTTGAAAAAGCTAGCTTGAACGATGTAATGTGCTAAGCCTTCACCACATTGCCTCCTTTCTCACTGCTGTCATCTTAGAATATAAATATAGAAAATATGGGTTATGCTACAAAAAAATATCTTTATACCACGAGGTACCTGCTATAACTGTGTTTGAAAGGAGCGTTATACAATTACTTTCCAGCACCTTTCCATACTAATGAAAGTGTTCTGGCTGTACATGTCCATTACATGTTGGAAAGGTGGTGATCAAAACAAACAGGGGGAAAAACCCTAAATATAACATGCATGCTACCCAGAGTAAACTAATGGATTGATTATTAATATAAAATTTATTTTGCAGCAACATACAGAGGCTGCAGTTAGAACCAGAGGCTGATTGCACTAGGCGTTGTTAAACATGAAGAACAGTTCCTGCCTCAGAGTTTACAATTAAAGTAATAAGAAAAGGAGTACTTGTGGCACCTTAGAGACTAACCAATTTATTTGAGCATAAGCTTTCGTGAGCTACAGCTCACTTAATCGGATGCATTCAGTGGAAAATACAGAAGATGTTCTTATACATACAAACCATTTTTATGGCTGACTTAGAACAACGCTTCCTCAGCTCTCGTCCCCTAACGCCCCTACTCTACTTGCGCTATATTGATGACATCTTCATCATCTGGACCCATGGAAAAGAAGCCCTTGAGGAATTCCACCATGATTTCAACAATTTCCATCCCACCATCAACCTCAGCCTGGTCCAGTCCACACAAGAGATCCACTTCCTGGACACTACAGTGCTAATAAACGATGGTCACATAAACACCATCCTACACCGGAAACCTACTGACCGCTATTCCTACCTACATGCCTCCAGCTTTCACCTTGACCACACCACATGATCCGCTGTCTACAGCCAAGCTCTGCGATACAACCGCATTTGCTCCAACCCCTCAGACAGAGACAAACACCTACAAGATCTCTATCAAGCATTCTTACAATTACAATACCCACCGGAGAAAGTGAAGAAACAGATTGATAGAGCCAGAAGAGTTCCCAGAAGTCACCTACTACAGGACAGGCCTAACAAAGAAAATAACAGAACGCCACTAGCCATCACCTTCAGCCCCCAACTAAAACCCCTCCAACGCATTATTAGGGATCTACAACCTATCCTGAAGGATGACCCAACACTCTCACAAATCTTGGGAGACAGGCCAGTCCTTGCCTACAGACAGCCCCCCAACCTGAAGCAAATACTCACCAGCAACCACATACCACACAACAGAACCACTAACCCAGGAACCTATCCTTGCAACAAAGCCTGTTGCCAACTGTGCCCACATATCTATTCAGGGGACACCATCACAGGCCTAATAACATCAGCCACACTATCAGAGGCTCGTTCACCTGCACATCTACCAATGTGATATATGCCATCATGTGCCAGCAATGCCCCTCTGCCATGTACATTGGTCAAACTGAACAGTCTCTACGTAAAAGAATAAATGGACACAAACCAGATGTCAAGAATTATAACATTCATAAACCAGTCGGAAAACACTTCAATCTCTCTGGTCACGCGATTACAGACATGAAAGTTGCGATATTACAACACTTCAAAACCAGACTCCAGCGAGAGACTGTTGAATTGGAATTCATTTGCAAATTGGATACAATTAACTTAGGCTTGAATAGAGACTGGGAGTGGCTAGTCATTTTGTAAGGTAACCTATTTCCCCTTGTTTTTTCCTAACCCCCCCCCCCCCCCCCCCCCCGTTCCTCAGACGTTCTTGTTAAACCCTGGATTTGTGCTGGAAATGGCCCACCTTGATTATCATACACATTGTACGGAGAGTGATCACTTTAGATAAGCTATTACCAGCAGGAGAGTGGGGTGGGGGGAGAGAAAACCTTTGTAGTGGTAAACACCCATTTTTTCATGGTTTGTATGTATAAGAACATCTTCTGTATTTTCCACAGTATGCATCCGATGAAGTGAGCTGTAGCTCACGAAAGCTTATGCTCAAATAAATTGGTTAGTCTCTAAGGTGCCACAAGTACTCCTTTTCTTTTTGCGAATACAGACTAACACGGCTGTTACTCGGAAACCTGTAATTAAAGTAATGTTTGCGATTACATTTGGTCTATATGGCCCCTAGCCTCCAGGTTTAACATATTGAGAATTCCCATTAACATCAAAGCGAGTTCTGTGCATGGAAGGTTAATGGGAATTCTCAATATGTTAAACCTGGAGGCTAGGGGCCATATAGACACAATGTAATCGCAAACATTGCTATAATTGTAAACTCTGAGGTAGGAACTGTTCTTCATGTTTAACAACGGGTAGGCAGCTGAGTTACTACAGCTCAGTAGGTCCAGATTAAATCAAGTGGCACCCACCAGTTTACTTGTGATGAATTAGTCACCCGCATTGTCTCTCTTTCACACACACTTCACCTCAGTGGGATTTGGAAAGTATTAGTTTTTTGGATTTTTTTGTCATTCAAAATAGCTATTCCATTGCTAAAGAGTTTGCTGGCTTCTGGTTGTAAAGTATTCATAAAACAGTGTTTACACCCATGTTAGGAAGTAATTGATTATCTGTGAATTATTACTATTATTTTGATTTACTCTAATCTATTTAGGTTGCATCCACTGTGCTAAATGCTCTCCAAACATATACAAAGATTCAGGGACTACCCCAAGGAGGCAAGAACAGACATTGTCGGACACCTCCCGGAGGCCAATCACAGCACGGGTAATCGACCAGAGTGTCTTCGCTGGCACCACAGCACTGTACCCCCAGTGCAGAAAGCTCTATGCCTCTCATTGGGGTGTTTTTTTCTGCGCACTAAGTGGCTTGGCAGTGTGTAAACCTTGGAAGTTACAACACATAAAGCTGCTTTACTGCACAGAAACTTGCCAGTGTAGACAGGGCCTTAGAATCGTTATGGCCAATATGTTGATCACAAATGTCTATCCAGGAACTCTAAATATTAATAATGAAAATGCAACAGTGTTACTGAATATATGAGTAGCAGTGAGGTACAGTCTCCTTTTTATAGTCTTTGAAAAGAGATGTTGATTAATGACTTTCTGAAAGAATTATGAGCAACCACAAATGAATTGTCACTTATTTGACTCCCATAAATCCCAGAGAGGGACTTTTTAGAAATAGATATAGATTAGGGTCCCTGTTCAGGATGACATTTAAGCATGAACTTAACTGTAAGCATGTGATTAAATCTTTTTGAAATCAATGGAACTTAAGCATGTTCTTAAATGCTTTCCTGAATATGGATCAATGTAAGCACATGCTTAAGAGGTTTCCTGAACTGGGGCCTCATTTAGCTAGAATATACATTATTTTTGGATATGGCTTCATTTTTTTCTCCATTCGTTTGGAATGGTATCTCAAAGTAAACCATTGGGACGCTGACAATCGATACAGTTTCTTATATATATTTTTGAATATGGCATTCATAGTGTGCATTTGATCATCCATAGCTATGATGTGTGGCCACTTAGAAAGCATCAGACTCCCTTCTCAAGGTGTAACATTAATTAGCGTCCTGTCAAATTGATGCCAAAATTTTAAACCTCACCAATGCTCAATGCACTTAATGAAAATATGTTTAGAAGTGGCTGACCTAAATGAATCCCAAGTAAGAAATTGGCTATTATTATGGACTGTGTTCTGTACTGAAAAATCATTCTTCCCTTCAGCCCTGTCCTCCACAGCTCATCAGATATTTAAAGCATCAAATGAGCCGTCTGGCTTTCACCATTTTGAGCAGTTTATGCATTTTTCACAGTAGATCAAAAGACATTAGTGCAATTATTATAGAGATTAAGACTAGAACCATGCTGAAATGAATGGTATGTTTCCTTAAATGTAACCTTTCTCTACTCATTAAAACTGGCATTAGTAAAACAGTTTCCCCCCCTCCTGCACCTTACAAAGTAAAGCTAGTAAAAGATACTAAGTACCATACATTATTGCCAGAATCTGTAATTGTTTGTATTATACATTATGAAAAATGTTATATAAAATGCCACAGTACTGGAGACTATTAAACGTGTCAACTCCATTACATAATTTCTGAGGACCAATTTGTTTTTTTGTTTTTTTCTTGAAGGTTGTAATGAGCTAGGTTCCTTTTGCTTTCTACCATTTATCTTTTTGGTGGTAATGGAAAATTTTCCCCTCAGGCACAGCAAGCTATTCTTATCTTAGACAATTAGGCAGAAATGAAGGGGATCATAAAGGTGAGATTTCTTCACAAACAATATGATGTATTTCATACAATTTAGCACTGAAGAATATCTGACTGAAATCAATTGTGTGTGTTTTCTGAAGGTGGCATGGCTAATAGCCAATACCGAGTAATGCTTCACATAAGAGAATGGGTAGGCAAACAGGGTCACCTAAAGATACAGCTCATATCGTACTGCTGTTAACAAAAGTGTTTAGTTTTTAACAGAGCTCAGAGAACCTAAACTTGACTGCAATATATGAGATTATATAAAAGAAGCAAGTGAATGTAACACCATTACTTCATAACAAGGTAAGTGAAAAATATTAAGGGACTTCCATAATCTTCAATTCTTACATAAAAGCACTTAGTGCCATCAAGTATTATTTTACCTTGCCCTTTATCTGAATTTGTTGTATAGTTAAAAGTAATAAATCCATTGACTCAGGCTTTTGAAAGCTTATTAGAAAGATAGGATCAGATCATCAGGACAAAATACATACTGAATGCCATGTGCTTCCGCCCTTTGTTCAGCAAGGAAGGATATATTTATGCTTATTTGAAACGGATTCTTTTGGAAGCTGGAAATTAAACCTCTTTCAGTTTTCCTGTCTAGGACTCTTCTCCTAACATCAGACTGCTGCTGTCTGACTCCATCACTGTTAAGACTTCAGGAGACAGGACATATGCCAAAGTTGGTAGGGCTCAGTTTTGGTTTCAGCCACTGGTTCATACTGGGAGAGATGTGCAGCAGGAAGCATGTGTTCTTTGCTATATCACTTCAAGGAGCACTGGGCTATTCTGAGGTCATAGACCCACCTCTTTCCACACCCTCAAGAGCCCTAGCAGGTAGAGTTCCTGCACTCTGCTTGGGAGGCGGGGGGAGGGGGCACTTCTTGCAATCCTCCTATTCCTCCCAGGTACAACACAATCAGGCCATGCCAAACCATGAGCTATCTCTTTAAGAGAGTTGGGGCTCAGCCTCACCTGTGCTAGATTTTGTCTCAGGTGCAAGGAATGAGTATAAGGATCACCCAGCAGGGGAGAGTGTGTGACTAAGACATAGGCCTGATGAGAGATATAAGGGTAGCCTGTGATCATTCAAGGAGAGACTGCAGCAAGACCAGACTTGGGAATGAGCGCTCCAACGAAGGGAAAGAGATCAGCCTGGACGGGACCAGTGACCAAACCTAGGAAGCAAAGACAGGGCTGTTTGAGTTATAGGCCAGATAGCCCATTTGTTTGAAGTCCCAGGGCTGGGGATCTACAGTAGAAAGTGGGTGCAAGATCTCCCTATTCTGTCACCTTGTGAAATGGTACAGCCAACTCTGGTCAACAAAAGAGGAGAGTAAATCCCAAGAGTGCTGGAAGCTGAGCTCAGAAGAAGGTCTAAAGACCGCTGTAAAAGAGAACAGACACTGAAGAGGAAGGTCGGTGCCCATGAAGAGTCTGGGGCAGAAGAATGGTTTTGTGTTTTCTTCCAGACTGTAAACTCCAGAAGGTGTGCGGACTAATTCAGAAAGTCGTTGTATGTGTGTGACACAAAGAAAAGGAAACGTTCTGGGATAAATTAAAGACTCTTTTAACAGCAACGTATTATAACAGTCTTCACCTGGTATTTTTTTTTAAATTAAATGATACCTAATATTATGTAGGGATGCATAGTATTTAAAACCTAGAGTGTAAGTTCATTGGCGTGTAGACCATAAGTAAGGCTACATTTTAGTCACAAGTATTTTTAGTAAAAGACATGGACAGGTCACGAGCAATAAACAAAAATTCACAGCCCGTGACCTGTCAATGACTTTTACTATATAAGCCTGACTAAAACTTGGGAGGGAAGACTTGGGGGGGGGTCACTGTGGGTGCTTGGGTGGGAGGGCATGGCCCAGGGGGGCTGCGGTGGGTACTGGGATGGGGGATTGGTGGGGCTGAGGCAGGTTCCCTACCCAGCTCCTGGGAAGCGGTGAGCTCCAGCTCCTAGCTCCACATGCTGCCACCGCTCTGCCCCAAGTTCTGGATCTGCAGCTCCCATTGGCTGGGAACTGTGGCCAATGGGAGCTGCGGGGGCTGTGCCTGTGGACAGAGGCAGCAAGTGGAGCTAGAAGGTGAGGGAGCAGAGTTCCTGTCACTGTTCTGGGGAACCCCTCCCAGGTAAATGCTGCCCCGCACCCCAATCCCCAGCCCTGAGCCCCCCCATCCAAGCTCCTGCTGCTGGAGGGTGGGGGTGGGGCGAGACTGCCCTAGCAGCAGCCAGTGTGACTGGCCCAGGGGCTGCCCGAGCTGCTCAGGTGGCTCCTGGGCCAGCCGCACAGGCCACTGCAGAAGTGAATCTGTGACAATGAATCCACGACTTCCGTGATCTCTTTGACAAACATGGAGCCTTAACCATAAGTGAAGTATTGGCCCCATTGACATCACTGGCAAGACTCATTGACTTCAGTGGGGCTAGGATTTAACCCCTGGTCTTTGTAGGGATTTGTACAATGCCTACCACAGTGTCTCCCTCATCTTGGCTAGGCAATTGGGTGCTACTGCAATAATAACTAAATGTTAATAAATAATTAAAACTGGGTTAAAGTGTATTTTTCCAAGCTTTCAAACTGAGAGCCAATGTGGTTTATTAATCTTTGCATACTAATGTTTCTATTCTACTTTGGGCCCTAAAAATGCAGCAAAACCACTGTTTTCTTTTTAAATAAGAGTAATTGCTGCTGATTATCCCACTTTAGTACAGGCAGACCAGAAGCAGGCAAAGCATTACAAAAAACTACAATAAAGTAGTACAGGTTTGATCTTCAACTAGGACTATGTCAGAACAGTGAGAGAATCCGCAGCTAACACTGAGCCAAGTAAGACTCCTACCGAAGTCAATAACCCCCATGATTTCAATGGGAACAGGAATGTGCCCTAAAGCAGTAGAGCCGGTGAGGAAGGTAATTGGGAGAAGACGGACGAAGAGAGGGGAAGTCAGCAAGAAGAGCTGCTGAAAGAACTGCTGGAGAGAGAGCTTAGAACGCTGAGAAGAGCCCCGCTGAAGAAAAGCACTTAAAGCAGCAAAGACAGCAGCTTCAGCAGCAGCCACAATATCAGCAACGTTGATATAACTAATGGACAAAAGGACAGAGCAAGAGAAGCGGCCAGGAGCGAGCTTTAATTGGAACAACTGTGACTGAAAATAAACTGCAACAATAGCTGAGCAGCAGCAGCAGCAGCAGGTGATTAATAGAGGGATAGTACAGGATTTATAAAGTAAATCTGCCAGTTTTTAAATATAACTTTTAGCATAGTGTAGCCTAGCATGGTATTCAATATGTGTAGCCTTGAAATGTGTGTGTGTTTGAATTGTATTTTACTTATGTAAAACTCCAAGCATTATTTAAGAACTGCTGTCAGCGATTTGTTACAAACTGACCATTTGTAGCAAAGTGCTTCACTTAGAAACATTTAAACCAGGGATTGGCAACCTTTGGCACGCGGCCCATCAGGGAAATCCGCTGGCGGGCTGGGCCGGTTTGTTTACCTGCAGCATCTGCAGGTTTGGCCGATCGTGGCTCCCACTGGCCGCGGTTCGCCGTTCCAGGCCAATGGGGGCTGAGGGAAGCGGCGTGGGCTGAGGGATGTGCTGGCTGTCACTTCCCACAGGCCCCATTGGTCTGGAACGGCGAACTGTGGCCAATGGGCGCTGCGATCGGCTGAACCTCAGGATGCTGCGGGTAGACAAACCGGCCTGGCCCGCCAGTGTATTCCCCTGACAGGCCGCGTGCCAAAGGTTGCCGATCCCTGATTTAAACTCTATGCTATTGTGATTTGAATGCTTTTTAACTTGCAAAAAGGGATTTGTGTCTGATTTCTATTTTTAGATTATATTATAATACAAACTATTAGTTATTTTAATAAAAAGTACTTTGTTTTGGAAAATATACTGCCCCTGTCAATCACTTTATCAGAAGTTTATATCCGTATCCTTTAGTGTTTCCTTAACAACCCCAGAAACTGAGACCTCGGGAAGAACAGACAAAGGGAGTGATAGACAGGTTATTATAGGGGCTTCCCAAAATCCATTTTTTGGGGGTAGCAATGACTTTGGGTTCCCAAAATAGAGGTAGAGCAATGGTTTTCAACCTTTATTTCTTTGCAGACTAAATTTGAATTGGAGGTGCGAACCCCTTAGGAAATCTTAGACATAGTCTGTGGCCCTCTAGGGCTACGTGGACCACAGATTGAAAACCACTGAGCTGGAGAAATCCTTTAACTCCCACAGAAATCAAAAGTCTGCACATACATTACTTAGTGTGGCTAATTTATAGAATTATTATTCTTGCTAGTTTTACATTTTACACTTCAAACAAATTCTCCCATAGGCAAAAACCCACTTTATACAGATTGTCTTATTTAAACAAAATGTTACCATGCAGAAAAGTCATGCTAACTATAAATTACCACTATCCTGTGACAGAAGGGAAGCTGAATTTCAGGACAGAAAGACACAGTTTCGATGTGCATATTCTTGCCTATCATAAATAGTGCTGGATCAGTTTGGGATTATTCACCCATGAGTACATTTAGCTTGGATAAAGTACGTCATCTAGTTTTGCTAGACTCAGAAACCAAGACTGAGATAAATTAATGTCAGTGAAAAATTTAAGGGCAGAAGAAAACAAGATAATAAGGAGTTTCTTAATTATATTGTGGATTTTCTGTTTTTCTAGATCTTCCTCTCAATCCATTTTAAGACAAAATAATAGGCACATGACAGTGACACATGTACAGCTGGCATATCGAGTTGCCTTAACATTGGCTTGTTAATTTGCCTTAGTTTTTGGGGATTGGAGAGTAATCACACAGAGGGGTAAAAGGAAGGAAAGTGAATAAAATCGAATGTCACTAAAAAGCCTTCTCTGGAAGGGGTTCAGATCATGAATCTGAATCAATATTTTCACTTCCAACCTGCCCTGACGCTGAGTCACTTTACCATTTGCAAAAACACCTAGTAGTAACATCTTGTCTTAGTGCCTTATCTCAAGGAATCCCACTGAATCAATGAGACAACTCAAGGAGTAAGATATCACTCAACATTTGCAAGTGTTGCAAGACGCAGGGTATGTCTACACTGCAGTCTGGAGATGGGTGATTGAAGCACATATAGACATATGCAAGCGAGCGTTGATTTAGCTCGATGACAGCTAGCGCGAGTAACAATAGCAACGTATTTGTGGTAGGAGGGACAGTGGCACAGGGTCCTGAGCAGAGTTGTCATGGGTGGGGAGGGGTGTTAACCCATGCTGCTGCCCCTGCTGCTGCAGCTACATGGCTACTGTTATTTGAACTAGCTTTCATCTAGCTGGATCAACATTAGCTCAGCTAGCTATACACATGCTGCAATCACACCTCCCAATTTCAGTGCAGACATATCCTCAGGCTGGGGCAAAGACTGGTGTGATTAGAATTAGATGGGCACAGCTGGAAGTATCAGCAAGGAGTTTGTAGCTGTGCCTACTGTTCTGTACATCGATGTGGTTATTCCCTGAATTATAGGGAACCTGATAAATAGTTCTGGTGTGTGTAGCACAGCTGAACCATTCTTGCCCAAGAAAGGTCAACA
The DNA here is from genome assembly GCF_015237465.2 of Chelonia mydas. Taxonomy (NCBI): domain Eukaryota; kingdom Metazoa; phylum Chordata; order Testudines; family Cheloniidae; genus Chelonia; species Chelonia mydas. The sequence continues at coordinate 113,763,123 of NC_057852.1, forward strand.
TGAAATATGAACAAAAAATATACTGTAACAAAATGAGACCATATCTGTTATTAAGTATTAAGTGCATATTTTCGTCTGTATCCGAAAATGTGATTTATGTGCTTGACTTTTAAGATGGGGTCACAAAGTTTCAACATCACCATCTACAGAGGAAACAGTCATTTACCCAGTGACTTCAGCCCATTGACACTGAATGGGTCTAACAGCCCAGGCAATGGAGCAGCCATAACAGGGGCCTTCTCCTGGTAGGCCCTGCTGGATGCTCCTGCAGACTGGAGGAAAACGATTTCAATAGCGTGGGCCATGGACAACCAGACTGAGACCCACCAACTCTCATAGACAAGCAGGGAGATAAGAATGGCAGGGCATACTGGGAATTGTGATCAGGGTGGGTCACCGCAGAATTTGGGGAGAATGTAGGTTGGTTTGATTCTTTTCCTGTCATTTAAGAGGAAAGCATACCTAACAGCTTGTAGGGAAGCATAAGATTAGATCACACTAAATATGTGTGCATGCCATTTATTCCTTTAAAACCATTTTTTCTCTAATGCTTTCAACTGTTAAATAAAATTATGTTGTTTTAAGAAGGCTGGTGGTGAATCTCACTGGTCATGTGTCAGGGAACACAGGTGCATGAAATCCAGTCAGGTTAATTAGCTCTTGATACATAGAGTAGTATATTCAGGTTCCAGTCTATAGGTAGAATCTTGTGATTTTTCCATTCTGAAACAGGTCAGGGCAAGAGGATGAATGCCTCAGAAACCAGAAAGGGGTAGAGGTGCAGCTACTCATGACAAACAGAAGTGCCCATGGAGCCCCCAGTTCATGCTTTACGAATGTTTTATTATTTTGTGACAGATATCACAACTGCATACAATATCTCTGAGGACCCTATTGTATGAAGTTTGTGAATGGTGGGCCATGGCTTGTCTGCAACTCCAAGGGGGCAGGGTTACCACACCTCCTCCAGGAACTAAGAATAACAAGGGAGGAGGGATTAAGGTGAATCACTCAGGCTATCAACACCTCCAGAGAGCTACCACTCCCAGGGGAGGTTTGTATATACTGGTTCAAACTGGGTTTTCCAGAAACCAACAGACAAAGAAAGGGCTTTTGGTATAAAAGGACTGAGTTTAAACTGACTCAGGACCTTCTTTCTTATCTAACAAATGGACTGGACCCTCTGTCCAAGGATAGGGGGAGAGGGGAGCAACCCTTGCAGAAGAATTGGAAGGACTTTGGCTTAGTAGGACCCTCTAAGATTGATGGGTGGCTTCTGGTAGACTTTTAGTATGTTTATAGGAACTGTTATTTTTTAAAATATTTTCTCTGTTATGCTTTTACCCTAAGAATAAATGTATTTTGCTTTGTGATGGCTGTTTGGTAACTGGTATACACTGTTGTAGCCCTTGGAGAAAGGCTAACCACAGGTGCTGGATCCTGGTCAGACCTGCTGGGGAAATTACCATGAGGTACAGAGGGACTGCAAGCCTAAACCCTTCATCTGGAGGGAGAGAGACATGGATCTCTGTCCAAAAGAGATGATGTCTGGGAGCCTGAAACCTTAAGTGGGTTTTGAGGAAGAACTGGGGGAGGAGGGGAGTCAAAAGTGCAGCTAACCATGAAACTGTGACATATAGAAATGTGGGAAACTCCTCATAAATTTCCTATGTAATATAAGTGTTATTACAATTATGGTCATTTCCTCTCAGTGAGTGAGATGGATTTCCCTCTCCAACAAAAGATGGATGCCTTGGGGACAGTAAATCTCTTTGAGAATCCCTTAGTGGAGTTCTTCCCTGATTCTTTTCTGTTGGGGGAGAAGGGATAAAGGTTTCCCCTCCATCTAAGGAGCCACAAGGCCCACCCCTTAATCTGGACTATTCCCAGGAATCACTATGGATCCTGGGAATCCATGGGAGGTCAGGGACTAATGTGCAGAAGACCTGTGATATTCCAGTAGATCTCTGCCCCTGGCAATGCCCCCAGCAGTTTGTTTTCTATAAAGCTGGACTTCCTGGGGACTCCCTATGATCCTGGCTGCGCTGGTTTAAAAGGAATGCATTCAATTTCTCATGCTATTTGGCCCTGTGAAGATTATGACTCCAAGACTTTGTTTCTAACTTTGTGATGGTGTCTTTCTAATATTCAGCTGATCAGATTAGTCTAGCCTGGGATAGTTAATGACTAACATCTAATGACTTTGCAATGTAGATGTACAGTCTGTTCTGTAATGGTGCAGGAGAACAATGTTAGCATGCAAGGGCAAAGAGAGGAAAGGGGATGGGGGGGATAATCATCATTGAAGTATGGAAAAACTAGAGCTGGTCAATAACCAGGAACATGATTTACCAAAAAAAAAAATCATCTGTTTCCATTTCACAGGGATAAAAATTGATCTATTTCCTGTTCTTCAGAAGATATTTTATTGATCTTATACTCAACATATTATCCAATTGTTTATTAATATTTTCTAAAGGGTTGTCAACTTTCCATTTCTGAAAACCACACTGCCTTTCTGAAACCATATTTTTTGTAAACAAGAAACTTTGAAACATTTTCAAACAAAATTTGATGAAAAATGAAAAAATTGATATCAACAATTTTTTAAGGAAAATTTTGAATTTTTTTTTTCTGTTTTTAAGGCCATGTTTCAAAAATCTTTTCATGTGAAAAATGTTGGCTAGCTTTAGTAAAAAAATGTCTAACTCAAATTACTTTTCCAAATCCTGTGAAAAATAGTCTTTGAAATCTGCAAAAACCCTAAGTGCAACTGCCAGTAGTTTTCCATCATAGTTTCTTTCCATCTTGGTCTAACATGCCATCACAATCTGGGGTGCAATCCAGACCAGTGCGGGGCTATGTCTCCAACTGCCCTGCAACCTTGGATGCCTCACGATATCTTGCTGAAGTAGCTTCCACCTGGGTCACTCACAAACAGCCTTCCGGCATGCCAGTAACACCCTGAGTGTCTGTGTATAGCTGCAGCGTACCAGCCACACTTCATTTGTATTCTGGCTTGCACCAGCCTTGGTTACTACTTGCAGGCTGACCCCAACACATTCCCAGTCCTAAATTTCCCCTAAACATGTGTTCTGTACAGTCTAGCCCTCCCCCGAACAGTTTAGATATTAGACATCCATTGCCCCATAAGAGGTCAATGTACAACAATTTGGTACTTGGATTTACTAAACAGTTCAGTTTAAACACACCACTGGATTAGTTTTGTTTAAAAATAAAACAAGTTTATTTAATTACAAAGAGATAGATTTTAGGTGAATACAAGTATATGGTGTTAAAGTCAGAAATGATTGCAAGAGAAATAAAGATAAAAGGTCTACTAGTAACTAAAACTTAACAAACTAGACTTGGTTCAAGGTAAAATTCTTACCACATGTTCCCAGCAACATTGCTGACCAAATTCTCAGGTCAGGTCCTTAAGGTCCAAAGGGCTGGTTTCTTTGTCGTCTAAGGTGAAAGAGCAAGAGAGAGAGAGACACACAGAGAGAGAGAGAGAGAGAGAGAGAGAGAGAGAGAGAACCCCCTGGTGTACTTTTGCCCCTCACTTTTGTAGTCCAGTTCCCCTTTAAAGTGGATTCTTCTGAGGATTACCTCTCAAGGCAAAGTTTATTCAAACAATAAAGAAGGTGCAATGGAGTCTGGGAAAGGAAGATGCCCCAATGCTTTTCCTTCTCCCCTGTGTAGGCTGAAATACAGAATTGCCTTGTCTCCTCTTTCTGTCTAAAGGACCTTTTAATATACACTGAGGTAAATACACATTCCTTATGTAAGCAGTGTCAGGATGAGCTCCACCCTGACATCTGGTGGTGAGGTGTGGCAAGTTGTGGAAAAGAACTTCAGGGGTCAATCTCATTTGCATAGGCACACCCACCCCGCCTAGAATGAGGCCATAGCTGCCCAAGTGGTCACTTTGGCTGCTGTGGGATCCCCAGTGTCTCTGTTATTGGGGCAGGAAGAATAAATTGTTATTACCCTGATTATGGGAACTGTGCTTGGAACTGTACTTGGCCTTTTGTTATGATGGAGGGACTCACCATCAACTAAGTAGCACTCGCTAGGCAAGGGTCATGGGTTCCAAAACTCTGTGAATTGAGAGAGGCTGGGGACAAGTATTAATACTTGGTGAGGGCCTTACATGCTAATTACACCTCCTTCTCTCTCCACTGTAGAATATCAGAGCTAATTTTGATTCTATTAGGAGTCTAGTTACAGGCTGCTGAGCTCACTTTGGGCTAATGGTGTACTAGCACTGAGTGCTCCCCTACTACAAGCTGAATTCACCAAGGAGCTGAACTGACTAAGAGCTGAAATCACTGAGCGTTGTGTTAAGTAGTGGGGGAACCTGAAGATATATTGTGGAGCAGTTTGTGGGAGGGCTGGAGTGCCTTGTGGACAGGCTGGTGGAGCAGTTCATAGGACGGCGGGAGCTGCTTGTGGGCCACAGAGCAGAGCCGAGTGAAGCAGTTCGTGGGGTGATCAGCTTCAGATCATTTAAGGTGCCCCTTACTTCTCTTCCCCCCCTCCATCTCCACCCAAGTTGGGAGGTAAAGCAGATAAACTTTCGAACTCTGGGGCTGCCCTCACCAGGGACAGAGACTTTTGGGTCATTGGACTTTTGGGACTTTGGGTGATTTGGGGTTGCTGGACTCAAGAACCAAAGGGAAAGGGCATGCCCCAATTTGCTTGGGGTGGGTTTTTTGCTCATGGGTTGTGTGGTGTTTCCCCAACATAATGCCACATTGTTTCTCTCTGTTATTAAAAGGCTTTTTGCTACACTCAGACTCTGTGCTTGCGAGAGGGGAAGTATTGCCTCTTGGAGGCGCCCAGCGGGGGTGGTATATATTTGTCCCAGGTCACTGCGTGGGGGCTCGAGCCGGTTTGCATTGTGTTATTGGAATGAATCCCCTAGATATTGAACCCGGCCCTTGTCACTGCCTACTCTGACGGGCAGAAGGGTTACACTTATTTAAGATAGCACTGCTTAACCAATCCTGCCTAATCAGGGCTACATGGGTTTGAATATGTGCTACCAACATCACATGGGGAAATTTATAACTTTACATATAATGTTGCCACACATATTATACCATGATATTATTGACCAGAAAGTTATTAATTTTCCAATGATACCTCACGAGGCTTATTTTGTACAAAGATTATTACAATGGTGTGTAGGGTGTGAATACAGGGGTTCTTTGGTCACCCATGCAATAAAATGTGCGTCTATTTCTATAAAGCCTGTGACTGGTGTCTATGTATGATGCTGATGAGCACATAAAAACACCACTATTTGTGTGAGAGCAACCTATCTGTTGACTCTGACATTTTTAACCTCTCTCACGTGTCATGAATATTAACATTAATTTCATAGTTTTGGTGTCACCCAAAATCATATTGATAGAGCCACTCCATGCCAAGGAGCTGTGAAGCCATTTCACCCAGCCAGCTGAAGATTATTCTGTCTTGGAGAAATCCACATGTCTGTGAGCCAAGGTGGGTGGTTCTAGCCTTTGCAGTCCCTGTCCCTTGGTAGAGACTATCACCAAGCTAAAGGGGGCACAGCTCAAGTGCCACTATGCTCAGGCAATCCCCTCCTACCAGAATGTTCCTCCAGCAATCTCCTCCGTCTGACCCACAACTATCTGTTGGCAGCCAGGCACAAATCAGAACAGCACCTAAGCTGCTCTAAGTTGCACCAGTGGCTACATTTCCCTCAGACTAGAACTAGAATGGCATGCTACAAGGATGGTAGAGCTTAGCAGGACCCCAAAAATCAAGCCCATACTCTGTTAGCAATTTTTCTTCTTGTAAACATATTTTCCATTCTAGCTCTTTGTTCTACTCTCTGTAAAATAACATGCAGTATTCCTTGGTGGCAAAGACAGAAATGTCTCCTGGAAGCGTAATTGTCTTCAGTGAGAGTATACATCCTTAAGGATAGCTCATAATGTTTTTATAATTGAAAAGTTAATAGATAATTGACCATGTAATTAAACCAGTTATTTCACAATCGTTTGAGTAAGATAAAAGTCGGTGGAATTATTTAATATGACTCGTTGCTCGATCAGCGAATACAAGGATATGGTTCAGGGTTAATGGGGCATTTGTATGAATGGGGGACTTGTTTTAGAAATAGAAGTCTGGGTGGCAATAATCATACCTGGCAACGACTAGTAGCTACAGTCATCTGGGGGAGGGGCTCTGTAATAGGAACAAACAAGATTATAGGGATGCTTTTAGATATTATTTAGCATGTACTCTCATTCTAAGAGCTCATTCCCTTTGGGAGGGTGGCTGCCCAGCAGTGAGCTGTAGCGCTCCCTTGTGTCACATGCCTGTCAAATGCAGCAGCAGCAGCAAAGACCATTCTACCTTGCAACTGACTTTGTGTCTGTAGGTCTGTACGCATCTCCATATCTTTCCTTCGTGCTGCTTCTGTTTCCCTTTTCTTGAGAAGGGTAGTGGGGCTGAAGATCCCTGTCACCGCCATTAAACATCTCACCAATGAGTGCATCACACATAGAGCTGTACACAGAGACGGTGCTTCTCCCTGGATGTTCATTCCTTCGGCTCAGTGTTTGGTGCTCAAAATAAGTGGCTGCAAATTGCATCCCTCCCCGGCCCCTCCCACACAAACACACGCCCAAATGTGATTCCATGGAATATTTATTCCACCTTTTTACTATTCACCCTGAGCTAATACTTGACCCCTGCTCCCTTCCTCTATAGACTCTGCTGGGAGTGGCCTGACCCCTCTCTGGTGTGGAGCGGAGAGTGGCTGGGAACAGCTGTTTGAACACTTCTGGTCTGCCTAGACATTTTTTACCTCCATCAGATTGAGGCTGAAGTTCTCTTTATGTGTTGGGCAGGTTGAAATGAGGGTTCTTTGGGTCAAAAGTGATCAAACAAGCAGGCCCTGGCATCCAAGGACAGAAAGGAGAAAAGGAAGTTGGCTTGATGAAATTTGAAAATAGGGAAGCATGTAACAATCAGGTTCTATAATGATGGTCATGCTGCTTGCTTGTTTGTTGCTTGTTTATTACTTTTTTCTCTGTGTATTTCTTTGTCTTATCTATTCAGATTGTAAATTCTTTGGGGCTGGAGCTGTCTCACTAATATTTGCATGTCACCTTCACAGTGGGCTCCTGATTGAAACCATTGGGTACTTCTCTAATATAAATGTTTCATCAATAATATTTTTGGTGTACCATGGATATATTGAGATAGCCATGAGCACCAGTGGTGAGACTGTCTGTCTAAGCAGCAAGGTTTTGTTTCCAGTTTTATTGCTTATTTATTAGTCTGACATTTAGAAAGTAAGTGGGTTTAAATAACCTGAGATGACCTTGTTGCTTTGACACTGAATCAGAGAAAAGAGCTTCCAGCATCAAAAAGTAAAATGAAATGTCAAGAAATCTGTGGGTATGTTGTTGCAGAATAAAGCTGTCAGCTCCTGTTTAGAGAAACATTGGATTTGCATTTACTTCAACAAGTGGTAAACAATACTGACAAGTGAAATGTTTCTTATGTTTTATCCCTGAGAGGATTTGGAGGAAGACAAATGTTGCTTTTTTAGAGGGTTCAAATGCAGGTCACAATGCCACTAGGACAAACAGCCACATTTAGCTGACACAAGCACGTTGTCCTTTCAACTACTGCTTAACATTGTAGGCCAAACCCTGTTTGCTTTACTCACACAAATAACCTATTGTCACCTTACTGTCACAAAGAGCCTCCTTGACAACACTTTCTTGAACACCTGACTATATAAATTAGAGAGCTAAAATCATGGGCAGTCAACGACAATTTCCATCAACGAGGAACCTTTCCTGGTCCCCTTTGCCCTGGTAGTTGCCAGCAAGGCACCTTTTCTCTCTCAGGGATGTACTGGTTGTGATTCCTCAGAGGCTATCTGTTAATTTCATATATAACCCAAACATAAAGATAAAAATATCTGGCTTTGCAAAAAGCAGAAGACAATCATTTTTGTCAGTCTAATTTTGTTTAGCCAAAATCCAACTCGGGTAGGGTGTGAGGGTCTGGGTGGCTAAATATAAATTAAATACATTTGAACAATAAATTAGAGAAATTCTGCTAAGCAGCTAAAATTGAATCTTGACCACAAGAACAGCTGTGGTCCGACTTAAAGCTGTGCTGGATTGATGGCACTACTCACAACTAATGTCTGATATATAGTAATTTGTATTAAAATTTTGGAGGAACAGTAATGGTCTCCATCATTTAATTTGTCTTTCCACATGATGTGGTGAACTTAGTTAAAATGAAAACTTGTCCCCTACCACATACACCATTACTCCTAATTTAACATCTTGGCTGTGGCCAAACATTCTAAATACACATGGCAAAATATTTGGAATTTGGTTTCCTGTGGAATATACAGGATACTCTCTAGCATTTTCACTGGAATGGGAGCAGCATAGCACGTGTTATAGGGAATCACCAACAAAAATATCAAACTGGAGAAGTTTCAAATTGTAATCTCTTCACTCATGGTTTTTGTGATAGGCACAGTTAGTAGAAGCTCCCATCCTCTAAAGTTCCTTTTACCATCCATTTCCCTCAGGCTGACTTAATATATTAGTTTGCATATCAGTCTGTGAACTAATGTAGACCAAGACAGAGTGAATGACCAAGAACAGTTCCTTGGGTTCTATACCTGGGAGCATTACACCCTGGCACTAATCCATGCAGTGTATGTGTTATAAGTATCCTTCATACACCACTTTAAAGGGACCATCTGTTATGCATATGTTGTTCAGACATCTCTTACAAACCAAAGAAGTGGACTAATGTCAATATTGATTTGTTAGTTTGGGTCACGTTCCTTTGTTAATACTGTAAAGAGAGAAGTAGATTTTGAGCCCTTGAAGTGACTTTCAGTGAATAATGAATGTGTCATGCATTTACAGCATAGTCACTATTCATAGGGAAAAAATCGAACCATAAAAACGTAACTGGCCAAATTCAGCTCTGGCATAATTGTGTGTAGCTTTTGTTGAAGTCAATGGAATCACAGTGCACTTACACTAGGGGTGAATTTGGCCAGTTATGTTTCTTGTCCTGTTAACATTTCTTTACACTTAATAAGGCATGAAATCATTATTAGTGGTATATGTCCTAACATTTAATCCAATGGTGTCATATTTTAATTAGGCACAAAGAGCATCTAAATGGCTCCAGTTCCCTCAGGATGTGATTATCTAGTGATAATCACAACCCTTGAAGCTACCTTATCACTTTTATTAAACTGAAACTCTTCATTGTTGGAATAATATGTATTTTCTGAGTTGCATAAAAATTAATTTGCTGGTTTAAAAAGTCAACAACAAATTTAGTTGAGCTGCATGTGAGTGCACATAAATAATAATTTATACAGCACCTTTCTCCAAAGTCTGTAACTATTATAAGCTATTGACGGGTTTCAGAGTAACAGCCGTGTTAGTCTGTATTCGCAAAAAGAAAAGGAGTACTTGTGGCACCTTAGAGACTAGTCTTTAAGGTGCCACAAGTACTCCTTTTCTTATTATAAGCTATTATTTCACATACTGACAAAATGGGATCAGAGGCACTGGGTAACGAGGGGTTTGTGGGGCTAAGCCCCATGCATGTGGTGCCAGAAGGCAGTCACATTATAGACACTGTTCGGAGTAACAGCCATGTTAGTCTGTATTCGCAAAAAGAAAAGGAGTACTTGTGGCACCTTAGAGACTAACCAATTTATTTGAGCATAAGCTTTCATGAGCTACAGCTCACTTCATCGGATGCATCACGAAAGCTTATGCTCAAATAAATTGGTTAGTCTCTAAGGTGCCACAAGTACTCCTTTTCTTTTTATAGACCCTGTGTAACACAGCTGGTAAACTGTAGGATGCAGTACTAGCTGCAGTCACTGGGGACTTCCGGTGGGACTCCAGCCCTCTGAGTAGTTCCAGCACTAGCATGTGGGCAACCGGGACAGATAATAAAAGGGGAATTTCAGTTTTTGGAGGGGCTAATTTAGAATTAGCCGCCCTAGAGAGATAGTATGAAGCTCTTCAACACATGGAATGCAGCCATCTCTGGCGTGGAGTCTAGTAGTTAGTTATATGGTGGCAACAACAGCAAAAGTTAACAATTTAAGAAAAGAAATATAGTAGAACGTGTGTAACTGAAATTACAGGGAGAATTTAAGTAGATGGAAAGTAATGAACCAAGTTAGAATATGACCAGGGACATCAGCATTGATAAATAATGCCCCTCTTAAGGAAAAAGTATCATGAGATTTTTAAAGGCCACAGTTTGCTGGTTTTATGTCTCCTCCAGAAGATAGCTCGGAGCACAGTACCTCTTAACACCATGCTGGGGTATCGGCTCAACTCAGAGCACCAGCTCGTGGGGTGTGCCCTTTACTTCCTTGTTCATTTCAGTGCATTAATTCTAGGCAGTGTTCTAATATGAGAGCCAGGAGGGAAGGTGATGTTTGTTACAGGTCTTTATAAAGTACTAAAATGTAAATTTAAAATACTCATTACACTTGAGTAGCTCCATGCTATTTAAATATTGGCTCCAGGTTTATTTCGTTATCCTCTTACCAGTAATTAAGCTACCTAGGGACAATCAGCAAATAATAAAATGCTGTGATGGAGGAAATTAGTTTAGAGTACGAAGCATTCAATAAAATTATTGTGCAAAATAGAAGAAAGTAACAGTGTATAAAAGATAGTTAACTCTCTCAAGATAAATACTTCCTGAGGGCTGTAATATTTCTGCTACTTACAAAAAATAAACATACTGATTTTGAGAACTTTCTATTCACTTCATTTTGACACAGTTCATTAAGTATTTGCTAACCTTTAATCCTTAATAACACATCACCTGGGGACTCTTTATTTTCCTAGGGTTTTGCTGGTTGTCCCCAGACTTAAGGGGAAGTTTCTGGCAGTTGTGAGGCAAACTGAGAGCAGTGTTTGAGGGTGGAGCAACCCCAACCCTGCACCACTCCATCGGCCAACATCTTTTAAGTCACCTGTCTTTTCTCTTGCAAGTCCTCCACTTCTCAGACCTTAGCTGAGCACAAGTGGTGGGGGAAGGCTGGTCACATTAGGAGTTGAAGACAGGAGCAGGAAAGCAGGGGAGATGGGTAGGGAATTTAAGGACATTAGCCTTCTGAGAGAAAAGGTGGGTGCATGTTTCTAAGATTAATCAGTGGAACTGGAGCTCCCAGGGAGGTTAGGATGGTGGGAGGAGTCTAATTTAGTGGGGGGGAATGTTACCAAATTTTCTGCCTAGAACAGGACTCTTCTGTTCCCACTGTCATCTTTTTATCCTCCTGGTTCCTCCTCAGGGTACTCAATCTTGATCTACCAGGCTCCTGCTCTCTTCTTCCCTACCCTTCCTTATCTCTTAGCTAGAATAAAGAGCTCTGTGGCTTGCTCTACTGAACATGGGAACACTTTCCTGATTATGTGTTTTAGGCAGAGCAGGGAGTGCTCATGACTGGACTGAGTGACTGACTGGAAGAGAAGGCCAATAGTTTATAGGGGTGTTCCGTAAGCATATCTGGATAAGGAAAGGGGAGGAGCATATGTGGGGGGAAGGATTTTATTTCATTCAGCAGTAATACCTGCAGGTTGCATTATTAAATTAACTCAGTTCACCTCTCCCAACTAGGGGTCAAGAAGCACAGAGAGAATATGGGTTCTAGTTCTTGATTCTCTCCCCTTCCTCACCCTCCCCACTTACAATGGTATAAATTCCATAGAAGTCAGTCAAAGTGGTTTAAGTGAGAGGAGAATTATGGTACCCAAATCCCTCACTTTGTAGTTCTGGATTTCACAATGCAGCCACACTTGTCATGCCATGCTAGCAAACAGGAGCAGCAAACAGGTGAATTTTGCAAGGGAATTGTCCAGGTGAAGGAGGAGTGACTACGTGACCCTGTGGGTGTGCATTCAGGGCAAACAACTCTTGGCCCTCAGATACTGAGCACAGGCTCTTGAGACCAGAGTGGTTGAACTGAAAGAGGTACCAGTTGGAAAGAAAGAACTGCAGGGTCTCAATGCAATGGTGTTCGAAGGAGAGATTTAGGATTATTAGGAATTGGGGAACCTTTTGGGAAGGAGGAGCCTATACAGGAAGGATGAGCTCCACCTAAACCAAAATGGAACCAGATTGCTGGCATGAAAAATTAAAAAGGTTGTAGAGGAGTTTTTAAATGAAAGGCTGTGGGAAAGCTGACAAGTGAGGAGGAGCGCACAGTTTGGACAGAGACATCCCTTGGGGGGTTATTAAATAGGATACTTTATATCCTATTAAAGAGGAGAAAACACGTTAATGAAGTACAGTCAGGAACTGACGAGAAATGGTGAGTAAAACAAAAAAGAGTCCCATTTAATTACATAACATGAAGACAAACATTGACAAATTTTTAAGTGCTTGTATACAAATTCTAGAAGCCTAAATACCAATATGGGTAAACTTAAGTGCCTGGTATTAAATGAGGATATTGATGTAATAGGAATCACAGAAATTTGGTGGAATGATGATAATCAATGGGACATGGTAATACTAGGGTACAAAATATATAGGTCCTGCTGGTGGGGGAGTGGCACTATATGTGAAAGAAAGCATAGGCTGAAATATAGTAAATAAAAAAAAATCAAATGAATCAAACTATATGATTGCATGTCTAGGGATACAAATTCCATGTTTGAATAATAAGGGTACGTTCTTATGGAAGAGCCCCAGACCGTGCAATGACCTACGCACTCTTTAAGCTATCTAATGCTTGTCATTGTGTTATCTACCACAAGGGCAACTGAGGACCATGTGCATCCTGCTACATTTTATATAAGACCCTGTGTCTAAACGTTTGATAACCTGAGTCCAATATTGTTAGCTTGTTTTCTCTAACTCATTAGCTACATGGAATAGTGTGGGGCCTTAGATTTCCTGTTGGCAATTAGAGATTTGTATACATCATAGAAACTTTTAGTACCACTGAAACAACAGAAACTTTCCTCTGAGCAGACTCTCAAACTCTTAGTATCAATTTAAAAAAAAATACAACTACCCAAAGAGCTGAGTTTGGTCACATTCACACTGTTATGTGTAAATTGAAGACAGCTGGATTTACTCTTCTGTGATTTTTTTGATTGATTAGTTTCTCCATTTCTGTGACAGGGTTTCAGTGGCTGGAGAAGCAAATGCTGCAGCCAAATTGCTAACAATGTAATTATGATTTTATTATTGTGTTGGTGCTGTATTTCCTTAACTTTGTTTTCTATTAGCACATTACTCAAGTGAGACAGTGTGAAATCAAATGCCTCTGTGGTGGGGTCTGAAGATCCACCTGGATTTAGTAGCTGTCTGATTTGATATACTACATGCTTTAAAACTGAGAAGACCTAAAAAGGAAGCCACAGCATTCCCTGTCTTTATGTCTGTATTATACTCTCCTCGGGATATTTGGTGTTGCCAACTTCCTTCAATTTTATTGTGTGTTTTGTGACATTGGGTGTATTTCTTACAGCCCCAGCTCCTGGAGGCATGTGATTGTGAGAGCCTTCAATATCATTTATATTTTAAAAGTAACTTTTCAGCCCTATTGGTTGCAGAGAAAAACTTGAAAACATGAAGAGCCAGAGGGCTAATAAAAGAAACTAAAACTTACTATTTTTGACAATCTTGTGATGTTTTTACTCCAATCTTGCAATTTTCTGGGGGCCTGACTTGCGAGTTTTGGATGCTTGGGGTTGGCAGTGCTGAATACTTAACCTCTGTTTGTGTCAGTAGATTCACAACCATATGAAGAGGAGATTATATGCTTTTAAGAATAAGGTATAGTCCTATTTTGGCAAGGGTATATCTCCTGTTAACACTAAGGTACTCATCTATCAATGTGCTCCTCATGGACAGTCCCATGAGCCTGCATAGAGCTCCTGTAAAAATCAGTAAGTCTCTGTGTGGATGCATGGGTGGGCCTGAATGGAGATCATTGCATGATTAGGGCTTAAGAGCAATGGTAAACTGTCTCAGAATTGAGCATTAGACATGTGAAATGGTTTCATCCATTGTTTCAGGGTCACATTTATGTATAGAACAGTGTTGATGTTTTTAAACCAAAATGGCCCACTGAGGCTGCTGGATTTTGGTAATAAAAAATTTAGGAAGAAAATATCAAACTTGATTTATTCTTATAAAAATAAGGGGGAAAAGGTAGATTTTTTTCAGTAGTGTGACAAGATTATTCTTATTTGTGTGCTCTGTATTTTGGAACTTTAAAAAAAGTGACATCTATGATAGTGTCTGAATTGTTGAATACATATTAGTAATTGTGTGATTTTTTTTTTGTCAGTGGATCGTATTTGAAATATCTTGAAAATTACTAAAAAGTGAAGTATACTTTTAGACATAACATCAGAAAACTGCCAACATTCTGCATGTGGAATATAATTGTATCTGGCATAATTCAAGCTGAAACATTCAGATGTTTCAGATAATGATACAATAGTACACATTTCCTTAAAAATAAAAAATAGATTAACAAGCATGTTCCAGAAATAATAAGATTAAATCCTCCTAAGAAATGAAGTGTTTTATGAAAACTCAATAGGTGGGAGCAGTTCTTTGATTTAAATACAAAAACAAGACTTACCTTCCTGGCCCCAAAAATGTAGAGAAATAATAGCTGAAATATGCTATTTTGCTAATCTCTTGATGCAATCTTTCCTAGGATAAATTTAATACTGCTATGTCAAATTAATACATCATAAATTATAATTCCATCAAAGTCTGTTAGGAGGCTTACTGAAAGGCTGCTATTCATAGCACGCAAAATGACTTCTCCTTCAGGAGGAATATAATTTCTTTATAAAGGGCTTTTTATTTTTTTTCTTTCAGTGCACCGTGTTTGCAGTTCTTTTATATTGTTTTCTTTTTAAAAAGTAATGTAAACAGAAATATGGAACTCCCAATGATAATTGAGATGTATTATTGTACTATATTTAGCTTAGATTTTTTTTTAGAAAAAGATTAATAATGAATAGGCTGCAAATAATTATATTGCTCACCGGCCTCTGGTATGCAGTGCTTTTTTCCATACCTATTGGCATTTGCAGTAAAATATATTGGTGAAGTTAGTCAATTAACACTTTATTGTGAGTCAATAGCAAGTTTTATTGTACTTGTGGAGCTCTTTGGAACTTAGAAAGTTCATTACTTTTTGAAACGCACACAAGCTCGTTGTTGTTGTTGTTGCTTAGGAAGCTTCATATTTATAAAAATAAAGCATATGGTTGGCTATCATATTAGTCCTGTCTGCTGCCAGGCTGTGCTTGTGTCTTGACAGCAATTTTAATGGATTGACCATTCAGAAGAATTGAATATCTTCATGTTCCTAGCATCTGTAGCTACACAAGCACATTCCATGGTGTATCTGATACATACAAGTAAATATGTACCAGGGCACTTGGGCTGATTCTTCACTCAGTTATACTGTGTAAATCAGAAATAACTCCAGAGAAGTCAGGGGAGTTTCACTGATGTACAAACGATGTCAGTGAGAACTGAATCCAGTCCATGCTGCTGGCTTTATACTCCAGGATACCCACTGATTGTATATGGAGCGTTTCAACCACTTAGAACAAATAGCTCGTTGTTGACCCTTCCAAGGAACCACCAGATTTTGATTTATGTTGGAAAGACTGGTGCAGATTGAATCACATCAGGACATCTCGTGGGAGATGTGGACAAACCCTCTTTAAATGGAAAATGAGGCAAATACCTATATGCGACTGTGGTCACCAGGCACAAACGATGGAGCACATCATATCTGAGTGCCGCCTTCGTTCTTTTGCCAGGGACCTGAACGACATTCACCAGCTCACTGCTGCAGCAAAGTGCTGGCTATCAAATCTAGCTATAAATTTGTAGTCATTGTAGTCATTGTACCGTATGAAAGAAGAAGTAGTAGGCCCATTCTTGAATCTCTCTTCATATGCAAGCCATTCCATACCCTTAATCATTTTTGTTGCCCATCTCTGTACCTTTTCCAATTCTAATATATCTCTTTTTGTGATGGGATGACCAGAATTGCATGTAGTATTCAAGGTGGGAATGTACCATAGATTTATATAGTGGCATTATACTAGTTTCTGTCTTATTATCGATCCCTTTCCTAATGGTTCCTAACTTTCTAGTAGCTTTTTTGACTGCTGCTGCACATTGAGCAGATGTTTTCAGAGAACTATCCACAGTGATTCCAAGATTTTATTTCTTGAGTGGTAACAACTAATTTAGATCCCATCATTTTGTATGTATAATTGTGATTGTCTTCCAATGTACGTAATTTTGCATTTCCCAACATTGAATTTCATCTGCCATTTTGTTGCCCAGTCACCTAGTTATGTGAGATCTCTTTATAACTTTTCACAGTCTGCTTTGGACTTAATTGTCTTGAGTAATTTTGTATCATCTGCAGACTTTGCCACTTTACTGTTTGCCCCTTTTCCCAGATCCTTTATGAATATGTTGAACAGCACTGGTCCTAGTACAGACCCCTGGGGAACACCACTATTTGCCCCTCTCTGTTCAGAAAATTGATCACTTATTCCTCCCCTTTGTTTCCTGTCTTTTAACCAGATATTGATCCATGAGAGGAGCATCAATCTTATCCCATGACTGCTTACTTTGCTTAAGTAGGGACTTTGGTGAGGGACTTTGTCAGTGGCTTTCTGATAGTCCAAGTACACTAAATCCAGCAACATTTTAAAAGCATTATGGAGGTCTTAGTCTTAGTTCCATAGTTAAGAATATTTGCATTTAAAGCAGAGATTTCACTGTTTTAAGATACTTAGGCACTCCTTTTAATCTCAGACCATGAAGGGGTCTGCTCAGTCTTTGAATTAAGCCTCAAGGCTTCTGTAACTAAACTCTGCTGCCTATGGACTGTAGAAAACAGAGAATAATCATAGTTCAGTACACTCCTTCCAGTTTACAATACACCTGAGCCTTCTCTTATAGCAGGGGGCTGGGTGCAGGGTCTGATGCAGAGCTTGTAGGCCAACTCTATACCAGTCAGTGTGCTATTTCTGCCGATTTTAAGGTCCCTTCGTGCCGCCAGCGCAGCACAAAGCACCCTTGGTGCAGCAGGGAACCAGGCCTTGTGCACAACCTTCATTTATCAGTATCCGTATTTATCACAGCTGAAATTGCAATGTTCTTCCATGGCTCTGTCAGGTCTGTTCAGGCATAGCTGTGAGAGTCTGAGGAGCAGGATGTCTCTTACTTTATTTTTAGAATGGATTGTAGAGGAAGGAAATTTCCGACAGATGAAAGAGCTCCATTCTAAAGAAATCAGCCCATTTATCAATATTCTCTCTCTCCCTTGAATGTTGCCAGGATTATATATATACTTTTTGCTGAACTACGGTAAATCTCATCTCCATGAGAAAAAAGCAGCTGTGTTCCTGACTTTGAAGCAAAATAGAGCTTCATGCAAGTGAGTTCCACAAGAACTCACACCTTTATGATCCACAGTCATCTGATATTGAGTGGCAAGCTTAAGAGCGGAAATGAAATAGAAAGAAATGGAAAAAAAGTTCTGAAATAATATTTAGAAAACAAATGTCTTTGGAGGAAACAGCCCGTATTTATTTCTGGTTCTTATTTCTGTAAATTCTCTTCCTTGGCGGTGACCATCTTGCTGGTGTTAATATCTAGGGCTTTTGTCACACTAAATGGTATATGTCTCTTATGCATGTAGAAGCTTTTTGCAAATTGACAGGCGTTTTTTTGTTAACATATATGAAAAGTCATTCAAGGCTCTGAAACTTCTTTTGGCTGATTTTTTGTGGGGGCCTTCAACAGAGAGGAACATGAAGTGGAGGCTTCATTATATTACTTCATGCCTTGTGAGATCCTCTCCTTCAGCACTTTCGCAGCTGACTAAAGGGTGTCAGTGAGATGTTATCCATGTATTGTCATGGGGAAGTAGAGGTACGCGGGATGCTTTTCAGTGGAGGGTACCACGGCTAAATCCCCAAATCTAAGCTCTTTGGTAGAAGTGCAGAACAAAGCTGATTCCTTGACTCAGACATTCATCTCTGCAAGGAACTGAGCCCTGCAATGCCTGCTCAGCTTCTGCAGTCAGAGGGAATTATTGCATTTTCAAAAGTCATATAAAAGCAAGGGTTAAGCCTAAAATATGTTATTGCAAGAACTGCCCCTCTGTGGCATAGAATCAGAACTGGTTAATTATTATTTAATTAATTAATTAATACATATCATTAGAGTGGATCAGAATTTATCCAATGGAACATTGTTCCATCACAGGATGACGATTTGTCAAAATTTAAGTGTTTCACAGCAATAGTTTGATTTCGACAAAGTTGCAACAGAACCTGCCTGGTTTCCTGCCACCTCACCCTCCTAGTCCCTCAGTAGCCTGTTTGGTGGGGTGAAGGGGAGCTGACAGCTTGGAAGCCCCAGCCACAGGTGTTGACTTTTGTTTTTGGTGGTGGATGCTTTTGAAGAGGTGTGTGTGTGCTGGGGAGGTGTGTAGGGGGTGGAGGGGTAGGCTCTGCCAGTTTGGGGGGAGGCTATTTTTAGCATATTTATACACCTCTTTCATATTCTAGTTATTGAACTTGTGTATGTCTATCAGTGGTATCTTAGTCATTAGTAAAATAGTAATGAACTACACAATTACATTATCATAAATTACGGAAAATTAAAATCATTAAAATCATTGCACTCACCTACAAGTTGTCTTCACTAACGTCCCAGTTTAAAGACATTGAATCTCATTGTAGCTTTTTGGATGAAACTGTCCAGCAACACTGTGGCTCGTAGATGCTCAGTACCAAGTTTACAATGGCACCAAGGGGCCGGGCCCACACGCAGAAGGGGCCCCAGTGCCTGGTCCTTTGGCCCTGCCCCCCCGCTCCACCCACACATTGCCCCAAGGCCTCTGCCCACAGCTCGCTCCTCTCCACCCCCTCTCTCCCGTGTGAGCAGCTGGCGGGGCCTCAGGGGGGAAATAGGTCGAGTGGGGACAGGGCCTCTGGGTGGAGAAGCAGGCAGGGCCTATGGTCCCAGCTGCCAAGCTCCTGCCAAGTAACTCAACTGGCAGTCTGCCATAGAGTAGGCACCCTGAGCTCCTGGCTCCTCCGCAGTTTGCCAGGCAGGATTGGGTGGGGGAGCTGCGAGTCTGAAAGCCCTCCTTGCATTGCTTCCAAAGTATTCGAAATCATAACTAAATCAAATGTAGAAATATTGAAATCCTTCATTAATGGGAATTGCCTGTCTCACATAGCTCTCTGTCATGGGCCCTACACACTGCCGTTAGCTACTGCGATTCTCATTTAGCCTAAGTGATAGAGCTTTTTGGAGCAGGCAGACCTAGGTTCTGTTCCTACTGTGTTAAGGTATTTTTTCTCCTCTTGTGACTGAAACAGGAAGTTCAAGGTGACTTGTTAGTAGCATTTATTAAACTAATGGCAGAAAGGAGGAAGTGCACATACCCTTTCCCAATACCAAAGAGATATATTTCCTGATTTTGCATTTATTTATTACCAAACTATCTACTACTTCAATGCATTTCAGTGGAGTTAGATGGGGTGTACTTTTCTGCCCATGTAACTATGCCTGTTTATAACTGGTAGGTTCTGAACCACAGGAAATGGGGGAGATGGACCCTTGCTATGAAGATTCCTTTCAGCAATTAACTTTGGCCATGTTCTCAGCCAGTTTTAACATTGCTGTATGCCATCTAACATAGCATCATCTGCAGTTCTGTTCCTTACACACTTACACAGTCTTGTTTTGTTGTTAAACGGTTGCCATGAGAGATGGCTAATCCTCTCCCTTCCCTTAGAGAGGGGGAGATCCATGTATAGAGGGACCCCTCCATTCATGTACTTACTTAGGATAATCCAGCCCACCACATTTTCCTTTCTCTGTGTTTGCTACTGTATAACAGGGGCTGCTACGTTTTCACAGTACTGCTTATTTCCCTGTGAAGGGCAGCAGTTCAATAGAGCACAGCTGTGTATAGCAGGTGACAGGCATGGCATCTGATCCAAAGCCTGTTGAACTCCTTGGAAAGACTCCCATTGACTTCAGTGGCCTTTGGATCAGGCTCCTGCATTAAAATGAGCTTCTCTTATAAACTAATCCAAAATAATAATTATTGTAACATATAGCAGGCTTTGGAGCAACCCTTCCCACACTGCTGTAGGGAATAAATGAAAGTTATTTAAAAAAAAATACAAGGCTGCAATGATTACGCCGGGTCACAGCTGGGTCAGGAAGGAAGGAACTACTGTGTAAGACTCTGCTGGAAACAGGAAAAAGTGAGAAAGAACTCTCAAAGCTGAGGGGTTAGCTAAGTTCTCTATTTGTTGTGGCACAGGAAAATGCAGCAAATATCTGAAGGAGTTTATAAAACTTGTTTGGTAAAATTCCAGAAAGTATAGACAATTATGTCTTACTTCCTGTACAGTACCATAGCATGAACCTCTTGTATTTCTAGCCTGAACCTAGGGATGCAGGACAGTGAAACTATTCATTCAGCATTCATATTTACAGAGCTCTATGGTACATTGTGTTTCGAAGATAACCCACTTTGAATGCTTTTCTCCAATGTGATATCTTTAAATGACATTTTAACCTTTTTTTTTTCAAAGTGCATATTGGGGAGGATAGCCCTTAAGTTTGTTTGTTTCACAGGTAGGTGAAGGATAGATTCAATCCTTGAGTGAGGGAAGCCCTCTAATCAAGAGACCAAATCTGCTGTTAGCTCTTAAGTATTTGACATCTACTGAAGAAGGGAAAGGAACTGATTCAAATTTTACTGTTTGGGATGAGGATGCTGCTCATATTATAATACTCCTGCAATAGAGAAGATGCAAGAAAGCTCAGTTGATATTAGCAGGAATATCAAGGGAATTCAAATTAGACATGCTCATTATGGATCAAAGACTCCACTTATACTGCCATTCTCTCATGTTGGGGAAAGCTGAGGATTCCATTTCAAGGAAAACAAAGATATTTCTTCTTCATTACTTTGAATCTCAGTGACCTAACTAACTGGGATCCTTGATTTTTTAATGTGAAATCTCTAGGCAAAAAGCAAGCTTCACATCTCTGACTCTAGATCATTTGAATTCCTATGTCTATGCTGCCAGCTATGCACAATTCTTCCTTATACAAAGAATAACATTTAAGACTAAAGCACTAAGCTGAACTGAATCTTTGCATCATGATGGATAGACTCATTTATAGTATATTCCTAATGGGGTCTTGCCATCAAAAATACTTGATTTTGTTAGAATGCTTACTGCCAGGAAGTTCAAAATGTAAATATGGTTTCTTATCAACTTAAAAAGGCAATGAAAAATTGGTTATGAGACAGTAAAGGTGAACTGTTTTGCTAGAATTAAGACAAAGTCAGTAAAAGCAGGATATTGAGGGCATACAAACTAAAGCCATGTTTCCTGATGGCAGAAGTTTAATACATATTGATACACGAAGAGGATAGCCCGGCATTTGGGGGAAAAAAAGAAAAGAAAAGGTTATTTTTAAACAAAAAATCTAATCTGTGATGGTGAAATTAACACCAGTTTCCTATTAGACAAGCAGGGAATTCTATAACTGCTGCTTTTACAATAATAATGAAGACATGGGCTTGTTTAAGCAGCATCTGTAGAGACGAAACCTATGTTTAATTTTATTACCAATTGCATGTGGTAGGCACACTGTACACCTGCACAGACAATCTGGATGATATGTACTGTACTTTACCTTCAAATCAGAGAGGATTGTTTTCAGAACTAGAACATAAGAACATAAGAATGGCCATACTGGGTCAGACCAAAGGTCCATCTAGCCCAGTACCCTGTCTACCAACAGTGGCCAATGCCAGGTGCCCCAGAGGGAATGAACAGAACAGGTAGTCATCAAGTGATCCATCCCATTGCCCATTCCCAGCTTCTGGCAAACAGACGCTAGGGGCGCAATCCTTGTCCATCCTGGCTAATTACCATTGATTATCCTCCATGAATTTATCTAGTTCTTTTGTGAACCCTATTATAGTCTTGGCCTTCACGACATCCTCTGGCAAGCAGTTCCACAGATTGATTGTGTGTTGTGTGAAAAAATACTTCCTTTTGTTTGTTTTAAATCTGCTGCCTATTAATTTCATTTGGAGACCCCTATTTCTTGTGTTATGAGAAGATCATTTCTGAATTTGTTGAATAGGACAGTACAGACCCCAGGGGGACACCACTATTTACCTCTCTCCATTCTGAAAACTGACCATTTATTCCTATCCTTTGTTTCCTATCTTTTAACTAGTTACCAATCTATGTTTTTAATTTGGGGTATATGTTAGGGGGCTTATTCCTTCACCCACTTACTTCCCTGGTCCTTCTCGCATGAACAGAGAGCAACAATACCCGAAGTCCAAAGGTGCAAACAATTCAATGTTTATTGGGGTGAACTTCCAGCAAGCATGATTCCAGTTTCCTGCCTTAGTGTCCCTCTTCCCAGCTCTGACACCACAGAGCCTTACACCTGTGTCCCTGTTCCCATTCCTGCCCTTAGCCAAACATGATTCCAATTTCCTTACCCCCTTCCCTGTTCCCATTTCCCCTTTTAGCAAAACAAGATTCCAATTTCCCCACCCCCATTCCCTCTTCCCATCCCGCCCCCCCACACTCACCCACTCACTTCCTGATTGACTGCAGACTATATAGTAAAACTTGAGTTCTGCTTAGCTATACCTTAACCAATCATTTTCCTGAAATTTAACTAACCAATCCTAACATACTGTAACATGATTATGTAACCAATTATATTCCATCACCTTAATTAGTTTACACCCAGCAAAATTAATTATACAGCAGACAGGAACAATCACAGAACCAGACAGAGATTATACAGACAAACAATAGCAAAGTGGGAACTATAATGACAAAACAATATAGAAGTGAGGATTTCACATCCCAGCTATTGATAAGTGAGTTCTTGCCAGACAGGATGCTATCAAACTAAGTTTCCTTGTACATTTTCTAGGCACTTCCCTTTCTCTGGAGGTGATAGGCATTATCAGGACAGGATTGTATTCCTAACAGCCCAATAGCACCTTCTTTCAATGTGACTTGTTTGGAATGTGAGGATGTGACCGGTCACTTCCCAGCTTATGGCTGCATCTGCTGCTCAGTCAAAGGCCTTAGCCTAAGAACAGGGCCTCAGACTGTCACAGTAAGAGAAGGCCCTGACACCAGCAGACAGTGATTTTGATTCTTTCTTTTATACCTCTATAACTAGCCAAGTGATAAGAATACACCCAAATTCTTAAAGTATAGGCCTTTCCAGACAGATCTGAATATCTATATCTTAACAGTATACATTTAAGTTGAACCTCTATTATGGTGTCTTTAAAAAGTTTCCATGCAGGTTGCAGGGATTTCACTTTTTGCACTGTACCTTTTAATTTCTATTAAACTAACTTCCTCATTTTTGTGTAGTCCTCCTTTCTGAAATTAAATGCTACGGTGTTGGGCTGTTGTAGTGTTTCCCTGCCACAGGAATGTTAAATTTAACTTTTAAACTGGAATTGACAATACCTATTAACTACTGAAACCATTATATATTGATAACTGTTGCTAAAGTATACTGAAGAATGGCAATATTTGTTACAAATAATCCTAGGTGCCAACTCTATGGGTGCTCCGGGGCTGGAGCACCCACAGGGAAAAATTAGCGGGTGCTCCGCACCCACCAGCAGCCAAGCTCTCACTTCCTCACCTCCTTCTCCCCCAACTCACCTAACTCCCAGCGCCACGTCCCCACTTCTCCCCCTCCCTCCTAGTGCTTCTCACCCCCCATCCCCCGCTGCCTAACAGCTGTTTGGTGGCGCTTAGGACTTTCCAGGAGCAAGGGGGAGGAACAGGGATGCGGCACGCCAGGGGAGGAGGCGGAGAAGAGTTAGGGCAGGGACGGGGACTTGGGGGAAGGGGGCGGGGCTGGAGTAGGAAAAGGCAGGGTGGGGTGGGGACTTTGGGGAATGGGTGGAATAGGGGTGGGGCGAGGGTGGTGCAGGGGGAGTGCAGATGGGTAGGGGTCGAGCACCCACCGGGCAGAGGGAAAGTCGGCACCTATGCAAACAATACAGGTACAGTAGAGAAGTATTAGCCAAGAAACTTCACAGGACTTCTGATTTTGGAGGCTGTGTTTAGAGCTGTTATTAGAAATTTCACCAAAATACACTGTTTTGTTGAAGCAGAAACATTTTGTGGAAACATATTGGTTTTGATGAAGTTTTCATTGCGGTGGGGGGCAGAGAAAGAGAGGGAAATTCTCTGGAACATGCAGTTATAGCCATTGGGTGCTGGCCTGGGATGTGAAAGACCCAGGGTCAAGTCCCTGCTCTACCTGATTTAGAGTGATCTGTAGTGAAATTTCTACTCTGAATTGGACAGAACAGGGACTTGAACCTAGGTCTCCCCTATCCCCAGGTAGGGCCACCAACAAACCCCCTACTTAGTGAAAAGCTGAGGCAACAGACACTTTATCACATTTGAGTTTCCATGAAAGCATGCACAATGTTTTGCTTTCATTTCTGTGTGGACCAAAAACAAATGTCAAAACCTTGATAGTTACCACCAAATGAAATTGTCCGTCGGTCAGCTCGAGCTGTCATGATTTATTAGTATGGTTTGGGGAGTCATAGAAGTTCAGTGCTGTTGGCATATTAACATTTAATCCAAGGCCTCCTGTGCATGTGGAAATTGCCCCACACACTGACGACAGCACCCTCAACAATTTTAAAGGGAACTTTCAAAATAAACCCTCTTGGTAACAAACTAATGAAGGCATAAGCTGGGAGTTGCAGCTTCTCCTCTGAAATCTGCTGCCACTTTCATGACAACATCTGATACAGTATCTCTTTTCAAATACAGGGCTGAACTGCACCTTTGCGGAACTAGCCCAAATCCAGGGGTGGTATATCTGTGTAATGGACAAATTTGAACAGATTCAGGTGCAAGTCAGCTCATTCCATCTCAAAAACTGAGGCACCAAACACAGACTCAGTATCAGTTGGCTTACGACAAAACGTACTCATTCCATAAATGCCATATACCTCGGTGTTACTCCTGACAGCAGACTCTCCTCTAGAGCCCACCCTGAGAAAACTAACGCCCAGGTTAGCATACTAAACAATATTCTCAGCAAGCTGGTTACATCAAAGTGGGGGACATATTCATCAACTCTGCGCTCAATAGCACTGTCACTTTGCTACCCCTCTGTTGAATACTCCTGTGCAGCATGGGCATGATCCCCTCACTTAAAGAAGCTAGACCCTATACTCAACTCACCTGCTGCTATATTGCAGGGTGTCTTAAGCCACCCACCTCAACAGTCTCTATATCCTCAAAGGTATTGATCCTTCTGATAGACACTGGAAAGTTGCTAGTAGAGTTAAGTGCACCAGGCACTGTACAGATCCCAGACGTCTGTTATATAACATGGATACTGAGTTGACTGAAGTCATGAAGACGTTTTCTTACCACCGATAAACCCTTAACACTGTCACCCAAATAGACATGGGTTCAGTTATGGCTACAAGAGTAGAGAATGGCCCGGTGCACTCTGGCTTCCACCAGTTGAGCTCCTACCACCCACTACAAATCAGCCTTGGGACTATGTGGCATTGCCTTAATCAAAGCCGCACTGGAGTTGGCCAGTCTAGAGACATGCTCAAGTAGGGCTACGTCATTGGTCCCGGTACCTGTGACTGCATCAGAGAACCTGAAAATTGATGCACCTCCTTCAATGCCAGCTGCCTGAGCGCGAATGCTCTTCCAGAGACCTGGTGGAGTGCAGTGATCAGGCAATTGCATGTACATGGATGTGGCAGGAAGCAGTATGAGGACACAGTAAGTGGAAGATCAGATTCAGAACAAACTGGGAGCAGATGACAGGCTGGGTTGGGAGGGGAATATGCAATATCTTCTTTGCTAGGGGGGTTGTTCTGTTTTGTTCACCCACAGTGTTGTTTTCATTTCTCATATTTCTCTGGGGGGCAAAACCTGAGAGGTGCTGAGCCCACAACTCCAACTGAAGCTAAATGGAGTAGTAGGTGGCTTAATACAATAAGATTTGACCCAGTAATTATAAGATCTTTTGAACATTGATCTAGAATTATTTTTTCTCTAAAGTGGCATGCACATTTAATATGCTGAATAAACACATCTACTCATAAACACGCTAAAAAGCAACCCCCTCTCCCTCATTTAATTTTCCCTCCCATCTTATAAGCATAGCTGTCATCGGCTACACCTGCAGATCTAGGGACATCTGCAGAAATATTCTGTGTGTGATCCCTGGATGATGTTTCCCTAGTATGTCCCCACACACTTCAGGCTTCTGTCTTCTATTATGATTTTATTGTTATTTCCATAGGCTGTGGTTTAATGAGTTGTTTCTCTTTTGACTATTTATTTTTAGGCTAGGCTATATAGTGTATAGAAAATAAACCCTCTGCTATTCTTTTTTTTTTTTCAGGTATGTAACATTACTCTGTGTTCTGCATCTCTATGTAGATGTAATTCCAAATCCTGTACAGAGCTCGGCCCCCAAACATATACACACACTGTTGACTTGTTGTTGAGTCTCATGACATTTTACCCTGTTGTCTGTATTATTGTTTGTTCTCCCCAAAATGTTGTAACCATAATTGTGCTGTAAGTTATTATGCATCTCCCCAGGTCAGTCTGAAGCTCAGTTCAACTTCTTGCTGACTTCTCTAGCTCTGAAGGGATGCAGACATGAAGGCACTGGGCTCATTTTTAAACTCCAAAAGTAATGTATCTTGTTCCTTATGAGAGTACAATCAAGTTGTCAAATTCCCCTATGTTTCAGCAGCTTTGTAGATGCAAACTCTTGGTGGCAATTGTATTTTCTCCCAGTCTAATGGTCATATTTTTTGCATCATTCACTGCAAGCCTAGAGGTTTTAGCCTTGAAATGAAGTATGAGCCTGCTTACTGTTTCAACATTATGCTCTTTGGGTAGCTTATTGGTCAGAATCTGAAGCTCTGCAAACAGCTCACTACTGCTTTACTAATAAAGCTTCAATATTCTCTGCTACAAAAAGTATCTGAAACTGTACCAACACAAACAACCATACCTATTTAAGGTTTCAGTGTAGGTGGAAAGGATGTGTTGGCACAGTCACAAGATTAGTAGATTTTAACCTCCTGTGTTACTTTTCTGGAGATGCTTGCACACACATGTTCCTAGGAATTTTGGCCTTAAGTATTAAGGGCTGATAATGCTAAACCTTGGGTGCCTAAAGTTAAATACCTAAAAGACCTGATTCTCATTTACACACTGATGGTGCTCTGGCAGTGTAAAGGGACCATAAAGTAGGCACAAATTACATTTATTCTTACTTTACAGAGCTTTTCCAGAGTAAACTACTTTTAAAGGGGCCATAGTGTAAATGTGAGTCAGGGCCCTTAATCTAAATTAATTACAATGGGAATCGTGCTAAGCACTGCTAAGCACTTGGGATCATCACTTCACTTATTTAGCTGCCCACATATGGATTTAGAAGCTGAATTTTAGGAATCCAAGTTGGGATTTTTTATCTTAATTGTATTTAGATTTTCAATAATCTACAGTATGCTAGCAATCATTGGAGTTATTCCAGTTTTACATGGGTTTAACTGAGCAAAGAATTTTGCCCTATTTCTTCATAACTAACTCAAATCACACTTACTCTTCTAATAATTGCTAACCACTAAAAATTCTAATTGTCTAGACAGATTTGGAGTCCATTCCCAATTCTTCACAGAAACTTATATACCTGTGATGGGGTAGACTAGGCCCAAAGTCCCCCTCTTGGAGGCCCCAGGGCTCTGCCACACCCATCCCAGGAAAGGAACAGTGGTGAGGTCCTCCAAGCAGACTAGATTGGCTGCAGGGGAAGCAGACAATCAGGGCCAAGGAGGGCCATATAAAAGGAGCTGCAGAACAGAGCAACAGTTAGTTGCTGCTGGAGCTGAAGAAGAAAGGACTGCAGGCCTGGCTGCCTGGAAGAGCAGCATTGCCATGGACAGCTCAGCCTGGCCAGGGACCCAGGGAGTGAGAGGCTCCTGGCTAGCTGCTAAGACTGAGCCAAAGACAGTTTGCTAGCAGGGACCGGGGGAGCAATGAATGAGCTCCTGGTTGGTTGCAGCCCTTCAGTAAGGACTGAGCCTGGGGAGGGCCACAGGAAGATAGTGTCTCCAGGGAGGAAGCCCTGGAGATACAGCCCCATAACAG
Source organism: Chelonia mydas (assembly GCF_015237465.2). Lineage (NCBI taxonomy): Eukaryota > Metazoa > Chordata > Testudines > Cheloniidae > Chelonia > Chelonia mydas. The sequence goes on from NC_057852.1 coordinate 113,791,478, forward strand.
GGCTGGACTGGCTTAAAGACCATGGATACACCCAACGAGAGGGGGCTCTCTCAAGAAGTGGGTGCTGACCCTGTTACAATACCACAGTAAATATTACAAGCCAATATACAGTCTTGCCACAAGTATTCCATTTACAGCTAACATGATATTATATAACATAACAATGATTAATAAATATGTACCCTTCATAGCCAGTTCAGGCAATGCTGCTAAGCAAAATGCAAAGCTTCCAAACACTGACTTTAGCTCCTTGCATGATTTTCCCACCTGCTGTGGATTTAATTACATTGGCAATAATGGTGCTTTCTGAGGATAACTAGAATATCACTCAGTTTTAAGTGTTGGCAAAACTTCCTATTTCAAGACAACAGAACTTCACGTTGATTGTATCACAACTGCTGGAATAAGCCAGGTTCCTGTAATACATTGCACAATACAAACATTTCTATTGCCTAGGAAAGGAGCAAAAAGCAAAATCTGGCCTTTTTCCTATTTGAGTTTTAATTAGTTATATCACAGACTATATAAACAAATATCTTTATACTAATTATGCTGAGGTCTTATGGGCTGGGTGGTGGTCTTAGAGGCTTTTCAGGGAATTTAAATGAATCTTAACTTGCCATTGACTTTAATGGATATTGGATCAGAACAATGGTGAGCAGCAAGATGTCATGCATGATAAAACAAATAAAGCACTATGACTGTCCATGACAGCCAGGTGTGGGTCCAGTGGCAGCAAAAGCAGACCCAAAACAATTTCCAGTTTTCTAAATTAGCTGAGCTATGCTTATAAGGTCATCAGATACCACCATGGTGGGCACTGTGCATAAACCTAGAGAGATAACAACAAGAACCCAGGTTGAATCAAATGAAAAACCAGACATTTGGTCTAGTGGATTTTTAAATTAGAATCTCCTTGATTTGTCTTCATACATACATTTCCCTGTATCACAGAGGAGTTGCGATGATAATTCCACTAGCGTTTGAGGTGTTCAGATATGACAGTGGTGGGAATCCATTTACACAGTAAATAGATGGATACCTGTTTACAAAGCAACAGGAGTGTTGCTGATACTATTTAGTAATAATGGCAGGACAAGCATTGTGGTCTAGTGGTTTTATGGAGGTATCAAACCTGAGTAGACTTTGATCTAGCTAAATAAAGCTATGGCGTCATGCTTCACTGGTTATTAGTTAATTGCATCTGACCTACAAGGAAGTTTGTTACAGCTTGTTGTCTCCATGGAGTTCTTGCCAGTGTTGGGTTTTCCTAACTGAAACCCTGATTAATGTTAAACTCCACAAACCTACTCAGACAAGTGTGTGATCATTAACAGCATTTATTGGCATCAAGACAAATTAGGTTTCAGCATTTTCTAATTTCAAGCACTTTTCACTGTGATATTGTACACAAGCAATGATCAGCCGCTGTGGGAAAGGTTCTTGTGTCTTTTAAATGAATGCTTTAATTACTTGTCTAAGCAGATCTTCTTTCCCTTGTGTATTCCTACCTACGATCTGACACTGCTACTTTTCCCATATGAGATACAGTATATCATAGTGTTTTACTTTTAATAGGCTTTGTATAACTTTTTAATATATTCCCTGGAGGAAAGATCTTATCTTCGATATGAGCTGAGTTTACATTTCAGTCTGGTCTATTAAAAAAAAAAATCTCTGCTAACACTATAAGGATGGGCCTAAATCACACCAAAACATCTTGAAAAGGGTAGTTATTACTGAATTATTGTAAGAATATTATAAGTTATGAATCTAGGATGGATATACCTATATATAAATTTACTGGTATGAATGGGAAGTTTGGAATGGAAACTCTGTGGGATACCAAAGAGTGTGCTATACATGAACCACACTATTGTAATTAGGACAGAGCAACAGCATTTCCACTTATGTTTCTTTCCCCCCTACAAACTTCTAATCAACAAGGCTCATGCTTAAACAGTGGCACTGATGCAGCCATACATACATATGTTTTAGCACCGTCTAGCTAACTCCCAAGGTAATTCATGTCATCGCATATTTTTTCTTGTATAAAATATGTCTGTCTTTTTAGAAGAAATAACAAAAATATGTAATAACTCTGAGTTCCAAGCATAGTTGTAAATGATAACAAATAATAGTTCAATATTGAAGCATAAAAAGATAGAAACCTCAAGATGCTGTAGTAAAGCAGTGAAAGACTTTATATCTGTTTAAAGTTTCTTGCCACAATCATTGGTCTGTATAGGTGGTCTTCATATTACAATGAGGCATTAATGTGATACAGTTGAATTTCACTGGGGAACACAAGTGCTTGGGAAGCATCATATCTCAGATTATACATATATATAGAACCAAGACTATGGCTCTATTGTTCCAACCTGTGTGAGGTATATATTGTACCATTCCAAATCTTCTTAGCTGATAACTTAAATGTAGAATGTTGGTATGAAAAATGGGTCATTAATACATGAAATAGATCACTAAACTAAGAGATGGTTAAAGGGTGACTTGATCAGTGTACCTTCCTGGGGAACAGAAATTTGATAATGGAAGGCTCTTCAGTCTAACAGAGGAAGGCATAACAAAAACTAGAAGTTGAAGCCAGACATATTCAGGTTAGAAATAAGGAGCCATTTTTTAGTACATAAGGTAATTCATCATTGGAACACTTTGCCAACAGTTGTGGTGGATTTTCCATCATTGGAAATTTGTAAATCAAATTAAGGTGTTTTTTTTTCTTAAAGATAGGCTCCAGTTCAAGTACAGCTATTAGATTTGCAGCAAGAATTAATACAAGGAAATCTTATGATCTGTGTTATGCGCAAGGTCAGACTAGATGATCTGACTGGTCCCTTCTCACTGTAAAATCAGTATGTCCATGAAGACTGTTCTTTCTCTCTTTATTTTCAAACGCAAAGGTAAGCTTATACATAGCTTGTATGGTAGTGCACATTTATTTTTATCTTCCTTTCCTTGACCTATGTCTTGTCTACTCTGTGGCATTAATGTGTTGTTCATTTCAGTCAGACTTTGGCTTTGGATAACAGCTGATTGGTGGCCCATAGACTACAGTTTGGGAGACATTGCAATAGACATTTTTTTTTCAGTTATTGTCTTTGATGAAAATGTAACTTGTTCTTTTTGACTGATTTTTCATGGATCTGAATAAGAACTGGACATGATCCAAAACATCTTTAATTACAGTTGTAGGCAAAGTGGCATAAACAGCTTATTTATCAAACAATTCTTCAACTGCTTCAGAATTAGATCTGCACTAGTCCAGAAAACACTAATTGTGACACCTTTAAGGTAAGTCCTGGAAAAGAAGATAAAATGGCCATTTGGGTGTGTGGCATGAGTGTTTGCTGTATAATATGTTCTTGGTCAGGAATTGTGCCTGTCTCTGAGATCACCTGCCACCTCTCCCCACCCAAATAACTTCATCTAAAGTTTTCAGACCTGCCTTATTATACATTTTAAGCACAACTGTCAAATTTTCATCATGCTGGGATGGTATTTTCTGGAGTATACTCTCCAAACAACACTGGACCCACATACTGACCATTGAAGATTATAGATACCATCCTTTGGAAAGTACTAAGTAGAGATATAAATCCATAAGGCACATGGCAAAGCTGAAAGAATCACTCATAAGTAATAAAGCTTCTAAGATCCCAGATGTCATCCTATAACAGTATCTAATTATCTGCACTGCAAATTGAAGGAGGAGAAAAATCTTTCTCCCCCAGAGATCCCAGAACACTTGCAGTTTTTGTGTCACTCACAACTGCCTTAGATGGACGTAGATCCACATATCTACAAAAACCACCTCTCTGCCTCATGGTAACAATTGGCATCATCCCTTCCTAAGATTTAATTAGTTACATAATGTTGTTCCTATAGTAGTTTCTGAAGATCACACACCACAAAATCCCACCCTCATGGAGACAAAGGCAACCTTAAAAGAGGCAGCAGGTTGCCTCTTTCAGATTAAAAGGGCCAGATACCAAAGGCGAGTATGGTGGGAAAGGCCCCTATAAAGCTGTGAACCCAACCTGGAGAAGTCATTGGTCACCAAGCAGACAGACAACTGTTGGTGAAAGGGCTAAATTCCCACTTCTCCAAGAAGCAAAGGTTTAATCTTTATGAGGCCTTGATATTTTCACAGCTAAAGTCTGATGATGTATATAGAATATTTAGCTATGGCTTCTGTTCTATTCTCCTATGATATCACTTTCCTTCAACGGGAAATGCAGATTCCTTTTTGTCATCATCCATAGTATTCGCTTTACGTGCGCCAGTACATATTCGTGAGATGTCTACACACATCAAATATTTATTAGTTCCTCAAGGTTGTCCAAGAGGTGTTGCATCTTGAGACACTAATAATAGACGTTATTCCAGAAACACATTTATTCCATTACCAAGAACTGTGGCTACTGTATCTGATATGGACCTCATGATGGAAATTGGTAATCTCTGCTACTATTACATACCTGACCTTGCTCCCATTGAAGGAAATAGGAAGTTTTCCATTAGATTTCAATAGGAGCAGGTTTGGGCCTTAAATCTTATATGTAAACTGTGAAATGATATAATAAGATTAATGGGTGTCAGGTTTTCACTTTTCATAACTATCTGCCCAATAAAATATAACTGTTAGAGTCATCTTTAACTTCCCTTCTGTTTCCAAGCTTTTGAAATATACCACTGTAATATTTAGCACTGAACAGCAATGCTTCTGACCTGCACTGTGCTTATAACAGAATCTTTTAGCAGATAATTTATGAAGTAACATTAATGGTGATGGCCTAATTCAATATGAGCATGAACGTTTTCAAATCTGTTAACAGTTTTATTTTACATCACTCTGGGCGCTGATAAGAAGCTATAGAATATGCATAATATTTTGATATTTGTAACTTGTTTCTCCATCTCCTCTAGCAATGCTTGCAGACCACCAGAAAATTGTCAGCCTGGATTTGTTTAAAGCATTAATTAAAAATCCTGAGTGAATTAAATATATCTGTTAATTAAAAAGGCATTTCTCCTGAGAAGGCCTATGTCTTGCATACCTTCTCCATGTTAAATAATTAACAGCACTCACCAGGCCAGCAGTTATTAGGAGACATATCCTGGAGCTGGCCTCTTGCATTCAACAAACATGTTGACGAATTTTGACAAATGTCATTGGTCCCAGAAGTGTGCTTATTCCTGGTAGCAAATTTAATGATCTGCCTGTTGCGGAACTTATCCCCTCGTAATGCTCAACAGTTACAGAAAGTACCTCTTACACACTGCAATTAAAACATAGTCTGTAAAATAATTAGTCCTGGGGAAAGACCGCTAGACAGTAACAAGTGATACTAAGATCACAACAATTTTGGCAATAATTATTGAGGCAGCCCTGGATGTATTCAGAAAGCCGCTCACAGACACACTTTCAGTGCTGAAATTATTTTACAGGCAGACTTTTTATTTAAAAGCAGATGAAAGAAAAATTGCAAAGCAGGTGACTTTTGTATGACATGAATTATAGGGCTTGGATATTTACACAGTAAAGTTGTGAAATTAGGATTCTATTAGTTTCCTAAATATGGCAGAGTTTTAAAATAGGCTCTAGTGAGTGAAATAGTTGGTTAATATAATCCCCTTCCCCCCCAAAAACCATGTTTCATTTCACAGATTCATCTTAGTACCTGCGTTCTTGCCCCATCCCCCCCCCCTATTTTAACCCAACAGTAGATTAATGTTGTATGGTTTAGTCAGTTAGCATAGGTCAGATCCTGCAAACCTATACTACATAAAAGTAGCCCTTACCTGTGTGAGCAGTCCCATTGAAGTAAGAAAGGACTACTCTAAATGAGTAAAAAGTTTGCAGGATTGTTCCCTGATGGTCTGGTACCCTCCAAGTTGTTTAATTTTCTCTGAGTGAACACTAACCTATGTGATTTCTCTTATAACTTTGTGTGGGTGCCCAAGGCATTACTTCACTCATTCCACCTCCTTTTGACAGTCAGCTTTCTTCTCTCTGAGGCCCTCAATAGCCATTGTTACATCAGGTAATCTATACAATCAAGCTAGCTGTACGCAACCAGTTTCAATGAGTCTTTGGAACACTGTGTGTAAGGTTTCAGCAAAGTTTTTGTCTCCATTAAGAAAAAATTTGTCCCAATTCTGGTTGAAACAGAAGTGAAGTTGTTAACCAATTCAGTGTCCTATTATGGAGGAGCTCCTTTGACCTGGACAGTTTCTTTTTATTGCTAAGAAGTGGTTAATATAAAAAGGAACATGTGAAATTTGCAAATCCGCCTGTAATAATAATCCTTACAAACACATTATTGCTGGATGAGCATTAGTGGCTGATTGTATCATGCTCAGAGCTGGTCATAAAACTTTCACTGATAACAAATTTCAATTAAAAATTAAATTGTCATAGTTTCCCCCTCCCCCCTTTTTTAATCAGCTGTACTCATGGTACTTTGGATATGCAGGCAGCCCATGTGATAATTGCACTAAATGCTAATGTCATGATGGTCAGCCAGTGCAGTCCTCCTTGTGAGTATGTCCAATGAATCGTACCAACCCCCATATAGTTAAACACCTTTGGCTTCTATTTCACTGTTTGTTAAAATGCTATTTTACTTTTACTAAAATGGAATTTTCCCCACTTCCAAAGGTGTTTGAGCTAATGAAAGGCAAGCAACAGATGGTTCCTATAACATCTCATTAGCCTTTTTGAAAGAATGCCTCAACACTATGTGGGTGGAAACATACTTTTTTTAAGACTAATTATAATATGACATAATATGTAGCATACAACATTAAACTCTTCAAGTTTTATATAGTAATTGCAATTCAGCTGCACCAACAAGGGAGGCAGCATGGCCTAGTGGATAGGACATGTGATTGGGAGTCAGGAGAACTCTGTTTTATTCCAAGTTTTGTCACTGATGTGCAGTGTGAACTTGAGCAAGTCCCCTATACCACCATTTTCCCTCCCACCCTCTTTTAAATGGAAAGCTCATTGGCACAGAGATCCTTTCTCATTATGTTTGTGTACAGTGCCTAGAACAAAAAGGCCCCAATCTTGATTAGGGCTTTTAGGTGTTACTGTAATAAAAATAAGAAACAATTCATCATAGGCCTTTATCCTCCTAAGGTATTCACAGGCATGACTGGCTTAAACTGGAATCTGTATTAGAGTAAGGGACTGTGTATGAAGGATCCATTTATAGGATGTTGGCCACCGTTTGTAGAATACTTTGAAGCTGAAGAGAAATATATAATTACTAGGTATTAGTAGAAGTAGAGCTGAGCAAATGAATAATTTACAGTTAATAACTTACTTGAAACTTGTCTTGTGTGACCAGAGCAAAACATTGTCATATTTAGCTCTTGTTCAAAGCTGCTTATGAATAACCCTTGGTCTGATGATAATTTAAGGAATATTTGCAATGCATGCTGTGATGGTGAGTAACAGAAGATGTGGTAATGTTTCTGCTCCCTTGTTAGATAATGAATATCGCTCAAATTGCAAAGCATTCACTCAAATATACTATTCGAAATTTGCTTTTGGTGAATACTTGACCTTAATGTTTGTCTTTTCTGAGTATTGAACACTTGAATATTCATGGAAAGTGAACTCAAGAGTGTCACAAATATATCAAAGCAAATTTCAAGTATATTCATGGAATTTTTTCTCCAGTACTCGTTCAGCTTTAGTTATTAGGTTGCGTCTCTACTCACAGTACCATTGTGATAGCAGCACTGACTGCTAGTACGGTGCTAACATACATGCATAGTCAAACTGCCCATATGACAGTGTCCGCCTAGTGTAGCACCATCCTGCAATTTGCCTTGTGTGCACATATGCTACCAACATTAGTGGCTTATATCGTAATGGCTGCCTGCCCCTCCATATTAAAAAACTTGTCACTCCAGCAGATCTAACTATTTCTATGGCTTTTCGGGTTAAAGTAGCCCTACTACATATGTGGGGAGGATGCCAGGTCCAACCTAACTAGTCATAGATTTTTAAGATTATTTTTCAATATCATTTTTTGTATAGGAAACTGAGATGTTCTTTTTGCTTTGTTTTAATTTCCTTTTTCTAGAAAAAAGAAAAGGAGTACTTGTTGCACCTTAGCGACTAACCAATTTATTTGAGCATAAGCTTTCGTGAGCTACAGCTCACTTCATCGGATGCATACTGTGGAAAGTGTAGAAGATCTTTTTATACACACAAAGCATGAAAAAATGGGTCTCTCCCCCCACCCCACTCTCCTGCTAGTAATAGCTTATCTGGTTTTGAAGTTTTTTTGTTGTAATATCACAACTTTCATGTCCGTAATCGTGTGACCAGAGAGATTGAAGTGTTCTCCGACTGGTTTATGAATGTTATAATTCTTGACATCTGATTTGTGTCCATTTATTCTTTTACGTAGAGACTGTCCAGTTTGACCAATGTACATGGCAGAGGGGCATTGCTGGCACATGATGGCATATATCACATTGGTGGATGTGCAGAACTAATGGTAAAAAATCCATTACAATCTACACACCACACAGACTATGCTGACAGCTTGTGCCACACGCTCTCAAAGAAACTGTGGAACCACTGATCAACATCCTCTACAGCAAACAGGGAAAGATAAAGAATGAGCTCTCAAAAATGGATACTCTCATAAAAAACCAACCTTCCACACAAACTTCCTCGTGGCTGGACTTTACTAAAACTAGACAAGCCATTTACAACACACACTTTGCTTCTCTACAAAAGAAAAACGACACTAAACTTTCTAAACTACTACATGCCACAAGGGGCCACAGCAATGGTTCCCTCAACCCACCCAGCAATATTGTTAACCTATCCAACTATACTCTTAGCCCAGCAGAAGCACCTGTCCTATCTCGGGGCCTCTCCTTTTGCCCCTCCACCCCCATGAACACGATACAGTTCTGTGGTGACCTAGAATCCTATTTTCGACATCTCCGACTCAAGGAATATTTCCAACATACCTCTGAAAAACATACTAATCCACAGAGACCTCCCAACCGACACTACAAAAAGAAGGATTCTAGGTAGACTCCTCCTGAAGGTCGAGACAGCAGACTGGACTTCTACATAGAGTGCTTCCGCCGACGTGCACGGGCTGAAATTGTGGAAAAGCAGCATCACTTGCCCCACAACCTCAGCCGTGCAGGACACAATGCCATCCACAGCCTCAGAAACAACTCTGACGTCATAATCAAAAAGGCTGACAAAGGAGGTGCTGTTGTCATCATGAATAGGTCGGAATATGAACAAGAGGCTGCTCGGCAGCTCTCCAACACCACTTTCTACAAGCCATTACCCTCTGAGCCCATTGATAGTTACCAAAAGAAACGACAGCATTTGCTTAAGAAACTCCCTGAAAAAGCACAAGATCAAATCCGCACAGACACACCCCTGGAACCCCGACCTGGGATATTCTGTCTACTACCCAAGATCCATAAACCTGGAAATCCTGGGCGCCCCATCATCTCAGGCATTGGCACCCTGACAGCAGGACTGTCTGGCTATGTAGACTCCCTCCTCAGGCCCTACGCTACCAGCACTCCCAGCTACCTTTGAGACACCACTGACTTCCTGAGGAAACTACAATCCATCGGTGATCTTCCTGATAACACCATCCTGGCCACTATGGATGTAGAAGCCCTCTACACCAACATTCCACACAAAGATGGACTACAAGCCGTCAAGAACACTAACCCCGAAAATGTCACGGTTAACCTGGTGGCTGAACTTTGTGACTTTGTCCTTACCCATAACTAGTTTACATTTGGGGACAATGTATACCTTCAAATCAGCGGCACTGCTATGGGTACCCGCATGGCCCCACAGTATGCCAACATTTTTATGGCTGACTTAGAACAACGCTTCCTCAGCTCTCGTCCCCTAACGCCCCTACTCTACTTGCGCTATGTTGATGACATCTTCATCATCTGGACCCATGGAAAAGAAGCCCTTGAGGAATTCCACCATGATTTCAACAATTTCCATCCCACCATCAACCTCAGCCTGGTCCAGTCCACACAAGAGATCCACTTCCTGGACACTACAATGCTAATAAACGATGGTCACATAAACACCACCCTATACCGGAAACCTACTGACCGCTATTCCTACCTACATGCCTCCAGCTTTCACCCTGACCACACCACACGATCCATTGTCTACAGCCAAGCTCTGCGATACAACAGCATTTGCTCCAACCCCTCAGACAGAGACAAACATCTACAAGATCTCTATCAAGCATTCTTACAACTACAATACCCACCTGCGGAAGTGAAGAAACAGATTGATAGAGCCAGAAGAGTTCCCAGAAGTCACCTACTACAGGACAGGCCTAACAAAGAAAATAACAAAACGCCACTAGCCGTCACCTTCAGCCCCCAACTAAACCCCCTCCAACGCATTATTAAGGATCTACAACCTATCCTGAAGGATGACCCAACACTCTCACAAATCTAGGGAGACAGGCCAGTCCTTGCCTACAGACAGCCCCCGAACCGGAAGCAAATACTCACCAGCAACCACATACCACACAACAGAACCACTAACCCAGGAACCTATCCTTGCAACAAAGCCCGTTGCCAACTGTGCCCACATATCTATTCAGGGGACACCATCACAGGGCCTAATAACATCAGCCACACTATCAGAGGCTTGTTCACCTGCACATCTACCAATGTGATATATGCCATCATGTGCCAGCAATGCCCCTCTGCCATGTACATTGGTCAAACTGGACAGTCTCTATGTAAAAGAATAAATGGACATAAATGAGATGTCAAGAATTATAACATTCATAAACCAGTCGGAGAACACTTCAATCTCTCTGGTCATGCGATTACAGACATGAAAGTTGCGATATTAAAACAGAAAAACTTCAAAACCAGACTCCAGCGAGAGACTGTTGAATCAGAATTCATTTGCAAATTGGATACAATTAACTTAGGCTTGAATAGAGACTGGGAGTGGCTAAGTCATTGTGCAAGGTAACCTATTTCCCCTTGTTTTTTCCTACCCCCTCCCCCACCAGACGTTCTTGTTAAACCCTGGATTTGTGCTGGAAATGGCCCACCTTGATTATCATACACATTGTAAGGAGAGTGATCGCTTTAGATAAGCTATTACCAACAGGAGAATGGGTTTGTGGGGGGGGGGGGAAGACCTTGATTTGTGCTGGAAATGGCCCAACTTGATTATCATACACATTGTAAGGAGAGTGATCACTTTAGATAAGCTATTACCAGCAGGAGAGTGGGGTGGGGGGAGAGAAAACATTTTGTAGTGGTAAATACCCATTTTTTCATGCTTTGTGTGTATAAAAAGATCTACACTTTCCACAGTATGCATCCGATGAAGTGAGCTGTAGCTCACGAAAGCTTATGCTCAAATAAATTGGTTAGTCTCTAAGGTGCCACGAGTACTCCTTTTCCTTTTGCGAATACAGACTAACACGGCTGTTACTCTGAAACTTTTTCTAGAAAGAAAACAGAATATCCCTAAAACATACATAATCAGGACCTTTACAAAAAGAGTTTTTCAAAAATTTATGTCCTTACAGGAATACAACCAGCAACCTCCATATGTCTACTAACAAAATGGAGTGATAGCTAAAAATCTCCAGATAATCTATAATGGAGAGATAGTCACCATGGTAACTATATGGGGGTTGGTATGATTGAGTGGACATATCCACAAGAAAGACTGCATTGGCTGACCATCATGACTAGCACTTAGGTTCCCTCCCCCCTTTTTTTTCTTTTTCTTTTTTTAATGGTATTTTGGATATGCAGGCAGCCCATCTGTGATTGTAGTACTATGACAATTTTCATTTTTCATTGACATTTATTTTCCGTGGAAATTTGATGACCAGCTCTGAGCATGATATAATCAGTCACTATTGCTCTTTCAACAGTAATGTGTTTGTAGAGATTTTTATTACTGATGGATTTGTAAGTTGTTTAACTTTAGTTATAGCTAAACACCAGAGACTGTTGGCCCATGAGTCAGTCTGGATAAGTGTGACACTTTTTATATATCTACCATTATTTCAGACTTTAGTATTTTATTCTTTCTACAGTGCCATTCAACTGCCATCGAAATAGCAGTGTAGGGAAATTTTGTCTGCCCACTAACTCATTAAGCCTATCTAGACTCCTGGGTTCCTTACCTGTGACTGCTTAAAGCAATTCCTTTGGACTGTATCTGATTTAAATCAGCTTCCTGTTTCTTCCCACATGCTTTGTCCTTATTGTGAAAAACTTGTGTATCTTCTCCAAACATATATTTCCTTCTCTGTGACAACTGAAGTTTATTAGTTTCACAAATAGCATGAAAAAGTTTCAGGTTTTGATTTCATACAGAATGATAGTTTCCACACTATCCAAATACACTGTAACAGAGAAAAAAATTATATTCAAACAAACTTCAAACAAAAAAGGAAAGAAGCTCAAAGTGGTGAAAGCTTGTGAGAATTCTTTTTTGAGAGATACACTGGAGTGAAAAAAACATAACTCACAAACCCCAATCATTTCAGATTAGACTCAGCTATAAAACAAATGTGAACTGTAGAACATTCTGGGTACTGGCATGAAAATGAGTATATTGAATTTTCTGCTTTGCCTGAGATTATCCACATTCATTACAGTCATAAGTAGGCTTCTAAATTGAAGTAGGTCAGGCCAGGTATACAGACAGTCAACACCATGCTTTGCAGTGTTCGGATAACAAGTTTTAAAATAATTAGTTCAAAGGTTAATTTCAAACCTTTTAAAGAGTCCAGATTGATAATACTCATAAACAAAGCTTTCTAACTACAGAGCAACACCAGGCAGATTGTTGGGACCCCGTAACAATAAAATAATAGGTATAGCACAGGTGACAACTATACCAACAATTCACTGTATCAATAAATAATTCTTCTTAGCTCTCCTACAACACTATCCAAACCTCTGACAATGCACAAATGTCGTGGGACATAAAATATCATTCATTCGTGACATCTAAAATGCCATGGGATCCATTTCTTTCATGTAAATGACATTTTCTGTAACCTTGTGTCAAAGTTCCTCCCCCACTCTGAACTCTAGGGTACAGATGTGAGGACCTGCATGAAAACCTCCTAAGCTTACTTTTACCAGCTTAGGTTAAAACTTCCCCAAGGTACAAATTAATTTTATCCTTTGTCCTTGGAATATCCACTGCCACCACCAAACTCTAACTGGGTTTACTGGGAAACGTGGTTTGGACACGTCTTTCCCCCCAAAATCCTCCCAACCCTTGCACCCCACTTCCTGGGAAAGGTTTGGTAAAAATCCTCACCAATTTGCATAGGTGACCACAGACCAAAACCCTTGGATCTGAGAACAATGAAAAAGCATTCAGTTTTCTTACAAGAAGACTTTTAATAGAAGTAGAAGTAAATAGAAATAAAGGAATCACCTCTGTAAAATCAGGATGGTAGATACCTTACAGGGTAATTAGATTCAAAACATAGAGAATCCCTCTAGGCAAAACCTTAAGTTACAAAAAAGACACACAGACAGGAATAGTCTTTCTATTCAGCACAATTCTTTTTTCAGCCATTTAAAGAAATCATAATCTAACACATACCTAGCTAGATTACTTACTAAAGTTCTAAGACTCCATTCCTGGTCTATCCCCAGCAAAAGCAGCATATAGACAGACACAGACCCTTTGTTTCTCTCCCTCCTCCCAGCTTTTGAAAGTATCTTGTCTCCTCATTGGTCATTTTGGTCAGGTGCCAGCGAGGTTACCTTTAGCTTCTTAACCCTTTACAGGTGAGAGGATTTTTCCTCTGGCCAGGAGGGATTTTAAAAGGGTTTACCCTTCCCTTTATATTTATGACACCTCGCTTTCATTGTTCTGCATTTCTGATAATTTTCAACACAAAATACCAAATTCATGTAGAACATATGTAATTTTGGCACTAAAATGAATGGTGTCCCTCATAATGAGAGGTTTCAGAGTAGCAGCCATGTTAGTCTGTATTCACAAAAAGAAAAGGAGTACTTGTGGCACCTTAGAGACTAACAAATTTATTTTGTTTAGTCTCTAAGGTGCCACAAGTACTCCTTTTCTTTCCTCATAATGAGAGAGACCTGGGAGGGTTGGCACTTTCCATCTTTGGAAATCAAAGAACTTCACTAAACATGAGGCAAATATCTCCATTTTACAGATTGGAAAACTGAGGTGCAGAGTGGTTCAGTGATTTGCCAAAGATTACATAATACATTTATGGCAGACCCAGGAGTAGAACCCATGTAAACCTGGCTCTTTACCTTACCCTTTAAGCAGAACATCATCACTTCTTATTGTTGAATGCTTAGATGACTTAACCGCTTGCTCAGTAAGAAAGTTACCATACCTTAGTGTCTGTGCTCAGCCAAACTCTAGGCTCTTTGCTGAGACTACTAATGAGAATGATTTTTCTTAGTAGAGCTTGAAGGCAATGCTTTAAGATGAACTGTTGAACTGTACTTCCTAGTAAACAGACTAGGCTACAGACTGGTTTTCAGCTGATATTGTCTCTGTCATTATTCTGCTTGGATCCCAGAACCTAAATATAGAAGGCTTTGGATCCCATTACCACTCTCCTGACTCATCTATTCTCTAACTTTGTTTTGCAGTAAAATCCTGGCCCCTTTGAAGTCTATGGGAAAACTCCCATTAAGTTCAATGACACCAGGATTCTACCCTTTGTTTTTAAGTTCTGAGGAAATTTTCTGGGGGACATGTTTCTGTCTTTGATTTTTCTGAAGGAGAGTACATCACAAAATGTCATGGTGTTGCAAACACACACTGTACTTATTTAGAAGTTTGCCATACACAAGCAGCATTTCGGTTGCCTGATATTTCAACTGTTTTGGACAAATAACCATGAGAGTAATATAAAATACTGATACAATGAAATGTCATTCATCATTCATTGTACATAATATTTTTCATGTTACAAAAAGCACCAGGCATAGAAAACTGTGTACTGAAGCCAACATTCCTCTTCAAAAAAATCAATGTGCTAAGAAATAACTAACCTGAAAGAAAAAAAAATTTGTACAGGTTCAGCTATGTTACATGAAGACAATGGTGCCACAGAGATACAAAGGATCAGGCAAGGAATACTACTGTTGCTTTTTATTAATATGCTAGAGGTTTCCTTACTGAAAATTATACTAAAATGTGTTATTCAGTTGAAATATTCTAAGTTACACCTAAATCATATAAGATCTACTCTTCATTTAATAATATCTACACTTTAGCAGCTCATGGGTTCACCTGCCTGTTAAATCTAATCTATAAGTTTTCTACAAATATACAGGTGAAAAGAATCACCAGTAAAATAGCTAGAACATCCAAATCCAACAGTGAGTGAGTGACATGGCTCAGAGAATAGAAGATGACGAACAGATACTACATATCATTATGCAAACCAGTCACAGCAAACATTAATGGTACTGCATTATCAATGAATGAAGGCATAAAGCGTTTTCAGCGGAACAAAAATGGAAGCCATTAAAGCTTTTCATCAGTCCCCAAACTCTACCTTTCTCTCGGAACAGATCCAAGGTCCTCTCTCTGTAATAACTACACAGCCCTTTCTCATAACAATCTCAGGCTCTCCCCCACAGTAATTAGGTCTTCTACATCCACAGAGCATCTTGTCTCCATTTTAACAGGCAAACAGGTGAATATTCTGTTGATGTCCATGGTAGAGTTAATGGAGGCCAGCAAACGGGCCCCATTCCTCAACTCCACCTTCTCGAACAACCAGCTTCTGATAAGAGCCTTACTCATAATATTTCAGCGCTTCACATTTTATTCTCGAATGGGAACCAGCCATGAAAAAGCATTTATCCAAATATATCGGAACCAAAGAAAAGGCTTGGTTGAAGTTTATTTATAAATAAGTGAGCAAGGGTATGGAGGAGTCTTTTTATTAACCTGAACTAGTTCATCCATTCCACTGAATTTAAGATTCTTTCTACCCTAAAATAAGGATAAACACTTAGAACTCAGTTCTGAGTGTAGGAGAAGACAAGGATGTCCACTGTCACTCTTACATTTTGCTTTGTCTCTAAGGTTACTACCAAAAAAGTAGAACAGACAGAAGACCATGGGGGGAAAAAAGCTTCAGGACTGATGACCTCAGAAAATATATATCCTGCCCAGTTTGGACAAGGTAGGAAGGAGGGAAAGCCCCAGAATTAAAATAATCATGATATCAAAGAACAGAGGAGGAAAGATCATCCTTCATTTCCGACCATATTATTGTGCAGTACACCTAAAAGACTTACAGACAGGGCAAGGTAAGAATCCCATGATGCACTGCAGAGGGCCAATCATAGGGGAGTAGTACCCACAGAGGCAAATGGGGTTATGAGACACCTGAATTACAGCTTCCATGAGGCACTGTGACTGTTCAGATGAGCACAGATTAATGTTGGCCAGACCAAAAATAATTTTTTTTTTGGCTTCACAATGGGGAAATTATTTATTTATTTATTTTGGCAAAATCCAAACAGCATACCGCAGAGCACTGTTCTGTGAGGGTTAGCAGCCTTTGTGATCAATCAGGAAGACATCAGGGGATGGTCAGGGTTTAGCATAGCATTTGTGACAATCCAGATTGTCTACCTTTTCCGTAAGAGCATAGGGTGGAGAAGTATCTGTAGCCAAGGTTACTGAAGACTGGAAACTTCAGTAATTGCCAAGGAGCACATCTGCTGCCTATATGTACACTGGGTGTAGCAGGCAAAGGCTCCCTTTTAGTCATTTGGTATTTTTCCAGTGAAGAGTTTATTGAGAAGTGAACTTCCCCAGAAAAAATGTCTTTAAGCCAAAAGCAATATTTGAATTCTAGCTTAGTTTTATTATGCCAGGCTCTGGCAATGAATGTAATGCAAAATGTTGTATGTAGATGTGCTGAATAGACTATGTAGCCTGTTTGTTTTGGAAAGGTTTATTGAAAAAATATATAACAGACTCTATGGAAAAGCTCTGAGGTAAGTTATAGAAAAATCTATTGAGATACAGAATTTTATTATAATGGCTTTCAAATTTGTTTACTGAATAATTGAATACCTTTAATTCTGGATTAGGTACCATGAACTATTGATCCTAAACTCTGCCCTAGTTATTTATATGGACTTTAAAAATATTTATTCATTTTTTATTTTACTATCTTGAGTGATGCTTATGTATTATTTACAAATAAAAAGCTTGGGACAAGAGGCTTTTTGTAGAGCAGATGACTTCTAACTCATTGCAAAAGTTAGAGAGGATGCCTTGCCAATTAAATAGTAACCAAAAGTTTAATACTTTGAGCTTCCATGGAAGGTACGATACTCTGATTATATTTGATTGTGGGTTCCTTCCTTAGAGGTTATGTATCTCTCAGTTTCTTCTGAAGTATTTTGGAGTATATGAATATGGAACATAATGAATGTAAGTTACCTGTAGTCCCATAGGACGGTCTTAAAAGCAGGATGTTCTCTTTTCCTTTGCTTGATCTTCACGTTTGCTCTTGCTTGAAAACAGCACCCAACTCATTTAAAGAAAGTATTTTTGTAACTAGAGGGGCTGTTGCTGTGGAAGAGCTGTAGACTACTTTCATGTCATTTTATGACAGGCAAATTTACTTCTTGGTTCCAGTGGTTTCAGTGACTTTACATTGGCTCTGCATGTCACATCAGGAAAAAAACATTCTGTCATGAAAAGATTCAGAAATAAACTTGGTGATACAGTTAATTCCAGTGTCTTAATGCGATCTATTAAAAGTAGCTATGTTTTAAGAGAAATGAACAATCAGCTACAAAAAGGCTGTTCAAGCATCATGTGAACGATGACTGTCTCAAGAAAAATAATAATTGCAACATTTGCCGTAACTAAGCATAAAATCAGAGGCAACTGCAAATGGACAAATCCATGCTGCTGTATATTAAAGTACATCATACTAGGAAGTGGACTTTAATTAGGATTTTGCTGGTGTCAGATTTCTAATAAAATGTTTCTAGACAAATGGAGATAACAGAACAATGGGAACTCTGATAATGTAAAAGCTGGTGTTCAATTGCTAGGGATTTACATTTTGCATTAGTACAAAGTCATAAAATGCATAAAAATCATAAAGGGATGCATACAATTTGTGTGTTCTTAAATTTGATTCACATTTGCAAATAAATGTTGTGTTCAGGTGATGTTAATTCAGTATCCTACGGTTCACAAAACCCTCACTAATTACCCTCATACTGGGTTAACTCAATGGGATTAATACTCACCTAAACATTTTTGTGTAATATTTTATTAATATTTATATGCACAGTTTCTCCCAGACCAAGGGTTAGACTGTTCCATCTGCTGCTTCATTTGGAGGGGACCCAGGAACACAGAATCTATCTTGGTGGGACTGGAAGAGAGGGAGGGATTGCTGTTTCAACAGGATTGTTCCTTTCTTCCCTTTAACATGCAGGATCTCTTTCAATAGCTTTGGAATATGGAACTAACTAGTCTCTGAGACGTCATCTTCTGTGGCCCATGGATTTCCAATCAGAAATCTGATAATGAGCTAGTGCTTGTCTTTAGTGAATGGCCTACTCTCTCATCTGGGATCTTTAAGGGGCTGGCAAGCAAAGCCACTGTGACAAAAATCCCTCTTTGCACTGCACTACAAAGCAGTGCACAGAACCACACCCTGCTGCAGCCACTCCAGGGGAATGAGCGAGCCCAAGTGACTTCTGCTGTCCCTCCCAAATACATAGGGTAAGGTCAACCCAGGAGGAAAACAGAACCAAAGGCAAGTGGCTCATATGCCCCAAACAGCTCAAAATTAGGGGGCGGAAATGCAAAAATTCAAGGAAAATGTTTTTCTTTTGTACGCCAAATATGAAAAATGATCCGCAAGAACCTTTTCTCCCCACGGAAAACAATTTTGTATTCCATTTTATGGAAAGTTTCACAAACCCCAAAACAGGCATTTGGGGTGATAAGAGCCTGCTAGAGAAGGGATTCAGGCTGGGGGTTTGTCACAGCAAGCTCTTCTGCAGCCTGTTCAGGGGGAAAGGAAAAATGGAGAGAAGCCCCACGCAGAGGCGGGGGCAGGGAGGGGTATTTATATTCAGCACAAAGATGTTTCTCTTTGGCATTTCTAACTGGTGCACCTGACAGCTGAGCCAGGTAGCTGGGTCTATATTCACAAAGACATGGGCACGTCAAGGGGAATAGGGTAGTGAGCTGGGAGGTTGGGGAGTATGTGGCTCATTCATGTCACCTCTCCACAGTGCCCCCAACCCTGAATTTGTCCTGGTAGGTTGTAACATTCACAGCAGCATGAGTTTCAGTCCAAACAACGTGCTCAGGTCCCTCTACGTCTCCCCCACCATGAACCGGTTCTAGGTATTACTAATTGTTTTTACTACTACTAATAGGGACAGAGTGGGGGTAAAGAGAGGGCAGAAGCTGAAGCTCAGAATACTTCAGAAGCAGACCTATTGTGAGGGCAGTTCTGTCAGACTGCAATGTCTTTTCAAGAGGGTTCTAGTCTCCAAGAGCGCTTTGTGGTACTTGGAAGGGAGTTGTGAATGGCCTTTTCACCACCCCCTATCCCTGTACACACAGACATCCCTGCTTTCTCATTAAGAACAGGTAAAAGAGCTCTTGGATTACATGGATTGTATTCCTAGCTGCTGTATATATAATAATAATACCTAGCTCTTATACAGTGCTTTACATCAGTAGGTCTCAAGTACTTTACACAGAAGGTAGGTATTATTATTCCCATTTTACAGATGAGAAAATTGAGGCACAGGAAGGTGAAGTGACTGTATGTGTTCTGTTATTTTGTTTGCACAACCTGAGAAGATCAGCTTTTACCAGTCCGATGCAGTAGGGATGTCTTTATTTCACCATCCATGGTGATTTTTCAGTCCTGTGAGCTAAGTAAAATAAACTGTTTTGAATGGTAAATTTCCCCCTCCGTTTACAATCATCTATAAAGGACTAAGAATTGTAAAGCATCTTCAGTTCATTCAAAAAAGGCCCCTAAAACTGAACTGAATATGCTTTCAGAAGGTGGAGAAGGCTTGGAAAGCCTGATACCTCTCTCTGTTGTAAATAACAATTAGACATTTTTAACAAGTGCTGTTAATTCAGAAAGAAATAATTAACACTTGCACATTAAAGTGAAAAACACTTCTGAGATGAAGTTCATTTTATTAAGCCATTTCAAACACTAGATTTTATTACAACATGGAGTTTTTACTCCTTTAATTGAATTTCAGGCACTAAAAGCTTGGTGATTTGAATATCTAAGTGACCTGTACGGAAAGAGTTATGTATATTTTTAACATGATAGCAAACACACACTTATGCCACACAACCAGGGCTAGATTATGGATGTATCTCAGTGTGTAGTTGCTCTGTCCCAGGAGCAGGCCAGGGACTCCATGACACAGTCACAATTTGGGCCTTGGTTCTCCTTGCTCAAGGGGCAAAGTAAGCTGCACCAGCTCTATTCCTGGTACAGCCTAAGTCCCCCTCCACGATGTTTGAGTTATGTTGTAAAATTTTAATGTATATCTTAAGGTATTAAAATATGTCTTTATTACAGTGGGGCAAAATTTCTCCATCAAACATTTTGTAACAAAAATGGCTTTAAAAAAAAAAAGATGAATGTTTTCGTTTTGTTGGAGTTTTTCTATTAATTGCCCAAAAACTGAATGTTGAAACCGTTCCAGTTTTCCAATTTCTCTCTCCCCCTCTCCCAACCTTTTTCTGTGACTGTTCCCTTTTTTGTCCAGAGAAGGGAGGTGAACAGGGGAAGGGAGCAAAAGGGGACAAATAAATAAACAATGAAAACTAAAAGATTTTCTCATTTGGTTTTTCAATGAAAGGTCAACAGAAAAAAAGGGAAATTTCTGAAAATAAAAAAAAATTCCAGTGGAAAGCAATTAACATTTTTTCTAGCTCTAGTCTTTGTCTGATACTTATATCAAAGTTACAATTTAATATAAACAAGCTCCCCCCCCGCTTATGTTTCATATTGAATCTTGTATATATAACAAAAGTTGCTTTATTGGAAGTTTGACCAGATGAGAATGGTAGTACTGAACCCAAAAATATGTCTCTGTTTAATTAGGAAAAAAGTATCTAGAAGGGAGGAAAGCAGATCACATTAGTAAGATTATTATTCCGTAACACAAGCAAGTACAATCATATGGAAGCCCAAGATCCATATAGTCATTGAAACTCTCATAGCCCTTTTTGCAAGAGCAAGGGTGTTCATCCTAGTTTCCAGGCCAGAGTTCTAATGAAGTGATTATATTCTAAATTGTCCTTGCAGTTTTAGATGGTTAGGATGAGCCTTTAACAGAATCTGACCACAAAGCGCATGTCTCATTATAGGTGGGGCACCATAGTATAAGGGGATTATCCTGTAGCACAGAACAGTATATTGGGTCCTATGGCATGCCCCCTCTTGGCGTAGGAAGCATGGTGATCAAAAGAAGGTTGAGGGGAGATATGATTGCTCTCTATAAATATATCAGAGGGATAAATACCAGAGAGGGAGAGGAATTATTTAAACTCAGTACCAATGTGGACACAAGAACAAATGGATATAAACTGGCCACTAGGAAATTTAGATTAGAAATTAGACGAAGGTTTCTAACCATCAGAGGAGTGAAGTTTTGGAATAGCCTTCCGAGGGAAGTAGTGGGGGCAAAAGATCTATCTTGCTTTAAGATTAAACTCGATAAGTTTATGGAGGAGATGGTATGATGGGATAACATGGCTTTGGTAATTAAATATTCATGGTAAATAGGCCCAATGGCCTGTGATGGGTTTTAGATGGGGTAAGATCCAAGTTACCCGGGAAAGAATTTTCTGTAGTATCTGGCTGATGAATCTTGCCCATATGCTCAGGGTTTAGCTGATCGCCATATTTGGGGTCGGGAAGGAATTTTCCTCCAGGGCAGATTGGAAGGCCCTGGAGGTTTTTCGCCTTCCTCTGTAGCATGGGGCACGGGTCACTTGCTGGAGGATTCTCTGCTCCTTGAGGTCTTTAAACTACAATTTGAGGACTTCAATAGCACAGATATAGGTGTGAGGTTTTTTTGTAGGAGTGGTGGGTGAAATTCTGTGGCCTGCGTTGTGCAGGAGGTCAGACTAGATGATCATAATGGTCCCTTCTGACCTAAATATCTATGAATCTATGAATCTATGAATCTATAAGGAGAGTATCTGAGATGCCCTAGGCTCCACTGATCCCAGTTTCCATTTCAGCCCCCTGGGGACATTAGCAATTTGGGTGAGCAGACAAGCAGAGTTTCGGGTGTGCTTACTGTGTACCATTATTGCACAAATACACATCCTGAACTGCACCGTGTAAATTTGGTTAAACCCATTGATCTGGCCAGATATTCTTTTTTGCTGTCCTGAATTGTCTTATAGTGCTGCTGCGTGCTTTTAACCAGCTGATGTGTTTTCATAGGAAATGAGGGCAACTGTGAAATGACAGCTACTTCATAATCCCATACACTCCCAGGAATTATTTTGTGATAACAGGGAAGATTTATGAGTGTTGCTGTCTGTAATAATCTGGAAAAAAACACAGAAATAGAGTTTTGGTAAAACGAGTGGCTGGAAAATGTCAGGATACGTGGAGCTTCACAAGCTACACCAAGGTAAGGAAGTAAATTTAATCCTTAAAATGAAGCTGTATCATTTCCAAACAACAAGTAAACACAGTCCATGTTCTATTTATCATGCAGTAGCTTTGGCCTGCGAATACTTGAGCACAAATCTAAGGAGTTACTGTCATTAAGACTGAATTAAATTAAATAGGAAGAGTTTTGCTTACTTTTAGGATTCATTACAGAATGTACTATACATGGTAAAATTAATCCCCCTGTCACTTTGTCAGCCCAGTGTGAAATCAACAGCATTGAAAAGCCATGAGGACCTCATAGTGTATAGTACAATGAAGCATACAAAAGGCTGGTAAGATAAGAATCAGGATAACATCTTTTTATGTTATGCAAGAGTAGCCAAAAATCAAGTACATGTAGTTATTAGAATTAAAGGTTATTGATGACAATAAGGGAGCTAGACAAGGGAGATATTTTCTATCTAGGCTACCATTTGACAAGAGAATATTTACATGGCCTACATTTACTAAGTAGCAACAAATATATACCCCAAATTCTGTGATCCTTAGTCCTAAAGAAAACCCAGTCGGCTTCAAAGAGAGTTTTGCTGGATGAAGGACTGCAAGCTTTGCCCCTTAGCTTTCAAATGATGGAACTCACAAATATTCTTGAGGATGCAAAGTCAAGAAAATTGTAAATAAAGCTCTCCAAAGGATTAATTGTAAAATACTTTACACTAATCGCTGCTTATGGAGTGATGACCTTCAGCATAAACAGAACCGTTGAGATGTCTTTTTTAGCCAAAGTCACGTCAATGGAAATAGAACTAATAGGGAGCAACATTGGAAATAGTCAATAATCAACATGGTTTCTGCCAGGATATGAAAAATGTTGTTACAGCTACCAAATGTAGGCATAGGGCGGTGAAGTATAAAAAATAATAATTATGGGCTAAGCTGTGGCTTAGCTACAAGGCCTGAGAAAGGGATAGCATGTAGCTGCGCTGCTCCAGGAGCAGTTCAGAAACCAGATTATGCAGCCACAGAATCATCCAGCTTCCCTGCTTAAACTGAAGGGTGGTGAGGGAAGTAATCTGTCCAGTCTGTGTTGGCTGGTGTGTTGAGACCAGAGCCAACACTCCACCCAGTTCCCACCCACATCATGAGAGAGGGATTAGTTAGTGACCCTGTGAAAGCTGTTCCACAAAGAGGCCTCCATAGGATCGAGGAGGGAAAGAGCAGGCATGATGCCAGCTGATCCCCGCCGCTCCTTTCTGCAAAGAGAGGAGAGGTCCAGATGCACAGGTCACCTCTGTAAAAGGCAAGTTAGTAGCAACATCATTATGAAAATGACCAAATATAAACTACATAAAATAGACGCACAACTAAAAGAGAATTTAGTAGCAAACAACTCCTTTCTCTGTCTTCACGCTCACATTTTCCAGGGAACAGCTGGACATTGTTTCTACTGTATTTTGAATATCACACATTATGTGCACTCTGAATCATAAACAACATATAAGTGAAAGAAAATTAAAAGCCAAAGCTTTCTTCCTGTCAAATGTCAGATGTGTAGGAAATAAACAGAGTGAACTAAAGGTGAGGTTATGAGCCTGCACTGAAATCAAGGGAGTCTTAGCAGTGAGCTTTGGCTCACTAAAAAGAAAAGGAGTACTTGTGGCACCTTAGAGACTAACCAATTTATTTGAGCATGAGCTTTCATGAGCTACAGCTCACTTCATCGGATGCATACTGTGAGCTGTAGCTCACGAAAGCTCATGCTCAAATAAATTGGTTAGTCTCTAAGGTGCCACAAGTACTCCTTTTCTTTTTGCGAATACAGACTAACACGGCTGTTACTCTGAAACCTTTGGCTCACTGTGATTTGGTGAGCATTACAGAAACATGTTTTAGGACAAATTATAAGACTGGAATAGGAACACTGAAGGATAAAATCTTGGCACAGAAGAAGAAAAAAGGATGGAGGGTATAGTGTTCCAATTATCAAGATAATTTATATCAATCACGATGTGACTGATCAATCACAATGACACTATATCAATGATGCCATATATGTTCGTACAAGCGAGAAAGGGAATGAAGGAGCTGAAGATGAATCTTGATTGCCAAGTCAGAAGAAATGGCAAAGATGAAACATTTGTATGGTGAAGATGATAAAGACATCAAAATCCATATCTAGGGGGCTGGGAGATTTATGTCAATACTCATAACAGGGAATATCAATTAAAATAAACTGATGTAGAGGATAACTTCTTGCTCCACAACCCAGACCACACCTAGAAATGAGGCAATTTTAGATTTGGTGCTGATCAGTAAAGAGGAATTCATTATTAAAGCTGGTTGAGAATTTTCTGAAGAAACATTGCTGATTCATTGAAACAGTTTTCCAGATCCAGGATGGAATTTCTGGCCAGAATAAGAGAGGAAAACGCAGAACAGCCAGGGCACGCACATGGGCTGTAGGAGACCCGCGTTCAACTTCCTCCTCTGCATCTCAGAGGAGAGCCCTCACCACTAAGCTACTGATTTTGCCAAACTGGGGCTCTCTGCTTTTGACAAGCATTTCCATCCTGGGCCTGAAAATCCTTCATGATGAAAATATCATCAAAAAACAATAGAACAGTTTCAAGAGGGATTTTGAATCTGGGTCTCCCACCTCCCTGGTGAGTGCCGTAACCACTGGGCTAGAGAGTCAGTCTCTCTCTTTGGCCCACTGGATATTTAATTATTTACATAAAGTAGAACAACTCTAATGGGAATGTGGGAAAGAGAGAGAGAGAGCGCAAGTTTGTACACCAGAGACTTATTCTGTAATCCAGTAGATAGGAGTGTGGCTTTTTTCTGCATTTTTCATCCACTTCTGGATGTGGAGGTTCAAGGGAATCTTTGAGCAAGTCACTATAGAGTATAATGGTATTTTAGAATGTGTTTACAGGGCTCTCTTGTGTAGGACAAAAGCAGCAGTATTGTCTCTACATGCAGTTTTAAGCACCTCGTTATAAAAAGTGATAGAACTTCCATCACATCCATGGAAGACTTTTTCACAATCTAATAGGTATCACCATTAGGAAATCAATGGTTTCCAGCCAAAATTTCCCTTTTTTAAACATTTTAGCACATTAATCATTGTCATCTTTTGGTTTACCATCAACAATTATTTTCCATCCTTGAGGTTTAATTTGCTTTTATCTACCTTGCAAGTCTATGATTATATCACAGTGTGTTGGTTCATTCAGTCCAAATATTATTCATTGGACTGAAATGGATAATGATTTAATTAATTCTGCCTGGGAAGTTTAAATTTAGTAATCAAACTGAAGAATAGGACATGGCCAAGCAAACTGGGCACCCCAGTAGCTATTGGGACCCCACCAGCAGAGTAGGGTTCTTTCTTCCTTTGAAATTTGAGAGAAATTGGAACTGAGCTCTAGAAATCCAGGGAGGGGAGAAAAGATCACAACAAAGAATTTGTGAGGCCATGGCAGAGTCTATGTTGATTACTGAACATTTGGAGTGACTGGAGAAGTTAGTGCAGATGTCTCATGCAGACCTGTGCAATTTTTTTTTCAAAAAAGTTTATTCACTGAAAGAAGCAGTTATGGGTTAACCAAAACTGTTCACAAATTTGGGTCCAATTTGATGAATAGTTTGGGCCCCCAAAAATTCCCCAAAAGTCAAATTGAAATGTTTTGACATTTTCAAAATTAAATATTAGACTTTTCATTTCAAAATGTTGTCTTGTTTCAAAATTTAGCTAGATTTAACTTTTTATAAAAGGGAGAAAATACCCCAGAACAAAATTTCATTTCATGTCAAATGAAGCATTCTGTTCAACCTGAAACAAATTTTTATTTTCAGTTTTTCAGTTTGGTGAGAAATTCAAAAGTTGTAATTTTGGGTCAACCCAAAATGATTTTTTTTTATTTTTCAGTTCAGGCACCAAACCAAAAACTCAATGATTTGCCTCACTCTAATCTCATATGAACAGAGTCATTAGATTCTTTTATGGTGACATATAGTGATATCATTGGTTTGAAAGCTCTATTTACTGACAAGCTAAGTTCAACATTCCTATTAAGTTAGGTTTGGGAATTCTGTATTATGCAGAACTAAGGATGGTTTGCTAGAGACTTGTGAGTTGTAAATAAAGTGGAAGATTTTCATGTAAGTAATTGGGTAGCATAGAGTTATTGTGAAATAGGCTAAGTGGGCATGCTAATATATATGTAAGCTCTTGCACAATGCACATACCTGAAAGCAGTACAAAGTTATAACTTGTCTATGATGGCCTATTTAGCTAGTCAATGAAAAGATGGTGTCAAACAGAGATAACTGATTCCAATTTTATATGCTCAGGTTTCTGTCAAGGAAGTGAACTGAAATCCATCATTCCATTTGCAGTGACCGCTTGGTGAAATAGGAGCAGAGTTTGGGGTTTAATTCCTTCATAACTTGTTATAAAGCTGTTATTTTGAATGATCAAGATTAAGAACAGAGACTCACTGGCAGATTTATAGATCACACTTGGGGCCAAGTTGTACTTCCTGGCAGAAAGAGTGGGCAGGAGATAAGAAGAGATAGCACCACCAGAATGTGCTGCCATGAAACACTGCGACTGTATATGGAATAACATCTTCTGGGTGTGGTATAGAGAGCTCTATGCTACTTCCAGCACAATCATATTTGATGTACAGGGAAGGCAGGGTTGTGACACTACCTAGAACCCCCTGAAGCCAAGCAGTGCTTCCTGGAATCTGCTTCCCCTTGTGCAATGGAGTGTTGGAGTCAAATTGCAAGTTATTTCTGCATGGAGTGTGGAAAAAACCTCATTGTACTTTGCCCTGTTAGGATACGTCTACACTGCAATAAAAAGCCATCATGGCACCAAGTCTTAGAGCCTGGTGAATTGATTTGGGCTCATCGGGCTCAGGCTGCAGGATAAAAAATTGCAGTGTAGACGTTCAGGCTTGGGTTGGAGCCTGGGCTCTGAGACCCCCCTCCCCCATGGGGTTTCAGAGCCTGGACTCCAGCCCGAGTCCAAATGTTTACACTGAAATATTTAGCCCCTCAGCCCAGTACCACAAGTCCAAAGTCAGCTAACCCATGCCAGGGGCCTTTTATTGCAGTATAGACATGCCCTTATTGGGCAGACATAATGTAGCCTTTTCTTATCTACATAAACTATATGCATTTGCAATATTACCATGGTATGTTACTATATGTACCGTCACTATAGAGCCATGTTATGGGTTGTTGATCAACTATCAATCCACTGAAATTTTCTCCCATGTTGATGACAGTCACCTATATTAACCCAGTGTGGATCTTTGTCCCCCAGGTAAGACGTTTACGAGCCACTGCTGAAACATGCAACATGCAACTTGAAACATGCAAGTTTCTAGCAATTCTTAAATGACCATGTCTCTCCAGCAATTGTTGAGTGATTTTACGATGCTCAAAGCCCCGGACAGCACTGTTCTATCAGCGTTTATTTTAATATCAGAGTATCGTTGAATAGAAAATCTGATAAAAATTAAGATCTTGTTAACTGTATAAAGAATAGCAGCTGAAATTCACAACTCCCCGGGAAATCACTAGGGGCTGGGAATGCTCATCACCTCTAAAATCAGACCCAGTGTGCAACTCCACTGAAACGAAGCCACTCGTGTGTCAGAAGTTAGCAGCCAAGTGGCAGACAGTTTGCATTTCTAAAGATTGCATGCTCAGATTTATGGTGATATTTTCTCTGGTCTTGGATTAAAAAGCAGCTTCCATTTAATGTATTAGCATACAGTTGAACAAAACTGTGTACAAGAGGCAATGCGCTATAGGTTTTGATGACTGTAGCCTATTACCCTTAAAAGGAAAAGCACTCAGGAAGAATTTAAAAATCAAAAGTAGTTGGATACTTCAGGATACTTTAGAGCATCAGACATAAGAGCATATTCAATATTCCTAAAGCTAAATTAATACAAAACAATACTGAGAAAAATACATAAATGGTACATTTTGCCTGAAAAGTAGTGTGCTTATGTCACCACCTGATCCTGCAGACACCTAGATTCATGTTTAACTTTGCACGTATGGGTAACCCTGTTGACTCTGCAAGTAAACTTCATATGTGTGTTCACAGGAGCAGGGACTTAGTTGATATCAGATAGATCTGTAGGAAAGATTCAACAAGCTAAGTCCAAATTTCATATAAGAAGTGCTGGAAAATATCTGTTTCCATAGAATGTAATCTGGGTGCACCAAATGAAGAGAGGGGAAATGGTGGTGGCAGCAATGAAGGTCTGATTTCCCCACCCAGCTGTATTCTTTTCTCTTTTTCAGCTGGAAACACTGAGGGAGAAAGATTGACAAAGTTCTTCCTCTACCTTGGTGGGTCTTGCGCTTATTGGCGGATTTGCTCACCTTGGAGCTTCACAGCAGCCCTCAGTTTGGCCGTTTTCATGAACCCACAGTCCAGGTCAACTCCTCCTGTGTCTGACCAGGAGTTGGGAGGTTTGGGGGGAACCCGGGCCCACCCTCTACTCCGGGTTTCAGCCCAGGGCCCTGTGGAATGCAGCTGTTTAGAATGCCTCCTGGAACAGCTGTGCAACAGCTACAACTCCCTGGGCTACTTCCCCATGGCCTCCTCCCAGCACCTTCTTTATCCTTACCATAGGACCTTCCTCCTGGTGTCTGATAATGCTTGTACTTCTCAGTCCTCCAACAGTCCGCATTCTCACTCTCAACTCCTAGCACCTCTTGCTCCCCGCTCCTTACACGCACACCACAAACTGAAGTGAGCTCCTTTTTAAACCCAGGTGCCCCGATTAGCCTGCCTTAATTGATTCTAGCAGCTTCTTGATTGGCTGCAGGTGTTCTAATCAGCCTGTCATCTTAATTTTCTCCAGAAGGTTCCTGATTGTTCTGGAACCTTCCCTGTTACCTTAACCAGGGAAAAGGGACCTACTTAACCTGGGGCTAATATAACTGCCTTCTATTACTCTCCTGTATTCCTGGATCCAAATAAGATTACTCTCCTGTAGCCATCTGACCTGACCCTATCATAGTATGTATATATGTGTGTATATATATATATATATATATATATATATATATATATATATATCTTCTTACTATATGTTCCATTCTATGCATTTGATGAAGTGGGCTGTAAGCCCACGAAAGCTTATGCTCTAATAAACTAAGCTCATTTTGTTACAAAAAAAACCTTCCCTGTTACCTTAACCAGGGAAAAGGGACC
This sequence comes from Chelonia mydas, assembly GCF_015237465.2. Taxonomy (NCBI): domain Eukaryota; kingdom Metazoa; phylum Chordata; order Testudines; family Cheloniidae; genus Chelonia; species Chelonia mydas. Next base: position 113,821,469 of record NC_057852.1, read on the forward strand.
TACTTAACCTGGGGCTAATATAACTGCCTTCTATTACTCTCCTATATCCATCTGGCCCCGACCCGGTCACACCAGTTATACCCTTCCCATCTACTTTAACACAGGAAAAGTTCTGTGACCAATATAAGCAAAGTAGAACCTCCAGAAAACAACTCTTTTAAGGGTAACAAAAACAACATAAGATTGGTCCGACTGTTTTCTCCTTTCAGTGATGATTTTGTAGAATCACTTGTATATGTTTATTCCCTTTTCAAGTTTCTAAGAGTGAACAAATTATGCTATCATTTTATCTGCAGTTATTTCACAGTCCATTTGTTCCATGATCGTTCTTGTCCACACATGGGAGATTTTGAGAGACTGGCTTTTAGTGCCAAAAATGCAAAGAATAGCAGTCTAACTGACTTTTCAATGAATTCGCTGGCTTCCCTTCCCTTCCCTCCCCTCCCATCCCCCTGCCTTTTTTTTTTGCTGTGTTACACAAGAAAGAATGTATAAATACATTACTGTTTCCATATGGTATCAATATTTCATCGACTGAACATTTCCAAATAGATTTTGCAAAAACTTTCTCAAAACCAGAGCGTATCCTGGTCAGTGGAGTAAAATTCATGATTTGTTTATTTATAAATCAAATTGAGAATGTCACCTGGAAAATTCAGCTTTGAAATTATTCATAAGACAGCTGTTTGCCTCAACTTTCTGATGTTGATAGTCTCTTTAGAGGGTCCATGTGAGTGGACTGGCAGGGGTTCTCTTTAAAGTTCTGAAGTACACAATCACATATCTGTATATGGGGGAGCATTAATGGATAGCAGCTCTGATATACATATTGGTGTTTGGTCATTAGGAAACCTATTTATCAGGACTGTCCCCCCATGTAGTTAGTTGCAGAGAGTGCCCTCTTCCCAAGTTACACATCTGTGTAAGGCCATCTACAGTGTGGCCCTTCCTGTAGGACAACTGGAGGTCATTAGTCATTTAGCAAAATGCAATAGGGTTTCCTGCCAGTTCTTGGAGGGGAAAAGGTGTTCCTTTCCATTTTCCTTCTTTTGATGATTGTTGGCAGGACTTTAGAAGAGCCTGGCCGATTTAAAAACAAACGACCCTGCTTAATTATAAAAATAAATAAATCTGTGGTTTCTGTTAGTGGACAGTCAATGCCCTGGACTAATGAGAATGTTTGCTGGACAGGTTGCCTATCAGACTTCTTACCATATCAGCACAGGTATGGCGCAGTGTAGAACTTTAATTGTCTTTTTTAGATTCTGAGCTCCTCAAAGCACAGATTGGGTCTATGTTGTATATAGTGCTAAGTATACTTTTGGTCCTTAAAAATAATAACATTTGCCAGTTACTTCCATTTGAAGCACACCCTGTAACTCATGACTGACGTGGAGAATATAAATACTGTTAAATTAGCAGCCATCTATTGCTTGCACTGAGCACCTGTTTCAGTGCTTTATTTTTAAAAAGTAACTAGATAAGAAGGTTTCTCTCAATAGATGCAGAGTCGGAAACTTGTGAACTTAGTCGCAGAAGAGCCTATATTTTCCTTGTAAATGTTCTGTTGATTAAGAAATTTTGAAAGATGTATCCAAGAAGAGCCCATTGGAATATAATTAAAAATTGTAACATTTCTAATAAGTTAATTTTGATGTTTTGAGAAGAGCATTTCCTGGAACATTTTTAGAATACTGTGCAGCAAAGAATAGGTGCAGATTTCCTTTGAAAGCCATTATCCACTTTCATCGCATTTCTATTTGAGTTATGCATGATGTAAATCCCTGGATTAGATCATTTTATAATGTAAAGTAAACAATTATATAACAGTATTTGCCAGTTATATGCATGCAACAGCTGAAAATAATATAGTGAAACTTAAGATGCCATTAGCGAGTCCACTAACACTTCTTTCCTTGGAAAGGAAAAAGCTCTTCTCAAGTGGTCTAAAATGTGAAAAAGTTGCTTTTTTGACAGGATGAGGAACAAATAAGCTAACTAAATATAACACCCCAACTAGATACATATATTTCTAGTCTTGATAAAAGTTCTAGTAAATGGGATTTCTTTGGAGAGAGGTAAAATGGAGACCAACAAAAATAGAATTGCAAACAGAATGCCAACAGTTGTAATGAAATGATATATAGTTAATCTATCTTCTTTGCAAATAGAACTGGAACATAGTTAGATATACACTATAGGAGAGGATGACAAGAGAAGAAAATCTGATTGTTTTGCTTTCTTTATGACAGTATCTGGCATTTTCCCACCTGATTGCTCTTTGTGTTTGAGTTTTTGTGATGCTAATTTAACATTTTGTTTAGCTTGCTTGCTTGACTGTTTTGTCTGTTCCTTGGCACTCTCAATTCAGACTTCTTTGCCTGCTTTTTCTTATCTGGAATCTAAAAAAAAAGGAAGTGTAAAGAAATATGTCAACTACATAGGGTGTGGCACATTTACATTCACCAGTATAAGAATGCATATTAAGAGAGGTAATGAAGTTCAAATGCTGCAAAAGGTTCAAAAACCTGAACTCTTAACTTCAACAAAAAGGTTCACAGAATCCAGCTCTCCTGATACTGCTAAGCTTAGGAGGCAAAGACAGTGCATGTGGCAAAAGGCAAACAAAGGGACTCTTACACACTGAGGGACAGATTCTGATACCCTTACTCACATTGAATAGAAAGAACGAGGAGGACTCGTGGCACCTTAGAGACTAAAAAATTTATTTGAGCATAAGCTTTCGTGGGCTAGATGAGATGTTCCACAGCATGCATCTCATGAAGTGGACTTTAGCCCACGAAAGCTTGCATGCATCTCATGAAGTGGGCTTTAGCCCACAAAAGCTTATGCTCAAATAAATTTGTTAGTCTCTAAGGTGCCACAAGTACTCCTCGTTCTTTCTGCTGATACAGACTAACACGGCTACCACTCTGAAATTAAATAGAACGGTACTCCATGAACGGTAGTCCCATTGAATTCTTATGGATAAGGTGCTACTAAACCAGAGTAAGAGTATATCTATCTGGCACTGAATTAGTAGACCTGAAGCACCTCAAAGAGGTGAAATATGTGAGCACTCGGGTTTAAATAAGAGACTACTGTTTAGTATAAACACTCCTTTACTTATACAAAACATGCTCGCTAACACCCTAGCTTTGCAAATACTTACATACATGCTTTACTTTAAACATGTGAATAATCCCATAAAAGTAAACCAAGTTCAGATCAGAGTTTGCACCTGAAGCCTATTTACCTCTGAGTCCAATCTGAACAGCTTTGAACCTTGGCATAACTAAGATTTAGATCCAGACTTTGAAACACCACACTTGGGAATGTTCACTCTTGTGGTTCAGTTTGTTACAGGAGGTAGAAAGCTTGGATCCAGGTCTCAGATCTAGATTTTTATTTCATGCCTCCCTACAGTAAGTCTACAAAAATAAATTAAAATAGAAGTTATCCTACACAGAGAAAAAAGTACCTAGTGTAACACATCTAGTGGAACAGAAAGCTTTTAAAAGAGAGACCTTTAGGACAATGGAACAGATTGTCTAGGGAAGTATGGAATTGCCTTCACTGTGGAGTTTTCAAAAAGAAGCTGGAGAGCCATCTGTCTTGGATGGTTTAGACACAACAAATCCTGCAACTTGGCAGGGGGTTAGACTAGCTGACCCTTGTGGTCCCCTCTGACCCTACAGTTCTATGATTCTATCTTTCTTGTGACCTGGACTTCTCCTGCCAGTGGAACATCCCTTCTCCTTTGCTTTCTACTTCTAAAGTATGTATGTTTTTGTGTGTCTTTTAAATGATTAAAAGTCTTGCCATAATAACTGGGAAATGTGTTAACCCTGCTGTCAGCTGACCTAATTAATGTGAAAGTGTGACTGGATCCTACATAGGGTGCATTTTCCCAGGTGAGTCTTAGGATAGAATCACTCACTTTAATGACAGAACTAAACCAGATATCTTTGTAAAAGCGGGTTTAAGCAGTTCACAATTTTGGGTGGAAAATAAAACATGTCAGAGCACCCACAACAAATGAATAAAGAAATAAAAGCCCCAGCAGAGCAGCTTGGAGTAGGGATGAGCCTAGCAAATGAACCCCTGTACCTGTGCAGAAGCCCATTGAAATCTCTATGTAGAAGTAGGAGTCAGTCTGTGTAGAGCTCATATTCAGCTTGAAAATAAGTTCACAATTAAAGGCAAGTCCTCTATATTGAGCACCTGCATTTGGAAAGAAGGAAGAATGGTTAAGCTTACCACAGGTGTGAGCCTCTATTACAACCCTGACAGGCTCTCTGCTGGCTACATGGATCTTCCCGTGCTGGAGTAAAGTTAAATGCACTTAAGTAGAATCTGAATAATCAGGAAAGAAATTTTAATGAGCCACGTCTCAGAGATCACATTTTTTCCCTATTGAATAAATATTCCACTTTACGAGGATGATCGTAATTGCTCAAGTCATTTGTTGAGATGATTTTTTACCGCGTTTGCCCTGTCAGTTATAATTAGAAGTGTTAACATGGAAAATAGTCACAAACTACTACTTCTGCCTAGATCATGCAAATAGCTACCAGGAATTGGAATTAGATAGTAGCTAAAATGTCACAACTGCTTCAGGTGAATTAGGAGATGCTAAGGCATGTGGTTATAATGTTATGTAATGCTCAGATAAATCTGAATCCCATTTATGTAGACTCTACTGAGCTACAAATCCCAGACTTATAATGGCTAAGCAGGAGGTCAGATGGCTTAGAATAGCTGAGAGGAGAGTATATTTTGCGTAAGGCAATAGGTTGATGGGAGATTAGAGTTCTGAAATGTTTAAAGTGGAATAAAGGCAGTTCACTCTAGAGTGGAAAACAAGTGGCCTGTTTGGTGCTGAACTGTGAACTAGAGAGACAGGTGGTGTAATGGTAGTGCAACTAAATGCAGTGAAGGATGTGGCTCAAGATCCGTACATATAAATAAGTCATAGCACCACTGTTAATGATCTGCCATGTAGTCACCAAATAGAAGTACTAAGCTGAGAGCTACATGCACCTGGTGTCCAAGTGACAGGAGGACACCTACAAGGGAATCATCAGGCAACTAACAAGACACCATAAAAGCAAAATGATTATGGTTATGAATTTCAGCTGGGCTTCAAACCAGTCTCAAATACCAGGGACACAATTTTGCACTCACAATTGCAGGCACAATTATTCACACTGCTCCTGGTTAGAATTCTAACCACCTGACTTACAGCAGGAGAATAAATGAATTGCACAACTTGTTCAGTTGTGACTGCAGTCTGAAAATTTAGACCTAAAAGTTTCTGTAATGTTCAGGCTTCTCCAGGAAGGAAAAACACAGCAGGAAATAATACTCACAATATCATAGCATTATCATAAATAACTTACCCTTGGCACAATAAGCATCCCTTTTTCCTAATCAGCAACATAAATCAACCAGGTCCTTCACTTCTAGAAGCACGAAAAAAGGAAATAAAGTTCTTTACTTCAGGAAGTAACTGAGCAAACCTTTCTCGCAGAGAGGGAAATAAGTAAGGTGCACTTAAGTGGGAGTGGAACACACAACAGAAGGCAGGATTGTTCCCTAAGAGGCGAAGAGTTGACCTGCACAGACACTAGTGTTCGCAGGTAAGTTTTTGTCAGGCATAGTGCCTTTAGGAGAGCTGAGGATGGAATGTTGTGTGTGCACATAATCAGTAGCAGTTGCTAAGGGTGTAATGCCATTGAATTCACTTGGGCTTTAGATCAGGACCACAGTTTGATCTTAAATCCTTATCAATCCAACAGCAGGAATGTAACAGAGATTTGATTGATGTTCTAGAGAAAGACAGTTCACATATGAACTCATATGTCCCAGAATTCTAGCAGTTTCTTTGAAAGGTGTTTGTGACAGCATTGCTAATGTTGGTTCTGATGATACTCACTCATAAAGCCATGCTGTTTTGTTAAGTGACTGATTATTTTATTTATTTTTTTTTTGCAAGAGAGGTGCTAGCTCTGGTATCTTGGCCAGATTCAATTTGGGTAATTACCTTCTGCCCCTGCAGTTTAAATAGGATATGCTATGTCTGTATTACTTGTCCTAAAACTAAAGGAATACTTGTGGCACCTTAGAGACTAACCAATTTATTGGAGCATAAGCTTTCGTGAGCTACAGCTCACTTCATTTGTTATTCCAGTTTCCTGTGCTCTAGTTCAACAGCTGGTACATTCCACCACAGAAAAGGCTGCTTTTAAGTCATGGGTGAGCTGGTTTTACATAGATCAATAGATAGTTAGCTAGATAAATTGATAGGCAGAGTGAAATACACTGGAATCCTTTGAGATGAACGAGCTACATAAGCCTAAGTTATTTTTGTTTATGTCAATCCTTCCAATGAATATGACAAGATAGTCACATTTAATATGGTGTTTGGCAGTTGTGTTCAGCACCTGCGCTATCTCATATAACAATGTAACGTTGACAGCATATGAGTGTTTGATGTTAATTTTATTTGGGGCTGTAGTCAGATCATGATACCAGGTTAATTAAAACACTCCAAAGAATTCTGCACGATGGGCTGATACTGAAACAGGAAGACCTGTCAGTTTTCAGTGAGTGAAATAACAACGGTCGATGGTAATTATTTTCTATTGGTTTGTAGAGAGAAACCAAGTATATTGCATGCTTTGGAAAACATCTCCAGAGCTAATAACAAAGATTAACTACCTGTTGAATTTGTTCCAAATTAGGCAGCAAAGACAACAGTGTTCAGAACACAGGCATATAACAGGTCATGGGAAGCAGCATACATGAATAAATAGGACAGAAGTATATTTCTTTCAGGACTAGTGTTCTTTAACTCAGCGATATCTCCACTGACAACTTGAATTTTAAAGTGCTCCCCTACCCGAAGCTGGCACACAAGCTATTAAAAATCATAAACATATACATTAGTGAATTCTATTAATAATAAAATACTCAGAGGAAGGTGAAACCTGCCTACACTGTTACTGCAAATATTCCCTGAGCAAAATTCCTTCCACAGCCCCAAACTTGGCATTCATTTTAACTCAGTAGGCTCAATTCATCATTGTGTTATTCCAGTTTTATGCCGGTATAACTCCTTTGATTTGAATAGATTTGCTCTAGTAGAAAACTGAAGCCAATTAGTGGTGAATTGGAGCCAGTGTATTAAGCAAGAATCACCAAAGTTAAGGCCTCTCACTAGTTATACAGATCATGCCTTTTCGGTAGCAATACCAAAAGAAACTGGAATGATATTTCAGATTCTGATTCTCATGTGAAAAGTACAGAGACATGATAATCATTTGGCACCTAACATAAACCAGGAAAGCACCTTGCAGATGAAGCATGATATTATTAAACCATTTCATAAAATATTGGTGCCCTTTTGACCACGGCCTTGCAATTTGTGTAGTCATTCATACTTGTGCAAATGCTACCATATCAGATTGGTGGTATTTTACTGGTATAAATGACAGCACAAGGTAAAATTGGAATGGAAAATGGAAAATCAGGCTCCGGGGTGGGGGTGGGGCTGGGGGGACAGAAATACCCCAGGAGCCAAGAAGAAGCGATTTCAAACTTGCAGCATGCCAGCAACATCATCCACTGCAGATAGAATGGCACTTGCACCACTCAGCTAAACAGGACCTAATAGAAAGAAGACCGGAGTCATGGATTTAGTCCAGGACTCTGAGAAGCTTGTGACTGAGAGCTACATCCTCTACTGATATAAAGTGCCCCAGCTATTCTAGAGTCAACAGCAGAGAAACTGGGCCTGAGTTGTGTAGCAGTAAAAAGACTTGTGACATTGGTAATGAAGTTTTTCAAGGACTTGCCCAAATACAGGAACACATCTTTATGTTTAGGTCTTCAAAGAATCAAGTACATCACTGTATGCCATTTACCTCTTGGTTTGCAAGGACTGAAAAGTTTACGCTAATAACTAAAAGTGGTCAGTCTTACATGACAACATGTACTTGAATGGTTGTGAGATATGTTTTTTCTTTAAAGATTTGACTATGTGATTGATATATTCCAAAGTATTATGGCAATAAAGTGCAACTGTGACACGATCATCTTCCAAAGAATAGTGCTGTTCTTTTGACTGGTAGGGAGGTTCTTTCTTCCTTAACCAGGGAGAGAGTCTATTATGAACCTGTAACGCTATGGTGTGTTATAGCCACTCTCACAAATTCCAACTGAGACATTTGGGGGTTGAGAATTTGAGTCAACCTACCTGTTTAAAGGGGAATAGATACTGTATGTTAATGCCACAGAACGGAAACCATTTTTTTTGTTAGATCAAGTCTCCCCTTTTCAGTAAGCATGAAGCATTCCTGTAAGTTGTATAACATACACTCTTCCCAGACTTAAAAGATTGCTAACAATGTAAATTAACTTTTGTTTACTCAAGAGTAAGAGGAACATTTTCTATTCTAGTTATGTAAAAGCCTAAATAAACAAAACCCAAGAGAGCCAAACGAAAAGGGCAGTCAAATAGAATGTTTTCTGATTGTGCATGCCAAGTGGGATATTAAAAGACAGAGAAATGAATTTGAGGTCACCCTATTTCCTTCCACTTATTTAACTCAGTCATTTTAGGTCCTATTCTGTTTATTCCTTATTAGTTACATTGTGATAGTCCCTGTCCCAGAGAACACATTCTAGGAGTATACAAGCTTAAAGTCACAACTGAATAAGAAATGTTGGTCATAGGTGATATGAGAGTCATGATGCCCACATCTGTAGCAATTTGGACCCACTCACTCTGCAAGCCTGAAGCAGATTCCAGAGGAGCCAGGCTGGCATTGGCGTCAGATGGCAAGTTTATTTGGGGACATTTTATTGTATGGCCATCTGGTGTCATTTCTGGTGGTCGTTTTTGCAGGATTCTATCATTTTGCTCCAACTGGCTTCTGTGGGCATTCTTATGCTCAACTGAGCAAAGCTTCCAATCAGAGTAAGCACAATATAAAGCTTACAGCTGGGATAGAGAGAACAGCTTCTGTGTCCATTTGTCATCACTTTCTAAAGGATTAATTTTTAAGTTATTGAGATGCCTAAATTAAAACCAATAAATAAGTTAAAAATAGCCTAAAGAATGTGCCCAGACTGACAGAGTCAGGATTTTAAACCCACTTAACTACTGTACTCACAGTCACAAATAACAGTGTAACTACAGCTCAGTACTATAGGATGTCATGCAAAATTATAGAACACAATGTATTGCAAATTTTGGAATAAACATACTATTCTTCATGTTCAAAATTAGCTTTGAGGCAGGTGTCCAGCCCATATTTTTTTAATGATTTTGCAAAAATTAAAACCATACAAGTATCAAAACACCTACTCTTTACTCACAAGCTGGCACATGTAGTTTCAAACATCTAAAGATTTCTAAACCATTGAAAATTATCTATTGTGTTCCAGACTGTCTGTTTGTTGGTTTCATTGCCAGGCTCATTATAATAGGCCAAGTAGAATCAGTGAGGATGACATATTTGTTATAACATTGCTCAGTCTGAAAAACAGATAAAAATAGAGTAGCTTAATTTACAAAAGCTGCCTGTTGGGTCTTAGAAAGTGGCTTTCCTTCAAGTCTGTTGTTGAATTGGACCACAAGCTGGGAGCCTCTAACTATAGTACTGGTCAAAGGGAGGGTTCAACTCTTTTGTAAATTGGGCCAAATGGCAGTGCTCACAACGGGTCTTACTCACTGCTGTATTACTAGTGCAAGGGTAAACTTCTCTCATCTCAACAATTCAGACTTCTTAGTTACATTGTCAAGAGGACAGGTGAGAGCTATAAATCAATGGCAGAGATAATCCAAGCAGGACAGAGAACAAGGCCACATTTAGAGACCTTGAAGCTGAGTCATGTGGCCGAAGAAGTTTCCCTGCAACTGATTAGAATCATAGAATCATAGAATATCAGGGTTGGAAGGGACCTCAGGAGGTCATCTAGTCCAACCCCCTGTTCAAAGCAGGACCAATCCCCAATTAAATCAGGGGGTGTAGAAATACAGGGGGTGGAGAACTGATTGGTGGATCTGTGCGTATCTGTGTGTGAGTGGGCTTGTCTATACTTATGGCTAAATCGGCACTGCTGAGAGTGATGCAGCAGTGTCAGTTTAGTGAGTCTGGTGAAGACAAGATAAGTTGATGGCAGAGCGCTCTCTTGTCAATGTCTGTATTCCATCTCCCCGAGAGGCGGAAGGTAAGTAAGCAGGAGAGTGTCTTCTGTTGACACAGCACGGTGTAGACACCACTTTAAGTTGACCTAATTTATGTTGATTTCAGTTATGTAACTTACATAACTGAAGTAATGTAACTTAGGTTGACTTATAGCTTTAGTGTAGACCAGCCCAAAAAAATAAAAGCAACCAGAAAGCAAACAGAGAGAGATGCAGTGGTACCATGGTCCTGGGAGCAGGCCAAGAAAGAGATCTTCCTTTGCACAGAGTGGCTGGAAAGGAAGGCTTGGAAATTGTGAGCAAGGAACTGCCTTGTGTTTTTTGTTCCTGTTGTGTTCAGGGAAACCGGACTTTGCATACATTCTTTGTAAATAAATAGGATTGCACCAAACCAAAGAACTACCTGATTAGTATAATCAGTTTCACCTCCTAATGGAAACAACCTAGGTAGGTCCTGAATATTGGTTAACTGCTTGGGCCAAGGGATAACTATATATATATATAAATGCCAATTTTAATGAAAAATACTCTAATTTCATATTCCACTGATACTGCTTACCACATAAATGGATTTCACCTTTAAGGATGCTATATAGAACAAAAGAAATGGTTCTTTCTTATGCTATATGTAATGCATGAGCAATGTAAGATATTTTGGCACTAAAATCCATAGATTATTCTCACTCTTCTTTGAAGGGTAGCGTGTAAACGGGTTCAATAGATTTATTATTTACAGTGCTGCATCAAACAGCAGATTTATTTGTTCAGGAAAATGTAGTTACCAGTAATTCACTTACTCTCAGTTGTGTGAAACCCATTAGGTGGCAAATGAAATGGGGATATAATACCTCTGCACATAGCTTCTAAAAGAAGTATTATTTAGATATAATTTTGCAACTCAACCCCGAGGAAAATATTTCCTCCTTCCAACAGGTTTAAGTTTGAATATTTCATATTAAACTATTATGAAGTTTACTGTAATGTGTGAGATATTCCCCTCTGTACCAGGGCACAGAGAGGAAAAATGCTCACCAATGACAGACAAGTGTGGCCAGGGAGTAACAGAGGAGGAGTGCAGTGGCTATGCTGTTTGCTCTCTCCTGATTCTGCCAAGCAGCCAGCAGCCTGTGTGAGGCCACCCTGTGTATTAAAGGGTGTGTTTGTGGGAGGAGAAATGGGGCACACAGAAAGCACAATGGGGGTGTCCATAGCAAAGGTAAGATGGTTAGGATGCTAGCCTGGAACTTGGGAGCTTTAAGTTCAATTTCCTGCTCCACCACAGACTTCCTGTGTGACCTTGGGCAAGTCACTAAAGTCTCTCTGGTCTTTAGTTCCCCTATCTGTGAAATGGGGGTCATAGCACTTCCCTACCTCATTGGAATGTTGGGAAGATAAATGCATTAGCTACTATGGCAATGGGGGTGATTATAAAAACCTAAAATAGATAGCAACCACCAGCAAATTGCTGTTTTACTGCTTCAGGGAGCTGCATCAAATCCCACTCTGTGGCTTCTGCACCTCACAGAGTGGGACGTAATGCAGCATGCAACAGTGTGCAGGTGACAAATGGGAATCCTAACCAATGAAGCAGCCACTGAACAGCAAGTAGAAGTGCAACATCTTTGTGAAAATAGATTGACATCTGTAGCATTGGGCAGTGAGTGTGGTTCTCGGTAAGTCCTAAAGATCAACATGCTTCCAAGACCCATCCTGTGCCATCTCATGCTGCTAGCCTTTCTGCAGGAAGGGTAAAGGCTTTGATTCAGGAAAGCATTTAAGCACGTGCTTAAGTTCATTCATATTCAAGGCAACAGTTGTGCACATGCTTAACTTTAACTCTTATTCTGTAAAGAGATACTTTCCTGAATTAGGATCAAACTGCAGTGCATGTTCTTGTCAGCATTTTAAAACATTATTTAATGTAACTGTTCCCTTCGACAAGTTTTTCCATGGAAGGGAAGGTGTTTGCCAAGTGTACATATGTACAATTTTAAATCTACTGGGACAGCAAAAGAGTTGCATAAAAATCATGAAATATGTTCTTTCTCTTCAAAGAGCTACATTTCTCATGTTTAACAAAATAAGTTTCCTTTAGGAAAACATTTACTAATCCATTGGTTTTCTTATTAATCTCTCTACTCCAACTGCCTCGCCATAATGTTCTTTTTCTGTGTTGTTCTTCTTTCCTATACTCAAGTCTTCACCAGAGAAACAGGGAAATTTCACTTTATATTCTGGTTTAATTTACTATTTCTGGCTGACCAGGGAGAGGCTTCCCCTCTGACACCAGATGAAATTATGGACTGGCTAAAACAAATCTCAAGTGAACAGACTATGTTAAGAAAATATCTGAAGATATTACTGAGATCAAAAATATTAATCTCACACAAAGCTGATTTGCAAGGTTTGCCATCAAGACTAGAGGAAGCTGAGAACAGAATCTCCTCACTAGAAGACAGTGAGTACTCTGAATATAACTGCAGAGCAACAAGAAAGGACTATTAAAGCACTGCAGGAGAAGGTTAATGAGCTCGAGGGGAGATCAAAGAGAAACAATCTCATAATTGTGGGTCTCCTTCAGGGGCTGGAAAAAAGGGAGGCCTGTGGAATTTTTATTCACCATTCCGTCAGGACTTTTGTCTCTCCTTATGATCACAACTTAGATATGGAGAGAGCCCACCTCTCCCTTCCATCAAACCCCTCTCCAAATGCAAAGCCGTGGGCCATAACTGTAAGATTTTTAAAATACAATGTTAAGGAACTCATTCTTTAAAAAGCCTGTGAACTTAAAAGTCTAATATGGAAAGGACATCAGCTGATGACCTTCCCAGATCACATCAATGATATGGTGGAAAAGAGGGCTACATTCAACAGACCATGAGCCCTAGACAAAGGATTGGGTTTGGACTTCTTCATTTCCTCCCCTGCTATTTTCAAAGTTAGAAAGGAAGGTAAAATGCTTAGTTCTATGCGAGCAGAAGAAACTGAAAGGAGTCTGATCACACCACAAGTAAAAGACCCCCGCAGAAGATACAGACAGGCTGAATTAAAGCAACTTTACCAGATTAGTCACTGCAGTGCTGGAATTCAGTTCTCAGTTTAGCAACAAACTGTATACTGAAAACTCACCATTTTGTTTCAGCCTTCAGTTTTATTTCCTTGAACTTCCCTGGATTCACCAGCAGAGGGATCTGGCTGGGGAGAGAGTGGGTAGGAAAAAGGATCTCACCTACCTTGCCCAACCCCACCATGATTCCAGGGCACCGGGAGCACCTACCCCACCTTGGGAGGCCACTTGTCCGGTTTTGTATCAAACAGTCCTCTTTCTGGCCAGGGGTGACAGGTTTGTATAATTTTTGGTGGTGCCCAGAAGGGGCCCAAGTCCCGCCCTGCCCCCCACCTGCTTTGTAAGCTGATATATATATATATATTTATTTTATTTTAAAATAATGTAAAATGGACTTGAAACAGTAAGCATTTAACAGTTTCCCTATATTGCACAAAGTGGGTGGGTGTGGAGGGATGAGGGCTCTGGCTGGGGGTGAAGGCTCTGGGGTGGGGCTGGGGATGAGGGGTTTGGGATGTGGGAGGGGGCTCAGGGCTAGGGCAAAGGGTTGGGGTGCAGGGGTGAGAGCTGCAGGGTGGGGCCAGGGATGAGGGGATAACGGTGCTGAAGGGGGCTCAGGGTGGGGCAAAGGGTTGCGGTGCAGGGTGGGTGAGGGCTCTGGCTGGGGGTGCAGACTCTGGGGTGGGACAGGGCTGGGGATGAGGAGTTTGGGGTGCGGAGAGGACCCACAGTCCCCCCAGCCGTCTCTCCACCGGCAGCAGCGAGCTCTGGGGGAGGGAGCCCCCTCTGCCCCCGGCACCACACTCACCTGGCACCATCACTGCATGTGCTCCTAGGGGCCAGGCCCCTCTCAGGTCCAGGGAGTCCCCTCACCTCCCCTGTTGTGGGTGCCGGGGGCGGGGGGAGGATGCCATCACATGCAGCCTCCTCCCCTGCTGCCCCTCACCATAGCTTCGGGGGGATGGGGCTGCCCCCTGCCCAACATGGGGCAGGATTGGTGGCTGCGGGTGGGGAGGGTGCAGATCACATAGTCGGAAACTCACCCAAGCCCTAGCAGCTGCTCAGGTGAGGTCCAGACTCCGTCTCCCGGAAGACCCTGGGCATCTCCTCCCGGTGGGTGCCAGGGGAGGGGAAGGCTGCCAATCATGTGTGTGCCTCCTCCCCTCCTCAGGTGCAGCAGCAGCCTCCTCCTCAACCTCCTGCTGGCGCCGATCTTGTGTTGCAGGCAGCAGTGGCTGGCAGCGGCGCCGAGGTGGTGCAGCGCAGAGCTGCAGAGCAGCTGCCCGCTTGAGGCAGGGACATTCCAGAGCCGGGAGGTGTATGGGGCGGCAGGCAGGAGCCGGGGTACACTCCGGGGGAGGCACACGGGGGCAGCAGGCAGGGGCTGGGGGAGAGGCCTGGCTTCGAACATTGGTGGAGCCAGGCCCCCAGGCCCTGAATATTCCTGGACCCTGGGCACCACAGGCCCATACAACTCGCTGCCCCTGTTTCTGGCTGATTTGTCCCCTTCCAGCACTGGGACAAAACTGGACGTGGTTTTGTCTGGTATCGAATGGGGGACTCATATGCATGGTGAGTGTGAGGTTACACCAGCAGAGCGGGGTGGTAGGCTCTTGAAAATGACGTCCTTCGTGCGACGCGACGTCACAAGCACCATGTGTATGAGGTCATGTGGGCAGGGGTGAGGTCATGCTGTTCCCAGAAGTGCTGGAATGTCCGGTATTCCGGGTACGTATGAGTGGCCACCGTAACCCCACCCCTCCTCCCTATGATCCCAGATCGTGACTCCAAGTTAGTCGTCTCATGAGACCCGGTTTCTGTTTGCTCCCATGGATTGGCAAGGCTCAATAGAGCAGTGTGATTTTTGGTTTCAGTCTGAGGCACTCCCCCTCCTGGTATCTTTCTCCAACCCCTCTCCTCACTTCTCATGATTGTACTTTGTTTCATCCCCATCTAATTTCCTAGATTCTAGGTTTATGGGGAATCTGGACACATTCAGTGTATTTGTGCTAAACTACTCATAAAAGATACCAGATCTGAACAATGTAACAAAGATTTCAGTTTAACAGTGAATCTTTTCAATTTCCTAACTGTAAAGAAATTTGATGACCTAATATCCTGTCCAAGAATAATTGTTATTGCTGATTATGAATTACCACATTAATGAGAATATGTTTGTATGAGAATAAGAATATAAGAATGAACATACTAGGTCAGACCGACGATCCATCTAGCCCAGTATCCTGTCTTCTGACAATGGTCAGTGCAAGATGCTTCAGAAGGAATTAACACAACAGTGCAATTTTCCAGTGATCCATCTCCTGTCATCCAGTCCTAACTTCTGGCACTCAGAGACTTAGGGACACCCAGAGCATGTGGTTGCATTCTTGACCATCTTGGCTAATTGCCATTGATGGGACCTATCCTCCATTTATCTAATTCTTCTTTGAACCCAGTTATACTTCTAGTCTTCAGAGTGTCCCCTGGCAACGAGTTCCACAGATTGTGCATTCTGTGAAGAAGTAATTCCTTGTGTTTGTTTTAAACCTGATGCATATTAATTTCATTGGGTGACCCCTAGTATTATGAGAAGGGATAAATAACACTTTTCCATTCACTTTCTATACTCCATTCATGAGTTTATAGACCTCTGTCATAACCCCCCTTAGTCATCTCTTTTCTAAACTGAATAATCCAGTGTTTTTAATATCTCCTTGTATGGAAACTATTTCATACCCTTAATCATTTTTTCCCTTCTCTGCACCTTCTTCCCCCTCCCTCCCCCCCGCCCCAAATTCTAAGATATCTTTTTTGAGATGGGGCATCCAGAACTGCATGCAATATGCAGGGTATGGGTATACTATGGATTTATATGATGGCATTATGATATTTTCTGTCTTATTATCTATCCCTTTCCTAATGGTTCCTAACATGTTATTAGCTTGTTTGACTGCTGCTCCACACTGAGCAAAAAATTTTCAGAGAACTATCCACAATGACCCCAACATTTTGTATTTATAATTGGTATTTATGTTTTCCAAATATGTTGCATTTATCAACCTTGAATTTCATCTGCCATTTTGTAGCCCAGCCACCCAGTTTTGTGAAATCCCCCTGTTAATCTTCGCAGTTAGCGTTGGACTTAGCTATCTTGAGTAATTTTGTATTGTCTGCAAACTCTGCCACCTCACTGTTTATCCTCTTTCCCAGATCATTTATGAACATGTTGAACAGCATTGATCCCAGTACAGTTTCTTGGGGGACCCACTATTTACTTCTCTCCACTGTGAAAACTGACCATTCATTCTTACCCTTTGTTTCTTATCTCTTTAACAGTTACTGATCCATGAGAGGGCCTTGCCTCTTCTCCCATGACTGCTTACTTTGCTTAAGAGCATTTGGTGAGGGATTTTCAGAAAGCCTTTGACAGGGTCCAAGTACACTATATCCAGTGGATCACCCTTGTCGACATATTTGTTGACCCACCCCTCTCAAAGAATTATAATAGATTGGTGAGGCATAATTTCCCTTTACAAAACCAGCGTTGACTCTTCCTCAACGTATTATCAGTTATTTTTTCAATAATATTAGTTCAGGTGCTTTTCTTTAGTTTTTATTTTTGTTAAGTAAGTTGAACTAAATGTTACGCTGATTTACATTGCTGATACAACTACTGAGCAGTGTCTAGTGGGCTGGCATCAATCCCAAAGAACTTGAGTAAATGGCTCAGAATAGGACTCACTGGTGGTATCTGACAGGTTTGAGCAGGATCGACAAATTCATCTCCAGGCTGCACGTGCAAGGTGCCACAGAGCTGCATCATCAAACATCATAAATACAGACTTCCCATGCCCTCAGTGCAGCCGACTCTGTGCATCACGGTTCGGACTTCAGAGTCATATGCGTAGCCATAGATGAGAGCTGCAACAATATCATCCTCATTGTCAGTGATGGACTACCAACATAGCTACTGGGCAATGGTGTTCACACTACATAATTGTGTGTGGACAAGGCTCTAAGGGGAAAAGTTTAGGCAGAACTGTTCTGCCAATGAACCCTTGTCTGCAAATGAACCAGTTATGTGAGAATAAGGTTATTTAAACAATTTGTATAACTTTCTTATATAGCCACTGTAAACATGTTCTTAAGAAGACACTAACCTTCTTCCCCCAGTCCTTTTGTGTTGTTGCGAATAGTGCAGAAACCATGCCCCCCCTAGATATTTGATTATTTTTTTTCTTTATAAAGCTAAAGAGAATCCAGTTATACCCCTCTTGGGTGTTTTGGTGTGTTGCGGGAGTGAGTGGCAAGGTAAACCTCCTGAATTTAGGTCCTATTTCTGTTTGGATAAGAGTTATGTATTTTTTTTAAGTTAGCCTTCATCAATTTCCACCACTTCTTTTCATCCTTTCATCCATCTAAAAACACTGAAACTACATATTATCTTCCTACAGGAAACCTACCTTTTATGACTTGAAGGCAGAGAAATTTAGGAGGGGATGGATAGGAGAAGGAGTATTTAACAATTTCTCCTCCAAATGTGTAGCAATATTGTTTCACAAAAGACTCAATTTACAAATTGTAGATGTAAATAAAGATGAGGATGGTAGATTTGTGCCGGTGAAGGATAGGATCTCTGATTCTGTATATACCCTAATTAATATATATGGACCCCGTAAAGATGATCCAAGTTTCTTTCAACAAGTATTTTCCAAATTAATTAATATCCCACTAGAATCAATCATTATAGCAGGAGATTTTAATGGGGTGTTGGACCCTTTTTTAGGCACTTGGCCATCCCCAGCCTACACAATCATATGCTAGAAATATTATAGAAGATTATATAGATAAATTGGGGTTAAAAGATGTATGGTGGTTACAGAACCCTATAATGGAGGATTTTACTTCTTTTTCCTCCCCACATTTCACATAGTCAGAAATAGATTTCTTCCTGATTTCTATGAATCTGGTGGACTCAGTGCCAGATAATGAAATCAAGTCTATCATGATCTCTGATCATGCACCAGTGATACTATAATTTTCCTCTCCTGAGACAAATTCGACTTATAAAAGATGGAGACTGAACTCTTCTCTTTGGAAAGATAAAAATTTAAAAACTATGTTACAGAAGAAAATTTTTTGTCTTCAAAAGAAATGACTCACCAGAGATATCCTGATCCATCCTATGGGATATACTAAAAGCAAGGGCAGAATCATTTCCTACTCAATAGATAGAAAGAGGATTAGCCTGGCTTGGCTCCTGGAATTAACCAACAATTTAAAGCTATGGATTTAGAATGTACAAACTATCTTTCCCAAGGAAATCTTAAAAAATTAATCAGTCTTCGGTATGAAGTAAATAGATTGACTTCAACACAAGCCGAATTTGGTGTTCTTAAGATTCAAACAAACATACTGGGAATTGAGGGAGAGAGAACAGGGGAAATTCTCACATATAAATTAAAAATGAGAGGTCAAAGGTCCTGAATAGTATCACTCAGATCAGAACAAGTGCGGGTTATTACTAATCAAAAAGAGAAGATCAATTTTTGAAATTCTACCAGGCTCTTTACAATAATGATTCACCTCCTGACCAAGAAGAACTGAATAATTTTGTTAGAACTCTTAACTTCTCACAAATCTCAAAAGAGCAGCAGGCTGACCTCTCCCTTACAGTCAGAGGAAATAAGGCCATGGAGGAAATGGATCTGGGTAAGACCCCAGGCCCTGATGGAGTACAAATAGAATTCTATCAAAATTCTCAAAGAAATTCTGGAGCCTAAACTGCTGTACATTTACCAAGATGTCTTAAAGAAAAGTATGTTGCCTCCAACTATGAGGGAAGCCCTAATTACTGTACTACTTAAACCGGGTAAGGATGAGCAAAAGTGTAGTAGCTATAGACCCATCTCTTTAATCAATACTGATAGCCAATATTTTTGAAAGTATTTTTATAAGAGGCTTTAAAAAATAAGTGACCCAATCAAGTGGGAATTATTTTAAAAAAAAGGCATGGTTCAGATAACACATATTAGTTGATTAATGTTATGACATTCTACTAACATTCTAAAAATTCCCATGCAATCATTTCACTCGATACAGAGCAAGCCTTTGACAGTGTGAACTGGCAGTATCTGTTTCTGGGAAATCCTTTCTTCTGTAGATAAAACTGTTATTATCTAATCCCACCTCTTGCATCCTAATAAATAGCACAGTATTCCCATACCCCTTTGATCTGTTTTGGGGAACTGGACAGGGAGGCTCCCCCTGCCCCATCCTGTTCAATCCATCATTAGAACTACTTGTAGTACCAATCAGGGAACACCAAGGGATTCAAGGGATCAAATCTGGGATTCAAGAGACAAAAATTCTTCGATATGTAGATGACATCATCCTATTTATTAAAAACCAACATTAATCTATTTCACATATCCTACAAACAATAGTTAACTGTGGTAAATACTCTGGCTACAAGATAAATTGGGATAAATCAGAGGCAATGAAGATCTCATTGGATCTAGCTGGAAGTGGCTCTCCTACCGGGACACTGAGATGGCAACTGACAAACCTCAGATATCTTGGCATCCCATTCCCTAAGGATATTAAAAATGTAATCAAGGTTAACCTAGCCCCATTAATCATGCAGTCAGCAAACAATTTAAATAGATGGCACACGCTGCCTCTCTCCCTTGGGGGGGAAAATGAACAAAATCACAATGAATGCCCTTCCCAGGATCCTTTTTATTCTGAATTCCCTTCCTGTCCATGTTCCTCCCTTTTATTTTATCAAAATCAACAACATGTTGAGGACCTTCTTGTGGGGTTCTGGTAACAAACCCAGAATCTTCTTACAAAGATCCCAGCTCCTTGTCAAAACAGGTGGTTTTAGATTTCCCAACTTTAAACTTTACCATCAGCAATAATTCTTAGCCAAGCAGCACTGTGCCTCATTCCCTCATGCTTTAGAGCCCTGGATTGGCTCCAGTTGGAAGCAAAATTGGTTGCCCCTTTACCCCTTCTCATTGTACTGCACCCAGATTATTATAGATTCCCTACAGAACAATTACCAGCTATTGTGGCAGCCAGAAATAGTTGGTGTACAATGTTTATGAAATATAAAAATCACCCATTTCTACATACTAAGGCTTCTGACTGGGGTAACTCAAAACTCTTTATAGATGGCAATCCCATTATCTGGCCAGATTGGATTAGGAAAGGGATTTTGACCATCAGTCAATTAATTGAAAATAATACCTTCCTCCCTTTTCCGATATTAAAAGAAAGGTTCAGTCTAGAGACTAAGAAGGAATGGCAATATATCCAGCTTAAGCATGCCATCTCCCATCTGTTTGGCCCCGATGCTTGTGCTATCCCTGACCCAGCTGGACTGCTTTAATTTCTCCAAGTATTACCCAATTTGCCAAGACCTATGGCAACACTATATACTCACTTGGCCAGGAAATTTGAATTAAACATGGATTCCCTGAAAAAGAGACAGGAGGAGGCACTAGGCCAATAGAAACAAATTTTAGACAGTGCACCAAACTGTTCCTTGGACCTCTGTTTCAGATTAATCCAGCAGAAAATCATACAGAGGATGCATTGGAACCCTCTCTGACTGTTCAAAACAAATGCTGCTAAGGTGGACAAATGTTGACACTGTGATTCCGCAGGTGCTAACTTAGCCCATATGCTCTGGGAATGCCCCTATACCCTTATGTTTTGGGCAGAACATAATTGCAGAGTTAATTTTTTCCTGTCAGATAAAATTGTTACAAGCTAAACATGTAATAATAAAACTAATGAAGTTAATTGGAAGCTGAATAAATCTGAAAAACTTTGGCTAAGCAGAGCACTAATAATTGCTAAAAGATTAGTAGTACAATAATAATTGCTAAAAGATTAGTAGTACAAAACTGAAATCCAAAAAGAGACCCGCAGTTGAAGACTGGATCACAGACATCATAAGATTAGCCACCATGGAAAGAATTGTGTACTGTAACACAGATACCCAAGAAAAATTCTCAGGGATATGGGATACTTTCCTGGAAGTATCTGAATGATCCTGTTGATTGCATAGGACCCCTTCCTATTTCCTTCCCTCATTGTCTCTATCTTGCTCTTCTGAACTTTGCTTCAAATGTTTTATCTTATCTTGATAATTTGTCTTTAACTACTTGGATTTTTATAAGCAAATTGTGTTTGTTTATAAATTGCAGTAATACAAATAACTGATTTATATGTTAGCCATTCATGTTGTATATGTAATAAAATGTTTTAAGTATAGCTAAGATGAGGTAGCAAATGATGAATTGATTATGAGAAGTTTATGTATCATTTGCTATGTTTGTTTTATTCTGTATATATATTTTAAATTGAATAAAAAGTTAATAGAAAATTAATTTACTATTTCAGTAAATTACTTTCAACAATGCTTATACTATAGTTAGTACACGTAACAACGATAACAGTTGTATTGATTACTTGAAAAAGGAAAGTAACCGCAACCTTTTTTCCCCAGGAATGAAGGATTTCTGTGTGACATAAATATAAAAAGAAAGGCAGAATGAAATAAGCAACAGCTATAAGGAGGAAAATTAAGTCTAAGCTCTTACAGATGGCTGCAGCTGTAGTACTTAACACGCATGTCAGCTAGAGCAGAATGTTTAAAAACGGAGATTCCGCTCCACAGAAACAAATTACAAACATGTCACTCAATGGGCCAAATTAACCCCTTGTACAAGTGCACTGAAGATAGAGGAGTTACACCAAGTCTGAATTTAACCCAGGTGTTTTTTCATAGGTGTCCTAAAATAAAAACGAAAGGAAGTTACTTACCTACTACAATCATCGGTTTCAGAGTAGCAGCCGTGTTAGTCTGTATTCGCAAAAAGAAAAGGGGGACTTGTGGCACCTCAGAGACTAACAAAGTTATTTGAGCATAAGCTTTCGTGAGCTACAGCTCACTTCATCGGATGCACAATCATGTTACCATTACAGAGAGTCTCATGACAACACATCAATATGAAGGTGAGAGTAAACCAAAGTGATTCCCTTTTATAGTTGTGTATTGCCCTGCATTTCAAAAGTACTATATGAAATTTCAGTAAGAAGAAACTTTAGCACTGGAATTACTGTGTTTGATATCTATACTAATTTCATTACCAGTTTCTTTTCATCTGTAGAGAACTGCCATGATTATGACTGTTACATTCAGCATCCTGAAATGAGCTCAGTGCAGGTAGAGTGGTCTGCATGCAAAAAGCTCATTGCTGGATAGGGGTCAAGAGGCCAAATTATGGTCTGGGCTATACTGATATAAATCCAGGCACCTTTCCTGTTGTGACCTAAGATGCACTACATGTAAGGGGGTCCATGGCAGTTTGATGGTATTAACCACATTTTAAAAACTAACACCTCTTACAGTGCAGTCAGATCTCAGCATCGCTGCCTTTACACCAGTGTAACTCCATTGAGATGATGCTGATTTACAATGGATAAAGTGAGATCAAAATTATGTTCCTTTTATTAAAACAAAAAACACCCAACAACTTTTCAGGGAAAAATATGTTCTTGAAAAGCTCTGAACTGGTAGGGTCTAATTCCTCTGTCATTTCCATCTGTAGAAATTGGGTGTGATGCTACCATTCTGATTGTCTGTTCACTTTGCAATGATGGATGTGACTATACGGGGTAAAAGGTGAAGGAAAACCAGGCTCTCAGAATGTCTGGAGAAAGGCTGAATTCTTACAAATGTAACACATGGAGTTCCATGTATTGAATTTAGGCCTCAATCTCAAGGATCCTGGGGCATCCCTATGGAAAACTAGAGCCTCTATTTGCAAAGAAGTCTCTAGTGCCTACTTTCCCCTAGCAACCTGGATTCCATTAGATTCACTGAACTCATCCAGCTCTCCACCCCAAGAGGCAAAGATGGCGAGTAAATGCTAGTATAATCAATATTAACTCTCTCATGGATTCCCATTTTCACATCCTTTGAGCCATGAGGGAAGTATGACAATAAAGTGGCTGTTCTAGGGTTGCCAAGCCTCCAGGATTGTCCTGGAGTCTCCAAGATTTAAAGATTGTCGTATGATGAAACCTCCAGGAATATATCCAACCAAAATTGACAACTCTAGGCTGCTCCCCCACTCTGCACTCACCACAACCCCATAGACCTCGTCCTTATGCTGTCTCAGTGGAGAGGCTCTTGGGAATAAGAAGTATATAGAATGGATGGAGCCTGGGCGCAATGTTTGTCAATGATTTACCATTAAGGTCTATGGCGGTGCTTAACTTTAACCACATTAATAATCCCATTTGCTTTAATAAGACTATTCACATGCTTAAAGTTAAGCAAGTGCATACAGTTTTGCAGGACTGGGGCTAAATGAGGAAAGACTTTAAATAGGACTGTCTGCACTGGTTTTCATTTGGAAGGGATGATTCCTTCCTACATTTTATCACAATATAATTTTCGCATCAAAGAATGAGACTTGTACCAAGTTCCATTCCTTGCACACATTTGGGAGAACACTTATAATACCAGTTTTAAAGTCTCCTAACATGCATAGAATTCTGGAATAATGTGTTTTCACTAGTGGCTGGGAATGGGCTTAAATATAAAATGCAAAGATCTTTATGGGGTTGTATGGATGTCACTTTCCTCAATAGATATTGTGCTTTTTTATGATAATTAAACTCTTAATAAACAAAAGGCAACATGAGTTTCTCCTTTAAAATATTACATTTTAAGTAGATGTAAAAGAAAGAAATATCAGCTTCACATACCTTGCCAGTGTATTGTATCACTTAAAGCAGATAACTCAACTAATACTGATTACAAGCATTTTAGCTAGCTACTCACTAATACCCAAATTAATTCCTTAATCCGCACAGGACTTTCACCAAGGTTGCCCGTAGGAAAGTAGCAGAAGGACTTGGGATACTTGATGAAACACAGGCTATGGCTTTATTCTGTGTTTGAGCATTGTAACAGGTATACTGACTCTCTGGAGATCCAGTCAGGAACTTTCCGAGGCCAGAAATACCCCACCTCTCTTTAATGACAACACTGACAAATGTAGGTGTAAAAAGGAAGTAACCAGCAAAGGTTAACTGGGCACAACTTATTTCCTTCTCTGAATGAGGAAAGATGGTGGTAGTGGCTGGCACAGGATCAACATGGATGGATCCTGATCTCTTAATAAAAGGAGCTGTTCTCCTAAGGAGGAAGGTTTTAGAGAGAGGCCTGGGAGATGAGTCTGTTGTGTGGTCTAGTGGACTGGCTGCTGGCCTGAGACTTAGGAGACCTGGCTCCTGTTTCTAGCTCAACCACTAACATAGAAATGCCATGTTAACTTGGGCAAGTCACTTGCCCTCTCACCCTTTGTCTATATTTTCTATTAGGATTGTAAACTCTTCAGGGTAGTGACTATGTTTGTACACTGTCTAGCACAATGGGATCCCACTCTGGGTTAGGGCCTCAGTGCTAACAAAATACAAATAAACAATACAATTCCAACCTTGTCCTGGGGCTTTATTGTTACGTGTCAAAAACCAAAGCACACTGGTGTTACACTCAGTGTGCTCAGGCATAAACTATAGATCTGTTGTGTTTATATTGAAAGGATAAAGGGAAAATAGGAAAATATACGAATCAAAGGAAATAGGGAACATCAAATGAAATTGAAAGTCAAAGAAATAATTCTGTTAAAATAAAAACATTTTCTCACAATACTTAGCCTGTGGAACTCATTGTCACAATATACTATTGAAGTATTAGTAAGCAGGTTAGTAAAATTCAAAAAAAGGACTAAATGTTTATACATCTAATAAGAACATCTACAGTTACATTAGTTATACAATTATTTTAAGGCTAGAGAAAGCCTCATGCTTCAGGGCATAAAGCTAGCACTTTGAGGAGTTTTAGGGGGGGAAAGAGATGCTTTCTGTTTTAATTTGAAATATGATGGAGCATCAATGAGGCAAGAAGATATAGGAAGCCTGTTCTAAATGGCAGCAGCCACAGAGGTGAAGTCTCTTATACAAAAAAGATCATGATTAGATTTCCCCACTCCCAACTTTTTACTCCCTTAACTAAAATCATTGGAGAATAGTAATGTTCATTTGCGGCTCATAAACCTAGAAAACCTGAGGTAACTTACAACAACAAGCTTGTTCAGCAGGCAAGTTTTTTCAAGTTCTGTTCTGAAAGAGTGAGGAGGTATGGGAAAGGTTAGCAGACTCTGCTACCTGATAGTAACATATTACCACCCACGTGAGCAGTCACCGCCTCGTGCAAAAACATTAATGTCACTCAGTGTATCCTGTGTGTACCATAGGAGCATTCAGGAGGGACCTTGCCTCCATTACTAACAAAAATAATTTCATAAACCTGGCAGAAGCACAGAGCAAAAATCTCTCACACACCCCGGATCCCATATCAATACTACCCTGTATTTCAGCCTTTGGAAAACTCTAAAGCAGCCAGGCAGACACTATCCTTTCCCTGGAATCTGAACATTCTTTAGTGTGCTCATACCGCTTTGCCCTAGCTGTATTGGAAATAAAGACAGGCAATTTGGCAGTACACTGTGCTGTCCTAGCTAGGGTGTGATTCATTTCCTAATTACTCTGAGGTGGGGCATCTGGTAGTATAGTGTGTCCTTTGATAGGCAAAACATTGCTTTTCTTCATTTTTTCCCTCTTAGGCAGACAGACCCAAATGCTACCTAGTAATTCATAGATGTTCCATTCTATGAAACTTCTCAAATTGCAGGAAACATTGATTTTTAACAAGCTTGTGGGAAATAGTGTCATAATAAGCTTTCTGATGTGGTCAGGGAAAAGCTACCAGCTAAAGGTAAAAGCAGATGAGATTAACTAAAGAAGGGTTGTTTGCTGCTGCTATTCCTTTTTTTTTTCCTGCTCGTCATCAGACTGCACATTTCAAAACTCTGGGCTGCCAGTCCAGGACATGTGTTAATTTTAATAATAACCACTGTTGGGTTCCTGACACTATTAATTAAGGGTCAGTAGAAGTTTTCGTTACAAATGCTACTTTCCAAGACTTCACAATTGTCATCGTGAGTTGACAGAAACTCGGTGTGTACATTATCAGCTCATGGGCATTGTCTCTTTTCATAATGGTAATTTTTTAAAAGTTGTGAACTGGAGCTGAATTAGATTTGTTTTAGTACAGTTGACTCACAGACTTAAGGCCAGAAGGGACCATCATGCTCATCTAGTCTGGCCTCCTGCACATTGCAGGCCACAGAAGCTCACGCACCCACTCCTGTAATAGACCCCCTAATCTCTGACTGAGTTAGTGAGGTCTTAAATAATGATTGAAAGACTTCAAATTACAGAGAATCCACCATTAACTCTAGGTTAAATCTGACCCATGCTGCAGAGGAAGGTGAAAAAAAACCCAGGGTCTTTGCCAATCTGACCTGGGGGGAAATTCCTTCCCAACCCCAAATATGGTGATCAGTTAGACCCTGATCATGTTGGTAAGACCCAACAGCCAGACACCTGGGAAAGAATTCTCTGTAGTAACTCAGAGCCCTCCCCATCTAGTGTCCAATCAGTGGCTCTTGGGGATATTTGCTACTAGCAGTCACAGATCTGCTACATGCCATTGTAGGCAGTCTCATACCACCACCACCCCCATAAACACATCAAGCTCAGTCTTGAAGCCAATTAGGTTTTAGCCCCCCACTGCTCCCCTTGGAAGGCTGTTCCAGAACTTTACTCCTCTGATGGCTAGAAACCTTCATCTAATTTCAAGCCTAAACTTGTTGATGGCCAGTTTTATATTCCTTTGTTCTTGTGTCCACATTGGCGCTTAACTTAAATAACTCATCTTCTTCCCTGGTATGTATCCCTCTAAGGTATTAGAGAGAGCAATCATATCCGCCCTCAATCTTGGTTTGGTTAGGCTAAACAAGTCAATCCCTTTGAGTCTCCTCTTATAAGGTAGGTTTTCAAGTCCTTGAATCATTCTAGTAGCCCTTCTCTGCACCTGTTCCAGTTTGACTTTCTCATTCTTAAACAAGGGAGACCAGAATTGCACACAGTATTCCAGAGGAGATTTCAACAGTGCCATTTTAATAGTACTAACACTTCCCTGTCTCTACTGAAAATACCTTGCCTGATGCATCCTAGGATTGCATTAGCCTTTTTTATTGCATCACATTGGTGGTTCATAGTGATTCATCCTGTAATCAATATGCCCAGGTCTTTCTCCTCCTCTGTCACTTGCAACTGACAAGTCCGCAGTTTATAGCAAAAATTCTTGTTGTTAGTCCTTAAGTGCATGATCTTGCACTTTGAACTATTAAATTTCATTCTATTTCTATTACTCCAGTTTTAAGGTTGTCTGGATCTCCTTCTATGACTGGTCCTCCTCTGTATTGGCAAAATCTTCCTACTTTGTGTCTTCCACAAATTTTATTAGCACACTCCCACTTTTTGTGCCAAGGTCAGTAATAAAAATGTTAAATAAGATTCTTCCCAAGACTGATCCCTGAGGAACTCCACTAGTAACCTTCCTCCAGCCTAACAGTTCACCTTTCAGTATGACCCGGTGTAGTCTCCCCTTTAACCAGTTCCTTATCCACCTTTCATTTCTCATATTAATACCCATACCCATAGGCGGCGTGTGAGTCTTTGCTTTGGGGAAGTTAAGGAGCAGCAGAAGCTCCTGAGAAAGGGGCGGGGGGGGGGGGGGGGCACTGATGCTTGTGCCGTGGCCCTGACCCCTGCAAGGCCCATCCCCATTCTGCCTCTTCCCCCCAAGGCCCTGCCCTCACTCCACTGCTCATCCCTGCTCTGCCGTGGGGCTCCTCACTGCCCCTTCACCATCTCCCAGCTTCTTGCTGCTCTCCCACGATCCTTACTGTCCCTTCCCAGTCCCCATGGGCCCCTTACTGCTCCCCATCCTCCCTCCCCTGGACTGCTTATTGCCCCAACCTCCTCCCACCCACCCTGAGGCTCCTTACTGCCCTAACCTCCCTGGTCTCCAAAATGCCCCAACCCCCTTGGGCTCCTTACTGCCCTAACCCTCCCCCCTCCCCAGCTTCTTACTGCCTCTTCCTGAGGGCTCATTGTTGCCCCGCCATGCCCTCCCCACCAGAGCTCAGTCCCATTTTTTTCTCTGGCTCCACACCCCATGAGGCCCTGGGAGGGGAAGGGGAGAGGCCCTGGGAGGGGAAGGGAAGCTGGGGGAGGCAGGGCAGCTCAGGGGTGCAGCTGCCCAGAGAGCTCAGGTTAAGCCGGAGCAGGCCTTCGGGAGGCAGGAGCTCCATGGCTGCTGCCGCTTCCCCTTGCAGCGTGGAGGACAGCATAGTTCATTTGGTTCCCATCACTGAGGAGCACCAGGCTCCAACTGAGCTAGGGAGTGCTGCCTCCCCGATCAGTGCCAAGGGGAACTGGGCACAAGCCCTGGGGTGTCCTGCCCCGGGCTCCCTGCCTGGCCAAGTGCAGTGCAGTGCCAGATAGGGGAGATGCACCTGCATGCAGGCAAGGCCAGAGCACTGTGCTGGAGGCAGACGGGGGGGAAGAGGCAGAGTGGGGATGGGTCCCCCGGAGGAAGAGGCCGGGGCAGGGGGTGTGAATTGCAGCCAAGGCCACAGTCTGGGTGCAGTGCTCCCCCGCCCCACCATCCCCACACTTTTTCAGGGAACTTCCAGCGCTCCTGGCTGGTGCAAAGGTGGTGGTCTGGCATGCCTCCAAAGAGAGGTGATCCACACCACATCCAGCATTTGCCCCCGGCATGGCCAGCCTTTTTTCTTTTGGGGAGGCTCTTATATGTGCTGCCCATGCCCATACCAAATCTAAAAAGGCACCACCGCTTGTTGGTTTGTTGACTGTTAAGTGAATAAATCAGTCAGCTCTCACATCCAGGAAAATCTGGGCCCTACAATTATTAGTAGCACTTTTTCTTCAGCCTATATTTGGGAAATTAAAGTCTCCCATAATTGCACAAATTCCCAGTAGTATTTATTTAATTAAAAAACATTAAAGAGGTCTCTGTTCATATCCAGATTGGATCCTGGGGGCCTGTAGCATACCGCAAGCCCTATTCCACAGGAGCCTCTGGTAGCTTTCTTTCCCAAGTGATTTTGGCCCAGACTGACTGTTTTATCCATTCTTTCACTTCTATTTTCTATACAGTGTACTTCGTCATTAATATACAGTGCTACTTCACCACCTTTACCTTTATTTCTCTCTTTTCTGAATAGCACATATTGTTCAATATCTGTACTCCAGTCATGACTACTGTTCCACCCTGTCTCTGTTATCCTTATAATATCTAGTTTCACTTTCTGCAGTAGTTGTTCTAGTTCATCCATCTTGCTACCCAGAATCCTTGCATTTGTGTATAAACATCTTAGTGGTTTCTGCTTGGCGTTGCCCAGATTTCTTACCCTGTTAGGTACAGTCATTCTAGGGCCACTGTCTCCTACCTGTTAGTGTTATTGTCATTGGAACTATCTAGATATATTACATCTTTCTTGTGTGTGCTGAGGGGGTTTGTTTTTCTTGAGGAATAATGATCTTGCTTTTAAAAACAGTGTAGGACCTGTGGGCTTAGTTATCATATTAACTGAAATATTTTCACATCAAATAACTCAGTGAAACTATTGGTTTTTGACTACAGAAGTCACAACAAGACTGTTGTGGCTTTGACGTTATGGTTGTTGCAGGATGGGATGGATGCAGGCTACTTGAAGTAGGGTTGTTTGGATACTTAAACTCATAAAAGGGAGGGGTGGCAGCAGGGGGTGACTCCTCCAGATTTTACCCCAACTAGAGAGTTAGGCAGGCCAGATATTGTGTTCCCTGTATAGGGCAAGCAAAGGGGGAAGGCTCCTTGCAGTCTCATCACCCCTCACACACCTGTCCCAGGGACAACCTAGAACTCAATGTTTCATTCCCCCTGAATTGAAAGTATCGATTATAGGCTCTTCTGCCATGGCTCCACCTCCATTATAATCCTGCATTGCACTAAACATGGACTGGCCAGGAACAGTGTTAAATACATTTGTATTCAGTAGGGGCAAAACAAACATGCTTGCAGCAACATATGAGCCTTCTTGTGAAGACACAGGTAACCCTGTCCGCCTATTGGACTTCAGCAGCTTATGTGTTTTGATTTGTAGGATTCAGGAAACATATAGGAGCTTGCTTTTCCCAGTAGCTTTTCCTGCCTTTTTTGTTTTTCATGGAAAGGGTGACCTAAGGCACTGCCTAGACCTGCACAATAAGTACAAATTAAATATATACATCCTGTAACTATTATCTCATTAGTTAGACTCAGAGAGAAGTCTCAGATGTGATGTTTGGAATAACAGCTGATTCTGGACCTGTCTTTTCCTTGAGACTAACAGAGTCTGGAACCAATGTGTCAGTTTGGCCTGAGCTTTAAAGTTTGGTTCTGCATCCAAACTTTCCTAACGTTTTGGGTTGTAGTTCTAGGTTTCTGTTTTGGGCCCACATCCAATTGCAAGCAGATATAATGGCTGGATCCTTCACCATTGAAGTCCATAGAAGTTTTGCTACTGACTTCACTGGAAGCACTATCAAGCATTACTTATCTATCTGTTCTGTTTCCTATAAGCAGAGATAAAGAAACTGAAAAGGGCCACTGGGTTTTTTAGAGTCTCAGTGTACTTTTTTCTTTAAAAAAAAGTTTCTATAAAAGTTAATATTAACAGAAATATATTTTCACATTAAAAAAGTTAGTGAAAACATTTCTTTCCTGTATTTAAGCAATGCCCTAAAGAGCCAAAGCCTGCTCACCGTACTGTTGGCATGAATATTGTAAAAAGAAAAGGAGTACTTGTGGCACCTTAGAGACTAACCAATTTATTTGAGCATAAGCTTTCGTGAGCTACAGCTCACTTCATCGGATGCATACTGTGGAAATTGCAGAAGACATTATTATATACACAGACACCATGAAACAATACCTCCTCCCACCCCACTCTCCTGCTGGTAATAGCTTATCTAAAGTGATCATCAAGATGGGTCATTTCCAGCACAAATCCAGGTTTTCTCACCCTCCGCCCCCCCACAGGCAAACTCACTCTCTTGCTGGTAATAGCCCATCCAAAGTGACCACTCTCTTCACAATGTGTATGATAATCAAGGTGGGCCATTTCCTGCAAGAATCCAGGTTCTCTCACCCCCTCACCCCCCTCCAAAAACCACACACACAAACTCACTCTCCTGCTGGTAATAGCCTATCCAAAGTGACCACTCTCCTTACAACGTGCATGAAAATCAAGGTGGGCCATTTCCAGCACAAATCCAGGTTTTCTCACCCCCCCCCCCCACACAAACTCACTCTCCTGCTGGCAATAGCTCATCCAAACTGACCACTCTCCCCACAATGTGCATGACAATCAAGGTGGGCCACTTCCAGCATAAATCCAAGTTTAACCAGAAGGCGGGGGTAGGAAAAAACAAGGGGAAATAGGCTACCTTGCATAATGACTTAGCCACTCCCAGTCTCTATTTAAGCCTAAATTAATAGTATCCAATTTGCAAATGAATTCCAATTCAGCAGTTTCTCGCTGGACTCTGGATTTGAAGTTTTTTTGTTGTAAGATAGCGACCTTCATGTCTCTGATTGCGTGACCAGAGAGATTGAAGTGTTCTCCGACTGGCTTATGAATGTTATAATTCTTGACATCTGATTTGTGTCCATTTATTCTTTTACGTAGAGACTGTCCAGTTTGACCAATGTACATGGCAGAGGGGCATTGCTGGCACATGATGGCATATATCACATTGGTGGATGTGCAGGTGAACGAGCCTCTGATAGTGTGGCTGATGTTATTAGGCCCTGTGATGGTGTCCCCTGAATAGATATGTGGGCACAGTTGGCAACGGGCTTTGTTGCAAGGATAGGTTCCTGGGTTAGTGGTTCTGTTGTGTGGTATGTGGTTGCTGGTGAGTATTCGCTTCAGGTTGGGGGGCTGTCTGTAGGCAAGGACTGGCCTGTCTCCCAAGATTTGTGAGAGAGTTGGGTCATCCTTCAGGATAGGTTGTAGATCCTTAATAATGCGTTGGAGGGGTTTTAGTTGGGGGCTGAAGGTGACGGCTAGTGGCGTTCTGTTATTTTCTTTGTTAGGCCTGTCCTGTAGTAGGTGACTTCTGGGAACTCTTCTGGCTCTATCAATCTGTTTCTTCACTTCCACAGGTGGGTATTGTAGTTGTAAGAATGCTTGATAGAGATCTTGTAGATGTTTTTCTCTGTCTGAGGGGTTGGAGCAAATGCGGTTGTATCGCAGAGCTTGGCTGTAGAAGATGGATCGTGTGGTGTGGTCAGGGTGAAAGCTGGAGGCATGTAGGTAGGAATAGCGGTCAGTAGGTTTATAGGGTGGTGTCTGTGTGACCATTGTTTATTAGCACTGTAGTGTCCAGGAAGTGGATCTCTTGTGTGGACTGGACCAGGCTGAGGTTGATGGTGGGATGGAAATTGTTGAAATCATGGTGGAATTCCTCAAGGGCTTCTTTTCCATGGGTCCAGATGATGAAGATGTCATCAATATAGCGCAAGTAGAGTAGGGGCGTTAGGGGACGAGAGCTGAGGAAGCGTTGTTTCGGAGACGTCGAAAATAGGACACTAAACTTTCTAAACTACTACATGCTACAAGGGGCCACAGCAATGGTTCCCTCAACACACCCAGCAATATTGTTAACCTATCCAACTATACTCTCAGCCCAGCAGAAGCAGCTGTCCTATCTCAGGGCCTCTCCTTCTGCCCCTCCACCCCCCACGAACATGATACAGTTCTGTGGTGACCTAGAATCCTATTCTAGGGCAGTAACATTCTGGTGCATGTGGCTAAAGAAGCAAGCCTAAAAACTACTTCTGGCTTCCCTGAATGTGGAAACAATGAACAGGAAACTAAGATGACACTGAAGAGAAGGAGAGTAGACATCCAAAGGAAGAGTGACTGACTAACGAAATGCATCTGATGAAGTGAGCTGTAGCTCACGAAAGCTTATGCTCTAATAAATTTGTTAGTCTCTAAGGTGCCACACGTACTCCTTTTCTTTTTACGGATACAGACTAACATGGCTGCTACTCTGAAACCTGACTAATGAAAGTTAGACTAGAACTGAGAAGAGACAAAATATTTAACGTTCTATGTGGATATGTGCTGCAAGCTAGCTGTATGACAGAGTAGAAGGAGGAATTCCAGATAGTGCTGGACCAAGTGATAAGTGAAGTACCTCAAGCTGAGAGCCTGACTATGGAGCAGCTGTCAGTGGACATGTGGGAGAAGATAGTGAGGGCTATGATGACTCTTATGGAGGATGAGGCTTTGGAACCAGAAATGAAGCTGATGAGGATATCTTAGACTTAGTCAGAGTGCATGGCCTTATTGTTGCCAATACATACTTTGTGAAGAGGGAGGAGCACTTAATTGCACACAAAGACCAGTACCAATAGGTCTCAGATTGACTACTTCCTGACCAGAAGAGATCTAAAAACTGTGAGGAGCCATAAATTGTTTCCAGGAGAGCAGATTGCTTGTAATGGACTTCTAGGTGAAAAGGCTAGTGGGGACAACACTTGAAATGTGGCACAAATGATAAAGTGGTGCAGGCTTGTGGATAGGGAAGTTAGTCTGAGATTTTAGGATGATGTTCTATGGAAGTTGGGCAACAACTAAACCAACCATGATGACACCAGTGAGGCTTGGGGGGGAAATATCCAGTCTTATTACAGAAAAAGCACCAGCTGTCTGAGACCAAATGAAAACAGGGAAATTTCATGGCAAGGAGATGTGATGGTGGTCCAAAGATGCGCAGGAGGCAGTAAAGAAGAGGGAGCAAAGGTTTAAGTAATGGCAAAAAGTAAGAATTGTGGAAAGTTATGAAAAATACAAGCTGGTAAAGATGCAGGCAAAAAGTGGTTGTAAAAACCTTATATGCAGGACTACTGGTAAAGGAAAGGAAAAAAGGAATATAAAGATTAGCCAAGATCAGGCAAAGAAGCACTGAAGACTTGTGAGATGTGAAGTGTGTCAAAGATGAAAACAGAAGAGTACTGATGGAAGGTAGCAGAATTGTTAGGAGATGGCAATGGTTTTGTGAGAAATTGCTCAATGAAGAGAATCCAAGAAAACTGAGGGAAATATGCTCAAGCAACAAGATCACAAGACCTATCACCGTGGTGGAGACATAGACAACACTAAGGATGGTGAAGTATGAGGAGGCCTTGGGAACAGAGAGTCTTCTGATTAAGGCACCTAACCATGAGGAAGAGGTGAGGGTGACAAACTTCTTCCACTTAATCCTCTGAACTGGAAAAATGTTCACTGAGTGGAGGAAGAGCACATTGGTCCCTATCTTCAAGTATAAAGTGGGTTGCAAGAACGTAGTAATTACTTACCCATCAAGTTAATGAATCACATAGGGGAAAGATTGGAAAGAATTATCAAGAAAAGACTGTGAGGAACTGGAGCACCAAGTAAGCAATAACCAATTTGAATTTATGCCGAGAAGATCAACAATGGATGCAGTGTTTGCAACCTGAATATTACAGGAGAAGCACAGGGAGAAACCCAAAGAATTGCATTTAGTGTTTGTGAAGTCAGAGAAGGCTTATGAAAGAGTTCCTAGAGAACTGATATGGTGGTGTCTTCAGTCACACAATCAGCCAAAGACATATGTTCAGGCTGTCATTGACATGTATGAGGGTTGCATAACGATAATGAGAAGTAGCTTGAGCTAGAGTGAGCCATTCATTAGGATGGTAGGTTTACATCAAGGATCAATCTTAAGTCAATTCCTTTTTCTGATTGTAAAACACACCTTCATGCAGAGGATTAGGGAAGAGGCTCCATGGAGCATACTTTTCACCAATGGCATCATGAAGATACACAAACTGGAAAGAGATCTAGAAAAATGGAGGGATATATTAGAAGAAAATGGTTTATGAATCAGCCAACAAAAGACAGAACATACGTGGATGCTTCAAAGAGAGGGATAATGAGAAGCCAGTAAAACTAGATGGTTTGAGATAAAGTCTGTGCAACAATTTAAATTCCTTGGTTGAGTGTTGAGTGATTACGGGGATGTAGATGTGGATGTTAGGAGTCTCATGAGGAGCAGTTGGTACAAATGGAGGGAGTTCTCCGAGATAAGAATATGCCAAATAAACTAAAGAGCAAAGTGTACAAGATCATGATTAGGCCAGCCATGATGTATGGATCAGAAGGCTGGCCAATGAGGAAGAGAGAAGAACTATTTCACACTGCTAAACTGAGAGTGCTCAAATGGATGCTGACTAAGAGCTGATAGGCTATGCAGTGAAATAGGACGAGCCATGATGCAAGGAGCCCTCCATCATGAAAAAGCTGAGGGAATACCAACTGAGATGATTGGGTCATGTGAGACGATAAGATGTGGGTCAGAAAGCACATGATCTAATGGTCACGGGACAAAGACTATGCGGAAAACCCAGCAAAAGGTGTTTCAAGACACTGAAGGAGGACATGAAGAAGGTCAGTGTCAGATTAGAAAACACTTTACAGGAATGCTTGGAGATGAAAAACAAGAGTTGCTGACACCGACTAACCAGACAAAGCAAAAACGAATAAGATGACAAGCTAGTGTCACTTGTTTTTTTAGTCATAAAATGTACTTTTCTATTAAATGTAAAGAGTGCAAACATTCCCAAATCAGGTTTTGTTTGAGTTCAGATTGCAGCCATGAATGCAGAGAAATT
This sequence comes from Chelonia mydas, assembly GCF_015237465.2. Lineage (NCBI taxonomy): Eukaryota > Metazoa > Chordata > Testudines > Cheloniidae > Chelonia > Chelonia mydas. The sequence goes on from NC_057852.1 coordinate 113,857,508, forward strand.
TATTAAAATTTTGCTTGTTTCCATAAACTGTCTACAGAAGTTTAAGAACTTTTACATCTCTCTCAATATCCATCAACTTCAGCACAAAGAGCTGTTAGATATATTTCTAGTTGAGCTTGCTTTGTTCAGAGAGGTTATGTAGAGTAAGTCATCTGGTGACTTAATTTCCATGACAAACTAAGCCAATCCCTAGTAATTAGAAGTGTCAACCAGGCTCAACAGAAGCCATTTAACACCTGGCTCTTCACAAGGAGATGCTGTGGTGTGTTAGCTGAATTCTCTGATCCAGCTGGAAAAATCCAGAAAAAAATTTCTCTTAGCCATTCTGTCTCAACCTGACAAACATTGGCTAGAAGTGTACATTTCCCTGGTCTAAGCCTTCTGTACCCTTCCCCATCCAATTTATCAACAACTATCTTATTTAGTATTTAGGATGACAACTTACTACAATATAACAAGGAGAATTTTGTTGCACTGACAATTGTGCTTTCTCTTTGAATCTTTACATTAGTGCCTAGGACATTATTCCTGCATAGATGTCTATGCAAAATACTTACTTCTGAAATCCCACCAGTTACTTGGAAATGTCTAAGTATAATCTCCCAAAAAAGAAGCCACAAAATGGCCTGTAGCCCCATTTCTATGTCAAACAATCTCTGAAAAAGTCCAAGGCAATGCCTATGAATTCCTCCCCTTCCCCCCCAAAAAAGTTTCCTTGGACAGTCACAACAGGGTAAATTGTTTTAGAGTACATGGTTTGAAATCACACACATATTGGACCAAAGGTAATGATTGCAGAATGCTAATCAGACTGGAATTATCTGAGTTCACTCTTTATGGCAGTACATAACTAAATCTCATGCATATCAATACAATGCCCCAGATTTCTCTTCAAGTTCAGACCTATATAGCTAATTAAAAAATTGCTCTTTCTTCAACCATAGTTTGAGTCACTACTGTAACTCTCAATCAAAGTTCATCTGCCTTGTAATCGGAAATACATGCAATAAATTTAAAAATGAGTATGTAGCATATGAGACTAGGTTAGTATCCCTTAATACTTTGTGGGCTCTTTTGTCTTCTGTGTTGCAGAAGTCACAGGAACCTTGCCAGAACAACAGGGTTTCAGTGGTGCCAATTCAGATATTACTTGGGGAGGAGGGGGTGCAAATTCCAGTCCCTGACAGGGACCTGTTCTGGTCCCCACAGGGACTCCACATCTCCCTCAGCCAGGGAATCTCCCCTTTCTCTTACCACACAGTGTAGGAGCTGGTGGTGCCAGGAGTCAAATTCTTGGCTGACTCCTCTGCGCTCTGCCATACAGGAACAGATTCCCCATTTGGCCTAGCTGCCTCTCCTGCAATAACATCATACCTAGATTTATGACAACTACTAAGAAGACCTTCATAAAACCAATAATTAAATTAGAGCTGGCTGGACATGAGAATTTACATTCCACGGGAAATTCCGACATTAAAAAAAATGTATATATTTGTTCCAAATTGGAATAAAATGCTGAATTTTCAAAATTTCCTACAGAACAAAAATTCTGAAAATGTTTCAGTTTGGGACCATCAAAACATTTTGTTTTAATAATGTTGATTCATTTCAATAAGGTAATAATGATTCATTCGATAACGTCAAAAAATAACATGAAATAATGAATATTATATATATATATATATATATATAATATAACATCTAAATGTAATGTTAAATTAATATTTTAATATAAGAGTAGAAACTAAATGAACTGAAACAAGAAAGTTGAAAGGAAGCATTTTTACCTTGTCAAAACAACAACACTATTTTAACATTATTTAAATGAATCTTTTTGGCATAATCAGTTATTAAAATGAATCGTTATGACTTTAACAACATGAAACAAGAAAGTCAAAATGATTTATTTAGACCTTCTCTTCACACATTTGGTTGAAATTGACACATTCCCATGAAATATTTAGATTCTGATAAAACTGCATTTTCTTATGGAAATTTGTTCTCTCTGAAATTTCTTGACTAGCTCCACCAATGACTAAGAAGCTGTAGATTCGGCACTTCCCAAACTTATTTTATACGTGTGACCTAGACTATGTGCCAACATAGTATTTCTCTTTTATCCCTTCTAGTGGCTATACCTGGAATAACGGTTCATAATTTTATTGCTGCCTCTGAGATAATGGACACTGGTCTTCAAACAACAGAGGTACATGCTGTTAAATTCAGACGTCCCAGGTTCAATTCCTAAAGACAATCCATCCACAGATGTAATCACATAGACATGTAGCTCTACTTCTATGGTTAATGTATTCCCACAAAAATAATGTTCTTGCAGTGCAAATATGAAATTGCAGAACTACTAACTGTGGTATGGAACCTACCACTTCAATCAGCTTCTGTACCAGATGACTGAAGGATAGCTGTTGTGACTCCTATTTTCTTAAAAGGCTCCAGAGGCAATCAGGCCACAGTACCAAGCACATTGGTTGAAACTATAGTAAAGAACAGAATTATCAGGCACATAGATGAACACAATTTGTTGAGGAACAGTCCACACAGCTATTGTAAAGGGAAATCATAACTCATCAATGTATTAGAATTCTTTGAGGAGTCAACAAACATGGGGACAAGGGTGATCCAGTGGATATAGTGTACTTAGATTTTCAGAAAGCCTTTGACAAGGTCCCTCACCAAATTCTCTTAAGCAAAGTAAGCAACCGTGGGATAAGAGGGAAGGTCCTCTCATGGATCAGTAACTGCTTAAAAGACAGGGGGAAAAGTGTAGGAATAAATGGGCAGTTTTCAGAATTGAGAAAGGTAAATAGTAATGTGCCTCAGGGATCTGTACTGGGACCAGTACTGTTCAACATGTTCATAAATGATCCGAAAAAGGAGTAAACAGTGAGGTGGCAAAATTATTCAAGAGAGTTAAATCCAAAGCAGACTGAAAAGAAGTACAAAGGGATCTCTCAGAACTGGGTGACCGGCCAACAAAATGGCAGATGAAATTCAATGCTGACTAATGCAAAGTAATACATATTGGAAGACATAATCCCAACTATAAATACAAAATGATGGGGTCTAAATTAGCTGTTCCCACTCCAGAAAGAGATCTTGGAATCATGGTGGATAGTTCTCTGAAAACATCTGCTCAATGTCTAGCGGAAGTCAAAAAAGCTAAAAGAATGTTAGGAACCATTAGGAAAGGGAAAGATTATAAGGGAAAAAAATATCATAATGCCACTATATAAATCCATGGTATGCCCACATCTTCATCTCAAACAAGATATAATGGAACTGGAAAAGATACAGAGAAGGTAAACAAAAATGGTTAAGGATATGGAGGAGCTTCCATATGAGGAGAGATTAAAAAGACTGGGACTTTTCATCTTGCAAAAGAGATGACTACAGGGTGATATGATAGAGGTTGGATTTCTTTCTACTAATTTTGAGGCCACAGTTCAAGACTCTGGCATAAGACTTGCTGATTCTGAGAGGTGCTGAGCCTCTGCAGTTGCCAGTGACTTCAGTAAGTGTCACAGGTGCCCTGTATCACTCAGCATCAAGTCCAACTTCTTGCAAAAATCAATAAGACAATCAGGGCCAGACTTTTAAAGGTATTTAGGGGTCTAAAGATGCAGCTAGGCACCTAGTGGGATGTACATCTAAATGCTATGGAAAATCCACTAGGCACCTATCTGCATCTTGGGTACAGAAAAGTTTCATTTACCTTTAAAAATCTGATCCACATTTTCACTTCCAAGGATCCCAACACCTAGAGATTCTGGAGGATTTAAATTCCCTGATTTGCCAAAATGTCATATTCAATATGAAGCAACAGGTATATTCTACCTCCTACACATGGTCCATCTGCCTTGTGTGTGTGTGTGGTTCAGTAAACCAGGCATCTGACTAGGAGTCAGATAACCTGGCTTCTTTTGCTGACTCTCTCACTGACTCGCTCTGTGACTTTGTGCAACTCAGTTCACTTCTGTGCTTTTTTGCCCCTCTCTGTCCCATAGAATCATAGGGTTAGAAGGGACTGTGAGGGTCATCTAGTCTAATGCCCTGCCAAGATGCAGGATTTATTGTGTCTAAATCATCCAAGACAGATAGCTATCCCTCCTTTTGAAAACTTCCAGTGAAAAAGCTTCCACAACCTCCGTAGGCAGTCTGTTCCATTGTCCTACTGTTCTTACAGTTAGAAAGTTTTTCCTGAGATTTAAGCTAAATCTCTGATGCTGTAGTTTGAACCCATCACCTCTTGTCCTACCCTCTGTGGCAAAAGAGAACAACTTTTCTCCATCTTTCTTATGGCAGCCTTTCAAATATTTGAAAATTGCCATCATATTCCCCCTTAATCTCCTTTTTTCCAAACTAAAAATACCCAGTTCCTTCAGCCTTTGCTCATATGGTTTGCATTCCATCCCTTTGATCATCTTTGTCAATCACCTCTGGATCCTTTCCCGTTTCCCTACATCCTTTCTATACATTGGTAACCAAAACTGAACACAGTACTCCAGCTGAGGCCTAACCAGCACTGAGTAGAGCGGTACTATCACCTATGACTTTCATGTGTATCGAGGGTCCCAGGGAGCCACACTGTCATTACTCAATTAGGGTGAATTGAAAAGAATGGGGTAGACAATCCCCAGAACTGGTGGATATTCCAATGCTTAGATTTACCAGACCAGCAAAAAACAGCTTTTATAATACCTTACCGGTTACACAGAAGCCAACAACATAGTTCCCTTAAAGCAATCCAGCCTTAAGCCTCCACCCAGACACCCAAGTCTCATATAAGGATTAATGAATATCTTATTCATTATATAAGAAAGTTCTACCAATCCCAACGGATCGGACACATTACCTTCCAGGTTAATGAATATTCCAGATCTTACCCAAATACATGCTTACAGCTAATTCTTATTAATTAAACTAAAATCTATTAAAAAGGAAAAGAGAGAGTATTTGTTAAAAGAGCAGTATACATATAGACAAGAGTACAATTCTGAGATCAGATTCATAGTAGAGATGGGTGAGCTTCATAGTTGCAAAGAGACCTTTCAGAATTAATCCATAGGTTATAGTCCAACGTTCATATCCAGATAGGACTGGAGATTGCACCCTTAAGCTTCCCCTGCCATGAAGCATCAAGCAGATCTGAGATGAAAGGATCCGGTCCCAAGATATTTTAATACAGTTCCAGGCCTTGTTTTGACAGTTCGGAGTCCCTAGGTGAACAATAGGCAATCATGGAGACTTTAAAGTAGACTTATTTCCTAAGCATCTCTGGTAATTAGCTACAGGGATTAACATAAAGCAATTGCCTGTTTTCCACCATTCACAGGTGATTTGCTATATGTTTCAAAGAGGGATGAACACAGTGATATCACTATATTTACCGTTCATTTAAGTGTTAATATTTACTTTTGATCTCTGAATTAATAGAATACAGCATAGACAGGGACTGCTCCATTGCATTGTTAACATCTCACAGTATATATGTAAACACACAAAAACACAAACATTATCTACCAATATGGCCATAAAGGTTGAATTGGGGTCAATTAGCCCGCAAGCTGCTTAACCCTTTCTGGCCATGCATCACAGCATGCTATGCCTGTTAATGCAACCTAAAATTGCATTTGCTTTTTTTGCAACAGCATCTCATTGTTGACTCATGCTGAGGTTGCAATCCACCTCAACTCCCAGATCCTTCTCAGCAGTGCTGCTGCTAAGCCAGTTTTTCCCCATTCTGTATTTGTGCATTTGGTTTTTCTTCCCTAAGTGTAGCACTGTACATTTGTCTTTGTTGAATTTCATGTTGTCCATAGCCCAACTGTCCAATTTATCAAGATCCCTCTGAATTTTAGCTGTGTCCTCCAAAGTATTGGCAACCTCTCCCCACCCCCCAACTTTGTGTCAACTGCAAATGTGATCAGTCTGCTCTCTATGCCTACATCTAGGTCATTAATATAGATGTTAAACAACACTGGACCCAGAACAGATCTCTGTGGAAACCCACTAGAGACCTCCATGCAATCTGACATCTCATTAATAGTTACTCTTTGTTTGCAGTGTTTAACCAATTATGTATCCTATCCACTTAATGGTAGTGTTGTTGAGCCCGCATTTCTCCAGCTCACTTTTCAGAATGTCAATGTTATGACTGTGTCAAAAGTCTTGCTAAAGTCCAGGTATATTATGTCCATCACATTTCCCCTATCCAGCAAATCAGTTACCCTGTCAAAGAAGGAAATCAAGCTGGTTTGGCATGATTGTTTGTTGGTTAATGCATGCTGACTGCTAGTGATCACCCCTTCATTCTCCAGGTATTCACAAATTGAATGTTTTATACATTGCTGTAGTGGCTTCCCCAGTATCCAAGTCAGGCTGACTGATCTATCATTCCCTGGCTCCTCTTTTCCCCCCTTTTTAAAGATGGGCACTATGTTAGCCTTTCTCCAGTCTTCCAGGACCTCTCCTATCATCCATGAGTTTGTAAATATTATTGTCATTGAGATTTCTTCAGCTAATTCCTTCAGTACCTTCAGGTGAATTGCATCTCACCCCACTGACTTGAATTCATTCAAATTGGTCAGGAGATCTCGGATGTGTTCTTTATTTATCCTGATCTGCAATCCTTCTCCTTTATTGTCTATGGTAACTTCGCTAGTTGGCCGATCACCTTATTTTTTGAGAGAAGACTGAAGCAAAGTAGGCATTGAGCAGCTCTGCCTTCCTATCATTTTCCATTACCAGCTCACCTTCTCCATTGAGTAGCAGACCTACACGGTCCTTTACCTTTCTTTTTTGTCTGACATATTTGAAGAACCCCTTCCTGTTGTCTCTAACATTTCTTGCCAGTTATAACTCGCTCTTTGCCTTGGCCTTCCTGATTTTGTCCCTACACACTTGCACTATTCCCATGTATACTTTCATGGTGACATGCCCCCCCCGCCCCGTTCCATTTCTGGTATGTATCCCTTTTGGTTTTTAGATAGCTAAAATTATCTCGTGCAGCCATATTGGCCTCCTGTGACTCTTCTTATCTTTTCTCATTGGAATAGCTTGATGTTGAGCCTCTGTATTACTTCTTTTAAGAACTGCCAGACTCCTTGTCTTCCTAATTGGTCTTTCCTTGGGACCTTGCCTTCTATTTCTCTAAGTCAGTTGAAATCCACCTTTTTGAAGTTCAGTGTCCTTGTTTTGCTGATCTCCTTTCTATAGGATCTTGAATTCTATTAGATCTTGATCACTTCCTCCCGACTTCCTGACCACCTTCACATTCGCAATGAATTCATCCCAGATGGTCAAAACCAGATCCAAAATGGATGACACCCTAGTTGTTTCCTCAATTTTCTGAATCAGAAAGCTGTCCCCTATACACATTAAGAATTTGCAGGACATATTATGTTTTGCTGTAATAGTCTTCCGAAAGATAATCAGGGAAGTTAAAACCCCCCATTAATACTAGCTTATGTGTGTTAACTAATCTTGTTACCTGCCTGTAGAACTGCTTTCACGGTTTGCATGCCATCAGTCTGTCTCTCCCTCTGGTCAACAGCTCCTCTCACTCCAGGAACCACAGTGTCCTCTTTGTGTCTCAGTCGTCCGGCCAGGTCACTCAGTATTCCCCCCGTTTTAGGGTAGCAAAGTTCCTTCTCCTAGGAAGTCTTCTCTGTCCCTGCCTCATGGTGCCACTCCCTCAGTGGTGGGTAGGGCCCGCCCTCTACTCCAGTCTGTGGACCCTCAGATCAGCAGTTCTGGGCTTCCTCTCCCTGCCCTCACTGCTCCTTCCCTGGACTGCTTCCTACCACACCTGGTTCCCCTTCTCCCCCTGGGTGTACCAGCTCCAAACTCTTCTCCTTCTCTTCCTAGGGAGAAACTGCTGTCTGTCTTTCTTCAGCCTTTCCCAGCAGTCCCCCAAATACTCCTCACTCTTCCCAGGGAGTGACTGCCCTTTCTCAGCCACAGGCCTATCTGTTCCCAGCTATCAGACTTTACACAGGCCCTTCCTGTTCTGGCCCAGCTGAACATGCTTCCGATTAGTTCTCTGCTCCCTAGCTCCACCTCCAGGTGCAGCCTGCGGAGCTAATTGGCCTCCCTAGTCACCTTACCCCCTGTACAGTCCTGTGTGGGGTGGACGCCCCATCACAGTTCTTGAGATTTCCCATCTCTACTAGTAATAGTCTGGTTATATTACATCTGATCCTGCATACCATTTTTTCTCTTTCTTGTTTCCTATTCATTATGAAATCAGAAATAAACATTCAAGCTTGCATTTACTGGTCAACTGATTAATTGCCCACATTGAGTATTTTGGTTATTTGCACATTTAGCAGACTGTGACAAACATGAGATTTAAATACGTACTTTGAGGCCGAGTGATTATTTTATTTTTTGTTATATTTTCAGGGCTGTTTGAACATAGATATATCATATACTGTATCCTAGACATTCCACAACATATACTAACCTATTCAGTAGCTGAAAATGACAGTATTTGATCTAAAGAGAGCTGGGAGATTCTGTTGCTGACACCTCAGAGATAGGGGGAAGCTTACTATGCAATTTGGGGTGGGGGTTGTCTTAAATTTGGGGTCTGGGATGATCATAGAATCATAGAGTTGTGGGATTGGAAGGGACCTCAAGAGGTCATCTAGTTCAGTACCTTGCACTCATGGCAGGGCTAAGTATTATCTAGAACATCCCTGACGGGTATTTGTTGAACCTGCTCTTAAAAATCTCCAATGATGGAGATTCCACAACTTCCCTAGGCAATTTATTCCAGTGCTTAACCATCCTGACAGGACGTTTTTCCTGATGTCCAACCTAAACCTCCCTTGCTGCAATTTAAGTCCATTCCTTCTTGTCCTGTCCTCAAAGGTTAAGGAGAACAATTTTTCTCCCTCCTCCTTGTAACAGCCTTTTATGTCCTTGAAAACTGTTATGTCCTCTCTCAGTCTTCCTGTCGCCACAGTAAACAAACCGCATATTTTCAATCTTCCCTCATATTTCATGTTTTCTAGACCTTTAATCATTTTTATTGCTCTTCTCTGGACTTTCTCCAATTTGTCCATGTCTTTCCTGAAATGTGGCACCTAGAACTGGACACAATATTCCAGTTAAGGCCTAATCAGTGCAAAGTAAAACAGAAGAATTACTTCTCGTGTCTTGTTTCAGAGTAGCAGCCATGTTAGTCTATATTCGCAAAAAGAAAAGGAGTACTTCTGCTAATACATCCCGGAATGATGTTTGCTTTTTTTTGCAATAGTGTTACTCTGTTGACTCATATTTAGCTTGTGATACACTATGACCCACAGATCTCTTTCCGCAGTACTCCTTCCTAGGTAGCCATTGCCTGTTTTGTATGTGTGTGTGCAACTGATTGTTCCTTCCTAAGTGGAGTACTTTGCATTTGTCCTTATTGAATGCCATCCTATTTACTTCAGACCATTTCTCCAGTTTGTCCAGATCATTTTGAATTTTAATCCTATCCTCCAAACTTGCAACTTCTCCCAGCTTGGTATCGTCCACAATATTTCTAAGTGCACGCTCTATGCCATTATGATGGTGGGAGCAGGTTCATTAAGGGAATCAGGAGTAGGTTTTTATGGACAGTTAAATACTCATTGCAGAGATTACTAGGTTCAAGTTGAACCACATTTTGTTTTGTTTTTTTTTAATTAGAAAAACGACTAAGGACTGCCATTTGGTAGGAACCACATTCTTTTAAATATGAGAAAATGAATAGTTTGATAGTCTTGGTATTTGTAATCAACATACTGACATTACTTATATGTGATAAGCTCTAAGAACATTTTATTTTATTTTTATTTTCCTTCACTTGTCTGTCAGGCATCTTTCCCCTACCCTGTATTGTTTGTATTTGAAGTTCAATTTTATTTAACTATGCAATTGTACATAGCAGAAGGGCATTGTTAGCACATGATGGCATACCAATGTGAAATATGCCATCATGTGCCAACAATGCCCCTCTGCCATGTACATTGGCCAAACCCGACAGTCTCTACGTAAAAGAATAAATGGACACAAATCAGATGTCAAGAATTATAACATTCAAAAACCAGTCGGAGAACACTTCAGTCTCTCTGGTCACTCGATTACAGACCTAAAAGTCGCAATTCTTCAACAAAAAAACTTCGGAAACAGACTCCAGTGAGAGACTGCTGAATTGGAATTAATTTTGCAAACTGGATACCGTTAATTTAGGCTTAAATAAAGACTGGGAGTGGATGTGTCATTACACAAAGTAAAACTATTTCCCCATGTTTATTCCCGCCCACACCCGTTCCTCACACGTTCTTGTCAACTGCTGGAAATGGTCCACCTTGATTATCACTACAAAAGGTTTTTTTTCTCTCCTGCTGGTAATAGCTCACCTTACCTGATCACTCTCCTTACAGTGTGTATGGTAACACCCATTGTTTCATGTTCTCTGTGTATATAAAATTTCCCCACTGTATTTTCCACTGTATGTATCTGATGAAGTGAGCTGTAGCTCACGAAAGCTTATGCTCAAATAAATGTGTTAGTCTCTAAGGTGCCACAAGTCCTCCTTTTCATTTCAATGTTTCTGATAGAAACAAAAGGTTTCAAAACTCCCACAAGAATGAAGGACCATCACAGACCTTATCCACCTTCTACTCTAAGTACAAGGCTTATGTCTTTAATCCACTTTCTGTAACAAACATGCAGTAGCACGTACATTTAAAAAAACAAACAAACAAAAAGCAAAATACTCCATTGCACACACTATGATCTCTTTAGGGAGAGGATGAGAGAGAGAATGAATCACATGTGACCGATGTTAGTCCAATTATTTAGTTCACTCCTAGTAGATGCTCAGCTACGGCAGTGATGAGGGCAGCATAAGAACCTACAAAGAAGAGACAAGAGGAGAAACATTTAATTTTGATTTGTGAACCAAATCAAAACATTTCATTTAGGCTCAGTTCATCATTGAGTTGCATCTGTATGAGCTATTGCTGTACCTCATGAGAACTGCAGTGCACGTGTCTCATGCACTCATTTTTCTGTGGGCCAGTTTCCACCTTCCATGATGCACCATTGTCATGGGACTTGTATGATGGATCACAGCTGTTCAGACAGAAAGGAAAGCATAGTATATGATGGGAGATGTAGTCCAGGCATGGAACCCAGACCACAGAGGAGAACAGGGGTATGAGGCATTCCATCCTTTCAGGTGGAAACATTTTGATTCAACAAACCAAAATATTTCATTTCAGTTTTTTCAATGGAAATTCAAACAATTTCCACAAAATCAGAAATTTCCCATGAAAAATTTAAATTTTGCAGAAACTACATTTTTAATCAACAAACATGGTGACAGACAATTGCCAGCCAGCTGTATGAGTTAACTATCCACATTAGATCAAGAGGACAAAATAAAAATAGAGGAGCAGAACGCACACAAACTCTTTTATCACTTCTCTCTCTTGGATCACCTGAAATAGTTTGTGTTTTTCATTAGATCAGTCAGCTTTTTAATAATCTGTATTTAACAATTGCCTCATTAAAAAGTGTCAAGTCACATAGACTCTGCTGGACATAAGTGCTACAAACTGAGCACCACATTTAATAATTTATCAAAGGCTCTTTGTCTCATTATTAATGGTGTTTTGGTTATAAAAGGTTGTTCTTTTGGATTTTCAGATGCAGTTTATTGCTGGATAAATCTTGATCTTGTAGATATCTTTTTTCTGAGAAACAACTGGCTTATTTTGGAAGGAAGAAACCTGAATTTTTAATAACAGAATGTTGAATACACACGCTCCAGCCTTTCAGCCATTTTGGAAATAATAATGACTGAGGACACAGCCAAAGTCAGAGCACCCAGACAGTATCGGTGACTAGCGCAGGAGCCAAATTTTTAAGAACTCCTACACCAGCCCCTCTCAGCTTTGAAAAGCCCCTTGTGAATCTAAACCAGAGCACTCAGATTTCCAGCTGTTTCAGATTGACCTCTGAAAATTTCCCTGCATGTGACTTATTCAAGGTCACACAATGAGTTTGTGGCAAAACTGGGAACTAAACCTCATTCCCTGCCAACACTTCCTTCCCATAACCAGCAATAGCCCGTCCAGAAAAAAAATAAAAACCCACAAAGAAGGAGAGCAAAGTAACCTAGCAAGTAAGACATGACCTAGACATGAAAATATATTTAAGTGTTAAGTAGTACAGTACTGCAAGCTACAATATGACCTAGGATATGGCCAGTTAACAGTGTGGCAGTTGTGACTATGTACATCAACTACCTCTGTGCATTGCAAGATCTGGAAAGGTTTTTGAATGCCAATTTATTTTAAAGCTGTAGCTCTTTAAGCTAATGGTATGGAACAATGTAAAAGGTTTGTCCTATCAAAATAACCATCTTAGAGTGTTAGCCATAAGGGCCCTTTTACTCTAATTTTTGTAAAATGCCCCTTTTTAATTTAAATATATTTCTGGTTATAGTAGCTGATTTATAAGTAGAAAACGGAAGATTATTGTAAAATTTTGTTTATCTTACTTACACTTTCAAATTTGCTAAATAGAGATAAACCAAATTGATGTGCTAAGATTTCTTTGTTCTGATTAATTTTACGGTAATTCAAAGTGCTTCAGTTTTAAATAAATTGTTTGAATACTAAATTATGCAGCTTTATGATCCAGGAGATAAGCAGAACTCTAAAGATGCCTCAGAGACTTGAAAGAGACAGCATTAGAAGCTCATTATTGCCGGCACATTTAACATGGTTAAAGTAGGGGAAAATAGCCATTAAGTTAATGTAATAGTTAAACTGCATTAATTTGAAAAACTGCCCATTGAAATGCTTATAGTGGAGGGTGGTGGTTTTTTTTAAAACTCTATGGCATTTCTGAATAAGAAAAAAGTTAGACATTTGAAGATTAGTTATTTTCAAGTGATTTAACACTGTTTTTACACCTGAAGAAATGTTCAGCTTATCACTCAAATATGTACTAGAGAATCAGTATCTCTTAAAGAAGTAGAGCTGCAATGTAGTAAGATGTTAATTCTGTGGGGGCTGAGAAGAGAATGCTAGGGGAGGGGATTTCAGGGCTGCTAATTCTGAGTTGAGACAAAAGAACAAAATAAACTCCCCCTCTATATCCATCCACCAATCCCTTCTATCCATGTGTCCCTTTTCTCAAGCATTGTTCTTGTCCACATTTCACAAGGAACTTGAAGACAACCATAAACCCCCCATGTCCCCAGTGGCACTAAACACCACCCAAGCAGAGTATCTGAAAAGGGAGAATGGTCTAAGATCCCATGTTGTCTTCTAAGACCAGAGGAACTGCAATACCAGATTAGACCTAAAGTCCAACTAGTCCAATATCCTGTCTTTAACAATGGCCAGTACCAAATGCTTCAGAGGAAGGTATAAGAACCCAGCAGTAGGCAGACGTAAGGTAATCTGGCCCCCTTATTCCCCTCCCAGGTCTAAATTTTGAATTTTCCTCCTTTTAATTGCATTGAATGAGTCTTAGTTCTTGTGCTATGACTTCACTGTTCCAATCGAGTGACCTGGAGGCACTCAGATACTATGGCAATAGGCAGCAGTACAAGACCTATAAGTAGGGACCCTATGCACCATACTCTTTCTTTGCTATTGAAAGGGATCTCCTGGCTGCTGAGAAGGAGACTCTTCTCCTTCATGGTTGCTTTCCTCTTCCACATTATATGGTATCGGGGGAGGGCGGGAGGAACTCATTATTCCCTACTTTGTAATCACAAAGTCTATTCATTCTTCATTTCTCTGTGAGTGAAGTCTCTGGTCTTTTTTCTCCCCATCAGATGAGATTAGAAGGTCATAGGGGCTTGTTTTCCTCTCCTCTCCCACTCAACAGTGGTAGGAGAAGGCTAACAGCTCCAGTACTTAGTTCTTTCTACCAAAGAGTCAAGTGCTGTGCTGAACATTTTACAGCCTCTTTCTGAGGCGTGGAGCAACCCTTAGGTTGCTTAGCACAGCAGCAGACCTTTGGTACCGATCCATCAGGCTTCTGTGGTTCCATTCTGGTGCCATCAAAAACCAGAAGCTATGATGTCAAACACTGAGTTTCTCAGCTTTGCTATAGGTAGGTGGAAACTCTAGTTTCCAAGAGTACAGTTTCCAAGGCAACTTTGAAAGAGAACAGGAATTTTTTCCCCTTTACTTTTTGAAATATCACAAACCCCAGAGTCTTTGAGACCCAAGAGAAGATGTTAATACTCACAGCAAAGCTACATAATAATTTTAAATCATCAGAACATTCAGAATACCTTATCCATCTTAAACTGCACAGTGATTTAGTTAAGCAGAGTGTAATTATCCAAACTGGAATTCTGCCACTACCCAAGGGTTAACACAGCTACGTTTGCAAAGTCATGGAAAAGTCAAAGCCCTGAAATCTTTAATGAGCACAAGGTAAAGCAAAGGTAAATACATTAACTTTAAATTTCATCCCAAGGATGACAGTTCTAGCAATATCTTGATCCCATCACCTGGTTTGGTTCAAGACAAACTCAGGGAAGAGTGCCACCTATTGATTCACCAGTGCCTCGACCTGCAACTCACTCTGTCTACCGTCTCCCACTGGCTGTCCCTCAACTTGCTCTGTTGGTGAGTAGAATTGTTTGAGAAAAATCAGATTTTTTTTTTTTACGAAAACTTGTCAATTTTTTTCTCCATGCTTCTCACTGAAATTCAAAATTTCATCAAAGATTTCTGTCCATCTCTGTGTGAGAGACCTGATGATATCTCATGTCATAGTGGGAAGGTTGTAGATTGCACCAGAAAAAATTTACATTTTAAAAATGCATTTCTTTTTTCTAGAAACAAGGGTTTCAGTCAAGTGCCTTAAGAATTTCTAAAATTAAGAGATTACTATTGTCAGGGTTCCTTCCCCACTCTGAACTCTAGGGTACAGATGTGGGGACCCGCATGAAAGACCCCCTAAGCTTATTCTTACCAGCTTAGGTTAAAAACTTCCCCAAGGTACAAACTTTGCCTTGTCCTTGAACAGTCACCATCAAGCATTTTAAACGAAGAACAGGGAAAGAGACCACTTGGAGACGTCTTCCCCCAAAATATCCCCCCCCCCCAAGCCCTACACACTCCCTTTCCTGGGGAGGCTTGAGGATAATATCCTAACCAATTGGTTACAAAATCATCAAAGACCCAAACCCTTGGATCTTGGAACAATGGAAAAATCAGTCAGGTTCTTAAAAGAAGGATTTTATTTAAAAAAAAGAAAGGTAAAAATCTTCTCTGTAAAATCAGGATGGAAAATACTTTACAGGGTATTCAGATTCAAAACACAGAGGATCCCCCTCTGGGCAAAACCTTAAAGTTACAGAAAACAGGAATAAACCTCCCTCTTAACACAGGGAAAATTCACATAAAACAAAAGAAACTAATCGCCTTGCCTGTCTTACCTATACTGGTTGCAATATTGGAAACTTGGATTAGGATGGGTTGGAGAAGATGGATTTCTGTCTGGCCTCTCTCAATCCCAAGAGAGATCAACCACGTAAACTAAGAGCACAAAACAAAAGCCTTCTTTCCCCCAAGATTTGAAAGTATCTTGTCCCCTTATTGGTCCTTTGGGTCAGGTGCCAGCCAGGTTAGCTGAGCTTCTTAACCCTTTACAAGTAATAGGATGTTGCCTCTGGCCAGGAGGGATTTTATAGCACTGTATACAGAAAGGTGGTTACCCTTCCCTTTATATTTATGACAGCTATCCTACATACTTTCCAATTATCCACAGCAAATGCTTCCAAGGAAATGGGGACTCTGACATTTCCAGATGGTTTGTGTGATGTGACCTGCTTGTATGTCAGCTAAATAATCCAAAGTGATTCATCAGATAAAGAGGAGTACAGAGAAAAGTGGAGGGCCACAAGCAGCTCAAGTATTTTGGAATCTGTGTTATCTCTGAATTCTTAGAGGACTGCCTTACTGATTCACTCATTTTGTTTGTTCATAATATGTCAAAAATTTAGATTGGCTTCAGGAACTTTTAACACTGTACAAATATAACTGAATTCGGACAAAGACTGACCCAAGTATCTTGCTGCTCTACGCTTTCCCCACCTAAAGAGAACAAAGAGACACACACTTAATTAGTTCAAGTGGCTATACTATATTCTGCAACGCAGTGATACATTTCAATATGTCAAACAAGAAACCTGCAAGATCTCTAACAGTCAATTACATTTAAATTTGAGTTACCGCAGGTATTGTTATAATGCAACTGTAATCTACAACTGGAAGACTGGAGTAATATCATGGATTATTGTGATTATAATCCTATATAACAACATAACATATAGGCCTCTTTCTCAAGTTAAGTACCATACACCACAAATGTTGCAAGCTCTTTGGGACACAGACTATTATTGTTATGTGCACATGTACAATGCCCTGCACAATATGGCACTGATGCCTGATTAGGCCCCATAGATGCTACTGCAGTACAAATATTAATAATGATCACTTTGCTGATTTCAGTAGGACTGCTTGCACAATATCGGGCTTCTTAATGAGAGGAATTGGGCCCATAATTGTTAGTAAGAATAGCAAATTTGTTTATTTTGTGCCACATAACTGAAGTGCATATGGGGTTCCGTGCAACAATAAAAATACAATGGAAAAACAAGATTCCAAAATAGCAATAAAAAGCTGCATATTCAGAGATTACAACAAAATCCAGATGATTCCTCAGCATCATCACAGATATGAAGTTCAAAGGCTGACTAAGGGCTTGTCTACAGGAAGATTTAGTTTATGGCAAGCTGGGGTGTGACTCTAGCCCACACTAGCCCGCCTTGGCCTAACAATTAGCGTATACCCTGCTGATGCACATTAACATTCTGCTAATGAGCTTTGATCTAGTGCTGTTTCAAAGAGGATGGATCAAAGTGTTCTAATGAGCTGTTACCATACATCAGCATGGTAAACATGAACAGTTAGACCACAGCAGGCTACTGGCGGCAGATTTAACCCCATTCTGCCATGGTCTAATTGTTCATGTAGACAAGCCCGCAGGCAGCTTCTCTTTGTAACTCTTCACGCCATCACTAAAAATGCATACTAACGCGCTAATTTGAAGTGAGTTGATTGTGCCACTCTGATGGACACATGTGGAGTCTTCCAGTGTCTCAATCGATGTTTGCAGATTCTGCAGCATTCTTTCTGGAAACTGCTAGGCAGCAGGTACCAATCAATGCAGCAACCCACAACCCATCAGACTCACTTCCCATGCCATGCTAATAGAAGAGGGGTTCTCAAACTTCATTGCACTGTGACCCCCTTCTGGCAACAAAAATCACTACATGACACCAGGAAGCGGAACTAAAGCATGAACCCTCCCAAGACCCGCCTACTTGGGCAGGGTGGCCAAAGCCTGAGCCCCACCACGCTGGTGGGGGGCCAAAGCCCAAGGTCTTCAGCCCTGGGAAGGGAGCCAATAACCAGAGCCCTGCCACCCAGGGCTGAAGCCTGAGGGCTTCGGCCCCAGGTGGTGGGGCTCAAGCTTCGGCAAACCTAATGCCAGCTCTGGCAACCTCATTAAAATGGGGTTGTGACCCACTTTGGGGTCCTGACCCACAGTTTGAGAACTGCTATAGTAGAAGCAATAACATGGACAGATAAACAGTTGCCCCTCCCCTTCCAGTATCAGTTCCTCCACACCTTCTAAAGTTGATCGGATTCTACGGTGAAGAGGGTCCTATAATTACCAACATGAGGCTATTGCCAGATGTAACAGGAACTGTGCTCCCCCATACATCCTGAAGAATTATGTCTACCTCAGGCAGAAGCTCCCATTCTTACTTGCACCTCTTACCACATGGCTGTGCCTTGAGAGCACAATTTAGCCAAGAGCGCTTTAGATCTTTGAACTAAAGGGGATATAAAAGCATTTATTATTTTTCTTATTTTATTTCTCTGTTTTATTTCTTTTGCCACCGTGTGCAGAACAGAGAGTCAGTTCAATATACTCTGTCTCAGCCTAATATTATAGACACCTACTGGCTAATAGATACCCTCCCTTTGCTTCCACGGTAATTGATTTGCATTTAGTTGGATAAAAAGTTTTTCTCTCTCTAAAGCAATTTCTTTATATATACGATGCTATTGTAGCAGAGGCTTTAACCTTTGAACAAATGGGTTTGTTGTTTTGTCATTGCTCATTTTGTAAATGACACTTTGTCTATTTTTACAGTAACTTACTAGTTGTATTAGACTCATTGATTTCTCCTGGAGGGTATTTCTACATGGGGATAAACAGGGAAACGATCTAACAATGTCTCACATCTTCTGTGTAGGTATAGTTGATGGGTGTGCCCATCAGGGAACAGCTACATCAGCATAAGTATGCAAGTTCTGAACAATGTGCAAGCAGGTTGGGAGGCTTGTAGGGCCAAATTCTGAGGTGCTCAGTGCCTTTTAACCACCTGCAATTCCTACTGACTTCAGTTAGAGCTGCCTTCAATGAGTAAGGATGGGCTGGGGCAAAGACCATATAGTGAAGAACTGAGTTATTTTCTTCTTTGAGCATTTTTTGAAAAACACTTGCCATAGAATTTGTTCTATAGGAGCTCCCAGAATTAGTCGTTTCTGACAGGGTGACTAATCAATGTACAGGCAAAGGGTAAACTCCTTCACAGGCAAAGAAATCACTTCAACTTTCCACTGTGTGGGGAGGCAGAATTTTAACATGGCTCTCCAGAGAATCTCAATTATTATCCCAACAACATTCAAGGCGGTTGGATCAGGAATATTGCTATGGGTTAACTCTGAAATTCAGATCTGTATCATCCAGGTTTGGGCGTTTGCATGTAGGGTTTTGATTCTGCCCCCTCCATTTGAGCCGTTAAAGCAGTTTGCAACCCTGGTTTACAGTCGCAAATGCTGTCTCATCCCAGAAAGATGGCCACTTCTTGAATGAGGCTCAGAAATACCAATTGTAATTACAATTTAAAATAAAAATCCTTTCCAATTTATTATTTTAAATTATTTATTCAAGCTCCCAAATGCCCCTTTCCTTGCAAATTTTTAAGGTGATATTCTGCCCTCTTCCATGCATGTAACGCTCATTATGGTTCTCAAACTGTTGACCTCAACAAAATAAGTGCAGTTTCCTTTAAATGTGCATGCAAAATACCATTAAATTATTTAAATTTTACAACCAATTAGCCTGAGATATGATGTGAGTTCTTTTAGCATATAGAAGAAAAGCATTGCAGCCATTATTTTGAATTGAAAATAGGTTTCTGTAACTTGACTCCAAACTTCTTCTGCTTGTTTTTAAAGGATTTCTATATTGGACAGCAGGTGTCTAAGCCATACAGATATATATATGATATTGGTTCTATCAGTTCTTCTGTGCCAAGACATTCTGCTATGAACACGGTCCATACAATGGGCTGAATTAAGATCTGGAGTAAGCAGATGCAATTCCACTTTAGTTGAAGGATGATCTTATGGTTAAGGCACTAGGCTAGGATTCAGAAGACTTGAGTTTAATTCCTGGCTCTGCCACAGACTTCCTGTCTGACCTTGAGCAAGTCACCGATGGTCAGATTTTCAAAAGTGCTCAGCACCCAGCAGGCACCCAATGGTTTCTGGGTACTCAGCATCCTTGAACATTTGGCTTCTTCATTAAGGGGCTGTCCACACAAACATTTAGTTCGCAGCAAGTTGTGGTGTGAATCTACCTCACACTAGCCTGCTGCAGACTAAATGTCTGTGTGAACCTCCTGCTGACATTCATTAGCCCATTTCAAAGAGGACTAGGTCAAAGCGCATTGACATCAGCAGGGGTCACATGGACAGTTAGTCTGAGGCAGGCTAGCATGGAATATATTCACACCCCAGTTTACTACAAAGTAATTGTTAGTGTAGAGAAGCCCTTAGTGGCCTAAATTGGAGCTGAGTTCTTGGCCCAGTTGTGAGTGCTCAGACCTTTTGAAAATGTGATGCTTAAGTTCTCTGTATCTCAATTCCCCATAAGTAAAATGGATAATACTTTCGTTGCTCACACAGGTGTCGTGAGGATAAATTCATTTGTGTGTGTGAGTGATGCTCAGATTTTGTGGTGATGGAGGCTGTATAAGCGCCTACATAATCAGCCAATGTAGTTGCACCCTTTTACATCAACTCAACTTGGCCCCTTTTTTCAGTCTTTGAAGAACTGGCTCTAACTTGCCTAATTGTCTCAATAAGGTTTGTTTCCCCAAGGCTGCAGCTGTTCTGTTTGTGATGTGCAGCTTGTTTGGCTCAATGGACTTCTCAATGGACTTTGTGAAGAGACATTTTTTTCTCTTTTATTTCACTTCAAACTATTGGCTTTGCTGTCTTTGTGACTATTCCGTGTAGGGCATCTGAGCAGGACAATTTTTAGTTTGTCTTGTTAATGAGTTTCAGCTCTCATCACAATTTTGTAACAGGAATACTTTAATTTGGTGTAATTTTCCTCTTTTGTTAGATTTTTTTTGCTAAGAGAATGATGAGAACATATAATTGGCCATTGAAATTCTGTGACATTGTAATGGTGTCTATAATTTGAACAAAAACCCAACTGTATTTGTACATTGTTGTTACAAAATATAAAGCCCACTTCTCTTTCTAGTCTTTTTTTTTATTCCAACACATATAGTATTACAACAGTCACCCCAGGGGGTTGTACTGTGTATAAACAAAGCTCTGGGCAACCTAGTAGGAAGTTGCCTGTCTATTTACTGACAACATGGGCTTTGTTCTTTGCAAGAAAATGCATTGCTCTTGATCTCATATGCCAATTTCAGGTTCATTTGGGAGCAAATAGCATTTAAATATGCCATATCTGTGGTGTAATATAATGTGTCATTTGCTTCTTTTATATGGAATGCTCTTTTGTTCTAAAAGCATTTCACTTCACCTTGTCCAGTGCCCACTTCAGGTGACCCTGTACCCATTGAAACACACTGAACTTCATGCTGTGTCAAATCCTTCTTCAGAGTGTGTCAGCAGAAAACACACGTTCACTTCCCTTTTTAAGGATTTACAAGAGGTTTGGGTTTAGATTAACTTCTGGGAGGTCAGATTTATTTCTTATTCTGAATAAGTATCTTAAATGGACACATTCAGCCCATTTAAGATCCTAAATATATGTTCCATTAAATGTATAGATGTATGGTATCCTGTTTGCCCCTTTTCTTATTTGTTATGGCTTCCTCTTTAAAAAACAGAAGTCTAAAACAAGGGGCTTTTTTATCAGAATCTATATCGATAATCACAGGGATCATAGTAGATACTAACATTGGTAGCAAAAGTTAAAGGCAAGGGCTGATTGTCCTATATGCTCCTGTGAGGACAGGCCCGCAGGCGGCACTGTTGGAATTTTTCACTATAAGGGGGGAGCTTCATTTCTATATTTGGGTTGCCAAAGAAGTCTCAATAGCAAAGGTTAATCAGGAGATTCACTAAATCAGTGCATCTTCACTCCCTGACCACATTCCCCTTCCTTGTTCAGCATGGCACACTTTATAGGTGAGGTAGTCCTGTAGTGTAAGGGAGGTTTCATTTATCTGCTTTCTACTGCTGGAGTCCCGCTACCCCACCCCTCGTAAACTGTCCACTAGATAAGTTGTGAATCTGGGCCAGTACTTCTTGCAGAACATGCCAGAAATATTTTGATTGCATGAATCTTTTGCCTCTTTTTATTTCTTGTAGATCTAAAAAGACGTGAAGCACATTCTTAGATGATAGTTTTAAAAAAAAGTCAGCTATATTCCCATGCCATACAACACTCATTAGGATTTAGAACAAAACCACAGTCTAGTGCTCATGAAAGTGCCCATAACTGTCCCTAAGGGACCTTTATCTGAAGGATCTATTATTGGCCAATATCTGAGATAGGATACTGGATTAAATGGAGTAGTGATTTGATTTACTGGGGCAATCCTCATGTTCTCCTAGCATGGGCAGGGTTAATGCAAACTTCCTCCAGTGTGTGTCAACCCAGAGCTGGAGGGACCAGATTGTCAGGACAAGTATTGTTCTACCACACCCAGACACTCCGGACCCTTGTTGCTGATCCTACCACCAATGCTGCTACTTAGGGCCAAGTGTGATATGGGATTTTTTGTGATGTGCACCGGTCTAATCAGTAATGAATTGAAATACTAATTAATTTCACACCGGACATTAAACAGCCATCAAACAACAACTGTTGGTCACTAAGGAATCTTTTAAATGTTTGCTGTTATTTCCTGCATTGATACTATTGTGTTAACCTTCAACCATATTCTTAGAGCAAGCAGGGCAGGCTCTTTCCATTTGGCTGCTATAGCCCCTTTTGCAGAGATAAGCAGTCTTTTTAAATACTACTGTTGTAGAACATGTTTCCATGAGTCCGGCATTCACCACCTAAAAGACATATTGACATACTTTGCTCTGAACACTGATACTTTAAGAAAGCTGTGTGCATCCCTTCTCAAAAATAATGGTGATATCTATCCAGACTATACCTTGGGAAAAATCCTGTGCCAGATGGATGTTAATGATTCCTGCCTCACCTATACATCTGGGAGCAGAATGTGGCCCTGATGTAGACAATCACCTGCTTACATCTTAAATCTGGAAAATATCTTTGCTAACTTTATACCGGAGTTGCAGCTTCCATTCCAACTGAAATGTCTATGGTGACTGCACAACCGAAATTGTAGTGTTTACAATAAAGCTGTGGTTAAGTTATTAATAATTTTCATATGAAAGAATACTGAAGGTATGGTAAAACCATGATCAAAGGTGTTTTACCAGAAGACAATTATAGTGCCTGAGAAATACTGTCATTTACAGTTAGGTAATAATGTTACTGTGACACATTTACTGCAATGGTAATCTTCAATGTTAAGCTGCAGTGTAGCCACATGTTGGTGTTTGCTACAGTCATTCACCTTCACTACACAGCATGTACAATGTGTACAATTTAAAGAGATTTCTCAAGTGGTAAAATAGTACCAGACCTGTGTCCTGGCCCTCTCTAATGTCCACAGCAATGAACTGCTGAATGCTTCTCTTAGTTGGATGTGATTAATCACAAAAATGAATGGTTGACGGGCAGTGAATGGGGAAGACTGGGATGTAGGAATTCCACCTCCTAGGGATGAATTTCCAGGTGGAAGTTAGAAGCCAGGCAAACTCCAGTGGTGGTAGCAACACGGAAGCACTAGTGCAGGTAGGGCACTGGCATTAATCCACATTTTTACATTGTCTCATCTAGACCTTCTCTCAGCAGGGTTAGACTATATGGTGGTAAAAATACCAGTGCCTTGTCTGCATTAGTCCTCCTGCCATTATTTCCAGCGATGATAGTGTCATAGTGTGAGATTCCCCCAAAAATCTCTCCTGGAGAGACAGTCCACGTTAGAACACTTCGAGTACAGTTTCTGCAATCTGCTGTTAGACTGTAAAGCAGAGTATCTGAAGGTTTCACTGTCTCTTCAGAACTAGCTGGTACAACCTATTATGTTAGACAAAGAAGGTATGAATGAACTGGCATGTCCACAAAAAAAATTGCACCTGTGAATTCCTCATTATGGGATTGGATGATCTTATATCTAGACCACCACCACCACCTATGCTCTCTCTAAGACTCCAGACAGTCCCACCTAGGAGTATAGAGATGGATTTAAAACCTGATGTTTCCAATTTGAGGAGAGAGAGAACATTTTTGTTGAAAATTAGGGTATCATAGTTCCATTATTTGTTGCGATATAGGAGCCATTCACACCTGACTCTTTAAATTTCACTAGGCATGTCATGTTTTTATTTTAAATCCAGTTTTTCTTAGGAAAGGTTGTTAAAAAAATCATAAGTATCAATGGGATATGTAATGGAAAAGATGAGAAATCTACATTAGCCTTGAGTGATAGGGAGTATCCATCATTTACAGTATGAGGAAGGTATAATTTTCCAGGAGCAGCTTGTTTCATGTATTGTATATTGGAATTTGTGGCTGAGTCCTACTCTTCTCCATACACCAAGGGTGAGCAGCTGTATGCATTACTATGTCAAGCTTGCTCAATATGTTTATGATTGCTCAATAATTTATGAGCTTTGTGTATGTCACCACAATTTTCTTTTCTTTCACTTGTGGAGCAACATTGTGGAAGGTGAGCCTGCCCTGTCTTTCCTGGACTGCCCCCCAAATCCATTATATGCACCAACACGAAGGGAACCACCGCTGTCCTTGTGTCCTTGCACCAGTTCTTCAAATTCTATCCCACACACTGCAATCAGACTGGTCCTGCAGAAAAACCATCTTCCACATCTGAAAAGGAAAGGATAAAAGCTGTCCCTACATGTCCATTTCCCAGGCACAAAGAGCAACATTTTTGAATGCTGAATTACCTACTCAGAACAAGCCTGTTTGAGTTTGGGAGGCATTCTGCGGTTTAGATCACCATAAATGTCATCATGCTTCTTCCTCTTCTGCTTTCTTCTTCTTGGGGGAGACAGTTGGTATTTCAAGCCTATTTTTCAGATACCATTCTTGACAAAGCCTTCTCTGTCCCCGTATCTACTCTAGCAACACCATCATGGGACCCAACCACACCAGCCACACCATCAGAGGCTCATTCACCTGCACATCTACTAATGTGATATATGTCATCATGTGCCAGCAATGCCCTTCTGCCATGTACATTGGCCAAACCAGACAGTCTCTACGTAAAAGGATAAATGGACACAAATCAGACATCAGGAGTGGTAACATACAAAAGCCAGTAGGAGAACACTTCAATCTTCCTGGACACTCAATAACAGATTTAAAACTAGCCATTCTTCAACAAAAGAAATTCAAAAACAGACTTCAAAGAGAAAATGTTGAGCTACAATTCATTTTCAAACTTAACACCATCAGTTTGGGCTTGAATAGGGACTGGGAGTGGCTGGCTCACTACAAAAGCAATTTTCCCTCTCTTGGTATTGACACCACCTCATCAATTATTAGGAGTGGACAACATTCACCTGGGCCTTCAACATTGGTTCTCCACTTGTAAGGTAACTCCCTTCTCTTCATGTGCCAATATATATTTATGCCTGTATCTGTAATTTTCACTTCATGCATCTGAAGAAGTGGGTTTTTTACCCATGAGAGCTTATGCCCAAATAAATCTGTTAGTCTTTAAGGTGCCACCGGACTCCTCATTATTCTTGACAAATGTAGTATACAGTTATATGGTTATTCTTTTATATTAAACACCCCCCAGATAACTGATGCTTTTGTTAGTATCCTTCCAGATTGTAATTAATTTACTATATGAAACATAAAATGGCCGTCTTGATTTCGTGTCACATTTTCTTCTCCTTTAATGCCTCCATTTTCTCTTATTTTGGGCTAAGGATCAGAGGGTGAAACCCTAGCTCCAGTGAAATCAATGGCAAAACTTCCATTGACTTCACTGGGGCCAGGATGAGTCACAGAACTATAGCCATAAAGCTTAAGGCTAGAAGGGATCATCTTGTCTGATCTGCTGCATATCGCAGGCCACCAACCCCACCTAGCTCCTGCACGCTAAACCCAACAACGGAAACTAGCATTACAGCCCACAGGAGATGAGTCCATTATGTGCCACAGGCAAAGAACAGCAGGGAGCGAGGTGCACCAATGCGAAAGACTTCTGCAATGGCAGGGACATGATTAAGTGAGATATACCCAGATAATCCGAGCAAGTGACCCACACCCCACATTGCAGAGAGAGGAGAAAAACCCACAAGGTCACTGCCAATTTGACCCATATAGTAAATGAATTATAAATTGGAAGGATACTAACAAAAACATCAGTTATCTGGGTTTTTTTTTAAGAACAGATTAGACAAACACCTATCGGGGATGGTCTAATTATACTTAATTCCACATCAACATGGGATGATGACTAGACAGTCTCTTGAGGTCTCTTCTAGACCTATGTTTCGATATAAAACTGTAATGACAAGAAAAATACTGGTTGAAGTCTGCTTTCTATTATATTCTGTGTAGGTCTCTTTATCTAGCACAGAATTGCTTTGTGCTGAGTGCAAGTAAAACTTGTGAACAGAGGAGAGCTGACACTGACAGTCAAAGGGCAAATGTCTTAGTCTGTGGGAGGCTTTTGAGTTTGAGATGATCAGCAGTGACCCAGAAACATGCAGCACTATGAAGAGAGGATATTTTTGTCTATGGTAAATGCATTCAAGAGTTCCAAAATAAGATTTGTTTGCTGTGCTGCTGAGCCATTTGTCTGCATAATTCACCTGCTTCAGATGTGCCCAAACGTCACCACAATTGCACTCATTCTTGTTAAACCACCTTTAGCCAAGAATGTGCTGAATATTCGCCTAGAATATTTCTTTTGGCATTATACTCTGGTTGAATAACTTGGATGCTATGCACTCTGTGGCGTTCAGAAACAACACAAAGAATAAATCTTTTACCTTTATCCAATTGTTCAAGAATTTGGAAGGAAAAAATTGCCTAATTAGCTTCATTGACCCATAGAACAAAGGGAACAGCAGAGGTGTTCTCTGCAGTTCACAAAATAGCCAAGGTATATAGAATGGGGGAAAATTGTTCAGACATCCCTTTGTTTTTTCTACTGCTGTAGAATATGAAGAGGCGATTGAAATGGGTAATTTTAGCAAATGTTGGAGGATTAAATAGAGGCAATCACAGCATAAGTAGCTCTCCTTTGTAAATAAAACACTAAGAACAATCTGTTATTAGAGATGTAATGTTTTCTTATGAAAGTACTTCCTTGGCTGAAACAGACAAATAGTTTGTTAAGATGCCTTTAGATCAACATGTTTGTAACCCTTCAACAGCTGTAGCATTGAAATGTGTCTACAAAAGGGATCAAATGTAAATAAGGAAAAAGTCCTTACCCATGACCTTCCAGGAATATTTAAAAATATAAGGAAATATTACTTTAAACCATAAATATACAGCAGAGATAATGCCAACAGAATTCAACAACCATCTGGTGTAATTATTCATGTTCTCTAAAAACACTTTGCATGAGAATGTGCCACCACACGTCCCTAAAAATTCAGAGGATTGATTTTAAAAGAAAAGCAGAGGATGCAGAAGAATGTTTTTTTTAAAGTTGCAGATTAATGGTTTCCTTCCACTCCCAAGTGAGTAGCCAAGAAGGTAGTGAGGGATAATGGTTGTGTGGGGATGGGAGCAAAGAGAGCAATTTAAGTCACTAACTTTAAAACAAATGAACAAACATATAATTAATACAACACATCTATCACCCTAATCACATTGCTTATATGTTATGTCACGTTCCCCCAGCCTTTGTGTATGTCATCTTTTTAGATTGTATTCTTTTCTGCAGAGGGATTTATCCATGTTTAGAGAGTGCCTAGCACATTTTGGGCAGTATCACAATATAAACAGATATTATGAAGAATACTAATGGGGCTTTGGTTATACAAATATTGGGGATTTTTTTTTTGTCACAGAACTCCCCTCTTCACTGGCAGATGAGAGTAATTTTGTGCAAACATGGGTATTTGCTATTCATACTGGGAACCCTTGTTTATAAAAATTTCAGTCATCCAATGAGGGAACAGAAACACCATGTGACCAGTCACATGCCATAAATAGCAGTTTGCAAACAAACCTGGGCTGAAATATGTTTTAATAATGTATTCAAACAACTGCAAGTAACAAATACATTTGTAAATAGTGAAGCTGTTCATGGATAATTTGCATATAGTAAAAAAGGCTGAAGTGTTGGATAAATCATTTGGTGTGAATAGTTCACTCAACTCTTAATTACACATTTGTGTTCTGTTGTATTAGAGAAAAGTATAGGTTTACAGCACAGATGCCAGTAAACTCTTTATTTGCATTCAAATTAATGCAAAATATTAGAGGTATTTTTCAATGATAATGGAGTAGATGCATGATGAAGTATTACTAAAAAAATTTCAAGTTAGCTGTCTCTCTTAACATGTGTCATGATCAATGTTATGTTGAACAGCACTTGGAATATACAAGTATTTGGTTAAAGACTAATTGCATGGGGGGTGGATATCGTAGGCAGGGGGAGGCTGTGCCTCCCCAAACAGCCTATCATGGCCCCACCCACGCTCTGCCCCCAGACCATGCCCCCTCGTGCAGTTCCCAGTGCTCTGCCCTGTCTGGTTGGGGCTGGCCAGCCTGCCTCCGGCAGGGACTCAGGGCAGCTGGTTCTGCAGCTGCGTCGCTTGGCAGGCCGGGGCTGGTGGCCGGCACACCAGAACTGGGTCCTCGCCCCCCAACCACCCAGCACTGGGTGGGGGTACTCTGGGCTCCTGCAGGCGAGGGGTGGCCAAAAGGGAGGGGGAGGAGAGGGGACTTGGGCACAAGGGAAGGGGCCGGGGGGCTAGTCTCCCCCAACAGCTGGGTCACCAGTCGACTCATGACGAATGGGATTTCATCCTAAAATAAATACACACTGTAGGTGTAGTTTGACGCATCATTTGTTAGGGCTGTGTGTGTGGAGGAGACTATTTATACTGTGTATTTTACAGGCCAATTTTCATGTGTGAATATGAGTAACATGGATATCAGCTGCCCATAACTCTCCGACTCCTAACCCATCTCTTGCACCTCCACTTGGGCAAAAAGTGACAGGACGTTATGTCAAAGTATGTTCTGGATTAAGCCTATCCACATAACCGAGGTGGACTGAGAATTAATGGGACCCAGATTCATCAGTACTGTAAGTCTGGCTTGAGAACAATAGTGAGAATCTTAGTAAAATCCATTTGTAGCAACTGGACTCTGCAAATCATTAACCTTAATGACTGCATGATGAGAATGAGGTGAAGACAGTAGGTCCTTTTGGAAGTTTCATTCATGTATTTATTATAATACTGGATTTGCTTTCACAGCCCTTTTCATGGTTGTGCACAATTGGAAATGTGAATCCAGTGCTTGAGGCTAAGGTTGAAGAAGATCTTTCATATTTTCAAGTATACTGTAAACCATTGAGTAAATGGAACTTGTATAATAGATCTTTTAGGGATGGGCTTTATATCTGTATAAATATAAATCTATAGGGTAAGAATGAATTAAGGCAGGGAAAATGTAGGTGATACAATAATTCTGACACCACACTCCGTACAGCAGGACATATTGTAAGTCACTAAATTCAGAGCACTAAAGACTGCAAAAAACCAGGGACCTGATTCTGCCCTCAGTTACACCACCACTGTATACCAGAGTAAGTTCATTAAAGTCAATGAAGTTATACCAGGGTAAAATGAGTGTGTCTTTGCTGTTATGAAATAATTCTTGTTATTTCTTAGGCCAGTTGTTAATGACATAACAGATCAAAAATAATCACCCGTGTGAGCAGTAACAACTCTATTGATTTCCAAGGAGTTAGGTCAGCTTGACGCCAATGGTGAATTTGACTGTCTATATTCCAGTTAGAATTTAAGGACAATACCATATCCTTCTCCTATAGAAGGGAAATGTGTTTTCAAAAGTCCACAGCATCTGGGCAGTAGAAGAATCAGAAACCTTCACTCCTAACTCAGCAAAAGTGGCCATTAAGATCAGGTGAGGAGCTTGGCACCAGAGTCACATGTAAACAAGAGCCAAGGAGGGGAGGAAGGACTCTCCAAGCCCTGTGATCTCAGCCTAAAATATGAAGTTTCTGTCCCTTCCATGGAAACTTTTTCAGTTGACCAACACTCTTATTATGGGGCCTACATGGTACAGCTGTCCACACTGATGAATTGTACCCCCATGGAGACCGACTAGGGGTTACCTGAGAAAAGGAGCCTCCTAGAAAATTCATTTAGATTTTGCAAAATATTATACTGAGCTGATTTGCAGGGACTTTGACTATTGCTCTTTTTTATTTTCTCTGATTATGCAAGACATAGCATCTTACAGGGTGTGTGTTTAGTAATTTATGTGTTACAGTGGTTCCTATTAACAAATAAACATTTACCAACAGTAAAAGAGAGGGCTCAGTCTTTTTCTAGTTAGATTGGAAAGGAGTGGTGGTATCTGAGGTCCTGAGGTGTTGTAAAGATTTGTAGATTGTGCAGTGTCTTCTATGGATGTGCACTGGGGGTGGGGTGGGGGTGTAGAATGCAAGGAGTTTTGCTCCCCGTGTGCAGCTTACACAAGGAGTCTAACAATTGCAATATCTGCTCTCAGAGAAGCACAGAGATGCTCCTATTGGGGGGTCACATCACATCCCAAGAGACACAAGCATGACCAGGGATAAGGAAGAGACACCTCCCTCCATATCAGCAGGGCTGAGTAGGATGCAACATCCTAAAGGATAATGTAGCCTCTGGAGTCCCCCTACACACTGGATGAAAACCTGTGTGCCTAAGGCCCCTTCTGGGAAACTTCCTAATGCAGAGCTACGCATGACAGGCAAGTGAGAATGTAATGAAATGTATGTGTGTCCTCATATCCACAACCCGATCTCTTAATAAAGTAAAATATACATGTTAACTCAACAGGCAACCCAGTTCACACAGAGTAGTTTAAAAAAAAACACCTGGAATACACCACACTTCAATACATTCCTTTTAAACAATTTGGGCCACACTCAGAGGAGAGTAAATATATCTAAGTAGACATAGGTGAAATATTCAGAGAGAATGTTTTTCCCTCAAAAAATATTGATTCACCAAAAATGAAACTTTCTGTGGGAAGGTGCAATGTTTAATTAAATTTCACTTTTAAAAAAAGGAATAGAGCATTCCCTTGGAGAGGGGAGAGAGTGTATTCTGGGAGTCCCTTGCCAAGTGCATCCTGGGTGATGTAGTCCAGCCAGGGAGCCGAGCCCATAAAGATTACTTGGGACATGAGGCAATTGAACTCCAACTCCCAAGATGCACTGCAGCTGCAATTCCAAACTAAAATATTTCAGTTTTCAGTTGAAATATTTTGGTTTTCAGCCATTCATTCTTCTGACAAAAAAGCAGATAGTTTTCACACATGTTTTTCCATCAAAATGGATTTGATGGAAAAATTTTAAGTGATAAGCACTTAAAAACTTAGTTCCACATTGAGAGTGGTACATTAGCATATTTTATTATTCAAGTTCAAACTATCCCAATGCACAGGAAAGGTAGGAAGAATAATAAGAGGCAAATATGGCTCTATCAACAACTTGTTAATGACCAGGAAATCAAAAAGGAATCCTATAAAAGTGGAAATATGGACAAATTGCTAAGGAGGAGTACAAACAAATAGCACAAGTATGTAGGGATAAAATCAGAAAGACCAAGGCACAAAATGAGTTACATCTAGCAAAGGACATTAAAAGGATAAGAAGAGGTTCTTTAAATAAGGAGCAAGAGAAAGATGAAGGAAAGTGTAGGTCTTTTACTTAGCAGGGAAGGAGAGCTAATAACTGACTATATCCAGAAGGCTGAGGTATTTAATACCTATTTTGTTCAGACTTCACTAAAAAGGTTAATGATGATCAGATACTCAACACAACAACAACAAGAGGGAAGTAATGTAAGCCAAAATCGGAAAAGAAAAGGTTAAAGAATATTTAGATAAATTGGTTGTATTCAAGTCATCCTAAGGCACTTAAGGAATTAGCTGTAGCAATCTCAGTACTGTTAGCAATTATGTTTGAGAACTTGTGGTAAGGTCCTAGAGAACTGGAAAAAGGCAAACATAGTCCCTATCCTTAAAAAGGGTGACAAAGAGAACCCATGGAACTATAGCCCAGACAGCCTAACTTCAATAGCTGGGAAGATACTGGAATACATTATGAAACAATCAATTTGTAAGCAGCTAGAGGATAATAGGATTATAAGGAATAGCCAGCATGGATTTGTCAAGAACAAATCATACTAAACCAACCTAATTTCCTTTTTTGACAGGATTACTGACCTAGAGGAAAGGAGGAAAGCAGCAGATGTGATATATATTCATCCACGAGAGCTTATGCTCCAATACATCTGTTAATCTATAAGGTGCCACAGGACCCTTTGCTGCTCTTACAGATCCAGACTAACACGGCTACCCCTCTGATATCATAATTTTAGTATGGCTTTTGACACAGTCCCACATAATCTTCCCGTAAACAAACTAGGGAAATATGGTCTAGATCAGTGTTTCTCAAATGAGGCCACCAGGGCTTTCCCTGCATGAGGCCACCAGGGCTTTTCTTGCAGCCGCAGCCGCACCCAGTTTTGAGAGATCCTTTTGTAGCTTTTCGCAGTCTGCCTGAGACTTAAGTATCTTGAGTAGTTTTGTATCATCTGCATATTTTGCCACCTCACTGTTTACCCCTTTTTCCAGATCATTTATTAATATGTTGAATAGGACTGAGCCTTGTACAGACCCCTGGGGGACACCACTATTTACCTCTCTCCATTTTGAAAACTGACCATTTATTCCTACCCTTTGTTTCCTATCTTTTAACCAGTTACCAATCCGTGAGAGAACCTTCCCTCTTATCCCAGGGCTGCTTACTTTGCTTAAGAGCCTTTGGTGAGGGACCTTGTCAAAGGCTTTCTGAAAATCTAAGTGCACGATGTCCACTGGATCCCCCATGTGCACATGCTTGTTGACCCCCTCAAAGATTTCTAGTAGATTGCTGAGACATGATTTCCCTCTACAAAAACCATGTTGGCTTTCCCCAACAAATTATGCTCATCTCTGTGTCTGACAATTTTATTCTTTACATAGTTTCAACCAGTTTGCCTGGTACTGAAGTCAGGCTTACCGGCCTGTAATTGCTGGGGTCACCTCTGGAGCCTTTTTTAAAAATTGGCATCACATTAGCTATCCTCCACTGGGTGACAGGGCAAAAAAATGGGAGATGAAATTCGATGTTGATAAATGCAAAGTAATGCACATTGGAAAGCATAATCCCAACTATACATATAAAATGATGGGGTCTAAATTAACTGTTACCACTCAAGAAAGAGATATTGAGTCATTGTGGATAGTTCTCTGAAAACATCCACTCAGTGTGCAGCGGCAGTCAAAAAAAAAGTGAACAGAATGTTGGGAATCATTAAGAAAGGGATAGATAATAAGACAGAAAATATCATATTGCCTCTATATAAATCCATGGTATGCCCACATCTTGAGTACTCTGTGCAGATGTGGTTGCCCATCTCAAAAAAGATATATTGGACTTGGAAAAGGTTCAGAAAAGGGCAACAAAAATGATTAGGGGTATGGAACAGCTGCCATATGAGGAAAGATTAATAAGACTGAGACTTTTCAGCTTGGAAAAGAGATGACTAAGGGGGGATATGATAGAGGTCTATAAAATCATGACTGGTATGGAGAAAGTAAATAAGGAAGTGTTATTTATGCCTTCTCATAACACAAGAATTAGGGGCCACCAAATGAAATTAATAGGCAGCAGGTTTAAAACACACAAAAGGAAGTATTTTTTCACACAACACACCAGTCAACCCGTGGAACTCCTACAAGAGGATTTTGTGAAGGTCAAGACTATAACAGGGTTCAAAAAAGAACTAGATAAATTCATGGAGGACAGGTCCATCAATGGCTATTAGCCTCTGTTTGCCAGAAGCTGGGAATGGGCGACAGGGAAAGGATTTCTTGATGATTACCTGTTCTGTTCATTCCCTCTGAGGTATTGGCTGCTGTCAGAAGACAGGATACTGGCTGGATGGACCTTTGGTCTGACCCAGTATGGCCGTTCTTACGTTCTTAGGGCATGTTTATGAAGATGAGGGGGAAATGGCTAATAGTTTTCAAATATGTTAAGGACTCTTATAAAGAGGACTGTGATGAATTGTTCTCCATGTCCACTGCAGGTAGGACAAGAAATAGTGGCCTTAATCTGCAGCAAGGGAATTTTAGGTTAGATATTGCAGGGCGGGGGGGGGGGGGGAGCGGAATTAACTAAAGAGGGTAGTTAAGCTCTGGAATAGGCTTCCAAGGGAGGTTGTGGAATACCCATCACTGAAGATTTTTAAGAATAGGTTGGACTAATAGCTGGCAGGGATGGGCTAGGGTTATTGTGTCCTGCCCTAGTTCAGAGGGCTGGACTTTATGACATCTTGAGATCCCTTCCAGCCATACATTACTATGATTCTATGATCATCAAGTGAACCAAAGGACATTCATTCAAAAAAAAGGCAAGACTCACCTTTGCTTAAATTATAAGTTTCTTTAGCTAGGTCACATTGCTGTTTCTCTCTTGCCATATGCACATTTCTTCTAGCATGCAGAGCATCTAGTCCTATTACTTTTCTATGAATAAATTACAGTTCTGCAGTACTGAAAGAACATTTTGTGTTAAATTATATCTCCATTAATTTCACAGACTCATTGTGTCCATTGATGAATGCTGTCTGAGATAGATTATAGGTGCAGTCTTTCAGCCCTGCAGTACTGCCATTTATTCTACCTAACCAGCTGAAAGGATATTATGGGGAAAGTGAGACACTTCCTGGAGGTACCCAGGGTTGTGAGTCACCTAGCTACCATCTGCCCTTAGTGTGAGGAAGCCTTCTCTGTGCCTGCCATAGGTTAGCTCCCCAACTCCATAGGCAGCACAAGCTCTCTCCTCTAGGGCTCGCTGTTATTCTACAGGCACCCTCAACCTTTGAGTTCTCTGAGCATCTCCATAGAGTGTCCAGCCCCTGGTCCATTGGACATTCACAGATTTGCTGCTTCCAAAGCAGCAGTACCCCCCATCTTAGCAGTTCCATCTCAGATCACTGCTGTGTTTAACACACAGCACTTAGATATGTTTACAGTGCAATCAAGTATAACTTTACTTAAAGCACAGAGATTCAAGTAGTAGCAAGTAGAACTATTGGAAACAGTTACACATAAAATAAAATCATAACATGCTTTCTGAAGACTAACCGAATAGATAATCTCAAGTCTTGTAGAATAATGCTCACCCAAAATCCCTGCAGTGTTTTATAGACAGGTTGGTTATGATTGTCCTTTATTGAAACAAGCATGCTGTCAGTTGCACAGGAGCCAGCAAACAGAGCTGTAAACAGGGGCGTTTGAAAGGGGAGTTTGAATTGGGGTGCTTCTTTGGGGTTTGTTTTTGCTGTGAGTGCTGGAGTATTGGTGTGGTTTGTGTTTCCCAGATCAACAGGATTTAGGTGGGAAGGCTATGACAGATACAGAGGCAGCAGTGGGAGTGACACAAGTAGTGGAAGACACAATGAAGATGACTGGATGTGGAAGCTGCGGTATGTACATGATCCTGGAGGGGGTACCTGGAAAGAGTTTCGTCTGCATGAAGTGCTGTCTGATAGAGCTGATGGAAGAAAAGATCCGAGAATTGGAGACGCAGCTGGAAAGTCTGGTTGAGTTTAGAAGGGGGTTCGAGCGGATTATGGAGCAAAGACATGAGGCGGCTGAAGGGAAAAGCTCAGACTTGCGGATGGAAGCAGGACCAAAGAACTCTGAGAGGAGACTGCTGGGTGAAGAAAATGGACAGTGGAAGCATGTGACTAAGAGAACCAGGCAGAGGAAAAGATGGGCTAGTGAAGGAGAAATAGAGCTCAAGAACAGGTTTGCAGAGTTAGAAAATGAAGAAGGGGCTCAGCAGGTGGTCACTGAATCTGAAAGGGCAAGGAAGAACAGAAGAGCAGCTAGTCCTATAGGAAAAGGGGAAGAGTCAATGGAGACTACACCAAATATGAGCCCCAGGAGGATACAGGATGGGTTGAAGAGGATCACAAGGGAGAATAGGAATGGAAAGAACTTGCAGCCAGAGGGAACAGGGGATAGACCAGAGAATCACACCATCACCAGGAAAAGGCAGGTCTACGTGATCGGGGACTCCTTACTGAGAAGAATGGATAGGTCTGTAACCAGAGCTGATCCAAAGAATAGAAGGATGTGCTGTCTTCCAGGTGCTAAGATACGGGATGTGGACCTGAGGTTGAAAAGGATCCTAAAGGGAGTGGGAAAGAATCCACTGATCGTCCTTCATGTGGGAACAAATGATACCGGTAGATTCTTGCTGGAACGTATCAAGGGAGACTATGCCAGGCTGGGGAAGACGCTTAAGGAAATCGAAGCTCAGGTGATCTTCAGTGGGATTCTGCCTGTTCCTAGAGAAGAGCAACAAAGGTGTGACAAGATTATGACTATCAACAGATGGCTCAGGCAGTGGTGCTAGAAAGAGGGCTTTGGGATGTATGGCCACTGGGAGGCATTCATGGACAGAGGACAGTTCTCTCGAGATGGACTTCATCTGAGTAGGGAAGGAAATAGACTTCTAGGATGGAGGCTGGCACAACTGATTAAGAGTGCTTTAAACTAGGAATTTGGGGGAGATGGTTGGGAGATGTCCAGGTAATCTCCATGCCAGATTTTAGCATTGAGGAGGAAGAAAACAAAGTAAGAAAGGATACAGCCATGGGTAGGAGAATGGACATAAGGAGGAAGGGAAGTGTGGATACCAGGTCATACTGGCTGTAGAATGGCCGTGCCTAATCAGGTAAAGAATATGAGCGAGGCCAAACAGCAAAAATTAAGATGTTTGTACACCAATGCGAGGAGCCTAGGTAACAAAATGGAGGAACTAGAGCTACTGGTGCAGGAAGTGAAACCAGATATTATAGGGATAACAGAAACATGGTGGAATAGTAGTCATGACTGGCCTACAGGTATTGAAGGGTATGTGCTGTTTAGGAAAGATGGAAATAAAGGTAAAGGTGGTGGAGTAGCATTGTATATCAATGATGAGGTAGAATGTAAAGAAATAAGAAGCCATGGAATGGATAAGACAGAGTCTGTCTGGGCAAAATTCACATTGGGGAAGAAAACTACTAGAGCCTCCCCTGTGATAGTGCTTGGGGTGTGCTATAGACCACTGGGATCTAATTTGGATATGGATAGAGCCCTCTTTAATGTTTTTAATGAAGTAAATACTAATGGAAACTGCATGATCATGGGAGACTTTAACTTCCCAGCTATAGACTGGAGGACCAGTGCTAGTAATAATAATAGGGCTCAGATTTTCCTAGATGTGGTAGCTGATGGATTCCTTCATCAACTAGTTGCTGAACCAACAAGAGGGGATGTCATTTTACATTTGGTTTTGGTGAGTAGTGAGGACCTCATAGAAGAAATGGTTGTAGGGGGCAACCTTGCTTCAAGTGATCATGAGCTAATTCAGTTCAAAATGAATGGAAGGATAAACAAAAATAAATCTGCGACTAGGGTTTTTGATTTCAAAAGGGCTGACTTTCAAAAATTAAGGAAATTAGTTAGGGAAGTGGATTGGACTGAAGAATTTATGGATATAAAGGCAGAGGAGGTCTGGGATTACTTCAAGTCAAAGCTGCAGAAGCTATCGGAAGCCTGCATCCCAAGAAAGGGGAAAAAATTCATAGGCAGGAGTTGTAGACTAAGCTGGATGAGCAAGCATCTCGGAGAAGTGATTAAGAAAAAGCAGAAAGCTTACAGGGAGTGGAAGATGGGAGGGATCAGCAAGGAAAGCTGCCTAATTGAGGTCAGAACATGTAGGAATAAAGTGAGAAAGGCTAAAAGTCAAGTAGAGTTGGACCTTGCAAAGGGAATTAAAACCAATAGTGAAAGGTTCTATAGCCATATAAATAAGAAGAAAACAAAGAAAAAAGAAGTGGGACTGCTAAACACTGACAATGAAGTGGAGGTTAAGGATAATCTAGGCATGGCCCAATATCTAAACAAATACTTTACCTCAGTCTTTAATAAGGCTAATGAGGATCTTAGGGATAATGGTAGCATGACAAATGGGAATGAGGATATGGAGGTAAATATTACCGTATCTGAGGTAGAAGTGAAACTCGAACAACTTAATGGGACTAAATCGGGGGGCCCAGATAATCTTCATTCAAGAATATTAAAGGAATTGGCACATGAAATTGCAAGCCCATTAGCAAGAATTTTTAATGAATCTGTAAACTCAGGGCTTGTACCGTATGACTGGAGAATTGCTAACATAGTTCTTATTTTGAAGGAAGGAGAAAAAGGTGATCCGGGTAACCACAGGCCTGTTAATTTGACAACTGTAGTATGCGAGGTCTTGGAAAAAATTTTGAAGGAGAAAGTAGTTAAGGACATTGAGGTCAATGGTAAATGAGACAAAATACAACATGGTTGTACAAAAGATAGATCGTGCCAAACCAACCTGATCTCCTTCTTTGAGAAAGTAACAGATTTTTTAGACAAAGGAAATGCAGTGGATCTAATTTACCTAGATTTCAGTAAGGTGTTTGATACGGTGGAATTATTAGTTAAATTGGAAAAGATGGGGATCAATATGAAAATTGGAAGGTGGATAAGGAATTGGTTAAAGTGGAGACTGCAGCGGGTCATAATGAAAGGTGAACTGTCAGGCTGAAGGGAAGTTACAAGTGGAGTTCCTCAGGTATCGGTTTTGGGACCAATCCTATTTAATCTTTTTATTACTGACCTCGGCACAAAAAGTGGGAGTGTGCTAATAGAGTTTGTGGATGATACAAAGCTGGGAGATATTGCCAATTTAGAGAAGGACCAGGATACCCTACAGGAGGATCTGAATGGCCTTGTAAACTGGAGTAATAGTAATAGGATGAAATTTAATAGTGAGAAGTGTAAGGTCATGCATTCAGGGATGAATAACAAGAATTTTAGTTATAAGCTGGGGATGCATCAATTAGAAGTAACGGAGGAGGAAAAGGACCTTGGAGTATTGGTTGACCACAGGATGACTATGAGCCTCCAATGTGATATGGTCGTGAAAACAGCTAATGAGGTCTTGGGGTGCATCAGGCGAGGTATTTCCAGTAGAGATAAGGAGGTGTTAGTACCATTATACAAGGCACTGGTGAGACTTCATCTGGAATACTGTGTGCAGTTCTGGTCTCCCATGTTTAAGAAGGATGAATTCAAACTGGAATAGGTACACAGAAGGGCTACTAGGATGATCCGAGGAATGGAAAACCTGTCTTATGAAAGGAGACTCAAGGAGCTTGGCTTGTTTAGCCTAACTAAAGGAAGGCTGAGGCGAGATATGATTGCTCTCCATAAATATATCAGAGGGTTAAATACCAGAGAGGGAGAGGAATTATTTAAGCTCAGTACCAATGTGGACACAAGAACAAATGGATATAAACTGGCCATCAGGAAGTTTAGACTTGAAATTAGACGAAGAGTTCTAACCATCAGAGGAGTGAAGTTCTGGAACAGCCTTCCAAGGGAAGCAGTGGGGGCAAAAGACCTATCCGGCTTCAAGATTAAACTCGATAAGTTTATGGAGGAGATGGTATGATGGGATAAAGATCAATTAATTGCCAAAATCATGTTAACTACTCATGGTAAATAGGCCCAATGGCCTGTGATGGAATTTAGATGGGGTGGGATCTGAGTTACTACAGAGAATTCTTTCCTGGGTATCCAGCTGATGAATCTTGCCTACATGCTCAGGGTTCAGCTGATAGCCATATTTGGGGTCAGGAAGGAATCTTCCTCCAGGACAGATTGGAAGAGGCCCTGGGTTTTTTTTGCCTTCCTCTGCAGCATGGGGCACGGGTCACTTGCTGGAGGATTCTCTGCACCTTGAAGTCTTTAAATCATGATTTGAGGACTTCAATAGCTCAGACATAGGTGAGAGGTTTATTGCAGGAGTGGGTGGGTGAGATTCGGTGGCCTGCGTTGTGCAGGATGTCAGACTAGATGATCATAGTGGTCCCTTCTGATCTTAATATCTATGAGTCTATAAGTTGCCTCCTAGATGAAGGACCCAGTGTGTTGCATTGCTCTCCAAGCTATACTAGAACAATCCTTTGTCTTTATTCATAAACAGGACACCCCCTGTTTGTTTATTCCTGTATATTTCCTCTCTTGTAGATTTTGCAATCTCTTTTTTTGCCTGTGGCTCAGACATATAACAACAATACACAAATGACCACCAGGGAGCTGTTACTGTGACAGTTGTGAGGGCACCCAGGATCGTGAGTCACCTTGTTAACCCCTTCTTCTGCATGAAGGAGTCTTGTCTGTTCCTGGCTGGGCGTCATCTTCCTAATACCACCATCCTACCAGCCACTCATGCACTGTCCTCTGGGCTATGACAGCCCTGTCTTTGAGTTGCAGGTTAACAATGGGCACATTAATAGTTACCTTTCCTATCTAATAAAATACGATTTCTCCCCAAAGTTCAGTCTGTTGTAGAGCTGGCAAGAACCAGCATCCATTTTTTCATGAGAATACCTCACTCCTCAAGATGTCTCCTCAGTAAATGGATCAGAGAGTACTTTTCCCCCTCCCTGGGTTATACTGAAACAGTCTATTGTCCTTATTCATTTGCAGGATGGTTCTCTGTCTGATGTTATGTCCCCCTTTTTAATCTCCAAGTGGTTTCAATTGTTTGCAGTTGTGTCTGATAATTTTTCATTGAAAGTCTTGGGATGGGAGCAGGGATAGACAATTCAGCCTGGCATTACATCACTGGCCAACCAAGGGGTGTGTGGATGTGTGGGTGTGTGCGTGAGAGAGAGAGAGAGAGAGAGAACTTCTTCCTGCTTGAGAGGGTCATAACCGAGACATTATCCGTTGCTGCCTAATTTTTACTCCAAGTCCATAAAGGATATTTTCAATATAAATACATTATTCCTTAAATATTACCCATACATGCATCTCACAATGATTATGTACTTTGACAAGTTATGAGTTTTCTGTAGATACCTTACATATTACTCTTTATGGATAAATATCCTGCAAGACATGTGTTTGGTGTAGTGAATTTGTCAGGTCTGATGTGAGAGTTGTTTGCAAAGAACAGCAGACCCTTTGCCAGGGAGCCTCAGTGGCACAATTACCTCCTGCCAGAAAGGAACATGTCCAAGGAATGCCACCTCCTGGTGACCTGCCTTAACTCCAAGACGTAAAGAACATAACTTTCAGTTTAGATACATAGCTTCTTAAATACTATCCATACATACATTTTGCAATGATTATGATGATCAGTGGGCTGCTGGCTCTCAGAGACCTCACATGCAACCTTTGGTGAACTATTATGTAGATATCCAATACAGGAGATCCCTGTAAAACCTCATGAGCCCCTCGTGCTCTCTGACAGTTGCCAGCCTGTGTCACAGAAAATCCACAGATGTATATGATAGCTTGAAGAATACATACTGCCAAACTAAAAATACTGACAATGTATTGGATAGAATTAGACTGCTTAACTGCATGTCATAGGTCTTAGATTTTCCTTCAGCTCACCTGAAATAAATGGATAAAAGTTCTACGCCACTGTGAAATTCCAAGTGGCATGGTGAACAGGACAGTGACAATTCAAGTCCTGTGTGGTCACAAATTTGTTATAAAGTTGTACTTCATGTCTGGAATATAATTAGGATTTTTAGGAAGTACAATTAAAATGATATGCATCATGCTTGATCAGTGTTCTTACCAGGGCCTCCCAGCCCTGTGCTACCAGTACTAACACACCATACCATCTTTGACTTGACTTGCTGCTGTAAGTTAGAAAGGAAAAATTGCACGATACCAAATAAGGGAGACTCTGTTGCAAAAAGACAAATAGTACCTTCAATTGTTGTTATGGCAAGAAAACTATAGAGCTGGGGATGCCCCGCCGCTTTGTTCAGAATCAGATTAAAAAGAGGATCATCTGGCAAAAAAATACCAGACAGATAACTTTAATTTCATGGGGGTGATTTGGTTTTGTTAAGTTATTCAAGAGAACAGAAACTTCAGATAACATTGAGGAATATGGCAAGTGTTTATAATGAGAGTTCCTTCTTCATTTTCAAGGTTTGCTTTGGAGTTTAAAAAGTCACAAGCTATTAAACTTCCAGATGCTTTCTTAGCGAAAGTTTTTGTCTCTGTCTTATGACAACTGTAGCAATCCACAGTGAATCCTGCAAGGAGGAAGGAAATAGAGAAGGCCCAGAAACTGTCTCCTCCATTAAGTATAAGTGGAGTTGTTGTTTTTTTTTAAAGAGTGGATCTGCTTTTTGATTTAAGTACCATTTATTCACAGTATATAGCTTGTACACATGCCAAAAAACCCACTTGTTCCAGCACAGTTCTGCCCTAATGAGGTTACTCAGGAAATCACAACACTAGACAGAAAAGCAATGTATTGGCACTGTGGGTCAAATGTAATTTTGGTTTTAACATCTAAGCAGTGGTTTTCAACCTTTTTTCATTTGTGGACCACTAAATATTTGAAATGGCGGTATGCACGCCTTTGGAAATCTTTGACATAGTGTGTGGACTCCCAGGGGTCCGTGGACCACAAGTTGAAAACCACTATTCTATGGTGACAACAACCTTTTGC
The DNA here is from genome assembly GCF_015237465.2 of Chelonia mydas. Taxonomy (NCBI): domain Eukaryota; kingdom Metazoa; phylum Chordata; order Testudines; family Cheloniidae; genus Chelonia; species Chelonia mydas. The sequence goes on from NC_057852.1 coordinate 113,899,848, forward strand.
GGACCCCTTAGACATAGTCTGTGGACCCCCCAGGGGTCCACGGACCACTGGTTAAAAACTACTGATCTAAAGTTTTTGGATGCTAAAAAGGTGCTCAGTTGCCACTGTTCTGGGTATTGCATAAGAACCCAAATAGAATAGGACTGGGTCCCAATGAACTTATGGACCTTCTATGACATCATTTCTCTACCAGGTTAGGAAAAACTCGGCAGAGGTAGAGAAGATATTGACCAAGTCTTTGTATTTGTAACTCCAATTTTGTGCTATCCCCTACCTCCTCATTTTATGAAAATCAGATTTATAAACAGGTCTTAAAACCATTTATATCTTAAAAGGCATCAAGTTGACATAATCATCAGCTTTAGAATTGTATCTGATTTGACTTTATCTCCATTTTTTCATTTTTAAGAGAATCACCTAGAATGTCAAGATGTCACAGAAATAAAAAACATTGGCCCTTATCTTCTGATCGAGCTGAGCAGTGCTGGTCACAGAACTAGAAAGGGGGCCCCTTTGCATTTCCCTGATCCTGGGGCTGACCTGACCGCTGGGCTGGCCCCTAGCAGAAGTTAGGGAAGTTCTGAGGCTGCTCTAACTTATGCCCAACTGTCAATTGATAGAAGGGCCAGTCTAGCAGCTAGAGAGCACCATGGTATAAGGATGCCCCAGCTATGCCTTCATTTCCCTGGGAAAAGATACTTCGGGAGAACTCTGAGGGGGCAGGATCAATTGGGTTTCTGAGTATTTTACACTGTGGTGGAAACCCAAGAATCAGGCCCATTTTTATTGAATAACATGAATTAATAATTTCCATTACTACCATGATAATCAGAGTAATTATAGTATTCAAATCCTTCACTATTATCTTAGATCTTCTGACCTTAGCTGGGACAATGCTGATAGAATACACAAGGAATAACTCTCTCTCCTCCCTCCCATTACCTTAGTGCACACATTACTCATATAGGTAGCACGATAACCACCCAAAGCTGGCTCACCAACTGTTCTGAATTCATAGAAAACTTTGGCATACAACTAGTTCACCTAATAATTCTAAAACCAGCTGTCCTGTTTCATTAATGGTTGCCTTGTGCCATTAAAGCAAGGGCCACAGGAAATGCCATGCTTTCAGGGAGTTGAACTTTCACTGAGAGATAGGAAACTGAATTCTCCAATGTATCAAGCCCCAGAGCCAAAATATTTGCAGGTGTGTGCTTCAAATCTTTGCTTATTCAGGAAACATCCCATCCTGTTTGGTGTGTTTTAGAGAAACTCATGATGATATATTATTTCCTTTTCTATGCCTATGGAACTACCAACAAAAATAATCACTGTTGGGGTTTTGTATTTTGACTTTGTCTCAGTATTTTGACAATAACTTTTAAACAATATGATGTCGGTGGAAGTTGCTACTGCAGATAATATATTCGAATTGTGTGCAACACTCTCTATAATGAAAACAAATGCAATCAGAAGGCTTTGAAGAAAATAACACTCTTCTTTCTTGTTTTGTTACAGCAGTGACTGTGTGTGCTAACGGAAAAACAACTTTGCAAAAAAAATTAAATGTAGGAGCTGTTCCACTTTTGCAATGTTTGAAATCGACCCATGTTCCATCTTTTGTCAAATGTTTTCAAATAATTTTGACATTTTTATCAAATTATTTGCACGCTTAGAGAAAACACACTTTTCAGTAAGATAATGTGGGTTTTAGTAAATAAAAAATGTTGAACATTTTAGTGACAATGTCCATTAAATTGTAAGAAATATCACAGAAAATTTCACAAACAGATTATGTTGATAATGTCAACACATTTTTCAGAACAGTTCTGGTTTTGCAAAAAAGGAATTTTTTTTTCATTGAAAAATACATTATGTGAAAATTTTTGGTACTCCCAATGACATTGAACATATGCTAACATGAGAGAGAAAAGAATAGCTCACCTTGCGGAAGGCATCTCCCGGCATTGTGGAAAATTTCTATTAGTAATAATAATAAACATCTATAATGTTGTGAATCTACATGATGCTTAAGGAACCTGGAAAAGACATAGTCCTTTTTCCTGAACATCCTTTATAGCAACACAGAAAAGGCAGAATTTTGATTAAGAGAGGATATAGACAGCTGGGTTGTGAGGAAACAAGTGTTGCAAGGAATCTTTGAAGAAATGAGTTTTAAAGAAGGGAATTTGCAAGGGTATGTGACAAAGCTCTGTCCTTGCCTCCGTGGGTCCCGCGTTTCCTGGCAGATTTTGCTAGCCTCAGAGGCTCTCTGTGACCCTCCACGTAACCCTTCTCTCTCTAGAGACAAGGGTCACAGTCTACTGAGCGATTTTCATCATAAGCCAGCAAGGGAGGTGAGGAGAAGTTATCCTTCCTTGCACAGTCTCTGTTGTCTCGCAGTCTCAGTGATTAATCAGGGGACAAAGAGGGGGGGTAGCCCAGGCCCACCCTCTACCCCCGGCTCCAGCCCAGGGACCCTAATAGTATCAGCTACGGTAGCTGACCTTTTAGAAACATGACATGTGCAATTCCCTGGGCTACTTCCCCCACAGTAGCCCTCACTTCCTCAAGCTCCACTTCACCCTTACCTCAGGGCCTCCTTCCTTGTGCCTGATATGGTGTGTACTACTCAGTCTCTCCAACAACGCAACTTCCTCCCAAAGCTCCTGTCATAAATATAAAGCGAAGGGTAAACACCTTTAAAATCCCTCCTGGCCAGAGGAAAACCCTTTCACCTGTAAAGGGTTAAGAAACTAGGAAAAACCTCGCTGGCACCTGACCACAATGACCAATGAGGAGACAAGATACTTTCAAAAGCTGGGGGGAGGGAGAAACAAAGCCTCTCTCTCTGTCTGTGTGATGCTTTTGCCCGGGACAGAACAGGAGTGGAGTCTTAGAACTTAGTAAGTAATCTAGCTAAATATGCGTTAGATTCTGTTTTCTTTACATGGCTGAGAAAATAAGCTGTGCTGAATGGAATGGATATTCCTATTTTTGTGTCTTTTTGTAACTTAAGGTTTTGCCTAGAGGGATTCTCTATGTTTTGAATCTAATTACCCTGTATGGTATTTACCATCCTGATTTTACAGAGGTGATTCTTTTTATTTTTTTTTCTATTAAAATTCTTCTTGTAAGAAACTGAATGCTTTTTCATTGTTCTTAAGATCCAAGGGTTTGGGTCTGTGGTCACCTATGCAAATTGGTGAGGATTTTTGTCAAACCTTCCCCAGGAAAGGGGATGTAAGATTTGGGAGGATTTTGGGGGGAAAGACGTTTCCAAACGGACTCTTTCCTAATAATAATAATACCAGTTAGACATTTGGTGGTGGCAGCGAAAGTCCAAGGGCAAAAGGTAAAATAGTTTGTACCTTGGGGAAGTTTTAACTTAAGCTGGTAAAAGTAAGCTTAGGAGGTTTTCATGCAGGTCCCCACATCTGTACCCTAGAGTTCAGAGTGGGGAAGGAATCTTGACAGCTCCTGACATGCACACCAACCTGACTAACTGGGAGGCTTTTAACTAGTTTCAGCCAGCCCTAGATTGGCTTCAGGTGTCCCAATCAACCTAGCATTCTCCCTGCCTTCTGGAAAGTTCTTAATTGGCCCCAGGTGTCTTAACTGACCTGAAGCAGCTGCCATTTCACTTATCCTGGTACCAGGGATTTGTTTAGCCTGGAGCTAATATATCTATCCCCCACTACTTTTCTATAGCCATCTGGCCTTGCCCTGTCAGGACTCAAAACATGTACGAATATAACAAGTATACCATCTCTTTGATGTTTTGCTCCATTGGTGATGGCTGAAAGCAAAATGTTAGCATTCGTGACCCAGTTTACCAGACTAGTGTGGCTTACATTTGATACCTCATTCTCTCCTAGGAAGCTATGAAGTTGCTGCTGACATTTTTTTCAAGCTATTGTTGAAAGCCCTTCCATCCACAACACTGTTTCCACTTCAGTGAATAAAAGTGTTTGAATTCATCTGCCTGTTTTTTCAGCAATGTCCATAATACACAAAGAGACAGCATTAAAAGGCTCCTGACATGTTAAAGAAATGTCATGGGGCACAGGCCCAGCCTCAACATCTGAGATATAAACTGCATTCAGATGACCCTCCTGTAGTTCAGCAGGTAATTTCTCACACCATGTCAGCACTTGAGAATAGATGTTTAGCAATCTGGCCAATCAAAGCCAGATTTATCATCAGAATTAATGATGTACTAAAACACATCACGGAATAATAGAACATTTAAAATATTCTCAGATGCATTTTATTCACTTTTCAGCTATTCATGTAATAATTGGAGCTACAGCTGATGGGCAGATGAAAAGGTTTGGTACTTGAGGAATTTAATCATTTAGCAGTTTTTCACATAAGTGAGCATCGCTGCTTGTACCCCCATTTTTCTTCACCACTATCTGCTGCTTGTCTTTGCCTCCCCTCTTGGTATTCTCTGTTTTGCCGCATGTCCTGCTACAAACTTCTGACTGGCTTTTCATTTTAAAATTAAAAAACAATCCCTCACAGTACAAGCCAAGAAAGCAGTCGTTTCCTTTTAATGGAAAATTCCTCATGTAGACTTCTTGTCATAGGAGTTAAATCAAGACTATAAAGGTAATATGGATGTAACAAACAAGATCATTGGTATGAAACCACTCTATTTCCTGTCCGCAGTTACATGCTATAGGCATTACAAAAGGTTCCAGCCCTGCCAAATGACAGGGGTCTGTATTTATTCAATGCTGCACTATTTCCTCTTGCACTATGAATTTATTAATGCATTAATTTTAAATTGTGGGAAAGATATGTAGGCCAATGCAGCTGTTAATTTCCTGAAGCGATCTGCTCCCATCTGCCGCAATGAATTCTTTTAAACATCCCAAGTAACAATCTCTAATTTTCTATATTGTTGGCTTACTGCCGATGTGCTTGTATTGTTATTTTCTTCTAATGCGGGGGGTATATTATGGAGGGCTTCCCACTTTGGGAGTTAAAAGATGATGTATGTAGGCCTGTGTCCTCATCCCAGGAAGAACTAAAGCTGTGCCCAAAGGCTGTTTAGGCCCATCCTTCACGACACTGTTTTATTCTTCAAATGTAAAACTCACACACAGAGACAGGGCTTGTCTACATGGTGCCTTAGTCCTCCCCAGTAGGGGTGTAAATTGTAATGTGCACTGGTGTGTTGCACATCAACTGTCCTGTGTGGACCCTGCTGGTGTGTACTGAAAGTTCCCTCATTGTGCTGTTTGAAATGGGACTAAATTAATGTGCACTAGGGAACTTTTAGTGAACACCAGCAAGGTCCACAGGGGCCTATTAGTGTGTGACATGCTGGGGCGGCAGTACCGTTGGAATAGTTTTTATAGTGGGGATGCTGAGAGCCATTGAACCAAACTGTAAACCCTGTATATGAAAGGAAACCATTTCAAGTCGGAGGTGCGGCAGCACCCCCAGTTCCAGCACCCCTATAGGGCACACTAGAAATCACACCCCTGCCATGGGGGACTAATGAACTACGTAGACAAATCTTCAGAGTTGTTCCTGTGACCAAAACAGGCTGGAAGGGCCCAATGCCTTTTCCCTGCCCTGCCCCAAATCCTGCCACAGTAGTCAACCGCCTTCCTGGAATCCCTTCAGCTGAGCTCTTTCAGCCATTCATAGGAAACGCTTGACCCCTGCCCAGCTGGGTCTGATAATCCACTCTCCAAAGCCCAAATACCAGTTCTAAAAAGGGCTCCATCTCCAAACAGGGCTGGCTGGGCCCAGGTCCTTAAAGGGGCAGACTACACTGTTCCAGCATATCATTTAAAAAGGGGGGACAAGAGAAGGAAAGATGATAACTAGCAAAGCTGTCAACAATGAAAATCTGTGCTCTTCCTCGCCTGGAGCTTGCTCCTGATCCCAGTGGGAAAGTGATCAGGTCATTGATTAAAAAATAAACCCATTTAGTTTCCCTTGCCTGGAAAATAAAGCACACAAAATAAATGTCACCAGAGAAGATAAAAACCATTTAAGGGGGCCAAGTGCAACACCATGAGTACTGTTTCCAGAGGTAGCAAGGAGTTGTCTATATAATCCTTGCTTTCGCTTCCTCTCTCTCCCCTGCGCCAACACACACACACAATGGCAGCCTTGGGAGACAGTGGCAGTAAATCAGCCAAGGCAGTAGAGAGTTCTTTACATCAGCCTACTCTCAAGACTGCACAGACCATCATTTTTACCTACCTCTGACTCCCCCCTTTGGAGAAAGAACATGGGAGATGGTGGTGCTCTGCCTCCTGGCACCTTCTTTAATAATTATTCAAATCCAGTGCTTATTATTTCAGAAGTAAGTTCAGGCAATGACTATTTGCCTGATCAAATTGGGGAGAAGTTGAGATTGGGCTTGGCTATGATGCAGAGATCCTGTGAAGATTTAACCATCAGAACTACAGTAACTGAAAGGAAAATTAGAGATGCAATGGATGATATGTCAGAGATAAGAAAATACACTGTGACCACTGATTCTCTATAATCATTCTAAAGAACAAGATGGATGACTCAAGTTATTGATATTGAAGATCATATTTGCATAATATTGCCAATATGACCACATACAGAGATCCCAATGCTGGAACTAATCTTAATAGTGGACTGCCCACTGATTTTACTCCATCTTGAGAAACTCATCACACATCCTTTATCCCCTCTACTACTTGATCTAACAATGGAACATTAGACACAACTGCTAAGAAGCAGCCCAGATGCCAAAAAATTATAGGCAGAACTGGAACTTCAACCTGTATTTAAGGTTTCCTGACACTTCCCACTGTAAGACCCTGTTTCAGTTGCTTATAACTTTGCCAAACTTTAATCACTTGAACGGAAATTTTCCATGCCATGTGTCCGCCGTATGCTGAATTTATTTTTTGGAAACTTTCAACAAAATTTGGTTTGCGGTTTCAAAAATATGCTGGCAACTGATTGGTTGAGAATCTCTGGCACCTCCACTCTTGGGGCAGGCACTTGAAATTGTGAGATGGAGATAGGTCACCCTAGAGACAGGCATGTGCCTTTTGGTGTTCCCATTCAAATGTATTCATTTATAAATTTGGCAAGTTGTAAGCCTTTGAAAAAAATCTCACTTCACCCATGCTCTGTAGAGACTTGTTAGAGTCTGGTAGCTGAAGATTCCATCTCCTCAGAGTGCTCCATCCCTGGAGCTGCAGGGGCTGATCAAGTCTTTCCCTACAGTTGCTGCTCCTGGCGGCTGTGTGTCACTGTGGAGCTGGGTGTAGAACTGAGAGCTGGGAGATTGTCTTTCTGGTGCTTTCAGCTCTTCCCCTTCTGACACCCAGGCAGGAAGGAGGTGAAAGCCGCCTGACTCAAACGCAGAAGTGACAAAAGCTAGATGGGGAGTGGGTGTGGAGGGAGCAGATTGCATAAGAAGCCAGGTAGTCAGGAGAAGACTGGGATCTAATAAGGAGCCTTGGGAGGTTGGAAACCGGGGCTGGCAAGACAGGGACTAGTATGAGAAGCTGAGGGGTAGTGTGGGAAAGAAACTGTACTAGGGGAGGGATACTCTCGAAAGTACATGGGCAGAAAGTGTCAGGGCTTGGGGAGAACAGGGGCAGAAGGGTCTGTGACTGCTATACCACATTTCCCTCCAGAACCTGGAATGGAACTGAAGATTTCCGAGTCTCACCATTCCTCCGTTGTCAGCAAATATCTGTGAAACCCAGTGGCAAAGTGTGTTGTCTAGTCCTTCTCTAGTGCTTGCCCGCATAGAGGAGGAGAACCTACTGCTCCGTTCGCTCAAGTCTATGCAGAAGTCGCAGAAGTCTATGCAGTGGATCTAAATGTTCCAACCCTGCTGATGATCCATATGGGTGTCAACATTATGCCCTATGGTGGGATTTCTGTTTTTCAGTTTGCTTTTTAAAAAACTAGGAACCTATACACAAAAAACCCTATGTTAAAAGAACATTAAGAATATGTAAGTATCTTGCTGCATTAGGGCCTTTGTAACATGATTACACAGTGATTAAAGTTAAGGACGTGCGTAAGTGCTTTATTGAATCAAGGGCCATATAATTTTTCAACCAGTGAGTTCATTTCTGATGCATTTACAATGAATGATGGACAGAATTTCTATCAGAGTTTTGTTAGATATGTCCCAAAGTACAAGATGATCCTTTCTACAATATTTTTCCTTTTATCTCACTAGTTTGCCCGCAAACGCTGAGTGCATTAGCAATACAGTACATTTTCTGACAGTTACCACCCTTTGTGCAATGACCCAGGTCAGGCAGACTCAGTTGAAACCTTGCTAAATATTTAGCTGAAGCCTGGGGTTCTCATGGCTGTTTTGTGCAATATCAGCTTCCTGACCTGAGGCCTGTAGTAACTATGTGTGACAAAGCTTTGCTACCCTCAGCAATAGTCGTTCATTTATTTTATTTATTCAATAAAAACTGTTGCTTAGATTCAGTGAATGGTTGCAAAGGTAACTAATAGCACAGACTGTTATAAAAAATGTAATGACTCGGTGGAAAAATGAGATTTGGTCCACAAATTCCAAGCTGCTATGGTGAAACAGAGAGAAGCTTAAGCTATAAAAACACAGCACCAGGTCGGAGTGGAGGAAACCATATGGGGATAGAGGGCAGAGTGATGGGTGGGGCCCTAAGCTTGGATAAATATAAAAAAAACATTTAACATTCTGACAGGGTTTCAGAGTAACAGCCATGTTAGTCTCTATTCGCAAAAAGAAAAGGAGTACTTGTGGCACCTTAGAGACTAACCAATTTATCTGAGCATAAGCTTTCATGAGCTATAGCTCACTTCATCGGATGCATCACGAAAGCTTATGCTCAGATAAATTGGTTAGTCTCTAAGGTGCCACAAGTACTCCTTTTCTATTTAATATTCTGAGGTTCCCCTTAATTAGATTAATATGTAGCTTGGTTATAGGAGGCTAGTTTACATCATCCTTTTTTTACAAGTCCGTTGTCTGTCTTAATGCTGGCAGGGGGACGGGGAGGAGGAGGAGATTGGTTGGTTTGTTTTCCAATTTTAAACCCAGCTCCTTTGAGCTATTTAGGTGGTACAAAGGGGATTGAAAGTAGTTAGCACAAGATGTCAGCTGTTTGGAACTCCCTGCTGGTGTATCTGTGGCAGTACTGGGTCCTGCACCTTAGATCCCCTGCTCTCACTCCCACTGTAGGAGAAACAGGGAGTAAAAGGGGCATACTGGACATAGGGTGCTTAATTGACCATAGCCTATGTGCAGTGATAAAAAAAATTAGAGCAGTCTCTTGCATTGAGGGCTACTCCTCATCCCTCTCCTCTTTTTCCTGCTGATTAGAGATCTGGTGTGGAAGAGAATCTGGCCCATAGAACACAAGTACTGACAATCAGTAATGTAGGACTAAATACTGTATGATCCTGGTGGGAAGACTTGGCTTTTCTGTTGCCAAAACAGAACAATCACCAGCGACAATAGCTTTTATGTCTCCACCTTCAAATTCAACTCCTGTACTCCAGCTGCAGAAAATTCTAGTGATTCCCCTGTTGGGAGTCTGTGTAATCTCCATGAACTACTTGGGAGAAGAGCTCATGGTTGCAGAATCAGAGGAGAAGCACTCAGATATTCTACATAGATTGCCCCCAACAGCATGAGCACATACTATACCTAGATGGCCAGTTGCAAGACATGAGCCTTTTGCTGTGCTTGGGATGGACCTGTCTCTTTTGCTGAGTAGTCAAAGCTCCTTCTTGTCCAGGGCCTGCTAACTGTTCTCCGTAGACTGTCCATTCTCCCAGATATATTCTGCTGCATGATGAAAAGGTGAGCTGCGATTCAGACTTCTTTGAGGGCATTAGAGTATAACACAAACCTTCAGATGGGCTTCTGAGTAATGTTTATGCCTCTTCGATGTTCTCTGCTTCATAGCATGACACTGAGAGGATGTCTGAGTGGGGAGTAGCCCAGCTGCGGCTATTTGAGAGTTTTGTTGCCTTTTAGAAAGTAATTTTAATAAAACATCCTTCCCCTTTTTAAAAGATGAAATAAAAAGTTAACCAGTGTTAGGAGCAGTGATTTCATACACTCTGAATGGTCATCTCTACATTTATGCTTAGACCACATATTCTCAAACTTCCTCAATCACTGACCTCAAGAATAGCTGTTTCTTCTCACGACCCCAATCCCACAGGCCTTTGTAGTTACACCCCACAATCTTGCCTATCATAACTCGCTGCCTGGGGTGAACCCCTATGATCCTACTCTGTTTCAATATATCCAATATTAATTACTTCCAGGAGATTTCAAAGGCACTTCCATGAAATATTAATTACTGAACAAATTACCACCCTTTTTTGAACTCAAGTAATGAATGCATGTGTCCTGATGGATTCTGAGGATAACCAAGTCAGGGCAGAAAGGACCCAGAGGAGCTCAGGAGTAGCTGCACAATTAGGTTCAAGGGCCAGAAATTCCCACAGCTGGGATTTACGTTGATGCTATCAGCTGAAGCTGTTATTTGGGTTGTAGGTCCCCTCTAAAGATCTCTGCTGTAGAGACCCAACACCATCTCCACAGTTTGGGAAGATTTGTATTTGTGTAGAGCTTTGTAAGAGCCATCCCCAAAATCTTGGGCTTCACCCCTTGGTAGGGAATGGGGTGAGGCTGCCAAGTAGCCATTATGTGGGCAGTTGAGTCTCTTCTCAGGATTTCAGTTTTGCTCCCCAGCCAAGGAATCAGACTGGGTTGTATTGCTCCAGCCATCTCCACAACACAAACCTCTAGGGCTGGATTTCTCTCTCTTGCACATAAAATATGAAATACTTGTTAACTGGGGAAAACAATAATAAAAATAAATATTGCCTAGCTGCCCAATTTTGAGACCTAGTGCTGATGTCTTAACCAGTTCTTTGGAGGTGCTGGTGCTTCCACTCCATAAGATACACTTTTTTGCAGACTCTGAAGTTATGTCTACACTGTAATCGGAGGTGTGACTGCAGCACATGTAGAGATACTCAAGCAAGGTTTGATCTAGCTAGCTTGACAATAGTATCAGTGCAATCTGATAGCACAGCCAATCTGCCCGAGTACATACTTAAGGCCCCGGGCGGGCTTATACAGCTCGTGCTGACATGGCTTCACTGCTAGTTATTCAAGCTAGCTAGATCAAAGCTGGCTTGGTTATGTGTACACGTGCTGAAGTCACACCTCTGATTGCAATGTCTTGTAACAAAGACTTTTTAAACTTCTAAGGGTACAGCAGCATGAAGAGGTTTCATGCAATTATAAATGTGTCACATCATTTTTATTTTATGTAATGTTGCTGAATTGCACAGTTCTCCCTAGCCCAGAGACAGCAGAGGGATCTGTAATTTCATGCAGCAGAGGTGAGAGGGCAGAATCTCCCATTAGCTGAAGCGATAGGGGAACGAGTGAGCCTCTTTGCAGCCAAAATAAAGGTGCAACCACACTGAAAGAGTTATGCTTGGGAGAAGAATGCATTAGTTCTGCAGTCACATTGATCAAGAGGAAAGAACAAGCTGGGAGGATGTTGTGTCTCCCTTATTTCCTCATGAATACACCTGTGAACAGAGGCAAGGTTAAGGAAGGGAGGTGGGCAGTTGAAGCACATTGCCATGAGAACAGGAATTTCTTTTGTTTAAAATTAGCAGAATTAGGCCACAGCCCCACAATAACTCTATTATGACCAGCCTTGGGGTAGCAGCACTAGGGCAGAGGAACAGTGCATTAGGCTATTTAAAGTTAATAAGCCCTTCTGGCACCTGGAGGATTGACTTCTCAGAAGTAATGCCAAATGCATCAGCACTTAACAGTGGGAGCTTCCGACCCACTGGCACCAAGAGGTTACAGTTAAAATTTTTGTTGTGCTTTTTCCAAGGCTACTATTTGATTAATGTCCTGGCCTAACAATATCAAATGAAGCCTAAGTGACTTTAAGATCCTGTATCTCATGCAATGAGAGTGCAACTTTGGAATAGCTTATTGTCTTGAAAAATACAGCTGCATCAGGAGTACAACCTGAATCTCCCCATATTGTGCCTGTAAATAACTGTAGAAAATTGAATTCTCCTCCCATTTAAAAGGATTTATCCCAGGGCTCGGTAACTGATATGTTTTCAGATATACCACAATATATTTGTAAAGAACACTCTTTTAGAGGCATGGGGATGGTTAAATCATTGGCCTGGGGTTCAGAAAATGTGGGTTCAATAGCTGGCTCAGTTTTGTGTGGTCTTTGTTAATCTCTCTGTGCCTGAGTTTCCCCTGTGTAAAATGGGGATGATACCCCCAGCTCACTACAGTGTGGAGATGGATTAATTAATGTTTGTGAGGCATTCAGACATCCCTGGAATGTGCGCTGTATAAATACCTAGATAGACAGATAGGTCCAGGTCCACAAAGGGACTTAGGCATTGTCAGGCTGAATGTTGCGATCCCTAACTTTTAGGAGCCTAGAAAAACACTGCAATCCACAAAGCCTGATTTAGCATCTAGGGTCCCTATACAATGAATGGGGAGCGAGAGGTGCCTTTGAACGTGATCCACAAAAGCCAGCACACTAGATGGGGAGCTGCCTAAGCTGACCAATAGCAGATGCCAGTGAGAGGGGTGTGTACTAAGCCCTGCCCCTCTCTTGGAAGTAGGCGCCTATCTCTGCTTAGCCATGCACAAATGGAACCCAATACCTGACGTTAGCCAGCTTAGGTGCTTCAATAGTTGCTTGACGGAATTAGTTAGGTGCCTGCCTTGCTCCACACAAGACAGGGAATTGGGTGGGCAGGAGGGAGGTGGAGGAGATGGTGTGGTGCTAACTTTGTAACTTGTAGCCCAGTGGTTAAAGCACTTGCCTGGGAGGTGGGAGGCCCTGGGTCCAGTCCTGCTGCACCAATCAAATCCACCACCCACTGCTCCTCTGGCCAGATTTCTGAATGGGATCTGCTCTGGTACGTGCACTCAGAGGTTGCCCACATGCAAGTTAGTCAACTAAATGCCTACCTTCCTGCAAATCATTCATGGCTCTGGGTCTTAGGCAGATGCCAGAGTGAGGCAGCCGTGTGCAGGCACAGAAGTGGAAACCTAAGCACCTAGGGAACTTTTACCCTGAAAATGTAGATGCTGATTGAATTTAGGAGCTTACTGGGTTCAGTGGGAGTTTTGTGGATCACAGTGGAGCCAAAACTGGGACTTAGGTGCCTAAAACCTGTGATTTAGGTGCCTAAGTACCTTTGTGGATCTGGGCCATAGTGCTCTGGGATGGTTCAATGGCCTAACGGCTCTGCTCTTCTGTCCCATATGGGGGTGGAGGCACCATTTGGTTCTTAAATGTCACATTAAAGCCAATTTTATTTGACATGCAGTCCTATAGGAAGGGCATGTTTCTTCTTATAGGAAATTCAAAGAAATTCAGCCTGCACAACAGGAAACCCACTTCAGGACAAGTGAGACTTGTCAGTTCTAGGAGTTAGCACTTGTCTCTACTGCTGCCAATGGCAAAAATCCCTAATACTGTATCTCTGGGTACCATATGTTGTCAAGTCCGAGTCTGGGATTTGCGTAGGTGCCCAAAGGAGTTAGGCACCCAACTCCTGCTTCAGCTAGTGCTCTAACAATAGCAGTGGGGCCACAGCAGCATGGGCACTGGCTCAGGCTAGCCGCCCCACTACAGTCACACCTGACTCCCTGGGAACATACTCAGGCAGCTTGGCCGAGCTGCTGCCCATGCTGCCTTAGCCACACTGCTATTTTTAGCATGCTAGCTTAAGCAGTCACACGGCCTACCTGCTGTGTAGAGGTCCCCATAGACTACAGGGTTGCTGCTCCCTCCCCTGCACTGGTTGGTAGAGAGTGGGCAGGCAGGGGTATGGAACAGGCAGAGCCTCGGCCTCACCCCTAAGTGTGCCAGTCAGCAGAACTAGGCCAGCATAGAGGCAAAAATTATCTGCTACTGGTTTCTAGAAGTGCAGAACCAGGAAACTGATTGAGGCTCAGGCATTATTTGTTTTCTGGGTTCCTTGTGAGGCAGTAAATCTATGCATGTCCTTTACCAAGGGCAGAATGCTACATTACAATCTAGCCTGCAGTTGGCAGATCCACATGTGTCCATGTACCTGCACTTAGACTGCGGTGGTTTAAATCTGTGTTTAGCTTCTTAGTGCCAAACAGCAAAAGCTCCCCTAGAGCTAGAAGCTACAGTTCCCTCCTTTCTAAAGCTTCCATACATGAGGGAATAGAGAGATCTGAAAGCTTTGCAGGGATCTCCTGCACTGTAGGCTCGAGAACTAAGGAAGGATTCCTGAAGCAACAGCTCTAACAGATACAGTTAAATAATGTTGCTTTTGGGGGCTGAAAAGAATCAGAAATAAGACTAATGAAATTGATGTTACCGAGGAGACTAGAACGTCAAGCTTGTGCACAGAAGATTAATTGGAAAGGATGTTTATATTATTGTCTCAAGCTTCAAGACTGCTAGTTTCTTACTGAATACAGAAAATAAATTAGCAGGATGACTAACAATGAACAATAAATCTTCATTCAGATTATGTTAGCTGGAAGTTTAAAATAGAGAGAAACATATAAATTTAGAAAATGATCGTAGTCTCTAACATATACATGCTGAAAGGCAGCAATTATATTTCATGATTTTGTTAAATTGCACAGTAATTTAAAATAGAATTACCATTTACAATGAAAAATTGAAAAGGAAAATTATATCTCATTATGTCAGCTGGGTTATTCAGATGAACATTATGTACTATTGGATAGATACAGTGCTGTGGAGTCCTATAATGTGATATGTTTAGCTAACCCATGATTACCAGCCTTTTGTGGCTTGAAGATGTTTTATAAATGAAGGCTATTGACATCTATAATAATGATTAGGTTAAAAACACGTTAGCTGAAAAGCAGCAAGAGAAAAGTAATTTTAAAAAAATCAGTACATGTGTAAAAAAGTTCCAAGGTGTTTAACTTACCAAGACTTCTAACTTCTTTTAGTGTTTGAAGCTTTGCATAGAATACAAATTATTCAAAAATAAAACCTCCTTTTAAAGGAATTCTTGCATGGGGCTGCTCATTTTCAAACTTGCGTCCCTTGTTCCACATTGGTCTCTCAAATGCTCATTTTAGGTGCATCCCGAAATGCTGATTTGCGCTCTCAAACGTGGACTCAGGCACGCTCAGGAATCCAGTTTTGAAAATTGGATTCCATGTGTTTTAGCTGCTCATTGCTGACAGTTTGGTATGGATTCAGCCCATTTCACACTAAATGTGCTGTTAATTCATTGCTTTCAAAAGCTATATGAAGATGAAGCAACAGGTTAGGGAATCTTCTAATCTGCGATTTTTGCCATAATCAGCTAGTCCCTCAGGGTTGCAGGTTTTGATGGAAGGCAAACTGGAACCTACTGCATGACGTAGAGAATTTTTAGAGTTTGGCTTATGCACAGATTATTCGGTCTGGTGCAGCTGCTTCGTGCCACACCACCAGCAGATTATAGCCCTGATACCAGTGCTGATCTTATTCTGCTGATCTGCTCCACACTGACTAGCACAGGGGGCATGGCAAGTGGAGTCCCATGTGGCCATAAGCAGCTGGCATAAGGCTGCCTTAAATTATGCTCAGGTACAGATTGGGTTCAGGACTGGGGAAAAACCCTCCTGAGCTATGATGTCTGCTTCTCAGCATTAGCCAAAGATGTTCTCAGTGGTAGCTGATGACAGAACAAGGAGTAATGGTCTCAAGTTGCAGTGGGGGAGGTTTAGGTTGGATATTAGAAAAAACTTTTTCACTAGGAGGGTGGTGAAACACTGGAATGAGTTACCTAGGGAGGTGGTGGAATCTCCTTCCTTAGATATTTTTAAGGTCAGGCTTGACAAAGCCCTGGCTGGGATGATTTAGTTGGGGATTGGTCCTGCTTTGAGCAGGGGATTGGACTAGATGACCTCCTGAGGTCCCTTCCAACCCTGATATTCTATGTGGGCAATGTGCTCCCCCAGTGAGTCAAACCCTGAAATCCATATGCACCTTTCACTGAATTGTTACTCAGTCAAAATTCCCCTTAACTTCAATTAGAAATGTGCATGAATTAGGATCAAGGCTCCTGATCATCTACATTACTTCTGATGAAATACTATAGAAAGCAAACATTCACTCCCTCAAGGCAGAAGACAAGCTTTATAACTTGATTATTGTCAGCACATGTTCTGTTTGGCACCTGACACTGATTCACAGAAAGTTATGAAATATCCAGTAGGTAACAATGTCTTTTTATTTCTGAACATAGCTCAAGAATAAGGCATTGATTGACAAGTTTCTTAAAATACAATGTGCTAATAATCCATCCCTTTATCACTGCGTGCGGCATGAACCCTTCCCAAATCACTTTTTTGGCCCAGATTTTTGAACAAATTTAGGGGTTGTTTCTAATCAGTGTTGCCAGGTCTCAGTGACGTAGGAGCCTAAATCACATTCTCAAAAGTGATTTAAGCACTGAAGAGGTTAAGTCCCATTGACTGCCATTAGACACATAAAACATTTAAGCTTTGTGATGCTGAGTGTAGCAATACCTAAATACTTTTAAAAATGTGGGCCGTTATCTCTTAAACGCTAGGTAGTTATTTTTAAAATTATTTTGTATTTATGTTTGCTTATCTTTAGGAATATAAGGTGATTAGGGTGGGTGTTTCTAAAACACTTACAGGAGCTACCCAGATGTCAATGGATATGGTACATCTAACTGCTCTTAATACTTGAAAATCCCTAGGTATTATGGTGATGATGATCACGCTATAGATAGGAAATGCATGAGGTAACATTTCAAATTGGCTTTAACACCACCTCTAAATGAGTGCACATTAATTATATGGAGACTCAAACATCCCTTTGCTGAGAAGTAGTAGTGTAATGATGCAATAAAGTTCCATTCCAAGTTTCTATATGGGCATACAACTAAAGGTCCAAGATTACAACAGGGGTTTTACAGCCCTCTGTGGACATGAAGGGGCAAATTATCTAAAACTTCCCAAACTGCAGCCACAAAATTAGTGGGCACATCTATATGCAGATGCAAACAGCTGCATTTGTAAATGTAAATTAGGTAAAGGTATACATAAGGCTCTTCTTCATGCACAAGCACCAATTTGTGCGCACACATGCAGATGTCTGTCATGTGATCCTAAAAATGATGCATGCCCTTTCTCCAAGTTTTTTTGTTTGTTTGTGTTTTAATTCAATTGGGCTTTATGCATCTTTTGTGCATCAGTTCCACATCTGTAAAATGGGGATAATAGCATTTCCCCCCTCACACTGTGCGGTGAGGATACATTAAAGTTTGTGAGGTTCTCAGATACTGCAGTTATGGGGGCCATAAGTAGCTACATAGCCATTAAAAGCCTTTTATGTTTCTTTAAAGGGCTTATGGGAAAGCTTATTACTAGCATATGATCTTAAAAGCCTGTCATGTATATGTACCAACTCAAAACTTCTAGAAACGAAACTTGTTTTGCCAGTTTTTTTTCCAAATTTGAGCTAAAAGGCCGGGTTCAGCTCCCAGTAATTCTGCTGTAAATCAGAAAAACAACTATAGTCAATGCAGTTACTCCAGATTTACACCACTATATGTGAGAATAAACTTCAGCTCAATAGGGCCAAATCCTGTGTTCGCTTCCACCTCTTAATGTACTTCAGTTGAGTTGCACAAGATGCAAGTCATAACAAAATGTGACCCCTGGTATTTGAAATACACGGTCATTGTACAATGTATCAACTCAGCCAAAGACCAGAGGTGCATACTGTAATATATCCACAGCCCACAACAACAGACTCACCTGCTAGGCCTCAGCCTCCTGCCAGTTCGCGATTGTTTCTTACAGCACATTTTAGAGTGCCTTGCCCAGTCTGATTTAAACATTTTCAAATGATTTGGCAGGAGGTCCCTTGGAAGACTGCTCCCCACTCTGATAGATATTTCCGTCATGAACTTTTGCTCACAATTTAGCCTACATTTTAATTATCTTAAATCCCTCCCTTTACTCTTAACTTATACATCCTTGTACCTTCCTAAATAATTTTTCTGATTCTTTGGTATTGACAGCTTTGAAATATTTGCAGTTATATCCCCATCCTTTGGTTGTCACTTAGGAAACACACACACACACTTTTTTTGTGTTGATCTATTATCAAAGAAGATTTGGAGTTAAACATTATACATATAACTCCCAATCATTCTTGCTAATAGACCAATCACTTCCAGTACCACCATGCTTTTTGTTTCTGACCTCCTTCCTACCCATGCCTACAGCCTTCTGGTTTGCAGGTGCTCAGTGCTGATCACAATGACACATTAGCAGCACCACATTCTGCAATTAAAACACACCATAGAAGAGACAAACAAAGAAAGCTTAAGCTTGAGCAAGCAGAGCAAAAGTTTCAAAATACTGCAAGCTTTTTTTTAAAAAAAAAAAAAGAACTTCACATCACTGGAGACAAGAAACTGACACTAACATGGAAAATATTATTATTCAGGACCAGAGTTCCCTTCAGCCGCATTAAGAATTTATTACAAAAATGAGATTGTGGAGAAATCTGGTTGCTGAAGAACTGAGCTATTGAGAAGGAGTAAATTAACAGTATCCAAACACAACTGGAATATAATTTTATCAACAAGCAGGGAAAGCAGTTAATCAGGTGAACATGGGATGATATAACTAAAACCCCCAATCCCAAATGTTTGAGGCAACATACTGACATAAACTGAGTCATTGCTGGTAATAGTTCTGCCCAGGTCAGTAAGGTGACTCACCCCTATAAGTCTCAGTATTAAAAAGTAAAGATGGACTAAAGCCACTATATCCAGGGCCAGATAGATCCCTGTACAAATGCCAACATAAGGGCACAGAGGAAGCAGCTTGTGCATCCCATGCTGAATAACAACCAGGAGGCTGTTTGCACCCCCTGCTTCAATAAATTCCGTAGGGCTTTTGAGGGGGCATAAAATCACTGGGGTGCTGGTCTGCCTGCCCACATTTCATCCCACCCCTATCATCTCTAACCTGCCACCACCATCTGTGTTTTTGTCTGCACCCTGGAACGCCCCCTATGTTGGAGGTGATTGCAAGGAAAAGATTATATTTTTAAAAGGGTTTTAAATTAATGGGTGCATTTGCTTAAAATCATTCTTTTAGAAATAGTTTATTAAACAGAATTGGGGGAGAGAAAAGATTGCAAGACAGGAACAAACAAAATCCTTTAAAAACCTAAGAAGCACCTAAAAGGAAGCCAACCATTATTATTTTAAATCTCATGATTTTAAACCAATCTCATTTTTGTTTTTTTATTTTATTTTGGGACACTTGGGGTTGGCGATGTTGAAAAATCTGGGAGAGATTCAGGAGCAAGGTAAGCTTATAGCCCAGCTCCCACTTCTTTGCCTAGCTTGGGGAGCAGCGTTAGCCCACAGCTACTCCCCCTCCTTGGATGGTGCAATGCGAGCTCCTCTACACCATCTTAAGGTACCGTAACCAGTGGTGAGATTAGAATCAGACACAGAGGGAGAGAAGGAAAGTGTGAGGAATTGGGAGGATGATACATAAATCAGGCTAAATTTAATAACCATCATGTGGGCTCAGATTTTACAGGAAGGGAAGGGGCAAAAGGGGCAGTTTGCCACTGGCACCCTGTTTGAAGAAACCCCAAACCGAATGGTGTTGTGATCTGGTGCAAACCTATAGAGTGCAGTGACGTCATGCACTAGGTCGCAATGCCAGGAACAAGAAGCCAGGCCCAGCTCTGTGGCTGCAGGAGCCACTGCTGCAGCCTGAGTGTGGGGCAGGCTTGCTCCCCAACAGTCCCCTCCCCCAGCATCTCCCCTCTCCCCTCAGTAGAACTATTTTTGAATGTGGGGGGACCTCAGTTTCAGATATTGCCCTGGGCCCCCCAAAACTTCTGTGCAGCCCTGGGAGTGAGATGAACAAAGAACTCAGAATCCTTCCTGTCAAGCCATGGTTCTTTAACTCCAGTAACCTTTCACCTAAAATTGAACACTTATTTTCATTTCTTCTGCTGCTTCTGCCAATACTAGTCCGTAACACGAGGGAAATTGGTGGACTTGCAACCATATTTTATCGAAGTGCCATTGTGGATAGGTGAGCAATCTCATTCAAGGTTTTGCATACTGATGGATGAAGGAATTACAGCTTCCAAAATACTCACAAAGAAAATGCCTCTCTCTCAATATATAAAAATAATGCTCAATGAAATTTTCATTCCCATATTCTGAAGGTCATATGCTTTTCTCTTATTGATCTGATCTTACAAGAAGTTGTGGAGGAAGAGATTAATCTTGTTGCTATTTTTCTCTATTTTATAATCTAGCCGATACATCTTGCAGATGTTAAAGAGGAAAGCAGGGCTCTGTTCCTGAGGTCCAATGTGTGAAGAGGAGAACAGTTAGGGGGATGTCACACAATAGTGTCAGAGAGAGTAGGTGAAGATGCCTCAAAACCACTATGCAGAACAATAGGGGGGCGTGGTTCCACTGACAGGAGTAATTGTGAAACAGCAGCCAAAAGCAAGCAGCAGTTAGTTTTCATCTATAGTCTAGACCCCTCATTGGAGGGGTATTAAATAATTGCAGGAAGAGAAAAACAAGCAAGGAAAATAACTGTGTTGCCAGAGCTCTGGGGTAGGAAAAGCCTTGGGGTGCAACCTGGCCCCACTGAAGTCAATGGGAGTTTTGTCACTGATTTCAATGGAGTCAGGAGTTAGCCCTATGTGTGCAAGTGGTTTCAGAACCATGGGAAATGCCCCTGCTGTTCTTCAGATCCACAACCACTTTATTAGCAGGACCTTCCCCCCTGCCAATTCTTCATTTAAGCTCCAATCAGTCCATTGGACGACTTATGTGAGCAAAAATTAGCACTGGTGTAAGTGTTTACCAGTTTGGGGCCCCCCTTTTGCAGTTGGGCTGAGTCAGAAAAGAGGGCAAATTTCAGGTATTAATATCTTTGAATAAAGGGATATTTGAAGGCTAGGTACTAGATTCAGTAATTGGATACTGTGGCAATCTAACCATCCATTGAACTGGCATTTCATTACCTGGTCTGGGGGAAAGCCATACATATTTTTATGAAAGTTCATGTTAAAATATTTCTTATTGTGTAACAAGCCTTTTCATGATGCAACAATTTTGTTTTTCCATGATATTTCAACATAACAGCCATTTTCTCACTGGAGATGTTTGAAACTATTTCCTCTGGAAGGCAGCTGAAACAGTGTAGAGTCACTGTCTGCACTGGATCCCACATCGGATACAGTCTAGATCTGTCTCCTTATGTTCAAACTCTTCGATGGGATCAGCCCTATAACCATGCATCCCACAGTAGCTTCCTTCAGCCTCAACAAAATCAACCACTAGGGGGAGATGCATGAATGAAGAGGACAGACCTATGCTAAATAGCTCATTCCCACAAGAGGTAACAACCATGGATATTACCACTTTACATGCAAAACCCATCTCTTTGACTTTGTTTCCCTTATATTTCTTCCCAGACAGACACAAGCAAGCAAAAACTCCTATTAACTAGGAGTCAAAGTATTTCTCCTACAGGCTGGGAGGGAAGAAAGAGATAGTTATTATTTCTATTTTTCAGTACTTAATGAGGCACTCAGATAATACGGGATTGGGGACCATTAAAGTAACAGACACTTTCTTTTGTGAAACTGGGGAAAGTGACATGTTTCACAGAGTTACCATTAACATTTCAGTACATGTACCTCTTGAACAGAGTCTTGATCCCTCTTTATTACTGGTCAAATGCTTCTCTAAATAGACTGACCATGCACTGAAGCATGAATGACTTTCCCATTCTTTTCTCAACAACCTTTTTTCCCATATTTCCCTGTCCTTCCTTCTTTCCTGGCACACACTGTCAACTGCTCATAAAATGATCAAGCACACTTTAAAATGTTGTTCATGCTTATTACTTTTTCCAGTGCTTCACTCCTGCTAGCGCTTTCCCCTTCCAAATGGGAAACACTTCTGAAAACAGATCATTTTAAACGATGTACTCTTGGTGAGTTCCTCCCTCCCTCCCTCTCCCCCACATACTTGTTCTTGCTCCTATTTTTGCCAAATTTAAACCTGCTAATTCACAAGGAACAAATAATTGAACCATCATTTTCCCATGGTTTGTTTCTGCTCTAGCAAAAAAAAAAAAAAATCTAATTATATGTTCAAGAAAACTACTTTCAATCCTTATTAAGTTTGAAAATCTTAAATTCCAAAAGACAAAGCAAATAAAAATCCAGTGCCAGTTCTAAAGCTAGGAGTCTATCAAAAAGGTTTAAGTAGATCTAAGCAATCCATAGAAATATTACTGCGGATAAGAGAATCCTCCTAAGGATTAGGTTTAAGAAAATAACAAAAGGAAACAGAAACTATGAACTTTGGATCACCTCTGATTTTCTCATATGTTAACTCCAGCAGACTCCCTTACAGATTTCTCTTTTGTCTTTATATGTTTTCAAGGGCAACTACTGTGACTGCATTATCAAACGTGTATTGGCGTTTTACTTTTATCAGCCTTTATTCTTAAACTTCTAAGAGGCCATTACAAAAAAAACAGAGAATGAAGAAAACGGGAAATAATTATAAAAGTACTTAACAATATCCTTTTATTTATAGTGCAATGTAAAGGTGTCAGGAGATCTGGTTGAAATATCTTTGGTTGAAATTTTTCATTTGAAAAATGTTGGTTTTCTCACATGAAGTTTTGAAATCAATTCAAAACAAAACTTTTTGCTTCAAATTGACATTTTGAAGCTAAATGTGAATTTTAGTTTCATTTTGACTTAAAATGTAATTTCATTTCAGTTTTTGTTTCGCTCAGACTTAAAATATGTTTTTGTTTCCATTTCTAAAAACTGTAATGAAATGATATTGGGAGTCTAAAGTAAACAAAAGTTTGTCAATTACATTTCAAAATATTGATTCTAAAATAAAACCCTTTTGTTTCAACATCTTCAACTAGGTGTCAGGATTTTTTCACCACAAATTAAAAGGTGCCATATTTTCAGTATGGATGTATTTGAATGGATTAGGACTCAAAGGTTAACTCTACACTACAAGGGAATACCCAGGGCTGGCCTCTGTCAGCTGACTCGGGCTTGGTTTGAACGGCTGTGAAATAGCAGTGTAGATGTTCAGGCTCAGGCTGGAGCCCAGGCTTTGAGACCTTCCCCAGCCTGTGGGGTTTGAGAGCCTATGCTCCAAGCCAAGCCCTAACGTCTACATTGCTATTGTATAGCCCTGTGGTCCAAGCCCTGAGAGCCTGAGTCAGCTGACACAAGCCAGCCACAGGGTGTTCTAGTGCAGTGTAGATATACCCCAAAACATACTGTTTTTCTTTTCCTGCCCCCCTTAGTTGATTTGAAATCTAGTTAGGTTAAGAAAGTAATTTGAATTTCTTAACAACCAGCAGCATGCTTGTCTAATAAGGGGGAAAATAATAGCAGGCCCCCCATGAGTATCAGAATATTATGATAAATATGTATTATTTGTGTTACGGTAGTGCATAGAGGTCCCCACTGGGGTCAGGGCCCTATAGGCAGAGCGTAAATTCAGCCCGAGCTCTCCAGAGCGGTGCTCAGGTAAATATTTTCAAACCCTATGGGACGAGGATGTGCAAAGTAAGAGACAGTCCCTGATATAATCTGAATAGATGAAAAGACAATATTTGGGAGACAATCAGTCGCATTTCCATTTTACAGATAGAATACTAAGTCACAAAGGGACTGAGTTGCCAAAAGGTTACAGAGGAAGCGAGGGGTAGAGGCAGGACTTGAACACACATTTCCTGTGTTCCCTGAACCACAAGACCATTTTCCCTCCCTGACCCAGCCCTTATAAGGAGTCCCAAAGACTGCTTAACAAAATTTTTCTAGCCTTGGTTATAGAGAGCTATACATAGGAAAACATTAGTACTGCAGTTTGCTATAGCTTACTGTACACAATATGTATTTCTTGAATTAAACGGATTTACTTGTAATCAGAATGCACAAAAAGGTCAGTATTTCATTTAGCAGATGTGTAGAATTAAATTACAAGAAAGTTAACAGTCCGTAAGGCTGACTTTTAATTAAATGATGCTCATTAATATTTTTCTCTGTGAATGTAAATACAAATGTGCACACCACACAATATCTCTCTGTAGCATCCAATCCTACAGGTATCCTCTATGGCCTAAAAAAGGAGTATCATAAATATACAGGTTACTTCTATTATCTGTGATATACTGACATGCCAACCCAATGAAACTGTAGGTGCTGTTTTCACATTGTATTACTTCAAACCTTGAAATTACCTTTATAGCCTGCCCTGTTCCAAGATGCTTGCCTGCAGCATTCTATAAGCTTGCTGTCATATCCATTTAGTTATGGAAGATACTTGTTTTTTAGTCTCGAGGTCAAAATTTACTATATGTACATATATGGATAGAGAATTATATATCTACCCTGGCACACTGCTTATATTGCATGATTTTCCTTATGCTGAAAAGGTTACTGCCCTCTGAATTACAGATAACATGGAGCCAAAGTTTATACAGTCATTTCTTTAACAAATAATTGAATAGGAAACATGAATAGATTGGAGATTGATAATGAGGCAAGTTAAGCTTGAGCTTCCAAGTTCAGGGTGTTAGGATCTTGGTTCTAGCACATTTCTAATATTGGGTTACAGATCCTTCGCTGCTGGGTGGCAGATTCAAGTACAGACTATGATAGTAATGATTAAGGCCAACATTTTAAAATGTAAGCAGTGATTTTAGGTTCCCTCAAGGTTTGGTTGCCCAACTTGAGAAACCTCAAAGGGGTCTTATTTTCAGAAAGAAGTGAGTACCCGCTCTCTGAAAATCAGGCCCCTTCAAGTTGTCTTAAGTTAGGCACCCAAAAAAACTAGACACTTTTAAAAACCTTGCCCAATTTGAAAGATGTCTTGGAAGGCACGCTTATAAAATTTGCAGATGACACCAACTGAGAGGCATTGCAAGCACTTCGGAGGACAGGATTACAATTCAAAGTGATCTGGAAAAATTGGAGAATTGGTTTGAAATCAATAAGGTGAAATTCAATAAAGACAAGTGCAAAATACTATACTTGGGAAGGAAAAATCAAATGTACAAGTACAAAATGGGAAATAACTGGGTAGGCAGCAATGCTGCAGAAAAGGTTCTGGGGGTTAAAGTGGATCACAAATTCAATATGAGTCAACTGTGATGCTGTTTCAAAAAAGGCAAATGTCATTCTGGGGAGTATTAATACAAGTGATGTACATAAAACAGGGGAAGTAATTGTTCTTCTCTTCTTCACACTGAAGTATTGTGTCCAGTTTGGGACACCATTCTTTGGAAAGATGTGGACAAATTCAGAGATTCCAGAAGAGAGTAACAAAGTGATAAAAGATTTAGAAAATCAGACCTATCAGGAAAGATGGAAAGAAGTGGGCATTTTTAGTTTAAAGCCAAGGGCAGGTTGAGGGGGGAGATAATAGTCTTCAAATATAAAAAGAGGATGGGTGATCAATTGTCTTCCATGTCCATGTCCATTGTCTTCCATGTCCACCAAGGGTAGGACAAGAATTAATCGGCTTAGTTTTCAGCAAGGGAGTTTTAGGTTAGCTATTATGAAAAACTTTCTAATTCTAAAGATAGTTAAGTGCTGAAGTAGGTTACCAGAGAGCTTGTGGAAACAGGTTAGACAAACATGTGTAAGGGATGGTGTAGATATACTTAATCCTTTCTCAATGCAGGGGAAGGGAGTAGATGACCTCTTGAGGTCCCTTACAGACCTATATTTCTGTAAAATCTCACACCTTTAACCAGCACTTTATTGACTTAAAATATTAAATGACATCGATTGATGTACAATATATTTTTCACAGCAATTGTAAACCTTTTATGCTCTCATTTATATACATTTCAAAGTTTGAGCAAGTGTCAATGTTATTAAATACTGAGATGCTTTGAATGTTTTCACCCACATGGTTTCAGCAACAGCAAAACTGTTGGCTAACCTGCCTGGATCAATGGGGATATGGCAATATGATATGTAAATATGAGTCTGACAACCTTTATGAAGTTTCAAAATCCAAAGAAAAATGGACAAAGCAAAAAACAAAGACAATCTATGACCTATGCCATCAAAAAATCTACACTTTTCTGTATGGCAGCAATCAGAGTTCACAATCCCATAGCAAGAAAAGGATTCACAGATTTGCCATATGGAAAAAATGTATGGAATTTAAGAAGGGAAATCAATAGAGATCTAAAGAAATAATTCTAAAGCAGCTACAAAATCAAATACAGACATTTTGCCCTATTATAGAGTTCTGTAAAACTTCTATAAAAACTCTATTTTATAGGTTCCCTACAGTCGTATTGCATTACAGCTGACCAGTCTGTCAGAAGGTCAGTTTTCTGTATTCTTTCATCCCTAGTGAAACATGTTTTTGCATAAGTCAGGCTTGATAGTTGCATTCAGTGGTTTTATTTCTATATAATGTTATGTTGGTAAAGATTCCTGCAGATTAAGGCCCATTGTGACAGGCCAAGTTGTCACTGCAGAAAAGGAAACTGTCTTGGGGAAATCAAACCAAATGTTGTTAAACATTGTGTGCTTTGCTGGGGCTTAAAAAACAGAGTTCATAGAAAAGTGGGTCAGAGTGTTAAGCGGTTGGAGGATTCCAGCTTTAGGGGTTCGGCCAGAGAATGGGACCTAATATGAATTTATCTAAATTCAGGTGTGTTCCTTACTTGAAAATGGGAGTTTAGAGGTTGTGGAAAAGCGTAAGCTAGCACCTGAAGATAGTGTGTGAATAATTCACTTAGCAGTGCTTAATCATGCTACCATTGTTGCCCTTTACTTCAGTGAGTGCAGGATCATAAAATTAGAGTTTGCCTGAGGTACTATGATGTTACAAAAGAGGAGGGGAAAAATCTGCCTATGCATCATTTTATAACAAACTGTTGAGTATGCTGGAAAAAGGACAAGTCTGGGTCCTCTGACTACATAGATTCACCTTTTCCAAGAAGGAGAATAGAGAAGACATTCTTCTGGTGTAGAAGAATCCAGGGAAAAGCAGATAGATGTCTGGAAAGGCTGATATTCCCAGTGATGACTTTGGGACAAACTGCTGTATTGTAGAAGAAGGGGATAAGAAGAACCCTGCAGGTATTTTGTGAATGTCTCTGGACAATATGTTATGGATTGGTACTCTTCAGTTTGAGGGACTGTCGTGTGTGTGTCTATATATACATATATCAGTAGTAGGATTACTCAAAATGTTGAATAAAACCTGTTTTTCAACAGAGAATCAGCTTTTTGATAATTTATTGTTGTTTTTCTTGTACTGCAACTAATGTGTAGTGTGATTTGACTTATGAAACCTTTACTGTATGGTAGCAGGGTCCACATAGCGATTTACTAGGCCAAAGTGCACTATGAAATTTTTAGTGTGTGGTAACTGGGTTCACATGGCAACATAGCATGGCAGATTAGAGCGTTGTAGATTTACACCCCAGCTTGTCCTGCCCAAAGTCTCCAATGGACAAGGCTAGAGTGTCTCTGTGCCTCCGTTCCTCATATGTAAAATGGGGATAAATAGGACTTCCTTATCTCACTGTGGTGTTGAGAGTATAAATGCATTAAAGACTGTGAAACCTCAAGTACTATGGAAATGGGGGCCATATAAGTACCTAAGATAAACAAAAAATACAGGGCAGGATTGGCAGGGCTGCAGATATGGGCAACACTATTGATTACAGGCATTCAGAGATTTTCATATGCAGAAAGTTGAGTAAGCCTGTTCAATTTAGAGAGGGACAGAATAATAGGGGAGATGGTATAGACACACAAAATAATGAATGGTCTACAAGAGATGAGTTGGGTGTTCTGATTTACCCTCTGTAATACAAGAACAATGGAGCATTCAGTGAAATGGAACGGTTTCTCAAGCACCTTTGCTTCTATTTTAAAAATGCATCTATTTTCAAAATAAAATAATGATCAACCTTTTCCAAACTACTGCTAGCGTAACCAGAGTATGTTGCAATCTTTCCCTACTTTTTTTCTTCTTGCTTCCCTCCAACTCTATAGAGATGCTTTTTTCAGCTAAACTCTTAGTCATTAGCCATCCATCTCTTCCAGTCACTCCTTGTGAAATTTTAGATCACTTCTGGACCCATTTTGGTTGTAGAACTGGCCAATCAGAAAAATCTTCATATATTCATGTAGGCAGTTATTGCCTTGAATCGCCTACAGCTGTTATTGGCAACCTGATTTACCACTGGATTATCACTCAGTAAAAATGGTCTTTTATTTTTAAGGAAATTAAACTTGTTCTATAGTTTCAACAAGAATTTTGGAGAAGACAACAGCATCATTCAAAGCATTGAATCCAATCATCATATCTGAACTGCTGGAAGCTCTGGAATGGGTTACTTAGGGATGTGGTGGAATCTCCATCCTTAGAGGTTTTTAAGGCCCGGCTTGACAAAGTCCTGGTTGGGATGATTTAGTTGGAGTTGGTCCTGCTTTGAGCAGGGGGTTAGACTAGATGACCTCCTGAGGGCTCTTGCAACCCTAATCTTCTATGATTCTATGAACTTTGGGAAAGTTTGAATGAGGAATGATCTAAATTTTACCCCCCGTCCCTGACAAGGTCAGGAGTGTGTGATACATCCACTACAGAGGCATGAGTTCTGATGCAGACCTGAGGTTTTGGACTGAGCCCATCTCTACTCAACATCTCTGAAGTCTTGCTTTTCAGTGGTTGACAAAAAAGACATAGTAAAAAGAGGGGGAAAATAAGATTCAACAGTACTTTGAAAACATAAAGCCCCATTCATTCAAGCGCTAAGTATTGTTATTCGTGTTTATTGTATAACAAAAGATATGCAGACAATGAAAACCCATTTGGATAAGGAAGTTTAAAGTCAACTCGGAGTAACAAATATGAAATGAAGGACTAAGATATATGGGGAAGTATGGGAGATATTTTTAGAGCCAACTTTTTTGCATAGCCACAGATTTTCAGCTAGTAAATTGTGTGCACACACCTACATTTACGTATGTAGAAGCCTAAATACTAAGATGGGTGAACTTGAGTGTCTGGTATTAAACGAGAATATTGATATAGGCATCACAGAAACTTGGTGGAACAATGATAATCAATGGAATATGATAATACCAGAGTAGGTATAATAGATAAAATAGATAAGATTGACAGAGTAGGTTATCCTGGTGGGGGTGTGCGAAAGAAAGCATAGAGTCAAATATACTAAAAACCTTAAATGAATCAAACTGTACCATACAATCACTATAAATAGAAATCCCATGCTTGAATAATAAGAATATGGCAGGAGGAATATACTACTGACCACCTGAACGGGAGAGTGATAGTGATGTGAAATACTCTGGAAGATTAGAGAGGCTATAAAAATAGAAAGCTCAATATTAATGGCGGAATTTCAACTATCCCCATATTGACCGGATACATGTCACCTCAGGATGGGATGCAGAAATAATATTTCTAGATGCCACAAATGACTGCTTCTTGAAGCAGCTGGTCCTGGAACTGATAAGGGGAGAGGCAATTTATGATTTTAGGCCTCAGTGGAGCACAGCATCTGGTCCAAGAGCTGAAGCACACAATACACAGTCAACATATGGAACACATTACCAGGGGATGTTGTGAAGGCCAAAACTATAACTGGATTAAAAAAAGAACTAGGTAAATTCATGGGGGATCAGCCCATCACTGGCAATTAGCCAAGATAGTCAGAGATGCAATCCCATGCTCAGGGTGTCGACAGCCTCTGACTGCCAGAAGCTGGGAGTGGATGACAGGAGATGGATCATTTGATAATTGTCCTGTTCTGTTAATACCCTCTGAAGCACCTGGCACTGGCATGGCAACTGCTGGAAGATAGGATAGTGGGTTATATGAACCATTGGTCTGACCCAATATGGTCATTCTTATGTTCTATTGCTCTAAATCCTGTTTCAGAAAAACAAATTGTACAGTACAAATTGGATCAGTGACCTGCATGTTTGTTTCCCTGCTTTCAGTGCTTTTTTTGTATATGCAGATGGCTGAGTGCACAAATGTAGAGGCGGCCTGAAAAACTGGTGCTCTAAATCACAGATTGGTTGGCAAGATTTTGATTGCGCTGAGTAGATCTGACACAGATAATTTTCTGTCTAGTATCTCGCTTTGCATTCGAGAGTGTGGTGGAAGGTGTCTGTCCTCAAAGGAAATGGCAACAGCATTTTGACCCATCAGCTGTTTCTGAGACATAGAACTGCCTGTTAAAAGTTTCAGATACTTTACAGATCTCTCTTGGTACAATGATTGGTTATGGAAAATATGACTGTGATGGTTGCCCCATTTCTTCTTCTTTTGGTTATGTTATCTAGAGCTCATGGAAAGAATCACCTTGTCTCTAAGAAGAAAAAATGGACTTGTTCTCCCAGACCTGGGAAATGCTGCAAGACACTTTTACAACATAAAAAATGCTCTGTGGTCCTTATCTTATTCTAGATCCACATCTCACCCTAGATATTCCCTTCCTCCCTCTCTTCTCTCATTCTCTTCTTTCTAGATCCTGGGCCACTTCTTAATCTCTCCCTTTGAAATAGGTGATATTGCACCACGGGAGTGCTTTGGTTTTCAGCTGAAAAGTCTCATTTTTTCCCACCAAAAAAAATTAATGGAAAGCAGACACTTTTAATGACATTTTGTTGTATCAAAACCCCAATTTTCAACCAATAAACAGTTTTGATGGGAAAATTATGATGCTCCCTAATCACAAGATAAAAAGCCTGGCAGAGAGTGAGTGGGACCAATATGGAAACCAAGAGAAAGTGTATGGTAAGTAAGATGTATATTGCTGTGATTCTGAAAATTACTTTGTCTTATATCTCACAAAAAGAAACTGGATGATTGCACTCTGGAGACGGGGTCAGAATTTTTGGGGGAAGAGAGCAAAATGTTCTGAGTCTTTTTGATCATGAGATGGCATATAGCCTAGCATTTAGATGTAAGAAATGTTGACAAGGCAAGAGACCCAGATGGATAGCATCCCATCATTATGAAGGAAGTGTCAGGGGAAGTAGAAAAGCCTTTGGCAAATATCATGGGCAGACAGTGGAAGCACCAGAGGGGTGTCCGTGGCTAATATAGTTCAAAGGTTTAACAAAGGATCAGGGGATAGGATATGAAACAATATAAACTTTACAAATGTATTATTTAGCAAAGGACAGTTAATGCCTCTAGCTCAGAAAAGAGCATATCAGAGCAACCTGCCCTGAGTTCCGTAAGTGCAGGATAATAAGTGAACTGCTAGGCAAGGATGACAGATGACAAAAAAATGTGGATAACGTGAAAACCTTTGTGTAAGAGGTTAATTTATAAAATTATTCAAATGTAGTAGAAAGAAATATTGTAATGCAGGGGTGGGGAACCTTTTTTTGTCACAGGCCATTGACCCACAGGAAAAGTTAATCACGGGCCACTCACTCGCCGGACGTGGAGGCTCAGGTCTTCCCCCGGCAGCAGGGCGAGCCCCAGCCCCACAGGGGCGGGGGTCGCAGAGGCAGTGGCACGGGAACAGTTTTTACAGTGGAGGTGCTGAAAGCCAGTGGTCCCCAAACTTTTTACCTGGCACCCTCCTTACCCCTGTCCATGCCCCCTTTCTCCAGAGCTGGGGCAAAGACTGGGCCATGGCTCCAGGAGTAAGAGGGACAAGACGCAGACAGGGGTAAGGGGGCTGGGACCACAGCTGAGGGGTGGGAGCAGAGCCCGGGGTGCGGGACCCTGTGCAAAACCTGGGGGTGCTGCATCACCCCCCCACCCCTAGTTCCTGTACCTCTGTGCAGAAGCTCAGGGCTTCCCCCGGGTAGGGCAAGATGGCCGTATGATATTAAGCAAGGGGCCGGATCCGGCCCACAGGTTCCCCACTGCTGCTGTAACGAATGAAAAGCTGGCAGAGGAGGAAGAAACAGAGGTTATCAATAAAAAGAAATGGTTTATTGTGCAGACATGCAGATGGTTATAATACCCACTCTCTATAATTCTTAAGCTTGTCCTGATATAGAGTGCATGGGAATTAAAAAACAGTCTGTTAAGATGACATAAAACTGAACTGGGGCAGATATCATCACAAAGAGTAAACACATTCAAAATTATTGAAGATGTAGATTTTGGGATGAATAAGAGGTTTCACTAATTCAGTAACAACAAACAAAAGTGAACTAATGAGACTAGAGATATTTACAGAATTGTGAAATGTAATAAAAAACTGAGCATAATACAGAGTGCAGACTTTGGAAGAGATCTGAGAATGGACCCGTATTAACAATCATTGTGCTCACTCAATGTCAAGTTAGGAAATTATCCTTACTATTCTACAAGATCAATACTGAAGGAAAATACGGGGTATTACCCTGCTAATAACAAACATTACAAGTGAACTCATTCTTCATTATTTTGTAAGACCAGCTCACTAACATTGCAGACAACCCATGTTGTCAGTTACAAAGAATGATTTGAATTAGAGCTATCAATTAATTGCAGTTAACTCATTCAATTAATGCAAAAAATTAATCGTGATTAAAAAAATTAATCATGATTAGATTAATAGCAGTTTTAATCACACTGTTAAACAATTGAATACCAGTTGAAATTTATTAAATATTTTGCATGTTTTTCTACATTTTTCATATATATTGTATTCTGTGTTGTAATTGAAATGAAAGTCTATATTTTTATTATAACTATTTGCACTGTAAAAATGATACACAAAATAAATAGTATTTTTCTATTCACCTCATACAAGTACCGTAGTGCAATCTCTTTGTCATGAAAGTGCAACTACAAATGTAGATTCTTTTTTGTTACATAACTGCACTCAAAAGCAAAACAATGTAAAACTTCAGAGCCTACAAGTCCATTCAGTCCTACTTCTCATTCACCCAATTGCTAAGACAAACAAGTCTGTTTACATTTACAGGAGACAATGCTGCACTCTTCTGATTTACAATGTCATCAGAAGGTGAGAACAGGCATTTGCATGTCACTTTTGTAGCTGGCATTGCAGGGTATTTATGGGCTAGATATGCTAAAGATTTGTATGCCCCTTCGGCCACAATTCCAGAAGACATGCCTCCATGCTGATGACGCTCGTTAAAAAAATAATGCGTTAATTAAATTTGTGACTGAACTCCTTGGGGGAGAATTGTATGTCCCCTGCTCTGTTTTACCTGCATTCTGCCATGTATTTCATGTTATAGAAGTCTCGGATGGTGACCCAGCACATGTTCTTCATTTTAAGAACACTTTGAAGATTTGACCAAATGCAAAGAAGGTACCAATGTGAGATTTCTAAAAATAGCTGCAGCACTCGACCCAAGGTTTAAGAATCTGAAGTGCCTTCCAAACCCTGAGAGGGTGAGGTGTGGAGCATGCTTTTAGAAGTCTTAAAGAGCAACACTCCGATGTGAAAACTCTAGAACCCAAACCACCAAAAAAGAAAATCAACCGTCTGCTGGTGGCATCTGACTCTGATGATGAAAATGAACAGGGGTCGGTCTGTATTGCTTTGGATTGTTGTTGAGCAGAACCCGTCATCAGCATGGACGCATATCCCTTGGAATGGTGGTTTAAGCATAAAGGGACATATGAATCTTTACCACATCTGATACATCAATATCTTGCGACAATGACTACAACAGTGCCATGGGAACGCCTGTTTTCACTTTCAAGTGACATTGTAAAAAAGTGGGCAGCATTATCTGCTGCAAATGTAAAAAAACTTGTTTGTCTGAGCAATTGGCTGCACAAGAAGTAGGACTGAAGGGCTTGCAGGCTTTAAAACTTTACATGGTTTTATTTTTAATGCAATTTTTTGTACATAATTCTACATTTGTAAGTTCAACTTTCATGATAAAGAGATTGCACTGCAGTACTTGTACAAGGTGAATTGAAAAATTCTATTTCTTTTGTCTTTTTACAGTGCAAACACTTGTAATCAAAAATAAATATAAAGTGAGCACTGTACACTTTGTATTCTGTGTTGTAATTGAAATCAATATATTTGAAAATGTAGAAAACATCCAAAAATATTTAAATGAATGGTATTCTATTATTGTTTAACAGTGCGATTAATCACAATTAATTTTTTTAATCGCTTGACAGCCCTAATTTAAATGGCACTAAGTCCTTTTGGAGGTTCCAAAGGAAATCCACTTAGGCAGAAACTCTCTTTCCAACATTTTTTTTTAAATTTCCGAATGTAAAAGAAAAGATAGTAAAATAAGCATGAATATCCAAAATCTGCAAATCTCAAGAACCTAGGCTATTTCTTAAATTGGTTAGGCCTAGTTCCAAAATTGTTTTGCTTCCATTACGTAAGGTTATATCATGCATTCATTCTAGTGTCTTGCAATTTAAAATGACTCAGAGTTAAACATGTCTATTATGCAGCATAATTGAAACCTAAACACATATAGTTACAACAGGCTTGAACAGATTCTCTACTATCTTGAATGTAGTGTAACCACCGCAAAGGGAATGCCAGGTGGATGTAGAATGCTACCAAAGCCAGAATAATAATTGTTTACACCCACTTTCAATGGATATAAATGACTACGCAAGGTCCAGGGCAATGAAGAATCAGGCCTATTAACTTTACATAGTTAAAACAAGTAGTGTATATTCTAAGGTGACTTCTTATAACTTGATTCCACCAAGGCTAATTTGTATGTGTTAGATAAAGGTAGGTAAGTGTATAAAAGCTTTGGACCCTAGAGTATTATTTGGAAGGTGACAGAGGGTGGGATCACTGGGATTAATAATAGTTATGCATATGAAATCACAAGCATCAGTTAACGCAAGCAATTTATACCCACACTTACTCAACTCATAAAGACAGGTTTCAGAGTAGCAGCCATGTTAGTCTGTATCAGCAAAAAGAAAAGGAGGATGCATCCGATGAAGTGAGCTGTAGCTCACAAAAGCTTATGCTCAAATAAATGTGTTACTCTCTAAGGTGCCACAAGTCCTCCTTTTCTTTCAGCTTATAAAGTAAGCCAGAACCATCCAAGCAAAGGCAACCGGCTTATTCCTTGTTTTGTGATGGCCCACTGAATAACACGGGGTTCCATGGCATGTGAATCCAGGCAGACTTTGGCCTGAGGATTGTGATTGATGGAGAATTTTTGAGTATTCAACTAGACAAGGACTGTGTGCTGCAGATAAGGGATTATCCTGGTAGTGTACTAGCATAGTTATATTGGATGCATATAATTGTGTCTTGAGAAATCACAAATTGGAGCTACATGTAACAACTGAGATATTGTGTTGGTGTCCCTCTTTCCCTCTTAAACATCCTGGTTCAAGAACTGAAGCCTGGATCTACTATTAGATATGGGTTCTGAATTCTGATAGCTCCCTATTAAAGAAAAATGTTTCTGTCATGATAAACGTTATCATAGCTTAAAAGTCTTCAATAGCTAGGGGCCTTTCTCCAAAGAGTGCAAATTATTAAGGGATGGCTCTTACCCAACAAATCTACAGTGTTTGAAATGATTTGCTCATTATGAATAAAATTACTGAGTGAACATTTAAACAAGTCTAGGTGATTTGGGAGGAGCATCCATTTACTCCTGCTTGTTTCATTAAGAGTATTTTATTATCAGGAAGCCAACTTCTTTGGAGACTTTATACTGTTTTTCCCCCCTAGAGATATCTTGAGTTATTGATGCAGATTTACAAAACTAAAAACACTTTCCAAGCGATGTTACTACCTATCTGTAAGGCCAGCCCCACGCTTATTGTAACTCATAACAACAGTGAAGCTCATTTATGGTACTGAGTTTTATCCTGCTAGATTGGAATTGAATAATTTTGGAAATATCTATCATCTATCAGTGTAGAGAACAGGCGATAAAATACCTGTGTCTCTTTTTTCTCTATTTCAACTTTGTGACATCACTAACTAGCCCCTAATAGATATCCTACCACATGAGAAAGAAGGCATGTGCCAAATAGTTGAGTGGTCACAATAATGCAAGGAAATTGGTGTGTTGCCTAATGGCTAGAACACTGGAGTGGGACTCAGGTGAGCTTGGTTCTGTTCCTGGGTTTTCCGCTAGCTTGCTGGGAGACCTTGGGAAAGTCACTTCACCTCTCGGTGCCTCGGTTTCCTCATCTGAAATGATCCTGACCTCTTTTGTAAAGTATGTTGAAATCTACAGCTGAAAAGCACTACGGAAGTGCTAGGTATGATTATTCTTCTTCTATAGATGGACTAGAGTATTTGTCTCAGCACTGGAGCAAATTCTTTGAACCTATAACAAATCCTCTGTGAATAAAAAAAAAACAAGGACCCAACATGATAAATTAAACTGTAGTAAAAAACTGATAATACATATTGAAATCAAGGACAAAGGTTTTTGGTGCTTTTTCTTAAGATGTCTATATCCTAAGTTTATCACATTTCAACCGTTAGCTTGGAGTCTGCCAGGTGAAAAACAAAAGAGAAATATATTGTCTCTAGCAAGCAAGCAAACCAGCCCTTATTGTGCCCCTGTCCCTGTAACTGACTGTAGGAGGAGATGTTTCAGAGTAACAGCCCTGTTAGTCTGTATTCGCAAAAAGAAAAGGAATACTTGTGGCACCTTAGAGACTAACCAATTTATTTGAGCATGAGCTTTCGTGAGCTACAGCTCACTTCATCGGATGCATACTGTGGAAACTGCAGAAGACATTATACACACAGAGACCATGAAACAATACCTCCTCCCACCCCACTCTCCTGCTGGTAATAGCTTATCTAAAGTGATCATCAAGTTGGGCCATTTCCAGCACAAATCCAGGTTTTCTCACCCTCCGCCCCCCCCACCCCCCCACAAACTCACTCTCCTGCTGGTAATAGCCCATCCAAAGTGACCACTCTCTTCCCAATGTGTATGATAACCAAGGTGGGCCATTTCCTGCACAAATCCAGGTTCTCTCACCCCCTCACCCCCCCTCCAAAAACCACACACACAAACTCACTCTCCTGCTGGTAATAGCCTATCCAAAGTGACCACTCTCCTTACAACGTGCATGAAAATCAAGGTGGGCCATTTCCAGCACAAATGAGAGTTTGAGGAGCTCCCCAGATCACCAACATGGGGGCAGCCTGGAGCATCTGAGGCAGGCAGCAGGACAAGTAGGTCATGAGGGAGCAATGTCCCCCCAACACTTGATCAAAGTCAATACAAGCCAATGGGAGGCAATGTAGCCTAGTGGATAGCAGGATCAATGGGAACTCAGGAAACCTGGAGTTGGATTCCCAGCTCTGCTGCTGGGAAACATTGAGCAAGGCATTTGGCCTCTCTGTGCCGCAGTTTCCCCATTAGCAAAATGGGTATAAAGATACTGAGCTCCTTTGTAAAGCACTTTGAGATCTACTGAGGAAAAGAATAGTTTATATTATTAATTAATAATAAATTATTATTATTAATTATTATTATTATCTGAAACCTTCATTTCACACACAGGTTTGGAGGCTCCTCCTGACTGACAGTTTCTCTGCCTCCAGCTGCCAGGAAATCTTGAAACTTCTCAAAGTACCCCACCCATGCTCACTCCCATGTGAACTGTCCAACTCTCTGCCAGGTCCCTTCTCCTGCAGCTCAGTGGGAGAAAGGGTTACACATGTTTTGAAGATAAGCCTTAAAGAGTTAAAATTGCATGAAAACAAGTGCACAATTCATTGAGCAACATATAATTTTCATAAAGTGTTCTTTTGCTGAAAGTCACATCACCAGACCTCCCACCTAGTCATAAAATGCCTTCCTACCTGTATACATAAAAATCCAGACAGTGTTGGCAATACAACTCAAATTTAAAATGCAACATCCATTTTTATCATTAAAAAGATGAGATACTTCCAGAACGACAGGTGGGAGCAGGAATGGGGTTGAGAACGGAAGCAAAGCATGATTTAACATAGATTATACTCCTTTGGGAAAATCATCTCGGTCCTTGCTCTTTCTCATTATGATTTACATGCATTATGATTAACTGTAAGCTAATGAATTATTAACTGTTTTGCAAATTTATTTTATCCTGAACTATGGAAGCCTTAATCATATCACTTATCTTTCAGGAACAGATTTTGTCTGGGCCTGCTCAGTTGCATTGTGAGATGGAACAGTGTAAAGAGCCTTCCCCCATCTCTTCTCATCTCTATGCAAGGGCCAGTCACAGTATGTTTGGGAAAGGTGAACACTACATATGGCACTTAAAGGGATGGGAAGGAATGAGAACAGGCCCTGTGTCTCCCCTTTTCCTGGCTAGCCAGGTGCAGAGAGGAGAACATGCTGCACCCTAACCCCAGAGTGGTGGAGCTACCACTCCTTTGTGCTCTCCATAGGAATCCCCAAGAAGCTGATTTATGTGCAGGGGGTCCTACTGTGATGTGTTTCCCCACCCCAATCCTCTTCACGTGAGAATGGGCTTTAGCGTTCAACCACAATCTAGCCCCCAATATCTGAAAGCTTTGTGGACATCTCCGTGATGAAAAGTGCTGTCAACTCATTGCTGTATGAAGTACACAAATGGGCTGTACACTGAAAAGGAACGTTTTAATAGGTTGAAGAGATGCACTTGCTCTTTTTCAGCACTGGCAGCATGCTTAGCCCTGGTGGGAGGAGCACCTTGAATCATCCTCAGACATCTTCAATGGCTGATGCACAGACGGGCATTGACTAGGTTTGAATGAGTCCCTGCAACCGGGTAGTAGAGGAAACAAATGGAAAATGGATGGGTGGGATTGACCAAAAACAGCAGGAAATAGAGGATTTTATAAAATAGGCTGTTTTAATTAGCAGCTTTTAGAGATGTGAGAGTTGTTCCCACCACAGGCAATTTCCAGGGAACCTCAATCGTCATTTTATTTAGTTTGGTGACTTTTATGCAGGAATTTTAGTTTCACTCTTAGAACACAGAGAGTCAGTTACTGGCACTTATATGCAACTACTAGTAGCATTTCTGGAAGCCATGTGCAGTTATAACTGGGAGATTCAATAACTCAGTGCTTGTCTCTTACATGTGTAAATTGCTCAAACAATAAATGAACACCGTTGAATTTGCAGTGTGAGAGCACTCAAACAACTGCAAACCATAGCTGTACAGTGCATTTAGTCCTATGCACTTTTATAAACATTAGGACGCTACCCTGAAACAGCTATAAACTTTAACAAGAGCAGAATCAGACTCCTAGGATTGGCGGAAAATACCATTTGGGGGCCCAATCCTTCAATTCTTACTCAGATGAGTAACCCTCCCTCAAAAAACTAATTCCATAATGATGAGAAAACACTCTGGTAATGGAACTGCATGCATGACTAAGGATTCCCTGCATGAGAAAGGTTTAAAGTATAAGGCCTATTATCCCTTTTTGACAACTTTTGGGGTCCTTCAGGATGTTTCCATTATGAGGAGAAATTGATGATAGTTATTGATGTGAGACAATCCTGTTTATGTACAAAGGATGTACAAAGTCCTGTTTCCTTGAACACAGATGGAATCAAACAACAGGAGATAGTGTCTGCTCACAGTTCTAGCCTCTCTCTTTGAGCTTTTTCTCAGGATCACTCTACTAGTGCTTCTGGTGATTCCTTGCTGCCTTCTCTGTCTCCTTCTGTGATGTTTCTCCTCCTTCTCTCACACATGCGCCTTTTGCCTAAAACAAAAGCCAGTGAAGCCCTTCACCCACATGTGTTTTGCATCTGCTTTTGTTTTGTGTAATGACATGTGCTTACTTTGGGTGGTGGTTCCTATTGTTTCAGCTACCCAAGTTATATAAAGGAGCTTAATGACATATTTCGGATGAAGGGCAGTGGCCCAAAACAGGCCCTTGTTTATTAACTACATATAGAATATTTTCTTAAAGGTGTACTGAATTATGAATTAGTTAATATACAGGAGTTATTCAAAAGAGTTCAAACATTTAGAAATTGACTATTACTTTTTTTTTTTATATTTCATTAATTAAAACTCATGACAATTCCTAAAAAAATTTAAGTTCATGAACTTCCATGTTTGGAAAAACGTCGCATTTCATGTTTAAAGTCTCTTATGAAATATGCATGAGCTGTTTTATGAATGTTAATGAACCTTCTTTAAATTTGGTCACTTAACATTATTCATGAACAATCTACTAACACTTCAATCTGGCCGTATTAAACAGCATTATGAACTTTTATGAGGGTATTAGCTACAAACAAAGGATGATAAAAGCAATAAAACGGAATATTAAAAAATGACAAAAAATAACCTAAAGCTGCCATTTAGTTCGAAAGCTTTTGCTTAATATGTATGCCAATAACAGTCACTTATCTTCAATTAAACCTTCAACAAGCTCATTGGCACTATTCAAGTAGGTCCTTGAGGACCTAACCATATCTAGTAGCAAATACAGCTGTGTTACTGTTTATCTTTCCAATAACAGATCCCATCTATGAGGAATAGAAATCCCTTGGCATCACCCTAACTGTAAAATACAACTTGTAGTCATAGCCGAATATACATTTCTTTGTTTTGAGAGAATTATTTTCTTCTGTACCATTTTAGGTCTTAGCTTTTCTCGGAAACATTGAATGATAGGTTCTGTTTATAACAGTATTCCTCCAGTAGTATTTAATATACGATAACTTGCTGAAGGACAAAAGTGGTATTTGCCCTCCTTTTGCCTTATGCTACATGTGCATTGTGTACAGAACTCCTAGTTAATCACTGGGAACTCTGTGTGTGCAGCACTTATAGGAGTTCATCTTCATCCATCTTAGATGCTTCCATGTTCCCCATCACCATAATATCCAACTGCCTCACAATCTGTTAATGTTTTTATCTTCTCAACACTACTCTGAAGTACTATTATCCTCACTTTACTGGCAAGGCACAGACAAAGTTACTTGGCAAAGTCACATAGGAAGTTTGTAGCAGAGCTGGGATTTGAATCAGTGTTTCCCAAGCTCTAGATGATTACCCAAACCGTGGACCATCTTGCCTTGCTAGATCTAGAATGAATGTATTTAATGGATGTGAGGAACCTGACTCCATGCATTTCTTTGTTGAAATTAGAGTTATATTGAGGAGCTTTACCAAATATCCTCTCTTGTCACAGAAAAAAAGAGGCTTTTGCAGAGAATGGGGAGGAAGCGGGGAGGGAATGGCATTGTACTGATGGGATCATTTGAAACATATGAGAAAATACAATTTGTGGAGCATGCAGCTGGATGAAAAACACCCCCATTGAGTTCTATGGACACATTTTACTGATTGTGAGACCTCTGAA
The DNA here is from genome assembly GCF_015237465.2 of Chelonia mydas. Classification (NCBI taxonomy): domain Eukaryota; kingdom Metazoa; phylum Chordata; order Testudines; family Cheloniidae; genus Chelonia; species Chelonia mydas. Next base: position 113,941,279 of record NC_057852.1, read on the forward strand.
TCTGTTTGATCAATAAAGTGCATGTTTTAAACCTCTCCAATCCATTCCATACAGAACGTTTTTAAAATCAGTTTGTTGGCGCTTTCCATAGATAACACAAGTCATGTTCCTTTGTCTAATCCATCCACAAAATTCATTTTGTCAAACTATTCAATCCTTTCCTTGAGTGAAACACATTCCATCAAACCAAGCCATCTGCTCTTATGACAGAATGAATTCTGTCTAACGTGATAAACACTGTATGAAAAAAGACATTTAATCTAATGTGTATGTTTAACAAAAGGGAATATTATTTATTTGGCAGGGCATATTTTATTCTTTATTAACTTTAAAATATTGTGTCTAGTGTAAATGAAAGGATATAGTCTAAATAGTTTGGGAGCAAAGCATTTTTTAAAAATCTATTTATTTAGGGAGTTTTGACAGGTTTACAAAAACGGAGCAAAGCACTTTAAGTAATATTTTGTAAATATACCTTACATGTTAGCAAATTCAGAAGGAAAAATATTAACCAAATTCATCCCTGGTTTCTCTCCATTGACTCACCCCTGGTTTCTCTCCATTGATTTTAATACTCTAAGAATAAAGATGGCCCTGTATCCTTTTAAAGGCTGGTTATTTCAGTAGATATTACACAAAGGCTACTATTCCAAGTAATCTGATACTACATTAAGAATTGTTTTAATGCATTGTTCAATGTGTCCTTCTTGCAATTAGGGTATTATTGGGAACAAAAATCTTTTCACTCCCCCTCTGAAAGATCAGGAAGTAAATTTGGTTCTTTACAGAAAGAGAGAAGATGAAATCTAACCTGAAAAGTTTCAGAGTAGTAGCCGTGTTAGTCTGTAATCGCAAAAGGAAAAGGAGTACTTGTGGCACCTTAGAGACTAACAAATTTATTTGAGCATAAGCTTTCGGGAGCTACAGCTCACTTCATCGGATGCACATTAACATTTCTATAACAGCTGGTCCAGACTTCAGTTTTTGCTTCATGCCCAGAACATTTCATTAGTTAAGACTACTTCTGAAATTGTAATCAACGTGCCATTTGTACTCTCATACTTGAATCAGTTTTTGTGAATCAGTTTTTACAGAAGTTTGTATATATGCAGTATGTATATAGGGAATGTGTAAGGGTGTAGTTTGTAATTATAAAGGATTTTATCAGCATGAGTTTGACAGGTTCCATTACTCACAAGAGGTGAAGCTTATGTATGCTTTAGAGTTTTAATTTTATTAGGACTAGCTTCTGTATCCTTCCACCTGTAAAACAAGGTTCCTTCGCTACCATGAGTCCAACCATAGAGGGCTCACAGGGAGCCTTAAAAGCCGCTAAAATAACGACAAATCATCTTTCCAGATTTTAAAAAAATGTTACAGTTTATAAGGTCTGATACCTGATGCCCTTTCAAAGCTAGACACAAGTAGTAGATCCCAATACATTTTTTCTTCCTGAAGAAAAATATATTTTGTATTTAGTTCGGCAGGACGTCGGCCTTTGATATTGCAATTTTGTATCATGTCTGTAAAAGCTGTTGCTGATGCAGGACTAAATCTTGCCCATCTTGGGCAAGTCCTGGGAAGCTGGGACAGTGGGAAGGGGCACTTGAGGCAGATCAACAAGCACACCTATAATACCAAAGGGGAGAACCAAACTCAGGAACCAGAAGAGCTCTCATGGAGGGGCCAGAGCGTGGCTACAGACAGTACAAACTTTCCGTGAGCATTTGAAAGCTGTGCTCCAAGTGATACCAGGATTGGGTTACTTGCTTCAAAACCTCCCATTCATCTTTAGGACTCCACCCTCAGTGAGCCCTATGAAAAGAATTCCCCACAGACCAAGCTCCATTCACCTCTATGGGGGTCCACTTGAACAGAGCTCACTGCAGGACTGGGGCCTTTGTTTCATGTATTTCATATGCAAGGATTGAAATAAAGAGCTCTGTTCTCCCATCTGATACTTAAACTCAGAAGGATGTCATGAGACTTAATTAATATTTATAAAGCACTTTGAGATGGGGATGAAAACTGTTCTTCATACAATGAGCACAATATATTACTCCTTTCATTACAGTTTCAGTATACAACAGAAAAAGCTCTTAACTGTGTAAATAATATAAGTTTGAATTGCTATTAGCTGCAGAAAAATTAATGCGTAATCAATTTTATGTACTTATTTCCAATCCTGCAGCCCTTGGCATGCAACATTCCTATTGATTTCAAAGGGAGTCACCTGCCTGAAAGGATTGTATCATCCAGCTCACAATATCCTTTATTCTTATCTGGAAGCACTAAAAATAATCCCAATTTTTCAATCCATTCACAGCAGAGAAAGTTTCATTTGGCATGATAACATCCAAAACAATGCTTGAAGTGAAGTTGATATGACCTTGGAGGACCTGAATCAGCAATGAAGGAGACGACCAACCCAACATGTTAAGTAGCAATTTCAGACTGTAGCTTCTTTCAGAGCTGCTTTGAAAACATGTTTTGAAAGGTTTAGTGTGATACATTGCTTGCAAACATTTCTGATTACCACTTCATTTTTTTCCAATTAATTCATTGCTTAAGTTATCCTTTAAGAAGCCGGTCCCCATTTATTATGCACTAGGGCAATTGTGTAGCTGGAGAGGCAGTTTCTTCTTTTCATACTTAGCTGACCCTTTTTTCATTGGTGAGGTAATATAGCCTTTTCAAGTCAAGTGAAAAATTGGCAAAACCTCCCTTAATAAAATATCAGTCTCTATTAGGCCCTCTTCACACCACAACACTATCATGCTAAATCCTGACACAAGCATTTTTGGGGGAAAAAAATCCATTGTGCATGGTTTTACTTACATTGGTTGTGTGAGTTCACGCTGCAGAAACCTGTTAGGCATCCGTACCAGACCCAGTTCAGAAACATAACTATACAAGACAGCACAGGTAGAAGTGAGGTGGAAGAAAGGAAGAAAAAAAGATTCCCCCACTTGCAGAATCCTAGAAATCAAAGTGGTGGTGATGAAACACAGCACCTTGCCCAAGGACACCATACCCTGTGAGAAGTGAAGATCCCTACCCCTGGATGGGGAGAAAATATGATAAACCCTGGCTTTTATTCACCTCTATCCACCTCTGACCCCTTTCTCATCCCATATTCTGGGGCAGCTAGCTACCTCTTTTCTGTGGGTTTTTTTTTTTTTTGGGGGGGGGGGAATGGGGGGAGATGGCTTGCCCAGTCCCCAAAGTTCATCTTTAGGATGAAACGGTAATACTGTGATACCAGGATCAAAGATCAGATACCAAAGTAATATTGAAATGTACTGGCTTTGTGTTGTGGCCCTTAAATAGCTGGCTCATAGAAGACACCACTAACACTCTTTGCCTCTTTTTATTTTATCTTTATTTTCCCTCCTTCAGGGCAGAGGGAGTTAAAAAGGGAGAGTGTTTCCCACCCACCCCAAAACAAAACAGATCAACAAAAAAGTTACAAAAATATTTAGTGTGTTTCCTTTTGAAACATTTCCACTGAAAAATGAAAAATTTTGACGAAAATGATTTTTTGTGAAAATATGTACATTTTGGTCAAAAAGACCAAAATAGTTTCAATAAAAATTGTACCAGTTCTAATGATTAGTGTTATGATGCACTCAGGCTCAAACGCCCCATTGCTGTAGATGCTGTGCAAATATATGGTAAGAGATAATACCTGCTCCAAAGACTTTATTATCTAAGAAACTGGAACTTATTGCTATTTAGCTATAGTTGGGGTTCTTACACACTTTCAGTATGGATCACCCTAGTGGTTCTTCTGTGAACCACCTCCTTTGTATTCAATATCACATGACCACCCCCTCCCAGTCAAACTGTAAATAATCCTTGTACCAATATGAGCAATTGCTTATGTGTTAAAGATACTTTAAAATGTATTGAATGTATTGTTAGCTGTCTTTTAATACAATGCAGTCACTGGAAATAATGCAGGTGGACCCGAACAATGTAGGTAACCAGTCCTCTGCTGACCTCAGTTTGAAAAATTCTAAGCTAAAGAAGTTCTGATTTAGTTCAAGTAGGAGAGGTATTTTTTTGAACTTGAGGACAAGGGTTCTTGTCTCAACTCTCACTGTGTATGTGTGCAATTTATTTAAGTTAGACTCTGATACTGCTTTTAACATAGTTGGTGGCAATAGTCCCATTGGCTTTAATGAGGTAAGACTGTGCTCTTTGCTGACAGCAGCACGTACATTGGTTCTAATAGGCATCTCAGATTTGACAAAGACAGACTTCCCCAAATGCAAAAGTAGCTCCTAAAATTGTTTTATATTGTCCTAAAGCTGAGGGCAACAAGCACACACACTTTTCTTTAAACCCTGGGCAATATTTTTATTCCTGTTGTTAGAGACAATCAGGATATATTTTCACTAGTTTTTTTTTTAAGCAATGAAAAAAGAAGTTACAAAAACACAAGATGTTTCCAATTATGTTAACTGCTCTGGTGTGTGAGCCTTGTGTGAAAGGTTCCCCAAAGGGCACACAAATCATTAGTGGGAATATTGTTTTCAGTAGATTTTGTTTTCTTTTGATCTCAGAAGTGGAATGAAGCATGAGCACCATCAGTCTTATGACTTTGGGGGTGATATTTTGAGTCTCATTATTTCGTACTTGGTTGTCATTCTTGTTGAGTAAGCTGAGGTGCTACTTTCTTCTATTTCTGTTGCAGCTGGAAACTGATTAAACAATTTAAAAATCTTCAGAGAAAGTATTAATGGTATTTGTGACTAGTATAAAATAGGAGGTTGTATGTAAAGTTTGGCTCTTGTTCTTTTCTGTTACTATTTTTTTTTCAGTTCCTTTACAAGCTCTCTGTATGTGTAAGAAAATGATTATAGCTTTAGGAAATATCTAGGCAGATTCATCACATGACAAAGCTGGATGTGCGACACTCTCTGTGGATGTGCTTGTGACAAATATGACAATATCCTGAACAAAGCTTATTGAATTAAGTTAAACCTTATTGGATTAAGTTGAATTATTTTAGGAGGTCATTGTAATAAATATATAAATATTTACATAGTATTGGGGGATAGTCTAAGGGGGAGACAGGACCAATGTACTTCAAAGGACTTTTAAAAAAAATAATTGCCCAGACAAGATTGAATTTTTAATTGAGTGAGGTTCCTGGGAAATACTTGGAAAGAGGGGGATGCAAATTACGCAGCTCTGTAGCCTTCCCTTTGAAGTTACCCCTTGAAGAGAAACCCACTGTCTGGCTTATTACCTATTTGCGGTCTCTTTAAAGGCCCAGATTGGATAAAGGAAGGACTCTAACTTATGGGGGAGGCTAGTTGTGGGCAAAAATGGTTACAAACTGGTGACCAAAGGTCAAAGCCATCCCTAGGGTATGGCAAATCGGGGCAACCACTTCGGGCCCTGCGCTATGGGGGGGCCCATGGGCAGGTGTACTCTCAGGATCTGACTGATATTAGCCCATCAATTGCTACAAATTTCAATCTGAAATTTAAGAAGTATTCACCTGGCTCATTTGGATGTAAAAAGTAGAGCTAGGAATTCTCTGCTGAAATTATTTTCTGATGGAAAATGCCCTTTTTAAAAAAAAAAATCAGAATTTTTTCTGGGAAAATTTCACTTGCCCAGCTGGAAGGCTCTTGTCACTTTCACTTTCTCCCAAAATGGAGTTTTTCTGGAAATCCCTTCCCTTAAAAAAAAAATCATGTTTTTTTTTTCTTTTTGTCCTGATTTGGGATAGAAAAAAGGCGGTTAGCATTTTATAGCCGGTTCTATTGGAGAGAACCTCGCAAATATGAACAGTGCTATAGTCTTATTTTATTACCATAGTACCTAAGAACCTAGTCATGGACCAGGACCCTATTGTTCTAAGTGATGTACAGAAGAAAAAAATTCCCCTTCCCCAAAACTCTTAGTCTTCAAGTATGTAGGAAAAAACATGTTTGAAGTATGAAATGCTTATTCATCTCAATCAGATGTTAACTTGGGGAAATGTGCATGTATTAGGCTTGTCTATTTCAATGAGCATTTTTGAAAAGCTATATGAAGCAGAACTATATATATTAAAGATTGTACCATTACATTAGGGAAAAAAGAATTTTGTAGAAGTATCTAGTAAACAACATACTTACTTTGTGAGTAAATTCATCCATGCTGGGACTAATGAACAGAATTTGGGCATCCAATGAAGTGAGCTGTAGCTCACGAAAGCTCATGCTCAGATAAATTTGTTAGTCTCTAAGGCGCCGCAAGTCCTCCTTTTCTTTTTGCGAATACAGACTAACGGCTGCTACTCTGAAACCAGAATTTGGGTTATGTCACACCAGTTTTCTTGCCACTCAGGCAATAGGGGATGTGAAACTGAAAGGAAAAAAAAATCCCTGTGGTATCCAGAAACTTGGGGGTCACTTCACCTCTGATATAATGTGGTAAAACTCCATTTAAATTAAGGGAGTTTATACCAGTGGTGAATACGACTCTTGATTTTCTTATTTCTAGCTGGCAGTTTCCTTTGCTGTGTCTATATTTGTAGGATCAGTTGCAAATGTAAATAAACCAATGATTCAGTCAGGAAATTGTGACAGTTCCACTCATTAGAAAGGTTGCTCCCTTAATTTTATATCTTGTTGGTTCAAATAATATGTACAATTAATGTCAGTAAAATGTCAGTTGTATTTAAACAGGTAAAAATCCATAGACAGTGTTGATGTTGTTGTAATACCTTTCACAGTAGAGAGGAAATGATTAATTACAATTTACAAGACATGAAATCAAGTATCCAAAGTTACAGAGTGGGACTAGCAGCTGAATGTTAATGCCAGTCAGAAGTAAATTGGATAAGATATTAAAGGAAAAATTGATTTCTTGGGCTAGAACTTGATAGATTTTATATATAAAAACAGACACACACAAAGAGCTAAATCTTGTTAGAAAAAAACTAACTCAAAGAAAGTGGGAGTGATGGTTAGCTACTTCTGTAAAGTGGCCAGGGAGACAGCCTGCTGGCACAAGGCACAATGTCTCACAAGCAAGCAAGCACAGAACCTGGAACGGAACATGTTACTGGCGCCTTCAATGAGATTTTCACCTCTGATGGAATGACCCAAACTGGAATGGGTGTAGTTCTTGCTTTGGCTGAGCCACCTAGACAGCAGTACTTTATGCACTTCAGTTAGAGTCTTGTTTATCTACGTGTGATGGCTGCCATCGTGGTTGGTACACAGGGGACGGAACTAGGCATAGCCAGAACTAAACGTATGAGTCTGTAGTATGACAATGAAGAAAGCACAATTTCATCCTCTCCCTCCCCGTAGCTCCAGCCATGTCAACCCCCTCCTTGCCCTCTTCATTAGCATGATTTCTCTTTCCTCAAATTCAAACTCATCTGCAAGCCTACAATGCCCTTACCTCTATCTGATTAGTATTGCATTGCATTAGTATCTAGAAGCCCCAGTCACAGACTAGGCCCCATTGAGCTAGGCACTGTACATACATATAACAAAGAGACAGTCCCTGCCCGCAAAGAGTTTGTTTTCTTTGCCTTTGTTTTCTCTTTCAAAACCAGTTCACACTCTGGCCACTCTTCACTCCTTAATGCTCATTTTGTCACTTTCCACTCTTGGCTTTTGCTTTCAAACTGCCTCCTATTTTCTTGTGAGCCACAGGACTTCCTCTGATTCCTCCTTCAATTATTTTTTCCAACTTGTTCTCCATCTCTGATCTCTCCAATAGTGATTTTGCATTGGAGCTGGCCAAAGAAATGAAAAAAAAATCATGGTAATTTTCAAAAATATTTTTGCTCTGAAGTTGTTGGTTTTTAAATTAGTTTGAAAATGTTCCATTTTTTGCTGAAAATTTTTTGAGTTTGAATCTCTCTCCACTTTCTACTATTCCCCCTAGTTTTCTTTTTTTTTGCTACTGAAAAAGACCGCAAAAATGGGAGGAGGAGGGGAAATTCTGCCATTTTTTAAGAAAATGAGGCTATTCACAACATAAAGTACTATGGACTGAAATTTCTGTAGTAGTACTCTACGAGTTCTCCTTAATGCTTCAGAGAAAGAAAGCAAATGTTATTGCTTTCAGATATGAATAGTTTAGCCTTGGTCAATAACCCAAAGAATGTAATTTGACAAACAAATAAAAGACGCACTACTTAAGGATAATTTACATTAAGATCATTATTTCACTTTTCTTCCTACCTTTAAAATCTGCCCAATACCAATGTTTTTTTAACACAATGTACAGTACATAAAAGGACTAAAAAGCCTTATCACAGTAATACCTCATGGATATTAGCATATCTCCAAGCAAAATATTAACTTTTTCACTCATTTTACAGATGATAATATGAGAACATTTTGGAATATAACACTGTTATCTTGAACAATAGCTTCCTCATCTGTGGCTCATTAAAACACTTTAGTATCCTGTCATAAAAGCTAAGAAAAGGAAATAAGGATGTGTCTATTTTTGCAACCATCTGCAAGAGAATTACAAAAAACAAAACAAAACAAAACAAAAAACACACCCAGCGCACCTCCCCCCACCCATACCTTGAAGAGATAAAAGCTTTCTCAGTAGTTACATTTCAAAATCAGCCTCAAAGAGGAAAAGGGCAGTTTTGTAAATGAAACAACCCCAAATATGTTCAGTGATGTTGAGTACTGGTCAGAGTCCAAATTCCTAGCTAAGGATGATCATTGTACATGGTTCACTACACATGCTGTTCCACAGGGGATTTGAGTTGGGTGAACCTCTAAAGCTTGGGACAAGCTTCCCTGGCTGAGGGGAGTGTGTAACCCACAACTATTTAGCGTGGTGCTCTGTCCCTCTGTAACAGGAGCTGGGAGACATTTAAGGTACATCTACACAGCACAATCTATGCATGGGCTAGCCTACCCAGGCTAGCTTGAATCCAGCTAACATGGGTGTGATAGGGTGACCTGCCCCTTGAAGGGCTGGAGGCCTGGAGCTGGCTAGCCACAGTCCAGTTAGCCCTACCTGCCACACCTGGGATGGGGTCTGGCATAGGGTTGCCAATTTTGGCTGGCGGTTTGATCACATGACATAATCTTTAATTAAATATTAAACTTTAATTCCTGGAGACTCCAGGGCAATCCTGGAGAGTTGGCAATCATAGCAGCAGTTAATTAGTAGAGCCAGCTGCGTATGGAGGAGCTGATTCTCCTGCAGAGAGCAACAGGAAGCTTTGGGGAAGAGAAGACAAGGAATAATAAAACAAGAATTCATAAGAAAACTGTAGTGAATGAGAGCCTCCTTCAGGGAAAATACTGAAGTCAGGGGAGCTAAAGGCTACTGTAGGGAAGACTGAGGGTATGCGTACAGTGCACAGAAAAACCCAAGGCACTGAGGCAATTGAGCTGGGCTCTGAGACTCAGTGCTCCTGGTTTTTCTATGCAGTGTAGACATACCCCTTGAGACTAGGGATGTTGCTCTAGTTAGGAAGGACCCTAAGACACCAGGTAAATTTGGCCCTGGTGCCAGCTTAAGGATGGGGTAAGATGTTTGTGCTTATTTGTGAGCTTTCAGTTAATAAATTGGTTAGTCTCTAAGGTGCCACAAGTACTCCTTTTCTTTTAGTTAATAAACCAGCTCCTAAGAAGGGCTGTTGTCCCTAGGCTTGTAAAAGCCTGTTTATAGCAACCCCTTGAAGAGGGCAAGCCACCTGCAGAGCAACCTGTAACCACAAGGTGGATCTTGGGAGGTGGCCAGTTCAGTAACAAAGGGTAACAACAACAGTGAAGACAGCACAACCCAGGTAGTACAAGCCCAGCATGGACCCGCTGGGCATGTATTTGATGCACTAGCCACCACTGCACTGCCTTCACTGCTATTGTTACACTGGCTAGATTCAAGTTAGCTCAGTTAGGCTAGCCCATGCACAGCTCTTGTTGTGCAGACATATGCTGAGAGATAAATGAGCCTGCTACAGCCTTAGCTAATACAGCTGGGTCTTTTAACTCAGGAAGCAGAAGCTCCTGCTGAGATCCTCAGTTCAATCCCTCTGCCAATGACCCACCCAGTGATGTACTGTCACAAGGATTTTGTGAAGAATAAGGGGTAGAGACATAGGGACAAATTGTATTTTCTTTACAAAACAACAGTCAGTGGTGTTTGTGTGACTATTTGTTTTTATTATTTTAGACAGAGTGGTATTCAAAGCACCCTAATACGGGATGTGCTTGTTATTCTTGCCCTCTACATAGTCTGTGATTCAGATTCATCCTTGCTATAACTCCATTAATGGGACTACTCATGTGCTTAAAGTTAAGCATGTGCTCAAGTGCTTTGCTAGGTCAAGTCCAGAACGTTCAGAACCATGCAGGATCAAGCCCATAGAGCACTACTGTGGTTTAAACCATCACCACTCCATCAGACGTTCAGACTGAGGGGTGAGTCCACACAGCACCAGCCACAGTTATGCCTTTGAGGGTAAGTTTACACAGCCCACAGACACAAGTCTCAGAGCCCAGGCTGACAGACTCAGGCTTGCAGGTCTTGCGCAACAGTACTAAAAACAGCTGGGTAGATGTTGCGGCTTGGGCTCAGAAACCTATTCCCTCCCTAGGTTTCAGAGCCTGAGCTCCAGCCCAAACCCAAATGCCTGCATAGCTACTTTTAGTGCTGTAGCACAAACCTGAGTCTGTCAACTCAGGCTCTGAGGATTTCTGACCCTTGCTGTGTAGACACACCCTGACAGGCCACAGTGTGTACTCTTCACCACACAAACACACCACTTCTATCCTGGTTTTTTTCTGATTAAATTTGATTGAGCTTATTTGGGCTTGCAACTTCTGAAAGCTACTTTGTTTCAAAAACTCTCTAGGTCTGGTTCCAAACCAGCTGCTATTCTAATATGGTTTTCAAGGGGTGAATTTAAAATTTTAATCAATAATTTCAGGACTATTTGAAAACCAGATACCTTATGCAAACTCAGCTTAATCTTCCTAAGGAATTTCTATTTTTTTTAAATACTTACTAGCTAATTGAGTTCAAAGCTATAATAATGAAAGGCATAATAGCTTGGTTTTATTCAGTTGTATAATCCTCTAACGCAGTGCAGGCTGGAGGTTGAATAAATACTGGGTATATGATATTGACAAACTCTCAGATGATAAAAGAAATCGGGGATGAAATCTTCCAACTAAGATATGAATATGCAATAAAATAAAGCAAATACTTTTCAAAATCCTTCAAGATCTAAAATACTTCTGGCTTATGTTGTTAGCCCCTCATGTATAGAAAAATATAGAAAATGCCATGAATTGAGGATACCATATCTTTAGATATTGGTTAACTATATAGATCAGTAGGATTGGCATTCCCAGTATATGGTCATGCCACAAGACAATGGTGTATTAGTGTAAGATTCAAGCTCCTCTGATAGTTCTATCTCCATCATATGCCCTTTTCAGTGTTATAGTAAAAAGGGCAGTTCAGTTGCTCAGACTCCTGTAGTGAGTTAAATAATCTTGATTTTATATATAACTTTGAACATAGGTTCATTTGGTGCCATACAGCAAACTATTTTTACATTATCCCATTTTAACTTTTTTTCTTTTCTATTTGTGGTTATCTTAAGGAGGTGAAGATTGTCTCATTATTTCCATATGTTACCTTATCTTTAGACTGTAAGTTCCTTGGAGCAGGGACCATTTGTTCTGTGTTTGTACAGAACCTGGTCCATGTCTGGAGATCATAGGCACAACAGTAATACAAGTAAAATTTATTTTATTACAGTTTATCTGAACATTTTATTGCTATGTAATACTTTTATATGATGCTCTCATGGGACAACTTTTTGGATTCTAGTGCTCTCATTCACAGGTTCAATTTAACTTCACAGTTCCATCACCTGTATCAGAACTTTTTATCAAACACTGTTGACTGCATAAAGGGAAACTTTCAAGGCATTGTATATGTTTCTTGACCAAGCTACTGACTGCTGTTGGAAAATGAATTACAAATGAAGAAATTTTCTGTAATTCAATACAGGTGGCAAAAACTGAGCTCCTCATCTTTTCTCACAACCACTCTACACTTTCTCCTGAACTGTTGACAGACTTCTTCATTTCTCTCAAGTTTTTGTAACCTCAACGTAAATGTTGAACTCCTTTTTCCTCCTCTTTCTGCACATGCAACTCCCAATAGGTATTTCTTCACATTATCTCAAAAACCTTACCCTTCTTCATCACTGTGCTAACAATGCTTGTTTGTGCCTTGTTTATATTCCTCCTCAGCAACTGAAACCTATTCCTTCTCTCTGGCTTCCTTGGTTCCCATCTCAGTCTCATTGTCCACTTGAAATGCAGCAACCAAAATACTCATCCTGTTCCATACTCAGACCATGTCACTTTCCTCTTTTAGTTCAGGGCTGGATTAAGGCACTATGGGTGGGACCTACAAAGGTACTTTAAGTGCTTAAGTTTGGAGTTTAGGTGCCTAAGTCCCCATTTTGGCTCCACAACATTCCTGCCAAACCCGGTAGGCCTACGCTTACTTGGTACCTATGTTTTCAGAGTAAAAGTTCTCTTGGCACCTATGTTTCTGCACCATGGCACTCAGCATTACAGTCCTAAGTCCCTTTATGTAACATACCCTATGGGCCTATGTCTAAAACCCTGGCTCCTGAAGTCGTGTGATTACAACACAATGTAAGCTTTCATTTAATTTAAAAAGAAGTGTCTAGCCCTCACAGTAGTGAAGAAAAGTTGGAAAATATTACCCTAGGTTAAAAAAAGCAGTGATCTCTGGCTGAGTCTGTAGAAAGCCTGAAACAATAGGTCTGGGAGGTGTCTTTGACCTATGCATTTCCATGACGTTTTAACTCCAAGACCCACTGTTTTCAGGGGCCCATGAACATCACTCCAACAGACAGTTGTGTTGGTGTGTGGGGTGGCATAGGAGAAGAAGAGTACAGGGGGCCTGGCCCACCCATCCAAGCAGATACCTGCCAGCTACTGGGGTAACTAGTGGGGTCTTCCTGCTGCCAATAAAGGAGAAGGGGACTATAAGGACTACATGCCACTTTCCCTTTCTTTAGGAGGAAAAGAGGGACTGGCTTCCCTGTCATTGCCACTCCTGATGAGACGCAGGGCCACAGCACAGAACTGGGGTAGGTTTGCCACCTGTCCACTCCCAGGAGCATCCCTTTTTTGAGGTAGCTGTCCTGGAAAATCTGTAAGGGTTCTCTGTATATGCTGCCAGCTGCCCAGTTGTATCGGCTCAGGATCATCCCGGATCTCCCATTTCTTTGTACCTCAGAGGTGACTACCCTAGACTGAGGCCATGGTAGGCCCTTGGTTATGTTGTGCCTTGGGTCACAGATTGCCTTATTCCATCCCTGCTCATGTGCTTCAGGTTACACGTGCATCTTACTGAATTAGGGCTGTGAGATGGGATTTTCTGAGCAGTTTAAGTAAATTAGACTCCTACTAATTTCAATGGGATTTGGGAGTCGAACTCACTTAGGCCCCCAAATTCCTTTGAAATCCCAACCTTAATCTTTCTACCGCCTTCCTCACACTTGTGTCAAGATTCACCTTCTCATCCTTGCCATCAAAATTTCCCCGTTCTGCATTTCTGCTCTCACTTCTTACTCCTCTCCTCTTGCCCACTTTGCTCCTCCAATGAAGCTCTCCTCATTACTCCCTTTGTATCTTCCTTGCATTCCTTCGTGAACTCTTCCTTGCAGTGTCCTACTCCTGCAACATCCTCCCGGTGCAAGATTGTTAGGGACCATGACTTCTCTTGTGTTTTATTCAGGAATAAGTACACAAATAGGACCGGATCCAAAGCTCACTGAAGTCAGTGGGAGTCTTCCCATTGACCTTAATGGGCTTTATATCTGTTCTATAAAAATCAATAACGAGACTAATTAATACAAACTAACTCAAAGGGAACTGCACACAACAAGATATAGTAAATATTAGGGTTATGTATGGAGGCTAATTAATATTTGCTTTTCTTTTTTATTGGGGGTGGGGGGAATAATCCCAAGCTCTGAGTATGAAAAATATGAATATTAGCTGCCTATGAGCTCAGCACTCCTCATTAAAAAAACCTCGTGTTAATTTTGCACTAGTTTCTGGGGAGTACAGAATTACAAAAATCAAACTTCTAAGGTCTTGTATACTCACTGGGGGAATTTCCCACCTTGTCTTTTGCTGGTATTATAAGGAAATCTTTTCAAAGTTGTCCTTAGTATAGAGAAGGCTTGAGAATGCTAGAGGTAGAATATCCTTTACAGGAAGAGACCTGGACTCAGTCCATGGTGTTATTGTTACCTGTTAGGCTCTTGGCACAGGTCTCTCTAAAAGGATTAGATTTTTTACATGAAATGTACACAAATTGCTGTGACACTCAAAGGAAAGCTTTCCTCCCTGGATCTGCGTGTTTACAACAAAGGAAGCAGGTACTTCTAACATAGAGGAAGTAAATATGAAACCACATTTTGCTCTATTTTTAAATATTTTCTTACCTAAATTGCAAAATATTTGTTTACCCAATTCCTTTTCTTTTATTAAGAGAATATAATACACCCCTGTCATGAACCCTCTAGCGTGCATAATGCTTTTGTTTCCCTCCACCCCACTCCCATGAGAAAGTATTCTTTAATTTCTGCAATGAGAAAGAAAAAGATAGCTTCTTAATAGCTTTGGCACAATGAGTTTGTAGCTATTTGATGCATGTCTTTCAGCACAATTTACTGGTGGGGCATTTGGGACAATACAGAGCTCAGGGAATTGTAATGGGAGCAGTTTGTTTGTCTGGCAAGGTATAAATGCTGTAAAGAAATAGGACCTGATCCAGAGTCCATTGAAGTCAATGGAAGTCTTCCATTAATTTCAATGGGCTTTGGAGAAGGTCCATAATAACTCACTACACTTTTTTATATCAGCTTTCTTCATGAGGGATGCCAAAGCATTTACAAAGTAACTACAAATAGAGATTGTACAGAGGTACTCTTATGAAATGCAGAAGAGGTTTTAAAGCACATAATGCCATACAACAGTTTGAGATAAGGACTACAAAAAATATAGTACCTTACAAACTTCTGGGGGAAGTTTAGGTACTTTCTAGAATATAATTTTCCAAACTAGAATTTACCTCAGACATTGGAGTAAACGTAGAGTTCTGGACTGGATTTCGAATACTCCAAATGTTGGAGGTGGGATTTTGGTTTATGCCCATCTTTAATTAACACTGCTATGCATTCAAATACTGCTAAGGAATTGCTTTTAAATACAAATGGATGTAACGGGAAAAAAATCTAGCCCAAGTTCTTATTATCCCTTTTTGGTAGCATATCGTATCCAGGGGCTTCCTATCTACATTGGGTTTACATTTTATCCTAGAGGTGAGAATTAGGACTGCTACAACAAAATTTTAAGAAAGTTGCAGTAAAAGTTGTTTGAAAAATGTTACTGCTTTTTGGAATTTCTAAAAATGTTGGAATTTCAATTTTTGATTGTTGAAAAATTTCAAATCAGATCAATAGCAGGTCAAAAACCACAAAATGTTTCAAAGAAATTTCATTTAAAAAACAAACAAACTTGAATTTTGGGAAATTCTGATCAGTTCCAGTGAGAATGCCAGCAACACAGCATTCCTTGGAACTGTACTGAGCACTGAAATAGTTAAAATTACAGATGTGGAGAAGAATATTAACCATAGTCACTGCTAGGGATCTGTGACCTGTGTAGTTGCACATGGCATCCCCTTGTTTGTTTTACCTCAGGGTGGCAATCAAGGATGTTTCCTGTTAGAATAGTGAGAAGATGGACATGAGAGAATGGTGGAAGATTCAGGGAGTAGAAAGTTAACCTCAGAAATGCTGAAACATTTTGACATTTTCAAAGACATTTTATTTGGAACTCCTATTCCATGAAAAAAAATGAAATTTCAGGGTTTTTGTTGTGATTTGCAATGAAAACAAATATTGAATTGTCAGAATTTTCCAGAAGACAGAAATTCCAAATTTCATTCAGCTCTAGTAATAAATCCATTAGTTGAAGTAATAGCAGACTCATAAGTATATTGGTCCCAATTCTCTTTTCACTTACAATGTTATTTCATCAATGTAACTCCATTGGCTTTACTAAAGTTACTCCTGAATACTCAGATGTGAGAAAAGAATCAATTCCCTTATGTAGGTAAGCCACTCCAGGGGCACAAAGACAAACATTCCTATTGTTTGTTACTTGTGCCTGATCCTAACTAGTTCTAACACAAGCACTAAGGCCTGGTCTACACTGGGGTGGGGGGGAATCGATCTAAGTTACGCAACTTCAGCTACGTGAATAACACAGCTGAAGTCAACGTACTTAGATCTACTCACTGCGGTGAGTTGACAGCTGACACTCCCCCGTGTCTAGACTAGACGCCATAAGTCACCCCTTGCTGGATCGATCGCTGCCCGTCGATCCTATGGGTAATGTAGACAAACCGTAAGATCTCTTGCAAATATTACAGAAAGAACAACAATGGAATTGCATTGTTCTATATGCTTAGTTATATCTGAGCTTTCCCTTTCCTTTTGGTATAAAACTGAGCAACAGGTAAGAAGATGCACAAGAAGGAAAATATTTGCATAGATGGCAATTTCAGAAGTATGTGATTTTAATTACATATATATATATATATATATATATATATATATATACACATGCGTACACAGTTATCCTTTCCTAACTGATGTCAGATTAAGAAAGCATTCAATGTAGGTATTACAGTATTTAGAATAAGTTAACGATTCTTGGCTGTAAAAATTCTAGGACACAAAGGTGAGGCAAGTATGTTACAGGATCGATCAGTATCTTTCAGATCAGACCCTCTGATCATTTGTGGTAATTAAAAATTCACTGGTCTATTTTTCAGTAGTGCCAAAGAGCCAGCTATATTCCTCTAAAGTTTCATTGCATAAGGTAAGGCTGGCTTTCCTAGCCTATAATGTACTATTCCTGTGTTTTGTTTAAAGAGTGCTATTTTCTGCCACAGAACTGGCTGCATCTCAATAATGGGTGAAGTGATTCCCATATGTACTTTGTAAGGAGTTTGTAAAGTTTGAATCACTTGGCATCTTGGAATAAAAGCCACTTTCCAGTATAAATTTCAGTCATTGCTGTGCATCAGTTTTGCTAAAATATGACCTTTTCCCTTCTGTCCAACCCCCTATAACTCTAATCCAGGCTGTCAACATCTCTCATCTTGACTACTGCAACCTCCTTCTCTCTGGCCTCCTAGATACTACATCACCTCCAAGCAGTCCACTCAAAGCACTTCTTTTAGGATCATGTTCCTGTCCTGATGCTCTGATTATGTTACTTCTTTTAACCCCTTCACTGGCTCTGTGTTTTCCACTACATCATATTCATGCTTCTTGTATTCCCTTTCATGGCATTTCTATCCCCATCCTACTATCTGCTTTTGTCTCTTATCCCATTGCGCCTACCACCTTTGCCCTAGGTTCTACCAGTGATGCACCCTTGAATTCCCATTTGTCAGCTTCCCCCCCATCCCACCAGAGGTCTCTATGCTTTCTTTCACACTGCTCCTTATGCACTGAATATCCTCCCTGAACTGATCTGTAAGACCTCTACACTCCTTCAGATCCCCCCTTAAGACTCTCTTCTGCTGTGTGGCCTCCAAGAACAGTCTGCTAGCCATGACTGCTATGTTGTGCAGCAATCAATAGGAAGTGTCGAGCAACCATGCACATAGATGGCCCCACCACCTCTGCCTATAATAATAATAATCTAGCTACATTTTAGTTCATAGAATCATAGGACTGGAAGGGACCTTGAGAGGTCATCTAGTCCAATCCCCTGCACTCATGGCAGGGCTAAGTATTATCTAGACCATCCATGACAGGGTTTTGTCTAACCTGCTCTTAAAAATCTCCAATGACAGAGATGCCACAACCTCCCTAGGCAATTTATTCCAATGCTTAAACACCCTGACAGTTAGGATTTTTTTTCCTAATGTCCAAGCTAAACCTGCCTTGCTGCAATTTAAGCCCATTGCTTCTTGTCCTATTCTCAGAGGTTAACCAGAACAACTTTTCTCCCTCCTCGTTGTAACGACCTTTTATGTACTTGAAAACTGTTATGTCCCCTCTCAGTCTTCTCTTCTCCAGACTAAACAAACCCAATTATTTTCAATCTTCCCTCATAGGTCATGTTTTCTAGACCTTTAATCATTTTTGTTGCTCTTCTCTGGACTTCCTCCTATTTGTCCACATCTTTCCTGAAATGTGGTGCCCAGAACTGGACACAATACTCCAGTTGAGGCCTAATCAGCTCGGAGTAGAGTGGAAGAATTACTTCTCATGTCTTGCTTACAATACTCCTGCTAATATATCCCAGAATGATGTTCGCTTTATTTGCAACAGTGTTACACTGTTGACTCATATCTGACTCCTCAGTACTCCTTCCTAGGCAGTCATTTCCCATTTTCTATGTGTGCAACTGATTGTTCCTTCCTAAATGGAATACTTTGCATTTGTCCCAATTGAATTTCATCCTATTTACTTCAGACCATTTCTCCAATTTGTCCAGATAATTTTGAATTATAATTTATCTGACTATGAGAGGGGGAGCTTCTCTCTCAAGGAGATGCAAATGTTTCAACAAACAGACATTAATTTTGGAGATGAGGTTGGGAAAGGAATAGAATTGAGACACTGCTATTACTAAGTTTTGCTGCTAGTACGAGGTAGAGCTGGTGCAATAATGGAAATATTTGCCAGATTCTCAGTAAATCAGAGAAATTTCCCCATTTCAGTAGGGCTATTGTGATTTTCACCAGTTGACGGTCAGACCCAATTTATTCTATGGAAAAAAATGGCAAAATTTGCAATGAATATTCACAACAAATTATTCAGCTAGCTCCCTGATACAGTGGACAACTGAGTTCTGTAATTCTCCTCTTGCTTCCACCAGTTTCATACTGATGTAATCCATGGGCATCAATGGAGCTACTCCTGATTTACATCAGTGTGAATGGGAGGAGAATTATGCCCTGTATCATTGTCTTTATTTGCACTGAAACTCAATGCAGGTATTAAACAGCCTTATTTCTTGAGGCAGTTTTCATAAACACTAGTCACTGTGTAGTGTTCCAGGAAACCACTGTTAATGACAAGTAATACAAATCTGTCCTGGGAACTACACACAAAACGCTCTTAGTCACCATTGAATAATGAGGAACATTTCAGGAAAACATTCCACTCCCTCCATCCACAGGTTGCATGTAATTAGAGATCCAAAAAAAAAAAGAGAGAGAGAGAGAGAGAGAGAGAAAGCAGTCAGTACGTTCCTGGGGTCCCATTATGGCAGAGATATGTGCATGTGTAAACATGAGCAATAGGAACCTAGTAACATGTCTGTTAAAGCCTGTAGTAGTACTCCAGCGAAGGGCAACAAAAATGATTAGGGGTCTGGAACACATGACTTATGAGGAGAGGCTGAGGGAACTGGGATTGTTTAGTCTGCAGAAGAGAAGAATGAGGGGGGATTTGATAGCTGCTTTCAACTACCTGAGAGGTGGTTCCAGAGAGGATGGTTCTAGACTATTCTCAGTCGTAGAAGAGGACAGGACAAGGAGTAATGGTCTCAAGTTGCAGTGGGGGAGGTTTAGGTTGGATATTAGGAAAAACTTTTTCACTAGGAGGCTGGTGAAACACTGGAATGCGTTACCTAGGGAGGTGGTAGAATCTCCTTCCTTGGAAGTTTTTAAGGTCAGGCTTGACAAAGCCTTGGCTGGGATGATTTGATTGGGGATTGGTCCTGCTTTGAGCAGGGGGTTGGACTAGATGACCTCCTGAGGTCCCTTCCAACCCTGATATTCTATGATTCTATGATTCCAGAGGCTGATCACTACATTGATCTGCCATACTTTAGAAGTTGTTTGCTGAGGTTTTCTCTTACAGCGCGTACAAGAGTGACTCAGGTTACTAGAGAAGGCTATTCAAATAGGCTCAGTATAACAGTGAAGTGGGCTTATGTACACAAACAGGGGAAGCCATGGGTAAAACCAAGAGCATAAAGTTTAGCATACACAAATAAGCAGCTATTGTGACTGGCCCTGTGCAGGTGAGTAAAGGGGCAGGGAGGAAAGGATTAAAAGTTCCTTCCCAGATAGGGTTTGATTAGAAAACCAGTCTTTGTGCTCCTCTGACAGTTCCTCCAAGTGAGCACTGCAGACCAGTGCTGCTAGCCAAGCTAACCACCCCTGAAGGCTGGCCAAGCATGAGAGCACATGATGCATCTCCCACCCCTTCAGGAAAGACTCGATGGTCACCACTGTTGCCACATCTTGCGATTTTATCACAAGACTCTCAATATTTGGCATTTTTCTTAAAGCCCCAGTTCTTGGTATTCTGGTTCTGTCAATAAGACACAGAAGTCCCTGAGGCTTCACAGTAACAGACCTTGATTTCATATATCTGAGACGTTACAAACAGGGCTGCAGCTCTGACTGATTCCTTACCTTTTGTCACTGATCTGCCCTGTGCCCCGGTGGTGAGTAGTCTACATTCCATTATCGAGATGTCGCACAGCTCAGGCCCTTGGAGGTTCTAGCTGCGGCTCCTTCTTGTGGGTGGGAAGCTGTCTCTTTTAACCTCCTCTTAGTCATGTTTGTTTAGGACAGTAAGAAGATGTGGTTCTGTAATAAAACAAAAAATACTAGAATGGTACTTCACAGAATTTATGCAACAGCTGATATAGTTTGGGAGGGTCAATGGTTTACCAGTCAGTCAGGTCAAAGTCTTTGTATATGGAAGGTGGTTTGATGTCATTTCATATGTGAATACTTCTCATGGTGCCAGAAAAGGCTACTTGTCATTGGTCTCAGTTTTGCTTGTCCCTTCACATTGTTGGGTGGTATGTTCTACTGGTCCCACCTCTGGTGTGTGTGTGTGAGTGTGTGTGTGTGAGGCAGTGAATTCATTGTATTCCATGTATCATTGTAAGGAGGATCTTGCAGTTCCTCTTCACCCTCCATGGGTTTTCCATTGGCTGTTGGTTATTGGATATTGGATATTTCCATTGTAGTAGGATATTGTATTGGATGGATTAATTTACAGTTCCAGCAATATGTATGTCCACCAACTGCAACAATACAGGAGCGGGGATTTATCTGCTTCAGGCATGTTGCCCTTTTCCATGTGAGGGATCTGTCCTGAGGAAATACTCACTGTTACTGGTTCTCCGGGTTATATTTCTGGAAGGTCTTTGGCCTGACTGTCAAAGTAGATTTTAAAACTTGGTTGCACTTCTCCTCTAATTGACCTATGACTCCTTCCACTGCTTCAGGTTTTAATAGTACATTGGCTGTAGATGTAGGGTGTGGGTGTCTGGACATTAGACGTTGCACAGGTCGTGCCTTCAGTAGGGTATTTCTTCATTCCAGAATGGCTTGCCACTTGTTTTCCTTGTTATTTAAGGTTTTCTTTAAGAGAGTTTTTGCAATTTTGTTGGCTGATTCAGCTTTGCCGTTGGACTGACTGTTGTAGGAAGAGGCTGCAATCTTTAGCAAAGTGTGCAAATTCCTTGCTGGTGACCTGTGATCCAATATCTGAGCATGCTGCGCCGACTGAAGTTGCTACAGTGGTGTTTGATAGTTTATTTCATTCCCAAAATTCAGAGTAGTAAATCAAGTATGATGATGTAGTAAGTGTTATTTACAACAAAAAGGTCAATTATCTCCTTGCCCCCAGGGTCTGCTGGGAATGCTATGTATCTTCAAAGTTTCCTTCTGCTGACTTGCTTGGGATTTTGCACATGTGTTGCAGTTCCTTATCAGATCTTTAATGTCACTGATATTTGGCCTGTATACTACATCCCTAGCTTTTGTAGACACACTTCTATCCCACAGTGGCTAAAATGTATTCAAGATAAGGTCTCTTTTCTTAAAGCCTTAGGTACAAGTTTTTGATTGCCTTTAAATGTAATGTTGTCCTGCACACTGAGTTCAACACGATAGTTCCAGTATTCACCAGTGGCCTCTGGTCCCTCTTCACATATGTTCAGACATCCTGTTAAAAAAACAGATGTCAGAATTTGTAGCTTTTTATTCTGTAGCATACGCTCACAGACTTTCTGTAGTCCTTCATGGGAAACAAAGTATTAATTAAATCAGCTATATTCCTATTTCTTTTGGGGTTTTGTTTAAATTAAGTAAAGGATTTCATCACTTTGTTCAGTTGTTTCAGATTCTTGTGCTCTGGATGGGAAGTCTGTTTATATACATTTTGGTTCCTTTTTCATAGCATACATATAGGTAGGGCCCTACCAAATTCACAGCCATAAAAAAACGCGCCACGGACTGTGAAATCTGGTCTCCCACCATGAAATTTGGTCTTTTGTGTGCTTTTACCCTATACTATACAGATTTCACAGTGGAAACCAGAATTTCTCAAACTGGGGGTCCTGACCCAAAGGGAGCTGTAGAGTGGTTGCAAGGTTATTTTAGGGGCATCATGGTATCGCCAACCTTACTTGTGCTCTGCCTTCAGAGCTTGGCAGCTGGAGAGCAGCAGCTGTTGGCTGGGAGCCCATCTCTGAAGGCAGAGCCCTGCCAGCAGCAGCACAGAAGTAATAGTGGCAATCCCATACCATGCCACCCTTACTTCTGCACTGCTGCCTTCAGAGCTGAGCGGCTGGACGGTGGCGGCTGCTGACTGAGGGCCCACCTTTGCAGGCAGCAGCTCAGAAGTAAAGGTGGCAATATCATACCAAGCCATCCTTACTTCTGCACAGGTGCTGGCGGCGGCTCTGCCTTCAGAGCTGGGCTCCTGGCCAGCAGCCGCCGCTCTCCAGCTCTCAGCTCTGAAGGCAGCGCCACCACCAGCAGCAGTGGTAGTACATATAGGTGATAATATCATAGTCTTAATAGCATATGTCTGAGACATTTTGCAGCTGTTAGCAGTGGTTTCTTGAAAGTGACTTCAAATGGCTTGCAATCACTTTCGTATGGATGTTTGACCTCATATGTACTGATCAAATTTTTTTACAGGCAAATACAATTTCTAGATGCTCTTTTTCATTTTTAGCATATTGTCTTTCTGTGGGAGATAAGGACCTTAATGCAAAGACTAACAGTTGTATTTTTTGCAGGAGGGCTGCTCCAAGTTTCACTGGCATCCTGCTGTATGGTAACTGTTCTTTCATATCATCAGGGTGTATGGTGACCAAGTCTTTAATGCAGTTGAAAAACTGTGTCACACTGGGGTAGCCAGTTCCACATTGCAACTATATCTAATAAGCATATAAGAGGTTCAAATCACATACGTCTGAGAGACAAGGGAGGGATTTGGTCAGATAATTTACAAATCCTAATACCATTGCAGAGACTTGGCATTTGAAGGTTTGGGAATTTGTTGTATTACTTTTACCTTTTCTGGATCTGGGTGAAGGTCCTGTGAGGTCAGCAAGTGTCCCATGTAAGCTACTTCAGTGAGTTGCACTTACATCTTCTGCTTGTTCCGTTTTAGGTTGACCTCCCTGGCCCTTTCTAGGAGATTAGTGAGACTACAATCATGATCTGATATTGCCTTTTCCATCGTATCACCACACCATACGCTAAAATGTCATCAGCTATTATGCTAATCCTCTTGATAGCTTGCTGGCGGCAACAATATTCTTCGGCAAATGGTTTGATTCCAAATGGTATTCTCAGCCATCTCTGTTTGCCTACTGGTCCTGAAGGTGGTAAGAACTGCTTTGTTAATCTAATAGGACTCACCAGGATCCATCTTTTGCATCTACCACTAAAAATATCTTTGCTTTAGCAAGGTCAGGTAGGATTTCTTCTATTTTAGGTATCTGGTAATGAGCCCTCAAAAGTCCCTGGTTTAAATTGCTTAAATCCCACTTTCACACCATGTTCTGATTCTGTCAATAAGATACAGAAATCCCTGAGGCTTCAGAATAACAGACCTTGATTCCATATATCTGAGATGTTACAAACAGGGCTGCAGCTCTGACTGCTTCCTTATCTTTTGTCACTGTGATCTGCCTTCTGACCTGTCTCCAGCTATTCTATAGCCTGTCATACAAGATGTTGCATAACCCAGGCCCCTGGAGGTTCTAGTTGAAGCTCCCTTTTGTGAGTGGGAAGCTGTCTCTCACAACACTTGGAGTCATGTGAATAAAAAAAAAAATAGAAAGCTGAGAGTCTCATGTAAAGTAAGTTTCTATGCCCTCATGGCTGCAGAGAAAAGACTTAAATACCACGGCCTGAGTACACCCTAAAGGCTCAATGGCAAATTAAAAACTCTAAATGTGTTGGTTTTACTATGATTTTTAAGACAATTTCATGAATTTTAGAGGGGTGACTTTGAATGGTGGAGGTTGGCAACATGAGTGGGATATCCCATTGCTCTTACTACCACAGTGGGACTTCAAACAGAAACTGCTGCTTCCCTGTATAACTTAGCTGTGATGCTCAGCCACGTGCTGATGAGCTGTCAGAGTGACCCCTGAATGCAAGAAGTTAAAGCAGGAGATGAATCTTGATTTGAAAAACCTGCTTTAGATGGTGACAGTGGTCAGGTGAAGGGTGACCCTCTCTCTTGTGTACATAAGCCCAATTCACATGTTCTACTGAGCCTATTTGAATAGCTTTCCTAAAGAACGAGTCATTCTGGTACATGGTGTAAGAGAGAACAACAGCAACAAATCTTTACAGTGGTAAGAGAGAGCTGGGAGTAGCCATTTAAGCTGACTTTTTCTTCTAAATTCATTCCACTGCTTTTTTCTGGCCACTTTCAGGTCACCTTCCTATTATGTTATCCGGTAATTGTCAGTGTTCCCAGTTTTGTTTCCATAATAGGAAGTTTGAAGTGACTACTGGGAGGATGGAAAGACGGAGAAGAGAATCATAAGACCCAGAAAACTCGTTCAACACCACCACCACACAAAAAAACCCTACAGTAAACATTTTACAATCTATACAGTAAAAATTGTGGAGAAATGGGATACCATTGCCCTGAACCATGTAAATAGTCATTTACATGAGCAAAGTGGATGCAAAATGCTATCCCGATTTGATTTGACAGGATGGTATTCTCCCTCCCCACAACTTCACAGAGGTGTATTAGGGCCTGGTGTTTACATTTTTCTCCCTACATTTTGTTTTAATCTTTCCCCCTCCATGAATTACATTCCCTAGCAGAATGATATGCTGCAGAAAGTTTCTGTTTAATATTTTTTTAAAGCATGAAATAAGGACCCAAGTCTCTACTCTGTTACACCATTGGTGAACTCTGTTGATTTCAGAGGGGTCACACCAGCATGAAACCAACGTAACAGTTAAGTGTTTTTAAAATATAAAAAAACACTTTAATTTTATATTTTTTTAAATTCATGGTTAGAGTCTCAGCTGCTATAAATTTAAATCAGTGAAGTTACACTGATTTATGCCAGCTGAAGAGCTGTTCTTGAGATTTTAAACCAACTGCAATAAGCCACTTCAAGGTATACACGAGATGGTTGTTCCTGTGTTTCTTGGGTGGCTAAATGCACTTTAGCTTTAGCCCTTATAGTGCACCTGAGGCATTCACCAATAGCCTACTAATGCATCCCTGTTGTAACTTATTGCAGTAGTCAGCTAGCTACTGCATAATGGGATATTTCTTGGGGGAAATCTTTTTAGAGCTTGCCAAAATTCAACTTTTGTCCCCACAGCCTTCTGATTGTGGAGTCCCCTCTTATCACTGTCAATTCCCTCATCTGCAACCTTAGGAATGACTTCGGATCAAGTCAAATTTCTTCAAGGCAGTGGGTGTACAAAATTTGGAAGGAGTTTATCTGAATGCAGCACAGCATGAAGTATGTTGTAATATCATTACAATTATACTTCAGTACAACGCCTTATAATGTAGTTCTAGGGAATTCTCCATGCAAGATCTCTCATTACACTAGCTGTACAATCACCATGTACTTTTGTTGCTATTACAAATCAAATGTATTTAAAACAATTTACCAAGATTTGCTGAGAATCCACCTTCTGAAAACCAGGCCCCACTAAGGTACCTCAAGTCACTGTTGAAATTCTTGGCTGTGTTTTTTTTTTTTTTAAACTAGGCAAATTCTTCTATCAATGTGACCAAACCAAACCTTAGTGGGTGGAGGAAGATTAGACTATTGTACAGGAAGAACTGGATGACCTAGAGGATTGGAGTGCTAGAAATGGGATGAAATTTAATTGTATTAAGTACAAGGTCATGCACTTAGGGACCAACAAGAATTCCTGCTAGAAACTGGGGGTTCATCAGCTGCTAACAGCAGAGGAAGAGACAGACCTGGATGCAAACACCAATGTAATGCAGCTGTAAAAAAGGGAAATGTGATTCTAAAAAGGAAATGTGTCAGTGAGATAGGGAAGTATTGATACTGTTGCAAAAGACACTGGTAAGACATCATCTGGAATACTGTGTACAATTCTGGTCAATTCTGTGTTCAAGAAAGATGAATTCAAACTGGGACTGCGACGGGCACAGAAAGGGGCTACAAGGATGATCAGGGAATGGAGGGCATGCCTTAGCAGAGGAGACTAAAAGAGGTTGGCCATTAGTAAAATGAAGGTTGAGAGGGAGAGATGATTGCTCTCTGTAAATATGCCAGAGAGGAGAAAGAAGCGCTATTTAAGCTAAATGACAATGCTGGCACAAGAACAAATGGGTACCAATTAGCCATATATAAATTTAGGCTGGAAATTAGAAGAAAGTTCTAACAAAAATGGACCAACACCATTGTTGTTTCCCGACTATCAGCTGAAGGCTTGATTAAGGACTGGTCTAATGTTGTCAGGGAGCAAGCTAGGTCCCCTGCGCAATTACATTAGACGCGCTCCAGTGATAGCTCCGGAGATGGCGAGGAGGCACGGGGAAGACAGCAGAGGCTGTGCAGCTCATATTCCTTCCTGGGAATAAGTGATTGGGAAATAGGCAGAAAGGGACAAAGAATTGATAGAGACATGGCTCCGTCCCCATAGTATACACAGCAGCTAGTGAAGCTGGCTGACCACAAACAGGGGAATAGGTTGTGCCCTGAAGAGTGCTGTAGCAAAGTAGTCCTCAAAATACTTCACCAAAGCAGAAGAGGGTGGGGGGCATAATAGCACCCTGGAGCTGTGTAACTAACCAATGCCCTTAGCTGAGCCTAAGGCCTCAAGCTAGCTGTAAGTGAATGTTTGTAAGAAGGACCCGTGTGTGTCTCCAGTCTCCAATGAGTTAAAGTAAGAATGCAATTATGTTGCTTTTGGAGGAAAGGTGTTAAAAAGAAAGCTGTCCCTTCAACCCAATTGGAAACTGCAGCCGCTTTGTTTTTCCTTAGAATAGTAGTTCTCATGACACACATTTGGAATGGGAGACTGGAGTGTTGCTCAAAGTCAGAACAACAAGTTGTAGAGTGCTGTGGAGAAAGGTACTAGAAGACAGAGGCCCCTTTGCTCAACTAAAAGTTCAGTCTAGTCCAATCTATATCCCAAAGTATCAGAAATTAGTTCTCCTAACATATTGCTACTTTTCTTTTGCTTTTTAATAACAAAGAGAAATCACCAAGCAGAAAGGACCAACAGTTAGGGAAAAGATTTTTCCTCCCCTTTTCTTTTCAAACAGACTGAGGGAAGAGAATGAACATTTTCTGTGGGACACAGACTACAGCACTGACCAGAATTGTTGCTGCTACTTTGTCAGCAGGTTGAAAGCAAAGCTGTGAAAAAACAGATTTTGCTGAACAAACCTTGAAGCATGAAAAATCAGATTCAGGTACCATTGCTCACCCCAACTAGTATTCTACACCCATGAGCAGTTCTATCAAAGTCAATGGGCCAGATCCTCACTGGTGAACTCATATAGCTCTATTGACTGCAGTGGATCTAGGACAATATATATCGTCTGAGGATCTGGCCTTATAGGACTAATTGTGCAGTAAGCTGCTTTTTGATGGGACTAAGAGGATCATCATCATAATTTGTCTTAAAAAAACATTTTTTTTCTAGTGCAAACTTTTGCAGTTTCAATGAGGATTTGTAAATTTCACAGCTCTGAGTTTGTTTTGTGGGGTTTTTTTGGTTCCTGCTATCAAGTTATAGTCTTTTAATTTTTGTATATAAAACTTTAAAAATGCTTTACACGTTGTTGTTACCTAGCAGCTCTACGTTCTTGGGCAACCAGGGTGCAGTACCCAGCCTGTCTGACTCACGAAAGACCTCCCCCTCCCCCAGCGTCTGCTTGAACCAAAACCAATCTGAAGAAAGACTTACAAAAAGCAATAAAAAGTCAGTGGGAGACACACCTAAACCCTTGGGATAAGGATGACAGAATTAAGGATACTCCTCTAGCCTCGTTTACATCAAAGATGAGACAAGGAGGCATCTCCATTAGCATACAGAATGGAGAACACAGATTCCAAGGCAAGAACCGCAAGGAACTCTGGGACCAGAAAAGCAGGGAAGCACTGCATGATGGGGGATCTCTGCTCTAGATGTTAATGAAGCCACGCCTGCGCACACCCATCTCAGTAGTTATCCGACCAATTCTAGTAATAAATCCTTTTGGTATACAAAATAGCGACGCTCCCTAATTGCATTTTGAGCTTCCTCCAAGGAACAGCGCCCATAGCCAGGAATGATCAGCTCCCATTGTCTAGCCTGAACAAAACTCCCTTGAGCCATCAGTTTACACATAAACATATCTAGTGTTCTCCCTTGAACCATTGTTGTTTCTCTA
This sequence comes from Chelonia mydas, assembly GCF_015237465.2. NCBI lineage: Eukaryota > Metazoa > Chordata > Testudines > Cheloniidae > Chelonia > Chelonia mydas. The sequence goes on from NC_057852.1 coordinate 113,970,044, forward strand.
CAAAAACCCCTACCCATACTCAGGTAAGTGTTCTGATGCCTGGATCCAAAATCTGTATCATTTTCCATTGGGACTTCACCTTCTCCTGACTCATCATGCTGGGGGCTCTACCTCACTCCAGCACTCCGAACCCTCAGCTACCACCACCACCACCTGAGAACCACAATCGATTCAAGCTTCACGGAGTGGTGAGAATCTCTCTCTCTCTCTCTCTCTCCCATCTTCTGGCCCTGACTTGCGTGATCAGTTATAGTTTTGTAAACCTGACTTTTATAATCAAGTTTAAGTTAGATTTAATATTATAACTGCTTTGTTTGTTTGGCTCTCCTATGGTTATTACCTGGCAATAACTTTCATGATTAAGCTGGTTGCTTCTCTCTCCCTCCGCCCCTCGTGGGAGTTTTTTGGTTTTCTTATTCATTCTGCAGCAACACTCCTCGTACCTAAGCTAAAAGATCTCTGTATCACCCAAAAATCCTATGCAGTTTGCTCATCAAGTGGGTTACTACCAGAACAATTTGTAACGTGGAAGTGGTGATAGGGACATGCTGAACCTGGGACATATGAGGGTGGCAACTTGGAAGTACTGCTCGACTCAGCCTGCTGAGTCCAGAGGCATATGAGGTTCACAGATTGAAAGTGCTGCTCGACCCAGCCTGCTCAGGCGTACTCTATTCGGGTGCAGTAGCCATGGCCTATGAGGGTGACAGCTCGGAGGTGCTGTTCGACCCAGACCACTGAATCCAGGGACATATACGGGGTCAGCTTGGGAGTGCTAGTTAACCTGGTCCTCTCAGATGAGGTCTGTTAAAGTGTGTGTGTGTGTGTTCGTCTGAGTCTGGGGCTGAAAGAACCCAGCCCTGGGGAACCTAGGTCCTGCAAGATAGTCCCATTGGGAGGGAACTTGTAGCAGGGAGAAGTAGAGCTCCATATGAGAACATAAGTGACACAAGCAGTACATTGATAGAAGTACAGAAACCCCCCCCCCACCCCGAAGAGTAACCCTAATAGATGAGCATATCCCAAAGTAATGGGCAAAGCTGGTAACATTATGCAAACACTTACAAAACTGCCTTTTTTTTAAAAAGTGCAGCAAAAAGTCAGACTTCCCCAGTGTTTGCTTTTGGTGCCAAAACTCTAATTGAATGAGATATGAACTTTCTCCAAACACCACACTGAGTGTTCCTTGATTATCTTTTCTGAAGGTTTCTTGTTTTTGAATTGAGAGCAGCAAAACTGTATCTGGAAGGTCACCCAATTAGCTGTGACAATCATGTATTCTCCTTGACGTCATTATGATGCTATTCCACTTTGTTTATATCACATTGGGTGGGTGTTTGGCATTGACGCCACGAAGAATAGCTACTTTGGAAGAAAATCAATTAAAGATCCCAATAGAAATTCTGTGAGACATAGGGTTTATCCTGAGAAAAAGAAGGTACAGTATGTGCCACAGATAAATTAATCAGGATTTCTGCCAACTGTGAGCAAGTGAAAGCTGTATCTGACAGATCAGGTCTGTTGGAGCAACTGAGAGAAACACACTGGTGTAGATTGAGACCAAAGAATAACATGAGCAGAGCAGAGAAAAAAAAATTGAGCAAGGGTCCTATTGGAGTTAACTGGTATCCTTGACAGATAGGGCCTGAAGAGAATAGAAAACTAAAAGGAGCAAAAAGAAACAAGCAAAAGCAGCTTTCTTGGAAATGATGCCAGTACCAACAGAACACCCACAATTGAATCCAGAGACTGAACAGCTGGTTGAGAATATGAAGTAAGATGTAGGGGTACATATTTTGGATTCCATTCAGGACATTTGATCTTTATTAAAGAAAACTGATTGTATCTGAACAGGAACCGACCAACAAAAAACGAGGAGTCCTTGTGGCACTATAGAGACTAACAAATTTTAATGAGTGGATCAGCTTCACTGGGGAGGCATAAAACAAGCAGACAGCATTTAAACTAGGTCATGAGAAGAGTTACATTAGAGGTTGCCACAACAGCTGTAATCAACTGGGGCACTTTTGCTAGCAGTCTCTCAATTTGAGTGCTTGAGGAATGGAGACAGGGCATTCCTTGCCTGAGAACTCTTGACTCTGAAATTTGCTTTTACCTCAGACCCAATAGATCTATTAGAACCCAAAGGCCTGATGCAGTTAAGAAACTATTTGGATTTGATTTTTATGGGTGCACTTAGCATTTGTAAGATAAGCATGTTTTAACATTCAAAATATAAATAACTGTGGTGTATTATTCTCTTCTGGGATCAATAATTCCATATTTTCCTGCATTCTACCTGAATTAATGGTTGTACTTCTGTATTGTGCTTGGAGCACCAATCATGTAATCATTTTATTAAGTTCAATTTTATGCTGAATTGCTGGGGAGCTTACCAGTAAAATGACTGTAACTCTTTTTCCATATGTCTGGTGTTTTCTCACAGTCAGATTCTCATCCCATTAAAGTCAATGGGAGTTTTATCATGGACTTCAATGGAATTAAGATTTGGCCCTAAAACAGAGAGTTTCTATTTGACTTAATCTTGACTGGATTTACTCAATTAAACATATGTGTGGTTATGCCCATAGCTCTTTCACTGTTACCAGAATTACGTAACTATGTTTCTGTGATGCTCTTAAGCTAGCTCTATCAGGTGTTAAGGCACTCCAGCCACCTCAGAAAAAGCTGATCTGCATTATAAAACTCCTGCAGTCATCACTTCAGTACATTGTGTAAGAGCAATCCTCTCAGACTGTTAAGCGTATAAAGATGTAATTATACAGAGGAGAATAAATATTGGTGTGACACTGCACCCTATATTCTTCATTAAAATATGGTTATAATATGAATATGGCATAACTAAGGTATGTTTTGTGCAAGATGGGACATGTAAGGTATCATTGGAAAGGTTACTATTTACTGAATGTGATTATCCAATTTGTATCATGCATCATTTCTGTATATGGAGTTAGGACTATTGACTATGTAACAATTACAACTGTGTGTGTACTTGGGGGAATGCCCACCAGACAGTAAGCAATCAGCCTGGATGTGCCATTAAGAAGGGCAATAGGACTTTGAAGATACTAATCTCCCACCTTCCTGAGAAGCTTCTTGGGATGATGATTGGACAGTACAGGGTCATGTGATCATGTCACATAAGAACATAAGAATGGCCATACTGGGTCAGACCAAAGGTCCATCCAGCCCAGTATCCTGTCTTCCAACAGTGGCCAATGCCAGGTGCCCCAGAGGGAGTGAACCTAACAGGTAATGATCAAGTGATCTCTCTCCTGCCATCCATCTCCACCCTCTGACAAAGAGAGGCTAGGGACACCGTTCCTTACCCATCCTGGCTAATAGCCATTAATGGATTTAACCTCCATGAATTTATCTAGTTCTCTTTTAAACCTGTTATAGTTCTAGCCTTCATAACCTCCTCAGGCAAGGAGTTCCACAAGTTGACTGTGCGCTGTGTGAAGAAGAACTTCCTTTTATTTGTTTTAAACCTGCTGCCCATTAATTTCATTTGGTGGCCCCTAGTTCTTATATTATGGGAACAAGTAAATAACTTTTCCTTATTCACTGTCTCCACACTACTCATGACTTTATATACCTCTATCATATCCCCCCTTACTCTCCTCTTTTCAAAGCTGAAAAGTCCTAGCCTCTTTAATCTCTCCTCAGATGGGACCCATTCCAAACCCCTAATCATTTTAGTTGCCCTTCTCTGAACCTTTCCTAATGCCAGTATATCTTTTTTGAGAGGAGGAGACCACATCTGTATTCAAGATGTGGGCGTACCATCGATTTATATAAGGGCAATAAGATATTCTCCATCTTATTTGCTATCCCTTTTTTTAATGATTCCAAACATCTAGTTTGCTTTTTTGACTGCTGCTGCACACTACGTGGATGTCTTCAGAGAACTATCCACGATAACTCCAAGATCTCTTTCCTGATTAGTTGTAGCTAAATTAGCACCCATCATATTGTATGTATAGTTGGGTTTTTTTTCCAATGTGCATTACTTTAGATTTATCCACATTAAATTTCATTTGCCATTTTGTTGCCCAATCACTTAATTTTGTGAGATCTTTTTGAAGTTCTTCACAGTCTGCTTTGGTCTTAACTATCTTGAGCAGTTTAGTATCGTCTGCAAGCTTGGTATAGTATCCCCATCTTGGTATAGGTTCCCCATCTTGAGCTAGTATTTTTCCACTGAAAGGGAGTGGGCTAGGGAACGAAAGATTACCACCATATGTAAAGACTGGGGAGTGAGTTAATCTCTTGGTTCTTCTGCACTGCCTCCCTGCCCAAGAAGCAAGACTGCTGAAAACACCTGAAGAAACAAAGGAACTAAAGTGGGGGCAGGAGGCTGAGTCCAGGTTAGACAGATCAGCCTATAAAAGGAATCCCTAGAGATTCAAGCTGCAAGCAGTGCAGTTTACCTTCAAGAAACTCTGCAACCTGTTTGAAACAACATTTAGGGTGAGAAATTACTATTAGTAGCCAATTTCTTTAATTATCCAGCCTAGTTTGAGTGTTTTGTTTTATTTGCTCAGTAATCTGCTTTGTACTGTTTGCTGTATTTTATAGTCACTTAAAAATACTTTTTGTCGTTAATAAACTTGTTCTTTGTTTTATTCTAAAACCCAGTTTGTGCAATTCATAACTGGGGGGGAGGAGGGCAAAACCTGTGCATATTTTCCTCCCCATTGAGGGAGGGGCGATTTTCATGAGCTTACGCTGTCTAGATCTCTATATAGCGCAAGACAATATAATTTTGGGTTTACACTCCAGGGGGGAGGGGTGCACCATAGTGCTGGGCAATTCCTCGAGCTGAGCCCTCCCACCCCGAGCTGACTGCAGACTCTATGTGATTCTACAACTGGGCATGTCCCTACCTGTATATTTGCTGGAAAGGGGGCTTGAGAGCTGACACAACAGCACAGGAGGGGAGGGGGGACCAGGCTGGTTGGACAGGTGGGTTTAGTGGGACCCTAGCACATCAGGTGGCACCCCAGAAAGGGGGTCCAATCCATCACAACTGGTATTTAAACAAGAACATACACTATGTATGATAAAGGGGTTTGCTATCAATTAGTCGACTAATGCCTCTGAATGACTTTGAAGATTAAAAGCACTTTATACTAAGCATAGTAATTATTATCATAATTTATTTTCACAAGCTAGGGATGACAAATTTGCAAGAGAAGTAGAAGAGCAGATGGGTTAAGGAAAGCCATCCTTAATGAGTGACTATGTCTCCAACATCATAGCCTCCTTTATTAATTGTGCTTTCATGTCCATTAGCTTAAAATAGTAGACTTTTAGCACTATTGCTCCTGACCAAGATACCCATCCTTTGCTCAGCCAAGGAGCAACTCAGGGTAGAGTGGTATAAAGGTGGCGCTAATTTGCACAGACTACTAGTGATCCCAGAGGGCCAGCACAGCAACTAGGTGTCGGGGCATAAGGGAGCCCAGCCCATGCTCCCTTTTCTCTAGCCGCACTCCCGTGTTGCCTGCAGAGAAGGAGGCTTATTACAGGAGCTGGCGAGCTGCTATGGTGTTGGTGCTATGCCATTCTCCTATACTGGTAATCGTCCGGTGTTCCAGTACACGGATTTATTTTTAAATGGAGAATGTTTCACTCTGGAATAACTACTAATAATCCTGGATTGTGACTGACTAGGGTGGACCTGGTGTGTGATCGCAGAACCTGATCCTGCAAATATTTAGTACCAGTGCTTCCTACTGAGAGTAGTCCGACTGAATTCATATTAGTAACTTCATAACTCCTGAGTTCAGCTGAATTACTTGTGATAAGAAACACCAAAACTGTCAAAAGCACCTAAATCACTTAGGTGCTTCAGTCCTATTTTCAAAAGTGACAGTTGGGACCAGATCCTCAAAGGCATTTAGGTGCCTAACTCCCATTAAAATTCCTTTGAGGGTCTGGGCCTTAGGGCCAGATTTTCAAAGGGATTTAGGGACCTAAAGCTGCAGACAGACACCTAATGGTGCCTGATAGTTCCAAAAATTTGAAAAACAAAAACAAAAAACCCACTCTTTTCAGGTGAAACTAAAGATTTCATGATGATTTAGAGCATTTAATAATATATTTTTTTAAATAAAATGTAATGGAAATTTTGAAACAAAGTTGTTTCAAACAACAAAGACCTGGGTTTGTTCTGAAAATGTTAAAACAAAACACTGATTATTTTCCCCAACAATTCAGTAAAATGACATGGTTTTGGTGAAATCAGATCTGCCATTCCCCCCCACCCCGCCCCCCAAAAAGTTTTGTCCTAAAAATGTCACCAGTTCTGGTGCTCGGGTCCCAAGTAAAACAATGGATATGCTCTAGGAATTATTTTGAGGAATGATGATCTGAGTTATATAGGAAGTCAGACAAGATGATCCCATTGGTCTCTTCTGGCCTTGGAATTCATGTATCTATTAACCTAACCTTCTCAGGTGCTTTTAAAAATCCCACCAGATGTCTAGCTGCATCTTTTGGTACCTAAATACCTTCAAATATAAAGCCCTTCGGCACATTTGCAAGTGTTACCTCAAGTCTGGTTGTATGGGTTTGCATGATCAGGCCTACTATTTGCAGGGGTACTAGAACAATTTTGATAGTGGGGGTGCTGGAGCCAATGAACCAAACTGTAAATCCTGTATATAATGGAAACCAGTTCAAGCCAGGTGGTGTGACAACACCCCTGTGCCCCCAGTTCCAGCGCCTATGACTATTTGTTACCCTCAGAGGAAAGAAGTGGATTTTATTTCAGTGGAATGGTGCCCACTTTTTCAAGGGCTGAATCTAGCATTTTGGCTTTTAAAATGTTCACATAAAATAAATGTTTAGGTTAAAAGTTTTGATGGATCATCTCAAGTGTGTTTATACTTCCTACAGCAGCATCAATTTGTGTACCTAATTTGCATATGGAAACAGACATTTTCATACACCGTGTCCCTCTGTATGTGTGTACACATTTGGAACACAAGGAAAGTTGTCTTAGAATCTTCTACAAGCATATATGTGCCACTATTTATTCTTGGTAAATATACAGTAGTTTGATAATACAGCTCTGAAAGAGAATAAAGCAATGAGTGTGTGTGTGGCGGGGGGGAGGGGGGGCGGTGGTGAGAACAGATGATCACTCCAAGTAATCCTGTTTTAGGTCAAAATTCTAGGTTGCTGTGTGCTATAAATTCATGAGGGGGAGGAATTTTGTGACAGGCCAGAGGCGTTAGACCTTCATTAATGTCCTGGAAATGATAGATCAGCAGTGCACTTGTTTTATTTCATATAAATGACTATCCCATTCACCTTTGTTACCTACTAACTGTGTGCATGAAAAACCATAGCAGCCATAGACATGACATTATAATCCCTAAGAAGACGTTGTCATTTTCAAAGCTAGCCTTAAGGGGATTTAAGTATTCAAATCCCAGTAGATTTCAATGGTTTCATTAGGTATCATTGAAAATCCCAGCTGTAGTGCTTTGTTTATTCTGGGTTGCACTGGATCATTTTAAGGAATAGCAGCATTACTAGCATTAAAATTAGAGCTGTGTGAATAACTGATTTTTGGTTCACTGGCAGTTCCAGAAAAACTAAAACTTGCTTCGAGTTGACCTGAAAGACTACATTTTTTCAATAAACGGAACAGTCAGAAAAAAAATGGTTTTAGGTCAAACAAAATGTTGTTTTTATTGTGAGCTTTTGAAATATTTTTAAATTAAAAAAAAATTGAAGGACATTTCAAAACAAAAGTAGTTTTGAATCAATATTTCATTTCAAAAATGTCAAAATGAAACTTTTTTTTTCAGATTGTGTGTTTATTTTTTCAATAGAAACAATTCAGTGCACAAATTTAGGAAATGTTTTAATGAACCCGAATCTTTATTTTTTGCCAAAAAAAGTTATGGTTGAAAAACTTTGACCAGATCTAATTAAAATACAGCCAGATTTCTAGTTGTGGGAGATATATGATCTTCAGCGGTCTGTGATTTTTCTGATTCCCTCAGCTGACTGAGCACTTCGTCAGGAAACGATGTTTCTTTGGACTTCCTGTTTGTAAATTACTTTTATTGACAGTATGTTGTTCAAGGAGCTGAGAGAGATTTTATCAGTAAATAACATAAGTTTGTTTCCCATGTTCTGCCTTCACGCCGGCTAAAAGAAAGTATAAATGAGATGATGTAGTCAGTAGATCTAGAAGCTGAAACCATAAAGTGAACTTCAGGCCAGGTTTGTCATGAACTTGGACTGATTTTGGGCTTGACTGCAGTAGCATCTCAGCTGGGTAGCAACTCCACCCAGCTTGGATATTACATCTCCTTCCAACTCCCCCGTTTGCTGTGCCTTGGTCACTTAGGCTACGTCTACACTATGGCACAGCTGTGCTGCTGTAAGGTCTCCTGTGTAGCTCTCCTGCCAGCATAATTAAACCACTCCCAAAGGAGCAGTGTTAGCTCTGTCCTGCTGACAGAGCGCTGACCACACCAGCACTTTTGCGGGTGAAACTTGTGTCGGTCAGGGGAGTGATTTTTCACACACTCCTGACCAATAAAAGTTTTACCAACAAAAGGGATAGTGTAGACAAAGCTTTAGCCTCTGGCTTTTAAGCCCTTTTCTCCTAGGTCAGACCTCCTCTGCGTTGTGCAGGAGGTCGGACTAGATGATCATAATGGTCCCTTCTGACCTTAGTATCTATGAATCTGTGAATCTTTCCCCCTCCTTAGTCACACAGGGGGAAGGTGATCACAAGGCTGCTCAAAGATGATCAAGGGAACAAAGGCTCAAACAGGCCCCAAATGCCCAATCCCAACTGACACAGTAACCTTAAGGGCTTGTCGACACTGGTACTTTACGGCGCTGCAACTTTCTCGCTCAGGGGTGTGAAAAAACGCTGCTGGCAGCTACTCCCCTGGTGTAGGTGGGTGTCTTATAGCGCTGGGAGAGAGCTCTGCGGCAGCGCTTTCACATTGCTAGTGAAGACATAACCTGGGAACCTGAAAGAGGAAAAAAAAAACAAAGCAAACAAGCTCACTTGCCCCAAGATTCATACTCACACCTTGTTCAGTGTGGGGGATCTCCTTCTCAAACTCCTCTTTTTGCTGTCCCATGGTCACTTGTAAGCCCTTCTCTCCTAAATCAGTCCTACCCTACACAGAGGGAGGGTGATCACATGGCTGATCAAGGAGATGCCCCTGCTGAACAAGGTGCTCTTGTTTTTTGGCTGGTTTTTTTTTTTAACACGATACTTAAAGTTACAGTGTCAGTTTGAGCCTTTGTTCCCTTGATCATCTTTGATCAGCCATGTGATCACTCTCCCCCTGTGTGATTAAGAAGGGATTTGCGCTGACTAGGAGAGAAGTGCTTTTTATTGTATAATTCCATTGACTTCAGAAATGCCTGATGTACACCAGGGTAAGTGAAAGGAGAATCAGCCCCTTGAGCTCTTAAATGCAATAAACTTAGGGAGAACAAAACCTTTTTAAAATAATTGTGAATAGGTGGAAATCTGGACAGTCAAGATTTTTTTCCAGGCATAATAAGTATTGGTTCTTGCTTTATTTGAATGCAGGCCAGTCATAATAGCACAAATATTATCCTGCTGCTTTACTTATATTACATAAAAGTAATTAGAGAATCTTTTACATTTTGCAATCAGATGAGCAAACGTTGGAACTGTGCTTTTTATTCCATTAATAAATGCCTCCGATTCTACTTCAACCAAGGAAGTTTTTTTGTTTTGTTTTTCCTGTTATATCAGCTATTGTCTCCTGTTTTCTCAAGAAATGCAAAGTAAACAATCTCTCAAAATCTTTTGGATAAAACCCAGTGATAGTTCTATAGGAAGCTAATTATACCAAAAAGTCCTATAAACTACCCGAACTGCTTCGTGTTATATAAAGTATTGCTTATTTGTGATCCATTGTGTTAAACCTGAAGTTTGCTCTGATGAATGAATTGCAGAGACTTTTCAATGAATGACCGAGTCTTGAAACAAAATCAAAAATTCAAATCTTAATTTCTGGCGGCTAAATTTAATAAGGCTTCTGTTGTCTCATCTCTTCTTTCATTTTGCCTGCCTTTTGGTCTATTTATTTTTATTGCTTCTATAGCCATGGTGTCAAAGGGGTAGTCTACACTGGAAAAGTTAAAGCACTGCCGCAGCAGCTCTTCAATGTGGCTTGTATAGTTGCGGCAGAGCGCAAGCACTGGGAGAAAGTTCTCCCAGCTCTCTAAAAAAACCACCTCCATGAGGGGAGTAGCTGGGAGTGCGCTGGGCGTGCGGCTGGGCGTGCGGCTCCCAGCGCTGGGGCACTATCTACACTGGTGCTTTACAGCGCTGAAATTTGCTGTGCTCAGGGGGGTGGTTTCTTCACACCCCTGAATGAGAAAGTTGCAGCTCTATAAATTGCCAGTGTAGACAAGCCCTAAGTATCTCTCTAGCTTTGCCCCCACTCTTTCAGAACATGTCAAGAGATTATACTCGATGTTAGATAGCTACTGTAGTTGTTAAAGCTATTAAACGACAAGATAGGAATCTACTAGCTTCAATTTTAATCTTGGTTAAACCTTTTAGTCATGTCAAATAACAAGTACTCAATCTAAATCAATGGGACTATTCATGGGAGCAAGTACTAATCAGTGTGAGTAAGGTTTGTGAAGCTGGGCCCTTAGGCCTTATCTACACTACAAAGTTTTGTCGGTAAAAGTTATGCCGCTTTAATTAAAGCATTTTAGTTAAAACCGCTGTTGCATGTCCACACGAGCTCCTTTTGTCAGCAGAGTGCATCCACACTAACAGCTCTTGCATTGACACAGAGAGCAGTGCACTGTGGTAACCATGAAACTGGCCTCAGGCTGCTTTGGGAAGGGTTTGCAGTGCCTCATGGGGCAGGTATAGAGTCACATGATGCAGGTTTCTCAATCCCATCCTTCTAGGGGCATCCTAGTAGATTGTCAGCTGCTTTTTCAACTGAATGGTGGTGGGGGAGGGGAGGCAGGGAGAGGAGAGTGGTGAGTCTTGGGCAGGGAGACAGCAGGCTGACCGACCTATCCTGGGGGAGGGGGACACCCCACCCCACACATCAGCCCCCAGCTCTGCTCCGCACAGCAGCCTCTCCCGAAGCAGCCCGCTCTGCCTGCCTATAGTTCTGTGATTCCCTCTGAGTTCTCCCCCAGCCTCCTCAGCTGCCAGAGCGGCATCCTGAGCAGCTCTGGGAGATCTCCCTGCTGAGGAATGTCAAAGCAGCACAGCAGTGTCCCTCCCCCTCTCCCCACCCGCACACACACACACATTCCCCGCTGCAGCAGTCTGCCCGCCGCTGTGTTCCTAGTGCAGGGCAGAACAGGAGTACTCCACCTTAATGATTTGTTCTTTGCTCCCTGAAGGGAGCAGCAGGCTCAGCTGTCAGATACTTCTTTGAGCTTTGGAAGCGGGAGGGGCGAATGCCTGCAGGGCAGAGAGATCAAAACAGTGAGCAGAGCAGTCGCGGCAGGCATTGTGGGATACTGGTGGAAACCAGTTATGTCGACGAAACAAACAGCAGCTTTAATAATTTTATTAAGATGATGTTAAAATAAAAAAAAACGGTAAAGGGTTTACGTGTAGAAGTGTCTGGTCATCAGGGAATAACGTACAGATTATCAAGGGGTGCGAAGTTCGGTTTAGGATCAGGTGGCGTAAGGAATACATAATCTGCAATATCCCTGGTTGGGGGTAAAAAGTTAACGGGTCAAAGTACAACCATTGAGATATGAGGGAATGTTGTTCATATAATGGCTATGTTCAGGTGTGAAATATAATGAGTGGATACGATGATGGCCTGGAGCAGCGAACTGCGGCCACTGGGAGCTGCGATCGGCCGAACCTGCGGACACAGCAGGTAAACAAACCGGCCCGGCCCGCCAGGGACTTTCCCTGCACAAGCGGCGGAACAAGCTTGGGAACCACTGCTCTACACTGATGCTTTGTCACTTTAACTTTGCCACAAAAAGCATTATGCCTGTCACTGAGGTGATTTTATTTTGTTGGCAAAACAGCAGAGTTTTGCTGCCAAAAGTAGCTTTGTAGAGTGTACACCTCCCCTGTTTTGTCAGCAAAAGGCAGCTTTTGCCGACAAAACTTTGTAGTGTAGACAGGTCCTAACTGTGTAATCAAGTGCATGTCACTTTACCATTTTTATATAATATAAGTAAAGCAGACTTGTGATCTAGGAGTAGAAGTTCCTCAGCATCTCTGAAAATCAGGCTACTTCTTTTTAGAGCTTAATTTTAGGCACTCAGGTTGGAAAATTTTAGCCATAGCCTCAGGATTACAAACCATATTGCCAGTGTATGCCCAAGATAGCTGTCAGACACTTTTAGAAGAGTTCTTGGAATTATCCACTATTCAGTTAGGAGACAGCCCAAAGTTCTTTCATCTGATGGCAGATAAGGCCTTCAACTGAGCAAACTGGAACTTTTTTATTTTGGAAGAAAAAAGACTGAGAGTAAATGCAGTTATTATATTGGATGCATGCCGGTTAAAAGATCTAATAGACCGGGGACACTCAAATCCTCACAAAAGTTGGGCTTTAACAATAAAATGACATGGATGAATTTAAAAAAAAATTTCCTTTCCGTTTTACTAATGCTCTCTATAACCATTCATTTATAAATGTATTATAATGTAATTTAGAAAGGTATCTTTATGGACATGATATAATTGAGTTAAATAGGGTAAGTCTGTGGGGCCTTCATCAAATGGCCCTCATCACTATAGTTTCTGAGCAGCGCAGAAAAAGTTTGGATGGTGAGATATGGACAATACTGATAAAAATAGTAATCAGACTTTCATTGAAGAACAAACAAAACAAGACTTTAGAAATCTGAAAAGAGTAAAAGAAAAGGATTTGGCTTACAGCTGTAAGACAGGAGTATTAAAGCCTAGGATACCAGTGATAAAATATAGTTAAATGGCAGGCACTCCTCATTTAGATTTTATTATACTGAACATGAACACACACCGTCTTAGAGCTTAAAGAACTCAACATGAATTCCCTGATTCTGCTAAGTACACTTGGTTTTGAAAACGATGCTGCTAAAAACTGGAAAGGTTGGTTTCAAAATGTTATCATTTATCTGTGCTAGTGGTCTCAGTGAGAAACAACAGGTGAGAGTTCCAGCAAAGGATTTCTACATATTGCAAGGAGAAGGCAACAAAATGTTGAATTCCTTCTAGTAAGCTCAGGAGGATAAAATAATTCAGTCATACTGTAGCCTTCAGAAAAAAACTGATATGAGATCATGGGTGAAATACAGGCTAGTTTGCAGCTGAGTTAACAAAAGAGCAGGTTCCTGGAAATTGGAATAAGTCACTCATACTTTAATTAAAACAGAATGGTTTGGACATAAATGGTAACAAAGAAAGAGCAAGGCTGATTTACAAGAGAACCTGATTTACAATCAATCAACAGCTATAGAACTGAAGAAACAAGCAATGGATAGCTCGGCCCAGAGTGATGGTGTTGTGATCAGTGCACTTCAATGTAAAACAATAATCAAAACCAAATTTGGCAGAACAAAAAAAAAGTCAGCAAACATTACAGTAACCTACAGTAGCTGAGGTACTTGCGATACTTAAAAAGCAAGTGTCTGGCATAAGAAGTTGTATTTAGAGCAAATCTGAACATTCAGCAAAAATGTGCCATTCTGAGGCATCAAATAACACCAAAATAGTACATGCACATGCAGTAGGAAAGGACTAGAACAAGATAGTGATGCACAAACAAATGTATCACTCATCTCTGCAAAATACTTTATTGGAGTGCTGGACAAAGAAACCATGGGAGACAGAGAGCATGGACTGTGACGCTTCTTATTTCCATTCCAAGAGGCTGGACCACAGTGTAATAGATTACAAAGGGTCACTACAAAAGGTTTTTTCCTGCCCGCTCTCCTGCTGGTAATAGCTCACCTTAAGTGATCACTCTCTTGTTACAGTGCGTATGGTAACACCCATTGTTTCATGTTCTCTATGTATATAAATCTCCCCACTGTATTTTCCACTGAATGCATCCAATGAAGTGAGCTGTAGCTCACGAAAGCTTATGCTCAAATAAATTTGTTAGTCTCTAAGGTGCCACAAGTCCTCCTTTTCTTTTTGCAAATACAGACTAACACGGCTGCTACTCTGAAAAACTGATTGAACTTCATATGCAGAAAACCAATACTTGTATCCCAAGGAGCATATAAAGGTGAATCCTTGTGGAAAAGTAGTGGCCTGTAATTATAGAAGACAATATAAAATACTAGGCCAAATCCTCAGCTGGTGTAGATTAGTTTAGCTGCACTGAAGCTATACCAATTTACACCAGCTGAGAATTTGGTTTAGTTTCAAACCTTGGATCAGTATATTTCCTTCATTTTACATCTCCCCATATAAGTACAACTAGAGAATTTGCACTGTGAAGATCAAGCCTAAGGCATATTCCACAAGAATATGAAGATGATTTTACATAGACTACATTGTATAAATGGAATAAAATTCCTCACATAAAGTGAATTCTAGTGTCCCACTAATGGTACATAAAGCAAGTATTGATAATTAAGGGAGAACTAAAGGTTAGTATAGCTTGCAAATACTGTCTAACTCACACTGTCCCAGTGTAAACAAAATACATGTTGCTGGAAATTGTATAGATTTGTTGTTTGAAATTGTTTCTTGTGGGGAAAGCCAATTGCAGATACACTATATCTTTCACAGGATCTATATCTGATGTACAGATTACACAGATTGGCAAAGACCCTGGGGGTTTTTCACCTTCCCCTGCAGCATGGGCCATGGGTCACTTGCGGATTTAAACTAGTGTAAATGGTGAATTATCTGTAACTTGAAGTCTTTAAACCATGATTTGACTACTTCAATAAGTCAGCCAGAGATTATGAGTCTATTTGAGGAGTGGGTTAGGTTCTGTGGCCTGCAAGGTGCAGGAGGTCAGACTAGATGATCACAATGATCCCTTCTGACCGTAAAGTCTATGAGTTTACGTAGTTTAGCTTGAACAGACTTAAACAGACAAAGGGTAAAAGCTTGATACTGCTGAAGTCAATAGCAAAATTCCCATTGACTTCAATAGGGGCAGGATTTCACCCATGCTGATTAATATAAATATTACACTGTCAAGTACTTTAGTTTCAATTTGCCCAATTCACAAGGTTATGGAACACTGTTTAAATAGCTTTCACTCCATATCTTTTATTCAACTAAATTACAATATTGGTCTGAGCACAGGCACTGACTCCGTGGGAGCTCCAGGGCTGGAGCACCCATGGCAAAAAATTAGTGGGTGCTTAGTACCCACCAGCGGCCAAGCTCCCCCTCCAACCTCCCCAGTACCTCCCACCCACTGGTGGCCCTGCCGATCAACTCCTCCCCCCTCTCTCCCAGCACCTCTTGCATGCCATGGAACAGCTGTTCAGCGGTGTGCAGGAGGCGCTGGGAGGGAGGGGGAGGAGCTGGGATGGGGCGCATTCAGGGGAGAGGGTGGAAAGAGGTGGGGAAGATGCAGGGCAAGGGTGGGGCCTTAGGTAAAGGGGTGGAGCGGGGACAGGAGCAGAGTAGAGTGGGGATAGGAAGAGGCGAGGTGGGAGTGGGAGTTTGGGGGAAGGAGTGGAGTTGCGGCAGGGCCTAGGGCTGAGTGGGGGTTGACCACTCTGGGAGAAAATTAGAAGCTGCCACCTGTGGATTTGAGGTCAGGCAGGAATATAATAAGTATTTGTCAGTTTTCTATTAGATAAGTAAGCCTTTCTGCTTTTGAAATGTACCTGATGTAACTTCACTGAAGATTTTAAACTCACCATTAGAAGTTCAAGGACACAATTCCCTCAGATGACATCATAGAATCATAGAATATCAGGGTTGGAAGGGATCTCAAGAGGTCATCTAGTCCAACCCCCTGCTCAAAGCAGGACCAATCCCCAACTAAATCATCCCAGCCAGGGCTTTGTCAAGCCTGACCTTAAAAACTTCTAAGGAAGGAGATTCCACCACTTCCCTAGGGAACGCATTCCAGTGTTTCACCACCCTCCTAGTGAAAAAGTTTTTCCTAATATCCAACCTAAACCTCCCCCACTGCAACTTGAGACCATTACTCCTCATTCTGTCATCTGCTACCACTGAGAACAGTCTAGATCCATCCTCTTTGGAACCCCCTTTCAGGTAGTTGAAAGCAGCTATCAAATCCCCCCTCATTCTTCTCTTCCGCAGACTAAACAATCCCAGTTCCCTCAGCCTCTCCTCATAAATCGTGTGTTCCAGTCCCCTAATCATTCTTGTTGCCCTCCGCTGGATGCGTTCCAATTTTTCCACACCCTTCTTGTAGTGTGGGGCCCAAAACTGGACACAGTACTCCAGATGAGGCCTCACCAATGTCGAATAGAGGGGAACGATCACTTCCCTCGATCTGCTGGCAATGCCCCTACTTATACATCCCAAAATGCCATTGGCCTTCTTGGCAACAAGGGCACACTGTTGACTCATATCCAGCTTCTCGTCCACTGTAATCCCTAAGTCCTTTTCTGCAGAACTGCTGCTGAGCCATTCGGTCCCTAGTCTGTATGCTAGTCTGTATGTCAAAGCATGCTTTTAAACATGTTGACTGACGTCATTGAGGGATATCCCTATTTGAAAGGATTATAGGAAATGGAGATTGTGTCGCGGACACAATCTCACCGAAGCTGTTTGCAGCAGTATTGGAGTTGCTGTTCAAGAAATTGAACTGGGAAGAAGGAATCAGAATTGACGGAGAACGGTTAACGCACCTTCTCTTCGCTGACAACTGCATAATACTGGCAAAGGACACAGCAGACCTGGGGAACAAATTGCAGCAACTGCAAACACTTTCTCATTATATCAGGTTGGAAGTGAACACGTCGAAGACAAAGTGGAATGAGCATTGTGCAGAAGGAATCATCACTGTAAACGGGAAAGAAATCAAGGAGATCGACAAATATATTTACCTGGGTCAGCACTGAGCAGAGACAACTTGTTCAAAGGGGAATGCACAGGAGGCAAAAGGCGCGGGGGGGGGGGCAAGTTTCAACATTCTCTAATGGATGATGAATTGTCCATGAAGGAAAGGAAAGAACTGTTTAACTCCACTGTTCTGTCAGCAATGATATGCGGAGCAGAAAGCTGGTCAACAACAAAAGCGGAGGAAGAAAAATTCGCTGTCACTCAGAGAGCAATGGAAAGGCAAATGTGCAACATATCGCTCTGTGATCATATACCGAATGAGGAGATCAGAAGGCATACAGAGGTGACTGATGTAGTGCAGGCGATGTACAAAGCAAAGCGAAGATGGGCAGGTAAGACAATAGGCTGCCCAAAAAGCACTGGGCTGATCCCATGACAAAATTCTTTGACCAGAAATGGAAAGAATGTGCTCACAATGAAATGGAATGGTGTGGTATCTACTTGCGATTGTGGAGGGATGGACAAGGACATGCTGGACAAAGGTGACAAAGGTGATAGGAAATGGAGGCTTAGATGGAATTACCCAACATTTAAGATATGTCTGGACCAACGCATGATGTAATTCCATAAACAAGTCTCCATTTGAAAGGGATTAATTTGGCTAACACCTCCCAGGGATGGCAACATCCCCCAGCATAAAATCTTAAAAACAAGTAACTGCCAAGTTATGGATCTCGTATTCATACCCTAATATCCAACCAATACATTTTCATTGAGAATGACAGACTTTGCATCATCACAGGGAACTTACTCCTTCCTTCAGTCGATCACGAAACACATTACTCTTTAGTCCTGACACACTACAATGTAAAACCACAGCAAAATTAGCAGCTACTTAGTATATACTATAGGCATAGGTTAAGTGTGCCACGTGCTATTAGATTGTGGGGTAAATATGAGGACTTAACATTATTAACTGAATGGTGTAGGGAGAAAATGAATAAGGAAGTGTTAGTTACCCCGTCACATACCACAAGAACCCGGGGTCACCCAATGAAATTAATAGGCAGCAGGTTTAAAACAAAGAAAAGTACTTCTTCACACAATGCACAGTCAGCCTGTGGAACTCGCTGCCAGGAGATGTTGTGAAGGTCAAAAGTATAACTGGGTTCAAAAAAGAATTAGGTAAGTGTGGCACTTTGTACCTCAAAGTTGCACCCCATTACCCCCATATTTACCACTGTCATATAATTATTATATGTTTTGTATAGAGTATGCCTTGTGAGGTATCATTTTAAAAGTCTTGATCTGTATGTGTTATCAGTATATATCAGTTATGACACATTGCTATATGTGTTACTGAAATATATTGTGAGGTTGGGAGACTCCCACTGCCAACCTTTCAGTTGCAACAAAGGACCATCCAGAAAGGTGCTGATGGTCCATTAAAGGGAATCCACTCTCCCAACAGCCATCCCAGAGACTTCTCAGAGAGAGCACCTAGGCAATGCAGACTGCCTGACCAATGCGGGCTACCTAACCCCCATGCCATGGCAAAGATCTTTCTAGCAAGCTGGAAGTAGGTATAAAAAGAGAGACAGTGATGACATCATCACTTGGCCTCTCTCCCCACACAACTCAACACCTGGAAGGACATCTGGAAGACAAAGACTTTGAACCAGGGAAGGGTGGTCCCAGGCTGGACGGTAGTCCCAATCTGTGTATTAAGGAACTGTAACCTGCTTGTACGACCTGTCAGGGTGAGACATTATTTGATTCAACTTTTGCTTAGACTAAAAGTTTAGGATTCAGAATGTGTGTTTACTTTTTATTTTCTTAAGGTAACTATCTCTGACCTTTATGCCTACCACTTATAATCACTTAAAATCTATCTTTCTTTAGTTAATGAACTTATTTTAATGTTTTATTCTTAACAGTGTGTTTTGGTTAAAGTACTTGGGAAATGTCAGCTCAGGTTAGCAAGGGCTGTTGCACATCCACTACCCTTTGGTTGGAGTGGCAAACTAGGTAATGATGAGCTTACACTGGCCCTGCTTCTGACCCATGCAAGGCAGTACAGTTCTAGGGTGCAAGACTGAGGAGCTAGCGGGAATTGGCTGGAGCCTCTCTATTGATGGTTCATGAGTGGCTGGGAGATCATTCATATAACTCAGCTGAGTGTGTCCCTTCCTGTGGATGTCTGTGTAAGTGCAGTGCCTGTCAGAGGTTTGTAGCTTGACATCAGCATCACAGTGTGAGAGGCAACCCAGGCTGATGGATTTGGAGGGCTTAGCAGTCCCAGAGTCCAGGTTGCACCCTGGGGACCCTGACACAGTAAGTTCATGGAGGATAGATCCATCAATGGCTATTAACCAAGATGGTCAGGAATTCAACTTCATGCTCTGGGTGTCCCAAAGCCTCTGACTGCCAGATGCTAGGACTGGATGATAGGGGATGGATCACTTGATAATTTCCCTATTCTGTTCATTCCCTTTGAAGCGTCTGTCATTTGCCAGTATCGGAAGACAGGATACTGGGCTAGATGGACCATTGGTCTGACACAGTATGGTCATTCATATGTTCTTATTTAGCTCCAGAAATAACCCAGGTTGGGAGGGGAATGCAGGAGAGTCCTTGGGAAACATAAAATTGAGATACGTCTGTTTAACTTAAATACCAAGATAGAGGATTTATTTATGTTATTGTGAAACTCAAATGCACAGTTCTAGGGGAAATTTATATAGCTACTTCCAATTTAAAAATATTGCTTCTCAGAGAGGAGTTTTAAAAACCTTGGTCTACATTCTCTGCTGGTGTAGACCGGCACAGCTGCACTGACGTCAATTCTTAGCAGAGAGGTTAGTCCTTTATGTTTAATTTCTAGTCAGTGCGGCAAGTTATTTTTTTAAAAAAACCTGCTTTTCGTCAACTTTTTGGTTACCCCCCAAGCCTATGACAGCACTGCCAACAGCAAAAAAAAAAAAAGAGAGTCATGAACATTAAGGGTTTTAATGCTTCTGATTTCCATGCAGTCCCAGGCTTTTGTAAATTCTTTTTTACTGGGTATACCAAAGTATGTGATGCTAGTTAGAAGAGAGGCTTAACACAAGGTACGGTGGTGGCTGCCCAGTCTCTCTCTATCCTGTCAAGATCACTGAAGACCACTCTCACTAAGTAGCAGTAGCAAACTTCTCTATTACCTCAACAACCAAAGGAATATTTATCTATTTGCATATTTAAATTGCAGCCCTATTTCAGTAGGATGTCCATTCCCAAGAATGTGATATAGGAGGTGACAAATCCAACCCACAGCACTGATCAGCACATTAGTTGGACGGTTTTGTCTTGACAATCTGCAATGAAATATTATTAGTGATGGAATTTAAATGATCATAATTAATCTTCAAAGTGAACACTCCATTAAGATGAACATGGACGTTCACATCTCTCATTGTTATTTTCTCAGTCTACAGACTCAAGAAGATAACCAGGGATCAATTTACAGTCAGGGTAAAAAAACCAGAATCTTCTAAACAGAGTATTCTGAAGAGATGCACAGGAAGATTCTGGCTCCACGTTACTCATGGATATTCTGTAGTCACAGTATCCTATTGCCTCATTTAGGTTCACACCCATCAAGGTCTTGCCAATTTCAGTTAATTGTCTGGGAAAAGAGTGAGTTTGAGTTTCATTCACAAGGGAAGAGCTGATATGAGGCTTTCTTGACAGCTGCCCCTCAAGTTTTCTAAGTCATGGGCAGTCTTTGTTGCAATAGCTGTGAAATGTCCTATATAAGTAGTCCTACAGTGACTCCATAGATACCAATTCCTCTTTATTATTAATTATTATTATTATATTATTTATTAGGCAAAAGTTCTAGGTCACCTCTGTGGCTATAACCCTCAAATGGCTGCCCAATGAGAATAGAAGTGACATCTCCTCATGTAAATTCTGAGATTAGAGTGAGTATGAGAATCAGAAAGTATACAGAGTCTGATTCTCAACTGTCTTGAACCTTGTGTGTAGTCATTTACTCACGGGGAAAGTGAGCGTGAAACACTGAGCACTACCAAATCAGAATAGTATCATTTTATACCCACTTTGCACTGGTGTTCATGACTACAGAAGGTGCAGGGTAGTGGAGAATCGGACCCATAATTTGCAATTCTCTGAGATACAATTTTTCTCTGATTCCCCAAGGAAAATTACTCTCATTTCCCTGAAATACAAAAATGTATTTCTTATTTTTAACCAGCCCATTGTCATCAGTGTCATTGTACAGTGGTGATCATTCACAAACTTCCTCTTACTTCCTAAATTCAGCTCAGTCTGTATCACACGAACCTGTTTCACAGTAGCACACCCAGTGACAGGATATTTTTAAACAACCTTCACTCATATGATTCATTTCCCTAAGGCTATTTTACATGAGTATTTATATAACCAGAACCTCCCTGACAATGAGAATCAGCTTCTCAACTTAACTTGTTTGCCGAGGTGACCTTCTATTATGCGTTTGCCTTTTTACATGCAATTGGCAGTTACGATTTTATCATCAGAGTCCATCAAGTAAGAGTGCCTTGCCTAGTGCTCCATATACTCTTTCTACTATAGGTGAATTACCTGCCTTCTCCTGGTACAACACTCTAAGTCAGGAGCCCAGATTATGACTTGGCACATATGCAGCTGTGAGGTTCAAGGAGTCTTCTACCACATGCTAAGACTAGAGACTGTTGCAGACACTGTGTGCTCCTTCAGCTACAAATTTTCTGATTTCTCCCCTTTTCCCCAACACACACATACACACTTCAGACAGGCCGAAGAAGTGCACCAGAGGGACCAGGCTGTGCTGAGTGCCATTGAGGCACTGGCTCCTGGTGGAGGCAGTGCAGAGCTGCACCGCACCAAGACTGTGCGGGGGGTGGGGAGGGTGTGAAATGTTTATGCCAAGGAACCCAGGCCAGGATTCAACATTGCCCTGCATCATGCATAATCATTGATGCTCATGCAAAATGGTTATGAATGCTGTCAACTCAGAATTGCAGCATTTTACACCTACTGTGCACCGGTAAAAGTGGCTACACAAGGTGCAGGGAGCAGCAAACTGGGCTCCCATAGATAACAGGGTGTCCATGAGCAAGATCTTAAATACACACATATAAAATAAGTATCTGAGAAGGCAGGTGACAGGCAACAGGAAATTAAATAAATCTTCAGTGGACTGCACAAATACATCCCCTTAGAAGGCATTTAGGCCCCGTCCTGCAAACACTTAAGCAAGTGCTCAACTTTAAGCATGTGAAGGGTCTTATTGGCTTCATTGATGGTTTACAGGAGTGAGGTTTTCATTTGGAATAAGGAGCCCAATCCACCTCCCACTGGAGAAAATGGAAAGTATCCCATTCACTTCAGTGGGTGTCAGCTCATGCCCAAAATCAAAGCCGTCTCCTTATGCCCTTCTCTGGTCCTGGTGAAAATAGAAAGCTTTTAAAACTGAAATTTAAGATGCAACAAAGTGACCTACTTATCACTCACCAGCTTGTAGCATACTAGATGGCAAAGGTGCTGATAACACTATGGGCTTTTCTACATAGGGACACCCAGGAAAGTTAATCTGGATTAACTAAAGATGTGAAAGCCACCCAAGTTCAAGCTCACCCAGCTCCCTAAGATCAAGGCACTAGCTCAAGTTGCCACCCCCCATTCCATCAGCCACACTACCATTTTAGTGTGCTAGCTCAAATGGAGCTAGTGCAAGTCTGTCTACCAGGGCTGGGAATCATGCTCTCCGCCGTAGGGTACCCACACCCAAAGCTAGCTTCAGCTGTCAGTGATCAGAGAGCCATTCTAGGGTCAATTAATTCTCTGTTCAAACAGTGATAAAGTAGCTGCTCTTCCATCATTCATTAATATTAGCTGGTACTGAGATGATGTTATACCACTGTATTAACACATGCCAGTTAAAAATTAAACAAACCACAAAGACAAAGGCATTGATAGGGTGGGCAGATGAGTTTGCAGGTGAATTGTGTAAATATGAATCATTTCTTGTGAATTAATCTTTACAGCATTTTACATTTCCGAAGTCAGCTTCCTCTGGATCACAGCATTCTTCTGAAGCAGCTTTCACAAGATTCTTATGACTCACTGCTTGAAAAGTTAGACGTGTTAGTGCTCTATGAACTAAATATCCTGCCTCCAAACCCAGCTATAGCCTCTGAAAGGTCACTGCTGTCATCTCTGCTTCTGCTAAATTTGCTGCTGCCATTGTTTCTAAGCCAGCGACCTTAGACTTTCTAGTGTGTATCATCATCCACCCTCTTGTGTTTGCATTGCCATCCGTCTGACAAGGAGTAGCTGATGTCTTGGGTTTTGCAGGTCAGCTTCCAATTTGAGGAGAAATCGGTGATGTAGAGTTGGGCATATTCTTCCTGTAACTTGTTTATTTACACAAGTTCTGGAAGAGGTGGCAAGCAGCATACAGACAATCCCTTCTTTCAGGAAACTCAGTGCTCAGTTCCCAAGTAGCAACTCAACCTCAAGTATCCACTGTAGTTAGAGTGATTGAGGCGGAAAGCAAACTCTCCTGGTTCCTGCCCCACAGTTTTCAGGTACATTTAGGCCCAGCTATTGGTTTTAAGCTTACTGATTTCCTCTTTGAGTCCAGGGAATATCTGGGGAATTTCCACTGGAGTGTCACAAGGCATCAGTAAGAGGACACATAAGGGTGGGTGAGGAACTGAGGTTAATAAAGAGGGAGTGCTGACAGGAGTAGTATAGTTTTGTGTGTGCGGGGGGGGGGGAAGCGTTGGAGGTGAGGATTTTGGGGGAGGAGGCTGGCGAGTGATATATTTTAAAATATGCACCTTCTTACTTGGGGCAGTAAAAATATAGCCAGATCTTTAGCCGGTGTGAATTAATGTAGTTCTTCACCACTTCACACTAGCTGAGGGTTTGATCCATGGTGCCTAATTACTTTCCTCACCAGTAAAATATTTTATCTGTCTCAAAAGGGTCTGTTGATAAGCTGAATGGATGTTAGTTTAATGTAGTTAGTTTATTTGTTAGACAGAATTTAATTTTCACAGTGAAAGGGGTTTTACTTCTGTTATTATTTTAAAGAGACATGGGCATGTTTTTTATTTAGATCAAAAATTTGACCTTGACTGTGGCTGACTATTGGAGCCATTTCATTCCCAGACAATTTATTTATTTTGTAATTGATTAACACACTATCCAAAAGTGAAGCCAAAAAGCCCAGGCATGACTTAATGTCATCTCTCTCTCTCTCTCTCTCACACACACAGAGGATTTATTTATCTCCCACCTTTGAGTAATAGGGATAGAAGTAGGGTTGTCAGTGTAGCTAGGGTCCGATACAATTCCTACTTAAGTAAATGGCAGAAAACTGGAAGTTGGGATTCCTGTGACCTGTTCCCAAGTACGTTGCTGATTTCATATGTGGCCTACTTTATGAACCTCTCTATGCCTCACTATAGCCATGTGTAAACAGGTCATTGTGAGGCTTGATAAAAGCACTTAAAAGAAGTTTTGAGGTGTCATAGCCTTTCCTGTCATACACTAGGAGCAATCAATGAATCACTCCTAGTTAACTCAACTGGACTTGCACTAGCTGTGGAGGGAATTGCCCTGAAGTTAATTATTTTTTTAGAGAGTACACAGGATCAGAGTCTACCATTCAGCTGGAATATGACATCTGCTCTGTTGGAAATACAAAATGCCACTATTCAACTGGCATTAACACCACACATTTAATGCTACTGTTGGTATTTCAACAGGGTTTGTTGCTGCAGAAGAATGTTTTTTTTAAAAAAAAAAACATGGCCCAGACTTTTATTAAGGTTCTGAGTGGATCAGAATAGCACTTCCTCAGCTGAGATGGATTCATAAAGGCTTTGTGCTATAGAGATATCCTATTTATCTAAATGGGGAAAAACGCCAATTACGGTGGTGATTTCTCTGTCCCCAAAGGTTGCATTTTACACATTCCTTGTCTCGTACTAACTCCTGGCCATGGAAAACACTGTAAAATATTCATTTTACATCAGAAGGTCAGTTATGAATTGCCCACTAACTCTGTCTGACCTTAAATTATAGTAAACATCAGCCATATTTCTAGTAGCTGCACTTGTGACATATTGGGCATGGGGCTGTAGATGAATGTAATTACAGGCCTAATGTGTCCCTCTAAGGAAAAGCACACCGGATGGAAGTTGTTTGTAAGATGCCATGCAGGGGACCATGCAGAATGCCTGACAGTTTATCCCCTAAGTGAAGGGGGAAGGGTAGTCTGGCATAAGGGAAGGGGCCATTAACTACATGGGAGTCCATTGATCTGTGGAAAATCCTGCCCAACAGATGTTGGGGCATCTGTGCAGAGTTCCTGTTCCTCCATGCTAAACCTCTTCCTCTCATGGAATCATGGCACATCTCAGAGCAAGGCCGCATGGGCTCCCTCATGCTAACTATGCACTCATAATCCCTCTGAAGAGGATGGGCGGTTCAGAGAGGAAATTTATGTAGCTCATTTTGTTTTGCATGGTGGCTGCCTCCTTGGTTCTGACTTGCAGTTTTCCCAGACTATGGTGTTCCCAGGGAGTAGCTTGGATGGACTCTAAAGAACCACCCAGTATATCCATTGCTCTGCTCCTTCCATACAGTCTGACTCCTAGAAACATTTTCCCACTACTTTGTTCCTCTCCAATGCTGCTCAGTGCAGGGGAGTACCTGGGCCTATGCAATTATTCTGTCCCACAGGCAGGGCAATTTACCAATATATAAATATACTTGTGAAAGGAGAGGGATGAATACAACTCAAAGAGCACACCGAGAAGAAAGTCACAGGAATCCATTAATCATATTTATATCACTGTCAAAAAAACAAACCTTAACCATACCTTGAGCAAACAGCAGACTTTATTGACCTTCGTGACATATGTGATAGGACTTTGTACAACTGTTTCCTTATTCACACTTGCACAGTAGTTTCATTGTTCACATGAACACATTCAGATCTACAGAACTCCATTTGAAGGGTGACCTGCAAGTGTTTTTAGAAGCACTGACCCCACACAAATGACAGAAAAATATATAAATGATAAAGGAACTGTTGGAACAAGAATAACATTTCTTCACTGAATCCAAGGGTGATTCTCTGACGTATCCCTCTTGGAAACAATTCTACTTCTTCCAACAAACAGAAATTTCTGTCTACTGGACTAGCTTCTCAGCTGGTATAAATCGGCATGGAGCCATTGCAGTCAATGGAGCTATGCCAATTCACCCTAGATGAGGGTCTATCCCATTCTTTTTTCTTGCACAATTCTATGTACAGGATCACAAGGCAATGGAAATCAGAAAATATCCTGGTGGTAAATGAGCGGATTACAGAATGCTAACACAGTGCCACCGGTAAAGAACAAGTTTAGAGACTGAGAAGATAGAACAAATCTTTTCAAAAATTGGAATGCAGTTGCAGAGCCAGTCAAACAATTGTGTGACTGAACAGTTTTCCATCGAAAAATGCCATTTAGTCCAAATCATAAGGTTTCACAGGAACATCCCGATGTTCACAAACTTTTCAGCAGGAAGACCTTGAAACCTCTTCAACTTTCTCATTTTGTTGTGATATGATTAAAAAAATTTTGTTTCAGCAGGGTGAAAAGTGTTTTGCTTTGACTTTACCATTTCAGTCAATATATATAATATACAAATCAAAACAAAATTAATTGAAATTATGAACTTGAAATCAAGTATTTTCCTTATCAAAATTACACATTTTACCTTATTGAGATGAAACACTTTGATGGTCCTGAATCAACATATATAATTTTCATTTCACAGGAGATTTTGACTTTTTGTTCCGGTGTGGAATTTAAAAAAATGTAGGAATTTTCCACAAAACAGAAATTCCAGTTTCCAGCCAGCTCTACTAGATACAGTGGTAGGGAAAAATTGTTCTTTTATCTTCCCCTGAGCTAAATTATGTCTGTTTGACACAGCTCCATGCAGAGCCCCACTGCCCTAGAAGGAACAACAGAAGGCTTCCCAACACTTCCTGATTGCCCTAGCAAGGGCAGGGAGTAACCGTGAGATGCCTTTAATGGGTGCAGCCTGCTCAGCTCCACTAATCTCATGGAGCTGTTAACTCCAAAGCCCAGTGACTACTTTATTAACTATTTTGTTACAGATATTTAGTGGATAGAGTAGAGAAAGGGAGGGGAGTGATGCCTGTAGCACACTGCATGAAATGTAGAGGGAAGAACCGTGTTTGGAGAAGGCACCAGGATGTGAGGCTGTGTGCACTGCTCAGGGCTAGAATGCAAAGCTGTGGCTGGAGCAGCTCTATAAATAGTTGCTTTAATAAAAAGCCAGTTTAACTCGATGATAAGAATGGAGTCGTCACATGTTACTACCCAGCACAGGAGACATGAAACACAAGCCACAGGAGCTGCTGGAGGGAAGGAAATGCAGAGGGAAGAATAGACTTGACACATAGGGACAGAAAAGAGGGAGAGCGAGAAAGAACGATTATTTATGCCACACTTAACAATGTGGTATCTAAGCAGAAGTAGAGAAACCGTGTATAAATGTCACGCCTCATAGGTGTGTCATGAATACCTGCTAAATGTAATGAATCATCATTGCTTCACAATGACTATTCAGCTTTATACAGAAGGATGATTTACAACCCTTGTTTCCCCCCTTCTTTCATTCTGCCCAACCAGAAGAGCTTTTTATCATTTTTGTTTATTAGTTGCTATCTTTCATTGTTGCATTAAGCAGAATCTTCTACAAAGCAAACAGAGAAAGCTGTTTGCTCATGTGATGGTTATACATTCATTCTTCAGTTGAGCACCTGTAAAATAAATATCAATTACTCTGACCTGAATGCATTAGTACATAAATCTAGGTTTTACAGTGAGATTAAAATTTCTGCTGCCTCATACAGAATGTATATGCTTTGTTTGTGGGATTATCTTGTGTCACTCTGCAATGGTTGCATCACACAGTACTATGATTGTGTAATAAACAAGGGTTCACACCTGGAAAAAAAAATCTGTGAATATGTGTTCAAATAAGAAATTGAATTAGCTTCACCTGTATTTATGCCTCTTCGGTGTTTGCTATCTATTAATATTCTAGCAAATACATTTACTGTCCGGATTATTCACAGAAATAGTGAATTTAGGCAAATAGTAAAGAGTGCTCATAAAAAGTGAATTTTGAAATGACAACATGAGTATTCACTCTGGAAACCAGATTCTAAGCGTTTCACTCATCCTATTAGAAACTATGTTATGTGACCTATGTACGCATTCAAAACCAAAAAATTTTGCTCAAATTGTAAATATCAGGTACCTGCAATTAACTCCACGCATTAAATATATTAAAAATGGGCTAGTTGATAGGTCTCAAAATAACTGCAAACAGGGAATCATCATCAAGTGGATGTTATTCTGGTGGGGTCCCACAAGCATCAGATCTTGGCCTTACACTACTTAATGTTGTTTATCAGTGACCTGGAAGAAAACAAACATTTAAGATGATGCAAAGATTGGGGATGAAGGCTAGTAAATAATGAAGACTGCAGGTCACTGATACAGAGCAATCTGAATCACCTGGAAAGTTGGGCACAAGCAAACAATATGGATTTCAATATTCAATCAAATGTAAAATCATACATCCAGGAACAAAGAACGTAGCCATACTTACTAACTGGATAACTATCCTGAGAAGCAGTAACTCTAAAAAGGACTTGGGTGTTCAGGTTGGATAATCAGGTGAACATGAGGTCCCAGCATGATGCTGTGGCCAAAGTGCTAATGCGATCCTTAGTTGTATAAATGGGAATGTCGAGTAAGAGTAGAGATGTATTACCTCTTTATCTGGGACTGGTGTGACCACTGCTTGTGTCCAGTTCTGGTGTCTATGAGTCCACAATTCAAGAAGGATGTTGACTGTAGAGAGTTCAGAGAAGAGCCAAGAGAATGAATAAAGGATTGAAAAACATGCCTAGTAGTGAATGACTCCAGGAGCTACGTAGCCTGTCAAAGAGAAAGTTAAGAGGTGACTTGATAAGTCTGTAAGTACCTACGCGGGGAAATGAAATTTGATAACTGAAAGCACTTCAGTCTAGCAGACAAAAGAATAACAAGTTCTAATGGCTGAAAATTGAGGCTAGGAAAATTCAGGTTCAAGATATGATACAAATTGTTAACAGTGAGAGTAAATTAACCAACCATTGGAACAGCTTAGCCAGGGTTGTGATGGATTCTCCAGTACTAGAAATATTTAAACTGAGACTCTTCTAAGAGATATGTTGTAGTTCACACAAGAATTAATTCAGAGAAGTGCTATGGGTCTCTGTGTTTTAGAGGAGATCAGACAAGATGACCACAATGGTCCCTTCTAGCTTTGGAATCTATGAAAGTCAATAAATGAAATCACAATAGGCCAGTGGTCTATTGTTGTCATTTATTTCTATTACATATTTGTTTAGGAGCCCTAGTCATGGAGCAGGACACTAGTGTTTTCCTCTTCCTTTGCTGGAGGCAGTTTGGGCTGTATTTTTGCCTTCCAGTTTATTTCTTCCTGCTTTCTTTTATCTCCCTCATCTCTAGTATTTATTTTCTCATGGCTCTCTTCATTCTTTTTCTTTTTTCTCCCCTTCCTACTTTCCTTGTGCTACTCCTACTCAGTCAGAACATGACATTCAAGGAGTGAGTTTTACAGTTCATTCTGAAAGCAGTGAGGTCATTCTAATCTCCTCCAGTAAAGGCTTCCAGGGCCTTGGCACTGTTACTAAGGAAAGTCCTGTCTCCTTCTCTTAAATTGCCAGATAAAAGGATACTGTCATGACATTAAAAATATCTTTAACTTTGTCACAGCTAAGTCCTTAATTTATTAAAATTCAAATAATTTTGAAATCAAATGCTTTTTCTCTACTTTTTGCTGTTTGTTTATTTCTCTCAGCTTGGGGAATGAAAATGGATTTTTAAAAAGACTTGCAAGTTTCACCCCTGCTTTTAGCCAGTTGGTAGTCAGCTTCAGAGTCAGGTTCTCAGTTAGTAGCACAGTGCAGCAACACTGGAGATAGCAAACACTGGGCAGAAACCTTTAATTGTTGCCAAAATATACACCTTTCTCCACTGGAGTTAAAAACAAAACAAAAAACAATCATGGAAACATTTCTGTAGGTTTTAGTTTATTTTATTTTGAAAGCATTTCTCTAACTCCTACTCCCTCCAAATCATCCCATGTATGCACACCCCTACATTTTGAGACAAATTTGAAAGAAAAAAAAAGAACCAGAGAAAACTAAATTCAGTATCTGGCTTATGAAGGACTGGATGACTTAGGAGAGTGTTACTGGTATGCACAGTTATCCTGACTGTGAAAAAATCAAGACCATCTGATAACTGTTTGCTGGTTTTAAGGAATTAAATTGATAATCTCAGTCCAATTCCTGTTTGGTAGGTATTCATAGCGCATCTGCGTCCTTTATTGGTCTGAAGCTGTGTAGTCAAATTCTTAACTGCCTTCCAGCTATTCATTTACCCTTCTGCAATGTAAATATAAGTTGTTGCCATTCAGATCTGATAATGTTTTACACCCAGTTTGCAAAGCAGCAAATGTCTATGACAAGGGCTAGCTGGAGAATCAGGCCCAGACCTAAAGGTCAAAGGTGAGGCAAATTGGTATGGCTGTGCAGGGATACATTCATTGCTGCTGCCCATGATCAACCGGATTTGTTGATCTATAGAATGCTTTACTTTCCAGAATTCTCAGTGTAGCTGTTTCTTCCAGAATCTTAAAGTTATAGGAAAAGCAATAAAATTTCAGTTGACACTGAAAAGCCAGGCTAACAAAACTGCCCCCCCCCATCAATGCCTATAAAAACATTATTTAAGATCAGAGTGTTAACCTGACTTTTCTAGTCTTATTATGATTTTTCTTGATTCTGTGTGTTCAAGCTTGTCCCATAATATGATTTAATTTTTCTTCCACAAGTTCACATAAAAAGCCAGAAATCCCATTAAAGAGAGAAGTCTTGCAGCTACCCACATATTAAAGCAATATTACCCAAGCAATCACTGTGAAATGCTAATATTTTCTATGTGCACAGGATACACAAAAGAAATAAAATCTCCGTTGTTTATCCTCATAATTCTCTATTTAATACTTTGAGTGCACGGTTATAATGCAAGAAGTCAAGGCAAGAACCATGGCAATTCCATTAAATGTAATGTGGAAAATTGAGATAGGCTACAATGAATATGCCAGGTGTGATTCTAATGATTTCAGTGGAGTTAGATCAGGAATGAATTTGGCCTAGTATGTCTTTATATATAAAGGACTCTGTATATTTCATTGAGCAATTATTTCATTATGCAAGAAACCCAGATTGAAATCTAGTGGAACTTTATATGCTAATCTTAGTTAATGCAAACTGAAAAGTATTCTGCAAGCAGCATCAGCACACACAAACACTGTTCTTTTATCTTAGTTGGGGATACACAGGATGTGGTAAATTCCAACAATAAGATGAAATGTTTGATTAAGTTACGCATGAATGGCAAGTTGAACAGATTTCTTTCTGTGACGTGTAAAGTAAACTATTACATCAATGACAAGCCTAGAGTCATGACTGATCTGGTCACTGAGAGTTTCTTTGATCATTTACCCTTTTAAAGCAGCCACCTTATTTGTTTGGTATTTGACAATTACAGGCACAAACAAGTTGCACTGACGAAGCTGAGAGTACAGCAGGTGTTTCAACACACAGAAACTGGAGGGAAAAAAATCCTAAACAGACTGTCATTTAATATCTTGAGTTTTTGGCTGTTAAAGAAAAAGGAAACGAAGTTGTTTATTTTAGAGTAAAAGCATTTTTGAAGCTAATATAACTAGTGAAATTAAATATGGGGCTCTAAAAAGAAACCTGGCTTAATGTAAATTGGGTTATCGTTGAAATGAATTTATAAGGACACTGTATATCTTAAAATCATAGGGCTCTACAAAGCTTTTCAATACACACACACTATTTCCGTTATGTACACCAACTAACACAGTTATACCCACATGCTAAAAGCTTACATGCAATGTTTTTGTTCCTTTCACTTCTTGATAACAAGAACAAGAACTGGCCAGGATAGAACAGAAGAACTGTAATCCTAGTTTTCGAGAAGCTGATTAAAAAGCTCTTGTTTCTCGTAAGGACAGGGATAACAATAGACAAGTGAACTTCAGGGAAATCACTGGCAAATGTTTTATGAGTTCCACATTATTGGTTTTTCTTTTAGAGGTGAGAAGAGAAGGAAGGAGGAAGTTATTTTTTCTTTATATAAACTATTCCCACCTGCTCCTCTACCTAGCCATAACTTGGCCCAATTTTGGCACCCTCACTCTCAGAGTAGTAAGTTTCTTCACAATTACCCCATTCATTCCAATGGAGCTACTTGCTCAGTAAGGTAACTGCTTTAGGTGAGTGAGGGTACCAGAATAATAATACCTAGCACTCATGTAGTGAATTCCATCAGTAGATCTCAAAGCACTTTACAAAGGAAATCAGTGTCATTATCCCCAATTTTACAGCTGAGGATATTGGGCTGCAGGGAGGTGGCATGATTTACCTGAGGTCACCTAGCAGGCCAATGACTGAGCCGGGAACAGGACCCCAGTCTCCCGAGTCCCAGTTCAGTTCTCTAGTCTAGTCAGGCCGAATTGTTACTATTTAATATTTACGGCCAGATCCTCAAATGACAAATCAGGGTAGTACACTGAAGTGGACGGAGCTATTCCAATTTAAACCAGCTGAGGATCTGGCCCATAAATTACCTGCAATTGTTGTTCTAGCTACTCGTCTGTCCACAGCCACCCACCCTATGTAGTTAACCAAGGTTAATTCACCACTGTTTATCCCTCATGGTTTCCTGCTCTCCAACTACTCCTCTCCCCTATCTAAGACCTTGAGCTGAGGAAGACGCTGTGTTAGCAGGAGTGTTGCAAGCAAGACACAAGAAATATTTTTTCCACTCTAGTCTGTGCTGATAAAGCCTCACCTGGAGTATTGTATCCAGTTCTGGGTGCCACGTTTCAGGAAAGATGTAGACAAACTGGAGAAAGTCCAGAGGAGATCAACAAAAATGATTAAAGGTCTAGAAAACATGACCTATGAGGAAAGATTGAAAAAAACTGTGTTTGTTTAGTCTGGAGAAGAGAAGACTGAGCGGGGACATGATCATAGTTTTCAAGTACATGAAAGGAGGAGGGTGAAAAATTGTTCTTGTTAACCTCTGAGGACAGGACAAGAAACTATGGGCTTAAATTGCAGTAAGGGAGACATTAGGAAAAACTTCCTTACTGTCAGGGTGATTAAGCACAGGAACAAATTGCCTAAGGAGGTTGTGGAATCTCCATCATTGGAGGATTTTAAGAACAGGTTAGACAAACACCTGTCAGGAATGTCCTAGTTATTACTTAGTCCTGCCTTGAGTGTGGGGATTGGACTAGATGACCTCTCAAGATCGCTTCCAATCCTATACTTCTATGATTATTGTTTTGTACAATGTTCACATACTTTTATGAAACTCCCTATCTGAAGTGTTGTCACTCAGCTAACAAACAACAACAAAATATTATAATGTTCTGCATAAAATGCAGAACCAAAGCCTCCATACAACCTGTGTCCATAGCTTTCTTCCTTTTAATGTTTTGGGACAAAACCCCTCCACACCTAATGTTTTCCCTTAATACTTTTCAACACAACACATAATTAACCTGTTGAGCTCTCTTGCACCATGTACCATTGAGACCAAGAGCTTTACCAAATTAGAAAAAAAAAAGAAAAGAAAAAAGAATTGGATATTTATAGTGCACAATGAGAAAGTTCACAGTTACACTGGACAGGATAAAAAACAATTGAGATATACATCCTTGTGTTTTGGGGCAAATTTTAATTGGCTGAGATTAAGAAAAAAAGTGTCTCCTATAGGCACATTATTCCATAACTGCCCATTACAGGGATTCTTGTACCTTCCTGTCAAGTATCTGGTGGAGTCAGGATAATAGGCTAGATGGGCACTAGTCTGACATGATGTAGTAACTGATATGTTTCTACCCCACAGCCTTCCACCCTCCCTCACCCCTAGCCCTCCATAAACATGGCAACCACAGGTCTCTGAACTGAACCATGAGAGTTGCCAAATTTGACACAAACAAAAATGCAAAACAAAGGCCATTTTTGAGCGAAAAGTTGCAATAGTGAATTTTGAAACAGCTGCTGGAAAAGGAGATGATATTCCTCCAAAGTTATATATGGTCTAGTGGGAGAGACAGAAGGCCGAGACTGAGGAGGTCCTGATGGTTATTTGGACCTTGGCCACAGATTTGCCCCTAATAATACTTAGGTAGCACTTTACAAACATTATTTAATTGTTATAGGAAGTGGATTAATTATGTTGCCCACCTTTTACCAATGGGGAAACTGAGGCTCCGGTAAATCACCTGACCTCTAAGATGATACAGCAAGTCAATGGCAGAACTATCATTAGAGCTGACACGCTAGATTGCAGCACAGCTACTGGGTGAGGGGTAGGGAGTAAAGACCTCCCTTTGAGCAGCCCACATAAGGACTGCCCAGAATAGCAGCCCCTATTGCACAAGGGGGAGAATTGCCTGCCACCCAGAGCAACTTGTCAAAAAGGGGCAGAGAGATGGAGGGAGTAGGCTGAGCATTAGCTCTGCCCACTTTTCTCCCCACCTCCCCATCCTTCAGACACACCCCTGCCAGAGTGTGCTGCACTCATTCAAGGGGGTGTCACAAATTATTGTCCTTGATTGCAAGCAGGGACCTCCAGCAAGCATTCTGTCTCTTTTATGTGCCTAGAAGGCAGGGTGGCTCCACACCATCCCTTCAAACCATTTGTGCCTAAAAGGCCCAATCTAGCTCCAAGGTGTTCTTTAATTTCAGTCTCGTAGTCTGACGTTTCCATTTCCATTCCACCAACAGTCACTGAGCCGGTTCTCTTATGGCATCAGATGCTGTTCAGTGCGAGTAAAGGTGTCAGAAGTGTACACCCATGTAAAAAAAATCTTAAAAACAAAACCCAGTTTTAACTACAAATTAGTCAAAGTCAGAATCTCAGATCTTAACTCTCAAATCTCAGGATGCCCAGGAGTTCAGCCTACATCCTATGATCCACATACAAACAGTATAATTTGGTTCTACAGGGGATCCAAAACTGAAAGAGCTTCGTTTACTAGATTTTGGTGTTAAAATCTATGGGAACAGCTCAAGAAGTTTCAGCTTAGTAAAATCCAAGCCCTGAAGCCCATCCCGCTTCGGCCTTCTACCACAACACAAACCTTAGCCTAACACTAATATGAGCCCCAGCAAACCTGAATCCAAAAAACTTAACATTTTCAAATTGCAACAGATAAATGACTTTGCTCCTTATTGTTTCTCTACTTTCTCAGTTACCAACATGAACTGAAAGATGTTTTACTTGCAGAAAGCCATGTTGAAACTGAGACCATAACTTGTAGCAATACAGGACAAACCTGGTGAAAATGATTCCATTAGATCTTTTGGCAAGTTCACATTGGGTGGTTTCCGAGGACCCATCATTTTTATAGATGGGCTTGTAAAAAGCCAGTTTTACCTCAAAATGTAGTGATTTAGCAGTTAGTTAAGATGGAAGAGGCAAAGGATTTCTAATTCTGGATTGTAAGTGACACACAGGTTCTCTACCAACACTTGTGATCCCCAAATCCCTCACCTCCTGAGTCTAGCCAGAGCAGAAGACCAAGCTGAGGTGACAGAATAGCTGCAGTAAGGAGAGCATCTGCTAAGTCTTTCCTCAATGCAGAAGTAAGTGGTAGCCTAGATCAGTGCTACTCCAAGTGGTGGTCCGCAGACCGGTGCTGGTCTGCGAGCCATCGGCTGCCAGTCTGCGCGGACATTGGGGAAAAAAATTGCTGGTCCTCCACATCAGACAGCTTGAGAAGCACTAGCCTAGATGACAGCAGTATCCCATTACTGTCATGCTGTTCTCACTCACTGAGTGACCATGGATGAGCCCTGAATTATAGGAAGTTTTAGCTACTCAGCAACAGACACTTGCCCACTGTTTCTTTGCTCCTCTGTTCCTGAATATTTGATTTCAAGTCATTGAAGCATGGCCCGCTCCTTTTCTGGTCTGCTATATAGCCAACAAATAGTATATTCCTCTTCTTATTAAGATGACTGAAAATAAGTACTCACCCTGTGAAAAATATACTCTTTCTGGTGATAAGTACTCATTGTCACTCTAATGCTTTGGCTATTTCTTCTCTTCTGTCAGCTCTAAGAAGCATTATTAGTGATTCACATCATTCTCTCAGAACAACTGAAATGCAGGTGCAGGATAAATGGCATAAGTGTTTGAGTTTATTGTACAGAGCATATGCTCTTATTGTCTTTTATTTTCACTACTCAAGAGATTTCTCCCCTCAAACCCCAGATGTTTTTTTTCATTACTCTTTTTTAATCTTTGTTCAGCTGATACAATGGCATTTGTGATTGCTAGATACAGTTTTCAAAGCACTGTGCCTGATATTTATGAACCTGCAAACCAGCTTTTGTTTGCTTGTGGCAGTCTGGCTCTTAGCAGTTCCTGTTTTAGAGTATACTAGTATACTAGGGAGCATACTAGTTTTGATTTGCTTGCATTTCAGGTTCATTCAAAATTAAAGGAATGTGTCATCAACCCCCTTCAAACCTGCTTGGAGCCTCATTCCACAGGGGTACAAAATCTTTAACTTCACTATTACTTTTTTATTATTTGGATTACCATCTCACCTGGGAAACCCCATTGTGCTAGGAGCTGTACAAACAGAACAAAAAGATGCCTGTCCCAAAGAGCTTACAATCTAAGTATAAAACAAGAATCAACAGATAGATACAGACAGATGAGTCAGTACAAGGAACACTGAAAATATATTGTCTAAATAGACAAGCCAGACACACAGAGGGGGAAGGAGTAGAACACACAAGCAGAGTGAACAACATGAAGCTAGCAAACATCATGTTAGTGCCACAGTTATGTATTTATTTATTGGTAGATTTACTTAGCTCGGAGGGAATCCTAAGTAATGGGCAGAAAAGGGAAGGGTAGGAGGGGCAGGTGCAAAGTGAAACTCCGGTGAAGAAACTGAGGAAAGGGATGGGTTGGAGCTAACAGCCAATCAGCACAGGGCACAGAAAGGCTGACAACATTTTCTAGTTTTGACGGGAATGTCCTGAGGTTCCTATTTTGGCTGCTCCTGTTCCCACCTCATGGAGTTTTTGGCTGGCTGCCCTCTGCAGTTTTCTCCCCAACCTGCATGGCAAGGGAGGCACCACTGGCGTCCTAATGCCCCCATAGTGTGTGTGGGGGGGTCTCTTCTGCACATTTCTAGGTCCACATTTCTGGCTGGTGGGAGAGAGGGGGAACGGCCCTGGCTGGGCTCCATTTTACCTCCTCTTCCTAGTACTGCAGCTGTCTTCTGGGGTAGGGGTTCAGAAGTGTTATGCCCCACCCCTGTACCCTCCTCCCACCACACATGCCCCTTCCTCACTCTATCTTCAGGGAGCAGCCAGCATGCTGCCCCTTCCAGTGTCTTTGGGGGGCAGCTGGTAGGGCCACCCTCCCCTACGTCTACTGTGATGTTCTTCTGGGATGCGGGGGGGGGGGGGGGGGGGGGGGGGAAGGGTAGAGTGGCCGGACTGCTTCCCTGCTGCCTCCCATTTCTGCACCAGTGGCCCCTCACCCCATCCTTCCGTGCCCACAGATCCTTGGAGACAAAGCAGAGGATGTTTCATTTCACCAGTAAGAGTCACACAGCTTTACTTAAGACGGGCTATATAGTCCAGTTTGTCTACCTATCCAAAATACTTATATGGGCCCCATCACCATAGTATCTGAACAGCTCACAATCTCTAATGCATTATCCTCACGACACCCCAAAGAGGTAGGAAAGTGCTATATCCTCATTTTATAGATGGGGAACTGAGGCACAGAGAGACTATCTGACTTGTTCAAGGTCACACTGGAAGTCTGTGGCAGAGCAGGGACTTGAACCTTGGTCTCACCTAGTCCCCACTGGACCATACTTCCTGAAACTAAGCGTAACCTCAAAATTCTCATTCCACCTCTATTTATTTTCTGTGTGGCCTTAAACACTTTGTGGTTAAATTTCCTCATCTGTAAAACCGTCATCATATCTGGATAAGGGATATTAGGGAAGAATATATTCTTCATTTGAAAAAAGAAGTCTACATTGACTGTCTTGACTGAACACTTTGTAAAAAGTCCCTCTCATAGCAATTGAGAGATCTCAGTACATAAGGACCAAGTAATATACCAAATGGGGGCTAGAGGGAAGTCTGTTGAGACTAAAGAAGTGTAGTACAGATTTTACTAATTGTTTACACTCCATTTTTAACCTTCATTTCCGCTCAGACTATTTCATTTAGGGCCAAATTCTTCTTTATTGTATCTCCATTGACCGAGGATGAATGTGGCTCCTTATATAAAACATTTATCAGGCCCATGCATCTCACAGTTAAATATAAAAGTCTGGCATAAGTTACAGGTAAAAGGTCACCAGTACTGATAAAGTTTGGTATGGAACATCTGTGCTACATAATTTATTACTGCAATATTTTCTAAGCCCTCCTACAAACCATCTTAAAGAGCTCTGCATATTAACAAATGAGGCAAACATCAACTTACCATAACTGCAAGCTCGCATCTTAAACAATTTAAGAAACTGCAAACGCAACGCTGGAGTTTGGGTCTACAGTGTAAGGTGGGTTGTTCCTGATTGCAGTCAACTTAATACTAGTGCCACATCACAGTCCATGGCAAGCCAGTCTTTCCTCTTTTCAAACTCTGGCATGAAACAAAAGGTTCAAGGAAATCGTTTGCTAATATACATCTCAGATCTCTGCCCAAATGAGGAAGAATGTGTTGTTTTCTCTTGTGTGAAACTGTCATTATTTGGCATAGATTATGTAAATATAAACATACAGTACTTCAAAGTTCCCTACATGTAACAAAGTAGACAGTCTTGAGATGAATTTCTCTTTTTTAGACACATGCCCTGAGCACAGATGTTGAGGAAAGGAAGTTATCCTGCTGTTATAAAGTATAGCATCATTTCTTTGACCTCAAGATAAAAGAAGACAAGGAAACAAAGCCATGCCACTCAACAAGATATAAGAACAGACAGCTACAGTGCCCTGATCTCATGCACAAGTTTTCCCGGAAGATAAAAACCACTTCCTTTACGACCCCTTCTATCAATATTACATTATTCCCAGAAAGTAATACTCAGGATGAGTGATACTGAAATCACTCTTCTTAATGGAAAAAGAAAAATCAAGAAAATATTAGCCAATGCACTTCCCTAAGTCACAATCAACAGCAGAGCTTTTAAAAATATTTGACTTGACCATCCAAGCAATCCTGTGGTTCATATTGTTTTTCAGTGTCAAATACGTTTATTAAAACCTTTGTAGAATGCTCAAAAATAAATTAAAGTGTTTCTAAATCTTAGGACTGTTTTGCAGCATTTCCTATCTGATCAAGCTTTTGCACTATAGCTAGAGCAACATTGATAACATTAACTGCTCCCCTTTCTCTCCTCATCTCTGCTAAAAAACAAAACACAACAGAATAAAACAAAAACAAACAAACAAAAAAAAACCCCATCCTAGTCCAACCAGGGCTTTATACAATATGAAAAGGGAGAAGAGGCAGAGATTCCATGAAGTCCACTAGGGACACAGCTAGTGCCAATCTGTTTTATGGAAGGTGCTCTGATACCGTGGAGATGGGCAGCAGTACAACCTAAAACATATCGCTATACAGTCTCTTCTGTGATTACGCCAAACCCTGTTCATATTATTTAGGCAAGTAGTGATATAACTCAGGTGAATCAAAAGGAGTAACTCCCTGAATATGATGTCACTATTGTATATAACCAGAAAATGTCAGTTTTCCAATCTGTCAGTCTCCAGTATCCAGGCACCAGTGTACACTCAGCGGTTACGCTGTCTGCTTTTACAAATAGCTGCTAAGACATGAAGGGTCCGAGATCTTTTTTTAGGCAATGCACCCTGCTGAAACAATAAATTGATTTGGAGATTTAATAAAATATAATTTCATGTATTGTAACAGTCATTTTTAATACTTTGCTCTTCTTTGAGAGCGAGCAGGGCAGCAGCCAGGGTACTGTAATATGGAGCAGTCAAATATACTAAAGATCTGCAAATGCCAAATAGACTCAGACATTTCATTACACTATTAACAGAAGCACAAATCAGTATATGTACATAAAAGAGCCTTTTGCATAGGGTTTATGAAGCCTGATCTGGCATTTGTTACTCAGGCATTGGGTTCACTGAACCCGACTGAGGGGCTGCAGAACTGAATCAACTATCCTTGGAAATGGAAAAGTTCTAATCATTTGGGCTTGGATGCACAAAAGGAATTAGGTACCTAAGTCCTTATTTTAGGCACCTGTCAAGGTTCCTTCCCCACTCTGAACTCTAGGGTACAGATGTGGGGACCCGCATGAAAGACCCCCTAAGCTTATTCTTACCAGCTTAGGTTAAAAACTTCCCCAAGGTACAAACTTTGCCTTGTCCTTGAACAGTATGCTGCCACCACCAAGAGTTTTAAACAAAGAACAGGGAAAGAGACCACTTGGAGACGTCTTCCCCCAAAATATCCCCCAAGCCCTACACCCCCTTTCCTGGGGAAGGCTTGAGAATAATCCTCACCAATTGGTACAGGTGAACACAGACTCAAACCCTTGGATCTTAAGAACAATGAAAAATCAATCAGGTTCTTAAAAGAAGAATTTTAATTAAAGAAAAGGTAAAAGAATCACCTCTGTAAAATAAGGATGGTAAATACCTTACAGGGTAATCAGATTAAAAACATAGAGAATCCCTCTAGGCAAAACCTTAAGTTACAAAAAGACACAAAAACAGGAATTTCCATTCCCTCCAGTGCAGCTTATTTTACTAGCCATTAAACAAAAGGAAATCTAACGCATTTCTAGCTAGATTACTTACTAACTTAACAGGAGTTGGAAGGGTTGCCATTTCTGATCTGTTCCCAGCAAAAGCATCACACAGACAGACAGACCCTTTGTTCCCCCCACCCCTCCAGTTTTGAAAGTATCTTGTCCCCCCATTGGTCATTTTGGGTCAGGGGCCAGCAAGGTTACCTTAGCTTCTTAACCCTTTACAGGTGAAAGGGTTTTGCCTCTGGCCAGGAGGGATTTTATAGCACTGTATACAGAAAGGTGGTTACCCTTCCCTTTATATTTACGACAGCACCTGAGTCCCAGTTCTGACTCCACTGCAAAACAAAACAGGTAATCATCGAGTGATCCATTCCCTGTCGCCCATTCCCAGCTTCTGGCAAACAGAGACTAGGGACACCATCCTTGCCGATCCTGGCTAATAATCATTGATGGACCTATCCTCCATGAATTTATATAGTTCTTTTTTAACCCTGTCATAGTCTTGGCCTTCACAACATCCTTTGGCAAGGAGTTCCACAGGTTGACTGTGTGTTGTGTGAAAAAAATACTTCCTTTTGTTTGTTTTAAACCTATTAATTTCATTTGGTGGCCCCTAGTTCTTCTGTTTTAAGAAGGAGTAAATAACACTTCCTTATTTACTTTTTCTACACCAGTCATGATTTTATAGACCTCTATCATATCCCCCCTTAATTGTCTCTTTTCCAAGCTGAAAAGTCCTACTCTTATTAATCTCTCCTCATACGGAAGCTGTTCCATACCTCTAATAATTTTTGTTGCCCTTTTCTGAACCTTTTCCAAGTCCAATATATCTTTTTTGAGATGGGGCGACCACATCTGCATGCACTATTCAAGATGTGGGCGTACCATGGATTTATATAGAGACAATATGATATTTTATGTCTTATCTATCCCTTTTTTAATGATTCCCAACATTCGGTTTGCTATATTGTTATTATTCAAGCATGGAATTACTATCCAAAGAGATTCTATGGTACAGTTTAGTTCATTTAAGATTTTTACTTCATTTGATTCTACACTTTCTTTCCCATATAGTGCCACTCCCCCACCAGCACAACCTGTTCTGCCCTTCCGGTATATTTTGTCCCTGGTATTACTGTGTCCCATTGATTATCCTCATTCCACCAAGTTTCTGTGATGCCTATTATATCAATATCCTCATTTAATATGAGGCACTCTAGTTCACCCATCTTATTATTTAGACTTCTAGCATTGGTATATAAGCACTTTAAAAACTTGTCACTGTTTAGCTGCCTGCCATTACATGATGTAATTGAATGGGACTTTTTTTCGTTTGACTGTTTCTCATCAGATCCTACTTGTATTTTATCATCTTCCATCCTCTCCTCCTTATTAGGACGTAGGGAATCTCCATTTATAGATCCTTCCCTAAGGGATGCCCGAACCACATACTCCTCTGCACCTCTTGGCTTTCCCCCAGCCCTTAGCTTA
Organism: Chelonia mydas; assembly: GCF_015237465.2. Classification (NCBI taxonomy): domain Eukaryota; kingdom Metazoa; phylum Chordata; order Testudines; family Cheloniidae; genus Chelonia; species Chelonia mydas. The sequence goes on from NC_057852.1 coordinate 114,012,609, forward strand.
AAAACTGCTCTATGACCTTTGTAATGTTAAGTGCCAGCAATCTGGTTCCATTTTGGTTTAGATGGAGCCCATCCTTCCTGTATAGGCTCCCACTTTCCCAGAAGTTTCCCCAGTTCCTAGTAAATTTAAAGCCCTCCTCCCTACACTATCGTCTCATCCACAAATTGAGACCCTGAAGTTCTGCCTCTCTAACTGGACCTGCACGTGGAACTGGAAGCATTTCAGAGAATGCCACCATGGAGGTCCTGGACTTCAATCTCTTACCTAGCAGCCTAAATTTGTCCTCCAGGACCTCTGTCCTATCCTTCCCTATGTCATTGGTACCTATATGTACCAGCCTTTTATGTACTTGAAAACTGTTATCATGTCCCTTTTAGTCTTCTCTTTTCCAGACTAAACAAACCCAATTTTTTCAATCTTTCCTCCTAAGTCACGTTTTCTAGACCTTTAATCATTTTTGTTGCTCTTCTCTCTTAATTAATTGCTCTGAATCATAAGAGTAGTTCCCCCTGTGACAGATATATGAAGAATATTATATTCTTCATTTTACTTCATTGTTTCAGAGCACTCTTTTGGGGAAGTTTTATGGCCTGTGTTATGCAGGAGGTCAGACTAGATGATCAGAATGGTCATTTCTGGCCTTGGAATCCATGTATCTAAGTGTTGGAGAATAACGGAGAAAGGTTAAACAAAGCTTAGAGGATTTTGCAGCATTTTGTGGCACACTTCTCAGTGAAGTGAAAGGCATCTCCTATCCCAGCTCTCCACACACTAACATTTTGCATGCCACTATCAAAGAGCCAGTGAAGCATATACCTTTGGGACAAATTCACATTAATATGAAACACCAGCGCATACTCATTCAACTACCGGCACCACTGTCTACAGAAATAGTAGCAAGAATTTACACTGGCATTCTGGATTGACCCCTGGAAAAAGGCATGTGGTGAAATAGCTGGGAGCAAGGCTTGGCGATCTGCAGGCCATTCAAGCTCACTCACTAATTTGTCTTCACTGCTAAAAAAAAGTGCATTTTTTACCTCAGGGTAACTAGCGCATATGTTATGCTTAAACAAAGCACACAAGATCTTTTTATAGGGGAAAAGGCAACACACTGCATTTATTGAGAATACAGCAATTAGCATATGCTTTTTAGTTACACACACACACACCAGGCACACAGTCCCGCCAGTCGATGTTTATAGTTACCAGTCCAGAGTTTGGATCAATCAAGTGGCCAGCCAGATTTGTCGCAGAGGGGAGCGGGGCTCTGTCAGTCGCGATCCCATGCTTTTGGAGTAGTGGCAAGATGAACCCAAAGTCCCATGGCAAAGCACTTTGTTTTTATAGTCTTTTTTTGTTATTGAAGTTTATGGATTTTGCTGTGTTAGTCTGTGACCGGTTACTCCCTAATTGGTGTTATTTTCTGATGTTAATATTCCAAAGCGCCTCCGAGAGGGTGTTACCCCAGGGGGAGTAAGGTAACCCTTCAGAGAGAAAATACTCGAGAAGTGGTAGGGGGAAAGATAGAAAAGGAAAGCCCCTTTTCTCAGAAGAGCAGACTCGGCTCCCTTCTGTGTCTGTCACCAGTGGATTTAGCTTACAATAAGGGTGTCCCTCCCTGTGTGATGTAATAAAAATGAAGGCAAGACAAGGTAATATGGTGCGAACAAAGGTAAGTATATTAAGGGTAAAGGTACAGAGAACTGGAAAAATGGAGGGAAGAAACTCAGACTTCACAGTCACAGTGATTCAGTGACTGGCTTTAGAAGCTTGAAGCTCAGACCCACAAAACCTCACTGGGTATTCAGAAAAACAATAAATAAAACCCCAATACAGAAACCTTTTCCTATGATTTAGGCGCAGTGGACAAAGCATACAGGGGCAAAGCCCAGAACTTTCTACTCTCCGGCTGATGTGCAGCCTTTGAGGAGGACTACTGGGGAGTCCTGACAACTGTTGGATTTCATTGCAGGCAGGGAGACCCTCCGGGATGATGGACACCAGGAAAGCAGGACCCTCCAGAGGTAAAATGGATTCAGTTCGCTGTGGCAGGGATAGTGAGGACAGGCCTCTCGTTCCTCAACCTCGCTGTGGGATAGATAGTACTCTTCTCTCTAGCTCTGGAGTTAGGAAGGCCTGACCATGTACGTGCTGCCGCTGGAATGGACAGCCCAGCACAGGTGCTGAGCAAGTTCTTATATAGCCTTTTTGGTAGGAAAAATTGGCTTAGTCCGGTTTGAGCCAGGGAAATCCAGGGTCTTTACAGTAAACAAGTCTGCTTACAGAGATGGAGTCCGAAAGTCACAGATGATATACTCCATATTGGATTTCATTAAAGCCAGTGATTTACATAACCTTTACCTTATACATACTATTCAAACAGCTAATTAAACACATTTAAAGAATACCAACACAACATTTCTTACTAACAAGGACCATTCCATCCTTTCGATTTAATTAATTGTTTTGTTTTGAGGGGTGCCAGCCTCCACCTCAGGGTCATCAGTCTGCCTTCCCTCAGTCATGGATGCACATTGATGGTCTTTGGATTCGATAAGTCTGTTAAATTTTTTCATTTTTTCTCCCTTGACCATTTGGCTCTGACAATGGCCTTTACACCTTATTTTTTTCTGATGCGTGCATTCCTCATTCACACAAACAGTCTTTTACAGAGACTTTGAGAATACAAACAGCAGTATTTTATATTGAGCGAAAAGACATTGTAAATTAAACCTTGCTAAATTTTATAACCAAACCAATTCACATGGAGAGCCAGGCCTTGAGTGTTCCTCTAATCTACTTAACATAGACAAGATACAGGATCCTGTCTCTCACTAACTAAACCTTAAAACAAAGAACTAAAAGGGCCCAATTTGTAATGTGTATGGGAAACAGAATCCCATAGTCCCAGAGGATCATTCCTTTCTGCTATTCAAAAAGGGTGACTGTCAGGATGAAATCAAATCATACATTAATTCTCATAGTACAATTTTAAAATCCTGCTCCAACATATGTGCACTATCCCAAGGTAAAAACACAGGAACTTTAGTTTTACTGTGGAGGTGAAAAGCCAAGGGTTCACCTCAACGTAAAAGCAGTGAAGACTAACAGTATGAAAGTGCTAGCAAATGCTTTCAGGCAGCATACTGTTTGCTGAGAGGAACCGTTTTGGCAGGGACACTGCCTGGGGAACTGTCTGAGACACAGACGCCAACTTTCTAATGTGCCAGGGGTTGCTCCCCCCAGCTCCGCCCCATAGCCCGCCCCACTCCACCCTTTCCCCAAGGCCCCATCCCCACCCTGCCTCTTCCCACCCCCGCTCTGCCCCTGCCCCACCACTTCTCGCCCTGTTCCACCCCTCCCCTGAGTGCACCCCACCCTCACTCCTTCCCCCTCGCCTCCAGTGCCTCCTGCACGCCATGGAACAGCTGGTCTGAAGCAAACGGGAGGAAGGTGATGGAAGGGAAGGGAAGGCACTGATTGCCAGTGTTGCTGGCGGGCAGAAAGTGCTGAGGGAAGAGGGAGGTGCTGATAGGGGGACTGTGGGTGGGAAGCACCCACAGAGTCAGTGCCTATGGTCTCTGAGAATACATGAGACTGAAGATGCCATGTTGTAAGCAGCCACAATAAAACTGGAGCCTGTTAATTAATCTTGTGTCAGAGTGAGATCTTATATGGCAGATGATCCAGACACAAAGCATAAAACAAAGACTAGGCCTGGGTCAGAAAGACATTTATTCCTCAGTTGAGGAATTATATTGGTTTAGAATAAAAAAGTTGACTGGAAACCTTCAAAACCAGTATCTATTACCTGGATCTAGGGTTACTTGAGCCACTACCTGAGGCGGTATAGCAAGAGACATGAGGCCAAATCATTGAGTTCAGCCAATCAGCGTTTTAGGCTAACCTTCCGCCCCACTATTCTAGGACTGGCTGTTGGCCAAACTGGCCTCTAAAATACCTTAGAGTAGCCTGAGACACAACGTGTCAAACTGTTTAATTATGACACAAACAGGACACACTGATCTAGGAACAAAGGTAAGATGTTTCAATCAGTAGCAGCTGCCCTTAATGATTTTCAAAATAAATTAAATAAAAATAACAATTTCATCTATTATGATATACCATGAAATAATGTAATACAAAATAAAAAAAAACATATGTCAAGGTTCCTTCCCCACTCTGAACGCTAGGGTACAGATGTGGGGACCTGCATGAAAAACCTCCTAAGCTTATCTTTACCAGCTTAGGTCAAAACTTCCCCAAGGTACAAAATATTCCACCCTTTGTCCTTGGATTGGCCGCTACCACCACCAAACAAATACTGGTTACTGGGGAAGAGCTGTTTGGAAACATCTTTCCCCCCCAAAATACTTCCCAAAACCTTGCACCACACTTCCTGGACAAGGTTTGGTAAAAAGCCTCACCAATTTGCCTAGATGACTACAGACCCAGACCCTTGGATCTTAAGAACAATGAACAATCCTCCGAACACTTGCACCCCCCCTTTCCTGGGAAATGTTGGATAAAAAGCCTCACCAATTTGCATAGGTGACCACAGACCCAAACCCTTGGATCTGAGAACAATGAAAAAGCATTCAGTTTTCTTATAAGAAGACTTTTAATAGAAATAGAAGTAAATAAATCACCTCTGTAAAATCAGGATGGTAGATACCTTACAGGGTAATTAGATTCAAAACATAGAGAACCCCGCTAGGCAAAACCTTAAGTTACAAAAAAGATACACAGACAGAAATAGTTATTCTATTCAGCACAATTCTTTTCTCAGCCATTTAAAGAAATCATAATCTAACACGTGCCTAGCTAGATTACTTACTAAAAGTTCTAAGACTCCATTCCTGGTCTATCCCCAGCAAAGACAGAATATAGACAGACTCACAGACCCTTTGTTTCTCTCCCTCCTCCCAGCTTTTGAAAGTATCTTGTCTCCTCATTGGTCATTTTGGTCAGGTGCCAGCGAGGTTACCTTTAGCTTCTTACCCCTTTAAGGTGAGAGGAATTTTCCTCTGGCCAGGAGGGAATTTAAAGGGGTTTACCCTTCCCTTTATATTTATGACAACATAAAATTCAAAATTATATTTAAAAATTTTTCAAACAAATTTTTTTCAAAAAATATTTCAAGACATTTTCCCATGGAAATTCCTGTTGAAACCAACACAATTTCATTAAAATTTTCAGTTTTTTCAAAACTGCTTTTTAGGATGAAAACTGTTTTAACAAAAAATGTCCAACCAGCTCTAGTGTCTAATGTGGCAGATATGTGAAATTGTGTGGTATATGCTACATAGGATCCATCTCTAGCTCTGAACAGAGGCAAGGTATATGTCAGCTGCCCAGGTGATTGTACTGGTTGAAGGAGAAGGGGCTAAATATGAACATCACATCACATCCCCATTGGGTATGTCTACACAGCAAAGAAAAACGCACGGTTGGACCATGCCAGCCGACTCAGGATCACGGGGCTCGGGTTGCAGGGCTGTTTCATTGCTGTGTAGACTTCTAGGCTTGGGCTGGAGACCAGTCTCTAGGATCCTGTGGGGCGGGATGGTCCCAGAGGTCAGGCTCCAGCCCAAGTCTGGACGTCTATACAGCAATGAAACAGCCCCTTAGCCCAAGCCAGCTGTATGGGCCAACTGAGGGAAGAGGGGAAAGGGGAGGAGAGTTCTTCACTGTGTACACATACCCATAGTGACCAGTACGCTAACTTGAAAGGCAGAATTAGCTATCACTTGTGTTTTGGGTGGATTGTAAAATTCTATTTGGTTATTTTTTTCTTCTTTTATAAAGTTTGAAGAGCCAGCTTCCTTTCTTCTCTTTTAGATGTGGAATGATCGATAAATAACCCGAAATACAGTCATTCTCAGTGTCTTTTTAATTGTGAGTTGCATGTTTGAGAGAGGGGTAGATGGGAGAACATGCACTGAGCACAAAAGAGTTGAAAACAGCCTTTCCTCACCCACAAGTGTTAGAGGGAAAGAAAGAAAAGGATGCACTGAACACCATCTCAGAATGCACTAGGGGCCTGGCTTTGCTTCTCACTGATGTAAATCAGGAGTAATCCCATTGCAGTAAGAGAATTACACTGGTGTAAGAGATCAGAATCAGGCTAGGTTTTGCTCCACAATGCAAGGCTGATATAGTGGATGAGGTGGGGGAGGGGTGGTTGGGACCTTCACATAAGTGAATTACTTATGGAATTGATTGATTTATGTTTCAAGATATTAGTGTTTCCTCACCTCTCTGCATATCATTAATGGGAAAATCTGCCCTCTCCTGTGATTGCTGAGGACCCTGGAAGCAACATAATTGAAAACTAATCCTGTTCCCATTGAAGTCAGTTGGAATCTTGCCTCTATCTCCAAAGGCAGTCTCATAGTGCTGTTCCTCACATCCAGCCCACAAAGGAGTCCACACCTGTGCATGCTACAAAACACAGCTCAACAGTTCGGGAAGGAGGGGGGAAGGTTGGGGACAGGTTGGAGTCAGGTCCAAAAGATATGCCAGTAAACAAGTCCACCAATCTCAGCCACTCTCCAGGTTGGTGGAAGGGTCCTACCCAGCTCAGAGCATAGCCAGGTCACTTAAACTGTGTATTGAGAAAAAGATTTGACCCCACAGACTGTTTTCCCCCTTAATGACTTTTAACAGAAACTTCCTCAGCCTTCTTTGTTTTGTGAAATTTTTTAACCCAACCTCCAGCAGCCCTTGATTCTCACAAGATTTTTTCCCCATTTTGTGCATCTCTTTTGAAAACAGGTCATTTGTCTAGAAGAATCAATCTTTAGTTTACCAACAGTAACCAGTGTCTATTATGTGTCTTATTAATGAGAGCTAGACAATATAACTGAACAATTCCATTTTAAAAAAGACATCTTTCTGCAGCTCTTCTGATGAAAGTGAAAACAGACAGTGATTTTAAAGTGACTTCCTTTAATCAGACCACCTCATTAATCGAGGTTACATCGCTATTTGCAATAGTTTTTTTTTAAGTAAGATCATTTTTAAATAGATTTTAATGAGCTTCAGCTCATTTTTGTTTACTCTTTTCCCCTTCTGCTCTTTATTTGATTTGGAGCAAAGAACTTGAATCATCATATCAAGCTGAAACTCTCTAATAGGAGGAATTGTTTCACTGTAGCACTCTGATATAAGTGAAATTCTGCCTATTTAATTTAAAAAGCATGTTTTTCTAGACATGCATACATTTACATATAAGGCTCACTGGTGGCAGATGCATAGCCAATATTTCATACCTGAAATCATGTAGGACAGTTCACTGCTGAAATGTGTTTCTTGGAGTCATGGGGCATAAAGGACATATAGGAAGCCTCCAAGATTTCCTTTCTGGAAAACAAGAGTTAGTTTTGGCTCTGAAGGTGAAGCACCCAGGTAAACTCCTCAAGCACTATAACAGCCTTAACATGGAGTCACAGACAGTCCCCTTGGGTTCTATGATCTATCTTGCTACCCAGATATGCTTTGTGATAGATGGTCCCTTACACCAAAGATCACAGCAGTATTCAGGTTACTCCCAGCCACTTACCCCAGCTCAATTGTACCTTACATCTCACACCAAAGACAATGCTTGTAGCCAATCTTCTAATGAACTATATACAGATTCAGAAATTAGGAAAAGGAAATGAGAATTATTTACAAGGTTAAAGCAGGGAAACATTTATATACACACAAATGAGTTCCAATCTACAGTTTCAAAAAGTAATAGAAGTTTCTGTGATAAGCAAGCTCTATATGTCCTTTAGGGCTAACCCAGGCCAAAATACTGGGGATCTTTTGCTTATACTTAGTAATCCTTGCCCCTCAATGTCCAAGCAGCATAAAAATTCCTCTTTGTTAAGGCTTTTTATTCCTTCCCCCATTCTGCTTTGAGTTGCAAATTCAGATGTTGAGAGGAATTCTCTTGCACATATCCTCTTCATGAGGGTGGAAGAGAGGAATCAAAGTCTTTTGTCCCCTGATGTTCCACAATAGTTCGTCGAATGCTGATGGGCCTCCTTTGTAGGCCAGGAGATAACAGTTCCTGTTGGAAATGAATATTTCACACTTGCTAATGCTTCTCTGCTGTCTGGTGATATACAGTTACAGAGCAAATACTTAAATGTTACCTTATAACATGGGATACAGATATTGTAAGTGAGATTGATGCATGCAACAACTTATGAACATTTCATAAACACTAAACACATTCTTATAATTCTAATACCTACTTTAACAAACAGGTTGGTTTCAGCTATGTATTTGTCAGTGTTCAGTTTAGACCTAGAGGCTTTGGCTTGAGCTGGCACCTGGTCTGCCAGAATCACAAGCAGAGCAAATCTTCATAGCTGATCAAAGGCCTCTATTCAGTAATATGTAGAGGGGTGACCATCAGCAGAAACATCTCTCTAGCGTAAATTGCTGGATCTCAACCACAGGACTGGAAAACCACTTCTCTTTTCCATTCTTGAAAATTCTTATGTTCTCCATATGTTGGCCAGCCTTTAAAGAAGGTCTAATTTTGGTTGTTGGGTTTAGTGTGTGGATGCTGGATGAGGTTGGTGGCCTGTGATATACAGGAGGTCAGACTAGATGATCTGGAAGTCCCTTCTGGCCTTAAACTCTATGACTCTAAGAAATGGCAAACTGGTGACATAGCCCCTACAAGGAACTCCCCCCCCCCCCACATTGCCCTCCCCCTGAGACACTAGGAACATTTTACATTTTAAAAAACATTAGTATGCTTAGTGGCCTCTGCTCCTTCCTCATTGGCTGTAAAAGTTGTCTGAGAACCAAGGATTCACATTCCTGGAGTGTTGAAAAATATCAAAATTGTGGCCATCTACAGTAAAGGTCTGTTATAGAGGTGAAGAGGGGGGATTTCTCAGCTTCTCCAAACGAGAAAATATTATAAATAAAATGCTACTCTTGTCTCTGAATTGGCAGGACCTTTGCCATTCCACCAAGAGGGAAGGAGCAGCACCCAGAGATTGCAGAGGCAGATGGAGAAGGACCCTGGAGGAGATGCTCATTGGCATACACAAGAGGTCTCAGGAGCACTTTTGAGTTCCTCAGGGCATGGAAGGATTGGATCTTCCACAGGAATAGACAATGATGAACCAGTTTGTGGAACAAGAGGGACCCCATAGCATTCCCTAATGAGAGGCTGATAGAACTGGTGGCTGAATGAGTTCAGGGTCCGCCTGCTGCCGTGGGCACTTGGCCACTGCACCTGTCCATGAACTGCCACCTTCTCCTCCTCCAGCTGCCACTCAGGGTGTTGCTGAGGTGGAGGACCCAACCTCCCCAAGTGACTGGAAGAAGCCTGCAAGACTCCCTGGATGACACCCTCCACTCGCACCTAAACCCCCCTGGGACTTCCCCTAAGTGTCCAGGACTGGAACAATGAGCCTGCAGGAGTTCCTGAACCCCCCCAAGTGCCCCCACTCTGGGCAGGAGCCATCCCTGTTTGTCCCCAAGACCAGTTTTCCCCTGTGGTTCCACACTCGTAAGGAGATGGGTGCAGAGACTTTAACATTTAGCCCACTGTTCATGGATTCAGTCCCATTATGTTTTGTTGGTTTCCATCTTTTTAAAAAATATTTTACTTACCTGTCTAATATAGTACTTTCAATAACTGTTAAAGAAGAGTCCTTGACTTGTGTGAGGACCCTCCTTCCTAAGTCTGATGAACATAAGATGTTTTCACCTTTGGGATTGGGCGCCACAGCACATGAATTGGAATGGTGTAACTGTCCGGTGCCATCATACTGCAAACACTTTTCAATCTATCCTACACCCAGAATCTCCCCACTCCCAGTTCAAGACCTATCCACATCCCCAAGGATACAAAGGTGGGATGGGGAAACTGCAGGTAGGGTTAAGTACTAAGAGAAAGCGCTGCTAGTTGTAAATCCAGCAGAATTCACAAAGGGGAGAAAAACGTCTTTACGGCTTGGTTCACAATACGGGCATCCTCACTACCCAGTGATTAAATGGCCCCTCCTCCCCTCCTCAAACCTTGACCAGTTTCAACCTTAATAGCAATTAGTGCTCTACACCAGTGTCAAAGTGCAGTTAGTGTTGCTGACAATGAATGGTTAGAAAAAAAGGGTACCCCCTTAAAGCAAATGTTGGTAAGTTTGTTAAGGGAGACTGAGTGCTCCCGATAATAAAGGGTTGTAAACAACTGTGAACAGTTAAGATAAAAGCATTGCATAATGATTGTTTTACATTTACTCCATTGCCACCCTTCACAGCACAAACCCAACCCTAAGGTGTTAACCAATGGAGGTGCCTTGTTAGAATTGTCTGTAATGCGTGAATTGTCACAGGAACCAATGGATAAGAATCTTTAGCTACAGGAGAACACAACCTTCACAAATGTATGGAGCCTCACAAGTATGTGCCAAGGCTCCTTCCTGTGCTTTTCCAACAGCTGCACAGGGTGGGAAGGCGTCCTAAGCACAGGCAGGTGTCATCCTCAGTCTCCCTGCTGTGTACATATTTCCCTGATTTCCCTTGCCCATTGGGCCAGTGTGCCAGGGTGGGATCTGGCTGTCTCCATGTGGGTGGGATCCGACTGCCTATACAGTTGATAAATCAGATTTGTCCTCAGACCATTCAGAATAGAAGCACTCCACTTCACCCTCACAAACGTTATGGAGTGTGAAACAGACAACGATTGTACAAAGAGCATTTGCCATATTTGCATCCAGATGAGAACGGGCACTGCCAATGAGATTTCAGCCTACCAAATGTGTGCTCCATGACCATTAAGTCACTGAGTTTGGCTATGTCTACACTATGCACCTTTTAGCGATACAGCTGTGCCCCTACAGCCTTGGCACTAAAAGGAGCGCAGTGTAACCGCTGTTTGTCAGCAGGCGAGAGCTCTCCAGCCAAAAAAAAAACCTTACACCCCCAATGACCTCTCCTGCCGACAAAGTGCTTTTTGTTGGCAAAATTTTTGTCGTTCGGGATTTGTGTGTTTTTTTCACACCACTGAATGACAAAAGTTTTGTCATTCAGGTTCCAGTGTAGACAAAGCCTCAATAACTGAATTCTCTTTCTCCAGGGTCACTGATGATGGGGTATGGTTTCATGTGCCAAGTTAGGAATGGGTAAGCAAGGGTCTCCCAAAATAAGAGCTGGCACAGACACACTGTGTAGTTTCTGGGAAATAAAGTCCATTCTTCCCCCTTTAAGTATAACCCTGATCTCCTCAGCACACTGGTGTGATGGACGTTATCAGAGCTTCCCACACTGGTATAAATGAATTTGCATCTGAAGTCCACTAAGCCTTGCAGAATGACAGAATGAGTGAATTTCACATGCCCACTCGCCCCTTTTGGTGGGCAAAGTATTGGGATGTGGATGCCATCAATGGCCACTTCACAGTTCAGAAACCCCATCCTTTGAAATCCAGATATTATTTCTGGAACTTTCCTTATGGCAATTACCCATGGGTAGATCGACAGTGTTAATTGCCTCACAAAACCTGCACGATCACAACCCCAACAGTAGACGTTTCAACCCCAAATTGGTTTGCAACAGACCAATAGCTGTCTAATGTTGCCAGCTTCCACAAGATAATAGCCAGCTGCTTCTGCCCTGAATCGAGTATTCTGGTGCTGGAGGTTTGGTGCAAGCTCCTCACCCAGCTCCATGAAGGTCTGTTTTCTTATTCATAAGTTCTGAAGCCACTGCTAGTCACCTCTATTTTCCAAAACAATATGATCCCACCACATCGTGCTGGTCCTCTTGTACCAGAAGTGATGGTCCATCCCTGGGCATACTGTAGAAATACCAGCATCCATCATATCTGTACCATGGGAGCTGAATGGTTTGTCTATGATCCCGCAAATGTCAGCCTTCTTTGAGGTGCCAGAAAGTTTGGCTCAAATTCCATCCAGCATCGCACCAATCACCTCCTCCACTGCATAAACATTTGTCCCATGTTAAGGACAATGTGGAGAACCACATCATCATCCCATTGCTCCATGTCTTCCATTCAATTTGGCAGGGGGAGATGTGGTCAGGAACGACCATCGGCAAATGTATGAAGACGGGACAGTACGAACAACACACAGCAAAGAAGCTCCTAGAGGGTCTCCCTGGGATACTGCCCCTGAAACACTGCCCCACTAACATTGCATAACAGAGGCAGTGTGGACGCAGGTATACGAGTGTACATAACATTATACCTGTGCCAAGCAGCGTATGTGAACACTGGATTTGGGTATAGGGAACATGTGCAAGCATGTACTTCATATTTCAAAATTCCCTTCAAAAGGGAATGGAACTGTGGTTACAGGGCTGTCTGCATGAATGGCTGTCGTAGAGTCATGGACCTTGGAAGACCTCAGATCATCAGATGCATGGATCTTGGAAGCTGAGCTAGGCAGGCAAAGTGGCAGGAAATTAGACAGGTTTCTGATAGAAACCTGTTAGTTTCAAAACCTGGGGTCCATCGGAATGTTGGCAAAATTGGGCTGTCTCAGTGAAACATTCCAAACTGGGAAATTGGTTCATCAGAATTTTTCCTGTCAGCTCTACCTAGTAACCTCTGAATATGTCCCCTCTAACACCCCTGCAGGGCTAGTCACAATTTACCCCTCAAACTCTAAGCAACCTGATAGTTTTCATTTTCACACAAGTCAACCAGACTGCATAGGAGAAGTAAATAGTTTAATTATTAGCTGTATTCTCTAGTAAATAGATAAAAGATTTACTTTTCATTCTTTGTAACATGTGAAATAGGGAAATAAATGCTTTGCTCCTGTAGCTTTAGGGAAATTTGGGAAATCTGAAACAAGTCCAAACAGCTTCTCTCTGTTGAATTTATACAACAGCAGCTCTGAGCTCATAAAAGTATATCACTGTGGAACTTACAAATATGGCTTCATATTTATTACTCTTGAAAAGATAATTTGCAGCTATAAATAATTTACACTCATCTTTTCGGGGTATCCAAAACATGGGTTATATAATCCCTTTGGATTTTCCTGAGTATCTATAACATGGGTTTCATAGTCCCTTTGCTCTGTGTGTGGAAATCCCAGTGATATCAATGAGATCTAATGTGCATGCAACAAGGAGAGCATATAGTCCATGCATATTGCTCTCATTAGTTATATTTAATTACATCCCAGATATAGCACCCTTTTTATGTTTAGTAGTACCTTACTGCATGAGTAATTCAATGTATTTCATAGAATCATAGGACTGGAAGGGACCTCAAAAGGTCATCTAGTTCAGCCCCCTGCACTCACACTCGCCAACAGAAATTCCGAGCCTCAGAGCCAACGCTGTACCTAGCAGGGGGCAGTGCACGGGGCAGAAGTGATGAATCCGTCACTTCCGGGACTGCCCAGGCTGGCCATGGGGCCCCCCAAAGCATGGGACTTGGAGCGGTCTCGAGCGCCCAGGCGCCCTGCAGCCTGCCTGGGTGATTTAAAAGGGCCCGGGCTTCTGGCCGCTACCGCGGCAGCGCCTGGGCCCTTTTAAATTTCCCAGGCCTCTGGGCAATAATCCCTCGCTCCTCCCTTCCCCCCATCCCCGTTGGTGGGCCTGCCTGCACTCATGGCAGGACTAAGTATTAGACCATCCCTGACAGGTGTTTGTCTAACCTGCTCTTAAAAATCTTCAGTGATGGAGATTACACAACCTCCCTAGGCAATTTATTCTAGTGCTTAACCATCCTGACAGTTAGGAAGTTTTTCCTAATGTCCAACCTAAACCTCCCTTACTGCAATTTAAGCCCATTGCTTCTTGTTCTATCCTCAGAGGTTAAGAAAAACAATTTTTCTCCCTCCTTGTAACAACCTTTTATGTACTTGAAAACTATTATCATGTCCCCTCTCAGTCTTCTCGTCTCCAGACTAAACAAAGCCATTTTTTTCAATCTTCCCTCACAGGTCATGTTTTCTAGACCTTTAATAATTTTTATTGCTCTTCTCTGGACTTTCTACAATTTGTCCACATCTTTCCTGAAATGTGGCTCCCAGAACTGGACACAATACTCCAGCTGAGGCCTAATCAATGTGGAGTAGAGTGGAAGACTTACTTCTTGTGTCTTGCTTATATCCCTGTTAAAACAGCCCAGAATGATGTTCAGTTGTTTTGCAACAGTGTTCTATAGTTGACTCATATTTAGCTCGTGGTTCACTATGACCCCCAGATCCCTTTCCACAGTACTCCTTCCTAGGCAGTCATTTCCTATTTTGAATGTGTGTAACTGATTGTTCCTTCGTAAGCGGAGTACTTTGCATTTGTCCTTATTGAATTTCATTCTATTTACTTCAGACCATTTCTCCAGTTTGTCCAGATCATTTTGAAATATAATACTATCCTCCAAAGCACTTGCAACCTCTCCCAGCTTGGTATCGTCCACAAACTTTATAAGTGTACTCTTTATGCCATTATCTAAATCATTAATGAAGATATTGAACAGAACCGGACCCAGAACTGATCCCTGTGGGACCTCATTCGTTATGCCCTTCCAGCATGACTGTGAACCAATGAGATTACTCATAGAATGAAGTACTATTCAACATGAATGGCAAAATCGGGCCATTAAGGATTAGAGGACACTACAACAAAAGTGTTTTTTAAAAGGCAACAGTGCATTTCAAGAAGTGAAGCTATACTGGATATCCGCACTTCTTGATTAGGTGAAAATATGTGGCCTCAAATATCACGTCCCTAATAATGCATACAAAGCATGTGTGTGTGCACAGCGTTGGCTTGGAGGTGGTGTGGAACCACATTGTCCCAAGAGAAGCACTCTCACAATGTTTTCCAGAGTTGTTCAGTGCATGGGAGAACACCCAAACTGATGCACCTCTTTGAGCGATTCAACAAACTTACTCCTACTTCTACTGGCAGGGATGGAGGCTCTGACTACTCTGTCCCCTTTGACGTATCTGTGATGATCAGATACCCCAGTTGGAGAACAGAAAGTTTAAACCCCCAAAATGAGCAGTTAAACCAACTAATTGCATACTGTATTATAGTGCTATAAAAGTATATCCAGTAAGGTCTTTTATGAAAGCTTGTAATGTTCTGAACTTGATGGTCAATGAGAGATATATACAGACTGGTTGTGAATCTATTTAATTTTTTGTTTAAATAGAAAACTGTGCTCTTCATCTGTTCTACAACTTCAACTGCACCTCAAAACAAAGGTTAGCACTCAAGTAGCCAGGGGTCACACAACACTGGCTTCAAATAACTATCTATTGTCCAGCCCAGGAAAAGACAATGATGGACCATTAGAATTAATGGGAAGACATTGAGGCATCCCCAGCTACCAAGAGGGAATTTCCCCATACCCAAAGAAAAAGCCTTTTAAATGTAGGCTTGGGAGTGAGGTTTTTTTATCCAGAATTTGAGGGACAGTCTGGTGTCAGGAGGCTGCCCGTGACCACTGGATCTTTCCCACAGGTAGAGGGTATGCTGAGAAACTGTCTTAAGGCATTACGTGACTTGCATTAGTGAATGCATTTTGTCTAATATGAACGAGTAAAACCTGAGGTTGCACTTCTATCTTTCTTTTCCGTGTAACTTGTAGCTGTTGCTTTCCCACAGTATTTCTTCTTTGAATCTGTGCTTTATCGATTAAACGAACTATCTTTTTATTTTCAGCGCAAGCAGGTCTCTGGTGTGCAAACTGTGTGGAGTATGTGCACTAAAGTAAGTTGGCATCTGAGGGGCTGGTGTACCCCTTCAGGGGTGGTGAACCAGAGGGAAACAGTCTGAGGCTTTGTCTACAGAGCACTTTCATCAGTAAAACTTTTGTCATTTGGAAGTGTGAAAAAAAACATGCACCCCGAATGACAACGGTTTTCCTGATGAAAAGAGCAGGTGTGAACTTGTCATTGGGGGTGGGTTTATTTTGTTGGCGGGAGAGAGCGCTTTCTCCCGCTGGCAATGAGTGGCTATGCTGTGCACCTCTTAGAGGCACAACTGTTGCAGCACAGATGTGTCGCTAAAAGGTGGGGAGTGTAGACATAGCCTGAGTGTCTGATAGTTCAGAACTTGAGGAGGACGGATTTGGGGAGATTCAGGACTGGTAGGGCTGTTGGTGTCATCCAGCAAGAAGTAACTAGTCTGGTAAGAGCCAGGGTGAGACCTTGTGCTTGAGGGCAGGCTGCTGGTGCCATGGAACTGAACCACAGTTGCACAGCACAGAGTTACAGGGCAGGCGATGAGTGGCCCTCAGAATGTCACAGTACCAATCACACCAGGAGGATTAATTAGGGAGCAGTTCCTGCACCCCTCTGACTGCAGTGCTGTCTGGCCAATACATGAGCTGTACTTACTCCTTGTCCCCACACTCCCTCACACACTGCTTGCCCATGTAAGGGCTAGGCAGAATGTACCCGATACCAATTTACTGAGGTGCTGGAAGAATCAAGGGTATGTTTATTGCTTTGTGCAGGTCTCCACTTGTGTGGCCATAATCGTCTATCAATTACACGGTACAAATCGAACTTAAAAGGTGTGTGTTACCTAAATAAGAAAACCAATCATTTGACAATTTCAATTAGAATATGCAAATTGCTTCTCACCTGCCATTACTAAGTTATTCACAGATCATTCATGATGGGAATGTGATTCTATAAAAAGGAGTGAGGATAACAGAAAAGTGGATTAAAAAGTGAAAACTAGTAACTCACACATATTCTCCACCTCGGGAAGGTGGGGGCGGAGAATAAATGCAAAACATCACTCTCACCCACAATAATGCACAATATAAATTTCAAATGTAAGCATTTAAGATATTTAAATCCAAACAAAACCTTTTTTCTATGATGGTTTGTGGCAGGACATTTCCAACTTTCAGGTGCTGGATTAACTGATCCTGCTATGAAATTCGACTGGATTGGAGTGATCAGTGGGTGCTTTTAAAAAAACACAATAGTTGGTAGTTATGTAAATGAACCCAGGTGATAGAGATTCTATTTAAATAAAGCTGGAAGCCTATTGTCTTTGGCAGGTCCATGAGATAACAGCTTAGAAACATGGATTTGCTAGAATTGGAAGGAGACCGCTAATAAATGATCAGCTCTATCCCCTTTCATCATCAGGATTTTTTTCGTGATTCTAGACTCACCTCTAGATTCTACCTCTAAACTGTCTTCAGTAGGGCTCATATCTGGAGACCATCACCACCTACCTTGAGTAGCCAAGCTGGGTGGTAGGCAGATACACCTATGTAAGTGGAGCAATATAAGAATCACCAAAAGAGACTACTATAGCCAATGGCTGAACTAGGCTCTGCACCTCTCTACATGCTTCCCCAATTGGTGGGGTTTAGGACAGGAAGATCTGCAAAGAAGCAGATCTTCTGGGTCTACCCCTCTCCAAGCCCATCCCTGCCTGGCCCCACCTGCACTTCTCCCTCCCCCTACATAGTAGTGCTGCCATGCAGGCAGATTGTACTATGCCAATTGTCACCCCATATCTAGCCCTTCCCCTTACACAACATTATCACATACATTCCCCTGCAAAGGGGGCCCTCTGCATCCACAGAAGAGGAGGTTCTGTTTGGCTTAGTTCCTTGTCAAGCCATAGCTTGAAGTTTTGATTTGGGGAGTTGGATCCATTCCTCAGTCTATTTTACTATTTTTTTTTCTTTCTGTTAATTTAAATATTCCTTATGTCAAGTGAAATCCATTATCTCTAGTCTTGTATTGCTATACATTCAATTTCTGATTGCAACCAGCCCAGCAGTTAGGGAAAATAACAGACAAGTCCCCAGATATTTATACTGAAATATTTGGGCTTCATTCTCCTTTAACTTATACCAATGCAAATTGATTTCAGCTGAGTTACTGCTGGAGTTACAGAAGTGCAAAACTGGTGCAAGCCAGGAGAGAATTTTTCTGTGAGAAAATGCTGGTAAGTGACCTGCATTTACTGCACATGTTCCAAAGAGATCCCTTTGGTAAGTATCTAGAAATTGTGCTAGGAGCTAGGGCTGTGCGGAATCTCAAAACTAACCTCTTTTCCAGGTCTTCATATAAGTTCAATGTACCCTTACCATTACCTAATTACCCATCCTCTCTGCACTTTCATTGTGAGGATTTGTTGTTTTTTCCCAGGCCTTCACAACCTCACCTCACCTAACAGGCAATTTCTCATTTAGATTTTCCTCATATCTTGTTCCTTATATTCCTGTATTAAACTGCTTCACCTCAGGTGGTCGCTTTTCATCTGCTAAATTTTGTTTGCCTTGTCTGCATTTCATTATGTAATTTCATTCTTCCATCAGACAGTTCGGTTAGTTGTTTATACTGTGTTTATATGTATATATTATTTCAAAGAGAATACAGACACTCAGGTTTGAAAACGTTGGAGCACATGACTTGTCACAGGGCAGAGAGAGTCTGCTAGTTAGGATTAGACCTCAGGATGCAAATTTGATTACACCAAAATGTTTCCCGAATTCACGTTCACCTCACTGAATTATCCATTTAGAAAAAGAGAGAGAGCCCCAAAGCCAAAATGTTTCATTTCAACATTTCAGAAGCCAAACACTGTGATTTTATAAATTTGAAATTGATTGAAACTGATACTAGATCTGTCCCTTCACCTAAAGCCTGAGAGCCTCCTGAGTGCGTTCTGTGGCGCATTGCTCCAGCAGCAAAGGAAGGGGACAGGCCCTCATCCTGCCTCCAGTCATGTCAGGTGACCTGGTGCTGGCAAGCTCAGCCTGTCTCATGGTCAATGCTGTGGCTAAGTGTTCAAATCCATGTGACTCCTGACTGGTGTTCATGACTGACTGGGCTGGCCGGGCTCCTGCTGAGTGATAAAGCCAATTTTGGGATTAAACTTCTATTTTAAATAGTCAAGAGCACTATAAGAACCAGAAGAGACACCTCAGGATTTCCTAGTTTGAGCACTTGATCTGAGACCATATTGTTTGCCTCAGAAGAAGCTGACTTTGACCTGAGATACAACTCTGTCCTTGAACAAAATCTGTTCCTCCATTCAGTCCTGACAGGCCTGTGGAATAACAGCATTCAGACTGTGATGCAACCTTATTTAAAAGATAACCAGTTTGCAGATGAGACCTTGTTTAAGAAGTTGCATGCTGCTGCCTGTGATGAGGTAGAGAAACAGCAGAAATGAGGGAATGGAGCACGTGCAATGGCAGTAGCTTGTAAATTCTGTGCAAGTCACTCTAAAGAGCAAAGGTGAGAGAGCGAAGCAGCAGCTCCTCCCAAGGGAAAAGACATCTCAAAAGGTTACTCATTGATGAATGAGATAAAAGAACTAAAGGCCAGTAATGATGAACTCAAAGGGGAGAAAACCAAAATTAAAACATTAAAGCAAGCTGTCTAGGTGCATAACAAAAGCACTGATAATGATATGAGCTGACAGACAGAAAGGCAACTCCAGCGAATCTGACAGAGGCAGTACTTTATGAGCACTGGTTCAGGTGTGGTGATAGAGAACACCACCGGTTAGGATGTCATGCAGGAAAATCACAAGAGAGCAGAAAAAAAGCTAACACTGCGTCTGATTTATCCAAAGAGGCCCACATTTGCCATCTAACACACATGCAGCAAACCATAGTAGCGCATTTAGTTGGTACGAGATGTGTGATCCTAGTGTGTCCTCACTAAAGTAAAAACTCAAGCCCTGTGGGACACGGGGGCACAGAAGTGCATGATCTGGAGTCAGTGGGTGGAAGAATCTTCCAGGGACATGCCTTAAGAAGCTTGAAGAATAACTGGAAATAGAAGATGAGCTTGATCTTAAAGCTCCCAGTGGAACTTAAATCTCTTAAGAAGGGATGTATTGAAGTCCCGTTCCAGTTAAGGAAAGATGATGACATCTTGACTGTTCCTGTGCTGGTTAGTCCACACAAATTAGAGAACTTGATCATTGGGGTACAACATTATTGAGGAGATAGTCTGACACCACTGCTGCATTTCACCAGATGAGGCACCAGCACAGAGTTCCATTAACAATGTGCCTTTCCTCAGGTCATGGAAAAAAGGGGAATCTCTTATAAACCGCATCAGAAACAAGAACAACTTGTAAAACATGTGCATGTTTAATTATCCCCAAAGGAAAAACCACTAATGTAACATGCTGGGCTTATACAGACCTGGATACTGAAAGTTTAACAGCAATGCATAAGCCAGATGCTGCTGCTTAGTGGCCGTGGATTTGGACATAAAAGAAACTCTAGTCAAAATACCTAAAGAATAGTCTTGCCAGATTAATATCTCTGTGATTAATTCAATAGAACATGACATCATTCTGAAAAGACAAACTGTGCTGACAAGTTTACAGAAAATTAAAATAAAAATTCCAGTGGATACTGAGGAAATAAAATCCTCACACATGTAACAATGAAAAAAGAGGGAAATGGTGGTATCAAGGATGAAGCCAGCAAATTGGAGAACAGCCTCGAAGCAAAGGGAATGATTGAGATCTGTGACCCTGAGCCACTTAGAGATACAAAGGAAAATGCCCCAGCAAATACTGAAAAAAGAGTTCAAAGTTTTCTCCAGAGATGGAGACAAGGGCCAGATCCCTAGTCTGCAGACGCATACCAAGATACCTGACTAGCAACCCATACAGAAAATGTACACCTCGGTGCCTCATTCACTATATAAAGAGTGAAAGGAATATCTGTGTAATCTTATTCATCACCAGTGGTATGTGTTCAGAAAAGGTACTGCAGCCTAAAACTTTGGGTAGACTATCAGCAATTGAATAGAAAAACCCTACCAGATAGGCAACTCATCCCTCAGATCCAAGAGTTCTGAATGGATTAGGATGCAGTTGTTGGTTCTCAGCCATAGACCAAGGGAAGGCCTACCATTAAGGTGTCAGGTTAGACCTCTTGGGAAGCCACCTGGTGTGCTGATATACCACTGAGTCTCCCTGTTCTGCCAGCATTGGCCCCCTTTAACCTGTCTTGCTCAGCTTGGTTCTTAAAACCTCCTCTAACACACACACAGGCAGGGCCACACCCAACTGCAGATTAGCTCTGGGAAGACTCAGCTTAAGGTTCTTGCTCCAGCACTCAGATGTCCAACTCCCTTCGAGTGAAGACCCCAAAGATATATTATGAAATTCGCCCCCTCCCTCAATGTGGACAGAGGTGTGCACACTTCTTGCCCCTCCCCAGTTACAAATTACAGAAACTGGGTTTAATAATAAACAAAATAAATTTTATTAACTATAAAAGGCAGATTTTAAGTAAAAGGGGTAACAAACAGAACAAAGCAGATTACTAAGCAAATGAAATCAAACAAGCAAACTAAGCTAGTTTCACTAAAGAAATTGGTTACAAATAGTATTTCTCACCCTAGATACTGTTGCAGGCAGTTTGCAAAGTTTCTGTGGTTCAGAGTTCCAGTTATATTCCTTTTCAGATTGGACCCCTGTCTCAGTCTGGACTCCTCCCTTTCCTTCCCTTTTGCAGTCTTTCTTCTTGGGCAGCCAGGCCATGGAGAGAAGGAATCCTGTTTGCCTTCCTTCCCACCCTTAAATAGGATTTACATAAGGTGGGAATCCTTTGTTTCCCAAACTTGACCCCACCTCCCCCGTTTCCTTACAGTGTAAAGTTACAAGAAGTCCTAGGTAATGTTTTAGTATCAGGTGACAAGACCACCTGACTCTGTAGGATCACAGCATCCATGAGTCAGTGGCAGTATGGAGCATCCACAGGAAGGACAAGCTTTTCACAGTTCATTTGTCCTCGCTGATGGGCCATCCTCCCTGTCTGGCTTTTCCATTGTAGTACCTGAAGTGTTAGCAGTGGGTGTCACCCAAAGTAGCATAGTTGAAATACAGATACATAGTCTAACACACACACAGGCAGGGCCACACCCAACATGAGCCATTTTGCATAAAGTATATCTCATTTATGTCATATTAATATTATAAGCATATTTTCATAAAGAATATGGAATGACACATCACACAAGGTTTCATGGCTGAACAAAGCCATCACTTCATAGACTTCATTACTCCATGGAGCCTGTGTGAATGGGTTAGAATTCCATTTGGTTTAAACAAATGCACCTATTGCCTTCCAGTGGTGTGTGATACATAGATTCATAGATTGAAGTGCCAGAAGGGACAATTGTGATCACCTAATTTGATCTTCTGTATAACACCTGCCATAGAATTTCCTCAAAATAATTTCTAGAGCACATCTTTTAGAAAAACTTCCAGTCTTGATTTGAAAATGGTCAGTGATTTTCCCACCATGACCCTTAGTAAATCGTTTCAGTGATTAATTAACCTCACTGATAAATTTACACTTTATTTCCAGTCTGAATTTGTCTAGCTTCCACTTGGATTGTATATACTCCCCCAATTTTATGTCATCTGCAAACTGTATAAGTGACGATTTTATGTTTTCCTCCAGATCATTACTATAAATGTTAATGAGAGTAGGGGCAAGAACTGGTTTCCGTGGGACCCCACGAGAAACACACCCATTTGATGATGTATGGAAGAGTGTCTTGAGGAACTTAAGGATGAGGTGTGTATTCCACACCTGGATGATATCCTTCTGTACAGTGGCATTTTTGAAGAGCATCTGAAGAATGTACAGAGAGTACTGCGACAGTTAGAGAGCCATATATTAATTGGAAATGGTGGTGTCTGCTGAAAGTTATAAAATGGATTCTGATGACCTCTTGGTGGTGCAGAGAAACTACCAAGAACCACAGCGGAACTTCATACTCCTGTATGACTTGTTGACTGTTCCAATGGAATCTGACACACACCACCATCAAAAGTGAACTCAGAAAAAGAAGGCAAAGGGCAAGGAAAGGGGTCTGGACAGATACCCTCCAAACTGCCAGTCACCTGGGCTGAGTAACATCAAAGTATTTTAAACCACCTGATTGATTGCCTGGTTATAGCCACCAATAATAATTTTGTCTCTCTCTTTCTCCTTCATGTAGATGCTTTCAATAAGGTACGAGATGCAGCCTTGTACCAATGTCAGTAAGGTAAACTAAGAGTCATTGGTTATAGGTCAAGAAAACTGACTGCAGCTCAGAAGAATTATCTCCTTCACTCAGGAAAACTGGAGTTTCCAGCTTTTAAATGGTCCATAACTGACAAATTTTGTGGCTCTCTCTATTATGCAATTATTTGTGGTTTACAGTGATAACAACCTGCTAAACCTATCTCTTCACCTCTGTCAGGTCGAATGCCACAGCAAACTGGTGGGTTGCAGAATTAGCTGACTAACTTCAAAGTTAGATATCATCCACAGAAATCTAATGTGGAGACAGATGCTTCATCCATCATGCCCCTTTATGTGGAAAAAATATATATGACAGAATTCACAGAAGAGAGAAGCAAGATGTTGTTAGTGCTGTCTTACAGTCCTTGGATGTGCCTTGCCATTTCTTTGTATCTTGGTTAGCAGCTATTACTGCCAGTGCTTTGGCAGCAGAACACTTCTCCCTGGGCATTAAATCCACTAAAGCCTATTCCATGAGAAGACCTTTTGGCAGCTCAGAAGGAAGAGCCAGCTATTGCTAAAATTCTTCATTGTAAGTCCTTGGGGCACAAATTGAATAGCTGAGAAAAGACAGGAGGATGTGGTAAGATCGCTGCCTTGATGCATAAATGGTACGTGTTGCATTTGGATACACATGAAATATTTTTATCAGAAAACCAAGTAAAAAATGAACTGATATTACCTGAAAAAGACAAAAAGGCAGGTATGTCAAGAACTACATGAAGAGATGGGACATTTAAGGGCAGAGCAAGTAATCAGTCTTGCAAAGCATCAAACATTATGTCACTAGATTCTGTACATGCATCAAGTAAAACAAACCTCACTTCTATCATTTCTATTGCATTCTAGATTTGCGTTAATATAATTGTTGTTCCCTGAATTCAGAATGTTGTAATATATGAGTTTACAATCTTATACCTCTCAAACTAAGGAATTCTCTAGGTTGAATTGATCACAAAACATATTTGCTGCCCCCAGACCCCTTTCTCCCTGTTTCTTTAATGTTTCCACAGTTATAAAAAAAGAAATCTGTGAGCTTGGATTGTCCTGAATTGCTTAAGAGTTTACTATATTACTGCAACCTGACAAATTCCAACTTTGTTATGTAACATAGTTTCAATGCAGCCCATACAAAGAAACCTTTTTAACGTTTTCACAATTATGTTACTTTCAGTTTTCTGCGTTTTGCTATCTTCCACCTCTGCATTTTAGAAGCAGATCAATCATGAGAAAAGGAGTACTGGGACAAAAGCAGAGGGAAGTTTTAAAATAACTCATTGTAAAATGAATTCCACATTGCTACTGCACAATGAATCCAACACCCTACGCATAGTATACTCAATGGAATAGTATGACATTAAAGAGTCATGCACTCCTATGGAGCCTTTTTTCAAGCAAGATCCTATGAGAGAGCATTCACACAACAAAGCTTCTCCCTTTGGAATGCCTGTAATACAGTAGTCATTCAGGATGTAGTGGAACAGTGGCAACATCAGGCAATGTCTTTTCCATATCCTCCTCTTAAAATCCATGAAGGAAGTATGATTGAATTCCTACAATATTGCAAAGGTGGTTCTGACATCCTTTTCCCATTCTAGTTTTGGGAATTCTAGTTTCCTTTTCCTAATTTATTATTACTTCATTGACAAAACTTAAATTTAGTAAATGTACAGTGATTGTAACACTCTTCTCTCTCAACCTAGTTTTCCCAGACTGAAAGAAATACTATCACTGTCTTGTCAAACAAACCTGATTTCATTTTTTGAGGAGCCCGTTAAACAAAATGCGTTTTAATACAGCCAAATGCAAAGTTATACATCTAGGAAGAATGACTGCATCCCATACAGAACATTTAGAACGCCTACGTATACATATAGGAATATGTCTCCCCTATAGAATAGGAGACTGTATCCTGGAAAGTAGGTATTCTGAAAAGAATTTAGGGATTATAGTGGACAAGCAACTGAACATGAGCAGCAGGGGTGACACTGTGGCTAAAAGGGCGAATGGGATCCTTGGATGCATATACCAGAGAGTAGTGAGGAGGAGTTAGGAGGTGATTTTACCTGTATACGGCATTAGTGAGAGCACTGGAATACTGCATCCAGTTCTGGTTTCCATAGATTGAAAGAATGTTGAAAACGGAAGAGGGCGAAGAAAAGAGCAATGACAATTATGTGAGGGATGGAAAAAATGCCTTGGAGTGAGACTTAAAGAGCTCAATCTGTTTAGCCTATCAAAAAGAAGATTGAGAGGTGACTTGATTGTAGTGTACAAGTACATTCATGGGAGAAAATATTGGGCATTAAAGTGCTCTTTAATCTAGCAGAGAGAAGCATAACAAGGACCAATGGCTGGAAGATGAAGCCAGACAAACTTAAGTTAGAAATTACACATTTAAAAAAAAAAAAAGTGAGCATGACTAGTCATTGGAGGAAGCTATCAAGGGAAATGATGAATTCTCCAGATGGCTTCACAAGGGCTGGATACCTTTAGGAACACATGCTTTAGTCAAACACAAATTATTGCACCTAATGCAAAGGTAACTGGGTGAAATTTAACAGCCTGTGATATACAGGAGGTCAGACTAGATTATCTAATGGTCTCTTTCAGTTTTGAACTCTATGAATCTATGAAGGTTGGTACCTTCAACATCTGAGCTACCTTCTTCTTACATATTTGCAAAAGATATCATGCTATAAACAGCAAGATAAACAATATTGATAAGAAAAGAAAATAACTCCATGTCAGGCTTCCAGGGATACTATAAACAGTGAGAGGGAGATATAAACAAATCAACCACGTAAAAGGACACTATCACTGTAATATTCTTTCCTTTGTTTCCCTACACATATTTATAGAATGTTATGTTCGTTTTTGTCTTAAAAGGCAGAAGTACAATTGTGACATCAATACTATGGATAAAGGAATTACTATACTTAAATGCTTTTATACATACAAAGACAGATACTGGATGCAGAGCTGTCCCTTGGGTAGGTCAAATTGGGGCAACCGCCCTGGGCCCCGTGCTTTGGGAGGACCCGCGGACCTGTGTGAGTGGCCGGCACTCAAGACCCCGGGCGTGGGGGGTGGTGGCAAAGCCCCGAGCACGTGGGGCGGCAGCCGGGACCCTGGGCACAGGGACCCCAACTGAGACCCCACGGTGGGGCTGGCAGCCAGGAGCCCGAGGTACTGCAGCCCCCCCGTACTCCTAATTCCTGCGCCTACGGAGCGGGCTGATTTGTCCCGGGCCCCGCACACCTCTACAGACGGCCCTGACTGGATGTTAAATACTACAGACTAACAGTACAACAAAAGCAAAGGAATTCAAAGTTAAACTATCCTGTCTTTTCTTAAAGAGTTGCATTTGCGTCATAGCAAACTTTGAAAAATGTTCTGTTTAGCAATGATGCTCTTTATAGACTGCAAATTATGTAATTTTCTTCTTCAGCTTTAGTATTATATAGTTATTTTATTAATTGATGTAGATGTACAAAAAGTATGTCTGGTCTATGCTCTATGCACACAAAAAGTTGCAAACAAAAATGTGCAAATAATTACAGACAATGCTCAAAAAATCATTCTCAACCCACCCAGCCCATTCATAATAACTCCCTCCATACACACACTCCCCTTAATCTATTTGAAATTATTAGTAACACATGCTCCTTGTTTCTCATCCCTCAACTGAAGTCATAATTAGCTGCTTGTGATATTATAATTAGTTGCTATGACTATGATTTTGATGTCAGTACAGGACATCGGCTCGCCTCTTGCAGAAAAAAAAGGGGAGAAGGAAATATGCATATATATGTCAGGATCCCAACAAAGGCAGTCAGGACCAACTGTCAGAGTAGGGGCAAATCTGAGGCTGGGAGTCATGGAGAAATGAGAGTTGCCAATTTTCTAACTGCAGAAAACAGAACACCTTTGCCCCACCTCTGACCCCAGGCCACACTCACTCCACACACACACACACACACACACACACGTACGTCGCTCTCTCTCCCCCACCCTCACTCACTCTCTCATTTTCACCAGGCTGGGGAAGGGGGTTGGCGTGCAGGCTCCGGGGTGGGGCTAGGGCCGAGGGGTTCGGAGTGCGGGAAGGGGCTCAGGGCTGGTACAGGGGGTTGGGATGTGGGGGGGGGGGGCGGGCTTTGGGAGGGAGTTTGGGTGCAGGAGGGGGCTCAGTGCTGGGGGAGGGTTGCGGGCTTTGAGAGAGAGTTTGAGTGCAGGGGGAGTGTGGATTCCCAGAAGTGGCAGGCATGTCTCTCCAGCTCCTAGGTGCAGGGGAGGCCAGGGGGCTCTGCACGCTGCCCCCATCTGCAGGCGCCGCTCCTGCAGCTCCAAATGGCCGTGGTTCCCGGCCATGGAAGCTGTGGAGCTGGAGCTCGGGGCAGCGCCTGTGCTGCAGGTGGGCAGTACACAGAGCCCCCCCGAACCGCCCCTGCACATAGAAGCCGGAGGGACATGCCGGCCGCTTCCGGAAGCCGTGTGGAGCCAGCCGCTGCAGCCAACAAGACTTTTAGCAGCCCGGTCAGCTGTGCTCACAGGAGCTGCCAGGGTCCCTATTCAACCAAGTGTTCTGGTCGAAAATCATACACCTGGCAACCCTAGGAGGAGTTCATACTCAGGTTCCAGACCATCATCGAAACCAAAGATCAGACTCTGAGTCAGTTTTCAGGGTCTGGGGCAGGAGGTGAAGTCATGAATCAAGCTGAGGTCAAAGCCAAGAGCCGGAATGGTCATAGTAGCTACAGGAGATCCACATTGTTGCCTAAATTCTTCCTGGAGTGCCCCTTGAGTGTTTATAGGGCAGAGAGCCAATCAGGACCTATGAGGCTGCTGCCTATGTCAGACCCCTTAATTGGGATGTCCCATGCTCTGTGCCTACAGCAGGTCATTAGCAGTGGAGTGCAAGCTAGTTACAGCAGCTGCTGGGTAAAAGCATGCAGATGCCAGCTACCTGGCAGCTCTGCATAGATCATGGGGCCTTGCATATATCTCCCAACCTCCATACAGAGAGCACCAGCAGCAGTAGGTGGAGCTTGCATGGAAGAAGTGGATTAAAAATGCCTCAGTGTCTGTATATGTTCACTGTGGACTGAGTCCTGAAATATTTATGCAAATAGCCCCACAGACATGGATGGGACTGCACAATTGTGTAAGGGGTGACAGAATCAAGTCCTAAATCAGCATAGCAAAATGCCTTATTAACATTTGTTTTCAGAACAAGTTACTGACAATGTAAAGCAGCTAATTTTCAAAACAAAATACTGTACCAGAATGTTTTGATTTTTTTCATCTAATCTGTAAAAGTAAAGCATGACCGATAAGCTGGTTTTGGGAACAAAGATGTCTATGTGGAAGTGAAAAACCATGAAAATAAAGGTTTATGCTGGAATTTCTTAAAAACCCTTCACTATAGAGCTGTTATTTGGTCCTCTGTAACAGAGCTTGGGAAGTTTCTCCTGGTAAATCTATTATTGTAACTAGTGATTAATAAATTATCTTTCCAGGCAAAATATATTAGTAGAAACAGTGCAAATACAGACTTCACCAATCTTGCTCTTCATCGCAGACTCCTGCTTTCATATTTTGGACCAGTTTGGTCACTGGTGTAAATTAATATAGCTCCACAGACTGCAATAATGCTCTGCTCATTGACCCCAACTGATTGACCCCAAATTATTTTTGTATTGCATGGGTCTGCTTTTCTCCTTTTGAAATCAGTGAAAGTCTGACCATTATTTCAGTGGGAGGAGGAGGATGCCCTATGTTTGTGCTATTTCTAACACATTTTGCCTTGAAGAACCATGTATCACTTTTGGCAAATGCAGATCAATTTAGATAAATATTGACAGAACTACTTAAAATGAATCCCAGCACAGCCTCCTTCTTTTTAGTACATCATGCTGTGAATTCAAGCAAACAAACATGAAATGAAACAAGTAATGCTGAAACGGTTGTTAAAAGGTAACACTATACACTGATTGGCCAAGTCTCTCTCATTAGTTTCCCTCATTAAAATTATTTTAAACAGGGTAGGAAATTCTTTGTGTTATTTTCAATATTTTAAAGTATATATTTAGATTATTTTTCCTATTAGTATTTTTACTCATCACATTTATACATGCCTCAGCTATCTGCATTTTTAATCTTTGCAGTATAAGTGAAAAACTTTCAACAAAAGTGATTGTATTATACTAATTATACTAATTATTATTTACCTATTATATTATTAATTATTATTATATATCCCAATCACAACAGAGGCCCCATTGTGCTACAAACCCATAGGAAGAGATAGTCCCTGCTGCAAGCAGTTTTACAATCTATGAAACCCAGCCCTGCACACCCGTTGGGGAGTAATTTTACACCTCAGTAGTTGCAATGCCCAGGTGTTGCCAGGATCAGGGCTTATGGCAATTGCAGGAGTCCACTCAGGAAAAGTGGTTTGGGGGATTTTGAGGGGTGGGGATCAGAGACTTAACTGGATCCGGACTCCAATTTCATGATTGGACTCTCTCTGTAAAATAGGTCAAGAGGGGGGTCAGATCAGCTGGAGCAGACTGAGTTTCTACTGCTAGGGCCACGGACCCTTTCCCGGAGACTTTACACCTCACTCCTTCCAGGGTCCAATCCAGTTCTCAGCGAAATCAGTGCCAGTCTTTCAATTAGCTTTCCCGGCGGTTGGATCCTGTAGCTTCTGGGCGCCGAACAGGCGTTAGTTTGCCAGCCCCTGAGTCCCGTGCCGGGGCGCGGGGAGGAGCGTGTCCAGGTGTCACGCCCCAGGGCTGAGCTCGCCCCGATCTCTGCCTGTCCCCCACTGGGCTCGCCGCCCCTCGCGGTGGCTTTGCCGTCTGCCTAGGGCAGGGCGGCTAGTAGGGGCTGCCCGTCCCCTCCCACGGTGCCAAGCCGCAGAGGCCGGCCCCGCCTCCCCTTCCCGCGGGGCTCGGAGTTGGCGCCCGGAGGCGGCGGGGCTGGCCCCGGACGCGGTGGGAGGAGGCTTCGAGTCCTAGGTTTGCACCTGAGCGAGGCTGGCAGCAGCGGGCGCTCGCTCGCTCCCTGGCTCTCCGTGCCAGGCTTCCCTCCTCCGCGGGGATCAGCGCAGCCTCTCGCCCGCTCTGCCTGTCACACTGGGGCTGCAGCGGCGGCGGCCAGCGCGCCCCGCTCCTCGCCTCGCTCCGCGGCCAGCCGGGCGCCCTCCTGCCCGCGCAGCTGCTCGCTCTCCCCGGCGTCTCAGTTCATGGCACAGCCGGGCGGCCCCAGCGGCAGGAGCCCGGCCGACGGCTCGGCGTCAGGCGGGTAAGCGAGGGGCAGGTGCAGCCCGGGGAGCGGGGCTCCTCTGCGGGCAGGGCAGGGCGGATCGGGGCTTGCTGCTTGGGTGGTGCACGGGGAGTGAGGTTGGGGGGCGCATTGGGGTGTAGGGTTGGTGTTTGAGGTGGTGCATGGGGCGTGAGGTTGGGGGCACGCGGGGTGTTTGAGGGCTGGTTTGGGGCGGCAGGTGGGAGTGAGGTTTGGGGGCAGACGGGGTGTATTGGGGTTTGTTTGAGGTGGGAGTTGGGGGGCAGACGGGGTGTATTGGGGTTTGTTTGAGGTGGGAGTTGGGGGGCAGGCGGGGTGTATTGGGGTTTGTTTGAGGTGGGAGTGAGGTTGGGGGCACGCGGGGTGTATTGGGGTTTGTTTGGGGCGGTACGCGGGGAGTGAGTCTGGGGGGCAGGCGGGGTGCATTGGGGTTTGTTTGAGGTGGGAGTGAGGTTGGGGGAACGCGGGGTGTATTGGGGTTTGTTTGGGGCGGTACGCGGGGAGTGAGGTTGGGGGGCAGGCGGGGTGCATTGGGGTTTGTTTGGGGCGGCAGGTGGGAGTGAGATTGGGAACTTGGGGGGCTCGCTTGGAGGAGGAGGTTTAGGAGCACGTTGGTGGCTATAATGGGGGTTGATATTTGGGATGGTAGCTGGGGAGTGAAGCTGGGGGGGTCTCTGGAGGGGGCGGGGTGGGGGCACATGGGTCCGTAGGGGTTGACGTCCGGGTGGTGAATTGAAGCTGGGGGTCGGTAGGCTGGCGGTGTGGGGCAGGACATGAAGGATGCACGAGAGGTTCGTGGTTGAACTGGAAACTGGGGTTCGGGTAGGGGCAGGGGTGACGGTTGGGGGTGCGCGGCGAGGCGCCTTAGCGCTGAGGTTTGGGGGTCCCCTGGGTGGGGTTGAGGCACTGGGCGGCAGGGGTCCGGTGTCGGCTCTGACTCAGGCAGACTGTGCCCAGGTGAGCGAGTGCGCCGGGCTCTGCAGCGCTCCGGGGGCCGGCCGGGACCGGGCACCGCTCTGACGGGCACGGGGCGGGGGCGCTGCTGTGGGTGAGGGCAGCGGGGGACTCGGGGATTTCAGCCTGGCACCGGCAGGTTCGCTGAGCGCAGTCCTGAGCAGCCCCACAGCCACAGCCCGGCCCTGCACGGAGGCTGAACCCAGGTATGCCCTGCGCTGGGCAGGGAGGGAGTGAGCACCGAAGCGGCTGCGGTTGCTGGTTTTTGTCGGGGTCTCCTCCGGCCGTGCGGGTCCCTTCGGGAGGCTCCCCCACCCCAGCTGGCCACGCTGCGCCCGTCCCCTTTCCGAGCCACTCGCATGTCAGCGGGGAATAGGGAAGAAAGGAGGAGGCACCTGGCCCGCTGGGGTTTGGAAGTCACGCTAGGTTTTGGCCGGGGCTGATGTTTGTGGGCAGGCGGCAGGTGTTTTCTCGATAAACCCTCGTGGCCAGCTTAGTGACACCGGGGTGCAAAGCCGGACCCTCGCCATCGGGCCCCGGGGAGCTACACGGGTGGAGAAAGCAGAATAACCGAGCGCAGCGTTGTAGTGAGCAGCAGAATGGTTTCCTGTTCCTCCTGGCATCGACTCACCTGCTGAGCGTCCTATTACCAAAATGGATCCAAGTAGGACAGAGCGAGCTACAGATCTGACCACCCAAGATTGGATGAGAGTTTGGGGGGATTGAAGGGGGAGCTAATTATTATTAAACCCCCCACCTTGGCTTTTGGGGAAGGAGGTGAGCTGTTAGCTTCTAGTATATAGGGGACAGAATTAAGCTGTCACAACATGTCTGCATGGGACTTCAAAATTGAGGGACTAAAAGGTCTTGCTGAGAGACACTGCACAAAACAATCACTCAGAGGGAAATGCTTTTATAAGCCTTCTCTAAAGGTGTGCTGCTGCACACACACCCCTTACCACTCACCCAGACAAGACATCCACTCCCCAGAGGGGTGCAGCTTGGCAGATTTTTGTGTCCTGTCTTCCATCCATTAGAAACAGTAGCAGACACTTAGCTGTGAAATATAACCAATCTGATCTCTGAATCTTTTTTTTTTTTTTTTTTTACATACACACACACACATATATATAATGTGTGTGTGTGTGTAACATATGTCTTTTCCTGCTCTCCCTGTAGTGGAATAGTTTGAGGTTATCTTTATCCAAACCTTGTGCCTCTTCCTTTTTAGGAGACACAGGGAGAAAGAACTATGAAGTCCTAATAATTTAATCCTCCCAGACTTTGTATATATCAGCTTTGAAGTGTTTGAGATCGCTGCAGTGGCCACCAAGAATCCAGCTGTGCTCCTCATTATTCCTACATAGGACAGCAGAAATTGCTCAGTTCATCGCACAAATCCAGTGAGATCGCTTGCAGTATATGCTCCCCAGTTATGTGACAGCATGGCCTAATGGAAAGGAAATGTGCCATCTGAGGTAATGTTTAATGCAGTGCATATAAGTAAATTGTGCCAGTGTTTTTACCAGCGTTAGGAGGTCCTAAGCTTAGTGGAATAAGATCTACTTTTGTGCCTGCTTTATTTGCACTTTTAAAATAAGTATGTATTCCACTTCCCTTGAAATTATAGGGCATTTTGGCTAAATGCAGTTAGTATTCTTGACTTCAGATTCAATTTCACACTCCCTGTATTTAGCACACTGTTGTATCTGTTCCTTTGACATTAACCCTTTTTAATATGCCTGCATCTGCAGAATTAATTTTTCTTTTCAGGTAGGTCAGTAGCAAACAACGGCGTGTTGACTGCAGTGGATTTGCACCAATTTAACACAGCAATATTTGTCTCTAAAGTTGCCATGATTTAGATACTGGAAAAAAGCTCCTTATAGTTTACCCATCTCATTGGCTGCACTCTTATCCACCTCCATTAGTCCTATTTCCAGAGAATGAGAGAGAGAAGATATCTGCTGGCTCATCTGGTCTTCTTTCGAGAGCCAGTGCAGGATTGTTCCTTCCAGAAGCTAGTGCCTAGCGTACTGACTGGTTTAGCCAAGTATGGCAGTTCATTCTGCTCTGATCTTGAAGCGAAGCACTTAGTTACCCACAGGGCCAGGTATGAAGGAGTTGAAGTCAGCTTGGAAGATGAATTGGAAAAGGTTGGATTTTTCTATATAATAGACTAGTAGCCAGAAACAGGGCCTGCAATTACAAATCAAGGTAGGAAACTACATGATGGGAGGGAATGCAAAAAAGGTTAGTTTTATTTTGTTTATTTCAAAATACAAAATGAGGGTGGGATTTGGGAACAGGGAAGGTGGATAGTAGTACTCTCTCAGGCTTGTAACTGTCTTGGAGTTTTTTTGATGCAATAGCAAATAATGGAGAGTTAAAGCTCTGATATTTGTGAGCCTGTTTTGTGTTTTTCTCCCTTTTTTGTTTCTGCATCAGAAAACCAACTGTTTTACTTAAGGGGAAAAATAATGTCTTGAACACTCTGAGTTAGACCTCTGTGTGTTTTTTGAAGGCTAGATGATGCAGTGGAGTAACTCCTCTTTTTTAGGAAAAAAATTAAATCTTGGCTCGGCACACAAGATTGATTATTTTGGGATGCGTGGGATATTTAATCTTAGCACATAATATAAAAAGCTCCATCTCCAGTGTCCTATTTTCCTTCTAGCCGTATGAAGCGTTTGCTGTCTCTTTACCACTATAAAGGTTTGGCTTATTCCTTTGCATGAAAGATCAGACTGATCTCTTCTGGCCTTAAAGGGAAGAAGGAGGAAGGAAATCTACAAAAGGGTGTTATATATATCACTAATCTATTTTAGCTTCTCCTACTTCATTGCTCACACTGAAACTAAGCCCTTCTTTAAAAAAGTACAGACTTACGTTCATCATGATCAAACTAATTTGTATAAATTGTATTTAGCATTGTGAGCCCAGAAATATAGTAAAACTTCAGCCAAACACCAAGCAAGTCAGGCTTCCTTAACATGCAAATTTACACATATTAATGTTTAGAGATTTCGCTAATTGTGAAGTCAAATATATATTTAAATTCCGCTCAGAACTCTCTTAAGGCTTTCTGACAAAAGGCATTTTCCTGATAAACTTTATACCATTTCAACCATACTGAAAACTAGACTAGACTAGACTTCCCATTGTATCATATTAGCTATAGGAGTTCTAAGACAAAAGTAGTGCCATTAGTGGTGCAGTAGTTTTCAAAAAATCATAGATTTTGGCAAGTACCCAATATAGTAGAGGATTAAGAGAGAATTTATTTTGCTCCAAGTTTTTTTCCTCTTCTATTGAGACACAGATGGGCATTTTTCTTCTATTACGAGAGGTAATCAATAGTTTATGCCCCGGAGATTTCTCAGTAGCTCAAGCAGTGCACAGTATTGTTTCTTTTAATATACTCTCATCTTTGTACAGTTCATTGCAAACACAGAGACTGCCAGGTAATTACAGCAGAAAACTAGAATTTGAATGTTTTATTACCAAGTGTTACTTGTAAGCTGTATTACATTGAATTTTTTAATTGAAAAACAGAGAAAATATTCTTATGGATTTAGAACTGGCAGAGAGACAAGGCGTGGGATGAATCTCTTCCTGAGGAGGGCATGGGAAAAGTTTTGCTGTAGAGGGAACTATTACAGGAAAAGTGTTTCCTATGAAGAAACAAAAATGTTTTGTAAGACCACTATTAGACAACTTAAAATATTTGCTTCTTTGCACTTTAAGAGCTCCCATTTCAGTGCTCATCATATGGCAGTTTCTGCTCGAAGTCCTGCAGATATATTGGGGAGTTTTCTTATAACTAGTCCCAAAATGCTTGCTGAAGTGTTTTGAACCCAGCATATAACAAACAAAATAGGGAGAACATATAAAGTCAGACATTTATTCTCTTTGTAGAAGAGATGTGTTCATACTGTAGAGAACTTATCCTTGAAATTCTTCAAAAATACTCAAACAAGTCTCACTCATTCTTAACCAGAACTGTCTTATACCGTCTATTTGTAAAGGCTACTTTTAATTGGTTTTTAAAAATTGCTTGTGTTCCAGAGAACTAGTACTGCAAAGTTTACATTACTTCAGCTGGACATTGTCTCCGTATAAATAAGCCAGTCTAGTACACTTAAGGATTGTGCAGCATGGATAGTTTCAAACCTTTTTCAATGGCAATGCAGTAATGTATGCCAGGTAACATACATCACAGTAGAGTTCAAGAGCACAATTCATTACAAGAAGTCTGGCATCTAGGGTGTGTTGAAGTCTAAGTTCTGATCAGCTTACTGTGTGCAAATATCCAGCTGCTTTGGAGAGCCTGAGGCTCTCCTGGGGGGTTTCAGCCCTGGTCTCCTTCTAGAGGTAAGGAATTTGCATTAGAGATGAGCCTAAACTCTAGAAGAAGCATTCAGATCTGGTATTTTCATTCAGGCCCATCTCTTGTGCCAGATTGTGCCCCTTCAGTTGGGTGCACTGAGAGGTCCCTCAGGTGCAACTCTCCTACAAGGAAGGATGTGGGGGAGAATAGGAGACTTAGATGCCTTTGCAGCATCATACATTCTTCACTGCAGGACCTGGGGCTGCGTTTGTTTGTGGGTTAGGGATGGGAGAGGCAGGTAAGTCACAGTGAGAATTCCTCTTTCTGGCCACATGAAAGATATGTGAAGGAGTTAATGCAGCTGTTCCCCCTTCCTATCAGCATCCTTGCAGCAGCCATACTTGGTCTTGGACTCCAATGGAGCTCTTCATGGAGATTTCCTTGCAAAAATCTCTTGCCCCCTCCTTTGGATTTTCATACAAGAGATGACCATCTTGGACCTAGCTTGTACAAGTGTAATAGAAGGCAGAATGTAACTAAGAGTCTGATCTTGTATGGTGCTGAGAACATCTCAGGCTGGGGAATTGAAGATTCTGAGCACCCTGAGGGATAAGGCCCAGATACCTTGTCTGCACTAGTCTTTACGTTTCCTACCAACCACCTGGCACAGGCAATGTTCTGGCAGCTGCTGGCCTTTTAGCCACAGCATCATCTTGACCTGTTCTAAGCAGCGTTGGGATAAACTGTTGTTTAAATGTCAGAGGCTTGTCTACAGAAAGGGTACCACTGGCATAGATACAGAAGCGGGATATGTTAAGGGGAAAAGCTTAGTATAGACAGAACCACAGTGAGTTCATAATTTTTGAACCACTACAAATTATGGCATCTGTATAAGACTACTATGGTGCAACAATGAGTCTCTTTCTCTTACAGTTTTTATTGGTGGGGTCTGAAGCATTTTCGGATTTACATAATTATTAAAATCTTATAATGTTGTTTAGAATTGTGTATGTGCCTAGTTTAAGAATGGCCTTCTATGTTCATGTTAAGGGGCCAGGTTCCAAGTACAGATACTGAATTGCTGGTGTGTTTTGTTTTGTTAAAAGAATTGCACAGAACTGGGAGTCAGGAGACCTGACTTCTGTTTCAAGCTCTGCTCCTGACTTACAAGTCACTGTGGTAGGATTTTCAAGAGTTAAACTGCTGACTCACTGAGTTTAAATTGAACTGGACACCTAACTCCCTTAGACTTCTTTGAAAGTCCCGGCCTATATCTTCTCAGTTTCTCGTTTTCCCACATGAGAAGTGGAGTGACTGTTTATGACACATTTTTGGTCAGTAATAGTATTTAATATCTACATTAAAATGAAGTTAGTTCAAATCAGTTAAACTAGGTCTAGTTAAAATGCCTCTTGAGTGAGGATAAAATATATTAAAGATTGTGGAGCACTCAGATACTCTGGTAATGAGATCATATAAGTACCATAGATAGACAGATGTGCTTTAAAAAAACCCGCAATGCAATTCAGTGATTATGATAGCTCTCACTTCTTTCCTAGTTACATTTACAATGAAAAAAAGTTGTCCATTTATTTCTGAGCTAAAATCTTTTTCAAAGTTAATGATAACTGTGAAGACTGATTTGATTGTTCCACAATTAATCTTATTGAATAAATAATGTGACCACTATTTTGCTAATTAATCTGAGAAAATTGCAGAAGAGATCAAGAAAACGCAATTCAAATTTAAAACTTCTAGGTATATTCCTCAAAGCATCGTTTAACAGTAACTGTATTTCTCACACCAACTCACTCATTTACATGTAGCAGATACAATACTAATGTTACTGACAGTTAAATTTTTGTATTAATCTAGAATGCATAGTCATTCTGTGAAGTCGTGTGTGCTCTAAATGACTTGTGGAAACAGTGAAATAAATTTTTGAAGCAGGAAAGTAATTTGGCAGAGTGGCTGTTAAGCTTACCTTCAAGAGCTTATTCTTGCCAAAACATTTTGCAGGTTTGAAAATTGCAAAGCTATATAGTGTATGTTAGCATCCTTATTTTTATATAAACTGCTGCAATTCTAATATACACACCAGTAATTTGGCTAATATTCACCTGATGAGGGCATAAGAGGAGAAAGCTGAAGTAACAAACCAATGTATATGCAGTTTTTTTCATGGATATCACTTTGCCCATACAACAGATGTTTTGTTAAATTTGTATGGAATATTATGCACAAGTGCTACTGTCCATCATTGATATAAGATTCCAAGATTGACACTGAAGCCTAGAATGTCTGTAGAGCTAATGTGAAGTGATGGAAAAAGCTACAAGCATGGCCGAGAGCTCTTTTTGTTTAGAATATCACCAGGTTAAATCATCACTGGGATTCACAGTTTGTTACTGTCCAATTTTTAAGTTCTCGGCCATTTTCAGCTTTTTTTTTTACACTTTACAAATTACACCCATATGACAGCATGAGCTTTCACCAAGTATTGTGCTGTTACTGCAACACAACAAAAATAAGTGATCCAGATAATGGTCAAATCATAACAAAGTCTTAACATACTATATGCATTTAAAAAACAAACACAAATTATTCAGTAATCAAAAAGGAATATATTTTTAACTGCACAGCTGAGACTCTGTTAGTTGAGCATGTGTAAAGAAGACAAATACTACAAATAGTAAAAAAAAAAAAAAAAAAAAAAAAAAACAACAAACAAACCCAACCCTTTTTAACAAATGCAATGCAAGAATCCAATGGATTGACATTATGGGAAAACTCCTATGAGGTCTCATGATGCAAAGCTGTTTAATATCTGAAACAAGTGTTTCAAAAAGAAAAAAGAGACAAGAAAAGTCATTTTTGCTCCACAGAGGCTCAAGGGTCCACCTGTCTACCTGGTCAGCCTGCTCCAGTCCCTCAAAACCATTCCTATGACATACCCTTCCTAGGTAAAAGGACTTGGGTTAAAAAAAAAAAAAAAAAAGCATGACTGGCATGAAAATCCTTTCAGCCAGTTGATGGTTCTGTTTTTACTCACTATTTTCAGTAAAAGCATTGTTATCCGGCATGTTGTGGGAATGCCAGTTAATCAAAAATTCCGGTTAACTGAGAGTCCTACTTACCAATGGAATACCAATTTTCAAAAAGTAGAATACAATAAAATGAACAAAGTATAAAACAGTATACGGGTACTTGCCAATCCAGTAGTAGCACTGCACTGCAGAGTGGTTGGTTTCTTGAAGCACTTAGGTGTATACAGGTAAAGTTTTCTACACAGTAGGTTATCTTATGACACTACATATTACTATGAGCAGCGCATGGCATACACCTAAATCACTAACAATACACTTAACACTAAAACTATACTGAACATAATTTAATATTTGATTCAGAAGGCACTTCAGGATCTTGCAGTGCCTCAGGGTCATCATTATCAACATCAATTATCATTGAAGATGTAGATGGTGAGTAGATTGGGCTGAATCTGTAATGACCCTATGACACACCCTGGAAGCTCCTTTTTAGAATAAATCCCTGGTAGCAGCTTGCTTACTTATCTTCTGCTTCTTTTGCATAAAAGTAGAATGTGCAATTGCATAACCTGCTGGGCAATATACTAGTCCTGGTCACTAGATTGAAGATTTGTATTGGGAGATAACAGTACTGCCAGTTAATAGAGCTTTCTGGTTGATAAAGTGTCGGATAACACAGCTTTTACTGTATATGAGATTCTGATGAACTGGTAGGCATAGTTCATAAGATAATAAAGTCAGTTTGGTTCACCGAAGTTTGAAGATAGCTAAATAATAGTTCCAGTGATGATTAGCGCACAGAACCCTTGGTTTACTGGTAACCTAGTTTACTTTCATGCGACTACACATGAGTAAGGGCTTGCACGATCAGGCTCTTTAACGTTAGCATAACTTACTGGAAAATACCAGGAGTTCAGCAGGAAAAAGGGCTGAACTGTTGTTTGAGGGGGTCCACAGGGAAACTCAGGCTTACTATTTATGGAGCTTGCCCACTTAAAACATACTGCTGTGGAATAAGTGGCTGTGCCCTTAATTACCTCAATCAAGATTTGATATTTTGTTTTAGTATTCTGACCAGCAGCTATCCACCTAAGCAGGTTGTTGCTGCAACATTTGCTCACATTGCAACTAAATGTGGAGTTAACTGCATGCTAGATATCCTGAATGAATGACGCTATCTATAGTGGAATCCTTATGGTTTACCCCCATCAGTGGGTGCCATATTTTTGGTATTATTTCTTAGCTGGTTTATATTGGCAAGAACAGAGTGGGGTTGCGGGGGGGAAGAGAATAAAAGAAAGATTAAGGACACAAAGCCACATCGCTGCCTGATCAAACCTATGATGGGGCAAAGAGGGAAAGAAAGCTTACAGAGTTTCCCTATATCATACTTGTGAGTGATACATCACAAGACAGACTGTAGAACCCTCTCCATCATAGGACAGGTCATGGCTCTCCTCTCAATCTGCAAGAGGGCTGGTTTCCATGCTTCTATACCAGTTCTGGGCCCTGCACCCCTTTCCCCAACTACCTAGCAGTATAGCTGAATTGTAACCATTGTTGAAGCCACCAAGAGGATGTGTAAAGCTTGGGTAACCATTAGCAACAACAAAAGACAGCAAACCTCCCCAATTTGGGGTGCAGTCAAGCCCTTTGTAAATTCAAGGAAAGCACTTTGAAAAGCCCTTTATTAACCAGAAACTACCACTAGTTCTTGTTTCAGAGAACTGACTTATTGTGAAGTCATCACTGGAATGTCTTTTCAGACTTCGAAGCATTTCCAGTACTTAGCCCCAATCTTTCAGGCAGGTGACCTGTAGCTCAGAGCTCCAGCTTTTTGGGCTGTTCAGTCCAGGCTGTCCCATGCGTAAAACCTTAGCATTTCACTACCCTAACAAGTCACAGCAATCAGATGCTTTCTCCTTGTGGCTTTAAACTCTGACTAGGATTAAACAACACTGGCAGCTGCCTAGATCCTTGTCTATATTAGCCCACTGCTGTTTGGAATGATGGAAAATTTCAGCAGACCATCCTTGTATAGACAGGTATCGGGGTAGCCATGTTAGTCTGTATCCACAAAAACAGCGAGGAGTCCGCTGGCACCTTAAAGACTAACGTTTATTTGAGCATAAGCTTTCGTGGGTAAAAACCCCACTTCTTCAGATGCATGGACCATGCATCTGAAGAAGTAGGGTTTTTACCCATGAAAGCTTATGCTCAAATAAATCTGTCAGTCTTTAAGGTGCCAGCAGACTCCTTGTTCTTGTATAGACACCACCTGTGGCTAGCTCAAAAGATAACTGGCATAGCTAGCATTTTCACACCAAATCTGACATGACAAAACAGGCCAATCGGTATCTAAAATGAATCACAATGGGCAACAAAAGATAGGACCATATTTCTTAAATTAAAATGCAACCTGATAACAGCTTGTAAACAACCCATCCTGATTCTTAAGAGTATTAATTCTTAACTGGAGTATTTAAAATATTATAGAATCAGTACTTCTTGCTGAAAATTAACTTGTATACCATAATGTGTCTGTGGACTTTGCTATCACCTCATGAAGTGACAGTCAGTAATATCCATGAAGTGTGTTCCTATGCCAGCATTTGACTGGGACTAATTATCACCACCAATACTTGTTCAACATTTTGCAGAAACATTCAGAGTTAACGTAACATGCGCAATCACAAGAAGATAAGCTCCAAAACTCAAAAGCGTAGTGCACTAAATCTATAGTACATTTGTAATAGTCATCTTACCTCGTTCCAGGATGAGGTTGTAGCCCTGATTCTGTTTCCCATATGTACTTCAGTTTCTCCTCTGCCTGGTCAGATGAGTTAATGTGTTTATGATCTGGCCCTCAGGGAAAATCAAATCCTTACAATTCTAGGGCATAGAAGAGCTTCAAACAACAATCCAAACATAACTCTTAGTCTTTTAACTTGGGGTACATCTTCCTCTTCCCCATCATTGCAGGGGTTTGCCATCTTCTGTAGATAGCACCATTAGGGAGCCCACTCTATTCCAGCCTCCAGTCCAGGGAATCTATGTGCACTGGATGTCAACTGCACTTAAACCCCCCTACTTCACTTTTCCCCAAGTCATTTCCCACTCAGGCCTTGTCCTCCAGCCCTTTCTCACACACTTTCTCCAGGCTTCCCCATAGCAAGACACCATACTCTCTCTAACTCTCCTGCTATTCTAGGCAACTTTTTTTTATTTAATAGTCTGACTTCCCCCAGCAGGCTCTGCTGCCAGGCTGCAGTCACCTGACCTCTCAAGGGACTACACTACAGTTCCCAGAATTCCCATCTTTAAAAGGCCAAAAATTGGAGCAGGGATGTTCTGGTCCAGGCCTACCCTTTTTCTTTCTGGGTTTGGTTCCAAGGCATTTATCACACTTGTAGTTACTGATATCAAATTTTCATGTTATACCAGTGCAAACCCATTGAAGTCATATACATAAACGAGAAATTATCACACTTTAAAGGCATCTTAGATATCCGAGTCAAGAGAAAACTTTATAATGTTTCTGTCTCCAAATGGCAGGAAGATGTTTTCTCGTGCAGTTCTTATATTTACTTGTCTTTGAAATGTTGGAGTCTACTCTTGGGAGAACTAGAAAGTTTGATCTGCTGCAGAAACCAAGATGATATTTAACATAACAATGTAACTTTTAGCAGTGATATATTTGAGTATATATTAACATGTTTCTCTTTCTTTCCCTAGTGAGTGCTCTACTTGAGAAATACGTGCTCAGTCAGCAAAAGGAACACAACTTTTCAAGACCGGTCTATGTGGAAATCACTCCACACCCCATTATCTGGTTGAGTGAAACCAGATTAAGAACTTCTGCCATGGCAGCTCTTCTACTAGGAACTTTGCTGCTTATTGTTCAACCTCATATAGTGCCTTCCAGACCAGCTGTAATTTCTAAGGCTGAGGCCACTTCTCAATCTGTTGAGAAAGAGCTTTTAAAAAAAACAATTCTCAAAAATGACTTCAAAGGAAACATTCATTTTAACGGATCTTGCCAGCAGCTACCACAAACTATCATTATTGGAGTAAGAAAAGGTGGAACAAGAGCCTTATTAGAGATGTTAAGTCTCCATCCAGATATTGCAGTGGCAGAAAGTGAAGTCCATTTCTTTGACTGGGAGGATCATTATGGAAATGGATTTCAGTGGTATATGAATCAAATGCCATTCTCTTATCCCCATCAGATCACAGTGGAAAAAACCCCAGCCTATTTCACATCACCCAAAGTGCCTGAAAGAGTTTATAACATGAACCAGTCAATAAGACTACTCCTTATTTTAAGAGACCCAAGTGAGAGAGTACTATCTGATTACACCCAAGTGTTTTATAATCATGTACAAAAGCACAAGCCGTATCCATCCATTGAAGAATTCCTGATTAAAGATGGTGAACTCAACGTGGACTACAAGGCAATAAACAGAAGCTTATATTACTTTCACATGCAAAACTGGTTGAAGTATTTTCCTCTTGATCGCATTCACATTGTAGATGGGGATAAATTAATCAAAGATCCTTTCCCAGAAATAGAGAAGGTAGAGAGGTTTCTAAGGTTGTCACCTCAAATAAATGCTTCAAACTTTTACTTCAATAAAACGAAAGGCTTCTATTGCCTAAGGGATAGTGGTAGGGAACGTTGTTTACATGAGTCAAAAGGAAGAGCACACCCTCATGTAGATTCTCATTTACTTGATAAACTGCATGAATATTTTCATGAACCTAATAGGAAATTCTTTGAGCTTGTTGGCAGAACATTTGACTGGCACTAATTTGTGGTAAGTTATTGATAAGCTTCAGAGCCTAAGTTTCAGTGTACGCTTAGAAATTATATTAAAAAGGGCATTTAAGCTATAATTTATTTGTAAAATCCATAAATACTTCTGTACAGTATTAGTTTCACAATTGCCATATAAACTAGTTATATTTTTCTACTTGTTAAATTTGAGGACATTTTGTATTGTTTTTCATGGTTGTTACATTGTGTATTACGTCTCTATATGAAGGAACTAAAATATTTCATTGCAGAAGATGCTTTCTTGAGATTGTGTTATCTGTTTAATATATAAGAAATTCATTTCAACGAAATCCCTCAGAATTATCTGAATCTTTGAAATATGGTATCTGGTCTTTCTTTATTGTGAATGACCACATGAACTTTACACTTCTCTTTTTGTTGTTTTTACTAGCAGCTTTAATTTTAAAATGTCACTGTGGGCAGCAAAGTTCTCTAACCTGCTTTATACAATTAATTCTTACTAAAGTGGTACCTCACATACTTATTAGGACATGACATGTCAGGTACAATGAAATGCTCTGTAAACAGACATACCAACTACTGTACTTACCTTCATATTTAATTTCATAACCGGTGCCCCTGAAATTCTTTGGCAGTACAGTGCCAGTTTCATGATAGATTTTAAAAGATTCTTTGGATACATGCTTATAAAAAACACTGTTGGATGCAGAAATACAGTCAACCTAAGAACTTCTTTTATTTTCTGCATGTATGTGTATATGTTCTTTATACTGAAAAATGGGAGTGAAGGGTTTAAGCAATATTGGTAAATTTTAAAGGTTGCTTATGATTGTTCCTAAATTCTATAGCATTTATTTCTGCTTCAGAATCACTGAAAGCCAACACACACTCATGAGCCATTAGTTGGATTAACCTCTAGAAATTAATGGCCTTATTCTTATTTATATTAAGACCTCCCGAACACTGCTCCGGCTATATAAAGGTTCCAAAACTGAATGTAAATTACATTTGCACCCCTATTAAAGCCCTTTTTTTGGTACCGGAATGGTGCTTTTTGCTTTCCACTCTACACTAGGAAAAATCCACACCTCTGAGCGATGCAGTTAAACTGACCTAATCCCCACTATGGACAGAGCTTCTCCTGTTGACATAGCCTCTCGCAGAGCTGGAGTACCTACACTGACAGGAGAAGCCCTCCTGTTGGCATAAGTATCTGAAGCATGACTGCAGCGTTCTAAGATTAGATCTGCCCTTACTGCAAATGTGAATCAGACCCACAGATTTTTCTTTTTCTTTCTCTCTCCTCCCTTCAAGAATCATGAGGTCA
Source organism: Chelonia mydas (assembly GCF_015237465.2). Taxonomy (NCBI): domain Eukaryota; kingdom Metazoa; phylum Chordata; order Testudines; family Cheloniidae; genus Chelonia; species Chelonia mydas. Next base: position 114,057,411 of record NC_057852.1, read on the forward strand.
CATATAGCTTCCATTCATGATTTACAAGGCTACACATCTAAGGCCTTTTTTGTATATTGGGATTAGCCCCTACTTCAGCAATCCTTATGGCTCCCCCTCTGCTGGAAACAGTCCAGTGCAAATAATGGCTTTCCTTGTCTACAGTTAAGAATTTCCATGTATTATTGGCCATCAGTTGCTGAAATCAGAACAAACCCTGCATATAGACAAGGTCCAAAATAGTACTTCAGAATGTAAGCTCTTCAATTGTATTGGAGGGATCTGGCCCAAGGTCTAGAATATGCAGATAAAGTTTCACACTGAAACTGAATTTTCATCGAATTCTGGACAGATAAAAACAATACTTTATATGACTTAAATTTGCATACATTAGCCTTTGGTGGCGAGATGGAGGGTGGTTCAGGACCAGGCTGTGTTAGGCAGGTATGGCTGCTCGTGTACTATCTTCTGGATGCAAACATCACATACAATTCTGCTTGCATGAAGATTTGTAGCTGCTTTTTTTCTCTCCATCCCTTGTGTAATTGACCAAGCTGGATTCAACCTCAGAGAGGCTTTTCTATTGATTGATTTAATTATTTTAAGTAAAAATTTGGAAAAAAAATACTTAAAATGAGGCAATATTGTACTGAATAAAAGATATTTTCTTTATTTCATTGGTCTTTTATTTGACAGTGTCAGCCTTAGAAGACCAAAATTTAGAATTTGACACCTGTTCAGTACCTGGTTAAATAACACTTAAGAATTTGTCAGTAGATTAGTGCATTCAGATTGAATGGATTTTTTTAGTATCTCCATCCTGATTGAACTGCCAGCCACTGATCCAAGCGCTGCGAGGTTTGGGGCTTGTTTTATTTGGAGGTTGCTTGTTCAGGCTTTTTTGTAATAGGCACCCCTACTTCTGTGCTGTTGCTGGCGGCAGCACTGCCTTAGGAACTGAGTGCCTGGCCAGGAGTTGTTGCTCTCCGGCCACCAAGCTCTGAAGGGTGCACCGATGCACCAGCAGCAGCGCAGAAGTAAGAGTGGCAACACACCATACCATGCGAGGCTGGGAACGTGGTGGCAGGAACCTGCCTTTGCTCCCCTGGGATCCCCTTCTCTGGGGAGGGGGTAATGGGCAGGGTCCCCCTCATTGCTGCCCCTAGGAGAGCCCCCTGAATGGGGAGTGTCAGGCTGACCCTGGGGACAGTGCAGGATTCTGCCCCAGCCAGACACCCTCTTCCCTGTGGGCTCCACTGCCTGCAGCTCTCAGGGTGGCTTGAGAGCATGGAGGTTAGCTGTATTTTTGGGGAGGAGGGGTGCCATGTGGGAAGAGGGGTGATGCTGGGAAGGTGCGATAGGCCCTGAGACCTGTGACAGAGCAGTGCCTCTAACCAGAAAGTGGGATGGGGGGCCTGGCCAGTCCCTGCCCCTCCTCAGGGTGCTGCAAGGGGAGTAGAGTGGCCAGTTACACAGAGGCCCAGCCAGCCACCTTTGGGTCCATAAGCCTGCTGCACTTCTGAGCCACAACCATCTGGTAACCATCTGTTACCAACTGGAACACATGCCACTACTCCAGCCTCTTCCATTCCCCTGCGCTGCAGGAGGTGAGTCTCACTGGCGGGGGTCAGTCACCCAGCAAATGATCCCTACCATCACCTCCCTTTCCCCAGCCTTGCGCTCTCCCCTGCTCCTTGCTCAGCGACTGGCTATCCCTTCATGTGCTAGCAGAGCTTACTGCTCACCCTGCTCATCCTCACCCAACCTTTGCAGTGTGAAGGGTGAGGGAGGCCTTGCGAAGTTGGTGTTGGCTGTTGACTTTTAGAAAGACAGAGACGTGTACATCATTTCCCGCCCAGTTAAACTCTGTTGCAAACATTTGAGTTTTTCCTTTCCAAGCAATCTCTCACTGTTCTTGCCCCTTTTGGTGTGTGCAGTGCTTAATTTGTGCCAGGATTCCTCTTTCATTACAAAGAAAGCACGGAAATGGGTTGGGCTTGTTTTGAAAGGCAGTGCCACTTTTTTTTTTCCTTGTGAGACTTGGCAACGTTCATTCCTACCCATGACCTCTCTCTCTCACTGCAGGACCTCATGGAGGGTTCTCCATGGAGAACAAGATTCACATATGGGGACTGGGGGTAGTAGGGAAGCATATTTTCTCCTCAGTCAGCATCAGCAATTACCCAGGAAAGGTAATACAGCTGTTGTTGGCTTTCCACAATACCCTTCAGTGGAGTCCAGCTTTTAAGGGGGGTCCTCGGGGACCCACAGAAAGTCCTGATTCCATGGCCTTTTTGGAGAAATGCTTCCAAGGAGTGGGGAGAGCAGGGTGTTGGGGGCCCCAGAGCCAACATGAAGGAATCTTCCCTCCAGCTTAGCAAGAGCATTTACCTGCTGCCACCGCTGCAGCTGTTAAGAACAATGGCCAAGAAAGAGTGTATTTTGTCGGGACAGTCACATGTATTTCACACTGAGGTGTAACAGTTTTGAGAGAACTAGTTAAATGCTGGCAGCAGGTCACCCCCTGCATTAGCTACAATTGGACACCTTCGGCAGGTCAAATGTTACTGTTTTCACCCATTTTGAAGCACAACACTTAGAATGGGGATTCTGGAGTGAATACTCACCTTTAAAAAATCCTCATTCACATTCCAAAAATATATTGCTGCAAAAATTTCTACTGGCAAAAACATCTTTGCAAAATATGAACAAACGAGAGCTGCACCCCGACTTGGCTGAAGCAAATTCAAACTTTTAGTTAAGTGAATAGCCACGGGAAGGTTTTGAGTTATTTGGCCTGCTCTATTAAGAAGTAGAAGGATTTCCTGTGAACACCTTTCAAATGTTGAGCAATACAGCTACTTCCTTTTGTAAAAATGCTGCAGTTGTAGGTGTAAAATACAGTCACTCTGGTATTTTTCTGGAGGACTGATTTCTTCAGGGTTCTCAGCCAAGTATGTGGTCATTCCTTGGAAAGTACAAAATAATTTATAGCACCTTAAAGGAATCTGATATATTAGCCTTACCAGTCCCTGTGACTGAAAGCAGAAATGATAATTATCCAAGCACGTCATTAGTCACGGTGGCATTGAAAGATTAAGCTCTGCCCTTTGATTCACAGTGCTTGCTGGTATATACACCTTAGAAAATCAGCTACTATACTTGCATGTACAGCACATACTGAATAAGAGAAGATGATTGAGTTTAAAACATAACAATGATCCCTTAAAGTCTGGAAGCTGGAACAAGATGATTAGGGTACATAAGACTCCCACTGGGGCAGGAGGGGGAATTCTCTTAGCAACAGCCCAGGATTCTTATGATTACTTTTACTATAGCATTGTCACAGGTACAGTTGGAATTGCACAATTGTTCTAAATGTCTCTTCACATTTACTTGTTGCCCAGAAACAACATTGCTTTGGAAAGCTTCATAAAAATCTATGTAGGCATTTTCTGACTTGAGTGAGTTTGAGATTGGAGGAAAGGCAAGGCAGCATTATACCTGCTAAGCTAATCTATTAATGAGGCACTTCAGATCTGACAACTCAAGTATAGCTTTAGCTGGAACCTTCCCATGTGAGGCTCAATTTTGGCCAACCTTACAGAACTCAGCTGGAAAATAGAGGGTGCTGGACACATTTCCCCTTCTCTGTGCCATGAGTCTCAGGGAACCACAGGTACTGCTCCCTGCTAGCACCCAAATGGACTCTAGCTACCCAAAACGATGCAGGGTGAGGTTAGGACCACTGACATGTGCTTTCCTTGCAAAGCAGCCTGAATGACCACTAGCATCTACACTGGGGTGGACAAACTTTTTGGCCCGAGGGCCACATCAGGGTTGCGAAACTGTATGGAGGGCTGGGTAGGGAAGGTTGTGCCTCCCCAAACAGGCTGGCCCCCCACCTCTATCCGCCCCCTCCCACTTCCCGCCCCCTGACTGCCCCCCTCAGAACCCACAACCCATCCAACCCCCCTGACCCTTGTCCCACCCTGCTCCCTGTCCCTTGACTGCCCCCCTGAGACCCCAACTCCTATCCAATCCCCCCTGCTCCCTGTCCCCTGATGGCCCCCCAGGACCTCCTGTTCCTTATCAACCTCCCCCCACCCCACTCCCTTACCATGCCACTCAGAGCAGCAGGACTGGCTTATTGGAAGGCCTGGGAGGTGGGTGGGTGGAAGCCATGCTGCCCGCACGGCGGCATAGCTGTGGGGGAAAGGGGAGAGCGGGGGAGGGGCCGGGGACTAGCCACCCCGGCTGGGAGCTCAAGGGCCGGGCAGGACAGTCCCGTGGGCCGGATGTGGCCTGTGGGCTGTTTGCCCACCTCTGATCTACACCACGCTTGGGGGGAAACGTATAACTGTGAAACAAGTTTAAATGATGTTTAAACTAAGTGTACTTAACTTGCTGTTACATACATGCTAGCTGACGAATTCATGAGACACTGCCCCAAATTTTGTAAGCAAAATATTTATCATTTTAACCACACTCCTGGTCACTTGACTTTATTTCTCACTACATGTTCCCAATTAAATTGGAAGGTAAGTATCAATGCAAATATATTGGAAAGACCAGTCACAAGTGAAAAATCTGAAAACATTCTATTAGACTTAAAGGGCATTATATGAATATCTTGGTTGCCAAAAGAATGGGGAGACAATTTCTACCTTGTGCGGAACATTAGTTGAGGAAAAGCAATACTCTCTTTTCCTGCAACAATAACCCACCACCTTAAAATATTCAACTTCCCACCCATGCAATAGTTGATTCAGCTTTAAAGTTAGTGCAATAAACTCAGACAGTGAGGATCCAGATTTTAAATAAATTCTGGGATAAATAAAATATGCAAGTCAGGGTAGGGAGAAACAGCTGGATGCATGAAAGTAGCTGGTCTTGTTGGCCTGAAAAGACCTAATCTCATTTAATTATAAAGGCTAAGAAAGTTTTGGCTTGGTTAGTACTTGGATACCACCTAGTGTTGTCTATGATAGCAGTGGCTACTATGAACGATGTTATCATTTTTTAACTACAGTTTAGTCATTGATTCTAGACTCTGTGCTCTGCCAAAACACAGTCTAAGGCCCTGATCCTGCCAGTTCTGCGTGGACAGACTTGTACACCTGGGAGGAGCTCTTTGCATGATCAGGACTGAACTCAGCAAGGAATACAATTCAGACACATATGCCATGTGGCGAAGAGGTAATGGGTGAAATCCTGGCCCCATTGAAATCAATGACAATATTATCATTGACTTCAGTGGTGCCAGGATTTCACCCAATGAATTTAGAGTGAAGCAGTGCAGTAGCTTGTCATAGGGTTATGCTAACCAAGTTGGTGTCTTGCCTCCCTTTCTAATAATAATACATCAACAATAACATCATTAATCTGTACTCAGGCTGTTTGAGCTGAACTGGTCAGCTCCCAAAAGCTGACCAAGGTTCAGACTCAGCTACACCTCCAAGAAAAAGAAGAGTCCTTGCAACATACATCTTTTGTTATATCCACTGCTATCATTACATTGTGTTATGGAGCCCACTCTTGCAGTTTTGGTTGTACTTCACTTTACTCTCCCACCCTTTTAGTCTATGTCATTTTTCTGTAATTAAAAAGAACAAAGAAAAGGCATTTTATGCCAAAGTTACAAGCCAAATTCCTCTCTTACACCTGTGGAATACACTGACATCAATGGGGATGCATACTTGTTACAAAGAGCAGAATATTGTTGTGCTAATGTGTTATGTAGGAGATTGTAATTAGACAAAATTCAAATTTATGGACCTGTCAGCTTGTATTACAGTAAGGACTATCATCATTTGCTTATGTAATCCACATGACTTCTGGGTATGGTGTTCTGTCCCATCTAGTGGCACTGAGACCACTTAAAAGAGAGAGAGATTAATGAGTTTGCTCTGCAGCCTTGGCTAAGAGCTAGTTTGCTTTTAGCTCATGTGGTAGAGGCTCATGCACTAAGTTCCAACGGTCTTCGGATCAATCCTGCCAGCCAACGACCGGGATTTGTCGGCATTACATAGCAATGGGTAATAAGAATGGACATGCTGGGTCAGAGCAATGGTCCATCTAGCTCACTATCCTGTCTTCCAACAGCAGCCAGTGCCAGATGCGTCAGAGGGAATGACCAGAACAGGGCAATTTCAAGTGATCCAGCCCCTGTTGTCCAATTTCAGTAACGCTGGAGTGTGTGGTTGCATCCTGATCATCTTGGCTAATAGCCATTGATGGACCTCTCCTCCATTAACTTATCTAATTATTTTCTGAACCCGGTTATACTCTTGGCCTATAGAACATCCCCTGGCAACAATTTTCACAGGTTGACTGCACGTTGGGTGAAGTGCTTTCTTTTGCTTGTTTTCAACCTGCTATCTATTAATTTCATTGGCTGACCCCTGGGTCCTGTGTTATGTGAAGAGGTAAATAAAAACTTCCTTATTCACTTTCTCCAACCATTCATGATGTTATAGTCCTCTAGCATATCCCCCCTTAGTTATTTCTTTTCTAAACTGAACAGGCCCTGTTTTTTTAATCTCTCCTCATATGGAAGCTGTTCCATCCCCCTAATCATTTTTGTTACCCTTCTCTGTAACTTTTTCACTTATAATATATATTTTGTGAGACAGGGCAATGAAAACTGCACACAGTATTCAAGATATGGCTGTACCCTTGATTTGTATAGGGGAATTATGATATTTTCTGATATATTTGTTAAATAGAACAATACACAGGAATGAATTTTTCCTATAGGCATAGATGCACATATGTTACATGTACTTTTACATATTACCTTAAATTGAACATTAATGTTCGTCCTTCTGAATCACTGTAAATAAGATGGATCATGTACCATTTATATCTGAACTTCCCCTCTTCAAGGTTAGATACAAATACAAGTAGGCATTATTAATAGCATTAATGTACATATGTTGTGTGGTCTTGCACTGAAAGGCCCTAATGGAATGTACATACACAAAAGGTCCTCTCCTTGGACCGTCACCTTGTTGTGGTAGAGAAGCTTGTGTCTCAATGGCCCTCAGAACTATGTCATCTGGAGTCTTGGACTCCTGGTAGGGCCACCTTTAGTGAGCAGTTCTGAGGTGAGGTTCCAGACAAAGCATGGTTGAAACTTCAAGAGCCCAATGATGGAACAGGTGTATTTGAGTTCTCTGCTGCTGTGAAGGCAGATTACGGCTGCAGCAGGACGGAGACTTCCAGTTGTCTCAGACTTCTCTGCCCTGAGTCCAGGGCTCCTTCCTGTCAAGTTTCATGAGGTTGCCGCCTGCGCACCAGCTCCCTCACCCTTAAAAGATTTCATGCATAGGCCTCTGCCAAGGGTGTTAACATCTCCCACTAATAAAGTCCTGCGGTGATGGATGAGTGGTGGTGGGCACAGAAACAATGATCTCTGGGAGTCCCTAGTCACAAATCTGCATGCAGGTGGTGGTTGTGTGTTGGTCGTCTTGCAGTTGGACTTGTGAGACAGAAGTGTAATCTGGTAGCTGCTGCCATGACTGAGTAGTCCTGTTCAGGATTCCCTCTGCTCACCGTGAATGGGGAAAAGGCTAGAAAAGGTGCCCTAAACATAGGTTGTCTCAACCACCTCCTCCACAGCTGGATGGCCGTGTCCAGCAAGATCACTCTACATATGGTCAGAACATATGAAGCAAAGTAATGAAGTTCACCAATTTGGAATGTTCGGACTCTCATGGATTCCTCAAGCAGTGACTGTCCTGAAAGAAAGTGCCATGATAGCTAGAGAACTTGCAAGATATGACATCAATGTTGCTGCCCTAAATGGGCAGATGAAGGCCAACTGAAAGAAGATGGAGATGGCTATACCTTATTTTGGAAAGGAAAGTCATCTGAAGAGAGGCATATTCATGGGGTTGGTTTTGCCATCAAGAACAAGATTGCTAACCAACTTTAGAACTCCCAATGGGTATTAATGAGTGTCTCAAGCGTAGTAACAACCACTATGCCACAGTCATCAGTGCATACACTCCCACACTTGACAATGATGAAGACAAAGAGAAGTTTTACTGTGCTTTTGATGCAGTCTTGATTGCCACAGCCAAGGAAGATATGCTTATCCTCATGACTTGAATGCAACAGTTGGGTGACACCTTGAACTCTTGAGAGGCACCATTGGGAAAGAAGGGATGGGGAAAGTAATCTCTAATGGCATTCTCCTCCTCCTCAAATGTGTGGAGCATGATTTGCTTATATAAATGCCATCTTTAGACAGAGACTACTTGGAAACATCCACATTCCAGACACTGGCATCTTCTTGACTATGTCATTGTCAGATCCCACGATTATACTGATGTAACATAATACACGAGCCACGAGAGGTACAGATGAGTGCTGGACAGACAATTGTTTGGTCAGATCAATCATGAACATGCAGGGTGCACTACAACACAGTAAACAATGAAAAGGAATGTGAAAGATTTAACATCAGGGCACTTCAAAATTATTCTAGTTGCAAGACTCTTCAGCAACTCCTCATTGAGAGGCTCTCTGACCTACATGACAACATGATATCCAAATACACTGGGAGGAGTTCAAGACCATTATTCACAAGGCATGCACTGAATTGATTGAATACCACCATCAGGACTGGCTTGATGAGAACAAGGAGGAAATCTTAGAACTTATTCATCAGAAGAGAAGCACATTTTGCACTTGGCAAAATGAACCCTCTAAGCAGCAAAAATGAGAGATTTATCAGCTTAAAACTGTAGTTCAAAGGAGGTTGTTTGACAACAAGAACCAGTGGTGGCAAGCAAAGGCCATGGAGATCCAGAGCTTTGCTGATCAGCATGATATGAAAAGCTTTTTTTCCCAAGCAACAAAAGCCATCGATGGACCAAGCTCAAGTGGCACAATCTCTCTGTGATCTGAGGACAGCTCCACCCTTCTTAAGAACACCCCTAAGCAGCACTGGAAGGAGCACTTTGAGACTCTATTGAGCCACAAATCTGAAGTCGCAACTGCCACCATTGAGTTCATTCCTAGCATCCGGTAATAGAACCTCTTGCCAGTCCCCCCCATCTTTGGAGGAAGTTTGGCAAGCCATCACTCAGACTAGAAACAAGGTGCCAGGCCCAGATGGCATCCTCATGGAGGTCTTCAAAACTGGTGGAATAGCACTAGCGAAAATACTTCAACTTCTTGTGAGGATTAATGAGGAAATTCCACCCGACCCAAGGAAAGCCAATATTGTGACCATTTTTAAGAAAGGTCACAAGTCACTGTGTGGGAATTACCAAGGCATTGCCCTGCTCTCCATTGTCAGGAAGTTCCTTGCTCACATCCTTTTTGAACAGTCTCCTCCCTCTTGCCAAAGACATCCTTCTGGAATCCCATTGTAGTTTCAGACCATCTCGGAGCACCGCTGACATGATTTTTGTTGCACGACAGATCCAAGAGAAGCGTAGAGAACACCAGCCATTGTTTATGGCATTTATTGACCTAAATAAGGCATTTGATTCCCACATTCATGAAGCATTATGGAAGGTGCTGTCTAGATTCAGTTGTCCATTGAAGTTCATTCGCTTTCTCAGGCTACTTCATGATGGGATGACCACCACCATCCTCTAATGCATTGGAGACAGACCTGTTCACCATCCGTACTGGTGTTAAACATGGATGAATTATTGCCCCAACCCTTTTTCCCCATCTATATCTTGCCATGATCTTGATTCTTATTTGTGACCTCCGTTCTTCTGGAATTGGGACTGAGTATCACATGAACAGCCAGCTCTTCAACTTTGGTGTCTTCATTCTGAAATTAAGGTCACTAGGGCTGGTATTACTAACCTTTAACATGCTGACAACTGTGCTAGCCTCGTGCACACTGAGGCTGACTTGCAGTCCACCCTAAATCTTTTCTCAGGTGCCTATCATAGCCTGAGACTTTCCCTCAACATTGGGAAGATCAAGGTGCTCCACCAGCCCCAGCAAAAGTTGCTCCCCATTCTCCCACAAATTGCCATTGGGGGTGAACTCCTGGAAAACATTGAGCATTTCCCTTACCTTAATAGCCACCTCTCCCAGAGAAGCCAATCTTGATGCAGATATTGAACATAGGATCCATTGTGCCAGTGCATCCTTTGAAAGTTGATCCATTGTCTCTTTATTGACAGGGAACTGCAGATGGAAACTAAAGATCCTGGTCTATAATGCAGCAGTCATCCACACTCTTCTTTATGGATGAGAGACATGGGTGATATACTGAAGCCATCTTAAGCGTCTGGGGAGGTACCAACAGCTCTGCCTTAGGAAGATTCTCCATATCAGATGTGAAGATTGTCACACCAATGCCAGTGTCTTGTCTGCAGCTAACATCACCAATGTTGAGGTGAAGATTATGAAACATCTTCAACTTTGCTGGGCTGGCCATTGTTTGCAGGCTGATACTCTTCTTCTGAAGCAAGTCCTCTTTTCTCAACTTAGTCATAGTAAGAGGACTTGCGGGGGACAGAGGAAACACTACAAGGACACCCTGAAAGTCTATCTTAAGAATGGAGGCATTGACCCCACGAATTGGGAAGAGCTGGCTGGCAATTGACAGCAATGGCATTTCATCATACATCAAGCCTCAGCCAGTTTTGAAGAGAATCGCCTTGCTTAAGAGGCTAAGAAATGGCAGAGGAGGAAGGAAAGGGTACAGCATCCCAACCAGCAGTTGTGCTCTCTCCAAGCAACTACCTGTCAGATGTGGAAAAACCTGTAGAGTATAGAGTACAGATTGGACTCCTGAGCCATCTTAAGTTTCATCAATGACCTCCCCCCCTCATCCTTGCAGACATCATCCTATCTAGGGATAGCTGCCACTGATGACACAGAAGATAACATCCTGGGGTTTAAAATTTTGGTTTTGTGCCTCTTTAGGATTGCAAGTCTTAATTTATGACTTTATATGATTAATATTTCAACTGTACTGTTGCATAAGTGTGTGTGTGCGCAAGCAGGTCGCTTAAGGAAGGAACACAGGAACCACAACCCTGGGTAAGACCAGTAGTTCATCTAGTCTACATAATGCTGTCTGTTACTGTGTCCAGTGCCAGATGCTTCAGGAGAAGATGAAAAGAACTGAAGTAAACAGTCACAGTATCCTTCCCACAGGACCATAGGAGAAGTTTCTTCCTAACCTCTATCACCTCAGGCTAGTTTGTTGCCATTATTCATGTTGAATTAGTACTTTCAGTAAATGGGGCTTCAAATTGCTACCCAACAAGAGTAAGGACATCAGAATTTGTCCCTTACATTTTCTATACTGTGAGTTTGCATCTCTTAAAAAAAGTTTATGTAACATAATTAGATGTTCTAGTTCTCCATATAAATGTCTAATCCTTGTTTTTATATATTTAAATTTATATCCAGTCCTCCATCTTCTATGAATAAAAGATTTTGGTGAAAAAATTATTTGTAACCTGAATGAGGAAGGGAGTTCATTTTAAACACTTTGCAGACAGGAGATTTAAAAAAAATATTTTATAATATAAAAAAAGAGCATCTGTGGACCAGTTGGTTTCTTGCTGAATCAGCCAACTGGATGTGATCCTGATTTTGGCAGTTTCACCAGCCCTGTGTAGTCTTCCATTCTGTGACTTCCATGAGATATTTTATTATTGAATATGGCTGTAGGTTGGATTGTCATTTACATCATGTTTTATCACTCTGACATTAGTTTGCTAATTTAATAATTAAAGTGATGATTAACATCCTGGTGCAGTTTTTGCATATTTAATAAACTAGGATCAGCTGATGCTCAGATATATTCACAACCTGGAAAAAGTTAAACAATGTGAAAGTCTGACCATGTCAATGCTTCTTTTCTGTGACTCATGGTAGAATTTCTTCTACATCTTTTAAGCAAGAAATGTAAACCTGAACTATGCAAAAATAAAGGAAATAATTCTTTGAAAATAGGGCAATATCACAGACATATTTTAATAAGGGGATTAACTGGTCATGAAAGACGATCCATTGACACCACAGAAGTCTTTTTTTTTTCCTATTTCACAGAACAAATACAACATGGAGAACAACGCAAATTTCCCCACGATGTCCTAAAAATCTTTCAACTCTCATTTGGAGGCACCACTTCTAGAGATAAGATGAGTTGAGACTACATGCCCATCCAATCCTGAGCTTCTCTGCTAACAATGATCCAATTGGTGGTATATGTGATAGTCGCTTTTTGTATAATGTAGACACCTCTGAATTAAGAGCCATACCACTAACCAGTTTCACATGAGCCACTCAGTGTGAATTTTACATAACCAACTAGATATGACACAATGATATAGAATCCAAAGTCTGTACAGCCTATTACCAATGCACTGAGCTAATAACTCCCATGGAGGTTCTTAATAATTATAGGTTTGACCATAATAATTCTAAAGTCCTGGGGCCTGATTTTGCTTTTCTATTCTCAGATACCTAGGTGTAAATCATAGAATATCAGGGTTGGAAGGGACCTCAGGAGGTCATCTAGTCCAACCCCCTGCTCAAAGAGGACCTAATCCCCAACTAACTCATCCCAGCCAGGGTTTTGTCAAGCTTGACCTTAAAAACCTCTAAGGAAGGAGATTCCACCACCTCCCTAGGTAACCCATTCCAGTGCTTCACTGCCCTCCTAGTGAAAAAGTTTTTCCGAATACCAACTTAAACCTCCCCCACTGCAACTTGAGACCATTCCTCCTTGTTTTATCATCTGCTACCACTGAGAACAGTCTAGATCCATCCTCTTTGGAACCCCCTTTCAGGTAGTTGAAAGCAGCTATCAAATCCCCCCCTCATTCTTCTCTTCTGCAAACTAAATAATCCCAGTTCCCTCAGCCTCTCCACATAAGTCATGTGCTCCAGCCCCCTAATCATTAGTTGTCCTTCGCTGGATTCTTTACAATTTTTCCACATCCTTCTTGTAGTGGGGGCCCCAAAACTGGACACAATACTCCAGACGAGGCCTCACCAAGCCAAATAGAGGGGAATGATCACGTCCCTCAATCTGCTGACAATACTCCTACTTATACAGCCCAAAATGCCGTTAGCCTTCTTGGCAACAAGGGCATACTGTTGACTCATATCCAGCTTCTCGTCCACTGTAACCCCTACGTCCTTTTCTGCAGAACTGCTGCCTAGCCGCTCAGTCCCTAGTCTGTAGCAGTGCATGGGATTCTTCCTTCCTAAGTGCAGGACCCTGAACTTGTTCTTGTTGAACCTCATCAGATTGGGGGGGGGGGAGTGATAGCTCAGTGGTTTGAGCATTGGCCTGCTAAACCCAGGGTTGTGAGTTCAATCCTTGAGGAGGCCATTTAGGGATCTGAGACAAAAATTGGGGATTGGTCCTGCTTTGAGCAGGGGGTTGGACTAGATGACCTCCTGAGGTCCCTTCCAACCCTGATATTCTATGATTCTGATTCTATGATTTCTTTTGGCCCAATCCTCTAATTCTCCCAGGGGATCCTGCCCATCAGTTCCCTGAGGGAATCAAAGTCTGCTTTTCTGAAGTCCAGGGTCCGTATTCTGCTGCTCTCCTTTCTTCCTTGTGTCAGGATCCTGAACTCGACCATCTCATGGTCACTGCCTCCCAGGTTCCCATCCACTTTTGCTTCCTCTACTAATTCTTTCCTGTTTGTGAGCAGCAAGTCGAGAAGAGCTCTTCCCCTAGTTGGCTCCTTCAGCACTTACACCAGGAAATTGTCCCCTACACTTTCCAAAAAACTTCCTGGATTGTCAGGAAGTTAGTTATTCCACTGAAGTCAACAGAATTATTCAGAATGTATACCAGCAAAAGTGGATCCTTATTGAGGTTGCAGGAACAAACCATCCCGATGTGTAGAAAGAATAGTAAATGTGGCAGGTGACCAGCTTGGCTTAACAGTGAAATCCTTGCTGATCTTAAACACAAAAAAGAAGCTTACAAGAAGTGGAAGATTGGACAAATGACCAGGGAGGAGTATAAAAATATTGCTGAGGCATGCAGGAATGAAATCAGGAAGGCCAAATCACACTTGCAGCTAGCAAGGGATGTTAAGAGTAACAAGAAGGGTTTCTTCAGGTACGTTAGCAACAAGAAGGTGGTCAGGGAAAGCATGGGCCCTTTACTGAATGGAGGAGGCAAACTAGTGACAGATGATGTGGAAAAAGCTGATGTACTCATTGCTTTTTTGGCCTCTGTCTTCACAAACAAGGTCAGCTCCCAGACTACTGCACTGGGCAGCACAATATGGGGAGGAGGTGACCAGCCTTCTGTGGAGAGAGAGAGAGAAGTAGTTCAGGACTATTTAGAAAAGCTGGACGAGCACAAGTCCATGGGGCTGGATACACTGCATCCTAGGGTTCTAAAAGAGTTGGCGGATGTGGAAGGGTGTGGGTGGGTGGCGCTTTGGGCAGAAGGGGCAGGGCTGGGGGCTAGCCTCCCAGAATGGGCTGTTCATATGCCGTCCATATGACTGGAGGATAGCTAATGTGACACCAATTTTTTTTAAAAAGGCTCAATTACAAGCCTGTAAGCCTGACTTTAGTACCAGGCAAATTCGTTGAAACTATAGTAAAGAACAGAATGAGACACACAGATGAACATGATTTGTTGAGAAAGAGTCAACATGGCTTTTGTAAAGGGAAATCATGCCTCACCAATCTATTAGAATTCTTTTGGAGGGTGGGGTTCAACAAATATGTGGACATGGGTGATCCAGTTGATATAGTGTACTTGGACTTTTGGAAAGCCTTTGACAAGGTCCTTCACTCAAGGCTTTTAAGCAAAGTAAGTAGTCATGAGATAAGAAAGAAGGTCCTCTCATGGATCAGTAACTGGTTAAAAGACAGGAAAATAAAGGGGTAGAAGAAATGGTTAGTTTTCACAATGAAAAGAGATAAATAGTGGTGTCTCCCATGGATCTGTACTGGGACTATTGCTGTTCAACATATTCATAACCTGGAAAAAGGGGTAAACAAGGAGGAGGCAAAATTTGCAAACGATACAAACTTACTCAGGATAGTTAAGCCCAAAGCAGAGTGTGAGAAATTCACAGGGGTCTCACAAAACTGGGTGACTGGGCAACAAAATGGCTGATAAATGCAAAGTAATGCACATTGGAAGACATAATCCCAACTGTACCTAGAAAATGATAGGGACAAACATTAGCTGTTAACACTCAAGAAAGATCTTGGAGTCATTGCGGCTAGTTCTCTGAAAACATCTGCTCAATGTGCAATGGCAGTCAAAAAAGTGAACAAAATGTTAGGAATCATTCGGAAAGGGATAGATAAAGACAGAAGATTTCATAATACCACTATAGAAATCTCTGATATGCCCACACTTTGAATACTATGTGCAGTTCTGGTTGCCCCATCTCAAAAAATATATATTATAATTGAAAAAGTTACAGAGAAGGGCAACAAAAATGATCATGGGTATGGAACAGCTTCCATAGGAGGAGAGATTAAAAAGACAGGGCCTGTTCAGTTTAGAAAAGAAATGACCAAGGGGGACTATGACAGAGCTATATAAAATCATAACTGGTGTGGAGAAAGTGAATATGAAAGTGTTGTTTCCTCTTCCGTTACACAAGAACCAGGGGTCACCCAAAGAAATTAATATACAGCATGTTTAAAACAAATAAACACAGTGCACAATAAGCCTGTGGAACTCATTGCCTGGGGATGTTGTGAAAGGCAAAAGCATAACTGGGTTCAAAAAAAGAATTAGATAAGTTCACGGAAGATAGGCCCATCCCTGGCTATTAGCCAAGATGGTCAGGGTTGCAACCCCATGCTCTGGGTGTCCTAAGCTTCTAACTTCCAGAAGCTGGAAGTGAATGACAGAGGATGGATCACAGAGGATGGACCCTGTTCTGGTCATTCCCTCTGAAGCATCTAACATTGGCCACTGTCAGAAGACAGGATTCTGGGCTAGATGGCCATTCTTATGGTTTTAAATGATATGTACTACTATGTGTACATTTCTGGTTTCCATAAAACACACCGTGATGTTTCTATGCTCAAGTATGTTGCAAATATTTGGTAAAAAAAATGTGCATAAGACTCACAGGGTGAAATCCTGGCCCTACTGAAGTCAATGGCAAGCTCCCAATTACTTCAGCCTGCCAAGATTTCACACCCAAAGTGCTAAGCCAATTCCTCCATGGCCCTGCACCATACATAATTCAAACTAGTGTTTTAGTGAGTCAGCTCTGGTTCTATGTTCAGTGTGTTTTGATTTTTTGAAGACCTCAATTTCCAGTAGTCTGTTATAGCCGAATATACCTTGCCATAGACTGAACTGTCAGAGTAACAGTGTCCTAATCAGTACTGTATATTTTTTTCAGTTCAGTAATAATATTTTATATTCGTATAGTACCTTCCTTTTCAAAGTACTTTGCAGCCATACGCATGCAGCACCATTGAAATGCAGCCACCTCTTGAGTGGAAGAAAAAGAGACAGATTATGCATAAAACATAGTAGAACAGTGCCGGGGAAGAGCAGACATTCTATTCATTGACACCAAGACAAATCTCTGCTTTTAATGAGTATCGTGAAACCTTTAATATGAGTGTAAAACAAATCGGATCTGGAGTTTAGAGTCTCATCTACCAGCTCCTCACACAGTAGTGGGGCCAGTTTTGGGCCCCACACTACAAGAAGGATGTGGATAAATTGGAGAGAGTCCAGCGAAGGGCAACAAAAATGATTAGGGGTCTGGAACACATGACTTATGAGGAGAGGCTGAGGGAACTGGGATTGTTTAGTCTGCAGAAGAGAAGAATGAGGGGGGATTTGATAGCTACTTTCAACTACCTGAGAGGTGGTTCCAGAGAGGATGGTTCTAGACTATTCTCAGTGGTAGAAGAGGACAGGACAAGGAGTAATGGTCTCAAGTTGCAGTGGGGGAGGTTTAGGTTGGATATTAGGAAAAACTTTTTCACCAAGAGGGTGGTGAAACACTGGAATGTGTTACCTAGGGAGGTGGTAGAATCTCCTTCCTTAGAAGTTTTTAAGGTCAGGCTTGACAAAGCCCTGGCTGGGATGATTTAATTGGGGATTGGTCCTTCTTTGAGCAGGGGGTTGGACTAGATGACCTCCTGAGTCCCTTCCAACCCTGATATTCTATGATTTATGATTCTATGATAAAATTGTAAAATACACAGTTAATGTCCCTCAGAAGGTACAAGTGCTGAGATATAAAACTGTGGTTCAAAAATAATCTGGGTGTTTCAAATCCATGACCTTCAATATTTCAGAGAATGAAATAGACAAATTTCAGATTTGCTAATGTATATGGCTAGTAAGTGCGGGGTTAATGGGATTCAGGTGCCTGAGTGCTTTTGCAACTCTCAGGAAGCACCTAATTGCATTTTTAGGTGCCTAAATACCTTTGTAAATCTGGCCCTGAGTGTCCTTTGGGGGCTTTGTGAATGGTTTTTAGGAGTTATGTGACATACCAACAGAAACAATATTTTAAAGCCTAAAATATACAATTTCATGCAATTGAAATAGAAATTTTAAGTTTTATGTATCTAGAAATTTAAGAGTGATGAAAATAAAATCTCCTAATCCTTAAAGCAGCCTAATCATTCAAGCAAGGTCATTTCTGTTTACACAGAGCCATTTTTTTTTCCCAGTACCATCACAAGCGATAAGCATTTAGGCAAACAATTTCTGAAAACTGTTGCTGCATTATGTTTCCTTAGGCAAAAGTTAAAACAAACTAATAAAAGAAACACTTTTTGAACTGTTTTTTTTTTCCTGGATCCATTTCAAATTCATACTACAGGAATTTAGTGTTAAGGTAAGTAAAGTGATGGAAGAGAATAAATGAATTAAACAAAATATCTGTGAGAAATACACAGCCTTTTCAAAATAATGGGCCAGATTCTCAGCTTATTTAAATCAGCATAGCTCCATTTAAGCCAATGGATCTGTTTTTCATTTACAGTGATGCCCCTTTTTGCTTTTCTGTCATTTTAAAGGGGACTTGAAGGGGAAGTAAATGATATTGATAGCTATTTTAGTGGTGCTAGAGTGGTTTAAAGGGGCCTTAGTGTAAATCAGAATCAGACCTTAATATACGTAGGGATGTTGAGGTGACTTATCCACTTTAGCTGATTTACCTCTAAATTGTATCAACAGAGTATGATTTGTAGAACTGGGTGAAATTATTTGGTCAAATGACACATTTGCTAAAAAATGCAGTTTCAGCCAAATCAAGAAGGAGAAAAATTAGGAGGAAACAATGGAAAAAGTCAAACCCAATTTCCAAGTGACATTTTGTTTCAGTTTTTCATTTCAGCAAGGAAAAAAAAAAAAGAAAGAAAGGCTGGGGGTAGGGAGAAGCTCAAAATACATGTTTTTATATTTTCTATTAAGTCGAGATCATATCTTGTGACAGAGAGTGTGGATCGCTCTAGTCCATTCGGGGGAGTGGCTCCTCCCCCTCCGGGTCTGTGGACGGCCAATCTGCCCCACTATATCTTTGGCGGGGAGGGTGTCACCTGACATGGGGAATCAGCCGGGTGGCGGGAGACTCGGGCTCAGGCCTGTGATCAGGGCCGAACAACAAACACAGTTACAGAGCCCCAGCCCCTGGGCAGGGCAGCAAAGAGTCTCTGGCTCAGGCCTGTACTCAGGCCGAGTGGCAAACAGTCAGTCAGCCCAGGCTCCGGAGCAGGGCGCGGCAGTAGAGAGTCTAAGGGGCTCAGGCCTGTATTCAGGCAGAGCTGCAAACAGTCGGGCCTCCTAGCTCCAACGGAGGGCCGACAAGCGCAGGCTTCTTGCCTACAAGAAGGGGAGACTGCCACCCACAGGGACGCCGGCCCACCCACTGTGCTGCATACCAGCCCAGGGCCCTAGCAGTGGCAGAGCCGTCTGCCAATGGGTCAGCGGGGATCCTGACCGCAACACGCTGACTCGCTCGCTGTCAGGGCTGCAGCCAGACAGAGGTCAGCTACCCCGGGCCACTTCCCAACTCCCCCTCAGGGTGTACCTGGCTCTGTAGAGGGTCGCCCCGGTTGTCGGGGAAGAAGGCCTCTGTCAGTGCTTGCAGCTCCTCCGTGCGTGGGTCCGTAAATGGCCCTGGCAGTCCTTGGCTCCCTTGGGCTCTGCAGCCTCCCAGCTCAGGAATTCACAGGAGGTTGTCTAGCTCCTCCAGTGGCTGCCTCCCAACTGAGTTCTCCGGCACGCCTTTTGTACTTCCGGTCACACCAACTGACTTCTTGGGGGAGGGCTGAGCGTGGAGTGGCTCCGCCCACCAGGGTTCAATGAAGGGCTCCTCCCCCTCTGCGTCTGTGGGCAGCCAATCCGCCCCACTACAATCTCCATCTGTAATTCAGAGATCATAACAACATCAAATGAGTGTGGGATAGAGGACTGGTATTGGGAAAAATTTGCCCATTTGAAAGGACAATATAGAAACAGGCTGAAGCAGAGATTTGCACTTTGGTCTTTGAAATGTGTTAGCCTTTGAAAGGCAGCTATTCATAGTCATTAAGGGTCTTTGCATCTTTCAGGGACTCCCTCTTAGAGAAAGCTGTGAGTCCAAACCCTATTGTGTATGTAGATAACTAGATCATACTGGTCTGAAAGGCGGAAGGCATATCTGGATAAGCAAGCTGATCCAATTGCAGGGGCTAGAGATTTCTAAACACACCAGGGAGTTCGTGACAGGCTGATCAGAGAGAGGCGATAATGGTCATGAGGTACAGGATATTTACATTTCTGTTTTCTCTGTAACTACACTGAGAGGCCTCAGCTGGTTTAACTTATGGGAAGCATAAATCTAGAGATACTAAGCAAATGGTTTTTTTAAAATTCCATTTTCTCTCTGTTTTCATACATTTTGTTTTTGTTAAGTTATTGTTGTCTGGGTAATTTCATGCAGACATCGCTGGAGAAAAAAGAACTCTGTAACCTCTAAGGAGAGGTGCTGAAGGGCAAAGAGTTTGTGGAACCTACACCCCATTACCTCCCCACTCCATCTTGGCCAAGGCAGAAAGATCCACTCCCAACAAGTTGTGTTACCATCAGGTTGTGGCAAGTGGATACAAGGAAAGAAGCTGAAGGACAAGGCAGAGAGTTGAGAGCTAGAGTAACACCGACAGATCCCAGTCATCAGGATCGAACTGGGGACCTCTGGAGCTTAGTGTATGACCCTCTACTGCATGATCTAAAAGCCACAAGGCTGTTAGCTAAGGCTGTAGAGCAAACTCATTAATCTCTCTCTCTACATGGTCTTGGTGCCACTAGATGGGACAGAACACCACACCCAGGAAGTTTGTGGGTTACATTACCAAGGGCATTTGTCACACCTTACCATGAGAATTGTTTGTCCTACCGGTAACATTATAATTAAATTGCTCTGGCTAGATGGCTTAACCTGGTACATTAATGAAACACAGGCTTTTATACAAGACTCAGCACTGTGTTGCCTAAACACTGATGCTATTGTTACAAAGTGTTCAGAGGTCTTATAAGGCCCCTGGTATGGAATACCAGTAGAAATTGAAGCAGACAGAACAGGATGTAATTTTAGGTGAGGGGGTGTCACATACTGTCTGGGAACTCACCAGGCTGCTGTGTTTGGGCCTCACAAACTGGGCCCATGTTCTCTTAAGTTCCCTTGGTCTGAACACACTTTGCACTGTGTCTTTCCTCGGTCTCTCTGGCACATTTCCTAGGCACAGGCTCTCTTGTCTGTTGCCCCTTCATAGAAATGGGGTTCCCCAGCCCATCTACCCTAGGCCCCTGTGGACCAGTGCTGACTACCCAGATACTCCAGTGTTTTAAGCACACCCTTTCCCAGAGCTCCAGCCCTTTGGGCACTCTGGTTTACAGTTCACCTTTTCAGGGACACGTGGTAGTGGAAAAAAAACATATGCTCGGGCTCTGTAAGGGTTCCAAAAACCAGTTACTCTTTACTCTAGCACAAGAAATACACAGATCTAGAAAAAAACAATAAACTTGTATTTATATTTCCCTGGCTTGGTTTGAGTCCAGGATCTCCCCTCCTGCACATGGCTTCTCTACTGAATCATGGAGTCTCTTCTTTCTCTTTTCAGAGTAGCAGCCATGTTAGTCTGTATCCGTAAAAAGAAAAGGAGTAGTTGTGGCACCTTAGAGACTAACAAATTTATTAGAGCATAAGCTTTCGTGAGCTACAGCTCACTTCATTGGATGCATACAGTGGAAAATACAGTGGGGAGATTTTATATACACAGAGAACATGAAACAATGGGTGTTACCATACACACTGTAACAAGAGTGATCAGGAAAGGTGAGCTATTACCAGCAGGAGAGCGGGGCTGGGATGGGGAACCTTTTGTAGTGATAATCAAGGTGGGCCATTTCCAGCAGTTGAGAAGAACAATAGGAGGGGAAATAAATAAGGGGAAATAGTTTTACTTTGTGTAAGGACACATCCACTCCCAGTCTTTATTTAAGCCTAAATTAATTGTATCCGGTTTGCAAATTAATTTCAATTCAGCAGTCTCTCTTTGGAGTATGTTTTTGAAGTTTTTTTGTCCAGTTTCTTTCTTCCTCAGCTGGTCACAGTTGAAAAGGACCAGCCCACTATGAAAGCATGCCAAGCTTACTGTGTTTGTGAAACCCTCTGAGTTGACCCTGAGTGTGTCAGACTCTGTGTCTTTTAAGACCCACTATTTATATCTGACTTCTTTGTTCTCCTCTTTGGGGATTTTCCACTCTCCAAATCCCAGCACCTTCAGACAAACATGGTTGGACTGGTTTCCCTAGTCTTCAGGCATCCAGTTGTCCCAAGTCACTTCCACTTGACTGGGAGTCATCAATGTTAACAACTCTCCATTGTCAGCCCTGATTCACCACACTTTAGAATTTTAGTCCAACACAGAAGTAAAAAGATAACAGAGAAAGCAACAAGCCCACCTTCAAAATGGAATCTGCAGTCTAATAGAGAAACATAGTCTCCAATACCAAACAGAATGCAGACGCTGTACATAGACAGGTTCCCCAAATCACATAAGGGGGTACAAGAGATATTGGAGTACAGATACCCTAGAACAGGGTTTCTCAAATTTCATTGCACCACAACCCCCTTCTGACAACCAAAATTACTACACAACCCCAGGCAGGGGGACCAAAGGCCAACCCCACCATCCCAGGCATGGGGGCCAAAGCCAAAGCCCCGCTGCCCTGGTGGGGGGGAGGCAAAGCTTGAGGGCTTCAGCCCTGGGCAGACTTTGGCTTCAGTCCTGAGCCCCAGCAAGTCTGCCAGCCCTGGCAACCCCATTAAAATGGGGTCATGACCCACAGTTTGAGAACCACTCCCCTAGAAGGACAAAGGAGTTTGCCAGCCGACTTTCTGCTAGCAGATATCAGAGAGGAGCCAAGGAAAGCAGGTAGAAGGAAGGAAGTGCTATGGCAATGCAGTCAAGGGCAGAAGCTATTAGCCATGGATATTTATTAAAAAAATCTTCATACATATACCTCAGTATAGCTGATGTCAGCTAGTTTACAGTGAAACCCTCTTTGAAAGATGGTGCTATGTTCTTTCCTAATGGAACCGACAAAGCAAATAAACAGATACATAAATATAATATTTAACAGTATTAAACACCCACAGTAAAATAAGTATCTGTTGAAAGGATCGAGTCCTTCAATAGATTTGAAGTGCTTATGTTGATATTTCATTTGCAGAAAGTGCTGAAGATCCTTTTAAATCACTGCCAATCGGACAGTTAAAGATATGTTCTTCTAAAGATTAAATGCACTAAAGGTAAGTAGACATCCCATAGTTACAGCACCAACCTGACTGTTGAAGGGATGTTGTTCTAAAGAGTAAATGCCCTAAAGATAAGTAGACATCCCATAGTTACAGCACCAACCTGACTGTTGAAGGGATGTTGTTCTAAAGAGTAAATGCCCTAAAGATAAGTAGACATCCCATAGTTACAGCTCTGTGAAATAAACAATATTATTCTGTTTGACTTGTGTGAATGAATATCAGAGATGAAAGTTAATTTGGCCTTTAAGTAATCTGGTGTCAAATCATTTAAAGGTTTATAAATTATAGTGTCAAGATGTTGCTCATGCCCTCCCGCAAAAAGTAACCAATGTAACCTGTCATACTTTTTACAATACTGTTAATGAAAGTTATTTTCCAGTGCTGTTCTTGCTGTTTGGCTGTAAAGACCATATAAAGGATTTAAAGGATTCTATGAAAGTCCTTGACAACATTATATCTTTTGTCCACATGATGTAGAACAAAAAACTTTACAGCTTTACTTGCAATGCCAGTCACACAATAGTGAATTCTTCATAAGGCAATTTCTACTAAGTGTAATTTAGGTCATGCATGTATTAATGTTGTCAAGCGAGATACCAAGGTAGATGTAACATAGTCTGCGTTAAAACCAGCAACAAAGGTTTAAGGGAAGTAAAATTGAGAATCTGGGGGGATGGGATTCCCCCAGGTTGTGTATAAAGTGATTATTAGTGACAGCTCACCATATCCCTTCCTCCAGAAAGGTTTGGTTAAGAAGATCCTGTCAATTATACTCCTTAAGTAGTTATTCCATCACTCCTATGGTTCCCTGAACTCCCTGCAGGGCCTTTTGAATAATTCAGTTCTGTCTGGGATGTATCATACCCTAGAGCATACACTGGAGTTAATGAGACTTAATAAGGAGGTGCCTGGATGAGAAATAAGTAGGACTCTCCAATTGAGAGACGTCCCAAGATTTTGGTTTATATGATCTGAACCTCCAATAGTTTATAGCTTGCAGGTTCACATTTATAGCCTGTGGAAGTTCAAAGAAAAGGATATAGTTTCAAAGAACAAAGGGAGTAAGAGGAGCAGCAGAATAAGCAAAGCAATTGTTGGCTTAGCAGGGCAACAGCCTTAATAATTTTGAGTCTACTTCCTTCTGGATCAAACAATCTGATATAACATTTATTTCTCCTTTGCTTGCTAGCTCTACTAAATTCTGTCTTCAGATGGATGTGGCTCCCATTGGGGTACAGTCAAGGGCAGGATTGGTCTCATATAACTTCTGAATAAAGCTGTTCAAATAACAGATTTCTCAGTTTGCTGGCAGGTAAAAAGAAGATTAAAATAGTTTAGCTGAAATGAAATATTTTGTTTCCAAGCATTTTTAAAGAGCTACATTCACAAAAGAGTTGGAGAAAGGGATACCCTGTAACCTTTTTAGCCCAGTGGTTAGGGCATTCACCTGAGATGGGGGAGACCCAGGCTCAAATTGCTGCTCTGGAATAGGTATTTGAACCCTGCTCTCCCCCAGTGAGTGCCCTAACCACCGGGATATAGGCCATGCAGCAGTGGTGGGAGGCTCTCTCAATTTCTCCTGTTGAAGCTGTTCCACTTTGGCGCAATGACTATTCAAGTATTTGAGAGAGAAAAAGTGCAAGAATTACTTAATCGCCTGGCAGTCAGGGCACTCAGCTGGGAGACCCACATCCAGTTCCCCTACTCCACTGAATGTTTGATTATTTTATACAAGCTTCAAGAGGAGAGACTGAGAGCAATCCATACCAGAATACCCCATAGCTCAGTGGTTAGGACACTCAGCTGAGTTGGAGGAAACCTATGTCCAAATCTGTATTTGTTGGCAAATAATTTGTCAAAAAAAAATTGCCCAACTCAACTGCTGATACAACCAGCAGTGGATGTAAAAAGAATGCCAATGGCTCTTTGAGGCATCTACGTTTATTGAGCTGAAAGAGGGTCGAAGTAACAACTTTGTAAGAATACCTTTTTATTTATTATTATTAGGTAACAACTAGTGAAGTAAGAAAAGAATGAATTGTGAAAGGGAAACATTTATGTATTGTATTGTATTGTGTGAATAGCCTTCAAGGCAGTGCAGTGTACCATATCAAACCCTTTTAAAAAAAGAATCAGGTTGATATCCATTCTACTGACCCAGTGCAACCAAAGGTGCGATTCATAAGGGGGACTTAGATGCCTAACTGCCATACTAGGAGCCTCAATCCAGGTGCCACTGGCATTCACAAAACCCCTGCCCAGCTGCCACCTAACCCTTTAGGTGCCTAAAGTCCCTAGCAGCCTAAATTCCCTCCATTTAAATCCCCAAGGCACTTACATTTCAATGGCTGAGCATGCACACAACTGCCTAAGTCCTCATACTACCCAACAAATCAGCACCTAACTTGTTTGTAAACCACAGTGGGATTCACAAACCAGGCATTTTCCCACCTCTCGTGCCTTTGAGGCCTGCTCTGGTAACCACGCACTGAGCATTTCTTATCCCCCACAAAACAGTAGAAGGAGGCAGTGGTGCCTTTATAACCTTTAGACCCCGCAGGGGTAGAGTGCTCATGCAGAAAATCCAGGTTCAAATCCCTGCCTGTCTGATATAGAGCAGGGATTTGAACACACGTATCAAGAGAATACTCTAACTACTGTGCTATGTGCTACTCTGAAGCAAGTCTCTCCACTTGATGCCATTTTGCTTTGTAAAACTAATTTAATGTTCTGTGGAGCAGGGAGACTGAAACCTGAGTTGCCCCTCCCCTCTCCCCCTCCCCCGGTGTGTGTCCTAACCACCAGGTTATAGAGTCATTCTCATTGTACTCTGGCCCAATCACTATTCAGATATTTTATACAAAGTGGGTCAGCTTCAAAAGGAGAGACTGAGAGAGACCTACCCTAGTAAACCCGATAGACCAATGTTTAGGGCACTCACCTGATAGGAGGGAGACCCACATTCAAATTCCTGCTCTATGTCAGGCAGAGAGGGGATTTGAACCTTAGTCCCCCACATCCTGGCTGAATGCTCTAACCACTGGGCTAAAGACTATAAGGAAACCCTCATTTCTCTTGAAAAAAGACTGTGCTGGTTTAGGCACCAAACTCCAGGAGAGGGTTCATGGCTGTGAATCCAAAATGGAGATAGGTGCTTCCCTGCAGCTCAGAGTTAGGTGACTCAATCCCTTTGAGGAACGGGGTTAAGCCATACCCTTCTCCTTATCACTTCCTAGTGGCTATTTTAGGCAGCTCCCCACCTATCATGATGGCTTTTGTGGATCCCACTCTTAGGCACCTAATTCTCATCATACGTTGTATAAGGAACCCGTGTGTCATATTCAGGGCTGTGAATTCCACTTAATGGTGGCAGGATGCCAAAAAGTTAGGCACTGCAATTCCTTATGAATCCTATCCCATGTGAAACATGCCCATTTTGGAGTTGTGTTAAAAACAGAAAACTCAGATCAGTTTCCTTGATAGATTCATTAAGGTTCAGGGACATCACAAGCACATTTGGATCATGTATTGAGCAAACTTATTGGATTTATGGTCTTCGCTTCAAAATCATAAGATATTTGCCATTTCACATGAGTTCAACATGGCAGCAGATGAAACTAAGCACTTACCATCTTGTTTTCACTTAGAGATTTGACCTGACATTCAAAGCAAAAACTGGGGGAGGTGGCTGCAAATGCACATGGATTGGAACCAAAGAAACCATCCTGTGAAAATATTCCCACACACAACCCTATGCAACCCTATGTTTATTTGGGAAACATTAAGTAGGCTGAGCCCAAGACGGCATTTGGCAGATTTTTATTTATTTTTTGCTGAAAATTTTTTAAAAAATCTCTGTTGGCTGAGTTTGTAAACCACAAATAAGCCACACTCTGTAAAACAAATGAGAATGAAGAGAATTTTACTGCTGCTAAACAAACAAGAAACCCCCCCTTGGTTATTAGCATCTCAAGGAGATTACAGAATCCAAGTTTAAACATTAGATTGGGTGATAAAATGCTCTTTCTTCATAAATATTTAACCTTCTTCAGTACGACAGTAATTATAGCATGGAGCTCAGTCGCTGCATATTGCATTTAAAGGTCTGTCATGCCACCCATTCTAAATACTTTCTTTCAAAGATTTAGAATGCTAGGATAAAAAGAAAGAAAATCCCCCCAGGGTGGAGACTTGGAATAAAGTCTCAGACTCTAAAAAGGATGTTTTGGTTACTCTCTCTCGGGTTATGGGAGCTTCTGAGAGTTAGGCTGTGTTTGTTATGTCCTGTGTACACGAGCTGAGTTTCTGTTACTCTGTTTATTTTGTTATTTGCTGTTTATTTAGGGGTGTTGGTTCCCCTCCTTTTTATTGGGGGTCCCTCCATGGGGGGGCAGTTCGACCCACAAATGTGGGGTTCAGTGTGGCCTGCTATCTCCTGCACTGTGGAGAATGTGTTGGTGAATGTAGGTAAGGTGGCTGTGCTAATATAAAATCTGCCTCTGAAAACATGAAATGTTTCCTGTGTGGTGACCCTGGTCATTTAAGGTGCTCCTGCCCAGGCACGGCCAGCTGAGGGGTCCTTGGTAAGAATGTGCAACCCCAGGATAATGTGGAGGAGGCTGGGACATCAAGGATCTGACAGTTAAGATGCAGGCTCTTTCTCCCTCCTTCACGATAGCTGGTCTGCCATTGTCCGGAGAGCAGCTCCCACAGAGGATTCCTCTGTTGTGGCCCCATCACTTGTGCCTCAACAGAAGTGAGTCCGGGAGGCTGAGGGGCATCTGCCTGCAAAGGAAGCAGAGACAGGGTGAAGAACAAACCAATGAGATGGAATTATGCTAGACTACTTCTAAAAGGGCTCAGATTTTGGCAGCTGCTGGCAGTGGCTGAGGATGGAGCTGTGTGCCCGGTAAAGGAAGATAGTATTGCTCTGGGTGGTAGCTCCATGCTTGGACATCCCAGTAGGGTACTGTCTTCCTCTGGCATGATGAGTTCTCAACCCTGATCCTGGATGCTGCAGTGATGATGCTGGGTGCCAGCCTGGGGCTGCGCTGCCTACCACTCCGGTGAAAATAGATATCCCAGCTGATGCTCCCACTGAATTTCTGTCCATGAATAAGGAGAATGTTCCAGTGGTGGCTCAATGTTATTCTGTGTTGGTGGAACCTGAGGGAGATGAAGAGGAGAAGGATGATCTCTCTGACTCCTCCCTGGTTCCTGACATCCCAGCCAGTCAGCTATATAGGAAGGGTGGGTACAGTGTGAAGAAGATTAGTGCTATCCAAAAAGTCACTAAAGGGAAGTAGGGAGTTGGGCTTGAGTTCATCTACACTGCTTTGTTCACTCAGCCACCCTTGACTTGAGAGATACAGGGGTTGTTCATAGGAAATTGATGCTCCCACAAGGTTCTTTTCAGAGTTGGAGCAAAAGTCTACAGACCATTGACCCTGCTGAGATTCATAAAGCAGCTGTTTCTTTGTACAGTACTCTGTACTCACCTGAAGCTTGTGATGTTCTGGCAATGGAGGAGCTCCACCAAGGGTTACCCCATCAGATTGGTGAAGAACAGTAGTGTCGGATACCCTGTTGGCATGACAGGAGCTCTCTGTTGCAGTCCAGCAGCTCTCTACAGGCAAGGACCTAGGTATTGATGGGATACCATCTGAATTTTACAAGCATTTCATCGGTCCTGACTTTTTTCTAGTGGTGTGAGATTGTATCCATGAGAAGAAGCTGTCCCTCAATTGGTGCAAGGCAGTGATCACCCTGCTGCACAAAAAAGGGGACCTCTGCGATGTATTTCTGTTCTCTGTTCTGATTATAAGACTTTATCCAGGCACTTAGCCAACTGGCTGAAGGACTCTAATAAAACATATTATATACCTAACTGCTGTATTTTTGATAATTAGTTTTTTAATTCATGCTGTTTTTACTGTTAGCAAACTTTGTAATCTGGATATGAGGCTTATTTCAATGGACCAGGAGAAGGCCTTTGATTGAGTCAACCACAGTGATCTTTTAAAAATATTTGAGGCTTTCAGGATTGGCCAGTGTTCTCTTCATATATTTCTTTGTTGTACCATAATGTATTTAGTGTCCTAAAGATTAATGGGGTTCTTAGCTTCCCAAAAACAGTCGTCATGGTTGTTCTCTGTCTGGGATGCTGTGTGCTCCTTGCTTGGAGACATTCCTGCATCTTCTCAGAAGCTATCTGACTGCCGTTTCTATGACATGGTGCCAGATGCTTTCCCGGTTCATGTGTCAGCCTATGCTGATGACATGTCAGTTTTTATTACATCTGACAGTAATGTACAAGCACTTTGTGCTTGTTTACAAGTGTATGAACAGGCATCTTCAGCTTGCATTGATTGGACTAAGAGCAATTTTTCTTATGGCACTCTTGGCAGCATAGCTGTCCCCAACAGTTCCAATGGGGCACCTCATGGATAAAGGTGCTGGGGGTCTTTTTTGGATCTGAATAATATATGATAAGGAACTGGGAGGGGGCTGAGAAGAAGGTAAAAGGCTGGCTGCAGACATGGTGCTGACTCCTTCCTGGACTCTCTTTTCAGGGACAGATTTTGATTGCCAACAATCTTGTAGCCTCAATGTTGTGGCACCAGCTAGTGCATCTGGACCCTCTCCATGGCCTTTTGAGCTGGATTTAGAGACATATTAAAAAATTTGGGGGCAATAGTTACCATTGGTTGAGCCCTGCTTTGCTGTTCCTGCCATTAGAAGGGGGCCAGGGGCTCACTGATTTAGTCAGCAGGGTGGTGGCCTTTCACCTCCCATCTGTTCAGTGCTTGTTATACTCTGACTGACTGCTGGCCTGGAAGTCCCTTGCCTTCTCTCTGCTCCAGCGTGCTGGGGGGGGGGGTGGACTTTGCTTTTCACCTATTTTTGTTGGCATCTGGTTAATTACAGAATTTAGATTTGCCTCCATTCTATAACGGTCTTTTTAACACCGGTCGACCTCTGCGAAGTGCCTGCCTAGACCAGCCAATTTCCAGTTTCCAGCTCTTGAAAGAACCACTTTTTTTTAAAACTCATTTTTCCCACTGAAGCTCTCTCCTCCAGAGGCTGTTTTCTGCCTTGATTCAGGCTGGGTTGACCAAGGTGTCCCACCTGATTGTTCCTAGTTGGTAAAGCTGGAAGTCAGCAACAGATCTTGCTATTCAGAGCAGACTATGGTTTGTGCGGTTTTTTTTGGATAAGCTCCTCACTGAATTCTGGTTGGCATTACTCAGTGGGCTGCTCAGTATTTGCTGAAAGTTTCTTCAGGGATTGTTCTTCCAGGGGGAATCCTGTGTCCCCATCCTGGCTGTCTTCCCTTCTGTGGATAAGATTCTTGTGCAAGCAGGCAGATTGTTGTCCTGGAAGAGTTTGGTAAATGTTCCTTTTGCAGACAGAACCAAGAAGCAGCTCTATGGGCATATGTGTCAACGGGCCATATAACAATAGGCTCTGCCCTGAGAAAGGGATGGTCCAAAGACTACCCTCTCTGGTCTCCTTTGTACAGCCTGGAGAATGCTCCCGTCCCTAGCTCACTCTATGTCCTGGCTTGGAGGATGTTGTTCAATCCTTATCTTCCTAAGTACTCCAGTGGAGGGTCATGCATAGCACTGAGAAACTTGTCATTTTGTGCACCGTGACACGTCTGCACAGTGCCCTTTCTGTTCTTGGAGTGAGATATGGTGCCTGCATCTGTCTGGTTTCCTGCCTGGCTAACTTTGCTGGGTTAGGCAAAACTAGCAGTTTTGAAATCTCACCAGAACAGAACGGCTGGGGTAGGGCAGAGGGATTTGCTTGGGCTGTTCCATGTCTGGCTGCAAATCGATTTCACCTTCTATAAAACTGACATGTAATCTGGGCACGTTTCAGTTGACTTGGTATATTACCAATATTTTGAGTGAATTTATTGATGATGATGTTTTCATCATCATCATTTCAGATGTGTTTTATTTTATTCAGATATTTTGAGTATAATTGTATAATATTGTATAATATTGTAATTTTATAACATTTGAATAGATTTTAACCTAATATTATGTGAATAAAGGTGGTTTTCATGTCATGTCTCTCTCTCACACACACACACCCTTTGGTTGGGGTTATGTATCTCTGGACTATGGATTTTGAGCTGCTTTTTGGAACTTAAATTTGAACATTATCAGATCATTGGCATAGGGAACTGATTTGTCTATTTTGAAAGGGGAAAAAAGGGGGGAAATTCAGGTATACTGATTGCCTACCAGAAGTGAGTTTAAAACAAAATATTAAGGGACAAATTATAACAATAGGTTCTGCCCTGAGAAAGGGATGGTGCATAGCTGGGCTACCCCAGGATCACACCATGAGAAAAATTGTGCCTCACAATTCTGACCTTGGCTAATGCCTTGTTCTGATGGAGAGTAACCTGGGCCAGCCCTTTACTAGTACGATTCCTTCTTCCTCTATTTCGACACAGCTGTTGTGACCTGAGCATTGTGGAGACAGTCAAAGGTTCCAACCACCATGTCCCTACCCACCTCTGCTCAGGAGAGGGGACTAGTAGCCCCCCCAGAGCTCGTTTCCCTGCACTGAGACCCACAAGGTGGGTAAAAATACTGGGCTAGGT
The DNA here is from genome assembly GCF_015237465.2 of Chelonia mydas. Lineage (NCBI taxonomy): Eukaryota > Metazoa > Chordata > Testudines > Cheloniidae > Chelonia > Chelonia mydas. The sequence goes on from NC_057852.1 coordinate 114,088,794, forward strand.
TGTGAGGAAATTTTCAAAGGCACAAATTGGAAAGAGGCAGCCAAGTAGTCCCAATGGGGATTGGAAGACTACTGCCCTTTGAGAATCTCCCCGTGTCTTTAAGACACAGACTGTTATAAAGAACAGCACAGAGGCACACCTATCCAAATAGAGCCTGTCCAAACAGAGCCTCAGAGAGGGAAAATGCTTTTCACAGTTCTGTGGCTATACCATGGAAGATATGCCTTGAAAAGATGTAACATACTCCCCTTTAGAGCTGGCTAAAATTTTTCATCAAAAACTTTAATTGGAAAAGTCCTTTTTTTTTTTACACTGAAATCTTGCACGAAAAGTTCTGTTTTTTTAATAATTTCCATTTCTTCATTTAAACCAAAATTTTCAAATGGTCGGTTTTCTTCCCTTTTTTTCTGGTTTTGTTTTTTTGACACTGAATGCAATAGAATGAAATTCTGTTTATTTTCCCCCCGTCACTTTTTCATTTTTCCCTTTGCTCCTCTGTAAGTTTTCAAAATTTCTCCAACTATAATTATGAATTATATGAATTGAATATGAAATATTCAATATCCAGAATATGAAAATGAAAAATGGATAAAAGAAAAATGAAAAGTGAGGGGAAAGAACCCAAAGACATTATCCATTCTGTTGCATTCAGCAGCAAAAAGTTCCCCCCCTTCCAAAAAAAAAGGGGGGGAATGGGAAATCTAAAATTTTGAAGGTTGAAAATTACAAGTTTTTCAAAAATATAGTTAGCAAAAATTTAAAATTAAAAAAAGAAAAAACTGTTCATTTTTTGAACGGCTGCATAATAGAAACAACTTTGACATTTTGAAATCTTCCTGTCACAGTTTATGGCTAACCATAGTTTTGCCCCCTTTGATAATACTGAGCTCTTATATAGCACTTTTAATCAGTAGACCTCCAAATGCTTTACAACATATCATTACTTCCATTCTACAGATGGGGAAACTGAGACATAGGTCAACTGCAGAGCTGGTAATAAAACCCGTTTCTTCTGAGTCCCACTCCAGTACTTTACCCACTAAGATACACTGCCTCTCCCTTCTGGTCTCACCCACTCAGGTGACATGACTCTTGCCTTTACCTGTCTAAGGGTAGAAACTCACAAATCTTCCACTCTTTGACCATGTCCCACATACACTACTCCATGTCCCAACCACGTATCGCCCTGAAAGACTGACTGGGTTTTGGGCACCCTCATTTCTTTCCTTCAGGAACCTGTGACCAGTGAGATTGACCAACAGCCTTCTTGGAACAAGGCAATGGAGAAAAAAGGATTTTAAAATAACAAACACCCTGCACACATATTTAGTCTCCTCTAATTACCCTTTGCTACAAGCTAAACTAGCTAGGTTTTCCTTTTAAGTTACAGGAGCAGAACAAAACCAACTTACATTCTCCTAGCAAAGCCTAGATTCTCCTAAGAGTCTCAGTAATTGTCCCCCAGTCTGAGGCACCTTGTTCCAACTGTTTGTGGCGTGCTTCCTAAGGAGACTGGGCTAGAGCCATTAAGATTATTTGCTTTTCCTCTTAAGGACTCTTAAGTATAATCTGTTAAGTGACTGTTAGGGAATCTCTTCACAGCAGAGTTAACTCAGGCCATAGGCATCAGGGTCTAAGCACCAAGGTTTTCTTAAGTCACACTGCAAAGCCATACCTGAGTTACTGTATCCTGACTGGTGCTGTTACTAGGGTGTGTCACTAGGACTTCTGGGGGCAATCTCATGGTTCTTTGTGCTGCAGTGAGCTGAGCCCCTCAATGATTTTTTCCCAGTTAACAGGAGGAGAACTTCTCTGTCCTCCTGGGCACACGGGTGGGATTGTGGGAAGGCATCAGAGGTCTATCCACATTCAAGTGGTTTAGCTTGTGTCCTCACTGCAAAGTGGGCAGATTACCAAACTGAGTGAAAGCAACATCTAGGTTCTAACCCACACAACCCCCAGCTGGATCAGCTAGCCTGGATTTAAAGCACTACCAAATATGGATGAGAGGGTTTGTGCATGGATGGGAGGGCAGTTATGGGCAACACCCATGTAAGAGGCCAGGCTAACTCTGCAGTGAAGACAAACTTGGAAAGGGCCTCCTTCCTCTTTCCCTAGATGGGTGAGTTGAAACTGTCTGATCCCATCTTAGAAACCAAGCACATAAATCAAAGGGCATTTTGTGCTACAGATGCAAATATACAACACAGATATCTATGGATACATCTTTCACACTTTCACAACATTTTTTAAAGGGAAAGGCAAATAGTTTTGCTCCCTTCCCTCCAGCAGAGCCAGCCAGAGCATAACCTTTTCAGGTGCTATCACAGTTCTGCCAACTCCCTTCCCACCTCTCCCATTTTAGTGAATCGCTCATGGAGAAGCAAGTCATCAGTAGCTCCGCAACTCCCCTTAGCACAAAGGCTGCTATTCTGGACAGCCCTTAGATACGTCACAAAGGAGTGAGGCTCCGTATTCTTTCTCACTTCCTGGAAGGCTGCATGAGTTAAATAACAGTCATGCCTACTGTAATCAGCACATTATTTAACTTGTTAAAAAGAAACCGCAGTCAACAAAAGTTACATTTTAAGAATTGCAAGGGTTTGGCAGAAAGAGTGAAATGACACCACTTGAGTTGGAATGTACGGCAGCGATGTATCCATGGGCCAGGTGACAACAAAGGTAACAGCTTTCCATGAGCTGATACTCATGCTACAAAGCAGAAACATTCCACTGATTATTTAGGTATCAATGAAATGCCCAGTTACTTTCCATATGTGGCAGTAAAATGCCCTATTTCTGCAGCATATGGAAAGTATATTACACAACTCTAAATGACTAAGGGCTTGAGAAAATACACCATATAAATGTTCAAGTTATTCTGAATGTTTCCTTGGCTAGGAAGGATGCGGGAGGGGAGGGAGGAGGATGTAAACAAAAATGCTTTCAATGACTTGTTGCAGTTTTAGATGATAGATATGCTGAGAAAGAGTCATACAGTAAGATAATCACTAGAAAGGAGACTCTAATCACAGCGCAGAGAAATACAGAAAACAAGGTTGCTGATAAGTTTCTTGGAAAAGGAATTGGAGGGTAGGAAATAAAGAGAATGGAACATTTAAATAAAAGAAAGAAAAGATTACAAGTGAGACTGAGGGTGGTGAGGCAGGAAGAAAACATGCACAGGTTGAAAACAAAAGATGAGAGAGAGAAATTTCTAAAGAACTTGGCTGGTTTTTGAGAAGAGATAGTATTGCAGTGGCATAGAAGCAGAAGGTTAGACTCTTGAAAGGAAGCCATGGAGAAGAATTGAAATAAAAGGCGCAGTGATAAGATGAAAAGCATCCCAGCCTGAACCTGTAGAATTACAGAAACTTCACAAATGGGATTTGTTATTCAGCACAAATGAACTCCAAAAATGCCTGTGTTTGATGAGAAAAATGAAGGGCCAGATTCTCAACTGGTGTAAATTGACGTAGCTCCATTGACTTTAACAGAGCTTTGTTAATTACCACTAGCTGAGGATCTGGCCTAAGGGTCCATTACTTCAGTACCCAGGAGGGAGGGAGTTATTCTATACTAGCTAAGACACATGACCAAGAGAATTCAAAACATCGTAGCTGCACATATACAACGACATGAAGCAGCAAATGTTGTACGGTAATTGGGAAATATTTACTTTGCAGATACAAAGTGTTCTTTGCTATTCTGACATGAACAATACCCTAGTAAATCGTCACACTATATTATTACACATGGTGTATAGACATCCATTTGGAAAATAATCCTAGATGCCTGAAGGAAAAAAACAAAAAACAAAAACCATACCATAAGATATTTAAGGACAGTGAAACTCACCTTTGTGTAAAGGGCCAGCACAGCAGCTATATACTACTTAAGTCCCACTTACATCCTACAGGCCTGATTTGCAGAAGTGCTGAGCAGTCCCAGTAGTTGGTGCTTACATCTCTGAAAATTCAGGACTGTGGGCCTTAAGAGGGTACAGGGTGTCCTCTAAAAGAGTTAAGCATATTTTCTTTTGACATGGCCAGAGGAGATTCCATTTTGGCTGACTCAGTGCCCAGTTCTGCAAATTGCTGACGATGAGCAGCACTGAAGTTCCTCCACATTCATAGACATCAACATCACCTTCTTCTATGGGCTTCCCATTCCGATAAGAGATTCCAGCTCAGATCCTCAAAAGGTATTTGGGAGATAGGGGCCTAAATACCGTTGAGAATCTGGGGCTAAGGGTCAGATTTTCTTAAAGGTGCCTAAAAATGCAGAAAGGCCCTAGTGGGAGTTAGGTGCCTAGGTGTTTTGAAAATCCCAGTAGGTGCCAATCTCCATCTTTACCTTTAAAAATCTAATCCTAAAACAGCAGGGGTGGGGGTGGGGGTGGGAGGACATTTGGAGAGAGAATATAAAATTCATAGACAGTAGGTGCAGCTGGAGCATTAATCTTCAATATTTAATCAGATGTTTACCTAATCCTCTGTTATCCTAAGAATTTAAGGCTTGGGCCCAGAAGTCTGATCATGCAAGATACAGGGCTTCATCCTCTCCCATTATCACCAGTGCCTACTGATGAATAGAGAAAGCATGCCAGCTGAGACACCCTTTCAGAGAAAATAGCTCCCTATTGCAACTGGTCATAGTGCTGGCAGAGGACATGGCTTTGCTTCTTCTCTACTCCCTTTAGGGCAGCCAGCACCTCAGAGGGAACCTGCAGGGTGAAGTCACTGCCTTTGGGAAAATGCAGGAATTGCAAATGTGGTTTGCTCCTGTGTGGAAGGAGGACTGGGATGCTAGATTCTTGTGCACCTGAGCATGGAGCCAACCACAATCTGGCCCATGGTATACAGTGCACTTGTACAGCGGAGGCAGCGTGCCCAACAATTATAGCAGGGGAAGCAGGCAAGTTTCCAGTTCTCCTGCGTGCCTGGCTCCTCAGCAGTCCACTTGGTGGGCTACTGCAGAGCTGGGGTTCCCAGGTTCTATGGCTCCCCAGGATCCCAAGTGGCCTGGCTCCTTGTCCCCCAGGGCTCCATGACACACTGTCTCATGAGAAGTTTGGGAACTGAGACTCCCCTCACTCTGAGGCACTGCTGGCAGCTGGCTCCCTGGGCTACCCAAGTGGCTGGGTCCCTGGACTGCCCAAAAGATGGGCAGGCTGCCTGACTTTCTGGACAGCTACCCGGCTCTTCAGGCTACCCAGGGACATAGGCAGCTGACTCCTTGGCTGTCCAGCTCTTCTGGGCCCAATCTGGCTGGCCTGACACCAGTCTGAGTCATTGGGCAGCCAGCTGAGGAAAGAACAGATGCAGGCTGGAGCAGATGCTGGTTAGTGTGGAAACAGGTCAGCTAGAGCAGAAGTAGTCTATTGAAAATACTGGCACTAGAACTACTCCTGGCCAGGTCTTGACACTAAACAGACTCAACAAGGAGTCTGGTGGCACCTTAAAGACTAACCGATTTATTTGGGCATAAGCTTTTGTGGGTAAAACACCACTTCTTTAGATGCAAATAAATCGGTTAGTCTTTAAGGTGCCACCAGACTCCTTGTTGTTTTTGTGCATACAGACTAACACAGCTACCCCCAATACTTGACACTAAACAGACTGCTTCCCTTAGGAGCCTATAGACCTGCCTTGGGGTCACCTGGGTGGGCCTTTGCCTGTGGATTAGCTGAACTCTGCTTGAATGGTGTGGTGCCTATTACAAGACCTCCAGGTAATTGCCTCTGAGGACTCATCACACTCTCTGACTCAGGGATGACTCATCAGGCTCTGAAGTATCACATCAGCTGCCTGGGCTACAGGGTGAGCTGGGAAGCTGGCTAGTTCCCTGGGCTGCCCGTTTGCTTGGCGGGTAGGCTACCAGCTCCCCAGCCAGCTTTCCATCTGGGCAGCCAGGGAGCTGGCCCAAAATATTTGAAGAATTCTGTTTCGGGTGTTCCAAAATGGAACATTTCAGACATTTCCATTCTACAGGAAATGGAAACTTCTGGCTTTTTGCTTCCATTTGAAAAGGAAATTTTTTCAGAAATGTGAAATTTCCCATGGGATGGAAATTCCAGTTCCCATCCAGCTCAGCTCTTGTTCCAGCTCTGTGACTCACCTGACTATTTACTTGCATGACCTTGAGTAAACCACATAAACTCTCAGGGTGAAATCTTAACCCCACTGAAGTCAATGAGAGTTTTACCATTGACTTCAATGGGCCAGAATTTTACATTATGTTCCTCAGCTTAATCATTTATAAAATAAGAACAACACTTTACTTAGCTCATAGGATTGTTCAGGACTTATTTTATTAATATAAGGAAAGTGCTTTCAAAATCTGAATGTTTGTTTCTTAAGAAGAGTAAATTATTTATTATTACTAAAACTGTGGAATCTTTAAATATATTTTGTGTCTGTTACCTATAGTTTTAAAAGGCTCAAAGGGAGTTAAAAGTTAAAATGTTAAGACAACAAACTGTGCTGCAATCCATTGGTTTGGTTTTTTAAGTCAACCCACACACCTTAGGTGGACTGTGTAACAAACAAACCAAGTGAGAGTAGCAATTGCTGAGCATAGCAAAAACTGCCAACAAATAGTCAGGCTGAGCACACCCAAAAGAACTGAATGAGAAATCTTCCCACAACAGGATGATAGCAAAACAATAGATTTATTACCCTAGTGAAAGAGCAGACAGCACTGCACACACTGATGGTTCAGCTCTAAAGCTCCCTATTATAGTGCTGTTTAGAGAGTTTTGTCCTTGGTCAGTTGTTTTGAGTGTATGTCGCCTGTTTGCCTTGACAACTGTAAATGTTGAAACAAAAGCATTTTTGTGCCTTGCTGAACATTAAAAAAATAATCTAAGTGTCCTTGTTGCATGGTGCTGTTGTGTTAGAGAGCCAGAAGTGTTATGGCAGAGGCTGTGAACTAATTATGTCCCAGGGTGCCATCGTGCCTCAGTGGGTCACAACTGAGAATACCAAATTCAGGACAAGCTGCTGAGAAATAGGACAGACACACCCCAAAACTGGTGGTTATTCTTCCATATGAAATAACAATCCAGCAATCAAAGTAAACTTCTGTCTCACCACCCTGGCTAACAAGAAGTCAGAAATGCAGCCTCCCTGGGTATTCCAGTCCTGGATTCAACACCCAGACACTAGCTTAATGATGAGTGGTTATTTAAAACCAATTTTATCAATCCACAGGACCAGACACATACCGCAGTCAATATATAACTAAGATCTTAACCAATAATCACGCTGTTGCCAATCCTTTAGTATTGAATATCTAAAGGTTGGGTTTTTTTTAATAAATAAAGAGGTGAGAGTTAAAGCTGGTTAAATGAATCAAATACGTACAATTGCAAAGTTCTTGGATAAGGCTTAAAGCAGCCAAGAAATAAAGTTCTAACTGGTTAAGTCTATGGTTGCTCCCAATTAATTGGAAGGTCCTCAGTCCCTTGTTAGAATGCTCCCATTAATATAAGTCCATAGTTCAGAGCAGGAAAGAGGCAAAACTGAGATTTTCCAGGGCCTTTTATAGCTTCTGCCATGTAGAGGGAAACCCACTGTCCCAAACAAAACCTTCAGCATAGTCAGTGGAAAAGTACAGGCACAAAATGGAGTTTAGGGTCACATGATCTAGACACATGCCCTTGCATGTTTTGATGAGTCAGGGCAGCCGTTACCCATACTCTAGCTAGAACGTCCTTATGAAAGTCCATCAGGTGTAGATAGGCTTCTTCCATTGTCCATTGTGTTCGTTGATGAGCCATCAACTTGAATACTCCATTCACAATGTGCTGGCCAGACTGGATGCAAATTCCCCTTGGGTGTTACCACAGGAGCAAACACATTTGAAATACAGATACATAATCAATATTCATAACTTCAGATACAAAAATGATACATACATACAAATAGAATAATCATATTAAGAAAATCATAACTTTTCCATTGACACCTTACATGTCACACTTCGTATAAGATTTGTTGCAATTACAGAACAGTGATAGCAACAATGATCTACATGGACATATTTTAATCATATAATGTCACACTGGTGCTTGGCTTTGAGAAGGGAACAGAATTAGTGCTCAAAAGGGTTAAGGGTCTCCAAGGTGGTTGGAGACTAAGAGGGACAGAGGCAGCAGTTCTTGAGTGGCAATGTGATAGTGACTGAACTGAGGGTTCTAGAGTTGTCTGTTTGCCATTGTGGCCATCTCTATTTAAGATATTGACTTTTGGAAATAGTAAGTTACACTACACTTGGCTCCATATCAGTGATTTCTCTAACTAACTTGTTGCGAGGCCCCCAAATCAACCACAACTTGACCAAGAGGCAACGATTCCAAATCTAATGTGCAACTGTTGCACTGATGTTAGTCACCATGCAGCTCTTCATGTCAACTTTACATGCTCCTCTTATGAGACTTTTTTTTGCATCCAGTTGTAACTTTACTTGTAATTGTTAGTTCTCAGGCAGAGAATAGACTGGTAGAATGGAAATAGAGAAGGAAGAGTCATTGCAGAAATTCCATTCTATCATGGCTCTCTTGACTAGCAAAAAATCAGAAAAAAGAGAGAGAGACTATTACAGTATCTCTTAGTAAGTTTGAGGAGTGATAATCTGATACCATGTCATAACATTACATCACTTTGGAATGTTGAATCATATGTTGTGTTTGTCCCACCCTAACCTAACTGGGCCTTGGTCCTAGTTTAGTCTTCAGTCACTAGTGAAATACAAATACATAAATAAAATAATAAACAATAATGCAATTTCATTGCACATTGATGCAACATCATGGTACAATTATTTTTGGTCTTCTGTAACTCCATTTGATGATGAAAAGTCCCTCCCGATGTTACAGATTCAATACCACTGAATGAGACCATCCTAATACAAGCACAAGGGATTTTAAATAATATTTGTACTAAGGTTTTAGCCACAACATAATAAGGGAAAAAAGAACATTATAAGTAATCTGCAGTTTGATAATGATTCTATATCAAAGTATATCATGAAAGTGAAATGATATCATAGCAAAAGCAAAAAAGAAAGATAAAGAAAAATTATCTTCTAACACCATGGCAACTCTATATAAGCAGCACTTGCATTTTATCAAGCCATTGATAATGTCAATTTTTACTTGTAAAGATTTTGAGTCTCTGAACTATATTTGAGTATTTCTATATGTACAGATACATTTCTGGTCACAGGATGTCACAGTTTGGGGGGCGGGGGTTGGGTGCAATCGAGATCAGTGAGGAGTTGTGTCACTGCCTGCCCTGTAACCTTGCATGCCTCACAATGCTTTGGAGTTGTAGCTCCCAACCTGGACTGCTCCTAACCATCCTGCCAGCATGCAGGTCACACCCTCAGTGTCTGTGTGCTAGACAGGCCTGGTTCAGCAACTCTGTCCCCAGCAGCCTGTCCACAGCCCCACTCTGGCTTCCCCGAGCCTTGGTTACTAATTGCAGGGTTATCCCAATGCACCCCCAGTCCTGAATTTTCCCAAAACTGTGTGCTATGCAAGGGTCCAGCCTTCTCCTGGACAGTTCAGAGAAATAATATCGTTGGTTTGTTCCTATAAAGACACAAAAACATATCACAGCGTATTAACTTAACTGGAGATAAATACACCCTTGTCCTTTAAACACAGCACTGAGTTGGTTTATGGTAAAAACGAAACAAAATATACAGAGGATGAAATGAGTTTCAGGTATAAGGAATGAAGACAGAATTACAAGTAAAATAAAATGCAATGCCCTTCTAAAAGTATAAAACTTAATTTAACAAGATACAGCCTTGTTCAAGATGGTTTCTCTCACCAGTCCTTCTTCTTCCCAGCCTTGACTGACCTTTCCTCAGTCAGGATTTTTCACAAGTACACCGTTCTGGCTTCTCTTGTTTTCTGAGATGAAAGATCTTTGCCCAAGCAGCTTTCTCACCTATATTCACTTCCAGAGACTTCAACCCTTTCCCCTTGTTTTTCGGACCCATATTTCTCAGCTTGCAAGAGCTCTGGCCTCTTGTGTCTGTCCACTAATGAATGCCATAGATGGCTTCTGTCTTTGCTTATATCTTTTAAAGTCCAGTGAACTGGTTTCAAGAGGCATGATGACCTCATGCTGTTCTTCTCTTCCTGTGGGCTTCCCATCCCTCTGTATGATTTCTATGTAAATAGGGTTTCCATTTTTACTGATTGATTCCACCATGTTTAATTTACATAGGAGACAGGTTGATATCTATGAGATTCCCTCCTCTCTCAGCAAATTGTACAGCCTAATAACACTATATATAAATTATGGATACTCATTGATAATACATGCATTTCATAATATTAACCACCAGGATGTCATTAGCTTTCAGAAAAGACCTCACTTTATACACTTTAATACCACAGCATTATTATATACAAATCAGTTGATTCAATTGCTTATGGCTTGAGGTTCAGCCCCGTCTTTATAGACCAGTAAACCTTTGAGATGGATTCTTCTGAACAGTAAAACCCAGACCAAGCATCTTTCTCCCGCTGGGTATAGACACCATGCTGTCTTCTCCCCCATTTGTTAGCGTGAGGTTTCCCTGCACACCTTGTTACACTGAGAAGTCTGTTTCCCGGTTATATGTAAAATGAGGTAAACACACATTCCTTTATTTAAGATAGATCTGTTAACAACTCCCCAGCATACCTGGTTCACACACACTTTAGTTATAATCCATCATATATTCATAACTCTTAATACCCATTGTATATATGCATCATGCAAGAATTTTAACAGTGAGTTATTAGTTTTCAACTGATACCTCACAAGGCATAGTTTGTACAAAGATTATTACAATAGCGTGTAGGGTGTGAATACAGGGATGCGTAGGGTCACAATTTCACATTAAAGTTAGTATCTTGAATTAAGAAGCATCCATTTTATTCATTTAGGCCTGGATTCAAAAAAATTACTTAAGCATATGCCTAACTTTGAGCAGGATAGTCCCTTTGAACTCAGTGGGACTGCTCATGTTTTCAAAGTTTGGAATGTGCTTACGTTTCTTATGGAAGTGTGATCTTTAGTAATCTTGCTGATATAATGTGTAAATGTTAACATTCAGTGCAGAAGAAAAGGGTAGGTACACAAATGCCCTTTGCTACAAAGAATGGCAAAGTTATTACCTCCATCATTTCTGAATGTATAAATTCCAAACTTCACAGAATTAAAAATGAAGCATGCTGATCTGCTAACAAAAATATGCACTCTTCAAAATCAGTTACCATATCATAGTTCAGGCTGGTAGCCAGAGCTGTACTTATCTTTTAAAATGTCACAAAGGTTGATTCTGAGTCTAAAAAAGAGCTGATTTATTTCAGTACCATGTAAATAACCTTACATGATATTTAAAGATAAAATATGTAGATCAACCTGATATTTTGGAGGAAATTAGCTTGGCTTTTGTAATGAAAATATATACATCTCTAACATTTTAGAATTTTTTTGAGGGTCATCAGGATAGACAAAGAAGAAGAACAGGCCAGAATTTATTTGGACTTCCAAAAAGTCTTTGATCCACACCAGATAGATATAGTGAAGTTTAATATATTTATTAATGATCTGGAATAGGGGATGCGCAGTAAGGTGTCAAAAGAGGCAGAGGACACAAATTTACATTAGTTAAGAAGTAAATGCAGTGAGAAACTGCAAAAGGACCTATAATCTAGGTGACTGGGCAGCATCTTGGCAAATGAGATGTAAGACCAGATTCACCACATAGTTATAGCCTTTTTGTGCCACTCAGGTACCATAGGAACCTTAGGTTCCTGCCTGAGATTAGGAAGAAACTTTGCCCATAGTCATGGTGCTACATAACTGTTCAACAAAGCAGCTGATACTGGCCATTGTCAGAGACGGGTTACTGGGTTACACGGACAGTTGGTCTGGTCTGGGAAAGAATTCCCCGAGTTCTCAATTTATTTGGTGGCTCCTAAAGAGCATTCATAAGGTTAACTAAACATCTAGATCCTGTTTCATGTGTCTAGACTAGGTCTGAAGCTTGTTAGCCAGAGATTTTGAATATTAGGGGAAATGTCAACAGGCATAGAGGGAATTCTGTTTATATTGTCTCACTAGTGAGCTCTTTAAAAAAAATCGATTGGACAATCAGGGACCAAAAGTATATTGTCATAGACTGACCGTTAAACAGTGGAAAGGAGAAGCCTTTGGTAGGTATTTGGGATAAGAAGCTGGTAAATAATTCCAAGTGTTTTTTCCTGTGGCTGTTGAGCAAAAAATTCGAGGGTTGATAAAAGATTGCATTTGAATATATTGAAGTACACAGTATCTTTCTGGATGTATTGCTTGATACCAAATTCACTGAGTCACATCATGCTCCAGATCTCCACTTCCACAAGTCTTGACTTGGTACTTGACACTTTTAGTATCAGAGCTGTGTGAAAAGTTTAATACAATACAGAGATACAGTGTTTAGGTCTTGTAGTAATTCATTCTCTACTTACTATTTGTGGGTCTCAGAAGTGAACTAGAAAATGCTTTGGTTAGAAATACATTTAATTCGAAGTACATGGAATATTTTCTCTTTTCTGTTCCATGAATGAACTAGAGTTTGCTCAAATGAGCGCAAGGTTTTATCTTAAAACAATCACTACTACACTTTGGACCTTTGCCCAAACATAAGGACAAGTTTAAATTCATTAAGTTGAAATCATTACCTGGCAAGTTCGGCTAGGTTGTACTTGTGTTCTACAGTAAGTTGTGTCAACTAAGGATGGGGTATTTTAGGCTATGAGGGGAAGTTTGTTTCTAGCACATGTAGAGAGGTTGTTGGATTCCACCACATGAACCATATATTATCTACGAAACAGCATGTGGGATTGAAATTAACCTGTGGATTTTGATATAGCCATTCACAAATACTGCATAAACAAAGAGGCTAAATTATACGTTTACCTACTTGGGGAAAGGGAGACCTCCACTTGCTTTGGGCAACTGTTCCTTAATTAGATCAAATCTTGTTTTAAATTTTCTAAATAAATACTTTACAGATTTATTTTTTTCCCCATTTGCAGATAGAAAGCCTAGGAGATGAAAAAGTACCTGATTCCTTTCTATTTGCCTTCATAGATCCCTCACAAAGATACCAGAATACCTAGTTTATACAGCATTTTTCAAAGCAGGTCAGTATCATTATCCCCATTTTAAAGCTGGAGAAACAGAGGCACAGGGAAGTGAAGTGACTGGCCCAAGATCATCAAGTAAGCCAATAGCACAGCTGAGACTAGAACCCATCTCGCATGAGTCCTATTCCAGTACATTATCCTCTAGGCCACATGTCTCACTTGTACTTTGGCCACTCTAGCTCCTCTGACAACTAAAGTCAGCTAACTTGTGTCCTGAATATGTCATTGCTAGGGTTACAGTAGAGCTTTGTAGGGTTGCCAGAGTCTTCAGGCCTCCTCCCTTTCCCATCTTCTCTAAGACTGTGGTTGCTCCCAGCCTAAGGCAAGAGCATGTTACTGGTGATAGAGCAACTATAAACTACTGCCAGAGGAATGTCTGTTTGTCTCTATCTGCAATGTGTAACATAGGTGATCTGTTGAGTCAAAACTGGTTAGCTAATGTAGGATGCCCGCTTGGCAGAAATGTTACTGAGTGCAATTTGTGGCATAAATTTCTGGGCCTGCAGTTGTTACTTACACCTAAGTGCAACCTTTTAGAAATTCCGTAATGGGTAAGTTTTTCAGGCCCTGACTCAGATGTTCCCCTCCTGCTAGGCATACATGTTGGCAACTCACTACTAGTGTCGTTCTTTGAAAATGTTTAGTGAGTGCAAAATACAAAAGAATCCTAATCTGCTATTGCAGATGCAAATGCATGATTTATTAGGACACTAAGGGAGGAAGGATGGTCTAGTGGGGTAGGGCCCTAGCCTACAGTTTGAGAGGCCTAGATTCTAGCCCCTGCTCTACCATCAACTTCCTGTATGACCTTGGAAAAGTCAGTTACTCTGTGCCTCAGTTTCCCATGTGTAAAATGGGGATAATAGCAGTACTTCCCTACTTCAGAGGGGCATTGCAAGTTGTTCAGCAAATGTGTGGGGAAGACTTACCTTTGACTGATACCTTCAAAAAACAGTCCTGTGTCTGAATTGGTGGTTAGTTGATTGTTTTTTTAAAGCAAAAAATCGTCATGGAATAGCTCGTTGCTTTTCCAGCATGGGAGTCTTTCATAGATCTCACAACATGAAATTAAGAGAGGTATCTTTCTAAGTTTATCCCAGCAATCAATGGATAATCTTTAATGATTGTTAAACAGCATGAACAGATAAATGGGAAGAAAAGATTTGGTAACATCTATACCCAGCAGTTGACAGAAACTCTTTGTGATAAGCAACTGAATCAATTGATTATATACAATATTACTATGTATAGAGTGAGGTCTTTTCTGAAAACTAGTTGCACACCGGTGATTAATATTACCACGAAATATTATGCATTAACATTATATAAGGAATTATGGATAATCGTTGCTATTAGACTGCACAGTCTGCCTAGACAGGAGGAAATGTCATAGCTATCCACCTGTCTCCAATGAGATTAAGCAAGGTCAGCCCTATTTACATAGAAATCAGCAAGAGGATGGGAAGTCCACAGGAAGGGAAGAACAGCACGAGGTCATCTTGCCTCTTAAAACAAGTTCACTGGACTTTAGAAGATATAAGCAAAGACAGAAGCCATCTATGGCATTCATTTGTGGACAGACACAAGAGGCCAGAGCTCTTGCAAGATGAGAAATATAGGTCCAAAAAACAAAGAGGGGACCAGGGACGGGTGGGAGGTTTGAAGTCTCTGAAACTGAATAAAGGTGAGAAATCTGGTTAGGCACATATCTTTCACCTAAGATGACAATGGAAGCCAGCGCCTTTTACTTCTTGTGAAAGGTCGTGACTGAGGGAAAGACAGCTATGGCTGGGAATAAGAACAACTGGTGTGAGAAACCATCTTGAACAAAGCCTGTATCTTGCTAAATTAAGTTGTTGACTTTTAGAAGCATATTTTGTTTTACTTGCAATTCTTTCCATCTTCATGCCTTATACTTGAACTCACTTAATCCTATGTGTATTTTGTTAATAGCTTCATTTCATTTTTACCATAAACTACTTCAGTGCTGTGTTTAAAGGGAAGAGATATATATCCTGAGTTAAGTTAATAAGCTGTGATGTAGTTTTGTCTCTTTACAAGAACAACATACCTTATTATAAAAAGAAAAGGAGTACTTGTGGCACCTTAGAGACTAACGCATTCATTTGAGCATAAGCTTTTGTGAGCTACAGCTCACTTCATTGGATGCATGCAGTGGAAAATACAGTGGGGAGATTTTATATACACAGAGAACATGAAACAATGGGTGTTACCATACACACTGTAAGGAGAGTGATCAGGTAAGGTGAGCTATTACCAGCAGGAGAGAAAAAAAAACCTTTTGTAGTGATAATCAAGGTGGGCCATTTCCAGCAGTTGACAAGAATATGTGAGGAACAGTGGGCGGAGGGGGGGGTAGAATAAACATGGAGAAATAGTTTTACTTTGTGTAATGACACATCTACTCCCAGTCTTTATTCAAGCCTAAGTTAATGGTGTCCAGTTTGCAAATTAATTCCAATTCAGCAGTCTCTTGTTGGAGTCTGTTTTTGAAGTTTTTTTTGTTGAAGAATTGCCACTTTTAGGTCTGTAATCGAGTGGTCAGAGAGATTGAAGTGTTCTCCGGCTGGTTTTTGAATGTTATAATTCTTGACGTTTGATTTGTGTCCATTTATTCTTTTACCTAGAGACTGTTCAGTTTGGCCAATGTACATGGCAGAGGGGGATTGCTGGCACGTGATGGCATATATCACATTGGTAAATGTGCAGGTGAACGAGCCTCTGATAGTGGGGCTGATATGATTAGGCCCTATGATTGTGTCCCCTGAATAGATATGTGGACACAGTTGGCAATGGGCTTTGTTGCAAGGATAGGTTCCTGGGTTAGTGGTTCTGTTGTGTGGTCTGTGGTTGCTGGTGAGTATTTGCTTCAGGTTGGGGGGCTGTCTGTAAGCAAGGACTGGCCTGTCTCCCAAGATCTGTGTGAGTGATGGGTCGTCCTTCAGGATAGGTTGTACATCCTTGATGATGCATTGGAGAGGTTTTAGTTGGGGGCTGAAGATGATGGCTAGTGGCGTTCTGTTATTTTCTTTGTTGGGCCTGTCCTGTAGTAGGTAACTTCTGGGTACTTTTCTGGCTCTGTCAATCTGTTTCTTCACTTCAGCAGGTGGGTATTGTACTTGTAAGAATGCTTGATAGAGATCTTGTAGGTGTTTGTCTGTCTGAGGGGTCGGAGCAAATGCGGTTGTATCATAGAGCTTGGCTGTAGACAATGGATCATGTGGTGTGGTCTGGATGAAAGCTGGAGGCATGTCAGTCAGTAGGTTTCCGGTATAGGGTGGTGTTTATGTGACCATCGCTTATTAGCACCGTAGTGTCCAGGAAGTGGATCTCTTGTGTGGACTGATCCAGGCTGAAGTTGACGGTGGGATGGAAATTGTTGAAATCATGGTGAAATTCTTCAAAGGCTTCTTTTCCATGGGTCAAGATGATGAAGATGTCATCAATGTAGCACAAGTAGAGTAGGGGCATTAGGGGACGAGAGCTGAGGAAGCATTGTTCTAAGTCAGCCATAAAAACATTGGCATACTGTGGGGCCATGCGGGTATCCATAGCAGTGCCGCTGATTTGAAGGTATACATTGTCCCCAAATGTGAAATAGTTACGGGTAAGGACAAAGTCACAAAGTTCAGCCACCAGGTTTGCAGTGACATTATCGGGGATACTGTTCCTGACGGCTTGTAGTCCATCTTTGTGTGGAATGTTGGTGCAGAGGGCTTCTACATCCATAGTGGCCAGGATGGTGTTTTCAGGAAGATCACCGACAGATTGTAGTTTCCTCAGGAAGTCAGTGGTGTCTCGAAGATAGCTGGGAGCGCTGGGAGCGTAGGGCCTGAGGAGGAAGTCTACATAGCAGACAATCCTGCTGTCAGGGTGCCAATGCCTGAGATGATGGGGCGTCCAGGATTTCCAGGTTTATGGATCTTGGGTAACAGATAGAATACCCCTGGTCAGGGTTCCAGGGTTGCGTCTGTGCGGATTTGTTCTTGTGCTTTTTCAGGGAGTTTCTTGAGCAAACGCTGCAGGGTTTTTTTGATAACCCTCAGTGGGATCAGAGGGTAATGGCTTGTAGAAAGTGGTGTTGGAGAGCTGCCGAGCAGCCTCTAGCTCATATTCCGACCTATTGATGATGACGACAGCACCTCCTTTGTCAGCCTTTTTGATTATGATGTCAGAGTTGTTTCTGAGGTTGTGGATGGCATTGTGTTCTGCACGGCTGAGGTTATGGGGGAAGTGATGCTGCTTTTCCACAATTTCAGCCCGTGCACTGTGGCGAAAGCACTCTATGTAGAAGTCCAGTCTGTCGATTTGACCTTCAGGAAGAGTCCACCCAGAATCCTTCTTTTTGTAGTCTTGGTAGGAAGGTCTCTGTGGGTTAATATGTTGTTCAGAGGTGTGTTGGAAATATTGCTTGAGTCGGAGACGTCGAAAATAGGATTTTAGGTCACCACAGAACTGTATCATGTTTGTGGGGGTGGAGGGGCAGAAGGAGAGGCCCCGAGATAGGACAGATTCTTCTGCTGGGCTAAGAGCATAGTTGGATAGATTAACAATATTGCTGGGTGGGTTAAGGGAACCACTGTTGTGGCCCCTTGTGGCATGTAGTAGTTTAGATAGTTTAGTGTCCTTTTTCTTTTGTAGAGAAGCAAAGTCTGTGTTCTAAATGGCTTGTCTAGTTTTTGTAAAGTCCAGCCACGAGGAAGTTTGTGTAGAAGGGTGGTTTTTTATGAGAGAATCCAGTTTTGAGAGCTCATTCTTAATCTTTCCCTGTTTGCTGTAGAGGATGTTGATCAGGTGGTTCCGCAGTTTCTTTGAGAGTGTGTGGCACAAGCTGTCAGCATAGTCTGTGTGGTATGTAGATTGTAATGGATTTTTTTATCTTCAGTCCTTTTGGTATGATGTCCATCTGTTTGCATTTGGAAGGGAAGATGATGTCTGTCTGTATCTGTACGAGTTTTTTTCATGAAGTTGATAGATTTCCACTCCATACAGCTAAATTCAGTGCCTTGCATAATGACAGGTTTCAGAGTAGCAGCCGTGTTAGTTTGTATCCTCAAAAAGAAAAGGAGTACTTGTGGCACCTTAGAGACTAACAAATTTATTTGAGCATAAGCTTTCATGAGCTACAGCTCACTTCATTGGATGCATGCAGTGGAAAATACAGTGGGGAGATTTATATACATAGAGAACATGAAACAATGGGTGTTACCATACACACTGTAAGGAGAGTGATCAGGTAAGGTGAGCTACTACCAGCAGGAGAGTGGGGGGCGGAAAAAACCTTTTGTAGTGATAATCAAGGTGGGCCATTTCCAGCAGTTGACAAGAACGTCTGAGGAACAGTGGGTGGGGGGGGGGAGACGAAGAGGGGGGAATAAACGTGGGGAAATAGTTTTACTTTGTGTAATGACCCATCCACTCCCAGTCTTTATTCAAGCCTAAGTTAATTGTACCCAGTTTGCAAATTAATTCCAATTCAGCAGTCTCTCGTTGGAGTCTGTTTTTGAAGTTTTTTTTGTTGAAGAATTGCCACTTTTAGGTCTGTAATCGAGTGACCAGAGAGATTGAAGTGTTTTAATTAAGATACATTGTAGCTCAAAGATATCTCATCATGGAATAGGGATTATATATTCGAATTCTATAGTATGAGACAATATATTCACATAACATTTAAGGAAAGTTTTGTAAATGAGTTCCAATAGTTCATGGATTAGGGACGCAATCTTATAGAGATCCACAGGCTTCTGTATAAATTATTTAGGTTAATCTTTCTATCTACCCAATGGGACTCAGTGCTCCGTCTAGAAGATACCATCAGAGATGCTTAGTTTTGCAGTTCTCAAACTGTAGATTTGTGTCTCCAGAGGTAACATGCTTGTTAACAGCAAAAATGTTTATAAATATATAAATATAGAGAGGTGAGAAATAACAGACATCAACTCTATTGTCCCTCTGCAAATTTGTGTTCACAGAGTCAATCCCTTACCTCTGTCTAAAAGTGCAAAATTTCAAAAAGTTCAATGAATAGAAGCTTGTTGCGGGGGAAGAAATAGATCTGGACAAGGAGAAGAAGTCTGGAGATAAATGTGAGAAGCGAGGGACATATGCTTCTTTTGTTAAAATATTATATGTTTGCTGTTGAAGAAAAAAATTCAGAATACTTAACGTTGTTGTTTTAGTTAAATAAAACCATTTAAATGTCTGTCTGGTGATGTTCTCCTCTAATACAAGGATGGCAAGAAAATCCTCCAAATATTAATGATTAACCGTTGAATTGGAGATATTTATGAAGTCATGGGGAGGTAAACCATCTGCTTCAATTACCTTTGGTAATGAAATAACCAAACAATCATTCATTTTCTGATATAGCTGTAACACTAATCTGAAAAGTTTTCAAAATATATCACTGTTTAAAAATGTATAGTGGGTACCTTCTAAAAATGAAACCTACATCTATTTCTGAGTTGTGAAGAATATGTATTAATGTTATAACAACCAACAAGAATGTACTTTTATGTACAAAATCATGATTATATTGAGTCTTCCTGACTAGTGATTTAAATCATGATTTAAATCAATTTGATTTAAATCAAATCCACTCTGATTTTGACAGATAGGGAAGAATTGGGCAAAAAATTGAAAGTGGAAGGCAGCTTAGGTGAAAGTGATCGTGAAATGATGAGTTCATGATTCTAAAGAATGGTAGAACTGAAAACAGAGAATGGATTTCAAGAAGGCAGACTTCAGCAAACTCAGGGAGGTGGTAGGTAAGGACCAATGGGAAGCAAGTCTAAGGGGAAAAACAGTTCTAGAGACTTGACAGTTTTTCAAAGAGAGACATTATTAAAGGCACAAGAGCAAACTATCCCACCTCACAGGAAAGACAGGAAGTGTGGCAAGAGTCCATGCTGCTTAACCAGGAGATCTTCAATGATCTGAAACTCAAAAAAAAAAAAAAGTCCTACAAAAGGTGGAAATTAGGTCAAATTACAAAGGATAAATATAAACAAATAACACAAGTATGTACGGAAAAAATTAGAAAGGCCGAGGCACAAAATGACATTAAACTAGCTAGAGACAAATGATAACAAGAAAACATTGTACAGATACATTAGAAGCAACTGGGATGATTTAGTTGGGGATTGGTCCTGCTTTGAGCAGGGGTTTGGACTAGATGACCTCCTGAGGTCCCTTCCAACCCTGATATTCTATGATTCTATGAAGCAGGAGGGAAACCAAGGACAGGGTAAGCCCACTACTCAATGAGGAGGAAAAGACAACAAACAGAAAACTTTGAAATGGCAGAAGTGCTAAATGCCTTTTTTGTTTCATTTTTCACCAAAAAGATTAGTAGCGATCGGATGTCTATCATCGTGAATGCCAGTGAAAATGAGGTAGGATCTGAAGATAAAATAGGGAAAGAACAAGTAAAAAATTACTTAGATAAGTTATAGATCTTCAAGTCACCAGCACCTGATGCTGTACATCCTAGAATACTCAAGAAGCTGACTGAGGAGATATATGAGCCATTAGCAATTATCTTCGAAAACCTAATAGCTTTCTTTGACTGGGTAACAAACCTTGTGGGTAGGGGGTAAGAGGTAGATGTGGTTGATTTTGATCTTATTATGGCTTTTGATACTATCTCACATGACCTTCTAAGAAACAAACTAGGGAAATATAGCCTAGATGGAGCCACTATATGGTAGGTGCATAACTGTTTGGAAAACCATTCCCAGAGAGCAGTTATCAGTGGTTCACAGTCAAGCGGGAAGGGCATATTGAGTGGGGTCCCACAGGGATCGGTTCTGGGTATGTTCAATATCTTCATCCATGATTTAGATAATGGCAGAGAGAGTACTCTTATCAAGTTTGCAGATGATACCAAACTGAGACGGGTTGCAAGTACTTTGGAGGATAGGATAAAAATTCAAAATGATCTGGACAAACTGGAGAAATGGTGGCTGTAAATAGGATGAAATTCAATAAGAACAAATGCAAAGCATTCTTAGGAAGGAACAATCAATTGTACACATACAAAATGGGAAATGACTGACTAGGAAGGAGATCTGCGGAAAGCAATCTGAGTGTTATAGTGGATCACAGGCTAAATGAGCCAACAGTGTAACACCACTGAAAAAATACAAATAAACACACAAACATCATTCTGGAATGTATTAGCAGAAGTGTGGTAAGCAAGACACTCTACTCTGCACTGATAAGGCCTCAACTGGAGTACTGTGTCCATTTCAGGAAAGATGTAGATGAATTGTAGAAAGTCCAGAGGAGAGCAACAAAAATGATTAAAGATCTAAAAAAAGATGATCTATGAGGAAAGAATGAAAATATTGGGTTTGTTTAGTCTGGAGAAGAGAAGAATGAGGCAGGGGGGGGACATGATAACAGTTTTCAAGTACACAAAAGGTTATCACAAGGGAGAGGGTGAAAAATTGTTCTTCTTAACCTCTGATGATAGGACAAGAAGCAGTGGGCTTAAATTGTAGCAAGGGCGGTTTAGGTTGGACATTAGTAAAAATGTCCTAATTGTCTGTGTTGTTAAGCACTGGAACAAATTGCCTAGAATTGTGGAATCTCTATCATTAGAGGTTTTTAAGAATAGCTTAGACAAACACCTGTCAGGACTGGCCTACTTATTACTTAGTCTTGGCTTGAGTGCAGGGGACTGGACTATCTGTTGAAGTCCCTTTCAGTCCTATACTTCTATGATTCTATGTTGGTCAGCACTGGTCCCAATACAGATCCTTGGGGAACGCCACTAGTTACCTCTCTCTATTGTTTAAATTGAACATTCATTCCTACCCTTTGTTTCCTGTATTTTCACCAGTTACTGATTCATGTGATGACCTCCTCTCTTATCTCTGGATTGCTTACTTTACTTAAGAGCCTTTTATGTGGAACATTGCGAAAGGCTTTCAGAAAGTCCAAGTGCACAGTATCAACTGGATCACCCTTGTGCACATGCTTGTCAACACCCTCAAAAAAAATTCTAATAGATTGGTGAGGTATGATTTCCCCTTACAAGCACCATGTTGACTCTTCCCCAACATATCGTATTCGTCTAGATGTCTGATCATTTTGTTCTTTAGTATAGTTTCCACCAATACGCCTGGTACTGAAGTTAGGCTTACTGGCCTGTAACTCCCGGAATGTCTCTGGAGCCTTAAAAAAATGCATTATATTATCTATTCTCCTGTCATTTAGAAATGAAGAGACTTGTTAAGATCTGTGAAAAATAGAGATCTGGAGAATAAAGTTCCATGGGAGACCAGTCTGCTGCTAACAACAACCAATTTTTGTTATTTGAGGCTCAAGGAATATAAAATCCACAGCCCTTTGCTTTAGAAGAGATAACACAGAGAGCATTTTCTCAAGCTGTGCTGGATAATAGGATAAGGAATTAAGAACAATTGCTTGCAAAGACCTAGTGCAAATCTACATTTGTTTAATGCATGATAGTATGTTGTGAGAACTCCCGGGAAGCATATTTGCATACATTTTTAAAAGCTATAAACTGGTAATGACTGCTGTTGTTTCTAAGAAGACATGCTTATTGAGTCTCCATGAGAAAACAATTATTTCAAGATGTGGTCAGACTGTGTTGTAAAGTGTATGCACATTGGCTTGCTATGTATTTGCTAAATCTCTAATATTCAAATAATTACCTAGGAAGTCCTTGTTCTTGCACAAACTCTTTAATTAAACAGCCAGAAGATTTTTCCATTTAGATGAGAATTCACAGTTTGTCCAAACACCTTCCATGAGGCCTGATACAGAACTTTGCAGGATATATTATTTTCCCCAAAGGATTCAACAGATACTTTTACAAACCATTCTGCCACTGCACTGAAGGAAAGCCTTCACATATATGGGCTGCATATCTTCACTGTAAATAGGGTTCTGTGTGTCCTTCTTGGTGATTTAAAAAAGAAAAATGAATCTGCAAAATTATACAAACTGCATAGTGTCTCATGCCTTCATTTAACAGTGTTTGCTATAGGAGTACCTAATACAAAATTAGTTTGTCTCTTCAGAAAATGAAGGCCATGATATTAGGATGCCACCTCAGTGTTTGTATTAACTATCTTTGAATCAAGAGACTACACTGTATTAGTATTCAGTTTTAACATCATTTTATGCCCAACTGAGTAACTTATTATTGCAATCACGTAATTAGATGCAGCTTGAAAGAACACTAGAGCCACCACTCTGGGGAAAAAGTTTTGTGTTAACTAGTTCTCTTTATTTTGTCATTGCATATGTTAAGGTTAACATTCAGGCCCAGATCTTCAAAAGCTGTTTAGGTGCCTACCGCCAACTGATTGCAATGGGAGGTAGGTGCTATCACACTTAGGGGTACAATACAGACCAGTGACAGATTGGGTCACCGCCTGCCTTGTAACATGTGTGCCTTATCATGCTTAGTTGCTGTAGCTCCCTTGTCTGGACATTCCCAGCCAGTATACAAACATGCACTGAGCATCTGTGTGATAAGCAGCTCTGGTTCAGTAACTCTGACTCCAGCAGCCTACTCGTTATACTCACAGCAACATTTTGGTCTCCACCAAACTTGAGTACTTCTAGCCAGTGACCTCACCGTACCCCAGTCCCAAATTTCCCCAACATCATCATTCCTGAAGTGTCCAACTCTTGTGGATCATGCAGAGTAATAATAAGGTTTGCTCCTGTCATAAATATAAAGGGAAGGGTAAACACTTTTAAAATCCCTCCTGGCCAGAGGAAAAACCCTTTCACCTGCAAAGGGTTAAGAAGCTAGGATAACCTCGCTGGCACCTGACCAAAATGACCAATGAGGAGACAAGATACTTTCAAAAGCAGGGGAGGGGGGGAACAAAGGCTCTCTCGCTGTCTGTGTGATGCTTTTGCCAGGGACAGAACAGGAATGGAGTCTTAGAACTTAGTAAGTAATCTAGCTAGAGATGTGTTAGATTCTGTTTTCTTTAAATGGCTGAGAAAATAAGCTGTGCTGAATGGAATGTAGATTCCTGTTTTTGTGTCTTTTTGTAACTTAAGGTTTTGCCTAGAGGGATTCTCTATGTTTTGAATCTGATTACCCTGTAAGGTATTTACCATCCTGATTTTACAGAGGTGATTCTTTTTACTTTTTCTTCTATTAAAATTCTTCTTTTAAGAATCTGATTGCTTTTTCATTGTTCTTAAGATCCAAGGGTTTGGGTCTGTGTTCACCTATGCAAATTAGTGAGGATTTTTATCAAGCCTTCCCCAGGAAAGGGGGTGTAGGGTTTGGGGAGGATTTTGGAGGGAAAGACATTTCCAAGCGGGCTCTTTCCCGATTATATATTTGTTAGACGCTTGGTGGTGGCAGCAAAAAAATCCAAGGGCAAAAGGTAAAATAGTTTGTACCTTGGGGAAGTTTTAACCTAAGTTGGTAAAAATAAGCTTAGGGGGTTTTCATGCAGGTCCCCACATCTATACCCTAGAGTTCAGAGTGGGGAAGGAACCTTGACAGCTCCTTTAAAGACACAATACCCAGAAGCTTGCCATATTAATTGGAGTTAAATACTTCAGTCCAAATACAGCACTGGATTCGTTTAGATTAAAATAAAAGTAGGTCACATCTACACTACAAAATTATGTTGACCTAAGTTATGTCAGCATACAATTGCCATGGTAATTAAATTGCTTTTGCGTATCCACACTATGCTCCTTGTGTTAGCAGTGCACATCCTCACCAAGACCACTTTTACCAACTGAACTGTCAGTCTGGGGCATCATGGGACAGCTTCTGAAAGCCAGCAACAATGTAAGAAACAGTGCCTACACTGACATTGCATCAACCTAACTACATTGACATTGACTCTAAGCCTCTCATGGAGGTGGAGTTAAGTTGGCATAGTGGGGCAGTTATGACAGTGGGAGCGAAATTTTAGTGTAGACACTTACAGAGTTAGGTCGACATAAGCTGCCTTGCTTTGACCTAACTGTAGCGTAGATCAGGACCAGGTTTATTAACAACAGGTCATCGGTTAAGTGATACCAAGTAAAAGAAATAAAGGTAGAGATGGTTACAAGCAAATAAAAGTGAAAACACGCATCTAAAAGTCTGAAACTTAATCTAGTAAGACACAAACTTATTTTAATATGATTTCGCTCTCCAGTTACTCTTGTCCAGCATAGCTGATGGTCTTTCAGTCCGGATGTCCCACAGAAGTACAAGGCGCTGGTTTCCTTTGTCCTCTTCAGTATCTTAGGGGTTCACTGTCCCTATCTTAATAGTTCAGTAAACTGTCGAGAAGCATATCTCCTAAAGTTCACTGACCCTGCTTCAAGAAGCAGGAAAGCTTCCTGGGGGTGGAGTCTCCTTCGTTCCAGTTGACAGATGAGTCATTACCTTGTTCCCGTTAGCTTGATGGCTTTGTTGTAAATGTTATTTTGTGTAAGTTTTATGTAAATATACCTTCATTGTCTCTGCCCAATTACTAGGTTGGTTAGACAAGCAAATACACAATTCTTTATGATCCAGATATGTTGACTCACTAACCACATTGTGAGCTTTGATGGCTCTGTTTGTGTTCAAGTCTTGGGCAGACCTGTTTCTACTTTGTTAAAATAGAGACTTTAAAAATGTAGTATCAGAGGACATCCATAAGTTCACATGCTGCATTGTCACATGTATTCCACAATGGTATTATTGACCAGTGTGTTATTAGTTTTCAAATGATGCCCCGCAAGGCATAGTTTTTTCAAATATCATTGCACCGGTGAGTAGGGTGTGACTACAGGACGCTTAGGATCACAGGTGCCTAAATACCTTTGAAGATCTGAACCTCAGTGTGACTGGAACTAAGTTCAGTGTCCCAAAAGTTTTATGTCAAATAAAGAAGATTAATGGGTGCCACCTTTGACCTCATCAGGTTGATAGTAATTCGGTCAAGTTGCGCTTTAAAAAAATGTATCCAAATATGAGCTAGTTAGTAAAGTATGCAGCTTCACTACAATCCAAATACTATGTTAAAATATGCTAAAGGTTAAATGTCTTTCTAGTGGGAGAGCCAAAGGTCCAATATAGGTTTTCAGAGCACCTTTCTACAAGAAAAGACCTGCTGTTATACGTAAATGATGTAAGCTGAGGAGTTACCTATTATAAGTGGTTACCAGTTATGACGAGGAAGTGATGCAATCTATTGTATACAGCTTGCACAGGAATTACTTGTTTCTATTTATCAGCTCAGAACAAGTCCTATTTAAGTCCCCCAGAAGCCCAAAAGACTTCATTACTTTTTTGTCAGAAAGAGAACAAGGATACAGCTTTATGAACATGTAGTCTATCCCAATGAATTGATGTGGCCCAGATGGTGGGAGGCAGGGGAAGCATCCCACAATGTTAATTGTGCCAATTGCTTTGAAATGCCTAAAAGACTCAGCTGAGATATGAAAGTCTCACTGAAAGTTTAGATTTTTCCACTGCCAATTTCTCAAGTACCGACAACAGGCAGTATCTAGCTATTTATGCACATGCTCAGAACAATTAACTATGTGTACACATAGTTTTCAAGCAAAAAGTAATCTGTTTGTGATTAAGTTTTTGCCATTATTTTAATAGTGGGGTTGGTCCTGCAGTCCTGACTCAAGCTGAAGTCCCATTGAATTCAGTAAGAGTTTTGCCATAGAACCGCAGAATTGGGCCCATACTGACTTTGAACCAAACTGCCCCTTGATCTTGTGCAGGCATGAAGGCTAGAGAGTCTAAAAGGACCCCTCCCTGTGCCCATTCCCTGCCTTCAAGGGAGCACAGGGCCAGCTCCCTTTGGGCCGCCAAAGGTTATAAATCACTGCAAAGGTGAGTAGCGTGGAGGTGAAATGGGGGTTCCAAGCATGGAGCTGGACAGCTACAGAGAGGGGAGCCTATTGCATGATCCAAAGAATTGTGCAGTATTCATGCTTCCCTTTGCTGCCTAGAGAGTTTCAGGAGAGCTTGCACCCTTCTGGAGCTCCCCATAGGGCAGTATTGCTCTGCCTTGCCCACTGCTCAGTAATCTGGTTCCATACCACAATATAGCAAGTGGGGTTTGTCAACTGCTAATGTTGTTCTATTAAAACAACCTCCTAGAACCAAGAGTAATGAAATTAATAGAAAGCTAACTATACTGACACTGTTTATTAGGACTTGATTTGTATTAGGGGTTTGATCCTCACACTAGGGGTTTTCTCATCCAGTCAGTTCATGTATCTGCTGCCTCAGTTTCTCCTTTTGTGAATGCATCCACATCCACATGTGTTTAAGCAACATCCCTTCTTAGCATTTGGTTTCTTAGACAGACAGTAAACAAGCAATTGCTCCTCCTGGGCAGCAGGAAGTTCACAAATAGTCCTTCCCCATTTGTGCTTAGACCTTTCTGCCTCTTGGTCTCAGGAGCCCCTTACACACAATAAACAAACAGTCCCCTCACTCTTCCCTACACCACGGTCTCGCGGGCCTCCATCTGTTATCCATCAGCCTTCTGCTTGGCTCCAACAGACTCATTGCTTGGTGCAGTGTTCTCTGCAGACTTCATTCTAGGCCTTTAAGTACAGACCCTCTGGGTTCTATAATCCATCAGACCTCTATCTGGCTACTGTGTTGAAGGTCATACTAGGATTTCTCCAGCCCCTTGACCTCTCTGCCTGGTCCATGTAGAGTGACCTCTCCCAGTTTTTTCCCCCAACCCAGGGTCTCCCTTTTCTGCTGTCCTTGTCTAAGAGTCAAGAGCCGAATATCTGGTTTCCTGAACTCACATAGAATCATAGAAGATTAGAGTTGGAAGAGACCTCAGGTCATCTAGTCCAGCCCCCTACCCAAAGCAGGACCAACGCCAACTAAATCATCCCCGCTAGGGCTTTGTCAAGATTCCACCACCTCCCTAGGTAACCCATTGCAGTGCTTCACCACCCTCTTAGTGAAATAGTTTTCCCTAATGTCCAACCTAGACCTCCCCCACTGCAACTTGAGACCATTGCTCCTTGTTCTGTCATCTGCAGAACATCTGTCATGCTTATTCCTAGTCATGTACTCTCTAACAAGCTCCTTGTTTCAAGGGCCAGGGGCTGTAAACAGAATCACTGAGTGTCCACATGGATCCAAGGAACAGTGTTTTCTTTGTAGCGAAGTGAAGCCTCACCATTGCATTGCCTCCTGCTGGTCATCTTGGGAATTAGCTCTTTCAGCACCCTGAGTGCCCTCTGCTAGCTGGTGTCTCACCTGCCTCAGGCCCTGTGTCCCTCCCAGACCCTGGTGCCCCTTACCCTGGGGTTCTGCTTACCACAGTACCCCCACACGCTGGGTTTCCCCTCCCAGGGGAACCCCCCAACCCTCTACACCCCCCTTGCCTCAGTGGCTACTGCCAGTCATCATCTAGCCCCCTCTCACTGGGGCAAACTTCAGTCTGTAATGGCCACTCATCATTGGCAAGGGGGTTGGACCAGCTGCCTCTGCCTATTCCCAGGCTGCCCCTCTGCAGCCCCAGTACCTTCTTAGGCCTTACCCAAGGCCTCAGCCTGGGGAGTTGCCAGGCTGGAGCTCCCCAGCACTGCTCAGCCTCATGTACCCTTGCTCCTTCAGGTAGCTAGGTCCTTCTTTCACCAAAGAGAGAGAAACTCTGACCCACCTTCGCCCTCAGCCCTTATAACAGGGCTAGGTGTGGCCTGATTGGGTCGTGGCCCCAGCTGCGGTTGCTTCCCCAGTTAGCCTAGCCTTTTTCTACCAGAGCAGGGTAATTGCCCCGCTACACATTTACATTTAGTTTTCAGATTAGCTATTTTCTGAGTTCAGATTTATTTTGTCTTTCATTCTGTAGTCGTATCAGACCTGTACTACTTCTGTCCAAATACCACTAACTCATCCCTCCACATAAAGTGTGGGGGGAAGCCTTTTCCACAATGTTAATGAAATAGTTTAAATGGATAACAACAAACAGATAGCATTTCTGCATGAGACATATAGCGGATGACTGAATTTCATGACCAAGAATTAATATTGGGATGAGAAGAAAAACAACTAGGGGTCAAGTACAACATGTTACCAGAAATGCTGAGAGGTTGTAATGCCAAAACTGAACAACTCTGGGAAATGTTTCACTAAATTAATCTGTTGGATATGATTTATTAGGTTTCCAACTTCTGAAAGTTCTATCAGTTTAATCCTAGCAATTTTTAAAGTTATATTGAAACAGTAGTCTTCATTGCTCTGCAGTCTGAAGTTCTACCACTGCACTGTATTAATGATTTGTCTTCTTGGAGCATGATCCTAAATCCACTGACATGAATGGGAATCTTTCCTTTGATTTCCTCAGGCTTTCAGTCAGAGCTACAGTTGGTTTGCAGAAAGTCTTTCTACGTTTCACAAATCTGTGAAGTCTTGTAGTCAAAACTGTGGCCTAAACTTTGGTTGATGAAAGTACCTTGGGTCTTTTTGGATCAAGGTCTGAAATCAAACTATTTGAGGCAGTTATCTTGAATGATTTTACATTCCTGGTCAGTAACTGGATGGGACAAATCTAAAGAAAACCTGGTTTGTTGCAAAAAATGACTTGGGTATTCAATAGTTGGCATTTTTGTCTCAGAGTATGTATTGACTGAGCAAATGCCCCAACAGAAGTGGGGATACTGTGTTGTTAAAGGTATGGTACCATCTTTAAATGGGAAAAAAAAAAGAGAAACCAAGCACATTAAAGGTTAAATTTTCAAGAGTATTTGTCTACCCGAGATGCTCAGATGCTATAATGAAGAGGGTCATAAGACAGACACATATACAGAAATGCATGCACAATTGTACATTTAGTTTGTGCAAACCATAACCTTGATTGCAATGCAAATGCTAAATTAAATTATTGCTCATCTGCTCATGCAATATTGTTTTCCCATGCAATGGCATTAAGTGTTTTTGTAAACTGGATAGTGATCTGATTTGGTAGAGCTTTATACTCACTTTGCACTGCTGTAAATGACTCTGCAAGATGCAAGGGAATGGAAAATCATGTCCAGCATCACTTATGGTGACATTGTTGCCCTTAATATCTCAAGTCTCCCCCAAATTAAATGTGCATTTAGTAGGAAGCATGACAACAAAAAACCCTGCAACATTCCACATCTGAGCGGCTTCTGGGAGGAAGATAAAGTATTCACTGCCATTGTCTGGAATCTCTCGGAGATAAAGCCCTCTGCATGAGTATAAATTACACTGTGCTGAATTACTTTCGAATATTTTTCTGTAGGAACATAAGGATGCATACTTATACATCCTATTATTTTTAGCAAGGGATTGCAAGTGAGACAAAAACATTTTGTAGCCAACAGGAACAAAGGCAGAGATGCCTTTCAGGCATCATCACTATGAGTATACTAATATTCATGCCATGCCACAATCCAAAAATCCAACTGATAAGGATAAAAGAATTGTATATGGAAACTATAAAAACGGGAAGAAGAAAAGGAGGACTTGTGGCACTTTAGAGACTAACAAATTTACCTGAGCATAAGCTTTCGTGAGCTACAGCTTACTTCATCGGGGTTACCATATACCTGCTTCCTACCCACATTTCATCTTCCTTTATACCCCTCTCGTTTGGGACACGTTAGCTATCTGACTCTCTTCTAATTAATTTCAGGCTACTGCATCAGCTTCTTTTTTATATTGTTATTATTCAGATTGTACTCTCTTTGGGGACAGGGACCATCTCTTTGTTCCGTGTTTCTACAGAGCCTAGCTCAATGGTGTTATGCTCCATGACTAGGGCTTCTAGGTGGTATGGTGATACAAATAAATCATCATCCTGCTCGTAGTGCCTAAGGACCAAATCAAGAATGCGGCTCCGCTATTTTAGGCACTATACAAAGGGTAGAAGACAGTCCCTGCCCCAGAGAGCTTAAAATCTAAACAGACAAGCCAGACCCAGGGTGGGGGAAGGTGTAGAACACACAATGTGATGGCAAATATCATATTAGTGCCACCATTTTTGGGAGGTGTATTTAGTTAGGAAGGGACCAATTAAATGAAAAGAACAGGGAAGGAGAGCGAGGGGGATAGGGCAAAGGAGGAGTGGGTAGGAGGGATAGCTGTGGAGTGCAGCTGAAGTGAAGAGACTGAGGGAGCAGGAGAGTTGGAGCAAACAGCCAGCACAGGGCAGATAAAGTCCAGGCAAAACCATAGAAAGCTCTCTGAAGGTTCCTGTTTTTGGCTGCCTCTGACCCTACTGATGGAGTCTCGGGCTGGCAGCTTTCTGCAGTTCTTCCCCCAAAGTAACATGGAGGGGAGGAGACACCACTTGGGTCTAGTGGCCTCAGAGAGTGAGGGTCTCCCCTGCACAGTTCTGAGTCTGAAGGGAGTGCTGGAGGGAGAGGGGTGGCTATAGCTGGGCCCCATTTTACCTCCTTCCCTCCAAATTATAGCAAGCCCTACTCTGGCTGCTTCTGAAGCAGCTTTCTCTCTTCAAATGTCACAGTGTATGTTTCCTTGTACCATACTGGGCAAACAACAAGATGGAAGATTAACTACTGAAGGTACAATTATTCTATGGGCTGAAGGACCTGACTGTCTCACAGGCCTGGGGCTAGGTGTGCATGAGGGGGAGAATCACAGAAGTTGGAAAACAAAACCATGAGGTCCCATCTCATCCATTCTTTAGCCCGTGCAGGGCAAAACTGCACAGTGAGTTCTTAAGGGCTGAATAGAACAAGGACCTGGAAATTGAAGTAGCTGTTGCCAATGTTGTACATGAGTCTGCAGGTTTCAGAGTAACAGCCGTGTTAGTCTGTATTCGCAAAAAGAAAAGGAGTACTTGTGACACCTTAGAGACTAACAAATTTATTTGAGCATGAGCTTTTGTGAGCTACAGCTCACTTGATCGGATGCATTCAGCGGACTGCAGAGTGTCTGCAGTGTGTCTTCTCTGCCAATTACTTTTTTTATCCTGCCTGTGTGACATAAGTTTCCAAAGTATCACGCTACAATCTGTGTGAACTGTCAAGGATCCCTTCACGTGGTAAGCACTAGACCTGGGTGAATCCTGCAAATATATTTGTGGGAATTTTCATCTGGATTAGGAAATTAATTTGCATCAGCTGTGCTTGCGCCCACTTTTCCATCATGTGGCTAATTTTATAGGAATAGTTATGTTCATGGAGAGAATGCATTTTAAACTCACACTGAGTACAGTACTTGTGCCAGAAGTGGTTGCAGAATTATCCAATTAGGAGGACAGAAATAATACTCTGACTTATCTGACAACTAACTTACTTGGAATCGTGACACGTAAGGTAGGGTAAGGTAGGGTGCTATGTTACACATTGGTAAAGCATACGAGTCTGATTCCCTAATAACAATAAAGCACTTAAATATGTTCTTAAGTATTGTAGGTTTATAGGGGTCTATTATACCCATTTTACAGAAGGGGAAACTGAGGCAAAGAAGTTCAGCAACTTCCCCAAGGTCACAGTAGGTCAATGACAAAACAG
The DNA here is from genome assembly GCF_015237465.2 of Chelonia mydas. Taxonomy (NCBI): domain Eukaryota; kingdom Metazoa; phylum Chordata; order Testudines; family Cheloniidae; genus Chelonia; species Chelonia mydas. The sequence goes on from NC_057852.1 coordinate 114,121,504, forward strand.
AGACCAGAACTCCAGAGCCATAAAAACTGGATTGGTTTGAGGTAGAGGCAGGTCAGTAGTTTCTTTGAAGTGGATGAAGAATAAGAAAAATTCTGAATCTAATAGCCCCAGGGTACTGTTGTTTCTTTTGATATCATACAATGTACATCATACAAATGAACTCATTCTTGTTGGCAAAATCCTTTCAGAACTTACTCCTTTTGTTGTTCTCCCTTGATGCAGCTCTCTGCTGTCTGCCCACTGAGCAGAGAAAAAATAAAATTTACTAAAATTCCCCATCACTGAAGCATCAGCTCAGCTATCAGGAATTTAGTAAATTTCATTGTGAGGCTGCAAGAATGGAGCTGCTGAAGAGAACAATACATTTGGGAATGAAAGAAAGTAGAGATGGCCAGAGGCTAGGCAAGAAATTGGTTACAGGGTTGAGGAAGGAAGGAAACCAGAGGTAGACAGGACACTAAACATGAGAGACAGACAGACAGGACATGACATAAGAATGGAAGAGAAGATGGAAGACCCTCAGGCTTTTTCAAATCAAATACTTCAATAGAGATACACTGATTATAGGGCTGGATACTTAGCTCATGTTAAACTTGGAAGGATGGAAACAATAAAAGAAAGTGAAGAGAAAGTGTGGATAGTGGGTTCACAGATTCTTTGTTTGATATACTGGGACATCACCTCCCCCCCCACGCTTCTTTTCTGTTTCTTTTTATAAATGAAGATACTTCTTAAAACCCTGGTAGCCTCGGGGTGGTTGGTAGATTAAAAAAAAAAAAGACTTCTCATTGGAAATGAATTCTCACAGTTTACTCCAACTTCCTAAAATTATCTTTGTAGGAAAGGAATGTTTAAAGTCACATACATATGTAACCCTTCTGCCAGGCTGAGTTGATAGCAGCAAGGGCCGGGTTCAGTACACAGGGGTTCCCTCTCATCAAAGCAAATGCAAAACTGGCTCGAGCCCCCACCCAGTGACCTGGGAAAATCTTACACACACCCCTGGGTGCCTCAAAGAGGCAATACTTCCCCTCTCGCAAGCACAGAGTCTCGGTGTAGCAGAGAATCTTTAATAACATGAGGTAAACGACATCAGCATTAAATTGGGAGAACACCACAACTAGGGTTCATCAACCAAACCATGAGCAAAGACCCACCCCAGCAAATTGGGCCATGTCCTTTCCCTCGGGTTCTTGAGTCCAACAACCCAAACGTCTCGAGTCCAGCAACCTCAAAACCACCCAAAGTCCAAAAAGTCCAACAACCCAAAAGTCCAGCCCCAGAGTTCAAGAATTCATCTGCAGAGTGTTACTCCCCAGTCTGGGTGAAAATGCGTGTGTGTGGGGGGGGGAAGAGGTAAGGGGCACCTTACATGATCTGAAGCTGACTGCCCCGCAGCTCTGCTCCTCAAGCCGCTCCGCTCCACCAGCTGTCCCACAAACTGCTCCGCAAGCAGCTCCCGCCATCCCACGAACTGCTCCACCAGCCGGTCCACGAGCCTCTCTAGCCGTCCCACAAACTGCTCCGCTCTGCGTCACACAAGCCGCTCCCACCGTCCCGTGAACTGCTCCACTCTGCAATAGATCTTCAGGCTACCCCCTACTTAATACAGTGCTCAGTGATTTCAGCTCTTAGTAATTTTAGCCCTTTAATGATTTCAGCTTGTAGTAGTAGGAGCCTCAGTGCTGGTATACCATAAGACCAAAGTGAATTCAGCTCAGCACCTCTAGCTAGACTCCTAATAGACCCAAAATTAGCACTGATATTCCACAGTGGAGAGAGACAGGTGCAATTGATGTTTCAGGCCCTCACAAAAGGACCCACACCACCAGGTACTAATGCCTCTCTCCAATCACAGAGTTTTGGAACCCGTGTCCCTTGCCTAGCGAGTGCTACTTAGTTGATGGTGAGTCCCTCCATCATAGCAAAAGGCCAAGTACAGTTCCACTGTCCTTGATTCCCATAATCAGGATAATAACAATTTAATCGCCCCAATAACAGAGACACTGGGGATCCCACAGCAGCCAAAGTGACCATTTTGTGTGCCTATGCAAATGAGATCAGCCCCTGAAGTTCTTTTCCACAACTTGCCACACCTCACCACCAGATGTCAGGGTGGAACTCATCCTGACTCTGCTTACACATACATAGTAGAGCTGATCAGAACTTTTTATATTAACTGTATTTTGGTCAAAATATGCCATTTCACTGAAGCTAAAACATTGTGCAGTGACATATTGGTTTTGATGAAGTTTTTGACAGGAAGGTTTCTGAGTTGCAGGGCTCCCTGATCACTTAGAGACACTAGTAAAAAAAAAAACCTACCTTTTCCCTCTCTGAAAATGGACGTACAATACAATTCCATTTTGCTAAACTGTTCTAAATGTTTTGCTATTGTTCCAGTGCATAACTAAACAAATTTCAAAATCTCAAGAGTTGTTGCAAAATGCAATGGCTGTCTTCTGGCCAGTTCCAATACACTGCATTAGTATTAGTCACAAAAACATTTTGGCTTTAGCAGGTTCTCCTTAGACCTTTCCTTGGATCTGTTGAGAGAAATGCTCTGTCCCATGAAACTTGCAGTTACCTTCTTTTAACACAAAGGGGCTTTCAGTGTAGAAAATTGATTGATTGCTGACATGCACCTAAATCCAAATATTTGTGTAACAAATTCATCACCATGTTCTGCTGTGTCACCAAGCTTTATTCAATGGTAATGGAATACTTGATTAAAATGATGTGCATATTTTCATCCCACATACAAATTTCTCACCAGAACTATTGCATTCAGCAAACAGAATATTGCATGCAACATTACAAATTTAGATATACTTGCTTATGAAACTAGAGGGAAGAAAATTAAAGAGATAATGACTTCAATAAAACTCTGCCTGAAAGAAATTCTCTGGCTTGTTAAATTTACAAGATGGGGAAAAAAGGAAAGATGAGAGATAATGTAGATATAAGGTTTATACCAAAAGCATGTATTGAAAAGGCATGTCTAACTGGCTGTCCACTGCTATCCTTAGTCTGTTTCACCATTACTATTTCCCTGGTTTCTCCTTCCTACTAAACATATATTTTTGGTTTATTTTCCCCAGTTGTAAAGTGTTCCCTCTAATTTTTCCCACCCATATGCGGAATGAATTTTGTTATGTGCACCAGTATTGAGGTGATGTGTCACACATCACCTTTGTATTGGTGCACATAATAAAATCCATGTGGTGGGGGTGGGGCTGAGAGGTTCGGAGTGTGGGAAAGGGCTCAGGACTAGGGCAGAGGGATGGGGTGCAGGGTTATGAGGGCTCTGGCTGGAGATGTAGGCTCTGGGGTGGGGCTGGGGTTGAGAGGTTTGGGGTGCAGGAAGATGCTCTGGGGCAGTGGAGGGGAGAGAAAGGACTCTTCCCAGCTTTCTCTCCCCACAGCAGCACCTGGGCTGGGGGTGAGGGGCTCCTCTCCCTGCCGTGGCAGCTCCAGGTCTGGGGCCGCAGGATAGGTGCCTTTCCCTCAGCCCCTGCATGTCCAGCCAGGGCTGGGTTCAGGGAGGGGCACCCCACCTGCAACAGCTGTACCACGACTGGGTTCAGGGAGAGGCACTCGGCCACAAGTCCGGGCCGGGCCGCCCCAGCCTCAGCCTCAGCTGGGTCTAGGCCGGGCTGCAACGCCCCGGCCAGGTCTGGGCCCCGGCATAGTTGGGGCCAGGGGGCCACCACAACTGTGGCAGGTTGGGGGCTGGGCTAGGTGGGGCCGCAGGAGGGGCTCCCTCCCCCAGCCACAGCAGGTCCCTGGGCAGGTTCCCTGAGTGCCTGTGCAGCGCTAAATAGGCTGCTGTGTGGCCATGCAACTTACGGGGAATTTAGGTTGTAATAGTTTGCATTGTCCCAAGCGATTCACATTTTAAAGAGATATCTGTATTTCTAATCTGTCTGCCTGCACTGCTATCTGCAACCATTCCAACTTCTTAACCCCTGGGACTTTCATTAAGATGTTGTTAATTTCAAGAACATTCATGGAGATGTTAAATAAACCCAGTCTTAACACTGATCCCTGAAGTATAACCCACTAGATATTTCTTCCCAACTTGATACACTGTTTACTTTTACCTACAGCTGTCAATTAATTGCAGTTAACTCACGCAATTAACTCAAAAAAATTAATCATGATTAATCAATTTTAATCGCACTGTTAAATAGAATACCAATTGAAATTTATTAAATATTTTGGATTTTTTCTACATTTTCAAATATATTGATTTTAATTGCAAGAAATGTACAGTGCTCACTTTATATTATTTTTATTACAAATATTTGCACTGTAACAATGATAAAAGAAATAGTATTTTTCAATTCACCTCATACAAGTACCATAGTGCAATCTCTTTATCATGAAAGTGCAACTTACAAATGTAGATTTTTTTTGTTACATAACTGCACTCAGAAATAAAACAATGTAAAACTTTAGCACCTACAAGTCCACTCAGTCCTACTTCTTGTGCAGCCAATTGCTCAAAGAAACAAGTTTGTTTACATTTACGGGAGATAATGCTGTCCACTTCTTCTTTACAAAGTCACCTGAAAGTGAAAACAGATGTTCGCATGGCACTTTTGTAGCCGGCATTGCAAGGTATTTACGTACCAGATATGCTAAACATTCATATGCCCCTTCATGCTTTGGTCACTATTCCCAATGACATGCTTTCATGCTGATGAAGCTCGTTAAAAAAAAAGTGTTAATTAAATTTGTGACTGTACTCCTTGGGGGGGAGAATTGTATGTCCCCTGCTCTATGTTTTACCCACATTCATCCATATATTTCATGTTATAGCAGTCTCACAGATGACCCAGCATGTTGTTCATTTTAAGAACACCTTCACTGCAGATTTGACAAAATGCAAAGAAAGTACCAATGTGAGATTTCTAAAGATAGCTACATTCCTAAACCCAAGGTTTAAGAATTTGAAGTGTCTTCCAAAATCTGAGAGGGAAGAGGTGTGGAGCATGCTTTCAGAAGTCTTAGAAGAGTAACACTCCAATGTGGAAACTACAGAACCCAAACCACCAAAATAGAAAATCAACTTTCTGCTCGTGGCATCTGACTCAGATGATGAAAATGAACATGTGTTGGTCTCCACTGCTTTGGATCATTATCGAGCAGAACCCATCATCACCATTGTAGAGGACATGTGTCCAAGCATGAAGGACATATGAATCTTCAGTGCATCTGGCTTGTAAATATCTTGCAACGCCAGCTACAACAGTCCTTGCAAATGCCTGTTCTCACTTTCAGGTGACATTGTAAACAAACTTAGTTGAGTGGTGGCTGAACAAGAAGTAGGACTGAGCAGATTTGTGGGCTCTAAAGTTTTACATTGTTTTGTTATTGAATGCAGTTATTTTTTGTACATAACTCTACATCTGTAAGTTCAACTTTCATGATAAAGAGATTGCATTGCAGTACTAATATTTTTCAATTCACTTAGTACAATCATTTTATTGCACAAATATTTATAATAAAAAATATAAAGTGAGCACTGTACACTTTGTGTTCTGTGTTATAATTGAAATCAATATATTTGAAAATGTGGAAAACATCAAAATATTTATATAATTATATAATAATATTATATTATTAACATTGTGATTAATCGCACGATTAATCTTTTTAATTTCTTGACAGCCCTACTTTTACCTTTTGTGTAAGGTATGTCAGTTTTCAATCCCCCCGGTTCATGTTTCTGTCCAAGTCAAGTTGAATTAATTTTTCAATTGAGATTTCACAAGAGTCTGTTGCAAATGCTTTGCTAAAATTCAAATATATTGGGCCAGATCCTCAGCAGAAGTAAATCAGCATACTCAGTTGATTTAAATGGAGCTACATTTGTTTACACCAGATCAGGATCCTGTCCTGTTTTATCGGTTGCATTCTCCTCATCCATTAACTTCATAAATATTTAAAATAAAGAAGAAATCAAGTTTATATGACACCATTTTATGATTTCATAGCTTGTAAGCAATTAAGAAGCTCCTTAAGGACTAGATTTTAATCTGGCCTGAATAAGGGATCACTTGCTGCACTGCCCTGGAACAATCCAAGGTCAGTATCTCCCTTTCAGTTCCCTGCTATGCCAGGGAAGTTGTAAATTGTAGCAGCTGTATGCTCAGTGAGTGATGGAGAATCTACTGCATCTCTAGATAAATTATGCTGATGGTTAATTTCCCTTACTGTTAAAAATTGCACCTTATTTCTGGTCTAAAGTTTGTCTAGCTTCAGTTTCCAGCCATGAGATATTATACCTTTGTCAGCTAGATTTAAAAAGCGTCCTCTTCTTTTAGAAGTCTCTTGCCAATGTAGGTACTTTGTTAAACAAAACAGATTGAGCTTCTCTAGTCTCCCATTGTAAGGCAGGTTTTCTAGACCTTGGATCATTCTTGTAGCTCTTTTCTGAACCCTTTCCAATTTGTCAATATCCTTTTTAAAGTGTAGACATGACAGCTGGACACAGTATTCCAGTGATGGTGTCCCTTATGCTGTATACAGTGGTAACAGCACATGCCCATTTCTACTGGATATTCCTTTGCTTACACATCTGTAGCTAATTAGTTCATTTTATCATTCATTATTTGTGGGATGTTATGATTTTAACTACTGTCATGTCATATATATATATAATCATTGTATGCTAAACAGATTTAAATTGTAGGATTATAGAAGATTGATACTTATTTAGAAGTGGTAATTATGTATTAGGTATGTAAGTATGTAGGGCTGAAATGCCAGGCCTACAGGCTGAGGCCTGTAAGATTTTAGCTTAGCCTTACTAAGCCTTAGACTTAAGAAATGCTTGACATAAGTAAGTGACCAAAGAATGACCCTATGCCACAAAATTATGGGAATAGATGGACCAATGGGTAGTATTGCAAAAAATTAACTTTAAGATTAAGTTTGGTTACAAGATACCCAGTAGCCACATTTTTCCAACACATGCCCTAACTGCAGGGTGTACTATGTGCATAAATGCTAATGAGAAGAAAAGGAACTATAACCAACCTCTGAAAAACAGGGTACTCAATATTTTGGGGGGGGGCACAATACAAATAAGGGAAAAGAGGGTGGACACCTTCACACACATGCATAGTGTTAGGTACAGTCAGAATTACAAGATAAAAGAGGTCTCACAGATTGGGTAAAATGAGTTCCCTGTGGGAAAATTTCATCAGGAACCATCCCTCTACTGATTATTAATTGGTAAGGCTGCCATCAGACCTTATACTCACATCCTTAACAATATTCATAACTATATTTGTAACTAGGTCTTTGTAGGATTTCTGTATGCTTGGGTAATCATAATCTTAATTGTAACTTTTAATAAAACTTACAAAACAAACATTTACAAGTACAAGGTCTAGTAGGTGTGGTCACTATCCTTGGTCTTTGTGTGTTCTTAGAGACTCTAAATCTAAAGCAAGTGGCAGTGATGACTTTCTCTGTTAAGCTTGAAATTCTACCCACCAGAGCTGAACCCATGGTGGTGTAATACAACATTACTAAATCCACTTTAAATAAAATAAAAGGCTATACATCCCAGGATCTCATTTGCTCTCTTAGCCACTGCATTGCAAGCTCATTCAGCTGTTTGTCTAGTATAACCACAAAGTCTCTTTCTGAGTCACTGTTTTCCAAAATACAGTTTCCTCCATAACTGTGATCTCTTAATCTTGGTTCACAGATGTATGGACTTACATTTATTTGTATTACAATGCATATTTTTCAAATGAGTCCATCTTACCATGCAATCCAGGTTGTTCTTGAGAACTGAACCATTATTTACCACTACCATTTTTGTTTTATCTGCAAATTATAGAAGACTGTTGTGTACTGTTGTGTACTTTATTATACAAACACTATCCTGTTTGTATAATAAAGACACAGGCTGAGTGAGTTAGGAGGCTCTTTGTTAGCACAGCTCTCTCTAAATGAGTGCTTGGTGTCTATGCCACACAAGCCAAGACAATAGATTTCTCATGTTAGTGTCAACTAGACTGAGGCTTTGTCTATATTAAACTATACTACACTACACTGGATATAGGGGCAGGCGCAGATGATAAAGCTACTGGATGGCCAGACAGAGATGCTCAAGTCCCTCATTATGCTGCAGTCTGAGCACATCCATGCATGACTCCCCCTGCAGCCAATACAAAATTACATTCCATGCCCTCCCCAAACTACTTCACCACATTCCTCGCATGTTCCTGGTTCCTCGCCATACCCCGTGCACTCCACCCCTAAAGTCTGGTTTCACAATGAAAGCTGGAGTTACATGTAGCTGTGAGGGCTGTAACCAAGAGACTGTTCCTCATTTCCATGTCCCGTTTGACAAAATTTTTGTGTTTTGTCCTGTTATTAAACTTTAGTCTTTGAAATAAAATGAGTCTTTGTGACATACACACATTAGTTGTTGCTAATAGCAAAACACAGTAGATATAGGCAAGAATATTTGCTCAGTACAATTAACACTCATCAGGAAGCAAGCAATACAGGGGTCACTCAAGGCAGCAAGTAAACATTGCCTGGCCAACTGCATCACATAAAGACACATTGTGGGGGTTCATTGTCAAAATGCTCCTTCAAAGCCATCCTAATTCAAATAGCCCACCCCTCCTCCCGCTGTGCCTCTCTAATAGCCCTGGTATCTGCCTTTTCAAAATCAGCAGCCAGAAAATCTACCTTAGCATTCCACCCTTGGGAACGTTTTCTCCCTTCACTCCACAAATGTTATGCGGAGCACAGTAGGCTGCAATGACCACCAGAATATTTTCCTCATGGAGGTCTAATCTGCCAAAAAGTCAGCACCAGCAACCTTTTAATCGGCCAAAGGCACATTCAAAGGTCATTCGGCACCTGCTGAGCCTACTGTTGAAGCACCTTTTGCTGGTGTCTAGGATCCCAGTGTAAAGCTTCATGAACCATGTAAGCAAGGCTTAGGCAGGGTCTTCCAGGATCATTATAAGCATTTCCACATCCCCAATTTGAATCTTCTGGTCTGGAAAGAAAATCCCAGTGCACAGCTTTCACTCAGTCCATAAAGATGCATGCATCCCCAGAGCTCCTAGCAGCAGAGGGTGTCAAGTTGCACAGTGGGATAGCTACCCAAGATGCAACACTCTGTCAGTGCAAGAGACCTACTGTGGATGCAATCCTCTGACAGATGGGGCATTGTGTGGACATGCACACCCATGTAATTAAAGTGGTTTATGATCATTGACTTAACTCTGTAGCATACACAGGGCCTTAGAGAGACAGGAGGTCCTTTGTTCCAAAGGTGGGGTCATTGGAGTCTGTATCTTGCAAATGTATCCAGGATGGTGTTAAATTGGGAACAGTAACAGTATAAAAAGTTTGTCCTGCTGCACTTTAGAACTCCCTTCTCAGTTAATTCAGTTCTTGCCATTTCTGGCTTTTGATATACACCAGGTTTATTGAATTAACTAACTTCAAATCCATGCAGCTGACAGCATCCCTGTTAGTTCAAGACCTTGTGACCGCCATAAGAACTATCTTCCTATCCCAGGTTATTTCAGACTGTAAATATACATTACTTACTTCCTGCTCTACAGATCATAAGATTCTTGGCCCACCTCACTATCTGCCCCCCCCACACACACACACACCTTTTTCTATCAAGCACATTTTTTCCCATTTGGTAATTCACTTTAAGAGCTCTTAGATCTTGCTCAGTATTATTTCTCCCCCTTCTCCTTGGTCAGCCATGAGATTGGACACAATAAGGATGCCATTCCAAGAGACACTTGGCTGTTCTGTGTTCTATTATCCTAACTACATGTCCTGCATACTGAAGTCATTGGCATTTCAGTACATTTACTGCATTTTTGATTCTCCATAGACCTCTTGCAGTTCCCCATTAGATCTTCATTTATATGGATATGGGACTTGGGCATTTACTAAGAAGAAAGAAAGGCAGCTGAACACCTTTATCTTCAAAGTTTTGAGATAAATTTTGGGGCCAGTAATGGAGAATCATGTGTGGAGAAGAAGATCTAAATATATATTGGATCTTGTCTTCTGATATTGGATAGTTTTGAGCAGAGTTTTGTGAACAAATGGTTGAAGACTGTGCCTTTGTCACCACCCTGCACTTGAGGTCCGAGCTCCTTTTTGTTTTCATTGGAGGAGAGTACTGATTTTATCAATCTTCCTTCTGAAAGTGATAGATCCACTGTAGCATTCCAGACTTCCCTGGGAAAGAATATCTTGATATTGCCGAGCTACTAAAATAGTGGCCAGGTAGCATGTCATAGCCCTCTTTTGTCCTCAACTATTGATACATTGACCCTTAAGTGTCCTGGTTGGATGTATCTTTTACAGATCTGGTTAGTCATCAACTGATGCAATGCATGGTGTGTAAGCTGGGAATCTGAATGCAGTGGCAAGTCCTGAGTTTAGACAAAGGAAGAGAGAAGTGAGAGTAGGATTGCAGGAGATCGAGAATTATACATTGGAGCAGGCCAGCAACATATCCAGGAAGGAGAATGTGCAGCAGCTGTAAGCAAAAGTGGGCTGGCACAGCTGATGGAAGAGGGAAGAGAAAGTGCAGAATTGACAGGGAGAGTAGTCCAGAAGTGCTGTTGGTTACAGACCTGATAATTTTGATAACAGAGCATCAGGAATTGTATTCATATCTATCCAATAGGATTAATAAACATTTCCTGCTTTTGTTTGAGAGTAATTCTGATGTAAGCAGAGTCAGGATGAGCTCCACCCTGACATCTGGTGGTAAGGTTTGGCAAGTTGTGGAAAAGAACTTCAGGGGCTGATCTCATTTGCATAGGCACACCCACCCTGCCTAGAATGAGGCCATAGCTGCCCAAATGGTCACTTTGGCTGCTGTGGGATCCCCAGTGTCTCTGTTATTGGGGCAGGAAGAATAAATTGCTATTATCCTGATTATGGGAATCAAGGACAGTGGAACTGTACTTGGCCTTTTGTTATGATGGAGGGACTCGCCATCAACTAAGTAGCACTCGCTAGGCAAGGGACATGGGTTCTAAAACTCTGTGAATGGAGAGAGGTTGGGAACAGGTATTAATACCTGGTGGTATTCCCCCCCCCCCCCCCCGGGTGAGGGCCTTACATACTAATTGCACTTCCTCCTCTCTCCACTGTGGAATATCAGAGCTAATTTTGATTCTATTAGGAGTCTAGTTACAGGCTGCTGAGTTGAATTCACTTTGGGCTAATGGTGCACCAGCACTGAGGCTACCATACTACAAGCTGAAATCACTGAGTGTTGTGTTAAGTAGTGGGGGAGCCTGAAGCTATATGGTAGAGCCGTTTGCAGCATGGTGAGTGGAGCGGCTGGCGGAGCAGTTCAGTTTGTGGGACGGCGAGCAGAGCGGCTGGTGGAGCGGAGCCCCATGGAGAGATGGGGCCATCAGTGTTGGACCACGTAAAGGTGCCCCTTAAACCCCCCCCGCAATCTCCACCCAGGTTGGGAGGTAAAAACTCTGCAGATAAACTTTTGAACTCTAGGGCTGCCCTGACCAAGGACAGAGACTTTTGGGTCGTTGGACTTTTGGGACTTTGGGTGATTTTGGGTTGCTGGACTCAAGAACCAAAGGGAAAGGACATGCCCCAATTTGTTTGGCGTGGGTTTTGCTCGTGGGTTGTGTTATGAATCCTGTTGGTGGTGTTTCCCCAACATAATGCCACATTGTTTCTCTCTCTTATTAAAAGGCTTTTTGCTACACTCAGACTATGTGCTTGCGAGAGGGGAAGTATTGCCTCTTGGAGGCGCCCAGCGGGGGTGGTATATATTTGTCCCAGGTCACTGGGTGGGAGCTCGAGCCGGTTTTGCATTGTGTTATAGGAATGGATCCCCTAGATACTGAACCCGGCCCTTGTTGCTGCCAACTCTGATAGGCAGAAGGGTTACACTTAAATTGTTGAGAGAAACCAAACCTTAAATTACCCAGAAGGAAGAGGTATTACATTTCTACTCAACTGTTTGGCACTGATTGTATCAGTAACGAATGAGGGAGAAATGTATTGTTTTCAAATGACAGTGCTAAGGATAGAACAGTAATCAAACAAATCCATGCTGCTGCAGGAGACAGTTTGTGTCTGCAAATGAGGTCCCTTTTTTCCCTTTCTATGCAGTTCCCAATTCATCCTCCTTTCCCAAAGTTAGTGTCACACAAATCTGATAAGCTCAGTTACAGCTATAGATTTTGCCAGAGCACTGACAGTATTCTCCTGTAATAACCTTCTCTTTTAGGCACAATCTGAAGTCTTATTACTGTTGACACGTCATAACTATGCGCTTTAAAAAAAATCAGCCAATTTCTTGTTTTTCTTGATCCTGCTTTCTTTTAGTTACATTTTTTCTTCTAATATGAAGAGTCTGTTAGAAGTTCCTAGCAGTCAAAGTTGTCAGAACAGAGGGGGCAACTTCTTTAACTGCAGGAGCACTCAGCTTAATGTGTCACTGCCCAGCCTCTTGGATAAATTTAGTTCACACTGGGCATGCTCAGAGCTTGACACTAGTTATTGGTATAGGGAGTCAGTATGGGAGTGACTATCTTATCTAGGTCCCAGGACAGCAAAGCACATGCATAACTTTGACTTCAGTGGACGTTCTCAGAGGTTTTGCTAGATTGGAGCCTTATATAGATAACATTTCACTGGTGGGAGAGAGACTATTTATAAATTGTACCAGTGTCTGACATTTTGGTGTTAGGAATTAGTCTACGTGGTTAATCTGCTAATTCTGGAAGGCTCTCAGACACCAAAATAAGTGTATAGGTAATTAATAAAACAGACCATTTAGTTTGAGCTCCTGTCTATAGCTTTAACTAGTCAAGGTCTTCATGGTGAGTGGCTCAAATTCAACATTTTTCAGAGTCTGGGGGTTGGGTTCCCTTTGTTTAAGGCTAGATGGATGATAAGTTTTTCTGCTAACAAACCTAGCACTAGCAGCCTAAGTAGAAATTGATTTGGGACTCAAATACTGATATCACATTCTTAGGCCTAATCCTGCAGGGATCTAATAAATATTGAATAGCCTGAGATTGTGCCAGGTGAGCTGAATGGCTTGTATCCAATACAGTATTGTTTTGTTTCTTTTAATCCTCCAAGGTTGGTGTTTCATGTGGAGCACAAGATACAGGATACTGAAGTTACTAATTTTCACTTTTGTTTCCACCTATTGAAGACATTTCCTGATTAGGTTCATTATAGGAGCACCACAACTTGACCTCCTAAGGTGTTTGACGGAAGGGGAGTCCCTCCTGCAGAGTTTCTAAGGTACACAGAAGGGAATAAGAACGAGGAGTACTTGTGGCACCTTAGAGACTAACAAATTTGAGCATAAGCTTTTGTGGGCTAAAACCCACTTCATTGGATGCATGCAGTGGAAAATACAGTAGGAAGATATATATAGATATACACACACAAAAAATGAAAAAATGGGTGTTGTCATACCCACTATAATGAGAGTGATTAGTTAAGGTGAGCTATTATCAGCAGGAGAAAAAAAATCTTTTTGTAGTGATAATCAGGATGGCCCATTTCCAACAGTTGACAAGAAGGTGTGCGTGCATCCGATGAAGTGGGTTTTAGCCCACAAAAGCTTATGCTCAAATAAATTTGTTAGGCTCTAAGGTGCCACAAGTACTCCTCATTCTTTTTGCTGATATAGACTAACATGGCTACCATTCTGAAACTTGTCACAGAAGGGAATGTCATTCGGTTGCACCCTGGCAATTCTACAGGGGAGGAAGGTGATGTAAGTGCTTGTGTGTCACACCGTGCTATTTAGGGGCTGAACTAATGTGTGTTGAAGTTAGTGGCAGGATTCCTTTTAATTTAAATGTGCACTGAATTTGGACCTTTGGTCTTGATCCTACAAGGATCTGAGCAGCCTCAACTCCACTGGAAGTCCATGGGAATGAAAAGTATGTAACACTTGGGGGCCCCTTGCCGAATCAAGCCCTCATTGGCATACTGCTTCTTTTATTATTCTATGTGTGTGAGCTCCTATGCAATTAATAATTACTGTAACATTGAATACAAAATAAACTAACGTTGTTCATATTTTCTGTTTATTCCTTATAAACTACCAGTATATTTGATGGTTTCATAACCAGTGCTTGGATTGCAAAACATTCAATTAAGCAACCTCAACATTTAATAACAACCTGCATGTAATGCAAAAAAAAAAACCAAAGCAAATCAGGCACAGATTGTTTTCTTCCTGCGCATTTGATTTAGCATCACCCTTTCTGACATGTGCATAATTTTTCATGAAATTTTGAGGAGATGCAAGAACAATGTACCTGATGGCTAATAATCCAAAGGAAAACAAAAAGAAAAGAATTATAGATGAGAACAAGCTGTTCCCATGGAAAGTGAAACATTTTACATTTTTGTGCTAGAAAAAGACAAGGCAAGGCCTAAAGAAACATTAAACATACTTTTACTGGGTATCTATTGCTCATTCCTACTTACACGAGGTAGCTCATTCCCCATGCCTGGTGGACAAGTAGAGTTCAGCAGCATCCTTCAATACCCTCATTTAAGCAAAGTTGGGGGGGTTAAATGTATCACCTGTGGCTGTCATCAGGAGCTGCAGAAAAATCAGATGGTGATGAGCTCCAAGTTTGCAACTAACTAGAAGTATTCTACATGACACCCCATTAGCCAATCAGCTGTTCATTATTTGTAGAAATAGCCGCGAGCAGCAGCAAACTGAACTGTAGCCAGTGCAGGTCTTCTCACCTGTGGGAGCTGACAAATTAGTTCGCACTTACACCATTCCATTAGTTTGCAAATGGTTTTATTTTTCATCATTTATTCACCTTGGTCTCTCTGCACATCTAACACACATCTCCTCTCTGTTTTCACTTCTCTCGGTATGGGAGTCTTCTGCTCTATTATCTGTATTGCAGTAGCTCCCCCACCCACCACTCAGAATTAGGGCTCCATTACACACATCGAGAAGATCCTTCCTATGTTTTCACTTCACTATCTGTCCAACTGTTTCCAAAACTCATCTAAAAATAAACCTTTTCTCCCATAAATCTTCATTCTTCTTTCTGCTTTTATATTTTTATCTCAATGTAAAGTACATATGTTCTTATGTTACTTCAGGACATAGGTTATATGTAAGATGCTGTAAAAGATAAAAGCCTGATCCCATAAACCACTATTCATGGAAAAAAGTCATTACTCACACAAATAGTCCCAATGGGTCTACATTTGTGACTAAGGATTTGCGATCAGTGGATTGGACTGCTTGGAAAAAACCTAAGGGTCCATACACTGACCTCATTTACGCTGTGTCAGTGGAGATACACTGCTGTAAAACTGGTGAAATCAAAATCCAGTCTTCATGCTAATCTGCCTATCCTGCACAAGCTTAAGATTCTTTTTCATGATTATTCCTTACAAAAATTTTTAAAATCACTGTCCTAAAAATCACTTACCCTTTGGAAACGTTGCTGCAGTTATGCCGCATTGCCATGCCAGTGCACACAACAGAGACTTTCCCCCACTGCAGTTCCCAGTGCCATTCAGCTGTAACTTTTCATTATCATTTTTTTTATTAACAAACCTGGCCCTGAGTGCCCTCAGTCAGCCTGAGTGTATGTATGCGAGGCAAGACAATGCGCTGTGTGGTGCTCCACAGACAAAAGCAGCAGAATAAGAATTTTAAATGAGCTATTGCAGAAATGTTTACCATCCAGAGCTTTTCTCCCTCAAGTGGCACCAAGGATGTTTCAAGTGCATCTACCCATCTGATTTCCTACTTGGGACGAATCTCCACTGTTCATCTCTCCAATGGTGATACACAATCTTTTCATTCATTTCTGTACATTCCTTATTCAGACCAACTTGGAATTTTTGTCATCAGTTTGGAACATGGTTTGACTGAAAAGTTTTGTTCAGCGGAACCACTAACCATCTGTTCAAGGTTGTCATTCCCAGTTTCCATCTATTAGAAATTCTACGCTCACTTCATTGGAAAGTTTATAAAAAGTTTACATTAGGGCTGTCAACTAATCACAGTTAATGTGATTAACTCAAAAAAATTAATCATGATTAATCACACTTATAACAATAGAATACCTATTGAAATGTATTAAATATTTTTGGATGTTTTTCTACATTTTCAATGTCGATTTCAGTTACAACACAGAATACAAAGTGCACAGTGCTCACTTTATATTATTTTTTATTACAAATATATGCACTGTAAAAATGATAAACAAAAGAAATAGTATTTTTCAGTTCACCTCATACAAGTATGGTAGTGCAATCTCTTTATTGTGAAAGTGTAATTTACAAATGCAGATTTTTTTTGGTTACATAACTGCACTCAAAAACAAAACAGTGTAAAACTTGAGCCTACAAGTCCACTCAGTCCTACTTCTTATTCTGCTGATCGCAAAGACAAACAAGCTTGTTTACATTGATGGGAGATACTGCTGCCTGCTTCTTATTTACAATGTCACCTGAAAGTGAGAACAGGCATTTGCACGGTACTTTTGCAGCCAGCATTGCAAGGTATTTACTTGCCAGATATGCTATACATTCATATCCCCTTCATGCTTCAGCCACCATTCCAAAGGAGATGCTTCCATGCTGATGATGCTCGTTAAAAAAATAACGCATCAATTAAATTTGTGACTGTACTCCTTGGGGGGAAAACTGTATGTCTCTTACTCTGTTTTACCCACATTCTGCATATATTTCATGTTATAGCAGTCTTGGATGATGATCCAGCACATGTTCGTTTTAAGAACACTTTCACGGCAGATTTAACAAAACGCAAAGAAGGTACCAATATGAGATTTCTAAAAATAGCTACAGCACTTGACCCAAGGTTTAAGAATCTGAAGTGCTGTCCAAAATCTGAGAGGGACGAGATGTGGAGCATGCTTTTAGAAGTCTTAAAAGAGCAACACTCTGATGCGGAAACTAGAGAACCCAAACCACCAAAAAAGAAAATCAACCTTCTGCTGGTGGCATCTGACTCAGATGATGAAAATGAACATGCATCAGTCTGCACTGCTTTGGATCGTTATCAAGCAGAACCCATCATCATCATCATGAAAGCATATCCTTTGGAATGTTGGTTGAAGCATGAAGGGACATTTGAATCTTTAGCGCATCTGGCACATAAATATCTTGCAATGCCATCTACAACAATGCTACACAAACTCCTGTTCTCACTTTCAGGTGACATTGTAAACAAGAAGCAGGCAGCATTATCTCCTGCAAATTGTAACCAACCTTGTTCGCCTGAGTGATTGGCTGACCAAGAAGTAGGACTGAGTGGACTTGTAGGCTCTAAAGTTTCACAGTTTTATTTTTGAATGCAGGGGTTTTTTTGTACATAATTCTATATTTGTAAGATCAACTTTCATGGTAAAGAGATTGCACTACAGTACCTGTATGAGGTGAATTGAAAAATACATTTTTTTTGGTTTTTTTACAGAGCAAATATTTGTAATCCAAAATATAAATTGAGCACTGTACACTTTGTATTCTATGTTGTAACTGAAAATTAATATCTTTGAAAATGTAGTAAACATCCACAAATATTTAAAATAAATGGCATTCTATTGTTGTTTAACAGCATGATTAATCACGATTATTTTTTTTAATTACGATTAATGACTTGACAGCCCTAGTTTACACTGATCTAGAATCTCTCCCCTCACAGAATGAATTCAGCTCTGTACAAAAGGACCAGCACAAGGTCTACACTACTTAAATCCCACTTAAGTCCCCCATACAGGGCTTAAGAGGGACATAAATGATGCAGAGGTTTGTACTGGCCCTCAATATAGTGGTGAATGTCACCTTTAATGAAGATTTCTCTTGATCAGGAGTCTGTGAAGAGACAGGAATAGGTCAAATAATCCCTAAAGCAGGACTAGTAGTGCAACAGGATGCATTCCAATTATGGTTCAGTAGAAATGCTTTATACATTCTTTATAAAAGTTTATACAACACAGTAGAGTCCAGTACTCTCTCAGCTGGAGCAATCTGCTAGCAGACTTAGATGCATGTGGTACAGCATTTATCAAAACAGGGAATAAAATAATTAATGGAGTTAGGGCTGAGATGGTAACATCAAAGAGCACTTCTGAGAAAAAGCTCATAACAAGTGGTTAGCAATTTGGGCCTCTGATAAAAACATATCAGTTCTTATTCAGGACAACTTCTCTTTTCTTCGTAACTTTAAAATGCTTCACAAAAAAACAGTTTTACTTATAGTGGTACCCTTGTTCCATTCTATTTGAATTGGGAAAAATCAGATTTTCTTTAAATTAAGTTAAATTTAAAACATGAAACATTTCATTTTGAAAAAGATCCCAATTTTTTTTCCAAG
The DNA here is from genome assembly GCF_015237465.2 of Chelonia mydas. Taxonomy (NCBI): domain Eukaryota; kingdom Metazoa; phylum Chordata; order Testudines; family Cheloniidae; genus Chelonia; species Chelonia mydas. The sequence goes on from NC_057852.1 coordinate 114,139,919, forward strand.
TGGAGAAATTAATTTAAACTGACCATTTGCTTTTGTTCATAGCCTATTTTAAAAGTATTATTCATTATCATATTAATAAATTATATTTTATAAAAAACACCAATGGTTACATGCTAGGATAGCTATCACAGAACGAAGCCATAATGACAGAACAAGGTAAATCTAATAAACCATTCATGGTTCTCATGGTATATTTGTGAAATAGGCTACTGCCTTTTATTTACTGTTCCTATAAAAGTGTGATAGGATTTGTTCCTTTTGCAGCGTTACTTCTCACCCAAAGATTTTCAGTATCCATGCCTGGTATTTGCTATCTGTCAGGTCACGGGGACAAAGAATAGGTTTTAAATGCTGAACTGCTATGGTGAATTTGTTTGAAGTTTGATTCACATTAGGCTATGAATACAAAAAAGATAATCTACCCATGTTTTCCTCTACGTATGAACTCAGTTTTCCCAGCAGCTTCACTAGACTTTACTTGTTATAAAGCTGGCGGAATTATGGGGGAGATTTTCAAGGGCCTAAATGGGAATTGGGCTAATTGCCCTTTGTTCCTTCGAATATCAACCTGAAAATTAACCTGAAGCATCTCCTAATCCACTTTGATGTAACTGAGATCAGCATCAGGACCTTTATCTGAGAGAATATTGACAAATTTGGGATATGTTGGCCAGGGAATACAAGGGCTAGTAGTTATGGGACAAAAACTACAAGGAAGATCTAGAAAAAGGATGGTTTGAGAGGATATGAAGAAGGTATGTGTCATCTTGGAAGATGCACTTGGCAAGAACACTTGGAGACGAAGAACAAGAGCCACCAGTTCCATGGACAGGACAACACTCAATGGTGCTCTCTCACTCATGACCTTCCTGCAACTCCCAAAAGCCTCAGCCCACCAAATAATTCTCAGGCCTCCCCAATCTCTCTGCCCCTTATCTTGAATCCACATGCATGCCACATCTCCCCAGCTGGTTCCCAGGCTGAGATAATTGTGACCTGCAGTGGGCACTGGTGGCACAGAGTGGGAAAAGGAAGTTTCCTGATGAAGGAAAGATGGGGTCATTCAGACCTACTCTAGGCAGGAACCAACCCCCAAGACCAGAACCCCTCCCTCCAGCTGATAATGCCACACTCTTCAGCCCCAGGAAAATGGCTAGCCTTTGTGGTGGTGAACACCTTAGGACTTGTTGGTGTCAAAAGGATGAAATACAGGATCACAAACAGAGGTGTATCCTAACAGAGGTGCCACTCAGCAGGCATACATAGTCCTGAGTTGTCCCCTGAGGTTAAATATTTTTTCACTTGGCTACAAAGTTCAGCAAGGTGAGATGGTCACTTGAATAAGGTATAGTACTTATGCACTTGTCAGCAAGCCAAAAGTAAGGGCCATCATTTTTCTAATAGAAAAGAAGATGATGACGAAAGTCCTAGCAGTACAATGCCAGGATAAAAGAACGTGTGTGGGGGAGGGGGGGTGGCGGGTATTATTTTTTTTAAACGGCTAAGAAAAATAGAAAACATAATGGAAGTTTCCAGATAAGAGCTATTTCTTGTTACATTGTTAGTCTGACAGTGATAGTATCTGAAAATAATTCACAGCTGCTTCACATTCACACTGTGCTGTCATTAGCCACTGTTACCGGGCTTCTGGGGACTCTTTGGAGATAATGACACATGCTTTCATTTTAGATAGAATAATCTGCATGTTCTTGAAATCCACAAGAGAGCACATCAATTAACATATCCCAGATATTAATCCATAAAACATGCATATGTTTTCTTTTGGTTGATTTATTATTTTTAAACGTTCTTATTCTTTCTGTTTGCATTAAATCATTGCTTATTTAGTCAAAGATCTGCTGGTTTATTCAAAATAAAAATGACAAATGGAGGATTTTGAAAACTCCTGAGGAACCACAGGCATTTTATTGCCATCAGAGAGAGGTTTACATAGCTTTTATTTAAATATGTTACATAGAACTAGGAATAATGACAAATCCACTTTTTTCACTTTAATCAGATACAAAATACTTTTGATATAAATTTTGTCAGATACCAAATATGATTTTGAGCCGTAGATCATCACACAGGCTATATAAAAAGGTGATTCTATTATGGGGGGATGGAGGAGATGGGGGAAACTGAATTCAAAGCGATATCTGCTACATCACTGTATGAGGGTTAGATTACATTTAGTCCTGCAGGGTGCGTAAAGAGAATGGGAGATGAAGGACCTTACCTCTGCCCCTTATACCTCTGTTCAAGGGTCACACAATCCCAGACCATTTACTCTGGATGTACAAGAATCACTTCAAAACTAGTGCTGCTTGTGGTATTACCCTTGCCCAGTACAGTGGTACGAGGGCAGATTCCTAACCCCACCCACTCAGTGGCCAGCAGAGAGCACTTCACATAGACGGAAGCATGCTGCACCTTGGTGTGAACAGGGGCTGCTCTGGCACACACCCCATACAGGTCCCCAAGCCATGGGGCCTGATCCTGTGAGCTACTGCACACCCTCAAATTTTATTCAAGTCAATGAGAACTGATGGTGCTGAGCCCCATTCAGACTTGGAGCCCTGGTGCATCCATGAAACACTCCCTTCACCCCACAAGACTATATCTTGAAGTCAGTCTATCCCACAGCAGTTAGTTTTGTTTGAGTGAACAAGGTCAATACAAATTTTATTATAAAAATAGTGCTACCCTTTAAAGTGCGCACTGATCATTTAAAACAACTGCGTGACATTTCTGGTAAGTACTTAAGAATATGCAATAAAAACTCTTGTGAGAGTTACAAATAGCCATTAGTACATATAATCAAATCTGGGCAAAAACCAAAGCGTTCCTGCATTATCTGGAAGCAGCTTCTCGGACATCATATTCCCAACACACTTATAGGGGCTTTCAGAAGAAACACTGCTGGTTGAAACTTTGGGAGCAGACAGTCAGGTTAATGATATAGGGCATCCTTATTGTATTATGCTTCTACTTATCAGTTGTCTCTCATGGGTGTGTTGGATCACGGGCCAAAGTACAGCTGGTCAAAAAAACTTCAAAGTGACCAAAAAAAACCCCAAACAAACATTGGGCCTAATTCTCTTCTCGCAGCTCTTTCATTTTGGTGAAACTCCATTGACTTTTGCTGTGAATGATGAAAATGTATAAAACTTGGAGAGCCACATGGCTTTCGCCCCATGATATTCAAGTTAATTGGTCTCAATAGCTGGGGGAGGGGGAGTGTTTCACCTTCCTCTGCAGAATGGGGCATGGGTCAGGTGCAGGTTTAAACTAGCAAAAATGGCAGATTCTCTTTAGCTTGAAGTCTTTAAATCATGATTTGAGGACTTCAGTAACTCAGCCAGAGGTTATGAGTCTATTACAGGCATGGGTGGGTGAAGTTCTGTGGCCTGCAATGTGCAGGTGGTCAGACTAGATGATCATGATGGTCCCTTCTGACCTTAAAGTTTGAGTCTATGTGTTTGTACAGCACCTAGCTCAATGGGGTCCTGGTCTATAACTGGGGCTCCTATACATTACTGCATTAATGTAAGTCTTGAATGGTTGATTTTAAACATTGACTGACCAGGCTGCTCATGGACACCATTTTGGATTTCATTGAGAAGAATGAGTAAGAAAAAGAACTGCATGGGAGATTCTTGGAGAGTGAAAGCCACCCTGATCTACCTGAAAAACTTGAATAGGGAATGACTGTAAAACTGTATCCATCTATGACCCCAATCACCATTGCATGTGAGAACCTCACAATCTTTACTGTATTTATCCTCACAATATCCCTGTAAGGCAGAATAGTACCCTACGGCCATTTTACAAATGGGAACTGAAGCACAGAGTAACTTGCTTAAGGTCTCTCAGGAAGATCTGTGGTGTAGCAGGGAACTGAACCTAGGGCTCCAAAGGGAACTGGCAAAAGAGCAATCAGGTGCCAACAACATTAAATGGCTCCACCCTTTAAATGGTTTGCTGACAATAGGGGCCGGTGACTTTGAGCAACTCTCTACCCAGAAGGTGACCAGGGGAGGCTGGAAGTTTCCCAGCAGAAGCTTATGGGCAAGAAAGGTGACAGCCTGTTTTAAAAGAAAACTGTTTCTCTAAGCAAGGGGCCTATTTCATCACCAGACGCAGAAGACTTGGCCAGGAAGGCAGGAAGACCTGCCTATTCTAAAGACTCAGACCCGGATCTTCCAAGGTATTTAGACCCCTAATTTCCATAGAACTAATGGAAGTTAGAAGCCTAAATACCTTGGAAGATCTGGGCAACAAACCACATCCAGGACTCACAGGAGCAGTGAGGTTGGACGTAGGGGTATTGCATTCAAGTGTTTGTTGTTTACCATAGATCTGTAACTTTTTTTCCCCTAGAGTAAGAAGTGTTTGTGGATGGAAGTTCCATTGCTAAGCCTGTGTTTCCTGGCTTTACTACCACGTGGTTCCTGGAAGGTGTAACTAGAAAACCAAAGCTCTCACAGCCAGGTTGAACCTGGAGGAACGTATCTAAGCAATGGAGGCTTGGAAGGGTTGAGCCGCTAGTTCTGGGTTCTAGCAGCCAGACTGTGGTGTCCCACTGCCCAGCAAGGGGACTGGCACTTGACAGACACAGAGGAAGGAACAGTGATCAGTCAGTAGCGAGAACCAGGGAACGTAGAAGCACAGGGGATTCAACAATTGGATCCAATCACGATATACTGGTGACCCTCCAGAGAGCAGGACAGACCCCCTAAACAGGCCCAGATGAAATATAAACAGATTGAAAAATCTAGCATGAACTCAGTTACACTGAAACACGGACAGACATGAGATAGAGATCGGGCTAACTGTGTCTCTGACCCCTCCTGGTCTTCTCGAGCACACCTCCCCTCGGACTCAAGCCTCGACCATCATCTCTCCCAGGGTGGTATCACACAATTTTCCACTCAGCTCAGGCCCTACCTGCAATCCCCTGTATATCAACTGTGATTACTTCAGCAGGTCTGATTTAGACTCAGACCCTGCAATTCCATTACCGCTGAGAGCTAAGAGAGTGGAGATCAGTGACCAGAGAGTTTCCTTGCAGCAAAGTATTAGTTATTTAAAACAAAGAACATTTTAAGATCTACAACACTAAAATAGACTATATGCTGTGACATGCCGCTCAGGACCCCCCAAACTATAAGCTGCTGTGTCATGCCTCTGCCTCAGAACGTGAGAGCTTTTCTAGTGCTATTCTGTATGTCAGCTCCCCAACACCAGCCTGTCTGCCTCGTCAGCAAGCTCTTCCTTGCCAGTAACAATCAGTGAACCCCATTTCCCAATTTCCCTAGAGACATCTCCCTGCAGTGTCCAGTCCCTGACAGAAATTGAATTCACTGCCTCCAAAGAGACAGAGCACACACCAGCCTGTTAGGTGAGCTGACAACTCACATTTCACCTTAACACAAAATTCGCTTATTAACTAAAACAGATGTAAGTGATACTAAGCAAGAGAAAGAGAGAAAGGTGTGGTAACAAACAAAACATTTTCTAGTGACTAAAATACTTAATTCTAGCAAATCTTATCTTTGCCTAAAAAGTTTCTCACTTACAGCAAGTTATCAGCAGTTCCTAGTCTTCAGGCCAAGAGGAGCCAACTTGCACAGGGTGCTGTCCCCGAAGTGATGACTAACTAAGGGCTTGTCTACACGGGCACTGTACAGCACTGCAACTTTCTCGCTCAGGGGTGTGAAAAAACACTCCCCTGAGCGCGGCCAGTGTCAGTGCTGTAGAGTGCCAGTGTAGACAGGGCCCCAGCTACACCCCTCGTGGAGGTGGACAAGCCACGTTAAAGCGCTGCCACAGCAGCACTTTAACGTTGCCAGTGAAGACGTGCCCTAAGGCGATGTCTCACTACCACTCCACAGGTGCGCCAGCCCTGGAGCACCCACAGAAAAAAAAACGGTGGGTGCTCAGTATCCACTGGCAGCCACAACAACCACCTCCTCCCCCGCCCCTCCAGTGCCTCCCGCCTGCGGTGGATCAGCCGTTCATCGGTGTGCAGGAAGTGCTGGGGGAGGGGACAGAGTGAGGGCAGGGCGCTTGGGGAAGGAGGCAGAGTGGGGTGGGAGTGGAGCTTTGGAGGAACGGGTGGAGTGGGGGAAGGGTCTGGGGCAGAGCGTGGGTCGAGCACCCCCTGGAAATTAGAAAGTCAGTGTGTCTGCTACCACTTATGTGGGTATAATTTATGGCGGTCCAGAGTGTGAAAAAGCCCCACCTCACCCCGAGTGACATGAGTTGCACTGATCTAAGCGCCAGTACCACCGCTCATTGGGGTGGATTAATTAAGTTGATGGGAGAGCTCTCTCCCCTCTGCATAGACAGGCTCCACCAGAGAACCTACAGCAGAGCAGCTGTGTTGGTGCAGCTGTGCCCCTGTAAGGTCTCTAGTTTAGCCATTATCTAAAATGTCTTCTTGTTCCCCTTATATTACCCAAAGTCCATTGTCTCTGCCTCAAGAGCCAAGAAAGCATCCGGGGGTGCAGACTCACTACACTCCTTCCTCAATTCATTAGCTTGATGGCTTTGTTTACCTTATATGTCCTGTGCTTTCATTGTCCTCTGCCTGTAATCAAGCTGGTCAGACAAATCTACATTCCTTTGTTGCAAGCTGGGTTTATGAGGTGCCTCCCAAACACATTTTAAGGACATGTTTCCAGCACACATCCTGTACATATATCACACAATGATATTTGGGACCAGCATGTCACCACTTTACATATGATACCTTACACAACACCTTTTAGATATATATTATGACAACAGTGTGCTGGGGTAATGAGTGTCAGGCCTGATCTGAGTTACAGTACTGTGGACCCTCCGCCAGTGAGCACTAAGGGGATCCCACGGTCACACCTCCCCTCTTACAATGCTGCAGGAGGGTCAGCCACTGGCTGAACTGTAGGCTGTGGGTCAGACCCTGCTTTCCTGGACAAAGCATCTACTATTATATTGTCTTTCCCTTTAATATACACAATTGCCATGTCATATTCTTGGAGCATCATGCTGCACTGGAGCAGTTTGGAATTGGTGCCCTGGGTTCTGTGTAACCAAATTAATAAAGAGTGGTGAGTTAGACCTCTGAGTTTTCTGTGAGAGAGATAGGGCCTTAATTGTTTGATTCCACAGACAGTGGCATAACAATCTTTGTCTAGGACATAATAATTCTGGTTGGAGGGTGTCAAGTTTTTTTTTTTCTGCACACACAAGAAAACAATTCTGTTATGTTCACCTGACTGCATCAAAGCTGAACCTAAACCAATGTCTGATGCATCTGTACACAGTTCAAAGGTTGCCAAATTTGGACTGGCCAGAACAGGCTTTCTGACAAGATTGTCTTTACCCTCTTGACATGTTTAGATTACCAAGTATCTTTACCAGGTACTTAACCATCTTCCACATGGAGTCCAGGTAGGTATACACTTTCTATATGCACGACAACCCCTCCACCCTATCCAAGACCTCTAGGATTTAGCTGGCCTACTGCATTCACCTATCTCACCAACCATTTCTTTCCTATGCATCAGGAAGGATCCCCTATAAAAGCTGTTCAGTCCTTTTGATCTCCAACTTCCCAGCCCTGGCAAAAAAAACCCACCACACCTGCTTGTATTTTCCTTAGAGACAAGATGTAAAGACCTTGAAGCTTATAGCTTTTCTTATTGGGACCACTGAGATCAACAGCGTCATGATGTCTGGAGTTGTCCATGACCATGAGTGCCAATCTCAGGGCAGACTGTCAAGAAGCAGGGCAGAGACCCCAAACTGGTTGTATATTCTATAATTAGATTTTGTCAACTCAGTAACACGAGTGAGCTCCTAAAGCATATAACAGTCTAACCATGGACTCACAGACAGTTGCCTTGGGCATTCCAGTCTATCCTGCCACAAAGGCAAGTTGGACTTAGTGATAGATGGTTGCTATACACCAAAGATCACAAAATATTCACATTACTCCCAGTCCCAGAGAGCCAGTCAGTCACTTACTCCAGGTCAGTTTGTACCTTACATAGTTTACTATAGGATTGGCTACAAGAATTGTCTTTGGGGTGAGATCTAAGGATTTATTAGATAAGATAAAAAAAAGAAATGAGAGAGTTGTTACAAGGTTAAAGCAGGCAAGAATATATACACAAATGAGTTTCAAGAGTTGACAGAGTTGTAGTAATCTGTCAGCTCTGATTGTCTTTTAGGGCTAACCTAGGATGACCCTGGCAATTTCTGCTTCTGTTTCATAGCCCCAACCCTGTGAGTTCAAACAGCAAACAAGATAAAAAACAATTCCTTCTTTCAGAATTCAAGATGATGGGACAAGCTCTTTTACATGTAGCCTCTTCATGGGTGCCAGGAGCAATTAAGTCTTTGCATTGTGATGTCCCACAGTGGTCCATTTAGTTTTGATAGACCGTCTTGATGTGCAGGAGATGATCCCTCCTGACTGGGTTCAGTTTCAGAGCACACATTTTTACAATTACAAAGCAATAGGTCAAATATTACCTTTAGCAGGTGATAAAGAAACTATAAGTGAGATTAATACATGCAGCAATTTACAAGATTTTCATAAAGTCTAAACACTGAACACGTTGTTATAAATCAAAAACCCATCTTAACCATACTAACACAGATGAAACAGACTGGTTTCCAGCAATGAATTTCCCAGTGCTTGGCTGAGGCCTAAAGCCTTGGCAAGAGCTGGCACCTGGTCTGCCAGCATCACACATAGGACTTCCCTGAATTAATACCTGTTTGAACTAGAGCATGTTTTAAATTTCCAGTGACGGTGAGTCCACCACAAACCTTATTAAGTTGTTCCAATGGTTAATTACCCTCACTGTAAAAAAAAAAAAATCACATTAGTTCCTGTCTAAATTTGTCTAGTTTCAACTTCCAGCTCTTGGATCTTGTTATACCTTTATCTGCCAGATTTAAGAGCCCTCTATTATCAAATTTGTGTTCCCAATGTAGGTACTTATGAAGAGTGATCAAGTCACCCCTTAACCTTCTCTTTGATAGCTAAATAGATTGAGCTCCTTGAGTCTCACTATAAGACATGTTTTCTAATCCTTTAATTGTTGTCATGGTCCTTCTCTGAACCCTCTCCAATTTATCAACATCCTTCCTGAATTGTCACCACTAATAGACATAGCATTCCAGTAGCAGTCACACCAGTGCCAAATACACATGTAACATAACATCCCTTCTACTCAATAGTCCCTTTTATACAGTCAAGAATCTCATTAGCCCTTTGGGCCACAGCATCACATTGGGAGGTCATGCATAGCTGATTATCCCTTACGAGCCGCAAGTCTGTATCAGAGTCCCTGCTTCCCGGGAGAGACTCCCCCATAATACAAGTATGGTGTAGAGGAATGGGCTCACTGTGTCCTCCACACCCTAGTGGCTGGGTGTGGCATAACAGCTCTTCCTGTCTAGTGCCCACCAGCAGACGATCACTCTGGTCCTGCAGTCGTCTGCATCTTTTCAGATTCATCCCTCTAGCCTGTCATGGTTTAGTTCCACAACACTTTCAAGATACTCCAGTTCCTAGTCCACATAAAACAATATCCAAAGTTCCAGTCTCTTCAGCCCCTCTTCCTGTGGGTTACTAAGACCCACAGTTTCTTACCTGGGATTTTCAAAATAGACCCCTCAAAGAAATTTAAACTCAAGTATTTCTAGTCCCACAACTCCCAGGATTTTACCAAACCCAGGCTTGGGCACGCCATGGTGAGAACCCCTTGCTCCTGACATAGAATATCAGGGTTAGAAGGGACCTCAGGAGGTCATCTAGTCCAACCCCCTGTTCAAAGCAGGACCAATCCCCAATTTTTGCCCCAGATCCCTAAATGGCCCCCTCAAGGATTGAACTCACAACCCTGGGTTTAAGCAGGCCAATGCTCAAACCACTGAGCTATCCCTCCCCCCATCTTAGTATGTCCTCAGTCGCAGCTCTGTGTGGAACATTCTTTTGGGCCTGCTGCAGTGAGACTCACTATCTTCTGTAGCCTTTTCCTGGTGACATCCAGGCCAAAGCTTTTTTCTGCCTCTAGCTGCCTTCCTTGCCACCTTCAGCTCCCTGGGCTTCCTTTCCAGGTCCCTCACCTTCCTTCCTAAGAGCTTCTTCCTGGGGCACAGCCAAATGGCAGCAAAGTTATTTCTTGCTCTTATTTCAGAGCACTGCCTCCTATTGGCATATTAACGCCTAGGCCGACAAGGCCATGGCCTAGGGAGGCATATTTGCAGGGGTGGCAAATTTATAATAGCAGCCAGAGGCTGCTTCCCCCGGAGCTGGTTCGCACCCTCTGCCCCCAACTCCACCCATTCCCCGCCCCTTCCCTGTCCCTATTGGTCTCCTTCCCCAAATCCCCGCCCCGGCCCCGCCTCCTCTCCTGAGCGTGCCGCATTCCCCCCTCGTCCCCCTCCTTCGCGAAGCTGTTTTGCGCACAAGCACTGGCAGGGAGCAGGGAGAAGCAGGGCCCAGTGGCCCGCTCAGGGGCGGAGGCGGAGGCGGAGGGGAGGTGAGCTGAGGTGGGGGCAGCAATTATTTCAGGGCCTAGGGGTGGCAAAATCTTTAATCCGCCACTGCTGTCTCCCAGGGCTTCCCCCATGGAATCATCCCTCCTCAGGGGCTGCCATAGGAGCCTATCCCCTGCTGAAGCTCCTCTCCACAGTCCCCCAAACTTCAGTCCAAGCATTCCTTAAGCTTTAACCTCACTGCCATTTGCACTTCATTGCCACCAGTTTCCTCCTGGCTTAGGACAATGCACTTCTTATTCCAGGCTTCACTGCCCCTGGCCTTCCAAGCTTCCCCCTGACTCAGACCCCTCAAGTTCTGGCTCTAAACTGCAGGCCTCCCAACCCTTAGCCCAAGAGAAGTAACTCCTGGCTGTCTCTCCCCTGGGTCTCCTCAGCCCCCTTTTTACTGCCCTGTGCTCCTTCTTTTATGAAGGCCCAGCGCCTCCACAACTGGGTTTGATCATCAAGTAATACCTACCTACCGCCTCTCCAGTTGCCACCCAGTGGCCTAACTAGGCTCAGGCCCTGTTAGCCCCTGACTAACTAGCGAGAGGTTTATACACCCCATCACATATGGCATTCTTTCATTGTTCCTAGATGTAGGACTTTACATTTAAAATGTGTATTGTTTACTTGTGCCAAGGTTACCAACTGGCCCAGTTTGCTCTGCATCAGTGAGCTGTCCTCTTCATTATCTGAAAATTGTGTCAGATGATTTTATGTTTTATTCCAGATCATTGAAAAAGTGTTAACTACACTACACTAACAACAATTAATTCCTGTGCAACTCTACTAGGAACATGCCCACTTGATGATTATTCCCCTTTTACAATTACATTTTGAGAACAGTTAGCCAGTTTTTAATCTATTCAATAGAGGCTATATTGATTTTGTATCATTCCAGTTTTTTAATAAAAATGTCATGCTGTACCAAGCAGGGCTGGCTCCAGGTACCAGCTTTCCAAGCAGGTGCTTGGGGCGGCATTCAGAATGGGGTGGCAGTCCGTGTCCCGCGGCGGCAATTCGGCGGCAACTGCTTGGGGCGGCAAAATTGGTAGAGCTGCCTCTGGTACCAAGTCAACTGCCTTATAGAAGTATAAGTACATTACATCCACACTATCACCTTTATCAGTCAAGTTTGTAATCTCATAGTACTTTACAAAGGAGGTCAATATCATTATTCCTATTTTAAAGATGGGCAAACTGACAGCCTTAATCACTGAAGTCATCAACTGACCAGCTAGAGCATGGATGGGGGGGGGAGGGTAATATTTTCCTGTTTGGCTAGCCATTGTGTCTCTCTGTTCTTGGAGTATGACAGAAGCTCACTTTTCATGATTCTACTGAGACTGCCTGAAAGGCTGTCACTTCTAGTGACTTTTCAGAGGACTTTTGTCCAGCAGGACAGGAAATGGGACCACACCATTTTAAAGAGGCCATCAGACAGCCATAAGTTGGGATAGACTTTCAGTTTCTGAAACTCAGCTCCCCTATCAGGCTCAGATTTCTTTTTGACTTGTTGGCATTGCTTTTAGCATGTGTTTTAGTGCCTGTAGCCCAACTGAAGGGTACTGAGTTTGAAGAGACTTGTTCACCACCACCGAGAGACGAATTGGAGGAATCTCTGAATAAAATTGCTTATATGTGCAGAGCAAATGCTTTTCCTTTTTCATCTCTGCAGAAAAGTTTCTGGACAACACTAAAATGGCCTTCAGATTTGGGTGTGAAGGATTGGGCCTACCTTATAGCACCCTCTACTGGCCAGACCCAGGCTGGTGCCTGCAGGGCCAGCTCCCTCGCTAGGGAAATCCAGGCAGGGTAGTCTCCAGTCCAATTAATTTCTTTATTTCAAGCCTTCTTAACAAGAACAGGATCAATGCTTCACAGCCTTTCCCCACAAAGGTTAGTCACTTTCCTCCAAATCTGCCCTCACCCCATGAGTTCATCAACTCCAAAGTTCCTAGCTCTTACCTCAAAGCCTTTATAGGACTTCCCCCCCTCCCATCTCCCCCTATTTCTTGGGGCTGCTCCCCCCAGCATTGGCTCTAACCTTTCACAGATATTAAAGCCCCCTGCCTCATTTCCTGTTCCTCCTTTTATAAGGATCAACCAGTTAAATTTCTGATCTTTTCCCAGGTGCAGAGGGTCGAGCTAGCTATCCAGCCAGCCGCATGGGAATACTATCCCTTATACCTTCACACTGGGAAAAATAAATCATGCCATGGTTCAGTCGCTCCATTAGTCATAGCTCACCAGTAAATTATTTTTTTGAGTTCCTAGACAGTGACAAAGGTGTATGTCAGAAAGTTAATGGGGGACCAGTGCAGACATTATAATAATATGCAACCATATTTTTCATGTGGCCCATGTTCAAAAGCAGTGCAGCAGTGTTTAAAAAAAAACCCTACTAAGACCCAAGTCCAGATTCTGATCTTATGTATGCTAGGATAAAATGGGAGCAGATCCAATGAAATCCAATGTGGGTGAGATGAGAAACAATCCCACACTCCTTTTCATAAATGGCTTTTCTCAGTGTCATCTTCACCCCCCAAAACAGCATCTGTGCTCTGGAAATGTACAGTGATGACAGGAATTAAGTGCCAGCCCACTGAGAGATCTTGTTACACGTGACCTAAGGGTCACATTGATTGTGACCATATTTATAAGTGTTAATGATTGATATTAGAGCACACTGTAATATAGTCACAAAACTAAAGCTGAATTTGTATTACTACTTTATTAGGTTATTACCCTATTGTTGGCTGACTAAGTTTTAAATATCACATTTAATCATCTATATTTTTATAGCACTAAGCTGTGACGTAGAGGTGCACTGCAGAAACATCTGTACCAATAGTGTTGCTTAAACTCAGGCTGTCACTAAGGCAATAATTTGTAATTCAGTCAACCATGTCAAACAATAAAATGGATTTATGATAGTGCGAGAGAAATGAAGGTCAGTTTCTAGCACTGAAGGTGTGTTGACTTCAGAAGTATATGATGAAATTATATATATGTTGCTGTCATTCTTAAAAAAGGAGACATCAGTTGAATAAACTTCCACTGCTCTGTGGTTTAACAGGGTTTTTGTTATTGGTGGTGTTGTCTTTTTCCTCAAGAAACTGCATGTTGTTATTCGTCTTGCTCCAGCTGAAATAAAAACAAGGTGATGCCTGTTTGATTCTAATGCTGGAATGCTATTTCACAAGTAAAATAGATGTTTTTTAGCATTTCACCAATACAGTTCATAATAAATAGTCTTGCCATAAATATCTTCATCCCAGATGGGACGAGTCAACCCCTATTGAAGGATGTTCTGTAGCCAACTAACAATGAGGAGGTTGTTTTGGACCTCACAGCAAGCACTGTGCTGAGGGAGGGCAGGAGAGAGAATGACAGAGCTTTTCAGAAGTTGGGAAGCCATTTTATATACATTCCCTACTACATTAACCATAATGGGAGCACTCCACCACCCCCTTGTTCCACCTCACAGCTGCTTGTTATGGTCTTGTATCTACAGATGCTCACCTGCATAAATCTTTAAAGCTGTCAGTATACATTTACCTAAATATACAACAGATGCATGAGCACCCCTTGGGGAGTATTGTTTATAGATGTGAAACCATCAACACACCACTCCCCCTCCTCTTTTTTTCTTTTTGATCTTGAGGCATGCATCTGTGTCATGTTTGAGTTTGCAGTGTTCTTGGCTTGAGCAAAGGAACACTTCCAGGTTCACAATTGTAAAAACTATTTTGCTCAATTTTGTTTTCAGCGTGCTTCTTTTTAATAAGTGCAGGGAAACAAACTCCACAGATTGACAAAGAACCACTAGTAAAGGAAAAGAGATTCTTAAGCCAGATAGCATTATCACTAACACCTCCTTATTTGGGGTAAAAACAGAACTATCGGCAGTGGAGTGTCAGATGAACAAAATAAGGGTGACATTCACTCCATTGCAGACAGTCCATGAATGATCCTATGTTGCTTAAGACCAAAATGTGGCAAGATTTATAGGTAATGAATTCCACAGTAGAGGGTCTGACAGTGAGAATGCTCAGTTCCTTGCCCCTAGGAATTTCACCCATGGCACTGTCAGCCTCACCTTCACTTATAGTTGCAGCTGTCATGATGGACCAGCTGTCACAGACAGTCTCTGAGGCAACCAGGACCCAAGCCCATGAAGGCCAAGGCCATTAATGGTTCCAGACTCAATCTTATCAGATTGGGTTAACTGAAATCAATGGAAGTTCTGGGTGCTCAGCACTTTGCAGAATTTGGTCTGTAAATATTAGTACTGTGACCTTAAAGTTGATTTGGAACAGCATGGGGAGCTAGTGCAAGGTGTGGATCAGTAGTGTTACATGCTCTCATTTATGTGTGGTACTTAGTGAAGTGTTGAATCATTTGCACATTCCACGTGGCTTCATAGTTAAGCCCAGGTTGACAACACTGCAGTAGTCTAGCATGGAAGTGCTCAAAGCATAGATAGTAGAGGCTAGCTACATCTGAAAGGAAAAGGTGCAATCCTTTAGCTAGCCAAAGATAGGAGAAAACATTTTTGGCTATTGCTGCTAGTTGAGTGGTGGGGAGTCCATGGGGATGTTGACACAGCACATCAACTTTAAATTAGTGTAGGTGCTACTTGCTGGCTTCCACCAACCCCACGGAGAAAGGTCCTTTTTGCATCTGGTGGCTTAGACTGCTTTGTGTATGTCAATTTGCATGGCTGGATTAAATTCTGACAAATAAGGGGGACTGGGGTATTCACAACCTCTGCTCTTATTTTGTTACCTTGCTCTTGGAAAAAATTGTCTTTGATTCAGGCAATCTCTTCTGCAACACAGTTACTCTATTAGCATTTTCCAGCAGGAAGTACAGTCTATAGCCAGTCAAAACAGTCTGGGTGAAGTTTTCTTTTCAAAGAAAAGCTAAACCAGCAAGCAAGAGCTTCAGTCTAGAAGGCTCACGAGCTCTGCTGTCTATAAATCAGAGGTTTGAAATCATGCATCCTAACTGCATAAGTTTATAAGACATCTAACCTGGGGCAAGCATGGGAATAGGTCCTTGCTAGAACAGTACCTGCATAATGACTTAATTTGCTTTCTGTGGAGGAAAAAGGTGCTGTCATGTTCGTGTGACCTGACTAGCCAATGCCATGAACTGAACACTTAAATAAAAAGTTTGGGGGGAAATCTGTTCCATGATTTAAAATTTCTGAAGGCTTAAATTCACAAAAGATCCTCCCTGACTCTGGCAGGAATTGTCCTCTTGGGCATGCACAGAGACAATTTTTTAAATCATTCTACACTGTTAATTGTCAGCTAATATTTGTGCAACTAGCAAAGCGTGTACTATGCATTAGGAACTACCAACATGCCAAGTTTTGTGTTTCAAAGTTTAACATTTATCGATGAGCCCCTCCCAGAAAAAAAAAGCTTTTTCTGACACTGGAAGAAGTGTATGTTGCACACCATCAGCTAACTCCACAATGTTTTTAAATGTTCAAGCAAAATCTATTGGTTCAATCACCTCAGGACAGTCACCTAGCAGGGAACCTATCAGCCCAAAAGGGAATGTTTCAGAAAGTTATGGGTGATGGAAAACAGGGCTTTATAATGGAGATTGATTTGCAGCCCCAAAACTATAGATGATGCAACAGGGCCTACCATGTCCCCCCCCCCCCCCCCCGTATTTCACACTGTATTAAATCATACAAGAGAGCTTTTAATTGTGGAAATTTTTTAGCATTAGCTAAATTATGCAGCTATAGAAATATGGTTTATGAATCTTAAGAGTTTAGCTCTTTAAAAGACTAAGCAAGCACTGTCTACTTACCGTGGGGCCCTGATCCTGATTGATCTTTGGTCACAGTGCACAGAGGGAGTTGTTACTTCCTCACAGCCCCATGCAGTGGGCAGACAGGAGGAAGAATGACTCCAGCCCCAAAATGCCAGCCAGCAGATCTGAGCTGGTGTGGATGGGAAGTAGTCCATTGGGAAGGTCAGAAGCAGATTACTTTTCCCACTTGAAGTAACAGGGAACCAGAGAACAAACTGACTCTGAACCACAATTCCTACCCTGGTCAGCTTTTGAGTCGGAACAGATATATGCTGCCCATTACTTAGGATAAATTGAAAGATTAAAATGTAGACCTTAGTAAGTAAATGTAAAAATACAGTCATGGTACTATATATTCACAAAGGGATTGCTACATTGGAGAACTGAAATTCTGTATTTTTTAGACTATGCATAAAACATATGCTTGAGAATATTTAGTCACTTGTACCTCTGATTTACAGCATTTGTTTACAACTAGGGGCTGTTACAGACATAAAAAGAATCACAAATAAAAATGGCTGCAGATTGTTCTGTAAAAACATTCACTGAAGTGTTTTTCAATTATCAACCCTTAGGAGGGAAAGTTATCTACTTTTGATGAAATGGAAGTGACGTTGTTTTAGGATGGTGGCTTATGATTCATTTTTGAGGGGACTGTAATTCAGAAAAAGGCCTTTGTGAAGGAAAAAAACATAATAAAGCCTCCTGAACAGGGTTATGAAAGAACAAGCAACACTGTGTAGATTGACCAGGTATGCTGACCTTGTTAAAGTGATTAAGCTTGCATTATTAGACACAGCAGTAAACTTTTGTTTAGTTCAAAACAAACTGAGTCTGAGAAAAGCACCAGGAAATGTGCAAAATGCCAAAGGGAGAATGAGATTTCAGCATGGCTGAATGACACTTTTAAACCTATATCCTTCCTTTGATGAAGGCATATAAATCCAATTAACATTAATGATAAATGTGTGTTGTGCCCACATGCAAAAAATGAGCCCAGAACTCTTAATGTTTGTGGTGATGCGAGACTCACCCCTGAGGCACCTCCTGCTGTCATCCTGGGAATTAGCTCTTTTTTCAACCTTGGAGCGCTCTCTGCAGGCCGGTGTCCTGCATGCCTCAGGCCCCCCATGTCCCTCCTGGACCCCAGTGCCCCTTTCCCTTGGGTGCTGCCCCCTGGCTATACACCCACTCTCTGTGTCTCCCCATGCCAGGGAACCCCCCAACCCTCTATCCCCACCTCACCTCAGTGTATCGCTACTGCCTGTCACAATCTAGCCCCCATTCACTGGGGCAGACTGCAGTGTACAAGCCATTCATCATAGGCAAGGGGGGGGTTGGACCTGCTGCCTTGGCCTACCCTAGGCTACCCCTCTGTAGCCCCACACATATCCTGGCCTTTATCAAGGCCTGCAGCCTGGGGGTTCTCCAGGCTGGAGCTCCCCAGTCCTGCTCCACTCTAGGTACCTTTCTCAGCTCCCAAGCAACCAGGCCCATCTCTCTCTACTACCAGAGAAAGACTGCCTGAGCACCTGGCTCCCAGCCTCTTTATAGGGCCAGCTATGGCCTGATTGGGGCGTGGCCCCAGATGTGGCTGCCTTCCCAATCAGCCCAGCTTTTCCCCTGCCCCAGCCCTCTCCCGGGGCTGTTTTAAACCCTTCAGAGCAGGAGCGGGTGATGACCCTGCTACAATGCGCTCGCTAGAATTCTCTGTATGGTTCAAATAATGAACAGTTACACTTAAATCTTTTTTTCCCTTGAAAAGTTTGGAAGTTTTGCAGTTATTCTGCTTCTTTAAAAAATAACAGATAGTGACAAAATGTAATTGCTTTGGTAACATTTTGCAATAACATCAAGAAGGTCTTTTATGTCTGTGCAGTTTCAAAACCCAAATAGTGTCAACTGTGTTTTGTGTAGATCATGTAGCCTACATTTTTATTAATCACAAAGTGATGACAGTTCTGCAAATATTGTTTTGCAAGGTGTTCAACTAAGATTTTTAAGGAGACAAATAATATATCAAATTGGACATGAAACCAGTACTAGTCCAAAAAAAAAAAAACCCTCCAAAAAAAACATGGTGATACCAAAAGCTTAGATCTGCAAAAAACTACTCCTGGTTTCAAGACAGCCTTCTTCAAAGAAACAAAAATCTTCAAAACGGAATGGGAGACTTCAATTGTTCCCTGAAACAGACTTTAAAATGAAGCAAAGTAAGGCATCTGCATTATTAATCAGAAAAACATCCTATGAATTTTAAAACTGTATTTGTTATTTCCTGCTGGACACAATGTTCCTCACAGCCTGACAAGGTGATGATCCCAGACCCAAAACAGATGGTCTTTAAAAAGATCCTACAGATCTTCTCTCCTAATGAACCTCAAGAACCCTATAGGATTTATAATAAAGCTCTTCATACATATGAAAAGGAAGATGTTAGTTTATCTTAACAAAACTTTAATTGAACCTATGAACAGCTATCAGCTATGACTAATTTTATGGTGTCTAATTTGAGGGACATTTTTCGCATGTTCTGCAACAGCTGGTAGCATCACACTGTCTTTTAAATTTGAAACTATTTCTGTTCCCCTCTGGGCAGGGGTGTGTATGTGTTTTTGCCGATTCTCACTACCTTCAGTCTGCCGGTTACCTCAACTTCAGTCATCCACTTGTGCACTTTACCCTCGAGAACCTCCATATATTCTCCCACAATGCTCCCGTCAAAATTCTTCAAGCTGCCACCTTATTCCTATTCAGTCCCTACCTCTGCTGTGATGCCTACAAATCACTCCCACCTGGCACTGGTTAGGCAAACATCGAGCTGTGATTCTTGCTTCGCTGCCAAATTCTGTTTGTTGTTTCATTACCTCATCCTCCTAACTTGACCCATCCCCCCGTTGTTCGTCTGTTTTGTCCATCTGTTGCACACTGACAGTCATGTAGACTGAGAGCTGTTTTGGGAAGGGACAGTTATCTTTGCTATATGTCTGTGCAGTGCTTAGCACAAGGGAGTCCTTAACCTTGATTAGGCCTCCTAGAATCTAGATGCTACCATAATACAACCAATAAATAATAATAAACAAAGTTTCTGCAAAACCAACAAGGAGTCATTTGGGCATAAGCTTTAATGATGCATCTGAAGAAGTGGGTTTTTTACCCACGAAAGCTTATGCCCAAATAAATCTGTTAGTCTTCAAGGTGCCACCGGACTCCTTGTTGGTTTTGTGGATACAGACTAACATGGCTACCCCCTAATAAAGTTTCTGTGTATCTACATTTTTTATATATGTAGCAGGGGCTGGATTTCTTAGGTGACAGAACACCAATATTCTACAACATTTTATCAAGGAATTAAAACATTTGGGGTACCATCTCTGGTTAGTTCTGGAGGATGGCTGTAACTAACTTGAACCGATTATAATGTACTCTCTACATTCATCAGTTCCCTGTCCTGGATGTGTACTATACTGAAACTGTTCAAGTTTTTAGCAATCTTGTCATCTTCTCCCCTTCTTGTGGATGACCAGAGGAGATGATTTAAACAGAGCTGTGCAAAATATGAAGGTTTCATTTTACAGGGTTCATTCAAACCAAACTGTAAATCAGCTTGTCAGCTGATGTGGTTTAGATTCTTGAGTTAGAATGAACTCAAAACCTCAGTGAAAGTCAATCTAGATGTCACGTTTCACATTGAAACAATACAGGACTTCAAAACTATAAATTAACTCAGGTTGGTTGAAAGTTCATAGACCCATGGAATTCAGACATGGAAAAGTCTTATTAAATCATTCAGTCCATCTCCTTGCCAGTGCAGCATTCATCCCTATTGTACAGTTTTTAATGTTTTATCTGGTCTAATTTTCAAAGTCCCACATAAAACAGAGCAAAACAATTCAAAATTTCAATGAAACATGTGACTGAAACGTCACATTTTGAAGGGGGGAAAAAGTATGACGTGTTCCTGAATTTTTTTTTGTATAAAATCTTATACCATTTTCAACCAGCTTTAGTCCTAAATTATGGGTTTCCACCATGTCCCTTTAGACATTCGAATAGCTCTTTCACTGTTAAGAAGTAATTCTCGATATTCATCCTACATTTTCCCTTTCTTAAATTCAGCTATTTACTTCTAGATGTACAGTGGGAACTAAATAATTCTTCTCTCTAAGTACTTCAGGTAACCAGAGTGTAATATATTTCCTTAGTCAATGATGGGAGCACTGAGCCTTGGGGTGGCTCTGGGGGATCAGATTGTTGCTTTGGTGGGTGTGCATGAAAACTCTGGGGGTGTGGGTGGGAGGGGGTGGGTGTTTGTGGGGGAGATGGGAACAGGGAATGGGGTAAGGAAATTGCAATCATGTTTTGCTAAAGGGGGAAATGGGAACAGGGAATGGGAGTAAGGAAATTAGAATAATGTTTGGCTAAGGGCAGGAATGGGAACAGGGACACAGGTGTAAGGCTCTGTGGTGTCAGAGCTGGGAAGGAGGATACTAAGGAAGGAAACTGGAATCATGCTTGCTGGAAGTTCACCCCAATAAACATCGAATTGTTTGCACCTTTGGACTTCGGGTATTGTTGCTCTCTGTTCATGCGAGAAGGAACAGGGAAGTAAGTGGGTGAAGGAATAAGCCCCCTAACAGTCACCCTTTAATTAGGCAGTATATAGCAAGCTCTTTTAATTTTTCTTCAAACCATTCTCTCCAGCCTGCTGTTGTTTATGACTGATGTTCTCTGTACTCCCCTCTAATTTGTCATTATCTTTCTGGTAATGTGATGTGCACAGTTTGCAACCCTTTCTATTAATCTAATTTGAGATTAACTTTTTTAATAACATCTGAAATCAGACAATGTTTTGCATGGTCTTAGATCTTGTGGAAATTTTGTTCCTAACTGAAGTCTTCATACAGCCCATATCTAGTGGAGATTCTCTTGTAGCTCAGCTGGAAGAGGCCTAAGATCTTTGGAGCAGAAGGCTATAATTTCCCCTTCCTGCATGCATTCAGTCAGCTAGTAAATGTAATTTCTGAGTATGCAACCGTGGACTGTGAGATGCTGCCACAAATTAATATGATTGAATGTGATGTTATTTGAAGGCAGCAGCTCCCTCAGATATTACTGTCACATGTCCTGAGATACCACAATGAATATGACAGAATACCGGCCAAGGTGTATTTGGTAGGGGGCTGTTGATGGATGGGTCTGAGAAAAAATATAAGGAGGTAACAGTAGCCACTGGAACAAAGCCAGAGATATATGGGAGATAGATCTAATTCAAAGATTAGGTTAGGGGAGTTGAAGAGATGGGACAGGTGGGGTTGGACAAAATTTGGATGGACTGAAGGATGGAATGTAGAACTGTGGAGAAGAAGAGAAGGGACCTGCTAAGTTTAGCTTGGTGAATACTGCAGGATTTGGTTTGTTGGGGGTACACAACTAAAACCTGGAGAGTTCATTCACAGAGAACAAACACAGAGCAATCACTGCACAATCACTTGGAGGCAGTAAAATGTGACAGCAAGGGGATGAAGAAGTCAAAACTCCAAGAGGAAGCAGCAGGAAATCATCCATTAGGACAGCATAGGGGAAGATGCCCCATGTCCAAGGGGAACCTGTCTCTCTCATTCATTCCTTTCCCTCAGATTCCGTGGGCCATCCTTCTTCGTTTGCTGTCCTCAAGAGCTGATTTTTTGTCCTCCTTCCTTGAACACAGTGGCTCCTCATTCTACAGAGTCGTTGGGTGGATATGCTCCCTAGAACAGACTTTCGGGGGTGGCACCAGCCACAAGTCAGTGTCCCCATTGCTGACAGCCTTTGTGGAGGGAGAACATGAAATACCCATCTTCCACATCAGGTACCTATAAAGAGGAAATAATTATTCTCTCACCACCACCATCAGCAGCTCTACTAAGTAGAGAGCATTAAGAGCAGATACCGGGCCTATAATTCCAAGGACAGGAGCTAGGGGAGCATCACACTTTCCCTAATAGTCACATACTAAGTATTTTGAGGTTTCTTCTCATTAGCACTTAGTCGTTATGCTAAAGTTTATGAGGTGCCATTTGATGATAGTAGCTAGAGCAGGGAAGTGGGGACTTTCCCCCCTCCAGTGGCCCATTGGGTACCAGACATTTCCTGTACCCACCTCCCTCTAATATTCTGGACTGGGGGAAGGCCCTGGTGTTTACCTAATCACCCCTTAGGAGACATTGCTTTGGGGAGATCCAATGTCCTCTGAAGACCAGGGAGAAGGCTAATGGATCTGTGATGGGTTGCTCACCCCACAGAAAATAGAGCAGTTTAAATTAGGTTAATTAACCTGACTACACCTGGGGGAGATCCAGGGAGATTGATTCATGATTGAGCCCTGCTGAGAAGAATAGTCAGGCTAGTATACAACCAGGAAGTTGACAGCACAGATTAAAGCTGTAGGGGAACTGATCTGCAGTTATTCTCTGGGAAGAGGGAGTCTGAACTGAACTAAACACAGAGGTGGGGATCCAGAAGCTATAGGAAGGAGTCCAGGGAAAGAACAACAGACTTTGAGAGAAAGCAGACCACAGTTACTTGACATAGGGTCCCTGGACTGGAACCTAAAGTGGACCACAGGTTTGGTTTCCCCTACCAGCCACTGGGAAAGTGGCAAGGGTGCTGGAACCTTTGTAAAAGCGAGGAGGTCAATGCCAAAGTGGTAGGAGAATTAAAATACTACTTAAATATCCTGAAGAGTGCAATTGTAACATAAATAACCAGACTACAAAATATAGCCACATTATAATATTTAAGGTACAATTATAGTACAAATGACAAAATAAAACAACTTTAGTTCTAAACATTAGAACTGTATTTTATTTTTGCACTTCATGTATTGTACTTCACTTGCATTTATCATTTTACTGCATATATTGCACTATTATTATTATTATTGAACTGTAACTTGCAATTCTGTAACATTACAATCAAATTGTTCTTGTTTATATATAATGCATATTTTAACAATTGTAACCCTAAATTATAAATCTCCTTGGAAAACGGTGTCAGCAAAATTAATAATAAAAACAAACTACTTTGAAGGGAGGTAAACATGTCCCCATATAACAGCTACCATATACAATGATTTTGTTCTAATGTTTTATAAAAAATAAAATAAAATAAAAAATATATTTTTAGAAAACCTAACACACACCACCAACAGGCTGTACCAGATAGAAGCAATAGGATATCTATCAATCAAATAATGTAAACTTAATGCAATTTTGATCACACGATTATGTGATTATTGAGGATTGCAATGGATATCTAGGAATGCATCCGATCCGATCTCTTAGTGCATCTTGGCTCTTAGCAGTACTATCATATTTTTTTTCCCATGGCACATATGCTCCCTGGCTCCCCTGGTTCTGTCACTAGTTGGAACAGACTAGGCAGTGGAATAGCAGATTGCCTGAGACGGGGTTGATTTAGTGGGTCTTTGATACCCTGGAAGGGGAGGACTATAGTGACATGGCTGGAGGACTGAGTCATGAAGGAGTATCCCGAGTCCTAGAGAGGGGTAGTGGGCATGGCGTGAGGAAAAGGGCATTGGATCTAGGTGAAGAAAATCCCCAGAGAAGCCAGGGGGAGGCACCCTACTAGTGAGTGGAGCCCTTTGACAGGGTTTCAAGCCAAAGTGGTCATCTCCTTAAAGACAGTAGAAATAAGTATATGATTGTCCAAAGTCTGAGGTACATGGAATAGGGAGGGTTTATGGACTGAAGCTGAAGTACAAGGACACCAAAGGATGTGTGGTTCTGTCATGTGTGAGTGTTTTCAGACAATCCTGTAGAGGAGTGAAGTATTCAAATATTTGGGAGTTTAACTGTACCAAGCTACTAGACCAACACCTAAAATAACAGCCCATAGAAATATCATAGATTTATGCTCTTACATACAGAAGTCAATGCTTAGTAAAATCAATTATTAGAAAACTGTAGGGGGCTAGCAGTTAAAAATAGCACTCATTTAAAGCTGATGCAGCTTTAAGTAAGATTTTTTCCA
This sequence comes from Chelonia mydas, assembly GCF_015237465.2. Lineage (NCBI taxonomy): Eukaryota > Metazoa > Chordata > Testudines > Cheloniidae > Chelonia > Chelonia mydas. The sequence goes on from NC_057852.1 coordinate 114,164,339, forward strand.
ATGAATTACAAATATCAATGAATTTGAATACACTTATTTTTCATCTGTTTCAAAGACAAATTTTATTTTCACAGTTCACTGTCTTCATTAGAATTTTTTTGTCTACTTACAACATGTAGCACCTTTTGTCAGCTCACATCCTCAATATAGCAGTTTGCAGAATAATGGACGTGAGAAGTGCAATGGGCAGGAGAGTGGGGCTGGGCAGCTGAGAAGTTGTAATGTCAGCAGAGGCGCGGGATGAGATGAAGGGGAAGCAACAACCAAAAGGCAACCCAGCAAATGCGGGGTAAAGATAACTCTGACACTTTGGACATTAGGTATGTATCTTAGAATCATAGAACTGGAAGGGACCTCGAGAGGTCATCTGGTCCAGTCCCCTGCACTCAAGGCAGGACTAAGTATTATCTACGACACCATCCCTGTTAGGTGTTTGTCCAAACTACTCTTAAAAATCCCCAATGATGGAGATTCCACAACCTCCTGAGGCAATTTATTCCAGTGCTTAACCACTCTAACAGTTAGGAGATTTTTCCTAATGTCAAACCTAAACCGGCCTTGCTGCAATTTAAGCCCATTGCTTCTTGTCCTATCCTCGGGGATTAAGAACAACAATTTTTCTCCCTCCTCCTTGTAACAACCTTTTATGTACTTGAAAACTGTTATCATGTCCCCTCTCAGTTTTCTCTTCTCCAGACTAAACAAACTCAGTTTTTTCAATCTTCCCTCATAGGTCATGTTTTCTAGACCTTTAATCGTTTGAGTTGCTCTTCTCTGGACTTTCTCCAATTTGTCCACTCTTTCCTGAAGTGTGGTGCCCAGAACTGGACACAATACTCCAATTGAGGCCTAATCAGCATGGAATAGAGCTGAAGAATTACTCCTTGTGTCTTGCTTACAATACTCCTGCTAATACATCCCAGAATGATGTTTGCTTTTTTTGCAACAGTGTTACACTGTTGACTCATATTTAGCTTGTGATCCACTATGACCCTCAAATCCCTTTCCGCAGTACTCCTTGCTAGGCAGTCATTTCCCATTCTGTATGCGTGCAACTGATTGTTCCTTCTTAAGTGGAGTACTTTGCATTTGCGCTTATTGAATTTCATCCTATTTACTTCAGACCATTTCTCCAGTTTGTCCAGATCATTTTGAATTTTAATCCTAACCTCCAAAGCACTTGCAACCCCTCCCAGCTTGGTATCATCCGCAAACTTTATAAGGGTACTCTCTATGCAATTATCTAAATCATTGATGAAGATACTGAACAGAACCGGACCCAGAACCAATCCCTGCGGGACTCCTCTCGTTATACCCTTCCAGCCTGACTGTGAACCACTGATAACTACTCTCTGGGAATGATTTTCCAACCAGTTATGCACCCACCTTATAGGAGCTCCATCTTGGTTGTATTTCCCTAGCTTGTTTTGAGAAGGTCATGCAAAACAGTATCAAAAGCCATACTAAAGTCAAGATATACCATATCTACTGGTTCCCCACTATCCACAAGGCTTGTCACTCTGTCAAAGAAAGTTATTACATTGGTTTGACATGATTTGTTGTTGAAAAATTCATGCTGACTGTTGCATATCACCTTTATTATCTTCTAGGTGTTTGCAAATTGATTGCTTATTTGCTCCATTGCCCAGATTGTCCTTATTCCCCTTTTTATAGATTGGCACTATATTTGCCCTCTTCCAGTTGTCTGGAATCTGTCTAGTCTTCCATGACTTTTCAAAGACAATCACTAATGGCTCAGATATCTTCTCATCAGCTCTGAGTATTCTAGGATGTATTTTCTCAGGCCCTGGTGACTTGAGGACATCTAACTCGTCTAAGTAATTTTTAACTTGTTTTTTTCTCTATTTTAGCCTCTGATTCTACTTCATTTTCACTGGTATTCACTGTGATAGACGTCGCTACTAACCTTTGTGGTGAAAACTGAAACGAAAAAGTCATTTAGCACTTCTGACATTTCAACATTTCCTGTTATTGTTCCCCCCTCCACCCTCATCATTGAATAATGGGCCTACCTGTCCTTGGTCTTCCTCTTGCTTCTAATGTCTTTGTAGAATTTATTTTGGTACCCTTTATGTATGTAGTTAATTTAATCTCATTTTGTGCCTTGGCCTTTCTAATTTTGTCCCTACATACTTGTGTTATTTGTTTATATTCATCCTTCCTGTTGTTTTTTCAAGCTTAGTTCTATTTCAATTTCATATCCTTGTAAGTGGCATATAGTCTTAAATTTGACACTGCAAAAGTTGATATCACTAACAGCTTTTCTAAATTAACAATATACAGATGAAATAATTTCCCTATATTGCAATATAATGTAAGTTGATGTATATTTTGAGTACTGTTTTGAGTATAGTTACATATTACAGACTATAAAATAGTACAGTTGGACAATGTCTCAAAAACACCTTGGACAGTCCCTTAAAAACAAAAGTGACTGAGAAGAACATGGTAAAAGGAAAAACTGTGAAAATAAAGATTGATAGATAAGATAAAAATCAGGGCTATCAAGCAATTTAAAAAATTAATCATGATTAATCGCACTGTTCAACAATAATGGAATACCATTTATTTAAATATTTTTGGATGTTTTCTACATTTTCAACTATATCGATTTCAGTTACAACACAAAATACAAAGTGTACAGTGCTCACTTAATATTTATTTTTATTACAAATATTTGTGCTATAAAAATAATATTTCTCAATTCACCTACAAGTACTGTAGTGCAATCTCTTTATCATGAAAGTTAAACTTTCAAATGCAGAATTATGTACAAAAAATAACTTCATTCAAAAATAAAACAATGTAAAACTTTAGAGCCTGCAAGTCCACTCAGTCCTACTGCTTGTTCAACCAATCGCTCAGACAAACAAATTTGTTTACATTTGCAGGAGATAATGCTGCCTGCTTCTCATTTACAATGTCACCTGAAAGTAAGAACAAGCTTTCGCATGGCACTGTTGTAGCCGGTGTTGCAAGATATTTATGTGCCAGATGCATGAAAGATTCATATGTCCCTTAATATTAATAATTTATTATTAATCATTATAATTATTATTTTGTATTACGATTGCATCTAATGGTCTCAGGCAGGGTCATGGCCCCATTGTAGTAGGGGCTGACCAAACACATAGAAAAACACAATCCTGTCAAGATCCTGTTCCTGTCAAGTTTACAATCTAATTTGAAATGAGACACAAGAATCCGTAACAAACAATAAGACAGAAATGAGGGGAGGGGGGAGTAGGAGGGGTGGGATATGTGGGAGATTGGAATGAGAGTAACAAGATCAACCAGTTATATAGGTTAGCTATGGCCCTAGGCAGCACAGCTCTTGAGCCTGGCGTAACTTTAAGCATGTCAGCAGGCCCACTGAATGGAGTTACATGCATTCTTGAGTGCTTTGTTGGACTGAGGCCCAAATACAGTTTGATGGCTCCAAATTATGCAGTTCATGCACTATAAAAGTGACAGACATAGCCCACTAAAGCTAATATTTTTAAGCAAAGGATAAATAGTTTTTTCTATAAACAAAAAGGTACAGGTAGTTGACCCAGGTCTGCCCTCACATGTAGGCATGCAGTTCCATTAATGCATTGCATGAGTGTGACAGTCCAATCCTGAATGCTTCTAAGCATCTCCCAAGAGTTACTGCTCACCTTGAGCTCCCAAAGAAGCCAAAGGTGGTTGGAGGTGTTAAGCCTATTGTAATAGGCAGGCCTGAAATGTCCCCTGTCCCTGAGAACTAAGCAAATCACTTGTTTGACTTTGCTGCTTTCTTCTTTGGTTATTGAGCAGGCTGGACAGCAGGGGTGCAATCTCTCCTAGTCATTGGTATCTTCTTTACTTCCCTTTTCTGTGGTTTTTTTTTTAATGACATGCATTCTTTGTTTTACTCCATCTTTTATCCGTCTGGCATGATTTAATCTCCTTACAATGTGACTAACAAGCCTGACATGCATCAGAAGAATGAGGATATATGCCCCAAATATTATATAATAAGAGTAACTCAATCTCTCAAATCCAGGGTTGGATATTTTATTTAATTTTATTTATTTATTTATTTTTAACCTTAAGTGCACTGAAAGATCAGAGATAGCCTGTGCTAAGTCATCTCTATTTTAGGTCACAGAGGCATATGACCCTCTCTCAACACTAATTGCTGCCAAAACTAGTGACCAGTTAGAAGGGTAAGAGTGCAAGCTTATTTTAGGTTACGTGAACTGGGTGTCAGCTATCTGGATTGTGTTTCGAAATCCGAGACAGACAGAGAAAAATCAGCCCTATTCAAACCCAGGAATTGTACCACTTACTGAAAAATGGCTGAATGGAATTTGTTCTCATTTTCATCCTGAATTTGCTTTAAGGCAAAGACCACCCGTTAGAAAAATTTAAGGCAGAAGAATTATTGTGGAGAGTTATTAGTGAGTGAAAAGAGGAGGTTTAAATGGGAAACATTTGACATCCTTAACTATAGAAGTTTCTATTGGAAACCATATACAATCATTTTTTGTCTGTGGGTTGTTTTAGGATTGAATTCTCATTGTAATAAATATCTCAGACTTGCATTTTTTTATTTTATTTATTTACACATAAACAGGGGGACTTTCAAAAGCACTCAGTATTGGACTAATGCTGTTCCCCTTGCCTTCAGTGGAAGAGGATTTAGGATAACACTCTTTTTAAAAATTCCTACCCAAAGAATATACCATAGTAGAAATGAAATAAGGGTGCATATCTTGAAAAATGGGACCTGAGGGTTCAATTCATGCAGTTCTCATGTCCAAGTCATTGCGAGTTTGCTGAATCAGGACTGCAGGATCAGGCCCATAAGTAGAAAACTCAACAAAATAATTTTATTGATAAGCTCTGTTTACAGACTGCCAACAAGTAGTTATTCATAAGGCTACACACTGCCACCTCTACCCGGACAAAGTGTTTAGGGCCTGATCCAATGCCCACTGATGTCAAAGGGAGCCTTCCTATTGACTTCAATCATCCAGGTCCTTGGTCACTGGGAAGTTTGCTTGACTAAGGGCTAGAGGATTTGGCTCATTGTTTTGACAGGTAAATTCAAAATACGGTTTGTATGCAAGGCTAATTACTATTGTATGATAGCACAAATGAGGAATGGTACATTTTGCCAAGAAGGCTAACCGCATTTTGGGATGTATAAGTAGGGGCATTGCCAGCGGATCGAGGGACTACTCGTTCCCCTCTACTCGACATTGGTGAGGCCTCATCTGGAGTACTGTGTCCAGTTTTGGGCCCCACACTACAAGAAGGATGTGGAAAAATTGGAAAGCGTCCAGCGGGAGGGCAACAAAAATGATTAGGGGATTGGAACACATGACTTATGAGGAGAGGCTGAGGGACCTGGGATTGTTTAGTCTGCGGAAAAGAAGAATAAGGGGGGATTTGATAGCTGCTTTCAACTACCTGAAAGGGGGTTCCAAAGAGGATGGATATTGACTGTTCTCAGTGGTAGCAGATGACAGAACAAGGAGGAATGGTCTCAAGTTGCAATGGGGGAGGTTTAGGTTGGATATTAGAAAAAAGTTTTTCACTAGGAGGGTGGTGAAGCACTGGAATGCATTACCTGGGGAGGTGGTGGAATCTCCTTCCTTAGAAGTTTTTAAGGTCAGGCTTGACAAAGCCCTGGCTGGGATGATTTACTTGGGGATTGGTCCTGCTTTGAGCAGGGGGTTGGACTAGATGCCCTCCTAAGGTCCCTTCCAACCCTGATATTCTATGATTCTATGATTTTAAGTTTATTTTCTAATATGCATGTTTTGGATTATAGATATTGCTAATGCATGGCATTGGTGTATGCTGATCTACAACAGACCAATTCAGAAAAGATTTAGCACTTAAAATATACAACCATATCCATTAGATGCAACCAGAAAGTCATTTTTCCTATGAAATGTAAAATAACTGATTACACTCTTGTACAATACCTCAGTTTTCTGTTCAATAAATTGTGACAAAAAGAGAAAGGAAGCTTTTTTATAGCTCGCGCTGGTTAATAATAGAGTTCATTCTTTCATTTATAGGAAACATTAGTCCTTTCATTATAATATTCACAATCTTGGTTCTAAATTGTTTACTATATCTTAGAGCACATTCCCTGCAAACTGAAGACAAGAAGACATCTCATAAAAAAAGATTTCCTTTGCTTGACAAAAAACAATGAATGCTTTTGTTTTCCCCTCTAAATCAGGGGTGGGCAAACTTTTTGGCCTGAGGGCCACATCAGGGTTGCGAAACGGTATTGAGGGCCGGGTTGGGAAGGCTGTGCCTCTGCAAACAGCCTGGCCCCCACCCCTTCCCCTCCCACTTCCCGCCCCCTGACAGGCCCCCCGGGACCCCCGACCCATCCACCCTCCCCCACACTCCTTGTCCCCTGACCGCCCCCTCCCGGGAACCCCATCCCTAACTGCCACCCCAGAACCCCACCCCCTATCTAACCCCCCCCGCTCCCTGTCCCCCCACTCCTGGGACCCTCTGAACTCCCCAGGACCCCACCCCCTATCCAACCTCCCCTGCTCCCTGTCTTCTGACTGCCCCGCTCCCCGAACCTCCACCCCATCCTACCGCCCCCTGTCCCCTGACTGCCCCTTGGGACCTCCTGCCCCTTATCCAACCCCCCTCCTCCCGCCCCCTTACCATGCCACTCAGAGCAGCAGGACAGGCTTATTGGAAAGCCTGGGAGGTGGGCGGGTGCAAGTTGCGATGCCCACGTGGCAGCGGGGGAGGAGGGCTGCGGGTGAGGGGCCGGGGGCTAGCCTCCCCAGCTGGGAGTTCAGGGGTCGGGCAGGAAGTGGCCCGCAGGCCGTAGTATGCCCACCTCTGCTCTAAATTGATAACTCTTGATTCAAGTAAAATGTTTTACTCTTTGCCTTTTTTAGCCACTGAATATTTGCAAGTACAAATGTCTATTATTAACCCACATGCTGTCATGAATGACTACACACAATGTTTTTCAAACATTAATTTGAATGGTATCAATCTGCTAAGTGTAATCATAAAATGTACTAAAGATTCTGAATAGCTACTATCACAGTAATGATGAGGTAATATTTATATGTCATTTAACATTCTGGAACATAGCTTAATCTTAATTGTAGAACTGCTGCTCAAAACCCAAGTCTCTCTGGGGCACCCAATATTCCCTAGTAACACATTTATGTAGGTACCAACCAATAAAGACAGCATCTGTAGTGGAAAGTAAAAATGAGCAATTATGAATTGAGGTTCTAGAAGGCTTTCACTAACTATAAGTGACGTGGAGTTTTAGTAAAGAGGTAAGGTGGGTGAGGTAACACCTTTAACTGTACTATCTTCTGTTGGTGACAGAGACACGCTTTCCTGGAACCAACATGGTTACAACTACACTGCATCCATGGATTTTTATCTTTACTTAGATTATTAATATTCTTTACTACATCATGAACTCTGGTAAAATGAAACAGCTTATTCATGGGGTTTCCATTTATCAAACAAGAAGAGTTGCAATAAATTCCTGATCACTTTCAATGGTGTACTGAAGGCTTTTTTGTTAGAACAACTAGTTTAGGGCTGGGTATCAGGCATTCGATGGCCTTATCTCTGGCAACATATCAGTGTTTGGTGTAAAAAAGCCTTTCAGAGGTCTCAAATTTCTTTTGACCGGGAGGTTTTAATGAATGCTTAATTGGTAGTAGTGGATTCCATTCTGGTCAACCATCATTTTATTAGATAAAAATGTAGGGTCAAATCCTGGCCCCATCAAAGTCAATAGTGATATGGACAGAGGCACGCAAAACCTGCAGGAGTAGCTCGATGCAACTGCCAACAATTGGACGCATTTAAATATATCTCCTTCCTTAGAAGTTTTTAAGGTCAGGCTTGACAAAGCCCTGGCTGGGATGATTTAGTTGAGGATTGGTCCTGCTTTGAGCTGGGGGTTGGACTAGATGACCTCCTGAGGTCCCTGCCAACCCTGATATTCTATGATTCTATGATATTTAAATATTTAAACATTTAAATATATTCTCCAGAATGGTGTTAAAAAGATCTTAACCCTGTCAAAAGAGGAGAAGCAGTGTTTCTGGTGATGGCCCAAATGTTGGACTATATTACAATGGTCAGGGCTCTCAATATTACTGTGGATCATTATGGTGGTTGGCCTATGGTTAAGTATACTAATCTTGCAATGTATACTGCGGTGGTTAAGAGGAACACAGAGCCACAAAGCACAACCACTAATTATAACATATAAAGTAATGTTATATGTTAAAAATGTCCTTTCTAATATGTGTTACCTAGCAGCTCTGTGTTCTTGGACAACCAGGGTGCAGTACCCAGCCTGTCTGACTAACGAAAGACGTCCCCTCCCCCAGCCTCTGCTTGAACAAAATCTGCATCAGAAGAAAAACTTACAAAAAGCAATTAAAAGGCAGTGGGAGACACACCTAAACCCCTGGGATAAGGATGACAGAATTAAGGAAACTCCCCTAGCCTGATTTGCATTGAAGATGAGACAAGGAGGCATCTCCATTAGCATACAGAATGGAGAACAGAGATTCCAAGGCAAGAACCGCATGGAACTCTGAGACCAGAAAAGCAAGGAAGCATTACATGATGGGGGATCTCTGCTCCAGATGTTAATGAACCCACGCCTGCACACACCCAGCTCAGTAGTTATCAGACCAATTCTAGTAATAAATCCTTTATTGGTATCCCAAATAGTGAAGCTCCCTAATTGCACTGTGAGCTCCCTCCAAGGAACACTGCCCAAAGCCAAGAATGATCAGCTCCCAAGTCTAGCCTGAACAAAACAACTTTGGTATTCTCCCTTGTTTACAGATAAACAAATCTAGTGTTCTCCCTTGAACCATTGTTGCTTCTCTACAAAAACCCCTACCCATGCTCAGGTAAATGTTCTGATGCCTGGATCCAAAATCTACATCAGTTCCATTGGGACTTCATCTTCTCCTGACTGATAGTGCTGGGGGCTCTGCCTGACTCCAGCACTCAGGACCCTCAGCTACCACCACCACCTGGGACCCCTGGTTGATTCAAGCTTCATGGAGTGGTGAGAACCCAGTGCTCTCTCTCTCTAGGTATAGCCTTCTGACCCTGACTTGTGTGATCAGTTATAGTTTTGTAAACCTGACTTTTATAATCAAATTTAAGTTATTATATTAGAGTAATATATTAATATTATATTTAAGTAATATTATAACTGTTTTGTTTGTTTGGCTCCCCTATGGTTATTACCTGGCAATAAATAACTTTCATGATTAAGCTGGTTGCTTCTCTCTTTCTCTGTCCCTCTCTTCCCCTCATGGGTGTTTTTTCAGTTTCCTCATTCGCTCTGCAGCAACGCTTCTCATACCTAAGCTAAAAGATCCCTGCAGTGCCCAAAAATCCTGCAGAGCTTTCTCAGCAAGTGGGTTACTACCAGAACAATTTTCGTGTGAAAGTGGGGATAGAGACATGCTGAACCAGGGACATATGAGGGTGGCAGCTTGAAAGTGCTGCTCGACCCAGTCTGCTCAGGCGTGCTCTATTTGCATGCGGTACCCATGGCATATGAGGGTGACAGCTTGGAAGTGCTGCTCGACCCAGCCCACTGAGGCCAGAGACACATAAGGGGTCAGCTTGGGAGTGCTGATTAAACCGGTCCTCTCAGATGTGATAATAAGGTGATAAGTAACAGTCAGCATGGATTTGTCAAGAACAAATCATGTCAAACCAACCTGAGAGCTTTCTTTGACTGGGTAGGAGGGAAGCGGTAGATGTGGTATATCTTGACTTTAGTAAGGCTTTTGTTACTGTCTCTCATGACCTTCTCATAAAAAAATTAGGGAAATATAACACAGATGGAGCTACTAAATGGTGGGTGCATAACTGGTTAGAAAAATCATTCCCAGAGAATAGTTATCTGTGGTTCACAGTCATGCTGGAGGGACATAACGAGTGGGGTCCCGCAGGGATTGGTTCTAGGTCCGGTTCTGTTCAATATCTTCATCAATGATTTAGATAATGGCATAGAGTTATAAAGTTTGCGGACGCTACGAAGCTGGGAGGGGTTGCAAGTGCTTTGAGGATAGGATTAAAAATCAAAATGATCTTTACAAACTAGAGAAATGGTCTGAAGTAAATAGGATGACATTCAATAAGGACAAATGCAAAGTACTCCACTTAGGAAGGAACAATCAGTTGCACACATACAGAATGGGAAATGACTGCCTAGCAAGGAGTACTGTGGAAAGGGATTTGAGGGTCATAGTGGATCACAAGCTAAATATGAGTCAACAGTGTAACGCTGTTGCAAAAAAAGCAAACATCATTCTGGGATGTATTAACAGTAGCATTGTAAGCAGGACACAAGGAGTAATTCTTCCGCTCTACTCCCCGCTAATTAGGCCTCAACTGGAGTATTGTATGCAATTCTGGCTCCACATTTCAGGAAAGATGTGAACAAATTGGAGAAAGTCCAGAGAAGAGCAACTCAAATGATTAAAGGTCTAGAAAACATGACCTATGAGGGAAGATTGAAAAAATTGGGTTTGTTTAATCTGGAGAAGAGAAGACTAAGGGGGGGACATGATAACAGTTTTCAAGTACATAAAGGGTTGTTACAAGGAGGAGGGAGAAAAATTGTTCTTCTTAACCTCTGAGGATAAGACAAGAAGCAATGGGCTTAAATTGCAGCAAGGGCGGTTTAAGTTGGACATTAGGAAAAACTTCCTAACTGTCAGAGTGGTTAAGCACTGGAATAAATTGCCTAGGGAGGTCATGGAATCATCATCATTGGGGATTTTTAAGAGCAGGTTAGACAAACACCTATCAGGGTTGGTGTAGATAATATTTAGTCCTGCCTTGAGTGCAGGAGCCTGGATTAGATGACCTCTCGAGGTCCATTCCAGTTCTATGATTCTATGTGCTCTGTTAATGTGTGTGTGTGTGTGTGTGTGTGTGTGTGTGTGTGTGTGTGTTAGTCTGATTCTCGGGCTGGAAGAACCCAGCCCTGGAGAACCTAGGTCCTGCAGGATAGCGCCATTGGGAGCGAATTTGCAGCAGGGAGAAGTAGAGTTCCATATGAGAACACAAGTGACACAAGCAGTACATTGATAGAAGTACAGATCCCCACCCCCACCCCCGAAAAGTAACCCTAATAAATGAGCATACCCCAGAGGAACAGGCAAAGCTGATAATATAAGCTTATATATCTGTTGTGGCCACAAATAAATTTGATACCTCTGTCAATTCAAAACATGTATTTATTGCCTCAGTTCATAGATTTTAAGGCTAGAGTGGACTATTATTATCATCAACCTGATTATAACATAGGACATAGAATTTCACCCAGTAGTTTCTCTATAAAGCCCAGTAACTTTTGCTTCAGCTAGAACACATCTTTTAGAAACACATATAATCTTGTTTTAAAAATTCCAAGTGATGGATAGTCCACTCCTTCCAGTGGTAAGTTGTTTCACTGTTAAAAATGTGCACCTTGTTTTCATTTGAATTTGTTTAGCATCCTTCCAATGCAAATGATGCTTAAGACTACCAATAACAATTTGTTCCAAAAGCACCTTTTTATTATCAATTATACCTAAAAATATTTCTTGAAAAAAGTGATTGTGTTACTTGTACCTAAAAAACATATTTTATATTATTCTGGAGAGATGGTGTAAGGTTAGCCAGACCAATTGCTAATGTGTTTGGTAGAATATCTTTAAAGTGGGGAATATGAAACGGCTAAATAAGACAAAACTCTCGAAAATAAGTTAGACTAAAAGCAATTCTGTTACTGTGAGGACTTTTTTTAATCAAAGATCAGTTGAAATGAGACATTTTGAAATTTAACCCTTCAAATTTCAAATCTAGAGCCTCAGATTAAACCCCAGCTCTTACATTTTCTGTTTGAGGTGAAAGCCAAAACGGGAAGTAGCCTATTTTCAGTTCCAGTTTGAAAGTGGTTGAAATCCCATAAGAACATTTGCTCTAAATATTTCGGCTCCAAATGGCATAAAATCTTACAAAAACAGATGCAGACATGACATTCGCACTGTTAAAAACTATGAAAATCACGTGAGATTAGTTTATCGTACAACATTTCTGTAATTTAGGACAAAAATCCAGAAGAATGATTTTGTTGAAAGAAATACAGTAATCTAGGTCTGATTTGAATAAAATAAAGTATAAAACATAGGTTTTGTTACAAATACATTGTTTGAACATCATAGTCCATTTATTTGATATGTAAATCATTACTTTATCAATTTTTAACTTTCTATTGCAAGATTGGAAAAACGCAGGGTGCCCTCTAGTGGTCAAACCACCACCTATAAATTCTCCTGAACTTCATCCAAAGACTGTGCGGTAAATCTATGTGCAACTTCCATGTTCATCCTGATAGCAGGTGAATATGCTGGTTTCACACTTAAACATCAGAATGAAAATAGCTGAGGTTTGCCATGGACCAAAGCGAAAGGGAAATTTTATGCCTCATCTATTTGCAGGAGACAATTTTTTTTAGAACCTGAGGTTTACTGTTTTATTTCCAGCACAAAACTGTGTCAAAACCCATACTTTGATTAATGCAAGAGGTTATCTATATCTCTGACTGGCTGGGCAACCCTATTCAGTTGTGAAACACATCTAAACAATCTAGACATGGTTCCCTAGCTAATGGCCATGTTTGTTTGAGCTCTGTAACACCACAGTAACAAAAATACCAAAACCCATTTTAAAAATTACATTAGCTTTTACACAAAATTACCATGCCAAATTCCAGGCTAATATACAGCCGTTGGTTTTTTGAGGCATTTTCTCATCCAGTTATTTTGCTATCTAGTCTAATCAGTAACTGATGTTTTAGAAAGAATTGAGCTGGAGTTCCCAGTGGCAGACTGTGGTGTAGATCCACATGCTAACAAAAGAAATTCAGTACAGTGTGGCAAGTCAGTGTCTTCATCAATTTCCCTGCTGCAATGTCCTTTTAAATACCTGCATAGATTCATAGATAGATTCATAGATACTAAGGTCAGAAGGGACCATTATGATCATCTAGTCTGACCTACTGCACAACGCAGGCCACAGAATCTCACCCACCAACTCCTGCGAAAAACCTCACCTATGTCTGAGCTATTGAAATCCTCAAATCGTGGTTTAAAGACTTCAAGGAGCAGAGAATCCTCCAGCAAGTGACCTGTTCCCCATGCTACAGAGGAAAGCAAAAAACCTCCAGGGCCTCTTCCAATCTGCCCTGGAGGAAAATTCCTTCCTGACCCCAAATATGGCGATCAGCTAAACCCTGAGCATATGGGCAAGATTCACCAGCCAGATAAAGGGTTCCGCTAACCCATTCAATGCTGGAGGGATCAGCATCAGATGTACTGAATTTCTCCAGAAGTGGTGTTGGAAATTCAGGAAAGGGGAGTGGAGGTCTGTTATCTGCAATGATCTCTTCTGGTAACCCATATTCAGCAAATATATCCAATAGCATTGTGATAGTCTTAACTTCAAAAGCGCTCTTCCCACGTACCACTTTTGGTCACTTAGAACACGCATCAACCCAAATGCAGTACATTGGATTACTCATTTCTGTAGTCTATTTTTACACCTTAGTTGCCCACTTCTTTGCGTGGACATGGAACATTTCTGGCATGTTTTGATAGTTACTGCATAATTCACATAGACTTGGACAGAGGAGGAGAAATTAGTCAATGACATCTCTGTGTCTTGACATACATACTAAAATACAGTGTAGTGGAAGCAGGGCTGGTCCCAGGATACTAGAGGTACAAGGTGGGTGAGGTAATATCTTTTATTGGACCAACTTCCACGGGCAGCAGGTATAATAGGCCACCAAAGGCTCTGCCTCCCCTGGTGCTCCCGCCGCTGCCAGACCCCCGGTTGCGGGGGTTTGGTGGGAAGTTTTTGTTTTATTATGCCCTATGCAGGTTTTGGGGCGGCTGAGGAGGTGGTATGTGCTATTCAGCTTCCTGGGTTCATCAGTAATCTCTCTGGAGTCCAGAGAGATTACTGATGACCCCAGAAAACTGAGTAGCATATACCACCTCCTTAGCCACCCCGAAACCTGCATGAGGCATATGAAAGCTTCTTTGGACAAAAGTGGGAGGCTTTTTCCCCACAGTGGCTGGGGTCTAGGGAGGGGAGGTGTGGCGCGGGTGCAGTTGGCCCGGGGCTCCTCCGGCCAGGTGGAAGGGGAGGCTCAGGGCTCTGGATGCCCCAGGACTCCTCCAGCCGAGGGTGGGCAGTGCTCAGGACTCCACTGGATGGGGGGAGAGGGACTCATGGCTCCGGCCACGTGGGAGTGGCAGGGGCAGAAAGGGCAGAGCTGGGGGCTAGCCTCCCCTAAGAGGGGCTCCACCCGCTGCCCATGCAAATGTCTGTTGGTGAGAGAGACAAGCTCTTGAGCCACACAGTCCACAGTCCTGAAGAAGAGCCCTTTAATATGTCATGTTTACAAACATCATCTCTTTGCATAGCCACTCCCGTTATTAACTTGAGACCCATATTCTTACTACTTCTGTTTTCCTGATGTAACTCGAATGACAGTCAGAGGTGCTATCCTACCCAAACCTGCTGAAAGATTTAGTAAATTGTCTCAAGAAAGTCATCTTTAACTGACATCTCCTCTTGTATCATCAGGGATTTAGTTGATAATCCGGTATTACTGTTGGTGTTATTTTGATCTGCCAGTTTATCAGACTGGCTTTCAATAAACAGTGAACCTTGGATGAAGGGAAACCCTCAAGAGAATAGAAATTATTCCTGTCAGGTAAAACTAAAGCTAAATGAGAAGTCTCAGCTAAATGAGAAGCCTATTTTGCTCTATTTTAGTACAACCAAGAACTAGGTGTTCATATTTCCTCTGGTCTCAAAAATACGTTGACAGATCTGAAAATAGAAAGACTAGTGCCTATAGTGACACCCTTGATGTTACAGTGGTAGGTCCCTGTAAACCTGTCATATCCAATCTTAAAAGGACTTGGATTAAATCCCAAGTAAGAAGTAAAGGCTTAGAAGTGCCTAGAAAAGGAGCCCACTCAGTTCAAAGGGCAGCTGCATCTGCAGCAGTCAGTAGGGAATATAACATCTCCACCCATATTATAATGTAATCCACTATTCTGGAAACGTGAAATATTACTGTCGTTCCTCACTTGAAGATGTACAAGACTGCAGCTGTGAATCTCAGTACTTCATATGCAGACAAGACTATTATGTTTAATATATCATATATTTATGATTATTATGTCATTATAGTTAAATAAATTACCTGAAATTTCAGGAACAGAAGATTCAGATTATTTGAGGGGAATAATGAAATTTTTTCAGACACTAAACTAAAATATGCTGGGTTATATTTTGGGTTTTTTCCTGTCCACCTATCCAGTTATTTTCATGTGCAAATAAATGAAAGTTTACACCTGTCCTTGCTTTCCTTTTCAAAGGACAGATATCATAATGGATGTCGATGGAGGCCTTCTTTCTGGCCTTCTTTCTGCCAGAAGACAGATGTCTCCTAGAATGGGTTTAATTTGAGATTTGAATTTGAAATCCAAGGTTTACATGGTCTTCCCTAATTCAGGGAAACACCCTTTGTTTTCTTTACATTAAAAAGACAAGAAAAACCTTTCCTACTTTATGTTGCTATTTTCTCAAAAATTATTTATTCATATTTTCACTACAGTTTACATTTATACTATGCTTCTGGGGCTTCCTCTTCTTTAACAGGCTTCTTAGTATTTGTTTCAGGTATGGGTCTAGTTCAAAATGATCTTTAAATGGAAGTAAGGAAGGGGAATGCAGACCATTTGCATGAGGGATTCTTAAGCCTTTCTTGATGGCTCATGAAGTTGATAGAGCTTATTAGGAAACTGATCTCCCATTTCAAATATTTTTGAAAGCTAACATTTTTTCCACGCTCAATTCAAATTGGGACAAAAAGTCAAAAACTTAAAAATAAAATCCAGGTTTTTTGGTTTACAAATATTTTCTGTTTCCATTACAGATGAATCAAAATATTTTCTTTTGATAATTTCAGAAAGTTTCATTTTGACTTCAACCTTTTCTTTCTTTAATCTTTTTTTAGTTTAATTATCTTGTTGCCAAACGGTCATTTTGAAGCAGAAAACCATATTTTTTCATTTAAAAAAATCAAAATGAAACATTAACAAATTTCAAAACTTTTTTTCTCAGTTTTTTTTAAATTTGGAAATTCATCAAATCCAAACCTGCTTTGGGAATAATTTCAGTTTAGAGAAATTTAAATTTTTTGACAAAATTATTAATTGAAAAATTACTAGCCAGCTCTAAAAGCTGAAGAACAACTCCCTCTGAAGAAAAATAATCTCACTCTGTCCTCAAACAACACAGAACAAATTGTTGCTAAAGTCATTCTTGTTTCATGAACCCTGAGAAGGAAACTCAATTACAGAAGCTCTAAATTATATTGTTTAAATTTGGCCATTTATATGAACAATCGTTTTCTACCATTGTTGTTTACATAGATATGACAATTTTATGTTACTAACCTTTTTTCCCCCATCCTTTCCTTTTTAACACAGGAAATGTTTTTGGGAACGGGATTAATAAAGCACCAGGTGCTTCCTTGCTTTAAGGAATATCAATGATCTTATTTTTGTGAAGAGTTTGCAAAGCTCAACTTAAACTTTAATCCAAACATTTTGCAAAATTAAGCAGATGGCTGCTGACATTGCAGCCTTGTCTCACTAAAATGAGTGCCAGAAAGTGAAATACTTATATACACAGTGGAAATATTACTGAATATAAATGATCAAAACAAGCTCTCTTGAAAGTTACCACAGCCTTTAGTGACGGAAATGGCATATGGACACTCTTCCCCTTTTCAAGGAAGAGAGCGGATGCGCACCTCTAACAATGTGCGCTGAAAATGTGTGCAGTAAGGTCCAGTACTCACTCCTAAAATGAAAAGTTGTTCTTTCAAAGGATGTCAGCATAGTCAAAGAGAAAAATCACACATGTTTATCAGGTGCTCACTGAAAGTGACATGCCTCTCGAAAACAAACCCACCAATGTTAGCTGATAGGAAGTTTAGGATATTTTTTGAAATAGGTAATTTGAGATACATCTAGCAGCCCCTTTTCCCCTTTGAGCTCCTGTTGGCATATCTGTAGTAGAAGTCAGCATATTTCAGTCTTTCTAAACTCTGTGCTGATTTAGTAATTACTGCACTGATCACAGCAGAAAGATCATTTCCAGCATCTTCAGACTAGTTTTTATCATGGGTACTGACTTCATTTGAAGCTAGATTGTCTCCTCATCTTACATGGCCGTGCAAGGAACAAGGGCCTCCCCTACTCCTTTGTGCAGACTCATGGGAGCTGCCTGAATTGTAGCTGCAAGCACAGTGAGAGTACAGGGGCTGATACTCTTCCTCCGGTGCCCCCTCCCACTCTGCCCATGCATCAGCCAGCCAAGCCCTGTGAATGTCTGCTACAAATTACTCCTCCCCCCATCCCCAAGCACAGGAGGAAAACGTGGGAAGAATTGTGTATCAGAAGTGTTGTCTCCAGGTATCATGCCTCCCAGGTCTACTCCTGGAGTGGTGCAATGTAAACACTGTCCCTTGCTCAGAATTCTCTCTAAAGACACAGTCTATCCCTTTGAAAGCAAGGTTTTCAAAGGGATAGACTGTGTCTTTAGAGGTTTGGCTGCATTTGTTCAGGATCAAAGTCATGAGTATGTATCACTGTGCAATGCTTTCCTACATCTGTTCCTTATTTTAGAAGATTTTTCTTAGTGATACATCTCCAGCAATACATTTATAAACCTTCCCATTACCCAGGTCACCTGACCTGCTTATTATTCTGCTGCAGCCAAACAAACCTAAGTCTGCTGTATTGCCCATAAACTACGGGATAAGAATAGCTGGAACTGTTCACTGTTTTCTACCCTTTTTTCTGTACTCAAATGGTCAGTGAACCAATCTCAGATTTCCTCAGTTTGTTCATTATGCATAATTGTTTGACTACTTTTTTTTTTTTATAAATGGACCTGCATGTTTTTTCCCCAGACAGTTTATCCTGAGAACTCCTTAGAGTATTTGACAGTTGAGCTGAGTGATTGGTCACCTACATCACCTGGTGTGGTTACTGGTCCGTAATTGGCTAAACTCCCCTTTACAAATTGAGCACTGTTTGAAGAAGTCATTGGACTGTTTAATCTCTCAGGCAGAAGGATATAGCAGGAGGGAAGCAGACTAGGGAATTGCAGAAGATTTAAAATATTTTCCAGTCTTTTTTTGCTTAAGAAAGTGCATTGTGTTTAGCTGTGTTCATGGATCCCAGGTTTAAAGATAGCAGGGCAATTTCCTGTCTGACTTACAAAGACATATGGTAAGCCAGATTTATTACCAGTCTTGCAGCCAGTACATGTATTTCTGCTTTCATTTATGACATTACAATTGCATTGACATGGATAGAATTACTCCTCATTTACACCAATATAAAGGGATTGGAACTTCAGGTTCTCTACATGTAATTTTCTCTTTTAATAGTCCCGTCAAATAGTCTCTGCAGCTGATGGTGTGCACTCCCTTCCTACCTGACTGGGAATGCTGTTAGCTGACCTCTATTTTCTCCAGTTGACAATGGCACAGGGAAGATGGCCCTCCTTCCCCTGGTCAGTACTCTAAAGTCCATGCACGTGGGTAGGCTCAGTCCCAACTTTTTCTCTTTCCAACAGGCTCCCTCTCTTTTCTGAAATCTATTTTGTGATCTCATCCACATAAGCAAGTATACAAGGAGCCATGATCATATATAGACTATGGATGAGTATCCTCATTTTCCTTACATTAAACACTGAGTAAGTGACCATCGCATCATCCATGTGTGTTCCTTGCACTTTTGCAGTTATGGGCAGAACATATGGGAATTCACTCTGGCAAGCTGTTATCTTTACATCTTGGAAGTATGAGCTTGTATGGAGTCAGCTGGCTGAGAATGGCAAGACATTATGGGCACTTGGGCAGTTTTGGTACACAGATGTTCTGAAGTGCACAAGATTGGATTAGAAGTTAGAACTTAACTTCATGGTGTCTCCTTCTCAGACCACACAGGTAGTGAAGTGATAGTGCTTTAACTAATTAATTACTGTTGTATTCAAATGATTTTTGCTCTTAAGTCAAAGGAATATCAATATAGGGGGAAGATAAATCTGCCACTGGTATGGATATTTCTGAATGATTCAGGTACTGAATTGAAATGACTTACAAGAACAAATAAGTCAGATATTATGCTGAAAAAAATATTGCAAAGCCTCTTCCCTCTTACACCTCGGTCACTAACCCAACTATATTCTTCTCTTACTGCCCTGTGAGAGTTTTTTCCCCCCACTTCATCAGATGTTTCCCCTTTGAGCATTTCCTATTTAAGACTTTAAAACCAAAGTCTCAAGCAGCTTGCTCACCTCTCTATACTTCAACAGATCAATGAGACAGAGAGAGAAAATAGCTCAGCAGATGTTTCAGGAGAAATGTCTAAAGAAAGTGTGCAAGTTGCTAATGTGGGTTTTATTTTTATGTGTGGCAGCACTAACAGATGCTTGGTAAAACTAACAGCTTCTATAATTTTCCCTAGAAACTGATAAGTTTGAATAAGAGTTGCATTGAAAAGCTCAAATGCAGTAATATGATTGATTATATACAGTGGATGCCAATGGAGTTGCACCAGGAATGCATTTATTATAGTTCAGACAAATGAAAAGTGGTAGACCTGTGCTCTAAACTGTTTAGCAGATTGTGGCTCTCCGGGCTTATGAGCATATAAGGGATGGGAAGAGCAAGCAGAATCTTCCCCCTTGCACTTTCCACAGAGGGGTCACTTATCACAAACCCTGTGCTCTATGGTGTCTCTTACTCTTTACACAATAAAAGCAATATGGAAAAAAAACACTGGTACGGTTGGGTCCCAAATAAAGGTGTTTGCTAGATAAACACAGACATGCTAAGCCTAGCTGCTGTGACTAGTTTCTGGAAGTTTTTAAAACATAGACCATAGTGAGCACTGCCACAAGGCTCACAAACTATCTAAAGAGATACTACCTTATTTCTATCCACTACACTCTGAGTGTAAGGAATGCTTCCTTTTAGCACTCTCTGGAGTAAAACTTAAATAGGGATCAGGAAAAATGAGGACAAGGTGGGGCCAAGAGCCTCGTTTCCCCCTGCACTAACCACTGGCTACAAGGTGTAATTACAGATGCACTCATGCTGCAGTAGAGATGAAAAGTTTTTCCACCAAAACTTTGCCCTCCCCCAGAAAGTGCAGATTCAGTTGACAGACATCTTTTCCCCTGTTTTAGTAGAAGCCGCTATCCCATTACGCTATAAAATGGTGTGACAAATATTAATCACCTGGTAACAGAAGCATATGCTAACCTGTGTTTTTATTTTTTTAAATGAACTATCACAATATGTTCTTTCTTTGCCAGAGAGAGTGTGAGTGATGAGAGACAACCAGAAACTCAAAGCAGTTGGGAAATACACTTTAAAATAATACAACTTAGCACGACAGTCATTACATTTTTACGGTGGGGCTGAGTACCTGTGAACCAAGAATCTGGGGTTTGAACCTCAGTTAAATGGAGAAGGGGAATAGGAGGAAAGCAGAAGTTAAACCAAAGCTGGAAAAATTTAGCCATGTTATAGAGTGTGATCTTGTGACCAGTGCAAAGAACTGAAATCTCCCTTTCACAGGGTTCAGATCCTAAATGAGAACAGGGCCGGGGCAGGAGGGTGAAGGCTGGGGAGATATGCATCATTTCTCTACACAATGCACACACTCACGGCCCCAAAAAGAATTTGTGCAAAAAAAAAAAATTCACCTACAGATTCCAAAACCAGGAAGTCATTACAAATGTCAGAAAAGCATACTAATATGGCATGTAATTCAATGCATAACACACACTTTTCATATTTTCTATCATTGTGAATCAAATATCATTGACAGAAGGCATATTTTAAATAGTCTTTTTGATCTAAATACTTTATAATGATTGAACATTGCTCACAGTTCTGGCAGGATGTTTTTACATTTAAGTTATCTGTTAGTAATTTTCTTGTGTGGATATCCAGGTGAATAGATTGGGGGGAAAAAAATTCCCATGGAAAATTCACTGGAAAATTTGGCTGGTGAGGCAAAATTTTATAGTTCAGCTGATTTTTTTTTCACCTGACTGGATGAAGATTTTCAGTTCTTGTCAAAAAAAATTTTTCCGGTTAAAAACCAAAAAAGTGTCATTGACAATGAGCACTTCCTGGAGAAATTGCAATTTTGCATTGAAAAGGACATTTGAATGAAAAATTTCAGACAGTTCTAATGAAGTGATATTCAGTCACTTTTACTTTATAATTAAATTTACAGTTACTTTTTGCTTATATTTTCTTAGTTATGAAGTAAACAAACAAACAAAAAACCCTACTTAAGGGGCAAGGCAGTAAAGAATCAAGTCCCCTGAGTCAAATTTTACCTAAATTCTATTCCATCAACTTCCTTGGGGATGCAGGGGGTAAAAGAGAGCAAAATCTGGCCCAAGATTCATACTTCATAGCAAAGTATATTAGAATTTCTCGTAGACACCATTCCTAGTTGTTTTTTATTTTAGTTAGTAAGTACCCTAAGTGATCACCTTTTTCCACAGTGAAAGTCTGTACTTCTTTTACAATGAGAATGGTTCTTAATAAAACAGCTGGGAGATTCAGCTCATGCCAACTGGCATTCCTTTGAGGAAAATGAAAGAAAACAAGTTTGATTTAAGATAAATACAAAAACTTCCGTTCAGAAAACTGATTTTTGGCCAGGAGTTCAAGATTTTGTTTGAAGTTTCATCTAGCACTCTAAGTGTTAGAAATTGCTACCTCCAGCAACCCTCCTAATTTGGATCCTGGTCATGGATTTACAGTTTTCTATATAGTTCACTAATATGGGTGACCACTATTTCATTAAGCCAAAGTAAGCTGGGGGGGGGGGGGGGAAGAGAATTATAATCGGAGCAAAAACATAGGAATCATATTAGTCACACAGTTGTGTTTAGTTTCTTTTTTCTGCATGACATGAGACAATAATCCGAAGGTTCAGGAGGAGGTGAGGGTGGTATTCTAACCTCCCACCCCTGTTCCATGCAGCAGGGATAAGTTCAATCTATGGAGAGTTCCTCTGCATACAGATCTGGGGGATCCAGTATTCGTAACTCCAGTACATTCATTATCTATGGCCAAAATACTGTCACGACCATTCCTCCTTGTGCTGCTTACTTGCCTCTGTGGTGCTAAGCACAGTGCCAGAGAAAGTGAGAGAGGACAGCACTCTTAATGAACAGGAGAGGCAATTTATTCAGAGAGAGGGGCCCGAACGAAACACTTTCTATAAATGTGGGTGTAATAGAGGGTGAAGAATCATAACCTAGATCTAGGTCAGCATTTTATAGCTGACTCCTTTTCTCTAATAGGGGCTGAACTAGAAACACTCCCAAACTTTGGCATAGTCAAAATCTGGATCTACATCCAAATTTTGAAGCTTGACCTTTTGCAGCTCTGCTGTACCTGCCTCACTCTCCCTCCCCCTGCCCCCCCGTGAGATAACTGGGAACTTTGTTGGCATGGAATAGGATATAGACATATATTCTCTTCACTCTTATTTGCTCTTAGGTCTTACGTGTTGTTCCTTCACTCTGGTTCAGGTCTGATCCTGCACCCACTGAAGTCAATGACAAAGATCTCATTAAGTTCATTTGTGCAGGATTCAGGCGTGGCTCCTTATTTCGCTTCCCAGAATTCCATTAATACTCTCCGACTAGTGCTGCCTGTTGCCATGATAGAATACCATTCATTCCTCACTTTAGGAAAATCATGTACATTCCACTTCTGAGTCCCTTCACGTGCTAGTCCTTTATCCACACCTTTAAGCGTGAGAATTTAAATGCACATGCTTTCTCAACATGAAATTGGGAATTTCTGTGCTACGTCTCGATAAGCTTTCTTTAGTGAATAGAGACTTCTGAATGAAGAAATTAGTAAAGGATGCATTCACATTGCTATGTAGTTTGCATTTTAACATCCGCTTTTAACTCAGAAGATGCATTTAAATTACTCTGTTAGATTTTCATTACTGTGAAATCTGGTAATGGGTTATTAATAAGCATTTCTACCGATCCATAAGCCATTACATTTGTTGTATGTTAGAGATAATACACTTTTGAGTTCAAATTACTAAAATAAAGAGCAGAATTAATTTTCTATTCAGAAACATAGCTGTCAATGTTTCTGGACAAGTGGCAGTACAATAAGTAAGCCTTAATGGCAGCAGATACAGTTTGAAGAAGCCAACATAGATCTGTTTGTTACCCATTCTAGTCACATTCTTTCTTGATGCACTTTATAATCCCCTGATTTTATGATCTTGTTGTTCCATGAAAATTTTTAATCAGAAAATGAGTGCTGGCTTTTGTCTTAAAGAAATAATGATATTCTATTTTTAGTTCTTGTATTTTCATTGGAACTCTGAATGTAATACAGTACATGTGCTTTTAGCACTAGTTCGTTCATCTGCATTAAAATAATATAAAGAGTCAGTATGGAACTCACAAAAGCCAAGAAATTCTTAATTAGGAGTGAAATTCACACAGAGCTGTTCTTAGATAGAATAGATATTGTTGCTCATTTGAAATAAAAGATCAATCAATGTTCTGATATGGCATCGGAGTTGGGGAAGAAATAATCTTAACTTTAAAAAGTTATTTCACTGGGTTTAGTTGACAAAAATTCCTGTCTTCACTATATATGTTCTAATCTTAGTATAAGATTCTAGCTATAAATTAGGCAAAAAAAACCAGTTTATTTTTTAAAAATTGTAGAATTTTGTAATTAATTCTGGGTTTGACACCCTGCATATAAATCTAAAAATAAATTGTCAGTTAGCTCGAAAGGTTTTTTGGATCTATTTTTTAAAAAATATATTTTTCCTAGTTTACATTTTAACATCACTTTGGTATTGTATATTTTTCATACATTGTTATTCAGTTCCATTAATAAAGAATCAGTTGTGACGCTTCCTCAGGGGTGGGAGGAGTACCCAGATCAGTGAGGAAACTTGCTACCACCTGCCCTTAGCATGCCTTGTCTGTGTCTGCCAAGGGTCAGCTCCCCAACTCCACTGGCCACAGGAAACACAAGCACTCCCTCTAGACCTCTCCAGCTCAGCTGTTATCCTACAGGTTAGCAATAGGCAGCAGTGCAACTAGGCCCGTACACTCTGGCACACCGTACCAGCAAGATATTTATAGCTGGTACAGTGTACCAAAAAGAGACAGGAGGAGCCAGCGGCCCCATGCCTCCTCTCTGGCATGGCTGTACCACACCCAGCCCCACCCCCTGCCTTTCCATGGAACTGCCTCTCCTCCAGCTCCATCTGTACAGCAGCAGCCCCGCCAGAGGACAGAGGTGCGGGGGGTGGGACTGGGGGCAGTACAGCCGCTGGAGGAGCTGCTGGCATTCTGCTCTCTTCCGCGTTGCCCCTACCAGTGCGGAAAGGAGCAAAACCCCCAGCCTTGCCCTCCAATCCTGTCCTCCAGCAGGGCTGCTGCTGTAGTACACAGATGGAGGATGGAGACGCCGTGGAAGGGCAGGGGGCGGGGGCGGGGGGTTCTGCTCCTTTCCCTGCTGCTCCTCCAACCCCTGCCCCCTGTCCTTCCACAGAACTGTGTCTCCATCTGAGTACTACAGCAGCAGCCCCACCAGAGGGCAGGGCAAGGGGGGCTGGGTTGGGGGCAGTACAGCAGCTGTGCCAATGGTCTCAAGTTGCAGTGGGGGAGGTCTATGTTGGATATTAGGAAACACTATTTCACTAGGAGGGTGATGAAGCACTGGAATGGGTTGCCTAGGGAGGTGGTGGAATCTCCATCATTAGAGGTTTTTAAGGCCTGGCTTGACAAAGCCCTGGCTGGGATAATTTAGTTGGTGTTGGTCCTGCTTTGAGCAAGGGGTTGAAATACATGACCTCCTGAGGTCTCTTCCAAACCTAATCTTCTATGATTAACTAGATACTCATATGTCGTATGGAGCAATGCTTACCCAAAGTCCTTGCAGCATTTTACAGCCCGGCTTTGTTGTGGTCCTGAACCAGACACATTGTCAACTTGTCTCCTAAGCGAAGGACCCAGTGTGTTTCTTTGCCTCCCAAGATATAGAAGCCTCATACTTCGTCTTCATTCACAAATAGGACACCGCCCTGCTATTTTGTTTCTTCTTGTAGATTTTTCTCTCATGCAGGTTTACAGCCTTTCAACTGGCCCCTGGTTTAGTATGCAAATTGGCCTCCATTGTGAGGCAGATAATACATATAGGACCAGACACAGAGAAAAGCATCTTTTATCTCCTGCCTGAAAGGAACATATCCAAGGCACGCCACCTCCTGGAGAAGCTGCCAGGAGATGAACCAACTTCACTCCAAAACCTTAAGAACACAATTTTCAGTATAGATACATAAGTCTTTAAATATTATCTGTACTGAATCAGGTCTTGTATACATTTTCCTCAGTCTAGATCTTCAGTATAAATGTTTTTGCTTATTTCTTTCTAAAACTTTTTATTTCTTCCCCTAAAACACTTTTATGCCTTGTTGTTTATCTCCCCTCCCAACTCTTCCCTTTATTTTTACATTCAATTATTTTTCTTTGTCCCATTTGCTCTTCATACCATTGTTTCATTCAAATCCACTTCTTACACATTTGCACCATTTCCCCTCCCTTATCCTCCATCCTCTTTGGGTGGCAGTCCAGAACCAAGATGATTTCACAAGGTGAGATGTGAACACGAATGCATCACCCTCCAAATGGTGAGCTGACATCCCAGATGTGTATTTCTTGTTTAAAGATAAAAAAGGAAAAGGTTTTATTATTTAGAACATGGGGTTACCTAGGGGTTGCAACTATCTTATCCTTCCATATTGCTGAATGGGAGGGGGATTCTTGATAAAGAAAAGTAGCCACACTATTGAAAAGAATTAATGCAAAACACACACAAAAAAATCTAACAATAAACTAGATAAGTTCATGGAGGATAGCTCCATCAATGTCTATGAGCCAGGATGGACAGGGATGGTGGCCCTAGCCCAGGGGTGGGCAAACTTTTTGGCCTGCAGGCCACATCGAGGTTCCAAAACTGTATGGAGGGATGGGTAGGGAAGGCTGTGCCTTCCCAAACAGCCTTGCCCCTGCCTCCTATCCGCCCTCTCCCTCTTCCTGCCCCCCTCAGAATCCCCAACCCATCCAACCCCCTCCCCCGCTCCTTGTCCCCTGACTGCCCCCTCCCTGGACCCCCCACCCCCTCTCCAATGCCCCCCTCCACTCCCTGTCCCCTGACTGCCCCAACCCCTATCCATACCCCTGCCCCCTGACAGGCCCCCCCAGGACTCCCTGCCCCTTATCCAACCCCCCCCCACTCCCTACCCCCTTACCATGCCACTCAGAGCACCAGGACTAGCAGCCATACCACCCAGCTGGAGCCAGCCACGCCGCCACACTGCCTGGCAGGAGCTCACAGCTCTGCCGCCCAGAGTGCTGGCGGCACGGCGAGCTGAGGCTGCTGGGGAGAGGGAACAGCAGGGGCGGGGGACAGCAGGGGAGGGGCTGGGGGCTAGCCTCCCTGGCCAGGAGCTCAAGTGCCGGGCAGGATGGTCCTGCGGGCCATATAGTTTGCCCACCTCTGCCCTAGCCTCTGTTTACCACAAGCTGGGAATGGACGACAGGGGATGGATCTCTTGATGCTTACCTGTTCTGTTCATTCCCTCTGGGCACCTGAAGTGGCCACTGTCGGAAGACAGGATACTGGGCTAGATGGACCTTTGGTCTGACCCAATATGGCCGTTCTTATGTTATGTTCTAAATCAAAACTTATGGTGGCCATTACAACATTTTCATCCTCTCTCTGATTTATAATACTGCACCCTCTATCCTACAAGTTGCTTTGTTGTGGCAGCAAGCAATAACAAAAATAGCATAAAGTAAATAGTATAATAGCATAAAAACAAGAAAATAGGTGAGATCCTTGTTCACAAAGCAAAGTAGTTTGTCTCTGAAAAGCTTTCCCAGAGGAGCAGGCTCTTGTGCAAGAGCTGTTACTGCCGTTATTTTCAGTTTAAAAAGTAGACTAGTTGCCATCGTAAAAATCCTTGTGTATGTCTAGAACAAAACCAATGTCACACCAAGACAGCTCTGATTGACTCACTTTTGTTTTGATTTAATAGTTTGTTTTTCAGTAAAGAACTTGGCCCATTTGTGTGGGGACCCTGAAATAGATCTTGATTTAAGTTGCTGGGGAGTAAAACAATTTGTGCACAGCAAACAGAATATGAGCCATGGAAATAGATGCATTTTTCCATTTTTGGTCACACATATGGTACTTACTCCCAGTCATGAAGGCTATGATCACAGTCCCACTGATTTCAAAGGAAAAAATACTCAAATGGATTATGTCTGCCAAGTATATTTATATATATTGTGGTCTTCCCACACACACACCCCTCTCCCCCTCCTTCTACCCCCATTTCCTTCCTGGATCATCTCCAATCTGGCTTCCTCCACCTTCACTACACAAACTGTTCTCATTACCAGCATCTCCAACAACCTCTGCCTTGTCAAATCTCTAAGTCTCTGTTGCAACTATACCCACTACTACCTCTCTGCTGCCTTTGGCATTGCTAATCACAACCTTCTTGATAAACTATGAACTTTTCCACAACACTGTCCTCTCCCAATTTTCCTCCTGTCTTTCCATCTATGTCTCTTTCAGAGTAGGTTGCACAAAATAAAATCCTGACTCCATTAAAGTCAATAGCAAAACTCCCATTGATTTCATTTGTGCCTGGATTTAACCCACAGTGCAGACCTGCCTTCTCAGTGATTTTACTGGTGCCATTCAAGTTGCATTTGGTAACACTGTTTCTTTTTCTAAAGCCAGCTCGTTCCCATGGATAGCTAGATTCCAGCTTTGCTATGAGCCTCACAGATGGCAGTGATAATGACTGACACACAGAGTGCCTTGAAGTTCACAAAGTTTATTGTTGTACAATTCTTGGGGGTCTTTTAATTCTTCTTGTCGAGAAATATCACTGAATTATTGTTGCATGTTCCTGGTAGCTCCCACTGACTTAGTCACATCTGGAATATTTTGGAAACCAGATTACCATCTTCTATTAAGATATTCATTTTGAGATATTACTTTTGATTCCATCGCCTTCACATTTTAATAACCACAGGAGGCTTTTAATCATCATATACATCAAATTATGGTATTATTCCTGCTTGATCATTAAAACTACTTTTGTCTTAATTGTCAGGCTGGAATTGCAATTTGGGGCTGTACAATTCTTAGTAGAATTCTTGTTGACACCTACTAAATTACTTTCTGTGATGTTGGTTTCATTGTTCCTAGTTTAAAAGGGATTTGTCTTAGAATTGCCCATTTGCACCGCTTTGCTTCCTTTAGATGTCTAGATTATTTTAAGGTTGTTTTTGTATGATCTTTTCCTCTATTTTTCATAAATGTTATATATATATACAAAGACTTATGATAGTTCTGAACATCTCCATGTGTTTCAACCTCTTTCTGGATACTGTACCTTCAGTTCTGTTTATAACATTTTGGTTTCTTCTAGGATTTTGTTTATCCTTTTTATTATAATTATTATTATTATTTTGTTTATCCTCTTTATTTATCTCCTGGTGAGATTTTTAATTTTTGATGCTATATTGTCAAGCACAACTAACAAGCTATTCTATAAGATGGTTTAAAATTTCTCCTTGTACTTCATGGCACTCTGTATTTACCCATAGTCTCTTCCTTCCTCCTGGGATTATTGCTGCCAGGGTAGAAATGATTTAGGGGTCACTGGTATGTCAAGTATTTAGAAGTCTTTTTATTATTACTTATTTCTGAAGTGCCATAGTAGGGTGCTTTAGAGAAAAGCCAGGCAGGTCTCTGTCCTTACAGCCTTGCAGTCAGAAGGCCAAATCTGTTGTCGGTGGAATCCCATTGGAGCCATTCCACCTGAGAATTTGTTTCCAAGATTTGCTCCCATTTAAGTAATTGGTTCCAAGATTTGCTCCCATTATCTATATCGGAGCAGGATTGGATACAATAATATAATACAGAAACAAATATTTAAAAAATAAAAATGGAAAGGGATGGTGGTGACATGGTATGACAGGATCCCCTGGGTGCAGCCTGGAACTGGGGCACCACTGTGCCCCCTTAACTCTCCAGCTTGGGCTGTCTCTCACAATGCTTCGATAGTGACAAGCAGCAAACCCCTCCAGGTGCTGTGATCACTCAACACAACAGCAGGTGAAGCCCCATACCCAGCTAGATTGCATTAATGGCTCCCAAGGCCATTCACAAATCACACAGAGAAAAGTAACAGCCAATTCCCCCCAGCTCTCCAGCCTTACACCCCAGAAATGTACCATCCTGCCCTGGTCAGAAGCCTGACCAAAGTAAGTTTGTTACCCTGTCTGCCCCTCCCTCAATGTGGAGAGGACATGCATCAGCTTTTGTAAACTGAGCTGAGGTTTCCCCAAACACTTCAACCAAAATATGCTGTTTTGGATAAAGTATAAAACAGATTTATTAACTACAGAAAGATAGATTTTAAATGGTAGGCACAAAAGGTCAGAGATAGTTACCAAAGAAAAAGATAAATGCACCATTTAAATCTTGAATCTTATTACACTAGGCAGTATTTAGATCAGCAATTTTCTCATCCCACTCAATGTTACAGTTCATAGTACACAGGTTTCCCTCTTAAACCGGGATCAGTCTCCTCAGATGAAGTTGTCATTTTCTCAGCATTCTTGTTGCTTGCAGCATAGGTGGGTGAGGAGAAACACAAAGGCATGCTGCCACTGTTTCCTATGTTTATCCTTAGTCCCTGCACCTAGAAGACAGACACACAGACATGTCCTGGTGGGCTTTGCTGAGTCACTGGATTGAGAAATCCCCCTGCTGTGGTCTTGTGCAACTGAGTCACAGAGTTGAGTAGTCCCCACTGAGTGGTACATGAGCAGCTGTCATTGAATTGTAAACCCCTTGATTACAACTCCCTTACTGACTGATGGTCATTTGAACACCTTCCTGGGCAGGGGTCCTTTGTATGTCGTTAGCAAACTTACAGCATATTTCAGTAACAACCATATAGCAAAATTTCATAACTCCATATACACTAATGATATACATATTTGGACTGAACAAAAGGTTTCACCAGATTATGGCCTTTCATATGATATCTTACATAGCATGCTTTGTACGAAATATCACAACCATATATGAATGATGAATATGGTGGTACAGGGTGCTATTTCGAGGTACAGTGTGTCTCACATAGGAAAGATGAAGGTAAGCTAGTTCTTCAGTGGCCTGATCCTGCTTCTATTGAAGTCAGTCTAAGTTTTCCCCACTGACCTCCATGGTGTGGGATCTCTCTCTTGTTATGTAACTCTTGTTCATTTTTAAAATCTGTATATGCAATTTTTAGATCTAGTAGTTTTATTTTTCTCTCCAAGACATAATATTCGTAGTTTGAATGAGTAAAGCCCAGGAAGAGGGCAGGAGTATAGGTGAGTGTTGGAGTTAGATAAAAGAAAGAGAAAGAGAGAGAGATTTGAAGAAAAGAGAAGACTGAGGCTGAAGTCTCAGGGAGGATACTCCAAGAATAAGGGATGTTATGAGAGAGTCACCTGTGAAATAAGAAATACAGGGGAATAGCAAGATATCCGAGTTAGCAGAGCATAGGATGTTAATGGGGGAATATGGAAAAAAGGAGACAATATGTAGGCAAGAAGCTGTTCTGGGTCTTGATGGTGACAATACTGAGTGGGCACATGTCACTCCAGGACAGGATGCAGAGATAAAAATTTCTAGACACCATTAATGACTGCTTCTTGAAGCAGCTAGTTCTGGAACCCACAAAAGGGGAGGCAATTCTTGATTTAGTCCCAAGTAGTGCACAGGAGCTGATCCTAGAGGTGAATATAGCTGAACCACTCGGTAATAGAGACCATAATGTAATTAAATAATTAAATGTAACATCCTTGGGGGTGGGGGGAGATACCAAAGAAACAAACCACCGTTGCATTTAACTCCAAAAAGGGGAACTATAAAAAATGAGGAAGCTAGTGAAATGGAAATTAAAAGGAGCAGTCACAAAACTGAAATGCCTGCAAGATGCATGGAAATTTTTTCAAAACACCGTAATAGATGTATACCCCCAACAGAAAAACAGTAAGACGACCAAAAAATGACGCCATAGGTAAAGGAATTAGTAAAAGAGATGGTTAGAGGCAAAAAGACATCCTTTAAAAATTGGAAGTCAAATCCCAGTGAGGAAAACAGAATGGAGCATGTTGTGCACTTGAAGTTAATAACAATTCAAGATGGTCAAATAACATGCCCAAATGGAATTATTTAATCAAATATTAACAATCTGGAATTAGTATAGCACTATAAAGAATAAAGAAAGAATAGATATATTGCCACCCTTGGTGTAAGGTAAAGAGCTGGCGTCTGTGGTTATTTCTGCACTGCAACGCAAGCCCGTGCTTGAGCCCAGGCTCAAGCCTAACTCCCCTTGCATCTACAATGCAATTGCACTAACCCAGGGTCCCAGCTCCAAGACACAGGATACTATCCCTATTGTTTTGAAGCGTAGACACAGCCCCACTTGATTTGGGTCCTTGGGAGTCAGCCGGAAGTATCCCACAATTCCATAAAATAACTTCCTAAGTCTTCTCTATCCCAACAATCTGCAATCCACTCTATTGAAAATGGAAGCCAGCCCTCCTTTGCGAATGGCAGCAGCTCACATCAGCATTAACTCATTCTCTTTGGTCACTGATCTGCAAGCACACTATCAGAGAACCTTCTGGGTTTTCAATGGAGAGCAAATCCATCAAGCCTTTTGCAAAGCAAGCTGCATCAAACTTCCTGCAACAGGCAGAATGGGCAGTAAAGTTTTCCCACAGCATACCACTGTCCTAGGGCTAGAGCAGCCACATTTTAGGGGTGCTTGGGATGCTGGAATATCATTACTTTGACTTGGGTCTGCACACTGCAGTGTGAACACCAGAGCCCTAGGTTTGAGCATGGGTTAGAAAAGTCTTAATGTAGGGTTAAAATACAATATGGACACTCAAGCCCAGGGTTCCCTAACATGGGTCAACTGACACAAGTCCCACTAATCCTGACGTTACATTGTAGTGTTGACATACACTGTGTCTCTCTCCTCTGCAACTAGTGGGATGCTGGCAGTTTGCACTCCCAGACCTGACGTTCAAGCCTTCTATATTCTATAGGGTATGAGACAAAGAAAATTTCCTTTCCATGATTAATTTCACTATGCATTCTGGTTTTGACATTTTCATTTTACCTAATTACTTATGAAATTTCTTTTACGTTTTCTTTTAGGTTACATGATTGATAAGCTGAAGGGAATTCTAATCCAGTCATTATTACAGACAGCTGTGACAACTGACAGTTCTTGCTGACACATCTTTCAGTGGATCCTTATTTCATCCATTAAGAAAACATCTGCAGTAACAAGTACCTCTTATCAATCATAGAACATAATTAAATCATAGGCATCCCTTATCAATCACAGTCTTGTTTATACCATACTTCTCTAGACACTTATCAGTTTGAGAAGTTTTTTTCCTAGACATTTGTATTTCCACAGACTTGGAGACATCAGCAATAATGAAGTACAGCCCAATACTTGATCACGTGACGTTCCTGAA
Source organism: Chelonia mydas (assembly GCF_015237465.2). Lineage (NCBI taxonomy): Eukaryota > Metazoa > Chordata > Testudines > Cheloniidae > Chelonia > Chelonia mydas. The sequence continues at coordinate 114,197,210 of NC_057852.1, forward strand.
TACAGACTGCTCATCGGATGGAACCAACACTCCGGGCCTTAGAATTCAAACACACTCTTTGCTAATATTGTAAAAGATCCTGTGGGGATAGTTGATGTGCAAAGACTATAATATGCAAGAAAGAGGGAAAAAAGGATTAATATTTACTAACTGGTACTAACAAACATAAATTTGGGCAAGTTATCTATAAAAATATAATTAGGCAGGCCACACAAGAATCTGAAGAGCAACTAGCAAGAGACACAAAAACTAAACAGACAAAAAAAAATTAAGTACATCAGAACCAGGATGCCTGCCAAACAATTGGTGGGACCACTCAAAGATCAAGTTGCTAAAGGAGCACACAGGGAAGATATGGCCAGTCTGAAGAAGAAAAATGAATAATTTCACAGTGGAGTGGTAAATAACAGGGTCCCCAAGGATCTACACTGGGACCTGTGCTGTGTAGCCGATTAGCTTATTTTATCATTCGTTTATTGTACGTTATGTGATGTTATGATTAACTCATGTTACGTCATATACAATCATTGTAAGTGTAATAGATTTAAATTGCAGGATTATAGAACTATAAAATTGATCAGTAGTTAGAAGGGATAATTATGTATTAGACATATAAGTAAATCAGGACTGAACAGAAGGCCTATAAGCTGATGCCTGTAAGATGTCAGCTTAGTCATACTAGGCCATAGGCTTAAAGAAACATTTGACATAAGTGACCAAAGAGTGATCCTATGCCACAAGATCACAAGAAAGATATGCCAACTGGTGATATTGCAAAAAATTGACTACAATGTACTGTCTGAGATCATGATATACCTTGTTGTAACATCTCTTCCAACACATGTCCTGACTTCAGGGTACATGTTATGCGTAAATGCTAAAGAGAATAAAAGGAATTACAAACAACCTCTGAAAAATCCCCCCCCCAATATTCTGGGGGCTCAATACAGATAAGGAAAGAGGGTTGACACCTACATGCACACGTAGAGAGAGTTATGTGTAGTCAGAATCACAAGATAAAAGAGGGATCCCTGGTTGGGTAGAACTGGGTTTCCCACTGGAGATTTCCCATAGGTAACATCCCACTAATGATGATCAGTTGACAAAGCGTCCATCAGATCCAAAGAATATCGTTGAGGATGTGAGTACTACTACAGTGACAATTATTGCATAGTTCTTTATAGGATTTCTATATACATGGGTAATCATAACTTTGCTTGTAACTTTAATAAACTTGTAACTTTAAGTGTGAAACAGACTAGAACTTGACAGGTTTCAGAGTAGCAGCCGTGTTAGTCTGTATTCGCAAAAAGAAAAGGAGTACTTGTGGCACCTTAGAGACTAACCAATTTATTTGAGCATAAGCTTTCGTGAGCTACAGCTCACTTCATTCGATGAAGCTTATGAGCTTATGCTCAAATAAATTGGTTAGTCTCTAAGGTGCCACTAGTACTCCTTTTCTTTTTGAGACTAGAACTTGTACTTATGAACACATGTATGGTCACGATCCTTGGTCCTCATGTATTCCTAGAGGCTTTAAATCAGAAACAAGTAGCAGAGATGACTTTCACTTTGTGGAGCTTGAAACCGTAGCAACCAGAGTGGAACCCAAGGTGGTGTAATGCAACATCACTAAATTCACTTAAATAAAATAAAATAAAATGTTACAGATGTTCAACACATTCATAAATGATCGTGGAAAGTGGGTAAAGAGTGAGGTGGTAAAGTTTGCAGACAATATAAAATTATCCAAGACAATTAAGTCCAAAGCAGACTGCAAAGAGTTACAAAGGGATCTCACAAAACTAGGTGACTGGACAACAAAATGGCAGATGAAATTCAGTGTTGATAAATGAAAAGTAATGCACATGGGAAGACATAATCCCAATTATACATACAAAATGATGGGGTCTAAATTAGCTGTTACCACTCAAGAAAGATCTTGGAGTTATTGTGAATAGGTCTCTGAAAACATCTGCTCAATATACAGCAGTCATAAAAAAATCTAACAATATCAGGAACCATTAGCGAAAAGAAAAGGAGTACTTGTGGCACCTTAGAGACTAACCAATTTATTTGAGCGTAAGCTTTCGTGAGCTACAGCTCACTTCATCGGATGCATTCAGTGGAAATTTTGAGCTGTAGCTCACGAAAGCTTATGCTCAAATAAATTGGTTAGTCTCTAAGGTGCCACAAATACTCCTTTTCTTTTTGCGCATACAGACTAACACGGCTGCTACTCTGAAACAAGGAACCATTAGGAAAGGGACAGATAATAAAAACAGAAAACATAATGACATTATATAAATCCATGCTATGCCCATAATTGGAATACTGCATGCAGTTATGGTTGCCCCATATCAAAGAAGATATAGTCTAATTGGAAAAAGTACGGAAAGGGGCAACAAAAATGATTAGGAGTATAGAACAACTTTGATATGAGAAGAGATTAAAAAGACTAGGGCTGTTCATCTTAGAAAATAGGTCTATAAAATCATGAATGGTGTGTAGAAAAGTGTTATTTACCCCTTCACATAGCATAAGAACCAAGGGTCACCCAATTAAATTAATAGGCAGCAGGTTTAAAATAAACACGAGGAAGTACTTCTTCACCCAGCCAACATGTGGAACTTGTTGCCAGGCCATGTTGTGAAGGCCAAGACTATAGTTCAAAAAAGTATTGGACCTATCCTCCATGAATTTATCTATCAAGGGCTATAAGCCAAGATGGTAAGGGATGCAACCCCATTCTCTGCGTGTCCCTGAACCTCTGACTACCAGAAGCTTGGACTGGACAACAGGGGATGGACTACTCAATAATTTCCCTTCATGCATCCGATGAAGTGGGTTTTAGCCCACAAAAGCGTATGCTCAAATAAATTTGTTAGTCTCTAAGGTGCCACAAGTACTCCTCGTTCTTTTTGCTGATACAGACTAACACGGCTATCACTCTGAACCCTGCCCTGTCCTGTTCATTCCCTCTGAAGCATCTGGCATTGGCTTCTGTTGGAAGACAGAATATTGTCTAGATAGACCATTGATCTGACCCAGCATGGCCATTCTTACGTTCCCTTGACAAGGAATTTGAATTGTATATGAAAAGAGATCAAGCTGACACTGAAGGGCTACCAGAAGGGCAACCTGGTCAGATTGGCTGGCAAGAAAGAATTCTCAGCCTCCATCCTTTCAGAAACATCTCAGCATCCATTTCCAGATCTTACCCCAGGGTCTGTCTTTCACTCCTGTCCCTTCTCCTCACTGCTTTGACTGTAGAACCACCAAGATTAGAGATGGAAGAGACTATCAGGGCAAACCTTCCTGCTTTTACAGTGTACTCATCAGTGAAAGGAGCACTGAATCATAGCAAATGACAACTAGAAAATGGACTATCAGGGTTTTGACACCAGGGATATCAGGAGTTTCTCAGTTTATTTAGCCTCCCCAACACCATCCACTCTTCTACTTTGTTTCCCAGCTTGTCACTGTTGTTCAGAACTAACATGAACTGATGTGGAAGCTAAAATAAAAACATTGAACAAGATTTTGCAGTGTCAGTGTCTGCTCTTTCATTGCCCCCCCCGGCCCACATTTTTTCTCTTTGTATCCATGTATGAGGCTCAGTCTTTCTCTCTTTATACAATCTAGTGTGCCAAGGTGTCAGTAAGAGTTGCATGAGAACAGCAGAGAGCTATTAATAGGGCTGCTGATTGTGGTATTTTATTACTCAAGTTCCAATCAATGTAGTAAGCTGAGGGGAAGCAGTCATTGCAAGTTTATGATTTGGCAAGAACACTAGGTCCGGCACACATCACGGGGCTCTGAGCAGATGACTGTGAGAGTAATACCATTTCATGGAGACCTTTGGATGCATTCCTATAACTATGTCCGGACTTTATGACTAACCCTGAACTACAATTCAAAAGCCAGTACTCATGGTCAGCATTAGAAGTAACTGAAAGCCATAAAAATGGCAGCATCCTCTGGATTCATATTAAGTGCATATTCCCTGCTGATACTCTCTCTGCCCCATCTTACCCAGTTTCCCCTAGTCACCATTATCCATTGAGTAAGGAAATATAGGGAAACTTACATTGCTGTGCACCATTTTTCCCCAATGTGCAGAATCCTATGTGTGTGAGAACTAAGGACAAACGGAGGGCTACATTCATCTTCCATCTAAAAAAAGTGTAAATCCATTGTGCACTCCTTGTACATACCCCCAAATCCTTGCATCCTCCCCCACTGACCAGTGGGACTGGTTTGGTTATTCTGCTGGCATGCCCCTTGTTCCCATAAAAATGTTGTGAATTTTTGTTGTATCCTGTTAAACACGTGCTGTTTCATGTGGCTGCATTATAGAAATGGAACAAAGAACCTTGTGTTAAGCTCTTAAAATGCTTTTGGATCCGTCCATCTGAGTATCACTGTATAAGTGTCTGTTATGATAAATACAATGAATTCAATCTTCTCGCTGATTCAAATTCACAATTTCATTGAGACGCTTGTGACATTTTCAAGAAGTATAACCTAGTCTTATGAAAGTTCATTTAACCCTGTTCTTTTTTCAGCCACACCATCACTGGTTTATTCACCTCCACATCCACCAATGTAAGCTACGCCATCATGTGCCAGCAATGCCCCTCTGCTATGTACATCGGCCAAACTAGACAGTCCCTATGTAAAAGGATAAAGGGACACAAATCAGATATTAGGAATGACAATATACAAAAACCTGTAGGAAGGAGAACACTTCAACCTCCCTGGACACACAATAGCAGATTTAAAAGTAGCCATCCTGCAGCAAAAAAACTTCAGGACCAGACTTCGAAGAGAAACTGCTGAGCTTCAGTTCATTTGCAAATTTGACACCATCAGCTCAGGATTAAACACAGACTGTGTCTGGCTAGCCAACTACAAAAGCAGTTTCTCCTCGCTTGGTGTTCACACCTCAACTGCTAGAAGAGGGCCTCATCCTCCCTGATTAAACTAACCTCGTTATCCCGAGCCTGATTCTTGCTTGCATATTTAGACCTGCCTCTGGAAATTTCCACTACATGCATCCAACGAAGTGGGTATTCACCCACGAAAGCTTATGCTCCAATACGTCTGTTAGTCTATAAGGTGCCACAGGACTGTGCCGCTCTTACAGATCCAGACTAACACGGCTACCCCTCTGATACTTTCTAACCCAGTAACACCAGCATATTATAACCAGTCTTTGCTATAATGATCCCTAATATGGTTCTCACAGATAAAATGCACAGATGACCATTGCGCTATCAGATTCCCAACTCTCAAGTTCTCCAAATGTCCAGCTGTTTTTTCAGGATCTCTAGTACGTATTGTAATCCTGTGTCCATAGAGCTCTCCAGTCAGCCAGCCTGTGTCCGGCTCTTTCAGGAGTCCAGGCCCAATAAACACTCATCTCATCTAGCTTTTTCATTTGCAGTAGCTGCAATGCAAGCAGATAGCAGCCTCAGAAAGGAACCAAGAGTACAGGCATGCCTAGCGTTCATAGCCAGGGAAACAAATGCAAAGTGTCATAATTAAAACTCTAAGCTGTGCTGCTGCAGTTACTAATTAAAACTGAAACTAACAACATTAATGAAACTAAAATAAATTTAAACTGAGCTGCTTTGACATTGACAAAAGCAACTACAGAGCAGAGGCAGCTGAACTGCAGCCTTCCCATTCCACTAATTATCTTTCATTATTACAGTAAAAATAAGTTGCTGTATTATGATTCCATCTTTGTTCTGGTTTAGCTTATTAAAGCATTTCATATTTACATCATAAAATTTTGGCAGCACTTACTTATTCGATATCAAATCCTCCCATTTTATAAGCCTTACAGAACCGTTTATAAAATAAAATTTATATTAATTGCTGAGAGTTTTATTCCTGTCTTAGTGAAAATTAGAAGGTAAATGTGCTATTTTTCAGGGGTAGCTGAAAAGCCACATGAAACCAAATGTCTAAGGACACAAGTGGGACTCAGGAGAAGTGGGATGAAACCCTGGCCCCACCAAAGTCAGAGAAAGAGTTTTGCCATTTACCTTCAGTGGAGCCAAGGTTTCACTCCAGCTCTCCTCACTGTTCCCAGCTCTGGCACCAATCTAGTGCGTGACCTTGCACAAGTCACTTCACCCATCTATGCCTCAGCATCCTCATTTGTGAAAATGAGAATTGCACCTTAGTTGTAAAGTGCTTTGAGATCTATGGATGAAAAGCACCATATGGTCATGAACCTACTCAAGTTAACGGTAAAGGTCTCCAAGACAAGTCAGTGGAAAATTCTCCTATTCACTTTAATAGGGAAAGAACAAGCCCTAATAGAGAGATGACTAAATGAAGAAATAGAGGGAAAATAATAATCACACAAAAGATAGTTAACATATCTTTAAAGGGCTTAATGAAAAAGCATTCACGGGTTTATTAACAGAAAGTGTGTGTGTGTGTGTGTGTGTGTGTGTGTGTGTGTGTGTGTGTGTGTGTGTGTGTGTGTGTGTGTGTGTGAACACCTTGTGAAAGACCCAATGCAGAAGATACCTGGCTTTGATCTCCCATGAAGCTCATAGGCAACCCTAAATTGTATCTGCACAAACCATGGCAGATGTGGATACTTGCTGCACAAATGAAAATTTAAAGACATGCCAGTGTGCAAATGTGGTCACCTAGAACAGACCATGGAACGTATAACAACACGGTGCCCAATTCACAAATACGAAGGAGGCATCACAGCAACTCTGCTACTCCAGATGCAATCATCTGGCTTAACCATCTAAATGTAAAGTTATCATTGTTGCTCTACATTTACATCAGCCATACAAAGAAGAAGCAGCAGCAGCATCCCTCCCTTGTGTTAAAGTTTAATAAAAGTTGCAGCCTGCAGCTTAATTCTGTACATGTGTCTATTCTCATTTTCCCCGCTGCATCCACATCAATGTCAGCTTCCTAGAGAACCTCTGACATGCTGACTTAATGCTCCAGTAAAGGATCGGCATGTTAAACAGAAAAACAAATTATTTCCTTCTTTGTTGTTGGCATCTAGACATTGCATACGATTAGCAAAATATGACTCCTCATCCTGTGGAATTATGGTACAGTAAGAGAGGGAATGTTCTCGGAATGGAAAAAGCTTTCACATCAAGTACGTACACAGGAGAAGTGCCAAAAAGAGGGCAGATATTTAGAAATTTGGTAAACCTTTTCAGCATACTCAGAGGCTGCTCCTCAGCCTGTAAGCTAGAATCTTTAGCCAGGTTCTTTGAATATTACCCTGATCCTAGATAAGTAATGTGCATTATTGTACATTAACTTTTTATTGTAGCTTTGCCTCGATAAAAAGTTTCCCCAACAAAATTATGAAAAAATTGCAAAAGAGAAAAGTTTGTTTCATTTTAAATTTAACAATTTCTTTTCCTGCACATTTTAAGCAAATATTTTGGGAAAAATATGCAGTTTTCTTTCCAAAAGTTACCCCTTCCCCTTTTGTCTCTCTATTTTCTGCCTGGTTTTTTAAAAAAAGTGCGGGAAAAGTAACACATTTAAATACTTGCTTTAACTATTTTACATCTTTCAAGTAAAAGAAAGTGGAAGTATTTTTACATCTTTTTCTAGTGTAGAGATGAGGGGGGGAGAAATAAAGAAGTGAGGGAAAGTGGGAGTAAAGCCCTGATCATACAGAGATTAACTGACATGCTTAAATTTATATTCATGAGTAGTCCAATTGGCTAAGAAAAACTAAGCACATGCACAAACTCTTTTGCACAACTGGGACCTAATTTAGAAATGGTTAGAAATCAAATAATCTCTTAAATTATTTGCATTCTTTCTGTGGGAAGAGGGTCTGGAGGAGTGCAGTGAAAATGAAGAAATTTGGCAGTAAGATAATCAAAAGATGACATGCTTGATAAGTTGGATAGTCTTTTCCTGTCCTCTCATTTCTTAGTTATTTAGAGTGATTTAAAAAGCCCCTTAATAAGGAAAATAGCATTTTAGGAAATGTAAATATGCAGCAAAAATAAATTTGCACATGTCATAAATATAAAGGGAAGGGTAAACCCCTTTAAAATCCCTCCTGGCCAGAGGAAAAATCCTCTCACCTGTAAAGGGTTAAGAAGCTAAAGGTAACCTCACTGGCACCTGACCAAAATGACGAATGAGGAGACAAGATACTTTCAAAAGCTGGGAGGAGGGAAAAAAACAAAGGGTCTGTGTCTGTCTGTATGCTGCTTTTGCTGGGGACAGAACAGGAATGGAGTCTTAGAACTTTTAGTAAGTAATCTAGCTAGGTATGTGTTAGATTATGATTTCTTTAAATAGCTGAAAAAAGAACTGTGCTGAATAGAATGACTATTCCTCTCTGTGTGTCTTTTTTGTAACTTAAGGTTTTGCCTAGAGGGATTCTCTATGTTTTGAATCTAATTACCCTGTAAGGTATCTACCATCCTGATTTTACAGAGGTGATTCCTTTACTTCTATTAAAAGTCTTCTTGTAAGAAAACTGAATGCTTTTTCATTGTTCTAAGATCCAAGGGTTTGGGTCTGTGGTCACCTATGTAAATTGGTGAGGATTTTTACCAAACCTTCCGCAGAAAGTGGGGTGCAAGGGTTGGGAGGATTTTGGGGGGAAAGATGTGTCCAAACTACGTTTCCCAGTAAACCCAGATAAAGTTTGGTGGTGGCAGTGGAAATCCAAGGGCAAAGGGTAAAATTAATTTGTACCTTGGGGAAGTTTTAACCTAAGCTGGTAAAAGTAAGCTTAGGAGGTTTTCATGCAGGTCCCCACATCTGTACCCTAGAGTTCAGAGTGGGGAAGGAACCTTGACAGCACACAAGAACAAGAATTTTCGCTAACACCATATTTTCCATCACACTTTGATTAGGAAGCAGCTAGAACTGGTCAGTGCAATGCAGCAGCAGGTCATGAGGGAAGAAGCTTTAAAACCTGCATTCACAAGATTTTTTTGAATTCACCTACATATTCCACATACTTCCAAGGTAAGGAATTTGTTTTTAATCTAAAGAAAAAGCAAGTTACAAACTATGAAAAGACATTCAAACCTACACCCATCACCCACACCTCTTCTATATCAGAGGCTTGATCCTATGCTTCATTAAAGGCAATGGCAAAATACCACTGCCTTTAATGGTGCAGAAGCAGGTCCTAAGTAAGGGCCCTTGTGCTATGCATCTGCTTCTCCTGTTTCTTCCCTATCCATGCTGTTAAACATTTTGAATAAGCTTAACTACGTGGCAGAAAATGTTTACTGCATCCTTGCTCACAATTCCCCGCTCCATGACACACAGACTCATGTCAACAACAGGGAGTTAAAATTACAAGTCAGACAGCAAGCAAACCCATTGTCTATAATGCAGAGTTGGAGACATTCCTCACCATGTGTAATCCACTGTACGTGTTAGTAAGCTCTTCTGCCACATTCTACCATTTCAGGTCCACACACATTGGGAACCTGGATATTATTTTAAAAAGAGACGGACTATTTCGTAGTTTGCACTAACTACCAGTCAGTTTACTGTGTACACAGCATGTTCTAGAGATTTATTTTGGTGATGTGGACATATTTTTTTTAAGAGGAGTAATACATTTTAAAATGTTATTATTAATTCTATTATATGATATATCAATTATGCAGTGCTTTTTCATCCATAGATCTCAAAGCATTTTACAAAGGAGATATCATTGTCCCATCAGGACATAGAATAAATACAATCTTTAAAGTAACTGATTAAATGTTCATAACTAGAAAAATCAATATTACTAAATTTTACTTCAGTTGTGCTTACTGGGAGACCATAATGATATACACATGAGGGGTTGAAATTATCAAGCTAGTGACACCATCAAGGGGCCTGATTTTTAGAAGGCTAGTGTTCAGCACTTTCTGAGGATAGCCCCTTTAAAGTGACTTCATTTTGGCATCCAATATCATCTAGCCCTTCTAGGAAATGATAATTTAATTCTACTCTAATTAACACTAATGTATAATCAGGAGTGACTTCAATGAAGTCAGTGAAGTTATTGTGGTGTAAAACCTGGATTAGTGAGAGCAGAATTAGGTCTTTAATATTTAATGTGCATTCCAGGGCTTTGGCCAGGTGGAGGCTGAAATGTTAGCACGTAATTAAGTTTAGGCCATGCTTGCTGTCAAGTGTGAACAACACTTGGAATGGTGTGCAACAGCACACAGTGTTCTTACTTCTGAAATGTAGCAGTTGATGCATATTATGTTTTATTTTTTTACTACAAGATGGATTATTATTCCTCGTTTTTATGTTGTCGTCTGCTTGATTTACTGAGACTTCATCTAGATTTGTTATTTATCACAGGGAAAACCGGATAAATATTCTTTTGCTTGGCGTTTACCATGACAATACTTGTCTGCTCTAGCTCACGTCACTATAAGTCATGCCACCACACTTTGAGAATTGCCTTTTGTACCCCATTCAGCCAAGTTCTACCCACAGCTGAGCATGCATTCACAAGACAGGATTTCCCTTGTTTTGTTGATTTTGAACCTTAGTGCAGGATGAAAGGTCAGAGTTCAGATTGCAGATCCAGATTCCTCCTAAAGTCAATGGGAGGTATGAGGCAAAATCCTAACCTTTGAAATATTGGGGATGTCCCTGCCTTAGGGAAACAATACAGTGACAGCTAAAATCCTTTACATAATTGCAAGAAAAGCAGGATCGTGTTTATCTTCTTACAGTGAAGATAGCATTCACCTAAGCACAAGAATTGGACACAGTTTAAACTAGACTTATCCCTAATAAAGAACCATGTACGGAAATTGCAAGCAGTAATATGTAACGTAGAGAAACAGATATTTCCCTCAAAGCATTTTCTGTTGTGATTGGCTTCAATAGAACTTTCTGTATTCCTAGTGAGTAAGGGAATTGCCCCTTTTCCAATAAATGTGGCAGAGAGCTCCTTCTCCTTGGGAGCTTTTGTACACAGGGCGTATGTATTATTTTAAAGTATCATGATGGTTATCATTAGTTACTTGTAGTTCCCACAAAGCACCAGTTATTTTTTATTGTAAGTATGGTGGGGGGGAAACATACTACCATCATGTGATAACTCTTGGCAACTGCTGACTTGCTAATGGCAACCAATTCATTTCTAACTAGAAGTAACTAGGTCCTGAGCACTTTTGAAAATATGGTCCTTAGCTGCGTAATGCAGCAACTTCTTAATAAACGCTGCAATAAATATATGACCGTTTTTAACCACAATCTGTAACAAGAACAAATAGCTGAAAATTGGATTATATTTCCCTGCATAGCATAAAAAAGGGGCAAGTGAGAGGGAAATGTGTTTCCGATTCAGCATTTTATATGTTAAAGTAATTCTCCTGATTTTTTTCCACCACGTTAAGATTAAACATGAAAAGCTAGCTAGGTAAAAAAATAGCCAAAATACATATTAGAGGGACTTGATAGTATATTAAAGAGAAAAGAAGCATTTCACATGTAAGTCATAGACTCAGATCTGAATTAGTCAAGTAATACTGTCGGAGACAGGTTCAACAAAGGGATCATAGACAGAATGAAATCAAGACAGCAGGAGATTTTGGTTGGCTATCTGGATGGGCTTTGCTTTTTCAAGTCTAAAATCTGCATGGCTTTTTGTGTGGTTTGGTTTTTAATCTGGATTCCAATTAGCTAAATTTTCAAAGAGGGGGAGAGTGGAGTTGGGATAAATTGGGTTGGATAAATATTTCCAGTTTGAGTCCCTCACTCTTCTAAATAAAGATGGCCAAACCAGTGTGGTTTTGTCTGGCAAGTTGTTGTGGAGCCATGAATCAGATTTCAAACTTCCCACTATCCAGGAATTTTCAGAGTTTGGGATTCAACTCAGGACCATCTAAACGGATAACTAGTTTTGTATTCTGCAAAACCCAAGACAGGGGTGTGGTCAGACTTGTTTCCCAGGTTATATCAGTAGAGCTGGGTAGAAAATGGTTCCGTTAACATTTTAGAGATTTTTTTAAAAAATCAAAAATAAAAAGTTCCCTTTCTGCACTGGGGGAAAAAAGGAGACCCTTTAAAGTTCTTTTAGGTTATTTTTTATTTTAAAATGACAAACCAGAAAAAAAGGATTTCTCAGGTTAAGGGTGGAACTTCTGGTCAAAAAAAGAAGCACCTCACCATAGCCAGGTGGATAGGGCACACCCTGGGGTTTAGGAAAAGTCCAGGTTCAAGTCCTTACTCTACTGGATTTAGACTAGAGCCTTGAACCTGGGTATTTCCTACCTCACATGAGTGCCGTAACCACCAGGCAATTGGCTAGGGTAACTGAAATTTATTGCAGGACTGTTTCAAAGAATCAGGTGTGTTTGGTTTTTGACTTTTTTGGAAAAAAAATTTCAGTGAAAAGTTCCTGACCAGTTCTATTTATCAGACACCTTTATTTGGGCACACCTGACTGCAGAGATTCTGGTTTATTGCCTCTCTTTAAGAAAATGAGCTTTTTATACTAATCCCCTTCAAATTTGTCCTTCCAGATTAGGATTCAGGCACATAATGGAGTAATGTGGGGAAACTTGCTCCACCAGTGCTTGTGCTATCTGCAGATTAAAAAAAGCAGGCTTTACTTTCTAGTGCCATCAATCCAGACTAATGTCAATCAGCACTAATGTCACCTTACAAAAGTAATGAGAGATTCCAGAGGAGCAGCCGTGTTAGTCTGTATCTGCAAAAAGAACAGGAGTACTTGTGGCACCTTAGAGACTAACAAATTTATTTGTGCATAAGCTTTCATGGGCTACAGCCCACTTCATCAGATGCATGCTGTGGAAAATACAGTAGGATGATTTTTATATACACAGAGAACATGAAACAATGCGTGTTACCTTACACACTATAATGAGAGTGATCAGTTAAGGTGAGCTATTACTGGTAATAGCTCATCTTAACACCCATTGTTTCATGTTTTCTGTGTATAATATAAAATTGTCCTACTCTATTTTCCACTGCATGCATCCGATGAAGTGGGCTGTAGCCCACGAAAGCTTATGCTCAAATAAATGTGTTAGTCTCTAAGGTGCCACAAGTACTCCTTTTCTTTTTACAAAAAGAAGTACATTTTTAATTTTCTATTCTTTTAGTGCTTTAGGATGTAGATATATGCACATTTGGTAAAGTAGTCTTATCATTCCCAGTGACTTAAAATGACTAATGTGTTAACCTCGTCATTTAAAGAACTAATAAAGCCACTAGAAAATTTAAACAGAGCAGATATTCTTCTCCAAAAATACACTTTTAATAATTGGCCCTGAGCCTAAATAAATAAAAACAAAACCAACAATCATTGGTCAGAACCAATTGGTCTGTATCAAATTGTGTTTAATGTAAAATACAATCATCAGATCCTGGCTTAAAAGAAAATTTTCATTTTCTTAAAGCAAAGATCTACTCTTTGCCACCATCACAACTCTTCTGCTCTCTGGCCTTTCATCCTGGCATAAATATAAAGGGAAGGGTAACCACCTTTCTGTATACAGTGCTATAAAATCCCTCCTGGCCAGAGGCAAAACCCTTTCACCTGCAAAGGGTTAAGAAGCTAAGATAACCTCGCTGGCACCTGACCCAAAATGACCAATGAGGGGACAAGATACTTTCAAATCTGGAGCGGGGGGGGAGAAAACAAAGGGTGTGTCTGTCTGTGTGATGCTTTTTGCCAGGAACAGATCAGGAATGTAGCCTTACAACTCCTGTTAAGTTAGTAAGTAATTTCCTTTTGTTTAATGGCTCGTAAAATAAGCTGTGCTGGATGGAATGTATATTCCTGTTTTTGTGTCATTTTGTAACTTAAGGTTTTGCCTAGAGGGATTCCCTGTTTTGAATCTGATTACCCTGTAAGGTATTTACCATCCTGATTTTTACAGAGGTGATTCTTTTACTTTTTCTTTAATTAAAATTCTTCTTTTAAGAACCTGATTGATTTTTCATTGTTCTCAAGATCCAAGGGTTTGGGTCTGTGTTCATCTGTACAAATTGGTGAGGATTCTTATCAAGCCTTCCCCAGAAAAGAGGGTGTAGGGCTTGGGGGTATATTTTGGGGGAAGACATCTCCAAGTGGGCTGTTTCCCTGTTCTTTGTTTAAAACGCTTGGTGGTGGCAACATACGGTTCAAGGACAAGGCAAAGTTTGTACCCTGGGGAAGTTTTAAGCTAAGCTGGTAAGAATAAGCTTAGGGGGTCTTTCATACAGGTTTCCACATCTGTACCCTAGAGTTCAGAGTGGGGAAGGAACCTTGACACAGCCGGTTGAAGAATACAAATGAAAGGGGAGGGACCAGTCAAAGACAGGCACATACTGAACAGTTTGCTTCAGATTGGACAGGCATGTGTGTGCACGCAGGCTTGATCAGCTACTTTTGAGCACTTATGCAAGTATCCCCATTGGCTACAGTGGTACCTGCTCCTCATTAAATCGAGAATTGCCTCTCCTCTGGTAGGTTCCAGGATGAGCTATTCCAAGAACCAATCATTTAAAATGTCAAGAAACTTTATTTCTGCATCCCGACCTGAAGTGACATGTACCCAGTCAATGTGGGGATAGTTGAAATCCCTCATTATTATTGCAATTACTTATATAAATAGCACCACTGAAGTCAATGAAACTAGTTGCATGAATAGTTGTTCACGAACATGAGTCCAGGCAAGCTAAAATCAGGACTTTTGAAATTTAATGGGATTTGATAACAGTGTTTCAGTAGCAGAAAGAGGTTTGACAAGTCTTTTCAAATTTATTTCCCCTTCAATCTAGTCAGAAGCCAAGTGCATTTAGAAAGGTACTGAGCACACTCCATTCACTCTTAGATCTGAGGATTTGATGCTCAGTATCTTCTAGGATCAGGCCCTTAGTGTTGTACATAGTAAGTAGTAGCACAGTATATCAACTAGAGCTGAGCAAATGATTTATAGTGCATTGTTTGACAGATTTTGCTGTTTGCTTTTTTCCTGTTTGTGAACGGTTTGCAAACAGGCTACAAAAATTCAGATTTACTTATTATTTACAACCATCCATGAATGCCTTCAGTATTTAATTCTTGGTCTGCAAATAGTTCGTGAAGAGTTTGCTGTGTATATTCACAATTCACACTGTGCTGGAAAGTTATAAAAAAGAGTCATAGGTGAGTTTCCATTCCTTGATTTTATGATGTATGTAGCTAAGCACCACAACTTGAATTGTAAATATTGCAACCAAATGTACAATTTGAAATTTGCTGTTGGTAAATATTTAAGATGTTAAGCTTAAGACTAGCTTTTCATGACTATTCATGGTACTAAAGCTGCAGTGTTCAAATATTTACAGAAAGCCAACACGGAAAGGTCACAAATGCAGTCAAATTGGAATTCTTATTCATATTCAAAATATTCATGTACAATACTTCCTCTATTCTCTCAGCTAATATCAATCTGACACTGTGTTTTGAGCAGCATAACAGATGAACAGTTGTTTCCAAATAATATGGGAATATTTAAAGAGATCATTAAGAATTATACAAGTTATAATAAAATATCCTGCAGAAAAATCCATAGATTGTTGTTTTGCTTAGTTATAGTTAATTAAGCATATCCAGTGTTGCCATCTGCTTTAAGCTCCTTAACAACTAATCTGAAGAACAAGATTATAATAAATAATAATAATGCTATTGTTGACTCCCAAGCCAATGTGAATCAAATCCTGTATACAAATCTCTTGTCTAACCTCAGAATCCTGTAACGATCTGGTAAAGTCAGGAGCTTATATCCTTCCCTTTTTATTGCAGAGGCAAGATTTGTAGGAATCCCTATTAAAAATTCTACCATCAAAATGAGGGGGGTGGTTTCCCTCTCTTTGCTGGAGTTCACACTTACTATGTATATTGCTAAATCATATTTCAGAGATAATTTCATTCCTATAAAAATACCTAAAGAGACATTTATCTTTTACACTTTGAAATTACCTGCAATGTGGTGCATTCCAAACTCTTCCCCTGAGGAAGGTATCGTGAGGGGGCCCCCTCACAAGTTTGTCATCAAACACATTTCAGGTTACACAGATTGGTCACTCTGCCAGAGTACTCTCAGTGGGCCCAATTCAGGAATGTGCTGTGCTGCACAGGGATGATTAAGAGCATGCTTAAAGTTAAAAACACGTTCACATCACAGTACTCTTGAGCCATTCTTTAAACTGAGCAAGTGCCTAAGTGAACAGGAATGGATTTCAACATGTACTTAAGTGTTTTCCTGAATCGTGGCCAATAGCCAGTGTAGTTTAGCCACTAATGAAAGCAAACATGACTGAATAGGCCCTGGGAGCAGAGCTGATAAAGATGAGTGTCATTTTCTGAAGAAAATTTTTCATAGTAGAACCAGTATTCTCTGGTCTTGTTTGCCAAGTAGTTTTTGGCTTTTCTCTTGGTTGGGATTATGATAAGAGTTAGAAGATTCCAAATTCAGCATCAGACAACTGACTTGCTAAAAGTTAAACGTGTGTTTCTGTGCCTTGCTGAACTGGAGTCTCCATGCATCTAATGACAAGATCTGGCCCACTGTCTGAAATGTGCTTCAGAATCTTTCTGGATAAAAGGGACTCTGTTAGGATTATTATTTTTGTGATTAGACTGGAATGAATAGATATCAGTTGTCTGCAGAGAAGTTTATTTAATTTTATCTCTGGTTTAGGATGGCTCATTTCCCCCTCCACGCCCCTGCCCAAAAGCTTGCTATTGTATATGAGACAGACCAGTTCAGTATCTGCCCAGCAATCTTTCTCACTGTGTTTTTGTTGGGTTCAGTTTAAAGAAGCTGCTTACAGTAAGTTAAATTTCCTTTGTAGGAATGATAGGGTGGAAAAAGCTTGTCTCCTATATGACATGTTCTGTTGCTCCACCCTGGCATGGTTACTTCCCGATTCATTTTTAATCATCCTTTCAAGGGCCAATCCAATGCCCATTGAAGTCAAGAAGATGCTTCTCATTGTCTACAATCTGTGTTGGATCAGGCCCTCAGTGCTCAGTGTTTTCTGCAAATACATTAACTTAGGGCTTGGCCCTCTCCCCAGTAGAGGAGAAAGGCAAACTAAAAACCCCCACAACATTTTAGTTAAGGGGCCATCTCCCCCTTATGCAATCAAAGCTAGTGTAATATGCAGTTTCTCCAGCAGAAATTAAGCCTCCCCATAGCACACACACACACACCCCAGCTTCCTTTTACTCTTTCGTGTATTGGTCAGTAAAGGAATCTATGATTAACTTGGCCTTGTGCTTTGACACATTTAAGACATTGTTGTCTCCTGGAATCTGGGAAATTTTACCATAAGAAGTACGTGTGGCTGATCTTTACTTCTAGGGTTTTCAGGTTGTTACAGTTTTCTTCTTCCTCTGTAAAAGTGAGGCACACAAATAAGCTGGTGATGAAGAGGAATGGACACTAATATTTTAGGCCCACATACAAGCAGCAAGAAACCGCCTTGATTTTTTTTGCAACTTTTGGTGGGACCAAGAAAGAAGGCTGTGGCTGAGATTTTGAAAGCTCACTAGGAGATTTAGCCATGCAACCAGTTAATGGTAATTGTGTGGTTAAATCCCGTAGTCAGTTCTGAAAAAATCTCAAGCTATGGTTTTTGTCTCAGTAATACCATTTTAATGGGATATTACCCAGTATCTGATTTAATACTGATGGTGGCAATAGAATTATTAGTTTTGATCTGAGCTGTAAGCCCTTCTCTAAAGCTTATTTTTTATTGGACTTCTGCAATGTTGGTCGAGTGACAAGGAACCATACTGCGATCTCCTGCTGCAGTGGCACCCTGGGATGTTCTGTCTCTTTTTATTAGTCCCAATGAGTCCTTATAGATATCAGGAATGCTGGATCTCCCGATTGCTTTGTGTTGGCTTTGCTTTTTGTTTCCAAATTTGTGACATTTTGTTCAGGAGACTGAAATAGTTCTATTTTAGTGTTTCAAAAGCTATTAAAATAATGAGAGACTACCTAGATATTCATCGTAACTATATTGTAAAGTGTATATATGGTAGCATCAGAGGTATCCAAATAAATGGATCCCAACAAAACTTTAATGCAGCCAGAGCCCCCATGTAGAAGCACCTGTCTCCCCTGGAGTGGACTACAGGAAGCTCTTTACCCAAGAACATTCTCTCCTTCTCTTTCCATTTCCCCTGCCCCTCAAACCACATCTAAACCCAGCTGGCAGGAGAAAGGAAGCGCACTATAATACCAAACTCTTGTTGTCAATATAAAAAATATTTTGGTAAAAAAAATATGCTTGTTTAACAAAGAATACATTGTGAATCTAAACACATTCACATCACCCAGACTATAGTTACTATTCAAAAGACAAATTAAATACATTCTGCCGTAGAACATCAACATTTAGGAAATAGATAATTCAATCATTCCAGTTCAGTTGCTTTCATCAGCTGTCTCTTTGCTGCTTTGACAAATCAATAGTCCTTCCACATTGTCATAGTCATAAAAGAAAACTAGTTTTATGATCCTTAGATTATAATGCAGAATACTCTCAATACATTTCATCCTAGCCTCTTTGACAGAAGGGGAGACTAATGGTGATTTAGGGAACAGGTAGCGTTGCAGTACTTCTAAGACAGCACATATGAAAAAAAATTGCAGAAAATCCCAACCAAATAAACTGTCCCAAAAGGTGGTAATTTACTTCTACAAAAGTGCATAGGTTTGGCTCCACAACAAAATGTACCTAGCCAGTGGCCTTTCCACAGAAGGTGCTTTTCTCCTCCACACTTGCTGCATAATTCCATACAGAATAAAGCACATGATAAAAGTGACAATTCTGATGAGTTGGGTGGCAGACTAGGATCAAAGGCTACAGTGATGGGGACTATGGTAAGAACCTAGACTGATTAGATCAATAGTATAAGAAACTACATAAGAGAAATAAACCATAGGCTTTGGCTGTAACTTCTTCAAAAGCGACTGTGGACACTGGCAATCTCTAATGCCCTTCCTCAGTAGTTTTGTTTGTAGTAAAATATTCAAGTCTACAATATTCCTTTCTTTATTAAGGATATGGTAGACGAAAACAGCATTATCACTAATGGTCCACTCTATGAAAGCTTGTGTCTTAGCAGTGCTGATACTGATAGAAACTTCAGACTTTGTAACTAGATTATGGTGTCATATTTACCACTTTTCTTCTACTGATCTACTGTTCCTGAATCCTTATTCATTATCCTCCATTTATAAGTATCTGACAATCCTGCATAATATAGCTTACCACAATGAGCATCTGATTTATAGTTCACCAAACACTATTAGTTGTAGGGGTTCTTTCATTGTTAAATTATATCTTTATTTTCCTTGTAGAAAACTGAAGCCAAAAGCAGTAAGCCGTCACAGACAATGGATGTCTGATCTGCACTCTATTTGTCAATAGAAATCATTGTTCCTTGCTACTTGTACAGTGAATACTTTCTTGCTACAGTGGATATTTTACTGCCAACCTATGTCGCACTTGAGCCAGCTAATTAGCCTTCACAGTTAAATTAGTCAGCATCAGTGGAATAGACAGAGGTCCTTTTCACCAAAGTGAGGAATATCAGTTCTAATATCTACAGATAGATGAGGATTTGGGACAGTATTACTTAATCATAGAAAACACATATCACACTGCCATACAAAAAGATAGCCCATAGATTTCTCCAGAACTGGTTTGGTTTAATTTGTGAGCAAAGTAGTGCATGAGTTACCTCAGACAGCCTCACTGAATGCCAAAATGCCAAACTCTTATTTTAAAACAAAAATCTCTAGACACTATATCAGACAGTGTCTCATGTATGCAACATAGCAGATGAATGACACTGAAATTAAAATACACAAGAGAAAGAACATCAAATCAATAAGCTTTATTTCTAGAAAGCTTGGGCACACTAGTTTTCAGGTTCCCTATTTACAACTTGTCACAGATCCAGGCAGGTGCCCAAAGTTGCCAATACAGCAGATTGCTCTGAGGGGCATCCAAGCCTCTGGATCCCCAGGTGGTTTAAGCCTCCACAGCCTGAACGGAGTCCAGCTACTGTCCCTATCTTGGGGTCCCTAGGCACATTCACAGGGTGCATGCCCTTTGATAGCACTCTGTCCTAATAACTAGAGTCCTATGTCCAGCTTCCTGTGGACACAGGGCTTAGCCTTCAGACTCCTTTGTATTAAAACTCCATCTCAAGGTGTGAGCCTTCTGGTTTATAGTTTGTTTCTCTCAGGAGGCTCATGGTCATTGTAAAGAACTTAACACACAGTAACACCTTGCAGAGTCTAATGTTTGTGCTTTATATGATTAAGAGCATGGGCATTAGAGAGTAGAGATCATACAGAACACAACCAACACCCCTCACTAGCTCATGCTTCCCTGAGGAGTGACCATTTGGACTCAGGATGGAAGGCAGGCAGGGTATCTTGCAGGCTGTTACATGTTAGGTAGCTTCTCCCTCATCAAGTAGGACCTATAGGTCTCAACAGAGATGTTGGCCCTGTTGCACTATGCCCTGTATGCAGATATGGTGAGGGAGTCCCTCCCCCAAAGAGCTTACATTCTAAATGGACAAAGAAAATCAAAAGGTGGGAGAAAGGAAATATTATTCCTACTTTACAGAGAACTCAGGCACAGAGAGATTAAGGCCTGGTCAGGGATGTGAATTTCTACCAAACTAGTTAAATATCTACAAAATAGTTAAATATACTCCACACACCCCCAATGTGGACATATTATATCTGTGTGAAGATACTTAATCCAGTATAGCTTATTCCCATAAGGGAAAGAGGAAGCTATACCAACATAAGCACCATTATATCAATACAGCCACACTAGGGTTGTACCGATTTAATGATACCAGAAGAATTACTGCAGTACAGTTTCCATGTAGACAAGCCCGAAGGGCCAGATTTATAAAGACTTTTAGGCACCTAAAGAAAATGCAATAAAAATACGAGTGAGACTGCTACACAGATATTATACGGGTCAACAACATATACTATAGAAAGCATTTCTGGAAACGTTTGAGAACCATCCTAAACAAGATAACACTAAATAGACTTCTCTGCAGACAACTGATATCTATTCATTCCAGTCTAATAACAAAAATAATAATCCTCAGAGTCCCCTTCATCCAAAAAGATTCTGAAGCACATTTTAGACAGTGGGCCAGATCTTGTCATTAGATGCACATGTGGAGTTCCAACTTACTTTAATGGAAACTCTTTGTGAGTTGCAGCAACGGAGGCTCCAGTTCAGCAAGGCACTTAAAACACGTTTAACCTTAAGCAAGTCAGTTGTCCATTGCTGAATTTGGCTGAGAATTCCCTCTGAATTACTGAATGGTAGACAGCACAGAATGCTTCAAACGGGCCACATGTTAACATCATTGATTAAACCATATTTTAGAACTGCAAGCAAGACACTGTAGTACAAGTTGGAAGTTCATTGATCTGGGACGTTGTCTGATGCATTGTCGGTGGCATTCAGTTTTGTGCTTTAAATCGATGCACTCTACAGGATTTTAATCCAACTGCAGAGAGAGGAAAGGACTGTCATACCAACTGTGTCTAGCTAGGTTCACATATGGGCAGCGCATTTTTTAGCTACGGCCCTTAACTTTTTGAGATGTGATCGCCCCATCTCAAAAAAGATGTATTGGATTTGGAAAAGGTTCAGAAGAGGGCAACAAAAATTATTAGGGGTATGGAATGACTGCCATATGAGAAGAGATGAATAGGACTGGGACTTTTCAGTTTGGAAAAGAGACTACTAAGGGGGGATATGATAGAGGTCTATCAAATCATGACTGGTGTGGAGAAAGTAAATAAGGAAGTGTTATTTGCTCCTTCTCATAAGGCAAGAACTATGGGGTCACCAAATGAAATTAATAGGCAGAAGGTTTAAAACAAATAAAAGGAAATATTTCTTCACGCAACACACAGTCAACCTCTGGAACTCTTTGCCAGAGGATGTTGTGAAGGGCAAGACGATAACAGGATTCAAAAAAGAATTAGATAAATTCATGAAGGATAGGTCCATCAATGGCTATTAGCCCAGTTGGGCAGGGATGGTGTCCCTCTGTTACCAGATTTGCCCATTACTTTGGGGTATACTCATTTATTAGGGTTCCTCTTCAGGAGTGGGGGTTCTGTAATTCTATCAATGTACTGCTTGTGTCACTTGTGTTCTCACATGGAGCTCTACTTTTCCCTTCTGCAAGTTCCCTCCCAATGGAGCTATCCTGAAGGACCTAGGTTCCCCAGGGCTGGGTTCTTCCAGCCCCTGAATCAGGCAAACACACATATTAACAGAGTGCATCTGAGAGGACAGGGTTAATCAGCATTCCCACACTGACCCCTTATATGTCCCTGACTTAGCAGGCTGGGTCGAGCAGCACTTCCAAGCTGCCTCCCTCATATGCCCCAAGTTCAGCATGTCCCTATCCCCACTTTCACGTTACAATTGTTCTGGTAGTAACCCACTTGATGAGAAAATCCCACGGGATTTTTGGGCACTACAGGAATCTTCAGCTTAGGTATGAGGAGAGTTGCTGCAGAGTGAATGGGGAAGCCAAAAAACACCACGACGGGGAGAGAGAGAGAAGCAACCAGCTTAACCATGAAATTTATTTATTGCCAGGTAATAACCATACAAGGGGAGCCCAACAAAACAAAACAGTTATAATATTAAATCTAATTTAAATTTGATTATAAAAGTCAGGTTTAGAAAACTATAACTGATCACACAAGTCAGAGTCAGAGAGAGAGCCAGAGAGAGAGCGCACGCGCGAGCACTGGGTTCTCACCACTCAGTGAAGCTTGAATCAATCAGGGTTCCCAGGTGGTGGTGGTAGCTGAGGGTCTGGAGTGCTGGAGACAGGCAAAGCCCGCAGCATGATCGGTCAGGAGTAGATGAAATCCCAATGGAACTGATGCAGATGTTGGATACAGGCATCAGAACACTTACGTGAGCATGGGTAGGGGTTTTTGTAGGGAAAGAACAATGGTTCAAGGGAAAACACTAGATTTGTTTATGGGTAAACTGATGGCTCAAGGGAGTATACCAAAGTTGTTTTGTTCAGACTAGACAATTGGAACTGATCATTCCTGACTACGGGCGGTGTTCCTTCAAGGGAGCTCACAATGCAATTAGGCAGCTTCAGTATTTTGGATACCAATAAAGGATTTATTACTAGAATTGGTCTGATAACTACTGAGCTGGGTGTGTGCAGGCATGGGTTCATTAACATCTGGAGCAGAGATTCCCCATCATGCAGTGCTTCCCTGCTTTTCTGGTTCCAGAGTTTCGTGCAGTTCATGCCTTGTAATCTCTGTTCTCCATTCTGTATGCTAATGGAGATGCCTCCCTGTCCCATCTTTAATGCAAATGAGGCTAGGGGAGTTTCCTTAATGCTATCCGGAGGAGTTTAGGTGTGTCTTCCACTGCCTTTGCATTGCTTTTTGTAAGTCTTTCTTCTGATTGGCTTTGGTTCAAGTAGAGGCGGGGGAGCGGGGAAGGTCTTTCCTCTGTCAGACAGGCTGGGTACTGTGCCCTGGTTCCCCAAGAGAGCTGATAGGTAACACCTCGCCTCTGTTTGCCAGAAGCTGGGAATGGACAACGGGGATGGATCACTTGATGATTACCTGTTCTGTTCATTCTCTCTGAAGCACCTGGCATTGGCCACTGTCAGAAGACAGGATACTGGGCTAGATTGACCTTTGGTCTGACCTAGTATGGCCGTTCTTATGTTCTAACTCTGGAACTTACGCACTGCCCTGGCAGACAGCTCCTTTTCATAGTTGTATCTGTAAGCAGGAGGTCATTTCTGGGGCCAACATATCAGCCTTTTTGGCTGATTAATAGTCAGCATGGAAG
Source organism: Chelonia mydas (assembly GCF_015237465.2). NCBI lineage: Eukaryota > Metazoa > Chordata > Testudines > Cheloniidae > Chelonia > Chelonia mydas. The sequence goes on from NC_057852.1 coordinate 114,221,126, forward strand.
CTATTCCTCAATCAGATGGACAGGCACTTTTAAATTACAAGTTTGAACTACACTGACCTTGTGTATATACAAAAGGAAAGACGAGAATTACATGTCTTGTATATTCAAACACAAGCTTTGCCTTCTACATTATTTTTCATACTACGTCAGTGAAGTAGAGTCAACATTTTGCACAATAAAGGCCCAGTTCTGCTTCTGAATGAGTGCCAGTCATTCCCACTGAAATAGTTAAAACTGCATACATACCCAATGGCAGAATTTTTGCTCTAAAGACATAGGTTATTAGATTTTTGGAAGCTTGAAAGTACATATTTGTATTTCCACAGATTTTGTCATTGGGGTTTAATTTAATTGGTCAAAAATTAAAAGCCTCAAGTTTCATAAGCTGTTTTCCTTTGATTTTTTTTACACACTCAGAGACAATCCTGTTAATCTTGAAGGTTGTTTTTTTTTTTTTAACTATTTATACAAAACCTAAAGTTTGGGCTGAAGTCAAAATAACCATGTCCTTTAAACATTTTTCATGTTAATTACTTTCTTCCACTTTGCTCTGACTTTTTTGCAAAATGTTTATTTATGTTTTAGAAACTACAGATTACTACCCTTTCTATACTATTAAAAAGAGGAAAAAAATAAACTCTTTGAAAAAACATCTGTCCTGTATAAACACACGGGTTGATAAAAAACAAGAAAGAGATAAAGTTCTTGAGTTAGAAAGGTTAATATATCACTAGTCAGAGAGAATTAACACTGTTCAGGGATTTCCAGCAGTTGATAATAAGACAGCAAGAGATATGGCATTAAAACCAGCAACATACAGCATATTTACTAACCACAACAGACCACCCTCCAAGTCTCTTCATTTTAGTCATATATGTCTACGTGTGAAATCATATCAGTTCTTGAAGTTCTGATTTATAAATATTGTGGCATGAATTTAAAAAATCAGCTAATACAGCCCCTCCAAATCCAAAGTATTGCAAGATGGCTAAGCATACCCACTCCAAAAATATCTCAAAACCTAATGGCTATAAAAACTTTAGACCCAGTAAAATAAATATCAAAGACTTACTCTGAGTTGACAGGTTTTGTTCATATAAATGTAAGAGAGCAGCAAGTTTCAGCTAACACCAACTATGAGTTGGAACTACCTCCCCATCTGTCATACAACATAAGATGTGATATAGATTGCTCTCTCTTAATTGCATTAATTAATTCCAGGTGTTATTCCCCAGGATCCATGGTGAATCTAACATCACTTGCAAATTTATTTGAGCATAAGCTTCTGTGAGCTAGAGCTCACTTCATCAGATGCATTCAGTGGAAAATTCAGTGTTATTTTCCACTGAATGCATCCGATGAAGTGAGCTGTAGCTCATGAAAGCTTATGCTCAAATAAATTTGTTAGTTTCTAAGGTGCCACTAGTACTCCTTTTCTTTTTGCGAATACAGACTAACATGGCTGCTACTCTGAAACCTAACATCACTTATGTCCTACAGCTTTGGCAGGTGCTAAATAGAGGTTTGTTTGCTTTCAATATTTGAATATTTGTACCTAATTCTTCAAATGTCTTTTCTAGCTGAAGCAATTAAAGTTGCTCTTTTGTTCCTTAGAATAAAAACTGTGACTTGTCTTCCAAGGAAAGAGGTAGAGGCTGTGCTATAAAGGGTTAAGCTTCAGTAGGAAGTTGCCATTTGCAGGAACCAGCAGCAGACTCTGATACGGAATACATCCAGGCTACATTACAGCAACTTCTAGCTGTGGGGAAAACTAGGAGTTTAAATCGTATTTGCAAAAGTGACTTAAGTTCCTAAGTCTCAGTGAATGTTATTTAAAAAATTTTACTCCACAATTATTGATAGTACACTAAGTGTTAATTTTTAATCCCACTGAAACAACTATTAGTGTTTTAAGATAGTTCTCTATACATTTTTAGAGCTCAAAAATAACAGAAACCTGTTAGTATAGTAGCAGTGCACTGCCGTATCATATATATAAAAGCCATGTGTCAGCAACCAGGATGTGGGCAGTCATGACCAGTGGTTAGAGCCAGAGTCACAGACCTAAAGTCAGAGCACCCCTTTCTCTGTTCCCGTATTACAAGGACCTGGTTTGCAGAAGTCTCCTGCTATGTATGGCAGATGTTTTTGAAAGGCTGCAACTCCATTTTGGATTGAATTAAATAATTTGTAATGTATTTACAATGAACACCTACAAATGAACTTTATTACTGATCATCTGACAGCATCCACTGTCTTTCTCAAGCCCCAGAAATTCTTATTTCATACCCCAGTTTTCAGGCTTCCTTCTCATAAGCCACACAATCCAGTGTTCTCCCCACCTGGTCTCACTGCTGCCCTCTTGGCAGCCCAGACCTCTCCAATCCCTGATGGACCAGTTTCTGGAGATTAGAGAGACATTTCCTGGCAACTTCAGAAAGTCCAGATGAAACCACCTCAAGTAGGCCAGTTTTCACCCTTTCAACAGTCCTCCTCCCAATTCTGACTTTTGAGCCAATGTTTTGGGGTGGTTCCAAACAACCAGTGGGCCCTCACAGAAGCCTTAGACTTCAAAGCACTCTCTCACTTTAACCCAAATATTTTACCTCATTCCTACCTCACACCTAAAATAATAACACAGACCCACACGTTCTCCACACAGACCCTTTCTTACAAACAGCTTTGGTTTCAGCAAATTGGCATTTTTTAACTGAAAAATCCCCAATCAACTGTAGTCACAGCCTGTTCACAAAACCCCTTAGATCACAAACCCCAGTTTGAGAACCCGTGGAATAAATTATTGTAGAAAGGGTGCTCCGGCCTGGGGGGTGCCTAGTGCTCCACACCTGGGGGGTGCTGGCAGCCATGGGGAAGGGGGGGTTCAGGTGGAAGGAGTGGGGCAGGCCAGGCCAGGGGTTAGCCTCCCCGAGCCTGTGGTCTACCCACCGCCTATGAGAGAGAGTAAGAAACTGGATTGTTGACCAGGAGAACGGCCTAATCAAGTAGGTGTTAGAGGCTGATAATGAGACCTTGCCAGGGGTTTCCAAAGATTGGTTTTATTATATAATTATTCATTATTCAGTTACAGCTCCTGTTTATTAACTCAGGCACATTCTCTGCCAGGTCATCGCAATTAGTATATAATTCAGCCCCTGAATCAATTCTATCAAGATGATGAGGATGCACCTGATAAGATCCTATTTGCTGAATGCGGGTAACAAGAAGCTTCCTAAATAAAGAAATAAACAATTTGTAAGTAGACAAAATAAAGTGGGAAGACACTGCAAATACATTCTTTCTGCTAGATGATGAGTCACAGCCAAGTGTTTAAGTGGTGGAGTGTTACAGCTAGAACTGTCAAAATCTGGGTTTTATTATACATGATAACAAATGTAGACCTTGTATGAGAAATTTCCAGTATAATGAAACCTAATCTCTCTAATTTCAACATTTTACTCTGTACTGTTATAAAAAGATACAGAATGATTTGATGTCAAAGATACTGCAGCTGCTTATTTCTTGATTTCCTCAGCTTCCCTACAGTTCCTAGAATTTTGTAATGACTTCATTCATGATACTGTTATAAGTTAACAGAGGGCCAGCCCTTGTACATGTTAGGTGGGGAAGAGCTAGTAAGGGCTCTCCCGACCGGCAGACTCCATAGTCTCTGGAATACAGAGAAAACTTATGTCTCCAGGGTGTAAACTAATGCAAAGGGATAGGGAAGAGTAGAGAGAAGGCAGATTCTATTACCCTGCCCCTCTTCCGTACTGATCAGCATGCGTGGCCAACTGTGTAGGGGTCAATGTAGCACACATGTTCCTAGTACAGGGGTGGGCAAACGTTTTGGCCCAAGGGCCACATCTGGGAATAGAAATTGTATGGCGGGTCATGAATGCTCACAAAATTGGGGTTGGAATGTGGAACGGGGTGAGGGCTCTGGTTGGGGATGCAGGCTCTGGGGTAGGGCCAGAAATGAGGAGTTCAGGATGGGGCTCCGGGCTGGGGTGGGGGAGTAGGGTGCGGGGGATGCGTTGAGGGCTCCGGCTGGGAGTGTGGGCTCTGGGGTGGGTCTGGGGTTGAGAGTTTTGGGGTGCAGGAGGGGCTCCATGCTGGGATCGAGGGGTTTGGAGGGTGGGAGGGGGATCATGGCTGGGGCAGGGGGTTGGGGCGTGGGGAGAGGCTCAGAGTTACAGGCTCTGGGTGGCACTTAGCTCAAGCGGCTCCTGGAAGCAGTGGCATGTCCCTTCTCCGGCTCCTACGTGGAGGCACAGCCAGGCGGCTCTGCATGCTGCCCCATCCGCAGGCACCACCCCTGCAGCTCCCATTGGCTGCAGTTCCCTGCCAATGGGAGCTGCGGGGGTGGTGCTTGGGAAGGGGGCAGCATGCAGAGTGGAGCCCCCTGGCTGCCCCTACATGTAGGAGCCAGAGCAGGGCCATGCCGCTGCTTCCAGGAGCTGCGTGGAGCAGCCCGCGACCGTGCTCCCTGGGTGGAGTGCTGGAGCAGGGCAAGCTCCAGACCCCACTCTTCATCGGGAGTTCAAAGGTCAGATTAAAATGGCTGGCATGCCGGATCCGGCCCACGGGCCGTAGTTTGCCCACCCCGTCCTAGTGTAAGGTAAGTAGCACCAGGAAGCAGTGGGGGATAGTGAAGAGGGCACTAGGGGGCGCTCAGGAGACATGGAATGTGTTCCTAGCTGTTCCATGGGTCTAATGGGTGACTTTGGCAAGTCACTTCGCCTTTCTGTGCCTCCATTTCTGCATCTGTAAAATGAAAATAATGATACTGACTTCCTTTTGAGAAGAGCTTTGAGATCTACCGATGAGGAAAAACTCTATATAAGAGTTAAGTGTGATTATTGTGTTTCTCTGAGCAGCAGGAGCAATTGGCTGGAGAAATGTGTCCAAACCTGTTCTGTCTCTTGAACTATGTGCCCAAAACTGCAAAAAGGCAAGTAAGCTTTCACTCTAAAGCAAGGGCTCTCTGATTCAACATCAACCAACCAGACACATTCTTAAAACAAAATGGAAATAAAGCTGAATAAACTCCAGATTCTGGTCAGATTGCCACATTTGGTCTTACATTTTTACTCCTCTACCATGGTGTTCCCAAGTAACAAAATGCATTAATTAATGTATCATTAATGTATTATTAATACATATATTTATAAGTATTCCCCCTGCATGGTATCTCTGTACCAATGAGCATGAAAGAATTCTTTTTGCACTGCAGAAAACTAAGGGATTCAGAGAAATCCAGCAGTTCTATTTAAGAAGCTATTTTTGGTATACAGAACACAATTAAAAGGAACATTTCCTGATCCATAGCCATGCAAATATTTGGAGGGATTACACAAAGCACAGAATAATTGGTCATTAGTTTCTAAACATGTTTTATCTTGTGAAATCAACAACTGAAGCTATACAGCATAAATATATTTAGAGAAGGAATGTAATCCTTTCATTGCTGCATTTATACATATAAAATAAACTGGTACTCTGCATTTAATTTATCAGTTGCACCGAGAACATGCAGAAACGTGTCAGCAAGAGATTAATTTTTAAGAAACAAAGATCCTTTTATCATGCAAATGTCCCTTGTAGGGTCAAATCTTGTTTATCTAACTTGCATGAATAATCCCATTATACCTACCGGGACTGTTCAGGTAAGGGAGGGAAGTAGGCTCAAACAATAAGGGAAGAGAAATGCAGAAAACATAGCGATTACATTAGAACAGAAGCAGTTTGGTGTGCAGACTATCAAGGTTTGATGGGGTGGGATCATTGCAGGTGATGTTGTGCTTTTGCAGGATGATAGGAGAGCACTAATTCACCTCGCTGGTCCCATCTCTGAAGTTTACTGATGGCTTGAAATAGACTATTTTGTTGCAGCTGGTTATCCTCTCATCTGCTCCTGCTGCTTAGGTCTGGTCTACACACACATTTTGTACCAAAATAACTATTGCAGTTAGGGGTATGACTTTTCACCCATGTAGCTGTACTGGTACAACCCCCTATCGTGGACCCAGTTATACTGATCTAAATGTGCCTTATAGTGGCATAACTTATTCCCCTTCCTGGGCAGAAATAAGCTATACTAGTATAAGCGCTTTCACACTCGTATAACTGTATGCATGAGGGGGCAGGATGTGGGTTGCACCACATTAAGGATGTGGTTTAATGAAAGCAGTACAACTTGTGTGTGTAGACAAGTCCTTAGGGTCAGGCTCTCATAGCTCCCTGCAGCTCTAAATGGAAAGGAACCCCTTCCGCTGCAGTTTGAATGAAAAGGAAACTAGCATGTAGTCTTAAGTGGGGTAGGGAGGCCTTTTAAAAAGATCTCTGCACATGACTCACTGCTCATGTATGAAACAAGCCACTGACTGTGTGATCCCACTAAGATGAATAGCTACCCTCTTCAAGGACAAATGTAAGAAAGATACAGGGCAAAGTATTTTTAGTGGGTACCCCCACCCCAAGACATTTGTAGCGGAGGGCATGATCCTTTTTGGGGTCGTTGCTTGAAAACGTATTTTTTAATCTGATCAAATGTGTTTTATTAGCTCCTTGTTGGGTGTAGGTCAGTGGATGTTCAGCACCAAATAAAGGAAACCCCGTCAGCTACTGAACAGCTAGTCACCCTACCTCCCACAGTTCTGGACACAAGCAGGAGCAATACAGCAATCCTTGAGAGTTAACTGAGGTGGAGACCACTACATTTGCTGTGAGGAAAAGGACATCTCCCAGTCCACCTGCTTCCATTCATCTTATGAGTAGAAGCGGCGAGACTGAGTTGATGAGTGACATTTTCTCCTGTATAGTAACAAGGTGCCCATCTTTTTATACACCTGTGGCTGGGCATAATTCTGCAAGAGAACAGGAACAATGGCCCCATTCTCCAAAGAGCTATTCCGAAACAGGAGAAGGTTAGGGTGGTTTCCTTTCTATAGCTCTCTGCACCCAACTGGAAACCAGTTGCCATGTTCCTCTTCACTCCTGTAGCTTCTGCAGGAACAATGGGAGTTTAACCTGAAGATGACAGAGGCAGCTGTCATGTACCTTGACTGTTTCAGGGCATCATTGAATCTTTAGGGGAGAGGCAGCTGGTGATGTGATGCTCTGACACTGGCCCATGGGAAGCACAAGGGCACATGCACTGGATCCTCCTCCAGGCCAGCAATGAAAACCTTTCTGTTCAGCACTTCAGTGAAACTGCAAACCTGACAATCCAACTGGGTGGGCTTGGTGTTTACCCGAAGCAAAGAGCAGTGAGGTTCTAAGGTATATATGCGGAATTATTTCTAAATAACAAGATTTCCAAAGTTTTCCATAATAAATTAGCTGATATGCAGGTAAACATGGTGTGATGGGAGCATCAGGCCCATACACAGTGCAAATCCACCTACAGTTAATTAGTTTTCATAATTGCTACATATTAAAGAGAACATCACAGAACAATGATTTTGGCTCATATTGGCTGGATCAGACTAATTGCTTCTGATTCTCTCTCTGGTACAGCTGCTACGTCCTTCCTCATCCAAATCCCCTGTTGTATAACTAAGCACTGCTGGCGCTCACCTTTTCAACATTCAGAGAGAGAGAGAGCAAGTGATGAAGCATGTTGAATTTATAGCTTTGACCTTTTTCTCCTTTCTTGCAACATGCTACTTCTAGTGATACTGCTTTGCAAAAAGCATTTGACAAAGCTGCTGTTGACCCGTGATGGATTGTAACGGCATCAGGGAAACAGGGCTGATTTTGTTCTTGCTGCACTTTTGCAAAACTGCCCCAAAAGGGGAAAGGAGTTCCCTGGTTTCACTTACTGAGCCAGAATCAATCAGGTCATGGTAGTGAGGTGTCGGTTTCACTTAAGTCTTCTAGTTTGAACCCATAATAGGAGAGAGAGAGAGCCCATTGTTTCTTATTGTTACATAATCACATATCACAGAAAGAGTAACTTTCTTATAACACTGAACGAGGAACATTGTTAGGTAAGGAAAACAGAATTGTCCCTAAAGCTTCACTCTATCACTCTGCTCCAGTGTAGAGCTTCTGCTTAGAACCTTCCCAGGCCTGGTTTCCTGCTACAGTGTTAAAGAAACAGTACACATATCTCACAACCTCCAGAATAGACAGGTATTCATTGTGCTAGTACCTTCCATTATGCTTTTTGGTCATAGAGAGGATGCTTTAATTTGCAGTTAGGAGACTCACCAGCAGAGGCTGCTGAGAAAGATGTATTGAATTAGTACCTCTTCTTCAGCTAGCATAGTCATCTCTGAGAGAGTTCTGACTCACTGATTTTTCCACAGACAGAGATGGGAGAGTGTTCTTTCACCTATGGATCTCCACCAGGGACTATGATGACAATAAATAAGAACAACATGCAAGAGAGAGAAATAGAATTTCCATTTCCACATCTATATGTAAACATACTGAAAAGATTATAAATTCAGAAGACAGAACATAGCATCTCACACATATGTTCACAAGGAACCACTAGTGTCATACTTCTTCCTCACTGTTACTGCCCCTTGATAGTTTATCCACTGTAGTTTTTTGTTTTGTTTTACCCTGAATCAAATTTTCAGCAGGCCTCATAGATATTAAGGTCAGAAGGGACCATTATGATCATCTAGTCCGACCTCCTGCACAACGCAGGCCACAGAATCTCACCCTCCTTTTGTGTCCTTCAACTAAGCAGAACCCATCATTGTTTAGAAAAACAGGTGTTTACATAACAAATAGGTTATAATAGCTATACTACCAAATTTGCGTGGACAAACCAGTGTGTGCATGTGAACAAAACAGGCTGGTTGAACATTTGATACTGTATCTCAATGGCTGACCAAATTGCCTGTTAGAAATTACTACAATTATTGCTTTAGTAGAGCTACAAATATTGAGTACAAACATATTAATGACCCTCTTAAATACTAATTCAGTGCATTGACAGATTTGGAATTTCTTTACACATGGATGTATAATATAGTATCCCTCAATCTATAAACACCCTGGGTGAAATCCTGAACCCACTAAAGTCAATTGACTTGAATGGGGTCAGGATTTCACTGTAGGTTGTATATTTCCTCCATATTCCTGAGTTATGTCATGATGGCCTCGATGCTACAAATACCAAGTTAACTTTAATCAGGCAAATCATTACATCAACATTACTACGCATGTGCCTAAAGTCACTTACATGCCTAAGTGTCTGTAAGGTCAGGGCTTGTATGTTTGCTCTGATCCAATTTTACCCTGCATGTCTGAGAAGTATATTAGCTTCATTTTTGTTACTTAAATCTGCTTTTGGTTGGAGGCCAGATGGATGTGGAAGGGCCTGAAGTAAAAAGTTTAAATTTATTTCCTCCTCATTAGCCATGGCAGTTTCTGGGATCCCATTTACTTACTTAACTGTACAACTGGCTTCAGTGTGAAATACCACGAAGTGAGTCTACATGCAACTAGGGCAGCAGCTGTAACAGCTACAGCAGATATAGATCGGATTCAGCAGCCAGAAATATAGCTAGGGTCACAGCAAGGTGGGCACTCCTCTGTGCCTAAGAAAAACCTGAAATAGAACACTTCAAATGCATTGTTCTTTTTAAAAAGTATTTTTGGACTCACGAAAGCAAAAGACTGAAAACACCAGCTAGAGCCAGTCATAATGTGTGCAGATCCTCCGAGCTTTGTAAACGCATCTCATTCCTGAACGGAAGTCAGATATATCTTTTGTTTCACAAAGTTTTAAATTTGGGTTAATACTTCCTGATGCTGTTAAGATTAACTATATCTCATTTAATCGATTAACTAGTTGTTTCCTTTCATGGACTGCAAGTTCATTTAACTCCCAGACTGCTGCCGGTCTGGGGTTCCGTCCACCGGCCCCTGCCAGCTGGGGTCCCGGGCGCCGGCCTCACTCAGCCCGTTGCCGGCCCAGGGTTCCGTCCATCCAGGCCGGAAGCAGGCTGAGCGGAGCTGGCGGCTGGAACCCCAGCTGGCAGCAGAGTGCCACTAAAAATCAGCTTGCGTGCCGCCTTTGGCACGTGTGCCCCAGGTTGCCGACCCCTGGTGTAAAATCAACGTAAGTGCAATGAAAACCTGAAGTAATGATTCTTTCAAAACTCTTATGTAATTACAAATAACAGTAAAAATAAAGTTCAGAAGTATTTCCACAATTCTGAACCATACGCTTCACCTGCACCTAGGTTCTTATCCCCAGCCCAGCCCAGACTGGAGGAGAGAAGAAGGAGCCTTCTTTAAATCACCTTTGTGTTTCACAGATCCTGGCCTGGCTGTGCGCTGTGCCGGTCCCCAGGTGTACCTTAGAGTAGTTAAGGATCATGTCTACAGTGGCAGCCTTCCTGGCTATGTGTCTTATGCCAGCCACAACAAAAGAGGTGCTATGGGAACCTCTGTGCCATTGGAGGATTCTATTTATGACTCCCATTCTGGGTTTAGACCTTCTTTTCACCTGTGGTGTAGCTTAAAGTGGCTACTGTGCTGCCAAAGATTGGAGCCAAAGCCTGCCAATCCCAGTGAATTACCAGGTGATTTTATATTATGGACAAATGCTCAAGTAGATTCAGACCAGGAAACTCATTTCACTTGTGTGTCCAGCTAAACTTGAATCCTGATGCTCATAAGTGGAAGGAAAGTGCAATAAACTGATTATGCCATTAAGCTTCCCCTCTGTTTTAAATGTGAAACTATTTAGAACTAGTAACCACCATTTTTTACAGGATGCCTAAGAGAACCAAAACAGCTGATATAAGATAGCTGTAGGGCTCGTACATGACAAAATCTATATATGTAGAATGGGAGGAGGAGTTATTTACTTAACAATGACAAAATTACTGCTGAGAATCCATATTAATAGAGACAGAGTGAAACTGGAAACTATCATCAGGAAGCAGTCAGGGGAAGTTGGGTGCAGTGCTGTACCTACAAAAGCTGTTTTCAATGCAAAATTACTTTAAAGAAAAGACAGTGTCCTTTCCCCCTGCTCCTCCCAGACAGCCAATAGTATGAAGTAAAGCAACAGAACCTTAGGACTAGAGAAGTGTGGGTGGATGCCTTGCATTGAACGGTATTCAGTATAAAGGTATGAATGTGGTTCTTGTTCTGTGCCCTGCCTTGACTTCCTCTTATACAAAATCTCAGATATATAAGGCAGGGAGAAAAAAACATTTGAAAGCAGAAGCAGTAAATGTTGGGAGGTGAAAAATGAAACAGACTGAGAAAATCAAAGTGTCTACAAAGCATCTGCTCTGCTCATAGACTTCACTAAAGAGGCAGACTCAGAGTATCAAAGAAAGATCCTAAACTAAAGAGAGTTATTAAAAGCAGACATTGTCAAAGCACGCCCATTTAAAAGTGCATTTAGGATTTTTTATCTGTGTCATTACAGCGAGAGGTGGATGCATCAAAACTAGAACTGGGTAGGGACCAGGTTTTCAATTTAGTGGGAAGTTCTGCAAATTTTTTTCCCCACTCTGGAATGGAATAAAAACAAAAATTTCATAAGTTCCCACTACATGAAATTTTGAAAAAAAAGAATTGGGGTTAAACAAAACCTTTCTTTTCAATTAAGCTGAAATATTTTGTTCTGATTTTGAACTTTATATATATATACATGAGATTTCTAAATGAAAAGTACTTTTGAAATGAAAAATCAAAATATTCCTATGATGGGTGAACCCTACACTGAGCAACCTTACACTGAGCAACAAGCAGTTAAGGAATTACTCTGGGTTTAGCCAGCTCCGCCCTGCCACACCTGTAGCAAATGCACCCACTGGTGAAGGTGCTAAAAGGCAAGAGAGCAACTCATTTGGGGGCACACCTGTTCTCGGCAGCTCCAGGGAGACAAGGTGAGGGAAGGCAGAGTCTTTCCCAAAACAACTGCCCAAAGGCCCCTGAGATCCTGCTCATGAGGCATCCTGAGAGGGAAGCTGTGACACTCTGTACCTCAGAATAGCACCCTGGAATGCTGATGGCACCACTGAGATGTGATGATGATGAATTTTGTACAAAGTATGCCTTGTGAGGTATCATTTAAGAAGTCTTGATTCATTGAACATTAATATCCTATTGAATTATGTTATTGTATGTGTAATGATGAAGTCTTGCTATATGTGTTACTGAAATATGTTGTGAGATGCCCCCAAGTGATGTTTCAATAGGGACAAAATAGCAACTATCAATGGCCAGACAGGCATTAGTGGCCTGTCAAGAAAAATCTACTATCCCAGAGATTTCTCATTCAGGATTACCTGATCCCATAAACAAACTAGGGAAATACAACCTAGATGGAGCTACTACAAGGTGGGTACATAACTTGTTGGAAAATCATTCCCAGAGTAGTTTTCAGTGGTTCACAGTCATGCTAGAAGGGCATAACGAGTGGGGTCCTACAGGGACTGGTTCTGGGTCCAGTTCTGTTCAATATCTTCTTCAATAATTTAGATAATGGCATAGAGAGTACACTTAAAGTTTGCGGATGATACCAAGCTGGGAGGGGTTGCAAGAGCTTTGGAGGATAGGATTAAAATTCAAAATGATCTGGAGAAACGGTCTGAAGTAAATAGGATGAAATTCAATAAGGACAAATGCAAAGTACTCTACTTAGGAAGGAACAATCAATTGCACACATACAAAATGGGAAATGACTGCATAGGAAGGAGTACTGCGGAAAGGGATCTGGGGGCCATAATGGATCACAAGCTAAATATGTGTCAACAGTGTAATGCTGTTGCCAAAAAAGCAAACATCATTCTGGGATGTTGGAGCAGGGTTACCCGCTCCTGCCCTGTGGGGCGAGAGAGCCAGGGCTGAGGGCAAGAAAAGCTAGGCTGATTGGGGAAATGGCTGCAGTTGGGCCTATAAAGGGGCTGCTAGGCTGAAGCTTAGCCAGAGTCTTTATCTGTGTTCAGAGAGAGAAGGGCCTGGCTGTAGGGACTGAGGAAATACCTAGATTAGAGCAGGCCTGAATGGGAAAGGCCAGGGAGCTCTAGCCTGGAAAGCCCTAGGCAGTGATGCCTAGGTTAGGGCCTATTAGGTACTGGGGTTGCCAGGGGGCAGCCCACGGGTAGACAGAGGCAGCAGGTCCAAACCCCCTCGCCTGTGATGAGTGGCTGGCACACTGCAGTCTGCCCCGGGGAATGGGGCTAAGCGATGACTGGCAGTAGCCAAGACTGAGGCGAGGTGGGGGTAGTGGGTGGGGGTTCCATGGGGAGGGGAGACCCCCTAGGGATCGTTGGGGTTTACTGCCAGGGGGCAGCACCCCAGTGGGAGGAGGTACCGGGTCCTGGGAAGGACTGGGGCCAGCGGTAAGGCGGATCACCAGATGGCAAAGGGCGCTCCAGAGGCTGATGAGCTAATTCCCAAGGACAACCAGCAGGAGGCGCCTCTAGGTGAGTCCAGCTCTATTACAGATGTATTAGCAGGAGTATCATAAGCAAGACACAAGAAGTAATTCTTCTGCTCTACTCCACACTGATTAGGCCTCAACTGGAGTATTGTGTCCAGTTCTGGGCGCCACATTTCAGGAAAGATGTGGACAAATTGGAGAAAGTCCAGAGAAGAGCAACTAAAATGATTAAAGGTTTAGAAAACATGACCTATGAGGGAAGATTGAAAAAATTGTGTTTGTTTCTTCTGGAGAAGAGACGACTGAGAGGGGACATAACAGTTTTCAAGTACATAAAAAGTTGTTAAAAGGAGGATGGAGAAAAAATGTTCTTCTTAACCTCTGAGGATAGGACAAGAAGCAATGGCCTTAAATTGCAGCAAGGGCAGTTTAGGTTGGCCATTAGGATAAACCTCCTAACTGTCAGAGTGGTTAAGCACTGGAATAAATTGCCTAGGGGAGTTGTGGAATCATCATCATTGGGGATTTTTAAGAGCAGGTTGGACAAACACCTGTCAGGGATGGTGTAGATAATACTTAGTCCTGACTTCAGTTCAGGAGGCTGGAATAGCTGACCTCTCGAGGTACTTTCCAGTTCTATGATTCTATGTTACAGCAATGATTTTTCTAGCAGCTGGAAGACAGCATAAGAGAGGGACAGTGACATCATCAGTTGGCCTCTCTCTTCCCACTCCCCTCCCTATCCCAACGCCTGAAAGAGTGTCTGGAAAAGAAGACTTAGAACTAGGAAGATTGGTCCCAGGCTGAAATGGAGTCCAATCTGTATTGAGGAACTGTGAGCTGCTTGTAAGGTCTGTTAGGGTGTGAGACAGCTTGATTCAAATCTTGCTTAATCTGTTAAAGTTACAATTTAGACCATGTTTCTATTTTTATTTGTCAAGTAACCAATCTTGATCTCTATCCCTGCTACTTACAATCACTTAATCTCTTTCTTTCTCTGGTTAATAATCTGTTTTATATTTTACCTAAAACAGTGTGGGTTTGGTCAAAGTATTTGAGGAATCTCAGCTCAAATTACAAAGGCTGGTGCACATCCACTTTCCTTTGAAGAAGTGACAAACTTATTAATGAACTTGCACTGTCCAAGAGAGTCTTGAGTAAGATGGTATGTTTCTGGGGTGCAACGTGGGGGTGATTGGCTGGGGCCTCTGTATGATTTATGAGTGACTTAGGGAGCATTCGTGCAATATTGCTGGGGGTGGGGTGCTATATGCTGAGTGATCACAACTCCGGGAGGTGTTTGCTGATTGTCACTGACATGGCTTTGTGAGAGGCGACCCAGGCTAGAGAGTTAAGGGAACACAGCGCTCCCACAGTTCCAGGTTGCACTCCGGGGATCCTGTCACAGAAACATTGCCCTCTCCTATGAACTACATCAGCAGGGGGAAGCCTTGTCCTGAGCTGGGCCAGGATGATGGGCGATCACTTGTTACCGAGTATGATCATCTTCCATTGGAGTTATGGGTCCTCAGGTAGCTAATAAGCTCTATTACAATGAGAGCAGATGTTTTCAGGCTCAGCAGGAGGCTGTTGACCATGACTGGAGACCAGTCTCCCCTTCCTCCTGCGCCTCTTGTCCTCTTTGGCTTGTCGGCAAGCAGGTTCAAAATGCAGGGGACCATCACATAGGACTTCATTCCATTTTAACTGATCCTGGGGAAGTGTCTCCCAAATATCAATGTCAATATTGCATTATTTTTAGGTTGTCCTTCAGCAAGTCCTTATAACACTTCTGTTGTCTACCCACATTATGGTACCCTTCTTTCAGCTGAGAGAACAGAACCTGTTTTGGGAGACGATGGTTTGGCATCCGGACAACGTGACCAATCCAGGGGAATTGCTGACAGATGATCATTGCCTCGATACTGGTGGTCTTTGCCTCTTCCAGAACACTAATATTGGTGTGCCTGTCTTCCCATTTGATCTTCAGAATCTTACGAAGGCAGTGTTGAAGGTGCCTCTCAAGGACTTTCAAGTGGTGTCTATAGGTTGTCCAAGTTTCAGACCCATACAACAGTGTTGGGAGAATAACCGCTTGATAAACAAGAAGCTTGGTGTCTGTTCAAATGTTGTGATCTTCAAAGACCCTGTGCCATAAATGAGAAAAAGCTACTCTGGCACAGCTCAGGCGATGTTGAATTTCTGCATCAATATCTGCCTTGGATGAAAGAGGACTTTCAAGGTAGAGGAAATGATCAACATTCTCCAGTGCCACTCCATTGATTTTGGTAGATGGGGCATGTAATATCTCATTTGGAGAGGGCTTATAGAGCACTTCAGTCCTCTTAATATTAAGAGTGAGACCAAGACATGCGTAAGTATTGGCAAACATATTCAAGATAGTTTGAAGAGCTTTCTCAGAGTAGGCAAAGATTGCATTGACTCCACAAAAGGAGTTGCTTATAACAAGTTGGCATTTTCAGACAGAAAAACATTCAGTCAGAAAAATTCCCAACCAACTTTAATCAAAACAAATATGAGAGAGAAAGGCATTAGGACAATGGATTTTTAAAATATCAGTAAGATTGTTCTGTGAAATTATGTTGAACATATTTCCTCTTTTTTTTTTTTTTTTTGCCGTAAATTTTTGACATCAGTTATAGATAAGACTATGATTTTTAGTATTTTTAGTAAGTCATGGACAGGTCACAGCAATAAACAAAAAGTCATGGCCAATGACCTATCCATGACTTTTACTATATAAATACCCCTGACTAAAATTTAGATGCTCGGAAGGCAGGGGGGTGCAGCTGCTGCTCTGGCGGGGGATGCCCTGGAGCCCCTGTGGCTGCTGCTTCTTCAGGTGAGGGGGGCGGCCTGGGGCCCCGCTGCTGCTGCTCCTGGACCACTGCTCCGGGACCAGCACCCTGGAGCCACCCAAGCAGTGGTCAGTGCAGCTGGCCCCGGGCCACCTGAGCTGCTCAGGTGGCCCTGGGGCCAGTCGCACCGGCTGCTGCAGAAGTCATGGAGGTCCCGGAAAGTCACAGAATCAGTGACCTTCATGAAAGACTCACAGCCTTAGTTACAGACATCGACAAATTTGGAACATTCTGGAAACAAGAAAAATAGTCTATACCCATTCATGAAGGTTCTGTATAGTACCCAAGGTTTCTTAACTTTATTCACAAGGACATCAAAAGATGCTACAATAGACACTATACACAACATAACATTCAGGCCAGTAGTATGCAAAAGAGACAGGCAGCAAATGTGATAACAGAACAAAATAAAAAATGAATGCTACAGTCTGAAACAAATTCAGATGGATAAAGGATGGCATCCCTATAATGACAAAAGTGCTAAGATAACTTTTACATGATGTAAAGATCATGCATAGGCCATACAGGGTACTCTAATTAGATGTTATCCTTGCACGTTCTTTATATTAAATTGTGTATAACTGAACATTGTAAGGGTATGCATCATCCATACATGATCCTTGTATTTTTGTCAGTATGGTTCATGTGACTAATTGCTAGTAATTTTCATCTTCATCTCCAACTGATAGAATATAGAATAAAAGACAAAACACCATATCAACTGTGGATGAACATATTTCACAAAGCGATCACTCTATATTAACCTCTCAGTCCTCATCCTCATCCTTTCAAAGGAAACCTGAACAACACCTTCAGAAGACAAGCCAGATTTTGCTAGACACCAAAAATCATGGACTGAATAGAGATGGTTGTAATAAGCCATAAATACAATCTATAACCCACTAAATCCCCACCTCTCCCCCCACAGCCCCTTTTTTTTCCCCCCCTTAAGGCTGGAGAGTTGTTAACTAGGAACTTCCCCTTGAATGGTGCTTTGTTTATCTTAAGTAGTTAATACATATTTCAATCTGTTCAGACTGTGCATTTAGCTGAGATAGTTTAAGTACAATTCCCAGACCTGAAGAAGAGCTCTGTGTAAGCTCAGTCTCATTTCTCTCACCAACAGAAGCTGGGCCAACAAAAGATATTATCTCACCCACTTTATGATTCTAATATACTGGCTACAACAACAGTGCATCCAATATATTATGACATTTGTTCTTTTGAGCAAAGATCAAGGCCTTCATTTCCAAATGTTGAAGTCTTTGATGTTTCTGAAAATCATGTCACTTATATTTAGATATTTAAATAGGGATTTAGGTTCCTAACTCTAGGCACTCAAATTTGAAAATGTCAGACTGTGTCTGTTACAATATAGCCTCTTTCTGGTATGTATTCAGAAGTTTCATTTCCATAGTTGCAAGCCTTGGAACACGTTGTAGTTTTCTGCAACTTGCCAAATAATAACCCTGATTCAGCAAACATATAGGACCTGTGTTCTGAGCTTTAGAATACTAAAAGTGAGCTCCTGCTGAAGTGTATACAATACAGCTCTGTGAAAGTGAAGTCTGATTTTGAATTGGTTTGTATTAAGAGGCAAACTATTTTGGATTGTGATTCTCATCCTAAGAGTCCAAAACCTTTTAGTAGTTTCCAAAAATTAAAATACTTTTGCTTGGTTTCACTAATTTTGCTTGTTTATATTTGATATAGCTGGTGAATTGTCTGACATGTACTTATTCTGGAAGAAGTAATGGAAGGATTGTAATGCAATACAGCTGTCTTGCTCACCATCTCCATGAAATTTATGCTGCTTTTTCTTGCTGATGCCAATTATCCTCCTTATACTGATCTCTCCTCTCTTGAACATTTGACTTTTATCAGTCATGATTGCCATTCCTTCTGGTGACTGAGGATGTATGCTTTGCCATACCTATGGTCACAACTTCTACCTTTCTGGGTTCTGGATTATCACATACTGGGACCAGTTCAGCCATCTCTCCTCACAATAGTTCCTTGCTCTGTGACCAGTCCCAATATTATCAGTAGGCCACTCATTTGAGTAAAAGTGAACACAAATGGCAAAATCTGAACCATAGTGTTAACTCCAATGTTTCTATTGATGAAAATACAGGATGAACAAAAAATGATGCCAAATGGCCTTTCACCCATTCTAATACTATATTGCAGACCATACCATGGTAATCAGTCTTTAAATGTTTCTAATGATAACACATCAAAGAAGAGTTACTTGGCATTTCAAGCTCTTTTGGTAATTTTTCATCATCATGCTGCAGATCGAAATTCTTGTGAAAGGTAGATATAACTTTTTTCTGTTTGAGCACAAATAAATGCGGTCCCAGGTACAATGCTACTTGTCGTGTCACTCTCCTGGCAGTCACTAAAGAACTAGAATTCAATTCAAATGTTCTCCAAAGTCATAAGCAGATGGGCTTTGGAGATGTCGCAATGCATTGCTGCTGTTGGGATCCTGGTGCTTTTTGAAAAGCCAGGGGAGATCTGTAGAGGAAATGGTTTGGGAAAGGGGTGAACCTTCAAAATTTCCTCAGACTAGAACAAATTGACATTTGGGAGGGGGGAAAAAAAAAAAAAAAAGCATCTATCCGGAACAACAGAAAACAATCCTCCTAGAATATTCCAGTCATTACAGATCTAAGGAATTGGGATCTGTACTGGAGGTCTGGTGTCTGATTTAGGAATATTAGAGCCAGAGTGGGGACAGGCTCCACTCTTCTTGAGTTTTTGGTAAGGGCAGGTATTTAGTTCCTAGTAAGGGAGTGACTGTGGCAATTCTTGTGTTAGGTCTCTGACCAGTCCCATTGTGAAATTCATTTTTCCAGAAGCCTGAGCAGTCTCAAACTGAAATGGGTGATAAAAATGCTTTTTTTCCAACTCCTGAGTCCCTATTTACCATCCCAGATAACATAATAACTAAGGAATAGGCTCCCAAGTACCTCTATTTCTTGTAGCTTATACTTGATTGTTCCTTAATACCCAGGATTGTATTAACCTGTAGAGTGGTCAGGGTGCTAGCCTAGAACTTTGAAGACCCAGGTTCAATCCCCTACCCTACAATTCCCAGAAAGTTGCTTCTGCTAAGATCCTCAAAACTATTTAGGCTCCTGATTTCCATTGAAATTAACTTTGAAGTCTAACTACCTTTTGAGGCTTTGGACCCTACTCTATCTGTGCCTCCAGTCCTAATCTGTATAATGTGGGTAATAGTACTTCTCTAGCCCAGAGGGATGTTGAGAGGATAAATACTTTACAGACTGTGGGGTACTCAGATATTACTGTTATGGGAGGACATATAAATACTTAGATTCAGGGCATCATTTCCAGTGTTCTTCTATCCATCAGCCATTGACCTGTGTCATTCCTCTATGAGCAGACCCGTTCATTCTCCTACCTTGTCATTGTTGGAAACATGGTCGTTATCTGGTCTCTTTGGAGAGATTTTTATATCAGTTTCTTTTCTGTAACAGGCGATAATACTTCCAGACCTCACAGGAGAGTGATATGCATTAATTCATTAATGTGAGGTGTTCAAATACTGTGGTAATGGATGCGACAGAAAAGCATTAACAAATAAACCCTGTACACTTTTCAGAAAGGCAAGAGTGGTAGCCAACAACCTGAGTGTGTGTGTCCCTGTGGAGAGAGAACTTCTTGCTGCCAGTTCTGAACAGAGAAGTAACTAGAGGTACAGTTGCAATGACTGGCAGTTTCTATTCTCTCCCAATAGTGATTATATGGATCCTATATCATAACAATAGTCAGTGCAGGTGACAGGTGGACAGGAAATGAGGGAGAAACTCCAAGTAATCACAACATTGATCCTAGACAGGGAAGTAAATGGGACTCCAAGAAGCTGTAAGAATCCTATTGCAGGATAATCCCAAGAGGGGAATAAAACAGACTAGTTTCTTCCCTTACATATGGGGTATCACAAACTGTTAGTGACAGTTAATTACTTTTAGATAATACCAGAACAGCAAATTTATGGTAGAGGTTGAAATAGTTTCACTAAAAATAAATAAATAAATAAACAAATAAAGCATTTGACTTTGTGACATTTGATTCGCATATCTAGCGGATTATGAATGTTATTAATATTCGTTCCCAAAATAAAAGACAAATTTGCAAAGATTACATGGAATCCATCTGAAATGGATTATCGAGGAACAGTAAATAATGAAGAATGTAACCAAGACAGAAAAAAGACTTTGAGTATTTCAAGACTAATAGGTGAGAAAGACAGTTCATTAACAGATAAATGCAGAATAATGATGTGACCTTAATTTGTCTTTTCAAACACACATTAATCATAAAATACAGGAAAAAGAAGTCTCAGAGGTAAAAGATAAGTCCTTCATTCAGGAACAATGAAGAGCAGAAAAATGAGACAAAGCCCATTGTAGAGAATACAAGCAACTACAGGAGACTTTTTTGCTTATTGTATGCATGTTCCCTTTTTTATATTTATGTTTGACCCTGCTAAAGTTAAAGGTAGGGGTATAGACATAGTTTCCATATTGGACCATCTTTAAACAAACAATAATATATATGTAGAATCAGGACCTGAACTGAGGGATATGGAGGGGGTTTTGGTTCCCATTGTTAAAATGGTTAGGGCTAAATTCATTAGTGTGTGACAAGTGCTTTGTAGCACGCTGGTGATGCAAAGCAACCACAAAACCAGTTTCAGAGTAGCAGCCATGTTAGTCACAAGTACTCCTGTTCTTTTCACACAACCAGTGTAACTGACTGGTCAAGCCAGGATTACAATTGTTTAGCTTTATCAGTGTGTGGTGTTGAATTCCTTTTAAATCCTTAAATTCCTTAAATCAGTACTTAGATTAATACATATAGGAAGAAGACAAACAAGCAGTGTTTGCCATTTAAAGTGTGGTGCATTAGTGAAACGAAGATAAAATGGCAATAGAACAACATTAACACGTTATGCAAATACAACCATTGCAGACTGTTCTACAATGCAGTCACGAGATAGTAAACGGAGCAACCCCAACTTCGTTTTCTCCAAAACATATAATTGCTTGCCACCTAGTGACTTAACAAGTATTAGCAACTTATTAGTTATTAAGCAACAAACCTGGCTATGGAAAAGTGCATGATTTCTTTTGTGGGATTTCATGTGGGTTTTTTTTTTTTTTTGTATTATCCTTCCATTGGGATAACTTTATGACCCCACAGTTTCTTTTCCACAAATGTATTGGCCAATCATTACTTTTTCTCATTAAATTATGCACCCATTTGAAAAGTCCTTTTTGTATAAAATTCCATGCTGTTAAATTTCAAGCAAAAGTGGAAGTAGAAGTGTGGTTCCCACAAACACACACACTGTTTGGGGAGAAGTTTCAGAAAGTTATCAGTGGGTGAGTATAAGAGGTCATAGTGAAAACTCTTATGGAGCCTTCACTATAACAGCATTATCACAGCCATGCTAAATATAATCCTCTGTATTGACCTCTAGTTCTGGCATTATCTCCATTTAACAGGTGGGTTAACTGAGAAAGAGGGGTTGATTGAAATGCACCAACTAGGAGTCAGTGTCACAAACTGCAGAAGTCAATTCTTATTTCCCATGCATTTTCCTCTGTGTAAGAGGATGATTTCATAAAATTTGTCATAGCTATGCAAGTTCATACTGTGGCATCAACATATTTTCCCACTTATTTCCCCCCAAATTAAACAACAAATATGCTCTTTGCTCAAATTGATCAATTCATTTGAGAGGCTTTTGTGAGTATACCCTAAAAAGCAGAAATAAATACATGGTCCGTTGAAATATACTCAATTTTTCTAGTTTTTAAGAAATATTGCCAGTATTAAATGAATTCAAATTATTGCTCAACAAGGTGCTCTGATATCACGGTGATTAGCCTGATATAACAGCTCACGACAGAACACTATACAGTATAAATAGATTAAACTGGTCTTGAAAATAGTATGAAAATAAATAAAGCAGAACCAGACAAATAGCTTCTGCACATTGAACATCTAAGACTTAGTTAAAATATTCAAAATAACATCAGCCCTTAATAGAATGTGGATGGAATAAAACAACATGAAGCTTTCACTTTATTTTGTAAATGTTTGTGTCCCTCTGACATGTTCACCTTGTTGTTTTTTTATTTGGATAGTATTGGTAATGAGCAGTTTACTTTGTTTTGATCTAAAGATACTGGCATGAAGATTTAGCAGCCTAATTTAAGTATGAATAAATAATTTTTCTTTGTTAAAGCATCCCACATACAATTTTTATATTACAATATGTCTTGTTTGAGAAGTTTGAAAGCTCTCTATGTGCCTACCATAGAATATGGTATTTACATGAAATATAGATTTATACTCGCCTGATAGTGGAATGTACTAATTATTCTGCAACTTTAAAAGTGAGGAGCTATGGAAGTCTTTTCCTTAAGAGAGATTACATTTCCGAAACAAGCAAGATGAAAAAATTGAGGGCATATTTTATTTAACCTAAGAAGGAAGAGCTTTGGGAGAATAATATGGCAATTGGTATACAAAACAAACTCCCCATATTGGGCAAGCACATATTAAAATGTATGCTTCTAAAACTTATGCTTAGCAGACTTCTTGACTGAGTCTTGAAGTTCTGCATAGATCTGAATGTGGTTCATTGGTCTGCTAGTTTATTATTTCTGTGGCAAATATGCATGAATCTCAGGAAAAATTGTTCTACGCTGACTGGTCAAATTGTCAGTTTGTTGCTAAGGTCCCAATCCTGCAAACATTTAGATATGTGCTTAGCTTTACACACACAAGTAACTCCATTGAAATCGATGGGATTACTCACATGCATAAAAGTAGGAAAGAATATGTCTAAACAGGAGGGTTAATGCACAGCTTTTTGATCTACAGCTGGTGACTTGCAGTATGCAAATTGCACCAATAGTGTAAAATGGAACAGGCATCCCATTTGTACATTCTCATCCTGGCAGCAATTTTTTGTGAACAGAGTGAGTAGCATTCTTGGGGTATATCCCAGAGTCCTTTGCTTTGCAGCTTAGCAACCTATTTCATGAGACTGTTTTTTGCTGTGAATTGTGGGATGCAAAGTGGAAGCCAGGTGGTCTCTAATGTTTTTTAAAAAAGATGTTTCTGCTGTTGCCGCCCCACTCTTCCTTTCTGGGTGGGCTAGCGCCAATTTTGAATCGCTGCCTGCCAGCCTGGACCCAGAATTGCACCACGCTGCTATAGTGGCAAATGTGAATACACAGAGGCTGCTTGGGCTCCATTACAGCATCAAACCTGGACGCATTCAACATTAGACTTTGCTTGCTGCATCACTGAGCAGCTGGTGCTGGTGCAGGAGAATATTCAATGGGAGCATCAGTGGCTCCTCCAACAGCAGCAGATCCCTATGAAGCTGTTGCAGCAGGACAAGGACCCTGAGCTGCTGGATCTAGAGGATTGGCTCCAGGATCCACTACATACCATGCAGCGCTGTTTCTGGGTCCAGTGTGGAATGATGAGACACGACCATTCTGCAGACCCAAGATAACCAGCAATGGCAAGAGAATTTCAGGATGGGGGACTGCTACCTTTTTTGAGCTCTGTGCAGAACTGACTCTGGAGCTGCAGCATACAAACGTGTAGCTCCCCATGCCCATGGGGAAGCTGGCCACCTCAGAGTGTTACTGGTCTGTAGCCAACCTGTTTGGCATTGGGAGTTCAGCTGTGGGAGCCACTGTCATGCAGGTCTGCTATGCCATTGTAAGGTTCTGTATAGCTGGGTTATAAAGTCAGATAATGCTCAGGAAATTTACAGCTTTGCATGCATGGGGTTCCCAAACTGTATTGAGGCAGTTGATGGAACCCATATGCTTATCATTTTCCCTCAGCCCTCCACCAGGCTGCAGAATTTATAAATAGAAGGAGGTATTTCTCCATGGTGCTCCAAGGAGTGCTTGACTGCTGTTGCAGGTTTACAGACATAAATGCTGCATGGTCTGGAAGGGTCCATGATGCAAGCATGTTTCAGAACTCATTTTATTTAAATTCATGGAGAAAGGATGGTTTTCCCCCAAGGACCACTATGGATATTAATGGTGGGGAGATTGATCTAGTTATTCTGGGATGCCCAGTTAATGAAGTCATATGTAAGCGGTGGAATAGTCCCGCTATTGTGGGGAACTTTCCTGGCTTCTGTGCTACCCCGGTGAAGCAGGCTAGCGAAAGGATCTGAGTCCTTGCTCCCACTTCCTTTACCTCCCTGCCCTTGAGGACTCCCCTTCCACTCTCCTGTCTGGCAAAGTCCTCGTAATCCCAACAAGGCTGGGCCCAGGATTCCTGGGGGACTCGATCCCCAACCCTGCTGTGGTCACCTAGGACAGGGGCTAGGGTGTCCCCACTGCGGGGTACTCTCTCTGCACTGGGCACTTCTCTGACCCACTGATCATTATATACAATTTAAAGCAAATGCAAGTTATTTAATCAACAATTAATTTTAAAAAGAATAAGGAATAATGGGAAAGGTTAAAGGAAACCCATCAACCCGCTCTGTGGTAGGGAACATCACAAACAGTGTCTCTGGAATGTCCAGGCAATTCACAGTCTGTTCCTTGTAAGTCCCAGGCCTTCTTCTCAGGCCCTGGCTGTGCTGCAGGGATGCTGCGGGTTGGACACTCGCTCTGGTGGTGGCCACACGCTCTCAGGCTCTAGGTGGCAGGGCCCTTCTTCCCAGCGTTGCCCTCGCCCTGTCAGGGTTACCAATCCTCCTCTGAATCTGGCCTGCAGAACCTCCTGGCTGAAGCGTCTCCCTGTGCTGGGCCCACTGCCCAGGGTCCCCCCTCGCTCTCCCCAGTTGCTCAAGACACCCAGCCCCGGACTGCTCCAGCTCCAGCTCCACTCTGCCTCAGCACAGCTGCTGCTCTACCTCCAGCTCCCTGGGCCGCTTTTCTGGCCCCTCTGGCTGTGGTTCCTGCAGCTCTCCTCCCAGGGCAAGTCTGCTCTCTCTGGGCTGTGCCTCTGGCTTTGGGGCTGCAGCTCTGCTCCCAGCACAGGGTCTGCTCTCTCTGGGCTGCTTTTCTGGTCCCTCTGGCTCTGGTACAGCTCTGCTCCCCAGCTCAGTTGGGCTCCTGCTTTCTCCTTAGCTTTCTCCCACTCTGTTTGACCCAGGCAAATCCAGCTCACACGGAGGACAGGACTTCCCTGGCCTCCTGACTCCCTGATTAGCCTTCCTGCCCTGTCATTCAGGCTGACCTGGAGCACTGGCCTCTCCCCATTGCTCCTAGGGACTGGCAGTCTCAGGGTCCTGATTCCCCATCAACCCTTCCCCCTTTTAGTATGGGAGCTAGCCACTAAAACACCCCCACTGAATGTTAGTTAGGAGGCAACAGTCCCCTTACACATACACAGTCCACTTGGACAGAAGGAAGGAACATTTTAACTATTGCCTGATCAGTTGAAGAATGATGGTCGCGTGTGCATTTGGCCCTTTGAAAGTCAACAGCACTGCTATTGGTTTTCTTTGTCAGCAGCAACAGGGGAAAACAAGATGGGACTATTATAGCTGCATGCTGTATTCAGCATATTAGTAAGACCCAGGAGGAAAGCCCTAATGATGGGTGAGAGGCTGAGACGCAGAGACTCACTCAGCACTACAAGCAGCCTTACATCCAGGGGAATATTGTCAGGGATGCCTATTGTTCATATTTTGAGTTTCATGCTTGAATATGTGTAGCTGTACGTCCAGCTGCTAATCTGTGGAGGGGAGAGGTTGGGATAGACTGTGAGCAGTGCAGCATTGTTTGAGTGGTGGAAGTCAGATGTTGCGTATATACTTTTGCAAAACCATATGAATCATTTTAGCTTTATTTAAAGCCTTTTGTGTTACATGTAGTGATAAGTCATAATAGACCAAACTGGATTTTAAATGCTTTTTGTTATAAAACAGTAACAAAGGCAAAAGTAAAATTTTGATTGAACCCATGGAGAAATAAGAATACCTTTTTGTTTGAAAATACACTTATCAACACTATCTACTTACTGCCCAACAAAGAGCAAAGCTTTCAATAAAATAACAGTGCAAACCAAACGGAAAGTTATAACAATGCAGACTGTGTAAAAAATAACATGGGGGAGGGGAGGCACTTAAAATTAGAAGCACGTGTAGGTCTTCCCTCTGCCTCTTCTTATACATGGGGATTCTGGAGCTGAATGGCTCAGCTTGAAGTTTTCTGGTGTTTTGTAGGGATCAGGAGGGCTGGGCTACTAGGAGCCAGTGTTTTCAGTAGGCAGATGTTGGTCTCTTAATGGGGAATGGCCTCTGGGACAAGTGCTGCATGGGTATGATGGGGAGGAGTTACTGCTGGTCCCTGTAGCCAGTTTTGCCCAGGGGCTAAAAGCCAGAAGCCAGCCCTGTCCAACAGGATTGCAAGGCCTCCTGGCTGAGCAGGAGGATGTGTTGTAAGAGTCTTCGGGCTCAGGATAGCACCATGAATTGCCTTTGCAGCTCCCTATCTTTTTCCAAGATCTCCTTTGTCATGGTTTTGCTTTCCTTGGCCACTGCCATGATCGCCTGGGAGAGTTGCAATTCTTTTTCCCTCTGGGTCACCATGTACTGCTTCCATCTCTCAGCCAGTGCGATCTTCTAGAGGATGAAAATATCATCAATGTATCTCAGGTGTATCACCCAGTTGAGTGAGATCCCTTGGCTACTTAGTTTCATTCAGAGTCTTTGGTGAGGGACCTTTGTCAAAGGTTTTCTGAAAGTCCAAGTATACTATATCAACTGGATCACCCTTATCCACATGCCTGTTGACTCCCTCCAAGAATTCTAACTGAATGATGAAGCATGACTTCTCTTTACAAAAGCCCTTTAGATTCTTCCCCAACAAATCCTATTTGTGTGTCTGATAATTTTGTTCTTTACCATAGTTTCTACTAATTTGTCCAGTATTGAAGTTAGGGCTCAATGGCCTGTAATTGCCAGGGTCTCCTCTGGAGCCCTTTTTGAAAAATGGCATTACATTAGCTACCTTCCAGTCATCTAGTACAGAGGCTGATTTAAATGATAGTTTACATACCACACTAACTATTTCTGCAATTTCGTATTTGAGTTCCTTGAGAACTTCATAAAATAGACAGGTCATATTGTCTGCTTTTGTCCCTCATTTCAGTGTACTTACTCCTGAGCTGCTTGCTCTTTATCCAGCACTGGTTGGTATCCCGGTTGTAGCTTCGCTCACACAGCTGCTTGGCAATGTCCACAAAAAGGTCTTTATTCCAATGGCTGGCCACAAGTGCTTCCTGCACTGATACTTCTCCCCAGATGGCAATGAGATCCAGGGTCTCAGCACCTCTCTAAGCAGCTGCACGAGTCACATTGTGGGGCTTCTGGAGTGCTACTCTCTTTATATCACAGGATTGCTGACACATCTGGATCCAGAAGCAAATGGGCAAATTCTGGCTTTGTGCCAGCATTTAAAGAGAGGAGGGGGACGTCCTGGGAACTTGACACCAGAGCAGGGGAAGGCAGACAGGTGAACGGATGCGTCAGTAATGGCTGACCTGCAGAGCACTGTGAGATAGCCATTGGACACATGGCAAAAAGCAGTGCACAACAATTACATCCACACGAACCATAGACCACATTAATTCCATTCGCAGCAAGCATAGTCCACTTGACAAGGGCACTCCAGAGTTCACAGCAAATGCAGAGTTAGTGCTCAATGATGGATTGCATCATGTGTATGCAACTGTTTTCAAACTAGATTAACTTGCTGTAGACAAGCCCTAAATTCTTAAGTGTCTGCAAGATCAGGGCCTCTAATTTTTCCAGTTCCCATGGCATGGCAATTCACACATCTTTGGTGAAAGTGCTTGAGATTCCATCTCACACTTACATGTCAGACCCCGTAGGGTCAAATCAGTTTTAAAGTTACAGGTCAACTGCAAAGGGCAGTCAAAGCAAGGAAAACATTCCCCAAGGGCATTCTGTACCTCACTGCACACTACAGAGATTTCCTGGTTTGACTGCACTTTGTAGCAGGGGTGTAAAATCCCTTGGGTGGGTTACCATAATTCACCATGGATGGTGTGCGCATGGGCAGATCAAGAGCATGGGCAGTATGTCTATACCTGACAGCAATCCACTCATCCACAAATCATCTTGGGGGTGGGGCAGAGGGCTGCGTGCAGGGCATCAGCTGCTTCACTTCATAGCCCTGTGTTTATTGGAAGTCTTAGCTCAAATATTGTGACCTTGTGTCTGATGTTTATCCAAATGGTTTGGATGCCCAAAACCCAAGGACAAGGATGGATGAAGTCAAAGATGGGTCCTCTGACTTATGATCTAGCTGAGATGGTACCTCAGTTATGTGGCCAAATCCTTTTAACAATATTTGGGGCAAGGCTATGGTCAGCCTACCCGCTTAGTATGAGGACTTTACAGATTCTCTTACAGGATTGCACTGAACCAGTTACTACTGGGCTGTTTATTGGTTTAAGGTTGTGGTTACTTTCTTTGCCCATGGAGTTCACACTAGTGTGCACAGATTTGGGAAGCCACAGATGAATGCTTTTAAGTGTCTGAAAATGTAAACAGATGTGTAATGAGAGTTTTAATTCTCCCAAAGAATCATTAATAACACACTTTTTTCCTCTTCAAAGTGGTGATATATTTTGTTATGTTAGATCAAATAACCAAGTTATAGTACAAGACGTTGGGCCAAGTTCATCTATACTGTAATTCTGTTTAAGTGAATGAAGTACACCAGGAATGAATCTGGTCATTGACTTGTGCGAAGACAGCACATTCATGTCTCTAGAAGCTAACCTAGTTTAGAAAAATCCTTTTCATCTCTGAACTGGAACCTTTTCCTACTGTGTGCAAATCAAATGCATGAATGTACCAAAGCCCACAGAAACAACTGTATGTCTGTGCCTGAAAACATCTGTTACCTCTAGATTAATGGAGTAAAAAAATCCTTCATGGGCAGAGTACCATTTGCAACAGCACTTCACTATGAAGCAATGGCTATAAAGTTATAAAAAGTTCACTTGCCAATATGAAAAAGAGGATTTCATTTTTGTTTCCTGTGAGCTTATAAAAGATGGATGAATATCCTTGACATTACCAACTTTCATAGACTACTTCAGATCCAGATCATTCTCCATGTCATTTTATTATCCAGTTGAAAAAGTGTTCTGGATTGGAATTAATTAGCGCTAGATACATCAATCCCATGTGCAAACAGTTCTGCACATGACATGTTATTTAACCCAATAACTTCCTTAAAAAGCCATGCTCCATGCATGCTGTCACAACCTACCTCAGTCCTCCCCAAAATGGTCAGCAGTCTATTGCAAATGCACCTAACCACAGGATTCCATGTGCTTTCAAGCCAGCTGTGTCTGGGCAGAGTCTAGTCATTGTTCTTAGCTCTGGGGTCTGCAAGGCACATTGCTGATCTAAGAGCTTTCATCTGAGCCTCTCCTTGTGATGTGGGACTCTGCAGTCCTGCCTCCCTAAATCCTAGAACCAGTTCCTCTGTTGCTTACACACAGTCCCTCGGAGTTCTGCTTAGGCTGTGGTCTCTCGTTTAACCCGTTCAGGGACTAAATGTCAGGAAAGAAGGTGCATAGGCTTAGCAAAGGAATTTCTTAACCATGGTCTATCTACTCTTTAAAAGTTCTACAGATCTTCAAAAAATAATAAAAGCTGTGAGATGCACCTGTCCCTAGTCTATTCTTACCCTGCTGTGAGTCCAAGATTTGTCAGCATTTCAGGCTAGGTGGAGTCTCTCCTGTCCCCTCTCTCCTGCATGTCCCACTTACACGTGGCAATGGTCTGAACCACTTCAGAGAAGCAATTCCTTCCTTAAAATATAGTCTCCCTCCTTTTGCCATGCACCCAGGCTGAGAAGCTGCAGTTCTACCAGTCACACTGGCATCACTATCTAGAAAATCAAACGTTTCCTGAAACTGTGCCAGCAGTTGAGGCCATCAGAGTTGATGGCCCTAGATTGGTGTATGATGGCTTCTCAGCCAAAGACCTTCAACAAGACGTCAAGCAACTTTGTGGGTACAATGGCATTCTGGAATACATCATATGTGCATTTTTAAACAGCTTGCATTTCACTGCATTTAAGTCATGCATGAAGTAATTCCTGTAAATTATAAAAAGAAAAGGAGTACTTGTGGCACCTTAGAGACTAACCAATTTATTTGAGCATAAGCTTTTGTGAGCTACAGCTCACTTCATCGGATGCATACTGTGGAAAGTGTAGAAGATCTTTTTATACACACAAAGCATGAAAAAATACCTCCCCCCACCCCACTCTCCTGTTGGTAATAGCTTATCTAAAGTGACCACTCTCCTTACAATGTGTATGATAATCAAGGTGGGCCATTTCCAGCACAAATCCAGGGTTTAACAAGAACGTCTGGGGGGGGGAAGGAAAAAACAAGGGGAAATAGGTTATCTTGCATAATGACTTACCCACTCCCAGTCTCTATTCAAGCCTAAGTTAATTGTATCCAATTTGCAAATGAATTCCAATTCAGCAGTCTCTCGCTGGAGTCTGGATTTGAAGTTTTTGCTCAGGTCTGAATAAGGTGGTTTAAAAAAAAAAGTAGTTTTCAAATATTTTTGATAGAAGACTTTGAAAGTGTTCTGAGAATGGTGCTGCAATGTGCAGGGATTAAAGAAAAAGCAAAAGAAAGATCATAGAATATCAGGGCTGGAAGGGACCTCAGGAGGTGATCTAGTCCAACCCCCTGTTCAAAGCAGGACCAATCCCCAATTTTTGCCCCAGATTCCTAAATGCCCCCCTCAAGGATTGCACTCACAACCCTGGATTTAGCAGGCTAATGCTCAAACCACTGAGCTATCCCTCCCCTCTAAAAAAAATAAATAAATAAAAATGCACCATTCCAGGAGACCCTGCAATACCAGGTCAATGCATGGGGTGGACAGAGCAAGCTCCTCTTCTATCCCCCTGTTTCAAAAATCAATTTAATATACAGTCCTCAAATAAAGGACATAGCAGATATTAAATTGATAAGAATAGATTTAATAATTTTGTTAAGAGGATGTTAAAATAAAAAGAAAACGGTACAGAGTTTAAGCATAGAAGTGTCTGATTATCAGGGAATAACGTACAGATTATCAAAGGGTGTGAAGTTCAGTTTAGGATCGCGTGGCGTAAGGAATACATAATCTGCAATATCCCCGATTGGGGGTAAAAGGATAACAGGTCAAAGTACAGACATTGAGATATGAGGGTATGTTGTTCATATAATGGCCATGTTCAGGTGTGGAGTATAATGAGTGGATACCATGATGAGGATGGATTTACCCTCATTTGGTGAAATTTAATGTTCAGTGAGTTTATGGTTCCAGTTCATATGGTCCAATGGAAAAAGTCTCTCGGTCCCTTTCTCGTAGTTGATGCACGATGTCGTTCCAGCTCACACCTCCTGGTACTGTCAGTGGCCAGTGATGCGTTTGATGTAGATGTCCCTGGACCATCGGATGGTGTCTGAGACCATGAGGCACTGCACGAGCCATGCGTAGCATCGACCGATCCCACAGGTCCGCAGCACACGCTCATTGCAGGGGTCCCAAGCGCCCAGGGCTCCGACGATCAGGGCATCCATCTGCACCTCGTAGCCCTTTGCTCTCAGGGCCTCATCGGTGACAACCACGTCAGGTCGCAGCTGGCTGTCAGTACCAGGGATGGCGCAGTTTACGGCAACCTCCCCCAGGCGCGGTGCGATGGCTTTCACCAGGCGGTTCTGGATGGCATTGTGGCGCAGCTGCCAGGCTCTGGAGTGGGGCTTGCAGCCACACAGAACGTGGGGCAGGGTCTCGTTGGAGTAGCCGCACTTCCTGCAACTCTTGTCTCAGTTCCCATGGCAGATGGCTCTGTTGAGCGGGATGCAGTTGAGCCGGGCATGGTGGATGAACCTCCAGTCGGCGAAACGGGTGAAGCAGCCCCCAGCAAGGAAGTGGTTGCTGGCGTCCCACTTGCTGGTCAGTTCGAAGGCTTTACCCTGGTCCGGTTTACGCTTCAGGGTTTCCATGTACAGTGAGTGTATGGCTGCCTTCAGGGTCCTCTCCAGCATGCCTCTGGTGCTCGGGTGATGATGGTGTTGTTGTTGGACCTGATCTACGGCACCCGGACTCCCAGCTCCTGGCGCTCCTCACACCACTTCCAGCGGCAGCCGATGCACTTCCACAGGCAACACGTGGCGTTGTGAGCACGGGACAACAGTTAAGCGATGTCGTGCCCATCCCGTCTGAATTCGCAATCCAGGGAACCGCTCAGGAAGGTGGCTATGTCTTGGTTGGAGGGGGCTCTGCTGATCCACTTCTTTGTCACGTCATGGAGGGCTTTCGCCCCGATGTTCCGTACCATGGCATCGGGACACATCAGCAGGCGGAAGGAGTGGGTGATCACCGCAATGTGACACAGGTCGCCCATGTGGTGGACGTTGGCACCGCCATGCCTGTGGGCGATGTAGACCAGCTCATTGCTGGCTCTCTGGGGAAGAAACAGCCACTTCTTCACCAGCTGCCAGACGATCTTGTCTGCCTTGTTGAGGGGTACCTTCACCACGGCGGATCCCCTTAGGACGAACGAGATGTGGGGGATCAGGAAGGTATTCAGGGCATTTATCTTCTGCCACGGTGCTAGCAGGGAGGCGTCGATCTTGGCGGCATCCTACAAGATCTCCTGGATGGTGTCCTTGGGTGTCTGCCGGACATGGAAACCCGTCGGCGTGCCGCGGTGCTGGTATGCTTGCCCCTCTGCCAGGGGGATGATGGGCTTGCCCTGGATCTGGAACCCCGTCATCTGCACCGAGTCCCCTTTGCTGCCGTTGATGTGGAGAGTTGCGCACTTCTTTGCATGGAAGCGGAACCCCATCCAGTCGGCAGCTCAACTGGTGGCGTCTAGCATACCTTGGAGGCTCTCTGGGTCATCCGCGGTCAGGACCAGGTCGTCCGCGTAAGCCAGAATGCTCACCCTCTCACCATGGAGGTTGAAGCTATCTGTGCCATTGGAGATCGCAAGATGTGGTGGTGGGGCATGGACCCAAAGGAATTAGCCAGGTCGAGCCACGCTACTGCGCACTGCCTCCGAGCCCTTCTGGCCAGTTCAATGGTGGTTTGGAGGGTGAAGTTGTGTTCACAGCAGCCCTTGCAGGACATGAAGCCTTTCTGGATGGAGCTGATGGCTCCCCAGCTCACCGACCACTCTGTGATCGCGACACCAGGCAACTGGCATATAGCTTGTACATCGTGGAGCAGAGGGAGATGGGTCTCCAATTGCTGGGGTCATCCCACTCGCCCTTCTTGTACTCCAGCACTGTCATGGCCTTTTTCCAGGAGCTGGGAGTCTGCCAGAATCACTTGCACTGGTTGAAGAACGTGGCGAGGACCAGGCAGCTGGGATCTCACTTTTTCAGGAGGCTGTAGGGGATGCCGTCTTTCCCAGGAGCTGTGTTTTTTGTTTTTGAGAGTCTGGCCATCGCTTCCTTGGGTGTATAGTCAGCCTCCAGGACACCCGCTTCATCAACATGGGGTGGAGGCACTCTGGGCGCTGGGTGTCGTTCTGGGCTATGCGGTCGAATACATCCTTGAAGTAGCTGTAGAGATGCTCAGATGGGATCGTGCAGTAGGATGAGGGCCCGTCTAGGATCTCCCTCATGGCCTCGGAGCAGTTTGCCCGGTACAGCTTTTGGATCCTTGAAGCCGCTGCTGGATCGTAGCAGCAACTGGCATCTCTACTTCTGGGTCCCCTGGTGGTGGTGGTGGTGTGGTTCGGAGCAGGTGTTCTGTGGGCAGGCGGGGCGTTCTCCTGGTTCGAACTCCTCCTGGGAGTGATTTCCACAGACAGTTCTCAGGTGAGCCTGTCTACGAGGAGGTTGAAGTCATCAAAGGAAGCTGCCGCTTGTAGCTCCTCGGTCCAGGCGATCTGCCATAGAGTGGCAGCCCTCACCATTGGCTGCTGGTCCTCAGGATCCTCAACCTCGTCTGTTGCAGGCTTTGAGCCTGTTGCGTGGTCAGCCTGCTGTCTATCTCGTGGGTCAGGATTCCCTTCGGTTGGGTGCTGGGGCGGGATCTCTGGCGGGATGCTGGCGTTGCTAGTGGTCGGAGAGACGCGGTCCGGCTCGGGGGTTGCTGGGACACCGCTGGTCCTTCTATGAGTGGCTGCTGCCTGGGCGGTTGCCGCTGGACTGTGAGATCTCCCGTAAGCAGTGTCCCACAGAATGGACTTGGGGGCCGTGCTGGTCCGTCTGGCGATGAAGGCCTGGTGCTTTCGTGTGGCTGCGGGGCTGGTTCCTCCAGTGACATCTGGAGATGGTAGGGCGATCTGGGGTGTGGTGCTGGCTCCTCTGGTGACTGGAGCTCGCAGGGTGGGTCTGGGGTGTGGCATTGGCTCCTCTGATGGTTGGAGTGGCAGGGCGGTCTGAGGCTTGGCACTGGCTCCTCTGGCTGCTGGAGCTTGTAGGGTGGTCTGAGACATGGCTCTGGCTCCTCCAGCAGTTGGAGTTCGCAGGGCAGTCTGAGGGGCGGCGGTGGCTCTTCCAGTGACAGGATCTCGAGCAGCTATGCGCGGTGGGGCACTGATCCTTCTGGGGACGGGGACATGCTGGACAGGTGGCAAGGTAGCACTGAGTCGTCTCAGCATGGAGATCTGCTTGGCGACATGGGAGGGTGAGACGGGCCTCCTGCTGGCGAGGACCTGGGTAATGTTCCCCGAAGCAGCAGGTACCTTCTCGATTGCAGCATCCCGTTCCGCTGGCCTGGCGACAGGGGCAGGCTTCTTGACGGCAGGTCGCAAGGTAGGTTTTCTTTGTTGAGGCTCAGGAGCAGCGGGCCGGCGTGCAGCAGGAGGGCTGGGAGCCGGGGCAGGAGACTGTGTTGTTCCCTTGAGGCATTTTCTGCAGGCGACTTGGTGCTGCTTGCATTGCTTCTGTGTCTTGAAGGGCAGGCTGCAGAGGGCACAGCTGAAGGCAACCCGCTTGTTGTGGCATTTCTTCAGGTGCCTGGTGACACCACCGAGGAGGTGGAAGGTTCGGGGTGGAGAGCAGATGGGGCAGATGAGCACGTCCGCAGGGAGGGGGTACTGCAGGTAGATGGTGTCCTCATTACCTTGCAGTGGGGGGGTTCCAGCAGCATTGGCGGTATCGCTGGCTGGTTCTTCCTGGTGTGGGCGGGTGGGGTCAAGAGGTCTGGCTGGGTGGGCATCCGGCAAGGTCCTGGGGTCCCTCTGGGTGGTTCCTGAGGCTGGGCAGGCATCTGGCGAGGCACTGGTGACCCTCTGGATGGTCTCTGGAGAAATGCTGGTCCCATCTGTGGGGATTCCTACCTTGATGGTGTGTAGAGCAGCGAGAGCACCACCAGTGTCAGGGACCTGGGCAGCTGCAGGGGTGGGAGGTGGTCACCTCAGAGCATCTTGCAGCTGGAAAGCGGGGGAGCTCTCCTTTGGCAGCTGGTGCTGCTGGAGAGCCAGGGGGCTCTCCATCGGCAGCTGCTGGAAAGTGCGGGGGCTATCCCTCGGCGGCTGGTGCTGCTGGGGTGTGGGGGGCGGGATGTTCCTTCTGGTTGTGATGTCCCAACAGGCCGGCCTCAGGATGCAGGATCTTTCTGGAGCAGCATCTCGGAGAGGGTCCTTCAAGGAGGCACCGTTCTTCCCCTTTGTGCTGCTGGTCTGCAATGTCCTGGAGGCACCTAGGATCTTCTTCATAGTCATTGTCCGAGAGACCTTCCGTGGAGCAGCAGCCTTAGCGGTACACGATGCAGCTGGGGATGTCTCAGGAGCAGAGAGAGGATTTTCCTCCAAAGAAGATGCAGCGGAATACATCTTCAAAGCAGCATCGATTTTTTTTCAAAAATGGCAGCAGGAGAATCCATCTTCAGAGCAGGTGTTGTAAGTGTTCATCAAAAGAGATTAAACTGATAAGAACAGACACTACACTTTGATTTTAGCTCCAAGGAGCCGAGAAGCGATGGTTGAAGTCGGAAATGTTCCTGAAGAGAGTGAAGAATGAAATTATGAAAAGATGTGACCTGAATAGCATGGCAGGAAGAGAGCTCAGTAAAAGAAATGACAACTTTTTAAAGCCTACAAATGGGTTTTTAAGAGTAGTAGGTGCCATACCTTTTGTAAAATTTTAAGTTTAAAATTAAGTAGCTGGATATAATAGGACTTGTTATAAGATTAACCCAAGGGCATTTTTTTTCATTTCACTCAGTGGTTAGTCTCATCTTGGCCCCTGCCTTTCATATGTCACAATTAATGATTGCCTGAAAACAGGCTGGTTGTCAGCTAAACCACATACATTATATTTGGCATTAGAGATAAAACCCAGGTGGTTCTTCTCTAAATATATATGCCTAGTCCACTACTTCTGCTAAAGGGGAATCTTCCTCAGCTACCAGTAGTTCAAGGCTTAGACTGAGGAGCACAGCAAACTAATTTTATTTTTGCAGGGAAGGATGTGGCTAGGGAAGGGGTAGACATTCAGTTATAAAAATCAGCATTCCTATTCAATTGTCATTGTACTGACTTCCTGGACATGGCTGGTGCAGCACCTCACAAATGGGATAAATCAGAGAGAGGCTACAGAGAAATACCTTCAAATATTAATATTTAAAAAGCAGAAGTCTGATTCTGCTGCCATTTTTAGTTCTTTCTCCCTCCCCTTCTTTCCTCTGGTTCTATCATTTCCCTCCCTTTTTGTTTTCCTATTTATTTTTTTTCTTCTCTTCACTAAGGCTCTGCCCATCTTTCCTGGGAAAAACTTTCCTCCAAACTGGAGCAGCTTCTGATTTATGCTTTTATTTGTTTTGTTTTCTCTTCCCCATCTCTCCTTGCATTCATTACACTCCCCTTTGCTTTACCTGCTCATTCCTTCAGTTAATATAATCTCTCTGCCTTCCTCCCTTACTCCCTCCAGTTCTATCCAGATTGCCACTGTTTGCCACCAGTCTTTAGGAGCTCAACACACTGCTCAGATCTGAATGTCTCCAACGCTCCCTGCCCTAGCTAATAACCACAGGGTGACTCCAATCATCAAGCACCACTTGAATTTGGAAACACCATTAACTGTAAAACTATATGATTCTCCCCCCTCATTCAATCAACCCTCACTCCATCAACATGCAACAGCTGCCTTTAAAATATTTCCAATCTTCCCTAGTACAGGGAATGTCTAGGGGATACTGCGTATACTTTGGCCTGATCTACCAGAACACCATTTTGGGTTAAGGCTGTGATTTTTTTTTAATCATATAGTTAGAATCATAGAACCATGGGGTTAGAAGGGACTGCCAGGGTCGTCTAGTCTAACCCCCTGCTAGGGTGCAGGATATGTTGTGTCTAAACCATCCAAGACAGATGGCTATCCAGCCTCTTTTTGAAAACCTCCAACGAAGGAGCTTCCATGACTTCTTTAGGCAGTCTGGTCCATTGTCCTACTATGCTTACAGTTAGGAAGCTTTTCCTGAGATTTAATCTAAATACCACTACAGCTGCTAGTGTGAACACAGTTATATAAGACACCTTTACATATAGAGCACCTTTTCAATATGGGAAGGGGACTAGGCTGTACTAATACAGGGCATTTTTATATTAATATAACTATGTCCACATTAGGGGTGTTGTACCGCTTTAACTGGTGTAATTAAAACTGTACAACTATCGTGGCCAGAAAAGACCTTAGATCATTTAGATATTTATATAGCTTCTATGGGTGACCTCTGTAACTGAATTTATTCCTCAGAATGATGCATAGTATTTTCATATATCTTTGTAAAAGACATCAGGGCTATTTATTTGTTGTATAGATTATTGCTGGAAGTATTAATACATTTTTCCCATAGGTTTCCAGTTGTTTTTGATGGCAGACGTAAGAGGGAATATATGACTTATGTTCTAGACACAGACTGTTTTTTTGCCATTTGTAGTTGATTCTAAACATAAATTGCTTTTAAATCCCATATTCTGATCACTTTCAGCACTGTCATTAAGACCTCCCAGCTCTACTTGTGTGTGTTTGGATATAAATTTCTTTTTTATGTACTGTAGAACAGTTCTAAATAACTTGTTCTAAAATCTGTCAATATGAAAACCAACATAGAATCCTAGAGTATTTTTCCTTGCTCTCTTCCAATAGGAGCTCTGTGGAAATCCAGGAACTATTTTATCCTCTGCTATCCTTTAGGTAGCAGTAAGATTTCCTATCTGATTAGGACACAGAATCAACTGTTATCACATGACTGAGTGCTGTTTGGATTCGCTCACTCATCTGTTCTGTTTGCTGACAAGGCAGAAGTACTGGGATGTGAAATGAAAGATACACCAGGTAGTTTCCCTGTGCTAGACAACTGAAGAGTTCAGGTTACACAAACTGCATTTTCTGACACAGTAGGTTGGAACTTGTTTCAATGATTGGCTTCTGACTACTAGTTATGAAAATGCACCCATTCTTACTGGTACTGTGACTCATCCAATCCCCATTTGTATGCATATTACCATAATCTAGTTTTTGAGCTTTAGGGGGAAGGGATTGTCTCTGTTTTACTTGTTTCTACATTGCCTTGCACAGTGGGGCAGTGATCCCTACTTGGGGCCTCTAAGCACTACTAAAATATAAATAGTAATAAAACCATAATTTATCTAAGGTGGCCCCTGTTAGGGTAATTGAGCACCTCACAATCTTTAATGTATTAGGCTCATAACAGCCCTGTGAAATATTATCCTCATTTTACAGATGGGAACTGAGTCAGAGGGACTTGACAGAGGGTACCAAGGAAGCAGGGAACTGAACCCAGCTCTCCAAAGTCCTAAGCCAGCACCCTAGTGACTGACCCATCCTTCCTCTCTTATAATAGAGAATGTATGTATGCTCAAATAAAGGCATACATTATGCAGGTACTCCTTTGTGACACAGTGGTTACAAACCATTCTTTTATTCCATTAATTTGCATGTGCAGTTTGTAAGTCAGACTCCATCTCCGGTTTAACAAATACACGATGCAATAACAGTTGGTGGTTGAATGATTCCTAACCTTACCATTACTTACAAAATAGCCATTTACTCTGAAATTAGCATTACAATAAAGAAGCTATTTGTTTCTCTGTTTGTTTTTATGTCTGCTTCTCAGGCCTTCCATAAGGATAGAATGTGTCAGATCTGCTCTACTTTGTGTGATCATGTTGCCTTTTACAGGCAGCTCCAGCTTATACGGGATGTAGGCACAAATTCTGCTCCCTTGACTGCTACAAGTAGTTCTACTGACTTCAGTGGAACTATTTGGGTGGGTAAGGTAACTTGACCTATAAGCCCTAACGGAGTACAACTTATACAAGCTACACGAGCAATATTGCTAATACAAGAAAGTCATTGACGGCTGCAGCCTATGTTGTATCCACTTGCTCCACGGACACACAAGAAGGCTACGGGAAGTTGAAATCTTTATGCTCCCCAGAGCAGAGAATTCATTTCGTCATAGCAGTCCTTGAGCACTAGACACTCAAAGGGGGCAGAAAGGTGGTACAGCCATGGCCCCATGCCATGTATGCACCAGAACTGGTCAGCAATGCTATGGCGCATAGTGCACCCCCTGAACGGATCTAGCAGTGGACATGTTCGTCCCATACCATGGGAGTCCCAGGAAGTACACTTGTACACTAAGATTGGGTATTATTCAAAGATGAAGGAGGAAATAACAACTAAAGAAAAAATACAGTCATCCAACCTCCATAAAATTTGTCTTTCAAACCTAATTACTGAAGTAATGAACCATCATTACTTCATAAAAGTTTCCCTGATTATCTAATTATTAATAATTAGGGATGTGCCTGAGTATAACATTAATCAAAACCTAATACAAAGTATAAAGTTTAAAAAATATCAAATACTTTCACATATCTTTTTACAATTAAAGTTGTATGTCCCATTCACTCTGCTTTCATTTCCATTTCCATTGTTTATTTCACTAGCACTGTACCAGTATTATTTGGCACTGAAATATCAAAGTAAGAATACATTGAAAGACAAATAGACTGTGGTCCAAATTCATCCTTCCTATGAATTCACTGCGTGAATTTGGACCATTACATTTATAGGACCACATTCATAGATTCCAGGTCAGCAGGGACCATTGTGATCTAGTCTGACTTCCGATATAGCACGGACCAAATAATTCCTAGAGCATATTTTTTAGAAAAGCATCCAATTGTCAGTTAAAAATTGTCAGTGATGAAGAATCCACCACGATCCTTGGTAAATTGTTCCAGTGATTAATTACTGTCGTCATTAAAAATTTACATCCTATTTCCAGTCTGAATTTGTCTACCTTTATCTTCCAGCCATTAGACTGTTATACCTTCCTCTGCTAGACTGAAGAGCCCATTGTTAAATATTTATTCCCCATGTAGGGACTTAACGGACTGTGATCAAGTCACCCCTTAACCTTCTTTTCGTTAAGCAAAATAGATGGAGTTCGAGTCTAATCATTGTGTATTCTTTCTGCCAGATGGAGTCAGCAACAAGGGCCAGGTTCAATATCTAGGGGTTCCTCTTAATAGTACAAAACAGAACTGGCTCAAGCCCCTTCCCAGTAATTTGGGAA
The DNA here is from genome assembly GCF_015237465.2 of Chelonia mydas. Classification (NCBI taxonomy): domain Eukaryota; kingdom Metazoa; phylum Chordata; order Testudines; family Cheloniidae; genus Chelonia; species Chelonia mydas. The sequence goes on from NC_057852.1 coordinate 114,262,038, forward strand.
AACTAAACACCACCCTGAGCACCTCTAAGAGGCAATACTTCCCCACTTGCAAGTGCTGAGTCTGTGTATAGCAAAACAAAAGTTAATAAAAAGGGAAAGAGAACCCAGCATTAATTGGGGGGAAACACCACAGCCACAATTTGAAAACATTACACTCACCCCACATTATGTCAGGCAGTGTCCTTTGCCTCAGTTTCCTGCTTTGAGGTGTGAATGTCTAATGAACCACTGTCCCTTCAACACGCCACTCCCTGTCCCCTCTGCTGCACCCCACTCACTGTTGGTTGTCCTTGGTCAGTGAGGACTCTGAGTTCGGAGAGGTGCATTCATGGGGGTTCACCTCTCTCCCCGGTGCTGCTGAAACTGACTCATTGCTGCTGCTATCTCTGCCACCTCTGTCGCTGTATCATGTGTGCTGCTTGCCACTCACTGGCACTTCAGTGATGTTACATGCAGAGCATCCACCACTTTGGCCAAGCTCTAAGTGATTTCAGCTCTGAATGATTTCACTGGTTAGTAGGGACCCCTCAGCTGTTGTCTCTTTGTTGTCTTCTAATGCAACGCTATCCCCACACCTACTCTTCCGTGATGTCAGCTCTAGTAATCACTGAGCAGAAACAAGGACTCTCAGTTGAGTCCAGTCAGCTCTGTCTATAAACACTGGAGAAGGGAGGATCAGATGGTGCCTAGAACTCTTTAGACAGCATCCATCCCATCAGATAGCAACACCTGTCCCAACCCTCCCTCCTCTCAGTTTCACTAGGAATTGGTATCCCTATGGACCCCTGCATGGCTGGTGCAATCAAGTCATGATTACTTGTGTTTAAGTTACCATTACATTTTACTTCAGCGATCAGTTGCTCTTTATCTGTCAAGACAAGATGTAATATAGAATTCCCCTGTGTTGGCTGCAACACTTTCTGAGGTAGAAAATTGTCATCTATAATATTTAGAAATTCCAGGGATCTTTTAATACTGGTAGCTTGACGCCTGCAGCATATGCCATTCACATTGAAGTCCCCCATGATCACAAACTTATTCTTTCCCCCTACACTCTATATATAGGTGTGTTCGGAGTCAGTCATCCTGTTCCCTAGTGCGATTTGGTGGTCTGTAGCAGACCGCAAGCAATACCCCATATTGTGTTCTGTCTGTTAGGACACTGATCCATAAGCATTGAAGATCATTTTCTTCCAAATTGTCAGTGACTCAGAAATAGGTAGTGCCATTTTTGACAGAGTGACACTTCCCCTCTGCCTACTCCATCCTTCCTAAATAAATTTAACTATTGATTTTAACATTCCAGGCATGGGAATCATCCCACCAGGTTTCAGTAATACCAACTAGATCAAATTTATTCTCATAAATGAGCAATTCCAATTCCTCCTGTTTGTTACCCTGGCTGCTAGCATTAGCCTATGAACTAAAGAATTTCTTCTGTTCATGTCCTTTGGTTCCTTGATTAATTTTATTCTCAACATCTCAGTTTTGTGCTGAGTGCTCATATCTGTCCTCTTTCCCCTCTCCCCGTTTCGCTTTTAGTTTAATGCCCTCCTGATTACTCTAGCAAGCCTGGCCCCAAATCTAAGTAGATGTAATTTACATCTTCTTCCAGCCCTCTTAATATGCAAGTTACACCTAGTTAGATTCCTTTAGACTCAGATCCACTTACAAATGTATAACGTGCATCTCTTTATGCATCACCACTGCATTTGTTCTACAGAATATCATTCAGCCCAAAGTACATTATATATGGCTATACTAGGGTCACATCAGCTGCCATTTAAATGCCACCCATTCTGCTTTACTAACAAACAACAGCACGACCAGTTACTGTGCCATTAAGCAGCTAACCAGTCTCAGGCAGGAAATGAAGCAGAATAAAAAAGATTTAACTGCAAGGAAAATTTAGGTAGGCAGCACGTAATTACACAAACTAGGACACAGCCAGGCACTCACACTGCTTTTAAACACACCCTTTGAAAGGAAGCCATGGAATCCTTAAGAGATTAACGTCTCTGGAACACTGGACTTTCACACAACAAAATTCCTTCTTTCACTATACTGCTCTGGCTCTGTACTGGCGTAGAGGACAGAGCACCAATTACTGAATCATTGACACCATTTCCTGTAGCCCTGGATTTTCTTTGGAAGTTTCCCATTCAAACACTGACTGGACCCAACCTCACTTGTATGGTCTGTGATAGTTGTATGGTCTGCGATGTGTTGTTAGTAAGTATATGCAGAGTAGTTTGGATGAATAATTCTCAGAGTATGGGTTAAACAGTTTGCTTCAGCCACACTCTTTACTATGTATTAGCATTGTGACATGGTAGGCTAAATTGCATGATGCTGTTTCTAATCCCTGATTGGATGACAAACATTTTAATAGAACAACAATTCACTTTCTGATACAATTTTTTGGAAGAATAATAATTTGTGCTAAAATTAAAATGTGTGGATTGACAAATATTTTCACAACTGCCCAACAGTCTTCCATATATTCATGAATAATAATGGAGTGGTACCCCATTATCCTCTCAGAACTCTTATTTTAAGATGATAGTATCAAATAATTTAATTATTCAGTCAGATCTACTTTTGAATATGTTTCAAAAAAACAATGTAATTACTTTGGGCCAGATTCTGCTGCCTTTACTAATACCAAGTAGTCTCTCTCAGGCTGAGTAGTGCTTAATAGTGCCAATGGGGATTAGGCACATTTGAGGATCTGGTCCTTACTTCCCAAGTAATCCCATTGATTTCAGTAAGATATTACTCAGTGCAATTAAGGGTGGCAGAGGCTGGCCCTTTATTTTTAACTAATGGCTAACAATTAAGGGCCAGACTGTGCATTGAGGCACAAACCTGAGCACAGTATAAATGGCACCACCCCCACAATAGCCCTGGGACACGCCTTTGAGGCCCACTTCCTTCCCTGTTTTTGTCTAGCTCCATGGTATATTAATTTGCTGCTGGCCTATGTCAGCCACAAATTACAATATTCCCTGCAGCAACCCAGCTGCACAGAGCAGTCTGAGGATCAGAGGCAAGATTCCACTCACTGCTAGCCCATCCCTCAACACCTGCGCCCAGGAAAGCAAGAATGAGTGGAGAGGAATCAGAGGACATACAATGCGCACTTATTTCTGTATGCCTAGACCAGCATCTGGTAGCCTGTGCAGGATTATAAAGGGAATCCTCACCTCTCCATACACATTGGCCAGGCATATAGTCCAAGTCAGGATCTATCTCTAAAAGCCAAAATCAGTCAGGCAAAAGGAATTTAGTCTCTTTCTTGGAATAAAATGATATCTATGATATTCTATACAGTTTTGCAAATTATTTCCTGTTCATTTTCAGCATGATCACTCTACAGATTTGCTTTATCACTTAAATGAGTGTAAATAGCCATCTAGCACACTAATAGTAAAAGTTAAGATACAGACGTACCATAAAACTAATGAACAGAAGCATCATGTCTCAGACACCTCTTTTCAGACTTTTTAGATAACTACAATACTGCACAATTTATGCTGAAGGGTTAGAAGAATCTATTTAAAAAATTAACCACAGTTAAAGGGTTCACCAGACATTTATCAGAGGGACAGAATATGGCATTTTTGAAGAAATTTATTCTGGGCGACATAAGACATTTTATCAAATTAAAATTTAATGAACACAAAAGCTGCACTCATCTGTTATGTTCCCAGTGATTCCAGGCCAGAAAGAGTATGTAACCCAAGATGAAATGGGAATTACTTGGTTTCTACACTACAGCCTACAACATCCTTTTATCTATACTACATGCATCACCGGGGCATCCATAAGTTGTTTGCTTCTCTCCCCTTTTTCCTGCACACAGAAAGATGTTTTTCATCCCATAATTATTTATTTTGTTGTTGGAGAAACTAGTAAAGAGGAAGGCCTTGCTTTGACCAAAGGCAGTCTACTCGTCATAGAAGGAAGTTCCACAAACACATGCCGTCATCAAGAAGGCTCTTTCTCCCATTTCCACTAGATTCACTCGTTGGAGATAGTTTTGATTTTTCCTGAGCAGTACAAATGTCATGGTCACACCGGGCCAGCTGATTCTTGATATTGCCCAGGCTTAACCCATTAAAACCAATGGGATCAATGGGCAATGAAGACCAAGACCTTGGAACTTGATAGGGAGTCACTGAAATGATCAGAACACCTACAACATATACTTACAACAACCTGTATTGTTCCAGTGGACTGCTCTGTATTACACCATCTGGCGATATTTCTTGACTGTAGTTTCATTCTCAGGTTGGAATGCCTTATCGCCAAGTCTGTGTTAGTCAGGTTGGGACAGAGCCTTCCAGAGAGAATACATGGAAGAAGGCATTTTTTGTAGACATTGCTATTTAGTATCCAGTACCTGTGAGGAGTCTAAAAGGACAAGGCTATTTTAGAGAGAGGGTGATTATATAGTGTTTGTTAGCTCTTCACATTTTCCTCTCTTCCCACCAGAATCACCACTATTATGGCTGGATTTAGTTTCAGACAGTTGTTCTTCTGATGTGCTGATTCCATTCAGCCACTAGCATAGCTGGGAAATGGTTCTATTTGTATTGGACGTGAAGAAGATGTGAAGTGTAGTACTGTCTCTGCACTGCTGGCACCCAAGACCATGATGTCTTACAAACTGCCCCCCAGTGGATTATCCTATATATTTACAATGATGGAGAAGGAAATGGAGCCTTGTGGAATTCCACAGTTGAGAGCTCTGAAAGTGGAGCTGCAATCTGAACGTAAGAGTGGTCATACCAGGTCAGATCAATAGTGCATCTAGCCCAGTATCCTGTCCCCAATCAGTGATCAATGCCAGATGCTCCAGAACAGGCAATCAAGTGATCCATCCCCTGCCATCCACTCCCAGCTTCTGGTAGTCAGAGGCTAGGAACACTCAGAGAATAGGGTTGCATCACTAACCATCTTGGCTCATAGCCATTGATGGACCTATCTTCCATCAATTTACCTAATTCTTTTTTGAACCCAGTTATAGTTTTGGCCTTCACAACATCCCCTGGCAACGAGTTCCACAGGTTGCCTGTGTGTTGTGTGAAGAAGTACTTCCTTTTTTTAAACCTGCTGCCTATTAATTTCATCGTGTGATCCCTGGGTCTTGTGTTACGTGAAAGAGTAAATTACACTTCCTTATTCATTTTTGTCCACACCATTCATGATTTTATAGACATCTAACATATCCCCCCTTAGCCATCTCTCTTCCAAGCTGAAAAGTCCCAGTTTTTTTAATCTCTCTTCATATGGAAGCTGTTCCATGCTCCTAATCATTTTTGTTGCCTTTCTCTGTATCTTTTCCAATTCTGATATATCTTTATTGAGATGAGGGGACTGGAACTGCAGGCAATATTCAAGGTGTAGGAATACCATCAATTTATATAGTGGTATTATCATATTTTCTGTTTTATTATCCATCCCTTTCCTAACGGTTCATAACTTCGTTAGCTTTTTTGATTGCTGCTGCACACTGAGTAGATGTTTTCAGAGAACTATCCACAATGACTCCAACATCTCTTTCTTGAGTGGTAATAGATAATTTTAGACCCCCATCATTTTATATGTATAGTTGGGATTATGTTTTCCAGTGTGCATTACTTTGCATTTATCAGCACTGAATTTCATCTGCCATTTTGTTGCCCAGTCACCCAGTTTTGTGAGATCCCTTTGTAACTCTTCACAGTCTGCTTTTTACAGTAGAACCTCAGAGTTACAAACACCTCAGGAATGAAGGTTGTTCGTAACTGTGAAATGTTCGTAACTCTGAACAAAAAGTTATGGATGTTCAAACAACAAGTTTACAACTTAACATTGACTTATACAGTTTTGAAACTATACTACGCAGAAGAAAAATGCTGCTTTTAACCATCTTATTTTAATGAAACAAGCACAGAAACAGTTTCCTTACCTTGTCAAATCATTTTTATTAAACTTCCCTTTTATTTTTTAGTAGTTTATGTTTAACCGTATTTGCTTTTTGTCGTTGTCATCTCTGCGGCTGCCTGATTGCATTCTTCCAGTTGCAAATGAGGTGTATGGTTGACTGGTTACTTTGTAACTCTGTTTTTCATAACTCTGAGGTTCTACTCTATGTTGTAACAGCATTGGTCCCACTACAGATTCCTGGGAGACCTCACTATTTACCTCTCTCCATTCTGAAAACTGACCACTTATTTCTACCTTTTGTTTCCTGTCATTTAACCAGTTACTGATCCAGGAGAGGGCCTTCCCTCTTATCTCATGACTGACATCATTACCTCTAGGTCTGCCTTGTTAGGGAGGTTTAGGCCCACTACAGCATAGTGACTTTCACCTCTGCTAGATCTCTGAGACAATCCAGCTCGATTTCATTATTGTTAGTACCTTATACTATGGAGGGGTCCAGTAACATCAAGCATAGCTGTACAAAACTCAGCCATTTCACTTCACAAGGTTTCATTTCATTCAATATTTGTACTATTGCACGTCTCAACTTTTGCTTTGAGTTCTAGGTTCAAATTAACCCCAAACTTGTTTGAAGTAGATTAATTTCTCCTGGCTTCACACTGAAACCATAACACAATCATGGGCCCTGCTCGAGAGCCCTAAAGGTTGGAGTTTCAAGTTTGTAGCAAATAGAACTAGGTGAATTCCTAATGTTTCCGTTTACACTGTACAGATTTACATGGCTGAAGTGTGCAAAGGTTTTGTGCAGGAAAAGGCCAATCCAACATCCCTAATCAAGTTACAGGGCTGCAACACAGACCTCCTCTTGTAATTGCTATTCCAGCCAGTGTGCTCAATAGCCAAATCCCCTCTCCATGCTAGTTGCACAGGTTAATCCCAGATAGCATTGACCCCTCCTGTCCCCTGCACCAGCATTGCCCTCTATATTGGCCTATGTGGGGCTGACATGGAAAACTCCAGTGTGGCGTGCAGAAGCTGACAAAGCCATGTGGCTGCTCCATCTGCTGCCTCCCACATAGCCCCTTTTCCTCCCCAGCATAGGTAGAGAGCTTTGCACGAGCCCTCTGTGCTTGGGTGAAATCTGTTTGTGAACATTTCACACAACCTTCCTCCATAGTCTTCCTACATAACAAACAATATTATTGATGCTGATCATTGGCGTTTATTTACATTCCTGATCATTTCTTTTACCTTTCTATACTGGGTTTCACTTCTGGGAACACCATTTTATCTGTCAGTGCTAGTTAGCTGATGGTATGTTTTCTACAGTAATACTTTTTAGGAAGCAGGCTGTTTAAGGAATTAATGTAAAATGCCAGATGTCGAAAGTTCAGAGGAAGGTCAATAGTTCAAATATCTGACCTCTAACCACCCCTGTAATACCCAAATGTTTCCAGATATTTTTAAGAAGTGTTTTACTTTTACCTTACCAGGATATATATTTATATGAGTGTTTTAACATCGTTAGGAGACATTAGGATGATTCAGCGTATGGTGCTGGTGCTAGAACTAGAGCCTGCAGTCTGGTGGCCAAATGTCTTGCCCTCCTTACACCACATATTTACCAGAATCAGGCTGTTCCTCTTGCCAGCTAGCTAGTGGCATGCTCGATGTATAGCTTCTTCATTATTCTGGCCATAGCTAACACATTGGGTTAACTGTGCTTACAGCTGAGTAGTCTGCATGGAAATTCTGAGCTGCTAAATTTGAACCAGGAGGTTGTTTCCAGTTCCTGGGCATTGGGTGGGAAGTTTGGGGATAGACGGGTCAGGAAACACAGACCTAGGGGATCGTGCGATAGTGTTGGCAGGCTCTCCACACACAAACCTGACGATCCAGGCTTCAGTTGCGTTCATGCTGCAAAATGAATGGGATTGGACCTGCACCACACTGGGACTTGGGCTCAAATCTATATCCCTCGGCGAAGACACAGGCCCAAGTCTTGAGTTTTCTGGCATGAGTCAGACGGCTTTGTGCGTGGATGGTCAGGGGATGGGGCTTACTCTTGAGTCTGAGCCTGGGTTTGCTATGCAGTGTAGACATACCCATTGAGGCCAAGAATTTAGTAAGAAAACAAAAAGGGACTGGACATCTTTATAGATTAAAAATATCCAGAGTTATCACAATTTACTATAACATACATTTTTGAAGGGCTATTAAACCTTATGGTTCAGGACTTAAGCCAATCACTAACTATTACAGATCAGGATGAGACCTATCGATACAGAATAATGGACTAAATGGACATTAGGAGCTTAGGAATTGCCATGCTGGATCAGACCTATGACAGATTTGCCACAAGTCTAAAAGATCAACTAACAAGCAACAAAATGAAAAAATAACCAGTTTAAAGCCAATATAGCATCTTTTTCATGAACCATATATGTAGCCCTTCTTCTGGGTGTTGTCAGCAGTAACAGGACCAGTTCAAATAAAGAACAAAGAAACCCCACTGGCTCAAACTACAACCCAGAATTTTTGGGATCACTAAATACCTTACCAAGTATACTTATAAGGCAACACTTTCCAACTCATAAGCACTGAGTCCGTGTATGAAACAAGGGGAACTAAATTAGTAGGGAAAGGAAACACAACATCAACTTGGGAAAACAGCAACAACATATTGTGACATTCCCCTCTGGTGTTATCTGGACTGGTGATCTGCTAGGTCACTCCAATCCTTGACTCTGGGAGCCAGCTTTACCCTGCTGTGCTGTGAGAACCCCCACTCCCGGGCTGTTCATGCACAGCCTCTATCATGTAAGCTGCTCCTGGCTATGTGAGTGAGCACTTTTGGCCAGCTGCTGCTTGGACTGTGCAACCAAATGACACTAGCCAATATCTCCAGTCCCAGACACAACCCTAGGAACTTCTGTCTTGCAGCGTGCAGTTATGCCCGCTGGACGCTGCAAACTTATATGAGTTCGTCAATTTAACAAAGAAATTGATATGTACCAGCCTTGTTATCCCAAGGGGAGTCTCTTCAAACCAAACACTCTGCTTCAGGTAGAATAAACAAAAAGATTTATTAGCTACAAAAATAGATTTTAAGTGGTCGTAAGTCAAAGCATAACAAGTCAGATTTGGTCAAATGAAATAAAAGCAAAACGCATTCTAAGCTGATCTTAACACTTTCAGTGCCCTTACAAACTTAGATGCTTCTCATCACAGGGTGGCTGATTGTGCTTCAGCCAGGCTCTCCCCTTTGATCAGTGCTTCAGTCGCTTGGTGCTGTGTCTGTAGATGTAGGTGGAAAAGAGAGGAAGAGCATGGCAAACATCTCTCCTTTTTATCATGTCCTTTCTTCCCTCTTGGCTTTGCCTGCCCCCCCCTTCAGAGTCTGGTGAGCATTACCTCATCGCAGTCCCAAACTGACCAAAGGAAGGGGGTGACTCACTCAAGAGTCCACAGATCCTTTGTTGTTGCATAGGCCAGTGTTCTTTGTTCCTGTGAGTCTGGGCTGGGTTTGTCCCATACATGTCCTGATAAGGTGTGAACTGCCCCTCTGCGTCTGGAGAGTTTTTGCCTGGGCTTGCTTTAAGCCATGAGGACACATTCTCAGCCTCATAACCATTGTTCCCTCTAAGCGGTGCACATGTGCGTTCGCAAACAGATCCTAAACCCCGTGCACATGGCGAAACACTGCATGCACAAAAATTTGTACAGAAGCACAAAAATTTGCACACACAACCTGTCAAAAATTTGCACAGAAGAAATGTTTTGCGCACATGGCCTGTCAAAAATTAGAGGGAACATTGCTCATAACTATATACATGACATTACAACCTATAACATTACTATAACAATGATTACTATAACATTACTATAACAACAATGCTCAGTGCATCATGAGCCTTCCGAAGACACCCAACGTGACAAACTTTGCATTAGATACCACACAATCATATTAAAAGGATGAACATGGGGGTGCTGGGTGTTCCCCCAAGGTACAGATCGTTACACATATTTCAATGAATGTAAGTAAATCACTCCCCCAAGGTAACTCTAGAAGGAGTCTGTTAGCTCTGTTCCCCACCCGCCAGTGCGTACATCCAATAGGCAAATGTCCCTTTACAATGTCACTTTCTCCTTCCCCATCCACTAAACTCCATTCACAGTTTGGTGTCAGTGAGTAGCATAGTCAGGATCCTGATGTGCATCCAGGAATGCCTGTCTCCAGACCTCTGGGAAGTGCTGTTTGGTCTGGTCCTGAGACTCCACCATCTAGCCCAGCTCTAGTGATTTCAGCTTTATTTAGTGGCTGCATAGGAGAGGCCTCACCAGAGTTCACTCAAAGCTCTATTGCGGCCTTCTGTGGCTTCAGTGAAGAGCCCTCTCTGCATTGTACCCTATCAAGGAGCCACCCCACCACTGTATCACCAACCATCACAAAGTCCTCTCTTTGCATCGTCTCTCACTGTGAGACTCTCTCAACAGCACAGGAGCCCCAGCAAATGGGACAATAGTGTATAGGACCCTTGAACAGACTTCTTGCAACCAGGGATGCACACTTCATTTCCCCTCAGTTCAGTTCCACCATGCAACCAATTCTGAGTTTGTGTACAGTTATGGTGGCTCCCAAAGTGTCACTAGAGGAATTCAGGGTAGAAAGCTTATGCAAACAAAGCCCTCTCTGTAGCTGTATTTCACCTGGCTCACCAACAGAGGAGGGAAGAGAGTTCCTTATCCTTAGGAACTTCCATTCATCTAGAATTCTGGGGAACTAGTTTATGCAGGTGAAGCAGCTCTGTGGCTCTTCTTCTACCTATTTACCAACAGATGGGAGCAGAGAGCTCCTTACCCTCGAGGGCATCAAGCCATTATTTCCATTTTTTTCCCTTTTTGACCCATCGAAGCTCTCTAGGTGCAGAGTAACAGCTAAAATTACATACATTTATCAATCCCCCTCCTTTTTTTTTTAAATGGAAAGAGACAACAGAGCTCCTGAAAAGAAACCTCAGCCTCAAGCAATTTCCAGAGTCCCAGACTAATCTCCACTGTTATGTTAAAATGTATCAATATTTGTATAGGGGCAAAACTTGCTCATGTCAGCTTAAGATAGGAAATGTCTTTAATACATGTGCAGGTGAAATAAACAGCAGGACAAATCTTTCTACCTTGTAGCACCATGTACTAACAGAAAGGATTTGAAGAGCTAGCCAGAAATTCATCACTGTACAGAACCGCCCCTCCTGAAAGAAGAGACAGAAGCTTGGTAAAAAGTTCCTCTTTCCTCAGCTTATTACTATTATTTCATGACACTTCCACATGATGAAATAAGACATGATAGGCACAATATAGCTGGTACATCCATTTCTAGAGGCATCACACCTCATTATTCTTACTGCAGAGATGGTTTCTGAAACAAACGGTATTATGTTAAATATTATTTCCAGCCAGCCAGGCATGCACTTTGTGATCTCTAATCAATGCTGTTGAGTAAAAGCAGCTGGAAAATGCTTCCCAAAAATTGCAAGTATTTTGCAGCACAGCTCATACTGGATGATCATTTCTTAGTATTTCATTTATGTCTGCTAAGGAATATTCATGGAACGAATCAATGACTACTTTGCAGTTAAATTATTATAGAAACAAATTCCCTGATAAGGGAAGATACATTTAAGAAGTGTCCTATTTCCTGGTAAAGATAAATATCACTTTGTAATAAATGACACTTTGACACTACATAAAAATTCAGCAGCTGAAATAAATTACCATTGGAAATAACATGCTAGGTACAAAGCACTGATGTGAAGTTTGAATATCAGGACTTAGGCACTTATCCTGCAAGGAATTCTGTACAGAATCCTGTGCCTTCATGGAGCACACTGGAGGCCCAGGGATCCACCCATACTTCTTTCACGGTCATGGAACTGAAAAATCTAACAGTAGGAAAGAATAAGCACATGTAAGTTACAGAGAGAAAGGAGAGCTATGTCACAGCAATCAAATATTTTGGAGAAACATGTCTCCGAATTTGTTCCACAAACAATTTGGTTTTGGAAGATTTTTGTGTCACCTGAAATGTAGCAATTCTGCCAGGCTTCAAGACAGGTGCACTTGTGGAAGATGTTGAAAATAAGGAAAAAAGAAGACCCTTTTGCTAGATAATTCACACTTCTAAATCTTTCCTGCTCCACATAACAAACTACTACAACTGCTAGTTACTCCATTAGCTAGTGTGGTAGAGATCTGTACTGTGAATCTAAAGGTTCAAACCATGCTGATGACCCAAGTTGAGGGTCAACAATATGGTTCCACAGAATAGAATTTCTGTTTTGTTTTGTTGTCTTAATTAGGAATTACATACAAAAAACCTCCAATAACTTAACATTAAGGTTACATTGTCAAACACTCAAAAGTTAAGAAATGCCAGAATTAAATCCCTACTTTTGTCACAGAGTTCCTGTAAGAAGCTGGGCAATCCACTTAAACCAAACTATTCACAGGTGACCATTAATTACGTGTTCCTCGTTTTCTGGGTGCCCAACATGAGAGGTGTGGGGACAGATTTACAAAAGGGCTGAGTGCTTACAACTGCAACTGAATCAACTGGAGCTGTGTTTCAAATGTATAAAAATGCTAGGTATTCAGGAAAATCAGGTCCCCTAGGTCTCTTAAGTTAGGCATCCAAAGTTAGTGGACATTTTTGATGATTTCAGGCTTCAATTCACCAGGGTATGGTGAAGATAAACGTCTGTGAAGCAGTCAAATACTATGGAGAAACACCATAGAAATGCCCAGGAGGAAATTATTAATTTTGTGTTTGGTACAGGTTTTGAATGGTGTGCAGTAAATAGCACTCAAGGCCCACACCTTGGATAAAAGAGGATAAAAAGAATATTGAGGCAGGAGTCCTAGAAAAAAATTAGTATGTGAACATGCAACTAAAGACTGTCATAATTCTGGCATTTCCTAATTTTTGAGTGCTTTACTTTGGGACCTAAACATTACTTTTAATGTAGTTTTTTGGATGGAGCAGATATATATTTATTGCACATATGTGCGTGCTCACATGCACGCACACACATCAGACTGTGATTCAACCATTCAATGAACAAGTAGGTCAGACCCCAGAAATTCTCACTGGGTGCTGAGATACACAGATACCAGGAGGTCTGCAGGATTGGGAAAGAGATTTCTAACAGCTTCTTGGTGCCTCTGCAACTTGCTAGCAACACCCTCAGGCCCATATGTAACACTGCTCATACCACCTCCATAAGGAGACATTCTGTTAGATATTACCCCAGTTATCTCACCCAGTTAGTGCTTACTGTGGTTTCTATGGTTTTCTAACATGAGAGGTGCACTTGGCCCTATATTTTCTGGTCCCGCTACTGGTTCTGCAGCAGCATTTATCTGGAAATCACGATTTCAGAGCTGTGCTGACATCGCTGATGAAGCAGGTGCACTGCACAAGCAAATGTGCTTTGGCAAGATAAAGTATTATTTCAGCTGAAGTTGTGGTCCTGAAACAAAATCCATGATGTTCATTCCAATTTCACTGCGGGGAAAAAAAATCAACAAAGTTTGTCAAATGGAAAATTATTTTCAATCTCCTTGCAGAGTATTACAGACAGGAAAAAATTACTGAGGTCTTCACTCCATTTTTGCCTGAGGAAGGAATTTAGTGAGAGACCTAAGGACTAAGTAAGGCCTCAGCTTTTCAACCCACAAACATTGCTTTATAATACTGCATAAATGACATGACAGCAACAGGTGATTAATTAAAGAGAGTGTATTGTGCATTGGAAAAAGCAATATATATTGGCCTGGATCCTCAACGTCAAAGGATTTGAACCTCAGGTTGAATTCCTAATGGCTCTGCGTCTTGTTTAAGACGCAGGTGACATGGCTTCTGAACTAGCTGGTCCCTACTTCCCATCTTTTAAAGGGAGAGAAAAAATATCTACATTTGTTAACCTATTTCAGTGATGTGATTACACGACCAGAATTTCAAAAAACAGAGACCCATATGCCTACGTGCATACCATTACTGAATACACCATTACTGGACTTGTTCTTACCACTGTGGTATTTGCCTTTACCAAATGGACGCACTGAGCATATCATTCTGTGCCTAAAATGTTTATCCAGCCAATATGCTTCAACTGCTGTTTGTCATGTTGATCATACTCATGTCACTGTTACCTCATGCTCCCAACATCAGTTTATTGAATACACATCCTGTCTCTCAACTTATTCTTAGATTGTAATCAATTTGGGGGCAGGGACCATCTTTTGTGATATATACATACAGTGCCTAACACACTATGGCTGGTGCCTTATAGCACTACTGCAGTACAAATAATAAAACATAACAATACGTTGCTTGGAAAGCCTGCCCATAATATTCTTTTCTCCAGTTGTCTTACACAGCATTTGCCAAATATTTACAGTTAGCCACATAAAAATTGGATTTATAAATTCAGAGGTGATACTTGATGGTGCCTATTGGATATCAGTACTTCAAATCAGTGTAAACAACTGTATGTTGGTGCAAATTGATGTAAGGGATTGTCTTAGGGTTGCCAATTTTGTAATATATAAAAACTGGACACTCCAGCAGGAGTGCCGGAACCTCCCCTGCCCCGCCTCTTCTCCATGAGGCCCTGCTCCACCTTGTGCCCCGCAGGCCCCACCCCTGTCCCTAGGCCTCATTCCTGCCCTAACTCTTTTCCAAGGCCCCCACTCCTGCCCCTTCCTGTGGAGGCCCCACCCTCCATTAGCTCCTCTTTACCCCTCCCCGCATCACTCACTGCTCTTCCCCTGTCCTCCCCATCCCTGCATGGGTCAGGAGGGACTTGCCTGCGGAGCCGGGGCTGGAAGCTGCAGCCACCTGATGAAGGTAGAAGGCAGCCCCAGCTGAATAGGGGCTGGAGCGGGTGATGACTCGGTGCCTCCCCCACCTGCAGTAACTGGACTTTGGGTGTCCGGTTGAAAAGGGCTTTTGACTGGATTTTGTGGTCGAAAACCGGGCACCTGGCCACTCTAGAGTGTCTACACATAAAAGTTATTCTGGAACAAAGGTACATATGAACTGAAAGTGGAATAGCTATTCCTGAATAATTCCAAGTGTGAACACCTTATTTTGAAATAAGACCGCCTTTGCTGATTTCACTTAATCCACTTCCACAAATTAAATAAATTCAGAAAGAGGCACTCCAATTCTGGAATAAGAGTGCCCACATATGGAGTTTTTCTGGAACAGCTATTCCCAATTCCATGTATTGACAAGCCCTTACTCAGAAGCTGACATTCTCTTACAAACCTGCCACAATCACATCATTCTGCCCCTGTGGGGGGGGGTAAAAACAAACAATCTTATGCTCTTACCCCATCTATGTCACTACTTAATTTGGGCCAAAGAGTCGTGTGGCTCAGAAGGTAGAGCTCAACAAAATCCTAACGTGGTCAATAGTGGAGAGGCACAAAGCAGCTGGAATGTACCCCATGAATCTGTCTCTCTATACTTACAAGGTATAATA
This sequence comes from Chelonia mydas, assembly GCF_015237465.2. Lineage (NCBI taxonomy): Eukaryota > Metazoa > Chordata > Testudines > Cheloniidae > Chelonia > Chelonia mydas. Next base: position 114,277,520 of record NC_057852.1, read on the forward strand.
CTGTGCATAAAATATCTTCAGGACAGCAGAGAAACATTATCAGTTTTGATAAAAATCACGTGCTTAATATAAACATGTAAAAGTGCAATTCATCCATCAAGTATCATATATGGTAACGGCTGCTTTAACAATCCCTCAGTGGCAGTGTGTGGTAGGTCAATAAGTCAGTGTAAAAGAGGTCATTAACTCATTGCACTGACAAATATATTTGTAATTTCAGTATGCTTAGCAGACATTCTGTATTGCTTTCCTGCACCGCTAGTCACATAACTTACTCTGTTAATAAAATGAACATTTTTTTGAATGGTGAGACTAGTGATATAAAATCATTTTAGAGAAGAGCACATGAGTAATAGGTTTGGATCTCTGGTTGTGGCACCCACCTGCAAAATCTGCATTCTGAGCTAGAGAGAGAAAATGCAGTATTTTAGAATTTGGGTAGATCATACAAGCAACTCTGATCTTGGGTGCACATTGCATTCTTTTACTTTAGAAAGACCTGATAGAATTACAGTTTGCATGAAGCAGAAATCAAGAGGAAATCTTTGCATATGTATTGGCGCCATTTTCAGAACATCAAAACTATGTAAAGCAAGGCTACATTTTTTTTTAAATGATTGCTCTTCATCTGAAAATCTGTAAATTCCAATGACTAAGTACACAGTACAATACACACTACTAAAGGCCAATCCTGCACCCCTAGAAGTAAACTGAACTGTGTCATTTACTTCAAGAGGAACAGCATCAAGTCCTAAATATCCAGATGGAAAGACTTTGTTAGCTTTGGATTGCTAGACTGCTGTCCAACCAAGGTAAACTGTGAAAACCAAGGAAACAAACAAATGAGTCATTCAGTACCCCATCTACACTCACCTGTACCTCTCCTCAAATCACCTCACTTCTCATGGCCCACATAATTCCACCTTTCTCTTACACAACCAAATTGCAGCCATATCTACAACAATTTTTATTAGTAATATGTTCATGTGTTTTGCTTATTAGTACATGCTTAATTTGCGCATGTGAATATCATTCCAGATAAAAACTGCAGTAGATGAATAATGATTCCTATGAGCCATCCATCTGATGGAATGGGCTTGGGCATGGTATTTAGTGCAGAGGTAGCTACTGTCTAAATATATGGAATTATTTCTTCATCAAAAAGAATAAAAGCTCAGGAATCTGGACCCAACTGCATTGTCTCTTCTCACCTGCAAATCTCAGCATTCAGTATTGCAGGCCAATTTCTTAAAAGAAAACAGCACTGCTCACAGGCAGTGCTTTTATTTTGCTTCATATCATGTTCTCAGTATCTCCCCTAACCTGAAAGCACACTTTCAGCATACTTAGGACTACAAACAGTTATCCTCTTCATGGCTGAGGCGATATTCCTGGTAACTTGATTTTTTATGGTTGGTCACTTGCAGTCACTTGTGTTGTGCACTCCTTCGGTCTCACAAGCTGAGGTGCTGCACTTTCCTTGGGAAGGAGGCAGTCAAGGAAAACTCACAGTGCTGCATAAAATGCTCTTGTTGATTCAGTCAGACTCTTCCCGCTGCAATAGTAATAAGGCAACATGGCACTAAGGGTCACTGTACTGTTGGATGTGCTGTTGAATTTTGGAAAATACATCATCATAAGCTACTTTTGTGGTCATTAAACATCCTGTTATGTATGCATTAGGGGTGCTATAGTTTTATCTCGGGGAACATGATCACCAGGAGTGCTATTGTTAGTACCCATGAGCTGTCGTCTACAGAGGAAGGGATTTGCTCAGGGTTCACTTCAGCTTCCTCCTTGCTAGCAGGCAGTTCATCTGTACTTTTTCTGTTTTGGACAAAACAAAATAAAAGAGTTCATTGTTGCTGCCGACTGTGGGTGATTGCGAGTACACACAAATACAACAGATCCCAAGGATTTTTTGTTGTTGCAAAAGTAAGGATGGTGACCTGACCAAATTATGCTTATTTCACATTTCCCCGGTGAACGTTTTGGATGCAGTATTCTTCGTTTCACAATTTTACAGCAGCTGAGCATCTGGCTTATTCATGTACTTCAATTTCTCAGCTGTCAAAAAAAATCATGTATGCGGTTTGTTTGTTTTTTAATATTTCTTGTATAAATAAATGTTTAAACTGAGTGTAGGGCTCAAGAAAGATGCAGCACTAGCAGTCTTGAAGGCTGAAGCCCTCCATTTGTTGACATAATAGGTTTGTCATAAGCAGCAGCAATCCAAACTGTGCACTTGCTTCCTGTCAACCCTGACCATCAAATAAGAGAGTTTTAATTGTCCTTGGTGTCTCCAGAAATGGCAACAATTTCAGTTAGTACCAGTTGTATTCATGACAGATTTGTGGCATACTAGGAATTTTTTTCCCTTTTTAAATTTTGGAAAATATTGTAGCATCAGGCACACCCAAGGGAAAGAGGCAAAAATCACACAGTCTTAAAAATTCAGTAATTATTTAATGCACAGTCTGAAATAGCAGTTGACTCTGAGTCAGTCTTCTGAATATCATCAAATCCCCTACCAATGAAAATCAAGAATAGGAATATCCCGGTATGGATAAAAGGCAGTATTAAGTATTTCAAAAATCGAGGGAATGAATGAATGAATATTCAGGTGGGACAAAATTTAAATACCCAAATGCTCCAGATTCATATTAAAAACCTGGCTCGTCATAGTTCATTACTTCAGTGTGATTCAACTAAAATGACCTATAAAAAATGCTTAAACATTTTTAATTAATTTTTAAAAGCTTTGCCAATGCTATTTCTTATTCCCTACACAAATATTAATTCACTCTGATTGTTCTTAAATCTCTGAATAAATACAGATATCTTTAATCCTGCATATATAGCTGAAGTTCACATTTTTTGAAGAATGACTCAACACAATGAAATCCTGCTCCTAATTAAAATTAACACAATTAAAAATAGAACAAAATGAATACACGTTTTAGAAAGTGATGATATATTCTGGATAAACACACTCATCACAAGTCTTACACAGCCAGCTGTTCCAGTAGCCTCGTGTCACACCTTCACTGGAGAGTTAACTCAAGCTCTTACTCGGGTGTTGCTCCTAATGTCCCTTCTGGTCACATACAAAAACCTCTCATCTGAGTTCAGTGGTGCTTTCAACCCAGACTAATCCAACCTGTATGGGGCTGCAGGCTAAAGCTTGGGTGCCGTTTTCACTCAGGTGGCTAATACATCCCACTTTGCAGCATGCACACAGACTAAACCACTTTAATGCTCGGAGTCCTCCAATGCCTTCCCACAACTCCGCCTATGTGCCCAGGACAGATAAGTTCTCCCACAATTCACTGGGAAAGAATCAGAGCAGCTCAGCTTACCACAGCACAAACAATGGACTATGCCCCGAGAAGTTTTAGCATCACACATGGGTAAGAGCAGCACCAGCTGAGGACAGTAACTTGGGCATGGCTTTGCAGTGTGGCTTCTCCACCTGGGCTAGGCAAACAAAACCAGTCAGGCTGTGGTGCCAAGCACCCGAGTTAACGCAGTAGCAAAGACATCCCAGTGTCAAGAAATTCAGGATGGGTGATGACTGGAGAACTACTTTTGTAAACCATTCATGTGATGACACAATTATTACAATGTAATGGTGAAAGGTGCCAATGGTTTGCATATGAGCAGTCACTGATGCATAAGCACCACTGAAATAGCACACAGAGGGAGTTAAAGAAGCCATGAAGTATTCACACCCAGAGAGTCATTTAGAGGCAGTGTGTGGTTTAAAGCCTCCTCATTTGTGTGGGCTAGTAAATGTTCCTTTGGCCTGACCTACAGTGAAAATGTAGGTTGACACAGTGTGAAAAATCCACAACGCTGAGCGCCATAGCTGTGCCAACCTAAGCCCTGGCATAGATGCAGCTAGATCAATGGAAGAATGATTCAGTCGATCTAGTGCCATTGCTCGGGGAGGTGGAGTTCCTACTGTTGCGGGAGTCTGAGTCTGCATTACCAACTTGTAGTGGTATAGCTACAACGCTGAAGCTATACCACTGTAGTGCCCTAGTGTCGACATGGCCTTTGTATTGCAGAGCAGCTGCACCAAAGGAAGCTAGATGCCCTGGCTCAACTTTTCAGGCTATGCGGTCTCCATAAGCTGCCTTGGATTACGGGTTTCTCAGAGGAAAAGTGCAGGGGCTGACAAAGGAAAAAGGGGTACAGAATTTGTTAAACATTGAGATTTTTGTGGGGCACTGCTGAAAAACCTGAGACACAACTGGGGAACCACTGAAAGACTTGCCAGAAACAGACAGGAGTGGAGGATCTTCATTGGTTTCCTAAACGCCAGAGGTTTAATGGGAACATGATGATGATGATGAGAAACAGTAGCACCCTTCTAGGCAGCAGATCCCTGCAGAGCCCCCCACCGGGCTACAGAGCCCCCAGAATTCCCACTTACACCAGTAGAACCCCCTTTTCCTGCTTCTGTTCTTCAAATTCAAAGGATGGTGTTACTAAGCCCTTCTCCTTTACTCTCTCCCATCCCAAACCTTGAGCAGCTTCAGAGGTGGACCTCTGTGTTGATGCTGCTCAGATTCCTTGGGGTATCTCTTTTCAGTCAAATTGGTCCTGTAGCACTTGACTACTGCATCTAAATATGAACCATACTCATATACAGATGCAGCATTTGAGTTAGTTCTGATAGACTGGATAGAATATCTGGTCAGCATGCGGTCAAGGATGCAAGCCCATGGCTGGATCATGCTCATGTGGAAACACCTGTCCAAGGGAGTTTTTGGGGAGGAAATCTACACAAGGATCTTCTGAAGAGTTCCTCCCTGATCCAGCCAGCCAACCGGACTGAAAGCTGTTTTCACTGCGCTGCGAGAAATAAGCAGAGCAGAAATAGAGGGTTCTAAAACAAGGCAATAAACTGATTTTTCAGTGAATTCCATCACACATTGCTGTATACAGGAGTGAGGTAGCAGATGATCTTGCCAAAACTGGAAGATCGGAAGCTCAGGTTGGAATGACAATGGTTGGGGTATTAACATCCTATCAAGGGAAATATTAGCTGAAAGAAATGGTCAAAAGATTAAAGATCTTCTTATATCAAAGCTTCTCAGAAAACAATGTCCACTATCAAAAGACCGTGGATGGGACACATTGCAGAAATGAAAATCAATAGAGATGGACTCAGATATATCCACTGAGCAAGATGTGTCTGGAGCAGTCACCTCCCCATGCTTTTGAATGTTGCATTGTAAGGAAAGTCACGTTTTTCAGATTGGACCCCTTATATCATGCCCTTACAAAAGACCCTGTATAGGTTGCTGAATTCATTCTCGAACTTTATGGGCTGATAGGATTATCACAGGACAAAACAACAGCAGCAGCATCCTTTGGAATGGGGTTGGGGCAGGGCACATGTCCTTACAGAATAGTCCATGAGGCTCACTCCCATACCATGTGGATCCCAAGAGATCTGTGGGATTCCAGAGTCACCTATGCATAGGTCCCAGGTGCCCTCCCATGTACTGATTACCAGCTGTAGATCTGGCCTTTAAAAAATTTCCAATATTTTGACAACCTTGTTTACTACTGTACCTTGGTTTTTACTTTTTACTAATGCCATCTTGCTAATGGAAATAATGTAAGCCTTATGCTTTTTGCTGGTCAGTGTTTAGAGCATTAAAGGACTATCAATCACCCAAGTTTTCTTAAAAGACCAGCTTTTAAAAAAGAAAATAGCCAACACTGGCATAGTATTTCCACCCATATAATGTTATGTTTGCATCCAGATTTGTGGTTGTCTTTCTTGCTTTACAAGTCCCATACATAATAGTTTATGTATTTCACTGAAAATGGTGTGGCAAGGATCAAGATGTCCTAGGGGCTTTCAGAACTCAGTCTTACAAGATTAGAGGCAGAGATTAAACAACAAATGGAGTTTACGATAAACCACAGTAACTACCATGGTAAGAAAAATATACAGTTTAAGGTATTTGGTGGAAAGGTCATTCAAAGGAGAGGAATGAATGGAAAAGGATTATTGTCACTTAGATGCTACCTCACTGGGATATAAAAAAGCATAAAAAAAAAAAAAAAGCTTTTGCTTCCAAGGAATGAATGCCCAACTGGAGAACAAACTATCTTATAAAATTTTAAGAGCTTTTAATTACATAGGACAAGAGGAGAGCTTTTTTCCCCCCTCTGGATTTACAACTTCCAGATGTTTTGTGCCCATAGCTGTATACCCATCGACACTAGCCAACAGTCTGATTTGCCACAAAAAAAAACACCATGTTTCAACGTGAGAACTGGACTGAATACGGAAAAGTGTGCACTGGAAAGGTTTCCAGGAGATTTTGTTTTAAAGGGGAATTTGCTGATTATAAAAAGATGTCAGGCTGACATCATGACAAGTCTAAATCCTCTCCTGGTGGCAGCACTGTCTAGCAGTCAGAGTGGAAGTCAGGACTCTCCGGTTCTATTCCCATACTTTCCCATTGATTCACTGTGTGACTTTGAGCAAATTATTTGGTTTCTCTGTATCTCAGTTTACCCATTTGTATGACTCATGAGTTAGACTTTCCAGCCAAAACCCCATGTATACCTTACTTGTCCTATAGCCAAAAACCCCCCAGAAGACTCAAACTTACAGTGAACAAGAAAATAAGGTATCTTTAATAATCTATATGTTACTCACCCACTCTTTCTGGATTATACAATATGCATAACTGACCTTTTTAAAGTATTTACTTTCCCTTAAAATAAGTTAAGGAGTACTTGTGGCACCTTAGAGACTAACCAATTTATTTGAGCATAAGCTTTCGTGAGCTACAGCTCACTAGTGAGCTGTAGCTCACGAAAGCTTATGCTCAAATAAATTGGTTAGTCTCTAAGGTGCCACAAGTACTCCTTTTCTTTTTGCAAATACAGACTAACACGGCTGTTACTCTGAAATCTTAAAATAAGTTATTTGTTATTGTCAGATTTCTTTAAAGATTTTGAAATTTTTAAAATCCTTTTTACCCCAATATCTTTCCTCTCTTAGGGTAATCTTGATATATACAGGTTTAACTATGTCACACCAAAACAAAAGGCAGTTGTTGAAGACGAGTTAAAGCAACGCTATAAAGCTCAGAGAGAAAAAACCAGGCTAGGAGTTGCAGTCAACCATGCCTCCTAGGAAATGGTTAATACACCGGTTTCACTTTCCCACAGCTTGTCTGTGGATCATAATTTTAGGGAACAGTATAATTAAATAGAGAACAAAGGAATCTTCTGTCACCAGCTTTGAAACACTGTAGTGTATCATACCAGAAAGACAGAGGAGTAAAATCTGCACCCTGAGCTTTATATTTCAACAAAATAAAGGTAAATTGGTTCTGTTATTGCGCATTTCAGTTACCATTAGTAATTATTGTTAACATATGATATTTTCATTTATTTTAATCATTCCATAGGTCATATCCCATATCACACAGAAATATTTGGTCTATAAGCACTGGGTAAAATTTCAGAAGTATCTAAGTGACTTAGGGGTAGAGCTATGCAAATAATATATTTTTCAGTTTGCTGGCAATTCCAAAAAATCGGGGTTTAACCAACAAGTTTTTTTAAAAATTTGGCAAATCAAAAAGTCAAAAGCAATTAGTTTGGGGTTGAATGAAACATTCTGATCAACCCAAAATAAAATGCTTCATTTAGATTTTGAGCATGTTTCAATTTTTTATTTTTAAATTAAATTAAAGGAAATTTCAAAATGAGAAGTAATTTCAAATAAAAAAATTGAAACATTTCATTCAAAAAATGTTGAAATTAAACATTTCAAATTTTTGGAATTTAAGTTTTTTTCCAAGTGAAACAATTTGCCAAAATCAACATATATTCATGAAATGTTTTAGTGTCACCAAATCTGCATTTTTCATCAAAAAAAGTTTGAGTCAAAAAATTTTGCCCAGCTTTGCTTATGCTCCTAATGATAATTGAAAGTCAATGGAACTTAGGCTTCTGTGTGCCCAAGTTACTTTTTGAAAAATGGGAGGTAGGCCTTTTGAAAAATGTATCCATTTTCTCTAAGTACGTTCTCTTAATCATAACATTAATAAAGAGATTAATATAGAAAGAACCTTACTGACCAGGGGAGATTCTGTTCTAACTTTCAGCAGTGAGCATCCAGCATCAGCCCTGATGTCAATGGTGTTACCCTGGATATATGCAGATTTAATTGAGATAAGATTGCGGACGCTTGTCTCTAGAACATACTTCCCTCGTCCTGCAAACTGCCTACTTTGTTACTACAGCGTAAACAAATAGAAAGAAAAAATTAAGTCATGGTAGAGGTGGTTAGCAACCAGAATTTCCATTCTGTGTGACATCAAAATCAAAACATTCTTGCAAAACTGCATATTCCGATGGAAAACTGTTCTGTCAGAAATTTTTTGACTGGCTCTAAGTAACAGTGCGATTTCATTAAAAAAAAAAAAATGAAAAAAAATGAAACCCTCTTTGCATTTCAGATCTCTCCTAAGGACCCACTACTGCTCTTCCCTGTTTTCATCTAGTTCCCCTCCTATAGTCATCCCTAGGTCCATAGAAAAGGAGCCCTGTTTCAACAGGCCTTAAGGAAGCTGTAGCGTTGGAGAGAGGCTGCAGCGGTTAGGACTGGGGAACAGGGATCAGGAAGTAACTTCCTGAGGGCCTTCTGAGAGCTGTGGGATACAAGAATCCCACAACTGACCTTAGCTGGCTCGTTGGGGATCCCTCTCCCACCTATGAACTTTTAGACGGTTTGGGGTCTGAGCCACCAGATTTTTTTTTAATTGTAAATAAAACTAATTTAGTATGTCAGGGAGAAGCCCAAAGAGTCTAGCAATGCTCTGGGTATGCTTCCAAATGAGCCTAACTGGGCTTTTGAGCCATGTGCCTCCAAGGCTCACAAAGGGGACTATGAGCTTTGCAGTGGAAGTCAACGAACCACGTTTGGTGGTGCACAGGAGCCTTAATGAGCATCCTAAGGCTTTTGGGGAAGTCCTGATAAACCGGCTAAAACTTCGAGGAGGTAAGCCTTGGTGTTCTTTTAGGTTTAACATTAATTTGGAATTTCCTGTTCTAATATTTTATTTTAACTATCCATTTCCTAGAGATAACGCTTTAGAGAGGAAGCAGCGTGGTCCATGGATAGGATACAGGACTGGGAATCAGGAGATCCGTGTTCTATTTCCAGCTCAACTCCTGGGTAACTTGGGCAAGTCATTTCACCTCTGTTTCTGCTCCCACTATTTCTTTGTCTTTTCTCTTTAGATTTTAAGACCTTTGGAGCAAAAAGTGACTCCTCGTATGCATTTGTACAATGGGATCCCAATCTTGCTACTGTAATAAATATAATACAAAATAATTAGTTCTTGAAATATTCAAAACATTGATATGCTACTGCAATCTTAACCTCACCTTAAAGGTTTTTCTGTTTAGTAATAGCTTAAATTATACAATGCTAAACATGCTTCAACCAGAGCTGGCAAAATATGGGACTTTAAAGAAGTTTTGGAAATTTTAGAAGCAGCAAATACTTTAGTAGCAGTTAGCTTTTCAACATCTTGGATCAGAGAATCTGGCCTTATAGTTGGTAAAAATATTGACAGAAAGGCTGTCACCGAGTTCATCTTGTAACACTAGTTCCAAATTATCCTCGACACTAAATCTGTACTGAATATGCCTGTTGATAGTCTGAAGTCACATCCCCTTTGGTTGTGATCTTATCAGCTCTCAGAATAATAAGCAGGTGCAAACCTTGAAAGGGTTTCACTTTAAAGATCACTCCTACGGAGTTCACAGCAAGTCTATTATTACTTATTATTAATTACTCTTATTATATATTTGTATTGCTGTAGCACCTAGGGGGCATAATAATAGATCAGGACCACATTGTGCTAAATGCTTTACAAACACAGAACAAACAGATGGTCCCTGCCCCAAGGGGCTTAAAGTACTGGCTTCTGATAGTGCCATGTGTGCACAAGAGGTCACACCATTGCTGCCATTCGTAGAATTGCAATGGGGTTATCCATCGAGTGAAATTTGAAAGAAAATGGCTGGTGAAGAGAAAGTGCATGGGAAATTAGAATAGCCAATAAAAGTTGTCTCAAGGAACAGAAGCCTTGTAGAAAGACTGGTCCTACCCCATGGTCCTCAGCTGCTGAATTTAGCATCTGCTCTGCAGGGGATAATGTAGGAAACTTGGTATTTGACAATGAATCACAAAAGAAAATTGATTTTTACCAGAAAAAAAATAGACAATACTGACAATAGAAAAATCAATGCTCAACTACTAGAAAACATTTGGAGCCCATCATGAGGTTGAAAAAGGCAGGGGGATGGGGAGGGGCACTGAAATTTTCTGGATGTTGACAAAAATAAAAGGGAGGGGGATTTTTTTGCTAATTTATTTTCCTGTTTTTCAATCAGCCTTAAAAATAATATTACCTTTGTTCAAAATTTGATGAGGAAAACAAGTGGCACTTGTTTCCCCAGACAACCCGCAACTGTATGTGCGCACAAAAGCCCTGCTGGCAAACCAAGTCATGAGGGAAATCATTGGCTATTATTGTATAATTTTGTTTTAATTTCAGAGGAAAGGAAACAGACTTGAGGCTGCCCAGAGGCCACACAGACATCAAGCACAGTACAAACACTACTAGATTTACTTCTTCCAAGATTTTAGGAACAAACTAGCAAAGAGGAGACAGAAGTTTGGCAAAGTTAAGTCCCTGGCAAGCTGCGGCATAAAATATGCTTTATTGTATATAGCCAAACAGGACGTTTTCTGGAACAATGAAATAATTATCTCAGTTTCCCAGAAGAAAATGAAGATTTGAGTAGCTTTGCAGACCATACATTTAAAAATTGTTGTAAAGGAACCTTCTAAAAATGCTTCCGAATAATTGAGGCACATGATCGTCTCTCACCAAAAGACTCTACCTTTCTAGGGCCTCGATTCAGCTCTGTGTCCCTAACCAGCAAAGCATTTCAGTACCTGCTTGACCTTAAGAACATATGTAGAGCTTATTCACTTAAGTTTATCCTTACTGCCTAGCTGAATTGGGGCCTATCGGATTAGACAATAAATTATTAACTGGCTTGTACAATGCCAACTGTTTCATTTCCCAAACAGTGGACACTTAAGCCACTGCATGGAGACCCATCGATGTCAGAAGGGTCTGCTCAAGCAGATCTGATTTCAGGATTGGGATCTTAGATCACAAACCCTTCAGGACAGGGACTGTGAATGCATTTTGGGCCCTACACAAATGCAGATAAGAATGATGTGGTATAAAAGTTTAATATTTTTATTATTTCCTGATCTCTCTCACCCCCTTAAATTTCTCTGTCTCTCATTTTTTCAAGGAACAGATAATTTCCATCACTGTTATTCATTTCATATGCACTTACGTAACATTTCAGGACCAATGAATTCTTTGTACCACAGTATTTAAAACTTCTGCTATTTCACTTTTACAATTCCATGCGCTTCCTTTCTTTATTTTTCTCTTCTATTAGATATTCTCCTCAATTCAGCTTCCCACCGAGAAATGATTCCAGGCAGAATTACAAACAGAACTTTTAGCCCCAGGAACACTGAGCTCACTTCCATGGTTGGCTCAACAATGCCTCATTATTTTTCTAAAATTCTTTAGCTACAGTTGTTTAGAAAACACAGTGAAGTAGGTTGCATTTAAAAATACAGAGGCAGCTGTAAATGCAAATTATCCAATTCTCCAGCTCCTACCACCAAACTCCAAACATTCCAGGAGTAGCAGGTTTATTTATCTACATTTTGAAATCATTTTAAAAGCAGGTTTGGGTTTGTTTGTTTGTTTGTTTTTTTATGACTGTGACCTGGCTGCACACACAGGTAACGGGCAAAACAAAAAACTAGGAGGAGAAAAAAAAAAAAAAAATATATATATATATATATATATATATATACACACACACACACTATGTCTTGCCACCTGAAGGCACATTCCTCTCTGCACAGAGTGTTTTTCCTCTCTAGCCCAGTGCACAGAGCAATTGAGACCAGCGTCTTCCTTGGCCTGTTCCCAGACAGGGAACATTTTAGAAGCTGTGGGGGATTATTTTAAAAGAAAAACATTAACTTGTGAAATATTAATAAATAAAGGAATGTGGATTCAAACACACGCTTCTTGTCATATTCACAAGCTGTTACATGATCACAGTTTTAAACGATACTGTTTTATCATTTGTAATACAGGCCTAAGGAACTTCTGAGACACTGGGAGATAGATATACTCTACCTACATATAGGTCTGTCAGCTTATTACTTTATTTTAGCGCCTAACAACATGGTACCTCGATTACACAAAATTAAGAAGAATAAAATCCCATAATGCAAAGTAGTTTCTCTCCATTCTTCCAAGGAAGAGCGATGGAAAGTGTTTAACTGCAGTTATTCTGTGATATAGTATATAGCAGCCATCCATGTGGAGTCTGATCAAAACCCATATAAGTCAATGAGTCTTTCCAGTGACTTCAGTGGGCTTTGGGTCAGGTCCTAAATCAGGATTTCAGAAAAATGTCTTGTGATATTTGAAACCATTTGTGCATGTTCTTTTAGAAGTTCTAACTACCCAAGAAAGGAACAAAGTTACAATACCTAAGTGTGCCAAGAAGCTCTAATAATTGTTTGAAATATAAATTAAAGAAATGGGTATTATCCACATTAGCTCTGTGCACATATGTAACTGTGGTGAAATGAATTATTTACTTGAATTTGGGCTATGATCACCCTCTCTCCAGTAACATTGTTCATTGTATCAAATCAGAGGTTCTCCTTCAGCAGGCTACTTCTTGAAAGAGACATCCTCTCACAGAGTCATCTTCCTTTCAAACACCCCAATCCTTCCATTGTTTAGCTCTCAAACAACTTCATTCTATGGGCCACCAGGAGTGGTTCCATGGACTCTACTCTGAAAACCACTGTTTGACATAATGGGTTGCATTACACATACTTCTTATGCTGTTGCAACCCAATGGATAGTATGTGTTACAGCTCCCCCGCTTGGTGCCTGATCCACAGAGGATATGAGTTTGTTTTTGCACCTGCAAGGGAGTTTTAGTTCAAGCTTGAGCAGCTCGTGCTTTTAGCTGTGGAATCCCCTAGTTCAATCTCTGGTATGTCAGCCAAGGTGGCAGCCATCACACCCTAATTAGCACCATGTGTTATATCGTACTCTCCATGGTAAAACCCGTTGGAGAAAAACAAATGTTTCCATGAAAGGGGAGGTCTTTGGGGACAAAGGAGGGGTCACCAGATACAGCTTCCATGCTCTGCAGACCAATCCACGGAGAAAGAAAGTTTCCTCCTCATAGTGTGCTGCCTCTACATGGTGTTGTCTCACCTTCCTCTCTCCTCTGGCAGCATCTCTCTTAGGAAGGGGTGTTCTCACATCATTACCTCTCATGTAAATCCCCATGCAGGTTCCCCATGAGAAAGTACAGCAGAGGGAGAGTTGCAAGAATTGAAAGTGGACACAACTCCCACTTTAGAGACACCTTGTAATGGCGCTGCTGAATTCAAATGTCTCACCAGAGCTTTGTGTGTACTGAGAATCAAAGGCTATGATAATAAGACAGCAGGTGCATCAAGGTAGAATTTGGTCTAGCTAGTGAAAAGTCCCTTGATTTCATAACCTCTACATTTGCTCACAACATTTTAAAGAGAAAAATCATCCTACCTTTAAAAAAAAAAAAACACACACACACACAAAAACTAAACAACCAAATATAAAGTTCAAACCACTACTGTGTCCCACACACAAGACGCTGACCTAAATTACCATGTTGGGTTTTACTGCGGAAGAGCTTGGCTTCAGCTGTTTTGTTGAGTGCTTTTGTTAAGGCAGCCATTTACAGCTCTTCATACTAGTAAATCTTCAAAAATTTGACCTCACCTTTAGCACAGCCTAGCAATGTATACTCAGACCATTATCATCCGTTAGTTTGAATTTTGATCTTGTAGTTGTCTGTGTAAAACTGAAATCACCATGTGCACAGCTAATACAGGGTTACAATATGCTGAATCAGCAGGAGGAGAAGTGACAATAACTACATTTAGAGGAGGTATTATTTAAAAATATTGCAGACTTTACTCAGGACCCAGAAAGTCTATAGGAGTTAAGGATGCTTAGCACCTCACAGGATGATGTCCATCAGGCAAAATTCCCACCTATCTCAATGGGACACTTGTCTGAGTGAAGACGGAAGGAATTTGCCCAGTGGCTAATGTGATTTTTTTAACCGAAGTAAATTAGTAAATATGCTAAGGAATCTAAATAAAATTATCTGAGCCTTTTGAAATTTTTTATTTCTAATGGTACAAAATGTAACCAGGTTTTTGCACATGCCATTGCTGGGCTTTTGTGCTTTCTTTATTATTATTTATTTCTATTGTATTCTAAAAGCTTAAAATCTAAATATAAAACAAGAAACAACCTGTGGATACAGACAGACAGATGGAGGAGCACAAGAAAATAATATTATTATTTTCCATTATTCCATCCTCAGCAGGGTGAAGGCTAGGGTGTCACAGTGAGCAGAAACTGGCACCATGCGATTACTCTGCAGTATGGGATTTAATTAGCTGAAAAAATAAAACTAAAGGCTAGCTGCTGAGATGTCTCCTTACGGTTTTAATGGGAGGCAATGTTAACTTTGTTCAGTTCTTTACAGGTTTCCAAAACATCTTTTATCTGAATTATTTGCTGTGGGCCAACTTCTAGGCTCACTGAAATCTATGGGAGTTTTGGATCCTGTAAGAGATGCTATTTCTGAATGCAACATTTTGATAAGCTTGTTTCCTGGCGCCTACATCAATAATTACCTGAAAATAATAAACAGCTCTGTACAAGTCAAGATTTAATGTATTTTGGATGTGACTTTGAATTAGGAGTTGAGATTTGCTTGTATCCACATACAGGCGCTTATATACTGAAATAGGGGACCTGCATCTCACAAAACAGGAGAGCTCCAGGATCCAGGCAGATATCACTGGAAGCCAGGGCCACCTTTAGCATCTCGTAATCCCACTCACCCCTCCACCAGTCACAGCATCCAGAGACCCCTTTAAGGAGATAGATTCAACAGCATGGAAGATTCAACAGCCTGGAGGAGAAAGTGAGTATGCTAATGCTGAACAAGTTAGCATTATCTTTCTCCCCTGAAGTTCCATGCAGCAAGTGGAAAGAGATGCCAACACACCCCCAACCTGATTCCTTCTCACATATGAATCCTAAACCCCACAGAAGGGTATCAGTGAGATTGGTAGAAAAGGAGAATGATGCTATAGAAGCAGATCACCTTCTAAGATCAAGATCTGATGGATCCCTACACCCGCTGTTTGTGGAAACCGAAGTTACAGTGTGAGGCCTCATAGCATTTACCACAACCAGGTTACAGGTGGGGAAGAGAGACAGGTCAGGGACAGGACCAGGGACAGATTGGGCAAACAGGACAGAAGGGGTCAATCTGAGGGGAGGGGCATAATAAGCAGAAATGACTGTACCTATTAGAGTACACCCCACTCCAGAGTCTGGAATGGAAGCAGGGGTGCGTCTACGCTGCATGCTTCTTTCAGTGGCAAGTAGTGTATGTACCGGTGTAGCCCCCCCCCCACCCCCCAGCATAGATATAAATAGCAATGGAGATAGTGAGACACTGTTTAGGCGAGTTGAGTAAAGACATGCCTGAAGGGTGTGGGTACGTACTCAAGCACATACAGTTTGGGTGAATGGAGAGCCATGTAGGGGGTCTCCCTGACTTTGCTGCTATTTTTAGCTGGAAAAGTCTCCGACATCAGGGAAAGGCTTTGTCATTTCCCTGCTTCAGGGAAAGTTCCCAGCAGCAGGGAAAGGTTGGCAGAACCGACCCCTTGCTCCTAGAGCCATTCCCCTGCTGTAGGGAGAGACTCTGGCAGCGGGAAAGGCTCAATCTTGCTACAGGGAAAGGCTCCAGCAGCTGGTAAGTTAGAGGTATCAGTATTACAATCTATGGCAGCAGTTCTTAAACTGGGGGTCACGACCCCAACGTGGGTTGTGAGTTTCTTTTAATGGGGTCACCGGGACTTTTGTTAGAATCCCTGCTGCCAGGGGCGGAAGCTGAAGCCCGCGCCCCACAGCCCGGAGCAGATGCCAACACATGAGCAACTTGGCCCCTCTGTGGAATGGGGCCAAGAGCAATTGCCCTGCTTACCACCCCCTAACGTCGGCCCTGATTCTAGACTCTAGAATTCAGAGTAATACAGGACACTGGGATCGTGCAGTAATTTTTGTTGTCAGTAGTGGATCACAGTGCAATGAAGTTTGAGAACTCTGATCTACGGAACTAATCCAAACTCCCTTCATGTGAATGGGAGTTTCCACTGAGTTCAATGGGCTTGCCTAAGTCCGAAACTGTCAGCACACAAACACATATTCCACCTGTGGACAGTGTCTATGCCATTTAATAGCATGAATTAGGTAGGGATGATCATATAACATATAAGGGGTTAACCCATAAATGACTTGTGCTGTAGTATATCAAACCTAACAATCAGAAAGGCATGTTTCGCTCATGCAAGGTATATTCTGTTTCTATTATTCTTGGTTCACAAATATATGGGTCATATTTTCAAACATCTTCCAGACCTAGCTGAATTAAAATAAAATATCATTATTATTATTATTGCTGTTCGCCCAGCTCTAAGGTTTCCTTTCTTAATCAGTATTAGAAACTTTCATCTGATTCAAGTCAGATTTCCTGGCAGCAAACTGTGCTGATCGCAAGTGCAGCCTCTCTGAGAATCCCATTGTTGAGTTAATTGGCTTGAAATCAGTTGTATCTTGGTAAGCTGCCAGTTAAAATTACATCTTTTGTGTTTGAGTAGATTTTTGTATCTCACATAGTTTTGAACACTTTTGAGGAGACTGCCAGCTCTAATGCCATTAGGTAATTTTAAAATATGCATGTACTATGTGTGCAATACTTTGTGTGTTCATAATAACCATGAAATACATCCCTTAATTTCTGTAATCGTTAAAGATAGTGCATAGTATTCTCACATACCAGAAATACAAAATAAAGAGTCTTGGCAATGGTTACTTGTTTGGCATTCTGTGCGTATTCTCATATCAACAAAGGAAACTGTTCCTTTCAATGGAAAGTTCTCTTTGGCTTTAGACAGGAGATAAACATCCATGCTCATACCGTTAGATTTGTCAGCAGTTTCTGACACAGCTGAACATGGGGGGTTACTGATTCAGCTGAGCCCTCACAGGAGTGGACAGACTGACACTTAGGTGATTCTAATACTTACTTTCAGAAAGATTCATAGAGGAATGAATGCTTTTCTGCCTCATGACCACTCTTTTGTGGAGCCCTCCAAGGATTCCCCTCCTTGTCAACATTTATATGAGACTTCTGGTTCTACTAGTCATGTATGCTATAAATACTCAAGGGATGCCCCGTGTTACATCTTCTTCACACTGAACATAGAGAGCACTATTTCACAGCTTACTCAGTGCCCCAGTGGAATCAGCAGCTGGCTGAAACTACACTGAGGCAAGTTGGAGCGAATGTTGGAAAGCAGGAGATATGCTTTGAAGAACTGACCTATACCACATCACTTTCATTCAAAGGCATCTACTCTCTGATCACAGTCTCGGGACCCCTCTGGGCTCTTCATTGCTTTTGGATAGTCAAATAGTTCTAGTAGCCAAAAATACAACCATCTTTGGTAGGGCAGGAGGCTTCACCCCTTCCACTCCAATGCAGATATGGCCATATGTGCATCACCTCAAGGATCAGTGATTGGAATGCTCTATACCTGTCTGAGAATGCTATTATGGAATCCGATGGTACAAGATGCAGGACCCTGTCATTTAGCTAACACAGGACAATGAGAAGTCATCACCCAGTGTTCCTCACTTCAGTGCCCCCCTAGTCTAATGCAAGATCCAATTTAAGGCCCTAATCTTGATCTTCAA
Source organism: Chelonia mydas (assembly GCF_015237465.2). Taxonomy (NCBI): domain Eukaryota; kingdom Metazoa; phylum Chordata; order Testudines; family Cheloniidae; genus Chelonia; species Chelonia mydas. The sequence continues at coordinate 114,295,546 of NC_057852.1, forward strand.
ACCATTTGGGCCCAGCTGTGCAAACTTTACACAAGCCATTGAGGAAAAGCCAAACAACATGAATAATAGTGACACAGGTCAGTTCTGAATTTACTGGGCTTGACTATCTCAGAAACCATCCCTCTATCCAGGAACTTGAGCTAGCACAACAGTTCCCTTCCACAGGAGCACCAGAGCTCATCATGCTGAGGGTGTGTCACAAGTACAAGGGACTTCTCAGCAGCTACCTAACAGTTATGGAACCCTCTTCTGCAAAATGTTTGAACACCGTCACATCTGTCCACTTTTGAAACAAATTGTGAGACCCGTCTCTTCATGTTAACATTCCCACAACTTCCCAGGAGTGGGGTAACAAGGAGGGGCAGGAGGAGGATAGAGAAAAGGAAGAAGAAAATCAGTATCTATTTACTTGGGAAAGGAAGAAAATACAGTCTTCATACTTAGGGCCCCTAGCTAAAGCCCATTGAAGTCAATGGCAAAATTCCCACCGACTTCAATGAACTTTGGTTCAGGCCTCTATTTATTTATTTATTTATTTTGTAATTACAATTCTGTCCAGACACCACGGTGATGGGCAAGATTTTCTATGTCACACACATTGCACTATGTGTAATATGACTTCCAACTAACTACAATAAAGCACCTGTTTGAGAGCCATAAATAGGGCTGGCTGACAATTATGGTTTTGCTTAAATTAATTTTTTGCAAAGTATTTGCTAGCCATGGACAATATTGATTTTTCATTAAAAAAATGAATACCCCAAAACCAAAAACTTCAGGGTTTTTTTGCCAAAACCATTAATATTTCAAGTTAGAAATGCACTCATGGTGCCATATGCCTCCACTCTCCTCCATTCTAATCTATATAGATTTTACAGCGTTCATCGGCGTAATATTTGAGTGCCTTCCCATAGTGCATTAACCAGCATGAGTACACAATCTGTCACATGTGGTTTGTTCTCTCGTCCTCATCCACAAGAAGCATGTGCAGTGGAGAGTCTTGTTTTGGTAGGGTTTTGTTTGGTTTTGTTTTTTTATATCGATACCTGTTTCTGTTGTTTATATTAGAGAAGGCAATGCGGTAGTATAACCCAGCTGGACTACATATCTTCTATGACAGGGGGGGGCAAACTACGGCCCGGGGCCACATCCGGCCCTTCAGACGTTGCTCTTCACGGCTCCTGGAAGCAGAGGCATATCCCCGTTCTGGCTCCTATGTGTAGGGGCAGCCAGGGGGCGCCACACCTTTCCCCCGCCCCAAGTGCCGCCCCCACAGCTCCCATCGGCCGGGAACCAGCGCCTGTGGACAGCGCAGCATGCAGAGCTGCCTGGCCATGCCTCTGTGTAGGAGCCAGAGGGGGGACATGCCACTGCATCTAGGAGCTGCTTGAGGTAAGTGCCGCCTGGAGCCTGCACCCCGACCCCTTCCTGTGCCCCAACCCCCAGCCCTGATCCCCCTCCCACCCTCTAAACCCCTCAGTCCCATTCCAGAGCACCCTCCTGCACCCCCAACCCCTCATCCCCAGCCTCACCCCAGAGCCCGCACCCCCAGCTGTAGTGCCCACCCTCCCCACACCCCCCAACCCACTGCCCCAGCCCGGAGCCCCCTCCTGCACCCTGAACTCCTCATTTCTGGCTCCACCCCAGATCCTGCACCCCAGTTGGAGCCCTCCTGCCAAATTTTTACCAAATTCATGAATGCCCACTATACAATTTCCATACCCACATGTGGCCTTTGGGCCAAAAAGTTTGCCCACCTCTGTTCTGTGCGGTACTGTGGCCATGGACTCTCATGATAAACTGCCTTTCCTCCCCATAGAGCCCAAATTTTCTGTGGAAATTTTTTTTGTCCAACCTGCTCTGGATGCAAACAATATCTGTTTTTTCCCCTGTATTGGTTTTAAAACAGCTGTGAAGATAAGGCAAAATATTTCCTAGTTAAGTACATGCAGCCAAATTCTCCTCTCACACATTGCTAGAGAAATCTATTGAGATCCCATGTCACTTGAGAGCAGAATTAATTTATTTTCCCTCCAGTGTATTCATTTCTTTTGAGAACAAAGTGATTAAAATATTTAGACATATCTTAAAACAATTCTATAAACCGTTTGATCAGGCAGAGAAGGTAGGAGAAAGTTTAAATTCAGCGGATAATCATTTTTTTTTCTTAAACTGAAAAAGATATCTGGCAAAAGAAGTTCATCTCTTTCATGCTAAGACTTGCTGCTCTTTGAAAAGCAGACACTGGGGTAGAATTGTTAAATGCAGCACAAAGGAGGTAAGATCTGTGTGCTTACTTTTCTCTCTTCAAGGGAGACTCAGAGAAGAGAAATAATAGGTATTCACCGGTCAAAGCTCATACTGCTGATTGGTGGCTGGGCCTGTGGCAGCCCTTTACAGGAAATCAGACAACATTCTCCAAAGGAGATTTCTCAGTATTGCTGATACTGAAGAAATAACACTGAAACCCATTCAGCTCTGTAAAGCATCTAGCAATGGTGCACAGAATTTGCTTCATAGGAAACAGCATCTCAGAGCTTTGCTGCCTCAGATCACACATATCTTCAGGTAAACCTACATGAATAACTCTTATTTCTGCCTAAACTCTTTTGCTTTTGAACAAGCTTCTCCTCCAAACAGGCGTTTTAAACATGGGAATGATTTATGGTACCCGGCCTGTTCCTTCCCTGACAAACTTCTCATGCTACTTGAGGCAAAAAAGATTGTACGGTATGTAAATGCTAACTGTGCGTAGTCTGCCATATGCAAGACAGCTGCAGTCAAAAACCTCCAGGCTTCAGCATTTTTAAATCATTTTCAGTCTTCAACTGGACAATCAATGTAACCACTTCCAATCAACTGAAATATTAGACCTTTTCTGTTAAGTTCTCTGCATGTGTCAATTTCATTGCTAATTTATATTTCTTTGCAAAGCGATGTGTTAAAAGAGGACTGTATTGTAAAGTTAAATTGAGTTACCCCACATCAGGATTTTATTAAATCAACAAACAGCTTTACTTAAAAATGTTGGTGGGAGCTCCTATCAGTTATATACTAATATATTCATCTTGGTAATACGTTGCTTCTGGCTGCATTGCTAGCAAGTGGAAGAATCAAATGAACATGTTACTAAAATAAATTGAGCAGTGTGCTAATTATGTCAGAAACAAATTAGAAACAAACAGACCGGGTTCATTTCAGTCAGAGAAACAAGTTCTACAGCTTGTCTCTTCTGCATGTGACTTTTTTCCGTTGTTATGGGAAGAAATTTCTACCCCATGTGGCAATTGATAGAACATATATGTTTTTTCCACTATCTAAAAGTGATCCTTCTCCTACTACATTCTACCATCTGTGACTTGATACGGTAGAACTTTTCTATATGAGATATGAAAGGGCGACAGTGGCAGGGTCAAATACTATGCTGACTTACATTCTATGCACCTTGATTGGAGTCAAGGCCTGTGATAGATTTTCTGTGTCAGGCATATAGTACTGCTTAATACACTTCCAATTCTTTCCATTAAAACTCTACAATAAAAAAATATATAAGCCAGGCAATGGAGCTGAATGGGTCCATATAAAATTTTACCCACTGCCTCTACGCTGTTGTCATCTCTAATTAATAGTCAGGCTACATTTAGGCATGTTATTTTAGTTGTTACTGTGGGCTCTGATGTTAAAAACATGGTTGAATATAGTTATTTGAAGGCAACCGAGGGACAGATTATTTAGTCTGTCCTTGGCCAGACTTCTCATTGAGTTCACTGGCAGTGTGTCTGAATAAGGACTCCTTGAGGATGTGTGTGTGTACTGGAGTTGCAAGAGAGTGGTTTATTTGGCAAAGAGTAAGGATATTTGAGATTATCCATCCAATCAAATTTCAAGATCATTAAAACTAAGATTAAAAACTAACATGCACATGGGCGGAAAATGTGCTCACCAAGTTGTACAATGAAACACCTGTGTCTGTGCTTTAACAGAGCGGTTCAGTCCATGGAGACTGCAGGTCCAAGTGCAGCGCTCCATCTTGATCCAGGCAGCCAGACAACTGAAGGAAAATTCGAGGTGAAGCACATTATGCTTCTGGTTTCAAAATTTCTTGAGCTGCCACTCCATATTAACAAGGAAGGATAACTTGGTGGTTTGAGCATTGGCCTGCTAAACCCAGCGTTGTGAGTTCAATCCTTGAGGGGGCCATTTGGAGATTGGTCCTGCTTTGAGCAGGGGTTTGGACTAGATGACCTCCTGAGGTCCCTTCCACCCCTGATAGTCTATGATACTAGCTGCTCCATTTAATGTAATTGGGTGGGCTGGTCAAAGGAAAGGGAAAATAATTGTGAACATTTTTGCAACCTCCCCCCCTCATTGTTTTTTAATTTGACATTTCAAAGTGTCTAGCTTTGGAAAAAAAAATTGATTCATTCTGCTTTGAGTTCCTGGCAAATTGCTAATTGCAACTTGGCTGGTATGTTTGGACAATGCTTTAGAGATTGGCTAAAGGTGTTTCTCCACCAATACACAGAATCATAGAATCGTAGAATATTACGGTTGGAAGAGACCTCAGGAGGTCATCTAGTCCAACCCCCTGCTCAAAGGAGGACCAACACCAACTAAATCATCCCAACCAGGGCTTTGTCAAGCCGGGCCTTAAAAACCCTCTAAGGATGGAGATGCCACCACATCCCGAGGTAACCCATTTCAGGGCTTCACCACCCTCCTAGTGAAATAGTTTTTCCTAAAATCCAACCTAGACCTCCGCCACTGCAACTTGAGACCGTTGCTTCTTGTTCTGTCATCTGCCACCACTGAGAACAGCCTAGCCTCACATAAAAGTTAGCTGTGGCCCAATTCCTGACCATTCCCTAGTGACACTTCAGTACACTTTTTCAAAACTGTTTACACAGTTTAATTTAAAGAGCCATAAGTCACTCAAGGAGCAATAAGATTTTGCTGATTATTAAGACTGTGCAGGGTCTCTCTTTCTTACTATGTGTTTATACAGCACCTAGCACAATGGGACACTTCTCTTGGTTGAGGGTCCTAATGCTACTGCAATAGTAATAATAAGAACAATTATTATTGCAGGGTTTTTTATTAAAGAAGGTTTTTCTCTATCTTATTGAAGACTTATCCTACTTTTCAGCTCCAGTTGAATGTGGTGCTCTAGTGGTGTGACATCCATTCATTCCCATAGGATCAACATCTTAGGGAATGAAATTTCAGCTGGGTGACTCATTCCTAAAACAATAAGAGAGAAGAAACCAACTAGAAATTAGATTCCAGGCTTGAATCACAACAGTACAATAAAACCGTCTTTGGATTTATCTAGTACTCAGAAAACAAGAAGGTGTGCAAGGACAAGGGCAAAAGTTGTAATAATTCTTTTTTCCTCTTGAAAAAGTTTTTTTTTTCCTGACAAAGCATTTTTCAGACTCTGGGTCTTTCCATTTTTATTAACACAAGCAAGCTAAATAGCTATCTAGAGATTTGTCTTACTTGTAACCTGTCCTCTTCCTTCTCTTTCTCTCTAGCAAGCAAAGGTGGGCAGGGCTAATTGGTGCAGTGGGTTATTCCACTAGACGGAGAACCGAAATTGTAAATTTAGATCAAGTCACTCGTAAAAATAATCCAATGATCTCTACCTAGTTCCTAACAGATGTGTCTCCAAATTACAAGTCAAATTATTTCTTCTATGTAGTTTCAAAAGACATCAACATAGTTTCTAAGCGCCTGATATGATGCTGCAAAAGGTAGGAGTCTGAGCTCAGTGGGCCTGGAATGGCGTAAGTGTGGTTTATTAGAGTACTGGGGAAGTTTGCATCATGCCAGTTCTCCACTATGGGCCAATTCCTGCTGGGTTTATTCTCATGACTAAATCTTTTGACTGCAGTGGCACCATTTCTACAAATAAGTTGAGTATGCAGCCAAATCCTATCTCAGCTCTCACTGTCATTGGAGTTCTACTGGTGTTTCCATATCTTTGTCCCTATCTCATCTATCATATCCCATACTGCCAAACACCAAGCATTCAAATTCAGGATGCTCCCTCCCCAAAAATCATGAGATTTGGGGGTCCTCTGATTTCTCCTCTGCCTTTTGAGCTTTTACAGTTCACATTTTCAAGTTTTCACATTTCCATGAGGTCTAGAAACAGAAAAGAAAGGAAATAGATTCTCATGTAATACATGGCTCCAGAAGCTGCAGCTTTAAGAACACCTAATACCATGAGACGTGATAAGTCAGAGCTTGCAAAACTGCACATCTGTATGTTGTCTATACAGTATGAGTTGCTCCATCCTTGCTGTTATCCCTTTAATAGTCTCAGCATCAGATTAACAGTGAAAACAAATCTTTCACAGAAGAACTATAGGCCTAAATTTTTATAAGTGACTAATGATTTTGGGCCGCTAGTATGTGACTTGATGGGGCCTGATTTTCAGAAAATGCTGAGTATCTGCCCTCTGAAAATCAGGCCCCTTTAAGGTGTTCAAACTGAGACACCCAAAAAACATTTTTTTATTAAATGTCGGTCTTGCTGAATTATTATTAGAGAGAAACTGACACCTCATGAGGAAATTTTGAAAAACATTTCATTCATACACAAATATGTTGGTATATTATATATTTCCTGGGTTATTTTCTTCTTCATTCCATCTTCATTATAAAAGATGTATAGGAAACCATGACCTTTCGTAATTAAAGGTTCATTTGCTCCTGGTGCACCTCCAATGAATCACAAGCCACAGCCAACTAGTTGTGCTGTCACAAACAGATGACTGTGACTTCAGGTGAGGAATAATAATAATGCTTTAAATCTATCAAGAACTGTACAAACATTAATTAATTAACAGCAAACAGCAGGAGTGGGTGGATTTTACAGATCAAAACTTTTGTTTCCATACAAATATCAGTGGGCTACAATTAAAATTAGGAAAAGAAAAGTATATGAACAATTTCTCTTTGAATAGAAAGCTTAGTAATTTTTTATGGGGAGGTACCAGAATGTCTTCAATGCAAATTTAAAATGAAAAGGTCAAGAAATTGTACAATAAAGGCAGACAACTCAGGAGATAGCCCATAAATATGTACATGACTGACAGATTCCTCCTCCTACTCATTCCTGACTTTGCCCATTGACCCCATAGCAAAAACAATGCAGTACCATGCATGTGCAATGGGTCTCTAACTGTATGGAGAAGTGAGGCATGTTTCTTGTGGAAACTTAAAGGGGTTATATAGCCAAAGAATAGCAGTAGCCAATACCGCTATTCATTCAGGTACTTCTCTGGCCTTATCATTGTGACAACCTGGGATGCAGGTTATCAGGTCTAGTGACTGGTGCAGGAGCCAGGAAGCCAGTAGGAAAGCAGGGCTGGAGTAGACAGGGCAGGACAGGAGCAAGGCTGAGAACAAGGCAGGAACTGGAAAAAATGCACCTGTGGGCATATATATTGAGCAGCCAGACATCAGTTGGGTTAAGAGCAGACTTGCTAATTTCCTAGGCCGGTCACCCCTGCTACACCTCAGGTGTGCTCCTCAGCTGGCTGGAGGTTGTGCAAGCACAGCTGTAAATCCTCATTCCTGATAATCCTAATCCAAAAATTAAACTTTGGCTCATTTTATATAGTGTGTGGAAGTCCATGATAGAAAACAAAAGTGCTTTGAGGAGGGAAATGGAGGAGAATGGGGATGCTTTGTAACAGGAAGAGAAATGTCATTCCAGGCATTAGGAGAAAGTTATGTTCATAGCATAAACACAGAGAAGTAAGATAAAAACAAATACTCTTGATGGAAGGTTGCAGCATAACACTATTTCTTAGAATTCAGAATGATAACACCCAAGAACCCCCAAAACAGAGACACACACAGCAGGCTGCTCCCTAACACGGAAAGGTACAACTCACCTCACCTTCCCATAGGCTGACTTTTTCCCAGAATGACTCTGATTGTATACTTCCTTCCAAAGGCACCCAGCATGCTAGCAAGATTAGGAAACCACCTACTCTTACAGTGATCGCTTGCAATTTCAACAGAGCCTTCAATACACCACAGAGAAAAGAGTGAAAAAAAACATGAAGGAGACAATGGGAGGAGGAAAGACTGAGTGCAGTGCAGACATGAAGTGATTAGAGATGAGAACTGGCAGGGGGAGGGCTGCTCAGAGCTTTAAAGATATTCTATGGAAAGAGACAGTGAGCTAGAGGAGCCTGTTGACATGCTCAGAGTTCACTTGATTGAAGAGGAGCTTAATTTAATTCAGGTGTGTGAGAGATAACTGTGGTGTGACCCAGATTTTTGGCAGTGGGAACAGAGCAGTAGAATGAGTTTTAGAATGTTATGGAGGAGAAGCAACAATTTGACAAGAGCCCTGAAGAGAGAAGAAAATGGAGAGGTTGTGGATAAGACCAGGTTGTGAAACTGAGAGAGGGTGAGATGGAAAGTTTAGAAGTTCATTGTTTGGCTGTGTTTAGATTAAGGGATAGTGAGGCATCCATGAGAAATACCAGTGAGCCAGGAAGAGATTAGTGGGATGCAAAGCTACACTGATAGTCATCAGCATAAAGGAGATTGCAATTTAATAGCTGACTGACAATTTCCAAATGATTTTTAGCATCAGCAAGTTTAAGAGCCAAATCAGCAAGTATTTGGAGCCAAATGTAAACAAAAAAAACCAAAAAGAGCCTCTCCTGTATGAATGAGCAACTTCACAGACACATACACCTGCACATGTTGTTTGGCAGCACTTACCTCTGTACAGTTTTGAAAGATACTCATGAAGTTCAAACACAGTTGATAAGATTTACACTTCTTCCCCCGCTTACCAAAAATCCATGTGGAATTGTACATGTGATCCCCATCACCTGTGCACACAGATGGTAATGCTAGCACAGTATGTGCATGGGTGCTAAACTGCAAAAGCACAAATGGAGAACTTATTAAGGCCACCTTTGAAAACATGGCCCTTACTGTCCACCTGCTGCTCCCTGCAGTAATGATCAAAACATCCCAGAAACAGATGCTCCCTGAAAAACAAAACAATCCCTTCTGCTTTAAAAATAGATGACATTTTGAATTAAGAACCTGTCTAGTTAAATGAAAAGCTTTATTCTAACATTATGTAGGGCCCATTGCTGCGGCCCATTGCTGCAGCCCTTGCTTACACTAAACTCCCACTGATTTCAAGGGGAGTTCTGCTTACAAGAGAGCTGTAGGATTGGTCCCTTGATCAAGTTAAAACAATATTCAATGGTAATATGTCAGCTAGCTTGTTATTTTTAAAGACCTAGATAAATAATTTCCTCATGTTCACACCGGACTTTCTCTTCACAGACTGACCAGAAGATTTTGTATTAAACGGGTGCCTAGAATCATGAATAGAGAGTAAGTACTGTAACGTGACATTTATCATCCTGTCATTGTCATTGCATTCATTCGTAATTTCATGGTACTGACTGCGTCACAGTAGAGGTAAGGAGACATGGGATCTCCCTACAAGAGCTTACAATCAAATGTCCCCTTCCTGCAAACCCTCAAGCATGCGAGTAAGGGTACGTCTACACTGGCAAGTTTCTGCTCCACAAGTTATACCACTTTTATAAAAACACTGGAATTAAACTGCTGTTGCGTGTCCACACTGTGCTCCTTGTGACGCTGGAGCGCATCTACATTAGCAGCTTTTGCAACGGCAAAGACAGCCGTGCATTGTGGTAGCTATCCCACTGTACAACTGGCCGCAGGGTGCTTTGGGAAGGGTTTGCAATGCCTCATGCGGAAGGCAAAGCGTCACATGATGCAGGTTTTCTAATCCCATTGTTCCATGGGCATCCTACTACATTGCTAGCTGCTTTTCAACTGAAGTGATGGGGTGGGGCAGAGTGTGTGACAGGGAGAGTGTGTGTGTATGGAAGGGGAGGAGAGAGACAGTGTGCTTTGGGGGATGGAGAGTGTGTCAGCATGCTGTCTTGTAAGTTCAGACAGCGGCAGGAAGCAACCAGTCCTGAGGCAGGGGGAGGGGGAAACCCGGTCATCAGTCCCCACCTCGGCTTTCTCTCTCAGATACCTCTCTCTCTCACGGACACCTGCCTCTTGTTACGAATTATACCTAATTGGTCACGCACATAAACTGCTGCGAATTATATCTGACAGGTCACGCATACAAACTGCTGCGAATTATACCCAATAGGTCACGCACAGTTCTAGTCTAGGCTGAGGCACACGAACAAAGTCCACAACTGCAGAGTTCCCAAAGATACTAAGTTTATTACGCTCGAGCGTGGTGCCCCCCTGCTAATCAGGAGGGGACCCTGAATGCAGGTTATACAGAGATTATATACCTTTTAGCAAAGCATGTTGCCCTCGTGCATCGGAAACCTTAGCCAATAGACAAACCCTTCGCTTAACCACCACCTATCCCTGCTAAGTGCATCCCCCGTGCTAAACCATTACTTCAACTACACAACATGGTCCTAAAGCAATGCACCAGTAGCCTTTCTTATCAGGATGGAAGGCTCACATCAAGGCCAGGAGGCAGGAAGTTAGGAACAGACAAAGAACAGAAACCGGGAGTCGAGACAGGCTGGAAACAAGGTGCGGGGGGGATTCACAGGAATGCAGTATCTAAGGAACACTCCTCCTGGTGCATGATTGTTTGCTTTTAGACAATGGTGGGCCCCAAACCAAAATGGAGTCACATATGCACATATGCTAACTTTTCCTTAACACTCTGTGTTCAATAGCACGAGCTTCCACATTAGTGGTTTGCTTTGTGTCCCGGAGCAGATCAGCACAGCACACAACAGCTGTCAGAAACGGTGCTTTGAAAGGGGTGCATGTCTCCAGGGAAGTCGAGTTCAAAACAATGAGCAGAGTGGTCACTTGAGGCATTATGGGACAGCTTCAGAGGCCAATTACAGTGCAGAAAGCAATCAAGTGTCTACACTGGCAATAGAGCACTGGAGCCTCTGTGCAAATAGCCTTACGACTCTTGTCGAGGTGGTTTTTTCTGCAGCGTTGTAAATGAAGAGTTTCTGTGCACAAAGTGGGTTGGCCGTTTGTATATGTCTGCAGTTTGAGCGCAAAAAGCTGCTTTAGTGCACAGAAACTTGCCAGTGTAGACAAGCCCTCAGTAGAACATGGTTTACGGGCCTAGACCCTAATGACACAACAAAACAGAAGGGTACAGTTGAGGGAAGAGAGAGGCCGGGCCTACACCAGTAAGATTATATAGTTATTCAGCAAAGACACATGTGCATCGTGGTGAAGCAAGGATATTTTTTACATAAATAAATGTCTTTGACTCACTTTTTGTGGGAATCGTAATAGAAGGCAATGGCTCCGTGGACTAGCTGAGGAAGAGTGTTCCACGCACAGGGGATGAAGTGGAAAAAAGCTTAAGTATTTGCAGGACCAGCCCTTAAGAGAAGAGCTTGCTTTTCTGCCCACTGCTGTTCTCACCCTACCGCTTGGACATGTGGAGGGAGAAGCGCCACCCTCACATCATTCTGGAGATGGAGGCCACTGTGGACCTAGAGCCAGTCAAGTGGGAAATGGGTGGGGAGGACCCAGCCTGGACTGCTCTTGCAGTCACTGCTACTTTCTCTCTGCCTCCTGGGGGATCTGGAGGAAGACAGAAGTATATATTCTCCAGTCCATTCTTCCTGCCCCGCAATCTCTCTCCCAATGTTTGTGTTGTCTTTATTCCATCTGTGTAGTGATAATAAGGTGATTGTACATCAGCATCACTACCCTGTAGCCAAAGCTTGTGAGATAATTAATAGTTTTATTTTTGCTGTGAGGTTTATTCCCCCCACCAACAAAGAACTTTTTAAATAGTAAAATCTCCTGTAATTGAGTAGCATCCGGGATAGTCCTACATTCCCAGTTTTCCCCAAACTCTCATTCACTTCAGCGGGAGGCACTTTGTAAACAAGAAATGCTGGATTTATCCCTATAGGAATACTTCTCTTTACAATCACTCCAGCTTTTATTTACTGTGTGGGCTGCTATTGGGCTCTAAAGTCCAAAATAAATTTTGCCATTTGCTTTCTAAAACATTACACAAAATGCATGAAATGATAATTTTACTAAAGTATACAGAACACAATATTTTTCTCATTGTAAATTTATGATGTGATCTAGTTTCAATTGATACTGACGACAAAACTTCCACTGCCTCAGAAAAAGGGGTTGTTGTATAGTTCCTTCTTTTTATCCAGCAGACTTCCTGGTCTCGTTGTGCCATTCTGTGATGTTGCATTGTTGACTATGTAATTCTTGTCAGGCACTCAGGTACCATGGTGATGAGCATGATACAAAGAGGAAGACAGCTATAATCTGAACACTTGAAACAAATAATATGTTAGATAAAAGCAATTGAAATTTGAAGTTTATAATTAGGAGATGTTTTTGTTTAGGAAAAAACAGGTTTTGGTCTGAATCTTTGTTAGTAGACGTATTTATTTGTATTATGATAGCATGTAAAGGCCCTAACCGAGGTCAGGGTGCCATTGTGCTAGGCACTGTGCACATACATAGCAGGATACAGTCTCTCCTGAATAGCTCACAATCTAAATAGACAAGATAGACAAAGAGTAGGAGGGAAAACAGAGACATAAGTGATTTGCCCAAGGCCATAGAGCAAATCAGTGGCAGAGCCAGAAGTAGAAACCAAGTCTCCTGAGTGCTAATCCACTGATCTGCACTGCCTCTTGTGTTCATTTTTCATTTGGGAAAGGTGAAGGTTAAACATGCTTAGAGAATTGTTTTCACTCTGCATTAGGGGCATCAATAACACACACTGGTGCACAGCTCTAAAAATATAACAAACTGAAGCCAGCTGTAACCTCAATTTAGCACCAACTAACTTAAAAAAATCTTGATCACATGTCTCTCCTTCTCAGCTGAGATCCCTGGGCCCTGGTTTTCAGCAGTCCTGAGTACACTTTTCTCATTAATGGAGGTGGCCCAATTAGCACACCCAAATTAGCAGAGAATCTGGAAATATAAGTTATGATGTGTGAGTACAAATAGCTTTTCATTATCAATATCTGGCGGAAGGGTATATTAGGAGTTACTCCTAATTTAACAGTGTCCCTTGAAGAGAATGTCTAAGCCTAAAAGATTCAAAGGCAAGAACTAACTTTTCTCCTTCTAAAAGTTATTTAGCCTCTTTTCTGCCATACCCAATCATGGATTGAACAGAGACACTGGATTTATGGCTTATTATAACAATCTGTAACCAACTAACCCCCTTTTTTTGTCTTATGTCTGCAGAGGTGTTAACTGACCACTCTACCTTGAATGATCCCTTACAATATGTGCTAACAACTTATGCTAAACAATCTGTTCCATCTTGCATTTTGCTGTGACACTGCTAGTTCCTTACCCAGATGTGAAGAAGAGCTAAGTGTGACTCAAAAGCTTGTCTCTCTGGCCAACAGAAGTTGGTCCAATAAAAGATATTACCACACCCGCATTGTCTCTCTAATACCCAAGTGTAGATCTCTTCACTTGCAACCACAGACAGTAATGCAGCTGGGAGCCAACTCTCTTGCCTCTGCTATTTTTGTTTATTCATTTCATAGAATCATAGAAGATTAGGGTTGGAAGAGACCTCAGGAGGTCACCTAGTCCAACCCCCTGCTCAAAGCAGAACCAACACCAATTAAATCATCCCAGCCAAGGCTTTGTCAAGCCAGGCTTTAAAAACCTCTAAGGATGGAGATTCCACCACTTCCCTAGGTAACCCATTCCAGTGCTTCACCACCTAATATCCAACCTAGACTCCCACGCTGCAACTTGAGACCATTGCTCCTTGTTCTGTCATCTGCCACCACTGAGAACAGCCTAGCTCCATCCTCTTTGGAACCCCCCTTCAGGTAGTTGAAGGCTGCTATCAAATCCCCTCTCACTCTTCTCTTCTGTAGACTAAATAAGCCCAGTTCCCTCAGCCTCTCCTCATAAGTCATGTGCCTCAGCCCCCTAATCATTTTCATTGCCCTCCGCTGGACTCTTTCCAATTTTTCCAGATCCTTTCTGAAGTGGGGGGGGGGCCCAAAACTGGACACAATAGTCCAGATGTGGCCTCACCAGTGTCGAATAGAAAGGAATAATCACTTCCCTTGATCTGCTGGCAATACTCCTACTAATACAGTCCAATATGCCATTAGCCTTCTTGGCAACAAGGGCACACTGCTGACTCATATCCAGCTTCTCGACCACTGTAATCCCTGGGTCCTTTTCTGCAGAACTGCTGCTTAGCCAGTCGGTCCCTAGCCTGTAGCAGTGCATGAAAGTCTTCTGTCCTAAATGCAGAACTCTGCACTTGTCCTTGTTGTCCATTTATTCAAGTAGAGAGGACAAAGATGCAAGAAATCCATTGCAGTATTCTCTAGCCCTGTCAAAAGATGTCGGGAGAAATCCTGGCCCCACTGAAATCGATGGGAGTTTTGCCAATGAGTGCAATAGGGCCATGATTTCATTGCCATCCTTTTGGTTTTCATGCTACTTTTTAGAAGTTCATTATTTTCAGTGGCACAGGGTGGTTTTATTTTGTGTTTGTTCTTCTTGCATCTTCCCAAAGACCAGCCAGTTCCCTAACAAGCTGACCCATCATTATTTCTACTGTAGAGAGAGCCATCTATCCTCTGATTCAGTCGCAATGATTAGAGGCTATGGACTGCGGCATCCAAGCTTCCCCTCACGCTGCCTCACTCATACCGACATTGCATCTTTAAGCCTCCAGTTTATGATGGTTTCACTTGCTACCAAGTGCCACGAAGTCACTGACCATTCAGTGCCCTTAATGATCCCTTGCCTGTTTTCTGTGCTCACTGTTAGCTCAATTTACTTGTATTTGCAGGTTAAAGATACCTCATGCTGTATCAGGATTCAGCAGCACGCAAGGAGAAAGTACCCAGCACTGTAGTTTTAAATATTCACTTGTCAGTTTGGTAAAATATAACAGAATGCCCCAAATGCCAAAAGGAATGCATTTGTTTTTACCTCAGTATGATGGGGGTTATGGATATACCTGCCATTAGGGAATGGGGCTCATTAATTCCTGAATACTGAACTGAAGAAGTCCCCCAAGACAGAAAATAACTGGCTTCCCACTTTTCATAAAATCAAACACTCTCCCAATGTATCTTTTCCCCTCACTTTGCTTCCTTCTCCCACTTTTCCCGTCATCCCTCTGTTCATACTGCCCCTAAGGCCAGGGACTTCCCTTCTCCCCTCATGCATCCATGTGTTGGGAGCATTACAGACACCTAGACATGCCTACACACTGTTGCTGTTCTAGAAAGGAAAGTTGCTGCTACTACAAGCCCATAAATGTTATTTTAAAGCTTTTGAATGTTTTCCTGTATATTCTATGGGTATATTGTTTGTGTGTAGGGCCTAACTCTTTGACATGGAGGCTGCTTCAGACCACTCTGGCAGTGTAAAGAGGTCTTGAAGGGGTGCAAATGTAACATACATTCACTATGAGGCACTTTTACACTACCAGAGTGGGCTGTGTGGGGAGTGGGAGGAGGGAGGGGGGAGGGCAGGTTGGACAGAGATTCACACGCTGAACTTGGTTCATAGACTTTGGTAGCAGCAATCAAGCATCAGCTAGTTTGCTTGAAGATTTGAGTTAAACTTCAAGGGAAGCACCCCATTGCCAGGTCCTCCTGCCAGGAAACACCAAACTCGCACTTACTGAATTAATGGCTTCCTGGTTGTCCTGGTATTAATTGGGGACGTGAAGGAAGCCAAATAATTCAGGGCTGGGTTGTCTCTGTTAATTGTTTGTGCAGCCCATTTGTGGGTGTGTTACTGTGATTCACACAGAGGCAGTGAGTCTGTTACAGCCCCAGTTAGGGAGCCCTGGTTTTAGTTCAAGCTATAGCACCTGGTGCTTGTCGCTCTAGAGCAGAACTGAGAAAATAGTGGCGCTTTCTGTTCAGGGGCCACACAGAAATATAAAATTAAAAATAGTCCTGTTCAATTGGAACCGAAACACATTTATTTTTTGCATATTTTTGTCAAATTCAAAATGGAAAAAAAAATGTTATAAATTAACCAAAATGTTTCAGGTTAGCCTGAAGTGAATTTTTTCCTCACAGGTTTTTCATTTTAATTCAGCTGTTTTGCATGGTTTTGGCCATTGTGTGTTTAAACAGAATAAAGGCCAAATTTAATATCAAAATACCATTTAGAATTGAAAAGTTGAAACAAAGTGTTTCTAAATGAAACAGTCAAAATGAAGCCTTTTGAAATTTCTCTTACCCAACTGAAACAATTTGTCAGATATGACCCGAATTTGGCAAATACGTTGGACCCTGAAAAAAAAAAAAAAAAAAAAAAAAAGCATTTTTCAGGAAAAAATTTGTAAAAATAATACAGAAGTCACCCAACTCTGCTCTGGGATTCTCTGATCCAAATCACAGTATGCCACTCATCCCATTGGTTCCTCGCACAATGGAACTGGTGCCTCTGAATGCCACCACAGTACAAATAATAACCACCAGAAGAAAGAAGGTTTTCTGTGGAAAAGCTCAGCTTGTATTTCACCAAACTTCTGTAAGCCGGGGCTAAAGTTCACAAAATCACTGAATTTCTTGACCAAAGATTCCATGGAAATAGATTTGATGTTCAGTGCAAATATTTTGTAGATCTCTCAAGTTAGCTTCAATTTAACTTGGATGAATTACCATTGCTACAACATTTGCATTGTGTAATTTTTATTTAATAGTGTAAACTTGCAAGCTTTTATTTTATTTTTTGTTTTGGCACTTTAAAACTAAAATGCACCAAGGAGATACAGCAAAATTCACATCAGATGCCCCACATAGATTTTGTGTGTGTGTGTGTGTGTGCGCGCACACAAACACTAAGGTAATAAACTAAGGTAATAAACTAACAGAAACATGTATGCCAGGAGGTACCTCTGAATTTTCATTGAATTCTGTAGTATATGAGAAAAAATTATTAATAACAGGCATTTACTGGTCAAATCTGTCTGAAGAGTGATCCTCTTTACTGTTGATATTTTTTGTGGGGAAAAGAGATGTTGCCAGTTCTCATGGTATAATCCTAGCTTAATCAAAAGGATACACAATATTTATTTTCTGAGCTCTCTCAAAAATAAAATACTTACTCTAGACAGTAAGATCTGCTCAGATTACTGTACCTAAGGGCACAGGGAGGGGAAAATGTGATGTCAGGAAGTTGTGAAAAGCTGTCAAGACCTGTGCTAAGGTATAGGTAGACTTGGCAGAATTCTTTTTTTCTTTCTTTAAATAGTCTCTGTGAATAATATTGAAGTTTAATTTTAAGATTTTTGTTTGTTTCTATCAATTTAAATTTTCACAGTTGTGCAAAATTGTGGGGTTTAAGCATTTTTCTACCTTTTTTTATTTTAAATTTTCATAGTTGGAGGAAATTATAGGGATGTCAGACAATTATTTAGTGACAGCAGACATTGAGATTCAAAAAGTTAAAGCTTTGGAACCATTAAAGACAAATTGTCATCATCACATATCAAAATGTACAAAGTAAATATCTTTAAATCAAACTCTAATAGAGTTCTCAAGAAGCATTTTTGTTACTTTGCCTATCGATTATTTCGATTATCATTGATGGAAAGATTTTTTTGACTGTTTCTGCTTGTGCTGTGAAATCAACATTTACCAACATTTATTGATTAAAATCCAATCCTTCCAACACTAGTTATGGGGTGTATAAGCAGCTATTGGTCTGTGTGTATATGATAAAATCTCAGTTCTGATTAACTAGCAATGTCTGAGGTTGACAGTTCTCTGTCTGATCCTACACTTTGTATTTTTCTAATTTTGCATTTCAGTAAAAATTCCCATTTCTGAATATTTCTGCACCTCAAATATTAATTGGGGCCATTATGCATACACATGCCAGTTTTTATAACTATAGAAATTCAGTGATTATTACATGTGCTACTGTAGATTTCAGCCCTGCAAGCACTTAACTATGCATGTAACTTTACTCAGCTGAGTAGTCCCTTGAAAATTGCTCATGTGCATAAAGTTATTCAGTATATGCAGGAACAGGGCCATAATCAGTGAAATAATGTAAAACTAATATAAAAGTGTCTCTCTCGTCGCCCCCCTTTGCAATTAGAGTAACAAAACCCTTTGAGCTATTCTGTCTAAAGTGTATCTGATCACAATCCATTGAGAATTAGCTTGTTTGGTCTAGCAATAGTTTTCCTATTTGGTTTTGCTTACATGACAGAGTATGGAAATCAAAAATCTTCCTCTTCATTGTTGTGTTACTATTGAAGGGAAAGATCTTGAAAAACACAAATGGGAGTTAGGCACCAAATTTAAATTGTCTTTCTATGGGTGCTGAGTGCGTGACTGACCCTTTTGCCTTTGAAAATCTTTCCGCTCCCACCTTCTGGCCTTCAAACAACCCCCACAAACTCAATCAGCAGCAAGCTCCCCACAGAGCAGGACATACCAACCCAAAATGGTACCAGACCCTTCCAGAACAACACATGCGAAACCTGCAGACATCCCCCACAACACACCTTTCAAGATCTATGGGTCTTACATATGCCTATCACAACATGTGGCATACCTCATCCAGTGCCCTAAATGCCCCAATAAAAACTATGTGCGTGAAACCAGACAACTACCATGCTCTCAAATGAATTCACACAGAAAAATGATAAATGACAAAACACAACAACATCACCCAGGGGTGAACACCTTTCACAAAGTGTTCACTCTATATCTGACCTATCAGTCCTCATCCTGCACAACAACCCTTTCAAAAGACAAACCTGGGACTGGGAGGTTAAATTCTTTATTTTGCTAGACACTAAAAATCATGGTCTTAATAAAGACACTAGATTTATGGCTTATTACAACAATCTATAAACCACTAACCCCCACTTTTTGTCCTATGACTACTGGGGTATTAACAGGGCACTTCACCTTGAATGGTCCATTAGAATATGTGCTAGCTACTTATGATAAGCTATCTGTTTGATCTTGTATTTGCCTGTGACACTTTTGAGTACCTTTCCCAGACCTTAGGAACAGCTCTGTGTAGCTCAAAAGCTTGTCGCTCGCACCAACAGAAGTTGGTCCAATAAAAGATATTACCTCACCCACCTTGTCTCCCTTAAAGGGGTAAATCAATGCAATAATAGTAACAACAAATAATAAAATCCTGATCTATTTTACTGATCTATTATCAGGTATAAATATGGACTCCATTTTTTAAAAAACAAGTGTACAGATTTTTTCTTTTCCTATTTGTGTTTGATTTTAGAACTGTCAGGTTCTGGCTGCTCTCTGTAGGTTGGAGGACTTGGCCCATTCCAGTCTTTCAGATATTGCTCATCACACAAGACTGAAACTCAAGTTGCATCTTTCCTAATTCTCATTTGTGCGGGGTGGGAGTGTTGATTCTATGACTTTGATCCTGCAATTAATAGGGTGTAGGCAGAGTGGTGCAGAACTCCAGTCAAGTCGTGGGACTCCATGCGGGCCAAGCAGTCAGTTGTAGAACTGGGAAATAAGGTATGTAGGCACCTAGTGGGATTTTCAAAAGCACCAGGTGCCTAATACTCATTGATTTTTTAAAATCCCACTAGGCACCTAAACCTTTACAGATCAGCCCCTACGTGACTCAGGAGTCTAAGGCCATGTCTGCACTATGGTGGCTACAATGGCACACCTGTGGCACTGCAGCTACACCACCATAATGCAGATGCTTCCTACAGAGACAGGGGGAGATTTTTCAATCATTGTAGGTAAGCCATCTCTCTAAGCGGCAGTAGCTGGATCAATGGAAGAATCCTTCCATTGACCTAATTGTGTCTACACGGAGATTTAGATTCATAGATTCCAAAGCCAGAAGGGACTGTTGTGATCATCTCGTCTGACTTCCTCTATAATGCAGGCAATAGAACTTCCTAAACATTAATTCCTAGGGTGTACCTTTAGAAAAACATCCAATCTTGGTATAAAAATTGTTAATGATGGAGAATCCACCACAACCCTTGGTAAATTGTTCCAGAGGTCAAGTATGTTCACCAGGTTGGCATAGCTCCATTGCCCTGAGTACCATAGCTATGTCAATCTTACTTGTAAGTTCATTCCCCCTGAAGCATCTGGCAGTGGCCACTGTCAGAGATAAGATACTGAGTTAGATGCACTATTGGTCTGACCGTTCTTAGGTTCTTAAGTGTAGACCAGGCCTAAGTCTGATTGATTTTCAATCAAACTTAAGTGCATAAGTCAGCTTTGAAAATGAGGCATGAACTCTTAAATCACTTAGGCCTTGCAATGCTGAATGGAGCCATGCCTAAATTACTTTTTAAAACTGGGGCCTAAATAGCATAAAATTCAATGTTCCCTCCCACTCTCTACCAAAAATATTGTCAATGTCCCTGTAAACATTGCCAGAATAGTCCTCCAGCACAAAGATTGGAGGCAGAACCTGCTATTCTTGACATTTCTAACATAAAATTGAAAAACAAAACATCAAAAATATTATAGGCTTCTTTTTTACATCATAAAAGAGATCAAAGAGACCATCTAGCCTTTGCAATTTACCTTTCAGTATTATGACACTCGCTGGGTGTAGCGTAGAAATGGGGTCAATACACAGTTCCCACAGTAGTACATTTTGCTTTTTTTTTCTGTTCCATTTTGTAATAAAGTTCACCATGAGAAAACAGGGACATTGATCAGAACTGTAGCCAATAGCTTGCCAGTGTCCCTATAACACCCAACAAATATAATATTTCTTGTAAAAATGCATTTCAAATGAACAAAAAGCCCTTGAAATAGCAGACACCTAAAACTGCCAGTGTCAGACAAAACCAGCACTTTCCGTTTCAGCTACAACCCCAGCTGTGGCTTCTCGTTTTGAAGTACTCATAGGTGGGGCCTCTCTGAGAAGACAGAGCCCTGATGTTTTAAAATGCAGGCCCTGATTCTGGAGTGCACATTTACTCCTTGCTCAGGCAAAGCTCACAATGAATGGGAGTCAGCACTTGCACACTAGGGTGATGGATCAAATACTTAAAACAGATTAGATTAAAGGTAGCTTTGATTGAGAAAGGAGCAGAGAACGAGGCCATACTCTTCAATGCTAATTGTCACCCCGCTTCAAACACTTTTAAAACCTGCGTTTTAAAGCCCCTGGTTTCCCATTGTTGTGAGAGCTGATCCTCAGGTATGTCAAAGGCAGAAGATGCTGCAGCATTACCTGTCTTTGAAGTACATACAGGGGTAATTCTCAGGAATGAGAAAATGGGCGTTAAGTCTACTTTCAACTAAACTGCTAGTAGATTTAGAGCCTGTGTTTTAAAATGGCAGGCTTCTCTGTCTGCAGAGAGGAGTTTCAACCCCAGCTGTGAGTACTTCAAAGGCAGAGATGGAATTGGAAATACAGGCTTCCACACACACTGGAGGTTTCAGGCAGAGACTTCCATTTTACCTCAGTTACAGAATTTTAACCAATTAGAAACCATTTCCAACTTTCATACGCAGTTTTACAAACAAGTTTTGGGTGGGGAATACAGCTACATTTTAATTATTTGAAGGGAATTAATCCAGTACGTTTTTAAAAACATTTACATTTATACAGGTTGTCAGCAAAATGTATGTTGCTCAAATTCAAATTATGAATATTCCACCCTCCTGAGCAACATAAGTGGTAGAGTGCACAGCACTACCTTGGTGGGAAGCGTCTCCCACCAACATAGCTACTGCCCCTCATTAGGGTGGTTTAATTAAGCCAACGGGAGAGCTCTCTCCTGTCAGCATAGAGCGGCTACATGAAAGAACGTACATTGGCACAGCATAGACATAGCCTTAACGTGTGTTTGTAGACTGCCTAGCACAGTTAGAACCACTGTAATATTTAGGGATTTCATCTACCACTATGTATCCAGTACAGTGGTTACTGAAAAAGTCAGCTCTTACCAACACTTAGCATACAGTGCTATCTGAGATATAGCAGTATTTCCCTAACTTTGGACAGCAAATAACCCATGATACCTCATATATTACAGTATGGTAACTGGAGGGGAATGTTGGGCCAAGATTGTGTCTTTAAGCCACTGCTTGCAACCTGGGGAAGCGTGTGAAGGAGTTCTTCACCAGCAGCTGCTCCCAGAGACACTGCACTTAAGGCAGACTCAGGATGACCTAGTTATCAGTAACGTTGTGAAAACAGAGAAGCGATGGGCAAACATGACTTGAGTGGCCTTTGCTATAGATTTTTCCAGGATGCAGTATGCAAGGCACAAGGAGTAGGGGAAAGACTTGCTCTGGATCTGTTATTTTCAGCGGTCCCTGAGCCCACAGAATGAGACACAAGACTTATCTTTAAAACAAAGAAGTATTTTTTTATTTTTCTTGCATCTTGGACTTTTTAGTGATGGCTTTTTCTTCTCCAATTATCTAGCGCCACACTTAAGAGTCCCTTCTTATTTATGAATGTACTTGGTCAACATTTTTTTATTTTAAAAAAGCTTGTATCAAAAGTGGCCTTAGTCTCTTCCAAATGAAATTTGTGAATATTTTTTAAATTCTCTTATTTTGATTAAATATTGTCAGGTTCCCCCTCTCCCCATTCTCCCCTTTCAACAGCATCTCCTCCCATCCCCCTGTTCTCTGTAAAAAATGCAGACTGTTTTTATTTTATTACTCACACTGTCAAGGGAGCATTCAGGACAGTTTCAAACTCACTATGAATCTGTTCTTTCATACTTAGCCTTCACTTCCTATTTCCTCCCCTTCTCCAGTGGAGAAGCAATAGCCCTTCTTAGTAGTTGTCTGTGGTTTCCAGCATTATGTTTTGTTGCCTGGCCAGCTGGAATTGCTGTCAGTTCAGCTGCTCCATTCAACAGACATTCAAGAGTATCTCTGATTTCATGATGGAGTAAAACATTTCATCTACAGCTGTGAAGCTCTGTCATTCCTTTTAACAAGGACAAAATAATCTCTTTGGGGACATTATCTGCTTGCCCTCTTTCTTACTGTGTCTTATGCCATAATAGAGAACTATGGGGTAAATATACTACTGTAATTAACTTGAGTGGCTCCACTGATATTATTAACAATGCGAAGGTAGCTCAAGTGGCTTATGAACAGCAGCTGTGCCCCAAGAGTGAAATACAGCCACTCCACTGCTATCTGTTATTATTTAAAGCATGTCAAATTTCTGGTTAATTTTGAAAGTTTTAATATAAAACATCACCATGAGTCATTTGCCAGTGCTCTTCTGGAAGTGGATGAATGGGAGAGTAGGGGGAAAATGATGATGTTCTGACACTAAAGCGTTAGGTTTTATTTAACTTTGACATGGCAAAGATGTGCTTACAATGCTGACTGACAGGCTGTTTTCCCCATCTGACATCCATTTTGAGCTAACTGGTGTAACTGATATACAACTAGTGTGACACTAGCAGCCACTTGGGAGGAATGGTGAAAATATAGTTCCATGATAACATTCTTCTCTACAGTCTGGGTGGCAGAACTTCTGCTGCTGTAAGCTGTCAGAGCTCCATTAAGGTCAATGGATCTACACCAATTTAGAGGGGCAGATTCTCAGCTGGTATGTCTGATATGAACACACACACACCCACACACCTTTCATGACTGCACCCCTGGCCCCTAAACATTCTTACTAAAATTTAAAAAAAAAAAAAGAGTGCAAGAAGTTAGGCTCCTGAACCCAGATCCACAAAAGGACTTAGGTGCTGCAACACCTAACATGTAGTTACCCTACCATCTCATGGAATTCACAAACCCTAGTTAGGTGCCTAGGCTCCCTAAACAATGCTCGAGGAGAGATAGGTGTCTAAAAAGGGGATCCATAAAAGCCACCCTGATCGCTTAGGAGCTGCCTAAGCTAGTAGATGCCGAGGAAGACACCTCCTTTATAACCTTTAGCCCAGTTGTTAAGGAATTCATCCAGGATGTGGGAGACCCTGGTTCAATTTGCCTGCTAAGGAGAAGGGATTTGAACTGGGGTTTCCTACCTCTTAACACCCTGATCACTAGACTATCTAGTTATTCACTCTCTTCGGTTCAATGCATATTTAAAGTATTTATACAAAATGGAATAGCTTGAACAGGAGAGATTGAATATTCTGATGTGGGTTTCCCTCAATCTCTCTTGTTGAAGGCATGCCACTTTTATAAATAAATTAAACATGCATTGGGAAAAAGAGCTCACCAGAAAGAATCTACAGCTTAGTGGTTAGGGCACTCACTTGAGCACAGCTGTTCAGATCCCTTCTCCTCAACACGCAGAGTTGGGCATTGAACCAGCATCTCCTACATCCTAGATGAGTGCTCTGGGCTAAAGGAGATCACCTTCTCCCGACCTCCAGTTTAGTGTGCTGTCAGATATGCTCAGAGCACCACTACTGGATCAGGACCCCTAGAGAAGAGAGGTGAGAGAACATCTATCTCTACCTGGTTTGAGGACTGCACCCAGACACCTGCCCTGAGGCAGTAGTGCACTTGCCCAGAGGCAGAAATTTCAGCACCTAGGGGACTTTTACAGCAAAAATGTAGGCACTGAGTGAGTTGAGGCAGCTACAGGTGTAGCCAGTAGCTGAGCAAGGATTTTGTTGATCTCAGTGGCACCTGAAGCTGGGATTTTAGGCCCCTAATTCCCTTTGGACTCTGGGCCCTCCATATTTAAACACGTAAATAAATGGCCTGATTTTCAAGGGTGCTGAGCGCTCAGCAACCACCATTGACTTCAGTGAGAGCAGGGCTGGATCTCTATTCCTGGATAAGAGAGCCACAGCAGGCATCAGCTCTTGACCTTTTAATTTTAAATCTGCATTGCCTGATTTTTGTGATGCTTTATCTAACCATCTTAGCATTACCTTATTGTCCATGCAATGAAACTAGCAATCTATAAGTGCAAAATGTGATAAAATATAAATAAGTCACACTAAGGAGTTAATGAAGGTTATAAATGAAGGCTTTGTAGACCCAAACAGGCTTTGGATCAAATCAGTACGAGCCGTTTCATTGTCTTCAATAGGCTTTGGCTCAAGCCCCCTCAGGAGGAGAGATGTTTTGGGGAGCCAGGCTCCTGCTGAGCTTGGACAGAGATGGAGAGGAGACCCACCAAGGATCACGGAGCGAGCTTCTTAGTATGAATCATGTTGTTTGTGGAACTGTTGGGTTTTCCAAGTGTTGTGTTCGATGCAGAAAAGACTAAAAGAATCTTTAAACCCCAGCCTTTGTTATGCCCAGTATTTTATGGACCTAGCTGGAGAGCTGGCCACCCTGGCTAACATGAAAAGAGATGCTGGTCTCAGATTGTGCAGAAGTTCACATACTTGGTACCACTGTTTCCAACCTCAGCAAAGAAGGTTTGGAGACAGCATTGCCCATTTCACCTGTAGAGGTAGCTCCGCTGGAATCCTTTTGAGGCACACTGGCAGGGGGATGGAGTCAAGTCTGCATGAGCAGTGCTGCCTCTGCTGGAGTTTTGCTGTGTATAAGTAGAGACCTTCTGTATCCCATAGAGACAGTAAAGCTCCTTTTAAAGCACCCTTTTTCAACCCACAAGTAATCTTGAATTGACTGCAAAGTGATCATGCAAAAACTCCTAATAAAAGCAAATGTTGCTTCTTTCACTCCCATGCATCTTTGTTCTCACTCAGATTCTCTCATTTAGGGGAAAGGTTGATCCAATGATTAGGGCACTAGCCTGGGACTCAGGAGACCCAGATTTAATTCCCTGCTCTGTGCAGATTTCCCATGTGACCTCCAGTAAGTCATTAAGGGTACGTCTACACTGCCCTGGCTCGTGGGGTTCTGAAAACAGCTGTGTAGACATTTTGGCTTGGGCTCTCAAGCCCTCCGTTGTCCCTGGGCTTTAGAGTAGAGCTCCAGCCTGAGCCCGAATGTCTATACTGCTGTTTTTAGCACTGTAACACAGGCTGCATGAGCCAGAGTCAGTAGACCTGGACTCTGAAACTCGTTGCTTTTAAAACAAAGTGTAGACGTGCCCTGAGTCTTTGTGCCTCAGGTCCCCATTTGTAAAATGGGGATAATAGTACCTCCTAGTGGTGTTGTGAGGACAAATACATGAACAATTGTGAGGTGCTCAAATACTATAGTAAGGGGTGGGGGGGAGATAGAAGTACCTAAGATAGCTATAGTGCATGTTTTTAAGAAAATTATTATTCTAAGTCAGTTTTTAATTCCTATTAATTAAATGCAAAAATAGGCCAGACTATCAGCTGGTGTAAATTGGTACAGCTCCATTAAAAAGTCAGTGAATCTTTTTTAGTTCACACCAGCTGAGGATCTGCCATTTTCTCTTGGTGCCTTATCTGGATTTAATTTAAACAATTTTTTTTAAAGTTATACAACCTCCTCTTCTCCCCTCCCTCATCCCAGCATGTTTCAATTGCCAAACTTTGCCTTTCTCCTGTGCTGTGCTACCACACACTAGGAGCAGGATCTGCCTTCCAAAAATAATCCTGTCCTTGCACTTTATTACAAGCCAGAAATCAGCAAGGAAGTGCAGGCTCCATGCTGAAGCGCTGAATCAAAAATATGACTGTCTAAATCTACATTCAGTGACATCATCATCAGAAAAATGTATGCGACTCTCTGCAGCCTTGTGCCTCTAATATGATATTTCTAGGCTTCCATCGCCGTCAGAAGGAAAAAATCTCTTGGGTTATCATTGGCATCCTGACAGCAAAAATTGTTTTACTGATGCACACGAATACAAATATGAAGCCAGCAGCATGAGCCTGAGTGGTTTTGTTAACAGAAAACATCTCATTTGAAAAAAAGATAATGCACAAGTTACAAGAGAAGCATAAATCAGGATGTAGAGGATACGGCGCTCATTGGATAGCTTCTCTGAATAGATAGATGATCAAGAAGGAAAAATATGTCTGCCCATTATATCCCCATTCTCTCTCTCTCTCTCTCCCCCTGTTCTATTGAAGAAGATAAGGAGGTCAAAAGGACTTCTTTTAGATCTCTGCACCTTATTGGGTGAGATCTTCAGCTGGTGTAAAATCAATGAAGTTCCACTTGTAAATCTGACAGAATTAAATTTATTTGCATGGGCTGAAGATCTGACCATTGTGTTTATTTTTCTGCATTTGATTCTACTTCTATTCATTGGACTGTCTGCCCAGGTATGTATTTCCCTTTTTGCATATTTCAAACCTACTTAGATTTTCTCGATTTTCCCCATCGCTTACTCCTGTCTGAGAGGTTGGGTTTAGTCAAGTGTATGTAGTGCTGTGCCTTCTGCTACACTTGGATAAAAAAAAATATGTTGCTATTTGGAGCGTTATGTCTTTGTTCTTAATGCTTTGTTTTTGTCCTTACTGTGGCTTATAGTGCATAACTGCATAACTGCAGATATCATATCCTTATACAAATATACTACATTATTGTACGTATTGTACTTATACATTATTTATAAGTAATAGTTCTTAACACCAGAACCATTATTGTAAGTGACAATGTTTGAAACCATTATTGTAGAATACTGCAGTATTACTTCACTAGGAGCCTGATCCAAAGCCCACTGAAGCCAATGGGAGTCTTTCCACGCAATGATGATGAGAGATGATGCAATTATAGTATTAGAGTGACTCTGCTAAATCTTGTTAAGATTCTGAGCATATCAGATGTGAATGAGATGTTTCCAGGAGGCTGAAGGGACACAGACTGAGCTGCAGGCTTGTGCAGTTAAAGTACTAGGCCATCTCTCCAACCAGTCTGTCCCCTATGTGCTTACTAAACACTGCAGTATATGCTTCCTATGCCCACCTAAGAATTGTTTGGCTAGCAGTCTGGATGTTGCCATATGCTAGATGTAAATGCAGAAACAAAGAAATACACAGAGATCAATGAAGCAACACAGGCCACAAGAAAGTAATTTGCTGGTGTGGAGCCAGCCAGCCTCCCTATCAGTTTTGTTTCCTAGCCCAGTGTACTAATACTAGATCACAACATTGCAGAGACAAAAGTGTGATTTGGAAAACCATCTAACACCACAAACATCCCACATATACCAATCACTGATGCACCTGAGCTAAATAAGCTGTGCTGATTCACTGTGAATGTTTGCAGAGTGTTCAGTTACCCTCAGAATTGTTCATTTTTTGCCTGTGGTTCTGGGATCGAGCGGGTCATCAAGGGTAGATCTAGCCTGTGGAATTCATTCCCTCAAGAGATAGGAGCAACTTCACCACTTGCATGCCAAAATGCAAAACTCTGATTTAACTTTCCCTCAATAAGCTCTTCACATAAAGTCTAACTACATTGCAATCATGGGGTCTGATTGCAGCTCATGTAGGCATCCCGAAGCTAGCTTTAATATACCTGGAGCAGTGAAGCCATGACAACACAGGCTTGAGGGCAGGACATACCAGCCCTCCCAGGACCCTGGGTAATTTCTCAGAGACTAGCTTGTACTGCCAAAGCTTCACTGATCTGGTACTCGAGTTAGCTAAATTAAAGTAGCCATAGACACACAACAGACATATACGAAGTCTGCTAACTTTTCAAATTTGCTTCTACAAGCAATGGGATGGAGAGTGAAAGAGCTTGGTATTGTTAGTACTATTTTAACAGTTGGGGGGGGGCACTCAGCTACTACTATGATGGCGGTCATATTCATACCTAGGCAAATGCCAGCATTTTCAAACTTGGAAGCCTCTAGGCCCCTAAAGTTGATTCAAGCACCAAACTAAAGGTACCTATGTTTCAAGATCCTAGCCTAAGTGACAAGATCTTTACACATGAATGTATGTATAAATAAAATGCATAGATATTTCAACTTATAGTGAAGTCTCTCCCGCTCTCAAAAATGGGAATTTTCTTATATTCTTACATTTCAAGAGGAGATTTATGGATATTATATTGCAATGCCAAAGCCACATGTGAAACTTGCAAGTCATTAGCAGGTTGTTACATTCCAGCCCTGCATCTGGAGTAACTGCTGTTTTATTACTCACCTATCTGTGTATGACATTCTCTGTGTAAGAATTTGTGCTTATGTATTCTAGTTTTACCAAAATACGTCCACCTGAATCAATAAATAGTCTTTTCATCTCAGGGTAATGGTGAGTGTTGGTTTTTGGGGAAATTTTTCAGAGACTCCAGTCATATATAAAAGTGGAAGTACTCAAAATAGAAAAGAAATTGAAATATATTTTTGAACATTGCAACACAAGGGGAAAAGACATGACAGAGGCATAATTATTTTTTAGAAAGAATGTTTTTCAAGGTTTTTTTAAAAATGACTACTATTCTTATCTCCAATTCGGTGTGAAAAGACTTCTTCACAAATATTGTGATATAATGAAGTGAAGTCATCATACTTGGCTCAGGCATTTGCATCTATGAACACAGAAACAGGATGAAAAAATTAAGTCACTGTATACCTTTCCCCACAGTACAGTATTATTTTTCTGAGTTGCAGATATTAAGCATAACGGCATAAGAAGCCCTATGACACTGTATATAGAGTGAATAGAAGTTGAGTGCTCTAGGGTCTGTTTTTCCCCCTCTAGATTTTCATTTGATCTGTTCTGTTTCGGGCAGAACCATTTACAGAGTGAAGCATATCACCTGCCTTGCCTCTTGCCCACCTTCATAGAATCATAGAATATTCAGGGTTGGAAGGGACCACAAGAGGTCATCTAGTCCAAACCCCTGCCCAAAGCCGAACCAATCCCCAATTTTTGCCCCAGATCCCTAAATGGCCCCCTCAAGGATTGAACTTACAACCCTGCGTTTAGCAGGCCAATGCTCAAACCCCTGAGCTATCCCTCCCCCCTGAACTAATCACTAGACACTACACATGTCTGGGGGAATAGCGAAAAAGTAGCCCTTGTGCTCCTTTGAGAACAGAGACTGGAGTACTACCTAACCTTTTTGCAGGGCATACAAATAGACAGAGGCTGATGCTTTGCCATCCTTCCCACAAACTGAGCAACTCCATCAGAGCCTAGTAAAATCTGACTCTGGAATTCCAGGGCTAAGAAACCCACAAACTCTTCCACATGTGAGTAGCCCTCCAGCTCCTTCATATGAATAAGGACTTGGGGGTTTGGGTCCAAGATGGCAAACTAGAGTAGGCACAATGCTAAGCAAGTCAGCTTAAAATGCTAACAAAAAGTCACTAAAAGCAGCTTGTTCAGGAGCTACTCGACACAAGTCTGGAAGCCATAACATTTGTGAGATAAAAGCAAAATAGAAAATAAATTAAAATATGATTTTGAACATTACAACACAAGGAGAAAATATATGATGAGGCAGAATTGCTTTTAGAAGCAATGTTTTTCCAAGTTTTCCCAGGGGCTAATAGTGAATGTGATATGAAAGCTGCTGCAATGTCATAAAGAACAAAATCCTATCCAGCTCCTAGTCTCACCTGAATTCTTCATTCCAGATCAAGCTCTCTACCAGTCAGTTCTGGAGGAGTCTGAGAAGCTCGACAGAGGCTAGGAAGTGGGAACAATAGCACTGACTCAAGCTCTCAATGATTCTTAGAGTAGGACTATTAATATTTGCTATGAGCTGGCTAGCCCTTTGAGATGACCTGGGCTCAGCCTTGCCTATGACTTAGCTGCTATCCCTCAGCCTCACTGAGGGACAGCTCAGTGGTTTGAACTTTGGCCTGCTAAACCCAGGGTTGTGAGTTCAATCTTTGAGGGGGCCATTTAGGGATATGGGCCATAAATTGGGGATTGGTCCTGCTTTGAGCAGGGGGTTGGACTAGATGACCTCCTGAGGTCCCTTCCAACCCTCTGAGATTCTGTGACAACAGAAGAGCTAAATGGTGACCTCACTTGGCTGTAATGGGGCTTAATTAGAAACTGACCCCAGCCATGGTGGTGAAGGAGGGTGAATACTATTTAAATAGAGTTGGGAACTCAGTGGAGTGGGACAGAGAGTCATAGATCATTCATGCTAACCTGCTATAAAGTATAGACCACCAACAAGCACCCAACATCTGCATGCTAACCCAACAGAACTGAAATAAAATCAAAGTGTTACATCCCATAGGAAACTAGACTATCATGTGACACAGGCAGAGAATAGGAGGGACTAAGGTGCACCAGGGCCAGAGTCTCTTCCCCGTTCCCTGTGTAATTCAGGCAAATGAGCTGCGTCCACACACACTGGAGGAATATGGGAAAAAACCAGGTCACTGACAATCTGATGAGGGGGGAAATCCCTTCCTGGTGCCACATATGGTGATCAGTTAGACCATGAGCACGTGAGCAAGAACCAGCCAACCTGAGAGAATGTTCAGTACCACCTCAGAGCCCTGACCTACCCCACAATGTCCCATCTCCACCTGCGGCCAACCCTATGCTTCAGTGGAAGGAGATAAAAAAAAAAAAAACCTCCCAGAATACATGGTGAGGGAAATCCCTTCCTGACCCATGCTAGTGGCTGGCTGAAACCCTGAAGCATAAGGTTTAGGAACATATGACATAAACCAGACGTGAGTCCCAGGGATGTTGAGCCCTGCTCTCTTCCGTCACAAACAACCCTGTTATACAACTGCACTCAAAAATTTGTCCAGCTCTCTCTTCAAACTAATTAAGTTGTTTGCCCCCACAACTCCTATTGGGAGGCTGTTACAGTACCTCACTCCTTTGATGGTTAGAAACCTTCTTCCAATTTCCAGCTTGAATTTGTTCATAGCCAGTTTATACCTATTTGTTCTTGTGCCAACATTCTCCTTTAGCTTAAATAGCTCTTCACCCTCTCTGGTATTTACCCCCCTAATGTATTTCTAGTAAGCAATCATATCCCATTTCAGTCTTCTTTTTGTTAGACTAAACAAACCAAACTCTTCCAGTCTCCTCTCATAAGTCCTCCATTCACCTGATCATCCATCTTCTCTGCACCTGTTCCAGTTTACATTCATTCATGTCTCTTGAACTTGGGTGACCAGAATGGTACCCAGTATTCCAAGTGAGATCTTACCAGTGCCTTGTAAAATCTTAATATTTCTCTATCTCTGCTGGAAATACCTTGCCTGATACATGTAGGATCACATTTGCCTTTTTCACAGCCACATCACATTGATGGTTTATAGTTATCCTAGGTCTCTCTCCTGCTATGTCACTTCCAACTGTTGAGCCGCCAGCTTATAGCAGAAATTCTTAGTATTAGATCTTAAGTGTACTATGGAATTTCATCCCATTTTGTGACTCCAGTCTTCAAGGTCATCCAGATCTTCCTGTTTAATGTTCTGATTCTCCTCTGTATTGTCAATGCTTCCCAACTTTTTGTGCCCAGGTCTATTGAATAAGATTGGCCCAAGACTGATCTTTGAGGAACTCCACTAGTAAATCTCCCTCCAGTCCAATAGTTTCCCTTCAGCACAACCTGTTACCTTCTCTCCTTGACCTTACCACCTTACAAGGCTTGTACTGATCCCCATCTTCTCTAATTTAACTAATAAATTCCCATGTGGCATTATGTCAAATGCTTTACTAAAGTCCAACTATGTTAGATGTGTTGTATTTCCTTTATCTAAAAAATCAGGTATTTTCTCAAAGAAGGAATCAGGTTAGTCTGGCACTATGTATCTTTGATATATTCATGTTGCATTGTATCCCCTTTACCATTTACCTCTGTGAATTTAGTTATTCTTTCCTTCACAATTTGTTCTAAAACCTTGCATACTACTGAGGTCCGACTAACTGGTCTGTAATTGCCTGGATCACTTTTTTTCCTTTTTTAAATATAGGTATAATATTAGCTACTCTTCTGTCATATGCTCCTACCCCTGAAGAGCTAGGGAGAGTTCTCTCTCTCTCTGGGAAGGGTCTAAAGGAAGGTCCAGTAGTTTGTGAGTCACTGTGACCAGAAAGCAGAGTTACAGGATCAGGGTTAACTCCTGTGGGGGGATCCTAGAGTGGAGAGGAGCCTCAAGTTAGAGTCTGTGAGGACCAGTGAATTAGAAGCCCATGAGGGGTGGAAGACTAGTTTAAGTAGCACTTAGACTCCCAGCATGGAAAAGCCTGGGGCGTCAATACCCTAACAAGGGGGAAGAATTGAAGTCAAGCCCTGGAGGGGTGAAAAAGCCTTTTGTTTAGAGTCAAGCCCAGGAGAGGTGAAGGACCTTTGGTAAAGCTAAAGCCCGTAAGGGGACTGAACTGTTGTGTGACTTGGCCAGAGGATTGAGACACAGAAGATTAATGAGGGAGTTTGGGGAAGAGACCGGCTAGAAGTGGCCACTGCGGCTGAGGAAGTCCTCTGGCCAGAGGCTGAGCAAGAGGCACAGTCCCCTGCAATGCTGTGTTCAGGCAGGTGGGAGCAACCTAGTGGTGAGAACATGCGTTAACAATATTATAATCAGGCCAACAGGACAACAACATTGGACTAAATTCAGCATAGAAAGTGGGCAATTCCCATTGAATTCGGTGGTGCGGGGCAGGGCTGAATTTGGACAACTCTTTCTTTTAATTGCGATGGTATCTACTATTCACATTCCCTTCCCAATCCTCCTTCTCTTACTCACAAAGAAATATTTTGCTTCTAGCTAGTTGGGCAGAAAACCTACAAAGTATGCATGTGTGATAGCTGTACTTCCACTTGCACCCTGCTGATCCTTCTGCAGAATCCATGACTGAGGGTGAGTTTAGCAGAGATCCACTGCAGAGACAGTTCGTATCACAGTTAATAAGTATTTATATTTCTCCCCACTGTTCTCCTAAGCTCCTTTCTCTATGCTGTGCCTGTAACAGAACGGCTATTGTAGATAAGAAAACACTTGGCACAAACACAGTTATAGGAGTAATAACTACACATTCAACAAACCCCTAACCTGCATTTTTTTTCAAGCATATCTAATTACCTTTCAGGTTCCTAAGGTTCATGCTACTCCTCACAAAAAGAGTTCAGTCAGGAAGTCACTGCTTCAAACTTTGCTGGTAATAACAATGCCAAGTATTTGAGTACATCTGTGAAAGTTATTGGGCGTCACAGGATGGTTTGGATTGAGGGTGTGATATAGGTTGCTAAGCATAAAGCAGTACACAGCATAAAATTAATGGAGAAATTTGGCACTCCCCTTCACTGTGTGTAATGAATCCCTGTACAAACAGTGTTGCATAAGGAGGAAGCAAATCCAACGTGGTGGTCCAGGAGAGAGCACAGACTGTATCACTGAAAGGCATGACAGAGCATGCAATGCACATTCTCCCCTCTTGAGGTACAATGCTCTCCCTGAGGAAGTTTTGCAATGCTGTGCATGCATCTAGATTATAGTACACAGTCTGACCTCACCTGGCCAGAAACACTTCCTTGCTGGCAGAACAAGTTTGGTCTGTGCAGACAGAAGAGTTCTGGGAGGGAAAATGACTCTTCTTTATACTGCCAAATGCCAAATTCCTTCCAAGAGTTTCAAAGTGCAGCACTCTATCGCTTTTAAAAAATGAAATATAATATAATCTGTGTTTAGCAGCAGCAGGTTTTTTTGAAGGGCTAGTTTCAGTAAGTATTTGGAAATAAGAAGAAAGGCTAAGTAAAATATTTCCATCTTTTCCAGGATGACAAAATACGTGCTGTTTGAAACATACCTTATCATAGTTCTGTGCTTTTCTTCAGCCACAGTGATATTTTTTTCAATCTCTTTCATCCAGTGCCAAATAGCCAGACTTGGATTCACTGCAGCAATTCCAAATCAGAAGATTAGGCTATAATATAGATATAAGTACGTACTTAATTGTCAGTTTTGAATACCTGTGTTGTCAGAGGACTAGAGGAGCAGGATTCATACCACATATACTTGGGGATTTGTTTCCCTGATAGAAGCAGCTTTAATTTTTTCTAACCTTTTGTGTTCTGAGTGTAAAAATAGTGCTTGTATTTTTGCAGCTGGTTACTGCTATTCAGCACCAGGGTACTCTCTAGAAAAATGCTAAGGAAATGTCCCTAGTTAGCACTTCTGACATTTTCATTTAACCAACATGGTGGTTAAATTTTGTTATATTTATGTTCCTGTGGGATTATTTCAGGGGTGGGCAAGCTGCGGCCTGGGGGCCGCATCTGGCCCTTCAGACATTTTAATCTGGCCCTCGAGCTCCCTCCAGGGAGCAGGATCCAGGGCTTGTCCCGCTCCAGCACTCCAGTTGGAGAGTGGGCTCACAGGCTTGCCCCACTCTGCATGTGCTGTGGCTCTGCGCGGCTCCTGGAAGCAGCGGCATGTCCCCACTCTGGCTCCTACACGTAGGGGCAGCAAAGGGGCTCCACACAATGCCCCCACCCGAAGTGCCGCCCCCACAGCTCCCATTGGCCAGGAACCACAGCCAGCGGGAGCTGCAGGGATGGCATCTATGGATGATGCAGTGTTCAGATCTGCGTGGCTGCGCCTCTGCATAGGAGACAGAAGGGGGACATGCTGCTGCTTCCGGGAGCTGCTTGAGGTAAGCGCTGCCCAGAGCCTGCACCCCTGACCCCCACCTATGCCCCAACCCCCTGCCCCAGCCTTGATCTTCCTCCTGCCCCCTGAACCCCTTGGTACCAGCCCACAGCACCCTCCTGCACTGCAAACCCTGATCCCCAGTCCTACCCCAGAGCCCGCACCCCCAGCCAGAGCCCTCCCCTGCCCCACATCCCAAATCCTTGCCCCAGCCCGGAGCCCCTTCCCGCACACCAAACTCATTTCTGGACCCACCACAGAGCCCACACCCCCAGCCGGAGCCCTCACCCCCTTCCACACCCCAACCCCCAATTTTGAGAGCATTCATGGCCTGCCATACAATTTCCATAGCCAGATGTGGCCCTCGGGCCAAAAAGTTTGCTCACCCCTGGGTTATTTTGATTTGATCTTGAGATAACTGGTGAGTCTGTTTATTTGTGTGTGTCCTTTTAAAATGTTATCAAGGACATCCATAGTACAGCTACACTGTAAAAAAAGATGCACAAACCTGCATCAACTGAGTCAAGTTTGTGCTATAGTGTTAAAAAGAACAGTGTAGACATTTGGGCTTGATCTGCAGTCTGGTCTCTGAAACAACAGTGGGGGGGGGACAGTCCAGGCTACAGCCGAAGCCCAAATGTCTACATTGCTATTTTTAGTCCTGTAGCGTGAGTCGGGGTCAGCTGAGTTGTGTGTGTGTGTATATATATATATATATATATATATATATATAAAAAATTTTGCAGTGTAGACATACCCCCAACACACTTTCATTGTAGTGTCCTAACAATGTAAATAAAAACATACATATCAATCACCATTTTAAATTTTTTGCCAATGATCAGTTACATAAATCTGCTAAGTAGGTGTTAATAAGAGAAGCTGTTCCAAATGTTTATTTGTGTTTTTTTTTTAAAAAGACATTTTTAAAAAGGAGATAAATATTAACAAATTATCAGTCTTGATACCAACATTCACCTTAGTGAAAAACAAAACATGACTCTGTATGGATGCTGAAGTCTGCCAAGGTGGAACCATTTGCAGTTTGATGGCCTCAGTATTCTAATTGTATTTTATTTGTTTACCTGAGCATCAGTTTTATTCAATGTTATCTACTACTCACAACATTGAATAAAATGTTGTCTTCTGTATATTTTTTCCACTGAGCATCCTATTACTGATGTATTGGGGGAAAGGGGCTTTTTGGATTAAAAATAATATAGGCTCCAATTCAGCAAAACATGTAAGCACGCAGGATAAAATGTTTCAAAAGCACCTAAGTGACTTAGGAACCTAAGTCTCATTTTCAAAAAAAAAGTGATAGTCAGTTAGCAGTTAGGTTCTCCATGCCCACATCCTCAAAAGTATTAAGATCCCGAATTCCCATGTAGGTAGACACCTGAATACATTTGAGGATGTGGGCCTAAGGGCCTATGTGGCCCATCAGTGAGTGTGTATTAGAGAAAATATGAGTTATGAGATATGAGCCCTGAGCTACAGAATCTTGGCTCTTTAGTTCAAGCTATAGCATCCAGTGCTTTTAGCTCTGAAGGTCCCTGATTCAGTCTTTAGTGGGTTAGCCAAGATGGTAGCCATCATACCTACCTCATTTTTGAAAGAGAGACTTCAGTGCATTTGAGAATTTTACCTATGATTAACTTTAAGCATGTCCCGTTGACTTTACTCCACTGATTTCAGTTTTGCTTCATCAGGGTCATAATGCCTGTGACCGATGCTTCTGCTGACCAGAACGCTTGTACTAAGCTACAGTGTTTGAAAAAAGATTTTATCAGAAAAGGAAATGAGCAACACAATGCTCGCTAAACCACAGTATAACAAAATGACCTTGCGATTTCTAAGCCACTAAAGTTTTAATCACACTTCTACATGCACCATGTGTAACATTTTTAACCACAGTTCAGGACCTAAGCTAGTTATTTTACTAGTGCCTTAATAATGAAATTAGTTAACAACTGCCCTGGTAAACACTTATACTGAACATAATTTTGAGTTATGGAGTAGGATAAGTGGCACTGAGATATGAAACAGGATCCTTTGGTCACGTCTTGCACTATTGTTCAGCTGTAAAGTTTAAAACAGACATTTTCCCTGCAAAAATAATGGCCTAGTGTTTCTTTTGAGACAGTGTTTCTATCAAGGAACCTGATCCTGCAGGCATTACTCACATGAGTAATTCTCATCCCATGATTAGTCTCATTGATTTTTTGGGAGTGTAACTACATAATGCACTGGTTCCACATCCTAAATGTGTTCCATGGTCCACTTCTTTCCTGCTGACCTACTTTTGTGTCATTGTTACCTTGTGCTCATGCTACCTGTTAGGTGTATCTGTCTGTTTTCTCTTGTCCTTTATTTAGATTGTAAGCTCCTTGGGACAGGAATTGCTTTTTTTATGTACTTATGCCTAGCACATTGGGGCCCTGGTCTATGAATGGGGCCCCTAGTTGCTGCTGCACTATAAATAATAAATACAATAATAATAATTAATAATGTTCAACCAACCCAAACGTGCCAGTGAACATTTTGGGCCAGACTGTGAAATGTACAATCTCTTGTGAATAAAGATTACTCACAGGAATAATTGTTGCATTATCCGTGGAAATTAGCAATCTAATGAAAAAGCAAATGCCCAGTATTGGACTCATTTAAAGTGCTGAAGTTGGATGTGACAATATTGAATGGGATACTACCAGTTGTTCTGTGTGTCACTGTTCACACGTGGGACAAATTTATGGAGAGTGAGGAGCTAGGAGAAAGGTCAGGAAATGAATATGAATCTCTTTAACTCTTTTTAGGCTGTGAATTGATCCTGTTATTGCTTAGAACCAGATTCTGATATTCTCACTCAGGGTAAATTGCACCTTACCCCTGATGTAGTGCCATTGAAGTCAATGGAACTGTGTGAAGTAAGATACCCCTGAATTTGAGTAAGTGTACCAAAATATGGCCCTTAGTATCACGATTCTTGGCAAATTTCAGATTTTGGAATAGAAACTTTTATGTATCCATTTCATCATGAATTAATCATAATCTATTATAATAGAATCCATCATGCTGAATTCAGCTGGCATTAGTGTAAATGTCAGATGTATTTCTGTAGGTGTTTCATTGCATTTTGTCAGCAATTAAACATGAGTCAATGGACACTTAAAATTAATGCTACCCTACATTTCCTCTTCCTTAATATCTTTGAACCATAAATAATGTGACTTGAATCATGAATTGAAATGGGCATGATGGTACTTTGTGTCAATGAAGGGCACTGTCACAAATATGGAATTAAGATTTCTGAACATGCTCTAGCTAGAGAATGAATATCATTGATGGCAAACGCTGGAAAATGCTACCATTAACTTAAAGGCCACATACTCCCTTCTGCAACAAAGGTGAATGGGTGCTAAATGGCATGGAAAACTCCCTATCATGCAGAAGGAGGGAGCAGTGTCTCTGTTGCACGAATCAGAGACCACAGCAAAACCCTACATAAGAAAGCTGCATTGTTTGGCTCTGTGGATCTGGAGTGAGCAAGCCAGAAATTGAGCTAGGGAAAACTGCTCACAGGGGAATTGTCACCCTTGAAATCTATGGAGATTATGCAGTGAGCTAGTTGTAAGACCCTCTTCCTGCAAATATGTAAGTGCATGATTAACTTTAAGCATGGGAGTAGTCTTTAGAAATTAAGCTTGCAGGAGTTTGCAGGATTGAGTCATAGATCAGTATTATTTTACCTGGGTTTCCCTGCCTTCTAGAAGAAACCCCACTCCAAAGGGTCTCAGGAGCAACTGCAAGTGGACAGGGCATGGCAGGGAAGCAGAGCTATGTTGCCATGAAGGGAGTAATCAGGACAAGAGCTTCATGTGTATGCCCTATTGTTCAGCAAGTGTCCCACTGTCCATAAGAACAGCCATACCAGATCAAACCAACGGTCCATCTAGCCCTGTGTCCTGATAGTGGCCAGTGCCAGCTGCTTCAGAGGGAATGAACAAAACAGGTCAATTCTGAGTGATCCATCCCATTTCCCAATCACAGTTTCTGGCATGGAGTTCATGCCTGGACAGCCATAGGTTTTGGTAGCTTAATTCGCTTTCCCTTGCACAAGAAGTTAATGCATCCCCACTCTAACGGAATGATGTCACTGGAAGTTGGAATTCAAAGTTTCCTGTCACCAATGGGTTTTTCTCCCCCTTTCTTTTTGCATAGGGAACAATTTGGTTCTAAATTGTTAAAAACAAGAACAGGCAAAAGCCAAATCCGCCCATTAGAGGGAAGGGGGGGAAGACATGGGGGGAAGAAATGTCATTCAGCTATACTTATAGTTTCCAGATTTGAAAAACTTCTAAGATACATGGGCCTAATTTTGCTCCCATTGAAGCTTGTTTCCAACATATTACTATTTTCTAATTAAGTTATTTTCTACTGAATCAGAGTCAACAGGAAAACTATAGTAGAACGACTAACAGATCTGAAAAACAGGAAGCTAACTTTGCCAATGAATAAGTAAGTAAATTTATTATTTTTAAAGCCCTGATAAATTATAATAATTTTATTATTGATGTATAGCTGCTTCAAACATTGGCCAGCTAAAGGTCAGATGAATCCAGTGTGGTTTGAAGAGAGCTCACTAAACAGGAAACCACTCAGCTTCATTTTTTGTTCAGTAGCTGCTACAAGAGATAAGACAAAAAAGAGCAGAAGCTACAGGTCAGCTCTAAGTACAGGGGGGAGTTTGGAGCCAAAGGTTTAGAGCTGATATTTTGCTAACCCTCCGCATTTCCTAGAGAAGCTGCTCAGATATTAGGGTGATGGGGTGTGTGTAAATTTATTCCTAATCCTGGTTATATCTAAATTCAAAAACA
Organism: Chelonia mydas; assembly: GCF_015237465.2. Taxonomy (NCBI): domain Eukaryota; kingdom Metazoa; phylum Chordata; order Testudines; family Cheloniidae; genus Chelonia; species Chelonia mydas. The sequence goes on from NC_057852.1 coordinate 114,335,874, forward strand.
TAGTTATTTTCCTGTTTTTGAATAGTTGGTAGGTGCTCACATACCACAATGATGGATCCATATAAGTACTGGGACAGTAAGATCTGAAGTACAAGGGGTGAGGCGGATGAGGGTGACAGACAGAGCCATCATTCCAACAGTGAAGGGAGAGATCTATGCATATGAATCCTCTGTGCTCACATCTTGGTGGTTCATCGGGGCGCATGTTTAGACACTGGATCAGTACAGATTCAGAAGGCAGAGTGCCATCTACTGAATCACCAATACAGGAGTTATACTATTTATCTACAATGCTTAATTAATTCATATTTGTAAAATGCTTTGAGATTCTTGCATAGGAAAGATGGGTCCTACGTAACTGCAACATATTACTGGCAATACAACCAAGACAGATAAAGAGGCCCCAAAATCATCAATTTTCCCACAGTTACCAAAAATGTTTTCTCACTTAAATGATTAGCAGTTCACTCATTCTGTTATGCTAATCCTTCAATGAGGTTTTGATAAACTTGCTAATATTTTGGTGACTGCATTTGTTCTCTTTTACTTCTTTAGATCTTGGCCAAACATGAATGCAGCAAGTAAGCTAGAGTTAAACCACAGAGGTAAAAAACTATGTTACCATTTATACCATGTTTCTTCTCAATGACATTTTTCATTCTGTTTTCTTTTTACTATTCTTATTACCCTTGGTGTCAGCAATAGTTTGGGATATGCAAAGAATATAGAATCAGAACCCAGGTGTGTTGATCTATTGTAAGAAATATACACAACTCAGGTATCAATGAATGAATGAGGCCAAAAACTACCAGCACACAAGAATAGTGATTTTGTGGCCTCATGCATTAAAAAGTTCTACATCACATGTAATAAGTTATCCTGCTGCATATAAAATGGAGATTTAAAACAACAAACATTGAATTGTTAATGAAATGGTTCATTGCTTCTAAAAACCATGGGAGGGAAGAATGTACAAAGCTTTTTTTTTTTAAAGTGCCTTTTTATCTATATCTATCTTGCCCCATTTAGGCCAAGTTTCATGGGCACAGGTGTCTGTACCATCAGATCTGATTTAAATTATCAAAACAGTTGATCTCTTCTAAAACAATCGGGGGATTGACCTTTTGCAAAAAAAAATCCATTTTAATTTAGAAAAAAAAATTAAACGTCTCCTATTTATAAGGCCCTGATCCTAATTATAAGGTGCTCTCTAGCCTTCATTCAGTAAAGCATTTAAGTACATGTTTAACATTAAGCATGTACTTAAGTCACATTGACTTCATGGGTAAAATTTTGGCCCCACTGTAATCAGTGGGGAAAATTCCCACTGACACCCATGGGCCCAGGATTTCACCCCAAGACTTCAATGGAACACGCTTAATGAAAAGAATGTACATCAGTGCTTTGTGAAATCAAGAGCTCTATTAACCAAACACGTGTGCTGGATGTAAAGCCGGTACCCTACATTTATTGTACAACACATGCATCTTGCCACGTGTTACACATTCACACATAAAGGACGTTTGCTAAAATGTGTACATCCACCACCCCCTTACTTTTTACTTTAAAATAGCATCAAAGGGCTTTTTTAATAGAGGATGTTACAGGGTGTATAAACCCTGCACTAGGTCTGAAGGGGTTAAAGAGCAACTCTGGGCCCAGCTGACCATGCCCAGCCGCAGCTGCAGAGCATGCTCCAGATGGAGGTGGAGCTTAAAAGGAATCCAGACAGCTCTGAAAGAGGCTGACAAGGCAGGGAGAAAGGTCTACCCTGGGAGTTCCTAGGAAGGGATGCTGTAGAAGCTCCTCTGGGAAAAGAGGAGCTTTCCTGCTGGGCTCAGACAGGCTAAAGGTGTAGGTAGTGTATTTTTTTCATTATCTTTTGCTACAGACTACAAAGCTTGGACCATAGAGAAGAGGGTAGGAAGTGGCCCAGGGCGGGCAGCCTTAAAGTGCTTTTGGGTAGACCTTGGTAACTGTCACAGGGCCTGGGTTCCCCTATTAAGAAGGAACTAACCCCTTGGTTCCCCGTATTAAGAAGGAAGTGACCCCCTAACTACTAGGTGATGTTTCCAGCTAGCACCAATAGGAAGTAGGTTTTGTGGTGAAAAGAACCAACTCAGATAAAATAAAACCAACCTGTCTGGTGGTTTCAGTGACGTGTTCTCTTTCGATTCACTTCTAAGTGAACAAGTGGCCACATCACAGCAAAACCTCCCTACAGCTGGCACTTACTGGCAGCTTCCTGCCTCCTCCCCCTAGTCTCGGAAGAGAGGCCAGCCTATTCTCCTGCTCATCCCTTGAATTGAGCCCACATAATTTTTGAGAATCCTGCATGTCCTCACTAAGGCCTAAAACAGAGATGCCTAAATATATGAGATGGGCATTTTTCATGATATTTCCAGACAAACTAGAAACTGCCTAAGAGAATCTTACCCTTGAAAAATTTTCAACCCAATTTTGTATATCAAAGGGGTTTGGAGAGATTGGCTAAGCATCTGCAGGTTGGGCTGTTTATTAAAACACAACTTCCTGTCTGATGTCACTATTAGAAACATAATGAAATCACTGACCTTTCTAAGATCTTCTTGCATTGAAGTCCATGGGTGCAGATTCAGACCCTGTGAACTCCTATTTTAATTAGTGTGACCACAGAATCAAAGTTGTCCCTGTTGTCTCATTTAAAGTAAAAAGGCAATTTTGATACTTGGTACTAATGTGCAATATGGTAACCCGTGGCACTCTGGTAAATGTAAGGGAGCTGTGAAGATGTTTTGACTTTGAATAAGGGGTCACCAACCTGAAAAGGCTGAGAAATGCCAAGTCTACACCAGGTCTTCAGTTTCCAATGAAAATAACAGTGGTAAGAAGAGGTCAATTAGATTGTAGACTCTTTGGCACAAAGACTGTCTCCTACAACACCAGCACAATGGGGCCCTGATCTGACTGAGACCTGAGGGTATGAGCACATTACAAATAATAAATAAATGAACACCGTCCTGAAAAGTGTTCGTGCCCTCAATTGCCATGCACCTTCCAGATGGTGCTCGGTGTTTTGGAAGATCAGGCCCCAATACACATTGTGCTGATTATGTTACATTAGTGTATATAAGATTCGTCACCACTATAGAAAAGGTATTGAATTGAAAGACCATCATGATATAAGAGGAAGATTTTCCCCCCTGTACTGGCTGGTTTGCACTACTCAGTCAGCAGAAAGGAGCTGGACAGATAACTTAACCAGAAAACTGAGGGTTCTCCTTGCGTAAAGGGAATCCCTAGATAGAACAGCACCAGCGCTGTGGCTCTATGTGATCATTCTCACCACACACGGTCAGAAGAGGTGTTCCGAGAAGAAAGGAGGCATGGCTGGGATGCCTCTGAGCTCCAGTGATCCCAGGCTCACAGACTCATGGACATTAAAGGCCAGAAGGGACCATCACGATCATCTAGTTGGACCTCCTCCACATTAGAGGCCACAGAACCTCACCCACTTTACTATCAGAATGGCTTGGGGCTCTGGGCATACAGGTGTAAATTTAAGTTATTGATGTCTTTATGATGCTCTAATTTATGCTGGGAACGAGGCTACCTCTGCCTGGTCCTGTTCCAAATTCCATTTGGTTATACTAGAGAATGTGGCCAATAATATTGATCTGTGTGACTCATTTTCCTGTCATGTTGAGGGTGTTTAACTTGGAACTCAAGGAATATAGAGTCATTTTTATAACTTGAAATAAAAAACGAAAGAATGAAACTTTAAAGCACTGGTTTGTTTTCATCATTATGTTTGTAGGGCCTTATTCTCCTCTCACTTACACTGGTGTAAATCAGGAGTAACTTCAGTGAAGTCAATAGAGCTATAGTAGTAAACTGGTGTAAGTGAGTGGAGAGTCAGGCCCATAGTTTGCAGGAGTCTGTTTCTCCTCCCCCACGGATGACTGTATAAACAGATAACAGTAGTACAGGTACAGTACAAATGAACATTTAATGCCATCTGCTGGGCCATGCAACATTGTGCAATATTTTGTTGCTGGAATCATGTATTGAATCTAACTTACAGAAGAACAATGATGCATAAAAGGGTGTGTTTCTTTTGTTTTTTGGTCAGGGTCAGTTAGAATGTCCAAAGGATCTACATAACACAATACATATTGTGACAGACCCAGACCAGTGGGGTACAGGAGTCTGGTAGAAGGCAAATATACTGGCCGATGGATGAATAGTTTTCTGTTCCCTGAGTGACCAGAGCAGGGGCTGCGCTAGGGCAATCAGGAACCTGCTAGAACCAATTAAGACAGGCAAGCTAATTAAGACACCTGGAGCCAATTAAGAACATACTAGAATCAATTATGGCAGGCTGACTAATCAGGACACCTGGTTTAAAAAGGACCACCCATCAGTTAGTGGGGGGGGTGCAAGAAGGTGTGCTGCTGGAGGACTGAGAAGTACAAGAATAACCAGGCTTCAGGAGGAAGATCCTGCAGTGAGGATAAAGAAGGTGCTGGGGGGGAGGCCATGGGAAAGTAGCCCAGGGAGTTGTAGCTGTCATGCAGCTGATACAGGAGATATAGACAGCTGCTATCCACAGGCCCCTGGGCTGGAACCCAGTGTAGAGGGTGGGCCCAGGTTCCCCCCAGTCCCCCAACTCCTGATCGGACACAGGATAGTTGACCTGGTCTGTGAGCAACACTAGGTGGGACAATAGAGACTGTGGAGATTGTTCTCCATTTCCCCCACGCTGGCCAGTGATGAGGTTAGCTGAGTGAATGGCAGGTTTGAGCCTCTAGCAGAAGCGGCCAAAATAAGGGCTGCTGTGAACCAAAATGATCAAAATGAAACATTTTGATTGCCCAGAACCAAACAAATTGGGGGTTTTTTCAGTTCATGAATAGTTGAGATTTCAACTTTTTGTCCAGATTTGAGACAGGAAGAAATTGAGCTCCCAAAAATATCCATGGGACAGGAAAACCATTTTCTTCTAAGCTCTAACTGTGAGGTGCTCAGATGCTGTGGTCATGGAAACCATAAAACTACTTACAATATTTTTATTTATTTATTATTTAGGCACCTAGCTTTAGGCACCCGTTTGAGAAAAACTTGGCCTTCATAGCCTCTGTGCAGATGAAATAAGGGTGGGTCTGAGATTCCATAAGACTCTTTCCTTACTAATGTATCTACTCAGGGGCAGCTGGCATTTTTCACTATGTGAGCTATGTGAATATTTTCAGTATATTATACAGTTAACTAAATTCTGTTCCCTTTAATAAAATGCTAAATATCACTCTTCTATATAGAATATATAATATTTGCTGTAATCTTTCTGACCATTTTATTTAGAAGACAAGAGCAGAAATATTCCTGGAAAAACATCTGATTTTGTAAGTATTTTTTTCCCTTCCTTTCTAAAATTTTGCTTTACTTTCACTTAGACTTGAAATTTAAGATGGTCACCTGCTGTAATGCTGTTGTGGGAAGACCATCCTTTCTGCCTGAGCATCTGGAATGTAGAGTGGGATTTTGAAAAGTGCTTAGTTTTGGCCTAACTCTGCTCCTATTGGAATCAATGAAAGCTTTAAATTGACTTCAGTGGGAGCAGGATTAGGCCAATGCTTGTTTTTGAAAATACCAAGAATATGGTTCATTTTCTGTATATAGCTATGTTCTATTTTGAACTACAGTAACATTGTATTTAGAATAATCATTCAGTATCAAATCTACAAAAGTATAAGATGCATCTGTTCTCCAGTGTGCAATTTTGTATTCAAATAAACATGGAAAATGATTATTTCCAGATAGGCTTGGAACTTCTGAAGCTGGGTTACAGGAGCAGACTACTCAGCCAATTACTTATCTATGGCCTGATTCTGTTTTACCTGTGTATCTCAAAAATCACTCTGAAGTCAATAGAAGTTGGTGTAAACAAGAATGGCAAGACCATGTGCTATAAATTGGACAATTAGTATCCAAGTAGTGCCAACAGAAGAGCTGGGCAAATAAAAACATTGCAGTGAACTTTCATTCAAATTTGAAAGCTGATTGCAATTCTACCATACAGTAATATTCACCTCCCTGCCTTGTTTGCTTGGAAACAGAAGATTTGCTAGTGCAAGCACTCAGGACTCAAATATTTGAATAGTTATTAACCAAAAGTGACTTTTGAATATTAGATTTTTATTTTAAAATTTACAGTTTGTGATGACTGAGTAATTACATAAATCACTGATGTTCAGATTCACAGAGTCCAAGGACAGAAATACCCTCTGTGACAATATTAGTTCTATTCCCTAGCTGCTTGATTTATGTAACTGAACAGCATAGCACAAATGACACATTGAAAATATTACAGTGAAATGTACAATTTTTAAAATGTGCTTTGCTGGTTAAGTTACACTCTATGTAACATTTTCAAAAGTGACTTAGGAACCAGATTACTATTTCCAAAGTGACTTAGGCACTTAGGGGAGTTTTTCAAAGGCACAAATGATACTCAGCAAAAGTTGATGGAAATTAGACTCATAACTGCTATTTGAAAATCTCCCTCTTATGAGACTGAGTCCCACTAACTTTTAAATTAAAGTCACTTTTAAGTTTGTATGCAGCCTTAGTTAAATTCTAAACTGCAAACAGAAACTCTGCTGCACCAGTGTACTCTGTGCAACCTTTCACCTTCATCCCTTCAACAGTTGAACAAAACTCCCAGTTCACAGTCTGCAGGCATGAAATGGCAGGAGTCAGCCCAACTCCATCAATGGTCGCTGAAGCCATTCAACTGAGCCATTCGAGTGAATGCAACTCCATTGACTTTGGCCAAGCCTGAAGTGAGCCCTGTGTTACCTGAATTTCTTTCTTTTGCTTAGGATAAAGATTTTGCAAAAGTGGGTGAGGATGAATCAGAACATTCACGCGACGTACCTGATGAAGAACAGTATCCCTATGATACTGTAAAAACTTCCAGCTTGGAGGCAATGCATGCTTTGAAAATTTTGCCTGCCAAACCAATACAAGAATCTGAGTATGCAGGTAATTGACTTCTGTGCTAAAACAGAACGGGGTCCTTGGGTTAAATGGGGAAAGCAAGGACCAGATTGTGCTCCGTTTGGTCATTTTTAAAAATATTTAGACCAAGTGCTCCACCGGGTGAAAGATATAGAAAGAAAAATGTGATTGCCAGGATAATCAATTGCATATGAATGAATGTAACATTATTTTAAGGGTACCTACCACATCCTTCAGGAATGGGCATTTTGTTTTTAAATTTTCCCAAGGATTGTCTGTAGGAAAATTCTGTATTTTAATCAAGCCAGTGATTTGTTTTACAGAAGGCCCTATTCAAGTCTCATTTTATCTTAGCGCTTACCTATAATATAATGACACAAGCCGCTGTCAAATTTGGGGTAAAGAAAGGTGGCCCCTACAGGCTATGCTAGTCAGCCCTAATAACTACTTTCTAGAAATTTTAAACCCCTGCCAAAAAAAAAAAAAAAAAAGAGCCATAGGCAGAAATCTCAAATATGTACATAAAATGCGCCCAACAAATAGCAAATAAATTAAATTTAAAAAAACTAAAATCAGTTCTACAGCAGCAAATGGGAGAGGTTTGTATAAAGTAAGGGCCTGATTCAGTTCCCACTGAAGCCAAAGTTTTTTCCATTGTTTTCAATGGGATTTACATTGGACCCTAATCAAATTACTGAGCTCATTTTTTCCTTAGATCCCTCAGCGTGTATGAACACAGTATGGGTTCAACTCAGGGTAGGCTATGCTGAGTTCTAAAAACTTATTTCCAGGCTTTATTTGGAAACCTGAAGTAGCAGCACTCAAATGCTTGATTAAATCTTTTTTCCCCCCCTGCTTGCCAATGGGAACATTTCTGTTAGGAACCCTCTGGAAGCATCCTCTGGTGCTTATCTAAGAGCCCCCTAGAGTACAGTTACTGCCTGGGGAAAACAATGCAAATTTTGACTGATGGACCCAAAGAAAAGCATATTAAACAAATAGACAGCCATTTTTAGTTCAGTTATGACCTGTAGCTGCCACATTCCAGAAAAGAATCTGAAAATGCATTTCAGAAAGACAGACTTTTGTGTTCATGTCCCATTCTGCAATCTTTTATAGGAAATAAAAATACACACTTGAAGTTAATGACTCAGAAAATGTACTGACTTGGAAAAACATGCTCATGTACATGGATGTGTATCAAAATGTAGGCACATTTTAGACAAGCATAAATGTGTATTAGAAACAAATGTAGGTATTGAAAAGACTTCCTGTTATACCTTCTGAATAAATGATAGCGAACAAGAATATAGGGTGCAGGGGACAGTGTCGGACAGCAGTTTAGGCAGGAACCAGTCTAAAAAAATGACTGGTCGGGAGAGGGTTTCTAACCATCTTTTATTATTGTTGTTGCTCTATTGCAGAGGTTTTTGAGGAAAATAGGCCAAGTTGCCTCCTCCTGAGGGGTAACGGAGTGGGACTTGACAAAGACATCCTGGTAGAATTCCTCCCAAATGGCAGAAGATGGAGCTTGCCCTCTTTTCCCAAAAGAATTGGCTTATAAACTCCACAGCTCCCTCAGCCCAGGCCCCCTGCAAATCCTATCCTCGAGGCTTTTTTCAATCAATATCAGCTCTGGGCCAGAGAGGCAACACAATAACTCCATGGCAGTGGAGTTGGGCTTGCAGGGACTCCTCTGGCCACTGTTATGTAGCCCAGGGAGCCCCCACTTTCAGGAGGAATTCCCCAATGTGGAGTTTGCGCAATAGAAAAGATAATTTCTGGGGAGCCACAGGGGAATTATGTGCATCCTCCACAACCCTGATCACACCCAACTTGGATTGCCCATTCCCTGCTTAATACTGCCCCTCTCACCCTGCATATATCCCCAATGGAAATTCCTCTGTAGAGCCCTAGAAAGTGGGGTGTAGAGCCACAGAAGATAGCTGACACCCTTCTTCAATATAAGGGGTCAGATCCATGCCTGGAGGAGCCACTTCCATGTGCCGAAATCACGTGAGTATGGCTGGGACTAATTGCATGAGTAAGATGAGCAGGGAAAGCTGAAGGGTTTGCACATCCTTTATTGTTTCTGAACCAGCCACTAATATCTACGTTGTTGGATCCTCTCATGTCCTTTGCTGATGTTTCAAATGACTGTTCCACTGAATTCAGTGAAATGCCTTAGACGTAGCTTATGCATTTGGCAGCTTTAAAGGTGCTGCCAAATATACTTGGGGGCACTCAGCCACCATGAAGTGGCTAACAAACAAACACTATTCCACAGCTGTAAGTGGTACACTACAAGTGGTGTTCTGGAATGATTAGGTGGTAGTGCTTTATAAATGAATGACTTGACAAAGATTGAATAGAACTTGTCAAAGTACACTAACATTAAATTATTTATGTACTGTTCATAGAATCATAGATTAGAGTTGGACGAGACCTCAGAAGGTCATCTAGTCCAACCCCCTGCTCAAAGCAGGACCAACACCCACTAAATCATCCCAGCCATGGCTCTGTCAAGCCGGGCCTTAAAAACCTCTAAGGATGGAGATTCCATAACCTCCCTAGATAACCCATTCCAGTGCTTCACCACCCTCCTAGTGAAATAGTTTTTCCTAATATCCAACCTAGACGTCCCCCACTGCAACTTGAGACCATTGCTTCTTGTTCTGTCATCTGCCACCACTGAGAACAACTTAACTCCATCCTCTTTGGAACCCCCCTTCAGGTAGTTGAAGGCTGCAATCAAATCCCGCCTAATGCTGATTTTTAAAAAGGGCTCCAGAGGCAATCCTAGCACTTACAAGCCAGTGAACCTAACTTCAGTACCAGCAAAATTGGTAGAAACTATAATAAAGAATTGAATTGTCACACACCTAGATAAATGTGATTTGTTAGATAAGAACCAACATGGCTTTTGTAAAGGGAAATCATCCTTCACCATTCTATTAACAATAACACAAAATGTGGAAATAGCAGAATGCTAGTTGACTTTTGTTTCAATTTTCACCAAAAAGTTTAGTAGCAATTGAACATCTAACTTAATGAATGCCAATGAAAATGAGGTAGGATTAGAGGCTAAAATAGGGAAAGAACAAGTTAAAAATTACATAGACAACTTAGATGTTTGCAAGTCAGCAGTGCTTAATGAAATACATCCAAGAATACTCAAAGAGCTGACTAAGGAGATATCTGAACTGATAGCGATTATCTTATGAAAGTCATGGAAGACAGGTGAGATTCCAGAAAACTGGAAAAGAGCAAATATAGTGCCAATCTAAAAAAAGGGGAATAAGGACAACCCAGGGAATTACAGACCAGTCAGCTTAACTTCTGTACCTGGAAAGATAATGCAGCAAATAATTAAACAATCAATTTGCAAACATCTAGAAGATAATAAGGTGATAAGTAACAGTCAGCATGGATTTGTCAAGAACAAATTATGTTAAACTAACCTGAGAGCTTTCTTTGACAGGGTAACAAGCCTTGTGGATGGGGGAAGCAGTAGATGTGGTATATCTTGACTTTAGTAAAGCTTTTGATAGTGTCTCGCATGACCTTCTCATAAATAAACTAGGGAAATACAACCTAGATGGAGCTACTACAAGGTGGGTGCATAACTGGTTGGAAAACTGTTCCCAGAGAGTAGTTATCAGTGGTTCACAGTCATGCTGGAATGGCATAGTGAGTGGGGTCCCACAAGGATCAGTTCTGGGTCCAGTCCTATTCAATGTCTTCATCAATGCTATAAATAATGGCATAGAGAGTACACTTATAAAGTTTGCGGATGATATGAAGTTGGGCGGGGCTGTAAGTGCTTTGGAGGATAGGATTAAAATTCAAAATGATCTGGACAAACTGGAGAAATGGTCTGATGTAAATGGGATGAAATTCAATAAGGACAAATGCAAAGTAAGAAGCAACAATCGGTTGCACACATACAAAATGGGAAATGACTGCCTAGGAAGGAGTACTGTGAAAAGGGATCTGGGGGCCATAATGGATAACAAGTTAAATATGAGTCAACAGTGTAACACTGTTACCAAAAAGGTGAACATCATTCTGGAATGTATTAGCAGGAGTGTTGTAAGCAAGACATAAGTAGTAATTCTTCCGCTCTACTCCACATTGATTAGGCCTCAGTTGGAGTACTTGTGTCCAGTTCTGGGATCCACATTTCAGGAATATGTAGACAAATTGGAGAGAGTCCAGAGAAGAGCAACAAAAATGATTAAAGCTCTAGAAAATATGACCTATGAGGGAAGATTGAAAAATTTTTTTTTTAGTCTGAAGAAGAGAAGACCAAGAGGGGACATGATAAGAGTTTTCACATACATAAAAGGTTGTTACAAGGAGGAGGGAGAAAAATTGTTCTCCTTAACCTCGGAGGATAGGACAAGAAGCAGTGATCTTAAATTGCTGCAAGGGCACTTTAGGTTGGACATTAGGATAAACCTGCTAACGGTCAGGGTGGTTAAGCACTGGAATAAATTGCCTAGGGAGGTTGTGGAATCTCCATCACTGAAGATTTTTAAAAGCAGGTTAGACAAACACCTTTCAGGGATGGTCTAGATCAGTGGTTTTCAAACTGTGGGTTGGGACCGCTCAGGGCGTCGTGAGGTTATTACATGGGGGGGGGGGGGTCGCGAGCTGTCAGGCTCCACCCCAAACCCCACTTTGCCTCCAGCATTTATAATGGTATTAAATATATTAAGTGTTTTTAATTTGGGGGGGGGGGATCACACTCAGAGGCTTACTGTGTGAAAGGGGTCACCAGTACAAAAGTTTGAGAACCACTGGTCTAGATAATGCTTAGTCCTGCCTTGAGTGCAGGGGACCTGACTAGAAGACCTCTCAAGGTCCCTTCCAGTCCTACGATTCTATAATTCCATTATCAGGATTATTTGAGGGAGTCACCTAGCGTGTGGATAAGGGTGATCCAGTCAATAGCGGCCTGGTCTACACTAGAAAATTAGGTTGACATAACTGCATCACTCAGGGTTGTGAAAAATCTATCCCCCCCAACACCCAACTGGCATAATTAAGTTGACCTAAGTCTCTGTGTAGACAGCATTAGGTCAACAGAAGAATTCTTCCGTTTACCTAACTGTCATCTCTCAGGAAGGTGGATGACCTATGTCAGTGGGAGAACCCCGCCCATGGTGCAGGTAGTGACTACACTGAGCCTACAGCTGCAGTGGCACACCTGTGCCGTAGTAGTGTTTTAAGTCTAGACAAGCTCATTGTGTACGTGGATTTTCACAAAGTCCTTCATACGGTCCCCCACCAAAGGCTCTTAAGCAAATTAAGTGGTCATGGGATAAGAGGGAAGGTCCTCTCATGAATCAGTAACTAGGAAACAAAGGGTAGAAATAAATGGTCAGTTTTCACAATGGAAAAAGGGCAACAACAGGGTCCCCCAAGGATCTGTACTGGGACCGATGCTATTCTACATATTCATTAATGATCTGGAACAAAGGGGGGGAAATTGAAGTGGCAAAGTTTGCAGATGATATAAAATTTATTCAAGATAGTTAACTCCAAAGCAGATTGTGAGGAGTTACAGAGGGATCTCACAAAACTGGGTGACTAGGCAAAAAAAAAAATATGATGGGTTTTAAACTGTTACCACCCAAGAAAGAAATTTTGGATAATCATGGTGAGTTCTATGAAAACTTCCACTTAATGTGCAGCAATGGTCCAAAAGGTTAATTAGCTTGGGAACTATTAGGAAAGGGATAGAAAATAAAACAATATCATAATGCCACATCTTGAACACTATGTCCATTTCTGGCAACCCCATCTCAAAAAGGATATAGTAGTACCGGAAAACATTCAGAGAAGGGCAACAAAGATGATCAAGGGTATGGAATGGCTTCCATGCAAGGAAAGACTAAAAAGATTACGGCTTTTCAGTTCAGAAAAGAGATGCCTCAGAGGGCATATGATAGAGGTCTGTAAAATCATGAATAATGTGGAAAAGATGAATAGAGAAATGTTATTACCCTTTCACACAATACAAAAACCAGGGGTCACCTGATGTAATTAATAGGCAGTTCATTTAATACAAACAAGAAAGTACTTTTTCACACATTGCACAACTAACATATGGAACTCATTGCCATGGGATGTTGTGATGGCCAAAAGTTCAAAAAGGAACTTGATAAATTCATGGAGGATAGGACTAGTAATGGCTATTAGCCAAGATGGCAGGGACACAACCCCCACCCTCGGGGCAACCCTAAACCTCTGACTACCAGACGTCAGAAGTGGAAGACAGGTGGATCACTCTATAAATGTCCTGTTTTGTACACTCTACTGAAGCTCTGGTTTGGGCCGCTGTCAGGCACAGGATACTGGAGAAGATGGACCATGGTTTGTTCCAGTATGGCAGCTCTTATGTACTCTATTTTTTGCCTTTGTCACAGATCAACGGTATTTAGGAAATTCAGCTACTACTCACATTTCTAGAAACACTAAATCCTCTATCATCATCCAGCCAAAGTCCTCTGACTCCCCTCGAGACTTAGGCGTAAGTAAAGATCATACACAAATATAATTCCTTCTTTTTATGTATCACTTAATGCTGTGCAAAGCCATGGGAGTTGCATGGCTAAATCCTTGGACAGCTTTTTGAATCAGTATGATTCAGTGTTAAGACCCATATTTTAGCCTGGGCTTTTCACTCACTTTGCCACATGCAATATTGCTCTCCTTGTTTCTGTAACTTCTTGTGCTGAATGCAGATGTGTCAGCCATATTAATGTCATGTCAAGAGGAGATTTCTAGGAGATAACAACAATTATGGAATAGATTAAAGCCTTGATTAGTGGCTTTCAATTGTTAACTATTTTATGGTATGAAGACGCCAAGTGTGTGTAATGGTGGAGGAAATATATGTGAAGAAATCCATTAACTGGCAAGTCATCTTGCTCTGTCAGGAACAGCAGAATTTTATTAGCTATACTTCCATTACTACTGACCAATATCACAGCTAAACATTTTATATTATTTACAGCAATGCAGATATCTTTCAGAGGAGAGCAGAGTCCCAAACGTTAAAGGTACAATTAAAAAAACTTGTTTTGCAATTAAATTATGAAATGCGATTTTTTTATGCGCTGTATATAGGGGGAAGAACCATATACGTCAGGGAAGAAAGAATAAAAGGCCTATATTTTTCAAAATATCAGTCACTTTAAAAATTCATCATATTACAATTGAGAATCCAGCTTCAACTCAGTAACAACACTGAAGAAATCACTTTCAAGAGGGTACATGTTGTGCCGTTTAGCTCTCCATTCCTCAGAGACAGGCCACCCCTGTGTAAAACTCAGATATAGATGTAGATAGAAGAAATAGGAGAGGGAAAATATAATATATAGAGAGAAGTGGCAAGTCTGCTACATTCACCTTCTGAGCAATTAGAGAGTGCACTGGAGTCATTCCCAATTTCAGATGGAGCAAATCGAAACAGAATCTGGTTATTTGCCTAGCCATTCCACTACATACTCTGATAATTTTCTTTTCATGGTAATGCCACCAGGAGTGGCAGCTGTTAAAAACTCAGCCTTTTTCAGTATTTACCACACACTGGTGTCTTCCGGTTTAACGCTAATTCTATCTGCATCTTATTTCAAAATCCCATAATTTAGAGATACTTGTAAATGCATCCTCCAATGATTTATTACCTATGGGGTAATTGTATATGATAATTAAGGCTACATTTTAATCACTGGTATTTTTAGTAAAAGTAATGGACAGGTCACAGACTGACATGACTATATACCCCTGGCTAAAACTTGGGTAGGGGGGCTGAGGGTGCTTGGGAGGCAGTCCAGGGGTGCTGTAGGTGCTGGGGGGGCAGCCAGAGGCACGCGGCCTGGGAGCCCCGCTGGTGCTGGGGGGGAGGTGGTGGCATGCCACCTGGGTTCCCCGCTGGCACTGGTGCTGGGGAGGCGGTTCACAGCCTGGACTCTCACTGGTGCTGCAGGAGGTGGGAGGAGGGGCTTGCAGGCTTCCTATCCAGCTCTGCGCAGCTCCCCAGAAGCAACCAGCATGTCCCTGCAGCTCCTAGCAGGAGGGAAGGCCAGGGCGGCTCCGCACGCTGCCCTGGCCACAAGCTGTGGGGGCGGTGCTTGCAAGCAGGGGGGCAGCATGCAGAGCTCCCTGGCCCCTCTGTCTATGAGATGCAGGGACATGCCGGCTGCTTCCAGGGAGCCCCCGCCCCAAGGTAAGCACCGCACCACAACCCCCAGCCCTGACCCCCTCCCACACCCAAACTGCTGCTGGCCCAGGGGCTGCCCAAGTGTTCGGGCAATCCCTGAGCCAGCTGCACCGGCTGCTGCAAAAGTCACGGAAGTCACAGAAAATCACAGAATCCCAGACTTCCGTGACAGACACGCAGCCTTAATTAGGATCAGACACTTGTGTCATTTTGCATAAATTAAAGGAAATGGCCAGCTTTTAGATCCTTTAATTTACAGTTTTACTCTGTCACTCTATTAAAATTATATTTAATTTGTTTAAAATAAAAAATATTTCCAAATTTATTGTGACTTTGAGACTAAGTCAGCTCTGGAAGGATTAAATCTTTTTCAAGCTAAATTTTTTTTATTTCTTTAAAAAGTACAAATCTATTGACAGTGTTAGTGCTGATAATTACACAAAGACTATCTACAATTTGCCATTCCAGGAATAAAAATGAAGTCTAGCTTGATCATTTTCGATATTTAGTGCAAAGGCCAAGTTTTAGACAGTAGTATGTATGAGCAGCTGTGAAGACACAATGCAAAGAATTCATCAATCCTGAAACAAAATGTATTCCCCTCCCCCTTTTAGGTCCTGCTGTAAAACGAAGCATAAAGCCAAACATACTTTTTGCTGAAATCACAAGTAAGCAGCAGTATACTAAATAAAGTTTGCAAAAGAGAAAAGGAAAAAAAGGTTAACTACTCTTTAGAAGCAAACTCTGATATAGCTCAAGCGAAAACCAAATGAATGGAATGACACAGAACTTGTTTATGGCCCTGATCCAAAACTAATTGAAGTTGATTGAAGTCAGTGGGAGTCCTTCTGTCAGCTTTGGAACAGCCCTCACTTCCCCGCATTGCCACAATGATTTAAGACCTAATTCTTCAAAGTACTTAAATACATGTCTACCTTTAAGTATGTGCAGGTTGTTGTAGCTGTGTTGTTCCTAGGATATGCAAAGTAGATGAGGCAATATCTTTCATTGGACCAACTTCTGTTGGTGAAAGGTACAAACTTTTAAACCATGCCATGAAGTCAAATGAGAAACATGCAATGGGACTGTCACAGACTGATTTCAATACATTAAAGAGCCCTTATCCTTCAACCCTGATTTGGGGATCAAAGGAAGATTAAAAAATTCTCTGGCTTAATTAGACACTTTTGGCCTTAGGGAGAGCATGCTTGATAGCTCTGTGGCAAGGCTTTGGTTGTACATTGGGCCGTGCAATCTAATGACAAACATGCAATGGCAATACCATAGAGTGATTTCATATAGTCAAGTGCCTTCCTCCTTCATCTCTGACTTGGGGCTCAAAAGAAATCTATAAACTCTATAGGAAATGTTGAAAGCAATCAAATAGGTGAGTTTTGATTTACTGGTTTATATATTTGCAAGTTTTGTACTGGTGTGAAACTTCCTTATTTTGTAGCCAAAAATTTCCTCTTCTTCTCATTTATTATTGCTGTGGAACTGTGGCAGCATGACCTCCACTGTACCCTCTTGTGGTCCCATGTAGCACGGTGCAGCTGAGGTTCTACCTCTGATTCCCCAAATTCACATTCTTCCCTTATTTTAAGGGTCAGTCAAGATGCCTGCGTTCTCCACCAGTTTAGATAAGCTTACTGTCTTGGAGCATCCCTTATGGGGTTGCAACCACTCTGCCTCTCTCCCACCCTTGGAGTTTCTGTGGTCTGGTGTGGCGACTTGGCCCTCTGGCCAGGTCACACTGAAGTCCCCCCCACACACACACACACCTTCTGGACTATACAGAGTCCAAACCAAATTCAAAGGAACAAACTCTTCCACGCTGCCAGGGCTCAGTCCTCAGCAGACTCCACCCCTTTCTCCAGGGGCAACAAAAGTGGGAGGTGTGGGGGGCAGACAGTGCTAGTGCCCCCACAGTGGAAATATTGTGGGGGCTCAGGTCTCATGTAAACTAATGCATGTGTGGGAGTGGTGGAAGTGTGACCACAGGGGTGCCCAGGATCAGGATGAAGAGCAGGTAGGAACTGCTGGGACCCCTCTTTCCAGCCTGAAGCCAGCTGCCCCTGCCATCAAGTCTCAATAGTTCCACTCACTCTCCCTCTGTCCCCCACATTCACAGAGAGCTTCCACTCCCAGACTCTGCAGAGCTCCATCCTGGGACTTTCTTCCTGTATCCCAGCTTCTGTCAGGCTGCTGACAACTCAAGGCTTTCACTCTGGGGTCTTTTCCCTTGTCAGGTTCTCTCCAGGATAGGTTCTTTCCCTGGTCTACCCTAGGCCATTTGTCTGGAGGAGGTTGTCTTTCTCCCAGGCCTACTTCAGGAGTCTCCCTTACCTCTACTGCCCTCTCACTTCCAGGCCAGTCCCATGTGGTAAGATACTGTCTGCATCTCCTCTGTGATTCTTCTCCCAGCAAGACAAAACACCATACCATTTCTCTCTGCAGCCTCCTTTCTAACTCTCCTGTCTTCTCTTTTAAGTTCTTCTCCTTCTCACCTGACTCTTTCTCCAATTGTATCAGCTGTTCATTAAAAAAACCCTTTCAGAAAAACTTCCCAGATCAGCCCCAGCCAATTGTCTGGGGTGTGGACCAGCCCCACCCCCTTAAGTTACCCATGACTGAAACCCAAAAGTGTACTAGAAGCTTTTAAACTACAAATAGCCCTTTCTAGCTGGGAGAGCAATACACTTGGATTGGTCTCTAAGAAGTGAAAGAAACTTTTCTCTTAGAATGGTGAGGAAAAATTCCCAACCGGAGGATGGTCCACCTTTTCCTCCAGTTTCTACTGCTGTGTAGGTACTTGACCCTCTCAAAACTGTAGTCAATGGACTTTGGATCAGGTGGGCAAACATGTTATCTTGTAACTACAGACCTGATTCAGCAAAAACACTTAAGCATATGCTTAACGCTAAGCACATGTGGAAGTGCTATGCTAAACTGAGCCCTGAATGCAGAAATATTATTGAATCATAAATAACATTCAGCTGATTATACAAAGCCTACCAAAAGTCTGTTGCAACTGAACAAACTTGCACAGCACAGAAGAAAGCAGCAAGCTGAGAGCAAGAAGACATGGAGTCTGGTCAGGGAGAAGTTTGCAAAGTTGGAAATCGGAGAAAGACTTGCTGAAAATTTCTGGGTAAGGATAAAAAAGGTAAAAAAATGAGGGTGATGTCATGGTAGGCCTCTACTACAGACCACCTAACCAGGAAGAAGAGGTGGGTGAGGCTTTAATTTAAACAACAAAATAATCCAAAGCACAGGTCTTGGTGGTGATGGGGGACTTCAACTACCCAGACATCTGCTGGGAAAATAACACAGCAGGGCATAAATTATCCAACAAGTTCTTGGAATGTATTGGAGACAATTTTTTATTTCAGAAGGTGGAGAAAGCTACTAGGGGAGTGCCTGTTCTAAACTTGATTTTGACAAATATCAAATAGGGAGGAACTGATTGAGAATTTGAAAGTGGAAGGCATTTGGTGAAAGTGATCATGAAATGGTAGAGTTCATGATTCTGAGGAATGGTAGGAGAGAAAACAGCATAATAAAGATCATGGATTTCAAGAAGGCAGACTTTAGCAAACTCGGAGTTGGTAGGTAAGATAGACTTGCTTCCCATGGTAAGGGGAAAAATGATTCAGTGATTTTATAAGTTGTTTGCTAAGATGCAGATCTATTTGTTCTTGCCCCCTTTCCTTACCAAAGATAGCAACTTGATGGGTGATGGCCCATAGGCTTTGACACCTCACTGGGCATCAACTTGTCCTTTGTCTTTGAGAAACAGGTTTACCTACTCCCCAGACCTGTCTGGTAAACACACTTCAGTGATGATTTCATCTTATCTTCACAACTCCACATATAATGTTACGCACATTTTACCACGATATTATTGACCAGTGAGTTATTAGTTTTCAAATGACATGTCACACGATGTATTTTGTACAAAAATTATTACAGTAGCATGTAGGGTGTGAGTACAGGGGTGCATTCGGTCCCACCAGTTTCCTTAAAGAGGCCAAGTGTGGAGGGGAGTTCTCCAAAGGCTGGTGACTAAAAGGAATCCTCTCTCCAACTGACAGTAGAGGGACTGCAGAGCCACTCTGTAGCCACAGTCTGGCTGGAGGAGGAGTTGATGGTGTCCACCTTATAACTTTTCCCTGGTGGTTAGTGCACTCTCCCCTTGGATGTGGGAGAGACAGATTTCATTTTCCCCCTTTGTCTGATGAGTAGAAGGAATTTGAACGGGGCCTCCCATCTCTTAGAAGAGTGTTCTAACCACTGAGCCGTGGAACATTCTGGACAGTCTGATGTGGATCACCTGCAGACTCTCATGTTGAAGTTGGTCCACTATGGATTGAACTATGAAAGAGTCCTGGGGGGAGAGGGCAGGTAAAGAGCAAGCAAGAGAGACTGACTCTGTAGCCTGATGGATAAGGAACTCACCTGGGAGGTAGATGACCCAAGATCCAGTCTCCCTACTCAAATGACTGTAAGTATTTATCCAAAATGGAACCACTTCACCAGGAGAGACTGAGGGTAACCCACATCAGATTATCCTATATCTCAATAGCGCACACTCCTGGGAGGTAGGACTTGGCTAAAAGCTATCCAATGGACTCCTCCTTTGGCTGTTTTGTGTGAGATAAGCACCTAACCCACCTGACTCTGGGATGGGGTTCCCAGTTGTAGATCTGTAGCATAGATACAGGTTTCAGAGTGGTAACCGCGTTAGTCTGTATCAGCAAAAATAACAAGGAGTCCTTGTGGCACCTTAGAGACTAACAAAGTTATTTGGGAACAAGCTTTCATGGGTTAGAACCCACTTCATCAGATGCATGGAGTGAAAATACATAAGCAGGTATAAATACATGAAAGGATGAGGGTTGCTTTACCAAGTCAGTCTAACGAGAAATCAATTAAATCAATTAACAGCAGGATACCCAGGGAGGAAAAATAACTTTTGAAGTGGTAAAAGAGTGGTCCACTACAGACAGTTGACAAGAAGGTGTGAGTAACAGTAGGGAGAAATTAGTATTGTAACGACCCAACCACTCCCAGCCTCTATTCAGGCTTAATCTGATGGTATCCAGTTTGCAAATTAATTCCAGTTTTGCAGCTTCACACTGGAGTCTGTTTTTGAAGGTTTTTTGTTGAAGAATTGCCACTTTTAGGTCTGTTCGCCTACTGGTTTTTGAATGTTATGATGCTTGATGTCAGATTTGTGTCCATTTATTCTTTTGCGTAGAGACTGTCCGGTTTGGCCAATGCCCCTCTGCCAAGTTTGGTACTTGGCAGAGGGGCATTGCTGGCACATGATGGCATATATCCCCCAGGTTCCCATCTGCATCTTTAGGAACTTACTGTTAAAAATATGTCCCTTAGCCTAAATTCCATCCTATTTAGGCTCTGAAGTCTCCTAAGCACTTCGAAAATTTTAGCCCAGATTTGCAAAAAAAAAAAAAAAGTTACGTATTTAGCTGATGCTTCCATGACATATGTGATGATGACACAAAATAAGGGTAGAGTGGACTGACTGGGGTTAGAGCAGGTGTCTTAAAATATATTTGTAAAGCACTTATGGTGTCTATATCGGACTCTTCATTATTATCTTTAATTAACAATAGTAACTGCACAGTTATAAAAACTATCTTCTCAACGTTCATATTCCTGCTTGGTGCTATTAAACCAGTGGACCACAAGATGGCATAAGGGATTTATCTGCACAAACAAACTTGAAAAATTCCTTTGTCAGTTTCATTATAGAACTGTTAAATATTTAAGCTATAATTACTTCAGTTCAGAATAATTTGTTATGGTTCACTGCTTGCAGGATAAGTTAACGTCTATTATGTTTCATTTTTGTTTAGTTATGTTGTTGGTTCATGCAACTTTATGGAGACAAAGGTGGTGTTTATTTTAAAAAAGCAGATAAACTACAACAGCAAGAGTAAAATACCGTGATTTAAATGCTTGCAGAACACTTGATTAAAGAATGAAGAAAATGTAATCAGGCATATTACAGGAAACACTATAATCATGAAAACAGGATTTGACTTCATAGTCTTATTTACAGAAGTCAGCAAGTACGTTCACTAGGGTAACAGAGTCTTATGGAAAAGTCAGAATTAACATGTAAATTAACAAAACAAAATGAATGCCAGACAACTTGATAACTATAACAAAAATATAATCTATGAACTGTTTTAGAAACATTAATATCAATGCCAAATATTTTATATAACAGATGTGTAGTTAAATCAAATTTCAGTCCCAATGACACATCAACTTTAGTAAAAAAAAAAAATTAACCCAATTTTATATGTGCTCTTACTTCTGCAACTGAAAATGTGAGATCACAAAAATAAAGCTTTTTCCTCTTCTTAACCATAATTGTTCTTTAGTTAGCACACACAATAAACTGCTGTTTGTGAGTGATGTTAGAGAGAACTGGTCTGGACCCAAACATAAAGAGGAATAAATCCCAGCTTTTGTTGTTGTCATGGCAATTACCTGACTATGTTTGCTCCTGTACGGCTGGTCAGACTAATTCTCATCTTATATGGAGATAAGCATAAATGATTGAGAATGGAAGTTCAGAGTGCACCTGAAATCCATACAGAAGTGTGCACCTATGATCCTTTGCTGCCCAAAAAGTGCAATGCAAAGGAGAAAGAACGAAATCCATCCCACCCTCGGGATTTGGGGTCTGTGAATGTCAAGTGCAGAGCAGCTCGCGTGTGGAATCCATCCTCATCCCAGGGCCAGACTGCAAGACTACTGGGCAGTCCCCAGCAATTGCTGTTCCAGCCTTCTGTGTAGATTGTGAATTTGACTTTATGCCCACACAGGGAGTAAGAGACACCCCCTTACACTACCTAGAGCTTGGTCTGGGGTGCTGTGCCCCCTACTTACTCCCTCAAACTTGGAATATAAGGACAGGAGTAGGAATATTGTAGTTTGCTGCTGATGCAGGTCAGCAACAAATTATTAAGCTCTTGGAGCAAGGATGGGAACTGTACTTTAGAGGGATGGTTCTAAGTGCCTTCAAGGGCTGTTCCTCTACTAGCGCATTTTACAGCTTCAGGATTGTGTCTAAAGACACAATCTAGCCCCTATCTCTTGCTCATAGTGTTGAACAAACGAACTACAGGCTTGTTTCTTAAATACATGGGCAGCAGTCTATTAACATTTATTTTAATCATCCCTATATTTAGGAGAAAAAGAAAAAGTAATTGGATCACAGGTAAGGATAATTTCTCTCATTAATGACAATTTCATTGGCTGTCTTTTTTTCCACTGAAAAAATATTAACAATATTAGGGGCTTGATATTGAAAAGTAAGGTCCATTTTTGCAGGCACCACTTTGTGCACCCCAAATAATGATACCCACAAATGTTGATTTTTAGATTTCTGCACCTGTAAACCATGCCCTTGTAGATCCAACTGCACCTGCAGATCATGCCCACAGACATCTAATCATGTGCTTGAACTATGTCTGACACCATAGCATTAGCCCTTGCAATTAACAGCAGGTTCACTTATTTGCGCTCACAAAAAATGGAAGCTGGGTTGGAAGTCTTTTTAAAAGGCAGGCCCTTTGCCATAGCTAGACATGTCTGTGTGTTACGCAGAAATAAAGGCTTAAAGAATTGAATGTGGAGTTTTGTGCTTGTGAAGCCTAAACATTCTTCAGTTTCCAACCTCCTCTTGTAAAGAAAAGAAAAAAAAAAAGAGTTACACGTGTTTGTTTCCTCTCTCTTTCAGCACCCTTTGCCCCCTCCAAGGTAAGCGTTCTAACATAGAACATGTATGCGTTTCCTTAATAGCTTTTTGGGGGATGGTTAAGTAAAGTCATAATAAAACTAGTACACAAGCCCACCCCAATTAGTCATATCAATAAAATGTTTGGAAGTGAATTTACACATTATCATCTAATTAGTATTATTGGGACATTCCTACATTCTAAAACTAAGTTGGGTGCTAGGCAGAACAAAGGATTAAGCTCAGAAGCTTTGTACCTAGGGCCCAGTCCTGCATCATTGAAGATAATGGGACATTTGCCATTGACTTGAATGAGAGAAGGATAAGGCCCCTAGTCAGGAAACCTGGGGTCTGATCCAGCTCCCACTGAAGTCAATGGAAAGATTCCTGTTGACTTCTGTGATTGCTGGATGAAGCCCCAGGGTTCTGTTCAATAGAACAATATTACATTTTAATGCCTGGTAACATTTTTCTTTTATTAATTTGCTTCATATACTCCAGACCTAAATCCTGCTCTTGTGGAACTTCGATGGGAATTTTTGTCATTTACTTTCATGACAAATGGATTGGGCTCTACTCTGCTAATATAAAGCAATTTTTTTATCTTGTTATTCAAAATCAATTTTCCCTTGTTGGTCCTTTTGTTTTCATCTAAGATTAACAATCATCATAAATAAAATATACTTTTGAAAGGACTGCCAAGCTGATTTTACTACACATACAGTGAATGCCATTAAAAGTGTAAATAGCTTTGCAAACCATTAGTATTGCTGCAGTATTCATAATATTCCCTAAATTAAATATAGGGAATACAACTAATACTACAGTAAATGTATATCCTAGTAAACTCAAAGTTGTACAAATGTAGTGATTTCAGTATTCAACACTGTTTAAATATTAGTATATTTGTTATTGTTTGTGCTGTGGTAGTGTTGAGGATCCTTCATCGTGGACTGGGACCTCATTGTGGTAGGCCCGGTACTGTGTCCTGTGCATGTAATGGTAGTATTGCATCTAGAGGTCCTGACTAAGATCAGTGCCCTACTCAGCTAAGCATTGTCCAAATATATAATAAGAGATAGTCCTAATAAAATCCCAGTGCTCTACATGTGCAACCTGCAATTACTAGACTGTTTTATGTCCTCTTTACATCCTAATAGCTCTTCAAATTCAATTTTTGACTTTAGGCCTCTTAAGACACTTCCAAAGAAATATCAGCCACTTCCCCCAGAACCGGAGAGAAGCAACCAGCTGTCTCAAACAAGGAAAATATGTAGTCAGGCTCACACCTTTCCAATGTCAGCAAAGAACACCAGGTAATGGTTACTAAGCATGTTTGTTTCATTTTCTGTTCACCTTGCCAAGGGCAAATTTTTGAGTCTCAGATTGTGTAAGAAAGCCCTGAAAGTTTGAAATAGACCAAAATATGAAACCTGGACCCCTGACTGTATTAAAGAAAATGCCACTTCTTTAGCAGCCATGAATTATTTTTATAAAGAGTAGCTTATGTTAGCTTAATCTGATATTAACACTAAAAGCAAAGTGGGATGGTTTAGTCTGCGGAAGAGAAGAATGAGGGGGGATTTGATAGCTGCTTTCAACTACCTGAAAGGGGGTTCCAAAGAGGATGGATCTAGACTGTTCTCAGTGGTAGCAGATGACAGAACAAGGAGGAATGGTCTCAAGTTGTAGTGGGGGAGGTTTAGGTTGGATATTAGGAAAAACTTTTTCACTAGGAGGGTGGTGAAACACTGGAATGCGTTACCTAGGGAAGTGGTGGAATCTCCTTCCTTAGAAGTTTTTAAGGTCAGGCTTGACAAAGCCCTGGCTGGGATGATTTAGTTGGGGATTGGTCCTGCTTTGAGCAGGGGGTTAGACTAGATGACCTCCTGAGGTCCCTTCCAACCCTTATATTCTATGATTCTGGGAAAAACAGAGCCAATTAGAAAAATGGGTGGAATTTTCATGAAAATTCTTGTGAAAATTTTGTCCCACTTCTTTCACTGAAATTTTGAAAATGACCAGCCATCTCTAAGTATAATAATTGTTTTTGTTTAACACAGATGGTGGACACAGTGGTATGCAAGCACAGAGAATGAGAGTAAAACACAATCCCTGCCCCAAGGATCCTACTGTGTAGAGAGTAGTTCAGTCACATTTCCAGTCAGTTCTTGGCAGCCCTCCTGAATAGGGTGACCATACACCCCGTTTTGGCTGGGACAGTCCCTTGTTTAAGCCCTGTCCTGTCCATCCCGATTTTTTTTTTCAAAAGGAGGCATTTGTCCTGTTTGCTCTTGCTGACTTGATCAGCTGGCAAGGGCAAATGGGACAAATGTCCACTTTTGTCAAAAAAGTGGTGTGCAGTATGGAGGAACATGTTGGGGGAGAGGGGAAGGCAAGCGGAGATGCCACCCCCATGCAGGGAAGAGGCACAGCTCGGGGGAGGCAGCATTCCAGCATGCCCGGGGCAGCAGGGTTCCAGCCACTGGGGCAAAAGTCTCCTGAGGGGGCCCCTGCAGGGGGCAACAGCCTTGCAGTGGGGGAGGGGGACGCACAGAGTTCCAGCGACAGGCAACAGCCTCATGGGGGTGGGGGCTTAGGCAAGCAGCTAGGGATGTCTTGGTTTCTCTGAGAAATATGGTCACCCTACTGCTGAACCTTCCAATAATAGTGCCAACTATGTTTAGTTTGAAGGGGACACAGAGTGCCAACTCATTTTACAAAGGACTACCCAGCAGTCCATCCCTATTCAACAAAGTACTTAAGCTTAAAATCAATGGAACTTAATCATATGCCTAAAGTTAAGGCCATACTTAAGTGCTTTGCTTCACAAAAATGGACTTAAGAACATGCTTGTGTCTTTTTCTAAATGGTACCTAGGTGATTTTAAATAGGAGTTAGGCATCTAGATGCTCTGGAAAATTCTACAAGGCACTTATCTGCATCTTTAGGTGCATAAATACCTTAAAAACTCTGGTCATAAATCTGTTTTTAAAATGGGACTTAGGCTTTGTCCATCAAATACAATTCATATGTAATCAAAAACAGATTTAAACTCTCCAGTGACAAAAGAGTAGGAAATCAATTCCGTTTTTGCACCTAGTCCAACTATTATATGAAATAAATAAAAGTTAATGTAAGAAATCTTGTAGAGCCACTCCCCCTCCCAACTATCCATGACAGGTCACCTCTTCAGCAGGTGCATCGTCCACTGAAATCAAAAAGAGTTATTCCAGTGTGCATCAGCTGTAGCTCTGGAACAAAGAGCCAAAAGGCTGAACTTTAAGCTCATGCATAAATCCATTTCTATTCAGCAAAGCACTTCACTAGGACATTGACTTCAATAGGAGTTAATTGTTTTGCTGAATCAGGGCCTTGATGACTGTTGTCCACTTCTCTGTACTTGTTTGTATCTTGGGTTCCCCTTCTTCAGCCTTGTCTACACTACCGCAGTAAATGGACCTAAGTTAGTCAACGTAGCTTAGGTCGACTTACCATGGTTACCTAGGGAAGTGGTGGAATCTCCTTCCTTAGAAGTTTTTGGTGTCTACAGTGTGCTGCGTCAACTGGAGACGCTTTCCCGTCGACTTACCTTACTCTTCTCATTCTGCTTGAGTACCGGAATCGACCAGAGAGCGCTCTGCCATTGATTTAGCGGGTCTTCATTAGACCCGCTAAATCAACACCCACTGCATCGATTGCAGCAGCTCCGATCTACTGATAGTGTAGACATGGCCCTTCATTCTTCAGGGAACATATATTTATAGTTGAAATAAAAGTTAGTGATGTTTTTTGACAGGGTGGGAAAACTGTTTAGAAGAAATCTTGTAAGCATACAGATCTCCACCACCACACGCACATATGTACTCCCAAAATATAAACATCTCAAATGGACATGTCTCATTTAGCATAATTAATTCCATTTATGCTACAGTTTTTCTGGAAAACCATAACTTTTTTCTCCAATGAATTTGTAGAAAATAAACAACTTGTGAATTTATATAGCAGTAAAACTCCTTACCATGGTCGATAAATACGTTGATGATATTATCAAAGTAAAATTAAAGTACTCAGAATTTTTATTTTACAATAATGAAATGTTTTGCATCTATTTCTTTCTTTTCTAGCCACCTGGAGTTAAATGAAGTAAGTAGTAATCTTTGTATACATTATCAACATAGAAAGTAAATAAAGACAAAATGTAGTAGTCTTAAAGCAGCTGCTCCGTCAATGACAGATCAGTGTAAAGTTACTTGCTTAAATGAGATTTGTACACATGGTTTAAAGTTATCTTCCCGAGCATTTAGATAAGAATGTGTCTCATTCACGCAAACTGCTGTAGAGGTCTATGAAGGTTCAGAGGTACATACACACAAAAATTAGTAATTTTATTGCAGAAAAATATAAATTGTGCCCTTGTTCAACACATATTTGAAAGACAGAAAACTGAAAACACAAGGATAGAGCTTGAAATAATAGGAATTTGCATTAATGTTATAAAAATCAATAATAAGTAATAACTTCTCTATGGTTTGTGGGGGTTTTTAACTATCCTATAGGATTTTAAAAGAACATAATATCTACAATTCTATGCATGATTCAAATCCATGTAGAAAAGTTATTATTCTCTACTAAATCGTATAGGTTTTACAGTAATTTTTATATTATACTATTACATTTCTATAACATTACATTTTATAGGATTTTTCTTTAATGTATTTTACAGTGTTGATTCTTCAAAATGTTCAATTTTCCTACGACTGGCAATCCTGACACCTGTCTAATAAGTCTTTTTTTTTAAAAATGGGGAAATGAGGGACAATTGCAGACCATACTGCCATGGGAATGTTTGCAGACTTTGGACGTTTGCTGCTACTCTGATGTACTAACTGCCACAGAATCACATCTGTCTTGGATTTCCCCACTATCCCATTCGTCAAATAAACTTCCTTATTAACCTTCTCAGATAAGAATGATGTAATCTGAAGGCTTGATTGCGCAACCATAAACTTTTTATAATAATTTGAAGTAGAAATAATCAAGAATACAAATTGCGGTATGAGAGCTGAAATTTTCTAGTTCCAACCAAGGCAAAAATACCTTGAGAATATTCTCTGTCTAGGGTTTTGCTATTTCATCCTCTACTACCTGTACACAACAGGAAGGTGAGCAGATGAAATAAATAAATAATAATAAACTTCCAGAAAGATCAACTTGGGGGAAAAATGGTCATTTTTTATTTTATCCATATGGAGTTCACCCAACCCCAATTATCTATAGGATTAATTTTTAAAAGCAGCTAATATATTTTATGGACTCCACGTTTATTTGCTGAATTACTACAAACCAGGTTATGATACAGTTACTTATTACAGCAGTTTACTGATGTCTAACATTCAGAACTGATGTGTTGGCAAGAAAGAAAAAGATGTTAGTATTTTTTGCTCTGGCTTTTCTTTGACATTTTGACTCATTACAGAAATAAGTAATGAATATATTCTTAACAACAAATGGGAACACATTCCAGTAATTAACCTACTCTACTTGTACCCTTGACAGCCACACTAATATTGGTGCAAAAATACTCATATGTAAGTTTAAAAAACAGAGGCCAGGTCTACACTGCAGATCTGTATCAATATAACTGTCGCTCCATGGTGTGAAAAATCCATACCCCTAAGCAGCTTAGTTATACCGACCTAACTCCCAGTGTAGACAGCGCTATGTCAACAGGAGAGCTTCTCCCATCAACATAGCTACCGCATCTTGCAGGAGTGGATTAACTACACCAACGGTGAAGTAATATCTTCACTAACCGTTACAGTGATGCATCTTCACTGGTGTACAATGCAGTGCTGTACATGAAGACAAGCCCAGATTTTCAGGACAAATAAGTGTTACACAATATGAAAAGAGATTTCAAATTAAATTACACTGTATTAATATAACCCCTATGACACAGATAGTGTGACTATAAACCCTTTTCCATTTACGAGCAATGAGAAAATGTAGTTAGGAAGTAATTTTTAATTAAGATTCAAAGTGCAAGGTGTATACTGATTGTAGAGTGTATTACCTTTTCTTTACTATTAATCTATGTTACTGAAGATACTCCTGTATGTTTAGTGGAAGAAAGTAACATCAAAATCACATAAAGGTCAAATTCCCATGGATGCAATTTAACTGACTTCAATGGAATTACTCCAGGGATGAATTTGATCCATTATGTTTATTATAGTAATTATTATTGTTTCAATTTTTGCACCATAGTATGTTCTGGTCAATACTGTTCATACAATACATTATGAATGAAAGATAATCGTGCTATCAATGAGGTAGGCTCAAAAGAAAAATCCAGTTTTACTTAGAAGCATTCTATGTCGATGCTTGATTTAATGGAAGATTAATTATGGAAACACCTGGCTAAATGCTAATCTCAGTTACCCAGGCACAACATGGCTCACTTCATAAAGGTTGGTTTCAGAGTAACAGCCGTGTTAGTCTGTATTCGTAAAAAGAAAAGGAGTACTTGTGGCACCTTAGAGACTAACCAGTTTATTTGAGCATGAGCTTTCGTGAGCTACAGCTCACTTCATCGGATGCATAGCATATCGTGGAAACTGCAGAAGACATTATATACACACAGAGACCATGAAACAAAACTTCCTCCCACCCCACTCTCCTGCTGGTAACAGCTTATCTAAAGTGATCATCAAGTAGGGCCATTTCCAGCACAAATCCAGGTTTTGTGGGCGGGGGGGGGGGAAGGGTGAGAAAACCTGGATTTGTGCTGGAAATGGCCCTACTTGATGATCACTTTAGATAAGCTGTTACCAGCAGGAGAGTGGGGTGGGAGGAAGTTTTGTTTCATGGTCTCTGTGTGTATATAATGTCTTCTGCAGTTTCCACGATATGCTATGCATCCGATGAAGTGAGCTGTAGCTCACGAAAGCTCATGCTCAAATAAACTGGTTAGTCTCTAAGGTGCCACAAGTACTCCTTTTCTTTTTTCATAAAGGTTGTAATGTTACTGTGAGCAGAATTTGATCCACTGTTTCAGTGAGCCCATTACCGGGACAAACTATGCTTTTAGTTACACCACTATATAAATCCAAAGTTCAGTGATGTTGGTGGAATTATGATCAGAATTTAGCTTGTGATTATATCAAAGTAAACATGTCATTTATATATATACACTTATATCCATATATGGATACATCCATCATGCCAATTTTTAAATCAAGATTTTTCTAAGATCTGCTCTAGTTGAAACAGGAATTCAGGGAAGTTCTATGGCATTTTTATGCAAGAGATCAGACTAGATGATCACAATTGTCCTTTATGACCTTGTAATCAATGAATCTATGAGTATGCAGTTCATCACATAAGACATATATAGAAGGTTAATTCAAGTTGTATAGTTACTGAGGGCCTAATCCAGCTCTATTGAAGTCAATGGGAAGACCCCCAGTTATTTCAATGGGCTTTGGATCACTGCCCACTGAGGATGATTTGAAATATTGCTCCTTATCTTGCTCTCAGTCAAGAAATGGCAAAATTCCCCAACCACTTCACTGAATAAAGGAAGATTGGACAAATGACCAGGGAGGAGTATAAAAATATTGCTCAGGCATGCAGGAGTGAAATCAAGGCCAAATCACACTTGGAGTTGCAGCTAGCAAGGGATGTTAAGAGTAACAAGAAGGTTTCTACAGGTATGTTAGCAACAAGGTTGTGGTCAAGGAAAGTATGGGCTCCTTACTTAATGGGAGAGGCAACCTAGTAACACAGGATGTGGAAAAAGCTAATGTACTCAATGCTTTTTTTGCCTCTGTCCTCATAAACAAGGTCAGCTCCCAGACTACTGCACTGAGCAGCACAGTATGGGGAGGAGGTGACCAGCCCTCTGTGGAGAAAGAATTGGTTCAGGACTATTTAGAAAAGCTGGACGAGCACAAGTCCATGGGGCCAGATGCGCTGCACCCGAGAGTGCTAAAGGAGTTGACAGATGTGATTGCAGGGCCATTGGCCATTATCTTTGAAAACTCATGGCAATCGGGGGAGATCTGGATGACTGGAAAAAGGCTAACGTAGTGCCCATCTTTAAAAAAGGGAAGGAGGAGGATCCGGGAAACTACAGGCCAGTCACCCTTACCTTGGTCCCTGGAAAAATCATGGAGCAGGTCCTCAAGGAATCCATTCTGAAGCACTTAGAGGAGAGAAAAGTGATCAGGAACAGTCAGCATGGATTCACCAAGGGCAAGTCATGCCTGACTAATCTAATTGCCTTTATGATGAGACAACTGGCTCTGTGGATGAGGGGAAAGCAGTGGACGTGTTGTTCCTTGACTTTAGCAAAGCTTTTGATACGGTCTCCCACAGTATTCTTGCCAGCAAGTTAAAGTAGTATGAGCTGGATGACTGGACTATTAGGTGGATAGATTGTCAGGCTCAACAGGTAGTGATCAATGGCTCCATGTCTAGTTGGCAGCCAGTATCAAGCGGAGTGCCCCAAGGGTCGGTCCTGGGGCCAGTTTTGTTCAATATCTTCATTAATGATCTGGAGGATGGCGTGGACTGAGCCCTCTGCAGGTTTGCAGATGATACTAAACTGGGAGGAGTGGTAGATATGCTGGAAGGTAGGGATAGGATATAGAGGGACCTAGACCAATTAGAGGATTGGGCCAAAAGAAATCTGTTGAGGTTCAACAAGGACAAGTGCAGAGTCCTGCACTTAGGACGGAAGAATCCCATGCACCGCTACAGACTAGGGACCGAATGGCTCGGGAGCAGTTCTGCAGAAAAGGACCTAGGGGTTACAGTGGACAAGTAGCTGGATATGAGTCAACAGTGTGCTGTTGTTGCTAAGAAGGCCTATGGCATTTTGGGCTCTATAAGTAGGGGCATTGCCAGCAGATCGAGGGACGTGATCTTTCCCCTCTATTCGACATTGGTGAGGCCTCATCTGGAGTACCGTGTCCAGTTCTGGGCTCCACAGTACAAGAAGGATGTGGAAAAATTGGAAAGTGTCCAGTAGAGGGCAACAAAAATGATTAGGGGACTGGATGGAACACATGACTTATGAGGAGAGGCTGAGGGAACTGGGATTTTTTTAGTCCGCAGAAGAGAAGAATGAGGGGGGATTTGATAGCTGCTTTCAACTACCTGAAAGGGGGTTCCAAGGGGATGGATCTAGACTGTTCTCGGTGGTAGCAGATGACAGAACATGGAGGAATGGTCTCAAGTTGCAGTAGGGAAGATTTAGGTTGGATATTAGGAAAAATTTTCATTAGGAGGATGGTGAAGCACTGGAATGCATTACCTAGGAAGGTGGTGGAATCTCCTTCCTTTGAGATTTTTAAGGTCAGGCTTGACAAAGCCCTGGCTGGGATGATTTAGTTGGGGATTGGTGTGTCTCTAATGTAGTTGCACCAGGCATGCATCTGACTTACCAAGTAGTATATTTGGCCCAAGTGAGGTATGCTAAATCACACCTGTCCTGTGGTAACAAGCAGGTGGAGCAAACAAATATAAAAAATAGTATATTATTGTCACTGAAAGCTTCCAATATTCACTATCTATTTTATCATTCTATATAGGCACCTGGAAAAGGAAGAGGTTAGTACTTAACAGTATATTGCAGATTCCCTGTTTTTTCCTTCTTATTGTAAGAACAACATATTCTGGGCCAAATCT
The DNA here is from genome assembly GCF_015237465.2 of Chelonia mydas. Taxonomy (NCBI): domain Eukaryota; kingdom Metazoa; phylum Chordata; order Testudines; family Cheloniidae; genus Chelonia; species Chelonia mydas. Next base: position 114,368,579 of record NC_057852.1, read on the forward strand.
TCAAATAGTGTAAACTGGTGTCATCTTTTGAATTCAGTGCTGGTCTACAGCAGCCGAGGGTCTGGTCTTATATTCCGATTATTTCTTTCAGAATGAAAGTGACAGCCAAAATTTCATAGTGGATGATGCATAAAAGTAGAGTATTAAACTGAAGCGTTCATGTATACAACATGAAGAAGAGAAGAGAAAAGTTTAGAATACCTGTACAGTGATGGAAAGCTTATCTGGAGAAGGACTCTAAAATGGAACTAACAAAATCTCTGTGTAACAACAGTATCACACTTACCTCTCATGTCAAATCTAATTTAAGGCTTGGATTTCTCAAGGAGCCACAGGCCAGATTTTCGAAGACATTTAGATGCCTATAGATGTAGATGGGCACATGGTGGGATTTACAGAGCACCTAGGCGGCTAACTTCCATTGATTTCAGTGGGAGTTAGGTTTTTGATAATGCCACAAAGGGTCTATCTGTCTCTCTAGGTCCCTATATACCTTTAAAAGTTTGCCCCCAGGTACCCAACTTGTATTGAATTCTAATGGATTTGGGTGCCCCTCTCATTTAGGGTGCTTTCAAATTCCTACCTGAAAAAGCATAAATACTTCAAAGTAACAAGAAGATACATTGTTCATTCCCTGACATTTATACCTCCGTATGACAGAGTTCCTTACTTTTTGAGGGGCCTGATTTCTTTCCCTTTGAGGTCAATGGCATAATTCTCATTGACTTACACAGAAAACAGCATTGGTCCATTAACATGAGGATTAATTCCACCCATCTGTTAAAGGGAGAGAAGGATATTTTGTATTCTTCTAGGGAGCATTCTGCATTACTTACCTTTACATTACTCCTTGTTTGGTATCAGGAAAGCTTATGATGTTACCTTGTAAACTATATGCCAGTCATCTCGGGAATAATTTATTCCCATTTATGTCAATAGTTTAGCTCATTTACATCAGGGATGAATTTGGCCCATTAGCTTTTTTTACTGAATCACTTTGTAGTATACATGAATATAGATTAATTTCCTTCTTTCATTACTGTGATTAGGTGCATTCTTATTTGTATTTAGTGCTGTGCAATTTACATGCGTAAAGGAATAATATGTTCTTATTTATGAAATTCCAGATATCAGCAGGGAAGTTGAATTATCTTTCCAAACACGACAGCAAAAAACAAAATATCCTGCATCCAGGTAGGAATATAAGAATTGCATGAGCTTGTACTAGATGGTTCAGAAGAAATAAAAACCCCTGCACCTGGAAAACTATGCAGTACCATACCATGGAGGCATTATTACTTTCTAATACCATTATGTAATTACACCCTGAAACACGACATTTGATGGTCATTGTAATTTTAATTCAAGCTATTGTAACTACAGATGCTCTTCCTATTTATAGTCTTACTGCATTCAGTGCTTCAATAATAACTTATGACAGTGAGTTCCATATATTATGTAAAGAAGAAATTTTCTTGTATATTCTTTGTATTTTGTTCCCTGTTCCTTTCATTGGAAGGTGCCTTGTTCTTCTTAATAAGGAACATCTTTTTGGCCTTCTCTAGACAAGTCACTGTTATATAGATCTGTTATAATTTTTCTGTCTTTTCCCCATTCTAACCCCCATAAGCCTTTTCAACCTCTCTTTGAATACCACTCATACCTCCTTTCTCAATTATTTTTGACACACAAAAAGATGGGGTAGGGAAATTTGAAGTATATAATGATTTAACTTTTGTCCTTCAAAAGATACCATACTAGCATTTTGTACTCACCAACTGTTAATGGTTCACAAAACAGATCCTATTTTTTTTTCAACTACTTGAGGAGAAAGGTATTATACAGTATGAGTAAGTGTGGCAGAACATAGCCCTTAATTGTTTGTGACTAGATTCTTGATTTATGGAACCAGTGGTCCTGTAATTTGCAATTATTCAGTCAAGGTCCTTTCAAATTAAAGAATGTTAAAGACATACAGGTCCTGATCCAATGCCAACTGAAGTCAATAGACTCCCATTGCATTGGAACCAGCCCATAGATTTCACAGATACTAGCAAAGACCAGGCTTTATTCAACTAAGGAGTCTTCCAAGCAGTGAATACACATAGGTGACTGGTAACTGCTGATAGTGTGGGGGCACGACAAGCCACCCCTCGCCACCATCAACTTCCTGGTGACTGCCAAGGCACCATCCAGCAACACCCTCTTGACCATGTCGCCCCCCCCTGACCATGCTACCCTGGGCAGCTGATATGTCGCCCACCCTTAAGGCCGGCCCTGGCAGGTCCAGTCTTAGGAAAAATGGTGTCCTGGGCAAACTTGTATTTTGGTGCCCTAGCCCCTGCTGCCTTCCCTGGCCCCCCACCCATCTCTCTTGGCCGCTGCTGCCTTCCTCCGGACCTTCACCCCTCCCCATTGCCTCTGGACCATGCTGCCTCCCCCCATCCTCCAATTTCCTCTGGCCCCCCACTGCCTCTCCAGATTCCCCACCCACGACCATCACCCTGGCTCCTGCTGCCTCCCTGGACTTCCCACCCACCCACGACCATCACCCCGCCTCCCCTGGATCCTGCTTCCTCCCTCCCCCACCCCCATTACTCCAACTGACTCCCCAAGCTCCCTTCTGCACACCCCAGGATAGTCCACATATGTACTCGAGCAGGTAAGTGTGGCTGCCAGGAGGATTGAGGGCGGGGGGACATGTGACCTCCCCTGTCCTCCGATGCCTATGCATGTGCAGCAAGCTCAATACACATTAGGATTTGATTTCAATAGCACTATTTGAGATTTGTGGCTAAAATTCAGGATACAAATGAGTAAAACCAGTTTAAGCCAAAAATCCCATGGGAAACTTTGACCAATGCACAAATGTTGGTTTAAGGAAATGTTCCTGTTCAGAGACACATGCAGGGGTTCCCTAAAATACAATCATGCAGAGGTATGAGAGTCCATAATGTTTTTCCCCTGTATTACAGAGGTAGTCCTCCGTCAATGATGTGTCATAGGTTGTTTACATTAGGATTGAATTTGGCACAATGACTTTACTGCCAAAAATTCAAGCTTAACATGATTTCTGAAAAATCAAGCTGTGGCTTTCTTTTGCTTGATACAGAGTCACCCTTGTGACCTGTGTGAATCCAAGTGAAACTTGATTGAGTTGCACTTTGTATTTGAGATCATTCAAACCTAAAACTCAGAGCAAAAGTCAGGGGATGTGAATCCATAAGAAGCACAAACTGATGGAAAAGTTTTATGAACCCCCACAAACTGAGATAACCAACTATCACATATAGAGAGGAGAGCAACAAAAATGACTAAAAGGTCTAGAAAACATGACCTATGAGGAAAGATTGAAAATATGGGTTTCTTTAGAGAAGAGAAGACTGAAGGAGTATATGATAAAAGTCTTCAAGTATGTAAAAAGTTATAAAGAGGAGGGTGATAAATTGTTCTCCTTATCTGCTGAGGACAGGACAAGTAGTAATGGGCTTAAATTGCAGCAAGGAAGATTTAGGCAAGACATGGGGAAAAACTCCCTAACTGTAAGGGTAATTAAGCACCTGAACAAGTTACCTATGGTGGTTGTGGAATATCTATTACTGGAGGTTTTTAAGAACGGGTTAGATAAACACCTGTCAGGCATGGTCTAGATCAGTGGTTCTCAATCCATAGGCCACTTGCGGCCCAATCAGAACAAAGCTGAGGCCCAAGTGACATTCTCAGGGCCATACAGGTAATATATGTATATTGTGTGGATGCAACCCACATAACACAGAGAGCTGCATATGCGGCCCACAATGGTAAATCGGTTGAGAACCACTGGTCTAGATCATTCTTAGTCCTGCCTCAGTGCAGGGGATTGGACTAGATGACCTATCAAGGTCCCTTCCAGTCCGGCATTTCTATGATTCTATATTACCACCAAATTTAGAACATGATCCAAAGCCAATGGAGAGATTACCATTAAACAGGCTTTGAATGAGGCCCTGTTATTTACCAATTACAGTGCAGAGTTGTTCCCTATAGTATAGTTTTTATTGCTTTAGCCAATCGGTTTTTTATAAAAAATTCTGAAGCGATGAGTCTTCCACTTTTCTAATCCATGGTATATATGTGTGAGCAGTCTCTGTCTTTAATATATCTATACAGCATACTGTGACCAGGGTCCCAATGGGGGCCAGCTATGATCACTCAGTTAGGGTGAACTGCAAAGAATGGGGCAGACAGTCCCTAGAAGCTGGTGGATATTCCAATACTTAGATTTACCAAGCCAGTATAAAACAGCTTCTTTATTACCTTACTGGTTACTCAGAAGTCCAAACAACACAGTTTCCTTAAAGTGATCCAGCGACCTAAGTCAAATATGAAGATTCCTGAAAATCTTATTTCATCATATAAAAGAAAAGGTTCTACCAATCCCAAAGGATCAGACACATTACCTCACAGGTTAATGAATGTTTCAAATCTTACCCAAATACACACTACAACCAATTCTTATTAACTAAACTAAAATTTATTAAAAACAAGAGAGAGAGTATGGTTAAAAAAATCAATATACATACAGACATGAGTTCAATTCTTAAGATTCAGATTCATAGCAGAGATGATGAGCTTTGTAGTTGCAAAGAGTTCTTTTACAAATAGTTCATCAGTTATAGCCCAATGTCAAAATATATTCAGGGCATACCAGCATAACTAGGACCTCAGTTTTATGACTCAAACTTCCCCTGATGAAGCCTAAGCAGATCTGAGATGACAGAATCAGGACCCAAGGATCTTGTATACAATTTCATGTCCTCTTTGACAAGTTGGGAGTTCCTCCAGGAACAAAAGGCAATTAGGATGACTTTGAAGGAGGTCCATTACTGGTACTTAACTATAGAATTAACATAAGGCAATTTGCTTGATCCTCCACCATTCACAGATTATTTGCTATACATTTCAAAGAGAGATGAATACAGAGATATTCTGTGTTTACAGTTCATTTAAATGCTAGGATGTTCTTCTGATCTCTGAATTATCAGAATACAGCATAGACAGGGACCGCTGATTACATTGTCCACCCAACTCATATATATGTAAATACACAAAAACATTATCTCTCCACATCTCTTTTCAGGGTTGTTTATTTTGCAGGATGTTTAACCCTTTCTAGCCATGCATCACAATAAAAAATTCCAAAGTGATGAGTCTTCCACTTTTCTAATCCATGGTATTTATTTGTGAGCAGTCTGTCTCTAACATAGCTATATAACATACAATCATTGTCAAGAACAAATCAAATCAAACCAACCTAACAGCTTTCTTTGACAGGGTAACAAGACATGTGGATGGAGGGAAGCAGTAGATGTGATATATCTTGATTTTAGTAAGGCTTTTGATACTGTCTCACATGTCCTTCTCATAAACAACTTAGGGAAATATAATGTAGATGGAGTTAATATAAGGTGGGTATGTACCTGGTTGGAAAAACATTCCCAGAGAGTAATCATCAGTGATTCACAGTCAAGCAGTAAGGGCATATAGAATAGCATCTGGCAGGGATTGGTCTGGATCTGGCTCTGTTCAATATCTAGATAAAAATGATTTAGATCATGGCAGAGAAAAGTACACTTAGAAAGTCTGTGGATAATACCAAGCTGGGGGAAGGGGGTTGCTTTGGAGGATAGGATTAAAATTCAAAATGATCTGGACAAACTGGGGAAATGGTCTGAAGTAAATAGGATGAAATTCAATAAGTACTCCATTTAGGAAGGAACAATCAATTACACACACAAAAAATGGGAAATGACTGCATAGGAAAGAGTACTGCAGAAAGAGGCCTGAGGGTTATAGTGATCACAAGCTAAATATGAGTCCACAATGTAACAGTGTTATCAAAAAAGTGAACATAATGCTGGGATGTATCAGGAGTGTTGTAAGCAAGACACAAGAAGTAATTCTTCCACTCTACTCCATGCTGATAAGGCCTCAACTGAAATATTGTAACCAGGTTTGGGTGCCACATTTCAGAAAAGATGTGGACAAATTGGAGAAAGATCAGAAGAGAGCAACAAAAATTATTAAAGTCTAGAAAACATGACCTATGAGGGAAGATTAAACAAAACCAATTTTTTCAGTCTGGAGAAGAAAAGATTGAGGGAGGACATAACAGTTTTCAAATACAAAGGTTGTTGCAAGGAGGAGGGTGAAAATTGTTCTAGTTAACCTTGGAGGATAGGACAAGATGCAATGGGCTTAAATTGCAGCAAGGGAGGTTTAGGTTGGTCATTCGAAAAAACTTCCTAACTCTCAGGGTAGATAAGCACTGGAATAAATTGCCTAGGGAGTCTCCCTCATAATAGGTTTTTATGAACAAGTTAGACAAACACCTGTCAGGAATGGTCTAGTTATTACATAGTTCTGCCTTGCATACAGGGGACTGGACTAGATGACCTACCAGTCCCTTCCAGTCCTACACTTCTAGGATTCTATGACTGTGGTTCCTATGCACCAACCTTTAACACTTTTTAATTTCCCTTTGTAGTCATTAGAGCTCAAACTTAGAAATTTTTTCATGCTACATTCATCTCACACTTTCCTTATCTTCATTCTTAATGTTTAAACAGATTATTTTAATACAAATTCATCCCTGATGGAACTCAATGGCATTTAGACTTTCCATATTTTTCATCTTTGCATATATGCAATATCACAATCCATAACAAATTGAGCATTTGCACTTACTTAACATTATTTACTACTTTCTCCTAGCCCTCCTTGTATGCTGAGTAGTAAAAGTTTTCAAGGCTCAGGTAAGAATCCTAAGATTCCATACAAAAAACCCCTGTAAAACAGGAATGGATAAGTCCTAGTCCACACAAATACATGTACAAATACTTCTATGATGAACTAGAAAATAGCTGTATTATTTTTGATTAATACAATGAGTGCCTATGTGTTTGTTTATGATGAGTTACTTGCTATGGAGTTAAGATCAAAAAGGGTTGTTAAAGTAAAACAGTGACACAGATATGAGTCCTTGGGGAAACACTAGGGAAGCTGTTTATTTGGGGATGCCCTCTATGTGGCTCTATCCAGGTTAAAAATAGCTTACTCTTTCCTCTATCCGGGTTAAAAATAGCTCAGGACAAAGGAGATACTTAACCATTACATGGCTCTGGGCCTACAAAAAGGAGAAAGTGTGGATAAAATAACTCAGGCAACCCCAGGGAGCGTCAGTGAGAGATGACAGTCATACAAGGCGACACACACAGAGAGAGAGAGCATGCTGAAAGCAGTAAAGTCTGCTTCTCCCAACCACAGGTGGGGATTAGCTGAGCTGAGGGGAACTTACAGATGCTTTTAAGGAAAGATTAAGGTGTAGGCAAGGGGAAATACAGAAGAACCTCAAAGATACGAACACCAGAGTCACAGACTGACCAGTCAAGCGGACACCATGTGAAACCGGAAGTAACCAATCAGGCATCAACAGAGAGTAAAAAAAATAAAAGAAAAACCAAGTACTGTACTGTGCCTGTATTGCATCTTAAAGGCAGGCACATCTGGGCTGCCTGCCCTCCACGCCCCCACTCTCGCAGGGCAGCCGCTTACAGCAAGACGCTGGGAGGGGGACATGCTGTTTTTATTCCTTCTCCACCAGCCAGGAGGGAGACACACTGTTTACACCCATCCACCCACCCCTGCCTAGAGGGGGACAAGCTTGCAAACTCATGCTGGGGCTGAGTAAGTTGCTCAGCAGCTGCTGAATCCTGGCCTGGAGCGTCAGCTGCTGGAACAGGAGCCCGTACTGCGCTTTGTTCAGCAAACATGGCTGGGGAACAGGGAGGCCCAGAGATCCAGTCTAAGTGCGTGCACTGAGGGGTACACACAAGAGGAATAAAGAGTGGTCTATGGTGTGGCTGGCCCAGTAACTGTGACAGCTTTGTTCAGTTCTATTCATTTTCTCTGCATCTTTCTGGTTCTGATTACCAGCACTGAATGCATCATTCAAGAGCAGTCTCCTCAGAGTCACAGAGAGAGAAATACTCATTTCTCCAATCAGAAAAGGAGGCTTCTTCATAAAAGCATAGGCCTTTTTATTGCCAAATCACATTGCAAACAGATCAAACCTGCTGTCCACTATCACCCCTGGATAACCTGTGTTGGTAAAATGAAGACCAATTTTTATATGACCCCAAAATTTTATTTGGCTCATCCCTACTTATTGGTTAGTACAGATTGTTGTTTACAGTAATGTTCCCATAACAACACACACACACACACACACACACTAAAAAAAAACCAAAAACCCTCTACTAACCAAACAGGCAAGGAAGAAAGAACAAAATATCTCTCTTTCTTTCAACCTTAGAAAAGCAGTCAGCTATTATGGGGATCGGAGCCACATATTTATCTACTTAGGTAGCTAGATAGAATGTGAGCAGGGTTATTGTTATCACCTACTCTCCAGGGTTGGTTATAAAAGAATGGGACCCCTACTGTCTAAGCAGAAGACTTTACTATCAGTTTGTAATTAGTTGAATGTAGACAGGATGTCTTTCAGGCACAAACACCTGCTAAAGGGAATATCTCCTTGTATTGCCTCTACATGTACAGGCTGATGTATGAACAGTCTTTGGGTTAACGTATAAGAACCACAAGATAGATTACTTATAAATAAGAATGAAGTGGCTTTAATTTGTTTTCTTTTTATTAACAGAGTTTTTTATTGCATTAATATTGCAGCAGGCAAACAAGCCTTTGTTATCAGATTTCTCAAGTTAAGCAGGGTAGGGCTCAGTCAGTTCTTGTGTTTTGCAGGAAGTGAGCCTGGTGGTAAATGCTCCAGCTTATCTCTACCCAGCTACCAAAACCTTTATCTTCTCCCTTGACTACTTTTGCAAATGCATTGATGTCTTGCCAACACAAAAATCTGAGTCACACTGAATTTAGGGGCTGCATAAGATAAAGTTAATATAAAAATAAACACCACCAGGAAAAAATTCAATGTTTTCATGTATTTTTATTAGACCTGCGCTCAAATTTTCAGAAGTGCTTTGTGACTTAGGCTCCTAAATCCCATTTCCAACAGACCAAAGGGCCAAGTTTTTAAAGGGTTTTACGTATCTAAAGATGCAGACAGGCACCTAGGGGGATTTTCAAAAACTTCCAAATGACTAACTCTCATTGATTTCTCTAGGTGCCTGGATACCTTTAAAAATCTGGACCTTAGTGGGATTTTCAAAAGTACCTAACTAAGTAGGTTAGGCACCAAACTCCTATGGAAAATGTCATTTTGGTTGAAATTTTCTGAGTGTTAATAAAAAAAAGTGAACTTTTTTCAACGATTTCTGGAGGCATTTTTTGGTCAAAAATCAATTTTTTCTTGTGGGAGATAAAAATGAAACTAAAATTTTTTTAAAAAAATATTTATAATAGCAGCTCTAATTATTATATTTAAATCAATCAGATCTCCATTAAAAAAAAATTACCCAACACTGCATCAGAATTTCCAGGCTGCTGCACCACAGTTCCACTCAAAGCAGGAGACTTTACAGCAATAAATTCAATGTAGAGCATATGAAATCTTGCTTATATGGCTGCCTTCCCCCCAAGAAAGCAGCAACTAGTTCTGTACCTACAATCAACTGTGGATGCAAATGACAGAGCTTTGGTATCTAGTGACCAGCTGCAAACTGAATACGTAGACATAGCCACAATTTGGCACACACAATTGATTGCAGACACAAAATTATAGGCTTGTTCCAGACCTTTTAAACATTTGGCTCACAGTCTTCATTTAGGAACTGATCCAATGCCCACTGTAGACAAAAGGAGACTTCCAAGAGACTTCAATGGGCATTGTTTCATGTCTTTAAAAATAAATTTAATGCTGTTAGAAGCCAGAAAGTGGTACATACATGCACGAAAGATGCATTAATTTTAAACGCATGAAAACTATTACTTTTCTGTCAAATAAATTGTTTTCAAGATTGGGTGTCTTTGTTATTCCAACATGCAATATGGTCAGAACAGTAATAAACTGATAGTGCAAGAAAGACAGATAAAATATAATGAAATACAGATTGGGTAAATAGACAAGGCCCATGTGATAGACCCCAGAAAGAAAAGACGGAAGATCTAGATAATCACATTTTTCTTTTCCTGTCTTGTCATCATTTATTGTACCCCTTTCCACATGGCATTTTTCAAAACAAACAAAATATTTGTTACATAAGTGACATGCTCATGATATGCTTTTAAATATTGTTACAATAACCCAGTTTTATTCCAATATTATCTGTACATTAACTGTTGTCTAATTAGTGAAAATTAGAAATGTATGACAGCTTTTCACGCCTTCCAGCTGTGCAACAGGTAGCCGATGTCACTTCTCTGAACTCAGACTACCGGGCCTGATCCAAAGCTCATAGACTTCATTGGGAAGACCCATATTAAGTAGAGCAGCAGAGATCCTGAACATTTAGAGATTCCTGTGGATGGGTGGACAGAAGTGGCATTCCCAAATGGTGGGATTGTGAATGGCTCTAATGTAGCCCAGACCAAGCACTGCTAAGGCTACAAACATAGATCCATGGAAATCAAGCACTATAAAATGTGGTAAAATAAAATGTTGTTACCTTTATAGCACATAGATAGCCATAAATATTTTCTGCTAAAGCACTGTTTTGACCATGGGGCCCTTAGAAATTATGTTGTAAATAAGTAGTATATAGTTAATATTTGCAAGTGACTTTCATTGTGCATGAACCTTGAGTGAAGTAAAAAGGAATCCTTGGAAAATGTCACTGGGCCTGATTCTGAAATCAGTGGAGTTATAGCCGTATCAGCCAGATCAGAATCAGGCCCCTTTATTTTTAAATGTTATCACAAAACTGCATTTTCAAATAATAAAGACTACGCTTTAAGGTATTTTCAATAAGGCACATATGCTGGCACAATGACGTGATGGTTGATGTACAGAACAACATGGGTTTTATCCCAATAATTTATGTTTACAGGATCCAGATTAAACATACCAAACTGTTCGATTGAGAGGTCACCATCTCCAGGAAAGCTCAAGCCTTCTGAATGTAGATCACAACATAAATATGTAAACCTGCCAACACCGCATCTTACGAAGCCTGTTGAAAAGGTAAACAACCTTCTGATACATTAAAGAATCAATTTCTTATCAAAGAGATGTAGTAGCATATATTATTTGTATTACCATGGTGCCGCAGTTATAGACCACGGCCCTATTGTGCTGGTTGCTGTACAAGCACACAGCAAAAAGGTGTTATCACTATATTCTGTATGTGTACACACTGACATAGCCACAATAGTTGTAGGCTAACTCATCTAGGCACCTAAGTGGCCTGGAAACTGTGGGTGCTTAGTGTAATGCTGCTTGCCATGAGTCACGAGCATGAATACCAACCCCAGGGAAGACTGTTAAAAACCAGGGAACAAACTGCAAATTAGTTGTAAATTCTGTACTTCGATTTCACCAATCAATAATCAAAGTATAAACTCCTCAGGTGACAGAATAGCCTAAATATGGAGTCACAGAGTCCCCCCTCAAGTACTCAAATCTATCTTGCCACCCAGGTGAGCATATCTTTGTAACGGATGGCTTACACCAAGAATCACAGCAATATTCAGGTTTCAGAGTAGCAGCCGTGTTAGTCTGTATTCGCAAAAAGAAAAGGAGTACTTGTGGCATCTTAGAGACTAACAAATTTATTTGAGCATAAGCTTTCGTGAGCTACAGTTCACTTCATCGGAATTCATCCAATGAAGTGAGCTGTAGCTCACGAAAGCTTATGCTCAAATAAATTTGTTAGTCTCTAAGGTGCCACAAGCAATATTCCGGTTACTCCTGTTACCATCTCTCCATAGGTCACAACTGAGAATATCAAATTCAGGACAAACTGCTGAGAAATGGAGCAGATACATCTCAAAACTGGTGGTTATTCATCTATAACATATACCAGACCAGCAACAAAAGTAAACTTCTGTTTCACCATACTGGTTAACATGCCGTCAGAAAAGCAGTCTCCTTAGGTATTCCAGTCCTTGTATCACCACCAAAAACAAACAGACTTAATGATGAGTGGTTATTTAAAACCAATGTCATCAACCAAAGGGTGCTTCTGATCCCAAAGTACTAACCATATACCCAGGTCAATATAGAACTTAGATCTTACCCAATAATCACGCTGTTGCCAGTCCTTTAGTATCTAATATCTAAAGGTTTATTTGTAAAAAGAAAGAAAGGTGAGAGTTAAAATTGTTTTAAGGAATCAAATACATACAATAAATGCAAGGTTCTTGGATCAGGCTTGTAGCAGTGATAGAATAAACTGCTGGCTTCAGTTAAGCCTCTGGTTGCTTCCAAATCATTGGAAGGTCTTCAGCCCGTTGGTTATAATGCTCCCATTAGTATAGTTCATAATCCAGAAATCAGAGCAGGAAAGAGGCAAAATGGAGATGTTTCCAGGGCCTTTTAAAGCTTCTGCCAAATGCAGGGAAATCCATTGCTCTAGTTTGTGGAAAATTACAGGTGACAGGATGGAATTTAGAGTCACATGTCCATGCATGCTTCGCTTAGTCATAGCAGAAGCAATTAGCCATACTCTAATTAGAACATTCTCTAGGAAAGAGACTGAAATCCAGGACCTTTAGGGTGGCATTCTCAGAAATGCTTCCAGTTCCACGTGCAGAGCCAGGTAGGCAGGCAGAGCTTCAGAGTCTCAATGCGTGGATGAGACAATGGTGTAGAGAGGAGGGGTTTAGATTTATTAGGAACTGGGGAAACTTTTGGGATAGGGGGAGCCTATACAGGAAGGATGGACTCCACCTAAACCAAAGTGGATCCAGACTGCTGGCACTTAACATTAAAAACTGCTCTGCAATCTTTTTAAACTAAGAGATGGGGGAAAGCCGATTGCTGCAAAGGCTCATGTGGATTGGACAGAGACTTCTCTGACAGGAGAGTCTATTGATAGAGATTCTCTAGGTTTTAGTCAGGAGGAGAGGATGGAAGAGGATAAAGTATGAGCCATATCAGACAAGAAACATTCACATAAAGAATCCGACACATCAGAAAAGGGCAGACAAATAAACAGTGACAAGTTTTTAAAGTGCTTGTACACAAATGCTAGAAGTCTAAATAATAAGATGTGTGAACTAGAGTGCCTCATGTTAAAGGAGAATATTGATATAATAGGCATCACAGAAACCTGGTGGAGTGAGGACAATCAATGGGACACAATTATTCTGGGGTACAAAATATATCGGAAGGACAGAACAGGTCATACGGGGTGGGGAGTGGCACTATATGTGAAAGAAAATGTAGAATAAAAAATGAAATAAAAATCTTAAATGAATCCATGTGTTCCATAGAATCATACAATATCAGGGTTGGAAGGGACCTCAGGAGGTCATCTAGTCCAACTCCCTGCTCAAAGCAGGACCAATCCCCAACTAACTCATCCCAGCCAGGGCTCTGTCAAGCCTAACCTTAAAAACTTCTAAGGAAGGCGATTCCACCACCTCCCTAGGTAACGCATTCTAGTGTTTCACCACCCTCCTAGTTAAAAAGTTTTTCCTAAATATCCAACCTAAACCTCCCCCACTGCAACTTGAGACCATTACTCCTTGTTCTGTCATCTGCTACCACCGAGAACAGTCTAGATCCATCGTCTTTGGAACCCCCTTTCAGGTAGTTGAAAGCAGCTATCAAATCCACCTCATTCTTCTCTTCCGCAGACTAACCAATCCCAGTTCCCTCAGCCTCTCCTCATAAGTCATGTGTTCCAGTCCCCTCATCATTTTTGTTGCCCTCTTCTGGACGCTTTCCAATTTTTCCACATCCTTCTTGTAGTGTGGGGCCCAAAACTGGACACAGTACTCCAGATGAGGCCTCACCAATGTCGAACAGTGGGGAAAATCTCTATGGATAGTAATTCCATGCTCTAATAAGAATATAACAGTAGGGATCTATTATCGACCACCTGACCAGGACAGCAACAGTGACAATGAAATGCTAAGAGAGATTAGACAGGCTATCAAAATAAAGAACTCAATAACAGTGGGGGATTTCAACTATCCCCATATTGACTGGGTACATCACCTCAGGACAAAATGCAGAGACAAAATTTCTCGATACTTCAAATGACTGCTTCTTGGAGCAACTGGTACAAGAACCCACAAGGGGAGAGGCAACTCTTGATCTAGTCCTGAGTGGAGCGCAGGATCTGGTCCAAGAGGAAACTATAACAGGACCGCTTGGAAATAGTGACCATAATATAATAACATTTAACATTCCTGTGGTGGGAAGAACACCTCAACAGCCCAACACTGTGACATTTAATTTCAGAAAGGGGAACTATGCAAAAATGAGGAAGTTAGTTAAACAGAAATTAAAAGGTATAGTGACTAGAGTGAAATCCCTGCAAGCTGCATGGACACTTTTCAAAGACACCACAGCAGAGGCTCAATTTAAATATGTACCCCAAATTAAAAAACACAGTAAAAGAACTAAAAAAGAGCCACCGTGGCTTAACAACCATGTAAAAGAAGCAGTGAGAGAGAAAAAGGCATCTTTTAAAAAATCAAATCCTAGTGAGGTAAATAGAAAGGAGCATAAACACTGCCAAATTAAAATGTAATAAAAGCCAAAAAGGAGTTTTAAGAACAGCTAGCCAAAAATTCAAGAGGTAATAACAAAATGTTTTTAAGTATATCAAAAGCAGGAAGCCTGCTAAACAGCCAGTGGGGCCCCTGGACGATCGAGATACAAAAGGAGCACTTAAAGACGATAAAGTTATCGCAGAGAAACTAAATGAATTCTTTGCTTCAGTCTTCACGGCTGAGGATGTTAGGGAGATTCCCAAACCTGAGCCGTCTTTTGTAGGTGACAAATCTGAGGAATTGTCAGAGATTGAAGTGTCACTAGAGGTGGCTTTGGAATTAATTGAGAAACTTAACTGTAACAAGTCACCGGGACCAGATGGCATTCACCCAAGAGTTCTGAAAGAACTCAAATGTGAAATTGTGGAACTATTAACTATGGTTTGTAACCTGTCCTTTAAATCAGCTACTGTACCCAATGACTGGAAGATAGCTAATGTAACACCAGTATTTAAGAAGGGCTCTAGAGGTGATCCTGGCAATTACAGACTGGTAAGTCTAATGTCAGTACCGGGCAAATTAGTTGAAACAATAGTAAAGAATAAAATTATCAGACACATAGAAGAACATAAATTGTTGCGCAAAAGTCAGCATGGTTTCTGTAAAGGGAGATCATGTCTTATTAATCTATTAGAGTTCTTTGAGGGGGTCAACAAACATGTGGACAAGGGGGATCCAGTGGACATAGTGTACTTAGATTTCCAGAAAGCCTTTGACAAGGTCCCTCACCAAAGGCTCTTACGTAAATTAAGTTGTCATGGGAGAAGAGAACTGGTTAAAAGACAGGGAACAAAGGGTAGGAATAAATGGTAAATTTTCAAGCCAGTTGCAACTTAGATCTCACAAAGACAATGCTTGTAGCCAATCCTATAATAAACTGTATAAAAAATAATTAAATAGGAGAAAGAAGCAATCGTTATTTACAATGTTAAAGTAGGTAAACATAAGGCTGTAACTCGTATATCTAAGTTTCCAAAGGTAATGGAAGCTTCTATAATACGCAAACTCTATTTCAGGGGTTCTCAACCTTTTTCTTTCTGAGGCCCCCCCAACATGCTATAAAAACTCCACAGCCCACCTGTGCCACAACAACTGATTTTCTGCATATCCAGTAGATTAAAAGTTGTATTAAACTGATAGTTATACAGTTAAACATACACAGAGATATAATATAAAAAAAACCGCATAAGATAGGTACAAAAATAAAAAAACCCTGAATATTATTTTTGTTTTACTTACTCAGTGTAAACCTGGCAGGGTCTGGGCTTCAACTTTGGCTCTGGGCAGTGAGGCTCGGGCTTCAGTTCCAGGCGGACCCATTTGGCAGCTCCCCTGAAATCTGCTGAGGGGCCGCGGATCACCACTTGGGAGCCATAGCTCTATATGTCCTTTTGGGCTAACCCAGGCTAAGCAGCTGGGGAATCTCTTGCTTATGCCTAGAAAACCTTGCTCCCACAGAGTCCAAGTAGCACAGAGAAACAGTTCCTTCTTCTTAGGGGTTTTTATCCCCCTTCTCTCTCATGTTCGGAGGTGAAAAACTCAGTTGACGGGAGGAAACTATTTCCTTGACTCATCTTCATTGGGGTGGGGAGGCACAGCAACAAAGTTCTTTGTCCTCTTTAACATTCCACAATAGTCCATCAAGTGTCGATGGATCTTTCCTTTTGGGCAGCATATAACACCTTTTGTTGAAGATCAGCTCTTCGCACTATGTCTCTCTCCTGCCTGGTGCTTTATACAGTCACAGAGGTTCACAATACAACCACTCAAATATTCACTTATAGTATGGGATACAGATGTTATAAGTGAGATTAATTCACACAGCAACTCACAAGCATTCAACAAGCAGTCCAAACACAGTCTTATAAATTCTTCTACTCATTTTGACAACACTAACACACAGGTGAGCCAGACTGATTCCAGCTACGTATTTGTCAGTGTTTAACTGAGACAGGGGACTTTGGCACATGGTCTGATAGTGTCACAATTAGTAGCTCCGAAAATCAAGCCAATTACAGATTTATTATGCCTAACTTTAAGCACAGATTTTTAAAAAAAGGTTTTCCTTAATGTAACTATACTACTAGATAAATTGTTTTGGCCACAACGTGTTCTCCTTCAAAAGCAAACTATATCTAATCAGTATATTTTCATTGGCTTTTGCTTCTGCAAACTGTACTTCATTTCTATATACTATGCATAACATCTCACATTTCAGGATTTAAATAAATATGACTGGTATATTGGAGAATTTGATCGTCAGAAAGCAGAAGAGGCTTTGTTACAGGAGAACACCGTGAGTATCACTAATCTTTAAAGCAATGGGTTTATCTCTTGGAGAAAGACAAGATTTACTATGTAGCACTCTAATCTGGTACAGCGTATATGAACAGAGTTGGCAACATTTTTTTTAATCACTTCTGACTTTTCATTGTACAGCTGTTAATTATATTTATTTCAGAAGCTGTAATTTACATACTATCAGTCAAACAAACATATATGGCCAAATTCTTTGCTGATTTACATCCCAGACAATATTAAAGGGAGTTACACCGTTCCTCAGGGCTGCAATGGGCTTATTTTTATGGGATTTTTAATATACGGATACTCATAAAAATGCACACACATCTTACAGTTGTGTCGTACATTAATGTGCTTAAATGCTTTGCTGGATCAGGACTAAGGAAAGAATACCACACCATAGTACACTGCCATATTTTGTCCTGGATTAAATATGCTTATTTTAGCAACATTATTTATTTCTAGGCAAACCAACATTTTCCTTTAAATAGAACAGTACCAGAAGTATGCTGCTATCGGGGCAAGCTTTATGGGTAGAGCCCTGTATACATACAAAATTTGGATCCACATCCATCCGCGGTCTGCAAACACGCATCCACGGATATCCGCAGATTTGCAAGGCTCTACTCATGGGCCCTGGTCAGGTAGGGCCCCAATTTTGAGGGACAGCCCTAGTTAATTTGTATCACACATGAGGCTCCTGACTATTGCTTGCTCCTTAGAGGAGGCACTTGTGACACTTTTTGACAGACTAAGGACCAAGAATTAGAAGTGACAATGTGGAAAGGAGGGGAGAGAAGCTAAGAAAGGGGAGGTAAGGTGGTGGACTCAATCACCAGCATAGGAAAGACAATCAGCAGTGCTCAGATCTGTTCACGGTCATAGTCTCAGGGCTCTGTTCATTGTTCAACAAAAGGAAACATGGAGTCATAACATAAAGTAACAGCACCCAGTCTCAAACCAGCCCCAAAGCCTACTGGTCTTCAGCAACTTTTTGGTCAGAACCTCCACTTGGCCTGTCTAGGTCCACCTTGCCGTCCCCAGCTGCAATTCCAGGAGTCTTCTCTCAGACCTCTTCTGGTTTCAGGCTCCCACATGGAGCTCAGGCCCTCATTTATATTCCTTAGCTGGAAGTCATCAGACCCAGCCCCTTGATGCTGCCCAGTTGGGTTGGATGATTCCCAGTACCTGCCTTCCAGGCTCCTTGCTAGAACAGGGTTGTCTGCTCCCCAGCCTCCCTGACCCATAAAAGGACAGACCATCCTGTTACACAGGACCTAATCCCAAGAGGAAACAGTAATGATTTCTGTAGTGAAATTCTTTGCTATTGGGGTTGAATTCCCTATCGTTCACCTCCTCCAACTGCTGCATCTGCATAATCTTAAAACACGCAGGGTAAGATCAACATTATGCAAGGTTCCTCAAATAGTAAATGTAGCTCGGTCCTCTCTTACATGATCCCTACTGCTAGAACCTCTCTTTAACCAAGCCAAAACATGACAGACTGGGAAAAAATAAACATACTAAATGAATCATAATCGGGAACCAAAACCAGGAATTGAAATCATTGCTGTAAAACTACAAGACAAAGGCACTAATATTACATGACATACATCTCTGTACATGGATGTACTATAATTAAAACAGTCTTTCTTCAGAAAAAAAGCAGTACTCTTAAAAAATGGGTACTGTTGCCAAAAAAAAAAAAAAAAAAATCTTTCATCTAATGTCCCACAAATACACTCCTGAAAGGAATTACAGGGTTAATCTCCAGCAGCAGGAAATTTAAAGTTGCCAGGGTCTTGCAAGAAACTATGCATTGCCATATTTCCTGTTGACTGTCACAGATTCTCCAGCAGACACAGATTTGGAGACCAAGAATACAACTGTTGGCCTTGCATGAACAAGAAAGAAAACAAAAAGAAAAGGAGTACTTGTGGCACCATAGAGACTAACAAATTTAACTGAGCATAAGCTTTCATGAGCTACAGAGCTCACTTCATCAGATGCATTCAGTAATTTTCCACTGAATGCATCCAATGAAGTGAGCTGTAGCTCACGAAAGCTTATGCTCAGTTAAATTTGTTAGTCTCTAAGGTGCCACAAGTACTCCTTTTCTTTTTGCGAATACAGACTAACACGGCTGCTACTCTGAAAGAAAGAAAACAGTAAGTCAAAGTAAGGAAAAAGAGGTTAACAATGGACAAAGCATGAATTCACAAGTGGTCCTGTAAACATGTAGTTAGTAAATAAAGAAATAATTTTAAAAAGGAATGTGTGATAAGTTTGCATCTGCAGCTTTGTTTACTAGCATATTTTGTAGCTTGTGGACAGTTTAGAATTTATGTAATGAGGACACATTAGTCTCTATATAAAATTAATGTATTATGTGCTTTGGAGTTGTGGTAAATCTCTATACCCACGCCACTGCATTTGATCATGATCACCTCAGGGTAGTTTTGCAGAATGTCAATTTTAAAAACACATCAGTGACAAGCCCAGATTCGAGCTCATTTATGGGGACAGAATGGAAAAGGTCTCAGAGAAAAGTCCAAACACAACCAGCACAGTCCGTTGAATTATGTCTTAACTACTTATGCTTAATCTGTTTCCCTTTGTATTTAGCTGTGACTCAGTTAGTTTCCCAGACCTGAAAAGCTCTGTGTAAGCTTGAAAGCTTGTCTCTCACCAACAGAAAGTTACCAGTAAAAGTTACCTCACCAACCTTCTTTCTCCAACAACAAGGCTAGATACAGCAGCATCAGTACTGTGCTATTGCTTGTTAAATACATAAGTTATCCTGAAACTAAGTTCTCTAAACTGTGTGGTCATGCAGCAGCCTATTTAGTGCCATGCAGGCACTCAGGCAACTCACACGGCCTGGACCTGCCACGGCCAGGGGAAGGGCGCCCTTCCCCCGGCCCCAAGCCAGCCCCTGACCTGCCATGGCTCGGGGAGGGGCAGCCCAAACCCAGCGCCAGTCCAGACCTGTTGCAGCTGGGGCACCCTTCTTAGCCCTGGACCTGCCACGGCCAAGGGAGGGGCGCCCCTCCCCTGGCCCAAACCCAGCCCTGGCTCGGACCTGCCACGGCCAGGGCACCTATCCCACGGCTCCAGCCCCGGAGCTGCTGTGGCAGGGAGAGGCACCTCTCCCCCGCAACCCATCCCAGATGCTGCTGTGGGGAGCGAGAGCTGAGGGAAGTCCTCTCTCCCTACCATAGCCCAGAGCACCCTCCCAAACCCAAACTCCTCATCTCTGGCCCAGCCCCACCCCAGAGCCCACATCCCAACCGTCTGCCCCAGCCCTGAGCCCCTCATCCCCAGCCCAACCTCAGAGCCCGCACCCCCAGTTGGATCCCTCACACCCCTGCAGCCCAACCCTCTTCCCCACTCCTGAGCCCCCTCCCACATTTGGCCCCATCCCCACCACATGTATTTTGTTATGTGCACCAATACGAAGGTGATGTGCCACACATCACCTTCGTATTGGTGCACATAACAAAATTCATTCTGCACTTGTGGGAAAAATTAGAGGGAACGCTCTCCTGAAACCAGCCTCATTTATCATTTAAATATTGTAGACAGGTTTCCTGTTAAATAGGTGAATGAAGGAATCTGCAATATTATTTCAGGCCATTTTATGCATAATATTTTTAAACCAAGGTAAGTGGGAGACCTTCGGTTTCTCCGAGGGCTCAACTTTTCCCCAAAGAACTCTAAATCAGCATGAAGCAGCATACAAGAGCTGACAGCCCCTTGCATTGGCTGTATTTGACAGCACTAAACTGTACTGGCCATCCTCACAATGGTTGGTTTGGTAAGCAAAAAAGGGAGTGGTTTGTTTTTTTTTCTTACAGGTGAGTGGTATAAAGGAAAAGCAGCTAACAAAAGCATGCTATTTGTCACAACCTGACTGCGAGAGATATCTCACCAGAACATGGCTTTCCAATACTATAAATTGGATCACAGGCAAAACTTCTCTTTGTATTAGGGAGGGATAACTTCAGCAAGGAGTGGCTGCATTGGTGGTTTGTATTTATGTGGATGTGTTTCAGACTTCAATATAAAAAGGACATCATTCAGAGCATGCTTGCTCCTGCTAGTCTGAGAGGGAAAGGCACACCCTCCTTTCTGTCATTTTAAAGTGAATAAAAGTTGGGCACCTAACTCCTTTAGCCACCTGTGAAAAATCCCACCCAATATTCATCCTAAGACATTATGACTCCACCACAAAAAGAGGGTCCTATTTTATCTTTTAATGTTCTCATGGTAAGGGCTAAGGAAAACTTCCATTAATGTAAAGATACATTGAAATGGATTTTGAAAATATTTCCCCTTCAATAATAAAACAGCCCTCTGGAAAAACCCCATCACTATGAGGTTTTTTCTTTCTCAGGTTAACTGCCAGTGAAAAAATATCTGATCTTGCAACATCGAAGACCTGGAAAGTTTTGCTGTTGACTTCAATAGGTTCAATAGTAGCCCCATAGACACTAATAACTTTTCTTGAACAGGAAAAATGAAGTTCAGGATACCTAGTACATCTAATTGTTATGTCATTTACCTGATACTAAACTATTCCTGAAGTATCTTATAAAAGCTATTTGCTTAATTTATCAAGCAGTGTCTCAAAACAACTTGTGTGATATCTACACTTATTACAGGTACCTACTTAGCAACATACATTTCTAGTCTTACTGTACTTTCAGTGTGGCCCTCACACTTTGTGAAGGTTAAAAATAAAATACACACAAGATAGGCTGCAAATAATCCACACCCACGACTGTAATGTTCAGTACAACAAATAAAATATGTGAAACAGCAGTTGTCAAAAAGGGCACATACTTTGTTTTCCCTGACAGACTACTTTTATTGTGAGGTTGAATAATCCCAAATTAGAGTGGCTAAAAGTAGTTACAGACATGTTCAGATCCTAATTAGACACTGGGCTAATTAAATGCAAAATTGAGTGAATATCTTAATAGCTTTACTGCTAATATTACTTAAATGATGGTATCATCCAAAATGTGACAGGCACATTCCAGTCACAAAAGGAAGTGTCTGCCCTGAAGACCTGAGAATCTGAGGCCATTATTTTGCAAGCGCTTAAGCTTATGACTTACCGGTACTTTATGCATGTGAGCAACCCTATTGAATTCACTAGAATAAAGGCCCTAATCCTGCAATCATGAAGGCCTTGTCTACACTGCCACTTTACAGTGCTGAAACTCTCTCGCTCAGGGGTCAGAAAAAACACCCTCCTGAGCGATGCAAGTTTCAGCGCTGTAAGTGGCAGTGCAGACAGTGCTCCCAGCACTGGCAGCCATGCTCCCCTCGTGGTGGTGGTTTTTTTACAGCAGTGGGAGAGCTCTCTCTCAGCACCAGTGCCGCGATGACACAGCTACATTAATAGCTTTAATGTTGTTAGTGAAGACATATCCTTAAGCACTTACTTAAATTTATGCACAACGTCCTTTTGACAAATGGGGCAACTCAAGAGCGCAACATTAAGTATGTGTATGTAGGATTGGGGCCTACACAATTCTCTTACTGTGTAATTCTATAATAAAATTAAGTCCGATAGACAGCACTGCATTTTTCAGGTCTTTAAAATGTGCAAATACAATACTATTTGAAAAAAATCTAATTTTGAAATGTACTTCCGTCTAGATCCATAAAATTAAATCAAAATAAATTAAGAGGTTCAACGCAACATATAGAATTTATGGTTGTGTCATAAGTTACATTACAGATAGTCCCTGTAATTCCTTTACTTTACATCCAGGTGTAATTGAGGTGCATGAACCAAAACTTTATTTTTAGATGCAATACCCTAGGTATCACACTCCCACTACCTTACATCATCTTCTTACTCTTCTTTCTTCGCATACATTTTCTTCTTAGCATCAGTTTTTCCAGCATTGTAATATGAAAAAGGTACTACCACATTAAAACATTCTATAATACTGCAATATACATCACGCTATAATTCTCATTACTGTATATACAGATTAAGTATACTATGTATATGTAATTCATTACTTAAATCTAATAACTTTACTAATTAAAAATCCTCTCTATGTTATATTGTCATAAGACACCTTGTTTAAATATATAGTATGTTACAAGATCTATTCTGATTACAATATTCCATTATATAGTTCACACATTAAATAATCCTGTAGAATTTACCCCAAACTTCTGGGCTGTTTATGTAAACACATTATTGGAATTTACAAGTATAACTAATGTTATAATTTGTCATGCAGGATGAGACATTCTTGGTCAGAGATTGTTCAACTAAATCAAGTGCTGAACCATATGTTTTGGTCATATATTACGGAAACAAGGTATACAATATTAAAATACGTTTTCTGGAAGACAGCCAGCAATATGCATTGGGAACAGGGCTCAGAGGAGATTATGTGAGTGAAATACCATCTGATATTCTACTTTATTATTTACCTGTTGCACTTAACAGCTCTAAATACTATAGGGGATTAATTAGGTAATTAGTGTTGTTCCCCAGGGGTCTATACTGGGACCAGTCCTATTCAACGTACTCATAAATGATCTGGAAAAAGGGATAAACAGTGAGGTGGCAAAATTTGCAGATGATACTAAACTACTCAAGATAGTTAAGACCCAGGTAGACTGTGAAGAGCTACAAAAGGAGCTCTCAAAACTGGGTGACTGGGCAACAAAATGGCAGATGAAATTCAATGTTGATAAATGCAAAGTAATACACACTGGAAAACATAATCCCAACTATACATACAAAATGATGGGGTCTAAATCAGCTGTTACCACTCAAGAAAGATCTTGGAGTCACTGTGGATAGTTTTCTGAAAACATCCACTCAATGTGCAGTGGCAGTCAAAAAAGCAAACAGAATGCTGGGAATCATTAAGAAAGGGATAGAGAATAGACAGAAAATATCTTATTGCCTCTATATAAATCTATGGTACACCCACATCTTGAATGCTGCATGCAGATGCGGTTGCCCCATCTCAAAAAAGATATATTGGAATTGGAAAAGGTTCAGAAAAGGGCAACAAAGGTGATTAGGGGTATGGAACAGCTTCCATATGAGGAGAGATTAATAAGACTGGGACTTTTCAGCTTGGAAAAGAGACGACTAAGGGGGGATATGATAGAGGTATACAAAATCATGACTGGAGAAAGTAAATAAGGGAATGTTATTTACTCCTTCTCTTAACACAAGAACTAGGGGTCACCAAATGAAATTAATAGGCAGCAGGTTTAAAACAAACAAAAGGAAGTATTTCTTCACACAACACACAATCAACCTGTGGAACTCCTTGCCAGAGGATGTTGTGAAGGCCAAGACTATAACAGGGTTCAAAGAACTAGATAAGTTCATGGAGGATAAGTCCATCAGTGGCTATTAGCCAGGATAGGCAGGGATTGTGTCCCTAGCCCCGGTTTGCCATAAGCTGATAATGGGTGACAGGGGATGGATCACTTGATGATTGTCTGTTCTGTTCATTCCCGCTGGGACACCTGGAGTGGCCACTGTCAGAAGACAGGATACTGGGCTAGATGGACTTTTGGTCTGACCCAGTATGGCCATTCTTATGTTCTTATACAATACGTAGCATAAAGAAGACTAACTTGTTAGGTGTTTCTTTAAAAGTTTCACTTCAGATCTTTTCATTTCAAATAGTAAATGCTTGAAATGCTGACAAATAAGTCAGAGGAGTAATTTAGGGCCTAATCTTGCATGCTCAAATTCCCATTTTAAACCATCAGGAATTCTTCCTGAGTAAGAACAGTTCTGGCCTATATAGTTTCATCCATGTGGTTCCAAATGACATGTACAATTTTTTTAAAATAATTTTTGCTATTTTTTCAGTTTTTACTTTATGCATCTGACAGCACTTTTGAGGCCTGAGTTCCAAGGGCAGATTCCCTTCAGTGGATGCATTTTTAGCAATGAGGAAAGGACCCCAGCTCAGGCACATTGAGTTAGACGGTTAGAATACCTTAATAATCACAGTGTAGATTCCAGCCAGCACTCAGCTCTTAAAGGGACCATCCACTCCAAGAATGTAAATGTTCTATCCCTCAAATTCAAAAGGTTCATCACCAAGGTGTTGCTGGAGCCCACTTGTCTTGGTTGTGAGGCACTCTAAAGTGCTGACTCTTTTCAGATCTGAGCCTCCTAGCTCCTTTCCTGGGACCACAGTGAGAATGGAATGACACTGGCAGTACAGAGCACTATTACACAATGGTACAGAGAGCTACCAAGTTTCAAACATTTTAGTACATTGGAAAAGAAAGACTTATAATATGATCTTATAAATGCAAACAACTTTGAGGAAAAGATCTTACAATGATTTGATAGAAGTAGGAAGGCAGACATATCAACCTTGTCATCTCAGCTAATGGAAAGACCCAAAAGTCAGAACTCATAAGTAGGTTCTAATCTGTGCACAGAGAGCACATGCCCACCCTAGACTGTGGATCTGCATCAAAAGTACTCAGATTACAATGCTGTTCCATTTTCAAAAATAAGCATTTGAATAGTCTCTCGGTTCTTATCACCATAGTGTATAAGACTGGTTGGTTTTAACAAAGTAAATCTATAATTTTCAACATGGAAATCCTGCCGGATCCTGGCAAACGTCCTTTCTGTGTAAAGCCACCAATTCTCCGTCTGGCTAGTTCCCGGGGGCACACGACCTGGGCAGGAGGCTTAAATCCTCCATTTTAATGTTGGCTATATATGTTTTGCTTTGTTTTTAAACTTAACTAAAATAAAGTCTCCTATTGAACAGCATTTCTCTGCAGTATTGGGAAGCCCCAGAGAAGAGAGACTCCCAAGAGAAGCATTTCCTTCTATCACACCAGCACCTGCCTTGGGAAAGGGGGGAGGGAACTGATGCACTGAACTGGGGGTAGAGGTGCAGGTACAGTGAAGGATCAGAGGCACCATGTACTGTTCATCAGAGCTGCCTCTGCATTTCAGATGGAGTAAGCAGGAGGATTCCAAAGCTGCTCTTTCTTGTTTATTCTCTTCTCAGTTTGTCTCAAAGAGGTTAAAACATTTATAAGGCTTCAACAATTAGAGTAAAATTGCAGTCTGTAATTTCCCTGTCTGCTTAAATGCTTTTCAGAGGTATTTGGTACAAATGAATATATTGTTAAGATAAGGTTAATTCCATTTTTGTATCTGGGAGACAGAAGGAAAAAAATAGATGCAGCCCTAGTATTCAAAATCTGTACTTTGCCATCCTCTCTCCAATTCCGCATCTTCACTTCTTTAAAGGAAAACTCTCTTCTGATGGATTTTTTCTGCAGCATGCTTTCACTTTTGGATTAATTTATTTTACCTATTTTTTAAACTCAATTAATTTAATCCAGCAACTCTTTTCCATCCCAAATACTGGTTTTGATCTTTCATATACAGATTGTTAGTTGTTAACTAATGTAGATTTTATCATATATGTTCTTTTTCATACTTTTCCTTGGGAAGTTTTCTGAGAAGGAATCGATTCCACTTAAGCATCTATCCAAGGATACCATTAGGCCTTACGTCTCTTTATGAAAAAGAACTGTATTGACTAGAGTTTAGATTTATCCTAGAAAACTGTTACCTCTCTATTAGCAGCACGGTGACCAACACCGTGTGTCTAAAACCTCATGCAGTTAAACTGGTACAAAGCCATAATGCAATGAATACAAGCAAAAGAGAAAACAAACCAAATTTAAAATCATAACTTTGTTGGTGCCTTTTGCTGGCAATTAAGCCACAGCTGTACACATTTACATACATATTTTGTATATTAAATTGAGCTCACCTGAGGGCCCGATCGTACAATGAGCCAAGCATCTTCTGGGAGTTACTACTAAGCAGTCTCAAATCTCATTAAAGTTAACGAGGGTGGGAGATGCTCAGCACCTCACAAGATATTCCCAACTGGTTAGTTTAAAAAAAAAAAAAAAAAGAAGGAGGAGGAAGATGTTTTTATCTTACTTTCCTCATAACAGCCTAAAGTATCCTGCACTGAATGTCAATTTTAGTTTTTTAGATAGTTCAGTAAATAATAGATTAGGAACGCGCGCGCGCGTGTATTTTTTATATATATATATACACACACACATATACATATATACATACACACACATATATAAAAATAAATCAGTCGTTTTATCCCTTATGGACAATGCCACACTTTAAAAACACACACATGTTGCTGTTTGCTGGATTTTAGGTTACATTCCAAGGGTCTAAAACCCTCTGCCCCTAAAAAAGAAAGCTACTGTGTCCCAGTGTAATATTAAGCAGGGAAGACTACTGGAGGTACAAAGGGGATGAAATGGGGTGGGAGTATGTGTGGGAGAGGTAGGGGGGCGTTATTTCTTATATGTGGTCATTGCTTTGGTTCTTCTTACCTGTTTCATATCAGAAGATAAGGATTTTCAGCATTTCTGTGTTCAATTGTTTAATGTTTTTCAGAAGTTTGATTCTGTGCAAGAAATCATTGACTTCTACACATGTGTTCCCATAACACTTATTGATGGAAAGGATAAGTCTGGAATCCAGAGAGAACAATGTTACCTAACACATCCTTTTAAGTTGAACAGAAGATGCTTCTTACCCTAAGTGATTTCAATCTGTTTGTATAAATGTAAAAATAAGAACACTTTAATATTTAAAATCTGTGTAGAAATTAGATTAGATTTGAGTTCAACATGAATACAATGAAGAGTTCTAATTCTTGAGAAAAGTCTATGAAATGTCATTTCTCATATATGAGACTAGATCAAATTGTACTCTGCTGTGCGTGATTAAAATTAAGTAATATACAAAAGTGAAACTTCAAATAAAGGGTGTTGCGGCATGTACAAATGTCATAGTACAACTGCACAAAAAGGTATGAACAGCAGCTAACTTCTGAGCAATATTTTCCCTGTCTTGCTGATAACTGACAAATTGTTTTATTGCTTATATTAACAAAACCTCTCTGTTATTTGAAAAGTCACTAGGAATACAAAATAAATCCATGAAACAAAACAATGTAATATATTAGAATTTCATTACAAAATATTCCTGCATTTAAACTCAGAGAAGTTGCATCTAACTTGGCACTTATACTGTTTAACCTTTTCACTACTGGTGCAGACTGCAGGTGGGTTTTAAACAATGGAATCACCTGCTCAGTAGGGGACCAATCCAATATCCATGAAATCAATTACAGTCTTTCAACAGACTTCAACAACCACTGGATCAGACTTTAGGGCTGACCTCCATGAGATAGTCATCCCTAGTAGTAAGACTTAACAGTAATTATTCTTTAGCTCCAGTAACAGAGGCTTGCATTTAATTCCCAATTCTTCAAACCCTTATGGAGGTAAGATTATTCACGCAATTAGTCCCACTGAATTCACATCCTTTGCAAACTTGAGAGAAAATCATAGTCAAGAGGCACTAGACTAGAGCATAATTCTGGCCTCTTTAAAAATACACACACTAAAGTTTGTACAAAAAGGATTTTACACACACCATTTGAGATTTATAAGGTTTCTGTAGGTTTCAGAGTAACAGCCGTGTTAGTCTGTATTCGCAAAAAGAAAAGGAGTACTTGTGGCACCTTAGAGACTAACCAATTTATTTGAGCATAAGCTTTCATGAGCTACAGCTCACTTCATCGGATGCATACTGTAGTTTAAATTCAGCTTGAATGTATAGGGCAAACCTTGTTTCTGATGATTAAAATATAACAGAAAACAGAATCAGTCATGGGTCCTTTAACAAATCAGGAACAAGAAAGAGTATCTTGTCTGGCAGGATGCAGGAAGAAAATTGTTACAGAACCCAAATAGGGTATTCCAACCCCTGTTCTAACTTCTACTGGGCTCATCAAGGTGCAGATCTGCCCTGAGAATCTGAAAGCCATAACTAACTCCCAGACAGCCTCTCTCCTGGAACATACTCCATCAAATGAAGCTCAGGACAGAGAGAATCTGGGTCACACTCTTTATCTCAAGTCACAAAACTAATAAAATTCCAGAAGGAAAACTATCCAAATACAATACTATATCAATAAATAAATAAATAAATAAATAATAAAAAAAATTAGATACACACCCATCTGGCCAGAATTTGGATGTCCTTGGCAAGAGAAGAAGGCATGAGATCTGCTGTCAAATTTTTATATCCACCATACAATTCGATTTACAAAAAATGTTCATGTTAATACAAAAACACTTATATTTTGTAAATTTAATACAGGGAGAACAGTTACATGTAGATTAACAAATGAGATACAAAGAACAGTCTTTGTTTACTAAAATAAGCAAAGAAAAACACCCTAAACCCATCTACAATCTGTTTATAATCCTGCACGCAGCACAATTTTTAAGAATACAAAATTGATTAAAGATTAAAAGATGTCAGTCATATTTTGCCAAACAAACAGAGGATTCAAAAGTATTTCCTTAACAGCTTCTACAGAAACTCAAGTAGGTTCAAACATCTGCCTGGGTGGATGAATGTAAGTGAGAACGAATTTGGCCAGAAGTGGTTTTTCATATGTTAGCAGTTTCAATATTTATTAAAATCTGATATGACAGATTTAGAAGTTGAAACTATTTTCACAATTTAAAAAATTGAAACATGATGATGTTTCGCTTCAAAGAACACAAAGTGAAAATCTCTACTGTACCAGTCTAAAAAAATATAAATTCCTGTTTCAAAATAAGAACAGTCATTTAATTACTGAAAAAAACAGAGATAATACAAACTGTATTCCATTGAACAGTTTAGCCTTTCACTATGATACAAAAATTGCAAAGTAATACAAGATCTCCTTTCTGAAAGCACCAGATATCTAAAGAGTTTAATATTGTATTGCAAAATGGTCTGACAGAAAAGTTTCACATAACTGTTTTTGTAAATTAGACCCAAGTCTCAAGATGTGCTTTATAGTTTCAAAATATTTACATTTCAATACAGATATAGTACATACCTTATCAAAACCATGTTTAATTTTCTAGAGTATAAAAAAAAACAAAAAAATATTCCCAGATTAGTAGGTTGTTGCGGGGGCTGGAGGAGTTGTGGGGTTTTTTGTTTTGTTTTTTTGTTTGTTTTTTTAACAAAATGTGTTTTTCCACTGTTAACAATTAGGAACTACAGGCATTTATACAAAATTCAAATGTATAATATATCTCCAGCATCAAATTAATTATTTTTTTACCTGTAGAAATGTGACTGCAAAATATGTGCTCAATTCATCACTTGCTGTACATGAAATTTAAAAAAATAAAATGGTTTACAATTTGTGACAAGATAACCGAGAAAATTCTATACATGTACAGTGGCCAGTTATTAAAC
The DNA here is from genome assembly GCF_015237465.2 of Chelonia mydas. Classification (NCBI taxonomy): domain Eukaryota; kingdom Metazoa; phylum Chordata; order Testudines; family Cheloniidae; genus Chelonia; species Chelonia mydas. The sequence goes on from NC_057852.1 coordinate 114,398,922, forward strand.
TTCACTATCAACCATCCTCCTTCCCCACTAAAAACTCACCTTCATTCAGCCAGGCACTTAGCACATGAGTCATCCTATTGACTTCACTGAGTAGTCACACAGCAATCGATGGGAGTTGATTAGGCATGTGCTTATTATTAGTAGTAGTAGTAAGTAGCTTGCTGAATTGAGGTTTACATGTGTAGATTCTAACATGCAAAATCTTCAAATTTAGGATGTCAAAACAAAGATTCTACAGAAAATGTGGATAGGTACTGGCAATGTAGAGTTCTGCAACATAATCTCTCTTTTTCAAGGCAGCAGTTTGGTTCTCCAGCTAGTTCTTCCTATCTAGGCACTAGCTGCTAGGCTGGCTGGGGTCCTGGTTAAAGGCTCTATCCTGAAAGTGTACATTTCTAATTGGATTACACATAGCACTGATCATTATGCCCTACAGCATGCACAATCCATCGGAATCACATCATGCCAGCCAGTAAAGAAGCCAGACCTCATTTCAAGCACTTTAAGTTGAGCTTCTGCTTGCTTGCACAGTAAGTAGTCACCTGTGTCATCTTCCTGCTCTTACACTTGTGTGGCACAAGACACAACTTGGCCCCTGACTGTACAACACAGAATTAAGCTTTCCTTGCCATTCCACATTGTGGGTCTGATTCTGATCTCACCAATTGCTCATGTACAGTGGTGTAGCTCCACTGAAGTCAGTGGAGTTACTTCTGTTCCTTAAAATTGGAGTTTAATCAGATTCAGCACCAGTTTTTTCCCCACTATGGCATTTTTTTTAAATTTGCTACTAAATTACGATGCACACTTTTTTTATTCATAGGAGTCAAAGATACTCTTCATTAGACTTATGCCTGACCTCTGAACCACTAAGCTGTAGTAGTAAAATCAGACTGAATTCAATTAATTTCACACAGGTCATATAGTTGATATTTTAAATCCCTATTGAACTCGCAACATAACGTTACGGCATATAGTGTCCTAGTGAAGAGAATTGCACTAGAATGTTTTCAGAGCAAATCATTTCCAGGTCTCTTTCAAAAAAGCAAGGGATAGCCATAACACTTATTTCAGGCATCCAAGTGCTATGTAGTGTTTAGTGCTCAAGAGTGGCTTCTCATACAGTTTATAATTCCTATTACCACTCTCCCACCTGCCAAATATAAAAACCCTCCAGTAAAATATTTACTGTCTCCCTTTCCAAACAAATTAATGCAACTCACGTTAAAATAAGAGCAGTAAACTGACAGTTTCTCACTTGTGGCTTTCTAGAGGAAGAAAAAGAACATCCCAGCCTTTGGTTGCTTCTATCAAATGTCTCTGTCCATGACTTATCCATTCTTCCTGGTCTACATATATCCTTCCACAAAACCAACACTTAAACATACACTGCAGTGTTTTAGCTGGTGAAGTTTCCACTACCCGGTAGTTGTTTTTATGGGTCTTTTTTAGCTTCATTTTTAAAAAGTTCTGTTTTTTCATTTGGCTTGTTGTTTCCAAGTTCTGAAATGTAAGCCGTTTATTATACTGTTTCACACCAAGACAACTACTCGTTCTTTCTGATAAAACAACTTTCACAATATTGCCTTTATACTTGTTGACAATTTTCATTATATTAATTACCTCTGCTGAATCAACATCAGGATGATTTAATACAACTACAGGCTGGTTACGACGAGGACATTTTATCAACTGATGTTCTCTAAGTGGTACAAGCCTAAGACGCCTTGCTGTCAAAAGAGGCATCGCCTCAGATATGCAACTGGTTTCTGAGTAAATTCTTGTTTTCTTCTTAGACAAATAATCCCTGGACTTTGCTTGTTTTACCTTATTTTTAGGTCCAAGTTGATCCTTTGAAGTAAGTTTGCTCTGCTTACTTAGCTCATCACTTTTCTGATGCAGTAGTACAAAATTTTGTTTGCTATTACTTTTTGCATTAGCCTCTCTTTTTGGTCTGTGCCTAAGTGACATATTTTGATTTCTGGACTGCTCATTAAGTTCACTCTCATTTGGCAAAGGTAGGTTACTGCTTAGTTTCTCAGAAATGCTGAAAGGAACTGGTCGTGGTAGAAACATTTCGTTACAACACATTGTAGCAGATGACATTTCGTTCTTATCTCCTGCTTCTTTTGTGTTCTCACTCCTAGTGACATTCAAGACCTTCAGCACTGTCCCTTTTGGAATGAACACTGGAGTAGCAATGTGAGTGTTTTTAGTCATTCTACTTTTAGCTTTTGTTGTAGCTGACCGTGATTGTGATGGTTGTTTATTACACAGTTCATTACCAATCCCACCATTCTGCGGTGTTTGAAGTGAAGATGCAAATTGTTCCAATTCAGTAGCAGGAACTTTTTTTTCAGAGTTTGCTAAAGTTTCCTGAGGCAAAGGCATCTTCTTATTAGAAGCACAACATCTAACAGGCATAGGTGAAGCAATCAATGTAGATTTCACATTACACTCCGCAGCAGACATCAACTGAGCAATCTTTCTACACAACATTGTTGTTGACTTTTTATTGCATGCAGTATTATCCCACTTGATTCCCTCTGGGATGTTTTCAGCCCCAGAGCTAAGGGAAAATACAGATGAAATGACAGGACCCTCAGGAGGGCTGTCCTTATTTTCTACATTCTGCAGTTCTAAAGCTTCTAAAGGATTATTTTGACAATCAGAGATCTCTCTGTTTAATTTACTTAAGCCAACACTTGATTCCTCTAAAGATGCACTTTTATTTAAAGAGAACTCTCCCCATCCTTGAGAAGTTTTAAAAGATTCTTTAACCAAACAGGTATCAAACAAATGTTTTTCCAGAGAGCTAATGATCTGGCTCCTGCATTTTTTGTCATCACCATTAAAAGGCAATATGTCCTTTTCTCCAAGGGCAGGAGATGAAGAGGAACTGCTGCTCTTCTGAGCCGCCTGCAACAAAACAGTCTGGGATCTATCACTTTCAGAGGAAGCAGCATATGCACATGTGGACATGTCCAGAGTCTCTTTAGAACAGTATAAATCATTTTTTGCGTATTTTTCCTTATTTGAGGATTTAGGACAACTTATTTGTGATTTATCCTGCCTAGGTACATTTGAGTTACAGTCAGAATTGGATGAATTAAGACATTCAGAGTTCTTTTTGTATTTATTATCCGAAGCAAGCATGTTACTAACACTAGATAAATTTACAGTTGCTTCAGTGGTTAATTCATTTTGAGCAACAGAAGTTATTCTTTTTCCTGTCTCTGTTTGTTCTGCACCTTGATTCCTGAGTTCCTCTTCTTTACAGTTTATAGGTTTATTACTTGTTTCTTTCAGAGGAATAAGTTTAAGAACCAACTGCTGTGTGCCATTCACTATTTTTATGTCTAATAACTGAGCTAAGCAGTTAGAAGGAACTACAAGTTCTGAAGGTGCAATCACTGTTAATGGCATTCCCGGCTGTATGGGCTCTTTTTTTGGAGAATAAACTTCAACTTCCACATTTTGGTTCTCATATATGTTTACTTCAGCTGGTTCCAATACAGTTTTATCTCGGACTGATGTCGTACCTAGGCTACATTCTACATCGCCAGACAAACAAACTGTTTTGTTCATTTCATCTTGCATTTTGCTGCAAGTTGTACTTGATGATAAATCTGAAGGCTCACTCCGAAGAGGAATTTTTTGATCACACTTCTGCTTTTCAGAAAACAAAGTGCTTCTCTTTGGTAAGCAAGATCTCTTTTGCTCTTGTTTTGTAACCATATTCATTGGCCCCTTCTCAGTAACTGTTTCATGTACTCTTCTGGTATGTTTTACTATATAATCATGCCTAACAGCACCATATTCACAGTATTCACATTGATATGGAAAAGTTCCAGTATGTTTCACCAAATGCCGTTGGAATTCTCCTTTGGTGTAGGATACATAGCTACAGTGGGAGCACACAAATTTAATCTCCTCATGCTGAACTACATGCTTTTTATACTGCAAAGGATCCTTTGTTGAAAATCGACATTTATCACAGTAATATTTGTCTGGTTGAAAGTTTTTTACTTTAAATGTTTTCTGAGTTTTACTTAGGGATGGTTTTTCTTGATTTTCTAAATCTATGGCAGTGGCACTGTCAGCTACACAATGGAAAGTCGGTGGCGTATTCAGACTGCAGCTGCCGCAAATGAAACTTTTGTCTTCAGTCTGCCTGGGTTTGTTATGCTTTAGTAAGTCATGTACTGGAAGTTTCTGCACACTTCTGCACTTTATACAAAGGACCAATGGCAGCTTATCCTCAGCTTCAGCCCCTTGATAGACACAATTCTGGCCTTCAGTCCCTTTTGGTTGATTTGCTTCATCCTCATTGGCTTGCTTTGGAGATGTAGTCAAAGAATTATTTATGTCATTAACTTGGCTTGTATACAGTTTTGGTAAAATTTCCCTCATTTTCTTTATCTGCATTTCAAAACAAGTGGCTCTTGCCAGTTTAGTCAAATACAATGGCAATGGACACAAACAATTTTTATAGTGACAGTCTCTCAAATGCGTTGCTTAGCTATCATTCAGGCAACTGCTCTGGAGAGTGTGTATTTTTATCTTTATGAATAAGTATTGCTTCAAGTTCTGAAACCATAAAACTCTATTTTCAGTTCTCTACTGGATTCTCTCAACTTGCAGCACTAAAAAAATAAAAGCGAAAGACTGGGTCAGTTAGTGAAAAAACACTTTGAAAAACTGTTGTTACTTGGTAAGTAAATATTTGCAGTATAATAAAAATAGCTGACTGTTGAAATACAGTTTGCAAATCTGTTTCTCTGCTTTATTAGGCATATAGTACATACAACCATTAAAGTGTACTCAATGTATTCTTTCACAGGTGCTTACATTTTGCAGCTATAATCTGTATTATATAAAATTCACACAATACAGTGTTCTATGGTATTTTCTCCTATGTATTTTTTTTAATTCTTTAAAAAAAATGAAATTTGACATAAGGTTACTGAAGCAGAGAGAAACCTCTCTGTCATTTGAGAGCAAAAGCCAAATTATCAAATGGACACTAGAATACATTTCCATGTCTTGTTTATGCCGAGGACTGAGAAGAAGTAGGTCTAAAATTTTCTGCCCTTACTCATTCAAATCTACCTCAATAGTCTTTGTATTTGTTATCCATCAAGATTACATTCCTAATTACCATGAGTTTGTCTACACCAAGGGGATTTTTAAGCTATTTGGAAATGCTTCAAATATGCAACCTCACTAAAGCAAAGTTCTCTTAGTCAGTGTCAAAGTTTCTAATCAAAATAAATTTGGATAATCATAAAAAAGCATGTAGCTTACAGTTGGCCAATCCTACCACTGATAAGGACAAACCAGTTTATTTGATGTACATTTTTTTATTATTTGTATTGCAGTGCTGCACAAAGACCCAAGTCAAAACCAAATCCCCACTGTGCTAGTTACTGCATAGGTAGAGCCCTTCATGGATACAAATGTATATCCACGGATATAAATCAGTATCCGTGAAACTGCAGAGCTCTCCCGGGAACCACAGTGGCAAAAGGAGCAGAACGTGGGGCTGTCGCTCCCAGGAGCCAATGCCCTGCTCTGGCAGCTCCTCTGGCACAGCTGTACCACCCCCAGCCTTGCTCCCATCCCTTCCATGCAGCTGTCTGCGTCTTCTGTCTGGGGGTGTGCATGCCACTTGAACACAAGAGCGCGACCAGGGATGGCTGCCGGTGAGCCTGGTGCCCACCTCAATGGGTGGGGCTGAGGGCTATACAGCCGCGCCGGAGGAGCTACCAGCACAGAGCACTGGCTCCTGGGAGCAGCAGCCCCACGTTCCGCTCCTTTCGCCACTGCAGTTCCCAGGAGAGCCCTGTGGTTCTGCGGATACTGATTTATATCCATAGCTGTCCGCATCTGTGGGTATAAATTTGTATCCATGCCGGGCTCTATGCATAAGCATACGATCCCTGCCCTGAAAAGATTACAATCTAATTTGAATACACAAGATGCAACAGGTAGGAAAAGGAAAAAAACCACACACACACAGTGGGACAGAAGATGGAGGACAATGGCAAACCATGCAGCATTAGCCTACACAAAATGACAGGTTTCAGAGTAGCAGCCGTGTTAGTCTGTATTCGCAAAAAGAAAAGGAGTACTAGTGGCACCTTAGAGACTAACCAATTTATTTGAGCATAAGCTTTCGTGAGCTACTGCTCACATCCAATGAAGTGAGCTATAGGTCACGAAAGCTTATGCTCATATAAATTGGTTAGTCTCTAAGGTGCCACTAGTACTCCTACACAAAATGTATTTCACAACCTGATAGTTCCAAAATTCTTTGAACAACAACAAAGAGCAACAGAGTTTTTTCCTGTGGTTTTTAAACTTCATGTAATTAGAATCTGATCCTCAGCTTTTGCCTAGATTGCGAGAAAGCTGATATGTTAAAAAATAAAAAGTTTTGTCCTCAAAGCATGCACAAAGCTCAATAAAGATTAATGACATAGACTGTCCTTCTGTGTCGCACCTACCCAAGTAGCAACATGTAAAATCCATTCACATCTTCCCTGTACAACATTTCTATATATGTAGATGCCATTGCATAATGCATATCTAGGTACGGAGACATTTCTAGATGATGTTGCATAGCAACATATCCGTCAGGAGTCACCCTCTCCCCTCCCCTTGCTTACTTATAGGTAGTTAAGGTTTGGGCTATTGCCCCAAGAGCATGATGTTGGGATTACTTAGTAATATCATATGAAGGCAATGCCCATATGAAAGAGGACACTTTTACACAATGATGTAAGTCTTACTGTCAGCCTGAACTTTGGTCGGAATGAGTTCCAGAGACCTTCCTTGTGAATGCACTGTGAGTTCATTTGATCTTGAATCTGTGTTCCATCTATTAGTGTTCTTAGGAAATACTGCCATGGAAAGGGATTGATTCTCAAAGATATCTTGGTTTTAAGTCCATCCAGGGATTTGAGGAATTACCTCAATTTTTATGAAAATCAAATGGCAGCCAATATAATTGATAGTACTGTGTTATGTACTTTTATTGGTTCACTCCACTTAGCAGATTAGGTGGTATGTGCTGAATAAAACTGTAGTTTGCTGATAGCCTTTTGGATGAAGCCAAATTGTAGTAATCCAGTCTCATGTGGTAATAACTGTAGCTAAATTCACATCTGGAAGCAACAGCAGACTCCTGCGCAGCCAAAGGTTGGCTGTTGTACAGCCATCTGGATGTCTATGAGTAGGTTTTATGACTCCAATGCTTTGACAATATTGACAATTGGAGGGTATGTGCCCTCATTAGAGAACTAGATGAAAATTCCTATTTGTCCCACATAGGTTCGTCTCTCTTCATACTAGTATCATGTCTGTCTCATCGAGGTTGAAGATGAGCAAGCCACTTTCCATCCAAGTCTTTATTTCTTTTGGACATAAATATGGCAGGCCTACTACTGTGTTTCAGGTCAAGAAGATGATACAGCACTTTACTTGATGTTTATATTGGTGTTAAATTTAAAATACATTTTCTTCAAAACTTAACTGTTGCATCCACACAATTGTTTTGATGCTGTCTGCAGCACTGAAATCTTAATGAAACTTTATCTCAATAGCAAGGATGAAATGAACATAAATGTTCTCATTGTCAATCCTAAGCGTTTTTAAAAAAAACTATGTGTAACCATCCATAGACAATATAACTGCACTCAACCAAATAGGGAAACAAAACCTTCTGGCTTCAGCTGCCAATTACATGATCACAAAAAAGAGCATTAAAAACTCAAGTGTTTTCCTATGCTATTAAAAAAACCTAGCAAGGCAATTTTCACAAAATATGAAAAAATGAACAAAAGTATATCAAAGAGGCAGGCCTTAGCAGAACACGAGAGATTTTGAAGTTTTTTTGCAACAAAACTATTTAAAGATAGTTTTGATTTAACAGACATACAACTGAGCTATCAGTTGAAAAGCTGAAAGTCTGATACAGTAGAAACTGAACTGGGATATTTTCGATAGTCTATTGTCCCTATTGAGTTTTCTGAACTGAACAGACCTTATATTTAGAAGAAATCCTGTATTTAAGCATGTGGCAAACCCCATGTTCAAATTAGATTTGTATTAGAATCAAGAGAATGAAAATAAAAGGAATCATTCAAATAGTGTTCTGGGAGAAAAAAAGATTAAACAGCAATCTGTTGTCTTAATGACATGCCCTATTTTCTTTGCCAAGTCCCATCACTGGTTATTCTTGAGTGCTGAAAGTCCAATCTGGAAGGTTTTGGTGTGAAGGGTTCCATTTTGTCATTGTGTGGGATAGAATGAATGAGAAGAAGAGAAATATAGATGTTTTACTAAGATGTGAGAATATTCCAGAACATGGTGACTATGAATTGTGCAAATCCACACAGTCTCAGGAGGCATTATACTGCCCATTTACTACACACCAGCATGACAAAGTATGTAGAAAAACTGGACACTTTGTAGCCTACCTTTATACTCTTCAAAGTATTCATAGAGATACAGTGCAGAAGGTTAACTAAAGGAAACAGTTTCTTCAAAGTGCAGCATAACCAAAAGAGCACAGAAAAGCACGGATGACTATAAAATCCAAAGGTATCATTTTGTACGTCTGCTCATGTCCAGCAGCAGCCCATATAACAAAGAAAATATTTAAAGAATGGAAGAGAAGAGAATACTGAAAATGTTATAATGTTGTAATATAAATCTCCTGGAATACTGTTTTCAGTTCTAACTGCGATCTTCAAAAGATGTAGAAAAGTACTAATAAATTTTCAGAAACAATATTGTACTAAAAAGCAAGTGAGCCACCAAATTATACCAATGGAACTTTCTTTGGCAGAAATAATGGTGTAGAAGATATTTTGTTTCCAAATGAACTTCTAGCCATGTAGCACAATACTTAATGTACGTGGAGTTCACAGTTCTTCTCTCTTTAAAAATAAATAGAAATATCAATACACCAGATTTTTTAAAAAGCAAAAACCATACACCAGTTTTTAAAGCTTGCCTTTATTATAACATATACAATTCTTTTATATTATTTCACATCCTGCCAACATGTAAAAAAAATAATCTCCATTTGAATTATATGCAGAACAATTTATTGGGACCTCCTAGAACGTGAATTATACAAAATATTAAGTTAAAAACAAACTGGACATTTTTAAAGCATAGCTTAAATGTATTTTGTCCCATGAAAACAAGAATGTATTGTAAATGCACTGCACAGTATTCTAGGGCCCCAATCCTGTACTGAGAACTACAGAGGTCTACCACATCGTTCAGTGAAGGACCAGGGCCCTCAATTTACTTATATACAAAATGCTGCTATCAACCTCAAGCAGAAAACTACAGAGTAGTCCTATTGCAGTAACCTGACACACGCACCTTGAGATGCTAAATATTTATTGCACCTACAGTTAGTTACCTTTGTAAAAGGTACTTGAGATACCTACACTTGTTTATGATTAGATGTATAATTGCCAGCCTTTAAAATTAAATATCAGAGTTTTCTGTTGCACACATTTATGCCCATAAAAATAATCCTTCAATAGTCTAAGCTTGTTTAACCAGGGTTTAGTATTATACTATTCTATACTTACTAATAAGTAAGGGCTAATAAGAATACAGTAAAGAAGCATGGCATTGAAGAAAACAGAGAACCAAGGGTATGGTGAAGGGTATCTACTTTTAAAAGTATGTATCTCTTAGACCCAGACACTGGAAACATTTTATTACCATGAGTAGTCCCACTCACAGTCTTCTTAGTAGCAGCATGGAAATTTGCTATTGGAAAATATACTGCAAGACATTTAGCCAAATCTGAGTTAATGCAGGATTATTCCCTACAGCATATTAATTATAAATCACTATTTGTGTTTAAATCCTTTGAGGAAATATATTAATTCTACTACTGTCTTAGGGGAGTTTCTTTTGAAACAAATTACAGATAGAACATATTTCATTTAATCATCTATTCCAGCTCTTCCCCATAGTATTTTATTGTTAATTTGTATATTAATGCCATGCACTAAACCTTCCTCAGTAGCAGAACCACTAACCAAAGTTCCTATTCAGTACCAAGACAAAAGATTCAATAGTAATCTTGGGACAACAGAGTAAGTGTCGATGGAAGGGCTCAGAAAAAGCCTAACCCCATGGCCACACACAAAATTGTTGAATAGCCAGAAGTTGCACCCATGTGGGCTGTGCGCCCAAGGAAACGTTACTGGGAACCGACTGGAGCAGACAGCCTGCTCCCTCCCTGCACTTTGCAAGGCTCAAAGCAGGGTCCCCGATCCCTTCCTTGGGGAAAGGAGACATTTCTCGCCGCCTGTAACTACAAAATAAAAAGGGGGTAGGAGGGGGAAGGTTTTTCCCACTAATCCCCGCAATGCTCCGACCGGCCCAGCGAGGGCAGTACAGCCAGCACGGAGTGCGGCAGCAGCAAGTCCTACCACCCCCGCAGCGACGAGTGCAGCCCCCGCCTGGACCGCAGCTCGGGGGACCCCCATTCCGCCGCCCGTGACGAGGCGGGAGCTGGAACAGCAGGACACAGAGCTGCAGCGCCAGGTCCCGCTGCTGGGGACTCCTCCCACGACGGGAAGGGAGGACGCAGCCTCCCCCTATGGCGGGATGGGGAGGGTGTCCCCTTGGGGCCTACTCGAGGGGCTGCCTCCGCCCGGGAGGGAGAGAAGGGGGGGCTAGGACAGCCCCCACCTCGGGTCACAAAGGGGGGAGCTGAGGACCCCGAACACCCACAGCTCAGCCAGCAGCTCATGCGCCCCCCGCCTCCCTGCCGCGGAGCTGCCACCAGCGACCCCCATTCCCCCGCCTACGCCTCCCGGGGGGGCGCGGGGCAGCAACAGCGCCCCATTGCCAGGTACTTACCCTCCGTGGGTGAGCCTGCGCCCCCCACGCGCGCTCAGAGCGCGCCGACGCGACTCCACGCCCTGCGCCGAGCGCAGCAGCCAGCGAGCGTACAGCGGAACTGACCTCAGCGCCCCCCCCAGCCGCCGCGCCGCCCGATTGGCCAGCGCCGCCGCCCCGCCCCGCCCCGCCCGTGGGAGAGTAGAGCTCTACAGAGCCGCCGGGAGCGGGGCGGGCTGCAGCGGCGGCGGTCTTGTTGGAACGCGCCGAGAGGCGGGCGCGCGGGCTGCCAGTGCCACGTGGGGCTGCCCAGGGCCAGGTCTGATGGAGCTTCTGAGCCTCCTGCCCTACGGGCTGCGCAAGGGTCAGCTCCACGGGCCCGCTGGGCATGGCAGAGCTCTGCTCGGGCGCGCGGGGCGCTCTGCGCGCCCGGCGAGGCCCAGCCCCGGCCCTGGGGCTGGGTAACAGTGTGTTCGGAAGAGTCTACAGTGTTTCCTTCGCATGGGCCTGTAACATGGTGGCTTTCGAGGTTGCGGCGCCTACTTGATACATGGAGGGGCATAATAGGGATGAAAACAATCTGTTGCAACAGGCGATTCACTGTAGCTTCCCTAGGGAGTAAAATAATTCTTTAAACAAAGGAACACTGTGGCAGAATAGTGGGTTCAAGTAAAGTCAGTCAGGGAAATAGTGACAATTCAGAACATATAGCAACTGTAAAATCAGCGAGATGTTAAATTTCCCTTACAAACTCACAAACGGACGTTTAGTTTTGTATTCCCCCCGTTTTAGTCTTTCTTTTTCCTGTGATTGTTTGAGAGATGCATTTGTTTATAAATACACATTTGCAAAGCACTGGGCACTTCACTGTCATTTTAAATAATCAGGTACATTATTGTTCTTTACGTCTAAAACAACATTTAAAAATAATTCCTCTTATGAGGGGAAGATGTAGTAAGCATGACACACTATGTAGAGATGTTCTGCAGTATTAAAGCACAATGGTGTGCAACATGAATACATGCAAAAATGTACGAGTGAATCAGTAGTTAAGTGAATTTTGAAATGCATTATAGTATCTCTATAAATATCACAAAAATACTTCCAAAAGGAACAGTATACATGGAAATATGAATATGCAGGGCAAAATATCTGCATAAACTTTATTCTCATATGTTTGTATGTAGTCTTACATTTTCATTTGTTAAAATGTTAACCACAATTTTGGCTCAGATGATGAGCATTCCCAGAAATAAGGTTTCTGCCAAAATCAAAGATGGTCACATCAGAAAAAGCTGTTAGTAATAGCATGAGGAAAGGTTATTTTATTCCAAGGTGATCGTATTACAGTAGTATGTTATTGCAATTGCTCTTTTAAATATCTCATCACTGCCATTGACTCATGCATAACACTTATCAACGTGTATTTCAATGGGACTACGCAGTAGGGTGATGAGCAGGATTTGCCCTTTAATTAGAGTTCAGTAACAGGATGATGTATGCTTTTACTTTTTATTTGTAGTGGAAACTGTCAAAACAGCTCTTCTTACATGTTATTCTCAGGCATTTTCCAACCAAATCTAAATTTAATTTAAAGGGACACTGAAAATTGGCACAAAAATGTGGGTTTTACAAAACTGCAACACATTTTCTCCCGCAAAACATTACATCTCTGGTAAGGTGTGAAATTGGGTATCCCACTACTCTACTTCAAGACGAAGCCAATTTTTACTTGGGCTACATGGTCCTTTTCGAGAATTTTCACCTTATAATAGAGTCTGTCACTACATAAGATCACATCAGTGGTGCAAGGGGATTTTAACTCTTACCAGTATGGTACCAACGCCGCTCTCCGTCACAAAAAATGTTCTGTGACTAGCACCCTGTGCAGATACATAAGAACATAAGAATGGCCAGAACAAAGGTTCATCTAACCCATTATCCTGTCTTCCAACAGTGGCCAATGAACTGGGAATCATCAAGTGATCCATCCCCTGTTGCCCATTCCCAACTTCTAGCAAACACAGACTAGGAACACCATCCTTGCCCATCCTGGCTAGTAGCCATCAATGGACCTATCCTCCATGAATTTAGTTCTTGTTCTTGTTCTTTTGTTCTCTCTAGTTCTTTTTTGAATTTTACAAATTTATACCTGGCAGATGTGGATATTCATGGGTAGAAATGTGTATCTGCGGAGCCACAGGGCTCTCCCAGGAACGGCAGCAGCAAAAGGAGCAGAATGCGAGGCCGCCGCTCTCAGGAGCAAGTGCTCTGCACTGGCAGCTCCATGCCCCCAGCCCTGGCCTCTGGTGGGGCTGTGCAGACCCCAGACAGGAGATGTAGCTGTGTGAAAGAGCTGGCGGCAGTACAGCCGTGCCAGAGGAGTTGCTGGCGCGGGTCACTGGCTCCGGGGAGCAGTGGTCCCATGTTCTGCTCCTGTCGCCGCTGCAGTTCCTGGGAGAGCCCTGTGGTTCCGCGGGTACCGATTTCTATCCCCAGAAATCTGCATCCACAGGTATAAATTTGTATCCATGCAGGGCTCTACAATTCATTCTTGAAAATGTGTCTTTCCAGTATGGCGTATTATCTTAATGTCTTAATGGTCCAGCATACCTGGCCATACTGACTTACCTGCACCATTGGCTCACATACACCTGATCAAGGTTATATTCAATTTAGCAAATATCTATTTTGGTTGAATGGATCCTATGACTGGGACTTATACGGAGTTGTATTTTGTGAGGGGCAAAGCGTCCTTCAGTTCCCATTGACTTCCTTGGGAACCAAGGGCTTAGCTTACCCTGAGCAAGATCCAGATATACACATTGCCTCTGCTGGGCTCCCTTAGATTTGGCTCAGATGCTTGCTGCGCTTTTTGGCTCTTCAAGCGAGAGAGGGAGGAGAGAAGAGATTGGTGCTACCCTTGCACCTGCTACCTACTGGCAGTACTAAAATGGGGGGCTGCCCTCCCTGACCTTTCTTACATACCTTTGTTACCCCAAAAACAGAATTTAGATACCCCTTAGAATATCTTACCTATTGCCCCCTTCCAGACTTACCAAGGCTTCCCTCAAAACAGCCCACCTGTTCACCAATCTGTTCTCCTAAGGTATGGATCTCCAGGGTGGATAAGGAATATCTTGGGCTTGCCAGGGGTTCCCTGTTTCAGAAACTCCTCAGAACAGCTCAGACCTGTTATCCCCAGAGGACACATATACAGCCCTCCTTTTATGATTGACGCAAGCAGTGTTCCAAAACAAGGCCCCCTTTAACACAAATCCTTAGCACAATAACAATCTAAAACACTAATCCCTTACAAGAGTTAAAGAGCACCCCAAACCATACTGTCTTATAATTTGAAATGATGCTAAGTGGCTGTGCCCTATTTCCAATGGCCAGTTCTTCACAGGTCGCTGACAGCAGTTCTTAAATGTTCTTTAGGTCTTACATGTATAAATTCCTTTCACAACACAACATATATCTTTATTAACACGTGCACACACACGTACACTAACACGATTCGGTACTGTAGCTATAACTATAACTTTGTCTGACAGACTTACTTCGTTGACTATGCTGCACTGACTGTGCACTCTCTCTCTCTCTCTCTCCTCAGCTTCTCTCTCTGGGTCTCCTCTCTCAGACGTCTCTTTCTCTCCACACCGTCTCTATTGTCCGTCTCTCAACTGCCAGCTGACTTTCATACCCTTCGGTCAGAACTTTAGATGCGTGACATCATCCTACTTGTTTACCTGCTCCTTCTAACAGTCAGTTCTATTTTTAGACTTGTGATCATTATTTCACCCGCTGACTTCTTGTTTACCACCTTTTCCCCCACCAATTTGGTTTTCCTGTCACTTCTATAGTTCCATCTAATGAATGACTCCTGCTGATTCAAAATGGAAGCCAGAGATACAAAATGGAGTCTGGGGACTTTAATATGGAGTTTCTCTGGTATCATTTTGATGTGAAAAAGTTAAAAATGTTGATAAATAATCATCACAAGAATTGCCATTGATGATGTCATAGGGTACAGATGCTGCTGTGTTTTTTGTTTGGTTTTGTTGTTGTTTTTGTTTGTTTGTTTTCAGTGTGAGCCTCACTGACTGGCTCAGGATTGCAGGGCTTGTGCTATAGGGCTACCGGTGTAGATGCTTGGATTTGGGTTGGAGCCTGGGCTTTGAGACATGGCAGAGGGGTATCTCAGAGCCCGGGCTCCAGCTGGAGCAGGAATGTCTACACTGCTATTTTTAGCTCCATAGCATTAGCCCCCCAAGCCTGAATCAGTTAACCTGGGCTCTGGCATTTGCTGTCATGGTTTGTTTTTGTTTTTTTCAGTGTAGATGTGTCCACAGAGGCAGATCAGTGGGGGCAGGGGGCAATTCACAACTCACAGAGGTATTGTTTCAATTTCTCTGGAAATATCATTGCACTGATTACACTTGGTTGACAGTTTCAAGATTTTCTTCACAACCAGAAGGGTTAGACGTGTTTTTTTAATCAAAATCTGAGAGTCTGGCACACAAGCTAGCAGTAGTTCACATAATTAAAGCCCTCTTAGTCATACGAATGATGAAAATATTAAATTAATCTAGATAAATCTGAGATGATGCAAAATGAAAAAATCATGTTTCATACAACAGAAAGGGAGTCATTTATCTGATATTAAAACAGTGATTAAATGTGTACCTTTACCCTGGGGTCTATTCTTGCCTGGATATGCATATCTAACTCACAGTGGAATTAATGAGACAACTGTCTATATCAAAGGCAGTATAGTCCACTTAGTATTTAAATAAAATCAAACTAAACTCAAGAATGTTGGAATAAAAATGGCCACTGTAATGGATAGTTTGGAGTAGAGCTGGGTGGGTTTTTCTGCAAAATTTATTCACTGAAAAATGCAGTTTCAGTCAACCCAAAACTATTCACAAGTTCATGCTAAGTTTGCCAAATAGTTTTGATTTAACTGAAATGTTTCAGTAACGTCAAAACAAAACAGTCCATTTTGGCATTGCTGAAACATTTTGATGTTTTGGGATGGGGTCACAAAATGGCTGGAAGAGGAGCCCTTCTTATATCTTTTATTGCCCAATGGTTAGGGCACTCAGCTGTGATGTAAGAGACAGGGGTTCAGTCTCACCCTTTTATCTGCTGTGGAGAAAGGGTTTGAACTTGTTTCCCACACTACAGAAGAGTCACTGAGCTTTTGGACATTCTGGTGTGGGGCTGTTTCAGTCTTTCCTGTGGAAGGTGTTCCACCACCATATATAAATAATTAAATAGTCATTACAGCAGGGACTTGGACAGGAGGTCAAATTAGGTGACCTGGTGATCCCTTCTGGTCTTAAACTCTATGACATCCTGAATGCATCCCCCGACTTCCAGGCTATAGAATCCATCTCACTTTTTTCTCTGCTCCAATGGCTATTCAGTTATTCAACCAACTCTAGTTTGGAGGTCATTTTGTGTCTTTCTTGCTACCTTCCAGCTGCATCCAATCCAGGTCTTTTCCACCTTCCTGTAAGAATGTGGTGCCTAGTTATCCCTATTTCTCTAATTCTTGTGTGTGACTTCAACCTTCAGATGAAGGAATCACACTCAGCTGCCTCCCAGTTCCTGTTTCTCATTTCCTTCTTTGATCTCCAGCTCTGGACCTCTTTGGACCATCAGAGAGAAAAATATTATTTGCAGTAATTTCCATAATATATCATTCTCTCTACCTATCTCCTTCATCATTGCCTATGCTCCTTCCATGACTTCCATCTATCAGTCTGATGCTGTCAACCTCTTTGTTCCTTCCCTGGTTCCCCTTCACTCTTTTTGATTCTACCATCAGCACTGCCCTTTCCACACTTTGCCATTTTGTTCCTTTCAAATTTTAGAGATGGCATTTTCCTCACCTTTGTTGTCTCCACTCCTGCTCTCCTCTCTCACCCTTTCCTGAGCTCCTCTGGAAGAAGTCTGATGACATTGCTACCTTCCTCCAATTTAAGTTTGTCCTCTTCCTTCAGCTGTGCTGTAGTCATGGTTGAGCAATCTTATTTCCCTTCTCTTGTGTCTCTAATCCTTGACAAGTCTTCACTACCACTGTCTCTCTGCTTAAATACTCCTCCTTTCTCTATTCAGGATCTGACCAGTTTATTTAAAAACAAAACTGATGAGATCCAGGGGAGCCTTCATTCTCTTCTGATGTTGTTTCTTTTTAACCTGGTGTCCTACTCTGAGGATACTAAATGCCTAAATTATGGGATTATAACCTGTTTTTATGAGTATTTAACTGCAAACATAATTTATCAACCATTTAATCTGCATTGTTAGAAATTTTTGTCATCCATCAGTTTATTTGATTCTATGTATATTTTACAGAAAATTAGACACCTTATATATAATATAATAATAAATTATAAGCAGTTCCATAAACATTTTGGATAAGAGTTAAACAAACAAATATACAAAAACCACATTAACATTGCCAGTAGGTCACTGAGTGACCCCTTAGTCTGATGTTTAGATAATCAGTTCATTTTGATTATAAACTTTGGTCACTCCATACCATTAATGAGTTTGATTTCATTTTGTGTAATGTGTAACAAACAGGCAGTAATATGGGAGTATTCCCAATTCAGTGCAGCCTAAGCATACTGTTTTCAGAAGTAAAACCACTTTGCTTAGGCTAGTGGTCTTTTGTGAGTACTTTGACCATCGAGATTACTAATTAATGCAAATATAACTTTCTTTACTGTTACCCACTCCACTCCCATTTACCTGTTTACAGGCCGTCTCAGAGGTCCAGAGAGTCCCGGGCCACTTCCAGTTTTTGAGGCCCCTAGCCATAATAAAAATAAAAAATGACGACACATGAAAACAAAATAACGCACCAAAAAAAGAGTGAGACATAATTTGAATACTTTTTTGTTTAACAAATGCTTGTCTAGCATTTTTCTGTGCAAATGCACTAATTATTGAGGAAAACTCTAGCTTTCGTGCCATGTCACAGTTGATATTAAGCATGGCAAGCAAAGCCACTGATGCAGGCAAACTGACAAAAATACGCAATGCAATTGTGATATTAGGAAACACTCCAGAGAGTCCAAGTTTGAGTATTTCTTGAAGCAATTCCCTTGGCTTACAATCCAATTTAAAGTTTGTGGAATATATTCATCTGAGGAAGATGACCTCATCACTGAGATCTTTTGAGGTTTGTTTGTTGTACTTTGCTGAAATTGTTCAGCTGCAGAAAGTAGATTTTCATTACTCAGTCTGTTGAACTGCCAAAGAAACCTAAAAAAGGTACAAATTAGTTGCAGTGACTCAAATCGACATGTAAGACCTGAATGAATACAGTCAGTGATGACAAGGAAGACATTGCCCCTATAATGCTGCTCGGCATTGGATTCAATAGGTAAGTTGTGATTGGTGGAGAACTCAGATTAAATGCCAATATTCTGTGCTACTAATTTGGACTCAGTCAGGATCACATCCCCTTGTTCATGAATCTGTTAAATGTCACTGATAAGACTTTCAGTGTTATCCCTCTCAACATCAAGTGTAGCATTGCATGCTTCAATTACCAGATTAATTTGGTGGATCATTGTAAGTAGCTTCATCCACAAAGATGACATCGGAATGTATTCAAATTTGGACATGTGCTTCTGAACAGACTAAAGTTCAGTTTGAGCCTGTGCAGTGAGATTGAGAGATTCAAGCTCATTTAAAGCCTTTCTCACTGAATTCAAATGCTGTGCAACTGGTTGAACATCATGAATCCATGCAGACCATCTAGTTTTGGATATCCCATGCAGTGAAACAGGAAGATATTGCTTCAGAATTTCCCACCTTTGTGGACAGCTACTGGAGAGATTGTACATTTGCTGAACAGTTCCAAAGTAAGTAATTGCTCCTTGCATGATTCAGCACGGTCAACACCTACAAGGTTTGATTTCCACAGCTGGAGAAAATACAGTTTGAATTATGCTCAGGCAGAACTGCTTGTACACCTTTGTATTTCCCAGCCATATTAGATCCATTGTCATAGGCTTGACCAATGCAGACTTGAAAATCTGACTTAAAACCTTGTAGAATTGCTAGTACCTGAGCAGCAATTTCTTTTCCAGTTTTTCTCATGAAATTATCAAACAAAAATTTTCTTCAATTGAAAATTTTGAGCTGTCTATAATCTTAACATATCAAATAACCATAGCAGTCTGTTCCTTGTGAGAACAATCTGGAGTGGCATCAACAATGATTGAAAAATATTTGGCATTTCGAATCTCATCAAGAATTGTTGTTTGTACGAATGACCTACATAGGTCAATGTACTTGTTTTGTATGAGTGTGGAGAGATAATGGACTTGCATGCGCTTTTGCTCTCTTGCAAGTCTCAAACACGTTTAACATGCTCCGATAAAAGTGGGTCATATTTGCTGAGGTACTCAACTGTGCCTAGAAAGTTTCCATTTGCATGATCACCAGTACGTTGACTGGAACCAAAGAAAGCCAATCCTCGCTCAGAAAGAAAAAGGATGGCATTCAGGATGCGCTCAAGAAGTTTTTCCAGTTATTAGTTTCTGTAGAGAGTTCAGTCAAGAGTAAATTCTCAACTGAACTTTCAGCTGATGCTGCCCTACTGGCTGATTTCCATGCAACATAGTTTTCTTTGTGTGACGTTGAACTCTCATGTGATGGTATTCGGTCTTTCAACTTCCTCCAACATCTGTTGATGCTCCATCCTGATTGATCAGAGAGAACTGATGCATTTGCAGCACTTTTGTTCAAAATGAAGCAGGGTGCACAGTACAGAGGTTGTTTTTCCATACTCCAGCATAACCAGTCTCTTGTGCAGGTCTCACCATTTGGAAGAGTTTTTGTCAGCAGATGAGTAGGGAAAGCATGATTATCAGCATCTCGTGGAATATTACTTGGAATTTCAAAACAACTAATTTGAAGAAAAGATTGCATTTGGGTAGCATTGCTCTTGTCAATAACTCCAATGTCAGTCACAGTCAAACCTGTAGTACACATGAATTGCTCTTGCTGCATAAGATCTACATCTTCCTGTTGCTGTTGAAGGAATACTAATTAAGAACACAAAATGAAACAGTCAGGTTATTATCCTTATCACTGGATCAAAACTCAAGTACACAAGATATAATATAACAGGCTGAACTGAAGACAAAGGGATGACATATATGTAACCCTTCTGCCAGGCCAAGTTGATAGCAGCAAGGGCCGGGTTCAGTACACAGGGGTTCCCTCTCATCAAAGCAAAGCAAAACTAGCTTGAGCCCCCACCCAGTGACCTGGGAAAATCTTACACACCCCCTGGGCGTCTCAAAGAGGCAATACTTCTCCTCTCGCAAGCACAGAGTCTTGGAGTAGCAGAGAATCTTTAATAACATGACGTAAATGACATCAGCATTAAACTGGGGAAACACCACAACTAGTGTTCATTAACCAAACCATGAGCAAAGACCCACCCCAGCAAATTGGGCCACATCCTTTCCCTCGGGTTCTTGAGTCCCAGAACCCAAACGTCTCTTGAGTCCAGCAATCCACAAATCACCCAAAGTCCAAAAAGTCCAGCCCCAGAGTTCAAAAGTTCATCTGCAGAGTGTTACTCCCCAGTCTGGCTAGAAATGTGCCTGTGTGTGAGGGGAAAGAGGTAAGGGGCACCTTACGTGACCTGAAGCTGACTGCCGCACAGGGCTCCACTCCGCCGTCTCATGAATGGCTCCGCTCTGCACAGCTCGCTGTCTCACGAACGCTCCACCCCGCCGTCTCACGAACGGCTCCACTCTGCACAGCTCAGCTCACCGTCTCAATAACGGCTCCACTCTGCACAGCTCAGCTCGCCGTCTCACAAATGGCTCCGCTCTGCACAGCTCAGCTCGCCGTCTCACGAATGGCTCCGCTCTGCACAGCTCAGCTCGCCGTCTCACGAACGCTCCGTCCCGCCGTCTCATGAACGGCTCCGCTCTGCACAGCTCAGCTCGCCGTCTCACGAACACTCCACCGTCTCACAAACAGCTCTGCTCTGCACAGCTCGCCTCGCCGTCTCACGAACGCTCCGCCAGCCTATCCACGAACAGCGCCACTGCACTCTAGATCTTCCGGCTCCCCACTACTTGACACAGTGCTCAGTGGTTTCAGCTCTCAGTGATTTCAGCTCATAGTAGTGGGAGCCTTAGTGCTGGTGCACCATAAGGCCAAAGTGAATTCAGCACAGTACCTGTAGCAAGACTCTTAATAGACCCAAATTAGCTCTGACATTCCACAGTGGAGAGAGACAGAGGTGCAGTTGGTGTTTCAGGCCCTCACAAAGGGGCCCACCCCACCAGGTACTAATACTTGTCCCAAGCCTCTCTCAATTCACAGAGTTTTGGAACCCATGTCCCTTGCCTAGCGAGTGCTACTTAGTTGATGGTGAGTTCCTCCATCATAACAAAAGGCCAAGTACAGTTCCAAGCACAGTTCCCATAATCAGGGTAATAACAATTTATTCTTCCTGGCCCAATAACAGAGACACTGGGGATCCCACAACAGCCAAAGTGACCATTTGGGCAGCTATGGCCTCATTCTAGGCGGGGTGGGTGTGCCTATGCAAATGATATCGGCCCCTGAAGTTCTTTTCCACAACTTGCCACACCTCACCACCAGATGTCAGGGTGGAGCTCATCCTGACTCTGCTTACATATATATATATTTATATATATATATATATATATATATAGTAAACACAGACACAGATACAGACAGAGGGATAATGTCCAAAAATTTCAAACGTGTGTCCTCATGAAACTCAGTGTACAACATTGTCCTCACAAATTTTCACCTTGAATCTGGGCCTATAGACTACAAAAGCCTATGATGATGGCGAAGCTACCAAGGTAGGACTCAACCAACCAATCAGTCACCTCTTTTAGCTACCATATGAAGATAATAATGAGGAATTCTCACACATAAATGATTCCTTAGTCAACTAGACGTAAAACTATACAGACGCTAAAATGTAACAATTCTCTACCTTTCAACACGCGCTTAATCCAGCACCAGCTACTAGTAGTGGTTTGTTTATATAATCAGCTGATCAGTGTCAGAGAGGACATGTTCATCATGGTCTAATCTTGTGCCATCAGAACCGATATATTTTTATTAATATTTATGAACATTTTAACTCTTTAATATGACAAATCTATATCAGTTAACAAAAAGATTATGTCTTTTAGCAAATCACATCTCTTATTTGCTTAAATTTGCAGCTCTAAGCTGAGAGAGTTTGTCACATTTTCGTCCAATAAGGATGCGCATAAAAACAAGTTGCAAAACTTATCAAATGCCAGAAAATTAACAAGTGTCTAAATTTGAGGCCCCCTTTGAGCTTGAGGCCCAGGCCAAATTCCTTCCTGGCCCCTCCTCTGGTTGGCCCTGCCTGTTTATATACCTGCTTCATCTTGTCATAATCCTAGAGTAGAGGCTGTTTTTGTTCTACTTAATACAGTGGAAGCTGATTCCTGACTGGGGTCTCTATGTACTATTGTAATATGAATACTAAACAATAGGAAGGAAAAACAGAAAAAGCTCCTCAATACATAGATCTGAGATTGAGGCACTTCTATTAGAAGATAGAGAGAGAGGCTTAAATCATTCTGTGCAAATTATTTCATCTGATAGGAGTAAAAGAACAGCTTGATATGGCCCTTTTGCTATCAGTGTTGAAGACTGTTCAGTTATGACAGATATTTCCCCTTTTTTAATTTAACAAATATGTGAAACTCCTGATGATGAAACAAATAGTTTATTATTGTGTATTTTATAGAACAATTTAGCATCTATATCCCTAACATCTGTTATGGTGTTTAAAAAATGAAATTTGAGTTGATTTGTTTTGGGTTGAATGATGGCGGATTTATCTTATTTTAAGGTCAGGCTTGACAAAGCCCTGGCTGGGATGATTTGATTGGGGATTGGTCCTGCTTTGAGCAGGGGGTTGGACTAGATGACCTCCTGAGGTCCCTTCCAACCCTGATATTCTATGATTCTATGATCCTATGATTCTATCTTCCTGTTTTTTAGACATCTTCCAGTGGCTGTCCTGTTGTTCCTAAAACTAAATATGGCAAAAACTTGACTGCTTATCTTTTCTTTTAAACCCTTCCCCTTTCCCTCTCATTATCTTATTCATTTATTTTATAGATAGCATCTTAGTTGTGCTTGGAACACTACCAAAAAAATAAGCAGTCATCCTGCCCCACCCTCACCACTGGAGGAAATGGGAGTTTTGCCATTTACTTCAGAGGAGCCAGGATTTCACCCATGGTCTCTGTCTAGAACAGCTAATATAATTCACATGCTTTATACTGCAGAATGTGATTTTTAAGTCCAAAGACAGGGAGAGTAGGAGTAGGAAAGATATATAAATTTTTATTTGACGTTTTTGTGTTTATGCACACTAGCAAAGAGTAGAAGAGTGCAACCCAGCTAGAAGGGCTCAAACATCCAAAAGTAGGGTGTGGCACTTGTGATGGGTCCCCCGCCCTTGCTGTGCCACCTGGAACTGAGGTACCACTGAGCCTGCCTGACCCACCAGCCTGGGTTCCCTTTCACACTGTGGTGCTTTGATAAGTTGCCAATCTTGCTCTTTCACCAGCATACACACAGGGATACACCCAGCTGCAGCTTCACACATAGATGCTGAGATCAGTTCTGCATGGGAAAGCTCAGCTAAGGCACCTCCCAGTTGCTAAGGCACGCACCCCACTCTGGAGCGTAAACCCAAAATTATGCCGTCCCGTGGTGTATATGGAACTGTACAGCATAAGCTCATAAAATTCGTCCCCTCCCTCAATGTGGAGAGAGCGATATACACAGCTTTCTGCCCCAAGTTAGGATTTCCACACACACTGGTTTAGACAAAACAAAACAAAAAACTACAAAAGATAGATTTTAACGGATTATAAGTGATAGCAAACAGACCAAAGCAGATTACCTAGCAAATAAACAAAACTACAAACACACTAGATAAGTAGGGTATAAATTAGGAAATTCTCACCCTGAGTGATAAACAGGCTGGGAGATTCTTAAGGCACAAGTTGCCTTGGCTTTCCCAGGTTTTTATACACAGGCTAAAAATTCCTCTAGCCTGGTACCATCACTTCCCACAGTTCATTCCTTGCCCCTCAGGTGTTTCCACGTGTGTTGTTGTAGGGAGACTGAGGTTCCATCATGATGTCATTGTCCCCTTTTAATATCTTCTTCCCACTTGCTGGGAAGCTCTTTTACTGTGACCTGGGTCAAACAGTTCCTATTGTGTAGTGCTATCTCTGAGAAATTTCTATTGTACACAGTTCCTGGGGTAATCCTTGTGCTTGTGTACATTTCCTCAATAAGCCACTAACATTGTTTGGCCTTTTTACTGTTGTACCTGAAAGGCTGGTTGTGGGTGTTTTCAACCTCACAACTTGTTTCAGTAACACATACATAGCCAAATTTCATAACTTCGCATATGACAATAGCACATACTATCCAATGACATATTAATGTCTGGTAGATCAAGACTTTTAGAATGATACCTCACAAGGCATACTTTGTACAAAACATATCCTAATTACATGACAGTGAATATTGGGGTGCCAGGGTGTCATAGCACTTACTAGGCATTCTTACTAATTGTTCTATAAGCTTTTGTTAAAACAAGCAGTCTTGTATGTTCCAATCAGAGCAAGAGGGAGCTCATAAACATAAAAGTTAAATTTTTAGGCCATGTGTACACTATCACTTACATCGCCAAAACTTATGTCACTCAGGGATGTGAAAAAATACACCCCTGAGTGACACAAATTTTGCCAGCATAAGTGGTAGTGTGCACTGAGTTATGTCAGTGGGAGTGCTTCTCCTGCTGACAGAACTACCGCTGCTCACTGGGGCATTTAATTATGTTGATGGGAGAGCTCTCTCCTGTTGGCATAGAGTGGCTACTCAAGAAAACTTACAGTGGCGCAGCTGCACTGGTACAGCTGTGCCACCATAAGGTCTTTAGTGTAGACATAGCCCTATTGGACTCAGTGGCTGATGGATGCAGGTCGAAGAGATGTGTCTGCTGTCAAGGTTTGTCCCAATACCTGTACTATATTGGATACAGGTGGGTGTTAAATCAGCCTTTACTTATTAGGGAACCCCTTAGAATAGACTTTGGTCCATATGGTCCACTGTGGTCTATTTTATGGATCTAGAGGGGAAGCTGAGAAGAAAGTATTTGTCACCCCTCAGGTTCAGAGTTTACAGAATTTACTTTTAGCTTTTAGCTAGATGCTTTAAATTTGAGTACATTATAGAAGCAGAGCTCAGTGAGGTGAGAGTTTGTAGATTATTTGATTCATCTGGAATCATTGGGGAAGAATAGCGCCCCACAGAGACCTAGGGAATAGATATTTTTATATGCTGAGCTCAGTACATTTACCACTGTGGATATGGGCTACAGCTATCCTATCTCACCATAGACCACTCAGCTATTAACCCAAGAACTGGGATGCTGCGAGCTGGAAGGAAGCCTAGACATTTTTTTTTCTGACGACTGGAAGTGGTTGGAAGAGAAAGAAGTGACGCTCCAGTTCTTCTCAAGATCTGAAGAAATGTAAGTGGCACACTCTACATTTTAAGGCCAACCTCTAGAGACTGAGAAATAATCTCTGACAGTTAAAGGGATAGAATGTGTGTGCTAAATTACAGAAGTATAAATGTTATGTTGAAATGTTACATTGAAATGTATGTAACAGCAGCGAAGTGGTAGAGGTCTACATAAGGAACTATTTAATAGCTTTTGTTTAAAGTTATTCAAAGGTATTTAAATAAAGTTTAAATAAAGTTTACAATTTTTATTTTTCATATTAGATGTTTGTAAACTAAGCAGTTATGTGATGTTCTCTCTTTGAAGCCATTACTAATACCTGCATTTAGGGTTTTGAATACCATAGCCTGGGGTGGAACTCTGTGTAATGCTTTCTGAGAAAACAGAATTATTGGCCTGTGCTTCAACAAAGAGCTAAGCTGAGGTCAGGAAAGGAGAGTGTGATATTGGTTGTACATAACTTACCCCCATCACCCTGTTACTGAAAGGGCACCTAAATAAACATGAAGTGCTGCTGCTACTACTACTCTACTATTAATCAAAGGGATTGATCCTGCACATGTCAGTAACTTTATTCATCTGAGGAACTCCAATAGGACCATTCATTTCAATAAATGTTGACAAGATCCAGGCCTTTATGATGGCAAGAAATGACAAAGCAATCTGCTGGATATGATTTGTGAAGGTATATATGGAATGATGCATGGCTTTGGTTCCCTTCCGCATTCCACATTGAATGTAAAGGTGTGTAAGGAATGAGGCAAAGCCTGACGGAGCTTTTGCTCATTCCATCTATCCACTGAGTGCATTCAGTGCCTTCAAGAGGCAGCAATGGAGTATTGGTGTGGAATCTTTAACAAATGTTTTCTCCCAACTGTTTATCAAACATATTAATTAAATAACAAAAAGAATAACACTTCAGAGCTTTAACAGACTGTATAAAAATAATTTTCCCCTTGATCACTTTTATCTTCCTTGGTATTTGGGATGTCATAATACATAGATTTCCCTAATGTGAATTTCTGTTGTTTTAAGAAAATAATACAAAACCTTCCTTTCAAGCCTTCTGTATTCATATTAAAGAAAAAAGGGTCACAAATCTGATTTGTTTTCTTATATTTGCATGTTGTCTTTAACAACGTATTTAATGATCTTTATCAAAAAAGAAGACTTTGATTCAGGTTCTTATATGGAGAAGGCTCCATGATTACTTGAATTTTTTAAGGTTAAAAGAAGTCTTTCAAGAAGTCTTTCATACCTTTATTAATTATAACGATGGCAAAAAAGTGCACAAAATATTTTTTCCTACTTTGCAGGTCACCTTTAACTAAAATGAAATTTAACCCTAGCCTTCCCCCTACTTGATACTTTGCCCACTGCTATGTGGTCATTTAATAATTTCTTGTTTCCCTGACAGTGTGCTTATACAAGCCAAATGACTCAATATTTCAAGTGAGTCTTTGAGACACACAGTATCCATTGCTATACTAAACTTCCAATATATTACTTCTGTAGTGCTCCCTTGGAGCCTGCAAACCATACATGGGAAAGGATGAAAATAGGGTTAAGATATATTATGAATAGTTAGTCGTCTTCTTAGTGTATGTGCAATGTGCCTCAGGTGGCATTTGACCAGGATTCATCACTGAATGTGGACCACTGATTGGATCATTAGCTTCCCCGGTCCAGGCTGGGTACTGACGGGGGCATGACGTGAACACTGATCCATGCCCCCCAATAGTCAAAGTATAAGGCATTGGTTTCTGTATAAAACTCTGTCATATTCCTCTCTCTTGTCATGTGAGCCTATGGGACACATCTGTACCTTGTGCATTTGTGCAAATGCCGTTCCAGCCAAGGCAGTCCCATGAAACTTATTCTAGGAGTGTTAGATATTTTCAGAAGTTATTAAGCAAAGAAACAGAAACAAGCAAAGAAAGCAAATCAGAGCTGTTCATTTGTAACTTATCTATAATTGAGCAGTAGAAGAACACTTTCTTTTCTGGCAATGTTATTTGGTACAGTGCCAGAACCCATACACAGCTATATAACTAAGTCAGTGAAAACCATGCACTTTGCAGTTGCGACTGTTACTGTACACTGCAGTTATTTTTTATTTAACTGATCAATATCATTTTTCTTTAGTCAATCTTCACTGCAGCCTTCTTTTAAAAATTAGCCAGGTCATGCATAAGTTTGAAACTATGTCTCTAAACAGAGCTAGCTGGGCACTGGGATAGCATGCTGTGGTTCTCTCTCAATATCTCCTGCTGAAGCAATTCCAGTGTGTATACATAACTAAATAAGCATTGGACTTAAAGACATGAACTTGGAGTTCTCCCTTCCCTACTGAGTGCATTCATCACTAGGCTATTGCATCATGGTCAGGCTCACTCTCTGGCCTAATGACTATTCAAGTATTTTTGTACAAAGTGGAACAGCTTCAACAAGAGAAAGTGACAAAAAGAAAAAAGGACCCAGATTAGGCTGACCTAGCCCAGGGGTTAGGGTGGTCTCTAGCAATGTACGTGATCTAAGTTCAAATCCCTGTGTCAATGACTATGTATACAGAGTGAAACAGCTTCAGGCGAAAAGATTGAGATCTCTTCCTCTCTTCCCTCAACATGCACACCAGAGTATCCCATACTGTGGTGGCTACAACACTCTCCTGCAATGTGTGAGACCCCCATTAAAATCCCTGCTCGACGTCAGACAGAACTGAGTCTGGGTCTCCTGCATCTCATCTGAGTTCCCTAACCAACAGGCTAAAGGTATAAGGCAGGCTCCTCCTTCTCATTA
This sequence comes from Chelonia mydas, assembly GCF_015237465.2. Classification (NCBI taxonomy): domain Eukaryota; kingdom Metazoa; phylum Chordata; order Testudines; family Cheloniidae; genus Chelonia; species Chelonia mydas. The sequence continues at coordinate 114,427,231 of NC_057852.1, forward strand.
TGTAAATTGTGCCTAAGTCCTGGTTGTATTTTTAATTTTATTTATTTATTTTGCCAAAACTATTTGGTAAATTTATATCAAATTCACAAATTGTTTTGGGTCAACCAAAATTGCATTTTTCAGGGAATAAACTATATGTCTGATTTTTTTTTTACCCAGCTCTATTTTTAATTATGCAAGGAAAGTCAGTATAAGAGAGCTTTGTTAATAAAATCACCATTTTCCAGCATATGTTCTGCACAGCTCTGAAGTGATTTTTTTAAAAGTACATAAAAATTAAATGCACAACCTTAACTCAGACCTGAAGTACTCAGCTCTTGAAGCATGTAAATCTGACTTTGAGAAATGTCAGTTTAAAATAAATACAGATAATAGATAAGAGTAAATGGTGTTTTGAAGAGGCCGCAAATATGTTTGGGGTTTTTATAAGCAAAAGTAGAAGTTTGTTTCTTGAGAATGTGTGAAATGATGCAAAAAAGTGTAGTAAACTGTATGGCTGTTTAAAGCATATGAAGATACTTCAGAAGCTGAGAAATCATACACTGTCAGAATGTATATACTTCGAAAAATTATATGGTGATAATTAAAGTAGTTTATGTTGATTTTGAAAAACTGGGAGCATGGACTGAGTGACATAGGTTTGTACTGGAACAGAAAAGTTGTGATTGTGTGTGTGTTGTGCAATAGCAAAGTTGGCAGTATGTGGATAGGTGGGTTTCTTAACATTACCTTAAATAATGACTTCCTAGACTTTTAGGCCCCAGTCTTGCAAACAAGCATTTGCTTAACTTTGTGCATATGAGTAACCCATTGACTTCAAAGTTAATCATGTGTTCAAGTGGTTGTAGAATCAGAGCCTTACACCCAGATCCACAAGAGTATTTAGGCTCCAATCTTCAGTGACTTCAATGGAAGTTTCAGAGTAGCAGCCATGTTAGTCTGTATTCGCAAAAAGAAAAGGAGGACTTGTGGCACCTTAGAGACTAACAAATTTATTTGAGCATAAGCTTTCGTGAGCTACAGCTCACTTCATCGGATGCATTCAGTGGAAATGAGGATCCTAGGCCTTACTGATTATGTTGAATGGAAATATGCTTGAGCCACCTTAATTTTAAATTAACAGCTTCTTTTGTGGGAGCTAGATAAAAACTGCTTGCCTCTTAGAATGTCTAAAATGTATTTTAGAGTGAGTGATTTAGTTTTTCTAGGCATTATTAGTCTTATAATTATCACTGGAAAATGCATACAATTATAGAAAGGATTTTTGGTTTTAACTGAAATACCAATTAATTGGCCTCTAGCTGATAATGGATTCAGTTAATCTTTTGAATTATGCCTATTGATTTTATTTGGCTTTTGAAGACAATCTGATGTCTCAACAGGCACATTTAGAGATATTTTTAGTTGCAGTAAATTATTTTTAAAAATAATGAGGCTAGCAACAAGGAAATCTCTAGTCAAATCATGTGATTCCAAGATGAGAACACGTTTCCTGTAAGTTGCAAGTTGGTATTTCTTTCAAGGAAAAAACAGTCTTCCATCTTCAGCCTATAATTATCCATCTGATAGCATCAGTAATCAGAATTCAAGAACAATCAAAGAAATTAGAGTAGAGAAAGTCCTAGACCCTGATCTTGTAAATACTTATGTATGTGCTTAACTTTATACACTGAGTACTCTCACTGAAATCAATGGGACTGCTCAGAGTGCATAAAATTAAGCATATGCATCACTTTTTGCAGGATCAGGGGCCATCTGGGTCAAATGAACAATCCTTCTACTACAAGTGCAGGATTGTTCCCTATATTTCCCATTCCCTAATGACATTAGCAATGAGGCTTCCACTCTGTCATATGAAACTATTCCACTGCTGAATAGTGTTCACCATGAGAATTCCCCTTCCCTTTCATTAGTGTTCCCAGTTAGAATTGGTTCATTTCACTTTTCCTTCTACTGCTTAATTTCATGGACCAGCCTAAATAATTACTTTCCCTCCCTTCAGCTATTTGTAAACTTTATTGGCTTCTTAGTACTGTCCCCATTTTAATAAGGAAACAACCCTCCAATTCTCTCATTGTTTGATTTTTTTCCTGTATTATCTTTTCTTGGTTATTTTCCAACTTATTAACTGTTCAATTAAACTAACAACTCAGTTCAAAAAAGAGATTCATTTTTAAAGCAAATACCTTCGAAGCAGTCTTCACTTCAATCCTACATTCTATTCTGTCTCACTATTGCTAAAAGCTTGACCTCAGTTAAAATCACGTATTGACTCTAATGACAGTTTCCAGTGCTAACCACCTCTGAAAATCAGACCATCTTCATTTAGTTCACAAATGTGGATTTAGTAGCTTAACTTTAGGCCTGCAGCTTTGCACATTTTGGTCTTCTTTAGAAACAGAGGTACAAACCTTGTCTTTATCATTTGAAATCAGCGAGAGACTTGACTGAAAAAAGAAGACTTATGTGCCAGAGCTCTGGAACAGTGTCTACTCTACAATCAGGTTTGTCTAAGCTATTGCCATTTTTGTCTACTAAGCTCTCTGGACTAGATTTTTAGAGGTGTTTAGGTATTTAAGAGATTCAGATAGGCACCCAGTGGGATTTTCAAAAACATCTAGGCACCTAACTCCCATCTGAAAACTGTGCTTTTGAAAATTCCACTAGGCACCTATCTGAATCTTTAGGCACCTAAATACTTTTAAAAATCTGGCCCTCAGTACATATCACTCTTATTTGTGAAAAAACACTGCCTGTTAAATTGTTTACAAGTAGTCTCCAACTAAATTTCAAAGTATTTTTTTTAAATCAGCCTTGAAGTGGTAAGCCTCATGCTCAATGGGAATTGGTGAGAATAGCTGACTTGCATGGTATACATTTCTACATTTTGTCTTACCAGGTGGATCACAGCTAACCTACCAGGTGTATTGAGCTTGTATTACAGTTTATTTGATTTATAATTGAGATACTTCCTTTTACTGAATTAGAAAAATCATAAGGACTAAATTCAGCCCAGTATCTACAAAGTCACAGAGGGTTTGAATATAATTGTCAGGTGATCAAACAAACTATTGGATTTGTGACTAAATTCTTCTTATATTTGAAAGAGGGTTCCCTCAAATGAAATCTTCATTGAGAGCTCCAAGCACTTGATTCAAAACCCACGGAAGCTCGTAGTCTTTCCATTGATTCTCAATGGGTTTTGGATCATTCCCCAAATATATAAGCCATATATCCATGTAATATGTTATAGACCTAGCGTGGATGAAGTATGCTTGACGTGAGTTGCGTGTTGACAACCGAAGCAAGAATCTGAGGTTTTAAGTGGTCAAGAGCTGTTTGTGAAAAATAACTTTGTTATGAGAAAGATGGAGAAATACCAGATAAGGAAATAACATTGGGGGCACTGCCATGACAATGTACCTGTTGCAATATATCTGCCGCAGTTGTAAACAAGAACTGGGGAAAGCAGAACATCTTGGGCCTGTGACTGTTTCTAAACATCTTGGGATTTTGCAGTTTGCTCAGAACTGTCTCTTTGAAATTGCCCAGACAACTGATGACGTGACGGAGTGGATTATAAATGATGTTCGATACACTTGCAATTTGGAGTCGTTTGTGGATCCAGAGCCCTGTTTGGATTAAGATGTGGTAATGCTGGCTCCCCGCATCTTCTGATCAGACTGAACGTCAACTGGCCATCAGGACATCAATTCTGATCTTCAGACTCTGGTGTAGTATGCTTGAGTTATGAATGTGGAGTGAGTGGTTTATTTTGTAAGCAATAAAGAGTATTTGTGAATTATATACCAACACTGTGTCCGGTATCTCCCTGCTCCCTTATCTCATAGGGATATCTGCTGTGGGTCTAGCAACCAGGGAAGCAATCATTTAAAACTGACCTAGGTAATTATCTTAATCAGTAAGCTGAGTTATTTATGGAAGCTGCTTGTGAGACAGATGCAGCTGCAGCTCAAATAACTCTCATTTAATCTCATCACTATACTGGATATATTGCTGATGCAAAGGCAAGCCAGTAAAGACAGCTTTAAGAGACAAATTTGAAACAATACCCAGCAGCACAAAGCTTGTTTAATTGTTTCATCTCTATAATCTCTGAAATGCGCAAATATCTCCTACAAACTGGAAGCATTAGATTTACTCCATTCTTTATACAGCCACAATGCTGTTTATTCACTGGCAAGTAGCTTTCAACTAGTGTAGGTTTGGGCATTTTTGATTAGAGAGGTTACTATGTCACTGCCTGGAAGTGAGTAAACTGTTAAATACTGATGTATTCACAGTGCCTTAAGCAATGTGCCTAGAAAAGAGTCACAGATTTTTATTATGCCAAGGACTATATTCATTTCAGTGAATCTGATAATTCTAGACCTTACCAAGGCAGGAAGACTCATCTGCATAAGGAGTGAAACAATTGCACATTACACCGTTTCCAGACCCCTGAGTTTCACTACTTTTGAACAAAAGAACTCAAAGGCTGCAAGTAAATGTAAAACTATCCAATGTATGCACAGCTGAAATCTTAATTTCCTGCCATGGAGGCAGAAGTTTCAATGAACTCAGCCCAGGTTCACAAATCTGGACAGCATTTACACCAGCTGAGGAGCTACTCCTGAAAGTGTCAGAGGTCCCTTAAAGTCATTAGAGTTATGACAATTTATACAATTGAGAATCTGCCCCTCAGGCCTGAAATGTAACCTAAAACTAAAGCAGGTAAATTTCACCTGTGGACAATTATCTTTTACATTAGCAAGTTGTGTGCTATATTTGGTTTTAGGTTCACTAAATGATTTTCTGTCTGTGCTGTCTTTGTAGCCCCCAGCACCATAGTATCCAAATGTTTTTAACTCAGAAAATGGATTCTGCCACATCAGCTGTCACATTTGTTAACAAAAACAGGAACTGCTAACCATTCATTTGTATCATCCGTTACTACATAATTTTGCCCTTAAAATTTAGCACACGACTTTTTAATGGAAATGTTGAAAAACCCAGAATGTCACTTGAAGTGTCATGTTTTGCTGTTGTATCTACTGTCACATGGTTTGCAGCAGTATGTTAAAGGGGATTCAACTAGATTGCTGGATTTGGCCATTATATATCTGGATGGATGCAATTTAGTTAGACTTGCTGATGCAGAACCAACCTTCTGTACAAGACACACACACATCAGAACCATTTCCTCTGAGTTGTGGCAAAAACAGGAAGAGGAAAACCTGAGTTAATAAAAAGCAAAATTAGTTCTGCTTCAGCTGTACAATAAGACTACATTCATACTAATCTGAGATATTGATGAACTACTTAAACTGAAAAATATGCTAGATTGGTCTAACTGCTATAAATATGAACTGAGCTGTTGCTGCTGAAGGTGTGTGAATGGTTCATGAAGAAACTAAAGCCAATTCAAAAGCCCAGAGTTCGGTACATTTGTTACATGAACCTTAGCCCGCATTCAGACAAACGTTCTGGAACTGGGCTGACAGTGTCTGCACTGTCCTATCCTTAATACCCTACCACCTGGAAGGGAAGTACCACTCCTACTTTTTGCTGTTCCTCCCCCCATCCCATCCCTGTCCACTAGGGCTTCAAAGGATGCTGAAAGGCTGCTTCTCTTAGCAGGGACTTCAGGTATGGACCACCACCATCCAGTTCATAATGGGTCCCCTATGTTGGGGACAGGATTTGATTATCACTGAAGAAGGCATCAGGAACTGGGAAAATACTTCTGCTGCAGCATCTACTAAACGGATACAGATGGTACACCATTGGTGATGAGAAGGAAGAATGATTTCTTTGTATTACAGCAGAATCTATATGCCCCAAATGAGATTGTGCTACATATACACGTAGTAATAGACAGCCCCTGCCCTGAAGAGTTTACAATCTAAATACACAAGACAGATAAGGGAAGATTGGTGAGTGATACAATATAAGAACTGGGTTTTGTGCTCCGAGTTCCTCCATAGTAAGGCATCTGTGTGTTGAATTAAAACAAAACACAATATGGATGATTTGTTCCCTGTCTGGTGCCAGTACAAATTACATAAAAATTAAAGACATCAGATACCCAAAGAACTACTGGGAATTTCTCATTTATTATATTCCAAATAGGAAACAAACACTGGTGAAGGTTAGACTTGGTATACTCATGGATCACTTCAGGGACCTGGCAGAAGAAGTGAAATTGGCCAACATAGGTGAGCTCAGCTCTTGTCAGTACCAAGTAAAAGTGAGGAAAGCAAAACACTGATACATACTTCTTCACATATGAGGAATTGTACATGAACCTGAAGCTATTAAGCAAGTCATGCATTTTATTTAAAAAATATTGGAAACCAAGTAATGCAGGAGCAGCTGATGTAGACAGAAAGGTTTTGGATTGTTTTGTGTGATGAGAACTTATTTGGATTAAATATGTCTCCGCATACACAGAAGAGATACTAACTTCCTGTATGCAAAACAAGCAAGACTTCTGAAGCAGATTTTAAATTAAGTAGTAGGAGAAAAGAAAAGAGCTTTCATTTAATTCAAATAATCAGGTGTGTACTTCCAAGGCAGTAGATGGAGTTGATCTGAACCAAAAGATGAAAATTAAGACTATACTTGAAATTATTTGGGTTATGGTACAACAATGAAAAATACAGGGGAAAATAACAATATGCATGTGCTACAGACCACAAGAGCTGAGAGAAGAGCAAGTGAGGAAAATTATAGAACCACCTCTCAAAGTGCCCAGACTTGTAGAATATGTTTAGCTGTATTGTCTGTCCAAAATAGATATTCACTGTAGCTACACCTAAGACAGCTTTATGATCCACAAAGTCAGAGAACTGATCCAGAGAAGCCATCTTGGATATACTTACTGACAGAGAATGTAAGAATAATATGGAAGCTTAATATTAGTGACAACATGCTACTTTAGTTCATCATAGGAAGGAACCAGATCACAGAAGGCAGAAGTTCAAGCAGATTTTAGGAAAGCAAGTTTTGGGGAATTAAGAAATCTAGCAGGTCTGGTGTAAAATCTTGCTGCAAATCTTTTTAAATGCAGCAATAGTTAATCAAAAGGTTTAAGGCAAAAACCTTATTTTTTTAGATTCTTCAATTAAAAATGTAAAACCTGTAATGATACTGTATCGCTACCAGATGAAGGAACTGGCCCTTTTGGTTTGAATTGGCTGAAACTCTACCCATCTGTTAAGTAAACTAGGCTCAGGGAGCTTGTGGTTTTAAAATTTATTCTTCAAAATAGATAACGCTTCTCTTTATTTCTTCCAGTAACTGAATTAAACTCCCCTTATCCCAATCATTCATTGCGGGCTATTTTTGTAGTATTGTCTGTCCCTGCCATATCATGCTGTTTTAACAGAAAAACACTACCACTTATGTTGTGCTTCTTTAGTGATGACCTGATGCCATACCACTTTGAGCCATATAAGCCAGAAAGATTTCACAAGTTAAGTAGGGATGGGTTGGGCGGGGTCAATATTTACAGGGGAGATTGCAAATGAACAACTTGTTGCTGCAGAAAGTGAAGTTGGTTCTTCTGTCCTAGTCACTACTGAAACAATGCCTCAGCATGATGAGAGAGAACACTTTGCTGATGTCTTTTAAAGACAACAAAACTGAGCTGACCACTTTTAATTGAAAATCCCATTGGGCTTTTCATAATATCTTAACAGCTGATGTTTCAGGTCAAATTCCATCATAGGCAGTTGCATTCTGCCAGCCTAAACTCTTGTGTAGTGTTGCTGTGGCCTGTCAAACAACCACTGTACTGCTTCTTAGAGGCATCTGTATTTCAGTGGTGAGTGAAGTGATCTCTCCTTCACAGATGTGCTGTGAGGCCTTCATGTCGTGTTTGGCTTGGCATAGAGTGCTCTGTTAATGGAAGATTCTATAAAAGTGCAACATACGGTTCTTCTCTGAGTATGTGTCAGTGTGGATCCCACTGTTGATGTGCAAGTCCCTCATGCTTGCAAGACTGGAATTTTTTTTATTAACAGTGTCCATCGGGGCCTCACGTGTGCCCTGTGCCTTCTCATGCTCCCATATGAGCGCATAAAGGACAGAGCAGCCACAACCCTCCCTCAGTTCACTCTTACTACCTGTGGCAGCAAGTCAGAATTTAGCTGCTGCCCAATCCACTAGATCTTAGCTCAGGTTAAACACCTTCGAAAATCATCAGAACAACCCTTATTCTTTTAATTTAGTCACCTTATTCTGTTCTAGTGCTTTTTGGATCAACTATAGCCAATCATTTCTCCCCGTAAAGACACACCTGCAGAAAGACTTAGAAATGATGGACTCTGAACCTGCAGGCTTGAAACCTTGTCCTTCCTGTGATAGACTAATTTCTTTAAAAGATGGCACAGAAGATGTGTGTTCTGCTTGGAAGAATCCCATATCTCACACAGGCTCAGTCTGCCTCTTCTTCATTGCGAGGACCCACAAGCCAAAGATAAAAGGCTGAAGCTCCACCTTCTGGAGTAATCATGAAAGTGGAACTGGATCCAGAAGAACTGAGCTCAAATATCTTTTTTATAGTAAAGCTCACATCCTCCAATGCTCCATCCAGAAGGCAGGTGACTTAAACTCTGGACAAAATGGCACTTGAAAAAAATGACTTTATGTTCCCTCCTCCACACTCCTCCATCCTACTGAGAAGTGCACCACTCAAACCATCACTTCAGCAGAGGCAGCGGACACTGTCTCACTGTAGACAGACTGAATACCAGAATAAGAAATACCCAACGTACAATAGAGGGTGGCAACCTTCCTCAGCTTTGCCCGACAATCTGTTGTATTGACACATCAGCAGATTTGACAAGATGGTCAAGAGCCTCACTCAAACCAGTCTGCAGAGCTTGATATTCAGAAGCTGCCTCACCCCATTCCTTTGGGCATGGACTCCTCTGACATCAGACATACGAGTGTTACAGATCACCACTCATGGCTATTCCATCCAATTCTGCTCTTTACTCTTTAAACACCCCCCTTCCCCATCCCTTTTCAGGGACCCTGCTCACGTGAACTTTTTGCAAACAGAAAAGGCCTCATTACTTGATCTATGAGCGAAAGAGGAGGTTCTTTGAGAAAACAGGAAGAGGATTCTACTCCCCATAATTCCTTCTTTTGAAGGGTCTCCATCCTATTCAAGACCTGAGAAGACTCAAATTCATACACCACCTCAGGTTCAGGAAGATAACGCTTGCCTCCATCATTACAGCTCTTCAAGATCCAGACTGGTTTGCATCTCTTGACTTCCAGGATGCATACTTCCACATAGCCATCCACCAGGCTCACAGGAAGTACCTCAAGTTTATAATGGGACCTGACCATTATCAATTCAGAGTTCTGCCCATCTGACTCTCCATGGCACTAAGAGTATTCACCACATTCCTGGCGGTAGTAGTGGTACATGTGAGGAAACAAGGAATCCTCATCTTCCCATATGTAGGCAACCGGCTGACCACAGGCAGGTCTCAATGAGACCAAAACAACTTTAGATCATATCCTTTCCCTATTTCCTCACTTGGGACCCTTAGTGAACTCTACTTGACTCCAATTTGCCAAAAGCTTTTCTGCCAGGAAAACAGGACAGATTCTAGTCCCCTCAGTTGGTAGTACGTGACATACAGATAAGACAGGCAACAACAATCTGTATGTGTCTGGGGCTCCTAGGCTACCTGCCTGCATATACATGTGCGATGCTGCTGGCCAGACTTCGCCTGTGGCCCTCTGCAATAATGGCTGAGGACCATCTACTCCCCATCCAGGCATCATATAAACAAACAAGTTGCAGTCCCGCTCCAAGTCCTGCAGGAGCTTCAGTGGTTGCTAAACCCTCTGAACAAGAGACAGTTCCCTCCCCAGTGAGGATGCTGCTCACAGATGTGTCAAGGACAGGCTAGGGCAAGCACCTGAAACATCTTATATGCAAGGCTCATGGTCTTGGGATGATCTCAAGTGTTTCACGAACATCTTGGAATTGAGAGCCATCAGGCTAGCCTGGATGGATACTTACCTTTCCTTCAGAACTCTACAGTGCTGATCCTGATGGACAAAACAGCAGCAACACACTATATAAACAAACAAGGAGGTGTCCTATCGTTTGTCTGGAAGCAATCAGGTTCTGGGGATGGTGCCATCAGTACAGCTTAACCCAGCTGGCTCTCCGCTTTCCGGGAGACAGCAATGACCTAAGTGACTTTGAGCAGGAATGTGGTAACTAGCTATAAGTGGTCACTGTGGAAATCCATTCCAGACCCAATATTTCACCACTCAGGGACACCCACCATAGATCTCTTTGCCATGGTGGACACCAACTGCAAAGGACTTCTGCTCCAAAAGAGCTGTGAGCCCTGGCTCCCTTCTAGGTTTCTGTTTTCAGTGGTATCAAGCTCCTATATGCCTTCCCACCTATTCTCCTGATCTCCAGGATAATATCCAAGATCATATCGGACAGAGCTACAGTGATCAAGATAGCCCATTATTGGCTGAGGCAGTTTTGCTTATCTGATGTCCTGCAAATGTCCAGACAGCCTCCCATACACCTTTCTGACTGTCTGGAGATATCGCAGACCCAGATGCTGCACCCAAACTCACAGTCATTACACCTGACAACCTAAATGTTGGCTGGATGAGCTGGATCAACTGAGACTGCTTCCTGCAGGTTCAGAAGATTATTTTCACATAGCCAGAAACCTTCCACCAGGAAGACTTATTCCTTCAAGTGGAAAAGATTTTCCATATGGGCTTATAACCCAATATAAAGTGAACCCAAAAGATTTCCCAATACCAAAGATTCTGGACTACATACTGCTTCTGAAGAAAGCAGGACTTTTAGTATTAAGTTCTCTTAAAGTCCACCTGGCAGCAATATCAGCATGCCATGCTCTGATACAGTCACATCCAGTCTTTTCACGTTCTATGATGTTGAAATTACTCAAGGACCTTCTTTGTACCTGCCCACCAGTAGGAGACCTGACTGCCATGTGAGATCTCAACTTTGACCTTCTACAGCTCATGAAGACACCCTTCAAACTATTATCAGAGTGCTCATTATACTACCTCACCATTAAAATAGTATTTCTCATGGAAAGTCAGTGAGTTGCAGGCCCACACATTCTTCCACCAGGTGGTGATGAAACCACACCCAAAATTTAATCCCTAAAATGGTCTCAGAATTGCACCTGAACCAGTATATTACCTTACCAGTCCTCTTCCCAAAGCTGCACTCATTGGGAAAAATGAAGCTTCATACCCTGGACATTTCTAGGGCCCTGCTCTATTACTTCAACAGGACCAAGACTTTCAGACTCTTTCCCTTCCTCTTCATGGACATTTCTGGTGCATTGAAGAGCCAAGCTATCTCTTCCCAGAGAATCTCACCATGATCCCTCAGTGTATTTACACATGTTATCAGCTGGTTGGCGAGCCTCTTCACCTGAGTATCAAGGCAAACTCTACCAGGGCACAGGAAAGGTCTTAAGCCTGCTTCAGAAATGTGCCAATCTCTGAGATTTGTAAGGCAGTCATGGGGATCAGCCCACTGACCTTGTTAAGCATTATACACTCGTCATAGCTGTCAGAGCAGGTGCCGTTTTCAGAACAGCAGTGCTTCAATCTCTGATTAACTGATGAAGCCAAGACTCCTTACTATCCCCTCCTGAGAAGGGCACTGCTTGCCAGTCACCTACAGTGGGATCCACACACTGACACATACTTCAGCAAGAAAGAATGGTTACTTACCCTACTGTTGATCTTTGAGCTGTTGTCGTCAGTGTGGATTCCACAACTCACCCTCCATTCCTGCTTTTTCAGAGTCCTCATCTACACAGGCTTTTAACTGCAAGGAACTGGGGTATGGTTGCAGGCAGTCTCACATGCCTGAGGTACATGCACACTTTCAGAAGGATCCACAGTGACTACATCTCAAAGAACCATAGTTACTGTGGGGTAACTAACCATTCTTTGTAAAGGAACATGAATTATATAGTCAATTCTTCATATATTATAGCACAATTTAGTTGCTAAAGGGGAAAAATCACTGAGAATCAGCCCCTAATATGTATTATATGAATTAAACAATCTAATAGCAGGGCAGTGAGCAGCCATGCTTTGTATCCAAACCATCTCCTAGTCACATTTCATTCCAAATTTCTCTAAAAGCAGTGAGCACAAGCATCTGGGGCTAGCTAACCTGTTGTTTTTATTTTAAATAATAATCTGGAACCAGAGAACCATTTCAAACCCATATTTTTTACCTGAACCATAATTTTGTGCTACCTACTGAACCTGGACTTAACAAAAAAATTGGAACACCAGTTAAATTAAAGTTTCAGCATTTTTAAGCTCAATATTTTAAAAAACGACTATGATTTTATTTTCATTCTAAAACAAGATAACAAAATAATAAAAGTGGCTCCTCCCTCCAACTGCCCCACTTGAAGCTCCTCCACAGTCATACACTGCTAGAGTAACAGCAAAGGAGTGGCACTGGCAAGGAATCTGAGAAGCAGCTTGCATTTTGGAAAGGCAGAGTCTAGAGTCAGAACAACCTCTGCAAAAGTTTGCAAGTTAAATGAACTCACATGGATCGGTCATGACTCAAGATCACCCCTCTCTGAACTGCTTCTCATATTTTTTGCCACTACTTTGCTAAAACACAACTATACTTAATTAGATTCTGAAAATATGCAACAGGGCTGCACTATTACCTTTGGTTTATTTATAAGAATATATATTTCTGTTGTAATTTATTACAGCGATTAAGAATTAATCCTGGGGAGAAACCAACACAATTCCATAACAAAGTTCTTCAAATATGACAGTATAAAAAGAATATCTGTCAAGTTGCAGAATTAGAATGACATTTAATCATGTCAGGAAATCACGTCACCAACTTGGAAAGGCACATTCAAATACACCACCCTGAGAAATATGCTGCACTTTCTTCAGAAAAAAAATTACAGAATAATAATAATAAACAACCATAACATGCATGCAGTCCTGATGAACCCACAAGCAAGGAGACTGTTACAACACAAGTGTAGCGAGGGGACATGGCCTCCCTCCGAGACAGATGGGCAGAGCCCAGGACACCCATGCCCACCCCACTGGAAGCAGAGGGCAGGACAGGAACCAGAAATATAAAAGGCGGGCCCTCCAGCTCAGCTGGAGAAAAGCCACTGGCGGAGAAGGACATCTCCCACCTGCTGCTGGAGCTCCTCCCTGGCGGCTGCTACAGTGCCAGACACCCAGGAGGACTGCCGGAGCTGCCAGTCCCTGGACACACCAAAGAGCTGTTGGGGTTGCCATTAGCTGTTTACCCTGACGAGACAAAGTACAGCCCAGGATCCAGATACCCCCTGAACGAGAGTGTAGGAAGTAGCCATGGGAAGCTGAATATAGTTTGGCTGCATTGCTGACTGACAGCCGGCCAGCATGTTGCAGACAGATTCCCCGCTAACTCAGTGGCGGACCAGTCCGCCAGAGTTAGGACCCTGGGCTGGGACCCGGTGGAGTTGGGTGGTCCTGGGTACCCCTACACCCAGTCAATTCCCCCCGCAAGGGGAGCAGGCTCCCCGCCCTAGGCCAAGAAGTCTGCATTTGTCAGTGGTCTGCCACAGCCAGGACCTCCTGACTATTTACTGCCTCACCCTGCTTGAGGGCCTGGGCTTATAGAATTTGCTGCTCTGTCCTGACTACAGGCCAGAGTGCCCTAACCCTTTGGGGCCCCGCCCAGCCTGAGGGCCTGGGCTCCAAGGTTACTAACTGTGCTACCCCACTGAGTGTCAGAGACCCTGGTGCTATTCCCCCCTGAACTGTACCCCTCTAGAGGCACAGCCTTCCTCCTAGATGGATGGGGAGGGACAGCCATGACCACCCTACAACAAGTTACTTTGGACTCCATGTTCATAACGAAGGCAATTACATTAACAATTGATGAAGCTACCTTACTGGATGCTTGCCTAGAATTAGTCACTGTAAATGGAAGGCTATTTAAACTAATGGAGGATTCAGAATTTCACAAAACTGTTGATCCCATTCTGAAAGTTTATGGAGGAGATGGTATGATGGGATAACATGGCTTTGGTAATTAAATATTCATGGTAAATAGGCCCAATGGCCTGTGATGGGTTTTAGATGGGGTAAGATCCAAGTTACCCGGGAAAGAATTTTCTGTAGTATCTGGCTGATGAATCTTGCCCATATGCTCAGGGTTTAGCTGATCGCCATATTTGGGGTCGGGAAGGAATTTTCCTCCTGGGCAGATTGGAAGGCCCTGGAGGTTTTTCGCCTTCCTCTGTAGCATGGGGCACGGATCACTTGCTGGAGGATTCTCTGCTCCTTGAGGTCTTTAAACTACAATTTGAGGACTTCAATAGCACAGATATAGGTGTGAGGTTTTTTTGTGGGAGTGGTGGGTGAAATTCTGTGGCCTGCGTTGTGCAGGAGGTCAGACTAGATGATCATAATGGTCCCTTCTGACCTAAATATCTATGAATCTATGAATCTATGAAAGGCCTGGGGATGAAACTTACACTGGATGCTAAAAACATATGAGGCAAAGTTGCTGCTGTAGCAGCCACCATTCAGGAAGGGATCAAAAAAGAAACTAAGACTAATTTAATTGAAAGTGGATTGAGCCTCCCTGATTACTTTTAGGGGTTAATATTCAGTATATTATTGCAGGACAAATTGCTCTTTGGACTCTAGCAAAGAAACACTTCTGAATATTTAAAATCAATTGCTCTTTAAGTTGTTGGTACCGACACAAGCAATCCAAGGCATATATATTGTATCACAACACGTAATGCAGCAAACATAGTGAAAGGAGAGAAGTTAACAGCTGAGAATCAGAAAACTGAAGAAGCAGAACAAAAAATTCAGAATGAAGGGGAAACACAATTTACTCTCTGGGAAAGGTGATCAAGAAGACTGTGGACCAAGATCAAAATGATCTGATGCATATTGTTGAAGAAGCTGGATTTAGTATATCCGCTGGGGCCATGGGTGTAACATTAAAGGGAGTTCACTGTTGTGCCCAGGTACTGCAGCTTGCAGGTGAAGACTCTTTGAAGGAATGTACAATCTCTGACATGAAGCTGATATGTCTGCAAAAAATTGAGAAACCAAACAATATTGGTAGTGATTAGAAAATTAAAATACCCAATCTTAGAATGTCCTACCAGATGGCATTCAATTTATGACATGCTTGAGCAAAACCTAAACCTAATTTCCCCAATACTAATTTCCCCCTACTGTTACTCACACCTTCTTGTCAACTGTCTGAAATGGGCCACTCTCATTACCACTTCAAAAGTTATTTTTCCTCCCTTGGTATCCTGCTGTTAATTAAATTGTCTCATTAGACTGACCTCACACTTGGTAAGGCAACTCCCATCTTTTCATGTATTTATACCTGCTCCTGTATTTTCCACTCCATGCATCCGATGAAGTGGGTTCAAGCCCACGAAAGCTTATGCCCAAATAAATTTGTTCGTCTCTAAGATGCCACAAGGACTCCTCGTTGTTCTTGGAGCTCAAGGATTTCTGCCAGGACATGGCCACCTCAAACCATAAGCTTCACCTAACAAAGCAGAATGGAGTGTCATAAGAAGGCATCACAGTTGCACTGAAGCCTGCTAAAGTGAAACAAATATTCTGGCCACGGATGATGTTTGTGGTGCTTGGTTAAAATGCCCACTGGAAACATAAAAAATCTCTTTTTACTGAATCCTTCTGTCTTCAATGAAAAAGCAAGACAAAAAATCTGTTTGAAAATACCACCATTCTCTCCTGTATATACCTTGATCCTAAATATCAACTCCTACTGTCAGAAGCATAAAGTCAAGGCAAAATTTCATTTAACCAAAATGTGGATGAAAATGGCAATGCTTCAGTCAGAAGTCAAAAATAATGATGTGATAGAATCAATGTCAGACACATCTGAAATTGAAAGATCAGAGGATGATTTAGAACAACTTCTTAAAGCTTATGACATGCTCAAAAAGAAAGAGCTATCTGGATGAAAGAAAGTCCAAAAAAGGATTGGGCCACATCTCACTAAAAACAAAAATATATTAAACTACTGGGAACCTCACAAAAATTTCATGCCTGCCCTGTTCAAACTGGCAAAAGTTGTACTGGCAGCTCCAGCAACACAAATGAGTGTTGAAAAAGCATTGTCAGGTCTCAAGTTTATCCCTTCACATAGAGGTCTAAAGATTATGAGATGTTTTAATTCACGCAAGCAAATTGTTCATTAAAAAATGTGTTTATTGGCAACACTAGGAAAACTTACAAGGTTAACGTTAAAAAATAAATGGTTAAAAATCAACATAGTTTCAATGTTAATTTTCAATTATCTTTTTTGAATTTACTTCCAAGGTTGAAATTTGATTTGAATCAGTCCTATCTGGTAACTGAACTGTTTTTTGTTGGGTTTTGTGGTGGCTTGAACCAGAACTGAACCTGAACACAGTGAAAGGAACCGAACACAACCCCGTACCAAACTAATGTAAAATATTGGTTCCACTCCCTGTTCTGGTATTATGGTCTTGTAGAATTACAATATTACACTACAACGTAAAGTTGAATATGGAATTGGAATAGAGGCAGAATATTTGTTGGCCTTAATTGTCAGTGACAGTTCTTCCACAGTGAACTTAAACTGATATGATACAAGGAATATAAAAGCAAACCTAACACTTCTTGTTACACATTGTTTTAGATGGAGTTGCCAGCTAAGTACAGTGTACACACTGAAGAATAGAATATATGTCTGAATCGGTGTGGTGTGGTGTGGTGGAAAAAAACTGAGCATGTTAACTTTTAATTTCAAGTGACAATTCCAAAGAGCTTACATATTTGGTATGATGAACAAACTAATACAGTACAGTAATGGAATATGAATGATAGTTACAGATCATACGCCCTCTTAAATCATTGGCAGAATTGCAGACTGGTAACTGGTTCAATATCCCTACTCCTTCATTGAGCACCACAGGTCACATATGGTACATTTAATGTATTTTCCCCCCTTGGATGGGATTACAACTGATTACACTTTTTGGAGAGGAGATATGAGTTAAGATCCTCCTTTGTGTAGAAGAACCAAGGGACTGAAGACCCAGTCAATCTCTCAGAAAAAGTGCAGGAACCTTGTAGTCAAATCTCTCACACCTTAATACCCTCACCCGGGGTATAAACAAGTCTGAGCAGGCCTTCAGGTACTAAAGAGCACCCTCTTCAGAGGGTCTCCTCTGTCTGATAGAAAAGGACAATACGAAACATAAGTGTACCTTCAGTAAGCTATTCCACTAGGAAAACTTCTGCCTTGGGCTTAGTCAGTCTGACATTTTGGCCCTTTAGCCACAGAGTGCACTCAGGCTGAATTCCTTGTCTGGAGCTTGGGCCTCTGTGGGGCATCCTGCTAGCTTCAATTCCTCTCCTGACAGCGCATTGCTCTTTACTGAATAAGTTTCTAGTAGCTCCCTGGGACATCACGCACCAAGTTTGGTCTCCTGGGTTGCTCCCATCCCTTCCCTGGGAGAACTTTTTCACTGGGATTGCTCCTTCATCTGTCAGCCCCTTCTACCTGAGAGTAGCTTCCTGGCAGGCTGGGCTCCCTGCCACAGTTTGGGAGATCCCTTTGTTGAAACCAACCCTTCCTGAATGCCTGCCTTCTGTAGCTATGCCTGAGGGAACCTCCTATCTCTAAGAGCACCCTGTAGGCTCCCTGCTGTGATGAGTTCCCTGTCTCCAGGAGTGCACCTTCTAGGCTCCCTGCTCTAGAATTAACCTATCCAGGTTCCCTGCTCTGGTGACCATTCCTGATTAGGCCTGCTGGGAGCTCCTCTCCTCAGAAGCTTCTTGTCTCCATGGGAATGCCTCCCTTAACTAGCCCCAGCTAACTTTTTTATTAGGGCCAGGTGCTATTTTACCAATTAACCATTAAGTGACCACCCAGGTAGTCAGTTAACCCCAGATGGACCTTCAGAGTGCAGTCGTGAGCAGACTTGGCCCTGATTCCCCTTAAAGGGCCAGTAACAGTGTGACAAACCTATTGTCATAACCATTCAGCTAAGGGTAGCCTAGAATTCATCCTTACCTGTAAGGGGTTAAGAAGCTCAAATAACCTGGTTGGCACCTGACCAAAAGGACCAATGGGGAAAGAAGATACTTTCAAATCTGCAGGGGGGGGAAGGCTTTGTTTGTGCATGTTCTCTTGGGAACTAGAGAAGCACCAGGTCAGAAAACTCCTTCTCCTATAAACCATCCTAAAGTGAGCCTCAATATCGCAAAAAGAGTAAGTAAATAAGGCAGGGCACGCTAGATAAATTTTTGCTTTCAACTTGTGAATTTTCCCTGTGCTAAGAGGGAGGTTTATCCCTGTTTTTTGTAACTTTAAAGTTTTGCCTAGAGGGGAATCCTCTGGGTTTTGAATCTGATTACCCTGTAAAGTTACATTCCGTCCTGACTTTACAGAGGTGCTTCTTTTACTTTTTTTTTCTTTATAATAAAGTTCTGTTTTTTAAGAATCTGGTTTACCTATTTGGTTGGTATATTATTCTCAAGCCTTCCCAGGAAGGGGGTGTAGGGCTTGGGGGAATAGGAATTCCAAGTGGTCCTTTCCCTGATTCTTTGTCTATATCACTTGGTGGTGGCAGCATACCGTCCAGGGACAAAGGATTTGTGCCTTGGGGAAGTTTTTAACCTAAGCTGGTAGAAACAAGCTTAGGGGGTTGCATGTGGGTCCCCACATCTGTACCCTAGAGTTCAGAGTGGGGAGGGAACCTTGACACCTATTTTAACAGCTAATTTGCTAATCAGAAGGAAAAATGCCTTTAAAAGCTAGAATGTCAGGTTTAGTGAACATAGACTGGGATTTACACTGAACAGTTACTTCTTCACTTTACTTTTTTTCATATCTCATGATGTACAAGCATTTTCCTGTTAGCAATTCCTCAGGAATAAAACTTGGAGGAAGTGGACCTTGGGGGCACTTTGAATGAATGGATTCACTCTATAAATTCACAGTATAGCTATAGGAAAATTTGTCTTAACTTATGTGGAAATATCCTTTCTTCTGTGGACTTTCCCACCAGAGTTATTACAATGGCTCTTACTTCTGCTTGCAGTTCTTTGGAAACAGAATCAAACCTGTCAGTCATGGCCGGCTGGGAGTGACCACATCCAAAGCCTCAAGCAGTTTGGGATACAGGCGAGTTTCATCTTATGCGGATTTAACATGCGTGAATTCAGCTTTGCACAGTTGGAAAAAAAACAAACAGAGAAAAATAACAATTGAAATTTGTACCTGTAGTGTGGGTGATTCCTTCCACCATTACACTCAATGTAATTTTGACTATACGCGATTTTCTCTTTACGCGCTGACTGCGGAATGTAACCCCAGCGTAAGATGAGACTCGCCTGTACACTATACTTAGGATACAAAGGATCCCCCTTGTCCACATGTTTGTTGACCCATCATAGAATTCTAGTAGATTGGTGAGGCATGATTTCCCTTTACAGAAATCATGTTGACTCTTCCCCAACAAATTATGTTCATTTATGTGTCTGACATTTATCAATTTGTTCCAAAACCTCCTCTAATAACACCTCAATCTGGGACAGTTCCTCAGATTTGTCACCTAAAGAGAATAACTCAGGTTTGGGGATCTCCCTCACATCCTCAGCCGTGAAGACCGATGCAAAGAATTCATTTAGTTTCTCCGCAATGGCCTTATCATCCTTGAGTGATCCTTTACGATCTTGATCATCCAGTGGCCCCACTAGTTGTTTAGCAGGCTTCCTGCTTCTGATATACTTTTTAAAAAATTGCTATTACTTTTTGAATCTTTGGCTAGCTGTTCTTCAAATTCTTTTTTTGGCCCTCCTAATTATAGTTTTACACTTCATTCGCCAGAGTTTATGCTCCTTTCTATTTTCCTCACTAGGATTTAACTTCCACTTTTTAAAGGATGTCTTTTTGCCTCTCACTGCTTTTTACTTTGTTGTTTAGCCACAGTGGCACTTTTTTCGTTCTATTACTATGTTTTTTAATTTGGGGTATACATTTAAGTTGAGCCTCTATTATGGTGTCTTTAAACAGTTTCCATGCAACTTGCAGGAATTTCACTTTTTGCGCTGTACTTTGATTTCTGTTTAACTAACTTCCTCATTTTTGTGTAGTCCCCCTTTCTGATAGTAAATGCTACAGTGTTGGGCTGCTGTTGTGTTTTCCCAGCTACAGGGATGTTAAATTTAATTATATTATGGTCACTATTACCAAGCGCTCCAGCTATGTTCACCTTTTGGACCAGATCCTGTGCTCCACTTAGGACTAAATCAAGAATTGCCTCTCCCCTTGTGGTTCCAGGATTAACTGCTCCAAGAAGCAGTCATTTAAGGTGTCAAAAAACTGTATCTCTTCATCCCTTTCTGGGGTGACTAGTTGAAATCCCCCATTATTATTGATTTTTTAAATTTTAATAGCCGCTCTAATCTGTGGAAGAAACGCAGCCTTCACTCTTAGGTTGATTGCAGCAAGTCAGAGACAGTCTTTATTCTCAAGCAATTGCAAGGAGGAGAGAGTGCACACTGACAGGGATTCACCCGTCTAGGCAGGTCTCTCAAAAGGTAAACAATTAGGGACAGCATTTATACCTTTTGTTACATACAGTAATGATCGACAGCTGCATTTTGTTTATACATATAGAATCATAGAAATCATAGAATATCAGGGTTGGAAGGGACCTCAGGAGGTCATCTAGTCCAACCCCCTGCTCAAAGCAGGACCAATCCCCAATCAAATCATCCCAGCCAAGGCTTTGTCAAGCCTGACCTTAAAAACTTCCAAGGAAGGAGATTCTACCACCTCCCTAGGTAACGCATTCCAGTGTTTCACCACCCTCTTAGTGAAAAAGTTTTTCCTAATATCCAACCTAAACCTCCCCCACTGCAACTTGAGACCGTTACTCCTTGTCCTGTCCTCTTCTACCACTGAGAATAGTCTAGAACCACCTCTCAGGTAGTTGAAAGCAGCTATCAAATCCCCCCTCATTCTTCTCTTCCGCAGACTAAACAATCCCAGGTCCCTCAGCCTCTCCTCATAAGTCATGTGTTCCAGACCCCTAATCATTTTTGTTGCCCTTCGCTGGACTCTCTTCAATTTATCCACGTCCTTCTTGTAGTGTGGGGCCCAAAACTGGACACAGTACTCCAGATGAGGCCTCACCAATGTCGAATAGAGGGGAACGATCACGTCCCTCGATCTACTCGCTATGCCCCTACTTATACATCCCAAAATGCCATTGGCCTTCCTGGCAACAAGGGCACACTGCTGACTCATATCCAGCTTCTCATCCACTGTAACCCCTAGGTCCTTTTCCGCAGAACTGCTGCCTAGCCATTCGGTCCCTAGTCTGTAGCTGTGCATTGGGTTCTTCCGTCCTAAGTGCAGGACCCTTCCTTCCTGATATCTTATTTTTCTCAGCAATTTCTGCTATAGTCTACATTCCATTCTTATCTTACATAAGGTCAAACAACATCTCTTACAGTTCTTTCCCACTCACTTCCCACTCGCCCAGTCTCGCATTAGGACGGTTAGAGTTAGCCTGACTCCTGCTCATTTCAGAGAAAACTAAGAGGCCTGCATCCAAATTCCCTTTATCCCTTTTTCCCCACTTCCACACTGAGTATTTCACAGTCACTATAACCATTCTGGTCAGGTGGTCAGTAATACATCCCTATTGCTATATTCTTATTATTCAAGTATGGAATTACTATCCATAGAGATTCTGTGGTACAGTTTGGTTCATTTAAGATTTTTACTTCATTTGATTCTATGCTTCCTTTCACATATAGTGCCACTCCCCCACCTGCATGACCTGTTCTGTCCTTGCATATATTTTGTACCCTGGTATTACTGTGTCCCATTAATTATCCTGAGTCCACCAAGTTTCTGTGATGCCTATTATATCTATATCCTCATTTAATACAAGGCACTCTAGTTCACCCATCTTATTATTTAGACTTCTAGCATTGGTATATAAGCACTTTAAAGACTTGTCCCTTTTTAGCTTTCTGCCATTACATGATGTAATTGAATGGGACTTTTTTTATTTGTCTGTTTCTCATCAGATCCTACCTGTATTTTATCATCTTCTATCCTCCTCCTCCTAGGACATAGAGAATCTCCATTAATAGATCCACCCCTAAGGGATATGTCTGTCCGAAACACGTGCTCCTCCGCACCTGTCGGCTTTCCCCCAGCCCTTAGTTTAAAAACTGCTCTATGACCTTTTTAATGTTAAGTGCCAGCAATCTGGTTCCATTTTGGTTTAGATGGAGCCCATCCTTCCTGTATAGGCTCCCCCTTTCCCAAAAGTTTTCTCAGTTCCTAATAAATCTAAACCCCTCCTCCCTACACTATCATCTCATCCATGCATTGAGACCCTGCAGTTCTGCCTGTCTAACTGGCCCTGTGTGTGGAACTGGAAGCATTTCAGAGAATGCCACCATGGAGGTCCTGGACTTCAATCTCTTACCTAGCAGCCTAAATTTGGCCACCAAGACCTCTCTCCTATCCTTCCTTATGTCATTGGTACCTACATATACCACAACCATCGGCTCCTCCCCACCCTGGCTTAACCAGGAGATCTTCAATGATCTAAAAATCAAAAAGGAGTCCTACAAAAAGTGGAAACTAGGTTAAATTACAAAGGATGAATATAAACAAATAACACAAGTATGTAGGGACAAAATTAGAAAGGCCAAGGCACAAAACGAGATCAGACTAGCTAGAGACATAAAGGGTAACAAGAAAACTTTCTACAAATACATTAGAAGCAAGAGGAAGACCAAGGACAGGGTAGGCCTGTTACTCAATGATGGGGGGAAAACAATAACAGAAAATGTGGAAATGGCAGAGGTGCTTAAAGACTTGCTTGTTTTGGTTTTCACCAAGAAGGTTGTTGGTGATTGGACGTCTAACATAGCATAAGTGTATTAGCAGGAATGTTGTAAGCAAGACACGAGAAGTAATTTTTCTGCTCTACTCCGTGCTGATTAGGCCTGAACTGGAGTATTTTGTCCAGTTCTGGGCGCCACATTTCAGGAAAGATGTGGAGAAAGTCCACAGAAGAGCAACAAAAATTATTAAAGGTCTAGAAAATATGACCTAAGAGGGAAGATTGATCAAACTGGGTTTTTTTAGTCTGGAGAAGAGAAGACTGAGAGGGGACATAAGTTTTCAAGTACATAAAAGTTGTTACAAGGAGGAGGGAGAAAATTGTGCTTCTTAACCTCTGAGGATAGGACAAGAAGCAATGGGCTTAAATTGCAGCAAGGGAGGTTTAGGTTGGACATTAGGAAAAACTTTTCAACTGTCACTGTAGTTAAGCACTGGAATGAATTGCCTAGGGAGGTTGTGGAATCTCCATCACTGGAGATTTTTTAAGAGCAGGTTAGACAAACTCTTGTCATGGATGGTCCAGATAATACTTAGGCCTGCCACAAGTGCAGGGGACTGGACTAGATGGCCTCTCGACATCCCTTCCAGTCCTATGATTCTGTAATCCCCTAACCCCTAGAGCCCAGCTGTGCCCCCCCCCGCCCCAGCCCAGACACTCATGCCCCCCCAGAGCCCAGTCATGGGACTATCCCCAGCCCAGACATTCACACCTCCTACCCTCATAGAGCCCAGGGATCCAGAGGGAGAAACAGCCTAGTGCTGGGTCCCAAGCTTGCACAGAGTTTCCTGCGCATTGCCTCCTCCTTCCTTCAGGGCGTGCTGGGAACTGCAGCTGCTGGGAACCCTCCAGTTTCTTCCTGCTCCCCTCAGCCTTGTCTTCTATTTGCGAGCTGGGCTCTGTTGGGTCCAGCAGCCCCTAGTGGCAGCCACCATCTGTGCAGCCCATTTCTGTGGGGCAAAAAGGAAATTCTGCATGCCCAGCATTAATTTCTGCAAAATTCTGCATTGTGCTGTGGCACAGAATTCCCCCAGGAGTAGATAGACAAAACAGTGGGTGGAAAGGCATAAAACACAAAAGCAGAGTGATCAATGCAGTGTCAGCAAACAGCATGTTAGTTCCATATGTTTTATTTTATTTGAGTGGGTTTAGTTAGGAGGGAATGAGTTAAAACTGAAGGAAGAGGGAACTCTAAAGATAAAGGAGCTGAGGGGGGCAGAGAAAGGGAGAAGAGGGTAAGAAAGGAAGGTATGGAGTGAAGTTGAAGCGAAGAGACCGTGAGGGCTGAAGGACTGGAGGAAACAATGGGCAGAGAAAGTCTATTCCGAACTGTAGAAAAGTCTCTGTCCTTACTTTAGCTGTTCCTGCCAGCTGGAGTCTCTTGCTGGCTCCTTCCTGAAGTTATTCCCACACACAGACACGAGTCCTAGTGCCCCCACAGGAGTTCATCCTCTTAACATGATGGAGATTCCACAACCTCCCTAGGCAATTCATTCCAGTGCTTAACTACCGGGACAGTTGAAAAGCTTTTCCTAATGCCCAACCTAAACCTCCCTTGCTGCAATTTAAGCCCATGTTCTGGTGTTGGAGAGGGGAGGGAGCCTCAGATATATCCCATTTTACCTCCCTTGCCTCTCAAAGCAGCCGTCCTTGCTTTGGCTGTTCCTGGGGTCTCTGGCCTCTGGCTGACTTCTCCTTGGAGCTTCTGTTTGTTTATTTTACCAACCCCTCTTTCCACCCTGTTGTATGCTGCTCCTTCCCCTGGGTGACTTACTCAGAGGTCAAGTTTTCCTCTGTATAACAGTTCTGGGGACATCCTCTTTTGCAAAGGGCTACAGGTCAGTAGTGGGGAATAGTCAACCTACAGTAAGTGGGCTCCAGTTAGCCTGGCAGGTGTGGCATTGCCAGCCCACATTGGTTAGCCCAGGCATTTTCTGCCAGCTTTTCTATTCCTCCGGATAGCAGGTGAGGTGTTCCTACCAAAGAGGCCTGCAGCCAGTTACCTCAGGATCAGAAGGGGTTTCCAGCAATCTTGCTGACCAGACACAGATGTTAAGTAACAGCCCACTGACACTTGGTATCCAATAACTGAAATATTAAGGGGAAAACAATCCCTTTCTGTTTTGTTGTTTTGCTGTTCTGAGCAGGAGGTCTAGTGAAGCCTTCCTGCAGCTGCTTGAGGCAGACTGAACTGGCAAAGGCTTCAAGGATGTGGCCATTCCCAGCCTGCTATGATTGACACATTTGGTAGCTGTCTCCAAGGAGCTGCAAGCTTGTGTAAGATGCATTGTAATGGATCTGTGGACTTCCCCTGTGAAGAAGAATTGATTTCCTTTGCGCAAAACTACTGAAGTAATATTGAGTGGTTTGAGAGACTATATGGGATCAATGTTCTGTACCATGAGTACCTTTGTTTGAGGGAAGTATGCCACTACCCAATCTTGACTGAAAAAAAATTGTGTGTTTTTACAATAGTGGATGTTTAATGGCAAGGTACCCTTTATCTTCTAGAAGATTTAGGACAGAGACTACAAAATAAGTAAATAACAAAGATGGCATCTCCTGTAGAAAATTGTACCTCAATGTTTTGGCAGGCTGTCCCCAAATGCCTTTAAATATGGCATTACACTGATAAACTGTTTCAATTATGCATAGTTAATTACTTCAGCCTTATTTAACTATACATTCTTTTATAGAAATTTAAAATGGAGATAGTTGTTCATATCCAACTATAAAACTCAGTTTGTTTTTTAAAGACAGTATGCCTAAAAGTATATCCAGAAATTGGGACATGTTTATTCTAGAGAACTCTCTTGAGGAACAGGTTATGCGTGACTAAGCTCAGGATAAATTCCAAGTTTATAATATAGTTTATATTATATTTATATGATCTACATCAAAATCTGCTTTAACATTATTTCCAGTTACCTTACACTACATACACAGCCAATACAATGCTGAAAAACAAACTGCATGCTTGGAATATTAAGGGATTTAAGAGAAGCAGTATAGCTCAGTACTCAAGAGACCTGGGTCCTATTCCCGGCTCTGTTACTGGCCTGCTGCATGTCCTTGGCAAGGCACTTCACTTCCCTATCAAGGACACATGAAATTAAAGATTGGGTAAATCAGGTGCGGGCAGAACCACATGTAACTTGAAGGAAGGATACTTGTCATAATAAACAAGACCTTTTAATGGGGAACTGTAAATGTTTGTACAAAGGCAATGTTCATAGGTGAAGTACAAGGCCAGCTAATTACTCTGTGTGACGGGGTGCGACCCACCACTGCGGCACCTCCTGCTGGCTGTCTTGGGAATTAGCTCTGCATCCTCTTCTGGTGGTGCCTCACCGGCCATCACCTCAGCTCCTGGACCTGTGTCACCCCAAGGACCGTGGTGTCCTCTTCAGGACACAGCAGTCCGGCTGTGTTACACTCGGTTCTCCCCCTTCCGGGGGAACTGCAGTCAACTGTCCAGCCAATTCCTTCAGTGGCAGCCACAGCCAATTGTCTGGCTACTTCCTCAGTGGCGAGTCCCCTCCAGTGGCTGGGTCCCTCCAACATCTCTGTATCTTTCCCTAGGCCACTTCCCCGCTGCCCCTAGCACCTTCTTTGACCTTACCTCAGGGCTTCAGCCTGCCTGTTTTAGCAGCTAGCCAGGAGCTCTCTCTAGCTTCCCTGGTCCCTGCTGGCAGCACTCCTCTGTCCAGGTGTTGGCACTCCTTCCTCCTTCTAGGAGGCTGACCTTCCCTCCTCACACTCCAAGCAGCTACTGAACTCTGCTCTGCCCTGCATCCCTTCTTATATGAGCCTGCCAGGCCATAATTG
Organism: Chelonia mydas; assembly: GCF_015237465.2. Taxonomy (NCBI): domain Eukaryota; kingdom Metazoa; phylum Chordata; order Testudines; family Cheloniidae; genus Chelonia; species Chelonia mydas. The sequence goes on from NC_057852.1 coordinate 114,454,065, forward strand.
GCTACTCCTCTCAGCCCCTTTCTAATTGGCTGCTTTTAACCCCTTTTCTGCCAGTGACGGGCAGCTACCCCATCACATTCTGCATTAATACATGTCCCAGTTCCCATGATGAAGGCTTCACAAATATAAGTAAATATAAGCCTCATACTGGGAATGAGGGGCGATCAACAGGTTATCTCAAGTGCTTATATACAAATGCACAAAGCCTTGGAAACAAGCAGGGAGAACTGGAGGTCCTGGTGATGTCAAGGAACTATGACGTGATTGGAATAACAGAGACTTGGTGGGATAACTCACATGACTGGAGTACAGTCATGGATGGTTATAAACTGTTCAGGAAGGACAGGCAGGGCAGAAAAGGTGGGGGAGTAGCACTGTATGTAAGGGAGCAGTATGACTGCTCAGAGCTCCGGTACGAAACTGTGGAAAAACCTGAGTGTCTCTGGATTAAGTTTAGAAGTGTGTGCAACAAGAGTGATGTAGTGGTGGGAGTCTGCTATAGACCACCGGACCAGGGGGATGAGGTGGATGAGGCTTTCTTCCGGCAACTCACGGAAGCTACTAGATCGCATGCCCTGATTCTCATGGGTGACTTTAATTTTCCTGATATCTGCTGGGAGAGCAATACAGCGGTGCATAGACAATCCAGGAAGTTTTTGGAAAGCGTAGGGGACAATTTCCTGGTGCAAGTGCTAGGGGAGCCAACTAGGGGGGGCGCTTTTCTTGACCTGCTGCTCACAAACCGGGTAGAATTAGTGGGGGAAGCAAAAGTGGATGGGAATCTTGGAGGCAGTGACCATGAGTTGGTTGAGTTCAGGATCCTGACGCAGGGAAGAAAGGTAAGCAGCAGGATACGGACCCTGGACTTCAGGAAAGCAGACTTTGACTCCCTCAGGGAACAGATGGCCAGGATCCCCTGGGGGACTAACATGAAGGGGAAGGGAGTCCAGGAGAGCTGGCTGTATTTCAAGGAATCCCTGTTGAGGTTACAGGGACAAACCATCCCGATGAGTCGAAAGAATAGTAAATATGGCAGGCGACCAGCTTGGCTTAATGGTGAAATCCTAGCGGATCTTAAACATAAAAAAGAAGCTTACAAGGAGTGGAAGGTTGGACATATGACCAGGGAAGAGTATAAAAATATTGCTCGGGCATGTAGGAAAGATATCAGGAGGGCCAAATCGCACCTGGAGCTGCAGCTAGCAAGAGATGTCAAGAGTAACAAGAAGGGTTTCTTCAGGTATGTTGGCAACAAGAAGAAAGCCAAGGAAAGTGTGGGCCCCTTACTGAATGAGGGAGGCAACCTAGTGACAGAGGATGTGGAAAAAGCTAATGTACTCAATGCTTTTTTTGCCTCTGTTTTCACTAACAAGGTCAGCTCCCAGACTGCTGTGCTGGGCATCACAAAATGGGGAAGAGATGGCCAGCCCTCTGTAGAGATAGAGGTGGTTAGGGACTATTTAGAAAAGCTGGACGTGCACAAGTCCATGGGGCCGGACGAATTGCATCCGCGAGTGCTGAAGGAATTGGCGGCTGTGATTGCAGAGCCCTTGGCCATTATCTTTGAAAACTCGTGGCGAACGGGGGAAGTCCCGGATGACTGGAAAAAGGCTAATGTAGTGCCCATCTTTAAAAAAGGGAAGAAGGAGGATCCTGGGAACTACAGGCCAGTCAGCCTCACCTCAGTCCCTGGAAAAATCATGGAGCAGGTCCTCAAAGAATCAATCCTGAAGCACTTAGAGGAGAGGAAAGTGATCAGGAACAGTCAGCATGGATTCACCAAGGGAAGGTCATGCCTGACTAATCTAATCGCCTTTTATGATGAGATTACTGGTTCTGTGGATGAAGGGAAAGCAGTGGATGTATTGTTTCTTGACTTTAGCAAAGCTTTTGACACGGTCTCCCACAGCATTCTTGTCAGCAAGTTAAGGACGTATGGGCTGGATGAATGCACTATAAGGTGGGTAGAAAGCTGGCTAGATTGTCGGGCACAACGGGTAGTGATCAATGGCTCCATGTCTAGTTGGCAGCCGGTGTCAAGTGGAGTGCCCCAGGGGTCGGTCCTGGGGCCCGTTTTGTTCAATATCTTCATAAATGATCTGGAGGATGGTGTGGATTGCACTCTGAGCAAATTTGCGGATGATACTAAACTGGGAGGAGTGGTAGATACGCTGGAGGGGAGGGATAGGATACAGAAGGACCTAGACAAATTGGAGGATTGGGCCAAAAGAAATCTGATGAGGTTCAATAAGGATAAGTGCAGGGTCCTGCACTTAGGATGGAAGAATCCAATGCACCGCTACAGACTAGGGACCGAATGGCTAGGCAGCAGTTCTGCGGAAAAGGACCTAGGGGTGACAGTGGACGAGAAGCTGGATATGAGTCAGCAGTGTGCCCTTGTTGCCAAGAAGGCCAATGGCATTTTGGGATGTATAAGTAGGGGCATAGCGAGCAGATCGAGGGACGTGATCGTTCCCCTCTATTCGACACTGGTGAGGCCTCATCTGGAGTACTGTGTCCAGTTTTGGGCCCCACACTACAAGAAGGATGTGGATAAATTGGAAAGAGTCCAGCGAAGGGCAACAAAAATGATTAGGGGTCTAGAGCACATGACTTATGAGGAGAGGCTGAGGGAGCTGGGATTGTTTAGTCTGCAGAAGAGAAGAATGAGGGGGGATTTGATAGCTGCTTTCAACTACCTGAAAGGGGGTTCCAAAGAGGATGGCTCTAGACTGTTCTCAATGGTAGCAGATGACAGAACGAGGAGTAATGGTCTCAAGTTGCAATGGGGGAGGTTTAGATTGGATATTAGGAAAAACTTTTTCACTAAGAGGGTGGTGAAACACTGGAATGCGTTACCTAGGGAGGTGGTAGAATCTCCTTCCTTACAGGTTTTTAAGGTCAGGCTTGACAAAGCCCTGGCTGGGATGATTTAACTGGGACTTGGTCCTGCTTTGAGCAGGGGGTTGGACTAGATGACCTTCTGGGGTCCCTTCCAACCCTGATATTCTATGATTCTATGATTCTATGATTCTAAGTAGGAGCCATATTATATGTGCTGGAGATTTAGCTATCATTTAGACAATGCAATGAACAGAATCCCATTCAAATAAAGCAAAAGATTTGGAATGGAAAGATCTCTGGAAACATTTGCATCTATTATAAGAGATACACATTTCACTACCACATGTCAAATACTGATGAAAAGTATTTAATTCTCTCCACCCATCTGTGGGTGTCTTTCAAAATGTAATTCAGCTAGAGATAGGAAGTACCATGATTTCAGATCACACTTCAGTACCTACAGAGGTATCGTGGTATACTTTCTGTGCATGAAACACATGCATTGCATGCCTGAAAATTCACAAAAAATGTTTTATTCTGCAAGAATAAGAAAGCCCTGCATGTAATGAATCTGTTCACATAAGATGTCTTCTTGTTTTGCTGGCAAGGCATGCAGTGCTTCAAGTTGTATCACATTGCCTAGGCAACATGACTCTGCAGGCAGCTGATTTCCTGACTGGCTGTGCATTGGAAAAAGTAGCTAAGGCATACAAATGAAGAACTGAATCATCTGTGCTAGAACAGAGCTAACGGCATGACCTCTTCATCAGGATGGAAAGTTTAGTGCAAATTTGGTCACTAAATCATTTAGTGCAAGAGATTATTCAACAACAAAATATAAGAAATAAAAGGCCAAAACCAAAATTGGAATTAGAGAGTACCTACTGAAAAGCAGGAAAAGAATTGAAATGGTATTTCAGTGAAGCACTGTGATGTACAAATGTGAATGGAACTGTGGGTGTGCGGAAACAAACAAGCTATACTGTTGGCCATGTCTACTTTTTAGTCAATAAAAAGAAGATGTAGAATAAGGCAAGATACAATGACCTAAACAACCTATACAATGTCTGCAGACATCCTGAAACTAGCTGGCAGACCTAGCAGTCTGTATACAGTTATGAACATTTGGACAAGTTCCCACTGATTTTCAGTTAGATGAGCAACGCATAATTGCTGTGAGACAACACAATGAAAAAGTTTGTCAGAATTGGGCTACTTTGCAAAGATTAATTCTTGTTGTATGTCATCTTGGAGAACAAGAGCTGGGCATAACTCCCTGAATCAGGGCAATTATGGAGAAACCTTAGAATTAGTGAGTTCAATGCTTTATTCAAGCAGCATTTGTAAATTTCTAATCCTTTTTCTGCAACATCGAACAGAATTCAGAATGACCTCGTTGAAGCAGTAAGTAATGCCCAACTTAATGCCATTGCCAAATAAATTGAGAAAGTACCATTTGTTGCTATTTTACTTGATAAAACTTCAGCTATTGCCAATAAGTCTTAGCTTTCGACTGTACTGCATTAAGTGACCGAGAATGGCGATGCTATAGAATGCTTTGTTGGTTTTACTGAAGTTAGTAACAATTTAACTACAGCTGACCTTTGCCAGCATGCTGAAATGGTGTGACACAAGTTTAAATCCGGTGATAAATTAGTAGCTCAGACATATGATGGTACAGCAATAATGGCAGGTGATGTAAGTAGGCTTCAGAAATGTGTTTGTGAAAAGTTCCCTTGTGCAATTTTTATTCATTGCTGTGCTCATATTTTAAATCTTGTCCTCTGTTTTGAATTGTTAAGCAGAACAGAAAAGCTCCGATCAAACTTTTCAAAAGTGTTGTACAAAACCCAGCAGACTGGAATGCTGTCTTTTTCCTCAGCCAAGAGTTTTCTGACCATCCTTGATGATTTTCAGTTTTTGTTTCTCCTTTGCCTCTGCAACAAAATCCTTGAAGTGACAGAAGTGGTGTTTGACATTCTTCAGAGCACGATGTATGACACTGGGTTTTGTATTCAGCAGATTTGTGAGACATTAGAGAAAATTCACCAAAAGCGACAAACTTTTGATGAGTTTTGGGAAGAGGTGTCAGAGCTAGGTACATATGAATCTTGGGAAAAAGAGCAAGGGAAGGCCAAGCAACATATATGTGTCTCTTCTTTGAGGTTATTGACAATATCAGTGAATAGCTATCAGTATGATTTGGGAGTGGAGAGAAATTTGAATTTGTCCATACGCTGAATCTAAAAAGATTCAAGGAGCTCCAGACGTATTTTCGGGTTGATGTTCTTGAATCTCTGATAGGATCTTATCTGAATATTTTTTTACATTAGCTGTTTGCGTCCCAAACTGTGTGAGCTCTGTACAACTCAGAACAGCTGCAAGGGAAAGGTTCATTTGAACATAAATGAAACTATTTATATGCTGGATTTACATACTTGCTTCTCGAAGGTCAACAAGTTGGCTACATTAATTCTGACTATTCTGTACTCTTCAGCCACAGTGGCAAGGTCTTTATCAACTTTAATGCACATTAAGACATTCACATGAAACACCCAGGGAGGTGAACACCTGTCCAACTTGACTTTACTGAATATCAAAAAGAAACTGATTAGGTATCTGCTTAGCTTATCAGATTTTTATGACTTGGTCACCAAGGAGTTTCTCAAAAAAGATAGATGAATGGATTTTCAATTTCAGTAGAAAGATTAGGTAATCACATATTTGTATATTTTCAGCTATCACTATATTTGACTATTAGTATTTGCCAAAATGAATGCATTAAGTTTATTAACTGCTATGTGTATATTAGAAAAACATCTTTTTAATCTGTCATCTAAAAGGTTTTTGCATGACTTACTAAAAAAAATATCATGGCACACCATTGGGAGATATAGACAGAAATTCAGATCTTCAAACTAGCCAATGGATATTTGATAATGTGCTTTGCCATCATAAAAGAATGTAACTATTAAAAAGGAAACAGTAAATGTATATTTAGAAACGAAATACAGCAATTCAGTCCCCCCACTCGCTGCTGTGGAAGACAATGAAACTAGTCCTTTGGGGATATGTAGTTTCCTATTCAGCTTAGCATGAGAAAAAGAAAAGATCAAAACAAACCGATTTAGATATTTTGTACACATGGAGAAACAGAAAATGTTATTTTTTTAAAAATTAAGCAAAATATTTTGAGTGGGGAAATAAACTGGGGAAAATGTTGGCTAAATTTATTTAAAGAGATCTAAATCTACAACATATATTAAAAGCTTAAAGATATCCATGACAGTCAATTAATTATGAAATATATAGGCATAGAAGAAATATTCCAAGCATATTATGAAGAACCTTTTACTAGTGAAAATAGATTAAAGTGACCCACAAGCTGATTAGTCAATCACCCAAATTACCTAAAGTTACAAATAAATGAGGTTTTTTAAGGAAATTCTATTAGAAAGGTATAGAACATGAAATAGAAAAGTTATTAAATAATGAATGGAGGAAAGACCCCTAGATCAGATGGCCCAACCAAGAAGTTATGTAGGAGCTCCAAGAAAGAAACTCATTTATTAAATGTTATTTTTTTTAAAATTAGCTCTTTTCTTAAAATGAGTGTAAAGTGATAAGTACATCAAATCTAAAGAAATATTCACAATTATGTTCTTTATCAGTAGCAGTTGTCACAGGGAAATTAACTACTTTAAAGGAAATGAACCCCTTTGACAGAGTAGGGCCTCCCAGCTGGGCTTGATGATGGACACCTGATGCTAATGAAATGAAAGAAAAGAAGCTACTGGGTGGGGGGGGAATGGAGAAGGGAAATCTCTCTGCAGGCCCTTGCTCTGGGAGCTGAGGCACAAACAGGAGCACAGGATGGGATGGAGAAGAAGACGGCAGGAAGACTGTAGACTCCTGAATGGGCCCCTGGGTCTAGGGATGAAATGTGAATGGAAGCGACTTGATATAATTGGGAGAAGGCCCAACTATAAATGAGAGAAGCAGCCTGTAGACCAAGAGAGTCTTAGCCAATTGATTATAGCTAAGGCTAAGATTTTGTCATGGTTATTTTTAGTAAATGTCACGGACAGGTCACAGGCAATAAAACAAAATTCACGGAAGCCATGATCTGTCTGTGACTTTTGCTGCTGCGGCTCCATGGTTCCTTTGCCTCCATGGTGACTAGGAGCTGTAGGGTCACCCTCTTTCTCCCCCCTCCCCCTGCAAGGCTGTCCCCAGTTGCTGGAACCCTGAGGAGCACCCCCCTGAGGAGGCAGTTGCCTGTCGCTGGAAACCTTCAGGGGGACCCTGAGGAGGCTGTGAAGTGTTGCTGAAAACCTGCAGTGGGACCCTGAGGAGGCTGTCGCCTGTCACTGGAATACTGCTGGGGCCCCACTGGCTGCCAGCTCCAATCCCGCCGACCCAAGGGATGAAGCAGAAAATGTCATGGAGGTCTCTGGAAGTCACGGCTTCTGTGACTTCCGTGACCTCCATGACATAAACGTAGCTTTAATTATAGCACAAGCCTTGAATGAAGAAGGGAACTTTGGGGTGAAAAGCAGGTAAAGGACTAACTGATGTAGCTGAACTTGCTTTGTTTTACCATTGGACAATAAAGTGACAGCCTGAGGAAAAGTCATCCAGCAGGACATAAGCTGTGGTGTCTGTTCTACTGGGTTGGGAGGCAGGATGGACTGGTAACAAGAGGGGGAACTAAGATCCAGAACATTTGCAGTGTTGTGACCGGCCAGGAGGAGACATTCTGTGATAGCGAACCTGTGACAGCAAACTTTTTAATAATGCAGAATCAAAAATACTGTGAGTTTGACCAGAGGATTAAAAAGTATATTATCTACTGTAATGAACAAAGATCAGGTTGGGAGATTTGATTCTATTAAACAATCTCTAATAAAAATAGATTTGTATTATAGTCTTGATAGCTATAGAAAAAAGCATTTGATTGTGTAGAGTGGCATATTTCATCATATGCACAGCAGTATTTTCAAGGGATTATGTGATGTCAGTAAGGAGAAGTCACTATTTCCTATACACAAATCAAACACCCCACACTAGTTTGATGTTGAAGTAGACAGACAACAGTACAGAAGTCACCATGCCTTCACAAGAGGTAATAAATTACTCATCTATGGCACCTGTAATTTCCCCAAATACAGCCAATCATTATAGTAACCTGTTGTCAATTATTACTGTGAGGAACATCACAGGAATAACAACAAAAATAGAAATCCTATTCCACACAAATCTGAGTATGTCTGGCTACATAATAATCACAGTTCACTAATCTGCTCTAGTAATGGTGTCTATATAAAACTTACAGTCCTTGGTTTTGGGTCTTGCTAGATGGACTGTTCTAGCAAAAATCAGAAAAGTACTTATGCAGTGCTAGCCAAAAGCCTCTGCCATATTTTGGCTGTAGAGTCCACCAAGGAAACAACCAAAATGACAATCATGACCTACTATCTGTTACTTCAGGCATTTGTTTGGTTGTCATTTTTTTCTTTTCTCCAAACCCATCAGCCCTTGTGTAAGTCATCATTGCTAAGGAATCATATAGGTGTGCTGAGCACACAATAATGTAAATGTGGTAGCATATTTATGTGCAAATGCCCTGTGAAAAGTGCTCATTGTTTTCTTCCACAAGTCATAATTGGAAAGTGTGTAAAACAATCTCCCTCTTAAATTTGCTCCCTGACCACAGACCACTAAAGAGATGGAGTGATGCAAGATCACTCTGAAGGTCATAGTGCTCTTAGTTTCTTTTGCACAATGGCCGTCTTCCTACTAATATGGAATAAAATGTGCAATGAACATGATAATATATCACTGCCTCTGAAATTATTATGATATTTATATTCTTCTTTGAGTAATTGTTCCTATAGATGTTCCAGGTGTGTGAACACCCCTTGCTCCTCTGATTGGAAATTCTTGGTAGCAGTGTGCACATGGTCTGCACCTGGGCTCTGAATACACTCATGCTCCAACTTGAGGGCAAATAATTGAGGGTGAAGCCACTGTCACTCCAATTTCTTCTCAAGCACTTGAAGCCTGAGATAGAGCCTGGGGTGTTTGCTTAGTTAGTGCTTTCCCAAGTTTTAGCTAAGCTACTTCCTTGTCCTATATCATATTTTTAATTTTAGGCTTTCTTGATTTACTCACCTTTGCACACAATTCTGTGTATTTTGGGGGCGCTCCCCGCACCCTCCCATCCTTCTGCAGTCAGGGCTCACTACCACCCCCTACGGTTTTTAGTTTTTTTGTACACTATGCCCAAACCCCCAAGTTTTAAACCCTGCCATACCTTCACAGGATCTGTTTCAGTGATGGTCATTCCAGATGTCTCCATTGTCTGGAGGGGACACATATCCTGTCAAAATACAAGATCTGCATGAGATTCAGAAGCAGAGGAAAATGAGGGAAGATAAGGGTAAGTTTCTCCTGATGGTTTGTTTGATGAGTCCTTTCTTTGACTCAGGGCTTGACTACCTGTCCTGTACAATAGGGTCAGTCAGCCAGTCATCCTCAACTTCCACTGCGGCTCTAGCTCCAACAGGTAAAAATCACAGTGCAGCTCCAGAGACTAGCTTAAGACCTCAAAAAAAAAGAGATCTAGGCATCCAGTTAGGGAGCTGTCACCGTGCCTCTGGGTCACAGCTGAGGATACCAGATTCAGGACAAACTCCTGCGAAATAGGGTGTCTTGCTCCAAACTGGTGGTTATTCTCTTATTAGATATACCAAGCCAGAAACAAAAGTAAACTTCTGTCTCATCACACTGGTTAACAAGAAGTCCAAACTGCAGTCTCCTTAGGCATCCCAGCCCTTGTTTCACCACCCAGACACTAGACTTTATGGTGAGTGGTTATTTAAAACCAGTTTAATCAAAGAAAATGTCCTTCTAATCCCAAGAGATCAGCCACATAGCAAGCTCAATATATTACTCAGGTATTAACCAATAATCACGCTGTTGCCAATCCTTTAGAATATAATATCTAAAGATTTATTTATAAGAGGAAAAGAGAGAGTTAAAATGGCCAAAGAAATCATATTCCGATGTGAGGTAGATACACCCCATCAAGGGGTGTCTGGTCACATACAGTCAGCAGGGAGCTTATGCCCCACCTGCTCAAGTCTGTGAGGCCTAACCCATAAATGAGAGAATGTGACCTATTGGTCAGAGTCCTTGGGCTACCCTTCTTCTCAGGGCAGAGTGACCTAGTAGTCAGGATAGATTGGGCCACCACCCGGGGTCTCAGGACCTCAAACAGGGTAGAGCAACAAACAAACAGTCGGGCAGATGGTGGGAGGCTCAGGGCCTCAGGCAGGGTGGAGGAGCAAACAAACAGTCTGAGTAATCTAGCATTCTGACTCTGGTACACTGTAGACAACCACAAGCTTCTAGGCCTATGTGGGGGAGCTGCCACCCTGGTTTGGGGATTGGCAGCAGGGGATAGGGGGACCTACCCAGGGCCCTAGCAGTGGTGTCCCACCACAGGGTCAGCAGGGATCCCACCAGAACAGGCTGATGGGTCTCCCGGTCCTACAACTGGACCAGTACCTATCTCCCCTGGGCCACTTCCTACTCGGTCTCCCAGTACAGTAGTCCATGGGTCTTCTGGGTCTCTGGGTTTGTCTGCTGGTGAGATCTGCAGTGACTCAGTCCCTTCCCAGGTCTCTGCTGGCCATCTGGTGTCCACCTGGGGTTTGGCATGCTTGGCCTCTGTGAACTGGGGGCTCCGCAGCTCTGTGGAGGGGGCTCGCAATACGCTTCCACCTTCTTTGGTGGTCCACCCACCTGAGCTGGTCTGCTTCCCTTTATACCCTGTCTCCGGGCTGAGCATGCCCAGCAGGGATGGAGGGGCATGGCTTCCCCAGCCTGCAGTGCACACTTAACCCTTGAGGGGCCAGTGCAGTGTTGATACACCCCGTCACATATACATACAATCATTTCAAAGTTCTTGGATCAGGTTTGTAGCAGTTATGGAATAAACTGCTGGCTTGTAAAGTCTCTGGTAACTTCCAAAAGATTGGAAGGTCCTCACTCCGTTGGTTTGAATGCCCCCTTCAGTGTAAGTCCCTAGTCCAGAGATCAGAGCAGGAAAGAGGCAAAATAGAGATGCTTCCAGGGTCTTTTATACCTTTTCCCGTGTGGAGGGACTACTCTCAGTCCTAGTTTGTGGAAAATTACATGCACAAGATGGAGTCCAGGGTCACATGAGTAAGTCACATGTCCTCGCATGCTTTGATGACTCATAGGAGCAGCCATTACCCATATTTTGGCTAAATTTCTTCTATGGCCTATTGTTGCAGCTAAGTGTTCTTTGATGGGCCATCAACTTGAATGGTCCATTCACAATGTGCTGGGCAGAGTGGATGTAAATTGCCTTGTGGGTGTTACCCCAGGAGCAAACACATTTGAAATACTGGTACATAGTGAATATTCATAACTTTAGATACAAAGATGATACATGCATACAAATATGATAATCATATTCACACATCATAACGTTTCCATTCACACCTTACATTTCATACTTTGCATAAGATTTATTGCAGTTGTCTAACAGTGGCAATATTAATTATATAAATGGTCATGTTTCAATCATATAGTGTCGCAGGAGGTACTGAAGGGGCAAATCACCTCAGATGTCTCCCACCAAGGAGACCTCACTTTTTGGAGTGGGTACAGTTGAGACTTTTAGACCCACCAGTACTGAGTTTCCTGTGCTGACCAAGAAAATGTATTATGCTTCTGCACTACAAAATCTCTTGACATGCATCCCCATCCAGCACCGATGGCAGCACCCCATTTAAAACCAGCCAGTCACTACCATCTCAAAGAGGACAGTGCCAGCATCAGATCCCCTGGTACCCACTCCACCAGCAGAACACAAGCATAGGGGACAATGTTCCCTCTAATTTTTCCCACGCATATGCAGAATGAATTTTGCTGTGTGCACCAATATTGAGGTAATGTGTGGTGGAGGTGGTGATGAGGGGTTTGGAGTATGGGGGGGGCTCAGGGCTGGGGCAGAGGGTTGGGGTGCAGGGGAGGGTCAGGGCTCCAGCTGGGGATGAGGGCTCTGGGGTGGGTCTGGGAATGAGGGGTTCAGGGTGCAGGAGGGGGCTCTGGGCTGGAGCAGAGGGTTGGGGTGCAGGGGGATGAGGGCTCCGGCTGGGGGTGCGGGCTCTGGGTGGGGCCAGGGGTGAGGAGTTTGAGGTTCAGGCTGCCCCGGGTCCAAGGCGGGGAGAGCGGGTTCCCCGCAGCCCTCTCTCCTGCAGCATCACCTGGGGTGGAGGGAGAGGCACCTCTCCCCGCTGTGGTAGCTCTGGGGCTGGGGCCAGGGGAGAGGCGCCTCTCACCAGCAGCAGCAGTTCCAGGGCAGGGGGAGAGCATCTCTCCCCAGCCGCAGCAGATCCAGGGCTGGGGCTGGGAAGAGGCACCTCTCCCTGCTGCAGCCCTGAGCGTTTGCACAGCCCTTGATAGGCCATGACACTGTGCAGCTTAGAGGGAACTTAGATAGGGGACATTCTGGTGAGCCTGGCTTGCTATCCTTGGCGCCACTGACTATAATATCTGAATCAGTTCTCCAGCATCCCACATCAGAACAGATGGCACCAGGTTCCTGTTATCAAGGGACCTCCTGTATGCAAGGAGCCTGAATCTCTTCACTGGCCATTGCACTCACCAGTACTGGAAAGATCAACTCCCTCTTCAATATAGGGGTAACATCTCTTCAGACTTGAACAGCTCCATTCAGAGGTCTACTTCCTATCCCCTCATATCCTCAGCCATGAGATCTACTCAGAAAGGGGGTCTTCAGGAACCAAACACGTGACTCCTTCAGCAGATTCATATTCTATGTATCATAGAATCATAGAATATCAGGGTTGGAAGGGACCTCAGGACATCATCTAGTCCAACCCCCTGCTCAAAGCAGGGCCAATCCCCAATTTTTGCCCCAGATCCCTAAATGGCCCCCTCAGGGATTGAACTCACAACCCTGGGTTTAGCAGGCCAATGCTCAAACCACAATGCTCTTCTCCTATGCCCCACCTCAACTGCCCTTTTGGAACCCCTGGGCCACATATGGGGACCAGTGCAACAGGGCACCCTCACACAGGAGAGACTATCAGGAGAGGTAGCCATCTATTTCTCAGGACTCTCCCTCCCTCTCCACCTCATCAGGAACCTATTAAGGGGAAAGAAGTGAGGACTGACAAAGAGGCAACACCATCCACTAACAAGTCCTCTTCCTCATGGTGTAGCCATTTATTTATTTAAAGTGAATTTTATAATGTTGTATTTCATCACCGTGGGTTCAGCTCTGATGGCTACAGTTTCAAGCTTAACAGAGTGAAAGTCACCTCTGCTACTTGCTTCAGATTTAGAGTCTTTAAGAACACATAAAGACCAAGGGTAGTGACCACACATACATTCACAAGTACAAGGTCTCATCCATTTTACAGGTTTTATTAAAGTTACAATTACCAAAGGCAGGAATAGGAAGAGAGGCACCTCCCTGCAGCCAAAAACAATGCAAATGATGATCCTCCAAAGGGAGGTGACCTGCATCTGGCTTTTGTTCCCTGCATGGCCAGCCTTGGTTTTGCTGATGATCTGGGCAAATTATTTTGGGGAGGCTTAGCCTCCCCAAGCTTCTTATACACGCTTCCCATGCTGGTGATGGACTTTCCTACTTCACCATTGGAAAAGCCTCCAATGAGGGGTGTTTGTGTTGGGTGTGCTCCTACACACTGAGATGCATTTTGAACCATATATCCACAGAGGAATTTTACAAGTGACTGCTTGTTGGATGCCATATTTAGAAACTTTTTTCATGGATGCACAGGGAAACCACCAATCAAGGGGTATTTCTTGCACCCAACCTTATATCCTGTCTGGTGTTGTCTTTATGCAGTTTTACAGTGTTGTCATATCTGTCAAAGACATCACTTACAGAATTAGCTTGGTCAAATTCTTTGAGGACCTGCCTCAAGTACTCAGCAGTCAATTCAAAGAATGTGTGGAATTTGTCTTTAGACATCATTTCCATGAGAGCCAAGGCATCTCTGATGTACACTCTGGTTTCTTTGTTGCATGCTCTTAGCTCATAGATTCTTTCAGCTTGATCTTCCATCTGATGCTCTACTTCAATGTTGTCTATTCTTCTCATTGTTCCACCAGCACAGAAGAGGGGGGACACAGGCACAGGTCCTTTTAGGTGACTAAAAACAGTTGCCATTGAAACATCATCTCTGCATCTTGCTAAGGACAGAAAAGAATTTCTGGACTGATAGCTGCTGTTATTGCCCCTTCCTTGCCAAACTTAAATCTGGTCTCCTTGGCCATGTCAGTAAATGCTTTGGTGCCAGATTTCTTGACTGGACTAAAGAAGCGACATGTCTCATTAGAATGAAGTGCACCTCTTAAAAATCTCTCTGTTTGTTCTTCACCAACATCTGCTACCTTCAGTAGAGGCTCTTGTATGTCTGATGATGTTACATGTGTTCCGGTAAATAAGATAAGCAGCTCTGGATATGATTCAGAGTCAAATGGGCTTGTCATATTGTTAATGCCATGGTTGGTAAGAACTGTAACATGCTCTTCATCACTTTTCAGTGAAGAAGCAAAGACTTATTTGTGGACTTTGTCTTCACTACTGAACTTGTTAGGCCACTTCTTTCTTTCATAGCTTTTGCATATTCACTCAGGACATGTCTTGTGACACTCCATCTGACAAGGGCATGCTTCTTTCTTGTCAGTCCTACAATTCCGCTGCTGCCCTTTGAGTCCCTGATGACAGTTTTCTTGTTCCCATGTCACTCCAAATTTCCCTGAAAGAACCAGGAGTCTGATGTACAACAAATTCCTCAGATTCAAAGGCACTGTGTACTTCTTCAGGGAAATTTAACATAGAATGTAGATTGATTGGCATCCACTTGGCATAACTGGGCCTGTTTGCAATAAAGAAGCATAGAACCATGGCATGCTATGAATGTAGGTGAAGTTTCCAATCACCCTCTCATTCTGCATGGACATTTAGAAGTAGTAGCTGCATAACCTGGAGCAAATGATCCCAGAACTTGAATGCAGGAGACTGAGTGACACAGTGTCTGGCATAGTTCACAACTGAAAGAGCCTATCTCAGGTCAGACTGTCAGAAAACAGGGTGGACACCCTCTTCTGGTGCTGTATTCTATAACTAGACTTCAAACCAACAACAAGCGTGCACTCCTGGATTACTACATTAGTCTTACCATGGACCCACAGACAGTCCCCTTTTGTTTTCCAGCACATCTTGCCATCCAGAAAAGCTGGACTAAGCGATGAAAGTAAAACCAAAAATCACGATGCATTAGGTCATTCCTGACCCCAAAGGGCAAGTCACTTACCCCAGATCAATGGATGCTCTTGCTCTCACACCAAAGACAACACTGAAGCCAATTTATCTAGTAAACTAGCTAAAGATTTATTAGTGAAGAAAAAGAAATGAGAGTTATTGAGAGATTAAAGCAGGTAAAATATATTACAAGTGAATCATAATTTGTAAATCCAAATGATTAGCAGAGGTGTAGTAATCTTCTGGTTTTCTGTAAGTCTCTCAGGGTTACCGCAGATAGTTTTGGGGAATCTCTGTCTTACATCTGGAAGACCCCCTGAAGGTATCCAAACAGCCCAGTGATACAGAATCACTCCCAGAGTTAATTTTTATAGCTGGTTTCCCTGGAAAGCAATCTGCCAAGTGCTCCCATCACAGCTGGAACTCTCCCTTTGTTGACTAAACACAGACAAAAAGTTTGTGGATTTTGCATTGCTGAACACAGTGATCCATGATTTGAAGTTAACATGCTTCTTCATTTATAGTTCCAAGGCTCCGATCCTGTTTGATTGGCAATTATACATAATGCCTTTAGTTACAGCCAATCTTTCATTAGTTTCATGAACAATGTGATAGCCAGAAACAATCCTTAATTAGTTTTCATGCAGTTTACACATCGAACATATCCTCATCTTAGCACTAATACATACTTCTGCTCTAAGGCTAACTAAATACAAGGATAACAATCACAGGAAACAGATAGGCAAATCAATACCATTACATTCCTTTGAACTATTCTAACATACAAGTGAATTGGTACACTTAACACATCTTTGAGATTCACACCCAAGTGAATTGTTCTGAGACTCTGACCTGAGCTGGCCTATCAGTGTCACACTTAAGGAGTGTCTACACTTACCATTTAAAGAGCAAAAAGTCCCTTTTTTGCACTAAAACCGCAGGCACATCTACACTTGTTAATGACTTTTTTCAGTGAAACTCAGAAGTTTCACCACAAAAAGAAAACCACCTTCACGAGAGGCATATAGCTCTTACGTCTGTTCTTTTTGCGCTGTTGTGAAAGTGAAGACACGTTCTACCAGTGTAAACTCCTTTTGGCCTCTGAAGGCTATCCCACAGTTCCAAAAGTGACTACTCTGGCCAGCATCTTGGCTGCTCTGACGCGAGGTAAACGGACGTCCGCCCCTCCCACTGTAGGCCCTGGGAAGTTTGAAACTCCCTTTCCCTTTGCTTGTAGATATGGCAGGGAAAGCAGGCAGACAGCAGGGTTTTTTTTAAAAAATGCCACGAAAGAAACAAGGAAGTAATAGGGCTGCTGGGACATGAAGCAGGGCAGCACGGGGCACTGAGCAGGGACCCAGAATGCCCTCCGCTCACCCCCCCCTTCCCACAAGACCTATCCAGAGAACTGCACTGTGGGATAGCTGCTATACAGCACTGCTTTCATCAGTGATGGAAGTGCTGGTAGTGTAAACACTCCCCGATGCCTGAGGAATTGGGTGAGTACACAAGCCAGTGCTTTACAGTCACAAGTTCCCTATCACTGATGAAACTTACAGTGCAAAAGCTCTACAAGTGTAGACATACCCTTAGTATACATTCCCCGATGTCTGAAATTTCTCCAGTAGTGGTGGCATATGTTGAGTTACAGCATCATCAAGCTCTTTAATGACATGTTGTAAGGACTTGATGGTTTCAGACTCAAACACTTTTTGCATGTCAGTCAACATTTTCCAGACAAATGCTGGAACTAAAAGAGCACCTCCTCCCTGCTTAGGCCATTTAACAAATAAATAACAGAGCACTCTGGACCTCAAATGAAGCCTCACGGAGCATGGGCGAATTGCTTACCAACAAGCATTTGATCTGGAGAACAAGCTGCATGACCATCAAAATCAACAAGAAGGTCTAGCAATCCTGCGTCTCCCCAAAATTTCCCAATATATGAAACAAAACAGCACAGTGTGTGGAAACCACCCCAGAGAATCACATTGCTACTAAGTTCATTTGGGAGAGTCCATTTCACTTGCTTAGAAACAGCATAGAGCTGCTGATCCATGGTCTGAACAGCATGCTTCTGCCCTAGAGTTGCTGACATTTCCTTACATTTCAACACTGTAGTATAGACTGTGGCCATTTCAGCTGGTTTGGCATTCGCAATAGGTGCATATGCAACTGCTGTGTAGGTGCTCTTCTTTGTCACAAGCTTCTGATTGAAACCAGTCCAAAATGGAGTCATCTGCATGTGAACAATACCAACATCATGTGATATTGGTAGGTAGTAGTCCCAAACAACACCAGGAGAAATCTCAGAGAATGTTCATTTGTAGGTGCCAAGTGTTTATTTTCTCAAATATGTTTTCATATTAAGTTGGTTCTGGATGTGTTTTAGGTTTTTCAAATGCCGCGCGCTGCATAAGAGATGAGTAAGAGACTTTTCTCTCAGATGCTTCAGTGATATTTCCTGTGATGCTGGACTATCTGCAGACTGTTCTTGAAATACCACTCTAGCCAGGAAGGTTTTCTTTCCATCAGTTGTCTCTGTTGATGTCTACTATGATGGGTTCAGTCACAGAGACCCCCTTGGGACTGTCACCTGACGTGCTGAAACTATCTCTGAGCCCGTTTTTCCCCGTCAGCTTGGGGCTTCCAGAACCCTGTCTTGTTGAGCCAGACACACAAGCCTGCTGCAACACAGACCCAAGGTTTGAACCATGTCCCCAAAGCTGCAGTGTGACGGGTGTCGGTCGGTCCTCTGAGCCCCTAGGGGTGATGGAGAGCAATGGTCTTTGTAGCAGGCCTCGGCCCCACCTCCCGGGTGTTGGGGAATTAGCGGGGAGGTGAGCCGGCCGGAGTCAGTAGCGTGCCCCTCAGGCAGGGGAGCGCCGGCAAGAGTCAGTAGCGCGCCCCTCGGGCAGGGGAGCGCCGGCAAGAGTCAGTAGCGCGGCCCTCAGGCAGGGGAGCACCGGCAAAAGTCAATAGCGCACCCCTCAGGCAGAGGAGTGCCGGCAAGAGTCAGTAGCGCGCCCCTCAGGCAGGGGAGCGCCGGCAAGAGTCAGTAGCGCACCCCTCAGGCAGGGGAGTGCCGGCAAGAGTCAATAGCGCGCCCCTCGGGCAGGGGAGCACCGGCAAGAGTCAGTAGCGCGCCCCTCGGGCAGGGGAGCGCCGGCAAGAGTCAATAGCGCGCCCCTCGGGCAGGGGAGCACCGGCAAAAGTCAATAGCGCGCCCCTCAGGCAGGGGAGCGCCGGCAAGAGTCAATAGCGCGCCCCTCAGGCAGAGGAGCGCCGGCAAGAGTCAATGGCGCGCCCCTCAGGCAGAGGAGCGCCGGCAAAAGTCAATAGCGCGCCCCTCAGGCAGAGGAGC
The DNA here is from genome assembly GCF_015237465.2 of Chelonia mydas. Classification (NCBI taxonomy): domain Eukaryota; kingdom Metazoa; phylum Chordata; order Testudines; family Cheloniidae; genus Chelonia; species Chelonia mydas. The sequence goes on from NC_057852.1 coordinate 114,472,631, forward strand.
GCCGGCAAGAGTCAATAGCGCGCCCCTCAGGCAGGGGAGCGCCGGCAAGAGTCAATAGCGCGCCCCTCAGGCAGGGGAGCACCGGCAAGGGTCAATAGCACGCCCCTCAGGCAGGGGAGCGCCGGCAAGAGTCAATGGCGCGCCCCTCAGGCAGGGGAGCGCCGGCAAAAGTCAATAGCACGCCCCTCAGGCAGGGGAGCGCCGGCAAGAGTCAATAGCGCGCCCCTCGGGCAGGGGAGCACCGGCAAAAGTCAATAGCGCACCCCTCAGGCAGGGGAGTGCTGGCAAGAGTCAATAGCGCGCCCCTCGGGCAGGGGAGCGCCGGCAAAAGTCAATAGCGCCCCTCGGGCAGGGGAGCACCGGCAAAAGTCAATAGCGCGCCCCTCAGGCAGGGGAGTGCCGGCAAGAGTCAGTAGCGCGCCCCTCAGGCAGGGGAGCGCCGGCAAGAGTCAATAGCACGCCCCTCAGGCAGGGGAGCGCCGGCAAGAGTCAATGGCGCGCCCCTCAGGCAGGGGAGCGCCGGCAAAAGTCAATAGCGCGCCCCTCAGGCAGAGGAGCGCCGGCAAGAGTCAATAGCGCGCCCCTCAGGCAGGGGAGCGCCGGCAAGAGTCAATAGCGCGCCCCTCAGGCAGGGGAGCGCTGGCAAGAGTCAATAGCGCGCCCCTCAGGCAGGGGAACGCCGGCAAGAGTCAATGGCGCGCCCCTCAGGCAGGGGAGCACCGGCAAGGGTCAATAGCGCGCCCCTCAGGCAGGGGAGCGCCGGCAAGAGTCAATGGCGCGCCCCTCAGGCAGGGGAGCGCCGGCAAGAGTCAATGGCGCGCCCCTCAGGCAGGGGAGCGCCGGCAAGAGTCAATGGCGCGCCCCTCAGGCAGGGGAGCGCCGGCAAGAGTCAATAGCGCGCCCCTCAGGCAGGGGAGCACCGGCAAAAGTCAATAGCGCGCCCCTCGGGCAGGGGAGCGCCGGCAAGAGTCAATAGCGCGCCCCTCAGGCAGGGGAGCGCCGGCAAGAGTCAATGGCGTGCCCCTCAGGCAGGGGAGCGCCGGGGTAGGGGAACGCAGGCCCACCCAACCCCACTGCGTTCCAGCCCAGGGCCCTGACAGTGGCGGGAGGCGAAGGTCCCGCCGCTGGCTCAGCGGGCAATCCGCACCCGCTGACCAAACACACCCACCCCACGGTGTAGTTGGGCCCCTGGGCTACTTCCTACCCGGTCTCTCTCAGGCGGGTCGCTCCGGTCCCTCCATCTCCTCCGGGTATTCCGCTGCGGGCAGCTCTTGAATCTCCATCTCCTCCGGGTAATCCGCTGCTGGCAGCCCCGGTTCCTCCGGATAATCCGCTGCTGGCAGCCCCGGTTCCTCCGGATAATCCGCTGCTGGCAGCCCCGGTTCCTCCGGATAATCCGCTGCGGGCAGCCCCGGTTCCTCCGGATAATCCGCTGCGGGCAGCCCCGGTTCCTCCGGGTATTCAGCGGCCGGCAGCCCTGGTTGCCACAGGCCTTCCCCCCGGTAAGGCTCCTCCTTGCCCAGGGGTTCGCCTGGGTCAGCAGCAGGCTTGCGAGGGAGCAGCCGGCAGCCTGTGTCTGTCTCCCTCCCTGGTGCTCTCCTCACTGGGCAGAGGGCCCCGCCCTTTGTACTTTCTGTCCCACCCTTCCCCTTCCGGGGATTGGCGGAAGCTCGGCCTGGCCCCGCCCACTCAGGCCCAGAGGGTGGCTCCTTACCCTCTGTCTCGGAGGGGAGCCACCCTGGCTCCCTACATGCAGGCTTTAACTGAAAACTACTCAGCAGATACTCCTGTCTCCAGCACCCAGACACCCAGCTCCCAATGGGATCCAAACCCCAAATAAATCCATTTTACTCTGTATAAAACTTATACAGGGTAAACTCATAAATTGTCCACCCTCTATTACACTGATAGAGAGATATGCACAGCTGTTTGCTCCCCCAGATATTAATCACTAACTCTGGGTTCAATAATAAACAAAAGTGATTTTATTAAGAATAAAAAGTAGGATTTAAGTGGTTCCAAGTAATAGCAGACAGAACAAAGTAAGCCACCAAGTAAAATAAAGCAAAAACACGCAAGGCTAAGCCTAATACATTTAAGAAACTGAATACAGTTAAATCTCATCCTCAGAGATTTTCCAATAAGCTTCTTTTACAGACTAGACTCCTTCCTAGTCTGGGCCCAATCCTTTCCCCAATACAGACCTTGTTAGTTCCAGAAGGCATCTTAGGTGAAAAGCAGGGGATTCCACATGACTGGGAACCCATTTGTTCTGTTCCACCCCCTTTAATAGCTTTGGCACAAGGCGGGAATCCTTCGTCTCTCTCTAGGTTCCCACCCTTCCTTCTAAATGGAAAAGCACCAGGTTAAAGATGGATTCCAGTTCAGGTGACATGATCATATGTCCTGTGAGACTTCATTACCCACTCGCTGGCACACAGGTATACAGGAAGTCTTATGAGTAAACAGAGCCATTTACAACCATTTGTCCTGGAAAATGGGAGCCATCAAGATTTCAAATCACCATTAATGGCCCACATTTTGCATAATTACAATAGGACTTCAGAGTTATATTACATAGTCCTAGTTTTAGATACAGGAATGATACATTCATACAAATAGGATGACCACACTCAGTAGATTATAAATTTATAATGATACCTTACAAGAGACCTTTTGCATAAAGCATATTCCAGTTACATCATATCCATGCTTATAAACATATTTTTATAAAAATATGGAGTGCAACGTCACATCTACATTATCATCTCCTTCATGGATGAGATTTCTGCCAGCACAAAGGAGTATAATTCCATTTGCAATGAACACACCTCCCTGGAGTCTTCTACTTCACTGTTTGCAGCAGTAGTGCTGAACCGCATCAGCTCATCATAATTGATGCAGAATCAGTGAAGCTGCAGTATGTCAATTAAACTGTGAGCCCCAAATCCATGGTATAACTGTGCAGCACCGTGCCCCAGAAAAAAGATTCATGTGCACTGGTGTGAAAAATCTGGAATTTTTAAATACTATACACTCTGCAACTGAGAGGCACCTTCTGTGAATGTCTTCTGAAGGATGGTAACTCACTGCTGCTTGAATTATATGCCTCTTTCAAGCGAAGGACAAACTCCAGCACCAACTGGGGCACAAAAGTAGCTGACCTCTACGATCACCTGGCTTTGGGTCATATTCTGAGGCTTTCTTTTTTGGCTATTTCAGACTGAAGGATTGACGCGGCATTATAAAAGACCATTTGTTTATTTGAAAGCTGTTCACCACACACAGTCACCTGAAGAACATCCACAAAACACGTGGATGATTTAAAATCCTGCTTCAGATTACTAGCAGCTTGGATCGCATCAGCTAATGTTGTTATGCTGCATAGAATAATGGTAGTCTTGCCTTGTCCACACTGTGCATGAAATGAAATTGCAGAACCATAGTGTTTTTCTAATCTTGCCTGCAATTTGCTACTGGAATAGCTTGCAGTATCTATATCTGAGGGAAGTGTGGCTTTGTAGCAGCTTGGACAGGATAAAATCCTTCGTGTTGTACATAAGATCACAGTCTAACTCCTCAATCAGCTAATAAAATGCAATATCATAAGGTGTCTGTATTGTTGTAGTATAACTAGATGGCTTTGTTTTAAGATTTGTTTTATTCAAGTAGGAAAAAAGGTACTTTGAGTGACAAACTGCATTCTTAGAAATTAAGTCTTTTACAGATAATATGCACAACATGTCATCATCTCCTCTGTGAAGTGACTTCTCCCTTAGATTGGCTGCTCTCTCAAATGTTTCTAATTTATGAAGTTTCTTGCCTTTGTGTGTTTTTCTCAAGCAAACAATGCAACAGGGCCAATCAGTGAAGGTGGCTATAGAAGCAGGTGAACATGATGCTCTCTGAGATTCAGCATCTGTTTTCTTTCGTGAGTTCAATACAACTCTGACATATGCCAAATTAGACTTTGTTATGTATTTCTGAAAGCAACCCCTGTGATAGCATATTGGCTGCACATCATGAAAACTAGAAAACTCATCCAGTAGCTGCCAGTACACTTCATCTCTCCTGCCTTCTGCTGCCAGCAGCACCAAATTCTGGTGGCTTTTGACAGTTTTGCATTCTTTATATTTTCTTGACAAATAATACATTTTTCAAAGTTTATGGAAAGTCTTTTTTCTCTTTGATGTAGCTTTTGGAGGCTTGTATCCTCCATGTCTTCATGTGCTGAAAGTTCCCTGTAGAGGTTGTCAGGTTCTGTGCTGCAATCCAGACCAGTGAGGAGTTGTGTCACTACATTCCCTGTAATCCTAAATGCTTCAAAAGGCTCTGCTGCAGTAGTTCTCTTGTCTGGACACTCGCTGCCAGCACACAAGCCTACATGGAGAGTCTGTGGGTTAAGCAGCTCTGATTCAGCAATTCTGATTCCAGCAGCCTCCACAAACTACAACAAGTGGACTCATTTTATTGAATATTTGCCTCCGGAACAAAGAGATCAATGCTCCAGGACAGGGGTGGCTAACCTGAGCCTGAGAAGGAGCCAGAATTTACCAATGTACATTGCCAAAGAGCCACAGTAATACATCAGCAGCCCCCCATCAGCTCCCCCTCTCCCAGCACCTCGTGGTGTGCAGGAGGCTCGGGGGGAGGGGGAGGAGCAAGGGCATGACAGGCTCAGGGGAGGGGATGGGAAAGGGTGGAGCAGGGTCAGGGCCTGAGCACCCCCTGGCACTTTGGAAAGTTGGCGCCTGTAGCTCCAGCCCCAGAGTCAGTGCCTATGCAAGGAGCCACATATTAACTTCTAAAGAGCCACATGTGGCTCCGGAGCCACAGGTTGGCCACCCCTGCTCCAGAAACTCATCCCTAAAGACCAACTAGTTGCCAAGGCCTCATTATAGGCATCTGGGGCACAGCAGACCTGGCCTCCTGATTTATGGCAGCAGCCATAGTGATGGACCACAAGTCCTAGTAACAGTCCTCTGGAATTCATAGATAGTCCAGAATGCAGTGGAGGATCTTCTGTTCGAGGGCCATAAGCTCTTCAACACCATCATGGATGCATCCCTCCATTCCTGAAAGGATTCCAGAGTGACTTTTCAATCTTTTGGAATCTGTACTCCTGCACCTAAAAGAAGTTACAGCAGATCATAAACAGCCCACAGGTCCCACCCAGTCCAGTTCCCAACATATCACAGGGCTGAAGACCCACATAAGAAAAGACCTAGATTCCAAAGGAATAGACAATCAGCTTCTACATCTGTGACTACCCAGCCATCAACCTCCACTAACTGGCCATTTTAATATGTCAGATGAGAGCTACAAGTCACTCTGCCACTTGAATCTTATGATGTTTCATCTTTCGACTTCCCACCACCTGGGGACTGTCTTTCCTCAAACACTCATGGGAATAATTGCTAAAGATGGATGGGTGCTAGAAGTCATCACATCAGACTACACCATTCACTTCAGTTCCATCCCTCTCCATCACCCATCTCTTTTCAGGGACCCATTTCATGAAGATCTCTTAGGTCAAGAAGGAGAATCTCTCCTGCAACTGGGTGCTGTGGAAGCAGTTCCCTCTTACATAGGGCAAAGGCTCCACTCCAGATACTTTCTAGTATCCAAGAAGAAAAGCAGGATTGTGATGGGGTGTACCAGGCCCTTTGAGGCCCTCTGGAAGGCCCAACTGTCCTACTACACCCTGCCCCAGAAAAAAGGGAAGTAGAGCTGGGTCCTTCAAACTGCCTAGAAAGGCTGCAGGGTAGGCAGCCAATCAGAGCCTAGCAGGCTCATATAAAAGGAGTTGCAGGGCCTGGACAGCTCAGATGCTGGCTGAAGCCAAAGGAAGATATATGGTGTTCCTAGCTGGTTGAGGAAGCTTCAGAAGCTGGACAGAGCAACTGCTGGCTGGGACCAGTAAGGCTGAGAGACTCCATTGGCAAAAAGAAAAGGAGTACTTGTGGCACCTAAGAGACAAACACATTTATTTGAGCATAAACTTTCGTGAGCTACAGCTCACTTCATCTGATGCATGTAGTGGAAAATACAGTGGGGAGATTTTATATACACAGAGAACATGAAACAAAGGGTGTTACCATACACACTGTAACAAGAGTGATCAGGTAAGGTGAGCTATTACCAGCAGGAGATCGGGGGGAATCTTTTGTAGTGATAATCAAGGTGGGCCATTTCCAGCAGTTGACAAGAATGTCTGAGGAACAGTAGGGGCGGGGGGGGGGAATAAACATGGGGAAATAGTTCTACTTTGTGTAATGACACATCCACTTCCAGTCTTTATTCAAGCCTAAGTTAGTGGTGTCCAGTTTGCAAATTAATTCCAATTCAGCAGTCTCTCGTTGGAGTCTGTTTTTGAAGTTTTTTTGTTGAATTGCCACTTTTAGGTCTGTAATCGAGTGACCAGAGAGATTGAAGTGTTCTCCAACTGGTTTTTGAGTGTTATAATTTTTGACATCTGATTTGTGTCCATTTATTCTTTTACGTAGAGACTATCCAGTTTGGCCAATGTACATGGCAGAGGGGCATTGCTGGCACATGATGGCATATATCACATTGGTAAATGTGCAGGTGAACGAGCCTCTCATAGAGTGGCTGATGTGATTAGGCCCTATGATTGTGTCCCCTGAATAGATATGTGGACACAGTTGGTAACAGCCTTTGTTGCAAGTATATTGTCAAGGTTCCTTCCCCACTCTGAACTCTAGGGTACAGATGTGGGGACCTGCATGAAAACCTCCTAAGCTGACTTTTACAAGCTTAGGTTAAAACTTCCCCAAGGTACAAACTATTTTACCTTTTGCCCTTGGACTTTCGCTGCCACCACCAAACGTCTAACCGGTTTTTTTATTAGGAAAGAGCCCGTTTGGAAACGTCTTTCCCCCCAAAATCCTCACCAAAATCTTGCACCCCCTTTCCTGGGGAAGGTTTGATAAAAATCCTCACCAATTTGCATAGGTGACCACACACCCAAACCCTTGGATCTTAAGAATAATGAAAAAGCATTCAGTTTCTTAAAAGAAGAATTTTAATAGAAGAAAAAGTAAAAAGAATCACCTCTGTAAAATCAGGATTGTAAATACCTTACTGGGTAATTAGATTCAAAACATAGAGAATCCCTCTAGCCAAAACCTTAAGTTACAAAAAGACACAAAGACAGGAATATCCATTCCATTCAGCACAGCTTATTTTCTCAGCCATTTAAAGAAATCATAATCTAACGCATATCTAGCTAGATTACTTACTAAGTTCTAAGACTCCATTCCTGTTCTGTCCCCGACCAAAGCATCACACAGACAGACACAGACCCTTTGTTTCTCCCCCGCTCCAGCTTTGAAAGTATCTTGTCTCCTCATTGGTCATTGTGGTCAGGTGCCAGCGAGGTTATCCTAGTTTCTTAACCCTTTACAGGTGAAAGGGTTTTTCCTCTGGCCAGGAGGGATTTTAAAGCTGTTTACCCTTCCATTTATATTTATGACAGATAGGTTTCTGGGTTAGTGTTTTTGGTGTGTCGTTGCTGGTATTTGCTTCAGGTTGGGGGGCTGTCTGTAAGCAAGGACTGGCCTGTCTCCCAAGATCTGTGAGAGTGATGGGTCATCCTTCAGGATAGGTTGTAGATCCTTGATGATGCGTTGGAGAGGTTTTAGTTGGGGGCTGAAGGCGATGGCTAGTGGCATTCTGTTATTTTCTTTGTTGGGCCTGTCCTGTAGTAGGTAACTTCTGGGTACTCTTCTGGCTCTGTCACTCTGTTTCTTCACTTCAGCAGGTGAGTACTGTAGTTGTAAGAATGCTTGACAGAGATCTTGTAGGTGTTTGTCTCTGTCTGAGGGGTTGGAGCGAATGCGGTTGTATTGTAGAGCTTGGCTGTAGACAGTGGATCGTGTGGTGTGGTCTGGATGAAAGCTGGAGGCATGTAGGTAAGTATAGCGGTCAGTAGGTTTCCGGTATAGGGTGGTGTTTATGTGACCATCACTTATTTAGCACCGTAGTGTCCAGGAAGTGAATCTCTTGTGTGGACTGGTCCAGGCTGAGGTTGATGGTGGGATGGAAATTGTTGAAATCATGGTGGAATTCCTCAAGGGCTTCTTTTCCATGGGTCAAGATGATGAAGATGTCATCAATGTAGCGCAAGTAGTGTAGGGGCATTAGGGGACGAGAGCTGAGGAAGCGTTGTTCTAAGTCAGCCATAAAAATGTTGGCATACTGTAGGGCCATATGGGTACCCATAGCAGTGCCGCTGGTTTGAAGGTATACATTGTCCCCAAATGTGAAATAGTTATGGGTAAGGACAAAGTCACAAAGTTCAGCCACCAGGTTTGCTGTGACATTATCGGGGATACTATTCCTTACGGCTTGTAGTCCATCTTTGTGTGGAATGTTGGTGTAGAGGGCTTCTACATCCATAGTGGCCAGGATGGTGTTTTCAGGAAGATCACCGATGGATTGTAGTTTCCTCAGGAAGTCAGTGGTGTCTCGAAGATAGCTGGGAGGGCTGGTAGCCTAGGGCCTGAGAAGTGAGTCTACATAGCCAGACAATCCTGCTGTCAGGGTGCCAATGCCTGAGATGATGGGGCATCCATGATTTCCAGGTTTATGGATCTTGGGTAGCAGATAGAATACCCCTGGTCGGGATTCTAGGGGTGTGTCTGTGCAGATTTGTTCTTGTGCTTTTTCAGGGAGTTTCTTGAGCAGATGGTGTAGTTTCTTTTCTTTTTGCAGATACAGACTAACACGGCTGCTACTCTGAAACCTGTCCATTGGCAAAAAGGCTGGGAAGAAACCCTGCTCAAGCAGGGATAAGTGAAGATCTCCAGGCACAGAGGCCTGGGAGAGAGATCCATGACAAGAAGGGTCAGAGACTGTTATAACTTCTCTCTTGGTGAAGGGGTCTGAGGGAAAGAACCCCTGAGAGAACAGGACAGAGACTGTTAGACTCTCTAGACAAGGAGGCCTGGACAGACCCTGATTAAACAGGGAACAGGTCAAAGACCCAAGAAGCTGAGGGGACACAGTGGGAAGCATCCCAGGGAATGCAACAAATAGACATTAGAGAAGGAAGCAGCATGTAGCTGCTAGTTGCAGGGTTCCTAGGTTGGAACCTGGAGTAGTGGATGGGCCTGGGTCCCCCCACCAGTCACAGGCAGAGTGGCCAAAGGCCAAGGAGGTGACAAGTTTTGTTTGGAACCCAAGAAGGGGACAAGTTTCGTTTGGAACTTGAGAAAGGAACTAGTGCTTAAACAGGCCCAGAGACGAGACTATGGACCTTGGGGAGGGCTGACTGTTTGTTGGACTGTGTTTTGTTTTTTCACATACAGACTATGAGTGATTCAGCCGTCGGGGTGAGTCACTGAAGACCTATTGCAAAGCAGAGAGTGCAGGCATGCACCCAGCCAGCAGGAGATGCTTGTGAGGGGCCAGTGGCCACACCATTACAGGGATGGAGACTAATCTTGGACCTCAAAACACTGAACGCATTTATTCAGACAGAGGTTCAGAATGGTAACCTAAGCAGCAATAATACCATCTCTAGATCTAGAGGACTGGTTTGTGGCCCTCGACCTCCATAATGCATAATACTTTCATGTCGCAATTTATCAGCTGTCAAACGCTTTCTTTAGTTTGTGGTCAGCCACAAACATTATCAGTATTGGACAATTCAGCCCTTTGACTGCCCCAATGGTCTTCACAAAGGTTTTTGTTGGTGGTGGTGTCGCAATTCCATAACGAGCAGGTCATTTTTCTACCTGTCTTCTTCCTGAAACCATACAAGACCTTCGAGGAATGTCGGCTTCATATGTTAGATGGGCCCTCACCTTTTATAGTGAAAGAACTAAGTCCTTTCACAAGTCCACCCAACTCTTTGTAGTAGTAGCAGAAAGGATGAGAGGGCTCCCTGTGCCACCCCAAAGAACTTCATCCTGGATAACCACCTGTATCCGAGCTTGCTACGAGCAGGTGAATGTTCCACCTCCTGGACATGATGACCGCTCATTCCACAGGAGCCCAGGCTTCATCAGCAGGATTCCTTGAGCAGGTACTGATTCAGAACATCTGCAGAGCTGCAACCTGGTCATCACATCCCACTATACCATCATCCAACAGGCCCAAGATGACACCAGTTTCAGAAGGGCAGTGTTATTGTCAGCACATCCATGAACTCCAAGCCCTCCTTTGAGAGTACTGCTTGTGAGTCACCCAGCATGGAATGTATAGGGCAAGCACTCAAAGAAGAAAAAAGGATTACTAACTTTTCATAACTGTTGTTGTTCGAGATGCATTGCTCATGTCCATTCCATGACCCACCCTCCTACCCCTCTGTTGGAGTTACAGCAAGAAGGAACTGAGAGGGTGCGGGGCTATCGGCACCCCTTATACTAGTATATATGTGTGTGACTCCAGACGGCACTAGAGCCGGACCTACAGATACCACTAAGGGAAAAATCTCTGGCAACAGTGTACACAGCGTGTACACACCTAACATGGAATGGACGTGAGCAACACATCTCAAAGAACAACAGTTACAAAAGGTTAATAACCATTCTTTAAGATTGCTGTCAGTATCCTGATCACCATGCGCAAAACATATCACTTACGCCATTCCAACGATATGACATTACAGTATTGGATACTTTGACTTGTATACCTGTGCTAAGGGATTTATGTTTATGTTTTTAGTTTAAGTTTAGATTGTGTTAGAAATGATTGGTTACACTAAATAAAGAAAACACTTTGTTTTGGAAAAGTATTGTCTGAGTGTCAATCCTTTGAGCGGAAGGGTATATCCATGTTCTCCCAGGGATGAACAGTTCTAGTCTGTTCTGCGGCATTTCCTGAAGGGCATAGGGAGATCCTTGGTAAATGCTGGCAATTTCTCTAAGGCAGGCCCCCTTTCACCTTGCAGGAATAGATTAATAGGTAACAATTTGGGAACCCAGAAGTAAGCAACAGAAAAGCTACTCTGGGACCCCAGAGTCTGTTCCTGGGGTAATAGTACCATCTTTAGGGAGTGTGTTTATATCACAACTTGTGTTGGGATGTTCCGGTACTGCTCCTCTGGAACGTGTTTATATGAATACCTAGTGCCTAGTACTTCTTAGGAATGTCTGTATTTTAGCAAGGCCAGCTATATTCTTGACAACTTCATGTACCGGCCAGTGAACTTGTAAGCAGGCTTTTGCTTTATAGCAGGACCTGACTTTTGCTCATGGCCTGATTTTTGTTGACTTTAGTTCAGGCTTCAGGCCTTTTACCAGGCCCCATGCTTCAGGCCCTCTCTTTCTACTACATTACCCAAAAGGAGTATTTAGAATGTAACCTGGAAAATGCTGGAATCATACCAAGTTCAAGACATTTATGGAAATTTGCCAAGAGTATATAAAAATCAAGTAAACAAAATTAAAGAATAGCTGAAATCTTGTGACAGGATTGGCATTGATACTGGAGAGATCTTGGAATCAGATGACAAATATGTTGTCAACATATTGGCTATTTTAAGAAAACCAGAAGATGAATGTGAATTGAAGTTAAACATGATTCTGTTGAAGTATCTGGTTTTGAACTTTAACACTTTTAGTCAAGCAATATGGGAAACACTGGATAGATATGCGGTTTCCTTTGACCAGATTACTGCTTTTGTGTCACGCAATGTGACATATATGAAAAAGACCAGGGAGCAGAGCATGAAGCCTTTGTTTCTAACTGCTGTGCAAGTGACTGTTAAACTGAGTTGATGACACGGCATGAAAAGCTTGAAAACATAAATTACCTGGTTGCCATAGTGAAATGGGCATTTACAACTGGCCCAGCACATAAAGCTCACTTCTGTGCGCCATTCCCCCCCTTCTAGTAATAAGGCACTGACAGAGCTGGTTTAACACTCCTGGGTTGCACTTAGCCCACACAGAGAAATATCTTTCATTTTATGAAGGAGAGAGGGATCACTCAAGCCGTTTGTGCAATGTAGATGTCATTGAAGCTGGGAATGGACAACACGGCATGGATCACTTGATGATGACCTGTTCTGTTCATTCCCTCTGGGGCACCTGGCATTGGCCACTGTCGGAAGACAGGATACTGGACTAGATGGACCTTTGGTCTGACCCAGTATGGCCGTTCTTATGTTCTTATGATTTGTGTCAATCTCCAGAAGTCCTTGAACAGCTGAACATCTTAAGGAAATATGCACCTCCTACCAGGCATGCCTTAACAAAATATGACGAATCTGTGATACCTTCACATATTGTGACCAATGACACACATGATCTCATAATGTGGGCAAATAACAGAGTTGACAAATGTGAGTATGCAATGAACAGAGAAGCATGCCTTAACCAAACTGAAAAAATTGAAACATACACGCACTGCAATTCTGCTTTCAGATTTGTCAACTTGCATTAGCATTTTTCAATTTGACCCAAACCAAGTGGGTATTTAACCCAAATCCAGCAAAATATGTCATCATATCCAAGAAAGAAGTGTACTAGACTATTCCACTTTTTGAAGATAACAATGTAGCACAGTGTGAAGACCCAGTCCATTGCATCAAAACTCATTATGCAATGCAAGAAAGTTTACCAATGTTGGAGAAACCTGAAAACAAGCTTCCCGCCATTTGTTTCAGAGTGGTAGCTGTGTTAGTCTGTATCAGCAAAAAGACGAGGAATACTTGTGGCACCTTAGTGACTAACAAATTTATTTGGACATATGCTTTCGTGGGCTAAAACCCACTTCATCGGATGCATGCAGTGGAAAATACAGTAGGAAGATATATACAGAGAACATGAAAATATGGGTGTTGCCATACCAACCCTAATGAGACTGATCAATTAAGGTGGGCTATTATCAGCAAGAGGAAAAAAAACTTTTGTAGTGATAATCAGGATGGCCCATTTCAAACAGTTGACCAGAAGGTGTGAGAAACAGTAGGGGGAAAATTAGCATGGGGAAATAGTTTTTAGTTTGTGTAATAACTCATCCACTCCCAGTCTTTATTCAAGCCTAATTTAATGGTGTCCACCTTGCAAATTAATTCCAGTTCTGCAGTTTCTCGCTGGAGTCTGTTTTTGAAGTTTTTTTTGTTGAAGAATTGCCACTTTTAGGTCTGTAATTGAGTGTCCAGGGAGGTTGAAATGTTCTCCAACTGGTTTTTGAATGTTATAATTCTTTTCATTTGACTTGTGTCCATTTTATTCTTTTGCATAGAGACTGTCCAGTTTGGCCAATGTACATGGCAGAGGGGCATTGCTATATGTAGTGCCAGGTGACCCATATCTCTTTGTGGGGTGGGGGGTGTCCAAGGAAGGATAGACCTGGGATCATAGAATCATAGACTATCAGGGCTGGAAGGGACCTCAGGAGGTCATCTAGTCCAATCCCCTGCTCAAAGCAGGACCACTCCCCAATTTTTGCTCCAGATCCCATAATGGCCCCCTCAAGGATTGAACTCACAACCCTGGGTTTAGCAGGGCAATCCTCAAACCACTGAGCTATCCCTCCTCCTGCCACACTTGCCCCTGAGCACTGAGATTTACATCCCCCTGCTTCAGTATCTACGGCCTTCTGATGAATCCATCGCATCCTGAGGATGCCTGCTGGACCCTTAGCAGGTTATGGGAGTGAGGTGCAGCCCAGGGCCACTCACCCGCTCCTCGTCATCTTCATCCACCTCTATGAAGCTTGGACCCTCTCTATCCTCAAACTCAGACCCTGAATCCATCCCCTGAACCTCCTCTATGAGGCGTTTTGCATCCCAGTCAGGAAGAAGGCACTTTTCCAACTCAACAGCATCTGCAAAATGAACTGTGCACATCAAACTCCTACCCAGCTGCTCCCCTCAACTTGTAACTCTCCTCCTGCACCTGCTGCAGGCCATTTGTCCTCACCTCATCTCCATTCCTGCAGAGATTGAACACATCCTCTCCCACAGGACTGCGCTCCCCCACAATTCCCTGGGAAAGCTGCCCAAATGAGCCCACGCCCACCTCTGAGGCCACCACTCTCAGTGCCTCCATTAGGGCAGGGCTGGATCCCTCCTGTGCCTGAGGAAGGGAACCCCTACTCCTGCCGCCTTGCCCCAAGTTGGGGGGAAGGGACTGGGCATTCTGCCTGGCTCCCTCTGAGCAGCTCCTGGAGTGAGCACCTGCAGGCCATATCCTTGGCCATACCCCCAGGAGCCCTTCCACCTCTCCTCCCCCCAGAAGCCAGAAGTGATGGGGGATATGGCAGGACACAAGAAGCAGGACACTCTTGCAGCCCCTCCTCCAGTGTGCAGGGTGGGGTGGGGGCCGAAGCAGCAGATCCAGTTCTATCAGGGCTGCCCAGGGACCAAGGCTCCCCCAGCCACCCTAGGGGCACCACGTGACCCTGTCACCCTCCCCAGTGAATAGTGAGAGGGGAGGGGGCCAAAGCAACAGACTCAGGGACACCCAGGGACCCAGGATCTCTCCCTACCATCAGAGATACACCACATGACCCCTGGGCTCCCCACCTGGTGGCTGTGGTAAGTAGAACCTGATCCCACAGGTCTGGCTCCAGAAGGACTGTCTGGGCAGAGAGCCAGGGCCTTTCCCAGCCACCACAGCAGTACCATGTAATATGCAGCCCCCTTTCCCTTGAGTAGGGGGAGTGGGGAGGGCTGCGGGAAGAAACCCAATTCTGGCAGGGACACTCCCAGCTGCTGTAGCAGCATCACTGTGGCCCCTGGCCTTCCCCGCCACAAGCAGTAGGGGGGCGTTGTTTGCAGGCCCAACCTGGGCTGCACCCTTTCAGAACCCAACAGCCCCAGTGGCTTCCCCACAGCTGTAGACAGGCTTCTAAAGAACTGGCCTTCAGTGAAGTTGTACTTTATTCAACGGGGGGAAGAAGGCTGTCCAGCACTTAGCTGGGATTTTGTGAAATCTCAAGAAGATGGGTTAAATCTCAACACAAATCTCAGTGTCCATGAGTGTTACTTTGTGTGTCTGTCTGTGTGTGTGTGTGTGTGTCTGTGTCTGTGTGTGAGCAGAGCTAAATGAATGTATTTCAACTTGCAGTCCTGAAAATGGAGAGTGACAACACACAGTCCATCGAGATCTTCAGTGTACTAAACGAAGTGCCACACAATCTAAAGTCTCATATTTCAGAAAAGTTTTTTGACTTCAAAGTTAACCAAGCACTGAAGAATCTGCCACCAAGCAATCAAAAGGCATTCAAATGAAATACTTCTACCAAAGAAGCAGAGTATTTGGAGAAGCGGTTTAATTTTGGACCAGAGTCATATCTACAGAAAATTGCCATTCTCAGCTTGAAGGCTAAATCCACATTCATGTTTGAGAATCTATGTGAGATTCCAAGAATTTTTGATGTACACATAGGTGGTGAACAACTTTTCAGAGAATACTGCATCTTGAAAGAAGCACTTCTAAAGCTTGATCCCAATGATGAACTCTCAGTGGACCAGAAACGGGTGAAATTTTTTGACAAATGTGATGCACCAAACCTTTTGAAAATTGTAGAATGTGCTTTTGCAATTCCAGTCAGCAGTGCATTTGTGGGGTGAGTGTTCAGTATTATGCAAAAACTTTGGAACGATGAAAAAAATCGGATTCTTCAGACCTGGTCAAGTCTGAAATTTGCATCAAGTTCAACTTCATTGTGTCTTGTGGGGAATTTTATGACTTTGTACTGAAAAACAAAGAACTCCTGAAAGGTGCAAAATCAAATAGAAAGTACACAGGGAAGAAGTACTGGGTAAGTTAATTTTTTTATCTTGTTACTATGTTTTAAGAAACTATAGTATTTTAATTACAAAATAGAACTATATCTGCATAAGTAAAATATGTATAATCATATTGTAATTATATCTTATTGATTTGTACTGAGATCTGGTAGTATGGGTGTTTAACCTAGGCTAACTCAAAAATATGTCCGGTTTTGGTCTGTGGAAAAGGTGGCAACCCTACATGGCCCCCTGTGACAGGGCATCTGCCCCACACTGGCCCTGTTAGGGTTAAAACCCAGCTTGGAGGGCTGCAAGGAAATAGCCAATTAGGGCAGTGGCTGCAGCCAATTAGGGCCGCGGCTGGACCAGCCAATCAGGGCCCAGGCGGCCCATATAAAAGGAAGCTGCAGGCCAGAGCAAGGGAGTCTCCTGCAAAAACCCCAGGGGAGGGGACTGGCTTCCTAAATGGCTGCAGAACTAGCACCATGAACAGAGCTGCTAGGACTTGCAGGCCTGAGGCCTTGGGAAGAGGGTGAAGGAGCCAGGGGCAGGAGCCATAGGTGCTGGGGCTGCAGGGAAGTGGTCCAGGGGATTGAGACGTACTAGTGGAGAAAGAAAGGGGCAGCGGGAAGCTGTTGTTTACATGGTCCCTGGGCTGGGACCCAGCGTAGTGGGCAGGCCTAGATTCCCCCACTCACACTCGCCACTGAAGAGGAGGCCAGGCTATGGACTGCCAAGCCACTAAGAGGAGCGGCTAGACTGTTGCAGAAGGAGTCCCCCGAAAGGGGGAAACCCAGATTGTGACATGGCCGGAGGGCTGTGCCACGAAGCCGTGGCAGTGAGACTGGAACTGCAGTGGGTCGGCAGGCACAGACAAAGACGGGAGAGCCATCACCACCGAAGAGAACACCCACTGTCCAGAGCTAAAATTCATCTTGCCACCAGTAGAGAGAAAAGTAGTACAGGTACTAATTGACAACCCCACTGTGATATACTATATAAGCAAGCAAGGAGGGGCTCACTTCCACACCCTACACAGAGGGACAACTGCCGTGATGACTGGGTGCATAGAGCACCACATCTCTCCAGTACCTCTGCATCTCATGGAAGACAATATACAAGCAGACAGCCAACCCAGAAATGGTTCCTGAGGCAGTGTGCAGTGGATTTCACAGTCAACAAATGGGATCATCTGCCCCTTCCCCTCAATAGATCTGTTCACCATCAAAACCAACACTAAATAAATTGGCTCTAGAGCAGAGACCATCTGAATTGGAGCACAGGGCTCCTTTATACCTTTCTTCCTATCTCATTAATTCCTTGCATGCTCAGAAAGATTAGACAGGACAAAGTTTAGGTGATTCATGGTAGCTCCATGGGCCAGACAGTTCTGGTACACAGAGTTGCTGATGCAGACTAGTCAGTTTCTGTTTTGCCATCCAGCATTACAAGATGGCCTCTTGCAGAAGGAAGGGAAGATATTGCAATTTGACCCAAAATCCTTGTGTCTGCCTGTCTGGGTTTTTGGACTCTCACCACGAGTATCTTGTACTGCTCTTCTGAGATACAGAATGTCCTCATACACTCGAGAAAAGACACCACTTTTAAATATATAGCTAACAAAAGTAGTCACTAGGTTTTGCTTTAATCACATCTACATTGGATTATTTATTACACCTTAAAAACCCAGAGCACTTGTGTTTAACTTGGTTTATCACCCCCCTGCTGGAGAGGAAGTCTCCATCTTTGGTGATCTGATGTGTCCAGATTCCTGAATGGACTGACCAGTTGGTATCTACCAATCAGTGGTAACATGAAACCAACTTTGTTTTGACCAGGTTCATGGGGAAAAGCCTTTAAACCTTTGGGAGAGTGTTCACAATGTCACTTATGTATGAAAACAACCCCATGTAGTGGCTTTTTCATCAGCAGTGGCTTGGCTGCAGTTCTGGTTCAACTCTAAGTGTCCAGCCACTAGTGGGGTACAAACACAAACTTGATCAATGCATTAAACACGGACACACGAACACACACAGATATTTAATTTTTCAGATTGTTAGATCCTTCTTATTGGTCAGTACCAAGATACATTTCCCAAAGTCATATGTTCTTTGCATTATTCTTACATGTAGAAATATGAAGTCAGGACATAGCTAAAAAGGTTAAAAGACTGGAGAAAACTGTAAATGTGAAATATGTCAAAGTTCTCAAAAAAGTTCTGATTTAGACTGTGCACTCTTCAATGCAGGCAATCTTCATTTTGTGTGTCTTGCATGACACTGATCTTACTGTCGGCACTTAATTAATAACTAGATATCCATCAGTGTGTATTGTCCTGAAAATGAGACAAATGAGATTGAGAAACAGTCGTGGTTTCTATAACAGTAACCAGTGAAGAAAACAGTCACAGATCTAGTCAAGGAATAAGTAATATAATACTGATATATTAGAAATCAGAGCCCTACACATTGATGGATTGATATGCACTCTGATTCATAAAAATGACTAATATTTAATATGCAGTGGCTTCCACTTACTGCATTTGAATTCCTCTCCATATCCACATGTGATGGCTGTATACACACCTATTACTAAAATTCATATTTGTGACAAACAAAGCATGTGGATGTAATTTTGTACAATTTGTTTAATTTTCATCAAACCAAGTGTTGTTTTAGTATGTACACTGGTGAGGAACTGGTCCAATGAAAACAGTTCTTGAGATCCACTGGAACATGAAAGTGATGTTGCGAAATCAGACTCTTTCATTTCAATTTGTGATGGTAAACTAAGAACTGCATCTCAGTCTATTGTGAGCATGATAAGAACAGGAGCAAACATTCAATGCATGCCTTGTATTAGATTGTCAGCATTTTAGTATTACGTGACTGGCAAAATGTTGCAATCAGGGTGAAAACAGATGGTGGCAATGTTAATGCTTTCCTAGATTGCAGAGTACGATTGGATAGTGTACTCCAATTGTCACCAAGATATACCATCATCATAATCAAAATCAAATCAAATCATAATCAAAAAGGCTGGCAAAGGAGGTGGTGTTGTCATTATGAATAGGTCAGAATATGAACAAGAGGCTGCTAGGCAGCTCTCCAACACCACTTTCTACAAGCCATTACCCTCTTATCCCACTGAGGGTTACCAAAAGAAACTACACCATCTGCTCAAGAAATTCCCTGAGAAAGCACAAGAACAAATCCGCACAAACACACCCCTAGAATCCCGACCAGAGGTATTCTATCTGCTACCCAAGATCCATAAACCTGGAAATCATGGATGCCCCATCATCTCAGGCATTGGCACCCTGACAGCAGGATTGTCTGGCTATGAAGACTCCCTCCTCAGGCCCTATGCTACCAGCCCTCCCAGCTATCTTCGAGACACCACTGACTTCCTGAGGAAACTACAATCCATCGGTGATCTTCCTGAAAACACCATCCTGGCCACTATGGATGTAGGAGCCCTCTACACCAACATTCCACACAAAGATGGACTACAAGTCATCAGGAATAGTATCCCCGATAATATCACGGCAAACCTGGTGGCTGAACTTTGTGACTTTGTCCTCACCCATAACTATTTCACATTGGGGACAATGTATACCTTCAAACCAGCGGCACTGCTATGGGTACCCGCATGGCCCCACAGTATGCCAACATTTTTATGACTGACTTAGAACAACGCTTCCTCAGCTCTCGTCCCCTAATGCCCTTGCTCTACTTGCGCTACATTGATGACATCTTCATCATCTTGACCCATGGAAAAGAAGCCCTTGAGGAATTCCACCATGATTTCAACAATTTCCATCCCACCATCAACCTCAGCCTGGACCAGTCCACACAAGAGATTCACTTCCTGGACACTACGGTGCTAATAAGCGATGGTCACATAAACACCACCCTATACCGGAAACCTACTGACCGCTGTACTTACCTACATGGCTCCAGCTTTCATCCAGACCACACCACACAATCCATTGTCTACAGCCAAGCTCTACGATACAACCGCATTCGCTCCAACCCCTCAGACAGAGACAAACACCTACAAGATCTCTATCAAGCGTTCTTACAACTTCAGTACCCACCTGCTGAAGTGAAGAAACAGATTGACAGAGCCAGAAGAGTACCCAGAAGTTACCTACTACAGGACAGGCCCAACAAAGAAAATAACAGAACGCCACTAGCCATCACCTTCAGGCCCCAACTAAAACCTCTCCAACGCATCATCAAGGATCTACAACCTATCCTGCAGGATGACCCATCACTCTCACAGATCTTGGGAGACAGGCCAGTCCTTGCTTACAGACAGCCCCCCAAATACTCACCAGCAACCGCACACCACAAAACAAAAACACTAACCCAGGAACCTATCCTTGCAACAAAGCCCGTTGCCAACTGTGTCCACATATCTATTCAGGGGACACCATCATAGGGCCTAATCACATCAGCCACACTATCAGAGGCTCATTAACCTGCACATCTACCAATGTGATATATGCCATCATGTGCCAGTAATGCCCCTCTGCCGTGTACATTGGCCAAACCAGACAGTTTCTACGCAAAAGAATAAATGGACACAAATCTGACATCAGGAATCACAACATTCAAAAACCAGTAGGAGAGCACTTCAATCTCTCTGGTCATTCAATTACAGACCTAAAAGTGGCAATTCTTCAACAAAAAAACTTCAAAAACAGACTCCAACGAGAGACTGCTGAATTGGAATTAATTTGCAAACTGGACACCATTACATTAGGCTTGAATAAAGACTGGGAGTGGATGTGTCATTACACAAAGTAAAACTATTCCCCCTTGTTTATTTCCCCTCCTACTGTTCTTGTCAACTGCTGGAAATGGCCCACCCTGATTATCACTACAAAAGGTCCCCCCTCTCCCCCCAGCTCTCCTGCTGGTAATAGCTCATCTTTCCTGATCACTCTTGTTACAGTGTGTATGATAACACCCAATGTTTCATGTTCTCTGTGTATATAAAATCTCCCCACTATATTTTCCACTGTATGCATCTGATGAAGTGAGCTGTAGCTCACGAAAGCTTATGCTTTAATAAATTTGTTAGTCTCTAAGGTGCCACGAGTACTCCTTTTCTTTTTGAAGATATGCCATGTATATATATATATATCACACTGTATTTAAATTGATTTACATGCAGTTGAAGGAAAGATTTTACAAGTTGAGTTAAACCACTTTGTAACTTTAATTGCAGATGAGACCACTATCTCTCTCCTAAGGCCGGATAACATAAGCTTCTGGATACGAGTAGAGTGAGAACAGTAGTCAGGAAACATGGAAGGATTTCACTGAATTTAGAGGCATTTGAATAATGGGTCTTTTTATGGAACATTCAGAAGAAAGCCTGAGGGAACAAGGGCATGACCAAAGCAGAATTATGAGTGCAAATTGAGTGAGGGTGAAGACACTTATTCTAAAGATTATTCCTGATGTCTGTAAATAGTTTGCAAAGTACAGCCTCACAATTTTTCCGCTTGTACTAAGAAGGTAGTTGCTAACATGTCTGATACAACCCTGTCAAAGGGTGACTGGCCCTTTTAAATGAAGAGGGACCAGCCTCCTGATGACTAGGCAGTTGTGCCCAGTTGGGGCCTGATGGGGGGTGCAACACCACCTGGCTTTGAGAATAAGCAGGGACTTGCAGAGAGGAAAGAGAAGGTTACAGCAAGACAGCTTACAGTGGGCTGGGAAGAGAACCTAAAGAAAGGCTCTGTCCTGAGAAGCTGAATGAAAAACCTTCCAGGAGAAAATAGGATGGGGAGGGCAGAAGTCTTGAATTATGTCCAGCTGTAGAAAGCTGCATGAAAACCTTACAGGAAGAAGGTAGGTCTGGGAAGGGCAATAATAAAACTAGTTATCAGCTGTAAGAAGTAGCATAAACCTCCAAGGAGAAGGTAGGCCCAGGAACGATAGAGACTTGAACTCTAAATAGCAGTAAGCCCCAAGAGGAGGCCAGGTAAAGAACAATGGGAACTTCATAAAAACCTTTCAGGAGAAGGTGGGCCAGGAAGGGCATTTATATGAACTCTAAAAGACTATGATTATCACAGAATCATATCATTATGATTTGGAGGACATTAATTTGGGTTGTCTAGATGAGGGGAAATTGAGGACTGCACCCCAAGAAAAGACGATCAAAGGTCTACACAGCCTAGTGCAGGAGAATGGGATTGATAAAATAAATAAAAAGACCAGCAACTGAGTTGTTTAACATGCTACAAGGTGTCTGTGAGTTAATTATTAAGGAACTAGCAGAGAAGGTAATCCCAGCGTGGGCAGAGGGACCATACCAAACCTTGGCCAGCAGAGGGTGTACCAGGATGGCCACAGCCCCTTAAAAACCTTAAAGACTGTATCAACCTTAAAATCTATAGTAAAATATGACGAGATTTTTCACTGTTAGTTGTTAAACATCAACAATGAGTTTGGCTCTATACAAAAAATTTTTAAAAAAGGATTAACCCTTTTCGAAAAGATCTTACAGTCTGAATGACAGACACAGGGAGAATCAAAGGAGCAAGTCAAGCTATATTTGTATCTTTTTATGAAATGCAGAGCTGGGAAGGTCATTCAGTGTGAATTAGTTCCCATGGGCTTCCTAGAAATACTCAGTCTTTAAAAGGGGCTTGAGTGAGCAGATGGAGAGGTTCTGGCATACTCAGATGGGAAAGCCATGCTACATATATAAGGACAACATGGAAAAAGATGTAAGAAGAAAATGAACTGGGCAGCAAGGCTGGCATCATTAGTGAAGCAAGATGGGTGTTGCCCTAACCATCAAAAATACTTTGCAAAATTGGCAATGGAAACTATAAAAAAGTGTAAAGAGCATAGTCACATAAATAGCATGATGAGTTAGCGTGTGGGTTTATGTAAAGGAATAAAACTGAAAAATTGGTTCTAAAAAGTATCTAAAATGTTTATCACTATTGATACTAATTATTTATAAATTATTATTTATTTATTAAATGCAGAGTCTGGACGGATGCCAGGTCACAGCAGGGCAGATAAGCCAGAAGTTACATTCATAGGGTTTAAAACATATCATGGACAAGGGGGCATCAGTGGACGGACTCAATAGAAGAGTGATGTGGTGAGAAATATACCCATCTCATTTCTGTCCCATTCATCCAAAATGCAACTCTTTTAGGACATCAGTTGGCTGCAGAGGAGGGAGACAAGCATGAGGGCAAGTGTTTTACCCATCGGGTCAGAGTGAAAGACTGATTTTGACCCCGGGGAGAAAAGATGCAAGAAGATTTAGTCAGCGCCTAGATGGGGTGTGAGGGCTGACTGACTGTGATCCTGAGTGACAGGATGGTAGTGCTGTGAACAGTCATGGAGAAAAGGCAGCAATGGAGAGGATTAAGGAGGAAAAATAAAGAGTTCAGCTTGTACTGCTGGTGAGTCATCCACCAAGGCATATTAGTGAAGGTCTGAAATGCGAACTGGACAAAGACCAGCCGGTGTGGATTTGTGAGTCATCGGCATAGAGATAATACCCAAAACCATGTGAGTGGATGAGACAACCCGGAGATTAAGATGCAGAGGGAGAAAAGATCAAGCACAAATCCACAAGCAAAAATCCACATACTATCATCTCTCTCAGCTCTATTCTCCAGCACTCATTCTCAGATGCTGGGATGATCTGACAATTTTCCGCTGTGGGCTTCCAGGGTGCAGTGTTACAACAGAAATCCTACTGCACACAAACAAGTTACACTTCCCCGTGATTCACGTGAAATAGTAGCTTTCTGCAGTATGTGCCAGCCAGTACTTTTGCACATGTGGTTTGTGGTGTAGAGAACAGAGAGAGGAACAAAGCACAATAGCGACTCTTTGTGAGCAGCCAGAAAGGAACTTTAAAAGAGAAGGCAAAGAGGAAATGTGTACAAATACAATTTAATTACTTGCGCATTGAACAACAGAAACATGGCAGCAGAAACCCTGTTGGTTATTCTATTTGAATTATGCTTCCTGGGCAGCTGGACTCCTTTATTTCTTTCAGAGATTTCAACTATCAATCAAGCCCCACCACCCCTTCTGTGAGAGCAAAAATTAACTTTTACTTAATGCATGTGTCACAGGCTGACTGGGCCCTTTAAGGTTCAGCTTGTGGTGGATCAGCTGGCTCCCACCTCTCCCAACAACTGATTCCGATCAGCCTGAAATCAGGTGGCTCAACTTCGCCACAGTATGCATTTATCTTTGTCTTCAGTAATAAATAGGAAAAAGTCTAATGTGGGGCATGTACCAATCTTAGATCTCAGACTTAGTTTCTTAAGTCTTTAGAGAAAATCTTGGAGCTTCTTAGAACTTCAGTATCTCTGATCAACCATGTTTCTTTTTTTCTTACATTAGCTTCCTTCCATAAAATTTTCAGAAATGAATTTTTTGTGTGTTCAGCCTTTACTTCTCTAACTTTGACTTTCATACACATAGAATTTAAACTTTACAGAATTGTTGCCCTTAAAATCACACCTTTTCTCCTTGCTGTGTAAGGCAATGGGAGCAGAGCACCAGAGTTTAGTTGTGCACACTGAAGTACGCTGGCTTTTCCATGGAAAAGTTCTCTCATGCTTGTATGAGCTGAGAGAGGAGATCAAAATGTTCCTAACTTCAGAGAAATCAATGTACATGGACTCGATCGCTGATGTAGCTTGGTGCACAAAGCTTGCCTATCTGGCTGATATATTCTGTCACCTCAGTGAACTGAACTAGAAAATGCAAGGTAGAAATGAGCATCTTCTCTGCAACACAGATAAACTGCACAAGTTTAGGTCTAAATTAGCCCTCAGTTGTGAAAAAGTAGCAAAAGGAACAACAGAGATGTTCCCCTTGGCAAATGCAGCAGATCCTGCTGCCAGTATTTTGGTCAACGTCATGTCTGAGTGTTTGGAAAGTCTGGAAGAAAATTTCAGTTCATATTTTTCTTCAATTAATATAGAAGATTTCGACTAGGTTCAAGATCCTTGGAGTTTCTCTGCATTGCAAAACGCTAAGAATGTTACAATAATGGCTCAAGGTCAGCTTGTTGAATTAAGGATGGACTGCATCGTTGGACTCTTTCTGGTTGAAGATGGGAGACGAATGTCCTGTAATCTCTGACCATGCTATCTCCATTCTGTTGCCCTTTTCAACAATATAGCTGTGCAAGTTACATTTTCCAAGCCTGACTTACATCAAGAACAAACTAAGAGAGCATCTGAGTTGGAGTAAGAGCTCAGAGTGGCACTGTCAACACTTCCTCTCAGGATTAAATTACTTTGCACATCAAGAGAAGCTCAGATATCTCATTGAAAGTTTTTTTGTTATTTATTTTTCATCTTCTAATATAATTTGTGGTCATTCATCACAGTCTGTGAATCACAGCATGCAGCACCACTCTGTTCAGTGAGTTAGGGCAGCATTCCAGAGTTCCATTCCGTGTCAGATAGTGCTAGGCTTGGATCTCTGACCTGGAGTTCGGTATTTGATGTTGCTCACTTCCAAAGCCATATAAAAGTGGAAGTGCCTCAAAGATGAAAAGTTAATCCCACAAGTCTTGATACATAATAATATTGTTAGTTGATGTTTTTTGATTGGTACAACTTTTGTATTATTTGCTGTTCATCATATAAAACAATTAATTTTTTTATTTGGCGTCTTGTTCTTGTGAATGTGTGAGTCGAAAATACTTGTCACAGTCTGCACGATAAAGTTAATAATGTGACACAGAGACAGTGAATGGAAAGGGTGGAAACAGCTGAAACTGAGGCAATAAGAGGGAGAGTTCATTTGGAGAAAATATGGTGGTTTGCCCCAAAATAATTAAAGGTCTCAAGGTGTGCCGCAGCAGACAAAAGGTTGGGAATCACTGCCCTAGACCAGTGGTTCCCAAAGTGGGGTTACAGACTCTTGGGGTCCACTGTGGGTTATGCAGGGGTCCATCCGTTGAGCCAGAGTACTGGAGTGGGGCCAGAACGTGATGGGATGGCATTCCAGCATTTTTGCTGCATGAAGGATGTCATTTTGTTCTCAAATTGCCTCCTTCACACAGCGTGAACTCACATGCACCATGCATGAGAGGTCATGCTGGTGGGGCATTCCCATGCTGGCGAGGGCAGGAGAACCAGTATTTGAGCATTCAGTACTACACCACAAAATAATATTAGTTAAAATAAAAATAAAGGTGATCTGACAAAAAAGGATAAGAGGTTAAAAAGTGGAAGCATTAAGAACACACATTTATCTACTATTGAAACAGAACGTGAAATCAATGAGGATCAAAGTGACAACAAAAGTGTAATTCGTGATAGGGAATCATCATCAATAATTATCACTGAGGTGAAACATAAATATACAGAAGACGACAAAGCCCAAAGAACAGGAAGTACGATGAACTTCACATTAAATTTGGATTTCCCTGTGTCATACAGTTGCCACTGTGTGGTTTATGTTACAATGTGCTTTCTAATGTGCTCAGAAAACCAGGCAAATTTCACCACCATTTAGCTACAAAACATGCTGTGTAGAATTTTTTTAAACAAAAATTGGGTGACTTGAAGACTGGAAAACAGTTAATTACAAAATTGCCCAGGCTGGAAAATCGCACACAATTGCTGAAAAACTGATTCTTCCAGCAACAAAGTTTATGGCAAACATAACTAGGAGAGAAGCAAGGAAAGCCATTAGAAATTATTCTGCCTGAGAACAACATGGTATCTAGCAGAATACATGACATTGAGCGATAATGTGGAAAAACACCTGGTGTCTCTCACTTGCAATTGAGTTGTATATTGCCTTGCAGCTCAATGAAGCAACAGATGTTGATGGTGTGGCTAATCTTCTTTCATGCATTTGGTATATTTTTAATGATTCGGTGGTTGAGACTTGGTGAATTGTCATTGTTCACAAAAGTGTCATTTGCCCACACACACACAGCAGCAGAAGATATTTATTGAATTTTGAATAATTCTTTTTTTTAACCGAAAACAATGTTCAGTTGGGAGCTTCGTGTTGGTCTGTTCACTGACAGAGCTTGAGCATTAGGTCGTGGTTTTCTAGCCTAATCGGGCTATTTCTAACTGACAGTTGCGGGGGGTTTTTTAGCAGTTGCGGGTTGAGGTATTTCGGGCTATTTTGCTGCCCTGCTGCCATTGGCCGCACTGCTAGGGAGTCAGGAGGGAGCCTCCTGATCCACCCCGCCCCCTGCTGAGACACCCCATGCTGCTTGTCTCATGTGATGTCGTCCCTCCCCCTCCCCATCCCAAGTAACTGTGTGCAGCATGTATGGAAGATGCTGCTGCTGCACTGCCCTTTAGTCCCTCACCCCCACTGCCCTGCTCTGTTCTGCTGCCATCTGCTCTGCAGCTGTTGTGCTGCCCTTCCCCAACCCATGGAGCAGCTGTGGGAGCTTCCTAATCTGCACAGAGCCTGGCGGGGATAGAGGTCAGGGTCTCCCTCGCCCCCACCCATCATGTGCCTAGGTGGGCAGAATGCACCCCTTGCCCCAGCCCCGCTAAGAAGGTCTGGGGTGCAGGTCGGGACAATGCTTTGGGGCTGCTCAAGCTGGGGAGCATGGGCGGACGTGCACCCCCCCACATTCAGGGAGGCTAGCCTCCTGTTCCACCTCTTCCACCCAGGGCCTCACCCCCCGTTCTTGCCTGAGGCCCTGCCCCCATTCCGCCCCTTCCGCGTTCCCCCCACACACACACACACTCTAACCAGCCAGCCCACCGGCACAGCCCCAAACCCCAGCCAGCCCACTGGGGCCCAGAGCAGCCCTCAACCCCAGCCAGCCCACTGGGGCGGAGCCCTTAGCCAAGGCTGCCCAGAGGAGCTCTGAGCCCTGTTGCGGCCCAGCCTGGGGGCTCCGGTGGGGAGTATGAGCAGAGGTTTGGAGAGGTTTCACCTCCCCCAGCCTCCATTACCCACTGGCCATGCTGGGGAGGGGGCTACTGCCCCCAGCACGTTCAGGGCAGGGATAATTATCCTGACAGCCAGCCCAGCTGGAAGTTGCAGGATGCAAGATTAGCGCTGCAGAATGACCACCTGTAATTTTTCCCTAATGTGAAGAAACAAGCATGTGCTGCCATACCACAAATATTGTTTAAATTACACTTAAAACTTTCCCAATTTTTTTTCCAACTCCCTAATTTTGTAGTGAATGCAGTATCCCAGTGTGCCCATTTATTCTGCCATTTTGTCCCACTTGTCTGTGAGAGTCTTTCCTTTTGCCAACAATGGGTTTTGTGTCAGGTTACCAGGTAGGTCCATATAAACTGTTACAGAGAAATAGTAATTCCTCTGTGAATGCTTTAATCTTACCAAATCTCCCAAGGGTTGCACTTTTCTAAAACCTTGTTCCCAGAACACCTTTTGAGGAGCTGCTGGTCCTTTATATGTGCAAAAACAAGTAACTGCTGCCCTCAAACAGCCATTTTACAGCTTTGTGTTTGCTCTGCTATATGGCCTTCTCTTCCAGCTGGTAAGTAATCTTAGCTCCTGTTGTTCTTACTCTTTAATATTTCTGAGGGTGGCAGAGGACATGTCTACACTTACCTCTGGAGTGATCGATCCAGCAGGGGTCAATTTATCACGTCTAGTGAAGACGCAATAAATCGACCACTGAGTGCTCTGTCAACTCCGGTACTCCACCGGAGCAAGAAGTGTAGGCGGAGTCAACGGGGGAGCATCAGCAGTCAGCCTACCGCAGTGAAGACACCGTGGTAAGTAGCTCTAAGTAGCTATTTTCGTAGCTGAAGTCGCATAACTTAGATCGACTTAGCTCGCCGCCCCCCCCAGTGTAGACAAGGCCAGAGTCTCACGAACTTGAGTACCACTTGTGAATTTCATTGAGGTGATGTTTATGCTCTCAAATCCTTACAGCAACACACTAGAAACCTTCTTCCAACTTAATCCTTTGTATTTATCATAACTATTTGTATAAATCTTCAGTACACAGAAATGCAAGCCAATCTGAACAGTTTGCAAGATTTGGCTGCCAAAATCTGTTCATTATAGGTCCATGCTGCCACACCCCCTGCACCCCTACTTCCAACATCTATGATTTATTTTTTTAAATACCAAATTATAAAACCATAGACTACTAAAAAGTTTCCAAACCCTTTTTTTTAAAAAAGGCTACATATCTGACTGAAAATAGTCCTTAGAAAAAGATTCCTGTGCACCTACCTGGAGAACTAGGACACTGAACGTGAAATGAATTAAAAGTAGTAGAACTGATTTTTTTTCCATTGTCTACACTTAGAGAAATGCAGAAAGTAAAGTGCATAAGTAGTTACCAACTACATTAAAATATTAAAATTCTTTCATTTGTAGTGGCCTAAGTCAGTGTTGTCATTATTATCCACCTAGTCAGTCATGCATCGTGGCAAGTGAGCGAAGTACGGCAAGAAATACAACAAAGATTGGAAATGAGATAATCTCTTTAAAAAATGGATAAAGAATGTACCTGGGAACAAATTGAAAGCCATGTGTAAATACTGCAAATGTGAATTACAATCACATCATAAATATCTTGTTTTGCACATAAGGAATATTGCTCCATTTTTGAATTAATGAACCCTATTTGACTCTGGATTCAAGTCAGTACGTGTTGATAATTCATTGAAAACTGGCAAGCTTAAACTAGCTGCTTACATTGCTTGTCACTCAAGTATTCTCACCATAGACCATCTTGAACCTACAGTAGCTGAGCTGTCTAAGAAGGACATACGTTTGCACTGAACAAAATGCACAGAACTGGTAAAAATGTTCATGGCGCTACGATGTCACACAAACTTATGACAGACATAAAAGATGCATCATATTTGCTTTTGATTGACAAAATAACTAATACAACAACTAACAAATAGTTGTGTGTGGTTCTGAGGGACTACAATAAGACACAGAAGCGACTTCCGTCAGCATTTGGTGGCATGATCACTTTACTGGGCAGAGATGCTGAATGCATCACACAGTGACATTTCTCAAAGAGAACAATATGCAGATTAGTAAGTCTATCGGTCTAGCTATTGATGGCTGCAACACAACATGCGACAAAAAACCTCTGTGGTATCCAGGCTCTGCGATCTTCATGCAAACATTGTGTTTATCAAGTGTGTGTGTCATTCTTTGCAACTTTGTTCATCGAAAGCAATTACACTGCTTCCTCAAATATTGATGATATGATTTCACAAACATACAATTGGTTTTCTCACAGCACGCTGAGCCAGAAATCATACCATGAGCTCTATGCTACTATTAATGTCAGCAAAGCACCACTGAAGATACTGCAGCTTTTCCGGCTTTCCATTAGTCTCTGTGTGAACAGAATTCTTGATCAGTTTGATGAACTGAAGCTACGCTTTCAGATAGCCAAAGACAAAGAAAGAAACTGCAATGCCAAAGTCCTTTATCATATGTACAATGATCCAGTGAACAAAATTTCCCTGATTTTTCTACCTCCAGTCCTTCAGGAAGCCTGGAGGATAAACCAAATCTTTCAGTTGGAAAGTGTTAATACAGGAAAGCTGCTGCAGGAATTGATGACATTCTACCAGAGCCTGCGAGTGAGAGTTGTGAAACCATGTGTTTTTGAGCACTGGACTGCTTGATAAACTATGACATCACCTTTGAGTCAAGTTACTTACCGCTTTGCGCAGTTGATTTTGGAGTTGCTTTTCAGCTGGAACTTTCAAAATACACACTAACCGTTCCCGTTCTTGAAGGCATCAGAAATAGGTGTCGAGATTTCAAGTTGGAGTCTGTGAAACAGATGAAGCAGAGGTTGCCACCAAATGCCCAGGTGATTAAATCGCTTGCAGTACTAAGTCTTTCTACTGTGCTCAGTCCTGAGTGACTTAGATTGTGCTCAATCCTGAATGACCTCATTTTTAACATTGTGTTGTGTTTGTACAAACCTTGGACAGTAGGACAGCTGGAAGCAGCGGTAATAGCGACAGTGATTAAATTCTAAGAAATTGAAAATGACTGAAAAAATAAAACATTGTCAGTTTTGCGAGGAATATATTGCTTTTGGATTCACATCTTCAAATAGCGATCCACCTGAAGGCCTGTGTTTCCTTTGTGGAGAAACTCCATCAAATAACAGTATGAAGCTGACACATTTGCAACGACATTTGAAGACGAAACATCCTGTGCATGCAGATAAGCCAGTGGAATTTTTTGAAAGAAAGTTTTCTGAGTTACAGACTTGCCAGCTTCAAATAAAAAAAGCGTCAACTATTTCTACAAAAGCACTTGGAGCTTCGTATGCTGTCTCCCTTCTTGTAGCAAAATCAAAGACGCCGTACACAATTGAAGAAGATGTGATTCTGCTTGGCGCTGTGGCACTTGCAGAGCACATGCCTGATAATAAAAGCAGCTAATACTTTCAAGAAAGTACCCTTATCAAACGACACTGTGTATCGTAGACATGGCTGAGGATATTGTCTCTCAACTTGTAGAGAAACTTAAAATGGCAAAATCATTTGCCCTTCAGCTTGATGAGTCCAAGGATATTAGTGGAGAAGCTCAGCTGATTGCTTACATTCGATACCCTGAAACCACTGATATCAATGAGCATATGCTGTTTTGTGAAAGTATAAAGGGATACTCAACCAGAGAGGACATTCTTAAACCAGTTGACTTTTTTTTTCCTGAACACTATTTGAATTGGCTGCTGCAATGACCAGGAGAGTGAATGAACTTGTAGCTAGAAACAGGAAAGAAAATCCTTCCTTGCAGTGGGTGCACTGTATCATACTCAGAGAGGCATTTGCTTCAAAAAAGATGAGTTCTGAGCTGCATGAAATTTTAAATGAGTCTGTCAAAATTGGCAATTTTATCAAGTCCAGGCCACTCAATGCTCACCTGTTTCGCATTCTTTGCAAAGACATGGGCTCAGAACACCCACAACTGTTGCCTCACACAGAGATTTGCTGGCTTTCAAGAGGGAAAGTACTCGGTAGACTGTTTGAATTACGCACAGAAGTTCACATGTTTCTTTCTGATCATTCATCCCCTCTTGCCTCTGTGTTTGACAATATTGTGTGGTTAGCTCAATTTGCCTACCTCCCAAATATACTTAGCAAGCTTAATGATCTAAATTTCTCCATGCAAAGCTGTGACACTAACATTCTGAATCTCTATGACAAAGTGAAGGCTTTTATCAAGAAAACTGAATTCTGGAAGTCCAAATGTGGAGACAAAGACTCTACCTTTTTTCCACTGCTTCTTGTGTATGTCACTGATTTTCTGCACAGGGGAAATTGAGCAGAGCAAAATTAAAGAAATAATAGTAGATCATTTGGCCCACTTGACATCTGAGTCAGATGTCAAGTGGGCCAAATGATGTCAACATTGAACACAACTCAGCTCAACACGACTGAGTAAGAAACCTATTCATTTTGTCTGT
Organism: Chelonia mydas; assembly: GCF_015237465.2. NCBI lineage: Eukaryota > Metazoa > Chordata > Testudines > Cheloniidae > Chelonia > Chelonia mydas. The sequence continues at coordinate 114,504,792 of NC_057852.1, forward strand.
TGTTAGCCACCGCTCTGCCAGTCAGCAAGAAAATCTTCTTGAGCTGTCCTCAGACAATGGTCTGCGAATGAAAATTAAGGACTCCACACTAACTCAGTTCTGGTGCTTAGTACAGAAAGACTACACTGACCTTGGGAACTGTGCTTTGGATGTTCTGTTATTTCTTGGGTCAATGTATCTTTGTGAAGTCTCATTTTCTGCTATGACTGCCGTCAAGACAAAGAGCAGGAATAGACCCAATGTGGAGAAAAGCTTAATTGTTGCTGTCACTTCACTGCCTCCCAGAATTACGAGGCTGACAAGCGAAAAACAGGCACAAGTATCACACTGAAATGTAAGTACAATATTTATATTCCAGTCTATTTATTTTATAATTATATGATAAAAATAAGAAAGTAAGCAATTTTTCAGTAATAGAGTGCTGTGATACTTCTGTATATTTTATGTCTGAAAGGTTAAGAACCACTGTGTTAGGGCATACATGCAATGACACAAAATCTGTTGCCAACAGTTTGCAACAAGGAAAGAAGTGATTGCACTGATCACTGCTGATATGTATGACCTGCAGCAGAAGCATTCTACTTCCGATGAAAACTGCGAGGATGAAATGTTGCCTTTTACAGATGAACAGTAACAAACTAATTCAACAAAAAATATGGACGCTGACTACCATCACTGAATGCAATTAGAAATAAATATATAATAATGTTTTTTTTAATTTTTTAATTGATTTTTTTCTAAAATCAGTTCTGTATTAGGTATCTAATGAAAGCTTTCATTTGTTATTTGATGTATAGCTCAATGTGTTAATAAAAAAAACCTTTGTTTTAATAAATTGATGGGGCTACTTTTGAGCAAGTAGCCAATAAATAGATTTGGCTATTTTGGGGCTACTTTTTAAATGACTTGGGGGTATTAATGTAGTCGACATTTGGCAACCTGAAGTTGCGTTAGCATTGAAAAAATGTCAACAGAATTAAAGATAGTCTTTAATGATGCAGTTAAACTCGTGAATTTTATCAATTCACATCTATGAATTTGTGCGTATTTAGTACTCTTTGCAGTGACATGGGAAGTAAACATTCAACATTACTTCTACACACAGAAGTCCATTTATCCTAAGGAAAGATATTGACCCATTTCTTCAAAATTCATTCATTCATGCTTTCCATGGATTATCCTTCTGAACTTTCTAACAGTCTTAAAAAATGAAAATTGGCTATCACAAACTGGCATACTGAGTGGACATATTTTCTCAGTTAAATGAACTGCTTTTAGGTCTCCAGGGAATATCAGTGGCCACATTTGATGTGCAAGACAAAGGAGAAGTCACGATAAAAAAGCTTCAGTTGTGGAGTCATCCTGTAACAGATGACAATTTTGATTGTGTGCCTTTATTACATTCATTTTTATGTGAAAATAATTTGACTCTCAATGAAAATGTAACATGTAAGATTCTTCAGCCTGTCAGTATGCTCTCCCCTGATGTCTAGTGTTTTCAGGAACAGACCGTATTTGCATAAACACATCTACTCTGTCTAGGTACACAGCATGATGGAGCTGCTTTGCCAAAGTGATCAATTTTGCCCGGTGTTGGGTCACAAATCACTTTACTATTGAGTGCAGAAGTAATGAAATGTTGTTATTCTTACTGCATGAGTAAAGGGCAGCAGAACTGTACTTAGCCTGCCCTGATTGAGGGGGTCACCTTAAACTGAACGTCACTCACTAAGCAGGGGTAGGGATGCTAAATCCCAGTGAAGGGAAGAGTGGGTGGAGACAGGTGTTCTTATTTGGTGATGTAGGCTCTGCTTAAGAAGTCCTAGACACCATTTGACCCTCCCCTATCCAGTGTTTAAAGACAGGGCTGATGGGACTCAATTGAGGGTCTTTGTTTTGTTTGGTATTTGGTAAAGCTGAAACCACTAATAACCAGGTGCTGAACCTTTGAGCCGGTGTGGGACCATGTTGCAGTGAAAGGGACTGGACAGCCTGCACTAGCAGGAGGCTACTCACCAAGAGCTGGGTTAAGTGGTGGAACATCAGAATGTGATGTCAAATCAGAGACAAAGCAGTAGCAGAGGACAGTGGCAGCAGGATGGTGGCCAGCAGCAGCAGTTGCTGGGGGCGGCAGCAGAGCAAATGGTGGCAGCTGAGGCACTCACTGCTTGATGCTTGTGCCTCCCACCCACCCGGAGTGGGAGGTGAACTAACGTGAACGCACCTCTGAATTCTGGGTCTTTGCTGACCATGAACAGCAACTGTGAGGGGGTGCAGTGGAGGAAGAGGGGAGTGACATGTTTATCAGAAGGTGAGAAACTGAGGCAAAGGACACTGCCCGACGTACTCTGGAGTGGGTGTTTTTGTATAGTCATATGCTTTTGGATCATGGCTGTGGTGTTTTCCCAAATTAATGCTGGGTTCCATTTCACTTTTTATTGAAAGAACAACAGAAACTAACAATGATTGGATAAAGGGGCAGTTGGAGATAAACATGGAGCTTACAAAACACATACCAATCATCGTTCTGAACATTCTGACTGTTGGAGCAGGCACTGTGTATTGCTGTCTGCCTAGAATATTTTGGATGCTACTGTAGTATGACTAAATCACTGGGGCATGATGGAATCCATGCCATTGTGGCATGGTAACCTCCATGTGGCTATGACCATCTTTTGTTCTGTTTGATCACTGCCTAGCACAGTGGGGTCCTGGTCCATGACTTGGGCTCCTAGGCACTAAGTAACACAAATAATGAAATGATAATACTAGTAACGATTGCTACCTAAGTTCCATTATCCTGCACAGGAATATGTTTTAAGGCCCTTGATGTATTCCCTGGCAGTGACAGGAATTGAGGTCTAAATAAAGTTGGTTTATCTGGGAAGCGCTGGGGGGCCATATCCTGGTTAGAATTGTCTCAGTATGGTCTGCTGCTGAGTCTATACATAAACAACATAACAGGATGGTTTGGAGCTTGCCATTTGAGCTCTGGACACCAGATGTCACTGTTGTTGCACATTTCTATAGGACAGATATCACTAACTTAATCCTACCACATGACTAGGGCCCTTCGTTTTTAGTTTTTCCTGGGAATTTATCATTGTTTATTAGTACAACAACAGAAACAGGTGAAAATTGGTAGGAAAACTATTCATAATTTTTCTGGGTAAATATTGGGATTTATTTTGGTGGACGGAAGGATGGGGAGGAGTATTCAGGAGATTAATGCTTTGATGAAGGGAATTCAATGTGGTTTGCTGCAGAAGTAAAACAGAATTCAAAACACAATGCCACCTCTGAATTTAAGAAAAAATATCTCTCTAATCCTCAAATAAAACTTTTCATTTGAATAAACAGTTTACTATTGTAGACTTAGAACAATTAGCCTATAAATATTTACATTTAATAGCTGGGCCAAACCATTTGCAGCGCATACCCACAACTTCATCCTTTTCTCCTGTTTTTGTTTGTTTAAAGCTTTTGAATACTTCCTTGTGTTCTGAAACATATTCTGCTACAGATTTTTGCCTTCTTCCCATTTTAGTGTGTCAGGTCTTTAAACTATTATCTACTAACAGCTTGAACTGTGTATGGGATGGGCATGAGCGTAATCATTACGTTCAGATGTGCACACACTTCTGAGCTTGCATGCGTGCCGTTTGTTTATTGTGTGTATCTTCTAAACTGATACATAGCCTTACTTCAGCAGGCAGCTTTGCATATACACAGACTAATGTATTTTCATAATACATGCATCTCATACAATGCATTTTTTCCTAATAAAACAAATTATTTTTATATATTTGAACGATACAAAAGTATGGTGAAAATCAGGAAAAAAAAACAAATAATACTTTTTTGTAACAGAATTTTTTCGATAAAGATCAGTTTAAACTGAAAGTGAAGGGGCTTACACATGACAAATGGACCGTGTTGGGAGTGGTCAGTTATTTTGGGGAGTTAAAAGAATCCTGTGGGTTCCCCATGAGATCCCCTTGTTAAGTTGTCTGATAATATTAATATATGCTATTTTTCTTGTTGCAAATCCAGATTAGCTGTTTTATGGAGCCTGCATTTAATACTAGTGCTTAAGACTTGGCTTGGTGTATTCTGGGGGTAGCTGAGACCTAGAAAGGGGTCTATTGACAAGGGGTAGAGATTACCCCGCTATTGTGAATCATCCAAGCCCTTTGGAGGTCCCCAATCCCTGGCATGGGTGACGTACCTGCACAATCTTGGATCATGCGTATGTATGTATATATGCAGCTTGCTAGCAAGAGTCAGGGACAACCTCACAGTGCTAAATTTTTCCACATGCTGTTGCTCAGGGGCCATTGGGCTTCACCTTGTACCCAAATGGGTCAGGCAGAATCCCAGTTAGGACTGCGTAGGCCTTGTGCTTCTCTTTTGGGGGTAAAGAGGCACTTTTTCAGACATCTGGAGTTTCACTGATTCCTGTTCAGCCCAGTGTACAAGGCAATAGAATTCGTGTCTCTTGTTAGAGTGGGAAGAAAACTCTCCCCTGCACTCCCCCCCCCCCCCCCATCCCCACACACACACACAAGCTCAGCAGTAGCCAGGCACACTGGAGTAAACTAAAAGTAGCCTAGACCAAACCAAATGCTAGTATCGGATGCATTCCGATGAAGTGAGCTGTAGCTCACGAAAGCTTATGCTCAAATAAATTTGTTAGTCTCTAAGGTGCCACAAGTCCTCCTTTTCTTTTTGCGGATACAGACTAACACGGCTGCTACTCTAAAACCTATTTAAAACAGTGAAACCCAAGCTTTGACTAGTTACATTTTTGTACATTGCAAAGCAGTGAGACCTGCACTGCAATCCTGATGTGGAACTCCCCTTTGAAGAATGTTGTAGCAGACAGACTTTCCTGGAAAGCTTCTGAACCAAAAAGATTTAAGAACAAGCCCAATATGAAATCTTCCAAACTTTACCCTCTGCTTATGCCCACTTCACTTTATTTTTGTTCATATTCAAGCCAGGCCAAAATACATATTCCTAAAAAAGTCCTGAGTTGCTAATCTTCTAAGATTTCTGCTTAAAATAACTAATTTTGTAGTGTGAAAATCTACTTTCAGAAAAATTCTTCCACTGAAAAGTAATTTTCTCTGTTCCTTCCCACTTCCTCCTGATGTTGAATATACACAACCACTGTATGTAAGTTGCAATGCAGTTTTAAAATGTTCTTATTTCTATTCCAATAAAGTCTGGAGGCCATGCTCATATTAACAGACAATTTTGAAAAAATGTTATTTAAGCAAACTTGTTATATACATTAGTAAACTGCAAAATTTAAAAACTATTCTTCAGAGTCTCTATAGCAGTGGTGGGCAAACTGTGGCCCATGGGCTGCATGCGGCCCCTTAGGGTAATCCGCTGGCGGGCCGCAAGACAGTGTTTACATTGACCTTCCATAGGCATGGCTCCCCACAGCTCCCATTGGCTGGGAATGGCGCACCACAGCCACTGGGAGCTGCGGGCAGCCGTGCCTGCGGATGGTCAATGTAAACACTGTCACACAGCCCAGCCCATCAGTGGATTACCCTGACGGGCCGCGTGCAGCCCGTGGGCTGCAGGTTGCCCACCACTGCTCTGCAGCTTATCTAGGTCACTGTATTTTGGTGTTGATGCACTCAGTTAGGACTATGATACAAGAAGTCACAGTGTAGTTCGACATTTCTTCGTCATATGTTTGAAGTTTATCTTCATACACTCTGTCATTTAAAGATGTACTGAAGAATCTTCAGAGGTGGCAATTTGGTTGTGTTTCTAGGGATTTATTGGACTATTGTCTGAATTCAAATCCTAACTGTGCCACAAACTATTTGTGAGGCTGTGGGCAAATCGCTTAATCTCTCTATGCCTCAATCCTGCCCTTTAAAACAGGAATACTACTCTTATTTTTTCTCACCCCATCTTTGTCTCTTTAAACTGTACATTCTTTGCGGCAGGAACTGTGTCTCACTATGTATTTGTACTGAATTTAGCAAAATAGAATCCTGATCTCAGTCGGGGCTTCTAGGCACTATTGTAATACAGATAAATATCATCATTTGAGCACTTAGTTAAATCCCTAGAAAACACAGAGATTTTTCAAAAGGTGAGGGAGAACAGTGCTTGAGTTTTGAAAATGTAGCCCTTGCTCTAGGAGCCTGAGCAGCCGCTGGGATTTTCATGTCATCTTTCGCATGAGGCTTTCCCAGCTTTTGCTGTGCCTACTTGAAACAAAATCCCACATAATTCATAGTCTATATGCCATTCATAATCTATCAATTTTATCTCCATTTTCAAAGACAATGTGCAAATATCAAGCACGGAATTTTCAATTGTAACAGTGGATATAATACTAATTTCCCCCTTTTAATTGGTTACTTTTTAAAAAAAACTATGACATCTCCATTATGCTTGTGCTAATTTAAAAAAATAAAAGTTAATTATTTCCTCAATTTGTTAATTTCTCTTGTCCACACTCAGTGCTGACAGAGCAGTCTGTTAGAACTATTTTGCCTACATTTCAAATTACATCTTTAGTTATTTTTATTTTAGTTAGCATATTATTAATCTCCAAGTACTGCTTGAATCCTCATGTACATTTTTCTGAAATGAAATGGATCCTAAAAGCAAAGTTAAATCTCCTTAATTTTCTCCCTGTGGTGATTATACCGGTTTCAAATGGTGATATCCATATCTGACTAAAGGAGGCAATGTTTGTTCTATTAGCATTAATTCTGACAAATCTGAAACACCAGTAGCCTTATACATCCTTTGTTCATTTTGTAATGCAGAGTTCGTCTCCATCCCCTAATCAGTTTTGGAACCTGCACTCCTGCAACTTTTAACCATCTTTAAAAAAAAAAAATTGAAGGACCTGTCAAGGTGCCTCTCTCTTTAGTAGAAAGAATTATCTAATTGAAATTAATTTCCCTAAAATCTATCTATGCTTATTATGACAGCTTCCCTTGTTCCTAACCAAGAGTTAGTAAGCACATTAGAGGGCTCATTCTCCTACTTCATCTGACAAGGCATATGCCTGGGTATGCATCATAAGCAGTCCAATAAAGCAGTACATTGGCTTGCATTTTCTTGTATCAGTCTTTGAAATATTGCATGCCATCTTATGTTTATAAGAGACTAAATGAGGCAGGAAAATACATATATACTCCCTTATGTACCGATGGGAGCTAGCTTCCTCAGATCTGGCAGATTCATGCTTTCCAAACAATTCACTCAAACCTTTCCTCTGGGCTTAGGCATGCTTATGCAAAATGATAGGTGAATCCTCAAAGCCTTCCCACCCTTCAGACCCATATACAACTCCCTTCTGAGCCAGGGATTAGACATATGGCTGTTGTCTGAGAAAAAAAACTCCATTTAGTTTTAAACTGCTGCATACCTTCAACCTATGCGTACTGGCATTTGCCACAAATCTCAACATTTGCAAAACTAAAATGGATTTACTCGAATTCCCTGTGGAAATATCAGCTACACTAGGGAGGTAATTTCCCATTAAGAATTCAGCATATCCTGTTATCTCTGATAAAGAGCTAGTAATGCTTCTGAAACAAGCTGTCTTGGATAGTCCAAATCAAGGGTCAGAAGTCATACCTCCCCTCCTGTTTGACTTGTCAGTAATTCCTCTCCCTCTGCATGAAGTTACTATCTCTTTCTGGAACATGGGACTTTGTATCAGTGTTCAACATAGCAGGGGTAACATATTTGGTAAGACTTGTAACTGTCAGCAGCAAAGACTAAATAAATATTTGTTAAATACACACACAAGCGTATACGTTGATCTGTTTTACTGACTTCAGCATGGAATGAGAATTTCACAGCAGGAGAGTACTTTTTATAAGCTTCCCTTTCCTGGAGTTTATCCAGCCCTCTATGGAGACTCAGCCACTCTGTTGTTTTCCTTCCTTCTGGGAAGTGTTGTTCTAGCTAGGTAAAAGCTGCTTAAATTTTGATATAAAAAAAATTATTTCAGAGGGTTAAGACACTGCAGTGATACCCAGTGTTCTAAGTATATTTAGGGTTGCCAACCCTCCCAGATTGGCCAGGAGTCTCCTGGAATTGGCCTCAATCTCCTAGTTGCTATTGAAAGCAATTCGTAGGATGTTAATAGGCCAAAAGTCCGGTCAGCTGCGCAGCGGGGCTAAGGCAGGTTCCCTACCTGCCCTGGCTCCGTGCGGCTCCCAGAAGCAGCCGGCAGGTCCTTGTGGCCCCTAGGCACAGGGGCAATCATGGCAGCTCTGCGCACTGCCCCCACCCCAAGCGCTGGCTCCGCAGCCCCCATTGGCCAGGAACCGCAGCCAAAGGGAGCTGCGGGGGCAGTGCCTGCAGGCGGGGTCAGTGCTCAGAGCCACCTGGCCGCCCCTAAGCCTAGGAGCTGCAGGGACATGCTGTTCGCTTCCGGGAGCTGCCCTGAGGTAAGCACTGGCTAGCCAGAGCCCACACCCCCTCCCATACCCCAGCTCTGAGCCCCCTCTTGCACCCAAACTCCTTCTGAAAGCCTGCACCCCACACCCCCACCTGCACCCCAATCTCCTGCCCAAGACTCAGCCCGAAGCCCCTCTTAAACTGCAAACCCCTCAGCCCCAGCCCAGAGCCCACACCCCCTGTCGCACTCCAAAAGTTGTCAAGAGCAAATGGGACAAATGCCCATTTTTGCCAAAAATAAATTTTTTTTAAAAAGTCAGGACAGCCGGGCCAGGGCTTAAAAAAGGGACTGTCCCAGTCAAAATAGGATGTACAGTCACCCTAGCAGCAGGGCACGTTCACTTTTAATGCTGCATTGCTGAGTCAAAGTTCCCTTTGTGACCTACCCCTAACTTCCTACAGAACCCCATGGGACTGATCCTGCTGCACTGAAATCAATTGGAGATTGTCTTCCACTGCTTGCAATGGATATAATGTTGACAGTTAAAAGTTGTCTGGGAACAAGAGTCCAGGAGGAAAAACCTATAAGAAGAGGGGTGGAGCTAAGACCTTCTGGGCATGGTACAAAAATATCTGTAGGCTTTGATAGGCTTTTTGGAGAGGGTTGAGAGTATGCTTTCCAGAACAATGAAGGGGTGGAGAGGAGTTTCTGGAGATGATTGTCTGAATTCCTGTTGAAGTGATTAATGCTGCTGGGATTTTATTGTACTATCAGTGATGTATTAGAGTGCTTAAAGCCCTTCATAGAGTTGGGGTTTTTTAAAATTATTATTGTACTTAAATCTAAGTAAATTAGGAATGAACCACTTTTTTCCCCTCTCTGAATACTGAAGGAGATGAGCCACACTGTAATTTGTGGCTTGGGGGACTTGGCTGAAGCAAACCACAATTCATAATTTTGCTTTTGGGACTTAGACTTAGGAAAGCCAAAAAGTGTTTGTGTTTTGTCCTTTCAGGGGCAAGATATCAGTCTTTGCTGTTGAGTAAATGATATCCCACTGGTCTCTAAGCTTTCCTTTAAGTGCATACATTCTCCCCTTGGCTTATGCAGTTCTGACAGGCTTGCTTCACATACATTCATCTTAACATGAACAAAACACTTGAAAATACACTTTAAAAAACTATCTATGTTGCCTGTGGGAAGATGGATGAAGTGACCTAAAAAATGCTTTTCTTCTCTGCGATTCTCAAATTTTAAAATCTCTTTGTGATGGGGTGTATGCAAGAGTGAATTAATCCAGCTACACCCAATCAGCCAATTAGGCTGCAAAAGGGAGAGATTTAAGCTGGAGGAAGCTAATCAGAAGGAGGCTTACCTCTGAAGGAACAGGCAGGGCTTCTATAAATCCAGGAGACTGGAAATAGCGTGGAAGGATGTAAGGAAGTTGTGATAAATGAAAGGGGAGGTAGCTCCCTTTCATAGACACCCAGCCAGCCAGTTAGCTGTAAAATTCCTCTTGATAACTGTTCTCGGCTTGCTTTACCAGTAAAGTGTTAACAAGCCCACAGGTAAAAGAAAAGGAGTGGGTACCTGACCAAAAGAGCCAATGGGAAGGCTAGAACTTTTTTAAATGGGAAAGAAACTTTCCCTTTGTTCTCTGGAGAAGCAGGGATAGAGCAGCAATGCTATAAGCAGGAATGCTGTGTGTAGTTTGAACCAGATATGAAAAATTATCTTCCATACCTAGAAGGAATCATTTGGATAGGTATCAGAGGGGTAGCCATGTTAGTCTGGATCTGTACAAGCAGCAAAGAGTCCTGTGGCACCTTATAGACTAACAGACGTAATAAGCTTTGGGGGATAGGGAACGTTTAGATAATGCAATCAGGTTTATTCTTTATTTTGGCTTGTGGACTCCTCTATGCTAACCACAGATGCTTTTGTTTGCTTGTAACCGCTAAGCTGAACCCCCAAGAAAGCTATTTTGGGTGCTTGATTTTTGGAATTGCTCCTTTAAAATCTAGCAAAAGCCTAAGTTCCAGATGTATTTTCTTTCTTTTTGTTTTAATAAAATTTACCTTTTTTAAGAATAGGATTGGATTTTTGGTGTCCTAAGAGGCTTGTGTATATGTTGTTTAATTAGCTGGCGGACACAGCTAATTTCAGTTGTTTTCTTTCTCAGCTCTTCCCTGGAGGGGGTGAATGGGCTTGAGGATACCCCACAGGGAGGAATTCCCAAGTGCTCCTTCCTGGATTCAAAGGGGGTTTTTTGCATTTGCGTGGTGGCAGCATTTACCAAGCCAAGGTCAGAGAAACGCTGTAACCTTGGGAGTTTAATACAAGCCTGGAGTGGCAAGTATTAATTTTCAAAATCCTTGCAGGCCCCTACCTTCTGCACTCAAAGTGACAGAGTGGGGATTCAGCCTTGACAGAAGTTGTCTGCAGTCACTCCCTAGGAGAAGAAAGGGTTGTTTGGGGGTTATAGAGGTACGTAGCCTCTGATTACTCCCAGGAGTTGGGCTGACAAACCCAGAGGAGTGGGAAGAGACAGAAGGTATGGAAGACGCTCAGGGAAAGGCTGCAAGTTTCAGGAGGGAGCAGACTGCGACTGTGGCTGCTGACTAGAGAGAAGGATCCTTGAACTGGAACCCAGAGTAGAGGGTAAGCCTGAGTTCCCCTACCAGCCACTGAAGAAGTGGCACCATCTGGGCAGGAAATGAAAAGACTGCCTGAGCCTGTTCACAGGAAGGGACTTTGATACCATGGAACTCAGAAGGGGGGAATGCTGAGTGACCTGACCAGGGAACTGAGTCATGAAGAGGCAGCAGTAGCAACTGAAGCGAGAAAGTAGCTGAAGACCAAGAGAGAGAAACACAGATGGAGTGTGAAGGGGGTCAGCCCTGCAAAGATAATCCCCAGAACCCATAGGTGCTGGAACTAGGGGTGCTGCCGCACACTCTGGCTTGAAGTGGTTTCCATTATGTAGAGCAGTGGTGGGCAACCTGTGGCCCATCAGGGTAATCCACTGGAGGGCTGCGAGACAGTGTTTACATTGACCGTCCGCAGGCACAGCTACCCACAGCTCCCAGTGGCAGCTGTTCGCCGTTCCCAAACAATGGGAGGGGCAGGAAGTGGTGCGGGACGCAGGGGGGTGCTGGCCGCTGCTTCCCGCAGCTCCCATTGGCTGGGAACAGCAAATCGTGGCCACTAGGAGCTGTGGGCAGCTGTGCGTGCAGACGGTCAATGTAAACACTGTCTCGCGGCCTGCCAGTGGATTACCTTGGTGGGCCACAGGTTGCCCACCACTGATGTAGAGAGTTACAGTTTGGTTCAATGGCTTTCAGCACACCCACTATAAAAGTTGTTCCATCACCCCTGCCAGAACTGCCAGGAGGCAGAACCACCTACAGTGAGTAGAGCCCTCCCCACAGCAACCATTGTTGCTACCACTGCTATATAATTGCAGCAAATCTTATACAAAATATAACTCATGGCCAGAAAGGGTTAAACAGCTTGCAGGCTGAATGACCCAAAGCCGACCTTTAAAGACATGCTAAAAATGTTAATTAGGGCCATTGCATGCTAAGTAGGCTAGAATTTTGAAATGCAAACCTATGTTAGAAGTTAGAGGTAATAGTAATTGTGTGTATCTTCGGTGCTATGCATGTAATCGGACAGTTCCTGTCTGTCACTCTAACTATTGATTCAGAGATCAAAATGTAATATTAACGTTTAGATGAATCTTCGGTAAAATAATGTCTCTTTGTCTATATGTCTCTGAAGTCTGTGATAGACTGCCTAATGGATAAACTGACCTATGTTAATGTGTGTAACTAATTACTGGTGGTGTTTAAGTAAGTGGTTACATCATTGTTTACTAACCAGGACTGCGTGGTCAACTGGATGCTAGAACACTGTATAAAAAGACCCTTGGGTCCTGATTCTGTCATCTCAGATCTGCTTAAGCTTCATCAGGGGAAGTTTGAGTCACAAGACTGAGGTCCCAGTTATGCCCTGAATAGGATATTTGGACATTGGACTATGACCCTTTATAATTCAGTTCATAGAACTCTTTGCAACTACAAAGCTCACCATCTCTGCTATGAATCTGAACCTCAATGGACTGAACTCATGTCTGTATGGATATTGATCTTTTAACCACACTCTTTCTCTGTTTTTTAATAAATTTTAGTTTAATTCACAAGAATTGGCTGTAGCATTTATTTGGGTAAGATCTGAAACATTCATTAACAGGGAGGTAATGTGTCCGATCCTTTGGGCTTGGTAGAACCTTTTCTTTTATATGATGAAATAAGATTTTCAGAAATCATCATATTTGACTTAAGTACCTAGATGGAGGCCTGAGGCTGGATCGCTTTTAGGGAACTGCATTGTTTGGACTTCTGAGTAACAAGTAAGGTAATAAAGAAGCTGTTTTATGCTAGCTTGGTAAATCTAAGTATTGGAATATCCACCAGCTTTCTGGGGATTGTCTGCCCCATTCTTTCCAGTTCACCCTAATTGAGTGACCATAGCTGGCCCCCACTGGGACACAGTTACCTCAGAGGGGAGCCAAGCTAACTCTATATGTATAGGTTTCAGAGTAGCAGCCGTGTTAGTCTGTACTCACAAAAAGAAAAGGAGTATTTGTGGCACCTTAGCGACTAACCAATTTATTTGAGCATAAGCTTTCGTGAGCTACAGCTCACTTTATCCGATGAAGTGAGCTGTAGCTCACGAAAGCTTATGCTCAAATAAATTGGTTAGTCTCTAAGGTGCCACAAATACTCCTTTTCTATATGTATAATGGTGTAGGTATCAAGAGATAAGACAAGCCCCTTTTACTCAGAAGAGCAGACCCGCCCTCTGCCGTGTCTGTCACCGGTGGACTGGCACACAGATAGGGAAGAGGGAGGGAGATCTATGTGTAGTGTGTGAAATAAAGACTGACTATAAGTAAAGTTAAAAACAACAGGTAAGTGTGGTGAGGGAATAAGTACAATAAGGGGAAGGGGATGAGCATGAATAAAACAATAGCTATAGGAACTAACATAAACAGGGAAACAGCAGCTTAAAACAGGAGCATGAAGCTCAGGCCCAAAATACAAAGTCACCCTGGCAATAACCATATAAAACCCCAACTAATAGAACCCTAATTATCTCACTATCAGCACATCTGTGGCGTCGAAGTCCAGGGTAATTGGAACCCACAAAGGAGGAGCACTGGAGAGTCCCTCGATGTCAACCAGGATGGAAGAAGAGGACCGAGAACCCTCTGGTGATGTCATCCCCAGGAACAGGAGCAGGTAAGGTGGAATGTTGTCTTCTCTTTTCTCTTCGCTTCAGGAAAGGTGGTATCCTTCAACGATGCACTGATGCTGCAAAGACCTGAACCACGCACGCACAGTCACTAGGATGGACTGCACCACTTGTCTGTGAGTACAGTCCTTTTATGCAGTTTGTGGTGGGAAAACATGATATAGTCCCAGCAAAGGCGGGAAACAGTCTGAGGTAAAATGTTCTTGAGATCGCCCAGTGGCGGGGAAAAACCAGTTTGATCCAGTTGTTACTAGGTCATGACGACAGGGCACAAAAGAGTCACAAATGGAGTTTACAAGATGACAGACCAGACTCCATCTTGGATTGCTGCCATATCCTTATAAACTAATTATTAGGCATAACATGCACATACATTTAATAAACTAACAACAATTTAACAATTTACACCCAACATATCCCCTCCTTGGGGCCTTTTTACTTAACTAATTATAAAAGGTCCCAATCAACCTCAAACCATGTAGAATGATAACAATACATATTAACATAACAATGCACAAAGGATTCACAAATAATATAACAGGCAAGCATCTACAAGATATTTAAAACAGAGATATCAAAAGGAATTTGCTTAGACTTCTTTCTACCTTTTCTGAGCTTACACAGGTAAACATTTAATGCATCCACATATATGATTAAAAGGGATTGTATTATAAAGAGCACCATGATTGGGTGGAGCATAACAATCCAGGAGGCATGAGCTTCACCTGCATTGGTGGTAAGATACCTTCCCACCAATGTAATGGAATAGTTTCATCCTTCACCTTTTTGAGGACTCATTTAATTTTATCAACTGAATGATGGACTGTGAGCAAGGTTTTGAGACCTTCCGTTTTTAAAGTAATAGGTGAGCTGTTTGTGATGCAATAGTTTTTTTAATAGCTTCTAAGTTAGCTCCAATATGTATGAGCTCTATATAATTATATAACCGATATTCAGATTGTATAACTTTGGACTCTAAATCACGCAGTGTTAGGTTAATATCACATCCTGTTAAACTGAACACTTGACACAAACAAATATTTATAGTAAAGTTGTTTGCTATATGATAGAACTTATTTACTACAAACATTGGACTCAGGCTTCTCAAGCAAATATGTTTGTCCACCTGGACTATGGCTGACTGATTTTCAAGGGAATGATGGTGTAACTCATAATTGCATGTCCCCAATAAAGAGTTTAGACACACATGCCTCTTCCCATATGCCCAAAGTACAAGTATACCCCAGTCCCTTTTGCTCCATACAAGCCAGTAGATTAACTGGTTTATACTCTTTTCCTTTAAAATGTACCCATTTACTATCCTCTATAGGTACCATGAGGGATTTGTTGGTGAAGATTTCCAATGAAACTAGAGTATATATGACTTCTTCAACAGCTGATTTTAAGGTAAGTACAAGGGCTATGATTGTTTCATTGTGGGGATAATATGTAAAGCTAACAAGTTTCCACGATTCATGATGTTTCTTTTCAAATTCATTGGAATTACTTCCAATTATTCTTTTTAATTCTAAGGGCACGTTTCCATTCAAACCATCTCTCATTGATTGATTTTGCCACATTCAGTAACCACTGTTGTGCCTCTATGCAGGTCAGTGCCTCAGACAGATTTGATTGCAAAATACCCAGTGCTCCCAAGACTTGCAGGTGGTCTTGTTCTTGTATATCCAGCCAATAAGGGAGGATATGAACAATATCAAACTCGGTGGTCCCTAACTCCATCAACGCTTATGACAATGGCTCAGTTAATGTCAAAATGTCATGCCCTAGATCGCCTATTTTTTTGACAAGAAAGTTCTGGTCGATGGTATTAATTACTCCAAGCCTGACTCCTACATCTCCAAGTACCTTGGCTATTATATCCCTTTTCTTTCTTTGCTGTACAGAGGATGGTAAGATGCCTTGTAGCCACGCTTTCCATCCCATCAATTAAGGTGTCACAAAGGGTGCATGTAGAAGGTGTAGTGGAATGATGGATATCTGTACTGGCATTATGATTTTCTTTAAAACAAACTAAGGTTTGATCATTACAGTTCTTGAAACATCCCTTTTTATGACAAAAGGTCCTACATAACTAATTTTTGGTGGTGGCGCAATGGTTAATTTGAATGACGTTTTCAGTTCAAAGGGGCCCTTGACAACCCATAGTCCAGAATGCAGAATACTGGAGTTGAAGATTTCCAGTTCAGGTGACATTATGGTGTTTTTCTGAATTGTCCAATTTACAAAACTTGGATGAAACATAATTAGTTAAAGAGAACATTGATCTGTACATAATTGGCAGGATAGAGTCATACTCTGATGTTCGTTGGTATGAGGAGGGGTTTTGGCCCTATACGCAAATCTGTCCCAGAATGTGTATGGCAGGTCCCCACAAAGATATTTTTTTAAACTGTTCTAGGGATCTCACTAGATACACTTTGTTAAAAGTCTCATCTCCCTCCATGGTAGATTTTGGTGACATTCTGCAGACGTTTGGTGACAGTTAAATAGCACAATCTCTTTGATTTATATGCAGATAACGTGGCCCATTCTCTTTCCTCATCTCTGATCTCCCTTCCAAATCGCATCCCTTTTCTTAGCCCTATTTCCTCTATTTTTCTAGGTCTTGCTGCCCTTAAGGGTATGGTAGTAGGAGGGGAATTTGTTGTTGTTTTCATAGTAGGTGATGGAGATACTTCCTTCCATGGTTTTTCCTGATTTTGAAGTTTTGCTTTATTGTAGTTGGTCTGACATATCCAATCTTCATTTTCAGGGATAACCCAATGCGCAGGGGTGAGAGGGATTTGAGTTGCTGGCAGATCTCATTTTCCCCTTCATCCAAATCCAAAAGTGCGTCCCTAGACTGGTCCCAGAGGTGGTGGTTCTGTTCTAATGTCCTCAGGGAAGGGCTTCATAGGAGCATTAGGTGGTACCATTCCCATCATTTGGATTCTAGTTCCTTTGTTATCGTACTTGTGATTATATTCCTCTGATGTATAAGTCTTCTCTTTTGAATCTTCCTCTTGGTCATACTCTAAGATAGGGATTTTCCACTTTTAGAGTAGACTTTCATTTACTTTACAAAACCAATGTTCATTCTCTTGAACAATTAAACTTTGACAAGTCCATAGGCATAACCATGCCATAACTATATACATTAGACATTTTTCAGAAATGTTCATGTTTCTTCCAGCACCTATAAAAGAGAACATGAATATGTTAAATACCCTATGGTGGCTTATAATCACTTTTCCTTGTTCTTTCCTTCTCAGAATTATCAGGACAGATATTCCCTTTCCATGCCTTAAGTTGCGTACTATGGAACCACTTAGTGACTCGTTTCTTTCCAGATCTTAACTCTAGTTGGTACGTGGTGGGACTCACTTTGTTGACAATGGTGACAGGACCAAACCATCTGGGGCTGAGTGGATGGTTCTTCTCTGAGTAATATCTGAACAAAACTTGGTCACCTACATGCCATTCAATAAACTTGAGGTTATTGTTTTAGGAGCAGCCAGGATCTGTATGCTATGTATAACCTGTATGCTCAAAAGGTCTGTTACACTTTTCTTCCCCACCCTCCCTGTCTCCTCTCCCTCTTTGAATACCAGTGAAGTGGCTTTCTCCCTCCCCCTCTCTCCTGGATTGCTTGTGGGATGAATGGGGGTTCCAAAGAGGATGGATCTAGACTGTTCTCAGTGGTAGCAGATGACAGAACAAGGAGTAATGGTCTCATGTTGCAGTGGGGGAGGTTTAGGTTGGATATTAGGAAAAACTTTTTCACTAGGAGAGTGGTGAAACACTGGAATGCGTTACCTAGGGAGGTGGTGGAATCTCCTTCCTTAGACGTTTTTAAGGTCAGGCTTGACAAAGCCCTGGCTGGGATGATTTAGTTGGGGATTGGTCCTGCTTTGAGCAGAGGGTTGGACTAGATGACCTCCTGAGGTCCCTTCCAACCCTGATATTCTATGATTCTATTAATGAGCTGCTTGAACAGCTGGCAGATCAGAAGAGCTCCCAGGTAGAAAAGCTGTCTGGAACTCTAATTAGGCAGCGATCACACACCCAATGCATGGACACTGCATGGATACTGCCCGAGGTGGAGTGTGACCAACCAGACGCAGCCAAGTAATCTCTAATGACAGGCCATGAGGAGCAGGTCCTTAAAAGGAGAAGGGGCCATGTGCTCAGGAGTACACTCACAAGCTTGTACCTCCCGTGAAGGCCCTTCGCCCAGACCGCTTGGCCAGTGGTTCGCCACATTGCATTCCATCATGCCTCGGGAAGACTTACCTTCATCACACCATCTATCGCTGCACTGTGGGACACTTACCTTGAAGGATCCTGACATCTCCAGTGCTGTGCCTGTCCTGGGAGCATGAGTATGTGAGTGTGACCTCCCATGTCCACTTCTTTTGAGCTTAGCTATCACTATAATAAACGTGCTGCTTTCTGGTGGGTCATTAGTCCTCCCTAAGCTTACTAGCTGGCCCAATTTTGGGTAACAATTATTTAATATTTGGTCCATCTTTTTACAGTTGGCCTTCAGGGTGATAGCTACCATTTTTTGCACATCAGAGAGTACCTTCAGTAAAGATTTTATATACTGGTCAGTTACTACTTTCGGTTGATATTCATCAGGGGGCACCCCTCCTGGCACCCATCATTGCTCCGGTGTTACCATAGGCCTTCCGAAGAGTACCTCATGGGGTGTAAAACCATGGGATCCTCTTGTAGATCTTATTGTCATGAGGATCAATGGGAGATGTCTATCCCAGTTTTTGCCTGAGGCGTCTATAACTTTTCGGAGTGCAGTTTGACCTTTCCATGAGGCCTGAAGCTTGGAGGTCGCCCACTACGTGATATCTTTGTCTCACCCCAGGGCTATACAGAGTTGTTTCATCACTTCTCCAGTGAAATGGAGGCCTTGGTCCAAATCAATGACTCTTGGTAAGCCAAATCGACTAGATGCATTTTCTAGCAGTAGTTTAATGGTAGTTTGGGCAATACAGTTGCGTGATGGATAGGCCTCGATCCATTTGGAAAAGGGATCAATACATACTAGACAGTACTGGTTTCCTCTGTTCATACGAAGTAGGGGACTGATGTAATCAATTCATACCCTTAGCTGTGGACCATCCACTGGCTGATGGAGAAGAGGTCCCTTTACAATTTTAGTGTCTGGATTATTCTGAGCATATCTTAGACAATTGTTAATAAAGTGCTCAGTGTCCCTTACAATTTCTGGCCATCAGGCCACAGTAGCCAACTTCTTCAGTGTCTTTTATACCCCAAAATGACTTTGGTTATGTTCTAATTGTATTAATTCCTGACGAAGCACATTCAGAATTACAAGCAGTGAAATGTTCTCTTTCTCTGATTCATGATCTTTACCTTTGTTCTTTGTTGCCATGATTAAGCCAGATGGATGCTGCTGAATGTTATATGATTTAGACTTTCCATTCTTTAAAAGCTGTTTAATTTCTGGGTCTCGTAACTGCAATTGTATAATGTCCTGATGGTCAGAGGGGTCTGTTGTTGTTGTTAGGGCATCAATAGTTGCCTTTACTTTGTCTCATCTGGACTCTGGTCCCAAGCTTGCAGCTTGCTTTGCTAGTTGGCCTACCTTGCTGTTTAGGAGGGTGATTTCTGCCTGGTTTTTACGGTGAGCCTTGACTTTGAACAAAAAGGTGTCACCCCCCGGATTCCGCTAGCTGCCATGCATATTGTAGGTATCCTGCGTAAGCCACTGGCTGGTTGTCTGTAGTTTTCATATCTCTTGTTTTCCACAATGTCATCCAGTCCAGTAGTGCTCTCATTGCCCAATTAGAATCAGTACAGATGGTAATGTTCGTTGAAGCTTCAGCATTCTCCAAGGCTACAATAATTGCTACTAACTCTACAGCCTGGGCTGAGTTGTGCCTAATGGTTCCTTGGAACACCTTGTCTGTAGCAACATGTAAGGCTGCAAATCCTGTGGCTGCTTTTCCGTTAATGTACATGCTACTACAATCTACAACCCATGTGTCTCGATTACATGCTTTAGCTTCTTCATACATTGATTCCAATTTAAAGGGAAATACAATTTCAGGAGCCTTGATTTCCGGAAGTGGACATTCATGATTTGTCTGGGACTCTGTTGGAGCACAACGTGCAAATAGTGCCAGGCTAGGGTGTATGACTTTCTCCACCTGTATCTCCTTGTTGATCAAGGCCAATGTCCAATTAGCTAAACGAGGGTGACTCTCTCTCTGAGTTGGCTCTTCCAGTCAGTACATACTTTACAGGAGTATGTGTGGTCTTCAGTACTATGGGAGCCATACCTACTATGTCCTCCCAATGCGCCAGTGCCCATACGAGAGCTAGTAGTTCTCACTCACATTCTGTGAATTTTTGTTCTACTGCTGATTGAAACCTATAGCCTATGGATCTAAGGTACTAAGAAGTTTCATTGTTTTGTAACAAGATAGCACTAATTGCCGTGCTGGTAGTGGCTAACTGGAGGTGGAAGGGCTTGTCTACCTGTGAGAACGCCAATGCAGGTGCTTCCATTAAAGCTTTTTTTAGTTGCTGAACCACTTTTTGTTCTGTTTCTCCCCACTTCCACAGTTGGCCTTTTCTGAGTAGTTGGTATAGTGGCCTTGCTTTTTCACTATAGACTTCAATAAAGTCTCTAGAGAAACTGACCAGGCCTAAGAAAGATCTGAGGGTACTCGCGTCTATTGGAGCAGGCAGTTTGGATATCAGTTCTATTCGGTTAGTAGCTGGCTTTCTTCCAGCAGGACCCAGTTGTGCTCCTAGATAGACGACTTGTTGTTGTACTAGTTGCGCTTTAGTTGGGTTCACCATGAATCCAGCTTTCTTCAGAATTCCCAAAAATTCATCCAAATCTTTGATATTGTCTTGCTTGGTCTTTGTAGCTATCAGTATGTCATCCACATAGCTAATGATGTTATCTCGGTAAGAGGCAGTTTTCCACAATGCTACAACAATCCAATGACATAGGCTTGGGGCATTGTGGTACTCTTGGGGAACCCTTGTAAATGTAACCTGCTATTCGTTGAAAGTGAATGCAAACTTATAGTAACAGGAGGGATGCAGTGGCATAGAAAAGAAAGTGTTGGAAATGTCCGGAACACTATACCAGCATGCACCCTCGGTAATTAAGTTCATTACTTCTGGGACCTTGGCAACAACAGGAGCTAACCTGGGTGTCACTTTATTTAGTCCTCTGTAGTCCACAGTTAATCTCCAAGAGCTTCCATCTGCTTTTTTAACTGGCCAGATATGAGAATTACAGACACTCTGGCAAGGTATTAGTACTTCCTGGTGTAGTAAGACCTCTATGGTAGATCAAATTCCTTCTTTTGCTTCTGCAGAATACTGATACTGACACACAGGTTTCGGGTCAGGACCTTCCACTTTGCAGCTTGAACTTTACCACAACTCAGTTTACTGGGAGCAAACACTTCCCTGTGTTTGTTGGTAACACTTTGGATCTCTTCTTCCCATACAGGGAGTTGCAGTTTTTCTGGAGCCTTGGCAGCACAGATGCGGTGGGCGGCATAGATTATGCTGCCTGATTCTCCTTGTTCTGCTTGGATTAGCATTCTATTGGGTAAATCGATGGCTTTATTTAATCGTTGTAAGAGATTTATTCCTAGGGTGCTGGTGCTATCCAGCTTCTGTAGTCCAAAAGATGCCTGCATAGATAATGACCCAATATGACAAGTAATAGCATATGTAAAAGGAATAACACTTTCTTTTCCATTACAGGATACCAGAGATTTCAGTTCTTTTACTGGTAAATCTTTGGCTGTAGGACTTCCCTTCACACATAATAGACTAGTAGAGGTCCCTGTATCCACTAACATTGGCTGTTCAAATTTTCTGAAGCTTCCCATTATTTTGATTTTTACTGTAGGCCTGCCCCACTCATCATTGACTATAGAGGCTACCACTCCAGGGGCTTGGGAAGTTTGGCCTCCTCAGTATGTATCATTAGAGGAGACAAATTCTACTGGAGTGTTGGAATTTTGTTCTCCAGCTCTTTGTCCAGATTCATATTTGGCTAGCTTTAAAAACATGTCTTCTGCTGACAGTTTTTGCTTGTTTAGTTTGTCCCCTGGCTCATATTGAGACAGTCTCTTCAACATAATCTTTTTAAAAGTTCTCATTTCATCACCAGTCCCTCTGAAGATAAAGTTCTTGTACTCCAGAGTTTTAGTGGTGGGGTTTTGTCCTTTGTTGTTACCTTTGCTATCTGTTGACTCCTTAAAAAGAAAAGGAGTACTTGTGGCACTTTAGAGACTAACAAATTTATTAGAGCATAAGCTTTCATAAGCTACAGCTCACTTGACTCCTTGTTACTATAGGCATCTACCTTCCTTTTTGTTGATGTTCCTATATGGGCTGATTGTTGGAACTTAAAAATCTCCTTTGCTCTTGCCCCTAATAAAGGCAGTTGAGTATTGCATATGTCTGTTGGACACATTGCTAACCGTGTGCTAGGAGATAAACCTTGTATATACAATTTTCTCAGTTCTGGTATGTCATAGGTATTTACCCCATTTTGGTTTACCCCTAATCCTGCCAGCCAGAACAACAATTTTTTTTCTCATAAAGTACTTCTCTGGCCTCTCATCTACACTCTGTTTCTCCGAGTATACTTTGCCCGTTATATTATCATGCGGATAAATGAATCTAAATACACATGCATAACACATATTGTTCATTTGCCTCAATTAACATATTGTAAGGAAGAGCTGCAAAGTCAGCACTGGACATATACTCCCTCAGTACACAAATCACAATCTTGTGTTAAATTCGGTGTTACAGATAACTTAGCTACCTAATTAAGCACAGGATCCCGATTACATGGGCCCATATGCTTTCCCATGGCTCTAGCTTGCTCTGGTGTTAGAGTTTTACTCTCGTCTTTCACCAGGCGAGGTTGCCCCGTGTTTTCGAATTGCGTAACCATGGTCACCACAGGATGGTTGCTGCTCTTTCCCACACCAGTCCATAGTGAAGGCAGCTAGAGGATTAGTGTCTACTGCCTTCATTAGTCCTTGTGTCAATTGCAGCTGGTCTTGTGATTGCTTAATGTGGCACTGACATTCCACATGGGAGGCAGGCTTTTCCCGGTTATCAGCAGCCTCCTTGATTAACTGCCTAACTGCTGCTTGTGACTCCAGCAGTCCTTGCATTTTGATCTCTGCTGTTCTCTCAGCTGCTGTAGCCTTAACGCTAAGGTCTCTCATCTGCTGTACTAACTGAGCCACCTGAAGTGTCAGGGTGGGCACAGTGGCTTTTGCTGCTTGTAGCTCAGCGTCTCGTTGTTTGGCCGTCTGAAATTGCTGCTTGCTCTTTTCAGTTTTCTGGTCTGCATGCTGTTTCAGCAGTACCACTTGGGAGTTGAGCTCATGGCCGACCATGGCCAGACTATAGATTAGAGCTCATTTCTACTCCCTTTTACTGAGCTTGGGCTTGCTGGTGTTATAGCGAGCCCATAAGATGGAGAATTTGTCCAAGGAATCATCTCCTCCTAATGATTCCTACTGCCGAGGATTTCCTCCCTTCCAAAAGAATCAGTCACATGGTCCAAAGAGTTATTAGACCAGGGAGTCCACCCTTGAAGGCTAAAGATGTGGTCCATTGTGCTGTTAAGAAGTTGCTTACCCAACTCCAGGATAAAAAGGACCACTCAGAAAGAAAGGAGGGCTCCAGTAAGAAAACCACGCCTTTATACATGGCACCTGGGCCCAGGCTAGGCTATCCTTATGCCAAAGAAAAGAGTGGCCATCCTTTTGGGGCCCAGAACATTCTATACCTATCCCCTAGAGGGGAAAAAGGTACTAACGGCACTGGACAGAGCAACCAGTAACTGCTACCTACTACCAGTGGGGGGACCCCGAGCGTCCCCAGGACCCCTTGTCCACAGTAGCAGAATTTCAGTGGGGCTGGGATAAAATCCCACCCTTGCCAAAGGCGGAGGGGAGGGGAGAAGAGCCAACTGGTTCACTTGCCCTTCAGCTATTACAATACTATCCCAGCATGAACTCCCTCCGAGTCTCACGGACAAACACTGCTGCTGTTCACAAACCAAACAAAACAAGCCTAAGAGGACCCTAAGGAGACAGCTAATCCAGTCCACAGAGAGTCCTTCCATGGTCACAAGGAATGTTACCTCAAAGGGGAGCCAAGGTAACTCTATATGTATAATGGTGTAGGTATCAAGAGATAAGACAAGCCCCTTTTACTCAGAAGAGCAGACCCACCCTCTGCCGTATCTGTCACCGGTGGACTGGCACACAGATCTCCCTCCCTCTTCCCTATGTGTAGTGTGTGAAATAAAGACTGACTATAAGTAAAATTAAAAATAGGTAATTGTATTGAGGGAGTAAGTACAATAAGGGGAAGGGGATGAGCATGAATAAAACAGTAGCTATAGAAACTAACATAAACAGGGAAACAGCAGCTTAAAACAGGAGCATGAAGCTCAGGCCCAAAATACGAAGTCACCCTGGCAATAACCATATAAAACCCTGACTAAGAGAACCCTAATTATCTCACTATTAGCACGTCTGTGGCGGCAGTGAAGTCCAGGACCTGCACTCTTTGGGTATGTTACAGGGTCCCCGCAGGCTCTCCCTCTTGAGCCTGCGCCTTGTGTTTAGGCTGGTATAATAGAGTCTTTCATGCCTTCTTTTGCGGGATCACCCAAGTGTCTTTGTTTACAGTATTCATGCAGTTCCCAGATCCCCCAACAGCTAGTGCCCCACAGACCCTCCCCAGGGTCTCCTGGCTTTTGAGGTTTCCTTCTTTGGTAAGGAGACAGCGATACCACCCTCCTGTCTCCTCCCAGGCTAGCCTCCCCACTGAGGTTTGCCCAGGGCTTTTATAGCCCTCTCATGCCTCAGCCCAGCTGTCAGCAACTAGCTCAGCATGTTCCTCGGAGCCAGCCCTCATTAGGGCTTGCCGCTGGGCTCCCTGCTGAATACCTGTGTCTCAACCCCTGGCCTCCTGGACAGATAGCAGGCTGCAGCCAGCATTTTGGCAGGGCCTTAAAGAGGTTTACCCCTGCCCTGCCACAGGGTAATTGGAACCCGCAAAGGAGGAGCACTGGAGAGTCCCTCAATGTCAACCGGGATGGAAGAAGTGGACTGAGAACCCTCTGGTGATGTCGTCCCGAGGAGAAGGTAAGGTGAAATGTCATCTTCTCTTTTCACTTCAGGAAAGGTGGTATCCTTCAACGATGCACTGATGCTGTGAAGACCTGAACCGTGCACACACAGTCACAGCCACTTGTCTGTGAGTGCAGTCCTTTTATGCAGTTTGTGGTGGGAAAACATGGTATAGTTCCAGAAAAGGAAGGAAACAGTCTGAGGTTAAATGTTCTTGAGATTGCCCGGTGGTGGGGAAAAACCAGTTTGATCCAGTTGTTACCAGATCAGGATGACAGGGCACAAAAGAGTCACAAATGGAGTTTACAAGATGACAGACCAGACGCCATCTTGGATTGCTGCCATATCCTTATAAACTAATTATTAGGCATAACATACACGTACACTTAACAAACTATTAACAGTTTAACAATTTTCACCCAACAACTCCAGTCACAGCCTGTATTATTAAAATCAGTAGAATTTGTGCAACTGCATTGAGTATGTGCAGCAATTAGTTCTGATACATGGAAGACACACTGTAATAACAAAAAGAAAAGGAGTACTTGTGGCACCTTAGAGACATGCTCAAATAAATTGGTTAGTCTCTAAGGTGCCACAAGTACTCCTTTTGTTTTTGCGAATACAGACTAAACACGGTTGCTAGTCTGAAACCTGTAATAACAAAAGCTGTAAGTATAAACATCTACTATCATCACTGATGATTTCTGGATTCTTCAACTGTTGTGAACAAGATATTAAAAGTAATCTGGCTAAAAGCCATTAGGACGGCCTTTGGAATTACTATGTCTCCAAGAAAATCACACATGTAAAAGAGGAAAAAAGAAGAATCAAATCTCAGGAAGATAGGAAGACAAAAGCTCACTCATGCATTAACTAACATCTTTTGTTTAGAACTGAATTCCTCTGCTTCCTACAGCCCCAGAAGGTCCTGAGGTCATTGACGGCTGGGTTCCTGCTCCATATTCCAGATTTTCTTACAAAAATATATTTGATTTTTTTTTAATTGTGTGCCCTTCAAAATTAATGTCACACATATACCTCAGTCTTTCCAAGGATGCTGCCCCATCTGGGTTCCTGCTACAGCTGTAAAAATTTTTGCCAGCACTCCTAATTCTTTTGATTCATTTGTCGCCAGTACAAGAGGATGAGGAGGAAAGTAGGCTATATGTCAGCATGAGAGATGGCAAAACGAGAGTGGGGAAAGACATTCTTCTAGGGCCCAATCCAACTCCCAAAGTCAACTGAAAGACTCAGCGTTAGTTTCAAGAGCAAGTGGAATAGTCCCTTAAGGAAAAAAAAACATTCTTATGCTGAACACTGTTCCTGCTTTCAAAGAGTATGTCTAGATTGCATCTGGGAGTGAACAAGACCTGTGCTCAAGGGGCTTGCACTAGCGCACTAAAAATATCTGTGTAGACATTGCAGCTTGGGATCTGAAGTCTGGACAGAAGGGTGGGCTTCAGAGCCCAAGCTCCAGCCCAAGTCACAAGGTCAAAGCACCATCCACACAGCTATTTTTAGCACGCTAGTGCAAGCTCCTCTAATCTATGGACCCATGCTGGAGGTGGCGGGCTGGAGGGAGGGGAAGAGGTTGCTCCCAGATGCATTGTAGACATACCCTAGTCAGTTTGGATATGTCTGTACTACCCGCCAGGTCGGCGGGCAGTGATCGATCCAGCAGGGGTTGATTTATCACGTCTAGACTAGATGCAATAAATCAACCCCCGAGCGCTCTCCCGTCTACTCCTGTACTCCACCGCCACAAGAGGCACAGGCAGAGTCAACGGGGGAGCAGCAGTGGTTGACTCACTGCAGTGAAGACACAATGGTGAGTAGATCTAAGTACGTCAAATAACGTAGCTGAAGTTGCGTAACTTAGATTCCCCCCCTCCAGTGTAGACCAGGCCTCAGTCATCTGATGCCCCACAGCATCCAGAGAAGAAAGGCCAGCAGAGTGATGGGTGACAGAATCTGTCTGTCTACAAAAAGAAAAGGAGTACTTGTGGCACCTTAGAGACTAACAAATTTATTTGAGCATAAGCTTTCGTGAGCTACAGCTCACTTCATTGGATGCATCCAATGGATAAGTGGAATCACTTTGCTGGAAATGTGCCTTTCTCTGCCAAAATCTTCCACTGGCCAGTAACTGTCCTGAGAACCTGAGTTGGCCTGCACTAGAGAGGGACTCCACATTCAGGTAGTTCTGGTAGGTATGGTACATGTCAAGACTGCAAGAAATCTGATTTTGGACTGTGAGGTCGAGTGATGATCTGAATTGGTAATGTGTGGGCCCCGCCACTTCCGTCCCTTGAGGGGGACAAAAAGTTCTAAAAAGGAATCCTGGGCATTGATGTCCATATCTGAGAGCAAATCATGCCCATTTGCTGATCAAAACTTATGTCATTGTCCTGCATGAAGGAGCTTGGTACGTCGGTTGACCAGGCTTAGAATGACTTCCAATTTTGCCTATTGGAAATGTACTTAACCAGTAAAACCTCATTGTTTCCACAAAGTAACACTGAATAACATTTTTAAAGGCTTCCTGCTTATAGTGTACTGTGTTAATTTGGGACTGATGAAATTAATGATTTATCATAGAGATGTTTCAATTTTGTATTGAGACACTCTAGATGATGGAGCTACTGCAAGCCTGTTTCTGGAATGTCTGTGCTGAATGTACTGTTTATCATATGGTTTCATGTTGTTTTTGAGGTCAGCAGGTCTATGTGCAATTCCTAGGATTGTAATAACATTCATTAACATTTTTGAAGGGCACTCAGTATTTTAACACACAAACGTAGAAGTTGGAGACTTTCATTCAACTTATTCCTAAATGGGTTCCGGAATATTTTCTTTAGACTCATCACAATTATTAGAATAAAATCCTGTCACTTATACAATTTTCATATAGGAGACTATTTGAACAATACAGTATATTTTCTAACAAAAATAAGGCGTGGTACAGAAACTTACTCCAACTGCCCTAAATAATTGAATCATAGGACCGGAAGGGACCTCAAGAGACCATCTAGTCCAGTCCCCTGCACTCATGGAAGTGCTAAGTATTCACAGATACTAAGGTCAGAAGGGACCATTATGATCATCTAGTCCGACCTCCTGCACAACGCAGGCCACAGAATCTCACCCACCCACTCCTGCGAAAAACCTCACCTATGTCTGAGCTATTGAAGTCCTCAAATCGTGGTTTAAAGACTGCAAGGAGCAGAGAATCCTCCAGCAAGTGACCTGTGCCCCACGCCATTAGGACGGCCTTTGGAATTACTATGTCTCCAAGAAAATCACACATGTAAAAGAGGAAAAAAGAAGAATCAAATCTCAGGAAGATAGGAAGACAAAAGCTCACTCATGCATTAACTAACATCTTTTGTTTAGAACTGAATTCCTCTGCTTCCTACAGCCCCAGAAGGTCCTGAGGTCATTGACGGCTGGGTTCCTGCTCCATATTCCAGATTTTCTTACAAAAATATATTTGATTTTTTTTTAATTGTGTGCCCTTCAAAATTAATGTCACACATATACCTCAGTCTTTCCAAGGATGCTGCCCCATCTGGGTTCCTGCTACAGCTGTAAAAATTTTTGCCAGCACTCCTAATTCTTTTGATTCATTTGTCGCCAGTACAAGAGGATGAGGAGGAAAGTAGGCTATATGTCAGCATGAGAGATGGCAAAACGAGAGTGGGGAAAGACATTCTTCTAGGGCCCAATCCAACTCCCAAAGTCAACTGAAAGACTCAGCGTTAGTTTCAAGAGCAAGTGGAATAGTCCCTTAAGGAAAAAAAAACATTCTTATGCTGAACACTGTTCCTGCTTTCAAAGAGTATGTCTAGATTGCATCTGGGAGTGAACAAGACCTGTGCTCAAGGGGCTTGCACTAGCGCACTAAAAATATCTGTGTAGACATTGCAGCTTGGGATCTGAAGTCTGGACAGAAGGGTGGGCTTCAGAGCCCAAGCTCCAGCCCAAGTCACAAGGTCAAAGCACCATCCACACAGCTATTTTTAGCACGCTAGTGCAAGCTCCTCTAATCTATGGACCCATGCTGGAGGTGGCGGGCTGGAGGGAGGGGAAGAGGTTGCTCCCAGATGCATTGTAGACATACCCTAGTCAGTTTGGATATGTCTGTACTACCCGCCAGGTCGGCGGGCAGTGATCGATCCAGCAGGGGTTGATTTATCACGTCTAGACTAGATGCAATAAATCAACCCCCGAGCGCTCTCCCGTCTACTCCTGTACTCCACCGCCACAAGAGGCACAGGCAGAGTCAACGGGGGAGCAGCAGTGGTTGACTCACTGCAGTGAAGACACAATGGTGAGTAGATCTAAGTACGTCAAATAACGTAGCTGAAGTTGCGTAACTTAGATTCCCCCCCTCCAGTGTAGACCAGGCCTCAGTCATCTGATGCCCCACAGCATCCAGAGAAGAAAGGCCAGCAGAGTGATGGGTGACAGAATCTGTCTGTCTACAAAAAGAAAAGGAGTACTTGTGGCACCTTAGAGACTAACAAATTTATTTGAGCATAAGCTTTCGTGAGCTACAGCTCACTTCATTGGATGCATCCAATGGATAAGTGGAATCACTTTGCTGGAAATGTGCCTTTCTCTGCCAAAATCTTCCACTGGCCAGTAACTGTCCTGAGAACCTGAGTTGGCCTGCACTAGAGAGGGACTCCACATTCAGGTAGTTCTGGTAGGTATGGTACATGTCAAGACTGCAAGAAATCTGATTTTGGACTGTGAGGTCGAGTGATGATCTGAATTGGTAATGTGTGGGCCCCGCCACTTCCGTCCCTTGAGGGGGACAAAAAGTTCTAAAAAGGAATCCTGGGCATTGATGTCCATATCTGAGAGCAAATCATGCCCATTTGCTGATCAAAACTTATGTCATTGTCCTGCATGAAGGAGCTTGGTACGTCGGTTGACCAGGCTTAGAATGACTTCCAATTTTGCCTATTGGAAATGTACTTAACCAGTAAAACCTCATTGTTTCCACAAAGTAACACTGAATAACATTTTTAAAGGCTTCCTGCTTATAGTGTACTGTGTTAATTTGGGACTGATGAAATTAATGATTTATCATAGAGATGTTTCAATTTTGTATTGAGACACTCTAGATGATGGAGCTACTGCAAGCCTGTTTCTGGAATGTCTGTGCTGAATGTACTGTTTATCATATGGTTTCATGTTGTTTTTGAGGTCAGCAGGTCTATGTGCAATTCCTAGGATTGTAATAACATTCATTAACATTTTTGAAGGGCACTCAGTATTTTAACACACAAACGTAGAAGTTGGAGACTTTCATTCAACTTATTCCTAAATGGGTTCCGGAATATTTTCTTTAGACTCATCACAATTATTAGAATAAAATCCTGTCACTTATACAATTTTCATATAGGAGACTATTTGAACAATACAGTATATTTTCTAACAAAAATAAGGCGTGGTACAGAAACTTACTCCAACTGCCCTAAATAATTGAATCATAGGACCGGAAGGGACCTCAAGAGACCATCTAGTCCAGTCCCCTGCACTCATGGAAGTGCTAAGTATTCACAGATACTAAGGTCAGAAGGGACCATTATGATCATCTAGTCCGACCTCCTGCACAACGCAGGCCACAGAATCTCACCCACCCACTCCTGCGAAAAACCTCACCTATGTCTGAGCTATTGAAGTCCTCAAATCGTGGTTTAAAGACTGCAAGGAGCAGAGAATCCTCCAGCAAGTGACCTGTGCCCCATGCTACAGACGAAAGCGAAAAACCTCCAGGGCCTCTTCCAATCTGCCCTGGAGGAAAATTCCTTCCCGACCCCAAATATGGCGATCAGCTAAACCCTGAGCATATGGGCAAGATTCACCAGTCAGATACTACAGAAAATTCTTTCCTGGGTAACTCAGATCCCACCCCATCTAACATCCCATCACAGGCCATTAGGCCTATTTACCATGAATGTTTAAAGATCAATTAATTACCAAAATCCTGTTATCCCATCATACCATCTCCTGCATAAACTTATCGAGTTTAATCTTAAAGTCAGATAGATCTTTTGCCCCCACTGCTTCCCTTGGAAGGCTATTCCAAAACTTCACTCCTCTGATTGTTAGAAACCTTTGTCTAATTTCAAGTCTAAACTTCCTGATGGCCAGTTTATATCCATTTGTTCTTGTGTCCACATTGGTACTGAGCTTAAATAATTCCTCTCCCTCTCTGGCATTTATCTCTCTGATATAGTTATAGAGAGCAATCATATCTCCCCTCAACCTTCTTTTAGTTAGGCTAAACAAGCCAAGCTCCTTGAGTCTCCTTTCATAAGACAAGTTTTCCATTCCTCGGATCATCCTAGTAGCCCTTCTCTGTACCTGTTCCAGTTTGAATTTATCCTTCTTAAACATGGGAGACCAGACCTGCACACAGTATTCCAGGTGAGGTCTCACCAGTGCCTTGTATAATGGTACTAAAACTTCCTTATCCCTACTGGAAATACCTCTCCTGATGCATCCCAAGACCGCATTAGCTTTTTTCACAGCCATATCACATTGGCGGCTCATAGTCATCCTATGATCAACCAATACTCCAAGGTCCTTCTCCTCCTCCGTTACTTCTAATTGATGCGTCCCCAGCTTATAACTAAAATTCTTGTTATTAAGCCGTAAATGCATAACCTTACACTTCTCACTATTAAATTTCATCCTATTACTATTACTCCAGTTTAGAGGGTCATCCAGATCCTCCTGTATGATATCCCGGTCCTTCTCTAAATTGGCAATACCTCCCAGCTTTGTATCATCCGCAGACTTTATTAGCGCACTCCCACTTTTTGTGCCAATATCAGTAATAAAAAGATTAAATAAGATTGGTCGCAAAACCGATCCTTGAGGAACTCCACTGGTAACCTCCCTCCAGCCTGACAGTTCACCTTTCAATAGGACCTGCTGTAGTCTCCCTGTTAACCAATTCCTTATCCACCTTTCAATTTTCATATTGATCCCCATCTTTTCCAATTTAACTAATAATTCCCCATGTAACACGGTATCAAATGCCTTACTGAAATCTAGGTAAATTAGATCCACTGCATTTCCTTTGTCTACAAAAATCTGTTACTTTCTCAAAGAAGGAGATCAGGTTGGTTTGGCACGATCTACCTTTTGTAAAACCATGTTGTATTTTGTCCCATTTACCATTGACTTCAATGTTCTTAACTACTTTCTCCTTCAAAATTTTTTCCAAGACCTTGCATACTACAGATGTCAAACTAACAGGCTTGTAGTTATCCGGATCACTCTTTTCCCCCCTTTCTTAAAAATAGGAACTATGTTAGCTATTCTCCAATCATACGGTACAACTCCTGAGTTTACAAATTCATTAAAAATTCTTGCTAAAGGGCTTGCAATTTTGGGTGCCAATTCCTTTAATATTCTTGGATGAAGATTATCTGGACCCCCCGATTTAGTCCCATTAAGCTGTTTGAGTTTTGCTTCTACCTCAGATATGGTAATATCTACCTCCATATCCTCATTCCCATTTGTCATGCTAACATTATCCCTAAGATCCTCTTTAGCCCTATTAAAGACTGAGGCAAAGTATTTGTTTAGATATTGGGCCATGCCTAGATATCCTTAACCTCCACTCCATCCTCAGTGTTTAGCAGTCCCACTTCTTCTTTCTTTGTTTTCTTCTTATTTATATGGCTATAGATCCTTTTACTATTGGTTTTAATTCCCTTTGCAAGGTCCAACTCTACTTGATTTTTAGCCTGTCTCACTTTATCCCTACTTATTCTGACCTCAATAAGGTAGCTTTCCTTGCTGATCCCTCCCATCTTCCACTCCCTGTATGCTTTCTGCTTTTTCTTAATCACCTCTCTGAGATGCTTGCTCATCCAGCTTGGTCTACAACTCCTGCCTATGAATTTTTTCCCCTTTCTTGGGATGCAGGCTTCCGATAGCTTCTGCAGCTTTGACTTAAAGTAATCCCAGGCCTCCTCTGCCTTTAGATCCATAAGTTCTTCAGTCCAATCCACTTCCCTAACTAATTTCCTTAATTTTTGAAAGTCAGCCCTTTTGAAATCAAAAACCCTAGTTGCAGATTTATTTTTGTTAATCCTTCCGTTCAGTTTGAATTAGCTCATGATCACTTGAACCAAGATTATCCCCTACAACCATTTCTTCTATGAGGTCCTCACTATTCTCCAAAACCAAATCTAAAATGGCATCCCCTCTAGTCGGTTCAGCAGCTACTTGATGAATGAATCCATCAGTTATCGCATCTAGGAAAATCTGAGCCCTATTATTATTACTAGCACTCGTCCTCCAGTCTATATCTGGGAAATTAAAGTCTCCCATGATCACGCAGTTTCCATTAGTATTTACTTTATTAAAAACATTAAAAAGGGCTCTATCCATACCCAAAATAGATCCTGGCAGTCTATAGCACACCCCAAGCACTATCCCAGGGGGAGGCTCTAATAGTTTTCTTCTCCAATGTAATTTTTGCCCAGACGGACTCTGTCTTATCCATTCCATCACTTCTTATTTCTTTACATTCCACCTCATCATTGATATACAATGCTATTCCACCACCTTTACCTTTATTTTCATCTTTCCTAAACAGCACATACTCTGCAATACCTGTAGTCCAGTCATGACTACTATTCCACCATGTTTCTGTTATCCCTATAATATCTGGTTTCACTTCCTGCACTAGTAGCTCTAGTTCCTCCATTTTATTACCTAGGCTCCTCACATTGGTGTAAAAATATCTTAATTTTTGCTGTTTGGCCTCGCTCACATTCTGTACCCTATTAGGCACAGACATTCTACAGCCAGTATAACCTATTAGACTGGTATCCACACTGCCCTTTCTCCTTATATACATCCTTACTTTGTTTTCTTCCCTCTCAATGCTAAAATCCGGCATGGAGGTTACCTGGACATCTCCCAACCATCTCCCCCAAATTCCTAGTTTAAAGCTCTCTTAATCAGTTGTGCCAGCCTCCATCCTAGAAGTCTATTTCCTTCCCTACTCAGATGAAGTCCATCCCGAGAGAACTGTCCTCTGTCCATGAATGCCTCCCACTGGCCATACATCCCACAGTCCTCCTTATAGCACCACTGCCTAAGCCATCTGTTGATAGTCATAATCTTGTCACACCTTTGTTGCCCTTCTCTAGGAACAGGCAGAATCCCACTAAAGATTACCTGAGCCTCGATTTCCTTAGGCGTCTTCCCCAGCCTAGCATAGTCTCCCTTAATACTTTCCAGCAAGAATCTAGCTGTATCATTTGTTCCCACATGAAGGGATTCTTTCCTGCTCCCTTTAGGATCCTTTTCAACCTCAGCTCTACATCCTGTATCTTAGCACCTGGAAGACAGCACACCCTTCTATTCTCTGGATCAGCTCTGGTTACAGGCCTGTCTATTCCTCTCAGTAAAGAGTGCCCGATCACATAGACCTGCCTTTTCCTGGTGACTGTGCTATTCTCCAGTCTATCCCCTGTTCCCTCCGGCTGCAAGTTCTTTCCATTCCTATTCTCCCTTTTAATCCTTTTCAACCCATCCTGTATCCTCCTGGAGCTCATATTTGGTGTAGTCTACATTGACTCTTCCCCTTTTCCTATAGGACTAGCTGCTCTTCTCTTCTTCCTTTCTCTTCCATCTTCAGCGACTACCTGCTGAGCCTCTTCATTTTCCAACTCTACAAACCTATTCTTGAGCTCTATTTCTCTTTTTCACTTGCCCGTCTTTTCCTCTGCCTGGTTCTTTTAGTCACATTCTTCCACTGACCACTTTCTTCTCCCAGTCTCCCCTCAGAATTCCCCAGCCCTGCTACCATTGGCAAGTCTGAGCTTTTCCCTTCAGGTACCTCATGTCTTTGCTCCATAATCTGCTCAAACCCCTTCCTAAACTCAACCAGACTTTCCACCTGCATCTCCAAACCTTGGATCTTTTCCTCCATCAGCTCCATCAGATGGCATTTCATGCAGACAAAACTCTTACCAGGTGCCCCCTTCAGGATCATGTACATACCACAGCTTCCACATCCAGTCATCCTCATTGTGTCTTCCACTACCTGGGTCACTCCCACTGCTGCCTCTATATCTGTCATAGCCTTCCCACCTAAATCCTGTTAATCTGGGAAACACAAAACACACCAAAACACAACCACCCACAGCAAAACCAAATCCTAAACAAGTACCACAATACAAACTCCCCTTTCAAACACCCACTCAAACTCCCCTGTTTACAGCTCTGTTTGCTGGCTCCTGTGCCGCTGCAGCGGTCTATGCCTTTTAGGACCCCTAGTCAGAGAAGCCCCGCCCCCTAATCTAGACCATTCCTGACAATTGATTATCTAACCTGCTCTTAAAAATCTCCAATGATGGAGATTCCACAGCCTCCCTATGCAGTTTATTCCAATGCTTAACCACCCTGACAGTTAAGAAGTTTATCCTAATGTCCAACCTAAAACTCCTTTGCTGCAATTTAAGCCCATTGCTTCTTGTCCTGTCCTCAGGGGTTAAGGAGAACAATTCTTCTCCCTCCTCTTTGTAACAACCTTTTATGTACGTGAAAAATGTTATCACGTCCCCTCTCAGTCTTCTCTTCTCCAGACTAAACAAACCCAGTTTTTTCAATCTTCCCTGATAGGTCATTCTTTCTAGACTTTTAATAATTTTTGTAGCTCTTCTTTGGACTTTCTCCAATTTTTTCACATCTTTCCTGAAATGTGGCACCCAGAACTGGACACAATACTCTAGTTCAGGCCTAATCAGTGTGGAGTAGAGCAGAAGAATTACTTCTTGTGTCTTGCTTACAACACTCCTGCTAATATATCGCAGAATGATGTTTGCATTTTTTTATTTATTTTATTTATTTTGCAACAGTGTTACACTGTTGATTTTCATTTAGCTTGTGGTCCACTATGACCGCCCCCCTAGATCCCTTTCCACAGTACTCCTTCCTTCCTGGCAGTCATTTCCCATTTTGTATGTGTGCAACTGATTGTTCCTTCCTTAGCGGAGTACTTTGCATTTGTCCTTATTGAATTTCATCTTGTTTACTTCAGACCATTTCTCCAATTTGTCCAGATCATTTTGAATTTTAATCCTTTCTCCAAAGTACTTGCAACCCCTCCCAGCTTGGTATTGTCTGCAAACTTTAAGCGTATGCTCTATGCCATTATCTAAATCATTGATGAAGATATTGAACAGAACTGGACCCAAAACTGATCCCTGCAAGATCCCAGTCATTATGCCCTTCCAGCATGACTGTGAGCCACTGACAACTACTCTCTGGGAACAGTTTTCCAGCCAGTTATGCACCCACCTTATAGTAGCTCCATCTAGGTTGCATTTCCCTAGTTTGTTTATGAGAAGGTCATGCAAGACTGTATCAAAAGACTTACTAAAGTCAAGATATACCACACATCTACCACTTCCCCCTTATCCACAAATCTTGTTACCCTCTCAAAAAAAGCTATCAGGTTGGTTTGACAGAATTTGTTTTTGATGAATCCATGCTGACTGTTAAGTATCACCTTAGTATCTTCCAGATGTATGTAAATTGACTGCTTAATTATTTGCTCTATTATCTTTCTGGGTACAGAAGTTAAGCTGACAGGTCTGTAATTCCCCAGGTTGTCCTTATTTCCCTTTTTATACGTTGGCAGTATATTTGCCCTTTTCCAGTCTTCTGGAATCGCTCCTATCTTCCATGACTTTTCAAAGATAATCGCTAATAGCTCAGATATCTCCTCAGTCAGCTCCTTGAGTATTCTAGGATGCATTTCATCAGGCCCTGGTGACTTGAAGACATCTAATTTGTCTAAGTAAGTTTTAACTTATTCTTTTCCTATTTTAGCCTCTGATCTTACCTCATTTGCACTGGCATTCACTATGTTAGATGTCCAATCACCACCAACCTTCCTGGTGAAAACTGAAACAAAGAAGTCATTAATCACCTCTGCCATTTCCACATTTTGTGTTGTTATTTTTCCCCCCTCATTGAGTAACGGGCCTAACCTGTCCTCGGTTTTCCTCTTGCTTCTAAGGTATTTGTAGAATGTTTTTTTGTTACCCTTTATGTCTCTAGCTAGTTTGATCTTGTTTTATGCCTTGGCCTTTCTAATTTTCTCCCTACATACTTGTGTTATTTGTTTATATTCATCCTTTGTAATTTGACCTAGTTTCCACTTTGTAGGACTCTCTCTTTTTTTTAATTTTTTTTTTTTTTTTAAAGATCACTGAAGATCTCCTGGTTAAGCCAGGTGGTTTCTTGGCATACTTCCTATCTTTCCTACTCAATGGGATAGTTTCCTCTTGTGCCCTTAATAATGTCTCTTTGAAAAACTGCCAACTGTCATCAATTGGTTTTCCCCTTAGACTTGCTTCCAATGGGATCTTACCTACCAACTCCCTGAGTTTGCTAACGTCTGCCTTCTTGAAATCCACTGTCTTTATTTTGTTGTTCTCCCTCCTACCATTCCTTAGGATTATGAACTCATCATTTCATGATCCCTATCACCCAAGCTGTCTTCCACTTTCAGATTCTCAACCAGTTCCTCCCTATTTGTCAAAATCAAATCTAGAACAGCCTCTCCCTTAGTAGCTTTCTCCACCTTCTGAAATAAAAAATGGTCTCCAATACATTCCATGAACTTGTTGGATAATCTGTGCCCTGCTGTGTTATTTTCCCAACAGATGTAGTAGTTGAAGTAGGATGAATAGTTGAAGTCCCCCATCACTACCAAATCCTGTGTTTTGGATGATTTTGTTAGTTGTTTAAAAAAAACCTCATCCACCCCTTCTTCCTGATTAGCCTCATCCACTTCTTCTTCCGTACTATGACATCACCCTTGTTTTTTACCCCTTTTATCCTTACCCAGAGACTTTCAACAAGTCTATCTCCTATTTCCATCTCAACCTCAGTCCAAGTGTATATATATTTTTAATATATCAGGCAACACTTCCTCCCTTTTTCCCTGCCTGTCCTTCTTGAGCAAGCTGTATCCTTCTATATTTCAGTCATGTGTATTATCCCACCAAGTCTCTGTGATGCCAACTATGTCATAGTTGTGTTTATTTACTAGCATTTTGAATTCTTCCTGCTTACTCCCCATTCTTCTCACATTAGTATATAGACATCTAAGATACTAATTTGATTACCCCACCACCCCCAAGTTCTGTCTTGTGGTTCACCCTCACAAAGACAATTTATGTATTACAACAATATTCTGGTGATCCAAAAGAGAGGCTGCATCCTCAGTAAGAGGACAGACAAACATTAAAAAAGAAACATCATTCCATGACAGTTTAGATAATTTCTCTAATACTGTTAAGGTTCAGTGACAATCTTTTATATTTATAATACAACTTTGATCATTTGTAATGATGACTGGGATATCGATAGCAGATGACTCAGTGTTGTAAATTACCTCAGTAAGTGACAAATCATGAGTTTAATGTCACATCACAAATTTACTTTATTTTATGCTGACAAGAGTAATTTTAGCTTTAACTATTAAAATATCCATAATATAATAAGGAGGGGATTGTAAATGACTTATAAAAGGTCCCAGTAACATAGGATCTCACAGCACTCTGCTTCTAAATCTTCGCTGAAAAGTAACATGAGTTTCAGATTTTTTTTGAAAAAGCATTGGATTTCCAGATAATCAAAGTGAGAAATGGTGAGATACACTATAGTCCTGGTAACAAGTGCTTAAATTTAAAAAAATTGTTTTTAAGTGTCAAAAACAACTTCAATTATTATCATACATGTATGTGAATCAGAACTATGAGGGCCTATTCTCTTGTGTTAACAAGAATATAATAATTCTAAAGCACTCTAGATTAAAAGCTACAAAGTTTGCATTATGCAGATACACTATCCTCTACATAGTTTAGGTTGCAACCAGGTTCCATGATAAAGCACTGCATAATCTTCCTATAACTTTGGTTTGATAAACTGATTTGGCCTGAAAATTGCAAGATTAAATCTAAATGTGAAAAAGAATATTTCTGAAAAGTTTGCAACAAAAAATTTGCATCACAAGTCATTAAAAACATAACCCTGATTTGATATTTTGACCAAATTTCAATATAGTTAAATCTCCTTGAAATTTTACTGTGAAATTTTTACATAGGTTGTAATCAAGCAAATTAACTTTTTTTTTTTTTTTTTTGTGGATCGTAGGGGTCTATCCTGTTCCCGTTACGTTAACTGCAGGGGCTGCTCTACCAATTTTGCCGCCCCAAGCAGTCACCGCCGAATTGCCGCCGCGCCCGGAAGAGTGGCGGAGCTGCCACCAAATTGCTGCCACGGGACACGAACTGCCGCCCCATTTTGAATGCTGCCCCAAGCACCTGCTTGGAAAGCTGGTGCCTGGAGCCGGCCCTGGTTAACTGACTTTGATAGGAACAGAACTGGGACATATACACATATAATGTGTGTGTAAATATGTTGTCCTCTATTGAATGGTTGCACTGTTGGCAAAAGGGTCCCTTTATAGCTGACAGCTAAGAGCTCTTCCTTTAGCTCAAGTGATAGAGGCCTACATTTTTGGCTCCACAGGACCAGGATTTCAGTCTTGGCTTTGCAGCTATGTTTTTTTGTATTGATGAAGAGGATATAGCCTCTCTACAGGTAACAATAGCCCCACTGAAAGGCTAATCTTGCAAAATCTCTAGTGCTGCAGAGGGTAAGACACAGCAAAACAATTAAATTTTCTAAGCATCTATTCCATAACTGTCTTTTTTGTTACATCAGCAAGTGGGATTCTGAGCTGTCTCATTATGGGCCTGATCCAAAGCCCATTGCAGTCTATTTTTCACCTATTCTGTTCCAGCTAGTTAAGTCTGTGATTGATTGGCTGCTTTGTATATGAAGAGTACAAAGCCGCTGGTGTGGGAAGAATCTGATTCTATGTCTATTTTATGTGCAGTAGTGCGACACCTGTATTCAGTGCAAGGGGCAAGTGAATATATATGTCCTCGTGGATGTGAAGAATGTGAAAGATATCTGTAACAGTTTTGTGACCGTGTGTGTGTCTGTGGTTATGTGTGGCTTGCTAAAGGATAACTAAGGGTTAAGTCAGTTGTATGTAGTTTGGAATGTTGCAGAAACCAATGTCAATGACTTTAGATAGCCCAATTACAGGTGCTTAAATGATGTACAATCATCAAGGCCTTTGAAGGTTTGTCTGTCAAAGCTGGATACAACATCCCCTAGCTTGGGAGAGGAGAGGGGCCCTTCAGGTGAGGGACCCTAAACAAAGCTCTCTAGAACTGTTAAAAGGGCCCTGATGAAGCAGAGGTACCTAGGATAAGAAGTTAGTCCTCACTGAAGCAAACAAAATAAGTCATTTTCTTAAAATGGGTGCTGAGCAGCTCCAGCTTTCATTCCTCCCAGGCTAATATTCTTATTGCTATAAAGCTATAAAGCTCCAGTGTCGCTTAATTCCTCTGGATAATGGTGACCAGACTCACCGATATTTAAACCAAGAGGCCTTCAATGTTAGTCCTTTGTTCAAATAAGTAGAGTAGGATTGGCACCTCATCGCCCTACACACTTTTGAAGATTCCACCGTGGCCATTGCTGTGATTCTGAAAGCAACAAAGCATGCAGCAGTTTCCTGTAGCAAGGGACCTTCTGCACTCCCTCCTGGTTGCCTCCTAGGTTTTAGCTAATAAGTCTCCACGAAAGCCACTATCTATTGAGCTTTCTATATGACACCTGTAGCAGAACACTTCAAAATCTTCTTGGGCAGCACCAGCAGGAAGGTATATATTCCCAAACTGTTTCCTTAAGGCTCCAAGTAACAGCTTCCTTCACTTCAGTCTGGTCTGATAGCCCAAATGATTGAGTTTCTTAATTCTCAGTTTCCAACTATTACAGTACAGAACTTTCCAGAACCTTCCCGATCTTGTAACATTATCTTTAATGGGATTTTAATTAAAGAAATGTAATTTCAGAAGAAGATAGTATTTAATAGCTGCTCTTTTTCCCCTCTTTTGGAGCACAGAGCTACCTTTTTTCTAGAAGGGGAAATGTTGGCTCCATTAGCAGGCAGGAAGGATGGTCTCGTACTTAAAATTCTAATCTAAGACTCCACCGATCTGATTTCAGTTCCCAGCTGTACTGCAGACTTCCTGTCTGATGGTGGGGAAGCCAATTAATCTTTCTGTGCCTCAGTTCTCCATATTTTTTTAAAGGATATAATAATTCCATAACTCACGTTGTGTTTTGAAGATAAATTCATTAACACCTGTCAGGCACTCAGACATTACTGTGATGGGGCCACAAAACCTCCGTAGACAGATCAGCCCATGCTCCCTAACCACATAATGTATTGGTTAGAGCCATGAACTGGTGGACAGAGCTCAATTCTTTCCTCAGCACTCTCACTGACTTGCATTGTGATCTTGTGCAAAATTACTTAAACTCTGTCTCCAATTTCTACATTTGTAAAATGGGGGTTGTACCTTACATCACAAAAGTTGCCATGAGGTTTAGTTAATATTTGTGAATGGAGCTGAGATATCAATATATTACAACATGCTATAGAATCAGTAGACTAGTTCATCCCCTAATAACTCAAAGTTTAACTAAATTTGAGAGAATTACGTACAAGATGATATGTTAGGTTGGAGTAGGTGTAACTTAGCCTCATGAATTCCTGCATTCAGAGCGGCTGTGATCATGAATAACTTCCCAATAAAAGTGCAAATAATTTCTCCAGGATTGGTAGACGTTTACATTTAAATGCCTAATGTGGCGTAGCATACATCATTACTTTCTGTATCTGCTAAGGGCCTGATCAAAAGTCTATTGAAGTCAATGGGAATCTTTCCATTGACTTCAGTGAGTTTTGGATCAGGCCCTAAATGTTAATGAAGCAACAGTTTTTGTAGCATACCTGATGAAGAGTAGGGAAGACCAGCTGACAAACCTTTCTGAGATGATTGGGCACTGCTACTTACCGTATCAAGTAGGTCATTTCAAAACCAGCTACTCTAGTTTAAATGAAGCAACTCATAGTCAAGCGCTCAAGACTATTCTTCTACCCGAAATATTCATATGTCTACCCACGTTGACTTTTTTACCACTCAGGGTTTGTTAAAATAGAACAGTTATGTCTGTTTCTCTTCGGTTCCCTTACAAATACTTAAATGGGGATGGTATCTCACTTGCCTGTAGCAATTAAAGGCTAAAAACAAAGTGTCTGCAGGAAACTCTTGATTCCTTCCCCCTCTCGCCCCAAACATTCATAAGTCTCAGACTGTCATCCCTCAGTTAAAGTAAAACCTCTGACAAGAGAGTTATCTTTTGTTTTAATTTTAAAAGGCTGGGCAGAAATGCAAAAAGAAATTGTGTCTTAAGGCCTATAGATAAATTATAAATCAGATTGTAATATCAACCTAAAAATGCTCTTTTGTAGACCCAAAAAAATGGGAAAAGGGTAAATAACTGTAGTTTGAATGGTGATGCACTGTAATTCACAAAGGCTATGTCTAGACTAGCATTTGCCGGTAAAACTTTTGTCAGTCAGGAGTGTGAAAAAATCACACCCCTGACCGACATAAGTTTCACCAACAAAAGTGCCGGGCTGGACAGCGCGATGTTGATGGGAGACGCTCCAGTAATTGGGGTGGTTTAATTATGCTGACAGAAGAACTGTCTCTCACTGGCATAAAAGGGAGAGCTTACAGTGGTGCAGCTGCCATGGTACAGCTGTGCCACTGGAAGGACTGTAGTATAGACATAGCCTAAGGGCTTGTCTACATTACCGGCCGCATCGACGGGCAGCGATCAATCCAGCGGAAGTCAATTTATCGTGTCTAGTATAGTCTACTTTGGTACAACCTCTAGTGTCCAATAGCTTCCCTCCCTCCCCAGCCTACTGGCTCGAGGTCCAGGGTAGCCAGAAGGATCCCATGTGTAATATGGGGAGTGGGCTAACTTTCCATATCTTTGCTTCCAAAGCCTGTTGGTGTGCAATTTTTAACAACAATTTCCCCAATTAAAAGGTCTGGCCTTGCTATACTAGAAACATACTGCGTCCATTTGTACTGCTAAGTATCAAACAGTGATCTTTTTCTTTGCTTTAGCAAGTGTATCCAAAACTTAGTGTTTCCTGATATTACCCAAAACATTGACAAGACAAAACATAGAACACAAAACACAATTTCTATTGTGACAGTAGATTCATGGTATTTTGGGTTGCTTTTCAGCTGGTATCAGCTTTTCCTGATTTTCTGAAAGACAAAAAGAACATGTTTCTACCCCTTTTGGGGTGGCAGATTATTGCTTAAAATATTTCTTTCTTTCACAAATACCCTTGCTGATTGTAGGCAAA
The DNA here is from genome assembly GCF_015237465.2 of Chelonia mydas. Taxonomy (NCBI): domain Eukaryota; kingdom Metazoa; phylum Chordata; order Testudines; family Cheloniidae; genus Chelonia; species Chelonia mydas. The sequence goes on from NC_057852.1 coordinate 114,548,071, forward strand.
ACAGAGGAATCTGTTAAATCATACCCCCATACTTTCCTGTGTTTTGTTCTATAGGCAGGCCAGGTTTCAATGGCTTCTACCTTTTAAGGGTTATGGGGAATTATGCCACTGTTTAGTCATTAAATCCATGAGGTGGGGTACCTCAGTTTCCCTTCTTATACAGCAGACCAAGTTTATAATGTTTTTCCTGCTGTGTTAAGCTTTAAGTTTATTTACAGGTAATAGTTGAGAAGCATCATTACCATATGACCTTAAAGGATTTTTTTTTTTAAATCATACACACTATACATTGTTACAGGGGTACTTATTAACATGAAATCTATTAAAGGTATCTTATTATACCATGCCTTTTATTTAGACAATTTGTTTGCTGACCAGGTATGTCCTTTATCTGCAGCTCCTTTGTGCTGCTTTCTTTATCAGTTAGGTAATTTACATGAACACAGACGCTTTCTGGCTTTCTTTTGGATCCAAAGCCATCAGCAGCTCAGAGACTCTGTCTTAAAAGGGACACAATCAACTTTCACTAGAGTTCTGATTACTTTGCACTTTTAACTCCTGCTTTCAAAACACACAGCAATCTGAAAAAGAAAACCCAACCTATTGTGGCTCCCTTTGGAGCCCTGATAGCATTTTAATTAAGTAGTATGGGATGTTTTCACATTTTTTTTACTGCTTCTACAATACACACTGCACATGTCCTGGGGAAAATGCACATTCCTTCCATAGTTTAACTTCTATATCATTATATTAGTCATATTAATTTTTACATAAGGTGCAACTGTTTATTTTTGTGCTTACAGAGTTTTCATGTACCTTTATCAAAATGACAATCTGATTACACAGAACCATCTTAAGGCTCAGTGTTTCTAACATTGCTTCTTTTTGTTTTGTGCACCTCACCCCTGCTGTTGCTTCAGAGGAGCACTGTCTTTTTAAATTTCTTATTCTTTTACTACAGCTCTCATCTGCTATTTTGTTACAGAAAACAAAACAAACAAACAAACAAAAAGAATCCAGAATCTTTTCCTGTTCTCCTGATTTTGACTGCCCTGCTGCAGCCACAACTTAAAACCATTTTAAATTTTGTAAAGCATTAAGTTACCTCTTAAGGGTTAAATGCTAAATCCCAAAGCCAAACAACACTAATCACCTGTGTCTGGCAAAAAGGTCTGTCAGCTTTGCAACTTTTAATTAAGGAGTCAACTGGATTTTTAGTAGCATTATTTAAAACAAAACCAAACCAACTGGTCCTTAGAACTTTACATATTTACACATTTTCTTTTCCTTAACATCCCTTCTAAACTGCTCCATTTTTACATAGCTGTGCATAGATTACATTTCCTTTATACATTTGAGAGCAGCTAACTTTCAATAGAAGCCCCTTATGTTCTTTTAGGAAATTTGACTAAATTGTCCATAATCAAATGATTTTAATCAGATTGTCTCTTTGCCTGGATTATTTACAGACATTCCTTTGGAAAAGGGCCCATTTATCCTTCAGAATGGCTGCAAACACTTTATCTTTTTAACATTTTCACAGAGTTTAACTGCTTAATTACCCTCCAGCATTTACAGAGTTAACTTATTACTCTTTTCTTCTTAAATTACTTGCTTATTTTGACACCTTAATTAACTTGGATTTCACCATTTCAAGTATTGTTTCAATTCCCCATGTCTGCACTTACTCCTGCCACTATGCCTATTTTCCATTTTCTTTATCTGTTGCCTGCCTGCTTGTCTGGGCCCGATCCTGTGTTGGGGTTTTTTTGGTTTTTCCTTGTTGAACCGTCCCTTTCCATGGTCACAGGCTTTGTTCCACTACCAATTTAGCAAGGAGGGTGGGCTTCTCAACTGGCCCCCACCGCTCCTGGTCCCTTTTCTTAAACATTTATTTCAAAATTGTGAAATCACCACAATATCACTCAAAAAATACTACACTGGCCTAACTCCTGTATCCTTCAGAGTTTGATTTAACAGAGCAAGATCTGTTTAAAATTAAGATCTTATGTTTGCCTGTGCCAGTGTCGGGGCTTACAAGTTTCTTTGTTCACCCTGTTGCCCATGCCAGTGCCGGGACTTATGATTTTAACGCACTCTGGGCCAGAGGGAGAAATGCTAAGTCCCCCTCTGTATTGCTTGGGCTTCTATTACCAAGGGGTCATACACCAAATATAAAAACCCCTCCCAGGGCCAGAGCAAGAAACCCCTAAGTTCTCTTATGCTCGGCCTTGCTATGGCTGAGGGTGTATGCACCTATAGTTTTTATAGTTTTCCCCGACAGATGGGTCGGAGCAAGGACTCTAGTCCTCCCTTTACTGCCCGTACTTCTACGACCGGGGCTATACCCACCTCCAATTATTTCCCCCCAGCAGTCCGGGGTGGCGAGAGGGGTGCTAAACCTCTCCCCTTTTTCTCAGCCCTGCTATGACCGAGAGTGTGAATACCTTCTAATCATAAAAATTCCCAACTGAAAAGATACCAATAGTGAATACAATATTAACCACAACTGGTTCCCTCTTTACTGCCCGGTATCTCTATGACCGGGAGTGTGCACACCTGAATGATCGATCACCTTTAAGTATATGGTGTACCTTTTTAGCAGTATTGTCAATAATTACAGCACATATTCTTCCCCCTTTCGCAATTCTCCACCAAAAATGTTACGCTATACAAAGCACACGGGAACTTTTATAAGAGAGAAGGCAAATACGCCATATTTATTGAAAATACAACAGTTAGCATATGCTTTTCAGTCACACACACATACACATCATGCACACAGTCCTGCCAGTTGATCTTTTTATAGTTACCAGTCTGTTGTAGCTCGAGTCAATCTAATGGCCAGTTAGTTTGAACACGAGTGAGGCGCTGGGCTCTGTTGGTCGCGATCTGATGCTCTGAGGTTTTGGCAGGACTGAACCCAAAGTTTCATGGCAAAACACCCCAGCTTTATACTTGTAAATTCCCATTTGAGTCCATGCATTTTGCAATGTCATCCTGTAATCATTAGTCCTTTAGTGGGGTAAACTTGGGGTTTTCCGCTGTTATCATTTGATGGTTATTGTCGGGCTTCCCATCGTTATCTCCTATTTGTTGTCTTGCCTTCAGGGATGGTTGCATTTAGCCGTATGGAGTGGAAATCTATCAACTGCATGAAAAAACTTGTACAGATACAGACAGACATCATCTTCCTTTCCAAATGCAAACAGATGGACATCGTACCAAAAGGACTGAAGGTAAAAAATCCATTACAATCTACATACCACACAGACTATGCTGACAGCTTGTACCACTCGCTCTCAAAGAAACTGCAGAACCACCTGATCAACATCATCTACAGCAAACAGGGAAAGATAAAGAATGAGCTCTCAAAAATGGATACTCTCATAAAAAACCAAACTTCCACACAAACTTCCTCGTGGCTGCACATTACTAAAACTAGACAAGCCATTTACAACACACACTTTGCTTCTCTACAAAAGAAAAAGGACACTAAACTTTCTAAACTACTACATGCCACAAGGGGCCACAGCAATGGTTCCCTCAACCCACCCAGCAATATTGTTAACCAACTATACTCTTAGCCCAGCAGAAGCAGCTGTCCTATCTCGGGGCCTCTCCTTCTGCCCCTCCACCCCCATGAACATGATACAGTTCTGGGGTGACCCAGAATCCTATTTTCGACGTCTCCTACTGAAGGAATATTTCCAACACACCTCTGAACAACATACTAATCCACAGAGACCTCCCTACCGACACTACAAAAAGAAGGATTCTAGGGGGACTCCTCCTGAAGGTCGAGACAGCAGACTGGACTTCTACATAGAGTGCTTCCGCCGACGTGCACGGGCTGAAATTGTGGAAAAGCAGCATCACTTGCCCCACAACCTCAGCCATGCAGAACACAATGCCATCCACAGCCTCAGAAACAACTCTGACGTCATAATCAAAAAGGCTGACAAAGGAGGTGCTGTTGTCATCATGAATAGGTCGGAATATGAACAAGACGCTGCTCGGCAGCTCTCCAACACCACTTTCTACAAGCCATTACCCTCTGATTCCACTGAGAGTTACCAAAAGAAACGACAGCATTTGCTCAAGAAACTCCCTGAAAAAGCACAAGATCAAATCCGCACAGACACACCCCTGGAACCCCGACCTGGGATAGTCTATCTACTACCCAAGATCCATAAACCTGGAAATCCTGGGCACCCCATCATCTCAGGCATTGGCACCCTGACAGCAGGATTGTCTGGCTATGTAGACTCCCTCCTCAGGCCCTACGCTACCAGCACTCCCAGCTACCTTAGAGACACCACTGACTTCCTGAGGAAACTACAATCCATCGGTGATCTTCCTGATAACACCATCCTGGCCACTATGGATGTAGAAGCCCTCTACACCAACATTCCACACAAAGATGGACTACAAGCCATCAAGAACACTATCCCCGATAATGTCACGGCTAACCTGGTGGCTGAACTTTGTGACTTTGTCCTCACCCATAACTATTTCACATTTGGGGACAATGTATACCTTCAAATGAGCGGCACTGATATGGGTACCCGCATGGCCCCACAGTATGCCAACATTTTTATGGCTGACTTAGAACAACGCTTCCTCAGCTCTAGTCCCCTAACGCCCCTACTCTACTTGCGCTATATTGATGACATCTTCATCATCTGGACCCATGGAAAAGAAGCCCTTGAGGAATTCCACCATGATTTCAACAATTTCCATCCCACCATCAACCTCAGCCTGGTCCAGTCCACACAAGAGATCCACTTCCTGGACACTACGGTGCTAATAAACGATGGTCACATAAACACCACTCTATACCGGAAACCTACTGACCGCTATTCCTACCTACATGCCTCCAGCTTTCACCCTGACCACACCACACGATCCATTGTCTACAGCCAAGCTTTGCGATACAACCGCATTTGCTCCAACCCCTCAGACAGAGACAAACACCTACAAGATCTCTATCAAGCATTCTTACAACTACAATACCCACCTGCGGAAGTGAAGAAACAGATTGATAGAGCCAGAAGAGTTCCCAGAAGTCACCTACTACAGGACAGGCCTAACAAAGAAAATAACAGAATGCCACTAGCTGTCACCTTCAGCCCCCAACTAAAACCCCTCCAACGCATTATCAAGGATCTACAACCTATCCTGAAGGATGACCCAACACTCTCACAAATCTTGGGAGACAGGCCAGTCCTTGCCTACAGACAGCCCCCCAACCTGAAGCGAATACTCACCAGCAACCACATACCACACAACAGAACCACTAACCCAGGAACCTATCCTTGCAACAAAGCCCGTTGCCAACTGTGCTCACATATCTATTCAGGGGACACCATCACAGGGCCTAATAACATCAGCCACGCTATCAGAGGCTCCAGAGTAACAGCCGTGTTAGTCTGTATTCGCAAAAAGAAAAGGAGTACTTGTGGCACCTTAGAGACTAACCAATTTATTTGAGCGTAAGCTTTCGTGAGCTACAGCTCACCTCATCAGATGCATACTGTGGAAAGTGTAGAAGATCTTATTGTTAAACCCTGGATTTGTGCTGGAAATGGCCCTCCTTGATTATCATACACAATGTAAGGAGAGTGGTCACTTTGGATAAGCTATTACCAGCAGGAGAGTGAGTTTGTGGGGGGGGAGGGGTGAGAAAACCTGGATTTGTGTTGGAAATGGCCCACCTTGATTATCATACACATTGTAAGGAGAGTGATCACTTTACATAATGACAGGTTTCAGAGTAACAGCCCTGTTAGTCTGTATTCACAAAAAGAAAAGGAGTACTTGTGGCACCTTAGAGACTAACCAAATTATTTGAGCATAAGCTTTCGTGAGCTACAGCTCACTTCATCGGATGCATACATAAGCTATTACCAGCAGGAGAGTGTGGTGGGTGGAGAGAAAACCTTTTGTCATGATAAACACCCATTTTTTCATGATTTGTATGTATAAAAACAAACATCTTCTGTATTTTCCACAGTATGCATCCGATGAAGTGAGCTGTAGCTCACAAAAGCTTATGCTCAAATAAATTGGTTAGTCTCTAAGGTGCCACAAGTACTCCTTTTCTTTTTGTGAATACAGACTAACACAGCTGTTACGCTGAAACCTCTGAGGCCATCAATGCTGCTAACATGTTTAGCATCGGATACAATGGATGTTTTCTGATTGTCTCCTGGTGTTTCCAAGTCTCTCACTTTTTCTTGACCATCTGGACATTTGTGATGGTTTTCACCCCTTATCTTTTCCTGATGCATGCATTCCTCATTCACACAATCTCTCACAGAGAAGGCAGCAGTATTTTATATTCAGCAGAATACACTGTAAATTAAACTTCATTAAATCTTGTGGTCAAAACAGTTTACATTGTGGCTCAGGCTTTTAATATTCCTTTAATCTAATTAGCATAGACACAATACAAGATCCTGTCTTTTACTCACTAAACCTTAAACCAAAGAAATGACTAGAGGGAAGTTTATAATGTATATAGGAAACAAGATCCCATCTCAGACGGTCATTCCTTTCTGTTATTCAGAAAGGGTGGCTGGCAGAATTAATTCAAAGTTTACATCAATTTTTATAGTACAATTATAAAATCCTGTCCCTAAGACTCATGTGGAGTAATACCTTATTTTATGAGCAGTCCTATTTAAGTTGATTGATTTCAGTGAGGGTTGTCTCAAACCCTTATTTCACAAACAGTCCCTTAAACTTAGTGTCTTTATAAACCTGAGCTATTCCAAATAACCTGCCTGGATGAGCAAATTTATCATCCCTTATAACTTTAATTTGGAAAATTTGCATCCTGTAACAATAATATTCTTCTCTGTTCTGGAGATATTTCCTGAATGGGGAGACTTAAGTTTATCTTTGGAAAATACACAGACCATATCCACCTTCAGAAAACGAGCAGCTTTTATGAAAGAAGGTCCCTGTGGGGAAAAAAAAAGATGGCAAACCCGGGGTTTGCCAGTCACTCAAAGATTTCAGTTGTAAATACAAGCATTTTCAACTTGACACACTACACCAGTTGTCATGCTCCATTACCATTAAAGTTGTGTAATTTTAAACTAGCACAGAATTGTCAGATGCACAGACTATGTTAACACAGTATAGACCTGTTACAAAATTCAGCCTTTTCGGAAATTGTGACTTGTGGTTTTTATTTCTAAAATCATAAAGCAACTATGTCTGCTAGAATCCTTTATGCTGCTTTTGAGGGTTATTGAGGAGGCAGTGATAAGATCACATTCATCAAGGTTAAAATACTTGTATTTTTTATCAGTCCATGATTTTTAGTATCTACCGAAGTTATGAATTTAAGCTCTCAGGCCCATCTTTTGAAAGTGATGTGAAGGTTTCCTTTGAGCATGAGGAATGATAGGTCAGATATAGAGATGGCTTTATGAAAAATGTTCACCCACAGGTTCATAGGGTATTTTTGTCTTTTATCATTTTCCTGTGTGAGTTCATGGACTGAACAGACACTGGATTTATGGCTTATTACAACAATCTGTAACCCACTAACAATCCCCCTCCCTGACTCCCCCCCTCCCCCTTTCCTCCCTGTGGTGTTAAGAAGCCACTTCACCTTGAATGGTGCCTTGAAATATGTTAATTACTTATGCTAAACAATGTGTTCAAATCTTGCACTGTATTTAGCAGTAACACTTTGAGTTATTTTCCCCAGATCTGAAGATCTCTGGGCATGGTTACACTAGAGAATTTACAGCCGCAAAGCTTTCCTGCGGACATAGCTCTGTCCACACCGGCAATTATGTCAGTGTAACTTACATTGCTCAGTGGGGTGATTTTTAATAACCCCACTGAACAACGTAAATTATGCCGACCTAAGCTGTAATGTAGATATAGACATAAAAACAAACACACACACACGAACGGCAAAAGTTTTACCAACAAAAAGCACTGATGTGAACAGCGCTTTGTCAGCAGGAGCGCTCTCCTGCTGACAAAGCCGCTGCCGCTCGTGGGGGGTGGAAGTTTTTTTTATCAGTAGGAGAGCTCTCTCCATCCAACAAACAGTAGCTACACTGCGTGCCTTCTCGAGGCACGGCTGTAGCGGCACAGCCGTGTCACTAAAAACCTCATAGTGTAGCCATAGCCTAAGCCTCTGTATAAGCTTGAAAGCTTGGTTCTCGCAGCAGCATAAATTGGTCCAATAAAAGCTATTGCCTCTCCCACCTTGTCTGTGAAGTAACAGAAGAGGTCCAAAAGACTAAATGCTAACACTGACAAGCTGTAAAAAATGTGACGTTCACATTTGACATTCACGTTTGGTGCTGATGTGTGAATTTGTGAAGGAAAAATGAATTACTTTCTGAATATGTTGAATTCATAAGGAAACACACTCTGGTGCACTCGAGTCTCTTTCTATAAAGCAAATGTATCTGACCTTGGGTGAATTATCCCCAGTGCAAGGGAAAATCCTCCAGTGGCTTAGACTTTCCAAAGAGGCTCCTATGTCACCTCTTTCACTAATGCCAATATGGCAGATGGGGCAATCCCTGGCTGTGATTTTGATTCTGCAGGGCTGAGAGTGGCCAGCATAAGTTAGAGTGGCCATCAGGTCAGACATTGTTCTTTATTTGTTAATCTTATGTATTTTAAAAAATGCAAGAATCATATTCTCAAAAAGAGAAGGGGGACAGAAGCTGGAACAGGAACCAGTGTGTAAAAAAACAAAAAACAGTAAAATAGGAAGTGAAGCTAGGGCTGCTGCACCAAAAATATTGAACTAGAAGCCTTTGCAGAGGGTCTCGCTCTCCTCTATAAGGAACCCTCGGACATGCCAATGCACTATGAGGAAAGGCAACTGGCAAATTCAAAAGAAATCGAACATGTCACATTTTGCCCCAAGCCTGTTTAAAGCAGTGCCTTTCTAGCTCTAGCTGAAGCAAGTCAATAAGGGCCTCTGAATGACATGTCACATCCCATGTTCTTTCACAGGATGCCTGTGATCTCTCTTGCATGACTATTTTTCTTGACAGCTTATTCCACGCTATAATTCTTTGCATTTAAGTAGGGTCTTTCATGTGGTGATCTCACATACAGTCCTTTACAAGAGGTGTGTATCTCTATTATATCGTTAGTGTCATGAATAGAACCCGTGTTTCCTGACCCCCTGTCCACTGCTTTCATCACTAGACTAAACTACATTTTTGGAATACATGTGCATTATTTAAGTCTCTTATTACCAGTTACTAAACCTAGATTTACTTGAATCTCAAGGATCTGCAGTTTTCCCACTTACTAGTGGCTGTGGTCAGAAATGCTGGATATATAAAGTGAACCTCACCTCTTTGCCAAGCAAAGGTGCATGGCCTATGCACAACTTAAGCCTCTGAAACAGGTTAAGTGAGATTTTAAAAGGTACATAGGCCTTTTGCTGTCTCTCTGCACAGGGTGAATTTTACCCTTAGAAGATGACTGTATGATGAGGTATAATTCATTTTACAGTATCATTTAACAAGGCATCTCAGAGGTACATGCATTTGGAAAGGCATTATTGGAATAAACATCCAGCTCCTAAAATACATCTATACAGGAAGAAAAAAAAAGTGGCATTGAGTCTCAGCCTCGGTCAATGGGCTCATGCTACAGGGCTAAAAATAACAAGGCAGATGTTCAGACTTGGGCTAGAGCCTGGGCTCTGAGACCTTCCCACATGCCAGGTTTCAGAGTCCAAGCTGGAATGTCTACATGGCTATTTTTAGCCTATAGCATGAGCCCTGGGAGCACCAACTCAGATGATATGGGCTCTGAGATTCACTACCATGGGGTTCTTTTGTTATGTAGACATGCCCCTAGACACATGTCAGGGTTCCTTCCCCATTCTGAACTCTAGGGTACAGATATGGGGACCCACATGAAAGACCCCTAAGCTTATTTCTACCAGCTTAGGTTAAAACTTCCCCAAGGCACAAAGTCTTTGCCCTTGGATTAGGTAAACGCTGCCACCACCAAGTGATTTAACAAACAATCAGGGAAAGGACCACTTGGAGTTCCTATTTCCCCAAAATATCCCCCCAAGCCCTTACACCCCCGTTCCTGGGGAGGCTTGAGAATAAACAAGATGAGCATAAACCAGCCTTGGATTTTTAAGACCCAAAAAACCCAATCAGTCTTAAAAAACAGAACTTTATTAGAAGAACAAAAAAAGATAAGAGCAACTCTGTAAGATCAGAATGGAAGATAATCTTACAGGCAGTCAGATTCAAAACATAGAGAATCCCTCTAGTCAAAACCTTAAGTTACAAAAAGACACAAAATAGGAATACACATTTCCTCCAGCACAGCAAATTTCACAAGCCAAAACAAAGAAAACCTAGCGCATTTTCTAACTAGATTACTAACTTTACAGGAGTTGGAGAGATTGCATCCTTGATCTGTTCCCGGCAAAGGTATATCACAGACAGACAAAAGCCTTTTCCCCCAGCTCCAGATTTGAAAGTATCATGTCCCCTCATTGGTCATTTTGGTCAGGTGCCAGCCAGGTTACCTGAGCTGCTTAACCCTTTACAGGTAAAAGGACTTTACATCTGGCCAGGAGGGATTTTATAGCTCTGTATACAGAAAGGTGGTTACCCTTCCCTTTATATTTATGACAACACATTTCATGTGATTGAGCTAACTCTCTTAAAAAAATTATTTTCTGAAACTAGCAGACAAACTCAATGAAGCTATTTTATTCGTTGTTTGAATTTTCAGACAAAATAATCTGAATTAAAGATATTTAAATTACAACGAAGATCCTGTTATGAAACTGTTCCTTTTGTAATCTTTTTGCAGTGACGAAAGTGAAGACATTACCACTAGAGCAGGGATCGACAACCTTTGGCACACAACCCGCCAGGGTAAGCCCCTGGGCCGGTTTGGTTACCTGCCGAGTCCGCAGGTTCGGCCAATCACAGCTCCCACTGGCCGCGGTTCGCTGCTCTGGGCCAATGGGGGCTGCGGGAAGCGGCACAGGCCAAGGGATGTGCTGGCCGCCGCTTCCCGCAGCCCCCATTGGCCTGGAGCAGTGAACTGCAGCCAGTGGGAGCTGTGATTGGCCGAACCTGCAGATGCGGCAGGTAAACAAACTGGCCGGGCCCACCAGGGGGCTTACCCTGGCGGGCCACATGCCAAAGGTTGCCGATCCCTGATCTAGAGTATATGCTGTGTGCCATAGTTACAATTGCTTCTGGAATTTCCCCTTTTTCAGTGAGATATCATCTAACATACTACAAGCCTGTGTAACAAACTGGTATACATGCCAGTGAGAGTTGATATGCCTTTTCTCCAGTGCCAAGCCATTAATCCTAATAACACACCATTATTAAGAGAGACATACTAAAGCCCTCAGTAACATAACTGTGCTTTCTTTTGGCTAAGTAATTCAAATGGCATTGCTCTCCATTCTGTGTTAACACTTTCTTGGTGTCATGTAAACAGCATGCCATTGCTATTACTAGCAAATGCCAATAATTTTTTTACTGTTTCACATGCTATCATATCCCCTCAAAAAACATTTTTCCTCCATCCCTACTTGCTATATACCCTAAAAGTACTTTCAATGTTAGTTATTTTACTTCCTATACATCCATGATGCCTTACATACCACTCAATAGATCTTTTGACAAAACAAATGGTAAACCCAAGTTACTAAATAGTCATATTAAATTGTAGGTTCCTCTATTGGGGGGGAGGGTTGTTTTTGTTTTTTACACACTTTGTAAAGCTCCATGTATTTCTAACAGTGCTCATTTTGTTCAACCTTGAAAATATTGGCTTTTTTCATACTTGGCGTGCTGTGAAGCTAGTCAACTAAAATTGTTCCAAAAACATCAGGGAGCGTGTGGACTGTTGTCAACCATGTATGGTGCTTATCCTGTCTCCCCTTAGAAGTGTTAACAACATGGACATTAAAAATGTCCTAATGTAAATTTTTTACTCAGATTAATGGAACTAGCAACCATACTAAATTTCACCGCTTCATTCATTTCACTTTCATTTTTGTTTTATCCTTCATCTCTATATCTATTTATGTACTATAACCCCGGTGAAGTAGAGAACTTGACTTAACACATTTTTGAGCTATGCAGACCTGACCCAAAGCCTGAGGCACAGGAAAGATTCCAACTGACTATAATGAACTTTGGATCAGAGCCTATAAAATAAATAATATGACACTTGCAACTAAAGAGTTGCATGATGGAAGTAAGAACTCTCCAAGTGGCTGCCCCTAGCGTATCCATACTTGCATACTCTACTGCTTCCGACCTAATCAGAGTGCCCTGTTTCTAACCTATACAATCTGCTCAGTCTAGAAGAAGCCAAGTATAGGCTTATGAATTATTTTGGTACAATATTTCTAATGAGAGATTACTTATTAACAATGGAGAATTATCCTTAGCAATATATCCCTGTAACCCAGGGATCTCTTTATGCCAATTGGCAGAATACACAAGGGATGCATAGAATTTTACAGAGATCCCCTAGGTCAGATATATGCACAATAATTCACCAAAGGTGGCATGTGCAGTCTCTACTAAGAGCCAGTGGCCCATTGGTCATTATAACTTGTACATACATTTTGAAATGATTATGTATCTACACTGAAAATTATGTTCTTATGATAAGGCAGGTCACCAGAAGGTCCACTGTGCATTGTCCACTTTACAATATACGTCTGCTTGCATGTGGAGTCAAAATGCTAACCAAGAGATTGTGAATTCTTCAAGAGAGGGAATATACAGGAAGAAATAAAACAGCAGGATGGCATCCTGTTTATGAGAAAAGATTCTGGCTTGCTGCTGTGTATGTGGGGCAGAGATACCCCCTGCATCTTTCACCAAGGAAGCAAGCTGCCAGTTTGGCTTGTCTCATGAATGAAAGGTCACATTTGAGCCTGGCCATAAAACGCTACAAGGACTTTGGGGGTGAGCATTTGCTCTAAGACATGAAAGGAACCAGTTAAATAAGGTCTAGGGTTTAGAATGCAAGGTATGATTTTATTTTATATATAATCCTCTGGTTCCAATATTTCATCTGAATCTCATCTTTGTTAAATAAACTCTTGCTTGTTTTCATTGTAAACATATCTAAGTGCTGTTTAATGGAGAGCTGTGACCTAGGCTGTAACTGGTACAGCTGGGTGGTACTGTTCCTTTGGGGACAGCCAATCTGTACTGCAAGTGTCCAGTGGAACAGCAGCTGGATGATCCAGGGAAATGCTTGGAGGGCTCAAGAGTTGTATATGCCTATCACTATGCAGAAGGACAGCAGAGCAGGTGTAGGCGGAGGGGGGAGTGCTTGTGTTGCCCATGGCTGGTGGAGTCAGGGATCTGAACTCTGGCAGATAAGAACATAAGAATGGCCCTACTGGGTCAGACCAAAGGTCCATCTAGCCCAATATCCTGTCTTCCAACAGTGGCCAGTGCCAGGTGCCCCAGAGGGAATGAACAGAACAGATAATCATCAAGTGATCCATCCCCTGTCACTCATCCCCAGCTTCTGGCAAACAGAGGCTAGGGACACCATCTCTGCCCATCTTGGCTCATAGCCATTGATGGACCTATCCTCCATGAACGTATCTAGTTCTTTTTTGAACCCTGTTATGATCTTGGCCTTCACAACATCCTCTGGCAAAGTGTTCCACAGATTGACTCTGCGTTGTGTGAAGAAATACTTTGATATAGACAAGTTTTCCTCAGACTAAGGGCCTATGGTAGCAAAGTGCCTCACAGGCCTGGGTACTCCCAGGAAGCATCACAATCACCCCACCGAAAATAAAAATGTGTAACAAACAAATCAAACAAACAGGTTCTATGGGACACTTACTATGGGAAAGCCATAAGGGATAGGCCTTGAAAAAACAGGTTACAAACAGAATTAATCTAATCTTACTCACGGAGCTTTGCTTTCTTTTGAGTGGGGTCATTCTGGAAGACTACTTGATTACTGAGCTTGGAACCTCATGGCAAACAATGGTTTCCAAAAAATCCAAGTACGTACTTCAGAATCAGATCTTCACTAGATGGAAAAGTGATCACATCCTGGATGTAATTCACTGCATAACTGGAGTTTCCTCTGCTAGACTGAGTAAACCCCTTGTGTACAAACACTTTTGCTGCTTTACACAATGCAGGTTGTACGTGGCGTACTTCTGAATAAAATGCACCTCTCTCTGTTTCAGAGCTCTTACTGAAGGTCTCTGGGGTAAAGGATGGCCTTGCTCACATATAACTTCTCAACAGCTCCCCAAAGGTGAGATAGTATTCTGTGACTCAAGTTTTATCCTGCTGTATTTGCTGGTGTAGCTTGCTTCTGTCTCAGTCTTACCTATTAGGTCTCTCTCCATACTGTAGAATTTCAGTGATGTTGTGCCCTCAAAAACTTACTGAATTCAATGGGCGTTGCAAGTGCTTGCTACTTCTGGAAATCAGGTGACTTTCTTTAGGTGCCTAAATGTGGATTTAAGTGCATAACTGCAGGCTTTCAACTTTGACAATGTTTAGCTTTGGATTGCAATTGCATAAATCAAAACTTAAGAGAGCCACTGAGAGTGCATTGAATTGTGTGGGAGGGATACAGAATTAAGAGGACTTATAGTGAGCAGTGGGCAATATATCACATGGTATTACAAATTTAATTTGGCTCTTACCAATAACATCAGTGGTATGCTAGTGGGAGCAGAGGATATGTCAGACATCAGTACAAAATGTGATACATGCTTATGGAATGTGTGGCATGGTACCAGTAGCAAAGCCAATATGCAACAGAGCACCAGCATCCAAAATAAAATGCTGATGTCAAATAGTCTACTATAAAGGATACTGCCTAGTCTCCTACCTCAGAACACTCAAAGGTATGCTAGTGATAGCTGGAGGCCAGCATGCCTTATAAGCGTGTGTATGTCCGGCTGTAATATTGGAATTTCTTTTTGAAAATAGTTAAGACCTGACATACAGTAAGTAATCTCAGGTCTTGGTTTTTTGTCTCCACTATATTTCCATTTGTTTCTTCATACTGTTAGCAACAGGATTATTACCAAATTGCAGCTTTTCTTATCCGGCCAGATCAAAAATAACCAGTTAGAGTAGGGTAGAGTTTTTGCTTTATCTCATTATGAAGGTGTTTGGGATACCGGAAGGATTAAATACCACACCCAGATCTTTCAGGCCCTTCCCTCAGGGCATGGTTTATTTAATTCAAATTAAAAACAAATCAGAAAGTAACACCAAACAATTATTGCCCTCGCAAACACAAGCTCCAGAGACCCAGAGATCTTTCAGTCTGCACCTCTCTCTACTCCAGGTCCAAACACAGGAGCCAACCTCCCTCCTGCAGCTCTCCTCCAACTGAGCTCCGTTAACGATTCATAGGCATCACCAGATCCCCTTCCCAGCTGAGCCTGATAAATGAAGAGGATTGGGCCCAGGCTCCGGGGCCCTTAAAAGATAGGCCACCCTGTATCAAAAGAGTACATACCTCTGGAGAGAACAAAAGTCTAGACGTGTTTTGGAAGCTAGATATCTTTTTCGTTGTTACAAACAACTATTTTTATACCACATCTACTTTGTAGTAGGCATGGAAACAATGCTAATGCTGGAAATCTGCAGCATAACAGTAAAAATAACTAATGTATAATCATAGAAGTGTAGGAGTGGAAGGGTCAGTAGGTCACGTAGTCCAGGCCCCTGCACTCAATGTGGGACTAAATAATAACTAGACAATCCCAGACCAGTGTTTGTCTAACCTGTTCTTAAAAACCACTAATGATTCCACAATCTCCCTAGGCCAGTGGTTCCCAAACTTGTTCCGCCACTTGTGTAGGGAAAGCCCCTGGCGGGCCAGGCCGGTTTGTTTACCTGCCGCATCCGCAGGTTCGGCCCTAAGCTACCCTTGCTGACTTCCCCTCTGCCCGGTGGGTGCTTCCACTCAGTTATGCACCCACCTAATAGTAGCTCCATCTAGATTGTATTTCCCTAGATTTGTTTATGAGATGGTCATACGAGACAACAGTATCAAAAGCCTTACTAAAGTCAAGATATGCCACTTCCCCCCATCCACAAGACTTGTTACACTGTCAAAGAAACATCTCACATTCTATGGCAAATGTAATACATGACCCAAAATGCAACAAAACCCCTTTTTTTGTTGGTGGTTAGGAAGAGAGGAACTGTAATGCTAAATATTATTGACAATTGTAAGCTGTCCTACATAATTTAGAGTAAGTGTGTCTGACCATTTGGACCACCACAGAAATAAGATGTGTTCCATAAGTCTGCTTCTATGAGTATGATTTTTAAATAACACAGAGCAGACCAATGGTCTCTGGTTCATTTAGTCTAATATCCTATCAAACCTCGATACTTCAGAATAAGGCACAAAACCTCCATACTACATGTATCTATATAATACTTCGCTCTGGGTAAATTTCTTCTGAACTCACAAGGATGTTCAGCCTTGAATCATGAGAACCGAATGTTTATCTACAGCAACACAGACACTATTTTTATGCATATGTATTCTTATGTCTAATATTTATAACAGCCGAATCTTACTAAGGCATTTGCCTCATTATTATCCTGTGGCAGGGAATTCCAAGGGTCAGTTCTCCAATGCTCCTTTTATCATTTTAAAATCAATTGCCCTTTTAATGACTTTTTGAATTATAGGACAATTTATAATCTTAAATTCTAGAGGAATAAAATTTATTTTCTCTTGTAGTCCTATGCATTTTAATTTCAATTTATATTTAAACTCCTTCCTGTGCCTCTAATTACTGTTGTCATATTTTTATGGTCTATTACCTCTGCTAAATATCTTGATGTCCATAACCGAATGCAATGTTCCCGGTGAAAACATGCCCTTAATTTATACAATGGTGTTATGTTTTCTATATTATCTATATCCTTTCCTTTTATTAACATAGCCTAGAGCCTTACAGAGGTCTTAATTAAGCTGCTGTTGACAATGACACCCAGATCTTTCTCCTGAGAGGCTATAACTAATTTCATACCCATCAGTGACAGGTTTCAGAGTGGTAGCCATGTTACTCTGTATCAGCAAAAAGAATGAGGAGTACTTTTGGCACCTTAGAGACTAACAAATTTATTTGAGCATAAGCTTTTGTGGGCTAAAACCCACTTCATCAGATGCATGCAATGGAAAATACAGTAGGAAGAGATATATATATATATATATATATACATATACACACAGAGAACATGAAAAAATGGGTGTTGCCATACCCACTATAAAGAGAGTGATCAGTTAAGGTGAGCTATTATCAGCAGAAGAAAAAAACCCTTTTGTAGTGATAATCAGGATGGCCCATTTCCAACAGTTGACAAGAAGGTGAGAGTATGTGATTAAAGTGCTACACAATGTTTAGGTTTAGACTTGGCCGATTGAAACTAAACATGTTGGTCAAGATCCTAGCTCCAGACCGCTGACTGTTGCTGCTTGGCATGTACCAAGGTGACCAACAATCTAGTTCTCAGCATAAAGTTTCGAGGCTGTTCTGCTTTACACTGGCTATCTGTGGCCCCCAAGGCCCATTTCAGCAGCCAGGGAAAACACACAGAAGGGAGGATTCACCAGTCACACCACCTTTTACCTGACCATCCTGCCTGAGCCAGGGGCTAGGAGAGTTTTGGTATAGACTCCACTCTTGTGGCTCTATGCCACCTGAACATTCTCTTAGTCAGGGAGAATCTGCAAGGCTCAGATTTGTCAGGTCCATTTTCCAATATTATTTAGGGCCCTTTTGATCAGCTGCCTTGTGCTAAGCAGTTGCAGCAAGGTCAAGAATGGCGTGACATTCTGGTCTACTGAAGTCAATAGATGTTTTGCCTTTTATTTCAGTGGAGCCAGGATTTCACCCTAGTCCCTAATCTTAGGCCTCATCATCACTAGAAAATTAGGTCAGTTTAACTAGAGGTCAGGGGTGTGAAAAATCCACACCCCTGAGCAGTATTGTTAAGCTAACCTAGATCACCATGTAGACAGCACTAGGTCAACACAAGAATACTTCCATCAGCTACCACCTCTTGGGAAGATGGATTATCTACGCTGATGGGAAAACCCCTCCTGTCTACAGTAATGCACTACAGCAGCGCAGTTGCAACAGTGCAGCTGTGCCGCTATAGCTTGTTAAGTGTAGACCTATACTTAGTGTCAGGGTTCCCTCCCCACTCTGAGGTACAGATGTAGGGACCCGCATGAAAAACCCCCTAACCTTATTTCTATCCACTTAGGTTAAAAACTTCCCCAAGGCACAAATCCTTCCTTGTCCTTGGATGGGTATTGCTGCCACCACCAAGTGAGTTAGACAAAGATTCAGAAAAAGGAAACTTGGAGTTCCTGTTTCCCTAAAATATCCCCCCAAGCTCCTTCACCCCCTTTCCTGGGGAGGCTTGAGAATAATCTACCAACCAAATAGGTAAACCAGGTGAGCACAGATCAGAGCCTTGGGTTTTTAGGACACGAAAAACCAATCAGATTTTTAAAAAACAGAACTTTATTATAAAGAAAAAAAGTAAAGAAGCACCTCTGTAAAATCAGGATGGAAGGTAACTTTACAGGGTAATCAGATTCAAAACACAGAGGATTCCCCTCTAGGCAAAACTTAAAGTTACAAAAACCAGGGATAACCCTCCCTCTTAGCACAGGGAAGCTAAACCAAAAGACAACCTAACACACCTTGTCTTGTTTACTTACACTTTTTATAATATCAGAGACTCGTTTCAGGATTGTTTGGAGGAGATGGATTTCCCTGATCTGGTGCCTCTCTGCCTCCCAAGAGAACACACAGAAACACAAAACAAAAACCTTCCCCCACAGATTTGAAAGTATCTTCTTCTGTTATTGGTCCTTTTGGTCAGGTGCCAACCAGGTTATCTGAGCTTCTTAACCCTTTACATGTCAAGGAGGGATTTTATGCTACCCTTAGCTGTATGTTTATGATACTTAGTCTAACAAGTTTCATGTGGCCAAACCTTCTGTTTAATATTTGCATGAACCCATTAAAGGAACCCTTTATATGTTTTAGACTCCAATATCACCTGTATGTTTACAACACTCCGCACTGTTCCTTTTCATTGAACCTAGATTCCACATTCCCACTGTGTCCCCTTGGAAGTCGATCAGAACAAGAATCCAATTAATTTCAAAGCACAATGCAAGATTTTTTTTTTTTTAGTTTTTGTTTAATGTTGTTGTATTTGCATTTAAAGTGCCTATCTTCCATTGCTTTAGCAACCTTTGGAAATTAGTCATAACAGCAACTATCAGGTATTTGCAGTGTTATAACTGTGCTGGTCCCAGGATATGAAAGAGACAAAGTGGATAAGTTAATATCTTTTATTGGACCAATAGGTATTGTAAATTAGCCCCATTGTACATAAACTAATAAATCCCTTATATTAAACTTCCTACTCCATTTTTGTTTGTTTGCTTGGGGGCTGCTTTTAAACCTGCTGCCTATCAATTTCATATGGTGGCCCCTAGTTCTTGTGTTATGAAAAGGAGTAAATAACACTTCCTTATTTACCTTCTCCACACCAGTCATGATTTTATAGACCTCTATCATATCCCCCCTTAGTCATCTCTTTTCCAAGCTGAAAAGTCAGTCTTATTAATCTCTCCTCACACGGCAGCTATTCCATACCCTTAATCATTTTTTGTTGCCCTTTTCTGAACCTTTTCCAGTTCCAACGTATCTTTTTTGAGATGGGGCGACCACATCTGCATGCAGTTTTCAAGATGTGGGCATACCATGGATTTACATAGAGGCAATATGATATTTTCTGTTTTATTTATCCCTTTCTTAATGATTCCCAATATTGTTTGCTTTTTTGACTTCCGCTGCACTTTGAGTGGATGTTTTCAGAGAACTAGCCACAATGACTCCAATATCTCTTTCTTGAGTGGTAACAGCTAATTTAGACCCCCATCATTTTATATGTATAGTTGGGATTATGTTTTCCAATATGCATTACTTTGCATTTATCGACATCGAATTTCATCTGCCATTTTGTTGCCCAGTCACCCAGTTTTGAGAGATCCTTTTGTAACTCTTTGCAGTCTTCCTGGGACTTCACTACCTTGAGTAGTTTTGTATCATCTGCAAATTTTGTCAGCTCACTGTTTACCCCTTTTCCCAGATCATTTATGAATATGTTGAATAGGACTGGGCCCAGAACAGACCCCTGGGGGACACCAGTATTTACCTTTCTCCATTCTGAAAACTGACCATTTATTCCTACCCCTTTGTTTCCTATCTTTTAGCCAGTTAACAATCCATGAGAGAACCTTCCCTCTTATCCCATGACAGCTTACTTCGCTTAAGAGCCTTTGGTGAGGGACCTTGTCAAAGGCTTTCTGAAAATCTAAGTACACTATATCCACTGGGTCCCCCTTGTCCACATGCTTGTTGACCCCCTCAAAGAATTCTAGCAGATTAGTGACGCACGATTTCCCTTTACAAAAAACATGCTGACTATTCCCCCAACAAATTATGTTCATCTATGTGTCTGACAATTTTGTTCTTTACTACAGTTTCAACCAGTTTGCTTGGTACTGAAGTCAGTCTTACTGGCCTGTAATTGCCGGGATCACCTCTGGAGCCCTTTTTAAAAATTGGCATCACATTAGCTATCCTCCAGTCATTTGGTACAGAAGCTGATTTAAACAATAGGTTACAGACTACAGTTAGTAGTCCTGCAATTTCACAATTGAGTTCCTTCAGAACTCTTGCGTGAATACCATCTGGTCCTCCTGACTCATTACTGTTTAATTTATCAATTTGTTCCAAAACCTCCTCCAATGATCATAGAATATCAGAGTTGGAAGGGACCTCAGGAGGCCATCTAGTCCAACCCCCTGCTCAAAGCAGGACCAATCCCCACCTAAATCATCCCAGCCAGGGTTTATCAAGCCTGACCTTAAAAACCTCAAAGGAAGGAGATTCCACCACCTCCCTAGGTAACGCATTCCAGTGCTTCACCACCCTCCTATTGAAAAATTTTTTTCTATGATACCTCAATCAGGGACAGTTTTTTCTATTATACCTCTATCAGGGACAGTTCCTCAGATCTGTCACCTAAAAAGAATGGCTCAGGTTTGGGAATATCCCTCACATCGAGACTACTTGTGTAGGGTAATTTCTTTTATTGGCCCAATTTCTACTGGGGACAGAGATAAGCTTTCAGGTTTACACAGAGCTCTGCTTCAGGGCAGATAGTGGATGCTATGTAGTTAACATTCTAGAAGTTCTTTATAACCCATTCCCAGGTCTGTCTTCCATGCTCTCCCAAAAAATTCCCAAATGCTCCAATCTGTTTTTGTTTCACATAAGCCCCAGTCCTGCAAACACTTGCATGGCTGCTTATCTTTAAGTATGTGAGTAGTCAGTCCCTTTGATGGGGCGGGGCAGGGGGGAGGCTCAGGGGTGTAGGCTCTGACCAGCGCTTACCTCAAGCAGCTCCCAGAAGCAGCGACATGTCCCTTCTCCGGCTCCTATGCAGAGGCACGGCCAGTCGGCTCTGCATGCTTCCCTATCCGCAGGCATCGCCCCTGCAGCTCACATTGGCCACGGCGCTTGGGGCAGGAGCAGTGTGCAGAGTGGAGAGCCCTGGCTGCCCCTACGCGTAGAAGACAGAAGGGGGCCATGCCGCTGCTTCCGGGAGCTGTGTGGAGCAGCCCCAAACCCCGCTCCCCAGCAGGAGCTTGAGGGGTGGATTAAAACAGCTGGCGGCCCAGATCTGTATTTGGGACTGATCCACAGGACCAGCTGCCCTATCCATGCAAGACAACATATGAATCTCTAAAAAGAATAATGCATCATGCTAATAACCTAATTATCTACTCTTTTAGGTGTGGTTACTACAAAAGTCCCTGCTTCATATGTAGCCACAGAAATGCTGACTCTTTGTGCTTTCGATGTTCCCCAGCATACATTTTGCTTTATTCGCTTTGTTTGCCTCACAAAGTGGAGTTCAGTCAGTTTCCTGTGCCTCCTCCCACTCCTACTCTCAAAATGATAGGAAAGATGGTCTTGTGTTGAAGGCACTGGACTGGGCCTCAGGTCTGTGTTCAAGTTCTGCCTCTAATACAGACTTCCTGTATATCTTTGGGCAGTCAGTTCTCTAATGGCCAGTTCTCCATCTGTTTATAAAATAAATGGATAATTCTACTTCCCTAAATCACAGGAATATTCTGAAGAAAACTTCATTGGTTGTGAGGCATTCAAACACTACCGTGATGGGGGGAGGGAGGAACACACACAAAAATACAGATAAAAACTGGAGATAGAATCATAGAATATCAGGGTTGGAAGGGATCTCAGGAGGTCATCTAGTCCAACCCCCTGCTCCAAGCAGGACCAATCCCCAACTAAATCATCCCAGCCAGGGCTTTGTCAAGCCTGACCTTAAAAACTCCTAAGGAAGGAGATTCCACCACCTCCCTAGATAACGCATTCCAGTGTTTCACCACCCTCCTAGTGAAAAAGTTTTTCCTAATATCCAACCTAAACCTCCCCCACTACAACTTGAGACCATTCCTCCTTGTTCTGTCATCTGCTACCACTGAGAACAGTCTAGATCCATCCTCTTTGGAACCCCCTTTCAGGTAGTTGAAAGCAGCTATCAAATCCCTCCTCATTCTTCTCTTCCGCAGACTAAACAATCCCAGTTCCCTCAGCCTCTCCTCCTAAGTCATGTGTTTCAGTCCCCTAATCATTTTTGTTGCCCTCCACTGGACTTTTCCAATTTTTCCACATCCTTCTTGTAGTTTGGGTCCCAAAACTGGACACAGTACTCCAGATGAGGCCTCACCAATGTCGAACAGAGGGGAAAGATCACGTCCCTTGATCTGCTGGCAATGTCCCTACTTATACATCCCAAAATGCCACTGGCCTTCTTGGCAACAAGGGCACACCGTTGACTCATATCCAGCATCTCGTCCACTGTAACCCCTAGGTCCTTTCTGCAGAACTGCTGCCTAGCCATTTGGTCCCTAGTCTGTAGCGGTCCATGGGATTCTTCCGTCCTAAGTGCAGGACTCTTCACTTGTCCTTGTTGAACCTCATCAGATTTCTTTTGACCCAATCCTCTAATTTGTCTAGGTCCCTCTGTATCCTGTCCCTACCCTCCAGCGTATCTACCACTCCTCCCAGTTTAATGTCATCTGCAAACTTGCTGAGGGTGCAATCCACACCATCCTCCAGGTCATTAATGAAGATATTGAACAAAACCGGCCCCAGGACCAACCCTCGGGGCACTCGATACCGGCTGCCAAGTAGACATAGAGCCATTGATCACTACCTGTTGAGCCTAACAATCTAGCCAGCTTTCTATCCACCTTATAGCCTTCAAAAATGAGAAGAGCATGGAAGTCTGATGGGTTTTAGGGCTCAGCTAAGCTTTACCACCCAGAAAAGGCTAATTGCAAGTATAACTCAGCTACTTAGCACTCCTGTAGGAGAGCACCCAGAGTTAGAAGGGGCTTCATTTCTTCAGTGGTCTGGGGTATGGTGGCAGGCGCAAATTCAAGTGATTAAATTCCTGTGTTCACTACAACTATATCTGGGTTTTTGTGCTGGCACCTTTTTCTAAGTTATAACAAGCATGGTTGTGCCCATGAAGCATTAATTTTCAGAACAAAATCCACGTATCACCTATGTTGTGTAGCTCGGCAATGGATCCCAGTTCACTGAGGACAGAAGTAAGCAGAGCCGGATTGGAGACCAGCTAAAGTAGCTTCTAGGAGTAGATCCTTCTTTCCTCCTCCGTTCTCATATTTCCTACTAATCTGCTTCACCATCTACCCAACCTCCTCCTTCATCAATCCTCTCTCATCCTGCCCAAGTCTGCTCCACCATCTGCTTTCACTCACCTGAGATCTGCTCTGCCATCTTGCACCCAGGCCTGACCAGCTCCATCCCTTCTCTGCAACCACTCCCACTAGCTCCAGTTTCTCCCAGTAACCACCTCTGCCTGCTCTCTCTCCCCACTCCTGACCAGCTCTGCCCCCTCCCCCTGTGCCCACGCCTGATGTGGGCTACCCTCCATCCCCTCCCACACTCTGCTTCTCAGTCCTAACCTCCTTTATCTGCTCCTTCCCGCCCCCCATCAACTCCTGCTTGCCTGTCTTCTCACAGCCCCCAATGCCCCCCCGCCTTCCTCCTCAGCCCCACGCTACACAGCCCCACTTCCTCCCTCAGCCCCACACTACACAGCCCCATCCCTCAGTCCCACACTTCACAGCCCCATCCCTCAGTCCCACACTTCACAGCCCCACTTCCTCCCTCAGCCCCACGCTACATAGCCCCATCCCTCAGTCCCACGCTACACAGCCCCACCTCCTCCTCCTCCCGCCCTCAACCCCCACGGCCCCTCCTTCTCACCCCACTACCCAGCCCCCCTCACTCCAGTGTCACTCCGCCCACGCCTCAGCCCCCACAGCGGCGGCCCCTCCCCCTCTGCCCTTCCCCCCACTGCCCGCTCGCGAGCGCTCCCTCTTTTCCTTGCCCTACCCTGTTTGGCTCGGAGAAGGCGGTGGGGGCAGGGCTCGCTGAGCACACACAGCCCCCGCCGCACACCTTCCCCTTTCGCTCACTCTTCCGCGCACGCGCCAGAGGACGGCCCGCGAGGGAGCGAGCATGCGCAGAAGCCGAGGCAGCTCCCAGGCCCGATGCAGAGACCGGGCGAAGCCTCTCCCCGCTCTCTTTCTCGGTCGCGCGCGCGCGCGCGCTCAGCCTGGGGCGGGGCCGGCCGGGGCTGGCGCGAGCCTACGGCATTTCCGGGGCGGGGCGTGGGGCGCGGGCTCGCGGCGGTGGGGAGCTGCCGCCGCTCCTCGGCGAGCGCGGAGTTGACTATATATGGTCAAAGCAGGGGAATAGCGGCGAGCTCGGCGGGCGCTTCCTGCTCTGCAGCTTGGGGCTGAGGCCGGAGCGGGAGCAGAAGCAGAGAGAAGCTGGGCCGCCGCCGCCACCTGGGACCCGAGCGCGTCGCCTGCCTCCGGCCGCGGGAACAAACGGGCCAAGATGCCGTTCGAGAGCAGTAAGTGCGGGGGGCGCCCGGCTGCTTCCCGTGCCCCGCAGGGAGCCGCCTTCGCGTGGCTGCCCGCCCCGGTGGCTGGCTCGGGGAGCGGCGCGCCCGGAGCCGCCGGCTCGGGCTCCGGCCGTGCCTGCGCTGCCGCTGCCCCGGGCGGTGCCTGGGTCCGCGCTAGGCTCGCTCGCCGGGGACCCCCCGTTCGCCCCGCGGCGCTCCAGGGTGGCTCGCCCGGGGTGTGCCGGGTGCGGAGCGTCCCGGGCTCTGGGGGCAGCAACAAGTGGCTGTTCGGCCGCAGACCCTGGGGCGGGTTGCCTTGCTTCTGAAAGACGTTGGCTGGTGATGCCCCATATCCCCATCTCTCTGTATTTTCTTCTTTTTGTAGAAAAAGTGTTTGCCAGCCTCCCCCAGGTTGAAAGAGGTGTCTCCAAAATTATTGGAGGGGATCCCAAGGGCAACAACTTTCTGTATACCAATGGAAAATGCGTCGTCATCCGAAACATTGATGTAATGTATTCTACAGTTTTTGTTTGTTTCATGATGTAGTTCTTTCCTATGAATTTTTTTGTTTGTTTTTTCCAGCTGCTTTCCCATATTGGTTTGTTTCTGATACTTTGGGATTTCTATTGAGGTCAGATATGTCTGTGATGAAGAAGGGAGGGTGTATGACTCAGTCCCAAAATTGTGGGCAGGGAGGGGACTACAGAAATCTGTAGAAAATCTCTGCGAAATCTGTGTAGTCTCCTCCCCTCGTCCCTTTCTGTAGAATTTAGGATGGGATTGGTGTTCCATGTTCTTCTTGGGCCTGTTAATATGGTAATTCAAATATGTATGTTATGGGACCTAGGGATCCATTAAAATAGATTTATTAAGTTAATAAATACCCCCACTTGCTGGGCTAAGCTGTCTTCTTGGACAAAACACAATCTTACAAATCGAATCCAGTGCTGTGTAGCTTACTTTGTTGCATTTGAGAACTCAAAACAGCTCTCAGTTATTGGACTGAAAGTTTATGTAATATCTGCATATTCAAAGCTCTTAGTCTTAATCCTAGGGAACTGCACTACATATGAATGAAATATATAAAACAGGTATGTTCAGTAAGTTGTTTCTTACATGGTGATCATCAGTGAACAATGTGCCATTTAAATGGTAATAATCAGGCTGCAAAGATTGCATTCTATTGAAATGCATGCAGAAGCTGACTTGTAGAGCTGTTTTATTCTGTGGGGCTCCAGATTCAATATAGTCTTTTAAAATGGTAAATGTATTTTCACTACTGGAAAATGAGACTCCTCACCCTATTCTCCTTCATTTCCCCTTTAATGTAATGTAAACTTTGTTTCTAGGGGGAAAAACCATTACAGGTGGGACGATTATTGGAATTTCCAGCTTTCCATGACAATGTTTGTCTCTGACAGTGGTTCTCCAGGATTTCTGCTCCCCCTCCCACTTGTTGGGTATATCCAAATCTCTTATCTAGCTGCCAGTGTGCTGAAAGTGCCTTCAATAACATTGAAAACAATTTAGTATTTGGTTCTATTTTTTTTAAATGTTGAGTTTGTTTTTTTAAAAAAACTTCCTTGGACTCTAGTTTTAATGTTTCAACATAGTTGTGGTCCCACATCTTGGCTAAATGACCACAACAGCAAAAATGTCCCAGTCTTCTTGATACCAAAAGTTTCAGCTAAGAAGGTAAAATAATGTAGTATGACAGATGCACAGAAATGTATCTGAGCCAGTTGATTTAGTCATAACATTAAAACTAATACCTAAATCTTTCTGTATGCTATAAAAGTAAGAGTAAACTGGCAGGCAGGGGGTGAGTCTTCTGGTAATTATCAGCTGACTGCAGCCTG
This sequence comes from Chelonia mydas, assembly GCF_015237465.2. Classification (NCBI taxonomy): domain Eukaryota; kingdom Metazoa; phylum Chordata; order Testudines; family Cheloniidae; genus Chelonia; species Chelonia mydas. The sequence goes on from NC_057852.1 coordinate 114,575,030, forward strand.
TTACAAAATTTATTCCGATAATCAGTTTTAATGTCACAAAAGAATGCATCATAGTCTTTGGTTCAATTTAATAGTATTATTAAATGGAAATAATCCTCTTCCTGGTAAAGGACTATGCCTGTACTACTTATTGACTTAGTCTTGGAAACACTCCCCATCAAAAATAGGGAAGCCTAGACAAATAATTCTACCCCCATGTCCGCACGAACAAGGGACAGACCCTTGGAGAATACTACATGTGACTGTTGTACAATCGAATAACTGTCCAAGCTCCACCTGGGACTGCTTCATCCTAGCCAATAAACCAGACAGGTCATTCGTGTCTTACAAATCCATTATCCCGAGTGAAGTACTTGGGGGCTGATGAGGATGGTCTCTTAGCTATGACAGAGAAGTCCAAAACGTGATTCAGTACATTGAAGTCTTGGATGTGTTGGAAAAGCACTGCTAAGGCAAGAGGGATCAGCGATGCTTAGAAGACCTGATATCTCATGAATATTTTACTTCCATATGGGTGCCTCTTCCTGCAAAGTCTGAGGCAGTTTGAGTTCCAAGGTATTCTAAGCAGCTCTGGTATCCGTGTAAGGGCCACATTAGCTCAATGAATTCTAGTATTTTTTTGTCTTGTTGAACATGTCCCTCCCTCCTTTTGCTGCTAGCTGGTCCTCTCTCTCTCTTTTTTTTTTTTTTTTTTAAAGAGGTAATGATGGTGTTAGATACTGTACCTGCCCCTGAATTTCGATTCATTCCATTCCTAATTTTTCTGGTCCTTTCATAACTTCTAATTCTAAACAAATGTTTTGCTCTTCCCTGTTGGGTGAAAGATGCATGCAAATGAGGGAACTGACTGTAATTGGGTGGAAATAGTGCTATTAAATATACAAAGAAAATAAACTGGAAAAAAAGCTAGTTTATGTTTGGCACTCAAGCTTTAACAGCAGTAGGCTTTAAAAAAAAAAAAAAAAAAAAAACAGAAGCTTGACTGTCTTAAATTCAGTGCCCCTTAAGTCCAGTTTTTATCCACTTAGCTTCAGTGAGCTGTTGTAACTCTGCTATAAAACAGGTACCACTCATGATGTTGGCAATAGAATGCAGTATACAGAGAGCCTCCTGAACTTATCGGAGATGAAACTACAATAGAGAGGAATAGGAACTTATTTGACCTGTAGGACTGTCATGTTTTGCTTACTTAAATTCAATCACCCAGCAAAATGGAGAGTCGCAGGGAATTGGATGACTCTTGATAGTGCAATAATTTCTGACTTGCCAGAGCTAGAAGTGCACTCAACCAGTATAAATGTATTCTAGACCAGAAATAGAAAAGCTTACCCTTGCTTGAGTAAGCTACATTACATCTCTGAGAGACTGATATTACTGGCAAGAGCAAGACCTTTTCCTGGTAAAAAGCCTGCAAGCTTTCTAATACAGAGTACCTACTCTGTAACGGTCCAGTTTCTCCTGAGCACATGATCGAATCATACTATATTACTTAGTGATTTTTATGATGCAGTCAAACAAATGTTTGTTTATGAATTACAGCATCAAAACGATTTCACCCACACTTTTTTCCTTTTGACCAAACAACACAAGTCGTTTTGGAGATGAAAGGTGAACTGATAAATTGCAGAACAATAGTCCAAAAAAATTAATTTAGCTGGTATGCTGCACGTGAATAGTCATAACTCTGTGGAATAAATATATGTTATGACATGCAATAACAAATATAGACAAGTATCTCTTGTGTTTTGATGGCACTCTCCTTGATGTGGTCTGGATGATAGAGCTCCTCAGTCATCAACACTCATTCATTCACTGTCTCAGTTTTGTGGTTAAACTTTGAGGCATCTGAGCATGTGTTGAAAGACCTAAGTGTCTCTTCTGCTATGGAGTTTGAAGACCTCTCCAAAGAGTAGCATAAAAGCTATAATTGTAATGTCTTGACAGTGAATGATGCAACTGTTTCTGCATCCCAATTTTCCTATTGATCATAGGAAAAACTTTTTCTATATTAGCCCTTCTGTTGAAATCTGTTTGGGGAAAGCTGCTTATAAATTAGCTTCCCCAAAAGACGGACGTTTCAATCCACATTGATTTACTAAGTAATCTCCTGTGCCTACTGATGCAACTCTTGTAAAATGTCTCTGCTTCTAGCAGTGAAGACTTACAGTATTAATACATCAGAAACTACAGGTGCATATATCCTGCTAAGCAAAGGACTGTCTAACGTTTTTGTTCTAAGGCTTTATAGGCATGTTTTACTGAAGTAACTTTTATACATGCTTAGTACTCTACAAAGTGGAACATTACGTTCTTCTCTCACCTATCCATCTTTCTATACAGTTCTCTATATTTAAGTGCTTTTATCTTGATTCCTGTTCTGGAACCCTTTCTCTCTGCATTCCAGTGCAACTTAGTTTTTATCAGTCAATGAGTTGCCAACCTCCAGTATTGTATACAGGTATTTTGGGAATTACGCTAATGTGTGATTGGCCAGTGGGGATATTACTTATCACAACAGCAGCCATGTTACACCCTGTATTGTTTGTCACACTAAACAGTAAGTTGCCACTGATCAGCGGCATGTTTTACTTTTGTTCTCCCTTACTTAAATCCCATGTATAATAAAGAGGATCTCCAATGTCTCAGCTTTAAAACAGTTTTGATTCTCTTTTCTCTGAAACTCACAAATGTCATCTTGTAACTTTTGAATTCTGTTTCATCTGTAGAATCCAGCAATTGCTGATATCTATACTGAGCATGCCCATCAAGTTGTGGTTGCCAAGTATGCTCCCAGTGGATTCTACATAGCATCTGGAGGTAAAGTATCAGAACGCATTCTGGTATGAGCTATGGGACAGGACTGCTAAAATGCTTAGGTAAAACTTAGTGGGACAGACTTTAGTTATACAGCTTGATCATATTTAACAAAGCTGTAACAAAAATATTTTTTTCCTAATCATATGCCATTAATGTTAAACTTGTCTTCTCATGGAGGAGACAGTATAGTGTATTATTTCTTTTTGAAGTGATACTTCTTAGTTTAAATCCAAAATAAATTTTAATATACTCTACTCTACACTTAATTTTATGTCTGTGTACAAGTTTATTACCTTATTATAAATGGTCCTTTTAGCTATAGTGAATGCTTTGTATGTGCATCAGCATTAGGAGTGAACTGTGGAATTTTTAATTTTGGTTTTTGCCCTTTACAGGTTCTCTAAGCTGTAAATATGGTGTCAAATTCTCTGTCTTTAAAATGAAATTCTGCCACTGGTTCTGTGTGTGCATGTGTGTGTCTCTCTTTCTCTCACTCATGCACACAAAAAGGTCCTCATTTTCCTTGTTGCTGGCCTGATCCCTCAGCACTGTAAACTGAACTGCAGCTTTCACTGCAGCAACTTAGCAGGGAAAGAATGCTGATTCTCAAACTTTTTGTGTAAAGATTCTATGAAAACTTTGAGAATCTACACTAAGCAAGGCCCTTGCTGCATCATCTGGCTTCCTGGCAGAAACTAAAATTTATTTTTGATACTATTGTATAAACAAGGACACGAATCTACATTAATGCCATGTTCCATTAGAGAATTGATGATTGTCAGATGAAAGGACAAAAATCAATAAAGGAAACTTTAAAGATGGTAAGTGTTGGAGAATAAATATTAATAAACCATAAGTACTTTAAAAAGATTTTTAAAAGAAAATCACATAACATTTTCATGGTGGCTGTATTGACAAGTAGGAAACTTCTTAACTTGAATTCAGGCACCTAACTTGTCTTCATATTCATTTTTTAAAGAAGTTCCCAACCTGTTTGGTTGAGAATAAAACCTTCCAAATGTGAACGCATGCCAAATTGACTTCTGGAGTCTGCAAGATGAAGTCTGCTCCAGGCTGGAATCCTGGTTTCAACAAAGTTCCTGAATAGCCACACAGCACTGCCAAGATCTCATGGGCCAGGTTATGGCTGTAGAACCACTCCATGGCTTTAGATCTAGTCTCAGATCTCCAGGTCCTTCACAGAGGTTCTATCAGCTTTTTCGTTAAAGCTGAGCTGTGGACAGGGAGGTTCCATGAAGCCAGGTTCCACAGAACATTGGGTGTGCATATTCTTTGTACATACTCTCCGTAAATAGAAGAGCCACTATGGACCTTCTATGACAGCGCGCTCTTACAGCCATGTTGAGTGGGGCACAACTCTGCAATAATCTCAGAGTGGGACCACCTAAATCCTCTCTGCCATTTTGAAAGATAAAATGGAGAATCTTGAATTTGGGGGAAGTTTCAGTGATTCCTCCTCCCCCCCCCACCCCCCGACCTCTCCATGCATATCCCAAGCTTTGCACATATCTTTTGAGCACAGATCGGTAGGGTGCAGCCTTATAAAGTAGTCTGTATCAAAGGCAGGGTTTTCCTGGCTCTCAGTCCATGTGTTTGTCAAACTGATTCCCTTTAAAATATTGTGTGTGGTGTCCCCCTGCCCCAAACCCAGCACTCTTGGGTTTGTTCTATGCTGATACTTCACTTTGCCCAAGTGCCCATCTACTTTATTCTTGTTAATAGGCAGGGCATTAGAAATATAAAATTCCACTTTGAGGGACTCTGAACAGTAGTGTGTGAGGTCCCCCCTCACTGAGATCAGTGCTGCATTTTTCCTCAGTTGTGGTCTGGTTGGAGAAGCTGCTGCTAAGCACAGATCATTATTAACTGAGTCTCTGCTAGCAGGGGCATCTGAGCCATCATCCATCCTACCACAGACTCAAACACTGAGTATCAAAAGTCTTCCCTTGAAACTTTTTTTGGGGGCGTACCCTGTAAGTAACTTGCCACTACACTGAGCACAGACCAAAATTATACATTTAACCTTTAAGTATGTCACTTTTTTGTTTGTTTGTTTGTTTGTTTAGGAACAAAACACTTTTTAAAATTTGAAGCAATTTTGCATTAAGTCTTAAATGTCACTATGAGAAACAACCATGCCTGCATTTTCTCCCTAGATATTGCTGAGCTGAATTACATAATCCGGGGCACAGAGGCCTGCACGCTTCTTATGCTAGTGTTCCCACCATTGCTAGTATAGCAGTAGAGAAATGATGGGAGGGGCGAGGAGCAATAACAAAATGCTAACGTAGATGTTGTCTTCAAGTGATACTTCAGTGGACAGGGAACAGGACTTGGACTTGGGAATAATGGGTTTGAATCAAGGTTCAATAACACACTTCTAGGTGTTCTTCAAAAAAAACACCTAATCCACTTCGTGCCTCTTTCCCTATCTGTAAAATAGAGATAATAAATCCCTACCTAGGGTGTTGTGAGGGGCCAGATACTATATTGAAGAGGACCATATAAATATACAGAACTTTAAATACACAAGCCTGAATTCTGCTGGGTGGAATAGATTAATATGCAAACTTTTTCAAACTGCCTTTTTTAAAGGCCTAATACAAATCTATTTTGTGCGTTTTTATATTACAAAAGACTAACGTTGTCTGAATTACAAAATGTTCTACTTGTGACATTCCTCTCTGGTGTTATCTGGACCAGTGATCTGCTAGGTCGCTCCAATCCTTGACTCTGGGAGCCAGCCTTACCCTGCTCTGCTGTGAGAACCCCACTCCTGGGCTGTTCACTCACAACCTCTGGCATGTAAGCTGCTCCTTGGATTGTGCAACCTAATGACACTAGCCAATATCACCGGTCCCAGACACATCCCTAGGAACCTTAGTCTTGCAGTGCCCAGTTATGTCCGCTGGATGTTGCAAGCTTCTGAGAGTTTGTCAATTTAACAAAGAAATTAATATGTATCAGGCTTGTTATCCCAAGGAGAGACTCTGACACTTCAAACCAAATGCACTGCTTCAAGTAGAATAAACAAATTTATTAACTATAAAGATTGATTTTTAAGTGACTATAAATCAAAACAAGTCAGATTTGGTCAAATGAAATAAAAACAAAACGCATTCTCAGCTGATCTTAACAGTTCAAACTTAGATACTTCTCACCACAGGCTGGCTGGTTGCTCTTCAGCCAGGCTCTCCCCTTTGATCAGTGCTTCAGTCGCTTGGTGTGTGGTGTCTGTAGATGTAGGCGGGAGAGAGAGCATGGCAAATGTCTCTCCCTTTTATCAAAAAAATAAAAATGAGGAGTGTGGCACCTTTAAAGACCAAACATTTATTTGGGCATAAGCTTTCATGGGTAAAAAACCCACTTCTTCCATGCATCTGAAGAAATGGGTTTTTTACCAACGAAAGCTTATGCCCAAATAAATGTATGGTCTTTAAGGTGCCACCAGACTCCTTGCTGTTTCTGTGAATACAGACTAATAAGGCTACCCTTCTGATACTCTCCTTTTTATCATGGCCTTTCTTCCCTCTTGGCATTGCGTATCCCCCACAACCCCTTTCAGAGTCAGGTGAGCATTGCCTCATTGCAGTTCCAAATTGACCAAAGGAAGAGGGGTGACTCCCTCGAGAGTCCTAACATTCTTTTGTTGCTGCCTAGGCCAACGTCCTTTGTTCCTGTGAGGCTGAGCTGGGTTTGTCCCATACGTGCCCTGATGAGGTGTTAACTGCCTCTCTGTTCTTGGAAAGTTTTTTGCCTGTGCTTGCTTTAAGCCATGGAGATACATTTTGAGCCTCATAACTATATACATGAAATTATAACCTATAACATTACTGTAACCACCATGCTTAGTGCATCATGAGCCTTCCGAAGACACCCAACATGACAAACTTTGCATTGGATACCACACAATCATTTTATAAAGATGAACATGCGGTTGTAGGGTGTTCCCCCGAGATACAGAGCGTCCCAGCTTGTGACTAGCAACTCCACAATATTTCCTCTGAATTGAAGCGTGTTCCACACCTCTCTAGTATTCTGAAGAGGTGGTAATTGATTCAAGGCAATCGACAATGCATGCTCAGAATATTAGGCATAAATGAGACCTCTGGTCTAAAAAAGATAGACTTGTATCCCTTGCCTGTCATGACATCGCTGTTGTTGAATAATGGAAAAACGGGATTGACCGAGCAGGCCAGGGCTCAGACCACCATCCTAGGCTCACCCATCTGCTTGGAAATGTCTGCAATGTGGAAGAGTCTGGTTCTAGAATAGGCCTCCTCAGCCATCCGCAGACTCTCCAATAACTTGAAATTGTCTTTCCTGGATTGTCCATCATCCTCAACTTCGAGGGATCGCCAACGATTGTTGAATACACTTATTTGACCTTTGGGTGGCAATCCAGCTTTTAAACTTTGTACGTGTGCATTTAAGTTCTGTATGCACAGAATAGGCCAGGTATTTATGCTTGTGGTTGGAGACCTACAGGGTCATATTTGCACAATGCCTGACTCTCATACACACAGCAGATCTGTTCCTACCTCAGACACGCCTGTAATCATCAATTCTGCATGCTGAACTTTGAATATATGATTTTAAAGCGCTCCAATTTTTAGTGCTTATTGGATTCAGTTTTATTTAGGAATCTTAGTCTGTATAATGGCATATGATGGTAGGTTTTTAGCACTAGCAATCAGTAAGGCTGAAAATTTTTACTGTGACAGATGGCTGAGACATGTGACTATTTGATACTTGCTGGAACAGTGATACTTATGTACTACTGTGTTATGGCAGATGTCTCTGGAAAGCTTAGAATTTGGGATACCACACAGAAGGAACACCTACTGAAGTATGAATATCAGCCATTTGCAGGAAAAATAAAAGATATTGCCTGGACTGAAGACAGCAAGAGGCTTGCCGCTGTGGGGGAAGGCAGGGAGAAGTGAGTAATTCTCAATCTACTGTAAACTATTGTGTCCTAACAAAACAAAATCAGTGATGGAGAAAGCTCTCAGCTCCTCTAAGAGAAATATGTGTCGCACTCCTTGTTTAGACTTCTAGATTCGTTGTTTAGTAGCAACATTGTTTACATAGCATTTGACAGCTGCAGAACTGTGTGTAGCTTATTCACTGGGGAAGCACAATGCCATTAAAATAGACCTTTCTAGAGCATACGACCCCTTTTTTTTTTTTTTTTTTTTTCTTCCTTAAATGGTAGCAATTCAAGATTAGGGAGACAGGTGGATGAGATGGTCCAATAAAAGATACTGCCTTCCACGCCATGTCTCGCTAATTCTGGGACCGACATGATTACGACACTGCCTGTTCTGTTCAGAGGGTGTGGTGGTTTTTTTGTTTTTTGGGGGAGGGGGGTTGTTAAGCAGGGAGAACCGCAGGGATCTTAAAAACTTTAATGTTTTACAAAATGTGTTGTTGGGGAGAGAGAATCACACTCACGTTTGCATCTTCCACATGAGCACAGCTAGATTTGGGGGGCAGGTAAATGCAATAAGAACATAATTCACCACCAATTGCCTCTTGTCTGTCAGGCTAGAAGTGCCTGTTGTATAGCTTCAATCGGGTACATGTGTACACTTGCTAGTACAAAAGGTTGGCAGACCTGTGAAGATGGGGACCAAATCCAGCAAGAGTGGCCTCCAGGCATAGGCCACATACTGTGTCTTAAGACTAATTACTGTTCTGTGCAAGTGGTTGGTACAGTAGCTCCTCAGTTATGGACACCTTGGGAATGGAGGTTGTTCGTAACTCTGAACAAGACATTACGGACTTCAGCCGCTGGGGGCGGGAGGGGGGGTTGCAACTGCAGGATGGGGAGTTCAGGGTTCCAGGCATGGGTGTGGAGGTCAGGACTTCTGCCCTGTGGAAGCATCAGAGCAGGGCATTAGACCCAGAGGGAGCGCTGGGGCTCAGGGCTTCAGCCCTGCAGCTCTGTCCCTGGTCTCTTTCCCGTGGGGGGTGCCCCATGGCTCTGCTCCCAGTTTCAGCAGGGAGCACATCAGGGGTTTAGCTATGGGGGGAGCGCTGGGGCTGAAGCTGGGAATGGAGCAGTGTGGCTGAAACTACAGCACTCCCCCCTCCCTCTTTCTTTCTTCACATCTGCCGCCCCCCCCCCCGCCCCCCCCCCCCCCCCCCCCAAGCTCTGAGCCCCAGTGTTCCCGCAGGGGAGAAGCACCAAATCTTTCCTCTCCTCCCCCCCCCCCCCCCCAGGGCAGTACAGCATTTGCTGTATTTTTTGTTTTTGTCGCTGCTGCTGCCTGATTGGTGTCCGGTTGACTGGTAATTCTGTAACTCTGGAGTTCATATCTTTGAGATTCTACTGTATATTGACTCCTAAATTAATGCTTTGGGGAGACACCTCCTTCATTAGTTTGTTTGCTAATGTTTTAAGGGTTGGTACTGAAGAAATGTGTATGGTGACTTGCATATCAGCGTTCCTATTTTTGTTTCTTTTAAAATGCCCAGAAGTTAGGAGAACTTAGGAAATAATAGAGCAAAGTTATTAAGGTTTCCTAACGAATCGTATTGCATTTCTAGCAAATCTAGCTTCATTTTAGAAACTTGCTGAAATGATGGTCTAGAGCTTGTTTAACTACATTACTCTGGCAGTGAGTATTTTTTACTGTTTTAAAAACACAAAAGCTGACAAAGGATTTTTCATGTGTTCTGGTAAAACTTGTTTTGTTAATGCATTGTGGTTACAGACTAACTTTTTGGGGTTTTTTTTTAAATGCCCCTGAAATAGTAACTGCCAATGCTTGGGTATGCTAAGATTTGTCTTCTCGTCACTCAGTAGTTCGTGTCCCTCTCTCCTGTGGTTCACTGAACTGTGTCGCTATAAAACATTACAAGAAGTTATTTTGGAGATCTCTAGGTGTTGTTCAGCATAGGTGAAGTACTAATTACTTCACTAACATCTTGTAGATACCTACAGGACTTTTAAAGCAATAATCAACTGTTCTGTCCTAAATCACGTGGTTAGGGCCCTGCCAAATTCACCATGAAAGACGCATCACGGACCATGAAATCTGGTCTCTTATGCTCTTTTACCCTATACTATACAGATCTCATGGGGGAGACCAGCATTTCTCAAATTGGGGGACCTGACCCAAAAGGGAGTTTTAGGGGGGTTGCAAGGTTATATATATATAAGGGGGGGGGGTGCAGTATTGCCGTGCTTACTTCTGCGCTGCCTTCAGAGCTGGTCGGCCAGAGAGCGGTGGCTGGGCACCTAGCACCTCGCTGGTAGCAGCATAGAAGTAAGGGTGGCAATACCATACTATGCCACCGTCTGTGCTGTTCCCTTCAGAGCTGGAGTATGGTGGCTGCTGACTGAGGGCCCAGCTCTGCAGGCAGCAGAGAAGTAGTAAGGGTGGCAATACCATACCATATCCTCCTGTCTTCTGTGCTGCTGCTGGCGGTAGCGTTGCCTTCAGAGTTGGGCAGCTGCTGGCTGGGAGCCCAGCACCAGCAGCAGCGCAGAAGTAAGGGTAGCAGTACTGCAACCACCCCTACAATGACTTTGCGTTCTCCCCACCCCCCCCCCCCTTCTTTTTGGGTCAGTACCCCTACAATTACACCATTATATCTGAAATTTCACAAATAGCTAAAATAATGAAATTTACAATTTTTAAAATCCTATGACTGTGAAATAGACCAAAATGGATGGTGAATTTGACCCTACATATGATGGACTTGATGCTGTTTTATATTCCAGCCTTCCATACTATCCATTATCTGTTTTGTAGCAACTATCCACCTGGGACATCAGCTTGCTCCTCACAGTAAGCTTTAAGTAGTTGATCCCTTAAAATGAGATCCAAGGGATATTTTTAATTTAAAAAGCTTTGTATATTTGCTTCTCTGCTTGGTACATGTGGCAGATGTCATCCTCTTCTGAGTTTTTGGACTCTGTCTCCTAGACAAAGGACTTGAATATCCTTTAGGGAACAATGCTGCACTTGCATGAGATTAACTAGATGACCTAATTTCTATTGTCTGCGTGCACTCTATGCAGATTACTGATGCTCAAGGAGTTAGCCTTCATGTAATTTTTTATTTTATGGACTATGTGTATTGTGTCATCTTTAAATAGATTTGGAGCAGTGTTCCTATGGGATACTGGCTCTTCAGTCGGAGAGATCTCTGGGCACAACAAGGTGATCAACAGCGTGGATATAAAACAAACAAGGCCCTATCGTATAGTAACTGGCAGTGATGACAATTGTGGTGCTTTCTTTGAGGGACCGCCATTCAAATTCAAGTTTACAATAAGCGTGAGTCTAACTTACTTTTCTCCTTGTGCACATAAATTCGGTTATGTCTCTGTGTTAAGTCGTATGGATGTATACTAAAAAGTCTTCACAGTTCTCCAGTACACTTAGTTTTTTGTGATACAGCTCATTGCCATAACAAAATCTTGGTTTCCAGTTTAAAATCTATTTAGCATTGAGTAGCTTTTTAAAACCCATGTTTGAAGATAATTGAAGGTCTAGCTCAAGCTCAGAAAAACAAAATAAATGATGGGTTAGAAAGGAAACTCAACTAGTTCTTCAAAACCGTATAATTTTAAGTTTAGTGTCATCTCAGATCTGTTTCTGTGCTGGCTTTCATTACCCTTTTGTGGGTTTGTAGGAAGTGTAACTGGAAACAAAATTTTCAGTATCCCATCTTGAGGAGCAGTTTGTTTCCTTCATTTAGTGCAATTTCAAAATATTCTACCATATTTCTTAACAATACTTTCAGCAGTGCCCAGTTTAGGGGCAGGGGGAGCTGTGGCAGGGGAGGGGTTTGGAATCTCCAAATCTCTTTAAGGGATTTGGATTCTCAATTCTAAACAGGAATTAGGCATCCAAATCCTTTGAGGCAGCTTTGAAAATGTTAGCCTAGATCTCGAAAAATGACTACTGGTTATTAAACTTGAAATTACAAATCTAACGTTCATCCTTTGCTGTTACTTTCTATCTGGACAATGAAAATAACAAGTCAGCTTTAATTTCTGGTCTGTGTTGCACTAGTGCAATGTGAAAACTTCCAAATACTGGAATGACTGTATCCAAACCATTCATATTATGTCATCCCTTAGGGAGTCTCTTGGCCTTATTACTTGGGGCCTATCTTCTTCTGGGTAGGCCTTGCCACATGGCGCTGTTGCAGATGAAGGTCCTTACCATACTAGTAGGTCTTCTTGAAAAGTTAAACCTGGCGATTAATTTTAAGGCAATTGGAAACCTATTGTTTGCATGTGGCTTAAGTTGACTTTAAACCTTAAGTTAAGTGCTTTTTAGTCCTTTTTCCATTCCAGACTTCGCAAACGAATAGTTTAGAGTGCCACAATCAGTTAAGTGACATCACTGCTGAATATTCATTTGAACTTCAGTAGCTACTTTTTATTTTTTGGCTCTCTTGCAGTATGTCTACACTGCAAGCGGGGAGGGAAATTCATCAGTGAGTCTGAGAACCCAGGTCAGCTAATGCTGGCTTGTGCTATGGAGCTGAAAACAGCAGTGTAGATATTCCCACTCTGGCTGGAGCCTGGACTCAGACCTGGCAAGGTGGGGGAAGAGTCTCCGAGCCTGAGTGGAAACATCTACTTTGCTGACCCAGACTCTGAGATTCTCTGCCAGGGTTGTTAGGTTTTTTGTAGTGTAGACAATCCTCTTGGAGAACAAATTCCTGAAGGTTTAAATGATCACTAATAGTGGCTAGATTTGTGTATGGGCAACTCAGCCTCAGACCGTTCAGCTTTCAGTAACAGCTTCTTTAGCAAAATCCAAATCAATGAGTATTATAAGCATTGGGCATAAAATTGATGCATTTCTCTGATTATTATGGGTGGAATTCAGCTCACCTGCAGAAGCCTGATTCCTAAGGCTTTATACATATGAAATGACCAGATGTGGGGGGGTGGAGACAAAATAGCAATCCTGAATGGGATGGGGGCTGTCGTTCAGCCTTCTTCCCTCCTAACCAAAGCCATGGCGATTACTTCTAATCGGATTTGTATGCTGCATTAAAGCTATTTGAACTGCAGAACCATGGATCCTGTGGTTGCTCTTGACCTATCTCTGTCACCCTCCATGCTTACCTATGCTGGACGGTGCAGAAGTTTCCACTGTCGGCCTCTTCCTCACAGCCAGTCTGTGGCTTGAGTAGGGCGGAGAGTCTCTTGCTTGAAAATTTCACTGTAAATGAATGGGTCTCATGGGGATCAAGTAACTTATATGAGATGTCTTTAAAAAGCTTTTCTGTTTTTGGCTGGGTGCTAATTGCTGTCTCCTACAGGACCACAGCCGTTTTGTTAACTGTGTGAGGTTCTCTCCTGATGGGAACAGATTCGCTACATCTAGTGCAGATGGCCAGGTAAAAATGAGCTGCCACCTTGATATCCACGTGTGGGGGAGGGGAATAATTGTGAGTTACACGCTCTTTGAGGGGGATGGGGTTTTGGGGAGCAGTTCCACAGCCTACATACTGATTCTCTTTACTGTGAGAAAACAGACTTAAGAACTGTCATTATCCTCCCATGATACTGCTGCAACAGCAGCTGTTCTACAAAAACCTAATGCTGCTCCTATCAGACTGCACCTGTTTATCTCTCTTCCTGCTGCACCTCCCCAACGCAGGTTACCTATCTGCTGGGGGGATGACACCCCTGCCTACAGCTTTTAGCGGCCAGGCTTTCTTCAGACTCAAAGGAAAATATCCCCAAATTCTCAAATTCACTATGGAAAGGCTTGATCTTGTGCCACCACGTAGCCGTGCTGGTGCTTCCACTGCTAGACTCCTTGCACTGGCTGAGAAGGTGGGTGCAGTATAAATGATTAGGTAAGAGCCTACCTCTATACAATTTTATCAGCTTAGGAGGTTGAGAATGACAACAGCACTGTTGCCATGGATAGCTCCTTGCATATGGGCAGATTCCAATGACTAGCAGGGAGCTGCGGCTATCACAGTAGGAGCCATAAGCATAATACTTTCCAGTATTTCAGATGTCAGAATTCCTGCATGGAACAGCTTGCTGCTTTTATTTAGAATGCCTGAACATCCTCTGGTACCTTAATATTTAATATACAAGTATGCATTTGTCTTGAAGACTTAACTTGACATTTACAAAGTTACTTTTATGCCTGCAGCAAAGAGTTAGCTGTATATATAATACATTTTGGAGATTGTATATTGTGCAAGCCTTCCTCTAATTGTCTGTCACTTTGTATAATATGCTTATGTGATTTTTTTTTTTAAAGATTTTTGTCTATGATGGGAAGACTGGAGAGAAAGTTTGTGCTCTGGGTGGAAATAAGGCTCATGATGGAGGCATTTATGCTGTAAGTATTTTTTGTGTTTCATAACTGCAGCACAAAAAATATCTTATACTGTTGTCGCTGGAAAGTGCACTCGGTATACTAAGGCAGGTACTTGTTTTTACAGATTAGCTGGAGCCCTGATAGCAGTCACTTGCTTTCTGCTTCTGGAGACAAAACTGCTAAAATCTGGGATGTTGATGCTAACTCTGTTGTCAGTACGTTTAACATGGGATCAGATGTTCTGGATCAGCAGTTGGGTTGCTTGTGGCAGAAGGACCACTTACTGAGCCTCTCCCTCTCTGGTTACATTAACTATTTGGATAAGAATAACCCAAATAAGCCTCTACGTGTCATAAAGGTATGGTGACCCTGATCACGCTGCAGCAACCTTCTTCTACACATAGTTTGGTTTTAGCAATAATCTGTTTGGGAATAGTAACTGTTCCATTAAAATGTGGCTGTAAAGAATCTCTTTGAACCATCAAGCTTGGATATTGCTGAGCGTATCACTGACTAACACCTGAGTCATAACAGTCAAATATAGTAGTTATACTTCGTGCAAATGTGTAGGTGAGTAATGGTCTTAATTATGCTAATAAAATAGCTTACTTCCACACTAGTTTTTAAACATGCTTAAGATTACACTAAAAGAATCCTGAGTTAGAATACCACCCATGGGCATCTTATTTCATCGTCCTGCAAGTGCTAACTGTTATGAACATGGAGATATGGTTCATTATGTCATCAAGCTCTAATATTAGGAATTATTTGGCAGGGTGACAAAGCAATCCCATGGGAGCTTACATTTTACCTGAACTAGAAACCTGTGTCCTAGATTTTTTTTTTTTTTTTTTTAACTATTGTTGCTGTAGTTCTGGCAACCAGTAGGTGTAGGTGACCATATTTGATCATCTTGTAAACACTGAACTTGCTTATGATGGAACATAACACATATGCGTGGAAAGGGTCCTAAGGAGATCTCTGTCCAAAAATAAGTGTGTACCTATTCATATTACAGAATATTTAATTCTTCAGAATTTGTATGAAAATGTCAGTACTGTAACACTTTTTTTAATGTATTGATTCCTTGAAACAGACCTAGACAGCTCGTCATTTGAACTTTGAGATTGAACAAAGACCAAAACCAAGATGTGATGTTACTTTCTAAATCTTACCAGTTACACTTTGTGAATAGATTGCTTTTCTTTTAGTTTGAATAACTGAAAAATGAATTGCCCACTAATTATATTCTCTCACAGGGTCATAGTAAATCAGTTCAGTGTCTGACCGTGCATAAAAATGGTGGAAAATCCTATATTTACTCTGGAAGTCATGATGGACACATTAATATCCTTTCTGGTGATCAAATGGTGTTGTTATAGTCCCACTTCTCTTTAAGATGGGTATGCTACTTTCTAGGAACTTTTTAAATCCCTTTACTGAAGACAAGATAACTTCCTCTGACATTCCTGAATAAAATTGTATTGCTGAACCAAATTACTGCTAACTTGTACTATGCATGGCACTTACCTGTAATCTTTACCATTCTCTTAATAACTTGCTTTCCTGATACCACAGTAGTCTTACCTGAATCCCTATTAACATTCATAAGAACAGCCATACTGAGTCAGACCAAAGGTCCATCCAGCTCAGTATCCTGTCTTCAATAGTGGCCAGTGCCAGTGCTTCAGAGGGAATGAACAGAAGAGGTAATCCAGTCATCCCTAAACTGAAAGGATTATGAACTCCTTGTTGCTCTGCCTCTGGGCTTATATACTAATAAGCATAGCTTTCTGCATTGTTCTCAGAGCTGCAAGTTTCTCACCACCTTATCATGGCCTTAATTTTTATCCTCATGAGTGGGTGACAGTCTTACCGTTACTGTTCCTTATCTAGCCAGTGTCTCAAGCATTATCAGGTCCCCAGCCCCCAGAGAATTTGCACATCTATTAATTATATAATAATCCCAGTTCCCACTGGTCTGTGGAGCAATAAACATGGAATGCGATCTAGGGTGTGGGTCAGGGTGTAGTCAGTGGGTCAGCCTGCGAGAGTTTTTGGTTTTGTTTTTTGTAGAGCTGAACACCATTAGCTTTTTCTGTAACAGGCAAATGTGAGTTTATACAATTCTTTTATATATTCCCTTAAACAACATGTGATGTATAATACATTTACGCTCCTTGTGAACATAATGCGCACACTAACTGCATTATCTTTTTGGCAAATATATGAAGCAAACTTGAAGGCTTGCTGAGGAAGAAGCCCTCATGGTGATAACACGTCAGATTGACTAGTCCCTTGTGTAAAAACCACTCATTTTACTTTTCCTATCCGTATCCATCTTGGAAAGTGTTGCTTAGGCATTGAGACCTAACACTAAATGATTTGTTGTTGTTTGCCAATACTTTTTTTACTGTTCTAAAATGGTTATTCAAATTATTTTATTTAGTTCCTTTATGGAATACTTGAGTCAGTGTTCGTTTTCATTATCTGGAATTGGGAGTTGGAACTCCTAGTTTTTCTGCAAGCCTTTTTCCTCCCCTTTCTCCCCCCCCCCCAACTCCTAAGAAAAATTTTCTTAATTCTACTTTGCACATTATTGGGATTCCGAAACTGGGGAGAATGATGACTTTTCTGGAAAAGGACATACAAACCAGGTTTCTAGAATGGCTGTGGATGAATTGGATCAGCTGGTCAGTTGCAGTATGGATGACACTGTGCGTTATACTAGCCTAACCAAGAGAGACTACAGGTTAGTGAGGCTACCATATTTGGTCGTGTTTGAATGTATTGGGTTGTGTTTTTTGTGTTGCATCAGGAGAATTTCACTGGTACAGTGTGGGATGCTGAATAGCTTCATCATACAACTTGAGAAAATTTTTCAAGTTACCATGAAAATCCTAGAAATGCTTGCAATACCCAACTTGCTTTATCTGTGAAACAATAGTCATTTAAATTTTTTTCTTCTACCTACATAAGACTAATTTAGTATTTTCTGATTTTATTTTTATTTTTTAGGCAGCCAGATATATCTGTCTTGTATTGCATGACTTTTATAGGGTTTTGCCTTCACTAGATAGGATATAGATATATCAGAGAGAGAGCGTGCTTCAGCTCTTACAGTGTACTATAAAGCCACGTATCAGAGGAAAACAAGCTCTGAGATTCTTTTTGGAAACCATTCTTTCCCCTGTGGTTACACCAATCCTGCCTCCTCGGGAGATGAGTCCTTTTAGGATTACCCAGTCTATCTCTATCTCTCTGAAGTTAAATTAAGATGAATTAAGGTCACTTTTTAATTCTGAATCGGAGTATCCCCATGAGAACTTAATGTGGGTAAAGTAATCCACTTTAAAAATTTTAAAACAGGTTAATTTTCTCAAGTGTCCCCATGTAGATAAGCCCTAATTTCTAAGACTGGAATCCAGCTGTAGATCATGATTGTGAATCTGCATATTGCAGACCTGAAGACTTATTTCATGGTAACTTTTCAAGGATCTCTCAATGGCTGACTATTGAATTGAGACTTGTACATGAATAAAATAAAGACACGGAAAAGCAATTTGTATTTTTCTTTTCAGTGGCCAGGATGTTGTAAAAATGGATGTCCAACCAAAATGTTTAGCTGTTGGTCCTGGTGGATATACAGTAGTTATATGCATTGGACAGGTGAGTATCAGGATAATATCTGGGTCTGTCTACACAGCAACTAGACCCCTACAGCTGGCCTGGGCCAGCCAACTAGGGCTTGTGGGGCTCGGGCTGCAGAGCTGTTTCACTGCTGTATGGACTTCTAAGCCCTGTGAGCCCAAGTCAACTGGTACGGGCCAGCTGCAGGGGTCTGGTTGTGTAGACATGCCTTGTGTAACCTATACAGTATTTAATGCTCTGAGTATGTCATTGGTACGCTAAGAAATTTTTAAAACTTATTTCAGTGGGGGATTCTATGTTGGTAGAGGCAGCTGTCAATGTGGATCAGCTGTTAATGTTAGCCCATGGTAGCACTTACACAGCACCTTACTATTTTTAAATTCTGTACAAACATAACTAAATCAAAGAATCTGCTGGTGTAAGACTTGTCTAAATACAGTGTTGGCACTGATTATTTTTTTTAAATCAGCTTGTTATCTATTTTAAATTGGTGCAGACCTCTAGTGTGGATGCATTACACCAGTATCAGGGTATACCTGCATCCATACTATGGGGTTGCACCAAACTTTAAAACTGGTAGAAAAGCGAAGTTTGTTAAATCAGTGCCTGAACTGTATGTAGCCATACGCCTCTAATGAGGTCATTGGATTTAGTGGCCTAAAAAGGCTGAGTCAACATGAAAATCTACCTGAAATTTGAATCCAGTGTTGATTACAGCAGTGTTGGTTTCTTCTTTAATGTGTTTTCCTCCTTTTGGTGGGTGTGTGTGAACATTTTAAATATGGAAGGTAGCTTTTTCTGTTAATGAGCAGGAGCAAATACATATCTAACCTTCTAGCTCATACAATGATTATACGGATGTAAAACCAAAATCCCAATAGATACTTAACATCTTTAAATAAAATAAAAAAAATTGGAAGGGAGATTATTGCTAATATAAGAAACACAAAATCATTAGTCGCTGATAACTATATTGGATATGGTCAGTGTAACAGTTTTAGGACCTTGGTCAGTAGTAAAAGTATAGAAGCAGGGACTAGTTCTCCTCTTAGTCTCTTGCTTAAACATTTGTTACTTTTGGCAGGCTAGTCCACTTACGCTGTTATATCAATCTTTGGTGTACAGCTTGCTTATCACCTGGCACCATAGATATGGATCTCTTGGCTATTGTTGGAGCACACTCTACGATAGTTGGAGGATTACTCAAGCTCCTCAGCATGATTCAAATGAAGCAGAACCAAAGATCCTTGTTTCTTCAGGGATGTGTCTGTTTAAAACCACACTTACATTAATGGGTATCAAAGGCCATGGAAGGCTGAGCCTCCCCAAACAGCCTTGCATGGCCCCATGCACACTCAGCCCCCAGACCTCTTCCTGCTTCCTGGTGCTGTGCTGTGGGGGGCTCTTCCCCTGCGGCTGGGACTAATGGAGGGCCAGCCTGCGCTCCGGGGGGCGGCAGGTTGGGGGAGGGAGGGCCTCTGGGCTCTGGCAGGAGGGGCGGGGCCTCAGGCAAAAAGGGTGAGCTGGCCACTTGCTTCCCCGAGCCCAGGGTTCACCAGCCACCCATACTTACATTCCTTTGCAATGCTTTTGACTAATAAGGATGTGGGTTGAACTTTCATGATCTCAACTGCATCATCCAAACTATTTGTTTTTAGTTATGATTTGCCTCTAATGGGAAACTGTAACTGGACAGGAAAATGACCCTTTGCACATGATATTAACAGCCTGTACTTTGTAATTCAGTCATCCCAACAAAAGATAGTAGGCATTGCTTGAAATGCTTGATTTCTTCATGCACCTCTTTTGTTGTGACTAAATAAACTTCAGCTAACTGTATGCAAGAGCATGTCCTGATTGCTTGCAGTTAGTAGATTGAAGGCAGTCTGCAGCAGTACCTGCATCCCTGTCAAATGCTCATAGGAGGAAAAATCTTAGTCGCAAGGTATAGGTGTTTTATACACTTCTAATCTGTATAGATTAGAATGAATCTCAATACTCTTTTGAACCAATGAAGTAGTAACTCCTATTGTGGCTGACGAGCAGAGTGCACTAGAATGTATGGCGAGACACTATAGCCTGTCAAGCATTTTGAACCAATGGTCTCTATGGTACATTGCTCTACATTTATAGATCATCTTGATGAAGAATAAGAAGAAATGTTTTGCAATTGATGACCCTGGCTATGAACCAGAAGTGGTGGCCATTCACCCAGGAGGTGGTACCGCTGCAGTGGGAGGCCTGGTAAGGATACACTCTTGTGAACACTGGAACAGTATTCCATGGTTGTGGGGTTTTTAGTTATGCTTGTTCTTTAAACATCACTCCGCTATTGCTGCACCAAGATATCAAAGTTGGCAGTATACTAATATTGTTGCTTTTAATTTAAAGTTGTGCTGTTGGGCTTTTTGTTAAACTGCTATCTTCTGGCCTCCTTCCATTAGATTCTCCCACTTTTGTGGTTTAGTATACATTCCCCAACATATTCTCCCTAGTTAGTTATCAAGTAAGCTTTTTCTCAAAACTCTCCGCCCATGTCTTAAAGCAGTAGCATGTTTTTAATTTGACGACATGTGGCCAATATACCCTAAAAATACTGACTGTTTCTCTCAAAGGGAGAAATACCTATAATTGCATATGATCCTCAACTTAATAACCTTCCTGATTTTTGTTGTAAAGCTTTGATTTTCATTATTAACTTGCAGGATGGGAATGTCCATCTATATTCAATCCAAGGAACCTCTCTGAAAATCGATGAGAAGACCTTGCAAGCTAAAGGTCCTGTGACTGACCTGGCATATTCTCACGATGGTGCCTTTCTTGCAGTTTGTGATGCAAACAAAGTTGTCACTGTCTTTAGTGTTGCTGATGGCTATGCGGTAAGAATTGCTGTATCTGACTTATGATTTCCAACAAAAGTATTTATTAGTCCTAAAACTGTGTGTAGAAATAAAGGCACAGCCAGGTGTGACTTAGTCTGTACTGGGGGTAAAAAGTCAAATGCCACTAATGCCTACTTGTGTGTAATTCTGTAGTATCTCCTGTTGAGATGATTTTCACAACAGCCAGTTTTGAAGTCTCCAACAAAATTATGACCTTGGGTGAGGGGAAGGAAAGAGCAGCATAGGTTGGCTACTAGAAAAAAGATACTAACTTCATCCAAATTAGAGAACAAGAAAAATAGAGAAAACAAGTTCTTTCCAATCAAAGGTGCCTTTTAAAAATCACTTGGCAGGGTGTGACCTGCAAGGGGGAGGGGCAAGTCAATCCGATCTGTGGTAGGCTTGCTGCTATTCAACATAAACTATCTAGGGTCTCGCAAGTTCCTTATTTGACCTGCATTGTAGTGTGTCTATAATGGAAACCTCAGTCACAACCAATGCACAGTGACCTTGAACAAGTCTTTCCCTATCCATCAGTGTGCATGTCAGCAAAGATTTCCATAACTTCTGGAAACTGGATTGGCCTGAGGGAGTAAGTAGTCTGATTAAACTGCAATCTGTGCAGAACTGTAAGATGCACTTTCTAATAAAACTTGTTAGCCACAATGCTTAACTCTGTGAAGGCCATGCACTGAAATGGGTAGAAGAGGAATTGGGGATAATCCATATGCTCTCTTTAAAAAAAGAAAGCAAGGACTGAGAATGAATCCTTTAAATTAGCTGGACTGAAATTGCACTGAAATGGAATGTCGAGGAGGTGGGGGCGGGGGACTGTTCCTTCTCCTTCCATGCTATTGTCTTGCACTCTTGGCTCTGAGCAGAACTAAAAAGGTTTCTCTTCTCAAAAGATGAAGTGGGTCAAGGTTACTTTAAAAAAAAAAAAAAAAAAAAAATCAGACCAGCTTATGTTGGTGGAAAGACAACCGTTCAAGCTTACACAGAACTCTTCTTCACGTCTGGGAAAGATGCACAGACCTGGTCTACACTAGAAAATTGTCAGCTTAACTGTGTTACTCAGAGGTGTGAAAAACCCACATCCTCGAGCGACATAATATGAGCTATCCTTGGCCAGCACTAGGCTGACTGAAGAATTCTTCCCTTGACCTAGCTGCTGCCTCTTGGGGAGGTGAATTACCTATACTGACAGGAGAACTCCTCCCACCAGCCTAAGTAGTGGCTACACTGAAGCACTACAGTGGTGTAGCTGTCGTGCTGTACCATCTTAAGTGTAGGCATACCCTGTGTCACAGTTAATTCCTTATCTGTTCCACTTATGTATTTAACCCACATTCAGGAGACCACCTAAGGTGACCATGGGTAGTTAACACCTCTGTTGTTGTAGGACAGAGGGTTAGTGGGTTACAGATAACTGTAATGAGCCATACATCCAGTGTCTGTATTAAACTCTGCTGGACACCAAGGATCAATCCTAAGTTCCCAGGCTCATCTTTTGGAGGTGTTGTGCAGGTTCCCTTTGAGGACAAGGGCTGCGAGGTCCGATATGGAGTGATCATTTTTGTGAGAAATGCTTGCCCATGGTTATATGGTTTTTTTTCCTTTCTATCATTTTTTCTGTCTGAGCTCATTTGAGAGCGTAGTGTCTCTTTTTCACTCACTCAGTTGTTGGGGCACTTAGTGGACTGGATGAGGTACGCCACGTGGAGAATCTGTGGATCTAGAAAGTTGTAGAAGTTTTGTATCTGTTGTGGCAGAGGCTGGTGCCACTTTGATTTGGGGTGCTCTGGTCAGTGGGGGGTGTTTGGGAAAGATTTCATTCAGGATGTGGTCACCATCAAGTATAGGTTGTTTCTCAAAACACCTACTGTACAGCTGCTTTCAAAGGCTTCAATCAGCCCCTTCTGTGCTACAGCTGAGGCTGAGCAGGACATTTTGAGAGTCCTAGGATCTCCAATTTGTTTTTGCTGAAAACTTGAACATCCAGTCCTACCATTTTTGATCCATTTTGGTTTGAATTCTGTTGGCTCCTTTCAGATGTTTATAGAAATAGCATAAAATGGACATTTTAAATGACAGACTTGTGCAGTAACCATGCTTTTCAAATGTAAAAGGCACTTAGCTTAGAATTTTACTGTGTACCTGGGGTATACAGATATATTTTAACTTTTTTTCTAGCAACATGTTAAAATTTGTTGCCTGTTAATGAGGGACAATGTCACAGGTAAAAGAATAGCTACCTGAAGTCTGTAAAATAACACCATTTTCCTAATAACTCCACAATAGGAACATAACATCTTCTATGGACACCATGCAAAAATTGTTTGCCTTGCCTGGTCTCCAGACAATGAGCATTTTGCCTCTGGGGGCATGGACATGATGGTTTATGTTTGGACCTTAAGTGACCCAGAGACCAGAGTCAAGATACCAGGTACGTTGTGCACCTCTTCTTTGCTAGAAAGAGGTTTAGTTTTGAGAATTACTAGTCTCTCTCGAAATATGGACAGTGCTTTCTCTGTCAGAACTACACTAGCAAGTCTCCTCCTCCTAGATAGGGGTGGAGACATCTAGTCTACCCTCTGTAATGTAATTTTAACCTTCTAACTGTTACGGATCAAGACGGCCACTCACTAAGTGCACTTTGCAGGCAACTGCATTTTACAAGTACTTTGTGCACTACAGTTCGAAAAAGAACTAGATAAGTTGATGGATCTATCCTCCATGAAATCGCTATTAGCTAGGATGGACAGGGATGGTGTCCCTAGCCTCTGTTTGGCAGAAACTGGGAATGGGCGACAGGGGATGGATCACTTGGTGATTACCTGTTCTGTTCATTCCCTCTGGGGCACCTGACATTGGCCACTGTCGGAAGACAGGATACTGGGTTAGAGGGACCTTTGGTCTGACCCGGTATGGCCGTTCTTATGTTCTAATTCAAGTTTTTTTCAAAATAAAAATATTGTCCTAAGATGAATGTGATAACCTATCAATTCTTAATATTGAATTTTTTAAAAACTCACAATTTATCTCCTTCCATCTGTACAGACGCTCATAGACTACATCATGTAAGCAGCTTGGCATGGCTGGATGAACATACCCTGGTAACAACATCCCATGATGCTTCTGTCAAAGAATGGTCTGTCTCCTACAAGTGAACAGTCCTACTTGGAACGACCTCATCAGGGATTAGAACTACTGCAGTGGAACATAGCATTTCTCTTTAAAAGAAAAAAAAAATTCTAATGGCCTCTGGGTCTTCTATCATATCCTCATATCTTTACAGGGTGTTCATATCTGTAATTAAATGTACTTTGAAAGCTTTAGCCAGTAACAGTTTGCACATGAAAAGCACTTAAATTATGTCTGGAACGTAACCTTTGTGCTGAACATTCCAGAGGCAACAGCCGAACAAGTTGGCATGAAAAATTTAAACATGATCAGTTATTTTCTACCAGAGTCCTTGTGAGATTGTACAGCATGAGAGAAATACTTCTCATTTTTTCTAATTGCAGAACATTTCTGTACTAATGGTCATAGTAAGAATATTTAGTTGTGATTCAAAACAAATCAAGCTGTGTGCAGCTACTGTATATTATGTTGCTTGTCTGTACTGCACCAAACTGTTGCCTCAGATTTCCTCCTCCACATAATGAAATGGGGTACACACATAATAAACTCTATGTATTTCCTGTCAAAGTTTTGTGGTTATTTTAGGATGGAAATATGGGATTTTAATGTACTTACTGTTGTCGGTTTAATGTTTACAAATAACTCTATTGGCATTTTCTCACTCCAGAAACATCGTTGTTACCTTATGAACAACTGAGGAATGTCTGGTCATTTCAGTGTCAGGGGAGAACCTCAGCTTCTGTTTAAAGAAAAATTTGTTTCCTTTTGAGAAGAATTAAGTTGATGTAAACAAATTTGCAGTAATTATAACACCTGTTTCAGTACAGGAATTAAACAAAGTGAATCATTGTTATGACTTGAGGTGATTTTTGCAAACCAATTTAAATGTTTTCTGATTGCCACTTCTGCACTTTCCAGAAATACACACTGTTACAACAGAGCTATTAACAAACTGTTTAGATTAGATATCACTCATTTTCCCCACCCTACAATTCACTGTCAAATTTGCCTTAAGAAGGGACTTGAAGTTCTCAGGGTTGGCAGAGCAGACAAAAAGACTTAGTTATCTGTGGAGTGTTGGTGTAAAGTGGTAGATACATGACCAGTCCTAGTGGCCAAAGAAGAAACTGCCACTGCCCATAGCTTCAAAGTGTTTAAATAGCTGGATTTTTTTTCTAATCACATGTTAATATTCAATCTATCTTCTCTCCCCCCCCCCCCCCCCAAAAAAAAAAAATTGATGCTCCCTTGCTTGTGGAAATCTTCCAGCTTACCTGGTTTTCACACTGTTACTAATGGCTCTTGGCAGCACAGAAAGCATTTCTGCTCCTGAAACCCACTCTCTGGCCTTTGCTCATTCGTTACCTTCATGGAAACTTTTCACTGTCAAATAGTTTAGTGTGGGGCTTTCTAACGGAAAGCTATTGCGTGTCTGGAAGTTACAATTTAAAAACAACCTTTTGTCTTCTGACATAAAGCCAACTTGTAGAGTTCAACAACTAAGGTAGCTTTCACTGGAAAAACTGGAATATTTATTTTATATCAGCTATTCTTGACTGGGCCTTTTGCACCGTTCCCTATCTTTCAGTATCTTTGTACACTGAACTTCAAGACAGGAAATTGCAGGAGTGTACGTGTGCACATAATTGAAGTGAAGAGTGATGAGCAAGTGCCAAGCTAAGAACCTTGGCTATATAGCAGTCTAGCTACACTTATAGTGCGGTGACCACTGTTCTTCAAATATGACCTGGAGGCACTGCTATAGCATTGAATCTGCTCTTTCTGTGGTAGTCAAGTGTTTCTTCTCTGAACAAGCAAATGTGATATCAATGAAATGATCACTGTCATTATACTGAAACAACTACTTGAGTTATTCGCTACAGGTGGTTCTACCATCTTGTGGTGGTGAATTTTTTTTTAATGGAAAAGTCACCAGTTATTGAGGCTCCCTGCCATCCAATAAATAAGCTATTCCGAGCCCACCTCTAGTAGCTCCGTATCACATTTGGAGGGTGTGATCTACAGGAGGTGGAAGGGAAATGAGTGCTGTGCAGAGTCCAGCACTGCTCTGCTGGTTGGTGGAGGGCAGCTCTTCCCTAGTCTAGCCAAAAGTGGTTAAGTTTACTGCCCACAGAAATTAGTCTTAAACTGAGTCTGATAGTACTATAAGTGCTTGTTAGCCAGAGACACTTGTTGACTATGACTAATGCTTAGATAGCAGGGTGTAGGAATACTCTGGGCTTCAGCTTCTGTCAGATTCATTATTGGCATTGATTATGGGTTTCTAATCTGGTAGTTTAGACCTAGATGACTTCTTTGGTTGTGTAGCAACTCAATATACAACTAGAAATGTCTGATAGAAATTCCTAAAATACAGTAAACTGCTACCATCGTAGAGGAAGAACCTAATGAATAAAATATGAAGAGACCCAACTTGCTATTGTACTGACTAATAACACTTGTGAATGACTGTCACCGTCCTCTCAGTAAGTACAATAGCAAGCTCGTGACAATTCTCATCAGAGTTCTTTGGTGTGATGCTGTCCAGTGATAGCTTGCAAGATCCTCTTCTGCCATTCTAAAGTGGGTGTCTATGTCCTGTAAGAACTGTTAAGGACTTTAAGGGGGTGGGGTGAAGACAATGATTACAGGTATTTCAGATCTTCAAGAAAAGAGCCTTTAGGCTGAGAATGGGGTTTCCTTTAGAGGAGTGGTATGGGAATTAGGCCCTGTTTTCCAAAGATGCACATCTTCATCAGAAAATAGGGTAGGTAGTGATTTCTTCTGCAGTCTAATGATAGTGCTTTGGTAAAAGCAAAGAACAAGGCCTGCTGGGTCTGTAGATTGGCTGCCTATAGGATTTATTAGTCTAGGCTAAATGAACTGTTAGCATCCATCAAAGAACACCCACTATGCTACGGTGGAGAGAGTGAGTACTACAGGGCTATTCATGCAGCTGAGATGAGAACAATGTGCAGAGACCTATTACAGCAGAGGTTTGCTGGGGATGAAGTAGAAAGAGATGGTCTAGAGAAGCTCTGGGGATGAGTTCAATCTATTTCTTTTCACATGACTGAAAATATATTTTCTCTGAAATACCTAGTATCTTAACTAGCAGGAGTCCTATAAACTAACTAGATTAATGCAAAATTAGATTTTAATGTAGATGGCAAAAGCCTGTTCTTAGTTTAGGTAGTGGTCTCTTTATGAAAAAATAATTTAAAAAAATGGGAGAATCTGCTTCCAGCATGTTAAACTTTTAGATCCAAGGCCTTTAGAAGTGTGTGGAGACACAGGTGAAGTACCAGCTATACTCTAAAATCCAACTCTTGCAACTACTGCCTCTGGCATGATAGGCACCAAAAAAGAGGAGGAATTCAAGGAAATCTAGATTGCCTCTGCCTTTAAATAAACAAAAACATTAATTTTAAATTCTCTAATTTATTTTGGCCTAGATTTCAAAAGATCTCTGCACTTTTAGCTTCTATTTAAATGCTTGTAGGAAGGGGCCAGATGACTCTCAATAGCAGCTGAGCATTTTTGAAAAACTGACATCTGTAAACTGCTGGGCTCTTTCAAAAATCCAGACCCAACCAGATGCTGAGCACTGGGGAAAAATCTGGCCCTTTAGTTCTTAGCCTGATTTGAGCACTGCACAAACTCACTAGAATACTTAAATGCTTAAAATGTACATACAGATGAAGCAAAGAAAGGGGATAAGGGATACAACACAAGACCATTCACTTAAATTGTTACTATTTTAGAATAAGATGGTAGAAGGGAAACAATGACAGTTATAAATAATAGGGATGAGATAAACCAGTAGTTACCAACCTGGGCCCAGTAGCAACAGTATTCTGGGGTGTGATAGTCACCTGTGTAGGGAGAAGGATGTTTATTGCCAGTGGGTGCCATTTAGAAAGGATGAGCTATGTATTTCCTACAGTTTACAAGAGACATGGGTAGACTGTAACTGCCAGATTTAGTATGGAGAGCAGTAATATGATCTTTGTTGTCAGATTTAGCTTCCGGATTCCCCATGTCACAAGTGAATTTTATGCCAGATTGACATGTACAATGAGCTGCAGTGGTGTGGTTCTAACTCTAGATGGCATAATGGGAACATCTGGTGTGTGTATGTTCTTCTTTCATTTTCCAGCAATTTTAAGCTGATGATTACTTGCATTTTTATGGCTGACTTAGAACGCTTCCTCAGCTCTCGTCCCCTTACACCCCTACTTTTCTTGCACTACATTGATGACATCTACATCATCATCTGGACCCATGGGAAGGAGGCCCTTGAGGAATTCCACTAAGATTTCAATGATTTCCTCCCTACCATCAACCTCAGCCAGGACCAGTCCACACAATAGGTCCACTTCCTAGACACTACAGTGCTAATAAGCAATGGTCACATAAACACCACCCTATACTTGAAACCTACTAACTGCTATACTTACCTACATGCTTCCAGCTTTCATCCAAACCACATCACACAATCCATTGTCTACAGCCAAGCTCTAAGATACAACCGCATTTGCTCCGATCCCTCAGACAGAGACAAACACCTACAGAATCTCTATCAAGCGTTCTTAAAACTGCAACACCCACCTGGTGAAGTGAGGAAACAGATTGACAGAGCCCGAAGGGTACCCAAAAGTCACCTATTACAAGACAGGCCCAACAAAGAAAGTAACAGAACGCCACTAGCAGTCACCTACAGCCCCCAACTAAAACCGCTCCAGCACATCATTAAGGATCTACAACCTATCCTGAAGGATGATCCCTCACTCTCACAGATCTTGGGAGACAGGCCAGTCCTCGCTTACAGGCAGCCCCCCAACCTGAAGCAAATACCACCAACCACACACCACACAACAGAACCACTAACCCAGGAACCTATCCTTGCAACAGAGCCCATTGCCAACTGTGTCCACATATCTATTCAAGGAACACCATCATAGGACCTAACCACAACAGCTACACCATCAAGGGCTCGTTCATCAGCACATCTACCAATGTGATATATGCTGTCATGTGCCAGGAATACCCCTCTGCCATGTATATTGGCCAAACCGGACAGTCTCTAAGCAAAAGAATAAATGGACACAAATCTGACATCAGGAATCACAACGTTCAAAAACCAGTAGGAGAGCACTTCAATCTCTCTGGTCACTCAATAACAGACCTAAAAGTGGCAATTCTTCAACAAAAAAACTTCAAAAACAGACTCCAACGTGAAGCTGCAGAACTGGAATTAATTTGCAAACTGGATACCATCAGATTAGGCCTGAATAGAGACTGGGAGTGGTTGGGTCATTACAAAACCTAAACTTAATTTCCCCAATACTAATTTCTCCCTACTGTTACTCACACCGTCTTGTCAATTGTCTATAATGGGCCACTCTCTTACCACTTCAAAAGTTATTTTTCCTCCCATGGTATCCTGCTGTTAATTGATTTATCTCATTAGCCTCACCTCACATTTGGCAAAGCAACCCCCATCCTTTCATGTATTTATACCTGCGCCTGTATTTTCACTCCATGCATCTGATGAAGTGGGTTTTAGCCTATGAAAGCTTATGCCCAAATAAATTTGTTAGTCTCTAAGGTGCTACAAGGATTCCTCATTAAAATCTGTTTTATTCTCCCCTGTTCATGCATCCCAGGATTGCATTAGCCCTCATGGCCACAGTGATATACTGGGAGCTTGTGTTCAGCTGATTAGCCACCATGACCACCAAATCTCTTTCAGAGTTCCTGCTTCTCAGGGTAGAGTCCCGCATCCTGTTATATGGCTACATTCTTTGTTCTCAGCTGTATACATTTACATCTAACCTGATTAAAACACACATTGTTTGCTTGACCCCCACTCTATCAGTGACTGTCCTGTTCATTTTTTTATCACTCCCCAATTTTTTGTGT
The DNA here is from genome assembly GCF_015237465.2 of Chelonia mydas. Lineage (NCBI taxonomy): Eukaryota > Metazoa > Chordata > Testudines > Cheloniidae > Chelonia > Chelonia mydas. The sequence continues at coordinate 114,604,794 of NC_057852.1, forward strand.
CATCTGCAAATCTTATCTGTGGTGATTTTGTGTTTTTCTTCCAGGTCATTAATAAAAATGTTAAATAGCATAGGGCCAAGAACCAATCTCTGCAGGACCCCACTAGAAACACAGCCATTCAATGATGATTCCCTTTTTACAATTACATTTTGAGACACATCATCTAGCCAATTTGTCATGCAGAGAGTGACGATGACACAGAGGAATGTTCTGAGTTAGTGAGTAAATTTGGTGGTAAATCAGTTAGCAGGTGTCACTGGTGACACAGCAGTGGAAGTCTATGCAGTGGGTATGGCAATGAAGTTGAAGGCAGTGCACTGAATTAATGGATTGAAGTAACAAAAGGAACCATTCAGCAATGAATCAATTTTACAATAAACTGATCAATTAATTAGGTATTGCAATTAATATACTGCTTATCAATAGATCATGTTTAACAGCATCAAGGAGAGGGTAAATCAAATCTGCAATAAGTAATAATTAATAATCAATTATGCAATGAAAGTGGTGGTGACCTAAATTTCCTCTAAGTTGCGCAGCTGTGCAGCAGCCTATTTAGCACCACTCAGGCACACAGGGCTGCTGTGGGAAGCGATTCCTCTCCCCCAGCCCCAACCCAGCTTGGCTCCGATCTGCTGCAGCCGGGGGAGAGGCGCCCCTCCCCTGACCCTCCCTACACCGTTTTCTATAAAGACAAGATGCAACTTAGACCAAACCCAGCCTTTCTCCCAAAGGTTGTGTCCCAATTGCACTCCAACCAGGACATTTTCCTACCGGTCTTTTACCCTAAGCCTCACATGGATAGTTGAGAACAAAGGCTCTACTCCCTGAACGTTCAATGAGCGCTAGACTTTTACATTAAATGCACAAAGAGTTCTGTAAGTCGAACCAGCTGTTTGTGGTAGTTGCACGCTGGATGAAAGGTCTACTAGTCTCGTCGCAGAAGATTTGAGCGTGGATCAGGTCCTGTATCTGGGCATGCTATGATCTGGCAAAAGTACTGGCTCCTGCACTAACAGTACATTCCACAAGAGCGCATTTGCAGAGTGGCAACATGGTCCTCGGTTCACACTTTCACTGCAGATTTCACAAAACACAAAGAAAGTACCAATGTGAGTTTCTAAAGATAGCTACAGCACTCGACCCAAGATTTAAGAGTCTGAAGTGCCTTCCAAAATCTGAGAGGACTGAGGTAGGGAGCATGCTTTCGGGAGTCTTAAAAGAGCTACAGTCTGATGCGGAAACTAAAGAATCCGAACCACCAATAAAGAAAATCAACGTTCTGCTGGTGGCATCTGACTAAGATAATGAAAATGAACATGCATCAGTCTGCATTCCTTTGGATGGTTTTCGAGCAGAACCCGTCATCAACATGGATGAATATCCCCTAGAATGATGGTTGAAGCATGTGCATCTGGCACATAAATATCTTGTGACACCAGCTACAACAGTGCCATGAGAACACCTGTTCTCACTTTCAGGAGACGTAAACAAAAAGCAGGCAGCATTATCTCCTGCATATGTAAACAAACTTGATTGTCTGAGCGATTAGCTGAACAAGAAGTAGGACTGAGTAGACTTGAAAGCTCTAAAATTTTATATTGTTTTATTTTTGAATGCAGTATTTTTGTGCATAATTCTGTATTTGTAAGTTCAACTTTCATGATAAAGAGATTGCACTACAGTACTTGAATTAGGTGAATTGAAAAATACTATTTCTTTTGTCTTTTTACAATGCAAACACTTGTAATCAAAAATAAATATAAAGTGAGCACTGTACACTTTGTATTGTGTGTTGTAATTGAAATCAATTACAATTTGAAAATGTAGAAGACATCCAAAATATTTAAATAAATGGTATTCTATTATTGTTTAAGAGTGTGATTAATCACGATTAATGTTTTTAATCATGCAGTTAATTGTGATTAATTTTTTTAATTACTTGACAACCCTAGTATTTTAGGCAGATTGTAAAATGCTGCATAAATATATGATGCTATATAAATGTGTAGTATTAGTAATAATAATTAAATTATAGCTATAATATTGTATTCACACAATTTGTAGCTAGTTGGTTTCTCCACAGTCCCATGCTTCTAAAAAAATGAATTATCCTTCATGGTCATTTTGTGCAAGGCAGCCTTGTACAGGGGTCTACCCAACAAGTATAAGGATCTTTCTCCATGCAGCTGGCCTCCTTTTGTCTTAATAAACGCTTTCTCACAAGATGACAAGACTTTATAATAACAATGCAATTAATGTCCTGTCTACTCTATTGGAATGTGGAGCTATATTAGACTCTGTACTTAATAAATTCCTTTGGGCGTGTATTAGTTATTGTTTTGTTAACATATCATTAATCAACTATCCAAATGATGTTCTGTATTACTAGCAGGACTCTGGTACAATATGTGTCTAACTTTACTGTATGTACGTAGAAGTAGTTTTAGTTGATTGGTTTTGTTTTCCCACAATCTATTTCCTATTTCTTGTCCTCTTCCATTGTAAATGTTTGTCCTCTTAGCAATGCATATGGGAAGGTCAAGTGAGTAGCCTCAGGAAACTGCTTATGGAGATTTTTTGAGTTTACACTTCAGAGATGATCAAGTGTTGACAGAGTGCCACCTAGCCATTCTTCCATTCACAACACCAACTCTAACAGCTTGGAATGTTCTAATGAGTTACAGGGTAAGATCATTTTATTGCTCAACCAGTATGTTTTGCTACCCTACTGTGTATAATTGCCTCCTTAGCACAGAGAGGGCTGGTGCTGCTATGGTTTACCAATATTTTGTCCTGTATGGTATAAGTGGCTCCTGTAATTGTACTGTACTGTAATTGGTGATGACCTAATGACCTAATCAGTCCAATATAGCATAGAATTCTATTCTGGCACGCCTAAGCAATGTAATACTTCATTGTTAGCTAACATTCAGCGTTATCACATGACTTCATCGATCTAATCTTTTCCACTCTTCCTTCAGCAGTCTTTCAGCATCACACAACATGCATATGATATGCATTATGTTAGTAATTATAGTCCCTGCTACATGCTATGTGTGTGGCAGGGAGAACTGTTCCTAATATTATACTGCTGTTAGCTTATTTATCACAGCACCATGTTAGTAGTCCTACTTCTCTCATAAAACTGTACGTTTTTTTCCTAGAAGAGGATATTGCTCTGTCACCTACTTCTGCATATCTGACTAGGTAAGTAGTGATTTGTGATGTTGAACAAATTGGTAAAGGAACTATGAAAACAAAACTAGGAAAACTGTCAGCATGATTTGTGGCCTGAGACCTGCCCTCAAATGACCCGTATAGACATAACTCACTGTGTGGTGTTTTAAAGTGGATTATGCTAACACTAATTTGCAAAACATTTTGTGAGGTAGGACTGCCTTCTTAATTATTTAGCAACAGAGGACTTGCCAGACTAGATCAGACCCAAAGTATATCTAGTTTAGTATCCTGCGTCTGACAGTGGCCAGCACCAGATGCTTCAGAGGACTGTGTAAGAAACCCCACAGTAGGCAGATGTGAGATAATCTGTCCCCCACATAAGGTCTCAACCTGGTCTTTAATAGTTAGAGATTGGCCTAAATCAATTTACAAATAATACTCAGCTCTTCTATAGTGCTTTTCATCAGTAGATCTCAAAGTGCTTAACAAAGGAAGTAAATTTTGTTATGCCCATTTTATAGATAAGGAAACTAAGGCATAGAGAAGCAAAATGATTTGTCCCACACAAGTAGGTCAGTAGCTAAGCTAGCATTAGAACCCACATCTCCCAACACCCAGCCCCTTGCCTTAGGCACTGGAGCATCCTTTTGAACCACCTCATCTCTAATTTCAAACATCATCTCTTTGACTCTATGTGTGCTTGCTTTCAAATATAATTCCACATAACACGTTTATAGATTAACGTGATCTTCGTGTCAGTTTTCAACCAATTTAAGATAGCATCGTAATGCTACATGGATCATTTTAATTCTCTGTTGATTACAGTTCACACACTGCACTGCAGAGACATCTCCAAAAAGTCAATTGACACTGCAGTCCAGTACATGTGCCCTAGTTTTAATTTGCCTGCACAGTTTGGTTTTACGTTTCCTTCAGTGATGAAAATTCAATATAAACAAAGTTTTTTTTTTTAAAAAATCACTGGGGGCAAATGTTACGTAAGGTACTATTTCAAAGTTTGTCATATAGTATAAATCACTAAAAGTGCAATTAAAGTAGTTTTTAGTTTAATTAAAATATCGTTTTTTAATCTTTGTATGTATTTATGCTGAAACATTAAACTCTTGCTCAATGACATCAACATTTCTTTCTTTTCTTAGGTATTTTGTCCCTGATTCGCCATTGTATTACTCCACCAGTGTGGAGCAATACAATGGTAGATCATGCCCAAAAAGTAGTGGTGGAAATTTACTTGTTTCCTACTACGCCTGTCCTTTCCACTATGCCTCTGTCATTCTGTTAATAGGAACTTATATTCATTAAACTTTTCAGTAACAATTCATTTATAGTATTTGCTCATCATAATGGCAATGTAACTATTTCCTCTCAAAGTTCACATGAATCTCTTATCTAAAATTAGATAGTAAGCTCTTTCGTGGAGGGAATTTGTTTTTTTGTTTGTCCTGACAATCACTTTGGGTGATGTATAAATACTAAATAAATTAAAGTTAATAAATAGGGCTCTGGTTGTGACAATAACTGTGAAAACATGAACTGAACCTAAACTGCAATGAAAACTGGGATCGACAACTCCACTCCTCTGGCACAATGGAGCTCTCTACAATAAGTAAAGCTTGTCTGTGCAGGAGACAGAACTTCCCTGGGGGGCCAGACCGAGACTGTGGAAGGAAAGGAGCTAAGGACCATCACAAACCTCACCACCTTCCACTCCAAGTCCAAGGTGCACTTCTTTGACCTTGCCTTCTCTAACATAAATACATAGCAACCTACAGCTTGCAACAAGAAGTGTGAACTGCCCTGTCTGTCCCAGTAGGTTGTTAACTCTGAAACATAAAGAAGACAATTTAAACAACAGCATTGTTAACTCTTTCATTGCTGATAATTATAGAAGAAATGCTCAACCAAAGTGCTTTTTCCACAATTGCAAACTGTGTCCCAGGGCTCGCCATGTTCCAAAAGCCGTGTCGAACTGCCCAAAGGTTCACTTTACCTCCTGACAACTTCTGTTGTGATCTATGTTGTCAGCACAAACATTTTTTGGCACCCTGGAAACTGGCAAATTTTGGAACACGATAACAAATAGAATCTAATATAAAAATAAATAACTCAGGAGCTGCTGTACTGGCTGTTGCTCATTTTCATAGTTAATTCACTGAAAACTCAGAGATTTAGTTTAAATGGAGCTGTTGCAGAATCTCCACTCTGACTGCCATAGAATCTGGGGAACTGGCCACTGAATTTAAGTCCAGCTTGCCATAGAGCCTAAGTAATAAAAAATATCTATTTAATCAGTGTGGGGCTTCATGATGAAAACATGAATGAAGGGGGAAAAATATGTCACTCTTTATAGATACAGGACCAAATTCTAGCCCTGTTCACTATATAACAAAGACCAACCAGAATTGTGCAGTCCAGCCAGTCTACAAGGCCCTACTCCTTCTGGAAGGGGTTCCCACCCTTCAGTGGTGACTTGGTATTTTCAACAAGACTTCCAAGCTCCATCTCTTGCTCGGGGGGAAATATTCACCCTCCCTGTGCTCTTGGGAATGTTGTTGCAGAGATAAAGTACACACAAAGACCCTCCCTGACTCTGAGATGTGAGGTCCCTATGGCTAACTCAGTCAGTCACAGAGGGAGCACAAGCCTTAAAAAGGGACTTAATGCTGAAAGCTCCAAAATGCACCTAGGGTTTGATCCTGCATCTTTGAAGCCAATGGGAGATATTCCATTAATGTCAAGGGAAGGTGACACAGGCCCCTAATGAGTGCGTAACATGATGGAGCTCCCATGGCATTTTTCTTTCACTCTCTCTGGTCACTTTGGTATCACTTCTATTGTCATGGTTTGGCCAGAGGCAGGAACTGGAGCTTTGGTCCTTAAAATTTTTTCTTTCTTCCTCCTGATTTGCTGCTGCTCTGCTGGCCCCTATTGTGAAAAATGGAGCTTGATAAATTTATTAATGGCAATACATGACAAGGTTGCCTGTGATAGCAGGAGAGTGGTTGTGGTGACCCAGGAGGTCCCTTCCCAGCCTTGGCTCTTCTGTGATAATCCCAACATTTACAATGCCTTTCTTCTTTCCTTCAGAGCTCTGATTACAGCAGCCCAACTGCAGTAGTGCTTGGCATTCACGACTCCAGCTGAAGACCATCAGAGATCTTGGTGCTCAACATCTCTGAAAACATCTCTATAGGCCTATTTTCTTTTGTGTGGATGTTTGTTTTTGACCTCTTCAACTACTATCAAGCCTCTTCCTAGGCTCATTCTATCAGATAACTTGTAGGTTGGTTCATCTTGAAATAGCTTTTTAAAGTTATGTCTTTTTAGAGACACTCTACCATATCATTAATAGAGCATGTGTAGCTGGGCGGTGTAAAAGGGTAGACTTGACTCCAGTCTTAATGGACCACAATCCCTTTGAATGAAACCATGAATGAATAAAACCACCAGATGCAGGACTGTACAAATGTCCAAAACAAATGACATTCCTTGTGTTGTTTTACTGCTACGGTTTTAAAACTCCTTCCTTATGTTAGACAGAGGGGAAATGTATGACTTTTGTAAATATGTGTTGTGACATTTGTCCTTTTACCATGGCCAGCCCTTGACTTTTCCTAATAAACTGCATTATTAAACAAAAGGGTTTGTTACAGAGTATTTAGTTTATTTTTTGTGCAACCAAAATACACCTTCTATGGATTTTTGGGTTGAAATATTAAAACTTTGCCAACTAATGCTGAGAATTAGACTGGAAGGAAGAAGGGAAAAATTCCTACACCCAAGTTCTGTTTTAAGTTCTCTTCTCTCTCCTGAAGTAACCGGGTGGTGGGGGGAGGATGCGTGGTCTCCTGTATCACCATGAGGTCAACTGCATGCCTTGTGAGATAGGATGGAAACCTTTGCCATTTAGCTTGGTTGTTTATGTCTTTGCTATTCTGTTCCCACTTACACTTATGTGACATCACTTGACATCACTGGGGTTGCCTGAGTGTAACTGCCAATAGAATTTGGCTCACAGATATATAATTATCATACATAAAGTTTGTTAGTACGGAGATTATTAGCGTCGCCTGTGAGGCAGCTTTATGTCATATATCCCAATAATAATGAGCCAAATTCTAATTCACTGTGTCTGTGGCAATTCTATGCTCTGACTGGGTTCTGTCCACAAGGAGCAGTACTGGAATCCTAGGGACTGCAGAGCTTCTTGGGGGAGCCCACTGTTTACCTCTCTCCATTGTGAAAACTGACCATTTATTCCTACCCTTTGTTTCCTATCTTTTAACCAGTTACTCATCCATGAGAGGCCCTTCCCTCTTATCCCATGACTTTCTACTTTGCTTAAGAGCCTTTGGTGAGGGACCTTGTCAAAGGCTTTCTGAAAGTCCAAGTTAGGGTGACCAGACAGCAAGTTTGAAAAATCGGGACCGGGGATGAGGGGCAATAGGGGCCTATATAAGGCAAAGCCGTGAATATTGGGACTGTCCGTATAAAATCGGGACATCTGGTCACCCTAGTCCAAGTACATTATGTCCACTGGATCACCCTTGCCTGCATGTTTGTTGAACCCCTCAAAGAATTCTAATAGAGTGGTGAGGCATGATTTTTCTTTACAAAAGTCATGTTGACTTTTCCCCAACATATTGTGTTCATCTATGTGTCTGATAATTCTGTTGTTTACTATAGTTTCAACCAGTTTGGCTGGTACTGAAGTTAGGTTTACCAGATTGTCACCACCAGGATGGCCCCTGGAACCTTTTTTTTTAAAATCGACATTATAGCCTATGTGTCAAAAAGAGCTAACAAAAACTGTGTGTCAGTATACTCAAATAGAAATGGAACCTCTGGCTTTAGTCCATGGAAGTAAACAGTTTCATCTCTTTATCTACAGGATGTTTGTGTTAGTTGAAACTGACCATAAATCACTGGTTGCCATTGCCAGAAGGGGCTTGCCAAACATGAGTGTGAAAATACAGAGATTGTTTTTTTCAGACACAAAGTTATTATTTGCAAATTGAATACAAACCTGGGAGAGATTTGGTGGTTGCAGACACACTGGCTAGACCTTTGACAAAAATGCAGTGGAGCAAAGTCCAGAGCTAGATTTTCTACATGTCAATCTGAGTTTTAAAAACAAACAGAACACACCACGTCTGGTCTCAGATCAAATGAGGGTTTTGATTGCCAGAACTACAGCACAGGCTGAGACCCTACAGAAAGCAATTAAGGCTATTAGCATATGGTGGCCATAATAGCATATTACCAGCCCATATTATTAATTTAAGGGGAAGGTCTCAGTTCTAGATGGGATTTTGTTTAAAGGACAATGATACCTAAGGTGTTACAGAAAAATATGTTAAAAAAAGGATTCAGGAAGGTCATTTAGGGATTGAAACATCTATGAGAAGGGCCAGAGATGTTTTATACTGGCCTCAAATGAACAGTGACCTTGAGGAAGGTGTTTAGATTTGTCATGAATGCCAAAAATATAGGACAAGTCGAGTGAAAGAGCCCATGTTGGTGGCGCAAGAAGAATTGGCGCCTAGGAACAAAGTAGGCATAGATTTGTTTATGTTGGCCATACTTGTCCTAGACTATTATTCTCACTTCCCTGATATATCTGACTAGAAGACACTAGAGCTAGACAGATGATTGTGCATATCAAATCTAGTTTTGCTAGACACAGCACACCTGACATATTAATGTCTGACAATGGGCCACCGTTTAGTGGGCATGAGTGGGTAGTCTGCAGTGACATATGGGTTTAGACATGTGACCACTGGTCTCCATTATCCCCAGTTCAATGGGTTGGTAGAAAACGGTGTCAAATAATAAAACACCCTTCTGAAAAAGGCGGTGGAGTCTGACTCTGATCCATGTTTATCACTGTTAATTTGCAGACTGGCATCAATGAAGCCTGGGTTGTTACCTCCTGACATTTTGTTCAACAGAAAAATGAATCGCTGCACTGTTAGAGAGTGATGTCCGAATCCCTGAGGACTTGCAGGTGTGTAGAGAGATAAAGCAAATAAAAGTATCAATATAAACTGGGATCCGGTGAGCTGCCACCAGGTCATGAAAATGACACTGTATCTCTATGATGGGAAACAATAGTTGCAGACTGCAGTAGTGTCATAAACAATTGCCCCGGGGTTGTATGAGGTTGTCACCAATGCTTAATTTGCAAGGCAAGAGGTGCTGGGGCTCAAGCAGTAACAATGGTGTCCTCTGCACAGTATGACCTCACATGTACCATACATGAGAGGTCACATTGCCTGGAGGAAGCCGTTTTGTTTTTACAAAATGGCAAACACCACACAGTGTGACCTCGCACACGCTGTACCTGCAGGGTAACGCCTTACATGCCACTGACAGAAGAGGTGCTGGGATTTTTGCCCCGGCATGAAAAGAGGTGCCAGGATTGAGCCCCAGCAAGACCCAGCACAAATTAAGCTTTGGTTGTCCCCACATGGGCACATACGACAGAGCAATAGGTGACACCTTCTCCAATCCCAGAAGGGAGGGAGATAAGGGGCACAGAATCTGATGTTTTGCCCATGAGAGTCCCTGCATCCTGACCTTCCAGAGGAGACCTATACCACAGGACACCTCAAGGCCTACTTGAACATTGATAGTAAGTTTAGTTATTAGGCTGCTTATAAATATTTGCAATTATGTTATATTAATAAGGTTTTAAGTGTTATTGTTATTAAGTTATGGCTTGGAAGGGAAGATGTGGTACTGGGACTGTGCCGTTAAGGGCTGAGCTTCCTAGACAGAGAGTCTGAGAGAGGCGTTATGAAGCTCTTGTTGTTATGCACAACCTGTTGGACTGGTCACAGAATAAAACATCAATAATTTACAATAATTTAGCAGCAGAAGATCCTTAAGATGTTCTTCTGCATAACAGAATATAGCTAAAATAAGGGAAGGCTGAAGTTTAGTTCATATTGAAGAACGAATTTTCTGACACACATAGTTTTGTAATCAGCCCCTAGATACTATTTTGCTGAGCGTGTCAGAAGTGTATAGATAAGATCTTCATTGGTCCCAGTTTTCTTGAGGGTGCACATTTTAAATGTATAGATATGGCTTGTGGGATGACAGACTGATAAAACAATAAACTTTAGGGAAGAACATTTTTTCCTAAACCAGATGACCCCTATATTCTATGATATTTATTGCTGGTCAACTACAAGGCTTAAGCTGTTTTTATTTGAAAATTAAAAGCTAGTACACAGCAAATGTCTGGATCTTCACTTGCCGCTTTTTTTTTTTAAATGATGTGTAACCCTTCTGTCAGGTGGAATCAGCGGCAAAGAGGGCCAGGTTCAATATCTAGCTGTTCCTCTTAACGATACAAATAGAACCAGCTCAAACCCTCACCCAGTAATCAGGGAAAATTAACCACTGCCTCTGGGTGTCTCTAGGAGACAATACTTGTCCACTCACAAGCACAGAGTGTGTGAATAACAAAAGGTTTCAGAGTGGCAGCCATGTTAGTCTGTATCCGCAAAAAGAATAGGAGTACTTGTGGCATCTTAGAGACTAACAAATATATTTGAGCATAAGCTTTCATGAGCTACAGCTCACTTCATCGGATGCATGCAGTGGAAAATACAGTAGGACGATTTTATATACACAGAGAACATGAAACAATGGGTGTTATATACCATGGACACTATAATGAGAGTGACCAGTTAAGGTGAGCTATTACCAGCAGGAGAGAAAAAAAAAACCCAAAACCTTTTGTGGTGATAATCAAGATGGGCCATTTCCAGCAGTTAACAAGAATGTGTGAGGAACAGTATGGGGTGGGGAATAAACATGGGGAAATAGTTTTACTTTGTGTAATGACACATCCACTCCCAGTCTTTATTCAAGCCTAAGTATTTGCTTCAGGTTGAACCTGAAATACTCAACAGCAACCACACAACAAAAACACTATAACTCTCGTTATAGGGGTTCAGCCACCACTATACCAACCGTGTTGTTTGACTCCTTCAATGGAGATGGAGGCACCACGGAAGCAGGTTTTGGGGACGAGGAAGATGATGATGATGAGGTTGTAGATAGCTCACAGCAAACAAGCGGAGAAACCGGTTTTCCCAACAGCCAGGAACTGTTTCTCATCCTGGACTGGAGCCAGTACCCCCCGAACCCACCCAAGGCTGCCTCCCGGATCCGCCAGGCGGAGAAGGGACCTCTGGTGAGTGTACCTTTTTAAATAGTATACATGGTTTAAAAGCAAGCATGTTTAATGATTAATTTGCCCTGGCATTCGTGGTCAGTACAGCTACTGGAAAAGTCTATTAATGTGTCTGGGGATGGAGCGGAAAGCCTCCAGGGACATCTCCATAAAGCTCTTCTGGATGTACACCCAAAGCCTTTGCAAAAGGTTTCTGGGGAGGGCAGCCTTATTCCGTCCACCATGGTAGGTCACTTTACCACGCCAGGCCAGTAGCACGTAGTCAGGAATCATTGCAGAACAAAGTATTGCAGTGTATGTTTGCTGGCATTCAAACAACATCCGTTCTTTATCTCTCTGTGTTATCCTCAGGAGAGTGATATCATTCATGGGCACCTGGTTGAAATAGGGTGCTTTTCTTAAGGGGACATTCAGACGTGGCCATTCCTGCTGGGCTGTTTGCCTGTGGCTGAACAGAAATGTTCCCCGCTGTTAGCCACGGGGAGGGGAGAGGGGCTAGCCACATGGTGGGGGGGAAGCAAAATGCGACCTTGGAATGAAAGCACATGTGCTATGTATGTAATGTTAACAGCAAGGTTTACTGTGAAAGAGTGTACCCATTGTTCTATAAAATGTGTCTTTTTAAATACCACTGTCCCTTTTTTTTTCTCCACCAGCTGCATGTGTTTCAAGAATCAAAGGATCTTCTCCTTCCCAGAGGCTAGTGAAGATTAGAAGGCGAAAAAACCACACTCGCGATGAAATGTTCTCTGAGCTCATGCTGTCCTCCCACACTGACAGAGCACAGACGAATGTGTGGAGGCAGACAATGTCAGAGTGCTGGAAAGCACAAAATGACCGGGAGGAGAGGTGGCGGGCTGAAGAGAGTAAGTGGTGGGCTGAAGAGAGGGCTGAAGCTGAAAGGTGGTGGCAGCATGATGAGAGGAGGCAGGATTCAATGCTGAGGCTGCTGGAGGATCAAACTAATATGCTCTAGCATATGGTTGAGCTGCAGGAAAGGAGCTCTGTTCCTGCAAGCCCAATTCTGTTGCCTAGCCGAGCATGTGTGATGTCTCACTCCAAACCTGCAGGCACTCAATATAGGAAGCAAAATGCGACCTTGTGCCAAAAGCACATGTGCTATGTAATGTGAATCGCTTGATTCAGTGTAAAATAGTCTTCCCTTTGTTCTCTAAAATGTATCTTTTTAAATACTACTCTCCCTTTTTTCCTCCCGCAGCTGCAAATGTTTCTACGCTCCCCCTATCATGTCCCTCCCAGAGGCTAGTGCAGATTAGAAGGTGAAAAAACCACACTTGCAATGAAATGTTCTCAGAGTTCATGCAGTCCTTCCATACTGAAAGCTCAGCAGAATGCGTGGAGGCAAACAATGGCAGAGATCAGGAAAGTGTTAAATGAACGCAATGCAATGAGAGGAGGGACGAATGCGATGCTGAGTCTAAGGGGGGCGCAAACTGACATGCTCAGGCATCTGGTGGAGCTGCAAGAAAGGCAGCAGGAGCACAGACCGCCACTGCAGCCCCTGTATAACTGCCCGCCCTCCTCCCCAAGCTCCATATCCTCCTCCTGACAGAATGCGGGGGGTAAGGGTCGGGCAGGAGGCTACAGGCACCCAAGCACTTCACCCCAGAGGACTGCCCAAGCAACAGAGTATTCAATAAATTTTGAACTGTAGTGTGGCCTTGTCCTTCCCTCCTCCCCTCATCCACCATCCCACCCTGTGCTTCCCTCCTCACCCACCCTTCCCGAGCTACCTTGCGAGTTTTCCCCCTATCTGTGTGATGAATTAATAAAGAATTCATGATTTTAAAACAATAATGACTTTATTGCCTCTGCAAGTGGTGATCGAAGGGCGGGAGCAGTTGGCTTACAGGGAAGTAGAGTCAACCAAAGGGGTGGGTTTTCATCAAGGAGAAAAAAACAGAACAAACTGAACTTCATACCACAGCCTGGCCAGTCATGAAACTGATTTTAAAAGCTTCTCTGATGAGCAGGGCACCCAGCTGTGCTCTTCTAATTGCCCTGGTGTCTGGCTGTGCGTAATCGGCTGCCAGGCGATTTGCCTCAGCCTCCCACCCCGCCATAAACATCTCCTGCTTACTCTCACAGATATTGTGGAGCACACAGCAAGCAGCAATAACAATGGGAATACTAGTTTTGCTGAGGTCTAACCTAGTTAGTAAACTGCGCCAGCACGCTTTTAAATGTCAAAATGCACATTCTACCACCATTCTGCACTTGCTCAGCCTATAGTTGAACTGCTCCTTACTACTGTCCAGGGTACCTGTGTATGGCTTCATGAGCCATGGGATTAAGGGGTAGGCTGGGTCCCCAAGGATAACTATAGGCATTTCAAGATCCCCAACAGTTATTTTCTGATCTGGGAATAAAGTCCCTTCCTGCAGCTTTTGAAACAGACCAGAGTTCCTGAAGATGCGAGCGTCATGTACCTTTCCCGGCCATCCCACGTTGATGTTGGTGAAATGTCCCTTGTGATCCACCAGTGCTTGTAGCACCACTGAAAAGTACCCCTTGCGGTTTATGTACTCGCCGGCTTGGTGCGCCGGTGCCAAGATAGGGATATGGGTTCCGTCTATCACCCCACCACAGTTAGGGAATCCCATTGCAGCAAAGCCATCCACTCTGACCTGCACATTTCCCAGGGTCACTACCCTTGATATCAGCAGATCTTTGATTGCGTTGGCTACTTGCATCACAGCAGCCCCCACAGTAGATTTGCCCACTCCAAATTGATTCCCGACTGACCAGTAGCTGTCTGGCGTTGCAAGCTTCCACAGGGCTATTGCCTCTCGCTTCTCACCTGTGAGGGCTGCTCTCATCTCAGCATTCTTGCGCCTCAGGGCAGGGAAAAGCAAGTCACAAAGTTCCATGAAAGTGCCCTTACGCATGTGAAAGTTTCGCAGCCACTGGGAATCGTCCCAGACCTGCAACACTATGCGGTCCCACCAGTCTGTGCTTGTTTCCCGGGCCCAGAATCAGCATTCCACGGCATGAACCTGCCCCATTAGCACCATGATGCCTGCATTGCCAGGGCCCATGCTTTGAGAGAAGTCTGTGTCCATGTCCTCATCACTCTCGTCACCACGCTGACATCGCCTACTTGCCCGGTTTCACTTTGCCAGGTTCTGGTGCTGCATATACTGCTGGATAATGCGCATGATGTTTAATGTGCTCCTAATTGCCAAAGTGATCTGAGCAGGCTCCATGCTTGCCGTGGTATGGCGTCTGCACAGAAAAAAGGCGCGGAACGATTGTCTGCCATTGCTCTGACGGAGGGAGGGGCGACTGATGACATAGCTTACAGGGTTGGCTTACAGGGAATCAAAATCAACAAAGGGGGTGGCTTTACATCAAGGAGAAACAAAAACAACTGTCACACAGAATGGCCCCCTCAAGGATTGAACTCAAAACCCTGGGTTTAGCAGGCCAATGCTCAACCCACTGCTCAACACACTAAGATATCCCTCCTCCCTGTATGTCAGACAGGACCAAATCTCAATTAAAAACTTTTCAAGGTGCCCCTGACAGACCTCATTGAAACGATTGTCGGCCTTTGATTTCATGGAGGAAGGGAGGGGGGAGCAAATGAATACAAAACAAATCTGGTGTATTTCTTGTTTTGATTCACTCTGTCTATCTTTTACATCTTTGGCTGGCAGCAGACGGTGCAGTAGGACTGCTAGCCACCCTCATCTCCTGGCTGCTCGGCAGAAGATGGTGCAGTAGGACTGCTGGCAGGACTAAAGAGAATGACCTGGTTGAGTCACTCCTATTTTAGTCCCTGTGCCCATGTCTGCCCAGGCGCTCCTGACCGACCTTACTGAGGTGGCCAGGAGCACCTCGGACTTGATGACGATGCTTTTCAGGCCTATTGCACCGTCTGCTGCCACAAGGCAATGGGTTGCTGCTGTGTAGCAATGCAGTACTGTGTTTGCCAGAACCCAGGAGACGTACGGTGACAATGAGCTGAGCAGGCTCCATGCTTGTCATGGTATGGCATCTGCACAGGTATCTCAGTAAAAAAGGTGTGAAACGATTGTCTGCCGTTGCTTTCACGGAGGGAGGGAGGGCCTGCCAACATGTACCCAGAACCACCCGTGACAATGTTTTTGCCCCATCAAGCATTGGGATCTCAACCCAGAATTCCAATGGGTGGTGGAGACTGCAACTGTGGGATAGCTATCCACAGTGCAATGCTCTGGAAGTCAACGCTAGCCTCGGTACTGTGGAAGCACTCCACTGAGTTAATGCACTTAGAGCATTTTGTGTGGGGACACGCACAATCGACTATATAAAAACGATTTCTAAAAAAACGACTTCTATAAATTCAATTTAATTTCGTAGTGTAGACTTACCCTAAGACTCTTTAGGCACAGTCTGCACCACCAGTGAGGGATACTCTCAGCCATTTTCACTGTCATTTGGCATCCCTACTCCCTACTTAGCAAATGGGGTTCAATTTAGGGTGACCCCTCAACCAGGGCATGCTAAGTACAGTTCTACTGCCCTTTACCAATACAATAAGGACAACAACATTTCATTACCCCTTCATTCAAATACTAAAGTGATTTGTAATCCAAAACCACCAAAACTGATCACTTTGGCAAAGCAGTTTCATCTGAGCCCCTAGGCAGAGTAGGTGTGTCTATGCAAATACAGTCTGCTCCTGAAGTCTTTTTCCTAGCTTATCACTAGATGTTAGGGGAATGCTCATTCAGACCCTGCTTACAGGTGTAGTTGTGGATTCTGCCCTTTTGGGGCAGCCCACCACATTTACAAAATTCTGTGATACCATCTATGCCAGTGCTGTAGGGCCTATACTCAACTCAAGGTTCTAAGCCTGTGAACCCTGGGGCCTCATCATGAACAAGCAGCTCCTCTTTGCTTCTCACCTTTCCCAACACACCCTCATCAAAACCTCACACAGCCTCAGCCAACACCAAGAGGCACTCCTGGGTCACAGTGCTGAGTAATTCATTGTTGACTGCTTGTTGCTAGTTGAGGTTGAGAGAAGAATGTGAGCTGGCATCATAGAATCATAGAATATCAGGGTTGGAAGGGACCTCAGGAGGTCATCTAGTCCAACCCCCTGCTCAAAGCAGGACCGATCCCCAATTAAATCATCCCAGCCAGGGCTTTGTCAAGCCTGACCTTAAAAACTTCTAAGGTAGTAGATTCCACCACCTCCCTAGGTAACGCATTCCAGTGTTTCACCACCCTCCTAGTGAAAAAGTTTTTCCTGATATCCAACCTAAATCTCCCCCACTGCAACTTGAGACCATTACTCCTTGTTCTGTCATCTGCTACCACTGAGAATAGTCTAGATCCATCCTCTTTGGAACCCCCTTTCAGATAGTTGAAAGCAGCTATCAAATCCCCCCTCATTCTTCTCTTCTGTAGACTAAACAATCCCAGTTCCCTCAGCCTCTCCTCATAAGTCATGTGTTCCAGTCCCCTAATCATTTTTGTTGCCTTCTGCTGGACTCCCTCCAATTTTTCCACATCCTTCTTGTAGTGTGGGGCCCAAAACTGGACACAGTACTCCAGATGAGGCCTCACCAATGTCGAATAGAGGGGAACAATCACGTCCCTCGATCTGCTGGCAATGCCCCTACTTATACATCCCAAAATGCCATTGGCCTTCTTGGCAACAAGGGCACACTGTTGACTCATATCTAGCTTCTCGTCCACTGTAACCCCTAGGTCCTTTTCTGCAGAACTGCTGCCTAGCCATTCGGTCCCTAGTCTTTAGCAGTGCATTGGATTCTTCCGTCCTAAGTGCAGGACTCTGCACGTGTCCTTGTTGAACCTCATCAGATTTCTTTGGCCCAATCATTAGAGTCTACGGCTGCTGCTTTCATGGAATAACAAACAGAAGAGAAGATCCCATCCTGGCACTAGGGGGAAAGATCATGAGTGATTAAAGCTGTGTTGGCAGATGTCAAAGGGAAAGAACTGCATATATCCTATGTTCCTAAATCTCATGCTTCAGGTTTTCAGCTGGCCATGTGCAGGGGCTGGGAAGGGATTTTTTTTCTTCCCAATGTATTCTGGTTTTTGGTTTTTTTTGGTGTGTGCGTGTGCATTAACCTCCTTCCTCTGAAACCTCATTAGAAGGTCATGGCTGGAGATGGGACATGGGGCCTGGGGGGTGGGGGTGGGCTCTGAGGTGGCACAGAGCATTCTCTCTCAGGTGCTTGGCTGGCTGGTTCTTGCTCACATGCTCAGGTCTAACTGATCGCCATAAGTGGGGTTGGGAAGGAATTTCCCCCCAAGTCAGAGTGATTATCTGGGTATATCTCCCTTTATCATTTCCCTGTTTCAGGTACAGGTGTACCTCAGTCTCTCCCATTCTCTTCCTGTGGCACAAAATAGTCTAATCTCCTGTGGGCTGTAATACGTTAGTCTAATTTCGGTCTTGGTCTCTAATACCTTGGGACCAACATGACTACAACTACACATTATCTGGCAATAACTAATTTAAAGTATTTTTAATGTTTGTGAATATTAATTTTTTTTTTTGAAAAAAGCTACTGATCACACAACAAAGCACAATGCATTGTGTAGAGAGACAAGGTGGGTGAGGTAGTATCTTTGATTGGGCCAACTTCTGTTGGTGAGAGAGACAAACTTTTGAGCTTATACAGAGCTCTGCTTCAGGTATATGTACTGGGTATACACTCAATCTCTGACCTGTATTCTAGAGCTTCACATCCAGCAAATGTCTCCCTTCCCTCATCCCCATAATAATGTTAGTGAGAGTCAAACAAATCTCTAAATGTGTCCCTGCTACAAAAGGCCAAGACTTGGTAGCTGTAGTCAGGCAGATAGCCAATGGATGGGGTCTGATGTCTTTTGTGACTCTGCGGCCAATGTGAATCTTACTCTACAGAATTGTGTATCAGAATTTATGGTTCCATTTGAAATATCATTCCCAGAGTGCTGCAGAAACAAGGGAAGTGGGGTCCATGGCAGAATTGAAATCCAGCTTGCTGCAACGTGCACAGATCCTTGTCTAGAAGATGCTTAAATGAATGAGAACACAAGGATTTGGCTCAAAGTGGCCAACCTTTCATTTACATGGAGTCTTTCTCTCTAAAGTAGCATGCGCTTGAAAAAAAGCTACAGGTGTGCAGGAATTGACCTTTCATTCCTGGATCTGTACTCCATAATCCCTGGCTAATGTGACTCAATGATTTATTGTCACAGGTAATTTAATTATTCAGATATGTCATTTGCCAAGTGTGGTAAATCCTTATCTCTACATTGTTACCAAAGACCCTTTCTAAGAATCTCTTTGCAGCTATATTATGTATTAACCAGATCAGTCATGTTGATCTGGATAGAGATTGTTCTCTAGATTATATCCATTATCTGTGTAATTATGGTTTCATCTTTACACAACCATGGATGACTAATAAACCTTACCTGCATTTCAGATTGTTAGAAGATTTTGAATTCTGTTTGTAGACACGATATGAAACATTTTATCAGGAGTTCTCCAACTGTGGTACATGGAGCACTGGCTGAAGGCCTGTGGAGAGCTGGCTGGTCACATGGTACTGACTCCTCCTATCTAGCTGTTTAATCACATTAAGTGACCAAGAAAAATGCATTACATACTTTCTTAATATGACTTTCATGTAAACGATTGCCATCATGGCCACAAGGCTGATATGCAGTCATGAATAGGAAGGGAGGTTGTCTACGTGCAATATATTAGGATAGAATCCATGCTATGAGAAGTTTGAGAGCTCCTGTATTATAGTGTTTGAAAAATAGTATGTGATCACATAATGGTATAATGCATATGCACAAGGATGCAGATGGAAGGTTGTACATTCAGCTTCTGCAGATCCTAATATTGATTGTTCTGCTGTGCAACCTTAACGTACTCATATCAATTTTTTGTATGGAAATTAAGTTAAAAGTTTGATCACTTGACCAACTCCTTCCCCTACTTGAGATAACTTGACTGCACCAGGCCAAAAATACTCATTGTCAATTAATTTAATTTTCAACAAACAACCAACATTCCTAAACAAATTGTCATATTTTGTTATGCTAACCCCTACCAAAGTCATCTCCACGATATTGAATCTAACTCTTAAAATGGGGTCTGGAGGATGCCACTTGAACAAGAAAAGTCTTGACATTAAAGTAGTTGATATGAACACAATTTTCTTAAAGTGTCAGTATGATTCACACAGTAGCACTTTCACCATTGAGCCAAAACTGTACGGATTCAAGTCCCAAGGCTGGTCTGAAAGAAGTGTTTGCATAGAACCCACAAGAAATCCTGGTGGGCTTGGATTCTATTCCTCAATGTGAACCTTAGTCCAGGTTTGGAAAGGGATGATACTCTTCACTCATGATGACCAGCTCTCCCAACCCTACTTCAGTTCTCTCTGGGAGACATAAGGTTAATAACAAACAACCTCACTGCTCCAGATGCCTTATCAGTTCCTCAGAGGAAGGTGCTCAGTGGCTGATCTTTTCTAGTAGGCTGTTCAAGGGAGGGGGCATCTAATATGGATCATTATTAACCTCAAATCCTCACAGCATCTTTGGTAGAAAGGAGATGGACGGGACGTGCTGTCCTGTCTCCCATACCTTCTCCAAATTGTGTAGTGAGAGTAAGTGGACATATCCCGTTACACTGCCAGCAGAAGGCTCTACTAAGCCAATGGCACAGATGTCCCACTATCTTTAGCATATGGGTGCTAGTGTACCCTATGTATACCCAGCCTACCAACATTAATAACTTGTGTTTATACAGCAATCTTCCTGGCTGCTTCTGAGGGTGCAGCATAATTACCCATAACAGAATCATCAGCAATCGAGAACAGTAAACCTATTTCCTTAGCCTTTCAGTGAATGTCAAAGCTGACTAAGCAACTCCATTTGCAATAGGAAGTGGATTCCGTGGTTGAGGCATATACCTACAAAATGCCCTGACTCCCACTGATCTTGTTTATTACTGGGGCAAAGCAAATAATCACCTACAGACCCTCACTAAAACTTGGCTGTAAGCTTAGAGGTCAGCCAGACTGGATGGGTCACAGCCATTCAGAACCTTGAATACATGTAAAGACTGGAATTAGTACATAACTTAACAGAAGCTAATATAAAGACTTATACGAGCCTAATTTGCTAAAAGAGGGAAGTGCTAATAAAGGAGTGGCTGCATTTTGAACGAGCTGCCTCCACATGGTCAACATGGGATCCTGGAAACAGAGAAGCGAAAGCATCTATTCTTAGAAAAGAAAAGCATCTCTTGGTAGTTCTGCACTAGCACAAGCTGTCCCAATGCCTAGTGGCAGGAGGGTTTCTCTGCTTCTACAGTTCTATTAGGGGGAAGGGGGGCACATCATGTCCCTCTGAAGATCTCATATGGCTTAAAGAGGTGATGGAAGTCCATAGCAGGCTGCCCTGTGATGATCTCTCTCTCTCTGGAACAGTCTAGTGCTCACCCCTTGAATGATCCAAAGGGAAGAGACACCTGAGTCTCAGAGGAGCCCAGCTGGAGGGGAGCAGCCTTAGGGCACTGGGGACTTCGTGAAAATATGCAAGATAAGGAATCCTGAGGGCCTGAGACAGAATGGTGGGGAATTTTCTTGGAAGTCCGGGTTTGCATAGATCCCAACCCTTCAAACGAACCTGCCAAGATGACCCACTGCCATCCTCTTCAAATGGACCACAAGGAACAGTTCATATGACCCACATGCATGGGATCAGACAGGTATTTGCATAGATCCACTCCCAAAACCACAACCTGAGCTTGGAGCCATTACTAGCACTTCAGTGATGCACTGGAAGCAATGCTGCACTGTTATCATGCTATCTTTTAGACAGGTGAGGCTTTAAGCCAGGGTGTCTTTGCCAGTGTCAGATAACTATGTAGGTACAAGTTAAAGATCCCATGGCCCTCTTTGAAGAGTAGTGAGAGACTGCCCTGGCATCCTGACCAACCAGCTTCACACACCTCAGAAAAAACAAATTATTTAAATGTACAAGACTAAGTGTCAAGCATGTCCTATTTCACTACATAGTTATTCCATTGCCATTATCTAATACATTACCTTTTTAAGTTCTTTTTTTGAGGGGAGGGGGACACCTTGACTTAAGTATGAAAGGTGCTAAGTAGAACTTAATTCCGTTCTATTCACACACCCAAGAGAAGCACTGTACATTGGTGAATGTAGCAGGCTGGGAGTTAGGACTCCTGGATTCTGTTCCTAACACTGCAGCTGCCTGACTGTGTGATATGCAGCAGGCCCATAAGACTCATAAGGGCTTATCCGATAGGTGTGCTCAGAGCAGTGCTTAATTTGTGCCAGGGCTGTGAGCCCCAGCACCTCTAGGCTTGGCAGTTCATAGCCCCGGCACCTCTGGGCTTGCTACACCAGTTATGAATGTAAAAAAAGTGCTTGAGCCACGGGACCTAATTGCTTGAGACCTGGCACCGCTTTCAGTAAAATTAAGCACTGGTTCAGAGTTCCTGTTTGTGAATTGCTAAGCATGGATTGGCACCTCCCTGCAGTCTGGACATAGGCGCCTACCTCCAAGAGAGGGGTGGGGCTGTGGAAACATCCCTCTGACTGACATCTACCATTGGCTAGTTTAGGTGGCCTCACCTACTGTGCTAGCTTTTGTGGATTCCACCGTAAGGTGCCTATCTCTCCCCATTCACCATATAGGGAGCCTAGGTACTTAATTCAGCTATGTGGATAGATTTTTGCTAGGTTTTGTAGGCACCTATAAGGTAGATGCCATGATGCTCAGCACTGCAAAACCTAAGTCTCTTAATGGATCTCACTTTAGGCATCTTCAGAAAAGGAAATTGTTTTTTCTTCATGACTAAAGAATTAAGTTGCCGCAATTAATTAGACGATCAAGGAGCAAAACTGTGTGAGTTGAATTACTGGGAAAAAATATGTGAGGTAGGAAAAAAACTAACTCAAATTTATTAGCACACAGGTAGAGCCTACTTCCCACACTACTAACTGTGACTCTGGGAAACTGGGACTGACAATTAGTGGCCTAAAAAAAAAAAATCAAAGGAAGGGAGCAAGATGAGGGGATGAGACATGAAAAGGAAGGAAGGAAAGGGAGATGCAATGAGGGAAGAATGGAATTAGATGTAATGAGAATAAAATGAGAGAGAAAAAAATCTTTGGATGAGGAATAGGGACTAAAGATAAATCCTGTACTAGGAGAAAGAAATAAAGCGAAATATGCGGGCAGGAAATAAGCTAATTACTTAACTTTTGTGTGGAAATTGTTCTTGAGTTTCTTTCTGGTAATAATCCTTATTATCTGTCACCTCTAATTGGCTGCATAGTTAAAATAATCTCTAAAATAAAAACTCCCCAGTCTACATTTTTTGAATTTTAACTCCACCCCAGTTTGAAATGCAGCGTTTAAACTCTTAGCATGCATCATGTTTATAAACTGTTCTGCTAACATGGTTCTATATAATGAAGATTAAGTGAAAAATCTTACTAAAGGTTGTGCAATTTATATGGCACTTAGGATATAACACAAAGTTCTCACAACATTATAAATCTATTCTGACTGTATCCCCTCTGTGAACTCTGACACTCAGCCCCAGAGCCACCAAGGTATTCAATAGACGTTAGGAGCCTAAATAGCTTGGTGGATCTGGGCTTCAATCCCCATATACCAAAAATTATTTTGGTCAATTTCTGACAAGAGGGACAATCTTGAAAGAATATATTTTCTGTACTTACAGGATAGCCAGATATTCATGTCTTTAAAAGGAATAGAAGCTGCTTACTATGTCCAAATTCCCATATTTTAGAGAGAACTCCAGTTTGGACGCTATCAGAGAATCATCCAGTCCCAGAATCATTTCATGAACTTTAATCATTTAGAATTCATTCTTTAAGTAACAATTTTTTCCCATGGACCTTGGAGGCAGTGAAAAAAGAGTGTTCAAGTTATCATTTCTACAAACTTCAAGGCTTAAATAGGAACAAGATTGGAGTGCAGAATAAGCAATTGCGCACTTTTGAAGAAATTAAGGCAAAATCTAGTCCATCAAAAAAGTGGTTTTCTTCTAGTCTAATATTTTTATTTGACTTGTGTTAGTCATACCATGTATCACAAAGGTATAAAAACTACATCTGATTTTTGGGATATGCTTTGGAAAGTCTGAAAGCTCCTCGGGGGCAAGGATTGACTTTGTTATATATTTGTATGGGACAGTGGTACCCTGGTCTTAAGTCCCTAGGTGCCTTTAATGACTGAGTTTCCCAGATAGAGTCTGGGCAGGGCACTGTGAAGTTCTTGTCATTATGCACAACCAGTTGGAACTGACACAGAATAAAATAATAACTGTAATATACGTAATAAATATATCAGCCAACGGTCCTGGAGTGAAATATCAGAATATTTGGAAGAGACGGGGTGTCTGAAATATGTTATGGATACAGAGGTGTCCTCTCAGTGTGACCTGTTTGTATGTGGTCTGGACAAATATGGAGTCAGATTAGTTGTGTGTGTACTTTACACAAAATGTGCCAGAGTTTTAGGCCTTAGTCCTGCCAAGACTTTATTCATATGCTTAAACTTTGTGCACTGTGTTTAACCCCACTGAAGTCGATGGAAGCATTCCCAGTGCATAAATTTAAACACATTTGTAAGTCTTTGCAGAAGTGGGGTCTTAAGGAGATTCTGTCACCTTTGAGAGAAAGGACCGTTTCAATTTTACAAAAGGATTTTCGCTTTGTAGATGCAGACTACTAATTATACCCCATGCAGTCAGACTTGTAGGCCACATCTACACTAGAAATTTTGCTGGTATAGTAGTGCCAGTAGGGGTATGTGTATGTTTGTTTTTAAACAATATTTTTATACTGGCAAAAGCTCTAGTGCAGATGAATTTGTACCAGCAAAAACCTGTTTATTTCATTCAGGGAAACCAGCCTAGCTATACCAGTAAACCTTTTCTAGTGTAGAATAGGTCTAAAATGTAACTGGTGTTTTCTGAAAGTGTTCAGACTTTCTAAAAATGCTTAGTGTTGGTCTTACTTTGCTACCACTTAAATCAATAGTCATTTTACCATTGATTTCAATAGGACCAGAATTAAAGCAGGAAGCTTTAGAAAATCCCAAACAAATAGAATAAACCCGTAATAAATCTGCTAGTTAAATTGTGTTCCATTGACCCATTTTATAATGAATAAAATAATAAATAGAGTTTAAATATCTCATGCTTTGAATTATTCTCAAACGGGAGCATATTGTGATATACGGGTAACTTGTGATAAATGTGTCATGAGGAAAACCACCCAAGAGATTAAATACACATGCCATGATGTGTGACTTGTTTTATGGCTGCAAAATGGGAGAAACTATTCTAGCTTGTGATGGAACAACTCATCCCTTTGAGGCTTGACCATCCTGCCTCAGTTTCAGCACTGGAAGTAGTTTTAATCATCCTATGAAAAATGCTCAGCCATGCAAAGGCCCAAGAGCCTTATAACCCTGAGATGATATGACCTTCTTCACAGGAAAATGAAATTGAGAGTGAATTCTATAGGTTATTAGGAGTAGAACTTCCTTACAGTAGGTGGCTAGGAGTTCCTTCCTTTTCAACAGCTCTTCAGAAGAGGGACTGCAGCTGGTTGCATTGTTCAATTACTCAGTGTTACAGAATGTACCTCCTTGTTCACACCCTACACACTATTGTAATAATGTTTGTTCAAGGTATGCCTTGAGAGGTATCATTTACATGCTCTTAATTTGCCCATCAGTATTACCATGGCAAAATGCACGTAGGAGGGTTATATGTAAAGTTATAAATGTAAGCTGAGGGCATGACTAAGGGCATGTCTTCGTTAGCAATGTTGAAGTGCTGCCGCGGCAGCACTTTAACATGGCTTGTGTAGTCACAGCACCTATAAAAAACCACCTCCATGAGGGGTTTTCACACCTCTGAACGAGAAAGTTGCAGCGCTGTAAAGTGCCAGTGTAGACAAGCCCTAAAAGTATTTTTTCTAGGTAAGTCTGGGGAGTGGCTAACCCAGTTCCTCAGAGACAAAGGGCAAGCTGACACTTCAGTCAGATATAAATGAGGCTAATGGACCATTATCTGCTAATGACCATGCTAAGCGGCCATTCTTTGGCAGGAAAGGGAACAGGGGCAAAAATCTACATCTTAGCAAAGAAACAGCATTGAGTTTCCATCCAGACAGACTGCCTGTTGCCTTGCTCCCAGCTGGAAATGCTTCTCCAAACAGGGACAGGACTATCAAAGGAAGGGGCAGACACCCCCAAGACACACCTCTCTCTCCCCACCCTGCCCATTGCATTCACTCCATCTGAAAAGACAAAGGAAGCGGCTGTTGGACTCTGGGGGAGGGGTCCTGACCTAAAAAGTTTGGTCACTAAGATTGCTGGAAGCATGTGGTGAGAAAACTTTGCTTTGAATCTAATATAGTTTGTTAAGTTAGACACCAATAAACATTTTTATTTTGCTTGTAACCATTTCTGACTTTTATGCCTCATTACTTCTATTCCCTTCAAATCTATTCCTTTGTAGTTAATAAACTCATTTTACTATTTTATCTAATCTAGTGAGTTTAAGCTGAAGAGTTGGGTAACTATTTAATGTAATAAGATGGCATATTATTCCCTTAAAGGAATAACAGACTTAGTATATTTGAACTGTCCAAAGGGAGCTGGGCAGTACAGGACATACATTTCTGGGAAAAGATCCAGGATTGGAGGTGTGCAACATAATTAAGGTAAAACTCAAAGTTTGGCTGGGTGGCTGCAGCCCACACAGACATAGCTGGGAGCGGGGATGTGGGGAGGAATAAAAATTTGACCACTTTTGGAGGGGCACATTCTTGGGCTGGAGGAGTTCGCTTTCCCCAGTTTCCCCACTGGGGCCCGTGGGAGTTCTGTGTCCACCCAATTACTGAGTGAACCTCTGGTATGTCACAGTCAGGTCACCTGAATTCACCTTAGGAGAGAAGTATAAAAGAGGCTTGGCATTTCTCAGCGAAACACATGGATTTGTTGGCAGGGGCTACAAGGGACTAAATAGCAGTCTGAGACAAGAACTTGATAAATATGAAACTAGGAAATAAACTCAAACTAGGAAAAAAGTGAGAGATTGTTTTTGTGTTTGGGTTTTTACTTCCCCATCAATAACCTGGTCATCTAGTATGTCTATTGAGACGGTATGGTCTGGCTAACAGGGTAAAGCACTGGGAATCAGGCATTCTGAGTTCTAAACCTATGTCTGCTAAGGATTTGCTGTGTGACCCTTGGAAAATCACGTAACCCCTCTTTACTCACGTTCCCTATCTGCAAAACTGGGGCTATATTACAGTCCTTTGTAATGTGCTTCGAGATCCACAGATGAAAAAAGTTATATAGGTGCTAAATTACTGCATTAATATCCAATGACACTGATCTTGGACACTTCCCAAAGTCCTGTTCGGATCACACACGCCTCCTTGATAGTTCTGGAAAAATCCTTCACTCGGTAACCACACTGGCAGATTCTTATATCTGAGGGGGAGATGTACTTTCTACTTCTCTTCCCCATGGAAGCCACCGAATACAAGGCCTTTTGTGGCTCCTCTTACAACTTTCTATTTCCAAAGTGACCTGAAGGATCAACATATTGAGCTTTTGTCTTAAAAAGCAAAAACAAAAACAAAACCTTGAAAGTTGTTGTGTTTCTTGCAAAATAACTCCTCTCTCTTTTTTAGTGTTTATTTGTTTTCTCTTTTTACTTTAGAATTTGAGGTTCTCTGTAGCTTGATTGAAGCTATGGAAACTAGAGAACTAACAAAATGATATCTGTGGGACCCACACAGATGACATGTTCTAATTTGGAGGATTGGTTGGCCCTTTATACCAGACCAACCTTCTCCAAATGGGTCAGCTTGTTGTACCTTTCTTTCTTTGTCACCTGTAATCTGTTCCATTTTTCTATCTGTTCCTCAATATGGCTTTGATAGACAGGCAGCAGGATGCGTTCAATTTCTTGTGGAAAGTCGGTGTTAAACTTTGTTTTGAGTTCTGCTTATTTAAGTACATATCTTACTGTCATTACTACTAATCCTAGCCACAAGCAAAAGGCTATCCTCTTTAGACTGCTTCCCAACTTTCTTTGTTGGGTTTATCTAGCCAAAACCACTTATATGGATATGTACTTTTTAAAGTAAACTGGAATTTGCTGGCATGGGAGTGCCTTCTCTAGTAAAGCCAAGTATATTATTTTATAACAGTGTTCAAATATTTTTACTAATCCCACAGAAAAACAGGAAAAAAAGAACCATCTATAAATTAAAAGAACTAAATCCTTCTCTGTGCTCTGGAAAGGGCTGCTGCGGGGAGGTGGGAGAGATCATAGAAAACCTATTATCAGTACTGTGAGATGTGCACACAGCAAAGAAAGATTCTTTCTCCTGAGACTGTTAGGAAGAGCCCCAAAACAATGTGCTACCACAGTGTGGTCTGAAGGCTGCGTGGTGGTTACAGCCTGCCAATGAGCCAGTGTGCGTCCTGCCAGCAGCAGTCAAGCGCTTCCTTCTCAGAGGCATTGTGAAGAGTGACTCAGCAGTGTATTGCAACAGCCGGTCCTGAACCTATAAAATGGCTCTTTGGCTATTGTGCCACATGCAATCTTGCAACACCCATAACCCTCTCCTCCACCCACTTCTTTGCAAAGCAGGTTTAGGTAAATACTGGCAAGTGGCCCTGAGTTTGGATAGGTTCTTCTTTTATTGCCCAGTTAAATTTCTGTTTTTAACATGGGATCCCAAGTCAACACTCTTAGTTTCACATCAAAACTTCATTGAGCACTTTCTTAGTGCACATTCCAAGAAACTGTCTCTCTCTCGCTTTCCCATATATATTTACCATTTTTTCCCCCTGACAGTATTTTCATTTTGTTATTCCAAAGGATCTTCAGGTCCTAAGGACCACCAAGGGCCAAGGGAATATTTTCAGAAATTGTGGAACTAACATGATGTTTGCTGCCATCACATAATTCACTTGGCTTGTGTGTCCTACCCCTTTCCCCCATGTTGAGGCTAGCTTGTCTAGTTAGACAATATTCTTTCCTTGTACTTCTCTGTCTGCCTGTAGCCATCTGTTTTCTCTTGTCTTGTACTTAGACCCTACCCCAAAGAACTTACAATCTATCTTTTTGTTCTGTGTTGGTACAGCGCCTGGCACAATGGGGTCCTGGTCTATGACTGGAGCGCCTATGTGCTACTGCAATATAAATAATAATAATTTACACCAATCAGCTTTTCAAGAAGATAAAGAGTAAAATATATTGACCCGGGGTGTCTACCTAATCATACATAGCAGTGTCCAAGACATACCAATAACAAAGCATGAATGCGTAGTTGTCAAACCATGTTCTTAAAAAAAAAATTGTTCTATCCTCAGTTTTCTCAATCACTTTTCTTGTTACCTTTAATTTTGAGTTAGCTTCCCTGTGTTTAGTCCATAAAGTCTGCTGACTATATCCCATCAAGTTAATATTCGTTTTACATTTGGAAGACATAACTCGCTATGTAACTTAAATGGTTTAATTGCTGTTGCAGCAGTTCATGCTTCAGTCTTGCTAGACAGACCTGTATCCATTCTCTTTTTTTAAACCATTTTTGAAATCTTGATGTGGGCATAGTTCAGGAAATTGACAAAGGTACATTTATTTTTTTATGTCGAGCCATATTCCCTACTCCCTGTTAATTGTGCCAAATCCATCCCTGTATAAATGCACCAACTTTGGTGAGTTTACACTGGGGATTAATTTGGCCATATTGGACAGTTATATATAAACAAAGCAAATAAAAGACTATGGGAACTGGTAGGATGTGTTCCTACTCTCCCCTCCACGCCTATGTGCTTAGCAGAAAAGCTTTAGGCTTGTGACTCAGAACTGGTAATGAACTCTGTTTCAATTCAGTTTGGAATATCTCCAGGCTCAGGGCAGAATCCTGTTTTAGGCATTTGCCCCAGAATAGGATGTTGGCTATCACAGTCTCAGCCCTACAATGGTGCTAGGAAAAGTCTGTTTTTCTTGCCCTGAAATGATTCAGATTATTATGTATTATGTATTCAAGTATTATTACCATGCTGGCCATTGGCTCTATCCTGAGTTTCTTTCCTGAGTCTTTGGGAAAGGACCACTCTGTGGCAGTGATAGCCTGTGAGAGGGCAGAGTGAACCCACCCACAGAGTGAAAATCAGCTCATGAGAGCTGGTAAACCTGAATGTACAGTTGGAAGCATTTTGATGAGAAGATCTGGGAGCTCTCACCTAACATTGGGTTCAAAGCTTTGTGTTGGCCTAATGCTGGTTTAAAGATGTTGTTTTAGAATCCTTAAAGGGCTAGATGAATACTCAAAAGTAGAAAGATAAAATATAGCTTTATTCCCTTGTGTATCTTTGCTGTTCAGTGTGTTTTTTTGGAGGAACGTGAAAAAAAATCATTGGAATTTCCCAGTGCTGCTTTACTGAATAAATAGCACATTTATGCACACTTAAATCAATAACCTTAGATGCTGCAGTTTTTTTCTCTGACCAACAAATAACGCCACCTACACTTGCAAGTCTAAGATTTTTCAAAATGTAGCTTTGACTGGATTTCCCCCACCTCCCCTCTTGCCAAACCCCCATGAAAGTAACCCAAAACACTGATGTCACTCTTTGTTCCTATATCCTAAATACAATTCCAGCATGTGTGGACAACTCATACCCCAATTGTGATGACCACGAAAGGACTACCACCACACTCACTGGACTCAGTAATAAGCAGCTCTATGTACATTTCACAGGAAGTAATTGGGGCTGACATTGCTGTCCTTGATTAATAACCTCCTGCTTCTTTGGCCTCTTTCCTTTCCTTCGCCGGTCTGCACAGCAGGCTATTGCTAATGGAGTCCTCCCCTCTACTCCTCCGGCCTTGCTAGTCCCACTTAGCTAATCTCATTGTTTTCTTCCAGTTTTTACCACATCAAACTCAAGTACCTCAAAAGACAGAAGAGCAGAAATACCTCTGCTAAGTTAAGCTTGTATTGTGAAATCTTAAACGTGACTCACCAGTTAGTTAAAACGCATCCTCATAATCTTCAGTCTCAGTCCCAGTTCATGTAAAAAATGCTTAAAAGATTATGAGAAACCTGAATTTGGCACTGTTTAGACTCAAAGGTGTGGTACTATATTGAATAACACATCTCTAACGCTTATCAAGTCCAACCATTACAGGTTGTTTTTGTTTTTTACCTGAGTGGGAAAGCTAAAGTGCATTTATATATATAATATGTAAACTTTCTTTTCAAATTTCTGTGATGTCTGTCTATAACATGTTAACTCTCCTGAAGCTTGGGTTGGCAGTCAGATTTCCATTAAATATTAGTACCTATAACACTTGTGCCTTTACCCCCTTTGTCCGTTGTCCGTCACAGTGTTTATATCTAAGTATACACTATAGGCTCTTTGGAAGAGGGACAAAGCTTCTTTTTTATTTTTGTTCTCAAATACCAGGCACACTAATGCTGTTGTATAAATAACCCATATAATTCTAAATCATTTAATATGTAAATTTCTAGATTAAGAAAGGTCCCTTTGGGTTCATATTCCTTTTCTAACATTTTCAAGATCATTTGAAAAAGGACTTCTTTCCTAAGACCACAACCAGGGCCACGTTCAAGATCTAAGTGTTTTCAGTGTAGACATAGGAACCCAATACTGCAAAAGCAAGATTAATATTAGTCTTTATTCAGGCTACTCATATTCACATACAGATTATTCATATTAGGAATAACCGGCATGAGCCATGGGATGACTGAGTTAGCAGACATGAGCCTTATCAATTCTCACTGCAGTCAAAGGAAGGCCTCCTTTTGAAACCAGAAAAGGAGTACTTGTGGCACCTTAGAGACTAATCAATTTATTTGAGCATAAGCTTTCATGAGCTACAGCTCACTTCAGTGAGTTTTAGACTGGGCTTCCTGTGTGCTGAAGGCCTGATCTTGTGCCACTGAAGTCAATGAGACTGCTTCCATTGACTTCAACAAAAACAGAATCAGGGCTTTAGTGCATGGACCAGATTGTCTGCAGAATGACCACTTCATGGTTCTGGCCATGGAGGTACAATAGAGTATGAATGCTGCAGCCAGCTTTCCGGTTTCCAGCTGTGGCTTTTCAGACTTGTACCTAGTCCCAGGCCAAGACTTGGATTTCACTCTAAGTGTTTAAGGGTTCTTTCTGATTATTGTTATCTTTGGTATGTTGCCAAGTAACCAGGTTAATCTGGGTGAATGAAACAAGGTAAAATCTCTTGTGAGGTTGTGTAGCAGCCTGCACTTAGCATATCTGCTTGGTTTTTGTTTTACCTCTTCTTCTTTTTGAGAGAGACTTCTGGTGCACATTTGGTGTTCATGGATCTGCTTGCCATGTAGGATAGAATGAATGTGAAACTGGAGGGAGATGAACTGAATGAAATGGATTTACTTTGCATAATGGGCCTTTTCACTGAGAGGAGTCATTTAAAATACTTTTTGTGCATTTAGGAGTTTCATTTACCTCCAACAGGAAGAATTAAAATGAATATTTAAAAAGGAGAGTCAGTAAAACAGGTTGGCTGATGTTCCCAAATGAGTCATTCTGAGGAATGAGGTGGAATCTCATTCAGGTGCTAAGTGCTCATTTTCCTAACGAGGTGAGAGAAAGCACAAGGGTGGGAGGTGGGGCACAGGAATTGGAACACACAAGGATCCCAGGGAGTAGGGTGATCAGATGTCCCATATTTAAAGAGACAGTCCTGTTTTTTGGGATTTTTTTCTTATATAGGCACCTATTACCACCCACCCCCATCTCGTTTTTTCACAGTTGCTATCTAGTAACCCTAACAGTGAGAGAATGCTGGGGTAAAGTGGAGAAACTTTCGCCCCTGGAGCATGTAAGGGTGAGTCTTAGCAAAAAAACATCATGACAATGTGCAAGGTTACAACAGTGTTTGTGCACCTCAGAGCATCAGGAGGTACAATGCTCAAACAGTGGATTGTTTGTTTTTCTTTGTTTCTTCCCTCTCTTATATTTGGAGACAGTTTGGAGGAAGGATTAAGAAATTCTCACCTTTTTAATGTCCCTTTCACATTACAGGCTGGCAGGCTCCTGAGCACCATCACCTCTTCCAATTGCACTTTGATATGAATGTGAAAAGATCCATCTTGTGATGCTGTGGCATGGTCAGCAGAGAGCAGGTAGTGGCCACTGTTTATTTGTGAGCTGTGAACTGGTGTGTTAATGCAACAGTACACCCTTTAGTCAGATAGAGCATTGCTCAGAGTCCACTCGATCTAGCCAGCTCCTCTTGCCTGAGTCTCTGTGATAGTTCCACTCTGGGCTATGAAGGGTGTTAGCTGCAGTCCTGCTGGGGGTGTATGGGTTTTCCCCTTCCATTTGGTGGGTTCAGCTAGTCCTGGTACTCATGAAGTCTGGAAACCTGTTTGCTTCTTAAGTTTCTGAGGGTTCAGTAGGTGTAACCCAGGCCCACCCATTGCACTGGGTTCCAGCTCAGGACCCTAAAACCAGGCAGGTGGAATCAGGCCTCAGCAACTCCTTCTGCTGTGCCCTGAGCTCCTTCCCTAGGTTCTGTAGGCTTCTCCAGCCTGTATATTCAGTCATCCCTTTTC
Source organism: Chelonia mydas (assembly GCF_015237465.2). NCBI lineage: Eukaryota > Metazoa > Chordata > Testudines > Cheloniidae > Chelonia > Chelonia mydas. Next base: position 114,637,929 of record NC_057852.1, read on the forward strand.
TGGGTGCTGTCCCTGGGCAGCTTCTCACCAAACTGTTGGCAGGACTTTCCTTCTCCAGCCTGCCTGCTCCTCTGGCAGCCGCCCTTTGCTTCTCAGATCTTTTATTCTCCCAGATGCTGTGAGGCTGTCAATGAGTGCTTGCTGGTGGTTGCTGCATTAACCCCCGGGTTGCCAGGCCAATATGGTGTATATACACCCTATGACATCAGCCCATTTGGCTTTGGCTCTGGCTCTATTTTGTACAGCGCTAAGCACAGAATCACTAATATTAAGTTCAGGGCCATATCTTGTTTGCCTAACTCATGCTAGTAGTCCCAGTAATGTCAATGGAACTCTTATTCTCTTGTGCATAAAGCAACTGAAATGTGGGTCTCTACCTGGCTACCACACCAGGATACACATATCTCTCACTCCCTCATCCCCACAAAAGCATGTGAGCTATAGAAGGGACTTGCACAGCCTTCCGTGGCTTCAAAGACAGATTTCTGAAAAAGCAGGACAACTTTTCAAATAGTTTTGGAAGCCTAGTTGATGTGCACAATCCTTTCCCTCCCTCTCTCATATATTCCCAGGATGGGCTTGCACATGCACATACCTAGGTATTAACCTAGCTTGTGTAACCCTTCTGCCTATCAGAGTTGGCAGCAACAAGGGCCGGGTTCAGTATCTAGGGGTTCCATTCCAATAACACAATGCAAAACTGGCTTGAGCCCCCAGCCAGTGACCTGGGACAAATATATACCACCCCCGCTGGGCACCTCGAAGAGGCAATACTTCCCCTCTCGCAAGCACATAGTCTGAGCGTAGCAAAAAGCCTTTTAATAACAGAGAGAAACAATGTGGCATTATACTGGGGAACCACCACCAAGAGGATTCATAACACAACCCATGAGCAAAAAACCCACCCCAAGCACATTGAGGCGTGTCCTTTCTCTTTGGTTCTTGAGTCCAGCAACCCAAAATCACCCAAAGTCCAATGACCCAAAAGTCTCTGTCCCTGGTCAGGGCAGCCCCAGAGTTCAAAAGTTCATCTGCAGAGTTTTACCTCCCAACCTGGGTGGAGATGGGGGGGGAAGGGGTTAAGGGGCACTTTACATGGTCCAAAGCTGATGGCCCCACCTCTCCATGGGGCTCCGCTCTGCCAGCCACCCCATGAGCTGCTCTAGGCATCCAACAAACTGCTCTGCTCCACCAGCTGCTCTGCTTGCCGTCCCGCAAACTGCTCCACCATATATCTTCAGGCTCCCCCACTACTTAACACAACACTCAGTGATTTCAGCTCTTAGTAAGTTTAGCTCTTTTGTGACTTCAGCTTGTAGTAGGGGAGCCTCAATGCTGGTACACCATTAGCCCAAAGTGAATTCAGCTTAGCAGCCTGTAACTAGACTCCTAATAGAATCAAAATTAGCTCTGATATTCCACAGTGAAGAGAGGAGGAAGTGCAATTAGCATGTAAGGCCCTCACCAGGGAGGGGGAGGCCACACCACCACCAAGTATTAATACCTGTCCCCAGCCTCTCTCAATTCACAGAGTTTTGGAACCCATGTCCCTTGCCTAGCGAGTGCTACTTAGTTGATGGCGAGTCCCTCCATCATAACAAAAGGCCAAATACAGTTCCACTGTCCTTGATTCCCATAATCAGGGTAATAACAATTCATTCTTCCTGCCCCAATAACAGAGACACTGGGGATCTCACAGCAGCCAAAGTGACCATTTGGGCAGCTATGGCCTCATTCTAGGTGGCGTGGGTGTGCCTATGCAAATGAGATCGGCCCCTGAAGTTTTTTTTCCACAACTTGCCACACCTCACCACCAGATGTCAGGGTGGAGCTCATCCTGACTCTGCAATTTATTCTTCCTGCCCCAATAACAGAGACACTGGGGATCTCACAGCAGCCAAAGTGACCATTTGGGCAGCTATGGCCTCATTCTAGGCGGCGTGGGTGTGCCTATGCAAATGAGATTGGCCCCTGAAGTTCTTTTCCACAACTTGCCACACCTCACCACCAGATGTCAGGGTGGAGCTCATTCTGACTCTGCTTACATCTGCATACATCAGTGAGTGGGATCTATGCACCTAACTGCTGGGTGTGCACCACGGCTGTGTTCAGAACACTAGTCAAGAGTATGGAAGCAATGAAGCAAGGACTGAATTACTCATAAAGAAACTATTTCAATAGCACCATCAGGCTGGAGTATTCTATGCAACACAAGTTTTCCTCAAAAGTTTCAGCAGGATACTAAGTGATAGACATTACATCATCAGCACAAACTCTCATTGGCTGATCAATGATCTTGAAGACCAACATAGTTGCATAGCACTTTCTGAAAGATGGATTTTCTACATTAAGCCATCTTTCCAGGTATCTCAGAGACATTTGGGATTGAGCGGAAAAAACCTCCACTGTGGAAATTAGGAACTATCAGTCTGTTGCATAGGTGCACCACATAACCTTACTTTCATTACCCTTGTCCTCTTTTCCCCCTTTTGTTTATCCCACTCATTGCTGTGTCTTGTTCTCAAAAGGGAATATGAACTCCTCTGGGCCGGGACTCTGTCTGTTCATCTGTGTTTAGACAGCACATAACTCAGTGGGATTCAGTCCTGACTGGGGCCTCTAGGCACTACTGCAATGCAAATAATGAATACTAAAAATAATCAGGAACAGGGAAATTAGGTGTGTCACCTATATTAGGGTTACTGGCACTGCTATTAAAGTCTCTGGGATCTAAGCCAGAAGAGCTGGAGGACGTTGGAGGCAATTTACTCGGACTATTAAGAAAGGCATTGATGGATCTACTATAGTGTGTTCTATATCCCAGAGCCTACTTCAAAAAGTGTAGACAGTCCTTCTGGCTGGATAGTGCTGTCTCAGTGGGAGGTGCAGGGAACTTGGAAGTCTAGGATCGAGTTGTAATAAAGTTCCTACACAGGAGAAAAAAAATATTCAAAAAAACTTCTGAAAGCCAGACAGCGAAGAGAACCTATTTTATTAGACACACCCATGTGACTGGAATTATAAAAGTCAAGGTTTCTCAGATGCTATTTACTCTTGAAGACTTATTCAGCTCATGTTTCTGCTCTTGTCCTTATAAGGTAGGAACAATCAGAAATTTAAAAAAATCTTAGAATATAAAAATTAAATGGGACTTTTTTCTAATATGAGATTACTGAGAGTTTAAAATCTTGTTCATTTAAATATGAATTGAAGTTAGTATCATCTACTACATCTGCCCTGAGTCCTCCAGCCAATTTTTGCGGTTGTATAGTTTGATTTCTTTCTTGCTGTGAGGCAGACCCACAAACAGGGAAATCTGACCAGCCCAGTAGTGTCAATGTAATAAAATAAACAGACTTTTTTCCTCTTATCCTATTCAGTTCCAGTAATTGTTCTGCTCCTACACTTTCTCATGCAGTAATTGTAGCAGTGGTTTGTAACACCGTTTATTTTTATTTAGAAGGGGAGTAGTTAAATAATATTGCTTATGGAGTTTTTGAGTTCTTTTCAACCCCTTTCCTGCCAATTGATTTTATTTTCAGCTTCCAAATATTTAATGAAGTATCTCTGGGAAATGACAAATGGCTCTGTTCATTCACATTCTATTTCTGCTCATGTTCTAAAGACTTAGGGCTACATCCTGCTCTGCCCCGTGAAGGAGCGTGAAGGCAGTAGCCAGGGCAAGACTCCTCTTGGTGGGTTGACGTATGTGCTGTGCTGCACATTTAGCCTGTAGGCAGGAGTAGAAGGACGCCCTACTTACTGATTATAGTTAGCTGGCTCACTGGACACACCTCCTTGTCCATAGGTAATATACTGATTGGAATTTAGTTTGCAGTTTGACTCTTTCCTAATGCTGTCTTGAATGTTTTCTGTTCTGCTGCTTGGTTGGGCATGAGAAGACAGGAAGAGACTCCCCACTTTCTCATTTCTCCCCTTATGTGCCAGAGGATTCAACCCGAACCCTGCAGCTGCCTCTCTACTCATCGATCTAAAAAAAGGTTTGTTTTGTTTAAAGAAATACTATGATCCAGAGAGTTGTCTGTTCTATATTTACCTCCTAAAGTAAATGTTCTGTTATCAGAGTGTTCTGTGAAGAGTCAACACATTCTTTCTTCCATGGACATAGGGACAGATTAATGGCATCTCTCAAAGAGAAATCACATGCTCTCTTAGAGAATAGCTTCTTTCTAATTGTGTCTGAAAATAGAATATTTTTATATAATAGCCATGTGCTCCTTGTTTAGAAGGGAAAAAAAACCCCATCCAGGGTGAAAAATGAGCTGAACCTTCCTTCCAAGCCCAAGTTTCTGTGTGTCTTTATAGTGTCATTGTGTATTGACTAATAAATTAAGCTGTAAAGGAAGGATAAGATGGTTTCTATGGGAATTCAAGGGTATTAAAAGCCCTTAAGATATGTGCTACCAGGTGACAAAAACTGATGGTGCCTGGATGTCTCTTCACCTGCTGTAGACAAAGGTTCAGATCCAGTGCTTTAACGGGCACTAGATCTCACTAAATCCATGTCAGGCTTCTGAAGATTAATTCTGTGGTACAGGCTAAGTAGTTGCTTGCTGCATGAATTTCTTCCCACTAAGCTGGAAGACAAGCAAATAAAGTAGAAGTCATCTGGTTTGTTGGAGGGATACATAGCATGCAATAATAAAAGAGATCCCAGAACTAATCCCTGTAAGATCTGATTCTCTGCTGACATGAGTGCTACCGATGGTTCAGTCAACAGTGGATTAAAATGTTTTGGGAGAGAAAAATCAGGAGAAGTATCAATGTAAACTTCAGCTGGTTTTAAAGGGAATGCATCAAATAGTTTAGGCCCTTCATTAAGATTTCATGTAAAAATTAAAGTCTCACTTCTTTACAAACATATCAAGGATTCTTCTGAATCTTTAAATAAAAAGGAAGACAAATAAACTATAACCACTACAGCCTCTCTATAGTGCATAAAAACAAACAGCTTAAATGATGCAAAGTAAGCTGGACTTCCATAAATCATTTCTTTTAAATAATCTATGGCATTCATCTGTCTAGAATAAGAGTTTCTTCTAGAGATACAACTTCTTTTTCAAAGTGTGGACTTCCTGGGGTTTAGCAATCCTTCTTTCTAGAGGTGGTATCTTAGGGCTTTACTATTTGTCTATGGTAATGCTAACTGCCACAATTAGATGTGGAATCAAGTACACTGGCTGTGGAATCAAGTACGTTTCTAGTTTCGTTTTCATTGGATTCCCAGGTGGGTACTTGGAGACAGTTTGACTTGTTGCGCTTTTATTTCAGAACATTACATAGCAGTTTAATTCCAAAGTTACCTGAGGGGCATTTCCACCTAATATATAAAACACAAAATCGCTAAGTTAAAAGAACATTAAGGTTGCACAGTAGAGCAATCAAAAGTTAGGGAACCTCTGCCACTTGAGTTAATAGAATAATAAATAGCAGTAGGAGGTTGACATCTTCATTGTGGACCAGAACTAGATGTGAATGAGACACTTTGCCAGTGGGGTTCACAGATATTTACTGACAGCAGAGGAATGGCAAGACTCAAGAATCTTAGGTTCCATTGCAGGCTCTGGAGGGGAGTGTGGTTTAGTAGACAGACCTTCCAACTCTCCATCCAATTTCAGTGTACTTCCCTGCCCCTTCCCCAGTCAACTGGCTCCCAGTCTCCCACAACCACCCACAGCTTTGTGTCCCAGTCTTCTTGCCCAAACAGTCCTATTTTCCCCTGACTCTAAGTTCTAGTATTCTTGACCAACCAGTCTCATTGAGTTTCTCTCCACTCCACCCTCCAGTTTCAGTCTCACCAGACTGTTTGTCCCAGTATACTCCTTTTCTCCTCCTGGGTTCAGATTTTGTCATCCTTGCATTTGAATCAGACAGCTTGCCCCTCCATGCTGCCTGGGTGCCGTGGGGGTGCGGGTGGGGGGAGGAGGATGGTGGGGAGGGTCAATGAGAGCACAGGAAAGACAAGCACCCTGCTCTAAGTTCCAGTGCCCCAGTTCCAACCTGGCCCAGCAACTGTTACAGGTGAAGTCCTGCTATGCCCCCTTTAGTCCTGGGCTGGAGCACGTTCAGTTGCTTTGTTGGAATAGCACATGTGCAATCTGGTCAACACTAGTAATTCTTTAGCCTCATTCTCAGAAATGGCTGAGCTGTTTAGGGTGAAATTCAACAGTCTAAGGCAGACACCACGAAAAATTTTAGCCCCTGTGACCAGAGTTTGGCAAAGTTAACAGGGCCTTATAACAGTAAGTATTGTGAAACTTTTTATAGCCCTACCAGTCCCACCTATTAGAAGCTACCAGAGGTCCTCCAATATAGAGCCAATGTGGAGTTGCCTATTGTATTTAGCTGTTGTGGTTAACTTTTCACTGTTTCTCTATGCAAAAATGTATTCAATAACACCTTAGAATTTTAAAAGTTGCTTTTATTATAGTAATGCAAGTAGAAAAAGAGCACGCTATTTTTAAAAACCATTAAACTAGGACTGACCACAGGATGAGAATTCCATTTCATGGCAACTTCTGAGGTTTGAGAAGTTGCACTGGCACAAAAGCAAAACCCTTTGAACACTTAAAAAAAAAATTGAATTGTGTCAGGGAAGGGGAGGGGGGGTTTGTGTGTGTCACTCCATAGTCTGAGGGTTACAGTACTGGGATGAGACCCACATCCCAGGCCAGTACCCTAATCATCTAGCTATTTTGTTTTTTCCTCTGTCCCAGACCCAAAAACGTTCCTAACAAAAGTTTAGTGGAAAGAAATACGTCTCCACAAAATGTTTTGTCTTTGATCAAACAGCATATTTTGGCAAAAATATTCCAACCAGTTCTATGTTAAATCACTGAAAATAGTAGTAGTATTAGTATTGTTCTTCCCAGCCTCAGTTTCTCTTCCCTCCGTTATTCTGAAAACAATCCCACACATGAGATGGGAGCTGTATGTCATCTTCCCCAACCTTAGGTGATTCCAGCATCTGGTACATACTTCTTACTTCTGCTACCAGACTTACCTCCCTACTAACCATCTGATGTAACTCACCTCTCCGTTGCTGGTTCCCACCTCAGACTAGTTGGGAACTATCATACGGGTTAGGAAAATCACGTTGGGAGAGCAACTCAAGGAAAAAGCGTCTTTGCCCATAGGGTGAGGTAGAATAATTCCACCAAGACACCGTTGGTGATCTGCCCTACTTTAATAGCAAAAATCATTTCCTTTTCCCTGGCACAGTGCCCTTTCACTAATCCTGGAGTTACACTAGGGTGTAACTTTGTGGTTTTTGGCTAGTACCAAATTTAGACTGGGAAGATGTTGTTCTATTTAGTCATAATGATAATCAGTAGGAATCAAAAATACTGGAGATCTGTTTAACCAGGCAGTTTTCAAAACATCTTATAAAATTGCAAGACTATATCCAACTGCACCATGCAGAGAGAGGGAGTAATCTGCCAGTGAGAAAAACAATGTCTATGGGTAAAATAGCATTTTACCATTATTAGTTGTTTTCTTAATATCCAAGATAAGAAAGGTTCTTTTTGTGGTCTCTATAGTTAAAAGTATAGTCAGCACAGCTAGGCCTTATTAAATGACCTTAAGAGGAGTGGAGAAAATATTTTCAGGAACAAACTGAGAATGGTAAGTTGAGGGAGGATACTGTTGACTTTTCAGTGCTCTGCTAAAAAAGATAAATAAATAAATAAATAAGCCCCCCAAGGATTCAATTTCTATCATTTGAAGTTATTCCAATCTTTTTAACTCCAAACTGTTTTAAAAAGGACTGTTAATTGTGACTCTTGCTGGAACTCTTGTGCAAATGAAGAGGACATTATTACACGTGTTATGATCTTGCCAGAAGTTCAGAATGTTTGGCGGCATGTGGAAGAGGACTGGTATCAGTTCTGTATTCAGACATAAAACTTGTTGAAACAGATTTCACACTGCAAATGGAAAAGCCTTGCATCAGTGCTTGTGGGACAAATGCATCATTAAATGTTTCATCTGTTTAATTATCTGTAATTCAAAACACTTTTCACAAATAAACTTTTTTATGAGATAATATGCATCAGATGTGGGAGAGAGGACAGATCTGAAGACTAAGGAAATATAGTTGTGATCTTTCCTTAATGTAGTCATGTAAGAAAGATATCAGCTTGTGTGTTTATGGAGTGTTCTTTGAGTTCTAATACTCTAATCCCTGATCTGGGCTGTGTGCAGTCTCAAGAAGCTGTAATTTTCTTCCTTATGTGTTCTGTTCACCACTTTATTTTATATCCCACACACAAACAGAGAGCTAGGAAATATATTTGATCGTATATCCCTGCTCCGATAAATACTTAATCCTTTATACAAAGAGAAACAGCACCATCTGAGAGTGAGAGAGGCCTACCACAAGAGCCAGTAGCCTCTGATGTTGGAGGCCCAGGTTCGACACCCTACTCTGAATTGAGGAGCGCTGTTGCAGAATGCGGGGTGGGGACTTACAAATTGTGAAAGCTTTCATGGGACAACGAAAACCATTTGCTGATCAGTTCTACTGCAACCTCAACACCTTGCACTCCATGTGCAAGGCATAGTTCTTTGACCTTGCCTTTGCTGAGAAAGAAAAGATCACTGTAGTCAGACAACCAAAAAAACCAAAACACTACTGTGCACACACTATTTTCAACTGGGGAGAGAATGAGAGAAAATGAACCACACATGTGACATATTAGTCAAATCCCCATATGCTCTACTGGAAGGTGTTCAGATATTCTATTGATGGGAGAAGTATAAAAACCTGTACAGGTCAGCACATAGTATTTATATTTGTTTTGTAGGCTTAATAGCAGTTTATCTGTAGCTGGGATATGCCAAATCTTATGGCTTCAACCACCATCCATCAGCAGCAGAGATATGTTCTGTGTTTTCATTACTAAATTTTGAAGCAGAAATTGTGTTATATGTTCCTATGTATACTGGGATAACACTGTACAGTAGAACCTCAGCGTTACGAACACCAGAGTTATAAACTGACTGGTCAATCACACACCTTATTTGGAACTGGGAGTAGGCAACCAGACAGCAGCAGACAAAAACACAAAAACAAAACAAAAAAAAACAACCAACAAAGAAAATAGTACTGTGTTAAATGTAAACTACTAAGAAAAATAAAGGGAAAGTTTAAAAAACTGACAAGGTAAGGAAACTGTTTCTGTGCTTGTTTCATTTAAATTAAGATTATTAAAACCAGCATTTTTCTTCTGCATAGTAAAGTTAGAAAGCTGTATTAAGTCAGTGTTCAGTTGTAAACTTCTGAAAGAACCATAATGTTCTGTTCAGAGTTATGAACATTTCAGGGTTACGAACAACCTCCCTTCCTGAGGTGTTCATAACTCTGATGTTCTACTGTAGAATCTAAATTTCCCAATAACCCCCGGAATTTACCCATGTTACTGTAATTGACCTTCAGCCTATTGTTGTATGATACTTTCACCAGCTTTATGATGTAATCTTGTTCTTTTTTTTAAACTAACTGAAGTATTTCTGTGTAAATTTTCTTCTTAAGACTAAGGCCCTGAATCAGCCAAGCATTTAAACAAATGCTTAACATTTGACTTAAGCATGTGCAAATGTTAAGCATATACTTAAGTTCTTTATTAAATCAGAGCCTTAAAGCTGATTTCTGCATGTCCTTGAACATCTCCTGATATGCTGAGCATCCTCAACTTTCACTGAAGCCAGTGGAAGATGAGGGCACTTAGACCAATGCAGATTTAGGCTCTATTAGCATTGCCTTCAATCAGACAGTGGCCAACGTGCCTCAATCATTATAATTCATGAGTCTGGGTCTATCTTTAACCAATTACTTGCTATTTCAAAGTATGCAATACTTTCATGATATGGACAATCAGGACTGATTAACCTATGAGACTTTGAGTCCATTATCTCTCCAGATTAGACGCTACTCAGTTAATCTGTTTCCCACCCAAACTCTAGAGATTGTTTTGCCTTTTCTTTCAAGATGCTGGCATCTTAGTGCTCTCAGGTACAACTAGTTCTCTGCCCCTTCCCTTGAACTAAGTGAAAAATGAATTAAAGTTGCATTCTTTATAGTGACATGAGATTTACAGTTAGATATAATCAAGTTATGGTCATGTGCAATGGGTGAAGTCTGCAATAAAGCTTGTAACAAGATAAAGAGACTGGTGCAGTTTGTCATATAGCTAGAACAGAGATGCCTTTTAACAGAAAAATCCTGTCATAATGGCTGCATTGTGTCAGTTACATGTTAAAGAACGTCAAAATTTTGCTGATTTTAATCCATTATAATATATCATTATACTTCCATTATAGTATATCAGTGGTTTCATCGTTTTGGCTTAATAACTTATACTACTAAATCACTGCAGCTTTTCAGGCTTTAAATAAATCAGATATTATGGTCAATTGCGCGAGTGGGCACAGAATTAAATGCAGACATTCTGGTTATATTTTACACCTGTGCTGGGGATGCATTGAAACAGCAGCAGCCTCCAGTGTGCCTATCAAGGAGAAGGAAATTTGGGGGTCTCATATCCCCCCTCTCAACAAAAAGTGACTGATAATTCTCCAACTTCTTGTTAACTGAGACAATCCAGCCCCAAGCTCCATCCCAACCTGGCGGAACATGGGGGACTGGGCATCCCAACTGTATTGCCCCCTCTCCTGGGTCTTGCTTTGAACACTTGCTAAATTGATTGATGATAGTTCAGGCAGGAGGGATGCCTGCAAGCTCTGCAATGGGCTAGGGAGCCACAGGACAGAAAGCAGGAGGAAGTTGCTAGTGTATGTTGTCTACACACATATCAAGTTTCAGGAGGTGGAAGGCGTGGGGTAGTCATGTGCCCCCACAGAACCTTTCAATTGTGTCCCCTCACTATCCACCTGTGTCGCCTCTGCATAAAAACAAGCATTAACGTTTTGTAGGGTGCATCAAAGAGTTTTATGGGACTATCTCGAAGGTGCCTGTCATAAATATAAAGGGAAGGGTAAACACCTTTAAACTCCCTCCTGGCCAGAGGAAAAACCCCATCTGCAAAGGGTTAAGAAGCTAGGATAACCTCGCTGGCACCTGACCAAAATGACCAATGAGGAGACAAGATACTTTCAAAAGCTGGAGGTGGGGGGAGAAACAAAGGCTCTCTTTCTGTCTGTGTGATGCTTTTGCCGGGGACAGAACAGGAATGGAGTCTTAGAACTTAGTAAGTAATCTAGCTACAGATGCGTTAGATTCTGTTTTCTTTAAATGGCTGAGAAAATAAGCTGTGCTGAATGGAATGTAGATTCCTGTTTTTGTGTCTTTTTGTAACTTAAGGTTTTGCCTAGAGGGATTCTCTATGTTTTGCATCTAATTACCCTGTAAGGTATTTACCATCCTGATTTTACAGAGGTGATTCTTTTTACTTTTTCTTCTATTAAAATTCTTCTTTTAAGAATTTGATTGCTTTTTCATTGTTCTTAAGATCCAAGGGTTAGGGTCTGTGTTCACCTACGCAAATTGGTGACGATTTTTATCAAACCTTCCCCAGGAAAGGGGGTGTAAGATTTGGGAGGATTTTGGAGGGAAAGACGTTCCCAAACGGGGTCTTTCCCGGTTATATATCTGTTAGACGTTTGGTGGTGGCAGCGATAAAGTACAAGGACAAAAGGTAAAATAGTTTGCACCTTGGGGAAGTTTTAACCTAAGCTGGTAAAAATAAGCTTAGGAGGTTTTCATGCAGGTCCCCACATCTGTACCCTAGAGTTCACAGTGGGGAAGGAACCTTGACAGTGCCATACAACTCTTTAGAAAGCATGTCATTTTGACTGTACACTCTACCACGATGTAGATATTCTCAAAGGCCTTTAACATTAGGAGAAACAGATTTTTTCCCCTTAAACAATTTGGCTAGGTTTGTGTGACATATGTGGCTTGTAAATGCCAGATAGAAAGAATGTCAGTCTCTAGAGTGGTCATTCTCCCCAGCAGAGTCAGCTTCCTCTCCTCTCCAACGTTAGGAGGTCAAGCAGTGCTCTCCATGCCTCTTCCGTCCTTAGCACCTTTGCTGAGACTAATTCTTTCAAGCAGACAAACATAAACATTGTCCACAAGTTTTCCAAGGCTGAAGGTTTGCTTTGGATGCCAAATGATTCCCCCCGCCCCTGGTCTTATCAGTCAGATATATTGTTAGTCCTCATTCCCCTACCCCCACCTATGCTCAGCCAGAGGATCCCATTAAAGCTAAGATGCAGCCAACATAGTAGGCAACTGGGAATACTTGGTTATCTGGACAAAGAGGAGATGGGAGGCAGTTTGTGTGGTGGTAGGGGAGAAGAGAAAGTAAGATATTCCTTCCCCTCCCAAACAGCCAACTTCCAAAGGATGGTTTTTCAAATAAATGGGGGATATGGGGCTGTCAGAGGGTCTTATGTGGATCTAGAAGGTCTGTAAAAAAAGTTTCTGCTTTTATAGTCTTAAATAAGAATGCACACTTGAAACTGCCTGGCAGCTGTGTGGGGAAGGGCAGGTGGCTTATTAGGAAAACTGTCTCCAGCAAAAATCTTCATGTTTTGGTGGGACCAAATGCACCCTTGTATTCACACTAGACATCATTGTAATAATCTTTGTACAAAATATTCCTTGTGAGGTATCATTTGAAAAACAACTTGCTGGTCAATATCAAGATGTATGTGTAAAGTTATGTGTACATTATGTTTACATTATGTGTAAAGTTATTAAATTTCCCCGTATGGTATTAGCACATGTCCCCCCCCCCCCCCCCAAAAATCACAAGCCCTCCCTAGGGAAAAGTTGTTGAACAGGTCTATCCTAAACAAAGGACTGTGGCTGTACATTTCAATTTACATGTAAATTGTAAACAGGGTCCTCAGACACAGGGCCGTCCTTACCCATACGCAAAGCACGCAGCTGCGCAGGGCACCAGGAAATTTTGCATACTGCTCCGGCCCCTGCTCCTGCTCTTCCCCAGGCCCCCGCCCCTGCTCTGCCCTGCCCCTTCCCCGCCCCAGCCCCGCCCTCACTCCCCTGAAGATTGCAGACAGGCCCAACCTTGCACTCACTGCGTGATAAGTGGAGCAACCTGGCCCCAGCCTGCTCCGCTTCCTGGCTCCTAGTCGTGCCACCGGCAAGTGCTGGTGGATAGTTCCCCCCTCCCACCAAGCCTGGCAGCCAGCGGAGCAGAGCAGCCTGGGGCTCCAGGCCTCCACAGGCGGGAGAAAGGGGAGCTGGCCCCAGCCCTCCGTGGGGGTGCTGTGTGGGGCCTCAGGACTCCGGGGGGGGGGGCTGGCCCCAGGCCTCTGTGGGGAACAGGGGGGCCTGGACACTTCCTGAGGGAAGTAGAGAGACCTGGCTCCAGGCTGCTCTGCTCCCCTGGCTCTCAGGCTTGGGGGGAGGGGGGAACCGCCCCCCAGCACTCGCCAGTGGCACAGCTGGGAGCCAGGGGAGCGGAGCAGGCTGGGGCTGGGTCACTCCACTTCCTGCAGGAAGTGGCCAGCCCCCCACCCATGGAGGCCTGGGACGGGGCCCCACACAGCACCCCCGCTCCCAGAGGCCTGGGGCCCCACACAGCCCCTCCGCAGCGGGGCTGCATAGGGTACCAAAATAGCTAGGGACGGCCCTGCTCAGACAGCAAGAGGGCGAAGACAGAGAAGGAAAATCTGCATTTCAGCAAACAGATGTGAGAAGAAACAGCATGTAACCTCTTTCACCACCAGACACCATGTCACTGCCTTTACTATGTACTGCAGTAACCCTATGGAAAATGCATTTCAAAGGGTGACTGAACTATAAAAGGGAAGGGCAAGAACACCCCAAGTTCTCTCCCCCACCCATCTCTTTTTCCTTTACTTAAGACAAAAACAACAAAAACAAACAGCCTTTGGACATTGGAAACAAATCCTGACCTGAAACTTGGTCAGCAATGTAGCTGGGAACTGTTGGTAAGAATTTCACCTTGAACCAAATCTAGCTTATTAAATTTATGAAGCATTTTATCTTTTTCCTCTTGTAACCATTTATAACTAACTACAAAGAGATTTTAAGTGAGTACAAGTAGAAGCCATTAAACAAAATTATTTTATTCTTTAATTAAAACTAGTCCAGGGTTGTGAATTGTTTGGGTAACTCTATTTAAAAGTAGCAGAGTGTTGTATATTGATCCCCTTAAAGGGGCAACAGGTCTAACATATCTGGACCATCCAGAAGAGGACTGGACAGCGCAGGACACATGTTTTGAGGGAAAATGTGGGACTGGAAGTGTGTTGGGTCACCCTGCAAGTAGTAACCAAGGTGGTGGAAGCCAGAGTGACTGATGTGTGACTGGCAGGCAACAGTTATACATGGACCCTCCTGGTGTTACCTGCATGCTAGAAGGCTGTTTGTGAGTAGCCCAGGTGTGAGCTAGAGCAGCCAAGCATTGTCAGGCACCCGAGTTTGCAGAGAGTCTCTCACTGGTCTGGATAGCACCCTAGAATGCCATAGCTGGTGACTGCAAAATAAGCACCAAACAGCTGTACAAGAGGCACTCTTGTGTACTGGCGAGGTGTCCTGCACTGCTGCTCGCACTGAACACCCTCTTCTACGTTCCTCTTGTTGTTTAATATTTGTACTAGCAGACTGCCTCGAAGCCCCAGTCATGGACCAAGCCCCCATTGCAAACCAAACATGGGACATCTTTGAATATAGACTTTTTAACAATATGCTGAGCATCTAGGTGTGAATGTAATGGAAACTAAATACAAGTGATGCTACAATGGGGCCCTGATCCCTGACTGAGGTCTCTAGGTGCTACTCTAATACAAACAGTAACTAGCTTTATGGAGCCATTTCATCTTGGTGGGTTGGCCCTGAACTGGTGAACATGATCTTTCTAGGTAATGATCATCTCCATCTCATGATCATGTCCTTTACAGTTTCAGGATGTGGTCCTTCAGGGTGACACTGACATTTAAAGAGCAGTAGGACCAGTGCACCTGTGACTCAATTGGCCAAAGAATTGGGCTTAAAAGAGGGCACCTGGGCCCTAGAGGAGGTGGGACTCAGTGCAGGAGAGACTTCATGAGTTGGGGGAAAAGGTATGAGGTGAGAGCTGCCAGAGCCAGGAGACTGACAGTGGTTCCTGAGAGAAGGCTGAAGGTCTTGCAAGCAGCAAGAAGAGTTTGCTGGCTGCCATCCCCAAGTCAGAGGGCCAGGGCCAGAGAGCTGAAGGCCAGGGAACAGCAGAGGGAGGTGTGTGCTGGCTCTAAGCTGGAGAGCTTGTGCATAGGGCTGGAGAGGGCTGAAGGCAGGGGAGCAGTGAAGGGGAGAAGCTGATGTCTCTACACTGGAAAGCTGGACCCAGGTTGTGATAGGACTTGGGGGCATGAAAGATGCTGGTGTCGGTGCCTGCTGGGAAAAGTGGGGTTTTAAGAACTACACGTGGGAAACGGGCTATGTTTTGGACTCCTGTTACACTCAGTGATTTCTGCCTCTTGGCATTGTTCAAAGATAAACTTTCTATTCATCACACCCATGTGTGAACATATTATCTACTCATTCCTTGATTTCAAGGGAATTTACTTCTCCTTTTTGACATTCCTCTTACATGTTGTTTTTGGCTAAAAATGAAGAAGTGTCCTGTTGCACAATCACATCTGGGATTTACATGGACAGAAATTAAGTGTCAGCTAGCCTCTGCTCAAAAGGGTAAGAATCATGTAAAGCTATCATCAGAGTTGTCAATACATTTGTCTCGCAGTAGTACCGCCAGCAGAGCGAATCCCGGAAAATTCAGTTCCCTTTGCAGTGGCTAATGTGGCAAAGCAGCTATCTCATTCCTTAAGCAGGCAGGTATCGTAGTTAGTAAATAGGAGTTAGGATGGCACCGTCAGATTTATTTAGGACCTGAACCACCACCTGAACTTGGGTTTGCAGAGCAGAAAACTGGCAAACATATTAATCTAGTGAATTATTTGTTTACCTTCTAAACTTGTTGTTTCGGAAGCATATATGGGGCACCAGACTGAGCTGGGAGACTTGGGCTCTGTTCTTGGTATTGCCATGGACTTACTGTATGGCCTTGAACATGTCTCTGAACCTCAGTTTCCCCATCAGTAAAATAGGGATATTATTGAGAACTCCCCTTTCGAAAGTGCTTTGAGATCTATAGAACAAAAGTGTCAGATAAGGCCCTTATTGTGCAACTGGCCCTTTGCAGGTAGTTCTCTGGGGAATCCCATTGCAATCAGCAGGAATCTACATGGAGCTACTGCAAGATTGAGGTCTGAGTGTTTGTTTTTCCTTGTCATTAACACTGTATTGATAGCGCTTAAGAGACTTCAGAATTTTTTGTAAGACTAATTAGACTGTCTGAAAGATATTAAGAAAAGTAAACTTTAGTCGACTGGCTAATTATAGACAGGAGCCTAATAACTTTTACAAGCAGTTGTTTCACTGAGTCACTCTTGAATGAGGCACAGGGCTCTCCATTCATAAGATCAGCATTTGCTAATGGAAACCACAGTTATTTCCTGTTCTAAATATAAGCTACTAGGTTAAATACTACTGTGCGGTAATTGGTGTTGAATATGGACTTACAAAGGTAGCCACCGACTCACCTGTGTTTTGGAAATGGGTTGTGCTATGAAGAATAAAAAGTCATCAGGAAGTTAGAAGTTGCTGCACTTAAGGCATTATGCAATCTTACTTCCTGTTTCTTACTGAAAACTGGAATTAGATGGGTCCCAGCAGCAGCTGTGTGGCTAATTAGATGCTATAATGCAGGCAGTAAGTAGTTCACCAGAATTCATATTAGCTACACATAATTGGTTACGCTAAACCCAACCTCATTCCTCCATGAAAATAACAGTTGGTACCTCTAGTGGAAGGCATGGATGAACACATCCTCACCTAGTCAAGGAGCTGACTGAACCATTAGCAATTATCTTCAAAAACTCATGGAAGACAGAAGAGATTCCAGAGGACTAGAAGAGGGCAAATATAGGGCCAATCTGTAAAAAGACAATGTCACGGGGTGCACTCACCACAAGTGGCACATCCTCCTAGTCACTCTGGTCACTTCCGGCGCTGCACCCTTCTCTGGCAGTCTCTCTGCCCATCATCTTCTCTCACCCTGTGGCCCCTCTCACTCCAGGAGCTGCAGCTTCCTGTTCATGACTTGGCCGTCCAACCAGGTCACTATAGTCCTCTCCTTCGGAGGTATACTGTCCAAACTGTCTAAAGGAACTCCAGGCGGATGGGAGATCCACATCTTTGAAGACTAATTGTCTTTTTCTAATGGCACATTAAGGCTGATTGCTTAATGGCTGGTGGGCATTTCCCAAGTATACACACAGATGTAATTGTTACATAGTCAATATTCCTAACTTTATATACAGAAATGATACATGCATACAAAATGTATAATCACATTCAGTAAATTATAATCTTTCCCATGATACCTTACATGAACCATCTTGCATAAAATATAAAAAATACAGTGTGAAGTTATAAGATTCCTCTCTATGGGGGTGTTAACACATGTTCCAAACCCCACAACTCTACCCAAACAGAAGCTGGCACATATATCTGTCCTAAACAAAGGAACGTGTGCTCTGCTTAGTTTGCATTTAAGCATTAAACAGAGTCAGCAATCAGGAGGGGTAGGCAAAAGAAGTTCAAACAGGTGAAAAAACCAGCAGGCTCTTTGGCTGCTGTTCCCAGCTGGAAATGTTTTTCAGGAGGAGAACTGAAAATATAAAAAGGAGGAACAACAACCCCAAGGCACCCATCTCTCTCTCCTTGCCTATCACATTCACTTCACCAGAAGAGACAAAGGCTGGTAAGAGCCAAGGTGTGTCTGGCTAACTACAGCAGACACAGACACAGAGCTGGGAGTGACTTACATGCTGGAGGCTGTTTGTGAGTAGTCCAGGTTGGAAATTGCAGCAGCAAAGCATTACAAAGGGCATCCTAAGTTACAGGGTGGGAGTGACACAGCTACTCACTAGTCTGGATTGTATGGTATGTCACAGAACAAAGCTCACCTACTACATTTTGAGCCTTGCAGCTCTGAGCTTAATTGAATGGTTTTATATAACCCTTCAGATTTGCCTGAGCCAATCCTGCCAGCAAAAATTTACTGGTGGAATATGGCAGGACTGCTGCAGGGACATATTGACTTCAGGCCAATAAGGTTGGGTAATATCACCCAATGGCCCATCCTAGCAACATTATTTTTCTATTCTGAGAGTTAGTGCCAATCCCTATAGTATTCAAGAGCTGAATTCATCTGGAACAGGCTAATTACATTGACACTCGGCTAATTGTTTGTGGTTCTTTACTACTTCTGATGAATAGAGAAAGATAACTACAAGATACTGCTGCTCCCCTGTCTCTTGCTGGGGCCATAGATGAGGAACTCAGATTGGGTCCCAGGAAGTGGGCGGGCGCAAGCCGAGGGGTCAAATCCGGGAAGTCATTTGGAAATTAGAAGTATAGGAAATGATAACAAGATGTGTGAAATATTTGGAACAGCTTTTTTTAAAAAAAAATCTAACTGCATTTCTGGGAAAACAATAATTAACAGATTTTAACCTTAATACTCTTTGAGGTGCAAAAATATGCACTTTATTCATTAGTCTTTACTGTAGAAATCTAAGGAAGTCCTGTATCTTTTCTTTCACTCAATCAAAACCCACTAAGAATGACTAATCATTCAGTGTAAAAGCTTTAAGGCTGAAACTAAGGTCTGTATTTTTAGTTCATTCAAAATTTCAGGGAAATCAACCTTAATTCACTCTGGATTCTGCTTCTTCCAGAACTGAGAAGAACAAATATTTGTACTGCATGCTTAACTTTACACTCACCCATAAATAAAGCACTATATAAATATGGTCGACACCATTTTAAAAGTAAACAATTGCCAACCATTACCACATGCATCTCCTACTCTAAATGCAGGGAAGTATTTTGCTCATCTCCGATACCAGTGATTGATGGCCAATACTGAGTTCTAAATGTGAACAACGAATAGTGTTAACACTTGGCATTGGATTCTTCCATTGGCTTTCACTCTGTATAATAGAGGGCCAAATTCTACTCTCAAAATTCCCTGCTCCTCCACAGACTTCCCGTGTGACCTTTGGCAAGTTTGAGCCTCTGTGCCTTGTTCCCCTTTTATAAAATGGGGATAATGAGACTTCCCTTCCCCAGAGGGGTGTAGGGAAGATAAATATATTAAAGACTGTGAATTGGAGATCTATTGATAAAAAGCTCTATTAGAGCTAGGTATTTTTAAGTTATTTACACTGGAGACTCAATTGGGTTGCTCAGATATAACAGAAAATGTAATTTGCCCCAGGTGTCTTTCCTTCCTTCCTTGCTATTCTGGACTCCTGGGGGTCCTTTTTAAATTCTACACTGCTGCTGGATGCTCAAATAACTACAGCTGCAAAAAACAAAACCCAAAACATCCTGCTTTTCCCTCTGTAATTGGCTATAGGATGCAGCCCCATTCTATCAAATGAAAACCTGGCCACAATGATCTATGCCTTCATGTTCTGGGTTACAGCAATTTGCTATGCCTATGTAGCAGTACACAGACCTTTTTAGAAGCTTCAGTTAGTTCAGAATACAGCCTGAATTCTCAACATCATCAGCTTCAAGAACATCACTCCAATAGTCTACTCTGCACAGTGGCTCCCCATAGATTACCAGGTCAAGTTGTAAGTCTTAGTTAGAGGCCCAAGCCCTTCCACTGGACTGCATTTGCACCAAAGTATCCCCCATTACTGTTTTCCACAGTTGCTGTATTCCTGGGGATTGCTGAAGCTGTCGATCTCAGGAACAAAGCTTGCAAAAGTGGGAGAGACTGAACCTTCTCAGTAAAAGGACCAAGGCTTTGGACCTCACTGCTGCCAGCAATCAGAATAACCACCGTCTCATGACTTTCAGAGCAAAGGGCAAAACACACTACTTCAGCAGATCCAACTAAAAACACCAAAGCAAAAAAGAGGAGAGGGACCAGGAGAGAAGACTAGAAGGAAGAGAGGAGAGGACTAGTTGGCCAGGGGAGGAGGAAGAAAGAATTTTTAAAATTAAGGTTAAAAAAAACAAGACAGCAACCAAAGACCCATAATCTTCAGTACCTCATAAGATGTAGAGAGGGAAAAAATTAAATTAGACCATTCATCTGTTTTTTTGATTAACTATTTTTGTAAGGTGCTAGGTTGCTTACTCTGGTGATAAACATTGGATAAAAACCTGGATAGGTAAACTACAACTGCCCTTCCCTGTGCAAAAAGACTGAGGAAGATGGAAATACTGATATGTTAATGTAGCAGAAATAGCTTTGCAGGAGTATCTAAACAAATTAATTACTGAAATGAAGACGTTTATAAGGTTAGAGGTGGTCAAAATCTGTGTCAGTTTTTTTTTTCAATGAAGTGCAAATTCTTATTTTACCTTTAATAGAAAACATTCACTTCAGCTTTAGATATATAATCTCCCCATTTATGCAAGAGGCTGCTAACTCATATCAAAATAAATTTGGGCTTTTTCTCTCCCCTACCTACCCACTTCCACCCCAAGGAAAGAAAAGAGTGGATAAAACACATACACCCCCCCCCTTCCCAAAATGAAATATTTTCATTTCTCAAAAAACAAAACCAAATTAATATTATTGGGGGGAGGGGGTGTATGTGAATCAGAACATTCCATGAAAACTTCTCACTTCATTCAGAATTCCTGAAAATGTTCATGGAAAGATCTTACTATTTTCTGCAATCAACTCATGTATTATACATACCTACTCCCCATTATACCATATAAAATGAAAGCACAGAGGTCTGGCACAAGCTAGAGATACATGAAATTGCTAGGGAGGAGTGCAGTGAAAGTTATGTGTGTACTTTTATGTATAGTTCATAAATTCATAGGTTTAACCCAGCAGGGACCATTAGATCAACTAATCTGAGTTCCTGTATACCCTAGAATTCCACTCAGCTATCTTTGTTCTGAGCCCAGTAACACATTTGATTAAAGCCTATCTTCCAGCAAGGTATCCAGTCTTGATAAGAAAACAGAGAGATGGAATAGAGAGGAAGTCTGTATAAACATTTCTAAAAGCAATGAAATGTAATATAAATGACTTATTGATTTGAAAAATCAATCTTTGTGATCCTGTAAGAAACTGCTGCATGTTTATGATCTATCCTTTATAATAGAGATCTCTTATCCAAACTTAAGGCTATATCGGCCATTTAAAAAATATTTAACATTGTGTCCATAGCATCATGCTGAATGGAGAGAACAAAGCCACTGTCCCTGCCCTGGGAAGCTTGTTATCTAATGGACTCAACTCTCAAAGTGCTGAATGCACTGCTCCCAGTTCAGCCAAGATCTTGCACTTTGCTGAGTTGGGGTAGTGCACTCATTACCTTATGGAAGCCATTTCCTAGGGTTCTTCTCCTGCAAACTTTGTACTACCAGTTGTAGTCCCTTCTACCAAGAGTTGCTTCAGTGTGACTCCTGGTAGAAAGAACTATGTGTGGGATCTCTACAGGATCATGCCCCTAAGTCAGATTCAACGTGACGCAAAGAAAGACAAAAGCAGACGGGCAGGGAAACTTCAGACAAAATAAAGAAATTTCTGGTTTCACATGCGATGCTGTGCTGGCTCCTTTATTGTGTTTTTACATTTAGATTTAGTAGGGTGAGGGATTGAGTCATAAACTCTTTAAGTAATTTATATTACTATGAAAAACAACATAGTAATCTCTAGTCCGGTGACAGCAGCCTTCAGCCGGATGTAGCTTTAAAAAAAAATGAGAATTGAACAGGCTCATTATCACCACTCATGCAGCAAAAGAGCCAGATGCTGGCTGTAACTGGCTAGCTGAGAATTCCCACAGTGGAGGGGGAACTGTGAGCTGTTATACAGTTCCATGGCATACAGTTTTTAAAGGGAGTAAGTTAAAGTAGGTTTACACGGCAGTTAGACACCCACAGCTGGCCAATTCCAGCTGGCTCAGGCTAAGGGGCTGTCTAACTGTGATGTAGACATGCCTCAGCTCTAGAACGCTGTGAGGTGGGATTGCAATTAAACAGCCCCATGAGCCTGAGTCAGTTGGCACGGGCCAACCATGGGCATCTAACTGCAGTGTGGATATTTGAGCACCCTAAGAGATGCTCTAACTTATGCCAGGGCATCCTGGCTCTCGGAATCAGGGAGCTATATCCCTCTTCTGTTTCTGAGGTCCAGTTGGCACAGGAGAAAATCTGCCCCCCAGTTTTTACACCTAATTTCAGTTGCCTGGTTAAAAATCAGTGGGAGTTCCCTCAAATGACACCAGTCATTTGGAAAAAAACTTCCTTCTAGGGGTCTTTTGCCTTCTTGAAAAAGGAAGAGTGGGGAGCAGCTACTGTTGCTAGCTGCCCTAAAATAATTCCCATATTTCAGTAACTGGTGAATAAAATAGCATGCGGAAATCAGATGGTAAGCTTCTTTCACTTCAAATGGCACTTGCTGCTCCTGCTAAGAGCAGTTTGTAAAGGCTACTTTAGAGAGAGGGGGTTATATTAATCTTTTATCTGTACTGGGAACAATGTAGTTCCCAAATATGTAGGAGAATTACAGGGGCACTTGCTAGAATTTTTCCTGGCAATGACATGTTTTTGTGTGTAAATAGAGAGGGAAATGATTAATCAACATTAATTGCCAAGGTAGTGAAGGATAAATTATTAACCATCACTGTTCAGAGGAAACAAGCTATGAAAATGCCTTGACTACATTCTGCAAGCTCTTTTACAGCAGCCAGACTAGACCCATAACTGAGCAGTGCTATTTGGCTCTCTGTCATTACTACAGTTAGCCCAAAATATCAATGGAAAACAGAAAATAACTGTTTTTAAAATATTTCATGATTCTTTGTTTTTATTTACTGATCAGCTCTAATGAATGTACTGTACATAAAAAGTTTTTGAGCATCTAGGAGCAATCTCAACTCACATGAAAGTTGAAGGTGATCAACACCTTACAGGACTGGGCCCTTTTCTGTTTTCCACAGACATTTTTGGCCAACTGTAGTAGTGACAGGGAGCCAACTAACACTGTTCAGACATGAGTCTGCTCTGGCTCCTCTGAAAAACCTTGCAGGATATAGTCAAGGTGTTTTCATAACTTGTTTCCTCCAAACAGTGATGGTTACAGGGAGAAGAGGAAATGAATACAAGTATCTGATGGGTCAGATCATGCTGGACAAATGGATCCCGTGGATGCGGTACCATTATCATTTTTCTATACTCACCATTTTAAATATTTTTGCATTCAACATAATAGATTTTACATGCACTTCTTAGGATTTCTTCTTCCCAGGTTGCTGTCAGGAAAGATACTCAATTCTGTGGTTTAAGGGCTCAATACAGCAAGGTACTAAGTGCTCTGGCCTTGATCTAGCAAAGCATTTAAGCATGTGTTTAATTGTAAGCAAGCAGGTAGTTCCATTGACTTCTGTGGCACTAATATGCACCTTTAAAACTAAGCACATGCTTAAATGCTCGGCTGGATCCAGACCAGAGTGCTTAGCGCCTTGCAGGATCGAACCCTAAACACTGGATTTATCAATCTGAGGCCAGATTTCCAAAGAGCCTAGATGTACATGCAAGAGCAACATTTGCATGTGCACACAAGTACTACTGTATAAACTCAGATAACTAACTTTCCAACTATCCGACTTATAGTCAGAAATTTCCTGAGCGGTCTGTGGAGCAAGAGACAGACCCTGCTCCATTCATGTTAATGGCAAAACCTGCACTAATTTCAGTGGCGCTGGATCAGCAATTAAGTAACCTTTAACTATGTATTTCTTAAATAAGTTGTCCTTTTTGGTTTTCTTGTTTGCATTCTGCTTGGGAGGCTGTCATAAATATAAAGGGAAGGGTAAACACCTTTAAATCCCTCCTGGCCAGAGGAAAAGCCCTTTCACCTGTAAAGGGTTGAGAAGCTAAGATAACCTCGCTGGCACCTGACCAAAATGACCAATGAGGAGACAAAATACTTTCAAAGCTGACGGGGACGAGAAACAAAGGTCTTGTCTGTCTGTGTGATGCTTTTGCCGGGAACAGAGCAGGAACGCAGGTCAGAACTCCTGTAAAAAGTCAGTAAGCAATCTAGTTAGATATGCGTTAGATTCTGTTTTGTTTAAATAGCTGATAAAATAAGTTGTGCTGAATGGAACATATATTCCTGTTTTTGTATCTTTTTGTAACTTAAGGTTTTGCCTAGAGGGAATCTCTATGTTTTGAATCGATTACCCTGTAAGGTATTTACCATCCTGATTTTACAGAGGTGATTCTTTTACTTTTTCTTTAATTATAATTCTTCTTTTAAGAACCTGATTGCTTTTCATTGTTCTTAAGATCCAAGGATTTGGGTCTCTGTTCACCTATGCAAATAGGTGCGGATTTTTATCAAGCCTTTCCCAGGAAAGGGGGTATAGTGCTTGGGGGGAAGATGTTTCCAAGTGGGCACTTTCCCTGTTCTTTGTGTAACACTTTGATGGTGGCAGTGTTTAACCTAAGCTGGTAAGAATAAGCTTAGGGGGTCTTTCATGCAGGTCCCCATATCTGTACCATAGAGTTCAGAGTGGAGAAGGAACCTTGACATGATGGCAGAGCGGTGGGATTTATTTGAAATCAATTTGAGATTTTTTTGGGGGGATCATTCTGAACCAGAAGCACAGTTGGATCATTTTGAACCAGAAGCACAGATTTTAAAAGGATATTTTTTTTTTCCCTTTCGGCTGCTTGGAAACAGGTTTTAAGCTGAAAGCAGATAGAGTTTTTTTGTCTCTGCCTGGCGGCCAGAGCAGAGACAAAAGGGAGCTTGCTTTTGTGAGCTGGAGTTTCTCTACCTAAAGGCAGGGAAGTTAACCTCCTGCAGGGAAATTCACAAATTCTTCACAGATCTGAAGAAGTTCTTTTGTTTTTTTTTTAGCTAAGAGCAACTAGAGGGTTTTTCTGTCTATTTGCCTGGAGACAAAGGATTTTTCTGTAGGCTGAGAATACTATCAGAGAACATAGCTATCAGGTTACAGCACAACCTATTTTTTTGACAAGCCAAGTTTTTGTTTGTTTGTTTTTATTTCTAACTCTCGGGTGTAAAGTTAGTTAAAACCAGAGAGGCAAACATGACAGAGCCCAAGGCAGAAACAGCCAAAGAGGCTGCCCACAGGAGAGCTATGGAGGTAGAAAAAAAACCAAGAGGCTGCCCACAGGAGAGCTATGGAGGCACAGGAAAAAGAAATGGAGAAGAAGGAAAAAAGGAGAGGAAGCATGCTGAGGAGATGGAGAAGGAAAAAAGGAGAGGAAGCATGCTGAGGAGATGGAGAAGGAAAAGGCTGAGCGGAATCTACTGGATAACCCTAACCATCCTTCCCCAACAATCCACCAATGGGAGCGACTACGTCCACAGTATGATGAATCCAGTGATATTGCTGAATATTTTCTCATCTTTGAGAGACTGTGCACTCTCCATAAAATTCCTGAAGCTCACAAGGTGACCACATTGGTCGCAAAATTGACTGGAAGAGCTCTGGACATATTCAATAAGATGCCTATTGATGAGGCTTTTGACTATAATAAGTTCAAGGATTTGGTTTTAAAGCAATTTCAAATTACATCTGAAACGCAGAGAGTAAAATTTCGAACCCTTAAGAGAGAGTCTGGACTAAGTAATGTGGCTTATCTAAACCAGATGAAGGATGCTCAAAAAGAGCAAAAAGCCTGGTATGATAAACATGCCAGAGAGCGTTCCTTCAAAGTAGGGGACCAGGTCATGGTCTTAAAGGTGCTCCAGGCCCATAAAATGGAAGCATCGTGGGAAGGGCCATTCACGGTCCAAGAGTGCCTGGGAGCTGTTAATTATCTCATAGCATTCCCCACCTCCAACCGAAAGCCTAAGGTGTACCATATTAATTCTCTAAAGCCCTTTTATTCCGGAGAATTAAAGGTTTGTCAGTTTACATCCCAGGGAGGAGATGACGCTGAGTGGCCTGAAGGTGTCTACTACGAAGGGAAAAGTGCTGGTGGCGTGGAAGAGGTGAACTATTTCATGACCCTTGGGCGTATGCAGGGACAGCAGATCAAGGAGCTGTGCACTAGCTACGCGCCGACGTTCTCAACCACCCAAGGACTGACTAAAGGGGCATACCACTCCACTGACACAGGTAATGCTCACCCAATTAAAGCCCAACCTTACTGGGTGTCTCCTCAAGCTAAAACTGCTACAGAACGGGAGATCCAGGATATGCTACAGATGGGGGTAATCCGCCCCTCTGGCAGTGCATGGGCATCTCCAGTGGTTCTAGTTCCCAAACCAAATGGGGAGATACGTTTTTGTGTGGACTACCATAAGCTAAATGCTGTAACTCGCCCAGACAACTATCCAATGCCACGCACAGATGAACTATTAGAGAAACTGGGACGGGCCCAGTTCATCTCTACCTTGGACTTAACCAAGGGGTACTGGTAGGTACCGCTAGATGCATCTGCCAAGGAAAGGTCCGCCTTCACCACACGTCAGGCTGTATGAATTTAATATACTCCCTTTCAGGCTGCAGAATGTACCTGCCACCTTTCAAAGCCTTGTAGATGGTCTCCTAGCAGGACTGGGAGAATATGCAGTCGCCTACCTTGACGATGTGGCCATATTTTCGGATTCCTGGGCAGAACATCTGGAACATCTACAAAAAGTCTTCGAGTGCATAAGGGAGGCAGGACTAACTGTTAAGGCTAAGAAGTGTCAAATAGGCCTAAACAGAGTGACTTACATTGGACACCAGGTGGGTCAAGGAACTATCAACCCCCTACAGGAGAAAGTGAATGCTATCCAAAGGTGGCATGTCCCAAAGTCAAAGAAACAGGTCCAATCCTTCTTAGGCTTGGCCGGATGTTACAGGAGACTTGTACCGCAATACAGCCAAATTGCCGCCCCACTGACAGACCTAACCAAAAAGAAACAGCCAAATGCCGTTCAGTGGACCAAAGAGTGTCAAAAGGCCTTTAACCCACTAGGCAAGATGCTTCCAGTCTAAATAGCTGGTTGTTAAGGACCCACTCAGGGTAATGGGAAAATAGGCCTTAGGAGAAACTTATCCCCCACCTGGTGAGCCTTCCTGTGGACGTTTCGGCCAGCCTGTAAGTAGTGGCTGCTATGACTCTGCAAGGACATGTGACCAGACCACATGTCTCTGGACTCCATTTTGGGGGCCTGTATTTTTCCACAGACAGGCTGGGAACTGTTTCTGGAACAAAGACTTCCCGTTCCCGCCATATGCTAAAGCTGTATAAGGTGGGGAGTGAGATCTGTTGTTGTTCATTTCCCCACGTGACTACATGTGAAATACAGATACACAGTCACTATTGATAACTTCAGATACAAAAGTGATACATGCATATGAATAGGATAATCATATTCAGCAAGTAACTTTTCCAATGACACCTTACACGCCCCACCTTGTACAAAATGCATCATAATTCTCCCATAATCATATCATAATAATATCACTATGAAGAATATGGGGTGCAGGGTCACGTGGTGTTTATAAATGCAGCATGTGGATGCCTCAGTAAGAGATGACTTAGCAGCCTCTTGCATAAATAGATGTACTCATTAAGACCTTTTTGCTGTATCACAAATGTATTTTGAAGAAGTTCCATAATTCACATTCTTTTTCAACAGTTTCTTTGGGTAATTATTTTTCCATTAAAAGAATCAAAGCTATTACATTTTATTTTCAGACAGAGAGAGAGAGGCCCCAAGGTCTATGATGGGAACATAGGAATCACTATACAGGATCAATATGTTCACTATCCTATCTGCCAATGTCTAGTAGCAGATGCTTCAGAAAGTGCAACCTTCCTCTAAGCCTACCCCCCACCCCCAATAAATTAAAGTGTGCAGTAACATCTATGCAGAAGTTTAGCATAAACAGCAATTGGTTCCACCTTGCGCTTTGCTGTGACGCTCAGAGTTCATTTTCCACACCTGAAGAAAAGCTCGGCGTGGCTGGAAAGCTTGTCTCTCTCACCAACAAAAGTTGGTCCAATAAAAAATATTACCTCACCCACCTTGTCTTTCTAATATCCTGGGACCGACATGGCTACAGCAACCCTGCATTTTTACGGATTGTCCATATTCAAGTTACAAAGCTGCATATCAAACATTTAAAGCCCAATAACTTAACTTTTTTAAAATAAAAACTAAAAGCAAGCCAAGATCGGGCTAAAAGCCAGCACAGAGGTGATGGCAAAATGCTTTTTCCTGGTGAGTGTGTAACATTCTTGTACTTCTAAATGCAGAGGAAGTGGAAAAGTGCTTTTAGAGGAGAGTTAGTCAAATAATGCTTGTCAGACAAAAATGTGGTTTTTCTGTTTTGGTTTGTGAACCATTTGTGAGCCTGCTAATGTTTTTGGTACTCATAACTATTTCAGCTCACTCATTCTCCCCTTAACCTCTGCTGCCCTCGACACAGACCCACATGGTGGTGGAGCTGTGGCTGGACTGGGTTTTCTGGGGCTTTCCTTGTAGAGACGCCCTCCAGACCAATCACATCATCTAGCTCTGAAGAGCTCTCTTTATTGGTCACAAGGGAGGGAGGAAGCTGCATCCTTGTGCACACACTTAGGCTGGGCTCAGGGAGGGAACAAAGGGTCATTCAGACTCTTATGCTACTGCAGAAAGTTTTTTCCTTTACACCTGCCTGTGCACTGGCAGCCAGGGATTAGGCCAAGCAGTTGGTTCTCTTCCTTGGAAAATTATATTGGTGTATAATTGCTCTTTGTTGTTGTGATGCTAACTGTTGTTTCCTTTACTGTTCAAGCGAAGCCAGAATTACGTTCAGGTTGAGGATCTTCCTCAACATCATGTCACAACTTTGGGGGTAGATGTAGCCTTTGCAGCAGCAGCAGCAGCAGGGTAAATTTATTCAGCTGTTTGCACAGGCATGGCAAGTAGGGAGGGGTATGTATTTCCCACAGCTGGGATCCATGTGTAGCTGGGACTGAAAGGCTCAGAGGCTGAGACTTCCTGGTGTCTGTTCCAGCAGTGGCTCTAACTCTCTTTGGTAGGAGTGAAGTATGGCTTGGTGAAAGCCACATGTCTAGGGCTGGATGGGCCTGATGGTATCTCTAGCCAGGTAGCCATTTTGATTTTGGGGTCTGTCAATCAGGACAAAGGGGTGGTTCATGCTTAGACTGATTAGCTACAACCACATTTTGCTGCAAGCCTATGTTCATGTCCCTCCTTAATTTGCTTACATTCACGTGTTTGTTTAAAAAAAAAGTTGTGGCCATTATGCCATAAATCAGGGGTAGGTCAACTTTTTGGCCCAAGGGCCACATCTGGGTATGGAAATTGTATGGCAGGCCATGAATGCTCACAAAATTGGGGGTTGGGGTGTGGGCTCCAGCTGGGGGTTCAGGCTCTGGGGTGGGGCCACAAATGAGGAGTTCAGGGTGTGGGAGGGGGCTCCAGGCTGGGACCAAGGGGTTCAGATGGCTGGAGGGGGATCAGGGCTGGGGCAGGGGGTTGGGGAGCAGGAGGGGGTCTGGGGGGCAGGCTCTGGGTGGCACTTACCTCAAGCAGCTCCCAGAAGCAGCAGCATGTCCCCCTTCTGGCTCCTTTGTGGAGGCACGGCCAGGCGGCTCTGCACGCTGCCGTCTGCAGGCACCGCACCTGCAGCTCCCATTGGCCTTGGTTCCCGGCTAGTGGGAGATGCGGGGGCAGCGTGCGGAACCCCCTGGCTGCCCCTACACATAGGACCTGGAGGGGGGACATGCTGCTGCTTCCAGGAGCCTCAGGGAGCGGGGCAAGCCCTGGACCCGGCTCCTCGTCGGGAGCTTGAGGGTCGGATTAAAATGTCTGGTGGGCCAGATGCGGCTCCCAGGCCAGAGTTTGCCCACCCCTGCCATAAATGATCCTTAACTTGTAAAGTGTCTTTGTGGGGACGCCCTAGGCAATTTACTTGCTTGATTTACATGAATTTTAAAACTATGTGTATTTCAGGAACTGTACGATTCGAGTATTTGCTGTTGGTGACGTGACTGGTCATTTTTAATTGTTTCTCCCCTGACTGACTGAAATTCTTACCAGAAGAAAAAGAAATCATGGATATGCCATTGTTGCTTCAAATTCACCAGACTCTTGGGGCTCTCAAACCTTTGCTTGATTACTCAGCAGTGGTTCAAATATGGTATACTATGGCCCCTACCACCAGCAGCAACAGCAAACTAAAATTGAGCTATATATGCATGTTCAAATCTGTTTTTTCATGATCTAACTCAACCTCATACGCAACAAGATTATCTTTATATGCTAGTAGGTATAGCCTACAAATAAACATGAGCTAAGTAGCTGTCTTAAAATTACCTCATTAATACTACTATCATAATACAGAGTAAAATTCTGGCCATCAGATTAATAAAAAAAAAAAAAGGAGCTTTTCCCTTTTCTTAGATTTCAGATCTCATCACAATGACTGAATATTCTGGGGGAAGGATAATCTTCCACTGCTGTGACAAAGCACAAAAATTACATCATAATTATACAATCATTATGTCAATTGGAATAAAATAAAGAGTCCTCTCTTAAAATAAATGTTTTCCCTAGTGTAATCCACCTGAGCCTCCAGGAGAGATTAAAAATTTATATGTACAAATGATGAATGAAATGGTTAACAACAAACAGTACAAATCTCAGCCTTTGACCTCCTTCACATAAAAAAAAAATTAAAAACCTTTCATTTAGGTTTAACAAAAGGCTAGATGTAGGGACCCTGTTCCTGCTGGCTTTACTCACATGATTAACATTCCATCCCCCTCCCCATTCAAGTCAACCAGGTCACATGAGATGTTGAGTGCTGTCATGTATGAATCCAGGGAACTCAGGAGACTTGCAGCATCTTGCTTCATAGAATGCCAGGGGCTTCATTTTCAGAGTTACTGAGACCCTCATATTGACTTCCATTCTAACTGTGGGTGCTCAGGCCCTGCAGAAGTCCAAGAAGGGTTCAGCCCACTGTGTGTCTTTTTGTTTGTTTTTTTGAATAAACAGCTAACAAGAAAGAAAGTGCTTGTGGCATAAGTACAAAATTTCTACCTTGGAATATTCTGGTCATGTAAACTGCGTGGGAATCCATCTTGGCAACACTTTATTTTGGCCTATGATTTATCGTCATCATAGCACTTTTGCATATTCAGGAATACATTTACTTGCTTGCTGATGTTGAGTTGAAATTTCAGCTGTAATTAAATTTGCCTGAAGCACAGTCATGAGGATCTAAGTTTATCACAAGGCTTACTTCTTCTTATACTGTAAATGCCATAGTAAAACAGAAGCCCTATCATGTGGCTTTCATTTCAAACCATAAATTGTTTACTTAAGCCCCAGCTGAGGCCAATCCTGAGCCAAACTTCAATAAACATGGGCTAAATTTAGTAAGAAATCCAGAATCCAACAGAGTTATATTCTGCACATTTGCATCAGTTTAAATGTTTACAGTACTGGGGTTGGAAACCGTAAGTATCATGGGCACTTACATGGTCCCATTACTGTAGTATCTGTGCACCTCCCAATCTGTTAGGGGTGCTGCAAGAAAACACAAATGTCAGATGGGAACTGCTATTATCCCCATGTTACAGATGGGGAGCTGAGGAAGAGAGAGCCTGAGAGACTCAGGGCTTTTTCTTCACTACGGGCTAAATTGGTGGTGCTGCAATCAATGCAGCGGTGTCGATTTAGCGGTCTGGTGTAGACGTGATAAATCTATGGGATAGTGTCCCCCCCCGACATAGCGCGGTGTAGACACCACTGTAAGTTGATCTAAGCTACACTGACCTCAGTTAAGTAACTTACGTAACTATCATAACTTAGATCAACTTACCTTGTTAGTGTAGACAAGGCCTTACTCGAGATCATACAGGAAGTCTGTAGGAGACCAAGGAATTGAACCTGGGTCTTCTGAGTCCCTGGAACATCCCTAACCACCAGATCATCCCTCCTTTCTCTGAAACTCCCACTAGTAATTGTTAGCCTGCAAATAAACAGGAGCTAAAATGTGTAACGTTAAAACACACAATGATTTGGGTATCTCAGAACAAGAATTAACAAAAAACTTAGAGCATTACTTACTTACTGTTCTTCCCTGTGTCAGTTTTGATCTAATACCCCAGCATGGTATTATAAGACACTGCTGTTGGAGGTAGTGTCGTCTTGATGAGCTGGTCAGCAAAGATGAGTGATTAGCTGTGGGGTACTAAGCCTAGTGTCCTGGCTACAACCCAACACTAATATTGTAATTTCATCTAGCTACCTAAATTCCTCCTGTGGTTTCAATGGGTATTCTGTCTGAAAATCCTGCAGTGTGTTTTGCTGTGCATTGCTGAACAGCCGCTGCTTTCTACTCTAGAAGTTGATGAAATGATCCTTGTCCACAACTTTTTCATTAGGGCCTGAACCACCTCCTGCTGCTGCTCTTTATTTGTTAATAGTAGTGCCTAGAGGTCCCAACTAGGCCTGAAACCCGTTGCACTAGGTGCTGTGCGAACATATAGTAAAACACAGTCCCTGCCCTTACAATTTTAAAGGAAAAAAGACCCTGATTCAGGTAAGTACTTAAGCATGTGCTTAAGTTCATCCTATTTAGCACACCACTTAAGCATGTGTGCTTAACTTTAAACGTATGCTTAAGCCCCAGTGACTTCAGTCAATCCAGTGCTGTCTTTAGTAGGGATGTTTTCCTGAACTGGACTGAGATGAGTAACTCAAGTCAATAGGACTACTCCCAGGAGTAGATTCCAAGGCTAGAAAGTGTCAGGGGAGACGTTGGCAGCGCAGCAAAATGCCCAGGCCACCGCCAGTAACTGGTATACCAATTGCCATACTTATTGCCAAAAGCAGCTATGCTAGTAGGCTTTTGTAGCAGCCTGAGCATAACTAGGCAGGCCAGGAGGGGAAGGGGATGTTCACCAGAAGTGACCATGACCCTGCTGCCTTCCTTGTCAAAGCTTTCTGTGAAACTGCTGAAGTCTGTCTTTTAAAAACAAACAAAAAAAAAAAACAGGAAGTCTAGCTATATCTTTGGACTGTTGTGTGGAAGTGCAGCTACAGGACTAATGGTTTTAAAAGTGCTTGCTTAATGTTTTTTCTTTGATTGACATGTTAATGTAATTATAGCAGTTACTAACATAAAAGGGGTAGATAGGTCTGAATAATTTGAATTTGACCTTCTCGACATCTCTTGGAATCCCCAGTGACAGGTGGATAGCTGACCACTTGAACCTTGTTGTCTGAACACTCAAGACCCCTCCAGACCATGGGTAACTAGTGGTTGGGGCGCTCTAACCTTTTGTGTCTCTGTGTGTGCTTGAGACCTAATAAAATAGTAAGTTTGGATGAAAGCACTTTAGGTTTATGCCAATCTTTAATCAGATGGATGTGCTTTGTCCCCCTTTGATTTGTTCCTAACACTGTCTCACAAAGAGCATAGTTACCCTGAACTTAGGGTTGAGAGAACCCTGAGTAACAAAGGGACCATTGTGATCATCTAGTCTGACCTTCTGTATAACAGACACCACTGAACTTCCTTTAAATTAATTAGTCTTTGAACTAGAGCATACCTTTTGGAAAAAAAAATGTAAACTTGATTAAAAATATTCTACTGAAGGAGAATCTACCATTACCTTTGGCAAATTGTTCCAGTAATTAATTACCCTTACTGTTTAAAAAAATTATGCCTTATTTCCCATCTGAATTTGTCTAACTTAACCTTCCATACATTGGATCTCATTATATCTTTGTCTGCTAGACTGAAGAGTCCATTATGAAATATTTGTTCTCCATGTACGTAGGTGGAATGTGATCAAGTCACTCCTTAAAATTCTCTTTAAGTGAAACAGACTGAGCTTCTTGAATCTACTATAAGGCATATTTTCCAACCCTTTAATCATTCTCATGGCTCTTCTCCAGACCCTCCCCAATTTATCAACATACCTTTTTGAAGTAAGGTTTTCTCATGTGCTTGCTGGATCAGGCACTATGGTGTGTGTATGTGTTTTTTTTTTTTTTAAAGTGGTTTCAGATGAAAGGTGCCACACTATATAAATGTACAGTAATTATAATAAATCTTCCCCCCCCCACTATTAACAGATTAACAAGAAGACAACAGAATGGAGAATAAAGAGAAAAGCAATGGTGAGATTAAAGAAAAACAGCCAGCGAAAAAGAAAGTGGTGAGTTGTTTTTTCCCCCCCACCTCTGCCTCCTAAATCTTTTATCAAGACAAACATTCACTTTGGGAGTAAAGATACAGAAGATAATTGACAACGAGCAGACTACTATCACTAATGCTCAGATCTGTAAAGGTATTTAGGCAGTGGAGCGCTCAGAGTTGCAACATTTAATTATTTAGGCACCTAAATCTCATTTTTAGAAAGGGATTTAGGCACTTAAGATCCCATTGACAGTCTGTCTTAAGAGCCTAAATCCCTTTCTGATCATGAGATTTAAGCTCCTAAATAATTTAGGCTTTGAAATGGTGAGTGCAGAAGTGCCTAAATATCTTTACAAATCTGGGCCTAATTGCTTTACGATTTCTTTGAGGTGGAAGAAGAGTCCTATGGTTCAGGTACAGTCATGGGATTTATGGGACTGGGGTTCAGGTTCTGGGATATCTTTCACCCTTTGTTGGTCTTATCTATCCAGACTGTAAGCTTTCTGGGATGGGGACTGTCTCTTACTGTGTATCTGCACAGTGTCTAGCACACTGAGACCCTGAACTCTGGGTTGTTCCAAAATCTGTATAATGGTAGCAACTCAAACACTGCTTGGGGCAAACTAAACGTTTTAGGAGGTTTGAAGGAGAGGTGCTGATAGGACCCTTCCTGTGGAAACCCCTCAGTTTTGCTCCTTCCCTTGCTGTGCCATAGCCTGTTTGTCAACTTTCTAGAAATGTTGCACAACCCTTCTCTCACAGCAAGAAGGGAGAAAGCTAAGTTGTCCTTGAGTAGGAGAGCTGGGGAGTTGTGTGAGGGAATGACGATTCGATGGCCATACGTTAAGGTGGATGGCCGAGTATTTTGTTTGATTGCTGATGGTCTATTATGAATGATAAGAAGCCAAAAGTGTTTAGTGTGTCCAGGCAAGGCTTGTGACAGTGTGTATGAATTTTTGTACAGGTGCAGTTGCCCTGAAATTGTTTTTCCCCCTTCATGGTCCACCACGGGCATCCACTTAAAGGTTTCCAGCTCCCAGCCATGACCTGTCCTGCACAGAGACCCATGTCACTCCCTCCTGACCAAGGTTTTAAGGCTGCACAGCTCCCTGGATTTATATTGTGATATCCCCAACAAGCCAGGCTGCCTAAACAGAACAGTGTCTGCACTTTGCTTTCTCTCCAAAGGCTACGACCAATGTATTGCCCATAGTTATAAGTTACCACACAGCTCCTTCTAAGAAAGTGTAATGCCCACAGACCCCAGTTGTCAGCGGGCAGAATTGAACCTGGGACCTCTGGAGCTCAGTGCATGAGCCTCTACCACCTGAGCTAAAAGCCAACTGATTCATAGCTAAGGCTGTAGAGCAGACTCATTTTATTTCTCTAAGTGGTTTCCGTGCCACTAGATGGGACAGAACACCACATCCAGAAGGTGTGTGGGTTACACAAGCCCTCCTATTCTTAAAGTAAAAGCGTTACAGAGAAAACTTACTAAAACAATCAGAATTCCTATACGCATGCTAAAGAGCTTACCACAGGTCAACCCCAACTGCAACCAAGGGCTCTAGATTTGTTTTAGTCCTTAAAACCCCACTGCTGGGTTTTCTCTGTGGTTAGAAGTTCATATCCATCTTAGATCCAGAACCAGAACCAAAGGGGGAACATCAGTTGTTTCTTTATACAGTTCAGGTCTTTGATTTTGACTTTCTGTAACAGGGAATCAGCGGACAATAACCCGCTCCTCAGAGTAGCTTCAAAAGTTTTTTTTTCCCCCCCATAACTGGAATGGAATAATTTTCATTAACCTCTACCTAGGGATTCCCCAGGAAATCCACTTAACACTTATTGTCCCCGAAGTCCATACTTGTCTGGCACACTTTCAATATAGGCTTTTTGAACTCCAGGGTCTTACAACTGATGTATCTCCCCGCCCCTGCCCAGAGAGGTAACATACAATCCTGGCTCATGATTATACATAAACTTATACAATAAGGCCTTTCAGGAACATTGCAGGAAATTTCCCTGTGTCTCTCACACATTCCAAAGTTGAGGAGTGTATGTCTGGCTGGGACAAGGGGATTGGCGCAGGAGGAAGCAGTGTTTAAATGAGAAATACATATAGGGTGCGTGGGTGTCAGATTGCACCAGCACTGCTGTTTTTGCAAGTAAGAATGTAAAACTTGTGAATAAAATGAACCAGAAAAGAATATCAGGGTATTTGCTTACTTCTTTCTATCCTAAAAAGGAATTCTCCTACTCCAAAGGCCAGATTCTCCACTGATTTGAATCTTGCATCATCGCTAGATTGCAAAGCAAATGTAATATGTTATAAATAATGACAACATTTACACTCAGGTATCAATGAGTACACAAGGTACGTCAATGGAAAAATCAAATCCCACGAGCCGCATCCTGGTTTCAGAACAATCCAGGAAACATCAAAAGTTTCCACATTATAGCTCCTTTCACATTCACAATACTTTGCCACAACAAGCTAGGCATTTTTGTTAGTTATGAAATGAGCGACTGCAGGTGCATAGTCTGTCAGAAGTGGAATGAGTACAGATTTATGGCACTATTAAATGCACGGTGGTCGGGAACCATTCCAAAACATACTTTTCATTATTGCCAAGGGAACATTATTGTTGACTTAGGTGACTTCCATAAAACTCTTCAAAATTCATAATCTACTGGTTTAGGGTGGACACATTAAAAAAGCAGTAGTTCTGACTTGAGTTTTTCCCTGCTCACATGTCTAACTACAATCCGTTATATAATACTAATGTAGGTGAGTCATGTCTGTTTGCCTGAAGGCTGGTGACAACATTTAATTGCAGCATAGTTAAGGTCTCAAAATTCTCGGTACAACTGAAGCTTGTTCCATGTCACTCTTTCTGTGACCTGCCAACTGGAAATGTAGTGCACTGGATGAAAGCCCGTAGGCCTTAGTTGGGCAGAACTCCCATTGCATTCTAACAGGCATCTTTCCCAAGTAAAAATGGTGTACGGACAGCAGGATTGCACCCATAGTGAATGTACTTCACACAATCTGGTGCACCACATCAATAGTATGAGATTATATAGTTTCAAAGCAGTTAATTGCTAGTTTAGATGGACTGGAGTGTTTGGATTTTAACTAAAGCACTTGTAAACTTCTAACAAAGCTGACTGTTCAACAATGGTTGTTTCTTCGTATGTGGATAGTCTTGTAATCTGCAAATCCCTGCTAGGGGGACATACTGACTTGATATTTAAGAATTAAAAAAGATGGACATGCAATTTCATGGCTAATTTGCATATACCACCATGTTTAAAATGACCACTGAGCCAAAGGTGCATGCAATCAATTGACAGGCACATGCAATCATGGTAGCTGTGCACCACAGAATGGCAGAAATGGAGGGCTCAAAAAGTCATTGAGTCCATCCCCCACCCATGTTGAGGCAGGATTAAGCGTACCTGGACCATTCCTGCCAGATGTTTGTCTAACCTTAAAAACGTTCAATGATAGTGATTCCTCAATCTCTCTAGGTAACCAATTCCAGTATTTAACTATTTTCATAGTTAGAAAGCTTTCCCCAGTATCTTGCTTACATCTGACTAAAGTTTAATAATTTTGTTGTATTATAAACCCAAATCCACTATGTTCCCATCTCAAAGTGTGATGCCAATAAAAAAACACAACAGCTAAAATATATCCTTAAAGGTCCACAGAGTAACTGCACCAAGTTTCTACTTTACAGAAGGAAAGACACTTACTGCTATATGGTGGTACAATATCACCCTACAAATCTGACCTCTGTAATTCCTCACTAAGACCTCTGACAATTACAGACCACCATGCAAGTATGAAACATCAGGGGTTATATGTCTCTTACAGGTGAAATTGCTTGTAATTACTGCAGTGACTCTGGGGACAACAGAAATGGAGCAACTGAGTAGGACAGAGTGTAGTCATATAATGCAGGTCACATAGAATCACAGGACTGGAAGGGCCCCCCAGAGGTCACCTAGTCCAGTCCCCTGCACTCAAGGCAGGACAGCTGATTACATGTTTTGGCATGGGATAACATTGTTCCTATTCTGTATGGATAACAAAGGACAACTGCAGGGACTGTCATTCTCACCCAGAACAACCTGTACAGAGTAGTGGGCTACAATAGATAAACACCGCTTCTGCGGCCCACCCCTCAGACTGTTCTATGCAGCGCAGAGCCAGGCAATGGCGAGAACGGAACCAGCTGGTTTCACTGAGGTATTGTATTTCCCCTTGACTGCACTGGCGCGGGGAGACACCGACGTGACCCCGACTCAAAGGCACCTTCACAGGGGAACGTCATCCGCAGGGGTCATCGGTCGTTGAAAAAAAATCACGCAGAAAGAGCGCGAGTCACGCCCCCAGGTGGCAGGTCCCCAACACCCGCTCCTGCGGCCGCGGCCCCGGCGCAGGGAAACCCGTGACACAACCCTGTCACCGCGGCGGGCCTCCACCGCCCACTTCGCAGGAACGCGGTGCTGCGGGAGCCCCGCAAACGCGCGCTGGGATTTCAACACGTGCAAGCGGCTGACAGCGCCTCGCACTGAACTCACCCCGGCCCCCGCAGGGGCCTCCTCCCCGCTGCCGGACTTTGCAGCGTGCTATCCCCGGGCTGCCCGGCCACCCCCCCCGCCCAAGGCGCCAGGCGCAGCTGCGGCCGCTCCCCGGGTTTCCTCTCCCCGCTGTCCTCCGGCAGCCACCCTCAAGATGTCTGCAGGGCTGCTCCGGCACGCCCGCTGCACGTGTGCAGGGAGTGGCTGGCTCGCCTCGCAGAGAGCAGGCCGGAGGCGGCGCCACGGGCCCAAACCTCTCCCGAAAGCGGCCAGTGTAACGCCCCCAGCACCAGCTGCGGAGAGGAAAACGTAAGCAGCGCCACGTGGCTGCTAACGGTAATTTCGGCCGGCTTTGAAAAATGAAACCAGAGCGAGTCCGGCTCGCCGCTGGGAGCTGTGTTTGCACGGTTACACAACGCGCTCCGTTTCCCAATGTGCGGCTCGGCGGAGCGACCCGGCGGAAAGCGCGCAGAGCTCGGCGCGCGGGCTGCCCCTTCCCCGCGGGCGCTTTGCCCACCGCGCGCAGGGCCCGGCCGCCTGCTGGCAGACAGCTGGGCTCCGGCGGCGCCCCAGGCCCCCACCTCACCCGGAAATGCCCAACTTGGTGCCCCTGCTACAAAGGACTAGCCGGAGAGGGAACAACGTAAGTAGCACCACGTGGCTGCTTAACGGTAATTCGTGCTGGGCTGGGAGCATGAAACGATCCAGCCTCATCCCGAGGAGCTGCGTTTGCATTTCCATTTTGTGGCTCAACTGAGTAATTTGGTGGAAAGACCAGACATGGCGTAGGATTTTCATGGACTTTATCCGCCAACACCGTGCAAATTGTACTATGACCAGCGGGCAACTGGAACAAAGTCTCTCTTGTGTATGAAAGACAAAAATAAAGGGGGAGGGACAAAAAGGGTTTTTTTTTTTTTTTTTTGGTTCCATCTTGGTGGAACAAGTGAGTAGGGATGCACAGTACCTGGCACAGGTAACTGGGAGAGTGGAGCAAAAAACCCACCTTCGTTCTTTCTCTTTTAGGAAAGTTGTGGTGCTGTTCTTTTAGTAGAGAGATGCTGTCTGATACACAGCTGTAAAACTATACAGCTAAAAATACTGCCATTATCAGCATAGAACGCAGAGGTACCTGGGGGAAGGGAGTGAACTGCTGTCACCATTACTGAAGATAAGGAGAATGACCTTTACAGGTACAAGACAAGGACTGCTACTTCAGCAACTTTGGAATAGGCTTCGAAGGGAGGTTGTGGAATCCTAAGGCAGGGCTACACTTGCAGATGTAGAGCGCGTTGAGTTAAATCAGCCTTCGCGGAGCGCAGTAGGGAGAGTGCTGCAAGCTGTCCACACTGACAGCTTGCAAGCACGCTGGCGTGGCCACATTAGTAGCTCTTGCAGCGGCCACAGAGAGCAGTGCATTGTGGTAGCTATCCCAGCATGTAAGTGGCAGCAACGTGCTTTTCAAATGGGGATGGGGTGGAGTGTGACAGGTCATTTGTTGTGTTTATGTGGGGGGAGAGAGAGTGGGTTTTTGGGGGGCTAAGAGCATGTCAGCTTGCTGTCTTGTAAGTTCAGACAGCAGCAGACCCCTCCTCCTCCCCCGCCTCTCTCTCTCGTGCACAGCATTCTACAGTAATGGTTGCTTTGTCGGAGTAACGGAGCAGATAAGCAGCCAGCTGTCAGAAACAGAGCTTTCAAAGGGCATATCCGCATTCCTACAGCGAGTTCAAAACAATGAGAAGAGTGGCCACTTGACTTAAGGGGATTATGGGATATTTCCGGAGGTTGATTAGAGGGCAGTAAATGGAATTCCTCGTTCACGCTGATGCCCGGGCGTTTCAGCTAATGCGCAGCAACCGTTAATCTTCTCGTCGAGGTGGAGTACCAGGAGCTTTCTAGCCATGGAGTCAGAGCGCTCAACATGCCTTGCCAGTGTGGACGGGTAGTGAGCTAGGGCTCCTGGGGCTGCTTTAATGCTCTCTAACTCGCAAGTGTAGACATGCCCCTAGTCGTTGGAGGTTTCTAAGAACAGGTTGGACAGTCACCTGTCAGGGATGGTCTGAGTCAGGGGTGGCCAGCCTGAGCCTGAGAAGGAGCCAGAATTTACTAATGTACATTGCCAAAGAGCCACAGTGATACGTCAGCAGCGCCCCCCCCCCCATCAGCTTCCCCCACCCTGCTCCCAGTGCCTCCCACCCACTGGCAGCCCCGCTGATCAGCACCTCCCCCTCCCTCCCCGCACCTCCTGATCAGCTGTTTCGTGGTGTGCAGGAGGCTGGGGGAGGGGGAAGGAGCGAGGGCACTGTAGGCTTAGGGGAGGGGGTGGAGTGGGGGCAGAGCCTGTGGCAGAGGCAGGGGTTGAGCAGTGAGCACCCCCCGGCACATTGGAAAGTTGGCACCTGTCGCTCCAGCCCCAGAGTCAGTGCCTATACAAGGAGCCACATATTGACTTTGGAAGAGCTGCATGTGGCTCCGGAGCTACAGGTTGGCCTCCCCTGGTCTAAGTGAACTATATCCTTTCTCAGCACAAGAGGCTGGACTAGATGACCTACCTTTTATTTCTTCCTAAGATCACTTGTCTCATCGACAAGCCTATCTGAGCAAGAAAAGGACCAGAAATGGGGGATTTGGACTTTCTTTCTGTCCCAGATTCCGAAAGAGCAAACTAAACTGAGGAGTCAAGATGTAAATATGCCAGCTTGTGCAAAGATATATGGGTCAAGATTTGAAAAAGTGACTTGATTTTTGGGTGTCTTGGCTTGAGTGTCCCATCTTGAGATACCTGGAAAGTTTTCAGAGAGTAGGTGCTCAGCACTTCCTTAAAATTGGGCCCCTTTCAGGTGTCTCAAAAATCCAGGAACCTATATTAGTCACTCTTGAAAATCTAGACAGTATCTCTTTAAGTCACCCAGGTACTGGTAAAATATTACATTTTACAGCTTGCTGTTTAACTGTAATCTTAGAAATGGACTGTAACTCTGTATAACTAAAAGTTTGAATTAGGCTTTAAACAACAGGGCTGCAAATGTTGCAACTCAAAATAAAAGACTGAATTTAAGAGTTGCACTCATTAGTGGATAAATCTTCTGTTAATTTCTGGACAAGAAAGACATGCTGTGAGGAAAAAAAAATGTTAAGATATGTAGGGGACAGTATGACTCGTAGGCCATGCTGTTGAGAGTTTTGGTGTTAATGGGGACATTTGGTTACCTGAATTTTGAGAGGCTCCCCCTGGATTGTTCAGAGATCTTTGTTCTGAACTCACTTTTAAAACGTCACCTAAGGGAGTGTCATCAGTGTGGTACAGGCACAACTGTGCCTTGAATGGTGACCTCTGACTGATACAAGGAAAATGATGGTGTAAAGCAAAGGAGTGTGTGAGGAGTGGTAGTTAATGTTATGCTGTTTACTTTCCCAGGGATCATCCAAGTGTGTTTGTAAGGAATAAGGGAAGGAACTTTTAAAGTGCTTAGGATCCCATCAGAATTAATATTTTTCTCAAAAGCATTTGTCTGATAAAGCTCTTACTTAATTCTGCTTTCTTCTGTGTCTTGCTCTCCTGAAATTTGAGTAAATCTGCAGTAGTGGGAGCGGAGAGGCAAGTCACAAACAAAAGTGAAGCATGCTGCTTTAAAACTCTGGAGCAAGCAATTTTGAGTGTTGGGGAACTTCCTGTAGTGGTTAGTATGCTTAGAAGAGAGGTTGCATGGCACACAAAGGGTATGTCTACACTATGAAATTAGGTTGAATTTATAGAAGTCGGTTTTTTAGAAATCATTTTTATATAGTGGATTGTGTGTGTCCCCACACAAAATGCTCTAAGTGCATTAACTTGGCGGAGTGCTTCCACAGTACCGAGGCTAGTGTCGACTTCCGGAGTGTTGAACTGTAGCTATCCCACAGTCTCTGCCACCCATTGGAATTCTGGGTTGAGATCCCAATGCCTGATGGGGCAAAAAACATTGTCGCGGGTGGTTCTGGGTACATGTCGTCAGGCCCCCCCCCCCCCCGCCCCCGTGAAAGCAACAGCAGACAATCATTTCGCGCCTTTTTTCCTGAGTTACCTGTGCAGATGCCATACCACGGCAAGCATGGAGCCCGCTCAGCTCACTGTCACCGTATCTCTCCTGGGTGCCTGCAGTAATGTGATACTGCATTGCTACACAGCAGCAACAACCCATTGCCTTGTGGCAGCAGATGGTGCAATAGGCCTGAAAACTATAGTCATCGTGTCTGAGGTGCTCCTGGCTGCCTCGGTAAGGTCGGTCAGGAGCGCCTGGGCAGACATGGGCGCAGGGACTAAATTAGGAGTGACTCGACCAGGTCATTCTCTTCAGTCCTGCAGGCAGTCCTATTGTACCATCTTATAGTGAGCAGGCAGGAGATGAGGATGGCTAGTAGTCCTATTGCACCATCTTCTGCCGGGCAGGCAGGAGATGAGGGTGGCTAGCAGTCCTACTGCACCGTCTGCTGCCAGCCAAAGATGTAAAAGATAGATGGAGTGGATCAAAACAAGAAATACACCAGATTTGTTTTTTATTCATTTGCTCCCCCCTCCCTCTGTGAAATCAACGGCCGACAATCGTTTTGGTGAGGTCTGTCAGGGGCATCTTGAAAACTTTAATGGAGATTTAGTCCTGCCTGAAATACCAGAGGGAGGGATAGTTGAGTGGGTTGAGCATTGGCCTGCTAAACCCAGGGTTTTGAGTTCAATCCTTGAGGGGGCTATTCTGTGTGACCGTTGTTTTTGTTTCTCCTTGATGTAAAGCCACCCCCTTTGTTGATTTTAATTCCCTGTAAGCCAACCCTGTAAGCCATGTCGCCCCCCCCTCTGTCAGAGCAATGGCAGACAATCGTTCCGCTCCTTTTTTCTGTGCAGACGCCATACCACGGCAAGCATGGAGCCTGCTCAGATCACTTTGGCAATTAGGAGCACATTAAACACCACACGCATTATCCA
The DNA here is from genome assembly GCF_015237465.2 of Chelonia mydas. Taxonomy (NCBI): domain Eukaryota; kingdom Metazoa; phylum Chordata; order Testudines; family Cheloniidae; genus Chelonia; species Chelonia mydas. The sequence continues at coordinate 114,681,757 of NC_057852.1, forward strand.
GCAGTATATGCAGCACCAGAACCTTTCAAAGTGAAACCGGGCAAGTAGGCGATGTCAGCGCGGTGACGAGAGTGGTGAGGACATGGACACAGACTTCTCTCAAAGCATGGGCCCTGGCAATGCAGGCATTATGGTGCTTATGGGGCAGGTTCATGCCGTGCAATGCTGATTCTGGGCCCGGGAAACAAGCACAGACTGGTGGGACCGCATAGTGTTGCAGGTCTGGGACGATTCCCAGTGGCTGCGAAACTTTTGCATGCGTAAGGGCACTTACATGGAACTTTGTGACTTGCTTTCCCCTGCCCTGAAGTGCATGAATACCAAGATGAGCGCAGCCCTCACAGGTGAGAAGCGAGTGGCAATAGCCCTGTGGAAGCTTGCAATGCCAGACAGCTACCGGTGAGTTGGGAATCAGTTTGGAGTGGGCAAATCTACTGTGGGGGCTGCTGTGATGCAAGTAGCCAACACTATTACTGAGCTGCTGATATCAAGGGTAGTGACCCTGGGAAATGTGCAGGTCATAGTGGATGGCTTTGCTGCAATGGGATTCCCTAACTGTGGTGAGGCCATAGACGGAACCCATTCCCTATCTTGACACCGGAGCACCAAGCTGGCGAGTAAGGGGGGAGACGTTTATGGTGAGGTGGGAAGTTGAGGCAAATTTCCTGGCCGCTGGTTACGCGCAGCCAGGCATCAGGGCGGTTAGAAGAGCACAGGAGGGTGCGGTGCGCATCAGAGAAGCTTTGAAAACCAGTTTCATGACTGGCAAAGCTACGGTATGAAAGTTCTGTTTGTTTCTCCTTGATGAACCCCCCCACCCCCGCCCCTTGGTTCACTCTCCTTCCCTGTAAGCCATCCACCCTCCCCTCATTCCTTCGATCACCGCTTGCAGAGGCAATAAATCATTGTTGCTTCACGTTTGTGCATTCTTTATTAATTCATCACACAAATAGGGGGATAACTGCCAAGGTAGCCCGGGAGGGGTGGTGGAGGAGAGAAGCACCGGGAGGGGTGGTGGGGGAGGGAAGGACAAGGCCACACAGCACTTTAAAACTTATTGAATGCCAGCCTTCTGTTGCTTGGGCAATCCTCTGGGGTGGAGTGGCTGGGTGGCCGGAGGTCCCCCCACCGTGTTCTTGGGCATCTGGGTGAGGAGGCTATGGAACTTGGGGAGGAGGGCGGTTGGTTACCACAGGGGCTGTAGCGGCGGTCTGTGCTCCAGCTGCCTTTCCTGCAGCTCAGCCATACGCTGGAGCATATTAGTTAGATTCTCCAGCAGCCTCAGCATTGAATCCTGCCTCCTCTCATCACGCTGCCGCCACCTTTCAGCTTCAGCCCTCTCTTCAGCCCGCCACCTCTCCTCCCGGTCATTTTGTGCTTTCCTGCACTCTGACATTGTCTGCCTCCACGCATTCGTATGTGTTCTGTCAGTGTGGGAGGACAGCATGAGCTCAGAGAACATTTCATTGCGAGTGTGTTTTTTTTCGCCTTCTAATCTTCTCTAGCCTCTGAGAAGGAGAAGATCCTGTGATCCTTGAAACACATGCAGCTGGTTGAGGAAAAAGAAGAGGGAGAGTGGTAGTTAAAAAGACACATTTTATGGAACAATGGGTACACTCTTTCATGATAAACCTTGCTGTTAACATTACATACATAGCACATGTGCTTTCATTCCAAGGTCGCGTTTTGCCTCCCCCCACCGCGTGGCTAGCCCCTCCCCCCTCCCCGTGGCTAACAGCGGGGAACGTTTCTGTTCAGCCACAGGCAAACAGCCCAGCAGGAACGGGCACCTCTGAATGTCCCCTTAAGAAATGCACCCTATTTCAACCAGGTGACCATGAATGATATCACTCTCTTGAGGATAACACAGAGAGATAAAGAACGGATGTTGTTTGAATGCCAGCAAACATACACTGCAATGCTTCGTTCTGCAGTGATTCCCGAGTACGTGCTAGTGGCCTGGTGTCGTAAAGTGCCCTACCATGGTGGACGGAATAAGGCTGCCCTCCCCAGAAACCTTTTGCAAAGGCTTTGGGAGTACATCCAGGAGAGCCGTGAATGCCAGGGCAAATTAAATCATTAAACATGTTTGCTTTTAAACCATATATACTGTTTTAAAAGGTACACTCACCAGAGGTCCCTTCTCCACCTGGCAGGTCCGGAAGGCAGCCTTGGGTGGGTTCGGGGGGTACTGGCTCCAGGTCCAGGGTGAGAAACAGTTCCTGGCTGTTGGGAAAACCGGTTTTCCCGCTTGCTTGCTGTGAGCTATCTACAACCTCATCATCATAATCTTCCTCATCTCCAAAACCTGCTTCCATGTTGCCTCCATCTCCACTGAAGGAGTCAAACAACACGGTTGGGGTAGTGGTGGCTGAACCCCCTAAAATGGCATGCAGCTCATCATAGGAGCAGTATGTTTTGGGCTCTGACCCGGAGCGGCTGTTTGCCTCTCTGGTTTTCTGGTAGGCTTGCCTCAGCGCCTTAAGTTTCACGCGGCACTGCTTCGGGTCCCTGTTATGTCCTCTGTCCTTCATGCCCTGGGAGATTTTGACAAATGTTTTGGCATTTTGAAAACTCGAACGAAGTTCTGATAGCACAGATTCCTCTCTCCATACAGTGATCAGATCCCGTACCTCCCGTTCGGTCCATGCTGGAGCTCTTTTGCGATTCTGTGACTCTATCATGGTCACCGCTGCTGATGAGCTCTTCATGGCCACCTCTGCTGATGAGTTCTGCACTCATCTGCAGCTTGCCACGCTGGCCAAACAGGAAATTGAAATTCAAAAGTTCGCGGGCCTTTTTCTGTCTACCTGGCCAGTGCATCTGAGTTGAGAGCGCTGTCCAGAGCGGTCACAATGGAGCACTCTGGGATAGCTCCTGGAGGCCAATACCGTCTAATTGCGTCCACAGTACCCCAAATTCGACCCGGCAAGGCCGATTTCAGCGCTAATCCCCTTGTCAGGGGTGGAGTAAGGAAATCTATTCAACCTCAACTCCTAGTGTAGACCAGGGCAAAGTGACATATAAACCCCGTGCAGGAGTGACCATTACCATTATAAAAGGATGAGGTAGAGGGCTATTCCTAATTGGCAGCATTTCTTAGACTTGTTATCAAGGTTCCTTCCCCACTCTGAACTCTAGGGTACAGATGTGGGGACCTGCATGAAAGACCCCCTAAGCTTATTCGTACCAGCTTAGGTTAAAAACTTCCTCAAGGTACAAACTTTGCCTTGTCCTTGAACCCTATGCTGCCACCACCAAGCATGTTAAACAAAGAACAGGGAAAGAGACCACTTGGAGACGTCTTCCCCCAAAATATCCCCCCAAGCCCTACACCCCCTTTCCTGGGGAAGGCTTGAAAAAAATCCTCACCAGTTTGTACAGGTGAACACAGACCCAAACCCTTGGATCTTAAGAACAATGAAAAAACAATCAGGTTCTTAAAAGAAGAATTTTAATTAAAGAAAAAGTAAACGAATCACCTCTGTAAAATCAGGATGGTAAATACCTTACAGGGTAATCAGATTAAAAACATAGAGAATCCCTCTAGGCAAAACCTTAACTTACAAAAAGACACAAAAACAGGAATATACATTCCATTCAGCACAACTTATTTTTCCAGCCATTAAACAAAAGAAATCTAACACATTTCTAGCTAGATTACTTACTAACTTTTTACAGGAGTTCTGAGCTGCATTCCTGATTTGTTCCAGGCAAAAGCATCACACAGACAGACAGACCCTTTGTTCCCCCCACTCCAGCTTTGAAAGTATCTTGTCTCCTCATTGGTCATTTTGGTCGGGTGCCAGCAAGGTTATCTTAGCTTCTTAACCCTTTACAGGGTGAAAGGGTTTTGCCTCTGGCCAGGAGGGATTTTATAGCACTGTGGACAGAAAGGTGGTTACCCTTCCCTTTATATTTATGACACTTGTACTCTGGGTCTTCTTTAACCCAGTAGGCATATGTATCTAGTCTCTTGCTGCAAACCTCATTCATTCACTGAGTTTTGGAATGCCTAGAGTGCCTGTCCGTGACCATGGTTTGGGAATGCCCAGCTGGATCTGTTCGTTTAAGTGCTTCTTTGCTATTTACCTTCTAGCCTGCCTTTAACTCAATATTTGAAGCAATTCTAGTGGTGCAATAACACTGGTATGAAGGGTGGCAAGTATCAAGTACTCGGACGCTTCTATTGATGGGTGTAAAGAGCTTGCATTTCTAAAATTGCCCCTTCTAATCAAAACTGAATGACACATTTTTGTTTCGTTGTTTCCTTCTGGAAAATTGACTGATCGTAACAAACCATCTTGTAGTAAGCGGTAAAAGCAATGGAATACATTTCCCACCCACGACTTCCTGCACATAATTTTCACTGCCTTGAATGGGAGAAGAATGGTTAACAAGCTGTGTAACTCTCTGAAATTTACCATAGTGCACAGAAGAAGTTATAAACTCCAGGCCCTCCAACATAGCATGTTTGTGAGCTCTCCCTGACTTCAAATACAGGAGGTGACTGACCTCAGCAGACATTGTCCCCTCGTGGTGCAGCCTTTGCCCCGACACATTAATCTCCCACAGTTTATTATGGTCAGGCATGGTTTACTAACAATGCAAAGGGAAAGGATGCTTAAGAGCCCCTCTGTCAACTTCAGTAGACAACGGACACTGTATGCTGATCCACTAACCAGTTGCAGCAATGATTCCCAGGATGAGGCAGCTTTAAAGTCCCTAATTATCCCCCGGAAATGCTCTGGAGCCAGTAGATTATTTCTAAAGTGGCTCCATTTTAAAAGGCCCATCCATTTCTGAGAGGAATAGAGACTATGATGATTGTCCTTAGGAACTTTTTTACCCTGTATCTGTATTCCAGATGCAGACTCATCTGTTTAAGCCCAGTCTGATTTATTTCCGAAATCCCATTTTCAAAAGGATTTAAGCATTTAGAAGACTAAAACCTTTGACTTTCAATTACTGTAACCACTTCGGACAAATTTATGGGATATCTGCATGCCACAAATTCAAGGGCCAATAAAGATGAGCTGTCATCTAGGATCAGCATCCCAAAGTGACTTTTCCAGCGGGCCAGGAATTTCCATGAGCAATTCTGTAGAGCTTTGATTCACAGGAGGTACAGGTCGCTTCTCTGACTGTGCTCTGGTACCCATGCTGAGCACACCTTCCATTCTAGTCAGCTTTGACACAGAGAACAAAGTGGATAATGTTGGGGAAATAGGAGGAACATTTAAATCCCAAACCTATCACTGTCCATAAAAGGGACAGCTTCTACAGGCATAATCAGAAACTGAGAGAAACCGACATTTTTGTGGTGTTGATCTTGACTTGTGATTATGAGAATAGTGAAAGATGAATGCCCTTGATACAAAATATTCACTGGGATGCAAGACTGTTAAGTCTGGCAAAAACTCCAGCTGCAGAATGATCTTACCTTCTGTGCAGGTGTTGAGGTGGCAAATATGAAACGGCAAACTGCCAACACAGGTGGTGAATGCAAAGACAAACTTAAAGGAGAGGCACCAGTTGGCAATTACTGGCAGCGACACGGTAGGAAAAAAACCTGTCCAGCTAACAGCAACTGTTTGTAGCAAATAACTATGAGAAAATTTGTCTCAGATCTTCAAAATCCAGTGGGTACTAAAAATTATGGAGCCCTAGCGGAAGGTTTCCTGTTCCTGGGCTGTCTGAAAGTAACTGCTGGGCTGATCTTGGATACGATACAAATATGACCTATAATGAAAACCCTATCTGAATTGCAGGATGATCTTCAAATAATTGTAGTGAATTGCGGAAAAGTATTAATGGATCTTTATTAATAGCAGTAATTTGGAAAAGTCACAGTAGACCTATTTGTTTAAGAAAAATTTGCTAGGATGATATAAACACTCAACTATTATGTTATGCCTGCGAACTTTTTGATAACCAGACAATTTGATGCAACTATAGGGCCGTACCCAGGGAGGGGTGAGTGGGGTAGTTGCCCAGGGCGGAAAACCGGGGTGGGGGGGGGGTGAAATGACAAAAAACCTGGTAGGGGGTATAGTATTGCTACCCTTGCTTCTGTGCTGCTGCAGACGTCTGCACTGCCTTCAGGGCTGAGAGGCCAGAGAGCGGCAATCGCTGGCTGGGCGCCCTGCTCTGAAGGCAGCACCACTGCCAACAGCAGCACAGAAGTAAGGGTGGTGATACCATGCCTGCTGCAGGACTCTACCCCCCCCCCCCCCATCGTTTCCCACCCCCCCATCATTTCTCCATCCCATTTCCCCCTTTCCTCACTGGTTTTGCGCCCTGGGTGGCTCCCCTGCTCACCCCACCCTGGTTGTGGCCTGCACAAAACTCTCCGAGATCATTTCATGTACTAATGGGGGAAAAAAGTGTGTGTTGCAAACCTCAAAATGTATGCACAATTGTGGACTGTGCAAAGTAAGCTAATTTAAAACAAAATGGCTGTTGAAGCCTTATATTGCAGAATCCACAATATTGTGAATGAAATAGGAACTTACCTATAATCTAGAACTGGGGTAGGCTAACTTTTTGGCCCGAGGGCCACATCTGGGTATGGAAATTGTATGGTGGGGTATGGAAATTGTATGGCGGGCCATGAATGCTCACAGAATTGGGGATTGGGGTGTGGGCTCTGGCTGGGGGTTCAGGCTCTGGGGTAGGGCCACAAATGAGGAGCTCAGGGTGTGGGAGGGGGCTCCGGGCTGTGGCAGGGGTTGTGGTGTGGGGGTGATGGCTCTGGGGTGGGACTGGGGATGAAGGGTTAGGGGGTGCAGGAGGGTACTCCAGGCTTGGACCAAGGGGTTCAGATGGCCAGAGGGGGATCAGGGCTGGGGCAGGAGATTGGGGAGCAGGAAGGGGTCCAGGGTGCAGGCTCTGGGTGGCACTTACCTCAAGCAGCTCCCAGAAGCAGCGGCGTGTTCCCCTTCTGGCTCCTATGTGGAGGCACGGCCAGGCGGCTCTGCTCGCTGCCCTGTCTGCAGGCACTGCCCCTGAAGCTCCCATTGGCCGTGGTTCCCGGCCAGTGGGAGATGCGGGGGCAGAGTGCGGAACCCCCTGGCGGCCCCTACATGTAGAACCTGGAGGGTCATGCTGCTGCTTCCAGGAGCCACGCGGAGTGGGGCAAGCTCTGGACGCCATTCCCTGGTGGGAACTCGAGGGTCGGATTAAAATGTCTGGAGGGCCAGATGCGGCCCGCAGGCCATAGTTTGCCCACCCCTGCACTAGGCCATACTTCTTCTGTGCTCAAGAATAAAACTCTCTTCTGTACCTGCATTAGGTTCTGTAGCCAATCTGTATTTCTGCAATCAGCACCCAAGGGGATTGAGGTTTCTGTTGAATGCAGCTTTTAATTTTTTACATCTTCTATAGTAAAATAACAGGTGCAGTAAAAATGTGCACATTGCAAGACTTTTGCATTAATCTGATTTTAAAATATATGTACAAGTGTGACAACTTCATATCAACATTCATTTCAGTTGAATTACAAGAGAGAATATGTTTCCAAGCTGTTAACCTTTGTCTTGAGGATGTACTTGATCGTCTGCAAGACACTGTTATTAATAATTATAGCTGTATCTTAAAAAGTAAACTGATGATTCCTAAATTATTTTCTTTTCAGGACTGGTCTGGCAGGCTTATTATTGCCTCTTTAGCTGGAGCTTTTGGGTCTTCATTTCTTTATGGTTACAATCTCTCCGTAGTGAATGCACCGACAATGGTAAGTGACTGAAAGCTTTTAAAATCTAATTCCAGTAGAGGGTGATGTTGTCCAAAAATTACACAAACTATTTGAAATACTTGTTTGTAAGACTTTTTGTATAGTGGGAGAGAAAAGAGATATAATAACTTATGAAATACTTTTGTTCCCTATAACTAGATTTTTGTAATCTTTTGTTTGTTTCTTTCTCCCATGAAGTCACAGTGTAGTTCTAATGTTTGTCATGAAAACTAAGTGTTCCTTTTGAAATGAGTAATTTCATTTCATATGAGTTTGTTCTGTGTGGTAAAATAATTCCAGTAGCAGACTTTTAAATACTAAGTATATACAGCTATTGACTATATACCAACTTTTGATCACATTGTTCTGTTTTTAAGAATTGTAGAGCATTCTGTTCTCACAGTTGGATAATAGAGTTTGCTCTTGCTCTTCCTTCTACTGGGGCCATTCTATTGCATTTCATACCGGTACCTTGTTTATGGTCCATGTAGTGAAACTGCTATGTTGGCCATTTATCAACTATGATTGCAAGTTCTGCTGATGGAATATATTAAATGAATGGAATATTATGAAATGATCTATAGTATATTTTTGGAATTTTATTCTGATTATTATTACAAATTAAAGTTTAAATGCTTTGTTCAAAGTACACTTATCATTAATTGGTCTGTGCTCTTATTTTTTTTTTTCTATCACAAAATAAGAATAAGGGAATAGTCAATGAAATTGAAAGTGAAAAAATTTAAAGACCTTTTGTATAATTTATAATTAACCAGTGGAATTCATTGCCGGAAGAGATTGTTGACACCAGTGGTTCCTGGTTTTACTGAAATTAATGGCAGTTTTTCCACTTAATTCAGTGGGGCTTGGTTTTTACCCCAAGAGCTTATTCAGATTCAGCAGATATGATATTTATATGAATAATGAGAATGTTCTCTGTTACTGAATAGGGTAATAAACTTAAAGAATATAAATCCTCATGCTTCACAGCACAAGCAAATCATTAATCCATAAGGTTAGGAAGAAACTTGGACTGTGGGAAAGTTTTTTCCATAAGTTTCTAGGAACTTTCTCTGAAGCAGCAAGTACAGGCCCCTGTCAGAAAGAGGACTAGATAGATTGTGTCTGATTAGTTATGAGCTACATGTTTGATCCATTATGGCATTTCCTGTGTATCACTCACTTCAGCTTGTGATCTTGGTAGATCTCATAAAATGAACAACTTCAGGAAAGTTCAGTACATAGACAGGTTTCAGAATAGCAGCCGTGTTAGTCACATGCATACAAAGATTCAAAGTCCATCAGGTTCCTAGCAGTACTAGTGAATTTGCTGGCTTGAACACATCCACAGTTTGGAAGGGTCATTCAGTCTTTTGTTTAGAGCTTCATTTGTAGAAAGGTTAGTCTAGAGGTTAGAAGCAGGAATAAAGACGCAATGGAGAAGATGCAGCTTCCTCTTATAGTCTTTTATGAGGCAGCTTGATTTCCTTTGTTTCAAACACAAGTTGCCCAGCACATGGCCTGGAAGCCTTAGACCATTCTGTCCATAGGCATGCCCCTGCATGCCTTGCTGAGTCATAGGGTGTATCCCTTGCCTTCTGAATGGATCAATTGTATAGCTCATGTCACGGTAGGCAGTGCTAATGCCAATCTATCTGGGGGGTGTCACTCAAATGCACAGTACATATAGACACACCATACATATAACTTACAATACAAAGATGATACAAACACATAAACGAGATTATTATACCAGGCAAATTATAACATTTTTGCAGATACCTTAGGCGGCATATCTGGCATAACTCATTGCAATTTTACAACATTGGTATTCATAATATCCTAAAGTGCCCCCTCAAATTCCATATAGCATCACAGGTAGAGTCAAGACTTTGCTCATGCCCTGCCCCTATTGTTCACTTTTTGCCTGTATGCATGGAAAGGGGACTAGCAGCCATGCAGAAACTGGTCTCCACCCTGCCCAAGGGAAGTAGATATCTTCAGCCCCAATATTCTCCTGCATGGATGTGTAGCATGGGTCATGATTCTCTGTGAGCAGGCCCTTTGGAATCAGAACTGGTTGCAAATTTTCCAATGAAAACAGAATCTTACACTGGAGCTTCCAGGGTCTCCAGGACAGCCTTACTATGCAGATTACCCTGGGTTGGAGATAACAAGGCTTCCAGATCTCTGAGCCAGCTGATTCCCTGTCTAGCGGCCACTGGGGTCTGGAGAGCATAATTAGTTTAGAAAACACCATGGGTGGGATTCACAAAAGTACTTAGGGAGGCATCTAAGTCCCTTTGGTTCCATTGTGATCCACAAAACTCCCACTGAACTGTGTAGGTGTCTAAACTCACTTGGCGCTTAATTTTCTTTTTCTGGTTAAAAGTTCCCCCAGCATTTACGTTACTGCCTCTAGGCATGCACACTGCTGCCTTCCTCTAGGCGTCTGGATGCCTATTTCCTGCCTAAGGCCCAGAGCGATTCACAAACTATGTGCAGGGCCCAGTATGGTAGTTGTCCTCTTAGCACACCTACCGGATTGGGTCCCATTCAAAATCCAGCCATAGGAGGTGATGTCCTCCTTATAACCTTTAGCCCAGTGAAGATACGGGAGCCCTAGATTGAATTCCCCCATCCCTAGTAGAGGGGAAGACAATTTGAATAGGGGTCTCCCACACCTCTTGAGAGTGTTCTAACCACTGGGTTATGGGATATGCAGTTGTGCAGCTCCTTCAGTCTCTCCTGTTGAAGCTGTTCCACTGTGGATAAATACTTAAAGAGCTGTTGGACCAGAGAGCATGAGAGAATCGGAATGACTGTAGCCCAGTGGTTAGGGAACCCACCTGTGAGTCAGGAGACTCAGGATCCACTCCCCTGCTCCAATCACTCTTTCATTAGTTATCTACAGTGTAACAGCTTCAGTAGAAGAGATTGAGGGAGAATATTCCATAGTTTAGGGGTTAACGCACTCTCTGAAGGGTGGAAGGCTCCTATTCAAAATCTTTCTCCCCCTTTGTCAGAGATGGGGGAATTGAACCCTGGTCTCTCACATCCCAGGTGATTGCTCTAACCACAGGGCTAAAAGTCATAAGTTAGGCACCAGCACCACCTCCAGCTCCTTTGTGTGGAGTGAGGCAGGCGCTCAACTCATTCCAGCAAGAAACTCCTTAGAGGCCTAAGCTACCTGACTCCAGGTATCGGGTACCCATTTGTGGATCTCCAGCAGAACTGGATGGCCTCCCTGCAACCTGGACTTCAGTGCCCATCTCTGAGAGAGGGATGGGGCTTAGCATACACCTCTGACATTGGCATCTCCTATTAGCTAGCTTAGGCATCTCCCAGCCACCTAGCATGCTGGCTTCTGTGCTTGTGTTTTAAGATTCCTGTCTCTCTTCATTCATTACACAGGGAACGTAGGTGCATAACTTGGCTTTGTGGATCATAGTGTTCCTGGATTTTGTAGGCATCTTAAAAGTTAGGTGCTGTGACACTCGGCATTGCAACGCCTGCGGCCCTTCATGGGTCACACCCCATGCGTCCGTGTTTCCAAAATGAAAAATGTTCTGAATATCCAGTTTCTGAGTTTCAGCCAGCTCTAACTGGGACTCCCTGTGGGGTAAGGTGCTACTAAGGGTGAGTAGAGGGCCCTGAATGAATTAGATGTTAATAATTAGCACCTTTTATAGCGCTGTATATCTTACAAGTGCTGTACATACACTTGGCAAGCTAACAAATTGAGGTCCTGAGTCAGTAAACTTGGGTGAGCGACTGAACTGTTTTGATTGTTTGCAGCTTGACTCTCTATACTGCTGAGCCCCAGCTGTGATGTGCGGAGCACCCTCAGCTCCTGTTCATTTCAATGCAAGTCTCACTGATGTCCAGCATCTCGCAAGAGGTGCCCAGCACTGCACAAGATCAGGCCCCTCATTCAGATAAAACTGAAGAAAGGAGGTACTATAAAGGGAGGTAGCAGGTAATAAAAACCTGGACAATATAGCTGTTGATAAAAAGTGGATACTTAGGAAATTGGATCTATACAAATCATAAGTCTTCTCATAACAGAAGAACTAGGAGTCACCAAATGATATTAATAGGCAGCAAGTTTAAAACAAACAAAAGGATTTTTTTTTTCACACAATGCACAGTCAACCTGTGGAACCCCTTGCCAGAGGATGTTGTGAAGGCCAAGGCTATAACAGGGTTAAAAAAAGAACTAGGTAAGTTTATGGAGGATAGGTCCATCAATGGCTATTAGCCAGGATGGACAGGAATCGTGTCCCTAGCCTCTGTTTGACAGAAGCTGGGAATGGGCGACAGGGGATGGATCACTTGGTGATCACCTGTTCTGTTCATTCCCTTTGGGGCACCTGGCATTGGCCGCTGTCGGAAGACAAGATACTGAGCTAGATGGTCTGTTCCCCCCCTGCCTCCCCCCACCCCCCCGCCAGTATGGTCGTTCTTGTGGAACCATATGTCGGAAGTGAATCCAAAGCTTATTCAAAACAACTCGCTATCAGGTCTTCCCAGGACAGCCTTCAAGGAGAATATACAAATACAATTTTATATCAGTGTTCAGGGATGTACTGTCTCCTCAAACAGGAGGAACCCCTCTCCACCAGGGCCTGACTGCAAGTCTTAACTCATGCTAACAAGCAGCAATGGAAGTAATCCCACTGGAAATGCATCAGCTTGCTTCCACCTTGCTGCAAGGGGGAAATAAAATGCACTCCTCCTTTTGCTGGTGCAGCTTCCTTCCTCCACCATGCTAACTCAGCTGTATTGGCTGGTGCACTGAAACTGGGGATCAGCCCATTCCCCACCCTTGCCCACTCACCTTCATAGGAGAGCAGTAGCAGCCTAACAACAGCTGTTCTTTGTCCTGCACAAGGTATGTGGGTAGTCCACACAGGAGAATAAGGGGTCTCCTTGGACCCTCTTAGTCCCTTGCACGCATGCACAGCCCTATATGTGGCTGTAACAGAACTCTCTCCAAAAACAATTGGGAAAGTTTGAGATGAACAGTTTGGCTGGGTGTAAATCAAAGACCCATGTTCTTCTGGACTTTTCATTCAGTGCACAGATTGTGCTTTTGGGTGAGGTCTCTGGGACACCAATATAGCAGTGCACTTTGACCTCAGTCGTGGAAGTGAAAAATCTCTGCCCTTTATTACTACACATTGTTTGTTTTCTTCCTGCAATAAACCAGATTTGATAGTATCATCGGTTTCAGAGTAGCAGCTGTGTTAGTCTGTATCATCTTATACCATGAAAGTTAGAACTGCTGTACATGTAGTTCAAGATGATAACTTGGAATATCTACTCTGGCATCCATCACTGTAAGATCTGGAAGGCTGTAAAATTAAGAGCTAGATCATTTACCTTCTGTATGAGAGAACTCTCCTCCCTTCTGTTTGTAGCCTATTGTTTTATTTAAAGTTAAAGTTATTTAGTAATGCTATATTACAGGGAGTCCTTGGACTTATGTCGGATGCCACTTACGATGCTTTTCAATTGACTGCCCATTTCGCCCCTACAATACTTGTTTCACCCTTATGGTGCTCAATTTTCATAAAGTTCACTTGAAATCGCTTCCTGGTTGCATTCTACTAGTATGGAGCTGGAAGGGGTCGCTTCTGATTGGCTTGTGGTATAGAGTCATTCACTGGTCACTTACTTATGTCAAGCATTTCTAAAGCATATAGCCTAGTATGGCTAAGTTAAAATCATACCTTGCATTTCAGCCCTACTTAGATACCTAATATAGAACTGTCCCCTCTAACTACTGTTAAATCTTATATGTCTATAATCCTACAATTTAATTCTGTTTAGCATACAATGATTATATATTACATAACAAGTTAGTTAATCATAACATCACATAATAAATTAAAATCAGTGGTTACACGTTGGTTTATGCCATTTGCTTATGGTCCTGGAGGCAGGGAAAAGTTCCTCATAAAGGCTTCCCCCAGCACAGGAAGATGGCAGCCGTTCTCTGGGAGGGTGCCTCAGTGAAGTGCCGCAGGATACAAGTGGTGGTGTTAACAGCACACAAGCTAAAGATTTCTTGTAACCTTTTATTTTTGGGAGTCAGGGGTGAGCATGGGCATGTTCTCTAAAATTTATTCATGCTGTTTGTCATTCTTTAAGGGGCCTGATCCAAAGCCCATTGAAGTCAATGGGAGTCTTTCCACTGACCTCAATAGACTTTAGATCAGGCTCTCATTAGAATAGATAGTTGATGTACAGCTCTTTAAAACAAGGTTGTTCTTTGGTTTTGTTTTTTTATGCAAAATTATCCTAACAGTTTTCCATTATCTGGAGGGTTTCCATTTATAGTAAGATGTGATGTGCAAATACCCATCGACCTGTTCAATTTTCTTTTCTTTTCTTATTTCAATTAGGACTTTTTTCAGATACTTTGCGTATATCTTTGTAAACAACAAAGCATACTGAGAACTAGTTTACATGAAAATTAGCTATAATATTATAAATGGAATTTACATATTTTAGTAATCAACATTAACAAAAAATGCTAATATAAAGCCTTACCAAAATGAATCTTGAAGATCATTTTATATGAGAGAGAATCTTCAGAGAAAGAGAATGATTGAATGATTGTGTTCCAGTTTCTCACTTGTCTGTGTGCTGCTGTATAAGAAACAAATGACAAGGGACCTTGTCTAATCTCAGATCCATTTTGGGATTTGGTTTACAAGAACATGAACAGGTATCATTTTGGGGCATTCTCTGAGAATGGACCAAGTTCTTAACAAGCTCTAGTAATTTTCCCATTACATTTATAAATATGTTTAACAGCAGCTTCTAAGTGCACGATGTAGTTTAAAAAGCAGTCATTTTATAAAAAAGTTAACGGTCAAGCAAACTGATTCACTGTCAGTTTAAGGATGCAAATCCCCTACCTATTTAAAAAAAAAAAAAAAAAAGTTGGACACTTCCCAAATAACCCCTCCTGCAAAAATGGATTCCAGCAATAGACTCCTGGCTTTGCACAGTATATACAGTTGACAATATCTTGTCTAAATAGTTGGGTGTAAAGGATTATTTCACCCTCTTTCCTGTCTCCTACATCTTCATTATCCTGATTCAGTCCTCTCTACTGCTGGGTTTCCCTGTTCCTTTCTAATGCGTCCCTCTTGCTTTCTATCTTTGTCTAGTACATTTTTCTTCCCTTTCCCCTCCTCTTTTTGTTATGCTAGTCACCAAAAGGTAAAGTTCTCTGCTGTGATGCAGTTGCTGTCAGGCACAGAGACTGTTGCTTTGATAGTTATCTTTGCTCTGGGTCCAAGTCCTGAATAGGAGGAATTTCAGGAGAGTAGTGTTATCACTTTCTTTCATTAATACAAATAAATAATAGAACACATGCTAGCAGTCAGTGGGTCCTGCCACAGGTTTTTTTCTGCTCTACGTGTTTGGAGTAATAAACCCTGTTTTCAAAAGGAAACTTTTTTGTTAGACAAAATGATTGGAATGTTTAAGCTGAGAAAGGCTGTGCCATTTGATTACCTAACCTGCCATATGAATCATCACTCTGAACATTCCTTACAGTTGGCTGCTCCCACCCACTTTATCATAACATTATTTAAATCATGATGGGCTTTTACTCATGTGTATTTTACTTCTCTCTAAGGTGGTGGAAAATCCTTTGAGATGTGGCAAACTTAAAACTAGATCATAGGTTTAATTGGTTTTAGTGGAGAACTCTGAGACTGAACTAACTTTGGTTTTACTAAGGGTACATCTATAGTACGAAATTATTCTATTCGAATTTTCGGAAGCTATTTTATACATTCGGTCTTCTGTGTCCCCAGTAAAACGCGTGAATTCAGCAGATTGTGTCCATGGTACCAAGGCTAGCATCGAATGTCGGAGCGGTGCACTGTGGGTAGCTATCCCACGGTTCTCGCAGTCCCTGCCGCCCATTGGAATTCTGGGTTAAGCTCCCAGTGCATGATGGGGCAAAAACATTCTCACGGGTGTTTCTGGGTGTGTGTAGTCAGAAAGCTGCGGCAGACAATCGTTTCGTGCCTTTTTGGCATGCAGACGCCATACTGCTTTCAGCAGACGGTGCACCGCTGCTCTCCATGAATCCACCTCTCCAACTCAACTGTACTCGGCCATTGTGAACTGAGCAGCACAGCTTCCGCCACCAACTCTGCTCTCCCGCTATTGCCACACTTCCAAGCTTCTCCATGGTGTCTGTCCTGGGCTCCCACCTCCATGAAAGCCACAGAAGACAACCATTTTCAGCCGTTGTTCGGCTACCATGAACCGAACAGCATAGCTTCTGCTGCCACTCTGCTCTACTACATTTCGCACCCTTTTTCGAGGATTACCCGTGCAGGTGCCATAGTCATGGAGCCCGATCAGATCTCCGCTGCAGTTTTGACCATTGTAAATACCTCGCGCATTATCCAGCAGTATGTGCAGTACCTACAAAACCAGGCGAGGAAGCGACGACAGCGCAATTACTATACTGATGAGGACATGGACACAGACGTTCCTAGAAGCACGGCATATGGCGAATGGGAGATCATGGTGCTGTTGGGCCAGGTTCATGCTATGGAATGCCGATTTTGGGCCTGGGAAACGAGCACAGACTGGTGGGACCGCGTAGTGTTGCAAGTATGGGATGATTCCCAGTGGCTGAGAAACTTTCGTATGCATAGGGCCACTTTCATGGAACTTTGACTTACTGTCCACTGCCCTGAAGCACAAAGACACCAAAATGAGAGCAGCCCTCACAGTTGAAAAGCAAGTGGCCATAGCCCGGAGGAAGCTTGCAATGCCTGACAGCCACCGGTCAGTCGGGAATCAGTTTGGAGTGGGCAAATCTACTGTGGGGACTGCTGTGCTGCAAGTAGCCAACACAATCATTGACCAGCTGCTATCAAGGGTGGTGACTTTGGGAAATGTGCAGACCATTGTGGATGGGTTTAATGCGCTGGGGTTCCCTAACTGCGGCGGGGCGATAGACGGAATGCATATCCCTATCTTGGCTCCGGAACACCAGGGCGGCCAGTACATAAACCGCAAGGGGTACTTTTCCATGATGCTGCAAGCACTGGTGGATCACAAGGGACTTTTAACCGACATCAGCGTGGGATGGCCGGGAAAGGTGCATGATGCTCGCATCTTCAGGAACTCTGGTCTGTTTGAACAGCTGGAGGAAGGAACTTACTTCCCAGACCAGAAAATTACTGTTGGGGATGTTGAAATGCCTATAGTTATCTTTGGGAACCCAGCCTACCCCTTAATGCCATGGCTCATGAAGCCATACACAGGCACCCTGGACAGTAGTAAGGAGCAGTTCAACTATAGGCTGAGCAAGTGCAGAATGGTGGTAGAATGTGCGTTCGGACGCTTGAAAGCGCGCTGGCGCAGTTTACTGACTCGGTGAGATCTCAGGACAACCAATATTCCAATTGTAATTGCTGCTTGCTGTGTGCTCCACGATATCTGTGAGAATAAAGGAGAGACGTTTACGGCGGGGTGGGAGGTTGAGGCAACTCGCCTGGTGGCCAGTTTCGCACAGCCAGACAACAGGGCGATTTAGAAGAGCACAGCAGGGCGTGCTGAACATCAGAGAAGCTTTGAAAGCCAGTTTCATGACTGGCCAGGATACGGTGTGAGAGTTGTGTTTGTTTCTCTTAAAGTTACCTGCCCCCTATATATATATAATTAAAGGAAATAAAGTCACAATTGTTTAAAAACTGTTCTTTATTATTTGTTGCACAAAACATTGAGAGAAATCAGAAGCTAGATGGGGGGGTTGGGTTGGGGGGTGGAGGAGGAGGGAAGGACAAGTCCAGAAACCAAATCAAAATTTAGGATATGCCAGCTTTCTGCTGCTTGTGCAATCCTCTGGGGTTGACTGTGTGGGTCCCCGTAGCCTCCCCCTTCACCCCCCCCCCGTGTTCTTGGGCATCTGGGTGAGGAGGGTATGGAACTTGGGGAGGAGGGAGGGCAGTTATTCAGGGGCTGCAGCGGCAGTCTGTGGTCTTGCTGCCTTTCCCGCATTAGATCCACCATACAGCGGAGCATGTCAGTTTGCTCCCCCATGAGCTTGACCATAGCATCCTGCCTGCTCTCATCGCGTGTGACCCTCCTCTCTTCATATTCATGTAATGCTTTATGCGACTTTGCAATTGTTTGCCTCCATGCATTCAACTGGGCCCTATCAGTGCGGAAGGACTCCATCTGCTCGGCAAACATGTCGTCCCAAGTTCATTTTTTCCGCCTTCTAATCTGGACCAGCCTCTGGGACAGAGTAGATAGGGGCCACATCGAAACATTTGCACCTGCTGCAGGAGGAGAAAAAGGGAGGGTAGTATTTTAAAAGATACATTTTAGAGAACAAAGGGGACACTGTTTCTCAGTGAAACAGGCAATTCATAGTACATATTCTTTCTGTACAAGGTCTCATTTTGCCTCCTGTACTGAAGTGCCTGCCGCTTTGGTGTGAGTAAACCTTCACATGCAGCCAGGCAACAGAATTCAGCTTGCAGGCAGCCTGCGGGCTCTCTGGGATGATCGCTTCACACAACACCCTCCCTATCCCCCCCACCCCCGCCACACACACACACTGCGGGACTCTGATGAGGCTCTGAGCAGGGATGAGCCCTTTAAACTAAACGCGAACAGCCCAGCTTGGCTGGGTTACTCCCCACTGTGTGGCTCTGATCAAGCTCTCACTCACCAGAAGTGCCTTCTCCAGGGTCATGGTCTGGGAGCATGCTTTGGGAGTAGGGGGAGGCTATTGGCTCCAACGTTAAGAATAGTTCCTGGCTAGGGGGGAAAACAGATTCCCCACTTGCCGCCTGTGCACTGTCCTCCTCCTCCTTCATTCTCCAAAAACTTATCCTCCGTGCTCCTCCCCCCTTGCAGGTGTCCACGGACTGTGGTGGGGTAGTGGTGTCGTCACCCCCCATAATTGCATGCAGTTCACGGTAGAAGCGGCATGTATGGGGTTGTGACCCAGAGTGCCCGTTCCCCTCCCTGGCTTTTTGGTACGCTTGCCTTAGCTCCTTGATTTTTGTACGACACTGTTCTGTGTCCCTGGAGTAGCCTCTTTCCGTCATGGCCCTGGAGACTTTAGCATACGTATTTGCGTTCCTTTTTTTGGAACGTAGTTCTGCCATAACAGATTCATCTCCCCAACATGCAATGAGATCCAGTACCTCCCGTTCGGACCATGCTGGAGCTCGTCTGCGAATCCAGGACCATGTGGTCTCTTGAGATGGTGGACTCTGCATGGTCGCCTGTGATGGTGGACTGTGCTGATGGTCATCTGTGCTGATGGTGACCAAACAGGAAATTCAAAAGTTCCCGGGGCTTTTACTGCCTACCTGGCTAGTGCATCGGAGTTCAGAGTGTTGTCCAGAGCAGTCACAAGGGAGCATTCTGGGATAGCTCCTGGAGGCCAATATCGTCGAATTGCGTCCACAATATCTGTAACCCAGAACTGCAATCTCGATTTTAGCGCTATTCCACTTGCCGAGGTGGAGTACAGAAATCGGAGTAAAGAGCCCTTTAAATCGAAAAAACTGGTTTGGACGTGTGGACAGAACCAGTTTTATTTCGAGGTAACTCGGTTAATTCCGAAATAACTGCGTACTGTAGACCAGGCCTAAGTTACATGATATTTCCAAAACTGAACAGGCCTAAACTATGGCACAAGTACAATTTCAGGCTACTTTGCATTTTATTACATACCTCCTAGTCTCTTTCCTTGCTAGTCTACTGGCAAGAGCTGATCTGAATTCTTTGTTCTCTGCCATTCTGAGTTCTCAGTGACACCTTCTACCCCATTTCTGTTTACTGATGTTAACAGCTCTTGTTGCACACAGGCCCCAACCTGTGTTTTTTCAGGAAGGATCTTTGCAGTGCAATCCAAACTATTTTCATGTCCTCAAGGATCACGTGTCTTTAAAGTGATGTGAGGCTTATTAACAAGTTTCATACAACTCCTCTAACCATTTGTGGTGTTTACAGCTCTTCCCAGCTCCCAAATTATATCAGC
This sequence comes from Chelonia mydas, assembly GCF_015237465.2. NCBI lineage: Eukaryota > Metazoa > Chordata > Testudines > Cheloniidae > Chelonia > Chelonia mydas. The sequence continues at coordinate 114,701,541 of NC_057852.1, forward strand.
AATAGCAGTCCATAATATTCACCAACTCCACTTGTCTGGAAACAGCATATTTCGATATAGGAGCATGCCTAATATCTTTTTTTAAACCACTATATGGTGCTAAAACACTAGGCATATGATTCAAATGCCACAAAATGCAGCTGTATTTGTATGGTATGGTAGCTGATTCCTACAGAACTAGCTTAACTGCTTTAGTGCTTATCTATAGAATTAATTTCTTATGAGTCACTGCTCATTTAGCAAAGTGGTAAAGTGATTATTATTTAGAATGTGGCTACATCACACATGAAATAGACACTTTTGTTATTAAATGAGAAATTTCCTGCCTCATTCTGCACCCCTAAACTTAATTCATAAAGCAGCTTTCAAAGTTTGACTTTAGATTAGAAGGGGAAAAGTCATAACTCAGTCATACAAGTGACAAATAGATCTTGACTTTAGCAATATGTCAAAAAGATGGTGTTGGAGGAATTGGTATTGTTTTGTTGTTGACCAGTATGTGACCAGCAATTGCAAACTTTTGAAGCTTTTTATTTTTTCCTTAGGCTGCAATGAATCTGTTTCTCATGTCAATTCTTTGGGGTAGGAACTATGATTTTTATTTTACATTTGTGCAGGGCTAAGCACAGTAGGACCCTGATCCTGTTTGAAATCTGGGTGCTACAATAACATAAATATCGAATACTAATGTTTAGCATCTCTTGGGCTATTAATGTTTTGTTAAGGGCTATTATTTTGCCATGGAACAGGGTATTTTAAAAAAAAAAAAGCCATGGCAAATTTTGGCTCAATCCTGGATTTGTGCCTCATCTCTCATTAATGCAGAATGCTTTCAGTCCTGTCTTGATCAGCTGACATCTCTTGAGGTGGTGTAACCATGGGTGAAGTAGAATATATTTTCTTTCACTCACTCTGTAGAACTACTGAGGGCAGAAAGTCTATTTTCCCACTGCAGGTGTATCATGAGCAGGAGCAATGGGTCTCTTCTATTTCTCTTTAGGAAGCTCAGGAAGTTAGCAGTTGGTTGTTGTCCTCTTCCTCCTCCTCCCCACATTGGATTTCTTGGAAGGAAAATATGGTTTTCTTTGCCCCTCAGCTGGGATTAAGAACAGTAAGAAGCAGCATCTCAGGTCTCTCAGGAAAAAAATGGGAAGTCACAGAATTCATGACACTCAAGTCCAAAGAGCCGTAGGAATAAGGGACATGAATTGATAGGGTTATATTAATTTCAGCCTTCACTCAATGTATAGTAGCACAACTCATATAGAGAATTATAATGTTTATCAGCAAAATATCCCTAATTCAGTTATGCAGGTTTGTTATGAAAATTCATCCTGCCTGTAAGAGCAACAGTTGACATCTAGTAACTCTGCTAAATTTAAGTGTTTATTGGCATTTCTATTATAATCCTATTTATGTAGAAGCTCTAGCTTTGGCACTTCCATGTCTATCAGGCTAAAACCTGATACCAGGCTTCAAGGAAGGATGATAGACTTGTGATTAAGACACTCAACAGGGCTGGAGAAGACCAGGCTTCAGTTTCCAGCTTGGCTACTGACTGCCAGTGTGACCTTGGGCAATCACCTAATCTACCCTCTGCCTCATCTCTGTTTTACAGAGGGGAAGCTAATACCGTCCTACCTCACGGGGAATAGAATCCACTAGTGATTATGTCAGATACAATGGTGATGAGGTCCATATGAGCCTAATGGGTAAGGCATTAGCCTCCTAAAACAGAGATTGTGGGTTCAAGTTCCTTCTGGTGTGAAAGTGTACACTTTCTCCATCTCTTAATGTCTCCAGATCAAGTCTGGATGCCTTTGTGGAAGATACGCTTTAACCTAACACAGGTTATTGGGCCCAATACACAGGTAATTGGGTGACGTTTAACGGTCCTTTCTGGCCTTAAACTCTATGACTCTAGGAATGCCTAGACAGATAGATGGGTTCTTAGCCTGCTAGTAGATTTTACTATAAAAAAATCCTTTATCAGTTACACTGTTTAGGGGGGAAAAGTTGACCTCTGCCATTGCATTCCAATTTTAGATGTTCTCTCAAATAGTAGCATTTATTAAATGTCTGATCTCTGCCTCTCCCCACACCCCCGCATAACTAGAAAATAACACTCCCATCTGATACATAGTATCAGTTTTTTTTCTTCTGTGGAACTGTCCTTTGGCCCTGGAGAAGTTATTTTCTAGCATGGGTTCTTGATCAGGGCATTACAGCCAGGTCCAAGAGTGATTGTGACTCTCCTTTTCTTTATAGCTAAATGGGAGGGGGAATCTGAAAATCTTTTTGTCTTTTATTGTGGGGTCTAGCAGGGAAAAGATTGAGGTCCCCACTGCACTAGAGTAAAATCATTGCCATCTTTGCTTCAGAACTATACAGGGCAGAGTAAAGAGTGGATACCAGTGTGTTTGGCTGTGTCTCTGAATACCTTTTAATGTCCTGGAAAGATAATGCTGCTATTTCTTTACATGAATATATGAAGACTCTCTCTATTAAAAAGCTCTAAATATTCAAGACAAAATAACCTCTTCTAAAAACTGAGATATAAGAGCACTTTCTTCAATTTAGTTTATGCCATTTTGCAAGGGGATTAGGTTAAAAAAAAAAAGCCACTCTTATACAAGATAAGGTATCAGGATTGTCACTCTGTCTGTATGTCACTTGGAAGCCGAGAATGTCTGTAGAGTCAGTGCAATGGAAACTGCTACAGGTGTGGTTGAGAGCCCTTTTGGTTTAGCGTTATGAGCAGGTTGAATCATCACTGGGATTTGAAATCTGTTACTGTCCAGTTTTTAAATTCTTGCCCATTTTGACTTCAAGAATTACAGCTATCTGGTATACATGCCTTACTGTAGCTGTATCTATGCCATGAAGAGTGCTAGAGCATTGAGATATTAGAAGTAACTCAACCAATCAGCACCCTTAGTCTACAGCTAATTTGCATGCAACAGTGTTATTAGTTGTTTGAGAAAGACTGTACGGCTGATGGATTACTTGATCCAGCTGCCACACCCATGCAACAACATAGGCTTTCCCGTACTAGTTCTGGAATAAGAATGTCCCTATGTGGAATATTGCTGATATAACTACATTGGTTTAGCTATACTGGTATAATTTACCATTATAATTGGTGAGTGCTCAGCACCTCTGAAAATGAGGGCACTTACTTCAGCACTCAAATATACCTTTAGAGGCCTGATTTCTCATCCACGTTTTAAAAGATTGTCCTTAAAATTAATGAAAAATAGACCATTTGCAAACAAGTCCATGACCTTGGGTTCAACCTGAACTGCAAAATGTAAAGTACAGTAATGACTCTTATGTCATGGTGAGTGTACCATAGGCCTTCACTCAGAAAATGTACTATTTCTGTACCTTTTATAGTCACTCAAAAAAACTGAGGCAGATTTTATGACAAGTTATGTATGAGTCAGAATGGAACACTGAAATGGTAAAATGCCAGAGGCTAACTGGATTCCAGCTGTGTAGCAATTTCTTGGTGTCATTTCATAGCTTTTTTTAAAAAAAATACATCCTTCAAGCAGTGGAAATAACACAATTAGCTTTGATGCGAAGAGATAGAAAGCATTCTTCATACATTCTCTGTGCAGGAGATTTGGCATTTAGTTAATTTTCAGGATAGGTACTTGGGGTTATATTATGTGGTATAAGATAATAAATGGATCATCTACCCTTTGAAAATTGTAAATTTATTGCATAATTATAAATATGTTGCCTCACTGTTTTGAATATCCTTTTAATGAACCAGAAATATGTTTCAGCTTTCCTTACAGCTACTGTGCATTAGGGCTCATGCTCTCATTTTTTCAGATGCAGAGTCCCAAGGCACGCTGAACTCCCAATGAATAAATACAGCATACTTTCCTTCTTCACAGTCACTTTTTTTTTATTTATATAACTTATTTCCATTCCATTTCATCAGCTTAGCTTCCACTGACCCTGTAATACCTGCCCCCATGCCTGGCAACTGCCACTTACCCTCACCTTTACCATAGCAAGGTCTAGCAACCCTTTATTATTCCCATATTTATGACCTTTTTCATTTGTTGTATTTGCAGAAAACCCCATTAAAGTTAATGTAAAAATATCCATTCACGTCAATGGGTTTTGGTCCAGGCTCAAAATGCACTTCTTTTTAGATGCAACCAGCACTCACAAATAGCCTCTGGGAGATGCTGGGCCCCGTTTGTGACATACCATTGTACAGTCCAGACTAATGAGCAGCTGTGTCCCCCCTGCTTAGCAACTCTGGGTGCTTTACAATGCTTTGGTTGAAGCAGCTTCCAGTTGGTCTGCTCAGAGCCTTTCAGCATGCAGGCTACACCCTGAATGTCAGTGTGTAACTGCAGCCTGCCATTACCTGGATTACACTCTGGCTCTCGCCAGCCTGGGTTATACTTCAGGGTGACCCCAACACACCCCCAATCCTAGATTTCCCCCCAGAAATGTATGTCCTCTACTGCCCAACCTTCTCCTGGACCGGGGTGGCCAACCTGTGGCTCTGGAGCCACATGCGGCTCTTCAAAAGTTAATATGTGGCTCCTTGTATAGGCACCGACTCCAGGGCTAGAGCTACAGATGCCAACTTTCCAATGGGCCAGGGGGTGTTCACTGCTCAACCCCTGGCTCTGCACCTACATGTGCACCGACCGATAAAAAGCATCGGTATAAAATATTTTCATAATCGTCAGTTACAGAATTTGGGGGGGATTAAAACAGAAATCATCCCTGTTACTCTCTCCTGCTTTTGAAGTTCCATTTTGTGGGACAAGGCAGGCTAGTCTCCTCGTTGTCAGGAATCATCTTCTGTTGGCGTCTTGCTTCTTGTTTTTCCTCTTGAGTTTCTGTTCCTCCCCAATCTCCCACCCCACATCGCTCTCTACAAGTGACATCTTTTCTTCTTTCTGCCTTTGTTGCCCTTTTTCTTCTCTTCCTTTCCCTTGGAGTTTTTTCTATTTTTAAATTGTTTTCAGTAGAGAGTATTCAGTAAAACTACGTGTTCCTAATATAAGGATACTACAATACAATATTAACAGCATTTTGCTGTGAATTTAGATTGTAACCTCTCCGAGGCAGGGACCATTTCTTTGTTATGTATTGGTATAGTGCCCGGCACAATGGGCTGTAGCTGCTACTGCAATACAGATAATAATGATACCCCTTTTCACCCAACTGGATAGCCCATAATTTGGGGTCTTGTAGGTTGTTCCACTTAGGAGGAGAAATTGGTGGTGCAGTTCAATTCTTTGATGCAATTTTGCTTATTCATTAAGAACGTACAAAGTCTTGTTTCTCTGATTGTAGTAGGAATCAAATAGCAGGAGACAATTCCTGTGTCTGTGGTTCCATGCCTGTCTATCCAGCTAGGGCTCCATACCCCAAAATCTTTTTATTTTAATTTTGTCGTCCAACCACATCCCAGCTTTCTGTTACAGTGGCTTGACTTTCTGCTTCTGTCTTAATCTCTAGTGCCTGGGTCAGCATCAGCTCAAGCTTTTTCATGTGCCTGTGTGTTGAGTTGTACTGCTGTTGGTTCAGCCACTTCTTCACAATGGCTTCTTAATGTTTATCCTGAATGTAAGGCAGCAGCTGCACCCAACTCATAACAATGTATAACTCAACCCATAACACTGATAACTGAATTTACTTATTTTTAATTTGTTCCAAATCATTCAGGATTAGGGTGAAAACAATTAAAGATGGATGTCACAGATGTCTATTCTATTCAGAAAGCTACTATTTTGCCATTGTTTAAATCATGATTGATAATTTCAATGTCCTTACTCATCAAGTAAGCTGCTTTCACACATACCATTATTGTCTCTTTACTTTCAGTATATCAAGAGGTTTTACAATGAAAGTTGGGAAAGAAGATATGGCTACGTAATAGATGGAGGAACTCTTACACTCCTCTGGTCTATAACCGTGTCTATTTTCTCCATTGGTGGACTGGTGGGTGCGATAATTACCACACCAATTGTGAAGTTCCTTGGCCGGTAGGTACATTACAAAGCTCTGAATTTGGTATCTTATTTACCCTTTTTATAGCATCCATAAAAATATTGTCTAAGATAATAAATTTCCTTCTCATTTTAAAGACCTTCAAATTAGGAAAACCACATTGGATAGCTTCTAAATTTTATATGATCTGATGGTGCTGCCTCACAGGAGACAAGAAAAAGTTTACCATTGTTATTGTTTATAATTCCAAATTTGTAGCATTCACCAGAGATGATAGTTGAATCAGGGGGCTGTCTCTTTTGCAGTAGTATGCACAGATTGAGTTTTGTAGGGCCATTGTTCAGGGTTGTCCCTGGGTAAACACTGACCAGCTGTAACATGTATTTCTAAATTCCATGGCACAGCTCATACCACAGTCATATCCGGAGGTGGCTTCGGGTCTGAAGTTAGCCACAGAGGGAAATGGGGAGCTTTGGGAAACTGTGAGGGAGGCAGTAAAATCTTAAATGAGAGGATTTGGGGGGGGGGGGTGTCCTTGCACCAAAATATTATTTCTTATATTCAAGAGGGGTTTTAAGGGTTAAAAAACTAACTTCAGAATTCTTTTTAAAAGAAAGTCTCATGAGTATTTCTTTAAATCCTTTAAGATGACTCACAGAATGACTTGCTACTGGCAAATTAGGTTCTACTAAATGTCACCACAGGGGCTCAAATATATAGACATGTATAAAAACATCTCCCCCCCACTCTCCCTGTTCTGTTTCCTCTTGTCTTTTAGCCTTTATTTTCCTCCTTTTTTACCATCTTCTTCTTGATTCTAATTTCTCCCTTGTCTTACTCTACCCGTTATTTCCCTACAATCCAATTTCCTCAAATCTTCTGTCTCCTATACTTTCCTTTTCTACACGCAGTCCATTTTTCTCCTCCTTTTTCTTCCCCATTTTTCACCTTACACAGTATGTTCTGTGGTTATTCCTGCATTCACACAGCAAATACCTATTCTCTGGCCCTCCAAATCCTTTGTCCACTGTTTCCCTTTCCCACCTTCAGTAATTCACCAATTCTGTGCCTTCCCTCCCATCAATTCACCAGTCTATTTTGTTCTCAGTATCCTTTCCCCTCAATTTAACGACTCACTTCTCAGCCTCCTTTCCAAATCATCAATTCACACCCTTCCCAAATTCTCCATCTCAGATCACATTCCTAGGCTATGGGGTTAAACTTCCAAGGTTTTGTCCATCTGCCCATAGAATATGGGAATTCAAGTAATGAAAATAGATAGCTCTGCCATGCAGCTACTGTATGAGCACAGAATAAGGATTTGTAGATGGAAGGAACTGTGCCTTTAGCAGCTGTTGAAGGATCAAGACTGCCCATCAAGAAGGAGTTTTCAGGAATACTATTCACACTGCAGTCCTTTTGGATAGTTAATATTCATGATAGGTATGGAAACTTGTCTAAGTATTCAACTATAGCATCTAAAAAGGGCACCAAAACAGTGACAGACAATAAAAAGCCCTTTCTGCATAGTACAGTGTGCATGCGGGCTGCTGGATGGTGTGAATAGTGAAACTGACTTTAATTTACACTGGCTTAGAACAATGAGACAGAAGGGACCAACATATTGTCCAGAAATAATGTCTGTGTTTTGAAATACAGCACTCAACATTTATTTATTTGTTGCTGGACTAAAGATTACATTTCTCAGAAGTAGGGTATACTTTTCAAAAGCATCTGAATGACTTAGGAGCCTAAGTTCCATTGATTGGGCTCCTAAGTGCCTTGGGTGAAAGTAATCATGAAATGATAGAGTTCCTGATTCTAAGGAATCGTGGGAGGGAAAACAGCAGAATAAAAATAATGGATTTCAAGGAGGCAGACTTCTGAAAACTCAGGGAGTTGGTAGTTAAGATACCACGGGAAGCAAACCTAAGGGGAAAAACAGTTCGAGAGACTTGACAGTTTTCCAGAGACATTATTAAGGGCACAAGAGCAAACTATCTCACTGCATAGGAAAGCTAGGAAGTTTGCAAGAGACCACCCTAGCTTACCCAGAAGATCTTCAATGATCTTCAAACAAAAGACCTACAAAAAGTGGAAAATAGGTGAAATTACGAAGGATGAATATAAAAACAACAACACAAGCATATAGGGACAAAATTAGTCCAAGGCACAAAATGAGATTAAACTAGCTAAACACATAAAGGGTAACAAGAAAACATTCTACAAATACATTCGAAGCAAAAGGAAGATCAAGGAGAGGGTAGACCCTTACTCAATGAGGAGGGAAAGATAATAACAGAAAATGTGGAAATGGAGGAAGTGCTAAATGCCTTTTTTTGTTTCAATTTGCACCAAAAAGGTTTGTAGCGATCGGACGTCTAACATAGTGAATGCCAGTGAAAGTGATGTAGGATCTGAGGCTAAAATAGGGAAAGAACAAGTTAAAAATTACTTAGACAAGTTAGATGTCTTCAAGTCGGCAGGGCCTGATGAAATACATCCTAGAATATTCAAGGAGCTGACTGAGGAGATATCTGAACCATTAGCAATTATCTTCAAAAAGTCATGAAAGACTGGAGAGATTCCAGAGGACTGGAAGAGGGCAAATATACAGTATATCTATAAAAAGGAATAAGGACAAGCTGGGGAATTACAGACTAGTCAGTTTAACTTCAGTATCCAGAAAGATAATGGAGCAAATAGTCAAGCAATCCATTTGCAAACACCTAGAAGATAATAAGGTGATAAGTAACAATCAACATGGATTTGTCAAGAACAAATCAGTCATACCAACCTACTATCTTTCTTTTACAGGGTAACAAGCCATGTGGATAGGGGGAAGCAGTAGATGTGGTATATCTTGACTTTAGAAAGGCTTTTGCTAACTCCTCAGAAGCAAACTAGGAAAATATAGCCTAGCTGGAGCTGCCAGGAGAGGGGTGCATAACTGGTTGGAAAACCATTCCTAGACAGTAGTTACGAATGGTTCAGAGTCAAGCTGGTGGAAGGGCATATCGAATGGGGTCCCATAGGCATTGGTCTTGGGTCCAGTTCTCTTCAGTAGCTTCATAAATTATGTAGATAATGGCCTAGAAAATACACTTATAAAGTTTGCGGACAAGACCAAGCTGGGAGGGATGTAAGTGCTTTGAAGGATTAGAATTAAAATTCAAAATGACTTGGGCAAACTGGAGAAATGGTCTGAAGTAAATAGGTTGAAATTCAATAAGAACAACTGCAAAGTACTCCACTTAGGAAGGAACAATCAATTGCACCCATAAAAAATGAGAAATGAATGTGTAAGAAGGAGTACTGCAGAAAGGGATCTGGGGTTTATGGTGGATCACAAGCTAGATGTGAGTCAACAGTTTACCACTGTTGCAAAAAAAGCTAATATCACTGAGAATATAAAAATGGCCATAGTGGGTCAGGACAGTGGTATATCTAGCCCAGTATCCTCTGTTCCAACAGTAGCCAATGCCAAGTGCTTCAGAGGGAATGTACAGAACAGGCAACCATGGTGTAATCCATCCCCTGTTGTCCACTCCCAGCTTCTGGCAACTACAGGCTAGGGACACTTGGAGCATGGGGTTGCATGCTTAACCATCTTGGCTAATAACCATTGATGGACCTGTCCTTCATGAACTTATGTAGTTCTTTTTTGAACCCCGTTATCGTTTTGGCCTTTACAACATCCCCGGGCAATGAGTTCCACAGATTGAGTGTGCATTACATGAAGTACTTCATTGTATTTATTCCAAACCTGCTGCCTATTAATTTCATTGGGTGACCCCCAGTTCTTGAGTCTCAGAGCTGGGGTCAATGGACTTGGCTTGTGAGAATCACATTGCAGGGCTAAAAATAGCAGTGTAGGCATTTGGGCTCTAAGCCTCTCGCTGGGTTTCAGAACCTGGGCTCCAGCCTGAGCCAGAACATCTGCGCTGCTATTTTTAGTCCCCTGAGCCTGAGCTGTGCGAGCCTGAGTCACTTGCCCTGGGCGCTGAGACTTGGCACCGTAGGTTTTTCTTTGCAGTGTAGACATACCCTGAAACCCTTTCAATTAATCGCTATCCTAGGTGTTGGCGAGCCCTGCCAATCCATTTCTTATATATCTATTTTTAGGAAAAAGAAGCCATTTGGAGCTTTTTTTCTTTGAGACGGTAGGTAATAGAGACATCCAGTCAGGTGGTAGTGATAATCTCAGCATTGGGAGGGCTTTTATATTTAATCCTTCAGCGGGGAATAATCATTGCAGAATTAATCTCGGTAGAGCTATTGATTTCATATTTTTAACATTCTTGTTACACATGCGTGGCAAAATCTGACCTTGTAACCACAAGAAAGTAAGGGAAGCAAAGAGTCAAAGGATCCAGGAAATTCTTCATGCTGCCACTTCTATAGGCTGAGCGAGATTACAGTGTTTTGATTCACAGCTCAAAAGATATGGAAAGAGAGAGCATGGGCAGCAAAGAATAATATGGGTAAAACTGTATTTAAATGATAAAGATATGGCTGTTGTGATAGAGGAAAGGCAGAGAGAGTGGGTTTTTTTTTTCAGACTTGGTTTTGGAAATGTGGAAAAGTTTCTTTCATTTTAACTACTACTTAGTTATTTCATCCAGTGATAGTGAATTTGGAAAAATAGATGGAATTTCGTAACAAATTTAAAATTATGGAGAACTTCCACATTTTTGTGAAAAGAAGTTGGTTTTACCAATGAACTTAAAAACCCAGATGTTTTGCCCAGCTATGCATGAGCTCACTTTCCTTTTATATACCTGTAATATCATGAATGAGGGACAAATTTTGCTTTCAGTTCTAACAGTGTAAATCTGGTGACATCCATGAAGTTTTTCCAGATTTCCATTCTGTATTCAAGAATTGAATTTGGCCATATTGCAGTACATGCTGCGGTTTTCCAAACACTGATCTGTTGAAAACTTTGTAAATACATGCAAGGTTCTACCATCTTTTTCAACCTATTGAAATTTGAAGTATATCCTATTTCTTTTACAATTTGAAACAGTTAACCCTGCTACATATGTCCTGCTATCCAGAACGTGCTAATCTTAAGTATATCTTGTCTTGCTCTTGGGAAGCATAAGAAAGCAAATCTTCATGCCTTTGAGATTTGGACCTTTATTTTGTGACACTAGTTGTATTTATTCAACAGCAGATATCTTTAGCTGCAGTTTTTTGAAACTCTTTCTGTAATGCTTAACGTGTGTGAACCTGTGTTAAGCACTGTGTTTTTAATGATCTGCAATTTTATGTACAATTTAGCTATTTTAATAAATGTATGTTAATATGACTATTTAAAAATGTTATGTACAATTTTAATATAAGTGTAACACATATATATTTTCCTTTCAGAAAACACACATTGCTAATCAATAATGTATTTGCAGTTTTGGCTGCATTGTTGATGGCTCTCTGTCAGATAGCTGGATCATTTGAAATGCTCTTGTTGGGCCGCACTGTGATGGGTATTCATGCAGGTAAGCTTTATGTTATGCTGTATATACATGTACAGTTTATACTAGGCATCCTCTGCCACCCTTTAATTGAGGAGTGATTTCTATGCATAATCCCACTGAATTCAATGGGAACAATCGGTATGAGTAAGGATGGCAGAATCTGACCCTTAATGAAGAAACATAAATGGATATTAACCATGACAGAAAATTTCCCTTCGTACAGAATGTCTGTCTTCGCAAAACAGAAACCCTTTGGGTAGGAGAACGTGGCCTGTCTATTAAAGCTGCTTACTATTTTGCATTTTGGTGTTGCTAGATGCCATATCAATATGAATAAGATAAAACTGAAGGCATAGAACATGGCTATCCATTTGTAATAAATGCTTTCCAACCCTTAAAATACCATGTGGAACCACCACTTCCATCAAAATAATTTAGCAGGTTATCTTGTTTGTAAGAACTAATTACAGTAGTCTTGAAGATACATGTGTTGATATACAAATTGGTACCTTTATACCAATGTTAGTCTGCTGGACTAAGGTGGCTTTATGCTGACTTTTTTATTTCCCCACATTCCCTCTCTAATTCATACATGCTGTTAAAAGTCCATCAGAATTGTAAGCATGTTTAAGGGGAACATCTCTCTCTCTGCTGATACAACAAGGATGCATTCTATAGTGTAAATGTTTTATTTAATATTGTCTAGTTGACATATTGCTAAATCAGGTTGTTGGATTTTTCTTATTTACCTGTGTCCAGGTTATTGATGAAGTGACAAGAGACTTCCATTGTGAACCATTACACATTCCTCCTTCCTTCTCTTCCTATGCTGCTGGTGGTTGTTCTGGTGATGCTAGAATCAGTCTAGTGAATGTTACAGACGTTGATGTCTTTCAGGCATCAGAATCTCTAATACCCCATTTAATAGCATTAACAATGGACGAGCAATGGGAGGGTTCAGACATAGCAGTGTATGGGGTTTCCACTGGAATATCTAGGGTTGAGGCTTCACTTTCTTGCTACACTGCATGCACATCTTCACAACACACAGCCTTTGCAATAAACACAACCTGAAAGAAGGGTGAAACCAGTGTGGTATCAGCATCCTCTCCCTTGCTATCCTTTGACAGGGAGCAGATGATGGCCCCTTGATACCCAGAGAATTGAGAGAGGCATCCTGCTATTACTCTTCTATGCTCCCCCCCACTGATAGTTGCCTTCTTGACAAGAAGGTCAGTGCTATTTTAACCCACTCCTTAGCACACACATGTATCCCATCCAGGGATAACTTAGCCCTTTCCTTCCTACCAGTTTTTTTTCCGGGCAACCAAAAGGACAGCTTCCCCATCCTGCTTATTTTGGATGTCTGGCTGAGTAAGGCAACCCCCGCCCCAGGACCGCTAGTGGTAATTTCTATAGAATGAACAGCCCTCTTCATATTGTAGCAATGGAGTCCTGACCAGCATGCATCATTTCAGATATGTAATTAAAACTATTGTTGATTAGATGGTACAAGGATACTAGTGCGCACGTGTGCGCACACACAAGCATACATTCTGTTCTGTTCTATATAGGTTCTTATGCCACCCTCATCATGGTGGTGTCTGAGATTGGTAGTCAAACTTTTCTAAATAAATTCTTGCTCATTTATTGGTTCAATGTTAAGTCAATTGTACTTACAGCAATTTCTCTGCTGTTCCCTTCTTTCACAGGTGTCTCTCTCAGTGCCCTTCCCATCTATTTGAGTGAAATCTCACCTAAGGAGATCCGGGGTGCTCTGGGGCAGGTCACAGCAATCTTCATCTGTATTGGAGTTTTCATTGCTCAGGTTTTGGGGCTCCCAGAAATATTTGGAAATGTAAGTACTTAATGGATGATGTTGTCCTTCTGTGTGTTGCATTTAAAGAATGACACTGAGGATTGTGATTGTTCCTTCTGTAGGTAGAAAACCACACTATGGGAACAAGTACATAACTTTTCCGTCTTCTCTTTCTCCACACCACTCATGATTTTATATACCTCTATCACATCCCCCCCTTAGTCTCCTCTTTTCCAAGCTGAAAAGTCCTAGCCATGATGATTAAGTACATACACATCACACACACAAGTCTTTTTTTTTTTTCCCCCCCAAGTTTGTGTGTGTGATGTGTATGTACTTAATTATCATGGCTAGGACTTTTCAGCTTGGGAAAGAGGAGACTAAGGGGAGATGTGATAGAGGTATATAAAATCATGAGTGGTGTGGAGAAAGCAAATAAGGAAAAGTTATTTACTTGTTCCCATAATATAAGAACTAGAGGCCACCAAATGAAATTAATGGGCAGCAGGTTTAAAACAAATAAAAGGAAGTTCTTTTTCACACAGCGCACAGTCAACCTGTGGAACTCCTTGCCTGAGGAGGTTGTGAAGGCTAGGGCTATAGCAGGGTTTCAAAGAGAACTAGATAACCTCCATCAATTTAAGTCCATTAATGGCTATTAGCCAGGATGGGTAAGGAATGGTGTCCCTTACCTCTGTTTGTCAGAGCGTGGAGATGGATGGCAGGAGAGAGATCACTTGATCATTGCCTGTTAGGTTCACTCCCTCTGGGGCACCTGGCATTGGCCACTGTTGGTAGACAGGATACTGGACTGAATGGACCTTTGGTCTGACCCAGTATGGCCATTCTTATGCTCTTATTAATGAGGTGGAAGAGTGTGGCTTTAGGTAGTCAGTCATTTTGGATATGCAGAGTCATTGTGAAGAAAATAGTTACAAAAGAGGTTTCCAGTCTGACAACAGAAGATTAAACAGCCCAAGTGGCTGGAGTTAGGTTCCTTTTCTCCCTTTTCCTGATGGGAAATTGCTGGATTTTCCTAGTATTGTTTACATTGTTTGTTTATATTTCTTAAGATATGAAAAAGGTGCCTAGAGCTTTTCAATAACTGTTTTCTAAATGACTTCTAAAAATTTATATAAAACTGACAAAGAAGATACCATATGACCTTGAATAGAGTGACAATGTTTCTAATATACATCTTCTTACTGGGTGATTTTAACGTTGCTTGTAATGTAGCCCTACCCTATAGGTGGTTATGAATGGATCTTATTGTTAAGTATCAGAGGGGGTAGCCGTGTTAGTCTGTAGCCACAAAAACAACGAGGAGTCCTTTAAGGTGCCACCAGACTCCTCGTTGTTCTTGTTACTGCAAATCAAATTCTGCCACCTGCCAATGTCTTAATTTAATAACATCCTAATTGATGGTGTCATTGACTGTAAAATGTGGAGAACTTAAATGTGCAGGAATTTGCAAAAAACAAAGAAAGCCCCAATTAATAGTATCTTGATGAAACCTGCAAACCTCACCAAGGGTCATATCCTTAGTAGCTGGTTGTGCTAAATTATGGAAAACTAAATCCTTTGTTCAGTTAATCTAAGACAGGGGTCTCAAACATGTGGCCCAGGGGCCGCATGCAGCCCGCAGAGTTATTTCCTGCAGCCTGCCATAGGCGCCGAATCCACTGGCAGCCAAGCTCTCCTAACCCCCCATACCTCCCACCCTGAGCGTGCTGCATCCCCGCTCCTCTGCCTACCTCCCAGCACTTCCTGCCGCTGTTTGGCGACACTTCAGACTTTTCACGGGGGAGGAGCAGGGACGCGCTTGGGGAGGAGGCAGAGAAGAGGCGGGACTGGGGTGGGGATGGAGTTGGGGTGGGGACTTTGGGGAAAGGGTTGGAATGGGGGCGGGGAAGTGTTGGGAAGAGGCGGGGCAGGTGCGGGGCCAGGGGGAGAGGGGCTTTAACCAAGTAAATAAATGTGTGTTTTGTCATTTGAGTGAGGTGCATTACTGAGTGTTTATATTTTATTAAAACCCCTCTTCGCATTAGTTTTAAAAAAGTTAATACATTGACTTTTAATAGCATACTATATTACTCTTCATTTTTGACTATATTTTTGTAGTGTTGCAAGAAGAGGTTTCAGTGATGCGGCCCTTGAGCCAATATACTCGTCCTCATGGTGGTGGCCCTTGTGGTGATTTGAGTTAGAGATCCCTGATATAAGATCAACTGGCCTTGTTTACTCTCATAATTGTTTAAAATACTGACACACCACTTTTTATTGTTGCATGTTGGATTGTTAGTTTCTATCAGAAATAGTTGAAAGTAATATTTGTTACAAATTTAGCTCCTTTTTTTGTTCATGAATTCTTAACAAATGGATCCTGATTTCTTTGAAAGCATTTGTTATTCATAAGTATTCACTGAATAGTTTGAAAAAATAACCTTTAGACTATATCTTCGTACATTGTTCTATCTGCTCTTCATTTGTGTTGCATGGTTGGTCAGGTACATCAGAGGGCATTGTTTCTGTTCTCTGACTGGATGATTGGAATTTTTAAAATAAGGAAATAACAGATAGGAAATAACAGACATCCATTATGAACTTTCAGATCAATAATCATTAATATTCAAATATGTAAAAGTTTCAGGAATTTTAATGAAGTCAGTGGTTGTCTGAATACTTGTTGTAATGAAAAATAAGACTCCTACACATGGGAGTGAATAGAATATGGGCTTGGATTTGCCAATCAGATGTTTCAGTATTCCAGGAACTCTCTGTGGTATGTGGACTTGATCCAAAACCCAGTGAAATGAATAGGAGTCTTGATTAATGCCTTAATTGCCAGCCTCCTCTCTGGCAGAGTATGGCCCTGTCCTTTTAAGTGTGGAAATGCCAATGGACATTGGAACTGTGAAGGTGCAATATTTATAACTAATGTCGCTGTTACAGACTCTCACTGGTAAAACCTTTTCACTACATTGCATTTTACGTTCTCTGGGTTCTGTGGGTTGAGATGCTGGCTCAGAGTTAATGTAGCAGAGAAAGGGACTGAATCCTCACCTCAAAATAAATATAACATGCAGTATGCTTGTGCACCAAGGATTTTTCTAACTTTTACTGTTTGTGAGGGAGGTAACATCATACTCACAGCTTCATTCCTACATTCATGTCGGGCTATGTGGATTCATGCTGGTGGACACACTAGCCGTACTTCAGACATGTATGTATTTTCCCTTGTGCATTGCCTTGAGAGTTCTGATGCAAAGATTATATACATGGTGCATATGGAAGTGTAGAGTCTCTCTCCCTCTCTCTCCCTCTCCTGCACTGCTTTGGCCACCAGCATAGTAGCAATGCTCTTTCTGCCATTTTGTCCTTGTTGAATAGGATGAGGAACTGATGTTTCTGGTGTATTGCTGATACTATCACAACATTTTGGAGAAGCATTCTTAGCTATTTCTATGTCATATATTGGAATACAGACATCAATGTTGTAAGCAAACTAATTTTTTAGCAAGGGATATAACCATCAGAGGAGTGAAGTTCTGGAATAGCTTTCCAAAGGAAGCAGTGGGGGCAAAAGACCTATCTGGCTTCAAGATTAAACTCGATAAGTTCATGGAGGAGATGGTGTGATGGGATAACATGATTTTGGTAATTAATTGATCTTTAACTATTCATGGTAAATAGGCCCAATGGCTGGTGATGGGATGTTAGATGTGATGGGATCTGAGTTACTAAAGAGAATTCTTTCCTGGGTATCTGGCTGGTGAATCTTGCCCACGTGCTCAGGGTTCAGCTGATCGCCATATTTGGGGTCGGGAAGGAATTTTCCTCCAGAGCAGATTGGAAGAGGCCCTGGGGGCTTTTTCGCCTTCCTCTGTAGCATGGGGCACGGGTCACTTGCTGGAGGATTCTGTGCACCTTGAAGTCTTTAAATCATGATTTGAGGACTTCAGTAGCTCAGACATAGGTGAGAGGTTTATTGCAGGAGTGGGTGGGTGAGATTCTGTGGCCTGCATTGTGCAGGAGGTCAGACTAGATGATCATAATGGTCCCTTCTGACCGTAATATCTATGAGTCTATTGGAATGAATGCAAAGGCCATCACAGTAGCAGATTGTTGAGATTAAATACAGATATTTTTGGATTCTGACATGTTTTTACTGCCTTTGACTCTGAAGCTAGTTAAATGATAGTATTGAATCTATAGATGCTGTCCTCCTTGGAGTGTAATATTTTAAGAAAGCTTAATAGGTCTCTGGAAATCAAGTTAAACAGTCACACTGCTGGTTCTCTACTGTACCTGCTGTGTCAATGTCCCCCAGTTATTCCAAATCCCCTTTCCCCCCTTAATTTTGGATAAACACTAGTTTGAACTTCAAGGCTCTGATTCTGACCTCCTTTGCACAAATACAAATAATAAAGTCTACTATATCTCCATGGAAGCCAGTGGAGATACATGAGTGTAAAACCTTTTTTGAGACCAGAATTGGGCACAGAATATAATTACTTTAAAAAAAAAACTTTTCCACAGGTGATCTGCTTCTCTGTATCATCCCAGTTCCTATGTCGTAGTGTGCTAATTAGACCACCATCATGCTTCAGCCTTCTGTAACCTGAAGCCATTATTTCTTCAGGAAGCCAGAGCAATTGCAAATGTCAACTTATGCTGGCCCACAAGAATGTAATTGTGTTATCTTGAGTAACATGGGAGATATAATATTGCCACTGGCTCCAAAATTACTTAATTTTGAGCATTCTTGGCTTTTTTTAGCATGTGCAACTTTTAATATGTTCTTTTGAGGATAAGGCTATTTTTCATCCAGTTCGTTTTCCTCTCAGGACTGTTCCAGGCAGAATAAGTCCAAGCTTATAATGCTTCTCTTGGGGGACTTTTCCATGATCTAATACTGGTACATCCCATTGTCAGAAGGATTTCTCAAATGTTTTCGCTTTCTTAATTTTGTCCCATTGATCCGAGAGTTAGCTCTGTGAACAAACCGTTCCCATTGCTGGGGTATGCATGATATGTGTGAATTGTCTCTGTCTATACATTTCTCTTTCCTGGGTGGGTGGGTGGGTGGGAGAGAGAGAGAAAAGAAATATACACAGAAAGTCTGTGTACATATTTATAGGGAAGGATGCTAGAGCTGTCTATAAGTAAGGTTGCCTGACAGTTCCCATTATATGGCCCTGTTTTCAGTTACTTATAAGGTTGGCAAACTTTAATCATTTGCCCTGAAATTTCACATGCCAGGTGCCTGCTTCAAGCAATGTTTTTGCAAAAAAAATTCCAGCCATTTCAGAGAACAAGGCTAGGGAAAAATACGTTGTTTTGCCCATGTAAAAAAATTCTGATAATCTTTCTCTCTTCCCATTCCCTCCCCCCCCAGTGGCTCTTGACCCCATACTTTGGAAGCAGGGCTTGAAATTTGGCAGTTGGGTGGCCTTTGTGTCAGGGATGTGCTTTGTGCCATCCCTGAAAATATCCACCCAAATTTGGCCAATTTATAAGCCTTTTTTAAAAATTGCAGATCGCACACGCTCAGGAGAAACATCTTTGATTTCGGCGTTAAGAGTCCATCCTCCCTGAGCATGCTTGGCAATAGTAACTCAGGCACTCTAGTGCTAAGTGCTATAGAAAAGCCCAAGAGGAAATTAATCATGATAATTCTCTCTTCAGAGCAGAGGCTGCATAGTAAATAAAGTTTGGAGCTGCACACTGAACAATGAGAAAACAAAATATTGAATAGCTGCTCATTAAGTTAGCACCATCCATCCAATCTGCTGGATGAGGCAGGGGTCATGTGGAAAAAATGGTGTGTGATTGTGTAACTAAAGACTGTACCATAATGCAAGAGCCATATGCAAGGGCCATAATTAAAATTGCACAGATAACCGTAATTCTGCTATTTCCTAACCTTGAGTGTTTGGCTTAGCACCTTTTAATAATATTCTTTTAATATAATTTGTGTGTATATACTATATAATAAGCTGGAAAATCAAGTAAGTGTATGGTGATATTAATTTTTTTTTAAAAGGTTCTAACATAACTAAACCAGAAGGGATAGTTTAGTGGCCTAAGTGTAACACACTCACTAAGCATATCATGTCCCCCTTTACTGTCTGGTGCAAATAGATTTACACATACAGCTCAAAAAGTAGAAGCCTGTGCTTTTGTTGTTGGTGATCCTGGTTCAGTACACCATCAAATGTTTGGGAGGGACAACAATTGGCTAATGTCACTGTGCGTAGAGATCGTAAATCTTGCAACAGATCACTTCTGTCTAATGATACAGTATTTTATTTCTCATTTGTGTCTGTGCTTGTCATGAAGATGTTCCATATATATTCATCCTTTTCTCGTAAGGAATGACACACACACAGAATATGTAGTGCTAATCTGAAGTTCCATATAGAGGCTTTGGTGAGCTCAATAAAATTAGCTGTAATTTGCTTCCACAGTGTGACCTGAACACCAGTATGGAGTTAAAATTTTATTAAATAGACTTGGGAGTGCATTATTCCTTAGTTGTTCAGTTTTGTGTTTATCCATCTTTTTTTTTTTTTTTTTTTTAAATCTCTAATGAACCTTTACGCTATAAGGAAACCTGCTTGTTCTTTATGCTTTGGATGTACTGGAGAATCTCTTCTTTCAGCAATGTACATGAAATTTATGTGAGTCTCTCCCATTCACAGTTAAAATCTAAGTTACATATACATACCCCATGTATAGATGGGATAGACTCCGGGGAATTCAAATAAGAAGCGTGTATGCGTGTTTTCCCTTGCAACAGGAGTGGTCCATTCTTCTTTGATTCACACCTGCGTAAATGAGGAATAACCCCATTTTGGGAAACGGAATTACACCAGCACAGAACTAGAGTAGGCAAGAACGGCATCAGGCCTGGGTTTCAAATTGATTTTTTTAAATGTCAGCACACTAATTTTGCTGTGGCTATGTTGTGCTTTGCAGCTGTCACTGAAACAATAGGAGGAAATAAATTTTTTTGTTTGTTTTTCTTCTTTCTTTTTTTTTTTTTTTTTTTTTAAGAACAGTAAAGCTCCATCCAGTATTTGAGGAACTGGCAGCAGTCTTTGGCCAGGCCTGCACTAGAAACTTTTGCCAGAATAATAATGTTGGGTAGGGATGTGATTCTTTACGACATTCTGATACTGGCAAAAAGCCCTAGTGTAGATGCAGTTTATACTGGAAAAGAGTCCCTTTGCCAGTATGACATAGTTCATTCAAGGAACTAGTATAAACTATATTGGCAAATGAACTCTTTTTCTGGTGTAAGCTGCATCTCCCCTGGGGTAGTTTGCCAGTATAGCTATACCAGCAAAAACATTCTAGTGTAGACTAAGCCTTTGTGACCCGTGAAAAATATTCTGCATCAAATGGGATCTTAAATGGATTTTACTTAGGCATATATTTTATATCAAAATACCAAGAGAACGTTAGTAGTTCCCTTTCTAGACTTAATCTTTACTAGTCCCCAAGGAATGACATGATATTAGAAGTAGAAGATAATTGTTTTTAAAACCTTTTACATATGAACCTTTTGTATTTTGCTGGTTGCATTTTCTTATGCTTTTAAGTGCTGCTTCAGATGCACTGAAATATGTTGTATAGCCAGCTATTTCATAATTTTCTGTATCGTTGGGACAATAACCTGTCCCAAAAACTAAGCTACATTGCTTCTTAAAGCCTCATTGTTTGTTCGACTTCTAAAACTGCTCCTTCCTAAGACTTTGTGTACTTGACTCAGACGCAAAGGCTGCCTGGTAACTAATGATACGGTCTAAATTCAGTAAAGAAAGCTATAAAGAATTGTTCCCAGGCAGCCGCAGCCTGCAGGTGGAGACTAAGGAGAACATGATCTTGCTGAGATATGACAGCTGAAAGACTGTTAAATGTTACTGTGATAACATGAAGAGCAATCCATCCCTTTCTAGTGCTGTGAGTCGTGTGTGTGTAAATAAATATAAATCCTGTCATTGAAATACTTATGACAGTAGTCAAAGAGATTTCTCTGTGAGGGGAGTGTTCTGTTATTACTTTAGGATTAAAAGTTGTTAGGTTCCAATCCTGCGGTGGAACCTGCATGGATGGATTCCTGACCCTTCCTGAAGCCTCATTTAAGTCAGTGGGGCTCTGCACAGAAGTCTGTCTACATGGATGCATACTAATTACATGTGAATGTTACACTTTCAGATCAGAGTGCTGTTTTTTAAACGTGAGCATTTTATTAAAGCTTTTTGTTAGAATCCAACAAACACTTACAAGCAGGGTTGGATAAAACCCAGTGCTGGAGCATCTTTCATGAGCCCCAGTCTCTTCTAAGACCACACTCTACTCCCCAGAGCAAAGTCCCTTTGATCTCTTCAACACAATTTCAAACCTTAAAGGAACCATGTGCAGGAAAATAGAACCCTGGCATTCTATCCAGATCTTAAGTCAGAAAAAGTTACATTTACACTAATATACAGAGAGCTTCTGAGTGCTACACAAAGAACCATCATAGCCTCTCTCTACCCGTATTTAAAATAGTAAAGGCTGATAGAGTTAAACCAAGGCCCTAATTCAGCAAATTGCTTACACATGTACCTGACTTTAAGCACATAAATAATAGTCCCAATGACTTCAGTAGGATTACCTTCCTGAAGTAGGGCCTTAGCATTACAGTGAACATAAATCTCCAGCTATCAGCAAGACATTTAAATCCTGTGTCACTTAGAACAGTTAGTAGAATGAGTCAAAGAATAGTCTTGGGTGATAGTAAAGATTTTTAAAAAGCATTTTATAATAGGCTTAGAAATAAGATACCAGTAGAAAGTATAGGGTGAGATCTTGTGCTGTACCTCTAAGAAACAAAGCACAGAACTCACAGCCTGGGGTGATGAGTGGGGACTAAGGTGGCTTTAAGCTGTTTTTTGTGACCTCCTGTCCATTAAATCCACCATCAACTTTCAGCCTGCACCTCAGGGCTTACTTGATTAGGAATGGATTTAAGCAGGTACTTAGGCACTTTTCTGAACAGAGGGCCCAACTTTGTATAGCTGTGTCAGTGTTGCATTATGGGTGATCTTGCTGCTATGAATTGGTGCCCAACTCTACCCTTCTCAGATGTAAGAGAGTTGGATGAGGGGTAACAATTATTAACAGAGCACAGTTCCCTTTGAAGCACACTCTTAGGAGCTGCCTACTTTATTTATCTAGCTGTGATGTATATGATATACCTCTCCCAGTGGCACATAAGGCAGAGGATGTAGTTTTTCTTAAGCAATTTTCTTGTCATACAGCTACGCATTTCTACCTAATTATAAGCTGTGAGTTGCTGAGCTGGAACTCAGAAGCCACCCAGAACAAAAACTAAAGCACCCAATGGTCATGACCTGGCAACAGTGCGAGGCCCGGCCTGTCGGTTAGTGCATGTTGCTGTAGGATTTTAAATCAAGAATCGTGTGCATTTCTCTCTATATTAAATTTGTTTTTACAGCACTGGAATTGTACACAGGATTTTATAAAACCTAGTTTGAAAGGTTGCAGGGGTAAAACCACCAGTGGGAAGACTAACACAGCTTCTCTGCAACCAGCCCTTTGAGTGCTGGCTTTGTTTCAGGTAGCCACAAACACTAATAAATTACCCATGGTGCTTTGCTTAGTCTCATATGGTCTGTTCATAAATATCAGTATTCCCAAAGATTAGAAGTGAACATGTTTATTAATTTGAGGGTTTTTTTAAAAAAATTAGTAAGACTCTATCATGTTACAAAACCATCTGTATTTGCCTGTTACCTGTATGGAGTTCATTAATTAATTCAATAAGACATGACATTGCAGCAGTGAATCTCCACATTTGCAAATAAAAGCTCTGATTTTAAAAAAATATTTTAAAAATTGAATGTGCTGCAAGACTTGGTTCCACAGGGTTTAGGAGTAGTTCATGACGACCAATCCTGTGTAACGTGCTCAAATTCTGGTCCCAGTGCTGCATTCTTCAAGCCTAAAAAACTCGAATAGATTATTTGGCTGTGTGGGGACGGAGCCCTGTATATGAAATATGAACAAGCATTATGTTAGCACTGCTCATAGTGTCAGTGAGAAAGTAAAACTCTCTGATACTGATTTCTCTCTTGTTGGTACTAGAGCATCTGCTAATGCCTACAAGTCCTTTAATAAGTAGTGAGTCCTAAAAAATGTTTTGACCTGTGACTTCCTTTCACATACAGTGAAGATAACCACCCTCTATTCCATATGCCTGGGAATTTTTAGAATTTCAGTTACAAAGACAAGTAGCTTTCTCCCTGATGTATGTGTTTGCAATCTGCATACCAAAATTGAAGTAGACTGGGCATCCTGCACTAGCTAGCACACAGTTATTCTGTTGAGTGATGGGATATATTTTCTAATACTTTCCATAAGAGTGCATTTATTTCAAATATTTTTCATTTATACATTGGCTGTTGAAAATAGATCACTGCCCCCCAACACACGCACTGTTTTAGTATAATCCAGTAAGAAAGGACTAAATAAATGAAAGTTAACAGAAATGATGGAAATAATGCCGTAATCACTTGTGGAGTGCTGCATCTTTAAATGTGAAGTGAAGACCAGCTGTTACTTCAACAGGTTGAAAATTAGGTTCAGAATAACATCTATGAAATGCTAAGCAAATTAATTCTCTGTACCTTGCACAATATGACCTAATGAGTAGAGCTGGGTGAAATTTTTCATCCAAAACTATTTTTGTATGCGAAAAATGCAGATTCGGGAACACAAAAATATTTTGCAATTTTTTTATTGGTTTTTGTCAACTTGTTGGTGTTGGGGAGGCAAGGGAAACAAAAAAGGTCAAAACATTTTGACATTTTTGAAATGAAGCATTTCAATTTTTCAGTTCAAAATGACTGTTTTGATATTGCTTTCAGTTTAATTTTAAAAAAAATTGAAATTGCAACACATTTTGTTCTACCATATATATGGTAGAACAAAATGGAAAAAAAAGGTTTTGGTTAGACTTGAAATCAAAATTTTTTATGGAATTGCCAATAAATAATAAAAAAAGCATTATTCATACAGGTCTACTAGTGAGTAAAATGTCTAGGAATCTGGATGCTGCTGTTAATGTTGCATTTTGCATCCATCTTTCTGTCGTACTTCTGTAGAGCCTAATCCAAACCCTGCTGAAATCAGTAGAAAGACTTCCATTGAATTTAGTAAGTTTTGATTGAAAATTGTAATGTCACTGTCTCCAAAGTCTTGATTTTCCTTATGTTGGCAATAATCTTTATAGAAATTAACACTTTTTGGAAAGCTCAGGTTGGAGACGAATCAGAGAGCCAGGGCATCAGCAGGGGGAATATCGAGTCTACAAAAGAGAGTCTCTAATTTCAGCTACTATATCCAGTGCCTTAGGGGACTGTGGCAGAAGAGGAGGAGCAATTGCATGAAAGTCCTGCTCAGTCCCTGCATCATGGGACTAGAGCATGCTCTGTACATATGGAATATTTAGAGAATATAACTACCAAACTAACAAATCTCTGAGCACGTGCAAACTGAGATTTCCAGAATACCTTGCCGGTTTGTTTTGTTTTCTGAAAAAGAATTTTTTTCTCTGGTTCCAGAGAAGAACTTGAACAATTGCAAAGTGGTTTCAAGAAATGCACTGGGATGAAGTGAGAAATGTGAGATATAAGATATTCACAAAAGTCCCAAAACAAACAAACCAATGAGAGAGAGAAAAAAAAATGTTTTGAGTTGGTACGAGGAACCTGGATTTGGATAGTGTAAATCATGAGAGAAGTGAATGGAAACAGAATGTGAATTTGAAGTATTCTAGGGTCTGACTCAAAGCCCATTGAAATCAATGGAAAAGTTCACAGGTGCTTAATGCCAAGAATATTTCTTAACACATACACAAGAGGAAAACAACAAATTGCTCAATTTCCCTGTAGAAAGGGTCAAAAATCGTTAGCCTACAGGGGAAAACAGCAGACTTGTCAGGTCTGTATGAACTACAAAGTCAATGTGCATTAAAATGCATTGTTAGAAGGTGAGGGCACTTTTTTATTGCTTTAGATAAGGACTGTCTCTTTTTTTTTCTTTTTCTTTTTTTTCCTCCTTTTTGTAAATAAAAAGTAAAATTCCTCTATAGAGGAAACAAAGGAAGATCAATGTCTTGTACAGTAAAAATAGATTTTTATTGTACTGTGCTGGCCTGAAATTTATTATAAGGACTGAATTCATTCTCATGTATAGCTTTTCACAATAATAGTTTTAAAAGACGTATTTGGAGAAAAAAGTGAAAAACTGAAAAGCCATGGAGTATAGATTTAGTAAAGGTAAAGGTTTATTGCAAATAAGACTCCCTAGGCTGGCAGACCATTAATAATAATAATAATTAATTATCTACAAAAGTAATTTGTTTTTTTTTCTCCTTTGCACGGTGTCCTTGGCACTATGGAAAAAATGTACAAGAAATCTGAGACACTAATCAAGAGTCAAATTTTTATACATTACTTTCACAGACCTAATGTAACTTTAGAAAAATTTTATGTTACTGTTTTACCTTGTTTTGGGAAGACATCATGGGCTCTAAATGGAAATAAGATGGGTTTTTGACCATTAAAAATGAAGAAATTATCTACTTCTAGCCGCCCACAAAGCAAAACAGCCAGTTACAATAGCTGTTTGCTTTGTAGTGTCGTCTTTTGTTTGATAAAGGTTTGTTATTCCATTAACAAGTGTGTTCTCAGTCTCCTTTACAGCAATTAAAATGGCTCTCTCATTTCATGATCAAATAAAACAAATAGACTACTGCTCATCCCATCTCAGTTTACTTCTACACTCCAAGCTAGGGATTGTGATTTCCCCTGCTCCTGTATACACCCTCTTGCTAGCTCTCATCGAGCTAACACAAGTGTAAGTAACAGTGGTTGCACTGGTAGCAGCAGTAAAGGCACAGCTGAGCTGTGCCCACTACAAACCTGCCCGAAACTGGTGGGTATGTACTCAGCAGGGCTCAGCTATGCCTCTGCTGCTGCTCCTCCCTGTATGTCACTGATCTGTATACTCAGGCTAGTATTTGGACATGGGCAGGGGAATCCCATCTCTAGCTCATAGTGTAGCGATAGCCATAGTTGGCTAGCAACTTCTGATGTTCCTAATGTAAATAAAAAGCTTCCCCCTCAAATTCCTTTCTTCCTGATTGCTTGAGAGGGAAAAAATGGGCCCTGCAGCATTTATAGTCGGGGGCGGGGGGGGGGGGGGTCCTGTTACAGAAAAATACTGAGACACAAACAGTTGAGAGTGGAGCTTGTTGGAAAATCTTTTTGTGGAAACCTGTGGAAAATTTTGACTTTTCAGTGGAAAATCCCAAACTGAAAATTTTGATTCAGAAATGCCACTGCTATGCCTCAGGAGAATTGTTGTTTGGGTATCCCATGTTCTCATTCTCCTCTAGGGGCTGGGCTCCCTGCCTGGGCTATGTCTCTCCGGATGAACCACGGTCTCCCCTCTGGCTAGACCCCTGGCCACAGTGCATTATGGGAGATGCTGTCCTTCTGAGGAACCTGGACCGTACAGGAGAATGCGCTCATGAGGCGCCCAAACTACAGCAACGGTGACAGCAATCCAAATCAAAACATTTTGTGGGGGGAGCAGGTATGGGTGTTCAGTTTTTGATAAAAGGTCAAAACTTTCCACAGAAAGTGGCCACTTTTCACTAAAAAAAATTTGTTTTGTTGAAAACCTAATTTTCCATTCAGAAAGATAGAAGAATGGCAGCTGGCTCTTGTCGAAAGATTTGGGCTCTGATTCTGCTGGAGAAATCATTTCCAAAGTACTTGGAGAGGTGCTCTGAGGGCTTGATGATGCAAGGTGCTGAGCACTTTGCTCCAATCCAGCCAAGCCTGTGAAAAGCACATAACTGAGCACACGTAGCCCTACTGAAATCTGAGCAGTTTGCTCCACACCTTTCAAGATCAAGTCTCTAATTAGAATGAATGAAATGAAATGAAACCACCAGTGATAGGCAGAGTGAAATCATACTTTATGATCATCTTAAAATGAGACCACTGCTAAGATTGTTATCCCAATGTTAATTACAGAATTAGAACATAAGACATTTTGGGAACAGAAGGATACCAAAAGGTCATTTTCCTTTTCTGAGTTAATGTTAATCCTGTTTTCTTGCTTTTTTCACAATACTCCTACATATTTCCATTATTTCTTCAAAGGGAAACCCAGATTTCCCTTGATACATTTTCTATAAACTGCCTTCCCCAGAAACCCTTCTTTTGAAGTACTTTTCCGTGGGTTCCCCATCTGCTTCTTGTTTTAAGTAATGACAGTATTCAGTGTCGTGATCAAATTTCAGTGACTTTCAAAGATTATTATGGAAGAAAAGTTAAATCTAAAATCCACTAAGGCGGTAACTTTTCATGAGGTCTCCTAGGTAGCTCCATACATTCTACTCTTGCAGCTGATTTTCTCCATGACTGAATGTCCATATGTTACATAATATCTTTGTAGACAAAGAGTCTAATATTGAACCCAGAGGACCTGAGTTTGGTATGCAAGGTTTCCACTTTCTTTTAAAATTATATTTCTCGGAAACATTATGGACAACGGCATGAATTTCTGATAATATTGATAGAAATTAGAGATGTGAAGGCTTTCTAGACCATCTTGTCTAGTTCCTTGCCAATATAGGAATCTTCCATACAGCAGTCCCTGGGCAGATGGTTCTCTCAAATGCCTTGTAATGTCCCGGTTTGAGAGCCTACTGATGGGACACTTCTCTTGTGATGCTATTCCAGTCTGATAGACTTCTTTCTAAGGATTTTCCCCTCCCCAATAGCCAGTTTACATTTTCCTTTGCTAAGTTTCATTCCATTATTACTAGTTATCCCCTCCCATTTCCTCAGATGAATTTAGGCAGTTTTGCCCTTGCATTGGTGCTCAAATAGAAATTGCCAGACTGGATGAGACCTGAGGTCCACCTGGTCCAATATCCTGCCTCTGACAGTGGCCAGCACCAGATGCTTTGGAAGGTGTAGGAACTATGCAATAGGCAGATGTGGGGTAATCTGACCTCTACATAGTCTCATCCTGGTTTCTAATAGTTAAAGATTGTCTTAATCACTGAAGCATGAGATTTAATAGTCATTCCCCCAAAATGTGTTTTAACATTAATGATGATAACTCTGAATATTCTTCTTCTTACCCATATAAACGCCCAATCCCTTTTTGAACCTTGCTAAGGTCCTGGCTTCAGTGATTTCCTGTGGCAATGAGATCCCCATTGATAACATGGAGGTGCTCAGATACTACAGTGATGAGTGTCATATAAGTACCTAGACAAATAAATATCTAGACTGGTGATGGAAGGAAAACATTTCTTTATTCATGTTCTTTTAGTTTGTTTCTTCAAGTGCAGTGTAATAGAGGAATCTTCCATTTGGTGTGATGTTATTCCTGTTTTATTGTTTACTGTCAAGTAATCTTTAAAGAATTTCACTGAAACTACAGTAAAATACCCTTTAAAATAATATAACTGACTGTAACATTTTAATAGCTGCAATGTTTAATAGTCACAGACTGTCAGTTCATAATAGCTTATGTAATACAGTATGAAATTATGAGCCTTATTACTAGGGAAAGTCCAAGATAAATTAGCATGTGATCATTTTTCTAACTCTTGGTGAATGTCATGCATGCATAATGCTGTTTAAATGTTGTAATAAAATCATAATGTTAGAATTAAGGCACATTTCTTATTCACTGTGCCAAGGAGTTATAAATAGACTTGGAAGTGCAGGTTAGATTAAAAGGTTTTCAATTACTTTGCTGTTCTGGTTTTTTTCCCCTCAGTCTTAAAGAGAGAGACAAAAAGAAAAATATAATTCCTTACACATTTTACTGTATTTTTAAAAAGAGAGCAAGGAAATGACTGAAAAAAAAATCAAAACAGGTTCTGTTGAGTTGTAGAGAGGAATGCTATTTGCTTGATAACTTCATTTTTCCCTTTAACAATTTTAGGTGAAAGAGAGAATAGTGATCCTGTACTCCTACCGTTTGAACCATTTCTTTTAGAAAATAATGTTTTCTAAATGCAAAAATATCTACAATATTAAATAGTATCCTGTATTTTTATAATTCAAAAATCTACTGTCTTATTAGTGCTGTGCTCTTGTGCTAGAGCTAGATAATTATAAAAATAAATATTTCATAGAACATAGCCAGATCATGACTCCAAGATAAGTGAAGAGAAGGGTAAGGATTATGGTGAATTGTGTTTTTGTGCCCTCTACTGGATGGAATTAGAACTGCTCAACTATATATGGAGAGCCAATACTGCTAAGGCAAAATTTCCTTTTAGTTAAAATAGTAGAGGCTTAGGATGACATCTGGACCCCATTGAAGTCAATGGGCACCTTGGTGTTTTGAGACAGGAGGATCTAAGGTGTACTCCTAGGGCCAGTGAAGTTCAGAATGGTCACGGTGTGCAGTGTAGTAGCAACCATGAAATTCTGGTCACCCACCAATTTGCTGCAGTATTATCTTGATTTTACACATGGCACAGAGATTGAGGTTGAGTTCGGTGTCTCAGTTCAAATCAGAAGTACCCCATTCTGAGCCCCATGCTCTGATTACTAGAAATAAAGAATATGCATTGGGAAAGTAGAATTTTTCCTAAATATAATTTTTGTCATTTTTATGAGGTGTTGAATGTGTTGTAGCCAGTCTGAATGATTTTTAAACAAGTAGATAGAACTAAGATGCCATGAGCAGTCATCTGTAACTATATAACCATTGTAATACTGTATTGCTTCCTAAAGTTGACAGGTGATATGGTGATAGGGTTTCATTGTGGTCATTTTGACTTTGTTAATATTGAGTCATTTTGGTTGTGGTTTGTAATATTAAAGGGAAGCAAAAGCATGCCATATATTTAACCTGTCCCAAGCCTCGTCCCAGCTCCCCTCCCCACTCCTCTTTTTCACTGATGCTCAGTTGACTTTTTTTATATTCTCTCTTCCTCTTTTTTCCCCCCCTCCTCTTCTCCCCGCACACAGAGGCTGTGTTCAAATCACTGGCTAAACTGAAATGGAAGAAGTATTACAATGTCCATTTCACAAAGTTATCTCAAAAGACACAGCTTGCTCCCTCAAAGCTATTTTTCATCTTGGCTTCACTAAAGGGAAACCTTACTAAATGTCATGTTTGCATCTGTTTGTAGGAATTTTGCTGGCCCTACTTATTTGGAGTGATTGCTGTTCCTTCACTGATTCAAGTTGGGATTTTGCCCTTTCTCCCTGAAAGTCCTCACTTCCTCCTACTCGAAAAGAATGACACAAGTGGAGCAGAAAAAGGTACAGGGTAATAATCATTTGCCCCATAGTATAAATGTTGATATTAAAGGGATGCTCGCTGGCAAGTAATTTTGAACATCATGCTTTCCGTAGCCTAAAAACTAAATATGATCTTATTAGTTTTTTCCCTTAACCATTTTTTGTGTAAGTGAAGTAGCTGCTGACTTGATTGATAACTGAAGACTTCTAATTATCCACAGAACAGGTACAGCATGGACAATGGTGGTGGAAGTTTTCCCACATTGCCATGTCATTCTGTCTCACCCTTTACCTGGCAGGATTTATCTTTAGGGGTGAAAGGAAGTTCATTCTCTAAGACCATTCATTGCCTAGGCTCTCAACCAACACTGCCAAAAAGGGATGCAGGGCTTTGTCCAGTAGTAGCTGGATTGAATTTATACATTTATGTAATTGTATGCTAGATAGCAGGTCTACTACAAATCTACGCCATATTTATTTAAAGGTGAAAAGCTTCAGTACCCTCTTACCACTTCCTGCTTCACATTCCAATCGTCCTTATTGGTACATAAACAAAACTGACTGTGATCAGAGGAGATGTGCCCAACTTTGGGCCAGATCAATGCTGAGATTTATAATAATCTTTTTTCCCTCTTAAAATTACTATTAGCTGGACAGATCAATTTGAAAATGCAACATATGGTTACAGCATAGCTGGGATGGATTCACACTTCAGGGTTCTTCTGCTAGATATCCTGACATATGGTAGCTCGGACAAACAATTGCAGGTGGAAAACAGGCAAGCAGAATTTTAGGGGTCACTTGGAAAGTGTGATCCATACATTTTGTGTATAAACCAGTATGAAGCACATGTTTAATTAAAGCATATCACCTGCTACTGTACAATAAGTACTATTAGGTACTAGCAAGTCACTTACCCATATCCACATGTCTTGGTGGGACTGCTGCAGGAACTTGAATATGGAAAGAGGAGTGCCCTTGAAGACCTGTTCAGAATAGGGTAGTATGGAAGAAGGCAAAAGAGATGGCTTGTGAGCGAAGCAGATGAGTGGGCAGATGAATTCAGCACTGTCAGTGGAGTGTGATTTGGAATTAGTGACAAAAAGAGACAAGGACAAATAAATAGAAAGGGTTAAGGCTATACAAAGGGAAAGTCAGGAAGCTTGAACTGGATACAGTGGAAGAGCTGCAGCCAATGGAGGGAATCAAGGAGAACAAGCATGACCTGATCGGATCAACAACCAAGGAAGATGATCTTTGTGTCAGCTTTTTCTGTGGACTAGAGAGGACAGCATGGGTGTTGGGAAGTATGTCTACGCTGCAATGTAAATCCAGGATCAGATTCTGGACTGAGCCAAACCCACTACCATCCATACGCAAATCTTTCTGACTCAGGTCAGCACCAGATCCTAGGACCCACCCATTGACACTTAGGTCCTGTCATTTTGCAGTATGGATGCAACTCAAGCCACAGACCCAGGTCAGAAGATCTGTGTAATGCAATATGGATATGTTAGGATGTTTGTGAGACCCAGGTCCAGAATTATAAAGCCAGGTTTACTATACAGTACTGTGAATACTCAAGTGTGGGCTTGAAATATTGAGTCCACAAGCATGGGTCTCATATCGGGGTTTACAAATTTATGGCTGCCATTAAATGTATATTTACTTGAAAGTATGTGTAACCCTTCTACCAGTCAGAGTTAGAAGCAGTAAGTACTCCAGATGTAACTGCCAGTCAGCAAAACGGGTGCAGCCACCCCCAGTGAGCAAGTAGTTGCTGGTGTCCCACTTGCTGGTCAGTTTGAAGGCTTTACCCTGGTCCAGTTTACGCTTCAGGGTTTCCATGTACAGTGAGTGGATAGCTGCCTTCAGGGTCCTCTCCAGCATGCCTCTGGCGCTCGGGGTGACGATGGTGTTGTTGTCGGACCTGATCTGCGGCATCCAGACTCCCAGCTCCTGGCGCTCCTTGCACCACTCCCAGCGGCAGTCGATGCGCTTCCCCAGACGACACATGGCATTGCAAGCGCGGGACCACAGTGAAGCAATGTTGCTCCCATCCCATCCGAATTCGCCATCCAGGGAACCGCTCAGGAAGCTGGCGATGTCTTGGTTGAAGGGGACTCTGCTGATCCGCTTCTTTGTCACGTCATGGAGGGCGTTCGCCGCGATGTTCCGTACCATGGCGTCGGGACGCATCAGCAGGCGGAAGGCGTGGGTGATCACCGCAATGTCACACAAGTCGCCCATGCGGGGGACATTGGCACTGCCATGCCTGTGGGCGATGTAGACCAGCTTGTTGCTGGCTCTCTGGGGAAGAAACAGCCACTTCTTCACCAGCTGCCGGACGATCTTGTCTGCCTTGTTGAGGGGTGCCTTCACCACGGCGGATCCCCTTAAGACAAACGAGATGTGGGGGATCAGGAAGGTGTTCAGGACGTTTATCTTCTGCCACGGTGCCAGCAGGGAGATGTCTATCTTGGTGGCATCCTGCAAGATCTCCTGGGTGTCTGCCGAACACGGAAACCCGTCGGCATGCTGGTATGCCTGCCCATCTGCCAGGGGGATGACGGGCTCACCCTGGGTCTGGAACCCCATCGTCTGCACAGAGTCCCTTTTGCTGCCGTTGATGTGGAGAGTTGCGCACTTCTTTGCATTGAAGCGGAGCCCTATCCAGTTGGCAGCTCAACTGGTGGCGTCTAGCATACGTTGGAGGCTCTCTGGGTCGTCCTCGGCCAGGACGCTCACCCTCTCACCATGGAGGTTGAAGCCATCTGTGCCATTGGAGATTGCTCTCAGCAACAGCTCCATGTCGAGGTTAAGGATGATGGGGCTGAGGGGACAGCCGTGCTTAACTCCGCTCCGGATCGGGATCTCGGCGGTCTCCCCTTCGACCGAGCGAATGGTGGTGCTGCATCCCTCGTACACCTTTCCAATCAAATGAAGGAAGTTCTCTGGCATCCTAAACTCCTGGAGCGTGGCAAAGATGTGGTGGTGGGGCATGGACCCAAAATTAGCCAGGTCAAGCCACGCTACCGCGCACTGCCTCCGCGCCCTTCTGGCCGTTTCGATGGTGGTTTGGAGGACGAAGTTGTGTTCATAGCAGCCCTTGCAGGACATGAAGCCTTTCTGCATGGAGCTGATGGCTCCCCCGCTCACCGACCACTCTGTGATCCTCGATGCCAGGCAACTGGCATATAGCTTGTACATCGTGGAGCAGAGGGAGATGGGCCTTCAATTGCTGGGGCATCCCACTTGCCTTTCTTATACACCAGTACCGTCATGGCCTTCTTCCAGGAGCTGGGAGTCCGGCAGAATCACTTGCACTGGTTGAAGAGCGTGGTGAGGTCCAGGCAGCCAGGATCTCGCTTTTTCAGGAGGCTGTAGGGGATGCTGTCTTTCCCAGGAGCTGTGTTTTTTGTTTTTGAGAGTCTGGCCATCGCTTCCTTGGGTGTATAGTCAGTCTCCAGGACACCTGCTTCGTCAACATGGGGCAGGGGGTGGAGGAACTCTGGGCGCTGCACGTCATCCTGGGCTATGCGGTTGAATACATCCTTGAAGTAGCTGTAGAGACACTCAGATGGGATCGTGCAGTAGGGTGAGGGCCCATCTAGGATCTCCCTCATGGCCTTGGAGCAGTTCGCCTAGTACAGCTTTTGGATCCTGGAATCCACTGCTGGATCGTAGCGGCGGTAATTGGAGAAAGATGGAAAGATACTACAGTGATGGAAGCTCTGGAGATGCATGTAATAACAATACAAAAATGTTGAAGAGTTGGAACAGAGGGTGGCAGTGGGGAACAGAGTGCTGGGTCAGAAAGAGGGAACGAGAGGAACTTACTGTCTTGGTAATTGTCTTACCGCTTAGATTGTAAGCTCTTTCGGGCATTGACCATATTCTTGTACAGCACCTAACACAATAGGATCCTGATCTATGACTGGGTCCCTTATACCCTGCTGCAATACAAATAAATAATAATAATAATAGTAATTGTGATGTGGTAGGGAGAAATTTGTCAGCTCTAGAAATTAATTGTTCAGCTAAAGAACACTCCAAAGAAAGCTTTCTAAGTATGCTGTTTGTAATTGGGAAAGAATAGCCCTGAGCAAATAATTAGTTTCAGTGCAGCTGTGATGATGTGTCCTATAAATGGGTAAAGGAATTCAATGAGCATTCTAACTTGCAAGAAAAAATATTAGCATGTGTTAAGTGTCAAATAATTTTACACATCGTGTCACATTAGCATCTACTGGTCATATATAAAACCGTTTCTCTAATATGTTCAGTCATACATTAAAACACCCACACTTATGAAAGAAGGAATACAGCAAGTACTTAAAACTGCTTCCATGCTGTAGCACTGCCAGACCTCTTTGGTAAGAGATACGATATGTGTATTTTTGAATTTTCAAAGGGATGGATTTGAGTTGATGATGTTTGATATGGTGAAGGAAAAAACAAAAGTGGCTATTTTTGGACAAAGCCACTGAAACTATTTGGGTGGGAGACATCGTGAAGCCAAATTCACAGCTAGCACAAATAGTTGCAAATCCATTCACTTAAATGGAGTTGCTAATGCCTACATCTATGGTGAATTATTTTATTTATTTATTTATTTATTTATTTGATTATTTATTATTTGTCTTATTCTATCCCTAATCATGGACCAGGACTCCATTGTGCTAGGTCCTGTACAAACAGAGCAAAAAGGAGTTTACAATCTAAGTATAAGACGAGATAACAAAGAAGTCGAAGAAGGCTGGTAGGGGATGGTCTCCTGCTCCCCACCAGGGGAAGGATGAGGCTGGGGGCGAGCTAAGACCCGTGCTGGGCAGCTCATCTCCCCCATTGGGAAGCTGGGCCTCTGCTGACATGGAGCGATGCAGCCCACCCCATTCTTGCCTGGAAGCCCAGACACAGAGGTGGGCCTTCCTCAGCTTCAGGCTACGCAGGAGATCTGGACCCTCCCAGTGCCGCCCACACCGGCCCCGGCAATGCCCAGACCTCCTTGGGACCTTTCAGTCTGCCTTCACCCCAACGGTACCGCTCCCCATTGCGGGGGACATCCTGTCACCATTCACCCACTCGAAGCCGTCATGCCTTGGAGTTAGGGAGGCAAACGCATTGGAGCCCTCTACTGTCACCGGACCGTGGGCATCAGCAGCGGGATTCGAGGTGGACTTCACTGGTTACCTTGGCGCAGACCCACGGAGGCACACGCTCCCTGGCAGGAACATCTGGACCGGCCCTTAACGTCATCGGAACGCCGTTCCTGGGAATAATTGGAGGACCGCAGCTGTGGGTCCTGCCAATGATCCCCAAGACAGATGTCACCATATTCGGGGAGATCCGCGCAGCCCGCGATACTTCTAGATCCCGCTCCTCATCCTGTTACCGGTCTCGAAGTGCGAAGTATGGACCGCTAGTTTCCTCTTGTGGATCCTCCGAATGCCACCGGTCACCAAGGTCCCCACAGAAATGCACATCCTGCTCGGACTGGTCCTCCTCTAGATGTGACCATGATTATCGCCAGGCACTGGGTCGCTGCTCCAGTGGATCCGGATCACTGGGCAGCAATCGCTCTGGATATGGCTCCAC
Source organism: Chelonia mydas (assembly GCF_015237465.2). Taxonomy (NCBI): domain Eukaryota; kingdom Metazoa; phylum Chordata; order Testudines; family Cheloniidae; genus Chelonia; species Chelonia mydas. Next base: position 114,737,798 of record NC_057852.1, read on the forward strand.
ATCAGCAGGGCAGCCACCCAGACCACCGGTGTCACCTGCATTGTTGGTACTGAAACCTGCCCCGAGGCTCTAGGCCCAGTGGCCCAGCCCGTGGTGCCCCTAGAACCGTTGGGGTTCACCCTGCAAGTCCATGTGGACCAAGGGGAACAGCCTGCTGGACCACCAGTGGATGTCGTGGAACCTGCGGTACTGGCCGCCGCCTCCTTGTCACCGGACGAGGCCATCACGAAGCCCCCTCATCCTGTTCCACCAGATGATGCTAAGGCGCACCAGGAGCTGTTAAAGAGGGTCGCATCCAACCTTGGTCTGCAGGTGGAGGAGTTGGAGGAGCAAATGGACTCCCTGTTTGACGTCCTCTTCTCCATAGCCCCTGCTAGGGTGGCTCTTCCCCTTCACGAAGGGGTATTGAAGATATCCAGCGCCTGGTGGCAAACTCCCTCCTAAGGAACTAAAGTTTCACATGATCTCCCTGGCCTCCATTATCCCCTCCCTGGATCTGGGACACCGGCTTGCCACCCTCGACCTGAAAGACACATACTTTCACATAGCAATCTTCCAGGACACAGACGCTTTCTCCGTTTTACAGTTGGCTTGGCCCACTACCACTTTGCGGCCCTTCCATCTGGCCTGGCTACAGCACCAAGGGTGTTCACCAAGTGTATGGCGGTTGTCACGGCCTACCTTAGGTGTCGGGGCATCCAGATTTACCTTTACCTCAATGACTGGCTGGTCAAAGGCAGCTCTAAGGCTCAGGTCCAATGCGACGTCACTATACTACAAGCCATGTGCTGCTCCTTGGGACTACTGGTCAACCACAAAAAGTCCAGTTACTTCCATCCACGAGACTAATTTACTTGGCCAAGTGGATGAGGTTTTCCCGCTGGGCATCTGAGTGCGGCATTTCTCCCTCGCGTTCTTCAGTGCAGTCCATCTTGGACTACTTACTGCAATTCAGGACCCAGGGCTCTTCCATGAGAGTGCACCTTGTGACCATCTCCACATTCCACCAGCCGATCCAAGGTCAGATGGTCTTTTCTCATTATTGTCAGGTTCCTGAGGGGCCTCGAGGCTTTACCCGCAGGTATGGGCCCCTGTCCCGCAGCGGGACCTTAACCTGGTCCTCTCCAGGCCTGCCTTTTGAGCCACTGGGCTCCTGCTCCCTTTCCTACTTGTCCTGGAAAGTCATTTTCCTGGTGGTGGTGACATTGGCGAGATGAGTCTCCGAGATTAAGGCCTTGACCTCAGAACCACCTTACACAGTGTTTTATAAACACAAGGTCCAGCTGCGTCCCCACCCAGCCTTCCTTCCTTTCACATGAGCCAGGACATATTCCTGCCTGTGTTCTGTTCCAAGCCACACAAGACTGCTGAGGAGAGGCATTTGCATGTGCTGGATGTCCAGAGGGCCTTGGCTTTTTACTTGAATCATACCGAGCCTTTCCGTAAATTGACCCAGCTCTTCATTGCTACGGTGGATAGGATGAAGGGCCTTCTGATTTCTTTGCAGAGGATTTCCAATTGGATCACCTCTTGCATAAAGACCTGTTAACGAGCTAGCAAAGGTCCCTCCGCCGCTGATCCTCAAGGCCCATTTGACTAAAGCACAGGCGTCTTTGATGGCCTTCCTGGCACACATCCTGATCCAGGACATCCTGTAGAGCTGTGAAGTAGTCCTCAGTCCACACGTTCATGTCTCATTACACCATCACTCAGCAGGCCAGAGATGATCCTGGGTTTGGCAGAGCTGTATTACAATCTGCGGAGCCGTGAACTCCTACCCGCCTCCACGGGGACTGCTGGAAGTAACCGAATGTGGAATGGGCATGAGCAAGCACTCTAAGAAGAAAAGACAGTGACCTTTTCCGTAACTAGTGTTCTTCAAGATATGCTACTCATGTCCATTCCACGACCCGCCTTCCTTCTGCACTGTCGGAGTTTCCGACAAGAAGGACGTAAGGGTTGGGGGAGCCAGAGGCGCCCCTAATAGTGTGCAATCCGGGCGCCACTCCAGAGGGCTAGATTAGGAGCTCTGTTTTAACCACGTTTAGCTTGAGGTGACAACTAAACATCCACAAGGAGATAACACCTTTCATCTTTACTTGTATTTCATTTTAGGCACTCTAAATTTGTATTCACAGAAAATAGATATTGTAATGGCTGCTATTTAGTGTTGTGTGGAAAATTCATTATGAAACCCATATACCATACCACCCTGTTTTGCAAACCTTTCCTGGGTCTATTTTCAAGGGAATTAGGCTAGGGTTCTGGTTCTGTGTGCGCACCATGGGAAACTGGAGACAAAACCAGGTGAAGGTCGAACCACAAATGATAAGAGAAAATTCAACGCAAGAACTATGACCCTGATCCTGCAAGGAGTTTCATGCAGGCACAGCTCCCGTGTATGTGAGAGGAGTACACAATGAGTTGGCTGCCTTAGCTTTTAACTTCAGTTATATTTAATAAATCAAAATAGGAAGTCCCAGATTTATTTTTAAACTTTGCCACAGTTTGCTTATAAATGTACTAACAGCCCCCTATGCCCTCAGTAAATGTTTCATCTCTTGCTCCTATTTTAATAGGTATATAGTCACCAAGGCACATCCAAATTATCCTTTTTGGCTACTAGCTACCCTAATAAAGTCAGTGTTGTGTGCAAATATTAATTTTCACTTTGCCAAATATTTTGCTGCAAAGCCGAAATGGTAACAAGGTTCACGTAACTGGGAGAGGAAATAACTTTACATTCCATATTCAAAGGTCTGTGAAATTGGATAAACTTCTGTGGAACATGATGTACAATCAAAGCTCTTAGTGAGGAAAGAATTAGACATCTGATATGTCTGCTACTGCATGGAAGAGAAAGCTAATGTTATCCAAAATGAATTTAATATTAATAATTTGCACCTATGTGGCACCTTTAGTCCAAGGTACACATACTGTTTTATAAACATTTAATGAGTTGTACCTAGCCATACCCTTGGGAAGCAGACCATTATAGTACTTATATGGGTGTTTCCTTTAGAGGACCTGAGTATTGTAATCACCACTACTATCTCTATTTACCACTTCCCCCTCGTGTCCTTCGTGTATTTCTCTTTCAAGCCTCTTGGCACTTTCTCCCACACAGCTCCTGTGTTTGTAATATTGTCCCCAACATGCAACACAACAACACTTTCCTCCTTTAAGTTCCTTCTCAAAATTCACCTCTTTTTTTGGTCTCTACAGCAATGATTCTTGCCCCTTCACAATCTTGGAAACGTTACAGCCAAGATTATCAAAAGCAATTAGCGATGTTTGAGTGCCTAGCTTGAGCTGCCATAAACTGGTCTGATGGTTGGAGGCAGGATGCTCAGCATCACTGCAAGCATATCTGTGCCACTCTGACCCTTGCCTCTACAAGTGTTCTGATGGTAGTCCATTGTGTGCAGATGGAAACCTTGGCTAGGACTGCGAACAGAACTGTAAATTTGTGATGATGGGCTTTGTGGTATGTGCACCTGGAGACTAACAACTAGATTAAGACACCAACTCGTTTCTTCGCTAATCTGAGATGAATTTGAGCTAGTGGTTTAGAGTTGAAAGTTTCCATGTCCTATTACCAATCATTATGGTTCTAGCATTTGAGTGTAAAGTATCTGGCACATAGTTGCCCGAGAGAGATGAAAGACCAGAGGGAAAGAAGTCTAAGAGATGCCAGAGGAATAAGCCCTGAGTCATTATGGCAAAACAGGAAAGAAGTGAAAATAAAGCCTTCCTATAAAGATAAAAAGCCAGCCAGCCACAGATGGAAAAGTAAGTGTTCCAGGTGGGGTAAAAGTGAAACAAATCATTCCTTTTTGCCAGGACAAAAATTGCCATTGCATGCAATTCCAACAACTCAAATTAAAAAATTTAAGTTAATAAAATTAGACATAACTGACTGAAAAGCCCCATTACTGCACACTGGCCATCTCCCTGCCAGTGCAGGATTTATTTCCTTCAGTTTATCATCTTTGTACTTTGCTGAGTTTAAATGATGCGAGTGTCTGAGCTTTCTACCACTTCTCCAGGCATATTCTTCCTTAGTCAAGCAGGCTTGAAAAATCCTACCAAATAATGTTATTAACTTATAAAATTATATTTCTGACATTATTGGAATCGGGGGGTTGGAGGAAATTTCAGGATAAGTGTTGAGTAACACGAAATCTTGTTAAATCTGCTGGAAAGGATATAGCATTGTACAAGTGTGCTCTATACTATGCATTAATGTAGGGAAATAGTGGTTTGTTAGCATTCATTGATTTACTGGTGTTTCAAGTATTTGTGATGTTTTGCTGTTGGCAGTTACATCTCTATTCTGAACTGCAGGGAGGGAAAGGAAAATGCTTTTTTTTTCTACCTTGTGCTCGATTAATCATTTTTTGTATTAACAATTTTTGACTTCCTCCTCTGGTTAGAAATATACCAAACCCCCTGTGCAGAGTGGACAGATTGCTTCCTTTTTACTTGACTGCACCTGTATTTTGACTGCATGCCCTACAGGGATGTTGAGAGTTCTGAGAACAGGAAAAATGAAGAAAATTGTTCACTGACCTGATTTACACCAATAAAAAAATAAAACAGATGCATTAAAAATATGTTGTACTTCTAATTACCTTCCTTATGTGTTGTTCTTCAATATTACCATCCTTAACAATAAAGAATATAATATGGAGATAGGTAGGTCGGTCATTAAATATACTATACCTAGATTTACTTCTACTTTTACAGTTTATACCAGGTTCTACATATATTACAATAATTTAAACAAGAATTAATTACATCATTTAAAAAGTATAATTCAATGAATTATAATTTGTCCATGAGAAAAGGACACTTCCTTGGCCCCAATCACAAAACAGTTAAGATTTGTTTATTAACCTACCTCTGCTCTAAAGACCTGCATAATTAGATGAATCTAAGCAGTGTGCCAGAAGGTTTAAAAAATAGCCTGGTCTGTGTTGCACCAAAGGGAAAACTGTGAGTTGCAGAAGAAAAAGCCCTTTAGGTATAATGCTCTGCTAGCAGCCCCCTTTCTTCCGAATGAAGTGGGATCCTGCACGGATGCCTCTCTTGGTACCAGGGATGGTAGAATGGAGCATTGAGAGATGATGTCTCTTGAGAATGCAGCTCTCAAAGTAGTTAGGTTAAAGCTAATGACCCAAGATTTTCAAAAGTGACTACTGTTTTTGTTTGCCTCCGTTTTGGGTGCCCAGCTTGACGCACCATATTTTCAGGAAGTGATCAGCAACCACCCCTGAAAATTAGGCTCTTTAAAGGGTCTGTCTACACTTCAATTAAAGACCCATAGTTGGTCCATGTCAGCTGACTCAGGCTTCTGGGGCTCAGCCATGGGGCTGTGTAGATGTTCGGGCTCGAGCTGGATTCCAGGCTCTGGGATCATGCGCTGGGAGAAGGTCCCAGAGCCCAGACTTCACCCTGAGCCAGAATGTCCACACCACAGCCTCACAGCTTATGACCTACAAGCCCACATCAGTTGACACAGGCCATCTGCTGGTGTTTAGTTGAATGTAGACAGACCCTAAGAGGTCTCAAGTTGGGCATGAAAAAAATGGAGGTGTCCAAAATTGCTAGACAGTTCTGAAGATTTTGGCTAGGTCCTTTTTAATTCCATGAGAACTGAACTGGTAGCTAACGCAGGTCCTGGAACATTGATATTATGGGGTTTTTGTTTGATTTGGGTGACGTTCTTAATAACATTGAAATTCCACAGTATGGCCTATTTCTTTGTTGATAATGCTACAGTCCAGGAATTTTAGACCTTAAATGGAATGTGGGCGTTTCAATTGTCATGACTCAGTGTATCTGTCTTTATTAGATATCCAAGTCCTTTGTACGGTCTAAAAGAGTGGCTGTGCACATTATGCCTCTGTAGATAATACTTTGCAAAGCTGTGAATAAGCCAAAAGTCCGCTTTTTTCTTTCTCAGGAAAATCAAAGCAACGCTATCACTTTCCTTCCTAATAAAATAATAATAACTGCTATTATTTCCTTAAAAGGAGGAATTTTAAGTGGCCTGCTGAGTAAATAATTGTTTTTGAGACTTGCTTCCTACAGCGTTCAGAACAGCCTGGTTACAGGAGCCTTTATAATGCAATTGATTCTCTGTAGCAGAAATAATTCCAAGGTGTCAAACATTTAAATATATGTTATGAAGCCAACCCCCAGGATATGTTCTTGGAGATTTTAATAAAAATATCAGCAATTTATAGCACACCCATAGGACGACTTCAAAATTAAGGGTTCTTTGAAAAGTGACTAATGCTTCTGGAAATGTTTTGTGCATGAATGCAGTAGAAAGCTCTTATTGTTCACAGCGAAAAGTTAATGCAGTAAATCATCACACATTGTTATTGCATCAAGGTGGTTTAGGTTTTTTGTTTTTTGGCTGATGCATGTTAATGAGGTATAAACACTGACATAAGGAAAGTGGCATGAATTAGATTCCCAGTTTTCTATGTATGGGAACTGGGAAAATACTAACTGCTTTCGGTAATTCTTTCCAACCATTTAATACACCAAGGAGTTGAATCCTTGGCTGTAATCTGTCTACATAAAGAAGTTGTTTATTGTTTTAGGAAGGGTAAAATCTTTCAGCCCCAAATGTATGTTCTTTCTTGGCTTATAATAATTGCACCTTTCTGCTTTTTCTCATTACTTTTCAGTCTGTTTCATCTTCAGAAACAAAGTCTCTTGATCTCATTGCTACTTGCATTTGTTAGGTGGGATTTTCACCCATTTGCTTGGCCTAACACCGCTCTCTTTAAAGTCCATGGTAAAACTCCCATTAACCTTCATGGAACTGAGTTAGGCTAGTGCTTTGGAAAATCCCTCCTTTGTTCTGGATATTGTGGTGATAGGTGCTAGAGAGATACCATAGGTACATTGGATGCATAGATCTCTGTTACAATCAATGTTAAATAGTTCTGTGTGAATTCCAGACTTCCTCCTAAGTTTTTTCTCTTCTTTAATGTAAAGAATCTGTATTGTATTGTAACATAAACAGAGAGAAGGGGAGGAGGGAGAATGTATTGGCACACAAATACAGATGCTATGTAACTAAAAGTGTTTATATGCTGTACATAAAATGACCTCTTATTTATTTTAATTTAAATAAATGTTCATTTAATTCAGACATTAAGGCTCTTTCCTGTGAAAGCAGGGGGCAATTGCCTCTAGTGCCTCCACTGATCAAAATGGCTGCACTATCACAGAGCTGGAGAGGTGGGATTTTCAGGTCACTAAAGTTCCAAATCATTTGGGACTCGATGGGAGCGAGATTAGTCTCTTAAAAGGTTACCTTCTTGAGGCAAGGACCCTGTCGTCTTATTTATCAGTCAAGCTCCATGTAAGTCTTTGTAGCTGTAGGTTAAATTAATTCTCTCTTCCTATATATCTTTGCCTCCACAACTGTTTCTTTTTAAATCACATCTTTAAATGTCCCACTTCTCCCTTTGCTATGCATTGTAATGTAGTTTTCCCCTCTGCTTTTGGTCTTCTGACTAAAACCTTGCCTATGCTACCAAAAATTGCCATTCTGATGAATGGTGTCAACAGGTGCTCAACTGGTTGGCTACACGGGTAGTCAGGACCAAATGAGGTGTTCAGCACCACTTGTGAAATCCTGGTTAAAATTTCCTTCAGTTTACATTCTCCATTGTCTTTTGTATTGTTTTGACTTGGTAAAGTATTTTGGAGATAGAATTTGTATGAAAGACGCAAAATAAAAGAAAGTGACTGATCTTGCAAGATGCTGAATGGCCTCGACGGCCATTGCCTTCAGCTGGAGTCGAGCAAGCTCAGCAGCTTGCAGGACTGGGCCCCAAAATTGTATTCCATTGTAGTGATGATGGTGAGCTAGGCCACGCTTAATAAAAAGGGAGCAAAATAGCTACACTAAAGAGGTGAAAAACATTGTGTGTTTTTAAATGTATTCAACCTTTGCGAAACTCACCTGTTTTTTAAAATAAAGCATATTAGGTTTCTTGCTAAGGTATCCGATTGTCCATTTGCAGCATTCCAGACCTTCCTTGGGAAAGATGATGTGTCTCATGAATTAGAAGAGAGTGAAGCACAGAGAAATGTTAAATTAGAGTCTGTCCTTCAACTTCTGAGAAACCGCTCTGTACGCTGGCAGATCATTACTGTGATCATCACCATGGCCTGCTACCAGCTCTGTGGGCTAAATGCTGTAAGTATTCCTTTTCAGTATCCAGCCTGCTAATGGGTCACATCTTTTGTTAATCAGTATTTATATGTTCTCGTACTTGACTATTTTCATAATTTATCATTTCTCTGCTATTCCTCATGATGGTGTCCCTAACCTCTGTTTGCCAGAAGCTGGAAATGGACGACAAGGGTGGATCACTTGATGATTACCTGTTCTGTTCATTCCCTCTGGCACACCTGACATTGTGTATGCATTGTTCTCTCTCTCACACTCTTTCCCCGCTCCTTCCCCCCCTCCCCCCCCATTCATAGTGGCAATTCACAGTCATTCACTTTTACAATTTTGGGGTTTGGTTCAACCCGACCAAATTTTTTTTAACTGCCAGTGAACTGAAAAATCAGTTATTTGCTCAGCTCTAATTGGGGTCTCCTGGGGGTAACATTTTCACAAGTGACTTAGGCATTTAGAGGCCTAAGTCCCTTTGATTTTCAGTAAGACTCATGCTCTTAGGAGCATAAGTCCCAGTTTGCAAAAGTGAGCCTTTAAGGGTCTATCTACACTACAGCTGGGAGCAAGGCACCTGCCCAGATAGACAGACTCATATTAGCAGGGCTCATGCTAGAGTGCAAAAAATAGCGGTTTGGCTCTTGCAGCCCTGGCATAGGTTCAGAATAGCCACCTGAGCTAGGATTCAAGGGGCAGGATGGGCATGTGCACAAATGCCTTGTCCAAGCCTCCCTTAGTGCTGCAACGTCAACGTTGCTGTATTTAGCACGGTAGCGCAAGTCTGTCTATCTAGACTGGGAGGCTCACTCCTAGCTGCAGTGTGGACATACCTTAAAAGTCACGTAGGCACTTTTGAAAATGTTACCTAAAGTGATTTGTCTAAGATCGTACTGCAGAATAATGAACTGGAAATGTAACCCAGGTAACAGAAAAACTTATCAACACATACGAAAAAGAAGTCTAAAAGATTTTCTTCAATTTTTAGGATACACTAGAAAAAAACTAGCACAGTAGGTATTGTTTTCTTCTAACTGCAAGATTTCAGTGCTAATGACAGGGTTTTTTGTTCCTTGTTGTGGATATTTTGAGATGAAATGAAATGGAATTATCTTGTCACGCATTCTTTGTTACAGTTTATCAACTCAATTTATAAATGAAATAAATGACACCTACAGTAAGTAACACAGACTAATAAAGTTATGTGCTTCCATTGTTTAAAAAATCCCATAGATATATTTTCAGGGATATAAGGAGAAATGTGTGACTTTTGGCATATTTGAAAGACCAGAATTGACCAGCTCCAATGAAATATGACATGCTTTAAGAGCAAAACACCATATCTTTCCTGGTAGGGTGTAATTTTTTTAAAACTATTGTACATGTTCCAAAACTAATGCAGCATTTATTTTAGGTAGGCACATTTTGAAATCAAGCTCCATATAGAAATATCAATTGACAGTGCCCTGTAGTCGTAGGAATTAGGTATTTTTATCTCATTTTTTGGTTTGTTTCTTTTTCCATATAATTCTGCCAATTATGTAAAATTTGTTACACAAGTTGAGTTTTGAATTACTGATTTTCTAGTTAAATTATTATTATTGTAAAACCTTCTGAGATGCCTGCAAGAAAGGTGCTGTGTAATAAAAATTGGCTGAAGTACATACTGAATCACTGTTTCACTTGCTTTGTTATGCCACTAAGAACTTAAGACATTCTAAGAAGAGGGTAAGGTACCTGGACATACCTGCTGCTGCTTTTCTTTGGTTGATGTCAATTTTATAGCCCTCTCTACTCTTTTCCTGCAAAATCAAATCATAGCCAAATTCAGCTCTGTGATATATTTACTGGGCTTCCATTGTGGTAAATGGAAATCATGTACATGTTCAATGACAGTTTTGCCCCAGCTGTTTTTTTTAACGTAATTACACTATTTGCATCAATCATATTTCACAGTAACTTATCCAGTATATTCATTTCTCACTTGGGAAATATGTCTCCTTGAATTCCTTATTTAAGACTAAATTCAGGAAGGTATTTAAGCACAGTCCTAAATTTAAGTGGATGCATACTTCCATTGATTACTTAAAGTTAGGAACATGGTCAAATACTTTGCTAAATCAGGACCGTGCTTCTGTACATATGCATACCTGAGCTTTGAATTCTTCACCAGTATAAACATCCACTGTAATCTTGAAAACGTAATCAGAGACTTAGTTTGAGGAATGCTAAGCATTTCTGAAAAAATCTCTTGGTACACAGAAAGTGTCCTCACACCTAGGCATATGTTGGAATCCTGTTATCTAGTGGAAATTGCCATTTTAATGTCTATTGGAATCTACAGATTATTCATCATATAGGAGGGCACAAAGAGCAAGCAGGTTCTCTTTCTTCCTTATAGGATCTAAAAGTAGAACAGTGCAAGTATATGATGTCTTGCATGGTGTATACTGTTTTCTCAGATTGGGCCTGATCCAAACCCCACTGAAGCCAGTGCAAATAACTCCAATTGATTTCAGTGGATTTTGGATTAGGCCCCCAGTTGGGACAATGGGACTGAGAGAGAAAGATGCTACTGTCCTTTTGGCAGGAAAATAAGATTGTGCGCATGTAGGCACCCAACCTCTCCTGGTGCAGGTTTCTTGAGATAACGTTGTTTTAATTTTGAGAGAGAATTAAAAAATAAGTATAGCCTTTTGTTTCTCAACTATGCAACCATTATTCTTACAGACTTGACATAACTTCCAGTGGAATCCCACTGAAATCAGTGGGACTATGTGGCAATCAGGATTTGGCCCATGAGCAAGTATTTTGCCTACTTAGTCGCAAGCACTCAATAAATCCATTCTCACACAGACACAGTATTTTAAGTGGATTAACATTTTTCTCTGATTTCATCTGAGAGTTCTTTACAATGTGAAAATCCTTCATAATATTAAACTCTCAGATCCAGCTGGCCTGTGGTGGCCTACTAGCCAGGCAGGGCTTGCCATATGTCTTGCCCAGATGGGTGTGTCAGAAAAAAGATTGGACTGATCCTTCCACATTTATCCAAGAGCTTTAGATCATTCCCAGGGGAGATTACCAAGTAGCTGCCTTCTGTAATTGTCCAGCTGGTATCTTGAGGAGTATATCTAGCAATTATTCCCTTCTAAGGTTTTATCTTGTAATAAAAAATCTCACCATTTAATTCCACCAAGTACATTATTTTCTAGATGCATCAGAAACTATAATGAAGACATTGATGATCATACTACTAGATGTAATTATGGTGAATCATTAAACAATCAATCACAGTATTCAAAAGAAAGCTATATTAGATCTACTAGTTAATAAAAAGTTGTATATGATAAATCTATATACCATGGACAAGGAATTAACTTCAAAATATAAATTAATAATAAAGTATCTCAGCCCTAAAGTACACATAAAACTAAATGAAGTGAATATAATTTCTCATCACTGGTGAATTTGATCTGTTCCTTTTCTCTCCTGCTTCATCTTTAATATAATTAATTTCAAACTGCTTAACATACACCATGTGGAACTTTAAGATAGAATTTTGAGGGATAAAAAGTTTCTGATAGACAATCAACAAAGATTAACTTTATTCTGTAAATTATGTTTAAGGGCAAAGATACTGAAATATTTTATCCAGATTACTAAAATAAATCATTGGCACTGGTTATTCTTCTCTCAAACAGTTATTCCTTGGCATGTGAATTGCACAGGGACATGAATGCTCCCTTTGCTCTTTGTTTCTGCCATGTCTAGTTGAGCTGAACCATTTTTTAATAGAATCATATTGTCCACGGGTCAGAATTGGGTGAACAAGATGGTAATACTCTTCTAAGCTCCACCCACACAAGGCACCAAGTCAGAATGTGGTGTCACATACTCTCTGGGCTGCTTGGGTTCAGACACCCTCACTAGGATCCCTTAAGACCCATGTGCTTTGGTGGACTTCTCAGGCTTGACTTCCCCTCAGTGAGGTTCATATGCCCCACTGGGCTTATTAAACTTAGCTTCCCTTTGAAGAGGCTTTGGTCGTCTGTGGCATCTTGTTTGGAGTGGGAGGATTGTCAGTCTCTCCCAAGCCCATTCACTCAACATGCCAAGATGTTGTTTATGGCTTTCATTTTCAATATGGCAGGTGACGGGCTTTATTTTAGAGACTTCACATCCTTCTAGCAATCCGTTATTTTTCTCCTTCTCTGGTAATCAGAGACATCCCCTCTCTCTGTCTGCCAGATGTTTCTGCTTTATGGTAGAACCGCTAATCACATTGCATGTTTTGGCATCTGATTTTCTTTGTCTCATTTCCTTCTGTCCAAGAATCTCAGATTTCAAATAAATGTTTACAGTTTTCACTTCTCTGAACAGTAGCTGATGCTTTAGTATTGCCCAGACACATTATTTTAAAGCACAAGCACATTACATGGTGTACGACCGTCTAGGTAGAAAGCAGTCCTTATTAACGGTAGAAAATACAAATCAGCTTCATCCAGCCCTTCCCAAAGATCTATTGGCCTGCAGAGGTTTTAGAATGTGCCATGTTTCTGTGCTGTCATTTACTTGCCAAGGGCCATATTCATCAAGATACTGAATGCCTTTGATTGACTTGTGGGCCACTTGCGGGCACTCAGTGTAACCCACTGGTGAATGTGTGTTAAAATCCCGCTCTGTGCCAGTCCATAGGGGAGATGAGTTGATACAGCCCCGAACTAGAGAGGCCAAGCTGTAGTAGCTCAGGCTTGTAGTTCTGGGGGTCCCCCAGTTCCGTGTGCAGCGTGTTGGCCAAGATGTCAGCCATCACATCAGTACTTTGCTGGGGTGGGCCCTAGGTATTCTGTACTGCCGTGCATCTTGTGTAGCCATTTGCACTTGTGCAGAGTGGGTGTAAGATACTAGTTTAGTGACTTGGTTGTGTTTTACTCCCCCTTTTCAGTCTATTATGCACAGGTGTAAATATTACAGGTCACCTCACAAGGCGTAAGGCAGTACAGAATTAGACCCAATACTATATTTCAGCTTTTATAATTTGCCTTTTAGGTTTTATCCATTTTTTGCTCAAAGTTCTTGATTTGTGAGTGAAGAAACAAAAAATTATACATCAATCATGTGCCCCAATTTAAGATTTATAGTCACTTCAGCACTTTCAGGCAGCTCATCGTGCAATATTATTTGGCTTTTTTTAAAGTCTTCTATTTATATATTCAAATTAAATGTTCAAGTCCTCTTTTTCAAACTAACAGCTAATGAAACTGACAGCTAATGAAGCATTTATTTTGTATTTTAATATAGATCTGGTACTACACAAACAGCATTTTCAGTGAAGCTGGGATAAGTCCTAAACTGATCCCTTATGTTACCTTGAGCACCAGCACTGTTGAGATTTTGTCTGCTGTTTCTTCCGTAAGTTGAATGATAAATTGGATATGTGTACATTTGATGATAAATAACCCCCTTAAAATTACTTATTTAATGTTATGTTACTGATGTATTATTTCTTTATTCATGTTAAAAACTTTATCAGCAGCCATATGTTGATGATTAAGTTCAACAGCTTGAAAATATCATTTGTTGAGTCCAATTCTAGACCTACTTTCCATGACTCTGTAGGGTGTATAAACCCCAGAATGACATTTAAACTATATAGCAACAGCTTTAGTATCAAATTTATCCAGATAGTGAGCTGTGAAACTGCTCATGTAAATGAACAGAAAGAAGAGCATGGAGAAGTTTATCCTCAAGATCCCAATTCAGGGTTGGGCTAGGTAAGTCATTTTGGACTTCAGAAAGCCGTCAAAAAGTGGTGCTGTGACAATTATTCCATAGTGATTAATGAGTATCAAGCAAAATTTTTCACCTTTCATGGCGTACGTGTAAATGTTTGTTTATACACCAGCCGTTCATTTTAAACAGTGATGGGAAGATAAGCAAAACAACCACAATGATGTGGAGGATCCAAAGTTCCATGATTTCACTTCTGGCCCCTTCAGTGGTAGTGAATACAAAGCTCTTTAGCACCAGAATCTATAATGTGCCGTGAATGTATACTGAATTCAAATACTAAAAATCCCCATAAACTTTTGATGGAGAAGTAGTAGCCACATGCAGTTTCATTACTCCTCACCCTCACCAGCAAATTTGATTAGACAACATGATACGCTATTGTGACAAAATAAAACCGAAGGTACTTTCAGTAGTTAAATAAATTGCTCACTGTTAGTGCAAGCTTATTTTTGTTTGCACTGTTATAATTAAAACATTTAAAGGTTTTTGGAATGTGACATTGCAAATCAACAGATTAACTGCAACGATAAATTTCATACTTTTTAATTAAAGCTTTATCTGCATATATTCTAATACTATTAAAACAATATTGCATAATCATGTTGGGATTTAAAGCATTTTTAAATGTCAGAGAAACAATTTTGGCAAAAAATCCATTCTAGTAGGATAACAAGTGTTTTGTGGCCCCTTAAATGTTATACTAAATCAAGCTATCAACATTATTTCCATATTGTACGGGACATAAGGAGATCTTAAATGTCACAGAGGCCTTCTCCTGATCTTTGTACCTTTCCACACATCTATATTTAGATTTGTGATGATCTCAGTTTAGATACATAGCCACACTTTTAAATAAATGGGACATTATTTTAATATTTCTTTGTTTAAGATAAACACAAAAAAATGATTTGGCAGATATTTTTATATGTGGAGGATGCTGACCTTTTGTTTTCTGGCACTGAAAATTACACGGAGAAGGTTTGATGGCATAAAAGCCATTCTATAAAGAGGGCCTGTTGTCTTTTCAGTGGGTTCCATACAGTCAATTTTTAGGGCATGTTCAGAATACATTCTTATATCTAACAAGAAATGTCTAAGTTAGTTCCCGGTATCTGTGATTTCTTCAGTAAGTTTCTCATGCCCACAAGGTTATTTTTAATTCCCTTCTTTTATATTCAGTCTGCTTGCTGTGCCGCTGGAAATAGTGATGTATGGAAATCTCTAACTTTTCAAACATGCTCTTTTGAGATACACTGAAACATTGCTTTATAGACTTAGTTTTATTTCAAGAATCCTCTGGCACATTTTATTGTTCCTGTTCCAAGGGACACCAACTTGAATTTTACATTGCCATTTGAAAATGTTATACCTTCTCTTGTTCCAAGTAACTCCTAAGCCTACTATAGTTGGAAGAGATTGAAGGGGGTATGTTTTTCTTTTCTTTTCTTTTTCCCCAAGTTTGTTTCTTTTATGCATTTGCCAGCATTTTATGTATGGTCAGTTTCACTGTTTTGTTGATGGCAAACAGGATCACTCTCCTGCACTGCTCTGGGTGGGAGTTCATAAGCACACTCTTTCACAGGAATCTGCAATTAGGTGTTTACAAATAGCAACAAAATGAAACTGAAACCAGGTCACCATCAGGAATAGAACCCACCTACCAAGTGAGTTAATGAATTACAGTACCTCCATTGTCGGATAGCAACAGTAGACTTTTATCCTCTTTGTGGACTAGTCATTAAAAGATCCATGATGCAATTAGACAGTAGGTTATACAGGCAGCACGCTGTTGTGTAAAAAGACAGCAGAGCGTTTGGTAGTAGTGTTTTGGGTCTACCCAAGAGGCAGGAGAGAAGAAAAACCGTAATATATATTTTTTGATAAAGAATCTAAAAAACATTCAATTCACAATATATCCTTAATACAGGAACATAAAATTCAAATAGAAAGTGTCCCTTTAAGTTATCTTCTGGGAATAATAGCCCAGTAATAATAGGTTGATGTGATCCTTGAGGAAAAACAAACATACAATGATTATAATTAAGGCTAAGATTTTGTCATGGATATTTTTAGTAAAAGTTACGGACAGGTCATGGGCAATAAAGAAGACTTCACTGGAGCCCATGACCTATTCCTGACTTTTGCTAAAAAATATCCATGATAAAATTGGAAGAGACTGGGTAGCTGTGGGTGGCTGGGAGCTCTGAGGCCCTCACCACCCATGGGGGCTCAGAGATCCAGGGTCCCTCTGCTCCTTCCCCTCCCCCCCGTGGCAGAGGGGAGCTGCAGGGTTCCCCTCCCCATAGTCTGCTGCCACCACCACCACCTGCAGGGGTCCCTCTGTCACTGCCAAAGTGGGGAGCGGCCAGGGGCTGCAGGGGTCCCTCTGCCCTGCTGCCACAGTGGGGAGCTGTGGGGTACCCGCCCTGCCTGTAGTGGCGGGGACCTGCGGGGTACCCCCACTGCCCATGGCTGCTGGCAGCTTGCGGCCCGCTGCCTCAGGTGGCAGGGGTATCTTGCAGCTCCCTGCCACTGTGGGAGGCGGCAGGACCCTACAGCTGCCAACCGCGGGGCTGAACTCACGGAAGTCTTTGTAAGTCACAGATTCCATGACTCTCCGTGATCTCCGGGATAAAATCGTAACCCTAATTATAGTATTAATTTGCCCCTTTATAGCACTGTCTCTTCAAAGCATTTTACAAATATTATCTCATTAATACATAGACATTACATTAATCTATTTGCTTGCTTGCTATTAGCAAGATTTAATTATAGCCCTGTCACTCTTTCTGTAGAGTAGAAATCCCAATGGTCACATAAACAAACAAGAACTTGAAAATTGAAATGCAAATATTGTTGCAAATACCACTGTTCCCAGGCTCATGCCCAGACTGAAACTCCTGTCTGGTATGTCTGTAGATTTTTTTCAGGAATCATACCATTGTGTGCTCCAGCACTTATGATCCCACCAGTTCAGTAGGCACATGCTGGGTCAGTATTTGAATGAAAGACCAGAGGAACATTTAAATGCTGCGGGAAGTGGTCTCAGTGATTCAGTATAGTAGATGACACGCTTCTTCTCAGCCATTGCTCAATCAGTGTCCGAGTACAGGGTTATGGAGGACTGTGCTGCTGACGTTACTGCTTTTTTTTTTTTTTTAAGAGAGATGTAGAGAAGCAGTGGTTTTAGCCATGCGTGCTCATTAAATATCCCATAGTATTCTTAATAAAGTAGTAGGGGTGATAACTCAAGACTTCTGGTCGCATACAAACTCTGGTTGCCATGTTCTCCCTATCTAAATGTCCCCTACATTTTAAGTCGGGTAGGGAGTCTTCACTTGATGAACTATTAATTATCTATCAATTCAAAGATCCAGTTGTGCAATGCATGCTTGCATTAGTAACTTCATTTACATGAGCGGTCCAGCTGAATTCAGTTTGTTTGTGAAGCACTTTGGAAATCTTTGGAATGAAAGATACTGTGAAATCTAAGTAGCTTTTTTACAATTATTATTTTTTACTAGTAAATACAGATTGTAATGAGAAAATACCCTTTGCCAGTATTACTGTTTTTTAAAAATTTACAGCAGTTCGCTAAAAATATTCTCTATTGCCTTTTTCCCCCCATAGAGTGCCTATAAAAAGATTTACAGCCTTTTAAAACAGCATTTTCCCCTTAATAAAATTAACCATGGAACAAAAAACTGTTAATTTTATCCAAGAGCAAATGTTTATGCAGAACATCATCTATCATTTTATCCAGCTATAAATAATTGCCCATGCAAGCAAACATTTGGTTTTCTAAATTGACTGCCATGCTAATTTGTTTAGACCGCATAACATTTCAATAGCATGAATTTTTAGATGATTAAATTTTTAATGTGTTTCACTTAAACCTCTGAAAGCTCTCCCAAATATGTGTGGTAAGTGGTAGCCAAAGAATACTCAATGATTTATTCAGTGTGTAAAGCACTTTATTCTTCTGGTCACAAAGAATGATTCAATAATTAATCTGTATTCATGAGCTCATCTTCATTTTGCAGTTTTTGAATGCAACTGTCTATGATCCTTATGAAGCAAATTTGTGAGCTGAAAGATACTTAGACTAGTGTCACACCACATACAAATGTAAAATCTAGCAATGCTATAGTAGTGGAAAATAGCTACTGTCCCAGGAAA
Source organism: Chelonia mydas (assembly GCF_015237465.2). Taxonomy (NCBI): domain Eukaryota; kingdom Metazoa; phylum Chordata; order Testudines; family Cheloniidae; genus Chelonia; species Chelonia mydas. The sequence goes on from NC_057852.1 coordinate 114,755,985, forward strand.
TTTTCAAGAGCATTGGACATTCTTTTATGTGTATGTGTGTGTGTAGTGGTTGTCTTTTACTACATGGGGAATCTGGACTCAATAATGTAGGGCCAAATTATGATCACCTAACTCACCCTTAGTAGTACCTTAATCCACATGTATATTGAGGTCAACGTGACTATTTCTGGATTAAGATACTACTCAGTGTGAATAAGGGTAATCTGGGCTGTGACAAGCACTGAAATCTACCACAAAGAACCAACCAGTTCAAGTTCTGGTTTAACTAAGGCTCTGTCTACAGTGGCACTTTCGTCGCTAAAACTTTTGTCACTCAGGGGTATAAAAAAACACCCCCCTGAACGACAAAACTTTTAGCAGCAAAAAGCGCTGGTGTGGACAGCGCTTCATCGGTAGGAGTGTGCTCCCGTCAATGAAGCTACTGCTCCTCGCTGGAGGTGGTTTTATTTTGTCGCCGGGAGAGCTCTCTCCCAGCGCTAAAGTGCAACCACACGGTGCCCCTTACAACGGCACAGCTGCAGCAACACAGCCGCGCAGTTGTAAGGTGTGCAGTGTAGACAGAACCTAAGAAAGTAATCTGGTGCAAGGCAAAACCCAGCATTTCCTCCAATCACCTCATCACCAAAAGGGGTCACTTGCCAAAACTATAGTTTAATGGGATGAGAGGAAGGGGGTACTATAATAATACTTAGCTCTTACACAGTGTTTTTCATCTGCAGATCTCACAGGAGAGCAGCAGCATTATCCCAGTTTCTCAGATGGTGAAACTGAGACAAAGAGAGGTTAAACAACTTCCCCCAGGCCACACGATCCGTCAGTATCAGAGCCAGGAATAGAATTCAGGTCTCCAGAGTCTTCCTTGAATCATGCTCCATTTACCATTACAAATAGTTCTTATATTTAGGGTCAGAAAGTCAGAGAGAGGTCCCCAAAACCTCAAAGATAGACCAGCTGAAACAGATGGGGGCTTCAGCATGCCTAAAAGGTATCCAACAAGGGGAATCCAATGGATCTCCTTCAGGAGGTGTTCCCTTACTGAGGGCCTTTTGATTGATCAGATTGAACCTATAGACCAATGCTATCAGTTGCTGACAGCCCCCTGAATGAAGGAAATGCTCAACAAGTTGTTCTATGAGGGCATAAGAAGGTACCCACCCAAGTTGATGCAAGAGCCAAGCAGGACATATATTTATTAAAGTGTGATGTGCCCAAACTGGGTGCCTCAGGCTAAACTTCTAAATCCATATTTAGGTACCTGATTCTTTGTTTCTTTTTGCAACAGCATGGTTCATGTTCTAGGAGAAATGACTGTGCTGTGAATAAAGGGGCTACAAGTAAAACTATAAATCCACCTCTCTGGATTGTCTATTACTCTTTTCTTGGATGCAAGTGACCGTACCCTGAATGATGAATAGACATGAGATTTGATGATCTACTTAATCTTACTGCTTAAGATGGAAATAGCACAGAACTGGCAAGTCACATTAATCACATGAGTCTGAGTCTAAAGAGAAGCTCTTATTCAGGACAGGTGTCAGAGTAACGGCCGTGTTAGTCTGTATTCGCAAAAAGAAAAGGAGTACTTGTGGCACACCTGAGAGACTAATCAATTTATTTGACATAAGCTTTCGTGAGTTACAGCTCACTTCATCGGATGCATCCGATGAAGTGAGCTGTAGCTCACGAAAGCTTATGCTCAAATAAATTGGTTAGTCTCTAAGGTGCCACAAGTACTCCTTTTCTTTATTCAGGACAGAGTCAGTCAGAAGCCTGTCAGGAGAAAAAAGTAATATAAATAATAATTATAATATTGAAAAGTAGTAGAGCATATTTAATAGCAGGTCTTAAGCTATTAAGAGAGTAAAATTGGGAGTTTTCTTAACAAAACTTGGGGGTTGGGGAAAATTTGAAATGAAGTATTCAGGAACCTACCGTAAGAACTACAGAATTGGGACCTGTTAGCAATTCCACTTCCTTATATAATCATTTTCGCCACATAAACATGCCCAGAATTTTTGAATATGCTCTGATTTCATTATGTTAACAGCAGTTTCTGCAGTTGACTCAAGTGGAAGCGATTGGCGATTGGTTTTTTTAACACTGTATTTATTCAAAGGAGTTGTCAGTCAGAAGGTAGTTTGTGATCTGTTGATACAGAACATAGTTCCTTTGTTGACTGGTGATATATGAAGTTGTATTGCTACCTGAGAAAAGTTACATCAGTGTAATTTTACGGTTGCATTATTAATTGCACAGAAGTCAAGAACTTCAGAGTTATGTTAATCACAGAAACCACCACAACTCCTCCTTCCCATGTTTGTGCTCATGATCTCACAACGAAGTGCTATATTTTGTACTATTTGGCAGGTAGCACAATCCAGTATAGTAGAAAGCAGCTGCACTTTTTCTGTAACCATAGGTGAACACATGTAGTATTTCCTTTTATGCCATATACATTGGCTTAAGGTACAAAAAGATTTCTACCAGTTTTTACTGGTTTGAGAAATATTCCCATTACGGATAAATGGTGAATGCAGAACCATAAATGCTTTAAAACTGATAGAAACATTTTTCACACTGAGTAACAAAAACATCTAAGTGGGTTTTGCTAATTAACAACTTTTGAGCAAGTTATCTGTCAAAAGAGGGGCTTATAATCAAAGTCTGTATGTTATCTTAACTGTAGCATTCTTTACCAATGAAACATGTAATAACTCATTACAAGCTCAATAACATATGACTTTCTTTTTATTTATTTGTTGAGACCTTTTCTCTTTAGCTTTCTATTTAATTTCAGTGGAGCATTGGGATCAATAAGACAAGGGGAATGGGAAATTCAGGAAGTATTACCATTCTATAAATAGAAATAATAACAAATATGTAGTGTGAAAAAACGTGGTAAACCATATACCTAACTGTGAAAAGAATGCTTTGGTATAGTTGTGTTTTGCTTCCTTTCCATTGTCGTGTCCCCCCCCCCCCCCACTGAAAACCAATAAATATTAGGAAAGAGTCAAATGATTTCTTAATTAAGAGAATATTAAACTTTTATACAAGATGGCACTCCCAATCTGCTTGTAGTGCTGTAGGTATGTGCAAACACACACACATACACAAAATGGTCTAAACTTCCCCCCCTTCCTGGGGTTTGCTTTATTATTAAGGTAACAGCCATAAATTCAACCTGATCTTGGCTGTTTCTCAGATTGCTCCTTGTATGAAATCTTTGCTCATACCCCTAGTTTCCTTTGTGTCACAATGACATTCATACCCTTTCTCTATTTCAGTACAAAAACACAATGTTGTGTAACACAGAAGGTTTCCCATTCACAACCACCACCAACTCTATATGAAAATTAAGGAATCCAGTTATGTCAAATGCATTGCAAAGCATCCAATCACCAACAACTTGTAGAAAGCGCAGTCTTCATCCAGCTCTATTCAATGTTTCTCATCTCTCACAACCATAAACAAATGTCCTACCAGAACAAGGTTATCCATGTGCATAAGTGTTTTCAAGACTGGCTCTTTACTGGTAGTTGAGGGCTCACAACATCTCACAAAAGTGTTCAGCACCTTATATATCCAAGTCTCAGCCACTGAAACTATTGGAAGTTTTTAGAACGGTCAAATTTTATTTAGAGTGGCTTATTAGATACAAAAGGGGACAAAAGTTTAAAACATAGCATGAAATTGTAACTTGTCATTCATATGTCATTATAGTCCTATTTTTAATATATATGTGTGTGTGTGTGTGTGTATATGTATATATACATATGTTTTATATACATTTTTATATAATATGTGTGTATATATATATAAAAAATTTGAATCCTTAGGTGATGCCCAAACCAGTTTCTTTTGCTATTTAAAATAATAAAAACCTCTTCATCTTGTTACTTAAAATAACTAGAACAATTCAAAGATGAAAGTAAAATGAATGAAAATAGTGCTGGAATCCAAAATAACTTGCACTGTAGGCATGACTTCTGAAGCATGACCATATCCAAGCACAGTCCACAGCTGAAACTACAGTAGCATGACATTTATTTAACTTGAAAATAAAAATACACCTCTAGGATTGACATATATGGCAGGAGAAGTATTTGTAAATGCTTTCAAGGAAAAAGAGATGTAGAAAAACTGAAGCTAGTTTTTAATTGTCTTTGTGTCTTATTTTGCACCAGTTTCCATTGTGGTTTATAGATGACCACCTTATGCCGAGGGACAAACTCTGTGCATGGTTTGTATGACAGTTTAACAGAAGAATCCTACAGGAATTCTGTTTTAAAAGATAACACTGTTCTCACTCTTACAAATGAATAACACTTCTTTTCGCTTGCACCATAAACTACTTAATTAATTAATTATAACATTCTCTCTATTTCTGTTAATGACTTACTTCCTACAGGTTCATCTGAGTTCTAGTTTTAAGGCAATAATGATTTACATTTAGGTTTATTGTGATGAACTGCAAAGCTGAAATGAAAACTGAGCCCTGGTCTACTCTGAAAAGTTTGTACTGGTATAGCTGTGTAGTTAGGGGTGTGATTTTTTTATTTTTTTTTTTTTTTGCCAACATAACTATGCTGCTGAAAGCCCCAGTGTAGAGGTAGTTATGCTGGTATAACTGTGCTTTCTACCAGCATATTTTCTGCTGGTTTCCAAAGTGGCATAAATTATACTGGTATAAGCACTTTCATGCTGTCAGCAGTACGCTGGTATTGTCTGTATCATTAAAACAGCAAAACTTCCTAGGGTAGACCTTCCCCCTAGCCACCCTCAGGCAGGGACATTCAGAACATATTCCTATCATTCTGTGGGAGACATTCAGCAAAGAAATACATTTCTCTACCTTTTAAAATTCTTTTACTCCCTCTGTGAAATTTTCTAGCAGGTTCTGTTTAGCTACAGGCATTGGTGTTATTCTCTGACTTCATTATTGCAATCAGAATTACCCAGAGGGGGAAAAGAATTATATAAAGGTAATTTACTCTCTCCTGTTTGGTCACCACAGACTGTATTATGGGGACTTCCCTGCATAAGGGAGCTAGACCTCAATCATGCAAGGAGCTGAGTGCTCTGGCACAGGTCCAGCAAAGCACTTACACATCTGTTTAACTTCCAACACATGAGTAGTCCCATTGTGAAGCATGTGCTTTGCTAGATCAGGGCCAGCATGCTCAGCACCTTGCAGGATCAAGTCCCTAGGGCATGGTCTACTAGTTGAAGCACAGAGATCTGTCTTCTATTCCAAGCTCTGCCAAGGATTTTCTTTGTGAGATTGGGAAAATCTATTGGGCTAAAATTTTCCAACTACCTCTACAATGGGGTGCCTCTGTTTTGACCCAGAGTTACTGGGCTTGAGTGTGTTTACTTGTGCAGTAGGGAAGGATAATTCTCTCCACTACTAATGAAGTTCTGTGGCCTGTGTTGTGGAGGTCAGACTAGGTGATTATAGTGATCCCTTCTGGCCATTAAAATCTACATGGGTTGGTTTCTTTGGTCTACTAAGTTCACTTAGTGCTGCATACCCCCATGCCTCTTCCATAACAACTAGCAGAGCTGAAATTTGTGGAGAGAGTACCCACTCCACAAGTGTTGTCCTCCCCCTCCACATCTACAGACACGTGCCTGCCTATAACACAACTTTTCCTGGAATTCCATGGCTGCAAACTACCACGGAGGCCCATGTAATTTAGAATTCATTTCATTTCTGCATTTCACCTTTCGCATGGGTGATGCTTGAACTCAGGCTTTCAGTCCAAGGTAACTGTTTAGCTGGCAAATAAATATTTGAGTCTACCTTTTTAAAATCATCTGAAGCAGTTATTTGACACATACCTTTTAGATTTCAAGTAATGTTACCCTTTCTTCATAAGAAAGCGATTTTAATTAGTAATTACTGGTGGGAATAGTATGTTAGAGAATGTTCTGATGTGTCTGGTCTAAAATGTATCTCACTCATCTACGTATGAATCTAGGAAAATCAATTATTTTATACTAACCGTTTTTAGAGCTCCTTTTATTATATTCCTCTTTAGCAGACATACTCTGATTTTATGTGATTTTTTTAAATTAAGTTCCTTTGTCTGCAAAGTAGTCAACATAAATAAATGAAAAGGTGCATAAATGCACAGATTTCTGTGTATCTATGCCACGTTTGAATGAGATTTGATATCCACTGCACTAATGGAAATTGAACCTTCACCATTGCACTTTAAGACAGTCGATTACAAGTTTCACATTCTTCCATGTATAATCTCATTATGGTTCTGTAGGGGGAAGAAAAATTAACCCAACCAAATATTACTTATTTGCTCTATTTTTAATAAGCAATGCCGAATATTACAATTACCTGTTTTCCAAAAGATGTCAAATGATGTAATCTGACTGTAATTATGAACACACTGTAGCTGAGAATTAACAAAATGAAGTTAATTGTTACTATCTATGGTTTTTACGTAGCACCTATCACTTCACTATAAGAATTTTGTTAATTAACGAAGCTGTACTGGTTCTTCAAGAAAGTAAAATACCATTTCTTCTTATTCAGGGTTTAGCTGTTGAACGGCTTGGACGTAGACCTCTGCTTATCGGAGGTTTTGGTTTGATGGTCATCTCCTTTACGATACTTTCAGTATCCCTGACTTTACAGGTACAGTATATTCATTACGTAACTATTCTTTCATTTCTCTATTTTTAAATGTCCGGTATATAGTACTTCTTGGCTTCAGCTTACTTCTGTGGACCATTCCAACTTTTGATTAAGTTTAAATGATGGCCTATTCTGAATTGGATATTTGAAGTTCTGTCTCCTGCTTAATTATAAACTTAATTATTTCAGAGTGTGACTGTTAGTCATAATGTGATCTAAAAGATTGTCTCATTCATTTCTTACCAAGTGAGAGTTTCATGCAAGCAGATTGGAGAGGATAAATTTGCCCATAGTTGAGAAACGCTGCATTCAACACCTCATACTTTTGCTGTAAAACAGTATATATCTTCTTGAAATTTCTTGCATTCTCTATGTGCCTTCTGTTTACTGCTGATTTTTTTGAAAAAGCAAAAAGGTTAAATTCAAACAGAAGGCTCCCGGGGGAGAGAACATTCCAGTGCGACCGTAGCTTTGAAGTTCAGTTCAGCTATTTGGACTCAAAAGGTGAAGATTCATTATTTGTTGGAAGGAAGCACCTGGCATGGAGATGCAGGGTTAGCATTTATTTCGCAAGTGATTATGTCAAATGGTTGGAAGAAGGTTATTAAACAAACTATAACACTGAAAGGAAATCAGTTTGTCTGCCTTGTTTGTCCTCCGTTTGTATGCATTATCATGTACAGCTTTCTTTTGTTCTTGGGGCCTGAAAAGTAGAGTTCTGATAGATTGGAACAGCCTGCTTTTAGTGATCTTTCAGCAAGTTGTTCTTCCGCTGGCTATAGTCTATAGTCAAGATTTCTCTGTCTTTGGAACAGCAGCTAAAATGAGCCTCCCATTTATCTGACTGCAGTATCCTATTTCTTTGCTTGAGTTAATACGAAGGGAGCCACTGATGGTATGTCTATATTGCAAACCAACGTGTAATTATACTGTGGGTAGGTATACCTGCTCTAGCTTTAATCTAGCTAGTGAAGGTAATAGTAGCAGTGACAATGTGGCATCACAAGCCTCAGAGCAGGCTACCTATCCCAGTGAAATCCCGCCAGGGACCCCGGGTACATACATACTTGGGTTCTTTTCCCCTTCTCCTGTTTCTTCACCGCTAACGTACCTGCGCTAGCTAGCTTATGGCTAGCACAGGTATGCTCACTGGGGCTATAATTATACCTTACTGTGCAGTGTAGACATACCCTCAGAGTCAATGTGAGTAGCATGTGAACATAGTAAAACCATAACAAGAGCTAGTGAGTGGAAACTGAAGCCAGACAAATTCAAATTGGAAATAAGGCACAAATTTTTATTAGTGAGGGTGATTAACCAGTGGAATAAAGTACCATGGGAAGCAGTGGATTCTTCATCTCTTGATGTCTTCAAATAAAGACCGGATTCCTTTCTGGAAGATGTGCTTTATCTGAAGACAAGTTATTGGGCTCAGCATAAGGGTAAATGGGTGAAATTTAAGGGCCTGTGTTCTACAGGAGGTCAGACTAGATGATCTAATGGTGCCTTCTGGCTTTAAACTCTATGAATCTGTGAACTATCTGAATAGGACTTACCATATTGTCAACTGTATGAAACAATAGAACTGTACTTTACAGACAAGGTCATAAAACCAAGGTTGTTAGCACAGCCACAAGACACATAAGATAGAAGGCTGCAAGTTTTGTTATGAGCTGACTGAAAAGTAGGCGTTTCCAAGCCCTTTGATACATAATGTGACATGTTTAAACTAATTGGACTAGATCTTCAGCTGTTGTAAATCAGTGATGCTCCATTGACGTGAGTTAGATTTTAGTGGAGTGACGTCAGTTTACATTAGCTGAATATCTAGTGCATTAAGTATTAGATATAAGTCTGAACCAAGAACCCAGGATGCAAACAGCCTTGTACTCAGAGGAAAATTGTATCTGGTTCTGAATTTGCACCTGTGTCCTCTCTGTATAAGGGGCTAACAAGTTTAGATCTGTGTTTTAGATCCAACATGAGCTCATCTCTGATAAATAGATATATAAATTTATGAATTCACACTAATGCCAAGAAGAGCCTTCACATATTATCATATTTTGAGAGTTAGTATATAAATGAATAAACAAGTTAAAAAGGAATAAACCAGTATAGTACTTTTTTGTTTGAACCTGTACATCAGTCATTTATATTGGCAAGTATAGGTATGATGATGCTTCAGATACTCTAAGTAAATATATCTTCATATTTTATAAAAATAACAAAGACTTAGTAATATGCAACCTCACTATAACATTCTGCTATTCAAAATTTTCTGAGAAATAAGATGAGACCACAGGGCTGTGGAGTTTTTATTTTTCAGCATTACATAGATAGATCAGGGACTGTGGTCTGGCAATTCAGTAGAATTCTCTCTCCGTATTTGAAGCTAGAGGGAAAATTCATATAATTTAGAGACATCCTATTGAATCAAATGTTGCCTTCCTTTAAGCTCTTCTTTTTAATCTTAGTCAGTTCCTTTTGATTACTTTTTACCTGTATTGCTGTTGCTTCACTTAGTTTTCTGTAGACAAAATGAACTCCTCACAAAACCACATAATCTGTAATAGAAATAGAAGTGTGGAACTTTGGAAGAATACACTGGCTGTGTCTACACTGTAAGCTGGAGATGTAAATTCCAGGTCAGGGAAACATACCCGCACTAGATCTGATTAAACTAAAGCATTAAAAATAAAGTGTAGCTGCAATGGCACGAGGGGCTAGTTGCCCTGAGCATATACCCATGCAAGATACTAGTTATGTACCCTGGGCACCTATACCATCTCACCGCTCACGTTGCTGAGGCTACATTCTGTTTTAGCACATTAGCTTAATCAGAGCTAGTGCATGTAAGCCTCTTTGAGCTGGAATTGACACTTCCACTCGAAGTTTAGACATACCCAAAGACTTATAAAACCATCTACAATCTATGGCAGTGGTGGGTAACCTACGGCCCATCAGGGCAAGTCGCTGGCAGGCCGCCAGACCATTTGTTTACATTTGCATGGCTGCCTGCAGCTCCCAGTGGCTGCGGTTCACTGTTCCTGGCCACTGGGAGCTGCAAGTGGCCAAGCAAATGTAAACAAATAGTCTGGTGGCCTGCAAGCGGCTTGCCCTGACAGGCTGTGTGCAGCCCACAGGCCGCAGGTTTCCCACCACTGATCTATGGGCTTGATCCTGTGGCTGTCCTTTTCCATACAAAACTTTCCTTTACTGCAGAATCAGATCCATTAGGTTGTTTGTCTACAATTTCAGGATGTGGCTGAATATCCCAACCTGTTTGACCACGCCCAATGTGTATTATTTTAAGCTTAGTACATATGAAAGGCCATACTGGATAAGACTAAAGATCCATCTAGCCTAGTATCCTGTCTTTTTGCCAGGTGCTTCAGAGGGAATGAACAGAACAGATAATCATCAAGCAATCCTTCCCCTGTTACCCAGTCCCAGCTTCTGGTGAACAGAACTCCCTGTCCCATTGAGAGACGTGTATTTAGTCCATCCTTCACACAGATTAACTTTGTCATTTAAAAAATCTGCCATACTGGCTTTAATAATATGGCAGAGACATCTGGGGAAGGTGACTAAGAAGAGTTTGTGCAACCCAAGGAAACTTTCACAGCTTGGCTTGAATTGCAGCATAAAAAGTTATGAGTTTTTTGAATATTTGTGGCTTCTTCAATGCAGCAGACCTCTTGACATTTCACTGTATAGATTCCAAATTTTAATTTTAATACAAATTGTCTAATAAATATTTCAGGAATACTGATTTCTAAGACTAACTCTTGGCATAAACCCTAATCTATGGAAAGAATGTAAAGAATATTTTGTGTTCCATGTGATCTCTTATTATTGATTAGGCATTTGACATAAGTAACGGTAGTGTGGATTATTTTTTGTTGTGTTTTTTCCAGAATCATGCATACTGGCTCCCCTATCTCAGTATATTTTGCATTCTTGCAATAATTGCATCATTTTGCATTGGCCCAGGTAAGTAATTTTTTTTCATGTTTTTGTATGTCATTTCTCCATGCACCAAACACTAAAACATGCACATTGAAGTGACATGACATTAGACTTTGCTATGTGTGTGGCAGGGATTTGTATGTGTGTGCCTTGTATAAGAAGATAATCAAAAAGGTTAGTCTCCTGTTGATAATGCTTCTGGGGTTCCCCATTGCATGTCAGCTCTATACAGACTTCATGAATTTGAATCTGATGCCTTTGGATTAGTATGTTGATAGTGTGCCAGTAATGACATCTCACTTGTTCTCAGTGTACCTGTGCGGGTTCTGTCAGGATTATTAGGCTTCTTCATGGCAATAGATACAACTTTATATACTGTATATTCTTAGTTTGCAGTCTTTATTACAATGAACTCTAGGACTCATTGGAGCAGGGGTTTCAGAAGAAGTATTAAGAAACACTGACACGTAATGAACTAGATTTGGAAGCCAGTTACATCAGTGTAATTTTGGAACAACTCCATTGATTTGAACATTGTTACTCCAGGATTACATCAATTTAACAGAGAACAGAATCTGGCTTTGTGAATTAGCAAGTAACTAATTTCGATAGCATATGTTTGCAGGTGCAGAAAGAGGAATTTAACCAGAGCATAGTTCATGTACAATATGTGCTGCTAAAAGGAGGTGTGGGGTTTTTCCCAGAGATTCTGTAACAAACTGTTCTTTACAAAAAAGGGGGGTGGGGAGTGGTGAAATGAACTGCTTTTGTGGTTTTCCTTCATATATGTTCTGTTATAAATCCGAAAACAACATTTCTGTCCCCATCACTTCTGCCATGGTTTCATCCAAAATTTTTGCTCCTTTCTTTTTAATGAAGCTGAAATTTAACTTGATTCTTTTGTTTCGTTTCCTTGCCTGTGCATCATTGTTGTCATTATCATCATCATTACTTACTTAGGCTACTTTTGTCTTTGGTGGTGGTGTTTTATTATTTAACTGCTACTGGGAAGACAGCTGGAAAAGGCAGCATCCTGTGTTTTGGGATCCTCTAATAAAATAGGACTAAACTGTAATATTGAAACCCCCCCCCCCCACCCTCGGAGACAGAGGTGTTACATATCCAGGAAGCTATGACTCTGACTCACAAGTTCCTCCCTAGTTTCCTAATGCTCCTGGGGGAAGGACTGTGTCACTAATCTATGCCAGACTCCTTCCATGCTCTCTGAACTTCACTGGCTGATATATGGATGGAGCCAAACTAACTTGAAAAAACTGAAAATTTCCTGCCCTGCCCTCTATCTGTGTGGGAGCACGGGAGCAGGAGAGAGTAGAAGTCCCTTGAAGACTGCTCTTTCTATCGCTACCTAACCCTGGCACTGAAACCCGTGATGCAAATCATCATGCAACACCCTTGTGCTTTTGTAAGGGCAAATTTCAGTTCTGCCCAAGTTCCTCATGTTTAAAACAAAATTCTCAGCAACAGATTGCTGGGTTTTTAAAAAAGGCATTTTGAAATCAAAGCTGGTTCTCAACCAGATAGTCTTGAGAGATCAAGTGGTGACTTTAAACTTCTTGCCAATTCTCCTTTTAAATATGCAAAAATAGCTGAACTCCTATAAGTAAGTATGAACACTTGTAACCTCTACTTATTTTCCTTCCAAAAAGCCCCATAGAAACAAATTTGCAGAGTAATTTAGGCCAACCCTAAAAGATATTCACTAGTTTTCAAAACTTCAAATGTACATCACAGTTCAACCTTTTAAAATAAATCCTCCACTTTTTTTTCCTTTGTTCCCTATGATAGATTATATTTTTGTTCACTTAGCTGTTATCCCTTCATTGCTGCCAGTCAGGATTTTCTAATGTATTTTGCACTCTTATTGAGGCAGTACATCTATAAGTATGCAAGACTGGAACGTCTATTCAGTATCACAGACTGCTTCCTATAGAAAATCTTCAAAATTACAGCATTCTTCTTGCTGTTGTGTTTTCTGTTTCTGTTTTTTTAAAGGAAGAAAACATGGCACTTTGTTTTCTTTACAACCAACTCATCTACCATTCCGATATAGTCAAATACTCTAATTGCTGGGGAAAATATGGTGACTGTGATAGATGCTATCAGCACATGATACAATAGTCTATGAATATTCCAACCTTTTAAATTTTGTGTGTGTCTTTATGGGCTAGGGATTGTATTCCTGACTCAATATGGGTGTTAAAATGTTTCCTCAGGAACTGTAATCACTGGGGAATAATTAATGCACATCCCTAAGGCAAGTAATAAGTCTGAAGAAGTTTCATCCCTGGGGGGAAATTACACATACTGGTTTGACATGGTTTAAGAGGCCAGGCAAATAAAGAACTGAAAGCCATCTAAAGTGACCACCCTGACTGAGGAGGGAGGTTATTTTCACTCTTGATCCAGAGCCTCCATATGGAGGCTGGGTGATACCTGGTAAGCTAGACATGTGTATAAGCTATTTGTTGTTTGGGTGAAATATTTTCTCTGTAATGTTTCAGAGTAGCAGCCATGTTAGTCTGTATTCGCAAAAAGAAAAGGAGTACTTGTGGCACCTTAGAGACTAACCAATTTATTTGAGCATAAGCTTTCGTAAGCTACAGCTCACTTCATCGGATGCATATTGTTAACCTAAAAAAAGTGTAACTGAAAAGTAGAACATCCACATCTGTCCATGTCACAAGACAGAGAGGTATAATTTGGAAATTTTTAGTACAATTATCAGATCTACTTTGAGAGAGACAAATGTGGTTGCAATCCTAATAATGAGGTTTCAGTTCTCATAGTTTAGGCTTGTGTGTGCCTGAGCACAGGCTGGCCCAAAAGCTGCAGGAGGAATTGTGCCATAGCCAATTCCCTCCCTGATTTCCCTTTGTCCATGGGTGGTGGGAATTAGCAATTTGCTGCGAGTTTGTACCAGCAGTAAGTTATGACACCCCTGCTCTGGCATATCTATGCTGGCTAGTGTATTGGAAAATAGAGCCCAGGTTCTACCCATTTCCTGATCCCTTACTCTTAATCTGTGAGGTGGTAAACGAGCATATAGCAGTTCATTCTTTTCTCTCTCCTTGCCCAGTTTCAGCGTCTGGGTAGCCTTTGCAAAGGTGTAATGGAGGTTCCAACTCCCTTTACTATCCTTCATGGCTGTGTAGTCCAAGTTAAAATTTAGCCCTTAATAGTTCAAATCCAGCTCTACTGCTTGCTGTTTACCAAAGTCATCCCTGGTTTAAGTGTATGAGACTCCCATTAACTTCAGTGATGGTTGTACATGATTTTGTGGGGGCTGATGCTGAATCTATACCTGCATGCCTAAACAGGAAAAAAAACGACAGATATCCTAATTGTACAACCCATATACTGAGTGGTACCTAACTCTGTGAGTAGTCTCACTGAAATCAACTGGACTACTCACTGAGCAAGGTACTATGTGGCAGTGAGGGTAGCACAGTCAAGTCCTGAAGAGTTTTCACTTTGCATTTTTATTTTAAAATGGAGCCAGCCATGTTTTTTGTAATCTAACCATGGAAGCAGGAAGTTCCTACTAATCTTTTAAAGCTTAGAGCAGTTAAACAGCAGGACACTGTTATACTACACTGTATTTGCTGAATCGTATGTCACATTGTCCTGAATTATTTGATCCAACAGCATAATGAAAGAACCAGAGATGGGGCAACTTCCTGTCCTCTGTTGTGCTACCACACAAGAAGGGAAGGCTTATAAAGAGAGTGCTCCTTCTCCACATGTAAGCAACAGTGTTTTAAGTATTAAATTAGGGGGACCAAGGTACAGAGATGGTTCACACATGTGGTCTGGTGACTAGGGTTGATTGTCCAATCCTAGACTGTTAGCACATATACTAAAGTCTGCAGCACTAGGCGCTAGGTAGGAGTGGAGGATGCTTAGAGCAGCAGGAAAGGGGACCGCACTGCATATCTACTCTGGCCCATCCAGTGGAATCCTGTGCTGACTGGCAGCATTTCTGAAGCATGGACTCATCTGAAAGTGGCTATGTTCACCTTGTAGTACCAGCCCGGTCAGGATTTTCCCCATAATGCATATTTGGAAGCGAATCAGTGTTATTTGCCTTGAATGGTCTAGTCCCAAATTTCTTGGGTTTTCATATTGCATTAGTGTCCCTTTTATATGAGATTTTTTATTGTCTGTAGACTTGATGATATCATAGAGAGGACTGTCTCTTCAGGTAGAGAATAAGCAGGAGGAGCAGATGAACTCCATGAAAACAGAGGATCTGCCTTTATGCATGTGTCTCTTTAAAAAATGGAGGTGAAGAAAACAGTAAGAGATGGATAGAGAATTACTTCTTAATAGAAAGTTTGTCAAAGTTTGCCATAAGGCCTCAGCAGGTGTTTAAATGAATAGTAAAATGAAAGAGTAATTCCCTCCAGTAAAATTATTAAGAGGATGAAAGTATTATATAGTAATTCCCACACAAATATAATTTCAGTCTACTATATT
This sequence comes from Chelonia mydas, assembly GCF_015237465.2. Lineage (NCBI taxonomy): Eukaryota > Metazoa > Chordata > Testudines > Cheloniidae > Chelonia > Chelonia mydas. The sequence continues at coordinate 114,771,109 of NC_057852.1, forward strand.
TGCAATACCTTTCGGTTGCATGACACTTCATATAGTCGTTATTCTATTAGCTAATATTATTATCATATATATGTATTACCATAGTGCCTAGGAGCCCTAGTTATTGACCTCACTGTGCGAGGCGTTGAAGTATCCCATTATTCTGTTCCTGCACAGGTAATATTCAACAGCGGCCTCCTGCACACTCTTTGTCCCTGCCCTAGTGAGAGAGACAGTGTTTCCTTTTCAGTTGTTGGTTATTCATGTACAATTACATGCCAAATTGCTTTAGTTCATTTTACATGAACAGATAAGACATCTAATTAGTTTACAGTGGAACAAAAAAAAATCAGTGAATTGGGTTAGATTAAATTTTAGTCCATCTAACGGGACCTTATTAAATGAGTTGAGATGGGGCTTACAGACAGGAAAAGTTAGCTAGCTAACTATCAGTCACATATTAGTTAATTGATCTATGAAGACAGAAGGAACAAGCCATACAGTACATTAGTATAATTAAGCTAAGACCTAGATGTAGTCAGTTTTGCAGGATCTTGAGCAATAATGCATAACTCAAGTGTTTTCTTAGAGTGTTCTGACTGTGGGGCCCAGTGGGACTTTTTCTGGGAGTTAGGCAAGCAGAATTTTACCCATGAAATTCCAAAAAGTTCATATTCTAGAGTCCAATCGTGCAACTCTTACTCTCACGAATAAATAATAGACCTATTATTTATTATTACATTAATAATAAATTAAATTAATAAATCTATATGAGTACGCCCATTGGCTCCAGTGGTACTACTCATGTGAGTAAAGAATTAAAGGATCAGGCCCCTAATTAGTTACTAGCCACTGGTCAAATGGCTACTTAGAATCATAGAATCATAGAATATCAGGGTTGGAAGGGACCCCAGAAGGTCATCTAGTCCAACCCCCTGCTCAAAGCAGGACCAAGTCCCAGTTAAATCATCCCAGCCAGGGCTTTGTCAAGCCTGACCTTAAAAACCTCTAAGGAAGGAGATTCTACCACCTCCCTAGGTAACGCATTCCAGTGTTTCACCACCCTCTTAGTGAAAAAGTTTTTCCTAATATCCAATCTAAACCTCCCCCATTGCAACTTGAGACCATTACTCCTCGTTCTGTCATCTGCTACCATTGAGAACAGTCTAGAGCCATCCTCTTTGGAACCCCCTTTCAGGTAGTTGAAAGCAGCTATCAAATCCCCCCTCATTCTTCTCTTCTGCAGACTAAACAATCCCAGCTCCCTCAGCCTCTCCTCATAAGTCATGTGCTCTAGACCCCTAATCATTTTTGTTGCCCTTCGCTGGACTCTTTCCAATTTATCCACATCCTTCTTGTAGTGTGGGGCCCAAAACTGGACACAGTACTCCAGATGAGGCCTCACCAGTGTCGAATAGAGGGGAACGATCACGTCCCTCGATCTGCTCGCTGTGCCCCTACTTATACATCCCAAAATGCCATTGGCCTTCTTGGCAACAAGGGCACACTGCTGACTCATATCCAGCTTCTCGTCTACTGTCACCCCTAGGTCCTTTTCCGCAGAACTGCTGCCTAGCCATTCGGTCCCTAGTCTGTAGCGGTGCATTGGATTCTTCCATCCTAAGTGCAGGACCCTGCACTTATCCTTATTGAACCTCATTAGATTTCTTTTGGCCCAATCCTCCAATTTGTCTAGGTCCTTCTGTATCCTATCCCTCCCCTCCAGCGTATCTACCACTCCTCCCAGTTTAGTATCATCCGCAAATTTGCTGAGAGTGCAATCCACACCATCCTCCAGATCATTTATGAAGATATTGAACAAAACGGGCCCCAGGACCGACCCCTGGGGCACTCCACTTGACACCGGCTGCCAACTAGACATGGAGCCATTGATCACTACCCGTTGAGCCCGACAATCTAGCCAGCTTTCTACCCACCTTATAGTGCATTCATCCAGCCCATACTTCCTTAACTTGCTGACAAGAATGCTGTGGGAGACCGTGTCAAAAGCTTTGCTAAAGTCAAGAAACAATACATCCACTGCTTTCCCTTCATCCACAGAACCAGTAATCTCATCATAAAAGGCGATTAGATTAGTCAGGCATGACCTTCCCTTGGTGAATCCATGCTGACTGTTCCTGATCACTTTCCTCTCCTCTAAGTGCTTCAGGATTGATTCTTTGAGGACCTGCTCCATGATTTTTCCAGGGACTGAGGTGAGGCTGACTGGCCTGTAGTTCCCAGGATCCTCCTTCTTCCCTTTTTTAAAGATGGGCACTACATTAGCCTTTTTCCAGTCATCCGGGACTTCCCCCGTTCGCCACGAGTTTTCAAAGATAATGGCCAAGGGCTCTGCAATCACAGCCGCCAATTCCTTCAGCACTCTCGGATGCAATTCGTCCGGCCCCATGGACTTGTGCACGTCCAGCTTTTCTAAATAGTCCCTAACCACCTCTATCTCTACAGAGGGCTGGCCATCTCTTCCCCATTTTGTGATGCCCAGCACAGCAGTCTGGGAGCTGACCTTGTTAGTGAAAACAGAGGCAAAAAAAGCATTGAGTACATTAGCTTTTTCCACATCCTCTGTCACTAGTCACTACTTCAACATCAAAATCCAGTAGTTCGTAGTTGTGACTTCTTAACTTAGAATTGTAAGGGGAATCTATACTTTTGGATCTTTGTGGGTAAAACTAATAATGTATAGTAGTAACTGTATATGAACTTAAATTCACTACTCTGATATGTTATTGACTAACACAGTATGGATCAAATTCTTTTTTCAGTTATCTATGCAACCCTGCTGAAGGGAAACGGTGCATATAATTGATTGATTATGCAAATAGGAAGATGATTGTGATAACTAAATCCAGCATAGTTTCATTGACTTCAGTGGAGCTCTGCCAGTTTACTCCAGCTGAGGATCCAGCCCACAATGTGTAGAAATTAACATTTTTAATTGTCTCAAAGTGCCAGTGTGGCTTCCCATTTAATAGTATTTTCTATCCTGTTAGAACATCTGATGATTTCTTGATAGTTGTCTAGGTAGTGTGCTGTCTGTCATAAAAGCATATGGCAGAGTCCCATCTGCTCCTCGCCAGTTAGAATCAGCTGCCACTTTCATTCAGGTTTTTTTCCCCCTTTTCTGCATGCAAGTTTGCAGATTTGTTCCAGGAAGAAATCCTGAGCATTGAAACTGTAATGTTAACTGCAGGTATATTGAGGAGTAGGTGCTTATTGATATCCCTCTGCTTACAATAAAAAGATAAACAAAAATCTAAAATGTATTTGAGATGGGATCCCCTGGGGTGCCTCTTGTAACTGGGGTACCACTGAGCCCAGTTTCTGTCCCACCGGCCTAGGCTCCCTCTCACACTGTGCTGCTGAGACAAGCTGCAGACACGCTCCTGGTCTTACACTTCCACCAGCATTCACACAGGTAGGGACACAACCAGCTGCAGTTACATGCAGACCCTCTGACTAGCCACTGCACGAATGAACAGTAGAAAGGTTAAAGACAAGGCCCGCACCCTCTCTGGAGCATAAACCCAAAATTGTACTGTCTTGCGCTGCACAGGGAACTGTACAGCATAAGCTCATAGAGTCCCTTCCCCCCCTCCCCAAATGTGGAGAGGAATATGCAACAGCCCCTCTGAGCTAAGATTCCCACATACTTCACTCCAAATTTACTTGTTGGTAGATTAAAATATAAAATAAATGTATTAACTACAAAAGGTAGATTTTAAGTGATAGCAAACAGATCAAAGAAGATTACCTAGTAAATAAACAAAAATGCAAACTAAGTCTAAGACACTAGAAAGATAGGATACACATTAGCAAATTCTCACCCTGGCTGATGATACAAGCAGGCTGCAGATTCTTAAGGGACAAGCTGCACTGGCTTTACAACTTGGAATCCCCAGGTCTTTCACACACAGGCTAGAAATCCCTTTAGCCTGGTTCCAGCACTTCCACCAGTTCAGTCTTTGTTCCTCAGGTGTTTCCAGGAATCTTCTTGTGTGGAGAGTGAAGAACACCAGATGATGTCACTCCCTGCCTTATACAGCTTTAGCATATGGCGGGAACCCTTTGTTTCAAAACTTGGCTCCCAGATCAGTTTGTGGAAAAATACTGACATCCCAAGATGGAGTCCAGAGACGTGGTCTGGTCCTATGTCTTTGCAGAGTCATAGTAGCCATTACTTACAGACTGTCTGGAGCATTCTCAGGAAGGCTCACAAGGTGGATGATAAGCTTCTTCTAAGGCCTATTGTTTTCCCTAATGGCTTATTACCCTGAATAGGCCCTTCCCCACCCACCAATCTAGACTGAAAGCATCTTGCAGCTATACACCCAGGTATAACTACATTTGAAATATAGATACATAGTCAATATTCATAACTTCAGATACAAAAATGATACATGCATACAAATAGGATAATCATATTCAACAAATCATAACTTTTCCAGTGACACCTCACATGGCCGACTTGCATAAAATGCATCATAATTATGCTGTAATATCATAATAATATCACTATGAAGAATATGGGGTGCAGTGTCACAGTATTTCCTAACGTTTTCCAGTGGTGATCTATCAAAAAGTTCGTTTAGGTTCTAAATGACCACAGGCTGGAGTTCAACAGTAGTTTGTGAACTTAAAACAGAAAAATATCCTTTGAAAAATAACAGACTCTTCTGTAGGTTGGGGGTAAAATGCTGCTTCTAGGTACTTATTTCTTTTCAGTCTTTTTAGTTATCTCATGTAACTACAAGTATCTGGATGCAATATTATTTCTGGTTAAGGAAACACAAGTTGGTAAATAGCTTTTAAAGAGCAGTCCACACAGGAAGCAGGAGCTGCAGGAAGTCATTGTCTCTTGCCCACACATTTCAGCTGAAATATCTGATATGTTTGATCTAAAGAAGTTTCATGTGATTAAAAAATAGACACAGAATCAAGGGGATTGGTTCTGGTTACTATGGAGTTAAACAAAACAACAAATGGTGTTGCTGTCTTGGGATGCTCAAAACCATAGGTCAGTGTGACCCCTCTGCATCAGTGAGAGAGAGATTTTGCTGGTGCTAACCTGGGTGACACTCCCTGTCTCCACAGTCTGTTAGCCACCCCAGACAAATTTCTCAGGACTCTGCCAGCCCTTACTTTGCCTTGCAGGTAACACTTGGTGCACCCCAGTTCGCAGGCCACCTGGAAGAGTGTTCCCCTGAGGTATCCAGCCCATCACTGGGCACTCACAGAAATTATCAAGTTTGCTATCTCCAAAGAGACAGTGTACAAACCAGCTTGTTTTGTTCAACTAAAAATTCATGCTTTGCCTAATATTACTGTATTGAGATCTACTTATGATAAAACAAAGTGAAGTTTATTACCAAAGATAGCGTTTTAAAGTAGAAACTGAATTGGTTACAAATAAAACAAAAGTATAGCACATTCCAAGAGACTAAACATATCTAGCAAACTACAACCCTTTGGCTAAAGCAGTTTTCTCACTCACAGCGTTTTTCTGTAGAGCTTGCTGATTCTTCTTCAAGCAAATGCAGCTGTGTATTCCACTTAGGCTTGTGCACACCCAGTATATCAGAGCTGGAAAATTATGCCTAGCAGTACCCATAGGAGGTAGCCCTTGCACCTTGTGCTCATAACCCCTGCCATGGCTATCTGAGGAACTACCACCTCTACCCCCTCAGTTCCTTCTTACTGCTATGGCTGGAGTCTGAGGTCTGTGTAGTTCCTAACCTTACAGCCTATCTATGTCTTAGTGACTTTTTCTAGTTGTATATAGTTAATTTGTACCCTTCTATAGTGTTAGTTGGTTAGCTTTAGTTTAGTTTAAGTATTTCCCTGGTGATGCCCTCACGGGGGTTTAAACATTGTCAGTCATGTGGGGCTGCGACCTCCAATAATGATCCACACACACAGCGCTTCCTGTGCTTAGGCAAAGCCCACATCAAGGAATGGTGTTCCTTTGGCAAATTGTTCACAAAATGGACTCGTGGCGAGGGATCTTTGTCTAAAGCGACACCTGCTCCAACAGTCCACACAGCCTGATTTGGCACCAAGGGCTACATTGGATCGAAGGTCACCCTCGGGTTCTGAGAGTGCTGCTGTTTCCCGCTCTGGAGCTAGAACCTCTCCAAAGAGATGGAGGAGCCATCCCCATCAAGTGCGCTGAGGAAAAGGTCACAAAAGACTGATGGAGGCTGCTCCAGGTCATGTGAGGACCCATGTGTCTCCTCCAGAGGAGCATGGACCGGCATGGTGTGAACACCAAAGCAAAGGATGGAGCAGGTCCTGTCATCCACTCCCCAATACTGTGCTTGAATGTCAGAGATCCCATACCATCCACCCTAGTTCCAGGCCCAGGGTGTCTGTTGAGTCTGGTACTGATGAGGGTGATGTCAGCACCAGCTGTTTCCGCTTAGGCGGCATAGCAGGCAGCCTGTTTGGCTCTTCCCCAGCCTTTCTATCCCAACCTCTCCATTAGTTCAGGACTTTGCCAGGTCTGCATTATTTATAGCCCCGGGCTGGGCAGCTGTTGAACCTCTGGGTCTGTTGGCACCACACCCCAATGTTTCCCTTTTACAGACAGTAGAAGTGGGGCAAGTGGTAGGCTCAGCACAAGGGACCTACTTGGCACCAGGAACTTCTTTGGCACCCATGCTGTTGGCGCTGCCATTGTTACCATGGTGGCACTCACCTCCCTCCACTTTGGCACCATCAGTCACATAGGTAACACTGCTGACTTTGGGGTCAACACTGCTTCTGGCACCAGAAATGACAGAGGCATACTCAGTGCTGGCAGTACTGTTTCCACCATTGGTACCAGTTCCCTCTTCATTCTGGGCTATGGAGTCATACTGGTTGTTGTCTCCGCCTTTATGACCTGAAGCCCGGGACTCCTCAGTATCCAGGTTGGGATCTTCCTCTTGTGCTCTCCATTGCCTGACCCTATCAGGGGCCATTCATGGAACCCTATGGGTACCAAGATTGTCTCTCATCTCACGGTCGGGACAGGGGCCCGGTGCCCACTGGCCACCAATACTCTATCCATACCACTAGTCTCCGTGGAATCTCTGGAATGTTCCTCAGTTACCAAGGTCCCACTCCTCATTTCTCTCTAAGACGAGATCACTGGGCAAGTCTGGTGACCATTGATCCACCATAGGCCCAACCACTGGTTAACCTTCCCCTCAAGGAGCCTCTGGAGTCTTCCCATCCAGGTCTGTCAGTCGTGGAACAGGCTCTGGCTCTGGCACAATTAACCACTTCATCTTCATCCCCAGACAACTCCATGATGCCTGGCTCTTCTTCCTGTTCAGTACTGGGGGATTTCAAGGCATACCAGGCACATATGTGGTGTGTGGCTGCTTCGCTGGCTATTCAAGCAGAGTTTCTGCAAAAGAATACACATAAGTTGTTGGCTATCCTGCAGCCATCTGCCCCTGGGAGAATCACCCTTCCTATAAACAGTGCACTCCTAAACTCTGCTAAGGTTCTCTGGAGCACGCTGGCTTTGGTACTGCCTACTGCAAAGCACCTGGTGCAGGGATTTAAAGCTTTTTACTCCCACCTACCCGCAGATTTCATGGGTGTAAGCCCTGTGAACGATAGAGCCTGGAAGGGAAGATTTAAGTCCAATCCCAAGGACGAGGACTCCAAACAGATGGACCTGATGGGTAGGAAGATTTACACCTCCTCTTCCTTGCAGATGTGCATTGCTAACCAGCAGACTTTGCTGTCCAAATATGACTTTGTGAACTGGGTGGTTATGTCTAAGTTTGCAGACCAGCTGCCCGAAGCCTTAAGGGAGGAATTTCAGGCATTTATCACTGAAGGCTACTTGGTGGTTAAGGCTCTGTTTCAGTCTGCACTGGATGTCACAGATACTTTGGCCAAAGAGGTGGCCTTGGTGGTGACCATGAGATGGGCAGCCAGGCTGCAGAAGTTGGGTATTGCCCCCTGTGTGCAACAGGCCATAAAGGATTTGCCCTTCAACAGCCGTGTGCTTTTTTTGGACAAGACAGATGAGACTCTGCACTCCTTCAAGGATGCTACGGCTACCCTATTGTTCTTGGTGTGGGGGTATATGCTTGCAGTGCAGAGTCACCACTACGGTGGTCAACAGCAGCACAAGCAGCAGCAGTATCATGTGCAGCACTGATTTTGGCAGTCTTTCCCTCCCCCCGAGATCATGGGGCGACCCCAGAAAGGGGCATAGAACCCAGAGGAGGAGGCATTCGGGTTCAGGGTTTGGCCAGTTGACACACCTTCCCCTTGCAGCCTCCCCAAGCACCCTCTTTTGACTTCTTGGTCCACAGCAGTATTTCAGTCGTCATTCCCTTCCCCTTGTCCCTTCTGTCTGGGGACAGGTTGGCTCACTTTTTCAAAATGTTTGGGGCTCGATCACCACCGACAGCTGGGTGCGAAGTACTGTCAGATCAGGCTCTGCCATCCAGTTCCTTTCCATCCCTCCCCGTCCCTCTTCAGGGACCCCCCTCGTGAGAAACTACTCCTCGAGCAGGTTTGCTCTCTACTGGCTATGGGAACTGCACAGGATGTTCTACCAGAACATCAACATCAGGGTCCGTGCTTCTTTTCCCGGTACTTTCCAGTGCCTAAAGCCAAGGGAGGGGTAAGACCTATGCTTAACCTTTGTGGCTTCAACAAATATATCCACTACATGAGCTTCCGAATGGACATTCTATCGACTGTCCTCCCTCTGTTGTCTCAGAACAACTGGTTTGTTGCTCCGGACCTTTCATTTGGTGATTTTGCCAAGCCACAGAAAATTCCTTTGATTCGTCGTAGTAGAGTGCCATTTTCAGTATATGGTGCTTCCCTCTGGCCTCTCTTCTGCCTGTCAGGTTTTTACCAAATGTGTGGTAAAAATTCTCACGCTGTCAGTTCAGCCTCCCATACCACTTTCTCTCCCTCCTGAACTACTGACACAGAATCACACTTGCACTTTACATGCCGCACTCAGCTCCCTGCATCTCATGGCATGGCTGCTTTGTGGCTGAATAAGCAGTAAGTGCAGTGATAGGCAGCTGTTTGACAGTTCCTGTTTGACAGTAGAAAGCCCTCTACCAGAATGGTCTATTCAGAGAAATGGGAGTGGTTTTCGGTGTGGTCATTAGGCCGTGGAATCCAGCTGACACTGGCTTCTATCCAGCACATCTTGAAGTACTTGATGCAAAGTCACTGAGAATGACATCAGCATCAGCATTTCAGCATTTCATCAGCATTTCAGACCCCCATTCAGAGAATATCAATCTTCTCCAATGCCAAGGAAGCAAGATTCTTAAAAGGGCTGCTTCTTCTCCGTGCTCCGGTCGAAGAGCCAGTTCCTATGTGGGACCTTTCATGGGACCTCCATTCGAGCCCCCAACATCTTGTCCCTTTCTGCTTACATATTAGAAGACTAGGAGTACTAGTGGCACCTTAGAGACTAACCAATTTATTTGAGCATGCAGCTGCATGCTCAGATAAATTGGTTAGTCTCTAAGGTGCCACTAGTACTCCTTTTCCTTTTGCGAATACAGACTAACACGGCTGCTACTCTGAAACCTGTCATATTAGAAGACTGCATTCCTGGTAGTGATGACATCTGCAAGGAGTGTCTGTGAGTTACTGGCTCTGAGGATAGAGCCTCCTTAAACACAATTCTCTCAGGACAAAGTGACTTTGAGGCCTGGTATATTTGAACTGTACATTTGCCTATGTTCTTTCTTAAGCCACATTAATCTCCAGAGAAGCAGCATCTCATTACATTAGAGGTCAGGCAACGCCTAGCATTCTGTCTGGACAGGACTAACCATTTCATGCTTTGCCTCGCTGGTTTGTATCACATGCAGATCGTATGAAGGGGCAAGTGGTCTCTTTACGGTCTCTCTCTCTAAATGGATAACATCCTGCATCAAGTGGAATATTCCACCTACGTGGGCTACATAGTTGCATCTACTTGAATCTGGATCCTGATTTGATTGAAAATAAATGGTTATTTAGTGTAACTGTGGTTCTTTGAGATGTGATACAGACGTGTATTCCATGACCCACTTGCCATCCCCTCTGCAGCGGAGTCTAGTCTGTGGGCATTCGGTGTGAAGAAAATGAGGGGGGTTGAGGCGGTGGTCATATAGCCAGGGGAGGAACTATGAGCACAAGTGCTGCTTCCTATTGGTACTACTAGGCTAGGGGTTCCTAAATTTGGCCAGGCCTGCGCCGCTTCCCGCAGCTCCCATTGGCCGGGAACGGCAAACCGCAGCCACTGGGAGCTGCGAGCGGCCATATCTGCAGATGCTCAAGTAAACAAAGCATCTTGCGGCCCGCCAGGGCTTACCCTGAACAAGTTTGGGAACCCCTGTACTAGGCAAAATTCTCCAGCTTCCAGTGTGCTGGGTATGCATGCGCCTAAGTGGAATACATCTGCATCACATCTCAAAGAACCAGAGTTACATTAAATAACCATTTCTTTTCAATCAAATCAGGATGCAGATTTTCATGATTCCCCCACACAGTGTCAGAGATCTCCTCAATAAATGGATAACAAAATGTCTTTTTGCTTCTCGTTATATTTCCCCAAAACTCATTGTTTTGACCCCAGAGACAAGACAGCTACCCTGTGGCTTTAGTCTGGTGTCTTCCCATGCTGATTTCACATACCCTCATTAGTCTGTTTTCCTGTTGACTTAATATGCAAATGAGGCTTTCTTTGTGTTGGTTTATCCTGCTTACTTTACATCAGAGATCTAGGCAGATGGGTAAATCAACATTCCTTTGTTCAGGAAAAACTTATCTATCAACCCTGCCTGGTTACATAGTGTCATAAATATAAAGGGAAGGGTAAACACCTTTAAAATCCCTCCTGGCCAGAGGAAAAACCCTTTCACCTGTAAAGGGTTAAGAAGCTAGGATAACCTCGCTGGCACCTGACCAAAATGACCAGTTTGGAGACAAGATACTTTCAAAGCTGGAGGCAGGGAGAAACAAAGGTTCGCTCTGTCTGTGTGATGTTTTTGCCAGGAACAGAAAAGTAATGGAGTCTTAGAACTTAGTAAGTAATCTAGCTAGATATGCATTAGATTCTGTTTTGTTTAAATGGCTGATAAAACAAGCTGTGTGGAATGGAATGCATATTCCTGTTTTTGTGTCTTTTTTGTAACTTAAGGTTTTGCCTAGAGGGATTCTCTGTGTTTTGAATCTGATTACCCTGTAAGGTATTTACCATCCTGATTTTACAGAGGTGATTCTTTTTACTTTTTCTTCATTAAAATTCTTCTTTTAAGAGCCTGATTGCTTTTTCATTGTTCTTAAGATCCAAGGGTTTGGGTCTGTGTTCACCTATGCAAATTGGTAAGGATTTTTATCAAGCCTTCCCCAGGAAAGGGGGTGTAGGGTTTGGGGAAGATTTTGGGGGGAAAGAAGGTTTCCAAGCGGGCTCTTTCCCTGTTATATATTTGTTAGACGCTTGGTGGTGGCAGCAATAAAGTCCAAGGGCAAAAGATTAAATAGTTTGTACCTTGGGGAAGTTTTAACCTAAGCTGGTAAGAATAAGCTTAGGCGGTTTTCATGCAGGTCCCCACATCTGTACCCTAGAGTTCACAGTGGGGAAGGAACCTTGACACATAGTTTAAACATATTTAGTATATATGTACAAACTTCTTGTATGACACCTGTACATACAACTCACAATTCTTAGGATGACCAGCTTTTATTTGATACCTCATACAACATTCTTTATAGATAAATACTAGGACAGCAGTGTATTAGGTGTAGTGAGATTGTCAGGCCTGATAAGAGATGCTGTTACATGACAGTGATCCCTTTGCCATTTGGCATGGAGGGGCTCATAGGATCACACAAATCCAAAGAAAAAGTGCCAAAAAAAAAAACACAACTCTATAAAGTCTCTGAGCATTTGGGTTAGGTACCACAGGCATGGAAGAAAGTATATTGACTTTTATTGAAAATTTCTTTCAACTTTATGCCAGCAGAGCAGTCCAAAGCAACTTCAGCATAGGGGCGGATCTGTACTTTGTTTCTTGAATAATTTTTTCAATATACTAACATTCTATAGGCTAGAACAGTCAAAATAGAATAAAAATTAACCTCTGATTAATTGATCAAAAAGCAAAGATATTATATGTATTCACGAGTTCAGTGGAAACTCAATGATGAGTAGAGCTGGTTGGAACATTTCCATCTAAGTAAAATTTCGTCAGATTATGTTACGTTGAAGTCAGAAAGTTTCACAAAGACATATTAGTTATGACTAAGTTTTGTCAGGAACATGTGAGGGAGGGAGAGAGAGAAACTTCCTAAATACAAAAAATCTCATTTCGATCTGAAAATGGATATTGTGACACACATTCCACTTTCACAAAAACATTGGAAAGGTGTTGCAGAAGGAAAACAAATTTCAAAAGTTCCTATGAAACAGAATTGTCATCTTGTGCCCAGCTCTAATGCTGGCTTTAGCTACTTATTTGAATATTAAATGTAATTAGCTAACATAATTTCAAACCTCAGTATTGTCAGCCCATAAGGAGGTAAACAATAGGCAGTCAGGCTTTCAGACTGGGCCTTCTGGAAAGTGTCCACAAGGAACTGCACCCACAATTCAACGCTTGCAATCAATTACCATAAATCCGCATAAATGAATTACAAGTACAAAAATGTCCATGAAAGAATGGATGCCCAGTTTAAATATCACACCAGATATTTACTGACCTGGCACATAAATGTTTTAATCCAATCAAAAGCCAAGATTGTATTAAATTGTAATGTTCCTTTATCCAGGTTTAAGTATTCCAAATAGTTTAGCATTTTGTATGTGATTATGTTGCTATTTGTCCACTGCTTATAGCCAATATAGCCTGTTAGTAAGGTTCCTCCCCTCTCCCCCAATTATGAAATTAGGGCAATATCTTTTAGAGCAGAATCCTGCAGCTTTAGCAAACTGAAAAAAACAGACTTATTTTTTCATCTGAAACAACTAGCATTGACCTAATACCACTACAGGGAGATACAATCATGCTGTCTGTCCTTTGACCACTGAAATGGCATATAAACTAAGAAGACAGATATGAAGTTTTTGATAAACAAAAACAGACACACATTAGTGTTCCTTGTTTTGTGGAATGGTATCAAAAAGCTGTTTGCTACAGTAGAGAGGAAATCTGTCTGCGTCTGAATGAGGAACAGTGAGTAGTAGTAATGTTGGGTGAACCTTCAGAAATCTGAAATGTTGGTTCTATGTCTGTTACTTGAAGTTTATCCCAACCATCTTTGCTCTGGAAATTGTACTAGTTTGGATCCAGCTCAAGTATGGGATTGATATTTTTTTTCAGTTCTCACTTATGCCTTTGATAGTTTTAATCATATCTAGGAGTATGACATAGGATTACAGACAGTTGAAAAGTATGCTACCAGTTGAAGAAACTAAGGTATATTAAGTGGTTGGGTTGACTGTATGCTTAGAATAAGATAGGTGTTAAAATATTGACTAACTGAGAGAGAAAATAAGAAAGGATACTTTTGTGTCCGAGGGTGAGCTTCTGCATGGGCATTTAACTTGCCTTTCTGATCCATCTCTTTAACTTCAGTTATTTGTGGAGAATTAACTATGTTTACTTAGGTGCTATTTTCACGCATTTCTTGTAACCTCATGAATCTAACTCCCTCTCTCTTTGTAATGCCATGTGGAAAATCTAAGCTGAGAAGACCCAGCTCTGAATGTTCGTGCCCAAAATAGCTGAGGACGTGTAGCAATTCTAGTTTTGAAATGTTATTTTCTTCCTTTCCTTGGATGCTTCTCCCCAAAATAAGAAAGGACTAAGCCAGTTATAATAGTGGGCTCTCTTCCCTTTTCCTCAGAGAAATACATGACCAAAATAGACCCTCTAAATACCCCTTTTCCCTGGCTACCCTATAACTAGGGCCTTACCAAATTCAAGGTCCATTTTGGTCAATTTCATGGTCATAGGATTTTTAAAATAATAAATTTCATGATTTCAGCTATTTAAATTTGAAATTTCTTGGTTGTGTAATTGTAGTAGAGGTCCTGACCCAAAAAGGAGTTGTAAGGGGGAGGTCGCAAGAGTTTTGTAGGGGGAGTTGCAGTACTGTTACCCTTACTTCTGCGCTGCTGCTGGCCGTGGCAGTGCCTTCAGAGCTGGGCACCTGGAGAGCGGTGGTGGCTGGCCAGGAACTCAGCTCTGAAGGCGGAGCTGCCACTGGAGCAGCACAGAAGTAAGGATCATGGTATGGTATTTCCACCCGGACTTCTGCATTGTTGCTAGTGGTGGTTCTGCCTTCAGACCTGGGCTTCCAGCCAACAGCCACAGATCTCCAGCTACCTAGCTCTGAAGGCAGCGCAAACTGCAGAAGTAAGGGTGACAGTACTGCGACCCCGCCTAAAATAACCTTGTGACCCCCTGTGCAACTCCCTTTTGGGTCAGGAACTTGAGAATTTGAGTAATTTGAAAAATGCTGGTCTCCCCCTGTGAAATCTGTATTGTATAGGGTAAAAACACACACAAGACCAGATTTCACAGGGGGAGACCAGATTTCACGGTCCATGATATGTTTTTCATGGTCGTGAATTTGGTAGGTCCCTACCTATAACAGTCATCTTCTAATAGTGATCTTCTAAAGAAACTTATACACTTCCTGGAAAGTGATCATCTTTGTAGGGAGATGCCTTTCTGGTCATTGTGTTCATTCATTTAAAGACTAGATTCTGCCATCATTACTGACTTTGACTAGTGCCTCATTGAAATCAGTGGGACTTCTCGTAAAGATTATTCAGTGTTAATAAGGGTGACAGATTCTCTAAGCAGTCCTGATACAGTAGTTTCAGGGTCCTGACTCTGCCACCCTTATATTCATGTTCTGTAGCACTCTTCTCCACAGTTAGTGACTCTTGTTGCAAATGGCTCAGATTCTGTGAACCTTCTTCCAGTTGTGTAGCGCCTTCCTCCAGAAATAATCCCGGGGACTTCATGTAGCATAAGGCATCATTCCATGTGCAATAGGGGTATCAGAATCTGGCTTAATAAGACTGCTTGTGCGGTACGGTATTACTCAACACGAGTAAGGGTCATCAGCCCTAGAAGTACTAATTTAGCAGATGTTCTGGCAGTAGGAAACATAAAATATACCCGAATAATGTGCTCCCAGAAAAAGAAAACAATTTTTAAAAACCCCAACAGTTTAATTTAAAAAAATAATCCTATAATACCAGGATTAATGTTTCCCAACGGTTACTTTTACTGCTGACTGCATTAATACACAGGGCTAAGACATACTAGCAAACTAAATTGTCTCAGAAGGAGATTTCACTTATCTTTTGTCTCTCTCTTGTAGCTTGTGACTTATTTTATGGTTTTGTAATGATTTAGTTCCAAGATTACTGGAACTTTATGGAAAGTGATTCAAGATTGAATTTAGACACAAGGTATATATGGTAAATTATGGTAGTTGCACATTTGGCATATGTTAAATTGGTGGCATGTTGTGGACAGGAGGAAATTCAGAGGAAATGGTTGATGCACCCTGAGGTTGGTATTTAGATTTTAAATCAGTCTGGACTCATATTCTGAATGTCAGCACAAAGTTGTATTGACGGTGGAGCTGGTTGTGAGAAAAGGGTCACTTTGAAAGTCAGGAGGCTTGTTCGACCTGAAAGTGCAGTAAAAAAATGCTACTGAATCCATGACAAAAGCAAAGAGTTACACCATTCACATTTACATGTTACATTGTGTGCAGCCAGAGAAAAAGGACTGACATAAAATGCAATTTCAGGGTTACCTTCTGAAAAGAAAACTACAAGCAGCATTGTGTGGTATTATTGTAGTTTCTCCAGTTACAGGGATGCATGTATTGAGTCTCATCTCAATGCACTCTTTTTAGTGCACTCTGAGCAAGTGTTAGATCCAGGCTTGAATTCATAAGCCTCCCTTTTCAACAGAAATTTGTACCATCTAAACAAATCCTATGTTACTTTTTGTGTGTGTTAATTTAAAAAGCCATTCATTTTAAAACGCCTGTGTATTTTCAAACAGGGACTTTGATCCTTTCAGTTAGAAGCTAATGAAATCCTCCCAGGCAACAGGCATGCTTATATGATATAAGAGGACAGATTAAGACCTCTTTGGAGGAAGTAACCTTTCATATTCCTTTATATTAAATAAAAAAATAAATGGGCTTTTTTGTAATTACGGGGCCTTTTTGTAGGTTAAACATTAGATCTAAAGATGTGCTGACACAAAAGCAGTTAAACAGAAAATATTCCAAACATTTTACAGTGAGTTCTAGTCCAGTTCAGAGATAACTCCCACAATAATTGAAGTCAGAGAATTGCTATTCAAATATGAATGAACCAAACCATAAAATTGTGAGGGATGGAGGGTTTTCTTAAGGCTCCAGAGCCCCGTTACGTATTAATATTCATCTGTTGTACAGAGCTAATGGTGTCTGAGATATGTTACAAACGTTGGATAGGGTCCCTGGTTTGAAGATTTTATAAGAGCTTACAATCTAACTATGTCAATTTGCTTCACAATGGGAATTGCAAGTAATGTAAATGTTTGCAGCATGTACACCCACAGAGATGAGCTGAGGGAGTGGCCAGTTTTGGTTTTGCATAACAAATACCGGGCAAGGTTTGAGTCCAGGTTCCGTTTGATCTGAACCAGCAAAGTTCAAAGGTTCTCACTTGTTTTGTCTCGCCAGGGCAGTGGCTCTCAACTTTTCCAGATTACTGTACCCCTTTCAGGAGTCTGATTTGTCTCAGGTACCCCCAAGTTTCACCTCACTTAAAAACTACTTGCTTACAACATCAAACATAAAAATACAAGAGACACAGCGCACTATTACAGAAATATTGCTTACTTTGTGGTTTTTACCATATAATTATAAAATAAATGAATTGGAATATAAATATTGTACACACATTTCAGTGTATAGTATATAAAGCACTATAAACAAGTTATTATCTGTATGAAATTTTAGTTGTACTGACTTTGCTAGTGCTTTTGATGTAGTCTGTTGTAAAATAGGAAAATATCAACTCATCTAGAATAGCTGTACCCCCTGGAAGACCTCTGCGTACCCACAGGGGTACATGTATCTCTGGTTGAGAATCACTGCCCTAAGGGACACACCATGGTGGTTTGGGCTGTGCAGAAACAATACCAGGGTTGGTTTGGATTTTGATGCATTTTATCCGTCAGAGTGTGGAAGGTATTTGGATAAACTGTGACCCCCTCACAGTATTAAATAAGACATTATTACTGACATCTCAGAATTAATACTTGATTTAGTATTAATGATTAATACAGAATTAATAATTTGGTTTGAATATGCGCTTAGAAGTTATCTACATTGAGCCTAGAGTGTAAGGCTGTTGACTTTCGTAGAGTTCCACTAGGGATGCCGTTTTTGTCTTTTGCAATTAGTAAAGGTTTCAAAAGAAAGGTGAGGGTCTACAATAACTGAAAGGTTATAATCATCTGTATCTGTCAGATATGGAGAATTACTGGAGATGACACTTGAGGACCTCCACATCAGTAAATCTTATGAACTTTCCCCTTTTAACAATGGATTGTGGAAAATGATCTTCATTTCAATTAAAATTGTAGCTTTCATATTGTGATTACTGCAGCACTTGAAAAGAACATTAGCCTTGAAATATATGTTTTCCTGAATGATGATTAATTGCTTGTTAATGACTCACAGCTCTAAGACATTAGAAATCCGCTGCTAAGTTGGAAAAAATTCAGCCATGTGTTGTTTTAGAATTTTGCATATCCCTAAAAGTTTATGGTGAAGATTTTCAGAAGTTGCTTGTGGGGTTTGGACACCCTACTCCCATCACAACTATTGGGAATTGGGTGTTCAAATTAGATTGGTGGCTTTGCAAATCACAGCCTACAACACTGGTATATGCAAAGGTGAACAAACAGTTTTCTTTTGTACACTATGAATAAAGCAGTGTATTTATAGTTACCACACAACATTATTACTGTACTAATAACATTAGCAGGCTGTAATTCTTCCTTGCGCAAGTGCGCGCGCGCGCACACACACACACACACACATATACTCTAAAGGCCAGCCTTCCTCTATTTGTTTAAGGCAGTCGACTAGTGTAACCTTGATTTATTTGTTCCCAATTAATAGTTTAAAGATTATTAATAGGACCAAACTGAACTCTTTATGATTCGAGCCTCTGGGGCAGTTACAGATCATTTAATTTAGTGGAGGATTATGAATGATACAACAAGTAATTGAATTAAAGACTTTATTTAAAATAAAATAATTAGGTAAAGCAAACAGATGTTACAATATAACCATACACTGCATTTATACTCACATTCCAAAGTATAATGGTGCATCCGGGGGTGATCTGTCCTTGGATGAGAAGAATGTGTATATAATTCTTTCTCTAATGAACAATGCATACTAATCTAAAATTACTAACTTTTTTATAGTCAATTATAGCACCCTGTTAATTAATTAAGCCTGTCTGTTACCATATCTATATTTCCACTGCCATATTTAATGTTCTGTACCCCAAACCCAAATATCTTTTTTTATTGGCTATTAATATAAAACATCAGTCTAATTATCATTTGTGTCAATGCAAATTCTGTGATTACCGATATCCCAAAACATCCAAAAATTCCCCTACAACACTTGTTAAAACCTGTTAAAAACAAAAATATATTTACCATATAACCAAAAGTTATCTCCTAACTTATCTCACTTTACTCATATCTTACTAGGCCTTATTGTTATCAAGCCAAAATTTTGGCCCAGAAACCTATTCTTTACTTACTTTTCAGCACATTTCTTTTTAACTTAAGCAAGCATGATCTCTATAGGCTGCACTAGGACTTAAGGGTTAAAATGTAATGAGTTTTAAGATGCATTGTTAAATGGCCCTAAGGACAAGAATGTATTTTCTTGCAAACTTCTTTCCTATAAGGAACACCACACAAATGAGCACTAGGAGGAGTTGTGTGGCAAAAAATACACTGGGTAGAATCAGTCTGGTGGGAAGGCCCAGCACTCATCCAGAAATATGAGTACACGGGCAAGGCATTGATTGACAAAGTATGTTTGACCCAGCAATCAATAACCCTCCTAAGATCTAGAGGATTCACATCCAGCTCCTGCTGACCACTTCACTTTTGGAATGACTGGATGTCCCAAAGCAAACAGAGCTACATTGGCTCACCAGCTACCCTCTCAGACACTGAAGCAACCAAAGTCTGTGCAGCCTTCTCAGTTCTTAGAAAAGTATGGTCACACTGAGCCAACACACTAACCTGCAAGCTGTATTGACCTTCCACATCACTCCAGCCTCCATCCCAACTCTCTGTGACCTATGTATGTCTATAGAGTGTTTAGCTTTTGGTTAGGCCATGCTACTGATATTCACTCAGGATAGAATCAGAATCAGTCATGTTCCAATGGAATGTGTATCCAGCAAAATTTCCTCAGGGATCTAGTAAAAGATTCAGTTTGCATGAACATCCAGAATGTAGATGCCATCCAAACCTTTTCAGAATGTAAAAAATGTGTAAGGCTATCCTCTGTTCTGAAGACCTGCCATTTCCCCTTCTCCTGCACCATTTCCTGGAGACACTGTGAACGCTCATCCCTTCATCAGAAGGAAACCGTAAAACCTCTGTTGGGCTTTAGCTGCTGATATCCATTTTCTGGATGGGACATCGTCATGAATGGGGGGAAGGCCTCAAGCTCTCTGTTCATTCCCTTCTCCCTCCAGTGGCAGTGTTGAGTCTGGCCATTGGGCACAACACCAGCTCTACTCAAATCATGTGCCATTCTGGGCCATCCGTATTACTTACTCCCCAGAGTACACACATTACTTACTCCCCGGTGTATGTCTGAAGCCCTAGAGTCCATAAAATTTTAATGACTTCCGGCAGTCATTAACAAGGAAGCCTCAGTGTCTTGCCTATTTTAAATATACACAGAAACCCCAGATCCTATCATCCCAACTTCAGATAGAGTTTGGCCTAGAGTTTGTTTGGCCTAGAGTTTTTGGATCCTTTAGGATGAACGGGACTATTATAAATATAAGACAATATAATTGATTATTATTATTTATTATGATTGTTATTGTTAAAATATTTTACCAGGGAAGCCTTAGATATCACATCTAATTTTTAAGACAGTTTTGAATGAGAGGTAGTTCACAGCCAGCAACATTTGTTGCTAATGGACTATTATCATGAATTCATGACAGGGAACTCATGCCTGATTGATTTTTATTTAAGTATGTTATCAAGGGAAGTAGTAAACCTAATTTAGCTGGATTTGTAAAATGTTGTGATTCTGACATGACTATAAGAATATTGTGCATTTACGCCGCAAGTTGTCACACCCATAAATCATTAATTCCTGGTATTGCTGTCTGTTGCAAGATAGAAATGTAGTAGATAATCCAACTGTTTAATAGAGTTTAAAGGGGTAAATATAAAAAGCTTCTTTAGTCCTTAAAGTTCATTTGCTCATAATAAACTAAGGATTAGCTGAAGTAATTATCATCAGATTCTGAAGCTTAAAAGTGTAAAAGTAATTCTACCTTAATAATGATTTGTAGCTATGTAGTTCAATAAAGAAATTATTTGCTGTATGTTCAAGCAGGTGATTGGAAAGACAGATTATAATTAGGGTTTTGATATGGCACATGGAATCTGAGAATACAATTAAGGTGGTTAAAATAGAGTTTTTACATGTAGTTCAAGAAAAGGGTGTATATCTGAATAATGTTTTATGCCTTAGTCGAAGTACAGAATTGTAATGGTGAAGCAAAAGGCAATGTATCTCCACTTGATTAATAACACCAAAATAGATAATTATTTAGATCCAGCTTTCTGTAGATTTCCCAATCATCTTGATGTTAAATTTGCAGGCATTTCATTGTGATATTGTTAAGACTACTACAACTGATTCCTGACGAGGCTAAGCCGCTGCATGTTTGTTTTGTAATTCTTTGTTTGTTTTTAAAAAATGCAGCCATGTACTTAGGTTCTGTGTTTGTACAGCACCTAGCACAATGAGGTTCTGATTTATAACTTCTGCTTCCAATTGCTATCACAATACAAATACTAAATAAGAAGAAGAATAGGTTGCTTTAAAAAATATCATGTTACCCCTTTTCTAATCTCCTTCTGTTGTGTACTGAATCTTTTAATTTTACTCTAAGAACCAGTCACACAGTGGTTATGCATCCAAAATTCTAACTGAGGTCATTTGGATTTTTGACTGTGTACTAATTTTTGTATTGGCTCCTAACATTCAGAAATAGCCCAGTCCCCTCGATGCACAATAAAAGTTGACACATTCTAGTGTGTTTAGCATGCCACGATATAAGGAATTTTCAGGGTTGAGGGTATTCTGGTGAAGAATGATTAGATTTCTGATGCAGCAAGACTGCAGGCCTCAAAGTACTAAGGGCTTGATCTAGCAAAACTGAAGTTGAAGGGCAGATTCCAGTTGTTTTCCTTGGGAGTTGGACCTGAGCCTACGCCTCTGAATGTCTTATCTTGGCATTCACTGGATCTTATGTAAAACGTATGTTGTGTTATTCAGAGATTCTTTGCTCTGAATATTCCAAAGCCATGGTCTAAAGTGTAGAGGAGCTCTGTCCAAAACATTTATATCTACCATGTCACCATGAATCAGTTCTGAAATACAATTTACTGTTAGATTGTCACTACATTAGAGCAGATAAGAGATTTTATTTCAACTCATCATCCTGAAATACTTGTTAGAGATGAACAGATATGGAGGGAACAGCAGATTTATGAGACTTATTGAAGGTGAGACCAAGGAGCTAGAATTTGATGCAGTGGTAAAAGTGGAGCTAGTAGAAAGATCCAAAGATGTCGTAGGTATGTGACATGATCAAAATGACTCTCTTACCAGCTGCTTTTTGAATTAACCAGAGGTAGCAATATGGTTGTTGTGGAGACCAGAGAGAAAAAGTTTACAGTAATTAAAACAAAAAATAATGATGACTTGGATAAGTGTTTCAGTTGTATGGAAAGAGAGAAAAGAACAGATCTTTTAAAAGTTATGTAGGAAGAAGCAACAAGATTTGGACATGGCATAGAAGTATTGAGTGAGGGAGCAGGGAAAGTCAAAGATGACCCCTCCCCGAAAACATTACAAGCCTGGGTGACGATGAGCAAGTTAGTGTTATCAGCAGTGACAGAGGACGAGGAAACTGTAGAATGTCATGGAGGAAAGACAAGGAACCATGGTAAGTTTAAAATGACATTTAGGTATCCAGGAGATCAGGTGTATTTAATGGGAGAAGGGAATTACAAGCACCAAGAAAGGTGAAATTTTAATCCAGTTGAAATTCCTGGGGTTCTTTTGTTGCAGAGTGTACTTTTCTTGTATAAAAACAATTAGGAGAAAGAATAATGCAGCCAGTAAATTACAGTTCTGAAAATTCTGCTTGAGAGTGCTGCCTTTTGGAACTGAGTATATACCAAAACACAGTAATTACTATTCAAGAAAGGACGAACTTTTATTCAGTGGAGAACAAATCATCAGGTGATTCAGATTAATGGTATTCTTAATTTTTGCAAATTAAAAGAAAGCACAAGGAATGTGTGTTTTTTTTAAAGATTAGCCTAATGGGCATAAAAAGATTATTCTATTTTTTTTCTCATCTAATGGTTTTGTATCTGTACTTAATTATATATTTAAACCACTAAGGAGTAAAGTACATAGAATTAAAAACCTAAAATTTATACTAATGGAGTTATTGCACCAGATATCAGTTTATACTTTTTGTTCACACCATCGGTTAATTTATTTATTTACTCTGAGATGAGTTTTGTTAATATGGGTTATGCACCAATAACATTAATAATGCTCCCAGGGCTGACTTTCTACATGCTGTTAAATTGATACACTTTCTGAGTACCAAACCAAAATATATGTTAAACAAAAGATCCTCTGAAATAACATTCTGGACCCACGGAAAGGAGGCCCTTGAAGAATTCCACCAGGATTTCAACAATTTCCACCCCACTATCAACCTCAGCCTGGACCAGTCCACACAAGAGATCCACTTTCTGGACACTACAGTGCAAATAAATGATGGTCACATAAACACCACCCTATACCGGAAACCTACTGACCACAATACTTACCTACAAGCCTCCAGCTTCCATCCAGGACACACCACATGATCCATTGTCTACAGCCAAGCTCTAAGATACAACCGCATTTGCTCTAATCCCTCAGACAGAAACCATCACCTAGAAGATCTCTGTCAAGCATTCTTAAAACTACAATACTCGCCTTGGGAAGTGAGGAAACAGATTGACAGACTGAGACGGGTACCCAGAAGTCACATACTACAGGACAGGCCCAAAAAGGAAAATAACAGAACACCACTGGCCATCACGTACAGCCCCCAGCTAAAACCTCTCCAGTGTATCATCAGCGATCTACAACCTATCCTGGAAAACAATCTCCCACTCTCACAGGCCTTGGGAGGCAGGTCAGTCCTCACTTAGAGACAGCCCCCCAACCTGAATCAAATACTCACCAGCAACTACACACCACACCACAGAAACACTAACCCAGGAACCAATCCCTGTAACAAACCCTGTTGCCTTCTCTGTCCCCATATCCACTCTAGTGACATCATCATTGGACCCAGCCACACCATCGAAGGCTCATTCACCTGCACATCTACTAATGTGATATGTGCCAGCAATGCCCCTCTGCCATGTACATTGGCCAAATCAATCAGTCTCTACGTAAAAGGATAAATGGACACAAATCAGACATCAGGAATGGTAACATACAAAAGCCAGTAGGAGAACGCTTCAATCTCCCTGGACATTCAATAAGAGATTTAAAAGTAGCTATTCTTCAAAAAAAAAAAAAACTTCAAAAACAGACTTCAAAGAGAAACCACAGAGCTACAATTCATTTGCAAACTTAACACCATTAATTTGGGCTTGAATAGGGACTGGGAGTGGCTAGCTCACTACAAAAACAATTTTCCCTCTCTTGGTATTGACACCTCCTCATCAATTATTGGGAGCGGATCACATCCACCCTGACTGAATTGGCCTTGTCAACAATTGGTTCTCCACTTGTAAGGTAACTCCCTTCTCTTCATGTGCCAATATATATTTATGCTTGTATCTGTAATTTTCACTCCATGCAACTGAAGAAGTGGATTTTATACCCACGAAAGCTTATGCCCAAATAAATCTGTTAGTCTTTAAGGTGCCACCGGACTCCTCGTTGTTATCCTGTTAAAGAGCAGACCTGTGACTGATAAAAACTAATAATGCAAGATTATCGATTGTAGCAGCTTTAACTATATTTCATTTTCTGGAATATAGTTCAGTACATGACTAGTAGTAATTATGTACTTCAGGATGCTTGGTAATATTATTGCGTCAACTGATAGAGCTTTAAATGGGCTGGTTCATAAAGACCACTGGGGCCAGCTCCTCAACTGATATTAGTTGGTGGAGCTACATCAGTTTACACTAGTTGAGGGTCTGCCCCAATGCTTTGTTTTGTTTGAATCTGTGGCATATAAGATCAGTTGACTTGTCCCCTGATTTATTGATGAGGGGCTGAAGACAAGGCCCTGGCGTGTGGAATTCACTTCCACCAGCAGTTCATCAGAGCCTGAATTTGTTGACCTTCAGGTCATGGCACAAAACCTTCCTGTTCTCCTATCCAATGGAGGAAAGAGGCCAGGATGAGAAGATGGGTTGGAGTGGTGGGAAAGCTTTAGGAGGGTCCCTGTTTTTTGGACATTGTGTCCTAATTATCATTTGTACTTGTTATAGATATGCCACTTTAAACCAAAATACTGACGAGGCACATTTTAGATACTTAACTCTGAAAAAGTCAAGCAGTACAGACTGAAGGTCTCAAGTTAAATCCACAAAGATGACCACAGTGTCTTTGTTCATGAATCCGAGCAGTGTTACATCCCTGCCACACACATTCTGCTCCTAATTCCCTAAATGGGATTAGCTAGGCAATACCACTTTTGCATTTGAATGTGCTACACTGTTATTTGTTGAGCATTATTCTGTCAAATGGAATTTACACTTTAAGGAAATGTTCTGTAACCTGTCAGATTATCTCAGAACTCTAGTTAAATATTTTTCAGAATTTTTGCTCCATGTATAGATTAATAGAAATCAGAGATGGAAAAGACATATTAGGTCATTTAGTCCCTCTGCTGCTGGGGCAGGGGTGTTTCCTACAATATTCTTTTTTCAGCACTTTATCCAGTTTTCTCTTAGGCCATGTCTTCACTGCATGCTAACCACAGGTTCAGCAATTGCAGGCTATTCAGTGTATGGCAGCCAAACCCACTTCAGCATGACCATATGTTGATATAAGCATGCTGCTGTCATGCCCCATGTCCACACCAGCACTGTATCTGGTTGTGATACACACCCAGATAGTTGTATTGTTTATCCTGAGATACATTGCACCACAACTCACTACACCATTCTATCCTCGCAATTGCAGGGTGTTATGGGGCAACATGCCTGTCCACTCTGGGGATTGTGTGAAGAAATTGCCGTGGCCCAGGAAGTTCATTTCCTGGCAGGACCAAAGTTGGTGTGGTGATGTGCTATTCTGTGCCAGAGGTCTGAATCCTACTCACCATAATAACCAACAGCTGCTGTTTTTTATGGAGGCAATGTTCTTTTCCGTGCCTTTGCTGAAGCTGCTGCCAAGAGACCATGGCAGGTGTTTCTGAGACTACTTTTGGCCCAGAGAAGACACAGGCAGCAGCTTACAAGCAGAACAACAACAACAAAAGAACAGGACCATGAAGTGTTTGAGTGGATGCTGCTTTTTAGGGGAGATCCCCTCCGCATACTTGCATGCACATGTGCGCGCGCGCGCACACACACACGCTGCTAGACTAGGACCACAAGCACATATTGTTAGGGCCACATTGTGATGCAAACATGGGAGACCAGCAGTGAGGCCAGGACTTTCACATGAGATGTGTAAGGAGCTTGCTCCTGCCCTTGAGAGGCAGAACACCCAGATGAAACGGCCTATAATGGTCCAGAAGTGTGTTGCTATTGTGCCGTGGAAGCTGGCAACACTAGACTGTTATAGATCTGTTGTTAATCAGTTCGGGGTTAGCAAAGCCATGGTGCAGGGGACTGGACTAGATGACCTCTTGAGGTCCCGTCCAGTTATGATTCTGTGGTGGCACAGCAATCATGGAGGTATGCCAGACAATTAATACTGTGCTGTCCCATCCCCCCCTCAGGTTGTAAAAATTGGAAATATTCCTGAAATAATTGCAGGGGTTGAATGGATGATGTTCCTGAACCGTGCAGGTGTGACTGTGGCATATCTCTAGCCTATGTATGCCATTTCAAACAAGCGAGTACATTAACAGGAAAGGCTGCTACTCCATCATTGCACAGGCCTTATGGACCACCATGGCATATTCGATGGACACCAACATTGAATGCAGTGTCATGGTGCATAATGCCAGGCTATTTCAGAAATCTGGGTTGTGTCAATATAGGCCAGCTGGTACATTGTTTCCCCCAACAGTTGTGCTGTGATTTTTAGATAAAATGCTGCCCTAGTTGATAAATGTTTATCTTGATATGCGCCAGATTGGATAAGAGGCAGTTTAACTACATGCTGAGCATGTGCAGAATCATGGTGAAATGCGCCTTTGACTGACTGAAATCAAGAGGGTGCTGCTTACTCACTTGTTTGGACAGTTACCACTACACATGTAAAGCACACAAGATATCCTAATATATATATGAGATGGAATGGATTGCCAACAATGATGCTTTGTGGTCTGCTTACAGACAACTACCAAATGCAACTATTAGTGGTCCTGGGTCTGTTAAAAACAAAAGCCATGATAGATGCCTCGTACGCTTGCATTCACAACCCGCAGAAGGTTTACACTGTGGTCGATTAATGGTGTTGTATAGCGCATTGAGCTGTTGCCTGGAGATCAAATGTAGTGTTTATGCACACATTAAAGAAATAAAGAATCCTTCTTCTTTACTTTTATTGACATTCAAATTGGAGAAGGTTTAGAGTGCAGCTGATATTGTGGATATTGTGAGGATCCATGAGTGGCTGGATAGTGAGTGGCTCTCTGGCTGGCTCTGTCAGTCATTGTTGGGCATGAGTTGTAGGGCATGGCAGTGTCGAGGCAAATCCACAGGAGTCATTTGCCCCTCCACCTCATGAGCCAGAACTTGTCCCTGTGAAATTCGATGTCTCATTCCCTCTGCTCAAGATCATGATGTTGATATTCATCCAGAAATTTTTCCTCAGCCACTTTGTCCTGCTCTTCATCACTTTTCCTCTGACTCCATGTGATTTTCTGATCAAATGGAGCATTCTTTATGCATTTCCATTACTAAGTCCTCTCTAGTCCTCCACTGTTTTGACATCAAATTCTGAAGTCTTTCACTGACATTGAGTGGTATCTTAGTTGGCCTCCCATCCCTGGAAGACTCTGTGGGTACATTTAGACTGCAGTAAAAGACCTATGGCACAGCTCCGTTGACTCAGGCTCATGAGATTCGGGCAACTGCAATGTAGATGTTTGTGATCAGTGTAGACCCCATGCACAGAGGTGGGCAAACTACAGCCCGCCGGACCCTTCTGCCCGGCCCTTGAGTTCTTGGCCGGGGA
This sequence comes from Chelonia mydas, assembly GCF_015237465.2. NCBI lineage: Eukaryota > Metazoa > Chordata > Testudines > Cheloniidae > Chelonia > Chelonia mydas. The sequence goes on from NC_057852.1 coordinate 114,798,847, forward strand.
GGCTAGCTCCTGGCCCCTCTCCTGCTGTTACACCTCCCCCGTAGCTACGCCACTGCGCGGGCAGCGCAGGTTGCACCCACCCACCTCCCAGGCTTTCCAATAAGCCAGTCCTGCCGCTCTGAGCAGCATGGTAATGGGGTGGGGGGGTTGGATAAGAGGCAGGAGGTCCCAGGGGGCAGTCAGGGAGCGGTTGGATGGGGTGGAGGTTCAGGGCGGGGGGTTGTCAGGGGACGGGGAACAGGTGGGGTTGAATAGGCGTGGGGGGTGCCGGGAGGGGGCTGTCAGGGGACAAGGAGAGTGGGGGTTGGATGGGTCGGGGGTTCTGAGAGGTGCAGTCAGGGGCGGGGGCCAGGCTGTTTGGGGAGGCACAGCCTTCCCTACCCGGCTCTCCATACAGTTTTGCAACCTTGATGTGGCCCTGGGGCCAAAAAGTTTGCCCTCCCCTGGTCTAGCCCCAGCCCTAACATCTATTTTTAGTCCAACAGCTGGAGCCAATTGACTCAGACTCTGAGGTTTCTTTGCAGTTTTGACATACCCTTCTACTGTCTCACTTAGTCCAGACAGACACAGGAAAAATATTTGCAAGTATTTATAACTCCCTGAAATTTCATACTCCCTATACATGGCCACAACCAAAACAGAGCAAACTTTTTCTCGAGGAATACCATTCTCTTTGGTCATTCAGAAGAGACAGAGTTTCTACCCTTCCCTTGGGACTGTTCACCAAAGCAATAAATTTCCTTGATACTCAGTTTAAATATTCCCTTTCTTAATTTCATCCCAGAAATCCTACTTTTACTCCACTGACTTCAATGCCAAAGTAAGGACTGAGTAAAAACAGAGTAAGGATCTCAAGATTATGCTCACTTCGCAGATTTTCTATGATCAAAAATTTGCTCCTGTATTTAAAAGCCTTTGAAAGAGAGATTTAGGTTTTATATTACATTCATCAACTCCTACTAAGCAGCATTTATCTGAAAATATACCATTTAACTAAATATTAAAGACTGCACAATTTTTATCTTTATGATACAATTTTATTGTCGATTCATATTTTATATATATTTTTAAAATGCACACTGTTGCATATGCAAAAGTAATGTGCATTTGTGTGCCTAAATTCATGAAATTGCCATTTGTAATTATTTATTTTTGTGCTGTAATATCAGTTGCATACATAACTGACTATTTGGATGAGTAAGTGGGCATTTGTGAATGAATTACATTGACTGCAATTGTGATAATTATGTATGCAAATAAATATTGCACAAAAATACACAAATATTATTGTCTGCCAAATTGTGTGTACACACATTTTTGGGTGTTTATAAATCTGACCCGTAATATATTACAGCTGAAATAAGAGACTTGTAAGTTGTAATGATGGTAGCAGGTGAACAGGTATATTAGTTTTTCATTAAGACATCACAGTGTGTTAAGAGTTCCTCCTCCTATTATATTCATTGCAACTCTGAAAAGAATAAAGTAATAAAAGTGAATCACCACCATAATTATGGTCGGTGCACTAGCTCTGTAAATTCATGTTCAGAAGCTGCCTTGCTGAAAAACTCCTACAGGAAAGTTTCCTAATGTACATTTTTTTTTTTTTAATGATCAGTACCAAAAAATAGCTATTTTAATGAAAAACATGTTTATAGCCTTCTGATGGTGATGCTCAGGTATGGCTCATTCTCAGTGGGAAAGTACATCATTTAGAGGTGTGCTGAATCCGTAATGTCAGCCCATGTAAATACACACAGTGGAAGTTGCAAGATCCCACAATCATGTGTTTCAAGACAGCCATGGCACCTTTGTGAATTGGTCAGACTGGCTGCTTTTATTTATCATTTCCAATAATAAAAATCATATGTGAACATAGGCCAGAAATTTTCAGTTCAAGTTAGTGGTAGGGCAGGGGACACTTGAATGAGGGCACTCGCTCATTTGTATGGAATGACTGATAAAGACAAACTTTATCACAACAATCCAAGGAAACTCAAACTTAGTTTGCCTACGGTGTCCATTCCTCATTTTTTCTTTCACTGGTATACTTGTTGGTGTGAAGACCGTATTTGCACCTCCTTCAGTTTGGCAGGTTCAATTCGTATAAACTTCCAAAATCTGAATACTGAGTCTAAGCTGAACCTCTTTTGGTATGGAAGTGTAGTTACAAATATCACAGGAATAATAATAATTTGCATTTAATAACAACTTCCATCTAAAAATCTCATATTTTACAGACACTGATTAAGTCTCACATCCCCCACTAGGACAGGTGACAGATATTGTAACCACATACAACACCTCTGGGTTTATGTATCATTTTGGGCTAGCGACTGTCTGCAACTCCAGGGGGGAGGGTTATCTCAGCTCCTACAGGAACCAGAAACAATGTGTGGGGGGTGATTAAGGTGAATCACTTAGGTTGTAAATACCTCCAGAAATGGATCACTCCGTGGGATGGTTTGCATATGCTGGTTCAAACTGTGTTTTCCAGAGACCATCAGACAAAGAAAGTTTCAGGAATCAAGGCTGTTGCAGAGCCAGTCTCCAGGCAACCTAACAATTGCAGCTGGCCTGTAGTAGGCTGCCTGGTTGGCTATGCTGCCTGAATGGTTGGAAAAGTCAGCACACTGGCTCTTAAGCCCAGCATCTGCAGCAGTTCAGTTGAGTGGCTGCTAAAAGCATTTACCCATGGCTGTGATAGCTCCTGCTTTGTTACAACCTTGCCTCACTGGGTAACCTGGTTCTGACCATGGGCTCCAACTCCTGACTCTGGCTGTGACTCTTGGCTCTGTCATCTGGCTCCAGTGCTGATCCTAGGCTCTGATTCTTAGGTACTGAATCTTGTTCTGACCATTAGGCCTAATTCCTGCTCTGCCCACTAGGCATGATTGCCCAGGTCCCAGTCACATGACAGAACTTTTGCTATAAAAAAGACTGAACTGATTCAGGGCCTCCTTTCTGATCCAACAAGCGGACAGGACTATCCAAGGAGGGCCCCAATCCTTATGGGAGGGTTGGAAAGACTTTGGCTTACTAGGGCCCCTTAAGACTGATGGGTGATTCCTGGTATGTTCAGTGTATGTTTACATCTGTTTATTGTTTTTATCATGTTTTCTCTGTAATGCTTTTACCTTTTAAGAACGTCTGCTTGTTTAGCTGTGTGGTGGCTTGTGACTGCTGGCAATACACTGATTGTAGCCCTTGGACAGAAAGCAAAGCACAAGCACTGTTCTTTAGGCAGACTGGCTCTCTGTGGATATCCCGGTCTAAGGCAGGAAGTTGTGAAGCCTTAAAACTCCGCCTCTTGGAAGGGAGTGGGACCAAGTTCCCTGCCCAGAGACAGGTGATGGCTTGAGACCTGACTGAAAATTGAGGTACACAAAGGTTAAGCAACTTTCTCAAGGATATGGGAGAGCCAAGAATAGTACCCAGATTTATAGAACCATAAATTGTAACAAAGAAAATGGTGTTTTCCTTTCTTTTTCCTTTCTTGTTTTTAACTGAATGCAATTCCCTAGGAAATGCTGCTTGAAGTGTGAGGTAGGCCCCACTGTATGTGTAACTGATCAGTTGGGGGACTAGGACATGTATCCCAGTGGCTTTCCAGAGACTCTGCTTTTGTTCAAAAAAGAATTAAGGGCCAGATTTGTAAAGGTATTTCGGTGTCTAAAGATACAAATAGGCACCCAGTGGGGATTTTCAGAAGTGCCTATCTGCATTCGTAAGCACCTAAATACCTTTAAAAATCTGCCTTAATCTCTAGTTGCTGTGGAGAAAACCTTGGAAGTGTCATCTAAGTGTAACCAATGCTGTGATGTCAACCTGAGTTTTCAGAGATCCTGAAATGTTAAATCTGAGCTGTATGCTGCCCCATTCACTTCAATGGGTTCTGAAGATTCAGATGCCAAAGATGAGGCTTAAATGTCAACATTATTTACTGTTTCACTGTTTACCAAAGCATGCAAGAAAGGAGAGGAAGATTATGAAAATCTGCACAGCCTGCTCTGCATCACAATTATCACAACAGACCACTTATTTTGGGCGGGCCTTGGTTAGGTTAATGGGGAGAAGTGATTTCATTTTCCTGAAGGGAGGCTGTTTTCATAAGTCTGGTAAATGCTGCTCTAAAGTTTAATTGTCATAGATGTTGGTGTAATTTTCATCTAAATTGATTCATTGATGTTAGAGGGCCAAATCAAGCCAACAATAAACAGTCGATTTTAATGATGTACATATCTAGATTGTGCATCTTGTCCATTCATATTCCTATACTCAAACATTAAATCCTACCTATACATACAGTACCTTAGCTTGGTCACTCCTCTGACATCCTGATGTTGACCTGTATCTCACTGCCTTTTACTCTAGATTTCTCTACTCTAGGTTTCATATTGAAAGTCCATTGGATCCTGAGCCAGACCCCTTTTTCAAAGGTTATTTCCATGGTCTGTCCAGTGGTTCAATACCTGCTTCATTTCACTCTGTTTTGCAGTGGCTCCTTCACCACAATTTGATGAACCATGTACTGACTCCTGGAAGACCCCTTCATCCCCATGCCTCAAGTCCTAGTGCAGCATAAGCCCTGTGATATTTTAAGGCTTTGCATCACAGAATCTGTCTTAACCCAGCCTCCTGGTTTTTCCTCAGAACTGCCCTATGCTTCAGCTCAGTGAGACTTTCCTTCACACACGCAGAGGCTGATTCATTCTCTCACGCAATCTCTGACATCATCCCACTGCAGTAGCGTATCCTCCCTATGCTGGCTAGTCAGTGCCTTTCAGAAACAGTTGGCTATATCCCCCTGAAGTGTGGAACAACTTGTTTGTGCCATCTCTAATATTCCTCCCCCCCCGCCTCCCCCCCAAAAAAACACTTTTGGAAAGGCCTCCACAGCATCACTCTCCCTTTTCTTGACTTCTAGAAAATCTCTTGGACATGGTTTTAATTAAATTAAGATTCTTTTTTAATTACATTCAAGAGCTCTGGTGACTAATGTAAAGCATAGGCTTAATAGTGCTGAATATGTATCCAGAAAGCACACATGATTTTTCAAGAGTCTGTTTTTCAAGTAGCACAGTTACATTTATGCTTTATGATATGTTTCTGTCCTTCTGTTCTCTTTCTTTTTGCCTTTGGCTCTTTTCCTCTCTTATACAATGTGTATTTTCTCAAGTGGATCTAGAACAAGATTTTGATTATACTGACAAGAACAGCAACACCTCTGTAGCTTGTCCTACAGCAAAGGCATGACAGAATAAATAAATCCTCATTCTATGGTTTCTGCGTATGCGGTGCTTCACTTCCTCTCTCCACAGGGCAAAGGCTCTGGCAAACAGCTTCCTCACATGGCATGTCAAGATCTGAAACAGATGCTGACATAACAGATGCAGTTGTTATCTTGCGTGCCAGAACCTAGAAGTTGAACCCAGGTTCCAAGAGTACGGAAATCTCTCTGTGCAGGGAGATTAGGAGGATTAAGAGACAGTGTGTTGCCTGTGCTGCTTCGTAATATACACTATAAGAGATGCTCCTGTTGAACCATTACATATCACTTTGTTAGACATCTTCAGAGTGCTGTACAGAAAAGCCAGTGCACTCTACTAATTCCCCATAGAGATGAATACAGTTTTTTAGTTGTAGAATATGGACAGGATGGGTAGCTTTGAGGTAATAGCACTTAGTGGCTTGGTACCTCATTTCCCCATCTGTAAGATGAAGATAACAATACTACTTTTCTGTCCCCTTCGTACTGTCCATTTAGACAGTAAGCTCTTTGGGGCAGGGACTGTCTTTTACTGTGTGTATGTACAGACCTAGTGCAATAAGGCCTCAGTTTCAGCTGGGGCTTTCAGACACTGTCGTAAGATGAATAAATTATAGTAATAGTTAATATGATGCATGCTGAACTGTACTGATCAGTCAGATGGCTTTTTGTTCATCCCATTCCCCTCTTTCCGTATGTCCATTGTTTCACTAGACTTTAAGTTCTTTGAGGCAGAGACCGGTCTTCCGACTGCATGTTAGTAAGGTACATGCCCTATCTTTTCTATATGTCCCTTTATATGTCTGCAAAGGGTTATGTCTTAGAGCTCGTGGTATGGTCGATACTATATGTATTTTAAGTGTTGTACTGTTAAGCACTAGTTACTGTATTGTAGCAGTCTATTGGTATATCTGTTTTAAGCACTGACAAGTGTGTTCAGTGCTATGCAAAAGCCAAATGAAGATAAAGTCTCCACCCAAGGAGCTAACAATCGAAAGGACAAAGAGAGATCAGATAGAAACATACTGGGAGACAACACAGAGAATGGATATAACATACAATAGGGTTTGTTTTTTTAAATTTGTGGGTAATATGGAAAAATGGATTTTCCAGAGGGATTAGAATTAAAAGAACATTTTCAATATAAACTGTGTGTGTGTGTGTGTGTGTGTAAAATAAATAACAATGAAAGAGTACCAAATAAAGTAGTAATCATTTGCCTTTTCATCATTTCCAGGTTCACTGTCACAAAAATGTGAATAATTATGAAGTTATTTAATATATCATCTTTCTTTTTTAAAGTATATTTCTAAATCACCTGTCCAAATACTAATGTTTAACATAAAATCTGTTACAGAATATCCCTCAATCTGCAGCATTTTGACTGTTTTAGTAAGAACTGGAGTTAAACTGCTCCCGTGTGTTATCAACTTAAAATTAAATTGGTAAACACTTTGGGCTCCATTATCCATTCTGTTACCAGTTTTACGTCATTCTAACTCCACAAAGGAGTTATACTCATGTAAAGCTGGTATAAAGGAGGGGAAAGCCAAGCCCTTTAAAATTAAAGTTTCAATAAACCATGTGGAATAATAAATCGTAGTGTTCAAGGTCTACCTGTTATAACTTCACACCGGAATAGAGATGGAGAGCTGCACCAGACATTGATTGATGCCGCAGATCTCAGTGCTTGTGAATTTTTGACATTTCCATATTGATTGCTACCACAGCTTTAGGCATCAGAGTTTATTAAACCAACCATTTCTTGGCTGTTACATTTCAGGTGGGATTCCATTTGTCTTGACGGGAGAGTTTTTTCAGCAGTCTCAAAAGCCTGCCGCATTTCTGATAGCTGGGACAGTCAACTGGCTCTCCAACTTCTCAGTGGGAATTCTTTTCCCTTTCATTCAGGTAAACAGCCTGCACAATTAACTGTATGATAGTTGAATTAATAGTTTGTCACTGGGTCCTTGGGAAACTTTCTTTGTTGAGAAGTGGATTGAAACCTGCACCTCCTTTTAATGCATTTAAGTGTGTCAGTTGTCAATGTGTGTTATGCTGAAGCTCCACTTAATGGAAAGTGAGGAGGAAAATATTATTATGTTGTGGGCTTGTGAACAATAGCTTATTTCTGGTGGGGAAGGTGGGTGTGACGGGATCCCCCCGAGGTGCAGCCTGGGACTGGGATGCATCCTGGGACTGTGCCCCCTGAAGTCTCCCCGGCCTGTGCTGTCTTTCACAATGCCTTGCTAGTGACCAGCAGCAACCCCTCCAGGGGCTGTGATCACTCAGCACAACTGCATGTGGAGCCCCCACACCCAGCCGGATTGTATGAATGTTCCCAGAGCCACTCATGAATCACACAGAGAAAGGCACCAGAGCCAAATCCCCTCAGCTCCCAGCACTGTACTCCAGGAATATACCATCTTGCACTGCTCCAGATGGGCAGTGCATATTTATTAATTGGTTCACCACTTCAGCAATGGAAAGTGGACATACACCAGCCTTTGGAAAACCTGAGCAGTTTTGCCACACTCTTCATTCAAACTCACTGATAAAGAAAAACAATTAAACAAATGTGTTGACTATAAAAGGTAGATTATAAGTGATATTAAGTAATAGGCAAAAAGTCAGAGTTAGTTACCAAAAGAAATAAAATATAAGCACACAGTCTAAACTCTCAACCCTATTAGACTGGGCAGCAACTAGATTAAGCCGTTTTTCTCACCCCACTGAATATTGCAGTCCTTAATATACAGGTTTGTTCCTTAAACCTGGGCCAATCTCCTGTGTTGGGGTCTTGTCTTCTTCTCAGTGTCTTGGTTGCTTGCACCATAGGTGGGGGCAGGAGAAGGGCCCAGTGTGTGTCCACTCTGTCTGTTTTATACCCTCAGTCCATTGCTTGGGGAGCACAAGTCCAGGCATGTTTGGGGGGCATTGCTGAGGGCTTGTCTACACTGACAATTTACAGCACTGCAACTTTCTCACTCAGGGATGTGAAAAACCACCTCCTGAGCGCAGCAAGTTTCAGCGCTGTAAAGCGCCAGTGTAGACAGAAAGTGCCAGCCATGCACCCAGCGCTGGTAGCTACGCCCTTCATGGAGGTGGGTTTTTTTAAGAGCTCTCTCTCAGCGCTGCACCATGACCACACAAGGCACGTTAAAGCGCTGCCGCAGCACCACTTTAGCACTGCCAGTGTAGACTAGCCCTGAGTCTCTCCAAGCGAGGTTGAGCAATTCCCCTGGTGTGGCCTCATGCAGGTGAGTCATTGCATTGTAGCTCCCTTGCTGGACAGTGGCTGTTGATGGGTTGTTTGACACCCTGTCCAGGTGTTGGTTACTTTCCTTGCTGTTGCCTCTGGGGAGGTAATATCTGGCTGATTCCCCAATTTACAGCATGTTTTAGTGACCACCATACAACACAATTCTCATAACTTCATAAGCATTAATGATATACATATATGGATAGAGAAATGACTTTCAGCAGATCATAACCTTTCCCCAATACCTTACTAGGCATGTTTTATATGTAAGATCACGATTATATGAAAATGAGGAATATGGGGTTACAGTATGCTCCTCCAAGGTATAGAATGTCACAATGGGGACTTAGAGAAGGAGAGAGTTATGCTCCCAAAAAATGAATGATGACATTCAAAGAAATGATGAACATGGGTGATAAATCGGGACTTCAGGTTTGATCCAGTACCCGTTAAAGTCAATACCAAGATTCCCATTCACTTCAGTCAAATGGGATTTTGGATAGAAATGTAGAAGTGTAGGGCTCAAAGGGACTTTGATACCAAGTATATCTAGAAGACCATCACTGACAGGTGTTTGTTTAACCTGTTCTTAAAAAATCTCTGTTGACCGGGATTCCACAACCTCGCCTGGAAACCTATTCCAGAATTTAACTGTCCTTACAGCTCTTTTCCTAACGTCTAATCTAAATCTCCCTCACTGCAGATTAAGCCCATTGCTATTTTTCCTACCTTCAGTGGACAGGGAGAACAGTTGATTACCATCTTCTGTATAACACCCCTTATGATACTGGAAGACTTATAAAGTCCCTCCTCAGTCTTCTTTTCTCAAGACTAAGCATGCCAGGTTTTCTTAAACTTTCTTCATAGGTGAGGCTTTCTAAACCTTTTATCATTTTTGGTGCTCTCCTCTGGACTCTCTCCAGTTTGTTTACATCAAGCTTTTTGACCGCTTTGTGAGCCATATACCTATTGCAGTGCTACATGTGTGTAGCAGGGTCTCCCCAAACATAGCAAAGGACCCTGTTTTTGTTTCCCCACTTTCAGGCAAGCTGGCGGGCCAGTTCACTGGCCAGTGCATCAGTGAATCTACCACCACTGACAATATTTCAGTCCCTTTCTCCGGGGATGCATTTATTGTTCAAACACAGCTAAATGTCAGTCAAAAGAGGTAAACCAGGTCTTGGCCCCTGCTAAAGTCTTTGCCTCAGAGGTCTTTTGCTGCTGCCTACATAGCAGTTATCCCCACCCAGGCCTTTCATTTGGCTGGTGTGGCAAGCCCTCCTTACCAGGTTATTTCCTGAGTCTCCTGCATGAGCATCCCTTCTCCCTGTAAGTGAGCTGCTTGTTGGCCTTTTATCTCACCAGCTGGGATGCAACTAATTAATCACAGGTGGGGACTAAACCCAGCTACCTGGAAGGGCCATCCCACCCTGTGATAACATGATAAAAGTGAGATTCACAATTACAAAGCCAAAGTAGTGACACCATAACTGCCTATTACCATTTTAAGTGGATACAAACAGAAAATGTTTTAAGGAAAGAAAGCAAAAGTTTTTCACATCTAATTGTTGTCCAGAGGAGAATTGTTCTGGAAAGACTGAGGCTAATTAGACAAGTCCTTTCTGGGTAATGAGATTTGGAATAGGTGGTGGTTTTTTTAATTTCTGAAAATTGCTTTTTGTGTCTACTCATAACTGAAAAAATACTTGATGTAAACCATGTACTGTTTCTGCTAAACATGTATTCTCAGTGAGAAGAAGCATATAGGACATCTTTTACCAACTCGCACTGGTTAAATTTCTCTGCATGGATTATAATTTATGTGAGCGATCTGGAAACTGTTATAGACACTGACCCAGCTAATCTAATCTTGCATTTAAAAGAGGGGGTAGGGGGGATGTCTTTAGCCTTTTGATTACTAAGAACACATTCAAAATGTAAACTGAATACAAAGATCCCAGTCCTTTGAACCTTTCCTACTCCTTAGAGGTGAGTGAATAACTGATGTTTGGGTTCAGGGCTTAACTGAAAAATCCAAAAAAACCAAATCTGAATTGATGTGGTGTTTTTGGTTTTTCTTACCAAAACAAAAAAAAAAACAGAAAAAAAAATCATCTTGGTCGAATGAAAAGACATTTTAAAAATGAAACGTTGATTCGAAATGACATTTTTTAAATGAAACAGATCAATTTGAAACTAAATGTCAAAATGGCTCATTTTGAAAATGTCAAAATGAACTCTCTTGACTTTTTTTAAAACAACTTCCTCATATTTTCGTTGGCCAAAACTTCATTTTTTGGTAAATTTATCATTCACCAAAAATTTTTGCCCAGCCCATTGTTGTCATTGACTTCCGTTAGACTGCTCACAATAATAAGCCCTAAGAGTCTGATCCAATCTTCAGTGAAGTCAATGGGAGTCTTTTCATTGGGTCAACCCATGAAGTAGGAGTAAGGATTTGCAAAAAGTACTTTGTGCTTCCTAACTCTGCTCCTGTTGAAGTAACTAAAGCTCCCATTTTCTTCAGTGTAATTAGGCTAATGCTCTGTGATTTTGAAAGTCCCACCATAATTGTGTACATTTGTCAGGGCAGTTTTCTCCTGAAAATTACACTTTTTTCAGATTTTTCTTGTAGGACATTCAAGGTGCCCCATGTTTGCACATCTCTCATTTAATGTGTCCATGATTATCTTTGCTAGATTGTATTATATGTATCCTGTGTTTCTGCTAATTCTTCATCAGAGGTCATGCCCTGAATGTTAACTCTTTAAAAAGGCACTATGTAGGTCTCAGCAGGCTAAAACGTGATTGAAATTCTTTGGTTTTTCATCTTATACTAACATTTTTCTAGTGATTTCATGTTGTCCTGGGAAATACACAATTTAGCTTCATGAAAAATTCTACTTTTTCATGACAAAAATACATCTTCAGTTATACAGAAGGCAACGTTTACTGCTGTTTTTGTGTGTTTGTTTTTTGTTCATAGAGCTTCCTTACAATTTGAAATCAGATGTATGTACATGAAAACAGTTACTTGTGTTTTAATTTTCTTCTAAGATTATTCATGAAATTGACCAGTAATGCCTTCCTCATTCACAAAGCTAGAGAGACTAAATCAGGAGTTTAAGAATGGTCTTCCTTAACTTTCTCTTTGTCCAGCTCCTTCAGTCAGCTTTGTTTTCTGAATTATAGCATCTGAGTCACATACTTCATTACAGAGTCAATAGCCCCATAGTCATTTCCTGGTTAAGGCTGTTGTAATTTTGTTCTTATAGCATAATATAAAAAAACCTTATCAATGCTTGAAACATCGTAACAAAATGATTAATCCATTCAATCTGTTTAAGTTTTAGTATGATTGCTCCATGCATTATTTCAATAATTTGTTTTATAAAGCAACAAGAAGAAGCAGTTATTTATACATATTTTATACTTTTCACAACAGTTTTATGTTAAAATTTTGGGGGGGAAATGTGTAAAATATTCATAGCTATTGAAAATTAATTGGTTTCAGAGTAGCAGCTGTGTTAGTCTGTATCCGCAAAAAGAAAAGAAGGGCTTGTGGCACCTTAGAGACTAACAAATTTATTTGAGCATAAGCTTTCGTGAGCTACAGCTCACTTTATCGGATGCATTCAGTGGAAAATACAGTGGGGAGATTTATATACACAGAACATGAAACAATGGGTGTTATCATACACACTGTAATGAGAGTGATCAGGTAAGGTGAGCTATTACCAGCAGGAGAGCCGGGGGCGGGGGGAGGAGAAACCTTTTGTAGTGATAATCAAGGTGGGCCATTTCCAGCAGTTGACAAGAACGTCTGAGGAACAGGGAGCGGGGGAATAAACATGGGGAAATAGTTTTACTTTGTGTAATGACCCATCCACTCCCAGTCTCTATTCAAGCCTAAGTTAATTGTATCCAGTTTGCAAATTAATTCCAATTCAGCAGTCACTCGTTGGAGTCTGTTTTTGAAGTTTTTTTGTTGAAGAATTGCCACTTTTAGATCTGTAATCGAGTGACCAAAGAGATTGAAATGTTCTCCAACTGGTTTTTGAATGTTATAGTTCTGGATGTCTGATTTGTGTCCATTTATTCTTTTACATAGAGACTGTCCAGTTTGGCCAATGTACATGGCAGAGGGGCATTGCTGGCACATGATGGCATATATCATATTGGTAGATGTGCAGGTGAACGAGCCTCTGATAGTGTGGCTGATGTGATTAGGCCCTATGATGGTATCCCCTGAATAGATATGTGGACACCAGTTGGCAACGGGCTTTGTTGCAAGGATAGGTTCCTGGGTTATGGTTCCGTTGTGTGGTTGCTGGTGAGTATTTGCTTCAGGTTAGGGGGCTGTCTGTAAGCAAGGACAAGCCTGTCTCCCAAGATCTGTGAGAGTGATGGGTCGTCCTTCAGGATAGGTTGTAGATCCTTGATGATGCGTTGGAGAGGTTTTAGTTGGGGGCTGAAGGTGATGGCTAGTGGCGTTCTGTTATTTTCTTTATTGGGCCTGTCCTGTAGTAGGTAACTTCTGGGTACTCTTCTGGCTCTGTCAATCTGTTTCTTCACTTCAGCAAGTGGGTACTGTCGTTGTAAGAACACTTGATAGAGATCTTTTAGGTGTCTTCCTCTGTCTGAGGGGTTGGAGCAAATGCGGTTGTATCGTAGAGCATGGCTGTAGACAATGGATCATGTGGTGTGGTCTGGATGAAAGCTGGAGGCATGTAGGTAAGCACAGCGGTCAGTAGGTTTCCGGTATAGGGTGGTGTTTATGTGACCATCGCTTATTAGCACCGTAGTGTCCAGGAAGTGGATCTCTTGTGTGGACTGGTCCAGGCTGAGGTTGATGGTGGGAGGGAAATTCTTGAAATCATGGTGGAATTCCTCAAGAGCTTCTTTTCCATGGGTCCAGATGATGAAGATGTCATCAATGTAGCGCAAGTAGAGTAGGGGCATTGGGGACAAGAGCTGAGGAAGCGTTGTTCTAAATCAGCCATAAAAATGTTGGCATACTGTGGGGCCATGCGGGTACCCATGACAGTGCCGCTGATTTGAAGGTATACATTGTCCCCAAATGTGAAATAGTTACAGGTGAGGACAAAGTTCAGCCACTAGGTTTACTGTGACATTATCGGGGGATACTGTTCCTGACGGCTTGTAGTCCATCTTTTTGTTGAATGTTGGTGTAGAGGGCTTCTGCATCCATAGTGGCTAGGATGGTGTTTTCAGGAAGATCACCGATGGATTGTAGTTTCCTCAGGAAGTCAGTGGTGTCTCGAAGATAGCTGGGAGTGCTGGGAGTGTGAACTCTAGGGTACAGATGTGGGGACCTGCATGAAAGACCCCCTAAGCTTATTCTTACCAGCTTAGGTTAAAACTTCCCCAAGGTACAAACTTTTACCTTTTGTCCTTGGACCTTATGCTGCCACCACCAAGCGTGTTAAACAAAGAACAGGGAAAGAGCCCACTTGGAGACGTCTTCCCCCCAAAATATCTCCCCAAGCCCTACACCCCCTTTCCTGGGGAAGGCTTGATAAAAATCCTCACCAATTTGCATAGGTGAACACAGACCCAAACCCTTGGATCTTAAGAAGAATGAAAAAGTAATCAGGTTCTTAAAAGAAGAATTTTAATTAAAGAAAAGGTAAAAGAATCACCTCTGTAATCAGGATGGTGAATACCTTACAGGGTAATTAGATTCAAAACATAGAGAATCCCTCTAGGCAAAACCTTAAGTTACAAAAAGACACAAAAACAGGAATATACATCCCATTCAGCACAACTTATTTACCAGCCATTTAAACAAAACAGAAATTGAATGCATCTCTAGCTAGATTACTTACTAAGTTCTAAGACTCCATGCCTTTTCTGTTCCCGGCAAAAGCATCAGACAGACAGACAGACCCTTTGTTTCCCCCTGCCAGCTTTGAAAGTATCTTGTCCCCTCATTGGTCATTTTGGTCAGGTGCCAGCGAGGTTATCTTAGCTTCTTAACCCTTTACAGGTAAAAAGACTTTGCCTCTGGCCAGGAGGGATTTTATAGCACTGTATGCAGAAAGGTGGTTACCCTTCCCTTTATATTTATGACACGCCCCCCAAATCACAGATAGGGTGAAACACTGGCAGTCAGTTCACCAAAATGTCACCTAATAATTAGTTTGAACGTCAAAATTTCCATCAATCCCTGTTGTTAAATTTAGTGAAGTAAGATACTTGCCTGACCCGTGCACTAAAATGTAGAGTTAAGATTCTAAAGCAAATACATAATTGAAAATATTATATGGGTTCCCATCCTCATTGTAGAATATTGAAAGTAGAGTAATTTGTTTGTATCGATTTCTTAAATTGGTTTCAATGAGATAACTATTTTAAAAATTGAAAGTTAGAGGGAAGGTCAAAATTAAGTTTAAAATGGAAAGCAGTACATTATATGGAAATATTCATGGTGTATTTGATGTGCCCATCTGAATACTACATTATAATCATATCACTGCAGTGCAAAAAAAGTGTGGCTCTAATGTTTTCAAAACAGTTATTTGTTGCTCCCTCTTTATTACACAAACATTGTGGATTAGCTACCCATTTCTAAATAACGTAAGTTTTTAAAGCTTTTTTCCTCTGGCTATATTCTGCTACCATGAAAAACTGAAAACTGTTATGGTCCAGTCAAGACTTTTTATTCTCTTCTCCAGGAGTCTGCAACTTTTAACATGTCCCTGCAGTCCTTTTTTGCTGGCAGATGGCAAAATTCTATGTTTATCTGCTCAGATCTTTGTTTGTGGGGACAGCTGCTCAGATTGAGCTGCAAGGTTTAGGTACATATAGTATTTACAACAAGAAAATTAAGAAGCAAGGCCGTAATATCTTTTAAATAACAGATGTCAAAAACATTCATTGTTTTATGCATTAAATTTATTAGCTTAAAATTGTAGGAATTGTGATGTCTTCATCACATGTGATCTTGTAACCTTTTCATATACAGACACATGATAAAAATTGTATTTCTCAGTCTGGAGGCATTTCAAACTCCTATTCATCACTTCAGGAGACTGCCTCCTGAGAGGTGTTCAATGCTCTCTGCACCCTCTAATTTCATTGGGCATTGAGGACACTCCATAGTTCATAGTATTGGGCCCTGAAGACAAAGACAGACCTTGATGAGAGAAGGGAGTCTGTAGACCAGATTTACGAAACAGCTCACAAAGATATTGCAGCCCCTTCCCCCACAGTGCCCCAGTGTTTCTCTGCGTGGTAGAGTTTTAGACTGTTTTAATGCTGTCTGCTTTATAGGCCAAATCCCAAAGTCCTTTATTCAAGCAAAATGTCCATCAAATGGATATTTGGACTGAATTAGCACTTCAGGGTTGGTTCCTGTTTCCTAACATATACATTTTTCCATGTGGATCTTGTATCTGGGAGGGTTATTTTTATAGCTGTCCATAAAACCGCCAGCAGATCCGATGCCATGTAAGTTGGGGCTGAGTAAGTGCACTCTTAGCAGCATGGTGACAAACTGCAAGAATGTCCACGGGACCCACCCACATAATCACCACAATTTTTGAGGGAAACTTTCTTAAAAGTTCTCTTGAGGGAAAATCCCTGCAGCTGCAATAGTAATTTTTAAAGCTTTATTTCTATTTTTAAATACTTTGTCCAGAGTGGTGACAACTTCTTATCATTCTTGGATTTAGCCTCATAAGAATGGCCATACTGAGTCAGACCAAAGGTCCATCTAGCCCAATCTCTTGTTTTCTGACAGTGGGCAATGTCAGATGCTTCAAAGGGAATGAAAAGAACAGAACAATTATCAAATGATCCATCCCCTGTCGTCCAGTCCCAGCATCTGACAGTCAGAGCCCTAGGGACACCCAGAGCATGAGATTGCATCCCTCACCATCTTGGCTAATAGCCACTGAGGGACCTATTACCCTCCATGAACTTATTCTTTTTTGAACCCAGTTATACTTTTGGACTTAACAACACCCCCTGCCAACAAGTTTCACAAGTTGACTGTGCGTTATGTGAAGTACTTCCTTTTGTTTGTTTGAAACCGGCTGCCTGTTAATTTCACTGGGTGACCTCTGGTTCTTATGTTATTTGAAAGGGTAAATAATACCTTTTTCTCCACACCATTCATGATTTTATAGACCTCTATCATATGTCCCCAGTCGTCTCTTTTCAAGGCTGAACAGTTCCATTCTTTTTAATCTCTCTTCAGAGGGAAGCTGTTCCATACCCTTAATCTTTTTTTTTTTTTCCCTGATCTAGACCTTTCCCAGTTCTAATACATTTTTCTAAGTTGGGGCAACCAGAACTGCATGCAGTATTCCAGGTGTGGGCGTACCGTGGATTTATATAGTGGCATTATGATATTTACTGTCTTTATTATTTATCCCTTTCCTAATGGACATTTTTGTTAGCTTTTTTGCATGTTGCTGCACATTGAGCAGATGTTTTCAGAGAATTATCCAAAATGACTCCAAAAACTCTTTCTTTAGTGGTAACTGTGAAGTAGACCCCATCATTTTGTATGTATAATTGGAATCATGTTTTCCAATATACATTGCTTTGCATTTTTCAACATTGAATTTCATCCATTTTGTTGTCTAGTCACCCAGTTTTATGAGCTCCTTTTGTAACTCTTCGCAGTCTGCAGTGGATTTAACTACCTTGAGTAATTTTGTATTATCTTCAAGCTTTGCCATATCACTGGTAATCCCTTTTTCCAGATCATTTTTGAATATATTGAACAGCGTTGGTCCCAATACAGATCCCTATTTACCTCCCTCTATTGTGAAAACTGAGCATTTATTCCTGTCCTTTTTTCCCTATCTTTTTAACTAGTTATCAGTCCATGAGAGGACCTTCCCTCTTATCCCATGACTACTTAGTTTCCTTAAGAACCTTTAGTGAGGGACCTTGTCAACGGCTTTCTGAAAGTCCAAGCACAATATATCCATTGGATCACCCTTATCCACACGTTTGTTGATGCCCTCAAATAATTTTAATAGATTGGTGAGGCATGATTTCCCTTTACAAAAGCCATGTTGACTATTCCCCCATCAAATCATGTTCATTTTTGTGTCTAATAATTCTGTTCTATACTCTCGTTTCAACCAATTTGCCTTGTACTGAAGTTAGGCTTATCAGCCTGCAAATTGCCATGATCGCCTCTGGAGCCTTTTTTAAAAATTGGTGTCATTAGCTATCCTCTAGTCATCTGGTATAAAGCTGATTTAAGTGAAAGGTTACATACCACAGTTAGTAGTTCTTCAGTTTCATAGCTGAGTTCCTTCAGAACTCTTGGGTGAATACCGTCTGGCCCTGGTGATTTATTACTGTTGAATTTGTTAATTTGTTCCAAAACCTCCTCTGTTGACACCTCAGTCTGAGAGAGTCACCTAAAAAGAATGGCACAGGTGACCAAAGACCAAAGCAAAGAATTCATTTAGCTTCTCCACAATGGCCTAGTCTTCCTTGAGTACTCCTTTAGCACTTCAGTTGTCCAAGTGGTCTCACTGATTGTTTGGCAGGCTTCCTGCTTCTGATGATCCATACTTTTAAAATAAATGCACTGAACTGGGGCATGAATCTCAAACTTCTAAGGGCTCACTCCACTTCAGTACTTAAAGCTAAGGATATTGCAGGTAAAGGAAATCGCTGCTTTCTATTATTTGCTCACACCTTGAGGAAGGGCATTTTTTTCAGATATCTTAAAAATAATATACTGAGATTCAGTATTTGTCTGGAGAGCTGGAAATCTTACTGAATATATTCTATCTAAACAGAGCAAACTAAAGTCCTAATCTTGCAAAGATTGATGCAAATGTGTAACATTACACACATGAGCGAGGGATTACCGGCATCCATAAAATTAATTATCAGCCTCGGTCTTCCCCGAACTGAGACCTAAAACCCTCAACATACTGGCCCAATCTCTTGAAAGTAAATTAAAATACTAATTTGTTTATTTCTGTATTAATGTGATCATTTAGTAATGGGTTTGTCTTCTTCAATATTAAAGTTATTTATTTATTTAAGCTCAGCTCTAATTATTTAATTATTTCACTTGCCAAAAACTGTATAAGCATAATATAAAAACAGCAAATAACATGAGTTTAAGAACAAGCAATGTTGTCTTTTATGTAACTGTAATTACTGTATCAGTTCCACAGTGGCTGGCCAAGACTTTCAAAAATGTGTACCTAAAATTAGTTTCTTACATCCGTATTTGGCTATCTCAATAAGTTGGCTGATTTTCTGGGCACCCAACAGAACCCAGTGAAGTCAGTGGGAGCTGAGGGTGTTCAGCATGTCATAAGAGACATTCACCATCTGACAGCATCAAGCCCTAAGTTCTTTCTTAGACACTAACTTCACTCATTTACTATAGAAAATGAGCTTGCGCCAATCCCTGCTTCTGCCCTGCACGAGAATTTTGACAATGAGCATTGGAAATCATCCATTATCTCAGTTTTGGGTAATGTCCTTTGAAAATCATATTAAACCATCTTGTGGGTTTAAAGGGCACATAAAGTCCTAACGAGAGCTGTGTGAATTGAACCAAAACAAATTTTTTTCTAAAATATTGGAGGAATCAAAAAGTTTTTTAAATGCATTTAAATTTCAAACATTTTTAAATGTTTTTTAATTTTTTTTAATAAAATCCAAGGAAATTTCAAAACAGAAAGTTGATTCAAATCAAAAACTTGAAATGTTTCATTTCAAAACTGTTAAAACATTTTCTATTTTTTCACAAATTTTTGAGTATGTTTTCTAACTGAGTTTCATGAAATTGACATGAACTTGCTAATGTTGTACTATCACCAAATCTGTATTTTTCACTGAAACAAGTTCTGGTTGAAAATGTTTCCCTTCTGTATTTCTAACTTGGGAGTGGTTGGGTCATTACAAAACCTAAACCTAATTTCCCCAATACTAATTTCCCCCTAGTGTTACTCACACCTTCTTGTCAACTGTCTGAAATGGGCCACCCTCATTACCACTACAAAAGTTATTTTTCCTCCCTTGGTATCCCGCTGTCAATTGAATTGTCTCGTTAGACTGACCTCACACTTGGTAAGGCAACTCCCATCTTTTCATGTATTTTCCACTCCATGCAGCTGACGAAGTGGGTTCTAGCCCACGAAAGCTTATGCCCAAATAAATTTTAGTCTCTAAGGTGCCAAAAGGACTCCTCGTTGTTAAAACAAAGCAAGTCTTTGAAAATCTGGCCTGCAGTATCAGTCTTTTTTCTACTGTGCGAAATTACTTCAAAAAGAAAAGAAGTGACCAAAACAAATCTTGTAAAGGCTTGTAATTCTCCTGGACCATATGAATAATACATTGGTGAATACAGTTTCTTGAGATCTAAAGTATGTGTCTCATGTCCCAAGCATCAGGTCATCCATACAAGTAGTATTCATAGGCTCACTGCTCAAATGCATAGGATCAGGCTAGTATAAATGTCTTTGGCCGTTGCCTTTCGAATAATTTTTCAGGGCTCTTGAAAGAGGGTGATGGATATATTGCCTCATAATAAGATATCATTATTAATTTTAAAGAAGGCATGTTGTCAGAAATGGGATTCTTAGTAAATCCATGAGAGAGATTTTAGCTCATTCTAAGAAATCTGTCAGGTTGAAATGTTGAACTCAGTTATGTCTGTTTTCCTGTCTGTTATGTACCAAGTCGAAATGTTTGCTAAAGATTCCTTTTGGGGAATGCATAAAACATGAAAAGGTTCACTTTGTGATTTTCTTTTCTGGATAAAATGAGTTGGACAGTACTATTCAGAGCTAAGTGAATACAACAAAAAGATTCCAACAAGTATTTACTTACATTTCAAAATTAGTTCACTTGCACAGTGTCCTTTATGTTCTTTACCCAGACATTTAAGTAATCCGTTTAATGATCATTATTGTTTGCTGAAAGCATATTTGAAACACGCATCTGCAAATACTCATTCAAAGCAAATTTTAAATTTGCACATGCCATCATGCATTCATGCTGTCATATGCCCATCTAGTCAGGGAGCAGAGATAATAACATGTATCTTATGCGATCAATCACAACTAACCAATACAGCTGAAATTTTACACTGGGATTTTTGAAAGTGCTCACCATTGACTGAACTTTGCTCCCATTAAACGCAATGGAAGTCACTGGTGAAATTCCCATTGACTAATATTCCTGCAGAGTTCAGCCCTCACTGAGCTTTTTTGAAAATCCCATCCTTAATCTTTAAGTATTTAATAATTGTAGCGTATTCAGGATGAATCTATAGAGGGAAAGAAAAAACTCACCAAAAATTGTAAAACAAATTTGAGGAAACTGTGTTCTCATGTGAGCTAAATCATTTGTAGCAATTTTTTCTCTCAAGCCTAGTACAATTAGACAGAGAGGTAATGGGACAGAAAACCTCCACGCAAGGCAGTAGTGGGCTACTGGAGGCCCAATCAACCCCAAATTAGGACACCTGGAGCAGGAAATAGTCTTCAAGGGAAGAGCTTAAAAGAAGAGCCCTGCTCAGCTCGGGGGATAGGGAGGATAGTCAGAGAGATATGGGGTGCTCACTGTGGGCAAGAAGGCTGGCTAGGGTCAGAGACCGGTGCCTACCAGCTCTCCTGGTGGAATAGGAAGAGTTTATGTTGCTTCGTACTTGTTTGCACTTTGATTGCTTCAGAAGCAGTAGGACTGTAAGTGACCAGCCAGAGGGCTAAGTCTCTGCAACCCAGAAGGTGTTGGAGGCTGGGCAAAGCAGTGGGCGAGTTGCTGGGAAACTGAGGTGAGTCGCTGCTGCTGTGACAGACTGACGATATCCTGCAATATCTTGAGTGAACTTTATTGAATTGAGTTAATACCTTTGGGGTCCATGGTATTAAAAATGCAATTGGGTATGTGTTATTGTGGAATTGTGTGTATTTCCATGGGAAGGGTGAATAGGAGAACATCAGGAGTGATTTGGCAAATTCACTCAGGTTGTAACATCTCCAGAGAAACCACCTCCCTGGAAACATATGCCTGTATTAGTTCAAGTAGATTCTCCAGGGTCGAATAGACAAAGCAAGGGATTCTGGATAAATTACCTGGTTTTAAACTGGCGTAGGGCCTTCTTCCTGGTCCAGCATAGGACTGAGCCTGTCCGGATCCATGTTAGGGTTGGGGTTAATTCAGGTAAGTTTATTCGCGTGTGTGCAGGTTCTTTTATTGCTTTTAATATGTTTTCTCTGTAAGGCTTTTTACCTTAATAATGAAGTAGACTTGCATAAACTTGTAAATTTAAGGCCAGAAGGGACTGTCATGATCATGTAGTCCAGTGGTTCTCAAACTGTGGGTCAGGACCCTGTTTCAATAGGGTCACAAGGGCTGACTTAGACTTTCTGGGTTCCAGGGCTGAAACCGAAGACCGAGGACTTCAGCCCTGGGCAGTGGGGCTCAGGTTACAGGCCCCCTGCCTAGGGCTAAAGCCTTTGGGCTTTAGTTTTGGCCCCTCACCAGGGGTGGTGGGGCTTGGGTGGGCTCAAACTTCGGTCCCCCCTCCTGGGGTCATGTAGTAATTTTTGTTGTTAGAAGGGGGTTGTGATGCAATGAAGTTTGAAGAAGGGGGTTGTGGTGCAATGAAGTTTGAGAATCCCTGCTCTAGTCTGAACTCCTACACATTGCAGGCCATGGGACCTCACCCACCCACTCCTGTAATAGAAAGAAGTGTGTGGTACTTACAACTGTTAACTCTCTCTCAAGAGAAAGCAAGCAGGTGTCCATGGGCAAACTGTCTGTGCTGGGAAACACACAGTGAAGGCAGGGAACTGTGCAGCCTGGAAATACCCTGTTCAGAAGGGAGAGAGAGGTGTGGGTCTCTACTCAAGAGAGGAACAGCTAGGGAGGTGGAAGCCTGAGATTAGGTGCCCTTGCTCCACCACTGAGGGGAAATACGGGTGCAGTTGCCCTGAATTGTGACAGCTGCACTGCACAGTACTACAAGGGGGCATTCTGTTAGGGAAACACCAAAACATATTTGTTCTTTTTTAGAGGAAAAAAGGAGACCGTATAGGTCAGTTAAGTAGAGGAAAAATCAAAATGGGGTCACATTAGGTTCCTGTATACTTTGGTCATGGAACATTACAAATATGTAAAATGGCCAGATCTCTAGATATTAATAAAAAAGATTTTTTTCCTCAGGCTGTTTTAATGTTTCAGGATAAAAGGAACAGTATGAAAGATGCTCATTGCTTTTTATCGTTACATAGTTCCACAGTCCTTAGCTGAGAGAACACCTCTTACTATTTATTACACTTGCTAAGGTCAGCTTGGATGATACTCTTGCTGTCATTTTTTGGCATTACAACCTCCGATCCAGTGGAAAGACTTTCTTTGTGCTCGTTCCTTTGGAACGCTCTCTCTTTGGAAATCTGCTAGGGAGCCTGTGTTGGGTGACCCTCAAGGCAGGATGCCAGGTGTATTTAATTTGTTTCCCTCCTTGATTGTTTTTGCTTTCTCTCTTTATTCATTCTTGACAACCTGAGTGTCCATATCATTTTGATGGTGCCAGGAATAGTTCATTTACCCTTGTTCCTTAACCACGGGGGTACTATCCTTTCCAGGTGGGGTTCTCGAAAGCACTGAACACTGGCTGTTCTACAGGTGTCACTGGAGCAGAATTATGACGACAATGAGCGCTTTGGAAATCCCACCGTCTCTCTTTAAATACTCTTGTGAACAGTGCTTCGCTCCTCCAGCCGTAGGCACTTTATAAATTGAGCTGCATCTTCACTAGCAGGTTCCCATCCAAGTACAAATCCACACTCACCTTGCTGAGCCTATGATATCTAATGGGATCCCAGCACAAGCTAGTGTACTTCAAGTCCAGAGTCACATTCTCTGCAATTGCACTGGCTTTAATGGAATTACACCAACAGAGCGATTGTCTCCACGTTGTTTTAGCCAATGGAATCTGCAGAGGACAAGACAAGACCGAATGAACCCTATTTTTGTATGTATCTAATTTTTAGTGAGGGATCTTTTTCTACAATATTTAAATATCCTGAATCTATTCATCTATGAGGTTAAATTACATTTCATGCTACTTGGCCTGGAATTAGAGCACCACATTAATTACTTTGCACAAGCTTCCTTTTTAATCATTAGATTGTGGGTATCATATGAGCCCTCCAGGTTACTTAAAAGCTTAATTCCTGACATGAATTAGTCTTTGACTAAAATTCACAAATAGATTTAAATATTAAAAGTAAGCCATTTACATTGGGAGCAAAAAAAGTATGTTTGTATAGAGAACATAAAAGAGAAAATTAAGAGTCCATTCATTGTGTTGTGTATACTTTCTTTCTAGCAATGGACTTTTGATCTAAACTGTCTTGCAAGCTTTTCAAAGTTAGGCTAATCAGAGCTAGTGGTGATAGCTTATGTGACTTAAGCTTTCTGACTGATGTTCTAATGCTTAGAGCCCATCAGATCAGAGCTTTCCCTCTTTGGAAGCTGCAAAAATGCACCCTTTTCTATGTATAGCAGGTATAAAAATAAACACTATAAGGGCCTAAATCAAAGCCCATCAAAGTACTTCTAGCAGTCTGAGGATCATTTAGCTACTACTGTGTGCTGCCAATTCTTTGGCTTCTCTTCCAAAGCTGTCAACAAGGATTACTCATGTGTTGTAGATACCAGTCTGCTAGGATCCAGACAGAGGTCACCAGATTATCTATCACAAGGGACTAAAGAGCCATTAATAACTGTCAGTCTCTATCACCATGAGCTGTATTCAGACTCTTAGAAACATAGAAATTGAAGTCTGTGTATCCATGTCACCTAATCTAGTCATTCTTAATTTTTCCATACCACAATTCCTCCTGTCATTTAACCAGAACCCTCTTCCCCTTTAGCTATATGGAATGGGCATGGTGTTTGTGACTACCCGACATGTGTTCACTATGCCTCTGGGGTCACAACCCCCAAGGCTGGAATGACCTAAGTTGTTCAGTCTTTTAATTATGGTTTGATTGAAAACTCTGCTCTTTTGAGTTTCTTGATACTTATACATAATAGAATGGAGCACAGAAATCAATAGGGATCTATATTAGCCTATCAGTATGTGTAGGATTTTCACACCACTCCTTTTCTATGTCAGGCTTCAGTTTAGAAGCCATCGTTATGAAACGCGGGTTTACTTCAGAAACACTAGCAAATCTCCTATTCTAGTAGAACTACAGAATGCAGCTCTAATTATTTTTACCAGAAAAAAATAGTAAAATTGCAGAGGACCAAAACATAGACAATAAAGTAAACAAGAAATGGCCTATAACAGGAAAAAGTAGTACAAATATTAATATAGTGGCTTAGCCTTAGGCCATAACGCAACAGGAAAAATTAATGGAGCTGCAGAAGTTCCTCAAAATACATGACAATTTAGCTGTGATAAAACTGAATATCAGTGATTCAAGAACAGCTGCTTGCAATTTTTCAGTTGTTCTACAATGGCTAATAAAATGAATCACATTTCAGTTTATGGCTATGTCTTAAAATCAATTTGTATACAGTGAAGTAAAGGCAGCAAAAATAAACTTCTATTTTTCATCATTAATTTTTCCTTTAGTGTTCATTATTAAAAAATTAACTCACCATAGGTTGTGAACTTAATGTGTAAAATGCTTTAGGCCAAAACTTTTAAACCCATGTGCCTAAAGTTAGGCTTCTAAATGCATATTTAAGTACTGTGGGTCTAATCCGGCACCCATCAAAGTCAGTGGAACAGGATCAGACCCAAAATAACTAAATATATAGCCTTATTTTCAAAAGTTCTGAGCTCCCACTGCTGACTTCTACAGGTGCTGTTGGTTAAGTTAAAAACTAGAAACTGGCTGGAAATTTTTCAACAAAATGTTTTTCATTAAAAAATACTGATTCATCTAACCAAGACTGTTCCTGGGAAAGGGTATGTTTTTGGGTCAAAATAATTTATTTTTATATATATATATATATATAGTTTTTTTAAAAGGTCAAAATTGAAATGAAACATTTTGAAATTATTAAACCAAAATGTTTCAATTGATCCAATCAAAAATTTTCACAAATCAAAAATCTGAAAAAATATTTTGAAGATTTCAACTTTTTCTCCCAATTCAAGATGGGAAATGTTTTTAAAATCTCAAATTCTTATGGGACAGGAAAATTATGCTGCACAAAGGAGAAATATCCTAATAATGCTTAACTTTACATTAATGTTTACTAAAGGATTGGTATAGCATTAAATAAACAATGTTTATTTATGGTGTTCCCAGAAGTTTGCCTAACTTTTACAGATATGATGCTCTTGAATTAAAATGGAGCTGTGCAATTGAAAAAGTTCAAACAGAACATGAAATCCTTCACACTCCTATTAGAATGCAGACCAGGAGAGTCAAAAGCTCTTCAAATTTATTTTCAGCTGCTGCTATTAAAATTTTGCAACCCTTACTCAGAGAACTATAGAATCAGGCTAGCACTTTGTAACTATTACCTTCAAGGGCCCTTATAAAATTCTGGAATTTAAAATGCTCCCTTTGGCCTTTCTGTTTAGTGCTTGATCACAAACCCAGTGGGAGTGACTTTAGCTCTCAAAGACTTTGAAGTCTATAAAATTGATTCGTCTTTGAAAAATTGATTTAATGAGATCTTGCAGATGAGCGTTTATGCAATCCATACATTGAGGCATAACCTATGGCTCTTGAAAGGCTGTGGAACAGGGGAGTACATTAATGGGGTTGAGTACTGGGGGGGAAATGCATTATGTCTTTGTAAAGAGCAGTGGCTCCAGGGGCTTGGGAATCAGGCTGGGCACCAGAATTAAAAGGTGTAGCCATCACGTCTCCTGTTCTCAAATGCAGAGCTGTCTAAACTTACTAGTGTGCATGGGGCAGAGCCATGGTCGCAACTGCATTGTGCCCTGGCCTACCTCTTCTGGGCTTTGAATGATGCTAACTGTGCTGGCTGCCCATTCAACATCTTTGTTTCCCAGTAGTTTGCAGCCAGTTTATTTCTCCCCATTCTCCCTCCCACCCTCTAGCACATCTGTTGCAGGACTAGCCATAATCTCACCCTTAGGTTCTTGTCTAGTATTAGTAAAAGCTTGAGATGGACCTGTCCAGTTCTTCAGATGTCACACACACTCAGTTACTCCCTGTTCCCAGGCTGGACTTTCAGATGGACGGTAAGTTGCAAATCTCATTATTTGCAACGTTGGTTTCACCTTCTCTCACTAGGAATTTGAAAATAGGCTGGGTAGGGATGGGGAGAGAATTGTGTCAGTGGAGAAAGTTCCTCATTTTTTCAATAATCCTTCTCTACTAAAACTGATCACATTTAATAGATTTCTTTGACTTTAAGGCCAGAAGAGACCTGTGATCATCTACTCTGCTGCATAACACAGTCCATCAAATTTCACTCAATTATTTTGTAATCTAGCCCATCTTATGGTTGAACAAGACCATATATTTTAGAAAGACATGTAATCTTGATTTCAAGATTCCAAGGGATGAAGAATTTCCCTTGGTAAGCTATTGCAATGATCAGTTCCCTTCACCATTAAAAATTTGCATCTTATTTCCAGCTTGAACTTTTCTGACTTCATCTTCCAGCCTTTGGATCTTGTTGTGTTTTTGTCTGCTTGATTAAAGAAAGCTTGAGTATCAGATACTTTCTTTCTTGTTGTAAATCTGTCTTTTTAATTAATTGAACCTTTTGTTTTGTTCATCAATTCTTCGTGAACAGACTGATTTTTATTAATTTATTTGTAATTGTTTGGAAAGTTTATACAAACAAATTTCAGCCGATGTGCTGTTCGCAGATTCTTTGTATAAACTGCTCATAATTCACAATTTATAGTTCAGATCACTAATTCTGTTCCTTGATTGGGTGAATGAAATTTTAAACAGGAGAATAATGAATAACTAATAGCATATAACAGATACTCTTGCCTGCCTGTGGATATCCTCATCCACCCTGAGATATAGGTGTTCATATAGAGAACACCCATTCCCCAAACATTCATGGGAACCAAAATTCATTCACGTGAACCAAAATTCATTCATGTGAGTATTTGTGAATCCAAAGGGATACCCTTGTATGTGTTTGTATGTCTACACTGCAGTGGGAGTGAACCATCTAGCTCAGGGGAGACAGACTTGCACTAGCAGGGCTCAGCTAGCACGCTAAAAATAGCAGTGTGGATGTTGCAGATCATGCTGCAGCTCAAACTCTCAAGCCTACCAGGTCAGGTGGGCTTTATATTTCAGTGCCATTTTTAGCTTGAGCCCCACTAGCGCAAGTCTTGTCTACCCGAGCTGGGAGGCTCACTCCCTGCTGCAGTGTATTCGTATCCCAAATGGCCAGACTTCAAATGACTGATAGTAAACGCTGTTTTGCAGTGTTCACCAGCTCCACCCACTCCTCTGAATTTCTGTATCACTCCATTATGCTGATAAGTAAGTGTCCTGTAGTGTAATTCTTTTAATTTAATCACAGAAGTATTGCAAATATTTGCTTAAGGAAAGCTCAGAATTGAATCTGGCAAAATAGAACACACATGGAATAGCTATTTTAATGTTCTCTTTTTACACAGCCTTATTAAGTGATTTCCTGTGCCATTTAACTAAAGGATTTGTGTGAGTTCAACCTAACCTTGGCCTTACAATTGACTATAAATTACCAGAATATTTATTGAATTGTGGTCTGACTGCCATGTTACTTAAAGCAGTCATCATGACATAGTGATACTGGTTTTTTTTTCTTTTGGTTTGTTTTTTTAATAACTGATTTATGGATATAAATGCCATCCATAATGCCATGAAATATCTGTCCTGTTCTTTTGTGTTTAGGCCAGGTCTACATTACACCCCAGTATACATTAAACTAAGATGACAAAGTTCTTCTGCCAACATAGTAACACCACTTTTCTGAACTACAACAAGGAGTCCTTGTGGCACCTTAGAGACTAACAAATTTATTTGGGCATAAGCTTTCGTGGGCTAGAACCCACTTCGTCAGCTGCATGGAGTGGAAAATACAGGAGCAGGTATAAATACATGAAAAGATGGGAGTTGCCTTACCAAGTGTGAGGTCAGTCTGACGAGACAATTCAATTAACAGTAGGATACCAAGGGAGGAAAAATAACTTTTGTAGTGGTAATGAGAGTGGCCCATTTCAAACAGTTGACGAGCGTGTGAGTAACAGTAGGGGGAAATTAGTATTGGGGAAATTAGGTTTAGGTTTTATAATGACCCAACCACTCCCAGTCTTTATCAGGCCTAATTTGATGGTGTCCAGTTTGCAAATTAATTCCAGTTCTGCAGTTTCACTTTGGAGTCTGTTTTTGAAGTTTTTTTTGTTGAAGAATTGCCACTTTTAGGTCTGTTGTTGAGTGACCAGGGAGATTGAAGTGTTCTCCTACTGGTTTTTGAATGTTATAATTATTGATGTCTGATTTGTGTCCATTTATTCTTTTGCGTAGAGACTGTCCGGTTTGGCCAATGTACATGGCAGAGGGGCATTTGCTGGCACATGATGGCTTATATTACATTGGTAGATGTGCAGGTGAACAAGCCCCTGATGGTGTGACTGATGTGGTTAGGACCTTTGATGGTGTCCCTTGAATAGATATGTGGACAGAGTTGGCACCGGGGTTTGTTGCACTCTGAAACTTTTCTGAACTACGTTAGCTAGGCCAACAGAAGCACATTTCTGTCAGCTTAGTTGCATCTATACTGGGGGTTCTGTCAGCAGAGCTACATCACTCAGGGGTTGTGAATGTTTCCCACTCCTAGACAACATAGCTATGCCAAAGCAACTTTGTGTAGTGTAGACCAGGCCTGAGTTCCTCCCATGCTGCTGAAACAAAATGTTACTTGACCAGTTTTGATTCTGTTTAAGCACATCAGTGTATTTATAATACACATTTCAAGGGCCCAGCCTAGCATTTGAGGTTGGATAATACCAGCTACTGAATACCTCATGTGAATTGAGGACATTTAGCACTGCACAGAATTGGATACTCTTTTCATAGCCAAAATTTCTACTAGCTATACTGGGAGTTTTGGTTGCATAAGGAAGGCAGGATCAGGCCCCAAATCATTGCTTAGTAGAACAGTTTTATGTTAATGCATGTTAAGCCCCAACCCAATGACAAAGTCTGCATAGGCAGACCCCTGCAACTAGCTGGGTCTTACAGGAGGATCAGGGCCTTAGATTGTATGTTCTTCAGGACAAAGATCCCGTATACCAGTGGTTCTCAAAGCCGGTCCACCGCTTGTTCAGGGAAAGCCCCTGGTGGGCCGGACCGGTTTGTTTACCTGCCACGTCCACAGGTTTGGCCGATTGCAGCTCCCACTGGCCGCGGTTCGCCGCTCCAGGCCAGTGGGGGCTGCAGGAAGGGCGGCCAGCACATCCCTCGGCCCGCGCCGCTTCCCGCAGCCCCCATTGGCCTGGAGCAGTGAACTGCACCCAGTGGGAGCCGCGATCTGCCAAACCTGCGGACGCTGCAGGTAAACAAACCGGCCCGGCCCGCCAGGGGCTTTCCCTGAACAAGTGGTGGACCGGCTTTGAGAACCACTGCTGTATACTGTATTTTATATATTTGCAAAGCACCAGGTAAATATAAAGAGTTACATAAATAGTACATATGAATGATTATCAGTCTGCCTCTTCAATTAATTTCATGTCTCTGTAGCAATTTAAGATGTTACATTGATGTACTCTTACTTTCTATTTCAGGTTGCTCTTTTAGATCATTGAAGTTAAATTAACACTCACGTTTTAAAGCAACGTTATGCTGTGAGATAGCTGAATTGGCAGTTTCACAGAAATTTCTTTTTGTATGAGAGTGAGTACAGTGCATTTAACTGTGGCAGTCATCAGTAGGGTGACTAGATGTTCCATTTTTAACGGGACAGTCCCATATTTAAGCCCTTCTGCAAGTGTCCTGACTTTTTCTTTAAAAGGGGCACATTGTCCCATATTTTCTGTCTTCCTCCCCCCACATCAGTACTGGCGGTTCCTGCTGCTGGCTGGATCACTGCTCGCCAGCGGTGAGTGTGCGGGGGGGCGGGCTAGTGATGGGGAAAAGCTGCACCGTGCAGGGCCGGGCCGCTCCCCCTGCTGGTCCATCAGTGCAGTTCCCAATGCATGCTGACTCTTGGCCACCAGGGCCCCGTCTCATTTACAGCCGGCACTGGCTTCGTGCTCCAGGTAGTGGCCTGTGACATGTTCCCTCTGCTGCCCACCCGTTGGCCCCTTATGTGCTCCCCCTCTCGCTGTCCTCTCCCCGCTTCGCCCCTTCACCGCCCCGACCAGCCCCGCTGCTCCTCCACATCCCCACCTCCCCAACGGGGCACATCCTGCTTGCAGTGCTGTGCAGAGAAGCAGCCCTTGGTCGGAGCGCTCAGCTCACCAGGAGCCTGGCTGGCAGGCTCCTTCCTTCCCCCACTGCCTCTGGCTGGGCTGGAGTCCTGGGAAAGCCCAAGACTTTCCACACTTGCCAGGAGGAGCCAAGCCCTGTGTATGCCAAAGCCCCGTGCAGCGCTGGCACAGGGAAGCCTCTCTGCCCTGCAGCTAAGCTCTGGAATATGTGGGGGAAGTGATTTCCAGCCTGTTCCCACCCTGAACCTGCAAGCTCCACAGCAGCCACACTAGGCAGGGGCTTAGCACCCTCTCCCCCACCACCACCACCACCCTGGGTCCTGCCCCCAGGGCAGCGGGGCTGCTCCATCCCTTAGGCACCCTCCCCTGCTGAGCCACCTCTCTAGCCAGGCTCCGCGCCTCAGCTGAAGGCCCTGCAGTTAGGTTCCCTGGGCCTTGGAGCACAATGCAACCTTAGGGCTTACCCCCTTCCTGCTTGGGCTGTTGCCGGCGGACAGGAGGCAGCTGGGTTATGTCCGTGGCGAGCAGCGGCCTGGAAGTGTTAGCTTCCTTTAGACACTGTGCAGGCAGGAAGGGACAGGCTGCTTCAAGCCAGGGGCAACATGGGTTGAGAAGGGCTGAGTTCTGGAAAGACATAGGCCAGGTTATCTCTTCTCCTACTCCTCCTCCCCTGTGACTGGAAGCAGCTCCTGTCCCTTCCCTCCTGCACAGGGCCAAAAGGCTGCTGTTGGCCACATTCTAGTGTGAACCTTGGCAGGAATCTGATGGTGGGATGTGATCCCGCATCCCCCGCCCCCCATTGCCTTGAGAAGACGTGGCGCCAGGTACCAGGAAAGGCAGGTTCATCGCGAGGGTCCAGCCAGGCATGGAGGGCGGAGAGCACCAGGCAGGGAGGGTAAGGTCGGTCGGTCACCCCCGCCCTCCCGTGTGAGAGAGGGATGGGGGGGAGAGGTCACCTCACTCTGTATGGGTGGGGGTAGAGGTGTGTGTCACCTCTCCCTGTGTGAACCCTAAAGCCTTAAAGACAAGAAGGTAAATTAAAAAGAATCCAGCTATGCAGGATTTCTTTTTAACGGGGGCTCAGTCAACTTGATGTTAATTTGAACATTTGTACTGCATAGTTCTGATTGGTTGCTGTTGACCTTGCTTGAATATGAGTAATTTTACCAGGTGTCCTGTATTCAGCATAGGGAAATATTGGCACCCTAGTCAGGAGGTACATACAACAACACAGAACTCTTCACAGTGTACCTTCAGTGAGGACTCAGATCAGTGTAAGCTTTATTGAATCTGGGATTTTAGTGTGGAGGTGCTAATTTATGCTTGCTTCTTTGCCTAAGTAACATTAAAAACAGCAGTGAGCTATAGAGGAAAGCAAGAGAATTAATCACTTTTGTCCTGGAGTGTTCCAAAATTATTGTGTGTTCTGTGCCTGTTTTCAAAAAGATGATTGCTCTGTCTTACCTCTCTTTAATCATGACTCTGCCATAATGTGAAAGAGTCAAAATGCAGAGCAATGGAAGAAGAGGAGGGAATGATGCCCCTTGGTGTGGTGGACCTACACAGCAATGCCTTAGGTGGCAATGGCACCCCCTTCAGTCTAAGTAAGTGGCACCATTTAACTCTTAAAATACAGATAATGGTTCCCTTCCAACTCTTCCTCTCCCAGTTAAACGAGACTTCCACCCCAGCTGCCAAAACTGAGAGCCAGAACCTAACCTTTGCAACCCTGCAGAGACCAATTGCTTCTTCACTGTCTCATCTGCATGTTTCCGTGTCAGTTCCTCTTCACACTTGCCTCCTCACATAACCTGTTCCCCTCCTGCCTGAGCATCAGGCAGGAGTAGCCTTTTAGGTGCAGGCCTGGAGATGGAGGAAGAGGATTCCTGAAGCAGGGAGGCAAGGTAGAACTCTTCAGTCAGACAAGTCCTAAGCCATAGGCTGGAAACTAGCCTGAGACTATCACACTGTACTTTACCATGGAAAGTAAATGGAAAAACTGATAGTTTAGATAATGAGGATATATATAATTTCTAATACAAACTCGGGAAGAATGAGGTTTTTGCTATAAGTGCATAGGAAATTGGTGGACCAAAAATGAAGTTTCATTAGTTTGGGCCAGTTAGTGAGTGGGAGGAGGCTTCCTTCCACCTTTCAGGGTCTGAGTACATCCCCTATCCTCAGTGATGGCTGTGATTTTCCTTCCTCTTCCCACCCTCCCCCGGCCTTCTCTTTCCCTGGAGACTCAAACCATCCCAAAAGGGACAAGGAGGAGGTAGACACATTGTTTCCCAGTGCCATCCCTTGCAGCAAGGCCGAGGCCGGCGGGGGGGGGGGGGGGAGCAATAAGTTGCATGATTTTTGTGTAGTGGTTTGAATATATAAAGACCTAGGTAAGGGCTCAGTCTGCAAGGTCTTGAAGGCTAAGACATTTTGATTAAAAACAAAAATCATTGGAGCGGAAATAACTGGCTTGCCGATACGGCTGCATGAGTCGGAATGCTGGAGTATGAGAAACGTGGTACGTGTTGATTTCTTTGTCCAGTTTTAAGGATGGTGTTCACTGCAGTGTCTTTTTTAAAAAATCCGCTTCGTTCATCTTAGTCCAGCTGGATCTGTGCACATTAAGAACTGCCTGTGCCATGAAGTGCTGCTCATTCTGTTCTGCCTGCTATTAAGATGCAATGAGGCTTGATATGTGTTTTAATGTTCCCCTGTTTCCCTTTTCAGCCCCTGTGTATCTTCATTTCTCCTGGTGAAGTGGCACTTCCACATCATTATACATTTCATTAGCACCCTGCATGCACCTCCATATTGTTTCTGCCTCATTTTTCTACACTCAAGAGTCCCCTTTTTAGTTCCTGAGATTCACTTACCCAGTAGGGTTCCTTTTGATTATTTCCACCAATGTGTAATGATACATTTTAAATTTTTTTAAATTATGCTGCACAATAATTTGAATAATGGGGAGTACTGACAAAAAAGTGAGTATCAAGGCTTCCCTATCCATTGGTATTAGCTTAATCGAGTTATTTTATACTTTTATAAGTGTATTTGGTGTTTTAAAATAGTTATGTCTGTAGTTATAGAAATGACAATCTTTTACCAAAATAATCAGCATTTCTTTTCTCTTTCTCATGGGAAGGTTAGACAAGGAAAAGCTCATTAGGGCTATTCTACTACATGTACAGAATTAAATGCTGCATCATGTATTAAGAGGGGAATATGAAATGAATGGGAGTTAGGCATCTAACTGCAATTTATGCCTTTCAGAATCTCCTCCCCATTCCTCCTGGAATACTGCATACAGGTCTGGTATCCACATTTTTTAAAGGATATTGAAAATTGGAGTGGGTACAGAAAAGAGCCACAAAATGCCTTGCCCTGGAGAAATTGCCTTATCGTGAGAGACTTAAAGAGCTCAGTTTGTTTAATTTATCAAAAAGAAGACTGGGGGGTGACTGGGGAGAAAATACTGGGTACTAGTGGGCTATTTAGTCTAGTGGAGAAAGGCAGGCCAGGACCCAATGACTGGAACCCAAAGCCAGCCAAATTTCAAATTAGAAATTAGGCAAAATGTTTAGCAGTGAGATGATTAACCACTGGAACAAACAACAGCGGGAAGTAGTGAATTCTCTATCTCATGATGTCTTCAAATCAAGACCGGGTGACTTTCTTACTATCCGTTTTAAACCTCCTGCACCTACCGCTTTCCTGCTAGCTAAAGTAGATGCAAGGAGTCATATGCAAGGAGTCAGTTTCTTCAACAATGCATTCATCTCAGTTGGCTGATTCTGAAACATATTGTCACAAATTTAAATGTCGTCATGAGTAAATATTTCACTGCTGATCGTTTTAATAAAAACATCCAATTGGTGTGCTTATCAGTTCTCATCACATATCCTCTCATGTGCCAGAAACTCCAATTCATCCCTAGTCAATGCTCATGACCTCTAAGTTGCCCTCCTGGCAATTTCTAAAATGCAAACATGCAATGTCAAAATCTGTGACATTGCTCCTAAATTTGCAGTTTTCAGAGTAAACTAAAATGCATTGATGATATTCACTTTCATATTTAATTCAGTAAATTCAGGAGCTGATACAGAATGTCTAATGTATTCCACTGGGTGTTTCAGAAAACAAAGGGCCTCGCTAAAGAATTTAATCAGAAAAATAAGAATGATAATTAGGAATTGATTAAGAACACCCAAAACCCACAATCAAGGAAGAAGGTCATATTGCTTAGAAATCTAATTTGCGTTAGAGGGGAAGTGAAGGGAGCTTTATTTATTTTTTTTTATAACAAAAGGAAGGTAGATAGTAATGAACATAAAAATCAGAAGCTAGAAATTCTAGAAAATTGAGAAGGGAAGCAAAGGGACAGAAGGAGATAAATCTCAAAATGTAATTGTAAATGGGGAATCGTCATTGAGTGGTTATGTTTCTAGTTGGGTCCGATGGGGATCGGTTCTTGGCTTATCTTATTTAACATTTGTATCAAAGACCTGGATGAAAACATAAAATCATTACTGATACAGTTTTCAGGTGACGCTAAAATTTAGGGAGTGGTAAGTAATGAAGATGGCAGATTACTGATACAGAGCGGTCTGGATCTGTTGGTAAGCTGGGTTCAAGCAAACAATAGACATTTTTAATATGTCTAATTGTACATGTTTGCATCTAGGAATAAAGAATGAAGATCATACTTAAGGATGGGGGACTTTGTGGGAAGCAGTGACTTAGAAAAAGACTTGTGGGTTGTGATGAATAATCAGAGGAACATAAACCTCAAGTGTGACACTGTGGCTAAAAGAGCTAATGTGATTCTGGGAATCTCAAATAGGTTATTTTATGCCTGTATTTGGCACTGGTGCAATTAACGTCTGTATACTGCGTCCAGTTCCGGTGTCCACAATTCAAGAAAGATATTGATAAATTGGAGAGGATTCAGAGATGAGCCACAAGAATGATTAAGGATTAGAAAGCATGCCTTATAATTAAGGCTACATTTTAGTCATGGATATTTTTAGTCATGGACAGGTCACGGGCAGTAAACCTGTCCATTACTTGTACTATATACTACTAACTAAAACTTGGGCCGGGGGGCTGTGGGTGCTGGGAAGGGTGGCCTGAGACCATGCTGGGAGTGGACCCCTGCTGGTGCTGGGTGGCGGACCAGGACCCCTGGTGATGGGGTGGGGGGTTGCAAGAGGCAGCCTGGGACCCCTGCTGGTGCCAGGGGTGCAGGGGGCCGCATAGCCCAGGACCCCCTCTGGTGCTGGGGCCAGGCAGTGGCACGCAACCCGGGACCCCTGCTAGTGCTAGGGGAAGAGGGTTGCCAGGGCTGGCAGACTCCCTACCCAACTCCGCACATCTCTCAAGAAACAGCTGGCATGTCCCTGCAGCTCCTAGAGGGAAGGAAGGCCAGGGGGCTCCAAGCGCTGCCCCTGTCATGAGCACCCACTCTGCAGCTCCCATTGGCCAGGAACCGCAGCCAATGGGAGCTGTGGGACGGTGCCTGCAGGCAGGGGCAGCACTCAGAGCCCCTTGACCCCTCTGCCTAGGAGGAGCTGCAGGGATACGCCGGCCACTTGCAGCGAGCGCCCCTCAAGGTAAGCACCTTCCCACACCCCAAACCCCTGCCCCGGCCCTGAGCCCCCTCTCACACCGAAACTGCTGCTGGCCCAGGGGCTGCCTGCCACACTGGCCGATGCGAAAGTCACAGAATCTGTGACTTCCAAGACCTCTGACAGACATGCAGCCTTACTTATACAGTAATGGTAGACTCAGTGAGCTCAATCTATTTAGCTTAAAAGGAGAAGGTTAAGGGCTACCTTGATCAGTTTATCAGTACCTATATGGGGAACAAATATTTGATAGTGGTATCTTCAGTCTAGCAGAGAAAGGTATAATGTGTTCCAAT
The DNA here is from genome assembly GCF_015237465.2 of Chelonia mydas. NCBI lineage: Eukaryota > Metazoa > Chordata > Testudines > Cheloniidae > Chelonia > Chelonia mydas. The sequence continues at coordinate 114,835,709 of NC_057852.1, forward strand.
GGCTAGAAGTTTAAGCTAGACAAAATCAGACTAGAAATAAGTTGTAGATTTTTAACAGAGAGAGTAATTAACCATTGAAACAATTTACCAAGTATCATGATAGATTCTCCATCACTGGCTATTTTAAAATCAAGATTGGATGTTTTTCTAAAAGAGATGCTCTTGGAATCATAGTGGGGAAGTTCTAAGGCCTGTGTTATACAGGAGGTTAGATTAGATGATCAGAGTGGTCTGTTTTGGCCTTGGAATCTATGAATCTGTGAATTTAAATATCAGTTGTTGCAGAGTACATGGGCTCTTGATTAAATGTCATTAATTTTGCCCCTGTAAATAAACAGCAGATTAGGAAAATGAAGAGAAGGGCAACAGTCCCCAGGTAAAATTCCCCAAACAAGTAACGGGGTAATCCGATAATAATTATGAAACACTGCTGCTATTCTAGAGATGGCAAATCAGGTACAAATAAAAAAAATACTCAATACATTTTAGTTTGGTTTTAGATTAAATTTCCATAGAGAATAATCTCAAAAAGGCTCACAGTTCAGTTAAAAAACATCAGGTCAACATCAGAGCAAGATAATTAAGGTTTCTTTTTCCAAATGAGAAGATTTTAAAAGGCCTGTTTCAAAAGCTCAGGTTTCTTCAACACCTCTCCAGAATGAGTTCATTCACTCATTCTCCTCTCTGTTTCTGAGAATACCTCCTGCCAAGTGGTAGTTTAATCCTCTTTACAATTATCACACCATCACTTAGTAACTGAGCCCTACAGCAAGATGGACTGAATAAGGAATCAACTGACACATTATTAAATGATCCAGCAAGGGACTGTACTCAACTAATTCCACATTCTGTAAGTACCATAGCCTGGAAGAATGTAAACAGGTGTAGATTTTTCCTCTTTTTAACAGCTTTTGAAAGCTTTAAGTTTAAAAAAATCTTTCAGCATATACAAAAATCATGGCAACATTTATTTTAATACTAGATCTTTTTTCAACTCATTTCACTTTTCTTGATTTGAAAATGAGCTCTCTAATACTTGCTTCATGTGGGTGGATGCTGCAATTTGAAAGAAATGACTTTTGATAAGGGCAGAAATCAATACTCAGTGTCTTTCAGCATTTGCTTGGGTGGGGAGGGAAGGTAATGCCTGTACTTTCTGTCTCTGCACACAATAATAACCCTACACAGGCCTGGAACATTTTTGCATCTTTTATCCTGTTGAGAGGGTACATTGACTGCACTGCATTTACATCAAAATGGAGTACCTGTCTTTAAAAAGGGGAACAAAGAGGACCTGGGGAATAAAGCCTAACTTTGATACCTGGAAAGATACTAGAACTAATTATTAAACAATCAGTTTGTAAGTACCTAGAGGATAATGGGGGGAAGCTGTAGCCATGATATATCTTGATTTTTAGTAAGGCTTTTGGTGCATTCCCATGGGACATTTTTATACATGAACTAGGGAAATATAGTCTAGATGAAATAACTTTAAGGTGGGTGCTAAACTGATTGGAAAACTATACTCAAAGAGTTATCAATGGTTTGCTGACATATCTAGTGAGGTCCCACAGAGGTCGGTCCTTGGTCTGGTACTAGTCTATATTTTCATTAATGACTTAGATAATGGTAAGAGTGGAGAGTCCACTTCTAAATTTGCAGAGGAGGCCAAGCTGAGAGTGGTTGCTAGCACTTCGGAGGACAGCGTTAGAATTTAAAATAATCTTGACAAATTGGAAAACTGATCTGAATTCAACAAGATGAAGTTCAATAAAGGCAATTACGAAGTACTACACTCTGGAAGATAAAAATCAAATGCAAATCTACAAAATGGGGAATAACTGGCTAAGGCAGCAGTACTGCTGAAAGGGATGTGGGAATTTATAGTAGATCACACATCGAATGAGTCAACAATGTGATGCAGTTTTGAAATTAATTAAACAAAGGGCCAAGTCCTGAAGTCCCCATTGGGAGTTTTCCTACGTAAAGATTTCAGAATTTGACCCCTCCTTTATACAATGGTATAGGCAAAATATATTGTAACGAGACTCTGTACTTTCATGGAAAACATTTGAGATGGTTTATCCATTTTAGAAAGGAGTAGTGTAACTCCCTTTAATGGAGTCAGTTCCCACTTGATATACTATCATCGTATGCTAAGTATAGCTTCTGGCAGTATCAGAGGAGCTTTTAATGGTTTTTGTTGTCATGATGTTTAAATAAGAACTTTTTTTTAAATACCAAGCTATTACATGAGACTTAAGAGATACATTATTACTCTCATATATCCCCTGTTTCATAAAGGATCGGCTAGTTTGAAAGAACCATTGTGATTAAATGTAACAATGAGGATAGTACACTTCATTATTACTGCTGCAGAAATGCCAAATGTTTCCAGTCAGGGATCAAGGTGCCATTGTACTAGGCCTTGTGCAAACAAATAGTACAAAGCCAGTCCCTTCCCCAGAAAGCTCAAAGTCTAGGATTTAAACAAACACAACAGGTGAATAAACAAGGCAGGCATAAAGGTGAGAGGACAAGGTAGCAGTAGCAAGAGGTGCATTTGTGTAAATTAGTCACAAGTATTCGGTTGCGAGCCTAATCAATGCAACACATTATTTGTTTGTAGACACCATGGCAAAGGTATGTTTTATAGAGAGATTTAAAAGAGGATGGCAGGTGAGTAAATTGTGATCCTTCGGAATCTGAGCCTGCCTATTCCTGAGTTACCTCTGAGCCCCAGCCTGCTTAAACATGATGAATCATCCTTGAGCCAGAGAGTATGATGAGTCATCAAAGGCAATTACCTGCGGGTCTTGTAATAGGTCCTATGCCATTCAACCAGGGCTCAACCAATCCACAGGCAAAGACCCATCTAGGTGATCCTGGCTCTTAAAAGAAGCAGTCTGTCCAATCTACTCCACATTACTACCTGGCTGGAAGCTCTCTCTTTGCCAGTAGCTTCATCTCACAGTTCCTGCTCCAGCTGGCCCTTGTTCCTGTTCTAATCATGCTGGTTTCCATGCTAGACAGCCCCTACTTCATTCTGTATCAGCCGGCCACCTGGTACTTGACAAAGACAAAACTGCAATCTTATTAAACGATTCTAAAAGCTGAAAACTCACATTCAAAATTACAGTTCTCAAGATGACAGGATAACTTATGGAGACATTGTGAAGTTATTTTTCATAGCTATTAAATCCATTTGTTTCTGTCTGTTCATAAGCTTGAAAGCCAGATCTGCTTCCTTACCAGAACATTTCCCCTCATTTCATGTGTACATGCTCTTATTATTGCTGGGTTTTTCAGGAGCATTGGGCTGCTGCATTCAGGGGGCCTTAGTCAGTATATCAGAGGATGTGCTTTCTTTGCATTTCAAAAGTGAATAAAAGGGCAGAGCCAGATTAATTATCCCTGGAAACATTGTGACTAGCCAAATTGGTAATTCAGCCAGAATATTAAAAATGACAGGGTAAGAAATCTCTTTTATTGGACTTAGCCTTCACCAGAGAGTGTTTTGTTTTGCATCAATTGTGACACCTAGTATTTAGGTGATGGTAACTGAATGGGACATGTAAAATAATGTTAGGCATAGTACAAACACATGCCCCACACCCCAAAGAGCTTGCATTCTAGAATGTAGATGTGGAACAACAAAGAGGGGAGGAATATACTATAAGGTTGGGGAAAGTCAGGGTTTCATAAAGATTGTGTGAAGTTATCAGTTCCTGTACATTTAATGAGCAATTGTAAATGTGTATATGTGTGTGTGTATATATACAAATCATAGGTCAATTCTTGTAGGCTTCACAGCAGAGATGAGTTTTTCAGCGGAATTTGAATGTGGAAAGGATAGTGGCTTGGGCCGAGATACACAAATGAGATTTAGGCAAAGTGACACTGAACTTCACAATGCTTAACTTTTAGGTGCGTAGAAGAATCACTGGCACCACACTGTGATCCATGAAGCTTAGTTAGGCTAGGCTCTCTATACAATGAATGGGGAGGAATAGATACTGTATAATATGATCCACAAAAGCCAGCAGGGTAGGTAGGGAGCTGCTCAAAGCAGCCAATGGGAGATTCTGATGAGATGGGTGCATGCTAAACCCCACCCCTCGAAAGGAGCTAGGCACCTAAGACCAGGTGTGCAGGGAACAGTCTCTCTCTGCCCTTTATCTGCAACTAGGAACCCCCTCCTGGAGTCACTTGGCTTAGACATCTAAGTCAACTCTGTTGAGAATGTGTTAGGCACCCGCCTCACTCCCCGCAAAAGAGCTGAAGGAGGCGCCCACCTTATAATTTTTAGCCTAGTGATTACAGCACTCACTGAGGATGTATTCAGGAGACCCATCTTTAATTCCACCCTCTCAGTGGAGGAGAAAGGATTTGAACACGGATCTCCCACCTCTCAGGAGAGTGTTCTAACCACTGAACTATGGGATATTCTGCAGGGTGCCCTCTATCTCTCCTATTGAAGCTGTTCCACTGTGGCTAAATACATCACTAGGCCAGGGAAAATGAGAATGACTCTGAAGTTTGGCAACTAGGGTATTAACGGGGGAGGTGGGAGACTGAGGAGCCAGTCCCCCTGCTCCAATCAGTCTTTGTTTGTCTTCTATACAACTTGCCTTCTAGTAACCTCTGTCTTTAGAAAAGTGTGTGTGTGTGTGTGTGAGTAATGTCTAGTTCCCTTTGTATTTTTTACTCATGACTGCATGTCAGATGTCATGGAAAATATGCAATGTGTGTGTAGCTATTCTTTTATTAGGTCTGCAACCAATGCTTAGTTCTAAACTTTGCCTTGCAAATAAAAATAAATGAAAGATTTGTTGTGGGTACTATACACATCTGGTTTGAGTGTATGAAGTTACATAAAAACAGAGAAGGGAGATATTTCAAAACTCCAGTTGATATCCTGGCTCCATTGAAGTCAATGACAGTTTTGCCATTGACTTCAGCGGGGGCAGAATGTCAGTCTGCATTCCCAGTTTAAAGAAACTGTACCTTGCAATATTGTGTCTCGAATACTACAGAACATTTTGAAAAATTGTTTTATAAAAACTTGGGTAGTCTAACAAGGGTCATTTAACAACCAGCAGGATAGAAACACTGTCATTTTGATAATATGTAAGTCCTACAATCTAGCTAGAGTTTTCATGATAAATTATTGAAGTTAGTTATCACTCTTTTTGTACAGTAGAGCATTTGCAGCAGTAAAATCTGAAGCATGTAAACTTGGATTGTATTTCATATCACTGATCTTAGTTAACCCTTGCAATGCTCTCTCTTTTCTTGAGAAAGGTATCTCTTATTGTAACATCTTTTCCTATATAATATATACCTATAACTTTAGAAACGGGGGGGAGAAAAATCTGTGTTTGGCTTTATAATCTCAGAACTTTCATTCGGCTCCCTGAAGGCTGTGACAGATTCTTAATATTGTGCTAACCTAAGTACAAAGGGGTGCTACTAAAAATATTGGCCAGCATTTTCAAACCTAGATGTTGAAATCCATATTTAGGCACCTAAGTAACTGGCCTGATTTTCAGAAGTGGTGAGCAGCCTCAGGTCCCATTGAAGTCATGTGAGTGACTCCTCCATCACCTGCTTTAGAGTGCAACATGACTCAAGAGCATCTTGATTGCAATCCTGTGCTCCTCAAGGGCCAGATCAGGAGCTCAAAGTAAGGGCCCTGGAGAAGGTTGGAGGAAGCTCTTTGTACCCTCCCTTCCTCATGAAGTAACTGAAAAATTAGCATGTTTAAACTGGTAATGACTTGCTCTGCTGGCTTGCAATTAATGCAGCCTACTATTGTACTTTGTCAAAAAATTGCTCCAGGTCTCTCAATATAAATGCAATTCACCCAGGCTGCTGTTCTGTATGTTTAATGTACTTTCTTTCAAACAGTTCCCAAGAATTACTTCTAATCATAAGATTCTTGCCTCTCTAGTATCTGTAATGTTGGTTTCATTTGTTTTCTGTTCACAGGCTGGACTGCAGACATTTTGTTTCCTGGTGTTTGCTGTCATCTGCCTTGCTGGAGCTACTTATCTGTTTTTTGTCCTGCCTGAAACAAAAAATAAGACCATTAATGAAATCAGCCAGGCATTTGCCAAAAGGAATAAAGTGACTTTAGAAGGGCGGGAGATGAGCCAGTTTTCATCAGAAATGAAATCAAGTGAAGAACAAGAACATAACTTCTCTTCTACACTGGAGAATGGTGAAACTAAAAACAGAATAATCTAAGCATTCAGTGTTCTTTTTATGGAAAAAAGATAACTATATGCTCTGCTGGTTTCGAAAGCATGTGATCATTCTAACAGTTCAGCATTTGTGTTATTAATACCCCTGTGTATGTTGGGGGGGCGGTTGTTTTGTTTTTGTTTTTTAATCCAGGAGAATATGGGCATAAAGTAAATCTGGGAAGTTGATATATGAGGTACAGTGATATCTGGTGGGAACAAGACCCAGAGTTTCCAGGAAACGTGTGGAGTGGATCATCAGGTGGATGGAGGGGGATGGGATCAGGACTAGGAGAGGGAAACTGGATTGGCAGTGGGAACTGGGTGGAGGGATCCTGAGCAAGGACTGGCTGATCAACATGCCAGCTTGCATGGGTGGACCTATATGCTAGTGGCAGAGATTGGGTGTGAGTCAGTGGATGCGAAGAGAAGGAGAGGTAAGTTTTATTTCTCAGCTTTTCCCAATAGGCTTTTAAAATTGCACTTCAAAATGAAAGGGACACTATCGTGGTATTTTTTCCATCTTCATTTTTAATTTTAGCTGCTGTTCCTCATAAGAACCTCTCTCGCTCCCACTGTCTCCAGAAGACAGAAACTGCAATTTGTTTCCATAATTACTGACGTGCTTCCTCCCTCCATCCCACAAATACTAGCAAGAGCGCTAGATTGCTGGCACTGCGTTTCTGTTGTTTAAAGCAAATAACAGTGAAGCATTTGTTCTGAAAACAAAAACTCCACATATTCTGAATAGTGGGCTCCGGGGAGATAGGTACAGGAGAAGAAAAAGTAATCAAACATTGAGCTGCCCAGACTTTAACAATAGTAACATTTTTTTAAAAGCACAAGTCCTATTTTCAAAAGTGATTTAGGAGCCAAAGTCTCACTGAAGGCCTATGGGACTAATGCTCTGAAGTGCCTAAGTTAGTTTTGAAAATGGGGCTTAGGCTCCTAAGTCTTTTAGGTGCTTTTAAAAATGTTACCCAATGTTCATTTAATTTCATGATAGGAAAATAGCAGGGGTTTCTGGTTTGTGACGTTTACTCTTCCTGATTCTTAGTGTTTTTTAGGCAAGTTATGGCTCACTTTTTAATATTTTTCAATTATTTTCCTTTAATTCCTTAAGTGCCTAGGTACTATAGGGATAAGCACGTTCTAAATAAAATAATAAATCCCATAATTAGCAGTCTTTGGGGATAAGTCCACAGTGAGCATGTACAATCTTTTAGGGTGAGCCATGTTTCTCTATGAGCAATTTTGCACAATACTAAAATTGTAAATTTGACATGTATATTTTATTTTTAAAAAGTTGTTCTCAGATGTTTGCCTCGGTGAGGATATTTTGGTTTTAACCTAATATGTTTTTAATCATAACCTAAAATAATGTTATGATTTTAAAAAGATGTTTGCCAAATAATCTATACTGTATGCTGTTGTTGTAGTCGCCATTTTGGATCCAGGGTATGAGAGAGACAAGGTGAGTGAGGTAATGGCTTTTATTAGGCCAACTTCTGTTGCAGGGAGAGAGAGATGACCTTTCCAGTTTACACAGAGTTTGTCTTCAGGTCTGGGAAATGTACTCAGAGGGTACTGCAGTTGGTCCATGGTAGCTGACTTGGGCTCAGGCTATGGGGCTGGTTAATTGCAGTGTAGACGTTGGGCTCAGGCTGGAACCTGGTCTCTAGGGCCCTGTGAGGTGAGAGGGTCCCAGAGCTCGGACTGCAATCTGAGCTCAAACATCTACACCGCAGTTAAACAGTCTCTTAGTCCAAGCCCCGTGAGCCGGAGTCAGGTGGCACACACCAATCACAGCTGTCGGATTGCAATGTGGACATACCCAGTGTCACTGCTAAATACAAGGTGGAACAGATTGTTTAGCATAAGTAGTTAACACATATTTCAAGGGACTATTCAAGGTGAGGTGGCCAGTTACCACCTATCCAGTTATAGGGGAAGGAAAGAAGGAGGGGGGGGGGAGCAATAATCTATAGTCCCTCCTCCCTTCCTTCTCCTCCCTCCCCCCTGCCCATGACTGAAGACATGTTAACTGGCTGCTTCATTTTGATTGTATTTAGCTGTGATACACTGAGCACATTTCCCAGACTTGAAGAAGAGCTCTGTGTAAACTCAAAAACTTGTGTCTCACCAATAGAAGTTGATCCAATAAAAGATATTACCTCACCCACCTTGTTTCTCTAAATGCGATATACTGTGATTTGTATATTTGTGTACATACTGCCCATATTAACCATTACTAGAACTTAATTACCCAACAGAGCAACTTCATTGCTGGGTAATAGGAAAGAATGCTCTCGTTCTCCATACCAGATTTTACACTGGGTAGCTACTGTTGTCAGTGGAGTTATTACCCAAATTATACATTGGAGTATCATGGACAATCAGACTGTTCCGCTGCTAAAGAAAAGTGTAATGAATCAGGATTATGCCAATGGAGAATCTTTTAGGGCTAATCAAATCTTTAGGGGGAAAAACTACACCAATATGTTTCCTTAAAGAAAGTACTTGAAACTGCATAGCTCTTGCGTGCAGCCTGTGTGTGGTTTTGTTTGTCTTTGTTTCTTGGATTTATTTTATTTTTTGCTACACGGGTTCTTGAAGTTAAAAAAAAAAAAAAAATCGCCAAAGCCCGTGCTGCTGGGTTAGTGAACAATACGAACATTTAAAATCTCAGTTCGAGCACAGAGGTCTTCCTTTCCCGACTGATAGAATGGTGGGAGAGTCGAGCCCTTTTACTCAACTTGAGGGGTACCTTACTTCACAAGCTGGGCTTGTTCTCAGAGTAAGGTACTACTCCACTTGAGTTAGGTTGTTATAAATGGGCTCTTAATAACAATTAAAATTAATACTTCATGCTGTTCATCTTCTAAGCACTTGGTAGGCATTAATCCTTGATAATGTTGACCTTTGATCAATTAAGACTGCATTGGCATCCTGATATCAGTTTTACTGAACTTCTGAAGCAAGGTTTAACCCTTCAGTAATTGAATGCAACCACCAGCAATCTCATTTTGAGCTCAGCTATGACGGTTCTTTTAGCACCTCATTAAGACCCAAATGTTGTTCACCACTCTCCTGCCATGCATACAAAGCATGCATAAATGAAGCTTGGACAGAGGATCAGAGAGGGGTCAGGTGAAACCTCCCTTCACAACTAAGGGGCTTTTATAGTACTAGCAACTAGGGCTCCTACATCCTCTCTAGGTGAAGGTGCCATGACATATGGCTCCATTAGCTCCTCTCTTGCCACAGCCTAGATGTGCACGCATGCACTACTGCAAAGAGAGGCATCATAGAAAAGTCTCCATGGCACATAAGGAGTGCAAAGTCCCTTTGAGTAGCCCCCCTGTGTCCTGTCTCCTATGAGCTGTATCACATCAGTTCTGCTGAGTTTAGGGCCTTCTGGGCTTATAGGATAGGGAGCTGTGGAGGTTAGACACCTGTTGATTTGTTCCAAATCTTTCTGTAAGAGAGCAGTACAGAGTGAAAATAATGTCAGCATCAGGGAATATTAGTTCAAACATTCCACTCACTGCCTAGGGGAGGTGGTTATAGTATAGTCAAACTTGGTTTCTGGGAAACACCCAAGATTTGCATAACTCCCTCATTTCCAACCCCAGGGGTGGTTTTGAATTGTTCTCAAGTATTGTGTAGCAACATTTTCCCCCTTCTTATGGTGTTATAACTTCAACAATCAAAGGATAGAATGTAATATGCTGACAGTTCTTCACTGGTTTTTCTGTTTGGGCCTACAGATTGTCTACAGCCAAACCTGTACATTTGTCAATGAATGTTCTGCTTGTGCCATGTTTGTTTCTCTAAAATCTGAATTAATGGGAAAATGCTGCATTGTGTCTTTGTTTTTAAAGCAGTATTAAAAATGGATTGTAAATGTGTGACTGATCAGTGAAATCTATGTACGAAGTATAGTATAAGAGTTAAACCAACAAGATGCTAGGGTCTGTTTCATTTCTGGAAAATAATGTGAGATTATCCAAAGTTGAATGTAAGGTGTCATTACTCAGTTTTCAGTTGTATTACCTGAGTTTTTCATGTGATTCATTATTAAAATCGTCTATGTACAGTCAGGCCTGGATAGTCTACGTTATTTTTCAAATGGAGAGAGTAGAGGTATGGCCCTCAGGATCAGAAGGGGGGTTTTAGGGAGGGGGGCCATATTCAGTATTGAACCAGCAATTGCCTCTTTAAATAGGAGATAAAATAATAAATTAACAATATTGTCTTGGCTGAATAAGAGAGAATGTGTGTGTTGTCAGGGAGTACAAAGGCAGTGATCCAGAGCAAGCAAAAAAGCATCGCTTCTGGCATTTAAAAAAAGGTGAAAACTGAGTTTGCTGCGCTAGGGAAAGAACACAAAGTGGAAGATGTCAGTAAAACTATGCAAAGATAATTCCCAAAATGGTGAAAATTGAAATACTTCCCTGTCAGATCAAACAGACAATGTTCTGTGGTATGGTAGGACAACATTCCGAGAAGGGAAATGGGGCAGATTGCCTGTTGCCATGTAAGTTGCCAATTGCCGAGGTAAAGAGGGAAAAAAAGTTATTCTCCCTCCTAAAGGCCAGTCAAGAAATGTGCCATGCTCATCACCTCCTATCTGTTCCACCTTTGCCCAAAATTATACATTTTTCATGTTGGTTTTGAAAGTGGGAAGATGATTAATAGCTACCTAGAGGAAACAAGTGAAAGGGTATATAAGTGGATAAATGAAATCCTTTGTAGGCTTTAGAGTAGCAGCCATGTTAGTCTGTATTCGCAAAAATAAAAAGGAGTACTTGTGGCACCTTGGAGACTAACCAATTTATTTGAGCATAAGCTTTCGTGAGCTACAGCTCCGATGAAGTGAGCTGTAGCTCACGAAAGCTTACGCTCAAATAAATTGGTTAGTCTCTAAGGTGCCACAAGTACTCCTTTTATTTTTGTAGGCTTTACCATTTATGATGATGCGTTAGTGGAAGTGATTAATCCCTTTCAAGGCCAAACCTTATTGAAATATGTATAGAATTAAGGTAGCCTTGTCAGCTTCTTTTTAGTGATTAAAAAGGGCTGTTTGATGCTATGTAAAAAACAGATATGACTAATCCAAAACCATTGGTAAAATCCATCAGATTTTGCTCTCTAGGGGATAACTGCCCCTCTGAATCTTACATTAAAAGTTTTAGGCCTTGTCTACACTATACAGGTTTGTCGAGAAAAGTCAGGTTTTGCTGACAAAACTGGAGGTGTGCACACTTCAATGGCACTTCTGCCGACAAAACTCTCCTGCTCTGCTGACAAAATCAAACCACTTCATCAAGAGACGCAGAGCTTTTTGTGACAGTTATATCAACAAAGTGTCAGTGTAGACACCAAGCTTGATTATGTCACTGTAAATGGCCTCCAGGAGGTGTCCCACAATGCCCATCCTGATCGCCCTGGGTCAGCAGTTCAAACTCTACTGCCCTGCTCACAGGTACACAAGCTTCTGCCCCTCCCCTTTTAAAGGTCCAGGAATTTTTGAAATTTCACTTCCTGTTTGCTCGGTGTGAACCGCTCATATCACATCTTTCCAGCTGACCATGGCAGTTCCACGCAGCAAATGTTCTCCTGCTTAGACTACACAGGACCCGGTGGATCTGCTGAGTGTATGGGGAGTGTGTGTGCAGTCCCAGCTCCGCTCCAGCTGTAGGAACTTAGCTTTCTATGGGCAGATTTCTCATGGCTCGTGTGATAAGGGTTTACAAACGAGTCACGTAGCAGCACAGTGTGAAGATAAAGGAGCTGAGGAAGGCATACCAGAAGGCAAGGGATGCAAATGGTATTGGTACTTTGACAAAGACCTGCCGCTTTTATAAGGAGCCATCCTCAGCAGAGACCCCACCTCCGCTGCCAAGAACGCTGTGGATACTTCGTCGGGGCTGGAGGCAGCGGACAGTGGCCCTAACGAAATTGTGGATGAGGAGGTCAAGCTGGAGGATGATGCAGAGCACACGGCAGGGTTGTCTGGCAGCACAGGAAGTCAGGACCTCTTTTCCACTGTGGAGGGGTCTAGCCAGTCCCAGCAGTCAGTCTCTAGTGGGCATGATGCAACAGAGGAGAGCCCTGATCTTTTTGAGTTGATGCTGCTCGGTTAACTCATATGCAGTGTAGTTGTCCTTTGCTCTGTGTATTCTAGAAGTGGGTGAAGGGATAGAAATGTACAAGACTAGCTGTGTTTGAGTGTGCTCCACATTCCCCTGTGTAGCAAAGCCGTGCGGCAGAACAGTGTGTTAATGCACACGGCGATTTCACAGGAATCCTCCAGAGAGATCTGAAGGAAATTTTCCTGGAGCTACTTACCAATCTTCTGCTGAAGGTTCTTTGGCAGAGCTGCTTGTTTCTTCCTCTGTTGCAGGAAACTTTCCTGTGCCAATCAGCCATGCCTTGTGCAGGGACCAAAGCAGCACACAGGCAAGCAGTGTAGAGACCCAGTCTGAAGCCACATGCATGCAGCAGATGCACCCTTACATCCTTGCTTACCCTCAGGAGTGAGAGGATTGACCCCTGCATGGAAATTGGTGACAGAATTTACAATATTGTTCCTAGTCACCTGCACTGATACCCTTAAAAAAAACAAACACTTAGACCCTTTGCCCCATCTTGAACATCCAATCCCCACCTGGGCTGAATTCACCATGTTTAGTGTGTTCACCACAATATGCCCTTGCCAAAGGACAGTGAGAAAGTGATTAATATATTAAAAGATGTATTTTACCATAATAATTCAACGCTCTGTGTGAACTAATTAGCATGCTTCTGTGTACTGTTCCTTGTGCTTCTGCAGATGTGGCCTTCAGGGGAACCCCCTACACAATGGTGGGGTGCCTCTACCAGATAAGCAAGCAGCCAAGGCAGAGCAAGGAGGACATGTTCCGAGAGGCACTCCAATCCTCAGAGGCCTAAAAAAAGAGAACACAGGGAATGGAGAGAGACCCTGAAGCAAAAGTGTAGAATAGAAAGGCGAGTGAGGAGCACATTTTAAAGGGCCAGGAGCGGATGATAAAGGTGATGGAGGAGTGAACAGAGATGTTGAAGTCCCAATTCACGCTCCAGGCAGAACACATGCATACTCGCTCCCCCCTGCAGCCTATACAGAACTGCTTTCCATGCCCCCCCCCAAACTCCTCCCATACATTCTTTGCAACTTCCCAGAATGTCTCAGTACCCTGTTTACTCCACCCCTTTGTAGAACTTCCAAAATGATAGCTGGACATACAGACAGCTCTGACAGCATACGCTGCCCTACACTGTCATTTCCCTTCCCACCAAGCCTTTTGTATGTGTGTTAATTGGTATATAATAAAACTTTATTTGTCTCCTACACATGGTGGTTGCTGCTGGTAGTAACACATAGTGGCAATTTGATCACTTGCTGCCTACAAATCCTGGTCAGGAATAGTCAGGATTCTCATGCAAGGTGGCAAGAGAAGCATGGCAGAGTGCTGTACAGAAAGACATTACTGGTAATCATTGTCACAGTGTTGCCTCAAAGCCTCTCTGATTCAAATAGCCCCCTGTTAGGTACCAGAGCTATTAGAGGGGCATGACTGCTCAAATTCAGCAGCCAGGTGATCAGCTTCCACGCTCCACCCCAGGGGAAAAGCTTTTCACCCTTAGCCTCACAAATATTATGGCCATGGGAAGGTTTTCCTCATTTAGGTCTAACCTGCCATACAGGCAGTGCCAGCACACTTTTAATCTGCCAAAGGCACAGTCCATGGTCATTCTGCACCTGCTCAGCCTTTTGTTGAAGTGCTCCTTGCTGCTGTCCAGGTTTCCCGTGTGAGGTTTCATGAGTCATGGGAGTAAGGGGGTATGCTGGGTCTCCCAGGATCATTATGGGCATTTTAGCATCCCTCACGGGAATCTTCTGGTTTGAAAAGAAAGTCCCTGCTTGAAGCTTTCTGTACAGACAGTGTTCCTGAAAATGCATGCATCATGCACCTTCCCTGACCACTCCACGTTGATGTCAGTGAAAGGCCCATGGTGATCCACAAGTGCCTGCAATACCATAGAGAAGTACCTCTTTCTATCGATGTACTCAGTCACAAGATGGGCTGGGGCCAAAATTGGGATATGCATGCCATCTGTTGCCCCTCTGCAGTGAGGGAATCCCATTGCTGCAAAACCATCCACTATTTCACACACATTTCCAAGAGACACAGTCCTTTGTAGCAGGATGCGATTAATGGCTCTGCACTCTTGCATTAACGTAGCCCCAGCAGTCACCTTTCTGACTCCAAACTGATTTGTGACCAGCTGGTAAAAGTCCAGTTTCAACACAGCGATCATCACATGCTTCTCCACCAAGAGGACAGCTTTCATTTTGGTGTCCTTGTGCTGCTGGGGCAGGCGCCACTCATCTGAAAGTTCTGCAGTCACTGCTCATCATCCCAGACCTGCATCACAATGCGATCCCACCACTCAGGGCTTGTTTCCTGAGCCCAAAAGCAACGATCCACTGTGTTAAGCTTTTCCGTGAATAACAAAAGTAATCTGGTGCTGTTTCTTTCCATGGCACGCAGTAGGTCAGGCAACTCTGATTCCTGTTAAGATTTGGCGCTCGTGATATACTGCATGATCATCCGTGATGCATTCATAACAGCAACCACCACAGTAGAGAACAGTGCAGGATCCAGCCTTTCAGACAGAGACGGTGGGCACACAGTAAAAAGGGTCTGTTGAAAAATGCCACAAAACGCCGTCGAAAGCCCACGGAATGCTGGAACAGAAAGAACTGCATCATGGGGCACTGAGCCCACACCCATGATGCACTGCGATCCACTCTGCCTTCCCACAACTCCTAGCTGAAGAAGGTGGCATGTAGCATAGTTGGATAGGTACCCAGAGTTCACTGCTCTCACTGTCAATGCTAGTGCACCAAAGTATGGACATGCTCAGCCAACAGACAGAGCACAGCGTGAATATGCATGAGCGATGTAAATATATCAGTTTTTGATTGTCAGCTTAACTTTTGTTGACAAAACTCTGTAGTGTAAACAAGGCCTTAGGGTAGTAATTTGATTCCTTGAGTCAAATGTAATCAAGCAGACTTTATTATCAGAAAAGTGAGCTCTAATAGTATCTTTTGCTTGTGGGAGGGGTAACAGAAAAAGACATATTATATCTGTTTTTTTGGTTATCTGGCTTCAGATTTACATTTGGATCCGCAATTTGAGACGTTAGAGGGGCCTGATTTTTAGAGAGGCTGTGATCCTCACAGGGCTTGCTCTACTGTTTTTGCCGCCCCAAGCACTGAAAAAACCTGTCGTCACTGAATTGCCGCCACAGATGGCGGGAGAGAGAGACACTACCGCTGAATTGCCGCCGCCGCAGACACTCTGCCGCCCCTTTCTCACTGCCGCCCCAAGCACCTGCTTGGAACGCTGGTGCCTGAAGCCAGCCCTGGATCCTCAGCACTTTCTGTAAATGAGACCCACTGTAAGGCTCATCAAGTTGGGCACCCAAAAATTGAGGCATCTAAAAATTACTAGTCAGTCATTGTCAGGGTTCCTTCCCCACTCTGAACTCTAGGGTACAGATGTGGGGACCCGCATGAAAGACCCCATAAGCTTATTTTTACCAGCTTAGGTTAAAAACTTCCTCAAGGTACAAACTTTGCCTTGTCCTTAACAGTATGCTGCCACCACCAAGTGATTTAAACAAAGAACAGGGAAAGAGACCATTTAGATGTCTTCCCCCAAAATATTCCCCCAATCCCTACATCCCCTTTCCTAGGGAAGGCTTGATAATAATCCTTACCGATTTGTTACAAAATCATTAAAGACCCAAACCCCTGGATTTTGGAACAATGGAAAAATCAGTTAGGTTTTTAAAAGAAGGATTTTATTTAAAAAAAAGGTAAAAATAATTTTTGTAAAATTAGGATGGAACACACTTTACAGGGTATTCAAATTTAAAACACAGAGGATCCCCCTCTGGGCAAAACCTTAAAGTTACAGAAAACAGGAATAAACCTCCCTCTTAACACGGAAAATTCACATAAAACAAAAGAAACTAATCCGCCTTGCCTGGCTTACCTATACTGGTTGCAATATTGGAGACTTGGATTAGGATGGGTTGGAAAAGATGGATTTTTGTCTGGCCTCCCTCAGTCACAAAAGAAATTTACCACATTAAAAAAAGCACAAACAAAACCCTTCCCCTGCCCCCACAAGATTTAAAAGTATCTTGTCGCCTTATTGGTCCTTTGGGTCAGGTGCCAGTCAGGTTAGTTGAGCTTCTTAATTCTTTACAGGTAACAGGATGTTGCCTCTGGCCAAAAGGGATTTTATAGCACTGTATACAGGAAGGTGGTTACCGTTCCCTTTATATTTATAACAGTCATTTTTGAAAATTTTTCCCTTAAAATCCTGATCCCTTCACCAGAGTTCAAGTGGCCAAAAATAAAAATAAAAAAAAATTAAAATCCTCTGAGCAACTTGAATGGCACGTGTAGTCTTCTTACTACATTTCAACTTTCATCCCTGAGGTGAAAAATGAGTGTATTTCCATTAAAAGTCTGATTATGCAAAGTGCTAAGCTTTCCCTGGAAGGAATTTAAATAGCTGAGCTGCCAACAAAAATATGCAATTACTCATTAAAATCAGCTACTGTAGCAGAGGACTGGAGGGTATCAAATGTTGCACTTATCTTAAAAAAAGGTTCCTAGGGCATGATCCGGAGAGCTACAGAGCAGTGAGCCTTAATTTGGTACATAGTAAATTAGTTGACATTATAATTAAATAGAATTTTAAAATAGATTGTAATATGAAAAGGACAAACCAGGAGGGCTTCTGCAAAGGAAATTCATGCCAATGCAATGGAATTCTTAGACTTAGAGCATGTCAGTTAGAGACTAGGTGAAAGAGAACCAGTTAACACATATTTGGACTATCAAAAATTCTTTAACAGAGTCCCTCACAAGAAGCTATTATAGAAACTGAGTGTTCATGAGGTGAGAGGTAAAGTGCTGTCATGGATTAAAAATTGGCTAGGAAATAGAAAATAAAGAATAGGAATAAATGGACCATTTTCAACATGACAAGACGGTAAAGGTCCTTGTCCCAAAGTCTGGTCTTGGATAGGTGTTTTAGTATGTGTATCAGTTATCTGGAAAAGGGTGTCAACAACTAGGTGACTAAAAATCTTCCAAAGAAGACTGTGAGGAACTTGAAAAGGACTTACTAAAGTTAAGTCAGTGAGCGTCATGATGCCAGATGAAATTAGTAATTGACAAATGCAGGCAATGTATTTTTGTAATAAATAATTTGTGCAATTCAAGAGGGAGTTAAATAATAAAAGAGGAGGGTACACAAAAGAATGAGCATGACTGTAGCACAAAAATCAAGATATTGAGAATAAAATTAATCAATGAACCAAAGAACAGGAAGAGAATAGATATTATAACCTATACACAAATTCTAGAAGCCTGGACAAAGCCTAACAAACAAGAGGAACTGGAATTTAAATTTAATTTAGTTGGTATTACTGAAACCTGGTGGGAAGATTCACTTGACTGGAATGTTAATATCAATAGTTATAACCTATTTAGGAAGGAGTGAGTGTTCAAAAGAGGAGAGGGGAGTGGTGCTCTATATCAAAAATGATATTACCTGTTTCTGAATCACTGATAAAGTGGAAGAAAATGATCTTGAATACTTATGGATCAATTTCCTAACAGATAGAGCACAAGATGGGGTATTAGTTGCAGTCTGCTACAGGCCACCTAATCACACTATCAAACACGATGACTGGCCCCTTATACATTTATCTATAATGTGTAGGGGAGGGGAGAAGCTATGTGATCATGGGGGACTTCAATCTGAGTGACATATTCTGGAGGTCTTATGCTGCCAGTACTAAAGTATCCTTGGAATTTCTAAATATTATAGATGACAATTTTCGAATTCAACAAGCATTGCATCCAACATAGGAGGAATTCTATATTAGACCTCATCTTGAGGGATAAAGAGGAACTGATCACAGAAATAAAATGGTTGCTTAGGTACAAGTGATCATGACTTGATCACTTATATAATGTTCAAACAGAATAAAAACCAGACCAGTCATACATACATACATACATACATACACACAGTGCTTTAAAAGGGCTAATTTCACAAAACTGAAAACAATTATGAGCCAAATCAGGTGGAAGGAAGAATTTAATCAGAAAAATGTGAATAATAATCAGAAATTGCTTAAGAATACTTTACTAGAAGTCCAAAAACCAATGATCCCACAATCGAGGAAGAAGGCTATGTTGGCTAAAAAAAAATAAAAACAGCTATAAAAAATTAAAAAATAATATATAAGAGATGGAAGAAAAGACGTTGATAGTAATGAATATACATCAGAAACTAAGAATTGTAGAACATTGATAAGGGATGCAAAGGGACACTAGGAGAAATCTATGGCCAGCAGAGTCAAGGAGGCATTTTGAAGTATATTAGGAACAAAAAGAATCCTAGCAATGGTATTGGTCCCTTACTAGGTGGAAATGGTAGAATTGTCAATAATAATGCAGAAAAGGCAGAATAAATATTTCTGTTCTGTATGGGGTTGGGGGAAATGGATGATGTCATATCACATAACACAAAAAATGATTTAGGGGCATGGAACAGCTTCCA
Source organism: Chelonia mydas (assembly GCF_015237465.2). Taxonomy (NCBI): domain Eukaryota; kingdom Metazoa; phylum Chordata; order Testudines; family Cheloniidae; genus Chelonia; species Chelonia mydas. The sequence continues at coordinate 114,854,640 of NC_057852.1, forward strand.
TATGAGGAGAGATTAATAAGACTGGGACTTAAGACTGAGATGGTGGGGGTGTATGATTGAGGTCTATAAAATCATGATTGGTGGGGAGAAAGTAAATAAGGAAATGTTATTTACTCCTCCTCATAACACAAGAACTAGGGGTCACCAAATGAAATTAGTAGGCAGCAACAAACAAAAGGAAGAATTTCTTCACACAACATGCAGACAACCTGTGGAAGTCTTTGCCAAAGGATGTTGTGAAGGGAAGACTATAACAGGGTTAAAAAATGAACTAGATAAACTCATGGAAGATAGGTCCATTAATGGCTATTAGCCAGGATGGGCAGGGATGGTGTCCCTAGCCTCTGTTTGCCAGAAGCAGGGAATGGATCCCCTGTTGATGATTCCCTGTTCTGTTCATTCCCTCGGAAGCACCTGGCATTGGCCTCTGTCAGAAGACATGATACTGGGCTAGATGGACCTTTGGTCTGACCCACTGTGGCCGTTCTTATGTAGCACTCTTTTCTTTCTGCATCTCAGGAGAATGTTAAACAGCAGGTACTAAAGTTAGACGTTTTAAAAATCAGCAGTTCCCAATAACTTGCATCCACGAGTTTTAAAGAGCTAGTTGAACAGCTCGCATGCCCATTAATATTGATTTTCAATAAGTCTTAGAACTCTGGAGAAGTTCCAGAAGACTGGAAGAAAGCTAATTTGGGAGAATATTTTAAAAGGTTAAACAGGATGACTGAGATAATTACAGGCCTATCAGTCTGACATTGATCTCAGCCAAGATAATGGAGTGGCCAATAGGGACTTGATTAATAAAAAATTAAAGGAAGGTAATATAATAATACCAATCAACAAGGGTTTATGGAAAATAGGTCATGTCAAACTAACTTAATATCTTTTTTTTATGAGATTACAAGTTTGATTGATAAAGATAATATTGTTGATATAATATACTTAAATGCCTTACAGAAGTTTAAGTTGGTACCTCCTGACATTTTTATTAATAAACTAGAATGATATAAAGTCAACATGGCACACAAAATAAATGGATTAAAAGCTAACTGATATGTTATAATACTTATTCCTGCTATGAGTGCAGGAGACTGGACTAGATGACCTCTCAGGATCCCTTCCAGTCCTACAAGTCTATGTAATTGTAAATGGGGCATCATCATCAAGTGTGTTTGTTTCTAGAGGGATCCCTCAGGGACAGGTTCTTGGCCCTATGCTACTTAATGTTTTTATCAAAGACCTGGAAGAAAACATAAAAATTATAACTGATAGTTTGCAGATGACAGAAAAGTTAGGGAGGGACGTAAATAACAAAGAGGACAGGTCATTGATACAGAGAGAGCTAGATCTTGGTACGCTGGGTACAAGCAAACAATAGGTGTTTTAATACAGGTAAATGTATACATCTAGAAACAAAGAATGTAGGGCATAAAATACAGGATCAGGGACTATCTTGGGAAGCAGTAACTTTGAAAAAGTTTGGGGATTGTGGTAAATCGGCTGAAAATGAACTCCCAGTGCAATGCTGTGCTCGAAAGGGCTAGTGTGATCCTTGGATGCATTAACAGGGGAATCCTGAGTAGGAGTAGAGATTATTTTAATTCTGCATTTGGCATTGGTGCAACTACTGATGGAATACTGTGTCCAGTTCTGAGGTCCACAATTCAAGAAGGAAGTTGATAAATTGGAAAGGGTTCAGAGAAGAGTCACGAGAACAAATAAAGGATTAAAAAACATGCTTTATAGTGATAAGCTAAATAGATTGAGCTCCTTTAACAAAAAGAATGGAAAGGGATGATTTATAAGGTACCTATGGGGAACAAATATTTGATAATCATCTCTTCAATCTAGCAGAGAAAGGTAAAACATGTTCCAGTGTCTGGAAGTTGAAGCTATTCAAATTCAGACAGGAAATAAGGCATATATTTTTAATAATGGGAGTAATTAACTATTGAAACAGCTCACCAAGGATCATGGTGGATTCCCCATCGCTAGCAATTTTAAAATCAAGATTGAATGTTTTTCTAACAAATATGCTCTAGGAATTATTTTGGTGAACTTCTATGGCCTGTTTTATATAAGAGATCAGATAGGTGACTACAATGGACCCCTCTGGACTCGGAATCTATGAAGATTTGCCTCCAGGTCATAAAATAAGAGAAAATGTTCCAGCAACAAAGTAAAAGCTCCAATCCAGTCTCCTCTTAAATTTATCACAAATTATACTGTTAAGTAGCAGTTGCATTTATTATCTTTGTTATTCTTGTGAAAATAAACATTTTATGTTGTTATCGTACTGAAATGATATGGAGTGAAATCCTAGCCTGATTGAAGTCAAGGGGAATTTTGCCATTAGTTTCAGGAGAGGTCAGGATTTCACTTGGAAGCTTTAGGTTCCAGTCCTACATGCTGTCATGTGAGTTGTCCCATCAGCACCGATGAGATTACTCAGGTCAGTAATGGCTAATCAAGTCAGTAAAGGTATGCAGGACTGGGCTCTTAATCAGCAAATTGGAATTGCAATCTTTTACACAGGTTTCAGAGTAGCAGCCATGTTAGTCTGTATTCGCAAAAAGAAAAGGAGTACTTTTGGCACCTTAGAGACTAACAAATTTATTTGAGCATAAGCTTTTGTGAGCTACAGCATCCGATGAAGTGAGTTGTAGCTCACTGAAGTTTATGCTCAAATAAATTTGTTAGTCTATAAGGTGCCACAAGTACTCCTTTTCTTTTTGCGAATCTTTTACACAGTACTTGTGAGGTCATGCAAGTTTATTTTAAAGATAGCCAGAACATTGTTAAGACTTACCTGAGCAATGTAAAATTAGCCCCAGTTCCCTTTGTACTTTGAGAAAGCCACTCTACAGGAATTAGCATAATGCAGGGATTTGCCTAAGGCTGTTGTCTATAGAATTCCATTTCTTTAATTTCCTTACTCTCATCACTCTGACCCACATCTGCAACTCAAAACAATACACTACCAATGTGTCCTTCTGACTGATTAGGTTAAACTGTGTCTCTCCATATCATTATTGTTGGTTGCAGATTCATTCACTGACTCTCACAATCATTCATTGTCCTTTTCTCTAACAGCACAATTGAAAGTTTCATTTAATCCCTTAATATTTGTTTTTTAAAAAGACTAATATAGCAAATAAAACAAAAGCCCATCATTCTTCAAGTGATTGCTCATATCGATTCCAATGAGGGGTGTACGCGTCACATGCACAGTCGTCTGAAAGTTTTTCCCCTAGCAGCACCCAATGGGTCGGCTATGGAGCCCCCTAGAGTGGCACCTCCATGGTGCGCAATATATGACCCTGCCAATCCGGCACCTCCTCAATTCTTCTTACTGCCAGTGACGGTCGTTGGAACTGTGGCATCTTGCTTTGCAAGCTCTCCACATTTCCCGAGCTTCTCTTTCAGACTGTTTGTATTTTATAGTTGATTAGAACTAGAATAACTAAAAACCAACTAAGCACTAATCAGTCAGTTACTTAGCTGTTGGGCTGGGGGTTTACCCTCCAACCCGACTGCATTCTCCTTGGGGGACTTATATGCTTAAGTCCCAGGGGTTCAAGCCCTGAAAGTCCTGCAACAAGGCCATGCCAAGAGGCGACCCTCATGACACTTGTGCTTCCCCCAGACACTTTAAACATCAGTCAGAAAAGTGCAGGATTTGTAAAGGCTTTCACCCCCGAACCAAGGAGGAGGGGGACTTTAGATTGAAGCAGCTCCTTAGGGAGGCAGCACTTAGACCGCAACCCACGTCAGCGCCGCTGGACCCGGTGCCGCGTTCCCTGGTGCGCGGTGCCCCGGTGACAGTGGCAGAGGCTGTATCGTGGAAGGACTCCGGAAGAGCCCGCAGCACCGTCACTCCCCAGCACCAAAGACAATGAGACCGACCCGGCACCGATCCCATTCACCGCTGCAGACACGGCGCCGGAAGCAAGGGAGGAGTGGTTCCCTATTTCAGGATCCACCCCAGCGGAGCCGGCCAATGGGGCAAGTCCTAGGGAGGAGCCCCTGGCACCGAAACTTTTGGAGCCTTGCACCATTCACTTCTGCCCCACAAGGGGGACTGTTGAGTCCAGTGCACTTGGATTCCCCACGTCTGGTGGGAGAGGAGGTAGAACTGCCTTCCACCCCAGACACCTTTTGAGGCTGCCAACTCACTGCGATGACGAGGTCCCCGGCCCTTCGTATTGAGCCTCTGATACCACCACAGGCAGCACCATCCCGGGGAACGCTGACAATGATCTTCCCTCCGACTCAGCCTGCAGAGGGGAGGTACCGCTCGGAATCCCAAAACCGCTCAGAGTCCTGGCGCCGGTCGCATGCACAGAGCGGGTCTGACTCGCAGCACTGATCCAGGTCCCTCCAGCGCTCCCGCTCATGGCGCAGATTCCTTCTTGCGGTAGGTCCTGATCTCGACACCATTCGTACTGGCACTGATCCGGCTCTCTGCGCAGATGCCATTCACGGGACCGCTCCCCATCCTCGCAGCACCGCTCCCCAGCTCAGCTGCGCTCAGCACTGCCATGGCCATCGCAGTCTCAGTCCCCGTGTTCGGACTCAGAGATGGGGTCCAAATATTCGCAGTGGCCCCAGCACAAGTGGGTATGGGATAGACTTGATGTCAGTGCAGGGCCATGGCCTGCGCAGTGGCATAGGCCAGTGCAGTAGCCATTTTGGACCCCATAAGCATACCACGAGGCCCAGGGGCCCAGTCCAAGGCCTCACACTCTGTAGCGTCTGAGCCTAGGGAGCCTGAGGCAGCGGCCAGTCACCCCACCCACAGGGGGGCAGAGGAGTCAGCGGTGGCGCCACCTCCTCTGGAACCCACCCCAGTTCCTAAGCCAGACCCTGGAGTGTCTGGCACGGAGCTAGAATGGGGGCAGGAAGTCCCTGAGGACCAAGAGGGTCCAGAGAACCCAGTTCCCACACTAGCGTCCTCGTCATCCTCCCTGGATGAGGCAGTTGCAGGCACCTCCATCTCCCTATAGATAGCCGTGCCCACCAGGAACTCCTGCACAGGGTGGCACGAAATATGAACCTGCAGGCTGAGGAGGTGGTAGAGTCGGAGGACCCTATGGTGGATATCCACGCACCAGAAGGGCCTCCAGGGTCACTCTACCCCTCATCAAAACTATACAAGCCAATGCAAAGACCATTTGGCAGACCCCAGCCTCCATCCCGCCCACCGCTAAGGGTGTGGAGGGGAAGTATTTTGTACCCTCCAAAGGGTTCAACTACCTGTTCACACACCCACAGCCTTGCTCATTGGTAGTGTCGGCAGTAAATGAGAGAGGGGCATGGTCAGCAAGCCCCAGTGGCTAAATCTAAGGGCTCGAAGCAACTGGATTTATTCGGACGCAAAGTTTACTCCATGGGGGGCTTGCAACTCAGGCTTGCCAACCAGCAGACATCCCTTCTGTAGTGGGGGGGACCAAAAATGGATGCAATACTCCAGATGCGGCCTCACCAGTGCCGAATAGAGGGGAATAATCACTTCCCTCGATCTGCTGGCAATGCTCCTACTAATACAGCTCAATATGCCGTTGGCCTTCTTGGCAATGAGGGCACACTGCTGACTCATATCCAGCTTCTCATCCACTGTAATCCCCAGGTCCTTTTCTGCAGAACTGCTACTTAGGAAGGAAGAATCCCATGCACCACTACAGACTGGGGACTGACTGGCTAAGTGCAGGACTCTGCACTTGTCCTTGTTGAACCTCATCAGATTTCTTTTGGCCCAATCCTCCAATTTGTCTAGGTCACTCTGGACCCTATCCCTACCCTCCAGCGTATCTACCTCTCCCCCGAGCTTAGCGTCATCTGCGAACTTGCTGAGGGTGCAATTTATCCCATCATTCAGATCATTAATAAAGATATTGAACAAAACCAGCCCCAGGACTGACCCCTGGGGCACTCCGCTTGATACCGGCCGCCAACTAGACATCGAGCCGTTGATCACTACCTGTTGAACCCGACAATCTAGCCAGATTTCTATCTACCTTATAGTCCATTCATCCAATCCATATTACTTTAACTTGCTGCAAGAATGCTGTGGGAGACCGTATCAAAAAAGAATATGGTTTTAACTTCTGGAACTCAATGCTGAAGTTTAGGGAGCTGGTACCAGCAGAGTCCAGGGAGGAGTTTGGGGCAGTTGTTGAGGAGGGCAAGGCAGTAGCACAGACCTCCTTACAGGCCTCACTGGATACTGCAGACTTGGCAGCGTGCACCTTGTCCTCAGGGCTAGCTATGCGGAGTAGTTGATGGCTGTAAGCCTCGGGGCTCCCGCCCGAGTTTCAGTGAACTATGCATAACTTACCCTTTGATACAGTGGGCCTGTTTGCCGAACAGACTGACTCCAGGCTGCATAGCCTCAAAGGCTCAGGGCAACAATGAAAGGTTGTGTCACATTTCCATACTAGCCAAGACATATTCCCACCTGTTTTTTATCCTAAGCCTCATACCAGTAGCTGTGAGCAAAGGCTGCACTCTCTGGATGTTCAGCGGACACTAGCCTTCTACATCGAACCCACCAAGCTGTTCAGGAAGTCGAACCAGCAGTGGCAGACCGGATGAAAGGACTCCTGGTCTCCTCTCAAAGAATATCTTCCTGGATCACATCCTGCATCTGCATGTGCTACAAGCTGGCCAAGACACCAGCCCCGGCAGTTATGGCACACTCCACAAGGGCACAGGCCCCATCGGCGGCATTCCTGGCCCAGGTCCTGATCCCAGAAATCTGCAGGGCAGCAACTTGGTTCTCGGTACACATGTTCACCTCTCATTACACCATTATCTGGCACGCCAGAGATGATGCAGCCTTCGGCAGAGCGGTGCTCCAATCAGCGATTCCATAACTCTGACCCCACCGCCTAGGTAGGCTTGGGAGTCACCTAATTGGAATCAATATGAGCAATCACTTGAAGAATAAAAACGGTTACTCACCTTCTCGTAACTGTTGTTCTTTGAGATGTGTTGCTGATGTCCATTCCAGACCCACCCGCCTTCCCCTCTGTCAGAGTAATCGGCAAGAAGGAACTGAGGAGGCACTGGGTCGGCGGGGTCATATATTGAGTGCCATGAAGGCACAACTCCACCCCGACGGGTGCTGCTAGGGGAAAAATTTTCCAACGACTGTGCATGTGGTGCGCACACACCTATTTGGAATGGACATGAGCAACACATCTTGAAGAACAACAGTTACGAGAAGGTGAGTAACTTTTTTCATCATGATCAAATTCTTAAGCAACTACTTGATCTTCTCTTATTCCCTTTGTTTTTTGTATTCACTTGTTTCTCTTTAGATGATAAGCTCTTGAGAACCAGCCCACTGTTCATTTGTCTGTAAAGTACTATTACTTTCGTGCTACACTCTTAGCACTAAGTCTTTTTCCTAACCTAAGTTTGGCTAGGAGGCAAAACATTTTTGCATTATAAGAATATAACATACTAATCCCATTTTGCATTTATATAGTGCCTTCCATCCGAATGGCTCCCAAAATGTCTTACCAACAGTTATGCAAAATGACAGCCATGCAACTTCACTGAAGTCAATATTTTTGCTAACTATTTTTACCTGAAGGCTGGGACTAAAGTAACAGGCAGTATGTGGAGCCAGCTTCCCCTTCTCCACTGAAATTGAGAGAGCGCTCCTCCTTCTCTCCAGGACTTTGAGGAACAGCACTCTCCCACAGTTCCTCCTCCTCTTTTGCCTGGTGTGGCAAGAGCTCTCGCTCTTTTTAAATTTACTTTAATTACTGCTAAGGGCAAGTTTCCTTATAATGCTGTTGACCCCAGCACCAGTCAGTATTTGTTTTAAATGCCTTGAGGTTTTTGTCTGTAGTTTATCTATTGAAAGAGAGGGGGGAACTTTCTCCTTACTGGCAAGTACTAACCATATGGCAGGGCTAGCATAGCATGGTTACTATGTTCTCGGTACACATGTTCACCTCTCATTACACCATTATCCGGCACGCCAGAGATGATGCAGCCTTCGGCAGAGCGGTGCTCCAATCAGCGATTCCATAACTCTGACCCCACCACCTCCAGTCTCCAGAGCTCCTTCCCTCAACACCACCTTGCCCTCGCACCATTTACCCACATTAATGACCTTGGGAGAAGTGGGAGGCTGCTCCAAAACTTCAGAAAAGGATTTTTCAGGGAATGGCTAGAATGGAGGCACTGTCCCTCACCCCCAACTTTAAACACGTTCCTGACAATGTTCAGAGCAGAATCAAATTGTAAAGAGAATGTGCAAAACAGAATTAGCACATTTTTTCCACTTGGGATTAATCCACACTACAAAAGTATTACCAGCATAGCTAGGAGCGTGGGGAAAAAAGGCACACCCTCTAGCCAGCTAGACTACGTGAGCAAAACTCCCAATGTAGACACAACTAAACCACAGAAGAGTGCTTCTGTCAGCGTAGCTAATGTCATTCAGGGAGGTGGTTCAGCTGTGCTGACAGAAAAACTCAGCATAAACTGTATTTACAGTAGAGGGCTCTGCTGGCATTGCTATACTGGCAAAGCATTCACAGTGTAGACAAGCCCTTAGGCTTATCAGCTTTGCCAGAAGCTGGGAATGGGCGACAGGGCATAGATCACTTGATGATGACCTGTTCTGTTCATTCCCTCTGGGGCACCTGGCATAGGCTACTGTTGGAAGACAGGATACTGGACTAGATGGATCTTTGGTCTGACCCAGTATGGCCGTTCTTATATTCTTAAGGTGGGCACACAGTTGCCCTGTGGTTGGCTGACAAGGCAACATGCCCCTGTGAACTTGAATGAATCTTCAGCACACTGAAAGTGAAACAACTTTCATAACAGGGATAGTAAAAATAGTTGGGAGTTTTCAGCTTATATGAACATACACTGTCACTTGGGTTGAAAAAGTGACATCTAGTAGGCAAAAATGTTCTTAGCTTTTGGATGCAGTGTCCTGCTGTCAAACATTTTTATTCTACAACAGTTTCACTATAACTTACTTTCACTCCATAGGCCAAATTTGACTTTTATGCTGTTGTATAGAATAATTCCAAAATAACTTCAATGGTGTTGCTTCAGACATGCAGTGTGAGTGTAACTATAGCTCTATATTACATATTAGATATACATTTATTGAGTGTTATCATTTTGATACACTACTAGTGGTCAAGAACTAAACAAGCCTCTCACAGCTATGCTGGTGGACAGGGCTATATCTATTTTATTCTAAAATAAATACAATATAGTAAAAGAACTAGAAGTGAAGGAGATCTAGCCCCACCTGATAAAATATTTTAAACTTGCAATCCTATGTGGAGATGTTTTGAATCCTGTGGGGTTCAAACACAGAATGCTGGTAGGCTGCAATGGGCAGAGGCTGCAGAAGATTCCAAATGGAATGGTGAGGAGAGACAGAGTAAAGAGAACAGATGTCAAGGGATGAAACTGAATATGACTCCCATACTCACAGTAGGAGGGAGCTAGAGAAAGCGAGGCCAATGGCCTTCTGCCAGGAAAATTTTGAAAAGTGACAAATCTCCCTGGTCTTGGAAGCTACCAGAAAGACTAGACATTAAACTTTTTCCCCACAATTGTGAATTTGTCCAAAAGCAGTGAGAGGGCTCAATAGTACTGTTAATTTTCTGTAAATAAATAAATACATACATACATACATACTCTCTCTTCACTTGTCTAGTTCAATGAGTTTGTAAGCTAGGCATTACCTCTCTTCAATGAGGTTTTCTGGCAATGTATTTATCAAAAACAACATTATAAATATCTGAAGCCTGCCCTAAACAACCATGCTGTATTATGTTGCCCAGATACAGCAGGAAAATTACCAGAAAGACTTACTAATGTTTTAAAGGCACTGTGGGAAAGGTAGGAATAGATTCTGTGCTGAATATATACTTTGATTCTACACACATTTTACATCTGTCTGTTGGCTAAACTCAATATAGGAGTTAAGCCTGAGCAATCCGTTGTCATCTCCCCCACTCCCCCACCACGCCTGCACACGCACACACACACACACTCACTCACGTCTAAGGTGTCCTAAACTGTCATTCAAACACAATGGGAGCTCTGCTGAACGTGATATTTAAAGTATAGTTCTATCCTAATAGGCTAAACTGTCAAAATGGCTCTGTGGCCTCAGTGGAGTTATTCCTGGTCTGCACTGATGTGAGCAAAGAATCAGGCCTAATATTTAGTTATAACTGCCAGCACCGCACGCACATTTGGGGCTCTGACAATGAAGCTGGTCCATCTCATCCCATGTATGTATCACCAAGAAAAAGTCTCTGCAGGCCAAATCAGGCTTTTCAGTTAGACTGATAGAATCCATTGTCTTCAGACCAAGTGAGACCCGTGCAACTTCATTAAAGTTAATGCTGTGCTGTTTTCAGAGGTAGCTTACTGTATTTATATATGTAGTATGTGCACACACAGTGTAGGAACCCAGCTTTTAATAGGGTTAGTGGTGCAGATGTATGACCAATTTGCATATGCAGCAAATTGCGTCTACAAAAAACTGTAAATGAAATATGGAAATAGCCAGTTGCAGTCATATGTGCATGCAATTACCTGATTTACTCTCACAACCACGGACATTTTCCTCACCTGCACAACATAATTTTGCAAATTTTGAACATGCAATTGCATGTCTGAATTTTTTTTTTTTTTTAAACTTTGGCCCACAGGTCGGTATATATGAAAGTAGTGCCAGCCTTGACAGCAATAAGCTATAGCCAGCAGTTCTCAAACTTCATTGTACCGCAACCCCCTTCCGACAACAAAAATTACTACACAACTCCAGGAAGTTGTGGGGGGGGGGGGGGGGGGGGGGAGGGCGAGGGTGAAGCCTGAGCGTGCCAGAGCCCTGCTGCCCTCGGTAGGGGGCCGGGGCCAAAGCCAAAGTCTGAACCCCACCACCCCGGCAGGGGGCCTGTAACCTGAGCCCTGCCACCCAGGGCTGAAGCCCTCAGGATTCGGCCCCAGGCCCCAGCAAGTCTTAAGCCAGGCCTGCTAACCCACTTTGGGGTCCCGACCCACAGTTGGAGAACCCCTGAGCTATACCTTCATTCACATATTTGGTTAGAAGTTACCTTATTATTTGAGTTAATAAACTGATACTCTTTCTTTATTCCACCACAGGTTTATTAAAATTAAATTATTCATATGTATGTAGAGAAATGTGTGTGTCTTTTTTCTCAGTTGATTCCTTCCTGTGAAATATAAATATGATTATGCCTGATTGAAGAAAGGGAGTTCAATCGTTCCTTGGTGGTTATACCTCAATTCCAAGTTATTGATGCAAAGAACGATGCAATCAGCCTCAATCCACTTGCATAACACTTAGTCTCTGCAAAAGCAGTTTGCATAAATCAAGGACCATATAGAAAATGGCCAAAAATTGTGGGTTGTGTGTCCAGGCTAGAAGAGTAACTATTCAAAATTTTAAATTTAGAACACCATAAAAAAAGGCACTGGAAAGAATTTCAGATGAGTTATTTTATATCTGCTCTTACATCCTCTAGATTATTGTATATAAACATATTCAAATATTCTCACAGAATATCACTAGCAGCTTTGAATGGCTCATGAATTTTTATGTTTCTTCAATATTTAAATTGGCATAGTTCTTTCTGCAGTGCACCTGATTTATTCTGACAGTGGAATGGAAAGGAATTCTCATTTATAGAACACCTCCTCATATACACTAGCAAGAGAGATAGCTCAGTGGTTTGAGCATTGGCCTGTTAAACCCAGGGTTGAGAGTTCAATCCTCGAGGGGGCCATTTAGGGATCTGGGGCAAAAATTGGGGATTGGTCCTGCTTTGAGCAGGGGGTTGGACTAGATGACCTCCTGAGGTCCCTTCCAACCCTGATATTCTATGATTCTAAGACCTTATATAAAGATCTCTATGTTAGCGATGGAGGAACCCAGGGACAATCAGATGTGCAGGTTGGGGTCAGAGGTGAAAGTAAGCAGGTACGCCCCGGTACGGCGTACCGGTAAAAGCCGGTGCACCGTACTGGGGCAGCCTGGCTTCCCCAGGGGGCAATTTAAAGGGCCTGGGGCTCCCAGCAGTGGCTGGAGCCCCAGGCCCTTTAAATTGCCTCCAGAGCCCCGCTGCTGGAGCCCTGGGGTAGTGGCTGCAGGGCTCCAGCAGCAATTTAAAGGGCCTGGGGCTCCCCTGCTTCTACCGCCCGGGCCCTTTAAATAGCTGCTAGAGCCCCATCGCCACTACTCCAGGGCTCTGGCGGCTATTTAAAGGGCCCGGGCGGTAGAAGCAGGGGAGCCCCGGGCCCTTTAAATAGCCCCCGGAGCCCCACGCTGCTGCTGCTACCCCGGTGGGGGGGGCACTTACCTTACAGGGTGGGCTGGGGCTGGCTCTGACCCCCTCAACCCCGCCCCTTCGGCCCTAGGCCCCGCCCCTTCTGGGGGCCAGAGCTGGCCCCAGAGTACTGGTAAGTCACTCGACTTATTTTCACCCCTGGTTGGGGTTCTGTTGCTGACCACCAGATTTCCAGCTATGCAATTGGATGGCTTAGATATGGTAATAGGATTTGTAAACTAGTCTTCCAAACCAAAAGACTTTCACTTCCAGGCTGGAATCTGCTTCCAGATCTATAATGACAAAAAGTCATTCTTATTTGGTGGCTGGTCAGTTGCCTATGAGTTGATGAGTAACAGCCCCATTACTACAAGGACCATCTTAAGAGTACCATTAACAAGAACTAGCATAGGCGGATGAAGTGTATTATTCTAGCCTACATGTAAGGCCTGTTTCAGAACATCACAGGAGTTTAACCTACACTAAACACTAAGGTGCTTTTATAGCTTTTTCACCTGGAGTGTGACATCTTAAACTAGGTTTATATTATGCTTTGGTTCTTTATAAGTTGACATTTTAAAGTGCGGGTGATGGGTTAAGTAGCACAATAGATTTTCACTATAATTTTACCTTCTGGGAACTGAGTTTGGTTCCTGGGTATAGGTCCAAAGTGAATATGGATTTTGTGGTTATTTATTCTGATCCCAGTGTTTGTCCCCAAAATAAGAACCATTTAATTATATCAAATGGCAAGGTGACTAACAAGGACAGGATAGATTATCATAGCTTCAGATCATGCTAGCTGTATTTAAAGTAGAACTTTGTGGTATACTTTTAACACTGAGTATTTTTGCATAATGAAATGTTCATATATTATAAAGCCTGTGATATCTAGCCTAACCTACTGTATGACATAGGCCACAGAACTTCTCTGAATTAATTCTTGTTTGAACTAGAGTATATTTCTAATCTAAACTTGATTTTTAAAATTGCCAGTGATGGAGAATCTATCACAACCCCTGGAAGTGGTTTCAATGATTAATTACCTTCACTGTTAAAAAATTACACCTTATCTCCAGACTAACTTTACCTAGTTTCAACTTCAAGCCATTGGATTGCTAGATTGAAGAGCCCTCTATTATCAAATATTTGTCCCCCATGTAGGTACTTATACCCTTATCAAGACACTCACATAGCCCGCCTCTTGAGCTAAATTGAACTCCTTCTGTCTAATACTGTAAGGCATATTTGCAAATACTTTAATAATTCTCATGGTTCTTCTCTAAACCCTCTCCTATTTATCAACTTCCTTCTTGAACTGTGCACACCAGAACTGGACACAGTATTCCAGCAAAGTTGCACCAATGCCAAATACAGAGGTAAAATAACTTCTCTACTCCTACTTAAGAGTCCCCCCTTTATGCATCCAAGAATCACATTTGCCCTTTTGGCCACAGCATCACAGTAGGAACTCTTGTTGAATTTCTCGTTCACAACAAGACACCCACATCTTTTTCAGAGTCACTACTTCCCAGGATAGACTCCCCCATCCTGTAAGACTGGCATAGATTCTTTGTTCCGAGATGTATGCATTCACATTTAGCCATATTAACATATACATTGTTTGCTTCCACCCATCTTACCAAGGGATCCAGATTGCTCTGTATCAGTGACCTGTACTCTTCATTATTTACCACTCTCCAACTTTGTGTCATCTGCATATTTTATTAGTGAGATTTTATGTTTTCATCCAGGTCATTGATAAAAACATTAAATAGCCCAGGGCCAAGGGTCCTCACCACAAACACACCCCCTTGATGATGACTCCCAATTTACAACTAACATTTTGGGACCTATCAGTTAGCCAGTTTTATAGACAGTTAAGAGGCAGTAAAATTATTGATAAGGCACTGCACAGACTGTCAAAAGGCCTTGGTTCTGTTACTGGCTTTGCCACTGACTGTTGTGTGATCTTGGGCAAGTCACTTCCTCTCACTGTTTCAGTTTCCCCATCTATAACATGGGTACAGTGCAGACATTTAAATGTCCTGAGTAAACCCATGAGCACAGAGTAGAATGCCAGGATAAAACCAACTCTGTAGCAATGCAATCATGAACAGCCAAGGTTCCTGGAATTCTGCAGCAAGCAGTGGAATGTAATATTTTCTATGTTCCCTTGAAGTGCCCCAGAATCTCAATGACTCTGGCTAGAAGAGAAAAAAAAACTTCAAAGAACACTCCAGCTACCTACCAGATACACAATTCTTTCTCCTGAAGGAACAGCCTGCATTCCAACTCCCTTAAACTCTTATCCCTTCTCCAACAATTATCAAGACCTTTGGGTGCAGTTTTCTCTGTGGACAGAATAGAACAGAAAATTCCTGAATTTTTAGTGACTTCATCCATAGATAATGCCTCTTTTCCAATAATCTAGTTATTTCTGTCTGCTACAAGAGGATGCAGCATGTACCGTTGTCTTTCTAGTGAATTATGATAATTCTTATATAGGCTTTAGAACTTATTTTAACCTGGAACTTACATTACAAAATAAGCGATGAAAACACAAACTGTTCAAGTTGCATTTGCTTATATTTTGCAATGCATAGAGTGTGAATAATTGGACTGGAACTTGCTCATTCCACAGATATAGGTCACAACTGTGCTAATGACCTCAGTGGAAAAAAATCACAATCGAAATCAATGCAAACAGGATCAGGCCCTTAATTAGCATCTAGAATATAAAAAGCTAAACATTGATTTGGAAACTCCAACAGTAATTACATCTGAAATCTACAGCACTTCGATGAAAGTGAAATCTTTACACTATACTATTAAGCTAAGTGGCAAAAAAATGCTGCTGAATAATTGCATTTCCTTAGCTAACAAGTAGTGGCAGAAATGATCCTTGCTGATTTTCTAAATGGATATCTCCAATTCCTTTCAAATCCTTGATATGAACTGGACCACCGAGTGCTGTGAATCTGCTAGTCAAGAGGGCAACTTGGTAAAATGAATGCATGAAATCTAGCCATCAGCCACTGAGAATTATGAAAGCATCATATTGTGTGCTAGTGATTTGATAGACAAATTTAATCTTCCTAAATAAGTCATGGTAGTATAGATTCAAGTAAGAAATAGCACTCTGAAAACAAATATAGTTTGGACACTGTTCTATGTATATATTCCAAATTCTAACATCTGCTGTATGATAAGCATATGCTGCATGTTTGCAGGACATACTTTCACTTGCTAAGGTAGTCCCTTTCACTGAAGAATCCTACACCTACTTCTAACAGCTAAGTGATTTTTACTCTAAATACTTACACATTTCAAGTGCTGTTAATTTGAAACACTACAGAACGTTTTCAGTAATATTTATGTAGATATTTTATATATGCCTGCCACACTCTAAAGCAATTAGAGCATTGATAGGCATAATAAAAAACAAACAATCTACTCTTTGTAGCAATGTACCCATTACTGAAGGTACACTATTAAGTGCCAGATGCACTATTAAGAGTTGAATTAAAGCTGTCCATAGAGGATGCTGCTTTCATCTATAACACACTTAAGCGTCTTTTACTTATAGGATTTGTTTTCCTTCTTCCTCCATTATCCTTATTCCTGCTAGCTCTTGCTGTTAGTGCTGTAATATAATAATAATCCTATCTAAAAAGGCCTCAACCTGAGATTACGTCATTGAAATTCTCATTTAATACTCAGTTCTTCTCTGATGAGAATCTTTCTACCTAACCTAATATTAATCTTTACAACCAAATTAACATGATATAGAAGATGTGACATAAGATAAAAAATGAACCCCATACATCAGCTGAATCATCCTCTCTATTCTCTGACATTGCCTCCCTTGTCAGAAATATCATGATTGCTGGAGTGACTGTTTTTAATCACATGCATTCCGAGATCAGTTTGCATAGTTGAGAAATGGGTGTAATTTCCAGGGAGGTTGAAAAGATGCTCAGATACTTTGGTGATAAGTTGTCAGGACCCTGCTACAGGGCGTGGGTAGAGGCCAGGGCCTGGGTTGGAGAGAGCTCAAGAACACAGGCTAAATTCAGTCTGGAAAGCTAAGGTCAGAAGCAGCCATCCATACCAGTGTTATACCAGAGGATCAGGTCAGAATTGAGGTCAGTTAGCTGTACCATGTAGAAGCCAAGTAGTCAGCCAAAGTAGGGCTAGTGGAACAAAGGCAGGGTGAGATGACCGGAGCAGAGCAGATCAGGAGATCAGGACCGGGAGCGAGGCCAGGTAGCAGGAGCAGGGCAAGATAGCAGGAGTGTGCAGCAGGATCTGTTTGCATCAGCAAAGCAGAGAACCACCTGGTGACACAAGCAGCCTCCAAGGTGTTTTCACTTGCCCAGGCATGTTATTTAAGGGCTATCAGAGAATACAGTAGACTCTGCCACTCAGGACCTCTGTGGGCAGTACATCCAGTGTTGCTTGACCCATAGGGCTAAAACTGCTGTTCCTCCTTTCACCAGAGGTGTTGGACCACAGCAGCCACCCAGGAGCCAGTAGACGCGGGTTGCAAACCCACAGAGCCGCACACAAGTGAAGTATAGTAAATAGGTCTCCTTCTTGTTAAAAGAGGACGGTCCCTAGACAGTGTGGTTATTGGGGCAGGGTGTGGATCTTTGTGTCTAAGCTCATTTGTCATGAAATTTCAGGCAAGTGACTTTAAGGATAGATCATTTTCAATGTAACTGGATTCAGTTGTTTTGGATTTACACCAGACTAATGGAGATGAGAATCTAGTCCTTTCTAATTCACAAAGTTTAATGTAAATTTCACACAAAGGTAAGGTGTGAAATTAAGAAAAACACAACTTTGAAAGACTAAACCCTACTGGGAAGAAAAAACTCATAAGAAGAGCTCTTGAGAGCTTGCATAAATACAGATTACTATAGAATAACAGAGCCCTGATCCTAGTTGGGGGTCCCTAGGCACTATAAACACAGATGTGTTATATCCTGTCTTCAACACAATCAGTCTTGGAGTTCTCATGCATTCTAGTGAGACCAAATTCCACAGCCAAGGTCCTTGCTAGTGAGAATGCTCTGCCCCAGACTCTCGAGTGGCATTCTAGAGATTGCTAGCCAAAATATTTCCTATGAGGACAGCTAACAGTGTGGACAAAAGACAAAAAAGGGCACAATCCTAATCTTTCTCCCTTTGCAGTTCACCTTTAATTAGTGTTTGTACAGTGATTTGAGATGTTGTGTAAGTGCCAGGTATCATGCTCTCGATCCTCATGCAGTTTCCTCTGATGTTAATAGGCATTCTGTGCAAATATCAAGGGGGGAGAATACAGCTCATGTTTAGAAGATCACTTGGTTAAATTTATAAAGTGCCTGGAGCTCCTTCTGAATGAAAAGCACTAGATAAAATACAAATGAAAATGACTTATATCTTCTTCTAGTAATTGCAGCCTCTGTAGGGAATCTAATTTCTTTGTTCCCAGATCTCTCTCCTAATTTGTAATATAATGAGCCAAAAGAATCTTTAGTATTATAATTCCTATTACCATAACAACTAACACAAATGGGCCAGACTAGTTAGCAGGTATTGAGTATACTTGTGCTACTTTTTTCTGTGATCACTATTAAATTGTTCTTTTAAGATAATTTGACAAACAAGCATGGTTACTTTCACTACTTAGTACAATTAGCTTTCTATTATGACCATTGGTTCTCTTACTATTTTCCCAATTGATAACCAATAGTAAAGAGACAATAATGCAGTACAATGAGTAAATACTTGAATGGAGGGAGATTTGGGGACACATTCTCTGCTTGTGTGAAATAGCATAGCTCCACTCTCATCAATAGAGAAAGGTCAGTTACACCAGCTGAGGATCTGGGATAGAAAAACATTATAGAAAATATAGTATAAGAAGCATTATACATTTTGCTACATAACCCTATGTGCACCAGATTGCATGGCTTCTCACCCACAAAGGATTTAAGTTCAATTCCCAAAAATATACAAACTACCATCACAACCATGAGATCCCTGAAGTCACTATATTGATACAGGACAAAATTCAACTTCATTACGTGCTCTGCATGAGAGATTGGGTTAAATGGAACCCATTGGTGAGTGTGTATTATAGGTCCACCTCTGTGCTAATCCACAGAGAATGAGTCTACTACATGTTTTAGCTTGGGAGCTTTAGCTCATGCCATAGCAGCTCATGCTTTTTAAGCCCTGGAGGACCCTGGTTTAATCCCTGTTGCTAACCAAAACTTTAGCTATTACATAAGAAATCCTTAATAAATAGCCGTGTGTTTAATAGACCCTCTGCTGGGGTTTGACACTAATGAAGCTTTGCTGCAGCAGCTCAACCAGTGGTGTGTGTCTTGGTGTACCTCAGATTCAGAACATCCCTCAGTGGTGGTCAGACTTTGTTTCCCCCAGTGGAAATTCTGATATGCTCCATTAGAACCAGTTAACTGACTTCTAGTGGAAGACCAGTTGCTACAGGAACCAGTATTGTTCCAAAACCTAGTTGCCAATTAGAACTGGCTGAAATTTTTCAGCTGGTATTTCCACTACGGTTGGGGTGGTAGGTACTTGAATCTGAGATATGTAAGGAACTGAGCCCTCCTGGTTTGATGCCACTGCTTGTGGGACAGTTTGTGATAGATGAATATTACCAGAAAGGAAATAAAGTTCCCCAAGGTCTCCAAACTGTAGCTTTCAACCAAATTTCTCTTTAGTCACTGGGTATAATCCACAGCACCTGTCTTCTCTTGCTATCAGTGACTAGCCATTGCTTAGTGCTGTAGCATTCTCCCGCTCTGCAGTATTTGCTGGGGATGTGCTGATTAATCTAGGTGCCTGCGAATGTGGATCATATCTGTACCTGAACAGGAACAATTCCTGCTTAGTTCACATTGTCTCTGTTATGATGGAGCGTTGTGATGTAATGCATCTTGGTTACAATTTAGTTCTCTCACTTTTTGGTGTCTGTGTTTAACTGGAAACAGCTTGCTAAGGTCTAGCAGTCGTGGGCCTATGTATGACTGCAGATACTGTCTACTCAGTCATGTTTCTTTAAATCTGTGGCAGTGCTGAGTAAGGTTCTACATGTAGTTTTTCCAGTAAAATTGAAGGCAAGACAGGGTCCACCTACACTGCACACCACAAGCGGCCACATGTAGCGTACGTGTAACTAGACACCGCAGTGAAAAGCCTGCTGCATCCACACCGTGACTTGTAGCTACATGTGTCAATGAAAGGTTCTGACAGGGAGCAGGCAGTGGCGAAATGCTCCAGCAGCAGTGAGGCAGCAGGACACAACAGTGGTAAAAATAACAGTGTAGATGGGAAAGGTACTGCTTGGACACGTAGAGAGCCATGTAGGGCAGTGGTTCTCAAAGCTGGTCCACTGCTTGTTCAGGGAAATCCCCTGGCGCACTGGTCCGGTTTGTTTATCTGCCGCGTCTGCAGGTTTGGCCAATCGCGGCTCCCACTGGCCGCGGTTCGCCACTCCAGGCCAATGGGGGCTGCGGGAAGCAGCGAGGGCCAAGGAACGTACCGGCTGCCCTTCCCACAGCTCCCATTGGCCTGGAGCAGCAAACCGCGGCCAGCGGGAGCCGCGATTGGCTGAACCTGCAGAAGCGGCAGGTAAACAAACCGGACCGGCCCGCCAGGGGCTTTCCCTGAACAAGCGGCGGACCGGCTTTAAGAACCACTGATGTAGGGTACATGTCCACAGAGTTCAGGTGTTTCTTTACTTGACTCGCCTAACCAATGCCTCTCCATCTAAATTGCTATTGATACCTGAGCTAGGGGGTGTGGGCAGAGTACGTACGCTATGTGATCCTGGCTGACCTGGTCATGCTAGAGTGTATTGAGGTCAATTCACTTGTGTATTAGATCAAAGCAATTGTAAATGTTTATGTGTTTTTGGTGTTTAAATTTCATAAAACTAATGGAAGACTGCTATTACATTATGACAGGAGTAGATAAGTGAAAACAATACAAGTAAACATTTACATGGTAAATGCCTTTGCAACTACATTACCCATCAAAGAAATCTTGTGATATGCTAATGAAGGACTTAAGGTCTTTAACAGAAAATGCTGATTTCACAGCAAGTGGCCGTTATATGTAACCCTTCTGCCAGGCCGAGTTGATAGCAGCAAGGGCTGGGTTCCGTACACAGGGGTTCCCTCTCATCAAAGCAAATGCAAAACTGGCTCGAGCCCTCACCCAATGACCTGGGAAAATATTACACACACCGCTGGGCGCCTCCAAGAGGCAATACTTCCCCTCTCACAAGCACAGAGTCTTGGTGTAGCAGAGAATCTTTAATAACATGAGGTAAACGACATCAGCATTAAATTGGGAAACCACCACAACTAGGGTTCATCAAACCATGAGCAAAGACCCACCCCAGGAAATTGGGCCAGGTCCTTTCCCTCAGGTTCTTGAGTCCAACAACCCAAACATCTCGAGTCCAGCAACCAAATCACCCAAAGTCCAAAAAGTCCAACAACCCAAAAGTCCAGCCCCAGAGTTCGAGAGTTCATCTGCAGAGTGTTACTCCTCAGTCTGGGTGAAAATGTGGGGGGGGGGGGGGGCAGGGGGAAGAGGTAAGGGGCACCTTACATGATCTGAAGCTGACTGCCCCACAGCTCCATAGGGCTTCACTCCGATCCGCTCCACGAGCCGCTCCGCTCCGCTCCACCAGCCGTCCCACAAACTGCTCCGCTCCGCAAGCGGCTTCCACCGTCACACGAGCTGCTCCGCCAGCCGGTCCGCGAGCCTCTCCAGCCATCCCACGAACTGCTCTGCTCCGCATCCCACAAGCGGCTCCCACCATCCTGTGAGCTGCTCCACCAGCCGCCCCGCGAACTGCTCCGCTCCGCAATAGATCTTCAGGCTCCCCACTACTTAACACAGTGCTCAGTGATTTCAGCTTGTAGTAGTGGGAGCCTCAGTGTTGGTGCACCATAAGACTAAAGTGAATTCAGCTCAGCACCTATAGCTAGACTCCTAATAGACCCAAAATTAGCTCTGATGTTCCACAGTGGAGAGAGATGGAGGTGCAATTGATGTTTCAGGCCCTCACAAAGGGGCCCACACCACCAGGCACTAATACCTGTCTCCAGCGTCTCTCAATTCACAGAGTTTTGGAACCCATGTTCCTTGCCTAGCGAATGCTACTTAGTTGATGGTGAGTCCCTCCATCATAACAAAAGGCCAAGTACAGTTCCACTGTCCTTGATTCCCATAATCGGGATAACAATTTATTCTTCCTGCCCCAATAACAGAGACACTGGGGATCCCACAGCAGCCAAAGTGACCATTTGGGCAGCTATGGGCTCATTTTAGGCAGGGTGGGTGTGCCTATGCAAATGAAATCAGCCCCTGAAGTTCTTTTCCACAACTTGCCACCTCACCACCGGATGTCAGGGTGGAGCCTATCCTGACTCTGCTTACATCCTCCCCCCAGCCGAGAATTTGTCGTCCTGACAAATCACACTCCCTTTATACCAACTCATTGGCTTCCTCCAAAGGGCCTCAGGAAGCCCACTTTAGCTTCCATAAGCCTGTGTGCTAAATGTCTGGGCTCCTCACTAGTCACCCCAGGTGCATAAGTTAACCGTTTTACTGGTCTTATCACACTGTCTCGTCTATTGAGAATCTCTGTTGCCGTGGTAGGGGGAACATCCCCGAGTGACGAATGGAGAGGTTTCCTTCGAGGATGTCTCCATTCCAGGATACACCAGGGTTGTGTCTTCATCCTCAGACTCACTCTTGGATGTGCTGCATGGGGGTAGGTTAGCTGCAGGGGGCCGGCTATCCATGTTGGATGGTGGCTTTGGTCTAGCACCTTTATCCTGCCCGGTTGCCCTGTTGTAGCCCATCTCATAAGGGATACTTACTAATTCCCCCACCGGGAGCAAAAGGTTTCTATTCACTGTCTTTATTTGCCCTGGACCCTCTTCAGGTTTGATCTTGTAGTCCGGCAGGTCTCCCAGCTTTTCCATCACCAAGTAAGGTACTGCCTTACATCTGTCAGCTATCTTGTGTTTGCCAGCAATACCCAAATTTCACAGAACTCCAGCAGAACTCTGTCCCCCGGCTGGAGTTCCTGCAAACATACCCTAGCATCATATCGACGTTTGTTGCGGTCTGCGTTCTTCCGAGCCACAGATGAAGTTAAGTGATAAGCATCTCGCAGCTTTTCCCTTAGTCGGGATACATATTGCTGATGAGTTTCATAGCTATCTCCATCCTCTGATACACCAAAGCACAAGTCTATAGGTAATCTTGGTTCTCGCCCAAACATCAAGAGATATGGGGTGACTCCCGTAGCATCGTTCTTTGTGGCGTTGTAGGCATGCACCAAAAATGTGACATGTTGGCTCCAGGTTGCCTTCTGCTCTGGTCGCAAAGTCCCCAACATATCTAATAGGGTTCGGTTGAACTTCTCTGGCTGAGGATCACCTTGCGGGTGATAAGGTGTTGTCCTAGACTTTTTAATTCCCGCTATCCTCAGCATCTCCTTCAGAAGGTGACTCTCAAAGTCCCGCCCCAATCTGAGTGTATCCGGGCTGGGAATCCATAAACTGAGAAATATTTTTCCCACAGTACTCAAGTGACAGTGATGGCCCTCTGATCACGTGTGGGATATGCCTGTGCATACCGCGTAAAATGGTCAGTCACTACTAGAATGTTCCCAACATTCCTTTTGTCTACTTCTAAAGACAGGAAATCAATGCTTCGCCCCTCCCTTTTGGCAAGTAGTGTAATCACGAATGTCAGTATCTTGCAGCTGGGCTTCTTGCCAGTCAGCCGCATTGAGCATGGGCAAAGGAGATTGGTCCAATGCAATATAGTTCACTGAAGCAGAAGGCATGCATTCAGAGGGCAGGCCCAAAGCTTCTGCAACACATCCCTGAAGGCTCGCATGGGCCTCTGGCTCTCGGCGACTCACACTGCAAGATATGGTCAGAGGTCAAAAGTCTAAGTGGCCTTCCTCACTCACTGTCATCAAAGGAAAGGCTCATGTGGGTAGAGAGACTGTCAACTTTACATCTTCTCACAGAAGACGTAAATATGGATTCAAAGAAAGATCCTTCATCTCTGGACTGTTTGAATTCTAATAGGGCAGAATTTGAAGTTACAAACTGTGATTTATCTATTATATTTGACCTGCTTTAACCTCTCAAAAACTCATTCTTTTTTCTTAGCTAACAAACCTGTAGTTTCAAAAAAAGAAAAGGAGTAGTTGGGGCACCTTAGAGACTAACCAATTTATTTGAGCATAAGCTTTCATGAGCTACAGCTCACTTCATCGGATGCATACTGTGGAAAATACAGAAGATGTTTTTATACACACAGACCATGAAAAAATGGGTGTTTATCACTACAAAGGGTTCTCTCCCCCCACCCCACTCTCCTGCTGGTAATAGCTTATCTAAAGTGATCACTCTCCTTACAATGTATATGATAATCAAGGTGGGCCATTTCCAGCTCATCCGATGAAGTGAGCTGTAGCTTATGGTCAAATAAATTGGTTAGCCTCTAAGGTGCCACAAGTCCTTCTTTTCTTTTTGCGAATACAGACTAATACGGCTGTTACTCTGAAACCTGTAGTTTGTTTATCATAGAATTGGCTGCCAGCGTTATCTTTGGTGTAAGATCTAGAGTACCAGTTGATCTAGGATGAATGACTGGTCTCTTGGGACTGGGATAAAACTGATGTGGTGTGATTTTAGGTTTAAGTAACTTTTTAATCACAAAGTTCAGTTTGCCTGGGTGACAAGACAGACTGGAGAGTCTAAAGGTGACTGTCTGTGACTCCATGGTAAGACTGGTACTGTGATCCAGAAGTTTACATTTGTTACTGACCTGGTGAAATCTAATAATAGAATATACCACCAGTTTCCGGCGTCTGCCCTTGTTTTCTGACAGTCTGCCCTGAGATAGGCACTCACAGTGGTGAGTCACTCCAGACAGTGTGACACACTACACATCGCCGTAAGGAGAGTGCAGTATAATATAGACATAACCTTAAAGCTTCTCTGGGGGTAATACTGTTTTTCCTTTCCTAACAAAGTTCCTTATTCACTGAGACAAGGGGAATGATATAATATATCCTTTTTTTATTGGCCAGAAGATCGGTTCAATAAGGGATACTACCTCACCCATCTTGTCTCTCTAATATCAATACAGCTACAGCAACACTGCATGTACACTCCTTATTCACTGTAAGAAAATAGGTCTCTTTATTTCATTATTACTGTCAAATGACAGCATGTCAGGCAGGGACTCATTTTGAGCCAGCAAAAACAAGAGGCAAAGAAAATGCTAGTGTTCCTAAAGACTTTCAGTTTGATAAGGCTGAGTGGAAAGAGAGCTTCATCAGATTCCCAGCTGTATCAAGGCTTACCCCAGAGCAGCAAAGCACAGGTTAGCTTAGTAACTTATGCAATGGGCAGTGAAGCTGACAATACATACAAATCATTTGCCTTTACTGAGGAAGGAGAGAAGAGGGGGGGGGCGTTTCCTCAGTGCACAGTTATTTGGGCTCTGCACTGGGTACAGCAATTCTCCTTAAGGATGAAAGTCTTGTAATCAGTTATTGTCAGAGTTTCTGATGTAAAAATCTGAACGCCAAAACGAAGTGTATATAAGACTTGAATGTGAATCTCTCAGATAAGTGCCTTACTTAAAGGAATGTAGAATAATCAGTTATGGAGAAAGAATTGGGGAGTAGATGGCCAGCCCTCTGTGGAGAAAGAGGTGGTTAGGGACTATTTAGAAAAGCTGGATGTGCACAAGTCCATGGGGCCGGACGAGTTGCATCTGAGAGTGCTAAAGGAATTGGCGAATGTGATTGCAGAGCCATTGGCCACTATCTTTGAAAACTCGTGGCGAACGGGGGAAGTCCCAGATGACTGGAGAAAGGCTAATGTAGTGCCAATCTTTAAAAAAGGGAAGGAGGAGGATCCTGGGAACTACAGGCCAGTCAGCCTCACCTCAGTCCCCGGAAAAATCATGGAGCAGGTCCTCAAGGAATCAATCCTGAAGCGCTTACATGAGAGGAAAGTGATCAGGAACAGTCAGCATGGATTCACCAAGGGTAGGTCATGCCTGACTAATCTAATCGCCTTCTATGATGAGATTACTGATTCTGTGGATGAAGGGAAAGCAGTGGATGTATTGTTTCTTGACTTTAGCAAAGCTTTTGACACGGTCTCCCACAGTATTCTTGTCAGCAAGTTAAAGAAGTATGGGCTGGATGAATGCACTATAAGGTGGGTAGAAAGTTGGCTAGATTGTCGGGCTCAACGGGTAGTGATCAATGGCTCCATGTCTAGTTGGCAGCCGGTGTCAAGTGGAGTGCCCCAGGGGTCGGTCCCGGGGCCGGTTTTGTTCAATATCTTCATAAATGATCTGGAGGATGGTGTGGATTGCACTCTCAGCAAATTTGCGGATGATACTAAACTGGGAGGAGTGGTAGATACGCTGCAGGGCAGGGATAGGATACAGAGGGACCTAGACAAATTGGAGGATTGGGCCAAAAGAAACCTGATGAGGTTCAATAAGGATAAGTGCAGGGTCCTGCACTTAGGATGGAAGAACCCAATGCACCGCTACAGACTAGGGACCGAATGGCTAGGCAGCAGTTCTGCGGAAAAGGACCTAGGGGTTACAGTGGACGAGAAGCTGGATATGAGTCAGCAGTGTGCCCTTGTTGCCAAGAAGGCCAATGGCATTTTGGGATGTATAAGTAGGGGCATAGCGAGCAGATCGAGGGACGTGATCGTTCCCCTCTATTCGACATTGGTGAGGCCTCATCTGGAGTACTGTGTCCAGTTTTGGGCGCCACACTACAAGAAGGACGTGGATAAATTGGAGAGAGTCCAGCGAAGGGCAACAAAAATGATTAGGGGTCTGGAACACATGACTTATGAGGAGAGGCTGAGGGAACTGGGATTGTTTAGTCTGCAGAAGAGAAGAATGAGGGGGGATTTGATAGCTGCTTTCAACTACCTGAGAGGTGGTTCCAGAGAGGATGGTTCTAGGCTATTCTCAGTGGTAGAAGAGGACAGGACAAGGAGTAATGGTCTCAAGTTGCAGTGGGGGAGGTTTAGGTTGGATATTAGGAAAAACTTTTTCACTAGGAGGGTGGTGAAACACTGGAATGCGTTACCTAGGGAGGTGGTAGAATCTCCTTCCTTGGAAGTTTTTAAGGTCAGGCTTGACAAAGCCCTGGCTGGGATGATTTGATTGGGGATTGGTCCTGCTTTGAGCAGGGGGTTGGACTAGATGACCTCCTGAGGTCCCTTCCGACCCTGATATTCTATGATTCTATGATAATTCAGAGGAAATATTGACTTATTTACTGAAGGAAATCTGACTCCCACTAAACAGCCTGCCATCAGCTGTAAGTACTGGATTGCTACAGTGAGATTTGCTGGAGTTGAAGGGGACTTTGTAATATATGAAAGGATTAACCAGGGGATCAAGATGGTCATCTGGTTATAATACTACATTTATAGAAGCCATCTCACTAACTTCTGAGGTTCACATGAGCTTGCCACAATTTTCAGCACTCTGACATTAATTTCAACATAAGGAAAGTTTCCCCTTTTCAATAAAGTTGATTTAAATTTACAAAGGAGAGCCAACTAACAGGTTCACACTCTTCATCTTAAATAAAATGGAAGGATAATCAAAAACCAGGTAATCAATTATGGTTTTTTATTTCAAAATGTCAGACTTTGGGACACGAAGAAAATTAGTTAGAAAAGTCAACTGGATGAAAGAGCTCAAAGACGTAAATATGGAGGAGGTTTGGAATTTTCTTTAAATTAACTATAAAAAAAAAAAACTATCTGCAATTTGCATGCCAAGCAAGTGGGGGAAAATTGAAGGGAAAGGCTCCAGACCCAACAGGACGAGTAATACCTCAAAATGTTATTAGGAGTAAGCAAAGAAAGTTACATCTTGGAGGTCATAAAATTTAGGAATGAAGTGAGAATTGATAACAGTCAAGCTGCATAAGATCTTGCCAAGGAAATTAAAATAAGAGGGTTTTTTTTAAAGCTATATAAATAAAAAGAGAATAAGGAAGGATATGGTCAGGCTGCTATGCAGTATGGACAGGGAAGAGATTAAAGATAATCTAAGTCTGACCCAAACCAATATGAATACTTTGCCCCACTTCTCAATAAAGATGAGAATATGGAACATGGGTATGAAGGCAGGAAGGCTGATGGAAGTGAGTTTATAAAAATGGAAATTACCACAACTGAAGCAGAATTAAAACTTAAGTAGCTTAATGTGCTCAAGTTGGAGACACGGGATAATTTCCATCCCTAGAATACTGAAAGAGCTGTCACATGAGACTGCCAGTCCATTTGCAAGGATTTTTTTTTAATAAATATATCTATTTGGGAATAGTACCATATGAATTGAGAATAGCTAACATTGTACTTACATTTAAGAAAGGAGTGGGGTAGGGTGGAAGTGATCTGGGCAATTATAGACTTGTTAGTCTGGTCTCAGTAGTATGAAAGGTTTTAGAACATACATTTTGAAAGAGAATAATTAAATTCATGGAGGTAAACATAAGAGGAGGCATAATGCAACATGGATTTACTAGACTGTAGATTGTGCCAGATTAACCTAAGATACTTCTTTGAGAAAAAAAAATCAGTTAAGATCAAGGCAATGCAATAGATCTAATACTTGGACTTCAGTAAAGCATTTGACACAGTACCACATGGGAAATTATTAATTTATTTAGCCCTGGTCTACACTAGGAGTTGAGGTCGAAGTTAGCAGCGTTAAATCAATTTAACCCTGCACCCGTCCACAGGACTAAGCCCTTTTTTTTTTTTTTTTTTTTTTTTTTTTTTACTTAAAGGGCTCTTAAAATTGATTTCCTTACTCCACCCCCGACAAGGGGATTAGCACTGAAATCGGCCTTGCTGGGTCGAATTTGGGGTATTGTGGACGCAATTAGATGGTATTGGCCTCTGGGAGCTATCCCAGAGTGCTCCATTGTGACCGCTCTGGACAGCGCTCTCAACTCAGATGCACTGGCCAGGTAGACAGGAAAAGGCCTGCGAACTTTTGAATTTCAATTTCCTATTTGGCCAGCGTGGCAAGCTGCAGGTGAGTGCAGAGCTCATCAGCAGAGGTGACCATGCAGAGCTCATCAGCAGAGGTGGCCATGATGGAGTCCCAGAATTGCAAAAGAGCTCCAGCATGGACCGAATGGGAGGTACGGGATCTGATCACTGTATGGGGAGAGGAATCCGTGCTATCAGAACTCCATTCCAGTTTTCGAAATGCCAAAACATTTGTCAAAATCTCCCAGGGCATGAAGGACAGAGGCCATAACAGGGATCTGAAGCAGTGCCACATGAAACTTAAGGAGCTGAGGCAAGCCTACCAGAAAACCAGAGAGGCAAACGGCCGCTCCGGGTCAGAGCCCCAAACATACTGCTTCTATGATGAGCTGCATGCCATTTTAGGGGGTTCAGCCACCACTACCCCAACCATGTTATTTGACTCCTTCAATAGAGATGGAGGCAACACGGAAGCAGGTTTTGGGGATGAAGATGATAATGAAGTTGTAGATAGCTCACAGCAAGCAAGCGGAGAAACTGGTTTTCCCAACAGCCAGGAACTGTTTCTCACCCTGGACCTGAAGCCAGTACCCCCCAAACCCACCCAAGGCTGCCTCCCGGACCTGCCAGGCAGAGAAGGGACCTCTGGTGAGTGTACCTTTTAAAAATACTATACATAGTTTAAAAGCAAGCATGTTTAATGATTAATTTGCCCTGGCATTTGCGGCTCTCCTGGATGTACTCCCAAAGCCTTTGCAAAAGGTTTCTGGGGAGGGCAGCCTTATTCCGTCCACCATGGTAGGACACTTTACCACACCAGGCTAGTAGCACGTACTCGGGAATCATTGTAGAACAAAGCATTGCAGTGTATGTTTGCTGGCATTCAAACAACATCTGTTCTTTATCTCTGTGTTATCCTCAGGAGAGTGATATCATTCATGGTCACCTGGTTGAAATAGGGTGCTTTTCTTAAGGGGACATTCAGAGGTGCCCATTCCTGCTGGGCTGTTTGCCGGTGGCTGAACAGAAATGTTCCCCGCTGTTAGCCACGTGGTAGGGGGAGGCAAAATGTGACCTTGGAACGAAAGCACACGTGCCATGTATGTAATGTTAACAGCAAGGTTTATCATGAAAGAGTGTACCCACTGTTCTATAAAATGTGTCTTTTTAACTACCACTCTCCCTTTTTTTTTCCTCCACCAGCTGCATGTGTTTCAAGGATCACAGGATCTTCTCCTTCCCAGAGGCTAGTGAAGATTAGAAGGTGAAAAAACCACACTCACGATGAAATGTTCTCTGAGCTCATGCTGTCCTCCCACACTGACAGAGCACAGACGAATGTGTGGAGGCAGACAATATCAGAGTGCAGGAAAGCACAAAATGACTGGGAAGAGAGTAAGTGGCGGGCTGAAGAGAGGGCTGAAGTTGAAAGGTGGCGGCAGTGTGATGAGAGGAGGCAGGATTCAATGCTGAGGCTGCTGGAGGATCAAACTAATATGCTCCAGCGTATGGTTGAGATGCAGGAAAGGCAGCAGGAGCACAGACCGCCGCTACAGCCCCTGTGTAACCAACCACCCTCCTCCCCAAGTTCCATAGCCTCCTCACCCAGATGCCCAAGAACGCGGTGAGAAGGCCTCCGGCCACCCAGCCACTCCACCCCAGAGGATTGCCCAAGCAACAGAAGGCTGGCATTCAATAAGTTTTAAAGTGCTGTGTGGCCTTGTCCTTCCCTCCTCCACCACCCCTCCCGGTGCTTCTCTCCTCCACCACCCCTCCCGGTGCTATCTTGGCAGTTATCCCCCTAATTGTGTGATGAATTAATAAAGAATGCATGAATGTGAAGCAACAATGACTTTATTGCCTCTGCAAGTGGTGATCGAAGGGAGGAGGAGAGGGTGGTTAGCTTACAGGGAAGGAGAGTGAACCAAGGGATGGGGGGTTTCATCAAGGAGAAACAAACAGAACTTTCACACCATAGCCTGGCCAGTCATGAAACTGGTTTTCAAAGCTTCTCTGATGTGCACCGCGCCCTCCTGTGCTCTTCTAACCGCCCTGGTGTCTGGCTGCATGTAACCGGCGGCCAGGCAATTTGCCTCAACCTCCCACCCCGCCATAAACGTCTCCTCCTTACTCTCTCAGATATTGTGGAGCGCACAGCAAGCAGTAATAACAGTGGGAATATTGGTTTCACTGAGGTCTAACCGAGTCAGTAAACTGCGCCAGCGCACTTTTAAACATCCAAATGCACATTCTACCACCATTCTGCACTTGCTCAGCCTGTAGTTGAACAGCTCCTGACTTCTGTCCAGGCTGCCTGTGTACGGCTTCATGAACCAGGGCATTAAGGGGTAGGCTGGGTCCCCAAGGATAACTATAGGCATTTCAACATCCCCAACGGTTATTTTCTGGTCTGGGAATAAAGTCCCTTCCTGCAGCTTTTGAAACAGACCAGAGTTCCTGAAGATGTGAGCGTCATGTACCTTTCCTGGCCATCTCACGTTGAAGTTGGTGAAACGTCCCTTGTGATCCACCAGTGCTTGCACCACTATTGAAAAGTACCCCTTGCGGTTTATGTACTCGCCAGCTTGGTGCTCCGGTGCCAAGATAGGGAAATGGGTTCCGTCTATCACCCCACCACAGTTAGGGAATCCCATTGCAGCAAAGCCATCCACTATGACCTGCACATTTCCCAGGGTCACTACCCTTGATATCAGCAGATCTTTGATTGCGTTGGCTACTTGCATCACAGCAGCCCCCACAGTAGATTTGCCCACTCCAAATTGATTCCCAACTGACGGTAGCTGTCTGGCGTTGAAAGCTTCCACAGGGCTATTGCCACTCGCTTCTCAACTGTGAGGGCTGCTCTCATCTTGGTATTCATGTGCTTCAGGGCAGGGGAAAGCAAGTCACAAAGTTCCATGGAAGTGCCCTTACACATGCGAAAGTTTCGCAGCCACTGGGAATCGTCCCAGACCTGCAACACTATGCGGTCCCACCAGTCTGTGCTTGTTTCCCGGGCCCAGAATCGGTGTTCCACGGCATGAACCTGCCCCATTAGCACCATGATGCCTGCATTGCCAGGGCCCATGCTTTGAGAGAAGTCTGTGTCCATGTCCTCATCACTCTCGTCACCACGCTGACATCGCCTACTTGCCCGGTTTCGCTTTGCCAGGTTCTGATGCTGCATATGCTGCTGGATAATGCGCGTGGTGTTTAATGTGCTCCTAATTGCCAAAGTGATCTGAGCAGGCTCCATGCTTGCCGGGGTATGGTGTCTGCACAGAAAAGAGGCGCAGAACAATTGTCTGCCATTGCTCTGACGGAGGCAGGGGCGACTGATGACATGGCTTACAGGGTTGGCTTACAGGGAATTAAAATCAACAAAGGGGGTGGCTTTACATCAAGGAGAAACAAAAAACTGTCACACAGAATGGCCCCCTCAAGGATTGAACTCAAACCCCTGGGTTTAGCAGGCCAATGCTCAACCCAGTAAGCTATCCCTCCCTCTGGTATTACAGGCAGGACTTCATGGAGGGAGGGGGGAGCAACTGAATACAAAACAAATCTGGTGTATTTCTTGTTTTGATCCACTCCATCTATCTTTTACATCTTTGGCTGGCAGCAGACGGTGCAATAGGACTGCTAGCCATTCACATCTCCTGCCTGCTCACCATAAGATGGTACAATAGGACTGCCTGCAGGACTAAAGAGAACGACCTGGTCGAGTCACTCCTAATTTAGTCCCTGCACCCATATCTGCCCAGGCGCTGCTGACCGACCTTACCGAGGCAGCCAGGAGCACCTCGGACATGATGAGGATGGTTTTCAGGCCTATTGTACCATCTGCTGCCACAAGACAATGGGTTGCTGCTGCTGCGTAGCAATGCGATACCACGTCTGCCAGCATCCAGGAGACATATGGTGACAGTGAGCTGAGCGGGCTCCATGCTTGCCGTGGTATGGCGTCTGCACAGGTAACTCAGGAAAAAAGGCGCAAAACAATGGTCTGCCCTTGCTTTCACGGAGGGAGGGAACGGGGGCCTGACGATATGTACCCAGAACCACCCGCAACAATGTTTTAGCCCCATCAGGCACTGAGATTTCTACCCAGAATTCAAATGGGCAGTGGAGACTGTGGGATAGCCACCCACAGTGCAACGCTCTGGAAGTGAATGGTTGCCTCGGTACTGTGGACACACTCTGCCGACTAAATGCACTTAGAGCATTTGTGTGGGGACACACACAATCGACTGTTTAAAAACGCTTTCTACAAAACCGACTTCTATGAATTTGACCTAATTTCATAGTGTAGACATACCCTTAGAGAAAATGGTGATTAGTACAAGAATTGTAAGGTGGGAAAAGGGAGAAGGCAGCTGGTTGTGCTGAAAGAAGAACTATAGGACTTGAGGGAGGTTACTAGTGGAGTTCCAGGATCGGTCTCGGGACCAATCTTACTCAATGCATCCGATGAAGTGAGCTGTAGCTCACGAAAGCTTATGCTCAAATAAATTGGTTAGTCTCTAAGGTGCCACAAGTACTCCTTTTCTTTTTGCAAATACAGACTACACGGCTGCTACTCTGAAACCTTACTCAATACTGTTATTAATGACCTTGGCACGAGAAGGAGGAGGGTGCTAATGAAACTGGGTGATGATCCAAAGTTGGAAGGCAGTGTCAGTACGGATAATGATCAGGTTATTGTTAAGGAAGATCTGAATGACCTTGAAGGCTGGAGTCACAGAAATGGGATGACATTCAGTAGTACAGAGTTCAAGGTCATGCACTTAGGGTCTAATAAGAATTTCTTCTATAAGCTGGGGTGGCTCATCAGTTGGAAGAGATAGAGAAGAGAGACCTGGTATATTAGTCAGAGGATGACTATGAGCCACCAATGTGATACAGCTGCGAAAAAGGCAAATGCAATCCTAAGGTGTATCAGGTCAGGCATTTCTATCTTGGATAAAGAAATACCGTGCACAGTTCTGGTCACCCATGTTCAAGAAAGATGGATTTAAACTGGAACAGATGCGGTCATAAATATAAAGGGAAGGGTAACCACCTTTCTGTATAAAGAACTATAAAATCCCTCCTGGCCAGAGGCAAAACCCTTCACCTGTAAAGGGTTAAGAAGCTAAGATAACCTCACTGGCACCAGACCAAAATGACCAATGAGGAGACAAGATACTTTCAAAGCTGGTGCAGGGTGGGGGGAACAAAGGGTCTGTTTGTCTGTGTGATGCTTTTGCCGGGACCAGGTCAGGAATGCTCTTCAGAACTTCTGTTAAGTTAGTAAATAATCTAGCTAGAAATGCGTTAGATTTCCTTTTGTTAAATGGCTGGTAAAAGAGCTGTGCTGAATGGAATGTATATTTCTGATTTTGTGTCTTTTTGCAACTTAAGGTTTTGCCTAGAGGGATTTTGTGTTTTGAATCTGATTACCCTGTAAGGTATTTACCATCCTGATTTTACAGAGGTGATTCTTTTACTTTTTCTTTAATTAAAATTCTTCTTTTAAGATCCTGGTTGCTTTTTCATTGTTCTTAAGATCCAAGGGTTTGGGTCTGCGTTCACCTATGCAAATTGGTGAGGATTTTTATCAAGCCTTCCCCAGGAAAGGGGGTGTAGGGCATGGGGGGAAAGATGTCTCCAAGTGGGCTCTTTCCCTGTTCTTTGTTTAACACGCTTGGTGGTGGCAGCATACGGTTCAAGGACAAGGCAAAGTTTGTACCTTGAGGAAGTTTTTAACCTAAGCTGGTCAGAATAAGCTTAGGGGGTCTTTCATGCAGGTCCCACATCTGTACCCTAGAGTTCAGAGTAGGGAAGGAACCTTGACAGATGCAGAGAAGAGCTGTAGGATGATCCGGAGAATGGAGGGAGGGCCTATCTTATGAGAGGAGACTGGAAGAGCTTGGCTTGTTTATTTTCGTAAAAAGATGACAGAGGGGATATGACTGCACTCCATCAATATGTCAGGGGGTTAAACACCAGGGAGGATGAAGAGCTATGTCAGCCCAAGGACAATGTTGGCACAAGGACAAATGGGTATAAACTGGCCATGAACAAATTCAGGCTGGAAATTACAAGAAGGTTTCTAAACATCAGAGGTGTGGAACAGCCTCCCAATAGGAATTATGGGAGCAAAAACTGTAAATAGTTTTGAGAGAGATCTGGACAAATTTGTGTGGGGGTATTGCTTGCTCAGGGTCTAACTGGTCGCCATACATAGGGTCAGTAAGGAATATTCCCATGGGTCAGATTGGCAGTGATCTTGGGGGTTTTTTGCTTCCTCTGCAATGTGGGTGCAGGTCACTTGCCGAGATTGTCCAAGTATCTCTCATTTGAGTCAATTCACTGTCACTGCAGGGGCCTTTGACATGGTGCACGTCAGTCCCTCCTATTCTCTGCCTGTGACACAATAGTTTAGTCTCCTAGGGCTGTAATATGGTTTACTTTTAGTTTCTGGGCTTAGTGTACAGGTGCCAATGATGTTTGGTGGCTTGTGATATACAGGAGGTCAGAACTGATGATCTGTTGGTCACTTCTGGCCTTAAATTCTACTCCTCTTCTGGAGGGTTATGGAATGAGTACAGGATGGGTTAAAGAGAAAAAGTAGAGCAGCAATGCTGTTACCATCTGGAACATTTGGAGCACAGGCAGCTGTATTTCTAAAAATAGAAACTCATAACAAGTAAAAAAGCACTAAAAATTAGCTATGCTCACATTTAAAGAAGAGAGAAAGGAAAGGAGCAAGACATATCGGCACCACAAAAAGGCTCAAGAAAAAAAAATGGAGGGAATTAATGAGAGACTTCCCTAGTATCCTAAATAAGGTTAAAAGATCTCTAAGGAATCCATGTGGAAAAATTGTGGAACCACCTGCACTCTGCCCATTAATCCATCTTCCAACCAGACCGTGTCTTACGTCCCCAACATCTGATCTGCTTTCAAAGAGCCACCTGGTCTCTTAAAGTCACCAGCCACAGAAGTGTTCCCTGTTTTTCTATCTGATTATGGGCCAGGCAATATTCAGTCCTGGCTCAGTGCAACCTTAAGGCACAGTGAGCCAGAGTCCCTGATGTGGTGCAGCCATTTTGCACCAACAGACTCTGGCTCTAAATCAGTCTAAGCAGCCCAGGGAGTCTGAGGTGATTACCCTCACCTCAGTGAAATGGGTGATCACCAGGGTATAGAGCTGACACAGGGGCTTTCCACCACTCCCCCTCTGTGCTACCATTGTAACAGGGAAAATAGTAGATGGCTGGAGGGAAAGGGGTTGTGGCCAGCCACATTGTGGCTCTTCGCAGCCTGGTGTAAATTATAGCAGTCCCAAGGCAATTGGATTGATGGTACGAAGACAACTGATTTTATAGTTGGAAGGACATTTAAAAATAGTATCAGTAGAATGGTTAAAGCCTGCTGTAATTTTTTTCCATGAAATCCATGGGATATTCAGAATATATTATGGGTTTCTCCCACACTTCACTAGGAAAGAATCAGAGTGACTAAACTCACTGTGGTACAGAGAACGACAGGATCTGGCCCCAGAAGTGACCCACAGGGAAGGAATGTGGTGGTATAAATGCGTTGGACTCTCTTGTGGCTCCTAGCTCCGAGTTGGGGGTGGGATGCATGGCACTTCAAGAAGGCATAGTGATCTCTTAGGGTTTGTCTACACTGCAATTAAAAACCCACAGCTGGCTCATGCCAATGGACTTCAGCTCAAAGGGTTCAGGCTAAGGGGCTGTTTAATTGCAGCATAAATGTTCAGGCTTGGGCTGCAGCCTGAACTCTGTGATTCCGCGAGGTGGGAGGATCTCGGCACTTGGGCTGCTGCCCAAACCTGAACATCTACATGCCAATTAAACAGCCCCACAGCCCAAGCCACTCGAGCCCGAGTCAGCTGGCACAGACCTGCCGCAGGTTTTTAATTGCGGTGTAAACACACCCATAGAGTATCCCAAAGCACATGGGAAACATACTTAGTGTACTTTTTCCTATGGAGCTGGTCAGCTTTGCTGGCTGGTGAAGACGGAGAGTAGATCCATTGACCTGCCTCCTTCCCAACCCCTTTAGAGTAGCTTGCACTACAAGGGGTACTAGCAAGTATCAATCCCTGCTCCTAGAAGAGACCCCTGGGAATGTGAGTAGCCCTAGCACAGGGAGCATGAAGGCAGAAAGTTCACTGAATCCTCTACCTCCCATGTACCTCTGCATAGGGACCAGTCACAAACTCATTTTTACCAGCATCACTTTGAGACAAGCCACATCTCTCAGCTGTGGTTTTATCACTCCTGAATATAGCATCAGTCCCTGGCAGCACACAGCATCATGCATGGTCTCTCTTGGGGTATATCTTCCTTGAGAAGTTAGCCTGGGTGATCAGCGCATGGGTTAGCATAGGCCAGGTGTGAGGAGACATGCTGCAAAGCCATACCCAACTTACTGCGTCCTCACTGGTGCTGCACTCCCATTTCCCTGTGTCACTAGCAGTTCTGGGGGCATATCCCGTGGTTCTTTATGCTGATTTTCTCCCAGTGAGTTGTAGGAGAATTCAGCTGTCCTTCTGGGCACATAGAAGGAAATATGGGAAGGCACTGGAGGACTACAAGCACTGGAGTGATTTAGCCTGAGTCCTAACTGTAGGGTTACCAACTTTGAAACTGCAGAAAACTGAACACCCTTGCCCCACCCCTTCCCTCACCCCCCGCTCACTCAATCCTCAGTCCCTCTTCCCCACGCTCACTCACTTGCTCATTTTCACCAGGCTGGGGCAGGGGTTTGGGGTACAGGAGGGGGCTCCAGGCTGGAGCTCAGGGGTTCGGAGTGCAGGGCTGGCCTTACCATGAGGCAAACTGAGGCAGCCGCCTCAGGTGCCAGACTGTGGGGGAGTGTCACTAGGACCCAGAGTGTAGAAAATTATGTCTGCTGCTGGTGCATATGTATTCTCTCTACTCTAGATGCCCAGAGATGGTGGAGTGCTGTGCTGGAGGAAGGATGGCACAAGAGACATAACTGGCAGGCAGGAGAAAAGGTAAGAGGGACTAACAGAAAGCAGCAGGAGCTGCAGGAAGAGAGAGGAGAATCAGCCTCTTATGTACCTCTCTAGCAGCCCCAGGAGCCTGGGCTGATTAACACCAGCTTCTCAGGGAGCTTCCTGTTTCCTGCTGCTTCCCTGAACCCACTTGCGGAGAACAGGCAATCAAGTGAAGTAGTAGGAGCCAGTTACGCCCTTAAGATGCTGATATCTTCCCTCACTCAGGCCCTGCTACCAGCCTGCTTATTTGTCCCCTTCAATTACGTGTTGAGAGCCACTATAGCTGGCACAGAACATCAGTCATGAGTAAAAGAAGAAAATGCCGCTCTGGGGCAGCATTTGGAAAAAGAAAGAAAGAAAGCAAGCAAAGGAAGCTTTTCTATCTAAGCAAGGAGGAGCTCTCCTGAGATCCATAGACACAAATGTTCCTGGTGAGCCTTCCAGCCCCAGTGAGGATGTGAGTGGCGAGGAGATGCCTGATCTTTCAGTTAGAGTGCAGGTGACCTGGCAGCCCCTGCAGCATCCATATCTCCATCTCAAATGGATGTAACCATGCACATTCCTGAAGAAAAGTGTAGATCAGAGACCAGCTGCTGCCAAGTTTAGTTCCTTAAGTCTAGATGACCCAGGACTGTAGACCCACTTGAGCAGTAGCCTGA
Source organism: Chelonia mydas (assembly GCF_015237465.2). Classification (NCBI taxonomy): domain Eukaryota; kingdom Metazoa; phylum Chordata; order Testudines; family Cheloniidae; genus Chelonia; species Chelonia mydas. The sequence goes on from NC_057852.1 coordinate 114,892,810, forward strand.
GGAACTACCTTGTATTGCACGGGACACAGCAAGTGGAAAAACTTTATGTTCCCCAAAGACAATGAAAATAGAAGTTTCCATCCAACACATTAGTGGTGTGAAATCCCCAATGGTGACAAAGTGGAGAGGCCATGGCTTATGTACTCAAAAACCCAGAATGCTGCATACTGTTTTTGTTGCAAATTCTTCCAGTCTAATGTTCCAGCGACATTGGGTTCTACAGGAACAAAGGGCTGGAAAAATCTGGCTAGAAATCTGGCATGCCATGAGAAGACAGCAAATCACCAGAGAGCATTCCATAGGTGGAAAGAGCTTGAGATGAGACTAACGTTAAAGGCCACCATAGATGATCAGCATCAAGAGATGATTGCATCAGAGTCTCTTTACTGGCAAAATGTTCTGAAAAGGCTCATTGCCATTGTGAGAATACTTGCTACCCAAAACCTAGCACTGCGTGGCACCTCAGCTCAGCTGTACGTGCCAAACAATGGAAACTTCCTTAAAATTGTGGAGCTGATGGCTGAGTTTGATGCTGTACTCCAGGAGCATCTAAGAAGAGTCATCACCCAAGAAATGTGTACATACCACTACCTTGGAAAAACAATTCAAAATGAGATCATACAGTTACTGGCAACAAAAGTCAAACAGAAGATTGTGGCAGATTTGAAGTCAGCAAGATATTACTCTGTTATTCTGGACTGCACACCTGACATCAGCCATATGGAACAATGGCTTTAATGGTGCGTTTTGTAACAACAGAACCTAGGGAAAATGTCCCTGCAATGGTGACTGTCAGAGCATTTTCTAGAATTTATTGACATTGATGATATTACAGGAGCTGGTATGACAAATGTGCTTCTTAAAAAGCTAGAAGATACGGGAATTGTGATAGCTGACTTGAGAGATCAGGGCTACGATAATTGTGCCAACATGAGAGGAAAGAACAGAGGAGTGCAGACACGGATCTGAGAGTTAAACTCTCGAGCTTTTTTTGTTCCATGCAGGTCTCATTCATTGAAGTTGATGGTCAACAGGGGCGGCAAGTTGTATGGGCCTGTGGTGCTCAGGCTCCAGCAATATTCAGGGCCCGGGGGCCCAGCGCCATCAATGTTTGGGGCCAGGTCTCTCCCCTGGCCCCGCCTGCCACCCCCTGTACCTCTCCCAAGTGTCCCCCGGCCCCCACTTGCAGCCCCTGCACACCTCCCCTGGGTCCCGGAGTGTCCCTACCTTTCCCCTGCAGCTCCACGCTGCCTCCGCTCTGCTGGCTCCCGGCATCAACTGCTGCCACAGGGTCCTAGTGCCCCCTATACAGTAGTGGCAGGACAGGCTCCCCTGACCCTGCCCTTCCGCCTAGGAGCCTTCCCTTTTCCAGTGGGATCCTCCACCAGCACGGGGCCCCCCCTTGCCTGCAGTCACCACTCCTGCCCTACGCTGGGCAAGGGGCAGCCCCATCCCTCACCCCATTGAGGCTATAATGAGGGGCAGCAGCAATGAGGGGCACATGTGATGGCAGCCCTCTCCCCCTCAACCTGGCATCCACCACAGGGGAAGCGAGGGGGCTTCCTGGACCTGAGAGGGGCCCAAGGAGCATGTGCAGTGACAGTGGTGCAAGGTGAGTGTGCTGCCAGAGGGAAGAGGGGGGCCCCTCCCCCAGAGCTCACTGCTGCTGGCAGGGAGAAGGATGTGGGGAATCCTCCTCTCTGGCCCCAGCCCGGGGGCAGGTTGCTTGCACCCCAAACTCATCCCCAGCCCTGCCCCACCCCAGAGCCCGCACCCCAACCCTCTGCCCCTCCCAGACCCTAAACCCCTCATCCCCCCTGCACCCTGACCCTCTGCCCCAGTCCTGAGCCCCCTCCTGCATCATGAACCCCTGAGCCCTCACCCCAACCCTCTGTCCTAGCCCTAAGCCCCTCCCACCCCCCAAACCCCTCATCCCCAGCCAAACCCCAAACCTCCATCCCTGTACCCCCTCCCTCCGCACCCCCTACAACCCCCAACTCCCTCCCAGAGCCTGCAACCTTCACCCCCTCCTACACTCCCAGCCCAGAGCCTGCACCCAAACTCCATCCCAGAGCCTGCACCTCCACTCCCTGCCCCAGCCCAGATCCTGCACCCAGCACCCAAACTCCATCCCAGAACCTGCACCCCAGACCCCCTCCCCCACCCAAACTCCCTCCCAGAGCCCAACCTCTCACCCTTTTTGCACCCAAACTCCCTCCCAGAGCTTGCACCCCTCCTACACCCCAATCCCCTGCCCCAGCCCAGAATCTGCACCCCAGACCTCCTCCCCACACCCAAACTCCCTCCCAGAGCCTAGGCAGATGGGGGGCAGAGTTTGGGGGGCGGGGTGGAGTTTTGGGAAGGGGAGGTTCTGGGCACCACCAAAATTTCTACAAAACCTGCCACCCTGGTGGTCAGTGATGCAGCATCAGCTTCTAGTGAGGCTGCTGAATTTTTTTAATGTAATTCAAAGCATCTATGTATTTTTCTCTGCATCAACCCATTGATGGCAAATTTTGAAGCAACATCTGAGTACATCCTCTGTGACACTGAAACCACTGAGTGCCACATGATGGGAAAGTCAAGTGGAGGCGATAAAGCCTATCAAACACTAAATTGGGAAGATAGATGATGCCATAATTGCCATTATGGAGGATAATGCTATGACAAGAACTGTTCATGGGAGAACAGTGGCAGAGGGAAATGGAATCACCAGAAATGTACATAACTTCAAATTTCTGTGTGGCTTAGTGTTGTGGCATGACATACTGTTTGAAATGAATGTTGTAAGCAAGAGACTCCAAGGTGCTGACCTTGCTATATCTGGAGCAATGGAACAACTGGACAGAACAAAGTCATACCTACAGTCTTACTGGTCAGATGAGGGATTTCAAAACATTCTGAAGACTGCACAGAAGTTGGCAGAGGAAGTTCACACTGAAGCTATTTTCCCACCCATTCAAGAATACAAGAGTCACTGAAGAAGACGACATTTTGATTATAAGGCACAGGATAATCCCATAAGAGACCCCAAACAACAATTCAAAGTTGACCAGGTGCTAGATCATGTAATACAGTCAGTTGAAGAATGTTCATGCAGCTCAAGGAACACCACAGTATATTTGGGATGTTGTATGATATTCTAAAACTCCTCACTATACCTGAAGAAGACCTACACCAGCAATGCAGGGCACTAGAGACAATGTTGACACATGATGACATGCACGATATTGATGCGAGTGATTTAGGAGATGAACTGAAAGCCCTTTCAAGATACATTTCAGCAGGATCAACTCCAAAGGCTGTTCTGGAATATATGTGCATGAATAAGATGACCACCCTCTTTCCAAATGCTTTTGTTGCTCTGTGCATACTTCTAACACTTCCTGTAACAGTTGCCAGTGGAGAATGCAGCTTCTCCAAGCTGAAGTTAATAAAAACACATCTACGCTCCACAATGACACAGGAGAGGCTGTTCGGCCTTGCAGCCATCTCAATAGAGCATGAGTTGGCCCAGACTGTGGACCTTCAGCAGGAAGCAGTTCAAATCTTCGCAACCAAGAAGACACGGAAAGCACCACTTTGATTATGCAAACAGATAAAAATGCCAGTGTTTACTATGCAGACAAGAAAAGTTACATTTGCTGTTCAGGTGTTTGAAAGTTAAGTTTCAGAGTAGCAGCAGTGTTAGTCTGTATCCGCAAAAAGAAAAGGAGGACTTGTGGCACCTTAGAGACTAAACTTTATTTGAGCATAAGCTTTCGTGAGCTACAGCTCATTTCATCAAGTTAAGTGTTAAAATCTTTGAACAAGGCATTTTAAGTTAAGTGTTAGTTCTCCTTTTTTGGGGTAGGTAGCAGAGCAGTACCATGAGAGGAGTAGAACAGGAAGAAGGCAGAATTGAGACCTTTCAAAGTTTTGGCCCAAGCGAGGGGGAATGGGGGCGTCATTTGAGCTCTCCGCCTCAGGTGCCAAAATGTTGTGGGCTGGCCCTGTCGGAGTGTGGGAGGGAACTCCAGGCTGGGAGTTGGGGTGCAGAAGAGGGTGAGGGCTCTGGCTGGGATGGGGCTTTGCGGCGGGGCTGGGGATGAGGGGTTTAGAGTGTGGGAGGGGGTACGGGCTCTGGGGTGGGGCAGAAGATGAGGGGTTCAGGGTGCTGGAGGGGGTTCCAAGATGGGGCAGGTGGTTGGGGCACGGGAGGGAGTTCAGAGTGCAGGCTCCGGGTGGCACAGACCTCAGGCAGCTCCCCAGAAGCAGCGGCATGTCCCCCTTCCAGCGCCTAGGTGGAGAGGCGGCCAGGGGGCTCTGCACGCTGTCCCTACCTAGAGGCGCCACCCCCACCACTCCCATTGGTTGTGGTTTGCAGCCAATGGAAACTGCAGAGCCGGTGCTCGGGGTGGCCACCCGTGGGTGGTGGCAGTGCATGGAGCCCCCCTGGCCATCCCTCCACCTAGGAGCTAGTGGGACATGCCGGCCACTTCTCAGAAGCGACATGTAGCTAGGCACAGAGCCTGCCTGCCCTGCTGGCGCTGCACGCAACTAGACTTTTAGCGGCCTAGTCCAGCTGTGCTGATCAGAGCCACCAGGGTCCCACTTCGACCGGGCAGTCTGCAAAGTGGGTGAATCACCAGCTTGAGCGAAAGTAGAACCTGGACTCTAGCCTATACGCTCAGCCAGGCTAGTTAGCCCAGACTGAAATCATCATTAGGTGCAGGAATCCACCCATGAAGATCCAGTGACAGTATCTCAGCCTTGTAGGCTTTTCTTGTGCCCCAAAGAACTACAGCCAGAATTTAAAAGCACTTGTTTGGGTTGGGTTTCTGCCCCCATAATTGTGAATGAGTATATTAGGTACGTTTATACCTGTTACAACTCATTTGTCTGAGTCTTCAGGTTTGTTTTCATACCTCTGAGAATGGCTCAAACCTCATGCTAAAACAACGAGCAACCAGTAACTTATCCATGTATTGGCAACTGCTGCTCCAGCATACTGTGTACCATTTACAGTACAAACACTTCTAAAATTATCCCACCCTCACTGGGAAACTGCCTTCTACACCTGTAAACTTGCCTTGGAAAAAATCAGATTATGGTTGCTCTCTGTCTCCTCTGTCAGCACAAATAAAGATAAGTCAACTTAAAGTTAATTCTAAAGAATTTAATTTGCTGTCAAGATTGGAGTGCCTGCTGAAATTGAACTTTTAGAATAGATCACACCTAAAACAATATTTTCTCCCATCTGTGATCATTACAGATGTCTATCATTAAGTCTTTTGTCTGCATTATCTTCACTCCTGCACTGAGACACTTATAATAGCAGTTATGGTCTTAAAAAGAAATCTTTTTACTCCATCACTTAAGAGCTTGACTAACATAACTATTAAAACACTTTGTCTTTATTTCTGAAGCTATTTTTCAACTATTTCCAATGCAATCCCAGATAACATTTCTGTCCAACAATTCTGTTTCCAGAAAACTAAAATGAAAATGAAAAACTATGTTAAAATTAATTTAAAGTTGTGACACAAGCTGATAAAAGCTAGTACATTTCAAGTTAAGGCTTCCATTCAACTTCATTCTTCCCCTAAGGCACTAATTAATAGTTTAAAAGGACTAGCGTTTAAATTCCTGTCAGCTGTGAATCTAGGAGCGTAAGACAGCAGTCAGAGTGGAAAAATAAATTAGTTTCAGACACACTAGTAAGTCTAAAACTCAGCTAAAACCAACAAGGTTTTCCTGGTTTCAGTTAAAACCATAAATGGGGGTGAAGGCATCAACGTCTGGCTGCACAGATCTGATTGCTGGACCACGGCCTAAAGGAGATGGCCGACACAGGAACCATAGGCAACAAGGTGAACCTTTTAGAATTTAGGTCCTGTCATTTCTCCATGGAAGCTACAGATCCCATGGTGCTTTCTAAGTGTAGGCAGACTGCCTTGATATCTTTGCCAATTGGTTGCTACTTTCTACACCAAGAATCGGTGGTCTTTCAGTGGCAAGGTAATTTCTACCTCTATGGATAACTTAATACACATTAAGAAAAGGAGTCTAAGGTGCCACAAATACTAACCAATTTATTTGAGCATAAGCTTTCGTGAGCTACAGCTCACTTCATCGGATGCATATTGTGGAAACTGCAGAAGACATTATATACACAGAGACCATGAAACAATGGGAGGAGGTATTGTTTCATGGTCTCTGTGTATATAATGTCTTCTGCAGTTTCCACAGTATGCGTCCGATGAAGTGAGCTGTAGCTCACAAAAGCTTATGCTCAAATAAATTGGTTAGTCTCTAAGGTGCCACAAGTACTCCTTTTCTTTTTGCGAATACAGACTAACATGGCTGTTACTCTGAAACCTGTTAATATATATTGGACACCTTTGGGATTAAAGTTATGATATAAACACAAATTATTTACTGAAGTAGTAACAGAGTTGGCCCTGTGGTTAAAGCGTTGGTCTGGAATTTGGCTCTAGGTTCAAGTGCACTGCCACAACCTTCCTGTGTGACCTTGGGCAAGGCACTTAGGTGATGTGATGCAGAGCATCACATCACCAAACTTTTAGCTGCCCATAAAATCTCAACAATTTGCAAAGCCTGAGTTAGGCACTGAGACTCCTATACAATGAATGGGGAGAAATAGGCACCTTAGATTGAGATTCACAAAAGCCAATTGGCTAGGCAGGGAGCCACCAAGGCTAGACAATAGGAGATGCTGACCACAGGGGTATGTACTAAGCCCCACCCAGCTGCTGGAGTTAGGTGCTTAAGCCCAGGCTGCAGGGAGGCACCTAGCTCTGCTAGTGATTCTCAGCTGTGAACTTTCTCCTGGAGTTAGGCACCCGTGCCATTTTAGCAAGAAGCTGGGGAGGAGGAGGCATTCCTTCCTCATAATACTGAACCCAGTGCTTAGGGTACTCACCTGCAATGTGTGAGGCCCCCCAGTTCAAGTCCCACCTACACCGGGGGAGAAGGGATTTGAACAGGGATTTGTTCCCAAGGGAACTTTACCGCAAAAATGTGGGTGCTGAGTGAATTCAGGCACCTACAGACTTTAGTGGGAGATTTTCTGCATCTCAGTGGTCCTAAACTGGGACTTAAGCACCTAATTCCTTTTGTACATTCAGACCTTAGACTAAAATTTTCAAACACACCTAAGTGACTTTGGTACTTGGCACTTAAGCCTAAGTGCCTAAGTCACTTTTGGAGATGGCACTAAGGCTACGGAATCATTAGGCACTTTTGAAAGGGTGACTTAATCTCTCTCTGCCACACTGTAAAACAGAAATAATAGTTCTTCTCTCCCTCACAGGGATGCTGGCAGAACACATCCATTAATATTTGGGAGGGGAGGTGAAGAGGGCCATATAAATACCTGGCTGGATAACCTCTAAAGGCACAGAAGTCACACAAATCTGAAGTGGTTTCTGAAAAAAAAAGACTGCTTTAAAAAGGAGAAATGAAAAGTAGCTGTAATGCCCAAAACAACATAGTATTGGTAACCATGCACAAGGCAATAAGATAAACAGGAAAAAGACATCCTGTGTCTATATATTAGCCAGATGATGGATGCCCTGAAGTGAAATCAGTGGATCTAGGAGAAACAGATTTACTGCTATCAATACAGTTATTTTCATGCAAAACCATTTCAACAAAACAGAAGCTCCAGAAGGAAGAAAAAAGGAAAATCTGCAACTTGTCTGCTCTGCTGGAGATAAGCAGTAACTGACCAGGTGATAACACAGTTGAAAATGTCTATGCAGAAATATACTCTTGTAATTTTCTCCCGGGTGCTTAACAATGAAGGCTGGGTCAGTATGTCTAGGTGGAGTCTCTTGAAAAAAATCAAGCCCCCACCAAGAATTCTGGGGAAAAACAAATCCTGCTCCAGTTCCCTGTGCAGGCAGGACTCCCCTCCCCCAGGCACTCTGTCCATTAGACAAACAAGGGAAACTTTATTAAGAAAAAAGAAAAGGACACAGAAGCTGGGGGAAAAAAAATCAGTAGTAATACATTCAAATTAAGATTAAAGGACTCCATTCAAATCCCTCCCCACCAGTCTCTCTGAATGCTCAATAGGCCAGAGTTCCCAGGCCACCTACCACAAATCCCTCTGACAGCTCAGGTCAGCGAATAGCAGTAGCCCAGACACCTAAGGGCAGCAGTCTCTGCATGTTTAGCTTTGGCCTGTTAAAGCTTCTTTCCAAGTTGCGCAATGAGATGCCACCACCTCACCCAGATTTTGTGACTCAGCTCAGTTTAAGTGCTGAGTAGTGGAGGATCACACTGAAGTCACCTCTGCTCTGTAACGGCCCCTCTGGTTTCTGTTGAGAAGGCCTCGCTGTGCTATTGTCTGTCAAGGAGTGCTCTATGCACCACAGGATCCTTAGCATGAGGAAAACAAGAGCATCCAGGACACTGGGTCAGCATCCTTGCTACCTGGAGATGAGCTGTTCACCATAAGCAGAGAGTTCTTTCCCTTTCAGAGTTCAAACTTCACCTCTCTACCAGGTCTGGTTTAGTTAGGGTGTCTTCCAAGAGTAACTGGTGGAATTGTGGGTATCAAGATATGTCAAGGCTGTTGACAGCAGCTCTTTTATAAATCCAAGAATAGAAGGCGCAAAGAGCTCCTTCAGCTCTGAAGCTTCTACTTATAGGCTTATACTCCATTGTGCAGTTTGAATGTATAGAGAGCATATTCACCACAAGCAAAATAGGAGCAAAAGGTGTGGCACTGCACTGTTCAAGCAAGCATTAAATTGCCATGACATATTTCCAGCATTTTCCATGTGCTTTATCCACTTTCTCTCCTTGTCTCACAAAATCAGGATTAAACTGAAGGTCATATAGCTTTTCTACCACATGCGTATCAGTTATCCTGTCATGATTCCATGGATTTATTATAGATCAAAGCAATAATCTATCATAAGTTAAAAGTAATCGGAACTGATGAACCTAGAGAAAAGAAATCTAATGTGGTTATGAAATAGAATTTCATACAAAATGAGTTCATTATACATCAGCTATCCTACACTGTTACAGATCCCATGTACATATCGATTTATTGCAGCTTTCCTAGAAACTACAACAATTGAAGAAATATATTGTATGAACAGTTCAAATCAACTAGTCTCAACATAAGCAGCTCTTGGACCAGATCAATATTGCTTAAGTGAATCTTTACTCAGATCATGTTCAGTCTGAGAAGCCTTAGCTAGACAAGCAAAGGTTCAAATTTGGATTTGCCAACAGTTTTTGCAGCCTATGGGAGACTCCCTAGAAAATCTCAAACTATTCAGGACATTCTGAAACTGGGGAATGTTTTGAATTATTGATCACATCATGCAAGACCCTGGGTTATACCGCACACGTTGAGAAAAATGGGAATTAAAGATAACAGTATTCAACAGGAATTTTTTGTTAAATAACTAATTTTCACCAGCAATACAGAAATTCATTTAGAAGCTCTGCTGGAGCATTAGAAGATAAACAATAGTGTAATTCTAATTAAGAATGCTTCCTTGAGTTTGTAAAACAGAACCAGAGATGAAGTAAGGCAATGGACACTGGGGAAGTATTTCTTCCTTCCCAGTGATGACGCAGAAATATCATCAATGCTCTGTATTCTTCCCTGCAAGATTTTTCCAACACAGGGGACAAACTCTCAGAGTTTCAACTCGAGTTCCCTGCACATTGTGACACCAGGGGCACAGGGTGAAACTGGCAGGGAATTAAGGTTTCTCTCTAAACCCAGAGATATTCTGTCCTGAGAGCCACGCAGACCAGAACAAACCCAAAGTGGGGTACATGCCTACATTAGCAGACCTTAGGCCCCTGCTAGTCATTGGGACTAACGTGTATGGCAGAGGCATTACAGTAGTGCAAGCTGCCCCATAGATCTACTCCTCCAGAGCCAGTGCACCCCACAAATTAGAAAAGGCCAGTCAGAGAGGGGGTTGGGCCAGCCTAACTGAGTTAGGCTGCTCAAGGTGTGCTGATTCAGCACATGGGGCACATCCCCGGTGATACATTACCTAGAATCCTATGGTCTGATTCTGCACCAGTGAATCAATGAGAGTTTTGTCCTTTCTTAGTATTTCCATATTTAAGGAAGTTTTATAAGCAAATTGAATGCTGAAAATATGCAATACAGATTTTGAAATACATTAGATCAGCATCACTCTAATATATACCTCTCTGAAGGCACTCATCTCTGATACACACATTTCTTAAATAATAATCTTTATTCTCATTCTGCTGTTTGCACTGTAGAGAAAAATTTTTTTAGTGGCCTACTTTTACTTGTATCATTTTCTAAATCAGTCACACTCCTGTTTTATCCTAACCAACAATGAATGGAAGATGAATATGAAACATTAATATTAGCTCTCTTTTTACAGAAAAGCATTTACAGTTCTCTTCACCTAGTGAGAAAGTATAATGGAACCTGATGATCATTGCATTTTAGTGGTATTCACCCAACTCAGTTTGCTTAAATGAAAGCTTCTTACAAATACAAAGCATGTACCAAAATGCTAAGATATTGCTTCAGGAAAAAAAATTGACTGTGAAATCCTTAACGTACATCACATCCACTGTTGCAAGGACAGCCATTCAGTCCCTGAAATCCAACCACAAGACAGCACTCAAACCAGCAGACCAAAGGGATGCCATCATAGTTCTCAATCATGACGACTACGTTAACAAGGCCAGCTGGCAACTCTCTGACACCACCTCCTATAAAGAACTCAGGGATGACCCCATGCCACAGTTCACCCCAGAATTTAAGGCTACCATCAAATCCTTCCCCAAACATCTCCAAAAGAAACTCTACAACATCATCCCCCATGAACTCACCCCAGGGACCTTCTACATGCTTTCCAAGATACACAAACAAGGAAACCCACGCAGACCCACCACATCTGGCCATGGCACTCTTACCAAAGGAATATTGGGACTAAAACCATCCTCAAACCACTGTGACGCTCTGTATCTTGGGGGAACACCCAGCACCCCCATGTTCATCCTGGTAAAAGGATTGTGTGGTATCCAATCGCAAAGTTTGTCATGTCGGGTGTGTTCGGAAGGCTCATGATGCACTGAGCATTGTTGTTATAGTGATGTTATTGTAATGTTATAGGTTGTAATTTCATGTACATAGTTATGAGGCTGAAAATGTGTCTTCATGGCTTAAAATAAGCCCAGGCAAAAACTCTCCAAGAGCAGAGAGGCAGTTCACCCCTCATCAGGGCACATATGGGACAAACCCAGCCCAGCCTCACAGGAACAAAGGACGCTGGCCTAGGCAGCAATAAAAGGATCTGTTGGACTCTCGAGTGAGTCACTTCCTTTGGTCAGTTTGGAACTTCGATGAGGTAATGCTCACCTGACTATGAAGGCGGCAGGGAAAAGCCAAGAGGGAAGAAAGAAGAGATGTTTGCCATGCTCTTCCTCTCTCTTCCACCTTCATCTACAGACATCACCACCAAGCAACTGGAGCGCTGATCAAAGGGGAGAGCCTGGCTGAAGAGCAACCAGCCAGCCTTTGGTGAAAAGCATCTAAGTTTGTAAGGGCACTGAAAGTGTTAAGATGAGCTTAGAAAGTGTTTTGCTTTTATTTCATTTGACCAAATCCAACTTGTTATGCTTTGACTTGTAATCACTTAAAATCTATCTTTCATAGTTAATATAATTTGTTTGTTTATTCTACCTGAAGCAGTGTGTTTGGTTTGAAGCGTGTCAGAGACTCTCCTTGGGATAACAAGCCTGGTACATATCAATTTCTTTGTTAAATTGACAAACTCGTATAAGCTTGCAGCGTCCAGCGGGCATAACTGGACACTGCAAGATGGAGGTTCCTAGGGTTGTGTCTGGGACTGGCGATATTGGCTAGTGTCATTCAGTTGCACAATCCAAGGAGCAGCTTACATGCTAGAGCCGGTGCATGAACAGCCCAGAAATGGGGGTTCTCACAGCAGAGCAGGGTAAGGTTGACTCCCAAAGTCAAGGATTGGGGTGACCTAGCAGATCACTGGTCCAGATAAACACCAGTGGAGAATGTCACAACCACTCACCACACAAAGGTCCAGCTTCCTCCTGGACACAACTGACTTCCTCTAGAAACTCCACAACTTTAACAACCTCCCTTTATACACAAACATCCCTCACAATGATGGCATTGCTACCTGCCTCAAATATCTACAAGACAATGGACACTCAGATATCCACCCCAAACCATCTGACATTCAATAACACTTTGTCCAAACCATGGGAACAGCCATGGGTACTGAGATGCCTCCCCAATATACCAGCCTCTTCATGAGCCACCTTGGGGAAGAATTTCTGGACAAATGCACCATGAAACCAATGATATACCTGAGACATGAATATTTTTATCTTCTGTACAGGTACAGATCACCTAAACTCCCTCAGTTTACCACCACAACTTCAACAACCACCACGCATCCATCAAAATCTCTCTCTAGAACACTCCCACACCAGCATTAACTTCCTGGACACTAATCAGCTTCAACAATGGAACCCTTCAAAACAACTGTATACAAGTAGCCAAAATCACTACACTTATCCACAGATCCAGCAACCACCCTAAACACAACAAAAAATTGGTTATCCACAGTCAGGTACTCAGATACCACAAAATATACTCAGAGGAGAAAGTTCAGAATACACATCTTAACACACTTAAAACTGCCTTCACCAAACAAGGACACTCTACCAGAGAGATAGATCAGGTCATGGAACAGGCCATCCAAATACACAGAGAGAACCTGCTTCAATACAGGGAGGAAAAAATACTCTCTGACCACACCTCTTTAATTGTCACCTCCCACCCCATCCTGGAACTCGTGTGGGATATCATTAAAACAATTACAACCCATACTTGATGGGGAACACTTCCTGAAAGAAATCTTTCCCGAATCCCCTTTTCTGGCTTTCAGACAAAGCACCAACCTCACCACACTCGTCATCAGAAGCAAGCTTCCCACAGACACACCAACTCAATGCGGCACCAGACCCTGCCAGAACAACAGATGCAAAACCTTAAATCTTATCTACACTGATCAATACCCCCCGCGACATACCTTTCAAGATCCCTGAGTCCCACCCATGCCTATCACAACATGTGGTGTACCTCATCCGGTGCACTAAATGCCCTAACAACTATGTGGGTGAAACAAGACAATCACTCTGCACTCAAATGAACTCATACACAGGAAGATTATAAGACAAAAAACAACATATCACCTATAGACAGACACTTTTCACAAAGCGATTGCTCCATAACTGACCTTTCAGTACTCATCCTCAAAGGAAACATGCAAAAAATCTTTAAAACAAACAAACACACACCTTTGCTAGACACTAAAAGTCATGGTCTTCATAATGAAACTGGATTTATGGTTTCTTACAACAATTAACTGGCCACTTCACCTTGAATGGGTTCTTACAATGAGTGTTAACTACTTATGCTAAACAATCTGTTCCATCTTGTATTTAACTGTGACACTGAGTACCTTTCCCAGATTTGAAGAAGCACTCTGTGTGGCTCGAAAGCTTATCTGTCTCACCAACAGAAGCTGGTCCAATTAAAAAAAAAACAAACAAAAAAAAACACACCACCACACACTTCACCCACCTTGTCTCTCTAATATACTGTGATTTTTATGTTCATGTACATATTCCACCAGAGGTCTCACCAGTGCTGAGTAGAGCAAGCCAGTTACCTCCCATCTATTACATACAACACTTCTGTTAATACACCCCAGAATGATATTAGCCTTTTTCTCAGTTGCATCATGTTGTTGACTCAGTCAATTTGTGATCCACTATAATCCCCAGTTCTTTTTCAGAAGTACAGTACTACCACCTAGCCAGTTATTCCCCATGTAGTACTTGGGTATTTGATTTTTTTCCTTCCGAAGTGAAGTACTTTGCACTTGTCTTTATTGAATTTCACCTAGCTGAATTCAGACCAAGTTCAAAACAAGCTTGACAAATTGGAGAATTTTAATCCTTTCCTCCAAAGTGCTTACAACTCCTGCCAGCTTGGAGTCATCCACAGATTTTATAAGCATATTCTCCTCTCAGTTATCCAAATCAGTAATGAAAATACTGAATAGTATCAGACCCCGGACTGACCCCTGCAGGACCCCAATAGACATGCCCTCCCTGTTTGACAATGAACTATTGATAAGTACTCTGAATACAGGCTTTCAACCAGTTTTGCACCTACCTTTATAGTAATTTCATATAGACCACATTCCCCTAGTTTGCTTACGAGAATGTCATGTGTGACTGTGCTAAAAGCATTAGTAAAAATCAAGATATCACCTCTGCTGTTCCCCATCCACTAGGCCAGTAAGTCTATCAAAGAATTTGTTGTCTATTACCTCTAAGTCCCTAATTTTAACCTTTCTGGAACTCTTTGTATTGTTTCTCTGTTTTCACTCCCACCCAACCCTATTGAAGATATTTGTTCCTAAAGACTTGCTTCACTGAAATCTCATATATTTCACTGCTGCATTCTGTGAACCCACCTTTTTTTGCTGTGAAACTGGAGTAGCATATAGGGAGGCAGCATTTTTCAGCGTGTAGGGCATCCGACTGGAAGTAGTATTTTGAGACACCAATATATTATTCCAGTTAGTTTCCCATCTTCCACTAATTTGTATAAGTAGTGGTGTCCAGCTGATAGGGCCTCCGACAGGGAGTCAGGAGACCTGTGTTTTATTACCAACTCTGCCATTTATTTGATGTGTAATCCTGGGTAAGAGACTTGGTTTCACTCTGTCTTACCATCTGTAAAATGAGGATAATAATGATTCTCTATCTTTAAGTGTTTTGAGATCCCTAGAGGAAAATCACAATGATATACTTGTATCACGTGAGGATGATGAAATATTTTACAGTCCATTAGTAACCAAGGAGGTTAAGCAACATCAACTGGGAATAAACATTTTTTAAAATTGAGAGGCCCATTTAACTTCTACCCAAGAGTCCAAAAAGAACTGGTTAAGGAGATCTCTGGTCAGCTGATGTTCCTGTTTTTAATTTTTTGGAATATAATGAAAATTCCAGAAAACTGAAAGAGTGCTAACTTTGGGCCAATATTCAAAAAAGAGCAAGTGGGATGACCACAGTAACTACAGGCTGGTTATCCTGATGTCAATCCTGGGTGGGGGAGCGGCAGTTGAGGGAATCCAATGAGAGACTTATGATAGGTCTATCTGGCCTTGTTTTCCTCTGCTAGAAGTGTCGGTGCCTGACACACCCCTAATTAAGGAAAACCTGCTCAGGCCATGCTACAATCATCAAGATTTAGTCTTCCAGAGGATTCAATTAATAAGAATTCAAAAGATTGAAATATAATTAATACCAGTCAACATAGTTGTCAGAGCTGATTTCGTTCTTTGAGGAGATTACAATTTTGCTTTGTAAAGGTAACTATGTACATGTAATATACTTACTAAGTCAAACATGTTAGAAAAAAGTGTAGCTCATGACATTCTGATTTTAAAAATTAGCACTATACAATATCAATAAAACAGACATTATATGGTTCATGAACTGGCTAACTGACAGATGTCAAAAAAAAAAAGCAGTCATCAGTGTGAAGTCATTCAATGAGTGTGTTTCTCATGGGATTTTGCAGGTATTGGTGCTAGGCCTGATGCTATTCAAAATTTTCATCAATTATATTGAATATAAAATCACTGTTGGTAAAATTTGCAGGTGCCACAAAGATTGGCAGGGTGGTAAATAATGATGGAAGAAGACCGACAGATCTTTTAGTGACCTGGGTCTATTCAAGCAAGGCCTAGTGGATAGAGACTGGGACTTGGGGAGTGGTTAGGTTCTATTTCCAGCTCAGCCATTTGCCTGCTCTGTGACCTTGGGCAGGTCATGTCCCTTCTCTGTGCCTTAGTTGCCCTACCTCTAAAGTGTGGATAATGATACTGATATCCTTTGAGATCCATTGAGGAAAAGGGCTATATAAGAGCTAGGTGGTATTATTATTACAGCCAAATGCATAGTTACACATCTAGGAACAAGGAATGCAGGCTGTGAAAAAAAGAAGATATCTTTTTTTCCCTCTCTCACTCACACTCAGAGAAGTTGGAAGTTGCCATACAAACTGTAAGAGGCTTAATCTTAATTAATTAGCCTCTTACAGTTTGTATGGCAACTTCCACTTTGTGTGGTGTGTGTGTGCACGCGTGTGTATATATAGAGATCTTCTTACTCTATGTTCCATTCTAGGCATCCGATGAAGTGGGCTGTAGCCCATGAAAGCTTACGCTCTAATAAATTTGTTAGTCTCTAAGGTGCCACAAGTACTCCTGCTCTTTTTGGGAATAAGTATCATTATCCTTGTTCTTCCTTTGGCGGCACTAGGTAAGTGCCTCTGAATGCCATGTATATTGTCATACTGCCACCTAGTCAGGTATACAAGAGGCGTAAGAATTCCCTACAAGAGTAGATCAGTGGTCCAGCTTTCAAACTGGATTGGCCTCCAAGATTAGCCTACCCCAAACACCACAAAGGAAGGTTTTCCCCTAGTGCTTAACAATATTACCCATAACTGTGATCAGATTATTGCTGGAGGATAATGACAAATAGCCTTTGTAATAAAAGAGGATAGGGGAATAAGAGCTGCTTATTGGCCATAAGGTTTACATGAAAGAGGTATTTAAAAACACACTACTCTGTTACCCAGAAATCCACTGACAAATGGTTTGCCTATGAAAACAGTACCAGCAGTTGACCTCTTGACTGTTAACAGGAATGTGTGAATGTAGCGCAGTGGTCACCCCACTCTGGCCCTGAAGGGGTTAAAGCAGCCCTGGAGAGGGCTGTGGCTGGAAATAAGGGGATTAAGAACAGCTGGTGAAGCTGAGTGAGTAGCTGACCACAGGGGTGGCCAGCTTAATTAAGGCCCAGCTGGCCCTTATAAGAGGGCAGTGGGCCAGAAGCCAGGGAGGACACACACTCTGCCTTTAGAGGGAGAAGGGCCTGGCTGCTGGGGAGTGTACCTGGGTACCTAAGGTGGAGCAGGGCTAGGGGAAGGCCAGAGGAGCTGGGGAGCTCTGACCTGGAAACCCTTACCCTTGTGTAAGGTCAAAAAGGGTACTGGGGTTACAGGGGGTAGCCCACGGGTAGGCAGATGCAGCAGGTCCAAACCCCTCCTGCCTGTGATGAGTGGCTTATACGCTGCAGTCTGCCCCAGTGAATGGGGGCTAGATGGTGACTGGGTAGTAGCCATATACTGAGGCGAGGTGGGATAGGTGGTTGGGGGGGTCCCTGGGGAGGGGGGACCCAGATCTGTGGGGGTACTGCCAGGGGGCAGCACCCTGGCCTGAAAGGAGCACTGGGATCCAGGAGGGACTCAGGCCCAGCAGCAAGCAGGACACCGGCCTCCAGAGGGCGCTCAGGAGGCTGGAAATGCTAATTCCCTGGATGACCAGCAGGAGGCGCTGCAGGGGTAAGTCCCGCCGCATCACAGTGAATCACCTACTCCAGTACTAAATAAAATCTAAACATTCTTGTTCAAAGTCATTACTAATACCAAGAATACATAAGGTCTCATTAGAAAATGGTGACTGAATTAAAACATGCAGATTAAATCAAAAGTTGTACTAGGCTAATGATGCAGAAGTGCTTCCACAGTTAAATGTAGGTAACTGTCTACAGAATTATTTAGAGAACAAATGAAAATCAACTTCTGTGAAACACACAGCAAAAAATTTCTCCATTCACACCCTTCAGAACCATTGCACCTTCCACAGAGTCAGCTCATAAAACTTAGAACCACTCTTTTTTCATGTGGGTGTAGGATGTGGCTATATTTTATTTGTTTTTTTCCCAAAAACTTTAAAACTAAATGTATTTCCACCTTTTCATTGTGGGGTAGAAAACTATGCCCCTGGTCCTGCAATTCAACACAGTCTGACCTCTGCATCTCCCGCAAAGCCCCTCTGAAACATACATGCACACAGTGTCTACCTGCACATCACAAATTGCAGAACTGACAGCAATCAGGCTGGCAGTGTGTAGCAACCCCTGCCTACCATGCTGACCAATATAGTCTTATTGTTTACTTGTATTCGCCCATCAGTCTAGAGACATCTGTTGTCTCTTGTTTTATACTTAAATTGTAAGCCCCTTGGGGCAGAGACTTTTTGTTGTGCATTTGTACAACCTAGCACAGGGGTCCTGGTCCATGACTAGGGCTCCTAAGCAATTCAGTAATAATAAATAATAATGGGGGTAATATAACATTTTCTTTCTTTTCAAAGCATTTTATTTGCTACCCAGCCTAATATTTTCGTGAAATCCCATGTGTGATAACTGTTACTATCCTTCACGGTAGGAAAGAACAGGAGGACTTGTGGCACCTTAGAGACTAACCAATTTATTTGAGCATAAGCTTTCGTGAGCTACAGCTCACTGCATTGGATGCATTCAGTGGAAAATACAGTGGGGAGATTTATATACATAGAGAACATGGAACAATTGGTGTTACCATACACACTGTAACGAGAGTGATCACTTAAGGTGAGCTATTACCAGCAGGAGAGCGGGGGGGGGGAGTAGGGAGAGGAACCTGTTGTAGTGAAAGAATGGTGACTCATGGAGTCTTTCCAATGACATGTTATCTGTGACAGTGCTGTAACTTGTCAGTTAATGATATACAGTAATGTTAGGTAAAACTTCAGTCGTTTTCTTTATCCAACCTGCCACACTGTAGATTGTATAACTGAAAAAGAGTTTCAACGAGTTCCAAAATTTGCATGTGAATTGGCAACTAATCTGGATCAGGAACTTCCAATTGCTCGCTGAAAATACCTGGAGGAAGACATGTTATGACCGAGAGATTACTGTGTAGCTTTTAGAGCTATTTCAATACCTTATTGAAACTCACTTTCTGAGCAATGTTCTTGATTTCTTTTACATTTGTTTCTGCCACTCAGACATGACTCACGACGGTGTTACTCCAATTCTACATCAGTACGATTCTATTGAAATCGGCAGAGTTAAACTGAAGTAATGCAGTGGTAAATGGAGCCAAAAGTGTCATAATATAAATCAGTGGCACAGTTTCATGTGGAATAGTGGGTGCAGCACTGGTAACCACATCACAAAGAGATTTCAAAAGTAGAGGGTATCCAGATGAGAACGTGTAGGGGCACGGAAAAATTCTCATATGAAAAGAGATTGAAAAGCTTGGGACTGTTTACCTTTGAAAAAGAGATATAAGAGGGGACACGGTAAGGGTACGGAATAATGAACAGTCAAGAGATGGTAGAGCGGTACTTTTATTCTCCTGGCCCCATAATACAAGAACAAGAGAATGTTCAATTAAATTGGTAAGTGCCAAATTGAAAACTGATAAAAGAAAATACTTTCTCATGCCACACATGATTAGACCAGGCCACAGGATGGTTTTGAGACACACAATTTAGTAAGATCCAAAGAGGGATTGGATATCTATATTGTTATCAAGAACATTCAGAGTTGCTATAGTCAAGCTTTTAAAAAAAAAAAAAAAGTATTGGGAGGAATATAAAACCTCTTGCATCTGGGTTAATCAAAGCTCTATCTCCTCGTGTTCTCTTTGACTTGGCCTCATGCCTCTCCTCACATAAACTCTTCACATATTTCCTATTCTCCCCGATTCCTCTTTAGTGCACTCCATGACTTCCCCATTCCCTCACCCCTCCACATCTTCTTATGCCATCCCTTTGCCAATTCCCATTGCTTCCCTTCACTTATTGCTAGGGTTTTCTAGCCAGCCAGAACAACCTCTTATACCGCCATGCCTCCAGTAGTCTTCCAGAATGAGGGATCTACTTGCTGAGCTGGCATCCTTCCTGCTGCCTGCACTCTCAGATAGGCTCCTGGGAGACAGGAGCTTCTGTTTGGGTTAGCTTGCTTGTGTTTTCCTGAAGGCCATGGGAGTGTCACACTATAAATGCGTTCGAGGACATGTAATTCCATAGTTCTGCATTTACTATTCTGCTTTGAACAGGTACAACGACTGATAACTGCAAAAAGAAAAGGAGTACTTGTGGCACCTTACAGACTAACCAATTTATTTGAGCATCCGATGAAGTGAGCTGTAGCTCACGAAAGCTTATGCTCAAATAAATTGGTTAGTCTCTAAGGTGCCACAAGTACTCCTTTTCTTTTTGCGAATACAGACTAACACGGCTGTTACTCTGAGACTGATAACTGGTGACTGAAAAAATTGTACCCAAATATATGGCCACACCATGGACTGCCCTAAAACCAGGGGATCTATTCCCTTGCTTAGGGGGATCCACAAGTGGTATAATCTGTTATAGCAGCTCATTTATCATGCACCCCAGTGTGTGGATATGAATGCAGGAAAGGGGTCATGGTTGGGGTTTTCTTTAGCTCCAGCAGTCCTTGGCTGTCAAATAAACTCCCTGAAGCTGTTGTAGTACAACTTAGCATAACCTTCAGGCTACTATAAGCTGCGCCAATGGACTGGACAGATGTGCTCCTCCAATCCTGGACCAAAGATGGCTTAAAGTCACCTCTGCATTCCCCCCCTTATGAACTACAAGTAGCATTCCTCAGCCAAAGCTCAAGTTCTGGGCCATAATTTTGAAGCAGAGTTGCAGTACAGCTCTGGTCCTGATTCCATAGCCCATTCAATACAAGGAAGCCTTACAGCAGGAGAGTCACATTTAAAAATCTTTGAAAGCAATTTCTTGGTATTCCCTCTCTTATAGAAGTGAATCCCAGGTGGGTTTATAGGCTGACTGCTTGGACAGATAAAAAGAGTAATTGTGAAATGAGTATTTCTAATTTACTTCAAAGGTCCCTGAGCAATATAATCCTTTCTAGCATTTATACAACCAGCTTCCAAAACAAGGAACAGTTTCAGTTGCTCAGAAGTACAGAGCATCTTTTTTTATTCAGGATGCAAAAACCAAATAAATAAGAATTCTCCCAAGTCAAAGACAATCCAACCACCCCACACTCAAAGCCTGATAAAAGACATGGCTTTTTACCCTGCCCTAAATATCAGACCTTGTATCTGTTGAAACCTCAGGGGAAGTGAATTCCAGAGACAACTCTGCCCTGAGAACATTCTGCCACTGTCCTCACTGGGGACTGTTACCCTGAGCCAATCAGCTGCTACTAAAGAGCTGTCACGATGCTTGGGAAGAGAGGCATAATAGAAGGCTTTATAGATCTAATTCAGTGATTTGAATTGTTCCCAAGCAAACTGTATCTAGTTATCCCAAGAAGCCTGCACAGTTGTGAAAGGACTGGAAAGAACTTAAGAATGGCCATACTGGGTCAGATCAATGGTCCATCTAGCCCAGGATCCTGTCTTCTGAAGGTGGCCAGTGCCAGATGCTTCAGAGGGAATAAACAGACCAGAGACATTTAGAGTGATCTGTCCCCTGTCGTTCAGTCCCAGCTTCTGGCAGGTTTAGGGACATCCCTTTGCTAATAGCCATTGATGAACTTATCCTCCATGAGTTTTTCTAATTCTTTTTTTGAACCCAGTTATACTTTTGGACTTCACAACATCCCATGGCAATGAGTTCCACAGATTGACTGTTCATTGTGTGAAGATGTACTTCCTTTTGTTTTATACTTGCTGCCCATTAATTTAATCAGATGACCCCTAGTTCTTGTAGTATGTGAAGGGATAAAAAAAAAATTCCTATTCACTTTTTCTCCATACAATTTATGATATTATAGACCTCTATTTTATCTTCCCCCCACCTCCTAGTCATATTTTCTAAGATGAAATCCCAGTCCTTTTAATTTCTCTTCATATGGAAACTATTCCATACCTCTAATCATTTTTATTACCCTATTCTAATATATCTGGAGATGGGGTGACCAGAATTGCATACAATATTCCAGGTGTAAGCATACCATGAATTTAGAGTATGGCATTATATTTTCTGTTGTATTATCAGTCTTTTTTTTGTATGGTTCCTAACGTTATTAGTTTTTTTGACTGCCCCTGCAAATTGAGCAGATGTTTTTAGAGATCTGAGGATTCCAAAATTTCTTTCTTGAGTGGTAACAAATCATTTAGGCCCCAATCATTTTGTATGTATATTTGGGATTTTTTTTTCCCCAATGTGTGTTACTTTGCACTTAGCAGAGAATTTCATCTGCTATTTTGTCACCCAATCTAGTAAGATCCTTTTGCAACTCATCACAGTCAGCTTTAGATTTATCTTGAATAATTTTATATCATTTGCAAATTTTGACACCAGACTGTTCATCTCCTTTTCCAGATCATTTATGAGAGTTGATCAGCACAGGTCCCAGTACAGATCATTGGGGGATCCCACTATTCACTTCTCTCCAGTGTAAAAACTGACCATTTATTCCTACCCTTTGTTCGGTATATTTCAAGACCTTCCTCTTATCCCATGACTGCTTACTTTAAGAGCCTTTAGTGAAGAACCTTGTCAAAGGCTTTCTGAAAGCCCAAATATGCTATATTGACTGAATCACCTTTGTCCACATACTTCTGGAGGCTGTCAAAGAATTTTAATAGGTTGGTGAGGCATGATTTCCCTTTACAAAAGCTGTGTTCACTCTTTCCCAACATATTATATTCATCGGTGTGTCTGATAATTCTATTCTTTAGTATAGTTTCAACCAATTTGCCTGGCACAGAAGTTCGGCTTAGCATCCTGTAATTGCCAGGATTGCCCCTGAA
Source organism: Chelonia mydas (assembly GCF_015237465.2). NCBI lineage: Eukaryota > Metazoa > Chordata > Testudines > Cheloniidae > Chelonia > Chelonia mydas. Next base: position 114,915,560 of record NC_057852.1, read on the forward strand.
GCCTTTTTAAAGAATCTATATCACATTTGCTACCCTCCAGTCATCCAGTACAGAGGCTGATTTAAGCAATAGTAATAGTGATAACTAGTAATTCTGCGGTTTCATTTTTGAGTTCCTTCAGAACTCTTGGGTGAATATCATCAGGTCCTGGTGACTTATTAATTTATCAGTTTGTTCCAAAACCTCCTCTACTGCCACCTCAGTCTCAGACAGTTCCTCAGCTTTGTCACCAATTTGGTGTAGTATAATGAAAAGGACACTGTCGAGTAGATGGGCGGTCTCCTACGGCTCTGTCCGGAGTTTGAGTAATCTTCCTGGATACTCTGAAATAGAACACTGAGGCTATTTTAACACTGAATCAGCCCTTAGCCAAGTCATATGCATGTATATTGATACCCCAAGTTGATATAATGCATATTTGATGACCCTCCCACCACATCCCTTCTTCAGTCCTGCACTGTATTTAGGACAATCTGACCCCATAATCAAGACCAGTTCATTTCTGTGTTCCAGCAGAGCTAGAATCTTGCAGCTCGGTACAATCATTAATTGTAGACCACTGAATAAAAGGAAAAAAAACCACCCCCAAATTTGAGCTTTCCATCAGAAGTCACCAAGCTATGATCAGTTATTTTCATTGGGTTTCAGCCATCCAAGTGCTTTAACATGAATAGTAGGGCTATGAGGCATCCACTAAAACAGGTTGAAAAATTCTCATTGAAATTGTTTGATGGAAAATGTGATTTTCAATTAAGTGAAATCTTTCCTAACAACTGCCTACTTCCCACAGAAAATTGATTTTTTTTTAGTTTATTTTCATAGAAAAAAATGAAATATTTTGGCTGAAAATATTTTGATTTGGAAATGCTGTCATGGTGCCTCATGAGAGGTATAGTTCAGTTGCCTTAAGTCCCCATTCTCTTCTATGGTCTGGGCTTCTTGGCTGGATATTGGAAATATTTCAGGTTTTTAACTTCTGCCAAAAATCTAATTCTTCTGCGGGGGAAAAAATTGCCAAAGACGTGCAATTGTGAAGCAGAAACTGATACGATAGCCAGGGTACAAGCAGCACATGTTAAATGACTCACAAGTGTGTGTTCATGCACATGCATATGTGCAACTGTTTTTCATTTTGTTATGTAATAGTTAAGGAGATATTAAGATTTTAATAGCAGACAGACCTGGAGAAAGAAACAAGGTAAAGATTGATTGTGTTATAGAGTGGCTCTCATCCCCTTCCCACCCACCCCCACACTCCGCCAAGCAGATTAAAGACAGAGGAAAAGAGCAAGCAACTATCTTGGTCCTCTGGGTGCTTGTTTGGATGCAGAACAGTGAGACTGAGATCAAACAGGGAATAAGCAATGTCAATTTTGGGTAGTAGTATTTATGAGTGTTGCAGATTCACAATCTCTGAACTATTTTATTAAAGGCTATTCGATTGTGGCTTCTCTCTAGGGCTTCCTTCTGCAAGAGAGTAAGACAAGATCCCGCAGGAGACTCTCAGAGAATAGTTCATTATGTTTAATCAAATAGAAAATATCTTTCTGTAGTGAACAATTTTCACTCATGCTTTATCCAAAATGAATGGAAAGGAACCAGGAAAGAATAGCCAACAACAACAACATCAAAATCAACTTTACAGTGACAAACTCTTCTCTTTTTAAATTATCTTCTTTATTAAATTAAATTGTATTGGTACAATAAAGTTAGTGAGTTTATACTGATGTCATCACCAGATTAATCACAGTTTTGTTTTTATACGCAAATGCACTGAAGTGTTAGAACTATTGAAACATCCTGTGCAAAAGATACATTGTGTAAAAATTTATTTTAAAGCAGTATTTCACAGGATTTGATTTTTGTGCTGTGCCTCTTCAGGTACGTGTACACTTTGAGGTGGGGTGGGGGATGGTTCCCAGCTGGAGGAGACATACCTATGCTAGCTCCGATCGAACTAATGCACTAAAAATAATATAGCCACAGTGGCATGAGTGGATAGAGGAGCTAGCCACCCCAAGTACCCACCTATCCCAGGCATTAGGCATGTATTTGGGGCAGCTAGTCCCTCCCTCCACTCATGTCACCGCAGCTACACTCTATTTTTAGCATGCTAGCTAAATCAGAGCTAGTGCGGGTATATATCCTTGAGCCGGGAATCACATCTCCAGTTCAAAGTATACAAAATACCCTTAGATGAAACTCTCTGCTTAGGGTAAATGGGGGCAAACGTAGCTATAACACCTATTGTACCTTTCTGACTCTGGAAATCTTACATACAACACTCCTGTTAATACACCCCAAAATAATAGCAGCTTTTTTTGCAGCTGCATCACCTCGTTGACTCTTATTCAGTTTATGATCCTCCATAACTCCCAGATCCTCTTCAGCAGTACTAGCACCTAGCCAGTTATTCCCCATTTAGTACTCATGCATTTGACTTTTCCTTCCTAAATGCAAAGTACTTTGCTCTTACGTTTGTTGAATTTTATCTTTATGAATTCAGACCAATTTTCCAATTTGTCAAGTCATTCTGAATTTTAATGCTGTCCTCCAGAAGGCTAGCAACCCCTCCGAGGCTAAGTGTCATCTGCAGATTTTATAAACATACTCAACTCCATTATCCAAGTCATTAATGAAAATATTGATTAGTACCAGACCCAGGACAGACCCCTGTACAACACCATTGGATACATCCCTCCCCACTCCCAAGTTTGATAGTGAACCATTGTTAACTACTCTGAGTATGGTCTTTCAACCAGTTTTGCACAAATCTTATAGTGATTTCATCTAGACCAGTTTCCTTAGTTTGCTTATGAGAAGGTTAGTAAGGCTTCTGTCCCACATGACAATCAAGACTATCACATCCACAACTTCCCTTCTATCTGCTAGGACAGTAACCCTGTCAAAGAAGGAAATTGGGTTGGGTTGGCATGATTTGTTCTTGACAAATCCAAGTTAGCTATTCCTTATACCCTTATTATCCTGCAGGTGCTTACAAATTTATTAATATTTTTGCAGTATATTTCCAGGTATTGATGAGAGTCTGACTGAATATGTCTAATTTTCCAGGACTTCTAGGCTTCCCTTTTTAAAAGATGGGCAAACATAGTACCTTTCTCCAGGTCTTCTGGGACTCCAGTCATCCTTCATAAGTTCTTTGGGGGTAATAACTAACAGTTCCAAGATTGCCACAGCTAGTTCCTTAAGCACCCTAATGTGAATTTCATCAGGCCATGCTGACTTGAATACATTTAACTTATCTAATTATTTTTATGCTGTTTTCCTTATTTTGGCTTCCTTCTCATGGGTCCAGATGATGATCTTCATCATCCATGGGAAGGAGGCGCTTGAGGAATTCCACCAGGATTTCAACAATTTCCACCCCACCATCAACCTCAGTCTGGACCAGTCCACACAAAAGATCCACTTCCTGGACACTATAGTGCAAATAAGCGATGGTCACATAACCACCACCCTATACCGGAAACCTACTGACAGCTATACTTCCCTACATGCCTCCAGCTTTCATCCAGACCACATCACATGATCCATTGTCTACAGCCAAGCTCTAAAATACAGCCACATTTGCACCAATCCCTCAGACAGAGACAAACACCTACAGGATCTCTATCAAGCGCTCTTAAAACTACAGTACTCACCTGGTGAAGTGAAGAAACAGATCGACAGAGCCAGAAGGGTACCCAAAAGTAACCTACTACAGGACAGGCCCAACAAATAAAGTAACAGAATGCCACTAGCCGTCACTGATGGCCCACAACTAAAACCTCTCCAGCGCATCAAGGATCTACAACCTATTCTGAAGGATGATCCCTCACTCTCACACACCTTGGGAGATAGGCCAGTCCTCACTTACAGACAGCTCCCCAACCTGAAGCAAATACAGGGATGTCCCTACCCATACACAAAGTACACAGCTGCATAGGGCACCAGGAAATTTGGGGCACCAAATTTCCTGGTGCCCTGCGCAGCTGCGTGCTGCTCCAGCCCCCTGCCCCTTCCCCACTCCACCCCTGCCCCCACTCCAGCCCTTCCCCAAAGCCCCCTGCCCTGCTCCGCCGCAGCCCTGAGGACTGCAGCAGGGCTGGGCCTGCACTCACTGGCGGCGGGAAGTGCAGCGACCCGGACCCAGCTCCACTGCTAATGAGCGCTGGGGCGGTTCCCACCTGTTCCCCAAGCCAGCCCCCCCATGGGCCCCAGAATAGCTAGGGATTGCCCTGAGCCAATACTCACCACCAACTACACACCACACAACAAAAACACTAACCCAGGAACCAATCCCTGCAACAAACCCCGTTGCCAACTCTGTCCGCATATCAATTCAAGGGACACCATCATAGGACCTAACCACATGAGCCACACCATCAGGGGCTCATTCACCTGCACATCTACCAATGTGATATATGCCATCATGTGCCAGAAATGCCCCTCTGCCATGTACCAAACCGGACAGTCTCTACGCAAAAGAATAAATGGACTAAAATCAGACATCAAGAATTGTAACGTTCAAAAAACAGTAGGAGAGCACTTCAATCTCCCTGGACACTCAACAACAGACTTAAAAGTGGCCATTCTTCAACAAATAAACTTCAAAAAAACAGACTCCAACAAGAAATTGCAGAACTGGAATTAATTTGCGAACTGGACATAATCAAATTAGGCCTGAATAGAGACTGGGAGTGGCTGGGTCACTACAAAAAGTAATTTTTCCCTCTGCTGATATTCATGCCTTCTTGTCAACTGTTGAGAATAGGCCACTTCCACCTTGACTGAATTGGCCTTGTTAGCACTGACCCTCCCCGACTTGGTAAGGCAACTCCCATCCTTTCATGTGCTGTGATATATATACTGCTTTCTGTATTTTTCACTCCATGCATTTGATGAAGTGGGTTTTAGCCCACGAAAGCTTATGCCCAAATAAATTTGTTAGTCTCTAAGATGCCACAAGGACTCCTCGTTGTTTTTATAGACCAGATGGAAACAGCAGCAAATGACAAAGAGGAATGGAAGAGACTAGTTTCCACCGTGTGCGCCTACACTGGCATGGGAAGAATGTAATGTAATAATGCTCACTTTAGCAACAAAGGCCCTGATCCTGCAACTGGCTCTGCATGGGCAGACCCTGCCACCCACATGGTGTCCTACTGATTAATAGAGCTCTGTGCAGGTGCAAGGATCTGCCAGTGCAGGGTTGGAGTTTAATATACATTGTGATTACTTTTTACTCCTGCTTGCTCTGCAGAGCTAAAAACAGCTATGGATGTGTTATCTGGATTCTATTCCAGTTTATGCATCATCCCAAAATATCATTAAATTCAGATTGCAGAATTTCTATTACTGGTAATGCATACGACAGAAAGAACACACCATTATTTTGAAATTCCAGGTCTGGTTTTCAGGGCTGTCAGTTTGGGGTGAAAATACCTATTTTTGTATGTTGGGCAGATTTGATCTGGAGTCACTAAGAGTCAGTATACATGGCACCACCTTGTGCCATTTTAACAGTTTTTTTCAGAAAAACTGCAGAATGAAATAAATTATACTGTATAATCCACACACAGACACACCTGGACTACATTAAATAGATAACAGAAATCATTGTAATGAGTCACATTCTCTAAAGATGCATTTAAAACTTAAAAAACCCCTCTTATTGTGATCTCCATCAGAACATAGTTTAGACAGAAGTTATGGCATGCAGTTATCCAGTTCATGTAGGAGGAACACTTACACATTCTATCCTTTTAGCTGTTGACAAAAATAAGTCCCTACCAAGCCAAAATTACTACTGCCATAAAAGAAAACAAATATATTACATAAAGGTTTAATCACCTGATATAATTTTAGTACTATGGATATTATTCAGTCCTGAGAATGACCATCACCAATAGATTCTATCATATTTAGATTGCAAGATTCTTGGAGGAGAGAGAGCCTATTATTCCATATCTGTACAGGGCTGAGCTTTGTCTGTAGCTAAGTAGTAACCACCCATGGACACCCCAATTCTAAATCTGTATGTGTCTGACATACAAGATTTAAAAAAAAAAAAAAAACAACCCAAACTGCCCTAAACCACAAATTAAAAAGAAATGTTCAGTCATGCCAGCATTAAGTTACTCTTATAAGTATTATGTGAAAGATTTCATACAGTTAAAAGAATTAAAGCATTTCATATGAGTCATAAAATGGCCAGGGAAACAGAGCTTGTATTAAACCAGTGATTTCCCTCCATCTCCTGTTCACCTGAAGATTCTGACAGTGCATTGTCCTCTGCATCAGCCTTTATTTGCTAAAATAAAGCTCGGTTCTCTTTCATGTAGTCTTATTCAGTGATGCAAGTATGATGGTACGGTCCAGTACGCTGTACCTGGAAGCAGTGATTTCCCTACATCCCCCCTGAATTTCCCCAACACACTCCCCCCACCCCAGTTTTGTGAACTAGTTACATGCGAATTTAGTGACTATTTGGAAATTTGAATTGAAATTGAAACATTAATACACACTTTAAAACCATATAAACTGTATGATAAAATACATGTATCTGAAAAAGTATAATAGATTCTAAAAGTATGAACATAGACTAGCTTCCTTATACAGCTGTTTTTTTTTTATGACATTCATTTCGGTGATGTTGGCCAACCTAATAATTTCAAAATATGATTTGTAAGCAAAGTCTAAATGAGCTCTCCCTGACAGCTAGCGGTGAGCTGGGCGGAAAGTCTTCAGTACTAGACTGTATTTACATTCACACCTAATCTACCTAGGTAGCCAGCAAACAGAGCTGTGTTGTTCAAGTGATAGATTTTGGCTGGGGTTGGGTTAGAAATCACTTGAATGCGGGGGGAATGAAATGTTATTCTTATTGTATAAGTAAAGGGCAGTAGAACTGTACTTAGCCTGTGTTGATTGAGGGCATCAAGAGAGATGGTGGGGACAGGTGTTTTGCTTGATGGTCTGTCTGAATCACAATGATTTGACCTGCCCCTCTCCACTGTTTAAAGACAGAGCTGATTAGGCTCCATAGATAATCTTTTGTTTTGTTAAGTGACCACTACAGCTGAAATCACTGATAATCAGGTCTAAGTGCTTAGTCTTGCTGCCTATGGGGACAGCGTTTCTGTGGAAGAGATGGCGCAGCCTGCACTAGCAGTGAGGTTCCCCCACTGAGATCTCAGCTGAAATCACCGAGAGCTGGTGGAACCTCAAGAGACCAACTCGCAGAGGTCACAGTGGCAGGTGGCAGCAGAAGGTGACTGCGCAGGGCCATTGGCAACAGAGCAGTGGAGTGAACGGTGGCACAACAAACAGTGGACAGAGCGAACTGTGAGCAGCTGAAGAAAAGAGCAAGGTGCCTTCTTGCCCCCCACCTAGGAGGTGAACTCATGCAAAAGCACCTCTGAACTCTGAGTCTCCACTGACCAAGGACAACACTAGTGAGTGGGGTGCGGTGGAGGGAAAAGCGAGGGGCACATTAAATAAACATTTGTTTGTTGGACTATATTTTAGTGACTTTGCTCCAGAATGCTAGATTTGTGACTGGGAATGGAAACATATACATATGTTTCCTAGTAGGCCAAGATTTTTAAAATGCATTATTTGCCAAGGTTGTTATCTCACATCATTGCTATCTTGAGAGGTCATTATGTTGGGGAGTTTCTGTACTAAACATTTTTATTATTATAATTAATTTTTATATAAGAATGGTCATACTGGGTCAGACCAATGGTCCATATAGCCCAGTATCCTGTCTTCTGACAGTGGTCAAGGCCAGGTGCTTAAGAGGGAATGAACAGAACAGGTAATCATCAAGTGATCCATCCTCTGTTGCCCATTCCCAGCTTCTGGCAAACAGGCTAGAGACACTCAGAGTATGGTGTTGCATCCCTCCCCATCCTGGCTAATAGCCACTGATGGACCTATTCTCCAGGAATTTATCTAGTTCTTTTTTTAATCCTGTTATAGGTTTGGTCTTCACAGCATCCCCTGGCAGAGTTCCACGGGTTGACTTTATACTGTGTGAAGTACTTCCTTTTGTTTTTTTAAAACCTGCTGTCTATTAATTTCATTGGATGACAGCTAGATCTTGTGTTATGTGAAGGATTAAACAACATTTCCTTATTCACTTTCTTCACACCAGTCAAGATTTTATAGACCTCTATCATATCCCCCCTTAGTGGTTTCTTTTCTAAGCTGAAAATTCCCAGTCATTTTAATCTCTCCTCCTGTTTCATACCCCTAATCATTTTAGTTGCCCATCTCTGTACCTTTTCCAATTCTAATATATCTTTTTTGGGATGGGGTGACCAGATCTGCACACAGTATTCAAGGTGTGCACGTACCATGGATTTATATAGAGGCAATATGATATTTTCAGTCTTATTATCTATCCCTTTCTTAATGATTCCCAACATTCTGTTTGCTTTGTTGACTGCCGCTGCACATTGAGTGGATGTTTTCAGAGAACTATCCACAATGACTCCAACATCTCTTTCTTGAGTGTTAACAGCTAATTTAGACCATCATTTTGTATGTATAGCTGAGATTATGTTTTCCAACATGCATTACTTTGCATTTATCAACATTGAATTTCATCTGCCATTTTGTTGTCCAGTCACCCGTTTTGTGAGATCCCTTTTGTAACTCTTTGCTTTGGACTGAGCTATCTTGCAACTCTACTTTTTTTGCCTATCACTTCAAAAATCCACAAGAGTTCACCTCTTGACCACAGAGTCAATATTGCCATTTAATGATTTATCTTCACCTTATGAAATCAGCCAGTGATACTGTAACAGTGTATAAATTTTGTTAAATCAAAATAAAAAAAAAAAAAAAACTTACCGGAGCATATTTAATATCCAAATATAATTTAAATATACTCATCTAAAAAGCGAAATGACAAAAAAAGTGTTGTGCTCTTCTGCTTCAGACATATATTTGACCACATTGGGGAAGAAACTGTCTATGCCTAGAAGAGATGTTATTGATATATATCTAGACGGTCAATATGTCAGTCGCAGGACAAAGTGCACCTCTGTTTCCTTTCTGGTCTTTGAGTGCCCCCTGCTCAGGACTTGTGCATCTGGTTTTTGCTTGTGTCAGGAGCCAATCTCAATTCTTCCACTCAGACTGCGGCCCAGGTCAGGCTGCCCACATGGACCATACTCCAGATTGGAATGGGTTTGGGGCACTTGCACTTCCTCCCTTTAGGAACCTGTGATATAGTAACCAGCTGCCTCAAACTACTTTTATTTAGCAATTGGAATAAGGCATTAGAGAATTAAACAGAATTTAAAGGACTAAAATAAATTTAAAAAATACACCAACCTACATGCATATCTGTCTTACCTCAAGTACTGCCATCCCTTAATGGTGACATAGGCCAGGCATAGCTTTTTCAGGTACCTTCCCTCCCCCGACAGGCTCCAGTGTTTGAGTGTGTCCCTGTGTTTCCCCCTACTCCAAGCCCCCCAATACAGTATTATTCTTTGTCCTGTACATGGCTTCTTTATGTGTTAGCATCCAGGAGGGGCAACAGCCTGCCGTTTGGAAGACTAAGCCAGAGTCATCGGCAGTAATAGTTCTGGCTTTCTGTCCCTTTAAATGGAAGCTGAGCAAAGGACCACCTTAAGCCATCTCCTTTCTGCCTGCCCCATCCCCTTTAAAACAATCAATGATATTATACCATACTAGAGACAGGTGCACACAGAGGATTAAGAACTTCTTACAGGTCACTCCCATTTTTACCACAACATACATGTGCATGCTTGTATGGACTGATCATTATGTGACAAACATTACACTTCCAGCCTGATTCACCAGTGTACGCCAGATAATTGGCACTTTGACTGTCCTATTAAACTGGACTCACAGCTGTTTATGTCACCAGAGTGACACAAAAACATCAAGAGTGTACTACTGAATCTTGCCCTTAATAAATTACTCGCAGAAATAAGCAGTTTGCGTTTTATGGTTAGAAAATAGTTAATTTGGCAAATATTCTTCCTTGCAACTGACTGTGAAATTTATAATTCAGGAAGCTTGATTTATTTTTCCTAAATTGGATACTCTGTATAATAGGTTATGCAGATTCCCATTGTCTGTCGATGAAACAGAACCTCATTGTACCCTATCTAGCAGGTTGCAGCTTCTTTTCACTGAAAATGAAAGACACAGATATTGTCTACTTATTTTTCAAAGACAGATGCTTTTAAATGATCTAGCTTCCTTGCTGCAAGTCTCAAAATAATCTGTAGCATTTAAGATCAATAGGCAAATCTTGCTAAAAATTCTTTCAGTGAAGAAAATAATTGGGCAAAACAATTTTGTATATTCCATTTCACTGTCATGGTGGAATAATCTACTTTTGAATTTTCAAAGATTTACAGTCCTTAACTGAAAAGGATGTTTTAAGTATTTGGGAAACTGTACTTGCCTTTGATTTCTGTGATTTAAAAAATAGCAAAATTGTAATATTTGTGTATATAAGCCTGCTCCCCTCAGAACTCCTTTGAATAAGATAAGTTTTATTATTTACTTACTGTATTTGGTGTCGTTAGGCACAATACAATCAGGATCAGGGCCCCACTGCACTGTACAAAACAGCCCTTGCCCTGATGTGCTTACCCATCTAATTTAAGACTAAGCCCTTAGTAAGTAGGTTTACAATTTAACTGGGTGCCAGTTAAGTTCCCAGTACCATTATCTTTATGCAGGCAAGACTCCTAAGTGCTCTCAAAGAGATTAGAGGACAAGATTAAATAGCTAAAGAAGTTAGTGTCTCTGGTGAAATATCCTAAATAATGAGACAAAAAAAAAAAAAAAAAAAAAGACTGTCAATTTTGATACTTTGCTTAAAAGATCCCCAAAGGATTGGCAGAAATTGTGTAGTATATCGCCAGATTTGGGCATGAGATACCATCTGCCCTCCCTTCCACAACCAGTTACCCATCTAGACCACCTTCTTCCCAACTACCCACAGCCCATTTAAAGAGCTTTCTTTAAAAAGCCAGTTGTTCTCCTTTACCCACTTCACAGGGCTGTCAGAAGGATTAATTAGTTACAATTTTACAGTGCCCTGAAGATGAAGAGGCCAGATCCTGCCCTGGGTAAAAGCAGGGGAGAGAGATGCTCAAGGGAAATGCATCAGAGCAACTAGCAGCCCCATGCTGTACCTTGCTTGCTCAGCACAATCTGCCCCAGGCACAAACTCCTGCTTTAGTTACTGGAGTAACAGAATGGCCCTCTGCACACACACATCTCCCTGCACCCTACCCCACTAATGACCACTCACACACACCTCCACAATCACTCTCTTTCATATCCATATGCTACGTACTCATATCACAACTTAAAATTGGGGTGGGGGGGGATGGGTTTGAAATCGTGGCTCCATTGCAGTCAGTGGCTAAACTCCCATTTACTTCCATAGGACCAGGATTTCATCCAGGATGGATAGGGGAATGCAGGTACATGCACACAGTGAAAGGATTTTACTCCCCTTATGCACCTGCAACTTGATAACTGTGAGTTCTGGACAGCGCACTAAGGCTCTGCACCCTTTTGCATGAAGCGCTTATACACGATTGACCCCTCATAATAAAATACTTGGCATTTAGAGATCACTGATCCTCTCCATTTTGGAGTCAAGCAATTTTTAGCATTGTTTAAAAATTTAAACAAGAGTTTTCAGTACAAGAATGCACAAAATGTGGGTGAGTGGCTCGATAGCAACAATAAAGAACACAACAAAAGCTGTGAGGGCAAAGCACTGAACTTATTGCAGCACTTTTCCTCCGTTTTGACAAACATTCTATCTGTATCCAACTCAAGGAAAAATTTCTAAGTTTCTTTGTCTCAGAAAAAAACAACACTCACAAAAGCGGACACTAGCAATGGCTCTTTTGGGGTTTGAATATTAAAGCAGTATTTATAACTGTTTGCTGCTTTTTTACATAAAATGTTCCACATCTATATTGCTTCTCATAAAGAGAAGTTAAAAATTAACGAAGAGATCCATGCATAGTCTTTTTTAATTCACATAAAAGAGATTTAATTGAAAACATTCTACTGCTGATGGACTTTCCCAGCTTTGAAGCAAATCTCATACTAGGCTTTGGATTGGGCCATACTGAAGACCTGATCATTACCACTGCATCAGCTTCAATCAAATTTAACAGTGATAAATATTGCAATGTAAGATTTGCTACCACTCTACAGAACTATAACACAAGCTAGAAACAGAAAATAAGCCTGTGATCTTGAAGTCCACCTATTAGGCTGAACTGGGATTACTAAACAAGAACTACTCAAAAGCCAAATGTATTATACATTTAAATTACTTCATGAAAGCCGCACTTAAAGCGCTAAAAGAAAGAATCAGGCTAACACAGTGTTCTGATATTTAATTAGGGAACAAAAACCATGATAGGAATAGGATGGCATTTATGGAATAATCATGCTTCTTGGATGCTGGGAGGTACAAGGTATATCTAAAGTCTTAAGTATAATGATCACTCTCCTTACTTGCTGTTCCAGTAAAAACTGCTATAGATGAAAAATTGTCTTGGTAATACTAAAAAGGGAGACCACTTAAAAGGCAGGGTAGCAGGTTCATCTGAGAGAAACTAAATGAAGCAAATCCTTTTTTGGAATCTTCTGATCAAAATCTCTGTCATTTATATAGTTACAGACAAGACTGTCATCTCAGAAACAAAACTCTTGTCAACTCCAAACACTTGGTCCAATATGTTTCAAACAGAATCACAGTAGAGTTCCACATATCGGTGTTGTCAAGGTTTCTTACCCACTCGGAACTCTAGGGTACAGATGTGGGGACCTGTATGAAAAACCCCCTAAGCTTATTTTTACCAGCTTAGGTTAAAATTTCCCCAAGGTACAAACTATTTTACCTTTTGTCCCTGGACTTTATTGCTGCCACCATGAAGCATCTAACAAAAATGTAACAGGGAAAGAGCCTGCTTGGAAATGTCTTTCCCCTCAAAATCCTCCCAAACCCTACACCCCCTTTCCTGGGGAAGGTTTGATAAAAATCCTCACCAATTTGCATAGGTGAACACAGACCCAAACCCTTGGATCTTAAGAACAATGAAAAAGCAATCAGGTTCTTAAAAGAAGAATTTTAATAGAAGTAAAAGAATCACCTCTAAAAATCAGGATGGTAAATACCTTACAGGGTAATCAGATTCAAAAACAGAGAATCCCTCTAGGCAAAGCCTTAAGTTACAAAAAGACAGAAAAACAGGAATATACATTCCATTCAGCACAACTTATTTTATCAGCCATTTAAATAAAAACAGAATCTAACGCATATCTAACTAGATTGCTTATTGGCCCTTTACAGGAGTTCTGACCTGCATTCCTGCTCTGGTCCCAACAAAAGCAACACACAGACAGAGAGAACCCTTTGTTCCCCTCCCCCCACACCCCAGCTTTGAAAGTATCTTGTCTCCTCATTAGTCATTTTGGTCAGGTGCCAGCGAGGTCATCTTTAGCTTCTTAATCCTTTACAGGTGAAAGGGTTTTTCCTCTGGCCAGAAGGGATTTTAAAGCTGTTTATCCTTCTCTTTATGACAGGTGTATTCAAATTTTAAAAGATTCTCCCCTTAGTATGAAAATGACCAGATGAAAATTAAAAGGCACTGTCCCTTTAAAAATGGACACCTTGCTGAAAAGCCAAATGGAGAGAGTATTTTATTAACTATTTTTGTGGCCCAAGTTACCATAGTATCTTAGCACCCCACAAAATGTTTTTAAAAAGGCATTGGGGTGATTAGTGACTTATAGACTGAAAAGTCCAGTAATGGTTGCAACCATAATTAAACATAAAATTATAAAATACCTAGAAGATCATGATATGAAAGGGAATAACCAGCATAGTTTCTGCAACGGAATATCAAGCCTCACTAATCTGTTAAAATTCTTTGAATAGGTCAATAAGATAGTGGATAAAGGTGAACCAACTGATATTAATAAATATCACAGAGACTGGGAACTTCCAATCACTCTCTCATAACACAAGAACATATTCGTTGGTATAAAAGGGATGCAGATTCAAAACTGATAAAAGGAAATATTTTCACATAACATTCAGACTTTGGAACTCACTGCCACAAGTTATCGGAGACCAAAAGTTTAGCAGGATTCTAAAAGGATTAGAGATTTATACAGATAAGAATATCCAATTATAATAGGAATTGTAAAAAAAAAAAAAAAAAAAAAAAAAAAAAATACACAAGAGCTTTGGAAAGGATATAAACCTTCAAGTTTTGATGCATAAACCTATCTCTAACTACCAAGGGCTCAGAGGACATGTTCCCTGGGGTGGGTTATCCCATAACTGCTTACTGCAGGGTTTCTTCCTCTGGAGTAGCTAGTACTAGTCATGATGGGAGATAGGATAGTGGGCTAGAGGAACCATTGGTTTGATCCAGAGTGGCAATTCTTATATTTCTAATTTTCTGTTACTGTATTTATCCTCATACCACTCTTGAGACGTAACTAAATATTTATCCTCAGTGTACAAATGAGGTGCTGAGGCACAGCAAGGCTAAGGCCCAGATCTTCTAGGGTATTTAGGTGTCTAAAATCAGGGCTATTTGTGAAGCAGAAATTGAAGGGATGGAGGAACCAGCACAGGTGGCACATGACAGGGCATTTGGAGATGTGGGCAAACACTGTCTGGCAGGCACCAGTGGGATATACAATTAGATAGATTGTCACATTACACTGTATTTTAGACTATTACGTTCCTTGGGTTCATATTTTGTGTGCTGACGTTTTGAAGTTCACCTTGAGATTGATGGAGAAAATAGTATTATTGAGATACCTTCTTGAGATGGGTGGAAATAAGCTTGAGGGAGCTATTTCCTTGGAGTGAAATTCACCTGGATTAAGGGCCAGCACAAGGTCCTCCACACAATTCAAACTCTACATTAGATCCACATAAACAAGGATGTTGTGGCCCCTCTCTTTACTTGCTCCATCGTGACTGATTTTTGCAAGACCTGAGTGGGGACCCCATCATCATTATATGGGGGTATGGAGATGTGACAGTACCCCAAAGAAACACCCACCTGGCATCCCTATATTCACAACTGTTATATAATATGTTTTGTACGAAGTATGCCTTGTGAGGTATCATTTAAAAGGTCTTGTTCTGTTAAATATTAATATCCTGTTGAATTGTATGTGCTATCATTTTGAGAGAAGTTATGAAGTTCTGCTATGTGGATGTTACTGAAATATGTTGTGAAGTTGGAAACAACCACAACCAGTCTTTCTGGAACAACAACGGAGAATCCAGATGGTGCTGATGGCCCATTAAGGGAAATCCACACTACTAACGACTATCGCAGGATCTGCGTACAATGAAGGCTTCTCAGTGGAAGCATGTAAACAATGGACACTGCTTGACCCATGTCATAGCAAAAGATCTTTGCTGGAAGAGCCTATAAAGGAGCAGAAGTGACATCATTTATCCTTACTTCCTCCACAACTCAACACCTGGAAACATGTCGAGAACAAAGATTGAACTAGGAAGGTGGTCCCAGGCTGGAAAGGATAATCCCAGCCTGTGTATTAAGGAACAATACTATCAGGATGAGACACTGCTTGATTCAAATCCTGTCTAGTTTATAGAACTCAGATTGTGGTTTTACTTTTATTTCTTAAGTAATCAGCTTTGATCTGTACACTTAGTACTTAGATCAATTTTAAGTGATTATTTCTGTAGTTAATAAATCTGCTTTATATTTTACCTGAAACTTTGTTTTGCTTCAAGTGCTTGGGGAACCTGCTCAGGAACAAAAACTGGTGCATGTCCTCTCCACATTGAGGGAGGGGCAGACTGGGTAAATAAAAACTTACCCTTGTCAGGCATCTGACCAGGGCAAGATGGTATAGTTCTGGGGTCCTAGGCTGGAGATCTATAGGGAATTGGCTGGAGCCTATTGAGTGGCTGGCAAAAGGATTCATGTAACTCAGCTGGGTGTGCCCCTACCTGTGGATGTCTGTGTAAATTCAGGACCTGGAAGGGTTTGCAACTTGTCACAGCATCACAGTGGGAGAGGGAGCCCAGGTTGGTGAGACAGAGGGCACAGCGGTACTCCAGTTCCAGGTTGCAACCCAGGGAACTCACAGGAGACATTTGTTTTTCCCTTAACCTGTGCTGACCTAATGTCCCTCAAACACTGTGCAAGCCCATAAACTTGAGTAGCAGTTGAGAAGCTGTGGAGACCTGGCTCCTAGCTGAGAATATATTTCTCTCCACCACCATATTCTGGGTATTCCACCCACAAAAAGTCCAGTTACTCTGAATTAGTCGGGAAAAGTGAATTTTACTCTGGGTAAATACTATCTTGCAAACAGAACCTGTTTGCTTGTATTCTTTGATCCCTAAGGTGGACCTAGTGGTCGGTTGACCCTGACTACGTACAAGAGACTATTGCTTTCCAAAACTTTCCTAAACCAGATCCACAATACCCTAATCCAAAAGGCAGGCAGAAGAGGATATGAATCGAGACCTGTAAGTAATAGGAAGATCCACCCTCAGCGACCAAAGGAGAAAATGAAAACAAACTTCTACATAACCAGTTAATGTCAAATAGAACACCAAAAATACTACATACATAAAGAGGTCTGATCACTAAATCCTAACTAAGCAAAATTCCTACTGTGTTCAGTGGAAGTGCTGCCTGAATAAGGACTGTGGGATCAAGCCATTTATAATTTGATTTCAGTCTTATTTAAGCTCTAACTTTAAGCAAATGAGCAATGACACTTTTAAAACCAAGACAAAACTCAAACATTATTCATAAAACAAAGCCAACTCTTAAAAAAAAAAAAAATCACATTTTAATATTTAATTTGCTCCCCTTGATTTACTTCTTCCCAGGCAATTTCTCACTTCCATTTTCTGAGCTGAAATGCTTTAGAATGTTTCTAAAATAACGTACCTAACTATTCTAAATCACTCCATTGTACTTGGAATGAGTTAATAGAATTAAAGTTTCTTCAAAACACCTTAATGTAATGTTTTTCTAAACCTGTATTAAAGTCTTCTAAATCCTAAATCTCATTAAATACCTTTAACATGTTAAAAAAGTTTGAATTAAAGATTCAGCAAGATGAGATTTCAGTTTGAAATCCAACAGCAGTACTGTCATGCATTTGGCATTGGTGAGAGCTCCCTGAAACTATAAAACCTACTAGCAACACTGGGAATGACTAATTACTGTTCTCATTTTCTAAAATAGTTACTATAGAAAACAGTTTTGTGAACACTATCAGGAGGTTATTCTTTGCTCACTATTAGCATCTTAAAAGTCCATTCAGGTTTAGAATTAAGATGATTTTTAATATTTTATAAATACACGTTTGATATTTTAGCTACAGAAAATCATGACTAATAAAGGACATCAGAGACAATTAATGGAAAGGGAACAGAAACTGTAAGCATTAATCTAGCTCTGAGTAGAAGTATCAAAAAGAGCTAATTTAAATCAGATTTTTCCTGTGAGCACTGCTTTAACTCAAACATTCTATTTCCACACAGACTTTAGTTTGCTTTTGAAATAATAAGTTACTTTAATCATTCAAGTAGAAATGCTAACATTTGTTTACACAATGTAAATCTTCATGCTAATGAAGGAAAAATAACTCCTTGATCAACAACATTTATTTTCATCTTCAGGACAAGGCAAAGATATCAAAGGCAATAATGCTGCCTAGGAAAACACATTAAATTACAGAGAAACTGTTTTGAAAGAAACAGAAACAAGTATTTAAATAATCACCCAGTTCACCATCAGCCCAACCCTTAGCTCCACATAAAAGTCAAACAAAAACAAGAATTGGACAACCTAATAATTTTTATTTTTAGTGACCATGTCATTACAGCATCTGTCCCTGTTCTTAGAAGTTATGATACTTTATGCTTTGAGAGCACTTTCCATCTTCAGAGCTTTTTACAAACACTAACTAACTAATCATATCCCAGTATCACACCCCAGGGCTGATTTAACATCCTAGTCCTCTCTCAGTTTTGGGGATGTTGAATTAAGCTTGTTTTTATCACCTCTGTGTGTCAATTTCTAAACCCTAAAAGTGCAAGACACAGTTGGAGAGTGAATTGACTGACCAATAGTCCAGTAGTCTTTTCATTCTGTGTTTGCAATTTGTTGTACAATCCAGTAAAAGCAGACAGGACACGATGCAATTTAATGTAAACCATTTGGGGTGAAAGGTGTTATTTTATCTAGGGAGATCTCCCCCTCACAGTCCAGCTCACACACAGAGTCGGTGGCAATCTCATGGTCTGGGGAGATCTGGGACATCCTGTCGAAAGGATCATCCTCGCAATCAACCACATTAGGGATCATGTTGACATAAGCAGTCACTATTTCCTTATGGAAAAGGGTGTCTTGATTGTAGGAGATGAGTTCATTGCTTATATTGACTGTCTCCACTGGAGTGCTAGAGCAAAACTCACTGCACCCTAGGAGGTTGGAGAAAACCTTTCTGAAGTCAGCATTGAAAGCATAGATGATGGGATTGAGGGATGAGTTGGCCCAGCCAAACCATACAAAAATATTAAAGGTGGTCTCGCTGACACAGGGAAGGCCAGCATAGGGGTTGTCAGGGGGGCTCTCACAAAAGGGGACTATGCAGTTCAGAATGAAGAAGGGCAGCCAGCAGCAGACAAAGACTCCCATGATGACTGAGAGGGTCTTCAAGACCTTGGTCTCTTTTCTGATGGAAGTCTTGAGGCTGGTGTGGTGGTGGCAGTCAACGCGGCTGCTCCGGCAACTCTGTGCATGCTCGGCTGCCCTCTCCAGGGAGGAAATCCTGCGGATCTGCACTTGGGCAATGCGGTAGATCCGTGTGTAGGTGACTAGCATGATGGCCACGGGGATATAAAAGCTGATCAGTGAGGAGGAGATAGCATAGGTCCTGTTGAGGCTGGAATCACAGCTCTCAGCCTGTCCCTCAAGGGTCTCATTGCTGCTGGCAGTCCCCTCTGAGGGTCTCAATACTACTGTCCAGTTAGTGCCAATCCCTTCCGCCCAGGTGGTGCCAGTGCCTGCTGCTGCTGAGGTAGTGCCAGGTCCACCTCCATCAACATCCCCGCCTTTGTGCCAGTTGAGCTGGACAGGGATGAAGGAGATAAGGACAGACAAAGCCCAAGCCACGCTGATCATCACCAAAGCCACCCTCTGGGTCATCTTCCTCTCATACCTGAATGGGCTGGAGATGGCCCAGTACCTGTCCATGCTGATCACACAGAGGTTCAGAATGGAGGCGGTGGAGCACATGATGTCAAAGGCCACCCAGACATTGCAGAAGGCCCCAAAGGGCCAGTAGCCGGCCACCTCGGCCACTGCCTTCCAGGGCATCACCAACAGGGCCACCAAGAGGTCAGAGACGGCCAAGGACACGATGAAGATGTTGGTGACCTTGCTCCTCAGGTGCCGGAAGCGGATGATGGCCACACACACCAGCACGTTGCCAAACAGCGTCCAGAGAATCAGCAGGGACAGTAGGCTGCCAGCCACTATCTGCGCTGGCCCCGCAGCCACAGGCGGCTCCCCTGACCCCTCCCCAGCGCCCACTGCAGGCGGCCCGGGCTGCTGCAACAGCAGCGAAAGCGGGAGAGGCTGGGAGAGCAGAGTCTGGTTCTCCCCTGGAGACTGCAGCATGGCTGGGTCCCTCCCCCCGGGGCCAGGGCAGCGGAAGCGCGCTGCACGACTAATACTTCTCCCCAGCGCCCATCGCTTGGCCCCATTGGATCCCCCGGGGGCGCTCACTCCGCCAGCCGGTCACCGCCACCACAGCAGCCGCGGACCGCTGCCGGGCTCGCTCCTGCTAGCGACCTGCTCCGAGGCGGCGGCCCCCGGTTCGCCCCCTGCACTCAGGGGGCATCGGGGCTGCTGTTGGGCTCCCCTCCTGCAGCCGGTGCGCCTGAGTGGCACTGCTGCGCTGCCTGGACGCTCAGCGAAGCGCGGGGAGCTGCCGCTGCCCCCCGCCGCTGCCAGTGCCCCGCTCTCAGCGCACCCCTGAACGAGTGCGGGGGGAGGGGGGGCTCCTGCTCTCCGCGCCGGGCGCCGCCGCTTGCCTAGCCCTCGTGCTCTAGCTGCGCCTGCTGCTGTGGGTACGTCCCGGAGCGACGGCGAGACTCCCTCTGCGCTCCCAGTGCTGCCGCTACAGTGTCGGCTCCCGCCGCTCTCGCCTGCGCTCCCCGAGCCGCTGGGTGCGCTCAGGCGAGCCGAGCATGCTCAATAGCAAGGCGAGCCGCTGCCCTGAACCTCTGCTCCCTGAGCAAGATGGGGACAAACTTTGGGATGTGGGCGCACGGGAGCGGGGCTTGTGCGCCGCCTCGCCCAGCGCGGCTCGGTGCCGCTGCCCACGCGGGGCGGGGGCATTCCGGGCACACGCTCGCCCGGTGCTGCTCAGCGACAAGGCTGAAAGCAGATCTCCACGGGAGACCGAGTGACTGTTTCCAACGCCTGCACACTGCGCAGGTTAAACACATCTCGGGGGGCGGGGGGGTTCACCCTCTGTCCTGCCCTTGTTATCACTTTCTAGGAAGCCCACAGGGATAAAAGGTGAAGAGAATACCTGCCCTAGAGGGCCTGTTGATGCAGAGCAGAGGTAGGAAACAGAAGACAGAAGGGGGTGACTGGTGGCACACTGCGTAGAAGTCCCTCTATGACCAATATCCCTTGTGCAGGGGTCTGTATTTGGTGTCTCCATGTGGCCAGATCCAAGGAACAGGCAGTTGGACAAGATTGGCCAAAATGTTTAGGGCTCCATCTGAATTAACAGAGAGATGTCGGGCGGATCATTTCCTACATGGTTTGGCTAATCTAGAGTGACTCTTTCCATGCATAAGGCTAGAGCCATCATCCATCAGCACCTGGGAGAGGGGGACTACTAAATTAGTGCTTTTTTGCATTATGTTTATTAAAAAAAAACCAAACTCAATCACATAACTTCATAAGGGAGTGGTGCTGGTGTGGAAAGCATTACAAATGGCACCTGCCCACACAATACATTTCACAACCTAGTGTAGTGCCTGGCAGGTAGGATCGAACCTCTGGAGCTTAGTGCATGAGCCTCTACTGCATGAGCTAAAAGCCAACAGGCTGTTAACTAAGGGCTTGGCTACACTTACATTTTATAGCGCTCTAACTTGCTGGCTCAGGGGTGTGAAAAATCACCCCCCGAGTGCAGCAAGTCAAAGCGCTTTAAAGCGCTAGTGTAAACAGGCTCCCAGGCAAGAAGCCATGCTCCCAGGGCTCGGAGCTAATCCCCTCGTGGAGGTGGATTACCAGGAGCGCTGGGAGACCTCTCTCCCAGTGCTCGCCCGCAACCACACTCGCACTTCAAAGCGCTGCTGTGGGAGCACTCCCGTCACAGCACTTTGAAGTTTCCAGTGTAACCGTGTGTCATAAATATTAAGGGAAGGGTAAACACCTTTAAAATCCCTCCTGGCCAGAGGAAAAACCCTTTCACCTGTAAAGGGTTAAGAAGCTAGGATAACCTCGTTGGCACCTAACCACAATGACCAATGAGGAGACAAGATACTTTCAAAGCTGGAGGGGGGAGAAAAAGGGTCTGGGTCTGCCTGTGTGATGCTTTTGCCGGGGACGGAACAGGAATGGAGTCTTAGAACTTAGTAAGTAACCTAGCTAGATATGTGGTAGATTCTGTTTGTTTAAATGGCTGAGAAAATAAGCTGTGCTGAATGGAATGGATACTCCTGTCTGTGTGTCTTTTTGTAACTTAAGGTTTTGCCTAGAGGGATTCTCTATGTTTTGAATCTAATTACCCTGTAAGGTATTTACCATCCTGATTTTACAGAAGTGATTCTTTTTACTTTTTCTTCAATTAAAATTCTTCTTTTAAGAAACTGAATGCTTTTTTCATTGTTCTCAAGATCCAAAGTTTTGGGTCTGTGGTCACCTATGCAAATTGGTGAGGATTTTTATCAAACCTCCCCCAGGAAGGGGGGTGTGAGGATTTTGGGGGGAAAGACGTTTCCAAACGGGCTCTTTCCTAATACAATAAAACTGGTTAGATGTTTGGTGGTGGCAGCGAAAGTCCAAGGGCAAAAGGTAAAATAGTTTGTACCTTGGGGAAGTTTTAACCTAAACTGGTAAAAGTAAACTTAGGAGGTTTTCATACGGGTCCCCACATCTGTACCCTAGAGTTCAGAGTGGGGAAGGAACCTTGACACCATGCCCTTAGACTATAGAGCAAACTCATTAAATCTCTAAGTGGTCTCAGTGCCACTAGATGGGACAGAACACCACACCCAGAAGATGTGTGGATTATACTCGCACTTGATCCTTCCTAATATATTATTAGGATTACAGGAAATAGCGTTAGAGGTTTAAGTAGAGCTTTGTAACACACATTTGGCAAAAATCTAAATTTACTTTCAGTCTATACCAGGGACACAAGGCACCCTGCATATTTAAAGGTAGCCCACAATAAAGAAGTTTTTTAAGTCATTCTTGCTTCTCCCTGAGGAATAAAAAGCTTGAAAATTATTTTAATCTTAATAATTCCAGTCTTCTGTACCTGATCTCCCCTGAAGACTCAATGGACAACTGGAGGACTTGTTTATAACATTCAAGCAACATAGCAAATGAAATCTGATTCCATCTGTCTCTGGGTTTTCTGTAGAGTCCATCATTATTCTGTCTAAGGCTCTAATCCTGCAAAAAGTGTAAGCATGAGTTTAATGTTCTAGTCTCATTGAATTCCCCATTCACTTGGGTAAAGTTAAGCCTATATGTTTTTGGAGGTTCAGAGGCTTGACTCAAAAGGTAAGTGTTTTTTATTCAGACAGTTGTAAAATAAATAGATGCACTAAAACATTTTAAACAATTGGAAGAAAAAAAAATCTGTTCAAGATTCAATATCTATTTTCAGTTAAAAGCTGAGAAAACTCCCAATCATTTCTCCAGTAATAACAGGAAAGACAAGAATTAATATACCTGATATTTCTGAAATAAAAGCAGAATTTAAAAAAAAACACCCTAAGAAAAAGAAAAGCCAAGCAGTACCTCAGGAAGCCTCTGGAAATCGTAAGATATAAAAAAGGAAGCACAAGTCTCTCTCTCTCTTTAGGTCATCTTGAGGAAATTGCAATTATTTTAGTACAGGATACTATTTCCCCATCATTGAAACAGACAGACATTTAATAGTAGAGAAGTTTGTTTGTTTTACTTCAGTGACCAAGGAAGAGATGCTAAGTACTGCTTGCATGAAGTTTGTTCCACTTTAGTACCTCTTGCAACCCTTACAAAGCTAGTGAGCCTGAAAGTAGTTCTCTAATTTGCATATTAATACACATTACCTCACGCCTATGTGTATATTATACATACAATTTCACTCTCTCATCACAGAATCAGTAGCTCAGATACAATGGTGGGCACATTATAAGAGCCAGTAAAAATATTAACATTTTATTGGAATCATAGAATATCAGGGTTGGAAGGGACCTCAGGAGATCATCTAGTCCAAATCAGCTAAGTCATCCCAGCCAGGGCTTTGTCAAGCCTGACCTTAAAAACCTCAAAGGAAGGAGATTCCACCACCTCCCTAGGTAACACATTCCAGTGCTTCACCACCCTCCTAGTGAAAAAGTTTTCCCTAATATCCAACCTAAACCTCCCCCACTGCAACTTGAGACCATCACTCAACTTAGGAGCCCTATGTCCTAGTGAACTGAAGTTAAAGACTTGGACTTATGGTTTAGAAATATTATTTACAGATAATCTCCTATATTGGGAACTCCAGTGACCACAAGAAGTGGAGCCCAGACACCACAAAAGATTGGGGCGGGGGAGGGGGAGGAGGGAAGAGAAAGAAGAACTGTCCAGCCAAACCAAGACAGAAAGCTAGCAAAGAAAAAAGCCACACAAATTATGTTAATGTTAACAGTCACCTGCCTGGGGGTCATGCTCACAGGGGTAGAGAAGGGCATCCTTATTTGCCATTCATGTGCTGAGAATCTGGTGTGTTTAAAGAGTTTTACTCATCCCATCATGATTGTTCCATTAATTTCAGGAAGTTATTAGTTTCCTTCCTCCTCCTCCCCCCCCACCCAAAAAAAAAAATCACTAAAATCAAAATTCAGTTACTTTGCAGACAAATAAAATTTTAAACTGTCTATACTAACATAGTAGCCTCTTGAGGCTGGCTATGCCTGTATTCATCCTTTCTAATTTAACAAACACCACAAGTAAGTGGGGACAAAAACTAGAGAGGCAAAGGCACAAAATAAGATTAAACTAATTAAAGACAAAGGATAACAAGAAAACATTCTACAAATACATTAGAAGCAAGAGGAAGACCAGGGACAGCACAGGCCCATTACCCAATAAGGGGGGCAAGCAAGAACAGAAAATTTAGAAATACCAGAAGTGCTAAATGACTTTTGTTTCAGTTGTTTTCACCAAAAAGGTTAGTAGCAATTGGACATCTTGTGAATGCCAGTGAAAATGAGATAGGATCAGAGGCTAAAATAGGGGAAGAACAAGTTAAAAAATTACTTAGACAAGTTAGAGGTATTCAAGTCACCAGCCTGATGAAACACATCGTAGAATACTCAAGGAGCTGACTGAGGAGATATAATTGCTAATGGCTCAATCTTCAAAAAAAGTAATGGAAGATGGGAGAGATTCCACAGGACTGGAAAAGGGCAAATATAGAGCCATTCTACAGCAAGGGAAATAAGGACAATTCAGGAAATTACAGACGTGTCAGCTTTAACCTAAGATACTGAAATACTACGGAACAAATAATTAAGCAATTTGCAAACACATAGAAGATAGAGTGATAACTAACAGTCAGCATGGATTTGTCAAGAACAAACTTCTAGCAGATCACAGAGCAGCAACAGCAGGATCACAGGTGTGGTCGGTTATCAGATTCTGGAAGGCTCATGCAACATGCTCTTTGAGATAAGATAAAAATCTTTAACACTTGATAGGTTACCCACCCTCTCGCAGTTTACATATATATTTCATTTCAAGGGTAGGTAGCTCACGAAAGCTTATGCTGTAGCTCACGAAAGCTTATGCTCAAATAAATTGGTTAGTCTCTAAGGTGCCACAAGTACTCCTTTTCTTTTTATTTCAAGGGTAGTCCATTAAGGTTAAGGCTGTCACTTGCAAAGAGTTGGGTTACTTTTTTAATGTTTTTTCTAATGGTTTTTGTGCTTCTCCCTTGAAAGTGTGTCCTCTTTTAGTCCCGTTAAAAACTGTGCTTCTCTCATACAGCTGGCAGATTGGAAGCAATGGAATTAGACTGGTTCAGAGAGAAGAGTTTGTGCATCTCTATTCAGGAAATTTGTCTAGTTTTTTGTACTCTTTAGTATAGGAAAACCTACATCCATTTAAGAACAGGCACCCAGAGCACTACAGTAAAATATTTACGTAAAAATACAAAGATCAGACAAGAGGTATAGCCACTCAAAATCCCTAACTGTGACAGAGGGGAGAATACTATGATCAAGTCTTAATCTTTTATCCTTCTCTTTTGATAAATTAAAAATACAGAGCTTCTTAAATCTTACTGTAAGGCAGGTTTCCTTGGATCATTCTTCTGTTTTTAACTTCCATTTTTGAAGCGTGAACAATAGAACTGGACGCAGTATTAAAGTACTTTTTTCGCCCATGCTGTATACAGAGGAAATACCACATGAACCACTCATTAGTCTCCTGCTTGTACATCCAAGCATGTGTTTTCCATCCCTTTCAAAGCACTAAAACATGTCAGTGAAATCAATGGAATGTAAGTAATCTTAAAATTAAGCACGTGCTTAACTGATATGCTGAATAGGGATGGACCTTAAGCTTAATATTTAAGTTAAGCAGATGCTGAAATGCTTTGCTGAACTGAGGCCATAGACTAATGTACTATGGCTCTCAACTGCTTTTCATGTAGTTTTTCTTGCTTGCTTTTGAATTTGCTTGATAGAATACTTTTTGATGCAATCCTTTTACAACTTAACCCCAGACACAGTATCTACCTCTATATTTTTAACTCCGTATTGGTATTAGCTACTTATAGAGCCCAAAACACTATAACATTGGAAACATTTGTAACACAGTTGGAGTGATCAGTTTTAACATGGACAACAGGGACCGAGAAATTCTCCTCATTGTTTCATATTTTACTAAGTTTGCAGTCAATGAGCTCAGTCCTTGGTTCCCAGTTCATCCACTCTGCTCTATTCTGGAAGTACAGAGCAGACAAAGCTACTCCACAGGGGTGATTCTTGGCTGCCCTTTTAAAGGGGTATCCTTGTTGGTGTAAAGCCCTTTATAGACAGCTCTACACCTCACCTTCTGCCCCCTTCTATGAAGATGGCTATAGCATTCTAGTTGCAATCCAGACCAGTGAGATGTTGTCACCCATGCCCTGCAACCTTGGGTGCCTCACAATGCTTTGCTGTTGTAGCTTCCAACTTGAGTTGCTCACAATCAGCTTGCAGGTCACACCCTGAGTGTGTGTATAGCCAGTGTGTATAGAACCCTGGCCCAGCAATTCTGATCCCAGCAGCCTGTGAGCAGCACACCAGCCACACTCTGGCATTCAGCAGTCTTAGTTACTACTTGCAGTGTGATCCCAACACACTCCTACTCCTGAATTTTCCTCCCAAAACATGTGTTCTGCACTGTCCAGCCATCTGATATTTTAGGTCCTTTGCCCCATAATGGAACAAACAACAATTTGCTACTTTAATTGGCATTACCAAAAATTCCCAACACTGGATTAGTTTTGATTAAGAAATAAAACAAGTTTGACTGCAAAGATACTTGCACTAACTTAAAATCTAAGGCACTAAAATGCCTTCTAGTACTAAAGTTTGAACTAGACTTGCTTCAAGGTGAAGTCCTTACCCCACATTCCCAGCAACATTGCTGATCAAATTTGCAAGTCAGCATCTGCTCCCAAAGTCCAAAGGGCTGGTTTCATTTGTCTTCTTAAGTGAAAGAGTGAGCGAGATAGAAAGCAAGAATATCTGGGGTGGTTTTGCCCCTCACTTCTATAGTCCAGTCCCCCTTTGAAGTGGAGTCTTCTGAAGATTACTCCATAAAGCAAAGTTTATTCAAACAGTAAATTAGGCAACAGGAGTCTTGGGGTGATGGTGTCCCTGTGCTCACCCCTCCCCTGTGTATGCTGATTTGCCTTGTCTTCTTGCTTTCTCAAGGACCTTGTCTACTAGTTATATGTAAACCGAGGTAAGCAAACATTCCTTTGTTTAAGATAGACCTGCTTAACCCACTCCTGCTTAATCAGGACTACATAGGTTTGAATGTGCGCTACCATCGTCATTCAGGGGGCATTCATAACTTTACATATAATGTTGCTACATACAATTCACCATGATATTGACCAGCAAGTTATTTGTAATCAAATGAACCTCTCAAGGCATATTTTGTACAACAATTACAATGGTGGTATAGGGTGTAAATACAGGGTGCAATCAGGCCAGAGTCATGACCAAGGGCAAGATATGCAGGAGAGTGGGAGCCAGAGCTTATAATGCTCTGCCCAATTGTTAACTGCCCCATGAGATCATTACAGCTGTCATAATTGACAGCAGCAGTTAGGCTGTTCTAAGCCCTGAATCAGAGAATGAGAAAAAAAAATTATAACTGTCTAAATAGTTAGATTTTCTGCCTTAGTATTGCAATACTTTTCATGGGCCTGACTATCCCAGAACTATTTTACAGTTTAGGATTTATTATTGGGCTCTAATCTTGTTTCAGATAAAAAGCTAGTTTCAAGAATCAGCAACTGTGTCACCTCTGACCCAAGCAGCATCAAATTCCTGCTCCTTCTTCATTTTGCTTTACATCTTGACTGAGACTTAAAATCAAATGCTCCTTTAGAATCAACAGGGCTTGTGTGTCTTCATTCAAACAGCAGAGTGAAAACAGATTAGAAAATCCATTAACTTTGACAACACACACATTGATTTATCATCTTAGTACTGCAAGTAGGAAGCAAGCCAAATTGTTTTTTAAAATGATGGACATGTTATAACATTCTGGACTCCCCCCCGCAAAGGCAGGGTTTGATTGGGCTAAAGTTATAAAGGAGAACTAATGCATATATGCTTGGCCATCCCCAAAATAGCATTAGCATATATATTCTGAGTTATGAATATCCACTTGAGTATTGCACAGATGCTGCCTGGGGCATTTCACCGAACAGTGTGACTGGATGTGCAAGCCCCTTGTGTACACACAGACACACTCTCCAGTCATACTTGCAGTTCCTGCACTCCCTTTAATGTAGGGAATGCCCCCACATCTCACAGGGGAAAGAGCAGAGAAGAGCTAGGGCCACTGCACAAGCCAGTAGAGCAGATGGCAGAACTGGGCCCTTAGTGGACTCTAAAATATTGACTTTTCCAAGACATGTTTTAAAAAACCAAAACCCACCCACACTATTTTAACCAGGGACATTCAATAGCATTAACTGTATATGAACCAATTTTCCATCTAACATTAAACAATATTGATCTGAAAAAAAACGAGTTGTCTTAGTGATTGGCTAGTTCTCAAACTGACATATGAGAAAATGAAAACAGGTAAATAAAACTTGCTGCATAAAACTTAGCCAGTCATTATCAATGCAAATATTGTGTAGCTGCATTCAGCTAAGGCAGCAATTGCAGATCAAAACATCTGGCATTTGTGAAGTCATCCTTTGTTACACAGTCTCTCCTGATTGCAGCAATTATATATAGTAATGCTACCCAACTCTTAATGTCCTTTTGATTCAGAAAAAATTACAGCTACTTTGTCATACTTATTAGTTGAAAATAACTGCTTGTCAGTTCAGGAATTTTACCTTTGCTTTATGGACAAATATTTATGACTAGAGGCAGAGGTGAAAGTAAGCCAGTACAGTCCGGTACAGCGTACCAGTATGCCATACCGGACCAGACTGGCTTCCCCCAGCTGGCGATTTAAAGGGCCTGGGGCTCCCTGCAGCAGCCAGAGTCTCGGGCCCTTTAAAATGCCACCCGAGCCCCGCTGCCGGAGCCCTAGGGGAGCGGCAGCAGGGTTTCGGCGGTGATTTAGAGGGCCCGGACCTCTGCTGCGGTAGCCCTTTAAAACATCCCTGGGCTCCCAGCTGCCTCTGCAGCGGGTAGCTCTGGGGGTGATTTAAAGTCTCCTGGTGCTCCACCCACAGCCAGAGTCCAGGGGCCTTTAAACCTTGATTTAAAGGCTCTGCCTTTTCTGGTTGAGGCCATGCCCCCTGCTCAGGACCCCGGGCATACTGGTGAGTCCTTTAAGTTACTTTCACCCCTGACTAGAGGACACTGTTTCAACACTGATTTTTAGCAAAACAAAGGTTACTGTAGTGTAAGAGGTTTACTCATTTATTACTTGACAGAATAATACAGAAGTAAGGTATACATCCTCCTTGAATCACTTAATCTACTAGCTATATCTATTCTGTCCCACCAACTTCATTTTTTTTTGAAAGTATAATATCCCCATCTAGCGGTTTTCAAACAAACCTGGTTTTAATCTCTACTCACTAAGAACCTCATGCCACAGTTTAGCAAGATACTTAAGCCTGTGCCTAATTTTAAGCACAAGTAGTCCCATTAAATCATGTGCTTAAGTATTTTGCTGTATTGGGACCTGGGTACCTGACCCTGATCTCACTTATAACTGGAAAGGCTTTTGAAATAATATTCAAAGAAATTTTTTTTTAATTTGAGAATTAAGGATTCTGAGTGAGGGGACAACATCTAGTGGTTATGAAAGAACATAAGAGTGGAGTTCCCCAGATATTGTCATTCCCCCTCCCCATGTTTCCATCTACACCATTATGGATAATTTACTCAGCCAATGTGCATCAGAAGGAGGAGATCCTGTTTTCCATTCCGTTAGCCAAAAGTCAGTCCCATGAAACGGAAGTGCTGCAAGCCATTTTTGACTTCCATTGGATAAGTTAACTTATTCCATAGACTTATGGTGAAATCCTAGCCACATTAAAAAAAATCAATAAGATTTTTGCTATTGCTTTCAGTGGGGTCAGGATCTCAATCCTAGTACCCAAACTTGGTGATGCTGATTGTCTGTTCAGAATTGAAGGGCCTTTGAAGATAGTGCTCCAGTGATTACATATTTTATGGCAAATGTACAAAATGTTTTAATAGTCCCTTGGAAGGTAACAAATATATTTTATACCAATAGTCTGGACTCCAGTAATATGTATGGAGTATTTTATCCTGGAACAAAATAGGGTCCTAAGAAACTAGAAGTGTCCTTGATGTACTGACAGATTCCTAGTCCCTTTCTTTACCTGTGAGGATATGAGCAATTCTTCACTCCATTTTCCTTTAAAGTGGTGATAAAGTTCTTACTGGGGTGAGTTGATCCATTTATAAGTTTCTGTTTAGTTCCAGTTTTGCTGCAGTGACCTTCTAATGGTGATTCATTGGAAGAAGACCAAGCAGTGCCAATTTCTTTCTGCTATTTTTGATATGAAGGATTGCATGAAGGCAGTCATTTGTATTTGTTGTGAGTTAAGGACAGGGAGGCCAATTTATTTTCCTGAAATATGTCCCTATTCATTGGTGCCTCCTTACCTGTCACACTCATCTTTATATAATAGTTTATCCTTAGTTCTGAATTATGGGCTGTTCTCTGCTGGCAAGAGCCATGTATAGATTGAGACCTACTAAGGGGCACTTGATATAAAGATGAAAACTCAGTGTTTTCCTAACAAGCTAGGAAGATGCAGTACAGCGGGCAGGGGAAGGTATGAAGCATTCCAGAGGGAGCTGCAAGATTTGTTTTAATCTTAAGCCAAACTAGTGTTATTGGGGGAAACAAGGGAACCATTTTACAAAAAAATGACATGCCAGATTTAAAAAAAATAAATAAATAAGGAACCAGTCCAGTCAACGGGAGCTTTGCTATTACTTTCAATCCTATTCAGGCTTTGGGTTCAGTAGACTAGACTACTTTTAAAAAAAAAAAAAAAAAGTTTACTTATGACAATCACAGCTGCTTTAACATACAAACCAAGATTTTATTTTATTCATGCATTTATAGAATGAGACCACAATCCTTAGAGAAGTAATTCCAGCATGTAAGTGATCCAAGGTCATAGAATATCAGGGTTGGAAGGGACCTCAGGAGGTCATCTAGTCCAACCCCCTGCTCAAAGCAGGACCAATCCCCAATCAAATCATCCCAGCCAAGGCTTTGTCAAGCCTGACCTTAAAAACTTCCAAGGAAGGAGATTCTACCACCTCCCTAGGTGACGCATTCCAGTGTTTCACCACCTGCCTAGTGAAAAAGTTTTTCCTAATATCCAACCTAAACCTCCCCCACTGCAACTTGAGACCATTACTCCTTGTCCTGTCCTCTTCTACCACTGAGAATAGTCTAGAACCATCCTCTCTGGAACCACCTCTCAGGTAGTTGAAAGCAGCTATCAAATCCCCCCTCATTCTTCTCTTCCGCAACTGAACAATCCCAGTTCCCTCAGCCTCTCCTCATAAGTCATGTGTTCCAGACCCCTAATCATTTTTGTTGCCCTTCGCTGGGCTCTCTCCAATTTATCCACGTCCTTCTTGTAGTGTGGGGCCCAAAACTGGACACAGTACTCCAGATGAGGCCTCACCAATGTCGAATAGAGGGGAACGATCACGTCCCTCGATCTGCTCGCTATGCCCCTACTTATACATCGCAAAATGCCATTGGCCTTCTTGGCAACAAGGGCACACTGCTGACTCATATCCAGCTTCTCGTCCACTGTAACCCCTAGGTCCTTTTCCGCAGAACTGCTGCCTAGCCATTCGGTCCCTAGTCTGTAGCTGTGCACTGGGTTCTTCCATCCTAAGTGCAGGACCCTGCACTTATCCTTATTGAACTGCATCAGGTTTCTTTTGGCCCAATCCTCCAATTTGTCTAGGTCCCTCTGTATCCTATCCCTGCCCTCCAGCATATCTACCACTCCTCCCAGTTTAGTATCATCCGCAAATTTGCTGAGAGTGCAATCCACACCATCCTCCAGATCATTTATGAAGATATTGAACAAAACCGGCCCCAGGACCGACCCCTGGGGCACTCCACTTGACACCGGCTGCCAACTAGACATGGAGCCATTGATCACTACCCGTTGAGCCCGACAATCTAGCCAACTTTCTACCCACCTTATAGTGCATTCATCCAGCCCATACTTCTTTAACTTGCTGACAAGAATACTGTGGGAGACCGTGTCAAAAGCTTTGCTAAAGTCAAGAAACAATACATCCACTGCTTTCCCTTCATCCACAGAATCAGTAATCTCATCATAGAAGGCGATTAGATTAGTCAGGCATGACCTACCTTTGGTGAATCCATGCTGACTGTTCCTGATCACTTTCCTCTCGTGTAAGTGCTTCAGGATTGATTCCTTGAGGACCTGCTTCATGATTTTTCCGGGGACTGAGGTGAGGCTGATTGGCCTGTAGTTCCCAGGATCCTCCTTCTTCCCTTTTTTAAAGATTGGCACTACATTAGCCTTTTTCCAGTCATCTGGGACTTCCCCCGTTCGCCATGAGTTTTCAAAGATAATGGCCAATGGCTCTGCAATCACATCCGCCAGATGTTCATTTTTATTATCTCTAGCCTGATTAGTCAAAATAAGAAAACCTGTTGCCACTTGTCTGCACCTTTGTTTAGCTGCTTTATCATATAATATATTCAAGGTTTATAGAGGGAATGTTTGTTAGTCTTGATCTTACTATTCTTGCCACATAGGTAAATTTAAAATGGGAGATTTATAAAAGAAGGGATCTGATGTTTACAAGAGATCCATTAACCTAATCTCTTTCTGTTCCCCAGCCTGTTCCTTATGGTCCTCAAATACCAGAGGTCTTTTTCTTCCCCCCCCATCTGGGCCCAGCTACCCTGCAAGTACACCATGATTTTGTAGCTGGGTTGTGACACTCACCAGTGTTGCTAACTTATCATGAGTCTCACTCCATTTAGTGTTGGTCTTAAAATCCCCAGTTCCTAATGAACCATGTGAATGCACCAGAATCTCAGCTCCCACTTAAATTTAGATCTTAAAGTTGCAGGAGAAGGCTTGAAACTATGAACTCAGGGCTCAGAAAAAAGGTAGCAGATACAATAAAAAAAAAATCAGTCATACTTCAAGAATCTCATTATGTTTAAACAAATCTCATGAATTGGGGACAGTTGTGTCTGACTCAGCTGTCCCCTATAGCCTCAGTAGAGGATAGTGTTCTTAGACATGCACACAGCATGGTACCAGCAGCACTAAGGCCATGCACTTTGAAATGTCCTGCCACACACAGACCTCAGAGGGTGGAGAACTCACTAAACTAGCTACACAGTCATGATTAGCAGGTGTGACTAGAGTAAGGGTTTCTTACTCACCACTTGACAGCACCTCCTCCTGGTGGTTCTGGGGATTAGTTCTGCCAGGCTGATTGCAACTGCAAGAGGTGGTCTTTGTCACTTTCTCAGTCTCTCACTCATGCTGCAGTCCTTCTCTTACTCCAGGAGCTGTAGTGCTCTCTTTGTGACTCAGCCCTTCAGCCAGGTCACTAAGTGGTTTCCCCTTCCAGGGTAAAGTCCTTCAAAGTCTCTTCTGTTCAAGTGGCATCAGGCAGTCCCCATGACCACTGCCCTGATACTATCACTCTTGCACTGCTACAAAATAGTACCACCCTACAGTAGTTGGAAGGGATATCTAGGCCCATCCTCTACTCTGGGTTCAGGTCAGTCCAGTCTAGTGCCCTTTACCAAACAATCAAGGTCTGCAGCTTCCCTAACCTTACTGTTCTTACCTCTAGACTGATTCCACTCTTCCTAGTCAGACCCCTTTTTTCTAGATCCCAGGAATTCCTACCTCTCCTTCCCTCAGGGAGAATAACTGCCAGTCTTGGCTTTGTGTAAGCCCTTGCTTGTTCCCTCACAGGTGAGCTTACTTCCAGTTAGTGGCCTCTTCCTAGCCTAAACTCTCCCCTGTTTGCTGCTTAATTGGCTGATTAGGCCCACCTGGCCTCATTCAGCTGGTGTGGGGAGTACACTTTGTCACAGGGGGTCACATCCATAAAGCAGAATAGCAACATGCTGAACAAGCTGGAGTAAGACAAGCATCGACCAACCTTGGCTACTAGCAAGGGAAAAGCATGGTGAGCTGTCAGTTACTAACAGAATATTAGCCATGTTTTGTGTGGACACAGACTATGCACAGAGCCATCCATTCTCCTAATTAGTTACAAACTCAGTTCAAAGTTATAGTGTAAAGTGGACTCTTGCAGATAGATGGTTCTCTCATGTTACCCCCACCATCAAGAATAGCACCTCCATGCCTCTGTGCCTAACAGAATGACCATTTTCAAAGCACATCTCAAACCCCATCTTTTCTCCAGCAACAGTTTCTCTAAAATAATAAATAAGGGCAGGAGTAGGGGGATTTTTAAAAGTACTTGCAGGATTCAGGATCATGAACCCCATTGACAGTTCACAATCAAAGTCCAAGAAGACTTTATACTCTAAGCTCATGATTCAGGAAAGCAGCCTATTCATCAGAGCTCTTAAACACATGCTTAAATACTATTAAGAATAGGAGCCTCTGTAAAGTTTAAGAGATTTTTTTAAATATTTTACTTTGTAGGGTAAATAACTGAATCTTTTAGCTTTAAAAGCATTATTTTCTCCCTTTCTCCCTCTCTCTTTAAGACCTCCCACTGAAAAAAATGTTTTTGAACAAACCTTTGAAAAGATCTACAAGGCTGGATATTCTACAATGCCAGGTATCTCTAAATATTTCTAAACAACATCTTCCAGGTTCTTCCATCTTGGAACCTCATACTGAAGAACAAAAAACAAACAAAAAATTGCATTGGTATATTTTTCTGAACTTTTTTATGAAACCCATTAAAAGCTGAAAATTGCCTTCTAATTTTACAAAAAGAAAAGGAGTACTTGTGGCACCTTAGAGACTAACCAATTTATTTGAGCATAAGCTTTCGTGAGCTACAGCTCAATTCATCGGATGCATACTGTGGAAAGTATAGAAGATCTTATTATATACACACAAAAAGCATGAAAAAATACCTCCTCCCACCCCACTCTCCTGCTGGTAATAGCTTATCTAAAGTGATCACTCTCCTTACAATGTGTATGATAATCAAGTTGGGCCATTTCCAGCACAAATCCAGGTTTTCTCATCCCCCCCCCCCAAACTCACTCTCCTGCTGGTAATAGCTTATCCAAAGTGACACTCTCCTTACATTGTGTATGATAATCAAGGTGGGCCATTTCCAGCACAAATCCAGGTTTTCTCACCCGTCTTCTAAAAACTATCCAAGAGACTGTGAAGAAATGGGAGAGAGAGACCGAATATTTCAATCTGATTTATTAAAGTTTAGTGAGGCCCAGGAAGACTACTTGTAAATTGTTAATAAGTATTCCTATATTAACTGTATATAAACGTGCTCCAGGTGATCCTGACAAAGCTGGACAATATTGTTTGGTTGTGGATTTTGTAAACTATGTTTGCTCACTCATCCCTGAAATATTAGGTAACATTTTCAAAAATGTATAACGATTCCTTGGTTAAGAGTTCAGAGAGTTGCTGCAAAGCTCTTTACTTCAGGACTGCAATATTATCCTGGGGAAGATAAGTGCTTATGGAGTTGTTCCTTTACCTTGTCAGTACAGCATTTGTTCAAAGAGATGCCTAAGGGTATAGTCTTCTATAAATGTGCTGCCTACCTCCCATTAAATTAATGGGAGTTCTATTTGCTCTGAGAGGGGAATGTACCCGTGGGTTACCATCTCTCTGTGGCTTTTAACTGTATTTACAACAGTATATAGAAACAAGTGAGTGTGTTTGCCCATAAGAATGAAAATAAGAGAGAAATATGTTGGTGAGTATAATGTGTAGTATATCTAAATTGGAAGCATTTCAATGAGTTATATAAACTTTTGGCATACTCTCCCTGCATGCTCTGAGTTTAATAATAGTGTGACACCAGGAATGCTGGGAAGAAAGTTTATTTGCTGATACAAGAAATGCCCATTGACTTCAGTGGAAGCTATTGATATAGTGTGAGAGATAATCCGAGCCTTGTTATTTTAGTTAATAACATTGTCTTGGTTTCAGTGGCATCTAAACAATATGATTGAATAGGATAGATGTCAGCTATCACACTTGATTAAAAATAAAGACAGAAGATTACAAAATAAAAGAATGAATCCAAGGCAGAAGTCTT
Organism: Chelonia mydas; assembly: GCF_015237465.2. Taxonomy (NCBI): domain Eukaryota; kingdom Metazoa; phylum Chordata; order Testudines; family Cheloniidae; genus Chelonia; species Chelonia mydas. Next base: position 114,951,894 of record NC_057852.1, read on the forward strand.
TTAAAAGGAAACTTGAACTATACAGGACCCTTTACTTCAAGCCAGATTCTGATACCTTTAGTCATGTTGAATAGTACATTACTCCAAATAGAACTCAATGTGGCTACTTATGGAGTGAGGTGCCATGTGATGTGAGGAAAGGTGATCACAGTTTAGCTCCTTATATTTGCAACAGAATAGTGAAGTGCATTGTCATGGTGATTCACTGCAGGACTCTGAAGATGTCAGACCCTTTCCAATAGGACAGTGGTCCCGCCCCCTCTTTCCCCTGTCTGTGTTTCCCCTGTCAGAGCCAGGGCCAGGAGTGAAGCCATGGCTCCGGGAGGGGGGGGGGACGCAGACAGGAGTAGGGCCAAAGCTTGGGGCTGCAGCTGGGGGTGGGTCTGGGGCCAGGGCCAGAGCCGCGGCCAGGGGTCGAGGCTGGGGGCAGGAGCCAGGCCGTAGTAGGGGCTGGCAGCCGGGCCCACGGCTGGGTGCGGCTCCACTCCCAGCCTCAGCCCTGGGCCAGGAACGAAGCCACAAGCAGGGGACAAGGCTGGGGGAGGGGCCAGGAGTGGAGCTGCAGCTAGGCCATGGTGGGGCCAGCAGCCTGGCCAGGTACGGCTCCATGCTGAGGCTGGGGACGGGGTCAGTTGCAGGGCCAGGAGCCAGGGTAGTAAGGAAAGACAGAGATTACAGTAATGTGTGTTAGGATATAGATATTCAGGCCTGTCTGTAAAGGCCTGTACTTTAAGAATTTAGGTGTATTCTTATCACTTGGCTAGTTAGAGGTATAAAAGAAAGAATCAAAATCACTGTAAGGTCCTTCTCTTACTGTGACAGTCTGAGGCCCTGTTCTTAGGCTAAGGCCTTTGGCTAGGCGACAGAGGCAGCCATAAGCTGGGAAGCAAATGGTCACATCCTCACATTCCAAACTAGTCACATTGAAAGAAGGTGCTATTGGGCTCTTAGGAATACAATCCTGTCCTGATAGTGCCTATCACCAGAGAAAGGGAAGTGCCTAGAAGATGTACAAGGAAATTGAGGTTGATAGTTTTCTGTCTGGTAAGAACTCACTTATCAATAGACACAGCTGGGAAACTCTTATGTCTTTATAGATGTAGTTGTGAAATCCTTACTTCTGTATTGTTTTGTCATTATAGTTCCCACTTTGCTATTGTTTATTGGCATGGTCTCTGTCTGGTTCTGTGATTGTTTCTGTCTGCTGTATAATTAATTTTGCTGGGTGTAAACTAATTAAGGTGGTGGGATATAATTGGTTAGCTAATCATGTTACAATATGTTAGGATTGGTTAGTTAAATTTCAGTAGAATGATTGGTTAAGGTATAGCTAAGAATATTACTATATAAATTAGGGGCAAACAGGAAGTAAGTTGGGATTCGAAAATAAGGAAAAAGGAACTTGTATTTTAGCTTGCTGGAAGTTCACCCCAATAAACATCGAATTGTTTGCACCTTAGGACTTCAGGTATTGTTGCTCTCTGTTCATGCGAGAAGGACCAGGGAAGTGGGAGAGTGAAGGAATAAGCTCTCTAACAATGTGCTTATGCGCTGACTCATTTTAAGAACATGGACATTTTGGTGGTTCAAGTAAAAGAATTTTGCAGGAACAAAGGACTTGCCAGACCCAGTCACACCTGTGGTCCATCTAAACCAGTATCCTGTCTGTGGCCAGCACCAGATGCTTCTGAGGAAGGTGCAAAAAATATATAGGGCTAGATTCACAAAGAAAATTGTGATGATGATGCTGAGCATCACTATATGTAACTTTTAGGCATCTAGAAATCACTTGATTCACAATGCCTGTGTTTGGTGCCTAACTCCCTATTGCAATGAATGGGAAGTGAGAGGCACTTCTGAATGTGACTTACAAAACCAGCATGCAAGGCAGCTCCTTACCTACATTAGCCCATGGGAGATAATGGGCTCCATAGCCAAGCCAAAGGGTGTGTGCTAAGTCATTGGAGTAGAGGGACTGGATCTTGAGTTTCTCACCTCTGGAGTGCGCTAACCAGCAAGCTACAGAGTCAATCTTGTGCTTACTCTTGCTTTCTGGCCCAATTATTATTTATTCACAGTGGAATAGTTTCAACAGAAGAGACACCCCCCGCCATATCTGAATATCCCATGGCTCTCACCTGAAAGGTGGCAGATCCCTGTTCAAATCCTTTCTCCCCCTCAGGGACTAGAACTGGGGTCTCCCACAATTGCAAGTGAGTACCCTACCTACTGAGCTAAAAGTTACGAGGCAGGGACACAAGGCCCCAGAGGATCCTGGTGCAAGAATAGGCTAGGGTACCTTTCCCAAGTCTGAAATTTTCCTTACCCCCAACATCACATCCCTCAGCCTACCCCACCGCCTCATAGAATATCAGGGTTGGAAGGGAACTCAGGAGGTCATCTACTCCAACCCCCTGCTCAAAGGAGGACCCATCTCCAATTTTTGCCCCAGATCCCTAAATGGCCCCCTCAACGATTGAACTCACAACCCTTGGTTTAGCAGGCCAGTGCTCAAACCACTGAGCTATCCCTCCCCTCTCATAACATCCTCCATTCCTCCCACAGTCCCCCCCTACATCCTCCACCCTCTCACTCGGCAGCCCTCCAATCACTCCCCACAATCCACCAGCAACTCATCCCCAGCCCCTCACCCACTGCTTCCAGAACCTTCCTGGCCACACGTCAGCACACCCCCGGCCTAGCACTGTACTCCTCTCCCAAGCTAGGGCAGCTCCCCCCCAGTCCTGGCTGCCCAGCGGCTCTGCTCTTTGCCGTTGGTCGCCCCGCACTCACGTGGTGCAGTTGAAATTTGAGTGATGAGTGACGTTGTGACTGAGCGCACAGGTTTGCAGCACCACTCGGGTTTGGCCTGTCTGCCCCGCTGTCATAACCTGTGCTCCAGATGAAGTGCCGGAGCACCATTTCCTCTCAATGGGCCCCATATGATCCTCGTGGGCCCTGGCACCATGGGCAGCGGATATAATAGGCATGGGGAGGCTCTGCCTCTCCCGGTGCGGCCGTGGCTGCCAGACCCTCAGTTGTGGGATTTGGCAGCGAAGTTTTTGTTTTATTATGCCCCCTGCAGGTTCCAGGGCGGCTGAGGAGACACATACCACCTCCTCAGCCACCCCGAAACCTGCATGGGACATATCAAAAAGCATCTTCTACAGATGCTTTTCCCCTGGGCAGTGGGCAGGTTGGGTCCGGGAAGGGGAGGCACAGCACGGCTGTGGCCAGTCCTGGGCTCCTCCAGGCGGGGGGAGGCTCGGGGCTTTGGCCAGTCCAGCCAGGGCTCCTCCAGGCCAGGGAGGCTTGGCTCAGGGCTTCATCCAGCCCGGCCTGGGCTCTTCCGGGCAGGTGAGGGGGGGCTCAGGGCTTTGGCCAGCCCAGGGCTCCTCCAGGCTGGGGTGGGGGCTCTCCAGGAGGAGGGGGGGGGGGCTTGTGGCTCTGGCCACGGGGGCGGGGCACAAAGGAGGTCTTGTGGCCATCAAGAGGGCGTGGGCAGAAGGGACCGCTCTGGGGGCTAGCCTCCCCGGAGTGGGGTTTCACCCGCCACCCATGCCTGCATGACTGCACCACTTGCCCCATTGTAGCTTTGCCACTGGCTGGTGGCAGTGGCATGTAAGTTTGTCTATAGGGGCCAGTCTGGTAGGTGAGCTCCAAGCCTGCATATGAGAGCAGGCCCCGCAGAGGAGTGAGGCAGATGAATGTCTATCTTCCCCTGAGGGAATTGTTTTGGGCATCTGGACACATGGCGTAGGGCTGCAGTGCACATGCTCAGAGGTAGAAACATCAGCGCCTAGGCAATTTTAGGTGCTGAGCAAGTTTAAGCATCTACAGGATTTGGGGCAGCTAAGCGGAGGTTTTTGTGAATTCCAGTGGGGGCTGATTCTGGGATTTAGGCACCTAAAGTGGTAGTTAGGTAAGACCTTTTGGGAATCCAGCCCATAAAGTGCAGTAGATAAGCTACATGGAACTCCACCTGCTCACCTAATATTTCACAGAATAAAACCAAAGTAATTGGGCTATGAGGTGCTCCTTAAATATAATCACTTAAATTATTTACTGCACTATTCCTGCTTTGTCAGGACTTCAATTATTTGTATTGGTGTAAGATCACCATCTAGTGGTGTGCAGGCAACATTGTTTTTATCAGTTGAAGTTAAGCAGACAACTGTAATCCTTCCCTAGGTAGCTTTTTCCAATGGTTAATGACCATCAACGTTAAATGTTTGTGCCTAATTTCTAACTGAAATCTCTCTGGCTTCAAATTCCAGCCATAGGTTCTGATTATGCCTTTCTCTGCTAGATTAAAGGGTGCTTTAATGCTCGCTATTTTCTCCCTGTGACAGTACTTACACACTGTAATCAAGTTACCTTTTGATCTTCCTTTTCATAAAATAAACAGATTGAGCTCCCTAAACCTCTCGCTGTAAGGAACTTTGTCCAGCCCTAAAAGCACAGATACCCCAGCAGTTGGTGTGGTATAAAGGAACTTGAAAAACTAGTACGCTTAACAGTAAAAGGCAGGGTGGGAGTAAACAATATTTATCCCTGTTACCCCTTTCCTTGTGGATAGGTTATTTTAGTTCCTTGCTTCTTCCCCTGAAGCATCTGGTACTGGTCACTGTGAGAAACCACTGGACCACTAACCTGGTTCAGTATAGCAGTTCCTATGTTCCTGACACCACATGTTCATGGTTACAGCAGCTCATGAAAAATAACAATTGTACTTTTGTACTTCTGTGTGATCTTCCACCCAAGGATCCTGTCAAGCTTCATGGGCATTATTAGCTAAGACTCACGGCACCAGTGTGAGATAAATAGGTATTATTATCCTCATTTTACAAACTGGAGCACAGAGGTACAGAGAAACTAAGAAATTTCTCCAAAGTCACATGGGAAGTTTGTGGCAGTGCTGGGACTAAAACACAGGTCACCTGGAGCTGAACATAAACTACAAGATTAGCTTTCCCCTCAAACAGTTTCAAAGATCTGGAAGCCAACCTGAACAATTAAAGAAATTAACTTTATTCATTAGTTATTTCATATAGTAAGTATAAAACAATGGGAGTTCATGAATAAAATCATGTTTAACTCATAAGGAATTATATACAGTACCATATCTAAATCTATACAGTGTCTGTACTTTCTTACAGTGTACTCAGGAAGATAACATATTATTTTTCTCAGTCCGAAAATTAAACAGAATTTTCCCCCTCTAAATAACAGATTATGTTTCCAGTTTATATTATAAAACATTTTGCTAAAAATTGAGGGTGAGATTTTCAAAGGTGCCTAAGTAATTTAGAAGCGTAGGTCTGATGGAAAGTCAATGGGATCTTTGCTCCTAATTTTTGAAAAATCCCATCCAGAGGCAACATGCAGAGGAGAACTGCATCAGTACAAATAACTCAGAGAACATATCTAGTTTCCACATGTTGAGCCTCAGATGATTTAGACAGCAAAAGATTCAAACACATTTTGGTTAACTTTACTCTACAATAATATCGAAGTGTCTGTCTAAAAAAAGTACAATAAAATATGTGGGGGAATGAATGATATTGAATATTAAGTTCTATTAACTATAGTCTTGTTTATTAAAATAGTTGTAGAACCTGTTAAGCTGCTGGTGTATTCACTCTGTCACCTTTTCATTTATTCAGTCATGCATTCAACTCATTGTTCACTGAGACTGTTTATAGATTATGTTTTGCAATAGACCTCAAAGAGTGAGGCAGCTGAATGCATACGATAGAAAATAGAAAAAGGCATTGCAAGGTTAACAACAATTATCCAAGGTTCAAAGCCAAAAACTATTTCTTCCAGTCCATTGTCATACTCTGGGCGGCAACCAAATGCTGGTGGAATCCAAAGCTGCATGGAAAGAAAACAACATTGGTATCAGTCATCATCATCTTCATCAAGTGATGCTTGCCTATAGTGACTGTGGTATAACATACTCATTCCTTCGATACTGCAAATGAACCAATATCATTTGGTGTCAAAGATCGCTGAGCCCAATTCTCTATTCACATGGATTTCAGCAGTTACTCCTCGTTTATTCCAGTGTAAGCAAGTGGAGAATCAGGCCCTCTGTCTTGCTTAAAGCTAACAGATGTGGCCTGAGTTCCTATTCCATATAGTACATTAAGAGGTGGCTTGTAATGCAAAACTGTGTTGTACTTACAATATAATGTATATTGCTTAGTTCCATAGCAAGATTTCTGGAAAGAACTGTCAGTTTTTAGGGCCAGATTTTAAAGGTATTTAGGGGTTGTTCCATTCAACATTCACAGCCTAAGTGAATGAGACAAGTAAGTCCTATTTTCAGGAGTTATTTAGGCATATAGTAGACTAAGTCCTGCTGACTTTCATTGCAACTTGGGCTCCTGAGGGCCAGAATTTTAAATGTGTTTAGGAGTCTAAAATGCAGATAGATGCCTAGTGGGATTTTCCAAAGTGCCCAGGCAGAGTTAGGTGCGTAGGGACTTTTGAAAACCCCACTAAAAAAGACCTGTCTGCATCTTTAGACACCTAAATATCTTTAAAAATCTGGTCTCAGGCACCTATCTTCATCCTCAGATACCTAAATAACTTTAAAATGTTGCCCTTGGGCCTTGCAGTGCTGAGCAGAGCAATGCCTAAATACCTTTAAAACTGGGGCCTTAGTGACTTTTATAAAACAATTCCACAGCAAGTAAATGAACCCTTATCATCAAGGGATTCTTGTCTCAATGTGTGTACATAATTAATAGTTACTTTAAGGAGAGCTACATTTGTGCATTGAGTTGACAGATAAATAAACCCCTTAGGCCACGTTACACTGAAGTTTTACAAAAAAAAAAAATTCCCACAGGTGGTATCACAGGGACAACTGAACTGGTCTTAGCACTAGTGTGAGCCCTAGTGTAGACAAGGATCCCATGGAAGGGCCCACTTTTACCATCATATTAAACCTATAATTTGGGGCTAGTTATGTCACAGAATATGGTCCTATCTTGGAAGGTGATGAGTGCTTTCAGTTGAGGAAGTTCAGTATGTTGCAGAATCAGGCCCATAGTGTTTCTGGTTTGGGGAAGTTGCGTGGGTGGGAAGGTATGAACATTAGAGTTACAAACTGACCAGGAAACCACAGACAGCAACCGGTCAGGCAGCAACAGAGTTTTTTCTTAAAAAGCAAATACAGTACAGTACTGTATTAAACATAAATTATTGAAAAAAAGAGAGAGTTTAAAATAAAAGATTTGACAAGGTAAGGAAACTTTCTCTATTTGTTTCATACAAATTAAGACAGTTAAAAGCAGCATTTTTCTTCTGCATAGTAAAGTTTCAAAGCTGTATTAAGTTAATATTAAGTTGTAAACTTTTGAAAGAACAGCCACATTTTGTTCAGTTAGGAACAATCTCCATTTCTGAGGAGTTCATAACTGAGGTTCTACTGAATGTACAGTACATTTTTACATAACTACGTACAAAGTTTAGCCTAAAAATGTAGTAATTGGGGAAGCAGCTGCTCATACACAAGCTAAAAAAAGGGACTTTAAGGGGTTTTGTATTGTCCACGTCCTCAAAGCAAATCTGTTTGGCAGAGCAGGTAGAAGCACTGGCTAGTCACCCACATACAGTCTCACCTGAGACTCGGAGAGCTAGCCCAGGCTGCTGCTGGCACCACTGAGACTACACTGCTATTTTTAGCACACTAGTTCAATCAAAAAGTTAATGCATGTACCCAAGCTGGAAATTACATCTCCAGCTACAGTGTAGATGTACCCTAAAAAGGAAACTGTGAAGTCATAATGATGTGGCTATGTCATCATTCTCAGAATGGGGAGGGGGCTGGCTGACTGACATGTAATGGCAGACAGCTAAAAAGTGACAATTTTTAAGTGCTTATATACAAATGCTAGAAGTTAAATAATAATATGGGTAAACTAGAGTGCCTCATATTAAATGAGGATATGGAAATAATAGGTATCACAAAAACTTGGTGAAATGAGGATAATCAATGGGACACTGTAATACCAGGGTACAAAATATACTGGAAGGACAGAATAGGTCATGCTGGTGGGGGAACGGCACTATATGTAAAAGAAAGCATAGAATCAAATGAAGTAAAAATCTTAAATGAACCAAATTCTACCATAGAATCTGTATGGATAGTAATTCCATACCTGAATAATAAGAATACAGCAGTAGGGATATACTACCGACCTCTTGACCAGGATGATGATAGTGATTGTGAAATGTTCAGGGAGATTAGAGAGGCTATAAAAATAAAAAAACTCAGTAATAATGAGGTATTTCAACTATCCCCTATTGATTGGGTACAAGTCACCTCAGGACACAGAGATAAAGTTTCTTGACGCTTTAAGTGACTGCTTCTTGGAGCAGCTGGAACCCATAAGAGGAGAGGCAATTCTTGATTTAGTCCTAAGAGGAGCACAGGATCTGGTCCAAGAGGTGAATATAGCTGGACCGCTTGATAATAGTGATCATAATATAATTAAATTTAGCATCCCTGGGGCTGGCAAAACACCACAGCAGCCCACCATGGTAGCATTTAATTTCAGAATGGGGTACTACACAAAAATGAGGAAGTTAATTAAACAGAACTTAAAAGGCACAGTGCCAAAAGTGAAATCCCTGCAAGCTGCATGGAAACTTTTTAAAGACAGCATAATAGTCTCAACTGAAATGCATACCCCAAATTAAAAAACATAGTAAGAGAACCAAAAAAGTGCCACCATGGCTAAACAACAAAGTAGAAGAAGCAGTGAGAGGCAAAAAGGCATCCTTTTAAAAAATGGAAGTTAAATCCGAGTGAGGAAAATAGAAAGGAGCATAAGCTCAGGCAAATGAAGGTAAAAATATAATTAGGAAGGCCAAAAAAAATATTGAAGAACAGCTAGCCAAAGATTTAAAAAGTAACAGCAAAAAAAATTTTAAGTACATAAGAAGCAGGAAGCCTGCTAAACAGGCCACTGGACAATCAAGATGCTAAAGGAGCACTCAAGGACTATAAGGACATTGAGGAGACACTAAATGAATTAATCGGTCTTCACAGCTCAGGATGTGAGGGAGATTCCCAAATCTGAGCCATTCCTTTTAGGTGACAAATCTGAGGAACTGTCCCAGATTGAGGTGTCATCAGAGGAGGTTTTGGAACAAATTGATAAATTAAACAGTAATATGTCACCAGGGCCAGATAGTATCCACCCAAGAGTTATAAAGGAACTCAAATGTGAAATTGCAGAACTACTAACTGTGGTTTGTAACCTGTCATTTAAATCAGTTTCTGTACCAAATGACTGAAAGATAGCGAATGTGACGCCAATTTTTAAAAAGTGCCCCAGAAATTATTCTGGCAATTACAGGCCAGTAAACTTGATTTCAGAACCAGGCAAACTGGTTGAAACTACAGTAAAGAACAGAATTGTCAGACACATAGATTAACATAATTTGTTGGGGAAGAGTCAACATGGTTTTTGTAAAAGGAAATCATGCCTCAACAATCCAACAGAATTCTTTGAGGGGGTCAACAAGCATGTGGACAAGGAGGATCCAGTGGATATAGTGTACTTAGATTTTCAGAAAGCCTTTGACAAGGACCCTCACCAAAGGCTCTTAAGCAAAGTAAGCTGACATGGGATAAGAGCTAAGCTCCTCTCATGGATCAGTAACTGGTTAAAAGCTAGGAAACAAAGGGTAGGAATAAATGGTCAGTTTTCAGAATGGAGAGAGGTAAATAGTGGTGTCCCTCAGGGGTCTGTACTGGGCCCAGTCCTATTCAACATATTCATAAATGATCTGGAAAAAGGGGTAAACAGTGAGGTGGCAAAATTTGCAGATGATACAAAACTACTCAAGATAGTTAAGTCCAAAAGAGACTGCGAAGAGCTGCAAAGGGATGTGTGATGGGGCATCTGCCCCACACTGGCTCATAAGGGGTTAATAGAGCCCTAGGGTGGCTGTGCAGGAGACAGACAATTAGAGAGGGGCTGCGAGGAGCAGCCAATCAGGGCTGGGCTGCCCCATATAAGAAGGGCTGCAGAGCAGCTTCAGGTTTCAGAATAGCAGCCGTGTTAGTCTGTATTCGCAAAAAGAAAAGGAGTCTCTAAGGTGCCACAAGTACTCCTTTTCTTAGAGCAGCTTCAGTTGCTCCCTGGAGACCAAGGAGGAAGAACTGGATGCCTTGAAGAAGGAAGAACGCTAGCATTTTAGACAGAGCAGTGCTGGGCAGGATCAGGGGAGTGAGAGTGAACTGGCTGACTGCCAAGACTGGCATGCTGAGGCCCTGAGATAAGGGCGGAGATGGGGCTGCGGGAAAGTGGCCCAGGGAAGTAGACTGAGACTGGAGGAGACGTAGCATGTGGCTGTCATCTACAGAGTCCCTGGGTCCTCCCCTCACTCCCCCCTCACCACTGAGGAAGTGGCTGGACTGAGGGACCGAGATAGTGTCCCCGCAGAAGGCGGGATCACAGTGTGGCACAGCCAGAGGGCTGTGTCCTGAAGGGGATATTGCAGTCCTTGGAGGGAAATGGGTCTTGGAGCAGAAGTGATGGCGGTGAGACGCTATCAGAAGAGGGCACACCCTTAGCAGAGCTGGTACCTGGGGCATCCAGCAGGGGGTGCTGCAGTGGCAATTCCCACCCCATCACAGAATCTCACAAAACTGAGTAACTGGGCAACAAAATTCAAAGTATAAATGCAACGTAATGCACATTGGAAAACATAATCCCAACTATACATACAAAATTATGGGACCTAAATTAGCTGTTACCACTCAAGAAAGAGATCTTGGAGTCACTGTGGATAGTTCTCTGAAAACATCCACTCAATGTACAGCTAACAGAATGTAGGAAATCATTAAGAAAGGGATAGATAATAAGACAGAAAATATCATATTGCCTCTATATAAATCCAAGGTCCGCCCACATCTTGAATACTAAGTGCTGATGTGGTCTCCCCATCTCAAAAAGGATATATTGGAATTGGGAAAAGTTCAGAAAAGGGCAACAAAAATGATTAGGAACAGCTAATCATGGAACCGCTTCCATATGAGGTGAGATTAATACTCAATAATGGGACTTTTCAGCTTGGAAAAGAGATGAGTAAGGGGAGATATGATAGAGGTCTATAAAATCATGACTGGTATGGAGAAAGTAAATAAGGAAGTGTATTTACTCCTCCTCATAACACAAGAACTAGGGGTCACCAAATGAAATTCATAGGTAGGAGGTTTAAAACAAACAAAAGGAAGTATTTCAACACACAACCTGTGTCAACTCTTTACCATGGGATGTTGTGAAGGCCAAGACCATAACAGAGTTCAAAAAAGAACTAGATAAATTTATGAAGGATAGGTCTGCCAATGGCTATTAGCCAGGATGGGCAGGGATAGTGTCCCTAGCCTCTGTTTGCCAGAACCTGGCAATGGGCGACAGTGGATGGATCACTTGATGATTTCCTGTACTGTTCATTCCCTCTGTGGTACCTGACATTGGCCACTGTCAGAAGACAGGATACTGGGCTGGATGGACCTTTGGTCTGACCCAGTATGGCCGTTCTTATGTTATGTTCTTATCATAGAATCCTAGAATATCAGGGTTGGAAGGGACCTCAGGAGGTCATCTAGTCCAACTCCCTGCTCAAAGCAGGACCAATCCCCAATTTTTGCCCCAGATCCCTACATGGCCCCCTCAAGGATTGAAGTCACAACCCTGGGTTTAGCAGGCCAGTGCTCAAACCACTGAGCATAGTGGTTGATTGACAACCAATAAATTGACTGACAACTATTGAGTGTCCAATATGAAACAGATTGGGAGTCTTCTACTGGACCACTCTCGCCACTATAATAGTCACTAATTACATCCTGTCTTGTTAGCAGTCGCAACAGAAAGACCAAGGATGGAGACTGAATTACTCTTTTCTCCTCTATAAGTAGTCCTCCAGATCATTTTGGGGGCACATTGAGAGGGCAGAGTTTCAGGGATCACTGCCTGTGTCATTCCTGTACTGTGGATAAACAGACTTTAGTCTCCAAGGTTAAATACCTTCTCCCATGCCTATTCCGCTTCTAAGTAGACATTATTCCCCAATGGTGCAGTCAATCCACCGCCTTTCACAAGCACTAAAATTCACTTATTATAAAGAGTAAAACTGAGTAACATTAATATTCTTCGTGTTGGTGGTTTTAGAGAGCTTTTTGGTATTAATTTTGTGAATTACATTCAAAATACCTTACCGAAAGATTACACAGGAATAAAAATGCTGCAATGTTCTTCAGGATTCTCCTCTTATTGTTAACTGAGTTTCGACTGTACAGTGAGAAATCTGAGGTTGAGTGTCTGACTGGACTGCTAGCTTGACTCCTGACTTCATCAAAACCATCACCACCACTTCTTTCTCTCATGTAGATATTCTCATTGAACATGTATGGAAACTTTCCATTGTCCATATCAGCTGCTCCATTGTAAATTTCTTTGTATGATGGGGTAAGTGACAGAGTGCTCTGATTGGATACAGTTACTATTCGAAGAGTTTTAATGTCATCATTCACCTTTTCCTGTTCACGATGTATGGACTCAATGATAAAGAGGTTCTGAATATATTTCTCAATAATAACCAGGATGGAATAAGGCAGATTGTACCATGTGTATTTTGGATGGGCCTGGGCACAGATAGTCGCTAGGATAGAACCCCAAGAGAGGAGCCAGGAACCTGAAGCTGTGCCAATTAATAGGTCTGCATCAAGTTTCCTGGCAGGATTTTTTGAATTATCCATTGATCTTTCTTCTAGTCTGTAAATTAGAAGGGCGACAATTCCAGCTGCACACATAAGAGTCAGTACGGAGATAGCATATAAGTAAAACATAGTAAGTGCTAACTCACTCTTGATTTTCGAACGTCCTATCTGAATTAAGTACACGACAACGATCGCTATTGTACTAATCAGCACAATTAGTCCAAAAATCGTGCCCACTGTTATGCCATGAAACTTGAACGGTATTTTGTATTGGTGGTGGTGTTCTACTTTGCGTCCAATATTCTTCCACAGGACATAGAGCATTGTGGATGCTAAAATATGATACTCTATGTTGAAGGGATATAGGTAATACATTCCTTGAGAAAATATTGAACAGAGAGTTGTTGTACAATTACATTGGGGTGCATGGTCATCTAAATCTAAAAAAGGAGAAAGAGATTAGATTTTGTTGTGCAATAAATGTTTTTTCTTTTAAATGAGACAACACCATAACAAGGAGAATGATGATTTCAGTCAGACAGCTCATGTCGTACATTTAGTCACCTGAAAAAAAAAATTAGCTGGGTGTTGGACACTAAAATCACTAGTCTAAGAGCAACTTTTGCACCTCCTCCAAAACTTGAATGACAGCCTTATTACAATTTCTAGGCAAAATCCTCATCAAAAGTGAATGTTAAAATTTCACACACATCTCTTAAAGTTCAGCACGGTTTTGATGAGAACAATGTATTTAAAATATTTAAGATTCCAAACCAGTAGGGGCTTGATTCTGCTGCCATTCTACAGATGAAACTCCTACAGAAGCTAATAGGAGTTCCATATCTGGAACAGATGCAGAATTCAGTCCTAACTGTGTAGGGCCTAGTTCCCCTTTCAGTTATTCACCAATGTAACTCCACTGACTTTATTCCTGATTTACACATGTATAAGTGACAGGATAATTGGTCCTTATATACTTACACTTAAATATTACCCATATTTTAATTTAAAATAAAATATTTAAAAATCAATTCCCTTCCCATTTATCTACCAAACTGTGAATTATGGCTTCTACCAGCTGTTGTTGCGAAAACACAGGCTCAGTCTTGTCAGGCTAGTAAAGGAGAAACTAATTATCACTTTTATTTTGCATTGAATTTATCTGTAATATGTAAATTTATATATATGGGACACATTTTCAAACAGGTCACAACTATAGTGTACTTCGACTTTCCGAAAGCCTTTGACAAGGTCCCTCGCCAAAGACTGTTAAACAAACAAACCAGCCATGGGATAAGAGTGAAAAGTCCCCTCATGGATCAGTAACTGGTTAAAAGATAGGAAACAAAGGTTAGGAATAAATGGACAGTTTTCACAATGGGGAGAGGTAAATAGCAGCATCCCCCCAAGGATCCATACTGGCACCTGTGCTGTTCAACATAAGAACATAAGAATGGTCATACTGGGTCAGACCGTTGGTCCATCTTGCGCAGTATGTCATCTTCTGACAGTGGCCAGTGACAGATGCTTCAAAGGGGAGTGAACAAAATAGGCCACTTTATCCAGTGATCCACTTCCTGTCACCCAGTCCCAGCTTCTAGAAGTCAGGTGTTTCAGGACACCAAGTCCAAGTACACTATATCCATTGGATCACCCTTGTTCACATGTTTGTTGACCCCCCTCAAAGAAGTCTAACAGATTGGTAAAACATGATTTTCATTTACAAAACCGTGTTGACTCTTTCCCAGCATATCGTGTTCATATATGTATCTGATCATTCTGTTCTTTACTATAGTTTCAATCAATTTGCCTAGTACTGACGTTAGGCTTACCAGCCTGTAATTGCCAGGATCACCTCAGTAGCCTTTTAAAAAAATCAGCTACACATTAGCTACCCATCAGTCATCTGGTACAGAGGGTGGTATAAGTGGTAGGTTACATCCCAGTTAGTAGCTCTACAATTTCATATTTGAGTTCCTACAGAACTCTTGGATGAATACCATCTGGTCCCAGTGACTTTCTGCTCTTAAATTTATCAATTTGTTCTAACACCTCCTTTACTGACACACCAATCTGGGACAGTTCCTTAGATTTGTCACCTAAAAATAGTGGCTCAGGTATAGTAATTTCCTTCATATACTCTGCAGTGAAGACCAGTGCAAATAATTCATTTCGCTTTTCTGCAATGGCCTTGTCTTCCCTGAGTGCTCCTTTAGCACCTCGATTATCCAGTGGCCCTGCTGATTGTTTGGCAGGCTTCCTGCTTCTGATGTACTTAAAAAAACATTTGCTGTTAGTTTTTGTGTCTTTCGCTAGTTGCTCTTCAAAGTCTTTTTTAGCCTACTTAATTATACTTTTCAATAAATCGGGCTTGCCAGAATTTATGCTTCTCTCTTCCTCAGTACAATTTGACTTCCAATTTTTAAAATATGTCTTTCTGTTTCTAACCACATCTTTTATACTGTTGTTTAGATGTGGTGGCATTTTTTGGTCCTCTTACTTGTTTTGTTTGTTTTTGGGGAGGGGGCCTCTATTTAGTTTGAGCCTCTATTGTGGGTTTTTTTAAAACTTCCATGCAGCTTGCAGGCATTTCTCTCTTGTGACTATTCTTTTTAATTTCATCTAACTAGCCTCCTCATTTTTGTGTAGTTCCCCTTTTTGAAGTTATATGCTACTGTGGTGGGGGGTTTTGGTATTTCCCCCCTACAAGGATGTTAAATTTAACATATTCATAAATGAGCTGGAAAAGGGGGTGAATAGTGAGGTGGCAAAATTTGCAGATGATACAAAATTATTCAATACAGTTAAGTCCATAGATGACTGTGAAGAGTTACAAAAGGATCTCCTAAACTGGGTAACGGCGACAAAATGGCAGATGAAATTTAGTGCTGATAATTGAAAAAAATGCACATTGGAAAAAATAATCCCAACTATACATACAAAAGGATGGGGTCTAAATTAGCTGTTACCACTCAAGAAAGAGATCTTGGAGTTATTGTGGATAGTTCTCTGAAAACATCCATTCAATGTGCAGCAGCAGTCAAACTAGCAGAATGTTAGGAACCATTATGAAAGGGATAGATAATAAAAATATCTAAAAAGAAAATATCATAATGCCACTATATAAATCCATGGTATTCCCACATCTGGAATACTGTGTGCAATTCTGGTTGCACCATCTCAAAAAAGATATATTAGAATTGAAAAGGTGTAGAGAAGGGCAACAAAAATGATTAGGGGTATGGAACAGCTTCCATACATGGAGAGATTAAAAAGAGTGGGACCGTTCATCTTAGAAAAGAGACGACTAGGGAAGGATATGATACAGATCTATAAAATCATGAATGATGTGGAGAAATTATATAGGGAGGTGTTATTTACCCCTTCACATAACACAAGAACTAGGAGTCACCCAATGAAATTAATAGGCAGGAGGTTTAAAACAAACCTAAAGAAGTAATTCTTCACACAACACACAGTCAACCTGTGGAACTCATTTTCAGGAGATGTTGTGAAGGCCAAAAGTATAACTGGGTTCAAAAAAGAATCAAATAAGTTCATGGAGGATAGGTCCATCAATGGCTATTAGCTAAAATGGTCAGAGATGCAACCCCCATGCTCCTTAAACCTCAACCTGCCAGAAGCTGGTATTGGACGAGAGGAATCATCCAAATTGCCTTGTTCTGTTCATTCCCTTTCTCTGAAGCAACTGGCATTGGCCACTGTCAGAAGGCAGGATACTGGGCTAGAGGGACCATTGGTCTGACGGAGTATGGCTGTTTTTATGTGTTAATTTGGTTCTAAAATTTCACCCACAAATATTTGTGCCTGTGGGTTTTTTGTTTTTAGTGCAAACTACACAGAGGTGCAAACAAATAGAATTCTCAGATCATTACTTGGTGTGGAACATATGTTAATTCAGAGATTGACTCACGGATCACCTGCTCCAGTCATCCACAATTGCAAGGACTATCTTTTACCATTTGCAATTGCATCTCCTCTGTGGCAACCACAGCCATTTATTACATAGAAGAGTAATACACTAAAACCTCAGAGTTATGGACACCTCGGGAATGGAGGTAATGTGCGTAACTCCGAACACGACTTTATGGATTTCAGCCACTGGGGGAGGGGGGTTGGGGCTGCAGTCGCGGGGGTGGGGCAGAGCTCTGGGTAGGGGGCGGTCAGAGCTTCTGACCCTCGGGAGCACTAGGGCTCAGGCTTTTAGATCTGGAGCGTGCGCTGGGGCTCGGGGCTTCAGCCCTGTGGCTCTGCTTCCAGTTTCAGCCTCGCGGGCGGCGGGGCACCAGGGCTCAGGGCTTCAGCCCCATGGGTCCATTCCTGGCTTCTGCCAGTGGGGGCGGGGCTCAGGGCTCCCCATGGCTCCACTCCCAGTTTCAGTGGGGTAGAGGGGACACACCAGAGCTCGGGGCTTTAGCTATAGCGGGAGTGCTGGGGCTGAAATCAGTGCTCCCCTCGTAGCTAAAGCCCCGAGCCCCGGAACCATCCATGGGGCTGAAGCCAGGAAAGAAGTCACCAGTCTGAAGCCCCAGGCTGAAACCAGGAGAGGAGCCATGGGGCTGAAGCCCCAAGTCCCAGTGCTCCCCCCAGATCTCAAGCCCTGAGCCCTGGTGCTCCCAAGGGTCAGAAGCCATGACCCCCACCCTGCCCAGAGCCCTGACACCCCCCCACCTGTGGCTGCAGCCTTAACCCCCACTCCCCAGCTGAAGCCCTGAGCCCCAGGGCTAAAGTCCCAAGGCAGTAAAGTATTTCCTTTTTTTGTGTCTCTGTGTGTCTCTGCTGCTGCCTGATTACTTCCGGTTCCAGAGGGTGTCCAGTTGACTGGTAAGTCTAGAACTCTGGTGCTCATATCTTTGAGGTTCTGAATGTTTTGAATGTCTTTTAGCTGTCTCTAAATGCAATTTAACAGATCGAAACTAGGAAGGAAGCCAATAACCTGCTTTCTGCTGGCCACTGGCATGTATTCCACAGACCACCAGTGCTCTATGCAGTACAACTGGAGAAAATCTCTGAACTACATATCTAAATACTGGATCTGCAGCAGCAATCAGGTAATGTGGCATCTGGATTCTATTTGTACCTATACGGGATAGAACTTGTAAATTGCAGGTATGAAACTGTGGGTCCAATTTCAGAGGTAGTTTTTGAAAGTGTGGACTATATTATTAATAGGGTGATGAGGTGTCCGGTTTTCGGAACACCCAGTCGAAAAGGGACCCTGGCAGTCCAGTCAGCACCAGCTGCTGGGGGGGGGGTGGTGCCTGCGGGTGAGAGCAGCGCACAGAGCCACCTGCTTGCCTATCCCTAGGAGTTGGACCTGCTGCTGGCCGCTTCTGGGGTGCAGAGCGGTCTGTGGTGCCAGGACAGGCAGGAAGCCAGCCTGAGTACCCGCGCGGAGCTGCTGACCGGAAGCTGCCGCAGGTAAGCCTGTGCCCCAGCCCCGTGCCCCAATCCCCTGCCCCAGCCCTGAGCCCCCCCCACCAGGAACCCCCTCCTGCACTCCAAACCCCTCATCACAGGCCCCAGCCCAGAGCCCTGACCCCTCCTGCACCCTAACCCCCAGCCCTGAGCCCCCCCCAACCTGGAGCCCCCTCCTGCACTTCAAACCCCTCATCTCCAGCCCTACCCCAGAGCCTTTCCCCCAGCCAGAGCCCTTACCCCCTCCCGCAACCCAACTCCCTTCCCCAGCCCAGAGTCCCCTTCCGCACCTTGAACCCCTCATTTCTGGCCCCACCCCAGAGCCTGCACCTCCATTTAGATTCCTCATCTCCTCCTGCACCCCAACCCCCCTGCCCCAGCCCAGTGAAAGTGAGTGAGGGTGGGGGAGAGCAAGCCACCAAGAGAGGGGGAATGTAATGAGTTGGGGTGGGGCCTCAGGCGAAGGGGCGGGGAAGGGGGCGTGGCTTCAGGGAAGGGGCGGGGCAAGGGTGTTCGGTTTTGTGCCAATAGAAAGTTGGCAATCCTAATTATTAAGTACAGTTTTTACCAGTTTTGGAATTTACCTTGAACTCTACTGGGAGCAATGGAAAATTGCAAACTATTTTCAGCTAATCCTCAATAGAGGGAGGCAAAAATGTGGTTGGTTTGGGTTTTGGTTTTGAAAAACCAAAACCAGGGGTTGTCAAGATCCAGGTGCTACTGGATTCACTAGGAAAAAATATTTACCAAAGCTGCAAGCGTATTCCCTCCTTGCATATATCTGGCTCTCCTCCCCGTCACATGCAGTGAGGATTAGTATGATTCCAAACAATCCTACAGAACAATTTTGGGAGCAGAAGAGAAGTACCCTCACCTGTAGAGTGCATTTATCTCCCATTTAAACTGCTGACTACCTTCAACTTTCCTTGATTTCATTGGGAGTTGAAAGTGCTCAGCACCTCAAAGGATCATGTTCATAATTTGTCAAAGTCTGTGACATATTATCAGTGGAGAAAATTGTCCAGTATGAGAAGAGACTCTTACAATACAGAAGGCAAACCAGCACTGACATACAGAATCTTTACTTCGGTAGCACTAATTGGAGGGGGCTGGGGAAGGGGCGAAGGAGAGCAAATGCTGCTCCACCCCATCCCGAAGGGTTTTGCACTTGCTTAAAGTTCCATAGGCTGCAGAGCAGGGAAGCAGGTGCACAGCCTGAGCACGTTGAAGCAGTGGTCCAATACTAAATAAGTACAGCTGCTGCCAGAGTGGTCTGGAACATTGCTTTGGCTGTGCAGCCGCAATGCCACTGAAATTTGACCTCCCCTCCCTGCCAACCCCTAGCTGGTGCACCGGAAGTCTGTTCCTGTACAGTGGAGTGCAGGGAAGTCTGCTGAGAATTCAACTCCTGGTGCCACTGGCTCATATACTGTGTTAGTAAGAGAGAGGAGCGACTCCCCAGCCAAGGAAGACCCTGCAGGAAGAGGACCAGAACAGGGTCCCGGGTGGGGGTGGAACAAGGTCTGGAATTTGCTTCCCCTCCTTAAGAAATATCTGTTTGGTGCCACCGGAGCAGTTCCACTGAATTCAGTGGGACTCCTCACCTGACAGGCTTTGCAGGATTGGGCCCATGTCATGAGAGATGCTTACCACCAGTAATATGGCAACAATTAAAATCTCTTTTAACTACATGCTTTGTTCAATTACCCTCTGTGCTTTCTTACTGGATAGGTGCTTTGAGGATTTTATACATCAAAATAAATGTTAACAACATGCCTTTTTTTAGAGTCTGTGGACATTATTGTTACTCTGGTCCTGATTCACTAAGGTGCTGAGAACCGTCAGTTCCCACTGAAGTAAATGGGAGTTGCAGGACCAGTATTCTTATGTATGGACCATTGCAGGTGATCAGGACCTTATTATGTATGGTATGATACTTACCGTTGACCTGGTGGGATACCATATGTAAGGGGACTGTTGCCCCCTTACTAACAGTCAGTGGGAGTGTTTTGGTTGGCTAGCTCCCAGTACTAAAAGGGGAAGGGTCGCTGGGAAATCAGGACCCCGAGACTGACAGTCCCCAGGAACAATGGGGAGAGCCAATGCTCCAGGTCAGCCGAATGACAGGGCAAGCAGGCTAATCAGGGAGTCAGGAGGCCAGGGAGATCCCGTCCTCCGTGTGAGCTGGATTTGCCTGGGTCAGACAGAGTGGGGCTGAGCTAAGGAGAAAGCAGGGGCCCAAGCTGAGCTGCGGAGCAGAGCTGTGCCAGATCCAGAGCGAGCAGACCCTGTCCTGGGAGCAGAGCTGCAGCCCCAAAGCCAGAGGCACAGCCCGGAGAGAGCAGACTTGCCCTGGGAGCAGAGCTGCAGCAACCAGAGCCAGAGGGGCCAGAAAAGCAGCCCAGGAAGCAGGTCAGTGCTGGGAGCAGAGTCACGGAAGCAGCCTGCAGAGCAGACCTGTCCTGGGAGCAGAGCTGGAGCAACCAGAGGCAGAGGGGCCAAAGAAGCAGCCCAGGGAGCTGGAGGCAGAGCAGCAGCAGCAGCAGTGCAGAGACAGAGTGGTGGAGCTGGGGCTAGAGCAGTCCGGAGCTGGGTGCGGTGAGCAGCTGGGGAGACCGAGGGGGACCCTAGGCAGCAGGCCCAGCACAGGGAGACGCCTCAGCCAAGAGGCTCTGCAGGCCAGGCTTGGATCATAACCCCGACAGGGCGGGGGTGACACTGGGAAGAAGGGTCCTACCACTTAGAGCCTGAGAGCATGTGGCCACCACCAGAGCAAGTGCCCAACCCATAGCATCCCTGCAGCACAGCCCGGGCCTGAGAAGAAGGCCTGGGACTTACAAGGAACAGACTGTGAACTGCCCTGACATTCCAGAGACACTGTTTGTGATGTTCCCTGCCACAGAGCGGGTTGATGTGTTTCCTTTAGCCTTTCCCATTTTTCCTTATTCTTTTTAAAATTAATTGTTGATTAAATAACCTGCATTTGCTTTAACTTGTATGTAATGGTCAGTGGGTCAGAGAAGTGCCCATTGCAGAGAGAGTACCCCGGAGTGGGGACACCCTAGCCCCTGTCCTAGGTGACCACAGCAGGGTTGGGGGTCGAGCCCCCCAGGAATCCTGGGCCCAGCTTTGTTGGGGTTACAAGGACTCTGCCAGACAGGAGAGTGGAAGGGGAGTCTTCAAGGGCAGGGAGGCCACTGGGTAAAGGAAGTGGGAGCGAGGACTCAGATCCTTTCGCTAGTCCACTTCACCGGGGTAGTACAGAAGCCAGGAAAGTTTCCCACAAGAGCGGGACTATTCCCCTGCTTACACATATTTAGAATGATCATGCATTATAACAGAACTTCCAAAAATGTACCGACCCTTTAGCTTACCTATTGTTATGTTTCCAAAACCAAGTGTGATTAGTCTTTCCTTGTGTTCATTGAGTAGGTGTTTTGATTCTGTTAACACTCCATTTGTCCACAGGAGTAAATTTGTAAACACGGAATGGATCACCCCAAACCTAGAAAATAGATTAGTTATCGATACAATCTGTACAAAGGATTTCACCCCATCTATCTTAAATGGAATCCATCACTTTTTACTGGGTACAACGACTGACACTAGTTTACTCCTCAATAGCCATAAAACAAATGCTAAATAGTCTTCTTATGGCATGCTTCGTGGTGAAACAGGTTAGATAGGTGAGTCTTTCAGGATGTTATACAAAGGCAGTGGTTTAATCTATTAAATTGCATTGTAAGTAGGATGCTGCTCTTATTTGCTACAATCCCTTGTACAATGGCATTGTTTATATGATGGCATTATGGAATAGCATACGTCATTCTTTGGAAATAGTCATATATAGCAACTTTCTGGATGGGTTTTTATGAATGTTCACATTTATGACAACGATTTACTAATCTGAACAGGAATTGGTTAGTTTTAATAGGCTCTACTGCTCCCACTCCTGCACAGGTACCTCAAAGCATTCTGCACTCCTTCCTCACACCCACTGTAGTCATCCTTTCCTTACAGAGATTCCTCTGCCTTCTCCAGATTCCACTCCATTCATTTCCATCTACTGAACAAGATTTCCTGGTTGAAATTGTCAAAGCCACATAGGGGATTTAGCCACACAGTTCCAATTAAAGTAAATGGGAATTGTGTGGTTAAGCACCCTAGAAGGCTTTGAAATCTCAGTCTCAGAATGTGATCCAATCTGGAGCAAGAGA
This sequence comes from Chelonia mydas, assembly GCF_015237465.2. Classification (NCBI taxonomy): domain Eukaryota; kingdom Metazoa; phylum Chordata; order Testudines; family Cheloniidae; genus Chelonia; species Chelonia mydas. The sequence goes on from NC_057852.1 coordinate 114,974,298, forward strand.
AAGATGTCTGGGGTAAGCAGTGAGATAATGGGTCAAAACATAACAGTAATTACAAACTGTGATGTTTTGACCCATTATTATAGAATACTGTGGTATTTTTTCTAAGAGTGAGCCAGTCTTGGTCCCTCCACTTCCCACAGACTTCTTTCTTTTGCACCAAGTTTCCAATGTGTTTGCATTCCTTCTTCTGGTCAGCTTCTTTGATCAATTCTTTATCTTGCCTTTGCACAAAGTCCCAGATTCAGAGGTAACACACTATAAGCAATCCACTTATAAACAGATCTTATTTCAATAGCTCACACTGCAAGCCTTATTTTGAAAATAAACTAAAAGAATAGTATTTTACATGTTTAAACAAACAGAACAATATGTTTTAATGTCACCCTGTATAGAGGTACTGTAGAGCATATAACAAAGGCTCTATTGTGCTGCTGCAGTGAAGCTAATAATGGAAGTAAAGAACTAATACATCACAAATGTTTTCAAGAGCATTCCCACAGTTGTATAAACTGCCCCCAAATCCAACTAACAGTGTTAGTTAGTGGTATTGTGTGCGGATTTTCACAGTTGTGATGCATAAAATATGAGTTTTTAATTCAGGACTCAGGAACCTGTCTAAAAATGAAAGCCAAGTCTGGTCAGATATTTATTATTTGTATAACAGTAGCACTTGGAAGCCTCAATCAAGGTCAGACCTCATTGGCTCTGTATAAAGACACAATAAGAGAAAGTCCTTGGCTCAAAGAACTTACAATTTAAATTGACAAGACAAACAAAGGTGGGAGACAAAACATAGTGAAAGTGACCTGTCTAAGGTCACACAGCAGGTCAGTGGCAGAGCCAGGAATAGAAACCAGCTCACCTGGCTCCCGAGCCATTGCTGTATCTATTGGACCACGCAGCCTCCCTTGCTCAGGACAGCACACTGGATCACCTCATACTGTCCCTCACTCTTTCTATTTCACTCCTCACAGTGACTGTGTAAAGTAGCTGAGTAATATGCGGAACATGATACAAAGAGACTTGCTAAGAGCCACAGAGGGGGTCATTACTGCTGGCAAGATTTGGATTTATGAATTCCTGGCTCTGACTACTGAACTTGGGTCACTGGACCACACCTGTCTCTGCTCAATACATCAGAAAGCCTTATAGTCATAGGACTTGACTTATTTTCTTTTCTATATGTTTACATAATTCTCATTGGTGTTCATGGGATTTATACACAAACCTAAAGAGAATAGAACCGATAGGCAAGGTTTCTGAGTCATTTTCTTATTTTGTTTTCTGTAAATATTTGGCCAGCTCCTGTACTTTGTTTAGCAGTGATGTTTCAAGATGAGCATTATGACGTTTCATAGAATCATAGAAGATTAGGGTTGGAAGAGACCTCAGGAGGTCATCTAGTCCGACCCCCTGCTCAAAGCAGGACCAGCCCCAACTAAATCATCCCAGCCATGGCTTTGTCAAGCTGGGCCTTAAAAACCTCTAAGGATGGATATTCCACCACCTCCCCAGGTAACCCTTTCCAGTGTGTCACCATCCTTCTAGTGAAACAGTGTTTCCTAATATCCAACCTAGACCTCCCCAACTGCAACTTGAGACCATTACTCCTTGTTCTGTCATCTGCCACCACTGAGAACAGCCAAGCTCCATCCTCTTTGGAACCCGCCTTCAGGTAGTTGAACACTGCTATCAAATCCCCCCTCATTCTTCTGCAGACTAAACAAGCCCAGTTCCCTCAGCCTCTCCACGTAAGTCATGTGCCCCAGCCCCTTGATCATTTTCGTTGCCCTCCGCTGTACTCTCCAATTTGTCCACATCCTTTCTGTAGTGTGGGGCCCAAAACTGGACACGATACTCCAGATGTGGCCTTACCAGTGTCGAAGAGAGGGGGATAATCACTTCCCTCAATCCGCTGGCAATGCTCCTACTAATGCAGCCCAATATGCCGTTAACCTTCTTGGCAATAAGGGCACACTGCTGACTCATATCCAGCTTCTCGACCACTGCAATCCCCAGGTCCTTTTCTGCAGAACCGTTGCTTAGCCAGTCAGTCCCCAGCCTGTAGCGGTGCATGGGATTCTTCCATCCTAAGTGCAAGACTCTGCACTTGTCCTTGTTGAATCTCATCAGATTTCTTTTGGCCCAATCCTCTCATTTGTCTAGGTCACTCTGGACCCTATCCCTACCCTTCAGCATCTACCTCTCCCCCCAGCTTAGTGTCATCCACGAACTTGCTGAGGGTGCAATCTATCCCATCGTCCAGATCATTAATAAAAATGTTGAACAAAACCGGCCCCAGGACTGACCCCTTGATACCGGCTGCCAACTAGACATCGAGCCATTGATCACTACTCGCTGAGCCCGACAATCTAGACAGCTTTCCATCCACCTTTGTCAGGCATCACCAGATAAACTTGTTGGCTTACATCTGTGGCGCTTCATCATTGTACAATACCACGCATGATGACAGTAGAATGGACATTCTTTTTTATTCTTGCTAGAGATCTGACATTTAGGAGTGGAGGGTCCACTGAAGTCAATGATGCCACATGACCAGGTAAAATTTTCAAATGTACCTATGTGAGTTAGGAGCTTAAATCCTACTGAAAGTCCATAGGACTTAGGTTTCTAAGTCACTTAGGCACTTTTGAAAATTTTATCCTTGGCCACTGTAAGTCTTTTTGCTGATTTCTTCCCCTTTCTCAGTGCTGTTGCCTATATTTTTTATTACTTTTTCAATCATGGTTTAATTTTGTCTCTGCTGGAATGCTGCCCACCTGTGCAACCATAGTTTTAAGAAGTATTTTCATAGTTTCTACATAGTTTGACATTTCCACCTATTTAATTAAAAATAAAAAGAGCTATCACTAAGATATAGAGGATGCTGCTCTGTATTCCCACATGAGAGGCCCCGCTGGATCCTTAAAGAAGAAAGCCAAAAAGGATGGGGTGGGAAAAGCAGGAATTGACACTAAGGGTTTGATCCTTCCTTCCTACCGGACTGTGCAGCTGCAATATTTTCTGAGTGCACATAAGCCTTATGCAGGCAAAACTCCCGCTAAAGTTAATAGCAGCTTTTTAAGATTGGACCCTAAAAGAAGAATGGATTTTTTAAGGTAACTGTAAGGTAACTGGACAGCTCAGGAACTTGGGGATGGGGTATAAAAACATTTGTCTCATGATCATTGGTTCAGTTTGCCTGCAATGTGAAATCAGATGATGATCTCCATCCTCTGGCTGTAGCACAGTTCACACTTCTGGAAGCAGAGAGGAGACTGCTGCCAGCACTATTGGTGATGTTCCTTCCAAGCCAGAATTCAGACACACTGAGCCTAATTTACAGTGGTGCTGAGCTCCCATAACTCCAAGCGAAGTCAATACAGGGAGTCATTATTCCTGGAAATTGGCCCAACTTTTAGGGAGCTGGGTAGGAAAGGTTTAATTGCTGCTGTCTATTCTATATGTATTTTGTGAATAAAGATACGGGTATAGTCTTTGTAATCTATGACTTTATACTATCTACCTTAGACACTTATCTGGTCTCCATTAGTGTAGTATCTGAGCACCTCACAATCTCTAATACATTTATCCTCATAACAGCCCTGTGAGGTAGGGAAGTGCTATTAATTCCATTGTACAGATGAGGAACTAAGTTAGAGAGAGACTATATGACTAGCCCAAAGTCACTCAGGAAGTCTATGGTAGAACAGAGAATTGAATCCAGGTCTTCCAAATTCCGGGCTAGTGAATATAGTCCTCTATTTCAAGATCATCTGAGTTTATTTAGTGTTTCCGATTAATGGGATATGTAAATCACACTGTAGATGCCAAGGTCTGCCATCAGATGTGTACACAAATCCCTCTGACTTCAATGGGAGCTATATGGGCATACCTCAGAGCAGAATTTGTCCCACAGTATATTTGCACATTCATATCTGGTCCAAAGAAGGCATTCCCCCATAACAATTTAAGATGTTGTCAAACGTGTGTCACTGAATGCAAGCTACTGCATACAGTGACTGATGCCAATACCCTTCAGACAGTTAAATAAATTTAACATGAAACATATAGGTGATATTTCCTTACTCTGAGAAAGGTATGTGTAACTCCAAAGATGAAAAGTTACTTTGCTGTAGCAATCATGTTACATGATTCAATTAGTGGGAAAATAAGCATATTCTTTGACTATTTTTGTTAAAGAAGTATAAACACCGTTTAAATTGAAAATATAAATTAAAAAATAATGATTCACCCTCTCACTTACTCCAGTAAATGGAATTGCACCTGATTTACACAAACATAAGTAAAAGGAGAATCAGACTCCAAAAGTTTTCACTATCTGCACTTTTACATGATAATACAGTACATGTTAAAACAATATACATACAAGCTAGAAGTAAGTTTCTATAGCTAAATCATATTCATTTTACCTTTCAAGTGTTTTGAAAGACTGGATAATATCCTTGGCATGACACCAAAGAAAATACACCTAAATGGAAATACAGATAAAATACAATCAGTTCATGTGGGTAAATGTCACTATATTTGTGAGTATTAACAATGAAGGTGATATACAGGAAAACGCTGATGGCCAGATTCTCTGCTGGTGTAAATTGGTGCAGATCCATTGCCCTCTGGCTCAATTGATCTGAAATGACCCTTGGTCCCCTGTGCCATTCAGCCAGAACTGCCTGCCACTCAGAAATCTAACATCTCTCATGCACACAAGACAGTGGAATAGATTGCAGTAGAAACTTCATTAAATATGTCTCATCCAAAATATATCCCATACTTTGAGTTTCTGTATCTGGAAAGACTTTTATTTTTCAAGTAGTGGTGAAAAATGTGAAGGAAAGTACCAAACTGACAGCACAGAAATATAAAGTCCGCTGTCCTAGGGGTAGACAACCGCCAAAGGCGGCATGCGAGCTGATTTTCAGTGGCACTCACACTGCCCGGGTCCTGCCCACTGGTCCCTGGGGCCCTGCTGCTGACCTGGGGTACTGGCCGCCGGCCCCCTGCCAGTTGGGGTTCTGTCCACTGGCCCTGCTCGGCCCGCTCCCAGCCCCGGGTCCTAGCCACCGGTTCAGAGGGCTCTGCTGCTGGCCTGGTGCAGACAGGGGCAAGAGGGGGCACAGCTCAGCACCCCCACCTTAAAAATTGTTCCAGCGCCACTGTACTTGGATATTTTTAAGTCCTGATTTGCTGCTTACATCACTATCACGCCACGTGGAACAGCGCACTGCATTTGACATTGAGATTAGAATGTATATGCAAGAACTGGAATCAGAATTTTCTGACAGATTTCAAGACTTCCAGCGATTTGGCCCAATGCTTTCTTTTCTAATTAAACCTGAAAAGTTCAACAAAAGTGACTTGGATTTGTCTGTACTTCAGTGGGCAGGTGTTGAAGATTTCAAAATGCAGCTCATTCAGTTAAAAAGCTCAGAATTGTGGGCATCAAAGTTTGGAGATCTGCAGAGTGCATTTGAAGCTACCGAGAGAGATCATGGGGCCTCTATTCTGACCTGCTGGATGTCCCTGCCAGTGAAATTTAACTGTTTGAAGAAAACTGCGTTTGCAATGCTTTCAGCGTTTGGATCCACATACGTGTGTGAATGGTATTTTCACACATGAAATCTGTCCTCTGTCCCTCTCGGAGCTGGTTAACAACTGATCACTCAGAAGCCTGTGTGGAGCTTAAAGTATCCAAATACGTGCCAGACATTGGAAAACTCAGCAAAGAAAAGCAAGGGCAAGGATCACACTAAACTGATAAGAGCTGCATTTTAATTTAATTTTAAATGAAGCTTCTTAAACATTTTAAAAACCTTATTTACTTTACATACAACAATAGTTTAGTTATATATTATAAAGATACCTTCTAAAAACGCTAAAATGTATTACTGGCACGCGAAACCTTAAATTAGAGTGAATAAATGAAGACTCGGCACACCACTTCTGAAAGGTTGCCGATCCCTACTCTGTCCAGAAGACAGGTATTGCAACTCCAACAGTAGTAGTGCTGCCATGAGCATCTGTCCTTCTCTGAGAGGAGCATTTTGATGGGTAAGAGGTTCGAACTGGTTCCCAACCCATATAACAGTGTGTTTCTTGGCTGAGGCTGCCAACAAAGTTTCCAATTAATAAAGTGCTTTTATCTTGCAGCACCTGTCAATTAGCAACCAGTATTATTAATTTAAAAGGTATGGGCCAGTACATTTACATTGGGCTTTACAGCCTGATCAAGGGAGATGAATCCCCTGCCCCAAGTCTAAAGTCTAAAATAGACAACAATAACACACATGAGACAAGTTACGAGATAACATTTCAGATGAGAGATCATTGGTGAGTGGAACAAGGTAGGAAGAATTCCGGGAAGATGAGAGATTTTAGGAGTGCTATGAAGGAGATCACAGTGAGGGCTCCCAGTGGACAAGAAATGGGAGACTGCTCCATGAATGAAGTGGCTGCATGAGCAAAGGCACGAAGCCAAAAGAAGGAAATGGAAAGGAGCGGGAAGAAGAGGAGAATGACAGGAATGTAGGAAGTGAAAGTAAGAAGTGAGATCAGAGATGTAGACAGCAGTGAGATTTATGTAGGGCCTGGTGAGGCTGAGAATGTTGAGAATGATGAGGTAAGAGACAGGTCAATGAAGGGATTCAAGGTGGAGGGGTGCTGTGAATAGCCCGCAGGGAGGAGGAGTGACATACAGAAAGCAGGAGAGAAGGTTGGTAGTAATCAATCTGAGAGACAACTACAGCAGGTACAAAAGTTGTAGCAGCCAAGAGAGCACAGAAAGGTCAGTTTTGGGGGATATTAAAGAGGCAGAGCACATCAATGGAGACTGGGTCTGAGAGGTGGGAATGGGGGGGAAGAAAGAAGAATCAGATGATACTGAGGTTGTGGAAGGATAATGGAGTGAGACTTCAGGATTTAGTTCCCTATTGATGCAGTCTAGTGGAATGAATGAGGAATGCAAGGTGATAATAGAAGGATACACCAGATTCCACAGGGATGCTGGCATGGAATCTGGAGACATCAATCTCAGTTAGGTTCCCAGAATACTGAAGTTTGACAATAGAGGAAGTGCTTGAAAAGAGGTCAGGCACAGAATCACAGAGTTTAAGACCAGAAGGGAACACCAGATCATCTAGTCTGACCATCTGCATATCACAGGCAACCAACACTCACACCCTAAACCCAATAACCAAAATTAGACCACAGTATTACAAGCCCAGGAGGACTATTATTTGCCACAGGCAGAGAACAGGAGAAACTGAGGTGCACCAGTGCCCAAGGCCCCTGCAATGGCAGGGAAATGATTAAGTGAGATATACCCAGATAATCTTGGCAAGTGACCAGCATCCATGCTGCAGAGGAAGGCAAAATACCTCCAAGCCACTGCCAATCTGACCTGGAAGAAAATTCCTTCCTGGTCCCACAAATGGCTGGTGATCATGTGATATTTGGGACCCTGACCATGTGAGCTCCCTGAGCTGGTGCCAGCCAGACAAGGATCTGAGCGAGAGAGCTCTCAGTGTCACCTCACAGCTCTGGCCCATTGCCTCCAACGTCCCATCTCCAGCTGTGGCAAGCGAGGAGATAAAAAGCAAAAAAAAACAAAACAACCCAGCATAATTGAGGGGCTTGGAGTGGGAAGAGGAGAATCCCTTCCTGATTCCTGCAGATGGCTTGCTGAAATCCTGAAGCATGAGATTTTAGGGACATCAGACTGGAAGTGAGCCTCAGGGCTTGCCCCTACCATCACAAGTAACCCCATCATACAATCACACTCATAAATTTATCTAGCCCTCTCTTAAATCTAATTAAATTGTTTGCCCCCACAATTCCTACTGGGAGGCTGTTCCAGAACCTCATTCCTCTGCTGGGTAGAAACCTTCTTCTAATTTCCAGCCTGAATTTGTTCATAGCCAGTACATACCCATTTGTTCTTGTACCAATATTGTCCTTTAGCTTAAATAGCTCTTCACCCTCCCTGGTGTTTACCCACCGATGTATTTATAGAAAGCAATCATATCCCCTCTCTGCCTTCTTTTTACAAGGCTAAAAATGCCAACCTTTTCTAGTCTCCTCTCATAAGATAGGTCCTCCATTCCCCTGATCATCATACGAACAGAAAAATGGCCATACTGAGTCAGACCAATTGTCCATCTAGAGCAGTATTTTGTTTTCCAACAGGGGCCATAACCAGATGCTTCAGAGAGAGTGAACAGAGCAGGGCAATTCATAGTAGTGCTTTTCTACACCTGTTCCAGTTTTATTCATCTTTCTTGAATATGGGTGAGCAGAACTGTACACGGTATTCCAAAGGAGATCTTACCAGTGCCTTGCACAACCACATTAATACTTCTGTTTCTACTGGAAATGCATCACCTGATACATCCTAGGATTACATCTGTCTTTTTTGCAGTCACATCATGTTGATGATTCATAGTCATCTTGTGAGAGACCAACACAACCAGATCTTTATCCTCCTCTGTTTCTTCCAACTGATGAGCCCCTAGCTTATGGCAAAAAAATGCATTAGACCCTAAGTGCATGGCTTTGCACTTAGTACTTTGAATTTCATCCCATTTGTATTACTCCGGTTGTCAGTCATCCAGATCTTCCTGTATAATATTCCAATCCTCCTGTGTATTGACGATGCCTCAAAACTTTATATCATCCGCAAATTTCACTAGCAGATGCCGACTTTTTGTGCCAAAACCACTAATAAAATTATTGAATTAGATTGGTCCCGAGACTTATCCTTGAGGAACTCCACTATAACCTCCCTCTAGTCCAATAATTCACCTTTCAGCACAACCCATTGTTTTTGCACTTTTATTTACCTTACCATTCACCACCTTGTACTGATCCTCATCTTCTCTAATTTCACTAATAATTTCCCATGTGGTATCAAGTTAAATGCTTTACTGAAGTCCAAGTATATTAGATCTAATGCCCTTCCCTTACCTAAAAATGGTTCACTCTTCTCCACAGAACCTTTAAAAACAACATTGCATGTCTGCTCTGTCTGCTAATGGTCCCAGCGAAATGGAGTTCTGAGAAGTCGAAAACACATTAGGTGGTTTTATAATTAACAGTAAATTAAGGCTTAAATTTTCACAAATGTCCATTCATTCTGGGCACCTCAATTTTTGGTGCCAAACTTGATATCCAGGGCCTGATTTTCTGCAGCCCCCATTAACTTCAGCTAGAATTATGCATGATCAGCACCTCTGATTTAAGGAACTCAAAATTAGTGGACACTTTTGAACATGTGGGCCTAAGTCTACACAACATTTCATTGGCAAAACTGAGAATTCTGATCTCCAGCCACCTAACCAGAAGACCCACATTCCTGCCACATTTGCCCATCTGTTTAGTGAAACATTTGCCAAATTTAAAAAGGGACTAAACTAAAACACTGAATCAAAAGGCTTCCAAACTTTATGAAAGTTTTGAATGAAATCCAAATTTTCTGGCACAGTTCTTATACTGTGACCCCTTTGCCATGTTATCTATGCACCTTCTGGAGGTGCATTAAGTGACCTGACTAGCATCAGTTATCTGTGTTTTTTATTTTTCCCTTCCTCAGTACAGCTCTGCATTGCACATGGAATCGGAATTGGAATTCTGCTTCAGAGCTGGTTGTGCAAGGGAATGGAAGCTAGTTGGGCCTCCCCCAACCACACACTGCTCTCGGCCCTCATGCATGTGCATAATCTGGCTTACCATCCAGGATGGAGAAATTGTAAGAGGATCTTGATTCAGATATTCAACATTATGGAGGCTATTGTGAAATCTCAACAGTCTCTCCCTTTTGACCTATTACATAATAACAAGGGAGTTGTCTGTAAGTTTAAAATACTAGAAAAAGAAACCCTTCTTTATGCAACATGTAATCAAATGTGGAATTCATTGCCACATGATCACATGGAGACAAATGGCTGGACGTAGAATACGACTGGATAACTGTACACTCCTCATTGGCTATGTTTGCTGCTATCCACACCATGATGTGCGTAATCAAATAACATGCTTCAGGGTGAAAACCATCATTTACTTGTTTTAGGAAGGAATTTCCCCAGATGAACCAGCATTGCACAACTACATAAGTACATTATGTAGGAGTTTTGCCTTCCTTTGAAGAATCAGATATTAATTACTGTCAGCCGCAGGATACCAGACTAGATGGATCGATGGACTGAACCAGTATGGCAAGTTCCTGTGCAGAAGCAACAGTGAAATGCATGTTTCAGAGTAGCAGCCGTGTTAGTCTGTATTCGCAAAAAGAAAAGGAGTACTTGTGGCACCTTAGAGACTAACCAATTTATTTGAGCATAAGCTTTCCTGAGCTACAGCTCACTTCATCGGATGCAGTGATGAAGTGAGCTGTAGCTCACGAAAGCTTATGCTCAAATAAATTGGTTAGTCTCTAAGGTGCCCCAAGTACTCCTTTTCTTTTAGTGAAATGCATTTGTCTCATTTCATATAAAAAAAATTATGACGACTATGTGCCTAACTTAAACTACAAAAAGGTATGTCGTTCCAAATGTGGGACCAAATTTTTAGGAGACCTTCTTATCCATGTGAAACATTTATACATACATCTCTATATGTGAGGAGCTAGTTCATTTTCAGATACAAACAGGCATTTTTGGATACAAATTGGGTAACTTCTTGCTCAACTGCCTGGTCTGCATGCTCACATCCCAGTTTGCATGCAGAAAGGGGTATGCACACACAAAAAGTTTAGCCCTTAACTACTTATCTCCTAATGTTTTTATAAACTAATTTAGCAAAAACAGAGCAAGAGGAACAGACAAAAGTTATGCTTGGTGAGAAAAACAGACATAATATCAAGCTAAAACTGGTTGCTTTTACCTGTAAAAGCGTATGCACTGCATGTGTGACAGGAAAAATGCCTTCAGTTGCTGATAAACAGTTTGAAAATCCAATAAAGTATCCAATTTTAAAAGAGTCCAGAATTAAAGTAATCACTGCAAATAATGTAATCCCACCTAAGACAAAACAAATATTAGAAAATGTTAATATACAGTTAACCTGTCTTCAGAGAATCTGTACTAATAAATGAAAATTCATGTTTTGAAAAGGCTATCCCTACTAATCAGTAAAATAAGTAAATGGTCATAAGATCAGTTTACTCCATGCAATAAAGCTCTGTAATTCATGAAAGCTCCTTCACAATCTATGACTTAAACATAACCACAATACGTGAATAGCTCATGCAGTATGTAGGGACCAATCTTACAATTCCCAGGGAGTTGAGGGCATTCAGCATCTTGTAGAAGCTGCTCAGAACTTTGCTGGATCAGAGCCTCAAGTAACTGTAGCACAGAGCCAGTTATACAGTCAAATGAATTAATGCACTATATAGCTACACAGCAAACTATACCATTCACAGAGCTGAACAATAATGTTACAGTCTCCTGACCCAAGAGTCCTACACTGGGTAGTAATACAATCACTTGGTATGCCATCTCAATTGTTCAGAAGGTTATACTGAACCACTATAAGTCAGAGACCAAAAACTGTATGCTTTTCTTTTTACAAATGCGCTCAGATTTCAGACTTCATCCTGAGATCCATTACTTTAACATACATAAATAAATAAATAGTTTGTCTAAATTTTTATATAATGTTTTTAAAGGGTTTTTTTAAATGTTTCCTTTACTGGTTTTTTTAGTATAACTTCAATGTCTTTCACTTCAAAGATCTAAATGGGAACTCATTGTGGAAAGCTATATGATAAGATACAGCTATGTTGCTATTGAACCTTATTGTACCAGCATAATTAAGTAACAAGACACAACGGGAGATAAAATTACTGAGCCAGACTCTGAGACCTTTATTCAGTTTTTTTCCTAAGTCCTTACTCAGACAAACTCCCATTGACTTTAACTTAACTTTAGCTGAATAAAGCCCAGGTAAAAACTGGCTAAGGAGCCTCAGAACTTAGATCACTGTGTCTTTGTCCCTATTTCTTATTGCTCAAAGAGAATTGTGATATAAAGATGGTAAATGATACCACAAGAGTTGACTTTATTAAGTATTTATATTATACTTAAAGGTCCAAATCCTGCTCACCTTATTAACGTGAGATGTTCCACTGGAATTATTGTTTTGGGGCAATATATATTTTGTTCCCTAAAATTAAAGTTAACAAGTCAACGAAGGAGACCCTTCATTTTTATAATAACATGTTAAATACCCTACTAAAGATGAGCTATTTATTTGAATGAAAATTTTAAAAATATAGTGTAATTGTTGCTGTTTGGGAATTATTCCTATTTACAATGTACTCACCTGTTCATTACAAATGAACAAGAAGCTCCAACATGGGTTAGGTAGTACCTTCTATTGGACCAGAAGTTGGTCCAATAAAAGGTATTACCTTACCACCTTGTCTCTCTAATACCCTGGGACTGACACAGCTACAACAACACTGCATACAAGAAGCTCCAAATCAGGTGCAGTGGAGAAAAAAATACATTAGTCACTTTGCTACAGCCATTTCTAAAATAACACAGTTTATTCAATTCGTTAGCTCTTTGTCAGTATACAAATACAGATGTGGGAACAGAATGCAATGTGAAGAATTTCATTTCCATTAGTATTTTTAGTTTTAATATTTTACAAATACTTGCTATATAAAGAAACCAAAGACCAAAATCCCTAGGGTTATACCTTATACCAGCAGAGAATTTGGCCTCAACTTTTCACTTTTATAGTTCAAAAACTAAGGGCCCACTCTGCAAACACCTGTGTGTGTGCGTAATTTTACTCAAGCGAGTATTCCCACTGAGTTCAGTTGAACTAGTTATTATGTGAGTGACGTTACTCACATATGGAAGTGTTTGAAGGATTGGGCCCTAGGTTTAACTACACGTATTATATAATTTTTCATTATGTACACAAGTAAATTGTACTGTAAGGTGGTAGATTCTAGACTGCTTTAGCAGTTAGTCGTTTAGGTTTCCTTCTACAAGGAATTAATATTGTTCTAAAGGGAATTAGCATAGTTAATTCCATTAAAATAACTTGCAGGATTAATTTCTAAAAATACCAGGAAACTACTACCAAAAAAATGCAATTTTAAAAATCAGTCTATTTGGATTTTTTTTCTAATGGTTTCAACATGCCTTGAGGATTTATTTCTTTTTGAATATAATTATCTCATCAACAGGAAACAAGATCCTTCTGCTGCAACAGTTTATATCACATTGGAGAAAAACTTATGTGGTTCTTGTTTAATAAATTCTTATACATAGACTGACTTGATGTGTGACTGGAAATGATTTAAGACCTTAATCCTGATTCCAGTGGGAAAACTCCCATTGAGTTCAGTGGTTTAGGCTCAAACCCTAATATATAATATTTATATATTATAAATATATGTATATACCATTTTCTCTCACTTTAGTTAAGTACTATATATAGTAAATATATTTATAATATAGATTTATATAATATTTTATCATTTATAATTATATATTTATAATTTAAAATGGTGTGAAATGGTGAAGCAATGTGGTTGGTGAAAAGGATGCACAGTCCTAGGGTCTGATTCTGCAAGCTCTTTTTCATTACTTATGAGAAGAGTTCAACTGAGTTTAAGACATTACTAAGGTGAAGAAAGAAAGAAAGAAAGAAAGAAAGAAAGAAAGAAAGAAAATCAGGTTTAAACACACAAAAGCAAAAATAATCATATCTTAGATTCCTGATCAGACCCCTCCACTATGCACATATTTGTTTTTGCATGAATCAGCTATTGTATATTTACTGTAACTCCCTTCTGTGTAACTTTGTATTACACATGGTCATGGATTTCCTTTAATGAGGGTTCTAGATTTCAAGTGTTTTAGACAATTATTCTAAATGGTCAGTAGAGAAACACTTACTTTCCCCCCACACAGCGTAATCATGATTTATGTCATAATGAGTATTTCTGCACACATGCTTCCTTTGGTTCTCTTTAAATATGCTATAGGTTCAAACTTACTCCCACTGAAGTCAACCAGAGTTGTGCCCATTGACTTCAAGGAAGCCGGGTAGGTCTTCTGTGACTCATATAAATACAAATATTTTATTTGGGCTGGTTCAAACAACAAGTAATACAGCTAATGTCTCAGGCCAATACACCAACAACATATACAAAATGCCCAACATTCAAATTTAAGGCTAAGGGTCATAGTCCACGTTAACTAGGCTGGCCATAATTTATGTATAACTTGTGCTGTTGGAGAAATAGGATAAACTTGCTCATGGGAACAATTTGTTTGTTTCTCCCTTTTTTTTCATAAGATGTCCTCCTCATTTGACTGATCTTCATTGTTTTCTTGTGTAGTGCCTATGGCTCTTTTTTAACCATGGGATCAAGACAGGAAAATGCCATACTGGAGTAAGTCAGGCAAAGGACTTCATTTATGCATCTTTCTTGATAAGCTTTGAGGAAATGATTACTTGGGGCATGCTCATATAATCCTAACGGAAGCAAAACAGCAACTGAAGTCAATAGAAACATTGCCTACATTAAGACTTCAGGAGATGTGCTTTGTGTACCATACAATTTGGGAAAGAACAATGATCTAAGGTTCAAACTGCCAATATCTAGTCACAAAAGGCTCTAGTTAGAAATGGATATAAAAAGATACATAACTATATAAAAAGATGTTTTTGTTCAGTAATTCTCATCCAACATTTATGCTGGTAAAATGCAAACCATAAGTGATACAGTAATTACAGTTTTTCACCATGGTATTCACTGACTAAAGAAAATGCATAAAATAGGTCATTTATTGGGTATCAAAATGCTGGACAATTAAATCCAACTAAGTAATCTAGATAAATATTAACATTTTCTAGTCTAACTAGTCTTTTTTCTAGTCTTACCAGTTAATTCATGCACATTTTCTTTATGCAATGAGAACAAAGAGGCACATTCTAAAAAACTAGCTAATAGAGCTGGCCAAAAAAATGAGGAAAACTTGTGAAAATAATCGTGAAAATAATCATGAAAATGGTCAGACTAATTAACGGTCAGAGTGATTAACCATTAGAACAATTTACCCAGGGTTCTGATGGATTCTCTATCACTGACAGTTTTAAGATCAAGGTTGGATATTTTTCTAAAAGATATGCTCTAGGAATTATTTTAGGGAAGTTCTATGGCCTGTGTTATACAGGAGATCAGACTAGATGGTCACAGTGGTCCCTTCTGGTCTTGGAGTCAAAGAATCAATGACTTTTTTTTTTCAAACTTTTAAACAGTTCTACTAGCTAATCATTTTTATCACAACATTATTGATACTTTTTAAGAGATTAGTACTGTAGTTCTAACTCTGGAAAAGAAAGGTAATGTGAGTGTTGCCAGAGTAAGTACTGCAGGATTAGACCTTTTTTAATAAATCCAGGTATGTTTTCTTCTAACATTGGTTAAAGAAATTGTCTAGAATTGTCCAAGCAATAATTTAGCATAGGAAAATGTGGTCTGAATATCACGAAAAATTTTCTAACTGTGAAATTTATTAGACTGTGAAATAGTCATCCAATGGAAATTTTGGAAGACTCATCACTTGACAAAGCATTAAAGAATGTACTGTAAAGAGCAATCCTGCATTGGCGGCTGATATGGATAAGATGACCTAATAGTTCTTTTGCATATCTCATTTCTAAGATTCTATGATTCATTATATCCTCCATGGCAAGTGAAAAAATGTGCCACAAAGATAAAGGGCCAGATTTTGCCACCCTTACTCAAGTTGAGTAGTATCTTACTCCTCAATTAATGGAACTACTCAAGGAGTAAAGGGCTACTTAATGTGAGTAAAGGTAGCAGAACTCGGCCCAAAATAAAGCCAAATTCAACCTTGGCATAAATCAAATGACACCCAAGAAGAATTTGATCCATCTATCCTCATAAAGTAAAACTGTTTAACTACCAGGATTTGACTAAGAATGGCATATTATTATGGGAAATAGTAAATAATAATCAGTGACTATTCATGTGATGCCATGTTAATAGTATAAATTTTTAGCAAAGTGACTGCAGAAAAAGTATGTATAACTTTGGGTTTTAATAAAATACAAATTTCAAGTACTGTTAATACTGGCAGTAAGAGACTAAAGAAGGCACAACAGTAGGGCTGAGAAAGAATAAAGTTTATTAGCAACTACTTATTGTTTAGAATTATCACATTTTAGACTTCCTAGTGTTTTTCATCTAAGTGATAGTCACTAGCTGCTGCACAGAGAATTTTCTCTATTTGCATCTAAGCCATGAGATATTGATTTGAAAATTTCTCTGGCCCCAGTGGTTTATTCAGCCTCTATATTGCATTTAACTCGTCGGTGTTTCCAGTCTACCATTTACAGCACTACAGGCAGAAAAAAAGACTGTTGATAAAAACAGCCTTGCCAGCTGGAATTCCAAACTACAGCTCAATGGTTACTGCAGAGGACCTTGCTTTTTTCCTGCAATCCTGAAACACAACATTCTTTTCAGTTAATGTGATTTTGTCATACTATTCAATACAACATTCAATAAAACCATTGCGGGCCTACATCCCATATGCACATGATTGCGCAAATAATTGCTTCTGCAAAAGCCTTGCAAAGCTTCCCAGAAATTCCCTTTTTTGCCTACAGGTGCTACCAGTATGGTACACATAGTTCATATCCTAAACTGCAAGCTCCTTGGGGAAGGGTCCTTGTCTTCTTGTCTCTCTGAAAAGCACCATAAATACTTATGGCGCCTTAAGAACATAAGAATGCTGGGTCAGACCAATGATCCATCTAACCCAGTATCCTATCTTCCAGCAATGGCTGGTGCCAAATGCTTCAGTTGGAATGGACAAAGCATGGCAATTATTGAGTGATCTATCCCCAGCTTCTGGCAGTCAGAGGCTGAGGTACACCCAGAGCATGGGGTTGCATCCCTGACCATCATGGCTAATGGCCACTGATGACCTATCCTTCATGAACTTATCTAATTATTTTTGGACCACAATATAGTTTTGGCCTTCATAACATCCCCTGGCAATGAGTTTCACATGTTGACTGTGTGCCCCATGAAGAAGTACTTCCTCATGTTTGTTTTAAACCTGCTGTCTATTAATTTTAATTAGATGACCCCTCCTTCTTGTGTTATGTGAAGGGATCAACAACACTTCCTTATTCACTTTCTCCAAACCATTCATGATTTTATAGACCTCTGACATAACCTCCTCTTAGTTTTCTCTTTTTTCAAGCTGAACAGTACCAGTCTTTTTAATCTCTCCTCATAAGGAAGGTTTTACATACCCCTAAACGTTTTTGTTGCCCTTCTCTGTACTTCTTTCAATTCTAATACATCTTTTTTTAAATGGGGCAACCAGAACTGCATGCAGTATTCAAGGTGTGGATGTACCATGGATTTATATAGTGGCATTATGATATTAACTCTCTTATCTATCCCTTTCCTACAGGTAATACGGGTAATAATAATAGCTTGTTTGTATAGATAGGCTTTGACACCTGTGATGCATTCTGCGATAAAATAAATAATATTGCATTGCTTGAAAAGAGTTCACTTCCCAAGTCCCAAATTCCTCTAGACAAATAGACTCACAACTACATAATTGCCTGATCTAACCTAACTATCCTATTTTAAATGTGCCCACCATCCTGGTTATCTAGGTTTTAAGTAAGTAGGGAGTGTGCATGGGGCGGGGTTCAATCTGTAGTATGTTCATCTCTGTGACTGGTATCCATATAATCTATATCTACATCTATTTTTATATCTAGATATAACTATGTGGTTGATTTTAATTTTTGTTTGGTTGGTTTTTATCGTTTTTGTACAGAAAATAAGAAAATTATCATTATGAAGAACAGAAGAATAACAAAATAAAAAGGAGCTTCAAATATACTGGTGTCAAGCATATGTCTGACTCTGGTAGGAAAGGTAGAAATTAGGGGATTTCAGAGGAACCCCCTGGGAGTGAAATTTCTCTTTTCATAGTAATCTGACCGACAAGTTGCAGGTTGCATGGAATGAATCCACTAGAAATTTCCATTCTGCTTGAGTATAGGAACCTTTACTACTATACGGCCAAGGGTAGGGCAAGTACACAGACCATAGATTTGACCCTAAAACGCGCTGAGCCCCCTGGGAGGTTGCGGGGTTTTTTTGGCTATCCTCGCAGGGGAAACCAAAGCGCAGACTTGGCTCTGCCAGTAAATGGAAGTGGGACTCGCGACTTACACTTTAACCAGCGGGCTCCTGCGTGGGTGTCTTTCTCTTGGATCAGCCTCCTCTGCGTGTAGCTCCTGAAGATGTACCACAGCATCCAGAGCAGCTGGATGAGCATGATGGTGATGAGATAGGAGAGCAGCTCCTGCTTGCTGATGCCCACGGCATGCACAGCCCAGGCGAACATGAGCAGCAGCCCGGCTAGGAACAAGTTGATGCCGTACTGGCTGCTCAGGATCTCAGCGTTTTTCTGCGGGCAGCTGCTTCCCACCAAGCGGCTGCCTCCTGGCTGCCCTGGGGGCCCCTGCGCCGACTTCTCCATCTCCCACTCCTCCGGCTGCCGGCTGCTTGGGTAAGGCTGCGGCTGGTCCGGGCACCCCTCGCGGCTCTTCTTCCCCGCAGAGCTGGAGGTGGTGTCTGCGTTATCCTCCACCATCGCGGCCACCCGCCAAGCGCCCTGAGACCTGCTGGGGGTGGCCGAGGTCCTCAGCGGGACTCGGGTGGGGAAGAAACGGGGGGTGACAGACAAGGCCCCGCAGCAGGGACCCCCCTACTCGCTGTGTAACAGTGAGGAGGCGGAGGGGGGCAGCGAGCAGGGTCACTTCGCCGCCCGTGTCAGCGCTCACAGAGACCGCTCAGCTCCACTGCCAGCCTGCTGCCTCCTTCCCTTCCTCCCTCTGCCTGTCCCTTCTCCTGCCCGGGTCACCTCCCTGCCCCCTGCCGGGCTGGACAGGGCTCAGTGGCCTCAAAGTTCCTCCCTCCTTCCCCGCGGGTTTGCAGGGGCTGCGGGCTCAGCAGCAACGCGCCTCACTCGCCTGCTTCTCGCTCCCTCGCCTTCGCAGCGCAGGGAACCCGAGCCGGGGTTTTATAGAGCCGGCCGGCCGCTGCTGCTGGGGCAGGTCCCGCTGGCACTGCCCCCGGGTTGGCGCGGGAGGGGATTGGATGGCAGCCGCCCCCCGCCCTGGGGGTAGTGACCCCTGGGCAGCTCACGAGCGTCAGCCAGCCCCTGGGCCCCGTTCCCTCCTTCTGTCCCTGCCCCGGGTGCGAGCGCCGCGAGCGGAGGGGGGGGGTTGCGCAGGGGGGTGTCTAGGTATCCGGAGCGGGGAGGGGGCTGTGGGGTGGGGGGCGCCTGTTGGAGGAGTGTGTGGGAGGAGGTGGGTATGGCGGGTCTGTGTGCCGCACCTCAGCAGGGGTGAGACGGGTGACGGACGGCGGGCGATGCACACGGAGGGGGGTGATTTCGGAGTGCCCGCAAGGCAGCTGGAGAAGGCTGCAGGTCGGGCCGCTGAAGCGGGGGGTCGGGGAGTGCGGCGCGCCTGTTCGGGTGGAGGGCCGAGCTGTGTGTCGGGGCTGGAAGAGAGGGGCAGGGTGTTTGGCGGTGGGGAGCTGGGTAGTGTAGCTGTAGCGGTGGGACGGGAGGGGCGAAGGACGCAAGCGGTGGCTGGAGCGGTTTCCTTGTCGGGGTGTGTAATGGAGAGGTGCAGGGATTCGAGTGAGGGCGGGTTGTCAGAGTGTAGGGGCCCGGGCTGTGCGGTGGGGCTGTAGGAGTACGGTGTATGGAGCCTGCTGGTAGGAGTGGGAGTGTTGGTCGCCTTAACTGTGGAGGGGATGGGTAAGAGAGGTGAAGGGGTTCCCCCGTGTAGGGGCCTGAAAAAGGGGTGGTTTGTCAGTGCTGAAAGCGGGCGAGAGTGGATTGTTTCTCGGTGTTTGGGTGGGGAGTCTGTAGCGGAGGTGTGGGACTGAGGTGGGCGGTTTGTGGGTGCCTAGAGTAGGGGCGCCTGACATGAAGTGGAGAGGTGTGATGTGCTTTGAGGAAAGGGAAAAGGAAGAGAGAGAATAATCAGCGGAGAAAAATCCATTAGCTAATTTATCTTTCCCAGGGGAGCTTTGTGGAAGGGATCCACAAATAATGACAAAGAGCTAAGCCACGTGGTATCAAGAGAGAGAGATAGAATGTCAGTGTTTCCTAGACAGATTCCTGAAAGGCATATGGAGTCTGGGATCCGGAGGGGGGAATTAATAACAGGTAATTCAATTCCATCTCACTCAGGTGGAAATGTGGTAATTGCCATGATCTGGGACTTTCATTCCCTCTCATCTTATTTTGGCAGGTATTACTTCATCTGGCTATAAAACACTTTTCTTTTCAAGCAGCATCTCTGTTACCCAAGGGAGTGCAATCTAGTACGCATAGCAAGGAGCTAAGAGTCACGACTTCTAGGCATTGCCGTGTGACATAGGCAAGTCACATACTGTATAGCCTGATCCTATAATGTGCTGAGCAGCTGGGAAGTGCTGAGACTCCCTCAGTTTCCGTTAAAGACAGGACAACCAAGGGCACTCAGCATCCTGCAGAACTGGTCACTGATCCCTCTGTACCTTAATAACAGGAGTGTTGTGATGCTTGACTAGTTAACATTTGTAAAGTACTCTGAGATCCTTCAGTGAAATGGTTACATATGTGGTATTATAATGTTTGCTTGGTAGAGAATGCCAAACTCAGGGTTGCAAAACAGGTTTAGTTATAACCTCCTATTTTTGCTTATACAAGACATAAATAAATAAGTAAATAAATAAATAAATAAAAGATAGATTTAAAAACACCCTCTATTTGGGCTGAAATTGCCCATCCTTGCTAAATAATTTCCATTTAAAAAAACAGAAAAATGATGCAGTTTTTTCCAGTTAGGGTAGACTGGAAAAGACAGGGGGGTTATTCTAAAAAAATAATGTCGCACTTTCATCACTCTATACCTACTCCCACCACCACCCCCCAGCAGCAAACTGTAACTCACCCACACTCTTTGTGACATACAAACACACATGTTTTATTTGCTTAGCATGAAAGATATAGGGACACAATTTGCATGAGCGAGCCTGTAAATGTCTCATTGAATCACATGCAGTAAAATCCTCCAAATCCACCACCTTAACAGCCAGAGCCAGAATGTGGATGTGATGCTCTGTACCTCAGAGGAACACCCTACACCCCCATGTTCATCTTTATAAAATGATTGTGTGGTATCCAATGCCAAGTTTGTCATGTTGGGTATTTTTGGAAGGCTCATAATGCATTGAGATGGCTGTTATAGTGATGTTATAGTAATTGTTACAGTAACGTTATAGGTTATAATTTCATGTATATAGTTATGAGGCTGAAAATGTATCCTCATGGCTTAAAGCAAGCCCATGAACAAAACTCTCCAAGAACAGAGAGGCAGTTCACACCTCATCAGGGCATGGTTGGGACAAACCCAGCCCAGCCTCACAGGAACTATGGACACTGGCTTAGGCAGCAACAAAAGAATCCGTTAGACCCTTGAGCAAGTCACCCCCTTCCTTTGGTCAGTTTGAGACTGTGATGAGGTAATGTTCACCTGACTCTAAAAGGGGAGGGGAGCAAAGCCAAGAGGAAAGAAAGGACATGATAAAAGGGAGAGACATTTTGCCATGCTCTTTCTCTTCCTCTTACATCTACGGACACCACCACCACCACCAAGCAACTGAAGCTCTGATCAAAGGGGAGAGCCTGACTGAAAAGTAACCAGCCAGTCTGTGGTGAGAAGCATCTAAGTTTTTAAGGACACTGGAAGTGTTAAGATCAGCTTAGAATGCATTTTGCTTTTATTTCATTTGACCAAATCTGACTTGTTATACTTTGACTTATAATCACTTAATATCATAGAATATCAGGGTTGGACGGGACCTCAGGAGGTCATCTAGTCCAACCCCCTGCTCAAAGCAGGTGCAATCCCCAACTAAATCATCCCAGCCAGGGCTCTATCAAGCCTGACCTTAAAAACCTCTAAGAAAAGAGATTCTACGATCTCCCCAGGTAACGCATTCCAGTGCTTCACCACCCTCCTAGTGAAAAAGTTTTTCCTAATATCCAACCTAAACCTCCCCCACTGCAACTATAGAACTCCTTGTTCTGTCATCTATTACCACTGAGAACAGTCTAGATCCATCCTCTTTGGAACCCCCTTTCAGGTAATTGAAAGCAGCTATCAAATCCCCCCCTCATTCTTCTCCTCTGCAGACTAAATAATCCCAGTTCCCTCAGCCTCTCCTCATAAACCACGTGCTCCAGCCCCCTAATTTGTTGCCCTCCGCTGGACTCTTTCCAATTTTTCCACATCTTTCTTGTAGTGTGGGGCCCAAAACTGGACACAGTACTCCAGATGAGGCCTCACCAATGCCGAATAGAGGGAAACAATCACATCCCTCGATTTGCTGGCAATGCCCCTGCTTATACACCCCAAAATGCAGTTAGCCATCTTGGCAACAAGGGCACATTGTTGACTCATATCCAGCTTCTTGTCCACTGTAACCCCTAGGTCCTTTTCTGCAGAACTGCTGCCTAGCCACTCGGCCCCTAGTCTGTAGCAGTGCATGGGATTCTTCCGCCCTAAGTGCAGGACTCTGCACTTGTCCTTCTTGAACCTCATCAGATTTCTTTTGGCCCACTCCTCTAATTTGTCTAGATTCCTCTGTATGCTATCCCTACCCTCCAGCATATCTACCACTCCTCCTAGTTTGGTGTCATCTGCAAATTTGCTGAGGGTGCAATCCACGCCATCCTCCAGATTATTAATGAAGATATTGAACAAAACCAACCCCAGGACCGACCCTTGGGGTACTCTGCTTGATACCAGCTGCCAACTAGACAAGGAGCCATTGATCACTACCTGTTGAGCCCGATGATCTAGCAAGCTTTCTATCCACTTTATAGTCCATTCATCCAGTCCATACTTCTTTAACTTGCTGGCAAGAATACTGTGGGAGACCATGTCAAAAGCATTGCTAAAGTCAAGGAATAAGACATCCACCGCTTTCCCCTCATCCACAGAGCCAAGTATCTCGTCATAGAAGGCAATTAGGTTTGTCAGGCATGACCTGCTCTTGGTGAATCCATGCTGACTGTTCCTGATCACTTTCCTCTCCTCTAAGTGCTTCAGAATTGATTCCTGGAGGACCTGCTCCACGATTTTTCCAAGAACTGAGGTGAGGCTGACCAGCCTGTAGTTCCCCGGATCCTCCTTCTTCCCCTTTTTAAAGATGGGCACTATATTAGCCTTTTTCCAGTCATCTGGGACCTCCCCCAGTCGCCATGAGTTTTCAGAGATAATGGCCAATGGCTCTGCAATCACATCTGCCAATTCCTTCAGAACCCTCGGATGCAGCGCATCTGGCCCCATGGACTTGTGCTCATCCAGGTTTTCTAAATAGTCCTGAACCACTTCTTTCTCCACAGAAGGCTGGTCACCTCCTCCCCATACTGTGCTGCCCAATGCAGTAGCCTGGGAGCTGACCTTGTTCATGAAGACAGAGGCAAAAAAAGCATTGAGTACATTAGCTTTTTCCACATCCACTGTCACTAGGTTGCCTCCTCCATGCAGTAAGGGGCCCACACTTTCCTAGACCTTCTTCTTGTTGCTAACATGTCCAATGCTTTCCCCTCATCCACAGAGCCAGTTATCTTGTCATAGAAGGCAATTAGTCAGGCATGACTTGCCCTTGGTGAATCCATGCTGACTGTTCCTGATCACTTTCCTCTCTTCAAAGTGCTTCAGAATTGATTCCTTGAGGACCTGCTCCATGATTTTTCCAGGGACTGAGGTGAGGCTGACTGGCCTGCAGTTCCGCAGATCCTCCTCCTTCCCTTTTTTAAAGATGGGCACTACATTAGCCTTTTTCCAGTCATCCGGGACCTCCCCCGATCACCATGAGTTTTCAAAGATAATGGCCAATGGCTCTGCAATCACATCCGCCAACTCCTTTAGCACCCTTGGATGCAGCGCATCTAGCCCCATGGACTTGTGCTCATCCAGGTTTTCTAAATAGTCCCGAACCACTTCTTTCTCCACAGAGAGCTGGTCACCTCCTCTCCGTGCTGTCCTGCCCAATGCAGTAGTCTGGGAGCTGACATTGTTCATAAAGACAGAGGCAAAAAAAGCATTGAGTACATTAGCTTTCTCTACATCCTCTGTCACTAAGTTGCCTCCCTCATTCAATAAGGGGCCCACACTTTCCTAGACCACCTTCTTGTTGCTAATATACCTGAAGAAACCCTTCTTGTTACTCTTAAGATCTCGTTAGCTGCAACTCCAAGTGTGGTTTGGCCTTCCTGATTTCACTCCTGCATGCCTGAGCAATATTTTTATACTCCTCCCTGGTCATTTGTCCAATCTTCCACTTCTTGTAAGCTTCTTTTTTGTGTTTAAGATCAGCAAGGATTTCACTGTTAAGCCAAGCTGGTCGCCTGCCATATTTACTATTCTTTCTACGCATCGGGATGGTTTGTTCCTGCGTCCTCAATAAGGATTCTTTAAAATACAGCCAGCTCTCCTGGACTCCTTTCCCTCTCATGTTATTCTCCCAGGGGTTCCTGCCCATCAGTTCCCTGAGGGAGTCAAAGTCTGCTTTTCTGAAGTCCAGGGTCCATATTCTGCTGCTCTCATCTCTTCCTTGTGTCAGGATCCTGAACTCCACCATCTCATGGTTACTGCCTCCCAGGTTCCCATCCACTTTTGCTTCCCTTACTAATTCTTCCCTGTTTGTGAGCATCAGGTCAAGAGCAGCTCTGCCCCCTAGTTGGTTCCTCCAGCACTTGCACCAGGAAATTGTCCCCTATACTTTCCAAAAAATTCCTGGATTGTCTGTGCACTGCTGTCATGCTCTCCCTGAAGATATCGGGGTGATTGAAGTCCCCCATGAGAACCAGGGCCTGTGATCTAGTAACTTCTGTTAGTTGCCTGAAAAAAGCCTCATACACCTCATCCCCCTGGTCTGTTGGTCTGTAGAAGACTCCCACAATGACATCTACATTTATAGTTAATAAATCTGTTTGTTTATTCTACCTGAAGCAGTTTGGTTTGAAGTGTATCAGAGGCTCCCCTTGGAATAACAAGCCTGGTACATATCAATCTCTTTGTTAAATTAACGAATTTATCTAAGCTTGCCACACCCAGCGAGCATAACTGAACACTGCAAGACAGAGGTTCCTAGGGTTGTTTCTGGGAACGGAGATATTGGCTCGTGCCATTTGCTTGCAAGTAGCTGTGAGCAGCTAACATGCCAGAGGCTGTGCACAGCCAAGGAGTGGGGGTTCTCACAGCAGAGCAGGGTAAGGCTGGCTCCCAGAGCCAAGAATTGGAGTGGCCTAGCAGATCACCGGTCCAGATAACACCAGAAGGGAACGTCACAGTGGATATCAGATTTTTTTAGTTTCATCAAAATTACTGCTGCATTCTGCAACACTCTTACATTTTATCAAGAATTTATATATATATATATATATGTGTATATTAGGTGCCAAAATATAGCCTTCACAGAATCAAATACATTGCTTCCTTTTTAACTCATCCTTGGAGAAATTTTTTTGCAGCTAAGGAATAGCAAGTCAAATCTTCAGGCTTGGTGCCTGACTTTTTAAATGCTTAGTTACTGATTTGGGCAAGTAGTATAAGGGACCTACCATCAATCAAATGTCAGCCCCGCCCCTTGACCCCTTAAGCCCTGCCCACCTGTCGCTGGAAGTCCTGCCCTGGGGGTATTATTTCCAGGGTGAAGCCAGACACATGACTGGAAGCAAGGTGTCTCATGTGACCCCTCTAAGAACTCCTACCACTGCCCTCTACCAATCAGGATGGGTTTCACCCCCGTAGGACCATCTTGATAGGAGATTTGACTAATTGGGGGGGAGTTTCGGGGCTAGGTGACCTGTCCGGAAGTGGGTAGTATGACCTCTCTAACAACTCCTCCCTCTACCAATCAGAGCACAGCACCATCACCACATAAGTCCCAGTGCCGGGCAGAAGAAGCCGTCTCTTACCAAGAATGCGTGTTTTAGAAATCGTGGAAAGGCTGAGAGGAAACATGGACTCCTTCACCACCCCCATGAGAACTTCAGACTTTGTTTTAGCCCTGATAGCCTTCGACCATTGCTGGAGAAAGCGCTACATCAGCGACAGTTTCAAGGAGGAGTAGGGAGCGGCTGAGGGGAGCCCTTTGGCCCAGCCCTTGATGGATATGCCGGAACCCAAACCCAAAATCCAACTGCTCGTGAGACACCCTGATGAGCGTGGTGGCCTCTCGTCGTCAACCCGCCTGGAGGAGGAAGGCAAACGCAACTTGGGGGAGTCACCGTCAGACAAGGTGAACGGAAAAGATGTCGGTCAGGTAAATGAACGATTTAGAAGTAACATTAGAGGATTTGTGTGTGTGTATATGTGTAATGGGGTTAGGAACCAAGGTTGTGTAAATCTAAAAACAAGCAGAGGGAACTTACACTTGTTTCTTTTCTGAAAATCTCTCGACAGCTCAACGATGCCTTGCTTGAGGACCCGGAGGCCCTGAACAGCATTGCATCAAGCAGCGAAGATGAACTGGGCCTGCCTTGTTTTTGTTCAACGCTGATATAAATTGTTGAAGAGAACTCCAAGGATGATGACTATGAGGAGTTTAGGAGGAGGCTTGGCATGAAACTGACTGAGCCAGTGCCATGTCAAGAGTGTAAAAAAGTCATGTGGACTATTGTACGCGTTGCTGTTTATGCTGTCCTTAATCACTGTCTTAGGGAAAAGCTTTCAGAAGATTGTGAGGGCTGTGTCATAGACGCGCCAGGCCAGCAGCACCATGACTGTGTGCCTTGGACTTCAATGGATATAAACTGCAAGCTCTGGGGCCTGTGTGCTGAGCTGTGTATGGAAAGCTTATTAAACACTCTTATTGCCATAGCTTATGGTATGCAATATCTGTGCTTAACTCAAGAATATTTAGCGCATGGGGTGACCTTGATAAATGCTGTGCAATTCAGTGGAGACCCTGACCGTGTTTTAAAGAAAATGACTAAACTGGAAGATGCCTGCTTACAGCGTTATATTGATTGTCTGGTCCACACAAAAAGTTACAGAACCCTGCTTAAGAAAAAGACTATTTGTAAGAAATCTAAAAGGATTAAGTTAGAGAATGATGAGGGGACAAACATGCAATATAAAACTTGGTAGCTGTAAATAAAAAAAAATCTATTGAAAAGGGCTTTGTGACTATCTGTGTTTCTGTTAGGTCTCTGTGGCCCTTAAGTGAGCTAAAAGTTTTAACGGAGCATCTTGGTTTGTTTTCAAGGAGCTGTACGTCTTTTAAATTAAAAAAAATTGTTTGTGAGAACCTAGCTCTTGCGTCTTTGTGTAAAAGAGACCCATTTACAGCAAAAAGCTGAAATGTATGTTGTAGAATCTTGGGGGGCCACTAAAAATGTGTTTGCAATTTAAAAAAAATACAGGGATGGTTCAGACATGCGTTTGAGTACAATAGAGCTGACCCACCCTGTTGAACTGTATGGTTTTAATCACACCCGCACTGAATAGCCAGGGTGACTGAGAATACCCACCCTTGTTTCCCTCAGGGTTAATCGTATTAATGATCAGTAACTAAATCTGATGGGTGTCTACCCACAGTAAGGGAGGTGGGTGGGTGAGGATGGTGTGTTCTGATTAATATGAAATGAAATAAAACCTCAGGAGTTTACAGATGCTATTGAACAGTTTAACTATAACCCGTGGATTTGGTAGAACCACTCCTGATTGATAGAGGGCGGTGTGAGGAGTTATTAGAGGGGTCACACGACCCACTTCCGGACGGGTGACTCCGCCCCACACCTTTTTCCTAGGCTGGCCACCTACCTGGAATGCAGCGTAAGACTGACCTTACCAAGGTCAAACTGGTTTTTCAAAACAGAATACAAAATGGTAGTCAACACACAAAATGGAAGACAGGGTACAAAATGGACGTTATAATTTGTTCAGAGATATCCCACATGGTCACAGTCCCCATTCTTGTATGCATTATTGAAACCTGCTTAGCCATTCTTGGCCAGTTTGATTCCAGCTGGGTATTTGTTCCAGCATGAACCAAAGGGGAATCACCAGAGAGATGAGGTGGCTATGCATTTTGCAACCATTCTGAAGTACAGGGAGTCTTCTACCACAAGACTTCATCAAATACACTGTGTTCATCTAGCATGTGAATCCCTTTGTGGTGTTAAATCAGGATTAGATTTAGTCTACTGATTCCCACACGGCACTGCAAAGTCCCTGCCTGAGCTGATGAAGTGGCATTGGAAACGACAAGGCTGATAGTGCTTGGTGACTCCAACATCTGGGTGGATGGTGAATCCTTAGAATCAGCTCCAGATTTCATGGCCACCATAATAACCAGGCTATTGCCTTGATGACTTAGCTAGACCAACCATAATCTCATTTTAAGGCCAGGGTGCACATACACTGACATGGCAAAGTACTTCAGAGATGGTAGTTTCTTCTGATAGGTCACTCTATTCAGAGTTTGCTAGGATTTTATAATACTCTTCTATCTTCAGTTCTTGGTAGGAGACACCCTATGCACTTTCTTAGATAACTTTGCTCTCACAAAGCCTTTTTAGTTTGACAAAGCTGGTGGAAGTAAATACATTGCTGTAGCCTGTCATATCCATCTGTTGTCTGATTTAGACAGTAATCTCTTTTGGGGTAGGAACTATCTTTTTGTTGTGTTTGCACAGCACCTAGCACAAGTGAGTCCTAATCCTGCATAAACACATGAATGTTGACCACTGAAGGAGTGGGCTTCCACTTGCGTCTACATTTGTGGCAGACCTCTCCTATGTCACTATGCAACTTGCTGTCAGATATATCCAAGCCAACAATTTGTAGCAGATAACCGTCAGCAAATATGTAAGTGCTGTGTGTTATTAAACACTTACAGACTCCTGTGTATAGGCAATGGTAGACAATGAAACATTCAAGATAGTTACACCACCATTTGCCTTTGAAAACTTCTCATTTGTGGCTTCTTACAAGAACTGATTTAATAGGATGAGAAGCTTCTTCAACACAGCAACATATATACCAATTTGTCTTAATATTTACTATTGATGCTGCACTACCTACAGACTTCAGCATCTTGTCTGCTTTACATCCTTGGTACTTTTTGCAGCACCTCAAGCTTTTTCCTTCATCTGGTGACAACTCTCTTCTATATAGGACCCAACAGCCTAAGGGACATCTTTGTTATTAATGATTATGCTTGATAATCCTTCCTAGAGCATGAGACCACTATCATGCTGACTAATATTTGTCTCGTTTCCATGTACTCGTTTTGTATCCATATCTTGTCTTATATTTAGCCCTGAACTACATTACACAGTTAGGTCAACACAAGGCAGCTTGGTTGACCTAACTCTGTAAGTGTCTACACTACAATTTTGCTCCCAGTGACATAACTCACCCACTACACTGACGTAATAACTCCACCTCCCGGAGAGGTTGAAGTAGTTAGATCAATGCAGTGTCAGTGTAGATATTGTGTTGCTTACATCAACTGTTGCTGGCTTTCAAAATCCATCCTATAATGTCCCATGCTGACAATTCAATCCGTGCAAGTG
The DNA here is from genome assembly GCF_015237465.2 of Chelonia mydas. Classification (NCBI taxonomy): domain Eukaryota; kingdom Metazoa; phylum Chordata; order Testudines; family Cheloniidae; genus Chelonia; species Chelonia mydas. The sequence goes on from NC_057852.1 coordinate 115,004,003, forward strand.
CTTCTGGTGAGGACACGCACCACCAATACAAGGAGCAAAGTGAAGACATGCTCAAGTGATGTAATTACTGTGACGGCTGTATGCCAATGTAAGTTAGGTTGACTTAATTTTCTAATGTCCTTAGATTGTAAACTGTTTGGGACAGGGGCAGTCTTTTTGTTGTCTGCATAGTGCCTAGCAGAAGCGAGGGCAAACTTTTTGGCCTGAGGGCCGCATCAGGTTTCTGAAATTGTATGAAGGGCCGGTTAGGGAAGGCTGTGCCTCCCCAAACAGCCAGGCATGGCCTGGCCCCTGCCCCTATCTGACCCCCCCCCAACTTCTCGTCCCCTGACGGCACCCCGGTGACCCCTGCCCCACCCCACCCCGCTCTCTGTCCCCTGACTGCCCCCGGACCCCCTGCCCCATCCAACCCCCCTCTTCTTCCTGACTGCCCCCCCAGACCCCTGCCCCATCCAACCACCCCTTCTCCCTGATCACTCCCAGACACCTCACCCCTAACTGTCCCCTGCTGCCCCATCCAGCCCCCCCCTCTTCCTGACGGCCCCCCCCAGGACCCCTGCTCCCATTCAACCCTCCTGTTTCCCGCACTCTGACCGCCCCGACCCCTATCCACACCTCCAGCCCCTGACCCCCCCCGAACTCCCCTTCCCTCTATCCATCGCACCCCCCACCCCCACACCACGCTGCCTGGAGCACCCGTGGCTGGCGGCAGGGCTGCACCGAGACAGGCAGCCGCGCCACACAGCACAGAGAACCGGCTCAGGCCGTGGTTCTGCAGCTGCACTGCCCCAGGAGCTCCTAGGTGCCACATTAATACAAATAATAATGTTATGGGTTCCTTCTGCCTGGCTGTTATAGGCATCTGCGTTTCTCTTCATTTTGCAACACTTGTGCTGTAGCTGGGTTCACTTTAACCAGGAGCTTTTATTTTGCAAAATAGTACCGAAATATTCCTTGGAGCAGGTTCCTGAGAGAGATGCACATCAAAGTCAAAGTGGGGAAACTGTGGGTGTGTACCATGCAATTTTTTTCAGTCAACAATAGCTGCCACTGGGTGTGCCAATGACTGTGGCAGTCTGAGTACAACACTGGAATTGGCAGTATGGTAAGGATTGTACATAGCCTACCATCCTTGTACTGCCTCGTGTGTTTTGGCATTCATTTATACTAAGACCACACATGGCTGCCATGCTGTGCTCATGTGCCCATGCTGTTTTGCAACTGGGTGGCTTAAGTCACAGATCCACAAGCTCTGGTCTATGTCCTAGCCTGTAACCTGTCCCTTGGGAGAGATCCCTTTAATGTTCTCCGGCCAAGGACCCACAGGAGCAGTTCCCTGGCTTCCAAGACTCCGACACTGGGCCTTCAGGCATGAGTAATCTCAGTGTCTCTCCCTGGCTCCCTGCAGTGAATCCAGCCAAGTCACACTCATGCAGGAGAGACATGTACGTCAGGGTACAATGCTTTCAGTATTTGAAGTGATACCAGGCAGCTTCTTCAAAACAAGGTAACAATTTATTAGTGGCCTAGAGATTCTGAAAGTCCTTAGGTCAGCAGAGAGAGGCAAAGGTTAAGACAGAGTTCAGTCTGGCCATCACCAGGGTGCCCTTGAGCCATGCTGCTCTCAAAGTCATCTTGGCTCGCTCTCCGTCTCTGACCCTTTGTCCTTAGTCTGAGGTGAGAGCTGCTGAGTATCTTCCAACAGCCAACTCTTAACCCACCATTGACCCATGCTGAGTTCACATGTTCCACCTGCTGGAGATTCCCATGGATAAGTATCAACTGTTCAATTCTTGGGGGCTCCCATTATCTTGGTGGATCTTCCATGTTGATATGGGTCAGTTTCAGCCAATCCTTTAACAACCCATTAATTCCACCTCAAATAGTTATGTGACACAATACCTCATGTCTCCTGCTCAGCCCCAAGTCAGCTTAACTCTTTTGCACCCACTGGGTAGCATTGCAAAGTACAGAGGGAAACTGAGGCACACCGACATCATAGAAATATTACAGAAATTTCCCACATTGTCAGAGGTTACCAGGTGGAACATTGCATCATTACTTGATGAAGGGTCAATATTTGAGGAATTCAAAAGCAATATTTACATGTAAAATGAATACAAATCAAAGATTTGCTACATCCCTGATTAAATAACACCCGTGTTTGGAAAATACAAGCAGTCATTACTCAAGAAATACACTTAGAAATGTTTCTTCTTGATGCTGACACTGAAATGGTAAGAAAAGACTGAGCAGCTGGCAGTATGCTTAACCCACCATTGACCCATGCTGAGTTCACATGTTCCACCTGTTGGAGATTCCCATGGATAAGTGTCAATTGCTTAATCCTTGGGGGTTTCCATTATCTTGGTGGATCTTCCATGTTGATATGGGTCAGTTTCAGCCAGTCCTTTAACAACCCATTAATTCCACCTCAGATAGTTATGTGACACAATACCTCATGTCTCCTGCTCTGCCCCAAGTCAGCTTAACTCTTTTGCACCCACGGGGTAGCATTGCAAAGTACAGAGGGAAACTGAGGCACACCGACATCATAGAAATATTACAGAAATTTCCCACATCGTCAGAGGTTACCAGGTGGAACATTGCATCATTACTTGATGAAGGGTCAATATTTGAGGAATTCAAAAGCAATATTTACATGTAAAATGAATATAAATCAAAGATTTGCTACATCCCTGATTAAATGACACCAGTGTTTGAAAAATACAAGCAACCATTACTCAAGAAATACACTTAGAAATGTTTCTTCTTGGTGCTGAAAATGAAGTGGTAAGAAAAGACTGAGCAGTTGGCAGTATGTGTTGTATTGCTCTGGCAAAAGAGAAACATTGCTGGGATTAATATATCTGAAATACTTGTTGACATCCATGTTAATTCATTGACGAATGTTTAAAAAATAACAATTATCCTTGGGGATCCTTGTTTTGGAATAGCCTCTCTTGCAATCATTCTTTACCTTTTCATTTACACTACAGCTTTCTGTGATCAGCTTCTTCCCTTCCTTTTGACACATACTGTACGGACTTAGAAGGGGGAGTAGTTCTATTACTAGTTGGGATAGCCAGAATGAGCAAAAAATAGCGATGCCTTCTTTAGAATCTAGTCCTCAAAGAGTTTAAACATCCATTGCTTATTTTCTTCCCTTTCCCCTGTGTTTTATAGGTTTTGTTTGTGTTTGGATAACTTTATGATCATTGTTACCATTTACAGCTGTGCAAGGTAAAGAGAATATTATAAATTCATATCTCAAAATTTGGAGCATCAACCAATTGCTTGCAGGACTGAGGAAGGAATTTACTCCAGTGTAAAACATTGCACAAGTGGTTTACGTGAATTATGGGTTGGGCATCTCTCTTTCTTCTGTCACATCACATAGTGGCCACAGCTGGAGGCAAAATACCAACTAGATTGGTCTGTGGTCTGATTTGGTGTGGCGATTCTTACCTCTTGTTTTTTCTGCATGTGGTTTGTGCATAGCATCTTTTAAATACATTACAATACTTTTCTTTTATTTAACATTCAGCTCAAATGTCCAAGCTAGGCCATTCAATTTTTTTTTTAACTTTAATTTTTTTTTGAGTGGCCATAATGTCTCGTGTTGTCTCAACAAATTAAGATGACAGATCTAGATGCAGTTAAAGCTGGAAAGAAGTGGAAAAAAAATAAAAGCACCTGCCTCATTTTCATGACCACCAGCACTACTATCTAGTGATCTAAACACCCTGGGGGTATGCAGGTGCATGATTGCTCCTTAAAAGAGACAGCAGACACTATGAGTGTCCTCAAGTGGCTAATTAAAATACTGACTGCTGATTATTAAAATTCTTCATATTTTTACCTCTCTCAGCATCAAATCTCTTGCACTATTTCTAACTTCAAAATATCCCCATAGATTATATATACCTTTAATTTTAGCTTTGAAAAGAACCTGGATACCACTGTGATGGGTCTAGTATAACAACTGAACCAGAATGTAAAAAAACAAAGAGAAGGAATGTGTGAAGAACAGCTGTGGTCAATAGCATTAAATGTAAGCACAGTATAAATGGATAAATAGAGGGTAGACATGAAGAGTGAGTAAGAGAAAACACCAATTAGACATGGAGTTAAGTATAATGAAGTGGCTGATCAAGAGAGGATTTTGGAAGACTAGCACAACAGAAAGCGACATATTCATAATAACGGACATTCAACTCTGATTAATGGCCAATAGCACCTGGCATTGGCCACTGTCGGAAGACAGGATACTGGGCTAGATGGATCTTTGGTCTGACCCAGTATGGCCACTCTTATGTTCTTATGTAGATTAGAACTTTGTAAAGTTTTTTCTTTTCCAGTGCCATAAATGTATGAAATACTATTTTGGTTACGTAATAGGGATTATTCTGAAATATACATAGGCTTCTAATATTAGTGTTACTGGTAAGGAAAATGGAAACATGATTTAAGTGCAAGTAACTTAGTGAATTTTGTGCAATCACCTATTCAGGCAAATCTGATGCAAATGTTTTACGGAGGATATGATTGTTTAGGTCTCTCTGTCATTGTTCTCATGTAACAAAATATCTACTCTAAGGGCTCGGCTCCTTGAGCACTTAGTTTGTGACAAGCCAGGGTGTAAATCTACCTTTAGTAGCCTGCCACACTCTAAGTGTCCATGTAGATCCTACTGACATACTCTGACAATTTGTTTCAAAGTGGAGTAGATCAAGGAACACTGAAGAACTGTTAGTGCACATCAGCAGGATCCCCGAGGACATTTAGTGTGCAGCAAGCTAGTGCAGGGTAGATTCACACCCCAGCTTGCTGAGAACTACATGTTGGTGTAGACAGGCTCTTAAGTGACTTATGAATAACAGCAAAGGAGGACTTCCCACACTGCACACCCCTCTCTTATTTTAAGTTATTATGCCTTACTTTCTGGTCCGCTATAGACTATTGCTAGACAGCCTCTTGTAAAGTGTTAAGAATCTGATAATTAAACAACAATTTTCCATCTGTGTGATTTCAGGAAAACAACTATTTTATCTGTAATCCAAATGCAGTATTGCCAACCCCAAATGTTCAGAAATCAAGAGTAAGGCTCACCAAAAATCATGAGATTGGCTTTAATTCATGAGATTATGTACAAATAGTAGATTTGGTGTTCTTTTTATTTACCTTCTGCTTTTTGAGCCTTTATGGTGCACTGGGTCACATTGTGAAGCTTTCTCCACAGCCACCAGGGCTAGAAACTTACTTTTTCTTTAAGAATGAAGGCTGAAATCATCACATATCCACTTGACTCCAGGAGCTGAGGCTTTAAGGAAACAATAATTATCATAAGTCATTGTTGGATCATATTAAAGAAGTTCTGTATTAAAATCACAAATGAGTTTGATTCCCCATAGTTTAAATTCCAGGGTATTACTAATTAAGAGGTCTCTTGTTTTTTGGTACTGTTTCTTTCCCTCTATGTGTGAAACTTGCAAGCTGCTAATTGCGTTAGTACATTCTAAGACAGAGTCTGTTCTCAAAGCAATTCACACAGAGAGAGACTCAAAGCAATACTCTGTAACAACAGAAACAGCACCCAGAGACTCCCCGCCCTTTTGTTGTATTAACAATTGTGATTAAAATAGAGATAGAGGATGTATGTGGATGGATGCTTGGTGTGGATAATAACTGAATGATCAGGGAGGTGCCAGCCTAAGAATCCAGTGTCCATCGGCTGAAGAAGGCGTCAAGTGGAAATAACCAGAGGACCCCCAGAGGGCAGACTGGAATCCACCCAACAGCCTCAAGAATGGGAGAACCAAAGAACAAGATAACATCTGGCAGCACGGAGCCGTCAGGAATGTGCTATCTGCTGATTGATTCAGCAACAGCATGATGAAGCAATTCTCATAGACTGGCATAGGAAGCAATTCCTATAAAAATGGACTCTGGAAAGTGAGAACTTTGGGGTCTGATTCTGCAAACCAACTTCCAGGAGCATCAGATGAGCATCTGACAAGGCCCTGCTCCCTCCTCATATCCAGGCCACCTGGCCAGTGGCTTGGCATGAGCATCTCTGAGGCTGGTAACTATGATAACAACCTTGCAGAACCTGTGTGTGTGTGTATGAATGAATGTGTGAATAAATATGAGATTGAATGGAATGTTATAGCTATAACTAACTGCTTACTATGATTCTTTCTGTATTCACAGTAAATGTGGTATTTTGCCTTTTTCCCTTTAATAAGATCCTGCTGGTTTTTGTTTTTATTGGTATAACATTTTGGTAGAGAATTGCGAAAGGGGGAATATTGGTAAAAAACCTCAGTTATTGTAAATATTGGTGTGCACACTGCCAGCTCTATTGAGCTAGGCATTTCTATTAGGTTAACCAGACCTGCTGGCCTCTGGGAAGGTAGCAGGGGACCTGCTGGCCTCTGAGAAGGTAGCAGGGAAAACAGATTAAACCAGACCTGCTGGCCTCCAGGAAGGTAGCAGGGAAGAACAGGTTAACCGGACCTGCTGGCCTCCGGGAAGGTAGCAGGGGAAAAACGCATAGATTAAGCTATGATTTCAGAATCTAGGCTGTCACTTGCTAAGTAATACCAGGAGTGACATATTCAAAGAGATTGAAATATCCATGTTAAGGTGTTTAAAAGAAAACAGGGTAAGCCAGTACCAGAGGGAGGAATGGAGTCAGAAGGAACTCCAACCTCACCTTTTGTTAAAGAAATTACACCTTTTAAACAAATCCTTCAAAAATTTGGGCACAGTCCTTGGACTAAACAAGCCCTAGCTCTATTTCGGACCTAGAGGATAGATTGGGTCAGTATATCCTCATATACAAACCTTCTAGTGCTGCCAAAAGAGATGCAGCAGCAATTTGGTTGTTGTGGGAGGCATGTAAGGATTCTTACCTCCGCTTGTCTTCATGTAAAGAGGAAAAGGCACAAACAGAAAAGGGAGCAGACAATTGGAAGGTGCTGGCTACAAATACCCAAAGCCAGCTGAAAATAGTGAAAGAGGCACTCCAGGAATACAGAAAGAGTGAAAAAGTTAACTCTGCAGAGGCTAGAGGGACGCAGGTAAAGGGGGAAACGGTCGGCACCCCCAGGCATAATTACAATGTCAAGAATTATAACATTCATAAACCAGTCGGAGAACACTTCAATCTCTCTGGTCACGCAATCACAGACATGAGGGTCGCTATCTTAAAGCAAAAAAACTTCAAATCCAGACTCCAGCGAGAAACTGCTGAATTGGAATTCATTTGCAAATTGGATACTATTAATTTGGGCTTGAATAGAGACTGGGAGTGGCTAAGTCATTATGCAAGGTAGCCTGTCTCCCCTTGTTTTTTTCCTGCAAAACCCCCCCCAAGACGTTCTGGTTAAACTTGGATTATTGCTGTGCACATTGTAAGATGAGCTGTTGCCAGCAGGAGAATGAGTTTGTGTGTGTGGTTTTTGGAAAAAAGGAGGGGTGTGGGGGGGGGTGAGAAAACCTGGATTAGTGCTGGAGGTGACCCACCTTGATTATCATGCGCATTATAAAGAGGGGTTTCAAAGGGAGATGGGCTGTTGCCAGCAGGAGAGTGAGTTTGTATGTGTGGGGGGGGGGGGGAAGGGTGAGAAAACCTGGATTTGTGCTGGAAATGGCTCTACTTGAGGATCACTTTAGATAAGCTGTTGCCAGCGGGGGAGTGAGGTGGGAGGAAGTTTTGTTTCATGGTCTCTGTGTGTATATAATGTCTTCTGCAGTTTCCACGATATGCTATGCATCCGATGAAGTGAGCTGTAGCTCACGAAAGCTCATGCTCAAATAAACTGGTTAGTCTCTAAGGTGCCACAAGTACTCCTTTTTTTTTTTTTTTTTTAAAGAGAAAAGAGAGTGTAAAAAAAAAAAGTTAACTCTGCAGAGGCTGGAGGGAATTAAGCAGCTAAACTTTGTGAAAATGTTAAAAAGGAAAAGTGTTAGAGAAAGAGCATTCTTGGTTTCTTTGCAACCATTCTGAAGGAAAAATGGGCCCTTTTCCAAAGTAATGTCTGTAAATTAGCCAGGCAAAAATAAACTACCTGATTAAAATCATTTGACTGGATAATTTAGTCAAATTTGCTAAAAGAACATAAGAGGGTTCTATTGGAACTTAACTGCCTCAAATGTATAAAGGGAATGTAAGATGTAAAAAACCGAGCAGTGTGGAAGGGATGTTAAGGAAAAGAAAATGTGTATGTATCTATCTGTATGTGTGTAAATATGTAAAGTTCTAAGGACCAATTGGTTTTGTTTTTGTTTTAAATAATGCCACTAAAAATCCATTTGACTCTTTAATTCAAAGTTGCAAAACTGACAGACCTTTTTGCTAGACACAGGTAATTAGTGTTGTTTGGCTTTGGGATTTGGCATTTAACCATTAAAAGGTAACTCAATGCTTTACAAAATTTAAAATGTTTTTAAGTTGTGGCTGCAGCAGGGCAGTCAAAATCAGGAGAATAGAAAAAAAAATTCTGGATTCTTTTTGTTTGTTTGTTTTTGTTTTTGTAACAGAATAGCAGATGAGAGTTGTAGTAAAAAAAAAATTAAAAAAAGACAGTGCCCTTCTGAAGCAACAGCAGGGGTGAGGTGCACAAAACAAAAAGAAGCAATGTTAGAAACACTGAGTCTTAAAATGGCCCTGAGTAATCAGACTTTGATAAAGGTACATGAAAACTCTGTAAGCAAAAAAAAGAAATAGTTACACCTTATGTAAAAATGGATATGGATAATGTTATAGAAGTTAAACTATGGAAGGAAATGTCTTCTGCAGTTTCCACGATATGCTATGCATCCGATGAAGTGAGCTGTAGCTCACGAAAGCTCATGCTCAAATAAACTGGTTAGTCTCTAAGGTGCCACAAGTACTCCTTTTCTTTTTACGAATACAGACTAACACGGCTGTTACTCTGAAACCTATGGAAGGAATGTGCATTTGCCCCAGAACATGTGCAGGGTATATTGTAGAAGGGGCAAAAAAATGCAAACATACCATGCTACTTAATTAAAATGCTACTAGGGCTCCAAAGGGAGCCATAATAGGTTGGGTTTTCTTTTTCAGATTGCTGTGTGTTTTGGAAGCAGAAGTTAAAAGTAATCAAAACTCTGGTGAAAGTTGATTGTGTCCCTTTTAAGATAGAGTCTCTGATGGCTTTAAATCCAAAAGCAGGAAGTGTCTGTGAAAATGCAAATTACCTAAATGATAAAGGAAGGAAAGAACTAGCAGCACAAAGGAGCGGCAGATAAAGGACACACCTGGTCAGCAAACAAATTGTCTAAATAAAAGGCATGGGATAACAAAATAATTTTAATAAATGTAATGATAATAAGTACCCCGTAACAACGTATAGTGTGTATGATTTTTGGAAAAACCCTTTAAGGTCGTATGGTAATGATGCTTCTCAGTTATTACCTGTAAATAAAACTTAAAGCTTAACACAGCAGGAAAAACATTATAAACTTGGTCTGCTGTATAAGAAGGAAAACTCAGGGATTTAATGACTAAACAGTGGGATAATTTCCCCATAACCCTTAAAAGATAAAAGCCATTGAAACCTGGCCTGCCTATAGAACAAAAACAGGAAAATGTGGGGGCAATTCCTCTGTTTTGCCTGCAATCAGCAAGGGTATTTGTAAAAGAAATATTTTAAGCAACAATCTGCCACCCCAAAAGGGGTAGAAACATGTTCTTTTTGTCTTTCAGAAAATCAGGAAAAGCTGATGCCAGCTGAAAAGCAACCCAATACCATGAATCTACTGTCACAATAGAAATTGTGTTTTCTGTTCTATGTTTTGTCTTGTTGCTAGCACTGTTGTGTGTTTAAAAAAAAATACTAAAGACCTGCAGGTAATTAAAAATAAATTAAGCTCTCTGTCCCAGCTACAGGACAGCCTGATACAAAAACAAGTACATGCCAATGCAGACTTGGTCCAAATTGGCCTGGGTAACCTAAAAGGCCGATGGAATCTTTGGTAATGGCTTAATACTACCACATGGCTTATGCATAAGAAAAAAATTTAGAAATACGAAACTACACTGCCATAGCTATGGGATGCACTGAAATGCAGATACTTGCCCTAGCTACTTTGGAACACAAAATGTTCTGGCTCATATTGGGAAATATTAAGGGTTTGATGCATTTGTTAAAACAAAGAAAGAGATCATTGTTTGACACTTATCAATATGAATGGATGCAATACGTTTGCAGTATTGTAAAACCAGACTTGTTAATGGGAGAAATTGTTGTCAAAATTGCACACCAACAGTCCCTGGAGGCAAAGGTATTGAAGGTTAGCCCACTCCCCATATTACACATGGGATCCTTCTGGCTACCCTGGACCTCGAGCCAGTGGGCTGGGGAGAGAGGGAAGCTATTGGACACTAGAGGTTGTACCGAATGGACTCCTCAAAAGTGGATGTGCCTCACCTTGCCTGTTGCCCCAGAACCTTGTACTAAAGATACATCACTAGGATCATGTAGGTGGGATAAATTGGAATCACAAACTCAAATTGCCTCACAGTACCTTCTCTTGAATAGGCTACATAGAAAGTGACACTGACGATTATAAATCTTAGTGTCAAAAGGGGGATTATGTTGGATCATATTAAAGAAGTTCTGTATTAAAATCACAAATGAGTTTGATTCCCCATAGTTTAAATTCCAGGGTATTACTAATTAAGAGGTCTCTTGTTTTTTGGTACTGTTTCTTTCCCTCTATGTGTGAAACTTGCAAGCTGCTAATTGCGTTAGTACATTCTAAGACAGAGTCTGTTCTCAAAGCAATTCACACAGAGAGAGACGCAAAGCAATATTCTGTAACAACAGAAACAGCACCCAGAGACTCTCCGCCCTTTTGTTGTATTAACAACTGTGATTAAAATAGAGATAGAGGATGTATGTGGATGGATGCTTGGTGTGGATAATAACTGAATGATCAGGGAGGTGCCAGCCTAAGAATCCAGTGTCCATCGGCTGAAGAAGGCGTCAAGTGGAAATAACCAGAGGACCCCCAGAGGGCAGACTGGAATCCACCCAACAGCCTCAAGAATGGGAGAACCAAAGAACAAGATAACATCTGGCAGCACGGAGCTGTCAGGAATGTGCTATCTGCTGATTGATTCAGCAACAGCATGATGAAGCAATTCTCATAGACTGGCATAGGAAGCAATTCCTATAAAAATGGACTCTGGAAAGTGAGAACTTTGGGGTCTGATTCTGCAAACCAACTTCCAGGAGCATCAGATGAGCATCTAACAAGGCCCTGCTCCCTCCTCATATCCAGGCCACCTGGCCAGTGGCTTGGCATGAGCATCTCTGAGGTTGGTAACTATGATAACAACCTTGCAGAACCTGTGTGTGTGTGTGTGTGTGTGTGTGTGTATGAATGAATGTGTGAATAAATAAAATAAATAAAGAGGTGGTTAGGGACTATTTAGAAAAGCTGGACGTGCACAAGTCCATGGGGCCGGACGAGTTGCATCCGAGAGTGCTAAAGGAATTGGCGGATGTGATTGCAGAGCCATTGGCCATTATCTTTGAAAACTCGTGGCGAACAGGGGAAGTCCCGGATGACTGGAAAAAGGCTAATGTAGTGCCAATCTTTAAAAAAGGGAAGAAGGAGGGTCCTGGGAACTACAGGCCAGTCAGCCTCACCTCAGTCCCCGGAAAAATCGTGGAGCAGGTCCTCAAGGAATCAATCCTGAAGCACTTACACAAGAGGAAAGTGATCAGGAACAGTCAGCATGGATTCACCAAGGGAAGGTCATTCCTGACTAATCTAATCACCTTCTATGATGAGATTACTGATTCTGTGGATGAAGGGAAAGCAGTGGATGTATTGTTTCTTGACTTTAGCAAAGCTTTTGACACGGTCTCCCACAGTATTCTTGTCAGCAAGTTAAAGAAGTATGGGCTGGATGAATGCACTATAAGGTGGGTAGAAAGTTGGCTAGATTGTCCGGCTCAACGAGTAGTGATCAATGGCTCCATGTCTAGTTGGCAGCCGGTGTCAAGTGGAGTGCCCCAGGGGTCGGTCCTGGGGCCAGTTTTGTTCAATATCTTCATAAATGATCTGGAGAATGGTGTGGATTGCACTCTCAGCAAATTTGCGGATGATACTAAACTGGGAGGAGTGGTAGATACGCTGGAGGGCAGGGATAGGATACAGAGGGACCTAGACAAATTGGAGGATTGGGCCAAAAGAAACCTGATGAGGTTCAAAAAGGATAAGTGCAGGGTCCTGCACTTAGGACGGAAGAACCCAATGCACAGCTACAGACTAGGGAGCGAATAGCTAGGCAGCAGTTCTGCGGAAAAGGACCTAGGGGTGACAGTGGACGAGAAGCTGGATATGAGTCAGCAGTGTGCCCTTGTTGCCAAGAAGGCCAATGGCATTTTGGGATGTATAAATAGGGGCATAGCGAGCAGATCGAGGGACGTGATCGTTCCCCTCTATTCGACATTGGTGAGGCCTCATCTGGAGTACTGTGTCCAGTTTTGGGCCCCACACTACAAGAAGGATGTGGATAAATTGGAGAGAGTCCAGCGAAGGGCAACAAAAATGATTAGGGGTCTGGAACACATGACTTATGAGGAGAGGCTGAGGGAACTGGGATTGTTTAGTCTGCGGAAGAGAAGAATGAGGGGGGGATTTGATAGCTGCTTTCAACTACCTGAGAGGTGGTTCCAGAGAGGATGGTTCTAGACTATTCTCAGTGGTAGAAGAGGACAGGACAAAGAGTAATGGTCTCAAGTTGCAGTGGGGGAGGTTTAGGTTGGATATTAGGAAAAACTTTTTCACTAGGAGGGTGGTGAAACACTGGAATGCGTTACCTAGGGAGGTGGTAGAATCTCCTTCCTTGGAAGTTTTTAAGGTCAGGCTTGACAAAGCCTTGGCTGGGATGATTTGATTGGGGATTGGTCCTGCTTTGAGCAGGGGGTTGGACTAGATGACCTCCTGAGGTCCCTCCCACCCCTGATGTTCTATGATTCTATGAAATATGAGATTGAATGGAATGTCATAGCTATAACTAACTGCTTACTATGATTCTTTCTGTATTCACAATAAATGTGGTATTTTGCCTTTTTCCCTTTAATAAGATCCTGCTGGTTTTTGTTTTTATTGGTATAACATCATGACAAAATCATGAGAGTTGGCAAATGTACAAAATTGAAGAGTTGAGCCATAGGAGATTGTGCAACCTTCAAAAACAGTGTAATCAACAAATGGTAAAGTTAGACAAGAGACAGTTACAACTTCCTTGATTTTTCATTCTCAGTGCAAAGCTATATCTGTCAGTTTATGAACTTCAGGAAGGGCTAAGTCATCACTAATTTTATTTAATTTAACCTGACTTTTAAACAACTATGGAGAAGATTTTATATAAGTCGTTTCTGCAGGATAAATACTTTAGAAAAATAACTCTACCTGGTTGAAGAATTATTTTCTATATATTTGTAACAGGGAATACTGGCCCTTTAAGACTAGAGGGGACCAGAAGGCCTCTTTCCAGGAACCCTGGAATAAACAAAGGCCCCAGAAATGGTCTTGTTGAAGTAAGAGAGGAAGAAGTCCTGCAGAATTAGTAGTCCTGGTTTTGCCCATCCAACATTGTGCCTTTAAGGGCCTGGGACCAGGAGCCCTGTAGCTTAGAGTGGGGGCAGTGCTCCCCTCTCCCTCAACCAATTGGTGGGAAGCTCTCTGAAGGAGAGCAGTATATAGGCTGCCTACCCACTCAGAAAGAAGAGGGCAGTGGCTGACAGGGAAAAGCAAGCCAGATCCTGTAGGCTAAGCTCTTACTAGGAAGGATGGGAGCTGTAGCTCTGTGTGGGAAGAATAAGAGCTGTGTGTGTGGCAGAAAAGCCAGAGATGAGTATGAACTTTTGTGTGGCTGTGATGCACTTTAGTTTTTTGGGACACTGAATGCTATTTTGAGCAGTGTTTAGCCATTAAGCTAGCCCCAAGCGGTGGTAAGTGGTAGGCCTGAGAGACTGCAGGGAGTTTCTAAAGGGCCTGAGGAGGGCACACAGGGTGGATACTGAAGAGGCATCTCTGGCCATTAGGGGGTTCCCATTAAATAGCAAGCCTGTTACAATATTCTTATCTTACCTACCATTTAAGTATTTCTAGGGCATTGACATACCTAAATACCATAGACGCTGTCCACTAGTCTTCCATATAATATTTTCTATATTATTTTAGCAGTGTGAACTGCTCATTTAATCAGGGATTTTAATCATGATTTAAATCAGCAGTCAGAAAACCTTGTTTTAAACCAGTAGTTTTCAACCTGAGGTCTGCGGACCTCTGGGGATCCCCAGACTATGTCTAAGGGAATGGTTCTCAACCTTTCCAGACTACTATTACCCCTTTCATGACTCTGATTTGTCTTGTGTATCCCAAGTTTCGCCTCACTTAAAAACAACTTGCTTACAAAATCAGACATAAAAATACAAAAGGGTCACAGCACACTATTACTGAAAAATTGCTTACTTTCTCATTTTTACCATATAATTATAAAATAAATCTATTGGAATATGAATATTGTACTTACATTTCAGTGTGATACTTCAGCCTGTTTTTCACTTGTCAGCTTTGTCTGAAGACTGAGCCCCACTGCTCAGGGCCAAAGCATGTAACTTAGCTTTGCAGAGCCCGCTGTGGCATGGGGCCTTGACAATTGCCCTGCTTGTCAACCCCTAACACCAGCCCTGCACTTGCAATGCCCCTAAACCCATCCCACAACCCCCAGGTTGAGAAACACTGATTTAGATGTTGAGTTGAGTACCCCCAGAAGACTTCTGCATACCGTTGGTTGAGGACCACTGGTCTAAGGGGTCCGTGAAAGACTGTTGTTACCATAGAACAGTGGTTTTCAACCTGTGGTCCGCGGAGCCCTGGCAGTCTACAGACTATGTCTAAGATTTCTAAAGGGATCCGCATCTCCATTTGAAATTTTTTAGGGGTCTGCAAATGAAAAAAGATTGAAAACCACTGTTTTAAACAATTGGTTTTAATCTTGCATTTGTACTTTAGTTATTTTCTTTAAAAGGTTCTTTCTCACTTAATGGTATAATCATTAAAACCTGCTGATTTGCAACCCAATATTGACTTTATGCCAAATTTCATAGTTTAGCTACCCAGTAGGAAACACTATATGCACTTATTTTAGGCTATCTAGCATACATTTATTCCAATTTATTTTTTATTATGTCAGAAAATTGTGAATGACATTTCTTGTTTACTAGATAACCTTTTACTTGGGATATGGCAAGCTGTCTTTGGATGGAAATTAGAATTCAATAAATATATAAGCATTTTAAATTATTTTTACTAGTTAAATAAAAGTACCTTAAATGTGCAGATATACAAGAAAAAAAGTAAGTTTATCAATATTTTCTCACTTAAAACTGATTTAATAAACAACAGAAATATTAACTGTAGTTAGTAATTGCTGGATTGTTTCATTGGCCAGATTTGCAAAGATATTTACATACCTAAAAATGCAGGTCCAGATCCACACAAAGATTAGGCATTACTGTGATCCAAAATCCCTCTGCCTAGCTGCCACCTAACCCTAAATTCACTCAGTGCCTAAAATTTTGTGATAAAAGTTCCCTCGGCACCTTAGTTTCTGCCTCCGGGCATGCATATAATGCCTTACACCAGACATCCAGGCACCTAGATCATGCCTAAGTCCCAACTCAAGCCCCAAAGCTGGTGGAGATAGGTGGGGGAATACCTTTCTCACCTGCAGGGCCCCTTTCAAAATCCAAGAAGAGATAGTAGTGATGCCTCCCTTATAATTTAGCCCAGCAGTTAGAGCACTCAACTAGGATGCAGGAGACCCCTGTTCAAATCCTGCCTCTCTGAGCATCCTATCACTGGGCTAAGGGATATTCTGATATGGGTCTTTCTGGGTCTCTCCTGTTGAAGCCATTCCACTTTGGATAAATACTCTAGTGAGTCATTGGGCCAAAGAGAGAGTGACTGACTCCAAAGCCTGCTGGTTAGGACACTCACTTGGAACATGCATGATCTATTCTGGGGGGGCGGGGGGCAAACTATGATCCACAGGCCTGATCCAGCCCGCGAGTTCCTGCTGGGGAGCGAGGTCTGGGGCTTGCCCTGCTCCGGCACTCTAGCTGGGTCGCAGGCTTGGGGGCCGCACCACATGGCTCCCGAAAGCTGCAGCATGGCCCCGTTCTGGCTCCGACATGCTCCAATGGCCCCCTCCAGCACTCCAATGGGAGCTGCAGGGGCGGTGCCTGCGGATGGGGCAGCGTGCGGAGCCACCTGGCCGTGCCTCCGCGTAGGAAGCGGAGAAGGGACATGCCACTGCTTCTGAGAGCCCCTTGAGGTAAGCGCCGCTGGGAGCCTGCACCCCTGGCCCCCAAGCCCCAACTCCCTGCCCCAGACCTGATCCCCCTCCCACCCTCCAAACCCCTCGATCCCAGCCCACAGCACCCTCCTGCACCCCAACCCTCTCATCCCAAGCCCCACCCCAGAGCCTGCACCCCCAGCTGGAGCCTGCACCCATTCCTGCACCCCACCCCAGAGCCCCCTCCCACACCCTGAACTCATTTCTGGCCCCACCCCCAACCATAGCCCTCACCCCTTCCCGCACCCCAACCCCAATTTTGTGAGCATTCATGGCCCACCCTACAATTTCTATTCCCAGATGCGGCCCTCAGACCAAAACGTTTGCCCACCCCTGATCTCGTCCCTCTACTCCAAAGACTTGTTCATTATTTACACAGAGCAGCTTTAACAGAGACCCACATCAGAAGACCCCCTAGCACAGTGCTTCAAGCACATTTGTAAGAGAGAAGGACTTGAACAGGCATCTCTTTCTCCAGACCAGGCAGAGTGGGGAAACTGAGCCCAAGTCTTCCACATCCCAGTTGAGTTTTCTAAAACTGGGCTAAAATTTAAAGAAGACCCACCACTTGCAACCACCCTCCTGCAGCCTAGGCATCTAGTTCAAGTAGGTTCACAGCAGTAGATCCCAAGCAGAGGGAGGTGCTTACCTCCAGCCTGGGTGTGGGGCAGAGACCATGGTGTGGTCTCCATGTCCCAATGGCTGACTTAGACAGTTCCCCACCTACCATGCTGGATTTTATAGAGCCTGTTCCCAGGTACCTATCTATCCCCATGCATCATATAGGGATCTGAGCCTCTCAACACCTAAATTCCTGGTAAGACATAGGCTGCAGTGCCTAAACAGCTTAGGAGCCTAATTTCCACTGATTTCAATGTGAGTCAGACACCTAACCTGCTTAGGAACTTTTGAAAGTCACATTAGGCACCTCTCTACATCTTCAGGTACAAAAATGCCTTTGAAAATCTGTTCCCACGACCTTCAAGTTTTCAGAATTAGACCACCTCTGCTCCTAGCTGGTATTTAGTCATATGCTGGAAGTGGGAACAAGCTTTCCTGCTTCTTCACCTCCCAACTGGTTTCTCAATTTGAGTTAACTAGTCTAAATGAAGAAAATACTCTCTGCCCCTACTAGCTAAACTGAAACCAAATTAAATAAGACAAAAGCTTTTCTGTACAGCAGAAACTGAAAATACTTGAGAAAAACGTAAATACCAGCATTCACTCCATCATAAAGGATGAAAACATATCTACTTAATGTAGTAATTACACTGTGACCTTTATAAAGCTTTTGTTGACATCAAAAGTTAAGATGTTTTAGCCCTGATTGTTTCTAGTTTTAAAAGAAATCAGCGCCCTTTAACTCATTAAAGTTTGAGGACTTACTGATGAGGTTATTGTTAAAATAATTTTAATAGATTATAGTAAATGCAGGCCTCAACACAGGTTGTCAATTTCAGGTTTAAAATGTTTATTTAAGAAAAATATATTTAAATGTTTAATAAATACACCCTGCGTGTTAAGCACAAAACACCACCTTTTTCTCCACACCCTTCAATGTTATACCAACTGACTCTGTCCAGCTGTTGTCTATTTTAGAGTCAGGGGCTTGTCTACACTACAGATGCTTTGTGGGTACAGCACTCTTCACAACTCAGATTGAGTACATTCCACGATTCAAGAATGGTGATAAAATTCTGAGAACCAGCAGAATGATTGAAGGATTAGAAAATATACCTTATAGTGAAACTCAAGAAGCTCAGTCTATTTAGCTTAAGAAACAGAGGGTTTAAGGGGTGACTCAAACAGTCTGTAAGTACGTACATAGGGAACAAATATTTGAAAGTGGCTCTAATTTAGCAGCCAAAAGGTAAAAGATCCAATGGCTGGAAGTTAAAGACAAATTCAGAATGGAAATAAGGCACAGTTAAGGTAATTAGCTATTGGAACAGTTTACCAAAGGCTATGGTGGATTCTCCATCACTGGCAAATTAAAAAAACAAAACAATCTGATTTTGACTTTAAAAAAGATATACTCTAAAGGAATGGTCTTCAGGAAGTTTTATGGACTATATTATATAGGAGGTCAGACTGAATACCCTTCTGGCCTTGGAATCTACTAGCTTGTCATGAAAGTCTAACATTTTCACAACTGTGGATCTGAAAAAACCCATGCTTGGTGGCAGAATTTAGCTTCTAAAATATTTCATTTACAGTCCAAAATTTAATAAGACATTCACAGCCAGTGTCTTAACAATATTTCCTCTCACCGTGATGATGTGTAGACTACCAGTACCTATCAAAACACCCACACAGATGCAAGATGGGTGCGCAGCTAGGACAAGTATTTCATAGACTTCGACATGTCCATGTGCAGAAGAGCTCTTTTGCAGTTGGGCAAGACCCTGGCCTTAATGAATTTGTCCCAAGTGGTTATACAGAGTATTTATAATAGCTCAGTGTCTGTCAACACAAGCTAGCAATCAAGTTTTGGTAAATCAGGTATTCTAACCATTTAGAATTCCAGACCCATTTCAAGGAGGCAGTCGAGCATATGCCTCGCTGTAATCTAGTTCTCATCATGATTTGGGTGTAAAAAAAGTCATGGAGGGAGTTACCTCAAACTTGAGGTGTAAGTTCTGTTTTGACAGTCCAGCCCTGGAGGCTGCTGGTTAGTGAACACTTCATAAATTTAACTCCAATCAACTTTGAGTCATTTCTGAAAACAGTATCCCTTAGCCTGCTTAGAATCATGGCACTATTAAAAATCTATTACCCTTCAATGAAAGTACAGCAAAGATAGTCAAAGCATTTAAAATGTAGAGTATTAATAAGGGGTTCATTTTAACCACCTTTTTTCCCTTTCCAGTTAGCAGGAGAGAGCTTTTAGAAAGATCCCTCTCAACCCCCCCCCCCCCGCTTTTTTTTAAAACCGTCTCATCCATGGCATTACAGATGGCCATAACTGTCCTTTTTGGGGAAAAGAGGTTAGTTGAGATGGGCTGGAGTTGCTGCTGCTGCTGCTAAAGTCCAATCCTATTTCCTAAAAGGCAAAACAAGACACACATGGGAAAGGAGAAGAATGGGCAAAGACAGAAAATGTAGGTTCTCTGCCTCTGACTTTCACGGGCAACCTCACCGCTGGAAAAATGCAGGCACAAAACACGGTTTTATTAGCCACTTGAGACCTGGCAAACTTATACCAGCAGTAGGCCGTTTAGGTGCCGCTTTTCTGGGCACAGACTTACAGCAGTGTTGCAAAGTATGTAGCCTTGACTAGCTAAGAGATCTTTTAGACAGAAGAAAAGAGGAGAGGGATACAAAAGAGAAGAAATAAAGCAACACGTGCATGTACGCATGAGACACACACATCACCCCTCCTCCCCAAGTGGTGGTAGGATTTAGCTGGAGCAGGTAGGTGTGGTGAGCTCTTGTCCCCCTCTCTCTGGCCCAGGCTGGTCAGAACATCTCTCAGGTTTAGGATAAAGATCGGGTGGTTCCAGGAAATGGTGGCAGTGGCAGCAATGATGGGGAAGCTCACTCCTTCCTCATCTCTTATTTTTCAGTCAGCCAGCCAGCATTTCCCCCAAAGTTGCTTTTTGAGGCCCTCAAAAGGGAGTAATGCGTGAAATACCAACCAAATAAGCCTAATTTTTAACACACCAATTTCAGTCCCTTGATTTCTGGTCCCACATTTGTGTTTGCCAGGTATGATCTTAACACAGTCCTTGAGTTATATCAGTAGGCCTCTTTGTTTGCATTAATTTCATCCACTCCCCCAACATTTGTTATAGGTTATTATAACACTTTATGAACTTTCACTTATTTTACAGTTGAGCTCATAATTGGGTAAATTCATAGGCCCAATTATTACAACATACCTGCTTCACAAATCACCATGTTTATGGTGTTCAAGAACACAGTAATCAGATTGTTTAAGGAATTAGGCATTGAAAATGAATCAGTCATCTGTATATAAACTTTTTATTAAAAGCTTCCAGTCAGAAGCTTTGTAAAATTAAGTGTGCTGCATAGTGTTTTATTAATGCAAATATACAAGATTTAAAGGAACCAATTCATGTTGATGTATACAATGACAGAACTACTACACCTGAGCAATAATACATTTGAGGCATCATGATAAACAAAATACATCTCAAATTTACATATATACACACACATGCAGAAACTGTAGGAATTTTTAAAACAAGAAAAGTTGAAAACCCTGAGCCTGCAGAAAGTCTCCCTTTTATTATTTGAGAATATTTCCAGCTCTCATTAGATCGGCAAGGTTAAAATTAAAAGAGACTTACTCAAGCGATCAACTTATTGTACCAGCTAGTTCAAATAACACCAGTTTTAATTTGATGCGTCACTTATGTTGCATGCTTTGAGTAACATGTTTTCCGAAATGAAGCAATTTGTTTTAAGACAGACTAGAGCCTATCAGAATGATGGCTATTCCCATGAGCTTCTAAATGTTGACAAACACTTTATATACTGTGGAAATAGCACTAGTATTGATTTTATAGCTTGAGTTATGAAAATTTATACACGTTAAATGATTTAGCCTCCTGTAGTCGTTATATGCTGGGTTGCTATCTCAGATTTCAAGTAACAATCACAAAGAATAAATTTAGTACACAGTAGATGTGAGCTGAAGCATTCTTAAGTTTTAAAATGCCTGTTTTTTGGTGGTATCTTACATTAAGTACTCTACCCAACACCATCTCTGTGATTAAATGCTGTAGTTTTCTAGAAAAATATTTGTTAATCTCAACCAAAATGAACTAACAGTTTTACATTCCCAATGTTGCATGACTAGTTGCCTTTTTTATAGTAGATTTCCTTCTTGATGAGAAAGGAAAGGGAAATCTGGTTAATAGGCACTCTTCCATGTAATACACAAAATTAATTTAACAGCAGATAGGGAGGAGGAATGGTGAATAAGTGCAATTTAATTCCCCAAATCTTGTATCAGAGAAGCAAACAAAAATCAAGAGAATAAGTGGCACTTGTACTTTTCATAACTTACTGTGTCTAAGAAAGATCTTAAAATGTACATGTCTGAATTGGCAAAGAAACACAAATATGTACTAAAATTTTATGGATCAATAATTTTTCTAGGCATAGGGCATATATTCCGTTCCAGCATGGCTGCACAGTGCTGGCAGAATCTGGTCATAGAGCCACAGGAGGGTCACACCAGCAAAGGGGGAACCTCTAGTAGCACCCATTCTTTTGAGATGCTCTAATTTATGCCAGGGATACTACAGTGGCTAACAACGGTACCAGGATCAAGGGTGTGGAAAGGTGAGGTTTACACCATCGTTGAAGGCCTCCTCCCATACCTGCTTGTGGCTTCTTTGCTATTGCAGATGATCTGGCCCCAAAATTTTAATGGAGGTACAGTAACAGGCAATAGACCAGAATATTTCTTTAAAGATAAAATATGGGATACCAGAAGTTTATAAACATTGTCCATCTAGATTGAGCCTGATTCACTAATTCCAAATACCAATAATTTAGCAGAAGATACACAAACAAAAACTGAACTGACAGCCAGCCAGAAGCTCATCTCTTTGGGTATAAGCCTGGGTTAGAATTGTCATCTATTGTAGGATTACTTTTAGAATTCAAATGGAATTAATAAGGTTTAATTGTGTTAAGTGGCACAACATTTAAATCCAAATCTCAAGTACTTCCAAGTCAACTGATTATTATTTTTAGACAAAATGCATTTAAGAATACATCCCTCGCTTGTTACCTACCTTTGTAATACTATACATAAACTTGGTCAAGAAATAGTTAGAAGGATCATAAGTTTTGGGTCACTAAAATAGGTTCTACATTACAGCATTTATACTTTTTTGATAAAAAAGTCAAACAACTGACTGACAAGCTATCGGCTGAGATATTACACAACTTTTGAGTTTAAGCAGAGATTCTCTGAATTATCATTTTTAAAAGGTATGACAGAGCACAGGAATTTAGTTTAAAAGGAAACCGTTGCCTTATAATTTGAAACAGCGAGCTCTTTACATACAAAGCTTAAGGAAACAAAATTTACAAAAAATATTGGAGAGCCAACAGTTTCCAGTCAATTTCAAATTAGACTGCACACATACTTATACTGCACTATGATTTGATGAGTTTGCATCGTTAAATTCAGTACACAATTCAGAGGTTATGTTCCGAATTCACTTGTGTTGTTCAAGCTGAAAGTTCTCATCTCTTCTGAATAGCTGACATTGATATGTTATCCAACTCGCTTCCCATTCCAGACATCTGCTACTAATAACAGATCCTTCTAGGACTCTTTAGTGACACCTTAATTTGATCAGTTCTTTAAGCCAGCCTAGTAGCTTCTGGGCATTGCAGCACATGCACCCCTCTTCCCCCTACAAATTCCAACAATAACATGGCTAGTGACAGACGGAACTGTCATGAATGTTGAATTGATTTGCTTTTGTAAATGTGAATCAGACTCTTAATGTGATATCAAAGTTTTGAAATACAATATTGCCATGTTTTTCAGCAGAGGTTCACAAGGAATCCATAGTATTTAAAGTTTGCACACAGTGTAGTGAACCAAGTTAGTTACCTCCTTGCAAAGGCAGATTTCTTGACACCTAGAAACTCAAAGAAAAGTAAGGATTAGTTATATTATTTTAGCTCTTTTGTGCAAACAAAAGCAAAACTAGCATTATATATTGTCAGAACTATTAGTTATCTCAGATGTGTTAGCTTTAGAGTTAGAGACAGAAACTGAAAGGAATACATTACATTCTTCATCGCTGTGTTCACATAAAGGCATGCTGGCCTTCTTAGAATGGGTTTACAGGGCCGAGGATGGGCAGGCAGCGGAGGGCAGCCCAGGACAGGCTAACCCACTAGGCTATGCCCTGTAACACCAGTCAGCTAGCCAGTGAACCAGTTTCTCTAGGAGGGGAGCTACCATTGGATAATCCGGATGTCTGTTGCACAGGGCAGTTAATAAAGAGCCAGGCTAAACAGAAGAGGGCCTCTTTCTTGGCTCCACCAGCTGGTATAAGTGGTTTGCTGAACTGACATGGATATACGTGGTTTGTGTTGTGCAGCTTGGATTTTTTTGTTTGCTTTACTTTACTTTCAGAGAATCACAATTTTGGGTTGTACAGCTGGTCAGATCCCCTTTTCAGGAGGGTAGTTACTGGGATGGTGGTCTCAAATCTGCAAGGGGAAATTCTTTTCCCTTAGAAAAGGTGGCTCACTTGCAGGAAGCATGAGCTACCTCATGAGACTTAGTGGTTTCTCAAGCCATTCTGGATTGCAAACAAAGAAAGGCTATTGTTTAAGTGGGAAGGATGAGACCTAGGAATGGAATGCTCTGGATTTGAGCATCAAGAAAGGGGAGAAATGGTAACAAATGGGTGTCAATAGTTTTCTCCTTTTTCCTTTGCTACTAGGACAGATTGCCCCCAGAAGTAATCCTGTTGTGATTAATAAAGTTTCAGCCACTTGGCCAAAAATTCCTGATGTCTAAATTCATTAGTCTCTACTGCTTACAATCCAGACTGACAATGTTTTAGGTAAGGATGGAAAAACTCCCCTCAGTTACCAGAGCATGTAGAATATGGGAAATAAGATACACAAGTATGTGGGAGAAATGGAGGAGGAAACCTAAAAGTTTGCCCTGTCCTTGAATGTGAGATGCACAGGATGACAAAAGGTTCAAGTGAAGAGTTCATATTGCTTGAGGCAAAAGAAAAAATATTGCAATGTTCTTCTCAAGTCACTAGTGCTCTAATACCACATTTACTGGGAATTTTAGTAGACTTTGGGCCAAGTTTTCCCCTAAGATATTGAGGTAACATTTTAGTTAGGGACTTTGTTTTTTGCATATTTGCCAATATACATATTAATTTTAATGCTATGTTAATGGCATATTAGGAACTCAATTCTTAAGAGGCTGGCAATAGTCCCACCTTACTCCAATGCTCTATACAAAGCATGCTTTGCAATTCCTGCTTTTAGTCCCATCTCTTCCTGTAGCTGCCACTCCTCCTTTCAGCCAGATAAATGCCAGCACAGCGTGCACTCACCTACAGACCTCCCCACTCTCAGTCAATCAGTGGTCCATCTCCCTGACAAGCCACTTAATCCTATTCTGCAGTACATTTCTTTCCTGCACTATGGCCAAAGCACCACAAAGACACACACTGATATACCACCTACCAACATCTCTACCCCACTAGCACCAACACAGATGTGACAAATTCCAGCCCTGGCTCCTTCCTGAAGGTTGAAAAATAATTAAGAAATGAAGGGTGGGGGGAGGGATTAGTTTTCAGCATGTAAAAACCTGCATATTTTGCATAAGGACTAATTTACAGACAAGATATTAACTAAACTTGTTAGAGTGCAATTGGTTTGTCAAATGAAAGTTACTGTAATTCAAAAAACAAATGTGTGGATGTACATAAATATTTAAAAATGTGTTACCTTATGTGACTCATCCCAGCAGTGACACAAGCATCACAACACCCATAAACTGAGTGAACAGCAACAGAGGGGTGAGAAATGACCATACAGGCCATAAGGCAATGTTGAGACTGGAAATAAAAACAAGAAGTTTAAATATTTTTTTAGTAGTTCTAATGTCACGTACTATATCCTGCACATATTTGGCATATTGTACCAGAAGTAAGATTAAGGACTCAACACCCCAATCTTGAAAGACAAAAATTTATTTGAAAACAGTATTGTAATAAATTCTCCCCTTCTTCTACACAATCAAATAATTTTGTTATGGTGTGGAAGACAACTCTATAGAAGTGGCACCACGTTATTACACACCTGTGCCACAATTCTTGGTTTACTAGAAACCCTCCCAACAAAACAGCTATTAATTATTGTCCTATACAACAAATATTACAGCCATGAAGAGAGAGGGCATCAGCATAAAGAACTTTTAATTTAAGGCTTCTTACTGTCTGTGTTTATGTAGGAAATAAGATGAGCGATTTTCAGATAGTGTTCAGTGTGCAGGGCTGGCAATTATGAAAAGCTTTAAAATCATCCAGCTAAGCAGCCTTGACCATGAATTAACTGACAAGAGAACTCCAAGATATCCTTGTATAATCTGAGAATAAGATTTGACTTTAGCAACAAAAACAGAAATTTTAAGCCAAGTGTGACCATTTTTCTTCTTTCACCCTCCCTTTTGTTCTCAAGTTTTGTAGCAGATGTGTCATAAGGTCACCTACTGGCACTGTCTGAAAACTCATGCATTAGTGAAACTTGGAATACACAAACTTCTTGTTTTGCAGATTTCTTTTTCTGTATCCATGCACAATTGTTATAGACTGGGAATAAGAGTTTAGCATTTTACAAAGCAAGGCATCAGGCTGGAGCATTTAGGTAAGAGCCAAGTTATAAATGCTTCAAAAATATATTGAAATTTTTCTATTTAAGCAGTATTCTGCAAGTTTGATAAAAGCTATCTGTACTGACCAGCAGTCTGGCAATAAGGCAATTTGAGGTAGATTCCACCTTGAAAAACAGGACAAAACTAAATACTCTCGGTGTACAACTAACTTGTCAGTTATACACTTTATCTTCTCAGCTCTATTTTTAACAATCACCTTTAATTTAACAAAAGTAGTGAAGGACTTTTCTATCTTCCTAACACTTGGAAAAAACAGAAGACCCAGTACACCTAGAAGTGGACTTAATATACAGTTTTGACCATTACTGGCCTCAGTTCCAGTCTGCAATCATAGCTTTCCAACAATTAGGAATTCACTTTTTCAATACAAGGAAAATGCAACCAAAAAATGATGGAGGTGAGCAACATTACTGGACTTGACCAAAATCTACAGAAGTGACCATTCTATAGCACTTCTAAATTAGACAGCCTGTTGGTGTTACCATTGGTAATCCCTCTTCAGGTTCTGCAGAAGTTTTATGTATTTCTGCAGCACGTTAACTTACCAAACTGCTGCTGCAATAAAAGTGGCAGTTGTGACAGGTATCAATACTGGATACTGGGCATCATAATCCTCAATTCCACAATACCACTCTAGATATATTATGCAGTAAAAAGCAATAGCTAAGCTTGCAACCAACAAACAGCTGCCGAGGACAAAGCACCAACTGCAAAGAAATTAAATACAGACAAATTTCAGTTTGCATGTTATTATCCATCACTGTAATTCACAAGTAGCTCCTTACTTCATAGATTTTTATTGTGTGGTAGTAAACGCTGATGTTACTAGGAGTACATTACTTTCACAAAATACAACACATCTGCATAAAACAAAGAAAGTACTGAAGCATATCTTATGATACATGATAACAGCAAGAATAACGTATCACAATAATTCACAAAATTCAGTTACTTGCAACAAGTCTCAGTAATTAGGGGGAATTAGTGAAGTTCTGCTCTGCAGTGTATAAATATACTGGAACAATTCTTTTTGTTAGTCAAGCTTTGTCAACAGATTAACAGAGTCCTAAATAGTTAGGCTCATACCAGGTCTACACTAGAAAAGATTTAGCCATATCGCTATATGGACCAATCCATCTTATACCAGCAAAAAAGTGCTTTTGCTGGTATAGCTTACACCAAATCGTCAAAGTGAAATAAAGTATACTACCAAAAGCATTTTTATGCCAGTATAACTGGATCTATTCTAGACTTTTGCTGATACAGAAATGTATCAGAAACCAAAAAAAAAACAAAAAACCCCACACACAACCTCTCTAAACACACCCCCTTACTGATATTGCTATATTGGAAAACTATTTTGTTTAGACTTGGCCACATTCCCAAGCCAGAGGATAACCACTACATTTGTATTTCATATGACAGTTTATTATGTAGTTCTTTATATAAAAGTGAAGTTCTGAGCTTTTTTTTGAACATTATCAAACAGAAGCCTTCCTGGATTAACTAAAGTTTAACTCCACTTAGTTCTGCGGTACTGCAACCCTTGGAAAAAAGTTATCTTTTTTTAAATACACAGTATTACCTTGTTTTCAACTCCTAAACTACAGTATTTTCTCAGATCATTCTCACACGGAAAGTTAGTTAAATGTCTTAATAAACTTTCACATCTGCAAACTCATTACAGGATTCTAATAGAGTCAAACAGTTTAATACACTGGCTAAACAAAACCATAAGGAAAAATTATTTCAAATCCAGGCATAACAGCGTATGGAACTCAACATGTATGGAGCTTAGAAAGCTAACAAATTATGGACTATAGGTGATGGCTTCTTACCTCCTAGAAGAAAATTATTTTTTAAAATTATTTTCTGGTGAGATATGTCCAAATAGAGTTCAAATATGCTCAACTTTACAAATTAAGCAAATTTATATCACCTCAGTTGAATTTACTAAACCACAAAGGACAGCACAGCAATTGTCTTTGTTCAAGAGATCACCTGCTCTGAGATATTGCAGCAAAGCTCTTAGATGTGCACTGGTAGAGACAAGGGGACACTGGGGACCTTTTTCTGCATGGAGCTAAGCACTCTCAAATCACAGGGGACTGAACAGCTCAGCACAAAATCGGACCCTCAACCACATTTGGGGACAGATTTTCAAAAATACCCATCAAGCACCAGCCCAACTGAAAACAATGCAAAAGTGTTAGTGCATTCCAAGTCTTTCTACTCTATTCAGGAAGAAAGTTATCGATCTGATCCTAAACATAATTTTTAAATGTAAAGAAAAAAAAGACAAGACACACATCAGAAGACAAGTTGATATTAAATTTCATTACCTTTTTATAGTACCATAAAAGTACTTTACAGCTCTGAAAACTTCTATGTTTTATGGATTTTAAATCTGTTCATATGTGTATGCATGGATGAGACAAGTTACATGAGTGATAATCAAGGCAAACCAAATCCAATGACAGGATATGGAAGTTGTTATCAGTAACAATTATCTGGTTTCCTGAAACATAAAACTGTCTATGTAAAATTCACAATGTTTGTAGAATAATCTTTGGCACAAGATTAAGCCACTGGAAGCAGCTACTTCATTTAAAAAAAAAAAAAAAAAAAAAAAAAAAAAAAAAAAAGCTTGCCACCTCTCCTCACCATGAGAGCCATTTTCATAAAGAGCCCAGAAAATATCAGCAATATTCAAAACTGATAACCTAGTAAGACACACACACAATGAATGAAAACTATGTGCTACAAATTAATTATTATGACTGTCTGCTATACGTGCAATATATGGAATTTACGTATTAGCTCACATAATATTAGGCAAGAATTTTAGAATTTCTCCAATATCCCAAAACTTCTCAACAAAGATTAGTTCATAACTTGCGTTACCCCTATTTCAAACCAACTCAATCTTTAGAGCCCTGCAAATCTGCAGGTATCCATTTTATATCTGTGGATAGCCACATTGGCGGATGTGGATATCCATGCACCATGTTTACGGATTGGACGCAGATACAAATTTTGTATCCGCACAGGGTCTACATATCTTTACTCCAATTCAACTATAACACTAGTACTTCTATTGACGAGTGTGCAGTCTCAGACACCAATCCTGAAAATATGCACTTTACTACTATGGGTAGTCCCACTCATATCAATGGATTATCCATAGTTGTAAAGTTTAAGCATATGTAAGTGTTTGCACAACTGAGGCCTTATAAAATACTTAAAAGACTCGATCCTCAATTTACTCCTCCAAAACCAATGGAGGTTTTGAGTTAATGGTTTCAACTTAACCCACCCCCCACAAATACATTAGCTCTGTAAACTAATGCCATAGGACAAATAGCAATGAAAATAAATATTACCTTTTTATCTTTTGACTTCTATCTTAAATCCAGGTATTATCCCCTCATTTTTACATTTTAAATTCCCTTTCCCTCACTCTCAAGGAGTGCAGTAAGCCATCCTTGGTTAATGGTGTTAACTTATTTCAAACTCAAATAAATTTTCCAAAAACAGACAGTTTCTGCAGAGCCAAAGAAAGACACAGTATGTCCTTTCCAAAATGTAACCCAATATAGGACCAAAAGACAGAGCAAGTTCTAAATTCTGTTCCCATACACTATAGCAAAATAACGTACTATAATTCGCTCACTGGGTCCTGTGTTATTGTGTAAGAAGAATTTTTTAAGCTTGTATGGAAAAATTAACTTTTTAATTGACCACAAAGATGAAATCTACAGCAATAATGCAAAGTTTAGAAATACCATGTTTTGTGTATGACACTGAAGATATACATAGAACTTTTCTTTTTAAGAAGAGGGTCCCTTACCTATCTGCTTGAATGGTCTCTTTGATAGTTTTAAAAAATTCAACATAGTATGTCACAGCAATTGATGCCAAAATCCAGAATGCAGAGTGAATATTAAGTCTAGGAAGAGGCTTCTCTTTTTTCTCCACATTTGTAGATTCTTCTGTAAACAAAATCATGATTGCTCTGTTATAAACCACCAGTAAATGGAGTATCATTTTATTAAAATAAAATAGGACACTTAATACTTCTAACTCATTCTTCTTTAGAGAGTAATGTATTCACTATAAAAAAATATTTTGAATTAAAATGGAAGCATTCTAAAAAGGTTCTGCAAATTTCCTGAAATAAAAACAAAAACTAAGCAAGGTGCCTTTTGATGAAAAAGTAAATAATCAGCATACACTCTGTTTGTGTATCTTGCCAGAAACATTAATAGCTGTTTACATTGCTGAAAAGGTTATTTAACCACTTAAGAATCATTATAAAGAATATATTTGTTTGATATGAAAGACACACATGCAAAGGTAAGACCAGTGTTCCACACACTAATTTCTTTGCATCCATTTTCATTAATTCTGATGTTTGCAAGCTGAATTTCCCCATAGATTGTCTTCCTACCAATGTCACATGCCAAGTTTTCAGTGTCAGGAGCTAGCTTGATACGTAGAGGATATTAACTTAAGTTACTGTAAAAAAGTGATTACATGGAAATCTAGATTTTTCTAGAATTCTCACTGTAAGATCTGAGTGCCTTACAAATTTTAGAGCAGACCGAATCAGTGTGAGGGCAAAGGAGCATGTGGTTCTGAAAGCAAGGGTATATGTTCTTTTACCTGCGATGTTGAAAGACCAACTAATTAAACAAAACACATAGATTGATAGAACTAAACTGATGGGAATATCTGCAGAAATATTTGAACATTTCATATATTTTAAGCCTCCTTTATTATGACAAGCATATTAATTTATAACTGCCCTGGATTTGCCTCTCTCTTTTCCTGAGTACTAAACATTCAGTAACACCCTTGCCATGGTAATATATTTTATTTCACTTTATATTTTTCTGTGATTTGCATAGTCATTTGCTAAATCTATTATGACACAATTTACCTAACTTACCACTTTGGAACCTCCCTTTGTCTCAACCCCCTTTGGTCCACAGTTCCAGGGGCCTTTATGCTGCCTATAAACACTGCTTTGAGATCCGATTCTTGTATTCCTGAGATCCTCTACAACAAGGGTGTGAGACCTCTGATTTTTTTCATCCTTCCCTTTTGATACAAGTCTTCCTCCCCACTACTCTCCCTCCTCTCATGAACATTTTAATAGCTTCATAACAATAAATTACCGCAACCTAATGTCTGACACACCTACAAATTCACAAGAAGGAAGTACTGTTAAACTCTCCTCAGCAGCTGGGGGGGGGGGGGGGGGGGGGGGGATGGGGGGGCTAGCATAAGGGGCAGAGAATATGTACCCTGACAGACAGGGCCAGCTATTGGAACTCACACACAAGGGGCTTGTCCACATGAGAAAGTGTAGCTCGAGGTACCACCCCTTAGCACAGCACACCCCCCCCCCATGGATATAGTTATAGCAGGGCATGCTGCAGCCACTTATTCCCCTATGGGAAGGCTAATAACTGCACTGGCATGAGCCACATTTATACTGGTATAATAGGGGCCATACCAGGGTTTTACTGGTGTTCACTACTTCAATTAAAAACCTCTAAACGACACACTTAACCCCCTAAAATGGAAGTGTAAGGCAGGCTTAGAGCTGAAGGTGCTGCCTCCAGTGTAATACTCCTAGAACTGGTGCAATTTCTCCCCTAGACCATACATGTGCTACAGCCACCGGCAGCCCCAGAGCGATCGAATCCCCTCCCCACATCAGCCCGGAGGCTCCTTCTCCCTGCCGGTCTCCTTTGGCTCCGTCTGCCCGGCACCCCAGCTTCTGCAGGAAAGCCCGGCGGCAGGCACAGCACGCCGTGACTAAAGCCGCGGGACTGTCGGCGCTGGCGCCCTCCCCGCACGTACCGCATTCCACAGGGGAGCCTCCCCCCGCCCCCCGCAGCCGACACCGCTCCTCCCGCGCGAGGGCTCTTGGGACGGGGGCGCGCGGGCCCCGCCTTGCCCTCTTCTCCCAAGGCCGTGGGGCGAAGGGGAGGCGCCGTGCGCCACCCAGGCAGCGGTCACGCAACCCCCCCGCCCCGTGTTAAAGGGGGGAGCTCCAGGAATCACCTACCAGCCACTCCCCCGGGGGGAGCCTGTAGCAGCAGTGTCTGGGGCTCTACCTCCTCCCTCAGGTGTCGTCTCAGCCGTAGCAGCGGGTCCCTGTCACCCACCCCCGCCGCCATTTTGGCCTGCTCCGGAAGTGACGCCAGGAGGAAGTGCAGGTAGGGCGGGCTTTTGCGAGGGAGCTATAAATAGAGGCGTTCTAAGCACTTGTAGCCGTTGTGCTCAGCGGCGCGCTCGCTGCAGGGTGTGTTGCCTTGATATCCATTTTTGTGACTTATTTTCTTGGTAGTTCTTTTTTTATTAAAAACCACTGCGAGCTTTTGTAGTAATTTGTTCTAAAAGCAAGAGCCCCACAGGTGGCGTCCCTCACTCACGGGGACTAAACGTGGTGCTGGCGTGGGTAGGGTTGCCAGCCATGCGGTTTTTAACCAGACCACCTGGTCGCAGAGGGACCCTGGCAGCTCCAGTCAGCACCCCTGACTGGGTCGCTAAAAGTCCAGTTGGTGGCGCAGCAGGGCTAAGGCAGGCTCCATGCGGCTCCTGCAAGCAGATGGCATTTCCCTCTAGGCGCAGGGACAGGGATGATCAGGGAAGCTCCGTGTGCTGCCCCCAGCGCCAGCTCCACAGCTCTCATTGGCTAGGAACCGTGCAGAGCTGCCTGGTCCCTCCACCAGGGGCTGGATATGCCAGTCGCTTCCAAGAGCAATGGAGCCAGGGCAGGCAGGGAGCCTGCCTTAGCCCTGCTGTGCTGCAGACTGGGAGCTGCCTGAGGTAAGCACAGCCCAGCTGGAGTCTGCCCCTGCCCCAGTGAGCTGTAGCTCACGAAAGCTTATGCTCAAATATATTGGTTAGTCTCTAAGGTGCCACAAGTACTCCTTTTCTTTTTGCGAATACAGACTAACACGGCTGTTACTCTGAAACCTGCCCCAGGTTGGAACCCCAAACCCCTGCCCCAACCCTGAGCCCCCTCCCAGAGCCTGCACCCCAACCACCTGCCCCAGCCTCCTGGAGCCCACACCCCTGCCCCAGGTCAGAACCTCCACCCCGCACCCAAACTTCCTCCCTGAGACTGCATCCCAACCTCCTTCCCCAGCTCTGGGCGCCTGCCTGCACCCTGAACCTCCTCCCCCAGCCCGGAGCCCCCTCCCACACGCCAAACCCCTAAACTCCAGCTCAACCCCAGAGCCCACAGCCCCAGTCAGAGCCTGCACCCCCTCACACCCCCCAATCTTCTGCCCCAGCCCTGAGCCTGCTCCCCCACCCCAGCCTGGAGTCCCCTCCTGCACTCTGAATCCCTAATTTCTGCCCCTGCCCTGGAGCCCCCACCCCCTCCTGCACTCCCACCCCCTGACTCAGCCTAGTGAAAATAAATGAGGGTAGAGAAGAGTGAGTGACTGAGGCAGGGGCTGGAGTGAGTGGGGGGCGGGGGGCTTAGAGAAGTGGCGGGGAAGGCACGGGGCAAGGGTTTTGTGCAATTAGAAAGTTGGCAGCCTGAGGCTTGGGGATGACCAAACCAATAGTTGTGGTGTCCATCCACAGTGTTTTTGCCCCAGGCACTGGGGCAGGTAGGTGCCTGCATCCTGCCCCAATGCCACAACTGCTACACCTATTTCAACCTCGGAAGGGTCCCTTTGGTGGGTGAGTGGTGTTGACCTGTAGCATGGGTGCAGGACACAGGGAGACCAGTAATTTGGTAGCATTGTATCTTGACTCACCTTGAGCCCATGGGAAGGATAGATGGTATCCACTGGTACATTCAAATACAATGCAGATCTCTTAAAGTATTTTTGAGTGCCACCAAGGAGTCATCTCTGGAAAGGGATGATTTACCAGTGCCCAGAGAGTGGGTAATATGCTTCTGAGGTATGTTAGTTATCTCTCTTCAGTTTGGTGGTGGAATTGAGAGCTTTCTTCAACCCATCACTGTGTCAGACTTGCTCAAAGCGTGTGTGTCCGGAATAAGTCAGTCGCTTCTTATACCTACACAGGAGAATCTGTACATGGTAAGACAGGAGCCATAGAAAGGCTTAAGGCCTATTTGCAGTTTTTCATTTTCTTTCCAAAGAAGGTTTAAATATAGCACGGTATGTCAGTGAGTGTTTAGTCTTTATCCAGTTTACTGCAGTTTGTTGTTTCTTTTCAGAAAATAGGATTGCTCTATATATATCACAAAATACAAATCAAATTTGTATATGATGGCTTTTTATAGTTTTTTATATATATTTTTGTTCTAATATTGTACAAGCATGTCTTTACCTACAAGACCCCACCTACCTGACAAATACAACCAGGAGAGGGGACTCATCTGGTGGTCCCCAAACTCACTTACTACATATTTTCATTTTATATATAGTGTGTTCTGTAACCATACTAAAGCCTTGGACATATACAAAACGCATTCAGAAGGGCAGCCTCACCGGGATAATGATTAGCAGTGGGAGAGGGTGGCTGTTTTCCCTAACCTGGAAGAATCTGTTAGAGAAGTAAAGTTATAATTTATGGCTGGAGCATTATATGAACCTGCCAGTAAAAGTTTTGATGTATACTTGTTTGCTTTAACCTTTTATAGGTAAAAAGGGCACAAAAGATTTTTAATAAGAATAATACTGTGCTACCGTATAGTCATTAGTCAATTTGTAACAGAAGAGGTTTACTCTGTAATCACTTTGAGAACTATTCTAAAATTGATAAAGAGTTATGGAGTGCCAGAAATAGAAATGTTGGTTGAAACTTGACAAAACAAAACAAGTGCATTTACCTGAACTTTGCAAAGAAGATAAAGGCAAAACACTTTATAATTTCATGGGATGACTGAAGACATCATAGGATGTATAAACCAGAAACATTTTCAGTAATTGAGTAATAAGAATAGAAGTGTTTATTTTCTGGGAAGGATCCATTTTATTAAGTATATTTTTTCCCAAGGAGTGGAAAGAGAATAACCTTCAGGTGAAAATGTTTTAAATTGTATTAAATGTCACATGTCTCCTGGTAGATCATAACCAGAACAAGCCAGTTGTTGGTCACCATCTTGATGCCTAAAAGGGAACCTTACTTGTGTTCAACAGGTTGTTACAGTGTTTGTGTCTGAGCATGTGAACTAGAACAATTTTGGAGGAAATTATGTAACTGAGAACAGTAAGGTTGAGGTCTATTCCTGTATACATGTAATATCCTCCCTTTGGCATTCTGTCTCTGTCAAATAGATTAATATACATTTGTAATTTCACTGGTCTAATATATTTTATAATTTCACTTCAAGTTTATATCTATCTTTCATAGTACACCAGTGGTTCACTTCCTTGTGTTAGAGTCCAGATCTTATTAATTTTGGGTCATGTTTTTTTTATGATAAATATATTTTAAAGTATTGTGAGCAGTGCTGTTCTACATGGTTCTTCATTCATGTTCATAAGAAATTAATCCACTTCATCAATACCTCTGCTCTATCATAGTTATCATACCTAAGTTTTTAAAAGTGCTTTTATATAGCTATTACAAGTTTTGTCCAGAGTTCCCAGAGCACTGAAATCCTCTATTTATGCACAGAACAGTATTCATCTCCAATGTGTCTTTACTGTGGTTTGGAGGCATCACGCTAAGCAATACACCAGATACTATGATTTGTAGGGCTTGAAAATAGATCAGTCTGCAGGCCCATTCAGGTTTTGGTCTTCCTGCAGAGAATATTGATGATGTGCTAATTTATAGTGCCAGTGTGACATCTGTCCTTCGAGAACTAGAGTGAGACCACTAACTCGTATAAGCCAGTCAGGGCCCAGATCCACAAAGGGACTTAGACACTGTTCTCAATCCTAGTTTTAGGCACCACTGTGATCCACAAAATCCCTGCTTGGCTGCCATCTTACCCTGTAGGTGCATAAACTCATTCAGTGCCTAAATTTTTGCTGTAAAAGCTCTCTGGGCATCTATATTTCTGCCTCTGGTCATGCACACTGCTACCTCATTCTAGGCATCCAGATACCAATCTCATGCCTAAACCCCTACATCAGTGGTGCCCAAACTTTTCCTCTCATGCCCCCCCTTACCAGTAATGGAATATGTCTGCACCCCCGGGCGGGAAGCAGAGTTGCGGCCAGGCTGGGGGCTGGAACTGGAGCCACAGTAGGGAGAGGGCCAGAGGCTGAGAATGGTGGACAAGCAGGGGCTGAGGGCCAATGTCTGAGCAGTGGCCTGAGGCAGGGCCAGGAATGTAACGGCCTGGGGACAGGGCTGGGACTGGGACAAAACTGGGGGCAGAGCGGAGCTGGGTGGCATTCTTCCCCCCCCCCCCGCCTTAGGGGCTGGCCCAGGCCCCACTGTGCACCCCCTGGACATTCCTGGCATGCCCCACAGTTTGGAGACCACTGCCCTACATCATCTGCAAACCAGGGGAATATAGGCATTCCCCCATTTATCTTGCTTATGTGGGTCCTGATTTGGTAGGCACCTACCAGATCAGGGCCCATTCAAAATCTGACTCATGGTGTTGGTGCCATCTCCCTTATAATTTTTAAGCCAGGGGTTAGAGTACTCACTGGGGATGTGGGAGATCTGGGTTCAATTTACTCCTCTGTCTGATGGAGGAAAAAGACCCTTTTTCATATCCTGTCTCCCACCTCTTAGGATAATCGTGCCTTAATCCCGGTGATGTTCTCCCTCATTTTTTTCTGTTGAAGCCATTATTCAGGTGCTTAAAGTTAGGCATATGTTTAAGTAGTTTGCTGAATTAGGGTCTCAGTGGGTATAACCTACACTATATCCATTCTATCAAGAAAAGGGTCTTATTAGCTTTAGACTTCCAATTATGCTCACATAGAAGAGGAAGCTTTTTTCTAGTGGTTGGAGTACAGGACTGGAAATTAAGAATTTGGGGTCTTATCTGTGTTACATACCGGTTCTACCACAGACTTCCACTGAGGCAAATCACTTAGGCCTGATTTTGCAAAGCTGAAGATGAAAATTCTCATGTGGGAAGTGCAAGGAACAGAAGCAGTACCATGTGATATTACTAATCTGATCAACCAGAACTAAACACCATAATTCAAATAATAAATGTAAAGTATTCAGTGCTCTAGAAAGATGCTTTGCAATCATTTTTTTTTTAAGTACCACAAATTTCTGAATGATTTCAAATAATGAGTAAACAGGAGAAAATCTCAATCTTTTTTCAGTATTCTGTGATTAGAAAACAAATTTGAGTTAGTTGGATAAATTATTAATTACAAATCATTCACCCTGGTCCAGTAAAAATGCCTTTCCATTTCATTCAGGTTCTTTACTTTTTGTTCCCTAGGTCATTTCTCACTTCTTACAAATAAAAGCTGCTTCCTACATGAATTGCTTCAGGAAGAGAGATACAATTTGTACATGTTTTCTAGGGAGAGACAATCTTATGCATTCACCCATAACCAATTATGGCTATGGCCCCAGTCCAGCAATTGAACCCATACAAACAGATCTTAGTACCACACAGAGCACCAGTGAAGTCAATGCTAGGTAACTGGATCCGGCTTCTGAATTGAGGCCCATAATATAAAAATAATTTAAAATCAGGGACTCTCTGTAGGTTCTTTTGGCTGTCTCATGCTGTAGCATTTAATCAGTCTAATGGTTTCCATTTAGTTTTTTCTTTACTTTTAATTTCTGGAACAAAGTACAGTGGCTTGGTCAGATTTTAGCAGAATGAATCATAGGAACTGGTTCTTGGATCTTTACCATCTTAAAAATTAAATTGCAGAAGAAATAATCCAATGTAGCATTTTTAATTTTTTGTTCTTTGCTTTATATGTGGACAGTTTTAAAAACTTGTTTTGAATATTTATTTCATCTATTTTACATAGAAATGGCACTTCTTTGTTAATGGAGGACATCTCTTATCAGTTGAGCTGTAAATATGTTTAATTACATGAAAAGATAAGGTGAATGTGTTAACCAGCTAGGCAGGTCACTATTACAACACAAACCCTCTAGCAGGTCAATAGCATAGGGAGCTAGTATTTGCCCTTAAATTCTCTTCCAGTACAGATTCTTCCCCTCCTTCTCCCCCATTCCCGTATCTATCACCGGAAGTAATAATGACTCTTAAAGTACTAGGAGACAAATATAGAGGTACAAACAGAACAAGGTTTATTAAACAAAGAACCCCACAACCAATAAGAGTGAACAAGCAATAAAGCACTCCTATGTTAACAGACAAATAGGCTT
This sequence comes from Chelonia mydas, assembly GCF_015237465.2. Taxonomy (NCBI): domain Eukaryota; kingdom Metazoa; phylum Chordata; order Testudines; family Cheloniidae; genus Chelonia; species Chelonia mydas. Next base: position 115,042,126 of record NC_057852.1, read on the forward strand.
GAAGCCAAGGTCCCCAAACAATACAGGTGGTTGGTAGATATACAATAAATCAAGAAAATTAATACATCACCATGTCACTCACGAACAAGGAACGAGACAGGATCACATGAGGACTCAGGAACACAACACAGGGGACAGGAACCAGGAACTCTGGAATGCACAGGAACAGCGCAGGAAATCAGGAGCAATCAGGAACAACAGGTAAGTTCTGGTCTTCTCTTCTGGTCAATGTTCCCTCTAATTTTTTCCATCTATGTGCAGAATGAATTTTGTTATGTGCACCAATATCGAGGTAATATGAGGATGGGCACCACTAGTAGAAACAAAAAACCTAGATATAACATATATTTTTTAAGTTACCATAGGTATGGAAGAAGAAGAAAGAAAGGAAGGAAGAAAGGAAGAATATTAAAACAAGGTACACTGCTTCAGATGTTTATTTAATATGAAATCAAATAAAAATAAAATTAACACTGCAAAAATTTCAGTAGCCTATTAGGATCTTACATGTATCTATTCCTTTTGAGACATAAAACAAAATTTTCAATTTTCTTGATATAAGAAACAAAATATTTTATTATTAGTATTGATGCATAAAATAAAATGTTTACACTTTATGCTTGAAATTAAAGATATCTCTTGGCTTGGTATGAAAAGTTTTTTATCTAGTGTCTTTATGTATGATTCATATATATATTCCCTTTTTTTTGTGACACCTGAATGAAATTACTTTATTTTCTTGATTTAGGAGACCACTAATCACTGTCACTGGAATGACACCCCAGGCCAGTAGTTGGCAGATTAGATGATGGGGCAGACACTTGCCACTGGCTATGAACCTTTTCTCTTCTGTCTTTACCACTCTTCCAGTGTATATATAGAGTGTCAAGGTTTACTTCTTCACCACTTGAAGTATGAAATTTGATCCTCATTGGCATATCCAGATGATTTTATTTCAATCTGTTTCATGATTTAGTTTTGATATTTTTCATATGGCTAAAGCCACGCTCACAGTCAACATTGGAAACTTGCACATATATCCACCAGTTGTGAAAGTACACTCTATTGTTCTGCATTTTTGTAGAATAAAAGTCACCATTTCCTGGAAATTTATCATCAACTTTGCTTAATGTTTCTCTGCAGTTATGTATTTCTAATCGTTGTACTCGTTCACAATGGACTCCTTTTTTCCCATGGTGTTTTGGGCAGATGACTTCACTCGGCTAAGGTCCAAAATTTTTCTGTATTTGTCAACTAGCTTGCTAATGTTTTCAATGCTAAATCATAACTGATTTGCTGTGATGAAAGTAGGCAAAATCAAAAGCTACCTATTCATTTAGTTCCTTTTCTGGAAACCTTTTATTCAGATGATCACACAGGAGATATGAAACTTAGAATAGATTCACCGCTGAATTGTTCATCTCTTGTGCTTGATGCAATTAGATTTTTCACACTGTTGGGCCAAGAGACTGTTTCTCCTAGATAGTGTCCTCTCATCTTGCGGATCTGGGCCCTTGCTAACTGTACAGCTTCGACTGTTGTTAAAGAGCTCTTCTGAAAGCATTTGGTCAGTTCTGCTAATTCATATAAGACATCATTTAATGCAGTTAGAGTGATACGGTAATTAGTGTCAAAAAGCTTCTTCAGGCAGTACTTTGCTATCGGGTCAACTGAGATTTCACGTTCAAAGTATCTAGGAAGGGTCTCTTAATTGCACATCAAAGCACTTACTGTGAAATGTCTAGATAGCCACCTGACTTCATTTAGAGGTTTAAATGCTACAGTCTCATTTTCTGAGACGTTTGCCATTTCCTCAAATTGTCCTCTTTGGACTGAGCGTCTGCAGAAGACTGTATAGATGGTCTTCAAAAGTGTTTCTATTTTCTTCAACATTGGTACTTTGTTCCACGCATCGACTAACTCCAGATTTTCTCAATGGGCCACACAGTGTTTTTCTGTTAAATGTGGAATGCACTCCCTGAGTTGTGTGGCAGCACCATTGTTTTTCCTAGTATGACAGAAGCACCATCAGAAGTGAACATCACCATTTTCATCATGTCCAGCTTATTGAGAGTGTAGAAATCCACCAAACACTGTCTTAAGCACTGCAGCTGCTGCATCTCTGAGCTTAACAGAAATATCTGTGCTTTCTTCAATAATAAGTGTATGATAGGAAGATAGGCGAATCTCTGACATGATTTCTACGTGGACAACACTGTTGTTTGACTCCAAAAACTCAAAAGCATAGTTTTTGCTACGCCATCTCATTGGTACATGCAGATACTTTGCCATGTGATCATTTATATTTTGCACAGAGTTCATGGAGCTGTTCATTTGTACTGCAAGCAGAACGTAATGAGAAATTTTATTTCTTCTGGCTTTGAACATTGTCTTTCCATCAGTTCCAGTCTCTTCTGTCTGTCATTAGTGGTTTCGGATAGAATACTTCGCAAGTCAAATCCCAGTGGGCGAGAATTTATGCTTCTAAGTATATGTGCAGCAGATTCAGGACCTTTGCTTGATAAATGCCTCTTCATGTAGTCCAATTTCCATCTATCTTCCCATTTCTTGCCTGTAGAGAAATCACTGGATATTCTAGCTCCAGCACAAATTTTGCAGATCAAGCCCACATCAGCACTGTATTGGAATATTTCCCTCAGTTGTACACGAATCTTGTCTTTAGATTGTTGAGATTCTGTTTCTACTATTTCATCCAGCCACTCTCCTTTGAACGTGAGGCAGCATTTCTTCTTAGGATTTGCTCCTTTGTTGGTTGATACTGTTTGCCTTCATTTAAACATGGCTGTTAAAAGGATATGCTTTTGTTAATAAATAGAATCTTCACAAAAATAATTAAAATCAATAATAATTTTTAAAATTCTACATTAAACTCTGACATTTTACTCAATTACTGTAGGCAAGACTTTACCAATAGTATTTGTTTTATATGTTTGATGTGAGAGAAGCAACTTGGAACAGTTAATCGTTAAATTGAACAGCAACATTGTTAAATTGAACCGAAAACCCTATAAGGTTATTGCATATATGTACTTTTATCAGTAGAACACACATATATTACAAGTATAAATTCTATCAATCTTACTGAAAACTGGGTGAAAATCAAGAGAGTAGCAATTGCACACCACATTGCAACTGCCCCTCGGCTACGTGTCCTTCTCTGTCCCAGATTCCCAGCACAAAGAGAGATGTCAGCACCAGTCCAGCGAATATGGAGCAAAATTCAAATTATTTTTTTCTTTATTCCTATCAAAAACATAATGAATCCCTGACATTCTGACAAAAGTTTATTTGACTGAATCTACCAAGATAAACACAAGTTGCCATCGCTCAGGATGTGCGCAGCTGTAATAATCAAGTGCGTGGCACTTGATGGACTGTTATGTGGCCGTGCAGGCACGCAGCTTAGAGGGAATGCTGCTTCTGGTCTTGACTTGACATTTCAGCTGGTTTCACTTATTAGGTACTGGGCCGCCCTGGGGGCGGACAGTCTGGAGTGCTGTGCGCTTAGTCCTTATATAACTTCCTGTCTCTGGGCAGATTACACTTGTTACATGATCAGTTCCCGCCTTCGTTTGAAAAAGGGCACCATCTTAACAAACACGAGGGGGTACCAACATGGAGGCCAAACAACAACCCTGGTAAAACAAAATGGCGATTTAGGAATTGGCCCTAGAAATGTATATTTATTTTGATGAGTTATGATAATAGCTGAATTTAAGCCATGTTATTGGACTCTAATTCTTAAGGTTTATTGTATTTTCAAAGTAGCCTAAAGGATTTAGGCGATGGAATTCCATTGATTTTTTTCAATGGGATTTGAGCCCCTAATTCCCATAGACTCCTTTGAAAATCCCAGCCTGAGATTTAGAGAGAGAGAGTGTGTGTTGTGAAATCCCAACTCTATTGAAGTCAGTGGGAGTTTTGCCATTGATATCTGTGGGCTCAGGATTTCACCAATTGCATATTTAGATTGTTATGTCTTCAAGGCAGGGGCTGTGCACTTTGCACAATGAAGTTGGGCCCATATTTATTTGTAATACAAATAAATAAAGAATTGTGCTATTTTTATACATTATGGTTCTTTGGCAAGACTTCAGAGGAATACTTTGCAAACTGTACTTTCCCAGGATCATTTTACAAAGCAGATATTGCCCCTCAGAAGGATGACTAGACAAATGCTACATTAATAGAGATACAAAAAGGAGAAAATAAACCATTATCACAGAATGTGGTGATTCACTGTGGGCTCGATCCTGTAGATCTTTTGATGCTTTTGATCATGTCTGGTGCTTTAGGATCTAAAGCCCTAGCTACATATCTTTTTCCAAATGTACTGTAGTCCCAACTTCAAAAGTATAAAAGTGTAATATATGTATTTATGATAAAATTATTTCTGTAAAACCGTCTAAATTCATCCCTGTTCTTCACACATACAAAGCCTTTTGCAAACCTTGTTGTGCAGTTGCATCCACTTAGAACAAAGATAGAACAAAAGTCTAGACAAGACAGGAGTCAAATATAAGGGTTTGGGAGTTATGAGAACTCTGGGTATCCTGTAATATTGTGGGAGAAGCCTGTAATTGAATTTAATAACCAGGTTCTTAGTACTAAAACAGAAGATAAAAAGAAAAGTTTTAAAAAAACTAATAAAACAGTACAATAGATTGCCTTTGTTTCAACTCTCAGTAGATGAATTATCTGTCATATAACTACTTTTGATAAATTCACGTAAGCATGTTTCAATAAACACAGCCCACATGATTCCTAATAAGCTTACTGTATAGTTGCTTTCTTTGTTACTCGAGCATGTGGACAAGGTAAAAATTAGGGCTCAAAATTTATTTATCTAGTCCATTTATCTTTGGTATTTATAAGATGTCTCTGTTACATTTTCATCTAATAATCTTTAATGATATGTTAATTGAATACAATTAATGAAGTAATCATATTTTTGTAGCTTTTTATATGGCAACAAACATACATCTTACTAATAGTAATTATTAATTAATTAGGGTAATTCTGTTATGGCAACAAAAATACATCTTACTAATAGTAATTATTAATTAATTAGGGTAATTCTGTTTCATGATATCTTTGATTACTGATGTGATACTGACATTTGAATCAGTAAAGTCAGTGGAAGTTTTGCTTAAGTAAAGGCTGCAGGAAAGCCCAATATCTGTAACTGTCAAGTGTGGCATCTATTAAGGTTAAATGTTCGTAACACTTTAGCGGTGAATGATCACACAGGAGGAAATGAAGAATTAATCTTTAGTAGCTGGTCAGCTATTGGTAGCCTCTCACTGGAAAAAGAAAAATAGCTCAGCCATAGAGGAATGGTTAAAAAATATATGGGAAGTTGTGGTTATGGAAAAAAATTAAGATACCAATGATGTATCCAGCAAAATAGACAGAGGACAAATAGATACTAGATATTTGGTTACCTTTTATTCAGTACTCAGGAAAAGTAGATTCACCTTCAAAAAAAAAAATCCATACGCCTGTCCAGTTGTTTTGAGTATTAATATTTGATAGACATGCCTGGTCTGTTAAATATGTGTAATAGAGAGATTTCACTCACTCTAGTAATGATATACTATAGGTGGTGTAATGACGTTCACTCTGTAATATGATAACACCCTACAAAATAGAAAGATCTGATTACTATATTCTTGTCTCTTTAAACAAAAGCTAACTTGTAATAAGTGTTATGTTTCTGATATTTACAGGACAAAGATTTGTAAACTTGTTTATTTATTTAGGAAGTTTTAACATTAGTGGTGATTGAATTTGTGCAGAAATACTTTAGTGAAACTGTATGAATTAGGATCTTGGTAAGAAACTGTTGCTGGATTGAAGAAAATAAGTAATTTCTGTATTGTGTTGCTTTACCATACCTATGGACTGTAACCTGAAATCCAGGCACAATAAGATGGATAATAAATGTTTGTTTTAAATTATTGCATAGAGGGTAGAGAGTTCTCTATTTACATGGGCAATGAGACAAATGTGATGAGAGAAAATTCTTCATCAAAGAGATCAAGTTTCATGATGTATATAACTGGAAGTACTATTTAGATTACAGGTTTCAGAGTAGAGCCGTGTTAGTCTGTATCCGCAAAAAGAAAAGGAGTACTTATGGCACCTTAGAGACTATCAGATTTATCTGAGCATAAGCTTTTGTGAGCTACCGCTTACTTCATCGGATGCATGCAGTGGAAAATACAGTGGGGAGATTTTATATACACAGAGAACATGAAACAATGGGTGTTACCATATACAGTCTAACGAGAGTGATCAGGTAAGGTGAGCTATTACCAGCAGGAGAGGGAAAAAAAACCCCCTTTTGTAGTGATGATCAAGGTGGGCCATTTCCAGCAGTTGACAAGAATGTGTGAGGAACGGGGGTGGGGGGGAGATAAACATGGGGAAATAGTTTTACTTTGTGTAATGACACATCCATTCCGAGTCTTTATTCAAGCCTAATGTAATGGTGTCCAGTTTGCAAATTAATTCCAATTCAGCAGTCTCTCATTGGAGTCTGTTTTTGAAGTTTTTTTGTTGAAGAATTGCAACTTTTAGGTCTGTAATTGAGTGATCAGAGAGATTGAAGTGTTCTTCGACTGGTTTTTGAATGTTATAATTCTTGACGTCTGATTTGTGTCCATTTATTCTTTTAGGTAGAGACTGTCCAGTTTGGCCAATGTACATGGCAGAGGGGCATTCCTGGCACATGATGGCATATGTCACATTTCTCCCCTCCCTCCCCCGTTCCTCTCATGTTCTTGTCAACTGCTGGAAATGGCCCATCTTGATTATCACTACAAAAGGGGTTTTTTTTTTTTTCCCCTCTCTTGCTGGTAATAGCTCACCTTACCTGATCACTCTCGTTAGACTGTATATGGTAACACCCATTGTTTCATGTTCTCTGTGTATATAAAATCTCCCCACTGTATCTTCCACTGCATGCATCCGATGAAGTGAGCGGTAGCTCACAAAAGCTTATGCTCAAATAAATTTGTTAGTCTCTAAGGTGCCACAAGTCCTCCTTTTCTTTATATAGATTACAGTATGTTTTACCTTTAAACAGTACCATGCCTGAATATTTTGCATAGAATCATTGATTAAAAAAACAAACACTATAAATATGAAGAAATATTGAGGGGTGGGGTGGGTCAGCTTTTACTCACCATGAACATTTGCTGTGAGAAATGTATATAACCTTTTTTTTTTTCTTCGATTTTGTAGACATTCATTCATCATTCGGTGGAAAATTAGAAAGTAGAAAAGATGGAATTGTTTGCTATAGTTACATAACAACAGTATACTTAATTACTGCACTACTTCTCATAGTATGGTAATTTTAAAATTTGGAGTGGAAACCAATTGCTAGAGTTATTTGAAACTGAACTTGACAGAGTACTGGAAAGTATATTGTACTGTATGAAAAAACCCTGAACTGGTGGGGTAATGAACGGCCTGATCCAAAGCCATTGAAGTCAGTGGAAAGATCCTTAGTGAACTAATAAGTCTTTTACAGCATAATTCATTACTGTGTTACTCCAGTTTTATGACCGTTTAACTCATTTATTTCAGTAGTTTCACCAGCTAAAAGGAGGAAAAATCAATTCCCTGGTTTCTATAATATTTCCTTTGCCATCTGTTGTAACTTTTTAAGCAAGCAATATTTTTTTAAAAGCTCACTTTGGATCTCTCTCAAACCCAAAGAGAAGCAAGCAGGTAGGCAGTCAGTGTGTAATTAGATAAAATGAGATTAGTTTTGGAGTTGACAGTTTTGGCATATAACGATTGTGTGAAACATCTACCAAATAGTTTGGAACACTGGTACCTCTGAAGAAAGGATCTGCTTGTAAGATTGTCTAATCTTTCAAATCTGGAGCATACTAGAATGGAGTCTGACCAGGACTGCAGGGAACAGATAGAACAGAACTTGTCATTGAGTCAGTCTGATTGCTGCATGATAGTAGAACCTACTGTAGTTTAATGAAACTGAGATACAAAAACAAATAACACCCTCACCTGACCCCAATCACATAAATTCCAATGCTGTAATATAAAAATGGATATACATATTTGCTGTCAACAATTTCACATCTGCACCAAAAATAGACCGAATGCTGCATCGTAGCTACCCAATAACCATGCTACTAAAATATTATAATAATCAGATATCTCAGCTGTGGAATTCCCAATCAGGCTCCACTTCCAACCCCAACTATCAGTAAGTTAGTCTGACAATAATGAAATGTATATTTAAAGTATTGAGCAAGAAAGAAAGTATTGCATGGGTGGTATAAACAGTGTATGTAGTATATTGCGTATGTGGACAATGAAGAACCAGTCCTGCAGACTTTATGTATGTAAAACTCCCATTGACTTCTCCATGAAGGTTGTGAGAACAGGTCTACCTTGCTGCCCCAGCACCCCTCAGATGTGGAATGGGACATTCTGCCAGCTAGTTGTCACCTGATGACTCAGGTAAAGAAAGCCAATCAGCTATGGCTGAAGTTGAGATAAGAGAGCCTTCTTAACTAAAAGACAGCTAAAGGTAAGGCAGAACTGAAGTTAGGCAAGGGGGTCGCCCATCTCAGCTTGACTAACTTCTCTTTTCCTACTCTCTCGGAGGATCAAGGGTCCCAGCTCTGGCAGGGATCTTCACTTCCTCCCAGATACCTCGTGATGTGAAATCTTTGGGGCTACTCCCCTTCCCTTCCCCTAGAGGCAGGAGGAGGGCAGTGCCTGGCAAGTAAATGTGTTTTACAAAAAAAAAAACACACATGGTATGTGTAGGCAAGGACACTTCCCCACCCCCACTCAAATTGAGGAGAATATTTTGTTAGGGAACTATGCTCTTAAACTTACAGCACTGTCTATGCCAGTCGTTATCAAACTTTTGTATTAGTGACCCCTTTCAGACAGCAAGCCTATGAGTTCCCTTATATATTAAAAACACTTTTTAAATATTTAACACTATTATAAATGCTGGAGGTGAAGTGAGGTTTGGGGGTGGAGGCTGACAGCTCACGAACTCCCATGTAATAACCTCATGACCCCCTGAGGGGTCACAACCCCCAGTTCTAAAACCCCTGGTCTATACCTAATTAACAAGTCATAATAGCAAAAATATAGACTATAAAATAAAACATTTGTCAACAGCTCCCAAATTTAAGAGCTGAACTATGTAAGGAATGAAAATTAAATAGTTTACTTAATGCTGCTTTGAAGATTCAACACACTGTTATGGAAGCAGATCATACTAGTCTCTGTCAGCTCAATAAAATCGTTGTTTGTTTTTAATTAAATCGTTAAATAATCCCGTTTTCTGAACTGCTTACAGCAGTGCAATTATTCTAACACTAAACTCCTAGTCATTCTTCAAAATGTCATAACTGCTGATTTTCTTCGACATCCTTAAGACATTCTATGATAAATTAAAAGGCCTGTTTTAATTAAATAAGTATATACATTCTTTCATCAAGGTAGCTGATTCACCAAATATTATTTAATAAATGAAATTTCATATCCAGAAATATTTCTAAATTCTGAATGGCATTACTGTATATATGTGTTGCTTTTCATAATTACAACTTTATTAATTTTAGATGTTGGCACACTTCTGTCATGTTATGCAACTTTTTAGTTTTGCAAGTATTGAATTTCATCATAAATTCTATTTATTATTGACTGTGGACAGATTTTTGTAAAATGATGCAGAAATACCACTGTCTTCAAATATTACTTCTTGTTCCCAAGTTTTTCATGATGTTGAGGAACTTGAAACAGGCCTAAACCTCTTATAACACTGTAGTTTTGCAACACAACCAATCAGTCCGGTAATGGGAAATCTAGGTGCTGAAAAAATGCGGGATCAGGCCTAAAATACATATTGTACAAATAGGATATAACTGTTGCTTGATGTGTTGAAAAAGCAGAATATGTGAAACCTCCAACGATGTGGCTTTGAACATAGTCAGTTGGATAGGATATTTTCAACTTAAGGGACAAAAATAACTTCCATGATGAGCTCAAGCCTATATTCTCTGTACACCTAAAGCTTCCATTGACTTTAATGGGAATTTTGAGTGCACAAGAAATGTAGCATGGACCCTATAAAAGGAAAGCTCCAGTTACTGTGTGGTAAATTTTCAGAAGAAATGGGTTAATAGAATCACAAATGTTCATTATTAATGTGTAAAAAGAAAAGAAGTACTTGTGGCACCTTAGAGACTAACAAATTTATTTGAGCATAAGATTTCGTGAGCTACAGCTCACTTCATCGGATGCTTATGCTCAAATAAATTTGTTAGTCTCTAAGGTGCCACAAGTACTCCTTTTCTTTTTGCGGATACAGACTAACACGGCTGCTACTCTGAAACCTGTCATTATTAATGTGTGTAACTCAGGTTTATTATTATTATAGTCAGGACAGGTAGCCATGTCTACAGAAAAGGTTAGAGAGACAAGGTGGGTGAGGTAATATCTTTTATTGGAGAACCTTCTGTTGGTGAGAGACACAAGCATTCAAGCCACACAGATCTCTTCTTCAGGTCTGGAAAAGGTACTCCCACAGTAACTGTAAAATGCAAGATGGAACAGATTGTTTAGCATAAGTGCTTAGCACATATTGTTAGGGACTATTCAATGTAGAGTGGCCGTTAACATTGCGATGTTGCACTCTATATGATTTTATAAAAATATGCTAACGAGTGTGAATATAATGTAACTGGAATGTGCTTCATGCAAAAGGTCTCTTGTAAGGTATCATTACAAAGTTTATAATCTACTAAGTGTGGTCATCCAATTTGTATAAGCGTATCACTCTTGTATCTGAAACTAGAAATATGAAATATAACTCTGAGGTCCTATTGTAGTTATGCAAAGTGTGGGCCATTAATGGTGGTTTGGAATCTTGATGGCTCCCATTAACCAGGACAATTGTCTGTAGATGGCTCCATTTTACTTGTAAGTCTTCCTGTATAGTGTGTGCTGGCAAGTGGGTAATGAAGTTTTACAGTGACGTGATCATGTCACCTGAAATGGAATCCATCTTTAATGTGGTGCTTTTCTATTTAGAAGGAAGGGTGGGAACCCAGAGAGGGACAAAGGATTCCCACCTTATGCAAAAATCCCCTAGCTACCACCTGAGCTGGAATAAGGGCTGTATCAGGGGAAAGGACTGTGCCCAGACTAGGAAGGTGTTCAGTCTGTGAAAGAAACTTATTGAAACATCTCTGAAGGTGAGATTTTATCTGTATTCAATTTTATTACTGTACTAGACTTAGACTTGTGTGGTTTTTTTATTTTATTTTGCTTGGTAATTCACTTTGTTCTGTCTGCTATTACTTGGAACCACTTAAATCCTACTTTCTGTATTTAAAAAAATCACTTTTTACTTATGAATTAACCCAGAGTATGTATTAATACTGGGGGCGGCGGCAAACAGCTGTGCATATCTCTCTATCAGTGTTATAGAGGGCGAACAATTTATGAGTTTACCCTGTATAAACTTTATACAGGGTAAAACGGATTTATTTGGGGTTTGGACCCCATTAGGAATTGGGCATCTGAGTGTCAAAGATAGGAACACTTCTTAAGTTGCTTTCAATTAAGTCTGCAACTTTGGGGCACGTGGTTCAGACCCTGGGTCTATGTTGGAAAAGACTGGCGTGTCTGGCTCAACAAGACAGGGTGCTGGAGTCCCACGCTGGCAGGGAAAGCAGGGGCAGAAGTAGTCTTGGCACATCAGGTGGCAGCCCCAAGGGGGTTTCTCTGATCCAACCCGTCACAAACACCTCTGCAGTCACAGGACAAAAAAAGGGGGGTTGTGGGTTACAAATTGTTGTAATAAGCCATAAATCCAGTGTCTCTGTCCAGTCCGTAATTTTTGGTGTCTATCTGAGTAATGAATTTAAACGTGCAGGTTCATCTTTTGAAAGTGTTCCTTTGAGGATGAAGACTGATAGATCAGATATAGAGTGATCACTTTGTGAAAAGTGTTCACCTACAGGTGATAAGGTGGTTTTTTTTGTCTTTTTTTTTTTTTTCCTATTTGAGAGCACAGTGATTGTCTGGTTTCACTCACATAGTTGTTATAGGACCATTTGGTGCCCTGGATGAAGTATACCACATATTGTGATAGGCGTGTGTAGAATCAATGGATCTTGAAAGGTGTGTTGTGGGGAGAGTTGATCATTGTTGAAGTGTAGATATGTCTGCCAGTTTTGCTGCTGTTTGTTGTTCTTGTGGGATCTGGTGCCACTTTGAGTTGGTGTGCCCTGGTCTGTGGGGAGCTTTCTTCTTCTGATGAGCTTGGAGGGGTTGGGGGATTGTGTGAAGGTCAGAAGTAGGGGTTCAGGAAAGATTTCTTTCAGGATGGGGACCCCTTTGAGTATGGGTTGTAGTTGTTTGATGATATCCCATATGGGTTCCAGTGTGGGGTGGTAGGTAACAACTAGGGGTTGTCCAAGAGTTTATATTACAAGACACTTTCAATTGCTTATAATTTTGCCAAACTAACCATTGGTCTGAAATTTTCCAGACAGGGAATCTACCTTAGGCTGCTTATTTAAAAACAATAAAACAGAAAAACTTTCAGCAAAAACTAGTTTAGCAGTTTCTGGGAATGAGATTGGAAAAAAAAATTCCTCTAATGTTATAAAAACTTATTGTTTTGTTGAGAAGTGCGCACCTCCAAGCTTTGCAGCAGGGACTTGAAGTTTTGCCTGGTAGATGAAGGTATTTCTTTTGTGTCAGGAATGTGCCTTTTGCTTTTCCCATAAAAACAGCTACATTTGATTACATTATAAGCCTCTGAAAAGTTTCAGTTTGCACATGTGGTAGCTAAATTCTCAGAAGATTCTAGATGTGTTGAATATGATCTTTGCCCAGAACTTCAAAGGCTGAGCAAGACCTGCCTTGTAATTGTTTTTCCCAGCTGCTGTGGCATCAGGCACCAGAGCAGGGCGACTGGATCTCCTGTGTGCCCAGTGGTCCCTCTGCTGCTGTTTGGCTCCTCTGCCACACTTCCCAGACAAGCCTGACTCAAATGCAGAGAGGACAAGAGCTGGATTGGACAAGGGGCTGGGGGTGTGGAAGACAGAGTGAGTAGATTGAGACAAGGATCCTGGTGGTAAGGGGAGGAGGGAAGATCTGGGACTGGGAGCCAAGGGTGAAATGTGGGAAACACCAATTGGACAAGGTTCAAGGGAGAGATGTGGGAGATTGGGATTGGGTGGGCAAGAAAACTGGGATTACTAGCAAGAGTGTGGAAGGAAGAGGGAGTTTGCCTGGGATCTGTCCGAGAGGAGGTACGCTAAGTGCTGCATTAGGGCGGCTGTCTTGGTGAGTATCTGAGTGTCTGTTGTGGAGACAGTTTGTCAGTTTGACCATGTGCTTCATTGTTTGAAAAGTGTGAATTGGGAGTGCTTTGTTCCACATGAGCCTTGAGTGGGCCTGACTGTTATAAAAAGGCAGTCAGCAGCGAACCAGGGGAGCGGCAAACAGAGGGAGTTTGCCTGGGAGTTCGCCTGGGGAGAGCCTACTGAGGCTTTCATCTTGCAGGCTTCTCTGCGTAGTTACTACAACACCTGAGGAAGCTCTTAGAAGGAAGGTAATATGGATGGGGAGTGTTCAGCTGCTGTTACCTGCACAGGATGTGCCATGTTTGTCTTTCTTCCACAGGACAGAAGTGACTTTGTCTGTACAAGTGCAAGCTGGTCTCCATAGTGGAAGAGAAGGTTCAAGGTCTGGAGAAACAAGTATCGACCCTGCGTTGCATAAGAGAAACTGAAGATTTCCTGGACAGACGTCAGGATATGCTTCTACGGGCATAACATTCTGAAGATTCAGAACAGGCTCTGCAGCAGAAACAGAAGGACGGTGAAGAAATTTGGCAGCATGTGACCTCCAGAAGAAGAAAAGGGAGCGTCCATGTACCAGCAATGCAGATACAGGTAAGCAACCGTTTTCATGTTCTCTCAACAGGTAGTAATGCGGAGAGTGGACTAGATGATACATCCGAGGGAAGGGAGCAGAAGGAGACTCCACTGATTGGAAGGCATGAGATGCACTGTCTTAGGGAAGGGAGTTCCATGACCACCGCTCCCAGGAGAAGGAGGCAGCGGGTGGTGGTGGTCAGTGACTCCCTCCTCAAGGGGACTGAGTCATCTATCTGCCGCCCTGACTGGGAAAACTGAGAAGTCTGCTGCTTGCCAGGAGCTAGGATTCATGATGTGACGGAAGGACTGCCGAGACTCATCAAGCCCTCAGATCACTACCCCTTTCTGCTTTCCACATGGGCACCAATGATACTACCAAGAATGACCTTGAGCGGATCACTGCAGACTACATGGCTCTGGGAAGAAGGATAAAGGAGTTTGAGGCGCAAGTGGTGTTCTCGTCCATCCTCCCCGTGGAAGGAAAAGGCCCGGGTAGAGACTGTTGAATCGTGGAAGTCAATGAATGGCTATGCAGGTGGTGTCGGAGAGAAGGCTTTGGATTCTTTGACCATGGGATGGTGTTCCAAGAAGGAGAAGTGCTAGGCAGAGACGGGCTCCACCTAACGAAGAGAGGGAAGAGCATCTTCGCAAGCAGGCTGGCTAACTCAGTGAGGAGGACTTTAAACTAGGAGCACTAGGGGAAGGAGACCAAAGCCCTGAAGTAAGCGAAGAAGTGGGATACCGGGAGGAAGCACGAGCAGGAGAGCGCAATAGGGGAGGGCTTCTGCCTCATACTGAGAAAGCAGGATGATCAGCGAGTTATCTTAAGTGCCTTTACACAAATGCAAGAAGCCTGGGAAACAAGCAGGGAGAACTGCAAATCCTGGCACAGTCAAGGAATTATGATGTAATTGGAATAACAGTGACTTGGTGGGATAACTCACATGACTGGAACTCACATCACTGTCATGGATGGGTATAAACTGTTCAGGAAGGACAGGCAGGACAGAAAAGGTGGAAGAGTTGCATTGTATGTAAGAGAGCAGTATGACTGCTCAGAGCTACGGTATGAAACTGCAGAAAAACCTGAGTCTCTAGATTAAGTGTAGAAGTGTGAGCAACAAGGGTGATGTCATAGTGAGAATCTGCTATAGACCACCAGACCAGGGGGATGAGGCTTTCTTCCGGCAACTAACAGAAGTTACTAGATCGCAGGCACTGGTTCTCATGGGAGACTTCAATCACCCTGATATCTGCTGGGAGAGCAATACAGTGGTGCACAGACAATCCAGGAAGTTTTTGGAAAGTGTAGGGGACAATTTCCTGGTGCAAGTGCTGGAGGAACCAACTAGGAGCAGAGCTGCTCTTGAACTACCACTCACAAACAGGGAAGAATTAGTAAGGGAAGCAAAAGTGGATGGGAACCTGGGAGGCAGTGACCATGAGATGGTGGAGTTGAGGATCCTGTCACAAGGAAGAAAGGAGAGCAGCAGAATACAGACCCTGGACTTCAGAAAAGCAGACTTTGACTCCCTCAGGGAACTGATGGGCAGGATTCCCTGGGAGAATAACACGAGGGGAAAGGAGTCCAGGAGAGCTGGCTGTATTTTAAAGAATCCTTATTGAGGTTGCAGGAACAAACCATCCCGATGTGTAGAAAGATAGTAAATATGCCAGGTGACCAGCTTGGCTTAACAGTGAAATCCTTGCTGATTTTAAACACAAAAAAGAAGCTTACAAGAAGTGGAAGATTGGACAAATGACCAGGGAGGAGTATAAAAATATTGCTCGGGCATGCAGGAGTGAAATCAGGAAGGCCAAATCACACTTGGAGTTGCAGCTAACGAGATCTTAAGAGTAACGAGAAGGGTTTCTTCAGGTATGTTAGCAACAAGAAGGTGGTCTAGGAAAGTGTGGGCCCCTTATTGAATGAGGGAGGCAACTTAGTGACCGAGGATGTGGAGAAAGCTAATGTACTCAATGCTTTTTTTGCCTCTGTCTTTATGAACAAGGTCAGCTCCCAGACAACTGCATTGGGCAGGACAGCATGGAGAGGAGGTGACCAGCTCTCTGTGGAGAAAGAAGTGGTTCGGGACTATTTAGAAAACCTGGATGAGCACAAGTCCATGGGGCCAGATGCGCTGCATCCAAGGGTGCTAAAGGAGTTGGCGGATGTGATTGCAGAGCCATTGGCCATTATCTTTGAAAACTCATGGCGATCGGGGGAGGTCCCGGATGACTGGAAAAAGGCTAATGTAGTGCCCATTTTTAAAAAAAGGGAAGGAGGAGGATCTGCGGAACTGCAGGCCAGTCAGCCTCACCTCAGTCCCTGGAAAAATCATGGAGCAGGTCCTCAAGGAATCAATTCTGAAGCACTTTGAGGAGAGGAAAGTGATCAGGAACAGTCAGCATGGATTCACCAAGGGCAAGTCATGCCTGACTAATCTAATTGCCTTCTATGACAAGATAACTGGCTCTGTGGATGAGGGGAAAGCAGTGGCCATGTTATTCTTGGACATGTTATTCTTTGACTTTAGCAAAGCTTTTGATACGGTCTCCCACAGTATTCTTGCCAGCAAATTAAAGTAGTATGAGCTGGATGAAAGAACTGTAAGGTGGATAGAAAGCTGGCTAGATCGTCGGGCTCAACAGGTAGCGATCAATGGCTCCATGTCTAGGTGGCAGTCGGTATCAAGCTGAGTGCCCCAAGGGTCAGTCCTGGGGCTGGTTTTGTTCAATATCTTCATAAATGATATGGAGGATGGTGTGGATTGCACCCTCAGCAAGTTTGCAGATGACACTGAACTGGGAGGAGAGGTAGATACGCTGGAGGGTAGGGATAGGATACAGAGGGACGCAGACAAATTAGAGGAGTGGGCCAAAAGAAATCTGATGAGGTTCAACAAGGACAAGTACAGAGTCCTGCACTTAAGACAAAAGAATCCCATGCACTGCTACAGACTAGGGACCGAATGACTAGGCAGCAGTTCTGCAGAAAAGGACGTAGGGCTTACAGTGGACAAGAAGCTGGATATGAGTCAACAGTGTGCCCTTGTTGCCAAGAAGGCTAAAGGCATTTTGGGCTGTATAAGTAGGGGCATTGCCAGCAGATTGAGGGACGTGATTGTTTCCCTCTATTCGGCATTGGTGAGGCCTCATCTGGAGTACTGTGTCCAGTTTTGGGCCCCACACTATAAGAAGGATGTGGAAAAATTGGAAAGCATCCAGCATAGGGCAACAAAAATGTTTAGGGGACTGGAACACATGACTTATGAGGAGAGTCTGAGGGAACTGGGATTGTTTAGTTTGCAGAAGAGAAGAATGAAGGGGGATCTGATAGCTGCTTTCAACTACCTGAAAGGGGGTTCCAAAGAAGATGGATCTAGACTGTTCTCAGTGGTAGCAGATGACAGAACAAGGAGTAATGGTCTCAAATTGCAGTGGGGGAGGTTTAGGTTGGATATTAGGAAAAACTTTTTCATTCGGAGGGTGGTGAAGCACTGGAATGCATTACCTAGGGAGGTGGTGGAATCTCATTCCTTTGAGGTTTTTTAGGTCAGGCTTGACAAAGCCCTGGCTGGGATGATTTAGTTAGGGATTGGTCCTGCTTTGAGCAGGGGGTTGGACTAGATGACCTCCTGAGGTCCCTTCCAACCCTAGTATTCTATGGTTCTATGATTCTAAGAGGACAGTGGGGATTGAGAGCAAGTGGAGGGGCAGGAAGACTGAGGTCAGATGAGGAGTTCGGGGGGAGGAGAGACTAGGACTGGTTGGGCAAGAAGACTGGGACAAGGAGTCTGGAAGCGGGAGATGACTACATTCCAGCGAGGAGCCCTGTGGTAGGGTAGGGGCTGGGATGAGGAACCCAGGGATGGAGACTGGGACTGGGAGCCAGGGTGAGGAGAAGACTGAGGCTCAGATAGTGAATCTGGAGAGAGAAACTGGATATGACCAGGCAAAGAGATTTCCATTGGAAGTGGGAGACCAGACTTAGGCTGGAGGGGACAGGGGCAGAAGGGTGTGGTACCACTAGAGAACACTCCCATCCAGAACCTGGAATGGAACCCAAGGTTCCCTAGTGTCAGCATTCTTCTTTTTGCAAATATATGTGAAACCCTGTAACAAACGGTGTCCCCCATCCCTCTGTAATACCATCCACAGAGGATGGTAACCTACGACTGCCATCATTTACTCTGTTAGCTCAGGTGGTAGATGTCTATGCCATGGATCTACAGGTTCCAACCCTGCTGGTGACCTATGTGGGCGTCAGTATTATTCACATTAAGATTGGAAAGTCAAGCACTCAAAAGTTAGTAAATGCCAAATTTAAAGTGGCCCATGCAACCTTAATTCGTACCACTTGTGTGTATCCACCATGATAAAGTCTTAAATTACATGATCAAATAATATTTTTTCCTTCTCTCTCTGATTATCTATAGAGCAGGCATTGTGCAAAGTACTGAAATAAGAGCTTCTCATCACTACCTCCCTATTGACCTTAACCCTAGACCACTAATGTTCAGCTTTTGTAGAATGGTGGTGAGGTTCACTTTTCATGGAGCTTCTCCAACAGAGAAATTGAAAGCTTGGTAAAGAACTATCAGTTATCAGGGTAGGAGGCAGACTGCCTCAAAATGACTAAAATGTTAAGTGAGGAATTAAAACAATGGGACTCTTTGCATAGGTAATGATTATTCCTGGGCATTAAAGTTGCAGATTGGTGTAGGGATTAGCAAAAAAATTCAAACAAAGTTCTTTATCTGACTAATTGCACCTCTTTCTATCTGCAGATTATCTGTGAAGAGATTGTGATTTTTTTTTTTGCAGTTATTTGCTGTATATATTTCTATGAATAATTCCTGGTCTAGTAGAATCTGAATGTTTCCCACACCATCAGAAATTGCTTAGGGCACAAACAAGGCTCCACCATTCCTGTTTATCTTGGACTGTTCTTTGCATGTCCTCTGTGTTACTAACTCCCATATCTTTTCCTACTCTGGGTAAAATTCAGTGGAGGGATTCTCCAGGAGCCCCTCTTGCATCTTGCAGCTGGTTGAAAATTTTCCTCTAGACTTTCCCCCACAAAAAAGGCCCTTTTTTTAATGAAAACTTTTATGGAAGATTATTGTTTTGTTCAAAAATGTCTGTTTTTTCAATTAAATACCAAAAGCTGAACATTTTTCAGTTTTCAAAATCCGAGTCAAAATCTTAGTTTTTCAAAAAACAAAAAAAATGTTTTATTAAAAGCCAAGGGTTTTTTGTTTTGTTTCATTGAAGAACTGGAAAAATTCCACCAAAAGGTGGTTGGTTTGTTTGTTTTTTTATCAAGTTTAGAAAAATGAAAAATTTGTTTACATTTTGCCATTTGCTGACCAGTTCTAGTGTCTAGATTGTTTGCTTATTGGGCAAATTTAACACAAATTCTTGATTGGACACATAGGCTGCATGGTATGTTTCGGTTCCCTGATTGAAGAGGTATAATTCTTAGAATCAGGTTTTTGTATCAAATTCAGATTTCATTTTCCACAAGTATTCTCCAAGGTTCCATGAAATGTATTGTTATGGCAAATATTCCTGCCAGTATACTTGTTCACTAGAATATCTGCAGAAAAAAAACACAAGGAATGTAAACAGTCTCAGCAAGTTTGTTTAAAAATTTGAACTCCTATTCATGGAAAAAATCTTGCCATATTCATCCAGCTCTGGATTTGAGGACCATTTGAGATAAGAGCTCAATGTGTAGACTTGTATCAGGAGAATATCCAACCCTTTTGAGGTTTTCAGTATATATTGCAGATTCTGGAACATCTAACTATACAGTCTGACATTCTGTCTGCATCAGTGGTCAAAACTCAGTTCTTCAGAGCAAGACTTAGGGAAAAAAATAATTAAAAAAATACATTCTCCACCTCATAATCAATTATACAGTTCTGTACTTTGAGCTGGGAGAATGATCTATTTCAGAGTGTGAAGTGGGATTTCCCTGCATCAAAAAGTATTTCCAAATTTATTGCACGGCAGGTAAAATCTGAAAATGGCAAGCAGCCTGTGGAAGACATGCACCCTTCTGGCTGGGCATGCATAGCAGCTCTTTCCTCATCTACAGCCCCCTTCTGACAGCTGCTTTAGCTCTGTGGTGATTTCTCTTCCTGTGACTTATCCCTCTGACCAGGTCAATTTAAAGTCTCTCC
Source organism: Chelonia mydas (assembly GCF_015237465.2). Lineage (NCBI taxonomy): Eukaryota > Metazoa > Chordata > Testudines > Cheloniidae > Chelonia > Chelonia mydas. Next base: position 115,062,296 of record NC_057852.1, read on the forward strand.
CCATTTGGGGTAACAAAAGTAAAAAAAGGTCCCAACACAAAAGTTCCTTCTGCCCACTCTTGGGCTATTCCTTGGCACCTCTTGGAGGCTGAGCTTCAGGTCCATCCTGGGCTCAGTAGTCCTTATATTGAGCTTGTATGCCCCTTCCTTGGGGCTGATAGAAGAACCCAATCCCACCCTCTTGTCTGGGTTCTAATCCAGGGATCCTGTATTAAGCAGGCAGGTCTGCTCCTTCAGATGCACTTCTGTTTCCTTGGGCCACTTACTACTTGGCCCCAGGCCTGTGGCTTCTCCCTCAGTCCTCCCAGCTCATTCTTTCTCTGCTGGAATTCCAACCCTTCATGACTACCTCTCTGTGCCTTGCCCCCCAGAACTCACCACCGGGATTAACTCTGTCACTGTGGCCGCCTTTAGCTTGCCTTCCTCAGGCTCTTCCCAGAGAGCAAGAACTCCCTATTGCCTCTCCCCTGGGTTTCTCTGTCCTGGCCCCCTCTCCTGGATCTCCTCTTCAGCTTTTACTTCCTTGTTTATGAAGAAGCTCTTCCCTAGAGGGGTGTCATAATAAATCAAGCCTGATGCCTTCTCCAGGTACAGCAAGGTGGGATAATTGGGGTCTCAAACTTCTGTTAACCTTTTGTTCAGCTGTCTGGGGTAGCCACCCTATCACACAGACAAACCTGCTGAGGCTCCACAGTAGCAATTGTAGGTTACCAAAGGTGGAAAGGTCTGTTCAGAAACAAAGAAACTTTTGGCCAGAGAGAGAAGGCACATATCCAAAGCTACAGAAATGTTTGTGGTCAGTTTTATGTTTGTATTATTGGTGGTCAGATGTTTAGTTTAAATAATAATATGAGGCAGTCACCCATCCTTAAGACCTAACACTGGCACGGTGATATCCCCACTGTCCTTCCCTTAATGTCAGAAAGTGGTATTCAATATACTCTTGTTCTCCTGCAACGACGTAGAGGGTGGGACACCAGAGGTGGGAGAGAAGGTAAGGGAAAAGAGATGAAACATTGGGGAGTGAAAGGGACAATAGGGGAGAGGTATAGAGATGTACACCATCAAAGTGGAAGGTCAGAAATAACACGTGGGAGGAGGGTTGCGGGGACTGGATGCATTTCACAGTCAGGGCATGGGGGACTCATACCACCACTCTCCAACTACAATCACACCCCATGGGCATAGCCTGTGGGGCAGAGGCTTCCCTTGCCAGTAGTGGGTTCCAGAACTCCACCCTTTGCCTTGGTGTGGAGACCCCCTCCTACAGCCTGTGAGGAGCCAAGAATTCACCCTCAAGTGATGCCAACACCATTATTAGTCTCACTCAGCTTTATCAGCAAGGCACCTTGATCAGCGAACAAACAGCCTCAGTGTCCCCCCAGTATCAGCTTCTCCGTCACCAATCCTTCCCTCTGGGCTTTTGGCTAGTCTCCTTCCCTCTGGGCTCTTGGCCAATCTTCACATGCAGCATAGTACTGGCTCACCAAGGCCACCCACTCAGGCTGCTCCCTGAGTTTGTGCCCTGGACCTGGGCTCAGACGCTCTGCAGTGTCTCAGCAGCCATTGCTGCCACACCTACACATCCTCTCTGGTTGCCTGTGAATTCTTCACCCAAGTCCCAGAGAGCTTTTAACAGGAAGTTAGGGGCAGGATTTCCTGCCACCTCTCTATCCAACCAGAGCTCTTGCCAATCAGGGCTACAGATTTCTGCTATGGTGTTACATTCCTCCCTTCCAGTGAAAGGAAGGAGCACCAGCAGCAGGAACTCGGGTGGGATTTTCTCTCAGTCCCTTACTGAACTGGGGATTTGGGCTGGCTCTCCTCTCTGCCCACCCACTAATTAATCAGAGGGCATGGAGGCTGGGCTTTCCCCTTCATGCTGATGCTATTCTGGGGAGTGACTGCTCCACATGTGCTATGCCCTCCTACACAGGGAGGGTGGTCAATGGATCTGCGCACCAACTGATTATGCTATAGGGTAGGGTTCTGTAGTAGATTATAACCCCACAGAAGCAAGGGGGTAGCATGCAAAAAAGAGATGCAAAATTGCTTCCCTGGGGTGCTCCTGGGGTGGTACATCTATGTGCCATGCCTTACAGAGGGCAAATTAAAAACACAATCTAACTCTGAGATTAGGAAGAAGCCATTTAATAGTACTAAATCTTAATGGGCTTTGTCTAGCCTGTCTTTTTTTTAAAATTACTTTATATGCATTATTCAATATAAAACATCATCAAAGAGTTGAAAGCACTTGGAGTCAGCAGCTTAATGCAAATCTGCTGAAGTATAACCAGAGGTTAAAACCTGATCTAACTTGAACATTATACATACAAACATACATACAAACTGTTGAATTCAAGTGAGAATTCTCATGTGTGTATTAAATTACAGTGCAACCCTGAGCTGACCCTTTAAGAGGAAGACAATACATATAATAGTGTATTTGATACAAAGAATGTGCTATAAGCATGCATGCATTTGAACTGCATGAGGAGAGAGGTGGGAAGAGAGGTAGTGTAAAGGCAGTTAAAAGGTGAACAGAGCACCTTTGGAAGTCTAAGACAGAAAATTTAAAAGAGAGGCATTGTATAAATATGTCATCTGATCTACCCAGCTACTACATCCTCTGCTCCAAAAGTTGTCAGTGCAAATTATGGAGCATGTAGTTTATCCAACAACATTGCTTTAGTCTGAAATTCCTGACTCTCTCCTTGATGAAAGATCGTTTCAACACTTTACATTGCTCTGCAGAAGAATCCCTGGCTACTTTAAAAGGATGATTTTTGCCCTCACTTTTGCCGTCACCAACAGTAAGAATATAATGTGAAGAGACATTATGATCTCTCACTAAATCCACACACTATTTCTCTCCTAAATACTTTCTGCAATATTTCTCTTTACAGTTTCAACAAACTATTCTTACTTTCACAGGGATTATAACACTGTGAATGTTTTCCTCTGTGGGACTATTCTGCTAGAATCTCCCCGCCCTCGCCCCCCACACCTCCATATACATTTAAGTACATCTGGGGGCAGCTTTCAGGGTGTTAAGACTTTTTTTGACTGTGTGTTTGTTTATTTTATGTATGAAAGAGAGGGAGGGATATGGTGGTTTCTGTGGTTTTGCATCTACTCTTGAAAACAAGCATGTGGGTAGTTTTTAGAAAATTAGTAATCTATTAAATTTATATATGCCCTACATCCTGAGGCACTTTAAAACCTTTCACATAAACTATATTATCACTACATCCACCATTGAAATAGAAAGGGATCACTTTATCCCTTAATGAAATGCACTGTCCTCTACAGTAGAATACAAAAACTCCTTAACACTGCACAGCAATACAACACAATGGCTGAAGAGAACATATTTTTAAAAAGCTGAATTGTACTTCTCTGAAGTAGCTAAACCTCTTGAGACTCATGGGTACTTACTTCAGTAGAGGGCAAGGTATCCATAATTTTCACAGAGAGTGGGCAGTTTAATGTCCATAGAGGATCTACTTCAGTTCAGAGATTCTCCATTTTTTTAATAGTGTGAGCCACATCTGAACAGAGATTGTCTCACTGACCAATTCCCATTCTACTATCCAAACACAGTCCCGTTCACGATCAGCATGCCTATGACAACTGCAGCAATTGCCTGCAAGGAAAAATCAGAATAGGAAATTAGTCAAGAATTTTAAGATGACTAATAGGGTAAATGTTTTGTTCATTTGAAACAAATGATTTATGCTCTTCATTTAAATCTTACTCCCATCTATTCTGTTTTTTCCCCAGATTTCCATGCACATGGTTCCCTGTTGGCTGGTCCTCATCCCTCCAATCTTCTGCATATTCTTTTCCCGCAGATAGCACCTGGGTAGTTACTGGTAGTCCCTCTAGGGACTGGAGTATCTAAAGTCCCACTCCAAAAAATACTTACACACTTGCTTAACTTTATGGACTGTGAATAGTCCTACTGAAGTCAATGTGCAGAGTGTGTAAAAATAGTCCTACTGAAGTCAATGTGCAGAGGTGCATTAATCTTCAAAGGATTGGGGTTTGTAGGGAGCCAGGGTGGCTTCCCTCCGAACCAGAGGGTAAAGAGCCACCCTCTCAGCCTGAGTGGGTGGGGCCAGACCAAGCTTCCGCCAATCCCCGGAAGGGGAGGGGTGGGACAGGAAGTACAAAGGGCGGGGCCCTTTGCTCAGTGAGAGGAGTACCAGGGAGAGAGACAGACACAGGCTGCTCCCTCCAGACCCTGCTGCCGACCCAGGAGGAACCTGACTGGGAGGAAGGCCTGTGGCGACCAGGACTGCCAGCTGCTGAGTACCCGGAGGACCTGGAGGGGCCAGGCTGTAACCTGGGCCAGCGTGAGCCTGACACAGAGGGGGAGCTGGAGCTGCCAGCAGCTGAACGCCCAGACAAGCTGGAGGGACCAGAGAGGCACGCTTGAGAGACCAGGTAGGAAGTAGCCCAGGGGCAGAACTGCACCGTGTGGTGGGTATATTTGGTGAGCGGGGCGCGGATGGCCCCCCGCTGACCCAGTGGTGGGACCTTCTCCTCCCGCCACTGTCAGGAACCTGGGCTGGAACGCAGTGGAGTTGGGTGGGCCTGCGTTCCCCTACCCCGGCCAACCTGCCTTGGGTAGCAGACTCGTGCCGGCGCGCCCCGGGGCTCGAGGGGGCGCACTGCAGACTCGTGCCGGCGCGCCCCGGGGCTCGAGGGGGCGCGCTGCAGACTCGTGCCGGCGCGCCTTTTCCACTAATTCCCCAGCGCCTGAAAGGTGTGGCTAAGGCCTGCCCGTGGGACCATAGCTCTCCATCGCCCCCTAGGGGCTTGGTGGATCGATTGAAACCTGTCACAGGGTTTAATGATGTTTCCTGTTTCCTGTCCTTCTCCTTTGCTTATGGAGGCAGCTGGCTTGCTCCATATAACTCTGCCCTTGTGAAGAAACAGCCATGAGCCCACAAAGATTTGCACGTAAACGCTTTTGAACTTTTATGGTTCCATTGGTTCCAGTCTACTTCTTTGATCTTGCTGCTCTGCAATCAGGGTTGGACCCTCCAGGGGTTGACCTCCCACCCCAGACTGCTACTGCTCTATGGGTTTGTCTTCACTGCAAAGTTAATTTGAATTATAACCCGAGTGTTGCTCCTTCCTTGAATCCTGTCCACACACAAAAATTCTGAACTTCTGTGTGGTAGTGCTTTAAATTTGAGTTGTCTGGCCTGTCAGGAAGTGTAGGCTAAAGTTTGAGTTACCACAACTTATCAGCTCCATTCTGCAGTGCGGACGTAGGCTGGCTCCATTCAAGTGTTGCTAGTCCTCCAGTGCCTTCCCACAATTTCCCCTGTATGCCCAGAAAGGATAAACAAGTTTTTCCACAATTCACTGGGAAAGAAATTGAGTGGTTCAGCTTACTTCAGCACAATAAACCATGGAATATGTCCCTGGAAACTTTAGTGAATGCAGCACTAGTGTGGATACAGAAGTCAAGTGTTATTTCACAGTGTGGCCACCCTTACTTGAGCTAGGCTAACTGGAGAGAAGTAACTCAAGTGTAGTCAACTTGAGTTAACTCTGCAGTGAAGACACCCCAAGTCTCCAAGGGCTGGTGGGATGTGTGGGGAAAGATCTGCCCACTCAATAGGGCAGGAATAAGTGGGCTATAGATACTTTTGTGTTGCATCTGACCTGGATTGCCGGGTTTTCTGTTGCTCCAAGTGGTCCTCAAGAGTGTGAATGAAGGATGGCAGTAGAATGTAGAGGGCATTTTTTAGGTCCAGTGTGTCATCCCTATATGAGATCTTCTCTCCTCTGCAGGTCACTGCACATCCTCTTCCTCATTATTCCTTATAACATTCATTTCCTTAATGTCTGAAAGGCAAAACTACTTAAATAGACTTTTTGTATGCTATAATTGGTTTTGCATGTGGGGTTTTTTTAAAGAGAAGCTTTGCTGAGTAGTGGAGCCCAGGGGGAAATTGTGAAATCTGTGAAAAATATTGTTGAATAGAGGAAGGCCTTTTCCCCCTGGAAATAATCACTCACATATTTGTTCAAAATAACTCATTTAAATCATTGCTCTAGAGTGGGAGAAGTAGGTACCGTAGTACCTTTACAGAAAAATACTACAGTATTTTACAGTAATAGTCCAAACCACTATCATAGAGAAACTGCAGTGTTTGCAGCAGTTACTGAGTATTGTATTGTATTGCAGCAGTTACAGAGTACTGTAGGGGATTTTGGTTGTTCACGTTGTTTTGTTTTATAAAAATGGCCAAATTGGTTCAGCAAAGCAACATTTAAGAGTCTCTACTACGTCAGTTAGCAAAGTAAAAGACCCATGCATAGGACTTCCACTCCTAAATTTGATAAGACTGTACTTTGCAAAACAATTGACTACATCTTTTGGGCTAAGATGTTTTTGTAATTAGGTTGCAACACGCACATCTGCTCTGGTTACAACAAACACAGCTTAGTTGTGTCTACTGAGCAGCTTTTCCCACAATACAGTCTTGTGTCAAGTGTTTATATTCCACATCTATCATTTTGTGCATTAGTGTATACTGTGAAAATCTGGGCATACTGTTTCAGAGGACAATGCACACAGAGCTATACTAAAAACAGCAAGGCACAGGACCGGCTCTAGGCACTAGCAAAGCAAGTAAGTGTTTGGGGCAGCACAATTCCAGGGGTGGCATTTTGGCTGACCCCCATCCCCCCCCCTTTTTTTTTTTTTTGCTTGTGCGGTTGTGCTTTCGGAGCTTGGGGCGGCAAAAAACCTAGAGCCGGCCCTGGCAAGGCAATGCACTTGGAGATATCCTACAGCTAAAAGAGTTGGGAAGCAGAATGACCAGCCAACTTTGTTACACAAACATGGTTCAACACGTTGTCTGCACTGCAGAACAACTGTGTTATGATACGACTAGACGAAAAGAACCGTGTGGCAATATAGGCAACTGGCAGGAGCAGCAAGTTGTATGGGCCCGTGGTGCCTGGGCTCCAGCAAATTCAGGGCCTGGGGGGCCCGACTCTACCAATAGGCAGGGCTGGGTCTCTCCCCCGGCCCTGCCTGCTGCCCCCACATTCCTCCCCCAGAGTGGCCCCCCCCCCGCCTGCTGCTCCCACATGCCCCTTCCCCAAGCATCCCCGCCTGCCCTGGGCAGCGGGCAGCTGCTCCATGCTGCGCTACCTCACTGCCGGCTACAGGGGAGCGGTGCCAGGGGCAGACTGAAGGAGCTGCTGCACCTGCAGAGGGAGGAGGCACATGGAAGCCCCCGCTGCCCCAGTAGGCGATTCTGAGTTGACTCCGGGGGGGTATCCTGGCTGGACCTCCTGAGTAGCAGCCTGGGAGGGCTTGGGTGAGTGTTGAGCCGGGGAGGGGCCCCTCTACCCTGCAACTCACTGCTGCCGGCGGGGAGAGGGCTGGGAGGAGTCCCCTCTGGCCTCCTGTCCCAGCCCCGGGGCAGCCTGCCCTCTGCACCCCAAACTCCTAATTCTTGGCCCAGCCCCATGCCCTGCACCTCCTCCCACACCCCAAACCTCTGTCCCAGCCCAGAGCCCGCACCCCTCCCGCACCCAAACTCTCTCCAAGAGCCTGCATCCCGGCCCAGAGCCTGCACCCAAACTCCATCCCAGAGCCCACACCCCTCCTGCACCAAAACTACCTCCTAGAGCCTGCACCCCAAACCCCCTCCTGCACCCAAACTCCCTCCCAGAGCCTTAGGCAGGTATTGGGGGGCGGTAGGACTTGGACCCATTCTGGGCACCACCAAAAATTATACAAACCTGCAGCCCCTGGCAACTGGCAAGGCTGATTAACACTTAATTGTCACAGTTACTAATTGGAGAGACAAGGTGGGACCAACTTCTGTTGGTGAGGGAGACAAGCTTTTGAGCTTATACAGAGCTCTTCTTCAGGTCTCAGAAATATACTCGGAGTGGCCAGTAAAAGATACTACCTTACCCACATTGTCTCTCTAATATCCTGGGACCAACACAGCTACGACATTGCATGTAATTTCTAATTGAGAGTTAATCCTGTTGTGTGGATGTAAGCCATCTTGCTAACTGGTTACAAATTTGGTTAAACAATACAATGTAGACAGAACAGAAATTGAAATTTTCTTCTCACTGAGGTGAATGAGGTTGAGGAGGGACTAAAATTCACACTTTCGCTGCTTCTGTTTGGCTGGAAACATTTTTTGTGGACCAGGATAACAAGAAAGCAAGCTTGGGTGCAATAAACCTCAACATGGCAAATAACTCTTTTCCTATCATCCCACAGTTCATCAGTCACTGCTTTGACATCCTGTTTGGTCATGCTTTTATAGGCTACTGACACGATGGACAAAAGCAGTCAAGGGCTCAGGAAGGAGAAAGGAACTGAATGTTTTTTGTGCTAAACATAAAGACAGAGATCAAGGGAGACAGAAGAGGGAGCTGTTCCTTGGCAACTGAGCTGAATTCACTGGTATTTTAACTGGTGTTCCTACAAGTGAATTAGGAACAAAGGATGCAGGGCTGGCAGGGACTTCCTGGGTCAACAAGTCCAGTCCCATGCTGTTGCAGGCGATCCCATCATATAGTTCTGTTCATAAATTTATCTATATCTACACACAGTTATTGAGACACTCTCTTTTGGGTTATTTTCTGTCCATTGTATTGTTTTCTTATTTGCACAGTAGTATTGCCAACCCTATACATTCAAAAATCACATATTCAAATATCTCAACTATAGCTTAATCATGAGATTTGATTTGATTTCAAACATTTCGTCTTGGTCTGTTTTTCTGATTTTTGAATGCTCAGAGGTAATTGCCCCTGTTTGTGTGTGCCCATTTCAGGAAACAACCTGAAATGTACAAAAAGAAAAAAGTACAAAAGAAAGACACACAGGGTTAGGTGTGGGCTGATTAGACTTCATGATTATAATGTGAATGAAAAGTATACTGTCAAGGCATTTTTTGTCTGTGTGCAGTTTCTGCAGTTGTTACTTTCCGTTCATAGTAAGTAGGACTTGGGTTTATTTTGTAAATAAACAATGAACACTAGAAAATACCCAGACTCTGTCACCCATTTCTTTTCCCAGAGGAAATTTCCCCCACTGCAAACTCCCCAGATCTGTTGCCTCTCAAATGGTCAACAATGTAAACAAAGGAAAGCTAAAAACTATGAGCTGGGAACTGCAACAGTGAGAAAAAAGCAGGTGTGTACTTTATGGTGTAAGAGAAGGAAACTGAAAGAACAAACAGTTTTTCTAATGAAATAAAGTGTTTCTGAAAATCGATAAAAGCCTGAAGTTCAATGGAGTGCCTATGAAAATTTATAAAAGCCTTTGCATTAGCAAATGATTTAGGAGTCTAAGGCAGGATAATTTTGAAGTAGAGTATTGATTGGCTGCAGAGCACTTACTTTGTCTGCTAAGAAAGAGGAGTCAGGAGGAGACTTTTCTCCCACCAAAAACCAAACCATTAATCCCCTTACATAGAATCATAGGACTGGAAGGGAGGTCATCTAGTCCAGTCCCTTGCACTCGTGGCAGTACTAAGTATTATCTAGATCATCCCTGACAGGTGTTTATCTAACCTGCTCTTTAAATGTGTGTGTATGGTGCACACCCATGAGCCTTATGCTCCCTCCCTGAAAGACTGTGTCATTTATTCATCACCAAGAATCAAAGGGTAACATAGGGGCAGAAATCAAACCTATAAGTGCCCTTCATTCTTTGTCAATAATATATTAATGTTGTTCTTTTTGACCTCAGGGGTTAGCCAGGTTTTGGAGTCTTGAGGATGGTTTCTGTTATGAGGAGAAATTGATGTGGAGTCAGATATTTCTTTGATGCAATCCTGTTTATTTACAAAGAATATACAAAGTCCTGCCTCCCAGAACACAGTTGGACTCAAACAACAGGGGACAGTTTGTTTGCTCATAGTTCTGAGCCCCATTCCAGCCAGCACTTAGCCCAAAAATTCTCTCAACTTTTTCTCAGTGTCCTGCTACCAATGCTTCTGTGGTTGTGTCTGGTGCTACCTTGTTGCCTTCTTTCTCCTGTAGTGGTGTTTATGCATGTGTCTACACTCTCTCCCTCTCTCCCATGCCCAGCTCCAACAAACAATAACCAGTGAAACCCCTCCCCCCACATAGCTCAGTGTCTGACCAGCTCTGCATGGCTTTCGTGTTTTGGGGGCTCCTATTGTTTCAGCTATCTATTCCATAATGGAGCTTGATTGTTTCTTACATTGATCCTAAATGAAGGGCATTTTAATGCAGCCCTCAGCATAACATTAATATCCATATGCTAAGAGCTAGCATGAGAACATGTCACTGGGAAGAACAGAAGGAAAATCGGTTGTGAAGCTCTGAATACCACGTGCAGTAAACTGAAATTGCAGCACTATTTTTCACTCATTTTGTGACTTGTGTCACAGTGATTTAAATGCTTTAAAACAGATTTATCCTGCATGCTGTCAGGGTCAGAAGAGAGGGCTTTAGAGGAAAGGTGACAATTTAATTTACTGACACGCATAGGCCATGTGTACACTGCAAAACCTATACTGTACTGGCTTAGCTACAAAACGATAGCTATGCCAGCATAGGCCCACAGTGCAGACAGACTACATCAAGAGATGCATTCTTCCGGCAGCCTAGTTGCACCTACGTCAGGAGTTAGGTCAGTATAGATACGTCACTCAGAGATACGGATTTTTCACACCTCTGAGTAACGTACTTATGTTTGACCTAAATTTTAAATGTAAACCAGGCCGTAGCTTAATAAAATGAGGGGATATCCTGATGTCAAAGAGAAAGGGAAAGTTAGAAATGTGAAACTGCAGGTAGGGGTAGATACTGGAGCAGGGGCGGGCAAACGTTTTGGCCTGAGGGCCACATCAGGTTTCCAAAATTGTATGGAGGGCCGGTTAGGGGAGGCTATGTCTCCCCAAACAGCCAGGCGTGGTCTCGCCCCCCTGACAGCTCCCCCAGGACTCCTGCCCCATCCAACCCTCCCTGTCCCCTGATGGCCCCCCACAGGACTCCTGCCCCATCCACCACCCCCTGCTCCCTGTCCCCTGACTGCCCCCTGTCACCCCATCCAACCCCCCCCGTCTCATTCCTGATTGCCCCCCTCCCCCGGGACCCCTGCCCCATCCAACCACCCTGTTCCCCGCCCTCTGACTGTCCCGACCCCTGACCACCGCCCCCCAAACTCCCCTGCCCTCTATTCAACCCTTCCTGCCCCCTTACCGCACTGCCTGGAGCACCGGTGGCTGGTGGCGCTACAGCCGTGCCACCCAGAGCACCGGCTCATGCCACGGCTCTGTAACTACGCTGCCCGGCCGCCCAGAGCATTGCGCCAGCGACGCGGTGCGCTGAGGCTGCAGGGGAGGGGGAACAGCAGGGGAGGGGCTGGGGACGAGCCTCCCGGGCCAGGAACTCGGGCCAGGCAGGAGGGTCCTGCGGGCTGGATGTGGCCCATGGGCCATAGTTTGCCCACCTTTGTACTGGAGTATAGATTTGGCTTGTTCTTTGGATATTTTCTTTTCCAAAATTATTGAGGGCCAAAAGAGGAAGAGCTGATAGTGAAAGATTGTCCAATTAATTGTTCTTCCAACAGGGCAGTTTATGAACCTCTGTTCCTTTCTCACTCTCAATTATGATATCTTTCCATTACCTTTTAAAAAATATGTAGAGAGGAATAAGCTTTCTACCATCTCAGCTTGGCTAGGAAACTCTGTCTCATCCTGGCTTGTTCAGATGACCTGGCCTCAGTTATTCGTGCATTCATCACTTCTTGGCTGGATGACAGTGATGCAGTATAGCTGGACATGAAGCCTTCTGTACTCAGAGAACTCCAACTAGTACAGTATGTTGAAGCATGTCTCCTTAGCAACACACTACCACGAACATACCAAGACCCGTCCTTTCCTCTTTACACTGGCTTACCATAGAATCTCAAATAAAGTTCAAGGTCTCTGTACTTATCTTCAAAATGCTCCATTGACTGGGGCACAGGATATGTAACAGATTGTCTAAAACTTAAGGACAAAGACTGGAGTCAACAAACTGCTTCTCTGGCACAATGGAACTCTCAACAATAAGAGTAAAGCTCATCTGTGCAGCACAAAAAACTTTCTCTGGGGGCAGTCCAAGACTGTGGAATAAACTCCGATGGAAACTAAGGACCTTCACAAATCTCACCACTTTATGCACAAAGTGCAAGGAATAGAGATATCAGTTTCTCTTTTCTTCTTGCCAATAGTGCTATTCTTTACATCCTAAGCAGGTGGGAAAAGAACAATCCCAAGTGTATTTCTGCCTATCTCTTTGCTATCCAGGAGGAAGTTGAAGATCCTAAGGTACTTTTCAGAAACAGTAGGGTTCAAGAGAAAACGGTGGTATCCTGGCCAACCTTCCCTTTTCTCAATAAAACAGGCTACATGTGAGAGCTGGGGCAAGTGCCTATTGGTTGCTCCACTGCCCACCAAGCCACTCTACTCTCAGTAAGTATTTACTAAGATGCTGAGTATAAAATGTGCTATATGAAACCAAGGCCTCGTCTACACTACCAAGTTTTGTTGCCAAAGCTGCTGTTTGTCGACCCAAACAGTGAGTTCGTACACACTACAAGGTGAATTTTGTCCGGAGAATGCCTGGTTTTGGCAACAAAATACATCTCACAAGAGATTTACATCTTTTTCTTCTACATTTTTATCAACAAAGTGCGAATGTAAACACCACATTTCATTTCATTGCTTTAATTGGCCTCCAGGAGGTGTCCCACAGTGCCCATCCTGACCGCTCTGGACAGCAATTTGAACTCCACTGCCCTGCAACCAGATAAAAAACCATCCTTCCCTCCCCCTTATAAGCCCCAGGAATATTTGAAATTCCATTTCCTGGTTGCTTGGCGTGGAGAGGTCTCACCTAATCTTCCCAGGTGACCATAGCGGGTTATCGCAGCAAATGCTCTCCCGCTTGGACCGCTGCAGAGCTGTTGGATCTGCTCAGTATATGGGGAGAGGAGGCTGTGCAGTCCCAGCTGTGCTTGAGCCACAGGAATTGGGATACCTATGGGCAGATTTCTCAAGGCTTGTGCGAAAAGGGCTATGATCGGGACAAGCTGCACTGCAGAGTGAAGATAAAGGAGCTGAGGCAGGCGTACCGTAAGGCAAGGGAGGCAAACCATTGCTCAGCTGCTTCGCCTAAGACCTGCCGGTTCTAAAAGGAGCTGGATGTTTTTCTCGGTGACGACCCCACCTCCATCGCCAAGACCCCCGTGGATACTTCGGAGGGCACGGAGGTGGCAGAAAGAGGACCTAACTCGGAGGACAACGTTTTTGATGAAGAGGTGGAGTTGGATGAGGATGTGGAGCTCCTCGCGGGGTCACCCGGTGGGGCAGGCAGCCAGGAACTGTTCTCCACTCCAGAGGTGTCTAGCCAGTCTCAGCAATTGCTCTCCGGCAAGCAAGAAGCAGGAGATGAGACTCCTGGTAAGTGGCTGTGGCTTGTGTAGTGCAGTGGTGGGTTCAGGGAATAGAAATGTGGGAGGCTGGCTGTGTTTCTGTGAGCTGGAGATTTCCCTCTGTAGCTAATCAGTACAGTGGAGCAGGGTGTTGATGCATGCCAACATCTCATGGGAATACTCCAGAGACGTACCTCCAGGAAACTTTCCTGGAGATACTGGATAATCCTCTACCAAAGGATCTGTGGCAGAGCAGCTTTGTTCCTTCCCCCATTGTAGGACACTTTCCCACGCCATTTGGCAATCACTTGTGGAGGGACCAAAGCGGCACACAGGTGAGCAGCATAGGGAGCACGGCAGAAGCCACAAGAATGGAGTAGATGTACCCTTGTTTCCCTGCTTACCCTTAGCAGTGAGATGTCTGCTAGAATTATCCCCATATATGGGAAAGTGTGGGAGAATTTTAGAATTTGTTCCCTAGAATGCTGCACCACAACCCTTACTAAGAGTATGTGCTCTCTTTTCCCCTTGTGGTGCACCCCCAACACTCACCATGTTTTGGGTGTTCGCAGAGATGTGTGCCTGGCGCGGGTGAGTGAGAAAGTGATGGCAATGTTGCAAAAGGTGTGTTTAACAGAAATGTTTCAATGCTGTGTGTGAATTTAACAATCCCGCTGCTGTGCATTGTCCCCTGTGCTTCACCAGATGTGGCCTTCAGGAACACCCCATGCACCCCGGCCAAGCGTCTCTGCCAGATAAGAAAGCGCCCAAGACACAGCAAAGAAGACATGTTCCGGGAGATCCTGCAGTGCTCCAATGCAGAAAAAAGGGAACGAAAGGACTGCTGGCAAGCCGAACGGCAGGACAGAAAAGAGAATCATCCGTTTGTTAAGGATGCTACATAGCAGATGACTGATGTAATGGAGGAGCAAACGCAGATGCTGAAGTCCTTAATAATGCTGCAGACTGAGCAGATCAGTGCCCAGCCTCCACTGCAGCACATTCAGAACTCTTCCATGCCCTCTCCCAAAACTCTGCCCGCACATTCCTTTCCACCGTCCGGGACTTCTCAGTTTCCCCTTCACTCCATCCCCTCGGACAACTTTCGCAATGATAGCTGGACCTACACACAGCTGTGAAAGTCTGCCCTTCCCTGGTTCCTCCTTTCCCGCCAGGCATTTGTGTGTCTGTGTGTGCTGTTTCTTGTGCAATAAAAGCAAACTTTTATAATGGTGAGTATGTTTATTTTTTTTTCCTACAAGGTGAGATTGCAGGCACTGCCAAGACATGCACAGGCATTTTAATCACTTTATTACAGGAATATAAGGCCCCAAATGTCACCATTGCCCCCTAGGAAAACTACATGTAATGTAACATTGAAGCAACTCAGAGATATGTTACTGGTGGTCATTGTCAAAGTGCTGCCTCAAAGCCTCCCTGATTTGAATAGCCCCCTCTGGGCTCCTCTGACAGCCCTGGTATCTGGCCGCTCAAAATCAGCGGCCAACCGGTCTACCTCAGCATTCTATCCCTGAGCAAACCTTTCACCCTTAGCTTCACAGAGATTATGCAACATACAGCACGCAGCTATGACCATAGGAATGTTATCCTCAGTGAGGTCCAACCTGCCTAAAGGCATTGCCAGCGTGCCTTTGAACTGCCAAAGGCACATTCAACTGTCATCCGGCATCCTGTTGTTGAACCGCTCCCTACCGCTGTTCAGGTGTCCCGTGTAAGGTTGCATGAGCCATGGCTGTAAGGGGTACGCAGGGCCCCCCAGGATCACTATGGGCATTTCAGCACACCCCCCACTCTAATCCTCTGGTTAGGAAAGAAAGTCCCCGCTTTCAGCTTTCTGTATAGGCCAGTGTTCCTGAAGATGCATGAGTCATGCACCTTCCCAGACCACCCAGTGTTGATGAAAGTGAAACGCCCACGGTGATCCACAAGCACCTGCAACACCATGGATAAGTACCCCTTCCTATTGATGTACTCCATCGCAAGGTGGTCTGGTGCCAAAATTGGAATATTTGTGCCACCGATTGCCCTTCCAGTTAAGGAAACCCCTTTCTGCAAAGCTGTCCACTATTTCACACACGTTTCCCAGAGTCACGGTCCTTTGTAGCAGGATGCAATTTATTGCCCTGCACACTTGCATTAATGCAGCCCCAACGGTCTACTTCCTCACTCCAAATTGATTCACGACCAACCAGTAGCAGTCTGGAGTTGCCAGCTTCCACACAGCAATTGCCACATGCTTCTCTACCGAGAGGGCAGCTCTCATTCTGGTGTCCTTGTGCGACGAGTCTGGGGCGAGCTCTGCGCACAGTTCCAGGAAGGTGGCTTTCCGCATCCAAAAGTTCTGTAGCCATTGCTCATCATCCCACACCTGCATGATGATACGATCCCACCATTCAGTGCTTGTTTCACGAGCCCAAAAGCGACGGGTCTACCCTATGCATCTGCTTTGTGAATGCCAAAAGCAATCTAAAGTTGCTCCTATCCATATCACACAGAATGTCGGGCGCCTGCAAGTCTTCAGTTAGGAACTTCACGGTTAACTGCACTGCCATCCGCGATGTCTTCATGACAGTTAACAGAGCATAGGAAAGCAGTGTGGGATCCATCCCTTTTCATAAAGATGTTGGGGTGCACAGCAAAGAAGGGCTGTTGAAAAAATACCGTGAAAGAAAGCTGGAAACCCATGGAGTGCCGGGACACAATGCATCACGGGACATTTAGCACCGTCCCAAGATGTGTCGCAATCCACTCTGTCGTCCCACAGCACCTAGCGACAGAAGGACTGTGGGATAGGTACCCACAGTGCACTGCTCACACTGTCGATGATGGTGTCCGCACTGTGGATTTGATCTGCTGACAGAGGGAGCAAGTCTGAACATGAAATAGTGATTTTTATTATGTCAACTTTTGAGTGTCGACATCACTTTTGTCAACACAAATTGGTAGTGTAAACGTGGCACAAATGTGATTCTGTTCTTAGCAGAAGTAGGGCAGGCATTTTTGAAGCCATCAATAAATTTGTCTGCTTAGTGCACAGTTCATCTCTGACATAGTATATAATCACAGCCTAGACTTTTTTTTTCCCCAACATCCTAAATAGATTGTCTGCACTCACGGACACAGCATTAAATCACCAGTGAGGATGAAGGTGATAGTAAATAAAGGGCTAGGAACCTGCCACCTTACATTTGCAATACATATGATGGATTATGTTAGCATAGCTGTATGCAATAGCAACTCTTCTGTATCAAGTGACATATGATATTTTATGTTCCCAGTTTCACAAAAGACTAAGTTAAAGCGACTTCCTCCCTAAACAGTGTTTCCATCCATCTCACATTCTTATATGATCCTCATTATAGTATCTTTTAATGAATTTATCCTCACAGCATCCCTGTGTGGTAGGAAGTTCTATTCCCCCCATTTTTTACAGATGGGGAACTGAGGCACAGAGAGATGAGCTAAATTCACAAAGGGATTTAGGTGGTGTGAAGCTGAGCATTGCAATGGCTAACTTTTAGGCTCCTAGAAAGTCACAGAAACAATCCTAGTTCATGAATTGCTCTGGGGCTTAGGTTGAAAATAGGAATCTGAACACCTAGAGTGATGTATGCACAGAGGAAGAAAAATAGGTGCCATGGGAACTTTTACCCTAAAATTAGGTGCACAGTGAGTGTAGGCACCTAAGAGTTTGGTAGAAGTTTTGTGGCTTGCACTGGAGCCCAAAACTGAGATTAGGTGCCTACATCCCAGATTTAACTGCCTTTGTGAATCTAGCCCTAAGTGACTTTCCCTTCACAGAATAAATCTATGGTAGAGCAGGGAACTGAACTTATGTCTCTGGAGACCCACGCTGTCACCTCAAATGAGCAGAACTTAGGTCATAGTGATTCAATGGTATGGCTATATACCAGCTCTAATTTAGGGGGAGAACCCTCTGCCTTTAGAAATCAGCTGATCAGCAACAGATGGGTTTAGTACCAAAAAATTCAATAAGACAAAGAGGGATGAAAGCACAAATATATATTTAAGGACAAAACAGTTAAAAGTCTACTTAAAGAAATTAGCCCCAGGATAAATAATTCTGTTCATAATCTAACAGCAGATTCATAGCACAAATGCTGCAGGGTTTTTTGTTTTCTTTTAATTTATAACATTATCTTTACACAAAAAGTACAATAAAGTAAGAGAATGTATGTTTGCTGGAAAAGCTATTAAGCTCTGTGACGTAGAGTCTTGAAAAAAAACTATTTTAAAATGACCCAATTTAAGCAAAAACTTTTGAGATGCTTCAATTGAACTCTATCAACATATAAAAGCAATAAGATACTTTCTCAACTGCACCTACATATCAAGAAAGAAGCTACTACTAAGACTTCTAGCCCAAGTGAAATTTAGAATTCAATATAAAGTAACGCTTCCTGTAAAAGTACTAATGAGAACCATAATATGCTTTCCTTGGCTGACAGAGCAGAAAAGAAAGTTAGAGGACTTATTCTTGTTTTTCTTGAAAGCTTAATTGGGAGAAGAAAGGGATAAATGATGAATACATTGTGAGATCTGGTAACCTGTGAGTAAAGCTTAATATATAGAACAATATGCCTTTTTTTTTGCTTATCTTACACTAAGTTTAATATTTGGTCTCTGATTTCCTTCATAAGGGAGAGTGTTGCAGCTTAACAAGTGTCTGAATGAAATGATGCATTGAGACTCTGTATTCAGTGGTCATCATGTATAATCACTAGTCATATTAGGGTCTGAATACATTATACTGAAGCAATCAGATTATAGCACCAGGTGGAAGGATCATTTTTCAATGGGGGAAGGAAAAAATGAACTACACTTATACTGCAGTATAGCTCAGTGTTGAGAAGAAGTATATGTGCATCCTTTGAAGCTTTTTCCTTTCAATGATTAAACTGCCTACTTAAATGTCTATTACATTTACAAACTCCCTCCCCCTGCTAGATTTAAAGGGAAAAAAACACAACAGTTTGCAAAGAAATACCAGTTAGGGTTTGAGATTAGAATTCCAATACAATTTTTGGAAAGAAAAATAATAACAGTAATAATTAAAATATCTTTAACAATGAAGACAGATCGTGCTGTTCAATACATGATATATAAGTCTTCAAGTTTGTCATGGAAGTCACAGATGGGGATGTTGCCACTTCCGAGGAGATGTGGACCCAGGTAGGGAGCCTGCCAGCCCCGCCATTCCCCCCCCCCCCCCGCCCCAGCACCAGCAGGGATTCCAGGCCACGCATCACTGCCCATACCCCCCAGCATCAGTGGGGTCCCGGGCTGCCCCCCAGTACCGGCAGTGCCCTCGGGACCCCCACCCCCGGGCTGCCCCCCGCAAGATTTAGTCAGAGGCAGATAGTACAAGTCATGGACAGGTGATGGGCCATAAATTTTTGTTTACTGCCCGTGAGCTGTCCATGACTTTTACTAAAAATACCCATGACTAAAACATAGCCTCACTGATATAGCATAAGGAGACACCTGAGCTTCTCACTACAGAGGTTTCCTGTACCTTAGTGCTCCATGTTAGCTTGTTATAAAGAGACGCTGACAGCCCAACATTTAGATTTTTTGAAAAATAAAATGTAAGGTTACAAGAAACCTCATGACTGTTGATTTAAAAGACAAGGGAGCAAAATGTTTTTATAAACACTTCCTGCAGTGATTCTCAAACTTTTCCATATTGTGGCCTCAGGTCACAATAGAAACAAGTTTCAAGAATTCTTTCCGGTAAGTTTCAGCATTGAGCAAATGCCAGAGAACAACAAAGGGAAATTTAATGAAGACAAACTAGTATATTTTAAGGATCAGGCGGTAGCCGTGTTAGACTGTATCCACAAAAACAACAAGGAGTCCGGTGGCACCTTAAAAACTAACCGATTTATTTGAGCATCAGCTTTCGTGGGTAAAAACCTCACTTCTTCACATGCATGGAGTTAAAGTTACAGATGCAGACATAAATATACTGACACATGAAGAGAAGGGAGTTACCTCACAAGTGGAGAACCAGTGCTGACAGGACCAATTCGATCAGGGTGGATGTAGTCCACTCCCAACAATAGTTGAGGAGGTGTCAATTCCAGGAGAGGCAAAGCTGCTTCTGTAATGAGCCAGCCACTCCCAGTCCCTATTCAAGTCCAAATTAATGGGGTTAAATTTGCAAATGAATTTTAGTTCTGCTGTTTCTCTTTGAAGTGTGTTTCTGAAGTGTTTTTGTTCAAGTATAACTACTTTCAAATCTGTTATAGAATGTCCAGGAAGATTGAAGTGTTCTCCCACTGGCTTTTGTGTGTTACCATTCCTGATGTCCGATTTGTGTCCATTTATTCTTTTACATAGGGACTGTCCGGTTTGGCCAATGTACATGGGAGAGGGGCATTGCTGGCATATGATGGCACATATAACATTAGTAGACATGCAGGTGAATGAGCCTCTGATGGTGTGGGTGATGTGGTTGGATCCTCTGAAAGCCAGTGGGAGAACACTTCAATCTTCCTGTCTGAGTCCGGTGCAACCACTCCACTGACCTCATGGTTGGGCCTAGTTGGGAAGTTTGGAAGCACTCCCAAAAGCATGGGCTAATTATTCCTCTAAATCCAAGAAAATGGGCCCTCCCTCCATTAGCTCAGCCTAAGGGGACAGAGCACATTCCAAGTACAACAGACATGATAAGAAGACCCAGAAACTATGGGATCCAACTGTCCTGGGCACTGAACCACTGGTACTGCCTTCACTGGTACCCCACAACTGCTCATACCAGGGAAGTTCTCAGTGCAATGCCGATGGAGGAAAGAATGCCCCTCATAGCAGGAAGATCCAGATCAGTAGCTGAATCTCAAGAGGTCTTTGCCTTACCAGACTCAGAGATCTTGCTTCCCTGGTCTCCCCTCACTCTCTTCCTCATGTCAAGCCCTGCCTTGGACCAAAAGGTATTTTTGGCAAGAGCTTGAGAGCCACCAACCACAGAGCCTAAGACCTCGCGACCCCTCCACTCCCTTTAGGGGTCGCTTAGCACCAAATGCAATAACAGACAAATGGGTGCTGAATATCATCCACCACAGCTATACGATCAAGTTTGTCATGCTACCTCCTCCAAACCTCCCCGCGTCTGCCTTAAGGGACCACTCTCACAACAGTATCCTCACCTACCAAGTGAACTCCTTATTGCATCGGGGAGCAATAGAACACATTCTTCTAGAATATCAAGGAACAGGGTTCTACTCAATTTACATCCTGATCTCCAAGAAAAAAGGCAGTTGGAGACCAATTCTTGACCTCCGCCACCTCAGTCACTTCATACATAAACTAAAGTTTTGCATGGTCATGTTGGCAGCGATAATTCCATCCCTAGAAAAAGACATGTTGTTCATGGCTCTCGATATGAAGGATGTTTACTTCCAAGTCAACATTCATCCTGTCCACAGACTTTTTCTCAGATTTACGGTGAATGCTGACCATTTCCAATACCAGGTACTTCCTTCAGAATAGCTACCACTCCCAGAGACTTCGAAGTATTTTCTGTAATAGCAGCTCACATCAAGCATTATGGTCTACTTGTTTTTTTGTACCTTGACAACTGACTCCTGACAGCCAAGCCTGCCAAGAGGCCCTCGCATCGACCTCCATGTTACTCAAGTCCTCACTGCACTGGGAGACAGCATCAACATCAAGAAATCAATCCTCAACCCCACACAGTTGCTAGACTTCATTGGGGCTATCATAAACACTATCACATCAGACAGACAGACTTCAGGCAATGAACGCTATCATAGCTCACGTAATGAACCATCCACATGTACCAGTCGTGACTTCCCTGTCTCTTCTGGGCCACACGGCTTTGTGCACCTCTGTGACCACTTTTGCGATACTTAACCTTCACTGCCTTCAGACATGGCTCTGAGCTGTCACTCTATGATCCTCAGGTGGACAGTCCTGACCAAGGTACTGTTGTCTTTTCTAAGGTGGGCAGACCCACATCACATATGCATAGGAATTCCCTTTCTTCCCTCCTCTCCAAGCAAATTTATCATCACTGATGTGTCCCTGGTAGGCTGGGAAACCATATGGATGACTGCATGGCACAAAGCAGCTGGACACTTTGAGAATTCAAGATGCATATCAATAACCTGGAACTTTGAGCAGATTAAAAGATGTGCGAATCCTTTCTCCCACTCATTTGATCTCATCATGTCCTGATCATGTCAGACAACACCACCACAGTTTTCTATATCAACAAACAAGGAGGACGCTAGATCTGCACAGAAGTGGTCAATCTCTGGAACTGGTGCATCAAACATCAAATCACCTTACCCACAACCTATATTCCAGGGATGCAGAATGTTCTTGCAGACTTGCTCAGCAGACATTTTGTGACTGACCACGAGTGGGAGCTTCATGATACAGTGCTATGCAACATCTTTGAACAATGGGAGACCCCAACCAGAGACCTATTCACAGACCACCAGCAAATTGTACTTCTCCAGAGGAGCCCTCGATTATCATTCCCAGGGCAATGCTCTCCCGTTTTCATGGTCAGACCAACTCAACTATGCATTTCCTCCACTACTGCTCCTATCTCAAGCACTCCACAGAATCTGACATGACAGGGTGATGGTCATCCTCATCACCCCTTTCTGGCTCAGACAATTCTGGTTCTCCAACCTCCTCCACATGTCGTTCCATCCTCTGATTCCCATCCCGAACTTCCCTTATCTCCTAACCCAGCACGGTGGCAGAATCAAACACCCCACTCCATATCTGCTCCATCTCAGGGTGTGGTATTTGGATGGGCATGCATCTAGAATGGGCATGCTCCTCGACTGTACAAGACATTCTCTCTAACAGCAGGAAAGACTCCACTAGACAATGTTACTGGGCTAAATGGAGGTGCCTTTCTTGGTCCCAATGTAAAGGAGTTCTACCTCAAGACTGGGATGAAGGATCTTCCTACTTTCCTGGGTGAGGAGATGAGGAGTGTCCTGGAAAGTGATTGGTGAGCAAACAGCCAGCTTTATCAGGTAAAGAAACCATATTTGTCGGGGCCAGGTTGGAACTATTAGAATGATTCTGGCTTTGTCCTTTTTTATTTTGAGTAAACTGTGACTATTACAGGAGTCAGTGAGAACACATACAGTAGATCTGATAACCAATGAAGGTGAAAGGCATCCCCCAGAGATTAGTGACTCACCCTGCCTCTGGAGCAAAAGTGGGCACATTTTTTGTTTATTGCTATGGCGAACAAGTCTGTCTGGTACTCCTGAGGGAATTCTGCGCCAAAAAATATAAAATTCTGCACCAAAGAATTAAAAATTATGAGCACAATATTTTAAAATTTTGCTAATTTTATTTGTCAGTAAATAAATGCGGCTCCTGCATGACAGTGGGGAGCACAGGCCACTGGCTGCATTGATGTGGGAGATCACCCTGAAGCCCCCACCTCCCCTGGTACAGGGACTTGGCAGTGAGGCTGCACCTGACCCAGACACAGTACAAGAGCAGGGCCTGTCCCAGAAACACCCAGTTCCCTGCCCCTCTGCGCCAGGCGCATCAGGTGTCGGTGGGTAGGCTCAGCCCAGCAGGATCCAAGTGTGGAGGGACTTAGCGTGGGGGATTCAGGTGTGGGGTGAGAGGTTTCTGTGTGGGGCAATCTGGGTGTGGGTGGCCCAGTGGGAGATCTGGATGCACAGGAGCTCATGGGGGGTTCTGGGTGCAGGGGAAATGGGTCTCTGCAGGGGCTCCAGGTGAAGATGTTTGGGGCTCAGTGTGGGGGGGGTCTGGGTGTGGAGAGATGGGGCTAGGTGTGGGGAGGTGGAGGATTCAGTGGGGGGGGCAGGTGCTGGGGGAGTGGGGCTTGATGTGGTGGTCCAGGTGCAGCTGATTGGGGATCAGTGGGATGGGAGTTTGGGTGTGGGAGGCTCGTCAGAGTGGTCCAGGTGTAGGGTTTGTCAGGGTGAAGTTTCGATGGGCCTGCTTAATGGGGGAGTCCCAGCTGCTGCGGAGGGGATGCCGCAGGCTGAGCTCCCGCTTCCTCTTTTCTTCTCCATCCCCCTACCCTCACTCCCATATTCCACTCCCCCTTCATTCCCCCCCCCTTCATTCCCCCCTGCCTCTTCCTCCCACCTCCTCACCCTCCTTCCCTCATTTCCCCCACTGTCAGCAGATATTTTGCCTCAGTTGCCTGAAATGCCTTACAATACTTTAAATTGGAAATTTGCAAAAAAACCTCCAGAAAGGGTTTAAAATTAGAAAAAAATATAATTGGCTTAATCAGACATAAAATGAGTGGTGATAGTATTAAGACCCTTTAGAATGCTCAGAACAGTAATTAGTTTTAGGAATAAACGTGTAATTAAATAAAAATTAAGAATAGTTTAAATTAGAAAATCTAGTAATGGCAGCTATAGGGTGATGTAATATAGTGGGAGATCCCATTTGTAGGGCACTTAGGGATCTATTGCATATGATGTAATAATTTCACTTCCTATGATGCAATGGTATATTCCACTTCCTGTGGGGAATGACTCAGCAAAATCCCATAGAGATACATTGTAGCCCATAGGAATACATGGGACTTTCAAACAGGAAGTAGCTAGGGTTCATCCAAAAGTCAGTCGAAAAGCTCCATAGGAATACATTAATCCCATAGAAGTCTATGGGAGGAGGCCAAGCTACTAGTACATATGACTAATTAGTATATAATTAGCATATGCTAATATATCGAGGCTGATTGGCTGAGCTTGTGTGTCACATCAGTGCCTGTGACATAAATTAGCATATGCAAATACTTGAAAGCTGATTAGCTATCATTTATTATCATAATTCAGCCAATAAGCTGAAAATTGTATATAAAGGCGACAGCCAGCAGGCTAAAACCTTATGGAGGACAGGGACCTGAAGGTGAGTGGAAAGCTGCAGGACAGCTGGAAGAGAGAAAACGCTCACAGAGCTGCGGCAGTGTAAGCCTGCTGGGTAAGAAAGCTATTTCCTGACAGCAGCAGAGTAGTAGCTACTCACTATCACAAGCGTCGACGGTGCTCGTGAGCCTCAGACAACGCTCACCAGCAGCCATCGCTCACAAAGCAGCTACTACTGCAGCAGCACCACAAGCCATAGCAACGGCTTCTGTAAGTAGCTAAGGGCCTTTCCGTCCCAGCCACATGGCACAGTAGCCCTGCAACCCCCGCTCGCGAGCATCCTTCTCAAGCAGCTCTTGCAGCAGTAACAGCAGTCCACCCAGGGTTCCGAGGTTGCCCCTGACAACGGCTATTTCTGCCCCCCAGCCAGCAGGAGGCCACCTCAGCAGCAGCTAAGCAGGCTTCCCTGTCTGCTCTCTGAGGAGGAACCTCACCTCAGTGGAAGCAGGCAGCCGCTGGAGCCACACCACGGCATTGCTGCTCCCCGCCAGCACCCACCAACCACGCTCCCGAGCATCCAGACAGAGCAGAAGGACCAAAGGCCATCTCAGAGGGATTAGAGAGAAGTTTCCTGTAAGCCTAATCTTTCTGTTTACCTGTTTGTTCCTGACATGTGTGGGTTCCAAGTGTCAATAAAGCTGGATGCTTGTGGTCTGAGTGAAATCTCTTCCTACCCATTTAGTAACTGCCAGGCCAGCGCTTACTAGATGCTTAGTTTTAAATATTTAATATTGAATGTTTAATTAATATATTGTTACATGTTTGATTGTTATAAGGTATATAGAGTATTAAGTGAATGATTCGACTGTTAGATTGTCATATGCCACAGAGTTAAATTGAAATTGTTATTGTAGTGCTGTCTTTATTTGCCATGCTGCTTCATTCCCCTTTTAACTGTAACCCGATTCTATCTCTCTCTACTCTTTTACTGTAACCACTTACTTGCAATTAAATATTTTTGTTTTCAAAGTATTTACTGCTTGCTTCCCTATTTTTGATAAGAGGGCTGTAACCACGTCCTTTCAAGGGAACATTAGCTAGCTGCAGCTTTCCCTGGAAACTCCTTTAGGGCAGGCAACAACCTTGATTACCGAATTAGATAAGGTAGTAGAATTGATTCCAAATCTTCCGGTAACACCCCCGCCCCCGCCACACCTTTCTCAGCCCCACCGAGGGCACTCAACTGTACAGAAAACAGGAAGGCTCCCAGCACACAGAAGCGGAGCTTGACTGGCACTAGGACCCAGGAGGTGATGTTCAGCTGCAGAGTCAGCAGAGCCCAGCAGCAGTCTCCTTCAGCTGGGCAGCTCTGTGCTTAAAGAAATGAGGGGGAGGGGAGGAGTGGCACGTAACCCATGTGCCCCCTCCATGTCTCACCTCTGTTTGGAGGAGGACAAAGCCCTCCAAAAAAACTGCCCATGGTTCCCCCCTCCCCCCGTGCAGCTTCCTTGCGATATTCTGCAGGGAAGCATAGGCATTCTGCAGGGAGACAGTTTTCTGCAGTCATGCAAAATCCCCCCAAGAGTAGTCGAGGGGGTGCCCCATTGCTGGAATATGTAGTGTATCTATGTTCACATTTTGAACCCCTTGAAGATAGGCTGCTGTGATGATGACCTGATTGCAATGCACCAATTCCAAAGCTTGACAACCTCAGTGCAGAGGTTGCTCCTCCTAGCTCAGTGATATAATACATGCAGAACATGTTATTCATCCTGATCTTTATGTACTTGCCCCTGATTAGTGGTAGAAACTGGAGACAGATGTATCTGATTGCTGTGAGTTCAAAGAGATTGATTATAGCATGGTCTCTTGCGACATCCATTTGCCCAGAGCTGTAGGAGCATTCGGATGTGCTCCCCACCCTAGTAGGAAGGCATCTGTCATTATGACGACCAAGGGGAAAGGATGTGCCCGAGACTCCTGTGCAAAAATTCTGATGGTCTTTCCATCAACTGAGGGATTCCTTTAGGCAGGTGAGTATGGAAAGTAGTATATTTAAACTGTTTGATGAATAAATGGTCCTAAGCCACCCTTGAAGGCACCACATTCAGACTCTGAGTGGTCTGTGACAAAGGTACCAGCTGCCAAGTGTCACAACAATTGAAGACAGTGCTTGACTGGGGCTTGGGGGCTGAGTTAGATGGTATTGGCTATGATGAAAAGGGCCACAAACCTATGCAGTGGAAGGTAGACTCTTTTCATTACTAAACTGAGATGCACTCCCATGAATTCTGTTTTGCACAGGGGTAAAAGTGAATTTTTGAATGTTTAATTGTAGGCCTAATTTGAGGAACAGATGTAAGGCTTCAAAGTTGCCTGTGAAGTTAGTTCTAGGGAGCAATCCTTCAGCAGTCAATCATCCAGGTAAGGGAACACTAAAATACCTTTCCTGTGGAGCTGTGCTGCTGCTAACATGATCTTTAAAAAGGCCCTTTGGGAAGATGACAAGCCAAAAGGGAACACCCTGTACTGAAAGTGGTCCTGGCTAACAGTAAAATGTAGGAATTGTTTGAGAGATAGGTGGATCACATGGAAATATGAGTCCTGAAGGTCAAGGGTTGAAAACCAATCCCCTTGAGCTAGTGATGGAATAATCACCACTAGTGTCAACATTTTGAATTTCTGTGCCTTCATATAAGTGTTGAGTAGCCTCAAATCTAGGATGGGTTTCCAACCACCATTCTTTTTTAGTACCAGGAAGTACCTTAAATAAAAGTACCTTCTTCTGTAGTGCATGGGAACTGGTTCTGTAGAATCAAACCATGGGAGAGTCCATTCCTTGAAGCAAGCTCTCATGAGAGAGGATGCCTGGGGTTGGTCGGTGGAAGAGTAGTAAAGATGGCATTCCCTATGAAGATGATCTCCAAAACCCACTTGTCTGTGGTGAGCAACTCCCAATCCCAGCTGAAGTGGTAAAGGCAGCCACCAAAGGGAGAAAGGAGAGGGAAGTGGTGCATGGTAGAGCTATACTACTACTTTCTTTAAAATTGAGGTAGAAAGAAAGACTGTTGCAAGAGATGTTTAATTTAATGAAGCAAGGGGATATTTTCAACATTACAACAGTGAAAGGAGGAACAGGATTCTTCTACCCCCCCCCCATGAGTAGGGCTATTTCCAAGATTCTTTTAACTAAGGGCAGATCTACACTACAGTGGGGATTGGTGCTCTGAGATCAATCCCCCAGCAGTTGACTTAGGGTGAATCTAGTAGAGACCTGCCAAATCAACTGCAGATCGCTCTCCAGTCGACCCCTATACCTTACTCTTCTTGTCAGGGGTAGAGTAAGTCAACAGGAGATTTTCTCCTGTCTACCCCCTGTGGTGCAGACCCCATGGTAACTTGACCTAAAGGATGTTATTCACGTCTTAACCTGGCAGCGTAGACATAGCCTAAGACTGACAACTTTTAACAGACAGAAGGGATCTTCACACCGTTAAGTGTTCAAAAAGTGTTGTTGTGCAAGCCTGAAAATTAAATTTAGATCCCATCTTCAAAATAGGGAAGATGACAATCAGGATTTATAGGTTAGATTTAGTAAACTTCCTCCTTGAGACATGAGGAAAGTTTTCAACCCTAAGTACACAACTATATTTAGGATTATACCTTAACAGACAGGGCATGATGTTCAAGGGTGTTAGCACTTGCACCACTCATTGATCTCACTGAATTTTTTTTAATCCTTTCTAATTATCCATATCAAGGTATAAATTCTATTTTAAAATCAAATTCTTGCACTCATGATTTGTGAAAATCTATTCCTTTCAATTTCATTGACTGTCTTATTGTGCTTGTATGAAGAGTAAAGAGGCCTGATTTTACCTTTCTATTCTAATTCACTATTTTGTATGCCTCTCTCATGACCTCTTTCATTTGTCACTTTCTCTGAACTAAACAATCCCAATCTTTTAAATGGCTTCTTGCATTAAAGTTACTCCATGCCTCTAGACCATTTTCATCACCCATCTCTGAAGCACTTCTGTCTTCATTGACAGATGACTAAGGTACAAATCTGAAGACTGTATCTGAGTTGCAAGTCTATTTAATCAAAAATAAAGTAAAGATATTTGAACAAATGGAACCCAGTATTCAGACAGTTCTATTTCATAGCTAGCATAGTCATTGCTACAGCTTTAAATAAATTGAAATATTTATGTAGGTTTATGTATTTTAATCGGGGAACAAATAAAACTGTACATTTACAGCTTCCTCAGAGATCCTAAAACCTTAGAAGATAATCTTGTCAGCTGCCAAACCAATATGCTCCAGGCCAGTTTAAAATGACTAAACAGTTTTCACCACTCCCCTTGCTATTCCATGGTACTAGATATTTCCAGGTAATGGGGGTATTATGTGACAGCCTGAAACTTGATTCTGTTACTTCAAGTAATACTCCCTAAACAAATTCCATTTTATCACCATCTTTACTCTCCACATTTCTAGATCCCTTACTACTTGGAAGTCACAGAAATATTCATAACACCTTCCAGTTGAATAATGCACTAATTAAAATTGCAGGTAGTATTATTAATTATTCTAAAGCACAAACAAGGATAGATAAAATTGGGGGAAATTTCCCCAATTTGATAAACTGGCATTATCAGTATTTATTGTCAAATTTCCAATTGAGGCAATAGCCCACACATTTAAAAAACAAAAACCACATGCTTTACTTGGCTTCTAACCAAATATTTATAGTAATGAAATATGAACGGTTTTAACTTTGTTTATATAAAAAGGTATGTATTGTCATTTAGAGTTCATTAGGAAATTAAACAAAATGGATAATGATTTGACAGAAATCTCAATTATTCCTTTTATGACAAAACAGGATGCTAAAATATTAGCACGTATGATCTGCAGTATATACCATTAGTTTTTTGGACCAAAACATTTTGCTTCTTATAACAAAATATTTTCATTATGTGTTCTATTAATCCATCATCAAGTTTGCAATTGTACTGCTTCCTGTGAAGGTGCAATACAACCTGGGTCTTAATAAAGAAATTCACACCTGCATAAATTCAGTAACATGAAAAAGATTTTAATAGAATGGGCAGCAATTTTCCATTGTCTGTTAAAAGTTCTACCAAAAATATATTTTCTGTAAAAACAAAATTTCTGAAAACATATGCAACCATTCCCAATTTTTCAGTTGTACATATCAGTGTAGGGAAGAAAAGGAGTGGGGAATCCAGGAATAGAATTACAGTTAAATTATGCTGTGATACATACTCAGCATCTACTGAAGTCAGTGAAAGCTGCGTTTGCGTACATGATAGGAGAATTTGGACAGTCTGCAATTGTAAAACTTGAGCATTATGAAAACACTCATTTTCTATTTCATGAGTTTAACTTTTTCCTTTAAAACCTTGACTTTGGGATTATTGTTCACTTTCTTATTAAATATGACTAGAAGATCCTCTTGTGATTTATGATGTTCACCAACTACTGCATGATATTGGGCTAAAACCTACACAAAAGGAAATAAAATAGTTCAAGTTAATAGGAATGATTTCCACTTCTTTTTTTACTGAAACATTCCACACTAAAATGCACACACGTCTCAATTCAATAACATTGCTTAATTAAAATCCAGCAAGAAATCTATTAATACCTACAACTCAAAGCTGAAATTGCAAACTTAAGTATGTCCTTAGATGGTGTTTTACTGGATTGGGGGTCTCCAATTAAAAAAAACAAAACAAAAAAAACCAAAGAATAAACTCCTTAAATCACACATTTTTGAATTTTTATATGATTTACTAATTAACCAGTTCACATTCAATGGCATAGGACTATATACTTAATCTTTTCTTTTAAAACTATCCTACATAAACTACCTATTTCACAAACTAAAAGGGGTTTTAAAAATGAAGACTCTACTATACCTTTTTTCTTAGTTTTTTTATTGAAATTTCATTGTTTGGGGCTTGCTTCAGAACAGCTTTGATAGTTCCCTTCCAGTTGAATTTACCTATAATATCGTTTAAAACATAATGGTATTACATATCTTCTATATTTCTAAGTCATCTTTTCATCACATGTTCTAGCTAAAACTAATCACAGAACGATTGTCCAGTTCCGTTATCCTTGCCTTATTATTGCACCTGCAGCAGCATCACCACCCTGGCACAAGGATCAAGCAAGTTGTTCCTCAGGTTAGCTACTGTAATGGGGTGTACAGACCCCATGCTGGCCTGGCAACCAAGAAGTTAATGTAGCAATCACCAGCCAGTGCTGATTGGCAGCCTCATAGCAGCTGGGTGAATAAAAGAGCTGAGAAGCAGAGAGGCAAGCAAGCTGGAGAAGGAAAGTCCTGCCGGAAAGCTGGTGTGAAGCCACACAGAGAAGGGATGACTGGATACACAGGCTGTAGAAGCCTACAGAACCTAGGGAGGTAGGAAGCTCAGCACAGCAGGAGGAGTTGCCAAGGCCTGATTCCACCTGCCTGGTTTAAAGATCCTGAGCTGGAAGGCAGTGGAGTGGGTGGGCCTGGGTTCCCTTACCAGTCCCTCAGAAACTTAACAGCCAAAAGTAGTTTCCAGATCTGCTGAGGACAGGGACCAGTGAACTCTGCCAAGGATAAAGGAGGAAACCCATAAACCCCAGCAGGACTGAAATGAACACCCTTCACAGCCCAGAATGGGCCTACCATACAGACTCGGCCTTGTCTACACTTTAAATGCTACAGCAGCACAGATGCAGCACTTCAGCGTAGCCATTACCTATGCCAACGGGAGGGGTTCTCCCATCAACATAGGTAATCCACCTCCCCAGGAGGCAACAGCTAGGTTGACAGAAGAATTTTTGCATTGATCTAGTTCTGTCGACACTGGGGGTTAGGTTGGCTTAACTGTGTCTCAGGGTTATGGATTTTTCACACCCCAAGCAATGTAGTTAAATCCACTTAATTTTCTAGAGCCAACCAGGCCTTAAGCAAGAGATGCTGACTGACTGCCCCGCCAGACTAAGTGGATTCTGTGCAATGCTCGGTCTGACCAAGGTGGGTGCTGTTGCATTAGCACACCAGCTGAGGAAGGAAGAACAAATGACAAGACACCATCCTGGGAAAGGGAGAAACTGAGCCCTTAAAATTATTATTATATTGTGCTTTTCATCAGTAGATCTAATTTATCTCAGCTCCTTTGTTGTTTTTTTCCCCCCCTTCTTTTTCCAAAAACACAGGTGGCAAATTTAACACATAGGAAGCAAATTTAACACAATTACTTATAAATTTGAAAAAACTGTATCCCCAAATTACATGGGCTCAATAAAAGACTCATTATACATATCCTGGGTGTCAAATACAACTAGCTAAAAATAGCAATAAAGGCCAATTTGTGACCCAGCTATCATGTCATGTGAAGGACTAAGCGGGTGCAAGACATGCCACCCTCTTACTCCTCTGTGCTGCTATCCATATTGTATGTAGGAACACAAGAGTGAGAGCAGCCTGGGGGGGGGGGGGGGGGGCTGTTACTCATTCCTAGAGGGTGGGTGGGAGGAAGTGGGTGCTGTGGAGAGCGGCCAGTACAGCTGAACAAACAAATCGGGGAAATAGTCTGCACCAGGTATCACCACCTTCACAGAGATTACTTCCCCTGGAGCAAGGTATGAAACAGACTGAGGCCTTGTCTTCAATACCGGGGAGATTGACACCCGCTACATCAATTGTGGCCGTGTCAATTTAGCGGGTCTAATGAAGACCCATTAAATTGACAGCAGAGTGCTATACGGTGGACTCTGGTGTTCCCCCAGAAGAGTAAGATAAGTCGACCAGAGAACATCTTCCGTCAATGCAACACAGTGAAGACACTGGGGTAAATCGACATAAGCTGCGTCAACTCCAGCTATGTTATTCATGTAGTTGGAATAGCGTAACTTAGGTCGACCCACCCCAGTAGTGAAAACAAGCCTTTAGTCACAATCTGGTTCACGGCCTTCTCCTGGGGCAGCCCTTTGCTCAGAGTTTTGACAAATCAACGTTTTGCCCCAAATGAATAGCAGCACTTAATGAGTGATTTCATAAGCAAATAACTATCTTACTAAAATATAGATGTCTAAACTTCCACTTTAAGTTTGAAGATACCTTTATCTGCATCCCCAATTTCTTCAGTTTCCGTGGTTGCAGATGTTTTTATATATTTCATTCTTTTTGTTGTGGTGTAAGGTTCTTCTAGAGAAGGGGGAGATAAGAGATATGAGGAAATATTAAAAAATTTAAATTACTAAAAAATAATGCAATTAAAAAGTTTCTATTCTTGGCATTGGAGTTTGCTGTAATATTTTTCCTGATTTTGAAATAAAAAAATAAACCTTGCATCACATTACAATGTTTTTTTAAGTTGCATTGTATACTTTAAAAAAAAATTTATAAGTGATAGGTGTCGTAAAGATTCTACCAAAGCAGGTTACTGAGTTTTCAAGATGCCAAGAAGAAAACAGCCTTTACTAAAAACTGCATGGAATGTGAGCTAGATATATACCTTCTGGATGTTTACGTTTGTGTTTCTTTATATTTGTTTGTTTTTCTTCATTATGATTGCCATTTCCATTTATTTCCAGCTGAGCTGTATTATTCCTCTCATGCTTTTTCTTCTTCCTTTCTGCATTACTACTTTTGGAAGTTTCCTCATTTTCATTCTCAGTACCTTCCTTTTCTTTCTTAGGCTTTTTGCCTTTTTTATTTTCCGAGTTCTCTCGTTGGCTTTCTACTTTCACTTCTTTTTTCTCTGTCTTTTTGTTCTTTTGTCTTTCTTCTTTTCGTTCTCTTTTACTCTTTTTCTTCTCAAGTTTATCAGCTGTCATTTCATTTTTTTCTGCAGACAATGGGTTTACTTCACTTTTTACAGGCTGGCTTCCTACTTTCTGCAATGGTTTCTCTAGTTCTTTTTTGCTTGGCCCCTTTTGTTAAAAGAAAATATTGTAATAAAAATGTCTTCCACATACTACTTTTGGTAATGCCACCCAGATCTACTGCATTATTTGGGAAGGGAGGGGGGAAAGAAGAAGAGGAGGGGAAGATGTTATGCTCTGAATAAAAAAAAAACCAAAACAAAAAACCATACACACCACGATCAATTATTGAGGAATAGCATTACTTGATGGAGATAATGCATCTCAGTTGAAGACTAAAGGACATGCCTTACTCTAACTGTCCCATCTGAGATGTTAAAATTTACAACACATGCATGCTTGTCATTTGTTATTCCACTTAATTTTGTTTTTAGAAGAATGAAGTGGGCATTTGCAATATATATTAGTTTATTCATTATTTTAGAAGTTCCAACAGGATAAACTTAATTTCAGTGCAATAGCAACATTTCTAGGCAGATGGGAGTGCTCTGAAGCTGAGGCAAGCAGTAACAGGGAACTCCAGGCAAAGGGTAGTTCCTAAATTAAAATATAATAGTGAACAGGTTAAGGTACTTCTCTATGAGAGACAGAAGGTGTTGGCAACAGCTAAGCAAATCAGAATATTAGAACAAACCGGGAGCATCCAGCTCACATAGATAAAAGTTTTTTAAAAAAAAAAAATTGTTGAAAGTTGCTGGTTACAATTCCATAAGCAAGACAGAGTTCCATTTTGTACTTAAAGCATGGATTCACCATTGTGTTTTGCATGAAAACACGAGCACATACTCTCCAAACTTACAACATTTACACTTTGAGTAACAAACTTACTACTGCCCTGCAGTGAGGCCACAAAGGGGGAAAAAACCAAACAAACGGAATAGCTGGGACCACAAACAGTAAAAATGCCTTAATCATACTTGACAATTATTGCATGACATCACTACAGGGCAGAGTTAGAGTTGCTTGGTTGTCTTAACTTAAGATTTCTTAATATGTTTGGATATCTTAAGTGTAACCTTAACTCTGAATTTCCTAGGTTTAAAACACTTGACGGGGGACAGTTGAGAGACACACCTTTGATGTTTTACCCTTACAGTATTGATATACTTAACCTTAAATTCATCTTAATGAAGCTGTGTGTCTGGGAACAGAATTATTAATCTTAAAATGCATTAGATAACATTTATATTTAATAAAACTATTTTTCAATAGAAAAATCCAATTTTAAAGTTGCACTTATAAAATGAGTTAATAAAACACTCCAATGGGTGGATAATGAGACAATATACATACTTTTCGGTTACAATGGAAAAAATATTCAAAAATATATTATTGGACACAGATGTCGGATTGGGGTAGCAATGATCAGAAAGTGGATTTTCTGTTCCTTACTAGAAAAAGCAATCTGGGATAAGAAGTTTACACATAACCTTCCTACCACCATGATGCTGTCACTGCCTATAGCTTACCTTCACAGGTTGTTGTGAATACCCCAGCTATGCTGCATCAGCAATATATTCTGCCATAGATTAGCAAGAATTTGGTCTCATGTACTCTCCATTTGTCTTTGGACACCAGCAATGACCCTTCCCTAATATATAGTACTTAGTGACCCCAGTAGGAGTCTTGAAAGTTCTCCACTCTGTTGCCCTATTGTTGTATTTGTACTGAAAGATTTTGTGGCTTTGATTAGACTTACGTTGCTGGTTGCTTCAGAAAAGATCTCCCACACCTGGTCCTGCAGAGCACTATTGTCAACATTCAAGCTGTTCACCATCCAATTCTGTGCAGAAAAAGAAATGAGAAGTGACAGGCATTCAATTTTAACTTTTTAACCATATGTAGGATAATTAAAGAATTAAAATTAACTTAAGTTTGGTTAAGGAAATGTGTGGGTGTTGTAAAGAAAGGCCATGACTAGCAAGTTAGAAGAAAGGCTTTCAAAATAATGAATTATAAGGCCAAAAGGAATAAAGTAGGGAGAATGTATGGTTCAAAGAATAACTAATGGGATAAGTGAAAAGAAGGCCCCTGATTGATATGGGTGACTGCAGATTTTTTTTAAAAAAATCTTAAAGTGATCCAACATGGCCCTTCCCCAACCCACACACCAGTGGGAACCCAGGTGCAATGAGAAAAACTGTTGGACAGCAAGGAGCGGAAGAAGGCCTTGGGAAGAAAGGAAGTTGTAAACCTTGTCTGGATTAAGACTAGAAATATGGGTGAATTGTCTCCAATTGGTTTTTAGCTGAAGTCAGTAAATGGCAATGACATTTGTAAAGGGTATAAAGAAAGTCAACTCTTTAAGGGTTCATTGCTAATACCTGCCTGACCATGCTGGAGCTGACCAATATGGGTTTGAGCACCCTGGGGTTTAGCCCATTTGTAAGTATCTTGATCAAATGCTTATAAAATGTTTTGTTACTATTTGGATGTAGCAAATGGTCTGTTATTTAGGCTTTTCAGCATGTTTGGAGCAACTGCATAAAGTACTATTTTGCCTTTGGATTTAATAAAAGAATTTATGGTTAAATTGGTGTCTGGTGATTTCCCATACAGTAACTCCTCACTTAACATCCTTCCGCTTAACCTTGTTTCAAAGTTACGTCGCTGCTCAATTAGGGAACAAGTTTGTTTAAAGTTGTGCAATGCTCCCTTTTAACGTCGTTTGGCTGCCTGCTCTGTCCACTGCTTGTAAGATTTTGTGGAAGAGCAGCAACTTTACAAGGGAGCATTGCACAAGTTACTCTTCTCCACCTCCCTCCCAGCGCTCCCCCCACTGCCAAACAGCTGTTTGGCGGTGCTTAGGACTTTCTGGGAGGGAGGGGTAGGAAGGAGCAGGGATGCGGCGTGCTCTGGAGCAGAGGTGGGAAGACTTGGGCCTGGAGTGGAGTGGGGACTGAAAGAGGCGGGCCTGGAGCATCCCCCAGCAGAGTCGGAGCCTGTTCTTCTCTGGGTAAGCTGCCACTGCTGCTGCAAAGGTGCTTCCTAGTGTCCTTGCCTGCAGTGGGCTGTGCCTGTGTGGGGTAAGCCAGGAGTACTTCCCAACCACTATACAGTATATCATGCCTTGTATCTGCCCCCCCCACCCCCAATGTCCTTGGAACCTAACCCCCCCGCATTTACATTAAATCTTATAGGAAAATTGGATTTGTTTAACATCGTTACACTTAAAGTTGCATTTTTCAGGAACATAACCACAACGTTAAGTGAGGAGTTACTGTATTAATAATTTCAAATTTAATAATTCCAACACCATATGACCACAAACTGATGAATTCAAGGAGTCAGCTGTTACAGTGGTCAGCAGGCTAAAAGGTTCATTCTCACCTTTGTGCTACTGCTTTTATTTTGCATATTATTTGCATCTATTATAATATGCCACATGCCATCCATGCCTCTAACTGAGCACATCAATAGCCGCCCAAAATTCTTGTCCAAGTCATGAATTAGTTCCAGTCTTCTGAGTAGGAACTGCCAATTGTGCTAACATCCCCTTAAACCCTGTAATTGTTTATTAAGTGAGAGATAACATTCAGGCTCACTGAAGCCATTTGAAATATGGGACAAATGAGCACACTCCAAGGTCATTTCCTTAGTTTGCACAGATTATTAAAATGCAAATAAGCTTCACATGTATCTGTTTAGAAAATTGTTGGAGCTGTTTCAGGAGTTCCTGCTGCTGAGGAAAGTGCAGCAGCAAATTTATTTTGATATGAGAAATCAGCAGAAGCAGGGTTTTTTGGTTTAAAGAGATAGAGATGACTTTAATGGTGTGGCCAAAAAGTGGCCTCATTGCAATCTACTATTTCAGTAGTCCTTTCCTGGAACAAATGAAGTGACATTGCATTGTTTAAGTTTTTGATCGCTATAGCTTTGGTATACTACATTGCAATGTTCCCAGGCAATACTATTCAATTCACCTGAAATCATTAATTCCTCATAAAGCTACTCAAATGTTCATCTCTTCTGCAATAGTTCAAGAAGTTTCATCACAGCTTCCGTTTCCTGAACATATGTATTGTCCATTATCAGCCACATAAACTGAGACATGGAGTAGGAGAAACATGCTCACTTATCCCAGACATGTCTGCTATTCTTTGTGGACGCTATATAAAATGTGTGAAACCTGGCATAGTTATCTAGTGGCAGCTCCATAAGGTGTCATCTGGAGGAATATAAGTTAGAGCCCTGAACAGCAATGAGTTTCCGGCAGGAACAATGTCTAGCAGAAAGATCACTACAATTTTTTGAGGTGTGTTTGTGGATGTAGAAGTTGGCAGAAACAGCAAATGGAGAAATATTAAAGTTTGAGGGGACAGACTTACAGAGGGGGAATTTGCACTTGCAGGCCTCCAACCCAACAATTTCTCCAACATGTCTGACTATGTAATTTTTATCTAAATTATTATTAAACAGAAGGCCTTTCATCCAAAGATCAATGCTCTATAAATATTAATTGAGTCTCAGACAGACAGTTATTCTTCCCCACCTGCCAATTATACAGATGTTCAGACAGGTTAAGCAACTTGTCTCAGGTAACACAAGTTAGTGGCACATATGACCGTATAATCCATTAG
Source organism: Chelonia mydas (assembly GCF_015237465.2). Classification (NCBI taxonomy): domain Eukaryota; kingdom Metazoa; phylum Chordata; order Testudines; family Cheloniidae; genus Chelonia; species Chelonia mydas. Next base: position 115,100,146 of record NC_057852.1, read on the forward strand.
TCCTCATTTCAAATCCACTACTTGTCCCATTAAAATCATACCTGAAATTTGACCTTTTTTCTTGGAATATTATCATAGGTGTGCATTTGCTCTAAGATGTTTCTCACTTTGGGGCTAATGTTTGGCTTCTTCAATACTTCATGAATCTTCTGCAAGAAAGAAGCCGAATAACTTGTCAAAGGAGCACGGAGTTAACTAGCAAAGTCAGATGCAAGGTGAGATCAGAAATACACAGTACCTTGAATAAATAACATCTGCAAAACATTTAGCGTACAGTCTACTATTTGCCATCTTTATATTTAGACAAATTATACAGTCAATTCTGAAAGTGCTATAGTACTACAAAAAGTGCACAAGAAATACCAATTATTGAGTTTCTTGTTCTAAAATTCATGGGGGGGGAGGGAAAAAAAAAATCAAAGTGATATGAATTATTTACATACTTTACAGCTAAGCTGGAACAACTGATGCACTAAGTTTGAAAAATGAAATTAAGCTATTCCACTACTTATATACTAAATGTACACACTATATAGCTCATCTTTGCTTTCAGATCATACACTGGTGAGAGAGAGAGAGAGAGAGAGAGAGAAATCAGTTCAGCTATCATCTCAAATTTAAAATATCTAAAAGTAGGACAAGTAGCATAACACCGGAGAACTTTGTTACACTAAAGTTTGGTTATACCCTGTGAGTTGTACTAGAAGAGAATGCTAGCTGGTTGTCTCTTCATAAAGCACTCCAGAATTTCACAGCCTCTTAAAAGAAGGGGAGTAGTGGTCTTTTAATTTGGAAACCCAGTGTGCAGGTTTGTCAAAGCATAACCAGTAGACACTAGACAGCTCATGGGTTCTTCCCCAAAGGTTTTGTGCATCTCTCGGGACCACCAGATAAACAGGGAGGCACTGTAAAGCTATGCTACTTTTTTGTAACTTAAACAGTAAGTACGTTGTACAATCTAGTGCCCATCTTCACACTACCATCCACTACAGAATTCAGGCCCTGTTCTAGCTATTCACTCAAATACTAAAATAACTTCAATGATATCTGTAATCCCATTCAAGTAAATGGGATTACATAAATACTTAAAGTTAAGTACTAGTTTCAGTGCTCTGCAGGATAGTGGTTTTAAGGCTTGTCTACACAAACACTTAGCTTGCAACAAGCTAGGGTGTGAATGTACCCTGCCACATACTAAGTGCCTGCTCACAGTTTCTTAGTGTGCTTTGATCTACTTCTGTTGCAAAGCAGGGGAGATCAGAACATACTAAGGAACTGTTAGTACATGTCAGCACAGTCCACACAAATACTTAGCCTATGTGAAGTCTACATTGTAGAAGGCTGTGTGCTTCCTCAGAGTGGAAAAAGAGCAGTGTGGCCACTCTGGGAAGGGCAGCAGCTCAGGCTGTGAGTGTACTTGGGTAGCTAGCCTGAACTGCTGCAGCCATGCTGCTGTTTTTAGCATGCTAGCTCAAGTAGAGTTAGTGCACACATTCATCTGCCCCTGCTAGGAAGTATACTCCCAGGTGCAATGTAGACATACCCGTAGCGCACAGCAGGTTACTGTTGAGTAGATTCACATTTTGCATTGCTGAGAATTAAATGTTCACATAGACAAGCCCTTAGTTTACGGTTGATAATTTTTGAAGTAATTCAAGTGACCATTGTCAATGATGTTGCTATAGAGGTGGAAGAAACAAGGTTACAAATCCAGTTCAAGACCTGTATTACTGATTACAATACAGTCTCAATTTTTTTATTTATATATATGAATATGAGAGACAGACAATGGGATTATTTACATAAATACTTACAATTCTCTACTTCATACATTCATTCAAGGCTGAGATAAAGAGATCTCTAAAACCCTCTTAGAAACCTCAAGAATCCTCACCAATTTTTGGTTGTCACTTTTTTCTCCTTTTCCTCAATTTACAGCAGCCACCCCACTAGAGAAAATCAGATTCAGCTCCCTAAAAAGCAAGCAGGGTCACAATAGATGGACATACTCCCTGCAGGGGAAGAGCATGTTAACATTTACAATGTCCAGCACAGGAGCAAGGACAGCACCTGAAGTTCTGATGCCTCAGCTGGTGAGATGCATTAATGTTAGAGTGTCAGGCTTGTCGGCTCTTCTCTTCATTTGAGGCCATTTTTTCCAGAACATGCATTGCTATTTAAAATAAAGCATCTGTACATTTTCATAATAAAAATTCATATTTTTTAGTATACAAAGTTTTCTGCAATGAAGTTGAGTTATCAGAAAGAAAACATTAAATACATATATTTTTTAAAGTATTACCTGGATCCACTCCTGTTGTTTAACATCTCCTTTGTTAGTTTTGGCTTCATAACCCTTGCCACCATATTTCTGATCTTCACTTATACATTTCACATGGCTCTTATAATCATCACCCCTTAAATATTAATAAGGCACACTTAAAATCGGTAAACAGTGTTCCATTTCAATTAACAAAACTTAACAGGTCACAGTCAGTCTCTCAAACAAGGCAACCTTCATAAGCAGGGAAACTTGAGTTGTAACTGTACAATACAAATTTAGCTTCCAATCCTATTAACGCTTACAAATGTGTACACTTCTGCTTGTGTTAGTGGCCCCATTGAAGTCAGTGGAACTATTCACATGAGTGAAGTAAAGTACATGTGTATTTGAGGACTGCTTGAATTCCTGCCAGTCTAGAGCTTGATAAATATCACTTGACTTCAATGGATGTTAAGATTTGCAAAGAATGCAGAATTAGGTCTTAAATAAATATAAACGTATAAAGTAGTATACATCTCTAATTACATATATAATTGTTATATTTAACATTTACCTATGCTCATATTGTGGAAAAGCTATTTCTAAAGAAGAGTATTAATATTTTTCTGCTCTTCGGCAGAGTTTAAAAACCATTTAGAGAGAACCACTCACTGCTCAAATCTAAGGAACCTATATGGCTCCCACTACCATAGCATCTGAGTGCCTCACAATCTTTAACACTCTTGTGAGGTTGTGACGTATTATTTAATCCTTGTTTTACAGATTGGGAACCGAGACGGGCTAAGTGACTTGGCCAAGTTTACACAGGAAGTCTGTGGAGGAGCAAGGGAGACTTGGCTTCAGTTCACGTTCTAGGTTAATGCCCTAACTATTGGGCCATTCTTCCCCCTTCAGCAAAGTGGAATGGGGCCTGAATTCTGTAGCGGCTACTAGTGCTAAAATGGAAAAACAGATTAAAAACACTTCTAAAGAAACTGGTTCCTGGACTTCAGAATTGTTTACCAAGTTCTGTCTAAGGACATTTTTCTGATCAAGTTATTGATAACTGAAAAATAGGGCTGATAATGGAAACGCTAATCCTACCACTAGTGAGCCTACTGGTCTGTACCTACAATTTTATTTCCTGTTAATTTAGATAAAATTTCTAGTTTTGCATTTGGAAAGGTAGACTGTAGTGGGGATTTTTGAAGAATCTGGGTAGTTACAGGGAGAGCTGCTGCAATTTTGGTAAAAAGTATTCCAGTCACACTGATTCTGCAGCAATCAGCAACATTTTTGCCATAATCAAAAGCTCAAAGTACTATAATTCATAGCTGCAAAGAGTAACAATGGTAACTTTGATGTTTATAGCATATAATAGGGATTGAAAAGTTTTAATGCGCACCTACATGCCGTAACACTTAAATTACTAACAAAAGGAAAGCAAACAAACAAAATACCAAAGATGAGGGAGCAATATAATAACTAACCCACTTCAACCTGCAGAGAAGTGCAGAGTGCTATTCTCTCCCTTCCAAGCCTTCATTTTTGGGCCCTCTTACCCCACAATTAGAACCAATGACTGCTCCGTTGTTGTTTATATGTTTTTAGCATAATTTCTTGTCAGTTTCATGGCTGCATTTAAGGCTCTGAAGAGAAACTGTGAAATTAATATTCTCACTCTGCTACTACTTCGGAGAAGCTATGCAGTAGAACCACTGGAATGGTTTACCACAGTGGTTTTCAAACTTTGTTCTGGCAATCCAGTAGAAGAAAACTGTTGATGCCCGTGACCCAGCGGAGCTGGAGATGAGTGGTTTGGAGTGTGGAAGGGGCTCAGGGCTGGGGTGCACAGTGGGACCAGGGGTTTAGTGTGCAGGAGAGGGCTCCAGGTTGCAGGGGCTTAGGGCTGGGGCAGTGGGTTGGAGAGCAGGAGGGGGTCAGGGCTCTGGGTGCTGGTTACGGGGTGGGGCCAGAGATGAGGGGTTTGGGGTGCAGGAGGGGGCTCCTGGTTTGGGGGGCTCAGAGCTGAGCCAGGGGACTGGGGCACAGGCTTACCTTGGGCAGCTAGCAGTCAGCGGCACAGTAGGGTTCCTCCCTGTCCTGGCACAGTGGACTGCGCTGTGCCCTGGAAGCGGCCAGCAGCAGGTCCTGCTCCTAGGTAGAGGCGTGCAAGCGGCTCCGCACAGCTCTCACCTCAGGCACCACCCTTGGTCAATGGGAGCGCAGAGCCAGTGCGGCGGGGGGCAGCGCATGGAGCCTCATGCCCCCCACCTAGGAGCTGGACCTGCTGCTGGCCACTTACGGGGCACAGCGCGGTGTCAGAACAGGTATGGACTAGCCTGCCTTAGCTGGACAGCACCGCCGACAGGACTTTTAACTGCCTGGTTAGCAATGCTGACCAGAGCCGCTGCAACCCAGTGCTTTACATTCTGTGACCCAGTACTGGGTAGCAACCCGCAGTTTGAAAACCACTGGTCTACCAACTGCCAACTCAGGACAGCACATGTTTTGGTTCACTCTTAAAGGGTATTTGCGCAACGTTACAGCTTGAGTTGTTGGTTTGGGGTTTTTTTTTTTGGTTTTAAATGAAACCCTGAATATCTCACAAAATAATTTAACTCCAACATATCCTAGGAAGCTTTTCTATGGTCACTGCTGATTGTGCAAGATCATTAACATACCAGAAATCTTTGCCACAATCCATGCAAGATAGGCACTGGCAGTTTCTGCAAATGTTTACATGTTTTTCAACTTGCCCTTTCTTCACAGACTCTCCACATGCACTGCAGGTAAAAACTACCATTTTGATGAAGTGATCAAAATAGTTTCTTCTCAAAGGTGCTTACAACTGCTTCTTTTTCAAATTGAAATCTACAAAAAAAAAAATGCAATTCATATCATAACTCTGATAAAGCATGAGAATTATATTTAAGAAAAACATAAGCAACCCACACAAATTAAGTGCACGTGGATCAATCTACCAACAGCAAATCTATCAAACAGACTTAAATGTGAATAAGATTCACACGTTAATTGCGCTTTTATGTAACATTCATTTTTAATTGCAAAAATATTTCTTTGTATATACACAACTCAAATAATTATTCTGATGTTTTTCAGTTGAAAACTGCACGTCACAAACTCAGACTACCTCAGATTCCTGCCTTTCGTTCTCTCCTCACATTAAAGTGCTTGCCAAATCTTGCTGTTCTCTCTTTGTAAGATTTCTGAAATATGCCCTTCCTCTTTGTCTCTGCTGCTAAAATCCTGGTTCAGATACCATGGTATTGTCTCACACCTGAATTAATTTAATCTCCCCTATTCCGAACAGTGGAAAGTCATGGACTCTAATCTATGCAATTTTGTACTGATAAAAACCATCTTCTCCTGGCATTTTGACTACATCATGACTTTCTGCTGTTATCACAATTTCCCAGTCACATTTTACATAAAGATCAAAGTCTTTTCACTCAAAATTTAAGGCTTTATCCCTCTGCCTTGACCATTGCTTGCTCTCCACCTCACTTTTCTCATTTTAGTTCTCCCAGTCTTGCCTTCATGCCTTTTTTAAAATCCGCTCCCATATTTGGCTCTCACGAAGGGGTATCTCATGCCAGGCATCCTTGGTCTTCTTCAGATCCCTTTGTAGAACCCATTTCTTTCACTTAGGGCATGTCAACACCACAGCAGCACAGCTACAGTGCTGTGGTGTTGATGCTTCCTACATTGGCACAAAGGGTTTTTCAATGTAGCTAAGAAGAATTCTGTTGACCTAAATTCATCTACACTGGGGGTACAGCTTTCAGGGCACAAAAGTGATCACACCTTGAGGGCAGGTGGTGTGTACTACAGTCTAAATCAATATAATTTAGATCAATTCAGGGCTGGTCTACATTGGCAATGCTAAAGCACTACCACGCTTTAAAAAAAAGCGCCTCCACGAGGGGACATTGTGGACAGCGCTATCTACACTGGCACTTTGCAGCGCTGAAATTTGCTGTGCTCATGGGGGTGTTTTTCCCACACCTCTGAGCAAGAAAGTTGCAGCACTGTAAGTCGCAAATTTAGACAAGTCCTCTGCAGTGTGAGGAGCCCCCCCCCAAGGGGTGCAAGATTCGCACTGTCCACACCCGTGCTAGGCTGGCAGGAGACACTCTCCCATCCATGTACCTTCCGCTTCTTGCGGAGGTGGAGTAGTTACGCTGCAGGAAGAACTCTCTCCCATCGGTATATCGCGTCTTCACCAGACGTGCTGCCGCGCCGACATAGCGCTATAGGGCAGACTTGCGAGGGAGCTAGGCCACCCTGTTTCAAGCCTACCCCAGGCTTGAGCATTACCGCCGGCGATCTACTCCCGGCCGCAGGCTAGGCTGCGCTCACCTCGTAGCGCAGCGCGACCACGACCGGTCCCGCCTCCATCGTACAGCGCAGGAAGGCGAAGAGTGGATGGGTCACGGCCCACGTGGCCCACCGGCGGGAAATCCGGGCCGATCCCCGCGGGGCCCCCGGCAGAGCGCGCACCTCCCAGCCCCTGCCGTTATTCCCTCCCCTCCCCCTCCCAGGGGCTCGTGCCGCCAGCGCGCGGCTCCCGGAGCGCCACAGACCCCGCCACACCCCTCACAGCCGGGGCTCGGCCTGCTCCAGCCTGACGCGGAGCTCGCAGCTGCTTCCCATGCCCGGCAAGCGCCCCTCAGACCGCGGCCTAGGCGCCTGTGGCGCTCCGAACCGCGCAGGCCGAGGCGAGTCCCCCTCCACTCACTTTAAATGCTGCGCCACCGCCTCCAACGGCCAATCCCGCACCCGGCACGTGCTGCGGCTACCACCTCGCCTCCCCCAACGCGGCCGCCACTGAGCAAGAAGTACGGCCGCGCCCCAACTGCGCCTGCGCTCCGGATGGTGTCACCATGTTTCCCTTCCCCCGCTGCACGTGCGCCTCGGTGTCCCCGCTGCCGTCTTCCCTCCCGGCTCGCATGCCACCTCCAGTCTTCTCCCCGGTTCCTCCGCGGGGAAGCGGAAGTGCTTTCACCGGAAGTGCCGGGACGGGAGGGTAGCGGCCCGATCGGGATCAAGGTGGCATGGGGCGGCCGCGGTGATGGAGGAGAGAAGCCGCCGGAGCCGGTAGGAAGGTTGGGTGGGAGGAGACCTTAGAGCGGCCCCCTTGGGAAAGGAGCAGATCCCCGCCCTCACGTGCTGGGAGCCTTACTCCGGTGCCGGGGCCAGGCCCCACCCGGCCGCGCTCGTCAGGGTCAGTGCTTCCGCAGTTAGCCGCTGGAGTCTGCTGCCCGTACCCGGCAGCGCTGGAGCAGCATCCGTCCTGCCCACGAGAGCTGAGGCCCAAATAAATTTGCTAGTCTCTAAGGTGCCACAAGGACTCCTCGTTGTGTTATACCTGTAGCTGGGGGTAATATTGGGGTCAGTATAACCCCCTCCAAGATTGCACCAGCCCCCCATGTTATATCTGTAACTCGGGCTGATCTGGGGATTAGTATATAACTCCTGCATGTTCCCTTCTTCGTCCCCAACATTACACCAGTCCCCCACATTATATCTGTAACTAGGGCTGACTTGGGGGTATATAGCATGTATATATATTGTTCTCTGCCCACCAACATTAGACCAACTCCCTACACGTTATACGTGTAGTGAGGGCTAATGTGGAGCTAACCCCTGCGTGTCCCCCCTCCTCCAACATTAGACCAGCCCTTCTCACCCACCCACATTCACGTTAGCCCTGTAAGTAGGGCTAATCTGGGGGTTAGCACAACCACTGCGTATCTTTCTACCCCACTCACTAACATTAGGTGAGTGATGTCCTTCCCCCTCATAGTATACTTGTAGCTAGAGGTAATATTGGGGTTAGCATAAACCTTGTATATCTTCCTCCCCACACCCACTAACATTAGACCAGATCCTCCCTCACTTCTACACACTGATGTTAAACCTGTAGCTGGTGCTAAAGGGGGAATTCACATGATGATAGTGTCCCTCTTATATTCCTTATCTGCTAACATTGGAGCAAACCCTTTCCCTGTCTGCCTTCCCCTGTGTTATACCTGAGGCTGTTTCTTTCCACGTTCAGACTTCATGGAGACCTTTAATGAACATTTAAAAGAAAAACAAAGCCTAGTGTGCTGCTGAAATTACTCCCGATAAGGCAGTGGCTTGCAGAACCTTTGGGTTCCCTTCCCCTGGGGGAGTGAGGCACTTGCACTCACTGTCCTTAAACACACACACACCAAGGTCACAGATTGCTTTAATAAACTATAAGATCCTTTGGAGCAGGGAGAGGTTTTAGGAACTATTATAGGCTTAAGGGGTTTTCAGTGAACCATTTGTAAGTTTTAGTGACTTGGTGAATCTCTTATAGGAATTTTAACAAAAGGTGCAATGAAGTAATACCTCTTAATAGCACAGGGGTGGCCAAACCGCGACTCTTTTACACTTAATGTCCTGCTCGGATAGCTCCTCATGCTGTCCCCCTTCTCTGCCTACCAGACTGGGGAAGAGGGGGAGCTCGGGGCTTCTGTCCTTTGGTGGGGCTAGGGGCTTTTGCCCAACAGGGAGGGGAGTCTAGGAGCTTCAGCCCCATGGGAGGCGCCTGCTGGCACTGAAGGCTTCAGCCCCCCCGGGGCACACCTGCTGGGGCTGGAGGCTACAGAAGGAACGGGACTGAAACCCCGAGCCCTGGGAGGTGCCTCCCATGGGGCTGAAGCTCCAACATCCCCCATCCCCACAGGGCAGAAGACCCTAGTCCCCCCACTCTGCTGCAGGGCTGTAGCCCTGAGCCCTTGCAAGCGTGCCCGTCTCTCAAACTCTTGAAGATTATCATATGTGGTTTGGAGGGTCAGTAAGTTTGGCCATCCCTGTAATAGCAGATGAGAAGCTGCATATAATTAGGATGCATTAAAAGGAGACATGTCAAAAAAGTCCCAGGATGGTGCCCCCTAGAAGTCCTGAGAATGTGATGGATAACTAATTTAATTGTAGGATGCGGCGTATATGCAAATTTATTTTGGTGGATGACCCAATTAATTTTCACTGCGAGATCCAGTAATGAAGAGAAGCCCCTAAAAGATTGGATTCTTTCTCCTCTCCTACTTTTAAAACATGCGAAAGGGGGAGATTCCCTCTCCTTTCCCGTGGGCAAAAATTAAGTTAAAGCATAGATTATATACAGTTGTTCATTTGGGAACAAATGTTAGATATTTTCTGTTCCAGGTCACTCTTGTGAACAGCTTGAAGAGACTTTAAATATGATGTAAACTTTTTTCCCAGTACAAATGAGAGTCCTGAATTTTTCTAATACTATTATAATTTACCTATCTGAGAACTATAAGTGAAATGATGTAAATATAAATATATTTGGTCTTTTCAGGATTTTCTATTCTGTGTTTGGAGAATTAAGAAACTGAGTTTTTCCAATACAAAATGCCTATTTGCTTTTAAGTTTGTGGATGTTCTGTGTTCTGCTTGCTAAAGTCTAATACATATTTAAGTGAATAAAGAAAATGTATGATTACAAAGTTCAATTTATTTGCAGCATCTCCATTACTAGATATTTGTGCAAAATCTCATTGTAATAGGAAATATTGACTTTAATAAAACTTTCTGTGTCTGTACTGCTACAGCCGTTAATCACCTACAGTTTTTTCATTTGTCTTTAAATGGCCCAAATATTATTAGGTTTCAGAGTAACAGCCGTGTTAGTCTGTATTCGCAAAAAGAAAAGGAGTACTTGTGGCACCTTAGAGACTAACCAATTTATTTGAGCATAAGCTTTCGTGAGCTACACGTGTAGCTCACGAAAGCTTATGCTCAAATAAATTGGTTAGTCTCTAAGGTGCCACAAGTACTCCTTTTCTTTTTGCAAATATTATTAGACATCTGCATTAGCTCTGTTTCCCTTGCGAGGTAGGGAAAATAGTAGTAATACGTTAATTTTTAATGTCATTTTAAATTTGTTCTGCAAATACAATATTTAATTTAAAACTTAATCCCAAGAGTATTTTTATCTTATTGTATTTTAGGTAATCAACTGGTATTCTAGCATGGACACTGTTGCTAGTCATAGTTGTCATCTTCTCCAGCAGCTACATGAACAGCGCATTCAAGGCCTTCTCTGTGACTGCATGTTGGTAGTAAAAGGCGTCTGCTTCAAAGCACATAAAAATGTATTAGCTGCTTTCAGTCAGTATTTCAGGTATGTAGTTGGGAATATATTTTTATTGAATTAACAGGATACTATATAACTGATGTCTTAATCTCTGAGGAGAGAACTTTTATGCTAGTTATAAAGTAGTAATGCCTAGTCACAGGCTGGAATTAAAAATTATAGGGACCTTGGATTACTTGTCCAGAGATAATCTGTATCTCACATTTGGTCTAATTAGAAAATATGGTCTGCCTAATTTATTTTGTAATTGTACATATTTGGCCAGTAAGCTCTTTGTGATCCTCTCCTCATTATATACTTACAGTGCCAAGCATAGTGGGGCCCCAGTCTCTGGTTAGAGGCTCTTGCCAATACTGCAGTACAAATAAATAGTACAGTAACTCCTCACTTAACGTTGTCCCGTTGTTATGTTGCTGATCAATTAGGGAACATGCTTGTTTAAAGTTGTGCAATGCTCCCTTGTAACCTTGTTTGGCAGCTGCCTGCTTTGTCCACTGCTTGCAGGATTCTCTAGAAGAGCAACCCCTCCTCGTGGGGATTAGAACCAGGGGGGGCTGGCAGCCCCCCTCTCTCCCCCCGCCAGCAGCTCCCCTAAATTCCCTGTAAGGTATGTGGCTCAGCAGCTGCCCAGCAGCAGTTCAGGTGGCCCTCCCCCCCACTGCCGTGGTGCTCCTGACCTGCCCTCTGCCTTGGGGCTGCTCCTGGGAGCTTTGTTGAGGGAGGGTGGGAGAGGGGTGCTGATGTCAGGATGTTCCCCTGTTCTGCCCCCTCCCCTGCTCTGTACCCCCTCTCCACAAAGTGGAGGAGGGGACAGTCACAGGGCTTGGGGACAGAACTGGGGGAGCTTGCAGGAAGCTGTTGCTTCCGGTCTGAACTGGCTGATCTACTTAAAAGGGCAACAAACTCAGCGTACTTAAAGGGGCAATGCATCTCTCTCTCTCTCTCTCTCTCTCTCACTCATGCACGCACCCCCGAGCACTTTGGAAAGTCAGCGCCTGTGCAGCCATGCATGTGCTGTCAGGAGGAGGGAGTGGTGCGCTCCACCTGGATAGCGTGGGTTCATCACCATGTTCAGTTTTTGCAGGGAAGTGTTTGCAGCTACTGCCCTGCATCTATTGTGTTTCCTCCCTCCTGCCTCAGTCCATGCTGCCTTGTAGAGTGTGAGGCTACATTAACAACAGCATATTGACCCTTGAGGGCTCAGCCAAGTGCTAGTTCATCATTTAGCAGAAAGGCATTCCCTGGGAAATATTCCAACTTCTTACTGTACCACCTCAGCCACGCTTTACCGTCATTCATTGCTATGTACAATATTAAACTGTTTGTTTAAAATTGTTTAAAATTTATACTGTATATGTATATAATATCTTTTGTCTGGGGAAAAAATGTCCCTGGAACCTAACCCCATCATTTACATTAATTCTTATGGGGAAATTGGATTCGCTTAACATTGTTTTGCATAAAGTCTCATTTTTCAGGAACATAACTACAACGTTAAGTGAGGAGTTACTGTAATAGTAATGCATACTCCTTCATAAGAATGGCCATACTGGGTCAGACCAAAGGTCCATCTAGCCCAGTATCCTGTCTTCCAACAGTGGCCAATGCCAGGTGCCCCTGTGGGAATGAACAGGTAATCATCAAGTGGTCTATTCCCTGTTGCTCATTCCCAGCTTCTGCAAACAGAGGCTAGGGACACATCCCTGCCAATCCTGGCTAATAGCTATTGATGGACCTATCCTCCATGAGTTTATCTATTTCTTTTTTGAACACTGTTATAGTCTTGGCCTTCACAGCATCCTCTGGCAAAGATTTCCACAGGTTGATTGTGCGTTCTGTGGAGAAATATTTCCTTTTGTTTGTTTTAAACCTGCTGCCTATTAATTTCATTTGGTGACCCCTAGTTCTTGTGTTATGAGAAGGAGTAAATAATGCTTCCTTATTTACTTTCTCCCCACCAGTCATGATTTTATAGACCTCTGTCATATCCCCCCTTCGTCATCTCTTTTCCAAGCTGAAAAGTCCCAGTCTTATTAATCTCTCCCCATATGGAAGCCATTCCATACTCCTAATCATTTGTGTTGCTCTTTTCCATTCCATTGTATCTTTTTTGAGATGGGGCGACCACATCTGCAGGCAGTATTCAAGATGTGGGCATACCATGGATTTGTATAGAGGCAATATATTTTCTGTCTTATTCTCTATCCCTTTCTTAATGATTCCCAACATTCTGTTCGCTTTTTGACTGCCACTGCACATTGAGTGGATGTTTTCAGAGAACTATCCACAGTGACTCCCAAGATCTCTTTCTTGAATGGTAACAGCTAATTTAGACCTTCCAAAGTGCAGTATGGGATTGCAGTATGGTGAGCAGAGCCAGGTGAGAGATTTAGTGTGTCAGACAACCAGATCATCCCCTTTTGCTGCTTGGTGCTTAAAAGGAAACTGAGCTGGAGGACAGTTTTCTTTTTTTAGCCTTTCCGAATCTGTATCTGGAACAGAGTCACACACTGAAATTTCTTGATGTGCTAGTCAATGCATCTGAAACTTTTTAAAGTGTGTCAGTAGCCCTTGCAGCAAGCAACATCTAATATTCACTTGTCTTGGGATGCTGGGCAACAAAATTTTCCTTGCCTGTCAGTGAATCGTCTGGTATGGTTTTGGGGTTTTTTTTACCCTGTTTCTTCTCTCACCATCTCTAAAGCTTGTGCTACCAATAATACATATATAAAAACAATAACTGGGAGAAGGTAGTTTATAGTGACTTTATGAGGGGAAGGAAAGTTGACGTCCAGATGCTTCGCCACCTGTTATAGTGTCAATTATAAGCACTGTCAATAATAAACTGTAACTTTGTAAAAATAAACTTTGACTCATGCCCAAAGAGTTTTGGCCATCAAGTTTGAATTTAAGGGAGTTAGGTGCCCAACTCCCATTGAATTTCAATGGGCATTGGGTGCCCAATTACTTTAGGATCCTTTCAACATCGTAGCACAAATAAAATAAAAACAGAATTACAGTAGGCTTCGGTAGTATGCATATAAAGTGATTTTATTCTATGGATATGGCCACAGCTTGAAAATTTTACCAGCCACTTAAACCTACTTGTTAGGCAGAGCTCTAAGAAGGATGAGCCCCAGTGAGGTTCACTGGCAGATCCTGAGGGAAAGGCTTAGTTGCTGGAAGGGGGAGCACCTTGATTTTCCGAACTGTGGGGTTCCATCTTTATTTTCATTTTGATTAGCTAAATGTAGAGCTTCCTTTCTTGCTCCCCATTCTGTTTGCCAGGAGGGAAGGGGAAGGCCCCTTCTCAATCTATCCACTTCTGCACAAACAGTCCACTAACATCAACATTAAGGTTGATATTTAAAGCACATAAGATATTACAAGTGTAGGGTGAGATTTTCAAAAGCACTCAACAGTGGCATAGCTGCTCCTGTTGAAGTCAACAGTAAAACTCCCATTTGCTTCAAAGGAAGCAGAGTTAGGCTAATTACAAGCAGTTTCAAAAGTCTTATCAGTAAGTACCAGAGCAACTGTCTCTCAGCCGCATGTTGCATATCGAGTTATTGATTCACATTGCGTTAGGATCGCTGTTCCCTCTAAGCTGTGCACGTGTGCACGCGCACACAGATCCTAAACGCGCACATGGCAAAACACTGCGCACACAAAAATTTGCACAGAAGCGCAATTTGCACAGAAGAAATTTTTTGCGCACACATCCTGTGAAAAATTTGCACAGAAGAAATTTTTTGCTCATACGGCCTGTCAAAAATTACAGGGAACATTGGTTAGGATATTGTGTTTGATAGACATTTTATAAAAAAGCTCTTCAAACTAGCAGTGTATGTGCTTGTATATTATAAAGGGTTATGCTTTATTTCATCAGGACCCTATTTCAGAATTCTCCAGGCCAGAAGAATGATGTCTTTCACTTGGACATTAAAAACGTAGGTGGCATAGGCCAGATCTTGGACTTCATGTACACTTCGCACCTTGATCTTAGCCAGGACAATGTACAAGCTATGTTGGATATTGCACAATGTCTGCAAGTGCAAAATGTGCTGAACATTTGCCACACTTTTTTAAAATCCTCCACAGTTGTAGAGCCTCCTGCCAGCATGCCTTGCAATAGTGTGTTCTCCTTGCAAAGTACTTTGGCTACAGAGACTAATTGTGTGAATGAAAGTTATGGTACTAACTTACTGCATGAATGCTCATCAGATACACAAGCGAGTAAAGTGTTGGATGACCACCATTCCCATGGATCACAATCTGTTAATCTTCATACTTCCTCAGGTGATGTACAGAAACAGACACAGGACTCCCTAGATGGTAATTGCACAGAGCTTCCATTTAAACAGCCAAATTACTATTATAAACTGCGCAACTTTTATAGCAAGCAGTTCTACAAGCAGAATGCATGTTCCAACCATGAGAGAATAACAGAACAATCCTTTGCTTTCAATACATCTACTGAACTAAGTACAGTAGAGAGCAATTCTTGTACCGTCAATCGATCTGAATGTATTTTAGAATCCTCTGACCACTTACCCTCCAACTTTCTGGTTCAATCCTTGAATGAATCTGCTCCAGACCAAGATTTGGAAAGCACGTCTTTGCAGCCTACCAAACAGATGCGGTTAAAAAAGGCAATACACCTTAAAAAACTGAATTTTCTAAGGTCACAGAAGTCTGCAGAACAATTGTCTGAACCTAAGAGAGATGACAACAGTATAACAAGGGTAATTGAATGTGTAAATGAAAGTACCATGGAGATGACAAATATTAATGCTGTTGAAGAAAAAGAAACCGAAGATCTTGTGAGTTCAGAGAGTTTTGAACAAACTGTTGAAATGGAAAGACCTCAAGGTCCTTCAGAACAAGATGAGCAATCACAGATTCTTCACTCACAGAGGCAATATACTTGTGAATTATGTGGAAAGGCTTTTAAACATCCAAGCAATTTGGAGCTCCATAAAAGGTCTCATACAGGTACAGTTATTTACTGCTTGCAGACCAAATATTTAATAACGAGATAAAAAGGAAAATGACATCCAGACCTCCTCCTGGTTCAAAGACAGTTGTTTCATAGGGATTCACTTTCAAAAATGTACTTTCTATGGGAAGCGATGTAGGGGAAAAGACAGTTACAGGAATATATTAAGTGAATAGAGAAAAAAGCTTCTAGATTCAATTTATTCTTCATTCTCTCAACTAAATTTTCTAAGGTTTTCTTCAAAAGCACAGTTTGTAATATTTAAATGTAAACGTCATATTTTTTCTCACATTTAAAGGAGACACCTTTTGCGCTCTATACCCAGAGTGTATAACTCCCCCAAAGCATAGATGTATGGAGAAAAGTCAGTACAAATGGATGTGGGTGAGGGAAAACTTGTAGTTAAAGAATCTGTAAATTCCAGCAGACGTACCTTTTTCTGTAGTATTTCACACTGAATTGAGACCATTGTAAATCATATGGGGTAGGAACTTTTCCTCTCTTTTGCACACTGTGGTAGATAGTTACAGTGTTTATCGAGATTTCTAGTGGATACTATGGTCCTAGTGGACATATGTACTTTGTAAAGAAAATGAGGGAGTTTGAACAATTTGACTGTACACTTCTAATATCCATTCAGATAACTTCATTTTAAAATCGAGCACAGAGTGATTTCTAAAAACAGAAAACACAGCTTAGTATTTCTTTGTCACAGTGAAAAATAAACCCACTCTAACTTTTTAGCTCATCACTCTGAATGTTTAATGTCCCCAACAAATAAAGTTGTAGAACTACAGTAAATTCATTCAAAAAACCTTTTATAAAACTTTAGCATAGCTCAGTGGTCTCCAATCTTTTTACTCCAAAGATCACTTTTTGAATTTAAGGGCAATCCAGGATCTGCCCCCCCCTTCCCTGAAGCCCAGCTCCACTCACTCCATCCCCTCCTCTCCTGTTGCTCGCTCTCCCCTACCCTCACTCACTTTCACTGGGCAGGGATTTGGGGTTTGGGCTCTGGGCTGGGGCCAAGGGGCTCGCAGTGTGGGAGGGGGCTCTGGACTGAGCCTGGGGTGCAAGCTCTGGGAGGGAGTTTAGGTGCAGGAGGGGGCTCTGGGCTGGGGCAGAGTGTTGGGGTGCAAGCTCTGGGAGGGAGTTTGGGTGCAGGAGGGGGCTCTGGGCTGGGGCAGAGTGTTGGGGTGCTGGTTCTGGGAGGGGGCTCAGGGATGGGGTATAGGGTATAGGGTGCCGGAAGGGGGGGCACTTATCTCAGGCGGCTCCCAGTTGGTGGCACAGTGGGGCTAAGGCAGGCTCCCTACCTGCCCCAGCCCCACTCAGGCACATCGGCACCTCCTCCCCATCATGAGCCAAGCCACAGCCACACGCACCCCCCCACCAGCCAGTAGTGCACCACGTAGCCATGTCGCCCCCAGAAGGGGCCAACATGCCTCTGCGGCCCCTGGGAGAGGCACGTGGCTCTGCGTGCTGCCCCTCTCTGCAGATGCCGCCCCTCTCTGCAGGTGCCGCCCCTGCAGCTCCCATTGGCCACAGCTCCCCGTTCTTAGCCAATGGGAGCTGCGGGGGCGGTGCTTGCAGGCAGGAGCAGTGTGGAGCCCCCACCTCCACCGCTGCAGGGGCATGGATTGACCAGTCAATCACTATTGATCAGTTGGTGACCACTGGCTTAGCTATTCAAGCAATACCATTAATTTCCATCATTTACCACGGTGTCTTTCGTGGGGACTCAGCTAATGGATGTTTTCTGCCCCTCCTTTTCCTTTATATTCCAATAGCCAATGACATAATTTACAAATGCATAAGGGTTCATCTCGCCAAATAAATATCATCTGACAAGTGAATGTGCATTTTCTGCGCAAAAGTCAAAGAAAATGTGGCCCTTGTTTTAACATGCATTCATTTCTTTTATAAATCATAGTCTTTAATAATGGGAATTTAGATTTCCATAAATTGTTAGATTGCACAGAATTTGAACTTTCTCCATCATAGGGTCTACTCCAAAAGGTCTCATTCCGTTTTTGTGAGGTTTTCCGGTTGTTCATGTTACAACTCTCACTCACATGAGTATTTTTTTAAAATGATGTTGCCCAAACACTAGATTTTAATTCTTTATAGGTTTCTCTGGGCAGAAAAAATATATGGCATACCAATCTACTAAACCACTTTAAACTGTTTGTGGAAAAATGTATATTGTAAATTCAGCATTCCATGAAATATACTATTATTTATTCAGCGAGACCTATGTTCTTTATAGAGCAAACAAAACGTGATCTCTGGTTGACATCTTACAATTTCATTTTAGACACAATGCAGTGAGGAACACTGAACAGGGGGAAGTCCAAGGAGGACAGGGTTGCAATAATAAATTTACATGGTTATTTACATTCATTGCGTGCAATCTTTATGGTGTTACTGTCCCACTCCTGTTTGAAATCCATGTATTCACACACAATCCAACTGCAGTCAAGCTAGTCTATACTGTTTTTAACTGCAGTTTGAGCTGCACACATATTCAGCTTGACTATATAAAATGTAACAAGACTGATCCCATTAGGTTTTCTGTTCTGTCCTGTACGCTGCAATTCACGTGCGGGAGTTGAAGTTGTGCACAGGAATTCCATGTTGTTTTCAGAAACCTTGCTCCTCCAATTCTTGTTTTTCAAAATAACCCGAGAAATGAATAGAACACCAGATAGCAGAATTGTGCTTATGCTTCCATGTGACATTCGTCTAGAGATTGTTGTATTTTCGTAGTCAATTCAAATAGCTACTGCAGGCTACTGGGTGGGATGGCATCGTCTGACTTCTGCAGCATTCTCCTGTTATGTAGTTTTAAAAAGAGGGAGAGGAGGTGGGAAGTACATCACGTAATTCTTCAGTGCTCTGTCCCATTTAACTGTTAATGGGGTGCTGGGAATGGGATATAGCCGCACAGGAATAGGAAATTGAGACAGACAAAGCAAGGACATGTGGGTGGCTAAAGCAGTAGGAGGTATACTAAACAGAAAGGCAAAGGAAGAGGACACACACCAGGGTGTAAAGGGAAGAGAATTTGATACTGTCTGTTTGCTTACTCTATTAAGTATCTTCCTATGTCATGTGTATTCTATGACTCAATCTATTTAATGATGTGAATTCTGTTTAACATACTACACCTGTGCTCCATGTAATGGGTTGCTTCCTATTTGTTTGTGTGTACAACTCAGGGCATTAGGTGTTGGTACATTAATCTACTAATCCCTCTATAGCCTGGGTATCTAGGGAGAGAGGTAGTTTCTTAGTGCCCTCTTGACAACCAAGGTCAGATACAACAGCTCTGCTAACAATCAGGGTAGCTTTTTGGGTGTTAGAAGCAGGGTATTCAAAATGATAGGAAGATTTTCTTGTACTTAACTGGACATCAGTTCCCGTGACACGACCAGTCTGTGAGCCACGGAAACAATCTCTTCAGGGCTCTCCCAGCCCTTACTTTGCCTCGTAGGTTTACGGTAGGTGCATCCCAATCCCCAAATCCCCTTGAAGCATTCCTCTGCAGCATCCAGCCCTTAACCATTTGATGCTCTCAGAAATTACAAGGTAAGCTACCCCCTAAGGAACAGTGCACGTATCAGCTTGTTTGATTCAACTGCAGATCAGCTCAAATATAATATCACAATGCTGAGATATAGTGAAAATAATAAGTTTATTATCAAAGGGTAAGATTTAAGAGCTAGTGAGTAAGGATAACAAATGGAAACAGAATGGTTACATATAAAACAAAAAGCATAACTTCATGCTTCGCAGAGTCTAAACTTTCAACAGGCTAAAACTCTTGTCTAACATAGTTAATCTCACCCTAAGCAAGCTCACAGCATCTCCAACCAACATGGTTGGGATTTCCCTTTAATAAATGCAAAACGTGCTGCCCTTTGAACTTCCTCTCTGAAGGATGAAAAAGGTCCTTTTGCCTTCTATATCCCCAATATTCATTGTTTTATCCCCGGAGTCAGGATGACCTTTGTGGTTTATTCCCTGATGCACTGGCTCCATGTTGCATTCACATCCATGATGTTGTATGCAGATGGGCTTCCATTGTGTTGACATACAATACTTATTTTACATGTGAACCAAGGCAAATGATTGAATGTACATCCTTTGTCTGGTCAAAATCTGCTTGTAAACCCTGCTTTGACTCAGACTTTAAAATATATTTTCTTGTGTATATACACACAGCTCCTTAAATGTCATCCGTACATACATCTCTCAATCATTATGAAGACCAGTATGACAAGCTTTTATTAGATACCTCCCTTGACCCTCTTTGTATAAATACTATGAAATCAATTTGTTGGGTGTAGTGAGTTTGTTAGGCCTGTCCTGGGTTATTGTTACAGAACAGTGAATGAGCCCTTTGCCAGTTGCCATTAATGGGTTCTCAGGGTCACAGACGGTATGACTGATGTTCTGCAAAATTAGGGAAGTGATAGACAAGGATAACAGACTATTTTTCCACTTCAGTGATGGTTCAGAAACCAGGTATAGGGTGAAAGTTTCAAAAGTCCATTAGTCCTTTGACTTTCAATGAGTCTTCGATTCCCTTGTACCAAAGGGCTAGACCTTTAAAGGTGTGTAGGTACTTAGTGGGATTTTCAGACGTGCCAAGATGACTAACATCCATTGAAATCCCTGGAAGTCAGGTTCCTGGGCACTTCTGAAAATTCCAGAAAGGGCGAGATTCACAAAGGGACCTGGGTGACTAACGGCCACTTTAGTTGTTTGAATCCCGGAATCGGGTCTCACTGGGACTCACAAACCCCTGCCCAGTTGCCATCTAAACCTGAGGTACCTAAACTCGCTCAATGCCTAATTTTTTTTATTAAAAGTTTCATAGGCACCTGTGTTTCTGCTTCTGAGCATGTGCGCTACTGCCTCACTCCAGGCATTTGGATGCCTGAGCCACAGGGCTAGTCTCAAACCAGAGGAAAATAGGCATTCTTCTCCTGGATTTGCCTGCAGTGCCCAATCTGGTAAAAGTGCTCAGAACTCACCTGCTAGATCGGGACACAATAGGTGAGCTTACACAAAACAGCCGTGGGTGGAGGAAGGACCTCCCTCATAAATTTTAAGGTATTCACTGGGGTGTCAGAGACCCCTGGTTCAAGTCCCCCCCTCGACCTGAGGGTAGAAGGAATTTTAATGGGGATCTGTTACTTCTCAGGGCTATGAAAGATGTGTGGCTCCCTCAATCTCTCCTGCTGAAACTGTTCCATTGTGTAAAAATAAATTTTAAAAAGTCATTGGTGCAGAGGGATTGGATCCTGGGTCTCAGAGGTGAATGCTATAACCACTAGGATACACAGTCATATTAATTCTCTCTCCCTCCTATTTTCCCCCTTTTCCATCAGTGATGCTTTTATTATTTATCCACAATGGAACAGCTTCAGCAGTTGAGACTGAGGGGGCCGTACATCAGAATATCCTATAGCCCAGTGGTTAGGGCACTGACCTGAAAGGTGGCAGAACTCTGTTCAAATCCCTTCTCCTCCTCAGGTGGAGGAGGGGACTTGAAGCAGGCTCTCCTATATCCCAGATGAGTACTCTATCCACTGGGTTAAAAATAATGAGGGATGTAGTCCTCCCCTCTCTGGGCTTCTTCCTAAAGTAGCATAGGTACCTAATCTCAAGAGAGGGTTTGCAGCTGAGAATCCCAAGCAAAGGGAAGAGCTTCCCAGCAGCCCAGTCTTAAGTGCCTGTTTCTGTGAGATTGGCAGAATTTAGCAAACACTCCTCCTCTTGCCTTCTCCCTCTGGCTTGCTTGGGGGAGGAGCTGCCCCACGCTGCCTAGCATGCTGCTTATTGTGAATCCCATTCTGAGGCATCTATCCCCATTCATTGTATAGAGAGCCTAGTCACCTAACCCAGGCTTTGTGGATCACAGTGATTTTCTAGGCACCTAAAAAGCCTAGCCCTAAATGCCTAAGTGCATCTTTAGGCAGCTAAATATCTTTAATAATCTGGCCCTAGTCACTTTGAAAATGGAATTTAGGCTCCTAAATCACAGATGCAGTCTTGAAAATTACCCATTATCTAAAATTAGGAAACCCTTTAAAACGGAGAACTATGGCAGAACTATTTAGTGACTAAATGTCCTTATAGAAATTTTTAAGGTCAGGCTTTTCAAAGCCCTGGCTGGGATGATTTAGTTGGGGATTTGTCCTGCTTTGAGCAGGGGACTGGATTAGATGACCTCCTGAGGTCCCTTCCAACCCTGATATTCTATGAGTCTATTCTGTGATTCTATGGAATAGGTGGAAAAGAGAATACATTGATTCAAACTGATAACTAGGTTTCTGGACTAGAAAACTGAAGAATGTGGCTAAATATCAGTGTAATGGGATTACATTTCAAAAAGTACAGTGTATTGGACTGATTTCCCTATTTGTCAAGCTTCTTACACAAAATAATTTTGAGAGAGACTGAAATATCAGTTTATACCTGGTTGAGAAACATCAAAGCTCTTTAGTGACCAAAATGCTCAAGTCAGTTGTCAGATCCTATTATAAAGGACAACTAAGTGTGAAGGGTTAGAGGGCAAAAGTAAAGGCAGTTAAATACAGTTTATTTTTAGTGAGAAGTCACTGGCTGTAGATTGCTTCCAGGGTCTCTCACCAATCGGAGCTGATTTGTCAAGTGAACAGAATCTTGCAAAGGGAGAGTACAAGACCTCACACACACTTGATTTCTCTGTGAATGATTAGCTTCAGTCTGTAGGTCAGGGTTGCGTGTGTGTGTGTGTGTGTGTGTAAAAGTGTAAAACTGATGTGCTCCTTTTAATTTTGTCTTAATTTGACAGTTACCACATTTCCTTCAAGCATTTATAATTCTCATTCTCACCCCTATGCTGCAAGGAAGAAAGTGTAAATGTTAAGAACGTTTCTATTCGTGTCCATTTTTTACTACTTATTTGTTTGTGAAATATAAATTATATTTCAAAGAGATTCTCCTTTAAGAGGTAAATGACAGAAACACAATACCTATTTAATTTTCTCTTTAAATTACTTCGGTAAGTGTCCTTTTGGCTTTAAGTTGTATCTAAATTATATCTTTTAGAGGAAAGTATACCAATTTAAAGCGTTTGTATTCTGTTGAAACTATTAGATATGCTATGTTCTGTCTTTTCTCCTTTTAGGTGAGAAACCTTTTGAATGTAACATTTGTGGGAAACACTTCTCACAGGTGGGAATATTTTATTTTATGATACTTACAGTTAAACTAAATGCATCCATGTTTTGATTCTAAAAGTAAACTTAGTTCTGTTTGCAGTGATATAAATGACATGGCTTTGTCCAACGTTACAATCCTAAATTTAGGATTTAGCCACCTTTGGTGGCTTTTGAAAATACAAATTACAGTGTTCTAGGTTTCTTTAAGATGTTTTCTGCCTTTTTACTTTTATGTAGCAGTTCTATCACCTCTCCCTCAATCTGTCTTTAATTTTCATGCTTTTTTCTCAACGATTGGGTGCTTAGTTATGTAGATTTTTTTAAAAAAGTCCTCTGCATATTTAAAATCTAGAGTACATTCACTGCCAAATTATAACAATGTGGGGCCTAAAATATATATGTACCTCATCTAGAAATACAATTTGAGTGGTGTTTGTAGGAACAGTGGAGTCAGTCTTGCATACTATTATTTTTACATACTCTAAAGCAATGGTTCTCAACCTATTTACCATCATGAGTCGCATATGTGGCCCATAATGTGTTATGTGGGCCGCATCCAATACTACCTGTTTGGGCCTGAGATTGTCAAATGGGCTGCAGCTCTGTGCTGACTGGGCCACAGGTTGAGAACCACTGCTCTAAAGCAAATACCTCTTAGTCAGATATATAATTTGTTGCAAACCCTATAGTCTTCCTATACACCAAATGTAGCAATGCACACCTCTCCAGAGGTCCAAATACGAAACATTGAGTAGCTGATAATTGCATAAATACAATCAGACTAATTTCTTTTTAACTGAAATTCAAATGGTTCCAAAGCCTGACACAATAATCCAGTTTAAGTTTACTTAGGAAATAAAAGTCAGATTTTTTCCCTCCTGGTATTCTGGCCTTGAATTTTATCTGCGCCTCAACTTGACTTCCAATATTTAAATTGCAAAGTTGCAGGTACTGTTAAATTCACTTGCATTTGCACATATCAGGCACCTAACTACTTGACTTACAGGTACAATCAGGGAAGCTGTTAAAAAGGATACAGTTTGTTTTGTCCCTAAAACTGCATCAGCAATACTGGATACCACTTCTGAAAATTTAGGACTCCACCTTTTCATTGTAATTTATTATCTGTACTCACAGTCTTACTCTATTCCATATTTTATTTGGTCATAAGATACCCTATATTTATATCAGAATACTTACACTTTACAAGAGGGGGATGAGCAGGAGGTGGGAGAGAGAGAGAAACAGTAAAGTGCATGTTTTATACTGGGATAGATTTAATAACTGAAGTGTGAGGTCCGGCCCTACATTCAGTGTTCAATTGTGCTTGTCCAGTCATTTTGGACAGCTTTGAGTGCATATTAGCCATAGAAAAAACATTTTTTTTTTTTGGTTGAAGACTGAAATTCTAAGTATCAGAAGGGGTATAACCATTAAAAGCAGCTTTTCAAAATTGTTGTGAAGATATACCAGCCTAGCTGCAAGAATGTATTGCTGCTCTTCATGTTGATGAGGATAAGACAAAATGGTTGGTTTATTTGACCATAAAACATTTCTTGCTTCAGGCAAGCGGAGTAGCATTTTGCAAGGCTAGTTTAAGTTATTGAAGGGGGATTTGTGGGAGGGGAGAGGAAACAGTAAATAAAGTATGTATCACAGCTATGACAAACTTAAAACATTTTTCATGTAACAGACTTTGTTTTTAATTAATTCTTTTAATTTTCCATCTGTCGACAAAAGGTACTGCAAACTGTGATTTCTCATTTTAACTACTCTTAAACAGTTTTTCTCTCCTATCTTAATCTCCTGAAAGTGCTGATAGACTAATTATAATACAGGGTATGCATGTTTGCAAAATATAATGTCCACAATGCAATCCAAGTGCTACAACTAGTTTCCTATTCATAAAGTGGAATTTACCTCCCTCCCTATTCTTTCCTTATGTTAACATCTCAAAAACGTGTTGTGACTTACAAAAGCAGTGATTAAAATTCTGTTGTTCTTGGCTTAATGTACTGATGAATATTAGCAAATGAAGGGTGAAATAGTGAAATTCCGGGTATCAGTCTTCTTATCATATCTCTCTCCTCTCTCCATTCTGCAAATACAATACCATAACCACATGTTGTAAGACTCCACCTACCAAGAAGTAAGGTGTAAAGAAAATTTACTTCTGCCTTTATAATGACTAGTTCCTCCCACTTTCCTCTGTTTTTTCTTTGTTGTCACAGCCTATAAGTATGGGAGACTACAGCACTGTTCTCTCTAGCCTTCATCTGCTGTGCTTTTGGTCCCAGTCTTACATCAGTCCAGTTCATGGACTCCTATTGACGTCTGTGGCAGTTCCAAGTGCATAGCAGATGCTGGATCAGTATTGTTTTTTGTACTTAGAAATAAATGGAAGATTAAAATAGAAAAATTGAGATTGGATATAGGAAGAAAATGAGCAAAAGGAACCTACTTTACACTAACCTTGACTTTTGGAGAGAAAAAAGGGCCCTTTGCCTCCCAGCATATGTCTTCCCCTCACTATCAGTATACCAGCTGCTTTTCTGCATGATTTTTTGCCACACCTCTTCTCTGCAATCAAGGATAACATTGCAGGTCTCTTCTGTACCTTTCTCGGCAGAGTCTCTTTCAGGACATTTTGTGTGAGTGTCTGCTCCCTAAGACATGCCACCTGAGCCTGAGATTGTTTTGGTCACAAAGATTTGTAAAAGGATCAAATCAACTGTCCTTTTCTTCTTCTGAGTTAATGTGTGGAATGCAACCAGGATCAGTCAGGCTCAGAAATCCCATCCCATTATCTTTAATATCTCTCCCTTTCACTGAAAGGCCCAGTCTCCGCCTATCCCTCATCTTCCTAGCCAGTCAATATTATTCCTTTGCAGAGTTAAAGCCCAGGGATCAGGCCAAAGGTGATAGGACAGTGATTTACAGTAGAACCTCAGAGTTATGAACCTTAGAAATGGAGGTTGTTCGTAACTCTGAACAAAACGTTATGGTTCTTTCAAAAGTTTACAACTGAACATTCACTTAATACAGCTTTGAAACTTTGCTATGCAGAAGAAAAATGCTGCTTTTAACTATCTTAATTTAAATGAAACAAGCACAGAAACAGTTTCCTTACCTTGTCAAATCTTTTTTTTTTTTAAACTTTCCCATTATTTTTTTATAGTTTACATTTAACACAGTACTGTACTGTATTTGCTCTTCTTTTTTTCTTTTTTCTTTTGGTCTCTGCTGCTGCCTGATTGTGTACTTCTGGTTCCAAATGAAGTGTGTGGTTGACCGCTCTGTTCATAACTCTGGTGTTCTACTGTACTTCTGTCCTCCTCCTCCAGGCTTCACGTTACCCCTGTAACAAAGGTATCAGAATTTGTAATAATAAGTTCATTGTCCTGGCATCCTTAGGGGATGGGTCAAGGATTATGGATTTATTTGCATAGGGAAATTAACCAGAATAGCTATTCCGCAATAGCTCCCCGTGGATACTTTTATTCTAAAATAAGAATGTCCAAATGGGAAACTATTCCAGAATAGCTATTGCGCTTTAAATTCACACTCTACGTTAATCTGAAATGACTTTCAAGTGCAGACAATCCCTATATTCCTGTTTGTTCTGTGGTACAACGGAAACAGAGGTTATGCCGTTTCTGTGATGTGTGTACTTCAAGCTTCCCAAGTTGTGCCTCTGCATGGAGAATCTCCCTTCTCCCAAACCCCAGTTCTACATGGTCAGGTTATACAAAGGAGAGGTTATCTTAGTCAAGATGCCCATTGTTCTCAGAGCTCCAGAGATCTGCTCATAGACTCTGTGAGTCTCTAGAACATCTGTCCTAGTTCCCTTTCCTGTTATAGATTTCAGCCTTCTGACTCTTTGACTGAGAGTATAAGGGTCAATCTGATTTCTTTCTGAAAGACTTTGAAATGGTTAAAAGCAAGCTATTTCAGGGTGCAATCCATGGTCATTTTTCATTTGTATGGGTTCTTTGTAATCAGTTTCATCTTTTCTTTGTTGTTTAATCCCCTGATAGTTCCTTTCACCACCTTACGTTATATCCATAAACTTTGGTTGTCAAGAGTTACTATCATTGCCTATGAGGATTTCAAGGAGAGAGAGTCAGGAGTGTGTGCCTTGAGGTCAGTTTCTCTGATCTTTCCTTATCTGGGGAGGTTACTGAATAAAGGTCATTATCCAGAATCTCTGTACACTTAATAAGAGAGATGTATCTTACATTTCCTACTCGAGCTGTATTTAAATAAAGCCAAATCAGTTGCTTTCCTTAACAGTTCTAGAATTGCAAAAAGGCTGCCAAGTGTTAACAAGGGAGCTTGGGCTCAAGTAAACATTCCTGGACAATGTTTGGGGCTCCTCCCTCCAACATGTCTATGTCTTGCATATACAGTTGATTACCTATTCAGAGCCATCACTGATCTTCACTACTAAGGCTGTGTCTACACTACAGCTACAGTGACACAGCTATGGCCCTGCAGGTTTGGTGCTGTAGCATTGCAGTATAGACACTTGCTCCAGCACATAAGGGGTTTTTCTGTTGCTGTAGTTAATCCATCCCTCCAGAAAGTCTTCCCTCGACCTAATGGTTCTACACCAGGACTTAGGTCAGCTTAACTATGCTGTGAATTTTTCCCACCCTGGGCGATGTAGTTAGGTTGACCTAAGTTTTAGGTTTAGCCTAGGCCAAAGAGTTATTAGGAAGAAGTGTGCTTCATGCTTCTGGGCTTCTTATCTGCCTTGCTTGATATGCCAACATGACTCTTGCAGGACAGGGAAGATGGAAGATGTACAAGGAAAAATTACTTACCAGTAATTTGTTTTGTTCATAGTCTTCTCTTCTTCCTTATCCTACTTTCTCCTTTTGTTGGGGGTAAATATTTGTGGCTTTTCATAGAATCATAGAATACCAGGGTTGGAAGGGACCTCAGGAGGTCATCTAGTCCAACCCCCTGCTCCGAGCAGGACCAATCCCCAATTTTTGCCCTGATCCCAAATGGCCCCCTCAAGGATTGAACTCAGAACCCCTGGTTTAGCAGGCCAATGCTCAAACCACTGAGCTATCCCTCCCCCCCCGACTTGAGTACATTATATGTAGATAATAACTGACCATTTTTCTTTGCCTCCTGGTAGGTGAAGTCATACATCATGATGTAGTGGTGTTTTATTTGTAGGATAGGGAAGAGAAGGAGACTAAGACAAATCTAATTACTGGTAAGTAAGCCTCACCCCATGACTGTAATCCTGGTTGTTGTTCTAGGTTTTCACACTTAACAGGATCAGTCTTTCAGATGTAGCTTGTTTCCAAATTGTTTGAATCTGGGCTTCTGTTTTCTTTTTTTTAATTTGCTCTTTTTTCTGTTTCCCAATTTGCTGTTGTCAATTTATAGCTGCATAGATAGATAGCTGGCTATTAGTGTAGACAACAGTATTTCTTGATCAAACAGCATAATTCTTCATTCTTCAAATGGTGCATAACCTTGACCGTTTTAAAATTAGGAACTGAAAGCCAGCTTCTGGATTCTGTTCTTTACACCTCTTCATCTACAGACACCAAC
Organism: Chelonia mydas; assembly: GCF_015237465.2. Classification (NCBI taxonomy): domain Eukaryota; kingdom Metazoa; phylum Chordata; order Testudines; family Cheloniidae; genus Chelonia; species Chelonia mydas. The sequence continues at coordinate 115,128,375 of NC_057852.1, forward strand.
TAGCTAGTTCTGGCCTCTTTAAACCATTTATTCCCATCTTTTCAGGCAGGTAACCTTCAGACTCATTTACGTCGGCACTCTGGTGAAAAACCATATATTTGTGAAATCTGTGGGAAAAGGTTAGTACAGTTGTTAATCTCCTATACAGTTAGTATGTCAGTGTTTTAAGATTGTATTAATAAAACATTTTCTTAACCCTTATAACAACTCAGAGGCCAAGGTTTAGGTAACAGGAGTAGACTGTGTTGATTTATACCACCATAGGCTTCTATTGTCTATTTGCCCATCACTCTTTGTGCACTTCTGCCTTTATTGGATACTGGTAAATGACAAGAGATTAACATTAGGAATTGCTTATTAAAAGCAAGCACAGAATGATGGGTTAAATTACTTTACGCAAATATATTTTTAGTGCCATATCCCATAAATCAGCACATCTGGTGAGTCTTTATGGTCTTATTTGGATTTCTGTTCATTGGCAACTTTTTAATTAACTAAAAATATCCAATGTCTAATTAAACTATTTAACGTAACACAACTTTTGGAAATGTTGACTCAAAGTACGCACAGTTCTGTGCTTTTCCTTTAAAGCTATACATTGTCATGATTTAGACTCAGAATGATTAGGGTTTTGTTAAATTTTACAAAAGCTATTGTCAATAGATAGGTCTTCATTATTTTTATTTGAGTTTTTTAAATATTTCCTTGAAGTCTTTATAACACAAATATTGCTGCATTCAGCACATGACAGAAAATACACAAACTTGTAACTGGTTTGTCTATTTTTGTTCAAGCTGGGCAAAATACAAAAATTAAAGAAATAGTATTAATGGCAAAAAATAAATTTGATTGTTAAAAATAGATGTTTGAAATTTAAGGCATTATGTTTGTTTAAAAAATATTTTGAACCTGACAATGTCCCCTTAATAGCATCTAGTGTTAGGAGTTTTTAATATTTCAGACTACAGTCCTCTAAGCATTCTAGAATTTGCTAGGCTGATGAAGCATTCATAACAGCTGCTCCCTATATGATACACAGCTATGGAAGGTAGTAGGTATGTAGAAACACTTTAACTGAGTTTCCAAATTCTGTTCCAGGTTTGCTGCTTCTGGTGATGTACAGCGTCACATTATTATTCATTCTGGAGAAAAACCTCATCTGTGTGATATCTGTGGCAGAGGTATGCTAGAATTAATTTTTTCTGTCTTTAGGGTTTATGATTGAAATGTGAGTAGTCGTCTTAATCTTAGTGTCTGTTACATTCTTCCAGGGTTTAGTAACTTTAGTAACTTAAAGGAACACAAAAAGACCCATACAGCAGATAAAGTATTCACCTGCGATGAGTGTGGAAAGTCATTTAACATGCAACGGAAGTTAGTAAAGCACCGAATTAGGCACACAGGAGAAAGACCATACAGCTGTTCAGCATGTGGTAAGTAAGGTTTACAATACATACATATTTATTTTTAAAAGCTAGTGGAAATTCACCTTATTCACTGATGACTTGGAAATAGACAAAGTAAAACTGGATTGAAATACCCTTTCCTGGATCTCTTCTATTTGGCATAGCAGATGGTTAAAATCGTTTTCAGCTTGGTTTTATTACTTGTTTACACCATCTCATACATAGGACTTTAACATTATTGATGGTACAAATGTTACTTTTTCAACAAAGTGCCCTGTTGTTATCACCTATGCGGTAGTTATTTTTTCTTTAAGCCTAAAACTGTGCTAGGCTGAGCACAAATGAGATCACAAGTGAATTTTGAATGGAGAATACAGAAAGGAATCTGGAAGAGTGAATGTTGTTTAAAGTGGTGAATCTTCTTTCTAGACCCTATAGTCTGGTTTTCAACAGCAATACTGATCATAGCTGTTTCAGAGGTTTGATTTACTTTCTGCTTATCACCAGGACATGCTTAGCCTCCCTCCAAAAGAAGTATGTTGAAGTAGCAGCCTTAGTGCTTTTGTCCTAAACATTTGGTTGCAACATTCAAATGAGATCTCACTGAGTCCTAGTGAAAGCTGGAAGCAACCTTTAGTCCTTCACTTTAATTTGTAAAGGGAAGGCTCTTTTGAATTATAAAGCATAACTGGGTCATAGCTGAGAATATTAGTTCTCAAATTGTATCAGATGGATCCCACTTCCTGGTGGTCTGCAAAGCTGCTGTCTTTGATAGCGATTCATCTTTGCTTGTGAGTTTACAGAGGTTTTATTAATCATCTAATCTCTCACACCCCAAGCACCTTTCAGCATCCTGCAATGGTATTTAATTATCTGCCTGTGACTATTGTTGCTTTTGGTGTAAGTTCAGTCATGTTCAAAGAACACCAACATTGGAGAGGGATAGCAAACACACAGGATAAAAACACCTAACTAGAGTATGTCTTGACATGGGGGTCTTGAGGCAACAAGGTGAGTCTTAACTAATGTAAAGCCTTTCACCCAGTCAGAGGAAACAAACAGCAGATACAAATTAGAGTAAGCGTAAACAAGCAGTTTCTCCCATCACATTAAAATAGGCTTACTTTAAACTTTAATATTGTTCTGATTAGTTTTTCTTATAGCCAGTTCATCTGGTTTCCACAGAGAAGGTGTGAAATCTAGACTGAGCACAAAAATGACCCACAAGAGGATCCATCTCTTAAGAAATAGTCCACCATATGCAAAAATTCAACACCTGCTGACCCAGTGATAGTGTAGCATAATTGGCTATGCAGAAAAGCCTGGGCTTTGTAAAATTAGAGATTAATATAAACAGTTGTATGCAAAAGTTTAATGGCAAAAAAATAAGAATATATTTAAATGACTGGCTAGTAGATCAATTGCAATTTCCTAAGCTTTCAAATAACACATTTTATTTTCGTGGTACCTGTCCACATAAAGTACAGCATTAAAACAATCATTAAAATGGACAAAACTATATAAAATCAAATTATACTATTTTGAAGAATGTAAAATCTCAGAATCACTGTGTATAATTAAGGTAGCAATTTTAGAAATTAGAAACATCCTTTTCTCCTGGTGCACTATGACATTGGTATCTTTGTCCAATTTCAGTCACTTACTATATTGCTGTCTATAATTTTATAAGAGTTATTTTACCTCTGGCTTCTGTTTATTTTGAAAATATGTAAATACTGCATGTTAAGAAGTTGATAGTTTTTCATGGTACCTGAATGCTCCTAGCAATAATAAAATTGCAACACTGAAAATTATTCTATAGCCAAAATGGGTTTTATGTTTACATTATCAATGCAGCTAAGTTTTTATAACAGTACCCATCCCTGTAGTATCTGACAATAGTACCTCTGTACTGAGGGAATTATTGTAAGGTGTATTTGAGGTAGTGCAGTTCTTTTATGAAAAATGTATTTTGAAATGTCATCAACATGCCATGTTCCTCAGACTGCTACTGTAGGGATCAAAGGGATTCAGTTCAGCAAAGACAGAGACAAACTGAGAAAAGCGGTTGCTACTAACGCTTGTCACAGCATTCCAGTTCTAGAGGGGATTTCTGAGACTATAGACTGTAAACGGAAGGATATGGAAATACAGGAGAGCAAGTTGGGTCAAGAAGAAGAAAAGTACAAATAATTGAGTTTTAAAAATAGAAGGAACAAGTCTGAGACTGTTGTAGACAGAGAACATGACACAATAGGAATTGATCTGTAGTTTTAACTCTTGATATTCCCTCTAATCAAACATGTTCATGGCACTCACATTGAGAGGAACAAAATCTAAAAGTATTACTTCTGTCTCTCAGGAAAGTGTTTTGCAGGGTCTGGTGACCTACGCAGACATGTGCGGACTCATACAGGAGAAAAGCCCTATACCTGCGAGACCTGTAACAAATGCTTCACTCGTTCTGCTGTTCTGCGGCGGCACAAGAAAATGCACTGCAAGTCCAGTGATGAGGGATCAAATACTCTAGAGGAATTTACTCAGGCAATTGAAACTTCTGATCTTGAGAAATCTCAGGGTTCCGACTCATTTGCCCAAGAAATGTCTGTTACTTTGTTACCAGTATCCGTTAAATTTCCTGTTCGTCCAGCTGGAAATTCAGCTAATGAATTTGATAGTTCTGCAGGATCTTATTGCAAGTTGCGGTCAATGATTCAACACCAGGAGTCTACAATCCAGCAGAAATTGAGTCTGGATCCTGCTGAACTCCCAAAACCTCAGACACAACAAACTCCTCAGCCACCTTTCACTTACACAGAGGTAGATGTATCACCTGCAGAAGAACCTCTACAGTCTGATAATATTTCTATGATTCGTTCATCAATGACAACCCTGGATGGTCATTGTGGTGACCCACTGGGCAATCGTGCATCTTCTGCTGCATATAGGAGTAATGAGGGACCATTCTTTTCCAGTATGACCCTGTGGGGCTTAGCTATGAAGACCTTGCAGAATGAAAGCGAGTTGGATCAATGAGGGTTCATGTTACCGATTCACAACCTTTTAGGGGAATTGTTTTAATTTACCAGACTAAGACCACATATTCCAGTTAGTGTTCACTTCCTCCCATTTGATTGTGCATGCTCTATCCTTCAATGGAACTTGAGTTGTTCCAAGGCCCAGTTTCATTATTAAAGTGCACAAAGGTGAATAGAGAGTGTGTAAGCGAAACCAGTACTTAGGGTAAGGTGTGGGAAAAGAATAGTGTTCCAGTCACAAGAAGCTGAAGTACCAATAATGGAATGCTTATCAGTAAGATCATTGGTTTACATGACTTCATATATTTAAGTAATGTGACATATTAAAACTGATTGTCAAATACTGTACAATATTTGTCAATAGTGCAAAGTAATTGTATATCTAGAAACTTTATTTTTACAATAAAAGCCTTTTGTCGTATTTTATAAACTATTTTGCACAGAAGTTTTATCTGTAGAATGTAGAACACAGTAAAGAAATGATAATTTAATTTGAATAAAGGGAAGTTATTTTACGTAACATCTTAATTGTTCAGTGTGTTGCACTTTTCTGAATTAGTAAAGATGCAATGAAAATTGTTCGTAGCTATTTCAAGAGTAAAATTCCATTTATTCCAGATGGCTCTCACACTGTTGCTATTAAGACAAGCAGTTCATGGTCAGTGCACCAACAAACTGTCATGTTTTTTGGTAAATTAATGGAAAATGTTGGCAAATTATTGGGATTAATGGACTCGAAGGAGGTTGTCCAGAGGCCTTAGTGTTATGCTGATGGTTTTCATTTTCAGTATCTCTTTGGTCCTGCCTCACAGGCTGGGTTGCTGCCGTCAAACAAGTGTTACAGGCCAAGCAAGTTTACAAACCATTTAAGTGTGTTTTCAGGCTTTGTGCCAAAACGTCTTTACAGATATTAAAGTCTTTGAAATTTAAATGACTCCCACTAATCTTGTTTCTTTTGAAGTTTTTTTGGTGTCTGGAGACTCTTATAAACTAGAGGGCATACTGTTGATTTCTTTTATAAGGAGCTTCTGGATTTGTGCATGGGAAGATAGCTCTCCGCACTGATGTCCGCTAGCCAATGTGATAACCTTGCTTCTTGTTAGGCTTTGGTACCTCACTTGTGTTGAAAATATTTAGATATTTCCATTTAAGACTGCATCATTTTGACACAGTGTCATGTGTCAAACCAGAAAAAAACTCCTGAAACAACAACTGATTGCATGATAGTTAAGACCAAAAGGCCTAGTTAGTAGTCCGAGGAGTTGCTGACAGTGTTCTATGGCAGTGAAGGAGATCTGTATGTTCTCATCAGGAAATGATGACATTGCCATTCCTATTTGAAAAAAGCATGGCTTTATATGCAGCTAGGAAACCCACCTGTGGTCTAGGTACCAGTTTATACAATGTCTTTATTTTATACCAGAAAAAACATAATTAGAAGGTTTCAGCTTCCCTGTTTTATTTTCAGCTTCATCTTTGATAATGTGGGCCTGTTGGAAGTAGAAAAATGCTATCACCATACAAGAATAGGATGTGTCCATTAGCTATTGTTTCAGACTCTCTGGAAACTCAGGCAGACATCTCTGCATCTGTTTCACTCCATGTTATGACAACTTTTTTTCACAACCATAACATCATTTGTTTTACACAAAAGCTAAGACACTTGAAAACAGTTTAGAGATTTGATATAATCCCTTAGACGGGAGTCCACACATGTTTAGGGAAACACTGTGACCTCTTGCCAGCAGGTGCAGACTGGAAGGAAAAACAAAAGCTTCTAACTGGTAGGCCACAGTGGTTTCTGTTTGGAGAAGATGGGAAAGAATTTCTGCTGTCTGTTTTGAACCTTTTCTTGTAGCTTTTTCCTCTCTCTCTCTCTCTCCCTGTTTTCTTTTCCCCCTACTATTATTTTTTGGATTGCTTTTTGGTCAACACCAAAGGCCTTTGTGAAAACGGCTCATCTATTCAACAGACCTTATTTTGTCCCCTGTTTGTTTCTCTTTCACTCTCACACTTCCACCACCATCCTTGGGCCCAGTACCAGAGGCAAAGTGTGAGTAGGCATTAGTCAAGATCAAGGAAGACCCATCTGTGCCTTTTGGCCCTTACTTGTCAGGTCCCACAAGCAGGTTTGTCCCATCCAAGATGAAAGGTAAATCTAGCAGCCTTTGTCTCTGAGAAAGGGAGAAACCAGTGACCCTGTGGATCTCTCACCCTCCCTTCTGCCTCTGGAGATGCCTTGGGACAGTCTGTCCCTCTCCCCCCAGATAGAGGAACATTTGGGGGACATTGCAGCTGTTGCAAACTCCTTCCTCCATCTCTTTCATGCTGGGTAGATCTGTTCACATTGTAGGGGGCTCTTGTTGCAGGATTTCTCTTTGAAAAGGGGTTCTCAACCTTTTTCTTCTTGAGGCCCCCAACATGCAATAAAAATTCCTTGGCCCACGTGTGCCACAACTGTTTTTCTGCATATCCAGTAGCTTAAAAGCCAGGACTGGCTTTAGGGGATATCAAGCAGGGAACAGGCGTCCCCCCCGAAGCTGCTTTGTTCAGCCTGTGGCTTCAGCCCCGCATGGTAGGGCTTGGGCTTTCTGCCCTGCGCCCCAGCAAGTCCAACACTGACCCTGCTCTCTGGTTTATTTTGGCAGACCCCCTGAAACCTGCTTGCGGCCCCATAAGGGGCCCCGGACTCCTGGTTGAGAACCACTGTCTTAGATGAAACAACAGCCTTCAGCCTTGCTGCATGCACACCCACTTGGCAGCTGGAGAGGGGACATATCAAATGAGTGCAGCCACATTGCACAAAGGGCAAGTTGAAGATACTCTCTTCCCCCTTTTCTGCAGTCCCCTCTGCGACCCTGTTCCTGCCCAAATGCACAAAGATTCAGTTCTGACTTGCTGCCAGGCTATGAATTATGGAGTGCTGTTTGAGGCTTCTCATAATCCAATGCATTTTCAGTAAGGAAGTAGAGAAAAACAGCACGCACTCAACACAGACACAGTTGGGCCCCGCAGTAACAGATGATGGAGGAAGAGTCACAGTGGCAGCAGGAATTACTGTAGCAGCACTGAGGCCCAATAGCTATACTTGCTGGTTTCAAGGACCTTTGAGGAAGGGGTTGAACAATGGAGAGGGACAAGCTGGTGGAAGGGGATGATCTTGCACGCTTGGTGAGGGAATCTGGGAAGCTAAGGGGTGAAATAGGCACCTTCCTTTTCCTCATTTCTGTGTGTATGCTTCTTTCTCCCTCACCAAAATACATTCTGGTTTTGCATTTAGAAAATCTAGTCACCCTAAATGTGCCATAACAAGTGCAATTCAGTGTCTTTTACAGCGGGGTCTCTCGCTGGAAGAATGCTTTGAAAGGGATAGTGTTTCCTTGAAATATGGAAAGAATCCTATGACAAATTATTCAATCAACCTGAAAGCAGCCTTTCTGAGTGTGAGTGGGAACGGTCGCGCTACAAAAACGATCCTGCCTCTGGGGAGAAAAAGGCCAAATCAGAGACCAGCAGCTGCATCTTCACTTTGAGGTGAAAACCACAAAATGATTATTCAGCTAGCTTTGTGGGGACAGTGTTTCTACAAGCAGAAAATTCATATAGCTGCTGTTCACATGCCTAGCCATGCGCATAAGCATCAGGCACTGCTGCTATGCCATTATCATCAGTGTAAGTACCTTGGGTAGGTTTTTTAAATCAATATTTCTTGGAATGATATGACCTAATGTGGTGTAAATAAAGTACCTACTAATTAGTTATTTATTATAAACGGTATCCTGCAGTTTAGCATTGCCATTCAGTCTATGTTGTGTACTTGAATCACTTGTTGTTTCTGATACATGTTACTAATTGCCCATTGTTTAGTTACCCTTTTTTCTTTAATTTCTGCACCATAATTAAGAGAACTTTAGACCGTGTTAGCGCTTAGACTTCTAATGATATTAGTGTGTCTTTTGGATAATATCTGGATTTAATTACATAAGAACCAAGGGTAAAGTTCTGTGATTACAACCCTTCGCGTGTGCATACAGGGGAACTGTATGCACTGTTATTACTAATAGGTCTGCATGGCCCTTGAAAGCACAGCTCCCTGTCCTGAGAAGTTTACAATATAATTTCCTGAAAATTAAAGTTGGTTGGGCATTTTTGTCAAAACCAGAACTTTTCATGGAAGTATTTTTGTTTTGACACAAATTTCACTGGGAAGATTTCTCAGGTCCAAGGTAGAGTTTCTGGTCAAAGTAAGAGACCACTCCCAGAATGGGCCAAAGAGAGACTGATGGTTAGGGCACTAACCTGCCTATTCATTTTGTGGTTTCCACCTCAAATCAGGTTGGGCATGGACTTAAAGCTAGGTCTTCCATATCCTAGGCAAGTGTCTTAACCACAGTGGGTGGGTGTGGGTGAGACAGAGAGATATTGTTTGGAGGTGGGGGTTGGTGCGTGAGAGAGAAAAAGTTAAAAAAGTCTTGGTGTCCTTCTGATGCAGAATGAAACGAAATGTCAAAACCTTGATTTCTTGCTAAATGGAATTCTGGTTTTCTGGCCAGCCCCAGTCAAAACAGAGTGAAAATAGACTGGGGTGGGGTGGGGTGAGGAATTCAACAGGGAAGAGTAATGATAATTTGTATTTTTTGTATCTTCTTGCTTCGGGATTTGTTTGGGGAGTTGTGCTTAGAGTGCAAAAGGTCAAGTACAAGAATACGTGTAGATGATGTTAGCTGAAGAGAAAGTTAGTGGTGGAAAGCCAGCCAAACCAAGTGTGTTTTACAGGATGATTTGAAATATGAGAATGGAGTCACTTGGAAAATAAATTGCCAACAGAATACAAGAGCCTTAAGCATAGCTGTCTTTTAATGTAATTCACTAATGATTTTAGAATGACCTGTGTTCCACTCTACTGCAAATAGATTTTTTTTTGTGTTAATACACGTTGACTTGTGTTTTCTGACCCATAGCCTGACTCCTTAATCCTTACTGACACCTAATATTGAATTTGGTGTCTCTAAATAGTCAATCTCCATCTCTCCTTATTAAATCTCTATCCTAGTGAATGGAGATAAAAATTTTACCTGTTGCATAAAAATACTATCTTTAAATGGTATGACATCTCAGTATTTAATTTTTTAAAAAGACATCCATAATGTTGTTTAAAGACAGAGGGAAGGGTGTTGTATTTGATATTCACAGCGGTTTTGTGATTTGCCAATAGTTTTGTTCTCTTGGGATGAGGGAATTTTTCCTTGAAGGTTACAAAGCCCCTGTTAATGCAACCACACAATGCAGTTCTGAGGAGCTGCATTCATGAGTTACACATCTGCCTGCTTTTTGTTAAGCTCTGCAGGGGTCAGTATAGTGATATAAATTATTTCAGGCTCTTTTAATGTAGAGCTGACCTTCTACTCTATATTAAACAGATGACTGGAACCAGAGAGATAGGTCAGCATGATTGCAGTTAATATTTGTAAGTAGCTCTATTCCTTTGAGATAGAAGGGAATGATCTTAAATGTGAAAATGTATCCTGCAATTATAGAGAGGATCAAAGGGAGGCCAGCTTGTGCTCAGACATCCTTTCATAACCTTTCAATCACAAAACTAGAATAAATCAACCTCAGTGGACGTCTATTCAGTTCATGTATTTCAAGTAGACAATAAGTGTTCCACTGAAACAAAGCAGTGGAAAACTCACCCTCATTGTAACTAAGGGATAGACTACACACAAATTTGCACCCATGTAACCAAATTGATTATCTAAATCAATTTAGTGATTTTGATATGTTGGGGTGGGAGATACTTACTTTGGAATAGAAGAGGCTAAAGTCAATTTTGCTATAACTAAAATGTAGTAACAAATAAACTTTAGTTACTTCAATTCCAAAATAAGTGTTCTCCACATCAAGATTTGCACTGGAATAACAAGAGGGGGGAGTTAAAACCACTGTCTTTGGTGATTATTTTAACTCACCCTTCTTGTTATTTCTGGGTGTGGAGCTGCCCTAAGTGTTAATTAGCAAGGAAATACTGTAAACAGAGTCAGGGAAAGGTCAAGTTAAAAAGAGTGAATTATAGTAAAAAATGCAGGGTGAATACTCTAGCTTTTGAGCTATCAGAGCACAGCTATCTAGAGTCTTTTAGAAGATGTTTCCATACCATTGTATGTAAAGTTTGCAGCACCAAATTGGGGAAGCTACAAGGATTCTTGTCCTAGTATTGGGCTGCTACAGTAAACCTCTGTTTATGCAATCTAAACTATGTTACCAGAACCTGAGGTAACCTTTTTTCTAAAGGGAGCTTAGTTGCTTAGTAGTATGAGAGACTTTTTCCATTGGACCATATGAACTGGAACCATAAACTCACTGAACATTAAATCTCACCAAATGAGGGTAAATCCAGCCTCATCCTCGTATCCACTCTTTATACTCCACACCTGAACATAGTCATTATATGAACAACATACCCTCATATTTCAATGTCTGTACTTTGACCCGTTAACCTTTTACCCCCAATTGGGGATATTGCAGATTATGTATTCCTTACGCCATCCGATCCTAAACCAAACTTTGCATCCCTTGATACTCTGTACCTTATTCCCTGATGACCAGAAATGTCTACTCCTAAACGCTGTACTGTTTTGTTTTTATTTTAACATCATCTTAATAAAATTTTTAGGCCATGTCAATCCTGGCAGGCTAAATAGAGTTTTTAAACTATGTTTAAAACTGGTTCAGATAACACTGTACTAGCTCTATTGTAGATGAGGGACCGTAGTCTGAAGGCTAGTAACTCAGTCATTTGGGCCTTGTTTACATGACTATATCATGAAGCAATAGTGGGAATACTGGTATAGACTAGGTGTCAGTCTTCTTACCACCATATTCTATCAACAGGAGATATCAGTGGCAGAGATACACATCTGGGACCGTAGAAAGTTCAAACTGACATTAAAAGATTCTGATAATTGTTTTAAGGTTTGGATGCCAGTCACCATTAGAACTGATTTTAATAATCTAGGGTACTAGGTTTATCCCGTTCTCTTGTTAAACAGATCTTAACTTCCACTCAGACAGGAAGGACCTCAGTTAAATGTCTGATATGAAGGACAGTACTCGCTTGTGCTCATACATAATGAAACACTTAAATCCTGATATGGAGTTCAGCTCACAACTTCCTAAGATAACAAAACAGCAAATGGACAGATGAACACTAGCTCTCAGTTAGAATCACCTCTTCCTACCCAGGGAGTAGGAGTAGAGACAGTGGTCGCATCAGGCAAGTTGTTAAGGAGAAAGCCTGTGAAACAAGTCTGGGGGGTTGAAATTCTGACAGCTTCATGGGACATAACTGAATTTCATTTCACGAGTCATTAAAATAATTCCTAAATTCTGAGCTCCAGGAAGAAAGGCATTTAGGTTTTTTTCTCTGAGTAATTTACATTTCAGATTTCTCTCCCGTCACTGATGCGCCTGAGCAGCTTCTAGTCATGAATCACTCCTGTCATCTTAAGCATATTTTAACACTTGTAATGTGCTTTAAAAAACAATGCTGTAAAGCAAAGAGTCTACACTGTTTACAACACCACTCTTTCCCTTCCCCTCCCCCTCAAACCCAGAACCTTTTTAAATTTTGATTTTAGAAGCTAGGGCACAGGGGAATCACATACAGGAAAATATGCCAAGATACAAAAAGTTGTATCATAATGTTACATCAGGTTCACATGTAAAACACAGAACAACTGTCTGAGTGGCAGAAGAGTTAGTAGCTCTTCGAGTGCTGGTTCCCTCAATGTGTTCCACAGGTGAGTACGTATATGCTCCACGTGCCTGAGACTAGACACTTGGAGCAAGTAGTGTCGATTGGTCTGCACCTGCACAGTTGCTCCCTTCATGCTCTGGACCAAGGGAATAATGGGTGGCATACACTGACACCTCTCCAGTTCCTTCTTATTGTCACATAGCCCAAGTCGGAATCCTCTGTGTGTGTTAGAATTTTTCTCTCTTTTCAGAATCTGTAAATATATATTGTAAATAGTTTTAGTCATCTTAGACTTAGTGTTTTAATGGATAGTATAGTTTCTTTAATGACAGGTTTCAGAGTAGCAGCCGTGTTAGTCTGTATCCGCAAAAAGAAAAGGTGTACTTGTGGCACCTTAGAGACTAACAAATTTATTTGAGCATAAGCTTTCGTGAGCTATAGCTCACTTCATCGGATGCATTCAGTGGAAGATAAAGTGGGGAGATTTATATACACAGAGAACATGAAACAATGGATGTTACCATACACACTGTAACGAGAGTGATCAGGTAAGGTGAGCTATTACCAGTAGGAAAGAGAAAAAAAAAAAACTTTTTGTAGTGATAATCAAGGTGGGCCATTTCCAGCAGTTGACAAGAACGTCTGAGGAACTGTGGGGGGGAATAAACATGGGGAAATAGTTTTACTTTGTGTAATGACACATCCACTCCCAGTCTTTATTCAAGCCACTAGCCATCACCTTCAGCAAATTCTCACCAGCAACCACACAACAGACCACTAACCCAGGAACCTATCCTTGCAACAAAGCCCGTTGCCAACTGTGCCCACATATCTATTCAGGGGACACCATCATAGGGCCTAATCACATCAGCCACACTATCAGAGGCTCGTTCACCTGCACATCTACCAATGTGATATATGCCATCATGTGCCAGCAATGCCCCTCTGCCATGTACATTGGCCAAACCGGACAGTCTCTACGTAAAAGAATCAATGGACACAAATCAGACGTCAAGCATTATAACATTCAAAAACCAGTTGGAGAACACTTCCATCTCTTTGGTCACTCGATTACAGACCTAAAAGTGGCAATTCTTCACAAAAAAACTACAAAAACAGACTCCAACGAGAGACTGCTGAATTGGAATTAATTTGCAAACTGGATACAATTAATTTAGGCTTGAATAAAGACTGGGAGTGGATGTGTCATTACACAAAGTAAAACTATTTCCCCATTTTTAATTCCCCCCCTCCCCCCCCCACACACACAGTTCCTCAGACGTTCTTGTCAACTGCTGGAAATGGCCCACCTTGATTATCACTACAAAAAGTTTTTTCCGTCCCGCTCTTCTGCTGGTAATAGCTCACCTTACCTGATCACTCTCGTTACAGTGTGTATGGTAACACCCATTGTTTCATGTTCTCTGTGTATATAAATCTCCCCACTGTATTTTCAACTGAATGCATCCAATGTAGTGAGCTGTAGCTCACAAAAGCGTATGCTCAAATAAATTTGTTAGTCTATAAGGTGCCACAAGTAGTCCTTTTCTTTTTATAGTTTCTTTAGTTCCTCCCACCCTTGTAGAACTTCTCCTTGTGAAGAAGGAATATGCAGAGTCCCAGGGTTTAAGAACAGTATCTCTTGCCCCTTTCCTTCTCAATCAGCAACAAACTTTACTGCCTTTACTGCCTTGGGGAGGCTCATGGCTGCTAAGTGCAGCCATCTGCTGCTCCTTCCCTCCCTGAACCTGTGAGGAATGAGAGCTGTGTCTGAAAACATCTCACAGAGAAGGCCATGAGACCACAGTTGGATCCAAGTTGAGGAGATTCTCCTGTACATCAGCCTCAGACTGTGAGCAGTGCCCTGCTGAGCACAAGCTCCAGAACAGAGGCCAGATTAGTTATGTGTAAGAAACCCCTCTCACGAGAGTAGGGGACATGATCACAGGCATAAGGAAGGATCCCTGTCCAGATGTGCCTCTAAGAAAAATGATCCCTCCCCATGTTGGTCCAAGTCAGGTGAGTCCTTGTGCATGAATCCTAAGGAATTAAGTCCACATAAATCTTCCCCTCCAGGAAAAGAAGGCGCAAAGGAAAGAGAATCTGCTGGTACTGGCTTCATCTTGATCTCACAGGCTGAAAGATCAGCACCAGCTGGTTCTGACTGGGAGTTCTATGTTGGACCCATTCAATGGTTCTGGTACATTCCGGATAGGATTCTCAGAGTACCATGTCACTGGACACACCTAATCAGCTGATCCTGACAGAGGACATTTTTGCCTTACTTTATCAGTCTCCTCACCTGTTGGGACAGTCCTCCTCAGAGATGTTTCAACACCAGAATAAACCACCATGAGGAGGAGAGGATACTTTCCCACCATGACCACAAGCTGGAGCATTCTTTCATTGGGGCTGACAGCACTGTCGGTAGAACAGGAATCTACCTTCTCTTTGGCTGAATCTGTTGTTCCAGACAAACTTTTCCCCCTAAGGGAAACAAGTCCAGACAGAACACACTGGAGGTCTTGGAGCTGCCCTCCTCCTGGTTACAACTACCCAGGGGACCGTTGGTACCCAAAGCCTTGGCTGCACATTCCCACCCTTGTCCGATCCTTCCTATTGGCCCTAGTGGGCTCCATGGAATCCATATACTAGATACTCTCGGATGCATGGAGGAATCACACTGCCTCTGTCAGAGTCTGCAGAGGAGGAAGTCAAGCCCGATCTGCCAGTCTCAATGGGTGTGTCATCCTCCTCACCAGATGAGGCAATTGCTCCATCATCCCCTTCTCCACCTGATGACCACAGGCAGTACCAGGAGCTTTTGCAGAGGGTGGCAGCTGAGCTCCAGATCCCTCATGAGGAGGCCCATGATACTCAACACAGCCTCTTGGACATCCCGCAACCCTCTGGCCTTAGTAGGGTGGCCCTCCCAGTTAACTAGGACATTTTGGAACCCACCAGGATGGTGGGGCATACCCCTTCCTCCTGTGCTCCTACCCTGAAAAAATGCTTTTTCATTCCAACCAAAGGGGTAAAGTTTTTATTTACACACCCAGCCCCCAACTCCTTAGTGGTGCAGGAGGCTATAGAGAGGTCTAGGACAGCATCCCAAGTCGACTCCAACTGACCAGGGCTTTAAATGCCTTGATCTTCTGGGAGGAAAGTATTTTCATCAACCAGCCTCCAGTTGCAGTCTTATGAGGAAATCCTTCATCAGGAGGTAGAGTCTCTCCTTCAATGGGGGCCCATAGAACAAATGACATCCCAACATCCAGGAAATGAATTATACCCCCCATTTTTCATAGTTCCCAAGAAAAATGGAGGTTGGAGACCAATTCTGGATCTACGTCAACTAAATGTCTTTATTCACAAAGCAAAATTTTGCATGGTGATACCAGCATCAATAATTCCCTCCGTACAAGAGAAAACATAGTTTGTGACTCTCAACATGAAAGATGTTTACTTCCATGTGGATTGTCACCAGTCCCACATAAAGTTTCTCAGATTTGTGATAGTACTGGAGCACTGCCAGTTCAGAGTCTCCCATTTGGGCTGGCAACAGCACCTAGGTTCTTCACAAAGGTTTTCTTAGAGGTAGTGGCCCAGATGAGATGCAGTGGCTATACCATTTTCCCATATCTGGATGACTGACTACTAACAGGCAGATTGAGCCAGTAGACCCAGTTGGCGACTCTATTCTTACTCCACCTTCTGATATCATTGGAGATCTGTGTAAACAAAGTAAAGTCCATTCCGACTCCCACAAAAACTATAGATTTTATAGGAGCAACCCTCATTCTCTTACTTTCCTATAGAAAGTTTCAGGCCATGAATAGCCTGATAACTCAGTTCACCCTCAGACTTTGTATCACAATCACAATTTGTATCTCTTTTCCTACTAGTCCACATAGCTTCACATACATACATAATGTCATTCACCTCCATTGTCTGCAAACCTGGTTTCGGTCTGTTTACTCACCAGACAGAGACAACATAGATACCAAGGTAACCATTCCCCAAAAGGTCAGAACCTCTCTAGTGGGAAAAACTGAAACAGGTGCGATCAGGAGTCCCTTTCCTTCCACCCACCTCTGCAGCAACTCTAATTATGCATCCCTCATAGGATGGGGAGCCCACATGAACAATCACATGGTCCCTCAGGAAGCCAAAATGCATACCAGTCTCTAGGAGGTAAGGACAGGTCATCTAGTCTGCAACACATTCCTGCTCTTTATTTGGTTCCATCACATCCAGATAATATCAGACATGATGACAATCTTTTATATAAAACAGAGCGGAGCAAAATTTCTTCCTCTGTCCATAGAAGCAGTGAGTTTATGAAACTAGTACACCAGAAACCACATCACACTCTTGTCAACATGCCTACCGGTGTTCAGAACTCTGGTAGACAATCTCAGCAGGCACTTGTCCACAGATCACAAATGGGAAATACACAATTCTGTCTTCAACAAAATTTTCACCCGGTGGGAAACACCATGCTGGGACCTGTTCACTTCTGAAACAAACAAACAAATTCAATCTCTCCTGCTCCAGAGCAGCATTAGACAGAGACTCTAGGTGTGATGCCCTTCTTTTATCCTGGACAGACCATCTGAGGTACACTTTACCTCCCACCTCCCTTCTACCTCAGGTTCTGTGGAAAATTCACTATGTCAGGGTCAATCTCATTACACCAAATTGGCCCAGACAGTTTTGGTTTCTGGATCTCTTACAAATGTTATCCCATTCTCCTGTCAGTATCTGTCCCTTTCCAGATCTGTTAACTCAGCAGAACAGCAGGATCAAACATCCCAACCCAGATCCTCTTCATCTCAGCCTGGTATTTGGATGGGCATCAGACCTAGAACATTCATGTTCAGAGGCCATCCAAGCTGTCCTCAATGCTAATGCTTTCTGGTGGAAACTCTTCTGCTAACTAAATGGAGGCATTTCTCTACCTGGACACAACATAATCAGTTATCACCAGAATCAGCAGGTAGTCCTGCTATTTTAGGCTATCTCCTGTCCCTCAAGATTTCAGGACTTTCTATTAGTTCGTTGCGAGTCCACCTGGCAGCAATCAGTGCCTTAATCCCCTGATGGAAGCCTATTCTATCTTTACTCACCTGACCATGATTCAGTTCCTGAGAGGTTTCATTAGCGCCTTTCCACTCATAGTCCACTTTGCAATGATACCTCAACCTGGTACTCTCAGTTCTTACCACACCACCCTTCGGAGTGATGACCACGTTGTTCCTTGTCACACCTTTCCATGAAGGTTGCCTTCTTTGTTGCCATCACATCAGACAGATGGGTGAGCAAGCTGGGAGCACTCATGGCTGACCTGCTGTACACCATATTTCATAGGGAAAAAGTCTCCCTTCATTTGCACCCAAACATTCGTCCCAAGGTAATTTCTGAGTTTCACATGAACCAACCTATTCACATACCGGTATTCTTCCCAAAACCTCATGCTTCCAGCGAAGAAAAGAGACCACGTTCCCTCAACATCAGACAGGCCTAAGCTTTTTATCTGCGAAGAACGAAACTGATTAGGAAAACATTGAGGCTATTTGTTGCTATAGCAGAGCAATTGCAAGGACAAACATCTTTCCAGAGACTCTCTAAGTGGATCTCTGGATGTATCATTCTTTGTAATCAGTTGGCATGTATTTGTCCACCAGACAAGGTGGGGGCCCACTCTTTGAGAGCACAAGCAATCTCAACAGCATCTTTTTGAGAGGTACCTATGCAGGTCATTTGTAAGGCAGCTACCGGGAGTTCCAGCCATACCATTATGAAGAGTTGCACCTGAGTTTAGGCCTCTTCTGCAGATGCAGCTATGGGGACAGCAGTACTACAGACATCTATACTAGCTGCATCCTTGCACCCTTCTCTTGTTTAAATACTGTTTACAAATCACCCACCACATAGGGACCAGCACTCAAAGAAATGGAGGTTTCCTGGGGTTCTTCAAGATGTGTGGTCCATATCTGTATTTGACTACTCTGCCCTCCTTCCCCTCTGCTTTGGATCTTCTCTGATTCCAGGTAAGAGAAGGAACTGGAGAGGCGTAGGTTCTTGCCAACCTTTATGCTGTCAATCCAAAGCACAAGAAGGGCACCTGCCCAGGTGCAGTCCAACAGACACTACTTGCTACAAATCTCCAGTCTCAGGACCATGGAGCGCATGCATACCAAGTTTGGAATACAGATAGGGACAACATATCTTGAAGAACTTCCTGTTACAGTAAGTAGTCTCCATTTATATGAAACTTGTAAATTTAACTTAATCAAAAGTAATTCACTGTAAGACAGCACCCTCCACATCCTAATAATTCACTTTGCATTTATAATCTGAATGAAACCAAAAATCCACAAAGCAAAGCTCATTCTTACTGTTATCTGAAAACGATATGGATTGACACAAACCCATGAGTTTGTCCAGGTTTCTTCCAAAGTTGTTCTATAGCTTGGAAATGGTGAAGTGATCATGGTGATTAACAGTTTTCTATTTCTGTAATGTTCAGGATTTTTTGTTTTGTTTTTTTAAGAAGATGGCAAAAATTCTCATGCTGTTAGAGATATAGGGTATGTCTACATAACACACTAGACCCGATCTCTGACTCCATTTTAAGCCCAAGCCCCATTTCTATCCACACAGGAACCCTTCTGGACTCAGGCCGGTGGACCCTGCTAGAGGGAGGGTCAGAGCCTGAGTCCTGTGATGTGGGTATTTTGCAGTATGGATGCAGCTGAAACCTGAGTCACCAGACTTGGGTCTGGAGAGTCTGCCAATGCTAACCCCCAATCTTCTGGGGCTGAGTTTGCCAGCTCTTTCATCCCCAAACTTCCCACTCACTTTCCAGGAACTGGAAGCAACTTCCTGGTTCAAATGCAGCTACTTGGCATTTAACCCTTCATTATCATGTGGACTGCTCAACTGGAAACAGCTAAACCTCTTGTGTACTAGCGTGGCCATCACTAAGAAGAAGTCCTGCATCAAGCGCACTGCTAGGTGACCAGAGGAACACAGCTGGATTCTTGTTAACCTCTAATATAAGGCAAGCAAGATGTTTGTCTTCAGTAAGAATATAAGAAATTATCATGTCTACAAAGCTATATCCAAGTGGCTGGAGGCACTGAGGATTGACTGGACAACAGAACAATGCAAAGCATGGATTAAGAAGCTGAAGACAGGCTACTGCACAGCCAGGGAATCTAATGACCCCTCTGAACTCCTCATCTTCCTCCCTCTGTTATGAGAAGATACTATGTCTGGAAGCTGAAGCTAGACAAATTCAGACTAGAAATAAGGTTCACATTTTGAAACAGCAATGGTAATTAACCCATCAGAACAAGTGATCTAGGGATGTGGTGAATTCCCTATCACTCAAAGTCTTTAAATCAAGACTTGATATCTTTCTGAAAGTTATGGCCTAGCTCAAACAGAAGCGATGGGCTTGATTCAGAAATTAGGTGAGGGGAAGTTCTTTGGCCTGTGTTATGCAGGAGGTCAGACTAGATGATCATAATGCTCCCTTCTGGCTTTATAATCTATTAATATGACTGAGTAAATAAATACCACTCAGCATAAATTTAGCAGAATCAGGCCCCTAATTTGTAAATTTTACTCCTCTTCCTGTCTGCAACGGTGCCTGATCTTAAACATGATCTGAGAAGTCAAATTTCTTGTGCATGCACTCACTCTTTCTCACCCCCCGGCACTGTGATGGTTGGATCACAGAACCCCCTTAGGGCTGCCAACTGATGTGCCGAGACTGCTTCTGCCCCTGCTTTCCTGCCCTCCCAGCTTGGGACGTCAGTGCCCTCCTGGTTTGAGCCAGACCCGCTAGCCTGCTGCAAATCCAGACCCAGGTCTGAACCAGGTCCCCTAACAGCTGTAGGCTTAAACTGAAAGCAGCTTGAAAAGTGTTCTTGTCTTTAACACTCAGATGCCCAACTCCCAATGGGGTCCAAACCCCAAATAAATCTGTTTTGCCCTGTATAAAGCTTATACAGGATAAAACTCATAAATTGTTCGCCCTCTGTACCACTGATAAAGAGATATGCACAGCTGTTTCCCCCCCCCGCCCCCGGTATTAATGCATACTCTGGGTTAAATAATAGGTGATAATAAAATAATAAAAAGTGATTTTATTAAATACAGAAAGTAGGATTTAAGTGGTTCCAAGTAGTAACAGACAGAACAAAGTGAATTACCAAGCAAAATAAAATAGAACACGCAAGTCTATGTCTAATACAATAATAAAATTGAATACAGATAAAATCTCACCCTTGTTATACCAATAAAATAAAAACCAGCAGGATCTTATTAAAGGGAATAAAGCAAAATGCCACATTTACTGTGAATCCAGAAAGAATCATAGTAAGCAGTTAGTTATAGCTATAACATTCCATTCATTTTCATATTTATTCACACATTCATTCATACACACACACACACAGGTTCAGCCTTAGAGTTGCTCGTGCCAAGGTGGCCTGGACATGAGGAGGGAGCAAGGCCTTGTCAGATGCTCATCTGATGCTCCTGGAAGTTGGTTTGCAGCATCAGACCCCAAAGTTCTCAGTTTCTAGAGTCCATTTTTATAGGAATTTATTCCTATGCCAGTCTATAGGAATTGTTTCATCATGCTGTTGCTGAATCAATCAGCAGATGGCACATTCCTGACGGCTCCGTGCTGCCAGATGTTATCTTGTTCTTTGGTTCTCCCATCCTTGAGGCTGTTGGGTGGATCCCAGGCTGCCCTCCGGGGGTCCTCTGGTTGTTTCCACTTGATGCCTTCTTCGGCTGATCTACACTGGATTCTTAGGCTGGCACCTCCCTGATCATTTATTAATTATCCACACCAAGCACCCATCCTCTATCTCTATTTTAATCACAATTGTTAACAAAGTGAGATGAATACAACAAAAGGGTGGGGAGTCTCTGTGTGGTGTTTCTGTTGTTACAAAGTATCGCTTTGAGTCTCTCTCTGTGTGAGTAATTGTTACGAAGTATTGCTTTGAGAACAGACGCTGTCTTAGCATGTACTTACACAATTAGCAGCTTGCAAATTTCACACAGAGAGGGAGAGAAACAGTAAAAACAAGAGACCAAAACCCGAGAGACCTCTTAATTAGCAATACCCTGGAATTCAAACTATGCGGAATTAAACTCATTTGTGATTTTAATACAGAACTTCTTTAATATGATCCAACATAACACCCTTAGGGATGTTTCAATAAGTTTCTTTCATAGACTGAACACCTTCCTAGTCTGGGCACAATCCTTTCCGCTGGTACAGCCCTTGTTCCAGCTCAGGTGGTAGGTAGGGGATTTCTCAGGATGACCACCTCTTCGTTCTGCTCCACCCATTTATATATCTTTTGCATAAGACAGGAATCCTTTGTCCCTCTCTGGGTCCCCACCCCTCCTTCTAAATGGAAAAGCACCAGGTTAAAGATGGATTCCAGTTCAGGTGACATGATCACATGTCACTAAGACTTCATTACCCACTTGCCAGCACACACCAGGAAGACTTACAAGTAAAACAGAGCCATCTACAGACAATTGTCCTGGTTAATGGGAGCCATCAAGATTCCAAAACACTATTAATGGCCTACACTTTGCATAACTACAATAGGACCTCAGAGTTATATTTCATATTTCTAGTTTCAGATACAGGAGTGATAAATTTATACAAATTGGATGACCACACTCAGTAGATTATAAACTTTGTAACGATACCTTACAAGAGACCTTTTGCGTGAAGATCCAGTTACATTATATTCACTCTCGTTAGCATATTTTTATAAAATCATATCGAGTGCAACGTCACATGCACCCCTTTAGCCTAAGAATCCTCACAGAATGGAATGAACTTGGCCCTGTGTTTACAAGTCTATCTCTCGTTACTCATTTTCATGTGTTTTTTCAAATCAGTTACTGGCAATTGTCCACCAGGTGGCAATAAAAGCCTTATTTAACAGAGGTGAATTATATTTTTCTGTCTTGCTTCAGATGACTGCAGGACAAATACCATGGCTCCAATTCAGTAATTAAGCCTGGTTTATTTATTTATACATACTCTGTATGCAGTCAGAAAACTCTTGCTCTGTACACTATCAGCAATTATAAAACCCGTTCATTTCTATTAGTGTGTGGTTATGCAGTTAATAAACTGGGTTGAAATCTGGAACTCTAAACTGTAACAGTGTAGTAAACTGTAACAGTGATTTCTTAACAATGCTTGCTATTAGAGTAAAAGCTGGAGAAGTCAACATTTCCACCAATAGCAAGGATGTGCGCAGGCTTCAGTCTGTGACTATTATGAACGGATAGTGTATCAAGTTTCATAGTGTGAGTTATCACTATGTGTCTTGGCAATTTATGTTCTTGTTTAGTCTGAAAAATCAGAGCTATATTTTATGAGCCACTGATTTAGCTAAATACATTCAATATATTCTTCCGGTTTTTATATCTTGCAGTTATCCGGGGATAACTAAGTTCACCAGAAGCAATGATGTAAGACTGTGCAAAAGGATATCAATGCTCAGTTTTATTTAGTTGCATTAGCTATATTCCACCAAATATTTCATTAAAAAACAATATAGGGTTCTCATCTACCCCATAGATATTGTTGTCCAATTGGCCTGGGTGATCAGCCAATATTCTGGGCCTTGCAGGATTGTTTCTGTGAGGAGGAAAAATTGATTATATGAGTCAGATATATTCTTTTTTACAATCCTGTTTATTTACAAAGCAGTATGGGTTAAAAATATTTTTAAAATTTGGTTTATTTATTTAGATTTTTAAAATTTAAATACATTTCTTTTAAAAATATATATAAATTTGAAATTATGAAACCTATATTAAAGCCTCAATTTAGTATAATCTATTAAAATAATTTAAAGTTTAAATAAAAAATATTCAAGCCAATATTTGCTGCCAAAGCTTTAAAGAAAGTCAAACCACTGAATTGGTGGAAATCACTGGCTAAGCACATGGAACCAGAATTTGTTGAAATGCGAAACCAGCTTTTGACAGCAGTAGCCTCTTTTGCAGGTACAGAGAGAATACTGTATTGTCTTCATTTCAGTTTATTCGACTAGTTCAGTTCAATGACTAGTTCATTCAAAGTTAAGAAACCAAGTGGTTGAAAAAGCATGAAAGTTTGTTTCCTCTACCACTCTATGAATAAAAATGAGATGTGAGGATGGGATCGATTAGGCCATGTCTACACTATGAAAGTACTCTGATTTTACAGAAGTCGATTTTTGGGAACAGATTGTATAAAGTCAAGTGCATGCGGCCACACTAAGCACATTAATTCAGCGGTGTGCATCCACAGTATCGTGGCAAGCGTCGACATTCCGAGCGGTGCACTGTGGGTAGCTATCCCACAGTTCCCGCAGTCTCCGCTGCCCATTGGAATTCTGGGATGAGCTCCCAATGCCTGATGGGGCCAAAAATTTGTTGTGGGTAGTTATGGGTAAATGTCGTCAGTCAACCCTCCCTCCCTCTGTGAAAGCAACAGCAGAAAATCATTTTGCGCCCTTTTCCCTGGATTGCCCTAGCAGACGCCATAGCATGGCAAACATGGAGCCCTTTCAGCTCACTGCAGCAATTATGACCATTATAAACACCTCGTTCATTATTGTGCAGTTTATGTAGAACCAGCAACTGAAAAACCAGCCGAGGAGGCGACAGCAGCGCGGTGATGAGGACATGAACACAGATTTCTCTAAAACCGCAGTCCCCGGCAATTTGGGGCAGGCTATGCCGTGGAATGCCGATTCTGGGCCCGGGAAACAAGCACAGACTGGTGGGACTGCATAGTGTTGCAGGTTTGGGATGATTCCCAGTGGCTCCAAAACTTTCGCATGTGTAAGGGCACTTTCATGGGACTTTGTGACTTGCTTTCCCCTGCCCTGAAGCACAAGAATACCAAGATGAGAGCAGCCCTCACAGTTCACAAGCAAGAGACAATAGCCCTGTGGAAGCTTGCAATGCCAGATAGCTACCGGTCAGTCGAGAATCAATTTGGAGTGGGCAAATCTACTGTGGGGGTTGCTGTGATGCAAGTAACCAACGCAATCATTGAGCTGCTGCTATCAAAGGTAGTGACTCTGGGAAATGCGCAGGTCATACTAGATGGCTTTTCTGCAATGGGATTCCCTAATTGTGGTGGGGCTATAGACAGAACGCATATCCCTATCTTGGGACCAGACCACCAGGGCAGTCAGTACATAAACCGCAAGGGGTACTTTTCAATGGTGCTGCAAGCACTGATGGATCACAAGGGACGTTTCACCAACATCAACATGGGATGGCTGGGAAAGGTTCATGACGCTCGCGCCTTCAGGAACTCTGGTCTGTTTAAATGGCTGCAGGAAGGGATTTACTTCCCAGACCAGAAAATAACTGTTGGGGATGTTGAAATGCCTATAGTTATCCTTGGGGATCCAGCCTACCCCTTAATGCCCGGGCTCATGAAGCCATACACAGGCATCCTGGACGGTAGTAAGGAGCTGTTCAACTATAGGCTGAGCAAGTGCAGCATGGTGGTAGAGTGTGCATTTGGACATTTAAAGGGTCGCTGGCGCAGTTTACTGACTCGCTCAGACCTCAGCGAAACCAATATTCCCATTGTTATTGCTGCTTGCTGTGTGCTCCACAATCTCTGTGAGAGTAAGGGGGAGACGTTTATGGCAGGGTGGAAGGTTGAGGCAAATCGCCTGGCTGCTGAATACATGCAGCCAGACACCAGGGCGGTTAGCAGGAAGCGTTGTGCATCAGAGAAGCTATGAAAACCAGTTTCATGACTGGCCAGGGTACTGTGTGACACTTCTGTTTGGTTCTCCTTGAGGAAATCCCACCCCCTTGGTTGCCTCTAAATTCCCTGTAAGCCACCTGCCCTCCCCCCTTCGATCACAGCTTCCTTGCAAAGGAAATAAAGTCACTATCATTTAAAAAACATGTATTCTTTATTAATTGATTATAAAAATAGGGAGAGAACTCACAAGGTAGCCCGGGTGGGGTGTGGGAGGAGGGTAGCGGGGAAGGAAAAGCCGCCCCCCCACCCCCACGTGGCTAACTGTGGGGAGGATTTCTTTTCAGCCACAGGCAAACAGGCCAGTAGGAATGGCCACCTCTGAATGTCCCCTTAATTAAATTCCCCTATTTCAACCAGGTTACCATGAACGATATCACTCTCCTGAGGTTTCAGAGTAGCAGCCGTGTTAGTCTGTATTCGCAAAAAGAAAAGGAGTACTTGTGGCACCTTAGAGACTAACCAATTTATTTGAGCATATGCTTTTGTGAGCTAAAGCTCACTTCATCGGAGGATAACACAGAGAGATAAAGAACGGATGTTGCTTGAATGCCAGCAAACACCGGGACCATACGCTGCCAGGCTTTGTCATGCAATAATACCAGATTACTTGCTACTAGCATGGCGTGGTAAAGTGTCCTACCATGGAGGATGGAATAGGGCTGCTCTTCCCAGAAATCTTCCGGAGATGTCTCTGGAGGATTTCCGCTCCATCCCCAGACACGTGAACAGACTTTTCCAGTAGCTGTACTGGCCACGAATGTATCCCAAGTCCTCAGGGCTACTTAATCATTAAAAAACGCTTGCTTTTATAACATGTATTATATTTAAAAAGGTACACTCACCAGAGGTCCCTTCTCCGGCTTCATTGGGTTGGGAGGCTATTTCATTCAGGGGTGATAAAAAGACCCTGGCTGTCGGGGAGAATGGTGTGCTGTATGCTCTCCTCAAGCTTGTCCTCCTCTTCTTCATCTTCCCCGTCCGCAAATCCTCAGGCATAGCGGAGAGTACCCCATCATCGGAGTCCACGGACAGGGGTGGGATAATGGTGGCTGCCCCCCCCTAGAATTGCATGCAGCTCAGCGTAGAAGCGGCATGTCTGGGGCTCTGTCCCGGAGCGTCCGTTCGATTCTTTGGCTTTCTGGTACGCTTGTCTGAGCTTCTTAAGTTTCACGCGGCACTGTGTTGTGTCCCTGCTGTAGCCTCTGTCCCTCATGGCCTCGGAGATTTTTTTTAATGTTTTGGCATTTCATCTTTTGGAACGTAGTTCTGATAGCACGGATTCCTCTCCCCATACAGCGATCAGATCCAGTACCTCCCATTCAGTCCGTGCTGGATCGCTTTTTCAGTTCTGGGACTGCATGGTCACCTGTGCTGATGAGTTCGCCTGGCCAAACAGGGAATGAGTTTCAAAAGTTCCCGGGGCTTTTCCTGTACACCTGGCCAGTGCATCTGAGTTGAGAGTGCTGTCCAGAGCGTTCAGAATGGTGCACTGTGGGATAGCTCCCGGAGGCCAATTGCAAATTGCGTCCACACTAACTCTAATTCGAAATGGCGATGTCGATTTCAGCGCTAATCCCCTTGTTGGGGAGGAGTACAAAAATCGGTTTTAAGAGCCCTTTATGTTGAAAAAAATGGCTTCGTTGTGTGGACGGGTGCAGAGTTAATTCGATTTAACGCTGCTAAATCTGACATAAACTCATAGTGTAGACCAGGCCTTCGTTTTAAAACCTTGAAGGACATGGTGACCAGAAGCAATCAGTTCAATACTTCAACTACAAAACTTTCTTTGTTTAAAAATAAACCAGTTTTAAATGCAAAACATGTTTTGATACTTTCCTTAGGTATCCCGCACATTTAAGTTTGTTTATTAGTTTACATAAAACTATTTTAAAATACTAGTTTTGTGAATTTTAATTGAATTCCAGCTTCCATCCAAATACAGCTTGATGCAAGTTGCAATTAAAAAATTAATCTATTCAATAAGAAATGCATAATTAACCATTTTCTAACATAATTAAAATGTAAAATTTAAGAATCTGAATAAATGTAATTTAAAGTAAATAATTACTTGTATAAAAAGTGTGCATAGATAGTATATCCTGGTTAGCAAAAAAGAGTACCATATTTAGTGTAAAGGTTATATTTAATTGCAAATCAACATGTTTTAATGAGAATCAACATCTCTTTAGGAAAAGTACAAATATAAACCAAGATTAAAATTTATGATTTAAATCAAGGTTTCCTGCTTGTTATATAAATAATAAAATCAGCACTTTAAATCACTTTGATTTAGATCAATCCACCCTGTTACAAAGAATGTTCAAAATCCTGTTTCCCTGATCATAGTAAGAACAGACACCATGCCTTCCTTGTTCACTATTTCCAAATGTGCCCCTCCAGTCAGTTCTGTGCACCAGGAGCTCTGTGTCTCTGCCCTCACTCAGGGCCATGCTTGATTTTTTCAATTGCTGCATCCTGGCTTTCTGCATCTAACACACAGCTTGACAAACATTTTCCCAGCCCTCCTGCTTGTAACCAATCCCAGGGAAACCCCTCAGACCACATGCCTTACCCCTGCTCAAGCTTTGCCATCTGCTCAAGACACTGGGCCAATAGCCTCTTACTGTTTCCAGCTATCACTACATAAAGGAGTATTTAATTACTTCTTCCATTTAGACTGAAACACCAGTTGGCTTTAACCAGGTCTGCAATTGTCTGCAGATCAAAGATGGCAGCAATTAAGTTCTTCCAGCACAACAATATAGAAATGTATAAAAAAAGAAATGAAAAGAAGTTTAAAAGCAGGTGCTGCTGCCACTTCTTTTTCTCCCTTGCTCCCCTCACCAAACTGAATACTCCATCCCTTCCAGATAACACAACTCTCAAACCTAGCAAGTGAACACCCTTTCTTACAAATCCCAAATCTTCACCCCTTGGAGTGGGGACTCACAAGCCATCCTTTACCAAATGAACAATTTTACTCTTCTACCTCCTCCAAGAATTCTCTGGTCTCTTTCTCAGCTCCTTCAGCACAGGTCTCGCTCAGAAGAGGGAAATGATTTATAGACCTGCCTCTGTTCCCATAAGTTCCCAGGATCCCTGAGATGTACAACGCCCCAGATGCCTCTTTCTGGGCTGAAATTAGTGAAAGGCCTGTGTGTAATAGGTCAGCATGCCCTGTTACAACCGTAAAAAGCCAGAAAATCCCTAATTTAGTCATCACCCTTGCAACCTAGACCCAGCATTTTGTTTTTGACTCATTATCTCACCCAAAATAGCATGCCTCCACCTTCACCACACAAGATGGCCATCTCTTATCTCTTGCTGTGTAGAGAGGTTAAAAATGGAAGTTGAACTGAAATAGAAGGTTTATATGTAAATTGTAGATTTTCAGTTGATGGTTATGTTGAAGCGTGTGATGTGTAGGAAGATTGTGATTAGAAGGATTTTTTTTTTTAATGTGGACATAGTTTACAATAGGGTTTCTTTAAATGTGCCAATTATATGATTTGCACCATGGGGCCTCTAACATGAGGCTAACCAGAACACCCCAAAGGAAGTACCTCCTCAGTCCATCCTACTGCTGGCCTGTGATTTCTGTGCTGGGTTTCTAAATGGTACAGCACAGAATTTTATCCCGTCTTCCCAAAGGCCTGTGCAACCCCTTAGGCCCCTAAAGCCTCAGGTAATGCACCAGCTTTGCCTCCTACTGCCCAGCCTATCTCCCTATAGTCTTTGGGAGGAATGGACTAGTGAGCAGGCTGGCATCATCAGAAAAACAGAAGAAGGTGCCAAACTTGACATTTCCATCAGCTACTCTCAGTGCAGCTCAAACCAGCTATCCTGAATCAAAGGAATGACTTTTTAAAAAAGTTCAGAAGTAGCCTATGTCTAGGGTGACCATATTTCCCCATGCTGAATATGGGACACCTGGTAAAATTACTCGTTTTCAAGTGAGTTCAATGGCAATCAATCAGAACTATGCAGTTCAAATTAACTTCAAGTTGACTGAGTTCCTGTTAAAAAGAAATACTGTGTAGTTGGATTCTTTTCATTTACCTTATCTTTAAGGCTTTAGGGTTCACACAGAGAGGGGTGACACACTCCCATATACCTCTCTCACACGCGGGGGCGAGGGTGTGTGACTGACCAACCCCAACCCTCCCTGCTTGGCGCTCTCCGCCCTCCATGCCTGGCTGGGCCCCCAGGATGGACTCGCCTCTCCTGTTACCAGGCGCCACATCTTCCCGAGGCAACACGTGGGGGAGGGCGGCGACACAGGGTCACATGCCCCCTTCCCCAGATTTCTGTCAGGGTTCACACCAGAATGTGGCCAGCAGCAGCCTTGTGGCACTGTGCAGGAGGGAAGGGATGGGAGCTGCTTCCAGCTGCAGGGGAGGAGGAGGTGGGGGGAAGGGATGACCTGGCCCGTGACTTTGCAGAACTCATCTCTTTCTCCCCTTCCCCCCCCCCCCACCCGGTGCTGGAAGCAGCTCCCATCCCTTCTTGCCTGCAGTGTCGAAAGGCACTCCAGAGCTTAGCTGAGGAGTGGAGAGGCTTCCCTGTGCCAGCGCTGTGCAAGGCTTTGGCACACGCAGGGCTCGGCTCCTCCTGGCCAGTGCCCTGGGCCGGAGGATCTTGGGCCTGGGAAGCGGTATAATATCCAGGGGAGGCACATACCTCGTCAGCCACCCCGGAACTGCATGGGCATATCAAAAAGCATCTTCTACAGATGCTTTTCCCCTGGGCGGTGGGCGGGTTGGGTCCTGGGAGGGGAGGCATGGCATGCCTGCGGCCAGCCCTGGGCTCCTCCAGGTGTGGGGAGGCTCAAGACTTTAGCCAGCCCAACCGGGGCTCCTCTGAGCCAGAGGGGAGGCTTGGGGCTTCGGCTACCCCAGGTGGGGCTCCTCTGGGCAGGGTGGGGGGAGCACTCCGAGCTGCGGCTGGCCCAGGGCTCCTCTGGGCAGGTGTAGGGGAAGGGGGGCTCAAGGCTTTGGCCAGCCGGGGCTCCTCTGGGCAGGGGGAGCTCTCTGGGCTGGGGAGGGCGCAGGAGGTCTTGAGGCTCCAGGTGTGGGTGAAAGGGGCGGAGCTGGGGGTTAACCTCTCCAGAGTGGGGGGCTCCACCCACCACACATGGTCTTGGGCTTTCTCGGGACGCCAGCCCAGCGAGAAGCAGTGGGGGAAGGAAGGAGCCTGCCGGTCAAGCTGTTGGTGAGCTGAGCGCTCCAACCAGGGGCTGGTTCTCCTCACAGTGCTGGGAGCGGGAGGCGCCCCGCCAGGGGGGATATGGAGGAGCAGTGAGGCTAGGGGGGCAGGTGAAGGGGCAAAGCAGGGAGAGGACAGCAAGGCCGATGGGTGGGCAGCAAAGGTGACACGTAACCGGACACTGCCTGGAGCCTGCCTGCACTCACCAGCTGCCGCAGCTCACGTGCACAGCCTGATTTGCACTTAGAGCAGGATTAAAATCCTTGTTTTACACTTTAAGGTTTGATTTTAGTCTGCACATTTGGCACAATAAGTTTTATAGATTTTTCTACATACTTTTTTTCAGGAAAATATTTACTATTGTAGAGAAAACACTTTCAAATGCTCCCTTTTTGCCCACATTTCTTTGGGTTACTCTAGCTAAACAACCACAATCCTACAAATTCCACACTCTCCGACTCTGATTGGTTAGACATAGGTAGGGTGACCAGATGTCCCATTTTTAAAGGGACAGTCCATTATTTAAGCCCTCCTACAGATGTCCCAACTTTTTCTTAAAAACGGGCAAATTGTCCTGTGTTTTCTGTCTCCTCTCCCTCTCCATCAGTAGTGGTGGGTCCTGCTACTGGCCTGTTCTATATGGTAGTTAAGTCCTGTTCAACTTTTAATGGTATTTAGGTGCCTAAAGATGCTGATGGATACCTAGTTGGGTTTTTAAAAACAGCTGGGCACCTAAGAAACAGGTTTTTTAAGTGCAAATCTCAACACAACCTTAATTATGCAGTTGCTGCAGATGCCTTTATAATTTGGTCTTATACAATGTAGTTTTGAAGCTAGTAAAATAAGGCTCATACCACCTCAGTTGGTTTTAAATCTGTTTACAACACTAAAAGCTGTAAAGGAAACTATAAAGTGCTATATGTCAAATAATACAGCTTTTGTAGTGACTTTGGCTATAGAAGCCAATTACATTTTATTGATTTACCATTAGCGGTAAGAATGTTTATCATTGTAATTGGTGTTATCTTGTTACTACCTGTGTCACTGTTAGGAAAAATTACCCAAGTTGAACAGGATTTAACTACCATCTATAACTCCCTCTAAAGTCAGTAGGAACTGAATTGCTAAAGCACAAGCACCTCTGAAAGTTTAGAAAGCAGCTAAAGGTATATTTTAACTACTGTATTACACAAGTTAAAATAGTTATTAACTTTTTAAGAGCATCTTGTTTTCTACATGTCCTAAATGCATAGGGCTATGAAATATTCTGTTGTGGTTCCCTTGGTCTCCTCTGTTGAACCTGTTCCACTGTGGAGAAATAATTAAAACATCCATAGGAACAGGAGGACTAAATTCTGGGTTTCTCAGGTCAACAGAGCACAGAGTCAGTCTTGTGCTTGTGCTCTCCCTGGCTCAATGATTCTTCCATTATTTAGCCACACTTCAATAGCTTCATTATTGGGCCAGAGAGAGAGAAAAACCAAGGGACTGACGCTATAGCCATGTTAGAGCACTTGTGAGAGACCCAAGATCCAGTCCTCATGCTCCAATGATTTTTTAAAATTATTTATCCTCCATGAAACAGCTTCAATAGAAGAGACTGAAGGAGCCCCACATCAGAATATCCTATATTCCAGTGGTTAGGGTACTCACATGAGTGGGGGCAGATGCCTATTCAAATTCTTTCAGGTAAAGGGGGTCTAGAACTGGATGTCTCCCACATCTCAGGTGAGTACCAAGAAACGTACCAGAGCACCATCTCAGGTGAGCCCTCTTCTTTCCCCACCCCCACTCTGCTGTTTTGTGTAAGCTCACCTATAGGAGCCCACGCTGGTAGGTGAGATCTGAGTATGCTTACTTGTTTGCGCCTTGCCAACAAGTTAGGTGAAGGAATGCCTGTCTTCCCCCATTCATGACTCACTCTGGAAGCTCAAGTGTCTGGACATTTTGTGTGGTGAGGCGGTGCACATGTTCAGAGGCAGAAATGTAGGCATCTAGGGAACTTTTAATGCAAAAATTTAGGCATCAAATGAGTGTAGGTTCCTATAAGATTCTGAGCCAGTTGAGTAGGGGTTTTGTGAATCCCAGTGCAGACTGATTCTGGGATATAAGTACCTAAAGTGGAAGTTAGGTGCTTAAGTCCTTTTGTAAACCTAGACCCTAGGGCAAGATTCACAAGGTATTTAGGCACCTAAAGATGCAAATAGGAATCTAGGGGATTTCAAAGGTACCTAACTCCTTAGGTGCCCAGTTGTTTTTTAAAATCGATCTAGCCATCTATCAGCATCTTTAGGCACCTAAATACCATTACAAATCTGGTCTAATTCTCTTAGGGTTCATCTACCCACAAAAGTTATACTGGTTTAACTAAAGCCATCATAGGTATACCAGTACAACCCCTACTATCGATGAATTTATAATGGTATAAAGGTGCTTTAAATTAGCATAGCTAGTCCCATATGGGAAGAGTAATAAGCTA
The DNA here is from genome assembly GCF_015237465.2 of Chelonia mydas. NCBI lineage: Eukaryota > Metazoa > Chordata > Testudines > Cheloniidae > Chelonia > Chelonia mydas. The sequence goes on from NC_057852.1 coordinate 115,161,100, forward strand.
GACCAGGATAAGGTGCCTTTATACTGATATAACTATGTCCACCCTAGGGGCTGTACTGTTACAACTATTCAATTTTAAAAAAATCAATGACAGTTATAACTAGTACAAAAATTGTGTGTAGAATAGGCCGAAGCCTCCTTTGAAAATCCCAGCCTGAAAGCATCACGGTGAGCCCACTGCTTTAAAAACCTTTGGGGGTCATATAGAACCTATTTAGATTGACGTCTTGATAATCTTATGCCAAAGGCAAAGGTTAGAGACTGGAGAGAAGATCTCCGAGAAAGTCAAGACTTTCAATTCCAGATTGTTGTTCTTTTTGACATCTTTCCATTTGGATCAAGACCATTTAATGACATAACAATGGCCACACTGAGAACAATCATCCGTGTACAATGGCAGAAAGTATCCCATTCTTGCTGCTACTGATCTACTGGCAAGCTTTTATACCATTGAAAACTGGGTATTGATGGGTAGGTCAAAACAGCTCTTCAGTGGTTGAGCTCATTCTTATTACAAAAGGCCTCAAAGCTGGTGATGGACACTTGCCATGTCATCACCTGTGTTCCCTTTATGGGGTGCCACAATTCCCCTCACCCCCAATATTCAACATCTGAGCACATTCTGTAAGAAAGATGTGAACAAATTAGAAAGAGTTCAGATGAGAGAAAGAAAAATATCAAAGGTTTAGAAAACATGACCTATGAGGACTGGTTCAAAGAACTGGGCATGTTCAATCTGGAGAAGAGAAGGCTGAGGAAGGACCTGATAACAGTCTTCAAACATGTTAAGGGCTGTTATAAAGAGAAAGTTTCAAAGAACAGATTAGGCAGACACCTGTCAGGGACGGTCTAAGTGTACTTAATCCTGTCTCAGTGCAGGGGGGTGAACTAATGATGTCTTGAAGTCCCTTCCAGCCCTATTTTTTTTATGATTACATGATTTTACAAATGAGAATACTAGGAGATATTCTAAAGGAATGTAGAGGGCTGAGATATCACCAGTGATACACAGCTGCTTGTCTCTTTACCTGTTGAGCTGTCTCAACTATCTCATTAACCTGTAGACCTTTTTGCTTGGGTAAGGGGCAACTGGCTCAAGTTCAATCAGAATTAAATGGAGGCAATTCAGTGAATTGAGCAAAATGCCTATAGGAAATTGGGAGATTTGTGCACCCTTCTTTTTGAGGTGCAAGGTCCAGAATAAGGAGCTTCAGCATGGAAGTCCATATTGCATCAGTACCTCTGATTAACTTTTATCATTTCCACATACTCCAGAAGCTGTCCTTTTCTCTCTTTTTGTCCTCCAGACAAGCATTCAGCATTTGGCTAATTTGCTTCTACTTGGACTTCCCTGGAATTCGATTTTGCCTGTTGCATAGGATGTTGTGAGGATTACTTAATTCATGTTTGTCTAGTGCTTTGAATATGGAAAGTGCTCTGCAAGTGTTCTCGGAAACTGCAGAATATGGTTTTTCCTCGTGAAGGAGGCAAAGCCATTAGTAACATCTGCTACCCTCATTCTGTCCTCAGTCTAGCACTTGAGACATCTTGCTCCCACTATGTTCCTCTTAGACAGTTGGATTTCCTTGTTGTCAGTTCTGATTCAGGATATTGATTCAAGGGACTTCTTGAATATATTTGGCAGAGTTCTTCTTAGGCAGTCCTTAATTCTTTTATGAAGCCTTTCTATCTGGGCCAGTTCATTCTCGGTCATGACTCTTATTTTTCACAATCTTTTCTTTTTTGGATAATTCTCCTTCAAAACTCCAAATCATCACAATCCACTTTGATGTATTTTTAAACTGGCCAGATCCTGGGCCTTTTCATTTTTAGCCATTTTGAGCCATTTTATTTTTAGTTTTGTTTTTTCTAAAATTTCTAGTATTTGATGTCTTTGATGGGAGCTTTATAAAATAATATAAAATAGCAGTATATAATATAAAAATTAGCAATTAAATACAGTACCATCAATGATGAATATTTTATTGAAGACAAGGAGAAAAGATTTTCAAATATTATTCTTTCCAAGTATTTTGCTCTCTGGCTGCATTACATGAGGAAGAAATCTGAATATCAGTAGTTGTGTGCTAGTTGACATCTGTTGCTGTCTGGATGCAACTGGCCATGCTTTTCATTTTTTCAACTAACAGAACAGGAGTTATCCCTTAAGCAACATAATTCATGTAGCGTCCTGTAGGTCTAACACTTACTTCCCCCACCCCCCCCCCCCAAGTTGCTACTTATACTACTGTCATAAAGGGAAGGGTAAACCCCTTTAAAATCCCTCCTGGCCAGAGGAAAAATCCTCTCACCTGTAAAGGGTTAAGAAGCTAAAGGTAACCTCGCTGGCACCTGACCAAAATGACCAATGAGGAGACAAGATACTTTCAAAAGCTGGGAGGAGGGAGAGAAACAAAGGGTCTGGGTCTGTCTGTATGCTGCTTTTGCCAGGGATAGAACAGGAATGGAGTCTTAGAACTTTTAGTAAGTAATCTAGCTAGGTATGTGTTAGATTATGATTTCTTTAAATGGCTGAGAAAAGAACTGTGCTGAATAGAATGACTATTCCTGTCTGTGTGTCTTTTTTGTAACTTAAGGTTTTGCCTAGAGGGATTCTCTATGTTTTGAATCTAATTACCCTGTAAGGTATCTACCATCCTGATTTTACAGAGGTGATTCCTTTACTTCTATTAAAAGTCTTCTTGTAAGAAAACTGAATGCTTTTTCATTGTTCTCAGATCCAAGGGTTTGGGTCTGTGGTCACCTATGCAAATTGGTGAGGATTTTTTACCAAACCTTCCCCAGGAAGTGGAGTGCAAGGGTTGGGAGGATTTTGGGGGGAAAGACGTGTCCAAACTACGTTTCTGAGTAAACCTAGTTAAAGTTTGTTGGTGGCAGTGGAAATCCAGGGGCAAAGGATAAAATTAATTTGTACCTTGGGGAAGATTTAAAGTAAGCTGGTGAAAGTAAGCTTAGGAGGTTTTCATGCAGGTCCCCACATCTGTACCCTAGAGTTCAGAGTGGGGGAGGAACCTTGACATGGTGGCAGAGTGGTGGGATTAACCTGAAATCCTTTTGAGATCAATTTGAGATTTTTTTGAACCAGAAAAACAGATTTTAAAAAGGAATTTTTTTTTTTCCTTTGGGGCTGCTGGAAAGGAGGTCCAACTGAAAGCAGCTAGTTTTTTCTCTGCTTTGGGGCCAGAGCAGAGACAAAAGGGGATTATCTTTGTGAATTGCAGGTTTTCTTTGCCTGGAGGCAGAGTAATTAACTTCCTGCAGGGAAATTCACAGTCTTCCAAACCAGAGGTTTTTTTCCCCCTAAAAGTAAATAGGGAGGTGTTCTACCCATTTGCCTGGAGACAAAAGTGGCAGGGTTTTTTTTTTAGGATTTTGATTTTTTTTTTTACAAGGAGCACAGGTTTGAAAAGGAATTTTTTTTTTCCGTTGGGCTACTGGTAAGCAGGTTTCCAAGTAGTTGGAGGTTTTTTGCTTTGATTTGGGGCCAGAGCAGAGACAAAGGGAATTGTCTTTTTCTGTAGGCTGACAATCACTATCAGAGAATAGGTATCCTATTCCAGCACAGCAAAATTTTACAGCCAAGTTTTGTTTGTTTATTTCTAAACCTCAGGTGTAAAGTTAGTTAAAAACAGAGAGGTTAGGATGACAGAATCCACAGCTCAACAAATGCTGGAATTAGCCAGATTTCAGGCTAAGGAAAAACAAAAGGAACATGAAACACAGATAGAACTCATGCGGCTGGAGAAGGAGGTACGGGAGGCTGCCTACAGGAGGGAAATGGAGGCAAGGAAGCATGTGGTGGAGGAGGAGAAGGAAAAAGAGAGGAAGCATGAACTGGAGATGGAGAAGGTAAAGGCTCAGCAGAATATACCAACAAACCCTAGCAATCCTTCTCCAGGTACCACTTCCCATCCCAGAAAGTTCCCCACCTACAAGGCAGGCAATGATACGGAGGCCTTCTTAGAAAACTTCGAAAGGGCCTGCCTTGGGTACAGCATCTCTACCGACCAATACATGGTAGAGCTGAGGCCGCAGCTCAGTGGACCCTTAGCTGAGGTGGCGGCTGAAATGCCTAAAGAACACATGAACAAGTATGAACTGTTTAAATCCAAGGCGAGAGTCAGAATGGGGATAACACCCAAGCATTCTCGTCGGAGGTTCAGAGCCCTAAGGTGGAAACCAGAGTGTCATTTACCCGACATGCCTACCACATTGTGAAACATTGGGATGCCTGGATATCAGGAGCAAGTGTTGAATCTCCAGTAAATTTGCCCTTCCTAATGCAAATGGAACAATTCTTAGAGGGTGTTCCTGAGGAAATAGAAAGATACATCCTAGATGGGAAGCCCAAAACTGTAATCCAGGCAGGATAGATTGGAGCCAGATGGGTGGAGGTGGCAGAGAAGAAGAAAACTGGTCGCAGTTGGAGCGGAGACCAGAAGCGACAACCCCAGACAACACCCTATTACCGGGGGCCGCCCAAGGCCCCACCTACCTCCCAAAGAACCCTCCAGACACCTTATCGTCCCACCACCCCGTTCTCCAGCAACCCGCCTCACCCCAGTGACCTGTGAGCTGGACGATGTTTTAAATGTAACGAGCTGGGGCATGTAAAGGCCAACTGCCCCAAGAACCCCAACAGATTACAGTTCATTGCACCGGAATCACACCAAAGATCCACAGGCCCAGATACCTCCCAGATACCCTTGGAACAGAGGGAAACTGTGAGTGTGGGCGGGAAGAAGGTCACCGCATGGAGGGACACCGGAGCACAAGTGTCAGCTATCCATGCTTCCTTAGTGGACCCCAATTTAATCAACCCAGAGATCCAAGTGACAATTCAACCCTTCAAGTCCAACTCTTTCGATTTGCCTACAGCCAAGTTGCCTGTCCAGTACCAGGGCTGGTCAGGAACGTGGACTTTTGCAGTCTATGATGATTATCCCATCCCCATGCTGTTGAGGGAAGACTTGGCCAATCATGTGAAGCGGGCCAAGAGGGTGGGAATGGTCATCCGCAGCCAGGCTAAACAAGCCGTGAGGCCTACCTCTGTTCCGGAAACTTCTATCAGGACCCGATCAGAGGTGATGGACCCGGACCTCAGGCCAACATCTGCAACAGCAGTAGTGGATCCAGTCCCAGAGACCCAGACGGAACCAGTCCCAGAACCGGAACCAGCGGAACAACCAACACCAGACCCATTGCCAGCACTGAATCCAGTACTTGCAACCTCAACACCAGAGGGCCCCACCGAACCTGAACCGGCAGCAGCCCATAACCCTACACAAGAGGCTAAGCCAGAGCTTGAACCCCAACAGAGTGTCCCAGCGGAAAGTGTTTCACAGTCAACGGAAACAGCCCCATCCCCTACATCGCTTCCAGAGGGACCAAGCCTAGGTCCACAATCCAATGAGGAACTGATGTCTCCAGCATCAAGGGAACAGTTCCAGACCGAACAGGAAGCAGATGGAAGCCTCCAGAGAGCTTGGGCGGCGGCACGGAGCAACCCACTGCCTCTCAGCTCTTCTAATCAATCCAGGTTTGTTGTAGAAAGAGGACTTTTATACAAGGAAACTCTTTCTGGTGGACACCAGGAAGACTGGCATCCTCAGAGACAGTTGGTAGTTCCAACTAAATACTGGGCCAAGCTCTTGAAAAAGACACCCAAAGACACCCATCTCTGAAAAAGACACCGAAAGGAAAGCAGTCCATACTGACTTTCATGGATTTTGCCACCCGATGGCTGGAAGCAGTAGCTCTAAGCAACACCAGGGCTAAAAGTGTGTGCCAGGCACTAGCAGACATTTTTGCCAGGGTTAGATTGGCCCTCCGACATCCTCACAGATGCGGGGACTAATTTCCTGGCAGGAACTATGGAAAACCTTTGGGAAGCTCATGGGGTAAATCACTTGGTTGCCACTCCTTACCACCATCAAACAAATGGCATGGTGGAGAAGTTTAATGGAACTTTGGGGGCCATGATACATAAATTCGTAAATGAGCACTCCAATGATTGGGACCTAGTGTTGCAGCAGTTGCTCTTTGCCTACAGAGCTCTACCACATCCCAGTTTAGGGTTTTCCCCATTTGAACTTGTATATGGCCGTGACGTTAAGGGGCCATTACAGTTGGTGAAGCAGCAATGGGAGGGATTTACACCTTCTCCAGGAACTAACATTCTGGACTTTGTAACCAACCTACAAAACACCCTCCGAACCTCTTTAGCCCTTGCTAAAGAAAACTTACAGGATGCTCAAAAAGAGCAAAAAGCCTGGTATGATAAACATGCCAGAGAGCGTTCCTTCAAAGTAGGGGACCAGGTCATGGTCTTAAAGGCGCTCCAGGCCCATAAAATGGAAGCATCATGGGAAGGGCCATTCACGGTCCAGGAGCGCCTGGGAGCTGTTAATTATCTCATAGCATTCCCCACCTCCAACCGAAAGCCTAAGGTGTACCACATTAATTCTCTAAAGCCCTTTTATTCCAGAGAATTAAAGGTTTGTCAGTTTACAGCCCAGGGAGGAGACGACGCTGAGTGGCCTGAAGGTGTCTACTACAAAGGGAAAAGTGCTGGTGGTGTGGAAGAGGTGAACCTCTCCATGACCCTTGGGCGTATGCAGCAACAGCAGATCAAGGAGCTGTGCACTAGCTACGCGCCGACGTTCTCAGCCACCCCAGGACTGACTGACCGGGTATACCACTCCATTGACACATGTAATGCTCACCCAATTAAAGTCCAACCTTACCGGGTGTCTCCTCAAGCTAAAACTGCTACAGAACGGGAGATCCAGGATATGTTACAGATGGGTGTAATCCACCCCTCTGGAAGTGCATGGGCATCTCCAGTCGTTCTAGTTCCCAAACCAGATGGGCAGATACGTTTTTGCGTGGACTATTGTAAGCTAAATGCTGTAACTCACCCAGACAACTATCCAATGCCACGCACAGATGAACTATTAGAGAAACTGGGACGGGCCCAGTTCATCTCTACCTTGGACTTAACCAAGGGGTACTGGCAGGTACCGCTAGATGAATCCGCCAAGGAAAGGTCAGCCTTCACCACACATGTCGGGCTGTATGAATTTAATGTACTCCCTTTCGGGCTGTGAAATGCACCACCTTCCAAAGACTTGTAGATGGTCTCCTAGCAGGATTAGGAGAATATGCAGTTACCTACCTTGATGATGTGGCCATATTTTAGGATTCCTGGGCAGTACACCTGGAACATCTACAAAAAGTCCTTGAGCGCATAAGGGAGGCAGGACTAACTGTTAAGGCTAAGAAGTGTCAAATAGGCCTAAACAGAGTGACTTACCTTGGACACCAGGTGGGTCAAGGAACTATCAGACCCCTACAGGCCAAAGTGGATGCCATCCTAAAGTGGCCTGTCCCAAAGTCAAAGAAACAGGTCCAATCCTTCTTAGGCTTGGCCGGATATTACAGGCGATTTGTACCGCAATACAGCCAAATCGCCGCCCCACTGACAGGCCTAACCAAAAAGAAACAGCCAAATGCCGTTCAGTGGACCGAAAAGTGTCAGAAGGCCTTTAACCAGCTTAAAGCGACACTCATGTCTGACCCTGTACTAAGGGCCCCAGACTTTGACAAACAGTTCCTAGTAACCACAGATGCGTCCGAGCGTGGTGTGGGAGCAGTTTTAATGCAGAAGGATTACCTTGATCACCTGATCAAGAATTCCACCCTGTAGTGTTTCTCAGCAAAAAACTGTCTGAGAGGGAAAGGAACTGGTCAGTCAGTGAAAAAGAATGTTACGCCATTGTCTACGCCCTGGAAAAGCTACGTCCATATGTTTGGGGACGGCGTTTCCACCTGCAAACCGACCATGCTGCGCTACAGTGGCTTCATACCACCATGGGAAATAACAAAAACTTATTCGGTGGAGTTTAGCTCTCCAAGATTTTGATTTCGACATCCAACACATCTCAGGAGCTTCTAACAATGTGGCTGATGCACTCTCCCGTGAAAGTTTCCCAGAATCAACTGGTTAAAATTGTCCTTGAGATGTGGAAAATATTGTTAGTCTTTATGTACTTGGTAGTATATTTAGAGGTGCATGTGTCTTATTAACTCTGTTTTTCCTAGAGCTCCAGGAAGAAATCCCAGCCAGCGTTTCACCCTAGCTGAGATTTGGGGGGCGTGTCATAAATATAAAGGGAAGGGTAAACCCCTTTAAAATCCCTCCTGGCCAGAGGAAAAGTCCTCTCACCTGTAAAGGGTTAAGAAGCTAAAGGTAACCTTGCTGGCATCTGACCAAAATGACCAATGAGGAGACAAGATACTTTCAAAAGCTGGGAGAAGGGAGAGAAACAAAGGGTCTGGGTCTGTCTGTATGCTGTTTTTGCCGGGGATAGAACAGGAATGGAGTCTTAGAACTTTTAGTAAGTAATCTAGCTAGGTATGTGTTAGATTATGATTTCTTTAAATGGCTGAGAAAAGAACTGTGCTGAATAGAATGACTATTCCTGTCTGTGTCTTTTTTGTAACTTAAGGTTTTGCCTAGAGGGATTCTCTATGTTTTGAATCTAATTACCCTGTATGGTATCTACCATCCTGATTTTACAGAGGTGATTCCTTTACTTCTATTAAAAGTCTTCTTGTAAGAAAACTGAATGCTTTTTCATTGTTCTCAGATCCAAGGGTTTGGGTCTGTGGTCACCTATGCAAATTGGTGAGGATTTTTTACCAAACCTTCCCCAGGAAGTGGGGTGCAAGGGTTGGGAGGATTTTGGGGGGAAAGACGTGTCCAAACTACGTTTCTGAGTAAACCCAGTTAAAGTTTGTTGGTGGCAGTGGAAATCCAGGGGCAAAGGATAAAATTAATTTGTACCTTGGGGAAGATTTAAAGTAAGCTGGTGAAAGTAAGCTTAGGAGGTTTTCATGCAGGTCCCCACATCTGTACCCTAGAGTTCAGAGTGGGGGAGGAACCTTGACAACTACCTGCTACATTTTTTCAGATATGCCTTTTCAAAGGATCTCCACTTGCAGGGATTGTCAATGTAAAGGAACCAAAATGGATTAAAAGAGAGGAGAAACTCAGCATTTTAAGTGACAATAGGGCTCTAATCTTATAAAGATGTGTCCATATGGTACACTCATCACTCTGGATAAAGATTTTTCATATGCATTTCCCATTAAAGCAAATGACACCATGTGCATCCAGAGTGTAGAAACACAAACAGTATCCTGTAGGAATAGCAGTACATATTAGGTAAAATGTCCCTCCTCTTACCAGGTTATTCATGAGTATTATAAATAAAACAGCCTCACATCATTTCCTGTGGCATCCTGACAGATGTCTCCTGACTCAATTATTTACTGTTTACTAGTTATCTTTATTTGCAATCCTTTTTCAAGTTTTCAGTCCACTGTATTTAAAATTTTGCAAAAAAGCTTAATTGCGGTACACACTGCTGCATTCCATTATTCCATTCTATCGAGTAATTCAATCAAAAGAATCTAGTTGAGCCGAACTCACTTAGGTGCTTTTGTAAATCTTACTAGACCCTGACCTGCATCTGTAGGCTCTATGCAACCTAAAGTCCAGTCCATTAAGTAAACAGAGACAGGTGCCTAGTGGGATTTTCAAAAGGTCCTAAGCAGGGCCGTCCCTAGGGTGGTGCGGGGCCAAGGACATTAGAAACTCGGCACCTATCTGCCACGGGGTGCTCCCCTGGCTCCGCCCAGGCCCCGCCCCCACTCCACACCTGCCCTGCTTCTTCCCGCCCCGCCCTGCCCCCTCCTCTGAGCGCGCCGTGCCCTTGCTCCTCCCACCCACCCCCGAGCACCTCCTGATACCACGAAACATTTGATTCATGGCAGGCGCTGGGAAGGAGGGTGAGGCGCTGATCGGCGGGGCCTGCTGGTGGGCAGGAGGCACTGTGGGGAGGGGAAGGTTCTGGTAGCAGGGCTCCTCCTCGCCCCCCGACCCACTGCTTGCCTCCTCACCGCGCTCAACCACCCGCCTCACCTCCCCACCCGCGGGGATCCCAAAGCGCAGGGCCCAGGGTGGTCGCCTGGATTCGCCGTACCCAAGGGACGGCTCTGGTCCTAGGCACCTAACTCCCAGTGATTTTCCACTGATTTCATTGGAAGTCAGGTGCATAGCCACTTTTGAAAATCCCACTAGGCACCTACATCTTTAGGTGCATAAATACCTTAAAATCTGAACCTAAGTCCCTCTTGAAAATGAAATTTAGGCTTCTAAGGCTCTGTCTGCACTAGAGACTTCTTCCGACATAATTGTGTTGCTCAGGGATGCGAAGAGGTGTAATCCCTGACTGACATAGCTGTACTGGCAGAAGCCCCTAGTACAGATACAATTATACCCACAAAATTGTGCATTTAGTTATATAGTTTGGTTTACTTATGTGGGGTGGTTTTGCTGTACCAGTACAAAGCACAGCTTGGCCAGCATAACTGTGTCCACACTAGACACACTTTGCCAGCATAGTATACGGGTATTCCTATATCGATAAAGCACTCCAAATGTAAATATGGCCTATGCTATTTAGGTGCTTTTGAAAATGTTATCCAAGGTCCCTGTCCTGAGGAGCTTGTGAAGTTTCAGTATTGCCTCCAAATAATTGCAACCACACTTCTATCCCCATCAAGTACTGCGGATACAGACTAACATGGCACATTTAGGAATTGTGGTTTAAATTCTCAGAAGTGACCAATGATTTTAGGTGTCTCAAATTAAGACACCTGTAAAGGGATCTGATCTTCAAAGAGGGTCCCTGCTCAATGTTTTCTGAAAGTCAGGCTTCTTCTCAGGTGCTTCAGGTTGGGTACTCAGCAATTGAGGTACCCAAAATCATGAGTCCCTTTTGAAAATTTCAGCCTATGGCTATTGAAATTAAAGCAGAAATTACTTACAGCCTGGAAGATATACAATTTGCATCTGTAAAATGGATCTAAAAAGGACACACACGAAATAAAGATCTGAAGAGGTTCACCCTGGCCTCTATATTAGCATGCAGAAAAATGGTCGTTAGATATGAGTGCCCGATCAATCTATTTGCATACACAAATTCTGTTTACACACTCAAATGAGAGTGAGCTCAAAATTGTATACACAAATGTAAAGGCAGTGTGTTTAATATATTAATGTGTGTCTAATTACATTTTGTTTCAGAAGAGCTTTTTCTTCCTACATTATATAAGACTTTGTCCTAATATTTTTTTAAAGATAAATTGATTTGATTTAGCTGCAGGCTAACTGCAGGTTTTGAGTATTATTTGTCCTATTTTTTTCCTTTGCTTTCTCTGAGGAATTACATAACTTTCTCATTTCTAATGACTTTTGCCTAAATATAAAACTATGGCATTATATTATCCACCTCCTTTGACTCCAGACCAACTAATTTCAAGTGGTTCAAGGCCAAAGAGAAGTGTATAATCATATCCCAGAATGCTCGGTAAAGACTTTTTCTTTTTTTTTTTAAATAAGTGGTTCAGCAGGTAAGTTGGTATTTAATTGAAACTGGTCTTATCCTTAAAATTTCACCTAATATTCTCAATTAATAAGAAGTCACTTGAATATATATGCGACCTTGTGTGTTTTGGATGCTATCTGAAAGCCACGTGCAGTGGCAATTTGTATAATAGCCAAAACATTACTGTGTTTGACAAAGCAGACGAGAGTGACTTTTGTGATTTAAATGAATTTAAATCACAAGCAAAAATAACCTGGGCAGAGATCACTAAAAGCTCTATCTCGATTTACTTCTAGACCAAGTGTTCTCAAACTTCCTTGCACCACGACCCCCTTCTGACAACAAAAATTACTTCACGACCCCAGGAAGGGGGACCGAAGCCTGAGCCCTCCTGAGCCCCACTGCCCCTGGTGGGGGGCCAAAGTCCGAGCCTCACTGCTCTGGACAGGAGGGCCAAAGCTGAAACTCAAGGGCTTCAGCCCCAGGCAGGGGACCTGCAACCTGAGCCCTGCCTCGGGCTTTGGCTTCGGCCCTGGGCAGTGGGGCTCGGGCTTCAGCCCCAGGCCCCAGCAAGTCTAAGCCAGGCCTGGCAACCCAATTCAAAGCGGGTCGCGACCCACTTTGGGATCCCAACTCACAGTTTAAGAACCGCTGTTCTAGAGAATCTGAGCACCTGCAGCTCCCGTCAACTCCAGTCCAATTTGTGGGTGCTATTTAAATTTTATTTAGAGTCTAAATGTGAGTTTAGGAGCTTAACTTTAGGCATCCAGATTTGAAAAATAAATTGGCAAAGATCTTCCACATCGTCAAATATTCCAGTCTAGAACACCACATTTCTTAATCACTGATTACATTTCTCAGTTCTCATATGTCTGAGATTAATATCCCCTTTCTCAACGATTCTGGAATTAGTAGATTTTACCTCTTTATTACCATTCCTTCATTCCCACCCAGGTCATCTCTAAGGGTTGGTCTAAACTTACAAGTTAGGTTGATATAGCTATGTCAGTCAGTCAGGGGTATGAAAAAACCTCACCCCCTGGCCAACGTAGCTGAACGGACCTAACGCCTAGTGTAGATGCAGCTATGTTGATGGAAGATGCTTCCATCAATGTAGCTAACTTTGTCTAGGTTAGTGGTTTTTCTACTCCAGTGGAAAAACCCCTTGCATTAGTGTAGGCTGCATCTACACAATGGAGATATGCCAGCATAGCTACACTGACATAGCTATGCTGGTATAGTCTCCATAGTGCAGACACAGCCTTAGTATAGTATTAATATAGAATAAACAGAGAATCACTGTTTTTTGAATATTTTATATTACTGCTTTTAACATTGTCAGGTCTTCATCTTTGTCTCTGACCTGATAGTTTTTGATCATTCACTGAAGATTAGCTACCAGATGCGTTTATTAACACAAATATTTCTTCATCCATTTCAGCATGAATGTCTGACAATTTCATTAAAACCCACCCTTAAAAGTCTGTCACATACTCACTGTCACTTTTCTTTTCTTGGTTTGTACCTTAGGGAAGAAGGATAGGTTTATGATTCAAGGAATTTAATTCTATTTCCACCTCTGCCATGCATGTTAAGTATCCTTGAATACATCACTTAACCTCTCTGAGCTTCAGTTTCTCCATCTGCATAACAATAATTCATACTTAACTACCTTACAAGGCTGCTGTTAAGCTTAATTCACTAATGTTTGCCATGTGTTTTCAGCTCTTCAGATGTAATAAGCTCAATACTAGCAGTAGCCAGTGTGTATTTGAAATGATTATTGGTTTGTTTAAAAAAAAAAAAAGGATTAGTTGTCTGAGATCTGTTTGATTTAAAGGAGCTATTCTCTCTTCACTACATGCAGGTCCAGCCTCTTTTAGCATTAAACACAGATATGTAGAGGACTGAGTGCCTTTGAATAAATAAATTGGTGGGACAGCTGGCAAACAACAACAGCTAACACTTTCTTCTTTATTTCAGCAGAGTGTGGGTCTTTTTATGAAAGCTTTTGTTGCACAAGCAATTGCTGCATTGTTCTGCATCAGCACTGTTCCTAATCCTGATTTGGGAGCATCAGCTGATAACTTGACAGGGTGTGACACATGGTATGTTAAAGTGTTTTCAGCTGCATTGACATGATAAATTGTAATGGCTCCAAAAGAGCCAATTCAGTTGACTGTGGCAATGAACCACAAACTGCGAAGAAGACTATACATGGCAGACATATATGCAGCATCTTTAAGGCTGAATATGTCAATATGCACAAGTAATTTTCTCTTTTAAATTATTTTTCAGAAGAAAGGGACTTACTCCTCTTTTTAAAGAAACAAAAATGTATACTTAAGCAGTGGTGAAAATGAAAATCCTAGCAATCTGCTGTCCAGTCGTGTTGGAGTGTGCACCTTGCTAGAACGGTATCACTTTTTCCATTTCCATATGGAGAGAAGCCACTACAGTACCTCCAATCCCTAAGCCCCCTCCTAGACTGAGAACGTGACATGACTGATACATACTCTGGTCACAACGGAACATAGGTTGCCCTGTCTACTTGTTCCTTCCGCCACACCACCTTTGTTTGTCACAACCTTAATATTATTTAAATAGATTAGGCCACATTCATCCCTGGTACAACTCTATTCCATTGCAACAGCGATGTATTTGGTCCAAATTTGGCCATTGTCTGCTCTGTTACAAAGGTGAGATGTATTGGTATGACTGAGAGCAGAATTTGCCTCAATTTTATTACAGCAGGCAAGATTTTATTCTAGTATAATTTCTAAGAATATCTTCCAGCAGAGACAAGCTTAGCATACTTCCTATTTGCTCAGCCAGGGCTTCTATTCAGTTCACTATGTAACACTACAACTACTTACTACAAACTACATGAGTATCATTTTTACATTTTGCTTGTGGTAGTATTCAGGGTGCAAACTCCATGGACCAAATTCTGCTGATTTACATCTTTGTAACCTCAGTGAACTCAATGAGATTCCAGAGCAAGTAAATCAGAGCAGAATTTGACTTAATGAGTCAAGCCAATGGTGAGCAATTCCACTACTAGGTTGTTTGTTCTGTTGCCTGCCCACCAGTTTAAAAAAAAAAAAAAAAAAAAGCACAAACAAGTATAGCATTTTCTCAGAGAACACTAACTTTAGCTAAAGATTGCTGTCCCCTGACTGTATACCTGCACACCAGGGATGTGTACTATATGTTGTGCCCTGGTCACTTGCTTGATTCTGTACAAGACACACTATCAGGAGGAGGATTTTACAATAGATTGAGCAGACATAGCAAAATGACACACAACAGGAAACCTGGAGAAAAGAACAGTATTCGTTTTTTTAAATATATAGTTCTGCCTTTTCCATCCTTCTGGCAGAAGTGAGTTTTGTTAGGAGAGATGTGAATGAGAAACAAGGGGGGAGCCAGTGTATTGGGAATACGTGGGAATGTATCGCTCCATTCATGAAGCAGCATAGAAAAAAAACATAAACATGGGAATAGGAGAAGGAAATAAAGAATGCAGGAAATTCTAGTGTGTCTTAGTCAAGTCTAGTATTTGTAGAGAATAGTAAAACCAAATTTGAACATCTGTGAATGAAAAGATCTTAGGGCTAAGCACAACTTCTACTCATAATTCCTTTTCTTCATTGACACTGACTGAAGGAGCTCTGCAGCTTCTCATGACCTTGAAAAGCAGCAGAAATGTGGAATATTTCTCCTCTCATTTATGTCATGACCAGACCAGTTTGATGAAACATAGATTGAACATGAAACTGATAACTTAGGTTATCTGTGGAGCATAAACAAAAAGATTTCCATGCACACAGTTGTGGCAGATAGATTCTACCCACAAAACTATTTCGCTAAAATGTTTCTCTGTAGCTTATTTGGAAGTCTCCCCTTCTTATGAGACAATAGAAAGAAGATTTGGGTGATGTGTATTACTCCAGGAAAGGAGAGTTTGGTAGTACCAAGTCAGATTGTCATTAAGCAGTCAGGATCTTGAGAATTAGATATGGGTATTCCACTGCACAGTGCACTTAGCTGTAGCCTAAATATACTGGGTTCTTTAGCTAACAGCTCTGTTTCTATGGCTTGCCCAGGAAAATGTGAAAAGAGACCTGGGGACCAAAACTAAACTTAAAAACTGGTGTTTGTGGAAGGTTCTTACAACACATCAGTGATTTGGGCTGTAGTGGAAGATTAATTTTGTTTTGTTAAAAACAAAGTCTAGAAGACAAGTGAAATCTAGCAACATCCAACTAGGAGGTCCTGCGGTGGCAACTTCTGATTTGTGAATGTGGCAAGGTACTTCATAATGACCTCATTACTTATACTCTTCTAATATAACCACTGGTAGCAATCTGTCTACAACCACAGTTATGCGTAAGCTGGAGATGAAACCGCTCACAAACTCTCTGATGGCTAGTGCTCCATTACAATCTACATACCACACAGACTATGCTGACAGCTTGTGCCACACGCTCTCAAAGAAATTGCGGAATCACCTGATCAACATCCTCTACAGCAAACAGGGAAAGATTAAGAATGAGCTCTCAAAAATGGATACTCTCATAAAAAACCAACCTTCCACACAAACTTCCTCGTGGCTGGATTTTACTAAAACTAGACAAGCCATTTACAACGCACACTTTGCTTCTCTACAAAAGAAAAAGGACACTAAACTTTCTAAACTACTACATGCTACAAGGGGCCACAGCAATGGTTCCCTCAACCTACCCAGCAATATTGTTAACCTATCCAACTATACTCTCAGCCTAGCAGAAGCAGCTGTCCTATCTCGGGGCCTCTCCTTCTGCCCCTCCACCCCCACGAACATGATACAGTTCTGTGGTGACCTAGAATCCTATTTTTGACGTCTCCGACTCAAGGAATATTTCCAAAATACCTCTGAACAACATACTAATCCACAGAGGCCTCCCTACCAACATTACAAAAAGAAGGATTCTAGGTGGACTCCTGCTGAAGGTCGAAACAGCAGACTGGACTTCTACATAGAGTGCTTCCGCCGACGTGTACGGGCTGAAATTGTGGAAAAGCAGCATCACTTGCCCCATAACCTCAGCCGTGTGGAACACAATGCCATCCAGAGCCTCAGAAACAACTCTGACATCATAATCAAAAAGGCTGACAAAGGAGGTGCTGTCGTCATCACGAATAGGTCGGAATATGAACAAGAGGCTGCTCGGCAGCTCTCCAACACCACTTTCTACAAGCCATTACCCTATGATCCCACTGAGAGTTACCAAAAGCAACTACAGCATTTGCTCAAGAAACTTCCTGAAAAAGCACAAGATCAAATCCGCACAGACACACCCCTGGAACCCCGACCTGGGATATTCTATCTACTACCCAAGATCCATAAACCTGGAAATCCTGGGCGCCCCATCATCTCAGGCATTGGCACCCTGACAGCAGGATTGTCTGGCTATGTAGACTCCCTCCTCAGGCCCTACGCTACCAGCACTCCCAGCTATCTTCGAGACACCACTGACTTCCTGAGGAAACTACAATCCATCGGTGATCTTCCTGATAACACCATCCTGGCCACTATGGATGTAGAAGCCCTCTACACCAACATTCCACACAAAGATGGACTACAAGCCATCAAGAACACTATCCCTGATAATGTCACGGCTAACCTGGTGGCTGAACTTTGTGACTTTGTCCTTACCCATAACTATTTTACATTTGGGGACAATGTATACCTTCAGATCAGCGGCACTGCTATGGGTACCCGCATGGCCCCACAGTATGCCAACATTTTTATGGCTGATTTAGAACAACGCTTCCTCAGCTCTCGTCCCCTAACGCCCCTACTCTACTTGCGCTATATTGATGACATCTTCATCATCTGGACCCATGGAAAAGAAGCCCTTGAGGAATTCCACCATGATTTCAACAATTTCCATCCCACCATCAACCTCAGCCTGGTCCAGTCCACACAAGAGATCCACTTCCTGGACACTGCAGTGCTAATAAATGATGGTCACATAAACACCACCCTATACCGGAAACCTACTGACCACTATTCCTACCTACATGCCTCCAGCTTTCACCCTGACCACACCACACGATCCATTGCCTACAGCCAAGCTCTGCGATACAACCGCATTTGCTCCAACCCCTCAGACAGAGACAAACACCTACAAGATCTCTATCAAGCATTCTTACAACTACAATACCCACCTGCGGAAGTGAAGAAACAGATTGATAGAGCCAGAAGAGTTCCCAGAAGTCAGCTACTACAGGACAGGCCTAACAAAGAAAATAACAGAACGCCACTAGCCATCACCTTCAGCCCCCAACTAAAACCCCTCCAACACATTATTAAGGATCTACAACCTATCCTGAAGGATGACCCAACACTCTCACAAATCTTGGGAGATAGGCCAGTCCTTGCCTACAGACAGCCCGCCAACCTGAAAGCAAATACTCACCAACAACCACATACCACACAACAGAACCACTAACCCAGGAACCTATCCTTGCAACAAAGCCCGTTGCCAACTGTGCCCTCATATCTATTCAGGGGACACCATCACAGGGCCTAATAACATCAGCCACACTATCAGAGGCTCGTTCACCTGCACATCCACCAGTGTGATATATGCCATCATGTGCCAGCAATGCCCCTCTGCCATGTACATTGGTCAAACTGGACAGTCTCTATGTAAAAGAATAAATGGACACAAATCAGATGTCAAGAATTATAACACTCATAAACCAGCCGGAGAACGCTTCAACCTCTCTGGTCACGCAATCACAGACATGAAGGTTGCTATCTTATAACAAAAAAACTTCAAATCCAGACTCCAGCGAGAAACTGCTGAATTGGAATTCATTTGCAAATTGGATACTATTAATTTAGGCTTAAATAGAGACTGGGAGTGGCTAAGTCATTATGCAAAGTAGCCTATTTCCCCTTGTTTTTTCCTACCCCTCCCCCCAGACGTTCTGGTTAAACTTGGATTTATGCTGGAAATGGCCCACCTTGATTGTCATGCACGTTGTGGGGAGAGTGGTCAGCTTGGATGAGCTATTGCCAGCAGGAGAGTGAGTTTGTGTGTGTATGGGGGTGGGGGGGGGGAGAAAACCTGGATTTGTGCTGGAAATGGCCCACCTTGATTATCATGCACATTGTAGGGAGAGTGGTCACTTTGGATAGGCTATTACCAGCAGGAGAGTGAGTTTGTGTGTGTGGTTTTTGGAGGGGGGTGAAAGAACCTGGATTTGAACAGGAAATGGCCCACCTTGATTATCATACACATTGTGAAGAGAGTGGTCACTTTGGATGGGCTATTACCAGCAGGAGAGTGAGTTTGTGTGTGTGTGGGGGGGGGGGGAGGGGCGGAGGGTGAGAAAACCTGAATTTGTGCTGGAAATGGCCCAACTTGATGATCACTTTAGATAAGCTATTACCAGCAGGAGAGTGGGGTGGGAGGAGGTATTGTTTCATGGTCTCTGTGTGTATATAATGTCTTCTGCAGCTTCCACAGTATGCATCCGATGAAGTGAGCTGTAGCTCACGAAAGCTCATGCTCAAATAAAATTGGTTAGTCTCTAAGGTGCCACAAGTACTCCTTTTCTTTTTGCGAATACAGACTAACACGGCTGTTACTCTGAAATTTGTGTATCTAGTGTGCAAAGTGCAAGGCTTTGTCAGCCTTTGACACTCCTTTTCTCAACCTCTAATATATACCCCTTTTCCTGCTATGCAGGTTGTAGCATTATAGGGTGAGCTGGGGCTGAGCAGGACGAATGGCTCCAAGCTATTCAGTACAGCGGTCACAAATTATTTGCTCACAGAAAGTGCTGAGCAAGCAGATTGATATATGACATGAATATCTCTGGGTAGGACTGGGTCCTATATAGGGACTTTTTTTTAGATATGATCACTGTTCTGGAAATGCAGATCAACAAAGAATAGAAGAACCTATGCAGTGGGGGCTATGCAAAACTGTAGTTGGTTTGGGATACTGCTGTCCTCCTCAACGGCCAGTAGAACAGAGAGACATTTTCCCAGTGCATATGCTCAAAGAGGTATGTTTTTAGTAAGAGAGGGAAATTAGCTCTTTATATTTCTTATTCACATATTCTGTCTGAAACTATCACATTGTATCATGCCCTGTCACTTGGCTTTTCTGTGACTGTCAGTCCACCGGTGTTGATTACATATCTGCTTGCAGATCTCTTCTCTCTGCCCTCTCTTCCCTTTTGTCCATTGATATGGTTGTTGACTCTCTCCATGCTTCACTCTCCTCCATCCTTGATTCTTTTGCCCCTTCTCCTACCAGAAGGTTCTCCCTGCCAACTGCCAGCTCTGGCTCACCCCCTACATCCATTTCTTCAGCTCCTGCTCTCACACTGCAGAGCGACTCTGTTGGAAATCCCGTGACCAGACTGACTTCCTCTACTACAAATTAATTCTCTCCTCCTTCAGTTCAGCCCTCTTGCTAAACAACTCCACTTCTCCAACTTAACTGAATCCCACACTTGCTCACCTGGCTGCCTTTTCACCACCGTTGAGTCACTTCTCAAACCCTCCCCTCCTCTTTGCCTCCACTTTTCCCTCTGCACACAACTGTGCCAATTTCTTCTAAGAGAAAATTGACAAAATATGACATGGCCTTATCCCTCCCAAGAGCTTGCCTTCCCTTCCCCTCCTACAACTCTCGTCTTCTTCTCCCCTATCACAAATGCCGAAGTTTCTCATCTGCTCTCCTCTAACCCCTCCAATGACCCCACCCCATCCCATCTCCCATGTGCCCACTTTCATTCCCTCCCCTCTCCTTAACCTCTTGCTCTCCTCTGGCTCTTTCCCCTCAAAATACAAGCATGCTCTAGTCCAGGGTTTCTTTGATACCAAGGACTAACTTGCTGCCTTCCTAAACTGTATCAGGGAGATCTCAGGGACCGGCGCCGGTTCATGGACCAGTTGTTGATAAATACTGCTCTAGTCTCTTCCATCATAAGAAAACCTTTGACTCTACTTGCCTTTCCAACTACTGCCCTATCTCCATTTCATCTCTAATCTCATTGACTTCACTGTCTTCAATCACTGTCTGGAGTTCCACTCCTCCAATTCTATCCTAAGCCCTCTCTAATCTGGCTTCAGCCCCTTGTATTCCACTGAAACTGCTCTCCCAGAGTCTCTAATGACTTTTTTCTAGCTAAAGATCAGAACCAATACACCCTCCTCATCCTCCTTGACCTACCACCGAATCATAGAAATGAAGGGCTGGAAGGGATCTTGAGAGGTCTTCTAGTCCATCCCCCCATGCTGAGGCAAGACCAACTTTACCTAGACCAGTGGTTCTCAACCAGGGGTATGTGTACCCCCGGGGGTACTTAGAGGTCTTCCAGGGGGTACATCAACTCATCTAGATATTTGCCGAGTTTTACAACAGGCTACATAAAAAGCACTAGTGAAGTCAGTACAAACTAAAATTTCATACCGAGAATGACTAGTTTATACTGCTCTATATACTGTGCACTGAAATGTAAGTACAATATTTATATTTCAATTGATTTATTTTATGATATTGTAAAATGAAAAATTAAGCAATTTTTCAGTAATAGTGTGCTGTGACACTTTCGTATTTTTGTCTGATTTTGTAAGCAATTAGTTGTTAAGTGAGGTGAAACTTGGGGGTACGCAAGACAAATCAGACTCCTGAAAGGGGTACAGTATCCTGAAAAGGTTGAGAACCACTGACCTAGAACATCCCAAGTACACATATCAGCCACCTGTGACAGTCAGCCATGCTCTTGAAATCTTGTTTTC
This sequence comes from Chelonia mydas, assembly GCF_015237465.2. Taxonomy (NCBI): domain Eukaryota; kingdom Metazoa; phylum Chordata; order Testudines; family Cheloniidae; genus Chelonia; species Chelonia mydas. The sequence continues at coordinate 115,182,390 of NC_057852.1, forward strand.
CCTTGGCTTTATGACTCTGTCCTCTCCAGCTTCTCCTCCTGCCTCTCTAATCGCACCTTCAGCACAACCTTCAGAGGATCCTCTTCATTCCCTCCTCCAACTTTCTGTGGAGTTTCCCCTGGGTTCTTCTCTCTTCACCCCTCATCTTTGGGTAATCTCATCCACACACAAATTAAACTATCATCTGTATGCTGACAACTCACAGAACTACCTCTCAACTCCGGACTTGTCTCCTTCTAAATCTTCTAATCTAAAATCTTGGCCTATCTCCCTGACATCCCTGTCTCGCCGATATCTCCTCATGGATGTCTAGCCTTCAGCTCAAGCTATATGTGGCTAAAATAGAGTGCCTACTCTTGCCCCGCTCCATGTCCTACCCACTACATCCTTTCTCAATCACTCCGTACAACACCACCATCAGGCCTGCCACTCAGGCCAGTAACATGGGTGTCATCTTTGATCTGGACCTCTCCCTAAATCCTCATATGCAGTCTATGTCTAAATCTGGCTGATTCTTACTGCATACCATTTCTAAGATACAGCCCTTCTTATCCACCCACAAAGCTAATCCTCTTGCTCAAGGTGTTATCCTGCATCTCAATTACTACAGCAGCCTTCTCTCTGGCCTTGGCACATGCAATCTTGCCCCACTCTTCAGAGTGTTGCGGCACTGATCATTTCCCTAGCATGTCACTTTGACCATATCACCCCTCTCTTTGAATCTGTTCACTAGCTCCTCCTTCTCTATCAAATCACACATAAGTTGCCTGTATTCACTTCCCAGGCCCTTCTTGGGCAATCCCTACCCTCTCATCTCTCATTTGCTTTCAGTGATTGCCTCTGATTGGCCCATGATGCCAGCCTCCATCGCCCACTTCTTAAATTTTCAAACAATCACATTTATGCGTTCTCCCATGCTCCTCCATATGCTTAGGAAATACTTCCCATAGAGGTCTGCAAAGCTACCTCATTATCCACCTTCAAATCCATCCTCAAAACTCTTCTTTGCTGTGATGTCTATAAAAAGAATTGACAATGATTTGGCTACTGGTGTGCAGAGGCTACTGCCTATCATGCTGACCAATACTGTCTCCCCATCTATCTGTTTCTCCATGTGTTGTCTCGTGTCATAAATATAAAGGGAAGGGAAAACACCTTTAAATCCCTCCTGGGCAGAGGAAAAACCCTTTCACCTGTAAAGGGTTAAGAAGCTAAGATAACCTCGCTGGCACCTGACCAAAATGACCAATGAGGAGACAAGATACTTTCAAAGCTGGGGTTGGGGGGAAACAAAGTGTTCTCTCTGTCTGTGTGATGCTTTTGCCAGGACCAGAGCAGGAATGCAGGTCAGAACTCCTGTAAAGAGTTAGTAAGCAATCTAGCTAGATATGCGTTAGATTCTGTTTTGTTTAAATGGCTGATAAAATAAGTTGTGCTGAATGGAATGTATATTCTTGTTTTTGTGTCTTTTTGTAACTTAAGGTTTTGCCTAGAGGGATTCTCTATGTTTTGAATCTGATTACCCTGTAAGGTATTTACCATCCTAATTTTACAGACGTGATTCTTTTACTTTTTCTTGAATTAAAATGCTCTTTTAAGAACCTGATTGCTTTTTCATTGTTCTTAAGATCCAAGGGTTTGGGTCTATGTTCACCTATGCAAATTGGTGAGGATTTTTCCTCAAGCCTTCCCCAGGAAAGGGAGTATAGTGCTTGGGGGGATATTTTGGAGGGGAGATGTCTTCCAAGTGGGCACTTCCCCTGTTCTTTGTGTAACACTTTGGTGGTGGCAGCGTTTAACCTAAGCTGGTAAGAATAAGCTTAGGGGGTTTTTCATGTAGGTCCCCACATCTGTACCCTAGAGTTCAGAGTGGGGGAGGAATCTTGACATGGTGGCAGAGAGGTGGGATTAATCTGAAATCAATTTGAGATTTTTTTTTTTGAACCAGAAGCACAGAAGGATTTTAAAAGATTTTAAAGGGTTTTGTAAAAGGGGACAAAGCAACAAGCATAACAAAAGGACATTATTTTCCCCCTTTGGGCTGCTTGAAAGCAGGTTTTAAGCTGAAAAAGAGTTAGAGTTTTTTGTCTCTGCTTGGCAGCCAGAGCAGAGATGAAAGGGATTTGTCTTTTGTGAGCTGGAGTTTTCTCTGCCTAAAGGCAGGGTAGTTAACCTCCTGCAGGGAAATTCACAAGTTCTTCACAGACCTGAAGAGGTGGGGTTTTTTTAAGCTAAGAGCAACTAGAGGGTTTTTCTGTCTATTTGCCTGGAGACAAAGGTGTTAGGTTTTTTTAAAGGATTTTTCTGTAGGCTGACAATCACTATCCAAGAACATCGGTATCCGGTTACAGCACAACCTATTTTTGTTTTGACAAGCCAAGTTTTGTTTGTTTGTTTGTTTGATTTCTAACTCTCGGGCGTAAAGTTAGTTAAAAACAGAGAGGCTAACATGACAGAGCTCAAGGCAGAAACAGCCAAAGAGGCTGTCCACAGGAGAGAACTGGAGGCAGCGAAAGAGGCAGAAAAAAACCAAGAGGCTTCCCACAGGAGAGCTATGGAAGCAAGGGAAAAAGAAATGGAGGAGAAGGAAAAAGAGGAAGCACGAACTGGAGTTGGAGAAGGTAAGGGCTGAGCGGAATCTATTGGATAACCCTAACCAACAATCCTTCCCCAACAATCACAAATGGGAGTGACTGTGTCCACAGTATGATGAATCCAGTGATATTGCTCAATATTTTCTCACCTTTGAGAGACTGTGCACTCTCCATAAAATTCCTGAAGCTCACAAGATGACCACATTGGTTGCAAAATTGACTGGAAGAGCTCTGGACTTATTCAATAAGATGCTTATTGATGAGGCTTCTGACTATAATAAGTTCAAGGATTTAGAGTCATAGAGTCATAGATATTAAGGTCAGAAGGGACCATTATGATCATCTAGTCCGACCACCTGCACAACGCAGGCCACAGAATCTCACCCACGCACTCCTACGAAAAACCTCTCACCTATGTCTGAGCTATTGAAGTCCTCAAATCATGATTTAAAGACTTCAAGGAGCAGAGAATCCTCCAGCAAGTGACCTGTGATTTGGTTTTAAAGCAATTTCAAATTACATCTGAAACGTACAGAGTAAAATTTTGAACCCTTAAGAGAGGGCCTGGACTAAGTAATGTGGCTTATCTAAACTAGATGAAGGATCTGTTAGATAAATGGGTCCAAGGAAGGGGTGTCACTAGCTTTGATGGAATGCATGATTTGATAGCTCACGAGCAATTCCTGAATATGTCCAAGGAGGAAATAAAACAGTGTTTATGGGATAAGGAAATGGACTCAGCAGAAAGTCTTGCTTCTTATGCTGATCGATACGAGCAGTCCCAGACCGCCAGAGAGGCGGGGCAAGCCGGAACAAAATGAGTGGAGGGAGGAGAGAGGAACAACCCTGGTCACAGTTGGAACGCATACCAGAAGGGACACCCTCAGACCACACCCTACTACCGGGGGCAGCCCAAGGCCCCAGCTACACACCAAGGAATACTCCAGACACCTTATCGTTCTGCCACACCGTTCTCCAGCAACCCACCTCGCGCCAGTGACCCGTCAGCTGGACGATGTTTTAAATGTAATGAGCTGGGGCATGTAAAGGCCAACTGCCCTAAGAACCCCAACAGATTACAGTTCATTGCACCGGAATCACACCAGAGGTCCTCAGACCCAGATACCTCCCAGATATCCTCAGAGCGGAGGGAAACTGTGAGTGTGGAGGGGAAGAAGGTCACCGTTTGGAGGGACACCGGAGCACAAGTGTCAGCTATCCATGCTTCCTTAGTGGACCCCAATTTAATCGACCCAGCGATCCAAGTGACAATTCAACCCTTCAAGTCCAACTCTTTCAATTTGCCTACAGCCAAGTTGCCTCTCCAGTACCAGGGCTGGTCAGGAACGTGGACTTTTGCAGTCTATGATGATTATCCCATCCCCATGCTGCTGGGGGAAGACTTGGCCAATCATGTGAAGCTAGCCAAGAGGGTGGGAATGGTCACCTGCAGCCAGGCTAAACAAGCTGTCACGCCTAGCTCTGTTCCGGAAACTTCTATCAGGACCTGGTCAGAGGTGATGGAACTGGACCCCATGCCAACATCAGCAACAGCAGTAGTGAATCAAGTCCCAGAGACCCAGACAGAGCCAGCCCCAGAACCGGCAGAACAACCAGCACCAGACCCATTGCCAGCACTGAATCCAGTACTTGCAACCCAACACCAGAGGGCCCCACCGAACCTGAACCAGCAGCAGCCGATAACTCTACACAAGAGGCTCAGCTGGAGCCTGAACCCCAACATAGTGCATCAGTGGAGAGCGGTTCACAATCAATGGAAACAGCCCCATCCCCTACATCGCTTCCAGAGGGACCAAGCCTAGGTCCACAATCCAATGAGGAACTGATGTCTCCAGCATCAAGGGAACAGGAACAGATGAAAGCCTCCAGAGAGCTTGGACGGTGGCACGGAGCAACCCACTGCCTCTCAGCTCTTCTAATCGATCCAGAGAATTAAAGGTTTGTCAGTTTACAGCCCAGGGAGGAGATGATGCTGAGTGGCCTGAAAGTGTCTACTATGAAGGGAAAAGTGCTGGTGGCGTGGAAGAGGTGAACCTCTCCATGACCCTTGGGCGTATGCAGCAACAGCAGATCAAGGAGCTGTGCATTAGCTACGCGCTGACATTCTCAGCCACCCCAGGACTGACTGAACGGGCATACCACTCCATTGACACAGGTAATGCTCACCCAATTAAAGTCCAACCTTACCGGGTGTCTCCTCAAGCTAAAACTGCTATAGAACGGGAGATCCAGGATATGCTACAGATGGGGGTAGTCTGCCCCTCTGGCAGTGCATGGACATCTCCAGTGGTTCTAGTTCCCAAATCAGATGGGGAGATACGTTTTTGCGTGGACTACTGTAAGCTAAATACTGTAACTCGCCCAGACAACTATCCAATGCCACGCACAGATGAACTATTAGACAGACTGGGACAGGCCTAGTTCATCTCTACCTTGAACTTAACCAAGGGGTACTGGCAGGTACCACTAGATGAATCCGCCAAGGAAAGGTCAGCCTTCACCACCCATGTCAGGCTGTATGAATTTAATGTACTCCCTTTCGGGCTGCGGAATGCACCCGCCACCTTCCAAAGACTCATAGATGGTCTCCTAGCGGGATTAGGAGAATATGCAGTTGCCTACCTTGACGATGTGGCCAAATTTTCGGATTCCTGGGCAGACCACCTGGAACATCTACAAAAAGTCTTTGAGCGCATAAGGGAGGCAGGACTAACTGTTAAGGCTAAGAAGTGTCAAATAGGCCTAAACAGAGTGACTTACCTTGGATACCAGGCGGGTCAAGGAACTATCAACCTCCTACAGGCCAAAATGGATGCTATCCAAAAGTGGCCTGTCCCAAAGTCAAAGAAACAGGTCCAATCCTTCTTAGGCTTGGCCGGATATTACAGGCGATTTGTACCGCAATACAACTAAATCGCCGCCCCACTGACAGACCTAACCAAAAAGAAACAGCCAAATGCCATTCAGTGGACCGAAGAGTGTTAGAAGGCCTTTAACCAGCTTAAAGCGACACTCATGTCTGACCCTGTACTAAGGGCCCCAGACTTTGACAAACCGTTCCTAGTAACCACAGATGCGTCCGAGCGTGGTGTGGGAGCAGTTTTAATGCAGGAAGAATCGGATCAAGAATTCCATCCTGTAGTGTTTCTCAGCAAGAAGCTGTCTGAGAGGGAAAGCAACTGGTCAGTCAGTGAAAAAGAATGTTACGCCATTGTCTATGCTCTGGAAAAGCTACGCCCATATGTTTGTGGACAGCGTTTCCACCTGCAAACCGACCATGCTGTGCTACAGTGGCTTCATACCGCCATGGGAAATAACAAAAACTTATTCGGCGGAGTTTAGCTCTCCAAGATTTTGATTTCGACATCCAAGACATCTCAGGAGCTTCTAACAAAGTGGCTGATGCACTCTCCCATGAAAGTTTCCCAGAATCAACTGGTTAAAATCGTCTTTGAGATGTGGAAAATATAGTTAGTCTTTATATACTTGGTAGTATATTTAGAGGTGCATGTGTCTTATTAACTCTGTTTTCTCCTAGACCTCCCGGAAGAAATCACAGCCAGCGTTTCACCCTACCTGTGATTTGGGGGGCATGTCATAAATATAAAGGGAAGGGTAAACACCTTTAAATCCCTCCTGGGCAGAGGCAAAACCCTTTCACCTGTAAAGGGTTAAGAAGCTAAGATAACCTCGCTGGCACCTGATCAAAATGACCAATGAGGAGACAAGATACTGTCAAAGCTGGGGCGGGGTGAGAAACAAAGGTTCTCTCTGTCTGTGTGATGCTTTTGCCGGGACCAGAGCAGGAATGCAGGTCAGAACTCCTGTAAAGAGTTAGTAAGCAATCTAGCTAGATATGCGTTAGATTCTGTTTTGTTTAAATGGCTGATCAAATATGTTGTGCTGAATGGAATGTATATTCCTGTTTTTGTATCTTTCTGTAACTTAAGGTTTTGCCTAAAGGGATTCTCTGTGTTTTGAATCTGATTACCCTGTAAGGTATTTACCATCCTAATTTTACAGAGGTGATTCTTTTACTTTTTCTTGAATTAAAATTCTCTTTTAAGAACCTGATTGCTTTTTCATTGTTCTTAAGATCCAAGGGTTTGGGTCTGTGTTCACCTATGCAAATTGGTGAGGATTTTTCTCAAGCCTTCCCCAGGAACGGGGGTATAGTGCTTGGGGGGATATTTTGGAGGGGAGACATTTCCCAGTGGGCACTTCCCCTATTCTTTGTGTAACACTTTGGTGGTGGCAGCGTTTAACCTAAGCTGGGAAGAATAAGCTTAGGGGGTCTTTCATGCAGGTCCCCACATCTGTACCCTAGAGTTCAGAGTGGGGAAGGAACCTTGACATCTCATTTTATTATTAGGTTGTAAGTTCTTTGGGGAAGGGACAGTATTTTGGTTCTGTTTTTGTCTAGCACAATGGGGTCCTGGTTCATGATGAGGGTTCCTAGAAACTACAGTAATACAAATAATAAATAGTAATAAATAAAGGGCATATTTTAGAGGTACAGTGTATGAAATGTACTTCCTGGAATTAAAAAACGTACATGAGTTTCCTTATATGCATAATCAATAGTGAGCTGTCTCAGTACATGCTAATTTTGCACATCTTTTAGCTAACTCAGGGATCCAAATGTAAAATCATAGACATTAGAGGTGGAAAAGACCTGCTCAGTCATCTCCTTTGCCATTGCAAGTTTGTTCCCTATAGTATATTCTCAAGTGCACTTGAGGGCATCGTATGGATTTGTGACACACTGTGTGACTTTGGCTCCACAAACCAATGACTGGATTACACTCACCCACCTGTGGTTTATTCATTGGTTCAATAAACTCTGACTAGGGATACAAGCATTGCCAAAGTTAATTGATCAACTCCGATAGCCATTGCTTCAGAGAAGTCCTTCCTCTATCATTTCCATTTGTCAGGGCAGATTTCACTACAGTATAGGTAATATTTTTTGATTACTAACAAAGCCAAGAAAAAATTGTAAAATGTTGCTTATAAGGTAGAAATATTATTCATCTTATTTATCCATCGCAACACTGTGTGGGAGAACACACCTCAGTGGGAATTGCAATTCCCTCTCATATATTATGTATACAGCATTTTGTTAAACATGTAGCATACATCTTAGTAATATAACAGCCATACAATTTTTGACTGAGGAATAGTATGGTAATATGCTTTTCAGTTCAAACAAAGCTGTAACCCTAACTGCCCCATCTTGTAATACTGAATGTATTGCAGGCATACAATATTGTGGGTCTATATATAATTTTGGATTCCATCAATCACAAATAGATTATTAGAAATACAAGTATATATTATATTAATTGTATCTCTTGCTAATGCATATGTTGGCTAGGTTATTTAGAACGTCCAGTTTTAGCAAATTAAAATTAATTTGATACTTAGTCTTAGTCACTGTTTGAGTTATTTTTATTTAATATTTGTATTATGGTAGCACACAGCAGCCCTAACCCAGATCAGATCCCACTGCACTTTCCACTCTACGAAGAATGAGAGACAGTTCCTGCTTCAAAGAGCATACAGTCTATATAGACCAGACGGATAAAGGGTGCAAAAGGAGGCATAGAGAGTGTCTCCTGAGTCTTAGACCAGTGACCTATAAAGAAAAAAATAATTAGAATCCCATCTTGGATTAGAGAACCAGAACAAACCTCACAGGAAACCTATACTTAGCCAGAGGTAAGACGTGAACAGTGGCCATATTTGTCAGAACATGGAGCACAGATCTGGATATTCTGTACATGCAAGATTGCCAAAGAAAATAGCACAATGTATAATGTAAATGCTGCTGCTGTTGTAGTGCTCTGAGATACACCTACTTTTTTAGGGTTTTTTCCCCCCCAAAACAAAGATCAGACGTGATCTCCCAGTGATTGAAAGAGATATAGACAAGCAGGTTAGGCACAAAATTTCACTTACCGTAAAAATACTCTATGCTGGTTTAGGAGTATCCTGTGGATCCTAAAAACCTATTTTTGGAATCTGCTACTCCACCAAGAAACTTTTAATAAGCAAATGATATCCATTGTAAATGCTGGTCTCCCACGAGCTTTGTTTTGCTGTTGAAAAGATGGCAACATACCCAGCAGGTTAACTAATGAACTGTATTTCCTAGAATTGTGCTGATGACATTGACGTTATCAGTTATGCTTATGACAACAACATTGTCAATGAAGGAAAATCCATTTGGTTTGTGTTCTCTGAGAAACAGAAGGAAAAGTAAATCAATTATTTGCCAAAGAGAAAAAAGGAAACGATGATAGGAAAAAAATTATATGCTGGCCCTTAGACAGCAAAAATAAGAATTAAAATATACTTTGTATTATCACTTTAAATTGCTCTAAAGGTGATTCTTGGAGTAGGATATTGTGGGCTTACAAGTATATTCTCTCATTACTTCCAAGTCAAATTTGCTCAGTTTTTCAATTGAAAGATTAAGGGTGAAATCCTGGCTCCTTTGACTTCAATGGGAGTTTTGGAACCAGGATTTCACCTATAGATTCAGTGCCCATTGAAGACTTAGCAATACAGCCATGGGTCCTGATCTCTCCAGTGCTATTTTCAGCACCGGGATTGTCCGTGACTTTCTTGGCTTTGCAGCCAAAGGCAGCCTACTGTCCCTTCATGGGAACAGACAGCTAACTCTGAGGCTGGATCCACAGACTAGAATGGCCTCCTAGAAGAGGAAGGCATAGAGCCTCTGTTGTCTATTAGTGTGGGCTCGAGGAGGGTAGGCCCCACACTGGGAGTAGCCATCTGTGAAATGGGAATCCTGAGATGTGAGTATGTGTCTATCTCTGGGAACATGGAGGGGCATAACACAGAATCATAAAAAAGTAGGGCTAGAAGGGACCTTGAGAAGTCATCAAGTCCACCCCATTGCACTGTGGCAGGATCAAGTAAACCTATATCACCGCTGACAGGTGTTTGTCCAAGCTGTTTTTAAAAACCTCCAATGATGGGGATTTCACAACCTCCCTTGGAAGACTATTCCAGAGCTTAACTTCCTTATCGTTAGAACGTTTTTCTTAATACCTAACCTAAATCTCCCTTGCTGAAGATTAAGTCCATTACTTCTTGTCCAACTTTCAGAGGACAGGAGAACAACTGATCGCAGTCCTCTTTACAGCAGCCCTTAACATATTTGAAGACTGATCAGGTCCCCCCTCAGTCTTCTTTTCTGAAGACTAAACATGCATATGGGTTGTTTGTTTTTAACCTTTCCTCATAGGTCAGGTTTTCTAAACCTTTTATAATTTTTGTTGCTCATCTCTGGACTCTCTCCAGTTTATTGACATTTTTCCCAAAGTGTGGTGCCCAGAAATGGACACAGTTTACCAGCTGAGGCCTCACCAGTGCCGACTACAGCAGGACAATTACTTCCCATGTCTTACATATGACAATCCTGTTAATATACCCCAGAATATTAGCCTTTTTTTGCAGCTGCATCACATCGTTGACACTTATTCAATTTGTGATCCACTATAAACTTCATATCCTTTTCAGCAGTACTGCCACCTCACCAGTTATTCCCCATTTTGTAGTTGTGCATTTGATTTTTCCTTCCTAAGTGAAGTATTTTGCACAGAGTCATCCCTAGGGTACGGTGAATCGGGGCGACTGCCCCAAGCCCGGCACTTTGGGGGGTCCCGCGCTTCGTGAGAAGGCGGGCAAGGAGGTGAGATGGGTGGCTGAGGGGGCAAGGAGGAGCCCCCTACCAACCTTCCCCTCCTTCCCGCACCTCCGGCCCACTGGTTGGCCCTGCCAGTCAGCGCCTCCACTCCCTCCCAGGTCCTACAGCGTCTGGAGCCAGGGGGCAGCGCGCTCGGGGGCGGAACTGGGCGAGGCAGGGAAGAGGCAGGGCTGGGGCCTTGGGGAAGGGGTGGAGTGGGGGTGGGGCCTGGGCGGAGCACCCCCCGGCAGATAGAAACTCGGTACCTATGTCCTAGGCCCCGCACTCTCCTAGGGACGGCCCTGATTTTGCACTTTGTTGAATTTCATCTAGCTAATTCAGACCAATTCTCCAGTTAGTCAAGGATGTTTTGAATTTTAATCCTTTCCTACAAAGTGCTTGCAACTCCCCCCAGCTTGATGTCATCCACAAATTTTATAAGCATACTCTCCACTCCATTATCCAAGTCATTAATGAAAATATAGAATAGTACTGGACCCTGGACTGACCCCTGCAGGACCCCAATAGATACGCCCTCTCAGTTTGACAGCGAATCACTGGTAACTGCTATTTGAGAACAGTTTTTCAACCCGTTTTGCACTCGCCTTATACTAATTTTTTTTATACCCAGTGGCTCTCAACCTTTCCAGACTACGATACCCCTTTCAGAAGTCTGATTTGTCTTGCGTACCCTCAAGTTTCACCTCACCTAAATACTACTTGCTTACAAAATCAGACATAAGAATACAAAAGTGTCACAGCACACTGTTACTGAAAAATTACTTTCATGTTCTCATTTTTAGCATATAAATATTGTGCTTACATTTCAGTGTATAGTATATAGAGCAGTATAAACAAGTCATTCTCGATACGAAATTTTAGTTTGTACTGACTTAATGCTTTTTATCGGTTGATGTACCCCCTGGAAGACCTCTACATGTACCCCTGGTTGAGAAGAACGGTTTTAGATCACATTTCTCTAGCTTGCTTATGAGAATCTTATGTGGGACTGTGTCTAAAACCTTATTAAAATCAATATCAGATCTACCGCTTCCCCTTGTTCACTAGGTCAGCAACCCTACCAAAGAAGAAAATTAGGTTGGTCTGGCATGATTTGTTCTTGACAAATCCATGCCAGCTGTTCCTTATAATCCTATCATCCTCCAGGTACTTACAAATTGATTGTCTGGCCATGACGAAAGTGGTCCAAGAGCCCTGGCCCAAATGAAAACGAAGAGTTGGATTTTCATAAGCGTTCAACACTAGCCTAGCAATGCTTCCCTTTGAAGTCAAGAGGGGATGTAGGCCAATGCTGAGCATTTATAAAAATCCCACCCCAAGTCTTTTGCACCATTACACACCTAACACTATTAACTCTAATGCCACTAAACAATAAAAATTAGGGGATTTATAGAATTTAAAAATGTGAACTTGTTCTGGGCAAAGGCAGCTAGCTGTGGAAAAGAAGAAATTTTGGGTAGTGGAGACCACATAGTTCTTTATTAACATTAGCTCTAAACCGGTGGTTCCCAAACTTGTTCTGCTGCTTGTGCAGGGAAAGCTCTTGGCAGGCCGGGCTGGTTTGTTTACCTGCCGCATCCGCAGGTTTGGCCGATCGCGGCTCCCAGTGGCCGCGGCTCACTGCTCCAGGCCAATGGGAGCTGCTGGAAGCGGCACGGGCCAAGGGACATACTGGGACAAACTATTGATGCCACAAAAGCAGGCGTGTATGCCCCTAACAGGTAGTGCTTTCCAGGGGGTTCTTGAATTTCAGCAGCACAGTGGAAGCAATAGCATGTATCCCACCAGTGTGAATATGCAGCCACCACCTTGAATAAAAATAGCAGCTTTCATTTAAAATTAAGGTCTTGTTCATATTTGGGAGTAGCTTCAAATCAGCTACCAATAGTGAATAACTGATTTTACCACTTGAACTTACCCTTGGTAAACTCACCCAGCGCAAATAGCAGCTTTCCTTGTTGGCACTTGAATGGTAATGATACCCAGCTCTCATATAGCACTTTTCATCAGTAGATCTCAAAGCGTCTTGTATTTATCCTCACAACATATTATTATCCCCATTTCTGGGGACTGATGGCCGACTCCCAAATATAGATAAACCCTTAGGTCCAGATCCTCAAAGATACTGAAATCAATGGGAGTTAGGCATGTAACTAGTCTCTAGCCGTTATGGTGACAAAGGAAATCTTCACCATATGAAATGAGCGTAAACCTACAGCATAAAGCAAGCACACAAGAAAGGAGAGGGATGATCATATTATAAAGATCAATTGTGAGCAGTGTCTTGTTTTGGAGGGTGGACTTTGATTTTTGTCAGTGGATCTTGGCTAAGCAACCTTGTTCTATCCTCTCCATCCCCTCAGTTACTTCATAATATGTAAATCAGTATTCCTCAGGATGCTTACATTTGCTTTCCGCAAGGTGCTGCACCTGCAAGATTACAAGCAGTGCACACTGGTTGCCTGGGGTTACAGAAGACAGAAGGAGAGTGCACCTGAAACACATTTCCCCACCCAAAATGGCCTCTTGCTTGGGCTTTGTGATCTGTGTCTGCCTTGGAGTGCCAAGGACTTCAGTACAAGAGTTAGTTTTCTGTTTGTTTTGACCTTCCTGTGTTTTACTAATGTGAACGGCAGATCTGTCTGCCAGTTGGGGATGGGGGAAAATACTTAAGGGCAAAGTTAACTGTCCAAACGATGAAGCACAAAAATCCTAAAATCTCCTACCCATACTTATCAGGCAGCTTGAGCGTTATAAGGTGGCCCATTGCCTTGGGCTGTCTCCCCTCCCTGGGGCCTCCTCTCGCTTTTTGACTTGGCTCTGACATTGAGGAGGTTGTGCAGGTGCTGAAATACTTATGCCTTGAGTCCATCAGCAGCAAAGCAAGCAGCGCCAGGAAAGCCGAATAACGGATCGCGTCCTCCCAATTACCAGGGCCCAGGAAAACAATGCAATTAAAATGATAGATTGGCTGCACCAGCGAGCAGGGCGCACCGGGCGGCTTATTCAGCGCAGATTTTCCTTCTTCGTTGTGGATTGCAGCGTTTTTGACCCCCTTTCACCAACCCCCGTCTAAGGCGAGGAGCGAGCAGCGCGGGCGCCTGGCTCCAGGGGTGTGTTCGGAGGCAGCGGCCCACAGGTGCGAGCCCCGGGGGGAGGGAGGCGGGCTTCTCCCTGCTAAGGAGCTGAGTCAGCAGAATGGAAAGAGATGGGGCGCCAACGCGACCCTCCCTGTGCTCCCCGGCCATAACGCGGCTCCGCAGCGTCGCCCTCTAGAAGGGGGCAGGCTCGGGGAGCGCCGCACGCCCCCTTCTCGGCCCCCGCTGAGCGCCGCTGCCCCCGGGAGAGAGCGACGAGCGCTCGCGCCGCAGGAACAAAGCCCCCAGCCCCACCCAGCCCCTTTGCACCGCGCCTCCTGCCAGAGGCGCGGGGAGGGACCTGCAGCTCCACCGGGAGCCTGGGGGGAGCGACGCCCCCAGCCCACCCCCATACTTGTACCGCGCAGCCCCCCGCTGGTACGGCTGCCTCACGAGGTCACTGTCCCCTCCCAGCCCGCTTGTACCGCCTGGCGCTGACCTCCAGGAGGAGGGAAGAGCGACGCCGCTCCATGCCACGGCTACCCTGGCGGGAGCAAGGCACCCACCCCCAGAGCCCCTTCGCGCCGCCGCCCCAGGACCTTGCCAGGGGAACTGCGCCCCCCACGCCCCTTTGTAGCGCTGCTGCAGAGGGCGCCTTGCAGCCCCCCGCCAGCTGCACCAGTGGCCGGCGCAGGGGGAGCTAGTAGTGCGCCTCCCCCGGGGCCCCTTTGTGCTGCTGCTCGGATCTGCCCTAAGACACGCGGCGGATGCGTCACGGCGGAGGCGCTGCTGCTGCTAGCAACGCGCACAAGCCCATTAACCCCGCGGCAACCCATCCCCGATCGATCCTTTCCCTGCACCCCGCCCCCCCGCCCCAAGCCGCTCCGGAGAGCCGTCCCAGCAGCTCCGCCATTTCCGAGAGCTGAAACAGAAGGGCTTGGAGCATCCCCTGCCTTGCACCCACCGGCCCCGCACAAAGGGAAAAGGTAGAGGAGTAGCTGGGGTAAGTCCAAGCCTGTTCTTTCCCGTAGGTAGCGACTATTTCGGCTGCGGCTATTTGGGAGAGGGGAGGAGAGCTTCATGCCCAGCATCTCGTGGTGGGGAAGGACGCTGGAGGGCTTCTCGTTGCGCTCTGCTCTCTCGCCCACCTCTCCTGGAGATGGGCACGTTCAGAGCCAGCCGAGAAGGGATGGATGCGGAGAGGGGGGCGATCTCGCTGGGCAGAGAGAGATGCAGAGATGGGGACTGTGGAAATGGATTGATGGACGTGGGGGGGGAAAGCTGTGTCGATGGAGAGATGCGGTGAAAGGGGCTGTGTGGATGGAGGGGACTGCGGGGATGGATGGATAAATTACATAGAAGGATGTTGCATTTCCACTTGATGTTATTCAGGGCTTCCAGAAAGCGCTCTGGAGAGGATGCCATTCACCCTTGGACTGGGAAGGAATACAGAGTTTTAATTAGTCTTCTGTTTAAAAAACAAAAAACCAAAAAAAAAAAAAAAAACTCACCAACCTCCACCCCCTCCCAAACTGTGACACAATTGTAGCCTATGCCTTCCTAATGACAATTCAGAAAGTAATAGTGATGTAAAAAAGTGGAATTAGATCACTTGAGATCAACAGAAGAAATTTTGCCTGAGGGGAAAAAAAAAACAAAACAAAAACGTGTTTTAGGATTTGTGTGTTTGGGGCATATTTTTGGTGCAATATGAGTTTAAGACCTATCACTGTGTCAAGGTTTTCATTTTTATGTGTCTGTGCTTGTAGGACTTCTTTTTTTTTTTTTTTTAATCCAGGAAGGATGGTGAAACTAGGGAATAATTTCAGTGAGAAGAGCACAAAGCAGCCCCTTTTGGAGGATGGATTTGACACTATCCCCTTGATCACACCCCTGGATGTCAATCAGCTACAGTTCCCGCCTCCTGATAAGGTACAGTAGGCTACAGTTTCCACCACAGAGAATCACACCCAATCTCTCTCAAACAACAGGAGAATCATTTGTGTAATAAGCCATTTAGAAAACTCCATTTATTAGAGGGCATTTTAAGGAGTGGCTATTTCTTCTTGAGGAAAAAAATAAATAATTAAGCCAATGATCATCATAAACATTTCAGTAAAAGTGATTTTTTTTTTCATTTAAATGCCATTAGTTATCATTAAAACACATATTATAGGGTTAGATGGTACTGAAAAAATCAGTGACAAGTACATTTAGATTTCTTTGTTGCTTTGGGGATACGGTGTAGTATTTGCAAGCTTGTCTGTGATATGTTGTCATTCTTTTCATTGTATGCCCTTATCTTCAGAATCTGTAAGGCAGCTGTGAAAATTCATTGGGGGTGAAATGTATCCTGCTGGCTGTAAGACCTCCCACAGTGTGGAAGCATTGCTTTAGAACTCCACAGCGTGGGCTCAGGCAGGACAGCCACACAGGGAACTTCCACACCATTTGTGTGTCTCAGAAGAGGCTCCGTGCTGATAAGCCAACCGGAAAGGGGAAGCTCTGGATGGGATAGTGGCTGGGCTACTAGATGCATAATTAACAGATTCTGTGGTCCAAAACTCCTGAATAGGGTGTGTGGATTAGTATCTGCTGTTCCAGCCCATAGGCTGGAGTGTGGATCAAAGAAAGGTTGGACTGCCACCCCCTATCCTGCCCACTTGGGGGAGAGGCTTGTATTTCACTTCCCTGACCGCTGCTTAGTGGTCCCTTACGCAAAGCCTGATTATTCAAGCTTTGATGCAGAAGGGCAAATGCAGAAACCTCAAGACATTTTTTCATTCCCCGCACAAATAATCTGATAGTACTTATCAATTATGGGACATAATGGAACAGATACAAGAAAACAGTTTTGTATTTTGTATTGTTTTTTTTCAAACATTCTTCGGTTTGTATAACTTAAAAGCTTACTGGTCTCTGGTGTTGATACCTTCTGAAAAATAATATAAGCAGCCATAAACTTGAACTGGAAATGGTCACTAAATACATATGGTAACAAATTTCATGGTGAGTTTTTGCTTCATAATCTTTGAAGGCTTAGTTCTTTTCTTAGATAAATGGTAGGTATAGGTTGCATATCTTGAAAATCTCATGTGCTCTTACCCTAGAGATAAAGAATATCTGTAAAATTGTCTAAACGTTCATGTATGGTAGACAATAAGGGTCTATTTATACCCTCCATTACATGGGTGTAACTTCCATTGACATTTCTATATAGTATGTGGTCACCACTTGGCAGGCACTTTAGATGGGATTAGCCCATAACATTGGCTTCAAAGCCCTAGAGCCCATTTCTGCCCTCAGTTACATGTATGTAATTCCTGTGCTGAGGGCAGAATTGGACCCAAAGGCTTTAAAACTGTTGCTGTGGCTGACTGGTTGTCTGCTCACCAACTGGCAGACACAGTTAGCAGGGTCCTGCATCCAGAGGCCAAACTTGCTGAGTGTGCATGTTATATTACTCAGCTGCTAAGCAGAGCCTTGAACCAGGAACCCCTGTGGTCCACAGGCAGCAGATTAATGAAAATGGAGCCACTGTGGTTAATCCAGTAAGAGCTGTACTAAGTTTGTCGTTACTGGAAGTTGTTCTTTGATTAGTACGTGGTGAAGTAGCACTGGGCAGAACTCCCACTGCAGATAACAGGAGTTGTGTGAGCAGAACCAAGGGCAAGTTATGGACCCGAACAGAGGACTCAAACATTTGGTTAGCATTTCTTCTTTCCCCACTGCTCATCTGTGTGTGTGTGTGTGGTGTTTCCTTTCCTTTGTGCAATCATTTACAACGAGTAGAAGAGTATTTTACAGGCCTCAATGGGTCCCTTTTGTGCCCAGCCAGGTAAGATGCTTCTTAGTTCGTAGGCCACTGATACAGACTTAAATGTTTTATTTTTTAATAGAGCTCATATTAAAGATGCCAGTAGTAGAAAGGATTGACAGAAATCAAATTCTGAAGTAGCAGTATAGTCTTGTGTAATAAATGTAAGTACATATTTCACATATCCAAGCTTATGCAGTTACAAAGCTCTGGTGTTGCAGTGAAGCATAAAACCTTCATGAAGAGTAGTGACTAATGCTAAGAATTTGATGTTTTTGACAGTTTCTAAATTAAAGGCTGAATTGATTTAAGTATACTTTTGGTTATGTTAAACAAAAGAAAACATTATATAACCAGGCAGCTACAACTATGTTCACTGTCAGTTGGATGTGATTTTTTTTGAATGCCTGCAATTATGCAATATGATGAAAGGGGGGTAGGTGGGGGAAAAAAAATCCCAAAACCAATTAACTCCCATGATGCCACTGAACATAATTATAATCAAAATGAAGATAGGATGTTTGGAAACTAGTTTCCAAAACTAAGCACATCTATGTAATATTCTAAAGATATTGTGTATGTTTTGTGGAATTGGGCCCAAACCATCACATGTTCAAGACACTGTTTCAGAGAAGGAGCTGGCTGAGAAAGTAGGCAAACCCAAAGCTTTCGGTTCAGTGTCTGGCTTAAGTGTCACAGTTCTGCTTTCAGAGGTGTATAGTTCCCACTGACATCTGTGGGTTTCATCTAATGACAGTACTGGGCCGTAAAACCAAAAAGGATACAGAGTTATATTATTTGGAAGATGACAAAATATGGAACAGATCCTTAAGGCTTTGGGAGGCAAAGGGAGGATTGTGCCCAGTTTTGAATGCGATGCTATAGAGATGGTATTGGAAAAAGTTGTAGAAGATTGAAAATGGGCCACAGAAGATGATGAACTATAACTTTGTGAAGGAATAAAGGAATCTAGATTTGTATTCACTAGAATACAGGAGATTAATAGGGACATAACTGAGGTATGGAATATTTTAAGGATATGATGATGAGATGGAATTGTTTGATGGGGCTTTTAGGGCCTTATAGGATTTCAGGAGTCTCTTTACAAGTAGGCCTGTGTGCAGCTAATTACCATAGGTAAATATTTTTTTTAAAAGTTAGCCTGACACTTGAACAATATCACAGCATAGATGCAAAACACAGTATGTAGATAGGTGGGTGGATGGACCTACACTTCTTTCAGTCCCAGAATGCTACTGTGAAAGAATACTGCTATTGTTACTATGTTGTCATCCGCTCGATTTTATTTTTATTTTTTTTAAACTGATCTCTTAATTGACTATCTGATCCAGTCAATCTCTGGTTTCAAACCTCACTAGTTGAATTCCCCTGAAGCTGATAGAGATGACCACTGTGACAGACTGACAATATCCTGAACAAACCTTACGGAATTAAGATCAACTTTATTGAATTAAGCTAAATCGTATTGAATTTGGGTTAATATCTTTGGAGTACATTGTACTAAAAATGCAATTGTGTATGTGTTGTTGTGTATCCTCTCTAGTAAGGAGGGGGAGGCTAATGTACTGCCTCTGTTATCAGACCTTTGAAACCCACTTCCCCAGCCTCCTCCCCAGAAGGGTGCACAGATACTAGCTCAAACTGGATTTTCCAGGGACCAACAAACAAAGGAAGAATTTTGGGATAAACAGCATGGTTTTAAACTGGCTCTTGGCCTTCTTCCTGATCCAGTAAACGGACAGGGCCCTGGTCCAGAGCGGGCCCCAATCCTTTGGGAAGGATTGGAAGGACTGGGCCTAATGAGGCCCCAAAAGACTGGGTGCTTGTTCTGAGCTGAAGCTGTGGTGAGCTTGTAACCAGAAGGAATCCCCTTGGGTGAGGGGTTGAAGGACTGCTCCTGACAGACTCCATGTTAGGGTGATCTCTAGTAAGCTTATTAAAATGTGTATAGGTACTTTTATTGTTTTTAGTATATTTCCTTTGTAGTGCTTTTTTACCTTAAGAATAACATAAGCTTGCATAGGAAGTGTTGTGTGGTATCTTATAATGGTAGCAATTACGCTTGGTAACAGTCTCTGAAAAGAAAGCAAGTAGGTGTCCTTGGGCAACCTGTCTGTGCTGGGAGTAACACAGTGAAGGCAGTGAACTGTGCTGCCTGGAAATACCCCAGTCAGAAGGGAGAGAGATGTGGATCGTCACCCAGAAGGACAACAGCTGGGAAGCTGAAAGCCTGAGAGTAGGTGCCCTTGCTGGACCAGTGAGGGGAAATACAGATGCAGTTATATCTGCTCTTAAAATATACTAAAGGAATGGGGAAACGCACCACATCATATTTGATCTTGACCAATAGTGGATTGAACTAACCAATTGCATTTCTGATGTGCTCACATGCACCTACACCCCATGCACAAATAAAATGTAGCAACATAGCGATGCAGCGTTTAAACAAAACCAATCATTTGTGGAATAGTATTCTAATTATATGCTCCCTTCAGCTTCCTCAAAAACACATGGAAGGGAAATTCATCAGTATTTGCTAGTTGAAAAAGGGTAAAATTGATAGGAAGGATATTTTAATTGTCATGTCCTCCATGAGGGAATGATATGTAATAGGAAGAATTACTTAGCATCAGTAGTGTGTCTGATGCCAGTGAAAGTAGATAATGAATTCAAAAAATTACTTGGTGGTTGTGACCCAAAGCACCCCTGCATTTACACCCTACACACTACAGTATTGTAAAAATCTTTGCACAAAATATGCCTTATGAGGTATAATTTGAAAACTAATAACTCACTCATCATTACTATTCTTGCATGATGTATGTATGCAATGGGTATTAAGAATTATGAATCTATGCTGCAATTATAATGAAGTGTGTGTAAACAGGTGTGTTGGGGAGTTGTTAAACGGGTGTATCCTGAACAAAGGAGTTTGTGTTTCCATCAATTTACATATAAACAGTAAACAGGCCCATCAAGCTAACAAGAGGTGGAGGAAAACACACTAACAAGTGGGAGAGAAGACAGGATGGTGTCTACTACACCCAGCAAGAGAGAGAAGCTTGGTCTGGGTATTACTTTTCAGAAGAATCCATTTCAAACTGGCCTATAAAGAATCCATTTCATACTGGCCTATAAAGACAAGGGAGCTGTACCTCAAGTGATAAGCAATTGAATCAAAAAATTGAATGCAATATTAATGCATCATGTAAGATCTTTTATGAATGCATGCCCAGATAGGAGGGACTGTCACCGCTGTCAACCTGTCCCTATGTAAATTAGGCATGGTGGAATCAAACAATAGAAGTCCCATTTACATAGAAATCACCCGGGGGATGGGAAGCCCACAGGAAGAGAAGAACAGCATGAGGTCATCCTTCTTCTTGAAACAAGTTCATTGGACTTTGGAAAATAGAAGTAAAGATGGAAGCCATCTTTGGCATCCACCACTAGACTGACACAAGAGGCCAGAGTTCTTGCAAGCTGAGAAAGATGGGCCTTAAAACCAAGATGCAGGGGAGGGGTTTGGAACTGAATATAGGTGAGAAACCTGCTTAGGCAAAGATCTTTCATCTAATAAGACAAGGGAAGCCAGTGCCTTGTATTTTTGTGGAAGGTCCTGACTGAGGGAAAGTCAGCCATGACTTGAAGAATGACCTGGTTAGCATAGGTGCTGGGAATAAGGGTGCGGGGAGTGCTGCGGCAACCCATGGCTTCCATTATATACCGAGTTTACAGTTTGGTTCAATGGCTCTCAACATTCCCACTATAAAAATTGTTCCAGCACCCCTGCTGGTGAGAGGAACTATCTTGAATAAAGCCTGTATCTTGTTAGATTAAGTTTTAGGCTCTAGTTTTGTTCTACTTGTGTAACTCTTTCTATCTTCTTTCCTTATACTTGAACTCACTTAACCTATGTTTATTTTGTTAATTTTTTTCATTTTTACTCAGTGCTGTGTTTTAAAGGGAAGTGTGTATTTACCCTGGTTAGCTTAATAAGCTGTGATGTTGTTTTGTGTCTTTAGAGGAATAAACAAACAATATTATTTCTCTGAACTTTCCAGGACAGAGCTGGGCATTGCAGAGCACACAGTTTTGGGAAAACTTGGGATTGGGAGTGTGCTGGAGTCACACTGCAAGTAGTAACCCAGACTGATGAAAGCCAGAGTTAGGCTGTTGACAGGTTGCTGGGGTCAGGGCTGTCTAGCACACAGACAATCAGGGTGTGATCTGCATGTTGGTAGGCTAGTTATGAGCAGCCCAGGTTAGAAGTTACAACAGGAAAGCACTGTGAGGCACCCAAGCTTACAGGGCAGGTGGTGACAACTCCTCACCAAACCAGATTGCACCCCAGAATGTAACAATGGTATCCTTTTAATTGCATTGGGAAATTTACATTATTTCATATGTAAAGCTATGACCAAGAATAGTCCCATGTCTAGTGCAAAGCTAGGTGTTTTGGGGAAATAAGCCTTAGGGTGTGCAGATCTAATTAGTAATCGCTTTTTTGTTGATGTTTTTGATAAGGTTGTGGTCAAAACGAAAACAGAATATGAACCTGATCGCAAGAAAGGAAAATTTCGTACCCCCAAAATAGCTGAATTCACAATCAGCATAACTGAAGGAGTTTCGGAAAGATTTAAGGTAAGCAAGACTATCTATGCTGTTAATAACTCAATTGCTGTTACAGAACTACACTCAATCAATTACCAACTATAGTCAAAGAAAACTTGATTTAAAGAACAAAGATATGGCAGAAAATTTTTTAAAAATTGAGTGCAATTAGTATTAGCATTAGTAATTAGGACCAACTCTTGCAGTCCTTACATCCAGGTACTTCACTCCTTACTTTGACAAAAATCCCATTGAAGTTTGTCCGTGGAAGTTCAGCATGATTAAGTGGCGAGTATCTTATGGGCATGTAACTCCCATTATGTGACTAATACTCCCATTAGCTTTAGGGGAGAAGTACTGTACAGGCATCCACTTTCTTTTTTTGCTTATTTTTTTACCGTATCAAATACATTCCGTTAAAGGAGCAGTCGTTTCCCCAATGTTATTCCTTGTGATGGTTGGTGAATTTGAATGCACTGATTTGGTGGCTCAGGGAATTAGTGAGATGGTGGCAAACAGCTCTGTTCCTAGTTCAAATTTATCCCCTAGTATAGTGATGTTTGAAAACTCTTACCATCTGATGCCTGTTCAGTGAAAGTGGGTGGTCTAAGTCCATTCCTTGGTGAAAATGTGTCCACATCACAATAACTCCCTTTGTAGGTAGTCTGACAGAGACAAAGGACTTAATGGATGAAAAGACTTGAATCATTCCTCCACCCCCGCCCCAGGATAGGGTTCCTCGAGCCATATTAGCAAGGCAAAGTGATGAAATGTCAGCAGCAAGGCAAGCTTCTGTACCTGTTCTGTCAAACTTCAGTTTCCTGTCTGTCTGGCACCTTGCATAGGCATTAAGTTCACTCAGAAAACATCTTTAAAATATTTAGTATGTGATGGCAGTTTAAAGTGCACAGACTAAAACATGGCTAGAAGGTTTAAGGTTTAGTTTGGAGATAAAATGCTGGGCTGAAATAAAGAACCATATTCTTTTCCCAGTGCACATGTGTAACTCCCATTGGTGTTAATGGGAGTTTTGTGGGCACGTCAAGAGAAGAACATACTCTTTAGCATGCAGAATAGAACACAGCAACCACGCATGAACAATGATTCTGAAAGTTCTTTAGGCCAAAAGCTGCCCTCAGAAGTGTACAGATAGCTGTCACTGAAATCAAAGCAAGCTGTATGCATATAGCCAACAGTGGAGTTGGAGACTTTGTGCCTGTGTTGAGAGAGAGCTGAGCAAAGAAGACCTCTCTGAGCAACAAGTACATTGCTTGTAATATTGTTGCGTAGTCATTTCTAATTTGTACGGCTGAGCAGTTAGAAGCATACTTGAAACAAAATGTCTTTTAGATATGACTTTACAATTACCTCTCTGGGATTAATCTCAAACTACAGGGTTGCTAGGTAGTGCTGCTAGGTAACTGCTGCATCAGAGAGAGATTTCTGTAAGTTTTTTTTTATCTCTGGGGGTTGCATGATGAATCACACTATGGCTGTATGTCTAGGTTTCTGAAGGGAGGGCGTGAGGGGTTGATCAATTAGGAAAATTGTAGTTTGTTTAATAGAAAACAGTAGTTTCATACAGAACAATCAAGCCCTAAAAATGTCCCTCAATTTCCTTATAGCAGCGTTAGGATTAAGTTATGCTGCTTTGTAACGTTTTAGAAAAGACTGACTGCTTCTCCAGCAGACACAATTGTTATATTCACCACTCCCAGTAGTAAACATTTCATGAATAATTGATGAAATTTCATAAATATGCAGATGAAAAGAAGAGATTGTTGTGGGATTTTCTCCTGGGTCCTTATTAATTGTGAACCATTGTGTTAACTGCTGCTGCTGATTCTGAGAGAGCAAAAGGATGTTTGTTTGAAAGTCAAATATTTGCTATAATTATAAAATGCATTATTTAACTGGTAGGATATTGACTTTGGCTGGTGTGCATGGAAAAAGCTTCAGAAGCTGTTTTAATGACTTTAGTATTGTACATCAGCTATGGATATGCTTTCTGCAGACTAAAAACATAAAGTTGCACTAAAAATATAAACAAACATATTTACTAATAATTCACATGTGTATTCCAAGATGTAGTCCTTAAATAAGGACAAAGCAGATTGTATTTTGGGGATTCAGTAGTGCAGATCAGCTAAAGCTTAAGAAGTTCTACATTATGATAAACTAAGCAGACAACAGGTGCATATGTCATATACCTCATTTGTTTCAGCAGTTGGGTGACTAAGAAGTTATAAAATATATTCATTCCGACTACACTATCATAGTTATAATAGAGCTGAAATTGTTTTAGAGTAGAATTAAAGTGTAATTTTTCCCTATAGCTTAATTAGATATATACAGTCAGATTCTGTTTGTTACTTCAATGCAACTGAAATCAGGATTTGTCCAAAGTGTCCAAAATGGACAGAATGTGAACATTGTCTATATATGAGAATCCTATTCTGGTTTTCCGCAAGTTACCACTCTGGTATGGACATGAATTTAAATGGCTAGTTTAGAGTGTGAATAGATGTCTGTGGAACTACTGTGGAGAAATATGGGGAATTATTCTGTCACCTTTGGAAAGCCAGCTTCAGTTGAATTACATGTAGAGGTTTTTCATCTTGTCTCCAACAAGTTGTCCACAACACAGAATCACTACACATCGTTCAGCATGGCTGGCAGTCTCTGCTCAGAAGAGACCTATGGTGGGAATTGTGGGAAGAGGAAGAAGCTATTGCAGGTCAGAATTGAGGTGCATTGACACCTAGGAGTGAAATACTGATTCAGTTGAAATCAGTTACGACTCTCATTGACTTCAGTGGAGCCAGGATTTCACACTAGATGTTTGATATTCCTCCCATTGAACACTGGTATAGTGATGCACACGCTGTCGGCTGCACAGAACAGTTTCAGAAATAAAGTGGTACACTAGAGCACAATTGAAAGATGATGCTTTTACCTTTTGTGAAATAAACCTTGGTAGAGAAACACTTACAATGTAAATGATTTGGAAAGTAAATGTTTCAGTTTCCCCAATACATTTCAAGCCTTTTTTTAAAAAATTGTAAGTACAACATGGATTATAAAATGTACTACAAAGGCAAATGAATTCTTCAGACATTATCCTTGACATCTATGCACACATCAAACTACACAGCCAAAGTCCAAAGCCTATTTGCAACACAAGTCATGTGCTATGAAGTAACAAACAGTTGTTTAAATGTTTACAAGCGGTTATGGGAAAGCAAAAGAGGCATCCTCCTAAAAAAAAACAAAAAAACCCCCAGTTTTCATTATTCACATCCTACAGTTTGGTATCTTTTTCCCTACTATTTCAATAAGCCATTTTAATAGATGGAAGAAATGTAAGTGTATAAAACATACTTAAAGGTTTCATTATTGATCTACTTAAAGGGATAGAATCAATTTTAAGAATGACCTTTCTCTCTGAAGAGACTCAAGGTGGGTGAGGTGATATCTTTTCTTGGACCAATTTCTATTGGTGGAAGAGACAAGGTTTCAAGCTTCATAGAGCTCTGAAGAAGAGCTCTAATGAAGAAGAGTTCTGTGAAGCTTGTCTTTTCCACGAACAGAAGTTGGTCCAAGAAAAGATATCACCTCACCCACCTTGTCTCTCTTGTATCCTGGGACCAACACAGCTACAACAACACTGCAAACATCGTTTTATCTAAAAACTTTTTGCCGGCTGTTCCTATTCATAACGCCTAAAGTTTCTGTAACTGAAAAAGAGACAAAAAAAATATATTTCTGTATTTTGTTTGTTTACTTTGTGGATTTGTTGGCACATTGGCTCCAATTCAACAAAGCATGTAAGTACATGAGTAATCCCATTCCTATTCAGCAAAGCACTCGTTTAAAGATAAGCATATGCTTAAGTGCCTTTGTGTCTAGTCATTCAGGTCTATAACCTGTAAACACTTAACTCACATGAGTAATTCTTTTGATTTCAGTGGAACTACTTGTGATTAAAGTTACATGCATGTAAATATTTACAGGACTTGTGCCTTGGTCATGTCCTCATATTATTTGTGAAAGTCTTTCTTTCCCAGAGCAACAAGTGTGAGAATTTTTATTTTTTCCCAATAGAACTGTAATTGTGAAATCACACACATGGGGAGGGGCGCTCTGGGGCAATTGCTTTTTTTGTATTTTTGGATAATATCAAGTTGACAATATAACTTTTAAATATCACTGATTGAAAGGTGTTTGTTTGCTTACAATGGGAACTAGTAGATTTAATGTCAGCTGCAAAACGGGAATGTAACAACATCTTATCTGGTCCACCAGCCGGTTGCCCATGCCTCAGTTTCAGTAGAAATCCTCTCTTTCTGAGACATGGCAACACTCTACAAACAAAAGATAGTCCTGGCTGCCTCCAGACTTAAATGCTTCCTTGGCCCTTCCTCAGGCTCCATAATCCTTTCCCCAGCCTGTCATCCCCAGTACCTGCCCTAGTCCTTGCTCACAGAGTTTACAAGGTTCTTCACTCCACGGTCACAGGGTTTCCCCAGAGTTGTTTGTGTAATCCATTGGTTCTATTTACTATTGTGGGCCGCACATGCAGCCCAGTGTGTTATGTCACATGGGCAGCTGCTGTGTGCTGATTAGGCAGCAAGTTGAGAACCACTGGTAGTCACGGAGGTTACAATACCACCATTTGGTGGTGCTATGTCTTCTCAATTACAAGCCCCTAACTCTAAATCCCATGCCATAGACCAGTGGTCACCAACAGGTCGATTGCGATCGATCCTAGAGGATCTCTTGGTCGATCGTGATCTCTGTTGGCACAGCAGGGCTGCCGCTCAGTCAGGCTCCCTACCTACTCTGGCCCCACACCGCTCCCGGAAGCGGTCTGTGGGGAGGGGGGGAAGGGGTCTCCCTCCGCCTGCTGCCCCTCTCTGCAAGCACAGCCCTGCAGCTCCCATTGGCTGGGAACCAGGAGCTGTGGCCAATGGGAGCTGCGGGGGCTGTGCTTGCAGAGCGGGGCAGCACACAGAGACACCTACTGCCCGCCTCCCCGGGACCAGAGGGGCACATTGGCCCCTTCAAGGAGTGGTGCACCCCAACACTCTCTGCCCTCGCCAGAGTCCCCCTCCCACCCTGTGAACCCCTCAGTCCCAGCCCAGAGCCTGCACCCTCTCCTGAACCTCAACCCCCTACCCCAGCCCAGTGAAAGTGAGTGAGGGAGGGGGAGAGAGAGAGTGATGGAAAGGAGGGGGGGAATGGAGTGAGTGGGGCAGAGCTTTGGGGAAGGGGCAGGGTAGATCTTGGGTTGCCCTTAAATTCAAAAAGTGATCTTGGGCGTAAAAAGGTTGGAGGCCACTGCCATAGACTGTCCACTCTAAAACTGCCCTCTTTCTCTGTTTTCAAGGACAACTTCCTATTATATCTATCTGCCTCTTCCTAAATCCTTTAGCCAATCCTCTCATAGACTCCATTCCTGGCTCACTCTCCAGTTGGAAGCACCTGGTCCCTGGCTAATTTCCCCTGCCAGTTGTCATCTTCCCCAGACTCTTCTGCTGCTGGCCTTTTATCAGAACTCTCACTTCCCTGGAGCATCTCCCCAGCCAAGTCCTGCCTCCTCCCTTCTCTCTCTTTTGAGAAAGGCAAACTTAATATCTTGCTGCTTCTCCCATCATGCACTGCAGCCCAGCCAGTAATTCTGAGACATCTCCCATCCTCCTTAGCTTTAAGAGGCTGGGCCTTGGAACAGGGCTGCCCATAAAGGCAGTATTTTTTACCGGGAGTTTTAGAGGGAAAGTCTAGGGCAACGTGTGCTGGCCATATGGCCAGATCTGACACAGCATGTTAGAAATATCCTTCTGAAAGAAGGTGCCTGTTACTCTTTTGAACTAGCAAAAGCATACACCGTATGCAGTACTGCAGCAGTTTAATAGAACTGTTATGTATAGTTTGAAGCGTTTCGTAAATCAGAATTAATATGGGTTGAAACTTAATGTAGGTTTGAATATTCAGTCTTTGACTTCCCATTTTTTCTCAAGGCTGACTCTTTCTCTTTACCATCAGCTGTGTTGTCTCAGGCTGTGCTATCACAAGAGCTCCTAAACTAGGAGGGATGAGCTCACTTGGATGGGATACTGTGCGCTTCCTAGGGGCACCCAGGGCAGTGAGGCACCTCGCTACCACCTGCCCTCAGTATGATGAAGCCTTGTCTGTGCCTGCCATGGGTCAGCTCCCCAACTCCACTGACAATGGGCAACACCTAGCATTCCCCTCCCAGCCTATGCAGGCTGTATTGTCCCTCTGCAGGTTAGTGATAGAAACGTACCAACCCCTGAGTTCTCCGAGCATCTCCCTGGAGTCTCCAGCCCCTGTTTCCTGAGACAGCATGCTGCCAGCTTGTTGCTTTGGTAAAGGATATCCTATTATGTCTCTCTTTGCAACCCCATATATGTCAGAACAGTCCATTGACCTTTATTCCCATGGTATGTTTTACAACAGCATTAACCTGCAGTGATATAGCCAGACTTAGTCTTGAGTAATTACATTCTGCCTGCCTAAAATTCTCCTGGATAACAATAGACTTCTCTGCGTGGCCTAAACTGTTTTGCATTGTTGCTGTGTTTCCTCCCAGACGTGCCTGCATTTCAGTGGTAAGTGGAGCAGATGTATAGGTTGTGAGTCACTTGGATGAAAGGTAAATACAAGTTTTCACTCTTTAGTGTGGCATCAAGTGTGCTAGGTACCTTACAGACAAATCAGAAACGAGGTTCCTCTTCCAAAGAGTCTACAACCTAAATTGCTTAATATGGAGACAGAGACTGGGGGATGGAATGCGACTAAAAGTAAGTGGCTGAGCAGGGAAACCTAGAGCATGCCATGTTAGTTCCATGTTTACTAACAGGAATGTTTTTAGGAGGGGAGGAGTAAGATTTATATGCCTCCTGACGGATGTGTGCTTTGAGGAAAAAATTTGATGGAGGGGAGAGTGGAAGCCTGATAGACTGGGTTAACCAAAGGCTTCAGGCAGAAAGGGGCTAGTTGAAAGACAGTGTGGAGGTGAGGACACAAGGAGCAGTAAGCCAAGTAACTGGACAAGAGAAAGTAAAAGGAGAAGAGAACAGAGATGGGAGCTAAATTGCACATGGCATTGAAACAAATTGACTTTTAGCTAAGGTGGTTAAATTTAATTCAGAAGGGGAGGGGAAACCAGTAAGGGATTTGAAGAGGGGCAGACAGTGTTTGAGCAGTGGATAACTTTGCATTAGCATTTTGGGTTGGTTAGCATTTGCATTAGCATTTTGGATTGGTTGAAAGGTAAATGTCAGCAGAGAGAGGAGGAGGTTGCAGTAGTCAAGGAGAGAGGTGAACACCGCTTCGACAATGTTTTTTGCAGCTGTAGTGTAGGGGAATGGATTGATTAGAAGATCTTGTAGCATTACATCTGATGCTTTTCAGACTTTTTGATTTTTGTGTGTATCATTTGCCTCTTCCTATGTTAGTTTAATTGTCAGAACCCGGGAGTTTTGTTTCTTTAGTATCTCCAAAATCCATAATCATTTAACTGTACCCACACTAGGAACCTTGGTTCATTTGTTAGTCATCTCTTGCCTAGATTATCGTAATGGGCTTCTGCCACAATTCTGGGATTACTGACAGGTGCCTCCTGCTGCTTGGGTGCTGCAAAACTTGTAGAGGACCCCCATCTGCATAAACAGGAGTCTCAGAACTGAATAGTCTGTCTGCGTTTTGAAGGGGATGGGGCTCCTAGCTCCCACTCCCCATGTCCTTTCAGTATAGTTCCGTATTCCCTAACCTCGGGAGGGGTTGAGCATAGCAATACCAACCGTTTGGTGGCTCGCCTTGGGGCTTGCTGAACCTATCCTGCCTGGATGGTAAGCCAGAGTCTGCTGTCTCCTTGTAGGATCAGTTTGACCTTCTAGAGGGCAGTTTCCCTGAAGCCTTCCAGGAGTCCTCTCTTGGGAGCTGTAGAGCTGCTGTCTGCTCTCTCCCAGAGATGTCCTGCAGTTGACTGGAACTTCCTGCTTTCTAAACCCTGATTCCACCCCTGATACGACTGACCCAGCTGGAGAGGTGGGCAGCCTTGTTCACAGCAGTTCTTTAACCCCTTTGTCACCGGTGCAGGGTTCATGCACCCCACCATAGCTTCTGGCTAGACTTTCACTTAAAATCTATTCAGAAATCTGTCATATGCTTAATATATTGTCATCTCTTCCGTCTGAGGAATTACACCATAGTGCTGTCTAAAACCAGCTGAAAAGGACTCTTTTAAAGAACAGTATAATAGAAATATTTACATGAACTGTTTTTGTACTTATAAAAATCATTTAAAGGGGTAATCACTCCTGTGCAATGGTGGAGACCCAAACGCTTCCCAGGAGAGTACTCGGGCATGCACGCTCACTAGCAGGCACGCTCTCTGCTCCCACTGTGTCGGCACTCCGGCCATGAGCAGAAGAGATGCAAAGTCCCCTTGGGGACAAGAACAGCTGTATCTGTACCAGGATTTCTACCTTTTTCCCCCATCTGAACAAAGGATGAGGGTGAACTGCTGCCAGGACCACTGTAGGAGGAAGAAAAGAACCTTCCCCTAGGTGAGGGAGAGGATGAAAAGCTACTGGAGGGAAGCAGTAGAGTGACTGTTTCAGTTGGGAGTCATGGATGTGGAGCACCTTGCTCCTGTCCTTTGCCTCCATCTTCCCACCCCTCAAATTGCAGTGGGCAATTGGTTGTTCTTGAGGGGGTGGCCATGGGGATCGAATGTGGGTTCTGGGGGACGGTGGGTGAGACTTGCTATAAAGATGGGGATTTGAATGGGGAGGATTAGTTGTGTGGGAGGAGTGGATTTCTGGCCAGGTGATTGGATCAGAGTCTGGAGGGTTGCTCTGGGGTATCAAAACGAGGGTTATTGTGTGATCAGGGGAAATTTGGCTGTTGGCAGGTAGATGAGGCTTTGGTCAGGCTATAGGAGAGGATGAGTGAATTGGGTGGAACTGAGGGGAGTTCAGATTGTAATCTACGGACTTTATTCTTTCCCTCTCCTTGCATATGCCTCTGTGGATATATACAAGGAGTAACTTGTATCTTGGAGGGGGGAAGGATGGGAGGAGGAGTAGACACCTGGTTGGAAGGAGCCAAGAGATTTTTGATTAGGGGTTTGGAAATGTAGCATGGTTGTAAATTGCAAGCATCACAGGAATAAGAATTCACATTTGAATGCCATTATTAATTAGATTAGGTAATATATTCTGTAATAGTGTGGGATAATGGTAAGACCTGGGAACTGAGAATTGGGAGACCTGGGATCTATTTCCAGTTGTGGACTATGTGACAATGGGCAAGTCATTTAGGACCTGATCTGCAGAAGCACTGAGCACCCACAGCTCCAAATGAGGTCAGTGAGAGATGTTTATAGTCAACACCCCTGAAAATCAGCCCCCCAAAGCCTTATTCAGCAAGGTGCCAAGCACCTACAACTCCCAGTAAAACTGCAGGATTGGACATAAGAATGGCCATACTGGGTCAGACCAGTGGTCCATCTAGCCCAGTCCCCTGTCTTCCAACAGCAGCCAATGCCAGAGGGAATGAACAGAACAGGCAATCACGGAGTGATCCATCCCGTCATTCATTCTCAGCTTCTGGCAGTCAAAGGCTAGGGACGCTCAGACCATGGGATTGCATCTCTAACCATCTTGGCTAGCCATTGATGGACCTATCCTCCATGAACTTATCTAGTTCTTTTTTTCAACTCAGTTATAGTTTTGGCCTTCACAACATCCCCTGGCAACATTTTCCATAGGTTGATTGTACATTTTGTGAAGAAGTATATCCTTAGATTTGTGTTAAACCTGTTGTCTATTAATTTCATTGGGTGACCCCTGATTCTTGCGTTATGTGAAGGAGTAAATAACATTCTTACTCACTTTCTCCGCCCCAGTCACAATTTTATAGACCTCTATCATATCCCCTCTCAGTCTTCTCTCTTCCAAGCTGAGAAGTCCCAGTCTTTTAATCTCTCCTCATACAGAAGCTGTTCCATACATATAATAGTTTTATTGCCCTTCACTTTTCCAATTTTATTACATCTTTTTTGAGATGAGGTGATCAGAACTGCACACAGTATTCAAGGTGTGGGTATATCATGGATTTATATAGTGGCATTATGATATTGGCTGTCCTATTATCTATCCCTTTCCTAATGGTTCTTAACATTGTTAGCTTTTTTGACTGCCGCTGTGCATTGAGCAGTTATTTTCAGAGAACTATCCACTTCTGTTGGTCCAGTGGGAGGTATTACCTCACCCACCTTGCCTCTCTAATATCCTGGGACCAACATGGCTACAACAGCACTGCAAACTAGGAGTGTCAGCATTTATAATTCACCACCTGTAGTGCAGGTAATTTTTCTAGGGTAGACAAGGCCTCAAAATCTGATGCCGAGATCTTTAAATGTCACAGGTGGTCCCACTGCTATGAATAAGGTTTGTAGGATGGGGTTCCCAGCCCTGGTTAGTACTCACTGTAAAGAGACCACTGGTTTTTCTTTGTCTCTAAATGCAGAATTCCAAAATCCTTTCTTGCTTTCTAAAATCTCAAAATACTGTCTTTTGCTAATTTACGCTTAGTGCAGTGAAAGTCTTCTCCCTTAAAGATCTGTACAGTTGGCTCACTTAGCTCTTTTTAAAATCCAAATTCCATTGAAATCCCTTTTCTCTTTTGATGACTTAGTCACGTAATTTTGTTTGGCTCTGTTTACTGTTGTTTCTCTGGCTGAAACGTGTGCTATTTTTTCTGTTTTTTCAAAAAAAAAAAAAAAAAAAAGCCTCTTGCAGCATCTAGGCACATGTGCATCCATTTAGAATTTCAGCTAAAAATAACAAGGTCATTTCAAAGACAACTCCCCAAACAACAAATATAAAACACTCAGGCTACACCTCTCTCAGGCAAAGGCCTGATGAGATAAGCTCTGCAACATGCCCTTTAGCTCAACCATCTTGGGTTTCTAAGGACAAGGGGAGAGCCCCACCCGCAGTTCCATTCTGGGAATGGGTAGTTTGAACACGGGAGCTTACATCACAACCATCAGGATGATGCTTAGAGAAAGAGATTGTCTAACGCCCTGCTCCAGCACCCTTTCAAGTCAATGGGAGTCTTTCCATTGACTTCAGTGGGCATAAAGACCCTCAGTCATGGGGCTTTTTTAGGTCAAAGTCAAGACCATGAATTTTACTCAGTAACAGACTGGTAACCAGTACAGTCTGTTGAGCACAGACTGTCACATGCTCTACCACATGCACTGCTAGGTAGCTGGGCAGTTGTATTTGGAGTTTCTAGTCTTCAAAGGTAGCCTTATTTTGGACACATTGCTGTATTTCCATTTGGAGGTGGCAAGACACTTCTACAGCGCAGCCTGCATGTGATAAGTTGCTGGTGCAACCTATGAATTCTAGAGCACTGAGAATCCAAAAAGGATCCCCAGACTGCAAAGGTCATTAACAAAAAAAAGTCTCACATCCCCTAACTAGAGGAAGCAGATAACACTTTCTCCATACCCTCTGGATGGTTTTCTTGCACCCACCAGTGGCAGTTCTGTCATATCTAGATTGATCTTAAGTTGCTGACATCCAAACCCCTGTTTTGGGAAGGCATTGGGAAAGGAAATACACTTAACCAATGCAAGCTAGACTTAGAGCTTATGTTATCCTGATACTGCTGCCCCAAACCACCTCATTCTGTCCCAGCAGGCTTAAGCACATATTGAACAGGAAAGGTGACAACGGAACCTTTCAATACAAGGGCCTTTTGTATTAATTTAGATGGAATAAATGGTGCAGAGGTGTTAACCCAGTCACTGTCCAGCATTAAACAGTGTTAAACAAAGTCTGGGGCTTGTTATACAGAGACCTCAGCTTGCTTAGAACCATGGAAAATCCACATTAAACATTCTTTTAACTTTTTATTAAAGAAAAGCAAGAAAAACAGTTAAAACACTTGAAATGTACAGTAGTGAGGTTTTCATATTAACAACATCCCTTTGGCTGGAGAGAGATTTTTAGAAGGAACCCCCCCTTGTTTGACAGTCTCTTAGATGGTAATAACTGTCCTTTTGGGGTAAAGAGAAGCTAGTTGAGATGGGCAGGAAAAGTTGTTGTGACTGTTGCTGTTAAAATCCGATACCATTGAATCCCAGGTGGTGGTTGGGATTCAGCTGGACTGGTAGAGGTGGTGATGTCATCTGGGTCACTCTCTCTGGCCTGATATGGTCAAGATATCTCTCAGGATCAGGACGACGACGGCCTGGGGTCCCAGGAGATGGTGGGGATGGCAACTATGATGGTGAAGCTTACTCCAGTAGCCGCCTTCTGTTCTTCCTCTTCCTCTCAAAGACTTTCTTTAAGGACCCCAAAAGGGAGTGATGGGTGGAACAGCCCATCCCCTCATAACTGAGGGACAAAACAAGGCTAAGTTTCCAACACACCAATTGTGGTCCATTAATTTCCAGACACTTTCTTGTTTACCAAGCATGATCTCAACATAGTCCTGGAGTTATATTAATTGTCCTTTTTGTTTGGACTAATGCAGTTTTTGTGTCTGGTAATTATTTGACCAACTTTTCATGGTTTAATTCCCAAGCAGACACAGTTATAGGCCCAATTGTCACAACAGCCCTCTAGGCAATGAACAAATGACTGGAACTATCTTATGGCTTCTCTAATTGGGAGGAACAGGGGCACTCTTGCTACTCTGTTCACCACTTAGTGGTTAATTACCTGTTCGATCTGTTTGATTTTTTTTCTTTTATTGCAAAGCACACTGATACTAGACAGGTGTTAAGTACATGAATGAGTGATAATGTAATAAGCAATGCATTAGTAACAAAAATGTTGTATTTTCTCTCCTTGCAGGTAACTGTTCTGGTCCTTTTTGCCCTTGCATTCCTAACATGTGTTGTATTTCTAGTAGTCTACAAGGTTTACAAGTATGATCATACCTGCCCGGAAGGATTCGTTTTCAAGGTAAAGCACACACATTCTAGAAAAACAGAAGAACATGCAAAAGTGTCTCTGCTACTTTTTCCTTATCCTTGAGAAAGTTATGTTTGTTTGCATAATTTAATTTTTTTATAGAATAAGGCTCTCTCTATTTCTTTCTGCATACTCACCACCTCATTTATCAACTATCTCATAATTTTCATAATGTTCTTGATTCTTTTTGCTGCTGCTCCAGAGATCAGGCGAACATCATTCTTAATGCCTGTGCCCTTAAAATTACGTAATCTTCACCTGCAGCTGTTTGAAAGATGTTCTTAGTTATTAGGCAAGATGGATGTCACATGTGCCCCCAAATTTATAGGCCATAGGAAAGAACAAAGATATAAATCTAAATCATGGAGTGAAGCACCTGGACTCAGCTCCTACTTTGGATTTATGACAGATGTATGAAAGTTGTCATAGTGTGAGTGAGAGTGTGTGTGAAAAGTTCTTATATGCTCCGGGGGGAATTCTGCATCACTGCACACGTGCAGAATGTATGTCCCCTGCAGATTTCTTTGCTTCCCTGCAGAAAAATGTCTTTTTGAGGGGAAAGCAAAGGAAAGACACGAGCAGTTATGCGACCCTCTCCAGCAGTATGTTTCGGGTGCCCAGGCAGCTGGCAGAGAAGTAATCACTGTGGGGCAGGGGTTGGGACTGGGGAAGACCCAGCTGGTGGCTCCTATCCTGTGGTGGGCTTAGCTGCTAGTCCCAGCTGGGCTCGGGGGGATGGGACTTCCTCTTCCCCTGCACGGTATCTGGGGCCAGGTCAGACCCCAGATTTCTTCCCCAGCTGCAGGAAGCTCTGCAAATCCTCCCACCCACTTCCTGAATGCATCGCTCCTCAGATGCAGCAGGATCCCTACACAGGGAGCTGCTTCCCCATCTGCCCAACCCCTGCGTATCCAGACCCCCTCATACCCAAACCTCCCACTGAGCCCCCGCCCCATTCGCCCTGCACTTGGACCACCACGACGAGCCACCTGGATCCCCACCCTTCTGAGCCCCAACCATCTTCACCTGGACCCCCCTGCAGAGTCCGATTACCATTGCACCCAGAACCCCCCAATAAGCTTCTGCAACCGGAATCCCCCCAGTGAGCCGCCCGCACCCAGATTGCCCCACACAGCACTCAACCCACACCTGGATTCCCCCCCACACTAACCCCCTCCACACTTGGATTCTGCCTTGCTGAGCCCGCCTGCCCACACCTGGTGCGAAGGGGAAGAGCCTTGGGGTGTTTCTGGGGTAGGCCCAGTCCTTGTGCTGTGTCAGGGTTGAGGTCAGGAGTCACACCAAGGGTCACAGCCAGAATTGCAGTGAGGAAGCAGGAACAGGAAGTGGTAACAGGCACAAGGAGTGGGAACCAGGCGAGGAGGCAGGAACTTGATCTCATGGGTCTGGTCAGCAGCAGGCCTAGCAACTGGCTACGTCAGGAACAGGACGCTTTATGCTGTGATATGTCCAGTCAGCAGTCTGCTGCTAGTGAGCTGATCCTGCTGAGCCAACAAGTTCAGCCTCTGTTTGTGGGAGTGTTAGCTAGTTTCCTGGTGGCACAGATAGTAAGGCTTTCACTCAGCAACCCTGCCTGAGTTCAGGACCTCAGGAGATCAGACTTCAATTTCTGTTTATGCCTTGGAGATTTCCTGTGTGACCTTAGGCAAGTCACTTGCTTTCTGTGCCTGTCTCATTTTTAAAATGGGGACAATAATACTTTCTCCTAACCTGTGTCCGTTTTGTCTATTGAGATTGAAAGCTCTCTGAGCAGGGACTATGTGTTTGTACAGTGCCTAGAATGATTATCTCAGTTGGGCCTGTTAAGTGCTACTGCAATAAAAGCTGTTTCTTCCAGGAAGACTTGTATCATATTCTGCTCAGCAGTAAACTCTCTACATCCTCCCATACTTGAATTGCTGTCCCATGTACTCTGTTGTCTTTGCTTGCCTTTTCTACCTTGACTGGTCAGTGAAGGGAAAACTTCTTACCTCTAATTCAGCATTTCTGAGGCTATTATTTGACTGGATTCCTACTCTTGGTCTTGTCCTTCTAACAAAGGACAGGTGGGATCTCCCATGGCTCTCAAAGCTTTCTGGCTCTTTAATGCACTGGTACATACAGCTCATGCAAAGACCCTTATTGCTACTTGTTACAGTCCCAGTGGTGAGGGTTTTGTGGAGACTATTTCCAAAAGGAAGTGTAGATCTATGACCATCTCATGATACAAGGGATCATAAAGGTACATATATTTTTGTCAGATAAATCCATAGAATATCAAAGCTATGCTGCAATAATTGATCTACATGTCATGAGGCCTAAAACTGACGCAATGCTGACTTGAGTCTGTCTTTGGTGCCAATGCCTGTGCCTCTTTTCTGGAAGATCAGGCAAAGCTCTGCACAGATCTCACATTCTGAGACCAAGGAAAAGTCTGCACCAGCAAAGATTACTTTAACTGTCTTACATTGACCATGCAGCCCTTTGGGCAGACTGTCCATGCTAACTTTGCCTGCATTAAAGTTCTCTTGCATCGATGTCCCCAAGACTAGGATGCTGATGTGCTTTGTTTGCAAAGGGTAAAGAGTGTCCCGCCTCAGTAGTTCTAGTGCCATGGGGTGTCTTGGCAGTGTGGCCTTTATGCAACGTCCTTGAGTCAAACTTAGTTTACTCTACTCTGATGTCCACACATTGTGGGCCATCTTCAAACTGAAACAACTTGTTTTTAGGCCCTTGTTGAATCGATGCCTGGCTGTGATGGGCAGTCCTACCATGTCATGGATGCCTCAGGCTCCATTGTCTCAAATCTTTACGTTGTTCTGTGCATCCAAGGCTTCAAAGTGTCTGTGTGCACTTAAAAATGCTATATTGTCATCTCCCATGGCAATGGTACAGCTGCTTAGACCATGAAGCGCCAGCTGCATTAACATTACCTGATCTGAGGCTTTCAGTGTTGTTGGTCATGCTTGGAGCACAGCTGTGTGGAAATCTCATGGAAGTAAGACCCTGCTTTGACCATAAAATGTCATGGATGGCTTTGTCAGTTCCACATGACTCTCTAGCTGCCTTGAGAGGTGGATCACATGGCATGTTATGCATTGGAAATACTTGCATCAAGGCTTTAGTAGCTATGCTCTATGGAATAGCTTTGCAATGGTGTCACAACCACACCACCGTAAAATGCATGTGTCTTGACTCCTGCTTCCAGGCCCAGAGGGTCCTGGATTGTGAGACAGCTCTGTACCTCAACAACCAAGAACTGAGACACAGGAAATAACTAACTGCTTCTCGTCTTGACACTTTAGGGAGCCAGTGATCCTGTCCCAGAGAGTCTGACGACCAACCTTGTTGCTTCTGAAATAATCATGGTGCAGCTCTGTGCCAGTGGCTCAATAGCATAAATTTGTGTTGGCTCCTAATTTGGCCTTGTGGGATAGCTTTATAGCCTCTAAGCCTTTCCACAATGAAGTCTCCTTCCACCAGGCAGCAGACATAAAGCAATGGCTTATTTAGATGCTGGGTGAATTTTGACATTGTGAGCCTAACCCAGATATCTGCCATGAGGTAGACTGCACCTCTGAAGCACTCTGAACTGGCTACATACTGGTCTGACTTACAGGAGTCTCAGCTGGAGACATGGGTCATTCCACTCTCATCTAAACAGCCTGGGTCAGTTTCTCCAGGATATGGAGTTACCTTAACATACCCACAAAGGAGTTTTTAGCCCCAGATGCCAGCGTGCTTGCGTTCTGTTGAACCCAGAGACAATAGGTCAAAACAATTTCAATAGATCAACTAGAGGCCAGCACAGCCTTGCACATTACACCTGAAGCTTTGGAAGCTCCACAACAAAATTAGTGGAGCTGAATAGAGTCACTCTCCTCCTAAAGGAAGCATTGAGGCCATTAACGCAGCCCACCTCAAGAGAACTCAAGAGCCATCCTGATGCAGTCAAATTCAGGCCAAGCTGGAAACCACAGTTGCCACAGGCATGAAGGACTCTGCCTGTGACTAGCTACTGTAGCAGGCTGTGAAAAAGACTGGTGTCCCAGACTTGAGGTGTACACACTATCTCTGTCACCCCTCTGTGTTAGTTTCTTTTCTAATGTGGGCATTAGGAAAACTGATAAAAAGGATACAGGATGATGTCCTGAACTAAGACAAAGGCTGCAGGACAGGTAGAGAGGTCTGGAACCAGCCCCACAAAACATTTACAACAGGGAGCTCATTTGGTGGCTCTGACCAGTGCCTTACTGGTGGGGAATGTTCAAGAACTCTGGGCTGGGCCATACAATAGGTACATCTACTAGTTCCTCAAAGGGCCAAAAGCCTTTCATTGCGAGTAGGAATCCAGTCAAGATGAGATCTCTAGTATGTGTGTCTTAAGCTGTTCTGCCATGTGCTGTGTACATCTGTGACTGTAAAAAAAGAAAAGAAAAAAAAAACCTTAAGAGGGGATACTGTGCCATTTGGGAAGCTATTCTTTGGGTGTGATGAAATAAAGTGCGTTTATGATCAATTAAAGATCCTGTGGTACCTTTTGTACTGCAAGTAGATTTGGCTTGGTTCCAATGCTGGTAATTCTTTTGTTTGCCCCCTGCAATTTTAATTAGGTAACTAGATTGTGCCCCCCTTCCCCACATCTTAACACATTCCACAGATGGGTGAAATAATAACTAATAACAGCTTAAGGTATACAGCCCCTTTCATCTTTAAGGCTCCCCAAGCACTCTACAAACATTACACATTCACTGTGATGTATCAGTTTTAAATGTAAGAGCAGGAAAGTCAGGGAATGGTACCATTAAGGTTCTGTTAGAATCACATACAGAATGTGCTATATCCATGTAGTAATTTCGATATGCAACGCAGATGAGTTGGACACCCGACATGCAATATTTTAACTCGGTTTGTCAAAGTTATAAGCAACTGAAGATAGGGGCCTCTAATGAGAAGAATCAGGCATTGCTTCCAGTTTGTGCTATAATGAAACACAGTTGCCATAAATGCCAACTACAGAAGCATTTTAATCATTTTTTTGTTTTAGTGCTAATGTAAACTAGTCTAGTTTTTCACATTAAGAATGGATATTTCTAGATGACAATGTGGTTGCCGTAGCTGTGCACAAACAGCTAAATGATTACTATCCCAGAGTTACCCTTGCCATTCTTCACCAAGGCTCGCATCCTCCAACTGTCTCTGGGTGCTTTGACCACTGTGCTCATACAGGGCCCCATTGACTCCACTGGGGCTCTGCATGAGCCTAGGACTCTGCTGATATGGGGTGAAATTCTGGCCCCATTGGAGTCTGTGGCAATGCTTCTATTGATTTCAGTGGGGCTAGGACTTAATCCATGGAGCCAGTTGTAGGATCCAGGCTAGTGATAAGACAAGACAAAGCGGAAAATCCAGGTAGATTGACTCTATCCAACAAGATTCACTGTCCCTTGTCATATGTTATCATTAATCTGACATGCATCCAGCTTTTGTAAAAAACACTGAATGGATGAATGGGTTAAAACTGCAAAGTCATCAACTCCAGTGTGCTCTTACAAATTAAGAATTTCAAAAGGGTGTTTACTCAAATGCTCTTTGGCAGCAATGCTTCCTGCACTGGTCAGGCCTACCACAATATTTTATTCTTCAGACCCTTTCTGATAGATCTAACATATACAACCTCACAGTTTTGGTTTGCCTTTACTTTTTTCCTTAAGTTTTGTGTGTGTGGCGCACAGAATGGGGCTAGTGTTTATTTAATGCATGCTCTACCCCAACATTTTAGGACACAAATTATTCTAAATTAACACTTTTCATTGTATCTCCCAGAATATCTTGTTTTATTTTTGTCTGTCTCTTTAAACATTAAGCTGTTTGGGGAATGCAAGTTATTGGTACTCAATTAAAAGCCACTTTCTTTTCTACTAAGATGAGGATTCGACAAACAGAAAAGTAAACACTGTTAAAGTGGTATCTAGTCATTAAGGTTGTAATTTTAACATGCCCTCTATTGTGCCTGAGGAGTGCTGCCACTCAACTTTATTGCTGTTGTGGAGTTCTGTGAGAATGCTATTAAAATGTATTGTGTATTTGAACACGATTTATATAAATATTCCATTTCTGTAAGGAGACTTAGCATACCATTTCTTTCAAATGTGCTTCTAGCTGAGGTAGACATAATTAGACTTCTTCATTCTTCAAACTGATCTGAGTAGTGCAAGTACCAATACCTTGGAAAAAAATTTATTCTTAGTCATATTTTCCTTCATCATCTTCACTTGAACTAGCCTCCTAAGCAGAGTTGAAATCGCCTTAGCTAGTACTGGTGTTGCTTACTACATCATCACTGGAATAATAGCTTAGAGCTAGCCAACCGATAATGAAAGCATGCACATGTCCCCATCTGACAAAGTTTTCAAAAATAGGTGGCTACATTTAGACTCTGAAATCCATATTTAGATGCCAAAGCATGGATTTAAGAGCTTAACTTTAGCCACGTATTTTTGAAAATCTTGGTTTCTTTTTGTGTAAAGACATACAGGCATATTTTTTGCTGTGGCATTAGGTTTACTACACTGACATAGTGTGTTCATAGTTTGGCAACAGCATATTTGTTAGCCTGGTTTCAGTCTGTGTTGAATAAAAGCTATTGAAGTGCCTACAACCATATCTAACTATGGAATTGTAGCTTTAACTGCTTGAATTGACTAACTGTTGCATTGAGAGGCACCAAAAATGTCTGGTTCTAGACATTTAAAGCCTTTTAAAAAACCTTGTTAGAGTAACAAACTAAATTTGACTGCTTGATGTTGTCTGCTATTTTAGAGTGTCTGTATAATAACTACTGAAGTATAGTGGAATACAATTGCATGACGATTGTCCCCTGGGGACTCATGAAAATAAGATGTGATCTAGGAGGTTTATCACAGTAAGGAACATATTCCAAAATAAATTTGGATCATTGAGACCACTGTATACTGGTATCATCACAATGATTCAACAATATTGGTGTGTTGCTTCTAGACTCAGACACAAGAAAATCATGTAGACTATAAAGAGAAGTTACTTGTCTTTGGAACAGTCTCTAATGTAAATGGTGGATTTTCTTCCAGAATAATCAATGCATTCCAGCTGGATTAGAGAACTACTACTCTGAACAAGACTCCAGTGCTCGAGGGAAATTTTACACTGTCATAAACCACTACAATCTGGCCAAACAAACCATCACACGCTCAGTGTCTCCGTGGATGACAGTACTGTCAGAAGAGAAATTGTCTGAACAGGAGACTGAAGCTGCTGAGAAATCAGCTTAGTGCGATAAGCTAATTATTAACATGTCATTTGAAGGTAACTAAGGGACTTTAAGGAACTTTTCATTAAATATAATTATGGATAATTTAGAGGTTACTCATGTTTATGGTGCAATTGCTTCTGTTTGCTGATACTGCTTTGCAAAAAATAAAACTTGCTACAAAACATTCATGGGCATAAAATAAGGTGCATATCAGCGTCGCTTTAGAGCTCTGACACCATTTTCAATGTTAAAAAATTAACTTTAGATATTTTCTTGCAATTTACTGGATGCTGACAATTTTTCACTGGATTTTTCAGTGGTTTGGACTTCACATAATGTGCTTTATTGTCTGAACTGATTTTGTTTTTCTTATGTAGCCATTTTTGCAAACTGAACCATCATAGCCATAACTAGAGTGATCTCTTGTTTAGCGAAGAGCTGTATTTAAAACTTGTTTTCAGCTCAAGTAAGGCCGATATCAAGGACATGCTGTAATGATTAGAATGGAGAAACTGTCAGGTAGCATATTTTTCTTCACTGTTGATTTGTAAGTGATAATGAAGTTCTCTGCAACAAGGCATGCTCAATGTTTTATTATTACTGTCAACAAAATTTCACTACATTGCCACTATGGCTTTAGTATGTTAGGGTGTGCACTGAAACACAAACTAGATAGGACATACTGGGGAGAGAGACACATTTTTAGCTATGGATTTGTTCAGGTTGTGTAAAAGCAACTTAAGAACTGGAGGGTGTTCTGATGAGAAAGGACATCCTTTGATCACACTGAAGAAAGAGGCAGAAA
The DNA here is from genome assembly GCF_015237465.2 of Chelonia mydas. Taxonomy (NCBI): domain Eukaryota; kingdom Metazoa; phylum Chordata; order Testudines; family Cheloniidae; genus Chelonia; species Chelonia mydas. Next base: position 115,225,390 of record NC_057852.1, read on the forward strand.
GCCTTTCACTCTAGATGTAGTCTGTAATTTGTCTGATATGACAGAGGGAGTAACATTTAAAAAAAAATCCCTTTTATACAACATTAACACTTTTTTCCCCTTTTTATATATTCTGAATAGCTTTGAGTTAACTATGCTGTTTGCAATTTGCTAATTTTTAAACTACAGGACATCACAAGTGAAACTAGTGTATTAGTTTACGCTACTTGCTGTTTTAAAGTGACATGTCAAAACTGAGTGAAGAAGCATAACTCTGTTTATGTATGATTTTGGAGGAAAAAAGATGTAGACAAGCCTAGTATTGTGGGTGCACGTTCAAGTTTGATGTTTCATTGTGTTGACAAATTTCTTATTTTGTATGAAACCATGTTTTTTCATTTAATCCTAAATATGCATTACAAAAATAATTTTATTAATCTGCTGGTTAGACAAAATAAGTGTGTGAAGCTTTTAGGTATGAGATTCACTTTTCCTTTCATATTACTTGAATGTGATATTTCTAGTGGACATGTCAAAAGTTTCATTGTTATAGGCACTATACAAAAATGAAGGGAAATCATTGGTTATTTGTCTAGTTCTGTAGTAGAACAAATTTTGGTCAGCTCCACTTTTGGGTTTTCTTCTAATCCATTATTAATGTATTCAGTATCAAGAATTTTACATACCAATAAAGTACAAAATGGCCACTGCTTCTCAATTCTATAGGTTTGATACCAAACATAACAATGAGTGTGCATTATATAGTTATGAACTATAAAAAGCTTTGTTATTATGCTGTGTGGAATGCATAAAAAGCAATAAATTATGTGCCAAAATTTTCTTTGCATTTTTAAAAAAGTTCAAACTCCTGTAAACACATTACAACATACCATGTTTTGTCTGCTAGTAGACATGTACTTTATTGAATGTAAATTAATTCACATGTAACTTTTGACATTTTCACTTCATACAAAATAAAGAATAAGGATGATATTGCCTGTTGCATACAGTATGTTGACATACATTTCCCAAGACACACAGTAAAATGAACTTTGAAATCAAAATTTTTACCAAAAACATGAATTCAAATTTTATAAGATTTGCTTCTCATTATTATCCTCTAGCGATGTAATTTAAACTATATTTTCCCTTAACCTTAGACCAGTAAACAACTTCATTGTACAGCCAGCTGCTGAACAATAAGGCTAGTTACTATCCTCAAAAGAAAACATTCAAAAATTTCAAGCAGCTGGAAACAACTCATTTGGTGACTGATACTGCACCCCTTGAAGTCAAAGAGTTTTCTCACTGACTTCAGCAGGAGGTGGTTCATAAGCTCCTGGCTCCAACAGTTTCTGAAGTGTGGGTTTTTGTTTTGAACAGGTAGTTAATTTTAATACTTCAAAAAGTTTGGCTTCTATATTATCTATTCTTCGGCTTTGCTCCAACATCTCAATACATCAGTTACATCACAATGTGTTTACTATAATTTAACAAACATGACACTTTCCAAACTTCTTGGAACCTAGTGTAAGTAAAGCTTTATAACAGTGTTTAAAAGACAATTATTTCCCAACAAATACAAGTGACCCTGCGCAAACTAACTCTACAGGAGTAGGAGTGGCTGTCACACATGAACAGGTCTCTACACTTTGTAGTGAGTGATGTGACTAAAAAAGAAACCTGAGAAGACAGATAGAAAAGCTCAACCCTGTCTGCATTGCAACAATTTTCTTCTTTGTACATCTCATCTACATTGTGAACTTTCCACTAATTGGTTTGGTGGGCTAAAATTTCCTAAACGTATAACTTACATTTTATTGAAAATTTCTTGCAACTTACTAAACTGGAGTCTGCTTTTCACTTGCTAGCTGCTTCAAAGTTTTTAGCTTTGAAAGACTACCTGTTTTATGAAGTTGCTGAATGGACTTAAATGGTGTTGATCTGTTCACTGCAAGAGTGGTATATACACACACAAACACTTTTTTGCACATACATACACACTTTTTTGCAGGAAAATATTTTCCAGTCACAACAGTATGTCATTTGCAGATAGCGTATCTTGCTTTGAGAGGAGGAATGTCTAAATCTTATGCAAACATAGCACACAATAAAACAAAGCCTAACTGTCATACCAGTCCAGGAAAAGCAAGGAGAATGAACACATTACAAGGAAGAAAAGGATCCATACTCGAAATCCAGCATTTTTTTTGATTGCCTGTAGGAAGATATGAGCTCAATGACTATTTTTCCCTAAAAATACTGATTTCCATAATATGACTCAACCAACAGTCCATCTGGGCCCAGTCTGGCACCTCTTTAAGCCAGTGGCAAAACTCACCATTGACTTCACTTAGAGAAGAGTTAGGCCCATATTTCTCTAGATTCTCACCCCATGACTCAGGCCTCAAAATTTCAAAAGCAGAGTCAGCGGAAGGGAAAAAAGGAATCCCCCATCCCACTAATAGAGTTGGGTTAGTTAATGATTAGAACTGTTCATTCTTGTGCATGGCATATGTTCTAAGAAAGTATTACAAGAATTGATTAAAAATGCATACATTATCTATTTAAATGCCAAAAGTGAACTTTAAGAACAAGAGAAACGGCTTCTCTAAACAGTTTATTAAAGCTCTTTAGTGATTTAAATAATAGCTGTTACTGAGGGCTGATTTAACATAGCTCAAGGCAATATTTAAATATTGTAAATGACCAAGTCCAAGTTTAAAATAGCAAACACTGATTCCAAGATTTGTTTTTCAACTGAAATGGGAAGGATGGGGGGTTATTTTAGACTTAATATCAATATACTATCATTAATAGTATCAGTCTCAATTAAATACAGAAGTTTTCATTTGTGGATCTCAAAGAGTTTTAAGGGTAGGGAAACTGAAGCACAGAGGTTAAGTGACTTCCCCAAGTTAACGTGCATCAGAAGATCTGTGTTTTAGTCCCAGCTCTGCCACTGACACACTATGTGACCTTAGGAAAGTTAGTTACACTCGCTGTGCCTCATTTCTACCAGCTGTAGAATGAAGATAATGATGCTTTGAGAGCCATGAATGAGATGCACTGTACTTAAGTGCTGAATATTATTAATAATAATCCATTTAGTCTATTGGCAATGAGTTTAAAAAAAATCATCCCTGCCATCATATGCTCTGCCTGCTAAGCCATGTTACCTTTTTGGATAGTTGAATATGAGAAATAACAATTCTAAATCAAGTCTCTGAAAATAAAGTCCCAAACAGATTTTCAAAAATAAGCGCCTAATGATAGGGTCCTAAATTCATGTTTAGGCATTTAGATAAGAGAACCTGTAAACAAGACCTTATGCAGTATGGGGAAGGGCCTCTTCGAATCAAGATAACGTATCAAGACTGCATTCCCATCAATTTCAGTGGTGTCTTCTTCCACCAAACTCCTTTGCATAGGTGACTACATGCAGCCCAGGGTTATCCTCATCTTTAACAAGGAGGTAAAGACCAGCAAAGTTTACAGGTCCCAGTGGTTGTTCAGATCAACATTAGTGAAACACGAAGTTTCACAGGCTACACTTCAGTGTAAGGGATCCGGGTAGCTTCCACCCACACTGCTATTGCTAATCAGATATGCCCATAAGACAGCCTGCAAGTTGTAAATATTGCCATGGTATCGGGTATTGCTTAGGCAAAAATGCTTTGATAGCTAGGAACAATACATGCATCGAAACACTACTTAGTAACATTACCTCTCTTATGTCTTCATTGCCTTCTTTGATATTCTCTGTTGCACCCACAACTAACTGATGAATATTGTCAATTTCAGTGTCCTGTTGAGCAAGAGTTCCATAAAGACAATGACAAATTCTGTAGAAAAATGTTAACTGTAAAGATCTGGGTCAGAATAGATCACAACTATGAAGTAAAGAAGTATGTGTCTTAATATTTTATGTGCATCTTTACCAATCTTCAAGGAACCAAGGGTTAATTAAATCTTAAATTTTCTGTCTATGTCACTAGGACCCTTAAATCAATAGAAAAACTTCCATTGACTTCAGTAGCCTTGTATCAGACCTACGTGTAGCCTATAGTTTTTCACCAGTTGTCTTAGGAAAGATGTTTAGTTTCCAAAATGCCACTAACTGAGCATAAGTAACAAGCAACATTAACAATACATTGTTCTGGAGCAAAGAGACCTTACTAGGAAGATGTATCTACTAAGAATATTATGCAGGAAAAGCCATTCGGTATTTGGCTTTGAAACACAACTTTTAAGTTCCATTTTTCCTCAGTGTCTGGGTTTTCTTTTATTCACATCTCTGATAACGTAATGTAAATAAGACACAGAGCACTTTCACAGCAGAGAAATGTCTGCAGGAAAAGCTCATTTCTCTTAAGCATACAGTTCAGTTGTTTCTCTTGACATTTTGACGTTACAGCAGCAAACATTTTTTACCTGTTGCAAGACTTTTTCTGTGAATATCTCTTGAAGTCTGGAGATTTCAACCACTTTCCCTTCAATTTGTCTTGACAAAACAAAACAAAACACCCCGCCCAGATATGTCATTGTGTTAGTGCAAAGATTTTCCACTGTAGATTACTCTAGACTCACATCCTCAAACCCAGCAAATCATACTATTAATATGGTAGTCATTTTGTCAGCAATTTGTTTAGTTAGCAGTAATGTACAAATATTCCATGATTTATGGTGAGAGGGAGTGGAGCCTGCACAGGTGCTGGAGTATACTGGAAGTTCTGTAGCAGCTTCACTTATCTTAACAATGAGGGGGAAGAGTGTTATCAAAATGATATGGAAATTAATAATACAAATACAGTAGCCCTTAGATTAATTATTTTGACATATCTATTTTAAGATGACCCCATGTTTAAAATTTTTGATTGCTGAAGACTTGTATTGACAACACATGTATGGTAGAAGTTGTCAGAGAAAAGATGGAGAGGTTTGGTAGGTGGGCAGTTGGGTCTTTTGCACCTGGAGAAGCATGGGAGATAATTGGGCATTATAGGATAAACACAATCTGGATGTTTCTATTAAAAAGATCAGCAATGAAACAATTAATATTTAAATGGCTATCTTTGAGTTTTATAACCCATCAAATGGAAACATCAGACACCAAACATCAGATTTTTTTCAGGCTGCCTGCAGACTCGGGAAACAACATGGCACGAGTTTACATTCAGTTCACATTTTCAAGGTTTATACGCAACTTTATGGACTTAGTTTTTTAAATGAAAGCTCATATTCTGGAGCAAGATATTAGCAAGGGGTGGATTCTGTAGCCCTGGAACACAGGGGACCCTGGTTATAAAACATGCAAACCCAGCAAATAAGAGAAAGTTGTACCTCACTTCATCAAATAGGCTATTCATCTCACCAACAAGTCGCTGGTTTTCCTGTTCAAACTAAAGGAGGAAAACAAAACAACAACAAAAACCACATGAAGTCATAGATTGTTGTAAAAGACATTCTAAACAAGAAAGCAAGATCTCAATATTAATTATACACATTGACTGTTAGTGAATTAATTAAGAGCTGCAGAGATCTTTCTGTATTACTCACCCCAGTTTGAGAAGTAAAAAAAACCAGCATGAACATGTTTGCTTTAACCAGGCACCTGAAAAGCCACTATTTTCCTCTTTTCCCCCAAAGATGAGCCAAAATGATTCTACAGATTTGCTCAATACACAAGTACACAAAAGACACAATAAAAGCAACAATCCTCCTGATTTAACATATGTTTTGACTTGAGAAGCAGCCATAGTATATGATATTATTCTAACCTAGAAATTAAGAGCATGAGTTTGACAAAATATGAAACCTTCTGACATCTAGTACTGATACTTTAGAAAATAAAGCAAAGGCCAGTACAGTTGCAGTCTCTCTAACTTGTCACCTTCCATTTTAAATTGGGGTTACTTAATGAAATAGCTTTCAAATGTACTATTATCATTACATTTTCCAAGCAAATAACCATAAACAAATTTTACTAGGGAAATAAGCTCTTCTTTCAGAGATGGACTACATTAATTGCCAATTCATTTGCAGTTCACCATAGTAGTTTTTGCATCATGCTCATCCAAAAAGACTAACAGAGATCTGAAAATGATTTAACAAGTCTGCACAGTCAAACTGTAACATATAAATAACAGGCTAACTGCAATCCTCACCTTAAAGAAGCTGTTCCAAGAAGAACCAGTTTCTATACCCTAATCACCAGATGAAACTCTATGTAGATGGGGGATGGGATTTTCCGAAGTGCCTAAGTGATTTAGGAGAACAAATCCCATTGAAAGTCACAAATTCCATTTGAAAACCACACCCAGGGGAATTCAGAATTATGTTGATTACTTCTCAAAGAGCAGGTATGCTTCTGAAATCACCCACTATAAAGTTTCAGAGTCCCTGAACAGCTATAGGTGGAAAATGCTGGGTTGATTTATTTTGTGTGAAAATTTTACTGGATATGAAACCTTAATACTTATAATACACATCCCAGGTAGGATGCGCCTGTGATATATTGTATTTCTAAATATAGAGCCCCATACGTAGCAGTATGAATAGTGACAAATGTGGTCCTTGCAGTCCAAATAATTTGACATGAGAGCGAAGTGAAATAGTCCAGCACCTTAACTGTGCAAAGAGAATGAGTATTATTCCATTTCTTTCAAGAACACTTGGTGTTTACGCTGAACTCATTATTAAAACACTTCCTTTGTGTTTTGCATAGGCCAATCAAGTTTCAATTTCATTAGCAATAAAAATCCAATGCTTCTGCATTATAGGGTTGCCAGGCGTCCGGTTTTTGACTGGAATACCCAGTCAGCAGTGCTGACCGGGCCATTAAAAGTCCGGTTGGTGGTGCTGCCGGCAGGGCTGGCAGGCTCCCTGCCTGGCACCACACGGCTCTCAGAAGCAGCCAGCATGTCCCTCCGGCTCCTAGGTGGAGGGACGGTCACAGAGACTCCACGTGCTGTCCCACCGGGAGCACTGGCTCCGCAGCTCTGTCCAATGGGAGTTGGTAGCAATCTGAGCAAATGCCAAGTATTTCTAAGAAACAGAAGTTCTGTAGGGATTAAGCAAAAATTACTCAGAACACTATGTCAATGCAAAAAGCAGAGGAATTTAGTAACTGCCTGAGAACCACTATCTTTAACAAGACAGACAGGTAGTTACATTCATGTGAAATTAGTCTCATGTAGGTACTAGACATTTCGCTTTCTACACAGACATTACTGAAAATGCCCTCACTAAGCTGTATTTTTTTTAAATGATGGACAATGTAAACATTTTAATACTTCAGAGTAATTTAAACATTTAATTCATCATTAATTTTTTCAAGATACTGCATGTAAATCAATGTGCACAATATGGCACAGAGCTAATCAGACTCAGCTTTTGTGCAGCTCCAATCTGCATAAGTAGGCAACTTTAATGCCATTATGCTGCCATATTTCAAAATTAATCACAATGTTCGTTTCTCACCCTAGTCACTTTCCCCCCAGTCCTCTTAGCATAAAAAAGGATTATGCTCACAGCACAAATTTTTCAAAAGATCTACTTTTATCTCAAACTAATTGACGTTAATTTGAAAATCCTCAGAAAATTCAATCTTTATTCACAGATTACATGCTGTAAATTTCAGGAAGATACACTGGAATCTTTGTACTAACCCAGAAGTTGAATCTTATTTTCAGAGATTCAAGAGGCTAAATCAACACTGTCTCCATAATGTCTACTAGTTGATCCATATTCCTAGGATATGCTGTTGAATACTGTGTATAACAGTCCAGTATTTTTCTTTCCTGCTGGTAACACTATTCCAACTTTCCAACACAGCAACAGTACAAATTCTTTTCTTTTTGCTTTTGGGTACAGTCAGGCACTTCTTCCCTTCCAAATGATCTTAGTTCATAGAGTGACCATTAGACCATTCCAGGAATAGAACATACCAAGCAGATCTCTGAGGAGGAAGTTTGCCCTTCAAGAAAGGAAGCCTGAATTTTAGAATATTTCTTTTTAGGATATACTGTTCTGGGATTTATTTACTCATTACGGATAGATGCTGTCACAATGTGACTGGTCCCTTTAAGGAGAATTGGGACCAGCCCCGTATATGCCATAACTAATTAGCTGCTTCCCAGCCTGAGAGGGCAGGATTAAGGAGTGTCAGCTGATGCTTTAATGGACACCTGGGTCACAGAAGAAGGGCTGAGAGAGATCAGTCTAGAGTGGAATCACAGACAGCAGGCAGGCTCCTGTGAAAGGCCGTGAGTGATGGTCTGCAGGAGACTGGATACTCCAAAGCTATTAGCCTTGTGCCCTGGTGCTCTATACCAGAATAGGGAAGGACGCAAGGAACAGAGCCCAGCAGGGAACGAGGACAGTATTCCAGGGGAAATGGCCTGGGGGCTGAGCACTCTATCCCAGAGCCAGACAGACTCTCAAAGGTAGCCCAGAAAGGGGCTGGGAACGGAGCCTGTGGCTGAAGAGAAGCTCCTGAAAGGCAGAAGAACCTTGTGTTTGTTGGGAATTTTAGCTGACTTGTGCTATCCTGGAAGAAATGTTTGTTTGTGACTTGGTCACATCTCTAGAACAACCTAGTGTCTGGAAAGCTGAGGCATTACATCTTGGGGAGGAAAACCGAGGCAGGGGGTGCCTTCAGTGCCCATGTTTGGCCAACAAGGGGCGTTACAGAGCAGTCACCACCCCACAACAGATGGTCTTACATTTTGAAATACTATTTTAGTAATTGTGTGTTATTTACTTCATTCTGATATTTAAAATGAGCATTAACCCATTAAAAGGAGCTAGTGTCCAATTAATATTGCTTCAACATTCACAACAGAAGAGTGGGTGCTGACTATGATAATTTTTAGCAAATCCATTCATCTGTTTCTTCCCAAATGTCCTAACCTGTCTACAGATATATCTTTAGGGATGGCTTCGTAACAGCTACATTCCATGTATCAGGAATATTCTACTGTATCAAATATTCACAGCCTGGCCTACCCATCCTCAACTACAGAGAGATTCTAGGGGAGTGATATCTAGTGATACAAGTTCCCTTTCCCCCCAAGCATTGAAGCACTCTAGAAAGTGTCTTCCAGAGGTTCAATCCTATCAGCAGTAATCCATCCATAGTCCAGCCTATTCCCCTGCCCACAGATTCATGATTAGATCTTGGCAGAATTCTAACATCCCAACCTAAATGATTAAATTACCTCCCATCACAAGGACCCTGTCTTTGGAGACTCTTCCTCCAAGGGAGCATGCATTAACAAAATCTAATGACTGGTATAGACATAGTTATAATTATAGTAATGAATGGCTAGAAGAGTTAAACCCGTGGGACCTGATTCACCATTGCACTATGTCAGGTTTACACAGGTGTAAGTATTAAATGGAGTCACACCAGTGTAACCTGAAGTAAAGTGGTGTACCGAGTACAGAAGGTCCAGCACCAAGTAGTCAAGATAGTCATTGACTGGAGAAGGCAGCCAATTTATAGCTGTTGGTAAAATTTCTGGTGCTGAATTTTTCACGCAGGACTATTCAAACTTGTTCACGCTGCTGCGGGAATAAGTTGGAACAGTCCTGCATTAAAAATTCAGCACCAAAAATGTTACCATTTTTTAGCACCCTAGTAAGAATTATATAGCCAGTTTAGAAGTCAGATTTTCAATACACAGTAAATGCTTGTGATCTGTTACAAATAGTATAAATCCACTTTGAGAATGTATTTTAAAAGAAATCCCAAACCCGCTACTCATATTTAAAAAAAATATCCCTAGATAAACTTTGTAATTTGAAATGATGGCTGATGAATTATTTGGTCTGCACTGTAATAAACTACGATAGAACAGTCAATTGAACAAAAGGTTAGAACACACCACATAATACATCAATATGTCACAAAAGAATTTACATGATAGGAACATAAAACTGAAACTACGACAATCTAAATATAGCTCAACTATCTATGGCTTAATAAAGAAAGCGCTTTTTATGACAGTAAAATATGCTGCTACAAAAGGATGGCACAAAGTGACAAATTGCTTAGACTTTGTCCAAGATTTAATGAATAGAAGTAATAATCAGAGTTCTTTTTTGTTATCCCAAGAGACACATCATTAAATGTCTGTATGTGATTTCACCGTAGACAAAAAATAATAAGATGAAAGTAGCTGAGGAAAATTAGACCTTTTCAGAACAGACACAGCAGAAACGGATTTTATTCCACTCAATCTGACCACAAGACATCTGCTTACAATAACTATAAAAGCATTAATATACCTGCACTATGGGTTATAAATTAGGATTTATTGTGCAAATCGTACAATAGTCTGCAACCATTTTGGACCATGTAATGATCTCTCCTGTGGGTGAAATAATGAATTAAATTGCTGTTGTAGCCATACGATAGAGGTTTAACTCATTATTTTACCCTTAAGAAAGATCATGAAACACTGATTGTGAATTATGGGTATAATTTGCCACAACACTTTAAAACCAATACTCCAGTTTCTACAGTATTTCTCACCCTTTGGGAGTCAATTTACTTAAAATAAATGTAACTTCCATGCAATTGGACCATTATTTACAGAAAAAGAATTAAAAGAGTAAAAATTAACTATTCCTGTAATAGCATACATAAAAACAGAGGAGAAATGTCAAAACACTCCTTATCAAATCAGCTATTGGATGCTGTGAGGATTCATTAACGTTTGTAAAGCACATTGAGATTCTTGCATTGAAGACACTAGGTTGTTGCAGTGTTGTGATGAAGCATGTTATCTGATACAATGTCCTAATACAATGCTCAAGGGAAGAGCATATAGCTGCCTGATTTCTGCTCGTACTAATGTAACTCCACTGAATTTAGTTTTCGCACATGAATGGAAAAACTGGGTCCAGCGTTTTGTCAAACATTTTATTTCTGCCAGGGGAGAAAATCTTTCAGAACAGCTTGGAAATTTATCAGCTTTGAGTTCTTGTTAATTAACACAATAATATTAAAATAACCTAAAATTCATCAACATATACACAAAATCCTTTGGCTAGGTGCCAGCAGGTCTCCAAACCTCAAGCATACCTGGAGAACTATCGCTCAAAAATGCTTTCAGGTGTTGGAGACAGTGCAGTTTCATTTCAGCAAACCACTACACCCATCCCTGCATTTTGTAAATACCGTCATCTAGTTATATTTAATAATAAAACTATTCATATTAGGTCTAGAAAATGCTAGAAGCACTTTAAGCATCAATCAATTAGAGGGAAAAGATTATATCAGTAACATTCTTACTGCTCATATGAAAAAAGAGAGTGAGAGAAGGAAAGAGGGCAATACCAGGAAAGAATGATTACTCACCTCTCATAACTATTGTTCTTCGTGATGTGGTGTATATGTTCATTACACTACATGTGTGGGCATCCCGTGCACCGGTGCTGACGAGTTTTCCCTAGCGGTATCCATAGGGGCCATGCCTCTGCCTGGTGCCCTCATGCTCCAAGCCGAGGGTCTAAAGGGCAGAGCCATGCTGCCCACCCTTCACTTCCTTCATACCCGACCCTTAGATTAAACATCTGGAAGTTTGGGGAAGCAGGGTGAGCTCTATAATGGACATGCAATGCATCTTGAAGAACAAGAGTTATGAGAGGTGAGTAACGGTTCTTGCTTCTTTGAGTGGTTACATATGTCCATTAAACTAGGCGACTCCCGTGCAGTTTCCACTGGAGGTGGGGCTAGGAATCTCACTGGAAGAGGGACTGCAGGACTGCATTCCCTACATTAGTATCTTCCCTTGACCCGGTGGCAATCACAATGTCTCGATCACATTGCTGCTCTACACGTGTCCACAATAGGGATGTTTCCTACAAATGTTGTGGATGTTGCGTGCTCTGGTTGAAAGCACAGATGGTGTTTCTTGAGCGGTGGCAACCTTAGTGTTGTAGCACATGACAACAGAGCTGATGATCCACTTGGACAATCATTGTTTTGCACAGGAGACTAATAGTTGAGAAGAGATCTGAAAGGGCTTCATTCTATCTAGAGAAAAAGCCAGAACATCCAGAATGTAGAGCTTTGGTTCGTCCTTACAAGCTTGTGGCTTTGGAAAGAAAACCAGTAAACATACTGACTGAGATGGAAGACATATACTCCTTTGGAGAGAAACTGTGGCCTAAGCTATACCTCGTCCTTAACAAAACAGTATATGGAGGATCATGGACATGCAGCTCACCTACTCTCCTCATGGAGGTGATGGTCACTAAAAAGACCACAAGCAGGAGGCTAACAGATCAAAAGGGGGACCCATAAGGGCAGATAACACTAATCCCATTTGAGAGGGTGAGAAGCTAAAGTACCTTACTTACAGCTTTGATTAATGTTGGCCATATTCACCTCTTATAATGCTGGTGTAGCAAAAGAGATCAACTCTGGGTAAGATATCAGTGATTTTTCAGGTAGGACTCCAGCGCTTGAACTGCAGGTATGGTGTAGCCTACACCTCCATCAAAAGAAAATCAGCCAACCAGTTCAGGATTGACTTTTGGCAACATTTTAAGTAAATTAGGGCAGGAGAGAGGGTAACTCTAGCTATAGCAATAGCTCACTTTTGTATGCTTCTTTCACCTCTTGTTTCCTGCTGTATTTTCCAGTGCTATTTGCTCCAGTACTAAGGGAAGCTACTTTTCCTTTTATGCTAACAAAAACACATTTGAAGTGAAAATTTGTAGTTGATATTTAAAAGTAAACTAATGCACAATCCCAGGAGCAATTTACTTACCATGTTAATATATTACTCTGCAAGCAGAGATTTAAGAAAAAAATCTCAGTAGCATTCTGCATCTGATGCTCCACTGACCAGGCTATTACATTTGGAGCTAAGGTTAAAACTTCCAATACAAGTTATTCCACTAGCCTAGGCATAGCAGGAGTGTCAGGTCATTGTCATGTTTGGGGTATCATCCTGCAAAATGTCGGCAGAACAAGGCATGTTAAAAATAAAAGTGACAGGATGGCCTTGTATTTGTTTATTTAGCTCAAAACTTCAATGTTGTTTTTAGGCAGGTTTTTTGGATATGTCAAATTTGAAGTGTCACTCGTGACACACAGCAGATGAAGTGTAAAAAGTGAGCCGGTTTAGTAAGATGGACAATGCCAAGTGCAAATATATAAAAAATAAAAATGAAGAGCAGGAGGAGTTTGAAAGATTGCATGGAGTAATAATGCACTTTCTAAAAACATCCAGCAGCTATCCCTTAGGAATAGCTGACAGAATGTCAGACTACAGCTAGTTCAGGATTGTGAATTCTAGAATTCCTTTCATCATCTCATTGTGAATATTTATTTCTCAATCACTCAAAAAAATCTTTAAATACTATATAGAGATGCCATGAAACTTTATCCTAAACTGCTAGAATAAAGAGTATGGCAACTGGTCCGAACTTAGTAAATAGCACAGAGCCAAAAGAAAAGACACTAACAAGGTTATTAATCAACTATTAGAAAACCATTTTTTATATATAGCAACTCAAATAGCTGGTGTTAACCTCCATTTGACCTGCAGGAGATTTACATGGAGAGCTCTAACATTAGCATGCAGACTGCTGTAAGAAAACAGAAGAAAACAGGCCTCTGTGAAAAGTGGCCTTTTTATGTCAGATTGAGGAAAAAAAGATGGTAACATGTGAGGAGGAGGATGTTGTCATCATCCAGGGAAGCCTGTGAAGGGCTTTAAGTAGGATCATGTCTGCTCCCTTCTCTTGAGAGGGGCCACATTCGCTCATTCTCAATATGGTCTGCAATTCAGGCAGCTGTTTTGGTCCCTCACCTTCCTCCTAGACACTCAGCAACTGTGGTCAAGAGTATTTGTTTTTTCAATCTGCAACTAGCTAAGTGAGTCTGACCTTTTTCCTTAGATCCTTTTTCCTTTTCTGACCCTTTCCTTTTCCTTTTTCCTTTTCTGACCCTTCCCACAGTTATTTATACCTTTGTCATGTCTAGGATGAGTATTATAGTGCTCTACCTAGGACCTAAGTTCCCTCTAAGCTATGTGGCCACCCAGCAGTCTATCCAGTGTCTTGCACTTCAGGTACCCCTCCCCCCACTGCCGCGCTACTCCTTCCCTCTGCCTTGGAGCCCTTGGCCAGCTGCTCCTGAGAGCCTCCTGCTTGCTGTGCAGAGCAGAGGCGGGGGAGGGGGGAAGAGAGAAGGGGGCACTGATGTCAGGATGTCCCCCTCCCCCACCCCTGTACCCCATCTCCATAGAGCAAGGGAGGGGACACGACAGGGTTCAGGAGTGGGACAGAGCTTGCTGGCAGCTGCTTCTCTGTCTGAACAAACAGGCTTCAGACTGGTGAGTGCCAATCTACTTAAACGGGCAGCATACTTAAAGGGCCAGCATGCGTCTCTCTCTCACACACACACACACACTCAGTGTGTGTGTCTCTCTCTCTCTCTCTCACACACACACACACACACACACACACACACACACACACACAGTCTTTCACACTCACCTCCCAACACATACTTGTATTATTGTGGTTGTTACTTCTTGATACTTCCTGCAATGCACACATATTCTCTGTAATTTTATTCTTTCAAAGTGCCGTTATTTTAGTTTTTTTATTGGTCTATGCCTTTCATAATTTTTATTTCTCTCTTACGCTTACATTTAATTCTTTGAGTAGTGAGTTCTAAAATGCCTAATCTGTCCTGGCTGGTGTAATTATCCCTATAGGTAACTTTTTAAAAATATATATTATATCTAGTTTTTTGTTTCTACTGGTGGCACATATCCGCACGTTATCTCAATATTGATGCACATAACAAAATTCAATCCACACATGGATGGAAAAAATTAGAGGGAACATTGCCTAGGGCTACTCTTGAATACCATCATGGAACTTCAGATACTGCTGAATTCAGCAGCCTTCTGCTTAGTAACACTAGTCATGTTGAGGACATTACAACTCAGACTATGGCCTGTTTGTTGTTATGCTTCTGGTTTGCTTCAAAGTGCAATACACGGTGTTTACTTTAAAGCCCCACGAGACCTGGTTTCCGAATATTTTGGGTCCTGTCCATGCTAGAGAAAGTTCAGTGACATGGAGACCCCATGTAGATGGGCTACAGCTGCTATGTGCGTTTTAAAGCACCATGTCAATCAGCTCTACCAAAAGCAGGGTTAACTGACACAGAGCATGAAATTATGGTGATAGCCAGTGGCCTATTTACACCAGGACTCCCAATATGGCTGACATGGATAGCGCTAACCTGATGCTAGCAATGGCAGGAAAGATTCAGAAAATTTCCCTAGTGTAGGAAGAGCCTCAAAGACTGCCTCTCTCCTTACCTACCATTCTGACAATTGGGATCAGAACATTTGTTAGTCCCAGGGTTTGAGTTTTCTAGCTTTCCAACACATTGCTCTGAGAACAAGCCTCATAAAGTGGCAAAGAAGAGAGCTGCACAGACAGCTGTGAAGGAAAGCTTGCAGGCTGCCTATTCACACTAAAAAAACTGCGCAATCTCTTTTGTAAGCTCTAAAAATTCACAGATAAAAAGAATAAAATTACATAAGAGTAACTGGCAACAGAACAACTCGAACAGGGATGGCAATAGCAGCAGCAACTATCTTTATCTTCCAAAAGTTTTTTTATGCTTCTCTTAATGTTGCCATGACTTCCTTGGTTTGCTGATTTAAACAGCAAACCCTAGCAGTAATTTAAAAGGACAATTTAAATTTAAATTTCAATGGGCAGTTTTAATTGCTGAAAAATACTCTCTCACTAATACCATGGCTGCACAGCAATCTCTCTTTTTTGTAGCAATTTTAAATATTAACTGATACTAAGAATTAGGAAACCAAGTTGAAAAGGCACATTTGTTATTAAGTTCCTCTGCACAAAAAGCAAGTCGAGAGCCAAGTGAGAGTGTGTACTGTGTTCCTTAATGCACCATATGCACAGATAGCATTAGCTGGAAAGGTGGGCGGGAGGGAAGATATAAAACAGAATTTACCATCTGAATTTCTTCAGGTGACAGTTCATCTTCACCTTTGCCATCCCCCCACAGCCCAAAGTTGGAGTTGGCATCTGTCAGATTCTGATCTGTAAAGATAACCAAAAATCCCAAACACATCAGCATACTGAAATGGGAAGCTACAACCACCGCTTACTCATTTAGTATCAACTATCAAATGATTAGATTTCATTTCTAGTTAATTGAGATTCATGCTCTACATCTATCAGCAGTTCACACAGCTAAGGTACAAGTGCAGGACTGGGGGCAAAGATTTATACACCCGCTTAATTTTGTCACTGGGAGCAGCTGCATTGAAGTATGGACATTACAGCAAGTAGAACTACTCAGAGCGCATAAAGTTAAGCCCGTGCAGAAGTCTTCGCAGCATCGTTTCCTTTGTCAGGAAACGAGACACCTGTAAAAGTCGAAACAAAGTAATTTCTCCCATAATTTGCACTTTAACAGAAATATATGTACACTTTTGAAATTGACACCAACTGTATGAAGCCATTACCTTTCCTGAGATTTCAGAAAATCACCTCCTTGCTACTCACATTATTTTGCAAAATTAAACCCAGAACCTCATTTCAAAATATTAGCATAAACCTCCCAAGACTGATCTCGTTTCCTTATGTTGTTGACCCTGAAGATTATGGCCCCAATCATGCAACTGATTCCTCACAAAGGATCTGCCTACATGCAACAAGTCAGATCAGGCTCCATCCTGCAATCACTTAACACCAATTCTTATTTTTTTACGTACTGGAGCAGCCCCATTCATCTCAATAGGGCTACTCTCTCATAAGTGAAGTTGCCTATTGATTTGCAACACTGGGACCTAAAACATCTTAAATATATAACTTCTGAAAATGGAGTATACAACAGAAATTGAAGTTTAGGATTAACTACTAAAAGGTACTTCTGGACAAGGAGAAAAATACCACTTTCTTTTCATTCGTTTTATCTCATAGGAACCAACTGATTCTGACATTTTGTCTGTTTTGGCAAGAAGCAGCATCAGTACCCAAAGTGTCGGAGTTTTTACCATATCCATGGGAGGTTCTTTACTACCACACAACTGGGACGTTGTTACAAGCCTCAGCACAGAGATCTGTGCCATCCCACAAGGGACTCTTTGCCTTGGTTGCTTAGAGTTACCAGATTCAAGTCACAAAACTAAGATGCAGAAAGGTTTTTGTTTCACCTTTTAGTAGATTTTGGAATTGCTGTTAATCATAATATTTTTCCTTATTTAGATACCTTTTTTATTTGATTTATTGTAATTGTTTATAATCTTGTATCGGAATGTTTTCAATTAAATAAGCAATGTTGATGCATCACTCTAAGAAACCAGGTTTCAGAGTAGCAGCCGTGTTAGTCTGTATCCGCAAAAAGAAAAGGAGGACTTGTGACACCTTAGAGACCAACAAATTTATTGGAGCATAAGCTTTCGTGAGCTTCGGATTTCATCGGATCCGATGAAGTGAGCTGTAGCTCACGAAAGCTTATGCTCACATAAATTTGTTGGTCTCCAAGGTGCCACAAGTACGCCTTTTCTTTTTTCTAAGAAACCAGCTTCTCTTGGGAAACCTCTGACAGCAGTCTGTTTAAAAACAATTTCATGAGAGATATTTTAAGGGGATATTTTCCTCTTGCTCTTTGTTACCAGAACATCTGCACGAAACCCATCTTTTTAAAAAAAAAAAAACGCTTCAGTTACTGCTCATTCCTTCTCCAAAAATTATAGGACTGGTTTCTGACATCACAACTGGTTTCTGTAGAAATGTTTGCAATGTTACAAACAAGGGATTGTGAATGAGCAGCAGGATCAGCTTAGCTCTTATGAAAACCAGACTTTTTGTTTCTTACAAGTGCCCTAACTAATAAAAGCAAGTTAAGATAAGAAAACATATAATATTGTTTACAAATAATTCTGGTTATATTCTCCCTGGGGCATCATCAGCTCTTTACATGTATTTCATAGAGACATAAATCATTTTGTTTAGATGTTACACCAAAATTATAATGAATACACGCCACTGCAGGAAAATATCCTGTTCAGTTTTCAGTGAAGTAGTTGTTCAAGATTTCATCTGTCATTCTGAGCTTATTCACTTGATTCAAAGAAAAGAAGATAATTAGTTTACGGAACTGACTATAAAATAATAATAAATATTCCCTTTTTTATCCCCAAGGAACCAATTATTTCCAGGCACTGCCAATACTTGGCAAGAAACAGTACATGTATCCAACAAGTTCATTAATAAGCAAATACTTATTTGGTATAGGTAAGGTAAGCAGTAGGTGAGAGACATTCTCTCATCTTCCCAGATTTCAGAGTAGCAGCCGTGTTAGTCTGTATCCGCAAAAAGAAAAGGAGTACTTGTGGCACCCTGGAGACTAACAAATTTATTTGAGTATAAGCTTTCGTGAGCTACAGCTTGCTCTTGTCACTACAGCACATTTCCTGCTACCGGGAAAGCAGATTTTGGGCTTTCCTGGGGTATACCTTAATGCTGCTCAATGATTATGATTCATCTAGCAAAACCTAGAGAAAGAAAAATATCTATTTCCTAGGATTGCTGAAATAAAGTACTTCATATCTGTGTTGTTTCTGAAAGATGCATTAACTGTTTTAAATAACTATCAAATTCCTTTTAACCCATTTCCAAACTGATTTACTTCACATTGAAATGAAAGAAGTGGTAAAATGAAGGATTAATTCAGAAGCTATAATTTATATTTCATTCCATAAACAAACTGTCCTGTTTGTAATAAGCAAATCAAAATTGGGCAATATATAATCTTTAAAGGCTTATCAAACAAACACCAAATGGGCGTTTCCTACAATGATCCATGTTTTTTATAATTCTGATGTAAAAAAGGTGTTCAGTATCAAAACAAAGTAATCTAATCTGCCAGAGAACAGACTAAACGATGATGAACTGAGGAAAAAGATTCATCCAAGATTCCAAATGTTCTAACAAAGGGCAGAGTACGTGCAGATTTGGGCGAGAGCTATGCTCCCAGCAGGGAACAATCTTTGTAGCACAGATGTTTGTGTAAGAGTGCCCAGAGGCTATGGTGATAGACACTTCAGAAATGCAAACGATCACCATTCCCCAAGCTACTGATACCCCATGGAAAATATTCTACTTAGAAATAACCTCGATTCTATTTTTTCAATTTTCTTTTGTTTGTTTTTTATTACAGAAA
Organism: Chelonia mydas; assembly: GCF_015237465.2. NCBI lineage: Eukaryota > Metazoa > Chordata > Testudines > Cheloniidae > Chelonia > Chelonia mydas. The sequence goes on from NC_057852.1 coordinate 115,244,615, forward strand.
ACACTTCTACGAAATGAAAGGTCAAAAGATTTAAACTCACAATCCCCTATTGATAGCATCACCATCATTTTCACAGCAACTACTGTGATGCCATAATGAAAATTATGGTTTTATAAACAATAGCAGCAAACTCTTAAGTCAACCTCATACAGTCAACAAAGAATACGGGGTGTAGGGTGAGTGGGGGTAATGTAGGCGTGTACAAAATATTCCAGGTAGAACTATTTTCATAGAGAGACCTCACAGTTTTCTCAAAGAGTAATTAGCATCTCTAAGAGCTCTGCATCAGCTTTACTTATATAATAAAACACACTTTTAGCTACTTGCTTCTAAACAATTAAAGGTAGGCTAATAATGAAAATAACTAGCACGATCAAGTCTGAAATGCGGTGAAAGGTGCAATAAGTGACACCTCTTTGCAGTGTAATCTTGTTATCAGATCTGATGGCCCTAGGCAATCAAAGACTAGAGTCTCTTGTGGCATGACACAGATTTCTGAGCTGAATATTATAACCGTGCTCTGGATGATTGAGCTGCACAGAGTTGTCCAAAATTGCAGTGGTGTCCTAGGCGTCTGGAACCACACAGAACCACTGAAGATACTACTACATTGCCGGTTCTCTGCTGGAGTGCCTCACAGCTGTAAAGTGCTGATAATATGAGCTAAGGAAAAACATGACTATAACCTACATGCTGCATTGCTCAGACTTACTATGGAAACGTAGCGTGTACCATAAACAGACACTCAGAGTCTGCAGCTTTATGTCTTACAGCAGGGTCAATTTGAGAAGAAAAAGCTTACTGTAAAGTTTCAGAAATGTAGCTGGTTAAGTAGATAAAACTACAGCATCTGAGGATTAAAATGTCTGTATGTGCTGAGGGACCATTCAAAATTAAAGCCTTCATTCAGAAATGGAGTTTCCACTTCTCCCCAATCATCCTTCCGCATGACATGTAAAATCACTGCTCAGAGGGTGAAACAATCACTGCTTGCCTCTTTCACCAAAATTGTTTAAGAAAAGCACTCAATAGCTGATGACCAGAAATACCCTTCTGATTAATAGACTGTCTCCATGTACATATTCTGCTCTATCATATGCAGTCTGACCCAAACTTCAAGTAACAGTCATCCCACTTTTTGTTTCCCTCTAAACAGAATTTCAGTGCTATATATCATATTCATACAGTACCCCAGGCTCTTCTATCAGATCAAACGGCAGAACTAATGCTGGAGAAAGCACTTGTTTCCATAACATCATTTAGAAAATAGAGGTCCCTTTGGGGATGAACCCTGAAACTATCCTTGAGGTTGCTGTTACTGCACAGAAAGGCTTCCTGCAAAAAAGTTCTGCCAGTTTACCTGCCCTGATGCAGACTCAGAATATGCTTACACTGCAAAAAAAAAGGTGTGCTTTTAACTTGCATTAGCTAACCCACCTTAGCCAACTCAGCTTAAAATAGCAGCAAAGACACAGCAACTCAGCTTTTAATTCAAGTTAGCAACTTAAATTCAACCTCAGGCTCCCTAACCTGAATTAAAAGCCAAGTTGCTGTGTCTTCATTGCTATTTTAACCAGAGCTAGCTAATACAGGTTAGGTAACCTGAGTTAAGAACACTTTTTTGGGAGAGAGGGGTGGTTTGCAGTTTAGACATACTCTGAGAAGGCTATCTTGACAGATAGAGGAGAAAAGCGAGACACATCTCACAGGCTCAGGCAGACACCTTTAGAGAATTTCTAACACTATCCTCAGGCTCCAGCCTAAAGGGAACTGGCTGAATTGAATACTTATCCTAAGTACCATTTTTAACAATCTCGCTATCAGGCAATGCTCACCTACTGATGGACAGGACACAATCCCTTCAGAGCAAAAATCAGGATTATGGTTCACAGGAACCAGATATTTGTCATCCCATCTGCCTCCTCTCCCTCAATTCACACACACTTTTTCTTAACATTCCAAATCTTTGTTGTAGGTGCTAGATTGAGTGCCTCCCTTGGGCTTTAAAAGAGCAGATGTTCTTTTAAGAGTATAGGAGGCTAATTTTCAGACAGCCTGCCCTTTTATCAGTTAAGGAAATTCTACAGAATCTTACAGGACCTCAGGGCAGATGCATTTAGAGGAGTACTAAAAAAGTGAGAACGAAGATATTCAGAGTTGGTTTAATATGGGTTGAGCTGTCATATCCTAAATATTGGGGAAAAAATCAAGAAATTATAAACAACCAGGGAATAAAGGCTTGTGGGAAAGTTTACAGTGATCTCTGCTGGTAGCTCTGCGTGGAAAAATGTGCTTCAAAAAAAAGCTTTTGCCATTGGCTGAAGAATGCTTCTGAAACATGCCACAAAGTTTAAGACTTTGCTGCCTCACTCTCAGAATCTGCTTTGCGACAGCCTGGTTACCATAGGAAGGGAGAAAGAAAGAAGAGGAGGTAAAAGTGACAAGAGGAAGCCTTACAATAGCTCTGTGATCTGAAAAAAGAAAAGGAGTACTTGTGGTACCTTAGAGACTAACACATTTATTACAGCATAAGTTTTCGTGAGCTACAGCTCACTTCAAAGTGAGCTGTAGCTCATGAAAGCTTATGCTCAAATAAATTGGTTAGTCTCTAAGGTGCCACAAGTACTTCTTTTCTTTTTACGGATACAGACTAACACAGCTGCTACTGTGTAATCTGTGATCTGAGGAAGGTATCCAGTTGGATGAAGAGTGCCTGCCACAAAAGTAAAAATGAACAGGATTGGATTCTTACCTTTGTTTTCCTCATAAGCAGGTTTTTCTTCAGATTCTTCTGAAGAATTCTTTATAATTTTTTCAGGGAAAGAGGATGCTTGAGCTTTATTGCTCTGTTCAGGTTCCAGCCTGGACCTACAACATAAGAGCCCATAATTTAACTAAGTTTATACAGCTGATTCTCCCTAAAATGAGAATAAGGAGTTGATCAAAGATTACTTAGAAATATACCACACAGTAAAGTCAGCCTTACAAAAACTCTTATGAAAATTTACCAGCAAAGACACAAAAATCTACTTACCACCCTTTACCATGATGTTTGAGAATAATAAAGAAAATGAAGGACATTTTACTCACTCCAGAAAAAAATAATTACTTGCTCAGGGTAAGCAAAATATTGTATCCATTTATTGCAGCCTTACTAAGGAGTACAATGAACTTCCTTTGATAAACCTAGCATATTAAAATGTCAATTCTAAACTAATTTGTTTAAACAGTCCTCTAATACCAAACATGCTTTCTGTTTGGCCAATGGCCAATTCAACATTACTTTTCAAGTAATTTTTGAGTTCTTACTGTACATATTGTCAAAATATCATCAAGCAAAGGTAACAAAATATAAATTCTGAGCATCTGGTTTCAAACATAATTATCTTTACTCAGCAAGCCAAAGTACTCCAGTAGTGCAGCCAGTAAAGGAAAATTAATCTCACATATACTGTTTGCCAAAGAGCATAGCAGATACTTAGAAGCAAATCAAGAAAGTTTGTATGTGATGTACAGATTTATTGTAAAGTAACTCCCTGCAACTGTCTGTAATATTAATAAGTGTGCTATGAAAAGAGCATTGGGTTGGGACCAGGGGTGAAAGTAACTTAAAGGACTTACCTGTACTCCGGAGTCCTGAGCAGGGGGGCGTGGCTTCGACAGGAAGAGGCGTGGTCTCAACCAGAAGAGGCGGGGCCTTTAAATACCCGGGCCCTTTAAATCAAGATTTAAAGGCCCCAGGGCTCTGGCTTCAGCTGGGAGCCCCCGAGGCCTTTAAATCACCCCCAGAGCTACCAGCTGCAGAGGCAGCTGGGAGCCCCGGGGCTCAGGGGCGATTTAAAGGGCCCCAGGCTCTGGCTGCCGCTACCACAGCAGAGCTCTGGACCCTTTAAATCACCGCCAGAGCCCTGCCGCCACTACCTCGGGGCTCTAGCAGTGGGGCTTGGGTGGCGCTTTAAAGGGCCCAGGAGCTCTGGCCACTGTGGGCAGCCCCGGGGATTCAGCGGGGCTGATTTAAAGGGTGCGGGGCTCCCCGCAGCGGCTGGAGCCCCTGGCCCTTTAAATCAGCGCCGGAGCCCTGCCACCACTACCCCACGCTCCGGCAGCGGGGCTCGGGGGGCACTTTAAAGGTCTCAGGGCTCCCCACAGGAGCCGGAGCCCCCGGCCCTTTAAAGCACGGCTGGAGCCCTGCCACCGCTACTCCAGGGGCTCCAGCAGTGGGGCTCGGGCGGTGCTTTAAAGGGCCCAGGGCTCCGGCCACTGCGTGGAGCCTGGGGCCCTTTAAAGCACCAGCCTGGGGAAGCGGTCTGGTCCGGCACGGCATACTGGCTCTTGCCGGTACGCCATACCGGACTGGACCGGCTTACTTTCACCTCGGGCTGGGACTTAGGAAACATGAATGCCATCCTCAGCTCAGCCACTGGCCTGCTAAGTGATTTTGGGCAAGTCACATCATCTCTCTGTGCCTTGGTTTCTTCATCTGTAAAATGGGGATAATGATGCTGACCTCATTTGTAAAATGTTTTGAGATCTATTGATGAAAAGAGCTACATAAGAGCTAGGGATTAATTAATGTATTAATTATTATTATTAAAAGCCCAATTAAAATATCAGTTGTTTATTCAGTGATCTCTTACTAAATAGCCGTCACACATATTTCTCCTAAAAAAATACAGAAATAGAGTAATAGTGGGATTGAAAATGAGCAGTAAACTTCAGTGGTTTGCATTTGTCAGCTATGAACTCTAATAGCAAGGGACTGGAGGACTGAAGCTAAACTGGTATGCTGTTATATGGAGAAACTAAATAGCAGATCTGACTTCTTTATATTTTTTCAAGTATTGATGAAAATTTGCTACCCAAGAATGCAAATGACTGATAAAAACTATCAGGCAATAACACCTGCCAACCCAGTGCACTAGGTATTGCACTAGCTTTCTCTAACACACACAAAAAATCTCACATATGACCTTTTACTCTGTCTAAATACTTGTGTATAATTCCTTTGGTATGTACCCAGTTAGGATATTAATAAAAAATGGAGAAAGTGGGATAAAAAGTCTAATCTGCTCATTCTCACTATATTTAAAACAAGACAAAAGAGAGGTAACATGAACTCTGGTACTATAAAAATTAACTACAAGAACTGGGTCTTGGGGGAAGCATGTACAGTAAAAAAAAGCCTCCTGCATCTGTACTATAGATAGAAATCTATGACTTGCTGAAGATGACAATAACAATTTGCATAATTGTTCTGAAAAACAATATAATACTAATTCCCCATGTAAATGAAAACTAACTTGAGTTGAATAAAAGATCTGTTCTCTCTTTAAAAGCTGTATCCACTGCCAGAGTTTGCAGTCTGTACCTATGAACAGTTTATAATCTGAGATAAAATATAATTTTAAATACCAATTAATATAACTATTTTTAACTGATTAGGCACTTTTCATAAAATCATAGCAATGTAGGGCTGAAAGGGACCTTGAGAGGTCATCATGTGCAGCCCTTTCTGCTGAGGCGGGACCAAGTAAACCTAGACCATCCCTGACAGCTGCTTGTCCAACCTGTTCTTAAAAACCTCTAATGATGGGGATTCCGCAACCTCCCTTAGAAGCTTGTTTCAGATCTTAACTACCCTCATATCTAACCTACATTCCCTTTGCTGCAGATTAAGCCCATTACTTCTTGTCCTGTCTTCAGTGGACATGAATAACAATTAATCACATTCTTCATTTAACAGACTTTAACATATTTGAAGACTATTACCAAGTCCCCCACAGCCTTCTTTTCTCAAACTAAAGGTTATTTTGAATTCTAATCCTGTCCTCCAAAGTGCTTGCAACCCCTCTCAGTTTGGTGTCTTCTGCAAACTTTATAAGCATACTCTCCGTTCCATTTTCCAGTTATTAATGCAAACGCTGACTAGTACTGGTCCCAAGACTAATCCCTGCAGGATCCCACTAGATACACTCTCTGACAGCAAACCATTGATAACTACTGTTCGAGTACAGTCTTTTAACCAGTTATGTACCCACTTTATAGTAATTTAACCTAGACTGCATTTTCCTAATTTGTTTATGAGAATATCAGAGGGGACTGTGCCAAACATCTTATTAAAAATCAAGATATATTACATCTACTGCTTCCTCACTATCCACTAGGTCAGTAACCTAGCAACATAAAATGGAAGGGTAACAGCCCACTTCTCTTAACATTCATTTTGGGAAATTAGTCGAATCTAATTGGCAGAAGTTTTGAATACACAAAGCCAAATTATATTATGTCAGGAAATTACAACACCCAGATAGTTTGTTTAAGATTTAGAATGCTCATCTAAATAAAGAGAAACAAGATTTACTTATGTAATACTAAAAAAGGCTCCTCTTAACAAGCATATATTTAATGCCTGCTAAACTGCAGTAAAGAAGATCTGATGAAGGATTAACTGACTTTTAAATAAATATATCCGTTTATTTTTTGTAATCCTTAACTTCCAGAGTATGCTAACATACCCATTTTCAATTAACAATTAATAAAAAGTCTGCAATGCAGCAGACTTTAACAAAACCTAGTTTAAATAATAAAACAAATTCTTATTATCACATGAAGTGTCTACTGAAATCCTTAGGGAAATTACAAATCAACTAGTTGAAGGCATATGAAAAAAAGCAATTTTTCTTTAAGTCATCAGAAAGATTGGTTTATGCCCTGTGATTTATTTAAATTGAATTTTAATTTAAATAGCAATTTAGCTATTACATCACATCTGCAGTGCATACAGCCTCCACCTGGCTAACATCTGTTTTCTGGTTCTTACACTGGGTAAGACTGGCAAAACAACATATTTTGGTCTTTTACTCAAGATTTTATTTAAGTGTTATACTGTTGCTTAGCCTTGAGAGAAGTTCTAACTTCTAGTGTATCTCTTTTGCTCCATTGTTAGCGCACATAAAATTGATTTGTTTTCCCCATTTAGTTCAATGAGGCATCTTGAAAATGGGCTTCACATGGAGGTGATAGCACAACAACATGGTGAGCAGAATAGCAGGGAACATTTATTAACTTAATTAGATGACTGCTGGAATCAAACTGGTTTTTTCTTCAAAATTCAATATGAAGAATACTGAATCTGACAAGATTTTATGCCTACTGTGCAAGACTTTATTACTGGGTTGGTTTTTATCCATTGTGTTGTATGAGAAGCTGCCTCTCAATGGGTTACAAAAAATTGTAAGGAGTTATCCTGACTTTCTAATATAGTTGGTTTGAACCTCTCCACAAAAGAAAAATAAAATATATCTTACTTCTAAGGGGAAAAGCCTCAAGTGAATCCCATCACCTTTAATTATAGATGTTGTATGATTCTGGAGATACAACATCCCAGAGGATATTTAAAGACCACCCCACTAGTTTTAATTAAAATAATATCTGACATGTTCGCACTCTAACCAGATAAAGGAGTATGAGTTCTTTGAAAAATGTTTGAGACTTTAACTACTGGCACATACATTGTGCAATTTGTTATTTCCACATGAAAACCTGCCTCAGGGAAATCAGGGTTAAAATGTGCATTGTGAAGACTCAGAAAAAGTTGGCAGTATTACAACTTTAGAGACTTTGGTTTTTAGAAGTGACCAACTTTAAATTGTTAACTGTCTCACTCAGTCTCCCCACATGAAAATGAACAAACCAAAAAGAAAAAACTTGCAAGCAGCTGTGTTTGTAACCCTTGGTTGGAAAAAAGCAACAACCTTTATATTCTTTCATAGTAGCCTTCCTTGGATGACCAGATGTTTCAGGGGAGTAGTAAAACAGTACTAAGACTTTTCACCTCTAGGTGACTAGTTCGAATCTAACTCATGCTAGTGGCAGGAGGAAGCTGTTATTTTCCAATAGCTGTTTGATGAGCTATGAGTTTGTGGTTTCAATCCAGTTTCTAGTTAGTCCGCATCACAAAAAATGCCAACTCAAGCATTCTTTTATCCCTCTTAGCAGTGTCCGCAGAAAGATCAGAGCTGAATGGGCATGAAGAGTGAACAATTACCCACGGAGAGCGTATCCTCCCTATCAGGTTTGAGGAATATTGTCAGGTTGCACTGTCCCCAAACTGGATGATCTTACACACAGTAGCATAGATCTAATTTTAAAAAGGATGGATTACAGAGGCAATTTCAGATCTACACAAGAGTTTCCTTGTATTTGTGGGTTTCAAGTCAGATTGTTAATCCTTCTTTTAACAATTCTGTGGTTTATTCATATACTTATCTGAAATCTGGAACAAATGGTTATATATTTTAGCATTCAGCATTTTATAGCCTTCACAGTGTGATACAGGCATAAAAAGTACGAATATGCAGCCGTTCACAATGAAAGCTGCACATATTGTTGCTTCTAATGAATATGTGCATCAGCTGAGACTTGCTAGTCCCATGCACTAGGTTCACATTTATTCAGCTAAAGAGTTACATAGGGAACCGGGCAATTTAAAGTAACAGTACTCACAATCTTTTCTTATCTACCATTCGTTTGACTCGGATGGCTCTTTGTTCAGAGTACAGCTTACACACTCCTGTTCAAAGATGTCAAGAAGAGCAGAAAAAAACGTAGTTAGACGACCATGATTTTCTCAGAAATTATCAGTATGATCTTAAAAATATGAAAATAAAGAGGTTGACAATATTGTACAATCAAATAATTATTCACTTTGAACCGTTATACATTTGTAGAAAAACATGCATAAGGTACTTTTTAAATAATCTTCAATGAAATCCAAGACAGCTGCTCTGTGCTCCCTCACTTGTGGGGACTGGACGTTCTTGTGTGCTGAAATGAAAAATTTCAAGATAATATTTTACATTTTGTGTTGAAGAATATGAAAGCCTACCTCTTCAGTTTTCCACAGAATATACGCTTTATATACAACTTTATATTTCCAAAAATCTATTAGTATATTTTAAGAAATTAAATTTATATCTTCACAAGAGCAGTTAAAGAAAATAAAAAATAGTATCACGTAGTTTACCTTTTATCATTGCTCGTAGATAGTTTCTTCAGGTTCCCTAGTCATGTGTCAGTTACATTTGTATTAAAAATAGACTTTTGCTGAAGCTAAGCTTAAAGAGACAAATCTAAAGACTCAACTGGCCTGTAACTCTCCAGGATAGAGAGTGTCTTGATATTTATGTCTTGCCCAGTGCCAAGCACCAATTTGGCCCTTAAATATTTATGTTTTTTATTTTAATAACATATAGCTCCCATGGCTACATTACAGAAATACATTTCTTATTAGTGCTGCAGATGTGTATCTATCTATCTATGGAAGCTTAAATTTGATGCAAACCTTTGGTACACTTATCACATATTAGGAAAGACCGGCTTTTTAGCAAGTCAACCTAGGGTTATCCAACCCTGACACAGTATGCCCACCCATTCCTTGAATTTATCTTTACCATGTGTTCCAGTCTCCTCTCTTAATAGTCTACTCCCTGTGCTGATGGTCCTCTTTGGAATGCTCCCATTGGCATTAGTTATAAATCGGGCTTCTAATTTTAAGATTTTAACCAATAAACACAGATAAAACCTCTCAGATAAAAAAAATGAAATTGGTGTTTATACAATAAAGACAAGAAATAGATACTTGTTTCTAAGGGCTTGTCTACACAGAGCAGTAATACAGACTACAGAAGTGTGATTTCTAATGTGCACTGAAGTGTTGCAAATTAACTGGTCCATGCAGATCCTGCTGGTGAGCACTAAGGGTACCCCAGTGTGCTTTAATGTAGTGCTGTTTGAAACAGTACTATGTTAGAGCATATGAAATATTACAAACAGATTACTCATTATAGTATATTTGAGTAAAATATACAAAGAATGTATGCAAAGAGAGCCCCAACCTCCCCTCCCTCAATTTTTGGACATCTACATAAAACTCAAAAATTGCTAAAAAGAATCCCCCCCAAATAAAATTAATAAACCCCCAAAATTGAAACCCTAGTTAGAAATTATCTTTTATCAGTTCAATCAATTTTGTCCTCTTCTTGTAGCTTGACCTGTCATGATTGACCATGACTTTGGACATGCCACATACTGACATGACACTTGGTGCATGCAATCAAATCAATTTTAAAAAGGCAAAAGAACACTCAGGTCTTGAACCCTCATAAAATATATCCTGCAAGGCTTTCATCTGGATATCAGAAGCTTCTTCCTCAAACCATCAAGATTGGCCATATTCCTTTACAAACTCAGTATCCAGCAGTGGCCACAATATTCCAAGCGTGCTATCAAGAAAACTTTGCATAATGAAACCATTATCAATTAGTTGTATACAACTAATTCTTCTTGGCTTGTCTATATGAATGTTTAGTTTGTGGCAAGCGGGAGTGTGAATCTACTAACAGTAGATTCCCTAGTGCACTTTGATCTACCCCGCTTTGAACCAGGAGTAGATTTAAGACAGTGGTGGGCAACCTGCGGCTCATCAGGGTAACCTGATTGCGGGACGCAAGACATTTTGCTGATGTTGACCATCAGCAGGCATGGCCCCCCGCAGCTCCCAGTGGCCACGGTTCGTCATTCCCAGCCAATGTTTACTCAAACAGATGTACATCAAAAATAATTCCACTGAAGTCAATGGAGTTACAAGGGTTTAAGTGAATGGAAAATTAAACCCTATGTATCTTTCTTTTTAAAGGTTGCTCAGAATATTGTTCAACCTTCACAGTCATATCAGCATTTATCATTAACTCTTCAATAATTAACATACTCCATTTAGCATTTTATTAATTTTACCTTCCGTTCTCAGCTGTTGAATGGCATCAGCACATGTCCTCATAAATATTTGAGCATCTTGATCAATCTGATCACGTTCTGGGTCTGTCATCCTAATGTATTCAGACATAAGATGGCTGAGGAAAAAAATGAAATACTATCATTTTTTTTAAAATCCTGTATAATTTATAAATGTATGTTTTGACCTTCCTTTCCCTACTTCTCTTCATCGAGATGTATTTATTTATTTATTTTTGTGTCAGGTTATTCAGCCTGATTTTCATAAAGACCAAGAAGGTGCAATGGGCTACTCTCAAAATACAATACCCAGCACACTGGTGGAATATCACTAAAAAACAGTCACCTACCTTTCTGTGACTGTTATTCTCCGAGATGTGTTGCACATGTCCATTCCACTGTGGGTGCGTGCATGCCTCATGTGCAGTTGTCAGAGAACTTTTTCCCCTCTTCAGTACCTATCAGGGCAGCTTGAGCGCCCTGGGCCGTCGCATGCCACTGCATGCATGTATAAGAGGACAGAGCCACCCCGACTCCCCTCAGTTCCTTCTTACTGGATAGACTCCGATAGAGAGGAGGAGGAGAGTGGGTCATGGAATGGACATGTGCAACACATTTCGAAGAACACCACTTACAGAAAGATAGGTGTGACCGAATGTACCCCTGTATTCACCACTATAGTAATAATCTTTGTACAAAATATGCCTTGTGAGATAGCATTTGAAAATTAACTACTCACTAGTCAGTAAGATCATGGTGAAATGTGTGTAGCAACACTATATGTAAAGTTATAAAAATAGGGGGAAATTATGACTCAAGGTGTTTACCAGACAAGTTTGGAGAGTGGGTAAAACAGTTCCTCAAAGTTGACACCTCTAGCCAGGTGTCATCAAAGCTGATGGGCAATCACCTGTCATGTGGCCATGCTTTGGCAAGGAATGGGGGCAGGAACAAACAGATCTGCATTTTAGCAAACAACAGCATGGAACCTCTTACACCATAAGACTCCTTGTCTCCGTCCTCACAGCAGGAATTAACTTTATCTCGGGGTAACCCTTCAAGGAAATGCATTTCAAAGGGGGATTGGACTACAAAGTGAGGGGTAAAAACACCTCATGGTATCTCTTCCTATCCATCTCTCTCTCTCTCTCTGAGCTAAGACAACAAAAGAAAGCAGCCATTTGACTTTTGGAGAGAACCTGACCTGAAATTTGGACAGCCGTGTTGTTGGGAGCATGTGGTAAGGATCTGATCTTGAACCAAGTCTAATTTGTTAAGTTTTAGCACAAGAAGACATTTTCTCTTTATTTCTCTTGTAACCATTTCTGACTTTAATGCCGTATGGTTGTACTCACTTAAAATCTCTCTCTTTGTGGTTAAATAAACTTGTTTTCTTCTTGAATCAAACAAATTCAGTGTTACATTCAAACTGAATTGTTTGGGTAACCCCATTTAAAGTAACAAACTGTTGGACATTTTTCCCTTACAGGGGCAACAAACCTAAAATATTTGAACTTTCCAGGAAAGGGCTGGACATTGCAAAACCCACATTTTGAAGGAAAATTCAGTACTGGGAGTGTGTTGGGGTCACCCTCCAAGTAGTAACTCAGGCTGGTGGAAGCCAGAGTGTGACTGGAGTATGCTGGCAGGCTGCAGCTATACACAGACACTCAGGGAGTTACCTACATGCTGTTTGTGAGGGGCTCAAATTGGGAGCTACATCTGCAAAGCATTGTGAGGTACCCCAGGCTGCAGGGCAGGCGGTGACACAACCCCTCACTGGCTGGATTGTTCCCCGGAATGTCATAGTAGATAAATATTTTTTCTTCTTCGAATGATTGCACATGCCCATTTCACTGTAGGGGAATCACAAGCAGTTTAACATGGAGAAGGGCTCGGAGTCTACCTGAACAGTGATTGTAGAACAACCCGTCAGAAATTGGCTCCATTCCTACACTAACTGGAAATGGCATAATGAGCAGCAAAAATGTGAACCGATGACCAAGTTGTTGCTTTGCAAATGTCTCAAATAGGTACTTGCACAAGGAAAGCTGCTGAAGCTGCTTGAGTGGGCAGAGGCTCTAGGAAGTGACAGGATATTTGTTAACTGGTAGCACAAATGAATGCAGGAAGAAATTCACTAAGGGGAAGCCAGTTGGCCTTTCATCCTGTCTGCAGTCATGACAAATAACTTACACTGAGGATCCAAAGGACCCAGTGTGGTCCACCCAGCCCAGACGAGTAGCTGGAAGACAGATGCATACCGAAGGACATGCTATATGGGGAGCTATCAGAGGGAACAAGAACAACCAGACATCCCAAGCTTCGCTATAAAGACACATGCAAGCGAGATATGGAGGAATTTTGAATTGCTCCCAAACAAAGGGAAATCTTGGCAAGTGATCATAACAAGTGGCGCCATTATCTCCATCAGGGTATCAAAATCCATGACAGGAGCTGGCTCCTACAGCTTGAAGAGAAAAGTGCCCACAGGAAGCAAGCAACTCCCAACCAAGACACACACATTTGCAACTGCCAAAGATCATGCAAATCTCGCATTCGAGTATTCAGTCATATGGGACATTGAAAACCATTTACATCATAAGCTGCAATTCCCACCGTCTCTCGCTGATGAAAGGATGCCAATATCAGCGTGGTCCAAGTCGAAGGCTGACACTCTTTTAACATACAATGAATGAAGTTTACCCTCATCTCTATGAATGTGAGGCTTTGGGAAGAAAATTGGCAAATAATTTGCTTGGTTAACGTGGAAATTGGAAACCACCTTTGTCAGGAATTTTGGGTGGAGGTGGAGGTAAACTTTATCATTCTAGAAAACTGTACAAGGAAGTTCTGAGACTAAGGCTCTCAGCCTGCTGAGGTTACCACAACCATAAATGCCACCGTCAGAAAGGTGGAGTAGGGAGCAAGACACGAGAGGTTCAAAGTGTGATCCCATTAATTTTGCTAGCACCAGGTGGAGATCCCCTGGAGGAACAGGTTCTTCTACCTGTGGGTATAACTGTCTAACCCTTCTAGAAATCTGATATTGGGACTGCAAAAAAGCAATCTATGACTCACTGAAGGATAAAAAGCTGAAATTGCTGCTAAATGTACTGTAGCAGAACTGTCAGACCTTGATGTTTTAGGTGCAACAGATAGCTCTAAATGTGGTTGATGGAGGCTTGCACTGAAGAGACATGTTTCTGTTGAGCCAGATAGAAAAACATTTCCATTTAGCCAGGTAAGTACACCTACTTGAAGCCTTTCTACTATTCAGAAGTAATTCCTGAACGTCTTCTGAGCAAGCCCTTTCTCATGGTGTTAGCCAGGAAGCATCCAGGCTGTCAAGCTTGCAGATTGCAGTGGAGCAGATGGCCATGGTCCTGAAAAATCATAGAATCATAGAATATCAGGGTTGGAAGGGACCTCAGGAGGTCATCTAGTCCAACCCCCTGCTCAAAGCAGGACCAATCCCCAATCAAATCATCCCAGCCAAGGCTTTGTCAAGCCTGACCTTAAAAACTTCCAAGGAAGGAGATTCTACCACCTCCCTAGGTAACGCATTCCAGTGTTTCACCACCCTCCTAGTGAAAAAGTTTTTCCTAATATCCAACCTAAACCTCCCCCACTGCAACTTGAGACCATTACTCCTTGTCCTGTCCTCTTCTACCACTGAGAATAGTCTAGAACCATCCTCTCTGGAACCACCTCTCAGGTAGTTGAAAGCACCTATCAAATCCCCCCTCATTCTTCTCTTCCGCAGACTAAACAATCCCAGTTCCCTCAGCCTCTCCTCATAAGTCATGTGTTCCAGACCCCTAATCATTTTTGGTGCCCTTCGCTGGACTCTCTCCAATTTATCCACGTCCTTCTTGTAGTGTGGGGCCCAAAACTGGACACAGTACTCCAGATGAGGCCTCACCAATGTCGAATAGAGGGGAACGATCACGTCCCTCGATCTGCTGGCAATGCCCCTACTTATACATCCCAAAATGCCATTGGCCTTCTTGGCAACAAGGGCACACTGCTGACTCATATCCAGCTTCTCGTCCACTGTAACCTCTAGGTTCTTTTCCGCAGAACTGCTGCCTAGCCATTCGGTCCCTAGTCTGTAGCTGTGCATTGGGTTCTTCTGTCCTAAGTGCAGGACCCTGCACTTATCCTTATTGAACCGCATCAGGTTTCTTTTGGCCCAATCCTCCAATTTGTCTAGGTCCCTCTGTATCCTATCCCTGCCCTCCAGCGTATCTACCACTCCTCCCAGTTTAGTATCATCCGCAAATTTGCTGAGAGTGCAATCCACACCATCCTCCAGATCATTTATGAAGATATTAAACAAAACCGGCCCCAGGACCGACCCCTGCGGCACTCCACTTGACACCGGCTGCCAACTAGACATGGAGCCATTGATCACTACCCGTTGAGCCCGACAATCTAGCCAACTTTCTACCCACCTTATAGTGCATTCATCCAGCCCATACTTCTTTAACTTGCTGACAAGAATACTGTGGGAGACCGTGTCCTGTTTGGTCTTGAACAAGACTCTGGGAAGTAATGGTATCAGAGGACAGGCATAGAGCACAGAGTTCTTTCATGGTAGCAAGAAAGCATCCATTAATGAACCTGGACTGTGATGCCCCCAACCCTCCTCCATGAAGCGGAACTGATGGCAGTTCCTATTAGCCTTTGTTGCAAAACAAGCCCACTTGGGGAATCCCCCACTGCTGGAAGAGGGACTTGGCACATCCGGATGTAGTGATTATTCATGGTGAGTGGAGAAAGACCTGCTCAGAGGACCTGCCAATGTGTTCCGTTTTCCTGGAGGGTAAACAGCTTTGAGATTAATGGAATTGATGATGCAGAACTCCCACAACAGAACTGTCTCCTGGCACAGTTGCAACTAATGTGCCCCTCCCAGTCTGTTTACACAGAACGTAGTCTATTAACACTAGCAGGTTTTTCCCCACAAAATGTAGGCAAAAGGTTGAACAGCTTAGACTTACAGCACGTAGCTCCCTGGTGTTTATATGAGTCCTCAGATCCTGCAAAGACCACAACCCTTGAGTCTGCAGGGTTCCCATGTGTGCCCCCAACCCAGGAATGGGGCATCTGTGATCAATGTAAGCACTGGTTGCAGCAAAACAAAGGAAACTCCCAAATACACTTTCCAAGGGTCTGTCCACCAGTCCAGAGAGGACAAAGTTACCTCTGGTATGTGAACCACTCTGTAGACAATATCAACTGGGAGCATACACTGATGCTAGCCATTGCTGAAGCCTCCTGAGGTGTAGTCTGGCATGCTGTACTACATAGGTACATGCTGCCATGTGCCCCAGGAGTTTGAGGCAAGTGTGCATTGTGGTAACAGGATGTAGTTTTATTTCCATGACCAAGCGTTGGTGCACCTGGAACCTTGAGTGAAGCAGAAATTCTATTCTTTGCACAGGTTTCAGAATTAATTTGTCTGGACTGAGTAATAGCCCCAAAGCGCTGAAGGTGGACTAGATGATGGTCACAGCAGACAGTATTTGAATCTCGGATTGGCCTCTCACTAGCCAGTCATCCAGGTAGAAGAACACATGGATCCCCAACCTCCGAAGATATGCAGCTACCACCATCATCATGCACTCTGTGGGGGGCTGCTTATAGGCCAAACAGAAGTACTGCAAATTGCTAGTGGCTTCCATTCACTATGAACCTGAGAAATTTCCAGTAGCCTGAACAGATCTTTAAGTTGAGGCCAGCAGGGAAGGAGTAATAGAAACTAGGGTAACCATGCAGAACTTTATTTTCCTCAGGTATTTGTTTCACTCAGATCTAAAATAGGCCTGAGACTGCCTTTTACTTTGTGAATAAGGAAACAGCAGGAATAAAAACCCTTCTCCCTGAGAAACAGAGGAACTTCTGCTATGGAGCTGTGACACTCTGTACCTCAGGGGAACACCCTGCAATCCCATGTTCATCCTTATAACATGATTGTGTGGTAACCAATACAAAGTTTGTCATGTCAGGTATCTTTGGAAGGCTCATGGTGCTCATGGTGCACAGCACACTGTTGTTATAGTAACGTTATAGGTTGGAATTTCATGTATATAGTTATGAGGCTGAAAATGTGTCCTCATGGCTTAAAACAAGCCCAAACAAAACTCTCCAGGAACAGAGGGGCAGTTCACACCTCATCAGGGCATGTATGGGACAAACCCAGTCCAGCCCTACAGGAACAAAGGACACTAGCCTAGGCAGCAACAAAGGATCTGTTGGACTCTTGAGTGAGTCACCCCTCTTTCCTTGGTCAGTTTGGGACTATGATAAGGTAATGCTCACCTGATTCTGATGGGGTCGGGACAGGGGAGCAAAACCTAGGGAAGAAAGAACATGATAAAAGGGAGAGACTTTTGCCATGCTCTCTCTCTTCCAACTCCATCTACAGACACTGCCACCAAGCGACTAAAGCACTGATCAAAGGGGAAAGCCTAGCTGAAGGGCAATCAGCCAGCATATGGTGAGAAGCATCTAAGTTTGTAAGGGCACTGAAAGTGTTAAGATCAGCTTAGAATGTGTTTTGCTTTTATTTCTTTGACCAAATCTGACTTGTGCGTTGACATATAATCACTTAAAATCTATCTTTTGTAGTTAACAAATTTGTTTGTTTATTCTACCTGAAGCAGTGCCTTTGGTTTGAAGTGTGTCAGAGACTCCCTGTGGGATAACAAGCCTGGTACATATCAATTTCTTTGTTAAACTGACAAACTCATACAAACCTGCAGCATCCAGAGGGCGTAACTGGACACTGCAAGACCGAGGTTCCTAGGGTTGTAACTGGGACCGGAGATATTGGCTAGTGTCATTCAGTTGCACAATCCAAGCAGCGGTTAGCCAAAAGTGCTCACTCACGTAGCTGGGAGCAGCTTACATGCCAGAGGCTGTGCGTGAACAGGCCGGGAGTGGGGGTTCTCACAGCAGAGCAGGGTAAAGGTGGCTCCCAGAGTCAAGGATTGGAGTGACCTAGCAGATCACTGGTCCAGATAACACCAGCGGAACATCACAGGTGCCCACTAGAAGGAGAGACTGGACCTCCTGCTGAAGAACAATCTCATGAGAGTGGTTCCTGAAGAGGGACAGAGAAGGCAGGTGGGAAAGGGGATAGAACCAAATTGAAGGGAATATCCCAGCTCCACAAAGGTTAAGACCCACTGAAGAGATGTGATACAAGTCCAAGCACAGAGGAAGTGGGAGAGACTATTGCAAAACATAATCGGTAGGAAAAGATGGGCCTGTAGGCACTGGTATATTGCCCTAAACAAACCTGTCAAAATGTGTGTCTAGACTGAGCCGCTGATCAAGAGAAACCTGCTGTCGCAGAGGAGGAGAAGGGAGGTGGTCACCTCCTGTAATTCCTGTCCCTTATTCTCTGCAGGTCTTGGGGCTCAAGCTCCGATATCTGTAAGCTTGCTGTAGCGGGAACTGCTTCCTCTTCTTCCATAGTGTATAGATTCCAAGTGACTTCAGAGTTACCCTGGACTCTGCTAAGCTATGTAGTGGCGCACAGCAGCAGAGCGCGCTTGAGCCACCCTGAGAGGTATCACTGAGAGAAAAGTTATCTGACAACTGTGAAGGAGGCATTCACAAGCCTACAGTAGAATGGACACATTCAATGAAATAATCAATATTTGAGAACATGCTTTTTGGGATTTGTAAGAAAAATAACATTTGTGGAAAAATTTATTTCATCCCATCAAACCCCTAGATGAAAGTCCACCACAAGTTCTCTTTTACCAAACTGAAGAAAAAAGAAACATGCAACTGAAAGGGGGGGGGGGGGGGAGAGAGAGAGAGGGATAGCTCAGTGGTTTGAGCATTGGCCTGCTAAACCCTGGGTTGTGAGTTCAATCCTTGAGGGGGCCATCTAGGGATCTGGGGCAAAAATTGGGGATTGGTCCTGCTTTGAGCAGGGGGTTGGACTAGATGATCTCCTGAGGTCCCTTCCCACCCTGATATTCTATGATTCTATGAAGAACCCACCATCTATTATTCTCAGTACCTGTTCTTTTTAGACAGTTTCTGGTTCTGAAAGTAAAAGATCCATGTTTCAGAAGCACACTAGCTTACTCAATAGGATGTAGGAACAACTCAAATAGTGAAAGAACTATAAAAATGTGGAGATTATGAGTTCCCTGAAATTCATATGTTAATCATATCATACTCTGAACTTCCCCTTTATAATGCACACGACTTGACTTCTACAAAATCTCTGACTTCAAAGGACAGCACTTGGAAGAAGGTGTATGGAACAGAATATATTTAACATGATATAGGTTTATCAGATAACTGAAAACATCTACTACTGCTTGCCTCTTTATTTATAGATGATATATTATGCAATTAATAGTTTGTAACAACATTTTACAATTAGTCTTGTAGTTCAGAGATAAACTAAAATGGAAGCAAACATACAAAGGGTCAAATACTACCAGGGAGTTTTAAGCAGAACTCTCCATTCAAAGGCAAAACAGGTTCAATGCATTTAAGTGCCCACATTATAGCTTTAGTTTTTTAATTCAGTGTATTATATCAATAACATATATAAACACACTAGATACCCAGTAAGATACTATACAAGGAGAGAATATCTATGGTCTGACTGTATCCACTTTTTAGGGATTCCATAGTTGCTCTGTACATGAGAGGGTGATCAAGCTTTTATTGCGGTGATTTATTTGATATTTATCTCAGCCCTCCTGGCTATATATCCACCACAGCACATTACAACCCACTTTAAAACCATAAATGGAAACCTTCCCCCCAATTTTAATTAGTGCAATCCTTTATATGTGACCCAACTCTCCCATTTGTTTACAGCATGTATATTATATAGATGCACATATAATTCTATTTATCTATAGCATATAAAAGTAAAAAGTGAGATAGTTGGTAATCTGTATTTTATTCTGTTCTGTTTCTTATTATTCCCAGCTATGTGGTATACCAAATGCATCATTGAGGAGGTCAGAGTTGCCAATGAGAGCAATTCTAAATGCGAAGTACTACAAAATTATTTCAGTTTCTTTAAATAGAAGATAAACCAGCTAATCCAATTAGGGGAAGAAATGGGGAAAATTGTAACTCACAGGTGCAGCCACGTATGCTTCTTCCATTTACACAGTTAGACATTTTATTTGTGGGGTTTTAGTTTTTTTTAAGAATTGAGAGGTTTCATAAATCTGTGACAAAATCCCAGTAGGAATTCTAGTCTTCCTAATTTGCACTTTTTAAATAGGATTTGGAGGATTAATGCTCAGAGATTGTCTCGTTTTAGAAAAACAGTAGAAATGCCATCCCACAGCCAGATTAAAGTTATATATTTCAAACATAACAAATTATTTAGAGACAGATCATGAGTGATTATATAAAAGAAAGTAGCAGCAATTATTTGAAATTATATTTCCATTATTTCAAAGTGTTACATCAAAGTGTTTTGTCAATACCTGAAAGAGACAATGCAACTGTGCTGCAAAGTATGGGTTATTATTATTATTTTCTTATGAGAGATTCACAGTGTACATATAAATTCCTCACCCACAGTATAATAAAATGAATGCCATTAACCATATTGGGACAGATCCTCTGCTTTGCTCCACTCCCTCTCCATAGCTCAGGCAGTGTTCCTCTGACTAGGGTTCACTAGCGTCCCCACAGGTATAGAGCCAGTAAAGCCAGCTTTTACACCAGCCTCCACATAGACCAAACACTGCGCTATGCCGCATATCAAGGTAATTGGGGATGGGGCATACCACAATGCACTCCAGCTATCCACAGCTAGTGAATGGTCACTAGGGGAATATTGTCAGATGGAGTAGAGGTCTGCCTGACCTCAACCCGACATCAGTCATTTTCAGACCCAATGTCAACACTGCCACCTCATCCTTGGGGCTTGGTCTGGTGGGGACTCCATACTCCCTATGCCCAGGCCTGCGATCCATCTTCAGCCACCTCCTGCCCACGGGGTCAGCGTGGTAGTGGCTGTGTGCCCCACTCCTGCCTTCTGACACTGCCTTGCTATGCTGTGTGTGCTGCAGAGCAAGCCACGTTGTGACTCACTGGCACACTCTCTCCACAGCACACATAGCACAGTGAAGTAGCAGTGGCTGGCAGGAGCGGGGCACACAGCTGCCGCTGACCAACCCCACAGGCCGGAGGAGATGATCAGAGACTACCCAACCCAACCTGCGCCCAAGAACGTCAGGTTGTTTTCAGACTCTACTCAACCTAAACCTGACACGCGTCGTCAGGTTTGGGTTGGGCTGCAAGACTCTAAGCTGGAGCACCTTACAACAGCCCCTGGGCTTCTCCAACATGTGATCCACATGTGATTGTCTCTTCCTGTCACATGTCTCAATCTGTTCTGCAACGCCAGGTAGAGGGCAGGGAAGTAGTGTGTCAAGATCTAGTATGTATATTTGTAGAGAGAATTAGAGGAATAACGGACAGCAATTTCCCATCAAACAGGCAGAGGAACTAACCAGCAATGTGCCTAGCCACAGCCTTGATAGTGAGGAGACATTCCGATTCCCCAGAGAACACACATTATCACCACCAACAAGCTCTTAGCTAGTGAGAAGTACCTAATACTCCACACAACTCAGGACTTGGGCATGAACAGTAAACATCACATAAGCATTGCAACCTGGCCTCGGTGAGGTAGATACCCCTCCAGGTTTGACAAAAGGGTCAGGTCAGACAATGCTACTAAATGACTGTACTTGTACTGGCCAAGCAATTGTAAACCACCATGTCAACCCATCTATCCAATGGCAAGGCTCTAGTAAACCGATGTATCATCATGGTCTTGATAAAGAGCCAGTTGCTAGCTTTTAAGACATGTTATTTCTATGATCTGCTATATCATTTGAGTAGGGATTTTCTTAAAGATTTGGAGGAAAAACGCTGCTTAAAAATCTTCAGTCAACCATTTAGACTTCCCTGTCAGTATCTCAAAATATTGTAGAAATATTTTGGAATGATGCCATTAATAAGTTAGATTTTTAAAATATAAGTAATATAAAATAGTGTCCATAACCTTAGTGGAAAACAAATGTGAAAATAAATCTTTCTAATGAAAGTAAATAGGGTATATTCTGTTCCTAAAGGGAAAGGTATATATTTTTGAAATAGACCCAGATGACCTGCAAATTTAAGTACATGAATACAGCAAACTTATACTTCTTTCTGTGCTGTGATAATGTGATTTAATCAGCACCAAAAAAATGTATGACAATGTGCAGGAGCCAGAGAAAGACTTTATTTTCAGTCTCTAAATTAACTATTTTATTTTCTATTACTGGTTAACATCACCTGAGCGCTCTCAGCTGTATAAAGGGAGCATGCTTTATTGAGTTCACGAATAGTTAACTGATTTGGTGTTTGTTTTCAAATACTGTTAGGTTCATAAATGAAATATAAGTCTCTGGTAAATAAAAAAAATGAAAAAACAGATCATTAGCTAACAGAACAAAGCTTATTTTCTTTTTTTCCAATTTATATTGTTTGTCTGTATACCCAGGCTATATTAGATGTACAAATATCTAAGAATCAGTATAATTCATAATGAGGTAACATTAAGCACTGCCAAGCCCACACCAACTCTAAAATAATATCCTCCTCGCTCAACACACCTTGAGAAAGCCTGAATAACTACATAAACTTGCCTCCCTGCTGCAAAGGACTGGTGCTCTATCAATCCAAGGAAGGAAACAAATTCCACAGTTGTAGATGTTTCATTGAGTTTGACCTGCTCCATGGCCCAAACCTAGAAACTATAAGATCAAGCACTCATTTAATCTCAAATATCTCTTTCCACCATTGAGAGAGAGAGAGAGAGCTGGTCTCTAAAATATCCAGGATCTAAACCACAAAGGGCTGCATAACTGAAAACAAAACACCTTGAAGAGCAATTGGAAGCCAGTACGGTATCTAGAGCACAGGTGTGTATGCTCCCTGCACAAAACACTAATTAAGCAAGCAAGCAAGCAAGCAACCTCATTCTGCACTAATCTGAGTGATTTACAAGAACCTGATACCATGATGATAAGAGCCATATAGGTAGAAAGGTAAAGTGACGGATGCAGGACAGACTGTGAGATGAAGGGAGGGAAGGACAGATGGCCAGAGTGCATAGTGGTAATCCACTGGAGGTGACAAAGGCATGGAAACTGACTGAGCTGCACCCCTGACAAGCAAAGATGAAAAAAAAGCTCTGTTGGGTCTCCCCTATCTAGACATCTGCAGAAGCAACAAAAGATATAGCACAGCCCTACAGAATACAGAGCATATTCAGAGCCCAAGAATCCCCCAGTTAGGGTGACCAGATAGCAAGTGTGAAAAATCATGATGCGCTGGAGTGTAATAGGCGCCTATATAATACAAAGCCCTGAATATCGGGACTGTCCCTATAAAATCAGAACATCTGGTCACCCTAACTCCCAGCAGCTCTGCAAGTCAAACAGCTAAAGACTGGTGTGAGAGGAGATTCAGGCCTAAAGTCTGTATGAAGTCAGGGAAAGATTATTTAGTGTTGCTCACCAGTGACATATATTATAACAGCTAATTAATTGAATTCCAGTGTACAGGAAAGAATCTATAAATGTCAGTTTAACCATGGTGGTTTTTTGACATGTGACAGGAATCAATATTTAACCTTCTGATATTTTCTGTATTGATCATGGGTGTAAACGCTCTTTGTAACTATCAATAAGCTTTAAAAATAAATGTGTTTACAATTTGAATAAACTCTGCTTTAGGAAAGTCTTTGACTCTGTTCATTTTTTTACTTTCATTAAAATATATGCAATGCCGCAAGTAACTACATCTAACAGAACATGTTCTCTGAACATCAGTCAGAAATTTAATATCCAACCAGGAAACAAATTATTAATGAGCAAATTGTTGAGACAATGACAAACCAGATATTAACAAGCACTTAAAATACTATTATTAAACAATACTTCAAAACAGCTTGATAGCACCTCTCAAATATTAGCTAATTTATTTAAGGCCATAACTAACTGCCAAATTTTACCCTCCCCAAAAGGAGGATTGTGACGGGTTACGCCCCACTCTGGGGTGCCACCTGATATACTGGGTACCACTGTTCCACCCGACGGGGCTCCCTCACCCTGCCCTGCAGAGCCAGGCCCCCAAGCCTCCTCTAGCACACACACAGGTAGGGACACACTCAGCTGCAGAAAGACAAAGACACTTAAATCAGGACTTCATGGGGAGTCTTTCAGCTAAGGAACTGCCCAGCACTCAAGTGCACACCCCTCTGGAGTGTAAACCAAGATTCCCTCTAATTTTTTCCACCCACGTGCGGAATAAATTTTGTTATGTGCACCAAGGTAATGTGCAGATGTGCACCACCAGTAGAAACAAAAAACCTAGACATAATATATATTTTTAAAAAGTTACCAATAGGGATAATTACTGCAGCCAGGATAAGTTGGGCATTTTAGAACTCACTACTCGAAGAATTAAATTTAAGTGTAAGACAGAAATAAAAGCTATGAAATGCACAGATCAGTCAAAAAACTAACTGAAAGCTCTCCTCCTTGACCATGTGCCCCTCCCCAACTCTGTGGAGATGGGGTACATGGGCAGGGGGAGGGGAAGAGACAGACAGAGTGAGTGAGTGAGTGTCAGAGAGAGAGAGAGAGACACACACACACACACACACAGAAATTGTGTGTGCTGGCTGCTGGGGAAGGCTCTGAGAGACCGTGCACTTTCTTTTTAAGGCACTCACTCACCCAAAGGCCTGTTCAGACTTCAGAGCTGCTGCAAGTCCTGGGCCCTGTCCCCTCTACCCTGCTCTGTGGAGATGGGGTACAGCAGCTGGGGGAGGGGGGACACCCTGACATCAGCACCCTCCTCCCCCTGCTCTGCACAGCCAGCAGGAGGGTCCCAGGAGCAGCTGCAGGAGCAACATGGCTGCAAAGCAGCAGGGGAGAGGAGCACCTGAACACATGCTGCCAGCTGGATGTGCGTGGCTCTGCTAATCAACTGCGCGGCACTTGAATCTCTCCTGGGTGGCTGCCCAACTGCACAGCTTACAGGGAACACAGACATAAACCCCAAATTGTATTGTCTTGCACTGCACAGAGAACTGTATAGCGTAAGCTAATTGACATTAACCTCCTCCCTCAATGTGGAGGAAGATATGCACAGCTTTTTGCCCCCCCCCCCCCTTATGAATTTTACAAACTGGTTTAGAGAAAACAAAAACAAGTTTATTAACTACAAAAGATAGACTTTAAATGATTATAAGGGATAGCAAACAGATCAAAGCAGATTACCCAGCAAATAAAAACAAACACTCAAACTAAGCTTCATACACTAAGGAAACTGGTTACTAGTAATTTCTCACCCTAAATGTTGTTTTGCTCTTTCTTGCAGCTTATAACTCCAGATATACCTTTCACAGGCCACACACCTTTTCCAGCCTAGGCTCAGTCTCCCCCTACCCCTTTTGTCTTTGTTTCTTAGATTTTTCCAGCAGTCATCCTGGGTGGGGATTCAGCGAAGAATGAATCTTGATTAACTCACTTCCCTGCCTCATAGAATTTACATATGGCAGGAATCCTTTGTTTCCCAGTTTGATACCCACCCCGTATTAGTAGTTCAAGATGGAGTTCAGTACCAGGTGACATAATCACATGACACTGCTATGTCAAAGCAGCATCCCAGGAAGCTTCTCAGGAAGGTGGGAGATTAACATCTTCAAAGTCCTATTGTTCTCCCTAATGGCCCATCCATTGCATTCCGTCTGGTGGGCGTTCCCCTGGTGTAAACCCACTTGTAATTGTTACATAGTCAATATTCCTAACTTCAGATACAGAAATGATACATGCACACAAATAGGATAATCATATTCAGTAAACCATAACCTTTCCAAGGATATCTCACATGACCCATCTAGCATAGAACACATCTTAGTTATGCCATATTCATATCATAACAATATCTCTACGAAGAATATGGGATGCAGTGTCACAAGGGTAAAGCCAGAGGGGGGCTGTAGTTTAAAAAAAAAAAAAAAGATCAAAAGGAAAGCTGAGTGACAACTAAGGCTATCTCTACACTATGCACCTTTAGCAACATGGCTGTGCCGCTACAGCCATGCCGCTGAAAGGCGCGCAGTATAGCCGCTGTTTGTCAACAGGAGAGAGCTCTCCTGCCGACAAAAAACTTCCACCCCCAATGAGTGGTGTTAGCGCTGTCAGCAACACTATTGCTGATAAAACGCTGTTCACACCAGTGCTTGTCGGGGACAAAACTTTTGTCTTTCGGTGGGGTGTTTTTTTAACACCTCTAAACGCCCAAAGTTTCGTCTTTCACTTGCCAGTCTAAACAAAGCGTAAGACTTACAAGAGGCGGCGATCAAATGAAACTCTCTGTCTGGACATTACTGATAAACTGTTTCTTCTCTCATCTTTGCAGTGAAAATACTGGGCCAACAGGTATATCTATTTGCCTAATGATTGCTGTTTGCAGTGTATTTGTAGCCATGTCGGTCCCAGGATATTAGAGACACAAGGTAGATGAAGTAATCTCTTTTATTGGACCAACTTCTGCTGGTGAGAGAGAGAAGCTTTCGAGCCACACAGAGCTCTTCTTCAGATCTGGGAAAGGTATTTCCAGCATCACAGCAAAACGCAAGGTGAAACAGATTGTTCAGCATAAGTAGTTAGCACATATTGTAAGGGACCATTCAAGGTAGAGTGGCATGTTAACTCCTCTGCAGTCATAGGACAAAAAGAAGGGATTAGTGGTTACAGATTGTGTAATAAGCCATAAATCCAGGGTCTCTGGTCAGTCCATCATTTTTAGTGTCTAGCAGAGTAATGGATTTAAGCTCCCAGGCTTGTCTTCTGAACGTGTTGTGCAGGTTTCCTTTGAGGATGAGGTTACCACTTTGTGAAAAGTGTTCACCCATAAGTAAGGCTAAGATTCTGTCATGGTTATTTTTAGTAAAAGTCACGGACAGGTCACGGGCAATAAACAAAAATTAATGGAAGCCGTGACCTGTCTGTGACTTTTGCTGCTGCAGCTCCATGGTTTCCACTGCCACCATGGGGGCTGGGAGCTGTGGCATTCCCTCGCTGCCCGCGGAAGCTGGAAGCTGTGGGGGGGCCCTCCACCCACGGCAGCAGGGAGAGGCTATCACCTGTCACTGGAACCCTGAAGAGGGCCCCCTCAGGAGTCTGTCATCTGTCCCTGAAGCCCTGCCAGGGCCCCGCTGGCTGCCTGCTCCAGAGATTCACAGGCCCTGGGGCTGAAGCACAGAACGTCACGGAGGTCTCTGGAAGTCTCGGATTCCATGACCTCCGTGACATAAACGTAGCCTTACCCATAGGTGATGGGGTGTTTTTGTCTTTCATCATTTTCCTGTGTGAGTTCATTAGAGAACGTAGTAATTGTTTGGTTTCACCCAGATAATTATTACTGGGGCACTCAGTGCACTGGATGAGGTACACCATATGTTGTGATAGGAATGTACAGAACCTATGGTGTGTTGTAGGGAGGGTTGATCATTGTTGTAGTGGAGATAAGTCTGCACAAGTTATGCAAAACAATCTGTTCCACCTTGCATGTTGCTGTGTTGCTCATAGTACCTTTTTCAGACCTGAAGAAGAGCTCAGTATGGTTCAAAAGCTTGTCTCTTTCACCAACAGAAGTTGGTCCAGTAAAAGATACTACCTCACCCACCTTCTCCTTGTTTTTGACTTTAATGTATAAATGGAGCCTGTACTTCTTAATGAAGATTAGATTTTTTTTCTTCTAATTTAAAAGGGGATAGTCAAGTAGCTAAGGTCTAAGGTATTTTTTTAAATAAGTTTTACAAAATCTAATACATTTAATTACTTTAGTGCTAATGAAAACATTATTTTTAAAGGTTTCAGAGTAACAGCCGTGCTAGTCTGTATTCGCAAAAAGAAAAGGAGTACTTGTGGCACCTTAGCGACTAACCAATTTATTTGAGCATGCATCCGATGAAGTGAGCTGTAGCTCACGAAAGCTCATGCGCAAATAAATTGGTTAGTCTCTAAGGTGCCACAAGTACTCCTTTTATTATTTTTAAAGTCAACTGCACTGTGTTACACTGATCTTTTGTGCTAGAACATGAGGAAAAAATACTGAGACCGACAGACCAGTCACATTTCACTAGCCAAACAAAAATCCCAGCATAATTAGTGAAAAATAAATTTGATTTTTAAAATTGATATAATTTGAATAGTTCAAGTCATTAAAGAAAACCTCTTAGGGTAGTGAATGAAATATTCATTAAGAGTGGTAGACAGATAGCCCTAGAGACTATGATCCTCTCTTTATCCACAGATAAGTACATCATGGACAACAGAAACTTCACCACACTCTCCCAGCAGCATACCTCAGTCCTAAAGAAACAATGAACAAATACACAAAACCATAATTTTAAAAATATCTGTGGAGAACCTGAAGCTATGAAATACTAAAGAGCAGGAGGCAAAGGATGCAAACAAATACTCCTATGAAGATGAGGTTACACACCTTGTGCAGAAGCTGCAATTCTTTGAGGTTTGTCCCCCTATGGGTGCTCCACTTTAGGTGCACATGCGCCTCTCGAGCCCTTGATTGCAGATTTTTCTGCTAGCAGTGCCTGTTCAGGTCGCACATGTGCCCTATGCCTCCTCGTGCCAGATACAAATCTACATAGGGAAATATATATGTGGAACTGCCCTCGGCTACTTCTCCACCCGAACATATCCACAGAGAACAGTCCAAAGCAGAGGGGAATGAAGGGGAGGTAGTGGAGCACCCACATGGAGACACATCTTGAAGATCTGCAGTTACTACAAAAAGGTAAGTAACCTAGTCTTCTTTGAGCAGTGCCCCTTTGGGTGCTCCACTTCAGGTGACTTCCAAGCAGTTTCCACAGAAGGCGGAGGGAGCTTCAGAACTGACTCCAGAACTGAAGACAATACTGCAGTACCCAGAGCATCATTAGATCTGAGAGCATGGATTAAAGCACAGAGCTCTGAAAACGTAGGTACTGAAGCCTATGCAGATGGACCTGGTGGCAGCGTCCACAGCACCTAAGGATGCTTGAAGAGTGGTCTTGGCTAATAACTGGCCCTCTGAAATAATGGACTGGAATTGCTTCCTACGTTTCTGTGGCAGTTGTTCAATAAAGGCCATCTATTTATAGTTTGTGAAACTGTATTTGACCATGAGTACCTGATAGTTTGCAATACTGAACTGCAGGGTTGCTGGTGAATAGAATTTCCATCCAAATAGATCCAGTCTCTTTTGGTTCTTGTCAAGTGGAGTAGACCTGGAGAAGTGCTGCCTGCCCCATTCGTTTCCTGAATGGCCTACTAGGGAGTTTGGTGGAGGGGGGGAATTTGGAGTCCTCAGAAGGAATGTAATACTTTTTATCCACCCTTTTACACACTGGTGGAATAGTAGCAGATGTTTGCCACAGTCTTAGCTGGTCCAGGAGCACCTCGTTGATGGGTAACATCACCCTGGATGTTGTTGCTGACTGTAGGATATCCAACAGCCTGTATTGTGAATCCCTGACTTCTTCAACTGGAATTTGAAGCATATCAGCTACCCTCTTTATGAGGTCTTCAAATTGCTGAAAATCATCAGCCATGGAAGGTGGTGGAAGCATAAGCATTTTGTCTGGTTGGGTGAGGAGAGAATGAAACGGGTGTTTGAGGGTGGCCTCTTTATGTGCCCTGGCCTCCTGCTCTTCAAATGTCTCCTCCTGTGGGGAGATTGGTTGGAGAAGACAGGATTGAACAACACTAGTCTCTGTTTGACATGGTACCAATGGTCTGGAGCAGTGGTTCTCAACCAGGGATATGCAGAGGACTTCCCCGGGGTACATCAACTCATTTAGATATTTGTCTAGTTTTACAAAAGGTTACATAAAAAGCACTAGTGAAGTCAGTACAAACTAAAATTTCATACAATGACTTGTTTATATTGCTCTACATACTATACACTGAAATGTAAATATAATATTTATATTCTAATTGATTTATACTATAAATATATGGTAAAATTAGAAAGAAGCAATTTTTCAGTAGTAGTGTGCTGTGACACTTTTGTATTTTTGTGTCTCATTTGGTAAGCAAGTAGTTTTTAGTGAGGTGAAATTTGGGGGTACACAAAACAAATCAGACCCCTGAAAGTGGTAGAGTAGTCTGGAAAGGTTGAGAGCCACTGGTCCTGAGAATTGCTGTCGGTAAGCAGCCTAGAGATCCTAGTATGGCCATTGCAGCAGCCCCCTTAATGTATGGGCATTGTGGGAATCCATCCTGGAAGTAGGGGTGATATGCAGGGTTGGTCCCATCACTCTTAACAACAGTCATGATCTTCTTCGTGACTGTCAATGACAGGATATGTTCCTGACAGGATAAGTTGGGGAATCCTGGACTGAAAGAGAAGAGACCGACTGGGAATCCCATTCACCTTCCTCAACATCGTCCAATGGAGGAGTCCCCACAGAAAAGGGTGGAGAGTCCTGTGGTACCCAGGGATGGTAGCAGCCTGGAGACAGAGGTCTCAATACCAAAAGATGCTCAGTACCCATGAGGAGCGGGGATTCCAACTCACTTGTTATGAACAGGTCTCTCACGTATCCAAACTGTTGCAGTACCAAGCAGGGAATCGGTACCAATGTGGTAGCTGAGGAAGCAGTAGCTGAAGCTGATGATAACTTTGACGGCAGGCATATTGATGTAGGTGCCCATGGAGTCCGGCGCCATTGCTTGCTCGGTACCGAGTGCTGAATGGGTAGGTGCCGATGACAGGACTGAGCCTGACAGCACCGGACCAGATGAAAGTCTGTACTCCATTTTTTGGGAGCCCGCTCAGAAGCCTCCACCTTCCTTAAGGGAAGCCTGCATCAAAGTGGAAGGGGCACTGGATTTGTCCATAGACAGATGTACGTGGGGGTGAGGGGAGAAGGGGTGTGTGTGCATGCGTGTGTGTTTGTCTGTCTGACCTGACTCAGATGCTGGTCAAAGTGAGCATTCCATCATTAACAATTTGAGCTTAATTTCCTTGTTCTTCCTTGCCCTCAGCTTGAAAGTTAGGCAGACATTGCATTTCTGGGAGACATGGGACTCCCCCAAACAATAGATACACTCAGAGTGGCCATCGCTTACAGGTATAGCCTCTCAACAGGCAAGACAGTGGTTAAAGCCCGGCAAGCCAAACATGCCATGCCAGAATGACATGACTCCCCAAGGAAAAAAAAAAAATTATCCTCTCGCTACTAACACTTATTAACTGACTATAAGTATGCTAAAAACTAGGAATACTATCAAAACTTAACAAGCAACAACTATAAGTATACAAAACAGCTGAGGCACACTCAAGGTGGGCATGCTAGAGCTCCATCTCAGACTGAGGTGCTTGAGAAGGAACTGAAGGCAGTTTGCTTCCGCATCTATATATAGACTCAGAGTCTGGCAGCAGAGCATGCTGAACGGGCACTGCTGGCGGAAAACTCTCCAATCAAGAGCTCAAGAAGTGCATATACACCTGAAGTGAAGCACCCATAGAGACACTACTAAAAGAATATGACTGTTAGGAGAAGCAAAACCAATAAATTAGGAAGGAAAGCAGATGGATTTTTTTGGTTACAGAACAGTAGATCTTTTACAATTTTATATGCTTTCACTGCGATATATTATCATTTACGTCATGAGAGCAGATTATTCTACTCCTTGGCATCTATTCATGGGAAACTGAGATCTATTGGAAATTATTTTTCATGAAAATAATGAGCTCATGACAAGTCAGCAACCTACTATAAACATTTGACAATACTGTATATTTTCGGTTTCCACTTTAAATACAGGCTCTATTGCTATTGGTGCTAGCATCTGTGGAGAAACATTGAGGATTACTGCTGTAAGAAATTACAAAAGAGCATTTCCAAAAAGCACACGGCAATATTTTTAAAATCCAAAGTGAAACTAGACTACTTTTCACTCCATCCATCACTTCACTTTTAATCTCCCTTTCAAGACAGGTAACCCAAATACAGTATGAAAAGTTAGTGCATCCAGAATATTCAAATAATTTAAGAGTTAATATACACCCAACTATTATTGACAGCTTTTTTTACCTCATTGCAGTTACTGAAATTCCACTACTGTACCCATTCATATTGTGGCTTTCACAAAATAAGACAGCCTTTTTTGTATTAAATTTACAGCACCACCTAGTGTTGTTCATTAACTATTCCAACCAATATTACAAAAACAAGAGTTTATTATACCAAGTATCTTTATGCTGGTTTCGTTTGTTGTTTTGGAGATACAGTTACTCTTTGTCTGGCTTTGGCGTATGTCAATATGTACAGATGGGTGTGCTCAGCACTTCTGAAAATCAAGCCCTTAGTGTCCTTTTTTGGCACACACAACATTTGTTACCAATATCAGGGGGGAAAAAGGGCACTCAGTAATTTGGCAATTCACCATGGGACACCTTTTGATACCACTGATCATATGGCATTGCTGACATAGCCACAGATCCTCACAGGGTTGGAAGGAGTCATTATTGAGTGGCTCTGTTCATCTGTTACCGAGAGGAGCCAAAGGGTAGCACTGATGATTGCTCATCTACTTCCAGCATTCTCTAATGGGAGGGGTTCTATCTTGTCGTCACTTCCATGCATCTGTGAGGCCTTTGGAGGAAAGGTAGAGAGATGATTTGGGACTCAAGGTCTTCAATATTCAGTTGACATTCAGTTCTACATCTGCAAAAAGAAAAGGAGTACTTGTGGCACCTTAGAGACTAACAAATTTATTTGAGCATAAGCTTTCGTGAGCTACAGCTCACTTCATCGGATGCATGAAGTGAGCTGTAGCTCACAAAAGCTTATGCTCAAATAAATTTGTTAGTCTCTAAGATGCCACAAGTACTCCTTTTCTTTTTGCGGATACAGACTAACACGGCTGCTACTCTGAAACAAGTTCTACATCTGTATTTCATCTGGCTTGGCTAGTGCAACTGATTAGCTTACCCAGTGTCCTGCCAGAATCAGGAAGCGGATAGGGCTGGCTGCAACTCAAAACTCCAGTTATGCTGATAGGCTGGAAAAAAACACCAAAGAAACTGCAGAGTGGTATCAATGCCCTCAGCTGGAGAAGACTGCCCACATTCTTTTACTCAAGTTCCCAGTTGGGGAATCCTGATGGCTGTCCAGCTGATGCTGGAAGTTTATATAGCAGCAGAAGCCACAAGTAGTTTTTATTATTTATGCTTGATCAGTATGCTTCTTTTTCAGATATGGGCATTGCCACATTTGCTTTTGTCATCTCAGGAATGAATTCTAGCATGATCCTTTACACAGGGCTACACTCTAAGACAATTTGGAAATGTCACCTCATGCAAAATTTGATGGCCCATTTGTTAAAGGGTGTTTCTTGCAGGAAGCACATGATACATCTGTGTTCTATGATCTGCATGGG
Organism: Chelonia mydas; assembly: GCF_015237465.2. NCBI lineage: Eukaryota > Metazoa > Chordata > Testudines > Cheloniidae > Chelonia > Chelonia mydas. The sequence continues at coordinate 115,277,938 of NC_057852.1, forward strand.
CTTCCAATTCACTTTTAGGTGAAATGTAAGCTGTTGGCAGGGCCCTGGTAACCTCAGAGGCTACCTTTTTCCCCATGTGATACCATAGCACAGAAGATCATCTTAAAATGCGAGTAGGTTGGAGGCATGGTAATTTCCATCTGGGGTATTCCACACTTCAATATACTTCCCTGGTCAATTAGCCAAAGACTGAATGTACTGATTTTCAGGTTACGCTGCAAGGTTCATTTTCTCTCTCAGACTTTTTGGTGGACCAGAGGCAGGAAGGAGGAAGAGAAGAATGATTAGATAGAGTTGGAGTAAGATGGAGTAAGTCCTAGTTTGAGGCTTCTGGGAGAATTTAGGTAACTGGTTCAAATTGTTTATAGTCTTCACAATGAGTGTGCTATGACCCTAGGGCACTGGATTGGCATATTTTAGGAAGAAAGAAAATAATATGACTAATCATCAAGTATTTTAAATTGAACTTTCAAACATCTGCTTATAGTCATGGAGTTGATAAACGGGAGACCTTTCCTCTACACTCTCCACACTAGTTTTCCATGGAGCGGAATGTTGTTCACAGTGTGTAAATACATATCGATACACTTATTAAGGTTGACAGGTATCAAAAAGTGTCCCTAAAGATTACATTTTCCTGTTTTTAAATGTTTCCTACAGATTATTTGGACTGAACTCCAAATTTCAGGTTGCATCAATATTAAAACCTCAGGCCTTAGACTGTGACCTACCAAGAAACGGAAAGTGCTAAGTTTGCTGGGATGGTAGATGTAAGGCTACAGTTACATTACGAGCAAGAGGTCTGATTCCCAGTTCACGCTGACATAGCTCGATGAGAGCCAGAGCAAGTATAAATAGTAGTGTAGCTGTGGTAGCACAGACGACAGTGGCACAACTCAGCAATGCCAAGTACAAAACCACCTGAACCTGTGCGAGCTCTAGTGTGACTATGTGCAGGCCAGTCAGGAATCACACCCCTATCTCACAGTGTAGACATAGCCTAAGTGTGCATGCTACAGCACCCCTTAGCTTTTCCTACCAGCGCCAATCTTGTAAACAGACAAAGGACTGAAACAGACAAGACACCTGCTCCTCAGGCAGCAAATAAATTCAAGAATGTCAAATGTTTCCTACGTTGACTTAAGTAAGGATGGTTTTACTGTCACAAAACCAAATATATTCTCCCCATAAGTTCAAGCATCCAGAATTGACTCCTCAAAATTTCGATGTAGGAAAGGAAAGAAATTCAGAGGTAGTGGTATTCCAATATGGTGTTCTCAATGAGGTCCCTAAGTTCTGGAATTCACTTCCCAGAGTTTGAAAATCCGTATCCCATGCCATTCATCATCGATCTGCTCAGGCTTTCCACCGATCACTTCGGGCATGTCTACAGCACAACTGGGAGGCGTAATTCCCAGCTCGAGTAGAGGTGCACATACTTGCTCTGTGGAGCTGGTGCACTAAAAGAGCAGTGCGGCAGGGATGGCACAGGCAGTGGCTCAAGCTAGCCAACGGAGAAGGAACCTAGGATCACAGGCGATGTTATACTCAGGTGGCTAGCCTGAGTTGCTACCTGCACTGTCCTGGTCACACGGCTATTTTTAGTGCACTAGCTTGAGCAGCTAGTGCCTGTATATCTCCCAGCTGCTATGCAGATATAGCCTTAGTAGTAGGCAACAAGTCTAGCTTATCCTGAATGGTGTATGATCAGGTATGAAATTGATCAGCAAACTGTATATGTTGTTTTAAATCATGTCAGTGTGCTCATGGAATTTTAGTGGAATCATTTTATACATTTGAAAAATCAAGTTTTAAAACACAGAGACTATTTAAACACAATACACACTTACCTGTAAGCATTAATGTAATTCTTTCTGTGTTGCAGAAGAAAATCCTTCAGCTTCCCAATATTAGTAATCTAAATAGGAAAGTAAAGTATAAATGTTAACTCCACAATCAGCTAAAATGGATTTTTAATATATTTCTCTTTTCTGTTCCATTTTAAATGTACAAATATCAGTATGTCTTGTGCACTTGAACTATATACTAACCTACTACCTATTATGTAATTCGAGACTATAATTATAAAGGCTACACAGAGCTCTAAGTTATTTATACAGATTCCCTGTTGCAATAAGATTCTCATTTTTATTATATATGTAGCCAATGCATAAAAATTGTCTAAGGGAGAAAAGTTTAAGTGAGGGTCCAGCTTGAACAGAAAAAAGCACTGTATTCAAAAGGAGATTACGTGAAGTATATACTTAATCACTAAATGTAAACTGAATGTTGGCAGGCAATGATCAAGCACACATTTTAGAAAACAGGTTCATTCAAAAAAAAGATTTTTACAAAAATAAAATACCAAATTATACATAAATGCTTTATAAAACAGAAAACTTGACCCAAAAATTTGAGTTCAATTGTAAGAACGAACCTCATGGCAGCTATATTACCCATGTCCACCAAAAAAGGGAAGCAAACTGATCAATATTATTTATCTGAATATTTTCACCTATTTTTCCAGTGACTGCTTTATTATCCAAACTGACTAATCTCTGCTCCACCTCAACCAAAAAAACTTAAGCCTATCAAGTAACTCCTCACAACCATTTCATGATCACTTGCAGAATTTGAACATATCTGAGTGCATGTGCATGCAGAGGGGAAGCTGTTTTTCCACCCACCTCTTCATTTTACACTCCTCCTGTCATTAGTCCATACATTTTTCTCTATACTATCTTTACACTCACCCAAAGATCACTTAAAGGGAATGATGAACAACCTTTTATGAGACTTCAATGCCTTTTAACAACTTTTAAGTCTGGGTTTAAAGGGGCTGGTACCATACAAGATGCAATTTGGCACAGAGAAAGGAAGAAGTCTCAGAAATACAGCCTTTGTTAGCCCAAGGAGTGAGATCCCCAATGTGATTCCCTTACTAAGCCTAAAATATGGCTCAGTATCTTTAAAAACATTTTTTTACATGTATACAATGACTATGTAGAACAAAGAAAGTTTTCAAAGGTGAAACCAAAAATCTCTCTGAGGTATGTTAAAAAAAAAGGTATTAATTATTCAGTGTACAAAAATTTGCTAGGAATTTTATAGAGTACAGCAAATTATGTTGTTACAAATGCAGAATTATGACATTTGGTTGAAAATAAATATCAGGCCATGATGGGGTAGCTGGTGGCATGGCTACCTCTAAAAAATGCCCTATGATGAGGATGTCAAGGTGAATAGAGACCACCTTAAAATAAATCTTGTTGGAGCAGGTGGGCTCCAGTAGTCTCAGTAGGCAGCTCATTTACAAGGAAAACTCTGATTTCAAAGTTCCAAAGTTGTCAGCACTGGACAGCCAACCTGTAAAGCTTGTCCATTAGAAATGCTCATGAGCACTGAGGTCCATGACAAGTGTACCTCAGAGTTGGGGCATTCCCTGCAAGCAAAGTGCCACAGCCTTGCCTGGCTGTTGTAATTGGTTAAGGGATGCTAAAGTTAAAGGGAGTGAGTAAGCTGAAATATGCAAGCTGGAATGTAGAAATGCTGACTGGAAGAAGCTTGGAGCTTTGTGCGGTCTTAAAGAGGAAGAGAGTAAATGTGGCATGTGTACAAGACTTAATGGGAAGGTCAAACTTCAGACAAAATCTACTATTCAGTGAGTTCAACCTCCTGAAATGGTGTTGGAGTTATTCTGGATGGAACCATACAGAAACATGTTACAGAAGTTATCAGACGGTCAGACCAACTGATAAGCATTAAACTGAGTTGGGAAGAGGTAACTCTCCATATAGTCAGTGGGTACGCACCACAGTTAGAAGAGGATCAAAAGGTAAAAGAGGAGTTTTTTTGATGAGGAGGTGTGCCTTATTGGAAACATATCACTCAACGAGAAGATAATCATGAGAGCAGAGGTAAATGCATGCACTAGAACAGGCTGGATATGAAACAGTCCATGAGGGCATAGCACAAGAACCAGAAACCCCCAGGGGTCCTACAGACTTGTCTGGCACTGAACATGGTGATTACAAACACACTCTGGTTTTCCCTCCTCTGACTTACGCCAGTGTCTCACATTGATCTCTTTTTAACCAGAAGAACTGTAATACTCAGTGAGAGTACTGTAAATCAGCATAGACTTCTTCTTATGGACTTCTGAGGATTCTGCATTCTGAAACATCTGAATCCCTGGGCATCGGAAAGGTCTAAGTGGGGGAAACAAAGATGGGAATGAAAAAAATCTTTAAACAGGAAGTAACGTGTAGATTTCCTGACTACACACAGGGATCTGAAAATGATAACTGGTACAAACTAAAAACAATATTGCTAGAAATTTTCGGCACATGAAGTCCTAGGAGTGATGAAACCAATGTTGCAAAGAAAACAAAGGGAGACATGGAGGTGGACTCTTTAAGTTAAATAATCTGTTAAGAAAAAGGTAACTTTTAAAAAATGTCAGGCCAGTGGGCGTAAGCAGTGAGTGATAAGATGGAATGTATGGAGGCAAAAAAAAAAAAAAAAAAGTTGTGAAAGTTAAAAATTTGGCCTGTGAAGAGCTAAATAACTGACTAGGCGGATATGAGGGAGAAAAAGCCATCTACAAACTTTCTAAGGCAAGAGAGAAAACAAAAAAGGATGTGAATGAGTTTACTTATATTAGAAATGAACATGGTATATTGCAAACAATGGTGAATCAAAGTCTGGGGTGATTATTTTGAGTGATCAATAAAGTAAACCTAAGGAAAGAACTGAGAACTGGAGTGTGATAGATTACATAGAGGAAGAAAAGGTTGTAGAGGCACTAAGAAAAATGAAAAAGGGGAAAGGCATCTGCATCAGATGAAGTACCGGTGGATGCGTTGAAGTCACTGGGAACAGAAGGCATCAAGTATTTTACAAGTCCATTCAATTATATTTTTAAAAGAGAGAAAATGCTGGATGAATGGGGTAAAAGCTTTATGGTGCCCATTTTTAAAAATAAAAGAGATAATATTCTGTGTGTTAACTGAGTGATAATTAAGTTGACATCCCATGCTACAAAAATATGAGAGATTATTGAAAAGTGCCTGAGTGAAACAGTTGAAATTTGGAAGTGTTAGTAAGGACTTATGCTGGGAAGGAATATAATTGATGCCATGTTTGCTCTATGAATCCTCATAGAGAAGTTCAGAGAAAACAGACAGCACTTGGACATGGTCTTGGTAGACTTGGAGAAGGCATATAATCATGTACTAAAAGAATTACTTTGGTGGAGTTTGCAACAGAGGTGTGTGCCAACAGAGGAGTTTGCAACAGAGGTGTCCATCTTATCCAGGATGTGTGTGATGGCGTGACTACTGTAATCAAAACCAAATGGGGGTACAGCAGAGAATTTCTAGTAAATGTTGTACTGCACATGGGGTTAGTATTGAGCCCTTTTTTATTTGTGGGTGTCTTGGAGTTGATAAGTGAAACTATATGAAGAGCTACCTTGAAATGTGTTGTTTGATGATGACCTACTGATATGTAAGGAAGATCGTGAGACGTGTAAACCAACTCTGAACAGTGGCAACACAGTTTTGAGCAGGCCTGACTTAGACTGAACATTGGTAAGACTGACGCTATGGTAACTGACAGAGGCAGACCCATCAAAATAACATTACAGGCAGAGAGCTTACAAGAGTGAAATAATGTAAATACCTAGGGTCAATGGTTGCTGATAATGTGGCCCTCTTGACTGATGCCTGGTATTGTACTAAATCTTTTGGATCAAATGGTGGCAGTGGACCTCAATTTACTGTGATAAAAAGATGCCAGTATAAAGGTTGAGTGTATAAAACTGCTATTGACCACAATCTAACATACAGAACAGAGATCTAGCCAGTCACAAGAAATCGAACCAGTATGTTCCACCAGGAAATGGTCAAACCGTAGGAAATTAAATGGTTGTGAAGGGTTTAATGAGGGTTGCTGCAATTGAAAACAAGTTGAGAGAGGCTAGGCTACGCTGCTATGGACATGTGCAGCAGTTACATTGCTAAGAGTTACACTGGTAGGATGTACCTACCTTTGCAATGATTGTGGATGGAAGATGTTAGAGGTAGAGGCCAAAGACATGGATCAGATATGAGTATACTTTAGAGAGACCAGGCTGCCATGAGTTTAGGAAGAAGGCTTGCTTATTTGTGTAACTATGTAAGTAATTTAGTTGTACCTCACTACACATAAAAACATGCATGTATTTTTTTAAAAAAACCTTACACTCTCTACCCCCTTCCTTCTCCAATTGCCCCTTCTTACAATTCATGATATTAGATAAGATTTTCCCCTGGTTTAATTTCTAAGGCTTTCCATGTAGTAAATAGAGGGCAAAATACTGGCCACACTGAAGTCAAAGGGAATTTTTGCTACTGACTTCAATGGGGCTGGATTTCGCCCTATTTATTATTAAAATCAGTTGTCAAAGGAGAAGTAACCTGGAGTAGTAACTTGGATAATAGGGCCCAAAGGGGAACCAGGCAAACTCTTCTACAAATGTGTGGGATTTCCAGGTGGTTTTCTTCTCATCTTTATTTGAATTTGTTTTCTGTATGCCCTCTTTTCCTTGCCTCCCACTCCATATGGTGTGACATGTATTTTATATATACAGTATATTCATTAGAACAAAATATAAAAACAAAATATATTCCCAAATTAGTATTTCTATACAGTGTCTGCACAGAAAAACATTATTGAACAGGCAGCAAGAAATTGTTTCAGAAAACAAAGAGTAGAAATGTAAAATAGTGACATATTTCACATTTCAATTAACATGTAAAAATAAACAGTAAAGTCAAAAAGGGGCAGATTAGCACAAATATATAAATCTCTCTCAGTGGCCAACATTACTGCATGATGAAAGTGTCCTTCCAAACTTTAGTTAGGAATGGTTCACATAAACAGAAGTCTAGATTACAAGCAAGAAAGCTGTGGTAAGAGAAGTATTTCAGCCGTTTGCATGCAAAGCATTCTATCTGTGTTGAAATTCTCTTCTCACATTTTAAATTGCATTGACACTACTTTGCCTCTCCTCCATTTGTAACATTATTTCCATGAATTTGGACTCAAGACTGACATCGTTATGCCTCCACTCACATCAGGCTTTTATCTCCCAGGACTTGCACCAGAAAAGAGTTTTTCCCCCTTTCCTTAAATCCTAATGGCATCCTCTGTGGCCTTGTACTGATGCTGTTTCTTTTTGCCTTGTCTCACTTGCCTCCGCAGTGTTCTATTGACATGTGCTCAGCTTGTCATTGCCATAGGCTTACGCTGACCCAGATAGGTCACTGTGAAAAGAAAAAGTTTCACTAGAAGGGACTAGACATTTTACTTACTTTTTCAAACACCTAGCCAATGCTTTATGTACTATGTTTATTTTATATCACAAAGAATCTATCATAGAAAAATACCCATGAAACTCCATAAGTCCATTCCCCTTCAGCCTACTGAATATCCGCTATAATTTGTTCATCCACCATAAATAAGATTCCCTCCCCACAACACACACTGCTATTCCCCCAGGAATAGCAGTAGTAGCCTTCTTCACACATTGGAGAGGTAGGGAGTGGCAGCCAGGGCGGGGCGGGGGGGTCTCATTGTACATATCCCAGCAGCTGGGATGCATCAGCTTAGGTAGGTGAGCTGGGCCCATTGCACTCTTTTCCTCCTGCTACACAAAAAGAGTCCCCTATTATAGCATTAGTGGTGGGACCCCCACTAATTACAGGTGTAGTTAACACCTCACTGAGTTGCACAAAAGAATTTATACCTCTGAGAGTTATTGTTTCTTGCTGACAGCAGATTCAGACCTGGTCTACACTTAAAGATTAGGACAACATAGCTATGGAGCTCCAGGGGTTGAAAAATCCATACTTATGAGAATAACTATGATGACTCCACCGCTGGGGTAGACACAGCGAGGTTTACGAAAGTATGCTTCCATCCACTCAGCTGCCATCACTCGGAAAGCGTTCCTACAGCAATGTAAAAACCCTTTACATAGGTGTAGGCTGTATCTATGCTACAGGGTTATGCCGGCATTACCATGATGCCATAGCTATACTGCTCTAGTCCCTATAGTGTAGACATGGCCAGATAGACATTACTACACCAGTTACACTAATGTCACATTTTCAAGCTTTTCTTTGCCATTCTGAGGGCTAAGAAACTACTTTTTTTAAATGAAAGCTCAGATTCCAGCATCACAAGACTCCAGAAACTGCAGCCCTAGACATGAAATTGTAGTGCCAATGACTTAATCTTGTCCTGCCCTCCAGGAAATATCTGGGAAGTTAGTCAGGCCTTATAGACCATCATGACATTCAACAAATGTAGGCCCTGTTGGACCAAAAAGGTGGCAACAGAGTTACAGAGTTGAGGGCCCCTCACTGAAGATGCTGTGATGCTACCTCCTCTTTCAGCTGTGTACCTAATGCACTATTACTTGAGAGAGGAAATCTCTAAGTCAGTCATTACCAAACATATACGACATTATCAAATCAACAATTTAAGTAGGGTACTAGAGTAATAAAATTCCGCTGCAGGCTCGCACCTTGCAAATTACATTTTTAAATTTAAATTTGGTTTTTTTATCCTGCTATGGTTGGGGTGAGATTTTTTTTTAATTGAATATAGAAATAGAGTAGGATTAAGCAGTTCTAATATCTATAAAGAAAAATAACTTCCAATAATCACTTATATGACAAATTTCAACCCAGTCTAATCTTAAAACACCACAAAACTAAGCACCCAAATCACAGTAATATTTAAAAATTCTCTCATGTAATCCTATTAGAGAGAAAATGCTTGACTCTTGATCCTCTAGACAAGAGTTAAATGAAAATTCAGTATTGTGATACATACAGCATCCACTAGATGGCAACAGAAAGTTTCAGTGTCATGCCAGTATCAAAGATTCTCTGTAGAGTACATTCACATTTGTAGTTTTAATATGGCATTTTTTTAACTTTAGGTCCCAAACTTTATATACTTTAAAAGTTGTATCTTCATTTAGACAGCACCTTGAATGCACACGTATTTAGTTTTTAAAAAACAATGAATCTAGTTATTATTAAAAACATGTGAACAAATGTTGCATTTAGTGCAAGTCCAACAGAAAGGAAGCTGTGAGCGGTTGCCATCTGCTATCACAAGTGGCATGCACAAATTTATTTATATTTGAATAGCAGTGGTACATACATTTTTATTTTTGTATTTTTCAAAGTGGGATACTTTTAATAAATGAAAAGAGATAAACAGGAGAACATTTGCTAAGAAACATCTTCAAAAGACACATACAAATCAGGCTGAACAACTTGACTTGTATCATTTTCGTATCTCAGCAATATATACAAAATTTCTGTTCTACTTGCAACAAGCACTCATGAAACTGTATGCTCCAATTTGCATAAATTTACCACTGCAAGAAGCAGCAGCATTGTTTATGATTAAAGTGATTGGAGTATTTCTTTGACATATTGTAGGGAAATTCTGCAGTACTGAATAATTATTTTCACTGAACAAATGTGGCATTTTGTCAAGTTTACACTTCCATCTGAACAATAAAACACTATTTCCTGCTGTATGAAGTTGCTAACTATATGTTAACTTTAAAACTTTTTGAGATGCAGTTTGTAAAAAAAACAAAACAAAACCCAAAAAACTTTAAAATACCTTACAGTGATGCACTATAGAACAGCTTTTACATAAGTTTTCTGTAACATATATGTAACATGTACCGCTTTTTAACTTAACTGACAGCAGTATCACTGCTGATTATGGACAGAAGTTAAAATCTAAAGCCAAGGTGCTGTCTTTTTTTTTTAAAAGAATCCTAAAAGTTAAGCTCTAACTCCATATTTAGACACCTAAACAACAGTCCTGATTTTCAATAGTTTTGAGCACCCAATAGATCCCATGTAAAGATTCACAGAAGCTTCTTTGCATTTACCACTAACCCCTCTTGCTGAGTAAGCAAACAATGTAAGGTTTTAAAAAAAACTGCTATATTTATAAAACTTTGTTATTATTATTTTGTTTTCTATAGTGGAATTTTTGTTAGTTCAAACACAGCCGTTGACTGTCAACAGAACACATTTTAGAAGGATTTGTGACTTTCAAACAGCAGCCAGAAGATATACAGACACTGCCTGTATATGAAACATGAAAAGCTACAGCCTCCGTAGAAGTGGGATATGTACCAACAGCTATAATTAAGCTTGCATACATGTTTCCATTATAAAACTCTGTAACCTAAACTTCCAAAACTTTCACCTTGTTGGCTGAAATTTTCCAAATCTGGCCTCTATTCAAAGGTGAACTTTTCTTGGAATTTGGAGCAAAACGTATTCAAAATTTAAGAGTACAAGGGGAGTTAAAACCAATGAACTTTTTCCATAATTAAAAAAAAATTCTTGTTTTATTTCGTTTTAAAAACTACTACATAGCAGGTTTCAGAGTAGCAGCCGTGTTCGTCTGTATTCGCAAAAAGAAAAGGAGTACTTGTGGCACCTTAGAGACTAACCAATTGAATTTTTACTAAATTTTTTTCTACTTTTTTTTATTTACTATTTTACTATTTTTTTTTTTACTTTTCTTTTTACTAAATAGCAGGAACAGTTAGAACTAGAGGACATTTGGCAAGGATATAGCTAAATAGCTCTCACTGAAAAGTCTGCCAATGAGAACTGATACTGATTTCACAGAGTGCCACTTTCAAAGGTTCATAGTAAAGCCCAGATCCTGCCAAAAAGTTACACATGTGATTAAGCATAGTAGCCCCACTGAGTCTGCACACAGAGGGGTGCGCAAAGGGGGGCAAGCAGGGGCACAGGCCCCCCCAGTAATCATCTCCACCACCATCCGCAGCTTCTGCCCTGGGCCCCGCCCCAGGGTTCCCTTCCCTGAGCTCCTCCTCCCCCCTTTCTGCCAGGGTGGAAGTCGGGCTGAGCACAGCGGGAGACATGCCTGGGAAAGGCACGGCAGCTAGTGCTTCCCCTGAACCTCACTAGATGGCGCCCAGAGCAGGGAATCTGGGCTGACAGCAAAGTTCAGCGAGAGGGGGCCCGGGAAGCCAGCTGAACCCTAGGGTTGCCAACCCTCCAGGATTGTCATGGAGTCGCCAGGAATTAAAGATGAATTTTTAATTAAAGATTATATCATGAAATGAAATCTCCAGGAATATGTCCAAACAAAATTGGCAACCCTACTGAGCCCCCTTCCTTGCCCGCAGTCTCCAGTAAGTGTTTGGAGCCCGGGACAATGGGGGTAGGGGGAGGCAGCGAGAACCAGTGGGGTGAGAGAGGCAGCAGGGCCCGGAGACACTGTGGAGGTGGGGTTTAAAGTGCCCTCCCCCCACAGTAGTCACATTTAAACCCCTGAGCACACCCCAGTCCGCATGTGTAACACTTTGCAGGATCGAGGACTAAACACAAACTGTACATTTTGCATGGGGATTTTTTTTTAAGCTGATGAAGTGAGTGGCTCAGAAATGCTGAAGTGTATCTGAGTACAATGTCTTTTTGGCTGTGTGGTGAAAAGAATACAAAAAGGTGCACATGGGCTCTGCAGGATCCCTTGGTTCAGATACTGGCACCTGGCAAGGCATGAAAGTTAAGAAGGGAGTTTAAGATGAGCAGGCAAAAGCTCTACTATGAGGCACTTCAAGAAATGCACATATAATACACAAATTTACAATTTAAAAGCTGAGATTCGGGGCTGACTCTCAAACTCGTTTCCAGGACTTCTAGCTATACATTTCAGGAGCCTGAGGTCAGTATCCAATATACCATACTATATATGCTGCAATTCCTAAGTACAGGGCATATGATGAAGATTAAACCCAAATGTTCAACTTCAATTCTGAATTTCCTGGTTCAAATAATACTGGCTTCACACCATTCTAATAGTTTTTGGTGGCTGATTATTTCTAGTCCATCACGTGATACTGTCCTATATGAATTTCCTGAAAAAGGTACATTACATCAAAATGACAACTGCCCAGTTTTCAGATGATTTGTTTCTTGAAGATATACATTTGGTTTAGGTTTCCACTGCAATGTTGAAGTTCCTCAAATAGGTCATACAGATCAATTGGTCTTGTAATCTGAAACCCAAAAGAGCAAGTAATATCTAAACAATAGGACACGGGTGGCCCTGTGCTTAAATGGGGTAGCAGAAAGCCAGGAGACAGTCAGCCTGGCTACCTCTAATCTCATGAAAATTGTTACCTTGTTTGGTTTCTGCTTTACATCAGCAAAAGGATTACAACAACAACAACAACAACAATCCATAGGGAAAGTCTAAAAGGTAGAGCATAATTCAGAACTACCTTATTAATAATCTAATTTACATATTGTATCACAGATGTTTGTTCTATAACAATATTTCTCCTATGACAGAAATAAATGTTACAAAACAAGTTTTATTTTAAAAAACAAAACACAAAAACCAAGCCCAATGCAGTTGGACTATGAAAAAAGTAATCCCTGTAAAAAAGAGATATATGGATGTTCCAGAAGTCAATTCTTGGTTCTACATACATACGAGGACACAGTATGGAGCACAAGGACCTCTGCCAACAAAATTATTCAAATTCCAAGTTAAATCCAAAACCATACTTCAGAATTCTATTATCTTAAATCACATTCCTTTCTTCCATTGTGGTCTCCTTCAAAGTAAATAAGGCATGAAACTTTAAACAGAAAAAAAAAAAAAATGTTCTTGTAAAGTGTTTATTATGTATTTCTCCATATACCTTGTGAACATTCAAATATTTTCTGTTTGGGGAAAGCCAAAAAATAAAATCTAAACACATGCCTGCAAAATTTATATTAACCATTGCAAAGACAGTATCCAGTAGTGATAAAAGAAATCATCTGATTTTTTATCATTTGTATTAAGATGCAACAGCTAATAAACTATTGCCAGTTTTATAGAAAAAAACATTTCATTTTACACAGTATCAAAATGACCAAAAAAACCAAAAGACATTTTAAAAGCACTCTCTCATATAATAAGAAAGAAAGTTTATTTTGGAATGAAACATTATTCATTTTATAATTTTACTTTATTAAGCATCTATTTTTATACATTGTACAAGGTTCAAAAATTATCTCACTGATGTCGATTTTTATTACTCTCAGTTCATATTTTAAATACTACAACTTTTAAAATATATTCTGCATCTGCATCTGATCATTTTCATTTTTTTCTATTTTACAATATAAAGGTGGGCTGAGGTTTGGGGGAATTTAAGTCAGTTTCAACTTACGTCAGTGAAGAACATTTTGCAAAACTGTTCTTAAAAATGAGCAGTTCAAAATAGGATCTAGAAGATTTTGTAAAACACATGCTGGATAGGCCATTTTTAAGAAGAGTGCAATTGTTACTAGCGTTTTGATTTTAAATTTAGCTTTACTAGACAGAGGATGGTAAAATTAGGTCCTAATCCTGGTAAACTACTTAAACACTATCAGTGCTTCCACTGACTTCAGTAATCACTGAGAACACTCAGTATCTTATAGGATGTGGGTCACTGGTTGTTTTGCTATACATTAGAAACTTAGCATTGTACTTAAACCAAACTCTAGAACTGTGCAAAAAACAAACAAAAAAACCCCAACACTTTCACAGCTTCAGAATATATTTTATGTTTTCTAAAGCCAAAAGATACAATCTTTATCAGACAAAAATCTGTGTAATGATTATTTATGTGTACAGGTAGAATCATTCTATGAATTGCTAAAATATAAAATTTGAAGACAGAAACTGCTTTATTTAATAGATTACTTGAAACAGAAACTTAGGAACTTTAAACTAAAAAAAGTAGAGTACATTTTGAATTAATGGTAATTATGCATACAATTAGCTTTTGTGGGATTTTTAAATGTCTTAACAGAATAGATTAGTTTGCTACCTATGTGTACGCAAACTATACAGACATTTTATGAGAATGCACTGTAAGCAATGACAATTAAAGGGCTCAAAGAACACATCCTGAACTCTAGACCAAATAAATGGAAGATCTCACATAGTCAAAACAGTCTAAATTTTCAGCTCTACTCGTCTGCTTATATTTACTCTCTCTCTCTCTTTCTCTGTCTCTGGCAACAAGCACATTCAATAAGAAAAAAATAGAGGCAACATCTGATTTTAATAGACCTTCCCAATTTGTTTTTTCATGTTTGTTGTCCAACTCCAATCATAACTTTCCTTAACATTTATATTTTCACACAACCATCCAAACCTCACTGACTAAAATACAAACCCCACAGCAATTGTGGGGGATGTTTTGCTTGAGAGATAAAAGCAAACTGGTCAAAATACGTATTTGCAATAATTGGCCTTTACTGCTGTTGTTGAAAAGACTCCATTTGCAACTTTTCAGTAACTGCATTAAACTTCATTTGTCTTTTTGTAAGACATATTTTTTCTTTTCCCTCTGTTCTCACAATTGAAACTCATTTAATAGAAAATATTCTTGACTCAAATAGATTTTTAAAAATGATAACATTTCCAGTCACATAACACATTCAGTAATGAAATGTTTTGATTTTTTTCTGAAGTTCATTATGAACTTTTGAATCCAAGTTTACACACTCCAGCCCCAATCTGAAAAGACTTGCACATAAATATGCTTAACTTGACTTCAATGGAACTAGTCATAATGCATGGGAAAAAGCAGGTAAAGTCAATAGGACTACCCACAGTGTATAAAGTTAAGCATGTGCTTAAACCTTAGTTAAATCAGAACTTAGCATGTGAAAACAATGAGGTGACTATTTGTTCCCACTGAAGTCAGCAGGGGCAGGAGTCACAAGGGGGACTCAGGAACCTAACTGCCCCCTTAGACACCTAAGTCCAACAGTTAGGGGTCACTGGCATTCACAAAATCCCCTGCTCTGCTGCCACCTAACTCTGTAGGCATCTAAGTTTCCATTGTAAAGTCCCCTAGGTACGTAAATTTTTGCTAGTAGGCATGTGCACTAGTCGGCATGCTGCCTCAGTTCTGACACTGCCAAGCAGCTCAGTGCCTAACTCACACCTAACCCCGATGGGATTCACAAAGTAGGGTCTCCCCATGCCTATTGCATCTACAGGGCTCCACCTGGTGGTGTTGGTGCCTCCCTTTTACTTAATACCCCAGTGGCTGGAGCACTGACCCACGATGTGGCCTGGACATAGGCATCTGATTCCCTGAGGAGGGTGGGGTTTAGGTCACCCTCCGCCCTTTACATTTACTACTGGCTAGCTTAGGCAGCTTCTCACTCAGCTTGTTGACTTCTGTGAATCTTTTTCAGGCATCTAACTCTCCCTATGCATTGCATAGGAAGCCTGGGAGCCCAGCTTGGGGTTGTAAATTCCATTTGGTGGCAGGGTGTCTGAAAGTTAGGCTAAGTGTTGCAGAGCCTAAGGGTACGTCTACACTGCCCCACAATTTAGATTACATGGGTGTAAATAGCAGTGCGGACTAAGTACTGCCCTGTCCCTGTGTGGGCATGAATTTAAATTTCCCTAGTTCACATTAATATAACCCCTTTTGAAGAGGACTACATTAGTGTGAACTATGGACTTTTAAGTCTGCACCCACAGCGTCCACACAGGGAGTTACACTGCAGCATTTTAGTGCACACTGATATTTACATCGGGGTGTGTGTGTGTGGGGGAAACAGGGGAGTGTAGGTGTGCCTTAGTCCCCCCTTTATGAATCTAGCCCCAGGACTAGACTGACTTCAGTGGAAGAGACTGTGACCTAAAACTGTAACACAACCTGGTAACAGGGTGGTGCATGATATAGGGTTCACAAATAAAAATGGTGTAATATGACAGAAAATCAGCAGAAGAGAAACTGATTTTATTTTTAAGATATCATAACCATGCATCTTTTAGTCCATTAAATTCTGCATCAAAACAGATATAAGTAATTGTACACTGGCTTTTGAATTTAGAATTTTATAGATAGCTATTAGTATAATTTAGACAAGCAAAACTGTCACTATTTATGCTACTGTGCTCAGGGACTTCTTTGAAAAACTACACTGTGTAAACCTTTGTCACAAATATTTCAAAGGGTGCATTTAATATAATCAATCTCTAAGGATACCATCTTGCAGGATCCTCACCCTTATCTCCCTTTCTCCAAACTGACGGAAGTTAAGGTTTTGACCCTTAAGAGCAAAAACAAAGATGCAAAGTGTCAGCCAGGCTTCTTACTGGATACCATTCACCACCATCTTCTAAGTAAAAAGTGATATCTTCTGAACATTCCCATCAGTTCTTTGGCCAGTTTGCTTAATAAAGAAGCTGTACACAGGATCTCTGTGACATCAGCTATTGCTCCAGATATCCTTCAGCTACCAGTGATGCTCGTCTGGTATATTTCTTTGGGCCAATCTTTCCTTCCATTCAGGTCCAGTTCAGAGTTCTATATTTTTGAAGCCTTTGCCTTAAGCACTTTGGGGTAAGACAAATACTCAGTTATCCTATTAAATAGCCTTGTACTGACAGATGTACTGTGTGCACATTAGTTTAAAAGAGATTCAGGAATACTAATAGAATTGATTTTTTTTTTTAAGTACAAGAAACATTTTTTTAAAACTAGCAGAATCTTTCAACATAAAAGAAGCATTTTAAGTGCAACTATTTGAGAACTATGGTTCACAATACTTTAGCAAATGGCCAAAGTTGATCCTATCAAGAGAGAGTATGGGCACAAATCATCACTCAGAACTAACTCAGGAGTCCTCGAGCTGATGGTAAAATTCCATTAGGCACTGTGCCTTTGAGAAGATGGCTTGGGTCTGCATTTTAGTAGATGGCTTCCTAGGTATAAGGAAAAAATGGTTACTAACCTGTTCTGTAACTGTTCTTCAAGATGTGTTGCATATGTCCATACCACTTCCGGTGTGTGCATGCCCAGTGCACTAGCAGAGATTTTTCCCCATTAGGGTGGTGCACGTACCCTCTGCTGCTGCACCCAAACCCCCTTCAGTTCCTTCTTACCAGACAGACTCTGATATAGAGGAAAAGAAGGGTGGGTTGTGGAATGCACATGAGCAACAAATCTTGAAGAACAGTTACAGAACGGGTTAGTAACTATTTCTTCTTTTTTGAGTGATTACACATCTCGATCCCACTTCAGATGACTCACAAGCCGTTCAATCTGGAGGTGGGATCAGAGTCTACCTGAATAAAGAACGAAGAACCATGCATCCAAATCGGACATCTGACTATTGACAAATGGCATAGTGAGAAGCAAAAGTCTGTTCCAATGACCAAGTTGCAGCTCTACAAATGTGCAGTAGAGGCACTTGAGCCAGAAAACCTGCAGAGGCTGTATGCGATCTAATTGAATACGCTAGCACCCTGTTTGGCAGGTACACTGGCCATGTCATGCCACAAACATATACAGGAGGAAATCCATGATGAGATTCTTTGAGATGAGACTGGAAGGCCCCTCATCCTGTCTATGACTGCCATGAACAGTTGTGAGGATGTCCCAAATGGTTTAGTGCCATCCAAGTAAAATACTGATGCTCTCCAAACATCCAATGTATGTAATTTCTCCTCATCCTCCCAAGCATGAAGCTTAGGAAAGAGATATTGCCTGATAGACATGTGAGAAATGACTCTGGTGAGAAATATGGAATGAGGGCTTAAGTATACCTTGTCCTTGTAAACAACTGTATACAGTGGGTCAGATACCTGGCTCTCAATTCTCCTATTCTCCTGCCACCAAAAAGGCCACCTTCACGGAAAGATGAAGCAACAAACAGATGTGTCCACTCTTTGAATAGCTGCCTATTAGCTTTGGTAACACCAATGTGACATTATCCAGGGTAAAACCTGGAGTTTAAAACTAGGTTCACCGGGGGAAGGAGACCAAAGCCCTGAGGTAAGTGGGGACGTGGGATATTGGGAGGAAGACGAGCAGGAGAGCGCAAGAGGGGAGGGCTCCTGCCTCATACTGAGAAAGAGGGATGATCAGCGAGTTATCTCAAGTGCCTATACACAAATGCAAGAAGCCTGGGAAACAAGCAGGGAGAACTGGAAGTCTTGGCACAGTCAAGGAATTATGATGTGATTGGAATAACAGAGACTTGGTGGGATAACTCACATGACCGGAGTACTGTCATGGATGGATATAAACTGTTTAGGAAGGACAGGCAAGGCAGAAAAGGGGGGGGGAGTTGCATTGTATGTAAGAGAGCAGTATGACCGCTCAGAGCTATGGTATGAAACTGCAGAAAAACCTGAGAGTCTCTGGATTAAGTTTAGAAGTGTGAGCAACAAGGGTGATGTAGTGCTGGGAGTCTGCTATAGACCACCGGACCAAGGGGATGAGGTGGACGAGGCTTTCTTCCGGCAACTAACGGAAGTTACTAGATTGCAGGCCCTGGTTCTCATGGGAGACTTCAATCACCCTGATATCTGCTGGGAGAGCAATACAGTGGTGCATAGACAATCCAGGAAGTTTTTGGAAAGTGTAGGGGACAATTTCCTGGTGCAAGTGCTGGAGGAACCAACTAGGGGAAGAGCTGCTCTTGACCTTCTGCTCACAAACAGGGAAGAATTAGTAGGGGAAGCAAAAGTGGATGGGAACCTGGGAGGCAGTGACCATGAGATGGTCGAGTTCAGGATCCTGACACAAGGAAGAAAGGAGAGCAGCGGAATATGGACCCTGGACTTCAGAAAAGCAGACTTTGACTCCCTCAGGGAACTGATGGGCAGGATCCCCTGGGAGAATAACATGAGGGGGAAAGGAGTCCAGGAGAGTTGGCTGTATTTTAAAGAATCCTTATTGAGGTTACAGGGACAAACCATCCCGATGTGTAGAAAGAATAGTAAATATGGCAGGTGACCAGCCTGGCTTAACAGTGAAATCCTTGCTGATCTTAAACGCAAAAAAGAAGCTTACAAGAAGTGGAAGATTGGACAAATGACCAGGGAGGAGTATACAAATATTGCTCAGGCATGCAGGAGTGAAATCAGGAAGACCAAATCACACTTGGAGTTGCAGCTAGCAAGAAATCTTAAGAGTAACAAGAAGGGTTTCTTCACGTATGTTAGCAACAAGAAGAAAGTCAAGGAAAGTGTGGGCCCCTTATTGAATGTGGGAGGCAACCTAGTGACAGAGGATGTGGAGAAAGTTAATGTACTCAATGCTTTCTTTGCCTCTGTCTTCACGAACAAGGTCAGCTCCCAGACTACTGCATTGGGCAGCACAGCCTGGGGAGAAGGTGACCAGCCCTCTGTGGAGAAAGAAGTGGTTCAGGACTATTTAGAAAACCTGGACAAGCACAAGTCCATGGGGCCGGATACGCTGCATCCGAGAGTGCTAAAGGAGTTGGCGGATGTGATTGCAGAGCCATTGGCCATTATCTTTGAAAACTCATGGCAATCGGGGAGGTCCTGGACGACTGGAAAAAGACTAATGTCATGCCCATCTTTAAAAAAGGGAAGGAGGATGATCCAGGGAACTACAGGCCAGTCAGCCTCATCTCAGTCCCTGGAAAAATCATGGAGCAGGTCCTCAAGGAATCAATTCTGGAGCACTTAGAGGAGAGGAAAGTGATCAGGAACAGTCAGCATGGATTCACCAAGGGCAAGTCATGCCTGAGTAATCTAATTGCCTTCTCTGACAAGATAACTGGCTCTGTGGATGAGGGGAAAGCAGTGGACATGTTATTCCTTGACTTTAGCAAAGCTTTTGACACGGTCTCCCACAGTATTCTTGCCAGCAAGTTAAAGAAGTATGGGCTGGATGAATGCACTATAAGGTAGATATAAAGCTGGCTGGACTGTCGGGCTCAATGGGTAGTGATCAATGGCTCCATGTCTAGTTGGCAGTCAGTATCAAGCTGAGTGCCCCAAGGGTCAGTCCTGGGGTTGGTTTTGTTCAATATCTTCATTAATGATCTGGAGGATGGTGTGGATTGAACCCTCAGCAAGTTTGCAGATGACACCAAACTGAGAGGAGAGGTAGATACGCTGGAGGGTAGGGATAGGATACAGAGGGACCTAGACAAATTAGAGGAGTGGGCCAAAAGAAATCTGATGAGGTTCAACAAGGACAAGTGAAGAGTCCTGCACTTAGGACGGAAGAATCCAATGCACCGCTACACACTAGGGACCGAATGGCTAGGCAGCAGTTCTGCGGAAAAGAACCTAGGGGTTACAGTGGACGAGAAGCTGGATATGAGTCAACAGTGTGCCATTGTTGCCTAGAAGGCCAATGGCATTTTGGGATGTATTAGTAGGGGCATTGCCAGCAGATCGAGGGACGTGATCGTTCCTCTCTATTCGACATTGGTGAGGCCTCATCTGGAGTACTGTGTCCAGTTTTAGGCCCCACACTACAAGAAGGATGTGAAAAAATTGGAAAACGTCCAGCGGAGGGCAACAAAAATGATTAGGGGACTGGAACACATGACTTATGAGGAGAGGTTGAGGGAACTGGGATTGTTTAGTCTGCGGAAGAGAAGAATGAGGGGGGATTTGATAGCTGCTTTCAACTACCTGAAAGGGGGTTCCAAAGAGGATGGATCTAGACTGTTCTCAGTGGTGGCAGATGACAGAATGAGGAGTAATGGTCTCAAGCTGCAGTGGGGGAGGTTTAGGTTGGATATTAGGAAAAAAACTTTTTCACTAGGAGGGCGGTGAAGCACTGGAATGCGTTACCTAGGGAGGTGGTAGAATCTCCTTCCTTTGAAGTTTTTAAGGTCAGGCTTGACAAAGCCCTGGCTGGGATTATTTAGTTAGGGACTGGTCCTGCTTTGAGCAGGGGGTTGGACTAGATGACCTCCTGAGGTCCCTTCCAACCCTGATATTCTATGATGGAGAGCTGTGTCCCCTCAATTCTCCAACCTAGTGTGCCTCTGACACTGCTTCGCTATGAGAGCCACCACTCCTGGTCTGCTCACACACAGCCTCCAGCATGTAAATCACTCCCAGCTATTTTGTATGAGTGCCATAGCCAGCCACTCATGAATTACACTATAGGGCAATATCCGCAAACTCCCAGTCCCAGAGTTTCCCCCAGAAATGTGTGTTTTGTACCGCCCAGCACCCTCCTGGACAATACAAGTGCATATAAAGTTCATCATTTCATTAACAGAAAATGATATGCACAGATCCTGTTATCTCAAATGGAGTTTCCCAAACACTTCGGTCCAAGCACACTGGTTTAGATAAATCAATAAAACAAGATTTTAAGTGGTTACAAGTAATGAGGCATAAAAGTCAGAACTAGTTACAGGAAAATAAAAGGTAAAACACAATTAATATCTAACTTAACATGCTAAATGAACTCAAAGCAAAGGAATCTCTCACCAGATGCTTTAGCAGTCTGACTGGATGGATTCCTTTCAGCCAGGGGACCCCCCCCCCACATACACACACACAGTTCACTGTTACTTTCTTGTCCTTCAGGTGTTGTTGATGCAATGAGTAGAGAAAAGGCTAGGAGTATTTGGGGGCATCTGTTCCCCTTTCTTATTGTTCTCGAGGTCCCTTCCAACCCTGATATTCTATGATTCTTTTTCTTTGAAAAATTACCTCCAGCTGAGGGTCAAGAGACAGACGGTCTGGGGAATGAGAACCTCCAGCTGTTTCTTTTCCAAAATGTTGACTTCTTGCTCACACCCTTTTTCCTGCTGAAGAATGGCCTCTTAAGCAGGTGATTGTCTATTTGATTTTGTTGACACCTGGCTGAGGCATTAGTTTGCCCTTTGCCTTTGAGGAACTGGTTTGTGCCTGATTTTCTAAACTTGGAATATGTCTTAGTCATGTTATATGGTAGCATCTTATAACTTTACATACAACGTTGCCACACATATTTTACCAGGACAATACTGATCCGCAACTTCTGAGTTTTCAAATGGTACCTCACAAGGCATACTTTGTACAAAATCCATTGTAGTTTTGTTAAAAGGGTGAACATAGGGATACAGAATGTCACAACCAAGCTTAAGTCCCAAGGGGGAATACGATTATGTGGGGACTGCCCCCAAGTCTGAAAAATAAGTCTGACTATATCTGGCTGGAAACACTGCTATTGGTGACTCGGGAAATATCTGCTAAATCAATCTGCCAGAATGTTCTGGGCACTCGGAAGGAGGGAGGCTTTGACGTGAATTGAATTGGTGATGCAAAACTCCGAAAACAGTACCGGCTCTAGGCATAGAAAAGTAGATCTGGTCCCTCCCTGTCTGTTCACATCGAACACTGCTGTCATGTTGTTTGTGAGAACTAATAAATTCCTTCCCTCGATATGAGGAAGGAAAGCATGACAAATTAGACAAATGGTCTCAACTCTCTCATCTGGCAAGACAGAGATCTTGAGTCTGTAGAGTCCCCAGGTGAGTTCCCCAACCTAGGGCAGAAGCATCTGTAACCAGAGTCAAAGTAGGTTGGGAGGGAATAAAAGGAACTCCCATATATACATCAGTTGGATGCATCTACCTGTCCAAAGAGGCTAAGACAGTGGTGGGCAACCTGTGACCTGTCAGGGTAACATGCTGGCTGGCTGCAAGACAGTTTGTTTACATTGACTGTCCGCAGGCGCAGCCACCCTGTCATAAATATAAAGGGAAGGGTAACCACCTTTCTGTATAGAGTGCTATAAAATCCCTCCTGGCCAGAGGCACAACCCTTTCACCTGTAAAGGGTTAAGAAACTAAGATAACCTCGCTGGCACCTGACTCAAAATGACCAATGAGGGGAGAAGATACTTTCAAATATGGAGGAGGGGGAACAAAGGATCTGTCTGTCTGTGTGATGCTTTTGCCAAGAACAGATCAGGAATGCACCCTTACAACTCCTGTTAAATTAGTACATAATCTAGCTAGAAATGCGTTAGATTTCCTTTTGTTTAATGGCTAGTAAAATAAGCTGTGCTGGATGGAATGTATATTCCTGTTTTTGTGTCTTTTTGTAACTTAAGGTTTTGCCTAGAGGGATTCTCTGTGTTTTGAATCTGATTCCCTGTAAGGTATTTACCATCCCGATTTTACAGAGGTGATTCTTTTACCTTTTCTTTAATTAAAATCCTTCTTTTAAGAACCTGATTGATTCTTCATTGTTCTTAAGGTCCAAGAGTTTGGGTCTGTGTTCACCTGTACAAATTGGTGAGGATTCTTATCAAGCCTTCCCCAGGAAAGGGGGTGTAGGGCTTGGGGGGATATTTTGGGGGAAGATGTCTCCAAGTGAGCTCTTTCCCTGTTCTTTGGTTAAAACGCTTGGTAGTGGCAGCATACAATTCAAGGACAAGGCAAAGTTTGTACCTTGGGGAAGTTTTTAACCTAAGCTGGTAAGAATAAGCTTAGGGGGTCTTTCATGCAGGTCCCCACATCTGTACCCTAGAGTTCAGAGTGGGGAAGGAACCTTGACAAGCCCGCAGCTCCCAGTGGCTGCGGTTCACCGTTCCTGGCCAATGGAAGCTGCGGGAAGCAGCGCGGGCTGCAGGGATGTGCTGGCCGCTGCTTCCCGCAGCTCCCATTGGCCAGGAATGGTGAACTGCAGCCACTGAGGGCTACGGGCAGCCATGCCTGTGGAGTGTCAATGTAAACAAACTGTCTCGCAGCCCACCAGTGGATTACCCTGACGGGCTAAGATTCCTTAGCCCACCACTGGGCTAAGATTCCTGTGGGCACTCAAACCCACATGTCCAGTGGGTGACAAATTGTGTGAATAAAAGCCCTCTCTCCTGTGCAAAGGAGGAATGTCCTCTATGGCTCCAACAGGAGGATCTCCTCTTGAGAGTGGTTCCAGAAAAGGGATTAGGGAGGAAGGAAGGGGGATGAGAAGGAGGGATAGGAACAAACTGAAGAGTATCTGAATTCCACCGTGCTTAAGACCTACTGGTCTACAATAATATGAGTCCAAGCATTTTGGAAGTGGGATAGCCACTGGAGCCAATGTCCACACTACTATCTTTAGAGTGTTAGCTCAAGCCAAGCTAGCGTAAGCCTGTTCACCTGGGCTGGGAGGCTCATTCTCAGATGCAGTGTATAAACACCCTGAAACCGCTATTATGGCCTATCATGAGAATATCTTCAGGGAAGCAAAACTACAGGTAAATAATTTTCTCTTGAGGACTAAAAATGATAGCTTAGATGTGCACACTGAAATTCATCCCAAGGAAGGATTTGAGAATTCTGTACATTATGGATCAATAAGGACAGTTTTAGGGATACTGAAAATGGGAAATCGACATTTTTCTTAACATCCAGCAGATTATTTTAACATTTGTAAGAAAAGACTTGTAATTGTCAGTCAATCACTGAATATCTGACAACAGAGTTTGTTTGTGTAGCATGACATTCCATTCCTCCCACCCTCTCCAAGCTAACAATTCTAGTAAAAAATTTTAAAAAGCCTATTTCCTGTAATTTTGGTTACTTTAGTGTACAATTATTTTACATTTTTATGATGCCACTGGGGTACCATTACAAATTTTTTTTATGCATTTAAACCTAGGAAAGAATGTAAGTAATAGTTTCTCTTAAGGAGAAGCTGTCAACCCTGTTCTGAACAAACACAATCTTTCTTTAAAGCAATCTAGAGATTTATTTCTCCCTGTAACCATAGAAATTAATCTTGAGCTTAGACAAAATAGCATAAAATACCATCTATTTAATGAAAATCAGAACGCTGCTATTGCAAATTAGGGTTGGTATTTTTTCTTTAATTGAACAGAAAGTTCTGTATGTAGTCATAGGACTTTACTTGATGGGCTGCTTCTTACAGCTTAATTGTACCCAATTAACCAATTTCAACAAAGCATTTAGATTTCCATGCATTTTAATTTTACTCCAAAAGGGCGTCAATCAGAAAGAAAAAAGTCATTAAAAAAAGCTGTGTTCAATAGGAGAGTTCTTTTAATGATGTCAAGCAGCCAAGAAAAATCACAATTACACTGTGAGGTTAGTAAGAAAACAGCACAAAAAAACTTAAGTATGATAGACAAGACACAACCACAGACTGAGCAATATATTTATGTCAGCATGACTATAAAACGACAGGACATTATGAAAAACAGTTTTCATCATGGAATAAAAGTATTTACAAAGTTTCATGCAGCAGTTCTGTATTGGGTTGCCACGGGAACCCGGCAGTGTACAGTCAGATGTACTGACGGGACACCAAAAGTCTGGTTACCGCAGGTGGGAGGGGCGCTGGGTCATCAATTCATGCCAGCCCCTGCTCAGCTGGGGTCGCCTCCTACCTGCTTCTTGTGGGCAGGCAGGCAGGCTCCGTGTCAGGCTGCAGCTCCAGAGCAGAGGGAGCATAGCTGGAGGGAGGTGGAGTGGATCTAGCTATGGGGGGGGGAAACACAGCAGCGAGCGATGGGGTAGGGAAGCAGAGAAACAAGTGCACAGTGGGGCCTAGAGGAAGAGGTGGAGCAGGGACGGGGCCTTGGGGGAAGAGGCAAAGCGGGGGCAGGGCCTTAGGGTTCCAGCTGTCTGCAATGAGAAAGCTGGCAATCTTAGCTCTGTAAACTACAAAGCCCCAACAACAAGTAGCACAATGTCCTATAAGGAACTATAAGATTAAAGGAATTACTTTTTTATAGCTTGGTTAAAAGAGAACTAAGGGGAACATAACTATCTATTATTTTTTCGGCAAGGGAGAAAAAGTAATTGTTTAGGTTCACACAAGGGAGCATAGATAGGTTTGATGTTATAAAACCATTGAAAGGAAAATGTAGCCCAAATACCAGAAAAATATTCACACTGAGGTATATTAGATTGGAATAGTTTCCCAAGGGAAGTGGTGAAAGCCACTTAAATTTGACTGGAAAGGCCCTGGAAAACATACAGCTGGGAATAATTTTAAACTCACAGGCAGCTGTCCCCAGTAGTCTTTTCCATTTCTAATTTATATGGATTTTATGATCGAGTCCATTATATGTAGATTTACAAGGATTAGATTTTTGCTGGTCAATGTCGATTTCACAACATCCACAAATGAAATAATATTTCCATTAATAATAATGACCTTAGAGTTTGATTTTCTTACAATTTAGATGTGATGTTGACAATTTGTGTTTTAAGTTATAAAGCTTTAATTTTTTTAATATCAACATCTGTTTAGATTTAATATTTATCTGACCCTTCCCCGTAATCTCCCACAACTTTCAATTTAAACTTTGAAAATTTAAATCAATAGAAAAAAATGCTTGACACAATTTTGTGCAACTGTGAAAATTAAACTAATAAAAATGTTAAAAGCTTAAAAATAAACAAACATAGATATCTGTCAAAATTATAAAAATAAAATTCTGCCAAGCTCAGTTATGAGACACTGTTTTCTACCTGCACACACTCCTTCCACCTGAGCCTACCCCAAGTAGATACGAAAATCCTTTTAGCCCTTCAACAGGTCGAGTTTTTATCAGACACAATGTATTATTAGCTTGCCAATAATCATACCACATACTTAAGGACATGTGTTGCAGAAAGAAAGACATGGAATGACATTTGCAATGCACTGAGTCTGTCCGTGGACTATCTTCAACTGTATTATGAGAAAATATCAGAACACATTAGGCAAATAATTTCAGGTCTTTCTCTTGGCTGAGAGGCCTACCATAATTAGAACCCATAATTACCCTACTTCCTACTACATGATGAATGGAGTGAGCAGGTCTGGTGTATAACTGAAGAAAAGATGGTGAAAATCTTCAGAGAAAACAACAGAAGTTTAGAAATATATAGGAACCATTCTAGAGACATGGCCAAGCTACCTTTTCTGTCATTATCTGGACCGCTTTCTACACTGATAAATTTTCTACCAGGCTTGATGCATTTCCTCAGTTTGAAAATTTGTAAGCTTCTGTTTAAGATGTTTCCTGCTCAAAAATACAAACTTTCTCCATAGATTAATTTTTAGTTCAGCTTCAGACACTAACCAAAGAAAACCCTGGGAGGAAGTAGCAACTACAAAGATGGATAAAGGAAAGGGTCCCCAGAACGGTATTTCATTATATTAATAGTTTTTAAAAAGTTGTTTTTGTTTTAAAAAATAGTCTTTAATTAGCAATGTGAATAGAGAGAAAAAAATCCCACCCTCATGCCAAACGCATCAGAGATTTGATGGTGAGAGCCTCTTTTCAGAGTAATCAGGCTAAAGTAATCTGTTTACCGATAGATCTCTTTATAGCACCTCATTGGAGCAGAGACTGGAACCTCACTCTTCAGGTACATCTACATCAGGGGTGGGCAAACTTTTTGGCCCGAGGGCCACATCTCGGTATGGAAATTGTATGGAGAGTCAGCTGGGGCAGAGGATTGTGGTGCCCGGGGGGGATGAGGGCTCCAGCTGGGTGTGCAGAATCTGGGGTGGGGCTGAGGGGTTTGGGGTTTAGAAGGGCACTCTGGACAGGGATGGAGGGGTTGGGAGGGCGGGAGGGGGGTCTCAGCTGGGGCAGGGGATTGGGGCGCACGGTGGGGGTGAGGCTCTGGTGGGGGGGGCTGGGGATGAGGGGTTTGAGGTGCAGGAGGGTGTTCCAGGCTGGGATCAAAGGGTTTGGAGGGCGATCAGGGCTGGGGCAGGGGAGGAGGCAGGGGTGCAGGATCTGGGCAGCACTTACCTGAAGCAGCTCCTGGAAACAGCGGCCCATCCCCCATTCAGAGGCGGGGCCATGCTGCTCTGCACGCTACCCCATCCGCAGGCACTGCCCCCACAGCTCCCGCGGTTCCTGGCCAATGGGAGCTGCAGAGCCGGCGCTTGGGGCGGGGGCAGCATGCAGAGCCCCCTGGCTGTTCCCACTTCTGGGTGCCACAAGGAGCTGCTGCACACGTGGAGCGGAGCAAGGCAAGCGCCTGGCCCTGCTCTCTGGCTGGAGCACCGGAGCGGGGAAATCTTCCAACCCCGCTCCCCAGTGGAAGCTCGAGGGCCGGATTAAAAGGTCTGACGGGCCGGATGCGGCCCACAGTTTGCCCACCCTTGATCTACCCAGTGAAGAAAAACCCACCGCATGGCTGCGGCGGCCCAAGCTTGGGCTGCAGGGCTATAAAACTGCAGTGTAGACAATTGGGCTTGGGCTAGAGCCTGGGATCTGAGACCCTGGGAGGAGGCAATGTCGCAGAGCCTGGGCTTCAGCCCAAGCGTCTACGCTATGGTTTTTAACTCCACAACCTAGCCCCAAAGCCCAAGTCAGCTGAGCTGGGCTCAGAGACATGGTGCAATGGGTTTTTTTAATCACATTATAGACATACCCTTAGGGCTGGTCTACACTATAAAGTTAGGTTGGCTTCACTGCATTGCTCAGGGCTGTGAAAAATTTCACACCCTGTGCGATGTAATTAAGCTCACCAAAACTCAGTGTCAGTAGAAGAATTCTTCTCCAAGAGGCAGATTTACTACAGCGATGGAAGAACCCTTCCACTGCTGTACTAAACATCTACACCACAGTGCTACAGAAATGCTGCTGTAGCAGTGCAGCTGTGCCGCTGCAGTGCTTCTAGTGTAGACATATCCTAGGCTTGGTCTCCACTGAAAAGTTACATCAGTAGAGCGATATTGCCAGGCTTGTGAAAAATCCACACCCTGAGAGATTTACGTGAAACAGTGTAGACAACACAAAGTTAACAAAAAAATTCTTCTCTCAACCTAGGTACTGCCTCTCAGGGAGGTGGATTACCTGCAACGATGGGAGCACCCCTCCCATCACTGTAGGAAGTGCCTACACTGAAGTGCTGTGCCACCATAGCGCTTTAAGTGTAGACATAGGTTTAGTCTGCAGCCAGAAACCAAGGGCCTGTCTTCACTCAAAATGCTACAGTAGCAAAGCTGTGCTGCTCTAGCACTTCAATGTAGACATTACCTACAACAGGAGGGATTCTCCCATTGGCATAACTAATTCACCCCTCCCCCCCCCCCCCCGAAGAATTCTTCCATCGACCTACTGCTGTATAAATGGGGACTATGGCTCTGTTGTGATAGTTCCAAAGCCAGCTGGAACTGCCATGTGCCACTGTGCTGCACACAACAGCCTTGGAGACCTTCACAGCTGAGGCAGAACCGCCACTGCCTGCACCAAAGCACAGAGCCCTGATGTCTGAGCTAGCGGAGAATCTCTGCTCTCTTAGCAGCGTAGATACCGTGGCAGCCAGGACAACCACGAAAGGTACATGGTGCACATGCACCCCAGCCCATTCATTACACATTTGCCTAGACAGACAAAGCTTGCCCTCAGAACTAGCTGTTCAGATCTTACTTCTGACATCAACATAAGAAATCTCTGTGTACCGAGTGCTTCTACCCTGTAACTTCCAGTCTTTGCTCAGGCTTGTCTGAGATGGGATCTTGGGACCTTTCATTCCCAAATCCAGAATCCTCCCCTGAGAGCAACAAGCCCTTCGGTGACTACATCACCTCCTCCTCATATGGGACTTTATCCTGGCCATGGGGATTGCAATGGACTCCTCCCATTCCCAAAGCACAGGCCCCTCCCCACAACGAACTGAGCTGAACAAGGGTCTCAACGGTTAATGGCAGGACACAGCCAAACAGTTCTGACTCCACCTCAAGGTTTGGGATTAGGAATATTTTGCTGTATTATCTCCTGATTGTTCTAAACTTACATATAAGCTTAAAATATGGCTTTAATTGGTGTTTGTAATAGGACTGTCAAGCGATTAAAAAAATTAGTCGGGATTAATTGCACTGTTAAACAATAACAGAATACCATTTATGTAAATATTTTGGATGTTTTCTACATTTTCAAATATACTGATTTCAATTATAACAGAATACGAAGTGTACAGTGCTCACTTTATATTTATAACAAATATTTGCACTGTAAAAAACAAAAGAAATAGTATTTTTCAGTTCACCTAATACAAGTACTGTAGTGCAATCTCTTTATCATGAAAATTGAACTTACAAATGTAGAATTATGTACCAAAAAAACCTGCTTTCAAAAATAAAACAAAGTTCACTCAGTCCTATTTCTTGTTCAGTCAATCGCTCAAACAAGTTTGTTTACATTTGCAGGAGATAATGCTGCCCGCTTCTTGTTCACAATGTCACCTAAAAGTGAAAACAGGTGTTCTCGTGGCACTATTGTAGCCGGCGTTGCAAAATATTTACATGCCAGATGCGCTAAAGATTCATATGTCCCTTCATGCTTCAACCACCATTCCAGAAGACATGAGTCCATGCTGATGACGGATTCTGCTCGATAACAATCCAAAGCAGTGCGGACCAACGCATGTTTCTTTCATCATCTGAGTCAGATGTCACCAGCAGAAGGTTGATTTTCTTTTTAATGGTTCGGGGGTCTGTAGTTTCCGCATCGGAGTGCTGTTCTTTTAAGACTTCTGAAAGCATGCGCCACACCTCATCCCTCTCAGATTTTGGAAGGCACTTCAGATTCTTAAACCTTAGGTCAAATGCCATAGCTATCTTTAGAAATCTTTCATTGGTACCCTCTTTGCTTTCTGACAAATCTGCAGCGAAAGTGTTCTTAAAATGAACATGTGCTGAGTCATCATCTGAGACTACTATAACATGAAATATATGGCAGAATGCAAGTAAAATAGAGCTGGAGACATACAATTCTCCCCCAGGGAGTTCAGTCACAAATTTAATGAGCGCATTATTTTTTTAAATGAGCGTCATCAGCATGCAAGCATGTCCTCTGGAATGGTGGCCGAAGCGTGAAGGGGCATACAAATGTTTAGCATATCTGACACACAAATATCTTGCAACACCGGCTACAAGAGTGCCACAAGAACACCTGTTCTCACTTTCTGGTGACACTGTAAATATGAAGTGGGCAGCATTATCTCCTGTAAATGAAAACAACTTGTTTGTCTTAGCGATCGGCTGAACAAGAAGTAGGACTGAGTGGACTTGTAGGATCTAAAGTTTTGCATTGTTTTGTTTTTGAGTGCAGTTATGCAACAATAACAAAAATCTACATAGGTAAGTTGTACTTTCACGATAAAAAGACTGCACTACGGTACTTGTACGAGGTGAATTGAAAAATACTGTTTCTTTTGTTTATCGTTTTTACAGTGCAAATATCTGTAATAAAAAATAATAAAGTGAGCAGCATACACTTTGTATTCTGTGTTGTAATTGAAATCAATATTTGAAAATGTAGAAAAAAATCCTAAAAATATTTAATAAATTTCAATTGGTATTCTATTGTTTAACAATGTTATTAAAACTGCAATTAATAGCGATTAATTTTTGAGTTAATCGCGTGAGTTAACTGCGATTAATTGACAGCCCTAGTTTGTATATATTTTTTCTTTATTTATATAGGAATTGGATACAGTGCTCTGGTCAGCTAATTTCTAAGTTATTATCTACAAAAAAACCTAGAGTTTTCAGGTGCCTAAGTAGTCCCTGGAATCATAGTTAAAGTTCCCCCCCAAATCTGAAATGGCGCTCCTGCCCAGCCCTGGGGAGGGGGAGAGGCCCCCAGGAGGCACTGATTGACGGCTGGCGCAGCATCCATGGCCTGCACCAGCCACCCTGCCACTGTGAGAGAGCAATACTGCTCCCCACCTCCAGTGCGTACTCCCACCACAGGTACCCATTCCAGCACCCCCCAATATCCCTCCCAGCACACAGACACCTCTCCAACACCTCCCAACTACTTCTTCCAGTCACCCTTATCTGTACCCCCCTCCCCCCCCCCCAGCAGTGTCCTCTAGTGTGGAACTTGAAATTTGGTAAGGCTAGGGGTCGCTCCGTTCTCACAGCCTCAGCTGCTGGAGCTGGAGGGAGCGAGTCTGCCCTGCCAGCAGCAGCCACCTTCCCTCAGAGCCTGAGCTGGGTACCGGGCTTGGGCTGTGCGACCACAAGCCCAGCAGCCACAGGGCTTGTGCAGGGCAGCCCAGGGGGGCAAGGGGCAGTTCCGCTCTGCACACAGGGAGTGTGGGGATAGTGACGTGGCTGCAAGGGCAGGTCCCTGGGTTGTGAGCAAGGTGTGACCAGGCTGCTGAGAGGCAGGTGCCCAAGTGGGATGAGTACTCCAGGGAGCACCTTGCATAGCATCTCATGGCAGCCAGGCTCTGTGGGCAGGGGGTGGCACCAGGGGCGTCACTGGCCATTGCCGGGTTCCTTCGGGGCAAAGGCAAGAGCATATCAGGGGTACAGCTTGGAGCTGTGCCACCCACCCTGCCTGGGGAGCACCCGACCATGCAGAGGTGGCAGGGAGGGACGCCAGGCAGCCATACAGCACCCCGGCTCCCTCAACACGGAGAGCCAGGGACTCGAGTGGGCCGGGCAACTCCCACCAGCTTCCGATCTGCTGGCTCCTGGCAGGAGGTGACAGTTTTCAAACTGTGGGGAGCATCACCCTAGGGAGGTGCACCCCACAGTTTGAAAATGTCTGTGCTAAATGGAAGGCAGAAACCGGGGCGGGGGGGGGAGGGGATCCCGCATGACCGCCCCCCTCCCCCCCCCACGTCACCTCTAGGGGGCATAAATATGCTTGCTCACCCCAGGCACTAAAATGCTTAGTTATGGCTCTGATGGCAGTGCTGGGAATACACCCCACTTCTCTGATTCCTAGCCAAGTGTCTTATCCACTAGATCTTGCTGCCTCCCACAATTTGGTTGTGAGAGCACATGCCCAGCTCCAAGCCTCCACTGAGCATCCCCCCAACTCATAGCAGCATGTAGCCTTTTGGTAGGGGAGGAAGCAAATGAACAAAATAATTGGAGATGAGATGCAAACAAAGAAGAACAGAAAGCAAAACAACAAAAAGGAAAAGAAGGGTGGAGGGGAGGCACAAGAGAAGAAAGGAGTGGGAGTGGACAGAAACAAGTAGACAAGCAGCAGCTGATCTGGGGCATAGTACAAGTGCATATGGCGGGGGTGAGGAAAGAGACTGTCATTCAACATTCTACAAAAAGGGGCCTCCAAGAGGGAAAGGATGATGGAGAGTAAATGTCACTTTACTTCCATCTTTTGTTGGGGTTTGTGTCCCTTTTTTAAAATTCTGCAGAGTGGGTGATGATCTGAGCTGTGAGAAGAGGGAGTGGATGAGCTAGGGAACATGGGAGTGGGAAAAAAGAGCAATACTAAAGAGGGAGGGAGGGAGGAAAGCAGTAAGAGAAATTGCAGCAGAGGGACTGTGAGTGAGGGCTGAGCGTTGGCAAAAACCACCAAAAAGAAATAAATCTAAATCATCACTTAGCCAAGATATGTATTAAGTCAGTGTTGCAGGAGAAGGAGATATGAAAAGTCTGCAGTTATTTCAATGTATATATCAAAGGTGCGGGAAGAATTATTTGAGTTATACAGACAGATATTCATAAAAGGCAAAATATAGGCTGGATATCAGGAACAAATGTGTAACAGTGAGCGCTACTAGGCTGTGAAGCTGGCAAGGGAAGGGGCAGAAGATTCCTTATCATGTTAAAATAAATCAACAGAAATCAGATTAAAATAGAACTAAGAGTACCCACACATGGTTTTGCACAAGTATAACTACATCAATTTAAACATAACACCTTTAATCAAATGTGTGCAACTCTGATTCTTGGGAAAATAAAACAGAAAAGCAAGGGCTGAGAAACAAAAGAAGAGAGGAGAACAATCAACAAGGAAGGGAAAGGAATTTCTACTGTATATCAGGGTTTTCATTCACACACACCATCCTCTTTTTCATATCATCATCCTAGATCGTCATTCACACAAACTGGAAAAATGAAAGACTGCCGTTTGGTGCATAGGGAGGATAAGAACAATGGCCAGAGATCTGCAGGCCACTAAGTCATCCCCACGCCAATTTTTAATTATCTTATTGCTCAATTAAATGAGTGGTTTTTAATTCCATGGTGCATGCTAATAGAAAAGGAAGTACAGAGAAAGAAAAACAGTATCAGAAAGGGACTGCCTGGACCATAGACAAAAGGAGACTCAAGACAGGGAATATACTGAAACAAAGCCTACATGAAATACAGACTGCAACAGAACCAGACATGAAAAGAGAGTGATACACTGTGATGGAGCAAATAGAGCCAGAAATAAACGCACATACAAATAGAGAAAAAACAAAAATCAAGAATTAGAAATAAACCAAGAAAAATATGGGACGGGGGAAAAAAAAAAGAGATCCCCTAAGAAAGCATGAAATAGAGGAGAATGGAATGACTTTTTAACAGGATAATAAGCAGTAAGGAGGAATCCAGCCATTGTAGTTTGTTACAACATTTTACTTTTAGATTAGAAATGACAGCACCAAGAAAGCAGGGTCATATCTTCAACATTTAGTTGAAAGGATGCAGCTAAACCAAAAATGTGAGCACTCTGAGTGATTCTGAATCCATGTATGATATTTCCATCACAAATTAGGTCTGGAAAACGTGGATGAAACTGCAGGGACAGATTTATGAAAATCTGGTCCAAAATATTACAAGGGAAAGATTCCATTGGGGCGCAGAGGACATTTACCTTCACTTTTAAAAACAAACTAAAAAACCCATCAACACTAGAATTTCTCTTTTTAAAAATACAGTTGTTCATTTTTGAACACCTGCTTTACAAATATCAAGAGTATGTAATCAAGGAAATGACGAAACATACACCAGGCAGTATCAGAATGAAATGTAACCTGGTTTCCTAATATGGATTCCATAACCATGTTGTATCATCTACACTACAAACAAAAATTGTGTTAACCCACCGACAACCTGAATCACAGCAAACAATTGTGCACTGGCACCAACAGACTGGTAGTATAGATGGGGCCATAAGTAACCTAGTAAGTTGTATACTATGTATACGTACAGTAAGTTGTATACCATAGCCCCAAGATGTCTTTTTTATTTGTTTCTAACTACCATAATATCCATCACAATGTACAACCATTTTTTGTTAACAGTCTTAACATTTTACTAAGCTTCAGAACTAAACCACCTTAAGTTGCATGGAGGCCGCGAGACATCACAAATATTGATATAGGTTGTCTACAGACTCAGGAAGACACTGCTTTAGTTTACTTTCAGAATAATCTCTTTGCAACCACGAAAGGCTAAAAAAATTATTTGTTAATTAAAGCTGAAGTTCTGCAGAACTATGAGATGAAAAAGAAATTTTGGTGCATGCCACAGGGTCAGCACCACAGAGGTAGGAGGTCTTTTGTATTTCTAACTGCTATGAACCTATACACTCAACTTTAATAATTAGAATCACAATTTTGAAACGGATGCCTAACGCTAGGCTCCTGAAATAATGTTTTGTCAGATTTTCAACCTTGTTAAGTACCCGCAACTCCTACTGAAACCAAAGGAGGGGAGACAGGTTCTCAGCACGTTCAGAGAAAAACCTTTAGAAATGAGTAGCATATATAATTCTGGCATTTCCTAACTTTTCAGAACTCAATTTTGCAACCTTAATGTTCTTTTAACATAATTTTTGGTGTGTAATATGGGTATATTACAATGGCATTTCTGGAATAATATCTTGAATGTCTTAGGTATTATGTTTTGCTTAAAAAATTAGCAATATGAACACCCAGCTAATGAATGTGAACTACAATTAATTAATTGAGAAAACTGGCATCAAGCAACTTTTTCCAAGCTTATCAAGCATAGAGAGAGAATAGATTTAGAACAACACAGACCCCAAAAAATAATCTTCAACTTTTATTAGACACCTCAATTTCATAGTCATTTAACATCTCAATCTTATCAGTTTTTCCTGGCTAATAGGTGTTTATGACCAACAAGGAAAGCTATTTAAACATGAAAAAAAAAAAAAGCCCTCGCGCTGCAATAAATTAGAAAAGCTGATTATTCACTGGAAGAGTCGGTCTTCTTTGTTATAAAATGGTAGCTGAGAACGTGAGAAGTCATCACCAGGTTCATTCATTCTTAACTAATTACACCAACTACTACACAATACTGATTTCTACACTATTACAAATCAGAAAGTTAAACTAGATATGTCTATTACTATAGTCATATCCCTTTCTCTCACTATTTGCACACCAAAAAACCCCTATGATTCATAATAATGTATGTTTACAAAGGTTATTTCTTCATGTTTCAGCAAAAGTCTTATGTATGAACATGTGTTAAAAACACAATATTTATTCTTCACACTGTTGCCATCAATGTACGAAATGAATGAAATTACCTTACCACCAAGAGTCATTACTTGTTAGGGTTATGTTCTGTATAGTAAGACAGGCTCTGTTTGCATACTATGTATCATCCTTATTGTACAGGCCACTTTCTAATTAATGGTTGCATATATAAGCCACCTTATTAATCACTCAGACTGGTAAGATGGAAATATTATTACTATCCGATGCAGCACACACTATGTATTTCCCAAAGATAAGATAATGAACTGGTGGTTTATATACTTTGTGAGCTGATAACAGAAGTTGTCTGACCTAGGACTTGGCAGCCATGGACTCTGTACCAGCTACTGCAATTTGAAGCAGTGGAGCCTGTTCTTTGAGTATGCTTATGTGACTGAACATATAGCCCATTTACTCTGGCTATAATCCGCTTTTATCCAGAATCCCAACAATCCCACCGAAACAAACAAACAAATAAATAGGTGAAATGACAAACTTTTACCCTGGTTTCTGATCAGTGCCAACAGGCAAGTTAGGCAACTGAAAAGCCTATCTTGATTACATTTTTCAGAATAAACCAAAAATTATTTTCTCAGGATGTAATGTCTATTTATGTGACTGCACAACAGAATTTAAAAACATTGGTTTCAGAGTAGCAGCCGTGTTAGTCTCTATCCGCAAAAAGAACAGGAGTGCTTATGGCACCTTAGAGACTAATAAATTTATTTGAGCATAAGCTTTCATGGGCTAAAGCCCACTTCATCGGATGCATAGAATGGAACATACAGTAAGAAAATATATATATACACATACATACAGAGAACATCAAAAGGTGGAGTTAGCATTGTTAGAACTCTTCAAAACTTAATCTAGTACAACAAAGTCTCGATTAAAAGCAGCACTGTTAAAAAAGACACAGAATTGTAACAGCTGATTAACAAAAGCTTTTGTTGCACTTAAAATGTGTTAACTCAATGTTGAGAAAGTAAATACTAGGTCCCCATCCTGCAAAATTCTTACTACTAGGTGCAGATTTATTAACTTCAAAAGGACTAAGACCAGTAGCTAGCACTGTGCCCAGCAACAAGAGCTTTCATGATCTGGCAACTATGTAGCAAAATGAATCCTTTAAGAGCTATCAAACCAAACAAAAAAAATAAAATTAGATATAAATTCAAGTTTTAGACTGCGGTCAATTGAGGTCTAGACAAAACCCTACATTTGTTCACTGCCTAGTCTCCAGTCTGCTCCAAGTTTGAAAAGGTAATTGAACTCTGTCTGTAATTACTGGATTAGACACAGATGGGCTCTGTACATTTCAGGGGGGAAAAGCACTGTTTTGATTCATTTTATGATTGCCTGTAAGGTTGAACTTTTCAAAATGTACTTTCATCTGTTAAATGGTTTCTCAAATTCTCAGGGGTATATCTTCAATAACTGATGTTTTAAGCAATTTGGGCCTATCAGATCCTGTCTTTGAATGTAATAAGCTGCCCATTTTCTAGTATTATAAACGTGCATGTAGGTTAACAGCTACATCTCTTACATATTTTCAAAATTGCACTTTTTTGGAAAACTGAAAATTTTACTCAGCAAGGGGTATATAGAAACTCTTAGAAATACTATATTTTAGGGTGAAAAATATCTACACAGGAATCAATAAATTATCCAATTAAACCATGAATGCTCTTACTCATAACAGCAGTCAGATCAACTCCCTACAGTAATTGATAAAAGATAGGCTTTTCAGTAACTGATAAAACTTCTCTTCTAGGCTCCAGTTCAGTAAGGTATGTAAACACGTTCCTAATTTTAAACATATTCTCATGCTTAAAGTTAGACATGTGCTTAGCATATTACAGAAATGGGTCTTAAATACATTTTAACAGTGAGGTTTCCCTTCCAGTGAACCACCCCATCCCCAAAGCAACAAGCAAAATTGTGGAACATGACATGCCATCTGCTGACCATCACTGTTTACTTTGCTTGTATTTCATGAGTGAAATCCTGTCCTCACTGAAGTTAATGGTACTTTTGCCACTGACTTCAATAGGGCCAGGATTTTGTATATCCTTCCCCCGTAACCCTTTTCTATCTAGATTGTAAGCAGTTCATGAAAGGGACTATCTCGCTTCCTGTTATTCTATGTCTGTTAGTGCCCAGCACAGTGGAGCCCTGATTTTGGTTGTGAACCCTGGCCATTACCATAGTACAAACAATAAATAATAATTTAACAATAACCAATCAGAATGCTATGTAGCAGCGAAGACTGTAGCCTCAACACATAAAGGGAAAGATTATTTAAATAAAATAAGACAGATTTTTATATTTTACTATTAATATCTCAGAAGTTGCACTTCAGCCTTTTTGTTCTGCATAATAATCTTCCAACTAGAATAAGAATGAGTTGTATATGAGCAAAAATACATGTAGGTCCTTATCCTGTGAAGAAATCTGGCTGTGCAGACCCTTACACTCAAGCAGTTGCTTTTGCAGGATCAGACAAGATTGTCTACATAGGGAGTTATTCTGGAATTGTTATTCCTAATTTCCATATGTAGATGCTCTTATTCTGGAATAAGAGTGCCTTAATCCTTTAAAATAAAGCACTCTTTATTCTGGAATAAAGTAGACTTAATCGGGCATAGTTAATCCACTGAAAGTGTACATTTTGCCTTATTTCACATTAGTTTTTGTCGACAAGCCCTAAGAGAGTATTTCATCAAAGATTTAGGATCTAAGCACTCGTAATAAGGATAATATCAAATATGTTAATGTAAACCCTCTTGTCTCCGTACGGGATGCTGAGAGAGGCTGGAAAGTATGGCATTTACTCCAGGGAACTTCAAAATGTTTAATATTTTAATCACATTACTTTCAAATGATTCTTCTCTTCTCAGTAAGGACCAAACCCTGGTTTTATTGAACTTAGAGGTAGCTACTGCAAAGGCTTAAGTGGAAAGATGCTTCAGAATATATAAGAATAATGATCATCATACAACTTCTATGAAAAAAACGTACCAATGTCCTAATACATGGATTGTGTAATATATAGTGACAAAGTCCCACTGAAATCAGTAAGAGTCTACTAGTATATTTCCATGGTTAATATAATTGCTGCACAATATGATAAAATAGTTGTTCTTATGTTTTAGGAGTTAAAAGGTGTTCTGTTCATGGAAATGCCCTCATACAAGTAACAAAATTAAACACAAAGCAAAAAAATTTCAAATAATATGAAGTATCTTAAAATATTTCTTTTGCTTTCTTTTATGTAGTCATAGTTATTTAATAACGCTGACAACACAGCAACCCCTACTCAAAGCCAAATTCTGCCCTCAGATGTGCATGAATGACTCCTATTGGTGTAATGGCAACTATTCACATGCACTCCAGAGCAGATTTAGACAATGAATATTTGTAACCATATTATTTCCTAGATCTCTCCTGCGTGCTTTTGACTACATTTCATTACAACAAGAATAATGTTCATATGACTATCTATATGGGGTAACATTGTTAAAAATAAACATATAAAAATACACACACACCCCATTTTAGGAAACAAAGGAAAAGGCTTCTTTTCAGCCCATCATTCTTGGGGGTGGCTGGGGGACTGGACTTTCTTTTTTAAAAATGTACAATGTTTTATTTTTCCTACAAAAGAAAATTATGCTAAGTGATATTCCAAATGGACTGTGTGAACTCACAAACTACATCTAAAACTACTATAATTTTCCAGGACAGGGACAATAAATTTTCAAACAATGCTACCATCATAGACCACAGTATAATGCACTTTATATGCCACGAAGCATAAGAACGTTAAATATGAAATAAAATGATAATGCAAGGTCAGATTTTATTCAAACTGTTTAATTCTTAGGTAAGTTTTTACAGTGTTCTCTTGATTCTTTACATCTTTGATTCTGTAATCAAAATACAGATGCAGCATCTGTGTTTTCATAAGTGTTTCCCATGTGTAATATTATATAATGGGTTTATAAGCAAGGCAAGAATTTAAGGTTAGGAAACAAAGAATATCATTGAATAAAACAAAATTCATATTTTAATGAGCCAGTTGCACTTATTTTATTGCAGAAATTGAGTTTCACGATCTTTTTAGAGAAATGAGAAGTAGAATACATGAGAAAGGGATACCTGATATATGTATGAAACTGAGATGGTATAAAGAGCAAAGCATTCAAAGGATATAATTATTTAATCCTCCCATCCCTCCCCTCACTTCTCAACTCAAACAGAATGATTAAATATTCTTTGGATTTGAGTATCTCCACTGGTATTTATGTAGGAAGAAACCACAATACCAAACTATTACAGAAAATAAAGCTTTCTTAATTCACAAAGGTAATTTCTACAACCAATTGTTAAACTAGGTACAAGACTAAATTCAAGACTGGTACAGCTACATTAGAAATGCTTTAAATTAATGCGTCATTGCCTAGTTCTCTTATTATTAAAATGAAGACAGAACATTCATAGATTCATAACTTCTAAGGCCAGAATAGAACATTATGCTTGTGATCAGAGGAAGGACGGTCCATGGGTTACTGCACTTGCCTGGGTCTCGAGAGACCGGGGTTCAATTCTTTGCTCTGCCATAGACTTCCTGTGAGACCTGGAGCAAATAATTTAATCTCTCTGTGCCTCAGTTCCACATCAGTAAAGTGGGGATAATAGTACTTCCCTTCTTACATGGGTGTTATGAAGATAACTACATTAAAGATTGTGGGGCATTCTGAATAATAATGGGGACGATAGTACTGTACGCATATAGATGTAGTTTGACCTGCTAAATAACACAGGCCACAGAATCTCACACCGTAACTCCTGTATCAGGCTCACACCTTCTGGTTGAACTAGAGCAGACCTTTTAGAAAGATATCCAATCTTGATTTAAAAACTTCAAGAGATGGAGCGTCTATCACATCTCTAGGATCCAAAGGTTAATTACCTTCATTGTTAAACATATGCACTTTATTTCAAGTTGGAATTTGTACGATGTCAGTGTCCAGCCATTGGATCTTGTTATGCCTTTGAGAGATGAAAGAGCCCTCTACTACAGTATCAGAAATCATCCACATAAGTGCTTCTACATCATGATCAAGTCATCTCCGAACCTCTTATTGGATAAGCTAATAGGTTGATTTATTTAGTATCTCACTGCAAGGCAGATTTTCCAGATCTCAGATGATTCTTGTAGCTCTTTTCTGAACGCCTTCCAATTCTTCAACATCCTTTTAAAAGTGTGGACACAAGAACTGGACACAGTATTCCACTGCTTCATTAATGCCATATTCAGTGACAACACCATCTCCCTACTTCTACTCAATATTTCCCTGATTATTTTATTAAACTAGATTTTAAAATTAAATCTTAGTGTTTAAAAACGTAATACCATTATTTCTGTGTACATCTTCAATTGGCCAGGTTATGCTCTCACGTACTTCCTGATGAAGTCAATAAAAGCAGTATTTGCACATCTCCCAGTACAATTTGGCCTATGAATCTTTGAAAACTTTCAATAAATCCTTTAGATAATGAAATCTGCTGTACTCCAATTTAAATCTACACGGTGAAACTCTTTGCCCGCCCTGAATAATACAACAAAAATTATACTACATGTATTATCCAGGTGGATCTATCTAGAGTACAATATAGAATAAAAGCTGAAGAAAAAAGAAATTAAAAATAATCAAAAATTTGTAGCTATCATTTAAAAATAAAACCTCTGTAACCAAGTTCTGAAAGAATATCCCAAGAACACGCACATCTGTTTAATATTACAAGCCAACTGTCAACATCCTAAGTGAAGTTTTAATTTAATATTTTTTCTTTCTTGATGTTTTACCTTTAATCAATGCCTCGTGAGAGTATCAGCTTTCTACAAGAAACTGTTAAATATAAAGAAATGTTATTGTAGCATGTTTATAAAATCATAGTTCGAGAACTTTTTATTTTTCTAAAGCCTGACCACAACTTAATTATCCGCAGGACATTCCAAACTCACAATTGCAAGCTCCAGTTCCCAAGCAATTTTAAACAGTATCTACTGTACAGGACATAGGGTATTCCAAATACCACAACATGGTTATATTTCCAAAAGTCAGCATTAGGGCCTTTAGACCTGGTTTTTATTTTCAATAAATATTTGTTTCTTCACAAATCTTTAAATGGTTATCATCACAATCACGTTTTTATTTCACATGTCAGTTTGCTGTCTCAAGTTATTTGTTTTTACAATTAAAGTAAGCTAGGTTTATCTATCTTTGCATAATATATTACCTCCAGTTCAAAGAGTTTTGTTAGATACCTATTCAACTCTCACCTCCATTGCTCGCACTCTTCCCCTAATCAAATAAAAACAAAAGAAAGAAATTCCCAGGCAAAAACTTTGTAAACCTGGAGTTAAGTTTGAAGGAATGTATCACTTAGTTCAGCCAAAAAAACCTCTTAAAAGAATGCTGGAGTTTACTCAAGTGACAGAAACACTAGAAAGCTTGGAAATTCCAAGTTAAGTTTCCACTTTACAATATCTTCCAAACTATTTGAAGGTATGCAAATACACACACAATCCAATTACTCAAGCAACCTTAGCTCTGCATACATAGTGCCAGTCTGAGAACAACCAGAAATTCTGAGACTGTGTCATGAGAGGTGGTTGGAAATTCTCCAACAGAACGTTTTTCCATCAGAAAATGCTGATTCTTCAAATTTGAGATTTTCCATGGGTACATGTCAGTTTCTACAAAAATTCCAACAGAAACTTGTCTGGTTTCTTGCTCACTCACCCACCTCCCTGTCTCCTCAGCAGCCCACCTGGTGGGATGCTATGAGGTTGGAGCTCTCCGTCAGCTCACCTGATGGGCTACTGCAGAGGCAGAGCTCACAGGCTGCCATGGAGCCAGGCATTCCAGTGTCCTGGGGAGGATATTCTGCTTTGAAAACACCAAAACATTCCCACAGTGGGAATATTTCAGTGTTTCCAAAATGAAATATTGCAGAATTTCACTTCTGCAAAAAATGTCCAGTGTTTGGCTTTTCATCCTGATTCAGGATAACAAAATTTCCAAACCTTGAAATTTTTTTTACACTAGTGAAATTCAGTTGGCAGCCAGCTCAAAGCCTTCTACATCAGAATTTCAACTCTTTAGTGACCACAAAACATTAAGACCTTGCTCTTAATCTTAGTGAATCTGTCTAATTAACTGATATGCTTTTTCTCAGAGCTTCTGGGGGATACGGCTACACTGCACACTAAGCCCAGGCTCTGTCCCAAGTTTGAGCCCAAGCCTCCCTTCCATCCATTTTGCAGTGTGGACATAGGTCAAGCTGCATACCAGAAACAGATTAAATCCACAATACCCCAGGAGAAAAACTGTCAACCAAAAAAGGAAATACCTGACAGATGGTGATTCAAGTGCTGATTCTGCACAAGTTAATTTTTTCATATTCATCTACATCTAAGCACTTATATGGCCTCCATGACACCTTAGTATATATTAAAAATAGATAACCGGGTGAAAAAATTTTAAAAAAATTTCATCCATTGTGGGCTTCATCATGAGGACTTTACTTACCAGGAAAATAATACTTAGGAGGAGGATGGATTACCTTTAAATGTATTTGTTTTTTCAAAGATGTGAGACAAAATATTTGTGTAAACAGAACAAAAGGTAGAAACTTAAACTTGAGTATATGATGTACATGTGTTTGTACTATACTGCTGTTCTACCCCCAAACAAAGGGAAAGATGGAAGCGAGGCAGAATGAAAGGGTGAGAAGGGGCAAACAAACACCGGAAAGGTTGGCACCTGACAACTATGAAGTGTTATTTTTGGCAGACAAAGGTTTGCCACCACTGCCCTGAAATCAGGAAACTTATGTTTTCAGTAAAGTAGCCACTATTTATCATTCTAACCAATTATTTTAAACTGTAATATTTTAGTTATTAGAAACATTTTTCAAAAATTATTGGCAACAACTCTCCCCGACCCCACAACTTTACCCTTTAATTGCTCTAACTGCTAAAGATGTAATACCAATCCTTAACCTACTTATTCTCCACCTTGAAAAACATTTTACAGGTATAGTCATGGAGATCCCAAGACCAAGAACATTACACAATATTTTACTGACATACAATATCTCTTCATCAATGCTGAAACAAAAAGAATTTTAATCCATTAGGTGCCAAAAAATACAAGGAAACAGCTTGACATTGAGATTTTACCCTAACATCTAATTATGGTGATAAAAACAATTCCAAAGATACTGCAGCATAAATCTGAGCACATACTGACAGCAAATATTTATTACTATTTGTTTACTTAATACAGTTTCTTTGGTTTTTCAGCTCTGAATGCCCACATCTTAAGTACTCCTACTCACCTACCTTTGTACCTGTGCTGAGAGAGACAATACGCCAACCAAAACCCTCCCATTTTGTTGCTGACAAAATGTAATGTATAATCACGCTAACGTCCTAAACTACAGTACCACAATTGTATTTCTGATTATATGGTAAAAGTTTC
Source organism: Chelonia mydas (assembly GCF_015237465.2). Taxonomy (NCBI): domain Eukaryota; kingdom Metazoa; phylum Chordata; order Testudines; family Cheloniidae; genus Chelonia; species Chelonia mydas. The sequence goes on from NC_057852.1 coordinate 115,322,573, forward strand.
ACGGCACAAAGTTGCTAAGATCTATGATCTCTCTGAAATTCTGTTAGTCAGAGAAAGGAAACCACTTCGGCCTGCTTCTGTATTCAGCAGATACTATGGTGAACAGCATTCTAGAAATGCCCAAGACAAATAGGGTATCCCTCCCTGCCTCATCATGATTTTCTTTTTTTACATCACCATAGTATAAAACTAAAATGTGGGACATATGCCATACACACATATAAAAGTTCAGGCCTACCTCCCCTCCCTTCTACCTCCCATCTAAAATAAGAAAAGGGAGAAATGAGAATATTCAGGTCTCTCCTGAAGAAGAAAGAGAGCTGAGGTATTCTCAAAGCAAGCAACGTCTGGGGAAAAAAACTCCCCAGTGGACAACTCTCCAAAGAATGAAGCTGGTTTTCTGTTTGCTCAGCTAAATTTCAAATTTCATTTTTGTCTTTTTCATGAGTTCTTTAATTGCAGAATCCAAAACTGCCAACAATATTAACATAATAGAAGTGGTCAAAATGGTCGGCCCATCCTACTCCCAAAATTTAAAGGTACAGAACATCTGCCAGAATAATAATAAATAATAAATAATAACAATAATAAAATAAATAAATAAAGCATAACTGAAACAAAATTCACTAACCTAAAAGTTCTCTAGGTTTTTCCTTGCTTCCCCTTCTTCATCCCCTTTTTCTCTCCTCCCATTTCAGACCCATTCTATCATTCTCCATGCCATTTTCTGTTTTCTCCCTCATTTTCTTTTTCTCATTTGTCCTATTTGTTGTGTCCCTCTCCCTACTCTGTGTGTTCAACTATCTCTCCTCCTCTTCTGTTCTCTCTAGCTCTCTGGATCTCACTCAGTATTCCACTTTATCTCCAGTCCTCCTCCCCTCCCCCCCCCCCCCCGCCTGTCTTTCCCCATCACTCTGTTCCTCCACTTAAGTTCACTCCCCTTCTACTCCCTCTGAGGCTCTCCCCCCAGTCTCCTTTCTGTTTCCCCCTTTCCTGGGGTTCATCCCTTGCCTCAAGCGTGGCCTGCTTCTGGGGAAAGCAAGAGGCAAAATCCTCCCTTCTTCACCAATCCACCATGTGCTAGAAGCTTGTAACTGAGCCTCTGTTGAACTTATCCTGTACTTGTGGCAAGATGTCAAGTCAGCAACTCAGAGGAGAAGCCAATTCAACTGCGAGCCAGCAGCTGAAAAGATAGGTTTCAGAGTAACAGCCGTGTTAGTCTATATTCGCAAAAAGAAAAGGAGGACTTGTGGCACCTTAGAGACTAACCAATTTATTTGAGCATGAGCTTTCGTGAGCCACAGCTCACTTCATCGGATGCATACTGTGGAAATTGCAGAAGACATTATATACACAGACACCATGAAACAATACCTCCTCCCACCCCACTTTCCTGCTGGTAATAGCTTATCTAAAGTGATCATCAAGTTGGGCCAAGCTGAAAAGAGTTTACAGTGGCTCTAACTCCATCAACAGGAGCCTAGGGAGTTCCTCCCATAGTTAAAACCCAGTAAAAAAATCCCCTTCCCCTCTCATCCAAAAAAATCAGTGACCCAGGGGCATCAAAGTTAGCCCTGGAAGACTGAAACGGGAGGATGGGGAGGAATGAATATCCTCCATCACAGAGGGCATATGCCCTCAGAATATTGAGTGGCAGACTTGGAATACTTTTGGACGCTTCACTGCCACTGGATGGTGGACTAGCCACAGTGGCAAAAATAACTAGCAACTCGGGAGGGGGAGGGGGGGGCAGAAATCACCGTAATTTTCAGCCCTGTCATTTATTTTATATTGAGAAAACAACTTATACAATGGGGTTAGGAGTTTACTTTTCTTTTCTTTTTTTAAAGGTAGCTGAATTTGAACAGAAATTTAAGAGGTCCCAAAAATAAGGACACTCATAACTACATCCTCCAAAGGCTGACCATGTATACTTGCCACTATTTCTTAAATGAATTTGGCTGAAACCAGAAACAGTCACATGGGAACCATTAGTTGATTGAATTAAAGCTTTTTATTCTACTCTGAAATCATTAATATCTTTCCTATATCATTTTCTCTTATTGCTTTTCACTCTTTCTTCTCCATCACTTTTAATATGACCTTCATAGCTTCCCCCAACTTTTTAGGACAAAATTCTTCTCTACGAAGAATGGAGGGAATGCAACGGGGGAGGGAAGGGGCAAGGGGGGATGGAAATAAAAAAATCAGGCCGAGAATAAATCGGACACCACTTTCAACCTCAGTTATGAAGCAGAATCTGACATTCATACTGGAAAGAGATGCATTTAAATTGTGCTGAAAAAAATTTACAATTTGGAATCAGTCAAAAGATAAAAGTTTGTGTGCAAGTACTGTACAAAACACAGCATTATCAAGGAATATGTTATGAAATAATGAACTTTTTAACAGTTAGAAGAGGGAGAAATAAATCTCCTTTTTTCCTAATGACCTCAGCTATGAGCTCAATTTATTAGACTCTAACTCATTGCCATAGTAAAAAAAAAGTGAACTGAAAATAACTTGTAGTCCAAAATTGGTCATATTAATTAATTTCTACTAAAGAAGTATAATTTGCAATACCAAGAATATGATATATTTTCAGGCATATGTTCTCTTTTGGGAATTATTAGGTAACCATTAGAGTCAAGTCTATAAACTAAAGAGTAAATCTGTTTAAGATTATATATACATTTATATAAGGATTCTAACAACTTCAGTTCTGACATTTTTGGCAGTATTTGTTGTCCCATAGTATCTCTCTGAGTGAGATTTTGTAGCACTAGTTCTTATGGTGTATCTCATCACAGAAAAACTAATGAACTATGATGAAACAGACTCCGTTCTGATGTTGTCTCAATTTTCTCATAGATTTAAATGAAATTAGTCTCATGAGCAGAGGTTTTCAGGATTAAGCCTCATCAATTATTATATCCTACACGAAGCCTGAATTTTTAGCAAATACAGTACTATATTAACATACATAAAGTGTTAAGGAACTCATGCCACTATGATATCAGTAGCTTCCCTTAGTCACCGATCTAATTTTCTAGCATAGACCAGGCCTCTGTCTCATCCACCACAGAAGCTGGTCCAATAAAAGAGATTATCTCACCCACCTTCTCTCTCCTATATCCTGGGACTAACATGGATACAACAACACTGCAAACATTATGAAACTGTTGCAATATTATGGGTAACAGCTATCTTGTTTGAAATCTAGATCCAATTAGCTAGACTAGCAGTGTTCTATTTCTGCCTGTTGTTGCTGCTGATTACATATTGGGACTGTGTCCACAAATGTTGTTCTCAGACCCCCTTCAAGTCAGTAAAGAATAGCCTGATGGGGTTAAAGCATCTACATTTGGGCCATTTGGTTTTACCATATAACAAGTCCAAGAGACTGCTTTGCTGTAAGTGTATGCCTGATTTTATTTTTGTTTGTTTTTGTTTTTTAAATAAATGGAAAAACTATCACCACTGCAATGCTACAGGACAATGAGAACTGTCTTTTACCAATGGCAATATATCAGGAACGGCAGGTGGGTTGGTGGTTAAAAGCTATGTTAGACACGCATATACACTGTCATTTGTTATGGATTTGTAGTAAAGTGTAATTTCAGACACTAAACCGCTGAGATGGGGAATTTTTCTTTTCCTCCTTACTCAGTACCTGTATAAAGAAGTCTAGCACATTCTTGATGTGTACACTAGCCCATTAAGGCAATTCTTTTTAAAAAAAATGATTATATCATCATGTAAACTGAAAACACCCCCAACCACTTGAATTTTATGTGCACCAATATGAAGGTGATGTGTCACACATCATTCCATATTGGTGCCATTAGCAAAATTCATTCCGCAAAGGGACGTAAAAAATTAGAGGGAATACTGGTGTTTTCCTTCGTCCACGTGTCTTACTAGTATCTGGGAGACCCTGACATGTCCCTTAAAAATGGAGTCTTCAAGGACCCCTACAAAGTGAACATATACTGTTGTCTCATAAACATCCTTCTTTTCAATTATTGGAAGGGAAAATGAAAAACAAACTTGAAAATCTTCTGTAAAGTGGTAACACTGATATTCTGGGAAACCTAGCTGTGGTAACAATCTCTGTGACTAGTTGTGTTTCATTCCTATACCAATCCAGCAAGATTCACTGGTGATGAGGCTAGGCATCTTCCCCATTTGGATATCTCTTAAAGCTTCTTGAATGTTTATGTACCCATTGCACTGCACATTATATCCTTAGCTCTACTATAATTTCCAGTTTTAATCATTATTGTGATTAATTAACCGATTAATCCTTTTTTGGGTTTCCCTTAATACTTGGGAAATAAGAATTGTACTAGGGTGTGCGGGGTATTGATAATCAGTGGTTCACAGTCATGCTGGAAGGGCATAATGAGTGGGGTCCCACAGGGATCAGTTCTGGGTCCGGTTCTGTTCAATATCTTCATCAGTGATTTAGATAATGGCATAGAGAGTACACTTATAAAGTCTGTGGACGATACCAAGCTGGGAGGGGTTGCAAGTGCTAGGATTAAAATTCAAAATGATCTGGACAAACTGCAGACATGGTCTGAAGTAAATAGGATGAAATTCAATAAGGACAAATGCAAAGTACTCCATTTAAGAAGGAACAATCAGTGGCACACATACAAAATGGGAAATGACTGCCTAGGAAGGAGTACTACGGAAAGGGAACTGGGGGTCATAGTGGACCACAAGCTAAATATGAGTCAACAGTATAACAATGTTGCAAAAAAGGCGAACTTCATTCTGGGATGTATTTGCAGGAATGTTGTAAGCAAGACACGAGAAGTAATTCTTCTACTCTACTCTGCACTAATTAGGCCTCAGCTGGAGTATTGTGAGGGGAGGGGGATGGAGAAGAAAAGGGGATAGGGGAATCCCGGCATGTAGAGTCCCCTCGGCAGCAGCTGGGGCTCTCCCATTAAGCAGGCCCATCGAACCCTCACCCTGACAAACCCTACCCCCTACACTTGGACCCCTCCGGCAAGCCCCCCAACCCAGAACCCCACTGAACCCCACTCCTCCAGCATCCAGACCCCCCCCGTGAACCCCCAGCCCCTCCCCCCCCGCCAAGCCCCATCTCCCCACACCCAGACCCCTCCGCTGAGCCAAACCACCATCACCTGGATCCCCTGCAGAGTCCCATAGCTCCTGCACCCAGAACCCCCCAATGAGTCCCTGTGCATCCAGATCTCCCACTGAGCTGCCCACACCCAGACTGCCCCACACAGAAACCTCTCACCCCACACCTAGATCCCCCCACACTCAGATCCTGCTAGGCTGAGCCTGCCCACCCACACCTGGTGCACCTGACACAGAGGGACAGGGCCGTGGGGTGTTTCTGGGGAAGGCCCAGCCCTTGCACTGTGTCAGGGTTAGGTGCAGCCTCACTGCCGAGTCCCTGTACTGGGGGAGGTGGGGGCTTCAGGGTGAAATCCCACCCCAATGCAGCCAGTGTCCTGTGCTCCCCACTGCCATGCTGGAGCCACATTTATTTACTGACAAATAAAATGTGCAGAATTTTGCAGATTTTTAAAATATTGTGCATATAATTTTAAATTTTTTGGCGCACAATTCCCTTCGGAGTAAAGGCGGGTGCAGTACCTCTGGACTGGCAAACTGGGGTACTGGTCCCAATCTTTAAGAAAGGAGACCAGAGTATGTGTTCCAACTATAGGGGGAAATCACACTCCTCAGCCTCCCCTGCAAAGCCTATGCCACGATGTTGGTGAGGAGGCTACACCCATTAGTTGAACCTCGGTTTCAGGAGGAACAATACAGATTCCATCCTGGCCATTGAACAGACCAGCTCTTTGCTCTCGTGCAGATATTTGAGGGGTGATGGGAGTTTGCTAATCCGGTCTACCTTTGTCTTGTAGGCCTGCAGAAGGCATATGACCACATTCCCTGAGATGTCTTGTGGGAAGCATTGCAGAAGTATGAGATGCCAATGCCACGTTTGCATACTATCTGGTCCCTCTATTCTTGGAGTGCGAGTTGTGTCTATATTCTTGGCATTAAGTCAAGTTCGTTCAAGATAAGCATTGGACTCCGCCAAGGGTGCATCTCGTCCCCAACTCCTGTTCGTGATTTTCATGGACAGGATATCAAGACGCAGAGTACCGTGGAGTACATCTGGTACAGGGACTCGGAGATGGCATCTCTGCTCTTTACAGATAATGTTGTCCCTGCTTCTTCAGACTGTGATCTTAGATGCACACTCAAATGTTTTGCTGCCAAGTGTGAAGCGGCTGGGATGAGAATCAGCACCTCCAAATCGGAGATCATGGTCCTCTCCCGGAAGAAAGTGGACTCTTCTCGCCAGGTGAAGGGGAAAGTAGCTGCTTTAAGCAGCTGCCTTAGTGGAAGAGTATCTAGGGGTCTTGTTCACAAGTGGTGGTAAGCACGAGCAGGAGCCTGACTGGTTGATTGGAGCAGCAGAGACAATAATGCAGGCACTGTACTGGTCTGTGGTGGTGAAGTGGGAGCTGAGTTTTTGGATGAAGTTCTCAGGTTACAGGTCAATCTACATTCCCATCCTCACCTATGGTCATGAACTTCGGGTAATGACCGAAAAGGACAAGATAACAGGTATAAGTGGCGGAAATGAAGTTTCTCTGCAGGGTGGCTGAGCTTACTCTCCTAGACAAGGTGATGGGCTCGGTTATACGGGACAGCCTCAGAGTAGAGCCACTACTCCTCCAGAACGAGAGGAGCCAGCCGAGGCGGTTCGGGCACCTGATAAGGATGCCCCCGAAGAGGCTTCCTTTGGAACTCTACCGAGCAGGTCCCACTGGGAGGAAGCCCCAAGGCCAACCCAGGACACGCTGGACAGATTATCTCTCTCATCTGGCCTGGGAACACTTGGGAACACTTTTAGAATCCCCCAGGAGCTGGAAACTGTTGTGGAGGAAAGGGAGGTCTGGTCCTCCCTACTCTCCATGATGCTGCCATGACCCTCACTGGGAAAAGTGGCATAAAGAAAAAGTGGCATAAAGGAAAAAAGTGAAAAAAGAAGAAATGTAAAAAGAACGTCACGTGACACAGAACATACAACATAAAACTATAAGGCTAAGCAGGTGGAACCAGAGTTTTCCAAAGCAAATACAATGAACAATTTAACATAGTAAGCTGAGTGAGGAATATAGAAAATGCTATTGGGGTTAGTCAGTGGGAAAAAAGACATAGGCTGACTGAGACCAACTGTTGATTCTTAAAAGAAAAGAAAAAAAACGTTTGAGTTAGTAACTGCACTTCAGATGAAGTTCATCCAGGACTCTGTTTGTCTTGAATGACTGTAACAAAAGAAACACTATTAAACAAATGATTAATTTTTTTAATATACTTAATTTTTTACTTTACCCAAAGGATTTTATAAGTTTTATGTTTGCCTTTCCCCCCCTACTTTTTCATATGTGTGCAACCATATGTTGTCTGCTTGCCATAGGACTTTCACCATTGCCTGTCAGCTTTTTAACTTAGAACCAAAGATGATAAGATTAACTTACTTTACACATTTAAAATCATGAATAAATTTAATTCTTTGACTGTTAAGGCAAATAGATTTTAGTGGAATTCTTTTAAAAGCCTATTAATTTTACACATGCCTTCCTCTTTAAATGGGGTGTGACGTTCCTGAAGTTTTTCCTTTGTATATTGCAGATTGTAAACTGATGACACATTTAAGCTGCTCACATGTCCAAACTGCAATTTTACTTGACCATTTTCTCTGTTTCTAACAAAAACTTAACATACCTGTTTTCATGGATCTGGGTGGTATGAGGAATCCAATATCATATTTGCTCTTCCATGACTTAACACAAACTTTTTAACAAACTATTTGAGAGATCTATAATAATTAAAATTACCAGTGGCCGACACTTTAATAGAAGAGTTCACCAGAGTGAAGGAGGGGGAAGAACACAAATCAAGCTCATCATCATCCTCTTCCCAAAGAGGCAGATGCGGAAAATGCAGCAACAGTGACAGTGCCCTTACATTTCCTTAAATTCTCTATAGTTTGATTGCACTCTCTCTGTTTGGGCACATTACTACGCACTTTGTCTTCTCACGACACATATTCTGTGTTGGTTTTGGTTTCTCACTGTCACAATACTGTGACTGATTTTCACGAAGAGCACTGGCCACAGCCTTTTTTAATCTGTACTTTTAACTGTTTGCAGGACTAACACCTTTTAACTTGTCCCACACACAAGACCATTAAATATAATTCTTCAGTATATAATCCCTTTTTATGGAAGTTCTTGTATTTTTGTTTTTTAAAATATTACTCTTAAAAGTCTTTTCAACTATGTCCTACCGTTCTTCCTTGGCTAAGACTTTTGTATCAAATCCCCCTCTGTGGGAGATTATAAACTGTTTGACATATTCCTTCATTATGATAATGAGAACTTATTTTCTTACCTGTTTTTTTTTTCCAATCCCACGGCTAGGGGCTCCCTACAACCTCCTAGGCCTTGTTAATACTCCAAAAGTCTTTAGGTCACAATCCCAAAGACCCAGAAGTGGCAATAAGAAATCTTGGACTCATCCCCATCCAGGAAGTGTAAGGTGGTAAACAGAGTCACAAGTCCACCCAATTTAGGCTTACTCAATTTTCACCTTTACTTATAGAATTTCAGACAGAATTATCATCACTCATGGTGACTGAACATATATTTATGCCAGATGATAAACAGATAAAACAGAACTGGTACAGAGTCCCAGTTTCCACACTGCAGAAAGTTCTCCTCTATTTCATGACGGTCATTGCCACCTCCGATCTCTGGTCTGGTATTTCAGCCCCTTTCCTTCAGTTTCTGATCCAGTGTTTCTCCAATTTAGGCCTTGTTCACCTGGATCTTTTTGTACATTTTCTCATTACATTTTTATAAACCTTTCCCCAATCAACATTAAGCATTTGCTTTAAGTAACCTGTACAATACACATGCTCAAGCTTCAATTTACACAGCTTTTGCTGTTTATGTCATTCTTTTGCTGTGTCACCCTGCTCCTGGGTATTCTTGTCATTATAATGGGGCTTCTTGTCATTATAGTTTTGTATAGTTGTTATCTAAACCCTTCCACACAATGTTACCTTTGTCCTGTCATCAATAACATCATTTTAAGCAAATTAGCAATTCTATACAAAAAGAGAACCAGCAAAACCACACTCATGCCATCAAGGCCTTGACTGAAATGTTACCTCATCTAAACTCATTTACTATCCATAATTATAAATGATTAAAAATATAACTAACAATGATCTCAATCTTACCATTTAGCCATTCTTCATATTTATTTTTCAATATCATAGTTCAGTACGTGTGTATTATCATGCCTGGTGGGGTGGAGTAGGGAGCAATTAAAGAGCACTCTGACCCCAAAATGTCAAGGCTTTTTAAAATCTTCTTTAAATATGGGTTTTCAAAGGCCTTTTTCACTCAAAGTCTACCCTTGTGTTTACAAATCATTACAACACACACACACAATTGGTAATTTCCCCTGTGTTGTATTTTGAGAGATGTCTTAATTTTAGAGCCTTAATCATCATTCCCCAACAAGCTCCAGCAACTTTGCAATAGCTTTGCTGAAGTCTGAGATCAATCTCGACTAACTATCAGTCTAAAGAAGACAACGATTGTGGTACAAGATGTGTTGACTGCACCAGAAGTTTTACTAACTAGCACCACTCTAGAAGTTCTGCACAAGTTCTGTTATCTAGGACCAACTGCATCGGATAACTTCTCTTTTGACAATGAGCTTACTTCTCATATAAGAAAGGCAGCTACTACATTCGACCAACTGATCAAGTACATGTGGAATAAAAGGAAACCAACATTGAACATCAAGATATGGGTCTACCAGACATGCATTCTGAGCATGCTTCTGTATGATGGCAAGATCTGGACCACCTACAGCAGGCACAAGAGAAGGCTAAACACCTTCCACATACTTTAAATATCAAAACTCATGACACCAAAGTATTTGCGAAAGCAAAAATTACCAAGTCTAATTTGCAGACACAGACAACTCCATGAGCTTGTTCATCTGTGCCGGATTGATGACTGACATACTGCAAAAGGATCTCCTGTATGGAGAACTTGCAGATGCCCCATGGTCACTGCACAGACCTAGTCTCAGGTTCAAGGACATTTGCAAGAGGGACTTGAAAACTTTCAACATTGACACCACAAGCTGGGAAGATGCAGTAGCAACAAGCCACACTAGAGGACTGCACTGCACCACAGAGTCAAAAAGGCTGAACAGACGTAATTGCGAGAGAGAAAAGTGCAGAAGGCGTCAAGCAGATAACTGGTTTCATTCTCTGTGCCTGATGCCTGCATTATAAATGGCATGGACTGTTGCTTGAGTATTGACTGTTTAGCCACTCATGATGCTTGACACACAGTAAGTGAACTGCTTTCCCGATTACACCAGAGTCTTTCAAGACAGTCAATTGCCATATATTTAATCAAAAGATTAAAATGTTGATTTTATGCATTCAATTGAACTTCCATCCAAATAGAGCTTGACACAAAACAATCTCAGATAAAGAATTAATCCTCTTCTACCAAATAACAAATCAATCACCATTTTCTAACAATTAAAAAAAAAGAAAAATTAAGAATCTGAATAAATGTAAATTAAACTATATAATTATTTAAATAAATGTGTATAGATACAATGCATCCTCCTAGATAGCAAAAAGAAGCACCAAATTTAGTGTAGAGACCACATATATGTTGATTTCAACATGTTTTAATGGTTACTAACTAATGAGAATCAACCTTTCTTTAGGAAAATAACGTTGCCCCTTTTCGACCTGAGCAGCTAGTCAAACTTTGGGGCACCGGGGATATTCCAGCTGGGAGTAGAAATTGGTGATAAACAGGTATTTCGTTGAGGCAGTTTTGTTTATTTACAAATGTGTCTCTGAATGCAGAAGGAATCAAGCAGGAAACAGCTTCTTTTCTTCACAGCACCAAGTGCACTTTTTTCAGGCTGCATCCCTGACCCGAAAACCTCCCAGTTTTCTTTCAAGGTCAGACACTGGCCTTTCAGCTGCTTCTTCCAGCTACATCATTAGAATCATAGAATGTCAGGGCTGGAAGGGACCTCAAGAGGTCATCTAGTCCAACCCCTGCTCAAAGCAGGACCAATCCCCAATTCTACCCCAAATCCCTCAATGGCCCCCTCAAGGATTGAACTCACAACCCTGGGTTTAGCAGGCCAATGCTCAAACCACTGAGCTATGCCTCCCCCATTCATTCTCTGGTCCTCTGTGTTCTACCTATTTTCTCAAACTCTCTCACATGCTACTCAGCAAACCCCTCCACCCACCAACCCACCCACTCAGTTCAAACTCCCGGGGAGGTTCACATAACCCTTATCTTAGGTAGGGGCTTGTGATTAATTTATTCTTATAGTTATGCTAATTCAAGGACCAGTTCACACCCATCCTTCTCAGCAGGGTTTAAGTCGACCCATAACAAGGTTTCACCCAGCTCATAACAATACCTAAAAAGTACAAATGCAAAACACGATTATAATGGATTTTTTAAATCAAGGTTTCCTGCTTGCTGATTTAAATCATGATTAAAACCCGTGTATTTAAATCGCTTTGATTTAAATCCATCCACCAACCAAGGCTATCTTGAGCACATCAGACCTATTCCCTCTATTCTCTACATTGGCTTCCCATGGAATATTGAGTTGAGTTCAAGGTCTTGGTCCTTATCTTCAAGACACTCAATGGCCAGGGACCAGGATATCTAAAAGATTGTCTAAATCTCTGTGATGAGGACCATGGTTCAATTACTCTACTTTTCACACACAGTGGAACTTTCTACCATAAGGGCAAAGCTCATCCGTTCAGAATGTAGAGCTTTCTTGCAGGCTGGTCCAAGACTGAGGAACAAACTTCCACAGAAAATAAGGACCATCACAACCTTCACCACCTTCTGCTCCAAGTGCAAGGTACACTAGCATAAACACACAGCACCATGTAATTATTTATAAACAAACAAACCTACCTAAACAATACATGACACACAGAATTTTGCCCCGAGAAGAAGCTAAGAGAACAAACCACACACGACAGATGTTAGTTATGTTCCTTAATGCACCATCGGAAGGTGCGCTGATACGTTGGTGATGGAAGGTGGTACAAGAACCTATAAAGAATCGAATAGACTGCAATAGGATGGCCTTTATCTGTGAGCATCTCATACTTTCTGAAAACTACGTTAAATATTTCATCTTTCTGACATGGATATTTCTATTGTTCCCGAGCATACTCTACTATGGTTAGTTAGCCCAAGGCCTGCAGAATTACCCTCTGCTGATTCTGACTTATGAGCTCTTGGAAGAGGTCTGGTGGTCTGATATGTTCCCGACATCTTTTTCTTTTAAATCAACCAAGCCTGTATGCATAAACATATTTGTATAAAGATTAAGAGTTAATGTGTAAATCAACAATTAATTTGCAAGTTAAATTGCCTAGCTCTGGCAAAACCAGCTACATTTGTAATTGCAAGCCTGTAACAAAGTATTAGAAAGAGGTGCTCTCTCTCCCATATAATCAAATCAAATAGCAGTAGCAAACAAATTATAGTTTATTTTACTACAAGCCCTACCCAGACTTAGTTTAATTTGCAAAAAGTCTCTTGCCTTTCCAGCAAAAATAAATGCCTCGGACTGCAGCTTATAGTTTGCATTATTTTCCCTCTTAAAATCAAACTGTATCTCCAAAAAACAGCTACGATCAAGTTTGCAAGGCCCTAAAGGTTGCTACACAGCCTGCTCTGGTTTGGCTGGAAAATTAAACTGTGGGTTGCCATTCTGGCAAAAATACTTTGAACTACTTAATTAGCTGACAAGCCCATATCTAATCTCTCCTGTGAAGTCGCCAGAGACCACTCACTGACCAGGCATCATGTTGAAACTGGAACTCAGCCTCAGGTATGCTTAGCAGAACACTTATCCTTGGTTCAACTCATTTCTGAAGCAATTGCTATGTGGCTGAGATCAGTTATGATGGGATAGCCTAATTTTGGCAATTAATTGATCTTTGACTATTAGAAGTAAATATGCCTAATGGCCTGTGATGGGATGTTAGATGGGGTGGGATCTGAGTTACTACAGAGAATTCTTGCCTGGATGTCTGGCTGGTGAGTCTCGCCCACATGCTCAGGGTTTAGCTGATCGCCATATTTGGGGTTGGGAAGGAATTTTCACAGTTTTAAGTGATTTAAGATGAGAGATTTCCTGGAGACAAGCTTCCAGTTTTGATAAAGTCAAATTACCACCACAATTTTATTAATTATCTTAAACTAACAAAATAGTCTTTAAATGGGATTTTAATTTAAGAATATTTCTACCTATGCTAGACTGTAAAAGCTCAGTTGATAAAAAAACTAGATAGAAAGATCATTACTATTTTTAACAAAAATATTTATTTCAGAGACTTTCTCACTCCCACCTCTAAATCCATTCTTCTGCAAATCACTGATATTGTCAAAAGTAAAATATTCCTGTGACATTATGCCAAAAAGTGCAAAAACTCTGCGGATACCTTCCAGCAAAAGTGCCACAACATTTTTATTTCCTAATAATACATTTTCTCTCTAATATATATATTTTTGTTTCCAGTAATTGCAGCTTATATATTTCATTTACATATATCAGGTCACTTCACCTCTAGTGTATGCAGGTACAACTCCACTGACTTCAATATTTAAACCGGGATTGAATTTAGCCTATTAAATATATTTTTTAAAAACTGCAACTCCAGAAACAAACATTTCTCTGGTTGTTGATTTTAAAAAGTGGCAATTCATTAAAGCTGTTCAGATGGTTGGAATTATAGACTAAAACCCAAAGAGGGAGATTAATGAACAGAAGGCAGGTAAGGTTGTCAAGAGGTTCATGGTGAATACAATTTATCACATGGTTATGACGCTATACCTGTATGGTGTGTAACATTTATTTGCACACAGAACATATACATAAATCTGCAATTCAGCTCTGCATGAGTAGCGGTCAAGAAAACCACTGACAGTGTGTATGGCCCCAATTCTGGAAAATTAATTATGCACATACTTAAGTTTATTCATGTGAGTAGTTCTAGTAACTCCTATGCCACTTTTCAGAGTAACAGGAGTGTTAGTCTGTATTCACAAAAAGAAAAGGAGTACTTGTGGCACCTTAGAGACTAACCAATTTATTTGAGCATAAGCTTTCGTGAGCTACAGCTCACTTCATCGGATGCATACTGTGGAAAGTGTAGAAGATCTTTTTATACACACAAAGCATGAAAAAATACCTCTCCCCACCCCACTCTCCTGCTGGTAATAGCTTATCTAAAGTGACCACTCTCCTCACAATGTGTATGATAATCAAGGTGGGTAATTTCCAGCACAAATCCAGGGTTTAACAAGAACGTCCGGGGGGGGGCGTTGTAGGAAAAAACAAGGGGAAATAGGTTACCTTGCATAATGACTTATGCCACTATTCATATGAGTACATTTACATGCATGCATAAATTTTTGCAGGAGCAGGGCCTATAGAAAGGGAGATGACTTGGTGTCTTTGGAAATTCTGGTCCTTGCAGGCAACAGAATCAGTGCAAATGAGTACAGACTAGAGGCTATATAACATCACCAGAGACTGTACTACGTGTCATTATTATAAGCAATATGCATGCCTTACTTAGGATCTGCCAACTCACTTGGGGGAGGGGTTAGTTTTAAAGCGATAATATCAACCTGGAAACTAGTCCTTTTTTTTTTTTTTAAAGCGTTGAGAGCAGTTTTAGGTTCTCCTGAGTCCCCACACCAATTGCTGAGCGTTTTACAAGGATACTGTTTGCTATTATTTTATTTATTCTAAGGTTTTCTTTCTCTCGTCTTCTTGCGTGAAAGTCCCACACAAACCACAGAAAGTCAACGGCCACCGGGCAGATTTCTTCAGAAGCGCCCGGCCAACAGCTGGGTCTTCGTGGGAACGGAGCCTTTTAAAAGCCCCCTCCTAAAGCCCGCAGCCTGCAACTCTGACCCGCGAGGGCAGAGCCTTGCAGCCAGCGAGGGACTCAGCGGGCACCGCAGCGGGCACCACGAGGGGGTTACAGCGGGGAAAGAGAGACAGCGCCCAGGCGGGAGCGGGGGTTGCCAAGTGCACGAAGTAAAAGGGGGAGAAGGAGAAGGGAGCCCCCCAGCCCATCACTCTGCACGGCACTCATCTGCGGGTCACCTGGAGCTGCGGAGGGGGGCTGGGGGCTCGCGGAGAGGCGCCCGTGCAGACGGGGCGGTTGGCTGTGACTACTATTACCGCCCCCCCCGGACGCCTGGGTCCCCTCCCCGGGGCAGTCCCGACGCCGGCCCCCGCACTCACCACCTCGCGGGCCCGGCAGGAGAAGTCGCTCTTGGGCCGCTGGCTGCCCCGCTTGAGCAGCTCGTCCCTGGGGCTCTCGCCGGCCGGGACCCCCAGCGCCTTATTCCGGGTCTTCACCGTCTTCACGCTGGCTTTGAACAGCAGCGTGATGTCCACGGCCATGGCGCCCCGCTCCCGCCGGCCCGGCCCGCGGTCACCGGCTGCCAGCCAGACAGGCCGGCCCCGGTCCCTGCGCACAGTCCTCCCCGCGCAACTCGGCCCGCCGCGCGGGGTTCCGCCGCCTTACCCGGCCGGCCCCGGCGCCGCGCCAGGGGAGAGACGCCAGAGGCAGCCCTAGTCCCAGCATGAGACCCCCCCGGCCCCCAGGGAGACCCTGCACTGCCCCAGTGTGTGTGTGTGTATGTGGGGGGGGTGAGCCCCCAGGGAGACCCTGCACTGCCCCAGTGTGTGTGTGTGTATGTGGGGGGGTGTGAGCCCGCAGGGAGACCCTGCACTGCCCCTGTGTGTGTGTGTGTGTGTGTGTGTATGTGGGGGGGTGTGAGCCCCCAGGGAGACCCTGCACTGCCCCAGTGTGTGTATGTGGGGGGGGTGTGAGCCCCCAGGGAGACCCTGCACTGCCCCAGTGTGTGTGTGTGTATGTGGGGGGGGTGAGCCCCCAGGGAGACCCTGCACTGCCCCAGTGTGTGTGTGTGTATGTGGGGGGGTGTGAGCCCGCAGGGAGACCCTGCACTGCCCCTGTGTGTGTGTGTGTGTGTGTGTGTATGTGGGGGGGTGTGAGCCCCCAGGGAGACCCTGCACTGCCCCAGTGTGTGTATGTGGGGGGGGTGTGAGCCCCCAGGGAGACCCTGCACTGCCCCAGTGTGTGTGTGTGTATGTGGGGGGGGGGGTGAGCCCCCAGGGAGACCCTGCACTGCCCCAGTGTGTGTGTGGGGGGTGAGCCCCCAGGGAGACCCTGCACTGCCCCTGTGTGTGTGTGTATGTGGGGGGGTGTGAGCCCCCAGGGAGACCCTGCACTGCCCCAGTGTGTGTATGTGGGGGGGGGTGTGAGCCCCCAGGGAGACCCTGCATTGCCCCAGTGTGTGGGGGGGCATGAGTTTCCTTTCCACCCCCAGTGAGATCCTGGACTGCCCCGGTGTGTATGTGTGTGGGGTGAACCTCTCCATTGCCTTACTGTGTGTGTGGGGGGTTATCCCCCTCCATCCCTCAGAAAACCGTGTACTGTCCCACTGGGGGGGGGGGGTGATCCCCCCCTTCAGTCTCCAGTGAGGCCCTGCACAGCCCCAGTTTGTGAGATGGGAAGGGGTGAGCCCATCTAATATCAACAGGACTCCCTCCAGGAGTGGTAGAGGTCCATCAAGACTGGGGTTTGGGGAATAATTTTTCTTCAATTGAATCATGTAAAATAAAAATTGGAAGTGTTGGTGCATTTACTAAAAAGATCAATATCTGTCTTTGGATCTTTGCACTCTAATCCCATTTACTTCCATGACAGCTCTGTATGTATCCAAGAGCATAGTTTGGTCTTATGTTTAGCATTCACTTCTTGTTTCTTAGAATAAACATTTTGTATACAGTAAAGGAAACACTTAGCCATTACAAGCCAACACTAATTTAAAGCCTTGGTCACACACATGAATTTTCCAGTATAGCAATACTGGCCAAACCCTCCTAATACAGATGCAGTTATATGGTCACAAAAATGCTTTTGCCAGTATCTCTTTTTCTGGTTCAGTGAATGAAACAAGCTGTATTTGGCAAAAGCACTTTTTTGTTGGTATAACTGCATCTACACTAGGGCTTTTGCCAGTATAAGTGTCGTAAAAAAAATCATAACTCTAACTACATAGGTATGTCTGCAAAACTTGTAAGTGTAGACCTGGCCTTAGGTGGGTGTTTTCATGCAATGTTTTCTTATATACAATATTGTTATGGCAGGTGTCACCAGGTGGTGCTATTACAGTATGTTATAGTTGTCCAGTTCTTTTTCTCGGGATATGTCTGCACTGAAAATGCAACAGTGGCTCAGCTGCAATGTGCCACCTACCTACTACCTAGACACTACCTACTACCATTCCATTCCACCATCAACCTCAGCCTGGACAAGTCCACACAAGAGATCCACTTCCTGGACACTACGGTGCTAATAAGCTATGGTCACATAAACACCACCCTATACCGGAAACCTACTGACCACTATTCCTACCTACATGCCTCCAGCTTTCATCCAGACCATACCACACGATCCATTGTCTACAGCCAAGCTCTGCGATACAACCGCATTTGCTCCAACCCCTCAGACAGAGACAAACCTACAAGATCTCTGTCAAGCATTCTTACAACTACAATACCCACCTGCTGAAGTGAAGAAACAGATTGACAGAGCCAGAAGAGTTCCCAGAAGTCACCTACTACAGGACAGGCCCAACAAAGAAAATAACAGAACGCCACTAGCCATCACCTTCAGTCCCCAACTAAAACCTCTCCAACGCATCATCAAGGATCTACAACCTATCCTGAAGGACGACCCATCACTCTCACAGATCTTGGGAGACAGGCCAGTCCTTGCTTACAGACAGCCCCCCAGCCTGAAGCAAATACTCTCCAGCAACCACACACCACACAACGGAACCATAACCCAGGAACCTATCCGTGCAACAAAGCCCGTTGCCAACTGTGTCCACATATCTATTCAGGGGACACCATCATAGGGCCTAATCACATCAGCCACAATATCAGAGGCTCGTTCACCTGCACATCTACCAATGAGATATATGCCATCATGTGCCAGCAATGCCTCTCTGCCATGTACATTGGTCAAACTGGACAGTCTGTACGTAAAAGAATAAATGGACACAAATCAGACGTCAAGAATTACAACATTCAAAAACCAGTTGGAGAACACTTCAATCTCTCTGGTCACTCGATTACAGACCTAAAAGTGGCAATACTTCAACAAAAAAACTTCAAAAACAGACTCCAATGAGAGACTGCTGAATTGGAATTAATTTGCAAACTGGATACAATTAACTTAGGTTTGAATAGAGACTGGGAGTGGATGGGTCATTACACAAAGTAAAACTATTTCCCCATGTTTATTTCCCCCTCCCCCACACACTGTTCCTCAGACATTCTTGTCAACTGCTGGAAATGGCCCACCTTGATTATCACTACAAAAGGTTCCCCACCCTCCCCGCTCTCCTGCTGGTAATAACTCACCTTAAGTGATCACTCTGGTTACAGTGTGTATGGAAACACCCATTGTTTCATGTTCTCTATGTATATAAATCTCCCCACTGTATTTTCCACTTTATGCATCCTATGAAGTGAGCTGTAGCTCACGAAAGCTTATGCTCAAATAAATTTGTTAGTCTCTAAGGTGCCACAAGTACTCCTTTTCTTTTTACTACCTACACTGTTGGCAAGATAATCCACCTCCCCAAGAGGTGGTAACTAGGGTGGACAGAAGAATTCTTTCATCGATCTAGCACTGTCTATACTGGGGGTTAGGTCAGCATAGCCACTTCTCTCGGGTGTGTGAAAAATCCACACCCTGAGAGAAGTAGCTATGCTGATGTAAATTCCCAGTATAGATCCGCCCTAGTTTCCTCAACCATGGGAAGACATGTTGATTAGAATTGATTAGTTGATTGAATCAGGTTTGTTCTCTGGAACTGGGCATTTTTGTTAGGCTGAGATTCCCGAAAAAAGGGTTGCATGCAATCTGTTGACCACCTCTGTTCCATGACTGATGTATAAGTGTAAATAAAACAAGTTAATGTGTCAATGATTTCTCCACGGGAAGCTGAGCTGTAGGGCCCTGGACATCTGCTGCCACTCAGCAGAGGGGCAACGGTAGTCTCGGAACATGACACTGGTGATGGAAGAAGGGGCAATAGTATATTGCACTTTGAATTGTCATGCAGTGACACTAGCAACTCCATGGAAGGGCTGGAGAAGACTTTAAGAAATAACATTTGTTATGATTAATTAATATTATTGTGGCAAAGTCATTCTCCCCAGGGCAAGCAGAAGTAGCCAGCTTTTGTGCAAGAAGAGACTGCAGGCATAGAGGGGAATGCAGTCTCACTCAGCAGGCTATGATGCTTCCCCCCCAGTAATTTCTGTACATGGAGAAGGGATAGGAGGGTGTGGATATGGCTGGTGGATCTGCATAGAATGTAACCTCCAACTCTGTTCCCACAGTTCCCCAGCCTGCTATTGGCCCATAAACTCCCATGGGAGTCCCCAAAGAGCAGAATTCCTCCCCCCTAGAAATAATAGGTTCACAGCTTGGCTCATAGTAAGGTATTACTAAAAGTGAGAGAAGGTGGCAGAATCAGGATCTAGTTCCTATGTATTCTTATGCTTATGGAGCCTGATCCAAAAAATAAAAAGTCAGTGGAAACTTTTTCATTGACTCCAATTTGCTTTGGATAAGATTTAGAGTTTTTATATTATTGGACTGTAGCTAATATAGCTCTTATGCTATTTGACTGTACTGTAGCTCTTAGGAATATAAAAGATGTGTTTGAAACCTTGACATTCATCTTATCTTCCTGTATTCAGAAACAGCATTTCATTGGTGCTTATTTCATATCATGGCCTATTCCATTTTTGCTTTATTATATGCATGTAGGTACTTATAATTAAACGGTATATTAAACATGATTTTGGAATGAAAATTTGAACTATTACAGTGGGTGATTCACTATTGGCTGAAAGGGTCATATTAATCCTATTTGCTAAAGTAAATAAAAATCTGATCAATGACTGGGATAACAGAAAAAGAGGGAAGTGGGAGCTTCAGCATATTAAAGCAAAATAGATTTTAAACCATAAAGTATAATTTAGGTCCTGATTCTGAAAAGACTTACGCACACACTTTGTGCACTGTGAATTCTCTTACTGAGGTCAATTGGATTACTCACAATGCATAAATTAAAAACATACATAACTCTTTGCAGGATCAGGATTTAAGATTGTAAACTCTTCAAACCAGGATTGTGTCTTTACTTGTATCTGTTAGATCCCTGCATGCTTTTAGGTGCTAAGACATAATGTGTGGGTGGAGAATGAGATATTTTTCATCTATTTACTGAAAATAGCAAAATTATAATATTGGTTAATTCATAATAAAATTACAGAACCCATTCTTGAACTTTTACAGTCTTTAAAACTTCTACTCAGAGTATGAGGACAGAAGCCGATATATTTTTCAGTGGCAACATGGTGTTAAAATTTTGCATAGCTGATCTCATCTGTCAGCAATAGACTGAGTAGCTAATCTGGAAGAGGAAAAAGTTAAAATATTTTTTTTACCTGGAGCGAAGGCTGCTTAAATGGTCTTTCTCATTAAGTATATAATACCCTTGTCCTCTTCCGCAGAGATAAACAGATAGCTTTGTAGATTGAACTACTTTAAAATCAGTTGCTAAGAACTGGTTGCCAGACCTTTTATTTGAACTTGATCCTAGCTTCCTGTATACAGTAACTGCATCTACTCAGTGGTTATTTGCAGTTCCACAGGCACGCACCTTGTTTTGAAAGTTTAAAGCTCAGTTGGGGCCAGATAGGTTTCAGTAGTACATGCTGTAGCTTCCTGTAATTGCTAAAAAGACTAACCTTGAAACTTTAGATTTTCAGGTTGGAGTAAATTTCCTAAACACACACAAAGAACTACATTCTTTCCATAAGCACGGCAGGTAAATATGTAAAAATGTATACACTGAGGTTTCAGTTATACCTCTGCAGAGAAAGACCCAAGCAATGCCTGGAGGCATTAGGCCTTTGCAAAGTATAATTTTCCAGCCATTGTGAGGAGAACTTGGTGGGCATCAGAACTTGATATATCTGTGCAACAGCAACAGGTGTATCCAGTGCTGTCCCCAGTGCAGCCCTTCTGGGATAAATGGGATCTGGGACAGGTTAATCCTCTGCAACACAAGATTCCCTGTCACATGCAGTCTCCTGTACATGAGTAGCTCAGTAGAGGGAAAGAAGCTCCTGAACTTTCTCCTCTCCAGTACACTCATGCTGGAGCAGCAATAATTTGGCCATAACTATAAAACTACCTCAAATGTATTTTATGTGTTCCATATTTTTTTGGCATAGAAACAGCAACTCCTTCTATGTGATGTTAATGTTGAAAACTTAATCAACATATCAAAAGGTAAGGCAATTTGCTTACAAATCACATTTGTAATCACGGCAAATCAAAAGGGGAGAAAAGCTGTATTTGAAGATTGTTTAATCACTGAGCAAATTGCATGCATTCTCACTGGCCCAAATTCAAAGTAAACTCAGCAACTTCATGCATGTGTAAAGAATTCTTTTTCAGAGTTTAAAACTAAACTTAGAAAAAAGTACAGTGTCTGTATGAAGAGCCTCACCGAAAGAATGTTCAGTATATACATAATGTTAAGAACATAAGAAAGGCCATACTGGGTCAGACCAAAGGTCCATCCAGCCCAGTATCCTGTCTATCAACAGTGGCCAATGCCAGGTGCCCCAGAGGGAGTGAACCTCACAGGTAATGATCTAGTGATCTCTCTCCTGCCATCCATCTCCACCCTCTGACAAACAGAGGCTAGGGACACCATTCCTTACCCATCCTGGCTAATAGCCATTAATGGACTTAACCTCCATGAATTTATCCAGTTTTCTTTTAAACTCTGTTATAGTCCTAGCCTTCACAACCTCCTCAGCAAGGAGTTCCACAGGTTGACTGTGCGCTGAGTGAAAAAGAACTTCCTTTTATTTGTTTTAAACCTGCTACCCATTAATTTCATTTGGTGGCCCCTAGTTCTTATATTATGCGAACAAGTAAATAACTTTTCCTTATTCACTTTCTCCACACCACTCATGATTTTATATACCTCTATCATATCCTCCCTTAGTCTCCTCTTTTCCAAGCTGAAAAGTCCTAGGCTCTTTAATCTCTCCTCATATGGGACCCATTCCAAACCCCTAATCATTTTAGTTGCCCTTTTCTGAACCTTTTCTAATGCCAGTATATCTTTTTTGAGATGAGGGGACCACATCTGTACGCAATATTCAAGATGTGGGGGTAACAAGGATTTACATAAGGGCAATAAGATATTCTCCATCTTATTCTCTATCCCTTTTTTAATGATTCCTAACATCCCGTTTGCTTTTTTGGACTGCTGCTGCACACTGTGTGGACGTCTTCACAGAACTATCCAAAATGACTCCAAGATCTTTCTCCTGATTAGTTGTAGCTAAATTAGCCCCATCATACTGTATGTATAGTTGGGGTTATTTTTTCCAATGTGCATTACTTTACATTTATCCACATTAAATTTCATTTGCCATTTTGTTGCCCAATCACTTAGTTTTTGAAGTTCTTCACAGTCTGCTTTGGTCTTAACTATCCTGAGTGGTTTAGTAGCGTCTGCAAACTTTGCCACCTCACTATTTACCCCTTTCTCCAGATCATTTATGAATAAGTTCAATAGGATTGGTTCTAGGACTGACCCTTAGGGAACACTACTAGTTACCCCTCTCAATTCTGAAAATTTACCATTTATTCCTACCCTTTGTTCCCTGTGTTTTAACCAGTTCTCAATCCATGAAAGGATCTTCCCTCTTATCCCATGACAACTTAATTTACATAAGAGCATTTGGTGAGGGACTTTGTCAAAGGCTTTCTGGAAATCTAAGTACACTATGTCCACTGGATCCCCCTTGTCCACATGTTTGTTGACCCCCTCAAAGAACTCTAATAGACTAGTAAGACATGATCTCCCTTTACAGAAACCATGTTGACTTTTGTCCAACAATTTATGTTCTTCTATGTGTCTGACAATTTTATTCTTTACTATTGTTTCAACTAATTAGACTTACCCGTCTGTAATTGCCAGGATCACCTCTAGAGCCCTTTTTAAATATTGGAGTTACATTAGCTATCTTCCAGTCATTGGGTACAGAAGCTGATTTAAAGGACAGGTTACAAACCATAGTTAATAGTTCCACAATTTCACATTTGAGTTCTTTCAGAACTCTTGGGTGAATGCCATCTGGTCCTGGTGGCTTGTTACTGTTAAGTTCTCAAATAATTCCAAAACCTCCTCTAGGGCCACTTCAATCTGTGACAATTCCTCAGATTTGTAGCCTACAAAAGACGGCTCAGTTTTATGAATCTCCCTAACATCCTCAGCCGTGAAGACTGAAGCAAAGAATTCATTTAGTTTCTCTGCGATGACTTTATCGTCTTTAAGTGCTCCTTTTGTATCTCGAGCATCCAGGTGCCCCACTGGTTGTTTAGCAGGCTTCCTGCTTTTGATATACTTAAAAACATTTTGTTATTACCTTTTGAGTTTTTGGCTTGCTGTTCTTCAAACTCCTTTTTGGCTTTTCTTATTACATTTTTACATTTAATTTGGCAGTGTTTATGCTCCTTTCTATTTACCTCAGGATTTGACTTCCACTTTTTAAAAGATGTCTTTTTATCTCTCACTGCTTCTTTTACATGGTTGTTAAACCACAGTGGCTCTTTTTTCGTTCTTTTACTGTGTTTTTTTAGTTTGGGGTATACATTTAAGTTGAGCCTCTATTATAGTGTCTTTGAAAAGTGTCCATGCAGCTTGCAGGGATTTCACTCTCGTCACTGTACCTTTTAATTTCTGTTTAACTAACCTCCTCATTTTTGCATAGTTCCCCTTTCTGAAATTAAATGTCACAGTGTTGGGCTGTTGAGGTGTTCTTCCCACCACAGGAACGTTAAATGTTATTATATTATGGTCACTATTTCCAAGTGGTCCTGTTATAGTTACCTCTTGGACCAGATCCTGCGCTCCACTCAGGACTAAATCGAGAGTTGCCTTTCCCTTTGTGGGTTCCTGTACCAGCTGCTCCAAGAAGCAGTCATTTAAAGTATCGAGAAATTTTGTCTCTGCATTTCGTCCTGAGGTGACGTGTACCTAGTCAATATGGGGATAATTGAAATCCCCCAGTATTATTGAGTTCTTTATTTTGATAGCCTCTTTAATCTCCCTTAGCATTTCATTGTCACTGTCACTGTCCTGGTCAGGTGGTCGATAATAGATCCCTACTGTTATATTCTTATTAGAGCATGGAATTACTATCCATAGAGATTCTATGGAACGTGTGGATTCATTTAAGATTTTTATTTCATTTGATTCTACATTTTCTTTCACATATAGTGCCACTCTCCACCCCGCACGACCCGTTCTGTCCTTCCGATATATTTTGTATCCCGGAATGATTGTGTCCCATTGATTGTCCTCACTCCACCAGGTTTCTGTGATGCCTATTATATCAATATCCTCCTTTAACACGAGGCACTCTGGTTCATCCATCTTATTATTTAGACTTCTAGCATTTGTGTACAAGCACTTTAAAAACTTGTCACTGTTTATTTGTCTGCCCTTTTCTGATGTGTCAGATTCTTTATGTGAATGTTGCTCTTCTGATCTGGCCCATACTTTATCCTCTTCCATCCTTTCCTCCTGACTAAAACCTAGAGAATCTCTATCAATAAACTCTCCTCTAAGAGAAGTCTCTGGCCAATCCATGTGCGCCTCTGCAGCCATCGGCTTTCCCCCATCTCTTAGTTTAAAAACTGCTCTGCAACCTTTTTAATGTTAAGTGCCAGCAGTCTGGATCCACTTTGGTTTAGGTGGAGTCCATCCTTCCTGTATGGGCTCCCCCTATCCCAAAAGTTTCCCCAGATCCTAATAAATATAAACCCCTCCTCTCTATACCATCGTCTCATCCATGCATTGAGACTCTGAAGCTCTGCCTCCCTACCTGGCCCTCCGCGTGGAACTGGAAGTATTTCTGAGAATGCCATCATAGAGGTCCTGGATTTCAGTCTCTTTCCTAGCAGCCTAAATTTGGCCTCCAGGACGTCTCTCCTACCCTTCCCTACGTCATTGGTACTTACATGTACCACGACCACTGGCTCCTCCCCAGCACTACACATAAGTCTATCTAGATGCCTCGAGAGATCCACAACCTTCGCACCAGGCAGGCAAGTCACCATATGGTTCTCCTAGTCATCACAAGCCCAGCTATCTATGTTTCTAATGATTGACTCTTCCATTACTAACACCTGCCTTTTCCTAATGATTGGAGTTCCCTCCCGCAGAGAGGCAACCTCAGTGTGAGAGGATACCCCAACATCATCTGGAAGGAGGGTCCCAACTATGGGAAGGTTTCCCTCTGTTCCCGTTGACTGCTCTCCTTCTCTGGACCTTTCAGACTCCTTAACAGCACAGGGGCTGTCTCACCGGAGGTGGGACAAATCTACAGTGTCCCAGAAAGCCTCATCAACATACCTCTCTGCCTCCCTAAAGCTCCTCCAGTTCCATCACCCTGGCCTCCAAAACCCGTACATGGTCTCTGAGGGCCAGGAGCTCCTTGCACCGAATGCACACATACGCCACCTGCCCACAGGGCAAGTAATCATACATGCTACACTGAGTGCAATAAACAGGATAGCCCCCACTCTGCTGCTGGGCTTCTGCCTGCATTTTCTCCTACAGCTACCTAGGTTAATGATAGGGTTTTTGTTTAAATCAAGAAGTTTTGATTTTTGTTTAGTTTAAAGGTTTTAAAGAATGGCAAGTGTACCTCACCCCCTTTCCAAACTCCCTCTCGAAACTCCCTGTTAGTGTCCCCTGGTCGCAAAGCTCTCTGGTCCCTTGCTCACTGCTTTATAAAGCCCTGGCCTTCTTGGTAGCCCTGACTAAGGCTCAGCCAATGATCAGACGCTTCTGTTCATGTATAGAAAGATGGATCTGAAGAGCACACTACTTTCCAAGTTGGACAAAGTAAGTTGCATTGTCTATGGCAACAAATTGCATTTTCTGTGGCTGCTAGATACTAATGCAATTTGCAATAACATCAAAGTTATATTATTTCTTTTGACTCCAGACCACTACTATCCAATCCGCACGAAAAAAATCCTTAAAACCCATTGTATCATTTCCTAAAATCTTCTGTGATATGGGATGTCCAGGGAAACATTAAAGTCTGAGTAAGGGTTTAGGGAAAAATAATAACCTGTCTTTATCATTATTCAGGGACATGGGTACCCTATAACATTAAACCATTTTTAAATTGTATTGGAGGACAGCTGTATTGTAAGTCTGTCCGCTGATATGGTAGATACCATCTAAATTACATGATCAAAGTGCTAAAGATTTTTTTGTATATAGTATAAACAAAATTATGGGAGCTTTATAAAGTTTGGCTTTCTACAACATTCAGGGCTGAATCCTGGCTCTGCCAGCTGACCCACTGTGAACACTAGAGGGAGCTAACAGAAAGAGTCAGGAGGAAGGGAGACATTGTGACAAGAGAGTGGAGCTATTAGAAACTCCTGTGATTTTATGGCAGTAAAGAATAAAGTGGACTAGATTTGATGCAAATTGAATTAATGTGGTCTATTATTAGGGTGGATGCAATTTCTCTGCACCACTTTTTTCCTCACTTCCAATGGCTATCCCGCAGTGCTTTGCAGGTGAACACTGATCTGTCTGTTCACCTGTGTGCCCTCCTCTGGTCTGGTGTCAAGTTCTCAGGATATCCCCTCCCCCCTTTAAAAGCTGACACAGGGACAGAACTTGCTCATTTGCTCCTGGAATCAAGTGTATTAGCATTCTTGTGATATGACTAGGACAGCACTCCAGAAGCCCTACAACATGCCTCAAGCTGTTTGAGGTCATGCTGAGACGCTGGATCTCATTGCCTCATCAATATAGGAAGCTCTCGTGGCCAGCCACCAGAATAGAGACCTTTTTGTAGACTTTGCCAAGCAGATGTCCGAGAGGGGCCATGACCAGGGTACCAACAGTGCTGGATAAAGACCAAGCAACTCAGGAGTAAGTACACTGAAACGAGCGACAAAAGGGGATAATCCAGCAAGGGACATGTGACCTGTCCATTTTTATGATGAACTGGGCAGGATCTTATGCAATTATAGCACAACCCGTCCAAGACACCAAGCTGAGCCTGCAGGCTGCACTCTACCCCTCACTGAGGACAATTGGCAAGGCCAACTGGGGATGAGCTGTCCCCTCAGAGCCAGGATCTTTTTGGAAAGCCAAGGGCAATATACCTTCATCCCCATTTGCATCGGGCAAGCCCGAATCCCAGCCAGAAATACTAGCTGGGACTGAAGAGGCAGATCCTCTGCAGGGAACTTTGGCCTGTAAGTAGCTATGCTTGCAATGTATTATTTATTATTATTGTGCTATTCTGCCATTCTACCTTCTCTCTGGGTGATCTTTGAGTATCCAGCCCCTGCCTCCCTCCTTCCCATACATGTTTCCAAAACGCTGGCTGCTCCGCTCGGGCGATCGGTTTCGGTCTTGTGCTAAAGCCACAACTATTGACAATTTTCAGGACCGAGGGATGGAGGGCACTTGCCCATTCCCCTCTTTCCCTTTCCCTCTACCTCAACTCTTTCTGCCTAGCAAACACCTTTCCCCCTTAAATCCTATTTGCCAGCCCAATATGGAGTCTGGCAGCACAGTTGCCGCCCCAGCCCACGCCTCTCCCACGGCATATTTGAATAATGAAAAAAATCATTTGTGCAAAACATGGCAGTTTATTGAGACAATGGTTACAGGGAAAGAAGCTTGGTTAGTGTGTTTGTAGTTTACCTGCGGTATACATGGACATTGCATGCCTGGGGTACAAAGATACAAACAGGACTATTCCCTGCTGACGTTTAAATGCCGTGCATTCCAGCTGACAAGCATTGGAGGACTCTGTCTATTTTTCTCTGCACTTTTTCTTCTTGTCTGCAGAAATAAAGCAGAACTTAAGCCCAAGGAATTGCTCAATTCTGGGTTCACACACTGTAAGGAATAGCCACACACACCCATGCCCCATGGCATAGCTCGCAAGCCCCTCCCACTCCTGCAGGATTTCTGGAGGGGCCATCCTGGTGAACAACTTCACAGGGTTTGTCACTGGTCTGCTCTTTGCCTTTTTGAATAAGATCATTCTCCGCCTCCTAGTCATCCGCCGCAGTCTAGGTTCAGCCTAAAGGAGATGCAGGGGGGCTTAGCCCCTGATGTTCCCCCATATCCCCTCTGACATCATAGAAGTGCCTCAAATACATAAATACAAAGCATTTCTATGGCCAAGGAGAGCATGGGAAAAGACAGAGAGATGCAAAGGCCACTCATGGCATTGTGCTGAGCCAGAAGACCTCAGCCTCCCACCCGTCAATAAGGCTTTCCCCTTGGTCTCACAATTACTGCACAGAACACAACACATAGCTATAATGGTTGGGGCTTGTTTTCTGCTTCTTGCAAATAATTCCATAAGCAGTGCCATCTCCCTGTTCAGACAGCCAAATATCCACGCAACTACCATTTTTCAACTACTCAAGGGATAGTTAAAATGTTCCTTCCTTCTGTCCAAGTGGCCTGTGTATGACTTCATTAACCAGAGCATCCCAGAATAACTGGACCAGTTTCAAAACCAGCAATGTCCAGCGTGGTCCTGGGGCAAACTTTCCTTTCTCCATTAATTTAAATAGAACGGAG
Organism: Chelonia mydas; assembly: GCF_015237465.2. Classification (NCBI taxonomy): domain Eukaryota; kingdom Metazoa; phylum Chordata; order Testudines; family Cheloniidae; genus Chelonia; species Chelonia mydas. The sequence goes on from NC_057852.1 coordinate 115,351,546, forward strand.
TTCTGAAAGATCCCAGCATCGTGAACCCTTCCAGACCACCCAGCATTTATGTTTGTAAACCTGCTGCAGTGGCTAACCACTCCTTGGTGCACCATGGAGAAATAGCTCCTTCTATTTATAAATTCTGTGCTTTGAGAGGTGGGGAAGGGCATGATAGACACATAGGTTCTATCAATTGGCCCAATACAGTCTGAGAAACCCCTGCATATAAAGCCATCAATGTCTGAGCATTACCCAGCTAGACAGTATCTTAAAATAGCACAGCAGGCCTGCATGACAAAGGCCCCAACAATTGATCTTCCCAAGCTAAACAGGTTGACTATAGACCATTTACATTCTGAGGTGGCCAGCTTCCAAAGGGCAATGGTGTCCCCCTTCTCCACGGGCATGGGCACTATATGTTGGTATAGCTACTGCTGCAGCTCTGGGCTCAGTTCTGCACAGATCTCAAAAAAGGATGCAGTCCCCATCCTGAAAATCTCTCATCACTGCTGATTGTCCCAGGTCTGCAGACCCATCCTCTCCTACCATTCCATGCTGGTTTGCTCTCATGGTTGGGACAGAAACAGTGCTGCATGGTGTGTAGTTGATCCTGGAACAAATCCTCTAGTTCTAACAGCTCAGGATCCTCAACCTGCCGCAAGAGGTTCACAGTGTTCTCCTGCTGCCAGAGGAGCCTCTGATGCTGTCATTGAATATTCTCCTGCACCCCCGCCCCATCTGCTTGATGGTGGGCAAAGTCCAATGCTGAATGTGTCCAGGTTTGAATGTTGTGACACAGCCCAAGCAGTCTCTCCATATTCATGCATGCCACCATAGCAGCATGGTGCATTTTTAGACCAGTACTGGCAGACAGCCATTCAAAATAGTGCTAGCCTGCTGTGACCTACTGGAGTCAATCCAGACTATTGAGGGGGCTATGTCATCCCTGTCATGCAACCTTGAGTGCCTTACAATGCCTTGCTGAATTAGTTCCCACTTGGGCTGCTCACAAACAGCTTTCCTGCACGCAAGCCACACCCTGAGTGTCTGTGTGGATCTGCAGCCTGTCAGCTACACCCTGGCTTTCACCAGCTTTGGTTATACTGTAGGGTGACCCCAACACACCCACAGTCCTGGATTTTCCCCCAGAAATGTATGTCCTATACTGCCCTCTACTGGACAGTACAAATATTTTAAGTTTTATTTTACTTTAAGGGAATAATATACCAGCTTATTATCTTAAATAAAGTTACCCAGACACTTCAACTTAAATACACTGGATTAGATAAAACAGTAAAACAAGATTATTAACTACAAAGAAATAGATTTTAAGTGATTACAAGTAATGAGGCATAAAAGTCAGAAATGGTTTCAAGAAAAATAAAGATATAAAGCTTACTAGTATCTAACTTAACAAACTATGTTAGAGTCAAGCAACAGTTCTCACCAAGTGCTTCCAGCCAGATTACTGATCAAACTCTTCATGACATCTCCCCACCACCCTGAGTCCAGCAGCTGTTTCCTTTTGTCTTCTCAGGTGCAGTGGCCATAGAGAGAGAGTGAGGGATCCTTTGGGGTGTTTGTCCCTCCTTTTTATAGTTTTAGTATCCCCCTTGAAAAACCTTTCCAGCTGAGAACGAGGATACAAATTGTCTATGTGGAAGGATGTTCCCTGCTGGCTATTTTCACCTGTCTGAGATTTCTTTGTTTTACCTTTCTGCTTGATGACTCTGTTTGCTGGTTAAATGCAAATTAAGAGAAGTACACACTTCTGTGTTTAGGTGAGACCTTTTTGCTGACTTCTGCCTGGGCAGGCTGTGGGGTTTGGAACATGTGTTAATAACATCATACAGGGGAATCTTACAACTTCACATTCAGTGTTACCACACGTATTTTATCAGGACAGTACTAACCAGCAATTTATGCGTTTTCAGATGATACCCTACAAGGCATACCTTGTACAAAAATTATTACAATAGTGTGTAGGGTGTGGACACAGAGGTGTATTCCATCACACTTGCCCAGAAAGGAAGCATGGGTGGAGACAATGGAAAGAACTTTTTAAAAAAATATTTGAACCCGCCTGGCTTCCACATGCCACAATTCACAGCTCTAACAATCCCATGATGCATGCTGCTCAGCCACAAAGCAAAGGACCATGGATACCCTGCAAGAACGCTACTCCCTCAGTTAGCAGCAAACCGCCCCATGTGTTCAGATGATGAAAACTGAAAATGGAAGAGGAATCCCGTGTGCATGCTATTGGTGTGTCATGCATACTGCAAGTTATCAGATGCCCATCAAAAAGTTTTGCATTAAATCCCCCATGAAGACCTACCCTTAGGTTAAGTATTAGTTTGTTTCCATTTCTTTCTGCATTCATATTATGGCATCATTAGGATTTGCTAGTTGGAATATGTATATTGAGAATACAAACATAATAGGAACATAAGAAATGTCTTTTCTTTTTCATTTAAATTGATGTTTATTTGTGTTCTCTTGTTTCTACTCTCTTGGCTTCATCCTCTGCAGTCTGATATTTCATCTAAAACGGGGAAGAAGGATTGTAAGAAGACTTTGGCAAACTGTAGTTATACATCCCCTAGGAAAATACAATCATTTTCAGTGAACACAATACAATGAGGAGGTGTCTTATTACATAATTGAAGAGACAATGTCTTTTGTATGCATTCTGGTTCACTTTTCACACTAAATTAATCTTAATAAGCATCTGCTTTGAGTAAAGAGAGTTTTGTGATAATTCAACCATGACCCCTCTAGAAGTCCAAATTATTTCACTTTATGTCTCAGACGGGAGTATTCTTTTGAAACATTCCTCTTTACTGTATGATAATCAGTGTGTTAACATGAGTTGATTAATCCCATCAGTCTAACTAATGTTGATATCCTGGCTCTTGTGCTCTTTTCCCGATAAACTCATGATTATGAAATCACTGGCTTTACAACCCAAACTGGAAGATACACAACTGCATTTATCTTATCAATTAGTCAGCCGTTAGACTTTTTGATATTTATTCAAAGAAGAAAATAAAAACCTTTTCTAAACCACCAATACAACAAAATAGAAAGTAAAGTCCTTTTAAAGAAGGCTTTCTTTTAATTTTAGAATATAGACTGAGTTGAGGTGTGTGAAAAATGCTTATTTTGATTTGTCAAATTATATATAAACTTGGAAGGATTCGATTTTTATTGGTAAATGTTGGTAAACGTCAATTTAACCATATACACACGAAGGAATGAAAAAATATTTAAATTAGGGCTGTCAATTAATCGCAGTTAACTCATGCAATTAACTAAAAAAATTAATCATGATTAAAAAAATTAATTGCAATTAATTGCACTTATAACAATAGAATACCAATTGAAATTTATTAAATATTTTGGATGTTTTTCTACACAGTGCTCACTTTATATTATTATTTTTGATTACAAATATTTGCACTGTAAAAATGATAAACAAAAGAAATAGTATTTTTCAATTCACCTCATACAAGTACTGAAGTGCAATCTCTTTATTGTGAAAGTGTAACTTACAAATGCAGATTTTTTGGTTAGATAACTGCACTCAAGAACAAAACAGTGTAAAACTTTAGAGCCTACAAGTCTACTCAGTCCTACTTCTTATTCTGCCAATCGCTAAGACAAACAAGTTTGTTTACATTTATGAGAGATAATGCTGCTTGCTTCTTATTTACAATGTCACCTGAAAGTGAGAACAGGCGTTCGCATGGCACTTTTATAGATGGTGTTGCAAGATATTTACATGCCAGATATGCTAAACATTCGTTTGCCCCTTCATGCTTTGGCCACCGTTCCAGAGGAGATGCTTCCATGCTGATGATGCTCGTTAAAAAAACAATGCATCAGTTAAATTTGTGACTGTACTCCTTGGGGAGAGAATTGTTTGTCTCCTGCTCTGTTTTACCCGCATTCTGCATATATTTCATGTTATAGCTGTCTCAGATGATGACTCAGCACATGTTCGTTTTAAGAACACTTTCACAGCAGATTTGACAAAAGGCAAAGAACGTACCAATGTGAGATTTATAAAAATAGCTACAGCACTCAACTGAAGTTTTAAGAATCTGAAGTGCTGTCCAAACTCTGAGACGGACGAGGTGTGAAGCATGCTTTTAGAAGTCTTAAAAGAGCAACACTCTGATGCAGAAACTACAGAACCAAAACCACCACAAAAGAAAATCAACCTTCTGCTGGTGGCATCTGACTCAGATGATGAAAATGAACATGTGTCAGACCGCACTGCTTTGAATTGTTATCAAGCAGAACCCATCATCAGCATGGAAGCATGTCCTCTGGAATGGTGGCTGAAGCATGAAGGGACATATGAATCTTTAGCACATCTGGCATATAAATATCTTGCAATGCTAGCTACAACATTGCCATGTGAATGCTTGTTCTCACTTTCAGGTGACAAGAAGCAGGCAGCATTATCTCCTATAAATTGTAATCAGCCTTGTTTGTCTGAGTGATTGGCTGACCAGGAAGTAGGGCTGAGTGGATTTGAAGGCTTGAAGGTACATTGTTTTATTTTTGAATGAAGTTTTTCTGGTACATAATTCTACATTTGTAAGTTCAACTTTCATGATAAAGAGATTTCACTGCAGTACTTGTATGGAGTGAATGGAAAAATACATTTTTTTTTGTTTTTTACAGTGCAAATATTTGTAATAACAAATAAATATAAAATGAGCACTGTACACTTTGTATTCTGTGTTGTAACTGAAATGAATATATTAGAAAATGTAGTAAACATCCAAAAATATTTAAAATAAATGATATTCTAATGTTGTTTAACAGCGCGATTAATCATGATTAATTTTTTTAATCACTTGACAGCCCTAATTTCCATTGATAATAATCAGCATTTACAAATAGGCAAAGTAATAAAACTGTTGCTTGAGAACTTATTAGAGTTTGATGTAAGGATATTTACTCTGTATATTTTGACATGTGATGTTGACAATTTGTGTTTAGACAGTAATAAAGCTTTAAGTTTTTGAATCTCAGCGTCTACTGTCATTAAATAATTATTATCTACCCCCTCCATAATTTCCCACAACTGCGAAAATTTAACTTGCTAAAACTAAAAAAAGTTTCAAAAATAAACATCAATATTATCTGTCAAAATTAGAAAAAAAAATTGAGTTCTGCCAAGCCGAAATATGTAGCGATGCCTGAGTAGCGATAATTCAAAAACTCCCTGGCTGATCCTATTTACTTTGAAGTCAATGGAAATAAAGAGTATACAGCGACTTGCTAAATAAAGCCCTGTTTTGACATTCCAATGCTAACATATTTTCTTTAAATAAAAAAAGCAGCAAAGGAAAGAAAACCATAGCAAAAGCAGGCACCTTTGTTTTTTTGATTATCTGCTCAAAAAAATTATATTAGCAGATTGCACACATTTAAAAAAAAAAAACTGTTCAAAATACATTTAAGTTACATTTGTTGGCTGTCAGAGCTGTAAGACCAGAAAGGGGGAAGCTCAAATGAAGCAGGGCTGGACTGGGCCAGGGCTTCAGTTGGAGACCATGTAGGTCCTGCAGGAAGTGGCTTGGTGATTTACTCAGTGACACTCTTCTCTCTGAGGGTCTGATCCTGCTCCCATTGAAGTCAAATGATAAAATTAACATTGACTTCAATGGGAGCAAGGATGGGCCTAAATCAGTACGGAATTTATGCTTTTACGTGGTGTTCACAGGTGCATAAAAAGGAGCTTGTAATTACTATTGGTCATTAACAATTCCATAGCATTTTTTATACGAATAAGAACGTTACCCCTACTGTCCTGACCAAAACTCAACTCCAGTACTCATATTTACCTACCTTAAATTCCTCCTGCAGTTTCAGTTATTTATGGTATTTTTCTTTACTTTGTCCAATATTTGTGTACTAGTGCTATTCATTTTCACATGGGCTATGCTTCCTCCCAGATGAGCTGGCATTTCAGGGGTAGGTATATATACACCTTCTCTACCACACACGGGTTTTGTGGGACTCAGTTAGTGTTTGTAAAATACCTTGAGATGGAAATGCAAATTAGATTCTATTTTAAATACATTATTATTATAAATCTAAACCGCAATTACACATTTAAAAAATATTTAGAAGAAATAAATATTTAACTCAAACTCCTTTATAGTCTCCCCAGACTCCTCCCTCCTATTTCTTTCTTCCACCCCAACAGCAAAGTCAGAACATTTGTTTTATTTAAGAGAAATATTTATCAAGCAGCTTAGTGTTTGGCACAGTACAAGCTGCAAATACACATATAGGCCAAGAATTTCAAATGTCAAGAGTGATTTTGGCTGCCTCAATTTTTGGGTATCCAATCTGAGACACTTTAAATTGTCAGAAAGGGCTAAATTCACACACCCTCTAAAAATCAGGTTCATTTAAGGTCTCTTTCAGCTTGCTTACTTACACCGATCTCAGACTTGTCAATATTAATACCCCAAAATACATACAACTTTCCCAGCTTCACAACTTTCTTTCAGGTCTAAACTACAACCACACACGCTCAAATGCACAATTTTAACTCGGACCTCCATACTTTTTGTTTTTCTTACAACACATTGTAGACGTCAATGATACAGATATGTCAATAGGTAATTTTTACCTTAATTTAGCTGAGTTTGAGTGTGATTATGAAGAACTAGATGTGAGCATAATAGCTGGGTATGTAGGGAAATTTGTTTTGGAGTGGAGAGAGCTGTAAATGTCTTTATGTGTTAACGTGTTAGGGTAGTGTGGCATGTGAGTTGAGATTGGTGTGCTTATGGATGCTCGTTTAATTGGTGATTTCCTTGAATTTTAGTGATTGTGTTGCTAGAAAACACACTTGAGCAATGTTAACTGTCCATTTAAAGTGGGGGCTTGTGTGGGATTAAATAAGAATATAATTTTTGGCTATGAGAAAATTATGTTAATTAGAAATTCTTTGGGTTAAGTGTTACCTCAACACTGCCAAGGTGATCTTTCATGGGTGGACCTTCACTGTTTGGGTGGAATGTGGAATACTGACTGTATAGCACCAAACCTCTTGCGCCAGGTCCTGCAGATGTGTTTCCATTGGAATCTAATGTTCTTTGGGGGCAGGAAGGGATGGAGAACTGGACCACATGCTCTCTGAGATACCAATCTATACAGACTTGTAGAAAACCAGCTGGGGCTTTATTAACTCCCTATGGGTCATAGATCATAGTTGATCATAGAATATCAGGGTTGGAAGGGACCTCAGTAGGTCATTTAATCCAACCCCCTGCTCAAAGCAGGACCAATCCCCAATTTTTGCCCCAGATCCCTAAATGGCCCCCTCAAGGATTGAACTCACAACCCTAGGTTTAGCAGGCTAATGCTCAAACCACTCAGCTATCCCCCCACCCAAATACTGCGAAGAACAAAGGGGGGGGTCCCATTCAGAGCTGTTACTGAGAAGCCAAAAGAGAGTCCAGGAGAGAACACTATGGAGTGAAGTAGTACTGAGGGGCATTCCCCTATATAAATGGCTCTATGCACCCAAGATTTGGGATGTCCTTTCCCTGTGGACCCTGGAGATCCATGGTACTGACAGGACTTATCTTTGTGGACCTAGAAGCCCCTTCCTACTGAAGGGATAGTTTATAGAAAATGCCATGAAGTCAAACCTCACAGTATTTTTCTGCCTCTCTGACCCTCTCCTACAATGTTCTTGAGAAGGATCAATCTAGCTCCTTGTCAAGGTTCCTTCCCCACTCTGAACTCTAGGGTACAGATGTGGGGACCTGCATGAAAACCTCCTAAGCTTACTTTTACCAGCTTAGGTTAAAACTTCCCCAAGGTACAAACTATTTTACCCTTTGCCCTTGGGCTTCCACTGCCACCACCAAACTTTATCTGGGTTCCTGAGAAAACATTGTTTGGAAACGTCTTTCCCCCCCAGATCCTCCCAACCCTTGCACCCCACTTCCTGGGGAAGGTTTGGTAAAAATCCTCACCAATTTGCATAGGTGACCACAGACCCAAACCCTTGGATCTTAGAACAATGAAAAACCATTCAGTTTCCTTACAAGAAGACTTTTAATAGAAGTAAAAAAAGAATCACCTCTGTAAAATCAGGATGGTAAATACCTTACAGGGTAATTAGATTCAAAACATAGAGAATCCCTCTAGGCAAAACCTTAAGTTACAAAAAAAGACACACAGATAGGAATATTCATTCTATTCAGCACAGCTATTTTCTCAGCCATTTAAAGAAATCATAATCTAATGCATATCTAGCTAGATTACTTACTAAATTCTAAGACTCCATTCCTGTTCTGTCCCCGGCCAAAGCATCACACAGACAGACACAGACCCTTTGTTTTTCTCCCTCCTTCCAGCTTTTGAAAGTATCTTGTCTCCTCATTGGTCATTTTGGTCAGGTGCCAGCAAGGTTACCTTTAGCTTCTTAATCCTTTACAGGTGAGAGGATTTTTCCTCTGGCCAGGAGGCATTTTAAAGGGGTTTACCCTTCCCTTTATATTTATGACACTCCTCATTGGGAGTTTTGTCTCAGTAACGAATATGGGATTGGGTCAATTATTAATACATTACTAGCACCTGATTTGATTATGATATGTGTACATTTCACAAACAAAAAGATGTACTAGACATGTGTTATCACTACCTAAATGTGAACACTTTAGTACATAGTGGATAGGGTGACCAGACAACAAGTGTGAAAAATCGGGACGGGGGTGGGGGGTAATAGGAGCTTATATAAGAAAAAGACCCCAAAAATCGGGACTGTCCCTATAAAATTGGGACATCTGGTCACCCTAATCGTGGATAATACTAGCATTAGAATTAGTCCTAAAGAAGTAAGTAAAGATTTCAGATTATGGGCCACAGATTTTTTTCAAATTGATGTGCAAAGCCCTATATTAGCCAACCCAGTCACATATGGGCATATCAAATTTTAATTTAAAACTAAATCATATCAAGTAACAACCTTTGTGGAAATTTTTTTGAGGGCTTGTTTACATTCAATTCCTGTGCCAATTTAAACTAAATTGGCATAGAACATGATTTTAAATCAGTACAACTCTTTAATGTGGATGCAGTTACATATATATATACACACACATATAGCTAGATGATCACAACTGACTATCTGATGTAACTTAGCTAAACCAAAATAAACACCTTTCTGTCATTATAACTCCAGCCACACTTAGGGGTTGCACCAATTTAATAGTTTTTTCTATTATTTAGTCAAATCAGTGAAAAACTGAGTGTACACCAGGCCTCAGAGCATGCTCTTATTAGTAAAGCAAACACTGACTTTGTTTTTGCTGCTGTTATTTGTTTTCATTGCTGTCTGAATGACCCTTTTGTGGTGTCTGCCTTTGCCTGGATGGCTGCACCCAACTGCATTTAATTACACTTACTCAATAGTTTTATCCAGGCTCACTGATCATTACCCATCAAGTCCAATAACTATTATTCAAATCCAATGATTCAGAATTGGATAATTTATCTGTTATACAATTATTGCCTAAATATCCAGTGTAAACATGCAGAAAATCTGGAGGACTTGTTCTGACGGTGGTGATTAAAGGCAAAGAGCAAGATGGATGGAGTCAGTTGCGATCAGCTGGCTCAGTTTCCTGCTGTGCGCCAGTCTCTACCATTGTACTGGGCTCTGGGTACCAGACTTGCCATGGTCCTCCCCGCTCTAAAAGGAAAGCTGGCTTTGTTTGCCTGTAAGCATCTGCAAACTGTTCTGACACATGATCTACCCTCTCAGCAAGGCCACTCATTAGGCTGATTATCACTTCAAAGTTTGTATTATCATCCATCTCTAAAGGCAATTAGGAATGGGTGGCTTTGAGTATCAGACACTGGGTGACACTAAGTGACTCATCTTTATTGATTCTTTTGTGAGCAGAGACAGTGATTGAGATGATAGGATTGCAGCCTACCTGCCCCTTTGACTGGTAAATACTGAAGAAAACGGTGTGTAATTAACTGACAGTTAATATAGGTTCTGTTTAGTGTTCAGAGAGCACAATAGGAGAAGCTGCCCAAAAGGAACAAAGTAATGCAACTCCTTTGACAAGTTAAACTCTAAAGCCAACTGTGTAATTATCTGACAGTTAAAGGGGGGAAGGGGCAGGGGAGGGGAAGAACTCTGTTTAGCATTTATGAGACCAAAGGAATTCCTGTGTGTGAACAACAGAGACAGTTACGGACAATAATCATAACAGCTGCACAAAATATTTGTATAAGTTTGACTTTCAAATGAATGATGATTGGTTTCATGGACAGAGGAAATAATACAACTTTAGAGATGGAGTGCTAGTGATATAACTTGTATCAGTTTGTATGTGAGAAATAAGTCGAGCTGTATTATAGGCCTATATTCTAAACAGCTTCCATTTTAGACTTACGAATTAGGGCTTGACTACATTTATGCTACAGTGGCACAAATGTGTAGCACTTCAGTGTAGACACTACCTACACCAAAGGGAGTGGTTCTCCCGTTGGTGTAGATAATCCACTTCCCTGAGAGGCGGTAGCTAGGCCAACAGAAGAATTATTCCGTCAACCTAGCTCTGTCTATATGGGGATTTATGTTGGCTTAACTGCACCGCTCAGGGATGTGGATTTTTCACCCCTGACCTAGTTAAACTGAACTAATTTTCTCATATAGACCAGGCCTAGATTCCAACCAGACCAATGTTTGGAAGGTCAGACTTGCCTGGCCTACAGTAGAAAATTGTACCAGCAAACCTCAGCACAGCCTGGCTTGCGCCTGCCCTTCCTTTTGTCTCCCACCAACAAAACTCTCCACTTTCTCCAGCATAGTTTTTCTCCTTTATGGAGTAACATAAGCTGGTATAGTTTTACTTGGCACAGTGGCAGCGTGGATGCACATACACCTGTACCAATATAAGCAGTCCTCCAGCTGCAATCCCACAGTGCAACCTTCCCTTCAGGAATGGGCTGTCTGATGGCACTTTTGAATTCCACTGTGCAGAGGTCCCAGTCAATGAGAAAGACAAAGCTGACCTGATTTTCATTTTAATAATAACTGTTAGGAAATGGAGATATATTAGCCTCATGCTGTCCTGACACAGCTGTAGTTGGAGCAGGTGGTCAAGACCAATTCACCTCGCTATAAAAGAGCAGGGACTTGAAGCAGAGAGTTCTGGAACAACCTTTACCTCCCCACACCTCAGGCCAAAATAGCCTCTCAGGGCATGCACAAGGCACATCTGCTTGTGTAGGCTGCTGCAGGGGGTGGGGTTTCATGGGGCTGTTATGAGTGTGTGGGAAAGGAGTTTTATGCTCCCCTTCCCTCTGTGCCCATCCTCTCTGTTTCCATTGCCTTTTTCTCTATGGAAACTGGGAAAAGGGGAAAATAAAGGCCAGGTCCTTCTTACTTGGGTTAGTCCCTACTGTCCCACCTGTGCAGCAAGAGGTTGATTTGAGCTGGATGTGACCTCCTGTCCATTGGTGAAAAAGTTATAATTGGGAGGAAAACTACCTGAGGAGTAACTAGTTTGAGGGGTTTGGTTGGAGGCCACCATAACTAGAAGGGACTAGGATGTTCTGGAGAGTTGATAGAGAGGGATTGTGAGGGTGTTTTTCTTTCTTTTGGGGGGCGGGGTGGAAGTCTTTTCACCCGTCCTGGGTGGTTGAGAGGGAGGTTGAACTGGTTGGTTGGTATCTCCCTCCTATGTTTCAGGGGAAGGGCCTCAGTAAATTAGGAAGTGTGGTTACCAGGGAGGGATAGTACCTTTGGCAGTGGGAGAACAATGGTGTGTGGGTGAAGGTATGAGACTCACTTGAATAACGTGTTGCAATACAGCTAAGCATACAGTCGCACACCTAGGAGCAAAGAATGAAAGTCACACCTATAGGATGGGGGACTATTTCAGAAAGCAGCAGCTCCCTTTGAAAGGGACTTATGGGTCACGGAGGATAACAAATGAACATGAACATAGATGCTGTGGCTAAGAAAGCAAATGTGATGCTTGAATGTGCAATCAAGGAAATATAAAAACAGAAGTAGGGAGGTGCTATTACCACTGTATACAGTTAGTTAGACAGTTATTGAGATACTGTGTCCAGTTCTTGTGTCCACACTTCAAAAAGAATGTTGACAAATTGGAAAGAACTGAAGAAAAGAGCTACAAGAATTATTTGGGGTCTGGAAACCTGTTTTACAGTCATAGATTAAAGAAGTTCAATCTGTGCAGTTTATATCAGAGAAGGTTAAGAGGTGACTTGCTCACAATCTATAAATATCTACACAAGGAGAAGATTTCTGATAGTATAGAGCTCTTTAATCTATTAGACAAAGGCATAACAAGATCCAGGGGCTTGAAGATAAAGCTAGATAAATTCAGACTTGAAATAAGGGACACATTTTTTAGTGAGGGTAATTAGCCACTGCAACAATTTACTTCGGGGGATTCTCCTCCATTGCAAAGTTTTTAAATCAGCACATCAAGATTGGATGTATATCTAAAAATATGCTCTAGCTCAGCTAGAATCTATGGGCTTGATGCAGGAACCACTTGTTGATATTCTCTGGCCTGCATTTTGCAGGAGGTCAGACTAGGATGATCATAATTGTCCCTTCTGGCCTTAAAATCTATGACTCTGAGTAGGGAGATTTAAGACGCAGCTTGGGGGACATTAGGAGTTGGGAGGGCAGCTGTACTGGCAGGATGGATAGAGCTTTGGACTAGGACTCAAAACTCCTGGCTCTGCCACTGACCGGCTGTGTGACCTTGGGCATGTCACTACACACCTCTGTGTCTGTTGTCTCTTTTGCACCCTTTGATTGTCTTATCTGTTTGGAATGTAAACGTCAAGGCAGGAACTGTCTCTCACTATGTGCTTGTACTACACCTAGCACCCCACTCTCAGGTGGGGCCTCCAGATGCTACTGTGTTACAAAAACAACATCAAAGCACTTCTCTGTCATTGCTAGTTCCTCCTCCACAAAAAGCATCCCTGGAGTTTCTGGGGGGGCAGGAAGTGTAGGATCAAGACCTATACTCGTACTTCAGTAAAACGAAGCAATGTGAGAACTTCACAATACAGCAGAAGCTAAAAGTAGCAGCTGGAAGAATTGTCAGCAGGCAGCAGAGTCCAAGGAAACTACATTCGCTGTAATTGTGTGTTGGGTTTTTTAAAATTCTATCCAAGGGGGAAAATCCTTGGTAAATTTAATAATTCCAGGCTCACTTACATTACAAAGTTATGGGAAGGTTTTCAAATCCACATAGTTCCTCCTGGACATGTAACTGTAACTAGCACACCCCCATAAAGTACATAGAGTAACCAGATTGGGGGGGGGGGGGTGGGGAGGGGAAGAGAAGAAAACTGCAAACAATGATTTTGCTAATTCATTTTGACCTCCGCTAGCTGTTTGTAGGGTCCACACTACTTTCTCTGTCTCCCACTTTTACCTTGATTCCAGTGTAATCTGATCCAAACAAATTATATGTAAATGGTTGTTTTTATTTGAGCCTTGTTCATTGAGACACTTAACATACGATCAATTGACGAACAAGATAAGAAAAGCAAACAAAGATTAGCTTTTGTTTAGATAGTAGAATCACAGATAATGGCCTAACTAGAAATAGCCTGCACAGGCTCAACACTGAATGATATTATCTTTTAAAGTGCAGCATTGTGATCCCATACATTGTATTTTTCTGTTAGTACTACTCATGAAGCCTAATTTACATGAAGACTGATTTGTCAGTTCATTTTAAATAGGTACAGAATAGAAATAAAGCATATTTTTAGAGTGAGGGTAATTTTTTTGGCTGAAGCTAAGAGAAAATGTCTGAAATATAGATTATTTGCCTTTTAATCTCTATGTTTTGTCTCAAGAAAAGCAGACTCACTTGAATTGGAAGAAGGAGAGGAGCACATGGAAAAAAGGAATAAATGCTTTGGTGAAGTTACAAAATGACAGCAATCCTTCTAGGTTGAACTGCGGCTTTGTCTACACCAGGGATTCCCAAACTTGGTTCGCAGCTTGTTCAGGGTAGGCCCCTGGTGGGCTGCGAGACGCTTTGTTTACCTGGTTTCAGAGTAGCAGCCGTGTTAGTCTGTATTCGCAAAAGGAAAAGGAGGACTTGTGGCACCTTAGAGACTAACCAATTAGTCTCTAAGGTGCCACTAGTACTCCTTTTCTTTTTGTTTACCTGAGCGTCCACAGGTACGGCCGCTCGCAGCTCCCAGTGGCCATGAACCAAGTTTGGGAACCCCCGGCCTACACTACCCACCTTTTAGTGACACAGCTGTGCTGCTATGGCCGTGCTGCTAAACGGCGCACAGCGTAACTGCTGTTCTGCAGACAAAAAACTTCCACACACCTTTGTCAGCAGGAGCGCGCTCCTGTCGACAAAGCGCTGTTCACACCGGCACTTTTCGTCGGTAACACTTTTCTCGTTCGGTGTGTGTGTTTTTTTAATACCCCTGACTGGGAAAAATTTTGCTGATGAAGTGCCAGTGTAGACAAAGTCTGAGTTTCATTGGTGGAGCAGTGTGGGAGATCTTGCACTGTCATTGTGAGTGCTGTATCTTTTCTGTGGATAAATGAATAATACTTTCCACTTCTGTAATATCTTCCATATAAAACACATTACAAACATGAATGAAATCAGTCTCATCACTTTCCTATGAAGTAGGTAGGGATTATATTATCTCTGTCACAGATGGGGAAACTGAGTCAGAGTGATCAACTGACTTGCCAAAGGTTAAACAGGAAGTCTGGCAGAGTGGGTAATTGAACCCACATCTCCTGACTCATAATCCTGTGTCTTAACCAAAAGACCATAATTCCTCTAATAGGACCTCCCCCAAAATCCATTGATGTTAAGGGGTTTTGGATCAGGCCCACAAAGAACTTCAAACTTTACAGATATTTAACTGACACCTCTGACCACTAATGTCACATAATTACATTTTTAAAAAGAGCACTACAATTTTAAATGTACTGGGAAAAAAGGAGCATAGTTCAAAGATATCAGTTCAGGGTCACAAGTTCTATATTTCAGAAAACACGTATGTACAATTGGAACACAACCAAATGTTTGCATTGAATATATCTGGACATTGACAACAAGCTTTTCTAAGAAGTCATGCATAAATATTGTTCCACTGAGTGAAGCATTTTGTAAACAAATCCCATTAATTAAAACTCCAATTAACATTAGTCTGTGTTAGAAAATCTGATTCACATTCCATCATGTTTTACATGTGTAATATGAAAGTGTATGTACACACACACACACACACACACACACACACACGATGTGCAGGAAATGTTGGTGGAATGAGTGAATTATTATAAATTAGAGATGGACCCAAACTTCAAATTTCAGATTCAGATTTGGAAAGATATTTGAATTTTTTTCAAAGGTCAGGTGTTTTTAGATCTGAGGCTTTGGTTTAGCCCAGCGGTTCTCAAACATTTGTACTGGTGACCCCTTTCACATAGCAAGCCTCTGAGTGCGCCCCCCACTCCCCATACATTAAAAACACTTTTTATATATTTAACACCATTATAAATGTTGGAGGCAAAATAGGTTTGGGGTGGAGGCTGACAGCTCACGACCCCCCATGTAATAACCTTGGGACCCCCCGGAGGGGGTCCCAACCCCTAGTTTGAGAACCCCTAGTTTAGCCCATTTTAGAGACATGGGCCCATTGTGAAGTTTAGTGGGATTGTACATGTGTAACAGAGAATGTAACTTCTCCTTGGTCTACAACACACAAAAGCTTTCAACCACCATTCAGTACCATTATCAGGGGACTATGAGAAGACTGCAGTCCACCATGGATAACCTAAGCAGGGGTTCTCAACCTTTTTCTTCCTGAGGCCTCCCGACATGCTATAAAAATTCCATGGCCCACCTGTGACACAACAACTGTTTCTCAGTAGATTAAAAGCCAGGTCTGGCGATAGGGGATGCAGGCAAAGCAATTGCCCGGGGACCCATGGCACAGGGGGCCTCATGAAGCTAAGTTGCTCAGGCTTCAGCTTCAGCCCCAAGCAGAAGTAGACCTGTAGGAGGAATTTGAAGGAAAGGATAGTGGTCTTACAGATCACATCTAGGAGCACATTCCATTTCCCCGGGTTTCATGCAATAAAGCTCAAAGATGGTTATGGGAGAAGTGGACAAAAGAATAATGGAAATGTAGGGCTGGAAGGGACCATCATCTTGAGAGTTCATCTAGTTCAGCTCCCTGCGGTGAGGCCATTCCTGGCAGTTTTTTTTCTAACCAGTTCTTTTAAGTCTCCAATGATGGGGATTCCACAATCTCTCTTGGAAACTATTCCAGAGTGTAACTATCCTT
The DNA here is from genome assembly GCF_015237465.2 of Chelonia mydas. Classification (NCBI taxonomy): domain Eukaryota; kingdom Metazoa; phylum Chordata; order Testudines; family Cheloniidae; genus Chelonia; species Chelonia mydas. The sequence continues at coordinate 115,367,923 of NC_057852.1, forward strand.
ATATCTGGAAAGCTTTTCCTAATATCTAACCTAAATCTCCCTTGCTGTAAATTAAGGAAATAACTTTTTGTCCTACCTTCAGTGGAATACAATTGATCGTCATCTTTTTTATAACAGCCCTTAACATACTGACGACTGATAGCAGGTTCTCCCTCCTTCTTTTCTCAAGACTAAACGTGCCCAGTTTTTTAAACCTTTCCTCATAGGTCAGATTTTCCAAGCCTTTTATCATTTTTGTTGCTCTTCTCTGAACTCTCTGATTTGTCTCCATCTTTTTGTTAATATTAATTGTGCTAGTATCTGGTCACCATTAACCTTAGTGAAGACTGAAGTAAAATAGGCATTAAACATCTTAACTTTCTTGATGTTATCTGTTATTAGCTCACCTTCCCCACTAAGTAGAGGACCTACAGTTTCCTTCCTCTTTCTCTTGCTCCTAATGTATTTATAGATCCTCTTCTTATTGCCTTTTATTTTCCTTGCTAGGTATAACTCATTTTGTGCCTTGGCATTTCTAATTTTGTCCATACATGTTTGTGCTATTCTTTTGTTCTCATTCTTAGCAATTTGCCCATGTTTCCTCGTCCATGTCATTCAATGCTGGGAGATAAGACTAGCATCACTGGTAAAGTTGGAAGGGCTGCAGGGATGAGGGGGTGTACGGTTCAGACAACAGCAGATAAGTATGGATGGGCAAAGTTGTGAAGGGTCTTGAAACTGAAGACAAGAAACTTGAATTTGATGCAGTGAAAAAGGGGGAGCCAATTAAAGGATTCAAAGTGTGTGTGTGTGGGGAGTGGGGGGATAACATGGTCAGTATGGTGGATGACAACCATAGTAACAAGGTTTTGAATAGACTGGGGCAGGGGCATAGGATGTGGGTATTGGGGAGGCCAGAGAAGAGGAGTTTTCAGTATCACACAAGGAGATGACGATGGCTTGAATGAGAGTTCTAGTGGTGTGAGCAGCAAGAAAAGTTCATTTCTTAGAATGTTTTGGCGGAAGAGTGGCAAAATCCAAGGAGTTGGTGTGATATTATCTCTAGAAAAAATCTTATATGGAGTTAGGTTTATATAGAGAACAAAATATTCAGAACAGGAGTTTTATGCTGATTGATATTTGCTTGGGAGTCAAATTTGTTCTGCCTGAAAAAAGCTAGGGAAAGGGTTCCTCTTCTCTGATTCACTGAACAGAAGGTAATTGAAGGATCTCTTTATGGGAGGATTTACGACCCTTGAGCCACAGTCGTTTTGAACTAAATAATAATGCATTTGCATCGTGACTGTATCTAATTTGAATTTCGTTTCCTGCCTAAACACTTTGAAAAGATGCATGCCTTGAGGTGTCTGCCTGAATAAAATTCCTGTGGAATTGAGGCTTACAAATAAAGTCTGTCGTGGTGCGTTAGAATCTGCTTTGCCCTAGAGAATAGCTCTCCTGATAAATTGTCTGATTTATAATGACAATTGCTCCCACTATTGTATACATGTATACCTTACAGTAATGGGGAATTAAAGAGGCTTTCATGTGAACCAAATATTTAGCTTTGAAGTTGTGGGGAATGGAGTGCTCAGTACATCGCAGGAGCAGTCCCTAAGGAACTAACTTTTTCACTTTATAATTTCTTCTCAACATTTCTTCCTTCTCTATAATAATGCTATCTGAGTTCGTAACTACACCGCGTAGTCAGAATGCTGAGATTTCATAATGTAGGGTGGGTTAACATGAGCTTCTTTCTGGTTTAAAGAACTCAGGGCTTATTCTTTGCTCTGTTACCCAAGTTTTACACCAGTCTGATGCCCCTGACTCTGGTGTGAATTTAGTGTTCGCTAGTGAATCTTTTATAATAGGTTTGGTGTTTGACCATAAGATCCTCAGGAAGGGGCTTTGTTATCCATGTATTTGCAAAGTGCTGTGGACTATTATAGTACTCTGTAATCCATCCCTTTACTTCTTATGCCAGAGTCATACCAGCTCTGTAATTCTCTCTCTTGCCTGTTAGATATTTTCTATTTGCCTTGTGTCCTGCCCAGTTTGGATTAATCAAAGTGCACATGGAAAGCTGGTATGTTCTCCAGTTACTTACTACCCATGCCATAGGGGGAGCACTTCATTCCAGGTAGCCCTTTGTTAATGACAATATTAAAAATGACTTTTAAATTGGTTGTTATGAAACAAACAACAATGAAATAAGCCAGTGTGAGAACTAACACACTGCTTACAATTAGTTCTGGTTGTTGGAGAATGGCACCCTTGCTGCTGGCACTGTAAAGTATACAATGTCACATTGCATGAATTATGTGGGGTCAGCCTTCCAATACACCCAAACTACTAGTTATTTATTAATTGGTAGTATTATGGGAGCGCCCAAAGGCCCCAGTCAGGATCTGGACCTGTGAAACAAACAAAGCAACTTAAAAAAACCCCAAACAGGACAGAAGTGGATAATGATGAGGGTGATCCTAAGGAAATACATGTACAGGATCCAATTCTTTGAGGTGCTAAGCGCCTCCACCTTCAAATGTTTTGACTTCCATGGGAGTTAAGTTAATACCTTGCAGGGGTAGTTAGGGGACTGAGCTCTAAATGACGTGTTTTCTCCATGGAGAATTGAAAAATGAGTAAAGGGCATAAGCAGACTTTTCACATACAGACCTTTGACACTCATCACTGCTTTCAGTGCCTTCGACTTGCGCATGCCAGCTTTCCTTGCAAACTCCAGTGATTTTATGTGAACTATGTGAATGTTATATTGTTCCGTGGGGCTTTTGGGGCTGTTATATTGGGCAATTAAGCCTTTTGCTTGAAGAGAATATGTGAGGAGGTGTTAACCAGTAACCCTAATAACATGGGAAAGTAGATAGTGTAGTAAGTAATAGAAATTTTAACAGTGCAATTGACTGCAGTTACAGGATGCTTAACTCCATTCCTTTATTAGGGTTATAACATATTCAACCCTTACTAGAGGGTCTGTCTACACTAGACCCTCTAGGTCTGTCAACACTAGTGAATTTTAGTGCAAACAGCACCAGCTGAAGCACTCGTGAAAGACTTCATGTCAACACATACAAGTGCTCCAAATGCTTCCCAAGCATTCCAGGTACCACTGCAACTGCACCAGAACCAAGCAAAGCTGCCTGGCATAGACAGGACGTGCAGGCAACGAAGCTGCACTTGGTCAACCGTTCTTCAAGCACAACGACACGATGTTCTTGATCAGTTTTCAGTGACAAACCTCAGAGCACTGGCTCTATCACCTGTCAAACCCAACCACTGGCTGCATGCATGAGGAAGCTCTTGGTTCTGCCTATTACCCCCACTCCTCTGTTGCACGCAGGGTCAGGAGCAGCCAAGGGAGTGCTCAGCTGGTCGTCCTCCTGCCAATCACCCCCCTGCTTCTCCAAGGGAGTAGTCATGCAGGATGCAAACAGGTTCCTTAAAATTAAAAACCAAAGTCAAAATCCCATTTACAAACAGTAACAATTCTTCCCATCTCAAAACTAGTTTTTTCAATTTTAATGAAGAAACTAATTTTACTTTAACTCTCACCCCTAACGCCTCCTCCTGACATGTCACCTGAAAAACACAAGGTAAACGTGTATTGAACACATTGCAAACATGCATGCTCATATATATACTTAACACATGTACTCACCGCACTGAGAGCTGTGGTTGGCACCGTGGGTAGAATATAGGGCACAGAAGGTTAGTAGCTCATTATGATCCAAGCTTTCTAAAATTTTCAATGATCAGCCTTAAACATTTTTCAAACAAGTACATTTGGACTTCTTGGAAATAGGTGTAACAGTAACAGAACACAAAAGGCCAACTCCAAACTTAAGTGATTTAATGTGAAGGGGGTTTAATACTATTTCCAAGCTACAATTTAAAAGAAGGCTTTTAAAATAGATTTTTACTATTATGTGTAATGTATCGAGTTCCATAGATGTACATGGTGCTTTATAGACATGCAAGACAACGTCTTCTGTTCCCAGAAGACCTTGCAATCTTGATTACTATTAAAAAGTGGTAACCAATCACAAAAGGATGCAGGGAAGGGAAGGAGAGTTAATAGAGAACAATGAAAAAAGGGATGCTGTTCTTCAATGGGAAGCGATGAGTGCTGTGTGCGCTCAGCATCTCTGAAAGGCAGGCCGCTCATTTAGGAACCTACACATGGATTTAGGTGTCTGTGTCTAGGCATCCAAGCTTGAAAATTTTAGGCACATAGTAAGTTATCATAAAAGACATTGGGCCAAATTCCAAAGTCCTTACTCAGTTCTTACACTGACAAAAGCCAGATTGGCATCTGATTGCGCCTGAAGAGAGAATGAGTAAAAACTGAATAAGAACTTCAGGATTTGGGCCATTGAGATTGGAGCTGGAAAAGACCTCAAAGGTCATTGTTACCATTGCAGAATTATTCCCTTCACGAGACATGTCAGTAGCGTTTCACTGTGATTGTTATTGTTTCTTAGTCCTTTTTTTCACAGTAGGATGTTTTCCCAGGGAGCAGCGCAGATTCTCATTCACATAACGCACTTTGACCCAAAGATAAGAGCATGATATTGCCTGAGACACTTAATTAAGAGAACATCTTCCCATTGGTCTGTAGCTGCAGCCTTCAGAAGCATGCTCTTGTTTTGGAGTGTAGATTAATTAATTAAAGTTGCAAGCACATTTTTCCCTGTCAGACTTTTGACTGGTTCTGAAATGTGTGTGGACAGTTTAAAAGAAATATCTTCTGTCAGCACAATCGCACCAGCTTCACTTCATATTTTGTTTAAAACAAAAAAGAACAGATGCCTGATAAATTGTAGCACCAGGGTTGAAACTCGCATGGTCAGCACTGACTTCATAACTGTGTGAACAAACCCCCTGGGCCAGGGCTGATTTCTGTTACATGAGTGCAAACCCACAGTAAGACTTTTGAATTCAGTGAAGGTTTTCAGGATTTATATCGGTGTAAATGAAATCAGAATTCATCTCCGCAGAAGGACAAACCACTGAAACTGTTTATACACAGTCTGAAAAAAAGTTGTAGCACATTTTGGCACTTAACAGGGGGGAATGGGCAAGCTGAGGAAAGTCTGGGTTTGGCTTCTCCTATTCATCATAAACGTTTCTGAAACTGAACTTCTTCTGCACCCTATGCTCCAAGGATAGGTTCCCAGAGTGCAGGGCTCTTAATCAGTCACATTCAGAAATTATTGGCCCTACCCTAACCCTTGTGCTGCGGTGGTGATGTTCTCACTTTTCAGCTTTCTGAGGAAGTATCTAACCCTAGTTTCATGCCCTCAGTCTGGGGAGGGTCACCCAGAATATAAGGATCTGGCACGTGTGGGAATCTGTGCCACAATGCGAGCAACACGGTGTCTGCTAAACCTGACCTCACAGTGACTGTATTAGGCTCAGCTCACTCAAACTGGTTGGGATTTCCACCTGATTCCTTCATAGAACTACAGTGAATATCGCAAAGGGCATATCACACACCTGTGATTCCAGCACGGCATGACACGCTTTATCTCCTCACAAGCTATCTACCTTGTACACAGGCAACTGAGGCAGCTTGTGAAGAAGTAATCTGCTACTGGTAAGGGCCATGAGTAGATTATGTCCAACTGGGGAGTAACCAGGGAAGGAAATGTACTTTTTCAAGTCACAATTTCTTCCCTGGACTGCTCCAAAGGTGGTGCAGCTATGCACCATCCCTTATCTAACTGAGATGTAAAGTCTCAATCTTGTCCTAAGAAATTAAGGATCAACCCAAAGTCCTTACTGATGTCAGTGAGAGTTTCTCATGAAGGAGGGATGAGCACAGATGTCAGGATTTGGTCTTAGATGCCCAGTGAACTCAGTGGGAATTGAGAGTTCTCTGTACTTTTCAGGAAATCTCTAACTTTCAACATAAATAGATGAAAATGTTACCTTTACAAGGACACTGCTGTTTGGCATAAGGCCCCAAGCTAGTTTTTTATAAGGTTTTTTTTTTTCTTTTTTTAAGAATAATATGAATGGAAAAGTCGTTATGGATTGTTCTCATTATAATGAAAAGCATTTTGCATTTGAACATCACTTGCCACGTTGTGAGTCTAGCTAACACTGGAATGTGAGTGCCTGAAAACCAGAACATGAACATTACCAGAAAGTGAGTATAAAAAAAAAAGTGACACTGATGACTGTTTTCAATTTGCATTTCATGCAACTGAGAGAAAGTAAATAAATGGTATCAATAATAAAAAGAAAAGTAGATTCTGAGAAATCCTTTGAGCCAAGTTCTGGTTGGCATTTGTACCTAGCTGCATAAGGAAGCACCCCAAATCTGGTTCCCCCAAAACCTACAGAAAGACCATATCACAGGCCTCTGCAAGAGGTTCAGAAAAGAATCATGGAGCAACATTCATTGTGAGGTCCAGGGGCCAGGAATGTTCATTTAAGCTCGTATATGCCCTTGCCTGGCCATAGTCCTGCAGATGACACATGCACCTGGAAAAAATCATCTAAACAGAGATAATGTGCATGGGACCATAGGAGGCACAAAACTAATACCACAGTCAGTGCTCTAAAGGGCTCAGTCGTATCTGATGAGCACAGACTGCTGTTGGGGGTGGTGAAGAACTACACTACTACAGGGGATCTCTGGAAGGCCATGATCTCACCTCCTCACTGCTTTTCCCCACCCCCTTTGGGGTGGCTAGCATCCCAAGGCACATTAAGAGAGACTACAATTGCAAAACTTCTTTGCTCTTGCCTCCCCTGAGCACCAACAATGATGCCTTTTTGAAAGGGAAACCCAAAGAGCTCTAGAATGTGCCCAGATGTCTTTGAAAATCAAAGCTGTTTGCTAGTACAGCTGATTGAAATTGTGTTTCAGAAAAAAATGTGGTAAATTTTTTTCATGAAATACAAACATTTTGGTGGGAAAATAATTTTCAATCAGCCTTTGATTTTATTCCCCCCTCCCCCGGAAATGTCAAATTGAAAAGACAATTTGTTTAATTTCAAATTGTATTTTGTTTCATTTAAAAAAAAAAGTCTATTAAAATAGAAATGAAAATTTGCTTTTAGAAATTTCTCATGAAAAATAAAAAAAATTTTGCTCAAAATTTCTCATGGTAAAAATGTTTTTGACCAACTACAGTCACTAGCAATAGAAGTAAAGATTTTTCTTTAAATACATGTATGTTGAGAATCCTATAAGCAAATATCCGTTTTGTCATTTACACTGTCAAACACAAATATTGGGAATGACAGTTTTTAAATCTGGAAAAAGCTCAGCAATGCTGTCTTAACCATTTCTGAAATGCCTTGAATGAGAAGTATAACCACATCCTGCTGAATATCTGGATAGTAATAACATGGTGTGAAACTTTGCGGAGATGTGTCCCAAATAATTAACCTCTTTGGTCAACTTCCTTTTGTCTGGTGCCAGTTGCCATATGGAACCTCTAAAATGTTCATTTACGATCAATGGAGAATTTGCTCTGTTGTTGTGGTGTTATTTTACTTTAGAGATAAAACTTTTTTTTTAAAAGTCCATTGAGATTTTAACTCATTAATAAAAATAAATATTTAGACAGAAGATAAACAATTACTTATTCATAATGAATTCTTTTTACTCGTGCTGGGTGAACCAGTTGAGATAAAATTGAAACTGACTCAAACTGAAAGAGTCAAACAGAACCAATTTTTTCTTCAGTTAATAAAAAGTTCCATTAATTTTTTCAGGGGGAGGGTTATGACATTATTTTGCATTTACACTTGCCTCTATCCTTCCTGGCTGTAGCTGAGGCTAGAAGCACAAGAGTCAAAATACTAGCCTTCTGTCCATTTTGTGCCAAATTTGGAAAGAGCCATAAATCCCACAAGAAACCATACTTGCTTGAGAATTCCAGCCCAAGGGCCTGATCCTCTTCCTGCTGTAGTCAGTGAGAGGCCATTTACTGATTTCAAAGAGAATTGGATTGGGTCCAGGGGTAGCAGATGTCATTGTTTTGGATTGTTCAGTTGGGATGAGGTTTGGACAAGCATCTACCCATTTAATTCATTACCTGACCCCAACTCAGTTGCCAAAATGGAAGGTTCACCTACCACTTGTTTTTACATTCCAAGCCCTGAGCTCAGGGATTTGTCTGTTCCTCTTGTAACAATCATGTCACTAACGTGATCATCTAAAGTAATGCAGGAGCTGCGTTTTTCATAGTGCTTTTAGAGGAGGCCCCTGCAGTGTGGTGGAGACAGGATACGACTGAGTGAATACCATGCACATTTGATAGACAGGGCCTTGTAGTGCTCTCTGACACTCTAGCTCCAATCTAGCTAAAAAGAGTCTGCTGGCTAATATCATGATGCCAGGCCTTGGCTAAGCAGTCAGGGAAGGGACTGCAGACAATCCCAAGACAAACCCCCTTGAAGTCTGGAAAAGTTCAAATCAGGATCCAAATTTTGCAGCTCAAAGCAATCTGTAAGCGCTTTAGGTGTCAGTGATTTCTCTATCTAGGTTCTCTTACTTCACCCATCACCAGAGCATTTGAGTGTGAGAGCACAGCAGTCATAAGAAACTCAGAACTCCGTTGTCCTTAACTCATGTTTTTGAAGCTACATGAAGAAAGAACTAATTTTTAACAACTTGGTTTAAGCTACATTTACAGTGTAATATTTGTAACTTCTAACTCTACATATGTGTTCTGTTAGGGAAATGAGATCTCCAAGAGCTGTGCGTGTGTGTATTTAAAGCATTTCAGTTCACCTTTAACCACAAGTTTCTATAACACAAGAGGATGCTGTTTCAACTTCAGAGCTATAAGCTCAAGGGTCTTCAGGGGCCTGTGACCTTGGAGCCTTTTGAGCAGGACAAACCAACAATCAACAAAGGCCACAGTACCCAGGCTCTGCCACCCTACCTTCAAAGCATCTGTGGGTGCTCACACAGCAATTTCCTCCTTCGTAATCTGACAATTACAATGTAGTCATGGGGCTTTTCTTTCTCTCTCTTTTTTTGCTGGTATTGGTGCCTTTTTCAGCTTTCAGGCTGCTACACGTTGTCAGAAGTCTGGCTTCAATGGTCTGAAGGGAGACAGATACTGATAAATTTCCTTTTGATCTCTGCTCTGCAAAACCACTCAGTCAGAAAAAATAGAGGGGTCTGTGTGCGTAGGGGTTGGATGATGTGAAAGGCAGAAAGCACCCTATCATGCTAGAGTGAATATAACTTCCATTTCACATTAGATCTCAAAGAGGAACATAAAGAGCTGTGTAAGTATTTTGCAAATCAAGGCAACACAGCATAAGGAAATGAAACAAAAACTAATTTAAGATCATTACAATTACTTTTCTCAAATAATTGCCTTAGTTAAATCATATGCATTGATATCAGTGTTGAAAGGCTGGAATTTGTAATCTATAAACTAATCTACTTTGGTGCTGTATTCATGACACTGAATTAAAAGTAACTGTTTCATTTTGATGAGAATGTACTAACGTGCATTTATCACTTAAGGCTCATTTGTGCAACCTTTAATCACCCTGGTGAGCGTTTACACAAGTAGTTCACTAGCTTTGTCTGCACTAAACTTAGTTCTCTAAGATGTCTCTACCTAGGGTTAGACGTTGGAAGCACTAATGAAGACAGGGTGCCAGTGTTCTAAATGCCATGTCATGTAGATGTGCTGTTGGCAGAATTAGGCAACACAATGCTTAAGATACCAACTGCTGCCTCAAGCCCCTTCTACTCAAAAGCTCACAACATTGCTAGCACTGGAGAAATTAAACCACTGGAAACAATGGTGGACCTTTTGGAGCAAAAAAAGCCTCATTGTAAATACCTCCAAGGGGATTACTTGGATGGCCAAGTGCTTACCAACATGAGTTAAGGTTCCAGAAAGAGGTCCCAGATCACAATATCTCCCAAACTAGCTTTTTCTCAAAGGCATATCTGTTTCTTTTGATTGCTGCATACATTCTGCTTAACAGAACACACAAACATTTATAACTGGACCTGTAAAGAAAAAAAATTAAGCCACGTGTAACATATTTTCTGTTGACAGGAATGCTTTTTTTAAGGTAAAAGGCGTATATTAAACTTATAAAATAGCTAGTAATTGTAATGTGTAGCAAGAACTGATAGCAAAATGCTAGCTGCAGAGTGTGTAGACAAAACTATCATCACTTTTATATATGGTTTAACAGGGTTTGTACTATATTAGTTTACAATAAGGTATGTGTTATGTCTTTTGCTTTTTATACCAAAAACAACAATATGAAGAAGGGACACAGGGACAGTTAGGTTCTAAATAACCGGTCTGTATTCTGTGTATTCTTCTCAGTTCAAAACTCTGCATTTTAATGGTCCATGACAAATCCATTATATTTTCAAATAAACCATTCCCCTTTCTCTGGAGGCTTACAAAGTTTTGATACAAAAGGAGTCATTCTACTATAGGCTCTTCCAAACCATACCACAGAATGTACAGTACATCATCACATTGTTCTTAAAGGAAATCTTAGTTTAATATAAATGATATGCTTCTCACCACCTTTAATTACAAAGAAGAATAAGTTACTGAAAAAAGGTTTTAAAGGTAATTAACAAATAATAAAACAGGAATATGACCTCTTGACAGTCTCATATACTTAGATATAGTTGAGATTCTGTTCTTCTTTTAGGGGTCAGTTTTATCACCCATACCCATGTGACTAAGGATAAGGATTTCTAGGATTAAAGATTGTGAGAGCTATTCCTGTGAGCAAAGGCTGCAGGATCAGGAAATTAACAATATTTTGCATTTTTATATTGCCTTTCATCCAAGGATTTTAAACTTCTGTTACCAACATCAACGGATGTAGACTTCAAACACCTCTCTGAAGTAGGGGATTCATATTCCCTCCACCTCCCTTTAGGGCTCACTTGTACCTACCAGATGTGCATTAGGAGGGTGAGTAGCCACATCTCCCCAGAGGGTGTTCTAGGTGGGATTGTGTTTCAGGGTTCCACAGTCCTTCCTACAGTTCCCTGGCATACAGAAGGAAACAGGCACACTGCACCATCCTTTAGACTGGTCCCACGTACTCCCCTCTCTGAGTCCAGCTAGCTCTGTTGGCCAGTGTGTAGGGGTTGACTGGTGATAGTGGGATCATAGTCTTGTCCATGCCAACTTGGTGTGAGCAATGGTGTCTTGCACCCTCCTGTACCTGTGCAGCAATTGGGCACTAGCTTCAGGTGAAGTCACTCAGGCACATGGAGGATGCTATTGTTGTCAAAAACAACTATTCGAAACCCAGGAAATTAAGAGTAGGGTGAAACTTTAACAGAAACCCACATCTGCAAAAGTATGGATAATTGGGTTTTTAATCTCAGTGGGAGACATCACTAGTGGTCATTTTACACGGTCTCACAAGGAAAGGCATAGAGATTACAGATGGGTAAATAACTGATTTTTTTGGTTCATTGGCAGTTCAAAAAAATAGCTTTGGGTTGAAAGGCAACTGTTTTTTTTTTGTTTTAAATTTTCAGCAAATTAAAAAAGTTGGAAAAATTTAATTTTGGGTTGAACAAAACATTCCATCTCTGTGTAGTGGGGTCCGCAGTAGGGTAGGTGGCCTAGCGGTTAGCACCCTCCCCAGATGGAGGTTGGGGTTAGTGGTAGGGGAGCCTGGGCCCACCTACTCCAACAGGCTCTGACTCTGGGCCATATGAGGGTCATCAATGTTGGCGCCTGGAGAGGATTGTGGACCCCCTATGCTATCCTTCATGAGTCGCTTCCTATCACTGCTCTCTCTGCTTCCAGTCCCAGCTAAGGAGAAAGAAAATATAAAAGGGAAACCAAACTGTCAGTCCCAACTGGGCTCAGTATCCTATCTTAGTGTCTCAGGGAGGCAACTCTGACTCCTTTCACAGGAGCCTGCAGGATAGGTCTGCACTCTTCCCCAAGTTCTTCCCTTCTGAGCTGGGTTGCTCCCTTTTCAACCCTGTTTCCAGTTGGAGCATGCTTTTCAGGGTTGGAGGGGCAGGGCTATCTGAGCCCAGTATAGTCCCAGTGTGAGGTTTATATACCGATCACACTCTCAAAAGTGGCTTTTCTTTTATCTACAAGTGTATCTACATGAAATGGGGTCTACAAACCCCATCCTGAGCATAGACAGTGGGGGGAGGAGAGTCTCTTCTGTTTACAAGCAAGCAGCTTGATCACAATCACACGCAGCTGCCAGAGCTGCCAATCATGGAGGCAGGCACCCACAGCGGCAACCAATAGAGGAAACAAGGCCTGGTACAAAAGAGGGAGAGTGCAGAGAAGGAAAGGGAGGTAGAAAGGACTGGGACAGCAAGGTGGTGACAGTCCTGCAACAGGCTGCCTCCAAGAAAACAGCCAAGAGATGGAAAGAGACCAAAAGCCCAGAAGGTGAAGGGCTGACAGGCTTAATTGAAGATGATGGTCCAAGAATTGACCTGACTGAGAGCAAACTAAGGAGGGTCAATCAAGAGAAGCTAAGGCCCCTCAGAGACCACCCCAAGAGGCAGTGACAGTGTGTTACTAAAGGTGCAATTGCAGTTAACCATCCCTGTAAAAAGGGAATGAAAAATAAAACCAAAAAGCCCTTCCCTCCTTTTTTTCTTTATACACAAGGGAAGTATGGAGGTGAATCAGCTCCTGCAATGGCTGACTGACTCACAAGCACAACAACAATAGGGAGAACAACAGGTATTTGAACAGATGGCAGCCCATCAGCAACTGTTTTTGCAATGGGTGGCAGCACTAGTACTGGCCACTAATCCTCTGAGTCCTGCCCCTGCGGGGAATGCCTCCCCCATAATTCAGGGGATCACTGCAATCCTGAAAAAGCCCATCTTTAAAAAAGGGAAGAAGGAGGATCCTGGGAACTACAGGCCAGTCAGCCTCATCTCAGTCCCTGGAAAAATCACAGAGCAGGTCCTCAAGGAATCAATTCTGAAGCACTTAGAGGACAGGAAAGTGATCAGGAACAGTCAGCATGGATTCACCAAGGGCAAGTCATGCCTGACTAATCTAATTGCCTTCTCTGACAAGATAACTGGCTCTGTGGATGAGGGGAAAGCAGTGGACGTGTTGTTCCTTGACTTTAGCAAAGCTTTTGACACGGTCTCCCACAGTATTCTTGCCAGCAAGTTAAAGAAGTATGGGCTGGATGAATGGACTATAAGGTGGATAGAAAGTTGGCTAGATTGTCGGGCTCAACGGGTAGTGATCAATGGCTCCATGTCTAGTTGGCAGCCGGTATCAAGTGGAGTGCCCCAAGGGTCGGTCCTGGGGCCGGTTTTGTTCAATATCTTCATAAATGATCTGGAGGATGGCGTGGATTGAACCCTCAGCAAGTTTGCAGATGACACCAAACTGAGAGGAGAGGTAGATACGCTGGAGGGTAGGGATAGGATACAGAGGGACCTAGACAAATTAGAGGAGTGGACCAAAAGGTTCAAGAAGGACAAGTGCAGAGTCCTGCACTTAGGACGGAAGAATCCCATGCACCGCTACACACTAGGGACTGAATGGCTAGGCAGCAGTTCTGCAGAAAAGGACCTAGGGATTACAGTGGACGAGAAGCTGGATATAAGTCAACAGTGTGCCCTTGTTGCCAACAAGGCCAATGGCATTTTGGGATGTATTAGTAGGGACATTGCCAGCAGATCGAGGGACGTGATCGTTCCCCTCTATTCGACATAGGTGAGGCCTCATCTGGAGTACTGTGTCCAGTTGTGGGCCCCACGCTACAAGAAGGATGTGGAAAAATTGGAAAATGTCCAGCAGAGGGCAACAAAAAATGATTAGGGACTGGAACACATGACTTACGGGGAGAGGCTGAGGGAACTGGGATTGTTTAGTCTGCAGAAGAGAAGAATGAGGGGGGATTTGATAGCTGCTTTCAACTACCTGAAAGGGGGTTCCAAAGAGGATGAATCTAGACTGTTCTCAGTGGTAGCAGATGACAGAACAAGGAGTAATGGTCTCAAGTTGCAGTGGGGGAGGTTTAGGTTGGATATTAGGAAAAACTTTTTCACTAGGAGGGTGGTGAAACACTGGAATGCGTTACCTAGGGAGGTGGTGGAATCTCCTTCCTTAGACGTTTTTAAGGTCAGGCTTGACAAAGCCCTGGCTGGGATGATTAGTTGGGGATTGGTCCTGCTTTGAGCAGGGGGTTGGACTAGATGACCTCCTGAGGTCCCTTCCAACCCTGATATTCTATGATGCTCCCCAAGGTGACAACAGATGATGACCCGGAATCATTCCTGACAACTTTTGAGAGGGTAGCCATGGCTTTCCACTGGCCTCCAGCCCAGTGGGTGATCTTGAGCCACATACCTGGGGCTCGGTGATGCAGTGGGTCAGGACTATGAGCAAGTGAAGGCAACCATATTGGACATGCTTGGACTAGATGAAGAGATCTACCACCAGTGTTTCTGCCATGAGTGCTACCTCTCAAGGAATGACCACAGGCAATTGCCCAAAGCCTTAAGATTAAAGCCAGAGTTCCGGATGGGACCCCAGATAGCTGATCTCAGTAATGGAACAGTTCATACAGATTCTTCTACCCGCTGGCTGAGACTGGGTTTGTAGACACCGACTGGTAATTCTAGCTGAGGCCACCTGCCTCACGGACTACACAAGCCATTTGGGGATTTTCTCCAGAAGAAATAACTGCTGCAGCTACACTGAGGAAGGAAATGGGCCAGGGATCCAAGTGTGGTGGCCCCCTCATGTAAATGCCAAGAAAACTCTGACAGCTGACTGGTTGATGGACAGGATGGGGGCAGGCAAATGCTTCAAGTTTCATGAGTAATATTTCCTTGCGACAGTAGGCCTGTGCCTTTAAGTGCCCTGCCAGCTCCTTGCCCCACCCCTACATAGGAACAAGGACCCAGTGGACATTAGGCCAAGACTGGCCGTATTTCCCTGAGCTCTTGCAGAGACTTCCATTAACACAGGAGCCTGAGAAAAACATCCTAGAAGAGATGTTAGGGTTCTTATTCCCTTTTAAGGACCCTGACCTTTTTACCTCCTAACAACAGACAATCCCAGAAAGAAAAAAGGAGAGAAAGGAAAAAGCAAAGGTTGGTGAGAGAGGCAAACCCCTCTGTATGCATAATTTTTCTTCCTCCTCCTTGTAACAACTTTTTATGTATTTGAAAACTGTTATCATGTCCCCTCTCAGTCTTCTCTTCTCCAGACTAAACAAACCCAGTTTTTTCAATCTTCCCTCATAGGTCATGTTTTCTAGACCTTTAATAATTTTTGTCACTCTTCTCTGGACTCTCTCCAATTTGTCCACATCCTTCCTGAAATGTGGTGCCCAGAACTGGACACAATACTCCAGCTGAGGCCTAATCAGCAAGGAGTAGAGTGGAAAAATTACTTCTTGTGTCTTGCTTACAACACTCCTGCTAATACATCCCAGAAGGATGTTTGGTTTTTTTGCAACAGCATTTCAGTGTTGCCTCATATTTAGCTTATGATCCACTATGACTCCCAGATCCCTTTCCGCAGTACTCCTTCCTAGGCAGTCATTTCCCATTTTGTATGTGTGCAACTGATTGTTCCTTCCTAAATGGAGTACTTTGCATTTGTCCTTATTGAATTTCATCCTATTTGTTTCAGACCATTTCTCCAGTTTGTCCAGGTCATTTTGAATTTTAATCCTATCCTCAAAAGCACTTGCAACCCCTCCCAGCTTGGAATCATCTGCAAACTTTATAAGTGTACTCTCTACGCCAGTATCTAAATCATTGATGAAGATATTGAACAGAACCGTACCCAGAGCTGATCCCTGCGGGACCCCACTCATTATGCCCTTCCAGCATGACTGTGAACCACTGATAACTACTCTCTGGGAATGGTTTCCTAAACAGTTTTGCACCCACCTGACAGTAGCTCCTTCTAGGTTGCATTTCCCTAGTTTGTTTATGAGAAGGTCATGAGAGATAGTATCAAAAGCTTTACTAAAGTCAAGATATACCACGTCTACCGCTTCCACCGTATCCACAAGGCTTTTTACCCTGTCAAAGCTATGAGGTTGGCTTGACATGATTTGTTTTTGACAAATCCATGCTGACTGTTACTTATCACCTTACTATCTTCTAGAATATGTTTGCAAATTGATTGCTTAATTATTTGCTCCATTATCTTTCTGGGTACAGAAGTTAAGCTGCCTGGTCTGTAATTTCCTGGGGTTTTCCTTATTTCCCTTTTTATAGGTTGGCACTATATTTGTCCTTTTCCAGTCTTCTGGAATCTCTCCCGTCTTCCACGACTTTTCAAAGATAATCGCTAATGGCTCAGATATCTCCTCAGTCAGCTCCTTGAGTATTCTAGGATGCATTTCATCAGGCCCTGGTGACTTGAAGACATCTAATTTGTCCAATTAATTTTTAACTTGTTCTTTGCCAATTTAGGCTCTTCTGATCCTATCTCATTTTCACTGGCATTCACTATGTTAGACATCCAATCACCACCAACCTTCTTGGTGAAAACCGAAACAAAGAAGTCATTAAGCACCTCTGCCATTTCCACATTTTGTGTTGTTATTTTTTCCCCCCCTCATTGAGTAATGGGCCTAACCTGTCCTCAGTTTTCCTCTAGCTTCTAATGTATTTGTAGAATGTTTTCTTGTTACCCTTTATGTCTCTAGCTAGTCTGATCTCATTTTGTGCCTTGGCCTTTCTAATTTTGTCCCTACATATTTGTGTTATTTGTTTATATTCATCCTTTGTAATTTGACCTAGTTTTCACTTTTTGTAGGACTCTTTTGACGTTTAAGATCATTAAAGATCTCCTGATTAAGCCAGGGTGGTCTTTTGCCATCTTTTCTACACAGTATACTTTCTCGCAGGGAAAGAGTTTCTGGCTGACATATACTATCGGATGGTCTTCTCCATCTACCTCTTGGGAAAGACCCGCCCCTAGTCCTACCTCAGATGCGTCTGTTTGTAGAACAGAGAGCCGTGGGTGCTGCGGGGAGGGGAGGTGCCGCAAGTGCTGGTGCGGGGGTGCCATGGGTGCTCGGGGCAGGTGCTGGGGAATCGCAGCCAATGGGAGCTGCAGGGGTGATGCCCGCGGGTGGAAGGCCTTTGGACATCACCATATACTTCTCATTGTGGACTATGCCACCAGATACCTGGAAGCCATACCACTCTGGTCTACAACTGCTAAGATTATTCCTAACGCGTTGCTGAAAGTCTTTGAGTGGGTTTCCTAGAGAGGTCCTGACAGATCAGGGACAAATTTCACATCCTGGCTGATGAGAGAAATAAGCCAGTATACATAGTATACTAGATTGGCAGCATATATGCCAATGATGGAGGCAGGTACCCAGACTGCAACCAGAGGAAACAAGGCCTGCTATAAAGGGAAGAGTACAGAGAAGGAAAGAGATGACAAGCCCAGAAAGTGAAGGGCTGACAGGCTTAATTGACGGCAAGGATCCAGGAACTGACTGGACTGAGAAAAAACTAAGGAGGGTCAGTCAGGAGAAGCTGAGGCCCCTTGAGAGACCACCCCAAGAGGTGGTGACACCACATTATCTACACATGTTGATAATGGCCATTAGCTGCTGTATGCCCAATCCAGAAGTGTTCTGAGTTATACAATTAAGCTTAAATTTCAGAGCATAAATTTTTACTTACATGAAAACTTTATAGGAACACAGCAGAGAAAACATACTTTAATAATAAACACATAATTAAAAACATTTGACACACATGCCTGTGTTTTATTAGTAACTAAAAGCAATGGTATGTTGCAATTTAGTTATGTGGGTTGATCTGGTGCTATGTTATATGCCAGTTACAAAGACATGTGAGGAACGCACCATTAACAAATTCAATTTTTTTCTTTAACTACTCAGAAACCCCACTTTTCTTCTAAAGTGAAGTCACATAACATCCTTCACAAAAGGCTCAGTCCCGAGGCAAGCTGAAATAATGACAATCCTTAGTGAAACATCCCCACCCTAGATATGCATTGTTTATAGAAAAGAAGAAAAGTAAAATCTGGAGGAAAGTTTGGTTAGTTTTTTATAAGGCATCAGTGCTTTTAATGGAGCAGAGATACTGTGATGAAGGGTACCTTGGAAATGTTGTTAATATTACTAATTAATATGAAGAATTAGAAGTGTAAGGGACCAACAAAGATGCTCAGCTGGTGTAAAGCTTAACAGCTTTACTTAAATCAATTTTTCCCACTGCTCTGGCAGTACAAATTGGCCGCATAGCTTCCTTAAATAGCCACCTGGAGATTCCCCCATTGCACTTGGAATTTGTTTAATTAACTCATTTGTTAGGGAAAATGTCAAGGTGATGGAAGGTTTCTCCAATAAATTTTACAAAAGAACACAGTAAAGGTTTGAATGCTGCCTCATGTATTCTTCCTCAGAAAGGATGGTGGTTAGTTTGCCATTGGCATCACTTTGGAGGCATCTACCATATTTGAACTCATTAACCCTTTTTATTCCATGGGACTATTTAGTCACAGTTGCACAATTCCCTGAAGTTTAACTGTTACTGTACATGTAGAGGAACACAGATAATTTGTGAGTTATAAGTGGACAATTTACTGTCAACTGTGTAATCTAGCATATGTGTCTGTATTTACATAGCACCAATCATTATAGTATGTAACCACATGAACCTGTGTGCCCTCTAACAATGCAGTAGATAAAGAGGGTCTAGGCCTAAATATCACAAGATTACCAAGGCCAAATGCTTCAAAAATAGCCTCTAATTTTGAATAACTTGGGCTCAATTTTCAGAAGTGTTGAGCACCCAAAACTCCAGCTGAAATCAATGGCAGCTGAGGCTGCAAAGCACCTCTGACTCAAAGAGTCAGAACGTAGGCAATCAGAAATCAAGGGCACCCAAAATAAGAAGCCATTTTCATAAACGGTTTGGAAAGAGAACACATGCTGAAGCCCATTTTGGGGAAGACAAGGAATATGATACAACATGGTCCTTTACATGAGTTATTCACATTATGTTGTAATCCTTGCTCTCCTGCCCCCCCGCCCCCCCCCCCTTTTTTTTAAATCTTGCTTTAAAAATCTTCTTTGTGATTCCAATTAAAGCATCGTCCGGATTCAGCAGATGGTTGCATTTAGCTATTTGTTTGTCTGGTTATTGAGTTTCATGGGATGGAATGATGAAACAGCTATTGTACTTGCTGCATAACAAGTAGAGCTGGGTTGAAAAATGGAAATTTCTGTTCTAAGGTAATTCCAAAAACAATTTGTTTTGGAAATGTCAAAACATTTAGTTTTGGCTCAGTTTGACATTAATCTGTGCCCCCTGAGCTACCATGGTGCCTCATGGGAGCTGTAGTTCGAAAGCCTCAGATCCTAATTCACTCGTATGGGCTGGGTTCCCCAATCGGACTAACTCTCCCATGAGGCACCAAGCTCACATATCTCCTATGATGTACCACAATCAGTTCAGACAGATGGGACACCATAGTGCATCATGGGAGAAGTATTTCAGGTGCCCCAAGTCCCTCCTCTACCGGCCAGGCTCTCACTCTGGCTAGACTACAATGCTCATGAAGCAGTACAGCAACTCAGGCAGACAAAAATTAATGTCAACCTGATCCAAAATTAAACATTTGAATTCAGTTTGACAAATTGAAATGTTTAGATTCAGGTTTACCTGATCTGAAACAAAATATTTTGTTTAAATTATTTCAGTAGAAAATTAAAAAAAATTCAGCAAAAGTGAAGTTTTCTAGAAGAAAATTGCATTTCCCATTGAATAAACATTTCAATGGATCATTCCTGACCAGGTGTAATAACGAGTATTGTAGGTTCTCTTGTATCCTATTGGAAAAGGAGCCATTTAAGGGGTTGCTTCATCAATCAAGAGCTTAGTTGAAGGGCATGACATCACTAAGTGCTATAGTAATTACACACTAGGCACAGGTCCTGGTCTCTGATAGCGAGCACCAAAGGTTACATTGGGAAAACAGCTCTGAGCTGTTACCTGGCAGCTGTGTGAAAGTGCATTCCTTATACTTTGCCTTAAAGTCTATTTGTAGTTTAGGAACTTACTGGCTATGAAAACTAAATGCCATTAAACAGCATTGTCAAAGGCATTAATGGCAATTAGGCACGTGGCTGCCATTGACTTTTAATTGGATTTAGATGATTAATTGCCACTGGTACATTTGAATATCTTTTTCATATAAACATAATGAAACAGCGCCTAAAGGCCTCAACCAGATCAGAGCCCCATTGTGCTAGATGCTGTAGAGACATAATAAATGACAGTCTCTGCCTCACAATTTAGAGATGCAAGCTAATCCCATTAAAGCAAGGGTGAAACTTGGTTAAATGCATCTACACGAGGGATTTGTACCAATTTAACTAGATCAAGTTTTAACTAGATTTAGGTAAATCTGTGCACATTTCTAGTATAGACATGGTCTTAGACTCTCTTACATTCGATTTATTGGGCCAAATTGATAGGTGATGTGCAAGTGGTGGATCATAAATTATACAGTGGTAAGCAGGTGTGAGTCTAGGGGTTAGCCGCTTCACAAAGGGATTTAAGCATTGTAAAGTTCAGCATTGCAACACCTTAGATGCCTTACTATCTCATCGAATTCACAGCACTGAGTTAGGCACTCAGGCTCCCGATACAATCCATGTGGAAAATTGGGTGCCTAAAAAGGGATTCACAGAAGCCAATATGATGAGTGGGCAGGTGCCTAAACTAGCCAGTAAGAAAAGCTAAGGAAAGGGATGTGGCTTAAACCCAGCCTCTCAAAAGACATTAAGTGCCAAATATCTGGCTGGAGGGAGGCAGGCACTACCTCCACTTGGGATTTACACTGTGAACCTTCTCACATCAATTCTTTCTCAGGAAAACTGAAGGAGGCTTATACCTAATAACCCAGCGGTTAGGGCACTCAGCCACAAGGCAGGAAATCCAGGTTCAATCCTTGGTCTGCCTGACTCAGAGCAGGGACTTGAATCCATTTCTCCCACATAGGCGCCTGAACTGGTGGGCTATAGAGTCATTCTCTCTCTCTAGCCCAATGACCATGTAAGCATGTCACACAAATGGAACAGGACAGTTTAGGCTGGACATTAGGAAAAACTTCCTAGCTGTCAGGGTACTTTAGCACTGAAATAAATTGCCTAGGGAGGTTGTGGAATCTCTGTCATTGAAGATTTTTACGAGCAGGTGTGATGAAGTGGGGATTTTCCCTTGTTATGTTGTATGTTAGCCTATGTGAGTCTTACTGTTTTGCATGAATGCTGTGTGTGCCTCAGTTTCCCTGTGTATTGCACCAATGTCTAGGTGGTGGGAATAAAGGGGTGTGACTTCTGTGGAGGCTGCTCCAGCTGCCTGCACCAACGCTATGGCTGTTGCTTTGTAACCTGAGATCCAGGAGGGGGATGTGACCGGGTGACTCTTGGCCTGGGAAGTGAGAGAAAGGCCAGAGGAGGAGCAACAGGCAGGGCAGGGGTCAGGCAGCTGGAAGAAAGTCAGTCTCGGCTGGCTTGGGGCTCGGGGGAGGGCCAGAGCCCTGGCTCTGGGCTCCCTTCCCTTCCCCCCCACCCCAAGATGGACTGGCTGAAAATCACTGATTTCTGTGCTAACAAGTTTTGTCCTCGCTGTGTTCCTGTCGACTAATAAACCTTCTGTTTTAATGGCTGGCTCAGAGTCACATCTGACTGCGGAGTTGGGGTGCAGGGCCTTTTGGCTTCCCCAGGAGCCCTGCCTGGGCGGACTCGCTGCGGGAAGTGCATGGTGTGGAAGGGGATGCTGAATGCTCCGAGGTCAGACCCAGGAAGGTTGAAGCTGTGTAAGCTTCTTGCCCTGGAGGCAGTATGCTCCCAGAGAGGAGGAGCCCCAGTGTCCTGACTGGCTTTGTATGGAGTAGTTCCAGAGAGCATTGACCCAGTGATTCCATGACAGCAGGTTAGACAAAAACCTGTCAGTGATGGTCTAGATAATACAGGGGTTCTCAAACTAGGGGTTGGGACCCCTCAGGGGGCCGTGAGGTTATTACATAGGGGATTGCAAGCTGTCAGCCTCCACCCCAAACCCCGCTTTTCCTCCACCATTTATAATGGTGTTAAATATATTAAAAAATGTTTTTAAATTATAAGGGGGGGTCGCACTCAGAGGTGCTATGTGAAAGGGGTCACCAGTACAGAAGTTTGAGAACCACTGAGATAATACTTAGTCCTTCTTTGAATGCAGGGGACTGGACTAGATGACCTCTCGAGGTCCCTTCCAGTCCTATGATTCTATGATTACATTATAAAATTGGCATCACTGGTTTCTTGCTTGCTTAGATGAAGGAAAGAATCCCTTTAAACTCCAGCAAGACTTGATGATCCCTTGTAAATAAAAGAAAAGGAGGACTTGTGGCACCTTAGAGACTAACAAATTTATTTGAGCATAGGCTCAATGCATCCGATGAAGTGAGCTGTAGCTCAGGAAAGCTTATGCTCAAATAAATTGGTTAGTCTCTAAGGTGCCACAAGTCCTCCTTTTCTTTTTGCGGATACAGACTAACACGGCTGCTACTCTGAAACTTGCAAATAAGTTGAAGTATAACCTGTGTGGTATTTGCTCTTTTCAAAAATGCCAATATTATTACTCTTTCTGGTGTATTTTTGTGTCTTCATGGGATATTTGCCTTTCAGGAATTAATTGTATATCAGACCATGCCAGCAATAATATTCACTCACAAAAAGGAAAACCATATAAAACTCTTGCTGATAAGTTGCGTTTAAAAACATATAAAGGAGGAAATATCTTAAGCTAGACAAAATATCATTTTATTACATACAAAAAATATATTAAAGAAGTTAAGAGTCTGGCTTAAAGGAACAAAATCCAGGAAATTCAGAGGTAAAGATTTTTCTCTGCCCTTAATTTACCCCTTAGCTATTTAAAGGGTCAAGTGAAATAAGACAATTAGGGCTAACTTGGTGATCCTGTATATAAGCTTATTAACCCTAGTAGGGTAGTCAAGTTAATCCAGTTTATTTAATATGGTGATCAGTTACTGCTCTGACGGGGTCTAGATGAGAAACTAGATAGCAAATTTTTGCTCAGTTTGTTCTTACACAAAACTTCCATTAATACCAGTGGACATTTTGCCTGAGTAAGGGCAGCAGAAATGGATCCTTAGATGGCTAACCCTTTCTAGCATAGCTCCTTTTAAAAGATACATTAGGCTGGTTTTGCCTCTCACTTAACATACAGGTTTCCAATTTCTTGTAGTTTATTGGTTATCACATTTGTCTCATGTGGTCCCTACTTTGAAACCAGACAGAAACAGTCTTGCTATCTTGCTATCACTGCAAAACCTTCCTCTTTGAAAAGGCCTTTCTATCATACGATTACCGCAACATTGACACCCCATTCCTCTGAAAAAAACCCCCCAAAACCCTCAACCCCTCAAACAAAACAAAAAATAACCCGGAAAAAAAATCAACCTTAAAAAATAAATTAAGGAAAACAAAAACTTCCTCAAGTAAAGTTTCTACCCCCAAAAGGGAGATGTGCCAGAGACGCCACAAAATCCAATAGAAACGTTGCTGTTAATTGATTTTATGTCAAAGGTGCTCAGATACCACAGCTGTATAAAACCCTTGGACAGATGGGTGCATAAGAACAGCCATATTGAGTCAGAACAAAGGTCCATCTAGCCCAGTATCCTGTCTTTCAACAGTGGCCAATGCCAGGTGCCCCAGAGGGAATGAACAGAACAGGAAACCACCAACTGATCCAACCCCTGCTGTCCACTCCCTGCCTCTGGCAAACAGAGGCTAGGGACACCATCCCTTAGAGGTAGATATATTGGGAGTAACTCCATTGAAGTTACAGCAGTTCTACACTGGTGCAAATAAAGAAGAATCAGGCTCCATATATCTTTATATGGCTGAACTGATCTTTTTGTAACTTGGAGATTATATAACACCTTTTTGAACCTTTTGAAGTCATACGCACCTGTGCAGAGTAGGTGTAAAATGCACCAAATCAAAATGCACTTCCGCCTGTGCACAGTGGGTGGGAGGTGTATCTGACCCACTCTGCACAGAATAAAATGATTCCACGAAGGACAAGGCAGTGGGGAATTATCCTCATACTCCTCTTGATCAGTTCTGATGATCTGATTTGAGTTAAGATTATGATTTTTTTGGTTCTACTTTTTAAAACTATTTAGTATGGCTTGGGAAACAAGTTATGGGATGATTTCAAATGTTATGTTTGGACCTTAAAAGACTGATTGACCAGGGAGGGACCAGTTGATAACACATTTACTACTTGCTGCCAAATATGATAGCTCATTCACTTTTGGAAAAGGACAGATCCCCTTACGTTAGTGGCCTGGAAAAAAAAGGTATGGGAAATCCTTTCAATGGCAAAAATGACAGACAATCTTATATCAGGATCAAGTAGATTTTATAACATATGGGTAACATCTTTGGAATAGGGACAAAATAAATACACAGATAAGAGGCTGACCAAATCCAAATGGGTCTTTTAACTCAGACTTGTTAATATTTCTATAGAAAGTTAATGTATGTTAATAATGATAAAATAAAAAGGGGTTTAAAAGGCCTGATTAACAGTTGGACATTTGAAGTAGTGCAATGGTTTGTAGGGCTTTGTACTTCATGAGAAAGAAAAGTTGTTAGACTAAGTTGCTGTGAGTTTTGCATCTGGATTTTATGATGTTTGGCTTTGTAATGGCTGTATATAGGACTGATTCCAGTACTTTAAAATTTTGACTAAATGTAATTAGCTTAAGTGCCTAGAAGATGAAAGTTTATTTGTTTTATACTGGATTAAAGCATAAGTAGCAAAGGTAGCAAGAACAGTAAGTTATATCTAGTTACTGAAGTTTCCAAAGATCTACATGTTAGTGTAGGACAGTGGTGGTCAGGAAGTCCAGGGATGTTAGAATTTATTAAGCTTGTAGTAACCCCCCCCCCCTCGCCAAATATGTATAATGGAATAAAGAGGTTAAGTGAAAACACAACTTGCATAAGGAAGTGTCTGATCATATTTCTTCATAGAAATGCTATCATAAATGGGTATCAGACATCAGTGTTTCTAGCTTAAACAACGTAACACATAAAATTTTCTGGGGTTTTCAATACGTTCAGGTTTTTCTCACCTAGTTTTCACTGAAGAGGATAGCTTTGATACTCACTGTCTTGTGTTCAAGAGGATAAGGGTAAGGGAGGTGTACAGGTGATCATTAGCACTACATTCCATTGTGGCATCAGTGATTTATTCGAACCGCTAGTACAGGAAAACAAAGTGCCACAAAACTGACCATCGGGACCCAGCTCCCTGGCAGCCTAATTTTACATGTATGAATCAGTAATACGCCAAAGTACAATTCTAAATAACTAAAAACAAGATTAAAATAAAGTCAGAGTGCCAAAACTGTTCCACATGGGAAAGCTCACTGCTGAATACCAGATCTGGAACCCATGAAATACAGATAAAACCCAACCAGAGGCTACTGGCAGATGGAACGCTTTTATCTTTTCCAGGGAGATAAACATGCATACTTGGATGGGTATTCTTTATTTACAAGAGCAAGTTAAGTCAGTTTTAACACTTATATAATCATGTAAAACACGTTACCTAGTAACTGCAATGAACTCTCCTTAGTACTATTCAAGCTTGGCTGATTTACTGTTTTTGTTGTTGTACTTTTTTTTCTTGATGTTGAATTAGATTGGAATTTCTTCATTCCTAGTGATGCATGAGGTGATAGTCTTTCAAAAACACTTGACCGTATGTTCATTTTCTGCCTCTCTAAGACAACTGCTTTTTCTCAGTCAAGGTAAGATACCAGTATTCCCCATGGATAGGATTTCTCCCCTTATTGGCTCAGTTCTGCTGGTGTTATCATTTGGAACTGGGAGTAAATGAAAATGGAGTCAAAAATGTGTCACTCTTTTTTGCAGGCTTCCTACCTAATGTTTCTAGTCACAAAATATCTCTAAAAATGGCAGCTGTGCATCAACTCATGCAAAATTTTCATAAGTGCGATTTAAAAAAAAAAGTAGAATTTTTTTTTTGGCAAAAATATTATTTTGATTCTACAATTTATTTTTAAAATTGTTTTGATCAAAACCAGAGCCCATTTCCACTCCACATTGATCCTATTTTTGAGCAAAATCCCATGGAATTTCATTTAACACCCCCCTCCTAATCCCCCAAAAATAGAGCCAATAAAACTGCAAAAAACTAAATGACATGCAATAACTTTGAAGTGTCAGTATTTCGAGGCACAAATATCATTGTAACTGCTACATCTTAAAAACCATAGTGTCCATCCTCCTTTAGGCAGCTCACAGTACCACCATCACAAGTTATTTTTTTCTCTTTTACGAGTCTCTTGTTAAGTTCTCACAGCGGTAAGACAGGACGACTTCCACATTAGCCATCTCTTCATTGGGAAATACTCTGTCAGTTTAGCTGTGATATGATGGACCCAAGGTCTGCTTATCTGACCATTTAAATAGTCAGAAAGCAATGTGTTAACCCTTTGAACAGCATACAACACTGAGGATATAGAGATAGGTATACTTGTCCTCTGCTCCTAATCCCTCCATTACCAGTGACCACTTCCCCACTGTCAACCAACCAGCATAGATTTCAGAGTAACAGCCGTGTTAGTCTGTATTCGCAAAAAGAAAAGGAGTACTTGTGGCACCTTAGAGACTAACCAATTTATTTGAGCATAAGCTTTCGTGAGCATCCGATGAAGTGAGCTGTAGCTCACGAAAGCTTATGCTCAAATAAATTGGTTAGTCTCTAACCAGCATAGAGCAAGCTTCCTTGACCTGACATGCTCTCCTGTCTTCTGGATCCCATCCCTAAGGACCTATGCATCACACTACTGATCTGTTGTGGCATGTCTTCTTGAAGGCTACAATAGCTAGATAGTATACTCCCTCCCCTTCTCCTGGGGGGTGCTTTTTAGACATTGATCAAGTAGGTCACTACTGATCTCGTAGGTCACTATCTGCTCTGCTCCATGAAGACCCATGCCAATGGGCCTGCTGAACTAGGGTTGACTCCAGGAATTGAAGATTAATCTTTAATTAAAGATTGTCATGTGATGAAACCTCCAGGAATACGTCCAACCAAAACCGGCAACCCTATGCTGAAGTGGCTACTTTAAAATGTTGGGTTTTTTTAGAATGTCTTCCCAGAGTGCAGAAAAAGCTTAGAGTGAGTGAAAACATTACTTGTGGTATTAGTGCTTCCTATATGAAAGGAGGGAGGGAGCTCAAATGCTCTGTGCTTTCAGTATCCTACTGTGCATGCTGGGGCATAAACTGCAGAGACTTTTCAGTCATGCTAAACTTTAAGGGTCAGATTTTCAAAAGTGCTCGGAACCCAGAAGCTGCCATCGAGAACAGAGGGAGCGGCTAGGCGCTGAACACATTTGAAACTCTGGCCACTTCCAATTGCCTAACTGGACGCTGAGTTCTTTTGAAAGTCCAGCCCTAAAGCTGCCCAATATGAGGGCCCATGAATGTTGTGGGCCGCTGGTCTCCATAAAGAGGGAACACAACAAATAATAGAGCCAGGCTTGGGGCTGGTGATAAGTCAGTGTAAAGGTTGGATAATTAGGATAAACATTGGGGATGAAATCCTGGCCCCACTGAAGTTAATGGGAGTTTTTCAATTGACTTCAAGAGGGCCAGGAATTCACCCTCGATATTTGGGAAGCATATATAAACTGACCCTTTAGTTATTTACCCATAACTAACACTTATTTCAGACACTGCCTTCTGAATGACTTTGAAATTGGAAAGCTACTTTATTTATTTTACATGGCCCTGGCAAAAAACACCATTTGTATTTGGTTCCTTCAAGACTGGGGAACGTCTGTTTTCCATAAGCAGTATGCATATTCAGAGGTAACAAAGACAGGAGGCACTAAAAGACCACACACAATGCTCACCCCATTATAATGTTGGGAGATGATGTTTTTATTCAGCGGATGGACTTAATTTTCTGACACGGCAAAGCATTGAATGGGAAATACCTGGCGCAGCTATAAACGGCACAGTGCCAGAGCGAACTGTGTGCAGCAGTGCAGAGAATGGAGCCTTGCTGTGCCCCATGGAGGTTACTGTTACAGGAAATATTGAAGAAAACTGGGGGGCAGGAGGTTGAGAGTAACTGGTGAAGAGGAGAAATGAAGATTGCTTTGTCTTGCTCTTTGTCACTCACGCTAGTTGGGTCAGATACATTTGAGTCACGTTTATAGCTCTCTCATATTTACCATACAGAGGAAGAAAATATAGGAATCCATTAATGTAAGAATTAGAGACACAATATACCCTGAAAGAGATGCATCATGAAGTTCCCTGTTTCCAATCCACACTTTGTGTGTGTAGTTATCTTCCCTGACTATTTGGTTTATGCTCTGGATTTATGCATTGCCTCTTCTTCTAGAGAAAATAGAATCTCTCTAGGCTCTAAGTCTAAGATCTGGCACTATATGGCTTTACATGTACAATATCTCCCTTCAGAGGCTAATTACATGCAGACTTTTATTTGAAACAACAGATAAACATTAGATCTCTTTAGAATGGTATTTATTATTTATAGATATTCATAAAGAACTAGTGCAGAGAAAATACTTGTTGAAAATAAGATAACA
Organism: Chelonia mydas; assembly: GCF_015237465.2. NCBI lineage: Eukaryota > Metazoa > Chordata > Testudines > Cheloniidae > Chelonia > Chelonia mydas. The sequence goes on from NC_057852.1 coordinate 115,396,602, forward strand.
GAATTTCTATTGCATTTAGATCTGTCAGTATAAGAATCCAAAAAGGTATAAAAACAAGATAGATTCATGAAACAAAGTATAAGAAAATTACAGACAAAAATTAAATCTTACCATTTCTCTCTCTATTTTAGACCTAGGCCCTGATACTCACTGTGCACAGAGTCATCATTCTTCTTTTCCCCTCTGACTCTCAGTAAATAGCCATTTGACATTTAAGATTTTTCCCTGTACACCCATTTCCTGGAAAGTTAGATGGACAGCTAGGTTAGATCAATTCCTATTGGTCATGTCAAAACACCTGAGCATATACAAATAAATCTACGATGACTCTACTATGCTTTCCTAGCTCTGTGTATTGCAGTAGTCTGGCTCTTCAAGGTTACAGTGTATATCCTCCCTATGGCATCTCTTTTGCTTTAATCTCAGATTAAGTGATGATATTTTAATTGAAAATTACTTACAACAGGGGGCAGTTTTTGGTTATATGTTAATATTCAATTGCCCTCATTATCAATATATCAAACAATACATGGTTGTTCGGCCAGTCTGTTCTAGCTAGGCCAGAAGAAAATTAGTATTCAGTATTGCCAACCCTAAATAAACAAAAATCATGAGTCAGGCTCCAAAAAAATCACAAGACTGGTTTAAAAATCATGATATATATAATGAATGTTGGGTTCTTTAAATTTGCCTTGTGGGTTTATTTTATGGTGCACTCGGTTCATGTTTTCAGGCTTGTCTCCACAACCATTAGCGCTAAAAACATTTTTTTTTTAAATGAAACCTGAGATTCTCAAGTAGTCACTGGGAACTGGAGTTTTAAGAAAAAAATCAAATATCATGAGACTTGCTATAAAAGCAAGAGAGTTGGTAACATTGGTTACCCCTAGATTATTATTTATATTGCAATAACAGCTAGGGGCCCCAATCAAGGATCAGGGCCCCACTGTACTAGATGCTGTATAGACAAGTAGTAAGAAGACAGTTCCTAACCCCAGGGAGTTTACCATGTAGATGAGCCTGAATGAATTAGCAGTTTACACAGTCCCTTAAAATTACACTATTACAGGTCTAGTGCTTTCACCCAGAATGCTGCAACATTGGAAACATTGTTTGCCTTTATTGAAGAAGGTAAAAGAATGCACCACTATTAATTGACTTGTGATAAATAAAAGATAAAGAATCAACCTGGTAATTTTGACGGACTGTGCAACTTTCATGCGAGATGAGAGGAAGCGGGGGAAGTGAGATGCGAGATCTAATGCAAGATGAGAGGAAGTGGCGTCAGTGTGAAGAAAATGGAAGAGCATTTGCTAGGTTGGATAGATTCAGCATTAGAAAAGGCCATTAGAATGTGTCAGGTGGTGGAAATGGCTCTAGAACAAGATATCAGCCAGTTGACTGTGCTCATATCTGCTTTAAAATACAAAAAAAGTATGGAGAAGTAGCACAGAAAAAAGGCTTAAAGGAGCTCCACTCACAATATGGTAGTGTAGAAAGTGACTGGCAAGGTCATAGTGTGAAAGCTTGAAGCATTCCACTTACGTACTGTTAGTCAGAAGGGACAGTTCATATCCCTGGCACAAATAGGCAACATTAACTACAGCAAAGTTGAGTGATTGATCTTTTAATTTGTTATGACTACTCTCATGAAAAGTGGATAGAGCAAGCAAAAATTTTCACTGGACTTGAGTGAGCTTTGGATTGGGCTCACGCTTCCCTAAATCTTGATCTGAAAGAAACCTTTGATCTGAAAATGATTATAGCAGTGTCAGAATGAAGGTGAGGGATTTCATATTCCCTGCTCCCTATTCTGGCTCTCTAGCAGCACTGCTCTGCTCACTGCTGTCTCTAGAATTCCATTAGAGGGCAATTCCAAGTCGTGGTGGTAGCTTACAGAAAAGTTCATGCACCTTAAAGCTTAGCAACTCGTTTCTGAAGATTCATCATTGGCTGAGACAACACTTGAGTGTACCTGTCTCCCAGACTCCATCCTCTTAACAGTGACCCTGGTCCTAACAGAGGTCCCACAGGTCTGGGAAGAGAAATAGTGCCATAGAGGCCATTGACCTTCTCCCAGGGGAAAGGGGAATTCATACAGGGAGGAGAGCCTTTGCATGCAGAACTTGGGATGACAGTCTCCCCCAAGGAGCTTGAATTATCTTGCTGAGTAAGAAGGGCTGAGCCCAACCTATCAAGATTCAGACCAGTGGCTCTATAGTTCAGGTGTTATAAAACTAAGGTGACATCCTAGGCCCAGTGAAGTCAATAGGAGGTTTGTCATTGATTTGACCCTGATACTTACTCATTCAAGTCACTCACTTTGGAGATAACGAGCTACTGACTGTGTACAACTTTAATTGAATAAACCAAACAACTATTCACATATGAGATCCAGGTATTACTGTAGTTTTCAGTGCATAATAACTATACTGAAGCTCAGCTTTTAGGATAGTTGTAAAATTACTGTTTTTTCTTTCTTAGGTTACCTCTTATTTTCATGTTCTTGACCAATCAGAATAGATTTTCTAAGTTACTTTCACTTTGAAATCTTTCATAAGTGGTTTGCTATTTTCAAATGACCAGTAGTAAGTGTGAACTTTTTAAAAAACTGTATGAAAAGCATTCATTTGTAAATGAAGTCACGGGCTTGGCTTCACTGGGAGTTAACTCCACATGTGGACACTTATTCTAGAATAAGAGTGCATTGTTTCCACTTTCAAACTGGTTAAGTTCAACAGTAACAAGGCACTTGCATTCAGTATGAGTGTCCACCATTGGATTTAATCAGGAACAACTCCAGGCGTAGACAAGCTCTAAGTTCCAGTGCCATTTCATGAGTCCTTGCATAATTGTTTCATATGAACCAGAAACTGGAGGCAGGAACAACCTCTCCTTTTATGTTGGTAGAGGCCTTTGTTTATGGCTTTGGCTAGGAGCTGAACTCAGCCTAACATTAGGTAGGTTCTTTCACTTTCAACTTTTCACTCAACTTTCCTGTGTGTCCTCTGTGCAGCCAAGGCAGACAGTACAGAAAAGGGATTCCAAGCATTCAGTTAACAAAAGCATGATGAGCCTGTAGTCAGTCAAGCCTCAGCCTTCTGGACTGGGGCATAGTCAAATTCAGTCTCTTGCTCCTAGATCCCTGTAGAAGCCCTCCCACCAGATCTGGGCAATCTCACTATTCCCAGCAGGAGTTCAGTTCACTTCTGAGTCTCTGGTGGTGTTCCCCACCCAGGTCTCACCACCAGTTGCTGGAAGCAGCCTTCCAGGGCTCCTTTCCCATATCAGGCTTGCAGTGTCTGTCTACCCCAAGCAAGGGGCAGGCAGAAATACTGGGCTGCACTTCCTACCAGAGCTCACTAGCAATCCCCTGCAGCCTCTCCTCCTAGGCAAACTCAACTCCCCTCAGTGGCAAGCTTCAACTTTTTAAGCTCCACTTCTCTGCGAGGCTCGTGTTTTGCAGGTGCACCTAACTGGCACTGCCTGAGTGCAGGAATGCTCTCTGTTCTTTCTATCAGTGGGATGGGGGTATGTCCCATTACAGAGCACCAAGGAAAACCTCTTGTAACCTGTAGTGCCTAACAGGAGGACCAGCAGTGACCAGAGACCTAAGCTAAATGTGGTGGTTCCTTTCACCACAGAACAAGGAGGGACTCAAAAAAAAATCTGAAGTTGAACCAACCAGCAGAAAATGAAGCCGGGCTATGAAAAAACTGAGCAGACCAGACTGTCATTAAAACCATAACTACCTCTCCACCCTCCCACCAATTACTTTATACAGTGATTGTGCCAAATTTTGGTTTGTGTTTAGAGCTTGGCTCCTGGCAGCATTATGGAATAGGGTTTGGTTTTGGGTTTTCCTATACTCTGCTCACTCCTTAATGCTTCATTTAAGTCTCTTTCTCCTGCTTGTGACTTTAGGCCTGAATCAGCAAAGCATTTCGACACAAGATTAACTTTAAGCATGTGAGCCGTACGATTGACTTCAGCACTTTGCTGGATCTAGGCCTCTGTGCTTTCTGCTAAAGTAGTGGGACTACTTGTAGAACAAAGAAATAATTAGCTCATCATGGCAGAATCTGGCCCGTGGAATCTGGCCCAGGAGATTGTTTCTGGTGTGAAAATGATCATCTTCATTAAAGATAAAAAAATCTACCCAATAAGCAAGTTGCCTTTAAAATAATATTCTACTAGTTCATCAGGCGTTTGCTAAGGGGCACCCATTCACCGTCAAGCATGGTCTCATTCACCAAAGAGAGTTACTGCAAAGCTACTAATATAATATACTAGAGACTATTTTTTAGCAATGGCTTTATCTTTCTTCCCTCCAACAGGCTGATCTGCATGGGTCTGAGCACCACCTCTTGACTTCAGTGGGACTCGGCAGTGCTCAGCATCTTGCAGGGCCAGGCCTTAAGATTTCTCATACTCACTTTTGTTTTCGACTGTGGGTTTACAACTATAGGTATTATTCCTGTATGCCAGGACTAGACCTCCTTATGACTCAGAAAAAAGCAATATAATTAGAGCAGTTTTATGGGTAAATCTTTCAAACCATTGTCCTAAAAATTCCTCCTTTAAATTTACTACCTTTTTACAAAACAGTACTGTTTTCATCTGTAGTCATCACAGATATTACATAAGGATAATCCTAGTGACCATGCATGCAGAAACCCATACACAAGTAGTGTTTCTGACTTCAGTGCTTTTTTTTTTTTTTTTTAAATAAAGCACCCAAATGGCTTCTGGGTATCATTTACATTCCAGATCTCAGACTGGTGGCAACCTTGTATCTCTGGTCTTATCAACTCCTTCCCTTGGATGGTTTTAAAACCCAGGTTTAGTAATCCAAGAATGGTGTTCCTCCCTCGATTTCAATCATGGACATTTATTGACAGAGCAATTTGTAGCACTGGATGGAATACACATAAACAAACCTATTTAGAGAGTAGGTCATCTACTTCTAAGATAAAAATACATAAGCCACAATCATGCATACTTGAGCACGAGCTTTTCAAGTTCTGGTCACAAAATTGTAACTATTTAATGAACTGTACACTGGCCCCATTGTACTCAATGGGAGTTTTGCTATTGACTTCAGTGGGGCAAGTGTTTCACACTGTGAGTAATAATGGAATGAAAAAAAATCTTCGTATGTTGAATTGATTTTTATTTAAAAGATTATATTTAGCGTACATATAAAGCTACATTTATTGCTATAAACCAATTTCACTTCTCTGTACACTCTACTACTATGGCTTTTAATTCCAATCCTAGCTAAATATCTTTCTATATATTTATATATTTCTCTCTTTCAAAATTCATATTTCCATTGATCTAGACTTATGTTCACTTATTTTAGAAATAAAATATTATTTATATGTTGAGACAAGAGAACCCAGTAACCTATGTTAAAATGGAGTTAAGGTTGAGAATACACATCAGTAACTTAAGGGTAAAATACTTTCCAGGCATGTTTTAATGAAGTCAGAACCAACCATTATGAATCCAGGAAATTCAGAGTTAAGATTAATCTAAAAAGAAATCCATGCATGTTAAGGAAAGGAATGCACAGTTAAGGCACCCAAACAGCCTTAAATATGCCCTGTAGTGATGCCATGCAATAACCGTGTAGTTATGATTAAGGTATTTAATATTTGGGGTTCCAGATTAGATTAAACTAATTTTTAAAAACATTAATTTTTGTTCATATTTTTCTCCCTTCATGGCATCACAACAGGACAGAGCTAAGGTGGTTTGGGTGCCTTAAGTGTACATATTACAGATTTGGGGAGGATATTCTGTATATGTCATACAAAACACAGAGCTTGAATCCTTGCTTTAAGTGAAAAACGGAACTCAGCCTTAACTATGATTTCATGACTGGCACCTCCATAATTACAATAATGCCCAGAGGCCCCAAGTGAGATGGGTGTACACACACACAGAGCCTGATCCAAAGCCTATTGAAGTAAGTGAGAGTGTCTCCCATACTGAGAGTCAGTCTTTGCCCCCAAGATCTTATAATCTAAATAGGCAAAAGAGACAAAGGTAAAGGCAAGACTATTATTGTTGTTTTACATGGGGCATAGCCTCCAAAACCAAAGCTCTCCCATCCCCTCTGCTCATCCCTACTGCTTGAAAAAGTTTGGGAGAACAAACAGACTTTGCAGCATGAAGTAGAGGTCAGCAAGGTCAGGCTTTGGTGAAGTGACTTGATAAGCTCCTTCCAGAGTGGAAGACCTAGCTTCTGGAAAGCCACTGGCTTTTCCAGGTAATGAGAAATTTAAACAAACCTTTTCAGCAAGTTAGAATGTGCCTGGTTTGCTACTGGTAAATAGACCTTGAAGTAAGAACAGCTTGTTTATATTGGTAATATTTATTTTTAGGAGTTACTTTGACGCAACAAATATTGCTATACACTTACCAAACTTTAAATTGTAGAGTGGTCCATTAGCAATATTCAGAGAATCCTTTCTACATAACTCTGTTAAAAAGCTGTCCATCTTTCCCACGTTCCATTTGCATTATGTATGCATCTTGCTTTGTAGCTCTCCTGGTGCATGTTTATATTTTGCATTTAATTGATATGCATCTACAACACAATATGCTTCCAAATAGGATTTTACTAGGATGCAACTAATTTTAAGATTTGAAACAAGTGGTGGCCACATTGACTCTATGGGACAATAAAACTAGGATTAGAATGTAATTAAAGTTGGGGATAAAGAATGAGCTCATGGAGTAGTTAGATGGGAAAAGTATAGACACATCAACAGAATGTAAGTTCTCTTTCTAACTCTTTACCAAATTAACAGTTTTTACAGCAATTACAGTGTGTGAGAAATTCCTGATTAAATCTTTTCATCAAAGACCAAAACCCCAGTTTACACTGGCTTATGAAAATACTTTCAATTGTTATTAGCAGACCTTAATTGCACCAATATGCTTTTCAGTGCTTAGAAAGGCCTTTGTTCTTCACAAATAGTAATACAAAGGTAACAGCAATACTTTAGTGGCTTTTACTGCTTGGATGCAAAATGTCCTTAAGCTTTAAAAATCTTCTCTCTTAGAGATACCATCTTTTGCCTGGAGCTAAAGGAATTAGGGGATATTTACATGATTTAAAGCTAATTTTATAGCATATTATGTTCCTCCTCTGCCATGGAATCAAATACTGGAGGATTTGATTTTTAAAAAAATGTAAATATTGGTAGAATGTAATAAAACTATTGTTTGTATTGGAAATTTTCATATTAATCTGGAAACAATATACAAATATTTGAGTCATGTATCTTGGTGGTCAGCAACATGAAAAAAACAGTATGGAATCTCTGAAAGGATAAGCACAATTGCATCTGAATGGAGGCTGCAAGAAAAAGTAGCGTGTGCTATTGGTATCTATGCTAGACACTTGAAATAATGTAGAAGGTGAGATTTAGAAGGTGCCCGGTTTCTTTGGCACTGGAAAACAGAGAGAACTGTGTGATAGATGAAAACTGGATGCCACCAAAATCTGACAGAGTATGTAAATCTCAATCAAAATAATTAAGCATGATGTTTCTAAATTGGTTACCCAGCATCAGACTCTACGAACACATTGGGAATGACCTAATCTTTAGCTTTGAAATAAACTCACAGAAAAATGATTGCCTTTATTTTGGTTAACCTTTAACACTTCTTAAAGACACAGTTTTGAGAAAGGAAATAAATGAGTCGGTCTAGCATTTGCCTATTCGGGTCTTAACTGTTCCATATGTGGTGGTGAATGACAGAGAGTAGAGGGTTGATTTAACAGCAGTATTTCTAGCTAGTCCTTTTAAATTTGTTCTCTGTATAAAAACAAATCTGAAGAGCTGTGTAGTGTTTCCAAAAATAGCTGACAACATATAATGGCTCTCCATTCAAAGTGCATTTATAACTATACTTTTACCCTTTCATGTACCAAGTTACTATCCAATGGGTACTTAGCTACCATGGTGATGGGCACCATGGTCCCAATCCTGCAAAAATATATGCACAGTACCTTTATCCATGTAAGTAGTATTGCTGAGCTCAATGGCACTACATATGTTTGTAAAGGTATTTACATGAATAAGAATTTGCAGGGCTGTGGCCTTTATAAAAACCTAGACAGAGGACAGCAGGATATCTAAGTCTTCAATCAAAACACACGCTAAAATTAATTGAAATTGCATAAGGACCTAGTAAAGACTGCAGGAACTGGCACTAAAATTAATCTGGTCATATATGCATTTATTTTGTGTTTCAACCCAAGTACCTATACACAGGGCATTGTTGAAGCAGTAAGAACATGACTGATGAGAAAATACTTTCAAAGTATTAGTATTTAAGACTTGTTTACATGAGGCATTAGTCTGCACGAGAAGGGTGTAAATTCTAGTACGCACCAGTGTCTCATGTACTAACCGGTCTGTGTGGACCTTGCTGGTGTTCACTAAAAGTTCCTCGTGCACATTACTGTAGTCCCATTTCAAACAGTACTACATTACCGTGCACTAGGAACTTTTAGTGCATGCCAGCGCGGTTCACCCGGGCCAGTTAATGCACTACATGCTGGTGTGCATTAGAATTTATTTCCCACTAGTGTGGACTAACATACTATGTAGACAAGCCCTTAGTCATTTCTTTGTCTGCTGTGTTTCATTTTTCTGGGTATACAGATAACTCTGGGATTCCCTACCTTGTGATGAATCTCTCACACTGTTTTCATGTCCCAGAGTCGTTTCCCTCCCTCCCACCACTTCACTTTGCCTTCATTGTATGGAATTTGTTTTAGGTTTTGTGCCTGAAAATGTCATTAGAGCCATATTTAATGGTAGAAATGCTTGGTCCTTCAAGCATGTTTACTTGATTTGACTAACTAGATTGATGTACAAGCAATAGCATCACTGGCACACAAGCAAGCAAGTCTGTATCCAAGTAATCTGTGGATCATTGTTTAAATGAACATCAAGCATGCATGCTGTAAAAATGTGACCAAGCAGCTATTTCTTTGAGTTAAAAGTTCTTATACTTAATATTAGCACTTTCAAGCCACAAGCAGTAAACTTTTAACAAAATATACTGCAATTTCATAGTTGTCAAATATCCAGGCAAAATCTGAAGTGGAGTCTCGACCTTGTGTGAGCTGAGTTTGTTTTGAGCAAGAGAAAATACCTTGCTGATCTTTTTTTGAAATGAAGTTCTCAGACACTTTTGACTTTGCTTTTGTCATGAACCTCAAGGCTTTGCAGTATAACAATTTTGGCTTCTTTCAACAAAATATCCCTTTACCTTATAATTTTTTTTTTTTTTTTTTTGCCATTTGAGCATGGTTGCACTTTAATAATGATACTTAACACTTGCATGGCACTTTGTCTCTTCAAAGCAGTGTTGAGAGTTTTGCCCGAGTAAGAACTGGGTAAAGACTTGAGGGCTTTTCCCCCTGTGGTGATTTAATATGAGACCAAGAGATTTTAGGTATCTGTTTGCAATGCATGTAACATTTAAAGAAACCAATGCATTGAAATTCATTTTTATAGTAATCTTTATATGCTGTTTGGGTTTGCAAATAAAGTTAGACTATATTTAATTTTTTTTAAATTGTTGCTTAAGAAAAGTAACCACAAAAGCACATTGTTTTAAAAGAAACAGAGTTAGCAATAGCAAATAGCGTTCAAGTGTTTTGAAATGAATTAGAGCCATAACAATATCAAAATATTGCAGACTTGCAGTTTTCAGGACAAACACAAGAGGGGGCTTCTAGATCCTATTGTATCTTTCCTTTAGCTTGCTGCTATACAACCTTTTAGCAAACACTAGGCCCACAAAGCATGTATAGACTGGCTCTGGTTCTCCTCTCACACCAACGCCATAACTTCAAAATGAAACTACCTCACTTTTGTACCAGTGAGAGTAAGAACCAGACTCTGCGAGGTTAATTTATTTTCTGTCTGGGAAAATTCAATGTGTTGAAGTGTGTGTGTATCTATTTATATATTAGATACCACACAAAAGTCTTTGTGAACGTTGGGCATAGCCCACAAAAGAAAACACAAGGCAGTTAAATCATTCCCCACCCCATTTACAGTCCACTCATCCATTTCTCTTCTCAACCCCAACTACTTCCCTTCCACCACTTGCAGCCCACATATCGCCACCTCCAACCAAAACAACCAACATGCACTCTTGAACTTTGGCCAGGTTTACTGGTTATAAGTTCCTATGTTTTAATGATTACTCTATGGCTAGTGTGGCTTTCATGAATTACACTCTAAGTGATTCTGTATGTGGTTTTCTATTGGGGTGTGTAAGTAAGACACACAGTGTCAGACTGCAAATAGTAGCTATAAATTATATTTCTTGAATGTTCAGGGAAATGTCTGAATGTCTGATGATCTATGTTGGTGATTGTTCTACATTTGGTATTAATTTTTATGAGGAAATTACAGTATTGAAATCTGCATGTGCTTTGGTGCATTACATTTATGGATGGAGTGAAGGTTGCACAGTGATTGTTCAGGATGTCAGCACGGTATATGGGCCAAGAGGGGGGTGGTAGAGGCAGAGTCTGAGAAGGGAACTGATTGTTGGAGTATAGATGAGGTGTTGAATGTCCTAACTGCTTGTTTTCTTGCTTCTTACAGTTTGCATTGGTGGAATATGGGGTCCATCCACTATCTCTAAAAGGTAACAAAGTTTTTTGGGGGAATTTACCAGATACTTAAAAATTTTGTATCAATGTTAACAGTTATAAATAGCTATCACCGGTTACGTATTATCACCTGTATGCCTCCATGCAGAACCCCATTGTTCCTCTTCCCCAATATAGAGCTGTATTCCATTACCCCCATGCCTTCCTAGTTTCCCTGCTCTCTCCCTGAAGCTACCTGCTTCCTTCATTCCCCCCCGATCATGCCCTGCTCCACAACATGCTCCCCTCTTATCCCCATTCCTCATCACAATCGTTTTTTAAAATGTTGATGGGTATCAATATTTGTAAATAGTCCCAGGGACATATATTGATGTTTGAGAACTGAATGTGGTAGGGAAGTACAGGGCACGGTGGGGAATGAGCATGTGGGGTGGAGTTGGGGAAAGAGTAATATTGGGGTTTGAGGGTTGTGCTGGTGGGGAGGAGATGCAAGACAGGTGTATAATGGTGGGTGAGGGGCATAGAGGGAAGACCGGGGGTGGGACGGGAATATAGGACTTGAGCTAGGAGGGGGCGTAACCCTTCTCCCAGGTGTTGTCTGCAGCAACAAGGGCCAGATTCAATTATCTAATGTTTCCTTCTGAAAACTTAAATAACATTGCTCGAGACCCTGCTCAGAAACCTGGGGAAACTATATTACCTCCTCTGGATGACTTTGATAAGCAATAGTTGCCCCTACACAAGCACACAGTCCATTGTACAAAACCAATAAAACTTTACTGGAGGAAAAAAGGGCACCAAATAAATCAGGGAAAGCCAGTAATATTATATCAACAATATCTGTGTGTATGTAAGTGAGACTCCCCAACCCTAGGTGTCTTGGCAATGGTCTTAAATAAATTCATCCACCTGCATTGTGAGCATCCAGTAAAGTAATGTGATCCTAAAATAGTCACTTCCCTCCTTCCCTTCATCCCCCACTCACTGTTTGTTGTTCAGGGTTAGCAGAGTCCAGAGTTCAGACAGGCCCACCTCCAGCCCCTAAGTTCTGCTCCAGGGGCCTCTACCACCTAACCCAGATGTAATGATTACAGCTTTAGTGATTACTGCATAGGGGGGTCCTCAGTGGAGATGCACAGATATATTGTTGCTCTTTATGGCTTCCACAAACGCCACCTCAGTGCCACCACCCACCTCAAAATTGCCTCTTCAGTTGGTCTTCAGAGAGGGATCAATGGCTTATAGGACCCTGAACAGAGTCCTGGGATGCACTCCACCAGAAGACAGATACCCCTTTCCCCATCTTTCTCTATTTATCTTTGTCCAGGCTCCACTACCCAACCATGCTGTTTTGGTTAGGGTGAGTGTTTACCCCAGAATCATTTGGTGCAGTTCTCCTGTACTATCATTACCTAACAGGGATAATTCTGTTTTATTACTCTCATATTTTAAACGTAAATGAATTTTGACCAAAAGGCCCCAAAATGTTACATAACAAAGATGCAAGTAAGACCTGTGTCATTCAGTCATTTTGCCCTGCTCACCAGCAGATGCCAGCAGAGAGCTCCCTCCCATATGGAACTTCTCTCCATGTGGAGTTCTCAAGCAGCTCTGGATCACTCTTCTCCCTGTTTACCAACAGGTGTCACTAGCCAGCTCTCTACTCTCTAAGGCTATAGGGCTTACAGGAAGAATTGGAGAGTATAGATCCCCACTCTGACAAAGCACCTACGGTTCTTCAGAGAGACTGCTTGTTCTTGATGTGGGTGGTGGAAGGAAAGGTAACTGAGGATGAGAAGGGGAACTGATGTTTGGAATATAAATGGACCACTGAATGACTAAACTGCTCATTTCCATACATTTTATGGTTTGTGTTGGTAGGAGATGAGTTTAATAACCTTACCTCAAAATTAACTATTGTATGCACCAAGTGTCTATGCAGCTATGACACTTGTGTATGTCTCTCATGCTACACAGTATAAGATTCTTGAGAGATTGGGCCAGGAAGAAATTGCTGTGCCCAATGGTACAGTGTCATGGAGAGTTTATTCCTTTGAAACATTTGGCACCTGTCATGATCAGAGACAAGATGCTGAACTCAATGAACCATTGGTTTAATTTAGCAATGGCAATTTTTATGTACTTAAAGTAACATTAAAGTTCAAAATATTATTTCTTCTCCTATCTTGAGTTAACTCTAATGAAGTACATTGGACATCTCAATACAAAATTTAGTGGAGTTTAAAACTTGCTAGAACTTCTACTGTAGATAAGGAGAATTACGTTTAAAAAGTTTCTTTCCAAAGAAAGCATAAAAAAGTAATCATCCAGAAAATGCTCTGAAACCCTTTATATTTGTATATTTTCAACATGGACTAAAACATCTGAAATAAGAATCTGTCTCCCCAACCTCCTCCCCAAATACTATCATTGGCCCATGAATTTCAGAACAGTCTCACAGATCCAAAGGAAAATAAAGATATTTTTTACATGTAAAAGTTGAAGTCATGTGTCAGGCCAAGCTTTGTTAATTTTCAGGTTAAAAAATTATTTTAGCTACCTCTTAAACATTCAAGTCTTTTTTTCAAAGCCCTATATATATATACATACACTATGTGTCAAATTAAGACCTGGCGTTACTCCACTGAAGTCCCATGAGTAGAGTTACACCCACTTTGTATCGTTTCTGAATCTTGCCCATTACTTGTTTGTAATTAACAACCTATTTCTTACCTCTAATAATTGATCTCTTTCTTACCTCATCCTTCTTGATCTCACAGTAAACTATGATGACACCACTTTCTCCTCTATCCTCGTTGGACTCTGAGCACACAAAAAACAAACAAAAAATGACTATACCAGTCTCCCACCTACTTTGAATATTTTGGGACAATTTGGACCCTTCCAAATCCACAAAATTTGCTCTTTAGATCTATTTTTATGAGCCTTAAGAGTATCACTTGTTTTTTCTCCCTCATTTTTTTTGTTAATTTTCATAAAAAAAGAAACCATAAAAAATACAAAAAGGTAAAACAACTTGCAGCTTGTATGTGTTACCAAATACCACACATATCACAGGATAGCCAATAAAATGATGCAGTTATGCAACTTTACAACTTGTTGTAAGGGGACTGTTGTAGCTGAGGCATTACAACAAGCTAGAACGGAACAGAGAGAAGAAGCCTTATCACCGGCTAAGGCAGTAATAGACCAACAGGCAGCAGAAGCTAAGAAACCCCCTACTATTTATGTCTCATGGGAGTGGAAGGGCATGGAGTTTGGTGGCTTCCCGACAAAACCAGGAGACATTACGGTAGAGGAGTGGGTCAAGTCTGTGAAGGCAGCTCTGTATCTGCTAAGAGTACCTGAAGAAGATTGTGTAGACTTCACAGAGGAACACCTCAAGGGCCAGGCCAAGGCCACAATAAAGTTCATGGCAATGGCGAACAAGAAAGATGTGGAAAAGGTATTTGAACTCCTCCTAGAAGTGTATGGAGACAAGGTACCTATTGGAACTCGACTAAAGGAGTCTTTTGAGAGAAAGCAGGAGCCTGGTGAAACTGTCCGGGCATACGCATATGACCTCCAGGAGAGAATGAGCAAAGTGGAGCGGCGGGACCCTCAATGAGTTCCAGACCCAGATATGGTTCTAAAAGAGCAGTTGGTGCTGGGGCTCTGGGATGATTCCCTCCGACATGAAATGAAAAGGAGGTTTAAAGAAGAGCCCAGTAAGAAGTTCCATGAACTCATGCAGGCTGCCATTATGTGGTCCGAAGAAGAGGAAGTCCCTGTGGAAGAGAGGGCCAACTCTAACCCCCATACACCAAGCTGGGGCCTAGTGAATGCAACTACTGAGGAAAAGACCCTGCCTCAAACACAGTTAACACTGGAAAGTTTAAGTGAGGCTTTCCAAAAACTGGCAGTCCAACAGGAGGAGATGATGAAAGTGATGACTGAGTTGATGAAAGAAAAAAATCCCATTAGTATGTCAAAGTATCCAAGGGCACTGGGATCCCGAAGAGCCCCACTGAAGTATGAGCTGGGAAGGTACCTCTGTTACACTTGTGAAAGACCAGGGCATACTAGCCGGGAATGTCCACTGAGAAGGAGAACAGAGTCCCAGGCACTGGAAACCAGTGGGGCACCAGGAGCAAGTGGTCCATCTACAGTAGAAGGCCAAGCAGTGGCAGAAGGATTCCTAGGCCTCTCCTTGGTGGAAAATCACTCTGCATACAGTGTTGAAAGGAATGTGGGCAATGCCAGCATATCTAGTGACTTCTGTAAGTGAACATTTGGAGACTAACTGGTGAAGTATGTATAGCAGGGGTGAAGACCAGATGTTTGTTAGATATTGGCTCAGAAGTCACCACCATTACTCAGTCGCATTTTCAAAAATATTTGAAAGACAAGGAGCTGACCATGCACAGCACACAGTTTGTATATCTAACAGCAGTTAATGGACTGGCAATCCCAGTGGTGGGATATCTTGAAGCAGACATAGACTACATGGGCCAGACACTGCTAGGGAAATGCATCTTCATCCTGAAAAACAAAGACTCTGAAGGGAGCCATATGGGAGAAGGAGTCCCAGAGATTCTAGGGATGAACATCCTGAGCTGAAGGAGCTACCACTGCCATTAGAAGGAACTAGGAGGATGAACCGTCATGGGCACTCTAAGAAGAATGCTGTGCTGAGTAGAGTACTGTCTCGAGCACAGAGACAAAACCATTCATTGGGCCCTGCGGGGCAGATTGGAAATGTTAAAGTGGGCAGAAAGCAGAAGACTGTTATTCGTCCTTGGAAAGGGAAGATCCTTGACGAACACTGCTGTGTATCAGAAAATACCAATAGATATCGAGCTCTTGTAGATCCTACATCTGGGGTAAACCTACCTAATGGACTTCAGTCAGCCAATGTACTGACTAGTGCCATCAAAGGAAGAGTACCAGTGAGTCTTCTAAACTCAAGCGTGAAGGCTATGGAGTTGCAGCCTGAGGAGGTGATCCCTCAGGTGAAGGTAACATTTGGGGAGAAGGGAGAACAAGTTACCTTTCTTCAGGAAGGATGTGGTGGGAGACTGCCAGTTCCAGTTCAAGCAGCATGCCAAGGGCTGATTCCTGCACAGGTGGCTAACTTAAGGGTGTTGCCAGAGAAGCATCAAGAAGCCTTTTCAAAGGATGAGGTGCACAATTTCGATGGCTGGGTCAAAGGTGTCCATGACAGGCCAAAGACAGCAAGCGAAGTTGCTCCCAGTACAACTAAAGACACAGCCCAAAGTAGAAAAAGGACTTATGATTGCAAGTCCAGTGGGGCTCTCATCAGACCTGGTGACTGTGTACCAGTTCGTAGCCACAGACACCAGAGACGTAATAAAATACAGGACAAATGGGAGCCAAATCCCCACACTGTGGTCACTCACAACAATCCCGAACTGCCAGTGTACACTATCCAGCCTGAACAAGGAGGTCCTGAGAGAGTAGTACATAGGGACCAGTAACGAACCACCAGTCTTAAGAAGGTCCCAAAGGGCTAATAAGGGTGTACTGCCTGTTAAATTTAGAGATGATTATGTTATTGGTTCTATGTAGTATTTTAATGAATATTGTCATGTATAGTATGAAGAAGTAGATGTGGAATGTTAAATATGTTAAATGTTCTTTTGATAATTGTTAATGGGTTTTTGATATAACATGATGTGGATATATGTTGTTACTATGGGGCCCGGATGTGCGGGTGTGAATATTGTGGCTGTAGCAAAATTTTAGCAAGGGGGAATGTAAGGGGACTGTTGCCCCCTTACTAACATTCAGTGGGGGTGTTTTGGTTGGCTAGCTCCCAGTACTAAAAGGGGAAGGGTCACTGGGAAATCAGGACCCTGAGACTGGCAGTCCCCAGGAACAATAGGGAGAAGCCAATGCTCCAGGTCAGCCTGAATGACAGGGTGGGCAGGATAATCAGGGAGTCAGGGGGCCAGGGGGGGTCCCGCCTCCGTGTAAGCTGGAATTGCCTGCATCAGACTGAGTGGGGCCAAGTTAAGGAGAAAGCAGGGGTCCAAACTGAGCTGGGGAGCAGAGCCATTCCAGATGCAGAGGGACCAGAAAAGCAGCCCAGAGAGAGCAGACTTGCCCTGGGAGGAGAGCTGCAGCAACCAGATCCAGAGGGACCAGAAAAGCAGCCCAAAGAGAGCAGACCCTGTCCTGGGAGCAGAGCTACAGCCCCAAAGCCAGAGGCACAGCCCAGAGAGAGCAGACCCTGTCCTGGGAGCAGAGCTGCAGCCCCAAAGCCAGAGGCACAGCCCAGAGAGAGCAGACTTGCCCTGGGAGGAGAGCTGCAGCAACCAGATCCAGAGGGACCAGAAAAGCAGCCCAGAGAGAGCAGACCCTGTCCTGGGAGCAGAGCTGCAGCCCCAAAGCCAGAGGCACAGCCAGAGAGAGCAGACTTGCTCTGGGAGGAGAGCTGCAGCAACCAGAGCGAGAGGGGCCAGAGAAGCAGCCCAGGGAGCTGGAGGCAGAGCAGCAGCAGCGCTGAGACAGAGTGGTGGGGCTGGGGCTGGAGCAGCCCGGAGCCGGGTGTCGTGAGCAGCTGGGGAGACCGAGGGGGACCCTGGGCAGCAGGCCCAGCACAGGGAGATGCCTCAGCCAAGAGGCTCTGCAGGCCAGAGTTGGAGAGGGATAATGTAACCCCGACAGGGCGGGGGCAACACTGGGAAGAAGGGTCCTGCCACTCAGAGCCTGAGAGCGTGTGGCCACCATCAGAACAAGTGTCCAACCCACAGCATCCCTGCAGCACAGCCAAGGCCTGAGAAGAAGGAAGGCAGTTGTCAGAGGGTCACTAGTTCTATCTGCCTGGAACTCCGTCTTTATATCTTGCTTTACAATTGTCTCTAAAAACGTGTGTGATACAGGGGACCCATTTTTCAGATGTGGCAACCTTAGGCCATCTTTTGTCTGATCAGACCTTGCTTTTGAATATTCATATGGCACTTAAGCACATAAGTGGCAATAGGGAATTTGGAGCTCCTATTAATGACCCACTAATAGAGAATTAGGCTAGTTTCACAAAGGGGACCTAACCGCCTAACTGCTCCTTCAGGTGCCACTGGCATTCACAAAGCCACTGTTCAGCTGCCTTTGGTACCTCTGGAGGTGCCTAAAGTCCCTAAGCTCCTAAATTCCATTGGTAAAGTCCCCTAGGTGTCTGAGTTTGTTCTTGTGGGCATGTGGGAACCAACCTAAGTCCTGACACTGCCTAGTACCTCAGCCCCTAACTCATGCCTAAGCCCTGGTGAGATTCATTAGCTAGGCATTTCCCCACCTATCTTGCCAAAGGGGCCCTATTCAGTAGGCATTCTCAGAGCATATCTACCCCGCACAAAAGACGGCTGAGGATGAGGTATTGTGTCCTCATCACCCTTTATACCCAATAGCTCAGTGGTTAGGGCATTCACTTGCGATGTGGGACATCCAGGTTCTAGTCCCTAGGCTAATGAATATTTATGCATTTTTTTCATACAGAGTGGAACAGCTCCAACAAGAGAGATTGGGAGAGCTCCCTAACCCCAGAGTACTCCCTAAACCAGTGGTTAGGATGCTCTCCTGAGAAGTAGGAGAGATGGGTTCACATCTCTACTCCACCTCAGCCAGAGTGGGGATTTGAACCTGGATCTCCACATCCCAGGTGAATGCTGTCAATATTAGGGAGGTATAGGTTCCCCCTCTGCTTTTTGGGAGAAAGGCACCAAAGCCAGATAAGCCCTATCCCCAGGAGAGGGCTCATGGCTGAGGAGAGGTTTATGGCTGCGAATCCTGAGTGAAGGGAGGTGCCTCCTTTCAGCTAGGATTTAAAAGGCTAATAACTCCCTGAGAGATGTGGGACTTAGGCCCCACCACCTCCTGGGCATTTCCTACTAGGTAGCTTAGGCAGCTCCCCCTCAGCTTGCTGGCTTCTGTGAATCCCTTGCTTAGGCACCTAATTCTCTCAATGCATTGTATAGAGAGCCTGAGTGCCGAACTCAAGATTAGGAATTCCACTATGCAGCAGGTACCTAAAAGTTAGGTGTTGCAGCCCTGTGTGTTGCAATGCTTAAGTCCGTCTTGTGAATCTAGCCCTCTGTATTAAGCATGCTATCTAAAAATGTATTGTTTTTCTGGATAGGTGTACAACTTCATATGACGGACAAGGGTATTGCTAAAGGATCTTTTACCCTAAAGTGGCCTGTACTGGTGATCTGATATTAATACAGCCTCAAAAGCCAATCAATTCATAACAGCGCAGACCTTAGGGGGAACAACATGTGCTATGAATCTTTCTGCTGGTGAGTAAAACAACAAAGAAGAGATGCAGTCTCTCTGCCGCAGTCTAATCTGGAGATGGATCAGTTGTGGAACTCTGCAGACAGCCTTTCTATGGCAGAAGCCCGTGCAGTTGTCACTCACACTGATGCAACAGAGGATCTACTATGACAGTTCCCGGGCTGTGTGTTCATAACAGTAGTTCTAGCTGCATTTCAAGCATTCAGACTCTGAGTGGGGGATATTTCTTCAGTCATGAATCTTTTCCCCTCAAGTTCACAGCCAACAAATTCCTCATTCACGACAGCATGAAGCATTCCTTCCAATTTCAGATACTCATTCAGTTCAGGATCCGGGAATCGGTTCTCCAGCTGTACAAAGGGCACAATTTCTTTGAAGTACTACACGCTGAAAAATTCTTCAGACATTATTCTATCAAGTTGCTCCTCTGCTAGCCGCACATCGCCATAGGGAGCTTTGGGCTGTGGAGGTGCTATTGGATCCAAGTCCAGCGTTTAGACAATTTCTTCTGCTTATTTAATAATAGACACAGTTGAATCACTTCTTTTGCCTCATTAATTTTTCTTTGACAAAGTTTACTTGACATACCCAGCTTGGTATAGTGCATTGGCTCTCCTGTGAACTTTTATTCCAGAGGTGTCTGGGATTCTACAAGTGAGGGACATTAAAGCAAACACATTTACAATTGAATTATCCTATTCAGAGACAGCTGGCCTTTGTTTTTACATCTCCCAATTTAATTTCTTTTGTAGCGTCACATGGCTGGATAACAGCTTTTAACGATGCTGTCCCTTTATGAAAGGGGCCAGACTAGATGACCTAATGGTCCCATCTAGTGATCTAATGGTCCCATCTATGAAACCGTGTGCACCTAAAGGACACCTTTAAAGTATTGACTTGGCTTATTCAATATAGATGTAGTCGTTTTTGCAGTGAAATCCCCAGAACTGCCTGTTGGCTGGTAAAATATAATTGATTCCTCCCAATGCTGCGTGCCAGGGTCTACATGGTGGGGACTAACATTTTCTTACTGCATGCCATATCTATGTAATCCTGAGCTCCATCAGCTATGACAGAATGGCATTGTGAACCACAATTAATTTCCTTTACAATAGTGTGGATAACTTCATGGCTCATTAGACTGATGATTTCATTCTGAATTGTTGGACTTGTGTAATCTTGTTTTCTCTTCAGCTAGCTTCCCAGGGTCTCATTGTCATTGCTGTGAAGCTTCAGTAATTCAATAAAATTCCCTTCATCAATCTGATGGCCATGAATTGCCAAGCCTTGTCTACTCAAATAAGATACAGAGAGTATTATTTTATACAGTGTGCAAAACCAATCTCTTTGAACATTACATCTTGCCAATCTTCTTCAAATGACGATGAAAAGTGTGTGATTCTGACACGACAATCAAAATGTGAGCATTTCTGTGATATTTAAAGCTCACTGGTACCTGGGGGGAATCCTTGGTTGGTGGACCTGTGCCACTGGAGTTGGCACTCCTTTCCCTCTGCTTTGTTTTAGAAACAGGTCATGCTGAGCAGAGGAATTGTGACATCATAGAAGTCACCTGTTCTGTAAAATAATTAGAGTGGTGGAATTGTGACATCACACTGAGGAGAGTAGCCATGCAGCAGGCAAGGATGGTTGGAGACCAGACAGGAACAAACAAAGACTATTTTTTTTAATGAATATGGGAACAACCCACTTCTACTCCCCAGAGGAATACAGAATATTTACACAGCTGGATCTGCCAAACTGCCATGTCATTATATTTTCCTGGAATTACATCTAGAATGAATGACACTGCAGCAGCATCCAGTCAGAATTCACCATCACCAGGCATGCAAAATGAAAGACAAAAGAAATGGAAAAAGAGAGATAGTGTGTCAGTGCCAAGAGCTGTGGGTTTTCAGGAGGGATTTGAAGGCAGAGAGTAAGGATGCTTTACATGCTGGGAGAAAGTAAATGTAAGTTGTTTTTAATTTTGGTTGTAATGTTATAAAGCCAAAAGGATACAATCATGTGGTTTTATTTCCCTCTTTCAGCAAGGACATTTGTTTATACTCAGGTCTTGAGATACCCAATCTCACTGTGCAGCATTTCTTTAGAAATGTCACCCCCATTACTCCATCTGTGGTTGGAACAAGAAATTGAGAGGCAGGATTATCCAGTGGTTAGGGTACTAGCCTGGAACTTGGGAGACCAAGATACAATTCTTTGCTCTGCCACAGACTTCCTGTGTGACTTTGATTAATTCACTTAGGGATACATGAACAAAGGGGACTAAGGCTCAGCGTTCCAATACCTAACTTTTATGCGCCCTGCTGTATAGCAGAATCACAGCCCTAAGTTAGGCATTCAGGCTTCCTATACAATGCACAGGGAGAATTAAAATCAGATTTGTAGAAGTCAGAAAGCAGAATGGGGGCCACCTAAACTAGCCAATAAGAAATGCCAAGGAGAGGGGCAGGGCTTAGGTCACACCCCTTAAAGAGGGTTAAGTGCCTCTCTGTTTGGATTCGCAGCTGTGATGCCTAAGCCACATCAGCCCTTTCTTTAAAAAGTGATGGTGATGTTGTCCTGGTTCCCTTTCACCCAGTGGTTAGAGCTCTCACCAAGGCTGTTGGCAACCCAGCTTCAAATACCACTCTATCTGATTTGACTTGAAGCCAGCTCTCCCATGTAAGTGTCCTAACCACTAGGCTATAGGGTATCTTTGCTCATTCTCTCCTGTTGAGACTGTTCTACTTTGTATGACATTTATTTAATAATCTAATATTCATTAGAGCCAGGACTGGAACCTGAGTTTCCTAGGAGATTGCTCTAATCACTAGGCTTAGAGAATCACTCACTCTCTTTCTGACCCAATAACTATTTATGTCTTTATGCACACACAACCAGTAGAGGCCAATGGGAGTTGCATATATGTATGTATATTCATTCTGAACCCTCCTTATGTAGCATGAATTATGTGAATAAGTCCAGTTTGGTTCATTTGGTGATCCCACTATTCCATACGTGTTACATCACAGCTCTCCTTTCACGGTAGTGAATTGGAAAGTGAGAGTTAAACATTGGATAGCAATATTGCTGAACAGGGCAAGAAGAACAGAGTAATTAGAAATGAGGATATTTTTCACAACATAATTAATATAAATGAATAATGAAACACTGGTTATACTTTTTAACAGAGTGACTAATGGCCTTGTAGTTGCCTTGCATTTGCAGTGCAATTATGCTTTGACTGCTGGGAACTAATTCATATAACTTTAATCCAGCTAGAAAGTAAATATTACTAATTACCCCTTTTTCATGTTTTTAAAACCAAGTACATGTAGTGTATATACCCGCGGTTCTCTAACTTTTGTACTGGTGACCCCTTTCACATAGCAAGCCTCTCAGTGTGACCCCCCCTTATAAATTAAAATCACTTTTTTATATATTTAACACCATTATAAGTACTGGAGGCAAAGCGTGGTTTGCGTTGGAGGCTGACAGCTCATGAACCCCGTGTAATAACCTCATGACCCCCAGTTTGAGAACCCCTGGTACATACACTGCGATTAGACTTTTGGTTATAGGAATTATTGGTAATTAAATTACATGCATCCAAAAGCACAACCATAAAGTAATTACATAGGAATTGCAATGTAACTACAGTGTTATTATAGTCACTACGTTATAAAGTGTAATTTGTATGTGACAGATGAACTGGGTTTGACAAAAAAATACTTTTGAATGGAGGTCTGGGTATGTGCCCTGATTCTTTGCAGTATAACAACAAGATTTTCATTAATGTAAGTGAAGCCTCTCAGATATTTAAGGCTAAATCCTGAGCTTCACTGGGGCATCTTTTTATTATATTGGACTAGGCCATAAGGTTCAATACCTAATAGCAGGTACTCCAAGAGTTCCACATAGCTTCCAAAGTCAAGAGTCCATACTGCCAGCTTAAGCATCAACTGAAGATTCCTTCTGTGTATGGGGAACCTTCTGGTAGCATAAACCAGATACACACAGATATATAGGCTCCTAAATCCCCAATTTAGGTGCTTAAGTCCCAATAGGTGCCACTGCAACCCACAAATCTCCCAGTCGGCTGCTGCCTAACCCGGTAGGTTCCTAAACTCACTCAGTGCCTACATTTTTTGGTGTAAAAGTTCCCTAGGGTGCCTAAATTCCTGCCTCTGAGTATGCGCTCTGCTACCTTGCTCTATGAGCCTGGATGCCTATCTCACAACTAAGCCCCAGTGCAATCCATGAACTAGGGGGAAGATAGGCACTCCTCCACCTATCTTGCCTGCAGGACCCAATGTGGTAGGCATGCTCTGAATATGCCCTTATCGCATTGGGCCCTGTTCAAAACCTGGCCAGCAAAGGCTGCTGCCTTCCTTATATATTTTAGCCGAGTGACTTGAACACTTACCTGGGATGTGGGAGACCTGGGTTCAGTTCTCCTCTCTGGACAAGGGGGAGTGAGGATTTGGCCAGGGGTCTCCTACAATCTCAGGAGAGTGCCCTGAGCAATAGGATATGCTAATGTGGGTTTTCCTCACTTTTTCCTGTTGAAGCCATTCCACTTTGGATAAATACTTAAATAGTCCTTGAGCCAAAGAGGGAACATGAGAATGACTGACTCTATAGCCTGATGGTTGGACCACCCACTTGGGAGGTAAGAGATATGGAATCCAGAACCCCTTCTCCAATGACTATTTATATACTGTGAAATGGCTTCAACAGGAGAAACTGAAGGACAGCAACATTAGAATGTCCCATAGTCCCGTGGTGAGGGAACTCCTCTGGGAGGTGGCAAAGCCCCTCTTGAAATCCTTTCTCCCATTCAGGCAGAGTGGGGGGTTGAACCCAAGGTGTCTCACATTCTGGGTGAGTGTTTAACCTCTGGGATAAAAGGTATAAGGGAAGCCTTAGTGGCATATCAACTTGGCCCTCGTTTTTTGTAGTTAGGCACCTGTTTAATTCTTGCAAGAAATGACTTAGGCACCTAAGCCATCAGGCTCAAGAAAAGGGGTTCCTGACAGTGGGTCACCAGCAGAGACGGTTGTCTCCCTGTAGCATGGATTTAGGCATTGAAATTCCTGAGGGAGGAGGGACTTAGGATAATATGCCCCTTTTCTCACCATCTCCCATTGGCTAGTTTAGGCAGCTCGCTGCTTAGTTTGTTGGCTTTTGTGGATCCCATTCTTAGGCACCTATATCTTTGCAGGCATTGTATAGGGACTCTATGTGCCTGACTCAGGCTTTGTGGATCCCATTCTTGTTGCAGTGATTACCTAGGCATATAAGGGTCTCTCTCTGCTGCAGTTGGGAGTAAGCCTCCCAGCCTGGATATACAGATGCTTGCTGGCTCTAGCTAGCCCACTAAAAATAGCAGTACGGACATTATGGCAAATGTGGTGGTATGGACTAGCCACCCAAGCTTGGACCAAAGGGATTAGGTGGGCTTGTACTCAGGTGGGTAGCCTGAGGCACCACCTGTGCCAGAATATACACATTGCTATTTTTACTGTGCTAGCTAGAGCAGAGCTACTGTGTGTCTGTCTACCTGGGCTGGGAAGCACGCTCCCAGCTCAGGTGTAGATATACCCTAAAACATAGGCATTTGCAACAGTGAGGTTTGCAATGCCTAAGTCCCATGGTGGATCCTGGCAACAAAGATGCCATAGCTGGCTCTTCATCACCCTCTTCCTAGCCTCTGGTGTAGGGTGCATGTTGAGTACTGAAGAGGGGGTGATTGAAGTGTGTCTGCTCCAGTAATTTTTAGCTGGCACAAAGCACTTTGAGGGTGGGAGGGTGTTGCAGCAGGATTAGAAAATCTGTCCAAGTTAATCTTTTTTATATATTGCATAAAGCACTATAATAGATAAAGGATGTACCATACAAATCTGGAAACTTCAAGACAAGGTTTTACTCACACAATGGGTTGGGTTATTTTGTATCTTTTAAAGCATTATTATTTTCCACCTCTGTATAATTTTGATTCTTGGGAAAAAATAGGTGATGTAGGATTTTATTCTTTTGGGACTTCTTCAATGGTTTCATGACTATCCATCATAGTATTAGTAAGTCTAGACAGTTTAACACAAGTTGTATACAGTTTTCTTGTGATCTTAATATATCATATTACACTCTCCATGGAACAGTCTTTTAATACTGTGGCTAAATTGTTATCCACATCAGTAAAAAAGAGGCCTACTTGCACTGTTTGATCTAGGTGAAAGACTGGCCATGGATTGAATTTTGACATTTGGAAATAGTGGGTAAAATTACCCAGCTGTGCACCAAAAGTGGATGTGTTTTTTTGTAGTAAATTACAGGTATTTTACACATAGTTTCTCAAAGAAATGCCTTACTGTATGCATTAATTCTGTGACAAATCCATCACAGGCTTTTTTGCATAGCAGGGAAGAGACTAGGGCTTACTGCAGATTTATAAAGAAAAGCTGGTCTATGTGCCAGAACGTCTGTTTCCATTTGGAACAAACCCTTTTTATAGTCATTCTACTCCAAAATGCAACAGTGTCTTTACTTCTTGAGATCAAAGCTTTTCAAGGTACAAGACGTCTAAAAGAGCAATGTGGGTCACTTATTTTCTCTACAACAAGCTATGTCAAAACCCCAGTCTGGCACAACCCACTTAAGGCAACAACTCTAGATTGACTTTTGGATGAAATTTAAAGATGGTTTTGATTTATAAAGCTCGGAATGGTTTGGGTTTGAGAGACTGCATCTGTTCCCCAGTGGTACTAGTTACTTTTCCCCAGATAGCCTTCTCACAAAATCTACTGCTTCCTGATAGCTACAAATCCTCCCATTGCGCTGGCAGCAAAGGTGTGTTATTTCCTGATCCAAATTCCTGCTCAATTTCTGATAAACATCTAAAGGTTCAATCTGCACAACACTCAAGCAGCAATCTATTTCACTTACCCTAAGACATGCCCAGTCTTTCCAAATCTTTTGGGCCCTTGTCCTTTCTGCTCCAACCATTGGCATCATAGTCATGATAACCACGAGCAATCTTGTATCTTGTTCTCTAACCAAAACTCTAACTGATGTCAATGGGAGCTACAGGTTCTCAGCCATTGGGTTCTGACCCCACTCCCTGTTAAGTCATTGGGAGTTTTACTATCTGTTGCAATGGGAGCAGGTTCAGCGCTTGAGTGCCATGAGCAAGGAGGAGGTAATTTGCAGGGAAACCACCAAAACAAACAAACAAACAAAACCCCGAGAATGAATCCTGAAACAGGCCTATTAATTTATAAACATAAAACCTAGAACTCAGTTTGTGGGAATTAGAGTGCAAATTAAGTAGCCTCTCAGATTTAAAGTATATAATTTTCATTTATATGGCAAATAGATAAGCAGGGTAGAGATCTCTTTTTAAAGATGAACTGATTTAGAAATATTTGACTAATGTGCAAACAGGTTTTAGACATGTTTTATTCCTCGTTCGTCCTAATTTAGTATGAAACATATTTTTTGTGGATTGTAAGAAAAATCCTTGAAAAACTGTGAGCTAGATTCAGTCTAGAAACAACTGAAAAACTGTATATTAAAACGTCCTTTTAATTTTCAGCTAATCTCTTTACAATTGTATATTGAATTGTTTGTAATTTCTTTTAAAGAAGCTTGAAAGTCTATTGAGCCTCTCTTAATTTTGTCCTTTTACTTCATACGAACATGGAAAATACTGTGTTTTGAATGAGCTGAAATTAACCTGTCTTTGGCTGATACATTATTTAATGGTGGAACATTGCACTAAAGAAGAAAAGTGCTATTTAAAAATGTTAAGTATAACAGGACAGATTTTCAAAAGTGCTTAGAACTTATAGGAGGGACTTGATTTTTTTAACAGAGCTCAGCTCTGATTCAAGCACCTAGATGAAGTGGCCCAATTTTCAAAAGTATTAACCTCATTGTGAACACTTTTGAAAACTTGGCCACTTAATTTGGGTGCCAGAATAAGAGCTGAGTTTGTTTTTTTTTGGTGGGGGGGGGAGGAGTCAAGCATTGTTGTTATTACACACCTCTTTATATCAAAAACCCCTTTGTTCTGGACCTCATTCTGTAGTTCTTACACAAGCAAAACACCCTGTTATCATCTGGGAGTTTTCCTTGAGGAAAGTCTACAAGAGTGGACCTTTTTTGTGGATAATATTTGGCTCATTAATATTTCTTAATATATCTTATTTAACTAGCCAAATGAAATGTAATTCAGCAGCGGAATTAAAGGGGGATTCTGAAATTGCTACTAGACTGATCCATGACTTACTGTAACTGTAAACATAACAGTACCATGTTTTCTTCCTTTAGGGTCTTGTAGGACCACCACTGAGCACCCAAACAGCAAAAGCCAGTCTGAACATTTATAGGTGAATTACAAAGCTTGGTTAAACTGTTTAAGGTTCTCAATTAATAGACTATGGGCAGAAAAAACCTACATGCTTATTTCAATTTTGATTCAATTTATGAATCACCTAAGCCTTTAAATGTAGCTAGACATTGAAACACCATGAAATAAAATTTGATATTCCACCAAGTGGCAGCAACAAGATGAACTCCTTGAATTTACAGCTACTTCTGACAGAATAAAAATAAAGACAAGCATAAAGTTCTTAATCCATTACCTTGAGCAGTCCTAAAACAAAGCATGATGAAAGCATGAAGAAATGGGCTGTGCCCTGAAGGTGTGCAGACTGGGGTCTGGTCTACACAAGACATTTTCATATATAGAGGTATGATTTTGTGCCACTATTGTTATACTGGTACAATCCCTAGTGTGGACACTGTTATATTGGTACATTAAATAATGTATTCCCCTTGCCAGATGGGAATAAGCTATTCCAGTATGTGTGTTACCCACTGGTGAGTGGGTGTTACAAGTCCACTTCTGTGCCAGTCCATAGTCAGTGTGTTGTTACAACTCCTGGTACAAAAGCTTGGCTTTTTAGCTCTAGCCTTCTCATGCTTTTGACTCTGGAAGTTCCTGGTTCAATTCCCAGTGTGTGGGGCAAAAAAGCAATATCAACACAACTGAATCCACACTAGCACTGTTGTGGCACTTTAACTATACAGGTATAGATACAGAAGTACAACTTTTGTGCAGTACACAAACCCTTGGGCTCCACTGGACTAAATGGGGTTGGAAATTCCATAGCTGAGGACTCTGAGAATATTCTGCCCTCAGCCCCAGACTTGGGCTAAAGACTGTTAGCCAGCATCTCTAAAGACTCTACAGACTGTTAGCCAGCATCTCATTTGATCTCTACTGTTGCAGCAGTGCACAGAGAGAGAGCTGGTTTCTAAGGTAGTTAGGTCCTAAATCATGTAAGTCTCTAGAGAAGAAAAAAGTCAATATTTTAGTTTCTACGTCACTTCTGAGTGCAAATTAATAGTTATCTTTGGAGCAGCGATATTACGTTCTCCCTTTCTCCAGTCCTACTAAGCAACCAGACCACTGCATTCTTCACTAGCTGGAGCTTCCAAGACTTTCAAGAGCATAATGTGTTCAGAAGGCAGCACAGTAATCCAGTCAGTGGAGCAAAAATACAGAACAACTGTGGTCAACATGTGGGAGAAAAGGATGAACATGTCATCCCAAGATCAGTTTAAAAAAAGACTTCACAAACCACTGTTGTTATCTGGAAAATACAGGGGCAAATGAGGGTTCAAAATTCCCTGTATTTTGCCATTGCCAAAAAAGATAACATAACAATGGCAAAGAGTAACAGTATATAAGACTTATTCTACTGCACAAATATGAGTTGACAGAACCATGGACAAAAGCACTTGCTCCAATTTACAATTAATGTGGCATCTTTCACACCACATGTTGCTATGCCAGTGACACAACTATTCTGTCCTACATAGGATTTTATACTGTGCTAATCACCAGAGTATCTGAGTTCTTACTTCTCACTTTGATTTCAGTGGGAACCACATCATAGGAGACTTACAATCTAGTGAAACTGAATTGTGCACATTTGAAAACTCAGATAGTTCTTCTATTGGTCTGTTTCAAGCGAAAGCTTTGTGTCAGATCATGCTAAGTATTCCACAGCATTCAAACATTTTTGAACACTTCTTTCAAATGACTTTGATATGGAAACAAAGACTACTATGCCATATTACAACTATTCCGATGGTACTGCATGTAGTTTGAAGTGAACATATTTCTGTAGGGACCATTGTCTTTTTGCAGGAATAGGAAACTTCAAATATCTTCCTTGTACTGTAAACTTCTGAATCATAATATAGATACTCAGTGGAATTTCGGAATTGCCATAGGGGATCAAACCTGTGGTCCATCTAGAGTCCAGTCCCATTTCTGACAGTGGCCAGTACCAGGAGCTTCAGAGGAAAGTGCAAGAAATTCTGCAGAAAGCAGTTATGGAATAACCTGCTCACAAGAATAGAAATGTCAAAAAAAAATGGAAATAGTGAAAATGTAATAAATGCGTAAAGAGAGATTCTCTCTCTACTCTTATAAAGATATTTGTAATTGGGTTCCATAGCATTTAAAGAATCAACTGGCATCCTTTTATTAAATATTTAGAGTAAATTCTCTATTTATAAAAATGCTGGACGACTTCTTTTGCATCCACTGAATATTCATTGGGAAGTTCATTGGTGAGTGCCTATTCAAAACTAAAAGATCAAAAGGGAACTGTGTCAATTTTGTTCTTTTCTGGGGTGACTGCTATTTTTTGATGTAATAAATTGCCAATTTTGGAGGGGTAAAGAACAGAAATGGAAACGAGTATGCCTTTCAGGCGACTTTTGACTGTGCCATTATGAATAGTCTCCAAACAAACAGCTTGTTGCAGGCCATTCAAATAGTAGATAGACATCCAATTGTTAACCATGCAAATAGCCATATCCAATGGTCAGACAGCTGTTAGCTGGCTTTTAGAATGTTGGTAACCACATTTTTGTAGGACTTACCCCTGTCTACAGGCTGCTGGGTCTCATCTTTTTCTGAAGTCTTAATAAAATTAAGAAGTTTTATGCAGTTGCAAATGTCTTTTAAAAAACCCCTAACAGTATTTGTTATATACTGTACTAAAAGAAAGAAAGATGTTTACATGTTATCTTTATAGCCACAGTTTACTCCACATAAATTTTATGTATATAAAATTATCTTTGTGTGACTATTGTACAGCCTTGTACTTGGAATGGTCTATGTGTTTTGTGTATATAAAACACTCACAGTTTATATGCATATATATACACTCACACTATGTAGTGACATAATCACAGGACTATACCCTGAAAATGGAGCACATAGTAGTTTCCAAAACTTAGCCACCTAAGGGCCCCATCAAACTCCCACTGGTGTCTATGAGAGTCTCTAATGAACACTCCTTTAGAGCATTAGACAATTGAACCCTCACTTGGTTCAACCTAGAGTTTTGCACAGTCTTCTCACCATTATGGGGATGGTTTTCATGTCACAAAAATGTTTGTATATATCAGTGAGATTTTTTCCTACAGATAGACAGACAGCTGATTTTTTCAGTGTAAACAAAAATAGATTAATGGGAAAAAAAATCTCAGGATTAATCTAATAATCAGAGCAATAGCTGGACCTGAATTTGGCATGCAGATAAAGCAAATGATCCTGTAGGCTGTACCATATGCAATTAATCAGAGGATCACATGGGATAATGGGGCTTGATTGGGACTGTGTGACTCTTCTGTGCATGAAAGGATCATGCATTGATAATATTAACTTAAATGGAGTGCACTATAAAAATTATTTTTATAATATTTACAGGCCAAAGTACATTCCGACCTAAGTGTATCCACTGTAAATAATTTCAACACATAAGGAGAGGAAGGGTGGCTTAGGGGTTGGAATACTTCCCTGGGATTTGAGAGATGGAGTACTTGTCTACACTACACAGGTTTGTCGGCAAAAGGCAACAGTGGAGAAGTACACACTACAAATCTACTGCCAGGCTTCAGAGTAGCAGCCGTGTTAGTCTGTATTCGCAAAAAGAAAAGGAGGACTTGTGGCACCTTAGAGACTAACAAATTTATTGGAGCATAAGCTTTCGTGAGCTACAGCATCCGATGAAGTGAGCTTCACGAAAGCTTATGCTCCAATAAATTGGTTAGTCTCTAAGGTGCCACAAGTACTCCTTTTCTTTTTACAAATCTACTGTTGGTGGCAAAACTTGCTATTTTCCCAGCAAAATAAAACCACCGTGAGAAGAGCCATAAAGCTCTTTGCGGCAAAGTTAAAACGACC
The DNA here is from genome assembly GCF_015237465.2 of Chelonia mydas. Classification (NCBI taxonomy): domain Eukaryota; kingdom Metazoa; phylum Chordata; order Testudines; family Cheloniidae; genus Chelonia; species Chelonia mydas. The sequence goes on from NC_057852.1 coordinate 115,427,852, forward strand.
AAGTGTCAGTGCAGACACTGCCATTCATTATGTCGACTTAACTGGTCTCCTCCAGTATTCCACAATGCCCACCGTGACCGCTCTGCTCACTGTTTTGAACTCAGCTGCCCTGCAGGCATGTGTCCCTCCCCTTTCAAAGCTCCAGGAAGTTCTGACAGCTGAGCCTGCTGCTCTGCTGCAGGCAACAAAGAGCAAATCATTAATGTGGAATGTTGCTCTGTCCCCCACAAGGAACACAGAGGCAGGCAGGCAGGGGCAGGTGTGTGTGTGTGTGTGTGTGTGTGTGAGAGAGAGAGAGTGTGTGTGTGTCTGTGTCTGTGTGTGTGTGTGTGAGAGAGAGAGAGAGAGAGAGAGAGAGAGAGACTGCTGTACAGAGCCAGGGAGAGGCAGGGGCTGATGTCAGGGGTGTCCCCCTCCCTCAGGATTGGTTGCTTCCAGCAGCTGTCTGAATTTAGAGACAACACGCCGATACACTCACTCTCCCCCAACACACACTCCCCTGACCATAGGCGCTGAGAAAAAAATTAGCGGGTGCGTGGCACCCACCGGCAGCCAGCTGCCCTCACCCCCAGTGCCTCCCGCCTGCCGGCAGCCCTGCTGATCAACTCCTCCCCCTCCCTCCCTTCCAGAGCCTCCCTCCTGCCACAATCAGCTGTTTCCTGGTATGCAGGAGGCTCTGGGAGGAAGGGGGAGTAGTGGGGATGGGGCGCACTCAGGGGTGGGGGTAGAACTGGGTGGGAAGAGGCAGGGAGAGGGTGGGGACCTGGGGCAGAGCGGATGCGGGACAGGGCCGGAGGCTTGGGGGAAGGTGGCGGGACCTGGGGCGGAGAAAGTGGTTGAGCACCGCCCCCCTCCCGGCCCGGAGGAAGTCAGTGCTATGCCCCCAACATATACTCTGTTTCTTCTCCTGCTCCCACACACTCCCCCTCACACATTCTGCTCCCCCTCCTCCACTTCAGTTGAAAAGCATCTGGCAATCTAGTAGGATGCCCATGGAACAAAGGGATTGAGAAACCTGCGTGCATCATGTGACTCTGTATCTGCCCCATGAGGCATTGCAAACCCTGTCCAAAGCACTCTGTGGCCAGTTGCACAGTGGGATAGCTACCCACAGTGCACTGCTCTCTGTGTCAATGCAAAAGCTGCTAGTGTGGATGCGCTCTGCTGACACAAGGAGCATAGTGTGGACATGCACCAGTGCTTTAATTAAAGCGGCATGACTTTTGTCGACAAAACTCTGGAGTGTAGACAAGGCCTCGGGTTCATTTTCCTGTGCTGCCACCGACTTGCAATCTGACTTAGGGAAAGAGATTTTGTCTCTCTGCCTTCCCAGGAGTGCTAGGGAGGATAATAAATACATTGAAGATTGAGAGAGCCATAGTGGGTGAGGCAATATCTGTTATTAGACCAATTTCTATTGGTGAGAGAGACAAGCTTTCACAGAGCTATTCTGCAGCTCTGTATAAGCTTGAAAGCTCGTCTCTCAACACCAGAAGTTGGTCCAATAAAAGACATTGCCTCACCCACCTTGTCTCTCTAAAATCCTAGGACCGACATGGCTACAACACTGCGTACAACAACTGAAGACTGAAAGGCATTCAGGTATTATAGTAATGGGCGCCACCTCAATATCTTAGACAGATGTAAGGAAAGAGAGACACAGTCAGGTCTAGAACCAGATACTGCCCAGTAAAAGCCACCAATGACCATAACATATGGGAAGATAATTGTTTAAGCTTCCTCCTTTCATAAGCTGATCATTGAGCTAGTTTTGCTTCTTGCTCCAAACTAGGTATTTTTGCATATAAGAACTTCTTGGCTTCACAGGAACAATAACTCTTTGCAGCCATATGACTCAGTCAAGGAAATATAAAGGGCCAGATGTGACGCTGGTATATGGTGAGAGGCATGGCAAACAATGTTCTTTTCCTCCTCATTTGCCCCACCCAAGGGCCAAGCACAATCACAGTCCCTGTACTCAGGGCAGAGCTGTGCTACTGCCTTTGTGTGCTCTCCAACATAAGTATTGCCTCAACGGAGATAGGGAGGAGAAGTGGGGCCATAACAAGTGATGAGCTGCCAAAATCTTAACAACCGGTTCCCTCCTCACCCCATGAGGAGGTCGAGGCCCACCCCCGCCCCCCGGGACTCCTGCCCCATCCAACGCCCCACGTTCCTTGACGCCCCCCCCCCGGAACCCCTGCCCCATCCATCCCCCTCCCCTGTCCCCTGACTGCCCCTAGAACCTGGCAGGAGGGTCTCGTGGGCCACTGTAGTGGGTGCCCACCCTGCCCCTAAGAGCCAGAGGGACCTGCCGGGGGGTGAGGTGGGGAGTTCCGGTGGTGCTTACCTGGGGTGGCACCCAGGAAGCATCCAGCAGGTCCCTCTGGCTCCTAGGGGCAGGGTAGCATAGCTGGGGGGGAGCGGCCTCTCCCCCCACTGATCACATCAAAAGTGGCGCCTTAAGCACTGACTCCAGGGCTGGAGCACCCATGGGGAAAATTTGGTGGGTACAGAGCACCCACCGGCAGCTCCCCACCCCACGCCTGGCCCCAGCTCACCTCTGCGTGGCCTGCGCCTCCTCCCCTGAATGCACCGCCCCGCTCTGCTTCTCTGCTCCCTCCCGGCTTCCCGCGAATCAGCTGTTCACACAGGAAGCCGGAGAGGGCTGATAAGCAGGCGGCGGCTTCGCGCTCAGGGAAGCGGAGGCAAGCTGGGGCGGGAAGGGGTTCCCCTGCGCCCCCCCCGGGTTACCTGCTGCTGCGCGGAGGGCCCTCCTCATTCCCCCCCCGCTCCAGCTCACCTCCGCTCTGCCTCCCTGGGCCTGAGTGTGAAGCCGCCGCTTGCTTCTCAGCCCCCCCCGGCTTCCTGAACAACTGATTCGTGGGAAACTGGGGGGCGGAGAAGCAGAGCGGGGCGGCGCATTCAGGGGAGGAGCCGCAGGCAGAGCGGAGGTGAGCTGGGGGTGGGCGCGGGGCGGGGAGCTGCCGGTGGGTGCTCCAGCCCTGGAGCACCCATGGAGTCGGTGCCTAAGGAGCCACTTTTGGCTGGTTGTTAAATTTAGAAGCCCTTTTAGAAGGGCTTCTAAATTTAACAACCGGTTCCAGCGAACCGGTACGAACCGGTTCCAGCTCACCACTGGCCATAACCCTGACACCACCACATAAGTGAACAGGCTGTGCCTTGTTCCACCCCCATGGCAGGACGCCAGAACATTCAGGCGGTGCTCAACCACTTGCTCCGCCCCAGGTCCTGCCTCCTTCCCCCAAGCCTCCGGCCCTGTCCCGCATCCGCTCTGCCCCAGGTCCCCACCCTCTCCCTGCCTCTTCCCACCCAGTTCTATCCCCACCCCTGAATGTTCAAGAAACCAGAACATTTCTTTACCCCCCCTCCCTGCAATGTAACAATGGGTCAGATTTTCTTGCTAATATTATGCTCTGTCCTGTAAGGATTTGAACTAGACCCATTGTTTCAAAAAATACCAAGATTCCAGCCAATTGCTGCAAGGAGCTGAGCACCTGTCAGCTGTGGGCCTATATTTTCCAATAATGCAGGGTGTTCCAACAAGCTGCTTCCCAGCTTCAGACACATTCCACATACTCGATTATCCCAGATTCCTAGTATTTTCCAGTATTTCTGAGTTTCTTAACTATAGTTTCTTTTATCAATTATGTCAAAACCTGCTTTAATACTCCGTACCTGATTTTCTTGTTGCCTGATATTAGTGTACTGTGAATGCTACAGTGAAACCATTTAACAGGAACTTTAACTTCATTGTTTATTATGAATTTTTTCTTTAATGTATCCAGCAACATAGGTATGTATGACGCTTAAAAAAGTGGGACACGGTAGATGAGGTAATATTTTTTATTCGAGCAGCTTCTGTCAGTGAGAGAGAAGCTTTTGCGTCAGCCAGAGCTCTTCTTCCAGTTAAAAAAAATGACAGGGCCCCTGTCCCTGGCAATCTAAATTAGGTTGAACACAGCAACAACAACAAAAGGGATGAGAGTGTTTAGAAGAGGGGTGGGGTGACAAAGATTATTGCAACAGTGAAAGGTCAGATATACTTATTGCTACAGATGTGGTGTGTCAGTTCCCCCTTTTACAGCTGGCTGAAATTGGAGGAGAGTGGGATGAAAGCTGGGGAGAGTTCAGCACTGGATGGTTAACTGGCAGTTGTGGGTTTTGAGGTGAGATTTGAAGGAGGAGAGTGAGGTTGCATGGTCTAGAGATGGGGGTGGAGGGAATCTTCCAAGCATGGAGATGGCATAAGAAAAAGATGGTACCTCTTGAGGGGCAAAGAGGCCCAGGGAGCATCAGGAGAGGTGGATCAACAGATCATAGGGCAGCTGGAAGAGAGATGGTGCAACTTGGGAGAGCTGTGCAGAGCCTTGGAGGTGAGGATGAGAAGCTATTTGTTGAGCTCTCTTGATGTGCTTGGAGATGTTTGTTACATAGAAGACATGGTCCTCATCCCAAAGGTGTATAAAGTCACCAAGACTGGCAGTTTTATTTTCCAGTCTTTTCAATTTATCCTCCACAGCTTTTACAACTGAAGATATCCAACACCAGGAACATTGCCAATCTCTCGAGTCAGAGGTGGTTTACGCTGAATGTCTCTCAGCATGAAAAGGAACAGTAAGCGGAAACATGCAAACAGTCTATACCTCCTCCACACTGATCAGATCTGATATGTGTTTTTGCCTTCAATCTATTTTGCCTAATAGAACAGAGGCAAGTATGCTTAAACTAACGTACATGACTAGAGTCAACCCATTTACTATGTCGGACTTACAGTTCCATCTTGCCCTATAAGTGGGGACAGGGATTCTGCTGTATTGACTTGCACTGTGACATTGGGCAGAAGACTGTATAACCAATAATCATGGGTATTTGTCCTTTTCAGTTTTGGTGACTCTTGGAAATTTTATGTCAGACTCATATCTGGAAGGAGGAAGCCCTTATATTACAAAAGCCCTTTTTTGGAAGTTTGTATAGTTTAATCTACTGAGTGCTGTACTGCTTTGGTCTAGTTCTGGTGGTTATGCTTGGTGTGAGGGGTATTTAGTGGCCTGTGATATACAAGAGGTCAGGAACTAGATGATCTTAGAATTATAGGACTGGAAGGGACCTCGAGAGCTCATCTAGTCTAGTCTGCTGCATTCATGGCAGGTCTAAGTAGTATCTAGACTAGGGCAGTCAATAGGCAGACTGCATGTCAAAGCTGGACCACCAGATGCTTTTGAATGGATCCCATAATCTTTTTATTTACTTATCATTGTTATTTTTTTTATTATTTTCTCTGGAGTCTGGATCTTCACTATACCTTGGCCAAGAAATTTGGACCTTGACAAAAAATAATTGACCACCATGAGAGGTGTTTGTCTAACCTGCTCTTAAAAATCTCCAGTAATGGAGATTCCACAACCTCCTCAGGCAATTTATTCCAGTGCCTAACTACCCATTTAGTTAGTTTTTCCTAATGTCCAACCTAAACTGCCTTTGCTGCATTTTAAGCCCATTGCTTCTTGTCCTATCTTCAGAGGTTAAGGAGAACAATTTTTCTCCCCACTCCTCGTAACAACCTTTTATGTACTTGGAAACTGTTATGTCTCCTCTCAGTCTTCTCTTTTTCAGACTAAACAAACCCAGTTTTTTCAATCTTCCCTTATAAGCCATGTTTTCTAGACCTTTAATCATTTTTGTTGCTCTTCTCTGGACTTTTTCCAATCTGTCCACATCTTTCCTCAAATGTGGCACCCAGAACTGGACACAATGCTCCAGCTGAGGCCTAATCAGCACAGAGTAGAGTGGAAGAATTACTTCTTGTGTCTTTAGAGAAACAGCCGTGTTAGTCTGTATTCGCAAAAAGAAAAGGAGTACTTGTGGCACCTTAGAGACTAACCAATTTATTTGAGCATAAGCTTTCATGAGCTACAGCTCACTTCATCGGATGCATACTGTGGAAAGTGTAGAAGATCTTTTTATACACACAAAGCATGAAAAAACACCTCCCCCAACCCCACTCTCCTGCTGGTAATAGCTTATCTAAAGTGATCACTCTCCTTACAATGTGTATGATAATCAAGTTGGGCCATTTCCAGCACAAATCCAGGGTTTAACAAAAACGTCTGGGGGGGTGGGTGGGTAGGAAAAAACAAGGGGAAATAGGTTACCTTGCATAATGACTTAGCCACTCCCAGTCTCTATTCAAGCCTAAGTTAATTGTATCCAATTTGCAAATGAATTCCAATTCAGCAGTCTCTCGCTGGAGTCTGGATTTGAAGTTTTTTTGTTGTAATATCGCAACTTTCATGTCTGTAATCGCGTGACCAGAGAGATTGAAGTGTTCTCCGACTGGTTTATGAATGTTATAATTCTTGACATCTGATTTGTGTCCATTTATTCTTTTACATAGACACTGTCCAGTTTGACCAATGTACATGGCAGAGGGGCATTGCTGGCACATGATGGCATATATCACATTGGTGGATGTGCAGGCGAACGAGCCTCTGATAGTGTGGCTGATGTTATTAGGCCCTGTGATGGTGTCCCCTGAATAGATATGTGGGCACAGTTGGTAACGGGCTTTGTTGCAAGGATAGGTTCCTGGGTTAGTGGTTCTTTTGTGTGGTATGTGGTTGCTGGTGAGTATTTGCTTCAGGTTGGGGGGCTGTCTGTAGGCAAGGACTGGCCTGTCTCCCAAGATTTGTGAGAGTGTTGGGTCATCCTTCAGGATAGGTTGTAGATCCTTAATAATGTGTTGGAGGGGTTTTAGTTGGGGGCTGAAGGTGACGGCTAGTGGCGTTCTGTTATTTTCTTTGTTAGGCCTGTCCTGTAGTAGGTGACTTCTGGGAACTCTTCTGGCTCTATCAATCTGTTTCTTCACTTCCGCAGGTGGGTATTGTAGTTGTAAGAATACTTGATAGAGATCTTGTAGGTGTTTGTCTCTGTCTGAGGGATTGGAGCAAATGCGGTTGTATCGCAGAGTTTGGCTGTAGACGATGGATCGTGTGGTGTGGTCAGGGTGAAAGCTGGAGGCATGTAGGTACGAATAGCGGTCAGTAGGTTTCCGGTATAGGGTGGTGTTTATGTGACCATCGTTTATTAGCACTGTAGTGTCCAGGAAGTGGATCTCTTGTGTGGACTGGACCAGGCTGAGGTTGATGGTGGGATGGAATTTGTTGAAATCATGGTGGAATTCCTCAAGGGCTTCTTTACCATGGGTCCAGATGATGAAGATGTCATCAATATAGCGCAAGTAGAGTAGGGGCATTAGGGGACGAGAGCTGAAGAAGCGTTGTTCTAAGTCAGCCATAAAAATGTTGGCATACCGTGGGGCCATGCAGGTACCCATAGCAGTGCCGCTGATTTGAAGGTATACATTGTCCCCAAATGTAAAATAGTTATGGATAAGGACAAAGTCACAAAGTTCAGCCACCAGGTTAGCCGTGACATTATTGGGGATAGTGTTCTTGACGGCTTGTAGTCCATCTTTGTGTGGAATGTTGGTGTAGAGGGCTTCTACATCCATAGTGGCCAGGATGGTGTTATCAGGAAGATCACCAATGGATTGTAGTTTCCTCAGGAAGTCAGTGGTGTCTCGAAGGTAGCTGGGAGTGCTGGTAGCATAGGGCCTGAGGAGGGAGTCTACATAGCCAGACAATCCTGCTGTCAGGGTGCCAATGCCTGAGATGATAGGGTGCCCAGGATTTCCAAGTTTATGGATCTTGGGTAGTAGACAGAATATCCCAGGTCGGGGTTCCAGGGGTGTGTCTGTGCGGATTTGATCTTGTGCTTTTTCAGGGAGTTTCTTGAGCAAATCAGATGTCAAGAATTATAACATTCATAAACCAGTCAGAGAACACTTCAATCTCTCTGGTCAGGCGATTACAGACATGAAAGTTGCGATATTACAACAAAAAAACTTCAAATCCAGACTCCAGTGAGAGACTGCTGAATTGGAATTCATTTGCAAATTGGATACAATTAACTTAGGCTTGAATAGAGACTGGGAGTGGCTAAGTCATTATGCAAGATAACCTATTTCCCCTTGTTTTTTCCTACCCTCCCTCCCCCCGACGTTCTTGTTAAACCCTGGATTTGTGCTGGAAATGGCCCACCTTGATTATCATACACATTGTAAGGAGAGTGGTCCCTTTAGATAAGCTATTACCAACAGGAGAGTGGGTTTGTGTGGGGGGAGGTATTTTTTCATGCTTTGTATGTATAAAAAGATCTTCTACACTTTCCACAGTATGCATCCGATGAAGTGAGCTGTAGCTCACGAAAGCTTATGCTCAAATAAATTGGTTAGTCTCTAAGATGCCACAAGTACTCCTTTTCTTCTTGTGTCTTGCTTACAATGCTCCTGCTAATATATCCCAGAATAATGTTTGCTTCCCCCGCCCCCACCCCCGCAACAGTGTTACACTGTTGACTCATATTTAGCTTATGATCCACTATGACCCCCAGACCTCTTTCTGCAGTACTCCTTCCTAGGCAGTCATTTCCCATTCTGTATGTGTGCAACTGATTGTTCCTTCCTAAGTGGAGTACTTTGCATTTGTTCTTATTGAATTTCATCCTATTTGTTTCAGACCATTTCTCCAGTTTGTCCAGGTCATTTTGAATTTTAACCCTGTCCCCAAAAGCACTTGCAACTCCTCCCAGCTTGGAATCATCTGCAGACTTTATAAGTGTACTCTCTATGCCAGTATCTAAATTATTGATAAAGATATTGAAGAGAACCAGACCCAGAACTGATCCCTGCCGGACCCCACTCGTTATGTCCTTCCAGCATGACTGTGAACCATGGATAACTACTCTCTGGGAATGGTTTTCTTGTGGTCCCTTCTGGCCTTAAACTCTGTGACTACGACTAACTGCAAAAAAATGTTGCGTGGGCCTCCGGCCTTCAGCACTTGATCTCATTATTGGCTTCATGAGGAAACTCTACCCTGCTCATGAGTAGTGAGTCAGGAGTCAGTATTAGTGTACAGTAGGTCAACCCCAACAATAGGCATAAGTGGCATATTTAATATTTATAGCTGAAGTGTGCACATACACTAAAAATAGAATATTGTATGAATTCCTTTTTTAGGCAGATCTCAGCTACTGTGAAACAGAAAGTTATTTGATACAGTTCTGTGCGATTTCAGACTCGGTGGTACCATAAAAATCTTCACTGACTGTACATCAGTGTAGCTCTGTTAGTGTCGGTGGACTTACTCTGATTTATACTAGCTGAAGATCTTGCCCACAATGTCTGTTTCTCTCTTGATTTGCTAAAATATGGCGTATCATTTATGTTTGATTCCTTATAAAAATTCCCTGGTTCTAACCTGAGCCATGTCAACTGAAATATCAGAGTTAAAGAACATTCAGTTACTAACTTAACTGCTCTGAGGCAAGAATACATAGGAGTTAATGTTACACTGTTCCCACTGTGACAAGATATTGCAGTGCACATGTGTTACTCATATTGTCAACTCTGCTTTCTCTCAATAGGTTCTTCATACACACCAGTGCCATAACATATGATTATGTTAAATTGGTAAAGAAAAAATGCATCCCCTGGTTCTGTCTTTGCCTGTCTAAGATAGGGTGACCAGATAGCAAGTGTGGAAAAAGGGGAAAAAAATTTCCAGGAGGGTGCGGGGGGGAGTTGTGTATATAAGATTTAAAAAGTTGAAAGTAGAATGTGCACATAGGGCTCCTCGAAGGAGCCCTACAGTACAAAGTAGGCCTCCTTGAAGGAGCCTAAGCCTGAGCTCCTCCACGTGGCATGGCTCAGATTCCTTCAGCACTGTGAAAAATCTGGGCAAAATGACGTCCTGACAGGACTTTGATTGGGATGGGGACAAAGCCCCTAATATCAGGACGATGCCTGTTTTATTGGGACATCTGGTCACCCTAGTTTAATATCAACATTAGCATTAGCTGGTGAGTTAGAACTGCCCTAGAAAATAGGATTAAGACCAGAATGTAGACTGACCCTTAACAGTGGTGCCAACAGGCACTGCTTTGATCGACTTGTATTCAGCAGTCGAAGATTGCAATCCACCCTCCAGCAAACTTCCTGCGGCTTCCAAATACAACATGACACAGTCAGATAGGGAGGGGAAAAGCAAGCTATTTATCTGCTTTATTTTAAATAAGCCTCTTTTTTTAAGTATAACCATTAGTTTTTATTGATGGGACTAATGCTTTGCATTTAACCTAAATTACAATAGGAAAGGAGATGCTTAAGGGTAACTGGGTGATGAAAGGACTACATTAGTGTACATGTCCAACGGCTGCTGTTTCTTATTTGTAATGCTGAATCCACATGCAAGTCAAATTTAGTCTATAAACGGTGGCGCCTAGGGAGTATACACTCAGATTGCCTTGAGAAACTAAATACTTTTATCAAATCACCAGATGGCCCACTATTCAAAAACCACTTTCCTGAACAACATTGTTGTTAATATGCCTACCCTCAGTTAAGTTCATGGGCATTTCATAAGTAAGGCTGATAAGCTAGTGTGTTTGGCCTTATCTTTCATTTATTTAAGCATTTCATTTATTTCAATAAGTTTTCTATATAATACAATTTAGTCTTCATGAACCTGGCATATTTTAATCCAGATATTGTATAGTTCAACTAGCATCAAATTTTGCTCCTCAGAAATGCCATGATATGCCACTCATATTCCCACATTTTAGATAAAAACAATTTTGGCTAACTTTCTGGCTTCATAAAGAAGTTTGGAATATTGCATGGACAGATGTTGGGAGAAGGTAGAAGAGCAGATGTGGGCTGCAAGGAAGAATCATGCCCCACATTTGAAATCTTGATTAGGGTAAGAGAGGAGGGTTTTGGATTCATGGATCATTAGAATGGTTTCTGTGATGATAGCTTTAAGGGCCTAGCTAGAGATCGATGTGGGTGGTGCTCAATCTGCCAGGAGGTTACGTCCCATTGGGATTTGCCATGATGAGAGCCTATTTGGGTTAAATAATCTTCACTTTAGCAGAAGGGGCATCAACCTCCTAGGTGCAAACCTTTCAGACCTCTTTAATTATGCTTTAAATCAGTAGGAGCAGAAGAGAGGGGAAAGTTTTGTTAACTCAAACGATCGTATAAGTACTTGCAACATACAAAATAAGGTGGAAAATAGGGTTGTTCTGAAATAAAAGATGAAGGAGAATAAGAAGAGTAGGTGAGTTTAACCTCTAGCATGGTCTGTACGGATGCAAAACAAGCAAGACAACCTAGATATATTAGATGATGGGAATTATGGCTTACTTAGTGAGCATTACTAAGCCTTGGTGGGTTAATTCTCAAATGGAGTGTCAGCACAGCTATCTGGAAAAGATCAAAAGGGAAGAAGAGGTGCACTCAGTGTCAAAAGTATTTACAGTGTTAGCAATTACAGTTTGACAGTGCAGTGGGTGGTGGTGCTAACAAACATATCTCGACTAACATTTAAAGCCCAGTTCTCAGAGCTGCTGAATGTCTGATATTCTCCCCTCCATTAAAGTCAATAATAGCTGCAGAAGCTCAGTGCTTTTGAAAGTCAGCCTGCTAATCTCACTACACATCTCTAGATATATTTCTAGTGTACCAGTGACCATTGTGTCTGGGTGCTAAAGCACTCTAAACCACATGACACCAAACCCAAGGGATTTTTAAATATCCTGTGTTGGGGCGTACTACCTCTTTAAGGGATAGTCTGATACTTACAACCAAGACAAAAAAGGGGAAAAAGTCAAAGAACACCTTGCCCTGTCCTTGGGGCTGGGCTATATGAACAAGAAAAGGAAGCTGAGCAAGAGAGAACAATGCTGGGGCTAGGAACAACGCTGGCTGTTACAGGCCCCAGACCACTAGCCTGACCTGAGCACAAGATGCTTTATTTTTCTGTGTATAAGTTGGGTTGCTCTGATTGAAGGCTTTGAGGTAAAGGCTTTATGAACTGGGTTAAATGGCTTCTCCCCTAACCCCGATGACTAAGGGAAAGGGAGAAAGCCAGTTTACCTCCTAGAACGATAGGGGAACTAAGAACTCTGCTAGCAAGGCTTGGCTTGGAGGCCTTCCTAAAGGGGGCATTTGTTGTTGTTAGTTTGGCTTTGGCTTCCCTCTTCTTGGAATCCTGTGTACACCCATACAGCTGCTCAGTAACAAATACAACCAAACATGCATTCAGGAGTAGGGGTATGATGTTCCTCCTGTTCCTGTCCAGTTGAGCCTCCTTCCAGTCAATTCCCATCTGCCTGGCTTCTCCTCCAGGTGCAGCCTGTGGAGTTAATTGGCCCACCTTAGTACCACATTGGATACCCTACCACATTGCCAGAAAGATATATAAATTGAGCAAAGCACAGAGAAGAGAGACAAGGATGATAACCCAAATAGTTATCCAGACTAGCTTTTGCAAAGTATAAGACTAAATGTGTTAGACACACTATTTCTTTTCTTTCAAGCTGATTTTCTGTCCTGGTATTTAATCTTGTTTTACTACAAGCCACTGTCCTTGGGGAATCTCTTTCAGATCATCCTGAAGGGATGAAATAATGCTTAGCCTCAGGGGCTTGGTCTTCACTGAAAAAAAAAAGTTTGTTGTGGTTTTTTTAAAGACACAGAGAGCTAACTTGAGATAGTCATTTTATGTAAAAGCACTCACCTGTTTCCAGTGAAGAAGCAGTAATGAAGGAAGGGTTTCTGAAAACTACCATTCTGGATTCTCTGTTAAAAGAGCAAGGACGAAAGAGCGGCGTTTAAATTAAGGATGAACATGGTTCCTCTGCTGTTGAAATTGGAGAGGGAATTCCCTTTCATCTCCCTCTCTTGAGCTTGTGGGAGCTCATTTTCTCCAGAGCTACTCCTCTTGCTGTTTCTGCATTGCCTGGTGAAATCAGGCAGAGAATCTGATGTAGGAGCAGCAAGAGAAACTGTGCCTGACTCAAGAGTGTACTGATCTCCAAGACTTTCCCACCAGCAAGTGGAGCAGAAACCTTGATGTAGGTCCAGCCAGTTAGAGTTGTTGAGCAAATACTCTCAGAGACCTGTGCTATGACATCAGTCCATCAAGTTAGCAGTGGTGAGCTAGTGGATTTCACAGAGGCCTGAACCTGGATGCAGGAACAGATAGCCAAGGATGTTGAGCCAATGACCTCATAGGGGCTTGTACTGTGACAACAGAACAGCTAGCTATGGATGTTCTGAAGCTTGATTTTTCAACACTTGAGGTTGTTAATACTGAATTAGTGCCTGTAATGGGGTTGGCACCCACCTCTCATGAGTGCCCCCTTCTGGTTGGGCATGTCTGCATTCTTTAGTTCTGGTGACCCCTTTCGATGGTCCTCAGTTGGGTTTGTCAGTGACACAGTACTCCGGCCAAGTTACACTGTCTTCCTGTTAACCAGCACAAACCCCTTCTAGGTTATACAGTCCACCAGGGCCTATCTCAGCATCCCTTTGGTGGTAGTAGTCCACCCCTGGTATGGGGCTGTATCCCCAGGCCTTTCTCCCTGGAGACACTATCTTCCGGCAGCCCTCCCCAGGCTCAGTCCCCACTCAGTCTTTGCAACCAGCCAGGAGCTTCCTCAATGCTCCCCTAGTCTCTGCTAGCAAACCATCCTTGGCCCTGCTGCTCCTACAGTCCTTCTTCTTCTGCTCCAAGTAGCAACTGACTACTGCTGTGCCCTACAGCTCCTTTTATATGGCCCTCCTGGGCCCTGATTGGCTGCTTCCCCTGCAGCCAGTCCAGCCTGCTTGGAGGACCTCTCCATTGCTCCTTTCCTGGGATGGATGTGGCAGAACCCTGAGGCCTCCAGCAAGGGGGCTTTTGGGACTAGTCCACCCCATCACAGTGCCATTTTTTTATGTCCCCATTTCCCCAAAGAGCTGGATAAAAGCAGCCATTAAATGGCAATAACTTTTGGTAATCACCTGCCCAGGCCTGACTTGAACCAAGGATATCTATATAAACTGTCCGTCCTTTCTCTCTCCCTCCTTCAGCTATTTCTAAAGCATCTTGGTATATAAATATCTACGGTTAAAATTCTTTGTTTCTTGTTACCAGTCCTCAGCGCCATTCCATCCCCTTAGTATTATTCTTCATTTAGGAAAGGACATTTTCTGTACAGAAGGACTGTGGTAGAAGGAGCGTTTGAAATATCTGATAGTGAGAAATATTTGGAATATTCCTTGTTGGCTAGAGATGTGTGGTGTCTAAGCCAAGTGTCCATTCAAGATTATGTAGTAAAACTCTCTCTGGCATAAAAGAAACAAAGACTTTCATTTTGGTTTTCTATAGGCTCTCAGGCTGCTTTCCTGAACTGATTGTCTTTCTGGTTTGTTACATAATTACTTTTAGCGAATCACCTTTTTAATAAGAGCAGAAGGGAAACAGCCAAACAAACATTTCTCCAGAAAGGCCCACTGGAATTTTAAATGGTTCTTATTTTGTGTTCTTTGCATAATTTGTTACACTAAATATGAACCAGATTTCACGGCAACTGTAGTGCATGTGTTGTTATTCAGAAAAGCTCAAGTCTCATAGAACACAATTGCTGGCTAATTCAGAGTTTGTTAAAATTGTAATTGCTGGGCAGAATGACACTGACTAGAAATGCTGTCCAATGATGAAATGAAACAAACAACCAGAGGCAGGTGACATTCAGCTGAGAAATGACATAACATTTGCTCCTCCTCACCTTTATTCTTGGCAAACTGCGTTATGACTTAAAGTTATATGTACTGAGGGATAGAGCAGCAAATCTTTTACCAAACTGTTTTGTCAGCAGCATTATCATCACCAGGAGAACATGCAAAGAAAGAAACATGGGGCTTGTCTGCACTGGGGACTTGCCCCAGTTACATCCATTGAAGGCTGGCCACCAGTATAGCTGTACTAGTGCAAACCCTGAATGTAGACAGGCAAAGCTGTATAAATCACAACTTGTACCAGGCAGCAGTTTCAAGCAGGGACACTGATGCAAATCTTGTTTATAGCAGTTTTGCCTATCTCCACTTTAGTGTTTTATGTAACTTCAAAAACAGCCACCAGAGGCTGGTTTTGACTGCAGCTCCCTACAGTCCAATGCCTCACTTTCCAAAATGGAGGATACCTTTGGTCTCTGCAACAACACCTGCACCCTGACACATCAATCACAGCTGCTCCCACATAGATTAAGGGTATGTCTACACTACAAGTGCTACAGGCACTGCAGCTATGCCGCCTAGTGTAGATACTTACTACAGAGATGGAAGGGGGTTTTCCATCACTGTAGTCAATCCACCCCCTTGAGAGGCGGTAGCTAGGTTGACGGAAGAATTCTTCTGTTGCCCTAGCTGTATCTAGAGAGGAATTTAGGTTGATCTTACAGTGTCACACAGGGCATAACATTTGTCATGTTGAGCTAAGTTGACATAAATGTTAGGTGTAGACCAGGCGTAAGGGTTTGATTAGCATGGCTATACTGGTGGCTAGTCCCTAATAGCTGAAACCCCCAGTGTAGGCAAGGCTGTAATTACAGGTGTTTAGAAAATGGAAATAGTGCTTTATTTCTGCCATATTTTCAGAATCGTTTTTTTAAAAAAAGGTTTTATTATACAGCTCTTTGGGAGCAGGAGTTAGTTTTTGTTCTGTGTTTGTACAGTGCCTAGCACAATGGGGTCCTGGTCCATGATTTAGACATCTTGGTGCTACTGCAATACAAATAAATAAGAATAATAATTGATAATGTTGGTGGAACTGGCAGCACCACCTACAGGTAAGGTTGCCTTACACGTCCCATTATAGGACTCTGTTTGAACTTGCCTATAACTTTGCCAAATTTTAAACATTCAGGCTGAAATTCTCCATGCTGGGGGCCTGCCTCAGGCTGAATTTTTGGAACCTTTTTGTTGAGTTGATTTGTTGAGCATCTCCATGGTCTGTGGCAGGGACTTGAAATTTGGCTGGCAGTCAGGTGTCACCCCGCTGTCAGGAATGAAAAAAAAAGTCTGCTTTCGCCATGTTATAAGCTTTTGAAAAATCATACTGTGCACATGCTCAGTAGAGACTGGTAAAGTTTGGCAGCTAAATTTTCCAAAGATCCTGTTTACACTGAGTACGGTTGATCACAGGGGTTTAGAAGCTGAACAGGACTTTCCCTGAACTTGCTGCAGCTGGGGGCCATTGTGGTGCCTGGCACAGTAACTGAGAGTTGGGAGACTGACTCTCCTGTGCTCTCAAGGTCCCTCCTGCAGCATAGAAGAGGAAACCACCTAAATGATATGAAGAGGGGTAAGAGGTGAAATTGGGAATGGGGCAGAGGGAGTAGATTGGGACAAAGACTCTAGGGTAGAAGCTGAGAGCTGGGCTATTCAGGGGAGGATACTGGGAAAGCTGGGAAAAGTGATGGGGACATGAACGCCAGAGGGGTGGGGGGAAGGGGAGAGATGTGCACTTACTGGGTAAAGAGATTGGGGCTGGGATTAGGCACCTGGGGTGGGGTCCTGTGGTAAAAATAGTATATGAACATGACACTAAAGACTTCATCATAATTCATACTCATAAAGGGTCTGAATTAAGATTGCTGAGGCAACCTTATTTTTGGCATTTCCTAACTTTTGAGTGCTTGATTTTACATAAGTACATAAGAATGGCCATACTGGTCAGACCAAAGGTCCATCCAGCCCAGTATTCTGTCTACCAACAGTGGCCAATGCCAGGTTCCCCAGAGGGAGTGAACCTAACAGGTAATGACCAAGTGATCTCTCTCCTGCCATCCATCTCCACCCTCTGACAAACAGAGGCTAGGAACACCATTCCTTACCATCCTGGCTAATAGCCATTAATGGACTTAACCTCCATGAGTTTATCCAGTTCTCTTTTAAACCCTGTTATAGTCCTAGCCTTCACAACCTCCTTTGAAACGTTAATGTTCTTTTAACCTCCTTTTGATATTTATATATAGATTTAGCACCCAACTTCATGTATAAAATTAAATCAGATCCAGAAATAAGCCAGAAAAGTAGGAAAATCAAATGCATTCATTTAAATTTTAGACATTATTTTAAAAATGCTCCCACTGCATACTGCAGAACTTTCCAGCTAAAGTCTGCTACAATCATTATTCTGAAACATATTAGCTCACCTTTAGTAAAATACATTCCTTTATAACAGTGGTTCCCAAACTTGTTCTGCTGCTTGTGCAGGGAAAACCCCTGGCAGGCCAGGCTGGTTTGTTTACCTGCCGCATCCGCAGGTTCGGCCGATCGCAGCTTCCAGGGGCCGCGGTTCGCTGCTCCCAGCCAATGGGAGCTGCTGGAAGTGGCGCGGGCCAAGGGACGTACTGCAATCAGATCCAGTACCTCCCGTTCGGTCCATGCTGGAGCTCTTTTGCGATTCTAGGACTGCATGCTCATCTGTGCTGAAGAGCTCTGCATGGCCACCTGTGCTGATCAGCTTGCCACGCTGGCCAAACAGGAAATGAAATTCAAAAGTTTGCGGGGCTTTTCCTGTCTACCTGGCCAGTGCATCTGAGTTGAGAGTGCTTTCCAGAGCGGTCACAATGGAGCACTCTGGAATAGCTCCCGGAGGCCAGTACCGTCGAATTGCGTCCACACTACCCCAAATTGGACCCAGCAAGGTCGATTTCAGTGCTAATCCACTCGTTGGGGAGGAGTACAGAAATTGGTTTTAAGAGCCCTTAAAGTCGGAAAAAATGGCTTTGTAGTGTGGACGGGTGCAGGGTTAAACTGATCTAATGCTCCTAAATCCGACCTAAACTCATAGTTTAGACCAGGGCTAATTAACTTTCTATATGGACCAGCCACTAAAGAGCAACAAGATCGTTTAGACAATCTTCCACCTGAAAATCACCCATTCGCACCAAACTTGGTAATAACTAGCTGGCTCAGTTGTAGGGCTATAATGTAAGTAACCTTCTGAGAAATCCTTTCTGAGCCTTCTAGGTCACAGTTCTGGAGCTGCCTAGGCGCTCCAAAAGCTGAGAAATATCTACATCAAAAACTGGTCTTGCTCCAAAGGAATTCAGTGACAAAACTATTGACTTCATTGGAAGCAAAATCACACCCTTAATTTTTCAAGCAAAATTGTTAAGTCCCTGCCTCATCTTCATCCCAACTCCTCGCTAAGGCAGCTCCCTTTGTTCTCCTTTCTTTGTCCTAATATAATTGCAAAGGCAATTGGTTTGCGTGATGGAAGCATTTGAATCTTTCAATCATTCATATTTAATATAAAATAGAAAGACTGATAAGGTGAAATGATCCAGAAAATGCACTGTAAATCCTGACGATTTAAAGACAAACTGAGCTTGACTCAGACTTACAC
Organism: Chelonia mydas; assembly: GCF_015237465.2. Classification (NCBI taxonomy): domain Eukaryota; kingdom Metazoa; phylum Chordata; order Testudines; family Cheloniidae; genus Chelonia; species Chelonia mydas. Next base: position 115,446,178 of record NC_057852.1, read on the forward strand.
CTCCAGGCAGGAACCACTGACATGGAAACCAGAAGCCAGTCACTTTGGTCCTCAGGGGTGGGCAAGATCAAAAGGGGCATTTGAAATGCTAGGCTTTCTAAAAAGAAATTGGAAAATGCTTCCAGACCTAGGTTATTTCTACACCATGGACCTTACAGCGGCACAGATGAACAGCTGCAGCTTGTGCCACTGTAAGGTCTCCTGTGTAGCCACTCTATGCCGGCAGGAGAGAACTCTCCTTGCGACATAATTAAACCACCCCCAGTGAGTGGTGGTAGCTATGTTGGTGGGAGAGCATCTCCTGCTGACATAGCACTGTCCACACTGGCGCTTTTGTCAGTGAAACTTTTGTTGGTCAGGAGTGTGTTTTCACACTCCTAAGTGACAAAACGTTTACCAACAAAAGTGCTAGTGTAGACGTAGCCCGAGACAAAGAGGGGCTGATGCTAGAAGGTGAAGGAAGTGCACAGGAAGCAGAGACTATTGTACCTCCCCAAAGACGGCATATCAGGTCAAATGGTATTGCAGAGAGTTTCAAATGCACAAATCATTGTTCATTAATACCTAGCAGTCTTCCATTTAAAGTCAGTAGAAGTTGGATGCATAATGCCATTGCACCTTTAAAAGTTCCCCCACCTGTTCCATCACAGGAAGGCAGACAACTAAATATTGACAAATTTTGTAAGTGCTTGAATACAAATGCAAGAAGTTTAAATACAAAAATGGGTGAATGGGAGTGCCTGGTATTAAATGAGGATGTTGATATAATAGGCATCACAGAAACTTGGTGGAACAATGACAATCAATGAGACACAATAATACTAGGTGACAAAATATATAGGAAAGACTGAGTAGTCATGCTGGTGGGAGTGGCACTATATATGAAAGAAAGGATAGAGTCAAATATAATAGAAATCTTAAATGAATCACACAGTATCATAAAATTCCTCTGGATAGAAATTCCATGCTCGAATAATAAAAGTATAGCAATAGGAATACACTACTGACCACATGACCAAGATGGTGAGGGTGACTGTGAAACACTCAGGGAGATTAGAAAGGTTACAAAAACAGAAAACCCAATAGTAATGGGGGATTTCAACTATCCCCATATGGACTGGGTACATATCACCTCTGGATGGGATACAGAGATTAATGACTGCTTCTTGTAGCAGCAAGTTCTGGAACCCACAAGGGGAGAGGCAATTCCTGATTTAGTTCTAAGTGGAGAACAGGATCTCGTCCAAGAGGTAAATATAGCTGAACCATTCAGTAATAGGTGACCATAAAATGTAATTACATTTAACATCCTTTTGTGTGTGTGTGTGTGTGTGTGTATGTGTGTGTACTACATTAAAGAAACCCAACACAGTAGTATTTAACTTCAAAAGGGGAACTACAAAAAAATGACACTAATTAAATGGAAATTGAAAGGAACAGTCACCATAATAGAGGCTCAAATTAAATATATACCCCAATTTATAAAAAAGGACCAAAAGAATGCCACCATGGATAAACAGAGTAAAAGAGGCCGTGAGAGACAAAAATACATATTTTAAAAATTGGAAGTCAAACCCTACTATGGTGGAAAATAGAAAGGAACATAAACTCTGGCAAGTCAAGTGTAAAAATATAATTAGGCAGGCCAAAAAAGAATTTGAAGAGCAACCAGCAAAAGATACAAAAACTATCAGGACATTTTTTTGTAAGTGCATCAAAATCAGGAAGCCTGCCAAATAATTGCTAGGGCCACTGGACAATCAAGGTTCTAAAGGAGCACTTAAGGAAGACAAGGCTGTTGTGGAGAAGCTAAATGAATTCTTTGCATCAGTCTTCACTGCAGAAGATATTAGGGAGATTCGCTTGAGCCATTTTTTGTAGGTGACAAATCTGAGGAATTGTCACAGATTAGGGTGACAATAGAGGAAGTTTTGGAACAAATTGATAAATTAAATAGTAATAAGTCACCAGACTGGATGGTATTCACCTAAGAGTTCTGAAGGAACTCAAATATGAAATTGCAGAACTACTAACTGTGGTATATAACATTTAAATCAGACTCTGTGCCAGGTGACTGGCGGATAGCTAATATAATGCTGAGTTAAAAAAAAAAAAGACTCCAGAGGTGATCCTTGCAATTACAGGCCAGTGAGCCTAATTTCAGAGACAAACTTTCAATTTTACACAGAGCAGTGGCAGCAGCAGGAGAACGCTGTGTAAACTCATAAGCCTGTCTCTTTCGCCAACAGAAGTTGGTCCAATAAAAGATATTACTTCACCTACCAATGTCTCTAGAATTATCAGACACATAAATGAACATGATTTGTTGGGGAAGAGACAACATGGTGTTTGTAACAGGAAATCATGCCTCATAACCATATTAGAATTATTTGAGGGGCTCAGCAAACAAATGGTCATGGGGGATCCAGTGGATATAGTGTACTTGGATTTTCAGAAAGCCTTTGACAACATCCCTCACCAAAGTCTCTTAAGCAAAGTAGGCAGCCATGGGATAAGAGGGAAGGTCCTTTCATGGATCTATAACAAAAGACAGGAAACAAAGGGTAGGGAATAAGTGGTTTATTTTTCACAGTGGAGAGAGCTAGATAGCTGGGTCCCAAAAGGATTTGTATTGGGACCAGTGTTGTTCAACAAATTTGTAATAATCTGGAAAAAGGAGCAAATAGTGAGATGACCAAGCTTGCAGACAATATAAAATTACTTAAAATAGTTACATTCAAAACTGACTGAGAAGAGTTTCAAAGGGATCTCACAAAACTGGGTTACTGGCCAACAAAATGGTAGATGAAATTCAATGTTGATAAATGCAAAATAATGCACATTGGATAATCCCAGCTATACATACAAAATTAAGGGGTCTAAATTAGCTGTTACCATTCAAGAAAGAGATCATGTAGTCATTGTGGATAGTTCTCTGAAAACATCTGTTCAATGTGCAGCAGCAGTCAAAAAAGCAAGCAGAATGTTAGGAACCATTAGGAAAGGGATAGATAATCAGACAGAAAATATTATAATGCCACTGGATAAAGCAGTGGTATACCGACACATTGAATACTATCTGCAGTTGTGGTCACCCCATCTCAAAAAAGATCTTTTTACAGAGAAGGCAACAAAAATTATTAGGGGTTTTGAAAAGCTCAAAGGCGTCAGCTTCCTCCAGGCCCTGGGGTTGCTCAATCCCCCGCTCAGCCCCAGGCCCCACCCCACCCCTTCTCCCAAACCCCCACCGCTGCCCCGCCTTTTCCCACCCAGTTCTGCCCCCTCACCCAAGTGTGCCCTGTCCTCCACCTCCTCGCAGTGCCTCCTGCATGCCGGGGAACAGCTGATCACAGCGGGAGGGAGGTGCTAGAAGGGTGTGGGAGGAGTTGATCAGCAGGGCAACCAGTGGATGGGAGGCTCTGGGGAAAGAGGGGGGCAGCTGGCTGCTGGTGGGTGCTAAGCACCCACTAATTTTTTCTCTCTCTTCTTCTTTACCTTTATTATTAATGCTTTAGTTTTTAGTTATTAAAGGATTGGCATCACATAATTAGTGGGTAAGATTTTAGTTATATATTGACCTGGCTAAGTGGCTGATCCCTTGGGATTAGAAGGACCCTATATTTGATGAAATTGGTTTTCAGTAACCACACATCATAAACTCCAGTGTCTGGTGAGCCAAGGGCTGTGATACCTACGGAGACTGCATTTTTGACTTCTCGTTAACCAGAACTTCACCTTTGTTACTAACTTGGTATAATCTAATGATAGAATACCCACGAGTTTGGGGTGAGTCTTTCCTGTTTCTCAGCAGTCTGTCCTGAATCTGGCATCTTCAGCTGTGACCCACTGAGGCAAGGTGACAGGCCGTTCTTACGTTAAGTGCTGATGTAACATCAATCAGCATGCCTCATCTGAGAATGGATTCACATTTTGAATGGGTCTCATGTTCAAAAATGGTCTCAGATCCTGAGACCATAAAGGACAGGGGTGCAGACGGGACGACTGGGAAGAGGTATTTTGAGACATTTCAAGTCAGATGGTATGTCCAACGTGAAGAGAGGGATTTAGCTATGAATGGCTGGGAGGCTGAAAAGGTCAGGCTAGGAGAAGGAAAAATGTTACTTTCTACATGCAAGCTATTTAAAAAAAACCTCATGAACTAAAGCTATGGCAGACTTGGCTGGATAAGTTTTGCAAACTTTAAGACTCACTATGTTCAGCATGCTCTCCTTTGTTTTACTCTGATCTTCTCTCTCTAGCCTTTCATTAGACCTCTGGACCTCTTCTGTGGATTGGGAATTTCATGCAGACCCATCCTAGAAAGTCCACTTCATTTGAGATTCTCAGTCAAAACAGCACAAATAAGGAGTCCCCTCCCATCAGGCATGTCACTCGCAGGGCAGTGTTCCAATGAACACATGAGAAATGCTTACTGAACACAGATGACAACTGATCTTAAAGTGGATGAGGTGACAGTGTTTGGAATAATCTTTCACCTGCAGCCACAGATAAATAGGAATATGTCTGTGACTCAGAGAACTGAGGGACAGATCCTCAGTGGGTATAAATGGACATGACTCTGTTGATGTCAACATAGCTATGCCTCTTGGTTTGAAACCCAAACTCTGTGATCCAAAACAGGCAGAGGAAGGTTAAGAACTTAAGAGATATGGTGCCTTATTCTCCTCTCAGTTTCACTAGTGGAAATCGGGAGAAATTCCACTGAAGACAATGGAGAGCCACAGGTTTAAAACTGGTTTAAGTCAGGGCAGAATCAGGAATGGGGTCTAATCCAAAGCTCACGGACATCAATGGGAGTTTCTTCATTGTCTTTACTGAACTTTGGACCAAGCTACCCATTCCTTGAATTACTACAGCAGTAGAGTTGCCAGCATTTCTACAGTAGTCAGCCATGTTCTGCTTCACTGAATCTAGAAGAGCCTTGGGGCCATACTTCCATTAACATAGTTGTACAAAACAAAACCAAGTACTTGTGTGTGTTCTCTCTCTGTTTACCATGTAAATAACTTACTCCACTGTGCAACAAAGCTGGAGTGAGCATGCTTTTGCATTTTATCTGTGCAAAGCATCATGTACGTCTATTACACCATGTACACAAACGTTGATAACAATAATTAATAATAATAATCATGCTACCTTACCAAATAGGATAGTGATGATTTATACCTTCCTTATGGTTAGAAGATCTGGGTATCTGTGCATCTCTGGTACTATTGATAGCCACTTTAAAAACTAAAGAAATACATTATTTTATGAGTGAGAACCCTGGCATTTGCTTTCATATTTAGGATAGATTTCCCCACCCCCACTCCAAATCATCACTACCCTCTTTATATCTTTATTATAAAGCTTGCCGTATGGTTAACTCTAATCAGATTAAATGTTGCCAATTTTAAACCATTGCTGATCTAGTTTGATCCCAGTGAACAACGTAAAATATGCAGTAATTTGTACAGCTGGCAACACTTTTAGGAGCAAATACAGGGTTTTGTTTTTTTCCCCTGAGTTTGGGAGGAGGGGAAGAGCAAAGGAAAGGAGCTTGAAATTTCAACAGTTTAATGTTGCTTCAGTGCTTAGTTTAAGTATAAAAGAATCTCTGAGGCTGTTCAAGATGTGCCAACAGGTCAAAGTGTTTCTAGTTCATCTAACAACTTCTTAATAAAGTAGTAACTGTTTGAGGATTTGACAAGTCCCATGGGTCAGGAAACACACATTAAACAGCCTTACAGCAGTTTTTCCCCTTCAGTATTGAACTGATATTGTATGACGTAAAAGGAGAGCTTCCATTCTCTTGCATGCCATACAGGGATCTCTTTCAATCTCATTTTTGAGTGTTAGGGTGTAGGGACTTTTCATCTTAAATATAAATCACGCCCAGTTCCCTACCCAAAAAAAAAAAAAAAGGAGACGGAATATGAAGGAGATAAGTGAAAGGGGGAAGAGAAATAAAAGGAACGGAGAGACAAGAAGAGTTAAAGGACAAACCTTCTTCTTTTCCTCTATTTCCTGCTTTCCGTATTAACTCCTCTTCTTTTTCCTTCACCCCCCTTTTCACCTTCTTTTACTATCCCCTTTTCTTTTCTTTTTCCCACACTTTCAACAATTTTTCTTCAGCCTTCCATTATTTTTATGTAGATGTATTAAAATGAGCATATTCAAAGCTCTAAATATTTGTTCCTTAGTTCCAAAGCCATCACTACAGGAAGTCATGGCTTCCTGAAAGGAAACAAGTCTCACCAGTGGACTTCACCAGCCTAGAAGGACATAGGTCCAATTCACAGGTCATAATCCAAAGGTCCCAAAACATTTCCAAAACCTCAATATGACACCATCCAAAACTTAAACAGAGAAAACTCCATATTTTTCCTGTCATGATCTGGCCATCACAAAAGACAGGCTGATAGAAATCCAAGTTGTCTCACCCACAGATAGAGTGAACACCCCTCACAGTGAGAAATACTTCACTGCAACCAAATAGAGACCCCGTGGGGTTCACCACAATGTTCACCACCTAGAACAGCTACATGTTAAATATTCTGAAGCCTCCTCACTTTTCTCTGCTTGTCCCTTATTCCCAATCATTTTATTATCTTTGTGTTCAAGACTTTGTATTCAATTTCCATCCGTCTTCTCTTCTGTTACTTCCATCTTCTCCATCAAGTTTTTAATTAATTAATTTTATATTCTTCAAAGTCTTATGTTTCATCATTCTTTTACTAAGAAATCTCATCTCCCCAGCTTTGCTCTCCTATCCCTCCTTATCTAAATTCCTCAGCACCTAAAAAAGTTAGCTCTGGTGTCCTGGTCAAGTTCCAGTCTACCTAATGTGTCCAGTAGGTTAGATACTTTTCATAAAGTATTCTCAATTTTCTACCCTGAGCAATTATGAAGTTTTGCTGTGTGCTGTTAAGTGATTGCTGCTTCTGAAGGAAGTCAGCTCTCTCACTCTCTGTCTCTCTGTCTCTCTCTCTCTCTCTCACTAGGGTTGCCAGGAGTCCAGTTTTTGACCAGAATGCCCGGTCGAAAAGGGACCCTGGCGGCTCTGGTCAGCACTTCTGACCAGGCTGTTAAAAGTCCGGTGACATCTTTTGCTGAAATTTCAAATGTTGACTGAAAAACACAGGACAAATTATTCACAATAATCTTCATTCCAGTTTTTAACCAGCTCTAAAACTGAATTTGTTAGTGAAATAAATATGAACTATTATAATACAATCAAAAGAGATCTGGTTTTAATCTGACGTTCTACTTGTTTTATATGGCCTCTGGATTTTTTTAATTTTCACTGTGCTGCAGAAGTGTGTATTGAAAACAGGGCAGGATTCCACTTTTTTGGTAGGCCTGTGAAACAAGTTGCCACCATAACCTCTTCGTCCCCAAAAACTGACTCCTATCTCAGCCTTCCAAGCCTCTTTCCCAAACTAACTCTTGTCCATCATGATCACACCCCTATAAACTCTACTGTGTATGAACAATACACTTTCCATTTTAATAAGTAAATAAGATAGCTACGTGCCCCCTGAAAATTGGGATTATTTCAGCCCAGAATCTGCCTGCCAATGCACACAGCTCTATTGCTGAAGTTGCAGCTGTGATAAGGCCATGCTACCGCTCTACTACCTACCTCTACTACCGCTTTACTGCTCTAATGTCTTGGGGGGAAGAATTTTCTTGCACTTCCTTTGTCTACCAGGGACTTCTGTGGTCTATGCCTCAGTTTTATTGTGGGGATCAGAATTTGGCATATTATAGTTAAGGGATAATCTCTGTTGCTTTGTAGTACTAAAACAATAAATGACTTTGATTGATGGCTAAAGCAAAGATGAGATGTTTATTCCATCTCTAAGGCTGTTAATTGTGAGCATACTAGAAAGCAATGGGGGATAGTCACAATTACACAACAAACTATAGCGCAAAAAAGAACAGAAATGTGCTTCTCTTCCACCAGGATCTCAGTGTAGTACTCAACATCTGTCTCAGATTCTAGTGACAGATCAATACGCTTTGGGGCGTGGACATTAATAACTCAGCATGAGCGAAGCTAGACCTGATTAATAGCCTCAAAGCACACCAGGTTGGGCCTTCTTCGAAAGGATTATGTGATCACCTACATACTGTATGAATCAACAAGGGTTTTCAGTGTCATTTGTGAGACCTGCAATGCTATTATATCTATCAATCCCTTTATTTATAACAGTCACCACTGTATCTGTTGTCTATGCACAATATATTCAGCATCACTGTAAAGATACAAACATGTTACATGGGTTCTGCAGGGCTTGTAACTCTATTTTTCAATAAAAAAGGACCAAATCCTGCATTACTCAGGGGGAAAAATCATGTTGACTTCAACTGGCATTTTGCCTGTGTAAAGTGTATAAGTTTTAGCCCAGGATGAGTAATTACCAAAATACACATCAGATCCCTTCCAAAGAGTCATCTTGCAGATGTCCTTTTGTCACACAGCCTAGAAAATGTACTGTAATAAGTGAGCAATCACATTGCCATTAATTGGCATACCATGTAACTTACTGATAGATTAGTCCCTCAGAATCAGTCTCATTTACAGCATGAGGCATAATATGATAATATGTAAAGGAAACAATTTTGGAAAACAGATGCAAACAAAACCACAGAGTAACATTTCCTTTTGATGTGTGGTGCTGTATCACAGCCGTTTAACTTAATCCCACAAATAACAGCCCTACAGTTGCATATTGAAACCACATAAAACTTTACCAAATGCTGTAATACTTTGTAATGATAAAGTATTTTGACTGGTTTTTTAAAATAAATTTACTTTACAGTTACTAGTAACAGCCATTTACCAAGACATCAACATTAAAATTGGCATCTTACGTTTATTATTTTACACAGATTCCAGATTCACTCATACTCCAGAGCTGTCACTGAATAATTTAATCTTTCTTAAAACAAAATCAATATTGTTTTCTGGTTTGCACTATATCTTTCTCTCAATGCAACCATCACATCTTCAAACCTTTCTGAAAATGATCCTTCCCTTACCCAAAAAACCTCTCCTTGTGCAAGTATAATTCTGGAAAGCTGTATTTTATTTTGATCGGTTCCTCTTTTCTTTAGGAAAAAAACCCTGAAGCATAGACAAGCAAGCGTAATATATTACCTCTGTTGGCTTAGCTGGACAGCAGCGGGGGCTTGTAATAAGGATGTGGTAATACACCACAAGGAATCTGTAGACTCATAAAACCTGACCTTATAAATCTCTACGTTTATCAATTCCATACAGCAGCCACTCCCTGCGGTGGAAGTCTCAGACCAATAAACCTGCAGTTGATAACCATATAATTTATCCTCAGTTTTTTCCCCACCAAGCCAGCTAATCATGCTACATTAATAACGTCTGTAAAAAACTGAAATGTCATTTTAAAATAAAGATACCATCTGATCATTCTCGTTACCCTACATACAATTAAAATGTTAAGCAAATAAATTTACATGTATAGCAAAGCATCCTAGAAATGTTTAATTCATATGTTTGTATCTCTTGTTTTTTGAAGTGCCTTCTCCCATGAAATACTGTTTTTCTCTTTTCTCACTTTATTTAGCTTCCTAAGTTAGGTCAGCTTAATAGTTTCTCTCACTGAGTGATATAAATTCAAGGAACAGGGACACAGGTTTAGGTTGCAAGTATACTGAAACTATGGAATATGTCCTCTTTTTTAAGGCTGGCAGTACCTTTAAAACACTGTGATTCCTGGTTACGCATCTTAAGAGCATTAAGAAGCAAACCCTGTCCCTGCACCAAAGCAGATTTCAGAGGCTTGGCACAGGGGAACTCTGCAAGGGGTTGGAGTGGGGGGAGGAGTAATCCTCCTGCCAGGCCTTGGAATGGCAGCAGGGAGGCAGAGGCTACTTATTGAAGCCTCATGACTGCAGTAGGTTGCTCTTTTCTCCCTTTCCAACAGTGGTGGAGGAGAGGCTGGCAGATGAGGATAGGCCTGACCCATCATCAGCTCATTTACTATTCATATTCGAACAGGGGCCTAGAGCCCTTAACCAGGCTGGGTACTGTACAACCCCACCTTGCCTTGATCCTCAGTGCAGGAGCCCCTGCAGAGCTATGGTCCACAGAGACACTCAGGATGTATCCCCCTGCCCCTTCTCACTGTCCTGATTCCTGCATAGTGGGGCAGGGTTTTCCTTAAAAACCAGATTTCTACACTCCTTGTACAGTTTTGAATGCAGAAGGGCTGCTGCTGGCTTAGGTCCTAAATTTGAATGTAGAAAGTGACTAAACAAACATTCTTCTCTGCTTCCCAAGCCCATATCCTCCCACACAAGGTTTCCATTTTCAGCTACACACACATGATGTGCTCCGACAAAACTGCCAGGCTATTATGATGTTCAGTCAGAAACTCTGGTGACTTAGATGCAGCCTGGCCAGCAATAATGAGGATGAAGTTTGGTTTATTCATGTGATATTCATGTTACGTTTAAATGTGATTGTGCAGCATACCCCACCCACAATGAGCCCAACTCTGCAGCAACTCCACATGCTAACTGCCTATTAGAGTTATTCAGTTTCATATAGAATTAGCTGCAAAATCAGGCCCAATGTGAGTGATTTGTTCTTTTAGCTCCATAAGAGTTAATAGTTGTTGTTCGAATAAATCTCTTACACTTCAAGAGAGATATGACCCTGACTTCTGTAACTTACAAGAAAAAAAAACCATACCCAATAAGATTAATTCAGATCACACTGAGTGACAGATCACGGTGCAACATTTGTTATATTTCTATATCTTACAAGTATCCTGTGAATGCAGTTGGCTGGTATGTGTTTAAAAGGGACAATTTTAGGTTGAAATGAGACCCTAAAAATATATATATATTTTTTAAATCAAGGTCCGGTCTGATCTGCATGGTTATTAAAGGTCCTATGGCACTTTTCTTAAGAGTAGGGGTTTGTCCTGTGTCCTCAGCCAAGAAGTTACTCTTTATTCCTATTGCCTTGCACTGTTACGTGTGTGGGACTTGGCTATCATCCTCCACCTGAGAGTAGGCTGCACATTAGTATGTACTGTATATAGTTTGCAAAGTGCACTAGGATGAAAAAGGCTTTAGAAACTTAAAATGTTACTAATGAGAAATTCATAAATATAAATATCTTTCGTTCTTAATACTTTGCTCTCCACTGAATGCCCATGGGCATTGCCAGCAATGCTTATGTTAATGATCATTATATTAGGCAAGGCAATCCAGGTGAGAGTTGATTCTATAAAGCTTAATTTTAGGTGAATAGTTCCATTGAAATTAATGGAACAAATCTGCCCAAAATTGGGCCCAAGTCTGTAAGCTTTACACATGGGAATAGTCCAGTTAACTTCAGCAGCCCAGATTATGTTCTTGTTTTAGGATTTGTCTACACAACACCAACACAACAAAAGAGGTGTTTTCTTAATTTCGGTTAGCTAGCTGTGGGTAAAATAGCAATGAAGACACAACAACTTGGCTTTTAACTCATGTTAACAGCTGGAATGAAAACCTATAGGCAAGATGGGGGTTGAACTCAAGCTGATAACCCAAGTTAGAAGCAGAGTTGCTGTGTCTTCACTGCCATCTTAACCCAAGTTAACTAATTCAGGTTAGCTAATCTGAGTTAAAAACTTTTTTTTTGCAGTGTAAACATACCCCCATACTCAGCTTTGCAGAGAAGTAAAGCTAAACCCACCAAAACGTGTGCCATCTTGGTAAGACTGAACTACCTGCATCTTAAGTCTGAGTCCAGCTGTGGGGCAAATCTCAGCCCCTGCCCTTTAGATAATCCCACCCAATTCCAGAAACATGTAGTCAAGGAGAAGACAGACAGGAAGGGGGAGTGGCCAGAACTGCTTCCAGTCTAGTGCACTAGCCTGTGGAGCTGGATAGTAGGGTGGATGGAAAGTATACTGAATAATAGAATGGTAGGACTGGAGAGGACCTCGACAGGTCATCTGGTCCAGTCCCCTGCACTCATGGCAGGACAAAGTATTATCTAGACCATCCCTGGCAGGTATTTGTTTAACTTGCTCTTAAAAACCTCCAATGTCAGAGATTCCATAACCTCCCTAGGCAATTTATTCCTGTGCTTAACCACCCTGAGAGAAAGTTTTTTCTAATGTCCAACCTAAACCTCCTTTGCTGCAATTTAAGTCCATTCCTTCTTGTCCCTATCCTCAGAAATTAAGAAGAACAATTTTTCTCCCTCCTGCTTGTAACAAGCTTTAATGTACTTGAAAACTGTTATCATGTCCCCTCCCAGTCTTCTCTTTTCCAGACTAAACAAACTCAGTTTTTTCAGTCTTCCCTCATAGGTCATGTTTTCTAGACCTTTAATCATTTTTGTTGCTCTTCTCTGGATTTTTTCCAATTTGTCCACATCTTTCTTGAAATGAATCCAGTAAAGAGGTGTGAAGTCAACTTCCTCTTAAGAGCAGTTAAGGAGAAAAGGATGAATTTTGACTCTTCAAGACACAGTTTATTCCTGGGTCTATGGCTAGGGGTGCAGCTACATGCTACCCCTCACTAAAGGCTGGGCAGACGGGCTCAGTCTAGTTTTACTGGTTTCTATGAATTTAGAGCCAGATTCTGTGAGCAGTGAGGGCAATCAGCATCTTGCAGGAGCCGACTCTGAATGGTTAAGGGATTGCAGGAGTATGGGTACAGGACTGGACCAATAGTTGGTATAACATTGCAAACATATACCCTGATGTAGGCTGATAGAGTATGAAACAAACATGCCAACAAAAATGTTCTGGAACAAAAAACCCACACTAAAAACAAAAAATCCAAACATAGCTATATCCAAACATATATATATATATATATCTCAATACAACCTGACTATTAAATCACCAACAAGAATAAGCAAAGTAATAGCAATGGCAGGCTAATATAAGAGTTCTCTTTCCAGGATTATTTTTTCCCGAAAGGCAATCTTGAAAAGCAAAAGCAGACAGTTCTCATTTTCCTGTAGCTGGGGAGTCTCTCTCTCTCTCTCTCTCTCTATATTGTTTTAAGATTTTTTTGTCTTTACTGTAATGCAAATTTGCAGTCAAAATTGACCATATTCTAGTCTCTGAATCAAGTGATCATTTTTAAAATTTGTTTTAAGACTACATCAACAAAGTATGCAATTATACCTAGTAAAATTATGGGGTGATATCTCAGCCCTATTGAAGACAATGGAAGTTTTGCCATTAACTGCAATAGGACCAAGATTTCACCCATGGAATTTACTAGCTGTATTTAATCAGTAGAGTATGATAAAGTGATTCTGAATTTAATTGACACATCTAACGAATTATTTACAGATGGAATGAATAGTGTATTTTAAACAAGTTTTCTGTTTGCCCGAAATTATTTTTTATCATGTTAATATTTGTTTTTACTCTTTATCAAGTCCATCATAACAATGAGACTTGACTGAAAATATGTACCAGATGAGTGGAAACTGTTACTTTTAGTGTATAATGTAAGATGGTAAATTGCAAAAACTGGGCCTGCTGCTACATCTCCACAGAGCTGATATGGTTTTTTATTATAGAGTTTATGTCTGGATCCTGCAATAAGTTTTGCAATGGCCAATCTTATTACAAGATCAGGTCCTAAGTGTGTATGTTCATCTACCAAATACTTGGAGTGAAATCCTGGCCTCACTGAAATCAATGGCAAAACTCTCACTAATGTCAATGGGGCCTTGTGCACTGATTGTTACCTATCACTAAGGAGAAGAAAAGCCATTCTCTTTGGCTCAGAGCCTGCAATTTGTTGTGGGAGGCTGGATTTCTGCACCTGTTTGCTGCTCCATTTGTTTAATTGGGACTTGACCCACGTGAATGAGAGTGTAGAAAGGGCCCTTGTGTGGAGGAAGTGTGGTGTAGTGGATAGTCACTGGACTAGGACAGGAGATTTGGGTTTTGTTCCCAGCTCTTCTACTGGCTGATCATGGGTAGTTGCTGTACCCCAGTTTCTCTAGCTATAAAATGGGGATAATGATACTGACCTCCTTTGTAAAGCATTTTCAGATCTGTGGATAAAAAGTGCTATGTAAGAGCTAGATCTTATTGTCTGGAAAAAGCAAGAACAACTGCATATATATGATCTATATGGTCAGAAAGGCAAAAGAAATATTGCGCAGGTTAAATCTTAATTCTGATTATTACTAAATGAGCTTATAATCATTTAGGTACTACCTTGCTATGGATGTATTTCCTATAATAACATTTGATATGTACAGGAAACTATTCTGAAACTCCCCAAAACAGGAGCAGTCTCTTCATCCAAGTTTGTACACTGGTTGGTGGGATGGCACCCGAATTATGATGAGGCCTCTGGACAGTACCATAAGATATCTGATGAATAATAACAACAAGAAGATTCAGTATTTGTGCAATCTATGGAAGGTCTATTAAAGCAAATAATCATTATGAACTATCTCATTTGTAAATTAAATAGACTAGTAGAAAAAAATTATTAGTTACTATTCTTTTCGTGTGTCACTGGCTTTTGTAACTTATGGCTGAGGTGCCTAGCGCCTTGAACAAGTCCCCTTGTACTTTGTACAAACCTACACCCTAGTTCAGAGGGTACTTAAGCATATTCTCATCTTTAGGCACGTGCTTATGTCCCTTGTTGAACTCAATATAATTTAAATATGTATTTACAGTTATGTACATACTTAAGTGCCTAAGGGACCTAAGGAAAATTAATTAAATATCTGGCCCAGTGAGTTTTTTTTTTAGGGAACAGGCCTCTAATATGCTAATATTAATATACTAATTCTGGGTTGGATCATTAGTCTGCAATCTAGCTCATTGCTGGGCTGGCTCTGGAGCAGGTACCCAGGGAGACTTTGACTTGGGAAGTTACAATTTCCCTCCCAGTCTCCTCCTGGCTCCAGTGAGGAGGTAAGTGGTGACAAGTGTACACCTATCACATTACTTTATACAGTCCTTGATGCGCTGGTGTAACTACACCACTGGGCAGTTTAGAGGTGGATCCAAGGCTGTCCCCTCCCCACCCCTTTCTGCCCAGCTGCACAAGGGTGAGACACAGCAGTTCTGCAGAGATTACTCCCCCAGCCCCACCATGCAGGAAACAGTGGTGCAGTGCACCAGTGCAAGGGGGCTCCTTTCACCCTCTCTGCTCACTGAAGCTAGTGTGCAGGATGGGCCATGATTTTGTTGGTAAACACCATGGCTGTAGCAATTTGCACAACATGATATCAAATAATCAAATAGTCATCTGGATGAGGTGCAAAATCTGCATATTTTTTGAAATCTTAAAGGTATCAATCCCTTTTCTGTCCTCCAAAAGTGCTTCCAAAATTTAATTGTATAGGACAGAATTCTAAGGGAGTGTTGTTTTGTTTTAAGCGCCATACTGAAGAAAACTGTTGTACCAAAAGAAAAGAAGAGGTGTTAGGTCCAATTCATGCAAGAAAGTATTTAACTCAGATGAATGTACTAATTTATTCAGCATATTTCTGTAGGATCCACATTTTATCCTTTTTTAATTAACTCATTTCAAAGCTTTCAAACTTGTACAAAAATATTTTATTGGAATTTCATTACTATTGTTTTCCTTGGGAAGGCAGCCTATAATCTTCATGATATTATTGTAAAGCCATCACTAAGCAACATGCTTTGGCATTTGTATAAGCTTTTGTCCTCCTCCTTCCCCACATCCAAATGCAGACATTTGCATTCACTGTTAAAATATTATGGATGCTGACACCAGTTTAGCCACAAGACCTGGTGTTTGACTGTCTCTAATTGATTTAATTATTCATAATTGCTCAGTTGGGGCTTATGAGTACTTTAGCGTGATTAAAGGGGAACATACAAGTCTGCAGCTAATGATGTGTTCCATCATAATTTACAACCGTGAAGTTGATAGAGTTAAATTGTATAGGCATAGTACACTTCTAATCTTGTTTTAGAATGGTATTTCAGACCTAGTTAAAAAAAACAACAAATAAACAAAAAACAAACCACACTTGCTCTACATAAATGAAGATTAAAGAATGATTGGAACAACCTGGAATCTCTTTTAGTTTGTTTAAATAAAAAAGACACTAGATAAACTCATCTATGTCTGTAGAGTGTATGATTCCATTGTAATGCATTTCCTTTTGTTGTCTCCTCCTCTCTATTTAGATGTATTTACTAATTTGATGCTAAAACCAAAGTGGTGTTATTTTATTTGGAAAATACTAAGGCATCTGTGGTTACACAAATATAAAAATAACTTCTGTCAACATGATGCATCACAATGATCATACACGGGCAATTTCTTAATTGTCACCAAATATGTTTCCATAATTAGTTCAAGACAAGCGATTTAGACAACGTGGTGTACATTTTATGAGACAATGTCCTTAAAAACTAATGTTGAAAGACAACAGTCCTTTCTGTGTTTGGACAGTGGCTTGCACATTGTGAATGTTATTGGACTACAAATAGTAATACTAAAAATTGTGTGTTCTTTGGTAATTAGATAGCTTTAAAAAAGGGGCTTCTTCTAAACTAAAGTGTGTCTTATTTTCCTAACGGGTATGTTTGAGGAGGAGAACACACGGGCGCACACACACTGCTACAGTGTGAATGATGATGAACTTTTTTTTTAGATTTATAGAATCATGAAATTGTTCGTTAGTATTAAGTTCTGCCTTTCTGTTGAATTCACTTAAATCAGAGACTGCCACAGAAAGAGAGCAAGCCCTATTTACAGGATGAGATTCAATTTGGTTAGGTAGACGGGGAAAGGATGCAAACTAGAAAAGGCACCATTTGCATCCTAATATTAAAGGCCGTGTGGCTTTGTCTGGAATCAACCCTAAGTGGTAGCATGGCGTTAACTTTATATAGCCTTTGTATTTTTAACTCCTCTGAACAACCCAAAAAGAGAATCTTCCCCCTAATCATTACACACAATGATTTTGATAGACACAACATGCAACAGTTAGAACTGAAATGTATTATCAGAAGGATGTAATTACAATTATTTATTTAAGCTGGTTCTGAACCAGAGAATTCTGATATGAAGCTGGAGCCTGTAAAAGCTTGAAAAACTACTGACAATAAGCAATTCTTCATGGAACAAAACTATTACAATAGAGAGCCTTTGATCTTGCCTGTCTCCTGTTGCCAATTGAACTTTGTCACCATGCACTGTCATCCACAAGGGAGCACTTTTGAATTAAGCAGTCTACAGCAATTTAGTCTGTTCCAGCTTTGAAGTGCCAACATCAGTCAGGCCAGTACTAACTTTTTTCATTAAATTTTTTTTTTTTGAGTTCTCTTAGGAGTTGTGCAGCCCTGGCATTTAGATAACTAAAGTCAAGAAACCAAGGCACTAAGACATCAAAAGCAAGAGAGGCCCCTAAAATACAAACGTGAACAATCATTAGGCTCTAATGGTGCACTTCATTAATGTCCACTTCAAAGCAAAAGTTTACTGACTTTGGGATTGACTAATTTACACATTGTGGGAAATTGCTGCCAGCCATGCATGTAACCACTAAATGTTTCTGAAATAAATAGAAACGCCCTCTTCCTTCAGAAATCAGGAACTGCAAACTGAGCCTTTAATTGCAAAATGGCTTTTCATTTGAATTGGAAGGGATACCCTGTCTAGTGCATAAATCACTAAAGCTGTGTGTGAATCACAGATGCCAATCAGCACCTTTCTGCAAATTCTTACTCTTCCTCCTTCCACCCCAGAAGAGAATATTACTGATACTTTTCTTATGGAAATGTTCATCTGTTTGGAATTTTCAGTGACAGGAGCTAAAACTCTCTAAAGTTCTTAAGTGACTTAGAAGCGTAAATCCCATTTTTGAAAGTGACTAAGGTGCTCAGGAGCCAAAAGTCTAATTGAAAGTCTGTGGGACCAGGGGTATGTGTACACTTCAGCTGCTACAATGGCATGGCTAGGTGCTGCAGCCGTAGTGCTGTAGTGTAGATATTTCCTACATAGACAAAAGGGGTTTTTCCATCTGTGTAGGTAATCTACTTCTCTGAGAGGGGGTGCCTCGATGGATGGAAGAATTTTTCCATCAACCTAGCTGTGTCTACACCAGGGTGGAGCTCAGGGTACAAAATTTTCCACAACCCTGAATCATGTAACTAGGCTGATCTAAGTTTTATGTAAAAAGAAAAGGAGTACTTGTGGCACCTTAGAGACAAACAAATTTATTTGAGCATAAGCTTTCGTAAGCTACAGCTCACTTCATCAGATGCATTCAGTGGAAAATACAGTGGGGAGATTTACATACACAGAAAACATGAAACAGGCCTTGGACTCTGCAGTGCCTAAATCACTTTTCAAAATGGGACTTTATCTCTAAGGTCTTGTCTACACACAAAAGGTGTACCACTTTCAATATACAACTGTACTTAAATATACAACTATATATTTAATATTTAAAGTGGTACAACCCCTCCCCCCACGTATAAATGGTACCTTTATACTGTTATAACTGCATGCACACTAGAAGTTTCACAGTATAATTATCAGTTAAAAAATCACACCCCTTATTGACCTACTGGTCCAAATATTGTGTATCGATCTGACCTTTGGAAAATGTTACACGGCAACTCTACTAAATCAAAGTAAATAGTGCTAACAAGCAAATTTACACCATACATAGTCCAAGTTATACAATCTGCAGCAATATTTGAGATTTTGTGATTTTCAAATTGTGAACAGTTGAGTTGGACGACACAGGAAGCTGACCATGACTCAGAAGTCAGTGTAGCCCAGGAAAAGTGATATTCAGGATTTAATCATAGTGAGTTGATACTATAATGCTAAATATAATTTGGTCTATACTAACCACTAAGTATCAGAGGGGTAGCCCTGTTAGTCTGTATCCACAAAAACAACGAGGAGTCCGGTGGCATCTTAAAGACTAACAGATTTATTTGGGCATAAGCTTTTGTGGGTAAAAAAAATGCTTCTTCAGATGCAAGTCATGGTAGAATCCTGCCATCTAACTGTACTGTTCCCAATCTTTTTCAAACAATCAACTCTTGTAATGTAGATGAGCCCCACAGGAGCTATAAGAGATCAGCACCTTTGAAAACCAGGCCATTGGTTTTTCATTAGCAAAAGAGTTGAAAATAGCCTCCTAAAACAGTATTTGGACAAAGTTGTCAGAGAGCTACACTTACACATACATTCTTGGAAAAGAAAACTATTAGACATGGATTGGCCAAAACACAGAGAGAGGTTGCCAATGGATATGATAAAAAAACCCCAAAAACGGGGGGAGAAAATTGTAACTCTGCTGCTTTGCATTTCAACTAACTTCCTTAATTATAGAAAATTTTATCAATTACCTCCTCTTTGCAACATTGCAATAAAAGTTCTGCCTTCATGCCTGGCAGGGAAGCTGACTTGCCATGGGCAAGAATGGCAAAAAGAAGAAGAAGAAGAAGAAGAAGAAGAAAAAAACCCCACTTAGCAAACCACAAATTTCAGAGACCTAGTCACATCTGCATTTTATCAGCTTTTTCCGGATAGTATTACACCAAACAATTGTCTGCAGATCGGTAGACAGCTGAGACTTTAAAGTGCTGAATTACTGAGAAAATGCTAGAGATAAAAAACAGCACATGTATCCTATCAGTATAATGAAACCAACCTGCTGCCAGCGCCATAGTGCCTTAGTTCTAAGTACCCTGTAGAGGAACGGAAGGCTTTCATTTAACTCTTAAGAGGAAAGTAAGGGAAAGAAGAGTAAAGGTCATCTAATACCAGCCTTAATCACAGAACAGAAATACTTTTAGATATATGAAGGGAGGAATGCTTGGTGTTCAAAATTAAACACCAACAGCAGACAACAAGAGGGTGCCTACTCATACGGGGCCAAGCATTTCCTGTGGGAAATTCCCAAGCCTTACCTTGACGTCAGCTGCAGTTACACATCCATGGAACACAGCAAAGGATAAAACTAAAATCAAACATGTAGGTATTCAGGATTAATTCAATCTACTCATAAACTCTCAAACAGAAGGTAGATTCAGTAGATCAGCCAGAAGGTACTTTGGAAATGAATAATGGATATTTCCTGAACTGAGCATGGTTATTATGCATCAGGGCTACTACCTAGTGACAGATGTCTAGGTAGAAGTCATGTTTAGAAATCCAAACAGGAGAATCCATTAGTCATGAAAAAGGGTTTATTGTAGTATTTCTCACTATTCATTGTTTGACTTCATGTAAGGATTGCAGTGTAGATTGTATCTGAGATTTGAGTACTCGTCCTAGTTGAGCATAACATTTAGGCAGATGTCAGAGGTCGATTTACTCAAAAAAGGCGCAATCCTGCACCCACTGAAGTTAGTGGTAAAACTCCTGGGGTGAAATCCTGGTCCCATTGAAGTCAATGGGAGTTTTGCCATCAACTTCAATGGAGCCAGTTTATTAGCCCCAAGGCCTTCCACAGAAATAGAATCAGCCTTGCAGTGACTGCATGAGACAATAGAGATTATTATTCTCATAATTTAATATTTCTATTACAGGAGCACCCAGAAACTCCAGTCAGGATCAATGCCCCCTTGTCCTAATTGCTGTACACAGGCTGGATTAACCAAACATATTTGTGGGCCCCCATGGAGGCAATGGAGCATGGGGCAGGGAGGTCAGTCCCCTGAGTGGGGGGCCAGTCAGAGGCAATGGGGCATGGCATGACAGGGGCGGCCCTGCTCTGCCCAATGCGAGGGCACTATTTACAAACCGGCAGTTGCCTGTGCTGCCAGCATGCCCCTTCCCCTTGGGGGTGGGCCCACGCCACACCACACAGCACCCCCCCCCAACACCCCCCGACTCCCTATGGCCAGAGGCCCCCTGGACCCACTATGCCCAGCGCCACCCCAGACCCACCCACAAATGCACAGCGCCTTGCACAACACCACCCCTGCCCACAGCCCCATCACAACTACCCAGTACCCCCCACAGAACCCCCACTCCCTCATGCCCCAACACATACACAGATCCTCCTGCCCCTTCACAGCCCAGTACCCCCCTATACTCTCCACAGGCCCACTCCCCCAAGCCCTGCCTCCTGGCCACACTCACTGGCCCTTCTGGGAGGTGACTGTGTCTGCTGGGCTGAGCCCCTTGGGAGTGGAGCGATCAGCAAGGCCAGGACCTGCCCCGGCCGGGCTCCCTCAAGACGCACTTTCCTGGAGGGGCCCAGCCAAGCCCTCTGCACTGTCTCCCCACACATCTGGCTGAGACTGGCTAGGCTTCTGCAGCAGTCTCAGGCGGCTCAGCTCCGGGGCCTCACAGGTGGCGGGAAGCAGAGACTACCCAGAGCCGGAGGTGCACTGCGGTCTGGCCAGGGGCCTGAGAGGAACAGGGGGTGGGGCCAGGGAGTGGAGAGGAGTTCTCGGCCGGCCGGCAGGCAGGCCAAGAAGAGCAAGTGGTGGGCGGGGGGAGCCAGCGGGGTCTTGGGACACAGTGCAAGCAGAGCAGGCCAGGGCCCCTTCTCAGCATGGGCCCAGCTCCATGGAGCCACTGGAGCCATTGTAAACCCGGCACTGGCGTACAAAGATAGAGGTAAAAAATAATCCCTTCAGAGATTTAAGAACAGCAACACTGGAAGGATGATGGAAAGGAAAATAATCAAATTTAAACAATTTTTTGTAGTCATATACATTTTACTACACTCCTTCTACTAGTTTTGTAATTGTAGCCTTTTATTTTATTTTAAGTTAATTTAGTAATATTGTATTACACCACCGTGAGTTCAGCTCTGGTGCCTACAGTTTCAAGCTCAACAGAGTGAAAGTCACCTCCAGTACTTGCTTCAGATTTACAGTCTCTAGGAACTCATAAAGACCAAGGATAGTGACCACACACATTTCACAAGTACACAATCTCGTCTCCTTTACAAGTTTTATTAAAGTTACAATTGAGGTTATGATTACCCAAGTATATAAAATCCTATAAAGACCTATGCACAAGTTATAAAGATAGTCAAACTCACATCCTTAATGAGATTCTTCGGGTCTAATGGCTGCCTTGCCAACTGATCATCAGTAGAGGGATGGTTCCTGCTGGAGTTTTCCCATAGGGAACTCATTTTAGCCTATGCGGGAGCCCCTTTTATCTTGTGATTCTGACTATACTTCATACCCCATGCATGTGCGTGAAGGTGTCCACTCTCTTTTCCCTTATTTCTATTGTGTCCCCCAACAATATGGGGGTGCCCATTTTTCATAGGTTGTTTATAGTTCCTTTTATTCTCATTAGCATTTGCACACATAGTGCACCCTGCGGCTAGGGCGCGTGGTAGAAAAGAAAGTGCCTCTAGGGCATTTTGTGATTCAAAATTAATCTTATGGCCAATTTTTCACAATACCACCCATTGGTACATCTTTTCCCATAACTTGTGGCATAGGGTCATTCTTTGGTCACTTATGTCAAGCATTTCTTAACTCTAAAGCCGAGTATGGCTAAGCTGACATCATACAGGCCTCAGACTAACGCCCTGCATTTCAGCCCTATTTTGATACTTAATACATACTTACCACTTCTAAATACTTATCAATCTTATACATCTATCATTCTAATCCTACAATTTAAATCTATTCAATTTATGATGATTATATATAAGAGGACATGTTAATTAATCATAACATCAGAAGATAAATGAATGATAAAATGAAGTAATTGGCTACATAATTAAATACATAAGTATTAACTTTCCCCAATTATCCCTTAGGCATCTGCCCCAAATACCCCTCAGTTTAGCCATTTAAAACTGGCTGATTTCTTCTAGATGTTGTGGCAGAAACATAGAGTAGAGATTTGAAGGAGGAGAGAGACTAGCTTTCAAGCAAGGTATTCCAGGCCTAAGGGGTGCCAAAGAAGAAAGCACAAGAGACATTTATAGGGAGAAGATGGCAGTTCAGGCAGGCATCATTGGCAGTGTAATTTGTAATTAAAGGGTGCCTTTTATATACGTTAGCCCAAACAATTTGAACACACCATTTAGATTTTTCATGCTCATAATAATTGATTCTCTATTTTAGTGTCAGGTTTCAGAGTAGCAGCCGTGTTAGTCTGTATTCGCAAAAAAGAAAAGGAGGACTTGTGGCACCTTAGAGACTAACAAATTTATTTGAGCATAAGCTTTTGTGAACTACAGCTCACTTCATCGGGTGTTTAGTGGGTGTTTTCAATTGAGCCTTCTGACAGTGACACACACACATTTTAAACAACTATATCTATATTCTTGGAATTGGGCACACCACAGGTGCATAACTGAGCTATATGGAAGTAAAGGAAATGAGGAAGTGCAAAACTCACTCACTTCATGTATAAGTCAATTCCATTTTTAACGTGCTCTGCTGTGCAACCAAGTGTGAAACTGAGGGAAAATTTTTATGAATAAAACATATAATTTATCCTTATTGACACTTATTTTTATTGGCATTCTCAGTAAAACACAGTGGAGAACTGTAGTTTGCAAGGTTTGTTTTTAACTCTGTGTTCAAACACAGGCTCCTTAATAGGGTGTCCAAATCCCACAAAGTGGCATGTAGGCATATAAAATGGGATTTTATGCATTTAAGATCTTATTTGAGCATCCAAATATGAGCTCTAGATGTCATACATATACCATTTATAATTGAAAATTGGGTTCTGTCCATGCTGAAAGCTCGCTTCTGTAAACCTTCTGGGATTCATCACTTGCAGAGCCTTATAGCGTGCTGTCTCTTAAAGAAAGAGTAGGTTTACTTACAAATTCAATACAAGATGGATATTCTGTGTCAAAGGAACTAAATAGTGAGTTGTGAGAAGATTAGAGGAAGGTTGAAAGATAGGAGTAAGTGTCCAGTAACTTTATGGGGCAGTATACATGGGAGACAGTACTCAACCTATGTATTATAATTACAAAGAATGTGAACAATTAAATCAATCCCCTCAATACACAAATATAGAAGATTTTAATTTTGTTTACAGAGCTAGGATTTCAAAACTTTCCAAGCAATAGTGCATATCATTCACTTATTGTTCCAATTCCATTCTTCTTTAATGTTGATTGATTTAAAAGGTTGTCTTTAATTTAAAAGCTGTTTTCATTTTAGTTTTCAACTTTCTGTCATGTTCCAAAGGAGATGAAATTGAATTATAAGTATAAACAGAGTTTTGGTTTTCCTTATTGGTTTATCCCCAAGGATTGCAAATAAGCATCTTTCATTGCTCCCACCTCCAACCCTGAGACCACTCATCAGGAGGGTGTGGCCACTGACCATCTCAGTCCTTCCTTAGCACACCTTGTTTTTTGTGCACCAAGATTAGACTCACAGAATCTAAGGCCAGATGGGACTGTCGTGATCATCTAGTCTGACCTCCTGCACACTGCAGGCCACAGAACCTCATCCACCCTCTCCTGTATCAGGCCCATAACCTTTGGCTGAGTTACTGAAGTGCTCAAATCTTGATTTAAAGACTTCAAGTTACAGAGAATCCACCATTTACTCTAGTTCCAGTCACAGTGTGATCAGTTTTTAGACAGCAAAGAGAAGGGGTGAGCACACAGACATGCCCCACAGCAGTGGAAATACAGCTGGAAAGGACATAGTGTACTACCTGTACAATGCAGCATTCCATATATATGCAAAAAGGATAGAAGTGCAGGTCATACTGAAGCAAAGAGAGGCTTGTATACTGCTCTGTGCCATGCCTCAATATGATGAGACCCAGACAAATTGGAAATTGACAGATGATCAGAACATATTGTCCTTCATGCAGTATGTACCTGTGTTTATTTTGTATCCACTTCATTTTGTTGGGATCCCATAATGTAAATCACTGTACTCTGGGTATCTCCAGTTTTACTATAGCCTTCAGTTTTTGTTGCATTCTCAACCCTGCTCACAATGTGCCAGTTGCCTTTAGCACTGCTGTTCATAGCATGGCATTGTCTCACTTAGCCCCACTTGCAAATCACGGTCAATGCACTTTCATTTTTATGATATTTTCTTACATAAACCATCACTGCACATCAGGCAAAAGCACATCGTGTGGCCTTTTTATCCGAGATGGTGTGCGTGTGACTCCTGGCCTATTGTTCGCCTGACAAAGTCAGGCCATGGCTTGTGTCTGGTAAATTTCCAACACAGCATGGAAAACCGAAAATAAAATCTCTTAAAATAAAACAAACACCTTGGGGGTCCAAAAGGTCAGTCCAACCCTCTCTGAAGTAATGTCAAGGTGCTGTAGGTCAATATTTTTAGCTTTATAGCCTTGAAAGTGTCTTTTTAATAGTAGACATCTCATTCCTGCTTGCTCCCTACTTAAGGACAACCTATGAAAATACAGCTAATTGTAGCAGCATATGAGCAGTGGGATGACAGAACTTGTCCTGCAAATACCTGGTGCATACAAGGGCTATTGGCACTTCTTTGATTAGCACTTCTGACTTGTATACAGTAGCTGGGGTGAGGCAATTATTTACCCAGTTCTGCTGAACTATCACCCGGATTTTCTTTATCATTTGTCATTTTAGTGAATCAGCTAACAAATTGTTTTGCTTCCAAGACATTTAATTTAGGTTTTTAATTGAATAGCATATTCTTGAACATGCTAGTGTGTGTCAAGAGCTCCTTGCAGGGTCTCTCTTTCACCTTGAATTGGGAAGGAATCAAAATTAATCTGTGCAATTTTGAATGTATATTTATGTACAATTTAAATAGATTTTATAGGAAAGGGCCTATTTTGATAAGCTCTTGGCCTGAAGTTCCCTGGGTGGAGTTTAGCTCTACTTATTTGATTGGAAGGAGATCAAATGCTGTTGGCTGTATGTTTTTCAGCCTATTACAGGAATTCTAGCCATTGATCTGGCTATCCATCTGAGATAGTCTAAGGTATGGCAGCTAGATTAGAGAGTGGAACACAGATTGGCTGGCTTCAAGACAACACCCACAAAAACATTTTTACAGGCATATTCTCATCTCAGTGCATAGATTCATGCATATAACTCCGGTTAAAACTGACTCCCTGTGGACT
The DNA here is from genome assembly GCF_015237465.2 of Chelonia mydas. NCBI lineage: Eukaryota > Metazoa > Chordata > Testudines > Cheloniidae > Chelonia > Chelonia mydas. Next base: position 115,472,251 of record NC_057852.1, read on the forward strand.
GAGATAGAAGGGGTCCTTTTCATCAAAATGAGACCTACAGTATATGTCCTAAGAGATGAAAAGCAGCAATTCATTCCCAGTCAAGTTTGTTATGAAATGGCCAGCCAAGAACCATTAAAGGAAAACTATGTAGGTATGGATTAATTTTCCTTCCATCTCAGGGTTGAAAAGATATGGAAGTTACCAGAACTGAGGGAAAAGACAATGAGATGCATTGATTGAAAAATGGGTCACATGGTAAGGGGTAAGCACTCAAACCCTCTACCCCAAACCCTTCTGAAGAAATAAACGACAATTAATGGATTAGAATCCAAGAGAATTAGGTGTTCAGAAAAAATGGTGATGGGAGCCATATGAGAATCCTAATAGAAATAGCGGGGAAATATTTCACAACAGTCCTGAACAGCATGTGCAGAAACATGTGAAAAGAAGTAGTCAGTCCCCCTCTGTCAAAGTACAGAAAGGAAATCTTAAGAGTATGTGTCTGCATATACGTGTATATAACACACACACAATTATACACATATATAATCTATTAACATGGCATTTCTTTAGCAAACTATTGGTTTCTTTACCTCCTGTGATTCAAATATATGGATTAGTTAAGATCAGGTGAACTCTAGCCCCAAATATTTAGAAAAAAATCAAGTTGTTCTGCTATTGACACTTGCTATATGTTCTCAAGTTCCTATCACAATTCTTTTTATTTTGGATAAAATATCTGAAAACTTGTTCTATACTATTGCATACAAATAAATGTGTTTTACTCGGTTAAGTTATATGACCTAAGTGTTGAGATGTGGCAGTGCCTAGTTAGGCATCCTGCCCATGACAGAATTTAAGATAAGAACCAATTGTATGTATTAATCAAAATAATGGTAATTATGTATAAAAATATTTCTGATGACAGTACTCTGAGCATCTGACCAATTTTAGATGCTGAGCTAATGTATTGGGAGTTTTTCTGGTTTTCTCACTAATCTGTTTTTGTCTTTTTTGGGAGTTTGTCCTGCTATTTTGATTCCTTCCTACCCCCCCAGTGATATCAACCCTGATTCCTTGACTCTTCAATTATATTTTTATAACTTTTCTCTTCCAACCTTTCTCTATTCTGCCTCTTTCTTTTCTCATTCATGAAAAGAAGTAATATGGCAAAACACAACATTCCCAGTAAGTTCTTGGAATGTGTTGGGGACAACTGTGGAGAAAGTAGCTCGGGAGACAGTCATTTTAGATTTGATTTTAAGCAACAGGGAGGAATTGGTAGAGAATCGGAAGGTGAAAGGCAATTTGGGTGAACGTGATCATGAAATGGTAGATTTCGTGATTCTAAGGAAAGGAGGGAATGAGAACAGCAGAATAAGGACAATGGATTCAAACAATCAGACATTAACAAACTCAGAGAACTGGTATGAAAGGTCCCATGGGAAGAAAATCTAAAGAAAAAGGAGTTCAGGAGAGCAGGCAGTTTCTCTAGGAGTAATAAAAAAGGCATAACAGCAAACTAATCTCATGTGAGGGAAAGTCAGGAATAATAATAAAAGGACAATATGGTTCCATGAGGAGCTCTATAGTGACCTGAAAATCAAAAAGGAATCCTACAAAAGGTGGAAACATGGCCTATAAAATAGCACAAGCATATAGGAACAAAATCAGAAAGGCTAAGGCTCAAAATGAATTACACCTAACAAGGACATAAAAAGGCAATAAGAGGAGGTTTTAAAAATACATTAGAAGCAAGAGAAAGATTTAGGAAGCCATAGATCCTCTACATAGTGGGGAAGAAGAAAAGGAGTACTTGTGGCACCTTAGAGACTAACCAATTTATTTGAGCATAAGCTTTCGTGAGCTACAGCTCACTTCATCGGCATCCGATGAAGTGAGCTGTAGCTCACGAAAGCTTATGCTCAAATAAATTGGTTAGTCTCTAAGGTGTCACAAGTACTCCTTTTCTTTTTGCGAATACAGACTAACACGGCTGTTACTCTGAAACCTGTCATAGTGGGGAAGGAGCGCTAATAGCTGATGACATCAAGAAGGCTGAGGTACATAATGCCAATTTGACTTCAGTCTTCACTAAAAAGGTTAAACGTGACCAGATACTCAACACAATTAATATTAACAACAAGAAAGAAGGAATGCAAGCCAAAACAGGAAAAGGTCAGGTTAAAGAATACTCAGATAAGTTAGATGTATTCAAGTTGGCAGGGTCTGATTAAATTCATCCTAGGTACTTAAGGAATGAGCTGAAGCAATCTTGGAACTGTTAGCAATTATTTTGGGGAACTCCTGGAGAATGGGTGAGATCCAAGAAAACTGGAAAAGGGCCAATATAGTATGTGCCATCAAAAAGGGGAACAAAGAGGACCTGGGAATTTATAGACCTAATAGCCTAACTTTGATACCTAGAAAGACACTGGAACAAATTACTAAACAATCAATTTGTAAACACCTGGAGGATAATAGGGTTATAAGTATCAGAGGGGTAGCCATGTTAGTCAGGATCTGTAAAAGCGGCAAAGAGTCCTGTGGCACCTTATAGACTAACGGACGTATTGGAGCATAAGTTTTCCAATATATCTGTTAGTGTATAAGGTACCACAGGACTCTTTGCCACTTTTAGGGTTATAAGGTATAGCTAGCATGGATTTGTCAAGAACAAATTATGCTAAACCAACCTAATTTCCTTCTTTAAACAGTGTTATTTGCCTACTGAAGGGGGGAAGCAGTAGATCTGATACATCTTAATTTTAGTAAGGCTTTAGACACAGTCCCACACGATATTCTCATAAGGAAACTAGGGATATGTGGTCTAGTTGAAATTATTGTAAGGTGGGTACACAACTGGTTGAAAGATCATACTCAAAGAGTAGTTATCAATGGTTCTTGACAAACTGGAAGGGTGTATCTAGTGGGGTCCTGCAGGAGTCAGTCCTGGGTCCAGGACGATTCAATATTTTCATTGATCACTTGGATAATGGAGTGGAAAGAATGCTTATAAAACTTTCGGATGACTCCAGACTGTGAGAGGTTGCTAGCACTTTGGAAGACAGAATTAGAATTTAAAACAATCTTGACAAATTGGAGAATTGGTCTGAATTCAACATGATGAAATTCAATAAAGACAAGTGCAAAGTACTACACTTAGGAAGGAAAAATCAAATGTACAACTACAAAATGTGGAATAACTGGCTAGGTGATAGTATTACTGAAAAAGATATGGGGTTTATAATAGGTCACAAGTTCAATAAAAGTCAACAATATGATGCAGCTGCAAACAACGCTAATATCATTCTGGGGCTTATTAACAGGAGTGTTGTAGGTAAGATGCAGGAGGTAAGTGTCCTGCTCTAGTCAGCACTGATAGGGCTTCAGACGGAGTACTGTATCTAGTTCTGGGTGCCACACTTTAGAAAAGATGTGGATGAATTGGAGCGAGTCCAGAGGAGAGCATAAAAAATGCTACAAGATTTAGAAAACCTGACCTACGAGGAAAAGTTAAAAAACTTTTGTGTATGTTTAGTGTTGAGAAAAGAAAACTGAGGGAGGACCTGGTAACAGTCTTCATATATGCTAAGCGAAGTTACACAGAGAACTGTGATCAATTGTTCTCCATGTCCAGTGAAGGTAGGGCAAGAAGTAATGGGCTTAATCTGCAGCAAGGTAGATTTAGGTTAAATATTAGCAAAACCTTTCTAACTACAGGGTAATTAAGCTTTGGAATCGACTTTCAATCAAGGTTGTGGAATCCCTGTCATTGGAGGTTTTTAAGAACAGGCTGGACAAACACTTGTCAGGGATGGTCTAGGTTTATTTGTTCCTGCCTCAGTGCAGGAGGCTGGACTTAATTACTTCTCAAGGTCTCTTCCAGCCCTACACTTTTATGATTCGATGGTTTCTATGATTCTATGAAACATTTACATAGAGCTGGACCCTGAAGCAAAGCCATGGACTAGAACTCCCCTTTAGCACTAAAACTTTGTTCAGAATTTGGCTCTACATCTGAATTTGGCAGGTGGGTGCCATTTCTATAATGAGTCAAACCAAAGCCCTAGGCCTTAACACCCCAAAATTGAGCGGGTCAAAATCCAAATCTGAATTTTGCCTTTTGGGTCCATCCATAATTTCACCCAGAGTGACCCTCAAATGTAAGCAACGTGGTATAGTCTACAATACTGGGACCTTCAAACCTAAGAGTCCTTAGCAGAGTATTTAATTAGAGCAACTGGATAAATATAGATGCTACAGGGGAGGAAAGATGGATACATTGCCAACTCTTCAGCTGATTTCATACTGCAAAGTTACTGGAATTACTGGGGAAAAAATAAGATCTTCTTTTGCTTCGTGCACATCAACTGTGAATACGAAACATTGAAAATAAGCAGTTACGAGCCCCACAGACCTTAACATACCAGTCTCCATGACAACATGAAACCCAGAGGAAGGAAAAATATTCCTAAGGGAAAGCTGAGAAGTGCAAAGAAAATGTTAAAAAAAAAATAGAAAAAAAGAAGTGGGATGTGGTGTTTGTTTTTGTTAGCTGAGTCCTACTGTTTGAAGTCCCTTCTTGTTGTTAGATTACTTTATCTACTGCTCCTCAGGGAACAGACACTACGCTATCACTTTGTATACACTGATAGCGCTATTGCATTTGGGCTGCATTTGTATGGCCCTTTCATTAGAGAACTTCATTTTCCCTAGCGCTGTCCGAGCATAGAGCCTATGTGATACGGAGCAAACTTGCTTCAGTTTTGTTTCATCTTTAAGCTTACAAGTTTAGGGATGTCTTTAAATCATTGGAAAAATTTAAAAACGGGGGAAAGGGCAATAAAATAAAAACAAGCTGTGCAGGAAAGAGACACATTTTCTAAATAACAGTGCAAAATATAACCTGTGAGAAAGCTGTGAGGACCATGTGAGAAAGTATCATAACAACAGTAATATCAATAACAGGCAACATTTTCAAAAGCACCTAAGTAACTTTGGAGTCTAAGTCCCATTGACATTCAATGGAACTTAGGCTCCTAAGTCACTTAGACACTTCTGAAATTTTTACCCAACAGCAACAGTAATGACTATTATACAGCACTTTTTATTCTAAAGGATCCCAGAGCATTTTAAATGACTGCACATGCATGGATACAGAGACACATGTTACTGCGGCTACTACTGAAACACAACCACTTTTTGTGTGGATTACGATAGCTTTTTCACCATGCACAGCAGTATAGGAAAAGGCAGAGGGCAAATTAAGTGTGCAAAACTACCCAAATATGCTTTCACTAAAATTAGTGGGTAAACTCCCATTGACTCCAGTGGGCGCAGGACCCAAATTAGAGATTTGGCCAGGACATGGATAAATCCTCTAATTTCATGAGATGCCATGGGAATTTTATGAGCACAAGTGGTTAGGAATTCAGTTGTACATTATATAGACAGTATTTCCAGCAGTACAACACTAAGAGGATTCTGGGACACTGGTTCCGTACAGAAACAGTTACTCCAGAAACAGCAATGTCATCAATGACTTGAAAGGAAAGAATGAAAACATCTGTGTAAATTTGAAAGAAAGAAAAAGACAACAGAAAGAGTCTTGTGTATGTGTAAACGCACCACTCAATCAGACTTGTATAGTAACACAATGGACTCATCTACCTCCTTATCGCTCAGAAATCAGTCTCATACATAGATGCATGGTGTGTTGACTTCAGCTACCTTTATACACCTCGTCATGCCAGCATAGCTATTGAAAATGAATTGGAAAGAAAACAGTGATGGGAACCTTGACACTGTCATGTGCCTTCCCTCCCAAAACATTTTAAAGTAACTAGCAGGTATTGCCAATGTATGAGTCAAACTGCTTTATGTATCTGGCACATAGATGTCTGATTTTCTATGTCCCAGTTACCCAACAGCAGACAGATGTTTTGGATGTAGAATGGTGGGGGAAAAGTGTATCCCACCATTTTGTCCTATAGTGAAGCAAATCTGCTAATCCTTACCCACCATCTCATTTACTTCTTGTACTCTAGCTGATACAGAAGAGACCCCTATCATCATCCCCTATTCTACTACTGTGTGGAAGAGTGTTTGGACTGAAATTAGATAGACTGTGCTGTGCTTTTAGACATATAACACATACTGCAAGTTCCTTAATCCTCACTTAAGGAAGTTCTCTTAGAATAGCAGCAGTCATGTCAGTCTTTTAACACTGCGCTATTGTAGGAGGAGAAAGGTGTGAGCTATTTGTGGTGTTTTCAAGCATGCTGCTAAGCAGTGGTATATATTTTTTTCATTTGTAACACCATAGCACAGCAAAGTAAAACAGCCCACTGCTTCTATAGCATTCACCTCCAATCAACTATCATTTTACTTACTTGTTGTATTATGAGAGATGAATAATCTAGATCCCAACTTGCAGTGCTTCAGTTCAACCATATTTCTTCAATCATGATTTTTTTCAGAATACTTTAGAACTGGGGTGGTTGGTTTAACAGGGGTTGGTCTTTATTACAAAGCTTCTCATGCAAGAGCAAGTATAAATCAAACATATGTAAAGCCAGCAATTAGCACAGTACTGGGAAATTCACCCCCAAATATAGGTGAATATTGCCCTATTTGTAGTGGGGTTTGTTCTATTAGTATATGACTTTTTCAATTTAATATGAGGCCTGATAATCCTAGTCTCACTAAAGAATAAGCTCTCATTTATCTTCATGGAAGAAGGAACATGGAATTTATTCTTAGAAATTGAGTGTCACAGGACTGAGTTGAACTCTCAACCCTCTTAAAGGGCCAGCTCCCCATGGTGCCTCCTCAATCCCCCATTGGTAAGTTAGTCCCCATTGGCGAAACTGAGATCCAGTGAGGAAGCATTTCAGTACATTCTGATGTCAGAAAAGAAAGCCAAACCATAATAATGAGGTTCAGAAAAGAGAGGCTTTATTGGGTGTAACAGAACCTACAGACTATTGTAAATGGCATTTGAAATGCCTGCTTGAACAGGTGGAGATGCATGTTGTATAAGTTTCTACACCAGGCTTACAGCTGTATTCATGGAACCAAACTTTGCCCTCAGTTACATCTGTCCAAGCACATTGACTTCACTGGGATTGCAGGAATATCAATCAGGGCTGAATTTATAGGCCAGTCTGTCTGCTTCAGTCACACAGTGCAGTCTGAGGTATGGGAGTAACTAGTCCCATGTGGTACAGGGACCTTTCATATCAGATTTCCTCTCAACGCCACACCCACTGATGATGGGACTACTATTTTCTACCCAGTGTACACCTTTTAGTTGTAAAATGTAAATACAGTTCAACATCTTAAAGCATTAAAGAGGTTAATAATATCAATATTTCCTGTAAGCTGGTAGCAAGCCCAGTTTTGAAGGTGTCGCTGACTTACTCCAGCTTTACAGAAGTGTAACTGATAACAGAATTTGATCCCATATGCATACGGGATCAAAATAGGCTTGAAGCATACGTTTAGCTCTTTGTGTATAATAACATACTGTAATATGAACTGCTCACCTGTCCTTACAGTAGGTATCATTTTACTTTGATCCTCTTTGCTGGAAACTGTAGAAACACTAATAGATAAGCTCTTTTCAATATAAATGTGTTGTTGTGTTCATCCCGCCTTTAAAAATAAAGATACAACACTGTAAGATATAATGGTCAATGTGGCACATACTATCTTCATGAATTGCTGGCTGTTCTTTTTTCAGAGGATGATAACTAGCTATCTAATCAAAATGCATAAGCAGTGTCTGCCCCCTCCACCCCCAGCTCCATTCATTTTCTACTCATGATCTCTGCTTGGGGTAGTATAATTGCTTTAGACATAATTTACTGCTTACTTGGTAATGCAGCATTTCAGCCTCTGATAAAAACCATATCAAGTCACAGCACTGGTCCTCAGCTTGAAAGGGAGTTCATGTAATCGCTTTCTTACCCTAACCCATTGCCATATCATTTTTGCTGGATGAGAGGCTGAAAAGTAATCATTGTTAAATGATGCTAGCTCCAAAGAGGGGCTTTGACTTCTCAGCCTTCCCACTCTTCTTTGTCTCCTGCTTCTTTTATGGGGAGGCAGCAGGGAAACTTTTATAGTTTGAATTTCATGGAAATAAAATGAATATAATGGCGGACCATAAAGACATGAGACATCTATCCTAGCACAGGGCAAAGATAAGTATCCCAGAACTAAACTTTGGGGGCTGCAAGGGGGAGTTGATTCATCATGATGGTGTAGGAGTATAGAGAGTAAAGTCTTGAACATTTTGTTTCAAATCTGTCGGTATATCTATGCTGTAGCTGGGAGTGTGCTAAAAGTAGCAGATTGGATGCTGCAGCATGGGTGATGGCTCGTCCAGCTAGCCACCAGAGTTTGGACCCAGGGGGTTGGGCGGCCTTGGACTTGGGTGGCTAGCCCAAGCCACCGCCAGTGCTGCAACATCCACATTACTATTTTTAGGGCACTAGCTTGAGTGGAGCTAGCATGAGTCTGCGCACCTGGGTTGGGAAGCCCACTTCCAGCTGCAGTGTAGACATACTCTTTGTGCTCCTAAATGTTTCTGTTGTAGCTGGTAATGTTTAATAATAAAGACTGGAAGTTAACATAATCAGTAGTATTTAACAAGGGTGGGACTCTATAAGAAGACCCTCTTTAACAAGGGTGGGACTCTATGCAGGGCCTAGTTAATTAAAGTCTGTCTTGTGAACTGAAATCCTTGAATGAAGGATGTAATATGGTAGAGGTAAAAAGGTGGGTTAATCCCTGGTCCCATTTAAGTGAATAGGAGGTTTGTCATTTACTTCAATGGGATCAACACTGGAATTTATGTTATTGGTGATGGGCTCAGTCTCCCCCGGCCCTGTCACCGCCTCCCCCCGCCCCTCTGAGTCAATGCACAGAGGCATCCTCTCTGCAGGATCATACATACTTTCATGTGGAAAGGGGTGTTCAGCTGCCTTCATAGAAACATCCCCCTTGCCTTATGCCTGGACTCTGTTGAAGGCACTCTGTAGATGTGTTGATCTGTATGGGGAAGGTAGGCAATAGATGGGCCAGGGGAGCAATGGCAAGGCAGATTGGTGGATGGAGTACATGCCATCTACACAGCTAGACCTGTGGAGCTCAAGGAGAAAACTAATACCACCCCAGACCTGCTCTGCCATGGACATCTCAGTATAAAGGGGGAGAGAGGATAATTCCATCTCCATGCCCAGGTATTCCTTGGCCTCTGTGCTGGGACTGTCAAGGCTGCTAATTAGTGTCAGTTATGGCTTTTTGTAACAGTTAGATAAGCAGCCAAATGTATTCTCACTGGAATTCCACCAGTGGAAAGAAGAATAGAACTTGGGCTGCATCCCCTAGGAACTGGACTGAGGTAGTTCATTTCACATGGGTGACTGAACAGTCATCAGATGGTACAGACTTTTGGTACCTCTAACCCTGTGATTCTCAGTGTGCAGAATTCCGTCAGCAGAATTCCACAATCCTACCTCTGGTCTGGATTCACAGCTTCCACTAGTTCAACTTGCACAGAACTTGACTGTGTCAATCACTAACTTCCCCTGCACCATGTAAACACATTTTAAAAAACAGAGCATGGAAAGCGTGATTCACACATTATTAAAGAACACTCAGTTATACTTTAATACAAAGCAGAAGCTATTTTAAAAAAAAATCACATTCTGATTCAAGGTCAGAAAGAAGCAGACACACCTTTGACAAGAATCCCAGTTTGCTATTGCAAGCTATGATTCAGCCTGAGATCTTAATAAGGTTTTTAAGGTGATGTCCTTACAGGTCACAAGCCACTAGATATATGGTCTGTTAGCTCTGGCAAAGTGCGCTCTATAATGATAGCTTGAATCTGCTACCAGCCATCTAGCCTCTGCCTTACAGAGCAAAATTCTGCCCTCAGGTACACCCCCCGCAGCTCCACTACGGTCAGTGGTTCACAATTCAGGTCAGATGGTTTATTTTACCTTTGACAGTAAGTCTACATCTACACTGCCGGCGAGGGGTGTGATTCCCAGCTTGCGCAGACATACTCCTGCTAGCTCTCACTGAGTGAGTGCGCTAAGAATCGTAGTGTAGCTGCAGTAGCACGGGCAGGGGCAGCATGGGCGAGCTGCCCCGAGTACGGCCCCGTCTGAACCCCGGAGTACGCACTCAGAGAGACTAGCTTGTGCCACTGCTCACGGCTGCCTGTGCTACCGCAGCAATGTCGCTACTTTGAGCATACTAGCGTGATGAGAGCTAGCATGAGTATGTCTGCATGAGCTGGGAATCACACCCCTAGTTCCAAGTATAGACATGGCCTAAGTAAAAGATTGATAACCCCTCTTCCGTCTAATCAAATGTCACTGACTCTGCGCCCAATCCTGCAAGATGCTGAGCGTGCTCAACTCTCCGTAAAGTGTAAAGGGTGTTCTCACCTGGCAGGATCAGGTCCTTAGAAATGACTGCATTTCGATGGTGTGATATCCAAGCTGTAATTCAGAGGGAGTCAGATGTTACTGTAGACAGGTAAGCATTCATGCCAGCTGGCTTTTAAAAGTTGATAAGTCCTGTGCTGACTAGGCTTGTTCTTTGAAGTTGTAAAATGGTCTACTTTTACTTTGGCAACAAAGTAAAGGTCAGTATTTAGCACAAGCTACTACGGCACAGAAAGAGACAACAAGCATGAAAACAGGGTTTACAGTGGATGAAAAGGTAAAATAATAGGTGCTCTACAGTCGATAATCTCCTTTATATCAAGGAAGAGAAAGAAACAAAGATTTGTTACAGCTGGGAGTCAAGAAGCCAAGGTACTTTACAACAAAAAGTCTATTCTGGTACCTACTGAAAGTTAAACTCACAGATCTAAGCTGGCAGCTCTACTCTTAACACATAACTCAAGACTCTTTAAAATCAAAACCATTGCATGTAGAAACCTTGTCTATTTAAATAAAAGAATATAATAAACAGTTTTCTTGGCTTTGAACACAGCACTGTGTTCTACTCACATATGAAAAAAGATGTTAGAATATTGTCAGAACCGTAGAAGCCAGGAAATTAAGACTGAAATGCTGTCCTTAGTTCACCCTGTTGTGTTTCAACATTGCAGCTCATATGTTACATAAAATCACCTACTATATTAAAGCCCCCTGAAAGAGTATATCAAATGCGTTACTGGGAATAACAGGGTTAATTCCGGATGAGGTTTTAACCCTGAATTAGGAACCGATCCTACAAAACTCCCTTTAAAGCTGGGAAATGTAATGGAGTTTTGCCCAAGTAAGAATAGCAGGAATGGGCCTTATACTTATTCTGTGAGTTTACTGATTCCTGAAAAGGTTTGGGTTTTTTTCTCCTGCTAATAATAGCCCACCTTAATCGATTAGTCTCGTTAGAGTTGGTATGGCAACCCCCATTTTTTCATGTTCTCTGTATATATATATATCTTCCTACTGTATTTTCCACTGCATGCATCTGATGAAGTGGGCTTTAGCCCACAAAAGCTTATGCTCAAATAAATTTGTTAGCCTCTAAGGTGCCACAAGTACTCCTCGTTCTTTTTGCTGATACAGACTAACACGGCTACCACTCTGAAACCTGTTTTTTTACTGTATATTTAATGTGCACATTTCCTTTTCTTTACATGTTAACTTTTTAAAAATGAAAAGCATTTACGATTTTTTTTTTAAATCTTGCATTGGCTCAGTAGACTCCAATGTTTTAATGTTTGCAGATGTGTATTCTTTGCATCACCAAATATAACAGCTCCAAGCAATTGTCTATCTGTATTTAGAAAGCTGGAAAAAAGTTGGGGTCGTTGTTTGTTTGTTGAGGGGAGGGAGTGATCTACTTACTGGAACAAAAGGATCCTTTTCAGTATATAGGAGTTATATGAGTATAGGAGCATAGAGGTATATAGGAGTATATAGGTTATAGGAGTACAGGAGTATATAGGAGTTAAATGAATGGTCTATGGCCCTGATCCTACAATGCACATGTTTAATTTCAAGCGTGGAACCACTCACATGCTTGAAATTACGCATGTGCATAAGTCTTTGCAGGATTGTGCTCTGTGATTGACATGCTTGCATATGCTTAGATAGGGCCTGATTCTGCTATCCTCTAGTATATTACTCTACAAATAGTTTCAACCTGAAATCAAACAAGGTTCCACTCAACAGGAGTAAGAGTGGCAGAATTGGCCCTATGATAAATATTTGGTGTGAATTTTTAAAATAGTAAACTTTAGAGAGCATCCACAGTAAACTACATTTTAAATACATTTACATGGTCATTTGTTTATTTCTAAAATATCTAAAGGGATCAGTCCATGTTATGGACTAGTGAGATACAGAAATTCAGATCAGAAGACAAAACTATTTGAAACCATGAGCTTCTATTTATTTATGGCTATTTCTTTATTCAAGGAATACGTTTGTCAGTAAGAGCTTACTAGGGCAAATTATAGGTTCAAAAACTGCTACTTACTTATTGGCATTCATGCTATAAATTTAAATATGGCCTCTGGATTTTCTTTAAAATTCTCAGCACGAGTGAGGCTAATAACCCAGATGTTAGTCCAAAGTATGAAATTGTAAGACAAGCATGTAGGTTTCTAACTATACCTCTGCCGTTGCTGCTGTTCTCATTTAACAGATAACATTCTAGTATCAGTATAACTTTGCCATAGCAATAAGCATGCACATTAACTTTAAACTGAAACTGGAGTGTATGTTTGAGCTACATGCACAGGTAATTTTAACCTTCTGGTTTAAATCCAAATGTTTCAGTTGCAGGAAGCACTATGTTCTCTTTTCACATTCATTATCTCTGGTGTATTTAATGTGCCATTTGCATCAGAACTGTGTTTCTAGTAGCTGAGTTTGGGTTGCTTTCTCAGGGTAAAAACTATTAGGTTTGGATTTATGAATTGATGAGATACCCACACTTTATTCCTATCAGATCAGCATTTTAATACAATACTGTATATAAATAAATGAAATAAAATGGAAGGAGGTCATCATTTCCAGATAGATTTCTCCATATTCCCAATGATAGATAAATTGTTTATCTTTTCAAGCAGCTATCATCCTCCACAAACAAGACACCATTTACCAAACAACTATCTTTTTGTAGTAAGTAGAAGTAAGATGGTAAGGTCCCAATCCTGCAAACTCTTAGTGATTGTGGATTACACATCCCTGGACCTGGAAAGAATGTGTAGGGGGATGTGCAAGGAGCCTTTCTCCCACACACACTATATACCCCACACAAGTGATACGGGAGCACAAAGACTGCTCCCTCCATTCAGCTCCAGGTTGTAAATTTTCTACAAAGATGCCAGGAAGAACGCCTTGACTGTGTCCCTTCCTCATGCACTGTGCAGCTGACTGGTGGTGAAGAAGGGAGCCCCGCAGGGGGAGCCCACTAGCTACCCCCAGCATGCCAGGGAGTTTGAGGAAGGGTGGTATCACCTGAGGTGCAGTCCTTTCCCGAGTTCTGCACTTGCCCCTACTTATGACTGTGGTTCTCTCAGTCTTGCCCCATGCAAGTAGTCTCTATTCTTGACAGTAAGACCTACTTGCCAGAGCAAGGCTTTGATTTGGGCCCTAAATTAGCTAGTGATCAAAGCAGCTGAGAACTGAATTGATATCCCAGTGCTAGCATGCTGCCTGCTTCACAGGTGAACTCTCAGTCAGAGACATATTATAGGCTAGAGACTATACACAGTACTATGCAAAGGGAAATGTATAGCTTTGTTACCCCAGGTGAAGGCTAGGGAAGGAATTTTGACACATAAGGCCATTATTCCTTCCCTGTGTCACAGTTCAGGGCAACTGCACCTGTACTTTCCTCAGTGGTTTAGCAAGGTCACTTATTTTCAGGCTTTTATCTTCTTAGCTGATGTCTTTTTGGGTGGAGACTCATGTTTTTTTCCCTTCTGATTGGGGTATTTCCAGGTGCAGAGTTCCTTGTCTTCAGTGTGTTATTTCCAGCACTAGACAATTCCACAACAACACATGCACAATTACATTTTTAATACAATGGACCCCAATGGCTTAAACTAATTCAATAAAGTTTATTTAGGGTATTCCAAAAAATTGTCTGTCACACCCTGCTCCCCACCTTGCTGTCGGGGAGAATGGGGCGGGGCAGCTTGTAATCTGCTACTGTGCTTTACTAATAGCAATCTATTTCTTTCTCTCATCTGCACTTGCCAGCACACTTGGGAGAGAGGAGGAGGTGGAATCGCAGCTCTGGCTCCTCCTTGCCCGTCTGCGAAGAAAAGAGGAAAGATCAGTCCCCTGGAGCCTGCTGTCCCCTGGATGCTTGGAGAGGTGATCTGGAGGAGGCTGCAGGGGAAGAGGCTCTTACTCCTTACATGGCTACATAAGTCTGGGACCACAATGTGGCCCTTAAGGGTTAGATTAGGCTGGCGTTTCTGTAATCCATCTCTGCCATGATCTATTTTGGAAACTTCTTGCACTGTCCAAGAAATGTTAGCTAAGGAAGGGCATCAACTAGTCTGTGAAAATGGATGGTAGGTCAGCCTATCATCTACTTCAGCTGTCCTTGGCCCCACTCTTATGTTGTATTATGTCTTATCACTAAGTGTTACATGGTATCATGTCTCAAGTGTTTTGGTCTAGTGTCTGTGATAATGTCAATTTGGACCGGAACATGGTGAATATTTAGAGCGCAGACATCTGCCCCCAAAATACCACAATGATAAGAAATGGGTTCTTCTGAATAGGTTGAATATTAACATTATTTGCTGCATAGTTTTGTATAAATTGAACATTGTTGGATTAGTTGATTTATAGTCAAAATCTGTCCCTGCTGGTCTCCTGAACCAATCCCTGTGCAATATTAAAAAACAACTTTAAAAAGGGTGCATGAAAGAAAAAAACTGGTCTCCTCTAATAAATCTTTTCATTCTTGATCCCTCCTTCCTGGGAAGGAAGGATGTTCTTGAGGCTAAGGCATTGAACTGGCATTAAAGAGACCTATGCATCAAAGAGACTATGCCCTATTCATTGTTCTGTAACAGACTTCGTGCGCTGTCCAACTTAAGGGCAAATAATGTCTGTATAGGGAAGAGAATGGATGTCACCTACTGTTCGGTTCCCATGCCCTCCCCTTAATGATCATGGGCTTATGGCCTCATTGATCTGCACTGAGCATGAATCTACTGCTCACACCCTTGTTGTGCTGCTCACAATTGCCTTTGCAGTAGGTAGTTACAAAGGACTTCTCTTCTACTGTGAATGGTGGATTGTGGAATCCCCTGGGCTTCCTGGATCTCTTGTAGAGCACAAATATAACATCATGGGCCTTGCATGCCCAAGATTTGACCCTTTGTGCCTGTAAAAGGGTCCAATTAAGAGGTACTTCTTGGTGCAGGGCTAGTTACAATAATACTTGGCATGTATATGGAAATGTCCAGGCATAAGTCTCAAAGCACTTTACAAAGATGGGTAAAATAGTGTTAGCTCCCTTTTACAAATGCGGAAACAGAGACATGGAAAACTGAAATGACTTTCTCATGGTCACACAGTAAGCCAGTGACAAAACTAGGAATGGAAGCAGGTGGCACAGCCCTGGTAGAGCTCCTGTAGCTGGACACTCAGCTACTGTGTTTGGGTCCCACCGCTGAGCCCAGGTGCTCTTAAGCTTCCAGTAAGCTGGAGCACTGTCTCTCTCCTTGTCCTCCCAGCACACTTCCTGGGCACTTCTTTGTCTGTTGCCTTTTCATGGAAATGGGATGTCCTGGCCCAGCTGCCTCTTGAGCTAATGGAGTAACTGATAGCAATAATAGGTTGCCATCCTTTATATGGACCAGCGCTACAGGGGGATGAGACACTTTGTTGACAACAGACCCAAGAATCTTGAATTCCACTCCAGGCTCTGGACAGAAGTTTGCTCTAGTGGGCACAGACTCTTCTGCCCCTGCCCCCTCCCCTCCAATCCCTGTCCCAGTCTTACCTCTTTTCCCACCCCTAGCTTCTCAGCCCATGCCCTTCTCATCTTAGGCAGTCCCTAGGAGAGTATGGTGGATCTAAAGGTTCCAGCCTTGCTGTTGATCCATGTGGCTGTCAATAATACACCACATAATGCTGCAGTTGCTGGGTTTTTTCAATTTGATTTTTTTAAAACCTAGAATATTAGTTTTGTTATGTTAAAAGAGCATTATTAAGGTTGCAAAGTCAAGCACTCAAAAGTTAGGAAAAGCCAAAATTAAGGTTGCTGGGTGATCATTAATTGTGTGTTTCTCATTTTGTGGGTGCCTACTTGAGATGCTGGAGCTGATTTGAAAGTGCTGAGCACTCTCAGTCCCAGGTGAAGTCAGTCAGAGCTGTGATTTGAACATGTGAAGGGCTATATAATGCTACATACTCTGAAAAGTCAGGCACCCAAAATTAGTGGACTTTTGGTTTGCATTGATCTCTCTGTGCCTCAGTTCCCCATCTGTAAAATGGGGATAATACCCTCTCGTTTCACATGAGGATTGTGAAAATAAATGGATGTTTGTGAAGCATTTAGACACTGTAGTGACGAACACCACAGAAAAGGCCATGAGGAAGATAATAATACCCTCTACAGTCCAGGGTTTGAATAATGCACAATAAATAAGGACTGGGGCCACTCATTGAACAATGAGGAGAAAATAAAATATTTAATAACTGCTTGCTATGTGAACACTGTCTGTCTTATTTATTAAATGAGGCAGGGGGTCCAGTGGAAAAAATAGTAAATGATCATGTAATTAAAGGCTGTATCATAGTGCTATGCACAAAGGGGCCAAATTAAGGTTTTACTGGAAACTTTAATTCAGGCGTTTCCTAACTTTTGAGAGCTTGATTTTGTGACTTTAATAATGTTTGTTTAATGTAGTTGTGTGTGTGCTTATAATTTACACTCAGTGTAGAATGTAAGTTTCCAATATGTTTCCTCATTTCTCCCATTCCCCCAGTTGTAGAAAAGACAGACTAGGATTTTATTTTTGTTCCACAAGTCTGGACCAACATGGCTACAACACTGCAAACAAGGATTATTATGTTGGTAAAATTCCAGCTGTTAATAAGTAGCAGGTGTTAAATATTTTAATCTCTTTCTCTGCTGGCTAGATCAATGACTTACCCATTATAATATTACGACTAGAGATGTGCTAAACTGACTAAAGTAATTAGTGACAAAAAAGGAATTGCCTTGGGGTTAACAGGCATATGAGTAATAGGAGAGATAAATTTGTTTCCTATTTTTGTTCCAAATTTCCACTTTGTTACCTTTGCTTAGAATGTCAAATGGCATTTTACTCTGATAGACATGACTTTACCTTGTACAACATAACATAGCCCTGCACAGCCTGATGGCTCACCCACTTTACATTTCAAAATGCGCTTTATTTCATATAGGGTCAATATTTACAGAATACATTTCAGCGGCACAGTATCTTATGTGACATATGATACTCATTTTGCCTGAGCACTTTCCATTAGGAAATCTCAGCTGCTTCAACAGATGAATTTACATCCCTGACTCAAAGTGGGATTTGGATTCAGATGTATCATCAGCTGGTGATTTTCCCAGGGGATTTTCATTTAACTTTTTTTAAAAAATAATTTTGGTTTTATGTAGTTACACGTTATTTAGTTGAAAGGTCTCTATGGGATCATTTATTAACTGTTCATGAACGTGTAACTGATTGGGAAAGACACATTCCTGCTTGAAATATCATTAGCACAATCATGAGTACGCTGAATAGGGCAGAGGCCATCGTGAGATGTAATCAGCGACACACTGAGGTTCCTATGGCATGGCCATGGTATCTTTAAAGGCTTTCATGGAACAACTGTGAGATTAGGAAAAGTCTCTCCAACTGTGTCCAAGGAACTTGTATTTTGGGCTTTGGTGACATACAGCTAGACCAGTGTGGAGCTCAAAGTCATGCCAGCTGTACGGCCACGTATGGAAGTCAGCTTGTACTAATGAGTCACTACTGAATTAACTGATTATGTGCAGGTAGAACAATGGTGCTGACATGTAGGAAATGGATTTGATGAGTAGCAATCTTTTTCTCTATCCTTCCCAATCTGTGGCTTTTCTTTTTTCCCAAACACAAGAACCTAGTTACAGATGATGAGAGCTCCTGCCAGGAGACAAAGATACTCTTTCATTCCAAGGCGATAGAAACTCTGGTATTTTATTTCAGTGCCCTGTGTGGTCCTGATTAACTGAAGACTGACTCTGCCCAGTGACAGAAATAGTGTGTCAGTGTTGTCCGCTTCAGTTCAGGGACAATCAGATAGAAACTCAGTGATGCCAGTGGAAGACCACCCCAGCGCCTTACACCTACCATGTTTCTATAGCTGTACCCAGATCAGAAACACTGCTCTTTCCTTTCAATTGTGCACTCGTACAAAATGTAACTTCTGAGATGGTAGAAAGACCTAGCAGCAGTTTGCTAGAATCATGGCATCATAATTAATTCCTGCACAGAATATGATTTAAATGATGGAGAAGATCTATCTTGGAAACAAACCAGTTGGCAGGATTCACATATTATATCACACTTCTAGTGCATACAGAAACCACAGTTTTGGCCCTAGATCTTTGGAGGTTCACCCATCATTACTTTGGCATATATGACATAGTTTGTGGTTCCTTCTCCTTCCCTCCTGAAGCAGTGGTATGGTACCAGGCAAGGAGTTTGTTTTCAAGGGAAAGTATTATAATGGAGGAGAGGTCCATGTGTATTGATGGATGTTATTGAACAATTTTTCAATTGTTGTGGCTGGCTAGCTATGACTAGTAGCTAGGGGTTTGGGGGATGATTTCTTTCTTCCAAAACCTGGGGACAGATCTGTAAAGTCAATGCTCAGCACCTGATTATATTCCCAATCCATATTTAGCCATCTACCTTTAGTCACCCAAGTTTGAAAGTTTGGGCTTTTGTCATTATTTCTGTAGACAATTACAAAAGGTTTGACTGGTACTTGAAACATTTTTTTTCGTAGCTGGAAGTAACTGAGTCTAGATAGGTTTAATTACCATTATTCAGTATCCATAATCTGAACTCTGATTCAAGTTTTGTTTTTTTCTTCCACTGGCATAATACTTACAAAGAGTCATAAGAGGGTGAGAAAACATATTTGGAGAGACAAAGTCAATCTGAATCCAAAAGATGAAGATCAGTAAATTCTATCCCTGTTGTGAAGAAGCAGTTTTATTATTGTGTTGAAATTTTCCATATTATAGTACTATTCTATAAAGCCAAAACATTAAAAGTTAAACTTTCTTCCAATTCCAAGATTTATTTCTCAGAAATGATTTCTAGCTGTGATATTTTATTTATACTTTATTTGACCACAGTTGTTCAGCTTGTCTTCATATAAACAGTTTGTGGATTTGGATCTGCCTTTCCTCCCATAAACCTTAATACACTCACACAGAAATACATATATTCAGACATAATGTGTATATAATTTTAACTCATTCATGCAGTCATATACATATGGCATGTGTGTATAGAGATGCATGAATGGATTAAAAGTCACTAATGACGCTGATAAGAACAGAAATGTCTCACGGTGAGTTCCATTATAAAGTGAACTGAAGAAAACCATCATAGAAAAATTAGCTAACTTTTAATCCTTTTATGAAAATGATTCATCCTGTTAAGCTTTCCCTTGTAGGCTCACCCTGGTGAGTTTCAACTGCTGCCCTACTGTCTTTCTCACAATCATTTACTCTCAGAGGGTATCCTTCCGGACTGGGCTTGAGAAGAGATTGACTGACTGACAGAAGGACTAATTTGCAGAGTATTGTGTGGGTTTTCGAGGCCATTACTCTTTTAATCCCCAAAGATTCCACATAAAAGGAAAGGGCAATATCACATGACCCAGCCACAAGTATTCTTTCCAGCCAAAGTACATTTACATCTTATAGACCAGCCATCTAGGCTTGGCCGTGGGTTGACCTTGATGTTTAGAGATTAGAGAAAAAATAGTAATGCAACAGTTCAAACAAGCAGACAACTTCATAGCCACCTAAAAGGACATGGGGACAAAGAAACTAACGGACCAAATTATGCATTTTTATCTAGAGCGTTCAGATCAACCCATGGCTGTCTTTTCAGTCCATCACAAGGATGTTTGAGTCTATTCACCTAATTGTCTTTAGTCTCTAAGGTGCCACAAGTACTCCTTTTCTTTTTGCGGATACTGACTAACACGGCTGCTACTCTGAAACCTCTCTTTTGTTTGGCACTCAGGTATCTTATGATGGATCTGCTTTGCTTTGTTTGCTCTTCTCCTCAAAGGCCTGTCTACACTGGGGTCTTGCATTTTATCACATTCTTTCATCTGAAATCTCTGTTAATACCTTTACTTAACTCTGCTCCATCCACATGGTGCTGCCTAATTCTAGTTGGAAAGTCCCCACCCATGAAGGCCCAAGGTAAAAGCTATTGCAAGTACCATCAGGTGGCCAAGGGTAAATCTACTAGGTGGAGTCAGAGTATTTGAGGTTTTCACTTGAATTGTGAAAAACTCTTCATAATGAACTCAAAACCAGGTGAAACTTGTCTGGCTCTGAGTATTGTTGAGTTGAGTCTCCAGTGAATCTGGATCAGTTCATGCATGGTGAAAAGCACGCAGATCCAGTGGCTTCTTACGAAACAAAGCAAAACTCAGTGGTTTCAGCTGACTTCCACACTGCGGTTTTGGTCTCATTTCAGACTGAAGCTCAAAGTGAAATTCAAGGAGTATGAAGCCACAGAAAGTGAAACGGGGGGTGGGCGGGGGGAGAGGGGAGTTGTATAGATTCATTTAGGTTAAAACTCTTGAGATCCATGCAGCTGTACTTCTCAGCCTGCCCTTTCCTGTATAATTTAAAAATAAATCACACACAAAACCAAATTCAGTAGATAAGCCAATGAAATTCACAGTAAATGAAAGAAAGACCAGATTATGGCTGGGAAATGGGAGTTCCCACTGACAGGGCTTATGTTCAGAGGACAGCCATGATTTGGCAGTCTGCCCTACCTGCGCTCCTGGGAACACTGAGCTAGCTCTTCTTGGCATCACTCAGTGACTCAGTGGGGCTTGTCTGGGTCGAGTGAAGGCCCAGCCATGTCCTTGCTCACCCTGTGCACCAGATCACATCTTCAGAGCTATGCTAGAGGGAGCACATGCTCAGCTGGATTCCATATGTGGAGGAGCAGCTGTAGGTGAGCACACCTTTCCTGGAGTTTCTCTACGCATTATGCTTCTCCTCGCCTCCGCACGCATGATCTCTCCAGTAACAGTGCTTGAGTGAGGGATGACCTCCTCTTCCCACAGCATGATTCCATCTCTAGGGCTTTAATGCCAACTGTGACATGTCTCGTCCATCACAGTGGCCCTGATTCTGCTCTCAGTTATACGTGTGTAATTCAGGAATAACTCCACTGAAGTGGAGACAGAGAGGAAGGATGGTCCAGTGGCTAGGATACTTGGGAATCCAGGGTTCAAGTCCTTGCTCTGCTACAGACTCCTGGTGTAACCTCGACAAGTCACTTAATCTTTCTCTGCCTCAGTTCCCCTACTGTAAAAATAGGATGATAGCTCATCCCTCCCACACAGGAGTGTTGTGGGGAGAAATGCACTAAAGATTATGAGGTGCTCAGATTTTATGGGAATGGGGGCCAAATGAGAAATAATTGGAAACAGGTATAAGTGAGATCAGAATCAGGTCCTGTGTTTTAGCTGTTCAGGGAATAGTAATTCTTACCCCACAGGCAGGTTGTGGGGATTTGTACATAACCAGATAAGACTGAAAAATGCTTTAGATTGAGGGAAGCAAATAAACAAAGAGGCAGAGATTACATACGCTCCCTTGATTGAAGGGATATATCCACCGTTTGCTATTCAGGTTCACTCCCTGCGGGTCTTGTTAGATTTCCTGCTGCTTTTGGATACACAGTGTGCAGCTGTTCCCAAGAGTGCTCTTTATCATTTGCGCTTGGCAAGGAGGTTATGACCTCTTCTTTTGCTTGCAGTCCTTGATAGTGATCCTTGCCTTTGCCACTTTGAGGCTGGATTACTGCGATGTGCTACTCTTGAAAATCATTCAGAAATCGCAGCTGTTGCAGGATTTGACTGGCTGTTTGTTAAGCAGTGTTTCACACAGAGAATATGTAACACCTGTGCTTTGTGATCTGCACTCGTTCTCAGCTGATGTCTGAATTATGCTTAAGGTTTGCATTTGACCTATAAAGCCCCATATAGTTTGCATCGAAGCTACATGCACATAGAACAAGATTTTCAAAAACGGGAGCCTAACTTTTGGCACAAAGGAGTTATTTAGATGCCTACGGGTAGGATTTCAAAAGCACGTAAGGGAATTAGGAGCTGAAAATCTCACTGAAAATCAGTGGGGCTTTTTAAATGAGGTCATTTACTTAGGGTAGGAATAAGTGCGGCGCGTCCAGCAGCTCCTGAGTGGGGCTGCAAATGCTTGGCACTTTTTAAACTCAGGCCACTTATTTAAGTGCCTTTAAGGACTAACTTTAAGTCCCCAAATATATTTAATTTTAGCTATAGTATCTTCTAATGTGGTATCATGACAACTGTGATAAGCAAAGGCATCCAGCAGTGGTTTCTGAACTGAGGCCCATGGGGAATTAGTTGAGCTGCCTCCCCCCCTGCCCCGCTTTATCACATTCAAATACAGCTAAAAAATACATTAAATACTTTCCAACCAAGCAATAGCTGTACTTGGCCCAGGGATATTACCCAGTTGCCAATGGGAGAGGAAGTGCCCATTATGAATCGGAGTAAAGTGAACCACATTGTCAGGGTAGGAGGCAAGATGGCCCAGAAAAAGGCTCTCTATTAAGAAGCGATACACACCATAAAAGAATCGCAGAACTACTGTATTGAATGAAACCATTCTCCTGTTTTAAATGGGCTGGAACGGGTGGCAAAGCACTCTTGGTGCCTGCCTCTGGAACTCACACCCATCCTTGGTGTGACAAAGCTTGGATTCGATCATCAGGACATGTGGCTTGTCTACTCTCTCAGGCTTTTTTGGGAGTGCTGTATAGAGTTATGAAGGTTGGATAGAATTTATCTGAATAGCCTGGGAAAAATATTGAGGCCTTTGACCACATGGTTAAATATTTAATTATTTAATGCCTACAGTCCATGACCAGCACTAACCAGAACTACCAACATAAGGGAGAAGGAAGCTTTTGGAAGTAAACCACCCCCTGTCATGGGCAGAGAGATCTTCACAGCCTGAGGCCACCCTCTGGCACTCATAGATTTTGACATCCGTTGATCTCAGTAACCATGGCCTCTGTAGCTCAATGACCGAGTCACCTCTCTGCTTCATCCACCTTACCTCTCATTAACTTGCTGCCTTGTTACTCTGTTGGCTGGTTATCTTTACAATTGCGATACTGCCTGGTTTTACAGCTCCATTTATTGTATTACTGATCACTTGCTAATTAATTTCCTTGCCTGCACACTATGCACTTGGCTCCCAGATTTTCACCTACCCATTGACTGTGTCCTGCCATTACTTTTCTACCATACTCACCACACCTCTTTTGTGTTTTTTTTCTCTGCTCTCTTCCTTCTCACCTCTTCTCCCTCCCCACAACTTCCATTTTCCTTTCCCTTGTACACCGTCCTTCTCTTCCTCATCCCCTTATCCCACAGGATTCCCTCCTCTTCTCCCTGTTCACCTTTTTCTCTACATGACATGACCTCATCTCACATAGCTTCAGCTACCTTATCTAGGCCAATGGCTCATGAATCTGCCCTTCTGCTCCTGTTCTCTTTCCCTCATTCCAGTATTGCAGTTCAGCCTGTCTCTATGACCCCTTCCTCCTGTGCATTTAAATTTAATATGGTCAAAACAGGACACTTTGTATCCTTCCCTTTTCTCCCTCTTCTCTGTCACTGGTGACCACAATTCCATCCTCTCTGTTGCTATAAGGTGGATGTCATCTTTGACTCCACTTTTTCTCTGGAACTGGTGGTACATGTGGTAGCTAGAATAAAAGAACATAAAATGGCTTATTGCCTTTTATATCCCAGGGACATAAAAGGCCATAAAAAGAGGTTCTTTAAACACATTAGGAGCCAGAAAATGATGCATAGTGCAGGTCATCTACTCAGCAAAGGAGAGCTAATAACCGATGACATCAAAAAGGCTGATGTGTTTAATGGCCGTTTTGCTTCAATCTTCATTAAAAAGTTTAATGGTGACCAGATACTCAACTCAATTAATATCAACAACAAGAAGAAAGGAACACAAGCCAAAATAGGAAAGGAACAGGTTAAAGAATATTTAGATAAGTTAGATGTTTTCAAATTGACAAACCTGACAAAATTTATCCTCAGGCACTTAAGGACCTAGCTGAAGCGATCTCGGAACTATTAGAAATTGTTCTGGAGGACAGTAGGGGCCCAGAAAACTGGAGAAGGACAAACATAGTATCTATCTTTAAAAAAAGGAAACAAAGAGGAGCTAGGGAATTATACATCAATCAGTCTAACTTCAATACCTGGAAATATACTGGAACAAATTATTAAATGATCAGTTTGTAAGTACCTAGAAGATAATAGGGTTATAAGAAATAGCCAGCATGGATTTGTCAAGAACAAATCATGCCAAACCAACCTAATTTCCTTCTTTGACAAGGTTAGTAACCTAGTGGATGGGGGGTAGCAGTCCCACATGACATTCTCATAAGCAAACTAGGGAAATTCAGTCTAGATGAAATTACTATAAGGTGATTGCACAACTAATTGAAAGACCATACTCCAAGAGTAGTTATCCATGGTTCGCTGTCAAACTGGGAGGGTGTATGTAGTGGAGTCCCACAGGGGTCAATCCTTGGTCTGGTACTGTTGAATATTTTAATTAATATTTGGATAATGGAGTGGAGAATATTATTTTAAAATTTGCAGATGACACGAAGCTGGGCAGGGTTGCAAGCACTTTGGAGGCCAGTATTAGAATTCAAAATGACCTTGACAAATTGGAGAACTGGTCTGAATTCAACATGATGAAATTCCATAAAGACAAGTGCAAAGTTCTTCACTTAGGAAGGAAAAATCTAATGTATAACTACAAAATGGAAAATAATTGGCGAGGTGGTAGTATTGCTGAAAAGAATCTGGGAGTTATAGAGGATCACAGGCAGAATATGAGTCAACAATGTGATGCAATTGCAAATTAAAAAAAAGGCTAATATTCTGGGGTGTGTCAACAGGAGTGTTGTATGTAAGACCTGGGAGTTAATTGTCCGGGTCTACTCAGCACTGATGAGGCCTCAGCTGGAGTACTGTGTCCAATTCTGGGTGCCACACTTTAGGAAAGATGTGGACAAATTGGAGAGAGTCCAAAGGAGAGCAAATGATACATGGTTTAGAAAACCTGACCTATGAGAAAAGGTTAAAAAACTGGGCATGTTCAGTGTTGAGTAAAGAAGACTGATGGGGGACCTGGTAACAGTCTTCAAATATGCTAAGGGCTGTTCTACAGAGGCCTGTGATCAATTATTCTCCATGTCAGTTGAAGGTAGGACAAGAAAGAATGGGCTTAATCTGCAGCAAGGGAAACTTAGGTAACATGCTAGGAAAACCTTGCTAACTATAAGGATAGCTAAGATCTGGAATCCCCACCACTGGAGGTTTTTAAGAATGGTTGGACAAACACTTATCAGGGATGGTCTAGGTTTATTTTCATCCAGTCTCAGTGCAGGGGGCTGGACTTGATGACTTCTTGAGGTCATCCCTGATTGCAGTGTAGACATACTCTTAATCAGGGAGATGGATTGGAGAGGTTACTAGGAGGTACCTCCCACACACCAGCAGCCCTCCCCACACCTCCCCATCAGTTGTTTCGTGGCATGCAGGAGACTCGGGGGTGGGAGGAGCGAGGGCACGGCAGGCTCAGGGGAGGGCCCGGGAAGGGGTGGAGCGGGGGCAGGGCCTGTGGCAGAGCCAAGGGTTGAGCAGTGAGCACCCCCCGGCACATTGGAAAGTTGGCGCCTGTAGCTCTAGCCCTGGAGTCGGTGCCTAGACAAGGAGCCGCATATTAACTTCTGAAGAGCCGCATGTGGCTCCAGAGCCACAGGTTGACCACCCCGATGTATAACCTTAAGGCAGGCATGAAGGAGGCAGGGCCATGACCCCGGTCTCCCATGCACTAGCAGAGCCAGGGGCAGGCTTTGCACCAGGCCAGTCAGGAAGGAATTTTGCCTACTCTAGCTGGCAATATATTGCCCTAATTGTCGAAATCTCAGGATTTTTCATGGAATCAAACCTTCCAAAAATATTTTGTTTTGATCTTATCTAAATATTTCATTTCCATAAGGTCAAAATGTTTCAAAAAAGTTTAAACTTTTGACTATGGTATTATTATTATTATAAAATATGTAATACAAGTTAAAATAATAAATTTGAAACCAAATGTTTTATTTCCTATATACAATTTTGACAGAATGTTTTGATTTAGTCAAATCAGCATTTTCTGGGAAACTTCCATTGGAAAATTTTTGACCAGTTCAACTACAGACAAACTGTTAATTAACTTCTTAGGGCTATTGGTCATATGTAATCGTTGACTGAAATAGGCATGCAAGCATGCAGTTCTCCTTCTGCCTCATATGAAGCTGTTGGCAAAATACTCTGCTGGCATAATTCCATTGACTTCAGCGGAGTAAATGCCGGCAGAGAATTTGACCCACGGACTCAATGACAGTTCTCAATTTCCAATATAAACATTTAGGACCCAGTTCTGCAACTTACACATATAATGGGTAGGACTGAGTCCCATGGGCAGTCTCTTGATGTTACGGGGCGTAAGTTCTACTCAACAAGTGTGCAGGTTGCAGCATCAGGACTTCATAAAGTAGGAGACTACTGCAGGGTTAACTAATCCCTATGCTAATTCTCTGAAGAGGTTTAGAGTCCTTTTGCGTGATCATGATGTATTGTAATATCCCATTCATTATAAACATTCAAAGCATGATTTTCAAATCTTTCCTTCTTTTTCTTTAGCATTAACTGGATTTGAATTTGTGTTTCATTTCTCACTCCTATCTTCCCTGCTTGCTTTCAGACTTCCCCATTTGTTCCCTTTCACAAGTGGCTCTTTGCACATGGAAAACATTTTGTATGTGGGATGAGTCGCCATGTTAAAAAGATTATCGCACCATGGAGTCCATCGGCATTTAGCAACAACAGCGCTTATATTTTTCTAAAACTGCCTTTATCTCTCTTAATCATTATTAGCTACCTCAAATTTATGACATCTTCCTCCTCCAGAGATAAAATCAATTAGTTGAAAAATCCTCAGCTTGTTAGCCATAGTAAAAAAAACGCTAACTGTTCTCTTGGTTGTGTATAATTGTATTTTCCAGTTCACTGAGCATGTGCACAGGAAAACAGCAACAACCCACAGCAGGGAGTGGTCAGCTGATCCCAGGCTTTTCAAGGATCTTGCCTGCAGGCCAGCTTTCAAAGAAGGGGGGTTGTGTCCTAAATAGCCCAAAGGATTTTCCCGACTCTCTTGGGTAATTTACACCAATCTTAAACATGTATGTTTGTCTGAAGTCTCTTTTATTAGTGTGGTAATCCCATTACTGACAAATGAAGATGTAATCACAGTTTATTCAAATAGCTTGAAAGCTTTATCCCCTTTTGAGAGAGAGTAGAAAGTACAACTGGCTGCAACTGACTTCTTAAACTCCTACCGAGATGCTAGCATAGCAAAAATGATTTTTAAAAGTCATGGAGATTTTGGAGGCAGAATAAAAATACATATTTTAAACTGGATCTTGTGGAAAGGATTCTCTTCTCTTTTACACGGATTTTACACTGGCTCTGGTGGATTGACGCCAGTCAGAGTGAGGGGGGAATTGGGCTCTGTCTCTTTGGCCTTTTCTACATTAGCCTTTTCCCCTTCTAAAATTTCCCACCATAGCTATCACTGATGCAGCTACACCCATAGTAACAACAGTGGGGATGCTAGTATAGATAGGCCTTAATCAGCCACTGGCAATCTAATCACTACGAGCATGTCTAGCTAACATGGTGGTTAAAATGCCAGGGGCCTACATGCACCAGTACTCCCCGCATCATTATGACCACCAAAGTTACTACCACTGGTAGCAGATGTTAGGAGAGAAATGCTAGAACTGATACCTTCTTTGTTTGAAGGCACTTCTCAGATAACAATTGCAGCCTCTTAATTAATAAAAAAGTTGGTAGCACTTTAAATTTTAAACCCTTTTGTTATTCCTTTTCAAAATGTGGAACCTTATGTATTGCAACAACTACTTTGTTGAGTGATCATGCTGTGACGAGATTGCCCCCTGCTCATGTTATAATGAAGTTTGGTGACAACTATACAAGCAAGATCAAACACTGAAACAAGATGGCTAGAAGATTATCATGTTATGACAGGAACCTTCTGCATGGTCATTTTAATGGCAGAGATGGGACTCTAAACAAAAAAATATTTTGAGTTTTTTTAAATTCTCACTTGAAGCAATACCTTAGCTATATCTTCTAGACTGTAAGTATCTCTTTTCTGTCTCTTAGGAAGTGCCACAACCTGTATCTTGTCCTGGTTTATAGCTACAGATGCTCTTTTACTCTAATTGTCATTGTACTTTGTAAACTACATGTCGTATGACTAATATGAAGAATATACATGTGGAGGGCCAAATCTAGCAGTCTTGATGTAGGGCATAATCCTGCAAGAAGCTGAGTACCCTCTACCCCCGCTGACTGAGATCAGTCCCTCAGTTGTTGCCCAAGTAAAATTCCCATCACATTTGGATTTACTGTTATTGTGTTTATTTTTTATTAGTTAATTGCCCCAACCAGGCCTGGGGCCCATTGTGCTAGGGGCTTTACATTTATATAGGAAGATATACTCCCTGCTCTGAAGAGTTTACAGTCTAAATAGATGAGATAGACAAAGGGTGGGAGGGAAACAGAGGCCCAGAGAAGTGAAGTGACTTGCCCAACGTAAAGCAGGTCAGTGGTAAAGGCAGGAATAGTATCTAGCTTTCCTGAGTTTGACTTTAGTGTCCTATCAGCTGCACCACACTGCCTCTTTCTATCTGATCCATAATAAAAGAATTATTATTATCCACAATAAGAGTGGTGAAAACCCCAGAAATGGGTTTAGAGGGATGGAACTCTTTGCTTCCCCCATAGGAGAAAAAGGAAAATTCTAGCTGCTGACAGACCATTTAAATAAATTATAATTTTGCTTACTTATAGTTCCATATTGTATAGTGTGTAGATTTATTTGGAGTTTATGTTCTGTATGACGCTGGCAAACCAGGTGCCAGCTCCTGCCAAGGTCCCCATGCTTCACTTGAATACTGACAAATACGGACAAATTCTGGGGCAAATACTGACAAATACGGACAAAATCTGTTAGTATTGTTAAAATAAGTATTAGAGTTATATAAATGTGCTTAGTGTTTAGACTTTATTGAATGCTTGTAAATTGCTGCATGCATTAATCTCACTTATAACATCTGCATCCCATATTGTAAGGCAATATTTGAGCATTTGCATTGTAAGCCTCTGTAACTGTGTAAATCTCCAGACAGGAGAGAGACATTGACTAGTAAGAAATGCTGGCCTCCAGCAGAAGATATGTCCTACCCCACAAGGAAGGTCTATCGACTCCAGACAAACTTTTGTGGAACATCAAAGAGGACAAAAGACTTTGTTGATTGCTGTCCCCACTGCCCCATGAAGAGGGGACCTGCAAGTGAATTCCTCCCATCTATGAATTTGCAGTTTGAAGCAGACGAGGAGAAGGAATAAACCCTCTAAGAAGGAGGAACTGTATCTTTATACTGCTTGCTCTCTGAGGGGCAAGGATGACTAAGCATAAGCAAAAGATCCCCAGTGCTTAGCCCGGATTAGCCCTAAAGGACATATAGAGCTTGCCTATCATAGAAACTTTTACTATTTTTGAAATTTAAGATTGGGACTCATTTGTGTGTATATATGTTTACCTGCTGTAACCTTGACAATAACCTTCTTGTTTCCCTTTCCTATAAAATAAATCTTTAGCTAGTTTATTATAGGATTGATTACAAGCATTGTCTCTGGTGTGAGATCTCAGGTGCGATTGACCTGGGGTAAGTGACTGATCCTTTGGGACTGGGAGTTACCTGACTATTGCTGTGATCTTTGGTGTAAGGAATTGTCTATCACAAAGGCAAGCTTACCTGGGTTGCAAGACAGATTGGAGTACTCAAGAGGATTGTCTATGATTCCATCTTAAAGTTATTATAGTGCCTGAGGAATTTATACTTGATAACTGGTTGGTAAAATCTAAGTATAGAACTCAGAACCAAATTGTGCCCTGTTACCTAACAGTCTGTCCTGAGCGCCTGCAGGACAGTTTGACATTCTGATTTTACGAATGCTGTTTGTTGATACAACGAATTACGAAAGAGCATATCAATGGTGCAAGATATATCCTGACCTTACAATGGACACTGGCTAGATAGGAAATCCAGAGTCAAGAAGGGGATCTTAGGAGTGCTGTTAAAACCAGGGATTTGGAACCCAGTCGATGCTGACCTTTCTGGACTTGAGTATGTAACTGCAGGTCAGACCAGGACCTGGTGGTGTGGGGTTTGATGGACTGTAATACTGCCATTCCTAAATATTCAAGAACACTGGAGAGACAGTGGGTGAGTAATCGGAGTTTCTTTTGGCTTGGCAGTTCATAGCCCCGGCACCTCTGGGCTTCTGGCCAGCAGGCACAATTCTCCAGCTGCACAGCTCTGAAGGCAGCTCTGCCACCAGCAGCAGTGTAGAAGCAAGGGTGGCAGTACAATACCATGCCGCCCTTACTGCTGCTGGCGCCGGTGCTGCCTTCAGAGCTGGGTGCCGGCCAGCAACCACCACTCTCTGGCTGCTCAGTGGACCCCTGAACACTTTGCTAAGGGAGCTGATCCCAGGCACTGTGGTCAGATTGGGGCAGGGTGTGTGTGTGGATCATGAGTGTGTTGTGCTTGGGGACTGTGACCCCTAGAATCTAGGGGAGTGGATTCCCAGATATCAGGTGCTGGATCCTGTGAGCAACAGGCTTGGGATGGGGCAGTGACTCCCTTGGTGTTTGCTGGGGTGGATTTAGGGGTTATTTGGGAGTGGACACTGGACACACTGGGCTTGGGCAGGGGGGTAATGGATCCTGGGGTGCTGCCTCAGCTTGGGGGGAGTAGATCCCAAGGGCTGGGCACCTACTCCGCCCACCCTGACCAGCATTGGACAGGCTGGGGTGGGTCCTGGCTAGGGGGTGGGGCCCAGGACTAGCTGAAGGGGGCTCCACCTCCCAGGATTTAAAGTAACATAAGTAGTTAACGATTTTTCCACCTTGCATTTTGCTGTGATGCTAGGGGCAGTAGCTTAGCCGGGGGGCGGGGGGCCTGCGGGGGGAGCGGCCGCTCCCCCTCTGAGCACAAGTGGCACCTTTTTAATTTATAGGTGCCTTTTTTAATTTTTACTCACCCGGCGGCGCTCCGGGTCTTCAGCGGCAGGTGCCTTCACGCGTTCCGGCTAGGCCGGGGGGGGCCTTCACGCGCTCCGGGTGGTGGCCTTCACTCGCTCTGGGTCCTCGGTGGCATTTCGGCGGTGGGGGCCTTCAGTGCCACCGAGGACCCGGAGCACCGCCCGGTGAGTACAAGTGAGTGACACCTTTTTTTATGTCCGCTGCCCCTATTCGCTCCACCTAGCTACGCCACTGGCTAGGGGTGGCTTTCCCAGACCCGAAGAGGAGCTCTGTGTGTCTTGAAAGCTTGTCTCTCTCTCACCAGCAGAAGTTGGTCCAATAAAAGGTATCACCTCACCACATTGTCCCTCTAATATCCTGGGGCCAACACGGCTACAGCAACACTGCATACAAGAATCATGGGTTACTCTCCAAAAATTCATAGAATTGGCTTAAGACAAGAGATTGAAAAGGGGGTTATTTCTTTTTGGAGGGTGTTTTGTTTGTTTGGGGTTGGGGAGGGTGTAATTAGATCATGTTTTCAAGCTCTTCTCTGTCACCACAAGAGCTATAAACTTTTTTTAATGAAAGCTGAAATTCTCACCGAATCACAGATCTCCAGGAGCTGAGGCTTTAAGAAAAACACCAAATAGTGCAAGACTCTCAATAAAAGCATGAGAGTGGGTGTAGCGGGGTGGTCAGCTGCTCCTGCCTTAAACGGCTTAACACAGCCCGGGGAGAGGGCTGTGGTAGGGAAGGAAAAACTGGGCTGATTGGCGGAGCAGCCGCAGCGGGGCCATGCCCAAACAGACCCAGCTGGCCCTATAAAGGCCAGGGAAGCCAGGAGCTGCAAAGAGTCTCCTCTAACTCTGGAGGGAAATGGGCTTGGCTGCTGGGGAGCATACCAGGGTACCTGAGGTGAAGTAGGGCTGGGGAAGGCCAGAGGAGCTGGGATGCTCCAGACTGGAAAAGCACCAGGCTGCAGGTCTGGCAGACGGCCTAAGACAGGGTTCTGGGGTTGCAACAAGGCAGCCCAAGGGTAGGTGGAGGCAGCAGGTCCAAACCCCCCATATGATGACTGGCTTATACAGACTGCAGTTGGCCCCAGTGTAAGGGGGCTAGTTGGTGACTGGCAGTAGACCATAGGCTGAGGCAAGGTGGGGATAGAGAGGGGGAGGGTTCCCTGGGGAGGGGAGACCCAGATATGTGGGCTATTGCCTGGAGGGGCAGCACCCCAGGTAAAAGGCACCGGGGGGTCCAGGAGGGAGATGGGGGCCAGTGATGGTGAGACACCGGCAGAGGGTGCTCTGGAGCTAGTAAAAAGAGCTAATTCCTTGACAGCGAGCAGGAGGTGCCACTGGGTGAGTCTGTGCCCTGTTACAGTGGGCAACACTGAGAACAGCCACTCCCTGATGCCGATATCACCTAACTTTAGGCAGTGACACCTGGGTGCTAAGGAAGCCTGAAGAGCAGTGGATTGACATTTTCCATTCTTGTTGTCTTAGTTAGCTGCTCTGTGCTAAGTGGGAAGACAAGATCAGCAATGAAGATATTCATAGCTGAACCCAGCAGCTGCCTCCATCAGCATTGGTTTGGTTTTGGCAGCTTTCTGGCTACAAATATATTACTAGGATAGAACGCCACTGAATTCTGAAGTGTGTTTATTTAGCATTGGCACTACATGGCTGACACTCATGTGGGTGCCAAATGGGTCCGTGGTGCAAGAAGATCACCAATGATGAACATAGACTAAATATCCAGCCAGACCATCATAAGGACCTAACTAAAGATTGCTCGCAGGGAGGCACTCAGTCTGCAAGAAGGCCATGTCCTTTAGGACTTTTAATGATAATGATGATAGCATATTCGGATTAATGAGTGAGATTTTAGGTTGATAGGGATTCTCTTTTCAGTCAGAGGTCAGGGCTCAAACAAGCTAGGCAATTAATATTTAGGACAGTGGGGTTGGCCATCCCCTTATGGTGACCAGATAGCAAGTGTGAAAAATTGGGATACTTTTTTTCCAGGGGGTTGTGGTATAGTTGCGTATACCCCTAATACCAGGATGATCCCAATAGTATCAGGATGTCTGGTCACCCTATATTCCCTGATATGCTGGATGGATTTGATTCACTTTTATTTTTATGTTAATATGTGTGTGTTTGTTTTCTTTCCCTAAGTAAAAAGTATTTGTGGTTTCATATTCCCAAAGACTCCTGCATGCTCATCCGTAAAACCTGGGTGTGGATGAGGTTTTAGGTAGGATCTCCAGCCATATGTTATATTTATTTTTAGAAAGGCCTCCTAGATGTTTTATTGAACCCAACCCTGGTTACTACCACTGGCAGAAGGGTTACAGTGGTCAACTATATCAGCTACTCCTGTCCTGAACTGTTTCTTTCTAGTTTTTATACTTGTAATAAAAATTGAATGCCACACCAAAATAGTAAAAATAAGAGTTGCAACTGTGCACTATTTAAATTAAAACATTGATTAAAATGCATTTCATAACTGTCCTCAATGTTTCATGGTGCCACCTGAGAATTCCCAGATACCAAGAGACTCTCGGGGTAGCAGGCTAAGTCAGGTCTGCAGCTGTCTTGTAGCATCAGGAAGTATGGTCCAATAGCTAGGGTACTAACCAGGTCTTGGGAGTAGTGGGTTCAATTCCTGCTCTGTCAGAGGTTTCCTGTGTGAACTTGGGCAAGTCACATAGCTGCCCTGTGGCTCGGTTCCCCATCTGTGAAATGGGGATAAAAGTACTTCCCTATGTCACAGGGATGTTGTGAGGATAAATACATTAAACATTGTGAGGTGCATGGATGTGGGGTCCATATAAGTGTCTTGGATGGATAGATGGCACAATCACCTGCAGTGGAGACCAGTATCTGGCTCAGTGACTCTGCTGCTAGAGTTCTCCTCTTGCTCACTTTGTTTTCAGGTTATAAATTAATACTTAATGACACCAATGTAAATGAGAGAAAATCACCCCCTATCATGCAGGTCCAAAGCCCTCTGAAGTCAATGGAAAGACTTCAGTAGGATTTCAATGATTAGGTCCCTAAGGTATGTCTACACTGCATCTGGGAGCAAGTCTTCCGGCCCGGGTTCACAGACTCATGTTAGTGGGGCTTGTGCTAGGGCTCCAAGAATAGCAGCATAGACGGTGCTTTGATGCTGTGGCTTGGGCTGAAGCTCAAGTTATCAAGCCTGACTGGGCTTCAGAGCCTCAGCTGCAATGCCTATAAGGTTCTTCTTAGAGTGCTAGTGTGAGTCCCTCTACCATGAGTCTGTGGACCTGGCCTGGGAGGCTCACTCTCAGATGTAGTCTAGACATGTCCTTGGTGTCCAAGAGGAGCCGAATCTTGAAGGCCTCACTCAGACAAAGCTCCTGTGTGCTTAGTGCTTACCATGCACTGCTACGTTTCGGTCTCTCTTTTGTTTTTGCAGCTTAGTGCTGCAGGAGGGTGATGTTGCACAGCTGTGAATGTTGTAATGTACTGAAGCTCTGCAAAACAGTCAGAAATGTTATTCAAGTTTTGTCTTGCTTTGCATTTGGATCTTCCATAATATGTCAAGACTTTTTTTTTTAATACAACCTTTTTCTCTCCTGCCGCTTGTTACAGCTCTGCTTCTTCTTTCAGTCCCCAAATTCAGATAGTATTGGAAAGGAACTGCCTGCTGAAAAGAGAATTTCAATATATCCTCTTTGCTGTCACTGCAGGAAGGGTGGCAGTAAGTCAAAACAGTCTGACATGATGCACCCAGCAGAACAGACCTGGGCGGTGGTGTTTGTATTTAATTGGAAACATCCAGCATACAGTGTTGATTCATATGCATATAAAAGATTCACTTTTTCAGGTGCAACTGCAGCTATAATCAGTATGTTTTATTTGGTGAGTCACAAAAGGCACCTTACCAGATCATTTGTAACAAGCTGTTAAATGGATGAACAGCAAGCAGCACCCTGGGGGAAGGAAATCAATTTTCACACAGGTCAATTTTATGATGGTTGAAATTCACATCTTCACCATAAAGGGCAAGATCCATATTTGGTCTAAATTACCACAGCTCCATTGTGTTTTATAACAGTTGAAGACTTGGCCCAAAAAGTCTCTAATCCAATTTTATGCTGGATACTAAACAGCTGTTGAAATTCACCTGAACTGAAGTCGGATGGTGAGTGGGCACTACTTTGGGTTGGAATAGTGGTTGCTGTCTCTCAATACCTCCTGTGTGAAGATTGCTTAGTCATTAACTCTATGACCTTCTCCCACCTTGCCTTAGGCAGCACCCTCAAAGCCCTTTGCTGCATTAAGGCCCACCTACGCAGCCGGTCCAGCTGCACTCCACTCTCATGGTGCATGGATGATATGGCGAGCTCTAAATACAGGAAAATTTCACCCTGTGAGCAAAGGTTCATTGTAACTGGAGTCTCTCTGAAAGTTTGCACATTGCAATGCCTTCAAGCAATTTAGAACTTTAATTCTTTTTCACTATAAGTGGATTCCACTGTATATGGTTCAACTACTCAGTTTCCCCCATCATTCCCTAATCAATGGGCTGGAATTAGTGGATGAGTTAATGTTTTCCCCAAAGTGCTTTTTAGAAATCAATGAAATATATGTGATGTAGTTATGTGGTATTTTAGAAACACCTCTCCCGCATATACCGCAACATAAAAAATAAAGTGTCAGCAGATAGCACCATTCAGTATCTTTAATTCAGGGCTTGTCAAATGGGACTACCTTCATGTGCACTAGGGAACTTTTAGTGCATGACAGCAGCATCCATAAGGGCCAGTTAATGAGTTACACACTAGTGCGCATTAGAATTTACACCCTAGCTGGTGCGGCCTGTGGCATCGTGAAGACAAGCCCTCAGTGATGATCAATGATTTACAGTATGTGTACACACCCCATGGCAACAAGCCTCCCAGCCTGGGTCAACAGCTTCAGACTTATGCTACCATGCTAAAAATATCCCTGTAGACATTGTGGCTCCGGCTGGAGCTCAGGCTCTGAAGCCTAGGAAGGGAGGTTCCTTCAGAGCCTGAGCTTCAGCCTCAGATGCAACTTCAAAGCACTGCCAATATATAGTAGTGTGAGCCCGAGTCTGTCAACCCAGGAAAGGAGGCTTGTTGCTGTGGGCTGTTTAGATGTACCCATAATTATTAGAACTGATTGAAATTTTTCCAACAAAATGTTTTTCTTCAAAAAAAGCCTTTCCAACCAAATGAAAATTTTCATGAACATTTTCATTTTGGTCAATTATTTTTCATGTTTTGATGAAAGTTATGAAACCAAAATTTCAAAATGTTTTGAAAAAATTAATTTCAGTGGAGGAAATAAACCAGTGGAAAAAGGAGAGGGAAATGAAAAGTAAATGTTTTTTGTTGTTGTTGTTTTGTTTTCTCTCCCTTGGGAAACAAATCTTACCAAAAAAATGCAAAATTTTTCATTTAGAATATTTTTGTTGAAAAATTTCATGGAAAACATTTGAATAACACCCAAAAATTTTCCTTCAAACCTTTTCACAAAATATACTTATGACAGCGGGCCAAAATATTGGATGGAGCCATTTTTCCATTGGAAACTACAGTTCTGTGAAAATTGAAATGTATAATCAAATCCTGTCAATTTTACTGAGCTTTTAATTCAGGAAAAGAAGAGAAAAACATTCCAAGAAGGTCAATACATCCTATTTTGACATTTTCAGAATGTTTAATTTTTAAAACTTGTATTTGATATTATAATGTACTAATAAAAATTTGTTTTGTTGAAATTAAACATTTTTTATCAATCCAAGTCCCCCTCTTCCCTCCCCCCTGAATTTTCTTTCACATAGAATTTATAAATTTTCAGGTTTTGTTTTGAATGGGGACAAAACCAAATTTCAAAATCCTTAGTAAAATGGAATTTCCATCCTCCACATAGCTCTAATACTTACCTATTTTCAATTCTGTGCAATTATTATGGCTAGGGGCCAAGAGAGGTTAGAACTCTTCAATGAAAAGGTTGGTTAGCACTGGAAGTCTGTAAGGACGCTGCTCTTTCCATTTGTATTCAATCAGCTGATCACAATCTCTGAGAGGGAGGCTAAATATTTTTGAATGTCTGGCCAAGTTTGCTGATCAGTTATAGTGCTGTGTATATGATTATGATACCGCCTTATCTGCACTCAGTATCTACAGTGATGGGCCCCTTACAAACCCATGAAATGGTAATCTTGTGTTGAGTATTCAGAAACACGCTGACTCCAAGTTTGTGTGCTCTAGTTGTTCACACTAAATTTAGAACGTATGTTAATCAGTTTTTGCAAGATCAGGTATATTGTTTCCCCTATAAATTACATTAATATATGATGCAGAATAAGAAACAGAAAATATCCTAATTATTAAATATGATGCCAAGTTCCTAATAACTTATTGTTTTTAATTTTTACTAGAGGAATTGAGAATGTTCTGCATGGTTAGTAAATTCTTCCAACTTATCAAGGGCCGAATCTTCCATGCTGAGCGCTCTAGCCATGATCCAGCAATGCACTTAAGTACATGCTTAATTTAAGTGTATATGTCACATTATATCAATTGTATACTTAAGTGCTTGGCTAGATCAAAGCCAGAATGCTCAGCACCATACAAAATCAAGCCTCAAACCTGCAAAGTGGAGGAGATTTTAATTAATTTTTCACTATTACTGTAAAATTACAGCTTTTGTTTTTGGAGTAACAGCCGTGTTAGTCTGTATTCGCAAAAAGAAAAGGAGTACTATTGGTTAGTCTCTAAGGTGCCACTAGTACTCCTTAGGTTTTGTTTTAATGCTCCTCAAGAGATTCCCACTGTTGGTTTGGGCATATCTTAAAATGTCTCTAAAAATGACTGTCCTCACTTTTTCTTTTCCTGTCTAAGCAACAGAAGAAACCAATTTATATAAATATAAAATGAATGATAAAGCTGTCATTCACAAAAGTTGTCTTTAAGGACAGAATCTGGCCAACTTTCTGATGGCTCCAGGGAATCAGTAATCCACAGGGTGTGGGATCAGCTGCTGACAGTCTGACATTCCTGAGTCAAGTGGGTAAACTATACATTCAGTATTTGCTTCCTGTTTCTTTCAAGAGAGCACGTGTGCCTGCAGCCATACCATCTTAGACTGTGGTCTCATAAAATGTGATAGGCTATGCAGGGCTGGGTTTGTTCAGTAGTACAAGAATGGGGATGAGCAAGGTGGAAACAAACTATTGCAGGAACTGATTTTTGATAATTCAGTAGGTGGTATTTTTTCTTCTGATGAATCAGGGCTACTGAATTGCCATTTTCCAAACCACTTCTCATGATAAGATTCCATGGTACTTTTTGAAGTAATATGAGTACCTGTCTATTCTAGTGTCCTAACCACATTCCAGCTTAGGCAATTGCCTTCTGCCTGCCTAGTGTACATACTGCTTAGTAAGGTATTTTACTTAACTTCTTGCTCCTAAAACTAGCACCCTTCTAGTGGCTGCAGTTTGTAGATTGGCAAAGTGACGTTATCCCTATGTGTGATATGTCTAATTCTTTAAATTATTTTGGACCTGATTTTGATACATTTTAAATTGACTAGCCCTAACCTTATTTCACAAGTAATCCCATTGAAATCATCAGGGGTTCAACTTGTGGAACAAGGTACTCATCAACATATAGCTCATTATTATTATTATTTAGACTGAGGTGGGACATGAAAAGAATCAAGGAATGCACCTTCCCATTGTAAGTACTGTGGAACTATGATAATGTTTTACCTTTTCTAAATGAAAAGACCATTTTATATGGGTTACAGTGCAAAAACAAATCTGAGAGCTGTCCTGATTTCACAATGCAAAAGAATGATTACATACAGCGCAACCAAGGACAAAAGTTTATAGTGAGCCAAAGCATCAGAGGAACTTTACTCTGTTTTGTTTGATAAATTACAAAGAAAAAATAAAAAGTACTAAATTTGTCAAGTCTCTGGAGCCAAGACCAGAAGTGACCAGGAATCAGTGAAACAGAGAAAAGTATTCTCTTGCTAGGGTGACCAGATGTCCTGATTTTATAGGGACAGTCCTGATATTCAGGGCTTTTTCTTATAGAGGTGCCTATTACCGCCCACCTTCTATCCTGATTTTTCACACTTGCTGTCTGGTCACCCTATCTCTTGCCTACCCAACTTCTGACTGAGTTTAGCTGGGCATGTGGGCTGCTGCAGCAGACTGACCTGAATAGTTCATTGTGGCAAAGGTTGAAAAGTATGGAGAGGGTTGCCAGTATTTACTGTAAAATTTACTACTCTTCTGTCTCTTCAGGATTTTGTGGGATGTTAATAGAATGGATTTGATTACTTGAGAATTGAGAACTGTAGTTAGAGGACTAAAAATGATTGTTAAAGAAGAAAAAACTAGCACGTTTTGGCCAAGAACACAGCTGGACCCAACTGGGACATATGTGGGAATAACACTCCGCTGCTCAGCCTCCCCCGCCTTGTCTCCAGGCATGGGAGGGATTTTGTTCTGCGTTAGTACAGGACCTAGCATGTGGGGTCCAGGGCCATGACTGGGGCTCCTAGGTACTACAGCAATGCAAATGCAGTAACAAGTTCTGTAGCTACTACTTCCTTCTGCAAGCAAATGGGCAGGGAAAGGCTGAGGAGTGGGCGGACCACCGATTCTGCCGCACACCCCAAAGCACTGACCCACAGAGCTGAGCTGGCTGTAGTGGGGAGTATGCTACCTCTGATAAGGGGCTGTAGCTAACTCTTCCACCATTGGAGCAAGGGAAGGAATTCCTCTTCCCCAGACCTCATCTGAATTTAGACATGCAAGTCAAGATACCTGTGTACTTCTTTAAACATGAGAATAGGGTTCATGCTTCAGGTATGGAAGTCAGAGTACCCAAAAATCTGACTCTTCTGACCATGGGCTTGGTTCTTAACTCCCATATTCATCAGAGTAGGTCATGTGAATCATCTAATTAAAGTCAATAGAACAATTTGTGTGAGTAAGGATTAATTGCTTGATTAAGTGTGACTGGATTGGTCTTTACAATTCCTATTATTGACTCAGATTAGTCAATTGATAGAAATCATCTTTCTCACAGGTCCATCTGGATGAATGTGTTCACTGAAGACTTCGGTCAAATTCCTAATATTATTTTTTATTTTCTTATTTCACAAAAAGGAACATTCTCTCCTAGGGAAAGGGAATGAGCATGAATAGAAAGCTACCTTTTATCTTTAGTGCTTAAGAACTGCTTCAGATCTCGAATAATTTATTTCAGAAACCTAAAAGGTAATAATGGGGTTTCAAATTTTGCATTTGATGCATACAGTGGACTGTGTTCTTTGCACACTTGCATTGGTGTAAATCAGGAGTAATTCCATTGAAGTCGGTGAAGTTACACTATTGTAAAATTGTGTATTTTCCACTGCATGCATCTGATGAAGTGAGCTGTAGATCACGAAAGCTTATGCTCAAATAAATTTGTTAGTCTCTAAGGTGCCACAAGTACTCCTTTTCTTATTGTGAAATTGGTGAGAGATCACAGTCTGGCCCAAAGAGTCCACAGCATTAGTCAGCTGGAAGGATCTTTCCTCTAACCACTTAATTTCTAGGAAACTGCACAATGTGACATTACAAGGATCCTATTTAGAGACACGCACTGAACAGATCAAAGCAGTAACTACTGGAAATGCTTTCTGAAGGTATGTGTAACTATAAAATGTTTTGAGTGGTTGCCAGTATTTAGTAATCAGTGTTGTAAAGTTTTGCGATACTCTTGATGTCTGCAGCTGTTATGTGGCCCGTGGCAGAAAGCTGATGTTCAAAATTACCAATTATATACCTAATGGA
Source organism: Chelonia mydas (assembly GCF_015237465.2). Taxonomy (NCBI): domain Eukaryota; kingdom Metazoa; phylum Chordata; order Testudines; family Cheloniidae; genus Chelonia; species Chelonia mydas. Next base: position 115,513,666 of record NC_057852.1, read on the forward strand.
GCCTTGAGAACAAAACTCCCACTTTGCTATTGGTCACTGGAACAGCCTTTAAATGCTAGGAAGGGACCAATACTGTAAACATAATGCTGTCTCCATAGCAATGTGCAGTTCAGCGTTTAGCTTTTCAACACTTGAAAAGGTAATTGCTGTCCTTTTTTTTTTTTATATATATTTTTCTATTCCCGCTTTATAACAGCAATAATAACCTCCTGAGTTGGGCATTTCCTGGCCATTAATGCCTGACTGTATTAAGAGCCCTTGGATTTACCTCAAGCCCTCAAATCCTCCAGCCGGTCATTAACTGCCAGGAAATTCCCTTCCCGATAGTCATTATTGCTTATGGAAACCTGGATTAGAAATGTAATTACAGAGGTCTAACCTTTCTGTGATTTTTTTTCCCTACCATCCCACAGTATCTGCCATCATTATCTGTTGAATTGACTGAAGGCTAACTTGATATGAAATAATATCAGTGCTGGCAAGGGTCCTTTCTTGTTCAGCTTTTACCATACAATGGTCTTCTGATACACTTTCAGTTATTGGCTGTCTGCTATTTGACAACAGATTTTAGCTATGTCTCCCTTTCCCTGGCTGTATTTCAAGGAATCCCTATTGAGGTTACAGGGACAAACCATCCCGATGTGTCGAAAGAATAGTAAATATGGCAGGCGACCAGCTTGGCTTAACGGTGAAATCCTTGCGGATCTTAAACATAAAAAAGAGGCTTACAAGAAGTGGAAGATTCGACAAATGACCAGGGAAGAGTATAAAAATATTGCTCGGGCATGTAGGAATGAAATCAGGAGGGCCAAATCACACCTGGAGTTGCAGCTAGCAAGAGATATTAAGAGTAACAAGAAGGGTTTCTTCAGGTATGTTGGCAACAAGAAGAAAGCCAAGGAAAGTGTGGGCCCCTTACTGAATGAGGGAGGCAACCTAGTGACAGAGGATGTGGAAAAAGCTAATGTACTCAATGCTTTCTTTGCCTCTGTCTTCACGAACAAGGTCAGCTCCCAGATTGCTGCGCTGGGCAACACAGCATGGGGAGTAGGTGGCCAGCGCTCTGTGGAGAAAGAGGTGGTTAGGGACTATTTAGAAAAGCTGGACGTGCACAAGTCCATGGGGCCGGATGCGTTGCATCCGAGAGTGCTAAAGGAGTTGGCGGCTGTGATTGCAGAGCCATTGGCCATTATCTTTGAAAACTCATGGCGAACGGGGGAAGTCCCGGATGACTGGAAAAAGGCTAATGTAGTGCCAATCTTTAAAAAAGGGAAGAAGGAGGATCCTGGGAACTACAGGCCAGTCAGCCTCACCTCAGTCCCCGGAAAAATCATGGAGCAGGTCCTCAAGGAATCTATCCTGAAGCACTTACACGAGAGGAAAGTGATCAGGAACACCAGTGATCATGGATTCACCAAGGGAAGGTCATGCCTGACTAATCTAATCACCTTCTATGATGAGATTACTGGTTCTGTGGATAAAGGGAAAGCAGTGGATGTATTGTTTCTTGACTTTAGCAAAGCTTTTGACACGGTCTCCCACAGTATTCTTGTCAGCAAGTTAAAGAAGTATGGGCTGGATGAATGCACTATAAGGTGGGTAGAAAGTTGGCTAGATTGTCGGGCTCAACGGGTAGTGATCAATGGCTCCATGTCTAGTTGGCAGCCGGTATCAAGTGGAGTGCCCCAAGGGTCGGTCCTGGGGCCGGTTTTGTTCAATATCTTCATAAATGATCTGGAGGATGATGTGGATTGCACTCTCAGCAAATTTGCGGATGATACTAAACTAGGAGGAGTGGTAGATACGGTGGCAGGTAGGGATAGGATACAGAGGGACCTAGACATATTGGAGGATTGGGCCAAAAGAAATCTGATGAGGTTCAACAAGGATAAGTGCAGGGTCCTGCACTTAGGACGGAAGAATCCAATGCACCGCTACAGACTAGGGACCGAATGGCTAGGCAGCAGTTCTGCGGAAAAGGATCTAGGGGTGACAGTGGACGAGAAGCTGGATATGAGTCAACAGTGTGCCCTTGTTGCCAGGAAGGCCAATGGCATTTTGGGATGTATAAGTAGGGGCATAGCCAGCAGATCGAGGGACGTGATCGTTCCCCTCTATTCAACATTGGTGAGGCCTCATCTGGAGTACTGTGTCCAGTTTTGGGCCCCACACTACAAGAAGGATGTGGATAAATTGGAGAGAGTCCAGCGAAGGGCAACAAAAATGATTAGGGGTCTGGAACACATGACTTATGAGGAAAGGCTGAGGGAACTGGGATTGTTTAGTCTGCAGAAGAGAAGAATGAGGGGCGATTTGATAGCTGCTTTCAACTACCTTAGAGGTGGTTCCAAAGAGGATGGTTCTAGACTATTCTCAGTGGTAGAAGAGGACAGGACAAGGAGTAATGGTCTCAAGTTGCAGTGGGGGAGGTTTAGGTTGGATATTAGGAAAAACTTTTTCACTAGGAGGGTGGTGAAACACTGGAATGCGTTACCTAGGGAGGTGGTAGAATCTCTTTCCTTAGAAGTTTTTAAGGTCAGGCTTGATAAAGCCCTGGCTGGGATGATTTGATTGGGGATTGGTCCTGCTTTGAGCAGGGGGTTGGACTAGATGACCTCCTGAGGTCCCTTCCAACCCTGATATTCTGTGATTCTATGATTCAGTGTATACACAGTCTGATTAAAACTGCTCTTCCAAAGTGCTAGCTTCTAGTGACAATGTTTAAAATAAGAAGGATGGCCCTGATCCCACAATCAGATACCCACAGACAGCCCACAGAAATCAATGGGCCTGTGCACAGGCCAAAGAGCCTTCCCTGGTGGATCCAACTACCTGCATAAATAACACCTAATATGGCACCCTAAGGAAAGTGCAGGATAAAGACGCATCCCTTCCCCCAACACAACACTTTATAGATTCATATTCATAAAGTTGAAGGCCAGAAGGGGCTATGAAGATCAGCTAATTCCACCTTCTGTATAACACAGGCCAGAGAATGCCATCCGTTTACTCCTATATTGACCCTAATATGCTTTAGTCAAAAAGGTTATCTTACAGAAAGGCATTTACTTTATCTTACAGCTTCTTCTACACTCTGGCTGGTTGTTTTCTACTTATTTGGCATGTTACACTAGCTTCCTCCAATTTACTAATGTGTAACTTACACCATGATTTCTGTCCTCTCTGAATTTGGCCTTGGAAAAGTTGCTTGAGCAAAAAGCTCAGTCCCTAGTCAAGTCCCTATTTATGGACCAAATAAAAGCAAAACCCCAAGAATTATATTATTTGTATCCTTGGGAGAACTCCCACTAACTCATTAATTTCTGTTACTGACTCTTGTGCAGCCTGTATGGCACCATTTAATAATGACTTAGTGTCTTGAACACTCTATATAACCATAACTACTTACATACTTCATAAAATGCCTCAGTGTTAATTGTTTTAATGTACAAAGGGTATATAATTTGAATCAAAGGGCACTTTCTGTGAAGTCTTAATTATGTATTCCAGCACTTGTACAAAATATTACTTCTTGACATATAGGTCATGTTCTAATAAACAGAGGAACCACAATAATGTGGACATGAAACTTAATTATTATATTACTGAATCATCTCTTTAATTTGAAGACCTTTTATAAAGCGCAGTCTGCCTTACTACAACCTCCGTCAATTCCTTCCAGAAGTGCTAGTGTGTTATGACAATACAAGGCAAAAGCACAAATGTCTTTTGAAAGCTCTTTAATTGTAACCATTCCATTGGTGTCTGTTGTGCATTAAAAAAGAAGTTTCAAAAGAACAAAGCTGAATATTATAAAACATTTTTTAAAACCCTCAGTTTTCTCCTTTTAAAAAGTTATATACTAAAGTAATACCTTTATATCAAAATGACTGCAAAATTCCACTCAGCTTAAAGCAAATGAGTAAGTAATGTCTATTAAAGACACAATTATTTCTATGCAATAATTAAGCTTCCATATGGTAATGCTGACTCTTGAATAACATAATATATTTAATTATGGCTTAGTTGTTTACAAAATGTACTTACTTACAATAACAAAAAATATATACGCTTCTTTTTTTAATTAACCCAGCAGGTCAGATTCTGCCCAGATCCAGATCCTATGGAGGGGGACTTGCCACTGGAATAAATGTGGTGGAGGTGGTGCCTGCTCCAGCTGATTTCAACCCCCCCACCAATTCCATCATAGGGGATATGCTGGATTAGGGTGTGTGGGAGTATTATCGTGTGGAACTTCGCTCCACTGACCCTCTGCTGACATAAGGTCCATGGGGAGATTGAGCTGCTTCAGGTAGAGAAAGCTGTAAGTTGTTCACTGAAAGCCCCCGCCTCTCCTGCACCAAGCAGAGCTCGAATACAGGGGAGAACTCAGCCCACCTTTAAGTCTTTTCTGATTGTTTCTCTTTCAGGATTGAATGCCATGAAAATGGTATCGTGTTCCATACAACCAGTCTGATGGAGCTCTGATTCACTTCTATAGTGGGAGCAGATTGTTTTGAAAACCTAGGATGGCCAGAGGTGGGTCCAGAACTTCAGGATGTGGAGGCCACATTCCTAGTTCTGTGTGCCAAGCTAGCCCCAACCCTGCAGCGTCAGAACACCAGAATAAGAGCTGCCCTGAGTGCGGAGAAGTGATCGTCAACCACAGCGTGGAAGCCTGCCATTTCAGTTTGTTACTGGGGTTAGTGGAGAACAATCTGGTGTGGGGAAATGCACAATGAGGACAGTTGTTATGGAGGGTAGCAAGACAACTCAGCATCTCCTGTTATGTGTCCTGTTTAAGCAGATGGGGTTTCCTAATTGTGGGGGTGCAGTTGACAGGACACATGTACCAATTTTGTGCCAGCCTCACCTAGCTTCAAGAACAGCTTACTTCTCAATGGTTTTGAGACCTTGGGGGATTGGTGGGGATGGGGATGGGGGTAGGGGAGGGGCAGATTTACAGACATTAACACTGGATGGTCTGGAAAGGCCCACAATGTGAGAATATCCTGAAATTCTGGTCTATCTGAAAAATTGCAGCAAAAATTCCCCCCCACAATTATCCAACTGGACATTAAGGGAGCTGCTTGCTCAATTGTTGTGGGTAATTTAGCCTACTCTTTGCTTTACTTGGGATAAGACGTATGCTGACAACAGAGGAAAAATCATGTGTGTGGGTGTACACATTTTGCTGGTTTTTCAAATTTTTGAAATTTCTACATTTTCAAAAATTGAAAAATTGTGAACAACTCTATAGCTGGTCAAAAATGGGAAGGTTTCTGACATATTTTATGTTTGTTTCACTGATTTTTTTCATCAACATTTGACTTTTTTAAAAATGAAAATTCAAAGAAATTTGACCAGCTCTAGTTCTTGGCAAGTAGATAGTAAAACAGTGGATTTCACATCAAAGTTGCATGATTCTGGCCTGTTGTTGATCTTCTGTATCTCTGAAAGAAAAGAGAGTTCCCTAGTTCTTGCACAAACCTTTCCAGATGAAGAAGAGTTGATGTAAATGATGAGTCATACACAGAATGAATATTAAATTGCATGGGGCCTATGCATAGGCAAAATAGATCAAAAGGGAATGTGTGTAAGCAGGGTTATAGAAATTGAAAGACATACACTGAAAGATACAAATAATGAAATGAATGGTGAAGGGAGAGGAATGATCTGACTGATTAAACTGATACGAGTCAAACAGTGCTGCTGAGTCTTTGATGAGTGTGTCAGAGGTCACCTCTATACAATCACTAAAGTTCCCAAGACATGCAACCTTCCCGACCTAGTCATAAGATTAAACAGGAGCTCTGAGACTTCATCAGCAAACAATAATATACCAGATGACGATAACTGATAGACTTCTAAGGAAATACTGTAAAAAGGGATTGGGAATAGGGAGTTCGTCAAGAAGAGAAATTGGGTGAGAGGGAAGAAGTTTAAAATAAATTAAAATGGCTACTTCATTTGTAATTCCCATACTGCAGCAATGGTATATGAGAGAAACTCGCAGATGACACTAAGTTGGGGGGAGAGGTAGATATGCTATGGTAGGAATAGGGTCCAGAGTGACCTAGATAAATTGGAGGACTGGGCCAAAAGAAATCTGATGAGGTTCAACAAGGACAAGTGCAGAAGAATCCCATTCACTGCTACAGGCTGGGGACTGACTGGCTAAGTGGCAGTTCTGCAGAAGAGGACATAGGGATTACAGTGGACAAGAAGCTGGATATGAGTCAACAGTGTGCCCTTATTGCCAAGAAGGCTAATGGCGTATTGGGCTGCATTAATAGGAGCATTGCCAGCAGATCAAGGGAAGTGATTATTCTCCTCTATTTGGCGCTGGTGAGGCCACATCTGGAGTACTGCGTCCAGTTTTGGGGCCCCCACTGCGGAAAGGATGTGGACAAATTACATAGAGTCCAGCGGAGGGCAATAAAAATGATTAGTGGGCTGGGGCACATGACTTACGAGGAGAGACTGAGAGAACTGGGCTTATTTAGTCTGCAGAAGAGAAGCGTGAGCGGGGATTTGATACCAGCCTTCAACTACCTGAAGTGGGGTTCCAAAGAGGATGGAACAAGGTTGTTCTCAGTGGTGGCAAACAACAGAACAAGGAGCAATGGTCTCCAGTTGCAGTGGGGGAGGTGAAGCACTGGAATGGGTTACCTAGGGAGGTGGTGGAATCTCCATCCTTAGAGGTTTTTAAGGCCTGGCTTGACAAAACCCTGGCTGGGATGATTTAGTTGGTGTTAGTCCTGCTTTGAGCAGGGGGTTGGACTAGATGACTTCCTGAGGTCTCTTCCAACCCTAATCTTCAATGATTCTATAAGAACAGGCATCATTCGGGTACGGTTTATCAGATATTAATCAAATAGATGAAGTTCATATTCATGCTGATTATCTAGTCTTCCAGGTTTGTCTTGCTGGATAGAGACTTGGAGCTTGATTATTTACTGAGAAATGCTGGAGTCTTAAGAGTTTCTTAACACAACTCATTATGTTAAAAATAACACGTAAATTAGAAATTATATATATGAGTATACAATCAGATTCACATTAGAAGGAGTTGCATCCTTTTACCCCATTCAAGGACTTCTTAGATTGCAAGCTCCTCAGGTCAGGGATCATGTCTTCTTTTGTGTTTGCACAGCACCTGACAGAAGTCTCCAGTACCAATTGGGCGACTAGGCAATACTTCAACAATAAATACGAATGTTCTAAAAATACAGGAAAAATGACTGTTTATATTTGTGTTTTAAGGATGGCTTACTTTTCTGACATACAGGGTTGTTTTGTGTTGTTTTTTGAGGGGCGGGTGGGGTGGAGAATAACTCCTTTCAGCCTTACAGAGCCCACATACTGAAGAGAGAGAGAGAGAGATTCCTTTCTGCTTAGTGCAATGCCAGCAGAACTGTTAACTGAGTTCCAATGGCAAACTCTCTCTTACTGGTAATGATGCGTAAGCCAGAAGGAACCCTGCTTAACTTTCAGATCCTAGGTTGGGTTTGTAGGTTTAGAAAGCAGGAAAACTCCGCTCTTTATCTGTAAACTGAGCAAATTTGATGCCAGATCTGTTGAGAGAAAATAAACATGGAACTCTATACCTTTTTTTACAGGGGCACTTTTCAGAGTACACGACACACTTTGAAAGGGAGAACTGATAAGAGTTGTTAGCGAAATTAAATGCCATAGAAGAGGTAGAGAGGTTCCCCACCCTCAACCCTTCTATCTACGCCCCTTGCTAAAGTAATTGTCCAAAAGCCTGTATGGTTTATTTAAACAAATTTACTCAGAGGCGTGACTGACTGTTTTTAAGCTGAACTCTCACAGTAACAATTACCTGTGAGCTCCATGTCCATGAGCCTCAATAAACAGCCCGTGGATTTATGTCTTAGTGAGAATCAACCTATTAGTTGCAGCCATAAATCTCATGTGCCTTGTGTGCAAAGTGAATTTTAATAAAAAATCATATAAGGAGCCAGAGTTGCTAGGCTGGGTTTCACCTGGCTGCCAACATTTGAAAGCAATTAATAAGGACCTTTTGGGGGTGGGTGAATAAAGCCATGTCTTTAGCTGCTGTTGACATGTACTGGACTCGATGAACTTGTCTGAAGGACAGAATGAAAAGGAGTTTTCTTAAAAAAGAAATGGGGACAGTCACTTCTAAATAAGGACAGATGGTAGACATGGATCAGTCCTCTGAGTTTACAACCTATTCTCATCTCCTCCTATACTCTACCACCATATAGACATCATAAGCGCCATAAAAATGAATTGGTAAAATAAAATAAATATACATCTGCACCCATCAGGCCCTGTACTGAAAACAGATTCTGCTCATAATGAATAGAAGTGGAGACTATTAGAATAAGCAGGGTATGTGTCCATTTTCAAAGTTCTTACTTTCCACCTTCATTGTGCATCCCACATCCTATATACAGGAAATGTGATGCAGTTTCATTACTGACTCAGAATTAAAAGGTCAAGCAAATAATTACTATTAATTTTTATAATGATATTCACATTATTTTTATAAACCAAACAGCTCAAACCTTTTGTCATTTGCTTGAAAAGATTAAAAGAGCACCTCCTGAGTGCCAGTTGCTTTGTGTTGTCTCAGCAGTGAAAATCAGCTAGAAAGCTGCCCTAAAGGGGAAGCCAGGGATTCCCCCTTACATACAAAGTGTATTTCAGGGACTGAGTGTATTGTACTCCATTGGTCGCTATAAGACCAATTCAATTAGTGCAATTTAGCACAGCCTTTAGGCTGCTCTAAGTTATATCAGAGGCCATTTTGGTCCCTGGTTGCAAAGGACTGGGGAGTGGAGGGCATTTTAGAACTACCTTTCCTTCCCATTCAGCTGTACCAAGTGTAAACTCAGTGCAGCTGAGGGGCTGCTCCAAATCCTCTCTGCATAACTGTTGGTTTAAGTAATCATGGTCAATTCAGCTGTCAGTAACTACATAGGCTTGACTTGCATCTGTATATGTAGAGCAGGCCTGGCAGTGAGAATGAGGTAGATAAATTTTAATTGATCACTTTTCACTGGGAAGTTGACCTCGCTTTTGTATATCTTTTGAGCTGTTGAAGTGTTACCTGTGCCAGTACCTATATGCGCTACATGCTACTTCAGTACAATTCATTTAAACCCCAGAGTGGGATTCTAGTTTTCAACGAATATTGTATCTGCAGCTGGGCTCAAACCCTTCGCTCTCTGTCAACATTCAATTCCAAAGGGGACACTGTGCCTCTTTTATGTCAGTTTTCTTAGGCATTGAAGGTGTGGGTCCTATTATCCTATGCCATGCATGTGTACTTCTTAAGCCAAAATCACTGAGGGCTGGGTAAATAGTTTGGTGGGGGCGGAGGGGGCGGGGAATATGATCCATTCCAACTGGCTGGATTTGAGCCCGCTGAACCAAATTCATACGCTCAGATTAAAGTTCAGCTGAATTAGCAGTGTGGCCTAGAAGAGTTTGTGGATAGCTGTGGAATGTGGGTAGGTGGGGAAGTGCATATTCCCGGTGAGTCCTGTGCTTGGGTAGGCCAGCCCCCTAGAATAGCAAGAAGTGGGCTATTTCCCTATCTATTTGCCCCTCTCTCAATACCTTCCTGTCATTCCAGGATCATGGGTCATGCTGATCTTGCTTTGTTGATTGGAATAGTTGCATTATAGTTGTTGTCATATCCTAAGGCAGTTTGAATATGGGTTCAACATGCATGAAAACAGACACCCTCACTCCTGCATACTCAAAAATCATTAGTGCCAATTCCTGCCCTCAGATAGGTGTACACTACCCCTGATTTGGTCACTGAGAGCTGAAAACATGTATCTATTTGGCTCTAAGGGCCTGGGCCTGTGCTGTTGAACACAGGAAAATGAATGGGAGTTGAGGGTGCCCAGTATCTTCAAGGATCAGGCTCTAAGAATCTAACAGCCCCACAAAAGATATGAAAACCAGAGCTGAAGCAGAAACTCCATCTTTAATCTATCCTAATAGGTCTATTAGCAATTGCAACATATCAGATAAAATCACTCAGGGCCGAATCCAAATCCCAATGAGAGTCTTTCCATCGACTTCACTGGCCTTTTGGTTTAGGCTGAGAGGGTCTTGATACTTTGCAGTATGTGCTTACCTACTGCTTACTGTGGGTAAAGGATGTAACTTCAGCCTTTGTGCCCTTGTCTTTGAGAGTCCGAGAGAGAACTCCAACATTCTCTAAGTGGGTTTTGATTGTACGTTGTCTAGTTGGGTTTGATTTTGTACAATAATACCCGCTTCTGACAATAGTGTGCTTTGGTTTCTGAACTTTAATGGTGCTGTACCAGTAAATTTTATATAAATAATATAACGTGCCAGTGATTTGTTATGGGGTCCAAGGTTTACAAAAAATTACGTCTCCCAATATTTTTGTTCATGTTATTGACTGATAACCTGCCAAGTTTCATTGTAAAAAAAAGCAGCAGTCTTTTTAGCAACAAAGGAAGAAAAATGTGCTCCAAAATGCCCATGTGTTTTTTTTTAATTTTTAACTTCCCTGCAGTGCTGTGTCTTTACTTCCCCAGTCTCAGCCTGGAACATAATTTTATGGCCAAGTTATCCAACCTCTTTAAACTGAGGTTCATAACAGCAATAGGGACAAGCTCTTTAGGTGCCTGGGTGGGCATTGCTATAGCAATTGCGTCTTTAAAGGCATTATTCACACTATCACTCTCATAATAGCGGCACCTGCTAATAGTGCTGCCGAAGTCTCTCAATGTTTCCATTATAAGCAACTCTTTTCATGAGTTCATTTCTTGGCTAATAAAAGTTTACTCCCCAGCTGAAACTTGGCTGCAAATGGCTTTTGCCTGGGAACGATTATTATTAATATTTTAAAATAAATTTTGCTTTACAAATCCTTGTTGCTTTTAAATTAAAGGATGGAGAGGCCTACACAGCACATGTACAACCAATCTGGCAGCCCTCTTTAGCGTTATAGGCCAACTAGCAGCTAAAAGGTCTGATTGTCCTGTGGTCTGTAGGGCGCAAAACTGGCCAAAGCGGTGTCAGTTGGACAATGGAGTGGAAAACCGGCATGCAGTTCAGCTGCTCCTGCGCATGTGGGAGGATATCAGCAGTCCACACCCCGATCCTGGCCCGTTGAAAGAGGATGTGGCTAACAAATGAGAAAGTGCAGCCAGGGAAAAACCAACTATACCATATACTCTGCCCTTCAAAAGTGAATTTAGCAATGCCAGAAGGCTGTAAGTTAAAGCAGCCTCAGGAAGCTTTAATTTAGAGGTATGAGTGGGGGACTGGGATCCATCTGGTGGGCCTGTGCTTTCGTTGACTGTGTTATGTCATAGGGGCGTGAGGAGAAGCTGCACTGTAGCTCCTCACCACATAGAGCTCAAGTCTTGCTGATCTGTTGTCTTCCTGCTATTCCTGATGATTCATGTCAGTCGCCTCCTTTCCAGCCCCATGCTTGTGTGTTCATCACTCTGACTTGCGCTCATGCTGCTGCTGTCCAGCATGCTATGATGCAGTACATGCCATACCACTCCCCTGGCTGGATCTGCTCTCTTGTACACTGGTTGCAAGGTTGGGGTCGTGAGTACAACCCCTTTCACCACAAGTCTCTCAAAATCCCTCTGTCCTTATTCAGGCTATCTGTGCACCTCTTCCACTCCAAGCAGCTTGCATGTCTCTTGGGGTGATGGTCACGTTCAATTTGTGACCCTAAATTTCATTGCATGTTTCGATCAAACAACACCCCTATCCTTTCCTGGCATTTTCTGCCAGTGAAGACAAATTGGGCTAAAATGTTAAGTAGCATGGACCATCTTCACAGTCAATACATAGGGTGAAATCATGGTCCCAATAAAGTACATGGCAAAACTCACCCTGACTTCAACAGAGCCACGATTTCACCCAGAGTATTGCAGACAAACACACTTCATTATAGCAGAAAGTATTTCCAGTTTATATGTGATGCTGCTACAACGAGGGAAGCCCTCCCAGAGTTGCCTCCTGTATAACACCACTCCTTTATAATTGGCCTTATCTGAGCACCTGAATTTCACCTTGCAGCCACAGCCCAGATTTAATATCTGTTTTGCAAGTGGCAGGTTGTGGGGGATTTTCTTTAATTAAAAAGATATCCAGAAACTGAACTTCCAACCAGGAGTTACCTGGGTTTTGGCTTCGGTGTTGTACGTGTAGGATTTCAGCCTGTACTTTTGCTGGCCGATAGAAACAAGTCTATAAAGCATCCACTCGCTTGAGCAGTACTGTACAAGCACATTCTGCAGGACTTAGGGACAGCTGTCCTCTGCCTTTGAAGTGTGCTGTCCAGGTGGATAATGCTCATCAGTTATAGACTGGAAAAAGCTAGGCATGCCACTGTAGTTTACTTCTGAGAAACTGTGAGAGGTGTGGTCCCGTGGCTACAGGACAAACCAGGATCGGGAGCCAGGAACTCCTAAGGACTAGTTTTCTCTCTGACATACCTCCTGAAACAAGTCACTTAACTTCTCTGCCTCGGATTCTCCACCTGTAAAATGAGGACAATGATACTTATGTGTCTGCTCCACACTGGTAAATTAGTTAGTGGGCCAGATCAAAGGGAGCTTGCTGACTTACCCCAGTCGAGGATCTGGCCTTAATATGTGTAAAAAGCATTTTGAATTAAATGCTGTACTTTATATTTTTCCTTGAAGAAAGAGGACTAAATCCTCCAATGCTGTCTAAAGGAAAAATCAACGTTTGGTAAAATCTTTGCTATGATTTCCAGCCATGAACTCTGATTATCCTCTCCCCCTTTTCCTACCCCAGTATAATTCTGTTGGCCCCACTGGAGTTGCTCCTGATGTACAGCTGTGAGAGGAGAATTGGGCCCATAGCCTTCAAATTCAGTTATTTTTGCCTAGCAACAATAAGATGTTATGCAGTTAAATAACAGGGTGAAAAAAAACTAAGGGGAACGGTAAATATATCCTAATAATTGTATTGCAGCATAGGATTTATAATTACTAAATGTGTGATAACTGCTTCCTAAATGCCCATGCTCTTTAAACAACCTAATTTATAATTTAAAAAGCTGACAACTCTTAAAGTGTTTTATTTTATCTTGTCTGAAATAATTGAAGAGTAAGTTATTGAAAACCTTTATTTTTCATTAGCCTTAAATTCAGCTACAATTAATGTGCCCAATTTGATTATAAACTGCACAAATTAAACAATAAAGAGCTGTCTAATGAGAAATTAATTATGAGGTACAGAAGAGGAGCTGGGCTGGATAAAAGTAATAAGTTATGGCCTATGGCAGGATGTGTCAGGTTTTAAAAGAGACAAAGGGCTTTTTCCTCAATGTGTGCCAGTGCTGATAGGGCTCATCACAGATCAGTAGATCCAGAAGCCATAACAGCACGGTAATTGAAACTGCCAAAATCAATAGTGCTGACAACCTTAATTAAATTAAATATGTCTCTGATGAGCTCAAACAGCATGGCAGCGGACCACTTGACCCTTTCTCTGAGCACCGCTTGATAGAATGCGGCCTGCAGCATGATGGATTTCACCCCTGAGGACAGTTGGAGCACTCTAGCTACAGTAGAAAATTGCTCCAAGAGTAATGGGCCCCCACAATGTAACTATATCTTTGACTTACAAAGTACAGCTAGAGTTCCTTTCGTGTTGCAGTTTTTGCTTTGCATAGCTGCAGTTTTGCAAGGCTCATGGCTCCTTCTGCTGAGAACACCACAAAGAACTTCTTCCTCCTGATGTCTTTCCTTCCTCTGCCTCTTTGTCCAAGAAAAGGATCATTTTATTTTCCTAATGGACAAACAACTTTAGCAAAGGCAATTGGTTGATGAAACAGTTCTGGCTATTTTTCTGTTACAAATGTGGTATTCAAGAGATCAACTTTGCAGTAGATCGAATTCATTCTTTTTTTATCATGACTTTTTAAAGCAGAAAGATTTGTTTGAGAATTGTATCTGCTTAGCATTACCCTGAAGATCCTCATGACATAATCAGTGGGAAAATGTGTGCTATAAATGTGCAGGAGACAAAGAAAAACCTTCAGCCCTTAAATCACAGGGCCTGAATCTCAGTTCAGCTGTATAATCAGCATTTGTTTTTCTCCCTAGGAAATTGCATGAATAAATATTTTCATAGAATGCTGTTCTGTTGACTGGGTAGTGCTGACTTCCTAAACAACATGAAATAATCACACCTCTAGGTTTTTCAAAATGTTTGTCAGCATTAACAAACTGTTCCTTCATTATAAGCCTGTCAGAGATCAGAGGTTTAGATTATTGAAGTAGATTCCTTTCAAATGCTAAAGTTGTTGCTGTGACAACTCCAGGAGAGAATAGATTGTTGGAGGTGGACAAACTGTGGGTTTTCCATGCCGAAAGAGTTTAAATAATCCACCTCTCTGTTTAGCAAAATACTTTAGCTGAAGGGTGTTTACAGTGATTAAACACAGAGCTCTCAGGAAGGTAAAATGTTACAGTGGATGTAGGAACCAATGATTTAAAATCATCCTGTTCGGCTCCATTTTATATATATTAAATTGGGCTAATTTTAAAGAAATGTGATTGGGACACTGTAATTCTGTTCCGTGTAGGATGTTTTATGAAAGACATTTGGAGCATTTCTATTCTGCTAGCACCCTTTACAGAAATGTATGGCACTGGAAAAATTATGCAAAAAGCCAGTGCCCTTGAATCACTACTTGGCCCTTCTTGGTGCAGGTTATTGCACTGCGAATTTAAATGTGATTCGGTGTCAGCCAAGCTGCTTTATAGCAGCCTCTCCAGGCCAGCCTTAAAAACGTTCATGTTGGCCAGGGGCATAAAATAGACAAGGCGGGTAAGGTAATAGTTTGATCAACAATATCTTCTGTTGATGAGAGAGAAGCTTTCAAGCGCCACAGCGCTCTTCCTCTTCAAGGGCGCTGTGTAGCTGAAAGCTTGTCTCTTTCGCCAACAGAAGATGATCCAATAAAAAATATTACCGCACCCACCTTGTCTCTCTAATATTCTGGACCGACGTGGCTACAACGGCGCAGCACAGGGTCAGAAGAGTGGCAGTGTGTAGGGCGTGGGAGGAATGACTGAATTTTGTTTTCAAAGGGAAGGGACCTACCCTGATTTTTTTCTCTCATTTTGATTTAGATGAGTAAAAAGTACCCAGCTAATAAAACTCTCAGCACTGTATGTTATCCTCATTCACATTGGTGGAGATTTTCAAAAGTGCAGGGAAGTTAGGTGACCACTCTCGCTGAAAGTCAATAGGAGCTAGGTCCCTCAGAGCAGTGCTACGCCAAGTGGTGGTCTGCGGACCGCGAGCCGTCGGCTGCTGGTCTGCGCGCACATTGGAAAAAAAAAATGCCAGTCCCCCACATCAGACAGCTTGAGAAGCACTGCCTTAGGGTACGTCTACACTGGCAAGTTTCTGCGCCACAAGTTATCCCATTTTTATTAAAACGCTGGAATTAAATCGCTGTTGCGTGTCCACACTGTGCTCCTTGTGACGCTGGAGCGCATCCACATTAGCAGCTCTTGAACTGCAAAGACAGCCGTGCACTGTGGTAGCTATCCCACTGCGCAACTGGCCGCAGGGTGCTTTGGGAAGGGTTTGCAATGCCTCATGGGGCAGGCATAGCATCACATGATGGAGGTTTCGCAAACCCATTGTTCCATGGGCATCCTACTACATTGCCAGCTGCTTTTCAACTGAAGTGGCGGTGGGGGAGAGTTTGTGACAGGGAGTGTGTGTGTGTATGGAGGGGGGAGAGAGACAGTGTGTTTTGGGGGGCAGTGTGTGTGTCAGCATGCTGTCTTGTAAGTTCAGACAGCAGCAGGAAGCAACCAGTCCTGAGACAGGGGGTGGGGGAAACCCCGACATCAGCCCTCGCCTCCCTCCCTGGGCTCTCTGCACAGCAATCTCTCTCTCTCTCTCACACCGACACACAAACGCCTTTGTGTTCAACAGCATGAGCTTCCACATTAATGGTTTGCTTTGTGTCCTGGAGCAGATCATAGAATCATAGAATATCAGGGTTGGAAGGGACCTCAGGAGGTCATCTAGTCCAATCCCCTGCTCAGAGCAGGACCAATCCCCAACTAAATCATCCCAGCCAGGGCTTTGTCAAGCCTGACCTTAAAAATATCTAAGGAAGGAGATTCCACCACCTCCCTAGCCAGACACAAGAATGCTAAGGCCTGGTCTGTACTACAAAGTTAGGTCAATGTAAGTCACCTTGGGTTGACCTATTTAGGCATGTATCTACACTCAAATTTGTCTCCAGCTGATATAAGTAGCCCATTACGGGGACACAGTCAAACCACCTCTCCAAATGGCACAGAGCCATGATCTAACTACTTTGGCCAACACAATGAGAATGTAGATGCTGTGTGACCTGTGTCGATCCTAAAAGTCCTCCAGGCACTGTCCCACAATGACCCAGTCCCTGCAACAGCGACCACTCCATTCACAGTTTAAAATTCCATGCCAAGGGGTCACAGGGACTGAAAGCCTGCCCACCCTGCCTTAAAAGCCCCATGTATTTTTGAAATGCCCTTTTCTGGTTGTCCAGAATGCCACCTGGCAGTTGACTTTTGTTGTGTGCGTCCAACTGACCATGTCGTCTCCATGCACACAGTTACTTGACGCATTCCTGCCTGGAGCAGGTAAGAAACGTTGTATCACCTGGACCTGTGGGGGACAAGGCTGCGCAGGAACAGCTGCGGACCAGTCATAGAAACATGGACATCTACGAGCAGATTGTCTGGGGGATGCAAGCAAAGGGATAGAACCAGGATCAGCAGCAGTGATGTGAAAGGGAAGGAACTTCAACAGTCATACCACTAGGTGAAGGAGGCCAACAAGAAATCTGATGCGTCTCTACAGACGTGCTGCTCTCATAATGAACTGCATGCTATGCTAGCTGAGACCCATCATCAGCCTGCAGACCACTGTGGGTGCCTTGGAGGAGCCCAAGACAGAGAACCCTGCCATGAACAGTGAGAACGAAGAGTTGCAGTAAACAGGAGACAGGGTGGGGGACTCAAACCATGCCGCAAGCCAAAACCTTTTTGAAACTCAGCAGGAGTCTAGCCAGTCCTGCCAGGTGACTGCAGATGAATCCACTGATGTAGGGGAAGGGACCTTGGGTAAGTGAGTGCATGCATTTTTCCTTACAATTTTTTTTAATGTGCTTTTCTTCCTCTTCCCCATCCCCATCTCCTTGCCATTTAAAGAAGACAGCAGCTACCCATCCCCAAGTACACAAGACAAACATATTAACTTTTCATTGCTTTACTGGTATATGGTGAGAAAATTTTCGATTTGTTCTCCTATGTCCAGGCAGAGGTAGAACAAACAGAGGTAGAGTTGGCATCTGCTTTTAATTCACTTGCGGGGGTAGGTGGTGGTTGTGGGGTCATGCAGAGCACTTTGTGCATGTGAATAGGAATGTCCCTTTTATCCTCCTTAAAGATCTTGATGAAACTTTCATGGCCATCCTCTCCAATCCTTTCCCAAAGGTTTGTAGGGAGGGCGGTATCATTTCTTCCTCTGTGATAGGACACTTTCCCAGGCCACTCTGCAAGGCATGAGTTCAGCTGGCACTTTCCCATGCCACTCATCATGGCACGACATCACGTCACAGCAAACAGGCTGCGGCATGTGGTCCCCGGTGGCTTCCGGATGTCAGTGGCCGCTGGGCTCTCTGTGCCTTTGTGACCCTCAGGGGTGAGATATCAGCCAAAATCACCACTGCCTGCGGAAAATACTGCCAGTATTCATTGTCATTGCCCTAGGCTCATACCCATGGAATAGGGGCCAGACATTGTACAGCTGTATGTGGCAGAAAACCCTGCCTCCACCCCATCCTCCGTGCCAGGCCACATTCACCAGGGTTGGCACTGGAGAGTGGTGCTGTGTCCAGACGCTCCAAAGCTGAAGGGTTAGTAAATGTTTCTTATTAACAGTATTTATGGGAATCAGGGGAGGGAGTTTGGAAATTTATCTTTCTCTTTCCATTCTAACTGCAAATCTAATGGTACCTGCATCTGTTCTTTATCAGCAGCTTCTGGTGTGGAGGCCTTGACATGTGTCCCCTCCATGCCTGCAGAATGCCTGACCTTGATGAAGAGAAGAAGGAAGTAAACCAGGGAGGAGATGTTCTGTAAGCTCCTACAAGCCAGGGCTGCATGGGACTGTGAACAAATGGCTTGAAGGGCCAATATGACTGAGAGGGTGGAGAAAAACAGAGAAGCCAGGCAAAAGGCCTAGCACTCACAGCAGGACAAGGAGCAGGAAATGCACCTCGACATGATGGGTCTTCTTAGGCAGCAAACCCAAACATAGGTGCCGACTTCTAATGGTGCTGGTGGGTGCTCAACCCCCCCCGCCCTTGGCCCTGCCCCGACTCCACCCCTGCCCCGCCCTCTCTGCCCCCATTCCAACCCCTTCCCCAAAGTCCCCACCCCAACTCCGCCCCCTTCCTGCCCCTATTTGACTCCTTCCCCAAATCCCCGCCTCAGCCCCGCCTCCTCCCCTGAATGCGCCACGTTCCCGCTCCTCCCCCTTCCCTCCCAGAGCTTGCTACAGCGCTCAGGGTGGGAGACAGAGGTGGAGGTGAGGCGGGGGGGGGGGGAGTTTGGCTGCCAGTGGGTGCAGAGCACCCTCTAATTTTTCCCCATGGAAATTTTTTCACCCACGAAATTTTTTCACCCACGAAGTCGGCATCTATGAAGCCAAATGCAGCAAGCCCTGGCTTAAATCCTGGACTCACCAGCCTTTGCTCTCTTTGGAGACCTCCAGTGTCACTGCTCCCCACACCCCACTAACATACCATGTGGCATCATGGACCACATCCTTATCTTTGCCACTCCAGGACAGGGGACAGCAAGGAAAACCACAGCTTCAGATACTCTGGCCTGTGAAAACTACCACTACGGGTATGGAGAACATATGGAGAACTACCTTTTTGTTTCTACAAATGGACATGATTATTTACTTTCTTTTCAACTGGCATTTTAAAAATTTCACCCTGTTAAATTGTTTGACATTTGTATGACAGCATGGGTTTGTCTGCACTTTGAGTTTGTGCACTGAATTTTTGCACTCAATAAAGTTCTGTTTCTGGATAATCGAAGTATCTTTATTAGATTGCAACAAACATTACAGAATGTGTAGCAGCACTCAAAAAACAAACAAACAGTGACTATAAATGCCCCTCCCAGGCACCATAAAATCCATAGTCTCAGGAAAACACCCAGCCGTATTTATATATGTACAAGCACCGCACAATTCATAACAGCAGGCAAAGCCCGAGGCCCAGCAGTATTTACAGTGTGCAGCAGGCACAACAGAATAGATACCAGCAGCAAAAACCAAAACATACAAAATGTCTGTCTCAGGTCATTTAATTTATCTCAAGACAGAACACTGTGTCTGACTCTGAAAGTGAAATGTAGTGTAGACGTGATTTTCTCCCTCTCCTCTGTAGTTGTCTCAAGACTACTAAAGTTAGCGCTTGAGCCTTGCTGTCAAACGCAGAGGCAACACACATTTCCATCCACTTTCGCAGGAGAACATACAGTCTCTCCATAGACGGCGCTGATCCTCCAATGTCACCCCCGTGTAACTTAGTGCCAACTGATCCATCTGTCCTCCAATGTGCTCCAACAGGGCCCGTCTTTCCCTGGTTAGGCCCGTGCACACAAGGATGGGCTTGAGGCTCCTTTGTGCCTCATGACTTCTCAAATTCCACAAAAGGTGAAAGCTGAGCTTGTGGTTAAAGTGCAGGAGTGGAAGTCAAGACCTGGGTTCTCTTCCCAGCTAAGCCATGGCCTTCTTTGGGCAACTCCCCTTGCTTTTAAATCTGTAAATTGGGGATATTAATATGTCCCTAGAGCTCACCAGGTAGTGTGGCTTAGTCTATTCATGCTTGTAAAGCATTCTCTAGCATCCCATGTTTTGCCAGACATCCTACTTCCGGGTCCCTGGAAGAGGGAGAGAGCCAATTTCTGAGTGAGGGGGGTTGCCACATTGGTAGGCCATTTTTTGTGTGTTTTACTTTTTTGGGTTTAGGGGAGGGTCGGCTGCATTTGGGAGGGCACCAAAAATGTTTTTCACCTGGGGCAGCAAAACACCTTGAGATGCCCTGTCAATATCTTTCAAAATCCCTATAGTTTGGGGGTCTGTACCTCATTTTAGTATGGAAGGTTGAGAACATACAAATCTTTCTTCATGCTTTTTTTACACAACTGAGCTAATATTACATGCATGTGTATTTTTGCTTTCATTCTTTATTACCTCCTCTGGCTTCACTGACCCCTAAAGCTGCTTCTGGGTTGCTAGCTCAGTAGGGATAAGATATACTCAAAAAATAGGAGTCATCATCACCCTATAACCCTCTCCCCTTCTCTGCAAAGATATCACACTTTGCTAGAACATTCTGGATCATGCTCCAGCGGAAGCTGATTAATGCTGCTTTCTTAGAGCCCATTCCTATGAGACCTTCTGAGAAGTGCTGAAGACCTTTGAATGAAAAGGCCTTGCAAGATCAGTTCAGATGGAACTCATCCTCTGCACAGGATCTGATCATGACATCTCCACAGCACTCAGCCTCGGGGACCCAGGAAAGCCAAGAGATGAGGTCTGAGACAGCATTGACTGACAGGATACCAAACAAGCTCAACTTTTTTTCCTTTGAATGCAAACAGAAGCATAGTTTGGGAGTATTTTAATTGGGGAGGGAAGGAGGGCGGGTTGGGTAGTTTTTAAAAATATTGATGAAGTTAATGAGTGCCTCAAGAACAGAGATTTGAGAACCTTGTCATTTTATACTTCTCTGGAAGGCCTGAATTGGAAACAGAATTCAGGGATTTTTAAACTTCTTCCTTGAGGGGCTTTTTGTTTTAAATTACTCTAGACTTCTACAGCTGTAGCAAGCCATACATGTAAAGCTCTTCTTGTTGGGAAAACAGTGTAGAAAAAGTGATTCCTAATCTGCTTACTCAAGATAGAGATACTCTCTGGAGCCAAACTTTTCTGAATGTTTTGTTTTTTTTGGCTGGCCAAACTATAGTCTGATAATCTTAAAGAACCCACAGTATTTTCTCATTGCCAAAGAAACACTTGCTGTTTGGGACAGATCTGATTAGGTACAGGCCGCTTCATCGTTCAGTTTACAAGCTTCCACTCCTTACCTTAGCAGCTGACCTCCCAGTGATTATGTAGTGTGACCCTTGTCGCTATGATCTGAGTATGTAAACTCACTAATTTAAAGCACAGAGGTAGAGAAGCATCAAGGTTTAGGCTGGAATCCGTGTTAGCAAAGGATATAAGATACAATTTGGCCCTTTTTTTTGCGGTATAGTTTTATGTACTCAGATTGATCTAGAGGGAGGTGACTGTGTTAGTCTTATGTCACCAGCCTTTGCAAAGGGTTAAAGTATTTAAGATGGCAAGATAGCTAGCTAGGAAGAAGCAATTTGTAGAAGGAGGAGCTTCACATTGATTATATCGTAAAATCAGCAGCCACAACAAAGATGCTCTAGCTCTAAGGAGAAAAGCAGAAGAGATTCATTCTTACAAAAAGAGGATTTCCTGAATAGCTGAAGAGAGTAAGATGGGCACAAAGTAGCTGGGAATCAGCAATCAAGTGGTGCTGGGGAGAAACATATGGAAAGTGAAACGTCACAAATGAAAGAAAGAAACTGACGCTTTTCCTCATGCCCTCACTAAAATATTCCTAAGGGCATGTCTACATGTACAGCACTGCAGCTCATCTGGTGAAGAGAGCCTTCCCATCGGCATAATAAAACCACCTCTGTGAGTGACAGAAGCTATGTTGGTGGGAGAAGCTCTCCTGCCGACACAGTGCTACACACACAAGTGCTTATGTTGGTGTAAATTTTGTTGCTTGGGGGATGGTTTATTCACACCCCTGAGTGACATAAGTTCGGCCAGTGTAAGCTGTAGTGTAGACACAGCCATGCTTTCTCCCAGGCCACCCCTTATGCATGGAACATCTGCCGAGCCAGCTTAATGTCCTCCTTCAAGCTCTCCTCTGTCACAATGCCAGCAAAAATTCAACAATAACTAGGCAGCCAGTGTTCTGCAACCACGGCTTATCAAACTGCTTACAATCTTCCAGGTGGTGTGCCCTCTTGCTGCCTCTCATTTTTGCGCTTAGGGCCGATGTGCGCTAGAAACTTACATCAGTACAGCTACGTCTCGTAGGGATGTGAAAAATCCACACCCCTGAGAGATGTAGCTACACGGAGCTCACCCCCCACTCAGACAGCACTAATCGACTGAAGAATTCTTTCACTGACCGAGCTACGGCCTCTCGGGGAGATGGAGTACCTGTGAGGACAGGAGAAGCCCTCCCATCAGCGTAGGTAATGTCTGCACTGAAGTGCTACAGCACTGCAGCTGCGCTGCTGTCGTGTTTCAAGTGAGGCCATAGACCTTTAGAGTACAGTATAAACTCTTTGGAGCAAGGACCATCTTTTGATTATGTGTTTGTAGGGCACCTAGCACAGTGGGGTCCTGCTCTCCGGGGCCCAGAAGCTAATGGAATACAATTAATAATTACATACTCCCTGGGGCTGTTGTGAAGCTACATTCATTATTGTTTACAAAAATGCTTTGGGATCCTTGGCCAGAAGCCTCAAATCCTCAATTATAAGCTATTACCAATTGTTATGTGGCTACAACTCTTGACAAGGAGCACCCATATTTTTGCTTGCTTCAAAGCCTAAGTCTGGGGCGGGGGGTTAGCTTTTCTTGAGAAAACTGGATTCATTAAAGGCGATGAACCAGGAAAGGATGAAAGCAGCAGAGGCCCAATCCTGAACACACTCCCGTTATTGGCCTTCCCCACCTTGAGTTCAATGGGCAAGTGATCAGCCCGTGAAACAAGCTTTTGCTTGTTGTCTTGTCTTGTAAAACCCTAACTGGTTTATCTGCTTTCAGCCAGGCTCTGAATTTGTTACATACCTCGATACACGAGCAAGGCAGGTGAAAAGTCTTTTAATATATACCAGGCCGGATCACCGAGTGCGGCGTGACCAGTTTGTATTGCACCACCAGCATAATTTGGCTGGAAATCCAGCCATACTGGTTCAGGGAGAATTGCTCCAGTGCAAAGGTGACAGCTGCCAAGAGGGCTTGCATCCCACACAATGTCTGTGCTGCTGGGATCCTGGGGAGAAGGAGGTATACCTAGAGCAAAAAGAGTTTGATTGGGGTGAGCCTATGTCACACCAATCTGCCACTGCCTTTTTGGTGATTAAAGGCCAGTGTAAGCT
Organism: Chelonia mydas; assembly: GCF_015237465.2. Taxonomy (NCBI): domain Eukaryota; kingdom Metazoa; phylum Chordata; order Testudines; family Cheloniidae; genus Chelonia; species Chelonia mydas. The sequence goes on from NC_057852.1 coordinate 115,536,996, forward strand.
ACAGCAGTTCTCAGGCTGCTCTAACACAGTGCAAGGGGAATGGTATGTATGGAGCAGCATCGGACCAGGGTGCTCAGAGGAGAACTTTAAACCACCTTCGTACAAAACCCATAGACTAGTGCCTTGTGCATTTTGGCCCTATCTGGGGAATCCAGCCCTTTATCTTGTGTTAAAGTGGGAGTTCAGGATATAGATTCAAAGAAATTAAGACCAGAAGGGGTCATTAGACCTCCTGTATATCACAGGACAGTAAATTTTATCCAGTTACCACTGTATTAAGCACAATAACTTGTATTTGGCTAAAGCCTATCAAGGCAGCCAGTCTTGACTTGAAGACATCAAGAGATGGAGAATCCACCACTATCTTGGCAGTTTATTCCAGGGGTTAATCAAGCCCCACTGTTCAAAGTCTGTGCCTTTTTTGAGATCTGTCAAATAGCCAATTCTTAATTCATCTCATGGGTGAGTTATTATATTATGTAGTGCTCAGTATTTTTAATAAGAATGGCATATGCCACTAAGTCAAATTCCATTAAGGGTAAGGCCACACTGCAGTTAGACACTCCCAGCTGGGCTATGTGCTGACTCAGGCTCACAGGGCTTGGGCTAAGGGGTTGTTTGATTGTGGTGTAGATATTTGGGCTCTGGCTGCACCCTGAGACTTTCCCATCTTGCAGGGTGCTAGAGCCCAGGTTCCAGCCTGAGCCTTAACATCTGCACCACAGATAAACAGCCCCTTAGCCCAAACCCCGCAATCCTGAGTCAGCTGGCAAGCTGTGGGTGTCTAATGGCAGCATAGACGTGCAGTTATCTTTATCAACCAGATGCTAATGAGATTACAATACCTATTTTCCATAAAACCATGTTGACTGGTATTAATTATATTCCTATCCTTTAATTATTTATCAGTTGAAACCTGTATCAACTTTCTCATTATTTTGCCTGGGATTTATGTCAGGCTAAGCAGCCTGACATAAATCCCAGGCAAAATAATGAGAAAGTTACCTGCGTGATCCCACTTGTCCTTTTTGAATATTAGCACAACTTTACACTCTTCCAGTCTTCTGGAATTTCCCTGGTATTCCAAAATGTATTAAAAACTGACATCACTGGACCAGAGATTTCATCAGCCAACTCTTTTAGGACTCTTAGGTACAAGTTATCTCGGACTGTTGATTTAAACATTGTTAGCCCTAGTCAATGTTGTTTAATATCCTCCTTGGTTACTAATGGACTGGAAAATACTTTGTCAGCCTCATGTGATATCTGCTTCTTTCCAAATACAGAACAGAATACTGAATTGACAGTTTTGCCATCTCCATCTAGTAATGAGCCTATACCATTAACAGGATTTATTTTGTTCCTAATCTACTTAGAAAAAACTTTTTATTGTCCTCAGCACTGTCAGCATATAGATATTAGTTAGTTTAATAATATATATCGACTACAGAACACTAAACAAAACGCTGCTTTTGTCCTTTCCTTCATTTTGGGCTAGGTTCTGGAAATATTTGATGGCTTGATGATGCCATTTAACAACACAGAAATGTGATGAACTGCATGCCCTGAAGCACAGACTTTAAGAATTTAGACTAACATGAATCTGCATTGAAAGACATTGTATTGCCTTATTATTGAACTGTTATAGAGGAATGCTTTGCAGGAATGATAATATTAACAAATTATTGTATATGTGGATCATATGTCAAATCAGACACCTTATTGCAAATTTAAAGAAAGTTATCTTTATAGCTCCTAGAAGGTGAGATGGAGTTCAAGGCCAAACCTTCATGCAATTGCGAGAGTTCAAATCATACATATGATAATACTTGGTGACAACAAAGTCATAGGTCAAGTCTGAGACCTTACTGTTGCAAATCTAGGGAAAATTACCTTTCAGATATTATACAACACTCTTGTTAGTTTTAGGGAGAGATTCTGACCTTAGTTCCACAGGTGTAAATCTGGGATGATGGAGCTACTCCAGATTTACACTTCGGTAATTGTGTGTTTTTACACCTGAATCATTATTTAGATTTTAACTTGTATTGCACTGACATTATTATACATTCTAGTATAGAAAGGATACAAGTATTTGTTCATATTCTTGTTTAAGGAATAAGTGTTTGTAATGTATCCTGTCTACACTAACATTTATAATGCGAGCCTATGCATATTAAAAATAAGATTAAAAGTCAAATGTAGACATATCCTTAAAGGATAATTTGGCCCTAAGAGTCTTCATACAATCATTCTGATACTTATATCTCCAGACTCCCCAGCCAAACAGCAGCTGAGATATGTCTTAGTGAAATATATACAGAATAGTGAAAAATAATTGGTCTATAGTAAACAACTGGAAAAAAATATACATTTGTTTAAATACATTTTGTTGTAAATTTCACTCTATGGCTTTTAAAACTGCCAGAGAAAGGTTTTATCTGCTATTGGAGTTAAACCATTTAAGCTGCTTTTATTTTAGAGTTTATTTCTTCGTTAAATGAATAAAGAGGTGATTTTCAATAGGACATGTGCTGTGTGTTCCTAAGTCACTTAAGCACTTTTGAAAATCCCACTCAGACAACTAGTTTGGCAGCTTAAGAGAAGGCTGCTATAGCTTTTACAGTGAACTTTCTTTGCCAGCATGTAGCACAGATCATGTTAGAACAGTCCTCCCCAAACAAATGGGGGAAAATGTTAATTATGCCAATTTGCACATAAAATGAACAATAATTTAGAATCATACTCAAACACAAGGATAATTTATGCTTGCAGTTCCCATAAATTGTTCATAGCTCTTTTAATAATATAATGATATTTAGACCGATGCAGTTAATAGATGCCAGAATTATGATGCAGAAAAAATTACATGAGCATGTAGATTCCTTTTTGCTCACCTTTATTATGCAGGTGCCACCGCAATGTAAGTGTTAAATAGTAGTGATAATAATACAATACACAGAAATGTTGCTGTTGGAGAGAACTGATGCCATTTTAATTAGCATGTTATTTATATGCACTCAATGTAAAACCTGCTTTTCACTGAGATGTCACAAGAAAAAAGAATCCATGAGACAAGTGAAGACGTACAGAGTCCTTTGCAAGAAAAATATGGTAATGGCACTTTGCTTACTTGCCTGGTTGAATGTATATTCTTCTAGAAATACTGTCATGTTAGACTAGTTTACAAAAGCTATATATCCAGACTAGCGTACAAAGAATAATGTGTAATATAAAGCTGAAATGCTAACTGGATGCAGCAAAACATGGAACGAATCTGCTAAATATTATGTTCAGAAATGTATATACCCAAACCAGCTGAAGTTGGGTTTTGAGACCCAGGTACCGCTTGATGCCAACTGGCAGAGGGCACAGGGGTACATAAGGGTTACAGGAATCCCCTGGGTTTGGTATTTACATTCCAGTTCACCAAAGAGTGTCACGTAAGGTTTTTGTGGAAAGCCTGTGTCACCCTGGTCATCATAATCTTTACAAAATGTATGTGCAGATAGAGTATGGGGGGAGGGGAGATAAGCGTGCCTTAAGTCAGTTTCCACCAGGCAGAAGGTGGGAAACATTGATCTCTGTAGCTGACCATTGTGCATTGTATGTCTTAAAATGGTGGTCAATTTACTGAGTCCAATACTAACGAAGATATTCCAGGGATTTCAGAAGGAAAGTTAACAGGAAGAAGTAAACAGAGAGGAGGTGAACCCTGTTTTAGAGGTGAAGAACAAAGGACTGCTCTGGTACATTTGGGGGTGCAGAAAGATGCCCTGGGCTCCTTTGTCATGGGGAGCCAGCAGGCTTGATCTCTTGATAGAAGGGTCTCAGCCATCCTGGTTGAAGAACACTCTGAGAAGAACTTTGTGGTAAGCAGTATCTTATTAGACAAGAGGGCACCTTGTTAGTTGAGTTTAGACTCTAGAATGAGTGTTGCGATTTTATTTTATATGTAAACCTTTCTTTCCAATATTTCTGTAAAGAGAGAGCGAGGCCTATGAAGGCCTGGAGGGGTGTGATTTTGTTGTCAGTACCAGACAGAAACACACACAAGGCTTCCTCATGCTAAGGGCAGGAAGGTGCCTCCCAACCCCAAGGACCTCGGGGGAGTGTCACCAAGAGTAGGGGAGGGCTCTACATTTTCTCCTTCTCCTCTTATTAATAATAAATTAAGATTGATTAGAAGTCAGAATTGGGCTTGCTATGAAATATATTTAATGACAATTAATGTCGTCCTGGCTCAGCTGAACCAGATCATGCTGGCTACGGAGGTGCTATATCACATCAGCTGCTGATCTATTCCAGAGCCAGAAGCGTGTCCAGTCCTCTTGGCTCTCTCAGCACTACTGCAGCAAGCACAGAGGCAATGGTTACCACCAGTCTAGTTCCTCTTATTTAATATTTACCTTCAATATCTGTTGAATTGTACCATCATCCACTCCAAACATGAGAGGTTTATCTTTCCTATCCACCAACGATGAGCTCTGTATCGCTATTTTCTGGTAGTTCCAGCTAGAAGACAATGGCCACATGAGCTTTCTCTTCGCCTCTAAGTGGTACTAGCACAGGTCTCTGTCTAGACGCCGGCTGGAAAAATTCAAATCACATGGAACATACCAACACTAGAAATGAGGGCCTTGCCCCCAAAGGCCAGTGACATTGCACATCCTCAACTGGGGAACATGGATCACACCAGGAAATAGAATGGGAATCACTCCACAAGAGAGAAAAGTCTGATGGCAGCATTTCACTCCTGGGAAATCAGATAATGAAAAATAGAGAAGGAGGAGCTAGTGAAGGGTCAAAGTAATGTGATAGGGAAACCCTCACTGCAGCAGCATGCTGAATGAATATGAGTGGGACAAGGATGCGTTTGCCAAAGCTACAGAGAAGGATGTTGCTGTAATCAGGATGTGAGCTGCTGAGAGCTGGATGAGAGTTTTAGCTGTGTGAATGGGTAAGAAAAGCTGTATCTTAGAGGTGTGATGTGGAAAGAATCAGCAAGATTTAATACGGTGACAGTCTGTTGGTATTATTGCTTGTGGTCTAAGTGACACTCCTCATCTTTGATTCAGGTTATACAGGGCTTCAGTAATAAGATAAACAACTGCTTTATACTCATAATATAGGGGTGTTGGTGATTCAGTGAGTGGCATTGTAGCAGCCTTTCCTTGGGGGCCAGCAAGCCTAGTGGTCAGGCCACAGCCAAACAGTCTCTCCAAGACCTGAGGCACTCTTCTGTCCAGGTTGGGGGCACAGCATCCAAGCCACAGTTCATCACACCTTCCCCTGGGGGCCTCCAGGATCTCTCAGGAGACCAGGGGCAGAGGGGGAGGATAGAGGAACCCAGGCCTTCCCTCTCCACAAGGTCTCAGCCCAGGCTCAAGGGGAGAGAGGCAAGGGGTGGCTCAGTCCCTTCTGGCTGACACTCCAGATCAGCCTCCCCTGGACAACTTCCTATCTTCCCTCTTTTCCCTTTGGTTTAGGGCATGGCCTCAGTCTTCTGCTTACACATTCTCAGTAGTTCAGGGCTTCAGATGGAGGGATGCTTCCAAGCTCAGCCTCATGGTCCAGTGCGCCCCCCCCCAATTTAGGGGGAAGGGGGATCCTAGCTAAGTCCTGCTCACCGCCCCAATCCTTCCCCTATAGCTCACTCTGATTCAGCAGTTGCAGCCTGTCTACTTCCTCACAACCAGTCTTTCCTCCACACTGCCCTCTGCCAATGCTCTGTTTTAAGTCAGTCCTCCATTGGGACCATGCCTGGCAGCTGCTGAGGAGCAGGGCCTTCTTGTCCCAATACTGTTCCGCCACTCCTTTTACCTTAGTGTGGGGCCTGTAAACCCCTTCACAGGCATTCTTCTCATCCCTCACAACTGAAACAGTCTCCCAGCGTGGGGTCAGGTGGCACTGTGCTGTTGGAGATGCCATCTTTTGGAAGGAAGTGAGCTCCTGAGCACTTGGGCCCACTAATGATCCCATGGTTTGGTTTCTATCTAGCTGCCTATCTATCTATCTATGAATAAAGTTTTAATACGGGTAATGTGGCCAGATTCCGACTCTATTCCCCTTGTAGTTTCAACTGGATGCGTCTCCAATTCCTGACCTAAACTATTGTGTATTGTTCTTACATGTCATTGAACAGCTGCCATGTTCTACCCAGGAGATGGCTGCATTACGGAGGTAGGTGAAGGGCTTCCCTTGCTAATCCTTACTGACTGCACATATGTGCTGCGAGGGTTAATTAGCTAAAGCTTGTAAAGCCCTTTGACAGTCTTAGATGGAAGGCATTATAAAAACACAATTTTAGGGCCCCGTCCTTCTAACCCTTATTCATATGCACAGCCCTATTGACCCCAATGCCAGAAGAAGGATCACTTGCATAAGAAAGGAATTGGAGGACTGGGCCCTTGTTGTTGTATCATATATCTAGGCAGTGGCTGTATCAGAGTGGTGGTGGCCAATCCATGGCTCAGGAGGTACATGTGATCCCCAAGGCTCTAAGCTGTTACCCCTGAGAGTGATTGTGCTGAGAAAATGTGTATTTGATTAGGAGTTAAAATATGATCCCTGAGCTGTAGCCGGTGCTTTCCACACACAGAGTTTGATTTCGCGAGGGGCGCTCCAGGAGCAATGCTGCATTGAGCCAGGAGTGCTCTGAGCATCTGCTGTCTCTTCCCTGCTGCGCAGCGGCTCCCCTTTTAGCTACCTGCTGCTTCACAGGGGCAAGAGGAGAGTAGTGCTGGCTGCCTCACTGCCTGGTTTAGGGTGACCACCGACCAAGTGTGAAAAATCGGACGGGGTTGGGGAGGGCCATAGGTGCCTATATAAGACAAAGCTCTGAATATCAGGACTGTCCCTATACAATCGGGACATCTGGTCACCCTAGCCTGTTTCCCTGCTGAGCTGAGGGAGCCCTACATCTACACAGCAATAAAAAATGCTGCAGCACTGAGTCTCAGAGCCTGGGTCAATTGACTCAGGCTTGCAGAGCTCGGGCTACAGAGCTAAAAGTTGCAAAGTGTAGACATTTGGGCTCCGGCTGGATCCCCGCCTCTGAGATCCTCCCTCCTCTCAGGGTCTCGGAGCCCAGGGTTCCAACCCAAGACCGAACACCTACACTGCAAGTTTTAGCCCCACAGCCCGAGCCCCGTGTTCTGAGTCAGCTGACTCGGTGCCAGCTCTGGCCTTGCTGCAGGTCTTTTATTGCAGTGTAGACATACCCAGGGAGAACAGGATAGACTGTCATCTGGCGCTGCCTGAGCCTGGAGGAGTGATTAGCAGAATCACCCAGGGCAGCCTGGGAAAGGAGGAGAAGTTGAGAACCAACAACCAGTTATGGGTTTCCGGTTCTCACCCCAGCCCAGTTAGAGCTGCCATCCCACTGGTAGTGATAGACAGAACATGATTCACTCTTGCGACTCTCATTTCTTGCTTCTGACACGTCCTTCTGCACCAGGGTTTGCTGAGAGGAAGGCATAGTAGCCAGCAATGCAGGCAGCTGGATGCCTACTGGGGACTCTGCCATGCTGGGGTACCACTGGCAACAGACTTATGGGTGGCATCTGCTTATTTTGTGCTACCTGTGGTCTCTTGGCCTTTTTGAAATAGTATGTCCAGCCCTCAGGCCGGAAAGAGAATTAGAGTCTGCATTAGACCCACTGTATTAGAGTCTGAAGAAATTATAAGGACACTACCAGTGAAGATAAACAGAACTTCCCCCTGACTATTACATTGCAGTATTTTGTTTCCCTAAAACCAGACTGTTTCCATAGAGTTATTAGGGGGAGATAACTCATTTTAATGGCAGTTAGCCAAACAATCCAAATCTATTGATTCAGCAAGAGGAACATTAATCAACATCACTTAGAGTGGAGTTGTAGCAAGTAAAGATATTGTGAGTCCAGTCCTGCTCCTGTCACAGTCAATGGGCAGGATACCCTTTTACTTTCATGGCAGTAGGATCTGGCCCAGGGTAAAAACGACACCACCACCTTACTCTATATATCTCTGTGCCTTCAAGCATGTCTGCTTACTTCACTTCATAATGTGTGTTTATGATCACTAGTACCACAGAGCCCAAACACTTACGGAAAAGCCAGCTGGACTCCATTCTGCCTCATACATCGTTAACAAATGCATCAGCCGTGTCTCTGATTGCAGGGCCTTTTTTACTGGCAATGGGATCAGAGGTCCAGCCCTGCATCCCTTAAAATCAATGGGAGTTTTGAAAGTGACTTCAATGAAATCAAGATCAAGCCCAGAAAGACAAGGGCTTGGTTCTCTTCTCAGATCTCAAGCTAAGTTTACAATGCTGGTAGTTAGAAAATCATTGTGCGGAACCGGACCTTACACAATGCTCAGCACCTTCAACTCTCATTGGAACCAGTTGGAGCAGAACACACCCAGCATTTGTCAGGATTGGGCCCTTGCCAAGGTTTTCAAAAGTGACTACTGATATCGGCTGCCTTGGTTTGTGAGCGCTGAACCGGGGGGCTCTTTAACGGGACCTGATTTTCAGAAGAAGGTGAGCACCTGCCCTCTGAAAACAGAGCCCCTTTAAAGTAGCTAACATTGAATGTCAGAATGGAGGCACCCAAATCACCAGTCTATTATTATTATTATATTATATTTATGTTTATTATATTATGAATTGCAAACAAACCAGATCTGTTCGGGAAGTCACTGAGCGAAAATAAACCTGGAATGCTGCCACATCACTCTTACAGTCCTTTCTTCTGACTACAGCTGTAAACTGCCTGCAGAAATGAAAGATAACGACTAAGTTAGAATGAAAGGGGAATATTTATTATTAAGGCTAATAAAGATCCAATAAGAATAACTTAAATCTCTGCCCCTCTCTTTTTTAAATCAGGCATTTGAAAGTTGGTTTATCTACATCTTGCAAATCCTAATCCTCACAAGCTAAACTTTAGAACTGAATAAGGAATGCAGGTAGAATGCATTTCTCTTCTAAAGTAGAAGGGCAATAGTATGTCTTTTCTGTTACAGAGTCATAGTGAAGACAAGTTCCACTTGATGAAAGAGTCACAGTTAATCCGTCTCAAGACTGGTGTCTCCATGTAACACCCAGGGGAACTGGAATAAAAAGAAGTGGTTTTGACTGTTGAGCTGCAGAGAATGCAGTGTAGGAAAATCCTTGTTGTACAGTATGCTAGATTGTTTCACTAATGTATTTTTTTCCCTACACTCTGAATGGAGGGCTTATATGCAGTCAAATTGGCTTTGAGGGGAAATATAAAGATGTAATGGTGTCAGTGATCTGTCTCGCAGCACTGATGGTGGTCAGCTGATAACTCGGGTCAAATCACAGTAGGCCTGATCCTGCAACTATTTCTCACCTGGGTAACCCTTCCTCAGAGGAATAGTTCTATTGTCCTCAGTGTGACTGCTTTGGTTGATAAGGACAATTCTGATGCATAAGGGTTGTAGGATCTGGCATTATTGTGGTAGCTTAATTGTGGCTAACTGTAGAAGACAGTAATCTTTTCTTTTTCTTTCTTTCTTGTTGTGAATGAGCTAGAATTAAACTATGTATTGCAGTTCAAAGCACCCTTTAACATTTTCAGGGGCAGACGATGGCAAAATGGGGTTCTGGGTTATGAACTGTATGTTAGGCAGGAACTTTTCCCCACTTGGCTTTTCCAGCTGTTTTTATACTGAATATTTTTTGAGGACAGGACCATAGCATCTTCCACAATTCTGAAAATTATCATCACTTCTTTATATTAGAGCAGTGCCCAAAGGTCCCTATCAGAACACAGGGCCCACTGTGCTAGGAACTGGTACCAGTGCATATAGAGAGACAGGCCCAGATCCTTGAAGGTATTTAGGTGCCTACCTCCTGGGCCCCAGTCTCTGCCCCCAAAGATTTTACCACTTTTTTTCTCTGTCATAACTCCTGGGAAGTTTTCTGCTGGTTTGCTGCACCAAACTTTTTTTTTTCTTCTTTTTTCTTTGCACTGACTAGTTATTTAAGGCTGTTCAGAAGTAAGAGATGCTGATTTGTTTGTTTGTTTTTTAAGAAATTAACCACAGTGCAACATTTGGATTTTATGTGAGGGGACTAAAGAGAATTACATCAACTTTGCAAACGTGTAAGAAACCAAACAACTTTCAGATTGCCCTTTTAACATCAGAATCATATTTTCTTGAAATATGCCCTCTTGCTTTGTGAAGGGTCATCCTATCTAAAAAGAGACCAATTTTGTCAAAGTCCTAGGCTAGAAGATGAAAGGTTTTTAAGATGCAATTCTTGGGGGCTAATTGGAGAGCATTTTGTCAGTGTACACTGCTAATCTGCTTAATCTAGGCTCATAGTTAATGCAATAGGATTTCAAATCAGCTGTTACCAAGAGTATAAACTAACTTCATATAAGACTGATGGTAGTAATAAAAATGGAATCCTTTCAAAGCACATACGAAACTCTTAATTAATGATCAAAAAAATGCATCAAACGTTCCTCTTTAACTGAACCATTTTGAACTGAACTTAACCATTTTGCTGTTAACTAACTAAAATATTATTTCCAGAACATGAATATGATGTAAAGAACTTTACTTTCACTAAATGTGCGTGGAAGAACTGATTATTATAATGTAAGAATCAGAGTAGCTAAGCAATAGTAGGAATAAAGGTGCAGGGCTTTCTGGCTAAGAGGAGAGAAGGTTTTGGAAGACCTCTTAGGATTTCTCTCTCAACCACCTCCCCTGCCTTTTGCATAATGGAGCTGATCTAGAAATCCTACAGGCCATTTGTCCCTAAAAGCTGGGGATGTCCCTATCCTCAGGGCCTAACTCAATGTTCTGTCCTATGATTTGTAAACCTCTGAAGACTGGCCACCTGAAGGAATTGTCTGCCTAATGACTCATGAAATTTATGACCATCTGGATGAGAGCGTGTATATGTCAAGGACCTCCTGCACTAGGCCTGTTACATGTTCATATCCTGCCCTCTCTTCTCCAGATCTTCTAGTGAGTCTGCCCCTTGCCTGCCACACACTCACCCCACAGTCAAATCCATGGGGTGGCAGGGGAAGAGAGGGAGAGAGGAAGAAGTAACCAGTTTCTTCTCTGGAGAGAAGGAGAAGTGGGCACCCTCTTTCTCTAACCCTTACATGTGCACACACCCCAGATGCCAGGTAAGGTGTTGTCAACTGAGATTTTAGCCACTGGGGTAGCTGCATCTGGTCACCCTACTGCCTCCCCATGCCAGATGTTCCTATTTTTCACTTTGTTTCTCCCTCTATAGAGTCTGAAGGGGAAAATGAAAGGAGGTGAAAGGGGTGACTGTATAAAGGAGATAGGAGAAGAAGGTAGGGGCTTGGATGAATGGGAGTAAGAGAAGCAGTGGTAGGCAGAGCCTGTCCTGTTGTGAGTCAGACAGTGTGTGATCACAGCCTATTGCCTTGTATCTTCCTGTCCGTTTTCCCAGACTATTTTTATATATCACCAACTATTGCCGGCCACACAATCAAAACACTCACATGCCAAGATTCTCAAAGGTATTTAGTTGCCTAACTTGCACTGGAGTTGCTAGATTTCCTGGTGTCATTTCCAGTACCATAACCAGCACTCACATATAACTGGAAGTGTCTGATTCTTCTGACTGGACAGTGAGGAAATGCCCCCCTGGTAGAGGTGAGGATTTCAGCACTCCACATTGGGGTCCAACCTGTAATTGACCTGTAGTTTGGAAGAGGAGCAGTAGAAAACTCTGAGATTTTTCATGGTGTCTTAGATCAGAAAAAAATGCTACTGCTCCTCTTCTTAATTGTAATACAGTTGTTAAGGGATTCTAGACCCTTTCTTCTTAAAACTTGCTATATCCTCTGGAGCAGATCCTCAGCTGGTGTAAATTGGCATCACTCCATTCACACCAGCTGAGGATTTGCCCCCATGTCTTATTTCAGTTTGTGCTGATTTCAGTTATACTAAGTACAGAGTGTTTGTCCTTCTCGCCTCTTCCACATGATACCCACAAGCTTGTTATTATGATTATATTAATATTTTGCATTTATAGGACCAGATGCTCGGTGGGTATAAATTTGACTTCAGTGGAGCAAGGCCAATTTATACCAACTTAAGATCAGGCCTAAGGTTCCGTCTATCTGAGGGTCCCTCAGAGAGCTTTATAAATGATCATTGGTTTGGCTGAACAAGTAGAATAACGTATTTGATGAATTCTGAGTGATGCTTAAATAAATTAATTTGATTCTTTTCCCATTATTCACCCAAATTATAGAGCTGGGCAAATAATTCAAAATATATTCTATGAATAATTTAGTTTATTTGTTTAATTAAATGTTTTGAATGGTATATCTGAAGGGTTCCCCCAGTCACCACTTCATTATTTGCCTAACCCTAAAGGTCCCTGAGATAAGGAGATAATATTATCAACTTCTTACAGATGTGGAAACTGAAACACAGAGAAATTAAGTGATTTGCCTGTTATCACCCAAGAAGGCCATGACAGAGCTGGGACTGGAATCCAAGTCTGAGTCCATGCCCTGATGCTTGTTAGCCTCAAGCAAGTTGCTATCAGAACACACTGATCAGGTTGTGCTTATTTATCTGATATTGCGACATGCTTTGTGCAAGGGGTCTGAACGTTCTGTCATCTTCCATTAGTACCAATTGTATTTGGTTAAGTTGTGACTACTCGACTGGTAATTATCATGATTGTTTTCAGAGTAACAGCGGTGTTAGTCAGTATTCGCAAAAAGAAAAGGAGGACTTGTGGCACCTTAGAGACTAACCAATTTTATTTGAGCATGAGCTTTCGTGAGCTACAGCTCACTTCATCGGATGCATACTGTGGAAAGTGCAGAAGACATTATATACACAGAGACCATGAAACAATACCTCCTCCCACCCCACTCTCCTGCTGGTAATAGCTTAACTAAAGTGATCATCAAGTTGGGCCATTTCCAGCACAAATCCAGGTTTTCTCACCCCCTCACCCCCCTCCAAAAACCACACACACAAGCTCACTCTCCTGCTGGTAATAGCCTATCCAAAGTGACCACTCTCTTCACAATGTGTATGATAATCAAGGTGGGCCATTTCCTGCACAAATCCAGGTTCTCTCACCCCCTCACCCCCCTCCAAAAACCACACACACAAGCTCACTCTCCTGCTGGTAATAGCCTATCCAAAGTGACCACTCTCCTTACAACGTGCATGATAATCAAGGTGGGCCATTTCCAGCACAAATCCAGGTTTTCTCACCCCCCACCCCCACACAAACTCACTCTCCTGCTGGCAATAGCTCATCCAAACTGACCACTCTCCCCACAATGTGCATGACAATCAAGGTGGGCCATTTCCAGCATAAATCCAAGTTTGACCAGAATGTCTTGGGGGGGGGGGGGGGTTAGGAAAAAACAAGGGGAAATAGGCTACCTTGCATAATGACTTAGCCACTCCCAGTCTCTATTTAAGCCTAAATTAATAGTATCCAATTTGCAAAGGAATTCCAATTCAGCAGTTTCTCGCTGGAGTCTGGATTTGAAGTTTTTTTGTTGTAAGATAGCGACCTTCATGTCTGTGATTGCATGACCAGAGAGATTGAAGTGTTCTCCGACTGGTTTATGAATGTTATAATTCTTGACATCTGATTTGTGTCCATTTATTCTTTTACGTAGCGATTGTCCAGTTTGACCAATGTACATGGCAGAGGGGCATTGCTGGCACATGATGGCATATATCACATTGGTGGATGTGCAGGCGAACGAGCCTCTGATAGTGTGGCTGATGTTATTAGGCCCTGTGATGGTGTCCCCTGAATAGATATGTGGGCACAGTTGGCAACGGGCTTTGTTGCAAGGATAGGTTCCTGGGTTAGTGGTTCTGTTGTGTGGTATGTGGTTGTTGGTGAGTATTTGCTTCAGGTTGGGGGGCTGTCTGTAGGCAAGGACTGGCCTGTCTCCCAAGATTTGTGAGAGTGTTGGGTCATCCTTCAGGATAGGTTGTAGATCCTTAATAATGCGTTGGAGGGGTTTTAGTTGGGGGCTGGAGGAGACGGCTAGTGGCGTTCTGTTATTTTCTTTGTTAGGCTTGTCCTGTAGTAGGTGACTTCTGGGAACTCTTCTGGCTCTATCAATCTGTTTCTTCACTTCCGCAGGTGGGTATTGTAGTTGTAAGAATGCTTGATAGAGATCTTGTAGGTGTTTGTCTCTGTCTGAGGGGTTGGAACAAATGCGGTTGTATCGCAGAGCTTGGCTGTAGACGATGGATCGTGTGGTGTGGTCAGGGTGAAAGCTGGAGGCATGTAGGATTGTGCAATCCAGGGCTTCAAATGATATGTAAAATGACAACAAAGTAAAAGCAAAAGTTATAAACTGTTGGTGTCTTGAGAGTAAAATGGTGCCAGAACAAGGTTTATATCTTTTTGAAGAAGAGGCTGCTTTTCCTTTTAGAGCAGCTGCGTGATTTTTTTCATCACTCTCTGCATGCACTGTAGTCTCCTACAGGGCAAATTGCTTTATTTAACATGCCACAGAAAGCTACTGTTGCATCAGAGAGATGGAATGCCTCTCTTAAACTGTAATGCCAATAATTGCCTTTGGACTGCCACACAAAGAAAGTTTTGGTCTTCAAACTGTCTGGAAGGGTTTGTCTGTAATTGCTGTAATGTACAATCACTCTAGAATGAAGAGAAAAATGACATATTTAGAAAGTTCAATAAGAACAGTGCAAACAAGCAATGCTATTATCCGAGATGGTGTATGAGCCTTATGTTCTGAGGCTGAGCCTCAGAAATTGTTTTACTGAGCATGGTGAGCAGTCATATTGTTATTATAAAAATATGACTAACGCTATTGGACTAGCCACAAGAACCCCCTTGAATGTTTTGTTAAACCTGCATGTATGTTTGGTTAAACAGATGTGTCTGAATTCATACCAGGAAATCAGGCTGACATATTATTTATATGAATTCTTCTCTTCCAGTCTGATCCACAAAATAGGTATGTTTCATTTCTACATGGGAAATCTCATTGCCTACATCCTTCAAAGGGGCTTACAAGTCAAAATAATATGTGTCTTGTATGTTCCACAATTACTAAGCCACTAGCAACCTTTTTGACTACAGCCATGCTCTCTGGGGAATGCACTGGAGGTAATTTGCAATGCACTGGATTACTAATCCAGTCTATAGTCTCTCAGCCCTAACAAGTTACCTCATTGTTTTCAGCACATGGGTCTGATCCAGTGCCCACTGAAGTCAATTGCAATCTTTCCACTGAGCTTGGTGGGCTTTGAACCAGGCCATGGATGTGTACGACTGATGTGAGGAAAGTGCATGATGAGATAAATATGTTATTGCTATGAAACTCTGAAGAGTGTCCTAAAAAGATCAGGAAGAAATTAGACTGTTGTTCAACATGACTGGATCTATTTTCCTCTGGGGCTAGGTAACTATATCCCACTGAGGAATGTTTTAGAGGACCTACGCCATGCTGTCTGGAGGAGCTGGGTATAGAGTAAGGAGACAAGGAATTTCTGTGCAGACAACCCTTTACCTCAAGACACCACTTTACCTTAGGATGGAACCCAGCCCCCAGCCCCCTCAGTAGAGAAGGGCTTAGCCTTCTTAAGTGAAAAAATTACTGGAAATGAGGAGTTTCTAATTCCCTATAAGGTTCATTCTTGAGTAGGAGAGAATTGAGCTCTTGGTTTTAATCTCTTCAGATACGTGCATAGTATCTTCGTAGTATTTAGTTTGTCTTCTGCTGCTGCTTTCACATCTGAGGTCATCATGATCCTCGGTGATATCGCCATCATCTTCACAGTAACTAGCTGTGGTGGCACAAACGGGAGTCTATCTTCAAGCAAGAAATAACTAACAGGAGCAAATGAACTCCAAAGCAATGAACATCCTGTTTTCTTGTACATGTTCCTAGTACAAAAAGCAAAGAGAAGGAATGTTTTCCAGGCGATGTCAGCATATATGAGTTCTATCTATATGCCACCTTCTGAAATGGAGACGGTTTAACCAGTTTGGTCATCTTAAGTCACAGCTGATCTTGGCTTAAAAGCATATGCAATTCAAACTGCTTCAGATGTGTAGTAAACAGGGAACGGTCTTGCTAAATAAGGTTTTGCTAATCTTTTAGCTAAATCAGAGAGCCATATGCAAAATATAAAACTTAAGGACATGGATGGTCCTCAAAGAGGATGGTTCTAGACTATTCTCAGTGGTAGAAGAGGACAGGACAAGGAGTAATGGTCTCAAGTTGCAGTGGGGGAGGTTTAGGTTGGATATTAGGAAAAACTTTTTCACTAGGAGGGTGGTGAAACACTGGAATGCGTTACCTAGGGAAGTGGTAGAATCTCCTTCCTTAGAAGTTTTTAAGGTCAGGCTTGACAAAGCCCTGGCTGGCATGATTTAATTGGGGATTGGTCCTGCTTTGAGCAGGGGGTTGGACTAGATGACCTCCTGAGGTCCCTTCCAACCCTGATATTCTATGATTCTATGGGGCTTTTCCATTGGACTTGGGATCTATAGATCAATAAATGGATTAAACTGATCCCATTGTGTAGTTTTTAGAATCTGCAACATATACAATACAGTGTCTATAATACTTTCACTGTACTTTAAATTATTATCTGAGTATAAGTATCATTTAATACTCTATGCTTCATTGTTTCAGAATATTATCTATAGAAAACATGCAACTGAAAATACATCTATACACAATAGGTCAGGTATCTATATTAGTGAGCTATATGTATTTTATTTTGAACAGTTGTAACTGGAATATAAGCACTGCAGAACTGATCTATCTATTCCTTTGTTCACTTTGAGTTGAGGTTGCTAGACTGCATAGCTCATCAAGGCAAACCATAAAAAGCAAGGAAATAAGCAGTTAGGCAATTCAGCACTCCATCTACACTCCACTCACCAGTTCCCCTTCCTAACCTCAACTATCTCCAACTGCAGCCTACGTATCTCCACCCTCATTCTGAACAACCAGTGGGTGCCCTTGAGCTCTGCCTGTGTCCATTGGTAACATGTCATGTGTTCTGATGACTGGTGTAGGGTTACCAGGGCTTTCATAAATTACAGCGGCAGCATTGTAGTGCTGTATGTGGTTTTGTAGGGGTATGTGTGAGCGAGGTATGGTGGCTGTGAGATATATTTCATTTCATGCTTCTGAAAACCTATGTAACTGGGTCATCTGTGTTGATAGGGACTGTTCTAAAACTGAGCTTTGGGTTTTATTGTAGAAATTTCAGAACTGAAAGCTGCATATGTGTTATATGTATGGCCAGAGTCTAAGACTGCAAATAGGGATGGAGGTTTGGGGGACGTGAGTGAGGGAGTGGGGATGTGTTCAGATGCAGGCTGCTGAGGCAACAGTGTCAGGACTGATGCTGCAGCACAAAGACAGTGGGATCAATGCACATCCTTAATCCCTACTACCCCATCCATCCCTTCTTCTTGAGCGAAAACCTCTCTCCCTGCCCCACAAACCCAACCACACATCTATGTTAATCCCCATGCTCTGTCTACCAACAGTCCTGCTCACACCTCATGACTGCCAAACCTCTCTCCCTCTGCCTGTCCCATCTCCTCGTTTGTTCCTCCAAAACCTGCTCCTCAACCCACATTCCCCACCTCCACCCAGAGTCCCATCTTTCTCCAGATCACATCTGCAGCTGTCCAGTCTGCTTCTCTGGTTCAGCGGGGGGGTACGTGAGAACACAGCTGATGAACCAGGGTCCAGAAAATTGGAAGTAACTGACAGATCTGAGCAGTTCCGGCAGGGTCAGATACTCAGCTGTTGTAAATCAGCATCGTTCCACTGACATCAATAAAGCTAGGCTGATTTATACCTGCTCAGGATCTGGCTGTCTTTTCATTTAAAATTTTCAACAATGGCCTATGTCTGAGATGTAAAGTGTATGCGGGTGGGAGGGGGTAGTTTGGAACTCCTGGAGACTATGGTTTTTGTTGGTTTTGTTGTTTATTTTTAAGTTTGGGGAACCTAAAGAAGTAGAGCAGAACTGGGAAAGTAAAATTTCAAAAATGAAGCATTTTAAAATGTGTTCTATACAAAAGTCAACAAATATTTTGCTGGGGAAAACATTGGACAGCAAATTCACTTGTCCCTTGAAAAGTCATTGTACCAAATTTGGAGAGTAAATTACAACTGTAAAACGTGAAACAGTGGCTTTTTAGTCTGTTTAAGCATAAGTCTCAACACAGCCTGAATTATGGAGTCACTCCTGACATAATATCATTTCTTAATATCATTTCTTGGCCATAGTTATGTTTAACTTGCTTTACTGCTATGCCTCTATTTCTCACATGCTAATTGCTGCTGTGTTTATGATTGTCTTTATTGTATCGGCTGCAGAATTGCCAAGGAAACTTATTCTGGGCTGGCTAACCAGAATGAGTCACACTGTAGACACAAAAATGCTCAAATAGACACAACGTGGTAGAGATCTCTGTGTTATTTGTTTAGTGTCCTGTGCACCAGAAACACAGGTTCCAAGTCCCGAGTGGTTGAGTTCTGTGATGTGCTGCTGAACACCTTCAGTTCCTAATGGAGTCAGTACACACACTGTCATGCTTCCTCTACAGGAGTCTAATGTGCAAATGCCTTGCAAGACTGGGCCCCACACTTGGAAATCTCGCTCCCAGCCAGATCCACAAATGTTTACCAGATCCAGGAAAATCCAAGAGTCCTGGTGGTGGCAGTTCCCTAGATCTGGTGAGGCAATCTGCTCAGCTGAAATCTACATGGTAAGCAAAGGAATCTTCCAAAATATGGTTCCCCATATGGTCTGCTCTTTTGTGTCAGGATCCCACACTGAATACCATGCCTTATTTGGAATGCACATCAAATCACCTGCAGACTCAACATCAATGGTAGTTATGCGCATGCATGAATCACAGAGCGAATAGACCCTTAAACCAGTTGGGTGCATAGTTAAAAAAAAAAGGGCATAGGAATATAAATCTAAATGAATATGTTAGTTCTGCTCTTTGACGTTATATCATTCCCCCTCTTAAGTCTTTCTTTCCTCCCTTTTTTTAATTTTATCCATTTTCCTTGAATAGAATGGGTTTTAAAACCCTCCCACTGCTGCAGTAGCTTTATTTTAGAAGATCCAGTACTTGAAGAATGTATCATATGATCTGAAACCATCTATAATACGTAGGACCAGATCCTTGGCTGGTGTAAATTGAGGTGGAGGTTTCACTGACTAGCAGCAGCTGAGGATTTGGTCCTCTAATGTTTGAAGGGAATAGGTCAATTATTTTGTATTGTAATTTTTGATAAATCCAGGACCAAGTATTCATCCTATAAAAAGATCCCCTGTTGAATGAGTGTTGCCTTCTTCAAGATCAAACATACAAGGTGCTGAGCACCCTCAACTCTCACTGATCTTTGCTCCAGTTCTGCTCTCTCACTGAAGTCCATGGAAGTTTTTCCATTGACATGAATGGGAGCAAGATCAGGCCCTTTAAAGGGAGGTGAAGGTATTCAGCGCCTCAAACAAGGAGCTCAGCACCTTACAAGGATTGGGCCCTAACAGAGAGCCAGCTTGCCCTCTCCCACACAGGAGGGGTGAAGGGGACAGAATTCTCTGGCTGGCTCCCCTTTGTGGGATTTCCACTTGCATCCATGCAGAACGAACTGTGAGACCTGTCTATAGATCCATATGAATCCCCAGGGGGGGCAAGAGCCATCTCCTCAGAGGCTCTGTTCTCTCGCATTCTCACTGTCCTACCAGCAGGTACCCTTCTTCCTGGCAGTGTGGCTGCTCCAACAACTTCCCTTAAAGGGAGATCCCCACCAGGATGGGGCCCCTATGGAAAAGGGAGCACAGCCTCAGCACACCTTTTCAGGGTACGCCCCAAGAGCCACAGGGGTCGATCAGCATGCCCTGCTCTCTCCCAACAAGGGGCTACGCTCTCTCAGCCCCACCAAACATCCAGTCCCCACCTCTTCCCACTAGATCCTGACCCCAACAGAGTCCTCTGTGAGGTTCTAGGAAACTCAAATGGTGCCACAAAGGTAGCTGATTCTACCCTTCTATGTAGGAGGGGTGAGTTTCATGTACCAAGGATCAGCTGTGATCATTTGTCTTGCGGGTGAATAAGATGAGCAGAATTTGGCCTTAAAGGTCAGACAATGAGAAAGTGGGTTCCTTCTTACTGAACTGTATCATTTTCGGGGGGGGGGGGGGTGTGTGGGTGTTACTGAGTTTGTTACAGCAATCACTGCATAGCTTGAAGGGTAAGTGAACTGGATCAGCTCTGTTAAAGTCTTTGTTATCCCTAGATGATAAATTCATTTTCTTTTTATCATAACTATTTAAAATGCTTGGTAAGGATAAATTACAGTGATTCACCACTACCTCTGGAACAGTTACTGCTGTTGCTGAGAGACAGGCAAAGTATGCAAGCTGGAATAAACTTACATTTCCATGTGAATACAGCTGGATAAGAACATAAATGCAATTTGGATTTTTGAAATCAGTATAGATAT
Source organism: Chelonia mydas (assembly GCF_015237465.2). Taxonomy (NCBI): domain Eukaryota; kingdom Metazoa; phylum Chordata; order Testudines; family Cheloniidae; genus Chelonia; species Chelonia mydas. The sequence goes on from NC_057852.1 coordinate 115,557,527, forward strand.
GATTACAATCTATTCAACATATTTGATTTTGATAAGGGGAGCATGCAAATTATCTAGACATATTAAAGGGAGAAACTACAATATATAATTAAATAGAGGGTATAAAACTGATTATACCTTGAATTAACATAACCTTTTGAGTAGATTACAGGTTGCTCTATGACTCCCAACTGTTAATTTTGAGCCTAGTTCAGAGCTTTAAAAGAGAGAAGCATTCTGAGATCTTGTGTGAGTGATGGTACTCTCTGTGATATTTTCAGACAAATTGGTGGAATAAATGCAACTGCACATTCAACACAGAGTGTACACCCTCCACAGAGCCTTCCCATGCAGGGGGAAGTTTTCTTGGCTGCACAAGGGAAAAGGGGAAGATCCTTGGTGGGAAAAGACTTGTCCTAACTCCGGACTTGTTTTGCCCCATGCAGTACCTTACCAGCTCACATCGGGTGGGCTGGCCCTTGCTGAGGACTCCAGGCACCGATCTGAGCAATAGGCAGTATTGCAACCCAGTTCCTGGTGTAAACTGTAAGTGGAGAGAAGACAGGCAGAGAAGAAGCTGTCTATGTCAATCAGTATGTATGCAATGTTGTTGTCAGTCCCAGGATATTAGAGAGACAAACTTGTCTTTGTCACCAACGGATGTTCTGGTCTAATAAAAGATGTTAGCTCATCCATCTATCTTAATCAGTCACAGACGCATTCTCCACAGGTGTGTGTAGGGTGATACCCATCACATTGGAGGGCAGGCTTCCTGGTCAGTGGATAACTCTGGATCTGTAGGCATGTCGTTACTCTGACAGCCAATGAGATGACAACTATCACTCAAGAGCGCAGCCTTTCCTCTGGGCATTATAGCCATCCACAGAAGTACGATGGGCCAATGCAAGACTACATAAGACTATAAGAACGACCATACTGGGTCAGACCAAAGATCCATCTAGCCCAGTATGCTGTCTTCCTACAGTGGCCAATGCCTGGTGGCCCAGAGGGAATGAACAGAACAGGTCATCACCAAGTGATCCATCCCCTTTCACCCATTCCCAGTTTCTGGTGTCCTTGTTTTAAAAAGGAGGTTGAAAAATTGGAACAGGTGCAGAAAAGAGCCACAAAAATGATTTGACTGCTGGTGAAAATGCCTTGGAGTGAGAGACTTAGAGCTCAGTCTGTGTGTTTTGCTTATCAAAAAAAAAAAAAAAAGTCTGAGAGACGACTTGAGTACAGGGACTAAGCAGCGATGCCTGCGCCCGTGCACATGATATGCACTAGGGGCAGCCCCGAGAAGGAGCAGCACTGGCCACCCCGCTGCTCACTCAGGTTTGGCCCTGCCAGCCCTCTGTCGTGGTTGAGTGGCCACAGGGCCAAAAATGAGCTAGTGGTGCAACCCCTGTGCATTCGGAGTCAGCACGGCTCAGGATTTGGCCCTGCCACCCCTTTGTCATGATAGGAGAGGGCCAAAACTGATTAGGCAATGGAGTGGCCAGCTCTGTTCCTTCTTGCTGCTGCCAATTTGCAAAGTCACTCAGTCACTCTTTGCCCCCCAGTCCCCTGTCACGACGGAGGAAGCACAAAGCCAAATCTGAGCGGGCACACTGGGCAATGGGGTGGCCAGTGCTGCTCCTTCCTGCTGCAGATCAAGACTGGATGCCCTTCACAAACATACACTTTGTTTAGTCAGTTACTGAGCTGAACTCAGGGGTAACTGGATGAAATGTAACAGTCTGGGACATACAGGAGGTCAGGCTTGGTAATATCTAATGGTCCCTTCTGGTCTTAAATGCTATGAATCTATGAAATATCTCAGGGTAATAAATAGATATGGAGATTACAAATCCAAGAGTACAATTCTCCCCCAGACTTGCTCAAATGAAGCCAGGTTATGGCATGTGTGACCTGTAGTCTTGTAGGGTTTACATCCTTATTAAAGATGGGATCCTCTGCAATATGGTCCATTTTATGAAAACTACATGTGGCCCTTTGGCTTCCAGAAATTTGACAACATAGCCTTCATCTGAGCAAAGATTGACTTCTCATGTTTTAGAGTACACACTGAGAGAGACCTGTTGAGCACGCTCAACTCCTCTTCATTTTAATGAGACTTGATGGTACTCATCACTTCTGGATTGGACCTTGAAAACTTTTTTCTTTCAGTCAGTCAGTCCCTCAGCTCCCTGGAAGATACCGTAAAAATTTTACTGGAAAATAAGCTTTAAATAAAATGTGTACCTTTTAAAAGCAAAGAGTGAGCACATTCCAAACGATCTCCTTCATCTTCATTTTTGAGGAGCACCTGATTGACTCCTCTGGTAGCATCTCTGATCTTCCTATACATTTCAAAGGTTGGGGTTTTTTTACACTTGTTCTTGTATTATTGTTTAATGATCAATCTTTTTCTAACCCTGCCAACTTACTGAAATGTTACCTTTAATATCTGCATTTCCACTCTCCATATTTCCAGTCCTTTGAAACAGATCAATGATCAGTTTTTAAAAATCAAACAGAAACAACAACAAAAAACTATTCAGAATTTTAAACTAATCTGTGTGTGACACAACTGTGTATATATAAAAATTAATAGAGAAGAAATCTATGCCGGGGATGAGGATGCAGTTAAGCATATTTACCAGACATGGTTTCAATCAGTTACAAGTATATGTATATATGTACAGGAAATAAATTAAAAGGGGAAAAAACAGAAAGGGGGGAGGAGACAGAATGGGTAGGAAAAACAATTCTAAAAAGGTAGGGACTGTTCACTATATTGAATTTGTCTCTGTGTTTTTTTAAGGGATTCCATACACAGTAGCATGAAATTAATTACATTTGTCCTGTAACCTGAAGATAAGATAATTATGGAATGTTTAAATTTAATTTATGTGAAACGACTTAAAATACCAAGGACCTGTTTTATGGAAGCCAGTTTGATTTTTCCATGGATTTCAATGGGAGTGGGACCTAGTCTTATCACATGAGAAACCCAGATGTCTAAAACATCATTTTATAAACACTTGGGGCCTAATCCAAAACCCATTAAAATCAGTGGAAACACTTCCCATTGATTTCAATCGGTTTGGGATCAGCCCCTTACAGATCAAACAACTGGAATACCCTGTAGGTTTGATAGAACCCCACAATCTCGTTTTACAATGAATTCTGCTCCTTGACTGGCTGTCTCAATGCGGCGGAAAATTCCATTGTGGAGACAAGACACACATTGAGATTTTAAAATCATAAACCTGATCTTGGACTCCCTCACGGGGCTCAATCCTTCCCCACGCACGGGACTCCACAGGAGTGAGGACTGGAGGGGCTGACCTGTTAAAAGTCATGCCCTCTGCTCTCAGGGGCACCCACACCCCGGGATGCAGAAGGAAGCTGGGGGACGATTGCCTGAGAGAGGCAGAGTCCTTTAGCCCCGTCACAGAAGGGTTTGGTCTCGTTGTCCCTCGCGAAGCAGCATGTTGTTGAAGCCACACACTGCAGCTCTCCTGGTTTTTGTGTTTGCCCGCTCCAGGGTGTCAGGCTAGTGAGCAGCTGGGGACCGGCTGCTTTAATGGCTGTTACTGCGCTGTGGGTGCCACCTCTGGGGCACCTGGGAGAAGAGGAGGGGGCAGCACAACGCCCCCTTGATTAAATAAAAGTGTCACTAACTCGGCGTGGGTGCAAAGGAAGCAGGGCCAGCCGGCTGTGTGTGGGACGCGGGGTTACAGGTGCACCGCTTCGTGTTCCCTAGCCCGGAGGCAGGAGCGGCGGTACCAGGCGCATCGCTTGACATCGATCAGGTTTCACAGCCCAGGTGTCGGCGCTGTTAAACGGCGAGGTGCAAACTTCCCCAGCCTTTCCGGTGCCACGTCCAGCCGAGTGCCTGCCCTCTCCCGAGCCGGGGGCTGAGATTGTGGGCCCGATCCTGCAGCCCGCGCTTGTGCAAAACTCCTTTTGAAGTCAAACAGGCAAAGTCGGGGGAAGTTTTGCCTGTGTCAGGACTGCAGGGATCCCGTCTGCGTTCGCGCTGCCTTCCCTGTTGCACCTGGGAAAAGAGGCAGGCACCCCCCCACCCCCACCCCAGCTGCCCCCAGCTATCTGAATGGGGACGAAGAGCCGTTTTCAAATAAATAACCCAAACCAGCCGTTGGTTCACTGCTCCCCAGGCTCACAAGTTGCGGCAGATGGGTCAGAATTAATGCCCGGCCCCTTATTTCAGCCTCCTCCCCGCTTTACGGTGTATCTTGATCAGCTATCGAGGCGCCCGGAGCGGAGGACACGGTACCACAAGCTGCTCTAAAAGAGCGAGAGCCGGAGCTCGCACGGGCGACCCTTGCCAGCCGCTCGAACGCGGCCTCTCCGCCCTGCTCCTGCGGCCGGCAAACCCGCCCGGGTAAAGTGACACAACCCAGCAGACACGGGGCGGGAAACGTTAGTTTGGCTCTTTGCGAATCACGGGCTAATTCCGGAGTGCTCCCCTTCGCCTAGAAATAGGTGGCAACATTTGCACACTATGTGTGCGGGTGTGTTTAACTGCTAGGTTCGATGCATGGTTAGATCACACACACACACACACACACACACAGAGAATGTTGTTATCGGAGTCTGCAGGTCGTAGCAGGGAAAATTCCCATTCGGTTTACGGTAGGAGTAAGGAGTCCCGGATCCGGGCCATTACACATGCACGGCTAGATTTCCCCGACTCCGAGTAGTTCGAGTACCACCCCCGCTATTACTGACACCAGAACAACGCACTCGGCTCAGGTACCGGCCAGACACTTCATGAGCCTGGGTCAAAACTTTGCTTTGTAAAATTCCAGACCTACCTTTTGTTCAGATCTTTGCACTCCGGGATATTGTTTTTTCCCCACCCGGCACACCCTCCACTGAGCTAGGGAGTGTGAACCTCCACTTGCCAATCCGGCCATCGCCCCGCGTTGGAGTTTCCAAGGGGAAAACGCCTGCTGAACTCCTCGGAGGAAGACTGCAGAAAACCATTATGGTGCCTGTTTAAACAAGCGTGTCTGAACAGGAAAATCAAATGGACAGGGAACGACTTCGGTTTCCCCGCTGATATGATGTTTGAAATGATAAGCCAGGATATATTTTCACATAATTGGGCTGTGTCAGGGTACCAGCCGTTTGATCAGATAGGAGCTTTCTATGTAGTCTCACATCAGAGGACTAGTAAACTACAAATTAAGGCAGGCTTCAGATTTTGTCTGCGAAGTAGCCAACTAAAGGGAAGTTTATCCTTAAAGGTCACAACTGAAAAAAATCATTAGAAAGTGGCCAGTACAGAATACAGAAAAGAGCAGGATGGAATTAGTCTGGGAAAGGGGTTATTTTCCGTGTATGATCGCTGATAAAAGCCCATAAACATTGAGCAGATAAAGATTAACATCTCTGAGATCTAATGGGAGCTTTAGAGCTCACCCTTTCATCACGCCCAATTATTACTTGCTTCCTATATACCGGGTCAGAGTCTATGGAGTGTCGCATGGGGGACAGAGCAGGACATGGGGTAAGCTAGGTTGTATTTAATTAGCAACTGGTCAGTTAACGTGGTGGATTTCCTTTTTGTACAAACAGTATTTCCAAAGCATATTCATTGCATGGCGTTTTAAAAGCATTTACCCATCTATGATTTTTGAGTTTCAGACCGATGAGATATTTTGCTCTGGCTTTTAAAGTTAACGTGTCTGGCATAATTAAGTGCTTAAGTTTTCTTATTCAAACGGAATCTTCTTTCAGTGGAATGTGTGATCTATTTTGGTGAATTTCAAATGCCCTGGCATTTTCACACTTGCCTCTAAAATCTGAATATAAACCTAGCAAGTGGGATGTGTTTGATGCATCTCCAAAAGCTTTCTTGATTGAAGCCTTCTTCTGAACAGAATTGAACGATCTTCAATACTTTCGTGCCCCCGCTCTGCAATTCTGGCTGATCCCAAACTCCCACTGAAGTGAAGGAACATTTTGGACCTTATTCTTCTGTGTAGCTGTGGAAGAAGCAAAGTGCCTTTATTTGTCATCAGGGAAGGAGCCTTGGCGAAGGAGCGACCTTCCTAAGAGGTCTGATGGTGGCACAGAAACCTGTCTAGCTGAACCATTAATTTTCACAAAATACACTATTATTCTGCACGGGTCAGGTCCACAGTTCGTATTCTCAGAGCCCCAGCACAGAGAAAGGAAACAAACGATGGACTTCTATTGCTCCTACACAACCATTTTGCTTTCCAGCCTCCGGTTCACCCACTGCTCTCTGAAGCAGATGGCAAAAGAAAATGAAGGGGGCGACCTGAATTTGGTCAGGTGAGCTCAGTCACAGCCATTTGTCAAGAAAAAGTCAAGGCTGATGTCTCACAGATAAATGTCATTCAGGAACCGCTGTCTGAGTCCCTGGGTCTTCTGCTGTGAATAACTTTCTTAGGTCTCTAAGTGTTTGCAATTTAGGGCCAAGTCCTGCAACCTTTATTCTCACCAAGGGAATTTTGCCTTTGTGAGCACGGCAGTATGGTAAATTTCTCTGTAAAAGCCTAGTCCTGTGAATGCATTCTGGACCCACCTATATTCTTAGCTATTATGTAATCTCTTTCTCTCTCTTTCTTTCTCACACACACACACAAAATCAAATCCTGTTACAATTTTACCACTCCGCTCAATGGGACCATAATTCGGTTGACACATTGGTAGAAAGTGTAGTTAAAAGCGTGCTAATGTAGTTCTCTGTAGGTACTACAGAAAGCCAAACCTAATAGTGAGGACAGAAGGAGTTTAAAATAAATTCTGAGACCTTCTATTTTTGTTGTTTATTTTTCTTTCTTAAAACTTCAGAACCCACACTGAAGAATTAAAATATATTACTACTTAAGTGATAGGGCTATGATCAAAGATGGTAAATTGGTATTTTGGTATAAAGATATATTATTAATATATATGTGTGTATTTATACACACATGCACGCTAATACCTAGCTTCACAGGAAGGAATCATTATCTGCATTTTACAGATGGGGAAACTGCAGTGAAATGACCTACCCAACATCACCCAGGAAGATAGTAGATGATATGGACTAGAAGCCACATCTCCTGAGTCCCAGGCCAGTGCTCTATCTACTAGGCCGTTCTACATCTCCTTTGTGGACATAGACGTGAATTATATCTGATTAATACATTCTTCCTTTGACTGTTATGCAGACATAGTGCTGAAGCTCTGTGTAAGCTGCAAAGCTTCCACCAGAAGTTGGTCCAATAAAAGATATTACCTCTCCTCACCCACCTTGTCTCTTCGTATCCTGTGACCAACACAGTTACAACAATAACACCACAGGCGCGCACACAGACACATACACACACAGGCACCTATGCCCACAGGTCTGTGGACTTTGCATTTATCGTTCTGATCATTCCAGAATGAGAATCTAGCAAGGGAATATTATTGGAATTTAGCAGCAGAGTACAGACCCCATCCTGTAAATCCCCAAATCAGGCAATGAGAATCTTGCCATTAGCTCTAACAGCAGCAGGACCATATCTTCAAACTCTCTATCCTACCAGCCCATCAGTAAAGGGAGGATTATAGAGCTAGGTTCACAGTAGCCTTTGCTGCAAAGGAACATATAGCTACTCCCCTTTAATGGGGTAACCTTTTCTTGCTTCTCTCGGGGCAGTGAACTAGGATTAGCATAGAGCGGGTTTTATAGCAAGTTTGTGTATAGCAGGTTTGATGCTATTTGAAAGGCTGGAAGAGGCTTTGCGTTGATCGACAGAAAGCGACTGGCTGTTGAGCAGAAAAGTGATATCGCCCATGGGGCACTCACACTTGTTACATAAATAATGTCAATAACACACATCCCGGGAATAGCATGAACGCAACCGGAGCCGCGCTGGTGTTCAAACTTGTTATCTCCGCAGTTCCAGATTCGAATCACACCAGCAGCAGGCCAGCCAGGGCCAGTTTAGATTATGTCTCGGTTTGCGGTTGATGGAAAGTCTGAGACGAAAGTTCGTTTCGTACAAAATAATGTGGATTTCCACCCCTCTCCTCTGGCACATAAGGTCACATTGATTTATTAGACTGATGTCACTCGGCAGTATCGTATCGAGCCATCAGGTGCCATTAAGCAAAAGGAGATCACATGGCAAATATAATAAGGGGCTGGAGTTTCTAATCAGGAGGTTACATGCAGTTAGGGAAGTTTAAAATCTGTGGATGACTTCGAAAGCGCTAGAAGTATATTGTTTTCCCTTTGAATTCTGTAGAGAAGATACCTGGCGTCGGTTTCTATACAGTTATAGCCTCCTTTTCAATGAGGGAAACTGATATCCATATTTCGCCTGAATGGCTTAATGCAATCACTTTACAACCCCATTCTCCCAAAACAGAAATCTCTGGGCTGACCTTATTCCCATCGAGTACAGTGGGAATTTTCCGACGGTTCGGTCCCCACGGTTGAACAAACACACATACACACCCAAGAAGGCGCAAAGTAAAGGAAGATTACCCTGGAAAGCTGCATGAAGCCAATAGGAAAGTTAAAAATACGTGCGGCAGAAAGTATCGTCAGTTTCAGATTAGATATCTGCAGGGCTCTCGCCTGGTGTAAATCGGCGGAGCTCCTCTGACTGCAATGCGGGATATCCCGATTTACACCGGTCAGCTGATGGAAGAGAAAATCCTCTAGACAAATAAAATCTGTCATATTTGGGGCATTTTTTCTTCCTGTATTTTCCTTCGTATGTATTTTCCCAGGAACTGATTATTATCTAGCTGAAATAGATACCCCCACCATAAAGTAGTGCTCGTTTATTCTTTTCTGTGGGCATATTTGCTGCAAAAGGGAAACATCTCTATTGGGAACAGACTTCCACCAGGGACTTTTAGAGTTTGCAATTTAAGAAAATGTGGCGACATGCCTTTCCCCCTGCTATATACTTTTCTAATGGCCTTTGCATCATACGTTTTCCAGTGATTTATCGTCGTGTAAGGATTGGCTGTTTCACAATAGGAAAAGAAGCGGGGGATTGTTCCAATGGTTTTACAATTTGGAGCATTTCATCTTCTTCAAAAGAAAAAAAAACCTGATGGCCTTGTGAGCAAATGATTAGAAGAAGACTGGGAATACAATAATTACCCCAAATGGAAACCCAGACCGCAGGCAAACAATACAGCTTTTGTGAGGGAGCTCTGCCTGTTAAAACATCTAGCAAATCTCGTAACTGGCACTGGCGAAATCCTTTTCTTATGCAACTCTATGTCAAATGCTTCTGAGAAACGTGGAGTAAACATGGGAACACTGTAAAATAGCGTGGGGCTGAATTTACTCTCATCGGCTGGCAGGACGAGCGTGGGCTCTTTAAACCACAAACTGTTTTCGCATGTTGCAGAATTCGGGACAAATTGCGTCTGGTGACATTTAGCCAATAAACAAACACAAATGAATGAAATCTACCTTGCTCTGCGTGGAATTCAGCGAGGCTCAAGGGGATGGGGTTGGGGGAGAGAGTTCTGCTTTGAATGAGCCTCCTTTATAAGAGAGCCGAGGGAAGATAATTTACATCCTTCATATTTTATAATTTTGCCTCTAGAAAAAAAGACCAGCGGAGCCCTAACTACCATATTTACTCATAATGACCGCATTCGATCTCGCTTCACAATGAGTCATGGAATAAGGTTCCCATTTGTGCAAAGAGGACAGAAAGAGAGGGCGGGTTCGACTTTATTTACTTCATATTTATATCCCCCCAGCTCTCTGTTGATCTCTCATTCAAAGCACTAAACCATTGTGATATTCGCTTTGTCACCCCTTTTTCACAATAAAGGTAATCGGGACGATAGCTGACAGGTTAATTGCCCAGTTATACAGTAATTGCCATACGTCAATGTTTCAGCTAAGCATGCCCTGACTGGGCCCGCACAGCCCCCTCTTTGACACATTTCAAAGCTAAACTTTTGGCTTAGCGGGGCACTGCCAGGAGCGAAGGGTGAGGTATAAAACACTCTCCCTTTTTTTACAAAGGTCTCGTGGAGCGCACGTCATTGGCCGGCACAGCTGGACAAGGAGTCAGGGCTGGTTTGAGCGGGGTTCCACGTTGTGTGTGGAATGGCTAGTAACGTGGCTGGATTGAACAGGAAAATCTAATGCACTTACACAAAACGCTGTTTCTCGTGGAATTGGCTGCCCAAGATGGTTGCAGATATAACGCCTGGATATAGCTGGGCTATAAATACACCCTGGCTCAGGGGCTTACTTGCCTCACTGTCGCTTAATTCAAGCGCAGATAAAAAAACGATGACTTGGTACAAGACGGTGATGTACAGATCCTGCTCCACAACTTCATGGCATTAGCAGCGGCAGGATCGGGCCCCAGGCATATGGATCTAAACACACACACAACACTTCCTAAACATTTGCAGACAGCCAGCGCCTGAAGTCGCATCACGGCATCGCTTTGCTCCGGTGTCTTGTGACTGGTCAGCTATTGCACTGAACTTCAGCTTTCTGACATCAGGCGGGGTGGATTTTAGCGTCGTTATTTAAACTCTGAACCCCCCCCGCCCCAGCCCGCAGATATAATTATGTATATAAAAAAAGGCAACTCATTGCTAACGCGCAGAAGGACATAATTTATGGTCAGTTGCGGGGGTGCTGGGTTTTCCTTTGGGAGCCTGGTCATCGCTATGTGTTTAAGGTTTAAGATAAAAAATGGGAGAGCAATTAATTTTAACCCTTAAAGTGACTTAAACGAACAGCCTCAGAGCAACCACTCAGGTTCCGCTAATAGGGAAATGCCAAGTCTCAGGAACACACGTGGAAGGCGGCTCCAGAGCAGAAATAAACTTCGGGCCCGATGCTGCTCCTTTTGAAGTCGACCGTCAAACTTCCTTTGGCTTAAATGGTGGGAGGCTCAGGCCCATTGATGGAAGAAAATGGATGAATGGAAGTTGTTTTGAATCAAATTAGATCATATTTGCTGGCGAGACTCGACGATTAACTCATCCAATGAATGCTTTATCCTCTAGATCAAATGGAAAATATTAAGAAAGAAAGAAAAAAGCGGTCAAATGGAGGAGTGAATGAGTGGCTTGGGAAACAAAAGAAGCCTAAAATCAATGGTCAAAAGCATGGCAGAGTGATGCTGAGGGAGGGAAAACGTTACACTGAGGTCGGTTTAATCTCACTAGGTAGGAGCAGTAGTGATACGATATTAATTGTGTAGTAGTATTTTCACCATCACAGACACAATCGCCGACAGGAATGATGCTGCAGTACTTTGGGGGAAAGTTGGCACCTTTATCAAAGCTCCCCCCCCCCTTTTTTTTTAAGGGCTTGTTGTCACTGAAGGGAAACCACTGCGTTTGCCATGGGGACTTTCACCAAGAGAGCCAAGTTCCCTTTTGGGCAAAGCAAAGAGTCTCGGAGTCTGTTTGACATCTTGAAGCTTAAATAACCGTAAGGCATTGTTACTCCCTGGCAGCAAAGTGCCTCGTTACGCCTGATTGAGCTAATTGCTTTGAAATAGGATATATTATCTATAATTATAGAGATCTTGGAGGAGACGGCCGGCCTTTTCTTTCATCTTTTCCAAGTGCATCATAATGTCGCGATCAAATTAATTTGGGCCACTTGAAATAGTGCCTTCCATTCAGCCTCGAGCCCTACCAAGTCTTAAAGAGACAAGGACGTCTTTGCAACTGGGGCTTGTTTGACCAACAAAATTACCACTCTTCATAATCTCAGGAGGAACATACCAGATGGCTCTAACCTTAAAAGTAGTTAAGAATATGTTTGATCAGCTCGTTTGGCTTTATTAAGGTTCAGGGGTGGAAAAGAGGAGGGGTGGTGGGGTGGGTGGGAGGCTTAGAGTTCTGAGAGGGTAATAAGTCTGCAGGGCAATTTTAACACTAGCAATGTGTGTTGATCTCTGGGAAGTTTCCATAAAGACCCAGCCACACAATAAACGAACTAGACGTCTGTAAATATCGTGATGTATCTTTCCAAACGATCTTCAGTATAGGGCATCCTTGGTTATCAATGCAAGCACATGGCCACTTTGACTCCAGGTCCAGGGTGCTTTGACATTTCGGTTTATGGAGTGGCCCGTTCCCCTGTCTGCAAAGGGTGTCTTGTACTTTGCAGAGCTGTCTGATCTCCGGTAACCTAAAACAAAAGAGAACTGCCGTCTTTTCAACCCCCTCTTTCTTATTTCTCCGCACTAATTCAAAGGTAACGTTTACAAAAGGCAGACAATGCCCTGAATTGGCTTAGAGCTGCCTTTTCTCCCCCCTCCCATGATCATTTGTTGTATTCACACACTGAAATAAAATGCTATAGGTAATCGGTTTTCATAGCACATTCATTGTACCAAACGGGACTGTGTAGGATGCTAATTGCCCAATATTGTTATCCAACGCAAGCGCCTTACTGAAGCTCCGCAAATTCCAATAAAAACGGAAACAAACACCCATAAACCAGCCTACTGCCCCCACTTCACTTCGGAATTTCAGAGAGCCCAGAAAGGGGAATGACTGAGAGCTATTGAAAAGCAGCTGTCAGAGTGTCATCATAACACAAGCAAAATAAATGGTCTAAAATCCCTCAGTGCTTAGATCCGCCATAGCAGAGCAGCTCACTCAGGAAAAGCTTTGACATTCAAATCCTTCTGTTAAACGTAAAAAAAAACACAAAAAAACAACAGTACCAGGGAAGAGTTCGTTGCATGGAGGTAAAGTTGATCTCTTCCTCCTGAACTGGGAGCTTGTATGTTTAATTTAAAAAAAGATAAAAGAAAAAAACCACTATTGGATTCCCCTTTTCAAGCAAAGCGCTTGCCAGCCTGTGAATTACAATCAAGCCCTTGCTATGCTATCCTGATTAAAATACCTCCAAGTATGACAGAAACGTAAACAGAAAGCGTTCATTGCTGGGAAATGAACAAGGACGTAATTATCTCAAACTGACAACTCTCAGGGAGAGCGGGCTACACACCCATCTCCTAAAACACCCACCGCTCCCCAATGCAGTTTACAAAAGAGTAAACAATATATTTCCCATTCATGTTTCCAGCAAAACAATGAGATCGGAAGCAACCTAAAAGCTGCCAGTGAGTCTAACAAACCCATGACCCCCTGTCTTATTGAACGACTGCGTTTGGGAACCAGAAATAAGGATCCTACCTGTAGGATCCCAAGAGGCAACTTAAAAAAAATTATATTTGAAAAATAAAAATCAATGTTGCCCCGCATCCAGCATCGGGGTTTGGGAAAATGTCCTGTGATTGGTAGAGCAAACTAATTTTATCAGGCTGAATGTGCTGATGTCCCAGGGCTAAGGCGTCTTGCTCCCTTGATGCGGGTTAACGTCCTCAATAGTCCCCCTCCAGCTGAAGCCTTTGATCAGACCGCTGCTGGCGCCTAAAAACAACATCACTTGTCTGCCTATTAGAGGCACTGACTAATCGTGACAGATTGTTTATTCTCGCAATTAGCAATGCAGCCGCTTCTCGGAGAAGCCACTCACCCCAGCGGACCGACCCAGCCCCTCAGAAGGATCGATAAGAGCCGCAGGGGGGAAAAATCGTTCTTCATTCCCACCAGACTGCAGCAGGGAGGCTGGGCAGAACTGGTAAATTCCACATGGCTCTCCGAAGGCAGGGGATATGGATTTTGAAAAAGTAACAACAACAACAGACTAGAGTTTGATCACATTGTTGGAAACCGTTTTCACCGTCAGCTTATCAATGACAATGTAAGGGTCCTACATTAATGAAATGTGGTAGTAAAATGCAATTCATTTAACACATGTACTCTTGTGTATAGATGTGTGGGCATCAATACGTGCGTACATTTTAATATACATATACAAATAATCTTTTTGTAAAGGATCATATATAATATAAACAACAAAATACGCTATACCCTACGTTAGTATAATATTTGTGTTTATATTATATAAGTTCCTTTTTTTAAAGATGATTTGTACAGATATGGATGCATAAATGAATTATCTTATATGTGCATATACACGATAATTCATATCAAACAGATCTGTCACGTATCAGATAATAAAATTTCCATTATATCAATTCATTTCATAATCTATATGCTCATAACCTACACGTTTTATTGGATCCAGTTAAAATGAAAGGGAATTCGCTGTCCCTCTCCGATTAGATAATTCCCCTTAAATGACTGCAAGAGCCTCTTGTGTTCCTAGGAGATTAGAGCCCTGCAGCTATCAATAAACTTTTCTCAGCGAGTGGCCAATCACAGTATTAGAGGGCTGCTCAGCTTTACTGCACATCCGTCCTGGGCACAAGGATAAGGGATCGTAAAACAAAGTTACAAAACAAAATAGCCAAGTCTTTAATGGGTCGAGAAACTTAGGGTTTCTTTTCACATGAATGCATATTTTATTTTATGTTACTGTATCTGCCCATCCAGACATATTTATTGAATGAAATATACCATACTTCAACTATATATGTATATGCGTACAGACATGTATACATGTAAACACTGCCTGTTACACGATGTGTGCTCATTTAAATACTCTCCGTGTTTTAAACGCGCAGACAGCTGATGGAGTCTATATAAGGACTCACATTGTGAGGTCACACTACTGGCAGCCCGGTGTTTTGTTTATGTTAACATTTTTTATGTCAATAACAAACAAAATTGGACTTAGTTTCAGGAGTGTATTAATATACCCACATATTATCCCTTTGGATCTTTTCTACTCTTCACAATGCGCCCCGGGCGCTTATTGGACATGAACCCGGAGGGTACTTTTATACGTGGGAGTTGATGTTATATTTCTCATTGCCATAGCTTTAAAAACAAACCCAACAACAAGACGTGTATTTGTATCGCATCAACGGCCATGTTCCTTACATTGAAAAAACAATCTGGGGGTTAGAAATATGCAGCTCAGAGAATTTCCATCGCAGTAAAAACAAAACCAAACAAACAAAACCCCGGAGTGAATGGAACGCAAGCGGCTTGAATAGGAGCCATTCTTGCAAAAGACAAGAGACGGGCACAGAATTTACTCCAGAGGAAAGTTTCCCACTAACATCCTGGCGGTTCAGGGGGAGCAAGAAGGCAGCGGCCTGTTGATAGTAGCGAAGTCCCGCGCCGCGTCCAATGGGAAGCGGCCGTCCCTCCCCTCTGCGCGCTGGTTGGACAGCTCTGGAGTTCGCTGGGCCTTATTAACAAGTCCAGCCGGGAGCCGCGGCTGAAAAGTGCCCAACGCCCCGAAAGCGACGCGAAGGAGTCGCTGCTGCACTGGCTGGTCACAACCCCCATGAACGGCGGCTGCCGCGGCTCAGCGCTCAGGTCGGGAAGGAGGACTGCCTCTGCATGGCCCCCGGTGTTGATATGACTACTGTACAGCTCGGGGTCAAAATCGAGGAGTCTCCTGCGTCTGCTTTCAGCAAGCCCAGCAGCTGCATCCAGGCGAGCGTGGCGGCGATGGGAGGAGAGGAGGAGGGTGACAAGCCCAAAGTGTCCCCGTCCCTCCTGCCTTTCAGCGTGGAGGCGCTCATGGCTGATCACAGGAAGCCGGGGGCCAGAGAGAGCATCGCCACCAGCCCCGAAGGGGCAGTGCCCCAGGCTGCTGGGACTTCCACTCATCAGACCCTCAGTCCCAGGGCGGGATCCTTATCGGTGGCAGCAGAGACGCCGGCTTCCCCGCTGCAGATCAACAGCCATTTTCCTGCCGGGGGACTAGTAAAATTGCCCGAAGATGCACTTGTCAAATCGGAAAGCCCCGAGAAGCAAGAGAGGACGGCCTGGATGCAGAACGCCAGGTTCTCCCCACCTCCCCCTAGTAAGTAGGAGATCCGATTCGTGTGGCTAAACTGAATGTGTAAATACAGCAATGTGCCGTGTATGTTGTGTGCACTAGAACGCAAACTCCAGAGTCCTGATCACAGGGGAATTCCACAGGACTGATGTTTGGGACTCTTAGTTTTAAATTTCATTACAAAGAAGCCGCTATTTCCCTTCGTCCCCCTACCCCCCAACAAAAAGCAAAAGCTCCCCAAAAGCTATTTGCACATCGCATTGCGTTGAATCAGTTTGGGACAGTCCTTGTAGATCACTAGAACTGGAGTTCCGCTTAAGCGAACTTAGTTATACTGAAGTTCCCGTGCAATTTCTTTCCCCAGCACGTTTAATATGCTTTTTTTTTTAAAAAAAAAAATTTAAAACGTTTCTAATGGCAGAAGATGGCTTCAGAGTTTCAAATGGAAAGGGGGAATTGAAATGTCTCCTACCAAACGTTGTTTGGGGGAAAAATACTTGATTGCGTATGTCATTTCAAGTTTTGATTTGAACGAACCATACACATTCTCCAATCATGGCTTCAGCTCAGTGGTGTTCTTGTTGAAAGTGGTTTGTATTATTTTGTAGCGATACACATAGAGATCAGGTTCTTCAATTCTGATGCTTCAGTCCTGGGACTCGTTACAGGCGTCATGAGTGCAGGCTCGGTAATTGCAAGCGTTTTGTTTTGAAAGTACGTAAATCTGCAATTTTAGATTTTTTTCCGCTTTATTCTTGATATAAGTAAAATTCTAAAAATATCAAACCGGATGAGCTCTATTTAGATGAAAAAATCAAGTCTAATTATTGTGAAAAAATCAAGTCTAATTATTGTGCAGAGTTCCAGAAATTCAGTACAGAGGATTCTATCTCTGGTTCTTTGTGGGCCCAATTCTGCTCCCCTTACTAAATAAAACGAGCAGAATTTGATGTATACCCATGTTGCCATATAGAGTTCAGCACGGTGAAACTCGTTCAAAGGCCCTTGAGAGAGGACAGTCTCCAAAAGTGAGTTGTGTGCATATTTTTGTGGCTTTCATTGATTTATATTACAAAATTAGCAGAAGTATTTTTAACTCAAAATAAAACAGGCCAGGGTTCGGAAGAGTCTCTTTTACATTTTAAATTAGGCCACAGGAAGCAGAAGGATATGAAGGGCAATAGAGAGACAGAGTTAATTCAGAGCTCATAATTAAATACATGCTTAATCTCTTTCCCAGGGGCCTAATGAAGAGCGTGTGAGCCTGAGAAGGCCTGCCTGTTTTATTTTTGTAATTTAGTCCAATTAAAAAAAAGACAACACAGATACTTTCTTGGGCGTCTTCCCCCTCTGCCCTAGGCTAACACCGGCACCCGTTTTATGTCCTTGTACATTTTAAAAAGTAAGCGGACACTGAGGATATATGGCTACCTGTCCCAGTGCAAAGCGTTTTGTCGGCTGCTTTATATGAAGGGGGATCGATGATCTAGCTATGAGCCCTCAGTGGGTACTAGTTAGCATCATTGGGGCTGTGACCATTGGGGGGAGAGTTTTGAACCCTTTGTTACACACTCTTTGAAAAACACACAGCGCTGCTCCGCAGAAAGCGGGCGATCATTTCAAAAGTGCTATAGACATTGGAGATGGGCCTGCTCCAAAGCCCCCTGCATCTAGGCAGGGGCTAGGATCTGAATGTGAGCCCCCAGACTCAACCCCTCTTCCCACCCCTCCCTGATGCGTGTGTGTGGCGGGGGGGAACCTCTTGTGAATTTAGCAGCCTGCGCCCGGTAGCGGCTCTGCAGCGTTGCCTCGTGCCAGGTGCGATGTGCTGATAACCAGTTGGCTTTTTGTTTTGGTCCTTGTTGCCCCTTCTCCCTCCCCCCAGGGCGGCTGAGCCCCCCGGCCTGCACCCTGCGCAAGCACAAGACCAACAGGAAGCCTCGGACCCCGTTCACCACGGCGCAGCTGCTGGCCCTGGAGAGGAAGTTTCGGCAGAAGCAGTATCTGTCCATCGCCGAGCGAGCGGAGTTCTCCAGCTCGCTGAGCCTCACCGAGACCCAGGTGAAGATCTGGTTCCAGAACCGGCGCGCCAAGGCCAAGAGACTACAGGAGGCCGAGCTGGAGAAGCTGAAGATGGCAGCCAAGCCCATGCTGCCCCCGGCCGCTTTCGGCATCTCCTTTCCTCTGGGCGGCCCGGCGGTGGCGGGCGCTTCCCTGTACGGAGCCTCCAGCCCCTTCCAGCGGGCAGGGCTGCCAGTGGCGCCCGTGGGACTGTACACGGCTCACGTGGGATACAGCATGTACCACCTCACATAGAGCGCAGCGGGGCACACGGAACCCACCCGACAGCAGCCTGGCTGGGGCGCCCCCTCCCTCAAAAGCCAGCGGGCCAGCTCCTGTCCCTGCCTAGCCATCTTGTCCCCACCAACCCTCAGCTTGGCTTTCAAGCGCCCCCCCCCCCGCCCCTGTCCCTGCATCTCTCGCCCCGGTTCCACGCTCCTCACACTCTGCGAAGTTCCTAACAGCCCCTTTGCAGAGACTTCCAGCCACCGGGCTCCACGGTCAAGTCTGGCTTTGTTTGCCTCGTTTAGCTCTTTATTCTTCGGCACCCTCCCTGCGTTTAAACGTTGATCCGATCTCGCCAGTGGTTTCCACAAGCTGCTCCTCCCTCAGTACCCCAAACCAGGAGAAACCGAAAACATCAACCATCCTTCCAGCTCAGACAAGGGGCCGTGGCTCCAAGCCCTGTGATTCCTTCCCAGGTTAATTCCGAGACATGCAGGCAGAGCTAAGAGTTGGGGATAGACCACTGCGTTATTTGGGAAGGGTTGGCTTGGAATTGAAATGACAAAGGCTGAATGCCAGGAACACTTTTCTCTCTCTTACGCAAGAAAGAGACAAAATGTACAGTAGTCTCTCCGTATTCATTTAACAGCGCTGTCTGTTATCTGTGTTTCTTCCTCCAACAGCTCCTTTGGAAGGGGCCCTGTGTACTATGTAATATACTGTATATTTGAAATTTTATTATCATTTATATTATAGCTATATTTGTTAAATAAATTAATTTTAAGCTACAGTGCTTGCCGTATGTTGATTGCCCTTTGTCTCCACACCAGACCTGAGCTAACGGATTGGATTTGTTCTCCTCCCAAACAAGACATCAGTGTGTAGATGAGATTCCGCAGCGAGCACACATGAAAAATACTTTCCTTGCGCCAGGGTTATCCACATGGTGCTGTATTGCCCAGCCTGTAACATATTTTTAGGGTGTACTCCCGGATTTATTTGAATTTTACTTAAAAGTTCCCCCACTTTTTCTCTGATGCGAAAGAAATATCCTGACCCATCTAACAATTGGGACTGAAAATGAATTGCTCGGTAACTGTCAGAATCCTGGAATGAAGAGGTCAGATGCACTGGGAATGCTGATCTCAGCTGACTGCTTGAGGAACCGAGTGTGTTCCCTTTCTTGTCCCAGATTATTTCAAAGTCCAGTTGAACAGAATAATTTCCCCTTTATCCTCACATTTCACGAGCCCCAATTTTCTGTGCGATTAGGTGAAGTAGGTGCTACACTTCTAACCCGAGTGCTGCTGATGAGATTAAAAAAACCCAATCCCGAGCAGTTTGTCTAGTTCAAAACTCCCAGAGTATTGGGGGAGTGTTAACGCGCTCTGAAGGCGAAGCTGGTTTCTCATCTGAAGTTATCGGGGCTACAAGCAAAATAGAAGTCGGTGGCATTTCATAGGAAACATGGGGCTACCGCTTCCTCTCCTCCAGGCTGGGCTTTGGGGCTTTGAAGGATGTATGGGGTTGAGGGGAATGTGCAGGGGGCTCTATTCAGTTTCTGGTTGAAAGCTATTGGAGTTACTCCGAGGATGTAGGTAACTCGGTGTGCTAAGTGGGGGAACATTGCAGAGATAAAGGATAGGATCCAGTCCGGCCTGGTGTGTGTGGGGAGGGAGACGG
The DNA here is from genome assembly GCF_015237465.2 of Chelonia mydas. Taxonomy (NCBI): domain Eukaryota; kingdom Metazoa; phylum Chordata; order Testudines; family Cheloniidae; genus Chelonia; species Chelonia mydas. Next base: position 115,577,283 of record NC_057852.1, read on the forward strand.
GACATTGGGTTGAGGGGCAAGGCCGGTTCGGTGTATAGAGGGGCACTGGACACCTCCAGGCCTTATGCAGGGTGACTGGGTGAGCAGCGCGATCAGTGGTGAGAGCCAGCAGGCGGGCTGGGGACTGGGAAGTGGAGGGGACAGACCTTGCATTGCGGGTGGGAGGTGGGGTTAGGGACGCAAGTCTCTTAAAGGAAAGGGGTGGGGACAGCTAGCAGCTCAGGAATTCTGCCCTTGGGCCCTGTAGGATTGAAGTTCAGCTTCGCGCTGGCGCCTGGAGAGCTCGGGGGGACCCCCCAGCCCTCAGGTTCCCTGGACTCCGTAACTCTTACAAAGGTCAATTTCAAACCGGCTTTGATTGAAGTCTGGACTTGTCAAAATTACCCTCAAGAAAATATTAGCGATATTAAAGGTGTTCAGTTACCGCGGGGGAACTGGTGTAAGTCATCCATGGGCCAACTCCGGGCGATCGCACGCAGCTATTTGGTATTGTAAAGCAAAACCTACCACACCGCTTGCCCAACGCGAAGGTCACAAGCACGAGGCTGTTCTTCTCCCTGTGGACGCAGAGCTTGGAACAAATAGGGGACCCTCTGGCCGTAGGGAAGCATTTCGTCTGGGACCAACAGACTCGAGCTCAACCCCCAAGATCCTCCCGCGTTTCAGTACCATGAAGTCCCCCGCTACACGGGCCCATTGTTGCTTTGACATGAATGCTCCCCATAAATTCCTCTCTAACCATGCCACTCTATCTGATTTCGGGTTGGGAAGGACCGTTAGGCAAAGACTTTTCTCTCTCTCTCTCTCTCGTTTTGTCTTTACGTCCAAGCAATGGCACCGGGCTTTCCCCTGCTCGCCGTGCCAGCAATTTAAAACATGAAGGTTGAGGCAAAGTTAGAAGAGAAATAATTGCTGTAATGAGCCCGAGCAATCTTCTGCAGGCACAACATGGCTCCAGCGAGACTGTAGCTGTGGGCGAGACTTTTATCATCTTCTAACTATCAATGATGCTTTCAGTAACTCAGCACTACATACCTGCGCCTTGCCACTCTCTCCAGCGCTTGCTTTTCTAATCTCCCCGCTCTCATCTTTCTCCTCATCCCCGCCCCCCCGCTATTTTCCTTTTTCTTGCGTGCCCGTCTTCTTGTCCTTTCTTTTCTCCGCTTTGTGAAAACGACAGCGGCTGCAATAACGACAACAGGGCAGAGCCCTGCACGGTGGCGAGACACACCGAGATGCTGGCGATTTCCCACGTTCCGGCTCCAAGAGAGTGGCCTGGGATAACGCTGCCCCCTGTGAGATTAGATCTCGTACCAGAATTCACCTTGGGAAGGGCCTTTCAAAGGATCAGACGGCAGGAGTCACCCCCAGGTCTTCAGGCAACACACACTGTTTGCTTCTGGCAAAGCAGGGGCTGCCTGCCATCCTCACCTTTGCCTGCACCTCTGGGTGGATATTAAATTAATTACCACCCAAAGAACGCTGAGCTTTGACATCAGAGCCATGCCCTTTCATCTCTCTCGCTTTTTTTGTTGTTGTTTTTTACACTGTGCCAACTTGGGGTGGATCTCTGAAGCAACGAGTCCGCGTCTGTGCTTTAGGTCCCCCGGCCCCGACCCTTGGGGTAAAGTCCCTGGTTGCTCAATTAAACCCAGATGAGAACAATTAATAACTAAGTAATGACAATAAGTTGGGAATCACACGGATGAACGCGCCATGTGAATAGGAAAAGCTCACACAAAAGAGCAAAAAGGATTTGTCGGCTCTTTTTAAGGGGGGATTGGCTTTTCTTTTCTCTTCCCTCTGGCTTACCAGCAAATAAAACTCACTTTGGTGTCTTTGTCGCCTTAAGGATCTCAGTGGGCAGTTGGAAATGAGAATGGCTGTTTTCCTTTCAACTTGAGGGTGCTGGCGCCACGCAGCCCCAAGGATAGAGAGTAGCCAAAGCAAAGTTGCTTAATATCTCTCCTCCCGCCAGTCAATCCCCTCTCACACAAACAGCCTATCCCCACGCATATCGATGGAGGCTATGCACACCCAACGTACGGAACACAAGGAGATTTCCCCGCAAATCCCCCAACTATAGAACACTGCATGTAAGACCCCCCCTCGTCCCCCCCCCTCCACACTGTGCTATAGTGAAAGCAAACCAGACAAAGCCCGAGAGGGCGCCTCCCATGTAAGAAGTAGCATGTTAATGCAAATCTCTACAGAGGACATAATACACACAGTAGCCAGACCAGGGGGAGTGTAAACAAACGAAAAAGGAAGCCATTTTGGTAAATCTTCCCCCCGAAAGAGAGTCCAGTTGCAGTATTTTGTTTATGTCTACATTATACTCACAAGAATTCAGCCTTTAAATACACGTGACCAACCAGCATATATCTCCATACTTTCAAAACGACATGCAACCCCCCGCCCCCAACACCAAAGCGTGCTTGTCCACATAGAAAGTGGACAGCCAAAATTCAAGGCTCCTGTCACAAGGTGAAATTAAAAAAGCAGGGAAGCAGGCTGCTCCAAATTTAGGATCACACTGCCCATTACACATACAGCAAACAACTGGAAAAACCTGCTGAAGAAATGCCCCACTAGAGCATGGTTTAATGGTGTTTCGTGAATTTCTGGTCATTTCAAAGTTTCTTGCAGAATTTAAGATTGAATTTGAAATGCAGTTTAGTGTCTAGTCCCTCTGAATGTGACCCCGATGACATGTTGGGTAAAAGTTTCGGAAGCGCTTAGGTATTTAGGAGCCCAAGTCCATGACTACACACAGTTCTTGTACCAGTTTAACTATTCTTGTTAGAAGTATCGTTTTTCTATCAAAATAGTTGTGTGTCCTTATACCCACAGAACTGCACCGACACTAGGGGGCTTGTACTGGTATAGTTAAACCAGTAGAGTTTTTGTATGTAGACAAGGCCAAAGTCACTACTGAAAATGAGACTCAAGCTCCTAAGTCATTTAGGCACTTTTGAAAAATTTATTGTAAGTGTGTAGTCAGTGAAACTGGAGCTATAGCTCTGAGGGCCCATCTATACAACAAATAATAAATATTAACATATTACACATATGGCTGTATCAGTGACTTCAATATACAGTGCAGCTGGCCACTGACTGGGTTACAACATGATTCCAACTAACAGTGTTCCCTAACCAGGTCAACCCATTTTACTTTCCTGGTAATGCAATACATTTAAGGACTCCCCTCACTACAGTTGGAGCTGTGTTGTAATGGAGTAAGGAGACAACTGTTTTATAACAGGGTCACCTACCATAGCTGCATTTGTGCTCTAGACAGATGTGATGTGCCCTGCCCCTTCATCTCACTAGGTTGTTGATTCTGAAGCTTAATGATGAGAATTTAAATGGAACTATTGTTATATATTTCACAGTTTCTCATTGTAAGAGAAACACCCTGTGAGTCTGAGGCTCTGAATGAACCTCCGTGTGACGGGATGTCCCCCCTACGCAACGCCTGAAGGGGTAAATTAGGCCAATTAACCTATAGACTGCACCTGGAGCCAGGGCGTGCTAAGGCCTAGCTGGCTGAGGAAGTCCAGCTGAGGGAGGAGCTGGATGGGGTTTATAAAGCCAGGAAGCTGGCAACAGAAAGGGGCTATGCTATAGGGAAGTAATCTACAATCACTGTCTGGGAAAAGGGAGGTGTGTTTTGGAAGCTATTTAGAGCAGATAGCCTGCAATTACTCCCTAGGAGGAGGGAATTTGGGCTGGCAAACCCAGAGGCACTGAAAGAACCGGAAGTCATGAAAGAGGCTAAGGGAAAGGCAGCAAGCTTCAGGAGGGAACAGACCATGGCTGCTGTCTAGCGGGTCCCTGGGCTGGAACTCTGAGCAGGGAGTGGGACTGGGTTCCCCTACTGGCCACTTGGGAAGTGGAGCCATCAGGGCAGTGCTGGAGAAGACTGCCTCAGACTAACTGTTTGTGCAGAAGGACTTTGGTACCCCTGAAAGGGGAAACTATGTAGTGACCTGGCTGGAGGGCTGAGTCATGAAGAGGAGGCTGCAGTTCCTGGAATGAGAGAGGGGCTACAGAGAGAGGAAAAGACAGTGATTGAGTGGGACCACTGGAAGGGGCATAGCTCTGTCAGAGCTAATCCCCAGATCTGCCAGGAGGTGGTGCAGTCCAGGGGTGAGTACAGCCCATGTCACACATATTGACATCAGCATTGTAGGATTCGGCCCTAAATGTATTTGGTTTAGCATGGCTGGATTTACTGGGAAGGATGTTCCACAGGAATAGGGACCCAAATCTGAAAGTGGCTGAGCATCTTCAACTTCTACTAAAGCAGTGGCCCCCAAACTTTGCATGGTTGTGAGCCCCATTACCCCTGTCTGTGTCCCCTCAGGAGCCAGGGCTCTGGGGGGGAGCATGGACAGGGGTAATGGGGCTGCAGCTGGGGGCAGATCTGGGGCTGGGAGTGGAGCTGTGGCTGGGTGCGGGGGGCAGGGTTGGGGCCAGGCTGGGAGTGGAAGCTGGCCTGTGCTCTGCTGCAGCCCCCTCCCCATGAACGTTCCTCTTTGCTCCCCCTGGGGGTGGGGGGGGAGGTGTCTCTCAGTTTGGGGACCTCTGTCCTAAAGCCAATGGGAGCTTAGGGTGTTCAGCTGCTTTTAGGGGGATCAGCATCTCCCAGGTCTGGAACCTAAGGATGCAAGTTTTAAAGGTGCAATTAAACAGATATACTTTAAGACAATTACTTTATGCATTTTGTTCTCCACAAACCATTTGGAGTGGAAGAGAAAATGGAAGATTTACGGTTGTTGAAAGCACCCTGGTAGCAAGGGGTAGAAAAAATTAAGAGAATTGGAAAAGGTGTAAGTGGGGTCTGAAAATTCTCAGGAAGGGGGGAGATAATTGTTTTTAAAAAGATCAGAGGGGGTGAAATACTAATTCCATTTCATGTAATTATATAAGGGTGTATGTTTGACATTATATGCAAAGATCAGCTAATGTTAGTTCAGAAATATAGCTGAGATGTTTGAAAAATTAAAGGGCTAAGGCCCACATTCTCAAAAGGTATTTATGCATCTAACTCCCATTTATTTCAATGGAAGTTAGGAACCTAAATATCTTTGATGATCTGGGCCTAAATTCTCTGTCAGTGCCAGTGGATGAAACACATTTATGCGAATAGAGCTGCATCCATTTACATTAGCAGATAATCTGGTCCAAGATTTCTAATTCTGCTGTATTGTCCATCCTCTATTTTGGTGATAGATTACATAAATAGTATGCATTGAAGTTTGTTTTTAAAAAAGAAAGCAGGATTACAAAATACTTGTGCCTTGGAATTGAGTTAAATGTGGAATAGACAACAGACCTTCATAGAGTAACAGACTTTAAAGCCAGAAGGAGCCATTATGGTGTGGTCTGTACAATAGCATGAACATGCAAAGCACTGTATAAGTGCTAGGTAAATAATATTAGATAACAATGATAACAACATGAATAGTAACTTGAATGCAGACTTTATTTAGAGATAAGCACCGCTAAATAACGTTAGCGACTTAGCTTTAACTGGTGTATATTTAACTGAAGTACCTTTATCTGATGAGCCAGTATCTAAACTCAGAAAGCTCTGAAATTTAGAGCTTAAGACATCTTTAATTTAGGAATCTTTAACTAAGGCATCCTTCACATCAGTGTTGCTAAATGAGTATTTGATAGATTTATTCTGAACGGTTGCATCCTGAACTGAGGGACAGAGTCACAAATGGATCCTAATATGAAGTCTCCTTAACTGTGGTTTTTATTAACCACTAGGATACCTGAACTACAATTAACTGAAGCATCCTTAACAAACTTGTCTTTTGCTCTGGAGGCCTTAGCAAAGGTATCCTAATAAAGAAATTCCATAGCAAATGCATCTTTAAATATGTTCATTTTTAAACTAATCCAGGCCAAAACCATTGGGGTGGGGAATAGAAAGGTGTGATGGACATGTAACTTTAGAACATGCATAGTTTTAAAATTTTCTTCAATGTACATGCTTTTTTCCTTCCTCAAAGAGGAGTATAAAACCAGGTAGGTTTGACGTTCCTAACTGCATTTGCTTTTGAGTTACATGTGCCCAAAAATTTCACTTGAAATAGACAGGACAGTGATTTTCTTCCCCCAAGCTTTCATAACCTTAAACAAGAGGGAATCTATTGTCAAAATAAAGAAATAAAATACATTATTTTAAAATAGAATTTGGGATTGAAACCAAACAGACATTTTCATTCTAAGAGGAATTAGTTTGAAAACATTATAAACTGAGATCCTAATCCCAATAGTTTATCTAGAGTTTACTAGTAGTGAATTCTATAATACATGTGAGAGACAAGGTGGATGAGTTAGTATCTCTTATTGAACCAACTTCTGTTGGTGAGAGACAAATTCATCACCGGCTTTGAGCCTGATCCAAAATCCAATGGAGTCATTCCATGAACTTTAGCAGGCTTTGGATCAGATTCATAAACTTGTGCAACTTCACTGTAGATGGTGGAGTTGAGCTGCTTATGTGAAAGTTAAATAAATAGAGCCCAATGTGTGTGAGTGTATGGGTGAATTGTGGTGGGTTGGTTGCGAAACCACTTAAGGAGTTTTTTATTTAATTCATATGAGTGTTGGTGCGTATATAAAGATTTTCATATGTATGCACACACCACATATGTGAAGTGTATATTTTCATTTAAAATATTTGTCACAATGCCCACTGAAACAAGTATTAATGCACTATGATAAACCAACATTTACTGTGTAGATAGCACTACAGTAACACACACACTCTGACAGACCTGAACACATACTTTAGAAATCAGCAGAATCTGTTTACACTGAACTGTAATAAAAACCAAAGGACACATCAGTTAGTATCAGAAGTTTATCTTTTCAATATCCAGAAACCGTTTCTGTGCCTTTGATCTATTCTGTCAAGCACTACTGGAAAATTGCATCTCTGTAATTACTGCATTCAGTATAGGACACAACTTGCTGGCAGCATTCACCAGTATTGACCCCGTAGGGACATGCTTTCTGGGTGCAGATAAGTGACGTTGGCTCGTGTTCTAAAAAGCTTTCACATAAAGAAAAGGCAGAATGTGCAACATTTCAGTGGATGGGATGATGCTATACAAATTAGTTATGTCTCTTTTCTGTTTCATCTATTAGGCTCTGACCCTATAATGATTAATCCCTCTTCAGGCAATATTACTGTTGGCTTCAGTGAAATATTAGCCTGAGTGAAAAAACATGCAGGATCAGGCCTCACTTGTGAAATACATGCAAGTGCTGCATTGGGCCTTAAATTTATCAACAGGACTCCTTCCCTGTGGGTTCCACCTACCCGGATGGAGTCTGGAGCTGTCCTGTTCTTGCGAGGGTCCTCAGAGCTGCAAGACATGGTAGTGGTCCATTGATCCTCCATCCTCTTACCTGGGTCCTGTCCGAGGGGTGGGAATTTACCCTCAGTCACAGTCAGCATACTATCGGCCCTTTACTTACCTTTATGTCACCTGTTGTGGGGGTCCTTGCTTTACCTGTGTTCCTATCCAATTGGTTCACCTCTGGTGTACCTTGTTTAGAACTGTTGATGGTTTAATAAATATCTTGGTGTTTACACCCACACATCCTAGTTAGTTTACTTTTTTTTAAAGGGGCTAACAACAAACCGCAATGATATATGTGGGTGGGGGGAGGTTCCTTTAAATTGGTTCTCTGCCAGCCTTACTAACCAGTCAACACCATGTGGTGATTGTCAGAATACAAGGTGCAGAGCAGAGAGGTGAAAACCAACATAGAGCACTCTCGTAAGGGAACAGCAGCAGGAATTGTCCAAAAAACACAGGGTAAGTCACAAACATGCTTGGGCAACATGCCTCCAGGATGGTAAGGTAAACACACATGAAAACAATGGTGAAACAGCATCGTAAATACTGGCAACTCTTAGTAAACTTCCAGAGCAATATGCTCCATACACATGTAGTCCACATGCTTGCACCGCAGTATTTAGTGGTGTAAATAAGGGAAGAAACAGTGAGAAGGACACACAGTTCTTGCTCTTTGGTTTGAGGAACTGTGTGCCAACAGACTCGCCAGAGCTGGGTAGGGTGACTCTGCTGGATGCGCCAGAATCATCCCCACACTGGGCATGGTGGGCACTGGGTCTGCTGTTTGAAGCTGCTTAGTTGATTTCCATTGTGGTCAAGTAGCCTGGCAAGACACACCCAGAGTCACTGACAGTGGAACCAAAAGGAACTCCAAGGGGTTGGGGAGGAGTTAGGATACTCAGTGGTGGGGCAGTGCAGGGCGCAGAAGGGTCAGCTGTAAGAATTGTATTCCTAGTACTTCGGCAGTTGTTGGATTTAGACTGTAGGTGCCCTCAGCCCACCAGAAGAGAAGAGGACTAGAATTGTGTGACAGGGTGTGTAGTTGCAGCTTGTCCTTGCAGAGATACAAAAGAAGTTTGAAGGAGACTGTGGGGCTATGACTTGTTTTCCAGACTTTAAGAAGTTTGTGTGCCTTACAGAGAGTTTGGACAGCATCCCACAGAGTCTGAGAAGGGTAAATCCTTCCAGAGAAGAGCCCTGCGGGAACACATGTGCATATGAATAAATTACATTTTTGCAATTGAACTTGCAATAGTAACAAGTACTAAAATTTGGGTAAATGCCCCTTGAATATCTTGTCTTTGAGAGGTATTGACAATATTCAGAATTGTTTTGTGATAAAAGTAAATTATCTATACATATAGATTTTAGTAAATATTGGTCCTTTAGAGGCTTTATTGCTCTGCTATCAGATTTAACACTGTGTAATATATGTCTGTATACCAGTCCTGAAAAGGCTAACCTCTTGTCTGTACCACAGCAGAAAAGCCTGCTGACTCATAGAAGACTAGGCTTGGAAGAGACCTCAGGAGGTCATCTAGTCCAACCCCCTGCTCAAAGCAGGGCCAACCCCAGCTAAATCATTGCCGCCAGGGCTTTGTCAAGCTGGCCTTAAGAACCTCTAAGGATAGAGATTGCACCACCACCCTCCTAGTGAAATAGTTTTTTCTAATATCCAACCTAGACCTTCCCCACTGCAACTTGGGACCATTGCTCCTTGTTCTGTCATCTGCCACGGCTAAGAACAGCCTAGCTCCATCCTCTTTGGAACCCCCCTTCAGGTAGTTGAAGGCCATCAAATCCCCCCTCACTCTTCTCTTCTGCAGGCTAAATAAGCCCAACAGAGAGAAATGCTATACCAGCTATTAGCAGATTGCCTTACCCAAATCCATCATGCGTTCATAGTGCACATACAATGGGCCTAATGAACTCATACACATTTTGGTGAGGATGAACTCAGGCTCAAAATGAAGAGCCCCAATCTTTGTCCTGGTGTAATGGTTAGGCCCCATGTCCTGTTTTGTTTTTGAATGTTTTGTTACTTATCTGTGTACTTCCTATGAACAGCAGCTATGCGTAAACAGTTCAGTCAGTGGGAGACTAAGGCAATAAGTGTCATTTTATCTTTTTATTTACCTACTTCTTTCCTCCTTTCCCTTTTATGATGGTTTAGACCACCCTTCATCACTCAGCCCATATCTGTTAGTGCACCAGTTCTTGAAGGTTTAGTTGGTTGAAATTGGAATAAGGTATACTTAATTTTTTATAGTACAGTGGTATATCCATTTTCCTTTTCTCCTGTTTGGGTGTTTGTATGCATTGTATTTGGCCTCAATCCTGCAGAGATTTATGCACATGAATATCTTTATGGACATGAATAACCATTGACCTCCATCTTGTGTGTCACACTGAACTAAGTGGAATTGCTCATGTAGGGTAACACTACCGATGAACATGAGTGTTTCCAGGTTCTGGACGGTTTTTGTAACTTTGATATTTATAGTGGTATTAAAAAATCTCTACATTTCTATTTTTAAAATAGAGAAAGTAAATCTTGGAAGATTCTTACATTTTAAGAGCTGTACTCACGGGTTCAAGAAAACTTACTTTGTTTTTGACTAGTAAATGTTTTCTATTCTGACATCGTAAATGAAACTATTGACACATTATTGAGCTATTTAGAATAGTCATGCTACAGATGTATTGTAGCTCTTGTATTTGATTTTAAAATAAAGTTTGTTAAAAAACAGCATAATATCCTTATAACATATTCCTTGAGATCTTAATTGAGGAGAAGATGTCATTTATGGTAACATGCCAATTAATATACAAAAAGCTTAGGCCCCAATCCTGCAACATCTACGATGTGGGCAGACACTTGTGCTTGCTCAGAGCCCCACTGTCTTCACTGAGGCCCCTTCAGGCATAGGGAGTTGTCAGTGTGCAATGAGTTGTGGGATCAGGGCCTTAGGTATGATCATAAAGCTAAACATCTTTCCAGCTCTTCCTCAACTTAATTTTCACAACCTTTCCTCCATTGCCATGAGAGCGTCTCCAGCCAGATTCTACTTAGTTTACACTAAGGTGTAACCAGGGAGGTGCTCTGTTGAAGTACAGCTGAGGCCAGTGGAGTCACTCTAGATTTTCACTGTTGCAGCAAAGCAGAATCTGGTTTCTTGTCTTCTCTCTGGGACCACCTCTTGCCCCAGCTCAGTTCAGTTCTGCAGCTGGTCCTGGCACCATTTTCATCTCATTGTCCACGACCCTCATGTGGTGATATCTGCTCCAGTCTCATTTCCGCTTCCGTTCCCAACTCCAGCTTGACTCAGTCCTATCATCATGATCCAAGCTACATTTTTATCCCCAGCTTGTTTCTGATATCAGTTTTGCTCCGTTCAAACCTTTACCTCCAGCTTCTATGCAACTCCTGCATCCCCACTGTCTTTACTCCTGACATAGATTGCACTGGGCTCTATGGTGAGTGAAGGAGGCCCAGAAACCTCAAAGGAAAATCAGATGAAAACAAACCTTCACAGCTCTCCAGAAATTGGTGTCAGCTGAGCTCCCTGATACAGAGTTTTACAGCTCTATAAATCAGGCTGAAAATGTAACCAGAAGCCCTGTTAGCTTTCTGTTTCTTTTAGCACATCCGCTTCTTGTAAAATTCAGATTAGAGGGGCTGGTCTCTGTAGAACTTGTTCCCTCTGAACCCAATCGGACCATAAATCAAAGACCTACAAGTCACTTCAGCCAGCAGATTCTGGATTTCATCATTTTATTGCCTTTGCTGAGGTTATGTAAATGCTTTTTTGATAATCTTGACCTCAGTCATACTCTTAGAAGCTGAAAAAATTCTGTATTTTCCATGGCTCAGGTATGGCTTCAAATATCCAGGATTATCTTATTTCTATATAGTCCTGCAGCCTCTATTCATAGGACTAATTTCCTTGAAGTCAGTGGCACCACTTACATCAGCAGGGGCTGCAGGATCAATTGTTTTATTATGTGAGCAGAGGAAATGGAATGGGACGGGACTCCAAGAACCACTGCAATGAAAAAAAGCTGATTTCATGTTGATGTGTGAACTATTTCTTTAACTTTGATGTGTGATTCAGTGGCATGTAAAATGATCAGATGAATAACAGTGTATGATTCTTCATTAGATAACTTGTTTGGCCAGACAAAATGATGGCTGTATAACCTCGGGCAAGGATTTCACAGTCAGACTGCAAGCATGAAAGATAAAGCTGTTTCAAATAAATTCTGCCTTCTTAATGACAGCAAATCAAAGTGGGGCTAGCAAACTCATGATAAGCCAGTGCTGAGTTACACAAGCCTGTTCAGTAGTGCATCAGAGCTTGGTCACTGCCTCAATTCAGTGAGCAATATGAATGGGAAATCATTAGTAGAGAAAGGAAGACTAGTTTTTGTCACCCTGTTTTTGAACCCGCTGCCATGTAATATAGAAACAGGTTCTGAGCCTGCCTGTACTTATCTGTTTTACCTGTCCACTTCCAGATGTCACAAACCCATGGTCATCAGAATAATTTTTTTACTCCCTCTTCCTTCTTGTTGGGACAGATTTCTGTCCACCACCATGATTACACCACTATTCAGAGTTCCAATACACGGTTTTTTTGAGGGGGGAAGGCTAGCAAAATGATTCCTTGGGATACACAGCAGATATAATTGATTCATATAACATAAAAATGCTTTTGGCTATTGATTGATATAATATAAAATTGCAGAAATCAAAACTGTAGTAATGTCTCACTGTAATTTCTTAGGGGTAAGTTTAGTACCAGTGTTCATTTGTCAGTTTTTAAATTAAAGCATATGCACCTAAGAACGGCCATACTGGGTGAGACCAAGGGTCCATCTAGCCAGTATACTGTCTTCCGACAGTGGCAGATGCCAGATGCTTCAGAGGGAATGAACAGAACAGGGCAATTATGGAGTGATTCCATTCCCTGTTGTCCAGTCTCAGCATCCCTCAGTTAGAGGCTTAGGGAGATGCAGAGCATGGGGTCTCATCCCTGTTGAAGTTCTATAACAAGATATAAGTTAAAGCTTATTTGTCAGAAACCAGGACCCCATTGTGCTAGGTGCTGTACAAACACAACAGAAAGATGATTCCCTGCCACAGAGCTTACAAGAATTTACAGTACAAGTACACCCATAGTTTCATATTTCTAATTATAAATAACATATGATCTGTGGAGAAGAATGTCACAGGCACTAGTGGGAATTAAGTTGCTAACTCCCATTGACTTTAAATGGGGTTTTGATGACTGCCCATTGTGCTTTTGAAAATCTCTACTTACACTGTTAGTAATATGATTAAATGTCAGAATAGATGCTGGTAACATCTTCAAAAGTTTAAGTACCTAAATCACTTTTGAAAATGAGATGTAAGTTTCTAAGTCACCTAGGGGTGTTTGAAAATGTTACTCATTTTCATTGTCTGGCTAAACATAAAGGGGTATTTTAAAGGCTTGTTAAAGATTCTTCTGAGTATGTGATAGTGTTACATTAGGACACCATCTGCTGTCCAACTGGGGTCCAGCTACAGTTGGCTAACTGCTAAAGTAGAATGTACTACGGTAGCTATAAAAATAATAGAAACTAGTAGTCTGTGTAATGTCTTTACAAAACAAATTACCTGTCAGATGTTGTAGTCTATAGAGGACTATACAGAATTATGCTTTTTTGTGTGTGTGCAGTGAGAATGCATTGAAAGAGGATTTCTTCCTGCATTAAGAGTTTCTCCTCTTCGCTAAAATGTTGTTCAGATTTTCAGAACAGCTGAGAAATAAAAGGAATCAGTAGCAAATGGAAATCAATATTTCTCACTTCCCGTTCTCCAAAGAGTTGTACAAACTCTTTATTCCTTCCACTACTGCTGTGAGAAATGTAAATTTCATCCTTATGTTACAGTTGGGAAAATGGAGGCCAAGAGATGCAGTGGCTTACCCAGGGCCATACCATGATTCAGTGGCAGAGTCGAGGTTAAAAGGCAGGACTTCCTGATGCTCATTCGGTCTGACCAAACCACTGCCTCTGTTCCTTAAAAGTCCCCAAACCATACAAACCTCATCACTGACATACCAAACTTAGTGGGGTAGATGCTCAGCTTGCATAAAATGTCAGAGCACCATCAGCTTCACTGGAGCCGTAACAATTCACACCAGCCAAGGATCCTCCTCAACATGTCTCTTCTGAACTGGATGCCCAAGGGTTCATGTCATGTGGAATGAATGCTGTTAAAATAACCACAGACTGCGGGAAGCTGTGTACCAGGGAAAGGGGCTTCAGCAAAACAAATAAAAAATGAAGTGAATTTAGTACTCCTGAAAAGTGTTTTGGACAACGAGCTTGGAGATTAAGGATATTCAAAGAACAGATCCAACACAGACATCAGCAATGCAAGCTACCTCAGACTGTCCCAGAAAAGCACCCCAACTTGTTCTTGCTGAAGCACCTTTAACATTGAGAAGGCAGCTTAGTTTCCATGGTCACTCAAGCCTGGCCTTTTTGCTGAGACTGACAATTAGTTCTAATTATAGAGGAGGTTTCTATGCGATGGACATCTGTCAGTCACAAATAGAATTGAGACCACCAACTCATTTCACATAGGCCACTGACTAACCACCAGATGGTAATGGCTTTCAGTCACTATTAACTTGGGCCATATTGAAACCAGTGACCTAGAGGTGAAAGACTCCATCTCCTATTTCAGATCTCCTGCTGTAGTGCCTGTGCTAAATTTGTTTCAGGTGTCGAAGGTAGCTTGACAGGCAGTTGCTGACTCCTTTTAGAAAACTATTCTATTTAGGGGTAACTTTGCTTGTATAGTCTATTTTTTTTATTTCTCTTCCCCTGTTCTTTATTAATAAACAGGATTTCTTTTATTTTGTTAATAGGTCTTTTGCTCCTACTGCTTAAAATGGCAAGACTATTCCAGAGGAAGAAAGTTCAATTAGCTTAAACATTTGATTAACGTCTGTAAGACAGCTGTATCAATTCACTGTGCGGAGTCAAAACAACTCCTGTGATAGGGATAATAAAAAATGGAACAAACTAAAGACAGCGGGTTAAGTGTTTGAGAACAAACCAGACTAAGCTGGCACATCTGAATTTTGCCCTGTAATGAGATCATCCTAAACAATCATCAATTAATTCCTTTATTAGCTCAAACAACTAGGAAGTCCTACCATGAACGAGGGACACATGTATATGTCTTATTATATTTACTTACAAATCAGTTAATGTAATAGTTTGTTTTTCAAGGTTAGACACAGCATAAATCGCATACAGTTAACTTTTCTCAATAGACATGTAGCATCAAGCTGTCAAAACAAGTAGTACTGTTCCCTACCCTGTTACCAAAACTAAGTTCCAGTGTGTAGGGTGTCCTTAGACAGTTGGTTGATGTTCAGACTATTTACTAATGGTTCTCCTGTGAAAGCTCCTTATAGGCAGTGAGAAAGGAAGTGTTAGTAGTTCCCCTCCACAGGGTCCTCAGCTAGTCTTCATCCTAGACAATGCTATTCAGGGGTCAAATCAAGAAGTTTCACTGATCCTGGAACACTATAGTCTGCCAGGCTGCAGACCTTTATAAGGGTGAGGGTGGTCATGGGCTGCATTGTAGAATCCTGTTTGTCTGTGTGGCTTCTGATGTCCTAACCCATTATTCCTGGAGAAGGTAGGCCCACCTGGCAGGGTGAAGTTTTTCCACATCTAAAACTCACCTTCCTTGGTTATGAAATATTCATTTCACAGGCCATAGTCAATCAGCTTTGTGGGTTACAAATACACTTTGCAGAATGACCTGTGAATGCTATACTTAAGGCTTGGATGTGGCATTTTTGGATAGATTGGCAGGGGTCAGAGGTGAGTGTCAGGGAACTGGAGAAGAGTTGGCAGTCTAGGTGGAAGATTAAGGCTTGATAGTGTAGACATAGGGCTATGCTGGCACAGCCTGTAGTGAGGTGGACTGGCCCTCCCCAGACAAAGGAAGAGGGTGGCTCCACCCCCTTGTGGGCAGATCCCTACCCCGAGCTTCGTCTGCCGGAAGTATAAAGGCGGGACCCGGAAGCTCAGTAGGGGCCCAGCCACTGGAGCGGACAAATGTGTCCCCTGAGCACCTGTGCTGGGAGGTGGCAGCAGGCCTGCAGAGTGCGGACCACTGGCCTGGACCACCAGGGGCCTGGACTGACCTGACCCTGAGGGAGGCAGACAATTGGACCGCCTGGACTTCTGGATGACCCGACCCCACAGGAAGCAGACAGCTGGCCTGGACCGCCTGGACCCCTGGACTACCAGATGGCTGGCCCAGACTGCCAGCTGGCCCAACCCTGGCAGAGCTTCATCTTGCTTCACTGGACCAGCAGGTGTCCTTGGAGGGGGAAAGTGGAAGCGGCCCAGGGGTGATAGACCTGTCTGGCTGCAACATTGGCAGAGGGTGAGTCAGCGTGTTGTGACTTGGGCCCTTACTGATGCAGTGGCAGACCCCTCTGCCACCCTTAGGTCCCTGGGCCAGGACGCAGTAGAGAGGGAAGGCCTGCATCCCCCCCTGCCACCCAAGCAGTGGGTGGCAGTCTCCCCCTCCCAGAGGCTAGCTGAAGGAAAACCTGAGTTAACTGACTTTGTTTGCAGCCCCACCTGAGTGCAGGTTGGAGCTGAGTGAGTTTGTTTCCTGCCCTGCTCTGAACCAGAGCTTTGGATGATTGACTATTTGCAGCTCCACCTGAGTGAAGGCTTGAGGAGGTACTAGGGCTGCAGGGAGGCAGCCAGGGCAAGAAAAGGCAACAGGTCCAACCCCCTTGTCAGTGATTGGCCATTTCAGACTTCAGTTTGCCCCTGAGAGAAGGGGCTAGAGGATGACTGGCAATAGCCACTGAGGCAAGGTGGGTCTAAGGGGTTGGGGTTCTCCTGGGAGGGGAGATCCAGAGTGTGGGGACGGGGCACCATTGTCCGAGAGGGAGGCAAGGCCTGAACTGGTGGAGATAAAGGAACTGCAGAGGGGCAGGTAAGGGCAGAGGAGAAACTGACCAGAGGAGGGCATGCCTGAGCTGGATCAGCTAATTCCTGGATTGACCAGCAGGAGTGCCCCGCCCTGCTATAAGCCCAGTAAAGTAGACACAGCCTATGCTGACAAAGAGCCTTCTTCACAGGAATACCACCCCCCTGAATGATGTTAGCTCTGTTGATAGATGCCTTCTTCCATTGACATGGCTGCATCTACACTGGGGTTTTTGTTGGCTTAGCTATGTCGGTCAGGGATGTTGGTTTTTCACACCCTTGACTGATGTAGCTATGCCAACATAATTTTTAAGTGTAGTCAACTCTGAACAAGGATTTTAACAGCAGGAATGAAGAGGAAGGGAAGATTCTCAAGATGTGTTACATTCTTTCTTTTCTTGCACCCACTTTTGCCTGTTTAGTACAAATGCTGGAGGTAGATATAACCAGACCACTAAGTGGTCAGGCTGTTTACCGGTGGCTATTAAAGTTGTTCAGTGAGCAATTTCTGTATTGCTCAGTTAGGAGCTCAGTGTCGCTCTTCCCAGGGCCACAAGACACCTCGCTACCACCTGCCCGTGGCATGAGGAAGCCTTGTCCGTACCTGTCGGGGGGTTAGCTCCCTGACTCCACAAGCCACAGGTAACACACTCACACATTCACTCACTCACTCCTCTCAGTCCACATGGGCTCCACTCTCCCTCATGCAGGCTGGACATAAGCACACTCCAACCTATAAGTCCTCTGAGCATCCCCCTGTGCTGTGCCATCCCTTAGCCACAGGAGACTCTCAGAATTGCAATGCCTGCTGTTCCAAAAGGAACAATACACCACAGCTTACTAGCTACACCTTAGAACACAGCTCTGCTTGACACACAGCACTTTGATTTCTTTATAGAGAAAGTGAGTGTAAGTTTATGTAACAAAGAATAGAGGCTGATGTGATAGCAAACAAATATTGGAGACAAAGGGTTCCATATAAAACAACATCCATTTTAAACCTAAACTCCACTAACAAGATGCCCTCTTGTCTAATCACGTATGGCTTACTCCAGAGTCCTTCTCCGTGTTTTTTAACTGGGATGGCTGAGACCCTTCTTTCATGAGCCCATGCACACTGGCAACTTGTCTCCCCTTGATGAAGGACACCTGGGGATTCATCTGCACCCCAGATACAGTTCCAAAGTTCACCGTCTTTACTTCAGAACAGGATAACTCCTACTATTTTTTCCTGAAGCCCCCACAACTTGTTGATTAGCATTTTGTTCAGACTGTAAATGGGTATCCACTGTGAATCCTATGGTACTCAATTTGCACATGACCGGCCAGACAGAGATAAGCATCTTCCTCGCTGCCTGACAGGAGTATATGGATCATCCTGTGGTGACCTGCCTTAACTCACAGACCTGGAGAATATATATTAAAATTTGTGTATCACTCCACATATTTTCTATATATACATCTCACAATGATTATGATGACCAGTGTGACACAGGCTTTCATTAGAGACCTTACATGATGTTCTTTGGCAAACTAGTATGTAGATCCTAGACCTGGGGGATCCCGGTAACTCTTATGCACCCTGTTCCCTCTGTCAGTTGGCACCAAGAAGTCCCTGGATCACATTGAGGCGTGGTCTGCACTTAAAATGTAGATCGGCATAACCACAGTGCTGAGGGGTGTGAAAAAATGCACCCCCCTGAGTTCCCTAGCTATGCTGACCTAACCCCATAGTGTAGATACAGCTAGATTGACAGAAGGATGCTTCCATCAACCAAGCTACCATCGTTCATGGAGGGGCAGCGTCCATTGCTGTAAGGGTCATCTATGCTATGGAGTTATGCCGGCACAGATATGGCTCCATAGCTATGTCACTGTAGTCCCTATAGTGTAGACATGGCCTCAGATATACAGGTAATGGCCTCACTCTCAGAGGAAAGCATTAGGAAGCATACACTATGATGCGTATCTGGGCCAAATGCACACTTCATGTATAGATAAATACACATTTTCAACCAATAATCATTGCTGATAGAAAATGTCCAACATTGATTAAATAAAGAAGTTACAGATCACACACTGGTATTCCACAGGCAATAGGCAGGTAGAGAAACTTTACCGGTCAAAGGACACAGTGGATGATAGAGGGTCAGCTCTTTGAAATATTCATATATTTAGGCTTGGCAGATTATTTTATTTATAATTTTGATGGATAATATTCAACTCATTATTTTTAAGCACTCTTTCTATTTTTATTGATTTAAATGTTCACATTTGTGTGAAATTAGGGGGGGTTTCAGACAATAGGAGGACTAGACAATTATTTAATGAGTGTAGATGTTGAGATTCAAAAAATTAAAGCTTTATAACTATAACCGTTAACATCACATGTCAAAATATACAAAGTAAATATCCTTAAATCAGACTCTAAGTTCTTTAGTAGCATTTTTCTTTTTCTTACTCTGCCTATGCATAAATTTTAATCATTAATGTAAGTCTTTTTTGTCTGTGTATGGTGAAATCAATGTTTGTTGACATTCACAGATAAAAATCCTTCCAAGCCTATATTGTAGTTCCTAACAAGGTGGTTGGAGTTCCCTCATTTTATCTAATGTTCAACTATGTGACAACCTGTAATTGCTACCCTTCAGTAACTGAAATTTTTTGATGGATCATCTTGATTGCCCATTTCTTGATTTCCTCCTTGAGGCACTTCATAGACGCAGAAGCCACTGACAAATGTAAAAGCTTTGAATGTGAGAACTGAATTTTTCTGAAATATATGCAGTGAGCAACATCTCAGTACTATTGTTGTCAAAAACTGGCTTCACTCTTACTCTGCTGTTGCCTTCTTTCAGTCGTCTTTCCTTTTTTTTCCACTCTCCATTCCCAACTAGCCGTCTAATGGCCGTACAGGGAATGTCAATTATGGCCTTGTCAACATAGGAAAGTTTTGCCAGTAATGATGGAATAATTATCCTGATATAATCAAACTGCTATAGTTATACCTATAGGACTTGTTGTGTAGGCATTCTTAGGGCTTATCTATGCTTAAAACTTGTACAGCTTTAATTACACCAGTTAAAGCAGTGCAACACCCTAAGGGTGGATGCAGTTCTACTGGTGTAAAGGTGCTGAAACCCGTATAGCTATTCCCCTATGGAAAGGAGAATAACTATGTCCACACTAGGGCTTTTACTGATGTAACTGCATCGCAAAAAAATTATCAAAATACTAACTGAAATAGTTATACCATAAAACTTCTAAATATAGACCAGGTGTTATTCTGGAGTTAGAAGCTTTCTTCAGTCCAAAGCAGCATGTGATGAATCAAAAGGGCCCTCTTATACCAGAATAAGATTGTTCACAGGGAACATTATACTGATATGAATTTAAACTGACAGTTGTATCTTAGTTTATAGCAAACTTTCCCAGGTAGACAAGCTAATGATAATTCATCCATATCCTGTTCCTAATGGCCTGGTCAAAGGGCCAGGAGTCGCTCAGAAATCTCTCTGGTAGCTCTTGTACAGTACAAAGTCTCCACAGAGAGAACTGGTCATCCCTTAGCTCTCATGACGTCCATCATCATGAGTGGTGCACTAGGAACTGCCACCTGTTCCCAGCGCCCTGTCCAGCGTGAGTTTTTCCTCCCCTCTTATTTCCTACTTTTTCTACCTTCCTCCTCCCCCAACAACCTTTCTTTCCTCACTGCCATCTTTCTCCTTACACAGCACACAGGTGAATTTCACTAAATGTACTTCTTACTCCCTATTCTGAGAGCTTATATAGGGCATAGGCTTTGTAATGGCCCTGTATACAGGGCTGAATTTCACTCAGTGAGTAGTTAATACGGCTACTCAGTTGAGTAAAATAAGGAGGATTTGGCCCTAAGTCATTTAAGGCTTTAACAATAAACCAAGGGCCTGATGCTGAGAGGCGCTCAGCATCTATTAGTTCTCTTGACTTCAGTGTGTGATGTGAGCCTGATCCTAAGAGCACCCACAATATACAACTAAAACATAACTAGTGATGATCATTGCCCCCTTGCCCACAAATGAGTCCCCCAACTATTAATTGATCTGAAGAACAAAACAGAACCACATGAACCTGAAACCAATCAACTGACCCCCTTCTAAAATCAAACAACCTCTGCAATACATGACTAGAAGATGGAATGCACCATTTAAAGATGAAACCTTCATTATATAGCAATCCTTCCAATACATATAGAAGTATTACGTATTTTCATACATTAATCCTGGGCCCAGCAACATAATCCATAAACGATTTCCATATGTTTTTGAATGAATCTCCCCTGTTCTGTATTTTATAAACCACTCTCCCAAGGCATGCAATATGAGTAAGAAGAGCCATCCCTTCCGCCTCTGTTAGGGGAGCTCTGTCTTTCTAGTGCCTCAGAATGAGTCTCTTTGCCACTGTGAATCTGAGCCACAACCAGGTTGCTTCCTTGAAGGAAATTTCTTAAGATCAGAAGTACTAGTAATATACAGCTCTGGAGTATACAGTAATATACAGAACAGCAATACCATCCCTTTCCCCATTATGCACACGTGACCACATAGTCCCAAAACATGTGAATAAGGCCTGCCACATAGATTTGATCCAACCAAAAAAACATGCAGGGCTCAGACCCAAACCTTTTTCAAATGTATTCTGTGTAGCTTATGTAAAATATTAAAATATGTAATTTTAAATTCATGCCCTTTACTGCTTTATAATTAAGAAACCAGATCTTTCCCCACTGATTTTCCATGCAACTTTTCCCTGTTCTCATATCCCATGTGGCTCCTTAAGTATGTTAAGGCCCCACTATTAAAATTTATATAAATCAGATGGCTGGTGAGTGTTGAATCTGATTTTTCCTCACTAACCTGAGGGGCGGGGAAATATTAATATGTTTGAATTTTAAAACCACAAATGGGCTCTTGAATAATCTGGGTCAAAGCCTTAGATGGTGTGCACCAATTTATAGCAGCTGAGGATCTGGCCATGTAAATTTTAGTCCTGAGATTCACAGGGGTCTATGAGACAAATGATAGGCTCAGTAAAAGGTCTCTTCTCTAAACCCACAAGTGAGGCACTAATGTGTGAAAGTGAGTTTTACACACAATTTTAATGGTTGTATTTGTATCTTTACACAGACGCACAGTTCAGTCAATGAGATTGTGTTGGACACAGTAGAAACATTACAATCAAATCTCCACTTTCTCCCCTAGTCCAGGAGTCACCTCTGCCTCTACATCTCAGTACCTCATATCCTCCTCATATGAACATGCCATTCTCATGAACCCTCCATCTGTGCTTCTTTTCACACAATATCCCAGGAATTAATGTCTGTATGACTTTCAGGCCTCATGCTTGCAGCACGCTATCATGGCAGGCATAACAAGGTGGCGCTGTTACCCATAGTCTTCCAAGTTCTTTTTCTTCGAATGTGACTGAGCTTTGACTCTTGGAAAGACATGCTGTGTTAGTTCTGAGTTATGCAAGGGTTTGTGTAGAGGCAGTATGACTGGAGAGGGAGCTGTGTGAGCAGTGGGAGACTTTGCTGTCTGCCTCGGGATCTCATTAGGGTCGGTTTTGGGGGCAGAGTCAGGAGCACCAGAAGCTCACTAGGGGCGGGGAGGGGGGGAGAAGGGGGGCTGCTGGTGCCCAAACCATGGCCCTGCCCCGCACTTGCTCCTCTCCACACCTCCCTCTGTCACTCGCCATTAAGGCAGGTAAAAAGTAGGAGGAAAAAGCCCTCCCACTTTTAGAAGTGATAGGGCCATGATCCCCTGGCCCCCCTGTTCCAATGCCCTTGGCAGAGTTGTTCCTTGGAACCAGGCATTGGTGCTGAGATTCCCTGAAGAAGGGATTGCTCTGAATGCTGTTTGATCATCTCATTTCAGGATGGTTGAATATTTACAAATAAATAACTTCACATCCAGGGGGGAGTTAATTTGCAAAGCCCTGACATCTGCTTCTGCTTAACAGAGTGGTGATGCTGGTGCTGGAATGGGACACTGTTGTCAGAAGAAGAGGGGCACCATATATTTAGTATTCTAGGTATTGCTAGTTATATATTTTACTCTGCTTTTAAAACTCCTTTTACACTGAAGATATTTTGGAATGAAAGATGGCAGGAATCTGAGGACAGGACAGGGAATAGTCCCTCCTAGCCTCTATGAGCACATGGAATTTTAAGAAATGTAAAGAAGTTTTAGGGAGTATATTTTGGGGAGGACATCAGCTCAATCCAGAAAATGAACACAATGTAGATCTAATTGTTACAACAGTCTTCCTGTCTTCAACGTCATAGTCTCTGAATTCTTTGCTATGACATGCAAAACATACCAGGCATTTGGCTTTTGGGAGTTAGTGCCTAGCCAAATGGTTAGAAAGCTGCCTAGAAGTGATTTGTTGTCTTAGACACTATATTTCTTAAAGAAACTCCAGACCACATGAAATTTGGCTTAAATGTCATTATGATAAAAGCCATTAAGCCAATGATAATCATTCTGTGCATATTTGTACTCTACATGTTTACCTGAAAGACAGACCTGGGCATGCTTAGACTAGTTTTTCAACATATTTCTAAGTTCTGTAAATGCTGTTATGTACTTTATATATTTGACATTTTTAAACCATGAAGACTGAAAAAGGCATGTGCACCATTATTATCATTGGCCCTTGTTATCAAGAAAAGCAGCATGTTAAGGTGATTACTGACCAATAAATTCAAAGTGGAAGAGACCTATTAGGCCATCTGGTTCATTCTGACAATGTGAACATGGTGCATTATTAGAAAGGAAATACTAGTTCATGCAGACTCATAACGAGCAACGCTCTTTCACCTTGAGATGCTAGAGTCTGTTCCATTCAAAGGTGGTATTCCCTTGCTGACTATAGCTCTCCATTGGGTTTGATCAACTACAAAGGTTTCCCAAGTCTTACCTTCAACGTTAATGCCATTAAGGGTACATTTGAGTTTATCTTTAATATGGAGACACTGGTCTCCAGGCTGATCTGAACTTTCACCTAGTTGGACATTGGAGGGAGGGAGGGTCTTGCATTTAAGGCACTGGGACTCAGGAGAAGTGGATTCAAGTCCAGGCTCTGCCACAGACTGTGTTTGACCTTGGACAAGTCATTGAATTTCTCTGTGCCTCAGTATTAAAAAAAATCCCTATGTTGTTCATTATCTTGCTCCTGTAGTCGAAAGGCAAGCCAACAGGATATTTGCTCAGAACTATTTGCAGGCAATGTTCCAAACAGCTATTAATTTACTAAACAGCTCATACTTTCTATAGACTGACAGATTCTGATCTTATTTACACCAGTGTAAATCTGAATCATCTCTCCTCTGAAGCCAGTGGAGTTATTTTGGCAGAATTTAGCACACATCTTCTTAAGGACCTTGTAGTTAATGCTATTAATATGCCTTGTAAAACCACGCCTTTCGGTCCACAATTTTTAGCTAAGAGGGAAAGGCATTCTATTTTGCAGGAAGCCATACATAACAAATACAGGTTTAAAAGGTCCCCATCTGTGGGGTGCACCCCCCCTCGGAGGGTGAAGGACCATTCAGAGGGGTGCAGCTGGGGTCCAGGCCAGCCCCCATGGAGGTGGGGAGGGAATGACACCCAGCTCGCTCCTGGCCCCGGCTGCTGGTCACAGCCACTAGCCCTGCACCCGGGGTCCCAGCCAAGGGCCCCCTTATCCCTGTCTGCATCCCCTGCTCCTGGAGCCACAGCCCCACTCCTAGCCCTGGCCCCAGAGGGTGGGGTGTGGACAGGGGTAAGGGGGGTGCAAGGGAAAAAGTTTGGGAAACATTGAAATAGAGGCAATATGATCCAGCAAACAGGGCATTGAATCAGGAGTCAGAACACTTGACCAACTCAGAATGGCATAAATTACATCACCAGTTGCAAGGGGGTGAAGAATCAGATATTACATTTTTTGAATGAAGTAAATACTGAATTTGTGGCTTTGAAATGCAAAAGACAACCTGAGAACACTACTAATGAGAGATAAATATTTTATAGTATTGAACTTGAAATAATTAGGGCACAACCAACACATTTTGAGACACAATTTCTTTATGTGGAGTAGGTGAATTTAGCTAACTGATTGCATGAATTTCAAAGATGCTGAGCACCTGCACCTCCTGTTGAAGTAAATGTAAGTTGTGAGTAACTTAGCACCTCAGAAAATAAACCATGTAGTTCTATCCATGAAATGGAAGGCTCTTTTAATGGTATATGATTCTCACTGTTCAAATGTAGAAACACAAACAATTCTAAAATTTCTATAAAGAAACAGAACATAAAAATTACCAGGTGAGGTTCTTTTGCCTGTGCTATGCCGGAAGTCAGACTAGATGATCATAATGGTTCCTTTTGGCCTTCATGTATGAATCTATGAAAATTATTTCTCCATCCCCTTGACAGTATATATATTTATGAATGCACCTAATGGCAGTTGGAATTCTAACTGTATGAAATAGCAGATCATCAATGGATCAGGAAGTCAGTCTTACATCCTGTGACTTCTTCCTCTGGGACACTTTATGCATACTGCACACAGGCAAGGTGAATTATCAGTTGTGCAGCTTTCCAAGTTGTTATGACCTTCAAGCAGACAAGGTAGATAATATGCTATCATTATGAAGACTCATATTCACAGACATAGCGTGCACTAACAAATACAGTAGCGTCTAAAATTGTGTTTATCCTTCTAGAATCTCATGGTGCTTCTAGAACTTGCAGAAACCATTCTAAAATTAGAAAGGCTCCAAACATTTTCACACGCGCTTCTTGAACCTGAGTACCTTAGCTTTTCTCAGAGTCAGTGTGCTTCTTGGAATCCTTTTAGACTCTTGATTTATTTTACATACAAGCTTGTCAGAAGAATTAACAAATGACCCAATTCAGTTTGGTCTTCACCTTTCACCCACATAAAAGTTCAAAAGGAGACCCACTGTTGTTGCTTATGGTATTACCATGTAATTATGAAGAAATTCAGTAGCAAATTACTTTGATGGCTTTTTCCTCTCCTTTCTCAGCAGTTGAAAGCATTCTTTCAAGATGCTGTGAATACTCTTATTTACCTGTTCTGAGAATAAAACACTCGTGAACACATACGTTTAATATTTTCCTGTAAGAGAAACAGCAGTGTTAGTGGAGGCAAATCATTGTCCATTATCACTTACAATTTGGCATGCATTCCCTTTGTTGCTCAACACCACACTAACACTGGGAAAGTAAGTAATACAGGACATTGTGATATCTCAAACTTTGAAAAAGTTCTTGGGCATACAAAGTGGTACTTACCTATTAGAGTAGTCCGTTTAGATTCCTAGAACTGTAGGTTCATAGAGTGCCATCTCTTTTGAAAGTGTGGAAAAATCATGAAACAAATTTAATAACCTGTAAGTGTTGCAATGGATTGATCATATCATGGTCACCATTTTGGATTTCTTCCAATCCATTTACAATGCCACTTGAGGATTTACTGATGCTCAAAATGCTGTTTCATCAAAACTAAAAATGCGTTGTTCAATGACATAGACAAAATGAAAAAAGAATTTTATGTTGAAATATGGTCATGAGACTACTTCCTCTTTGGGGTCCTAGCTAACTTAGTGGGTCCCACAATTTGCAACATATCCCTCACGTTTTAAAAATAATGCACTATCATGCATTACTTATAATGAAAGGGTAAAAGATGTGTATTTCCTAACTACCTCCCATAAAATTAGTAGATTACGATGCAGGAGTTATGAAGAAATAGAAACATTTATAAACAATAATAAAATGTGGCCTAAAATTAAGCAATTTTGGGGCAGCTTGATGGTAACCTTTACCATATCTTATTGAGAACTGTAGGGAATTACAAACATTTGTGGCTAATGAAATGATATGTTAAGACATCTATAGTAAACTGACAGTCTATATAATACACTGTAGAAAAGCTTGTTGTCCAGTCTGTCTCTAGAATCACTGTATGCAAAGCTTTCTTATATTTGTGGAGTTGCTTGACGTTTGTCATCTAGATGAACCTCGAAGGACTGAGGGTTTTTCACATATAATTTTACATCAAGTTTTTTAGGGTTGTTTTTATCAGCATTACATTTTTTTGTTTGCTAGCTGTAAAGATGAACAGGAACCTGGCAAAGTTTTTGATAAGGAAATCTTTGATTTGAAGATCTATAAAGAGGTGCTTTTTTAGGTTTATTTCCTCATATATTTTTGGTAAATTTGCTTGAATGACGTAAATTCCTTATCTATGCAACATTTAACTTCTTTGAGTGCCCACTCCATCAATAACTTGTTTTATTAATAGATTGGACCTGAGCTATTCCAATACAGGTAAGATGGGCTGAGAGCTGACTGCTGTTCTTCATTTAATAATTATAATTTCTGGACTTTGTGCCAATTTTACAGGGAGATGGACAAAATGGGACAGTGCCTGGCAGTTTAGTTCAAGAGGTTAGTGGGCCCAAGTCTCCACTTGGCTACCCTGAATAAATAATAAATAACTTCAAGAAATGACATTATTGTAGAGCAGTTGCATATCCAAGTAGAATCGGGGCCAGTATACTTAATAGGCTATAGCTCATATAGCTATACCATATGTGGTGGTACAATGAGCTAAATTAGGAAGATAGGAGTTGCTCTTTTTTTCTGAAAGATGTTATGTAATCACACAACTTCCTTTTAGGCAGAGTTAGGCTTCTCTTCCCTCCTCCCCCATCCCCCTTGCCATTTCTGTAATTGAGGATTAAGAATCTTGGTTCTGCCATTGTCAAAATAATTGTTCTATGGAGATTATTTTAGGAATTGCTTTGTAATAGGAGAAGCTCAAAAAAGATATAATCCCAGGTGAAAGGAAATAGGTAAACTGGAATTCATGGTGAGCAAATGTACCATTAACCTTTTCAAAGCAGCCTAAAATAAAATTTCAACTAAGAAAATAGCAGAAGGAATCTCTGAGTTAATCTCATTGATCAGTGAACATAAAACTGTAACACCTTCCATTTAATTGCAATTGGCTGTAACTTCTTTTACAGCTAGACACGGTCTATGGGAAAATATGCCCTTTCCCACTTCCTGATGATGCAAACAGCATACTGAAGCCAATCATTTCCCAGTAGCACAAAGACTCCATGCGCTCCTATGAGGCCCATGTTATACCAGTACTCTGCCTGGGTCTTTCACAAGTTTGTAGTGGCAGGGAGTGTGAGGAAGGAACAGGGTGCAAGGAATCTTCCCTCCCCTAGTATGGTCAGTGTAAAGGACAGGCACAATTGCAGACCCCACCCTTAGGACTACTCTGCATTGTACCCCAGTGGGGAAGGAGCAGGGGATGGGTGAGGAAGAGGTAGAGCCATGATCCATTACCCTCCACCCTCTTTGTGCTGGGTTGCAAGTCAGGATTGTCACACAGGGGGAGGTAAACTGTACTCATAATAGGGAGCAGTAGCAGGCACGCACCTACATGACAGGGAGCTCCAGCAATGCCTTCCTGTGCTCCCCAGGGGCCAAGGCAGCTTTGCACTATCCCCTGATTTTGGTGTGCTTACATGGGCGTCTTAAAAATGGTTAGACTGAGGCAGTTAAATAAGTTGCTTTAAATCACTGATTTGAGCCGTGGTTAGAACCCAGGCCTCCTGACTTCCAGTCCTCTGGTGTAAGAAGATTCTGTTTTCTCCACTCAGTTATCAGGGAAGACTCTTCTGAGCTGACAGGTTATGCTTTACCAACCTTCTTTTGAGTAAGATACAGTAAGACTTTTAATTACTATTGAAGGTTAGATTCAGGATGTGAACCCCTTGAGGGCCCATGTCTTCCTTGTATTTTTAGACAATATCAGGCACACAGTCTGTGCTCACTAAATAACAAATTGGCAAGGAGCCTTAATGGGTTGGTTTTGCTCCTCTATCAGGTGTCTCCAGTCTTCACCGTTAACTTGATTTGGCTCGGTTCAGATGCATTGATTCAGAATTAGTTACATGTAGCATTTGTGTATTACAAAGTTGCCTAATTTGCTTGAGAGTTGTTAGAATCCAACAATATATATTTTGGCTAGGGTTAAACCTTAATCCCAGATGCTATATGCCAATTCAAAGTGTGTTTTGTGTGCAGATTATCTGAAAATGGCTTGGCACCCAAGGACTTTCCATTGGCACTAAAAGAGCCATACTGTGCCAAGAAAATAAATATCAAACAGAAATGTGCCAGTATTTCCTGCCAGTCTCACATTTTTGAAACTTTTTCCATCCTCCATGCCATTTATTTCTAATATGCTTCCAGGCTTCCTAGGGAAAGTCCTTTGAGTTTCACCCTGGGATGCTGAAAATCTTCTAATCTGAATACTAAAAATGTTAAATGAGAAGGAGGGGGGCCCTCCAGAGCAGTGAGGAAATTCCATGAACCTTTTCCCGTGACAAGTTGGAAAACTTCAGGGGTTGTCAGACCATCCAGAAAACACAACAGATGGAGAACGACACTGTCTCAGGATGGCAGATGTTCCTTCCACAGTTTGCACAAAAATGTTGGTAAACAGTCCCTCCTACTGTCTGAATCCCACATACCATACACTCCTCCCAACCCTATGTGCTTGTTGATTCCTCCCTCTCCTTTCCCCACTCTTGCCTTTGGAACTGTCTTACCCCCCTTTACTCTTGGAATATCCTCCCACCTCTTGTCTGCCAAGTCCGCTCCTTCGAATCCTAGTCTTCAAAGCCTCTTTCTTGCACATGTCCTTCCAAACAGTTCTCTTCACCAATATCCGCTCCAACCCACCTTATACCTGAAATGTGTTTGGCTTTGTATGTGTTAGACTGATTATTCTGCAGGGCAGAGATATGGTGGTCTCTCCTATGTGCCAATCCTGCAAGCTGATTCATATTGATAGAACCCCTCTCTTCTTGTGCAGAGCACCCTTGAAGCATATGGGACTCTGTGAGGCCATAAGGGTCCACGCACATGAACCAGATTTGGACCTTGTTTTGTAAAATTCTGTGAATTTGACACTATATACATAATCGTAGTAATAAAAGCCTTCAAATTATGCTTTAACCAACTCACTGGAATAAAATAGAAAATAATGTGACTAGATATTTAAAATATTTTAAAATACATTTAATGTGTATATCTAACATGCTTGTTTGATGAAATTTCATTATCCACCCACATCTGCAATACTGAATGAAGAGAGGCTACACTCCAAGGTAACACACTCAGCTTGCCTACCTTTGATATTCAAGCACCTGCCAGATAGATCCAATAATCTCCAAGTTTTGGACCTGTGTTTGGGAAGACACAATGGAAACCAGGAAAGCTTATGCCCTGTTGTTCTAGATAAAAATCCATTGGGCTGTTTTTGATCCAAACTTTAAAAAAAGAAGAGCTTTTGACTGTTAGAAACTATTTCAATTTTTTTTAAACACAGGCAAGTGGTAAGGACTTTAATTTTAAAGCCACCATACACATAGTCTCAAATGATACACTTTTTCAAATGTCAGAAGAAATCTGGCATAGACACAACTTTAAAGCAGATTGGAAATAAAATTTGAAATTGATGGTGGCTGATGTTCAATAGGTTTCAGAGTAGCAGCCGTGTTAGTCTGTATTCGCAAAAAGAAAAGGACACAAGTGGCACAAGTACTCCTCTTCTTTTCATGTTCAGTAGGTAGTTTTGAATTCTATTTTATTCTATTCTAAATAGATTTTTATACTGTGCTTATCATGGTAGTATCTAAGCACTTTCCAATAGTGCAGTAAGCAATGTGCCTACACATCTGTCGCATCTTTGTTCTCTCCTCTCCGCAAAGGGAAAAATATATGCAGAGGAGTGTCTCATTTTGGTAGGGTTTTGTTTTTGTTAAATATGCCTATTGCTATGAGGGCTGTCAATTGATCACAGTTAAATCATGCGATTAACTAAAAAAATTGAATTGCGACTAATTGCACTTTTAATCACACTGTTATAGAATGCCAATTGAAATGTACTAAATATTTTTGGATGTTTTTCTACATTTTCAAATATATTGATTTCATTTACAACATAGAATACAAAGTGTGCAGTGCTCACTTTATATTTTGATTACAAATATTTGCACTGAAAAATGATAAAATAAATAATATTTTTCAATTCACCTCATACAAGTACTTTAGTGCAATCTCTTTATCGTGAAAGAGCAATTTATAAATATAGATTTTTTTGTTACATAACTGCACTCCAAAACAGAACAATGTAAGACTTTAGAACCTACAAGTTCACTCAGTCCTACTTCTTATTCAGCCAATTGCTAAGACAAACAAGTTTGTTTACAGTTACAAGAGATAATGCTGCCTGCTTCTTGTTTTTTAAAATCGCTTGACAGCCCTCAGAGTAGCAACTGTGTTAGTCTGTATCCGCAAAAAGAAAAGGAGGACTTGTGGCACCTTAGAGACTAACAAATTTATTTGAGCATAAGCTTTCGTGAGCTACAGCTCACTTCATCAGATGCATTCAGTGGAAAATACAGTGGGGAGATTTATATACACAGAGAACATGAAACAATGGGTGTTACCATACACACTGTAACAAGAGGTTTCAGAGTAGCAGCCGTGTTAGTTGTATTCGCAAAAAGAAAAGGAGTACTTGTGGCACCTTGGAGACTAACAAATTTATTTGAGCATAAGCTTTCGTGAGCTCATGGGGGGTGAGGGGGAAAAACCTTTTTGTAGTGATAATCAAGGTGGGCCATTTCCAGCAGTTGACAAGAACATCTGAGGAACAGTGTGGGGATGGGGGCGGGGGGGCACGGAATAAACATGGGGAAATAGTTTTACTTTGTGTAAAAAGAAAAGGAGGACTTGTGGCACCTTAGAGACTAACAAATTTATTTGAGCATAACCGATGGTCACATAAACACCACCCTATACCGGAAACCTACTGACCGCTATTCCTACCTACATGCCTCCAGCTTTCATCCAGACCACACCACATGATCCATTGCCTACAGCCAAGCTCTATGATACAACCGCATTTGCTCCAACCCCTCAGACAGAGGCAAACACCTACAAGATCTCTATCAAGCATTCTTACAACTACAATACCCACCTGCGGAAGTGAAGAAACAGATTGACAGAGCCAGAAGAGTACCCAGAAGTTACCTACTACAGGGCAGGCCCAACAAAGAAAATAACAGAACACTACTAGCCATCACCTTCAGCCCCCAACTAAAACCTCTCCAACACATCATCAAGGATCTACAACCTATCCTGAAGGGTGACCCATCACTCTCACAGATCTTGGGAGACAGGCCAGTCCTTGCTTACAGACAGCCCCCCAATCTGAAGCAAATACTCACCAGGAACCACACAACAGAACCACTAACCCAGGAACCTATCCTTGCAACAAAGCTTGTTGCCAACTGTGCCCGCATATCTATTCAGGGGACACCATTATAGGGCCTAATCACATCGGCCACACTATCAGAGGCTCATTCACCTGCACATCTACCAATGTGATATATGCCATCATGTGCCAGCAATGCCCCTTTGCCATGTACATTGGCCAAACTGGAGAGTCTCTATGTAAAAGAGTCAATGGACACAAATCAAACGTCAAGAATTATAACATTCAAAAACCAGTTGGAGAACACTTCAATCTCTTTGGTTACTTGATTACAGACCTAAAAGTGGCAATTTTTCAACAAAAAAACTTCAAAACCAGACTCCAATGAGAGACTGCTGAATTGGAATTAATTTGCAAACTGGATACAATTAATTAATTTAGGCTTGAATAGAGACTGGGAGTGGGTCATTACACAAAGTAAAACTATTTCCCCATGTTTATTCCGCCTCTCCCCCCTCTCTCCCCCACTGTTCCTCAGATGTTCTTGTCAACTGCTGGAAATGGCCCACCTTGATTATCACTACAAAAGGTTCCCCCCCCAGCCCGCTCTTCTGCTCATAATAGCTCAACTTACCTGATCACTCTCATTACACTGTGTATGGTAACACCCATTGTTTCATGTTCTCTGGGTATATAAATCTCCCCACTGTATTTTCCACTGAATGCATCCGATGAAGTGAGCTGTAGCTCTCAAAAGCTTATGCTCAAATAAATTTGTTAGTCTCTAAGGTGCCGCAAGTACTCCTTTTCTTTTGACAGCCCTAATTGCTATGTCTTTATACTAGAGAAGGCAAGATCAAATAAGTGTGCCCTGCACTTGGAGCGGAAAGTGTTAAGGTTTGTGATGGTCCTTAGTTCCTGGGCGATTTCCTTCCACAGTCTCGGACCACTTTTCAAGAAGATACCATCTCCCACACAGATGAGCTTTACTCTTACTGTTGAGAGTGCACACATTTCTGTAAATTCAGTGTGCCCACATACAAAATCCTGCTTACTTGAAGGCACAGATTATGCATACTTTCTTTGTATCTGTGAGCAACCCACTAATTATACTGGTCAACTTTGTGCGCACACACATTGAGACTTACTAAGAGGGGAAAAAGGGGCAGGAGGGAAGATGGTAAGAGTTAAACAGAAGACCATTTTCTAAACAAAAATTACATGCATAAGCCTATATTGATAGCAGGGCCATGTTGTGCATGCAAACAATATAAATCAGATATAGAGTCCCCTTTGTGTATATATTTTACTAATTAAAGACAACATTCTGCTCCTAGATCTGAAATAAAACATTTGTATAGTACATACTTTAGCTGGATCCCAATATGGAACTCCCACTGACCTTAGTTGGAATTATACATAGTTATTTCATGTAGAATACCCTAGAGACCCACATTGCACCTGGGAGCAAAATTTTGCCATAAATAAATCCATTCCCCTTCTTTACTCCCTTTTACAACTTGTGGCAGTGAAAAGTGGAGCATATCTTTTCCACAACGACAACCCTGTAAATCCTCCTAATTCACACATGTGGAAGGGAGCAAAGCTCAGACTGTTGTGGAAATCTTACTTCTGAATTTCTTGATTTCTGGGTATTGGAAATCTCACCCATGTTGTTACTTAAATATAGGTTAATGCTGAAGAATTAGCATTTGGTCTTTGACCTTGTCTATACTGGGGATTTCAGTCATCAGAAGCTAGCCACCAGTGTAGTTGCGCTGGTGCAAAATCATAGTGTAGACAGAAAAACTGCTATAAACCATGATTTGCACAAGCACAGCTTAGCCTTGCTTGAACTGGGGTAAGCTGTGTCAGTGGAAGTCATGGTTTATATTGGTGTGAACAGTCTACACTCGGGTTTTGTACCATTGTAGTTGTATTGATAGTTAAACCCAATGGCCATAACTGTGGAAAATCTCAGTGTAGACAACGCCTTCATTTTACAAAGATAGCTTAGCCTGAGGTGAGCATGACTGAAGGGAAATTTGTTGAATCCATATCTACCCAACTGTGTGATCTATTTTCTGTTATAGACCACAAACTAGATACAGATCAGGCTTGTCTCTAACAGGAAAAATATTATAAGGGAAAGAAGAAATTTATTCTTGAAAAGTGATATTTGATATAAAAATTACAGGCAAACAGTTGCTATGATTTATGTTCTGTTGGAATAATTCACCACTTAGCAGATCTGCTAGCCTGTCTGTAAATATAATTGAGCACAATGAAACTTACGTAAGGTCTCCCCTGCCAACCCTGGTTCTGTAATTCATTAGCATCAAGTTGCTGGCACAGTATTGAGCTCATTTCAAGTTGGGTTCTTTTTTTAAACAGGGAAAAGTTCTCCTAGTTATGAACACTAGGGGGCTTGGTAGACGTTTTGGAAGCTTTTATTCAAAGCATTGATATGGAGGGGAGCAGAGAAGGAAGATGGAGGGCGGGGGAAGTGCTGAAACAGCTGCTGCTTTGCAAGTGGTAGTGGCTGCTGTTAGGACTAATACTTTGATATTGGCACCACTGACTCTAGGCTTTGCCACTCACTGGGCCCAATTCTCCTGTCTAGCCATTTACCTCAGTGTCACGTGGATATTAAAGGTTTCCACATCAGAATGGGAGCACCAATGAAAGTGACCATACACAGGTACTGCCATGACCATCAGTGCTTATAGACTCTGTCTCCTATAGAAATTGAGCGAGTTAGACACAGCTTTTTCCTTATTCAGGATTCAGGTTTCTCCTTCAGGGGCCTGTAAATATAGCAGAGCTGTTTTTGTTAAGAAATACTAGAAGCAGGCACTGTCCTACTGGAGCAAACTCGCTGGATGTTGTACAGCAGATCTGGTAGGAAAGACTTTTTTGTTTCTTTAAACAGGAAAAGATGACAGGGAAGCTTCTTAGGAAAGTGCTGCTTCAGGGCATGAAAGCCATAAATCCTTAGTCTGGTTTGGTACCATGCATGAGACTTTGTGTGAGCAAGGTCCTACTAACATGAGCAAGGTCCTACTAACATGAGCAAGGGGGACAGAGTCAGGCCCTTTTCTGACTTGCTCCTATTAAAAATTATTTATGTTCCTGTGAGCATTGGCTGAAGTAAGACTTTTCTGTGAATCGGAACAGTCAGAAGTCAAATTATCAGAGGAGCGAGCCATGAGAGTTCAGCCAGCTGGTAGACAAGGAGTCAGAAACCCATAGCACTTCATTTGTTTTCCTTCCATTGTATCTCAGGTGTAGGAGAGCAAGTGGGAGTGTCTGACTTAGGTCACATCTATACTTAGCTGAGAATTGAGCTATGGAACCATTTAAAGCTATCCTACAGAATTCCATAGAAAAGACATATTTCTCTGTTGTATTCTATAGGAAGGCTTTAATTCTCTATCCAAGTCTATGGGTTATTAGAGTAATATTATATCATGAAACATACATTCTCTACTGAGTACCATTGCACCAGCCAGCCACTGTTGATGGCATCAGACCAGGCCAGGGGCAGCAGGTTTGTATAATTTTTGATGCCTAGAACGGGTGCAAGTCCCATCCCCTGACCCCCACCTGCCTAAGGCTCTGGGAGGGATTTTGGATGCGGGAGGGGTGCGGGCTCTGGGAGGGAGTTTGGGTGCTGAGTGCAGCTCTAGGATGGGGTAGGGGGTTGGGGTGCAGGAAGGAGTGCGGGCTCTGGGAGGGAGTTTGGGAGTGGGAGGGGGTTTGGGGTGCAGGCTCTGGGAGGAAGTTTGGGTGCAGGAGGAGGTGAGGGGTGCAGCCTCTGGGAGGAGTTTGGGTGCAGAAAGGGTGTGGGATTGGGCTCTGGGAGGGAGTTTGGATGCGGACTCTGGGCTGGGGCAGGAGTTGGGGTGCAGTGCTTACCTCAGGTGGCTCCTGAAGGAGACCCACACACCCCTCTGACAGCAGCTCCTAGGCAGGGGGGCCAGGGGTCTCAGTGTGCTGCTGCCCACAGGCACCCCCCCCACAGCTCCCACTGGCTGCAGTTCCAAAGGCACTGTCAGTGCTCGGTGTAGGGGCAGCACGCAGAGACACCCCAGCAGGCAGGAAGCCACTTTAGCCCCTTTTAAATCACCCGGGGGCAGCAGCCGGGGCCGGGAACTGTTCTGGGGGAGGTGCGCAGGGGCAGCAGGTGGGGCCGGGGGAGAGACCGGGCCCCAAACATTGGTGGAGCTGGGCCTCCATGCGCTGAATATTCCTGGAGCACGGGCACCATGGGTCCATACCACTTGCCGCCCCTGGACCAGGCATCACGTGGTGAAGTTCCTAGGCCTGGCTCAATGCTTTAAATCCATGAATTTCTGGGGTGGCTCTGTGGACAGCACCAATTAGGGTCAGGGTGCTCACCCCTTCTTGTGTTGATGGAGCGTTTGAGAGCATAGTGCACTGGGGTGTTTTTGTCTATCCTGGCAACATGGCCAAAAAGCATAAAACATTACTTTTGAATATAACGTCAGACTCAAGGTTGGTCAAGAAGTGTTCAGCGACCCAGACTTTGCCAGGGACACTGCCCTGCTTGGAGAGAAGTCAGATAATTTCAGCCCCACCCCCCAAAGTCTTCAAGATGCCACCTGAACTATGGGTTGAACATCTGAGGGCAGAAGTCTCAGGTCCAGAACCTAAGACCTGGGCCACCAGAAACCCCAGTGCAGGTGGGGTCGAGTGCTGTGGAAAGTGTTGACAAGTTAATCTACCTAGGCAGCAAACAGAGTTCAAATGGTCACAGCAAACGGGATGTTCTTTGAATAGATCTTCCCACCTCCTTCATGGAGTCCAGGTCTCGCTTATGGACACAAACATCTTTGCGCTGAGACAAAGTTCAGGATCGACCAAACCTGTGTATTGCCTGTACTGCTATATGGGTCAGAAACCTGACCCCTCTGACAGGCAGATTTGGAGTAGCTAGACATATTCCATACGTGCTGTCGGAGCTAAATCCTGAGCACGAAGGGGTTTAACTTTGTGAAAAATGCCATAATCTCACAGAGATATGGACTTCCTTCAATCACTCATTCTATTCAAAAGAATCGTATTATAGGACCATATTAATGTGTATATAATCTTACTGGTGTGACATCTGTTTAATTATTTGTATTATGATCGTACCTACACATCCCACTCAAGGATCCCAGCCCCATTGTGCTAGGCACTGTCCAAATAAATAAAGATAGTTTCTACCCCCAAGAGCGTGCTATCAAAAATTCTGTAGGGTTTTTCCATGAGGGGCTGTCCTGTAATAGAAAACACAACAGCCTGGGTTAATAAGGAATCTTAAACCTAATACTGATTGATAGTGAAGATATTATACTGTTAGCCATTTTAATTCCCACAAGCTGCCTACAGTCCCCTCCATTAGAAGTTCTGGAGCTGGAGCTGGTTAGCCAAGGAATAGACGAGGGAAAAAAAGGAGCTGTATAATCAAATTAGCTAACAGGACTTGAACCACCACTTGGCACCTAGTGTAGGCACAGTTTAACACCTTTACAATCATGTTAGTTGGCCCTGCTGTTACCTGATACTGAAAAACAAAACATCACTGTCATACAATACCAAGAAGGAGAAATAAAAAAATCTTTACTAATCAAAACACAGTGGACTGCACTGATGGAGTTGCACGTTTCCTCAATTCTAAACTTGCACCATTATTTATAAATGCTGGAGATACCACTGAGGAAGAAAAAAAATGCTAGGCACTTGGCCCAAATAGAAAGAATCTGGCATTCTGAACTGTGTTTCATAAAGAAACGTACAGTTGCAATGCTTCAATACATTAAAGGCACAACAGTTTTACTGTGGAAGAGACAGAATTGATTTAGATGTTTCAGCCACTTTCTGCATGACCTTTTCCCCAGGAAAATGTTGCAAGTCTTTTACCTTATTGAAAATTTGGAATTGTATTTAGCTGTATGGAATGATTTTATATAGAATGTGTTAGAATGCCAGATTGTTCCTCTCTCAGTATTAATACAGACTTCCCCTCCCCACAATTGGAAAATGCATTTGATTTCTTAAATGTCAGTTTGAGATGTGCTGTGAGCAGATGATGTTTGCAATCAGTTGGAAGTTTTGCCAGCTAAGTCAGTGGGGGTGGGCAGAACAGATCTTCCTAATACCATAACCGTCCCCCACCAGTGATATATGCTCCCTCAGGCATTTATATGGCCACCCATTACCATAGTATCTGAACATTTCAGGGTCATTTATGTATTTATCCTTACTTCTGTGAGGTGTAGAAGTATTTTCCCATTCTACAGATGGGAAACTGAGGCAAATAATTGCCCAAAGTCACACAGGAAGTCTGTAGCCAACCAAGGAATTGAACCCATAGCTCTTGAATTCTATGCTAGGACCCTAACCCCTGCACCATCCTTTCCATCTTTCAGTCCCTATAAGGTTCTGAACTTCTCCCTCTTCATTAACATTCCCTCTTTCCAGCACTGTCTATCTTCCTTTTGATCTTCAGTTGGGATGGCTTGATTGCTTATGAGTGGGATTTTCAAAAGCATACAAGTGATTTAGGCATAAATCTGGTTGGAAAATTAGACTTTTCCCACTGCACATTTAGACAACAATGATGAAAATTTTTTTTGTAAACGTTCCATAAAAAAATTTCACTTTTGGCAAACCATCAAAAACTAAAATATTTTGGCCAGAAATGAAACATGTTGGCTGAAAACTGAAATACTCAGTTCAGAAATGCTGCCATGATGCCTTCTAGGAGTTGGAGTTGTGGTGCCTCATTCTTCTGTATAGGCTGGGTTCCCTGATTGGACTACATCTCCTGCGATGCATCTCATGGTGAGAGGATGCAATTCCATTACGGGCATGTCTGGCCCTTGTACATCCTGGTGGGTGTAGTCCAGTTGGGTAGCCCAACCAATAGAGTTCCTTGACACAACATGGCAAGCTGTCTGAATCAAAACATTTTGGTTTCCAGGCTTTGGGTTTTTGGACAAAACCACAATTTTCTGTTGAAAGCAGAGACTTTCCATATAAGATTCTCTTTAATCAAGAACCCAATTTTCAATCAAAACACAGTTAGATGGAAAATTTTTGAACAGCCCTGCTAAGCATCACAAGTCCTCTGGATTTGAATTAATAGGACATATGCGCTTAAATAACAGAGGAACTTTTGAAAATCCCTCGGTATAGCCTGAGCACACTAATTTGAGGGCTCACTTGGGCCTAAAGTGATGGATAACCTCATGCTGGCTCTCTACATGGGGGAAATTTCACCCCTACAGAAGCTCAGGCAGCATAACTCACTTCTACTGTGGTCAGGGAAGCTTATCCATAAAGAAAATTCTTAGAAAATAGAAGGTCATAAGAACTTGCTGTGAGAGAGTTCTCTTGAAACCGTTGCCATCATCTGCCCCAAGATTTTAGGCCAAATGCAGTCCTTTCTATAGCAAACAGGAGTACAAAGATGTGCAGAAGATGCGACCTTTGAAAATGATGATGCCTGGAAATGGTGTGTGAGACAGGGTGTACCAGGCCCTTTGAGGCCCCCTGCTGGAGGCCTCATGGTCCTGACTCACCCTGCACCAGGAAAAGGAGTAGTCAAGTTAGGTCCTCCAGGCCTCCCTAGAAAGGTTGCTGGGAAACAGCCAATCAGAGTGAAGCAGGCTCAGCTAAAAGGACCTGCAGGGGCTGAGCAGGCCAGTTCTTGGTGGGGACCAGAGGAGCAAGGAAGGTACGTCAAACCTGAGGTAAAGATGAAGAGGAAGGGGCTACATGGGAAATGGCCCAGGGAATAGCAGAAACAACTATTACAAGAAGCAGCACATGGCTGCTATTTATAGGATCCCTGGGTTTGGACCTGGAGTAGTGGGCTGGCCTAAGTCCCCCGCACTGGCCACAGGCAGGGTGGCCTAATCCACAAGAAAGGGATAAGGCTTGTTTAGGGTTCAAGTGAAGGGCGGGACTTAAAGATCCTCCAGGGAGAAAACCCTGGTGACACTGCTCTGTATCAGGGCAGACAGGGACTTAAAGCTGGTCCAGAAGTGGCTGAGAACTGAGCCCAAAGATGGGGGTAAAGATACCAACAAGGGCACTTTTAAAATTAAAAATCCAAGAAGAGTGAGTTTAAGATTCAAGGACAGTGTAAAGTGTATCTTACTTTTATTTGCCAGATGGTTAAAAAGAGAAGTAAAAACAGTATCCCTGAGCAAAGAAAAATCATTAATTGTATAATCCTTCTGCCAGGTGGAGTTGGCAGCAACAAGGGCTTCGTTCAATATCCAGAGGGTCTCTCTTAAGAATACAACACAGAACTGGCTCAAGCCCCCACCCAGTAATCTGGGAAAATTAAACACCACCCTTGGGCAACTCTAAGAGGCAATACTTCCCCCTCTTGCAAGCAGTGAGTCTATGGCCATGTCTACACTACCCACCGGATCGGCGGGTAGTGATCGATCTATCGGGGATCGATTTATCGCATCTAGTATAGACGCAATAAATCGATCCCTGATCGCTCTGCCATCGACTCCAGAACTCTACCAGGGCGAGAGACAGAAGCGGAGTCGATGGGGGAGTGGCGGCCGTCGATCCCGCGCCACGAGGACGCGAAGTAAGTGATTCTAAGTCGATCTAAGATACGTAGACTTCAGCTACACTATTCTCGTAGCTGAAGTTGCGTATCTTAGATCGATTCCCCTCGCGCCCCCCCCCCCCCCAAGTGTAGACCAGGCCTATGTGTAGCAGAGAGAACTTTTATTAAGAGGGGAAAGGAACCCAGTATTTTGGGAAAACACCACAACTATGATTTGAACACATCTGACCATAAGCAAAACTCCTCCCTAGAGTACATTGGGCAGTGCCCTTGGTCCCTGTTTCTCACTTTGAGGTGTGAAAGTCTGACAAATAAATGTCCCTTTAACACACCACTCCCCTCTCCCTCCACCGCACCCCACTCAAGCTGCTCTCCTTGGTCAGTGAAGACCCAGGGTGCAGAGACGGGCTCATGTGAGCTCCCCTCTCTCCCGGGGGCGGGGGGAGGGAAGAGAACGTTGAGCAATGCCGCCGCTCCTGCTGCCACCATTGCGACTGGCTCACAGTTGCTGCCATTCAGTCTGAATCACTGCCGCGCCGTTGTTCACTCTGCTGCTGTCGTTAGTCATCCCCGCATTCGCATCACCGCGCTGTCATCTGCTCTGCCACTGCTGGCCCTGCCCCATCACTTTCCGCTGCCCTGCCTCTCTACTGCAACCTCTGCAAGTTGGTCTCTGGAGGTTCCACCCAGCTCTGTGATTTCAGCAGCTAGTGGGGGAAGCTCACTGCTAGTACAGCCTGTGCAGTCTCTCCCACAGAAATGCTGTCCCCCAGCAAGGCTTAGCACTTGGACCTGATTGTCAGTGATTTCCGCTCCTGTAATCGCTTGACTAACAAAAGATTCTTAGTTGAGTCTAATCAGCTCTGTCTTTAACAGTGGAGAGGGGCAGCAGGCAGGTAAAATGGTGCCTAAGACTCTTAAGCAGAGCCCACACCACCAGCTCCCCACCCTCTTTCCGCTCCCCTGCTGAGTGAGTTCAGTTCAGTTGAGGTGACCCCCTCAACCAGGACAGGTTAAGTACAGTCCTGCTTCCCTTGACTCATACCGGAAGGATGACATTTCATACCCCTGCATTCAGATTGCATTTTTTTTTGTTAAAGCTAATGTTAAAATACACAGAGAGCCCTGCGCGGATACAAAAATGTGTATCCGCATCCAAGCCGCAAAAATTATTTGCGGCTATCTGCATTCATGGATGCGGATATCCGCGGCTTTGCAGGGCTCTACACCAGGGCCGGGCTGAGGTTCTGAGGCATTTCCCCCCTGGAGTCCAGTTGTGGGGAGCCTGTGCGGGGTCGCGGACCCTCCACCTGCCCTTGGCTGGGCAGGGAGCCTGGGAGGTGGGGGCACAGCTGGGGGCTGCTCTCAGCTTCCTCCCCGCACCGCAGGCAGCTGGAGGGTCTGCCCGAGCAGCCCCTGCCCAGTGTCCCTGACCCCCAGAGCCCCCACCCAGGGCAGGTGGAGGTAACCAGGCTCCCCACAGTTGCCAGCGTGGCTCTCCCTGACCCAGCTCCGGCCATGGGAGGAGGGGTGGCGGCTCTTGGAGCCACAGCCCGGACACAGGAAGAGCTGGACAGGCAGCTGTGGACCCTCCACCTGCCCTGGGTGGGGGAAGGGGGGGGAAAGCAGTCCCCTGCCCAGTGTCCCTGCCCTCCAGGCCCCCCTGCCCAGGGCAGGTGGAGGGTCCGTGCAATGGTTTCTCACAGCTGCCCACCTGGCTCTTACCGTCAGAGCTCTGCGTGGATACAAAATTTGTATCTGCAACCGCGCTATCCACAAAAACGGTCCATGGATATAAAACAGACACCCACGGATTTGCAGGGCTCTATCTGTACATCTGGGAATAATGCTTAAATAATCCAAAGGTAGAAAGTTTGGTTTAAAAGTCATAAAATACATAGAATACATAATCTGCAACATCCCACATTTATGTTAATAAATTTAACGATGGTTTAGATAATAGCATCCAATACTCAAGTAGATCACTCAGAAAAGGTTATACTAAGAGTAGCTTGTGGAAAGCAAATATAGTAAGTGTAGATTGTCTCTGTCTCTTTAGTAAATACAATCCATCAGAGAAGTATTTGTTACTTTCCTGTCTTCACTTCTCAATGGCCCTAAAGTGTTTTGTAACCCAACACCAGCCAAAATTGATCACTTGGGCAACACAGCTCTGTCTTCTGGATACGTAGGCAGAATAGGTGTATTTATGTGAATACGGTCTGGTCCTGAAGTCTCTTCCCTGCAGCTCATCTCTAGATGTGAGGGGAGAGTTCATTCAGACTGTGCTTACAATTGCTTTGGCTTTCTGTACACGAGTCTGTACAAATTTGGAGTTATCCTTCCTCCTTGCAGTTTAGAATGCTTGTCTGGCAAAATGTACAAGGCTGAGTCTCAGGAGATCTGAATTCTGTTCCAACCTCTCTCTTGCACTTCCTGTGCAACCTTATACAAATAGCTGTGGGCTTGTCTAGATGGAGAAATTTACCATCAGAACTAAACTGATGTAACTCCCTGTGACATTCATATACTGGAATAAGAGTGTTTTTTCCTATCTAGCTTAAACGACTTTCAAAATGACAAATTAAACTGGGAAAAAAGTATTCTTACTCTGAAATAAGTGTCAACATAGGGAGATATACCACTATAACTGCAACAGTATAATTATACTGGTTTAGTTCTATTGGTAAATTTCCTCCCAAGTCCTTAATCTTAAGCTTCCTTACTTCCTGTGGCATACTGTACCCCATGTAACCCCCTGCACCCACATAGAAACATGATCATATAACAGTGGTGAATGTTTTGTACAAAGTATGCCTTGTGACTTTTCAAATGATCTCACAATGTATTGAACATAATACATTTCAACAGAATATTAATCTTCATTGTATATGAAGTTATGAGATTTTGCTATATGTTTGTGAGCCTGGGAAACGCCCACAGACTATCTCCTGAGGGATAACAAAAGAGTGACCAACATCCAGCCAGGTGTTAAGTGATCATCACTGGCTATTCTTTAGCAAGGGAGTTGTAAACAAAGACAGTTGGTTGAGCATGTACACGATGGGGCTGCCTAAACCCCATGACACAGCAAGGATTTCTCCAGCACCTGGAGAAAAGTATAAATGAAGGACAGTGATATCACCCAGGCACCTGCCTCTTTCCCCCCCTCCCCGACTCTACACAAGGAAGCAAGATCATCTGGAAAACAAAGAGATTTCCCTTGAGACTTCAGAAGGGGCAAATCACTGGAAGGCGTTCCAGTGAGCATGAACTGTTGTGAAGTTTTGGGTGAGAGAAATCCTCCTGGTTTTAGAATGATTAGCCTGATAACGTTTCAGGTTTAGATTGCAGTTTTGCTATTTTATTTCCTTTTTTAACCAGTTCTAATCTTATATGCCAATATTACTTAAAATTGATCTTTCTCTAGTTAATAAACTTATTTTGATGTTTAACCTAAACCAGTGAGTTTGTCTAAAGTGCTTGGGGGATCTGCTCAGATTACAGAGGCTGGTGCATGTCCAGTACCCTTTGAAGGAGTAGTGAACTAATTAATGAGCTTGCACTGATCAAGAAGATCTAATAATGTATGTGTCTACACTACCAAGTCCCTTCCGCTGACCTAAGTGGCCAGTAAAGTCGACTTCTGTATTCCACCTCCACGAGAGGCATAGCGCTTGATTTGACATCCAATTGATTGATTTGACTATCTGGGGATAG
The DNA here is from genome assembly GCF_015237465.2 of Chelonia mydas. NCBI lineage: Eukaryota > Metazoa > Chordata > Testudines > Cheloniidae > Chelonia > Chelonia mydas. The sequence continues at coordinate 115,621,377 of NC_057852.1, forward strand.
TGTAGATACTGAATTGTGTAATTCGAATGATTTGGCTTCCGGGAGGTGTCCCACAGAGCTCCACTATGACTGCTCTGGAGAGCACTTTCAACTCCACTGCACGTCAGCCAGGTACACAGGAAACAGCTGCTCCCCTGTTAATGCCCTGGGAACTTTTGAATTTTAATTTCCTGTTCAATCAGCATGGAGAGCTTGCCAGCACAGCTGATCATGGAGACTCAAGCCCGCAAAGATGCTCCAGCATGCAGTACACAGGAGGTGGTGGATCTAAATACTGTGAGGGAAGAAGAGTCTGTGCAGCCTCTGATCTAACAGAAGAAATGCTGACATCTATGCCAAGATCGTGCAGGGCATGGGGGAGAAGGGCTACACCAGGGACACGCAGAAGTGCCTTGTGAAAATAAAGGCAAGGGTAGCAGAAGACAAGGGAGACGAACAGTCGTTCTGGTTCCGCTCCACAGTTGTGACTCTTTTATGAGGAGATGCATGCGATTCTCGGCAGCAACCCCACCACTACCCCAAAACTCTCTGTAGATACCTCCCAGGAGCGCCGGGCAACCACAAGCAACAACAAGGAGAACATTGTTGACAAGAAGGAGGAGAATGTGAGGCAGGCAGGCAAGCGGACGATCCATTCTCCCCAACAGCCAAGAACTGTTTTTAACTCTGGAACCAAACCCTCCACAGGACCAGTTGGTGGCAGAGCGTGATGCCGCGGAAGGCATCTCTGGTGGGTACACGTTTCCAATCAAACTGTGGGGGCTACATGGTGTTATTTTTTATGTTTAATCTGAACAAAAAAGTAGGTGTAGTGGATATCGGTGGCCACTTCAGCTATGCAAAGGGTGCTCTCTGAAAAAGACTGTTTATGTGCACAGGGATGGCCTGGGAATCCTCCGTGGAGATCTCTAGGAAGCTTTCATGGAGGTACTCTGCAATCCCTAGCAGAAGGTTTCTGGGGAGGGCTGCCTTATTTCGTCCACTGCAGTAGGACGCTTTCCCGTGCCACTCCAGTATTAACTCTGCAGGTATTATTGCAGCACACAGCATTGCCACAGAAGGACCAGGTCTGTACCCAGACGCTTGCAGCATCTGCTGCCTTGCCGCCTCTGTTATCTCAGAGTGATATCACATAGGGTCACCTATGCAAAATGGGGGAAGTTTTCAATGCTAGTGCTTAAAGCTGCAAACAATTCAACAAGTAATCCGCGCCCGTTTGGTGAAATCTGGGTGTCAGAACCATACCTTACAAAACATGCTTTGTTTGTGTTTGGAAGGGATCACCACGTATCGCAAGAAACATTTAAAAAGGGCCGGGGGTGGCAGCTTCCTGTTTGTCTCCCTTACCCAAACAACTGTTTGGGGGCTTTACACTAGTGCCTGTTCTCAAGCACCATCCAGACTGCCAGGGGAAAAGTTTTCTCAAGTTCCACCTGTGATCCCAAGGATGTCTTCAGAAAAGCAGCAGCTGCACAAGACCTCTCGCCCATGTCTCATGGCCTTACGCACCATGGCAGCAAACCGACTCTTGCAATAGCCAAGGGTTGTGATTATGTTGTGGCTTGCAGTGAAGTGTATTGAGGGGGTATTTTTTATTAAAAAATTTAAAAAAAGATATTAACCTTGCACCAGAAACAATGTATGTCAGTGTTACCCTTGTGCTTTGCATTCCTTGCAGCTGAAACCTCAACTGTCAGCACATCCTCCATACTGGGGCAGAGACTTTCCCAGATTAGAAGGCAGAAAAACAAGACATGTTCAGGAGGACATGTTCAATGAGTTAATGCGCGCCTCCGAGAGTGACAAGACGGAGCTCAGCACATGGAGGATTACACTGTCTGACAACCTGCATAAGGACAGGGAGGACAGGAGAGCTTGCAGGGAACAAGAGCGTGCCACGCAGGAAGAGATGCTGTGGATTATGAAGGACCAATCAGACATGCTGAGGCATCTGGTTGAGGTTCAAGAAAGACAGCTGGATGCTAGAGTCCGTATGCTGAACCTGCTGCCATCAACGCCCAGTTGGACATCCTCCTCCCCGAAAAGTCCTATGAGGTGGGGGAGAGGGGAGGAAGTTTGGTATCCCTTGCCCTCAACACCAGGGGAGGGTAAAAGGACCCGAAGGCACCCATTCCCACTTCTTTGGTTGTTATTGCAGTGCATCTGTAAGCAAGCTTTTCTTGTTTCTTCCCACCACAGTGTTATCAGCCCTTTTGCCCCAAGTTATCTTACTTTTCTTTGTCTCTGTGTGCTTGTGTTGTGTGCATACTAAAACTTAACAGACTGAGGAGAAAAGGCTCTTTATTCATTCAATCCATCATGGATGGTGGGGGTGGAGTTTACAGGGGAGAAAATGCAATGGAGGGGGCAGTTTGGTAAGGAACAACACAGATAAGTGTCACGTTACTCTGACTCATTGCTGAAACTGGTTTTTAAAGCCTCAAGGAGACGCAGAGTTCCTCGATGTGCTCTTCTTATTGCCCTGATGTCTGGCTGCTCAAAACTGGCTGCCAGGCAATCTGCCTCAACCCCCAACCCTGGCAGAAACTTTTCTTCCTTTGTTTCACAGATATCATGGAGCACACAGCAGGCAGTAATAACAATGCAGATATTGCTTTCAGTGAGGTCTAACTTAGTAAGCAAACGCCAGCGACCTTTTAAACGTCCAAAGGCACATTCCACCTTCATTCTGCACTTGCTCAGTCTATGGTTGAACTGGTCCTTATTGCTGTCCAGGCTGCCTGTGTACAGCTTCATGAGCCACGGGAGCAAGGGGTACGCTGCATCTCACAGAATCACGATTGGCATTTCAACATCACCAATGGTTATTTTGCAGTCTGGAAAGAAAGTTCCTGCTTGCAGCTTTCTGAACAGACCTGTGTTCCTAAAGATGCGCGCGTCATGCACCTCTCCTGACCATCCCACGTTGATGTTGGTGAAACAGCCCCTGTGATCCACCAGCGCTTGCAACACTATTGAGAAGTACCCCTTTTGGTTTATGTACTCTTTGGCAAGGTGGTCTGGTGCCAAGATAGGGATATGCGTTCCGTCTCTCACCCCACTACAGTTAGGGAACCCTGTCACGGCAAAACCATCCACTGTGCCCTACACGTTGCCCAGAGTCACTACCTTGCTTAGCAGAAGTCTTGTTAATGGCCCTGCAAACTTGGATCATAACAGATCCCATAGTAGATTTACCCACGCCAAATTGATGCCCCACAGACTGGTAGCAGTCTGGTGTTGCAAGCTTCCACAGAGCTATCGCCACTCGCTTCTCCGCTGTCAGAGCAGCTCTCATTTTAGTGCTGCTACGCTTCAGGGCTGGGGAAAGCTCTTCATAAGGCCACTTTCCAGGAACTGTGTGCATTCAGAAGTTCTGCAGCCACTGCTCATCATCCCATAACCGCATAACGATGCGGTCCCACTAGTCAGTGCTTGTTTCCCAGGCCCAGAAATGGCACTCAGCCATGTCAAGGTGATGTGTAACTGTTGCCAGCAACTGTGAATGGCTCCACTCTATGTCTTCCAGCAGGGCTGCTTGCGTGGCATCACATTGTTCCGTGCAGTGGCTCATTTATTGGCTGTGTAAATACTGAAGGCTCAGGCGCAAGGTGTTTGTAATGCTCACAACAACTGTGTACAGCTGAGCGAGCTCCATGCTTATCGTGCTATGGCGGGTAACCCAGGCTTACGAAAAAAGGTGCAAAAAAGGCTTGGTTTGTTTTCCATTGATTTCAGGGATGGAAGAAGGGAGGGAGGGAGGTAAGTGCATAATGGGAGGCTAACGCCATGTTCCCATAACAACCCGCACCAATGTTTTGGTACCATAAGGCATTGCAAGCCCAACCCAAAATTCAGCTCAGCTATGTGCACTGTGGGATAGCTGCCCACAGTGCAGTGCTCCGTGTGTCGATGCAAGCCCTGCTCTTGAGGATGCACTCCACCAACACTAAGCTTAATGTGGACATACAAGATAGATTTGCTTAAATTGGAGGCTCGATGTTGACTTGCATAAAGTCGACTTAACTCTGTAGTGTAGACAGGGCCATAGACTTTAAGGTCAGAAGGAACCATTATGATCATCTAGTCTGACCTCTTGCACATTGCAGACCCCTAAACCTCACCCAGCCACTCCTGTAATAGATCCCCTAGCCTCTGGCTGAGTTATTGATGTCCTAAAACCATGATTTAAAGACTTTAAGTTACAGGGAATTTGCCATTTACACTAGTTTAAACCTGCCAGTGACCTATGCCCCATGCTACAGAGGAAGGCAAAAAAACCCAGCAACAACAGGGTCTCTGCCAATCTGATCTTGGGAAAATTCCATTCTGGCCCCAAATATGGTGATCAGTTAGACCCTGAACATGTGGGCAAGACCCACCAGCCAGACACCTGGGAAAGAATTCCGTGTAGTAACTCAGAGCCCTCCTCATCTAGCGTCCCATCACCAGCCATTGGAAATATTTGCTGCTAGCAGTCACAGATTAGCTACATACCACTACAGGCAGTTTCATCATACCATCCCCTCCATAAATGCGTCAAGCTCAGTCTTAAGCCAGTTAGGTTTTTGCCCCCACTGCTCCCCTTGGAAGACTGTTCCAGAACTTCACTCCTCTGATGGTTAGAAACCTTCATCTAATTTCAAGCCTAAACTTGTTGATAGCCAGTTTATATCCGTTTGTTCTTGTGTCCACATTGGCACTTAATTTAAATAACTCCTCTCCCTCCCTGGTATTTATCCTTCTGATGTATTTATAGAAAGCAATCATATCTCCCCTCACCCTTCATTTGGTTAGGCTAAGCAAGCCAAGCTCTTTGTCTCCTCTCCTAAGGTATGTTTTCCATTTCTCTGATCATCCTAGTAGCCTTTCTCTGCACCTATTCTGGTTTGAATTAATCTTTCTTAAAAATGGGTGACCAGAATTACACACAGTATTCCAGATGAGATCTTGCCAGTGCCTTGCATAATGGCACTAACACTTCCCTGTCTCTACTGGAAATAGCTCGTCTGATGCATCAAAGGATGCATTAGCCTTTTTCATGGCTACATCACTCTGGTCGCTCACAGTCATCCTGTGATCAATCAACACACCCAGGTCTTTCTCCTCTATCGCTTCCGTCCTCAGCTTACAGCAAAAAATCTTGTTGTTAGTCCCTAAATGCATGACCTTGCACTTTGCACTATTAAATTTCATCCCATTTCTATGACTCCAGTTTACAACGTCATCCAGATTATCTTCTATGATATTATGGTCCTCCTCCATATTGGCCCTACCTCCCAACTTTGTCAACTGCACATTTTATTAGCGCTCACCCACTTTGTGTGCCAAAGTTAGTAATAAAAATGTTAAATAAGATGGGTCCCAAGACTGATCCCTGAGGAGCTCCACTAGTAACCCCCCTTGAGCCTGACAGTTCACCTTTCAGTATCACCAGTTGTAGTCTCCCCTTTAACCAGTTCCTTATCCACCTTTCAGTTTTCATATTAATCCCCATTTCCAATTTAACAAATAATTTCCCATGTAGAACTGTATCAAATGCCTTACTGAGAGCCATGTAGATTAGATCAACTGCATTTCCTTTGTCTAAAAAATCAGGTCGCTTCTCAAAGAAGGAGATCAGGTTGGTCTGGCATGATCTACCTTTTGTAAAACCATGTTGTATTTTATCTCAATTACCATTCACCTCTATGTCCTTCACTACTTTTCTTTCAAAATCTGTTTCAAGACCTTGCATACAATTGAGGTCAAACTAACAGGCCTGTAGTTTCCTGGATCATTTTTTTCCCCCTCTCTTAAAAATAGAAACTGTATTAGCAATTCTCCAGTGATAGGGTACAGCCCCTGAATTTTATTGAGTTTGTGGACTGAGACCAATTCAGCACAGGTGCCCAGGAAATAAAGACCAGTTCTCCCACAATACACTGCGAAAGAATTCACAGAGCAGCACAGCCTAGTGCAGTGCTAAGAACCATGGTATATGCCCCCAAAAGTCCTAGCACCTCATCCGAGCATCCACAGTAATATTGTGCACAGAGCTGAGTGGACACACTTGACTGTGGCTTTGCAGTGTGGCTGCTCGCACCCAAGGTAGGCCAACCTGGGTGCCAATCACCCAAATTAACTTTGTACTGAAGTGGTGGCCCGGCCCTTGCTGCTTCCCGCAGCTCCCATTGGCCGGGAACGGTGAACCGCGGCCACTGGGAGCTGTGAGCAGCCATACCTGCAGATGCTCAGGTAAACAAAGTGTCTCACGGCCCGCCAGGGGCTTACTCTGAACAAGCCATGAACCAAGTTTGGGAATCCCTAATCTAGGCCATATTCCACTAATTTGTTTGAGTGTCATGGGGGACTGTCAAAAGCCTTATTAAAGTCCAAGTAGATAATTTTTACTGATTCCCCCCTAGCCACAAGGCTGGTCACCCTGTCAAAGAAGGAAATTAGGTTGGTTTGGTGTGATTTGTCCGTGACGAATCCATGTTGGCTATTTATCACCTTATGATCCTTTAAACATACTTTATAAGAAATGAAAGCTGAGATTCAAGAGCACAATTCTGTGACAAGAGGTGATTTCCATGTGAAATTCTGTGGCCTAGAATACTCTGGGCCCTGCCTACTTATGTTACAAATAAATTTGTCAGGCTGCTCTGAAGTAATGTGTACAGTATGAGAACGTAGATAGTCTGGCTGAAAGAGCCCTCTAATGCTGTAAAGATATTTGGAATGTTCCTAAATGCCACACACGTCTTTCTATAGGGTAAACTGTTAGCTTAGTGACAGTCTAAAAAGGCAGCCCCCCTTTTCTGGAATCAAAGGGTCTGAATCACTGCTGTGACTGTAAGCAAGGATCATCTTTGTGTTTTCTGTCTGTCCACCATGTAGCACACTGGTGTCCTGGTCCATGGAGCTCCTAGGAGCGCCTAGCAATAATGAACAATACTTTATACTGTTATAATGCCATTTAAAAACAAAGAAACCCCACAGTGTTTTGAAAGTTTTAATTTAGAAAAACTACTATCCTCAGCTGCTCCAGAAGACAACCCTCTATCTCACAGGGGCTGGCTTCACCCATGGGAGCTCTGCTCTGCTTCCCCAGCTCATGTAGTTTTCCCTGCTGAAGCCTGGTTTTAGGCGTGTTCTAAAACTGGATAATAAAAACATCTGATATTATTGCTGGCAATAACTGCTGCGTATTTTTACTGTGCGTTAACAATGAGGGTTATTAGGGGAATTCAGTAACTCTTAAACTATCCAAGCTGTTTTGCTATATATTGAACCAAACACATTTCTTGCTAGCAATTAAAATTCTGCTGTAGAAACGCTGGCTTTCAAGTTCCTCCCTTTCCCATTATTTTATTTATTTATTTTTTGACATGCTATGTGTGTAATTTACAAATGGGATTAGAAATGAAATCTTTATATAGCAGCTATTGTAAAATCATGTAAATGCTATGCAGTATTTGTTTGTATTAAACCATCTAATTAAAGGGACCTTGTCAGGTCCAGAGCTCAGGGAATTCTGCACAGCAGTAGGTCCAAACATTTGTTTGAGTTAACAGTACAAATTTGGCTAGACAGTTCCATTGTCCCTTTTTATTCATTTCACACAAATACTAGTACAAGCGAGTTTTGGTTCAGAAGTAATATTGGCAGAAAGCAACATTCTTGAAAATTCTCATGTGAATATGTGTTTACATGAAGGTACTCCTGAGATATGTTTGCATGGCCATCTTGAAGCCTCTTTGATTTCCCTCCTTCTGCTTGCAAATGTTTGACTCATCTAATCAGAGAGCAGAAACAATACCATGTGACTTAGGCAGTGTTGCCAAGACTCCTGAGTTCATCACAAGTCTCATGATATTTGATGTTTTTTCTATAGCCCTAAACCCTGAAGTCATGTGAGTTCACCAGAATCTCAGCTTTAACTTTAAAACAAGAAAGTTTCTAGCCTTTCAGAACAAGTATGAAAATGTAATCTGTAAAGATGCAAAAGAAGAAGATCAATAAAAACCTCAAAATTTATTATTTTTAAAGTCTCATGATTGTTAAGTCAGTTTTATGACTTTTTGGGTCCTGTGTTAGAGGGCATTCCCTCCACCCTCCCACTTCCCTGGTTCTTGTCACGCAGACAGCAAGTAGCAAAAGGCCAGAAGTCCGAAGTGCAGACAATGCAATGTTTATTGGGGTTAATTTCCAGCAAGCATGATTCCAATTTTCCCACCTATTTCCCGTTTGACCCCAGTTTATATAGTAATATTCTTGGCTATACCAACCATTTTATTGAAGTCTATCTAACCAAGATAATATATTGTAACATAATTCTCTAACTAATTATATCCCACTACCCTAATTAACTTACACCTTCCATAATTAATTATATAGCTGACAGAAACAATTAGAGAACCAGATTAACAATAGAAAAGTGGGGGCCATAAAGATAAAACATACAGAAATGAGGGTTTCACAACCACAACCATTGATAAGTGATTTCTTGCCAGACAGGATGTAACCATCTTAAGATCTGTTTCTTTATCTGGTGGTGATAGGAAGACAATCCGGTCCTGATAGTGCCCAACAGCCCAAAACCACCTTATTTCAATGTGACTGGTTTGGGATGTGACCGTTCGCTTCCCAGTTTATGGCTGCCTCTGCTGCTTAGCCAAAGGCCTTAGCCTAAGAACAAGGCCTCAGACTCTCCTAGTGAGAGAAGACCCAGACGCAGGCAGACTTGTGATTTTGATTCTTTGTTTTATACCCCTGTAACTAGCTAAGTGATAAAAATACACCTAAGTTCTTAAAGTATAGGCCTTTACAGGCAGGCCTGCATATCTATATTTTAACATCCTGACACATGATTATTGAATGCTTGGGTGACCAATTATGCACCACAACGACTGAATAGGGAAAGCTGAAGATGCAATCTAAGCAAATTGTTTGCAAACAAACCATAGACTGAAACATGTTTGCATAAAATGTCTCCCTTCCACGTCTAGGAGCTCTTTAGGCATTTGTACCTTCCTGAGCAAAACATCTTTCAGTGCTGCCCCTGGGATGATGCAGCTCTGTAGAGCCCCCAGTACATATAAGCGTAACCTTGCTAGAAAAATATTTGCAAAAAGAAAAGGAGTACTTGTGGCACCTTAGAAAAAAGCACTGTGTAAATGGTCAAAGTCCTTTATTCGCACAGCCAAGCCACCAACCAGCTCATTGACCTTCATCGCCATTGATCTTTGTTAAGGTTTTGCTTTCTCTTTTTGCCTGTTTTTACTGGGCTCACTTACGCTTGTTTTTTTTAATATTTGTTGTTCCACTCACAGGCTTAAATCCTGCCCTTGCTTGTGTTGCTCCAGAGGAATCAAAAAGGGTGTAGGCAACTACAAAAACCCACACAATCATGGTTTGGCTGCCACCTAGAACTTCCATCATATGCAACAGTGCGCTAGGAGAGATACGAAGATAATATGCCAGACCACACCCCCACTGAGGTATGGTCTTAAGGACAAAGAGTGTTCTCAGCTGCAAAGTGACGAGGGGGTACATGCATTGCTCCTGCTCAGAGGATCAACAAAATGCACCACACAGTGCATTGCTCTGGTCCAGCAGCTTTCCTTTTGCATCAGATAGATGTGCCAGCTTTTCTGCACTCTCTTGCTGACCTGGCTTGCTTGTGCTATGGCAAGTTTTGACCCTGTCACAGGGTGCTCTACTCAACTCTGGGTGGCACCCCTTTCTGGCAATTCTGGGGCCGAGTTCAGCACCTCTTTCCTCTCTCCTACCATTGCAGCTCTGCTCCTGCTTACTGAGTTGCAGTATAGCTGCTTTGTGACTGGGCCCTCCAGTCAGGTCACATTGTAAGTTTCCTACTAATTAGCACCCTCCACACAGCCTAAATCTTCTCCCATCTGCAGCTTAATGGACTGATTGGGCCCTCCTGGGCTAATTCAACTCTCTCAGGGCCGGTGTGGGGAGTACACCCCATTGCAGACCCCTAGTTTTCAGAGGCAACATCTAGGGCTAGGTTTTTAAAACATGAATTTTAAGCATATAACTAAGAAACAATCAAACACAAAACTGTAATTACAAAGACCTCAGATTTGTTTTTGTCTGAACAAGGAGGGGAAGCTTGGAGCAAAAGGAGAGCTGGAGTTTGCCAATGAAAAAAGCTTTATGTATTAAAGTCCAAAAAGCTTGCAGGAGCCCCAGGCAGATCCTGTAAATCCTGCAGGAGCCGCATTTATGCTTTTAATGCAACTTAAAACTAAGGAAATTCTCAAACAAAAATAATTGGTAATTTAAAATAATTGGTTGCTTCGGTAAGTAACAAATGATAGAAGAAATAATACCAAGAACGTCACAATTACAAGTCCTATAATATTAAACAGTATGAAAATGAGAACATATTATATACATACCTTTCTAGAAGATGTACTGAAGGAAGATACTTACTAGTTTCCTATCTATAATTCAATATTGGATACGAAAGCCTGTTCTTTGTGTAATACCTACATACTTTGCTGATTAAAATATTAGTATTCAGAAGACAGAAGGTATACAATGGAAGATATACAATCGAAGAGTAATCCTGAGGCAAGACACAAACACATACATTAGAGTTAGACATATTAGTGCTATATGGGCCTGATTTGGTGCCCTCTGAAGTCAATGGGAGTCTTTCCATTGACTTTGATGGGCACTGGACCAAGTTCTATACAATTAAACAAGTGCTTATGTTCTTTTTCCCACTGTCCTTCCATAACAAAAACAGAAGCACTATATTTCTTGGTAGTTATATCCTGGTGAGTCTAAATTAAAGTTGTTACTGAAATGTATAATGTTAGTTTTCAAATGGGTAGACTTTTGTAAGATTAATGTACAAAAAAGTGTATTTAAATATTTATTTACATTACATTTTTTATTTCCAGCTTTTTAATAGTTAGAATTTTTAACTGTTTTTGATAATTATTGTTGATTTTTTTTAACTTGTAGGTAGCCATGTCTATCTACCTAATCTTAAACTGTTAAAAGAAAATGATTGAGGTTGCAAAGTCAAGAGCTCAAAAGTTAGGAAGTGTCAGAATTTAGGTTGCCCATAACCTTAATTCAGCCCCTCTGTGTGTATGCATTATGATACTCTTTAATTATATTATCATATTCTCCTTTTTCCACAGGGCTCTGTGATGCTCCGTGTAAGTTCAAAAGCTTGTCTCTCACTAACAGAAGTTTGTCCAATAAAAGATATTACCTCATCTACCTTGTCACTCTATGGTTCAAAATTGATTTTCAGTGATGTCCAATGTTGCCAGTTCTTGTGCTTTTATTGTGAAAACTGCAATATTTGGTGATTTTCTTAAAGCCCCTGCTCCTGTATCCTGTGCTCATGTGAGAATTTCACCTTTCATTTAAAAACAAACAAACCAAGTTTTCAAGCCCAAAGCTTGAAAATGTGAACTCTATGGCTCTCAAACCTGAAGGTAAATAAAAGACCCCCAAATTAATTATTTTTAAAAATCTCATTTCTAAGCCAACGTCCTGATTTTGGGAGGACTTGGTGAGTGATTTTAAATGCAATATAAGAAGTGTTAGGTACTTCAATCTTTATACAGGCATCAAAATAAGTGTGGCTTGATTTTTCTAAGAGGCCAAGAATTCCAAAAATCCCACTGATTTACCCAAGGACATACACAGGTAGATATAGCTAGATGAGGTCAACGGTATACCCCTGACCTGATATTTACTTTGGCATCTATGTAAAAACTTCAGTGCCACAGAGAAGAGGCAGTGCTAAAAACTAAGAGTATATCCACACTGCAATAAAACACCCGTGGCTGGCCCGTGTCAGCTGAGTTGGGCTTGCAGGGCTCAAGCTGTGAGGCTATAAAATTGCAATGTAGCTGTTCGGGCTCAGACCCAAGCCCAAATGTCTATATTGCAATTTTATAGCCCTGCAGCCTGAGAGCCCGATTCAGCTAACATTGGCCAGCCCCAGATGTTTTATTTTAGTGTAGACATATCCTAAGGGTCTGGGCTTTAAAGAAATATGCTGATTTTCTACAGCTTTAGTTGTAACCATTATAAAATCTGGAACAGACCATAAAGAAGCGTGAGGGGCAATAGGCTAAATTCATGGGAACAGAAATGATCACTATTATAAGTGTTTGATGGCTCCAGTAACCTTTATATAACTTAGCTTGTATTCTGGTATCACTTTTATGCAATGGGGCAAAGTTGCAAACAGTATAAATTAAAAGTGGTAAAAGTATTTATTGCCACACTACATTTTTTAGGAGCACAATTTTATGTGTCTCTGCTTGCGTTGCTTCAACCTAAATGGGGTAATATTAATACCACAAGAAGGTCTGTTTACATGCTGCTCCAAGAATTTTCTTGCCAAGGGAAAAAAATCTGCCTTTTCAATTATTCTGCATGACAATAAACCCTACTTAGCTTAAAAAATTAAAGCCTCCATTTTAAAATGTTTATACAGTTCTATTTTTGTGATCATGGAGGAAGGAAAGAGTTGCAAGAGACCAGAGTACCTGACCATGCTAGCTCTGGGTTGGTGGGGATGGTGGGGATGGAACTTAGGGTGGGCACTGCACGAGAAAGAACGGGAAAAGAATGAGAGGAGAACTGAGGAAAGAGAGAAAATGGAAGGAATGAGGAGAGAGAAAACAGACTGGGCTTCCACCATCTGAAAGTGTCACATGTTTCTAAATAAAAATGAAAGAGGCATTTAAAGTTGGTGCAGAATAGATTAGTTAGAGCCTAGCAAGAGACTTGTCAGCAGTGCGACTTACATCCATGATGGAAACTAGGGTTAGAATTGGTGGAAGGACACTTGCTAAAGGAGCCAAAGGAATCCATGAGCATTTTCGAGTATGGGCTGATGTCTGATCACTCTGCTTGTGGCCCTTCCATACAGAGACAAGCCAAAACTGGGATAGCCACTGAGGCTGAGCACAAAGGCTGGCATTTATCCATCTTTGTGGCTGAAGGAAAGAAAGTGCAATGGCTTCAGTTTTCCATAAGCTGATGTCTTCAAGGGTTTATAGGTATAGAATTATAGATCCTGACTTTCAGGATGAAGAAAAAGCCTTCAGTTACATCTGATGTGACTTTCAGGTCATGGCTAGGTGTGAGTGTGGCTCATGCACCTCAACCCTGTGATTACTTTAAGTATTTTTGATCTAGAAATGATGCTGTATGTCCATCCAGACGTTCCTTTGTGCCATCATTCAATTACCTGACCCTGCCCTTAGTCCTGAGATTGCACAGATGGCATAGGAAGGATCGTTGCTTTTGATCAGTGAGGTTGAGCCATAACCCCCACCCCCAAATAAATCGTGGAGCTGTCCATGTATCAGTACAAATACATATACCCAATACAGAGTTAATTTAGTCTTGCCTTGATGCGATCTGCATGTTTTTACCACGTAGGGAAAAAAAAAGTAAGCCTGTTTTCATTTTGCTCAAGATGAACCAATGGCCTTGAAATTTGAAAACAATATATATTCGACCACACAAATTAATAAGGCACCAGTGTTTTAGCAGACATTATAAAACATAAAATTAGATGGAAAATTGCCTTAAGCCCCTGTAAATTAAAATTGCTCTTTTTACAACAAAAATGAGCCTTATATAGCAACAAACAATTTTGTGATCTTCATTTAACTGACCAATTTCATATGGCAAACAGTATTTATTCATCCCGTTCCAGTGACCTAACCAGCATTTTACAATGCGATGCCTGGCATATTTTCACAGTATTGTAAAAAAATAGGGTTCTGTAGATTTATTTGATCCCTGTTGAAAAATTATATTTTTTTACTTCTTTCTAACCAGTGCAAACTGGAAATTGTTCTTAAGGTAATTTTCTTGCTTACCATCCAGTCATTAATCAGGAAACCAATTAGAGCTATTTTGTGTACTCTAATTTGAAAAGTGAAAGTAACATATGTTGACAGTTAATTTGAATTTTTTTGTTAACAAGCAAAGATTTTTATAATGAAATAATATTTGATTCTGTTATAGAAAAACATGGACTATTAAATTACAGCAGGTTGGGAAAATGCCAATGCATTAATCACTCTGGGAATAATAACATAGATCATTTAGTGTTAGGTATTCTAACATTTTTTGTTGATGATTTTCCATTTTAGTTATTTTTATACAGTATCACTGTGACTTGATTTGGAACTTTTCAAACACAGGTCAGTGCAATTTTTTGTCTTAGCACGTTGTGGCTTTGTACCAGTACAGCGCAGTATCTGAGACCTAATCACAAGAAAAATATTAGGTATCCAGGCTCCACTTCGAACACTTCTATTTTCTTGGGTTTTTAAAAATGTCAATATTTGTAAAAAGGTGCCAGACTGACAGCCTGCAAGATTGAAGTCTTTCATCTGAGGGCTTGATCTGAAGCAACTGAAGTAAATGGGAGTCTTTCCATTGACTTCAATGGGCTTTGGGTCAGGCCGTTACCAAACAGATACAGAGGTAATGCAAGTATCCCCACTCTGGGCTGACCCTGGTCTAGAGAGACTGAGGGCTTGTCTACACTTGCCAGGGGATTGAGGAGTGGCGTTCGATGCATCGTCGGTCGATTTAGCGGGTCTAGTGAAGACCCGCTAAATTGACCACAGATCATTCTCCTGTCAACTCCTGTACTTCACCAGATCAAGAAGAGTAGGGGGAGTCAACGGGAGAGTGTCTCCCGTCGACATGGCATTGTGTGGATCCCGCAGTATGTAGATCTAAGTGACGTCGATTTGAGTTACGCTATTCACATAACTCAAATTGCGTAGTTTAGATCGAATTCCCCCTATAGTGTAGACAAGGCCTGAGTCAGAAGGTTGTTTGGGCCTTGTTTACTCTTCTTGATCCAGTGGAGTACAGAAGTCAATGGGAGATCTGCAGTCGATTTAGTGGGTCTTCACTAGACCCACTGAATTGAGCACCGATGCATCAATCGCTGCTCATCGATCCCCCGGTAAGTGTAGACAAGCCCATAGTCCACATGCCTATCCAGTCCTTGGCCTTATGTTAAAAATTCTTTCTAGAGTGCCAGTTTGGGACAAAGACACTAGAATCTGGACTGAGGCAGCAAATTTGTGTCCTACAAGTCACTGAAAAGCCATCAGATAAGTACCATCTTTCAGTCACTTCCATCCGAGGCTGAATTCTAATCACTCAGCTAGAAACACCACAATCCTTTACCTATCTCCTTGGCCAGACATTCTCTTTAACATGTGCAATTTTAGATCTTATTTCCTCTACAGACATTGATATTAAATACTATTTAAAAAATAGTAACCAGAGTTACACAGAAAACATAAATCAATATGGGCAAAATACCCAGTTCCTCAAATTACCTTTTAGCAAAACTTCTGTCAGGGTCTGTATCTGAATTTGGATATATTGACAGTTGGTTTGGATGCTTTTCAAAGAAAGAAATGTTCTAAAGTAAGACCTGCCAAGCGAGCAGAATTTAAATGGGTCTTTCCTCCTTAAAGGGTACAGCTTCACTGCAGAGTTAACTCAAGTGCTCTACACTCAAGCTACCACCCTCACATTAGCCTAGCATGAGGGAGAGCGGCCACACTGCAAATAACAGTTGAGCTCCTGTGTCCACACTGGCATCGCACTCACTTATGTGTGTGCCCAATCTTCTGGAGGAACATCCTATGGTTCACAGCGCTGCACTATAAGCCTCTCTGTGAATTCTCTTGCAATGTATCATGGGAGAACTTTCCTGGGCATATGTGGGGGAAGTGGTGTTAGCCCAGCATCTCGTTAAATTGGGAAGGAAGACTTAACTGAAGCCCTCAAAACAAGACCTTTTAAGAGGAATTTATATCATTGCACGCAGTGGGAAACAGGTTGGGTCCAGTAAGTTTAGCACATGTGCCCTCTGGAAGGGTCTGAGGGCTCACAACATTGTTTTAAAAGGTCAAACTGAGACATCTCAGGCACTCTGGAAATCCTGTTTTGGACTGCTGTTACATTCCTGATCAATTACTTTGTGCCAGACTGTGACTGGACCTACCGTGAGAGTAAGAAAAATAATAACCCGTATCCCTGTAGGGGACTAACAGGGCAATCTGGCCCTTTAAGGGCCAGTAGGGTCAGGGAGCAGCCAGACTTGTTCTGGAGGGAAGCCCAGTAGGCAATCAGCTGAATTATCTGAACAGCACCTAATGACTGGGTCTGATCCCCAGCTGGAGGATATAGAGGAGGGCCTCAGATCCATGAGGGGGTGGGGAACTAGGTGAGAGTTGAGATGAGATAAAACTCTCCTGTGGCTGAAGTAGAAGGCTGCAAAAGGGCAAACAGGCCCTATGTACCCATCCCTTAGGCTTGGGAGGTCCAGACTTTTTAGTTGCTGGAGGACAGAGGACCCCACAATCTCAGCCAAGAACTGGGCTATTGCACTTGGTATAGTTCTAAAATTCCTTTTGTTTTGTGTCGTTATATCTCTGAGGAAAGGGGCTATAAATGCAACCGAGTGTGACTGATTGTTTGTCCTAGGCTGTTGATCAGGTCTATTAGCTTACATGGGCGGAGAATGCAGGCACAGTTTGCCACAGCCTAGGGTAAACGTGGATCCTGTAGCTCTAATAAAATGGATGAGGGAGCAACAACACCAGCAGCTGAAGCAGACCCTTGTACAGCACCAGTTACAGCAGCAACAGCTACAACTACAGAAGAAACTTTTCCAGGAAAAACAGCAGGAAAACCAACAGCAGTTCATACTTTACCTATTGATGCGGGATGGCCAGGACCCACAGGTTGAAGCGGTGCCAGTTACCTATGCGGAAGGGAGACGTCCACACTAAGGTGGGGCCAGAAAATGACCCTGAGGCCTTCTTAGAAACCTTTTGATTGCGTGGCTGAGGCTCCAGGAAGCAGAGGCCACCAAGATAGCACGGTATTACCAGGGGAAGCCCAGGCAGCATACCGTGCTCTGGGTGTAACTGTGGCAAAAGAGTATGGGACACTCACGGTCACTATACTGGATTGCCTAGGGCTCAGTGAAGAAGAGTATTGCTGGCAATTCAGACAGGAACCATTTACTTCAGTGGTAGCCCAATGGCTAAGAGACTTTTGCTCCCATTGGTTGAAATCAGAGACACACTCCTCAATGGAAATAGTTGAGCCGGTGACTTTAGAACAATTCTTCTGGATCCTACTGGCAGGACCCAAGGAGTGGGTCTGTTTCCATCAGGTGACTCTTTTGGAGGAAGCAGTTAGGCCTCATGGAGAACTTTCTTGATGCACAATTAGACTGAGAGCCAATAGAAGAACCTGAAAGACAGAATTCTCCTGTGTCTGGGTCTTATGCGAGGTGGATGCAAGCTAAAAGTCTCCTCCAGGAAGGGTCTCATTGAGCTGTGAGATACGTTTACAGTCTCCCAAGAGATTGAAACCCAGGATAAGCCCCAGTAAGCAGGCTGGGTAGGAAGGGTTAAGGACCAGCTGTGGAGGAGTCCCCAGTGGAAAGGAAGAGGGGGTCCCCTAATTTGTTTTACACGTGGACGGGAAGACTATAGGTACAAAGATTGCTCCCATAAGCAGGGTGCCTCAGATGCTGAGGAAGAGCCTGTTGGCTCAAAGGGATAAGTTGCCCCAGTTACAATAGCTAGAAACAAGGTGCTGGATCTAGTAGATTCGAGTTCAGGCCAGATAGTCATACAGGAGCAGTTGATCGCTCCAGAGGTTGTAGTAGGTGCAGAGTGGGTGTATGTAGGCTGCATTCACGGGGACGTCTGGCCCTACCCTACAATGGAAGTTAGATTGACTGGGGGAGGTCAGGAGGTCAAAATGAATATGGCTTTAGCTCGATACCTAGCTTATGCGGTGGTGCTGAGCCGAGATTGGAACCAGTCTTTTGAGGGTGGCTGCGAAGGCAGGATCAGAACCTGCCCTCAGCACACAATGGGAAGATAAGGCAGAGGATATTTTTCCTTTTCTCAACCCCCAGCTGTTTGGTGCCTGGCCAAAGTCATGCCAAGAGCTACGTCAAGGCAGAAGGGAGGCACTCAGAGCTGAAGGAGTCCCTGGGAAGAGATCATGGAAAGGCATCGGGGTACAGTGCAGTTTGGACTCCTCTGAGTTATGTGTCCCAGAACAGGCTCTCCTTAGCCCATTGCCTGGGGAAGACATGCCAGCCTCAAACAGGGATCCCAATTTTGTTCAAAGTCAGAGAGCAGATCCAGTGTTCAGCCAATTATATGGCTGACAGGGTAGGGCAAATGGAGTGCTGGTTGACCCTGCCCAGGATTCCTGGTACCCCCATTTTGAACTGGAGGGGGATCTCCTGGTGAGGGTGATCTGAGGCAAACAGATTGGAGCCCTCCAAGCACAGCTCCTAGTCTCCAACCAGTACCAGGACCAAGTATCAAAACTGGACTATGATGTACTGTGGTCCAGCCACGTGGGGATGGAGAAAACTCAAGGAAGGGTACTGGCCAGGTTCTTTTGGCCAGGTGTTTACTGAGATATTAAGGCTTACTCTACATCCTGCCTGGAGTGCCAGCAGTGGATGCCAGACTGGCCCACAGGACTCCCTTAGGCCCTCTCCCATTAGTGGGCAGTCCATTTGAGTGGATTGGGGAAGACCTGATAGGGTCACTTGAGCCAAGTTCAAGCAGGTGTCAATTTATTTTAGTGATTGTAGACTATGCCACCTGGTACCTCATGGCCATGGCCTTGCACTGTGCAATCGCACAGCCAGTAGCTACTGAACTGCTGAAAATATTCTCCAGGGTAGGGATTCTGAGAGTCATCCAGACAGGCATAGCCTTCATGTTGCATCTAATGCAAAAAGTATGGTCCTTGCTCAGTAAGAACTCCTGTCCGCCACACAGAAACAGGTGGGTTGGTAGAAGGGTTCAACTGTACACTAAAAGAAATGTTGCAAAATTTGTAACTATAAAGTCCCAGAATTAGAGAGACAAGGTGAGTGAGGTAATATCTTTTATTGGACCAACACCTCACCCATCTTGTCTCTCTGATACCCTGGGACTGACGTGACTACAACACTGCATATAAATCCCAGAACTGGCACAAGACATTGTCCTACCTGTTGCAATCAGGGAAGATCCTCAATCTGCTATGGGCTTCTCACCTTTTGAATGACTATATAGCACTTAATGATTGGGGTTGATTCCCAGCTTGAAGATATAAAGGACAGCCCCAGCTCCCTGAGGGGGATGAGTAAGTAAGCAAGCTTTCTCCCTGGCTGTAGCAGAAGGCTGTGAGAAGGCAGGCCTGCCCCAGGGAGGACCCCCTTGCCCATCTAGGAAAGTCCACAGGCTATAAATGGAACTGAGTGTGGTTGATGGTTTGTGCCAGCCTGGTGATCAGATCCACCAGCTTAGTAACCTTGGTAGGGATCCTTGCTTTGTGGCTCAGGGGAGAAAGCAGGGCCTGTGGCCCCAGTGTTCATTACCTCAGACAGGTGGGTGGAGAGGAAGGGGAGTGGATGGAGCTTTGGCTGGCTGCTTGCTGGCATGGTGGGGTGGGGGAGATGTAAGCTGCACTAAGTTACTTCTCTCAGGAGTAAGAGGGGAGCAGAGGATTCTCCAGAGACAGAGCAGCAATGTGCTGCCCCAGATGCTGGTACTAGAGAAAAGTCTCAGTATAACTTTTAACGATCATTTCCCATAGATTGGAAGTTCCCTTATTGCACTGAACAATGTCAGTGACCTCCACAGATAAATTAAAAAACATAAAGTTGTTTTAAATGTACAGCTTTTGGAAACTGCTCCTTCTACAAGAAAGGGGGTAGGCCGCACATACCAGGTAAAGAGACCAGTTAGACCAGTTACAATGAGGGCATTCTCTACAGTTGGTCACACACTTCCCTAGGGTGGATATTGAAAGGGGCAGAAGACAGTAATTGGGGATTTCTCTTTTTAATAATTGCATTGGCTCTGGACTTCTCATCCTTTAGAACACTTGGAAGAATGTCATTTAGTCCTGACTGCAATTTAATAAAGCTGGTTGGGACAGGATGTTTTGTTTCTGTTTTATGTTTTCTTTTCCTGCTAACAATTTTAGTGAAAACAATATTTTGCTCTAACCAATGTTTTTCTACTATACTTTTGTTTGGGTGGGGGCTGAGTTATTAAAATATTCAGTTTTTGGAAAACTGGTCAGATCAGAGTTTTCAGTAAAGCCCCAAATTCTCACTTGCCCAGCTAAAATTATTCAGTTCGTGGCTGCCAAAAACTGAAATTCAGTTTTCATTTTTCTGATGAAAACCTGAAGAAAATTGACACTTCCCACAGAAAGCTATGTTTTGGCCAAAAAGACATTTTAAAAAAAAAATTGGAACGGAAAAATTTCAACCCACTCTAGAATTTTATTTAAGGACCTGAACTTTGCCCCACAGAAACCTGATACCATCAGGGGAAGGCCTGGGGCTGTTGGAAAAGTGCAATGGAAAAGGAATAAGAGCCACATCCTAACGAAACAAGGGAAAGGGAGGAAGAAAGTTCTGAACCCTCATTTCAAAGACTTTTGTACCAGGTAGAAAATGCATCTTGCCTAGAATATGTTCAACAGCTTTAATTCTGACCAATGACCACTAGAGGTCAGTTGTGCTTTTAATTTTAGCAAAGGTGCTGATAAATTCTATTTATAATTTTTCTTCAAAAAATACAGTATTAAAATAATTGTTAGATTTGTCTTTATTCATTTTCTGTAAAATAATTTCAAGGGCTCATATCCCTGTAACATAAGTTACAAGAGGAGGGAATATTTAGTTCTCAAACAAGACAATTCTCCAGTTATAGTACTTTTTCTGCACAGTATTCTAAAAGCTTCATTAGTTTATGGAAAACATACTCCTCAGCTGGTGTAAACAGGCATAGTTTCATTCACTTCAATAGAACTAAACCAGTGTTAGCTCTGTTGAGGATCTGAGTCTCAGTTTAGGAAATGTTCTAGAGTTATGATGGCTTTTATGTTTACATGTTCCCTCCAGTGTTTTCTATTATAGTAGACTGGTTGGTTGAGGTATATAAAACTTAATTAGTTCAGTAATTAGGGGATTCTCTGAACTTCTTGAGGGCTTTCAGTGACATGGGTTTGTACCTTTCTGTGTTTCTATTTTGAGTTTCAGGATCAAATGAGTTTCTCCACACCTTTACATGATCTCATAAACTACCCTTCCCGAAGAATCTCTATCATCCCCAAATAGACTTGGGCTTCCTCTGAGCAGGGAATGTGGAGAAAACAGGCCCAGTGGTTTGAAACTTCCTATCACCTTAAATGGCTTTCTGGGGTGGCTGGCTGGCTCCATTCCATTACCTGGGTTCTTTAAGAGCGTGGTGTGGATAGACCAACAATACTTACTTACCTTCAGTCTTTGTGGAGTAAGCGTGGTAGAAGCTTCTAGGGAGATGGCAGCCTTTTCAAAACCTGAAGCAATGGGCCCACTGTATAACAGATGCACTTGCAGCTTTACCTTAGTCTGGTACTGAGAATGGCCCTATATAACACAAGTTACACTGGTGTAACTAAGAGCAGAATATGGGCCAAACATTGTAAAGTATATTAAATTAAACAAAGATATTAAGCCTGAATCATTTTTCAGCCATAGTAAGACAATGACTCAGCCTGAATTGAACGGAGGATGTAATGCTCATTGGGAAATATATGCCAACACTGCTGATTGCATCATATTTTACATGACTGTGAATCATCTTATATACAATATTCAAATAGATTATGGTAGCTAATATGGTCTGTTATTTATCAATTGCTTAGGGTCACTCGGGTGTATTATTCTGAATCTGCTCCCTTGCAACTTCCTCAGTTAGCAGGGCATGCCACTTATTAGGCTGCTGATTAAGAAGATTGTATTGTGGTTTTCCAGTCATAAAAACCTCATGCATACTTCATCCAGAGAACTACCTGTGATTTAATTCTTAGCCCACTGCTTTTTAATCTGGATAATGGATTAGTACTTTATGATGTAGCCAGTTAGTTTAATATCTCTGAGAAGGTTGAATGCTGGAGGTATCGCTTATATAACAATATATCAGATGAGGTAAAAGTGATGCAGAATCATTACATTTTAAACTGGGGAAACTGGGACTGTCCCAGAGAAGGTTTTGTCCCTAAGAACCTGCCCCACTAACCAATCAGCTAGATTCTTATAAGAAATAAAACCAGGCCCCCAGATTTGGGTATGGATGCAGATTTCAAATACCCCAGAATTTGGTGGTGGTTGATTCTTTCTTTGCTTCAACCCGTTGTAGAGATAAAACTAAGAGAGAGGACTCTTGTTAAATCCTGTGTCTTCTCGCTATTTTCAACATTCAACCCTTTCTCTCCATCTCTACTGCCAAAATGCTTGTCCATGATTTGGTTATCATTCCCTATGATTATGGTAACATTCTCTTCTCGAGCCTTATCTGCTGCTCACCTCATCCCTCCTGCCAATCTAAGATACGGCTGGTGCTGTACAGTGTTATTCTTTCTTGAAGGGCCCAGGGCCAAGAGCCTGGCAGAGAGAGTATAGTAAGGCTCCCCTCTCCCCCGTACCGATTGGGGATGAACTGGGAAAAAGGGAGTGCTGCCTTCTCCCTCATAGCAGAGAGACTCCAGAAGACACCAGCAGTGAAAGGCTAGACTAATTAAGGAAAAGGGTCCAGCTAAGGGTGAAGGTGGCAAAGGCCTTACAGCTGGCTAACCTGCAACTCTACTCTGGACAGGAGAACTGAGGGCTCCTCCTTAAGAAGGATCAGGAAATCTGATTTACAGACCCCTGCTCCAGGGATGAGAGCTGGGGCTTTCTGCTTAAGGGAGGACTAAAGTGGGAAGGGTTCCAGAAATACAGACTGTTTACAGGCATAGGGAAGAAGAGTCTCCAACTTCTATTTATGGCACTTGTTAATAAATAAACCCTTGGAAAAGGGGTGCTCTTGGATTTAACATGGTCTATCTGGACTCGTTTATAAGCTATGTGAAGGGAAATGAGGGAGGGCTGTTGGTGAGCCCTCCCTCCCTTCCAAGACCTCCCAGGTCCTTGTATATATAGAGTCAGACCTTTCAGACTTTTAAAGGGCCATGACATGTGAGGGGGTTGGCTGACTAGTAGGCCCCACTACTATTAAGGGGCAGACTATGCCTTTGCAAATGGTGGATCAGGCCACTTCTATACAACATATACTTTAACATTACCCTAATGAAAGCTAACGGGCTAGACTGTACATACTACACAGGCTCACATGCGCAATGTTGTAGCGCGGCACCAGCTCAGCAAGAACACTGAGGGTCAGGGGAGTTCCAGAGCCATCTCATAGAGCACCTGGAAAAGCAGCAGCTGCTGAAATGGGTGCAGCCTGTGATCTCTTCTGTGGCTGGCAAGCACCACAAAGGTTTGTGCCATGAAGGAGCTGGTCCCACCTCCTCCATGTCCCCTTTAGGGGGATTTGTGTCCTAGCAGAGAGCAGTCTTGTGGGGACTTAGGCGATAGTAGCACGGCAGTTATGGCTGGCCCTTGTACTCGGGCCCTCAGGAAGAGGAGGTTGGTATACACCACTATGTGGCCCAGAAAGGCTAAAAGAACAGGCTAATAACAACAGCCAGAGGAAGAAGGAAGGTCTAGCTGCTTTTCTTATTACACTACAGGACTTGGAGCAGCATAATACGTTGCCACAACGGCTTTATCTTTGGTCATCCAGAATTTCCTGACTTCCTTTCTGCAGCTTTGTCTCACACATTAAAGCTGGGTATTCAGATATCCAGTGTGGCTTTCCATCTACTGCTGTCCACCGCCATTCCCCTTCGTTTCTCCCAGCCGTTTTCCTTTTACACTTAATTGCTATGGCTGCTGATATGGAGGGGAGGATATGTTGATTGACTTGTCTCAAGAGCAATCAACGATTCACACTGATGCTCGTTATCGAAACAGATGTTCATTTTAAATCTGAATGTCATTCATCTTCTTTAATTATGCCTGATAGTGGAGCAGATATTAATACCTCAGCTCCTCTTTAGAAACACATTTGCAGCAATCTGACTGAGATATTCCACATCTCCAAACTATTTTCTCTTCTGAATGCTGAAGAAAAACATCTTATATGAATTAACGGTCAGCCCATTTTGAATGCCCCAATTTTTTCCTACTTCAATAACACGGTGACGGGTACCTTAGAAATACCTGCAACAGACAGCTAATAAACTGAACTTTCTTGTGGAGATGAAAATTTGGAGAAATTAGGAAAATTGTCAGAAGTACTGCTACCCATACACCACGCTGGTTATGTATCACCATGAGGCTGTATAAGCAAAATAATTTCAGATAACTGCTCATAGAATGAATTCTAAGGGCAAATAACTTCATCTACTGTAGCCTGTTGTCTTATAATGAGAGAGTAAATGATGTGCACAGAAAAATGTTCTGCATGATGTTGTTTAATACCGAATCACAAGAACAGAGCTATCTGAATTATGCTGAGGTATAGAATAACATCTTGCATGCTTAGTGGTTGTTCCAGTTACACAGATCATCAGAATGAGTCCAGGGCTGGGACAGCGGTTGGTTAAATTAATTTACACCTGATGTTCCAATTTTTAGACAGATGACTCAATTAACAAAGTTCATCCCTTCCCCCAAGACTCAACCCATGCCCTGCCTCTTCCTGCCCCCACTCCACCCCCCAGTTCCGCCCCCTTCCTTCTCCCTCCCAGCCTCCTGTACACAGCGAAACAGCTGATTGCGGCGGGTGGGAGGTGTGGGGAGGCACGGGGGAGGTGCTGATCTGCAGGGGTTGCTGGCAGGTGGGGGGTACTGGGGGGAGGTGGGAAGCAGCTGATGGGTGGCTGCTGGTGGGTGATCAGCACCCACCATTTTTTTCCCATGGATGCCCCAGCCCCAGAGCACCTATGGGGTTGGCACCTACGGGAGGCACCATTCAACACCCTCTTTCGGGTGGAAGGTGAACTCACCTGACGGCACCCCCGAACTTTGGGACTTCACTGACTTTGAACAACAAACCATGAGCTGGGTGCAGCAGAGGGAGTGGCCTGTGAAAGGGACATTTGTCTGTTGCACTTTCACAGCACAGGTGGGAAACTGAGGCAAAGGACACTGCCCAAGATATGGTGGGGTAGGTGTCTACTTATTGTTTGAATACTTTTGAACCATTGTTGCTGTGTTCCCTCTTCTCTTAATAAAAGTTTTCTTTTGTTATATACAGATTCAGTGCTGATGAGTGGGGAAGTATTACCTCTTAGAGGCACCCGGGGTGGTGGTTAGTTTTTCCAGATTTCTAGGTGGGGGCTTGAGCCAGTTTTGTTTTGTTTTTGAAATGCAAAGAAGAACCCCTAGAAATTGTACCCAGCCCTTGTTGCTGCTGACACCACCTGGCAGATGGGTTACACTGGGATATTTTACTAAGTATCTTTCCTCCAAAAAAGAGCTAGGTAAGTTCATGGAGGATAGGTCCATCAATGGCTATTAGCCAGAATGGCAGGGATGGTGTCCCTAGCCTCTGTTTGCCAGAAGCTGGGAATAGGTGAGGGGGGATGGATCACTTGATGATTCCCTGTTCTGTTCATTCCCTCTGAAGCACCTGGCATTGGCCACTGTTGGAAGACAAGATACTGGGCTAGATGGACCTATGGTCTGATCCAGTATGGCCATTCTTATGTTCCCTTTAGTTGTCCTGGGTATTTAAGGAAACACAGGTATTGATAGCATTAGGAATTCTATTGTCACAGTATGTGTTAACATGCACCTCAATGCACACAAACAGCTGCATTTGTAAGGATTGTTTGGTAAAAAGCGAACATCTGCATTTCTACCACTAGATAGCAATATGTAGCAAAGAATGCTGCCTTCCAAGATGGACTACAAGAGCTGTTGAGCCATGCTCCACATCCACCCATGTTCCAAGAAGCAGGAAGCGGGGAGAAAACTGAGGGAGGAAGGGGCACAAAGGAGAGTCTTTTTCTTTTATCAGGGTGAGTCACCTCAACCATCCTTCTCTGGCTACAATTTCTGTTTCATAAAAATGCAACTTCCCCCTTACGCTGAGGCATTGAATACTGTTAGGGGGCTTATTCCTTCACCCACTTACTTCCCTGGTCCTTCTCGCATGAACAGAGAGCAACAATACCCCAAGTCCAAAGGTGCAAACAATTCGATGTTTATTGGGGTGAACTTCCAGCAAGCATGATTCCAGTTTCCTTCCTTAGTGTCCCCCTTCCCAGCTCTGACACCACAGAGCCTTACCTGTGTCCCTGTTCCCATTTCCCCCTTTAGCAAAACATGATTCCAATTCCCCACCCCCATTCCCTGTTCCCATTTCCTCCCCAACACACACTTCCTGATTGACTGCAGAGTATATAGTAAAACTTGCGTTCTGCTTAGCTATACCTTAACCAATCATTTTACTGAAATTTAACTAACCAATCCTAACATATTGTAACATGATTATTTAACCAATTATATCCCACCACCTTAATTAGTTTACACCCAGCAAAATTAATTATACAGCAGACAGAAACAATGACAGAACCAGACAGAGGTTATACAGACAAACAATAGGGAAATGGGGACTACAATGATAGAACAACAAAGAAATGAGGATTTCACATCGCAGTTATTGATAAGTGAGTTCTTGCCAGACAGGATGCTATCAAACTAAGTTTCCTTTTACATCTTCTAGGCACTTCCCTTTCTCTGGAGGCGATAGGCACTATCAGGACAGGATTGTATTTCTAACAGCCCACTAGCACCTTCTTTCAACGTGACTGGTTTAGAATGTGAGGATCTGACCATTCGCTTCCCAGCTTATGGCTGCCTAAGCACAGGGCCTCAGACTGTCGCAGTAAGAGAAGGACCTTACACCGGCAGACAGTGATTTTGATTCTTTCTTTTATACCTCTATAACTAGCTAAGTGATAAGAATACACCTACATTCTTAGAGTATAGGCCTTTACAGACAGGCCTGAATATATCCTAACACTCCACCCCTTTTTTTCTTTTTCTTTTGGGATCCTCCTGCCCAGGTATCCCTGGAAAAGCATAGGACATATGGCGACACATTTCCTGATAGGGCCAAGCATCGAGGTGGAAGGTGTCAATATTCCATTTGTCCCACTGCCCCTTGTGTAGTATAGTGCCCTGCATCTTCTCTCGTACGGGTATACCACACCTATTCCAATTAGTGTTCCAGACTTCCCATTATAGTGGGCCCGAGAAGGTTGGGTCCGGGTTGTCTAGTACACTGTAGGGTTTGGAGTAACCTACATTACTTATAGGTTATCTCCATATGCAACGTAACACAAGTACAGTTAACAATACAAAATCCACAGCAACACCGAGTCCTGACCACTGCAGCAATGTCCAACATCCGAGACACCCCCAAAACACTGCCCCTCCTTCTTCGACAGGGTCAAGATTGTGTGTGTCCAGTTGCTGGCAATTGCCAGAAGCTGCTCCTGCAAGTTTTGCATGCTTTTGTCCATATCATAAGTCCATTGAATGTTCACAGAGAAATAGGTTATTGTCCAAACCAGCTTAACTACTTGGTATGGAATCAGGCCGTATGCCCTGGTTTGATTATTCACAGCAATAAGATTCACAGATCCATTTGTGCACCAAAGTCCAGATAGCAACGTATAGATGGGTGTAGTTTGGTTATGGGCTGGTGTAATTGTGCCCCCAGCAATATGTACATTCTCAGCAAAACACCTTATACACAGTACACCCAATTGTCCAACCCTTGCATAGGCCATTGATTCTGCTCCTCCATAGTCATAGGAGAGGGGCACATCCAAACATCTTCTGTTGATTTACACTATTTTACACACCCCTCCATTGATTCCCAGTAAGCTCCTCCCCTTCTCATTATTTCCATAGGGCTTGTGGGGACCACCTTAGTTGCTGTTCCATTTCCAGGTACCACGGTAGCTATTACATAGGTGCTGGTCTCCTAGTTGAGCATTTTGTATTCCCATACACATCTCCCTGCCAAGGTCAGCCTTTTGAAGCCATCCTCCACCCACATCATGAGATTTTCTGTTCATTAAAACACAACAATGCTAGCAACAAGACAAACACCACAGACAAACAACACAAAACATAGATCCATGGTATTGTGGGTTATTTTTCCGCTGGCGCCAGCTTGCTTGTAGAGTGTCTGAAAAACAAAAGAAACAATTTCCACCCCCCTAGTGGGGACAGATTATTGCTTAATAATAATAATACCATTTTCTTTGACAAATTTCCTTGCTAATTGCAGGAAAAACAGAAGAATTACCTCCAGGCTGTCCTTATTTTGTTCTGTAGTCAGGCTAGTGAATTACCCTCTCACTGGTCATTTATGAAATTCATGAGGTGGTGTACCTCAGTTTCCCCTCTTGTACAACAGACCATATTTGCAATAGTTTCTCTGCTGTACCAAGCTTTAAGTTTATTCTCAGGTAATAGCTGAGACACAGCTTCAGATTTTAGCACTGTACACACACACACACATACCCCTTAAGGTTAACCTGTCCCCCTTATTTTCAGGCTTGACTTGTTTTTTCACCTCCCTTTCCTGGAGGGCCATAATCTGAGTCTTCTAGTAGCTTGTTTGCTGACCAGATGTATTCATTATTTGCAGCTCCTTTGTGCCCATCAGCTAGGTAATTTGCATTTACACAGAGGCTTACTAGCTTGCTTTTGGATCCAAAGCTATTAGCAGCTCAGAGACTGTCTTAAAAGAGAAACATTCCACTTCCACTAGAGTTCTGATTACTTTCCACTTTCATCTCCTGCTCCAAAACAGAGATCTGAAAAAGAAAGCACAACCTATTGTGGCTCCTTTTGGAGTCCTAATAGGATTTTAATGAAGTACCATGTTTTATTTGCATTTCTTTTACCCCTTCTCCAATATACACTGCACACGTCCTGGGAAAATGCACATTCCTTTCGTATAGTTTAACCTCCATAACATTATATTAGCCATATTAATTTTACACAAGGTGTAACTGCCTCCCCCATGCCCACAGAGTTTTCATGCACACCCACCAAAGCAACAATCTGATCCCCCAGAGCCAGCCCCAAGGCTCAGTGTTCCCATCAAATACTTTTGAAAACAGCCCTGAAGATAAAAGGCCAAACAAGCCTTATTGTTCTCTGTTATCTGAGTGCACAGCAGGGGTACAGAAAAAAAATTCTATGTGCCTCCATACTGGTCCCAAAGATGTGAGTCAGTTTGTAGGACAGGTGGTTTGTTCATTTTGCAACAGCTAAGCACTGCCTCTGTTTGCTTGGAGGTGAAGGCGCAGAGTGGGAGTGGACAGGGAAGCAGCAAAGGGCTCGTGGTGTCTAGGTTCCGCAAAAGCATCCCGAGACAACCTTCACACTCCCAATTCTTGGCGTGTGTTAGAGGCATGAGTGTGTACTGTAGTGGCCAGAGCAGGTGAGATTGGGATTTAAGGATCCAGGATTCTATTTCCAGCTCTGGGGGTGTGTGGTCCTATGTCAGAACAGAGGGAATCAGGACTCCTGGAGTTATCTCAAGTATTACATGAATACACATATTACAAAGACTAAACCCAAGAGCCTTGACTCCCAGTCACTGTGCTGTAACCACTAGCCAAGACTCCCCACTCGAAAGAAGGGTAGGATATGAGGGTCATCTCTGCATGTGTCTTTGCAAGGAACTAGAAGCCAGGTTGTCTCTTACATGGGTTGCTGCATTTTGTGATGTCATTGTCTGGGAAATATTTCCTCTTTAACACCTGATGGCTCTCTTTCACCTGCAACTGTGCTGTCAACTTAGCAAACAGTGCTACAAGCTCAGCAGTCTGCCCACTCGTTTGTTCCATACACGGCAGCTGACATGATTTTCTGAGCTGCAGATGCAGGTTACAAGGGCACACTGCACTCATCATTGTCCAGAGAGAGAGAGAGAACTGATTGGCTTCCAGTGGGGAATGCCAGTAAGCCGTGATTGTGTGATAGGCCTACCTAGGGGGAAGCACAGTTTGATCCTGCCAAGGCACCTGAACCAAACACAAGTTTATCAGCTTTTCTACTGCTGATGAGAGTTCACAGGTGAGTGCTACTGCCATTGGATTACTCATTTGTTTTCTCCAACCTGTTCTCACATCTGTTATGCTCCTGTTCACCTATGATCCCCCAATGTTAGTACACTAAGGACTAGATCTTGGAGGAGGTTTTGCAGAATACATGTGTTATATAAAATAGTGATTTGTACCAGGTGTGCATCAAACATAATTCACACTGGAGATACTGATGAATGCAGGTAGTAAGCTTCACATTTGCTAGGGTCCAGTTTAGATAGGTTGGTGTAATTCATTCACAATTTAGAAAGCGATCAATGGCTCTCTATTGATAATTCTGCTCCATTTTTATTAGAAGCTGGTACATTACAGACTAATTCAAAATCAGAGATGGAACAGCGGGTGGTTGTAATTGGAGTGTGTCATGGAATAGGTGAGTCTTAAAAATAACTTGATCTTTAAAGAGGAATGAGGGATGGGTTTTTGTCTTTCTGTACACACAAACCTGTTTAGCTGGAACTACTTTTTTGTTTTATAGTGAGGAAAAACAAGGAAGAACTTTGATTTTGATTTGTGTACTGTGCTTCGAAATCTCTAAGGCCTAGTCTACACTAGTGTCTAAGTCAATGTAAGTTACGCTAGTTAAGTTACATACGTAACGTAACTTAAATCGACGTAGCATACATCAACTTAAAGTGGTATCTACACCACTCAATGTCAGCGGCAGATGCTCTCCCATTGACATAGCTTCAGCCTCTCATTGACGTGGATTAATTAAGTCAACAGGAGAGCGCTCTTCCATTGACTTATCACATCTTCACTAGACCCGTTAAATCAATCCCAGTGGTACCGATTTAGCCCATAGTGTACATAAGGCCTAGGAGTCTGCTTTCTGTGGGAGGTAGCTGACATTTTGTATTCAGTTCAGAAACAGGCTGTTACAGAGGAAGCTCGCTCTCTGCTCTCTCTGATGGAAGCATTAGTTCATTACAGAGCTCTGTATGCCACAGGGGACTTTTGTAGGTGTATGGAGTGTTGTGGAAGATGGCACAAAGTTGGGGGTGAGCAAAATTCACATATATAACCTAGGAATGAAGCTTTGGCACAGCAAAAGAGATGAGTGGAAGCAGGAGGACTGTGAATGGAATTATGTGAATGGGAGAATCTTGCCATGCATTGCTTCATGGGTGCCATTAGGCCTATGTGGAAATAAGAGATAAGTTTTATCTTTATTTTTATCATTGCCACTGGAATTTTAATATCCAGATTTACTGTGAGGGAGATTACTGCCTTGCACCACCCAAGGAGACCATTTATACTTGTCCCCCATCCTTCCAGACACACAAGTGATTGCAATCTACTCCCTTTCCTGTTCATCCTCCACTGTCATTGCTATTTCTAAGCAGCAAGGCTGAATGTGACACAGACTTTGTGTCCCACTTAGTCGGTTTCATGTCTTATACTTCCCTTGTCTGTCAGCATGTCTTGAGATGCTTATCACTGTAAAATGCCACAGTGAACAAACCTGCTGGTTTACCGCACACAAATGAATGCATTGGCAGTATTTTTTCTCCCTCCTCAATGTAATCATTATGTCAATCATCTTTTGAGACTATAGTGAATTCTGCAGGTAAAGTCCTCTCTTTAAATAAATGCATTACTTTGCTCCGTTTATTAAGCACTGAGATTACATACTACAAAAATGTGTCCTCTTTCCCCTCTGTAAGTGAACAAGCTTTGTGTATGAAGATTTAATGTAACTGTGTCCTTTCCTAAGACTAGTATTACTTAGTTCTCACTGCTGCATTTTTGGTCACAATTGCCAAGTCTATCTAGATTATGGATTGTGATGTCAAAATCTCTAACTAGCTGAAAATTTGGCAGCAAATTTAATATACTTATCAACAAGGATGTTAGCAGGCTTTCTAAAGGAGACGTCCCAGACAATTGGAAAAAGGCAAATATAGTGCTCATATTTAAAAAAGGGAAGAAAGAGAACCTGGGGAACTACAGACCGCTCAGCCTCACTTCAGTCCCCGGCAAAATCATGGAGCAGGTCCTCAAGGAATCAATTTTGAAGTACTTGGAGGAGAGGATGGTGATCAGGAACAGTCAGCATGGATTCACCAAGGCCCGGCTCGGCAAAGCCCCAGCTGGGATGATTTAGCTGGTGTTGGTCCTGCTTTGAACAGGGGACTGGACTAGATGATCTCCTGAGGTCTCTTCCAACCCTAATATTCTATGATTCTATTCTATATAGGGAACACTTGAGGAGCTCTGAGGATTAGAATCACTTCACGTTTAATATTGAGTACTTCAGTCTACATGAATATTTCAAAGATGTTGTTACATACTATCTTGAATCTTAAAACAAGACTTTCCACTGCTCTGACCCACATGTGACCTTCTCTAGTCAATCATCCTTTACAAGCTTTTTTGTCGGTGAACCGTTGCATTTAAACTTATTGCTTCCTGAATGGCGATGCAAGGGAGTGTTATAGGAGAACTCTGTTCCTCTGTCACTCACCTAGTCTCTTTCATATCTTGGGACCAACAGGGCTGCAACAACACTGCAAACAATATCTGTAAATAGCTGACAGACAAGGTTAAGTAGATGGCACTCAGGAATATGCAGCATAGGACCAATAGAAATGTGTGTGTATTGCAAATGGCTTCCTCTCTGCAGCTTTTCTACATCAGGAAGGAGTAGAAGTTTTGCCCTGAACTTTCTATACTCTGTAGTACATCCAAGGCTGGATTAAAGCAATCTAGGGCAGGGGTTCTCAACGTTTTTCTTTCTGAGGTCCCCCTCCCCCCAACATGCTATAAAAACTCCATGGCCCACCTGTTCCACAACAACTCTTTTTCTAAATATCCAGTAGATTTAAAGCCAGGGCTAGCATTAGGGGGTAGCAAGCAGGGCAATTGCCTGGGAAGAGTTCTCAGCTGTTGTTCCAGGCTCTCTGCAAACTCAGGCAGGCATCTCTGCATCAGTTGTGCTTGGTTCATATTTTCAAACTCTTTTTCAGGACTATAAGGGATAGAAACTTACATTTCTTTTAAAAGTGAAAGCTGAGATCCTGACCCCATTAACGGACTCCAGAAGCTGGGACCCTAGGCATGGACCTATGTTTTAATCCATCCCTGAACTCTTGTGCTAGTGTGGGCTTAATCTGGTCCTATGTCTCTTAGCTCACTTGTGTGATGTCTGGCTCACTTGTGTGTTAGTATTGTTAAAATAGGTATTAGAGTAATAAAAATCGTGCTTAGTGTTTAGACTTTGTTGAATGCTTATAAATTGCTTCATGCATTAATCTCACTTATAATATCTGTATCCCATATTGTAAGGTGATGTTTGAGTATTTGCATTGTAATTCTCTGAGTAAATCACCAGACAGGAAAGAGTTAGTGTGAAATGCTGGCTTCCAAAGGAGGGTGTTAGGTTCCGTCCAACAGAGAAGGCCTATCACCACCAGACAAACTATTGTGGAGCATCAAAGAGGACAAAAAACTTTGTTAGTTGCTCTCTTCCCCCTCTCTTTGTATGAAGAGGAGACATGCAATGAATTCCTTCCATCAGCTGAGCTGGCATATCAAAAAAGGGCAAACGGGAATAAAAATCCGTGACAAGGAGAAACTCTCTCTGCTGTTTGGACTCTCAAGGGCAAGATTTTCTAGACATAAGCAAGAGATCCGCAGTGTTTAGCCTTGATTAGTCCTAAGGGACATATAGAGCATACTTATTATAGAAGTTTCTATTATCTTTTGAAACTTAAGACTGTAATTCATTTGTGTGTGTGTATATATATGTTTGCCTGCTTTAGCTTTGTAAATAACTCTTATATTTTCTTTTCCAAATGAATAGACTGTTTAAAAAAATTATTATAGAATTGGCTACAAGGGCTGTCTTTGGTGTGAGATCTAAGGTGCAGTTGACCTGGGGTAAGTGACTGGCCTTTCGAGACCGAGAGTATCCTGAATATTATTGTGATTTTTGGTGTAAGGGACCGTTTATCACAAAGTCAAGCTTGCCTAGGTGCAATATAGATTGGAGTACCCTAGGGGACTACCTGTGATTCAGTGGTTAGGCTGTTATAGTGCTTGAAGAGTTGACACTTGATACTGGGTTGGTGAAATCTAAGTATAGAACTCACAGCCTGTTTGGGGTTTGTGCCCTGTTTGTTAACAGTCTGCCCTGTGGTTGGTACTCACTCCTGAGTCACCCCAGACAGTCTGACCTCTGTTATGCAGGAGGTCTGACTAGATGATCATAATGGTCCCTTCCAGACTTAAAATTTCTGAAATATGGTGGTGGTGTTTGCAATCTGGATGCTAGTCCACTAGGAACCATACTGGGGCAACTAGCCCATCTCATAAAGAATGCCTTGGAAATGACTTTCAGTCACTGTCAACCTGGAACAGATTTGAAACACTGTTCCAAACATTGTTTAATGTTGAGGTTTAGGGATATGTGTACACTTGGAGAAGGTTGAACTCTCTTGTGAACCTGGGATGCCTCCTTTCAGAAGCTTCTGTCTACCTTTAATTTGCTCTGCCATGATGAACTGGGGAGCTGCCTGTTTGCTGGCGGGAAAGAGGAGTTTTGTTAATAGCAGAAGCAAAACTATTACACTGATTTATTCTTTGTGTATTCCGAATGTTGAAAACATTACATTTCAAGGAAGCCTGCACAAATGGTGATCTCTCATTACAACCAGCAGCCGTGCTGGACTCTTCTCACCATGACGGGAAGGAAACATAAAGCTAGACTGCTATCTAAAACTCAGTGCTAGAAAATTGAACAGTAAGATCCTGCAGAAGTGAGGTTTGTTCTGTCATGTTTTCCTCTACCTTTCATTCATGACAACCTGACCCATGTCTTTTAATAGCAAGAGTGTTTTGCCTTGGACTTCAGTGGGAGCATGATTCACCCACTGGATGTTGAAGAGAGTCAGCACTGCACAGGACTGGGCCCACACCTTTGTCAAGTGGTAAACTCTACTTATCGTGGTATGCAAATACCAATTTCCTAGACCAATGGATTTAATAACTGTGACGGGGCAAGGCCAGATGGCTATAGAAAAGTAATGGGAGATAGATATATTAGCTCGAGGTGAAACAAATCCCTGGTACCAGGATAAATGGCAGCTGCTCCAGGTCAATTAAGACACCTGGGGCAAATTAAGAACTTTCCAGAAGGCAGGGGGAAAGCTAGGTGGATTGGGACACCTGAAGCCAATCAGGGACTGGTTGAAACTAGTTAAAAGCCTCCCAGTTAGTCAGGTGGGTGCGGATGTCAGGAGCTGTGGGAGGAAGTTGTGCTGTTGGAGAGACTGAGGAGTACACACCATATCAGGCACAAGGAAGGAGGCCCTGCGGTAAGGGTGAAGTGGAGCTTGAAGAAGTGGGGGCTGCTGTGGGGAAGTAGCCCGGGGAATTGTATGAGTCATGTTTCTAATAGGTCAGCTACGATAGCTGATACTATGAGGGTCCCTGGGCTGGAGCCCGGAGTAGAGGGCAGGCCCGGGCTCCCCCATAGCCCCCCTCACCCCGATTAATCACTGAGACTGGGAGACAACAGAGACTGTGCAAGAGAGGATAGCTTCTCCTCACCTCTCTCGCTGGCTCATGATGAAAATGGCTCAGTAGACTGTGACCCTTGTCTCTAGAGAGAGAAGGGTTATCTAGAGACAAGGGTCACAGTGAGGATCACAGTGAGCCTCTGAGGCTAGCAAAATTCTCCAGGAAACGCTGGACCCACGGAGACAAGGACAGAGCTTTGTCACATAACTTAATTGTGCAGGAGTCACTCTCCTTAACCAGTTTTAGACCAAGCATGAGGCCCATAAAGGGAAAATCCTACATCAAAAAAAGACATAAAAAAAGGATTAGGGAGGAACATTACTATGTTCCCAGGTAGTTTCATGAGCCCTAATAATACTTGTAGCTATGCAAAGTAAAGGCTGACTCTGCAGACTCTTACTACTGGAAATAGTCCCATGAACTCCATTGAAGCTAAGGGT
The DNA here is from genome assembly GCF_015237465.2 of Chelonia mydas. Lineage (NCBI taxonomy): Eukaryota > Metazoa > Chordata > Testudines > Cheloniidae > Chelonia > Chelonia mydas. Next base: position 115,657,436 of record NC_057852.1, read on the forward strand.
TTGCAGGCTGTGACCTTGAAATAACACAGGTAATTGCATTTAATCTTTAAGGGTCTGATCCTGCACCATTGAAATCTATGGGTGTATTGCTTTCAGTGGGAGCAGCAACAGGATTTTCAAGCATGGGCTGATCACTTATCGGACTCTGAAATCTCCGTATGTCCCCTTCTATAAAATATCATAGCTGTTAACTGTCCTCTGAAGTCCCAAGTATTAGTTATTGCCAGTATGCTGGACTAAATGGACCAAAAGTTGAACCCAGATTCTCCAATCCTATGTTGCAAGCATGCTAGAGTTAGCTAAAAAAGTACAAAGGGTTATAACAGTAACTTTGTGGTTAAAAATAAGTATTTGGTGTATTAGTCTGAGACCGAAATTAAATGCTTATCTGTTTATAATGACCGACACTTGAGGACCTCTGAGAGACTACTTGTGGTAGGAATTAGCTGCTAAATTCCATTTTGTCCTATTGACTGTCTGCGTATAGTCCACAATCCAAGAAAACCAGTATATTTTAAGTGTCTGTGTGGTCTCTTGCTCAGTTTATTGAATGAAGCTATTGAGGAGAGACGAAAGGAAACAGCGTGGGTACCCAAGACACCAATTTGTATACTGGTTTCTGCTAGAATGTAAGTGAGAGTTTGCCAAGGATCAGCTGATACACAAAATTCAGTGATCAAAGCAGTCATTGGCAGCCCTGATACTAATGTTTTTTTAATGTATGCCCACACTCCACTCACATTCCAAATGTTTAATATCACTGTCTGAATCATGGGGCAGGATGTATAATGGTAAAAGAAAATTTCTTAAACACAGAGCATGCCATTGCAATTCTAATGATCACGGAAGGTACTTAACTCTTTTAAGCGAACAGCTGCTGCCAAATGCCCTTCTTCTTGTTGGGAAGCGTAACCCATACCCGCTCCGTCTAGGGCTCTGTCCTCTTCTCTTGCGGGTTGATGAGATTGCTACAAAGTGTGTCTCTTCGCTCAGACAGGAGCAGGTCATGCTTTAAGATCCAGAATACCTGAGTTTAGTCCTCACTGAGTTTAAATTAATATTTAATTTATGTCTATCTGCCTGTGCGTGAGCCAGATGCAATGGGAGGGAGGGATAGAAGTAAATGCAAGGGCAGAATTCAAAACAGACACTGAAAATATATGAGTTTTGTACTATGATGGAGAACTGAACAGCATTTACTTCAGTGAGGTCAGGATTTCACCCACGCAGTATAAGAAAACTGGAAATGAGGACTTGGAGGAGGGAATCTCCACCCCCTTCATAAGGAGTTCAATTAGAGCAACCAAGTCTGTTCTGCTATTTTTCTTTGACTAGGGCATAGTCCTGTGAGGTGCTGAGCGCCCTTGATGGTTTATTCAACAAAGCACCGAGGCCCGTGTTTAACTCTTTTTGACTTCAGTGGGATTTAGGCATGTGCTTAAGAGCTGCTTTGAATATGGGCCAAAATCAACAGGAGCGGAGGTTTTCAGTATCTCAAAGAATCAGACCCCTAGGGTGTGTTTGTCAAAAGAGCTAGACATAACATTTTAGTGAAACTGAACCTAAGATGCAAAATGAACTAAAGAAGCTCTCCCAAAGCCATTTTTGTTCAAGGGAATCATATAAACCTGGTTTTTGCAAAAAGAACGAGATCTTCTTTGAAGAAGTTTGAATCTCAAAACCGGGCTAGCTTGTAAAGAAAACCGAAATGTCCATTTTTCAGACTGATAGAAGTCATTACCTGCTTCCATGTTTCTTTCTGGATACGAATCCCCTTTGAGTAAATGCAGTCTGAACCTGGTGATAAGAGGAGGATATAAATCTATTTTAATTAAAAGTAGAATCACAATCCCTTTAAAGCAAGACAATAAACTATTCTAGTGCACTGGGAATAAGCTGACCAGATTTCTGGATGACAAATCTAGGGTATTGTGGAGCAGGTGTTGTGAATGCTTATCAGAGGTTTGAGGAAATATGTTACACCGATAAGAGAGAGAGATTTATCATTGCATTGTATATAAGTAAGCACTAATATCTCAACAGGGAATAGTTACATGTGAAATAATTACACTTTGGAACAGGAGGAGAGTGTAAGGGGAGAACAAAGTACCTTCAGCTTTCTGCAGCTTACCATGTTTCATCATAAATGACATCTAATTCACAGATTTATTTTCTAATATCTGTATCAATTATATTAACGGGCCATATAAAAGTCATTTTTAAAACTATCTGTGGTTCTCAGTAATTTTACATCACAGAAATGGTTTAATAACCTTTCTCTAGCTAGAATTCCCTTGGACTTAAAACCATGTGCTTAGGGTTACCAGATGTCCTGATAAAATCGGGACAGTCTCGATCTTAAGTTATTTGTCTCGCATCCCGACCGTACATCGGTCGGGACACCATTTGTCCCGATATTTTGTTTTGCACCACACGTACCTGGAATCCTGGATTGGCGGCACTTACGTGGGTAAGCTTCCGCCTCCAACCAGGGAAGCGGCCTGCAGGAGCCTGTGGCCCCTAAGCACAGAGGTGGTGAGGGGGATCTTCACATGCTGCACCTGCCATAAGCACTCCGTCCTGGCCAATTGGAGCTGTGGGGGTGGGGCTTGCAGGCGCCGGTAGCGCGCAGAGAGCCACTGCGCTCCCCCCGCCGACCCTACCCTAGGAGCCACAGGGAACTGCCAGATGCTTCCCGGGAGCTGCTCCAGGTAGGCACCGCCAGGACCCCCCACCTCCACCCCCAGTAGGTCCCCCTGGCTCTTAGGGTTGGAGGGGGGGGGCAAAGGGGACTCTGCACACTGCTCCCACTTGCAAGCCCGTTCCGCAGCTCTGGCAGCTCCTATTGGTGCTTTTCCTGGCCAATGGGAGCCCCGGAGCTCATGCTTGTGGCGGGTGCAGCACGTGGAGACCCCCTGACTGCCCCTGATCCTAGGAGCCAAAGGGACCTGCTGGATGCTTCCTGGGAGCCACCCCAGGTAGGCACTGCCGGGACCCCCACACCTCCACCCCGGCAGGTCCCTCTGGCTCTTAGGGTTGGGGGAAGCAGGGTGCTCTGCACACTGCTCCCGCCTGCAAGCCCTGCTCTGTTGCTCCGGCAGCTCCCATTGGTGCTTTTCCTGGCCAAATGGAGCCACCGAGCTCGCGCATCTGGCGGGCGCAGCACATGGAGTCTGGAGATCCCCCCAACTCTGACCCTCGGAGCCAGAGACCTCCCAGCAGGGCCAGTGAGTGCGGCCAGGGAAGGGGGCAGGGCGTGGTGGAGTGAGTGTCTGGGAGGTCTGTGGTGGGGTGCTGAGCTTTGAGGGTGTGGAGGGTGCTGGGCAGTGGGGGAGGTTTGTGTGTGTCAGGATACTGGGCAGTGGGGGGGGTCTGTGTGGGGCATTGTGTAGTTGTGGTGGTGGGGCTGTGGGGAAGGGCACTAGTAGGGAGGGAGGGGAAATCTGTGTGTATTGGGAAACTAGCGAGTGGGGGGATCTGAGTGAGGTGCTGGGCAGTTGTGGGGGGCTGTAGGCAGGGGTGGCACTGGCCAGGGGTGGTGGTGTGCACAGCACTATGCATTTGTGGTGGAAGGGTTGTGGGGGGGCTCTGGGCATAGTGGATTCAGGGGGTGCTGGGCTGCGGAGCTATGTGGGGCAGCATGGGCCCACCCCAACAGGAAGGGGCATGCTGGTAGCACAGGGCCAGGCGGACCAGTGTGCCTCTGGCCATGACATGCATGCCCCATTGCCCTGGCCAGCCCCACCCTGCCTGCTGCTCACCTCCTCAACTGAGGGCTGGGGCAGGGGGAGGAGGTGCAGAGGTGGGTCCCGGCAGCGCTTACCTGGGGTGGCTCCCAGGAAGTGGCCGGCAGGTCCCTGAGGTGAGTGTCGGCTGGGCTGAGCCAGCAGTGTGGCCCTGGCCAGTCCGAGGGCAGGGAATCACTCTTGGAAACAGCGTGATCAGCCAAGGCAGGGCTTGCCCCTGCAAGGCTTCTTCAGGATCCACTTGCCTGGAGGAGCCCAGCCAAGCCCCCCGCACTTCCCCTCACTGGCTGAGACTGGCCCCACTTCTGCACCGGTTCCAGGCGGCTCAGCTCTGAGGAGACAGGCAGGGCTCTAGAGGTGGTGGGCACATGACTGTCCAGAACTGGAGCTGCACTGGGGTCTGGCCAGGGCAGGGGACGGAGAGGAGCCAGCAGGCGTGGTGGGATCTGGGGGCACAGCACAAGTGGAGAGGGCCATGCCATGGCCCCTTCTGAGTGTGGGCCAGTTGCCACTGAATCACCATTGTAAACCAGGTACTGAAAAGAGCTGCCCTTTCCTTGAGGCTGGGAACAAAAGTCACACTTCATTTCAGCTGTTACCTGCCAGCTCTTTGCGACAAGGCTCAGTGCTGCACCAGATCCAAACCCGCTCTTGGCAAACGAGCTTTGGGATCCGACCGATCCAAAGTGAACTGAAGTCGCCCATTTATTTTAAGGGGCAGGGGCAGCACCTCCAGAAAGCTCTGCCATCTGGGAAACTCACTGTGCAGCGACAACAGAGGAAAACCCACCCCAATCAATTGAGCCTGGGTGGCTGCTGACCTCTGGCCCAGGGCTGGAGTGTTCCAGTGGCTCTCGGCACCTAAGAAGGGCTGGGCAGGTCAGCTTTCAGGGGGCCCTGGCTTGCAGAGCCAGGCAGGGAGTCCCCTGAAGCCGACTCCGTGGATGCAGCAGAAGGGCTAGAACTGCCGGCTCTGAAATGAGATGTGTCTCTGTGCTCGATGGGATAGGCTGCTAGAATCGGAGAGTTGCCATTTCAAAGCTTTTCTTTCACCACCTGTTTTTTGCCTGGGGGAGGTGCCCCACGGAGGTAATAGCTACATCCTTCCCGCAGCAGAGTGTGTGCAGACCGGTCCACCTAGCTCATGGCAGAGCCAGGGAAAGGAGGCACCTGCCTCTGCACATGCTGATTCCCCACAGGGCAGGCTGGGGCTGAGTACTGCTAAGCTGCTGCCCAGCTCGCTTACCCACATTGGCAAGCAGGGATTGCACCTGGCGGCGGACATCTGCTCGATGTACAGTCGGGATGCCATTTGTCCCGATATTCAGGTAAAATTTAAAATTTGGTAGTGAAATAGAAAATTAGTCGATTGGGAATGTCCCATTAAACCTGATTGTGCTCTGTGTTATCCACTGGCAATTTTGGTTTTTCAGGTTGTTTTCAGGTGTAAGTTCTGAACCACAGTGCCCAGGGTGACACAGCAGGAGAGTGGCAGAGCCAGAAACTAGAGCTGGCAAATAACTGGGTTTTTTGGTTCACTTGCAGTTCAAAAACTGGGGGGGGGGGGGGGGGGGGAATCAGTTTCGCCTGAATTGAATCTGAAAAACGTTGACAAATCAAAAACGTGCATTTCTTGGGTCAAACAAAACTCATCATTCAACCCAAAACATTTTGCTTCCAAGCATTTTTAGAAGGCTAATGTGACAAAAATGTGGGAGGAGTGTCCATCTTCTAACTTTTAGAGTAGTGGTTAGAACTACTGGGGTGTGAGAGACCCAGATTCAAATCCCTACTCGTGATTTGAATACAGGTCTCCCAGGTAAGTGTTCTAACCAGCAACTACAAAGTTATTCCCCTTCTCTGCCTCTGGCTCAATGTCTATTGAAGTATTTTATACAAAGCGAACCAGCCTGAACTGGAGAGATTGAGACCCATCTCAGAATAGCCAATAGCTTTGTGATTAGGGCTGCATTGTATTTTTGTTAACTACACTTTGTTTCCCTGACAGAAAAGGGAAAGCTGCAAGGAACTGTCTGGAGGAGGTGAAAGGAGAGGGTTATTTTTGTTTTGTTTTGAATAAAAGAAGTCCACAGACAGACCCAAAATTAATATTCATCCGCTTTAAAAGTGGCCTGCAAAGGGAAAGATATGCCTGCAGCTTTTGTTTTTCCCCCTGAAAGGATTGTTTTAAATGTCAGGAATATAAAGTCTTGTCTTCCTTGTTTTTGCTAAAGGAGACTTTTTGTGGATCAAAGAACTGAACCAGGCCCTTTCCCACGCCCATAAGCATGGGAACTAGGGGCGAGGAGGGTGCTGCAGCACCCCCAGGTTTTATGCGGGGTTCTGCTCCCAGCCCCACATGCTGGGTCCTGACGGCCAGCCCTGCGCCTCCACTTCTGGCCCTGCACCCGTAGGTCCTGGCTGTGGGTCCCAACTGTCGTCCCTGCACCTCCGGGTCCTGGCCATGGGTCCCAATTGCTGTCCCTGCGCCTCCGCTTCTGGCCCTGCACCCGGGGGACCCAGCCGTGGGTCCCAACTGCCAGCCCTGTGCCTCCGTTTCTGGTCCCACATGTGGACACCGGCCCCATGCCTGGGCCATGGGTCCTGGCTGCCAGCCCTGCGCCTGTCCCCAGCTGTGGCCCCAGCCTTGGCCCCCTTACCCCTGTCTGGGTTCCCTGCTCCCAGAGACATGACCCTGCTCCTGGCCCCAGCTCGGGGGTGGGGGCGGACAGAGGTAAGGGAACTGGCTTTCAGCACTCCCACTATTAAAAATGTTCCAGCTCCACTACCCAGGCCTCCGTTGAAGGGCGGGGGTATCATTAACATCTCTTGTTGTGGATGTTGACCCACATCTTGTCAGTGTCTGAGCTAAAGAGGTTTAAACAGTCAGACTGAAAATCCAGGTTTGATTCTCTTGTCTGTCAGGATGCCATGATGTCACCAGTTCTCCAGTGCTCCACAGTGTCCTCTAGTGACATCAAAGGAATCAAGATCTATTATTTCTAATGTGTGTGTGTGGGCCGGGGGAAAGGGGCAGCAAATACTTTAAAAACACTTGTTTAGGACAAAAGTGCACAAACACATTCTCCTGTCCCAGGTCAGCTTCAGGCCCAAGTAGTAGGTGTGGCGTAAAGGACCATTTCAGTGTCCAGCTTGCTGTTAAAGAGGAAATAATGTACAAAAGCTGTTGCCCACGCCCTCTTGCTGTCCCCTGTGATGGTCCTTTCCATTAGTATTCCTCTCTCTCTTCTTCTGCGTATAGGGCCTGATCTAAAGCCTGCTGAAGTCAATGGAACAATGGGTTTTGGATCAGTCCCATAAGGTGAGAGTGGCTGGGTCCCAACTGCTTAAAATAGACTGTGCTGTGAGATGAAAGGGGGCCCCCCTCTTCCTCTCAGCAAACCAGGTAGGACATGGGAGTGAAACTGTCCCCCTCCTCCCCCCCGACCAAAGCCAGGTGGGACATCTGAGCTAAAGCATGGCTGCTGGTATCAATGAACCTATTTAGGCTCGACAGACACTGGACTATAAATGCAGAAGAAAAGTTACTGGAAATCTCTACATCATCTTTTTTAATGAGGTTTCTTCTTTTTCTGCCAGGTCTGCAAGCTTCATATTTGTCACCTATTGCTTAGCACAAAACGAAGGCATTCCTCACACAGGCTGTTTTCTTCAGATTTTTCTTGCAGTTCACATTTCAGACTTGTCATAAGTGATTTGGATTTTTTTATCTTCCTGCCAGATCAGCGTCTGTATCTGCAAGTTCCAGTAAACCTTGTCCAAAATATGAAAGCCATGGCTCCACAAATCAAGGTATTCAACAAGCAGGGCCTAAAATGAAATCAATTTTGGAGTCATAAGATAGGGTCAATCCCTCAGTCAAATTGTTAAAGTAAAGCTTTAAATAGCGGAACTACAGTTGATCAATAGCTATCTTCTCTCCTAGAATAAGATTCACTGTCTCACTGCAATCATGCCTTCTTTAAAGCAGAATTAATCTCTTCTTGCAAAAGACTGATCACAGGCCAAACCCTGTTCACTTAGTGAAGCCAAGCTATATGAAACATGGCTGCATTTGTTTATAGGAATTTACATGAACATTTCTTATTTCAGTTCATTTGGGTACAAAATCCCTATAGTTCCACACTCCAAGAAAGGTTTGTGAATCTTGGCCAACTTTCAGATTTGTAATGAAGTCCCAAGCCAGGTGGGTATGAAAGCCTTGTTACAAAAGTCTCAAATGCTTCTAGAGAAGTGGTCGATGCGGAATGTCTGACAGTGCTGCTGCAGAATGGGAGCACTGGAAGTAGTTTAATTATGGCAATGATAGGACAGTATATCCTAGTGGATAGGGCACTGGAGAGAAGATCTGGGGTCTATTCCTGGCTCTGCCACTGAACTTTTGTGTGATCTTGGGCAAGTCACTTCCCCTTTTTGTGCATTTGTTTTCCCCTCCTGTTGTTTGTCTTGTCTCTTTAGAACATCGATCTCGCTCATCTGGCAGAGTAGTCCAGATTCTGAGTTTGTTTATGTTTGGTGTGCCAGGGTAGAAAGTGAAGTCTATACACTCAAAGCTGTGGAATGAACACCCACTGATGTCAGGAGAGTTGCAGAGATCTAGCGGGGAATGTGACCTTTATATAATAATTAAACATTTAATTATTTTTTGTTTATGGTCAGTGTCATCACTGTTTGTCTGAGAAATCTGCTCCCCTTTAGGCACTGCTATCCCTGCCCTTTGTTTTTCTTCCTTCCCCAGCTGCATTTCCAGGCCTGCCGACAGAAATTCTGGGCCCCAGGGCCAGGGCTGTCCCTGGGGGGTGCGGGCCCCAGGGTGGAAGTGATGAATCTGTCACTTCTGGGACTGTCCGTGCTAGCCAATCACGCCACCCTGCGGGGCCCCCCAAAACACGGGGCCCAGAGCGGTCTCGCACCTAGGAGCCCTGTGGACCACCTGGGCGATTTAAAAGGACCCGGGACTCCTGGGCCCTTTTAAATTGCCCGTGCCCCTGGGCAATTGCCATCTTTGCCCCCTCTGTCAGCGGGCCTGTACATTTCCCTGTTTCTCTTCTTCTCTGCAGCAATTCCCAACCCAGTGGCCTCCACTCACCCAGCCACACTCATCCTTTCCACTGAACTGATCAGGGTTAAATAGTTTAATCTTGACAATCAAGTGCGTTTTAGAATAGTGTGATGGCGTGTCCACCCCCACAATAGCCTAGAAGGAGTTAAAGAGGATGAGAAAGAGGCCAATTAACCAGATAGGCCACAGCTGAGAGGAATTAGGTGGCCTAAGTAGTCCCCTGAATGATGAGGGAGCCCAGCTGAGAAGGAACAGGTGGGGCTAGTATCAAACCAACAGCAGAAATGGGCTTCAGTGAGGGAGTCTGTAGCCATTTTTTGGACAGGAGGGAGGGAAGGCTATCTACTTATGGGAGAGGGTGTAGGAAAAGGCTCGGGGAAAGGGTGGTGAGGTTTAAGACAGGGCAGACCTTGACTGCTAAATATAGGATCCCTAAGCTGGAGCCCAGAGTAGAGGACAGGCCTGGGGTTCCTGTACCAGCCCCTGGGGAAGCAGCACAGTCTGGGTAGTGAATGGGAAGACTTCCAGAGACAGTTTGTATGGAAAGACTTTGATACCCCAGCAGGGGGGAAACACATAGTGACCTGGTCAGAGGGCCAAGCCATGAAGAGAAAGCACTCTGTGTTGCAGAGAGAGAGAGGCGCAGCAGGGCAAGCAGATGAGCAGCAGAAGGAGGCATCAGACCTGGAAGGAGCTAATCCACAGAGCAACCAGAAGGAGGTGCCCAGTGGTGAGTGGAACCCTGTGACAGGCAGACACTCTAATCTGATGATTAGGGTACAGGGGGAGTTTGCCCCCTCTGAGTCACAGTTTCATGCAGACCGAGGCAGACATTACTGCATTAGTTACTCTTGGGTCGTGTTTGGAAGGTCATCTCTGTAGCCATTTGGGCTAGAAACTCACTTTTTAAAAAAGAAAAACATAGTTTCTCCAGACTTTGAATAGGTTATTCAGGGCACATAAGAACATTCTGTGGGTCAAATCAAGCTAGTGCACTGTATATTTGACACTCTTGATTAAGGCAGTAAATTAACTGTGGCAGAGATTCTCTGCCCACCACTGTGGGGTCCTGCCCTCAACTATGGCCTCTAGGCATTGCCTGCAATACCACTAACTATATAAGTCTGTGTGTAGTAGTGAATTTTGAAAAGGAAATGCTCAATTGCATGTGACTTTTCTTTCTACTCTCCACTGACTGGTCTATACTAACTTTAATGTTAATTTCTTTTTTCAGTTTATACAATATGGACCCACTATTGTAGACACTGAGGCACATGAGTAATTTTACTTATGGGAATAGCCCCTTGAACTCGGAGTAAATAAAGTTACTCCAGGCCTAACCTTATTGCATGGTTTTCTTATTGTACAGGGCCATAACATACTTCTGTTAGTGCTCGTTACCATTAATTATTAATAAGCTGTCTGTAAGATTCTAACTTTTAACAGTGCACTTATATAAATGGGATTGTGACTTTGCTGGACATAAGTAAAACCTCATATTCCTTCGGCAGAACAGCTTAAATAAACATGCTAGGATAGCCATCACATTAGAGCAGCAAGAATGCTCCAGGGTTAATAATGATGTAGTGTAAAGGGTTTGCTGAAGTGGTCAAATTATTATTTGATAAATCGAAGAGAAACGTGTACCTGTGACAAGGCTTTATGTTACAGGAATGTACAGTCTTGCACCCCAATTCAGCAGAGCACTTAAGTCCGCTTCTAAATGCTGAGCTGAACAGGAATGAATTTAAGCAGATGCTCCACTGACTCAGGGTCACAGTCGCCTGCTCCTGCAGCCCACCTCAAATATCCCACATCAGAAAGGCTTGACCTGCTTGGTGAGTGTTCCATTTCCTCAGAGAAAGAAGATACCGCCTTTGGTGGGCCATCAGCTCCCCTGCAGAGCAGTAGCACTTAGCTGACAACAATTCTTTCTGTTAATGGGCTTAAATTGCAGCAAAGGAGATTTAGATTAGACATTAGGAAAAACTTTCTAACTGTCAGGGTGGTTAAGCACTGGAAAAAATTGTCTAGAGAGATTGTAGAACCTTCATCATTGGAGGTTTTTAAGAACAGGTTAGACAAACACCTGTTAGCAGTGGTCTAGTTATTACTTAGTCCTGCCTTGAGTGCAGGGTATTGGACTATATGACCTGTTGAGATCCCCTCCAGTTCTATGGTTCTGTTATCCAGGGACACGGATGCCTAAGGGCTTTGAGAGACACTACGGATTTTCTCTTTTCTCATCACTTCATAATTGCCTGGGAGAGGTAATGGTATTAACTTAATGATCTCTGCTCTCTCTCTGAGGAACAGAACCCTCCCATTAGGAAGCACTGCTAGGACACTTTCAAAAGTGTGATAAAAGAAAAAGCTGGAAGCAAGACCAGCTGAAATAAAAACCAGAAGCATGCCCTTAGAGGGACATTCCTAGCATGAAAAGTAAAAAAGAAAAGGAGTACTTGTGGCACCTTAGAGACTAACCAGTTTATTTGAGCATGAGCTTTCGTGAGCTACAGCTCACTTCATCGGATGCATAGCATATCGTGGAAACTGCAGAAGACCAAAAAGGGGTAGGAAGTCATCAAGAAAAGGAACATGCATCTTTTGAAATGTTGTAGGGAAACAGATCACTGCATGCTGTCAACATTTAGCATGAGTGGAACTCTTAGAACCCATGTGATCACAAACAATAGAGATTTTTGCAGGGGAAGCATAATTCCCTGAAGTAAATATTATAAGTAATGTCTCTTTCCTGTTTATAAGAGACAAAAGCCTTTCTTATGATGGATATTTGAAGGTGGGCTGCTCTGAAGATATTTGGCAAATGTGGAAATCTGAGAAGGGCCTCTACAAAAGGGAGAATTTGGTAGAGCTGATTAGAGGATTTGTTCCTCAATTTTTTTTAATTGAAACATTTCTAAAATTTTTGACCAACTCTAGTTTACTCTGAGTATCCAGAAAAACTTTGACTCTGTGATGCAGCCCACTGGGCTGTGGAATAGTCATTAGAAGAAGGTAGTGGAAGCTGCTTAACTTGGGGCCAGGTTATGATACCATAAAGTAATTCTACTGAAGTTAGTAGGACCACTTGTGAAGTAAAATGCTACTTGGCATGAGAAAAGGTGTCAGACTCTTGAGACTTCTTGCTCTTTGTCCAGGCTTTAAAAACGTTAGAAGATGTACTGTCGGGACAATTCTGCAACTTCACAGAGGTAATCCCAATATGGTTTTGCTACCTTTTAGCTTCTGTGACATAATGGGTCTTTGCTACTCATCATTTCTATCATTGTTTGGATTTGGAAGACTCAACTGAACGGGTCCATTAGAATGATTGGCAAAAAAAAGCTCATATTAGCGTGCATTCATTGTGACTAAGTCTGGATGGTTTTATTTCTTCATTAGAGCTCAGATATCTAACTTGGATATAAAAAATTAAATTTGGAAATCATTTACCTCATACTCCAGATTTATGCAGGCAAAACTGAGCCAGTTGCCCTTGTTTGTTACCACGATCTCCTTCCAACTATCCATAATGATCTTCGGCATCTGTGTTCTCAAAATATTTTAGTTTTTTAATACCAGGGCTTAACTCGGTTGTTGGAGAGTTTAGTTTCAGAATCAATGAAATAAATGGAAAAAAGACCACTTACCCAGCAAGTTTTTGAGCCACAATCTGGATGTGGTTCCAAAAGTCATAAATTGGTGGACGGTTGAAAAGTAAGTGTAGCAAAGTGCCAAGAACTTTGATTGTAAAACCAGCAGAAATGTGATGAGAGTAACCAGTCCAAAATTATTTCAGGGAAGTCTCATTTTTTGGGGTTTGGTTTTTGGTTTAAATGGTCTAAGTTATGGTTGCTGACGTGGCTGCTTTCAATGTAATTGTGAGACTCTAGTTTCTTTCATCATAATCGATCAGTTTCAATGGTAATTCAATCTCAGAAATGTTCTCTTTAGTGGAGCTCAACTGCTGGGACTAAACCCATGTTTTCTAAATTGAAGAAGTGAACTTAGGTTACTAGTCTCTTTACAAATCAACTTGCTCCAAATAGGAAAAGATTAAGAGGGCCAGTTTGTTACACGTCCTCAGCTGAATCACATCCCAGAATTCAAAGGACAGTTTGTGCTTGGCCATCACATGCTTGAGCAATGGTAGGAGAGGGTGTAGGAAGCCTCCTCACCCTTACACAGATCATGTAAGGGCAGAATTGAAGCCCCTGTACTTTGGGGAGCACAGGGACTGCTTCCTCCCTAGTCTTCTGGGAACCAGAAAGAGAAGAAAGCAGGTAAGGATCATAAATTGCTCTAAGCACTCTCTAGCTAGCAGATCTAGCTGGCTGTACAGGGGACAATAATGTGCACCTCACAAAGGGAACCAAGGGGTGACACCCAGCTTCTGTATGCTCAGGAGTTCTGCAATACAGAATGTGCCTGTAAGGCAAAGTAGCTCTGAATTAACCCCTACTATGAGTTGTGCCCAATGGCACAAAATGAACTACCAGGATTTCTTATATCTCTAATTTGCATGAGCTCATCTAGGGGGAGGCTGAATCTTACAAAGTGTTGAGCACTTGATTTCAATGGGTATGGAAGGGTCTTAGCAGCTTTTGCTCTTCTTTCTCAGATGTCAGATTTTTCCTCTACAACAGAAGGCAGGAGAACCAAAGTACCAGAACATCCAAAAGAGATCCCAATGAGAATAGATCTCCACTCACTGCAGATTAGGCTGTGATGTAAACAACCATTGGCCACTGAGACTGAAACCAACATTTGTTTATCAGTTACTGTGGCAGACTCTTGCATAATTCAATGGTTCAAGTGTTCCTATTCTGTAATACTTTTTAAGAGAGAGCTTCTGATGGGCCACTCCTGATCCTATATCCTCTCTGCAGCAACAAACTGGCTTGTTACATAAAAATAAATGATTTGTCATTAAGAGACAAGATGAAAATCTAACTCTAATGCTGTGAGTGAAGCTGCTTGTCTGTGTCTCTCCCGTGCCCCTCCATCCACCCCATCTTGTATCTTCACTACATTTCCCTGAGCCTGCTTGTTCTCTCATTTGCAATCATGGGAGAGAGTTGTTCCCCTTTAACTTCATGAAGTTATTCAATTACATAGGTAAGGCAAAGGAGACCCAGGCCCTTACTGTCCAATTAAGCTCACTGCCAGACTGCAGGCAGCCAAAGCCTTGGTTAGTTGTTTCCTTCTACAATCTGAGTGCTGGTGTTCAGATTTTGACTTGGATCTGCAAATCAGCAGTGTTTGATTTGAATGTTGTGCATCCACAAACTGCCTGTCAGAGCTTCCTGGGAATATTTCTCCTCTCTCTAGAGATCTGAGGCTATTCTGAAGCTGCTATTTGCGGCTAAAATTTGGATGCTGTTCACTGAAGTCAAATGAGCGAAGTGTTTTCTACTATGACCATTAGGTCCTGCTTCTCACAAACTCACATGAACTGTATGAACCCACTGGAACCAGTATGTCTGACTGGGAACATGTGACCTATGGGCTGGTGGAGAGATCTGACATGGAGTAAAACTCTCTTGAAACCAGTTTTGGTACAAGAAACTGAGAAACCATTCTGAACCAAACTTTTGCAGAAACGTAGCTTTGACCCCAGAGATGCTAGATGCAATGCAACATTAATCAGCTCCAGTGCAGTGTGAAAAACACTGGATGTCTGTAAGTAACCAGAGGGATATTCCTCCCTCTTTCAGGGAGAATAGGTAAAGGTAATAATGAGAACATGAGATCATTCTACTCCTGGCTCTGTCATTAACTTGCTGTGTGACCTTGGGCAAGTCATTTATGCCACAACATTCATAGTTAGGTTCATAAAACCATATTTAGGTTGCTAAACAAGCAGCCTAATTTGTGTCTAAAAACTAAACTTTTCAAATGTAGGACTTGTCTACCCTTGGAACTTACAGTGGCATACCTACATCACTCGGGGGTGTGAAAAATCCACACCTCTAGGCGATGGAGTTAAGCCAACCTATCCCCCAATGTAGATAGCACTAAGTCAATGGAAGAATACTTCCAGTCTACCACCTCTGGGGGGTTACCTACACTGACAGCAGAATTCCTCCCTCAGCATGGATAGTGTTTACACTGAAGTGCTACAGCAGCTCAGCTGTAGATGCACTGCTGTAGCACAAGTGTAGACAAGCCCTCAGGTGTCAACCTCTCTGCAGCTCTTTTTCTTAACTCTGAAGTACTATGAGGAATAACTAATTGTATGTAATGCACTTTGAGATCTCCTCTTTATCTGTCTAGGCTACTTGCCTAGTTTTGTACCATACTGATGAAATTCTATATATGTGAAAAGTAGTTGTTGTTTATGTATAAAGAAATGGCTGAAAAAGCTTGATAACGTAATTACACTTATCAATGGATTTTTTTGAGTACATCTCTGTGGTTCTCCTTTTGAAGGTAGTAATGATTAGAATCATTCCATTTGCATAACTTCACTCTAGGCATGAATCTTTTAGTGATGACAGACATTTAAAAATAAATTCGATTTAAACCAAATTCAAAGAAGGCAGAGGAAAACCATTGGCCCACATCCTTCTGTCACATAAAGAAAAGCATTGCTGCAGGACTTTAGCTGAGTAAACAAGATGACACAATGTTTTTGCATTGCCCCTTTTTCTTCCTACCACCTGTCCTAGATGAAGAATGGGCAGATGCCATTTCAAGATGCCTGGCATGAAGAACTCTAGGGAATAATTGACAGTCATAATTAATCAGGAAGATTAATAAGTGCCTGAAGTCAGGCTGCTTGATAAGTAGCCTGGTTTTCAAAGGTGCTGAGCACCTGACAGCTTCTGCTGAGGTAAATGGAGCTAGGGGCATTTACACCAGTGGAGGGTCTAGCACTGAGTTCCTGTCAGCTCTGCAGGATTCTCAAAGATCCCATGAATGGTAGGAATTTGTCTTCATGTCTGTGGCCAAAATCTCCCCTCTCCCACACTGCTGCACTATGTGATGTCGAATGCCACGTGGACATAGCTAAATTAAATGGTGGTGTATGTACTGTGTGTTGTAAGCTCCTTGGGACAGGGATTGTCTTTGTTCTGTGTTATACAGCACCTTGCACAATGGAATCCTGGTCTATAAATGGGTTCAAGATTTAGCCTGCTGCCTGGTAAGGTTCAAGATTTAGCCTGCTGCCACTATGTCTAGAAAACATGGTGGTGATGTTGCTTACGTCTCTACATAGATTGGATGCCCATCTCAAATATGTGCCATAGTCTGTTCCATTTTAACATCCTATTTTAACCCCCACCCACTGCAAGAGGAAGCTGAAAAGTTCCTTCTAAAAATGTAGCCTTGATTTGTTCTTCAGCTCTTTATGCCTTAATATCAATATAGAATCAGCTTCTCATGGGGCTGTACTGGAGAAAGAGCCAGAGATTAGGCCCAACACAGTGTGGTCCAGCCCTGAAGGGATGTAGCAGTGTGCATGTGCCCCCAGCATCCCTGGAAGGTCCAGGAAGAATTATGCCCTCAGTGTGGTGCTGTATCCCCCTGCCCCGCAAAAAAGTGACTGAGCCTTTGTTATTTTTATTGCAGCAGCCGCATGGTTCAGGACCTAATTGTACGCGCCTAGTACAAACCCAGAACACAAAGATGAGATGACAAGATAATAAAGATGCCCCAAGATAACACTGTGCTGGTGTTTCACACTTACATACCCCTTAAAATAGCTAGCTAACTCTCACCCTTATGAGGTAAATGACTTACCTGAATTCACAGAGGAGGAAACTGTTTCAGAGAGCTTCCCCTGGAGGTGTTAAAGCTATGCAGAGTTGCCACTGTGGTTCAGTGGGTATAGTGAATAAATGAGCCCTAAATCTATAAGTTGTGGTCACGATGAAAAAAAAAGCTCTCTTCCTCCTTTCCCTGGTCTCTACACTGTAAAGAAGACAAAATAAGCCTTTCAGAAAAAAAGCATCTCCCTCTGTTGGGCTTGTTTCTTATGGTGTAAGGTAATCTCTGTAGTAGCCTGATAGTGTATCATTTCTAATGTATTGTACGAAGTATATAGTCTCTGCAGTATGACCCTGATCCAAAGTCAGCTGAAGTCCGAGGAAAACTCCCATTGACTCCAGTGTACTTTGGATCAGGCCCCATAATAGTGGGAGTAGCTACTGGACGTGTGTATCTGTGGGGGCTTTTTCTTTTTTCTTGGCTGAGGGGTAATCTCCACTTGGAGCTGTGGGTGTGATTCCCAGCTCGCACAGACATTCTTAAGCTAGCTCTCCTTGAGTTAGGGTGCTAAAAATGATAGTGTAGCAGGGGTAGCACAGGCTAGCTGCTTCATGTACATATCCCTGGGGTTCAGGCAGGTTTGTACATGGCGTGGCTAGCCAGTGCCACCCCTTGCTGCTGCCCATGATACCCTGGCTACTCTACTATTTTTATGGCACTAGCTCAGTGAGAACTAGCTTGAGTATGCCTACGCAAACTAAGAATCCTAGCTCCAAGTGAAGATGTACCTTAACATGTGGAGCATACTTACGCCTTACTCCTATGTGTAGAATATTTCCTGCATATGTTAGCAAACATCACTCTAAAGTATAAGAATGGGTCCAGAGTCTTCAGAAGGGACACGTAAACTTATGCTCTGTGCCTTGATAGAACAAATATCTGATCTGAATTATATGATCAAATAAAACACATCTTCCCATTCTTCACAAAATATATAGGGGACGGATTCTCTTAATTTTCCGGCTTGTTTAGACTCAAAATCATTGTAAAATCTAAGCACATTCAAATTGTCTAGACATTCTTTTTTATCTTTGTGCTTCTCAAAAGAGGGTTTTTTTTATTGGCTTTATTTTCAGAGCTTATCGTTTTCTAACTGCTATATTACGTCACCCAAGCATGTGCTTTTCTTCAGTGCTGAGGCTTTTAAAATGGACACAGGCATAGAAGATAAGGAAAATTTGTTTTCATGAGATCACAATCTTATTCTGATCTGGGGGGCAGGGGCGACACTTATGTTTTTGGCTTCAAAAGATAGCAGCAGTTCCCTTACTGTTTGAATTTCGCTGGCTGGCAGGCAATGCAGTTTAGGGCAGTAATTCAGGGTTGCTGTTTACTGTAAGTCTAAGGGGAGAATATAGGTAAGTCCAAGAGTTTTTGCAAGTAAATGTGGTGGTCATTCTTTGGAGTTTGGATCTGCATTGAGCAGCTTACTACCACTCTAGAACATTTTTCTGGGGATGGGGATGTGTAGATAACCTTAGTGGGTAAATGTTTGCAAAATAAAATTCAAAGCTATATTCCTGGAGCTTTAGCAAAGCATTTGGAAAAAGCTAAATCATGTCCTTGGTTTGCACTGCCCAGAGATGTCATAAAACACAGGGGAATGGAGACCATGGTTGTATGTAGTTTGGACAAATTCATATAAAAAGAAATAGTAATACAAGGGATTAAAACACACCAGGTCAAACCCATCTCTAGTCTAATCCTGTTTATTTCAGTGGAATTGTGTACGGGTGAATTTGGTCTGTGTTCTGTATCCAGCAAATCCCCATCAGACCAATGGAACACAGTTTGTTACCTCCAATTTTCTCGGATTCAAATGAAAAATAAGAGTACCGTTTCTACCCAGTTATTGTAAAGGATGTGGGGCTGGATTTTCAAAAGCACCCAGCATTGGCCCAACTCTCTGCATTGAGCCCAATGGATGGGGAGTTCGGCAAACATTAGCCTCTTGAACAACTAACCATAGGGTGGGGTTTTCTAGAGAATTGGGAACGAAGCTGATTGGAGCACTTTTCAGAACACACAATGTTGCCAAAAGATGAAAATTAAAGGTTTTGAACAATCTTGCTGCAGCCTCCTCCTGCTCCCCCATTCACAGACTAGCTTTAATTAGGACTAAGTGTAAGGAGAAAGACCAAGTAAAGGAAGCAACAATAACCTGATTAAAACAAAGCTTTCCCCAGTGGAGAAAACGGAGTGAGAGGGGTGACAAGGGACAAGAGAACTCAAGGTGTTGCCAAAGGTGGGCGGTGTTCTTCTGACCTATCTGTGGGCATCCCCATTCCACACCCTATCACCATGGCACTGCTTTCTTTGCCGGTGGTTATCCTAGGGAGTGATCTTGCATGGGGTTTGCTGCATGCAGAGGGGATCCAGGGAAAGATCATCTAGCCCCAGGATTTATTACTTTTACTTTTTCCACAAAGCGAGTGGACAGACAATGGGCCAGGTTCTTCATGGCTCTGCACCTTTTGCAGTCATTGTACGCTGGTGCAAAGTGAACATAGATTGCTACCAATTGAATTTTGTAGCATTTTACACTTGCTTTGCACTGATGTAAAATGACTACATGAGGTGCACAGCAACTAAAATGTGTCTCCCTAATTCCTGCCCAGTCCCTGCTCCTTACCCCTCCACTGATCCTGAAGAGCACCCTCCACTGAGACCTAAGAAGAGAGGAACTGTGCTGCACAAGTGCCTGTGCATCTTTCACATGGTGTTTTTCCCGCCCATGAATCTCACTGGGGTGAACTGGGCCACTGTATGTTGCTGTGAAATGTAAGCGCTAGCTCTGCTTTCAGTATTTTTTTCCATTAAAGATGGCATTTGAGATAAGATAAAGTCTGAGTTGAACCCACTGGGAATATAACTTAGTGGGAAAGCACTTTAAAGATCAGACAGAACTGATTCTGGGAATAAGATAAACACTAAGTGGAAATGGATAAGCTGTTAAAATCCAATCTAGAATGCCTGGTGTAAATACCACCCAGCCTCTTCTCCCAGCTCATGCAGACGAAGGCTGTATCGACATGGGAGAACTGAACCATTGGTAAATGAATGAGATTGTACCAACGGTGGTGCAGTCATGAAAATTAAGAAACGCTAAAGTCACTAGCCATACAAAAGTAACAATTTCTGTCCAGTCTCCAGTTCTAGAGCCTTCTTGAAAGGCCCTTTGCCCTGGGACTAGAAATAGTAAAGGCATCAGATTAGACTTCCCTCAGAAATATAATAAGCCTAAAGTGGGGGAAGGAATATGGGGGGAATGGGAATAATGTGGGAGAAGTCTGAAGATAGGGTCATGGGATTCAATTCAAATAGAGTAGAGAAATCCCCTACTTGTACCCCATTGTGGTCTGATCCTAGGGTGTAGCTCAACGAGCTGGTGGGCACATCTGCCATTGCCGGGTCATCAGCTCATGCAGCTGACAGTTGGGTGAGGGGGTACCAAAGTGGGTTGAGGGAGGGGCTCAGTAGCTATTGCTTGCACTTTGCAAATGTGAAGGGAGGGAGTGGGTATTTCCATCCCCAAGTGGGGCTACCTCCCCCATCATGTAAGGCCACATACCATATGTCCATTTCATATAGATAACTTCAGTGTTCACTGGAGCCCAGAAATCCCTTCCATTATCCCCCGACCCTGCAAAAGTCAGTCGCCATTGGTATATATTACAGTGAACTGCTGTATATATCCGCTGTAGAGGATTCCTAGTCTCCTAATTCCTCTTCCCAACCTGGATTGGTCACTGCCTCTGATACTATCTGTGGACCTCAGGCAGGGCTGGATTTGCACCTTCCCTACCCCTAGGCACAGCATCTTCAGGGCCTGCCTCTCCATGTCCTCCTCCTCTCCCCCTCCCCCGCCTCTGCAGCTGACTTTCATGTCTGTATTTAAAAAACACCAAACCCCACAACTTTTAGATGGTCCTAGAACGCTGGCGCCCTTAGGCCCGTGCCTACTGTGTCTAATTGGAAATCCAGCCCTGTCCTCAGGTATTGACATGTTCTTAGGCATTTTACAGTCCAGCTCCTCATCGCTGGTCTGCCAGGCCTATGGAGCAAACCTTCTCCTCTGCCCTTTCCTTATCCCTCAGCATTGCAGTACAGGGAGCATCTATACCAGGGATCCATGGGCACAGACTCCATGGGTGCTCTGGGGCTGGAGCACCCATGGGGAAAAATTTGTGGGTGCTCTGCATCCACCGGCAGCCAATCTCCCCGCCCCAGCTCACCTCGCCTTATCTCCGCCTCCTCCCCTGAGCACACCGCATCCCCGCTTCTCCATGCAGTACTTGCCACCTCAAAACAGATGTTTTGTGGCATAACAAGCTGTGGGAGGGAGAGGGGAGAAGTGGGAACGTGGCATGCTCGGGGAGGACGCGGGGAATAGGCGGGGTCGGGGCGGGGATTTGGGGAAGGAGTCCAATAGCGGCAGGGAAGGGGTGGAGTTGGGGCAGGGACTTTGGGGAAGGGGTTGTAATGGGGGCAGGGCAGGGGTGGAGTTGAGGTGGGGCTGGGGCGGGTGGAGGGTCAAGCACCCACCGGCGCCAGGAGAAGTTGGCACCTATGCAGGGATCGGCAACCTTTGGCATGCGGCCCACCAGGGTAAGCCCCCTGGTGGGCCAGACAGGTTTGTTTACCTGCCGTGTCCGCAGGTTCAACCAATTGCAGCTCCCACTGGCTGTGGTTTGCCGCTCCAGGCCATTGGGGGCTGCAGGGAGTGGTGGCCACCATATCCCTCGTCCCGTGCTACTTCCTGCAGCCCCCATTGGCCTGGAGCAGCAAACCGCGGGCAGTGGGATCTGCGATCGGCTGAACCTGCGGACGCGTCAGGGAAACAAACCGGCTTGGCCCGCCAGGGGGCTTACCCTGGTGGGCCGCATGCCGAAGGTTGCTGATCCCTGATCTATACTGTCTAGTAGCACATTAGGCTGCATTGAAGGTCAGGTCCAGGTCTTCCCAAAATGGGCAGGTTTTCCCCTCTGCCCAGGATTGGCTATTATTATCAGGGGCTTTGTTGTGTTGCACTGTAAGGACCGTAAGATCTTTCCCAGCACTGCTTGCTAAACCAAATGTCCAAGTGCTCAGACACTTAATTATAGATGAGTGGTTTTTTTTAATCGGAGTTCAGCTGTGACTCAATTTCTTGGATTCCCACGAGAGACACCAGTACTTGTGCTCTGCCTGGCCTGCTGCCAACATGCTAATCGTTTTCTTCTGAAACACACGTGCTGCTAAAGGAGTTGACCTTAGGTCAATGCTATCAAAAAAGTTAGACTGGCAAATTGCTTACAAATGAGTTCTAAGGGGTGTATAGTACTTTCCATAGAGGGAAGAGGCTTGAACAGAAAACACATTAGACAAACAACCTAGGCAGTGATCAGCCCACTGTGGTGTGGCTGGAGAAGGACTATTTGCACCACTACGACTGTTAAGTCAGCACTTAAATCCACACTGGCAGTGCACTAGTTGAAGATCACATGGTGGTGAGTCTTGTTTGGAAGCAGGGCTAAACCAAAAGGTTGTGTGGGTGACTGTGCATTGTTAGGAGAAATTTGGGGAATACATGTGTATATTTGGGGTGGGGGCGGTATTCCAGGCATGGCAGGGGAATGAAATGGTGGTTAGCACATTGTATTTCTCTAGTGCAGACAAAGCCTTAGGGTCTTATAGATGCCTTTCTATATAGAGATTTTTCAGATAATACACAAATTGGAAGAGGCTGAGATCCTAATATGAAGGTGGAGGGGGACCACCTCACTCTCATTTTGCTTGTTTTACATCTCTGACTTGGTGTTTTACTGGCTCTTAATTCCATGCAGTCTAACAGGATATTCTGGGGTTATAGAAGTTCTTGGGATGGCTTTCAAATAAATCTCATGTTCAGAATACATGGGACTGCTGAGAGGTAAATAATACACACTCA
The DNA here is from genome assembly GCF_015237465.2 of Chelonia mydas. NCBI lineage: Eukaryota > Metazoa > Chordata > Testudines > Cheloniidae > Chelonia > Chelonia mydas. The sequence goes on from NC_057852.1 coordinate 115,679,970, forward strand.
ACGCACCTGAATAGAGTCAAAGGTCAAGGTCAAACTTATCCTTCAAGCAAAGGAGTTAGTCTTTCTTGCTTATGGCAATGTTTTTTTTTATTGGAATTCTCAAGCTCATTTTGATTTCTGTAGGCATATTTTATTTCTGCTTAGATCTTCATTAATCTATATGGTAATTTTTGATTTATACTTCAATACCTTGCCTTTCTGAAAATATCACATCCTTTTAATTAAACTCGGAGCACTACTGTCAGGCAGGAAAATATTATACTAATTTTAGAGATGAGTAAAATGATGCACAGAGAAGTTACATTGACTTGTCCAAAGTCACACAAAGGCCTCTGTTGGAACATTATGTAGGAGTCCTGATTCCAGTTCCTTTCTCTAAACACTAGAACATTCTCCCTCCTCAGAAGCTAATCCAGTAGGTGCAACCCATCTCCCCAAGAACTCTATGCATGATTGTGCTCCTGGTCATGAGCAGCCCCAATGTGATCCAACATTGTGGAGCAGCTGCTATTGATATGTAAATCTGTGAGAGGGAGCTGGAGAACTCTAATGGCCCCTCTTCATAGAGCAGAACCGAGTGCTGCATGCCACAGCTGAGAACGGACTATAGTTTCTGTGGTATTGGGTAACCCCAAATGTTCCAAAAACATGTCAGTTCTTTCCTGTCCCCTAAACCTTGACATTTAAAAAAAGATAATTTGAGGGTTCTTTTTAGTTGCCTGATGACTCTTGAGCCTTTGGGGTTCATGGTTCCAAGCTTTTCACTGCAGCCAAGAGGGCTAGGAACTTTTGTCTTTTTAAAGGAAAGTTGAGATTCTCACAATCACATGATTCCAGGAGCTGGGGCTTTCAGCAAATACCAGACACTGAGATTGGCAATTAAAATCATGAGAGCTGGTAACAACTGAGAACAACGCACCAACCACCAGCATCAAGGCTCGTGAAGGAGGAACCAGTAGCACAAAATTGAGAAAGGAGCATCTATGCATATAGCGGCTACTTTCATGGGTCTCAGAGTTTCTTCTAAGTGGGTCCCCAGGATCTGCAAGGTTGGAAGGGGGAGGGGCTCACTCCCTGTACACATTTCAGGGCCACTAAGCCCTCCTACTAGATGGGATGCTTTCATGGAGTTTCCAGTCTGGCTCTTTATATCCAATATATGTATTGTATTTCTATGACTCAGTTATCACTCAAAGTTCTGAATAAGCTTCCCAAACTGCTCTCACCAAGCTAAATTTTCGTAACACAGAAACTGAATTAAAAATGAATATTCATATAGTAGTACTAATAAAGTTAGCATTTAAAAATGGGTGTTTCCTAAAATGTTTAAAAACACATCTTGATGACCTTTCTAAGCACGGCTTCATGCTGCAGGCATGGAAATGTTTGCATTGCCATGGAAACAAAACTAAAGACTGCTCATGCTGGGGGGAAAAAAACCCAAGTTATGAGGCGATTGTGGGGAAAAAAGCTAGAGGGATGATATCTTTCAGTGTGTACATGAAATGAACATGATGTGATGCTGACTTCTCTGGATAGAAGGGTTTTTTAATTTAGTTTTTCACTGAGATTTCCACTGGCTGAAGGGTTATTTTCGATACATACAAGGTTGACACTAAAAGCAATCAATATACATGTATACAAACTATAAAAGTACAGAGACATCTGTGACTACAGACTAACACTTCTTCTACCAATTGCTTTAGAAAAAACAGACAATCGCAAGTTTACCTCGAGAGGAACCACTAAGTTAGAATATGAATCATATTTTTCTTTGTATGAATGTAGTTATTCATGAAAGAGTAACAAACCCAGCATTTAATTTCTGATCAAACAAAACATACTTTCTAATTTGGCTAAACTGAAACATCAAATGCCAAATGACTAAAATGCTTTCTAACCATAGTTTTGCTAGCAGCTTGATAGGTATGCAAGGCATGCAGATCATTTCCTGCCAAGGCTGAGAAACATGGGTAGGCCTGAGATAATAGGGCTGGTGTGCTTGAAAAAGAACAAGGTTGTTAATGTTGTAGCTGATTTGCATTTTTTGGGTGGCTCTTGGCTTCTTTTAAACTATCCCAGGTACTTCCTGTGGTCTGACTTTCTCTTAGCTCTGAATGACAGAGGGATCAGTAGGAGACAGGATAGGGATTTCCAAAGCATCACAATCGTCAGTAAGGAACACTAAGTCCTGGGAAAATAAGAGCAATGATTAGTTTTATAAATGGGTGATAGGGAGGCAGAAGACAGTGAAAATATCAAGGTTAGGGACTGATCCAACGCCACTGAAGTCAATGGCAGTTGGATCTGGCTGGAAGTAGATGTTATAGTAGCAATGTACGTTCATTGACATACCCTCCTGCAGAAGGAGATCATAATGGTGTACAGGCTCCGGATCTTTTCCTTCAGAGCACTCACTTGTGGCACTCTTTGGCAAGCGGAGTATGCCACAAAGTTACGGAGTTTTGCCAACACACAATAATTCTGCAAGGCATGGAAAGGGTGATTTGTAAAACTGTTTGGACGCAGTACTGGTGGGTTTGCATTACCCATTGGCCACTCTGAAATATTCCCTTTCATCAGAATGGAGAACTCCCAGCTCTGTGTATGTGTTTTTAAATAAACTGTTTATTACATAAACAATCAGTATTTCGTAACAGGGTTGTCTGCTCCCTCTTTGTTTTACATCTCTGACTTGGTGTTTTACTGGCCCTTAATTCCATGCAGTCTAACAGGATATTCTGGGGTAACTGCATAGACCCTGCCCCTCCCACTCCAGTCTTGGCTCTCATAGATCAATAGCATCACTGGCTTCTTTTTATGCTCTCTAGTAGAGGATAATACTAGCATAACCCTCTGGAGTTAGTGGAATTATATGCAGGAGAATTTGGTCTATTCCTTCAATAGGAGCATCTCAGTTTGTTACAATATACAGTAACCAAGATCCTTCTGTCATAATTTGCCTCATTCCCACTGGACAGTGGTGTAAAGGTCAGGTGGAACTTTGTTCATAGCACTTTATGTTGTCAAAATACTGCACAAATGTTAACTAATTTCACCATGTTCCTGTAAAGAAGGTGAATAAATTACCATCCCCATTTTGAAAACAGAGAAACTAAGGCACTGAAGTTAAATTACTTGCACTTTGCCATGCAATGAGTCAGTGACAAAGCTGAGAGTAGAATCAGGAGTTCTTGGGTCTCAGCCCTTTACTGACTTCATTAGATTATGCTGCCTCCAGCAAAATTTAGGGGTTTTTCCCAGTTGTTTGTGAGGAAAGCATAACACGGCATATTCTACTGCTTAGCACTAGAACTTAAGGTGCTTGCACAAAAGAACATGTCACACATCCTTTGTGGTGGATGGACATGCATTTATTATTATTGCTGCCATTCTTTTGTCTCCTATGGAAAACTTTCAGAGAGCTCAAGAAGTGATAGCTGATTTTTAAAAAAGAAACTCAGCAATGCACTCCTCTACTTGAATTTGTTAAAATAGCAATTTGTGTGAGCTAGATATGCCACATCTGGAAAGAAGACACAATGGTCTTGATTCTGCTTTTGACCTTTTCACTATTCTCATGCATTCCCATACATACATTACTTGCTGGTAAAATTCCATTATAATAAATATACAAATGTCATTCACTTAAATGGTGATTTAATCATTTCCAAAATTTAAAAACCACAACAAAAAAAACCTTCAGAAAAACATCTTCATTTTTAAATGAGATCCTACAGTGCTGCTTTTCACTGTTTCTCTCTAGTCTGGTTAAACTTTCAAAAAGTAGCTTCAATACATACTCAGAGTAGGTCCCATACTTGCACTTTTTTTCATTAGCTGCTTTTAATTCATGGTTGTAAAGAAAGAATAGTGTAAACTTACATGTATGTCCAAGTACAGCTTGGGCAGCATCTCCACACAGGGGTCCTGTAGTAAAGAATAGAGACGTTGCCATTTTTTTTCCCTAGGGAGATTTGTTTCAAAAGCAACAATCTAAGTAGTGTTTTAGATCAACTCACCACAGGTTCAGTGTTCTGTAAAGTCTTAAATGATGCCATGATTTCTTTGCTCAAAGATAGAATCCTTGAGTAGCATGTTGGAGGAGCTGAACTAATCAACAGAAAAACAGAGAGCAGAACAACCAAACTCAGCAGCATCTTCATTATGGAGAGTATGTCAAATGTTAATGGTTACACAACTACTGATAGGTTTCAGTGGAGTCTAAGTTTGACAAGTGGACTCCCACCTTAAATAGGCTCTTGTATCAATGAAAAAAATGTTTTGGGGTTGGTCCAAACACCGGCTCACTGCCGTTTTAAATTTCCTGCCAACCTGTGAGCCAAAGCTGCTAGCACTTTCCTGTCCTGGAGCAGGGAAAGGAGGGAGTGAGGATAACCAAACAAACACAACTGGTACACTTTATTCCCTAAAGAAAACAACCCAGTAACCATCTAAAGGCTAACACAAGTATGTGTAATAAGCAACACAGGATTATTGTGGAGTTGCAGACCCCACTCCTGCAACCACTTAGGCACATGCTTCCCATTATGCACACAAGTAGTCTCATTGTGTGACTGCTCACGTGCATAAAGAGAAACAGGTTTCTCTAAGTCTAAATGCTAGCAAGATGGGGGGCCATATATTGTCGTATTAGTTAAAATGGAAAACCATTTAAAATGGCTGTAGTGGCCCACATCCTCTGCTGGTCTCGTAGACACTGCTGAATCTGGGAGTGTAGTGGGGTTTTTTTTGTTTGTTGCAGTCACTGTTTCTATTGTCTGTGTCTACATATTCAGTACTTTGAGATTAAAAGGAGAATATATGTTTCATACTAAAATTCCCAACACTGGACCAGATTCTGATTCAATTCCTTTTTTATGGTAAAGGGATAGTGTAAAACTTTGACTTTAGTCTTTGACTTAAGTCGTGACAGGTTGAAGAGTTTTCTGTCTGATCTTTTGTGGAGATACACTCCATCTTTCATGTCCTTAAACGTGCAGTTCAGGAGTACAAAAAAGAAGATTCCAAAGAGTGTAGGGGCAAGAACACATCCTTGCTTTACTCAGCTTTTCTTCTCAAAGCTATCCAAAGTGGACCTGTCAAACTGGACAGTTGCTCTCATGTTGTCATGGAATGAACATAAAGATTTAACAGGGTTGGTGGGCATCCTATCTTTTCTAGTATTGCAAATAAACCTGCTCTGCTGACTGTGTCAAATGGTTTGGTTAGGTCCACAAAGGTGATGTACAATGGTCGGTTTTGCTCTCTGCATTTTTCCTGGGGTTGACCCAGAGAAACTATCATGTCTATAGTTGATCTTCCAGCCATGAATCCATACTGTGATTCAGGGTAGTCACGATTCGCCAGCTGTTGTAGGTGTACTAAGATGACATTTGCAAAAGCTTTTCCCACTATACTTAGTAGCGAGATACTCCTGAAGTTGTTGCAGTTGCCCTTTTCACCTTTTATTTTTATACAGAGTGGTGCTGATTTATGTCACGCATCTCTTGTGGTACCTCACCCTCTTTCCAGCACTTAAGTTGCGGATGATGAAGATATGGTAGTAGGCTGTCTTTCCCTCACTTGAGGATTTCCGCTGGGATGCCATCTGTTCCAGGAGCCTTGCCACTTGATAGAAAATCAGTGGCCTTTCTTAGCTCTTCTACAGTGGGCTCCACGTCTAGCTCTGGCATGACCTGTAGAGTTGGTATTTGGTCCAGTGATTTGCTGGTGATATATGTTTCTTGTGTGTATAGCTCTGAATAGTGTTCAATGAGACAACTGCTTGCTTTTATCTGTAAGGATTTCACTGCTGTGCGATTTGTGAGGGGCAGCCTTGTTGACAGTGGGGCCTAGAGCTTTTTTCAGGCCATCATACATGACTTTGAGGTTTCCTGTGTCTGAGGCTGTCTGTATCTCTTCACAGAGCTTCATTAAAGTCAAAAAGGTGCTAATCAGGGGACTTCTATTAGCTGATGATGCTGCCCTCATAGTCCACTGTGACCAGGATCTCGGGAGGGGAGGCAGCTGAGGTCACTCATTTAGGGTGAACTGCAAAGAATGGGGCAGACAATCCCCAAAGCTGGTGAATATTCCAGTACTTAGATTTACCAAGCCAGCACAAAACAGATTCTTTATTACCTCACTGGTTGCTCAGAAGCCAACAACACAGTTCCCTTAAAGTGATCCAGCCTCAGGCCTCCATCCAGGTACCTAAGTCAAGAATAATGACAATTACTGAATCTTTTTCATCATTATAAAAGAGGTTCTACCAATCCCAAAGGATCGGACACATTACCTTCCAGGTTAATGAATATTCCAGATCTTACCCAAATACATGCCGACAGCCAATTCTTAATAACTAAACTAAAATTTATTTAAAAAGAAAGAGAGTGGTTAAAAGATCAATATACATACAGACGAGTTCAATTCTTGAGGCTCAGATTCATAGCAGAGGTGGTGAGCTTTTGTAGTTGCAAACAGTTCTTTTGGAATTCAGTCCATACGCTACAGTCCAATGTCCAATATCACATTCAGGGTGTATCAGCATAACTGGGATCTCAATCTGGTGACTCAAACTTCCCCTGATGAAGCTTAAGCAGATCTCAGATAAAAAGGATTGGGACCCAAGGGTCTTTTATACAGTTTTCTAGCATCCACTTGACCATACAGTCCTGGGTAAACAATAGGCTTCTGTTTTCTAAACCTCACCAGTAACTAATTACACAAATTAACATAGGGCAATTTATCCATTAGGCACTCTATCACAAACTTCAAAGAGACATATAGACAGTGACATTATTTCACCCAGATTCATCTAAATGTTAATATTCCGTTTTGCTCTCTGAATTAATAGTTATAGTGACAGACAAGAATTGTCTGTTTACATGGCTAATGCTTATGAGTACACACAGACTATTAGTATAACTTTTTTAACTTCTAACACTATAGGTTAACATTTCAAAGTTCTAACATTGAATGGCCCACATTACCATTTACATGCTTTCTAACATGACTTTAAAGGTTGGCTTTGGGACGTTCAGCCTGCAAGCTGTTTAACCCTTTCTGGTCGTATATTATACTTTGTATAAGATTTGTTGCAATTATATAGCAGTGGTAGCAATAATTTGCATGATTATATTTTAATTAGACAACGTCACACCCACTATGAAGATCTACTACAAGAACTCATGTACCACCTTCCAAGTGCTTGTCAGGCATTTGCTCTCACCATCAGTATTAAGAAAACTGTTATATTAGGACAGGGGGTTCCACAAAAGCCTTCAATCACCTTAAATGCAAACCAGCTAGAAGTAGTCAAAATGTTGAGCTACTTAAGTTCTACAGTGACCACCAGCCTCTCACTGGATGAAGAACTAAATGTTCACATTGGAAAGGCTGACACTACCTTTAGCAGACTAACTAAAAGAGCATGGAACAACTCAAAGCTTACCATTGAGACCAAAATGCTAGTGTACCAAGCTTGTGTCCTCAGCACACTCATGTGGTGGGGAAACATGGACAACTTATGCTCATCCAGAAAAAAGGTTAAACAGTTTTCACCCAAAAAGAAAGAGTACTTGTGGCACCTTAGAGACTAACCAATTTATTTGAGCATAAGCTTTCGTGAGCTACAGCTCACTTCATCGGATGCATACTGTGGAAAGTGTAGAAGATCTTTTATACACACAAAGCATGAAAAAATACCTCCCCCCACCCCACTCTCCTGCTGGCAATAGCTTATCTAAAGTGATCACTCTCCTTACAATGTGTATGATAATCAAGTTGGGCCATTTCCAGCACAAATCCAGGTTTTCTCACCCCCCCCCCACAAACCATCCCATGAAAACTTTTGAGGTTTCAAAATTTCTCATTCTCCAGTGATATAAAAGACCTTTCAAAGCTTTTCATGATAAATGACAGACTCTAGGATAGCTGATATCCTGCATGAGTCCTAACAACTAAACTGTAGGAGACCTAGGTTCATATCCCTTCTCCAAATCAGGTAGTGCAGGGACTCAAACCTGGATCTCCCATATCCTTGTTGAGTGCCCAAACCACTTGGCTATTGGCTATTCTAAGGTTGGTTTGTTTGTGTACTCTCTCGTGAGATTTCTGTGAAAAAGTTTGAAAGGCTTCTTTCATATCAATGACAGGTTTCAGAGTAACAGCCATGTTAGTCTGTATTCGCAAAAAGAAAAGGAGTACTTGTGGCACCTTAGAGACTAACCAATTTATTTGAGCATAAGCTTTCGTGAGCTAAGGAGCTGTAGCTCACGAAAGCTTATGCTCAAATAAATTGGTTAGTCTCTAAGGTGCCAAAAGTACTTCTTTTCTTTTTTTCATACCAATGTGGAATGAGAAATTTTGAAGTATCAAATTGTCATGCTTTGCTCAGCATTGCCAAGCCTAAGTGACTTGTCAAAGATCACACTGGAAGAACATGGTGGAGATGAGAATCAAACCCAGATTTCAAGTCCTAATCAGTGCTTTAAGCACAACACACTCTTCCCTCTCAAGGTCCCTGTATTACAACCTCAATTTTTACAGTGAAACAAAATCTCTCTATTTCCCAGGTCTCTTTCTTTTGTATTTTTTCCCTTAACCTAGAAATGGAAGCCAGATCTGTAAGAAACAACTATCCTTGTCTCAGGTGCTTGAACTTTTTAAAAGCATATGAATCTTTTTCATAAACGTCTATTTTGATTACTATAATACTTAACAATAACATGTTATACTTAATAACAGCATTTAGATTGCACTTTACATGGTCAAAGCATTTTAGTGTTTTGATTGCTAATCAACTGCAGAGTAGACTAATACAAGGGAAAGAAAAAAAATCATACTGTGAGCTGACAATGAGTGAATAGAGCTGAGCTAATACATCATGTTTTCTTTGAATAATTTATGGAAAATATTTTGAAGTTCACTCCACCTGTGTCTATTCCCCTCTTGCATCCATTTTCTGAGAACATTCCTGTGAATGACATTACTGGCAGGAGTGGTCATGGAAATAAGTTTTAAGCTAAATAGAGAACATTTTGCAAAACTTTAAACTTCATGTGACACTCAAACCTGATTCTTAGTTACTCATCTAATCCGAGAACAGAAAAAAAATATTGTGTGACTAATGTATTCAGTCTAACAAAGTGCACTTCAGTGCACATGGAAACAATAAGAGATAGACATGACAAGAAGGTTAAATGCAGAGGCCACCGCTTTATTTAAAACTTTTCCCTAACTGGGTAGGTAACTTTACCCCAAATACCCAGAAAGGTTGTTCCAGTGCATTTCCCAGTGAGCACTAATGGCCCTGGTAGACATAAGCTTGAGGATGGGTATGAAGGCCATGTCCTCTGCTCCCTCAAGCCTGCCAAGAGACTCTGACTGGAAGCCAGAGTCCTGACCCGTTCCCCTCCTCTATGCTGAAGGTGGTAGGGATGAGATGAGAGGAGCCAGGAGTTGCCTAGGATAGAAGCACTTCTGCCCTCCCCAACATCATCCTACCCAGGCAGCCCAATAACTTACAGGGACCTTAGTTGGACACTTTTCTTTTTTTTCCCTAAGCCGTGAACTGCACTGGAACCTACTGAACTGCAACAATTGTAATTTAACCCCTCCTCCCCCACCCCCAGACCAGAACTGGATGCTGGGTGGAAGGTGAAAAACCCCACACAGCAGTTAGCCAGCCAGTTTTGCCACATGGAAGAAGTCCCTTCCAGACCCCAAAACTGGTGATCAACCAACCCCCTGGCATCACCAAGGATCCAGCAGGTAGGTAAAGGGTGAGGCTGAAACTGGGAGCCCACAATGGCCACCCAGACTAGTCAGCAAGCTGCATCAACCACCCTCACACTCCAGTACCACCAAATGGGAGCCAAATACCTGGCCCTAGCACCACACTCACTGCCCAATGGCAGCAGCAGTGGGCAGGACAAGCCCCTCTCCTCTCCCCCCAAGTTCTGACCCCTGATGCAGCATGTGACCCCTTCCCACACCCTCAGCAGAAAGGAAGGGTTGGTGGGGGGAAGAGAGAAGAAGCAGGTCCCACATGCTGGAACAAAGGGGTGAGAGAGAGAAAGGAGAAGACTCTACTCTGCACTGTTTAGGCCTCAACTGGAGTATTGTGTCCAGTTCTGGGTGCCACATTTCAGGAAAGATGTGGATGAACTAGAGAAAAGCACAAAAAAGAGATGACCTGTGAGGGAAGATTGGAAAATATTAGGAGAAGAGAAGACTGAGAGGGGACAGAACAGCTTTCAAGTACGTAAAAGGTTGCTACAAGGACATGGGGGGAGCGGAGAGGGGTGGATCTGGAGACAGAGCATTAGAAAGCAGAGGTGTGTCTAAGCTATACAATTCAGATTCAGATCTGAACTCCCCATTGACTGCTTATGTCTAGGTTTTGGTCAGAGACCTGAGGACCATAGAAGCCAAGCAACCAAAAGGTACGTGAGTAGGGAGAGGAGAACCATCTTCATGGAAGGGGAAGGGAAGAGAAGAGTGGGAGGTGGTCTGTAAATCATAAGGTTGTGGTGAGGGGGGTAGCAAAATGGAGATGCCTAGACAGGAGAAACATATGACAGGAAGACACTGGAGGAGAGCAAGATATAACTTAATGTTCAATGTGTGTTATGTGTTGTCTTCTGTGCCTGATTCACAGAGGATCTGACTCTACTATAGTATCGTAGTTGGGAACTGTGGGACTGATCCAAAGCCCACTGAATTCAGTGGGGAATAGCTCAGCCTTTTAGCTGAAGTTGCAGAAGTTCATGCCTGTGGCTCTAGAAGACCCAGGTTCAATCTTTGGTAATGATCAAGGTGATGGTTGTTATAAAGAAACACCTTAATTGTATGTGAATTTCTGTCTTGGTCATCAATGTCACACAACCATTTGATTTTCACTCTTATGGTTTATGATGTCACCAGCACCCTTGGTGGAAATTCAACTTGTTGATTTACTCTTTAGTATGCAAAATTCCTTTTAAAAGCAAACAGAAAAAGAGAGATTGGGAAGTATCCCATGACTTAACTACCTACATTTTTGAGCTACATAGTCTTGTTTGCTTTTAAATTACTAAAAAATGAAACAAAAATATTTTTCTAAAAATGAAAGGGCTTGCTGTATGGGCAGAAATTCCTGCCATGTTTGAACATGAACAGTCTACTGGGACTCCAAACAACTTTCTTTATTATCCCTTTAAAGTTGAAGACTTGTCTAGTGAATGTTTATATTAATATTTAGAGGCTGCCATCAGGCACTTCATGAAATGAGCCACTTTTTTAAAAAAGGGGGAAAATATAGAAAAATGCTTTTCTTTAAGCCCTGTGTATTTAGGAAGTGATTTAAAACACCTTTCCTAAGCTTTCTGTTGTGACAAAAATAACACTCCTTGCATTTAGAGCTGGGCGGAACTGCTTTAGCAGACTTCAGTCTCCCCATTACACAGAGGTATTCAGAGGCTTACTCTAGATACTAGGACTACCTGTAAGGGCTTATTTACACTGGGATTTATTTATTTTGCATGGATGCAGCTATATTGATGTAACTACACTGGTATGAACTTTTAGTGCAGATGCACTGTATAGGTGTAAAAGAGCTTGCCTTCATTTGAAACTGGGGTAAACCAGACTTGTGCAAGTCATTTTTGATATCCATGCTCTCTGCTAGTGATTTGCACCTCCTGGTGAAGCTCCACTGGCACACAGATCCCCGTTACAGACAAGCCCTAAGCAACTTACAGTACCTCTGAAATGATGGTTGCCATTATTACTATACAGTAGTAATGCCTTATGTTGGTGATTGAATCCTCTTTGCTGTTTCATATCTGGTGCTTAATTATTTTATAGTCCTATCTTCGTCCCCAGCATTCCTGCTGTTTCCATATACTAAGAGCAAACTGATATTGCCACTCAAAGACATTTATTTTAAATCAAGTGAATAAAAAAAACTAAACAAATCCCCATGAAACAGTCAGGCGTAGAACCCAGGTGTTCTGACTAGGAAGGGTGAGCATATCTGTGTTCATTTCACATGAGCCACACAAACTGAAATCTGGAGGACCTATTAACAGGGAACTGGCACTGTACTAATACCTGCAAGTTACTTGAAAGTTAGATTTCTATACAACACGTATGGAGATGGGGGGACCTTGTGGTCTTAGAGATAGGATGGCCCAATAGTTAGGGCACGAGCTTATAACTCGGGAGACCTGCATTCAATTTCATGCTCTGCAACAGACTTCTTTTGTGATTTTTGGGCAAGTTACTTAGGTTCAGACCCTTAAAAGGTATTTTGGCTCCTAACACTAATTTCAATGCAATTTAAGAGCCTAAATACCTTTCGAGGATCTGGGTCTTAGTCCGTCTCTACCTCAGTTCCCCATCTATAAAATGGGAATAATGCTCTATCTCACAGGGGTGTTGAGATAAATACACTGACAATGATTGCACAGCTCTAGTCCTGACTCTCCTATTTTGGCAGTGACCACTAGACTTACTGATTCTACTAATTTAGGCTTTAGAGACTTGTCTTGACCACCAGAAAAACTGGGTGGTGTGGTTTTTGTTATGTGGTTTTTTTGGTTTTTTTTTTTTAAACCTCAGGATAACTAATACACATGAGCTATGCCAAGGGAAAAACACAATGAAAAGCAGACACGTTAGTTTTACCATGAAGTAAGCTAGATTAGGTCTAGCCTGGAGGAGTATGGGGGTGTCTGTAAAAAGTTAGACTTTTACCTCAATGTAAAATTAAAGTGCCTGGTCTTCAATGTGTTTTTTACCTGGGACAGCTTGTGTGTTAGTGACCCTGAGGTCAAAACACACTATTTCCTAGCAGTGACAAGGCCTAAGCAACACTTCTAGATTCTGGTTTAGATTTAGATCCATATTTGTTAATCTGAGGCAGCTGAGAAACCAAGCCCATCTACTAACAAACTATCCCCTCCACCCCTTTTCCAAAATATGTTCCATAGCTCCAAGCCTTCTAAACACCAGTCATCTTCACTTCCCTTGTGGTCATCTTCACAATGAAGAATGGTGTGAAACTAACAGTTAACAATGAATGCATCAGAGCAGCACATTCAGTGGGCCAAATTAATCTCTGGTGTAAACCCACTAAGGAGATTAATGGCTGGGGTCTGAGCTACCCACTCGCTCGTAAAGGATGTCCCTCTAGATCATCCTGGTAAGGAACTTCTGTGTGTGTGGTGCCTGATCTGTAGATAAATGGAGGAATTCATTCCCCAGGACTAGCTCTCCAGCACCTTTCAGCAGTGTTAATTCACTAAAACACACGCAGTGAAATGAATGAGATTGAGAATGCAACTATGTATAATCAACTGGTTCAACCTAAACAGAAATCCAGGGAGACTTCCCTGCTGAGCTACAGCATGCACCAGAGCTTTTTCAGTACCTTCTTAGCATGGTAGCAGATTCAGTTTTCCATTTATCCTTTTTTACCAAGAAACGAACATCTGGTCAAATGTGCATTGCTTTGTGTATCTCTGATTGTAAACAGCTCTTCCAACAGACTAATAGAACAGCAGAGCTAAAACAAATCCTCAAATCAACTAGCTATGACGAGCAAAGTTCCCAGCTCAGATCCATGTAATAGACGGTGGCTCTTTTATTCTGTTGTCTCACATACATAGATCTCATACTGTGTACAAACCTTATGGATGAAATCCTGGCCCCGCTGAAAACAATGGCAAAACTCACTGTCTTCACAGAGCCAGGATTTCCCTTTAGGTATCAGGAAGCTACCTTTGCAAGCTCCTTCGAGCTACACTGGACACCAAGGATCTTGTCCACTTTGCATGGTGTGAATAACTCTGCCAAGTCCAAGAACATGGAGAACAGGCCCTGGATGAATGAAGCTCTACTGACTACAGTCATGTATGTTGTGAAAATAACTGGAGTTGCTTTCTGTTCAAGAAATTGAATAAACTTATTAAATATATCAGCCAGGCTCAGGAATAGAATTAGGCAAAATAAATCCTCAAGCATGACAAGGAAAAGTAAATAATGGAACATGAGAAAAATTAGTGTTAATATGTATGCTGTGTATCAAATATACTTGTCAGTTAAAAACCTTATTTTTATTGCAAATTCTTCCTCACAAATATTTTTTTTAATTAAACAAAAAAGAAATGAACCTTCTCTTCTGCTTAGGAACCACACTTCTCAACACCCTGATTACTGAGGGTCCCTGTAACTTTTTTTTTTTAAAATCCGGACAGCTGAGAAGGCAATGAGCTGGTTAATGTTAAGGATTCTTGTACATTTTTGTGGAGTTTTGTATTTGCTGACATTCCCGGTACAGTGATAACTTCCTGCAGTTAACCCAGCCATAACCCAGATGAAGACCTTGTTGATACTAGAAAATTGTACCACTTTAACTATACTGTACCATCTGACTTCCCATCCTCTTTATATTAAAAAAGAGAAATTCTAATATTCCTTCTCCATGTAAGAGTTGTCTGCTATAGAAAATGGAAGGAGATGTAATCACTACAACAACCAGTGTCTTGAGATGTGATCCATGCCACTTGAAAACATAGAAACCCTTGTATTCAAGGATTGCAGGTTCCAGTCAAACCAGCTTTACCACATTCCCACGCTGGAGTCAGGGCTAACTGACCAGGTCAGCATTACATGTATGTTGGTTTGATCAATTGTGCAACAGTTATCCTCTTGTCTGATGCAAGGGATTGAACTGGGACCTCCAGAGTTATAATGTGACCGTTCATAGCTTGAGTTAAAGAACCAAGAGCTGTAACAAACTTTCATATCCTCTGTAGATCAGGCACAGAGGGGATGTGTAACACTGACCAGAGGGTTACACTTGCATACTGAACCCCAGTCTGAATGCAATGTTACAGTTACCCAGTGGTTTTTATCAGCTGTTCTATGTACTCCAAAACACTCTCATCATATTGTGAACCAAACTCAGAAAATAAAGCCGTTCTATTTATTAGTGGTACTTAATTGGCAATTACTTTGTCCATGTCAAACAGACCGAGGTGCAATTCCTTTTCATGTATAATTTTGGTACAGGTTGTGCTTTTGCAGTAAAACAATCCAAGACACTTTAATAGTGTTATCTGTATTACTTTTATTGTCACACGACAAAGACATCAAGGGAATGGAAGCAAAGGTAGAGACCCTTTAGAACTCAGCGTTACTCATTAAAGTTTTAAAGTGATCAGACAAAGCCTAGTTTGATTTACTATCCTTAAACTCCACTATGTATTTATAAATGTAGCCCTCCTTTGGAATAGATGTACAAAGGGCCAGTTCCTGCTTCCACTAAAATAGTTCAATGGGAATATAGCCACTGACCTCAATGAGAGCCCGAACAGTCCCAAATTGTTACCTTTTTAACAGTCGAAGAGTTTGCTTGAAATCTGATCAGGTGTTGATCTTTCTGGGAAAGGGTTAAGTGTGTGTGTTGTTCAATCTGGATGTAGGAGATGGGGGTGTTTGTTCTCTGTGTGAGAGAACCTAGTGTGTGAGCTGAGAAGTCCTGTGGGAGGACCTAGCAGTAGCCAAGCCTGGATAGAAGATCTGAGCTGTTTGTTAACAACAACAACAACAGCCAAGCACCAGGAAGAGGAGAGTTTGGACTTTTACATACTGTGTTTGTTTGGAGAGCTGTTTGCAGAAGGTGACTGTTCAGTACTTTTAAGTCAAGAAAATATTGACTACACTTTTTTGCAATTAGTTATTTCTCATACTCTTTCAAGGGATGTAGATAATATGTTCCAGAACACCAGACCTAACTGGCGCTCCTAAAAGTTACTTTTTGATGTTCTAGTTTAACGATTGCAAACTTTTCTTACCTCCTCACAGAACTTACTCCATTTCTTTCTTTATAAAGCTTTCTTTCTCTCTCTGCTGCACCACATGTGAAGCTCCAGCTTCCCTTAGGGAAGCATTTGTTTAGCTGTGGACACATTCCTTACAGCAAACAGAGGCCAAAACATACACACCAGGAACTAAATGAGAAGAATTTAACTTTTAATGGAAAACAAGCCAGAAAACTGGCCCTGGGGTCTGAAAGTCAGTATACATTGAACTTGTTTTCCACTTTATTTTTTTGTTTTTACTGGTTGAATCAACAGAGTAATGTATGCATTTTCTGAATACAGGGCAGTGCCCAAGGTCAATGTCATATCCTCTGGCTGCTGTAGGGCTAAAGAGAAATATATATCAGACAAGCTTGTGTCCTGCTTATGTGTGAAGCAGAAGTGGCCAAGGTCAGTTTTCATCATGAGTCAAAGTTAAGGCAAAGAATTCAGAACACAAATGTGATCTTTTTTTTTAAAGATGGAAATTGGTGCAATGGGGGGAAAAAAGTGAAGAAAGATTTATTATTCTATGTTCTTATTACTTTCGTGGCAGGTGCCACAAAGCATGGTAGGTCAGGCACTCCATTTTCTTCTAATAGAGTCTGTTACCGCCACTTGCACCAATGGGATGGCTGTTATAGTAAGGCACTATTCAATAAGAGAAAAGGTGTCAGAATCTGGCCACATATAGCTGGATCTGGCCCTTGCTTAGGAATATATGCTAAATGTCTGTCACTGTGCAGAGGCGTAGCTGCTGTTAGGGTGGATTGCATGAAGTCCTAGTGCCACCATTTTTCAACTTTACTTTCCACCATACTGCACTGTTTGGGGTTCCATCAGCAGAACTAAAGCCTGGATTATTAAAGATATACAGGCCTCGCTGTACTCAGGGGTGCACTTCTACCCGATTTAGGAGCCTAGGTCTCATTTTCAAAAGGGATCTAAGCACTTAGTCAAAATCTCATTGCACGGAAGCTTTAGGTCAGTTTATATAGATTTAATGCCAGACAATAGCAGGCCCTTGTGCAGCTGTGCATGAAGATGGGGGTTGCCTCCCCACCTCGGTACCCCATGCAAGGGCCAGTCACGATTGCAGTTTTTGTGCCCCTGAACACAGGGACTGCCCCTCCTGGGGCCCTCTGGAGTACAAACCACACAAAGTGGGCAAGAAGGTTGGGGAGGAGCCAGGGGATGGAGCCTCCCCGCCAACATTTCTTGGCCTCCCACAGGGAGGGATGCACACTGCATGATTTTAAGGAATGACACAGTATTGATACTTCATTTACACTGGGGAGCTCCACCCCTTCTTCAGGGCTGTGCATTAATATTTCATGTATTCCAATGAACTAGCACTAGATTTTTAGTTTAAACAGAGCAGGTAGGAAGAAATGGCAATGTCTTTTTCCAATCTGCATCCAGCTATATGGGGCCAGAGTGTGCAAACCGCACAAGGGTGTGACGGAATAGTGGCTTTTGCAGTTTGCGCACAGTGTGGTGGGATGATTCTCGGAATACTTGGCTTTCTTCTGGTAGCCTCATGTGAGCAAAGTTTTCTTTTCCTAATCCCTCTTGCATGATGAAGTGCATGGGGATAGAGGAGGAGTATACTTGTCCCAGTGGTTACCTATCCGCTCTGTGTTCTTGGGGAACCAGGCTCAGTACCCAGCCTGTCTGACTCATGAAGGACCTTCCCCCACCCCAGACACTTTCCCCCCAGCCTCTGCTTGAACCAAAGCCGATCAGAAGGAAGACTTAGATTTAATATTTATTATAACTATTTTGTTTGGGCTCCCCTTGTATGGTTATTACATGGTAACAAATAACTTTCATGTTTAAGCTGGTTGCCTCTCTCTCTTCCCTCATCCTCCCCCCCCCCAGTGGGTGTCTTTTGGCTTCCCCATTCGCTCTGCAGCAATGCTTCTCATACCTAAGCTAAAGATCCCCGCAGGGTCCAAAAATCCTGTGGGGTTTGCTCCTCAAGTGAGTTACTACTAGAAAAATGGTAACATGAAAGTGGGGATAGAGACGTGCTGAACCTGGGGCATAAGAGGGTGGCAGATTGAAAGTGCTGCTCGAACCAGCCTGCTCGGGCGTGCTCTATTCCAGTGTGGTGCCCATGGCCTATGAGGGTGACAGCTTGGAAGTGCTGCTCGACCCAGCCTGCTGAGTCCAGGGACATATAAGGGGTCAGTGTGGGAATGCTGATTAGCCCGGTTTTCTCAGACGCGCTCTGTGTGTGTGTTTGTTTGAGTCTGGGGCTGGAAGAACCCAGCCCTGGGGAACCTAGGTCCTGCAGGATAGCTCCATTGGGAGGGAACTTGTAGCAGGGAGAAGTAGAGCTCCGTATGAGAACACAAGTGACACAAGCAGTACATTGATAGAATTACAGAACCACCCCCCCCACCCCCAGAAGAGTAACCCTAATAAATGAGCATACCCCGAAGTAATGGGAAAATCTGGTAACACAGTGTTTGATACCACAGTGATACAGAAGAAATTGCTATGCTCTGAGATAAAACCATCCCCTGAGCCCTTTGGCGCATTATGTCTGATTCGTGCTGTCTGTTTTTGATCATCTGCACCATGGGACAGCAACTGTGTCATCATAAGTGTCTTGTACAGCACTGAGCATACTGTCATTTCTTACAATAACAGTAATTAATAAGCAGATGCTTAATAACTGGGGTGAGACCTTATGCAAATAAGGATTTTTTTCTTTCCCTTAGTCTGTTCCTCTTCACTTTCATTGCAAGCTTTGTTTGTGCTGCCATTTAGAAGGAGGTATAATAGATATCTCCTGAAAAAGCACAGGCTAATATTGGATTTGGTTGTTGATGCTCGATGTCTCTTAGTGGTGAAGAGGTTACTTGAGTGACACCCACAATTTATGTACAAGTTTCAATAAACCTAAGTTCCATATAATGGAACATCATCATCAGCTGATGATGATTGCCTCTTAGGGGGGAGCTACTGTGACTGATTTGGAAGGAATAGAAGAGAATGTTGTTCTTGTTTGTATGCAGACTGAGGCCTGGATCCAGCAAAGTGTTTAACATGTGGGTAACATTAAGCATCTGATAAGTCCCACTGACTTCAGTGGGAGTACTGGATATGCTCCGAGGTATACACATACATAAATATTTTGCTGGATCAGGGCCTAAGGCTGAAGCAGGAGAAGTATTTCCAGAAAAAAATGTGGCCAAATCCTTGTGTTCTGCTGCATATTTTCAAGTCAAATATGTCTTACCGAGTCCCCAGTGAAGTGATCAGACAGCAGAGTGGAGTGCAAGACGTTGAGAGCATGGCATAGTAAAATGCAATGAGCCGGATATATAGTGAGGCTCACTGACAATCGATGGACTGCAGCTGTCGCCGAGTGGTACCCACAAGAACTGAAAGGACCACTTGGCTGACCTCCAAAGAGATGGGAAGATTTTATTATGAAAAGACATGGCCACACATGGAGAAGGAAGGCCAGGATACAAGGAGAAGAAGACCGATTGATCAAGGTGAAATATGTTTTAGGTAGTTCTGTAATGGAATTATTGCACTACTGCAAAATTCATCAGTGTTACAAATCTTTACAGACATCTGTGCTCATTGGTCCACATGCTACTGTTTAGGCCGACATAATATTGGCTTTTTTTGTTTACGTACAATCCTTTTATTATTTTAATTCATTTATTCTTGTAGCTAAGAGCTTTCAAACAGGCTACAAGAGAACGTAATCTATTACAGGTACAACTTTCCAGAGGTTTGCTTGAAGCAACAGAATAAGAAAGCAATAGATGTGATTGTTTGCTATGACTGCATGCGTTATTGCTGCTGAAAGCTGGAGATGAATTTTCACATGCCACAGAGAGAGAGGGGTGGTGGTGGTGTAGTGCAGTAGCACCTAGGGACCCCAATCACAGATCAGGATACCACTGTCCTAGGCACTGTGCAAACACAGAACAAAGAGATGGTCCTTCCTCCATCGATCTAATGATGTATTCTCTGTACACTTCTCCATTTTCAACCCATTGGCCATTTTCTCATAGAGGCTGTCTCCCTATGACTAATAGTAACTACATATCTTTCCTTGACTGACTCTTGTATGCCTAGCTTGGCATTTGTTTCACAAAATCAATAGATGAAAAACATCTATATCACTATGATGGATTTCTGGCTGTTATGCCTAGTGGCACCAATGAATCATACCCATGAGCGATGGACAACTCGGGTTGCCACCTGGCTGGTTTTTGTACTGCCTTGCTGGTTAAAAGATTTAATGTGCCAGGGGTGGGGGGTTCCCTTGGGACATGTTAAAGTGCTCTACAGTTCACACCCCCTGCTGTCTGGACTGCAGCGCCATGTTAGGATAACATAAGAAAAATGATTAAATTACATAAAAATGCACGTGTGTGTGTGTGTGTGTGTGTGTAAAGTGGTTCTCTAAAACATTTGAGTAAAACTAACTATAGTCATCACTAGGATCCTGTTCGTTGGTATAACACTTGTGCCTAGAGGCCCCAGTGTGCTGAGCTCTCTGTAAACAGAGACAATGCTGCCCCCAAAAGCTTCAATCTAAAGAGACACAACACAGAGGGGTGAAGTGACTTACCCAAGGTCACCAGCAGAGCTTAGAATAGAACCCTTCTCTGCTCCCCGTCCTGCATCCTGACCACTAAACCATGCTGAACTCAATGAGATTTCAGGGCATTCCACACCTTGCAGGTCTGGGCCCCTCAGAAAGTTTTCTCATCTGAAGGCTGATGTAAACTGTAGGTCCTGATTGTAGAACCCTTGCTTGTGTTGTGGAGCACTTCTGCAAGTAGTCCCACTGACCCCCGTGTGAGAGGGATCCATAATTGGACCAATTCAAATAAAGAACACACTGCTCCAACAGTATAATTCTACCTTAACATTTTCCCTTCTATGCTTTTTCTTTCCCCCCCTCTTAGTGCTGTCAGTTTTCAGCAGTAGCCACAGCAGGTTGCTTTCAATCAACAGCCGTGGCTCCACAGCAAGCAACAAAAGTAACAAATTTTCCTCAGAGCAAGCACACTCTGATTTCATTCACGCACAGACATACATTCCAGAGCCCAATCTCCCATCACATCAAGACACAGGCTGCAAACTGTCCTGAAACAAAACAGATAAGCAAGTAGAAACACTTTCCTCCCCTGCTGAGAACAAACACACCAGCAACAGAGTGACAGATTCTGCCTACCTGCTGCAATAGCTCTTCTCTCCAAACTGAGGGCCTGATCTTGCAAGGTACCAAATATACTCTGCTGTAAGGGGAATCGGAAACACTCAGTGTACTGGCTTATGTATTCAGCACCCTCACAGATTTGGGGCCCCGGTCTGTGGCCAAACAATCAAAATTATTCTTCGAAGACTTAATCCTGATTTTCATTGAAGCCAATAGGATTTTTGCCTTTGAATTCAAAGGGAGCTCTTGCCTGTGCTCTTGAAAGACACTCATAGACATTATCATAGAATCATAGAATATCAGGGTTGGAAGGGACCTCAGGAGATCATCTAGTCCAACCCCCTGCTCAAAGCAGGACCAATCCCCAATTTTTGCCCCAGATTTCTAAATAGCCCCCTCAAGGATTGAACTCACAACCCAGGGTTTAGTAGGCCAATGCTCAAACCACTGAGCTAAGGCCAGAAGGGACGATCATGATCATCAAGTCTGACCTCCTGCACATCGCAGGCCATCTAATCTCTCTCACTCACTCCTGTAATAGACCCCTAACCTCTGGCTGAGTTAAAGACTTTAAGTTACAGAGAATCCACCATTTACCCTAGTTCAAACCAGCAAGTGGCCCGAGCCCCATGCTGCAGAGGAAGTGAACCCCCCCGCCCCCCCCAGGGTCTCTGCCAATCTGACCAGGAAGAAAATTCCTTCCCAGCCCCAGATATGGTGATCACTTAGATCCTGAGCATGTGCACGAGACCCACCATCCAGACACTACAGAGAATTCTTTCCCAGGCAAGCCAGAGCCCTTCCCCTCGAGTATCCCATCTTGGGCTGTTGTTAATAGCAGGCAGGGATAGGTCATATGCTATTGTAGGCAATCTCATCCTGCCATCCCCACTCAGTCAGCTAATGAAGGATGGGGAAGTCAATGATGGTGTGAAATGATAATTACTGATAACTTGCCTGTCACAGCAAAAGACGTGTCAAAATACTGGCTGTTAGCAAAGCAACCCCAGTGTTCAGATGTAGCTGTATTACATGGGGGGCGGGGGAGAGAGAGAGAGAAAAAAATCATTACCTCATCTTGACTACTACCTCATTAAGCAGTAAAGCGTATTAAACACCTAATATTAAAGGGGATGTAAACCACAGGTCATCAGCACTGGTTTTGAGAAAGGAAGACTGAAGCTGTTTTCATTGCTGGGGAAGTGGCTGCACAGCTTGCAAATAAACCAGCTAAGCACCCAAAGCTGGCTGGCTCAGGGAAATCTCTATCAGCTGATCCATCTTCCTTCTCTGTGGATTCACCCCAGTGCTGCAGCCTGACTTCCCTTGGGATGTCTACTGCGAGCTGGGGATGGGGGGTGGGAGTGCGGGCGCTAGAAGTTGTTTTCAGGACTCCATAACAGCTTTGCCAGAAGAAGCTGCTTAGCGGACGTGCTGGATCAGTGCATCTCTTGGCTGTTTCGGTCATGGCCCATCCCTGGCCAATACCATCCATGTTTTGTGGGTGGTGTTGGACACTTGCTCCCTCAGCAGAGGAGAGGTTTCCATCACTTTCCATTGGCCCACCCTCCTCTGATACTGGCCTTTTGGCTGCTGCGGCTCAGCTCTGTCTATTAGTCTCATTTTATAGATGGAGAAACTGAGGCAGAGAGGGTAACTGTTTTGACAGAGGTCACACTCAGCCAGCAGCAAGGTCAAAATTAGAATCTAGGAGTCCCTGGCTCTCAGTCTCATCTAGGGAATGCTGCCTCTCAAGCACTATAATAAACTGCCCATAATAAAGTATAATTGTTTTAGAGCTGACATCTGCCACTCTGGATAGGGTAATGGTGCTCTCAGTACCTGCCTCCAGCAGTCCTTGTACTGAGTCCCTGAGCATAAAGTTAGATGTTATGACTAGTGCTTGACAGGGTGAGTATTTTTGGTACCTTCTCACCACCTGTGTAGGGTGTAGGCAAAGTCTGACATTTTTTTCAGCATTACCAAGAGCTGGATTCTGCTCCCTCCAGCAGTTTTACACCAGAGTAACTCCAGTGATCGGAATGAACTTGGAACGGAGAATTGAAGCCAGCTCCTCCAAGTCCCAAGCTAGCACCATAACCACTGAGCCATCCTTCTTCGAGGAATAGCAACATGAGGAATAGTACTAGAAAATATAACTTTCAGTAATGTTTCACAGATTTTCAGAGGTGCCTCTTACTTTATCAACAATGAACTTTCCCGTTCCTGTGCTGAGAAACGTGTACAGTGTCACTACAGGTTAGATATACTTACTCAATAGTAGGCATTACTCCAGAGGAGCAGGACTGGACCACAGAAGAGTGAAATGCTTTCTATTGTAAGGTTTCAGAGTAACAGCCGTGTTAGTCTGTATTCGTAAAAAGAAAAGGAGTACTTGTGGCACCTTAGAGACTAACCAGTTTATTTGAGCATGAGCTTTCGTGAGCTACAGCTCACTTCATCGGATGCATAGCATGTCGTGGAAACTGCAGAAGACATTATATACACACAGAGACCATGAAACAAAACTTCCTCCCACCCCACTCTCCTGCTGGTAACAGCTTATCTAAAGTGATCATCAAGTAGGGCCATTTCCAGCACAAATCGAGTAAAAAGAAAAGGAGTACTTGTGGCACCTTAGAGACTAACCAGTTTATTTGAGCATGAGCTTTGTGCTGGAAATGGCCCTACTTGATGATCACTTTAGATAAGCTGTTACCAGCAGGAGAGTGGGGTGGGAGGAAGTTTTGTTTCATGGTCTCTGTGTGTATATAATGTCTTCTGCAGTTTCCACGATATGCTATGCATCCGATGAAGTGAGCTGTAGCTCACGAAAGCTCATGCTCAAATAAACTGGTTAGTCTCTAAGGTGCCACAAGTACTCCTTTTCTTTCTATTGTAAGTCGCTTCTGTAACATACTGTAGAGAAAATATTGATTAGGATATACTAATGCAGGATTTAGAGTAACTAATGTCAATTTATTAGAAAGTTACAATGGGCCAGTCATGCTAGCACTGAAGTGTATTGCAAACCTAAGGCTATGTGAGAAGAAGATTTTGCCCATGGTCAAAAGTTCTTGAGGTAAATTCATCCCTGACCTGACTCCATTTAAATTTTATACATTTACTATCTCAGTCTACTACCTCATTCCCTGGAAAAATAATGGAGCAGGTCCTCAAGGAATCCATTTTGAAGCACTTGGAGGAGAGGAAGGGGATCAGGAACAGTCAACATGGATTCACCAAGGGCAAGTCATGCCTGCACAACCTGATTGCACTTTTATGATGAGATAACTGGCTCTGTGGATATGGGGAAAGCGGTGGATGTGATATATCTTGACTTTAGCAAAGCTTTTGATACAGTCTCCCACAGTATTCTTGCCAGCAAGTTTTAAAAAAGTATAGATTGGATGAATCGACTATAAGGTGGATAGAAAGCTGGCTAGATCATCGGGCTCAATGGGTAGTGATCAACGGTTCGATGTTTAGTTGGCAGCCAGTATCAAGAGGAGTGCCCCAAGGGTCGGTCCTGGGGCTGGTTTTGTTCAATATCTTCATTAATGATCTGGATGATGAGATTGCTTGCATCCTCGGCAAGTTCGCTGATGACACTAAGCTGGAGGGTAGGGATAGGGTCCAGAGTGACCTAGACAAATTGGAGGATTGGGCCAAAAGAAATCTGATGTGGTTCAACAAGAACAAGTGCAGAGTCCTGCATTTCGGATGGAAGAATCCCGCTGGGCACCGACTGGCTAAGCAGCAGTTCTACAGAAAAGGACCTGGGGACTATAGTGAATGAGGAGCTAATATGCGTCAACAGTGTGCCCCTGTTGCCAAGAAGACTAACTGCATATTGGGCTGCATTAGTAGGAGCATTGCCAGCAGATCAAGGGAAGTGATTATTCCCCTCTATTCGGCACTGGTGAGGCCACATCTGGAGTACTGGATCCAGTTTTGGTCCCCCCACTACATTAGGGATGTGGACAAATTGGAGAGAGTCCAGCAGAGAGCAACAAAAATCATTAGGGGGCTGGGGCACATGACTTATGAGGAGAGGCTGAGAGAACTGGGCTTATTTAGTCTGTAGAAGAGAAGAGTGAGGGGAGATTTGATAGCAGCCTTCAACTATCTGAAGGGGGGTTCCAAAGAGATTGGAGCTAGGCTGTTCTCAGTAGTGGCAGATGACAGAACAACGAGCAATGGTCTCAAGTTGAAGTTGGGGAGGTCTAGGTTGGATATTAGGAAAAACTTTTTCACTAGGAGAGTGGTGAAGTACTGGAATGGGTTACCTGGGGAGGTGGTGGAATCTCCATCCTTAGAGGTTTTTAAGGCTTAGCTTGACAAAGCCCTGGCTGGGATGATTTAGTTAGGGTTGGTCCTGCTTTGAGCAGGAGCTTGGACTAGATGACTTCCTGAGGTCTCTTCCAACCCTAATCTTCTATGATTCTATGATCTTAATGCATTTTTTTAAATGTGTCTACTGTACCAGGGCAAGCAATTCAGTCTGGTTTGGTTGTTTGAAGGACAGCGTTTTATTGCACAAGTAACAAATTATCATATACAATAAGTAGGGATGGATCCAAAGCAGAACCCCAAATCCAAAGCTCAGAGAAT
This sequence comes from Chelonia mydas, assembly GCF_015237465.2. NCBI lineage: Eukaryota > Metazoa > Chordata > Testudines > Cheloniidae > Chelonia > Chelonia mydas. The sequence continues at coordinate 115,705,638 of NC_057852.1, forward strand.
TTGGGAAGAGTATGAACCCAGATGTGCACTTTGAAGCTCAGCGCCATTGCTAACTTTCATTTATTGGTTTAGGGTTTCTTACTGGTAAAAGTTTCCAGTGTATGATATAGTACTTAAACAGACATGATCATTTCTGCCCTTTATATTTTGCCCTATGTATCTTTATCAGTTTCAAATGTGACATGCTCACTCCTGCAGTACCTTCTCAGGCTAAGCTTTCAGTGAAGCCAATGATTGTATTGTCCCTACTCTGACCCTACAATCAGGCTATGATGTGATAGCACTGGTCCTGGAGGAGGCAGGAGGTTGAATATACAACTTCAAGCTGGGGTTCTGTTCTGTCCAGGGAAGAAGGAGATAGTCACCGTGGCCAGAAAACTGTGGAAGCCCTTTAGCCCTGCTGGAACATACAGAAACGTAAGTCAGGTGCTGCTGCAACTGGACACCCACAAAGAGCTGCACTGTGAGTCCTGTTCTGTTTAAAACACTTTGATTGTTCCAGACCTGTTTGGCATGTCCTCAGTGTGGTGGAACTACTATGTTCAGTTCCTCTTCTGAATAAAATGGGACCTAGATGACTATCGGTCAGATCTTCAGGTAGCTGCACTGAAGCTATGCTGATTTGATCTAAGATGTGTGTCTGGTTCTCTGTTTCCTTAAGCCTGTTGGAAGGTTTTTAGCCTCCACCTGAAAAGCGAGGATCCAGAAAACTATGGTTGGTGCCAAAACTGTTAGAAACTTTATTTTGTTCTAATACTGTATCTTGGGAACAGGGATTGTGTTGCAGGGGGAGTGGAAGTAATCTCAGGAGCACAGAAGAACTTGGGAAGTCAGCCTAGATCCTTTGCCACAGGCCCTCCAAAATGCAGGGTGGTTTGTAACTCAAGCCAAGTGTGGGGAACCCTGAATTTATCCTGGGATCATTTATGGAGCCTTGTCAGTTCTTTAGATTTTTGTACAACAGATCTATACTAAGACGATCCATTCTTTCTTATTGTAAATCCAATATAACTTCAGCTTTTTAAAAACAATCTTGTCCCTGCACTGCAAACTTGCCCTTGGATCTAAAAATGGAATTGGTGTCTTTCTGCCTTATGCATTTTCTGCCACTACCGAAGACTTTGCAAATAGAACTTAGTTGACAGTTTTGGGTGATTCTGAAAATTGATGGGCTCTGTGATCCTAAATCACTTACCCTCTTCTGATAATCCCATGTTGGTTGATGATGGATGAACCAGAACAATACCTAGTTTCACTCTTCTCCAAGATTGGCTCTCCAATGCTAACAGGAGTACAAAGCAGTAAACACATCTTTTTCTCAGAAAAAGAAGCAGAGGTGACCAACTACATGTAGGGACCCTGTCAGAGCCTCATTTTAAAATACACCATCAATATAGAAATAAATGGAGTTATTTATTAATATCAGGAACTAACTTTTGGATAGTACTCAAACAGTAAAATGTCAGTACAAAATAACCTGTAATTTACAGACATTGTAACTGCAACTGAGTATGTTCTGAAATCAAGAACTGTGAGGTCACCATGTAACTGCCATTAAAGGCATTTTAATGTAAAAGCGCTAATGGCAGAATTGCTAACTACTGACTTCTAAACTACAAGAATGCCCTAAGGGAAGTTTTATAGTGCTAAGGAATGTAATCCTGCCACATTAGTAGTGATTTACAGATCTCCAAGCAGAGTGAGCAATAAAATAAAAAGAAATCAAAGACAACACAGTTCTTAAATAAATGAAAACGTACAACACTCTGTTGGAATGATGCTGTTAAGATTGAGAAGAGTAAGTTTGCAGCGTCTAATAAAGCATTCACAGAAAAGTACTCAGCTCTAAAAAACTGTCCTTTTTCCTCCTTACCACACAATGTCAAAAAAAAAATCTATGTTTTCCGTGCAGCACACAACTGTCAAACATGTCTGTAAGGATAAAACCAAAATGTACTTACCTTAAAGAGAATTGATGAGCATACAGGGTTAGATACAGCTCTTAGTTAAATGGGGTAAGTCTGGAATAATTTTGCTCAAGCAGCTGGAGACCTTTTGGATTTTCTTTGTTGCAGCTGAGAGGAAATATCTGTCCCAGAACAATACATATTAGACATAACTTAGTCTCAGGTTGAATGGTCTCACAAAAGTTATGCTTTAGAGAGTCCTATCAACTTTTTTTTATGTAAAACAACAAGGAGTCCTCGTGGCACCTTAGAGACTAACAAATTTATTTGGGCATAAGGTTTTGTGGGCTAGAGCCCACTTCATCAGATGCATGGAGTGGAAAATACAGGAGCAGGTATAAATACATGAAAGGATGGGAGTTGCCTTACCAAGTGTGAGGTCAGCCTAATGAGACAATTATGTAGGCATTCAATTTTAGGTTCTGATTCTCAAAGGCAGTTGGAAAAGCATATGGATAATTGTTCCTGGAGAGTTGCTGTAAGACCAACAAGAGTAAGAAGGAGGGAGACTAAGACTGTACACTGGAGTCCAGGATTTTCTGGATAAACCTAAACTGAGGATTCTTCTTGTTGTGCATCTGTTAAGCACTGAGAGGGTGCTCAGTGTTACACAGAACAAAAAGGAGAGACAGATACACTGTCCATAAGGAGCTTACCTTCTCAGGGCGTGATGCTACTCCCGTTGAAGGTACTGGAAATTTGCCATTGATTTCAGTCGGAGTTGTATTGGGCCTTGACTGTGGATTGGGTGGCAGATCAGCTCTTCTGATGCTGTACCTCTGTTTCTAGGGATACCACAGCGGGAACAATAGAATCATAGAATCAAAGGACTGGAAGGGACCTCGAGAGGTCATCTAGTCCAGTCCCCTGCACTCATAGCAGGACTAAGTATTATCTAGACCATCCCTGACAGGTGTTTGTCTAAACTGCTCTTAAAAACCTCCAGTGATGGAGACTCCACAACCTCCCTAAGCAATTTATTCCAGTGCTTAACTGCCCTGACAGGAAGTTTTTCCTAATGTTCAACCTAAACCTCCCTTGTGGCAATTTAAGGCCATTGCTTCTTGTCCTATCCTCAAAGGTTAAGAAGAACAATTTTTCTCCCTCCTCCTTGTAACAACCCCTCTCAGGCTTCTCTTTTCCAGACTAAACAAACCCATTTTTTTCAATCGTCTCTCATAGGTCATGTTTTCTAGACCTTTAATCATTCTAGTTGCTCTTCTCTGGACTTTTTCCAATTTGTCCACATCTTTCCTGAAATGTGGTGCCCAGAACTGGACACAGTACTCCGGTTGAGGCCTAATCAGCGTGGAGTAGAGCAGAAGAATTACTTCTCATGTCTTGCTTACAACACTCCTGTTAATACATCCCAGAACGAGGTTTGCTTTTTTTGGAACAGTGTTACATTGTTGACTCATATTTAGTTTGTGGTCCACTATGACTCCCAGTTCCCTTTCCGCAGTAATCCTTCCTCAGCAGTCATTTCCAATTTTGTATGTGTGCAGCTGGATGAATAATCATTCATGTCAACATTTCTGAAGCTTTTACAGGTAATGAAACTTTTAACCAAAAAATAGTGGCTTTAAGCAGTCTCACCACATTTTATTTATGGAAAGTTGTAAATTGATTTTTGCACTAGTCAACTAGTTGTAGCAGTCTGTGTATTCTGCATGTTCTGTGCTACCCTCTTATACATGTACCACAGAATCTCACCCACTGTGGTCAGTTCTGGTCACCCTATCTTGAAAGCCCATGAAAGCTTATGCGCTAATAAATTTGTTAGTCTCTAAGGTGCCACAAGTACTCCTGGTTTTTTTTTTTTTTTTTTTGCGGATACAGACTAAAACGGCTGCTACTCTGAAACCTATCTTGAAAAGTTATACCAGAGTCGAGGTGGGGGCAGGGTTTTCATAGACAAGAGATGAGAATGACAAGGGGCAGGCATATACAATTTTTTGCATGCAGAGAGATTGAAAACAGTGATACTGTATACTCTGAGAGGAGGTAACTAAGAGAGAACATGCTAAAAATGTGTGTATTCATAATCACAGGATAGGTGAAAAATAATATTATCCCCATTTTACAGAAACTCCATCCCTGGAAGCTAGTAAGTACTTGACTAACTTTACAGATGGGCTATACTTAACTTTTGTTACATTTCTTTCCCAAGGAAACTCAGTGGGTCTCGTGTCATAACAGGACCAGAACCCAGTGTCCTTACCCCAGTCTGCTCAGCAGATTAAAAATTAATATTATTTTCCATGGTTGCAACTATTCCCTGGCGGTGATTTTCTATCAGAATGATCTCCCTGCATTACAATGGAAAGAGTAATATGATTGTGATATAGAAACTGTGAAAAATGCAGTGCAATGACTACATTCGAAAGCAAAACACTCTTTTGATTAAATAACCACTGTGAACTCATACAGGCTATTATCTGGCACTGGAAGGAAATAGCAAGCTGAAACTTCTTTGTTGGAGAAGAGCCCGCAGTGTTTACAAATTGGCCAACACTCATAATTTACCACCATGACGAACAATATTATGCTTAATTGTCTGGTGTATCACTACTGATAAATATTCTCTTAAAGGGCGTCCCTCCAATTCTTGTTAACGTACCGCTTTAAACTTTCTCAGTTTAATCCTGATCCTGCAGTTGGAGCCACATGGCTGAACCCTTATGCCTTTGAAATCCATGGGGTTCTGCAGACATAGGAGTGTGCCTAGACAGATCCAGTGGCAGGATTGGGGTCTTACAAGGAGACTGGAGGTTTTTAATTGATAGTTCTCACTAACCCTGAAGATACCAGGGCAGCTTTTGATCTTGGTTAACAGCATAAATCAAAGTAACTCTGCTGAAGGCAAGAATCTGTCATACAGTATGGAAATTAAATGTCACAATTTTATTCTAACTGTACATTGGGTCCAAACAGCTAGGGACTTTTTTCAGGGATCATTTTTAAAAATTCAAGTTCATTGTATAACTCTTAAATTTAAGAATGGAATTAGGCCCAGACTCAGCAAAGCACTTTAGTGTATGCACAACTTTAATCAGGTGAGAATTTCTGTTAACATTCATGGGACTGCTCATGTACTTAAAGTTACTTAAGTGCTTTGCAGGAATGGGGCCAAAGTGTATGGCACCTTGCTGGATCCAGCCATAAAAGAGGGATTTATGTTTATGTTTACATTTTTTTGACTGAGCATCAAAGTTCACCTAGAAAATCTCTGAGGGATTTTTACAAAGAGACCGAAATAATTTTCCCTGCTCTTTAGAGTTTTTAATTTAAATTTTCTACAGAAAAAGCCAGTAGTTATTGTATACCTCCTTTTGCATTCAAGACACTGAATAGTTTACTGTGGCAGCTTTTCTTCTAGAGCTTGATCTAAAGATCGGTATCTTTCCATTAATATCAATGAGCTTTGCATTCGGCTTCTGGTGCACAAATCATGAAGGCAAAAGCTGGTCAGGTCAAAGTTAACTGTGAGTTTAGGTTTTGTAAAATAAGCTTTTACAAAATATAACACTAATGGGAATGTCATTCATGTTTTTTTTTAATTCTAATGTTAATTAGCAAACAAACATTTTCCAGCACTGTTTGCAATCCAAACATGGAAGCTTTCTGCTAGTGCAGACGACAAAGCTTTCTCTGGGGCTAGTCTGAGACTGGGGAATGAACTTGTACACGAACTCAGGGCTATCTCAAACCTTACTACCTTCCTCTCCGGTTTGATCTACCTTCTCAAACACACACACACATAGCCACATGTATATTTAAAACACAATACCCTACCAAAACTCTACATGTAATTCTCCCCAGGACGAGGGTGACAGAGAATGAACTACCTGTGATAGATGTTAGTGATGTCTCTTAATGCACTACTGGGAAAGGCTCAAATGCTACAGTGACGAGTATAAGAACCCAGAACATAAGAATGGACAGACTGGGCCAGACCAATGGTCCATCTAGCCCAATATCCTGTCTTCCTACAGTGACCAATGTCAAGTGCTTCAGAGGGAATGAACAGAACAGGTAATCATCAGGTGATCCATCCTGTGTTGCTCATTCCCAGCTTCTGGCGAACAGGGGCTAGGGACACTTCAGAGCATGGTTTTGCATCCCTGCTGATCGTGGCTAACAGCTAACCTGTGTAGAATAAAATATGAATCTGAAAGGGAAAGCGATGAGGAGCTGATTACAGACAAAAATGAACTTGTTCATTTTCCAAGCTGTCAGAAATACAAAAAGGAAACAAATGACATAAATAGTGGAAAGGAAATTATAGTTATGATTTTTTAAATTTAAATTATGAATAATAGAGTTAAGGAATCTTGCTCCTTATTGTTCCCTCCATGCCTATGGGCAGAGAGAAACCAGGGCAGGCAGATCTGGCTGGGAAGGAGCCACAGAAGAGGGGGAAGGACTGACTCTGTAGTATCATCCTTCCCTTGATTACTCAGAAGCCCTTCTGTGGGTGCATCACAGGGACTGGTCTCCAGAGATAGAGAGGGGCCGGAGCTGGAGGACTGGCTGTCTTTGTCTGTTCTCTACAGCATTGCTCCCTTTATTTGTATTAATTTAGATGGAATAAAGGGTTAACATAACCCAGCTGCTGTCCAACATTAAATAGTGTTAAAGAATAGTGGTATACAGAGACCTCAGCCTGCTTAGCACTATGGCAAACACACCATTAAAATCCTTGTGACCTTTTATTAAAGATATAGAAAAGAAGGAAAAACTGTTCAAGTATTTGAAATGTAAAGTATTAAATAAAGTTTTAATTTTAGCAACATCCTTTGATCCCTTTTCCTTTAGCTATAGATGATTTTTAGAAGGGACCCATCCTCCACCCGCATTGTTTGACAGTCTCTCTTAGCTGGTAATAACTGTCATCTCAGGAGTCCCATGTCTGGAATTCAGCTGGATCCAGTAGGGGTAGCAATGTCATCTGGGTCTCCCTCTCTCTCTCTCTCACTCTGTCCCAGTCTGGTCAGGACACCTCTCAGGATCAGGATGATGAAGGCCCAGGGTCCCAGTAGATGGTTGGGATGGCTCGCACCTCTATCTATTCTTTCATACTGTCCCCACAAAATCTATCTTTTAAGGACCCAAAAAGGGAATGATGGGTGAACCAGCCCACCCCATCATTGTTTTGATCACCAATTAGGCCTAATATCAGATATACCAATTTTGGCTCATTAACTTCTGGCTCCAGATCTCCTGTTCTTAACAAGCATAATTTTTACATAGTCCTTGAATCATATCAATTTAGCCTTTTTGTTTTAGACTAATTCAATTATTCTGACTCCCTTTCATACCTTTTCCTATCAACTTTTGTTATTATAGGTTATTGTAGCATCTTATGAACTTTGACATACTTTTTAAACTTGAGCTCACAATTTGGGTAAATTTGTAGGCCCAGTTATCACAACACCTCCCACACCCTCAAATACCTTAGGATTTCCTGGAGTGAGATAAGGCTGAGCCCATCTGCATTAGCTTACATAGGGTTGTCCTCTCTCAAACAAACTCTTCCTGAGAAGAGGGGTTCCGCGGGCAGTAGGCATGGGGGAGAAGCCTTTTGGCCTCTGTACAGATGACCCTGGCCTCTCACAGGTGTCTTAAAATCTTGGAAAACCCATTGGTTTAGGGGGCAGAACCCCCTATGTGTTCTCTTCCTCCCCTTCCACTAGAACAATTAATGGAAACTGTGGGTGGAATTTCAGTTTTTCTCCTATGTAGTGTGCAATATGGGCTTTGACTTTCAAACATATATGATTTTTGACATTGAATGGTTTGCATTTTTTATTACAGTATTAATAATATTTTGAGGATAAATGATTGTAGAATTCAGGCCAATCTCTGTAAATAAATACCTATGTCATCCAAGAAGGGGTTCATTAATGGACATTATTTGTCAAGATTCTCAAGTTGATATTTCTTAGGAGTGTCCAGAAAATGACATGTAAAAAAAAATCTCCACATGTAAAAATATAATTGAGGTAAATACAACTAGAAGTTCCTGTTAGTGGATGATGATAATACTTAGCTCTTAATACCTAGTTCTTTTATAGCACTTTTCATCCATTCATCTCAAAGCACTTTACAAAGAAGGTCAGTCTCATTACTCTCATTTTACAGATGGGAAGCTAAGGCACAGGGAGGTGTAGTGACTTTTTGGCTATGATAACAATCCTCAATTACTCCCAGAGTAACAGAGCTGCTCAAATTCATCTCCTTCCTTATAATGATCACCCTTGGGGCTGGATGATTACATGTCCGAGAGTACCACTGAACTGGAGCCAAACCCTGACATCCTCACTCAGTAAAACTCCTGCTGAAATCAAGTTTATGGAAGAGATGGTATGATGGGATAACATGGTTTTGGTAATTTAATATTCATGGTAAATAGGCCCAAAGGCCTGTGATGGGATATTAGATGGGGTGGGATCTGAGTTATCCAGGAAAGAATTTTCTGTAGTATCTGGCTGGTGAATCTTGCCCATATGCTCAGGGTTTAGCTGATTGCCATATTTGGGGTCGGGAAGGAATTTTCCTCCAGAGCAGATTGGAAGAGGCCCTGGGGGTTTTTCACCTTCCTCTGTAGCATGGGGCACGGGTCACTTGCTGGAGGATTCTCTGCTCCTTGAAGTCTTTAAACCACGATTTGAGGACTTCAATAGCTCAGACATAGGTGAGAGATTTTTCGCAGGTGTGGTGAGTGAAATTCTGTGGCCTGCATTGTGCAGGAGGTCAGCCTAGATGATCATAATGGTCCCTTCTGACCTAAATATCTATGAATCTATCTATGAAAGAGGTTTGGACTAAATAAGCAGGATTTGTTGACTTCCTTGGGAGCAGCAGGTGCTCAGCACCTCTCAGGAAGAAGTGCCTAATGCGGTATTCTGTAAGGTTCATAAATATGGCTATTTTATAGTGACTATTTCCCCAGGAATCAAGTTTGATTGGAGGGTGAACGGAATCCTGGAGATGGAAAGGCCAGATGAAAAAGGAATGAAGACTTGAAAGAAGTCACAGTGAAAATAACTGAATGTAGATGAAAGCATTGGGAAGCAACTTGTGAAAGACTGGATCCTCATAGAGAAGAAGATTTAGAGGTGACACTGAAGCAAACTGACAACAAACAGATGAAGTTGTGCAATCTAAAATCCTGAAAAATGTAGGTATAGAGGCTTTAGATGACAAAGCGTCTGCAAATACACTAGTTGAACATTAAGCCAAGATTAGCATGCTCACTACAAAGCTGAGGATAGAGCCATTGCAAAACACACAAGATGGAGTAGTCAAGAGGAAAGACTAAGAGAAGACTCTTAAAAACGTGCACACAGATCCAGTTGAGAACCCTGGCTTCAGAAACTTGTTTCTCATGATCTAGAAGATTCAACAGAGAAGCATGAACCAAGCAAATTTCCTGGGGGTGACCTCATCTATGGCCATATGATAAAGCACTTTGGGAAGAAGGCTAAAGCCAGGTTAGAGATGGGATCAACAGAGATCCACTGGTGGGAGCAGGCTTTAACACCCATCCATGGTTTTGAATGTAATATTGTAAGGAAAGTGATACTCTTCAGATGTGACACTTTGGATCAAGCCTTTACAAAGGACCCTGTAAGAGCTGCTGAGTTCATTCTTGAACTTCATGGCCTGCTATGATAGTTATGGGACAAGAGAACTATAACAGCATTTCTCACATTCATCTCTCCTGGGTTTTTTTCAGTGTAGGCTGAAACACTGAGGCAAAAATTTTGACAGGAGTCAGAAAATAAGACACACAAAGTGTGCTAATTTGTAGTGTGGTTAGTTTGCTCAGCAAACTACCGGGTCAGTATTAAAGAAAAGAAACTCACCCCCCTCCACCACCAGAACTGGAGAATCTCCTCTATAAAACTATACATACAAGAGAATTAGAATGTATCTGATGAAGTGAGCTGTAGCTTAGGAAAGCTTATGCTCAAATAAATTTGTTAGTCTCTAAGGTGCCACAAGTACTCCTTTTCTTTAAGAGAATTAGATTGTCTATTTAACAGTACCCACAACAAAAAGCAGCGGTTTAGCATCTAGACGACTGTAGTTGTGCCCTGATTAGGTACCTTAGGCTGACTTCCCCTTGTACCCAGCAATAATGATCACACAACTGACCGTTTTATTGCACAGACAAGAGTGTGTTTAGTTGAGCCAGCAGGTGGCATTGTAAGGCTGAATATCTCAAATGTTTACTGGGGGAGGCGGTGTTTGTTTAGACTCAACCCTTTCTGTGCTAGGATCAAGTCCAGCTAATGATCCCCACGCTCTCTTGGGCTGGGCTCTGTCTTTTCCCATTTGTTTAATTGCATGTTGTTTACGGCAGATCCTCCTCACCTGCAGCTGTAAGATCAGCCCAGGAGCAGAAATAAACGTGCCGTGATCTGCCATGGGCCAGTTTGTTTCCCAGCACGTTTCATGTATGACTCCATCACTTGGCACACGCAGCTGAAGAGACGTGCCCAACCTGTACCTCCGACCCGGCCCCAAATTCCACGGCTCTACGTGCCCCAAGGGGTGAGATGTGCAGCAAACTTGAGCAACCGGCCATTCCCAGAACATTACTGTGTGATTCCCTGAGTGATGGACAATTCTTTTGCAGCCTCGCTTATTAAGGATGAGCAGGAACAAGTCAATAGAGATCGCCCTCATGCACAAACCACACCCTTCACTGCCACCGGGCCGTGTCTGAGGAAGATACGGTGTCTGGGGAAAGTTGGATCCTCCCAGATTTTAACCCCAGATCCCCAAATTCCATTACCCAAATGGCGAACAAGTCCAGCCGCTCCTAGTGAGCCAAAAAACCTCCCAGCCGCCAACACAACAGTGCCACAAAAAAACGCGGATCCGCCACCTGGATCCAGACAATTTTTGGTCTCAGTCGCGAAATTCTACCACTTAAATGGAGATCTTATTTAGTTGCTCCTACTTCATTTCAAATCTAGACCCTCTTACAGCACAGCACCTCAAAAACTCAGCTCCGGGCCTGGCTGCAAGTTTTTGCAGCATAGTGTCTTGGGATCCAGAGTATTCTGGTGGACTAGAAGAAGTGCCTAGATGCTAAATGTAGACAACAAAAGTATGTGGGGGAAAGGGGCTGCCACCTAATATTAGCCCCACCCAGGGGGATACAGATGCTGAGCCGGAGTTTCTGCAGCTTTCTTACAGCAGACGTTGGAGTTCAGATTTGGGGTCCAGCTTTCTTACAACCGGGAGCTGTTTTTGTGGAAAAGGGGAAACGCTTGTCTCTTTGGATGATCGGATTTCTGTGTTTAGAGGCTGTATTTGGCAAGTTTTTGCAGCGAGCTTGCACTGCGGTGCGTCAGAGTCCTGGTTTCGATACCATAGCGGGGGGGGGGGGGGGCTACTTTTCTCTGTTTGGCCAGTGGAACTGGGGGGAGTGGGGCCAAAAGTTGGCTGGAGCCAGCAGGATCTGGGTGCTGGAGCCTGGTGTTTGTAGCTCTGACGCGCTGGGCTGCACGGGGCTCCGGGAACAATAGGAGTGGCTATAATGTCCTCACTTTAGGCAGCGGAATTTGGGATCTTGGGTACCAAACTCAGCAGGATCCAGGTAGATCCAGCTTTTACCTTTTACCAAAGGCAACCATCAGCAGGACCTGCGCCCCCTCCCTCCTTCCCTCCCTTCAGCTCTCCCCCCTCCCCTGACTGTCTGCTATGAAATATGGATCAAGTTAGTAAGTAGCAGCAGCAATTCCTGTCAGAGGCAGATGGATCACTTTCATTTCGCAGGATGATTTCTAACCCCGCCGAGGATTCCCCGAGCAGCCGCAGCCCGCCTCGGAGCGGCGATCGGAAGAGCGTCCTGGGCGTGGAGGGGAGGTTGAAGCCGTGAGAGCATGGAAGGGGATGCGGAGACTCCCTCCTAGTTCCAGAGCCAGCGGGAGTCAGGGAGGGCTCCGAGCCCGGGACGCTGCTGGGAAGTGCGATCCACCCCCCCACCGCTAGTTGGGCTGGTTTCTTTGGCTGGAATTCGCCCCCTTCTCCCCTTGGGATGCTGGCCGTTCCCCCTGTGGAGATTGTGGCTGGGGATGTGGAAGAAGCTGTGGAATAATATGGGTGGCAATCACTCCCACAAAACTCCCGTGTTTGATGAGAATGAAGATGGTAAGTAAGGAGCTGTCCATTGTCCCTTGTGCTGCCCCGGCCTCAGATTTTGCCCCCACCCCACCCCCTTCTCACCAAGCTGCCCTTTCATTGCTGCTTCCCATCTCGCCTCATAGGTTGTGTTTTCCTCCCTATATCACCTGTCAAATATTTGTATTAAATCCTTAGGTTCAAAGCAACATGATCATCCTTAGCGGTTCAGGGGCTTGGTAACACTGCCTTCCCTTTTAATAATCTCCAGTCCAAGATTTGTTTGGGTCACTTAGGGGTTTATTGTCCTTGGGTTACAATAAATAAACGGACTCAGTAAACAAAAATCGTGTCTATCCTATCTTTATGTAGCACTAATTGTTCACTCTTAATGTAGCTAATTGCACAATTTCACACTGTCCACCAGGATTCACACCACATGTAGTTGCATATGTTTGTGAATGGAGTTCTGACTTGGGGGGGGGGGAGTTTCTTTCTATTTTCCTGTCCAACTGATTCTTTGCATTAGCTTGTTATTACATATTTTAAATAGTGATGCATGGTCCCATCAACATTATACATTTCCCCCCTACTTTTTGAAACTTTGAGTCTCCTATGTTACTTGGAGATTTCACTCTCTTACAGATAATCCTGCACTCTGTATTCTATATTTAAAGAAGTGCTTTGAACTAGTAGAAGAGCTTTTATTAAGTATGATGGTTCTTTAATACTTATATATTAAATTTATGTATATTTCTCTTAAAAACAATGTTTAATTAAAATTTTGCAACTGCTTGAATTCAACCACCTTAGCTTTCTGAAGTAGAGAGAATTATGTTGTAAGTATGTCATCATTGGTAATGCTTTTGATAGAATATATATCTGTGCTAGCTATTTTTGTATATATGGAGAGTTCATACTGAATTTTGAACCTGTTCATTTCCCAATAGTTCTAAACTCATTAAAGGATATAGATTTTATTCAAGGGATGTTATGGCACAACAGATTACATTGCACTGCCTTAGTTTATTTGTAATGTGTCTGCAATACATCTTTCAAAACTCTCCAGTAATATGATCTTCTGAAGACACTTAAGACATTTTTATTGTTCTGTCAGTATAGAGGAATTGGGGAAAATTTAAAGTATTTTAAAAAGCAGATCCTCATTAATTCTCATCTCATTTCCAATTGTTGCTCCCTACTTCTCAGCAAAGATTTAATAGCAGAGTACTGAGATGAGAGATCATAATAATAAGACCTCATTACTTTTACAAAATACATGACAGCTTATTTAGTAGGTGACTCTGTTTTGTGGATTGATATTGTTGATTGTTCAGCATCGGGGCAAAATTGAGTAATTCAGCAAGGGTCACTCAGGCTATGTCTTCATTGCAACAATGGTGTGCGTACATCAAGATAGCTCTCTTGATGTAAAATCCTACTGGAGACAAGGCACAGGTAGTCTAAGTCCATGTAGCTAGATGAGACAGACTCCAGGTGGAAGGCGTAGTGTTGACCTCAAGTCGCTACATCAAAGTAAAAACTACCTGTGCTTTGTCTTCACTAGGATTTTACATCAGGAGAACTATCTCGAGTTAGCTTGTCTCGATGTAACACACCACTTTTTGCAATGAAGCCTCAGTCATCAGTGCACATAAACACATTTCAGCTGTGAATTCGTATGAAGACAACTTCATGCCATTTTGTCCTTTTCCTACAGAAAACCATTTCCATTGTGCAGTTATTAGTAATTATGCTAAAATCATATTTTGTATAATATACTAAGATGTCTATCAAATTATTATTTATTCTTTGTTTTTATTAATTCTGGAAGCTTCTAACATCAACTTCATGTTTGCTTTTAAAGTAGTATGTTTACAACAGGCTTCCAGTTCAGAAGAGTTCATTTATATTGAAATGCTAGCTAATTTTATTAGAAACAGTGTTTCTGTTATTTATATAATGGCAGCATATAATGGCATTGCTGAGTTATAAATAAGCATTTAAGGTGGGATTTTCCAAAGTGCCTAAGTGATTTAGAAAAAAACAAGGAGTCGTCCGGTGGCACCTTAAAGACCCACAGACTTTAAGGTGCCACTGGACTCCTTGTTGTTTTTTGTTAATACAGACTAACATGGCTACCCCGATAGGTGATTTAGGAGCACAAAACCCTTTGTACTTCATAGTGTCACCAGATCCAAGTGTGTCACTGTTTACCTAACGGAGTCTGTGCTATGCAGAGTGCTGAAAATGAAATACGAACAGGAAAAAATATAGTAACAACCGAGGGTAGCTTCACTGTTCGAGATGAGCTAATTTTGCCTGATAATAACAATACTGATCAGTACAGGTATAATCAAAATGAATGGGAGTTGTATACACATATTTGAGGGCCTAACTGGAACAAAATGATTCAATGTATTGGACATGGTGTTGCTGGTTTCTCCATGTTGTGGGCACTCAGATGGCACTCACACATCATAGTGATGGATATGATATAAAAACCTAGGCATTAAATTGTCTTATACCATCATTTTGTTAATGTAAACAGATATAACCTAATGGATCCCTTACACCTAAAGCCTTCTCGATGGGTCACTGTGAAACTGCATGGAGACAACAGACCCACACTAGTGCCTGGTAAAGCCTGGGCAATTCAGTCGTCATAGTCACCAATCCCCCTCTCCCTCAAAGGAGAATTGAGTTTGATTGTGAGGCTCCATTCCCAGGTCTAATCCAACAGTAGAGTTTACCCCTTCAACATTATCTCCACCTATGTCTGTGTTTGGGATAGTAATGGCTTAGCCTTCCAACATCACTGTGAAATGAGTTTTAGAAGAAATTTTGCTAAATTGTTCAAATAATCCACATGTATGTTTTTACAATAAGAGACAGTACATCCATAGTTAACTTGCATTATATAGCAACTTTAATTTGAGGTGTTCAAAGCTCTTTAAAAACATTTAGATTCACAAAATCCCTGTAAGGCTGGTCAATATTACTGTATATTATTGCACAATATAATTGTAATCTGGTGTAATAGAAATGGGGCATGGTGACATTAATGACCTGGCTAAGGGCTATACAGTGAGTTCTTAATTCAGTACAGCACTTAAGCATCTGCTAAAGTCCCACTGACTTTTCTAAATCAAGGCCTGAGTCAGTGGCAATGCCTCCAATTATGCTGAAAACAAAGACCATAGGCTTACTGCTGCATTCCTTTCACAATCATAATCTTATACATTTATAGATTCCAAGACCAGAAGGGACCATTGTAATCCTCTAGTTTGACCCATTTATACCTCAGGCCATAGAACCTCCCAAAAATAATTCTTAGAGAGTATCTTTAAAAAAACATCCAGTCTTGATTTACAAATTGCCAGTGAGGGAGAATCCACCCCAACTCTTTATAAATTATTCCAGTTTTTGATTATCCTCCTTGTTAAAAATGTGCACCCTATTTGCACTCTGAATTTGTCTAGCTTCAACTTCCAGCCATTAGGGATTGTGTTACACTTTTCTCTGCTAGACTGAAGAGCCCATTATTAAATATTTGTTCCCCATGTAGGTACTTGTAGACCGAGATCTAGTTAACTCCTTAAGCTATTTAAGCTAAATAAAGAGCTAATTATTAAGCTAATTATTAATCAACATCTTTTTTGAATTGTGGACACCCAGAACTGGACACAGTATTCGAGCAGTGGTCACAACAGTGCCAAATACAGAGGTAATATAACCCCACTACTCTTACTCGGGATTCCCCTGGTGTGCATCCAAGGCTTATATTAGCTATTTTGCACTGGGAGCTCATGTTCAGATGATTATCAATCCTGACCCCCAAATCTTTTTCAGAGTTACTGCTTCTGAGGGTAGAGTCTCTCATCTTGTAAGTATAGCCTACATTTTTGTGTGCACATGTATATATTTACATTTAGCCATATTAAAACACATTGTTTGTTTGTACCCACTATACTAAGCATTCCAGATTGCTCTGTATCACTGACCTGTCCTCTTCATTATTTACCACACCTCCAATTTTTGTGTCACCTCCAGACTTTATACAGGATGATTTTATGTTTTCTTCCTGGTCATTGATGATAATGTTAAATAGTGTAGGACCAAGAACCAATCCTTGCAGGACCCCACTAGAAACACACCCACCTTTGATGATTCTCTGTTTACAGTTACATTTTGAGACCTATCAATTATCCAGCTTTAAATCTATGTAATATGTGCCATGTTTATTTTAGTCTAGTTTTAAATTTAAATGTCATGAGGTACCAAGTCAAACACCTTACAGAAATCTATGTATATTATGCATCAGCATTATTACTTTTCTGAACCAAACTTCCAATCTCATCAAGAAAGCATATCAAGTTAGCTTGACAGGATCTGTTTTTCATAAAACCATGCTGATTGGCGTAAATTGCCTTACCCTCCCTTAATTTTTATTAATCAAAGTCCCTTATCAGCCACTCCCTTATCTTTCCCACATTCAGTGTCAGACTGACAGGCTTATAATTAGCTGGGTATCTGATTTACCATTTTGAAATATTGCCACAATGTTAGCTTTCTTCCAGTCTTCTGGAACTTCCTCAGTGTTCCAATACTTATGAAAATCAGTCAGCTCTTTTAAAACTCTTGGGTGTAAGTTATCTAGCCCTGCTGATTTAAAAATATCTAACTTCTGTAGCTGCTCTTTAACATCCTCTTGTGACACTAGTGAAATGGAAAGAGTTTATCATATGATATAACTACATCATCTTTTTCTTTCCCCAAAACAAAACTGAAATATTTGTTGAATACCTCTGCCTTTTCTGCATTATTACTGTAGAAATCACATAATGGACCAAAGCAGTTGAAACGAGGGGTGTGTGTGTGTGCGTGTGCGCGTGCGCACACGCAAGGAATGCATGATCTATTCATCCAAATTCTAAATGCTATTTTTAAGTATTCTGACTTGTATGTCATCCTTGGAAAAGCTTCATGGAAGACCCTCATTTTAAAGGAAGATTTTGAAGTTGCCAGTAGAATGCAGAGAAACTGACAATTAAGTGACTAGCTCACCAGACTGACAGTTTGTGATGAATACATAAAGTATATGAAGAAATACTAATGAATAAAAATGTCTGGATTAGCATGGATTTGAGGGGGTTCAGGGTGGTAAATAACAGCTAAGGTATGGCAGAAGTTGGAGGTATTTAAAAGTGAATAGGCAAAACTGACATGTGAGGTTGCAATTTGGAGCAGTGGGTAAAGATCGGAATGAATCTGATGCAAAACAGAATATGCAGTGTCTAACTTCTTGCCAATGATCAGATAGCTGCTATCAGCCTGTTGCCACATGACTATAATTGATAATGTCTGAAAGATCCACATAACAACTGCAAAGAAGCAGTTCCAATTTAGGGCCAAAAATCTGTGTTTCAGAGCAACCTTGCATGTTAGTCCATAACTTTAAAAGAACAGTTACAGTAAAATGAGTCAATAAAATGAACTATGAGTGTTAATATATACAGTATGGACAAGATAAATTATAATAGCTCCAGATGAAAGTAATGAATTCAGAATGGGGATCACCCTTGGCTCTGACTTACATTTTGTTACGTAATTCAAACCTTGGTGATTACAATCCACTTTATTTTCTTCTTTAGAAGAAGAGTATTCTTACTCCCCATCAGCATTTGTCTTTGGATAGGGATAACCCCCCCCCCCCCCATTTTAACCTATACAGTTGCTCCAAATCCATTTTTCTTTGTCTTATTTTTTAAAATAAAATAAATTAAATATAGTTTTTTTTTAAAGCTGTACCACCTGTGCTCAATATCAAGCTACTGCAGAGATCAAATATAAAAGTAAGAAGCTATTAACATTTTTTCACTTCTGGCTATGCTGATTTATATAATTATCTTTTCTACTTATGTATCAGCCCTTAGCAGCGATTTCATTATTATTTATTATTTGTGTTACTATAGTGCTTAGCAGCCCCAGTGGAGGACCAAAATCCTGTTATGGTAGGGGCTGACAAAAACAGGACTAAAAAACGGTCACTTTCCTAAGAAGCTTACAGTTGAAGTGTAGTACAAGAGACAAAAGATGGAAATTGGATCCTGAATGGAAGACTTCAAGCTTAACTACAAGAAGACTGAGGTAATGTTAATAGGAAGGGGGAAAGTGGCAAACTGGCAGATATTATAACCTAACCCGAAGATACTAAGCTAGGTCCCAGGCCTGAGAAGCCTTGCGCACAGGCTTAACTTTTGTGCACTGTAAGCAGCCCCACTGCCTTCAGTTGGATCACACACAGTGCACAGTTAGGCACAGGTAAAAGTCTTTGCAGTTCTGGGGCCTTTTTTTCCCCTAAATTGTGTGCATATAATAATACCCAGCTCTCCTATAGACTTCTCATCAGTAGATCTCAAAGGAGGTAAGCATCATTCCCACTTCACGGATGGGGAAACCGAGCCACAGAGGTGAAGTGACTTGTCTAATGTCATCCAGCAGGCTGATGGTAGAGCCAAAGATAGAATGCAGGTCTCCTGAATCCCAGTCCAGTCCTCTAGTCACTAGGGAAAACTATATATATCCATTCCCTTCCAACAGGAGAAAGTAGTTTAAAAGATTATTATCCCTCAGAAAGACCATTATCGGGGCAATGAACATATTTCCTTAAGTAAATCTTGGGGCTGTAGTCCGCCACTGCTTTTTTAGGCTGAAACCCCATTGACTCCAATTAGTTTTGCACATATAATAAATGCAGATTAGTTGCTTTGTAAGCAGAATAGGGTAATGTGTACTGATTTCATCCTCCCTTTCCTGTAAAGAAGGATAAAGCTGTCTTTGTCAGTGGAATTTAGTCTCCAGTACACTAACCATTTCCAAGGACAATATCAACTTCAATATGTGTCGAAGTATCCACTCAGGACAAGGAAACTACTTCACACACACGCAAGAATTCTGTGCATGCTTTACGTTTGCTGCCAGTAGGTGCAGGTGAGAGGAGAAGCCCGGCATTTTCTGTCATGGAATAAAGTTGAGGTTTAGGTTGATCTTCAGTTGTTTGGCCAAAGCTGGAACCAAATTAGGACTGGTTCAGATAAGATTATATTTATATGAATTATAAGTGAGATTTTGATATTGCAAAACTAACACTGCACTTGGGTTTGCCCATGTCCAATAGTTTCCTTTTCTTTCCCCTCTGACATGTCAGCACATGCAGTGGTAAGGTTCTAGTCCAGCTTAATCTCTTGGTCAAGAAAATTGTTGTCAGCTGGTAAAATTCCCAAAGTTTTACCTTCAGAAATCAGAAATTTTGGCCAGGAAAATAATCATGGCATTAGTTCCTTGAGCAGTAAGCAAGAGGTGGTGTTGTGGGGGTTTGTTTTTTTGTTTTAGTACTGCCAACCTTTTCCTTTAGTCTTGCTTTGCAGATATCTGGCAAAAACAAAAAGTTGTCGACCATAGCCTGTTTGCAGGACTTCATCAAGTCAGGAAAACCTGCTGTTCTACATTGGTCACCATTAGACAGTCAACGCTTGCCAATAGCTTCCACACAAAGGTGAAGTGTTCTCAGCATAGAGATATATTCTGGTATCTCTCAGATAACCTAGTGTGGCAACTGTTAGCAAATGTTAACTTTCCTCCATTTGTTTTGTCCAAAATGTACCCATCCTTTTCTCTCTCAATTGCCAAAAGATTTGTTCAGCACTCTAGTCAGCTCCCACTCTGACTAGGGTAACCTTCTCTGGTTTTAATTCCCTCATTGTGAACCCCTCCAGTCTGTCCAAAAAGCAGCTGCTAAATGTATCTGCCTGACCCAGTCAGGCCCTGTAACACTCTTTCTCAGAATACCTGCCCACTGGAGCCAGCTCAAACATCTCATCCTTATCTTTTGGCTACTTCTTTGCCTATATCTTGGATATGATTTTATTGTTTCCTACCATGTCCACTCACGCTATCAGTGATATGATTCTCATGCAGCTCTGTGTTTCCCACTAGCACTATCCTCTCCATGCCTTTTTCTGTGCTATCTATGCTTGAAACTGCCCCCAATCCTAGTTCTCCCATCCTGAACACTGGCCCTCAATCACATCACTCTGAAAGAAGTGTGTCTTCTGTGAAGCTCAGCCACTAGCCCAGCACTGTTCTCTCTACGTCAACATAGTGTACAAAGTTTATAAGGCTGGTGGGGCAGAGTAGCACCTTTCTATAGGTCTCTTCAGGTTTGTCCCAACTGTAACTCACTCGGTTTGTAAACAGGGCTGTGTTTTGCACAGCGTTTCTGAAGATACTAACAGTTCTTAAACAAAAACAGGACCAAATCATGTAGCACAATGGCAATTATGGATTACGGGCTGTGACTGTGGTCCCAGTTGGGGCCAGCTATGGTCACTCAATTAGGGTGAACTGCAAAGAATGGGGCAGACAATCCCCATAAAACTGGTGGATATTCCAATACTTAGATTTACCAAGCCAGCATAAAACAGCTTCTTTGTTACCTTACTGGTTATTCAGAAGTCCAAACAACACAGTTCCCTTAAAGTGATCCAGCTTCAGGCCTCCATCCAGGTACCTAAGTCAAGAATGATGATGATTTCTGAAAATCTTATTTCATCATATAAAAGAAAAGGTTCTACCAATCCCAAAGGATCGGACACATTACCTCCCAGGTTATTGAATATTCCAGGTCTTACTCAAATACACGCTACAGCCAATTCTTATTAACTAAACTAAAATTTATTTAAAAAGCAAAAGAGAGAGAGAGAGAGTATGGCTAAAAGATCAATATACATACAGACCTGAGTTCAGTTCATTGAGGTTCAGATTCATAGCAGAGATGGTGAGCTTTGTAGTTTTAAAGAGTTCTTTCAGAAATAATTCAGAGGTTATAATCCAATGTCCAAATCTCATATTCAGGGCGTACCAGCATAACTGGGACCTCAGTCTTGTGACTCAAACTTCCCCGGATGAAGCCTAAGCAGATCTGCGATGACAGAATCAGGATCCAAGGATCTTTTATACAATTTCATGTCCTCTTTGAAAAGTTGGGAGTTCCTCTGGGAACAAAAGGTAATTAGCATGACTTTGAAGGAGGTCCATCACAAGTACTTAGCTATAGAATTAACATAAGGCAATTTGCTTGTTCCTCCACCATTCACAGTACATTTCAAAGAGAGAGAGATACCGAGCTATCCCATGTTTACAATTCATTTACCTGCGAGGATGTTCTTTTGATCTCTGAACTATCAGAATACAGAATAGACAGTGACTGTTGATTATATTGTGGACCCTACTCATACATTAGTAAATACACAAAAACACAAACATTATCTCCCCACATGTCTTTTGAGGGTTATTTATTTTGCAGGATGTTTAACCCTTTCTAGCCATGTGTCCCACGGGCATAGGGTAGGTAGGAGGAAAAACAGCACAATAAAGACAGTGGATTTCAAGAAGGCAGACTTTAGCAAACTCAGGAAGTTGGTAGGTAAGACTCCATGGGAAGCAAATTTAAGGGAAAAAACAGTTCAGGAGAGTTGGTAGTTTTTCAGAGACATTATTAAGTGCACAAGAGCAAACTATCTACTGCACAGGAAAGCTAGGCATTATGTCAAGAGACCACCCTGGCTTAGCCAGGAGATCTCCAATGATCTAAAACTCAAGAGTGCTGCAAAAAGTGGAAACTAGGTCAAATCACAAAGGATGAATATAAACAAATAACACACGTATGTAGGGACAAAATTAGAAAGGCACAAAATAAGATTAAACTAGATAGAGACATAAGAGACATAAAAGCTAACAAGAAAACATTCTACAAATACGTTAGAAGCAAGAGGAAGACCAAGGACCGGGCAGGCCCATTACTCAATGAGGGGGTAAATACAATAACAGAAAATGTAGAAATGGCAGAAGTACTAAATGACTTTTTGTTTATTTTCACCAAAAAGTTTAGTCGCAATTGGACATGTAACTTAATGAATGCCAGTGAAAATGAGGTAGGATCAGAGGCTAAAATAGGGAAAGAACAGGTTAAAAATTACTTAGACATGTGAGATGTCTTCAAGTCACCAGACCCTGATGAAATACATCCTAGAATACTCAAGGAGCTGACTGAAGAGATATCTGAGCCATTAGTGATTATCTTCAAAAAGTCATGGAAGATGGGAGAGATTCCAGAGGACTAAAAAAGGGCAAATGTACTTCCTCCCCGTTTTATAGATTGGCACCACAACATGGGGAATTACAGACCAGTCAGTTTAAGTTCAGTACCTGGAAAGATAATTGAGCAAATATCAATCAATTTGCAAACACCTAGAAGATAAGGTGATAAGTAACAGTCAGCATGGATTTGTCAAGAACAAATCATGTCAAACCAACTTGATAGCTTTCTTTGACAAGCTAACAAGCCTTGTGTATGGGGTGGGGGAAGTGGTAGATGTGGTATACCTTGACTTTAGAAAGGCTTTTGTTACTGTCTCACATGATCTTCTCATAAACTAACTAGGGAAATACAACCTAGATGGAGCTACTATAAGGTGGGTGCATAACTGGTTGGAAAACTGTTCCCAGAGAGTAATTATCAGTGGTTCACAGTCAAGTTGGAAGGGCATATCAAGTGCTGTCCAGCAGGGATCAGTTTTGGGTCTGGTTCTGTTCAAAATCTTCATCAATGATTTAGATAATGGCTTAGAGAGTACACTTGTAAAGTTTGTGGATGATACCAAGATGGGAGGGGTTGCAAGTCCGTTGGAGGATAGGATTAAAATTCAAAATGATCTGGACAAACTGGAGAAATGGTCTGAAGTAAATAGGATGAAATTCAATAAGGACAAGTGCAAAGTACTCCACTTAGGAAGGAACAGTCAGTTGCACACATACAAAATGGGAAATGACTGCCTAGAAGGGAGTACTGCGGAAAGAAGTCTGGGAGTAATAGTGGATTACAAGCTAAATATGAGCCAGCAGTGTAACACTGTTGCAAAAAAGCATATATCCTTCTAGGATGTATGAGCAGGAGTATTGTAAACAAGACACAAGAAGAAAAGGAGTACTTGTGGCACCTTAGAGACTAACCAATTTATTTGAGCATAAGCTTTCGTGAGCTACAGCTCACTTCATCGGATGCATACTGTGGAAAGTGTAGAAGATCTTATTATATACGCACAAAGCATGAAAAAATACCTCCTCCCACCCCACTCTCCTGCTGGTAATAGCTTATCTAAAGTGACCACTCTCCTTACAATGTGTATGATAATCAAGTTGGGCCATTTCCAGCACAAATCCAGGTTTTCTCACCCCCCCCCCCCCAACAAACTCACTCTCCTGCTGGTAATAGCTTATCCAAAGTGACCACTCTCCTTACATTGTGTATGATAATCAAGGTGGGCCATTTCCAGCACAAATCCAGGGTTTAACAAGAACGTCTGAGAGTGGGGGGGGGGGGTAGGAAAAAACAAGTGGAAATAGGCTACCTTGCATAATGACTAAGCCACTCCCAATCTCTATTCAAGCCTAAGTTAATTGTATCCAATTTGCAAATGAATTCCAATTCAGCAGTTTCTCGCTGGAGTCTGGATTTGAAGTTTTTTTGTTGTAATATAGCAACTTTCATGTCTGTAATCGCGTGACCAGAGAGATTGAAGTGTTCTCCGACTGGTTTATGAATGTTATAATTCTTGACATCTGATTTGTGTCCATTTATTCTTTTACGTAGAGACTGTCCAGTTTGACCAATGTACATGGCAGAGGGGCATTGCTGGCACATGATGGCATATATCACATTGGTGGATGTGCAGGCGAACGAGCCTCTGATAGTGTGGCTGATGTTATTAGGCCCTGTGATGGTGTCCCCTGAATAGATATGTGGGCACAGTTGGCAACGGGCTTTGTTGCAAGGATAGGTTCCTGGGTTAGTGGTTCTGTTGTGTGGTATGTGGTTGTTGGTGAGTATTTGCTTCAGGTTGGGGGGCTGTCTGTAGGCAAGGACTGGCCTGTCTCCCAAGATTTGTGAGAGTGTTGGGTCGTCCTTCAGGATAGGTTGTAGATCCTTAATAATGCATTGGAGGGGTTTTAGTTGGGGGCTGAAGGTGACGGTTAGTGGTGTTCTGTTATTTTCTTTGTTAGGCCTGTCCTGTAGTAGGTGACTTCTGGGAACTCTTCTGGATCTATCAATCTGTTTCTTCACTTCCGCAGGTGGGTATTGTAGTTGTAAGAATGCTTGATAGAGATCTTGTAGGTGTCTGTCTCTGTCTGAGGGGTTGAAGCAAATGCAGTTGTATCGCAGAGCTTGTCTGTAGACGATGGATCGTGTGGTGTGGTCAGGGTGAAAGCTGGAGGCATGTAGGTAGGAATAGCGGTCAGTAGGTTTCCGGTATAGGGTGGTGTTTATGTGACCATCGTTTATTAGCACTGTAGTGTCCAGGAAGTGGATCTCTTGTGTGGACTGGACCAGGCTGAGGTTGATGGTGGGATGGAAATTGTTGAAATCATGGTGGAATTCCTCAAGGGCTTCTTTTCCATGGGTCCAGATGATGAAGATGTCATCAATATCGGGGCCTCTCCTTCTGCCCCTCCACCCCCACGAACATGATGCAGTTCTGTGGTGACCTGGAATCCTATTTTTGATGTCTCCGACTCAAGGAATATTTCCAACATACCTCTGAACAACATACTAATCCACAGAGACCTCCCTACCACCACTACAAAAAGAAGGATTCTAGGTGGACTCCTCCTGAAGGTCGAAACAGCAGACTGGACTTCTACATAGAGTGCTTCCGCCGACGTGCACGGTCTGAAATTGTGGAAAAGCAGCATCACTTGCCCCATAACCTCAGCCATGCGGAACACAATGCCATCCACAGCCTCAGAAACAACTCTGACATCATAATCAAAAAGGCTGACAAAGGAGGTGCTGTTGTCATCATGAATAGGTCGGAATATGAACAAGAGGCTGCTCGGCAGCTCTCCAACACCACTTTCTACAAGCCATTACCCTATGATCCCACTGAGAGTTACCAAAAGCAACTACAGCATTTGCTCAAGAAACTCCCTGAAAAAGCACAAGATCAAATCCGCACAGACACACCCCTGGAACCCTGACCTGGGATATTCTATCTACTACCCAAGATCCATAAACCTGGAAATCCTGGGCGCCCCATCATCTCAGGCATTGGCACCCTGACAGCAGGATTGTCTGGCTATGTAGAACTCCCTCCTCAGGCCCTACGCTACCAGCACTCCCAGCTACCTTCGAGACACCACTGACTTCCTGAGGAAACTACAATCCATCGGTGATCTTCCTGATAACACCATCCTGGCCACTATGGATGTAGAAGCCCTCTACACCAACATTCCACACAAAGATGGACTACAAGCCATCAAGAACACTATCCCCGATAATGTCACGGCTAACCTGGTGGCTGAACTTTGTGACTTTGTCCTTACCCATAACTATTTTACATTTGGGGACAATGTATACCTTCAGATCAGCGGCACTGCTATGGGTACCCGCATGGCCCCTCAGTATGCCAACATTTTTATGGCTGATTTAGAACAACGCTTCCTCAGCTCTCGTCCCCTAACGCCTCCACTCTACTTGCGCTATATTGATGACATCTTCATCATCTGGACCCATGGAAAAGAAGCCCTTGAGGAATTCCACCATGATTTCAACAATTTCCTGGATTTGTGCTGGAAATGGCCCAACTTGATTATCATACACATTGTAAGGAGAGTGATCACTTTAGATAAGCTATTACCAGCAGGAGAGTGGGGTGGGAGGAGGTATTTTTTCATGCTTTGTGTGTATATAATAAGATCTTCTACACTTTCCACAGTATGCATCTGATGAAGTGAGCTGTAGCTCACGAAAGCTTATGCTCAAATAAATTGGTTAGTCTCTAAGGTGCCACAAGTACTCCTTTTCTTTTTGCGAATACAAACTAACACGGCTGTTACTCTGAAATACACAAGAAGTAATTCTTCCACTCTGCTCCATCCTGATTAGTCCTCAGCTGGAGTATTGTTTCCAGTTCTGGGTGTCACATTTCAGGAAACATGTGGACAAATTGGAAAAAGTCCAGAGAAGAGCAACAAAAATGCTTAAAGGTCTAGAAAATGTGACCTATGAGGGAAGATTGAAAAAAATTGGGTTTGTTTAGTCTGGAGAAAAGAAGACTGAGAGAGGACATGGTAACTTTTTATGTACTTGAAAACTGTTACAAAGAGGAGGGAGAAAAATTGTTCTCTTTAACCTCTGAGGATAGGTCAAGAAGCAGTGGGCTTAAACTGCAGCAAGGGTGGTTTAGGCTGGACATTAGGAAAAACTTCCTAACTCTCAGGGTAGTGAAGCACTGGAATATATTGCCTAGGGAGGTTTTGGAATCTCCATCATGGGAGATTTTTAAGAGCAGGTTAGACAAACAGCTGTCAGGGATGGTCTAGTTAATACTTAATGATGCTTTGAGTGCAAGAGACTAAAGTAGGCGACCTCTCAAATTCCCTTCCAGTCCTACAATTCTATCATTATGTTTGTGTTCCAGAGATTGTACTGGCTTCCAATTTATTTCCAAGTGCAATTCACAGTGTTGGGTTTGATCTGTAAAACTGGCTGAGTTGCCTTCCCTGTTGATTCTGCAGCTCAGACTTTTCACTGCTGGCCACAGTGTTCTCAATGGTAGGACCATATATCTTGAATCTGCTTAATCCATCAGAGGCTATGTTTGAAGCCTTCAATGGATGGTAAAAGACTTGTCTGGCTCATCTATGGCTTGATTTTGGTATTAAGGAATGTTAGGGAGAAGGCCTTGTAACTAACAGGCAGTTTGCTGTAGTCTGGTTAGTAATTGGATTTTAATGATGTAAGGTACCAGGGGTATTGGCAAAAGGCACCAATATAAATATCTCCATAAATAAATCAACCAATACAAATGAGTAGCCTAGAATCTGTAAGAAACTTGGACAATCTTATTTTTTGCCAATGCAACTGCTTTCAGATCTGTAGGAGATATTGATAAACAATTCAGTGCCCCTGTTTTTTTATACCACTAGTTCAGTTATGCAGAAATTTGTATTTGCTGCTCTTCCCAGTCTGGAATTCTTTGATCTTTCAGAAACTCTTTCTAGCACCTTTATTTTCAGTGTATTCCAAAGAAATAGTCCTGGGCAGTCCAATTTTATTTCACTCTTTATTTTATGTATCAGTTTTTATCATTTTCTCACAGATGCTCAGTTTCTTCTGTAACTATAAGGGAAGATCCATTCTCTCTACAATCAAAATCTGTTCCACTCTGTCTACATTTTCTATTCGCTCTCTCACACTGCTTTATTCTAAACACAAAAATCTCATACTGCTTTTATGAATATCATACCCTATTTTTATATACTTATTCAGCAGAATATGAAGAATTTGCTTTCATTTATTCCTAATTAATACCCAGGCATTTTCTTCTTGCCCTCCACAGTATAATTATAAAACATTTACTGGAGACAGTGGCAGCCCACCAGTACTAATGTTTGAGCTTTATTTGTTCTATCAGATGTAATAAGCCTCTGAAGTATTTTCTTTTATGAAACCCATATTCTTAAAATATACTGTACCTTTATATATTTGTGATACTTTCCCTGTTATCTCTTTATTAATATGCTTTTTCTTATTACTTCCTATCAAATCTGCACAGTACTTTGGTTATCTGACTCAAATCCACACCTTGTAGCTCTTTTCTTTTGTCGGATATATTAATATTTTCAGTTGCTTTTATTTATTTCGACTTTCTCACTGTTCTTATTCTAGTTCTTCAAAATTAGGGCAAAACACTGAAGACGATTGATTATTCACTCTCATCCAAAACTTCCATTGATTTTAAGAATAGTTTTGCCTGAAGGACTGAAACAAAAATCAAGTAACAGTGTCATGATTTTGGCCCTCACATCTGCTTTAGTGAAGACTGATGCAAATAATTCATTTAGCTTTTTCATAACAGCCTTATATTCCTTAGATGCTCCTTTAGAACCTTGATCATCCAATGACCCTACTGATTGTTTGGCAGGCTTCCTGCTTCTGATTTACTTAAATATTTTTGCTGCTTTGCTTGTTACTCTTCAAATTATTTTTGACCTTCTTTTTTTTACACTTGACTTGCCAGAATTTATGCTCCTTTCTATTTTCCTCCATAGGATTTGACTTCCAGTTTTAAAAGGATGTCTTTTTGCCTCTAGCCACCTCTTTTTACTCTGTTTAGCCATGGTTGCATTTTTTGTTCCTCTTACTGTTTTTTTTTTTATTGTTTGGGGATATAAATTTAGTTTGAGCCTCTATTATGGATTTTTTTAAACAGTTTCTATGCAGCTTGTAGGCATTTCACCCTTGTGACTATTCCTTTTAATTTCCATTTAACTAGCTTCCTCATTTTTTTTGTTCCCCTTTTTGAAGTTATATGCTACTATGGTGGGTTTCTTTGATATTTTCTCCCCTACAAAGATGTTAAATAAAAATTCAATTACATTATGGCTGCTACTACTGAGCGGTTCAGCTATATTCACCTTTGGGACCAGATTCTGTGCTCCACTTAGGACTAAATCAAGAATTACATCTTCCCTTGTGGGTTCCAGGAGTAGCTACTCCAAGAAGCAGTCATTAATGAGGTCTAGAAATTTTATCTCTGCATTCCGTCATGAGGTGACGTGTACCCAGTAAATATGGGGATAGTTGAAATCCTACTACTATTTCATGAGGGTGCCATAAGCAAGGGCCATCATAATGAGATTTTACTGTACTCTTATTCTTATTATGACAAAGTGTGGAATCTCAACAGGGCTATGATCCAGGGTGAAATTCTGTCCCCATTGAAGTTAATGACATTGATTTCAAATGGGCTCTAGATTTTACCCCAGGTCCCATAAATATAAACCATATACATATGGCATATGCATATGAGCTCTTGCATGCTCAATACTCCCACTGATCTCAACATATATTTGTGTGCAGGTTGGAGGACTGCAGGATTGAGCCCCATATTTATTGAATATTTATAATTAAACATCTTGTGTCTGAAATTGTATTACCATGATTATAAGGAACTGAATTGAGTGGGTTTACTATTACTGTATGTGTGCTTCAAATTTTAGACTACCCCCCCGATGCTGCAATGAACAGTTTTATGTTCTGTGAACTGCTTTCTGTGCTGTGCAGCTAATAACTTCTGTCATTAAAAGAAGAAGCTGTGTTCTAGATATTCTTCATTAACCAGCTGTGCATATTCTTGTTGCTCCTTCTTTTGACTCACTTCTCCTGTGTCATGCCGTATTAGCTTTGCTTTAAAACTTGCTTATTTCACTTCCTGACTTACTAGTGCCATAACTATAGATATATGGACCAGATTCCTATGTCCTTACTCATATTTACTAACTCCTTACTTCATGACTGGTCTCCTCCACTTCAGTGCTATTTGATGTGATTAAGAATATTGCTAGCCATCTGAAAAAAGTTTTATATCAGCATTTGTATTCCCTAGAGGAAAGTACAGGGAAGCTTAGAAAAAGTGAGGTAACTTGATCAAAGTCAAACCCGGTGCATTTTAAGGGTAGTCACTGTATGTACTTTCTGCAGTGATCTAGATATTTACCTGCTTCATCAGGACCAAAAGTACCAATGTTATCCTTAAATAGATAACTACACAACTGTATTGTGTGAGATGGATGTAAACAGGATACAGAATTTTCATCAGATCTCAAAATCATATTTTAAAATAGGTCTCCAAGTTTCTGATAAGGGAATTGTGGCTGTGATCGCCAAATATCTTATCCAAAGAAGATGGGACAACGTGGTGGTTTGGGGATCCCAACTAAAATTGGGCTCATGGTTCAAGTTTTTGGGTTTGGATTTGATGGTAATGAAACCTTGCTCTCAAAAGATTTTGATCCCAAATGGCAGGCTGAATGGTGGAAATCATGAAATCAATTGATCCCACACTGGAATGGGAGGTAGCCTAACTGGAACCAGAAAATAACAACTCTTTGGCTTTGGATATGAACTGAAACGTTTTGTGGCAATGTATCTGTTTTCACAAAATTTGCATTGAAAGAGGTTTCTCAGATCCAGAATGGGGGTAGAGGAAACAAAGGCATCAGTTCAGAATAGCCAGTTGGTTAGGGCACTCACCTGGAAAGTGGGAAACCCAGCTGCAAGCCCCTGCATCTTCCACTTCCCAGGTGAGTGCCCTAACCACCAAGCTCTAGAATCATTCTCTCTTTCTTTTTGGCCCTGTTGTGGCATTTACAAACCCCTCACTAAAGCAGGGACAGAGGAAGGGCTGGAGCAGTACTAGGCCAGGGAGGCCCCACCCCTCAGACACTGCCAAGCATATTCCTGGGAGAAAACCAGCAACCCCATTTGGGGAAGGAGGAGGGCAGAAAGACACCATTTCCTGGAGGAACACCAGTCAGCATCAACAGGAGAGGCAGCTTCTATTGAGGGGAACTAACTCTGAGTCTTCCCCCGCATTCCTAGATGCCCAAGGGGGAGGGGGAACTGTGAGCAAGGGTTCAAGAAGGCTGCAGGCACTGGCCCTAAACTCTGGGGATTTGGAAGTAAAGACGCTAAGTGACCATGCTCCAGTCAGAGATGCAATGGTGGTAGGAAGTGGCTCAGGGGAAGGTGAACAGGTGGGTTGGCTGACCTTAGGCCAGTGCACACCACCGCATTTTCAGGTCCCTGGCCGAGGATCGGGTGCAGAAGGAGGGCCTGGGTTCCCCTACCCACCCTAGAGATACCCAAGTAGGGCAGAGCTAGGGGTTACCACCATCAAAGAGGCCAGTGCTTCTAAAACCTCATCCAGAGGGCAGGGACACCTTGAACTAGCAGAAAGGCTAGAATTGGAGGGCCAGACCAACTGGCCAGCTGACCACCCAAACCACCCCTCTACAGACTGATAGAAGGACTGGACTCAGCAGCCCAGACAACTATGCCTGCCAGCCAACAAAACCATGCTGGGACAAACTGACAGACTACCGTCAGAGACCCAGACCGCTAGGCTTGCTGACTGAACAAACCGGCCTGCTACAGACCCGATGAATATTTATTTATTTATACAGAATGCAACAGCTCCAGCAGAAGAGATTGAGGTTGTTGACCCCACAAATAGCCTGTTAGTTAGAGCACTCCCCTAGGATGTAGGGAACCCAGGCTCAAGTCCTGCTGAAAAGCAGATAGGGACATGAACCTGGGTCTTCCACTTGCTAGGTTAATATTCTAACCACTGGGCTACTCTGGAATAGGGTCTCTCTCTTGTTTTGTGTTTTTTTCACAAGAAGTTAATAAGGTCTGGGTTTCATCCAAAGCAGAATGGGAACACTTTTTGAAATCTCAAACTTTTGCAGATGGAAAAGATGTTTCCCACCCAGTTCTAACCCTTATCCATTGGAAGCCCCTTTGACTCAACTAATGGAGCTGTATTCGGTTATGAAAGGTCTTTAGGATATTTTAAATTTTGGACAGAGAGTCTGAAACTTTTCTACTTGGTTTCAATGGCACGTTTACCCTTCAGAAGGGTTCCGAACAGCACATAGACTCACAAAGGCTTGCCTGCTGTTCTGTGTCTGTGATAAGGTCTTGTACATTGGTTCCATTGTTCTCCAGTGACGTCTGATGTTTCCAATGTTGCTGCTAGGTTAATAGCTTTTTTGAACTAAAACTGTCCTGTATCAAAACAGAACAGTTCTCAGTTGCAGCAAAAAAAGAATCTTTAATTAAACTTTTATTGATATTAAAAAAATTGAAATTCACTCACTTATGAGGTTTCAATAATGGATTTTTATAAATTACTACTTTATGAAAGGCTGTGTGCCAGAGTCATTCAGATTGTAACTTACATTCCAATTACTTTCCACTCAAACAAGTTATCCATATACAAATAGCCTTTTTACTGTGTAAAATGGATTACCTAAATGTTATATTCTTTTGCATGTAAACACACCCATGAGATCAGTAGCAACAACTCCTAAACATGGTAAACTAAACTGGAGTTATTCTGAATATTTTGACATTGCATAAATACTACTAGCCTACTGAATTTTGATGTAGTAGATTGTGGATCTGTCTACACTGGTGGCCTGTGACAGGTGACTAGATTTATGGGATGTAACTTTTAATCTCTAGAACCCATGAATCATGCTGCTACATTTCTGTGGGATTTTTTGACAGCAGAAATGACCAGATACTTACCTGCTGATCACATGGTATGAAGTGGGCTGTAGCCCACGAAAGCTTATGCTCAAATAAATTTGTTAGTCTCTAAGGTGCCACAAGTACTCCTGTTCTTTTTGCGGATACAGACTGACACGGCTGCTACTCTGAAACCAGTCAATTATAGTGGTTTTTCAATAATTCCATGATTGTTGGTGGCATGTAGACAATGACTATATAAGTAGTCCAAACAAATGTTTTCCCCTTGAATATTAAGTGTTATAAATTAGCAAGAACCCGTACATCAAGCATGATCCCCTTTCTAACTAACTGCAGTGCACACTTGATCAGTTTTCTTGCAGGAAAACCCATTGGAGGCTAAAAGGGAAGAAATCTCCTTAGGGTACTCCTCAGATATTGCTCCAGAACAGTTGACTTGGAGGGAGGCTGAATGAAAAGAGGGTTATGCAAAATAAGTGCAGTTCTTGTCCACATGATCCACAGCAATCCATGTAAAGGACTTGTGCTCATGCTCGGGGACCCTGGTGCCTTCCTCACCCTGCTGCCTCTGGCTGGGTCAGGTTGCAGTCCATCATGCATGAGGAGCAGCAGCAGAGAATGATCTTTCTTGCGTACCTTCTGGGATGGTGCAACTCTGCACAGCCCCGTACTCAGAGCTGTGGCTTAGAAACCAGACTCTCGTTTGTATCTTCAGTCAGCTACGTACAATTTTGCTCTAGAATCTGAGGACTCATAGTTATGAACAGCATCCATTAACTCACTTATACACCTGTACCTTTTTGAACCCACTGGTCCCTTTTTGGCTTATGTTATATTGTCATTTGGAAATTACACCAAGCTGTATTTCCCCTCTGTAATAGTATTCACTATTAGCAGTTATTTTGGATTCCTCTTGTCACTTCTCCTGTTGGGTTGTCTCAACAACTGCTGCTTTTAATCCAAAGTTTTTGTCAAGGAAATTTTACCTTGCTTGTGCACACACCATTGATTGGTATTTAGAATTGGCCCAAGCGATGACAGGTAGAACATGTTATCCACCATGTATGTTCCTGCAGCTCAGATCACAGCAGTTACATTACAGAGCCATTCTTGTCTTAGGTGAACACTTTCTAGTCTCCATATTTCTGTTCCTTTTAGCACATACTGTACACTAAAGGGGTAGACCCCTATTTTATTGACCAGCTAGCTTACTGCAGCTGGGACAGACTGTGCATTCCTTGTATTTTCTGTTCAACTTTTTCAGCTATATTTGAAGTTTCCTTTTTTGTTAATGTTGAAGGATTTAAAACCCATTAAGATGAGACTCATAAATGAGTTGATAGGTTTTATTAGGTCTTTATATTTCCCACAACTTTGCTTTTGAATAACGGCAGTCCTGTCTTAGACTACATTAATTTAAATTGCACTGACACATGTAACATTCCAAGTAACATTCAGGAAGGTTGGAGTGTAGCCCTTCTTAGATTTCCATCTAAGTCAAAAGGCCTGTTAGCAGGTCATTTAAAAGCAAAGTTTATTTCTGACACATATTATGAGAAATTTGAAGGATCAGAGTCAGTGTACTTTAGTGGTATGGTGAAGAGTTTGATTCTACATCAATGAAAAGGGATAAAATCTGGGCTTTATGGACTCTATTCAGTATTAACATTATAAATTTGATAGATGTAGATCTATACGAATTATCTAAGTACTTCATCCTAGGGTGACCAGATGTCCCAATTTTATAGGGACAGGCCCAATTTTTGGGTCTTTTTCTTATATAGGCTCCTGTTACCCTCCACTCCCTGTCCCAATTTTTCACATTTGCTGTTTGGTCACCCTACTTCATCCTCTTCATTTTTTCCCTCTTAACAAGATTTTTTTTGTCCTTTTTATTAAATTGGGATAGTTGATGTAGGATTAAAAACAGATTAGATATTCTGCCACCTTTAGGTTGAGTAATAACTTATTCCCCAAGCAGAAGCAGCCAAAACAGGAACCTTCAGACATTCAGAAAACTTTCTCCAGTTTTGATTGTACTTTCTCTGCCCCATGCTGGTTGTTTGTTTGCACCAAACCCCTCTCCCCCTCTCCCTCACAGTTTCTTCACCTCAGCTTCATTACACACTGGCCCCTCTTCTCTTCTCTCCTCTCCTGCTGTTCCTCTCAACCTCCTTCTCTTCATGTCCTCTCTTCCTTCCCTTTTTCTTTCCGTTTAGCTGATCCTCTCCTAACTAAACCCACAAAAACAAACAAACAAACCACCAAAACAAAACATGGAAGTAACGCGTTTGTTGCATCACATTTGTTTTTCTGGTGTGTTCCACCCCTTCACCCACCCTGTGTCTGTCTTTGTCTATTTAAATTATAAGCTCTTTAGGGCAGGAATGTCTACTACTGTGTTTTAGGCAGTGCTTAGCACAATGGAGCCCCATTCTTGGTTGGTCCATAGGTACTACCATAATAAACTTGATTAATAAGTAGCCCCTCCACCACATTGGGGCAGGGACTTCATTGCTTGCACCTTGTGTAGTGACTTATGCCAGTACAAAGTCCATGCCAATTACTTGCATTCTGATTTAGTTGTGTTTTACATCTACTTTGTGCTGGTGTAAATGACAACACAGGTGCTGGGCAATAGAGATTCTGGCTCATTATAAGGGCTAGCTGAAAACTGGGGATTCTTTTCCATGAAACATTTTAAACCAAATGACAAATGTTCATTTTGTTCAACATTTTTCCTGAAATGTTCTGATTTTTAAACTAAATGGTTGGAAACAAAATGTATTTTAGAATAAATTTGAAATTCAATAAATTCATTTCAGTACAAATAATAATGAAAACTTTCTGTTGTGGTGTGTGTTTGTTTGTCTATTCCTTTTTCCTCTCCTCCCCCTTCTCTCCCTCTTTTCCACTGGAAAAGGAGAAAGGTGAAAAAGAGAGAGACCAGAGGGATCGCAAAACCCAAGTAATTTTTTATTTGATTCAAAATGAAAAATTCTCATTTCAATTCAGTAGAATCAATTTGAAATGACATTTTTGTTTCAAACCATTTAATAAAAATATCAGATTTTTTTTGAGAATTTTCATATCCTCCAAAAAGCAATTTTTCATCAAATAATTTTTTTCTGAATAAACTTAGCCAACCCTACTCCTTATGTGTACTCAACCAGGCTATGACAATTAAAGATTTGCTTTCCAAATACTTACTATTTTCCTGACATCTAATGAATATTCCTGTATGCCTTGTAATACAGTAATCTTACTAAATACGACAGAAGCACCCATAACTTCCAGACTCAGATTTTTACAAATTCTGTTTTGGACCAACCAATGACTAGTTTTCAAGGCTGATGGATCCTGGAAAGTTTTTGTTTATTTACTAGTAAACCTAGTGAACTTAAGGATGGTGGCAGAGAAATATGGCTCTTCTGACTGATGCAATTATGATATGTAAGTAAATGGACGTCTCTACTCTAAGAGGACAAATAACTAATCTAATAACCATTATAAATACATATGGAGCAGTGCACAAGCTAATCACCATGACCTTCCACTGATACAATACTCTTTTCTTCAGGACAACTTTAGGAATACCCTTTAGTTTCAGTGCCTGGGCTTTCTGAAGAAGCTTTTGCTAAGGTTACCATGAAGTGCACCTTCGAGATTCCAGTAGGCTCTTTGGCAAAAGGACACAACTGGACTCTTGGAGCTAAACCCTGGTCCCACAGAAGGCAGTAGGAGTTCTGCAATTTACTTCAGTGATTTTGCAACAAGTCTCTCTCCTCTCCGAGAACCTAGGATGTATGGAATGGCCTCCCTCAGTGCTTCAGTATGAAATAGGGGGATTGCTGGTTTTGTTGACTTATCTTGGTTTTCATTAGAAATGGCCCCTGAGATTGTGGCATAGTCAGGCCCTTACAGTTTGTACCTAAATCCCTGCCACAGTCTAGCTGTAATAATTGCAATTTGTAAGTACCTTGCTGAAAGAGGAAAATTAAGGGTCTCAATTAGCTGTTTGATGTATTTTTACTGCCTATTTGCATTTAACAGTATGATTTTTGTAGGTGAAAATAATTGTAGGTACAACCTACATCATTTAAATGTCAAACACAATCATAGCTGAATATCTAAATGATTACATTTTGCCGGTACATAACTGGAGATGCAAAATTGCACTGGCAGTTTTTTGTGGTTGCAAATTGTGGACTCAAAAGGGAAGTTAGGGAATGTGATCCTTTGAAGCTTCTTCTTGAGCAACCTTGTTTTTTTCCCCCCCAGATGCTGCCTTCTGCTTAATGATTTCAAATTCACATTGTTGTACTCATGGCACAGGTGATAGTATTGTTGTTAGATAACCAAGATTTGCTTTACTTTAGTGGACTACACTTTATCATTCTAGTCTATTGTTAATAGGATTCTTAGTATAAAATGGCAGGTCACTCTAGTGCCTCTCCAAAATGCGTAACCCACCAAAATTAATACAGTTAAGGGGGGAAACTTTTTTCAGGGCACAAGCTCTAGACAGTAATTTATAATGGTGCTCTGTCTAATCCAAGTAGTTTACTTCTGAAAAGAAAGTCTAGTGCACTAGGTGATTGATTAAAATGTGAATACCTATAAACAGGTATTCAGAACTCTTTCATCAAGAATTTTAACATTTCACCCTATATTAAAATAAACACACTTACTCAGGTAAACCATGTACTTTAAAGTACATGAAGAAAAAGAGTCTAGTGCAGAAATCCTGTTCCTTGGTCCAGTGGTGGCAGCTGGTAAAAGTAAATGTATGGTTTAATCGAGAAAAGATTGAGTCAATGGGAGGCTTTTTATTAAAATGTCCAGTAAGCCTAAAGCTATGAAATTTAAAAAAAAAATCAAGAGGACTACATGTTTTGGATTATCTTGATATAATTGAAATCTGTGGTTAGAATAACTGTTATGGGCATAATGCTAAGTCCTCTTTCTGTATGTCCTTGGCAAACAGAAACCAAAGCTACTAGAATAAAAACAATCATTCAATTTTATGCCAGAAAATGTAACATTTTTCTGTTTTCTAAGTGGTTGAAATTGATCATATTTACTTTATAGGGCACAAGTAAACACAAAGTATTTTGGTTTCAGGAAATTACTTTTATTGTATGACACAGTGTGGGAACAATTTTCATATGTGGTCACCTAAATATGAACACCAGATCCCACATTTTGGCGTTTAAATAGTACTTAGGTGCAGCATTCTTTGGCGCGGGGGAGAAAACATCTTTTTTCCATTTAAGTAAAGTAACCTAAATTAATATTTGGATGTTCTCTGAAGATATCTGGGAAACTGGGGCAAGGAAATTAAGGCCTAAATCTCAAGTTGGCCACCCAAAATTGACACTCAAACTTTGGCCTAAGTGATACACAAGTTCAGTAACAGAGCCAGTTACAGTGAAACCTGGTTCCACTGGCAAATCTCCCATTGACCTCAACAGGCAGAGGGTTTCATCCCAAGTGTTACTGGCTCCCATTCCTGTCCTCAGACCATGCAACATGGAAATGTATGACAAATTTGGTGGTGATATTTGATGTACTTACTGGTAAGAGGATTAAAGGAAAGAGTTTCTGTGAAAAGCCAAGAAGTTTCGTCAAAATCTAATTTATTTTATTTAACCAAGAAAATGATTTCAACGACAATTTTTTATTGGAAAAATTCTCAATGAAACATTTCATGTTGAATTGGCACTTTGACTGGAGCTGGTTGGGAATTTTCCATTGGAATGATTTTTCAGCTGAAAACGCAGTTTCTACAAACTCAAAAATTTCCCAAAAACAAAGTGTTTCATTTTGAGTCAGTTTAACATTAAAGTGTGTTTCCGCATTGTTCTGCATTGTCTTATGGGAGCTGTCATTTGGGTGACTGATGTCCCCATTCTCTCCTATGAGCTGGGCTCCCTGGCTGGACTATATCACCCATGATAAGCAGAATGTTCCCTGTGACTAAGTAGTGTCATGCGTCATAGGAGTCATGTGGCTGTGGTTATATCATGGGAGATGGAGCGTGGTCCATAAGGGAGAATGAGAGCATTAGTCACCCAAACTACATCTCTCTTGAGGCAATACACCATTATAAGGTGAATTTATAAATACAGATTAATGTTGAACTGACTTGAAATGAAACAATTCTGATCAGTTCGACAAATTGAAATGAAACTTTTCCATCCAGGCATATTAGAACATTTTGTTTTGACTGAAAATGCTGAAACAAACAGTTCATCATTCCCAAACAGAAATTTCTCTGAATTTTTTGTTCTACAAATAAAATTGATATTTCAACTTGTCATCCTGAATTAGGATGACAAAAATGTTGAAATATCAGAATTTCTTGTGGGATGGAAATTCCAATTTTTGCTCAACTAATTTTGATATTTCAAAATGTCAAAAAAAATCCAAAATGTCAGAAAAACCCTACTTTTCATTTCAATCCAAAAGTAGAATTTTCTGAGATTTCCAAATTGATAGATTTCTCAACACTTCATTCTGCAAACATTTTTGATATTTCAATATTTCATCCCATTTTGGGACAAAAACAAATGTTAAAATGCCAATTTCCTTTAGGATAGAAATTACATTTTCTGAACACCACTAGTTCGCAAATATGGTCAAACTGAAATTTTGTTTCAAATTCAAACAAATATTAACAGAACCATTTTTTTCCACTTTTCACTTGGCTCTGGTTATCAGCTTTGTATCAAAAGACTGCACATACAAAAGTCTTCAGAACTTCCTCAATCCAAACAGACTGTAGATAATTAAGAAAAAAATTAAGAGAATGATTAAAACAGTAATTAGAACAGCAGGTACATTTGACTTAAAACGGTCATTAAGCTTGAAGAATTGAAATGTCTTCAAACAGTTTAAATGCAAAGCTCTGAAATGCAATGATAGAAAAATGTAGCATTAAGTGAAATAAAAGATCACCCTTGAAACTGCTGTTATCTTTCTCTCCAAATACCTATTGTTTTCCTAATTACCATGTTCTTCCTATCTTCCTAATCAAATGAATATATATTGGTGGCATATTCTATCTCAAACTTCATTTAGGTACCCAGTCTTATTCTCTGCTTGCCTCAAAAGATACAGCTGCTTTTACCATTCTGTCAACAAAAGCTTGTGTTTTATACTCAGTTTAAACATTCTTTCTCTTTGCTAATGTATTTTCTATAAATAGAGCAATATGGACTATGATTCCATCTAATATAACATTTTACGCCCCTTAATCTAATTTTTAAGTATTTGTCATGTTTCTCCTGTATATATTTGTTCACCTTCAAGACTCCATTATGGCCGCTGAATACATAACTGCATATAGCTGGCTATTCATCTTCTGTGCTTGTGCATGCAAGTGCAGTAGCAGTTGAACAAGCTGTGATGTCTGCTCAAATTTATGCCAGAACAACCTTGTGGCTTATAATCGTCATATCTCTGTCTGTTCAAAAAGCCTTAGAATTTACAACATAACCAAATGGCAAAAGCATGCTGGAGAACCCTTGAAAACTCAATAACAATACTGCCAAGTGAGTAAAAGGTACATGTCGAATCCACAAGGAAAAAATAATATTTAGCTATTCTAGTTCTTTGAGTTACATACGAAATGGACGCAGAATGTAAAAAAAAATTAGCAGATGTCTAAGGCACAAAATAGACTTGAATCAAAATCTAGCTCCTTGGCTGAACGTTTCATTGTGAAGCATTGTCTCCAGGCAAACCTTTTAAAATATATTGTAATGTGGTAACCCTATCTTTTCTGGAAGAAAACTACGGCTAGCTTATGGCATAGGAAACTGGTGCTAGAAAGAGCTGCAAGACACTGTTCCCTTTGTATTCCTTGTCATTTTAAAAAACGAACGCAACTTTGTAACATTTCTAGTTTGGAAGAAAGAGAGGTGGTGTATCTGTATCACAGTAGTGAAATACAGAGGCACACTGAACTTCACGTAGACAGAGGGGAATCCACTGCAGGATCAGGCCCCAGGTTCTAGTGTTCTCTACTGTGTGCAAACAGATCTGCTCAACTGTGTGTCAAAAAATCTGTGCTTCTAACAGCTAATAGCGTCATTTAGGTCAAGTGGTGGCGGTGGGGAAACAAATGGTGTTCTTAAAGCAGGAGGTCTCCATTCAATCGCTGCAGCCCTGTCGAGTTCAAAGCGTGGTGTGCAGCAGAGTGTTCTGGTGTGTAGTCCTAGGCGGTAACTGATTTGTTAGAGTTCTGTATCATGTGAAATGGATGGTGCATGCAAAGTAGAAACAGTTTCATCCAAATTCCTTGGCTTTCTAGAACTTTATATGGGGAATTAATAGAGAAACTAATGTTCCTCTGCTTCAAACACCATGTGGTTTTTGCTTATGCTTCATAAAGGACTCAGTCATGGTTTTCATTTTTTTCAGATTTATGAACTTGGATCATATTTCGGCCTCAGTTACACCTGTGCAACCGAAGGAAGTTAGTGGGATTACCTAGGAAAAATTAGGAAAAGTCTAGCTCAGAATAGCAACATCTAGATACCAACATCTACCAAGTTGCTTACACAATTTCAAATCAAATTCCTCTGCATTCTTTTCAGCAATGCCAAAGTTGTATATATCTGCATCTATACCACTTAAGATGAGGTATATGTTTTATTTTATGGAGTGTAAAATTCTTCAAATAACACTTATTAATGTATTTGGGCTAATGATATATTTGCACAATAGATATATCTCAGCCACACTGAGCACACAATAGGTAAGTCAGAGCTCTACAAAATCCACCCTGTTTTCATATCATCACCTCAGCCACATGTAATTTACAATTGAACAAATGATGCTGAAAATGAGAATATTTTAAATTAAATTCCTAAGTAAACCTACAAATCAGTGAGTGGAAATTTTGTGTTCCTATCCGATGTGGCATGAATCAAATATGTAATGATCTGTATCAAAATAATGGTTTGCTTATTTTTATTCGGCTCGAATCACTGCACCATTCATGAATAATGCAAGTGGGGTGAATGCATGTAAAGGACTCTATTATTTTAACACAACATTATGCATATAATTCTGTATAGTCTATGCAAAAGGATAAGTAATAGACATTTCCATGAAAATTATCCAGTTTATCTGCAGCATGGCAGTAAAAAGTCAATAGACTGTGATGTGAATGTTATTTTCCTAATGGTCTTCTTTTTTTGAGGGGTGGGAGACCAGGAAATGTGTATATCTTACTTTCCAATATATATCTTTTTACTGCATTAGGAACTTTCTGCTGTGTTATATCCTTTCAGCTATACCAATGTCATTTGAGAGGTGGTATGGCTGGACTGGGCATCAGGTTCTGTTCTCAACTCTATGGCTAATTTATATTAACTCCGAGAATTATTTTATCTGTTTCTTAGTACTGAAGTGGACCCTATTACCATATTATCTGAGCACCTTACAACCAGAGCTGTGCCAATAACTACTGGGTTTTTTTTTATTTTTGTTGGCAATTCCAAAATATAAAATTGCATTTCGGGTCAGCCCCAAACCAAAATGTTTTGGAACTGTCTGCAAATTGAAAAGTCAATAAAAATAGTTTTGGGTTGAATGAAGAATTCTGTTTGATGCAAAACAGAATGTTTTATTTTGATATTAGACACCTTTAACACTATTTTAAATTTATTTAGGAAGTATTAACAGGTTTACAAATTCATTTTTTAATCAAAGGAAAGGAAATTTGGAAGTGAAGGGAGAACTCTCCCTACCCCCTTCTATCCAGTAGCCCAGTAGTTAGGGCATTTATCTGATATGATATCTTATTTGACCCGTGTTCAAATTCTCACTTTGGCATAGGGACTCGAACCCAGGTCCCCCATGGGAGTGCTCAGACCACTGTTTTATTGGTTATTCTGCAGTGGGTCTCTCACCCTATAGACTGGTTGTGAAGGTACTGGCCTGAGAAATGGGAGACCTGGGACTGGGAACGGTTTCAACATTTCTGAATTTTTTTCCCTTTTTTTAACTGAAACAATTTGCTGAAATTGACAGGAATCTACAAAATGTTTTGACTGATCTAAATATGTACCTCAGTTCCAGGTGGCATTCCAGGGGGCTTGATTTCAAGTTTTCTGAATCTGTTTGGGGAGAAGAGGGATGGGCAGGGCGAATCCAAACTAATTTCTAGTCTCTGTAAAATGCCCAAGTAAAATATATATTCTAAGGGCCAGATTCAGAGCTGATGAGCAAGTTAGATCTCCTATAGGCTTGCTTAAAGTCTCTTGGAACTACTTCTCTAAAATGGCATTCATTTACATATGTGTAAGGGAATCTGCTTTGGGGAAATCCACATGCCAAGTCAGAAAAAGATTTAAGTTAAAGAGTGTGTGTGAAGGCCTACTATAATTTACACATTCTTACAAGATTCTTTTAGCTGCTTTTCTTGCTACAGTCGTCTCATCTGGACAGTCAGCATAAGAGTCACTTCCTGCTTTACACTCATAACCTCTGCTCTAGCGCTATCTGCTCCCACTCTCAAATATAGTCTTCGAGTTGAAGGCCAGAAGAGACCACCAGATCATCCACTCTGACCTCCTGTATATCACAGGCCACCAACCAGACTCAGCACCTGCATGCTAAACTCAACAACCAAAATTAGACCAAAGTATTATAGCCCCCAGGAGATTAGACTATTATGTGCCACAGGCAGAGGAATAGGAAAGACTGAGGTACCACCAGTGCCCCAGGCCTCCACAGTGGCAGGGAAATGATTAAGTGAAATATATCCCGATAATCCTGGCAAGTGAACCACACACTCATGCTGCAGAGGAAGGTGAGAAACCACTGTCAGTGCCAATCTGAGCTGGGGGGAAATTCCTTCCCAACATCACATATAGCGATCAGTTAGACCCTGAACATGTGACCAAAAACCAGCCAGCCAAGCAGCTGAGAGAGAGAGAATGCTCGGTGCTACATCAGAGCTCTAATGTCCCATCTCCAGCCATGACCATCCTTGATACTTCAGAGGAAGAAGATAAAATAAAATAATACATTGGGGGAAAGAATCCCTTCCTGCCATTTAATCCTTAATGGTTGTGCTGGATCTAATGTAGGGCCTGATGCTGGAATCCTTAGTCAAAGCTCCCACTCATGCTTGTTGGAAATTTGAATGAGTAACAAATGCTAGATCAGGCTCTCAGACTGCAGTCTCCATGAGATACTTTATTTTCCTACATGTTTGTAAAGCACCATTAACCCCTATTATCCTACATATGATAACCCACTTGCAAACGGTGCTTGCTTAAAAAACTAGTAAAGATAAAATGCATCAACCTCCCCAAAAGTTGGAAAGGAAATTTTTTCCTCCCAAGTAAAGGATACCAAGAAAGCTATTTTAAAAAAACCAATAGTCATATTACTGCTGGTAAAGAATGAGTTCCCCTGCCAAACATACTGTTGTTTCACCTGGATTCTGTGCTAGTGTAACACCGACAGATCCTGGTGGTTGGCAGGCAGGCAGGCTTGAACCCGGGACCTCTGAAGCTTAGTGCATGAGCCTCTACCACATAAGCTAAATGCCAACTTCCTGTTAGCTAAGGCTGTAGAGCTGACTCATTTTAGCTCTTTCTCTAAGTGGTCTCGGTGCCACTAGATGGGACAGAACACCACACCAAGGAGGTGAGTGAGTTACATTAGCAAAACATCATTAGATACAACAATAGAGGGCAACAAAAATGATTAGGGGACTGGAACACATGAGTTATGAGGAGAGGCTGAGGGAACTGGGGATGTTTAGTCTACGGAAGAGAAGAATGAGGGGGGATTTGATAGCTGCTTTCAACTACCTGAAAGAGTGTTCCAAAGAGGATGGCTCTAGACTGTTCTCAGTGGTAACAGATGACAGAACAAGGAGTAATGGTCTCAAGTTGCAGTGGGGGAGATTTAGGTTGGATATTAGGAAAAACTTTTTCACTAGGAGGGTGGTGAAACACTGGAATGCGTTACCTAGGAAGGTGGTGGAATCTCCTTCCTTAGAAGTTTTTAAGGTCAGGCTTGACAAAGCCCTGGCTGGGATGATTTAATTGGGGATCGGTCCTGCTTTGAGCAGGG
Source organism: Chelonia mydas (assembly GCF_015237465.2). Classification (NCBI taxonomy): domain Eukaryota; kingdom Metazoa; phylum Chordata; order Testudines; family Cheloniidae; genus Chelonia; species Chelonia mydas. The sequence continues at coordinate 115,750,026 of NC_057852.1, forward strand.
GGTTGGACTAGATGACCTCCTGAGGTCCCTTCCAACCCTGATATTCTATGCTTCTATGACTGCCAGTCTATGCAAGAGTGTTAGATGTGTAATACTTTATGGGATGAGAACTCTGTAGTTGTGATACCCTCATTGCACAGTCACTGTCTGATCTTGATGATATTTTAAGCACAGGAGCTATTGGAGCTCATGGTCAACCATGGCTCATCTCAGCATCTGCTGTGGCATTGCAGTCTTGAATGTTCACAACAGGGAAAAACACACTAAAATAACATAAAAATTGTGTGATTAAATAAGAAAAGGCAAGTACAAGGAAAAAAGCAAGTCAGAAGGAAGGATTAAAATCAATACCTGAGGACAATGGACTAGTATAACACTAAGGTAGCACTCAGTTTAGGTTGCAATACTCTGTTAGTTACAGCTGTATTGCCAAGCTGACTGCTCTACTTAATGTATGCAGTGTTGTTGTAGCCAGGATATTAGAGAGACAAGGTGTGTGGGTTAATAACATTTATTGGACCACCTTTAGAGTATACATAGAGCTTTTCTTTATGTGTTAACTATTTATGCTAAACAATCTGTTCCATCTTGTATTTAGCTGTGACACTCTGAGTAAGTTTCCCAGACCTGAAGAAGAGCTCTGTGTAAGCTGCAAAGCTTGTCTCTCTCACCAATAGACGTTGGTCCAATAGAAGATATGACCCCACCCACCTTTTCTCTGCTATAATTAATGTTTTTCTGTTCATCTTGACCCTCTGATAGGTCTACTGTTTAAAAGAGCATAGTCCTAAAATTGAATATTGCTATTTTGACTGTATGTCTCATCTGAAAAAAAATGTCCCTTCTACCTTTCTCTAGCGTCATGCTGAGAGCACTGGGTAAGAGGACTTAGAGGAAAGAGTGCCACCTACTGTATCAGCAGCACTGCTTCTTGCAGAAGAGGTGCTGGAGGGGGGTGTCCTATCTAAGCGTTGACCTAGACTCCACAACTCTGGTTGTAATCTAAGGTGTGAGGGAGCTTTGCCACTGCCTCCAATAGGACCAGGATTCAACCTGTGGTGTTGTTATCTATGAAGATCACAGTTCAGGTTGGCAAGGCTATAGGAAGCCAGAATTCCTTTTCACCTGCCTGACAACTACCAATTGGTTGTGTCCCTTTTCATTGTCTGGCAGATTCACCTTGCTCGTCTTAACTTCAGTACCTAGAAGTAGATATTCACTTTAAAATTTAAAGTAAGGGGCTTGTTTTATAGCAACCCACAAAAAGACGACATTGTTTTTTCTTCAAGTTAGGTTGAAAAGTGTAACCTTCCACTTAAGCTTCATGCTGAGAGTGAAAGTTGTGAACATTAAATCAACTATTGTGGCTGTATTTTTAATCACTCTTAGGTGGTTTATTAGTAATCTGAGTTAAACCAAAAGGGACAAATGCTTCATTTAATCATTTACTTCTTGAAGAAGTCCAATTTGCATTTAAATCCCCTATAATAAATAAATTTTATCCTTGTCATTAGGAGTAATGCTAACCATTAAAGAACAACATTTAGAGAAATAGGATTTAAGTGGACACTAATAAATTTCCTTCCCTAGCTAAAAATGAATGTTTAATCTAGGTTCTTATGAAAATAAAATCCCTTATTAAAATGATAACTTTCAAAATCAACCCAGTGCTGTATAATAATATAATATATCTCTGTTGTAACTTGCGTGGAATTAATTTCAAATTGCTGGAATCTACATCAAATGCTATCCAGCTGTAATTGGGGACCAGCCTCAGTGGCCCAGACTCTGATCCAAGCTATGCCTGTTTGTATGTCTGCAGTAAGCCATTTGAAGCCAATGAACCTGATTCTCCTCTGACTTATTTTCTCCTGAATTATATTGAGAGGAAATCCAGTCTAACAGGTGTTACGCTGGTCTAGTCAAAATCAGTCAATGGCCTAGCTGAAGAGCCCAGTCGTATCCTTTCTTAGGCCAAACTCCCATTCACATAAATAGGACTTTTACCTGCCTAAGGAGTGCAGGCAGGAGGCCATGCTCAATCAAATGACATTTTCTTTAAACAGAGGTGTCTGGTTTAAAACCAGATCAATAAAATGTATAAGAAATATCAAAGGGGTGTAGTACATGAGTTACAGAGATAAGCTTGTTTGCAAAGGAGAAAAGCTGCCAAAGAGTGGAGTAAAAATCACTCTCTACCATTTTAACAAGAGCTAAGGGGAGCACATCTCTCTGAGCCTTTCACATGCTACAAGGATGTACATCTCTGATCAGCTTCAAGATCCTGGTCACTGATCCTGCAAGTCACTTCATTCACCGACTTCAGTGGGTGCACCTGTGCAGAGTGACTAGCCGGGACAGGGCATAAAATGTCAGACGCCTCTGTGGATTGGGGTCTCGCTAGCTCTGGATCACTGAAAGAACAGATCCCGGGACACCACCTTTGATAAATAATAACCATGGATTGCCTAGTGCTAAGGGAGAGGAGCACAGCCTTTTCAGCATAGGCCCTCATTTGGAGGAAAATATTAGACTCATCTCTTTGATAAGCCTTCCGCCAACAGCACTGTAGCCCACTCTTCAGTGTGTGTTATGCATACCCACTGTGCCTGCTCCACAGATGATATGACTGTGCTACTGCACCCCATTAACCTACTGCTTTGTTTAGGTCACACTCTAGTACCCTGCTTCTAGCTTCCTAGGTTCAAGTCCTGGTGATTATCATGCAGATATTTGTTATGGCAGCGCTAACAAATGGACCAACAATGCTTTCTTGAAGATGCTGAAAGCTAGCAAAAATAATCTAATATTTAAATATATTATAATAGCATTAATTGAGTCAACATAAACACTACAAGCATTGTTACAGGGAGACACTGAGTCGTCAGCCTTTCTCTTTGACTTGCTATACATAGGGACTTAGGACTGCAAGGGAGCTCCTGGGTCATCAAGACCAGTCTCCTGCTACCACAGGCAGCCCCCTTGTATAATTGCAACCATCTCATATAACTGGTATCGACCTTAAGAGGCACTACTCTCCTATTTGACCTGGGTTGGTAGATATTTTTAACAGGGATGTATATCGTCTCACTTCGAAGTTTTGTTTGTTTGTGAGTAGTTTTTTTTGCCTGAAGTGGTACATTTTCAGAGCAACTTTGCAAAGGTGCTATACATAATTTTGCGGATGCCCAGTTAACACAGTGGAGGGCACACTGGAAATGGACAGCCAAAGCTAGAACAACACACAAGTTGCCAGTTCTTGTTTGTTTGTTTAATAAGTTTCAATAAATGTTGCCAATTTCAGTTCACGTGGTTCTGTAGCCTTTGGATTTCACTTTAAAGTGTGATTCTGTTCTGACAAGTGATTGTAAAAACTGAATCACACATTCCCATGGTTGTGTCTCAATATCAAATTTGCTCAGACTACCAGTATAATGAGGGATTTTTCCCTTAACTACCAGCCCTACCATCTAACCTAGGCTTTGAAGGTCACACTGCATTCTATCTAGCTCATGCAACACTACCGCTAAGAAAGGTTCTGAAAGCCAAAATCTGCTCTCTCACAAGCCCTGGCTGGGATGATTTAGTTGGGGATTGGTCCTGCTTTGAGCAGGGGGCTAGACTAGATGACTTCCTGAGGTCCCTTCCAACCCTGATATTCTATGATTCTATTCTATGATTCTATGATTATGCAAAGCCAGTGTAGTCTCTAATTTATATTGGTGTGACTCTGGAGTAAATCTATTCTATGCTAATCTTCTGAAGTAGGCTTTTTATTACATCTAAGAAAAATGTGTGTTTCTTTTTAAATTACATTTTGCGCTGGGTTAGCAAACCGTATAGGGAAGGCCTGATGCAGACCCTTTCACACCATCCAAACTCCCTTTCACTTCAGTGGATTTTCTGCCTGAATAAAGAGATGACAGGAATAGGCCCTGAGAGTGGTTAGTGCTACCATTGCTGTTGCATATCTGTAACAGGATGGCAGTGTTTGCCTATTAGCAGATGATGATACTGCTGGAAACTGTTAATTTAACTGATTTGCTGACTCACTGGTGCAGCTGGCTCATTATGGGTACAAGAGAGCTTGGGTGTTAGCCTGAGCTGGGACCTGAGGGAAGGAATGAAGAAACTGTAAGAGCAGATAGAAAAGGAGTACTTGTGGCACCTTAGAGACTAACCAATTTATTTGAGCATAAGCTTTCGTGAGCTACAACTCACTTCATCGGATGCATACTGTGGAAAGTGTAGAAGATCTTTTTATATACACACAAAGCATGAAAAAATACCTCCTCCCACCCCACTCTCCTGCTGGTAATAGCTTATCTAAAGTGATCACTCTCCTTACAATGTGTATGATAATCAAGGTGGGCCATTTCCAGCACAAATCCAGGTTTAACAAGAACGTCTTGGGGGCGGGGGGGTAGGCTCGTTCACCTGCACATCCACCAATGTGATATATGCCATCATGTGCCAGCAATGCCCCTCTGCCATGTACCTTGGTCAAACTGGACAGTCTCTACGTAAAAGAATAAATGGACACAAATCAGATGTCAAGAATTATAACATTCATAAACCAGTCGGAGAACACTTCAATCTCTCTGGTCACGCGATTACAGACATGAAAGTTGCTATATTACAACAAAAAAACTTCAAATCCAGACTCCAGCGAGAAACTGTTGAATTGGAATTCATTTGCAAATTTGATACAATTAACTTAGGCTTGAATAGAGACTGGGAGTGGCTAAGTCATTATGCAAGGTAACCTATTTCCCCTTGTTTTTTCCTACCCCCCCCCCCCCCCCCAGACGTTCTTGTTAAACCCTGGATTTGTGCTGGAAATGGCCCACCTTGATTATCATACACATTGTAAGGAGAGTGGTCACTTTAGATAAGCTATTACCAGCAGGAGAGTGGGTTTGTGTGTGTGTGGCGGGGGGAGAAAACCTGGATTTGTGCTGGAAATGGCCCAACTTGATTATCATACACATTGTAAAGAGAGTGATCACTTTAGATAAGCTATTACCAGCAGGAGAGTGGGGTGGGAGGAGGTATTTTTTCATGCTTTGTGTGTATATAAAAAGATCTTCTACACTTTTCACAGTATGCATCCGATGAAGTGAGCTGTAGCTCACGAAAGCTTATGCTCAAATAAATTGGTTAGTCTCTAAGGTGTCACAAGTACTCCTTTTCTTTTTGCGAATACAGACTAACACGGCTGCTACTCGGAAACCTGTAAAAGCAGATACACTTTAGTGTGGAATTTTTAGTTTACTAGTTATTAGTATTTTGAGAATGACCTTTTCAATAATAAATCAGAGCTGAAGAGAAGTAACTTGCTTTCACTGAGGGTTTGTCTACACTGCAGTTAGGCACCTGTAGCTAGCCCTTGTCAGCTGGCTCGGGCTGTGGGGCTGTTTAATTGTGGTGTAGACATTTGGGCTTGGACTGCAGCCCAGACTCTAGGACCCTGCAAGGTGGGAGCGTCTTCTGTATCCTGAGCCTGAATGTCTACAGTACAATGAGCAGCTTTGCAGCCTGAGCCAGCTGGCATGGACTAGCCACAGGCGTCTAATTGTAGTGTAAACATACCCTGAGTGTCTAGGGTTGTTGCAGTGAGGGAAGGATTCCATACATACTCACTGTAACATGTTTGGGTTTTTTTAAACTAGACTTTGCACTTTCTGTAGCTTCTTCTGTCTGAAGATCTCTGATGGGCTGTATGAACAATAAAATATCCCTTTGAGGTTGGCATTAATTCTGGAGCCCTGCGAAATGCATTTTGCTGGGTGGATGAAATAGTAAAAATTCTAAACAATCTCTGCTGCACCGGGGAACTGTAGACGGTTATTGGACTGGAGCCAGTGACATCAAAAGTGGATAAGACTGACTCAGGAGAGGAGTGGAATCAGGCAACCCAAAATTCACTCATGGGCCAGAATTCACACCCCTCTCTTTTGTGTGTGTGTGGGGTGGGGGTGGGGGAAGCAACAGCTGTGGTCATCCTTCTCACTGGGATATATTCTCCCTCCGATTGGTACAATATTGCCAATCCCAGATGTTCAAAAACCAGGAATTAGATTTCGCCCCTCCCCTTCCCCCCAAAAAGGTGAGATTTTCTTTAAACCCATGAGGTGTTCTTTTTAATTGGGTTAATTTTATTTTACTTACTGGTTTCTGAGTATTTAGGTTACGTTCCGTTCATACTTTCAGGTTTTTGTCTGCAACAACTATTTTTAAAGAGGGAAGGTCATCTCTGTGTAAGCTCAAAAGCTTCTCTCTCTCTCTCACCCCAACAGAAGCTGGTCCAGTAAAAGATATCACCTCACTCACCTTCTCTCTCTAGTATCCTGGGACCAACATGGCTACAACAACACTGCAAACAATGCTTTTTTTCCCCCAGTCAAATATATTTTCATTTCCAGGACCTGGGGCTTTAAGAAAAACAGTAAATATCATGAGATATGTGATAAAGTCACAAGAGTAGGCAACATTGCATCGTTTTTAATTTTTAAATAATTATTTCTGAGTCTGCATTTTACAAACTATTATTCCTCTCTTTTTCTATTTGCTTTTACAGTTAATTTTGACCACTTTCAAATACTGCGTGCTATTGGGAAAGGGAGTTTTGGAAAGGTAAGAATCAATGTTTAGTTGTTGTTTTTTGGTGATAAAATCTAGCAGCAGGTTTCTTCATACTAATATGATGTGCTCATTCACTCTGGTTAGACTAACAGAGTTGCATTTTTGTAGCATTCTGATCACAATCAAATTAAGCGCAACTTTGGTTGTACATTAAATTAAGTTACTCTGACATTTGCTTAAGTTAATTGTGTAAATATGATTATAATATCTTCCACAGGGCTTATCAGGACTAAGAAATCCACTTCAAAAAAACAAATAAATGAAAGAAGTAGTAGCAGACATCTCAGTTAGGTTGTACAGATAAGAATGATCTTGTTCTGATCCTGATTTATCTATTTTAATATTTAAATTACAAAGATACTTTTACATTGATTCAGATACATGTAAAGTTCTATAAGCTGAAATGTAATTATGGTAGAAAATGTTTCTTTAATTCAATGAGCATGTGCTAGAACAGGGAAAACTAATGACTTGTTTACAAATGAGTATATAATAAAGAAGCCGGTAATAACCAAGATTTTAAATTTTCATATGGGTAAATACAAGGCTATGCAGTCAGATGGAGTCATGTTAAGAAAATGTTAGAGCGAGAACATTACTTGAAATGGTAAATTTGAAGCTTGCATATAACTTGGACAGCAGATCAAATAATAATGAGTTAGACTTTCATTCAGGAGATATTTAATTTAAGCATATGCCCACTGTGTTCTTTGGCGCTACTCCCACACTTACGATTAAGTCCATATATGAAATTTTGCAGGATCGGTGGTCTTACATGGGTAATGGTGTATTTCATCCAGCAGAAGCCCAAATCACTTTGCAAGCTGACTTTCAAATTTTTGGCTGTAAATCTTTATTTAGACCAATGAATTTCATGAGAAGTTTTGCCTGAATAAGACTGCAGGAATGAGTGTCATATGCAAAACTGTATCCAAGTATCCTCTCCCATACCACTGAGGTTCAGCCACCTCTGGGGTGGAACACAGTAACTGTTTACTATCACACAGCACTACTAGAATGTCACATCAAACTGAAACTACAGAGGTCCTTCATGATTCCACTGTCTGGGGTACAGGTTAGATCCAGGATAAGTATTCACAGGTATATCCAAATGATCCTAACCTTTGGACCGGTCCTTGCATTCCTCTCTTTCCCTCAGAGTTGCCCCCTTACCCTGATATGACTGCCTTCCCCAAAAGGTCCTGGCTCTTCATGCCAGATGCAGCTGTTTTGTAAGGGAAGGAAAAACGGAACACTACAGCCCTCTGAGCTCTTCAGGAGCTAGCTGGTGGATCCATTCTTGTCAGGGCCATGTGGGGCCCATGGCAATGCTACCTAAAAGAGACTGGTTCATGAAGCACTGTTTTTGTAATTCCTGATACGACAGCCTTTTCTGGTGCTGAGTATTTGTTTGGGGTGCAGTTGGCTACAGTGTTCTCTGAATCTTTTTATCATTTGGATTTAGATTCACAGTCCCCTAGAGCATCCACTGAACAACAGGAAGAAATATACACATGCTGATAATCTTTTAGCATAATTTGTTTAATGTACAGCTGTCAGTGCAACAAAATAGTCTTCTGAATAATGTACTCATTTATCCCAAATCAACACAAAAGAGTTCCACTCCATATCCTGTCTCTTCCACAAACAGTAAAAGAAGAAAGCACATGTTAAGATGGCCTGTCCTACAGTATCCACAAGGAGGGCGGGTCAAAAGCACAGCTTCCAAAAAAGTTTTTTCAGCAAATCCCTTTCAGCCCCTACCATCCATTCAGGAATGACTTTGATCCCAACTTTACCTGTCAATCTCCTTCTGGAACCTCCTCATGACGGAAAGCAGCAACACAGTGTTGTTGCCTCATCATTTCCTTATTTTGGTAAATTGTGCCTGAACCTATTGTAATACCCTCTCCCCGCTTGATGTCCTGTATTTTATTTTGTGCTTGTAGAGCATGGCACTTTTCTTGACTTGCCTCAGGGTCAAGATAGGTGAGGTAATATCTTTTACTGGACCAACCTTTGCTGGTGGAAGGGACAAGCTTTTTGAGCCCTTTCTCAGGACTGGAGAAGGTAACCAGAGCATCTGAGCTAAATACAAGTTGAGACAGAGTGTTAAGCACAAGGGGTTCACGCATGCTAGCAGGCAGTAGGGTGTGTTACAATTTGTTCTAATGAGCCATAAACCCAGTGTCTCTGTTTAAGTCCACGGTTTTTAGGGTCCAGCGGAGTTACGAATTTAAGTTCCCAGACTCATCTTTTGAAGGTATTATGCAGGTTTCCTTGGAGGAAGAGGACTGAGAGGTCATATATGGAGTGATCGATATATGAAAAGTGTTTGCTCATGGGTGATATGGTGTTTTTTGTCTTTTCTTTGTGAGCTCAAGAGCATAGTGACTGTCTGGTTTCACCCACACAGTCGTTGCGGCATTTCATGTACTGGATGAGAGACCCCACATGTGATAGGCATGTGTATGATCCATGGATCTTGAAAGGTGTGTTATGTGGGGGGTGTTGATCATTGTAGCAGTGGAGATATGTTTACAGGTCTTGCATCTGCTGTTCTGGCAGAGTGTGGTGCCGCTTTCAGTTGGTGTGCCTTGGTTTGTGGGGAGCTCACTTCTGTTTGTGAGGGTGGGGGGTTGTTTGCAGGCCAGAAGAGTAGGTTCAGAAAAGGTTTCTTCCACTGTGAGGTGGTATGACAAATTGGGAAGTGTGGTGAGTGGTTCCCCCTTGCCTGTTGTAAGGGGTTCTCCCAGGGAATTTGGGTGGCCCTTTCCGTGATGTGGTCCATTTATCTGGTAGAGTGCCCTGTTTAGTGAAGGTGGTTTTAAATGTGTTTAGGTGTGTATGCAGACTTTTCTCTTCAGAGCAAATTCTGTGGTACCTGAGTGCCTGGCTGAGAAACTTATTTTTCTAGGGTGTTTCTAGGGTGGCTGCTTGATCTGTGGAGGTAAGTGTGGTGATTCAGGGGCTTCTTGCAGATAGTTGTCTATAGGGTTCCATTGTTGAAGCTGATGCTGGTCTGGGAGTGTTCTAGAAAGAATTTGATGGGTGGACAGTGGTTATTCAAGTTATGGTGGAAATCAGAAGGCGTTTAGGTCATCTCTCCAGAGGATGAAAATCTCATTGATGTAACTCGGGTATATCATTGGTTTCATGGTCCGTTTTTTCCAGAAATCCTTCCTCAAGGTGGCCCATGAAGAGGTTGGAATAATGAGGAACCATCCTAGTACCCATGGCTATTCCCATGGTTTGGACAAAGTGTTTGTTAAATGTGAAGTTGCTGTAGGTGAGTTTGGCAATGCATTTGGGGTGGATTTCAGAGTGCTGTACGTTATCTTGTAAGTATTTGAAGGAGACAGTGATGCCATCATGGTGAAGGATGTTGGTGTATATGAAGGTGGTATCCATTGTGGCAAGGGTGGTGTTCTCTGGGAGGTTGTTAAAGTTGCAGAGCTTCTCAGAGGAAGCTGGCTCTTTGTGTGGTAAGTGGTTTGAAGATGGTTTATATGAGTCCTATATTCCTTCAGTAAGAGTGCCAGGGCCAGGTATGCTGGGTCTGCCTGTATTCCCTTGTTTGTGTATCTTGTGGAGCGGGTTCATGGGGGATGAGGTTGTAGAGTTTCTCTTGGAGTTGTTTGGGGAAGGATTTGATGGTACCTTTAAATTCTTGTGTAAATTTTGGTTTGGGTCTCCTTTGAGTTCTTTATAGTAGGTTGCGAGAGTTGTCTGTTAGCCTCATTGATGTAGTCATCACAATTACAGACTACAAAGGCGCCTCTTTTGTCTGCTGGTTTGATTGCTATCTGATAGTTGGATTTCATGGGCTGTGTAGCTATCCTATGTCAGTAGTGGAGAGACTGTGATAGATGCAATATTGCTGAGAATATCACTGATTTATTTCCCCTAAAGCAATGGATGTTATGATCCAATGTCTGGCTTTGTCTGCTGGAGGGTGTCCAGTCAGATTATTCTTTTTTTTTCTTTTCTCTTCTTTTTCCTTATGACTGTTGATGGGGATGTGATAGTTGTGGGTAGTGGTATCTTTGTTGTGACAGAATTCCTTGAGGTGGTGTCAGCAGAAGAATTCTTCTAGTTCTCCACATGTTAATATGGTATCAGATTCTGTGGTGGAGCAGAAAACCAGTCTCTTGGAGAGTACAGATACTTCAGTTCCAGTTAGGGGCAGTCTTGATATGTTGATGATGTTGAGGTGTTGTGTATTGTGTGGGGGTCCTGGTGTCATGGTATCTCCCAGAGGTGGTTCCACATTTTATTTTTGTGTTGGATGGCTGTCATCGGCCCTTTTTTTTAGGGTTGTTTTGGGTTTCCTGAATGATCTCCAAGTAGGTTTCCTGTTTATTTTGGGAGGGTTTTTTTTTCTTCCAGTTTGTGGGAGCATGTGATAATTTCTTGTTTGAGGAGTTCCCTTCTGGAGTATGTAAGATGGTTCCTCAGTTTTTCTGAGGTCCTTCTGCGGAGCTTTCCCACACACTTAGAATTGTATGTAGTGGTCAGAGGGTTATAGATGGACAGCCCTCTGGGGATGATGGTGTGTTTCTTGCATCTGCTCAAGAAGTAGATGTTGCTGTTCAGTCTGGCTTTCTTCATCACGTTGTTAAATTTCCATTTTAAGGAGAGGTGTTTGTTGTTCCCCCTCTTCTGGCCACCCCAGCCTCTTTTGTCTTGTGACAGCTGTAAGACTTTTTATGACACTCCTAGCTTTATATTTTACTGCTACTGGGATGCAGTGTCTATGTAGATATATCTTAAAATTACAGGGTTGCTGCAGCAACCTTAGGCCTCTGCAGGGTTCAGCTGCAGGTGGCAGCTGATATGACAGCCAGGCAAAGACTTTGCACAGCTCAGCATGCTTTTGTGCGCAGTGCTCAAGGTGATTCTCTCCATCAGCTGTCCTTCTCTTCCTCTCTGGAGCTAACTCCCTCAGCAGCTACCCTGTCTCCCTAGAGACAGCCTCAAAAAACAAGAAAGCATTTTTCTTGACTTTTGTTGACACCTGAGTGGCAGTTTATCTTCAATATTTGACTGCAATAGTATTTGTTGTATGAGAATTCACAGGCCACTCAGCAGATAGGAGGATGAGCTCTTGAGACATAAAGACTTGAGAAGTGGTCACCGGACTTTCAAATGACCCTATACCAACATGTACCATTCTCTTAAAGGAGCAGTATCTCTCTTGAGATTGACAGGGCAGATGCAGTCTTGTAACTACAGTAGTAGTTCTTTTACTAGAGAAAGTGAAAAGATATACCACAATGGCTGTGAGCAGGATAAGAAGGGGCCATGGATGTAGAGCGGGAGGAAAAAAGGAGTAAAATTAGTTTTCCTGAAATAAAAAGGTTTATTTACCCTGCTCTGACAGCTAAGGCTCCAATTCAGCAAAGGATGTGCTTAAATATCAAGTGACCTAAGTTCTGAGCCTGATTTAGGTAGCAATTCACTAAGGTATGCAAGCATATATCTACCTTTAAACAAGTGAGCAGTCTCAGTGGCTTTATCCCTAACTTCCTCTCTGGCTTTGGGTAGCTACTTTCCCAGTTTTCTCCTCTGTACCGCAGGGCATTGATATTTCACAGTATCTTGAGATCTCTGGGTGAAGGGAACTTTCAAAGTTCAGGGCACTATACCATTAGTATTTCCTCTAATACCCAAAGCTGGCCAAGCCAGAAATTGCTCAAGAATAGTCCTCCGCTTGGTAGTCAGTATTTCTTTTCCTGTAAAAGAAGTCCAGCAGGGAACACAATTTAAAAAATCATTCAAACTGCAAAGTCCTAAGATAAGTCCAGGTAATGGTTGTTTTACACCCTGTCCAATATTGCAAGTGTGTGCTTGCATCTGATCGAACTAGATTTTCTTTTCTTCCTTAATAGAGTTCTGTAAAATGTGAGTCTAATCAAACAAATTACAGTAAACATTATATATCTGGATATTCAATAAATCAAATATTGACTAGGAATGAAATACTATAATTTTCATTTAGCTTTACTGCAGATGTAACCATGTAGTTGCAGGCTCGCACTGGCAGGATAATTTTAATTCAGGTGCAGGGTCTACTTTCCAGGGATGATATTGTACCAGACTTCTTCAAATTCTCTGTTCAAATTGTCAAGTACATTGAACAGTCTGCAGGATTGGCCCCTATTTTACTAGCTAGGGCAGAAAACATTTGTGGAACCACCACCCCACCAGCAGCCAAACCAAAAAGAACAAAACCCCTCCAAAATACCACCCCACAGCCAGCCGATCAGAGTGGAAAAAAGGCAAAATAAAAAAGCAAAGCAGTGTGGCACTCCCTGGAAATTGGCATCCAGTGTCATTGCCCTGCTTGCCTGCCCTCAGAACAAACCCTGACAATACGACCTCCTTAAATTAAATTTAAATTATGATTTGACTGTACAAACATTTCCTCCTCCTATATATCTCAGGTGTTGAGACATAGGGCTGAGGTCTGATGCTTATTGGTGTACATCAGGAATAGTTCTACTGAAGTCAAGGGAGCACCACTGGTGTAACACGGATGTGAGACCAGAATCAGTCCCACAGTCAGGGCCTGCTTTACTGAATAATTGGTAAAGTATTTTCTAATAATCTGCAGTTTATCCAACAGCAACATACTGCACCAGCGCGGAGTAATAATGTTTCTTGACAATATGGCCACAAATATTCTTGAGCTTGAAGTGACATGAGAAGATTCTGGGCTAGATGTTTTGCCTCTGTTCCAGCTGTTTTGTATTGGTCATGCCTTAAAAGGGCAGCTGAGGGTTCCTTGGGTCAGAGAAATTCCTTAGTGGTGTAAAGCCAGGTCTGTAACACCCAGCCCCCCAACCCTTTTCTAAGTTTCTCCAGTCTATGGCCAGGGCCACCTAGCTGAGACTATGGATATTAGTGGCTTGGAGCATGAGGGGACAGATCAGGAGTGGAGGATAGATTCTGTATCCCTATACACATCTACTATCTATTGTCTTAGCAAGTTTGTCCCAGACATAAACAGGAACAACTTAGTTGGGACTAACAGTGTGTGGAGATAGAGTACCTCACCTCTGTTTCCAGTTGTCTCCCCTAGGCAGCTGCTCTGGAGCCCAGCACAGAACACCTGGAATTGCGACTCTCCTGGGTGGATGGGAGACTTAGCCCTGGTCTACACTAGGACTTTAGGTCGAATTTAGCAGCGTTAAATCGATGTAAACGTGCACCCGTCCACACGATGAAGCCCTTTTTTTCAACTTAAAGGGCTCTTAAAATCGATTTCCTTACTCCACCCCCGACAAGGGGATTAGCGCTTAAATCAGCCTTGCCGGGTCGAATTTGGGGTACTGTGGATACAATTCGACAGTATTGGCCTCCGGGAGCTATCCCAGAGTGCTCCATTGTGACCGCACTGGACAGCACTCTCAACTCAGATGCACTGGCCAGGTAGACAGGAAAAGAACCACGAACTTTTGAATCTCATTTTCGGAGACTGCAGGAACTGTGGGATAGCTACCCACAGTGCAACACTCCGGAAGTCGACGCTTGCCTCGGTACTGTGGAAGCACTCCACCGAGTTAATGCACTTAATGCACTTAGAGCATTTTCTGTGGGGACACACACACTCGAATATATAAAAACGATTTCTAAAAAACCGACTTCTATAAATTCGACCTAATTTCATAGTGTAGACATACCCTTAGTAGGTATATATTCTCTAGTAGGGAAAGTGATTCTCTGCAATCCCCATCATTGGTAGAGGAAGTGTTTGTTTAGGACCACATGACTAGGTGGGAATACTGCACAGCACAGTGAATTTCTCCTCAGAGTACAGGTAGCAGATTGAAACTGGCTAAGAGACAAGTTCTGCCTTCTTTTTATACAATAAATCCTTTTCCAGACCCCACCTCCATTACGCAACGGTGTGAGGGCCAGGTAGAATTGCAGTCCTTGCACTCTGGGGACCTGTTGAGCAAGGGGTGTAAACTGGATCTCAAATTTGTGTAATAGTGTGTGTCCTCCCTTTGCATGTTGGAGAACTCAGAGGCAGAATACAGCTCAGCACTGGACTTTACTCTGGATTGTGCCTCAAACGTTCAATCTAGCTCTGAAGTCATAATCACATCAGTAAAAAGAAAAGGAGTACTTGTGGCACCTTAGAGACTAACCAATTTATTTGAGCATAAGCTTTCGTGAGCTACAGCTCACTTCATCGGATGCAATCACATCAGTTTTACTCTCCAGCGTGCTCCATGGGGAAGGCAACTCTGTATGAATATGGCCCTTGTCAGATTCTTTGACAGCTGCTAGCTTTAAGAGAACAGAATTAGAGGAAACAAATCAGTCTTTAGATTTTATCAGGTGAAAGGGACTATTCCATCTGCCAGTGACAGCAGTTCAGGCATGTAGAAACAACTCTCTGTGGCTAAAAGAAAAGATGTACCTGTGGCACCTTAGAGACTAACAAATTTATTTGAACATTTTCATAAGGGACATTTTAAAAATAAGCATCACATATCCCAAAACCAAACTGATAGACAAATTCAGCAGGTGTCACTGATACTGAAGCTGAAGGTACCAACTGTGCAGAACTCTAATTATTGACTTGATATTCACAAGGAAATTCTAAATGGATAATGTTTGTAATGTGAGCACAACAGGTGCAGAATCCCACACTTATGTGCAAATGAGGGAACTGTTCACTTGCCTCCCTCTTTACACATCAGTTAGCCTGTTTCTCTTTACAAATGTTGGATTTGTGTTCCCATTTTTGTTTTTGCACTTGTTGTGGCCCATGTTTCAAAATGTCTCCAAGCATTTGAAAGTATTTAAGCAATACAAACATTCCATGATTTCCAGAAAATATCTTTAGTATTTTAATGAAAATTCTCATTAATCTCAAAAAAAAATTATATGTTGAAAAGTGTGTAGGAACAAGTTGTTATAACAGTGGCTTTTAAATTTCTTTAAAGACACATCTTTACAAGTTACATGTGTATCCGATAATAACAGAGGGTCAGATCCCATCATGAGCACCTCCATATTGCTCAACCCCCTCATCTTCAGTGGGAGCGGAGAGAGTTTAGCATCTTTCAGGAGCAGGTCCTTGTTTTTAAAACACTTTTAACATCAATTTAAACTTTTATAAATATTGTGTTATCTTAATTTCAAATGTTAGAGCAGATTTGAGATGCCGAGTGCATGATCCTATATTGCAATCTTAAGACTGGTTCCTGCCACCTTTAAACTGTAACACCTTACTTTTTGAGCAGTCTCTCAGAAATCTCAACGGGGCCCTTAGACTCGTAATACAACAGAACAGGTAGTTTCTGAGGAAACCGTGCAATCCTGGCCAAGGATTAGAAGGAAAAAAAGTAAGCCAGATGTTCATGTAAATGAATGACTTTTGGGCTTTGGGTGGTGAGCAAAAAATCTATTACTAGTTGATTTACATAGTGCATTGGGAAATTGGTTTGGAACATCTAGCGTTCTATAAGCATTCACTTAATTTCAGACTGGGAATCAAGAATGTCTACTGAAACTCCTGCTTTTTACAATCCTGCAGAGCTTGGACAAGTTTGAACATTTTCCCTCTCTTTCACCTTCCCTCCCCCATTTTTTTTAATGCTCCTATACACATATAGGGAATGGGGGAGAATAATAACAATGGGGGGGGGGAAGAAAGTAACCGCTTGTGTTGTTGCTGTATTGACATCTTGGTACTCAGCCTGTAGTTCTCCTGAGTTCTTTCGCTAATCATTAGACTTCCATTGGGTATCTCAGAGGGAAAAAAACACTTAACTTTTATTGCGCTCACCGTTATACATAAGTGATAGGTTTAGCCAAATCTTTATCATCCTTGTTTTCCTTGATAACTAGATAACTTGCCTTCTATCATCAAGAAAGGCAATCAGAAGCTGCATTTATTCACATTGGAAAATGTGACTTTATATGTGAACACAATATAATGCCTTAGAGATTGTTGGGGGGCGGGGATTGATATCTGAGCCTGGTAGCACCACCAAGTGGCAATGATCTCGGCCATGCCGCTCAGTGACAAGAGTCAGTGGGCAGTGGTAGGGGAACCCAGACCCTTCTTGCTCTACCAGGTTCCAGCCCTGGACCCTCTGAATAATAGCTCAAATATGTGGCTTAGGGGCAGGCACCCTTATGCCTGTTCCCTGGGACACTTCCTACCCAGCTTTGATTCCTCCATCAGTGCCACTGGTCAGCTTCTGGATTCCCCCTGGAGTTCTCTCTGACTACGTTCAGAGAGTCTTCCTCTGTCCACTGCATCCCAGATTCCATGGGGTGAAGGGCCAATGGCAGCTGTCTCAGCTATGTGGAGCCTCAGCCTCAACTGCTCCCCTGTTGTGTCCACCTAGACTGAGCTGAGCTTCTCCATTTTTGAGCCCAGCCTCCAAAGTGAGCATGCCCAGCACATACAGCTGAGCGGGGCCTTCTGGGCCCAGAACTCTTCTTTAATCTAGTCCATCAGTGTGGGGATCATACACTCCATCACAGGACTAGATTAGGTCTGAAGGACACATTCCATAGAAGCTGGCAACCCATTGCTGCACTGCCCCAAAGCTGCCCTGCAAAAGAGCTTTATAGATTTAGTGCCACTACCTTTTCCTTCTTTGAACCTTTCCTCAAGACCCACCTCTGTTGTGATGCCTACAAGAAATCAATCAATTTATGATGTCTTGAAGGGCAGATGGAGTTAGCTGGAACTCACTTTATCTTTAAAAAATTGCAAATATATATACATTGTGTAAATTTGATTCTATTTCTCTTCCTTCCCTTACTCTTTGTGTGTCAGGATTTCTAAGGGCCATATTCTGATCCCCTTACTTGTACCTTACCCCCCAGATATTCCCCTTTAAGTCACTGACGTGTAAAATGCTATTCAATGTGAGTAAAATTGTCAAAATCTGTCCCTTAGATTGTCCTTCCCCCAGAACACTTGCAGTGGCTGAGACTGCTGGTGCACTGAACCTGCAGTCCAGAGGGAGGGAGTCCTAAAGTGACTTTAAGCCATCTTTGCACCTTCCAAAACCTTGGCTGCTCTGGAGCACCTGGTATAAGTTAGCCATGGGGAGCCTAAATTATGGCAGCCTACTTGGGCTGCTATATGGGATGCAGCACTGCATGTAATCTTTGCAGCTCTGTCTCTCCTCTGGCCCCATCTCTGACATGCCCTCCTGCCCCCAGAAGACACACCCTATGATCGGGCAGGCAAAGGGTACGCAGAAGGCAGCCCTATGGCTGTCTTCAATGGTTCCTGCACTGGGGAAATCCTCTCTTTAGCTGGATACAGGGCTTTTAGAGCCCCTTTATGCTGCTCTGGCCCTTTTTATGTGGCATAAATTGGCTAGAGCATGGGTGACGTTCTCATATAACGTTTTATGCATTTGTACAGTGCTTAGTGGAATGGGACTTGGATTCTGATTGGAACCTGTTCATGCTACTGTAATACAAATACTAAGTTGGAATAACATGGTAAATTCTAGCAAAAAGTATGTTAGAACCCTTTCAAGGGGGTGACTTTAAAAAACCCTGCAGGAACAAGAACATTCAATGGGAAAGCTTCTCAGTCCATCCTTAACCCACATTGTTTTGCAGCTGTATTTAGCATTTGTTGTGAATGTGAGATCACTCACTGCTTTCAGGCCCAGATACATTTTAACCCCACGTTCCAATGTTACCACAAATGGTGTTTCAGAGTGATAGTTCGTAGAAATGCCTACTATTTAAGAATATGGCTGTCAGTCCAGTTTTACCCAGGTCAGAGTTAAGCTAGTCTTTGCTTACACTAGCTCATCACTTTGCATTAGTTTGTTTTACTCTTTGAGGCTGTAAAAGAAACCAAAGCAAAGTGATTTATGGGCTGAGACTAGATGATTGCAATGATCTCTTTCAGCCTTAAAATCTTTGATAATCCAGTATGAGCAAGATCATCTTTTCCTTAACAATAATTGGAGAATAGCTCTGATAGTTAGATGACTTTTGTGGCACATTATCTGAGGAAATTATTATGTGCATGTGCTTCTGTGAATGAGGACACTGGACAATCTTTTTGTTAAACCAGAGGTCCCCAAAGTATGGGGCATGCTCTCCTAGAGGGGCATGGCAGGACCTTTGGGTGGGGGGTGTGGTGGGCCTGGGGGTGGGGAGCCCTCCTTGCCCTGAGCTCTGCTCCGGCCCCGCCTCTAGCCACAGTCCCAGCTCCATGCCTGGCCTTGTCCACAGCCTTGGTGGGGCTTCGCTGGGGCTGAGGGTGGGGCCAGGAGTGATGAAGCCACACCTGACTGTGGGCCTGGCTGCTGGCCCCCACTGCAGCCCGGTTGCGACTCCATTCCTGCCTCGGTCCCTGGCCCTGCTCCCAGCCCCGGCCCCATCCCCATCCCTGCGGCCCCAGCTTCGGCCCTCTTACCCTTGTCCACATTGCCACAGCTGCAACCCGCTTCTGACGCAGGGGGAGGGGCAGGGCATGGCATGGACAGGGATAAGGGGAGGGCGCGGTCTTCAATAGTTTGGGGACTGCTGCTTTAAACTAAAGGGGGTAGTGTGGCCTAGTGGACAGAGCACTGGACTGGAACTCAAGAACAGACTGGGTTCTGTTCCTGGCTGTGCCATTAGCCTGCTGGGTGACTTGGGGCAAGTCACATCACCTCTCTGTGCCTCAGTTCCCCCATTGTAAAATGGACATAATGATATCTCCTTGGTAAAGTACTTTGAAATCTAGGAATGAAAAGTGCTATAGAAAAGCTAAGTTGAGGTCTCACTCAGGATCCTGCTGGTTACCAGCATTTATTCCTCCTCGGAGTCTTAAAGTAATCATCATTATTGAAGAAGGATATTTTTTAAAGTCACAATGTTATATTTTTCTGTGATTTCAAAAGGGTAGTAGCTGTGAAACTTATGTTTTTAACTTTGCTGTCTATTAGGTGTGCATTGTGCAGAAGAGAGACACCAAAAAAATGTATGCCATGAAATACATGAATAAACAAAAGTGCATTGAGAGAGATGAAGTCCGGAATGTCTTTCGGGAGCTACAGATCATGCAGGGCCTTGAGCATCCCTTCCTAGTCAATCTGTGGTAAGCAAACCTTTAAAATTTTATCTGGCTCCTATTGTCTCCTTATTGCTGAATCAATTCAAATTGCTGGGAGTTGAAGTCTTGAAAAGATTCTTTGAGACTTTTTCTTAAGCTCATTTAATTTTTTTGGTAGTTTTGCTTCCGTAAATATTTTAAAGGTGCCCTTTCATGTTGGAATGGTTAAACATAACAATGTGCTTTTACTTTCTGGTGTGCTTTCTTTCTAAATTGCTACAGTAACTGTGTTAAAAAAACTTGGTCTCCCATGGTTTATCATTTTCTGTGACACTAGTTTTGCTAGGAGTTTGATTACAAGATTTTGGTATATTGATATTGTGAATACTTATAAGGATAAAATAGCTCCTTGCTCAAAGCATGTCTCTCGATGCAGATGAAACTAAAGGAAGGAAAAGCTTTTTGTCTAAGGAGAGTTAACTAGGCAGCCCATGAGACTAAAATTCTGGATCAGATGCCGTTTATAAATACACACACGCACCCTCCCCCACCCTCCCAAATATGTCAGTGGGCCCTCCCTTCCCTTTCTCATCTTGCCAGTGCCAACTACAGTATCTCCAGAAGCTTCTCTCCTTTTTAATGTTGTTAAGGACCATTTTCTACTAGGTGAAATGGCTGTTTTCTCCTCTGGTACATTGTACAACTTCACCAAATTACTCAGTTATTCTGGATGTTTACTTCATAAGACTGAGAATAATGGATGTTGTGGGCAGCCATTGTTATAATAAAGATAGTGATATGACATTTGGCTGTAGCTGGGAGTTGCAGTAGTCTGGAAATAAGGAGAATAACAGGTATCATTCAACAGGTGACAAGTGGAAAGTTCAAAAGGAGATGCCTGACTCCAGTGATGATTCAAATATTTTCATAGATGTGGCAGTAGGGAAAGTATTTTGCTATTTGACTTGTCCTAGCTTCATGGGTAACAGAATCTCTATCATTCCCCAAAGTACTCTTCTGTTTTGGAAACAGAAGTAATGGCTGGGAATAGCATTCAAACATCTATCCATCCCCAGATACGTTCATGACCTTTGTCATTATGGCATTTGAGTGTCCCAGCCTCGCATGGTGGATCTGAGAATTTTTTGTCAAAGAGACAATGAGTAGGTCAGATGTACCTCTGGTGACTTCATAAACTGTACTGCTTATG
Organism: Chelonia mydas; assembly: GCF_015237465.2. Taxonomy (NCBI): domain Eukaryota; kingdom Metazoa; phylum Chordata; order Testudines; family Cheloniidae; genus Chelonia; species Chelonia mydas. The sequence continues at coordinate 115,770,926 of NC_057852.1, forward strand.
TTTGAGGATGCTGGGCAATAGGATGCAAGTTTTTCACCTCTGATCTGAAAATAATCTGGATTAGTTGCTATAGGGATCAAAAGTCATTGCCTTTTCATAGCTCTTCACTTAGTGGGTAGGTTCATGGTCTGCAGGTGTCCACCAGGCAAACAGGCTGCTGTTCATACTTCGGAGTGTTGCTTTTCTTGGAGCTCCGATGTTAGCTGCATCATGGGGGAGGGATAGCTCAGTGCTTTGAGCATTGGCCTGCTAAACCCAGGGTTGTGAGTTCAATCCTCAAGGGGCCCATTTAGGGATCTGGGACAAAAATTGGGGATTGGTCCTGCTTTGAGCAGGGGGTTGGACTAGATGACCTCCTGAGGTCCCTTCAAACCCTGATATTCTATGATTCTATGTTGAATCAGCAGACCGCAATGTTAGTCATAAAGAGAGACCACAGGCTTGGTTCAGTGGCAAAGGTGCTCAGCCAAGTTTATCGTTGACAAAGCACAGTACTAGTGCCCCATAGGAGCTGCAGGTACACTAACATATATATACCCATGACAACGTACCAGTTCAATCAGCACACCAGGATGTGTTCCCTAGACTAGGACAAATATGTCTCTCCTATGACTGCTCCTTTTAAACATTGATACAAACAAGTTATGAATTACACTCCAGGTGTTGTTAGTTACCACCTTTATCCTTGTACCTGGTGGTTTGAATGTAACATCCTCATCCATTATCCTGTCATCCCTTATTTACCTTTATGAGAGATCAGTGTGTTCTTGTACCATCTCTTAAGAATGTGTTTACATAGTTACTTGAGAACTCTGTCTGTTTCTGTACCATCCTGTCAGGTCAGGAATGCGCTTACTTGCTTAGCTGACACCCAATATTCCTATTCTAACAAGCCCTACCCTAATTCATAGCCTTGGCTGATACCCTTTAGCCATGCCTAGGGCTCCAGCAAGGCCTACACAGGCTTGCTACAGTTCTTGGCTGTTTTGGCAGAGAGGCCAAAGATTAGCTGACTATATGGACAGCTAACCTACCATCTCTTGGCTCTCATTTTGCTCATTCTGTGTCTGCATAGGTAAATAATGGAGCGACATCTGATCCACTTGTTGTCAATCTGGCACCTTTCATGAATGCTAAGGGCCAGTGTTTCTTCTGGTATATATGGGCACAAGTGATCCCGATTTAGGACAGAACCATTTTCTTAATTGGACCATTTGGCCATATAAGCTACAAGAAACTTTAGCAATATTAATAATGGATCAGTCCCAAAGATCAAACATCTGTTGTGAAACAAATTGTATGCCAGGTTTTGATTTCACAACAGTGAGACTGATTTATCACAGAATTTTAATGCCTGACAAATTCCTCTTCTCATTATTTTTCCTTTTCGTGACACAGATTAAAACTGGGAACAGGCAATACCACAAAATGTATTCATTTTCATGACAAGTTTTTATGATAAATAATTAATCTGTTTTTATGACACTCCTGGGACTATAATCTCATGATCTGAGGATTCACATGAAAAATATCCTGTGTATATGTTGCCCTAACTGTGCTAGAGACGTTTAATATTATAAAATACTGGAAAATTTCAGGGTCAAAGGAAGACCAGAAAAATCCAAAAAGACCTGCGTGAGAAAAATGTTTGATGATGATCTAAAATTGGCTAATATAGGCACCTTAGATAGATTTTTGTACTCCATGGTGCCCACTACCGCAGTGCCCAAGCACCTCATAATTGTTGAAGTATTTATTCTCTCAACTCTTCTGTGAAGTATGGAAGTGTTATCCCCATTTTACAGTGAGCTACATTGAGGCTAGGTAATTCACCCAGGGTCACAAAGGAAATCTGTGGCAGAGCAGGAACTTGGAACCCAGTCTCCCAAGTACTAGGCTAGTGCCCTAAGCACTGGACCATCCTTCACTGGACCAAGTTTAGTTGGCCTTTGCATAGACAGCATGCTTCCAGAATCCTACTGGATCTCTCAAATTTCAACAATTGCAGGTTTTTGTAGTTTGTTCTCTATTACAAACCTTGTTTGTGTAATGCAGTTCTGTCTGAAGCTCATAAGATATCCCACTCCCTAACTTCAGGTCCTGACCTTTTTGTTTATTGTATTGTGAGGGCACCAATAAAAAACATCTGTATGTCTGTCATAAGAATGTTTTTTTGTTCCAGACTAAAGTGTATACATAGATACAATCCTCTATTACATCATGGTTATTTAATAAAAAAGTAACAAATTATTAAATAGACTACTGAAAATATGAAAGGAATGTTTCTCCTAAATGTATTTTCTGTGATCTAAGTATTAATATGTCATAAAATAATGGAATTTTCATTGATCACCTGTGAAATGAGCAATCTGTTCAATACATTATCACTTGCAGTTTGCAGTACTAATCTACATGAAATAAGTTTCCATGTTAGTTACAACTCACATGGCTGATTAGCGGGATTGCCTCTGGGGGGAGTCAATTTTTCACCATACTAATGGGGAAAGTAGATGACAAGAACTAGCATTTCTTTTTTTGCTTTTGGCAGTTTTTAGTTCTTTTGAGCTGAAATTATTTCAATTAGTTATGTTAATTTTATGTTTTTTTCACATTGTTGTGTATGTGCCTACAGGCTGCAACAAGTACATTTTACAGATTAGCATATGAATTTTAAAGGATTAATCATCTTAGTGCATGTGTAATACCAACAGACCCCCGGTCATTGGCGGGTGGGATTGAACCTGGGACCTCTAGAGGTAAATGCATGAGCCTCTACTGCATGAACTAACAGCCACATGGTACTTAGCTAAGTCTGTAGCAGACTCATTAATCTCTAAGTGGTCTCGGTGCCACTAGAGGGGATAGAGCACCCCACCCAGGAGGTGTGTGGGTTACATAGGCACATGGACTGAACTGGAATCCATGTGAGCTGTTGTGTTCTTTCTGGCTAGGCACATTTGGGAATAGTCTGTCTGTCTAGACACCATGCCCCGTTGTCATAGTATCTGAGCTTCTAAAGGCGACATGTTGTTGAAACTAATGTGATATCTTGAAAGTATGTTTAATTATTGTGGCTTGAAATAGGTTTTGCTCTGGGCTTCCGAAAACTGAAGAGCAGTGAAGGCTGTTAACTAGCTTTTGTAGATTGGCTAAGTTAGAATTGTGTGGAGAATGAAGGTTCCGTTTTGCAAAGGATTTTGAGATTTCAAAATCAGGTTTTGTTCCAAATCCGAACAAATTCCCCACCAAGGAAAATTCTGAACATTTTTTGTTTTGTGTTGATCGATATGTTTTGCTTTGTTTTGATTTAGACTTATTTTATATTATGTTATAAAACAAAATGCAGTAAAAAAAAATTGAAAATGACAAGTCATTTCCAAATAAAAAATCAAAATGTTTCATTGGAACTTCCCCCCCAGTTTTCTTCCAAATTGAAATTCCAGTGACATCAACCCAATTTTGCAAAAACGTTTTGGTGGAACTCAGTATTCTGACAGAATGTGGTTCTGTCAATGTTTCTCCAAGCAACTCTATATGAAATCCTAATGGGAGTTTTACTATTGACTTCAGTGGGGCCAGGATTTCACCCACAATGTCTATACTCCACACAGCATGGACTCTTTAAAGCTGGCTGGTTTGCAAGGTTAATCGGCATTCTGTTTGCTGTTCTCTAGCAGTGAGTTATCTGGTGAACAAGCACTTTGGAAAGTGACACAAACAAAACCAGAAGACATATAATGACCATATATTCCACTTTTCATATGATGTCCTGGTGTCCCAGGAACTTCCCTAAGAGGCCTGAAATTATCTTGTTTTTCATTACATCAAAATGATTGTGGTGTGTGTGTGTGTGTGTGGTGGTGGTGGTGGTGGGGGGTTAAGAACAACAAAATGTTTGTTCAAGACATTTCTACACTGATTGGGATTTGCTCTATATTTGCCAGGAATAATCAGTGGAACAAGTACTCAGTGTGATGAACAGTGTTTGGAGTAAAGATAGAAGTCAAATGTGTGTAGATACCAGCAAAAGTGTTCTGTTGCTCAGCTTTAATGTTAATTGGTTGGTCAGGAATTTTCCATCAAAATGCAGTTTCCATAAAATCAAAATTTTCTGCAAAATTTTTGGGTTTTCCTTCAGGAGACTCAAAATGAAATAGTTTAGTTTGTTTTGAGTCAGGTTGAACCAAATCAAAATGTTTCATTTTGGGTCAGTCTAACATTAACCTGTGTTTGCCTGAGCTGCTATGGTGCCTTATGTCCAACTCTCCTCTATGGACTGGTTTTCTTGTCTGGACTACAAGTTCTATAATGCACTCCCTTCTCCTCTCTGATTAAGATGCCATAGTGCATCATGAGAGTCATGTGACATGGTACATCATGGGAGTTGTAGTCCATCTGGGGACTCCCTCCAATACAGGAAATGAGGCATAAAGAACCCAAGCTACAACTCCCATGAGGCAACACAGGGGACACAGATTAGTGTAGAACAAAACCAACATGAAGAATTTTCAATTCAAGCATGTCGTAACATTTTGTTTTGATTGAAAATGTCAAAACACCACTCTGGCATTTCCAGATTAAAATGTTTTAAATTTCTGTTCTGTGAAAAAAAATTCAGTATTTCAACTTTTTTTTGCTCAATTCAGGATGAAAACTAATTTCAAAATATCTGAATTTTCCACAGGATGGAAATTCTGGTTTCTAAACAGCTCTATTAATAAACACGTGTTCAGTGTATCATGATAAATGCATAATACACTCAAAATTGGAGTGAATAATAAAAATAAACCTTAAAGGTAAAGGACAAGGGCCCAGAATCATTTTTTAAAAAACTCAAGGCCAAATTATGTTGCTTACAAACCTGTCCTCTAGGCCTTCAAAATAGGAGTGTATTCACAGACTGTCTCATAACCCTGAGATTTCAACAGATTAAAATCAAACGCATATCAACAAAAATCCTGCATGTATAGTAATTGAAAATGTGGAACCCCAAATATAAAATTAAGAGCAAATTTTGGGGACTCTCCAGACAAGACAACTTAATTATAGGCTCTCTGGAGCCTCCCTAGACCGAATAGGTACTTCCAAATATTAACAATTGTAGCCATCAAAGTAGTAATATAGTTAAGTACATAATGACAAATCTCCTTACGCTTTAAAAAAAATCTTTCTTCGTGCAATTAAATTATCAAGGAAAAAAAGTTAATCCGTAGCTCAAAGCAAAATTTCATGTTTCTTTCCACCTCTGTAACACAACTACTGGAAAGCAGTTAGGTCTTGAATCAGAAATCCACAAGAAAGTGATGAGAGGTGACTGTGCAGTTTGTCTGTCAACAGTTTTAAGGTATTAGGTCAAAATCTATGGTGGGGCTAAGTCCATTGAGGTCAGTAACTTCACTGAAGTCAATCGATAACCCCAGCAGAGAATTTGGCCCAGTGCATGTAAAATATACAGAATAGCCGATATTAAACAAGGTAGAGCCTCTCCTTCAGAAGAGCCAGATAAAAATTTTTTATGAGGCTCATGCATCTTGTCTCATTTTTTTAAATTAAATTTAACTCCACAAGCAGAACTTATTAATCGTATTATTTGAAATATGAACAGCATTTCATAATGTCTGATATAGAGAGAGGTCATTTCCCTCCCCTTCTGCCCCAATGTTAAATAATAGCCTGAGTAAAACTCAGTTTTTCAAAAAGGGTTCGGTGGTTTGATTTATAGCCTACACTTAGGAAATAAAACTGAATAAATGTGTGTAAAGATATGTGAGCCTTATAACCAGCTTTATCTGTTTTACAGGCATTCCTGGTAATAGAGATTTCTTTTTAAAATGAAAAGCAGCCCAGCTTTGTATCAGCTCTTCTCTGAGATGAATGAGCTGTAGAAATGCTGATTCTTAACACAATCTCATGCTAAGACTGCAGCACGCAACTCTAGACTTCAACATTTTACTTTATACTGGTCAGTAATATTTTAGTCGTCTTACTCCTTCCCATGTCCACCCAGGGGTCCTCTAGGCCAGACTCTGTTGCCTACCCTTAAGAGGCCCACAGACCATCTTTCTTCCAGTTGACCTTAGGACTGAGCCAAGAACCCAAGTTTAAATCCACTATATACCAATACATTGCACTGCCCACTTGGCACAACTTTGGAGTCTGAGGGATTGACTAGCTCCTCCAGGAAAACCATAAAGACCAGTTGCTGACAGTAGATCCTCCCTGCCCAACAACTCAGGTGTTGAAAATGGCTTAACTGTTGGCATAGAAGGGAGAGACACATTTTCAGCAACATTCCTGACAGTCTGACTGAGATCTGTTGGAACAAAGTAGCAACTGGGTTTTTTGTAACCTTAATTGACAATTTTGACAGGATATATTTTTAAGCAAAGTGTTTACAATGCCAGTTGAGGGGAATATTATTGTGAATTATGTTTATTCAGAAAATGTTCGAGAATGGGGGCCCATGTTGTTAGGCAGTGTAATAGAAGGTCCCTGCCCCAAAGAGCTTACAATCTAAATAGACAAGACACAGGGTGTGGGAAGAGGTAGAACACACAAGCAGAGTGAACAATTGGATGGCATCGGACATGTTAGTTCCATGACGATGATTTTGGCTGTATTTACTTAAGGGGATCTGCTACATGGAAAGAAAAATGCCCCTGCATAGTACTGGGCCCAGGGCAGTACTCTGGCGAGGGGTGGTCTTGGCTGGGCCCCATTTTACCCCTCCCCTCCAGGGCAGCACTCCCTGCTTTGGCAGCTTCTGCTGTGGCTGGCTCCTCTGCAGCTTTGGGAATCTATCATTGTCAACATACAGGCCATTTTCCTAGTCTACTCCAAGCTATATGGTTAATACACTTACACCACATAAAGTAGGGTTGGCTGCATTGTCAGGGGAGCGATATAGTTTGATATATTTTCCTTCCAGCGCAGCACCGTCTGGGATGTGTGTGTGTGTTTCATAAGAGAAGCTTACAGGAGTCTCACTGGTTTTAGATTACTGCTGTAGACTACTAGCCCAGATTAAAGCGGCTTCAAATTCAATTAAAATTGGAAATAGCAACCTATAAAGGATATTAACTGTAGCCAAAATATGGATGCCAGTCTCCCAGGTTCTTGCTAACACCTTGTCTGCTGCGTTCATAATAACCAAGGTTATGCTACTGAATAAGTCAACTGTAAATTGTCTGTTTAAGCTCAAACAGGAAGTGCTCCCATCGGAAAAAACATGTCATGTTTTTCGCTTTTTGGAGTTTTCCACTGGCTCTGACGTGGGACACCTCGATACTGGTTTCTGCAGAGCCAGAGCACTTTGCAACACTAAACTGGCACCAAAAGTGCATTTTTGGACAGTGAACAGTGTTTTCAGCAATATTTATTTATCTCCATCATCGGCTCAGATTGTGAGCTGTCCCTGCTTGGCTGCAGAGGCATAAACAAGAAACTCTCCCCACTCTTTCACAGACACACAGGGGGCCCTCACAATAGCAGTCCCGCTGCTTCCTGCGTCCTCAGGAGCAACGCTCCAAAAAGGGGCTGGTAAGGAGGAATAATCTACTCTATTCTAATGGATAGACTAGACTGTGCACTCCACATACACAGGGAGCAACACCCTTGAAGGCACGGTCTCCCTGTGGATTGTCCTAGGACTACTCTCTGTTGCCCCTTTTTACTTAAAGCCACAATCTAGCCCAAAGATTTGTAGTGAATTAGTTCTAGAAGCATACTGGAAAGAATTTGAGACTAAGAGACTGTGGTGGTTAGTTCACTTGTATTAATTTAGATGGAATAAAGGGAGTTAAAGGTGTTAACTCAGTTTTAAACAAGGTTTGGCATACAGAGAGCTTAGCTTGCCGAGTACCGTTGCAAACATGTCATTTTAACCTTTTATTCCAGATACAGAAAAGAAGGAAAAAACAGGGAAAGCATTTGAAATGTGAAAGCATTAAGTAAGGCTTTCATTTTAATGACATCCCCTGTTTCCTTTCCCTTTAGTTGGGGAGAGTTTTTAAAAGGGGAAAAAAACCACACCTTGTCTAACAGTCTTTTAGATGGTAGCAAAGATAGTAATAACTATCCTTTTTTGAGGGGGGAAATAGAAAGTTAACTATGATGAGCTGGAGCGGTTAGTCTGATCCCATTTCCTAAGAAGACAAAACAAACACATACACAAGGGAAGACAGAAGAATACCAAAGACAGAAGATACAGCTTCTGTCTCTGGTGTTGACTTTCACTTGCAGCCTCACAGCGGGAAGGTGCAGCACCCGTCTTACTAGTCACTCTGAGACCTGGCAAATTTGTACCATCATTAGGTAATTTAGAGTATTACATTTAGCTGCCTTTTTCTGGTCACAGGCTTATAGCCGTGTTGAAAAATATGCCATTTTGGCTGACTAAGCCAGACCCTTATTATATGGAAGAAAATAGGAGAGAGATAGGAAAGAGGAAAAAATAAGGTGAGGGGGACTAAAGGACAGGTGGGAGGGAGGCAGAAGCCTCACATCCGGGTAGTGGTTGGTTCTGGCTGAATTCTGGCAGAGGTGGCAGTGATATCTGGTTCCCTCTCTCGGGCCTGGTCTGGTCGGGACATCTCTCAGGATCAGAATGAGTAAGGCTCGGGGACCAGGAGATGGTGGGAGTGTCAGCCATGACAGTGAATCTTGCTCCAATAGCCAATTTTTCTCCCAGAATTTCTTTCTTTAAGGACCCGAAAAGGGCATGATGGGTTAAATAGCCAGTTCTCTTATTATAGGATTGTCACGGAGCGCAGACTCTCCCAGCAGTGCCTCCTGCTGGTCATCGTTGGGGAATTAGCATCCAGCCTCCGAAGCGCCTCCTTCAGGCTGGTATCTCGCCACCCCTGGCCCCCATGTCCCTCCCAGACCCCGGTGCCCTTGTCTTGGGGGCTGCCCCCTGGCAGTACCCCCACAGTTCTGGGTCTCCCCCTCCCAGGGGAACCCCCACCCACTATCCCAACCTCGCCTCAGTCTTAGGCTACTGCCAGTCACCAACTAGCCTCTGCTCCCTGGGGCAGACTGCAGTATAAGCCATTCATCGCAGGCAAGGGGGTTTGGACCTGCTGCCTCTGCCTACCCGTGGCTGCCCCTGTAACCCCCGTACCTAACAGGCCTTCCCAGGCCCGCAGCCTGGGGCTTTCCTAGGCCGGAGCTCCCCGGCTCCCTTGGCCTTTCCCCAGCCCTGCTCCAACCTATGTGTCCTGCTCGGCACCTTGCAGCCAGGCCCTTCTCCCTCTACAGGCAGAGGGAGAGTGCTCCCTGGGGCTTCTGGCTCACAGCCTTTATACAGCCAGCTGGGCCCTGATTGGGGCATGGCCCTCAGCTGCCACCACTTCCCCCAATCAGCCAGGGTTTCACTCCCTTCCCCGGCTCCAGCCCTCTGCAGGGCTTTTCCAACCCCTTCAGGGCTGGAGCGGATGCTTACCCTGCTACAATGATCCGTCAATTTGGCCTAGTTTTCAGCATACCAATTTTGGTTTACTGATCTTTGTTTCCACACATCTCTTGTTTATCAAGCATGATCTTAGCACAATTCTTCGGTTACATCAGTGGACCTTTTAATTCAGTCTGTCTTGCTTTTTGCATTTTTCCTCATTAGATGTTGTAGGTTATTCCTACAGTCCAACAACAGAAGGGACCATTGTGATCATCTAGTCTGATCTGCAGTATAAGACAAGCCATAGAACTTCCCCAAAATAATTCCTAGAGAAGATCTTGATTTAAAAATTTGCAGTAATGGAGAATCCACCACCCCCTTGGTGAATTGTTCCAATAGTTAATTACTCTCACTCTCAAACATTTATGCCTTATTTCCAGTTTGAATTTGTCTAGCTTCAACTTCCAGCCATTGGATGGTGTTATACCTTTCTCTGCTAGATTGAAGAGCCCATTATTAAATATTTGTTCCCCATGTAGATACTTATATAGACTAGAATCTAGCCAACCCTTAACTTTCTCTGTTAAGATAAATAGGTTGAGCTCCTTAAGTCTTTCACTATAAGGCATATTTTCTAATCCCTTAGTCATTCTCATGGTTCTTCTCTGAACTCTCTCCCATTTATTAACATCCTTCTTGAATTGTGGGCACCAGAAATTGACACAGTATCCCGGCCCTGGCTGCATCCGTGCCAAACAGAAGCAAAATAACTTCTCTACTTCTACTAAAGGTTCTTCTGTTTATACAGCCCAGGATCACATTTGCTCTTTTGGCCACAGTGTCACACTGGGAGCTTCTATTTAGCTGATTATCTGCCATGACCTTCAACTCTTTTTTCAGTCGCTGCTTCCCAGGATAGAGTCCCCCATTCTGTAAGTATGGCCTCCATTATTTGTTCCTAGATGGATACATTTTCTTTTAGCCATATTAAAACATGTATTGTTTGCTTGCACCTAGTTTACCAAGATTGCTGTAAATCAGTGACCTACCCTCTTCGTTATTTACCAGTCCCCTAATTTTTTTTTGTCATCTTTAAACTTTATCAGTGATCATTGTATGTTTTCATCCAGGTCATTGATAAAAATGGTCAAAAGCATAGGCCAAGAACCAGTCCCTGTGGGATTCCACTTGTGGCACAACATAAATTTTCACTCTTTCTACAGTTGAACTCACAATTAGGGCACATGTGTAGACCCCATTATCACAACAGTTCCACATCAGCTAAACAGCATATGCTAGGCATAAATCCTATACCAGCAGCCTCTGTGAGGGTCGGGGTCCTGCAGTTGCTGCTACAATCACATGGGAAAGTGTAAAGCTTCAAGGCCTGGCCATCTTTCTGAAGTATCAAATGGCAAAAGAAGGGGCCGTGAAGCAAGAACAGGAGGTGAGGAAAGCTGGTAAATCCTTATTTTCACGCAGGAAATTACTTTTTTCTGCAGAGTAAATAGGGTTTTCTTAGTCTGCCCAACCATCTACCTGTGAGCCTCCTCTCTGTTCTTCTGGCATCATCTGGAGCAGCCAGTCTTAGGTGGGACATATGAGAAGGCAGATGATAGCAGTAACTGCTTTGTCTAGTTAGCATATCCACTGCTGACTGGCAAGGTACCTAACATAAGAATGGAGGTGAAGAAAGGGCCAGAGAGACAAGGGATAGGGGAAGTGTGGAGAGAGGCAAAGCTACCAAAAACTTGTGTATGTTTGGGAAAACTGAGCTAGAGCCACCAAAGACTTGGACAGATAAGGGGAAAGGGGCTGAAGTGGGGTAGGAAACAAGCAGGGTAGGATGTGGGAAGAGGAGGACATAGGACAGCTTTTGCTTGAGTGTAAGATGATTTTGAGTTTGTGAGTGGCTATGAGAGGTTGGAATGGGTCAACTTATTTGAAATTTGGCAATTCAGGTGCTATGTATTCTTGAGACAGTACCAAGTTATTATGAATTGCTGTGACTGATGTGAATGAATGTGGCAAGCATGAGTCTGGGATGGCTTGGCATGTCTGATTTTGCTAGAGGATTCTGGGAGCAGGATTCTCTTAGCATTAAATAAATGATGTGGAAAATTACTGGAAGTGCTGAAACTGCATTTGAATGGTTAATAAAGGCTCGATCTGCATGTATGTTTCAACATCAAACTTTTGAATATCAGCTGGGGGACCAGCTTACAAAGTAAAGAAGATGTAAAAACATGCGATCAGTGGGCTTGGTACAAGCTGACGTGGGTCAAAATGACCACTCTGGCTGGCATCATGTTAAGAGTTTAAGTGAATGATTGATGAGAGGGTAAACATTGATTGAGCTTTGGTCTGTGTCTGTTTTGTAGTCCTTTCTAAAATATTAATTAGAGAAAACCGGTCATGAACGCCCACAGGGCATATTTTGGGACGTGTGACTCCTTTGAGAACAAAAGGTATAAATGCTAAGCAAGGTAAATTAGTTAAGTTAGTTTCCCAATTAACATCTGAAAACACTGTGAGTCAGAGGGCCGAGTGCAACCTAGGCCCTGCTTTGAGGGACCTTTGCGGGATTCTAGAACCAGAAGGGCTCAAGCTGACTTAGACCCTGCTTCGGGGGGTACTTGACAGACCAAGTACCTGAGAGGGGAAGAGAAGAGAAGACTCCATCTAGAATTGGTAGATATACCTGCTTTGTTTGCCCATCAGGATACTATGTAAAGCTAACATAGTTACTGAGGTTTATCCTTGGGTAGCTGACGCTTATTGGAAAAGCTGTATACTGCGTAACCTTAACTGCTTGTGTGATTCTTTCTCAAATAAATTACTGAGCATTACGCTTATTGGTTTCCAATTCTCACTGGTACCGGTAACAATCCGCCCAGCTGTGGGCCATTAAAGATCCATTTCAACATGCATGAGCCCGGAGGCTACCGTGGGCTCGTATTGTAGAACTCCAACTAAATAAATAGCAGTAGCTGATCCAAGTTTATCAACTACTAATTTCTGTATTTACAGATGTGATCAGAATGTATAACTTGACACTAGGCCTCTCCTTGTTTGTCTGTTTATGCTGATTATTAGAATTGCATAACTGTAAAGTGCTGAATTGTGCTGCTGGGTTTTAAATCCAGCTATTGAATTGCGTGCTTGTGATAGATCAAGTAGCAGTGATTGCTCTCTGGGAGCAATCACTGCTACCTGATCTATATCAGACTTTTCATCTTAAAACACAAGTTAAGGGGCATAAATTGGAATTAGCCTTAGGCTAAATTTGATTTCTTTCTCTGCTGTAGGTATTTTTATTTCATCTGCTATCTCTCTCTGCATTCTGGGGTGCAGGTAGTGTCCAGTCCTGAGTTCTTTGTAGGTCTAATTTCTTCTGCATCATCCTTATTGAGGTAAATGTTTCATTTTGCATGGCAGGACTGGTCTGGAGCCACAGACCCTAGGAGCCTGGATGCCCCAGCAGCCTCACCAGGAAACCCAACAACTTCTGTCAGAATCCTCTCTGTGATTCGACAAAAGTTAGTCAAACCTGAGGTGCTGCCATGAAATATTTTGGGTTTGACATATCAGCATTTTCCTCTGAAATTGTGTTGCATTGGAAAATTCCCAACTAGATCTTGTACCAGTGCATTGGAAAAAAAATCCCAATCTACTGTATTAATCCCAAATTATTTTAATGACGCACTGTTTCATTAAAATAATCCTGTGAGTGTTCCATTGTATCTTAGACACTAAACTGCTCTCGTGCATTTAGGGGCATGTTCACTCCCTGTGCATGGCCAGACTAAGACAACCCAGAACCCTAGGCACACCCCTCATGGGTGTCACCGTGGCTATGCCACTTCTTCGTAGTGGGAGGGGCCACCTATATAAAAGCAATCTGGTGGGTTTATGGTCAGTCTACCCACCATACCTTTTTGGGCAAGATAGGTCTGCCCAGATTTCTTTACTCTGTCAGCTGAGGTGTTCCCAAAGGAAGGAGGACTCTCATCCTTCTGTGTTAGGGGACCTGTGATGGGGTGTTAACAGTTTCAGGGCTAGTGTGGTGTGAAGGTGTTTCGGAAGGGGGCAATTAACCATATAGGCTGCAGCTGAGAGAGAATCAGGGACTGGAAAGACTAATTGAAGATGAAGCACAGCTGGTCAGGAGCAGGCTGGGCTTCTGTAAACTGAGAGCAGAAAGGGGCTGCAGGGAGAGAGTCTGTACTCTCTCTCTGACAGAAGAGAGATGGGAAGGAGTAAACTCAGTGGGGTGTATAAGCTGAGAGACCCTATCTCTGGAAGAAGGGTCAAGCCCAGAGGAATTGTGAGGAAAGAGAAGACGGGGTAGGAAGAAGCTCAGGGAAACAGCAGCAAGGAAGGGGACTATGTAGATCTTCGCCCCTGGTTATAGGGTGCTTGGGCTGGCACCCAGTGTAGACGTAGGGCGTGAGTTCCTCTACTAGCTCCTGGGAAGTGGCGCAGAACTATTGGAGGTGCCACCTGGATAGCTGGTCCAGTGAGACTTTGATACCCTGGAAGTGGGGACTTTATAGTGACCTAGCAGAGGACTATGTTGTGAAGAGAGAGATCTGTGAATTATGGGAAGAGAGACCATGCAGTGACCATTGGCAGGGGGTGCCATATAGGAGGAAGCTTCTATGCCATGCCTGACCAGGAAGAGGCGCTCTTGCAATGAGTGATCCCTTCTGACACCACCCCAGCAGACTCATGAAGGGGTGGCTGCAGCATGGGCCCCTGAATACCCAACGCCTCCTGTTAGGACATTGCTGCCCCCCAGAGCACTGGTCTTCAGTATTGACTACAGAATGAAGTGAAGGGGTAGTTCACATATATGAATTTGTTAGTCTAGATTTGATCAGATGCATTTCGCCACACAACCACTCCACCTGCACAGAGCCCACATACTAAGGCTTTCTTGTGGTGCTCACACTCCACAAAAGGCTGCAGTCAGTGGATAGATTCGGTGTACATAAAACATGTGATGAAGGCATTTATTAGTGCTAAATAACTGAAATAAGCACTTATGCTGCTTTAACTTTGTACATTGCTTTGAACATCTTATTTCTCAAAAATCTGTACCCAACTCCGGAAATGTCTCAGATTAACTGTTCTCCTTAGGAATTTGTGCTGACGTATTATAGCTTGTAAATAATTCACATTGGCCTTGTTAAAAGTACACTGGGGCTTTGACATCCATGATATTTTAGTTTGAACTGCAACTAAAAGGCACAGGTGAAATCTTATGCATTTGCAAGGTGATTGATATAATCTGAGTGCGTCCTCAATCCTGACAAAGCAAAATCTTTATTAAAAGCAAAAATCCCAGAACTACCAGAGATGCAAATATCTCAATACTCTCTTCTGTTGTACCTCTTCTTCAGGTTACATTAGAAGCTCTCTTGGGCAGGAACCCCGTCTCTTTTCCCGTCCATAAAGCCTAGCATGTTGGTGGTGCTGTACAAATAACAGCGACTGATCCCACCAGTTACCTAAAGAGACAAAACAGCAGCTCAAGCTATAATAGAGCTACATAAGAGGTGTAACAAATTCCTGTGTGTAATGTAATTTAAAACTTTATGCTGTAAGAGTCACATTAAGTGGAGCTGTTTTAAAATGGGAAGTAATAGAACTGAAGCAAAGGAATAAGTTTTATAATGTATCATTGTAATACTGCTTGCTTTGGGAATTCTTTGCCTCAGTTCATTAAACTTAGTAGAAGCCTTAGTTACTTTTAAAAGTAAACTAAAGAGTTTTTTATGGTATAACTGGGCAGTTAATTGGATTTTATTGATCTGAAATATTTTATTATACTTGTAAAGCACTTTGAGGAGCTTATGTTAAGAGAGTTAAAGGAAGTGATTAATTTATAAAGATCATAGTTTAATCAATTACATTTATAATATTTTTATGATACAAAGGAGACTAATGCTGAGTTTCATTATATGGTGTGTTCTAATGAAGGACTTATGTTTATATAGCCCCTTTCCTCCAGAGGGACCCTAAAAGTCTTTACAAACTACAGAGTGATAAGGAACATTTGACTCAGCATTAAAATGCATCCATCTCTAGGGTGGAGGGCAGTAGCTACTTTATAGTGCACAATACCACTTCAAAATGGTTTTTGAACAGAAAGAGAAGAAAATGGAAACTGAAGTCTGCATACCAATAACTCTCTATCTAGCTAACCAAACTGGAATTTTCCCAGGACACTAGGGTTAATACCTCTGTTCTTGCAAAAAGTGGAGGAGCAGATGTTGATTTGCCTTGAAAGCCCTGTGACTAGTAAACAAATAAGTGGAGTGAAGCCAGCCACAGCAACGTCGTCTTTGAAGCCTCATTGCTCCCACTGATTGTCCAAGAGAAGATGAGTCAGGAGAAGGGGAGCAATGGAGGATGGGCGGGAGGAGAGGATAAGTGGCTGTTGTTGCAGGTGAGAGGAGGAGGAAACAGAAGGAAGGGGATGAAGGCAGTGGTATTCCCAAGATGGAAGGAGAAACCCTGTATTCTCTTTCTGCAAATAAACCATTTCAGTACGTGAACTTGGCCTGGCAGCAAATGACTTGTTCAAATCCGATACATTCACCTGTGTTTGAGCTATAGGAACAATCACACACAAACTAAAGTTCTGTGGGTTTCAGATTTTGTTTTCTTCATTCCAAAATAAAGTTTATTTTTCCAGAGTGTGTTTCGCAAGTGATGAGGCTTTTAGACTGATTCCAGTTATTAACTTAAGTTTAAATGATTTTTGTTATTGTCTGAAACTAACAGCTTATGCACATGTTATGCAACATTTTTCATAAATTTGTTATCAAATGCCAGCACATGCTCCATCAAAATGAACACTCTCCAGTGAGGTTGGTTTGTTTTGTTTGTGGCTGCCATTTTGAATTCAGTGCCCTTTTCTCTGATAACAAAGGCCAAGCTTTTCAAATTCGGCTCCAGCATGTATTTTTAAGGACCTGAATAAGTGACCTGAATTTCGGAAGTGCCGAACATTCAGAAACTCCCACTGAAGTCCATCCGTTTCAGAAATGTTCAAAATTCAGCAACTTAAAGGCCCCTACATGAGTTCCTAAAGTTGTAATTTCAGGCACCTGTTTTCAACAAGCTTGGCCTAAGACACAGGAGGCTTGTTGTCATTGATAAGAAACACACTGTTCTCTTTTTGACAGTCATTTTACTGAACAGCAAAGGAAACATGCTTTTGCATCTTTGACATCTGACCAAGGGAGCTAGGAGAGACCATAAAGCATTCAACAACTTTTTTATTATACTTCTACATACCACAACTTATAATTATGCTATGATTGCTCAGTTCACCTGTCCAGCAACATTAACCATCTGAACCTTTTTTCTGCTTTTCAACTGTGCATCTGGTTATAAAATTTAAACCAAACCGAACTACATAGAAGTCAGATTCCCAATTGCATCCTGGGATAAATAAATTATGAAAATTACAGTGACCATCCCCTCCCTCCCAAATGAGGAAGGATGGAATGTCCCTTGTACACACAGGGTCTTTTTAAAGAGGATGTATGTCATTGTTACTATGACTGACAGCTACCGGGTAGAGCCTGACAGAAGGAACCACTGCAACAAGACTCAAGATGCACAGTGCTCAAATCCTAAATGTAGGCCTCTCAGAAAGCTACACACACTCAGCCTGGCATAGGATTAAAGATGGAATACTTAGTGATTCAGAAGCATTCTAGCAGATTGCTTCTTTAGGGGGTTTTATTTATTATTTAAAAACCCTAAAGAAACACAATTTTTAAACATTATTCAGTGGAATATTAAAGAACTACAAAAATATTGTCTGGCCTCTACTTTTGAAACCTCCTCTCCATCTTCCTCCACTTTTCCCTTCTCTTCTCCTGCTCCTTCTGGAATCTGCATTCCATCACAACCTTTTCATTTTCCATTCCTTCCACTTAGTGAAGTCTGGATTTTTTTTTTTGAGATACAGCCCTGCATTTGCTTTCTCTTACAGTGAGCTCTTGCACTCCTTGTCCAGAAGCATCATAGACTCGACACTGGTCTTCTCTCTGACTCCTCTGTTTCCACAGTTTTTTCATCTTCCATTGATAATGCTCCATTGGTTTCCTTTCCTCTCCCCCACCATGGTGCTGACCTCTATGATTTTCCCCCATCTCCTCCACATCTACTATCCTCTCTGATTTTGACTCTAGATCTTCCTCTTCCATTCCTCACATCTCCTGCCTTTATCTTCAGCAACTTCTGTTTGAACAGACCATCTGGCCCATTAGCCTACCTTAGTCAATTATGCCAGCCTCAACACACCCCTCCACTTTTGTCTGCTTCTCCCACAACCCACCTTCACACTTCTTTACATGCCAATCCCCACTCATAGTTGGAACATCTTCACAAGCTAATCTGCGAGGCCTCTACCCTCTCCTCTAGAGTGACTTCTGCCATAATGCCTAGAAGCAATACTCAGCTGGTAACGGCTGGATGGAAGGGTGGTTGCAGGTGGCTGATATTTACTTTATAAAATTGATTGGATGATTTATCCCTCTCCTCCCTGCATCCTGTTTGTTTGCTCTTTGTCTTAGATTGTGAGCTCTCTGGAGCAGGGTCTGTGTTTGAAAAGCACATTGTGGGTGCTTCTACAATATAAATAATAATAACTGTCCAATGTGTCTGCCATGTGGAAGATGCATGGTACATTAATAAGGTTGCATTGTTACTTTGTCCTTTATTAATGCAGGTTTCCATGACTCCAGAGGGGGAGAAATTTATCAAAGCCAGTAGTTAAAACTGACAATTTACATTCTGGTCGTCAGCTTAAAAAATGTGATGTGCATTTAAATAATTAGATTCTTTGAGTGCTTGGTCACATGTTAAGCTGCTGACTGTTCATCTTCCAGTAAGCTTCTGTAATAACACAAAACCCTATGGGATATCAATTTCCAGCTGTCTGACTTGGTCTATTTATAGCAAATCTTTGTGATCTGAATGGGCTAAGTTTTTTTTTTTTTTATCATTTTTAAATGTGCAACATTTAAAGGCAGGTAAGGAACTGTGTGTGCTATATGTATGCTAGCAGTACATGTTATATCTGCATGATAGGAACGTGCACATAAGATGTTTGTTTTAATGGAATATTGTCATTTTTCTACAGAAAATTGGCTTTTTGGCTAAACAAAACTTTTTTTAAAAAAAGACTGTGGTGCACCATGGGGGATGTAGTCCAACCAGGGAGCCTGGCCTACAGATAAGCATGGGAGCATGAAAAACATGAACTTCAATTCCCATGAGGCACCAGGGTGCTGTTTCAGAATCAAAATACGTCTGTTTCAATTTCTGGTTCAAAAAAAAAATGCCCAAGAAAATTCCATTTTCTGACTAGCTTTGCCTACACAGTTCAAAGCCTTAAGCATTTGAAAACTAAAGACAGAGCTAGGGTTTTAATTCAGAACTATCTGGTTATTTTTTATATCACTATCATGAGTGTAATATCAACATTCCTCCAAACTTCGAGGAAGTTCAGCTCTGGATCCAAACTTGTTGTGTTGGACTATTTTTGTTAAAACTTTGTACTGAATTTTCTAACAACGTATAAGATGTAAGAAACAAACACATGTACAGAAGTCTTTTCTTAAGTATTTCAAGAGATACTTGCCACTTATGGGACAGATCCTCAGCCCATACACCATCCTCTTGGCACCATTCCCACATTGCAAAGGGGATGTGCAGCTGCTTTGACTGGGATGAGGGGACTTCCCTCTTATGGGAGAAGCCACAGGTGGCATGTAGCTAGTATAGCTGGCTCTGTGCCACCCTCTCCTGGATCCATGACCTAGTGGGTGTTCTGGGGGCATGTTACAGTGGAAGGGAGCCGGAGGAGAAATGGAAAGGAACTGTATTCTGGGCCAGTGGAACAGCCCATATGGAGCCCTTCCACCATCTATAAGTTAGAGAAGCCTCAGAGCTATTCTAACTTGTGCAGAGAGGTGAAACTTGCTGTTCCCCCGTCATTCCCCAGGATTGAGGAGAGCAGAGAGGTGACCTAAATCCACCTAAGCACCCCTTTCCAAGAGCGCCAAGAGGAATTCAGGAAAACCTGAAGATCTGACCCTGTCTTTTTGGGGAAGATTGCTTGTTAAAACCAGAAAACCTAGGAAAAAATTAGAAAGCTTCTTGTTAGCACCCTCTCTTCTGTAATTGTTTTCAGTATTTGATATTCATAGTTAGTTTGAATCATGATTAATTAGCTTTTAAGCTTCCCACTGTATAATTGTAAGAATGTGGGGAGATGAAGGACAACTAGATTCCTCTTAAGTAATGCTGCATTATCTGGAATTGACCTAAAAGCTGGTATAGGAGAAATTTTGTCAAAGCATGGTGGGTTGGGTGGAAGATTTGAATGGCATCTGTAAAGCTGCTGCCAACTGGATCTAATTTAACCAAACAACATGTATGAGTCTCCTCCAAACCAGTAACATATTGTATAAATTTAATGAATAATTCTATCCTTTAAAAATTTAGTGCATTTACATGTGATGGATATAGGTGAATGAAGTTTGTGTAGATGAGCAAATCAAGGTGACCTCTTAAAGTAAGCTGCAGATGGAGAATGGGGATGGGGAACATATTTCTCCTATCAAAATCCTCATCCTACCCACACTATTAGTGCATAAGGCATAAGTCAAACAATGCCAATTATTCCTATCCTGGGCTTGTTTTTCCAGGTCTTTTATATTAAGATGTAATAATGCCACTTCAGCCATTCCTGTCTATGGCAGGGGTGGGCAAACGTTTTGGCCCAAGGGCCACATCTGTGTAGGGATGTTATATGGCGGGCCATGAATGCTCATTAAATTGGGGGTTGGGGTGTGGGAGGGGGTGTGGGCTCCAGCTGGGGGTGTGGGCTCTGAGGTGGGGCCAGAAATGAGGAGCTTAGGATGCGGGAGGGGCTCCAGGCTGGGGCGGGAGGTTGGGGTGCAGGGAAGGTGAGGGCTCCAGCTGGGTGTGTGGGCTCTGGAATGGGATGAGGATGATGTGTTGGGGGTGCAGGAGGGTGCTCTGGGCTGGGACCGAGGGATTCGGAGAGTGAGAGAAGGATCAGGGGTGGTGCAGAGGGTTGGAGCACAGGAGGGGGTCAGGGGTGCAGGCTCTGGGAGGGTCTTACCTCAAGCAGCTCCCAGAAGCAGCAGCATGTCCCCCCCTCCAGCTCCTACATTGAGGCACAGCCAGGCAGCTCTGCGCACTACCCTGTCCCCGGGCGCCACCTCTGCAGCTCCCATTGATCGTGGTTCCCTGCCAATGGGAGCTGTGGGGGCAGCGCTTGAGGCAGGGGCAGCGTGTGGAGCCCCCTGGCTGCTCCTTTGCGTAGGAGCAAGAGAAGGGACATGCTTCTGCTTCTGGGAGCCTCACGGAGCAGAGCAAGCCCCTGACCCTGCTCTCCAGCAGGAACTTGAGGGCAGGATTAAAATGTCTGGAGGGCTGGATGTGGCCCTTGGGCCATAGTTTGCCCATCCTTGGTCTATGGCGTGTGCCTCTAGGCTAGCCTTTGCATCGCTTGCCATGGGGTCACCAAGAAACATTTATTTATGTAGTTTGTCAGGCTTTCCTAAAATGTCACATCTCTTCTTCTGTACTACTTGTATTGTGGTATGTCATTATGCCTATTTTAGGACTTTTTCATTAGTTATTCTATTAGTCCTTTTTACTCTGAATGTTCCACAAACACCTGCATTGAAAGCTGTTCAGTTTGCATTGGATAGACTTATCATTTTTCCTGGACTCTGCTCCACATGAGTGATTCTTTGAATGTTGCTTCTCAAGTTCTTAAGTTTGGTGGTTTTGCTAATCACATTGGACTTCCACATTGTATTGAGTTTTTGAAATATAATGCTTGCTTTACCTATTTTGGACCTATCATGAATGATGCTATCCGGGTAAGTACATTTATTAATGGTTTTCAAGGCTTCATCTTCAAATAGATAAAATCATTGGTAGGCAAATTAATTGTAATAACTTCCATCTTTGATTTATCAATAAAACCTACTTGCTTGGCAGAATTTGCAAGACCATCTATCTTTCACTGCATATCTTCAATTGATTTACTTATAACACCAGATGTCATCTGCAAAATTTGTCTCCAAGCTCACTGTCTGTCTGTACAATACTCATTTCCCTACTGACAGTCCCTTGCATAACAAAGTCAATAATGACTCCAAACAAAATGGAGGACAAGATACAACCTTCCCTGATACCAGTCTTAACACCAAACCAGTCCATTTCTGGTTTATCTTTAGTGCACATGAATTTGAATGATTTTGTTGGGGACTCCATGGATTTGTGTGATATCACAGTGATTATCTACACTATCAAGTGCCTTCTGACAATCCACAGAATTCAGGACTACTGACAGCTGCTATTCTTTGCTTTCCTCTATGATATTACACAGGATGATAGTTTGTTCTACAAAAGATCGATTTATTCCGTTATCCCTATATTCCCCTTTTCACTGTTTCTCTCCCTTTGGTCCTAAGTCATTGACCAGAATTAATTGAGCATGTTTTCTTTCTGCAATAGCATTCCAATTGAAATTGCTAATCCATTCTTCCTTCCTACCTTTGCTACATCCCAGGATGGTCTCTGATTTAAGATTTGCTAATGGCTTCCCATGCCTTTTCTACATCATAAAAAACTGTTTCTGCTATATTTGAAAGTTGAAATTCAGAATAATTCCTTTATATATTTTCCCCACAAGTTTAAAGATGTTAATCATTCTTGTGATCTTCACTGGTAATTTCTTTGATTTTTTGATTTATGAAACATTAACTCTAATTTGATGTGAAAATAAAAGACAATGGAAAGCAGCACAGCTCCCATCATCTTCTGTTGAAAACGCAGGGAGGACAACCTGCCCCCACCCGTGATCTGTGGTGATGCCATTAAAAGTGTAGGGAGAGCAAAGTTTTCAAGCCACAGACAGCATAAAACCTTGGAAAGGCAGGCTTGCTTTCAGTCTTACCACCAAGAGGCCTCTACCCTGATCTTTAGAAGAACATTTCAAGGTAGGAGATGGTTTTTAATCTCTTGTTCTGTTTGCGGAGGCTAAGGGTTGCTACTTCATGCTAGATTTGGGAATGGTTTTGTGAGGTGGACAGCTGTTCACTGAGAACTGGACTGAGACTCTTTCACATAAGACAATGAGAACGGCAACTTGGCTTTCAGAAGTCAGCACTGCTGGGAAGAATGTTGCTTAGCAGAAATAGGCCAAAGAGGCCAGGTTTTGGTTTTGCAAAACACCTTTGGCCAGGTTTCAGCTTTCCAAAATCAAGGATTTATTGATATGAATCTTCATTTGGAGGAAGTTAAATAAAAAGATCCAGTTTTGGCCATCTCTGGTTCTTCTTACAAGATTTTTACAGTGAGCTTGAACTGTTGGTAAAGGAAGAGCAAGATGGGTTGGTGCTAATAGCAAATGAGGATATGTCAGTTCTGTTTTGGAGAATGGGGAAAAGAGAAGCAATAGCAGAGAGGTAGCTGTAAGCAGTGACCAGTGTTCACTGAGATCTGCGTGTGCCTGTAGAAATAGTCAGCCTCCATTTATGAAAGTCTCTTGGCTGCCAGTGTTTTTTGCGTGAGCAATAAGCCTAAATCCTCTTTTATTCAGTTTCCACCATGTAAAGGGTTTACTACTGAATAGGGTTCTTAGCACTTATAGTTTTGATGCTGCATGCAACTGTATATCTCCTTCCATTCACACATTCCGGTGCTGACTTAAAAGCCATTGTGTTTGCAAAAAAATCTCATGCTAATTGCCAGCCTTAAATATTTATCTGCATTTTGCTTCCCTTCTTCCAAAGGTTGGGTTTTAAAACGTTTATCAATATTTTATGCTGCTGATTTTGTTGTAGAAGTGTAACCATTGATTCAAATGTTTTAAACGAAAGACAAAGGAGTGTAATTTTTCAACAACAGTAATTATTTCCTAATAATTAGAGTTGGGTACTTAAAAATAAATAATAGTAGATTGAGAAAATGATAACTGGAAGCTTTTGTAATTAAAATGACTAACAGTGGATCATAAACAGCAGCAGCTATAAGTGGAGGAAGCCACAAGACACATCTGTATGGCACTTTCAGAAACACAAATCTATTTCCAGTTAAACAGACGCTACCAGAATTATTCTTCTATTTCAAAGAAAAAAGAAATTAGCCGTGTAGAGAAGGGAGTGAGATTTCTCTTTCTCCCCCCCCCGCCCCCAGCCTCCTGGGGCATATCTTCTCTTGATGATTGTGTATGGCCCAGGCTTTAATACCTACTCTTTTCTAACACCTGTGACTGGAGTTGTCCTCTCCATGAGAGAGAGGAGAAAAAGGAAGAGAAGGAGGCATCTATAAAGCTAATGTCCGTTGTTTATGAACTGGCTACTAGGCCAGGAGGTGTTTGTGGAGCAAACTGCTGTTAATTCCTCTTCCACGCCCTTGAGGTCTCAAGAGCATCACTTTGGTGACTTGCCTAAGTTCCATGAATGCAATGAACAAGGGATGGGGGCTCCATCTGAAAGTATGTCTCCAATGTCCCAGAATACACTACTGTTACTGATACACTGGGAAGGCCCTTTTCCCTGTTAGTTCTATTTATCCCTAGATAATATTTCCCTAACCTGCCTCACATGGGTGTTGTGAGGATAAATACATTAAAGATTGTTAAGCTCTCTGAGACTGCAGTAATGGGAGCCATGTAAGTACCTGAGAGACAGATTTCTTCAGCTACATGAAGAGATGTTTGAATTCAGTGCATTAATTTGCCAGCAGTTTCACAACTATGCTAAACCAACAAACTATGGAATTTAGTTTTAGTTGTACATAATATGTTGAACAAACTAGGAATAACACCTCAAATTTGACAGATTTAAATTTATGGGCCTAATTCTCTACCAGCTTGCATCTTGTATAAGTTACTTCCACCCAAACAAATTGGGTATAAAACACTTTCATTCAGATTTGGTGACATTTTACACCTCCTTCTCACGTTGTCAGTGGTTACATAAGGTGCAAGACAGTGAGGAATTGGAGTGAGACCCCCATATATTTAATTTTCTATTCAGTATGCTAGAGGGATGTGTGTGAGAGAGACCATCAATATTGTGACCCAGATTCTGATCAGTTACACCAGAATTAAAGGAATTACTGTAGAATAACTGAGATCAGAATCATTTACTGAGCCTGCCCACAGTGTCCAATCTCTGAAATGATCATTCCTCACTTAAATTAGCAAAGCAGACTTTCTCAGCCTGCTGTTTTTCATTGCATTCTCCCATTTTATTTTAACTTGTTAAGCTAGTGGTACTCTTTGTCTGGTGCAAAAGGGTACAATATTGTTGATGACCTCCTGTCACATTCATATTCTTCACTTCCTATGCTTCCCATTTCTATTCTCTTCATAGCCCCTTCCTCTCCCTCTCTTTCTTTGTCTTCACTTTTGACTTTCTCCTTCCTCAGTTATTATTTCTTTCCAGAAAACAAATTTAACACAAGTATTGTCCATAGTATGAAAAATGTTTGTTTTACTGTAATGTTTTTATTTGTATGGGTTCTGAGCCAGATCCTCAGCTGGTGTATACTGAAGTCAGTGGTGGTAGGCCTGTTTACATCAACTAATTATTTGGCCCTCTGTTGATGTAACATCACCCTACAGCTAGCATTCATTCTTTCTTTTATTCTGATTACCAATGTAACATGTTCTGAAAATCTCCATCTTTGGAGATTTTCAAGAGCAGGTTAGACAAACACCTGTCAGGGATGGTCTAGATAATACTTACTCCTGGCTTGAGTGCAGGGTACTGTAATAGATGACCTCTCGAGGTCTCTTCCAGTCCTATGATTCTATGAAAATGACCAAAATCTTCACCACACCACCCTGTCAACTCCTTGCCACCCACACATGCACTTCTCTCTCATCTTTTCTATATACAGGAGACCTGTGAGGTGAGGTTTTAAAATCTAATAGAGCAAAGGCTTTTTGGCTAAAAATATATAGTAACTATTCAATATCTGATAGAGGATGTATCAGAGGGCTACCTATTGCACATGCAGGGGTGGAGACCTGATGAAGTAATAGGTCTTTCCTATCACTGACTTCCTATACTATTAGTCATGTCATATCTTTGTGTCCGACATGTTTATTACTGTGGTGCATGGACCAGTAGTATCCACACTTCCCTTGCTGGTGGTCTGTAAAGAGGTGCTGGTCATATGGTGCTGGCTTTCCTCCCCATTTCTGGTTATTATATTGCCTTTAAGGCTCTGTCTATGCTAAGGAAATATGCACAGGTGCAACTACAAACCCCTAATGTAGATGCACCATAGGACTAAATTTTTGTATGTCCACCAGTGTGAATTTCCTTCATGCAGACAGGGCTAAAGACCGCTATAACTTTCCTAATGTTACTGCTCCGTGCAAGCCATAGCTGTGGCTGCTTCCGGGAAGTTATGTGACCCCTGTGATTACAAACAGCAGGGAAGATGGTTCATGCAATCATGAATGGGAGAGGAGGTGTCCATGAAATCATATGTCTGTTAAGCTATGGTCCACAGCAGGAAAATTTAGGAGCTCTTAGCCCTGGTCTACACTACAAAATTACTTCAGGATAACTACGTCACTCAGGGGTGTGAATAATCCACAACTCTGAGAGACGTAGTTATACCAACCTAAGCGCTGGTGTAGACAGCGCTATGTCAGCGGGAGAGCTTCTCCCGCCATCATAGCTATCACCTCTCGAGGAGGTGGAGTTATTAAGATGATGGAGAGCTCTCTCCCATCGGCTTAGAGTATCTTCACCAGACGCGCTACAGTGGTGCAGCTGCATCTGTGTAGCTGCACCAATGTAAATTTCTAGTGTAGATCTGCCCTTAATTAGAAAAGCAATGGCAGGAGGGAGGGGAAGAAACAACGGAGAAATTAGATCAAATGCAGAACACAAACTAACCTAGATAAAACCCAAATTCCAAGAATATGCTAACTTAAATATGAAGTCAGTGAGGTTGCATATATGTAATCAAGAGCAGAATTTAGCCCTTTTGTTTTGATAGGTGGAGGCTGGCCCATTGACTGCATTACATGTGATTGCAAATATATTTTTGAGTAATCCAAGTGAAGTATTTTGCTTCAAGGAGATTCTGTAAAGACTCAGATTTTGAAGCAGGTGTAGGTCTTTCAGTAGCTTCATCATTCCTTTATGGAAAGGATCAAAATTTCCTTTTGAATTTTTTGGGCCAGTGACAAGCTGGCAGTGAAGCTTTAGGCATTTCTTTTTTTGAAGAATTATTTGAAAAACCTTCCAATAGTAAAAGAAGGGTGTCAAAGTTAATATAAAAGTTCCACATTGAGATACTATCCCTTTACTATAGTTTTGCTTTGAAGCCACAGTGTTAATTTTCAGCACATGAATAATTTTGAGTGTCATCAATGGTGGTGTCCTTTCACTTAATAAATCTCTCTTTCCCAGGGGCTGGTGTGATATTTTCATTTTCTTCTAGTCATAATATGGGCCACTGTAATTTTCACTTTAAAATTTCTGAGCATGAAGATCTTTTGTACACTAGCAATTCTTGTACTTTTTGTTTTGGGTAATGTTTACTTACTGGTTGCTTTTTGCTATATTTACCTCCTTGATATAGCGAGCTCCCGAACTGCCCCCACAGACCCCAGTGCCTCCCGCCCAGAGACTCCTCCATAGAGTGGGGCCAGGAGCAGAGCCCTGGGTCGGGGAGCTGGGTGGCAGGGACCCGGACCCTGTTGTGTGGGGCCAGGCAGCAGTCCCAACCTGCTGGCTCCTGCCGTGCGGGACCAGGTGGCAGGGCAGCTGGGTGGCAGCCTGAGCCCAGACCCAGACCCCGTGGGGCCGGCCATGCTGGGCTGGGCAGCCCAGACCCCATTGCGCTGGGCAGCTAGGAACCTGGACCCCACCGAGCAGCCCTGCAGCCCTTAGCACACAGCTGGGCCGCAGCTGTGTGCTAATTGGGCTGCATGCAGCCCATGGACCGAAGGTTGAGAACTCTTGTTCTTTCAAGTGTAACAACACTGACAACAGTGAAGCTACAGCAAGGATTAATTTGATCCAATAACTGTGTCTGCAAAATGCCAACTGTAGTCTGGGGAGTCTGTCCATCAGTTGGGGACAAAAAATAAGCCATGCCCAACTCTGTTTTAGCCTTCTACGCAGGCTGTTTCATTCCTCTGCCACACAAATGCAAGAAACATGGAAAAGTAACAGAAGTGATAGTCGTGACCTGGACTACTACAGCAGGTCCTCTAATCCCTGTAGCTCACAGTTCATGGCCCTTCCTTTGGTAAAGGGGGGCCACATGACCAATCTGCCCTGCTGCTCCTGCAGCAGGAATCAGAGGCAGAAAGATGGAGGGGAAGGCAGTAGCAGTTGCTGCTCAGGGAACTGTTTATCTCTTCTGGCCCTCAGCCTCTTACAGAGTTGGGTCCTCACTTATATTTTCCAGCTGGGAATCAGAGCCAATCATTTGCTGCTGCTTAGCTGGATGAGCTGGTTCCCAACACCTGCCTGCCAGGCTTCTCCTTAGGCCAGGGCTTGCTGCTCTCTGGGTCTGCAGGCTCTTAAAGGGGATATATTGGGCCAGATTCCTCTCTCAATTATAAATCATGGACATGGGGAGGCCCTCCTTCGTGTGGATCCTGGGAGGCATGAGTTTCTCCCCACAATCCATGTTTATCATTCTGCAGGGTCTACCATAGAAGGCAGCATGCTTCCGAAAAGCATCGCAGCCCTAGCAAATCAATATTATTCAAAGATGCAATTGTTCCGGAAATAGGCATTCTAGGGCAAATGCTCAGAAAAATTTTGGAATGTAGCACTCATTCATTTAAAGGTAGGCAGAATATATGACCTTTTAAAGATTGGCACTACATTAGCCTTTTTCCAGTCATCCGGGACTTCCCCCGTTCGCCACGAGTTTTCAAAGATAATGGCCAAGGGCTCTGCAATCACAGCCGCCAATTCCTTCAGCACTCTCGGATGCAACTCGTCCAGCCCCATGGACTTGTGCACGTCCAGCTTTTCTAAATAGTCCCTAACCACCTCTATCTCCACAGAGGGCTGGCCATCTCTTCCCCATTTTGTGATGCCCAGTGCAGCAGTCTGGGAGCTGACCTTGTTAGTGAAAACAGAGGCAAAAAAAGCATTGAGTACATTAGCTTTTTCCACATCCTCTGTCACTAGGTTGCCTCCCCCATTCAGTAAGGGGCCCACACTTTCCTTGGCTTTCTTCTTGTTGCCAACATACCTGAAGAAACCCTTCTTGTTACTCTTGACATCTATTGCTAGCTGCAGCTCCAGGTGCGATTTGGCCCTCCTGATATCTTTCCTACATGCCCGAGCAATATTTTTATACTCTTCCCTGGTCATATGTCCAACCTTCCACTTCTTGTAAGCTTCTTTTTTATGTTTAAGATCCGCTAGGATTTCACCATTAAGCCAAGCTGGTCGCCTGCCATATTTACTATTCTTTCGACTCATCGGGATGGTTTGTCCCTGTAACCTCAACAGGGATTCCTTGAAATACAGCCAGCTCTCCTGGACTCCCTTCCCCTTCATGTTAGTCCCCCAGGGGATCCTGGCCATCTGTTCCCTGAGGGAGTCGAAGTCTGCTTTCCTGAAGTCCAGGGTCCGTATCTTGCTGCTTACCTTTCTTCCCTGCGTCAGGATCCTGAACTCAACCAACTCATGGTCACTGCCTCCCAGATTCCCATCCACTTTTGCTTCCCCCACTAATTCTACCCAGTTTGTGAGCAGCAGGTCAAGAAAAGCGCCCCCCCTAGTTGGCTCCCCTAGCACTTGCGCCAGGAAATTGTCCCCTACGCTTTCCAAAAACTTCCTGGATTGTCTATGCACCGCTGTATTGCTCTCCCAGCAGATATCAGGAAAATTAAAGTCACCCATGAGAATCAGGGCATGTGATCTAGTAGCTTCCGTGAGTTGCCGGAAGAAAGCCTCATCCACCTCATCCCCCTGGTCCGGTGGTCTATAGCAGACTCCCACCACTACATCACTCTTGTTGCACACACTTCTAAACTTAATCCAGAGACACTCAGGTTTTTCCACAGTTTCGTACCGGAGCTCTGAGCAGTCATACATACAGTGCTACTCCCCCACCTTTTCTGCCCTGCCTGTCCTTCCTGAACAGTTTATAACCATCCATGACTGTACTCCAGTCATGTGAGTTATCCCACCAAGTCTCTGTTATTCCAATCACGTCATAGTTCCTTGACATCACCAGGACCTCCAGTTCTCCCTGCTTGTTTCCAAGGCTTTGTGCATTTGTATATAAGCACTTGAGATAACCTGTTGATCACCCCTCATTCCCAGTATGAGGCAGGAGCCCTCCCCTCACAGACATTCCTGCCTGTGTTTCCTCCCGGTATCCCGCTTTCCCACTTACCTCAGGGCTTTGGTCTCCTTCCCCCGGTGAACCTAGTTTAAAGCCCTCCTCACTAGGTTAGCCAGCCTGCTGGCAAAGATGCTCTTCCCTCTCTTCGTAAGATGGAGCCCGTCTCTGCCCAGCACTCCTCCTTCATGGAACACCATCCCATGGTCAAAGAATCCAAAGCCTTCTCTCCGACACCACCTGCGTAGCCATTCGTTGACTTCCACGATTCGACGGTCCCTACCCAGGCCTTTTCCTTCCAGGGGGAGGATGGACGAGAACACCACAGTATTCTCGTCAGCAAGTTAAGGAAGTATGGGCTGGATGAATGCACTATAAGGTGGGTAGAAAGCTGGCTAGATTGTCGGGCTCAACGGGTAGTGATCAATGGCTCCATGTCTAGTTGGCAGCCGGTGTCAAGTGGAGTGCCCCAGGGGTCGGTCCTGGGGCCGGTTTTGTTCAATATCTTCATAAATGATCTGGAGGATGGTGTGGATTGCACTCTCAGCAAATTTGCGGATGATACTAAACTGGGAGGAGTGGTAGATACGCTGGAGGGGAGGGATAGGATACAGAAGGACCTAGACAAATTGGAGGATTGGGCCAAAAGAAATCTGATGAGGTTCAATAAGGATAAGTGCAGGGTCCTGCACTTAGGATGGAAGAATCCAATGCACCGCTACAGACTAGGGACCGAATGGCTAGGCAGCAGTTCTGCGGAAAAGGACCTAGGGGTGACAGTGGACGAGAAGCTGGATATGAGTCAGCAGTGTGCCCTTGTTGCCAAGAAGGCCAATGGCATTTTGGGATGTATAAGTAGGGGCATAGCGAGCAGATCGAGGGACGTGATCGTTCCCCTCTATTCGACACTGGTGAGGCCTCATCTGGAGTACTGTGTCCAGTTTTGGGCCCCACACTACAAGAAGGATGTGGATAAATTGGAGAGAGTCCAGCGAAGGGCAACAAAAATGATTAGGGGTCTGGAACACATGACTTATGAGGAGAGGCTGAGGGAGCTGGGATTGTTTAGTCTGCAGAAGAGAAGAATGAGGGGGGATTTGATAGCTGCTTTCAACTACCTGAAAGGGGGTTCCAAAGAGGATGGCTCTAGACTGTTCTCAATGGTAGCAGATGACAGAACAAGGAGTAATGGTCTCAAGTTGCAATGGGGGAGGTTTAGATTGGATATTAGGAAAAACTTTTTCACTAAGAGGGTGGTGAAACACTGGAATGCGTTACCTAGGGAGGTGGTAGAATCTCCTTCCTTAGAGCTTTTTAAGGTCAGGCTTGACAAAGCCCTGGCTGGGATGATTTAACTGGGAATTGGTCCTGCTTCGAGCAGGGGGTTGGACTAGATGACCTTCTGGGGTCCCTTCCAACCCTGATATTTTATGATTCTATGATTCTATGACCTATCCGTGAGCCATAAAACACCCTTGTGTTATCCAGCTTAGATTAAATATGAGCCCTATGTTGTAGAAAGGAAGAGGTTTGCTTTTAATTGAAAGGATGGCTCATTTTCAGCTTACCCTCAGGAGGATGCCATTATTTTAAGGAAATCTCCTCTCTCTTATCTTTCAAAGGCTATAAATCAAATTCCATTGTGCTAGTAAGCAGAATTTTTAAAGGATAATTTGGAGGAAGGATTCCAGGTGCTTTGCAATAAAAAAAAAACAAATTTATAATTACAAACACTGCAATCTATAGTTGGCATTTCTTTCTTCACAAAGCATGTGTTGTGTATCTAGGATTCATGCTATCTAATATGAATTTGTCCATACTATGTGTATATCTTTTGATTTTTATGGCAAAGAAAATTACTTTTCCTGTAGCTAGAACTTGATCCAAAATATATTCATACACTACATCCTCACAACAGAGCTCTTGATAGAATAGAAAATGCAAGATAAAGCAAGTGAGTGACACATCCAGGTTGGGAGAAAGCTGGCTCTCTAGCCCATTAGTAATGTTAGAAGTTGCCTTTTGAAAAGTCAGTCTTCACCAGTAATTACTGCTCAGTGGTAACTGAGAAAGCTTGTCTCCACTTACTGGGGGATCAATGCATGGCGATCGATCCACCGGGGGTTGATTTAGCGGGTCTAGTGAAATTGACTGCCGATCGCTCTCCCGTCGACTCTGGTACTCCACCGGAACGAGAAACATAAGGTAAGTCGACAGGAGAATTTCTCTCATCAACCCAGCATGGTGTAGACACAGCAAAAGGCTGACCTCAGCTACGTCGATTCCAGCTACATTATTCATGTAGCTGGAGTTGCGTAACTTAGGTCGACTGAGCCCCATAGTGTAGACCTGCCTGAAGGTTGCCAACTTTCTAATAGCAGAAAACACAATACCCTGCCCCTGCCCACCCCTTCTCTGAGGCCCCACTCACTCCATCCCCCCCTCCCTCCATCGCTTGTTCACCCCCATCCTCACTCACTCACTCATTTTCACCAGGCTGGGGCAGGGGTTGGGGTGTTGGAGGGGGTGATGGCTCTGGCTGGTGGTGTGGGCTCTGGGGTGGGGCCAGGGATAAGAGGTTTGGGGTGCAGGAGGGGAACCAGGGCTTGGCCAAGGAGTGTGTGGGGGGGTTTCAGGCTAGGGCAGGGGGTTGGGTGCGGGAGGGGATGAGGGCTCTGGCTGGGCGTGCAGGCTCTGGGGTAGGGCCAGGGATGAGAGGCTTGGGGTTCAGGAGAGGGCTCTGGGCTGGGCAGTTTGGCCTAGGGGTTCGGAGTGTGGGAGGGGGCTCAGGCTGAGGCAGGGGGTTGGGGTGTGGGATGGGGTGCGGGCTCCGTGAGGGAGTTTGGGTGGGGGCAGAGGGTTGGGGTGTGGGAGGGGGTTAGGGCACAGGCGTCGGGCGGCGCTTACCTCAGGTGGCTACTGGAAGTGGCCGGTATGTCCCTCTGGCTCCTGAGAGCAGCAGTGCTGGCGCGCAGGGCAGGGGCAGCGCGTGGAGCCCTGTGGCCATCCCTCCACCTAGGAGCTGGAGGGACGTGTCGGCCACTTCTGGGAGCTGCACAGAGCCAGGCTGCCTGGGCTGGGAACCTGCCAGCCCTGCTGTGCTGGCAGCACCAGCAACTGGATTTTTAATGGCAGGGTCAGCGGTGCTCACTGGAGCCACCAGGTTCCCTTTTCGACGGGGTGTTCCATTCAAAAACCAGACACCGTGGCAACCCTAGAAAGCACAGTTATTTCCCTTTATATCTAAAATAGAAAATATGATGGTATCCCATATAGCACTGGTTGGTAAGTGAGGATAAAAGTTGGCATTTTAATTGCAAATGCTGTATCATCAATACATCAAATCTGTTTACCAGCTCTTGATAAATAATCTAAATCCATTAACTCCTCCAATAACCAGCTTTTAAATAAAATAACATTTCAGATGACTGAAGCTGACTAGTCCTATCTGAAACAGATCCAAAATAGATCCATTCACATTCTCCACTCCTTTCTGAGCCCTGGTTTATCATAAGCCCAGTCAGAAAGATGTGAAGAGTGAGAATGGATCCATAAGAGGAAAGAAGGGTTGTATCAGGGAGAGGAGCTCCACTAGGCTCGATTTTCCATTTGCATAAGTTCTTTGGGGGAATCTGCTATTCCTCAGATCTAATTTACACTAGCGCTGGGCAGTGCAGGATCAGGGAACTACAGCAAGTTCTCTGTGGTCTTTACTTCTCCGCTGCATCCAGGTGGAGTATGGTCATCAAGAAGAACCTTGCTGTAAATGTTATTCAATAGAACTTCCTTTAGAAGTTGCAGAACAGGGGGAATTGTAAGGTACTGTGGCTGTGAATTGAAAATCCACAGTTAGGTGTGTGGCTATACATACATATAATACATTCAAACCTGGGTGCACTTAGGATTTAGGAGCCTACACAGAAGTTGGCTTGATGTTTTCAGAGGTCCTCAGCAACTTGATCTCCTGCTTAAGCTAGTGTGAGCTACAACAGCTCAGCCCTTGTGAAAATCAGACAACTTCCACTGAGGTGTCTAAAAATGGATTTTCAACATCCAGGTTTGAAAATGTTGGTCAGTATGTATGTGTATATAGGTACATTTACATGTATATATTTCACAGAATCCTAGGACTGGAAGGGACCTTGAGAGTCCCCTGTACTCATGGCGGGACTAAATATTATCTAGATCATTGCTGACAGGTGTTTGTCTAACCTGCTCTTAAAAATCTCCAATGATGGAGATTCCACAACCTCCCTAAGCAATTTATTCCAGTGCTTAACCAGCCTGACAGTTAGGAAGTTTTTCCTAATGTCCATCCTTAAACCTCCTTTGGTGCAATTTAAGCCCATTGTTTCTTGTCCTATCCTCAGCGCTTAAGAAGAACAATTCTTCTCCCTCCTCCTTGTATGGTGTATTACAGATAAATGCACTCACATATGTAATATATATAATCTATGAACATATGATTGCAACAGAATCAAAGTGGTTTGCACATGACTCTGAAAACAGCTTGCATGTTAAAATGTGATTAATATAATAGGTTCATGCAAATTTTTAAGATTAGAAATTCGAAGGGGATGTGCAGAATCTAGCACTTCTGGCTGGGGCTTCTGGGTACTATCATAATACAGATTAATAATATATTCTCTGTATTCTTTGTAAATAACATGCCTGTTGCTGAGTCTCACTTCATTTGTTCAGCCAGTATATTTTAAAATAAATGCTCAAATATGAAGACAAGGAAGCATATACTGTTCGGAGGGTGGGTGGGTGTGGTGGGTTAGGGAGGGGGTAAAGTCCCATTAAATTTACTTTAGAAATACTAATACAAGCTAAACCTTTTCAGATGTTAAAGTTTTCATGGAAGATGAAAAGTTAATGACCCCCATAATGAATAATTCAAATATTCTTATCCACTTTGTAGCTTTTTTTGCTCTAAAATAAACTAGACAAAGAATATGTTTGTCCAATCATGTAATGTTTTGTCACACCTGATGCTCTCAGTCACACAAATAAAATGTGTATTCTGTCAAGGCTTTTGTGTAATATATTTGCACATGTTCAGGTTCTGTGGGAGGGTTTGTAATTAGCTAGCTTGTTAATTAGTGTATTTCACCACCACCTCTTTCTAGAACATGTATTTGGAGCTATATTTTTCACTACCCAGGGCTATGATTGTAGTTTATTGTGTAATTTTAAGCAGGCTTTGCAGTAGTCTGCACTTGTATTGAAGACCTACAAAGAAAGAATATGTGGTACAGCAAGTGACATTCTTCCTTCTGAATCAGTATTGACCTAATGCCCCAGAATGCTGGGTTGGTGCATTATTCTATAGGGGGCCCTTTGATTGATTGAGAGGTGAAACAAGGGTCCTAATGTAATTGCAGTCTAAGAGTAGAGATATTTTAATATTGGTGCTCTAATTAAAATCTAATTGGGTGGTGGTCCACGTACCAACATTTCTCCTATTGTTTCAGATGGATAAATTATTCTCTGTTTTTTCCCCTTGGGCTGGCATGTAGTGTTGTGTACTGTGTAAAGGCTGCCCTCTTCACCTCAGGGATGGATTCCTCTCAATGACTGGTAAAGTAAACCTTATGTATATAGAACAGAAACCTACATTTATACAAGGTTGGTCTGCATTTAAGTCTCGAAAGTCAGGAAACAATACTTTTAAGTGGAACATGTAATCTACTTGGCCCTCTAGTGTTACTCTATATGGTATAAAAAATTCATATGCACATGTAGTCACTTGTGTTGGTTGAACTCACTACACACACCATGGGCTCCTTGCATTCCCGCCACCCGTACAAGCTCCCTGTTTGCCACCCTCCCATCCCCTTCTATTTCAGGGACTCCCTGCAACCACCCCCATACCATTGTTAGGGTTGCCAACTTTCTAATCACACAAAACCAAACACCCCTGCCCTGCCCTGCCACTTCCCCATGGCCCCGCCCCTTTGAGGCCCCACCCCCGCTCACTCCATCCCCCCTCCCTCTGACCCTCTCACTCATTTTCACCGAGCTGGGGCAGGGGGGTGGGGTGCAGGAGGGGGTGACTGCTCCAGCTGGGGGTGCGGGCTCTGGGGGAGGGCCCAGAAATGAGGGATTCAGGGTGCAGGAGAGGGCTCCAGGCTGGGGTAGGTGGTTGGAGTGCAGGGGGGTGCCTCTGGTGTGGGGCCGGGGACACAGGCGCCGACTTTTCAAAAGTGCCAGAGATGCCCCATCCCCGGCCCTACCCCCATTCCACCCCGTCTCCCAAGGCCCCACCCTGCCTCCTCCCGCTCCACCCCCGCTCCTGCTCTACCCCATCCAGTCCCTCTCCCTTCCCCAAGCATGCCACATTCTCACTCCTCCCCCCTCCCTCCCAGCCTCCTACATGCTGTGAAACAGCTGTTCATGGTGGGCGGGAGGGAGCGGGAGGCGTTGATCCGTGGGGTTCATTGGTGGGTGGGAGGTGTTGGGGGGAGGTGCTGATAGGTGGGCTGTTGGTGGATGCTAAGGACCCATCATTTTTTCCCCATGGGTGCTCCAGCGCTGGAGCACCCACGGAGTCGGCACTTTTATGGCCAGGGATGAGACAATACAAAGGAGCATAAACTCTGGCAAGGCAAGTGTGAAAATATAATTAGGCAGGCCAACAAAGAATTTGAAGAGCAACTAGCCAAAGACTCAAGAAGTACCAGCAAAAACTTTGTTTGGCCCTGCTTCTAATGTACTTAAAAAAATCAGTGGGACCACTTAATGATCAAGGTGCTAACGGACCACTCCAGGAAGATGTGGCCATTGCAGAAAAGCTAAATGAATTATTTGCATTAGTCTTCACTGCAGAGGATGTGAGGAAGAGTCCCACATATGAGCCATTCTTTTTAGGTGACAAATCTGAGGTACTACCCTAGATTGAGGTGTCAATACAGGAAGTTTTGTAGCAAACTGATACATTTAACAGTAATAAATCATTGTGACCAGATGGTATTCATCCAAAAATTCTGAAGGAACTCAAATATGAAATTGCAGGACTGCTAACTGTGGTATGTAATCTTATCATTTAAATTGGCTTCTGTACCAGATGACAGAAGGATAGCTAATGTGACACAAATGTTTAAAAAGGCTCCAGATCTGATCCTGGCAATTACAGGCTGGTAAGCCTGATTTCAATACTGGGCAAAATGGTTGAAACTATAGTAAAGAACAAAAAGCCTAACTTCAGTACCAGGCATATGGTTAAAACTATAGTAAAGAACAGAATTATCAGACACACAGATAAACACGATTTGTTGGGGAAGAGTCAACGTGGCTTTTGGAAATGGAAACCATGCCTCACCAATCTACTAGAATTCTTTGAGGGGGTATGTAAACATATGGACAAGGGTGATCCAGTGGCTATAGTGTGCTTAGGCTTTCAGAAAGCCTTGGACAAGGTCACTCTCTAAAGGCTTTTATGCAAAGTAAGCAGTCATGGGATAAGAGGGAAGGTCCTCTCAGGGACCAGTAACAGATTAAAAGATTGGAAACAAAGGGTAGGAATCAATTATCAGTTTTCAGAAGGGAGAGAGGTAAATAGTGGTGTTCTCCAGGGTCCCAGTACTATTCAACATATTTATAAATGATCTGAAAAAAGGGGTAAACAGTGAGGTGGCAAAATTGGCAGACTATACAAATTACTCGTGATAAGTCCAAAGCTGACTGCAAAGAGTTACAAAGGGATCTCACAAAACTGGGTGATTGGGCAACAAAATGGCAGATGAAATTCAGTGTTGATAAATGTAAAGTAAAACACATTGGAAAAACGGAATCCAAATTATACATACCAAATGATGGGGTCTAAATTAGCTTTTACCACTCAAGGAAAAGATCTTGGAGTCATTGTGGATAGTTCTCTGGAAACATTTGGTCAATGTGCAGCGGCAGTTCAAAAAAGCTAACAGAATTTTAGGAAAGGGATATACAGTAAATATCATAATGCCACTGTATAAATCTATGGCACACCCACACCTTGAATACTGCATGCAGTTCTGGTCACCCTGTAGACCCAGCTTGACATAAGTAACTTGCCTCATTTCTCAATGGGCATAATTGGTAAGGTGAATGGAAGGTTAAGTTGTAAATAGGGGCTTGACAAACAGTATGCTGGAGTCAGGATGTCTGTGCTAGCTAAGATAAGCAGTAACTCTCTGATGCTAGGGACTATGCACAAGATAAACCTGTAATATAAAAATTGGCTTCCACATGGACAGAGCATGCTGTGCAGGGATTGGTTCCTGCAAAGAAAACAAGCCAATCCAAAAGTGAGTGATTTAATGTATAGCAAATGCAATGTAATGTGTCAATGTATATAAAGGAAGAGGTGGTCTGTTTAACTTTGGATGTGTGATACGCCCTATACCAACCCCCTGCGCTTGAGTCTGATCAATTGAGTGTCTCTTTGCTGTATGCAAAATAAAGGAACCTGAGTGACTAAATTTAGAGTTGAAATGAGTGTTTTGGATCCCAGAGAACTGGATAAAGTGTTGTCCCAGAACTGGACAAGGTGTCTGAATAAGGATAAGCCAGGTAGAAAAAGTCTTGGAGGGAATCCTAACATACCTCATCTCAAAAAAGATATATTGGAATTGGAAAAGGAACAGAGAAGGGCAACAAAAATGATTAAGTGTATGGAACAGCTTCTGTATGAGGAGAGATTAAAAAGACTGGGACTTTTCAGCTTGGAAAAGAGATTACCGAGAGGATATGATAAAGTCTATAAAATTGTAACTGATGTGGAGAAAATGAATAAGGAAGTGTTATTTACTCCTTCAGAACACAAGAACCAGAGGTCATTGAATGAAATTAATAGGCAGCAGATTTAAAACAAACAAAAGAAAGTACTTCTTCATACAACACATAGTCAACCTGTGGAACTCGTTGCCAGAGGATGTTGTGAAGGCCAAGACTATAACAGGGTTCAAAAAAGAATTAGATAAGGTCATGGAGGATAGGTCCATCTGTAGCTATTAGCCAAGATAGTCAGGGATGCAACCCCATGGTCTGCGTGGCCCTAGCCTCTGATTGCCAGAATCTGGGAATGGACGACAGGGGTTGGATCACTCAATGATTGCCTGTTCTGTTCATTTCCTCTGAAGCACCTGGCATTGGCTACTGTCAGAAGACAGGATACTGGCTAAATAGACCCAGTATGGCCATTTTCATGTTCTTACAACATTTTAAACTGTATTGAGACTATGGACAGAATTAAGATGGATGGTACTATTATGCTGGACGGTATTTACAGCTGTTACCAACTGGTTCTTTGATCCATAGACAGTTACAGCACTGACTTCAAAAGTCATTAAGTTATCGATGTCATGTTGTCTGGAGTGTCTCACGAGCATGAGTACCAACCTCAGGGCAGACTGAAGAAGCAGGGCACAAACCCCAGACTGATTGTGAGTTCTATACTTAGATTTCACCAACCAAGTATCAAGAGTGAACTCCTCAACCACTATTACAGCCTAAACATGAAGTCACAGACAGTCCCCTTGGGTACTCTGGTCTGTTTCACCAATCAAGTAAACTTGCCTATGTGACACTAAAAATCACAATATTCAGGTTAGGACCAGTCACTTACCCGACGTCAATTGCACCTTAGATCCTATACCAAAGACAACACTTGTAGCCAACACTATAATAAATTAACTAAAGATTTATTAGCCAAGAAAAATAAACTAGTTATTTACAAGGTTAAAACAGGTAAACATACACACACAAATGAGTTAGTCTTAGGTTCCAAAAGGTGGAAGAAGTGTCTATAATAAGCATGGTCCAGAAGTACTTTAGGGCTAACCCCAGCCAAGCACTGGGGATCCCCTTGATTTTGCTTAGAAATTTTGCCCTCCCAAAGTTCAAGCAGCATAGAGACCCAGTTCCTTCTTGTCAGGGATTTTTTAGTCCCATCCCCCAGAATTCAAGCTGATGGAAGGAGCCTGCCATCACCTCTTCATGGGTGTTGGAGGAGTAATTAACAGTCTTTTGTCCTCTGAGGTTCTATAATGGCTTGCATGGTGTCTAAAGACCTTTTGTTGGGCAGGAAGTGACACTTCTTGTAGAAAACTAGTATTTCATATTTGATAATGATTCTCTTCTGACTTGGAGCAAACACTTAAATACTACTTTATAACATGGGATAGAGGTATCATAAGTGAGATTAATGCATGCGGTAACTCACAAGCATTTCCTAAAGTCTAAACACATTTTTGTAAATCTATTACCTATTTTAGCAATA
Organism: Chelonia mydas; assembly: GCF_015237465.2. Taxonomy (NCBI): domain Eukaryota; kingdom Metazoa; phylum Chordata; order Testudines; family Cheloniidae; genus Chelonia; species Chelonia mydas. Next base: position 115,811,002 of record NC_057852.1, read on the forward strand.
CTAACACACAGGTGAGCCAGACTGGTTTCCAGCTACACATTTGTCACTGTTCAGTGAGGCCTAGGGCCTGGGCATGAGTTGGCACCTGGTCTAGCAGTTTCACAATAGACATACAGACAAAATGGAAAAATGCCATCAAGTTTAGTATAGGACCTCTCTTTGCTTGGCCAATCATAATATGCTATTTCTCAAACAATACAATTGAATATACAAATTTTCTACCCCCTCAGGGCCTGATTCTCACAGGTATTTAGCGTAGTTTTCTACGGGAGTTGCAGGTACTCAGCATCTGTCAGGCTGAGGCTCTCTGATATTCATATGTCTATTTTTTTACGCTTACCATAATTTCATTGTCAGAATGTTTTACTAGGCCTTCCGTTCACTGAGGTTCCTTATATGTCAAGTTCTCACCTCTCTAAAATGCATAATTTAATTATATGTACTATGGGCGACTATTTGAAACACAGGTACCTAAATAAATGGTCTGAAATCAATAGGTGCTCCAGGGACTTAGGTGCTAAAGTATGGATTTAGGAACCTAACTTTACACACCCAGGTTTGAAAATTTTAGCGTAAGTCACCCAACGAAAAGCTGCTTCAGGGAGGGGTTTGAAGATAGTTACTCGGGCTGAAATGAGATAATTTCAGTTAATGTTGTCAGCTGTATGTGGCTATCTCTGGGGAAGACCACTTTGGCCAAAACATCTTTGTTTTTTGTCTTCTTTTCATGAAATCTATATTGATCAATAAGTGTAGGATAATGTGAATTGATTTTTTTTTATTACAGTGTATAGCAGGAAGTCATTGTTAGAAGTTAGTATCTACAGCTCCCAGGACTGATTTAAAAAAAAAATCATTACAAAAATCTATACATGGTCTGCTACTGTAGCCATAAATTGCAGGGGGAAACTAATATCTTAACTACTTTTCCTTTGAATTACTCTGTTAGTTATTCTTTATTAAAGTAGGCATGTGATTAAAATATAGCTCTGGGTGATGTAATTGTTGGTCAAAACAGAACGCCAATGCATTCAGCTTTCAGATCCCATTACGCAGCTATGGCTTAACTGTTATTTTAAGCATATGCTAAGATAGGAGCCAAAACCTGAATGCTGCTAATAGTTAGCGAATGCTGCAAACATCTTGCATTAATATTCATTTTAAATACATGTGCTTTTTCTGTATTTGAACCCCTTGTGCATTTGCTTTCTGTAAATAGTCTAGCAAATGAGATTTTACTAGTTTGAGAGTCTGAAAGATATTTTATTGAGATCAACACTGGAGTGACTGGATGAAATGCTATGGCCTGTGTTTTACAGGAGGTCGGACTACATGATGTGATGGTTCCTTTTAGCCTTGAAATCAATGAATAATCCAAAAGGGAGATGGGACAGGAGATCTAGTGAATCATGGAAGCAGCATTGTAGACTCTCAGTAGCTGGTGAATGTGGGAAGTTCTGCTGTCTTTTCTTTGCAGAGATCAGTTAGGTTGTGATTAATCAGGGGAATAATTTTTTGTACTTAAATATAAGATTTGTAAAGTGTTTGATCCCTGAAATGTTATGAGAATGTAATTGTGTGTGAAGTTTGTGTTTAAAGTGACTGTGGGTCTTCAGTGGCAAGCAACCAAAATACTGGACACCAAAGGAGAAAATTCAGCAAGGGCTTTTATTTTTAAATGTTTCTTCTGGAAAAGTTAGTAAAATACTAACAAACATCATGCCAAATTCAGTTATCTGAAAAAAATAGTGTTAAATTTCCAAACTAAGTTCAGTCAGAATACGGTGAAATAGAGGGATTTTAATGCTGGTTTAAATGCAAATCTCAGCACAACTTGTAGAATGGAGTCACTGCTGACCTCTTCATAATACAACATTCATACCCTATATAGCAATGAATTGACCAGTGGGTCTGTATGTTACTGCCCTCTATGGGATACAGTCAGAACTGTTCAGGTTTGAATTATAGATTTAGCGCAACTGGGCTCTCTGGGCAGGAGGCCCTGGATTTTCTCCTGTTCTGTTTGTTTGTTTTTTACTGGAGCCTCTAGAATGCAAAACCAAGATTGAGACTCCATTGTGCTGGGCACTGGACATACACATAATAATTCTTCCTTTTTCCATCTTACTATCCCTGTTTTATAAATGGGGAACTGAGGCAGAGAGAGATTAAATATCTTGCTCAAGGTCATACAGGAAGGCCTTGGCAGAATAAAGAATGGAACTCAGATCTCCTAAGTTTCAAGCTACTACATTCTTCTCCAGGCTGTCATGAGGCTGCTTCTGTGTGTGCAGACATGTCCTGCATTTTTAGACTGTCACTTATTATTTACTCAAGCTCTGTATTCTTCTAAATTAACCCATGGACACTGAAAACTTTCTCCCATGTGTTTGCACGACACTGACATATGGCCCAATTTATTGCTGAGCACATTATTAGTTGATCACTGACATTCCCACCCTTTTTTGGCAAGGTATACAATGTGCTCACACATTTATAACAGGTTTACACCTAACATATGTATGGACTATTCTATGAACATCTGTTTGTGAATGCCAGCATGTTCCCTGTCTTTAGTCACTCATTGGTGCATGTAATTTAGAAAATTTAGCCCTCGGGATTTTCCACATGAGTGACTGAAGAGCAAACAGAAAGGGTGGGGGTTTTTTTTGTTTGTTTTTGTTTTTTTAAAAAAGAAACCATTGCTACCATTCATCCACTTAATGTGATCCCACTACTTTGTGCTCTGCTGGGTTATGTTATAGGTCCTTCTAACATCCATTCAGATAAACTATTTGAGAATTAGTTTGGGTAACCTAGTTGGGCTCCAGTTCAGCACCTATGTACTTACCTAACTTTAACCACAGGCATAGTCCCACTGAAATAATTGCTTAGCATCTTTTCATGTCTAGTACATCTCTGATGTGCAATCCAGAAATCCAGGATCTGCAGTATAGATGGTTAGAATGTTCATCTAACTTTAGGGTGTTCATGTGATCCAGCTTTTGGCTATGTTATTCTTCTGGGCCTGATCTACTGAGAAAGTGAATCCATTACAGCTCCTGATTATTGGACCCTATCTCAGCTATAGATGCTTATGCTTTTAATTCTGGAGATCCTTGATTTAATACCCAGTGCCAGTCACAATGGTGGTTGTCATGTTATAGTGGTGTCAATTAAGTGTGTGTGGAGGGGAGGCAAAGTTCCTCCCCCCCAGTTTTCCACTGCTGAGAGTTCTATAAGCCGCCTAGCCAATGAGCCATGGCCCGACCACTTTCAAGTCCTGTACTAAATCAATATGGCTGCTGCTGTAGCAGCCCAGAGAATCGCTCCAGCTGTGTGGTCACACCACCACTGAAATCTGACCCAGGTGCCCCTGCATACAGACAGGGGCGGCTGGGCCAAGTATCTGTGAGTAGCATTGCGACCTGGTGCACGGGGTTGTAACACCACTGAAATTTCACCTATCCACCCACCTCTGTCCAGATGGAGGGGAAGCTGAGCCAAATGGTGTTGTGACCTGGAGCACAGGGAGTCTGTAACTGTACAGAGGAGCACATGGGAGTCTGCTGAGAACTTGATTCCTGCGGGCACTGGCTCAGGCACTGTGTGAGTAAGAGGGAAGGGGTGGCAGGAAATTAGTGGGGATTGGAACAGGGTCCCTGCTAGAGGGTGGGAGGAACTGGAGTTTGTTCCCTCACCCTAAGAAATATCTGAATTGGTGTCACTATTATGTTAGCACACATGGACATCAAGATCACTGATTAGATTTCATGGACGCAATGTGTACAATACCGCTCTGCAAATCCACAGGCCTCTGAGGTAGAGGACTTATGTTTAGCTGACACTAGCTGGTCAGTAAGTGAAACTATGAATACACTGAGCTTTATTCAGTGATAAAATGGGATTCATACATTATTCATCTAATATTATTTGCCCACTGATAGAGCTGGCTGAATAATGGCAAAAAGTATTTGCTAATAATTTATTCAAAGTAAAATGCCAAAATTCATTGGATGAATTATTCACAATGAATAATCTGACCAGCCCTATCAGCGTAGCGTTTATCCTCTATTGAACACTAGAACTGAGCTAAGAACTGATTGGTTTTGGTACACTGGGAGGTCTGGAGAAAAAAATTAGTTAGAACCAAAACTATAATTATTAGAACTTTTCAGTGAATTGAAGAAGTTGGGAACATTTGTTTCAGGTCAAACAAAACGTTTTGCTTTCAGATAGGGATTTTTAATCTTTTTAATTACAAACAAAGGAAATGAAATGAAAGGAGGAGGCACCCTCCTCCAATCCCATAGCTTAGTGGTTCAGCCACTCAGCTGGGATGTGGGAGAGCTAGGTTTGAATCCCAGCTTTGGAGCTGGGTCTTGAACCCAGGTCTTCCCTTTCCCAGGTGAGTGCCCTGTCCTCAGGCTATTTGCTGTTCTGGGGTGAGTTTTCCTCAGTTTCTCCCCTTGAAGCTGTTACACTTTATATTAAAATATTTTGGAGCAGGGACTGGCACCATTGTCTCCCTTGTCCCAGGTGAGTGTCTTAGCCACCAGGCTATGGAGTCTCTCTCTCCGGCCCAATGACTATTTGTATATTTTATACAGAGTGGAACAGCTTTGCAGGCGATATTAAGTGAGTCCCACACTAGAATACCCTATAGCCTGGGGGCTGGGGCTACTCCCCAGGGAGCAGAAAAACCCACATTCAAGTCCCTGCTCCCCAGACAGGCCCTATGGTTTCCCTCCTCCCAGCTGAGCAGGGATTTGCACCTGTTTTTCCCCCACAGTGAAAATCCTTGTTTAAAAACTCTCCCCTCTCTGACCCCATATTGGCCACTGTGACATGGTCTTGCTTGAGACACAAGGAGTTCTAAGACTGGCTCTGATTAAACTCCTAAAGAACATTTAGAAGTGGCTCTCTTGTGTACCAAGTAGACTAATAAAAGAGGAGAGGGAAGAATTTTCACTGAGCCTCTAAGAGAACCTTTAAGAACTTTTGCATATTTAATTTCTTAGCTGCAAACAGTACAGGAATGAAGGAAAAGACTTTGAGCCAGAGACAAAATACTAAAGAGCATTTTAAGTGCTTTTCCTCCCCACCCTACTCCTTTTTGGTGATTTATGTTGGTTAACGTATTTAAAACTAATCAAGGAAAATGAAAGATCTAAAGGCAGTTTCAAAGAGGCAGCTAATACAGGTCATTACCAACAACATTGTCTCGCCACTTTAAACAGGATGGTCATTTAACTTATTAGAGCAATAGTGGCATATAACACCTTCTTAACCTGAAGGAGCCCAAAGCATTTGCAGATTACTTGAATTCATTTTTTAATTGTTACACTTACCAAATACTGTGTAATTAACTGGAGAGCCAAGACTTCTGTCAAGGCTGAATCCCCACTCTGCCACTCCGAGTGCAGGAGGTGGGGGCTCGCACGGATTCTAAAAATTAATACTTGTCGCTCCAGTCTTGTATTAAATGCCCAAGGTTACAGCTTGTCTCTGACCTTGGCTTGGTAAACGCTGCCACCACCCAAATGCAAAAAACCCCCTTTGAACCCAGGAAGGAGTGCTTGGGAATTCCTCACTTGGGGGTACCCTGAAGCCCTTTCACGCTCCTTCTGGGGAAGAGCTGAGAAAGAAAACAAAGGAAATTAGCTGTGGCGACCAGCTAATCAAACAGCATGCACAAACCTCTTAAGACACCAAAAATCCAATCCTGTTCTTAAAAAAGGTAGATTTTATTAAAAACAAAAAGGAAAAAAAATACATCTGGAACTTAGGCCTTTTGCTAGATCTTAAAAGAAACAATTACAAAAATTAAGCACCCAAAACAGCTTTCTTGGGGGTTCAGCTTAAAGGTTGCAAGCAAACAAAAGCATCAGGGGTTAGCACAGAGGAGATCCACAAGCCAAAATAAGAAATAAACCTGATAGAGTCTAAGTAAACATTCCCTGTCTAAATTATTTCTTTTAGGTATGGAAGATACTTTTTCATACCTGGTTCAAACCTTTCACAGCACTTCTGCTTATAGCATTGCTGGTCCATGTCTTTGCAGCCCAGAGAACCACAGACAAAGAGAAAGTTTCTTTCCCCATTTTAAAAAGTTCTAGCTTTCCCATTGGGTCTTTTGGTCAGGTACGCACTTTTTTTTTTCTTTATCTGGGGGACTTTTTAACCCTTTACAGGTAAAGCAAGTAAAGAACAGCTACCAAGAGGGATTTTGCAGCTAACTGGCTGGCTGGGTGTCCATCAAAGGGAGCTACCCTCCCCCCACTTTATTTATCACAACTTCCAATCGAACATTTAAATTACCCAGATTTTATATTCTGAATTTCAGTGTAATTTGAATTTCAGTGTAATTTTTGACATTGCAGTGACATTCCTGAAAGACCTGATTAGCAATATTCCATTTTCAGCTGAAATGGGAGCTGTGGGGTCAGTTGAGTTTGTAAAAGCTGGATTCCATGAGCAGGGAAAGCAAATTCCTGGTGTCTCCTAACTGCAGAGCATTAGCACTGCAGATTACTGGCACACTGGTAATGTGGTTTCTCTCGTAGTTGAACCTATTTTGGGTGTGAAATAAGGGGGCACTCGCAGGAATGTTTCATTTCTTTACCAAAAAAAAAATCATGGTAATGCATAGGACAGTCTGATGCTACACCCTGATTCTTCATAGAAATATTATAACATGAATATGTTATAATAACATAACTAAGTTATATTTGATGCAAGATGGCTCTTGTGAGATATCATTGGATAGGTTATGATTTACCAAATATGATTATCCTATTTTTATGCATGTATCATTGCTGTGTCTGAAGTTGGGAATATAAGCTCTGTATCAATTGCAAAAGTATTTGCAGCTGGAAAACGCCCACCAGACAGTAAGCAATTAGCCTCAAAGGGTGATTAGGAAGAACAATAAGAATTCATATCTGGGGCGGGGGAGGGCAAAAGCTGTGAAAATCCCCCTCCACATTGAGGGAAGGGGTGATATTTATGATCTTGCACTGTACAGATCTCTTTCTACAGCGCAAGACAATATTATTTTGGATTTACACCCCAAAGGAGGTATGCACATGAGTGCGGGGTAAATCCCTGAGCTGAATCCTACAACACATAGCTGTGTCTGCAGTCTGTCTGCAGCTGGATGTGGCTTTACCTGTGTGTGTGCTAGAGAAGACTCGAGAGCCTGGCACAGCAAGGACAAGGTGAGGAAGCCCAGGCTGGTGGAACGCGTAGGCTCAGTGGGACCCCAGCACATCCAGTGCCATCCTGGACCTGGGAGGATCCAACCTCTCACAGACAGTACATGTTTTGCTCTGGTATGATGTGATTCTGTGTTTGGATGTGATGGTCAAATGAGGAGAAGTTTTTCTAGCAAGATATACCAGATCTGTTCAAAAATGAAATAAGTAGCATTTTTTTGAGAGAGAGAAAAAAACTCATTGTGACATTCCCCTGGTGTTATTTGGACCGGTAATCTGCTAGGTCACTCCAATCCTGAACTCTGGGAGCCAACCTTACCCTGCTCGGCTGTGAGAACCCCCACTCCTGCTCAGCTGTGAGAATCCCTACTCCTGTTCACGCACAACCTCTAGCGTGTAAGCTGCTCCCAGCTAAGTGAGTGAGCACTTTTGGCCAGCCGCTGCTTGTATTGTGCAACTGAATGACACTAGCTAATATCTCTGGTCCCAAACACAACCCTAGGAACCTCTGTCTGGACGCTGCAAGCTTATATGAGTTCGTCAATTTAACAAAGAAATTGATATGTACAAGGCTTGTTATCCCAAGGGGAGTCTCTGACATGCTTCAAATCAAATGCACTGCTTCAGGCAGAATAAACAAACAAATTTATTAACTACAAAAGATAGATATTAAGTGATTATAAGTCAAAGCAGAAGTCGTCAGATTTGGTCAAATGAAATAAAAGCAAAATGCATTCTAAGCTGATCTTAACACTTTCAGTGCCCTTACAAACTTAGATGCTTCTCACCACAAGCTGGCTGGTTGCTCTTCAGCCAGGCTCTCCCCTGTGATCAATGCTTCAGTCGCTTGATGGAGGTGGAAGAGAGTGTGGCAAACGCCTCTCCCTTTTATCATGTCCTTTCTTCCCTCTTGGTTTTGGCCCCCCCCTTCAGAGTCAGGTGAGCATTACCTTATCGTAGTCCCACACTGACCAAGGGGCGGGGGGTGACTCACTCGAGAGTCCAACAGATTCTTTGTTGCTGCCTAAGTCAGTATCCTTTGTTCCTGTGAGGCTGGGCTGGGTTTGTCCCATACATGCCCTGATGAGGTGTGAACTGCCCCTCTGCTCCTGGAGAGTTTTGCCTGGGCGTGTTTTAAGCCATGAGGACACACTTTCAGCCTCTTAACTATATACATGAAATTACAACCTCTAACATTACTATAACAACAATGCATCATGAGCCTTCTGAAGACACCCAATGTAGCAAATTTTGCATTGGATACCACACAATTATATTATAAGGATGAACATGGGGGTGCAGGGTGTTTCCCCGAGGTACAGAGTGTCAAAGTCCTCTCTAAATTTAAAATACAGTACACTAAGGTGCCTTCTTCAGGGTAATTTGGGAATTTAGGGTGACATATCTGAGCCAAGACAAGCTCAAATATAAATTCAAACATCGTTTACTTGATCCAAACTCAGAAACTTGTCGGTGCTCCTAGGAGAGGGTCCTAAAGTACTGGATGCTCCTTGACAAAGTTGTGAAGCTTTATCTTCCATTCATAAACTCAGAGATTTGAGGTTCAGTAAGCTGGAAAATAGCCAATTCAAGTGACTTCAGATTTTATCTTCTCTTCACTCACCCTAATTTAAAATGTTGACTCTTTAAAATGAACTGTCTTTGAGGTTTTTTCCTTATTTAGGGGTACCTCCCAGTTGTTAGGAAATAGTTGGCTTGTTAGTTCTGAGTGTGATCGCTGAATAGTTTCAATAATTCACTAAAAAGACACTCTATATATTCTTCACTCATTGCTCTCCTCTTTTGTATTTTCATGGGTTTTTTTTACTCTTCAGATGACTTTTTTCCATCTGTCAAGGTTCCTTCCCCACTCGGAACTCTAGGGTACAGATGTGGTGACCTGCATGAAAACCTCCTAAGCTTATTTTTACCAACTTAGGTTAAAACTTCCCCAAGGTACAAACTATTTTACCTTTTCCCTTGGACTTTATTGCTGCCACCACCAAGCGTCTAGCAGATATATAACCGGGAAAGAGCCCGCTTGGAAACGTCTTTCCCCCAAAAATCCTCCCCAAAACCTACACCCCCTTTCCTGGGGAAGGCTTGATAAAAATCCTCACCAATTTGCATAGGTGAACACAGACCCAAACCCTTGGATCTTAAGAACAATGAAAAAGCAATCAGGTTCTTAAAAGAAGAATTTTAATAGAAGAAAAAGTAAAAGAATCACCTCTGTAAAATCAGGATGTTAAACACCTTATAGGGTAATTAGATTCAAAACATAGAGAATCCCTCCAGGCAAAACGTGAAGTTACAAAAAGACACAAAAACAAGAGTATCCATTCCATTCAGCACAACTATTTTTCTCAGCCATTTAAACAAAACAGAATCTAACGCATATCTAGCTAGATTACTTACTAAGTTCTAAGACTTCATTCCTGTTCTGTTCCCAGCAAAAGCATCACACATGCAGAGAGCCTTTGTTTCTCCCCCCCTCCAGCTTTTGAAAGTATCTTGTCTCCTCATTGGTCATTTTGGTCAGGTACCAGCGAGGTTATCCTAGCTTCTTAACCCTTTACAGGTGAAAGGGCTTTTCCTCTGGCCAGGAGGGATTTTAAAGTGTTTACCCTTCCCTTTATATTTATGACACCATCTTTTAATTCTCCCCATTGATTTTAAGTTTTTCCCAGGCTCATAACCTGAGGATGCATATATATATATATATATATATATATATATATATAATAAAGCCATTTTGTTTGCTAGGTTTTGTTTTCCAGTCTGCCTTAAAAATCTGCCAAATTTGTCAAGTCTGGAATGTCACATCACTTCTCTTTTTTTAAGTTCAGGATTCCCTGGCAAATGAAAGGCCGTTAATTTGCTTTTCCATTTGTGCTCAGATCACAATGTCATCCATAATTCAAAACCCATTGTCAAGCTTGAATCACATCCCACCTCCAGTTATAGTTCCTTTCCATTTCAATAAGTACATACTTCCAAACTAACAACACATTTGTAGCTTTGCTTCATTAGGATTCAGTACGAAAATCTAGGGTATATCCTTTCTTCAATGCATGTATGTTAGCCCTCCACTTTAATGGGAGTTGCATGTTCACATCAAGAGCAGACTATACAGTACCTCTCAAATCCAATTTCCATGCCTAGAGGCAACAGGGTTCCAGGAATCACTGTATAACAATTTAAACATCCTGAGAATAGGTTTCAGGATTTACCATAATAACCAGAAACCAGCCCAATCAAATGTTTGTCAATAAATATTTCTCATATTATTATTTTCCGTACAGTAGCACCTTGATACCATAAGCAAAACTGCTTGGCACAGTACATACACGTAGTAAGAGACAGTTGTCTCAAAGGGCTTCCAACCTAAACAGACAAGACAGACAAATAGTAGGAGAAAGGAAGGATGATTATTCTCATTTTAGAGATGAGGGATAGATTGTCTTTTGCACTCAGGCACCATTAAGTTACTCCAGCGGCATAAAGGGAGAGGGGGAATTAAATGTGGTTCAGCACTGTAAAATGGCATTACAGTAAGAGTAGAGTGACATAAAAAGGCCTTGGTGTAAATGAGAATCTGCCCCTCTGCACACCATCTGTAAACTGGGAATAATGCACTGAGTTGTGTAAAGGGGACTTAGCCAGAGAGGGGAAATGGCTTGCACATAGTCACACAGGAAGTCTCTGGCAGAGCTAGGAGTTGGATCCAGATCTCCTTAGTCCCCGAGCTAGGCTTTAACCACAAGACCGTCTCTCCACCATTGATATTTTGGATGTGAAGTTAGGTGGAGCAACAAAATAATTCAAAATAATCTGCTTAATAGGAAGTTTTTTAAACTAGTAAAATACAAACAAGGAAAGTTTCTGCACATACACAGAGGCCATCAAAATGACCTGAAAAACCACATAGCCCTGTCAAGTCCTTTCTTTTTCCACATGGGGAAGATGAAATTTGTGACATTTCATTATTAATTTAAAAATGGCTGGTGGAAGACAAGAGAAAATCACAGATTCCAAGGCTAGAAGGAACCGTTTGGAGCATCTTTTCTCCTCTCCTATGTAATAAAAGTTCTAGAAAGCCCCAGAACTTTCCCCAAACAATTCCTAGAACATATATTTTAGAAAAACATTCAGTCTTGATTTAAAAATGGTTAGTGATGGAGAATCCACCATGACCCTTGGTAAATTGTTCTAATGGCTAATTACTCACACCATTAAAAAATTAAACCTCATTTCTGGTCTGAATTTGTCTAGCTTCAACTTCCAGCCACATCATGGGATTTAATTTTAATTTTTCACTTTTGTGGTGGGCTTCTCTCTGGAACATCTGACCCTGCCTTGGCATAGCAACTTGGAAATCAACAAACAATGCCCACTGCTAAAGCCCAGCACATTGTTGCTGCTTTTAAAAGAAGCAGGAAATGGGAATGCTCTAAGGAGTTGGTGGCAGCACGAGGGGGCAGCAGGTGCTGGTGAACAAGGAAGACAGGATCCTGCCGCAGCAGGTTAAGAAGATCTGCAGTGAATGTGGCCAACTATCCCTATTTTTAAGTATTATTTAAAGCCCCAGCTTCTGGAGTTAAGTGATTAGAGGAGAATCTCAACTTTCATTATGAAAAAGTTTGTTTTCTAGACCTCAGAGTTATGGAGAAAAGGTTGAATATATAAAATGAATGCACCCTAAGGGCTCAGAAAATAAATAAGAGAACCCATCGTGGGTTGTTTTTTTTAAAATCTCATGATTTTGGGGGCCTGATTCCATGATTTTTTTAACATTTGGGTTTCACAATACCATGAAGATTTCATGCCAAAAACCATGATCCCAGTCTCCCCATAGGAGGAAGATGGGGGGCACAGAGTGTTGATGGGGAGATCAAAATAGATTAGTGAGCTAAAATGGACTTACCAAGCTGTGTCACCAGGACTCATTCTAACATTTGAAACAGCTGCCATTTTGGAAAAAATCAACTTGGCACAAAATTATTCCCTTTTTCTCCCTTGCTCCCCCAAATTACACTGGTCCCAGATCCAGGGTTGGCTCTAGTCAGTCTTGGACCAGTGATGGAGTAAAATTTGGTATCTTGTTAGCTATCTGGACCAGAAATGATAACTCAGAGTCATAGTATTGTAGGACTGGAAGGAACCTAGTCCAGTCCCCTGCACTCATGGCAGGACTAAGTATTATCTAGACCATCCCTGACATGTGTTTGTCTAACCAGCTCTTAAAAATCTCCCATGGTGGAGATTCCACAACCTCCCTAGGCACTTTGTTCCAGTGCTTAACCACCCTGACAGTTAGGAAGTTTCTCCTAAAATGTCCAACCTAAACCTCCCTTGCTGCAATTTAAGCCCATTGCGTCTTGTCCTATCTTCAGAGGTTAAGGAGAACAATTTTTCTCCCTCCCCCTTGTAACAACCTTTTATGTACTTAAATCTGTTATCATATCCCCCCTCAGTCTTCTCTTCTCCAGACTACACAAACTCAATTTTTCAATCTTTCCTCATAGGTCATGTTTTCTAGACCTTTAATAACTTTTATTGCTCTTCTCTGGACTTTCTCCAATGTGTCCACATCTTTCCTGTGGCACCCAGAGCTGGACACAGTACTGCAGTTGAGGCCTAATCAGCACGGAGTAGAGCAAAAGAATTACTTCTTGTGTCTTGCTTACACCACTCCTGCTAATACATCCTAGAATTATGTTTGCTTTTTTGCAGCAGTGTTACAGTGCTCACTCATATTTAGCTTGTGATCCACCATAAACCCCAGATCCCTTTCAACAGTACTCCTTTCTTGGTAGTCATTTCTCATTTTGTATATGTGCAACTGATTGTTCCTTCCTAAGCGGAGTACTTTGCATTTGTCCTTATTGAATTTCATTCTGTTTACTTCAGATCATTTCTCCAGTTTGTCCAGGTCATGTTGAATTTTAATCCTATCCTCCAAAGAACTTGCAACCCTTCCCAGCTTGGTATCTTCTGCAAACTTTGTAACTCTCTGTGCCATTATCTAAATAGCATAATGCTATTGGGAAGCTGGGCACCCTACCAATGGTACACAGTACATTTGCTGTCAGTCCTTGAAAATCCAAGGAATTGTATTTTAAATCATAACATTTTTATGCATAGAGAAATTATTTAAAAATGTCTGTTTTTTCTTTCATTCAAAGATCTGCAGTTGAAATGATGGTTCTTCCCTTTTACAGGCAGAGGGATACAGAAAAGTAGTCCCAGTAGGATTTTTTAAGTTTTATAAAATATTTTCAAATAGTTTTTCTATAAATTATATGGTATATACAGAATACACAATGGTATGGTTTGATTCAAAATTTTTGCCAGCACTGTCCTTATGTGATCTGTAAATCTCAGTAATAGCCAAAAAAAGTCATTATCCTACACCTCTTTGTGCATAGGCGCCGACACCGTGGGTGCTCCAGGGCTGGAGCACCCCTGGGAAAAAATTGGTGGGTGCTTTGCACCCACCAGCAGTTCCCCACTCTGCCTCTGCCTCCTCCGCGAGCACGCTGCGTCCCGCTTCTCCCCCTAGCTCCCAGCGCTTGTGCCGCAAAACAGCTGTTTTGCGTGGCAAGCACTGGGAAGGAGGGAGAAGGAGGGGGAACGCAGCGCGCTCGAGGAAGAGGCGGGGCCAGGGTGGGGATTTGGGGAAGGGGTCCAATACGGGAAGGGAGGGGGCGTAGTTGGGGCCGGGACTTTGGGGAAGGATTGGAATGGAGGTGGGGTAGGGATGGGAGAGGGGTGGGACGGGGGTCACAAGCACCCACCGGTGCTGAGGAAAGTTGGTGCCTATGTCTCTGTGTAATGTACCATTATCTGTAGTGTGTGTGTTTATGTGTGTAAATAAATAAAGGCAAACACAAAATCTCTGGTTAATCATGTTAAATCTCTCTGACATCACTTATAATCTGTAGAACAAAGTGAGCATCCTGTCACTAATATATTAGCCACTAAAATAGACTTAAAACCAATTTTAAAATTACAAAAATTACAATGATCAAATTCATATGAGCAGTAGTTAACCATTACTGGTGGATGTGATTTAAAGTGCCTGTTAATTTAACTAGAGCAGTAGCATGTTTTTATTATTTAATCTAACAAATTACAGCCTCTTCTTTGTTTCCTAAAGAGCCTCTTTAGCTATAAGCAGGGATGATCCTAATTAGCTTGATTCTTTAAGAGTCATTGTTCCTCCATGGAGGACTTGTCATAGTAACAGTTACATAGGTGTAACAGACTATGGCTACATTCATCCCCACTAAGGATCAAACCCCGGGCCTTCATCACCAAAAGCGCAGATTCTTTCTATTTGATCTAAAGAAAAATTCCCTTATCTGTGGGGTAGTTGCAATCTATACAGTTGCTAGAATCAGCTGCTAGAAGGAGATGATTGCATTCACTGACTCAGCATAAGTGCTAAGGCAGTGGTTCTCAAGTAGGGGTCTTCTTCCAGGGAGTACATCAGCTCATCTGGATCAATGTTTCTGAACCTGGGGATCACAGGACAGATTTAGGGGGGTTGCAATTGCAGGGCTGGCATCAGGGGGTGGCAAGTAGGGCAATTGCCCGGGGCCCCGCACCACAGAGGTCCCAGTTTAGCTAAGTTACATGCTTCAGCCCCATGCAGCGGGACTTGGGCTTCAGGGATACAGTAGTCTGGAAAGGTTGAGAACTACTGTGCTAAGGTATTGAACCACGTTGTCTTTCATCTAAAATTAGTACAGACATGATCTATGTGCTATGGCAGAGTGATCTCTGTGGTGGGAATCAGAAGGGTCATGAGTTTATAGGGATGTTATGAGGATTAGTTAGTTAAAATGTGTACAGGGCTCTGTACTTGAACTATATAATGCTTAGTATTATTTTTCTATTATGCTAGTTTCTATAACTCATGTCAGAGTGATATCATAGTACTCTCACACTGGTGAGAAATGCCCCCCTGTCCTGTACAGCGTTAGGGGGAGAAGACTCCTTCTGCAAGGGTCTCAGGATCTTTGGCTTCGAAGGATATAGTTGCTTGCACTATGCATCGTGGCTCCCTCACAGTATTGGAAGGGACCACAGTAGGTAGCAGAGTAGACAGGGCAACAGGGAAGGCACAAAGTGTGCTGTGGCCTTATCAAAAGACCCTGACACCCTGCTATCAGGGAACTCCCACTTCTCACGTTAGCTGTGGGAGGAGATGAAAACTCGCCAAGGGAACAAGAAACTGAGGAGAGTTCAGTGGAGGGGGGAAATGAAGATATGGGGAGGGGGTAGAGGGAAGGAGTTCAGGAGTGGGGAAATAGGTCCAGAAGAAACTCAGGATGGGGAGCTTAGCAGCGAGGGGTTGGGTTGGGAAAAGAACCTGGCAGAAGAGGGGACAGAGATGGGGTGGGGATGAAGAGTCTATTTTTAGGAAGGCATGAATTGCTGAATGGAATCTATCCATGGAATGTTCAGGCACCAGGGAGGAAAATCTGTGAGAGAAAGTGGGCCTGGAATTTTTTGAGGGGCAGTGATTTAATAGGCAAGATTAGTGGAACGTGAGCTATTTGAATTTTGTTCAATTAAGGAATAGGTCACGGAAAACAGTAATACATCACAAGGCACATTTTGAGGAATTGAGACACCAGAGCTTTTCTGTACTGGAATCATTAAGCGTGGAGAAAGGCAAGACGAAGGTTCAGCTCTTTTGGTATAATATACTGGAGGAGTGTGGGTGGCCATGTCTCCCTCTAGTGGTCAACTGAAAAAAAAGGATAAAGAGTCTGCTGCCATTGACAACTAATGGAGTTACTACTTAACCTTAGCTATCGGTGCTGATCACTCCAGGTTTTGTCCATACTAATAATGTGTATACATATGGTGAAAGGAGGGTTGTTAAAGTGTTTCAAGATTAAGGAATTCAGGATTTGCCCACCATATTAAAATGCAAGTGATTGCAGTTCAACTGAAATTTAAAAAAAAAAAACAACAACCCAAGGAACCAGAAGCAATAATTGTCGCTTTGTGAGTCGGTGATCAAAGATCTGAGAGTAAAAATGAACATACACTGGAAATGGAGCAGCTAGGAAACCAAACAGATATACACACAGTTAATATATGTAGGCAGAGCCAGCCCTAGGTTTTGTCTGGACCTACAAGACATGGACTCAGGGGAAGACTTCCATAATCTACATTACATATTTTGTAGGCAGAAAGTGGTAACACTAGGAGAGTTTAGAAACTGGGTAATGCATTAGTGTCAGTCTTAAGGAGAAGGGGAGTACAATAGAACCTCAGAATTACGAACACTTTGGGAATGGAGGTTGTTTGTAACTCTGAACAAAACATTATAGTTGTTCTTTCAAAAGCTTACAACTGAACATTGACTTAATACAGTATTGAAACTTTAAAAGCTGCATTTTTCTTCTGCATAGTAACCATATTAATTTAAATGAAACAAGCACAGAAACATTTTCTTATCTTGACAATCTTTTTTTTTAAAACTTTCCCCTTTTATTTTTTTTAGTAGTTTACTTTTAACCCAGTACTGCACTTATTTGCCCCCCTCTTTTTTTTGTCTCTGCTCCTGCCTGATTGCCTACTTCTGGTTCCAAATGAGGGGTGTGGTTGACCAGTCAGTTCATAACTCTGAGGTTCTACTGTATTATCACTGTGATACCATGGAGATTTAGACCTCTTCAAATGATTTTTCATGGTGTGTGATTGATGGTGAGAAAGTGGAGGTCCAAACTATATGCTGGAAAGAGCTGCTGATGGAGCAGAACTTGCAAAAAACACAGGGCCCTGTGTGGTCAGACTAGTCAGTTTTGCTTGCTAGCAAAGTTAAGAGTAGAATTGGCCAAAATTTGGGGATTTGGTATTTACAAATTTGCTGTAGTTCCAATTCTGAATAAACTCAAATTTACTGAAATTTCCACACAAACTTGAGATACTCCAAAAATTTCATTTCTGAAGAAATGGAATATGGTGTTCCTGAAACAAAGCGTGAACATGACATTGTGTCTGAATGACAAAGTGGCTGAAATAATATCTTTTTATTGGACCAACTTCTGTTGGTGAGAGGAACAAGCTGTCAAGCTACACAGAGCTCTTCCTCAGCTCTGGGAAATGTGCCCCAAGCATCACAGCTAAATACAAGATGGCAGAGATTGTTTTGCATAGTTAGCACATATTCTAAGTCAAGGTAGAGTGGCCTATTAACAGCTCTGCAGTCGCAGGACAAAAAAAGGTGAGTTAGTGGCTTACAGATTATTTTAATAAGTCATAAATCCAATGTCTTTGTTCAGTCCATGATTTTTAGTGTCTAGCAGAGTTATAAATTTAAGCTCCCAGGCTCGTCATTTGAAAGTGTCGTGCAGGTTTCATTTGGGATAAGGACTGATAGGTCAGATATAGAGTGATCGCTTTGTGAAAAGTGTTCATCCACAGGTGATAGGGTGTTTTTTGTCTTTTATCATTTTTCTGAGTGAGTTCATTTGAGAGCGTAGTGATTGTCTGCTTTCACCCATACAGTTGTTGTTTGGGGCATTTAGTGCACTGGATAAGATATACCACATGTTGTGATAGGCATGTGTAGGATCCATGGATCTTGAAAGGTGTGTTGTGGGGAGTGTTGATCATTGTAACAGTGGAGATATGTCTGCAGGTTTTGCATCTGTTGCTCTGACAGGGTCTGGTGCCACTTTGGGTATGTCTGTGCTACCAAATTATGTTGACCTAATTTACGTCCATGCACAGCCATTGCAGTAAATAAATTGCTTTTACATATCCACACTATGCTGCTTGTGTTGTTGGTGCACATCCTCACCGGGAGCGCTTGCACCGATTTAACTGTAAGTGTGAGGCAGTGTGGGATGACTTCTGAAAGGCAACAACAGTCAATGTAAGCAACGCAGAGTCTACTCATCAACATTGCCTCTATGCATCTCATGGAAGTAGAGTTAAGTCAGTGTATGGGCAAGTTACATCAGTGGCAGTGACATTTTAGAATAGACGCTTATAGTTAGGTTGACGTAAGCTGCCTTATGTCAACCTAACTCTGTAGTTTCAGAGTAACAGCCCTGTTAGTCTGTATTCGCAAAAAGAAAAGGAGTACTTGTGGCACCTTAGAGACTAACCAATTTATTTGAGCATAAGCTTTCGTGAGTGAGCTGTAGCTCACGAAAGCCCATGCTCAAATAAATTGGTTAGTCTCTAAGGTGCCACAAGTACTCCTTTTCTTTTAACTCTGTAGTGTAGACCAGGGCTTTGAGTTGGTGTGTCCTGGTCTTTGAGGAGTTTACTTCTGATGATTAGCTTGGAGACATTGGGGGATTGTTTGAAGGCCAGAAATGGGGGTTCAGGAAATATTTCTTTCAGCATGGGGTCCTGATTGAGTAAGGGTTGTAGTTGCTTGATACCCTGCGTGGGTTCCAGTGTAGGGTAGAAGGTGAGAACTAGGGATGTGCAGTCAGAGGGGGTTTTACTTCTGTATTGAAGCCGGTTCTCTCAGGGTATTTGGGTGTTCCATGGTACAATTCCTTCTCTGGTGGAGTGTCCTTGTTTGGTGAAGGTGGTTTTAAGTGTGTTAAGGAGTATATCCCGGTCCTTTTCCTCAGAGCATATTCTGTGTATCTGAGTGCCTGGCTGTAGATAACAGATTTCTTGGTGCATTTGGGGTGGTTTCTGGACCTGTGATCCATGCGTTTCTTGTTTATGGTTGTCTGTAGGGTTTCACTGTTGAAGCTGATCGCTATGTCCAGGAAGTTGATGCTAGTGTGGGAGTCTTTCAAAGAGAGTTTAATGGAGGGATGGTGAATAGCAACTGACATGCACATTAATTTCACACTAGCAGGCTCCCTGCTGAGGTTCAGGGAGCTTAGCAGCCCTGGAGAGTCCTGGCTTCAGAAGCAGGAGGTCTAATAATCCATGAATACATGAGAGGTGAAATTAATAATGATTCTACAATGGTGAGCTACTTAACCACTTTTGGAATTTGGACTTTAACAAGAAAAAGATGTAAATTAAGCTCTGAGCAACTAAGAAATAAAGGAAAGTGTATAAATATAGCTAAAGTGCAAGTAAGAGACTACTTGAAAAATTGGAACATATGTCAGCAGATCTGCCTAAGATGCATACAAGAATCTTAAATCAATTAATTTACCAATCATAAATTATTTAGTCAATTAGTGTTGAGAAATCCTGAAGAACAGGGGAAGTATCATAAGACTGGAAAAGAGCAGATAGTACATCTGAAAATATAATAGACGTGTAGTCTAGCTCTTCAAACTGACTAGAGAGAGAGAGAATTAGCTTACAGCTGCATCCCTCAGAAACAGTGTGGATTGGACCTAACCATTAATTTCCATGAAGGTGTTGGGAAGTTCCACTAGTTTTAGCCTCTGATGGCCAGAAGCTGGGAGTGTATGACAGGGGATGGACCACTCAGTGATTGCCTGTTCCTTCTGAAGTACTTGGCATTGGCCACTGTCGGAAGATAGGATACTGGGTTAGATGGGCCATTGGTCTGACCCAATATGGCCATTCTGAAGTTAGTTTTCTGGGTTCAGGTAGAAATGTATCTGCATATTTAGCATCATGGACTCTAGCTCAAAATTTTAAGTGGTATTAAGTGATATTAAGGTCAGAAGGGACCATTATGATAATCTAGTCTGACCTCCTGCACAATGCAGGGCACGGAATCTCACCCACCCACTCCTGTGATAAACCTCTCACCTATGTCTGAGCTATTGAAGTCCTCAAATCATGGTTTAAAGACTTCAAGGAGCAGAGAATCCTCCAGCAAGTGACCCGTGCCCCATGCTACAGAGGAAGCAATCTGCCCTGGAGGAAAATTCCTTCCCGACCCCAAATATGGCGATCAGCTGAACCCTGAGCATATGGGCAAGATCCACCAGCCAGACACCCAGGAAAGAATTCTCTGTAGTAACTCAGATCCCACCCCATCTAACATCCCATCACAGGCCATTGGGCCTATTTACCATGAATATTTAAAGATCAATTAATTGCCAGAATCATGTTATCCCATCATACCATCTCCTCCATAAACTTACCGAGTTTAATCTTAAAGCCAGACAGGTCTTTTGCCCCCACTGCTTCCCTTGGAAGGCTATTCCAAAACTTCACTCCTCTGATGGTTAGAAACCTTCGTCTAATTTCAAGTCTAAACTTCCCAACGACCAGTTTATATCTGTTTGTTCTTGTGTCCACATTGGAACTGAGCTTAAATAATTCCTCTCCCTCTCCGGTATTTATCCCTCTGGTATATTTCTTGAGAGCAATCATATCTCCCCTCAACCTTCTTTTGGTTAGGTTAAACAAGCCAAGCTCCTTGAGTCTCCTTTCATAAGACAGGTTTCCCATTCCTCGGATCATCCTAGTAGCCCTTCTCTGTACCTGTTCCAGTTTGAATTCATCCTTCTTAAACATGGGACACCAGAACTGCACACAGTATTCCAGATGAGGTCTCACCAGTACCTTGTATAACGGTACTAACACCTCCTTATCTCGACTGGAAATACCTCACCTGATGCATCCCCAGTCCGCATTAGGTTTTTTCACGGCCATATCACATTGGCAGCTCATAGTCATCCTGTGATCAATCAATACTCCAAGGTCCTTCTCCTCCTCCGTTATTTCTAATTGATGCGTCCCCAGCTTATAACTAAAAATCTTGTTATTAATCCCTAAATGCATGACCTTACACTTCTCACTATTAAATTTCATCCTATTACTATTACTCCAGTTTACAAGGTCATCCAGATCTTCCTGTATGATATCCCAGTCTCTCTCTAAATTGGCAATACCTCCCAGCTTTGTATCATCTGCAAACTTTATTAGCACACTCCCACTTTTTGTGCCGAGGTCAGTAATAAAAAAATTAAATAAGATTGGTCCCAAAACTGATCCCTGAGGAACTCCACTGGTAACCTCCCTCCAGCGTGACAGTTCACTTTTCAGTATGACCCGCTGTAGTCTCCCTGTTAACCAATTCCTTATCCACCTTTTAATTTTCATATTGATCCCCATCTTTTCCAATTTAACTAATAATTCCCCATGTGGCTTGGTATCAAATGCCTTACTGAAATCTAGGTAAATTAGATCCACTGCATTTCCTTTGTCTAAAAAAATCTGTCACTTTCTCAAGGAAGGAGATCAGGTTGGTTTGGCACGATCTACCTTTTGTAAAACCATGTTGTATTTTGTCCCATGTACCATTGACCTCAATGTCCTTAACTACTTTCTCTTTCAAAATTTTTTCCAAGACCTTGCATAGTACAGATGTCAAACTAACAGGCCTGTAGTTACCCGAATCACTTTTTTTCCCTTTCTTAAAAATAGGAACTATGTTAGCTTTTCTCCAATCATACGGTACAACCCCTGAGTTTACAGATTCATTAAAAATTCTTGATAATGGGCTTGCAATTTCATGTGCCAATTCCTTTAATATTCTTGGATGAAGATTATCTGGGCCCCCCGATTTAGTCCCATTAAACTGTTCGAGTTTTGCTTCTACCTCAGATATGGTAATATCTACCTCCATATCCTCATTCCCATTTGTCATGCTACCATTATCCCTAAGATCCTCATTAGCCTCATTAAAGACTGAGGCAAAGTATTTGTGTAGATATTGGGCCATGCCTAGATTATCCTTAACCTCCACTCCATCCTCAGTGTTTAGCAGTCCCACTTCTTCTTTCTTTGTTTTCTTCTTATTTATATGGCCTTATAGAACCTTTTACTATTGGTTTTAATTCCCTTTGCAAGGTCCAACTCTACTTGACTTTTAGCCTGTCTCACTTTATCCCTACATGTTCTGACCTCAATTAGGCAGCTTTCCTTGCTGATCCCTCCCATCTTCCACTCCCTATATGCTTTCTGCCTTTTCTTAATCACCTCTCCGAGATGCTTGCTCATCCAGCTTGGTCTACAACTCCTGCCTATGAATTTTTTCCCCTTTCTTGGGATGAAGGCTTCCGATAGCTTCTGCAGCTTTGACTTAAAGTAATCCCAGGCCTCCTCTGCCTTTAGATCCATAAGTTCTTCAGTCCAATCCACTTCCCTAACTAATTTCCTTAATTTTTGAAAGTCAGCCCTTTTGAAATCAAAAACCCTAGTTGCAGATTTATTTTTGTTAATCCTTCCATTCAGTTTGAATTAGCTCATGATCACTTGAACCAAGATTGTCCCCTACAACCATTTCTTCTATGAGGTCCTCACTACTCACCAAAACCAAATCTAAAATGGCATCCCCTCTAGTCGGTTCAGCAACTACTTGATGAAGGAATCCATTAGCTATCGAATCTAGGAAAATCTGAGCCCTATTATTATTACTAGCACTCGTCCTCCAGTCTATATCTGGGAAGTTAGTCTCCCATGATCGTGCAGTTTCCATTAGTATTTACTTCATTAAAAACATTAAAAAGGGCTCTATCCATATCCAAATTAGATCCCGGCAGTCTATAGCACACCCCAAGCACTATCACAGGGGAGGCTCTAGTAGTTTTCTTCCCCAGTGTGATTTTTGCCCAGACGGACTCTGTCTTATCCATTCCATCGCTTCTTATTTCTTTACATTCTACCTCATCATTGATATACAATGCTACTCCACCACCTTTACCTTTATTTCTGTCTTTCCTAAACAGCGCACACCCTTCAATACCTGTAGTCCAGTCATGACTACTATTCCACCATGTTTTTGTTATCCCTGTAATATCTGGTTTCACTTCCTGCACCAGTAGCTCTAGTTCCTCCATTTTGTTACCTAGGCTCCGCGCATTGGTGTACAAACATCTTAATTTTTGCTGTTTGGCCTCGCTTACATTCTGTACCCGATTAGGCATGGTCATTCTATAGCTAGTATGACCTATTAGACTGGTATCCACACTGCCCTTCCTCCTTATGTCCATTCTCCTACCCACAGCTGTATCCTTTCTTACTTTGTCTTCTTCCCTCTCAATGCTAAAATCCAGCATGGAGATTACCTGGACATCTCCCAACCATCTCCCCCAAATTCCTAGTTTAAAGCTCTCTTAATCAGTTGTGCCAGCCTCCATCCTAGAAGTCTATTTCCTTCCCTACTCAGATGAAGTCCATCCCAAGAGAACTGTCCTCTGTCCATGAATGCCTCCCAGTGGCCATACATCCCAAAGCCCTCCTTATAGCACCACTGCCTAAGCCATCTGTTGATAGTCATAATCTTGTCACACCTTTGTTGCCCTTCTCTAGGAACAGGCAGAATCCCACTAAAGATCACCTGAGCCTCCATTTCCTTAAGCGTCTTCCCCAGCCTAGCATAGTCTCCCTCGATACGTTCCAGCGAGAATCTACCAGTGTCATTTGTTCTCATATGAAGGATAATTAGGGGATTCTTTCCCGCTCCCTTTAGGATCCTTTTCAACCTCAGCTCTACATCCTGTATCTTAGCACCTGGAAGACAGCACACCCTTCTATTCTCTGGATCAGCTCTGGTTACAGTCCTGTCTATTCTTCTCAGTAAAGAGTCCCTGATCACGTAGACCTGCCTTTTCCTGGTGACTGTGCTATTCTCCAGTCTATTCCCTATTCCCTCTGGCTGCAAGTTCTGTCTATTCCTATTCTCCCTTGTAATCCTCTTCAACCCATCCTGTATCCTCCTGGGACTCATATTTGGTGTAGTCTCCATTGACTCTTCCCCTTTTCCTATAGGACTAGCTGCTCTTCTCTTCTTCCTTGCCCTTCCACCTTCAGTGACCACCTGCTGAGCCCCTTCTTCATTTTCCCAGGGCTGCTGTGGGTGCTGGGCTATTCAACAAAGGTGTGCACTCTCACTGACGTTTTCCTGCTGCTGCTTTTGAGCATGGCATGGGAGTTTGTAGCAATGGAGCAGCTACCCTCGCTTAGAACCTGCATCTGAAATAGTGATGCTATTAACAGCCATGAGTGTCACACTGGATCAGGCTGGAGATAGTAAATTTATTCTACTTTTATTTAATTCTCATTTTGAAGTGGGGCAGAGTCACTGCTAATACTTGTAAGAGGGCAAACATAGTTTCTGTAGTGGGTTAGTGATGGTCCCTCTCCCCTCTGAGTCAGTGGGAGGCCACTCCACCTCACTATGTCAGTGAGCATTGCCCACAGTCAGGGAAGTAGCAGAGCACTGCACAGACTATGGCTGTGGCCTGTAATCAGGGCAGAGCAGCAAAGGAGTGTCTGAGCCCAGGCCCTCTGTTAGGGCGGGGTAACACAGTATATGCCCCTGGCTTGTAATCAGAGCAGAGCAGCAAAGGGGTTGGGTGTCCTAGCTCCAGAGGTCAGTTGACAAACACAGCCCTAGAGAGGCCTAGAGAGGTGAGGCTGCCATCCCAGGGGTGGGATGGCAGGGGGCCAGGACCTGGACCCACCCAACTCCACCAAGTCACAGGCCAGGGCCCCGACAGTGGCGGAGTGGTCTGCCACTGCGTCAGTGGGGAATCCAGCCAAAACACGCTGACCAGGTCTCCAGCAGCAATGCAGCCAGACTGGGGTCAGCTGCCCCTAGGCCACTTCCTACATTCCCCTCGGGGTGTACCTGGATCCGTGGGGGTCCTTCATTTCATCGAGGTAGAAGGTCAATGGCAGTCCCAGCAACTCCTCAGTGCCTTGGTCAGCAGGTGGCTTCAGCTGCTCTGGCCAGCCCTCAGCTTGCTGAGGCTCCGCTACTGTCTCCTAGCTTGGGAGTGAGCAGGAGGCGTCTGTTTCCTCTGACGGTGGCAGCACAACTGAGATACAGAACCCCCACTTCCTGTCCCGTCTCCTGAGTTTCAGTGGGAGGGGCAACCATGGCCTGGCTTTGCCCACCTGGGTTCAAAGAATGGCCCTTCCGCTACTGGCTCAGTGGGAGGCCTCTCCGCCTCACTACAGTTTCGTATCGCAAAATAGTCACATTTTCACACAGTAGCCATGCATATATTGTCAGTTCACATAGTGTAGTGCTTTAAGTTCCCACTCCAGCTTTACCAGATTTTAGTCATTCTTTGGATAAAAGGATGAGCCTTATCTAATAGTTTAAGAGAGACAATGCAGCAAGGAATAAATATCCACTATCCTCCCCAGCTAGCAGTACTGTCAATGTTTTCCCTAAGCGTAATGCTGTTCATTGGACTTCCAGCTGTGTTGCTTGATGAAACCCTGCTGTTTTAAAGGGCTTCCTTTCTACCTTTCTTAACGTTCATTTCATACAGAATTTGTGACTAGCTTGTAAACCAAGCCTGAATGCTTCTGGCACATTGAGCTCACGCTGCCTTCAGCTGATAGTTCAATTCCCCCCCCCCCCCCACCCCCAACACTAATTGTTTGTATTTTTCTGTTTCTTTTCTGCTCCCGTTGGATCATCTTTTTTTTTTTTGACAACCATTGCATCAGTGGTGCTAGCAACAAAGTTAGCTAGTTATGATAGCAATAGCTGCAAATAAAAGCAGCAAATGATTCATCCTTCCCTATAGTAAAAATGTCTTGAAAATTACACTCTTCTTTTGTAGTGTTTTTCTTATTCCTGTTTATCCTTTTCTGTCAGATTTCATGCTGTGGGTATAAATGTGAGGCACATTTTTATAATTTTTCTCCATGATTGTGACAGCATCCTTGGTATTATCAGATAGTGATTCACAGTTTGGCATTGCTGGAAAATAATTGTGTTAGCACTTTTTGTGCTAAATATCATTCCCTCAATGATTCACTTGGGTGAATTGTGTGTTATGTGCTGTCCTTCCTTATGTATCTTAACATATATCACTAGCTTATATGCCATCTTATAAATATGTGGTCATTTTTGTCCTTTATGTTGACATGCTGAATTTTCTCACTGCACATGTAACAAATGTTGGTCAGTAACACTGATCAGTACCAAATTCCTGTTTAAAAGAAACTGCCACCCTTCAGGACAGAAGGAATTATAAAGGGCCAGGCCTCTGTGTGACTTGGTAGATTTTATTTTCTAAATGTAAGTAAGTCAGTGGGCCATCCAGTCACTTGATAAGGAATAGTTAAGTCCAGGATGGTTAATAGGAAAGCTGGTTTCATGAAAGCCCTTAGATGTTCATAATGAATGGGAATCTCTTCAGGACTGTCTCCGCACTGATGCCATCTTCCTGTAATCACAAAGCATGAGTTGATTATTTCTCACCTCCAGACTGAAAATTGACTAGGAAATCTGCTTCTTGGTAATACATAAAGGTAAAATGCTAGTGGATGACCTTCCTGTAATTCTTTCTTGCACGCTCATTGACTTGACATCAGCCCATAGTTTGAATCACTATTTTGGCCATATGCTGAGTACTACTATATCTGGCATCACCAGGTTGTGCTGTTACATATAGTCTTCCAAGTTCCTTTTCTTAGTGTATGAGCAAGTTTTAAGTCTTGAAAGAAATGTTTGTGATTGTGCTAGGTTTTAGTTATATAAGGTTCTGTGTAGAGGGAGCTGTGTGAGCAGCTGGAGAGTTTGATTTGTGCCCTGGGTTCTCATTTAGAGTAATTTTTTGAGGCAGAGTTGCTCCCTGTGAACCAGGCATCTATGTTGCACAGAGATTCCTTGATAGAAGTGATTGCCCAGCATTCTGTTTGTGACCACCTCTGTTCCAGGACTCATGTATATGTATAAATAAAGCAAGTTACATTTCAAATATAGCCAGACTCCATATCACTGATTTCTCCTCCATTGGGAAGCCAACCTGCAAGGCTCCAGACATCTGCTTCTGTTCAGCAGAGGGATGATGCTGGTGTCATAACAGAACACTGGCATCAGAAGAATGAACAATAAAAAGCCAACATTTTCCTTGCCTACTGCTGGCTGCAGAATTCTATCCTGTAGGGGTTTGTTTTGTTTTGTTTTACTCTAGTTCATGGAGGGACCCGTCATAATGTTTTGGGGAGAGACCTAAATGCAAAATGATATTAATATAATCATTATAACTTATTTTTTAAGTTGTTAAAACTTGTTTGCACCTTTACGGAATATTAAGATAAAGCTACAAGTATGTTATATCCAGGATGCTTGGAAATATAACAATCCATATGTTTAGTTAGTTATGATTACAAAATGTTAGCGCTCATCAAAGAAGTTCCAGAAGTTTTCTGCTTCTATCTTCCAAAGACAAGAAAACATGAAGAAGAAAAAATGTACAACGTTCCTTTCATAAGTAGAAGCCTAATTGTAAAAAGGAATGTAGAGCCATAAATGTAAGTTGTTAAAGTGGGCTTATCCCAACCCTTTTCTTTTCAAACAAACTTGAAACCCGAGTTTAAATACACATAAAGCATTCAAGAAATATCCTTATTGAAATTGATTTCCTTTGTAAACACACTAATGGCTTCATTCTTTAAACTTGGAAAACATTTATGGTGGGCAGTGTTTACAGAAGATATTGATTACTTCCAGCTAATGTTTCCACTTAAAGGTGAAAACTTTTTGTTATTTCTCAGACGCTTAAGATAAGCATAAGTTTCTTTTAAAATGTATATTTGTAAGTATTTTATATTAAATGCAAGCCTTTATGTAATAACTGCCTGATATCATTGTCATTAGATGCTAAACTATACTAGTGTAAGAAGTAATTTAAGTATAGAATATTGATATTAATGGGGAATTAATTAATTACTGGCAGTACACAAGCAAATCCTCATTTAACTCAGGAAGATAAGAAAATCATTGTTCCAAAAATTGCCATGTAGAGTCAACAACTTAAGCTAAAGACTTTTAAAAAGTTATTTAATTGTAAAAGACTGTTTTGAGAACCATAGGAAGAACAGAAGTATTTGGACTTTTTGAAAACAGAATTTCATTTCCTGTCAAACTTTAATAAAAATGAAAGAGTACACCAGAGTGGATGCAACCAAGGTGGATGTAGGTTGCTTGAGCTCTGAATCCCCACACATCATTCCCTAAAGACCACCATCCAACCCCCAAAAATATTGTGGCTGACTACCAAACCCCCCAAGATGCATTTTCCTCTCCCAATTGGAAAGCCCCGAAAAAACAGAGGAGATGTGTCTCCATCTCTTCTACAAGCAGAATGCCTGAGCCTGAGCCTGATGGAATGCAGCTGATGGCTGTACTACAGCAGGTTGCTGCAGATATTGTTGAAATTAAATCGACAGTTTCCACCCTAAAGAGCACCATGACTGTAATTCAGAGTGCACTACACCCTCTATCCAGACAGCTGGGTGAAGCAGAACACAGAATTTTTGAAGTGGAAGATGATTTCAAAGAGAACAGATTACAGGTTATGAAGAACTGTAATGATATTAAGACCAAGCTAATTGATCTAGACAGCCACTCGAGACAATGTGACATCAGGATTATATGTGTCCCTGAGGGAACAGAGAAAGGTAAACCTCTGAATTTGTCCATAAACTGCTAACTAAGTTGTTGGGTCTGCTGGTAGACTTGTTTTTTATATAGAATGGCCACAACTGAGTCCTGACCCCCAAGCCAGCTCCAGGAGGTCAGCCTAGAACATTGATTGTGAACTTCCTGAAGTTTACCACTAAGGAGCTTATATTGCTGAAATCCAGAGGAAAAAAGGAGCTGTTATGGAGAGAACCAGCAATTAAAATACTACTCTTTCAATGTTATACCTGTGATGTGATTGCAATGAGGGCAGCTTTTAACCAAGCAAAAAAACTGGCCAGGGAGATGGACATGAAGTATTTTATTAAATACCGACCAATACTCCATATTAAGAATGGTGAGATCATAGTATCATTCATTTCCCCTCAGGACGCAGAAAAATACCTAAAAAATCTGCTAATTCCTCCCTTACAAGAGGAGACACCTATGGAATGATCCAACCATACTGAATTTATGTACTGCTCTCTGAGATCCAACATGATTGTGCTAAACAAGTTGATGGGTGCTAGTGAATCTTGATATGTTAGTTCCTTTTTGGCTCCTGGGGCTGTCAGGATCCAATGCACATTGGAAAACATAATCGCAACTATACATAAAGTGATGGGGTCTAAATTAGCTGCTACCACTCAAGAAAGAGATCTTGGAGTCATTGTAGATAGTTCTCTGAAAACATCCACTCAGTGTGCAGCAGCAGTCAAAAAAGCGAACAGAATGTTGGAAGTCATTAAGAAAGGGATATATAATAAGACAGAAAATATCATATTGCCTCTATATAAATCCATGGTACGCCCACATCTTGAATACTGCATGCAGATGTGGTCACCCCATCTCAAAAAAGATATACTGGAATTGAAAAAGGTTCAGAAAAGGGCAACAAAAATGATTACAGGTATGGAACGGCTTCCGTATGAGGAGAGATTAATAAGACTGGGACTTTTCAGCTTGGAAAAGAAATGACTAAAGGGGTATAGAGGTCTATAAAATCATGACTGGTGTGGAGAAAGTAAATAAGGACGTGTTATTTATTCCCCATAACTTAAGTACTAGGGGACACCAAATAAAATTAATAGGCCGCAGGTTTAAAACAAAGAAAAGGAAGTATTTCTTCACGTTACACACAGTCAACCTGTGGAACTCTTTGCCAGAGGACGTTGTGAGGCCAAGTCTATGACAAGGTTAAAAAAAGAACTAGATAAATTCATGGAGGATAGATCCATCGATGGCCATTTGACAGGATGGGCCAGGATGGCGTCCCTAGCCTCTGTTGCAGAAGCTGGGAATGAGCGACAGGGAATGGATCTCTAAGTTTTGCCTGATCCGGCCACCCTCTTTCTGTGTCAAGTGTGTATTTTTGGACTGTTTTTTAAACAGATTCTTCTTTCTGATCAGATGGTACTAATATGTGTATCTCTCTTCACCATCTTTTCTGTTTTATCTCTTCACTTACTTCATTCCTTTTTCTGTCCCTCTCCTGTTACCCTCCCACTCTGGGAATTTCCTTCCCACTCCTGTAGAATATGTATTGGGAAACGACACTTATAATTTGCATCAACTGATTAATAGTATTGCCACTTCAAGAGATTCTTAAGAACCCATTTCTTTAGGTGCTGAAAAGGCCTTTGATCACATAGTTGGGAGTATCTTTTTCACATGTTTACAAAATTTGGATTTGGTAACCAGTGTATTGCTTGGATTATTTTTTTATGCTTTAACCCAACTTCCAAGGTAGTGACCAATGGTATTATTTCCACCCCATTTCCATTACAGAGAGGTACAAGGCAGGGCTGCCCCCTTTCTCCTCTTCTGTTTGATTGAGCTCTAGAACAGTTAGCCATAGCCATCCGAGCAAATCAACATATTCATGGTATGAGGGTGGTCCAAATAGAGCACAAAATTATGATCTGTGCGGATAATGCTATTACGTTTGTATCTAAGCCTGAGGTTACCATTCCCTATCCTTGCAACAAAGCCCGTTGCCAACTGTGCCCACATATCTATTCAGGGGACACCATCACAGGGCCTAATAACATCAGACACACTATCAGAGGCTCGTTCACCTGCACATCTACCAATGTGATATATGCCATCATGTGCCAGCAATGCCCCTCTGCCATGTACATTGGTCAAACTGGACAGTCTCTATGTAAAAGAATAAATGGACACAAATCAGATGTCAAGAATTATAACATTCATAAACCAGTCGGAGAACACTTCAATCTCTCTGGTCACGCGATTACAGACATGAAAGTTGTGATTTTACAATAGAAAAACTTCAAAACCAGACTCCAGCGAGAGACTGTTGAATTGGAATTCATTTGCAAATTGGATACAATTAACTTAGGCTTGAATAGAGACTGGGAGTGGCTAAGTCATTACGCAAGGTAACCTATTTCCCCTTGTTTTTTCCTACCTCCCCACCACCACCACCACCCCCCCCATTCCTCAGACGTTCTTGTTAAACCCTGGATTTGTGCTGGAAATGGCCCACCTTGATTATCATACATATTGTAAGGAGAGTGATCACTTTAGATAAGCTATTACCAACAGGAGAGTGGGTTTGTGTGTGTGGAAAAAAGGGTAGGGGGGAGAAAACCTGGATTTGTGCTGGAAATGGCCCACCTTGATTATCATACACATTGTAAGGAGAGTGATCACTTTAGATAAGCTATTACCAGCAGGAGAGTGGGGTGGGGGGAGAGAAAACCTTTTGTAGTGGTAAACACCCATTTTTTCATGGTTTGTATGTATAAGAACATCTTCTGTATTTTCCACAGTATGCATCCGATGAAGTGAGCTGTAGCTCCCGAAAGCTTATGCTCAAATAAATTGGTTAGTCTCTAAGGTGCCACAAGTACTCCTTTTCTTATTCCTAACCTTCTAACCATTCTTAATACGTTTTAATTGGGGGTAAATCAGAAATCTTGGGCATTCACAAATATGTCCACAAAGGCCTTTTCTAAAATTGGGACTTTCAGTGACAATTCTCTTATATGAAATATTTGGGAATACTGATTCCCAAAAATATTCAGGACATCCCTAAGATAAATATAGAACCAATTATTGCCCAAGTGGCTAGCGATTTGGGGAGATGGAATTCATTCATTCTGTTTGCGGGGTAAAATTAATATACTGAAAATGAATGTCCTTCCCAGAATTTTGTATGTCCAGAGGTGTCTATCTCTTTCTATTCCTTAAATTTATTTTGAGAAATTCAATAATATTTTCAGAAGTTGCTTTGGGGTGCAGGTAAGAAACCTAGACAGACTCTGAACAAATTATAGCTCCTCCAATCTCTAGTTGGATTTTGTTTTCCCAACCTGAAAAATTATCATATCTCCTTTTGTTAAGCTAGGCATCTTTATGGCTATTAAATATGACCCCACAGACCCCACTTTGGGTTCAGAATGAACAAGAATTGGGAAACCCTCTCCCCCTTTCAGGCATTGTAGGATCAAATTATTATAGATTAGGTGGCTCTAGCACTCCCACAATAATGGCAGCGGGACAAGCTTGATCAAACTTGGTTGGAAAGTTCTACTTTCATCCATTCTTCCATGTAGAGGTGATCCTATGGAGCAGTCCTTTCCTTAAAATCAAAAGCAAAACCTTGATGTGGAGGGATTGGATTATTGGGGGTGTTTTGTATTCAAGGCCAGCAGTAATGCCTAGTGGCCATATTCCAGGCTTTGTCACCTGGTGGCAAGAGTCTGTGGCTGCCTTGCCTTACCGCTAGAGTCAGTGGTAAAGTCACCCAGCCGTGAAAGTCTGTGGCAAACTTGCCTAGCAGTTAGAATCAATGGCAATGTTGCCCAGCAGTGAGAGTCAGGCCCACCGGGTTCCAACTCAGGGCCCTTCAAAATAATAGTCCCAATCCATGGCTGGGGAGAGCACCCTTATGCCTGTTACCTGGGTCACTTCCTCCATCTGCTTCTGTTCTTCCATCTGCGCCACAGCTCTGTGGTCCCCCTTGGAATAGTCTCAGTCATTCTCCGGTCAGTCTTCCTCTTTCTACAGCAACTCTTTGCCCTTGGCCAACGCAGTTGAGAGGCCACCAGCAGCTTGACTGTGAGGCATGGTCTCAGTCCCTTGGAGTCCCAGAGGCTTCTCTTCAGGAGGCTGTAGCACCCAACTGCTGTCCTGCTCGGTCAGCCAAGACTGAGCTGGCTTGCTCCGTTTGAACACTCCCTCCACTGGGAGCATGCCCAGCACAGGTATGGAGGTGTGGCTTCCTGCATTCAGAGCAGCTCCTTAAACCTTGCCAGTGTGGATTGGTATACACCATCACATGGATGGACAGAGGAATTATGACTGTATTGCAGCTAGTTGGTAATGATGAATCTAAACCATTTGTAGATCTTGAGCAACAATTTGGATTGCACTGCTCCAGAGCATGGAAATCTCTCCAGTTAAAGCATTTGCTTATGAATGTATTTGGACTGGATGCATTGGGAGCTACAGAACCTCCAGAACTTTTATTATTTATGAAGAACCATCCTGGATTTACTTGGCCATCAGTATCCTTTCATGCTTTCTTGGCCCCAAAAAACTCTGCTAAAGTTAAAAATTTAAGAGCTGCCTGGAACAGAGATTTGGATACACAACTATCTTCAACCCAGTGGAATACAATTAGATCTAATGTTAAAAAAGCAACCAAATGTTAAAAGCAAATGTTAAAAAAGCAACTACAACCTGAAGTTGTAGCTTATTCACCAAAAGACACTGTTTTGAATATGCAGGTCCTCATGTAGGCTAATGGTAGTGGGCCTCATCAGGGCTCACTGAAATGTAACTTCCTTGATGCTACATTAGCTCATATGTTTTGAGATTATTTTGTATCAAGAATTTCTGGTATGAGAGGGATCAAAGGACCAAACTGATATTGAATACTAAGTTGCAGCCCATTCTTGGATGTATTCCTGAGACTTGGAGATTACCTGATAACAAGGCAGTATGGTTCCAACATGCAGCTTTGGTTGCTAAAAAAGCTAACAAATGACTGGCATTCCCCAGAAAGGAAATGTTTGAAAAATGCAAGCAATTTGGGCTGACTTTTTAGAGGTCTACGATTAGCATAGATCCTGAAGATAGATATGTTGCTTCCTCTCGCCTCCTTTAATCCTAACCCTTTTTATTTACTTTGTGTATTGTGATGCATCTGGTGTTTTGTTACGTTTATTGTATTTCGAAGAAATAATAAATTATAATTATTTTTAAAAAGTGAAAGAGTATCTCTGAGAATGGAGTGAATAAAAAGAGAGTTAATACTGGCTTTGAAAGTTGTCTGGTGCTTTCCTGCCACAGGAAGAACAAAGGTAATTAAAGAAATGTTGATTATTCTTAAATACACTATGTATTCATAAGATGAAGAGGCGCCTAAGGACTACCCATGAAGGCATGGAGCCAGTGAGAGGGTGACAGCAACCAGTTTGAATCTAAACATGCATGAAAGAAGAGTGTTGTCCTGTAGTTTCATAAAAATGAGGAGAAAGGGTATAAAAGGTTCTGAAGTGAGCACCCTGCCCTCTCCCCTCCCTGGCTACTCTGCTTAAACAGCAAGCAGACAGAACTCATTCTGTCCATCTCCACAAACAAGCTGCCACAGGCAGATAAGAAAAACAAAGAAGACTGATGAAGAAACCAAGCCAAGGAAAGAAAATCTTTTCAGAACTTCAGCATGGATTGGTGAGAGAAAGTTAACTGGACACTGCCAAGGGATTAGATTTAAAATCTTGTAATGATTTTATTGGGGTATTAAGATGCTGTTGAAATTTAAATTACTAATCATTTTTCCTGTTAATCACCAGATGATTAGACCACATATTCCTAGAGAGGAGATTGGGCTGAACATCAGGATTTAATTGGACTTAAGATTCTTACTATTGGTTATTTGACCTGTCTCAGGACAGCTCCTTAAATGGTTTCTTTTAAGTAAAAAGCCAAAAACAAAAAAACAAATTTAAATACTTTCTTTAGTTTCATAAGATTTAGTTAAGATTGCCTATTTCCCCCCAATTATGAACTGTTTGTTATTTTTTAATAACCAACAGCATCCACTTGCCCTTAAACAAATTATTTTGCCACCATGTAAACAGTTTTAAGTATATAATAAGATACTAAATGGAATTCACAATAATTCTGGAAACAATACACTTTGTTCTTAACTTACCAAATGAAGAATGTCCTGCAGGTAATTCACTTCCACTCTGTTAAAATTCTCCACAGAGGGCATGCAGAAGAGGTTGCAACAGAAGTCACCAGTGTATCACTTATATTCTGATATATAATGATTTCTTTTACTTTTGTTAATAATAAAGTAGCCATGGTTAATCATTGATTATTTTGCTTGGTCTTGATCATGGTATCCCCTAAATTATATAAAAGAATCCCTGGCTCTAAATAGTAGGAGTCAAACTCCTGATTAGCAGTAAAAGAAACAATTAGTAAGAGCTGGCCCTGCTATTTCTTGTTTCTCTAAACGAACTACTTTAAAAAATAAAATTACTCGGTGTAATTAAATTTACAATTAAGTTTACCCCTTTCTAACCCATAGTACTACACATTCCCTTTAACTTTCAAGGGAGTTTCGTTTCATGGCAGAATTGAGCCCAAATATATAGGGTTTCAGAGTAACAGCTGTGTTAGTCTGTATTCGCAAAAAGAAAAGGAGTACTTGTGGCACCTTAGAGACTAACCAATTTATTTGAGCATAAGCTTTCGTGAGCTACAGCTCACTTCATCGGATGCATACTGTGGAAAATACAGAAGATGTTTTTATACACACAAACCATGAAAAAATGGGTGTTTATCACTACAAAAGGTTTTCTCCCCCCACCCCACTCTCCTGCTGGTAATAGCTTATCTAAAGTGATCACTCTCCTTACAATTCAGAGGTGTGTTGGAAATATTCCTTGAGTCGGAGACGTCGAAAATAGGATTCTAGTAGTGATTGTAGTGATAAACACCCATTTTTTCATGGTTTGTGTGTATAAAAACATCTGCTGTATTTTCCACAGTATGCATCCGATGAAGTGAGCTGTAGCTCACGAAAGCTTATGCTCAAATAAATTGGTTAGTCTCTAAGGTGCCACAAGTACTCCTTTTCTTTTTGCGAATATATAAGGTATTAATGCTTAGGAATGATCCTTTACAGGATGCTTTTCATGTTCAATGTGCTCTACAAACATCAAACACTGACAGCACTCCTATAAGGTAGATGAGAATTGTTCTTATTGTTGAAGATGGCAAAAATGGCACACGGAGATTCAGCCTGAAATTTTCAAACTTGGATACATAATATTAGACATGTAAATCCATAATGAGGCACCTAAATAATGGAACATGTAGCTGTAGTTACATTATGTCCATTATTGAGGTGCCTCATTATGGATTTAAATGCCTAACATTAGACACCTAATTTTGAAAAATTTTGCCTAAGGGAGTTAGCGAAACCACAAAGGGATTGAGGCTTTCTCATTGCAAGTCCTATGCTTAAACCATTACTCTGTGCCTTTCTCAGAATTTCAAATTAATTCCGAGGGTGATTTTGTTTTGCTCAGCTCCTGTATCTCCCCAGCCACTAGTCAGAGCTTAGTTAACACAAATGTTCTAAATGAAAATGACTAGTATATCTTTATGCTTCCCTCTGACTGATGGAGGATTGCTCAGATCATTTAATGCAAAACAAATGTTTATACTGAAAAGCATGCTTCCATTTGCACTTACTGGAGTTCCTGAATCCCATCCCATTAGAAGCTCTAATTTAACACCTCATAAGTACTGCATGTTGCTTTTCCTGCTTAGCTCCAGCCACCTTCCAGAATTTCTTCAGCTTGAACATACTTCTAAAACCCCCAAAATACTGTTTCTTATTGTCCTCCCCAACCTAGCTACAGAATCCAGTCTTGGAGCCAGTAATCATACCAGCTGCATGTATTATATCACATTAACGTGGCTTTCTACCCCTCCCCCAGCCCTCGTAACTGGGTCCTCTAGTGATTTCCTATTAGCAAGGCATTTAAAATAAATGTGCTGTTAGAGCTGGTCAAAAAATTTCCAACAGAACAGTTTTCCATCACAAAATGCTGATTCAATAGAATCTAAAGATTTGGTGGGAACACGTCAATTCCATCAAAACTTTTGATGGATATCAGGTAGGCAGGGTTCCCTGCCAGCTCATTTGACTTGCCAGCATCCCTGGCAGCTCAGCTGGCAGGCTACTTGCCAGTTGCTCCACAGCCCACTTGGTGGGCAGCCAAGGAGTTGGGGTCCTTATGTTTCCTGGTCTTCTGATCTCTGCACCTGGTGGGCTTGCCAGGTTCCCCAAGATCTCTGGTTCCCCCACAGCCTGCTTGGTGTGGGATCTCTGGGTTCCAAGGCTTCCCAGGTAGCCTGCCTCCCCAGGATCCCTGATTCCCCCCACAGCCCATCTGCTGGGCAACCTGGGTTTCTAGGCTGCCCGGCTCCCCATTTGACAGGCTGCTGGCCTCCCAGACTTCCTGGACTGAGCAATTTCCTCACAGCCCACCTGGAGAGCTGCCCTGCACCCAGCTTGTAGATTCTGGGCCGGTTAGCTCCATAGGCTCTTGTCTGTTCCCCATCTGCCCAGCTCCACCACCAGGCAGCCCCAGGAACCCAGGGAACATATTTTGTTTCAGAAACACTGAAACATTCATGCTGCCCAGGTACTGGGAATGGTTCAGTGTTTCTAAAATGAAAATATTTTTTAATTTTAAGTCTAGGAGTGTTTTGTTTTTTAAACTCTGTATTTTTCATGGGACAGAAATTCAGTTTCCCAACCAGCTTTAGCTGTTATATAAATAGTACTTCTATGGCAGCTCCCCTGGGTAAGTGTAATAATCCCCATTTTATAGATGAAGAAACAGATACAGAGAGCTTTAGAACTAGATCGTTTCATTCACGGGGGAAAGAGGAATAGATAGGGAACAGAAAATGGTATGAGTTTCCACCGTGTTAATCTGTCAGAGAGAGGAATTGTCCACCCCACTCCCACTGGTAGAATGGACAGGGTGGTTGTGAGCCCCAATACAATGGATCTTGAGAGCCACACAAATCTAGTGCATTTGTAATGCTGCCTGTTCCATCCCCTCAGCCGTTAGTGCAGCACAGCTCTGATGGGATGCATGGTAGTGATCAGGTAAGATGATGCTGATTGGGGCAGCAGTTTCATACTTTCCAATTCCCCAAAGGCTTTTAGAAATGACCCCTTCTAAGTGAAATCTAAGTAACCTCCAGGATGCTCCTCTTTATTCCCTTCCTCTTCTCCTGGTGATCTTCTCCTCCCCTTTTAACGTACAGCCCTGATTCCCTTATCACAAATCACATCAGTAACCCCTGTTAACATTAGGTAACAGGGATTAGCTGTTGTACCTTGTACACTTGTTCCAAGCTGACAACCAATTTCTGTGGGACATATTTAACTGTCTAGTGCAAGATCAAATCAGAGTATTCAATGATCTAGGTTCCTTCCTCAGACCCTCCTGAATCAATTTGATAAACTCAGCAGCTAGCTAAAAAGACAGGAGATATTTCATTTTTATATCAAATACTCCTTTTTACTGTAACAGTAATGGGAGCTGGGAGAATGAAGTGCTGCAGCTGGGTGAGGTAATAAGATCCGAATATTTAGGAGCCATATTCTCCCATACAGTACATTAGCAAAACTCACAGTTTTTCAAGTAATATGGAATATGTGAGCAATGTTTTTGTGGGTCCCAGGGGGAGGTAAATGAAAATAACATTCTGCTCTTCCAATAATCTGCATTACTCAATTGCTAAGATCTTGGAGATAGATAAAAGCAGCAGAGCATAGAGGTTAGCTCCTAAGAAAAATTAATTGGGAGAGTATAACAAACTACATATTAACTTTCCCTCTTTCAAAAGGTATGAAAATGGCTACAGTGAGGGAGGGGGGAGAGGTGCGTAAATTAAAACTGTTTGAGCAATCCAGTCCTGTGCTGCTGAAGGAATTATTTGGATTTCCATTAATATTGAGCATTATCCCCAAGCTTCCCTTCTGCTCATTTGCAACGTTATACACATCTCTCGACACATTAAAGTATTTATTCAGTCTCTTCTTATGTAAATCTTAATTTCTAACATGGGCTTTGTTCTTTTCTTATTTATATATCTGCAACCCCAGTGATTTGAGTGGGGTTTCATCTGTGTAAAAGAGCATAGTATTTGGTCCAAAACATGCCAGGTACAGAACTGTTTAGATATTTCAATAAAATATACGTATTATATTGATTCTCTTCTTTTTCTTTAAAAAAAGGTAGAAGAAAACTTAGTAAAAATGGATTACTTACTATTGCATAAACCATAGTAAAGAAATGGATGTGATCTTAACATTTTTTCCTCATTATAATAACAGATAGCATACCCATAGGTAACTACCAAATATGCAAGATAATAAGCTTCTTTGGTGTGGGTGGGCGGGTGGGTGTGTGCAGGGCCGGTGTAACCACTAGGTGAACTAGGCGGCTGCGTAGGGCGCCAAGATTTGGGGGCGCCAAAAAGTGAGCCTGGTGACAGCGGGGCTTGACAAGGAAATCGGCGGCTGCCTCGGCTCAGCCTCCAGGCTCAGCCCCGGGGGGGGCATGGAGAGCACATTCCTCACCCCCCCCCAACCCTGAGAACAAAAGAGCCTTGCGCGGCAGCCCAGTGGAGGAAGAGGACGCCAGAGCGTTGGCCAAGGTAAGTGCTTCCCCACAGCTCGGGCGCCTGCTGGTCCACGCTCCCCTCCTGTGCAGGAGGCTAGAGAGGATGGCAGCCCACAGAGCTGAGCTGCCCCGGTGCCCCTCTCCCTGCCCCAGCCTCTGTCAGTGGGGGAATGGTTAGAGCTGCCCTGGGTTGGGGCTTTCTGCAAACTGGGACCCAGGCAGGGAGAGAGGGACAAAGCCAGAGAGACACTGTGCGCCAAAGAGAGATCAGGGCTAAAGGGAAATGTAGAGCTGCACTAATGGCTTCAATTGCAAATAGCAATTGATTGGCTCCAACTATGCGGTACTGGAGAGGGAGAGGAGTGTAGGGCATTGATGCAGCAAATTAGTTCAGTATTTGGCTTCCTATATCATGTTTACAGTTTGCAAAATACAACACCAAAGCAAATTATGGAACATTGCTTGAATTTGGAGCAAGCTTTGCAACATGGTGAATCCAAAGATATTGATGCCTTTGACTTGTGCAATGAATTGCAAGCTATTGCAAGACAAGTCCAAAAGAGTGCATCACCACAAGATGTATTGAACTTCATCTGAAAAAAATAAGCTGACAGATAGTGTCCCCAACACAGTTATTGCTCTTCACATCCTCTTGACTCTCCCAGTTTCTGTGGCCAGTGGTGACAGAAGCTTCTCGAAGCTCAAGTTGATAAAAACATAAATGCGAACATCAATGTTGTAACAAAGACTTGTTGGGCTATCTACCTTGTCAATAGAACATGACATTGCTCGCAGCATTGACTTGGAGGAACTTGTTTCTAAATTTGCTAAACTAAAAGCGTAGAAAAATAAATTCTAAATTATAACGTGTTACTCTGCAACAGTGTATTGTGTATAATGTATTATTTATTTTAAGATCCATGCTATGTTGTGCAAAGTGAAAACAATAACAATGTCAACACTGTGAGGTTATTCATTTATTTTCATTAAATATGTAAACTAAATAATGAAATTAATAAATTTTCAAGCCAAATGTATATTAATTCTAATGAACAATGCCACATTATGCAGTATTCATTTTTGAAAGTTTATAATAAGCGATGCTCCAGGGGGTCGTGGGGGCACAAGGTGGAAGTTTCGCCTAGGGCGCAAAATATCCCTGTACCAGCCCTGTGTGTGTGTGTGTGCGCGCGCGCACGCATGTCC
The DNA here is from genome assembly GCF_015237465.2 of Chelonia mydas. Taxonomy (NCBI): domain Eukaryota; kingdom Metazoa; phylum Chordata; order Testudines; family Cheloniidae; genus Chelonia; species Chelonia mydas. The sequence continues at coordinate 115,851,492 of NC_057852.1, forward strand.
TGTGTTCAGGGTTCAGGCATAAGATGAGAGCCAAGACAATGCAACAATCAGACAATATTCCTTCATCTTCATATGCTGTATTTCCCATCAAGCACTTCCTGACAATGGAATTTTCAAAGTCCCTATACATTACCCTGTATGTAAGCATACTATCATACTATAACGCCCCTTATTGGGAAGTTATCTATAGTAACGTGCTATATAACTGTGTGTGTGATACTCAAGTCTGGGCATCTGATTAGTGGATGGACGTTGCATTAGGAGGAAAGGCTTTGACATTTTAATCAGTGGGATTTGGATGCCCAGATTCCATTAGAAATAAATGTGAATTCATAGAATCATAGAAGGTTAGGGTTAGAAGAGACTTCAGGAGGTCTTGTAGTCCAATCCCCTGCTCAAAACAGGACCAACTCCACTAAATCATTCCAGCCAGGGCTTTGTCAAGCCTGGCCTTAAAAACCTCTAAGGGACATCCCAGATTTTTTAGGTGGCTTTGAAAACTCCATCCAACACATTTATCCTTGGGGCAGGGGGAGAGAGGTAAAACAGAAGAGTTCTTGCCATGCTTCACAACTATAGTACTTAAAGGAAGAAAAGGACCTAGGTCAGAATCTGCATGCTCTGCATGCTGAAGGCGAAATCTGTGCTTTGGAACAGAAGCTATAAAACAGGAGTGGCCAACCTGAGTCTGAGAAGCAGCCAGAATTTACCAATGTACATTGCCAAAGAGCCACAGTAATACATCAGCAGCCCCCCCATCAGCTACCCCCACTCAGAACTCTAGGGTACAGATGTGGGGACCTGCATGAAAAACCCCTTAAGCTTATTTTTACCAGCTTAGGTTAAAACTTCCCCAAGGTACAAACTATTTTACCTTTTGTCCCTGGACCTTATTGCTGCTACCACCAAGCATCTGACAAATATAAAAGGGAAAGAGCCCACTTGGAAACGTCTTTCCCCCCAAAATCCCCTCAAGTCCTACACTCCCTTTCCTGGGGAAGGCTTGATAAAAATCCTCACCAATTTGCATAGGTGAACACAGACCCAACCCTTGGATCTTAAGAACAATGAAAAAGCTATCAGGTTCTTAAAAGAAGAATTTTAATTAAAGAAAAAGTAAAAGAATCACCTCTGTAAAATCAGGATGGTAAATACCTTACAGGGTAATCAGATTCAAAACATAGAGAATCCCTCTAGGCAAAACCTTAAGTTACGAAAAGACACAAAAACAGGAATATACATTCCATTCAGCACAACTTATTTTATCAGCCATTTAAACAAAACAGAATCTAATGCATATCTAACTAGATTGCTTATTAACTCTTTACAGGAGTTCTGACCTGCATTCCTGCTCTGGTCCCAGCAAAAGCAACACACAGACAGAGAGAATGCTTTGTTTCCCCCCCCTCCAGCTTTGAAAGTATTTTGTCTCCTCATTGGTCATTTTGGTCAGGTGCCAGCGAGATTATCCTAGCTTCTTAACCCTTTACAGGTGAAAGGGTTTTTCCTCTGGCCAGGAGGGATTTAAAGGTGTTTACCCTTTCCTTTATATTTATGACACCCCCATTCCCAGCACCTCCCACCCACCGGCAGCCCCACTGATCAGTGTCTCCCCCTCCCTCTCCACACCTCCCAATCAGCTGTTTTGTGGTGTGCAGGAGACTCTCGGGGGGAGGGGGAAGAGTGAGGGCATAGCAGGCTCAGGGGTGGGGGTGGGAAGGGGTGGAGTAGGGGCAGGGCCTGTGGCAGAGCCAAGGGTTGAGCAGTGAGCACCCCCTGGCACACTGGAAAGTTGGCGCCTGTAGCTCCAGCCCCAGAGTCGGTGCCTATACAAGGAGCCGCATATTAACTTCTGAAGAGCCGCATGTGGCTCTGGAGCGACAGGTTGGCCACCCCACTATAAAAGGAAAAGATTACACCAAGAATGGCTCTTCTTCCTATGTGGTCAATGACTTCCTTTGTGGAAGGACCAAATTGTGCTTAAGCCCTTCACTTGTAGATATTTAAAATCAGGGAATGGATTTTGGTTATTTGATTATTTCCTTTCAACTATTCCTATATTTTCTTCTGTGTGCCTTGACAGGAACTTCTATGGACGCAGGAGCCTGGTCTAGGGGCCTTATCACTCTGTCCACATTGCCCTACGACAAATTCAGTTGCTGTTGGGAAAAAGGAAAATGTAACAAGTATGTTAAATGAAATATTAACAAAATAGCCTCTCAACGTCAAGGTTGAGGTACAGTGGCAGTAGGAAGGGGATTTTTCCACTGCTCCCATCTGTTGTACCTGGATAAAGCAGTTTCTCCTGCAGTGCTCATCCTGCAGACCTCCCCGGAATCAAGATAAACCCTAGAGTGAAAGGAAGGTGTGTGAGAGCATAATTGTACTCAGGACTTGAGTCAGGGACTGAATCTGATTTTGACTCACCATTTAAAAAATAAGACAGTAGTGCCAAATTACAGATTCCAGGCACGTTGTTTTATTAGCAGTTTTGAGCAGTCGTATCTATACTTGAGAGTCCTAGACTGGCTACAAATTCAGGTGACCAGTCACACTAGAGAGCCCTAGTCTTGAAATGTACTGAACACAAAGTGGCTCAAACCCCAGTTGAGTTGAGGATGCTCCTCACCTCACTGGGGCTGAGTACTCTGGATTACGGACTAATATACTAGGAAGAAGAACAAGAGAGAGTCCATCTCTCAGTCCTGTTGAGAGCTCTGCAGTTGGTGCATGGATGACAGGCAACAGTGAGGTTCCAGTACATGAGATTATTTCCTCTTGGGGATCTCCTGAGGTCTATATGGAAGCTGGGGAAGCCACATGTGTGAGGGCATCCCTCACTTCTTCCCCAGAGAAGCAAACTTCACACTGGCAGAAGAATTACAAGGAAACTTAACTGAATCTCTTTTTCCACATGGGGAGAATTGGGCTCTGAATTGGAATTTGAGGGCAAAATTTTTCCCTCAGTTATATCTGTGCAACCCCACTGAAGACAATAAGCTAAATTCTACCTTGTATTATGCTCCCTACACTGCTGTTTAGGACTTTGCCTTTCCTTTGACTCTGGATAAGTTGAGATGCTTGCATGTCAGGACTAAGGTGTACTGGTAGAGATGTGTGGCAAACGATTCAACAGCACCTGTGTGCAAAACGTCTTGCTCAAGCTAGTGTAATTAGTTTCTCACTTTCATAACCACTCACAAATTTAACAAAAAGCCTGTTAATGGGATAGATCTCACCAGGAGAAGTGCTTCAATTTCCTAGAAAATGTAAGTTGACAGTTACATGAGGTAAAATAAGCATCTTCAAATATGGTGGTTTTAAATTAGGTAAATTAGTCTCAGGAAATGAGTGGAGCTCTTTGTGTGAAGTGTTTCTTTAGCAAGGTCAGGCTAGCTTTAATAACTAATGCCAGCATCAGACCAGAGGAGATACTGTCTGTGAAGGACTGTGGTACTTCTAATACAAAAGCAAGAGAACATGAATCGTTTATGACAGCAGCAGAGAGCGGGTTTTTTTGGACTAAGGCAAGGTCAGGTGGAGTGAAGGGCATAAAAGGAGGACCATCAAACTCCTACAGGGCAACTAGCTATAGAAAACAGACAGCAAGTGCTAAAGTCTGTCATCCACATGGTGGATCTACTAGGAAAACCTGGACGGCCTTTTCTAGGTCACAGTAGTAACAGAGGGAAATTTGAAGGTTTTTGATATAATTCAAAACAGAATCTGACCCCGCCTTGCTAAGTCAAAGGTATTACAAAACCTCGAGAGTGCTTTCTAGCTGTATCTATGTGGCTGCAAAGTATTACTGTCGTACCTAAGGCCCTAATCCTGCAATGACTCTCACATGTGCTTAACTTTTAGCACGTGCATAGTGCAAAGGGATTGCTCACATGCTTGAAGTTAAGCATATACACAAGTCTTCGCAGGATCAGTGCCTGAGTGTGAACGTTGCATCTGTGATGCTGCTTTGCATAATAATTCTGAAAGCCAGAATTTTTTAAAAATCTGCATGTACTTGGGTCAGAAACAGAACTACGTTTAGTGTTAAAAATAGAGCTGGGTCTGAGGCAGCCCTTACGTCTCCCTCCCACGTCTGATCACCCTGAACTATGGGAGCTATCAAAGTCTGAGCCCTGATCTGGAAATTGAACATTGTGAATGGCTCAAAACTCTAGATCTGAATGCCCCAAAACTTTGGGTCGTTCATAATCGCAGTCTGGGTTAGAATCACTATTGCGCAGTTTGTGCCTATTTCTAATAAAAAGTGCTGGAAGGTTGTTTTTTTTTACCCTTACATTGATGAAATAAGTGCTGTGAACAATTGATGGGAAAGATACTCATATTGTTACAGGTCCTTCTGTTAAGAAATAAGAGAAGAAACACGTTAGGACATTATTACAGCTGTGCAGGGTATGAAGGGAGCACAACACACCAGATCTGGTCTCAACAACTGCTTCTTTATTAACATACAAAATGGCATCCAGGGACCGGGCAAAACTCCCCACTCCTGAATAAGTCTTTGGAGACTATTCTAAAAGAACTATACTGAACCCCCAGGATACAAAATCTCTCCCCCTCAAAGTTCAACAAAGTTCCTTGATAGGAAAATCAACAGCTCAATATAGTAACTGGAACTCCAACTAGAAGTGCAGGGAAGACTGGTAAAGACACTGGTCTCAGGCAGTCCATGTATGCTCAACAAGAAACATAGCTCCTCAGTAGTTACGATGAAGTAGCTACTCTGACCAGAATGACTTCCATCCCCTTAGAATGTGCATCCACCATGACAAGAAACATTGACCCAAGGAAGGGACCAACAAAGTTGATCTGTAGTCTGATCCAAAGCCTTCCTGTCCATTCCCATAGTGATAGGCCTGCTACCATAGGCAACTTTCTTTGTGTGGCACAGCCCAGTACCGCTTGCTTTCTCTAACTAGGCGTGGCCAGCAGACATAACATCTGGCCAGAGTTTTCATTCAGGTCATCCCAGGGTGAGTTCTGTTCAGTTTTTCTAGTATTCACTTTCTTGCCTGGAGAGGAGAACTCCGCTTTGGAGATTTAGTTCCCAACACCTGTGAAAATAAGGATGTATGTCTGAAGGTACCATCAACTTGGGCCATCCATGTTATATGAAATGATAGAACTGCGACAGAACAAGGTCTCTGTTAATCCACAGAGTGATCTGCTTAGCTGTTAGTGGAGCTTCTTCTACTCTGACTAAAGGTAGCACCATTTTTCGAGATACTGGAGTGTCTTCTTTACCTACTGGCAATGATATGGGGCCATCTGCATTAGCAATTTCTGGTCCAGGCTTATAGAGCAGAAAGGGCTCTGCCAGAATCCTTTGTGCATTGCTTCATTATTGTTGCCACAAAGAATGCAGTTGTGCAACATATCTTCCCAACCATTTCCAGTTTCACACTGGGCTGCCAGCTGGCATAAATTTGCCACAAATTGAGACATATTCATTCGGCACCTGGATATAGGAGTTATGTTTAAACCATAGGATACTAACAGATGGTTTGGGTTCATAATCATCCGTCACTGCTTTAACTATAGAAATGTCACCATTTCACGAGTCTGTGGCTCCTGGAGATCATGAATCAGTCCACAAGTCTTGCAACCGACAACACTGAGGAAGATAAACTTCTGTTTTGTCTCATCCATGACATCATTAGCCAATAGGTAACAGCAGAAGCATTCTACATAACGTGTTTGTTTCCTTCGGCGACTCAAATTCATCCTCCCTGCTGTACTGCACCATTCCCCTGTGCGGTGGAAGAACGCAGAGTCTGCACCTCAATGCTTTCCCTGGTATTCACTTTGGCTTTTCAGGGTGGCTGGGCCCCTTGTCCTCTCTCAGGAAGACAGAGAATCTTGGGAAGCAGCTCCTTAGGAGCACGACAGCCATTGACAGCAACGCATTAAGTGCTTTGCACACATCAGTCAGTGTAACTTGTTGCCAATATGTTACAGCAGCACAGTGTATGGTGGGAGCACAACATGCCAGGTCTGGTCTCAAAAACTGCTTAGCAACCAGGCAAAATTCCCCATCCTAGAATACATGTTTAGGGACTATCCTAAAATGACTATCCTGAATCCCCAGGATGCAACATACATATGTCTGCCCAAGTCCCTTTCCTAAATGCTGCTTTTGTCTGTTACATGCTTCTGGCTTAGGAAGCCAGATCCTTGGAGCTGTCAAGTTACATGAGCTAAAGACTAGGCCCTGACCCTTTTTTCAGCTGACTCCCAAACTTGGGAAATTATCTCATCATATTTCCTAACCATACTTTCTCTTCCTTCATATCACTCCTGAAATCCCACCTTTCTGAAAGGTCTCCATATACAGTCTGTGTCTTGGGGTACCCACATGCTTAGGGGTAAAAACCTCTGACTTCTCCCTTGCTTTAGTTGCATTTTGTGTGTTTGTGCCAAGTAGCACATGGGGTTCCTTGCTCACTGGCTGTATACATATGATAATTACTACTGCTATAGTGCCATGTACAGCTAAAGTGATATAAATAAGCAGTGGAGATAACATGAAATGATAATGAAGAACTTGCAGAATAGTTTTTAAAGTATGATGAATCTATCCACATCTATTCACAGATCTAGCCACAGTACATCTGCACCATGAGTTGACTGACATGTCATGTCCGGGTTCAGCTGAGGCGATCAGTAAATCCCAGTGCTGTTTCAGTGTACTGTTTTTCATGTAATTTGAATGTGGTTATCATGTATAGCTACGGGGCACCTCTCATAAGGATTGTTATATACAGCACAGGAACTGGTGTTTTATTTAATCTTCTCACCAAAATGAGAAAGGAAAAAAATATTTGGAAAAGCATTTGGAAAAAATAAGTTGATGGAGATTGAAATTGACACAGGATTGTGAGCATAAGGACTAGCTGAACTTTTGGTAAACCTCACCATAGTACCCAGCATGAAAGCTGTACAATTAAAATGAGCTTTGAATTGATTGCATCTGAGTCTGCTAAAAGGTTGTACAGAGAAAGAGACTGAGGTGTGGATTAATTTGCATTCATTTGCAAGTTTTACTATATTATTGGCCTGCTAATATGTGAGAAAATTGCATGCTTTTCATCCACAGATCTATGCCATTAAGTCTGCAAGTATGTGGGTCTATCTCTGGCAGCTGAGCCAGGAGAGTAAATAATTAGACTCCGGAAAAACAAATTATCAGAGAGCACTTTTGGGAGGGATCACTTGCAGAAAGAGTATGTGTACATAGTCTTCAGACACAACAGAAAACATTATTATAGCATAACAGAAAACATTATTGTAGCATAGCAACCAAGAGTATTTATGTTGGACTATGGTTTCTAGTCTAAATTCCTCTTTTTGCTTGTAACTTTTACCTATTTGCCTGAAATTTTCCAGGCCTGAAGACAAATAGTTTTAGAATGTTTGAGCAAATGTCACCCATTATCATAAAAACATTCTGTGTTATTTACTTTCAGACTAAAATGGTTGCAGTTTTAATTTTACAATGACTCTCTCAAATCCCGTACCCACACTCACAAAGCAGAACTTACTGGAACAAGCAAGTCCCCATATCAACTCCACTGAGACATGAAGCTCTAGAATCACAATCTGAGCATCACATGCATTGACTCCTTTTTCATACAGGGGTTAGCCCTGTGGGCTGAAGCCTATGAGGGAAGGGAAGTAACTGAGTGAGCTCTCTGCTGGAGAACAAGGGTGACTGAGTGAGGCAGTGCCTCATTTAAATATCAACTGTGTTCTCTGCAGTACCTCATTTACATATCAGCTTGTGTTCTTTGCTGTCATCTGCTACAGAGCAAGGGGAGTCAGTTGATCAAGGCAGTGCCTCATCTACATATTTACTGTGGATAGTTAAGAACACTGGGGTGTACTTTGCCCAAGTTTTGTACTTGGGGCCAATATTTTGGAGATCACCCTGTTGGGAACCAACTGAGCAAGGCCTGGACAATGACTGGGCTCTGCGTCACCCTGATTAAGGCTTATGTTTGCTGAGGTTGGGAAAGAGGCCTTGGAGAGAGCCAAAGAGTGGAAGAAAGAGTCTGTAGTTCTGCCTTGTTGGAAGGGACACCCTGGTGGTGGTGACTCTGTGTAGGATCCCATATACTATTGTTCCCTTTCTAATATCGCTGAATTGAGACCAACAGTTTCTTGTGAGCAGTGCAGAGCAGCTGATCTGGCCCCCAGCTGAGGTCTCCAGGTGGAGCAGAACAACAGAGCCAGTTCCAGATGAGAGATAGTCTATGAGCGGAACAAAGTAGCAGTCCCAGGCCACCAGCCGCATCTAGGTGACAGCTACAATCCCAGGCAAAGGATGGAGTGGAGTATGACCCACTAACAGTGCTGAATGGGGAGCAGCATTACTGAAGGCTGCGTATACAGGGAGCAGCTGCTCCAGCTATGGAGGCAAAATATCTGAGGGGTTATAAGTAAGGCTGCGAGTCTGTCACTGATTCCGTGACTTTTTGGGACCTCCTTGGCTTCTGCAGCAGCCAGTGCAGCTGGCCAGGGGGCCACCTGAGCATGCGCCCTCCCCGCCCGCAGCAGGAGTTTGGGTGTGGGAGGGGGCTCAGGGCTGAGGCGTGGGGTATGGGAGGGGGTGAGGGCTCTGGACGACACTTACCTCTGGGGGCTCCCCAAAAGTGGACAGCATATCCGACTCCATGTGCTGCCTCCACCCACAGGCGCTGCCCCCACAGTACTCATTGGCCATGGTTCCCTGCCAATGGGAGCTGTGGAGTGGGCACTCGGGGCAGGGGCAGAGCGCAGAACCCCCCTGGCTACGCCTCTGCCTAGGGGCTGCAGGGACATGCTGGCCACTTCCAGGAGCCATGCGGAGACTGCCAGGCCCCGGAGCACCTGTGTGGGTCCCAGGACACGTGCCACTGCATGTCCCCACAAAGCATCTGTGGCACCCCTCCTGAACATGCCCCTGGGCTGTTCCCGCCCCCCCCCCCAAGCACTCAAGTCTTAGTCAGGGGTATATAGTACAAGTCATGGACAGGTCACGGCCGTGAATTTTTGTTTACTGCCCGTGACCTGTCCATGACTTTAGTAAAAATACCCATGACTAAAACATAGCCTTAGTTATAAGCCCCAGTCTTCATCTACCTAAGAACTCGTGTGATGCCTCCCCGATCCAGCATCACCACAGAATGTCACCTTAGCGGGTCAGATAGCATAGCTTCAGAGCAGGCAGTCAGATGAAGGTTTTCCTTGGGACTTTCTGACCAAGTAACTGAGTGGAGAACTGGAAAGGTGACTGTGCTGCATCAGCAACTCATGGCTCTTATATGGGGATGCGCAAAGGCTAGGACTCAAGTATCAGGGGGTAGCCGTGTTAGTCTGTATCCACAAAAGCAACAAGGAGTCCAGTGGCACCTTAAAGACTAACCGGTTTATTTGAGCATAAGCTTTTGTGGGTAAAAACCTCACAGGCTAGAACTGTGACCTTGGGGTAACAGTGGCAGACGTTAGTAGTTGTTGTTAAGTTTACCCTGTCATTTCCTTTCCTTCTCCCCAGTAAAGTTTTCCTGTTTAAAATCTGGTCACTGTGCTTGCAAGTGGAGAATAAATTGTCTATCAATGGCACCCAGAGTAAGATAGATGGATACAAGTTCCCAGGTAGTTGAGTGGGGGATCGAACTGGAGTTTTGTATGTGTTAGAAAAAACCCTAGAAAGTGAGGACCCAGCCCTTTATGCTGCCAACATCACTGGCAGGAGGGTTATGAGGGCAACCCTACAACCGAGCCTTCCCTCTCACTGAATTGTTAATAAATCTGGATGTATATCCATGCTAAGACATTGAAGAGCACCTCATGAGATGGATGTGGGGCATTTGAGTCAGGGAGTTCAGGAGCAATTAGGGCTGTATAATCTTTTCTGTAGACTCCAGCTGGGAGGGGATAAGAGAGTACGGGGCAGCTAAAGCCAGGTAGTGTCCCTACGAAATAGAGCCATGCTGCAGGGGCTAGAGCCACTTTATAGGCACAGGTCCTCCTCATGGTTAGTGTTGGCCCGCAAAAAATCCCTGGAAGTTTGGGGTCGGTCCCTGAGCCTGTTTCATTGGGGACAGACCCCAGTGGAAAGGAATGCTACCTGGGGCTCCTAGCTGAGAGTTCCTCCCTCTGAACCCATGCTTGTGTTGCTCTTTTGTGGGACAGGATAATCTGGCCCTCACTTTCCAAACTATTACATTTCAGAGAAGCAGAATCATCTAGTGGTTAGACAACAGATCTGGGATAAGCAGCTGTGGAGTACTGATCCTGGCTCTGCCTTGACTTGCTGTATGTCTTTGGGAAAATCACTTAAGCATCTAGTGTCTCAGTCTTAGTTTTATAACATGGAATAATAATACTGTAGATTACCTGTTTCACAGAGCTAATGTGGTCTAATTAGCTCTTATCCATCCAGCACTTCACCAAGTATAAATTGCTACATAAGGCCAACAATTATTATTGGCTTTTTAGTAATTCTCTTTGCCTTTAGTCCATTTGTTGTTTTGATGCTATTATCATAGCCTAGCATATTCAATAAAGAAACTACATTAAGAGAATGTCAAGATTTTAGAGCAAGGCAGTCTTGTCAGGAAATGGCAACATTAAGGCTGGAGATACAACATTAATTATATCTCCTTTTTCATGTGCATTATGATACAGTATTTTTAATTACACAATCATATACTCTCATCCAAATAATACAATAGAAGATCATATAGTTTATCTATAACCTAAGAAACACATGGGTAGCATCTTGTAATTTTAAACATTCTTGTATACTTATGCTATTTGAGTTTCATGATAGACTCAAAGAGCTCAAGTTTATCTTAACAAAGAGAAGATTAAGGGGGCGACTTGATTACATCAGTAAGTAGCTATATGGGGAACAAACATTTAATAATGGGCTCTTCAATCTAGCAGAGAAAGGTGTAACGTAAGGCATGGGCTAGAAGTAGAAGCTAGACAAATTCAGACTGGAAATAAGGTGTAAATTTTTAACAGTGAAAGTAATTAACCACTGGAACAACTTAACAAGGGTCATGTTGGATTCACCATCACAGACCATTTTTAAGTCAAGATTGGCTATTTTTCTAAAAGATGTGCTGTGATGCAAAGTAACTGTAATCCCAGTTTAACTGGCTGGTGCTCTCTGTCTGCTTTGTGTTGCTCTGGGGTACCAGTGAATCTGTCCTCAGCAACTAAAATAAAAAACAAAAACAATTTAAGGTTGCTCCTAAAAATATTTCTGACCTGCAGTGATGCCTGGAGGAGAAAAACTATGAAAAAAATTGATTTATTTTTTAGATTTAGTTTAATTTAATTGGGGACCACAAACAGTATTATGCCTTAATCATAATTATATATTTTTGTATGGTGTCATGGCAAGGCAGAATTAAGATTGTTTGCGTGCCTGAACTGTGCACTTCTTTCCTTAACACATTTGGATTTCTTTGAGGGCAATCTTGACTGAATTACCTGGGTTTATAATGCTTGGTTTGGGGAAAATTACAGCATCCCTGAAATGGTTTTTATCCTTCAATTACTAATACATATTCTCAACCTTAACTCCATCTTAATGGAGTTCCCCACCTTTCCCAGGAAATAAATAAAGCGAAACCAGGAGTCTGGTAGGTTCCTCAGCTGGTGGGACTTAAAACTAAAAATTATTTGGAGTTAACACAAAGAATATGGAATATAAATGAGTCAGAATAACTTGGAGTCTTTACCTTAATGTGCAATAATATGTGTATTCAAATCTGAAATCAGATATTAACTAATTTATAAAGTGTTTAGTTTTGTTTCTGTGATTTTGCTCAACATCTGATTTATCTTCCAGTCTGAAAAATGCCAAACCATTAAACCAATTCTCCGTGGCTAATGTTTTGTTTAGTTTGGTTTCTATGGGTTTGCTCAAGACATGATTTATCATCCAGTCTGAAAATACCCCAAAAGTGAAACCAATTCACTGTTGCTAAAGGCATTATACTTTATTTTAATTCAGAGAAAGCTGATTATAATGCATTAAAACTTTTCTTCAAGCAAGCAGAACATAGTTCTGTAATTAGAATTATTTTCTATAACAGCTTTATGCTACCATTTCCTTTTTTGTGTGATTTTTGAACCCAGACAAAGCAATCAGCTATAAGCCATTTATGCTTTCATTTCTGTGTAGATTAAAATGTGGTTTTACAATCCCTCAGTAATGTGGCAGTCATTATTAGCACAAGCCTGTAATTCATACAGAAAGGTATTCCCCAGCTACCCGGTAAACATAAAAGTCAAAACCAGCCTCTGATTTACTTCAGAATCAATCAGCATTTTTTGGTATGTCATTTGCCGTTGAGCAGATAAGAAGTTTTCTGAAGTAAAATTACAGTGCTTACGTGAAAAAGCTAATCTCCACTTGGCTGATTTGCCAGGTGCCCTTCCCCCTTCTCCCAAACCTGCATAACTTTTTCTCAAAGATTTGTTTTTCAGGTGACTGGTATTTCATTTCCTGTCAACTCGAATTCTTACAACAATAAATCAAAATCATTAGTAACATGAAATGTCAAATGAAAAGGAGTTAAAAGGGAATACTTCATTTGTTTTAAAAAGGATATTTGATTTGTAGAAGGGAAAGTGTCAGGGGAGGAAAGACATTTTCACTCTCAAAAGAAAATCCATTGGAGTTTAGGAGTTGCTACATAGAGTTCTATTCAGAACTCTGGCAGATAGGTTGGTCTTATAATACTCCAGCTACTTGGTACAGTTGGAGGAACTCCTACTTCTTGTTTCTTAACACAAAGGTAGGTAGCTTAAGCAGGTGCTGATGGGGAGTGGCATGGGTTGCCAGAGTAAGAGGCCTTCGACTGGTAGGAATTCTCAGTTGTTCCTTCATGTGATAGGTACACATCTCTCATCCATGCTGACCTCATACATTCTGCTCTAAAAAGTCTCAGGCAGTGCTGTCGTACTGCACAAGGTCAGAACAACTGTTACCAGAACCCTATCACTCAGGCCCTGAGAGAGGTGCCAGACACTCAGGTCTCAGTCAAGTAGTGACTATGCAGGAAAAATGTCTATAGTCATGGCTAATGATGTTTCAGCCAACCAGGACGAATGTGGTCTAACCTAGTGGTTGGAGTGGGTCAGAGTCAGTAGTCAGAAGCTGGACCCAAGTGTCAAACTGGAGGTCAGGAACTGGAGCAAACGGGAAAGCTGCCAAAGCAGGAGAAGAAGGAATAAGGTAAGGCAGGAGAAGGAGGAACAAGGTAACACAGGAGCAGGCACAGTGGTGAGCAGGAGCATTGAGAAGCCCGCAAGCTTCTGATGCTCCTGGCTTAAGAACCAGCCTGCTGGCCCCTGCAGCCAATCAGGCAGCATGGCCAATTAATCAGCTTGCTGTCGGCCAGTTTTACTGAGGAGGATATTAGCTCTGCTCCAGGCATGACTCCTGATAGTACCTCCCCCTTTCCCTGAGAAGTATGTCTAGGGCCTCAGGACCAGGTTTCTCAGTGTAAGCATGCTGAAAGGAACACATGGGTGTGTTCTGTAGGTTCCCATGTCAGGGTTCAACCCATTCAAGTCAATTAGATATTGTAATTTTCCTTGGACCCAACAAGAATCTAGAATCTGCCGATGCACATATTCTTCTTGGCTCCGAATGGTTATAGGTGGCAGAGAGGAGTAGTACAGCGTGGGAAGGGATCCTTGACTAATGATTTTGGAAGAGGGATGTGGAAGACTGGGTGAATCTTGAGGGAATCTGGTAGCTGTAACTTGAATTTAACCAGGTTAATCTGTTTTGTAATCTGGAAAGACCCCAGATACTTGTAGTCAGTCCTCACAGAGGGGTCAGTCCACCACAGATTCTAGGTAGACAACCACAGCTTATTCCCTACCCAGAAGCCAGGTGTTGGCTGGTAGGACCAGTCAGCATATCATTTGTAGGATACCTTGGTATCTTCTAACTGCCTCTGGAGTTCTTGGTTCACCTGCTGGATGTGGTCCATGAATTCAGTAACAGCAGGCAGCGATGATTCCAAGGGCATCTCTGGATGAGCACAAAGATGGAAACCATAGTTAGCAAAGAAGAGAGTCTGCTTGGTAGAGGCCTATGGGCATTGTTTTAAGCAAACTCAGCATGAACGATCAGGTACAGCCAATCATCTTGATGGTAATTTAGGAAGCAGCGTAGGTACTGTTCCAGGACCACACTGACCCACTCTGCTTGCCCATTGGAGCTAGGATGATAGGCTCTTGAGTGCAGGACCTCGATACTCAAATGGCGTAGAAGTGGGATCCCCAGTCAGATACCACATTTGTAGGCAAGCCATGGAGGTAAAAGATGTTGCTCACAAATAGGCAGAGGAAAGCACTCAATGTAGAACAAAATGTGCCATCTTGGTTAAGTGGCCAACCACCACTAGAACTGTTGTGTGGCCTTGCAAGTGTGGTAATTCCATGATAAAGTCCATGAAAATGATGACCCAAGGCTGAAGTGGATTGGGTATGGGCTGGAGGAGACAGTCTTGAACAGGGGGTCTCGGTCAGAGCCGCACAGCTCACAGGAATCTACATAGGATGCAACAGAGGTGCTTGTGACAGGTCACCAAAAGTTCCTGGAAAGCAGGTCATGGGTCTTGGAATAGCTGAAGTGGCCTGAGAAGTGTTGTGGCAGAACTGTAGGACTTGAAGCCAAGTGGCCCTTTCAGGAACATAGATGTGTCCCTCATTGTGTAGGATCTTGTCCTGGAAGGTGAAGAATATAGAGGACTAGTCTTGATGATGGTCTAAGGCCTGACAGGTTTGGATGACAAGGGGATTGCTAGATAACTGAAAGGTGGAGGCTGTGGTACCAGAAATGATGTTTGAGGGCTTGAGAATTGTGGACATAATCTCCTCACCAGGTTTGTAGTATTCACGCTTTCATGACAGTACATCAGTATTTCCAGTTCCTAGTCCCTGGCCAGTAGGTGACCACAAACGCAAATCATTGCAAAGAAGAGGGAACAGAGTGCCTGCAGCTGGTTCAATTACCTGGCCATTTTTAGATATTGCAAGTTTTATGTTATGTCAGAACTTGGACTGGGAACCTAGCACCCTGCAGAAGAGGGGACCATTCTTCAAAGACTGCTTTGATGGCCATCAGTTCCTTGTCCAGGATGTCATAATTCATCTCAGCAGGAGTGAGTTTTCACGAATAAAAGGTGCACAAGTGAAGCTGATCAGCAGGAGCAGTGGGTTGGAAAAGTACTGCCCCTACCACAAAATTTGAAACATCTACCTCCACTGTAAATAGTGTGGCAGGGTCTGGGTGGATCAAGGTGGGAGCTTTCATGAATTTCTGTTTCAAATTATGAAAGGCAGCCTGTGCTTCCGGGACCAGGAAAACCAGGCTCCCTTTTGCAGCAAATCTGTGAGAGGAGAAAACCAGCTCGGCCTGGACCCACTCCCAAGGGCTGGGGACCTGGCATTTCCCAGCTCTGGTTCCACCCAAGTCTTCACTGTACACATCAAGGCAAGATGGCTAAGTTCCCCACAATATAAGCAGAAGCCTAACTCCTGGTGTCAGTGCTTCTCCAAGTTGGAGAGGTGTGGATGAACCTGGCTGGCTTGCACGAGCTCTGATGCTAGGGCAGACCTGCACATTTGGGTTGTCGTGGGCAGGATGAATGGCAGCCTCAAGAAAATCAAGGTATGCTCATAACACTGATTCTCTCAATCAGATTGTTCCAACTGGACAGAGGCTCCACCTTTGCAAGCTCATCCTTTATATCCTCATTTAACCCCAGGCGGAAATGGTGGTATTGTGCCCCCTCATTCCACCCAGCGGTGGAAGCCAAACAACAAAACTCAGCAGCATACTTGCCAATAAGTCAGCCTCCATGCCATAAGGCCTACAGGTCTGCACATGGTTGGGGGTCATCAAAGATAGTGGACATGGCTTGAATGAATTCCTCTAATTGTTGCAAGATGAGGCTGGACTGTTCCAGGAAAGGAAGGGGGAAGCCCTGGCCAAGGCCTCCCCAGTCAACAAACTTAAGATGAGTCCCACGCAGGCCTGGTCCATGGGGAAATGATTGAGGGCATAGTAGGTACAGGAGCCGACATTGGTTCAGGAACCCTGAAACTTGTCCCAGTCTCCATTAAATTTGTTGGGCCGCGAAATCTTTGGCTCTGGGAAGGGTGGAATAGGAGGAGCCAGCAGAGCAACCTGTGCCTGCAGGGCTGCCTTCTGTGTTATTCGCACCTAAAGGTTTTGAATGGTGTCCACCAGTCCTGCTGGGGCCTTAGTAGGGTCCATGCTAGCGCCGAGGACTCCTGGCCCTAATTTCAAGGGCTTCTCAATCTGCTAGCCGATCAGGAGGAGGGCAGTCTAGCCTAGTAGTTGAAGTAGGTGTCAGGCCTAGTGGTTGGAGCAAGCATCAGACCCCGAGGACTAGGGTCAGAACCAGAGTCAGTGGTTGGAAGCAGGACCCAAGGGTCAACTGGAGGGCAGGAACTGGATACCAGAGCCAAGAATCTAGCTGGAGTCAGTTGTCAGGAGCCAAAGCCAAGGATCAAATCAAAAGTCAGGAACTGGAGCAAGCAGAGTATCAGGCAAGGAGGGGTTCAAGGCAGAGGCAGGCAGAGGCAAGGCAGGAGCAGGAGAAACAAGATAACATAGGAGCAGGCACAGTGGTGGGCATGAGCATTGCGAAGCCAGTGAGCTGCTGGTGCTGCTAGCTTAAGAGCCAGCCTGCTGACCCCTGCAGCCAATCAGGGGGTGTGGCCAATCAGGCAGCCTGCTGAAGGCCAGCTATCCTGATGAGACTGCCCGGTGATTAGCTCTGCTGCGGGCCCTAATTCCTGACATGATGATACTATGACACAGCATGTTGGCAGGTGTTAGATATGAAACACAAAACACACATCCATGATTTTCCAGTATCTCTGTGCAATATGACTCTGCCTGTGCACAAACCCTTAAGGTGAGACATAGTGCCAATGAGAATGGCTGCTCTCTGTATCCCGTGATTCAGTCTGTGGTGTCTGTTCCACTTCCAGCATGTTCACAGGTTCAGACATTTCAGGTGAGCCGACAAGCCTTCCTCAGGGCCATGGATCCGTTCAGCTCAGACCTCAGCTACAGTGGCATAAATCTAGAGTAATTCTGTTGATGTTGGTGGAGTTACCACCAGATTTACATCAATGTAGGTGAGATGAGAATCTGACCTCTGGTGAGGATGGGTTGTGTGAGGAGACCTTACTCGGATCTTCAAGAGCTAGGTTGTGTATAGCCTGTTACACTACCTCAAAGGCTGGAGCAACAGCTTGCTCTGCTGCCTGTTTAAGCTCTCTACTTCCAGTCATAACAGATGCAGAGAGATGTAAAAATTGAAATGTTAACCAAACTTTTGGGAGATGCACAGAAGTGCAACAGAAGATCATGCTCTAAAAGAATGGAAAGAGTTTAAATATGTGACAACCCCTAAGCCGTACCTCATTTCACAAAGCATGAGTCTAGGAATAGAAGTGAGACTGTATAAAGCTGTTTGATTAAAATAATCTAATAAAGACTTTCCTGCCTCATATTTTTGCTACAGATTTTCTAGATGTAACGTATTTTTAGGGACTCTTAGAAATTAGAGGACAACATACTGTAGTACTGAAGATGTCCCATAGAGAGCATGCACAATTGCACACCACACAATATGTGTCAAAGACATATTACTATGGTTGTTTAGTAGTCAGTGGGTCAGATCCTCAGGTGGTGTAAACTGGTGTAGCTCCATCAGAGACAAATCTAAGCAGACTTATTTTATATTAAAAAATAAATAAGCCGTTCATCATTGTACCATTTGGAAGAGAAAAAACAGCATCTTGTAGAAATACACTGTTCAGAAATTAAAACCAGTGAGTTCCTGACAGTGTTTTCTGATGGAAAAAAAATATAGCAATGGCATGGTAAGTAGAAATCCATGGAAATTACCCTTTGTCCAGGTAATAACCACATTATATGGGTTAGCTGGCTAACCTTTGGATCTACAGTGCTTAAGACGGACTAGAATTTGGCCCTTGGAGTTTTCCACAAGCACTTGTTGGAAAGGGTTAATCAGAAATCAATCAGTGACCATGGAGAATTTAACACTTTATAAAATGTCATTATATATGGAGAACATATGTAATGGTGGGCAGTGTAATCCCAGTTTTATTTTCTCTGCTGTGTAAATTCAGGGCCATAATACAAGATATGGGGTAGATATGTCTTAATGGGAGCTGGATATATACACAGAGTGGGGAATATAACCTACATGATAAAAGGTACCAATCCTGCAAGGTAATACTTGTGGATGCAGATTCTGGACTTCAGAAAGGCAGATTTCAACTGACTCAGAGAAATAGTAGGCAAGGTGTCATGGAAAGACCAATAAGGAAGAAAATGAGTCGAAGGGGGCTGGCAGTTCCTAAAAGATGTAATACTAGAGGCTCAATATCAAGCTATTCCGATGCAGAGGAAATATAAGAAGAGCCACAGGAGGCCAATGTGGCTGCACAAGGAGCTATTTAGCCATCTAAACACCAAAAGGGATGCGTACAGGAAATGGAAGGAGGGGCATGTCACCAAGGAACTAGCTGTCATCATGGGACTAGCGTGAGCATGTAGGGACAAAATCAGGACAGCCAAGGCAAAGAATTAATTACAACTGGCAAGAAATGTTAGAAACAACAGGAAGGGGTTCTTCAAATATGTCAGACAAAAAAGAAAGATAGAATCATAGAATATCAGGGTTGGAAGGGACCTCAGGAGGTCATCTAGTCCAACCCCCTGCTCAAAGCAGGACTAATCTCCAATTTTTGCCCCAGATCCCTAAATGGCCCCCTCAAGGATTGAACTCACGATAAAGGATGGTGTGTGTCCGCTGCTCAATGGAGAAGGTGAGCTGGTAACAGAAGATGATAGAAGGCAGAGCTGCTCAAAGCCTGCTTTGCTTCAATCTTCTCCCAAAAAATGATATGACCAGACAATTAGCAAAGTTACCATAGACAATAAAGGGGAAGGGATGCAGATTGGGCTACACAAAGAACATGTCAGAGATCTTCTGACCAATTTGAATGAATTCAAGTCAGAAGGGTTGGATGCAATTCACCCAAGGGTACTGAAAGAATTAGCTGAAGAAACATTGGAGCCACTGTCAATAATATTTCCAAACTCATGGATGACAGGAGAGGGCCTGGAAGACTGGAGAAGGGCTAACATAGTGCCCACCTTTAAAAGGGGGAAAAGGAGGAGCCAGGAAACTATAACCAGTCAGCCTGACTTGGATACTGGGGAAGCTACTAGAGCAATGTATAAAACATTCAATTTGCAAATACCTGGAGGATGAAGGAGTAATCTCTAGCAGCCAGCATGGATTTACCAAGAACAAACCATGCCAAACCAGCTTGATTTCCTTCTTTGACAGAGTAATTGGTTTGGTAGATATGGGAAATGTGGTGGACATAATATACCTGGACTTCAGCAAGGCTTTTGACACAGTCCCAAAGATATTCTGATAAGTAAACTGGAGAAATGTGGGCTCAACAGAACTACTGTTAAGTGGATACACAATTGGTTAAACAACCGCAAACAAAAAGTAACTATTAATGGAATGATGTTGGATTGGAAGGAGATCTCAAGTGGGGTTCCACAGGGATCTGTTCTGGGAATGTTGTTAACATCTGTATTAATGACTTAGATGTAGGCATAGAGAGCATACTGATCAAGTTTGCAGATGACACAAAGCTGGGAGGGTTGCCAGTACTTTGGAAGATAGAGCTAAAATTCAGAGGGATCTCGATAAATTGGAAAACTGGTCTAAAGACAACAAAATGAAATTCAACAAAGACAAATGTAAGGTGCTACACTTAGGGAAGAAAAACCAAATGCACAAATACTGAATGTGGGAAAACTGGCTTGGAGGCAGCACTGCTGAGAAGGATCTGGGAGTTGTGGTGGATGACAACCTCAACATGAGTCAGCAATGTCATGCTGTTGCAAAAAAAAGCAAATGCAACTTTAGGTTGCATTAAGAGAGGCATAGCATGCAAGTCACAGGAGGTGACAGTACCGCTCTGCTCAGTGCTGTTTAGGCCTCAGTTGGAGTACTGTGCCCAATTTTGGTCACCAGTGTATAGAAAGGATGTAAAGAAACTGGAAGGATCCAGAGGCGAGCGACAAGGAAGATCAAAGGGATGGAATGCAAGTCATAAGAGCAAAGGCTGAAGGAACTGGGTATGTTTAGTTTGGAAAAGAGGAGATTAAGTGGGATATGATAGAGGTCCTCAGATACTTGAAAGGCTGCCATAAAAATGGAGAAAAGTTCTCTTTTTGCCATAGAGAGCAGGACAAGATGGAATGGGTTCAAACTACAGCATAGCAGATTTAGATTAAATCTCAGGAAAACCTTCCTAACTGTAAGAACAGTAAGACAATGGAACAGACTGCCTAGGGAGGTTGTGGAAGCTTCTTCACTGGAGGCTTTCAAAAGGAGGCTGGATAACCATCTGTCTTGTATGTTTTAGACACAATAAACCCTGCATCTTGGCAGGGGGTTAGACTAGATGACCTTCGCAGTCCCTTCTAACCCCATGAGTCTATGATTCACAACTTATGACTGCACTTATCTAAATACCAAGCATGGTTTTTATAGGCCTTATTTTTATTCCTGATACTTGCCAGGGCAATTTATGAATTCAGAAGATACATACTCATTTTAAAATACATAAATCCCAAAAGGTTTTCTAAATACTGCCCGGCAATAAATCCGTGTTAAAAGCGGTGATCTGTGTTTCTCAAAATCAAAATGCCAGGTGACGTCCATGGGCCCAATTCTGCTTTCCTTACGCATCCAGGGGAGCTGCTGTTGTCAGAGTGAGGTGTGGGTGCACAAGGAACACAAGGTTGGGCTAGTATTGATAGTACTGGAGAAAACAATCTGTTGCATTTGAGCAAACTGTAATCTTACCATGGGCAGATCTACCTCTGTTAGATAACGGAAGGGTCTGGCTGTTTTTTGTTTTTTTTAATAGCTTGCCTTGCCAAAAACAACTCACTGAATTGAATTGAATTGAATAACAGGGTTTTTTTTTCATTTTCATAATTATTTCTTCCAGGTATTCTTTTCAAGATGAAGAAGACATGTTCATGGTGGTAGATCTGTTACTTGGAGGGGATCTGCGTTACCACCTACAACAGAATGTGCATTTTAAGGAAGGAACTGTTAAATTATATATTTGTGAACTGGCACTTTCACTGGATTATTTGCAGAGATACCATATAATTCACAGGTAAGTGAATAGCATTCATTCTATTAGGAAAGAAAGTGTAGACCATGCCACAAGTGAGGACTTCTTTACTTAGCCACACTGCGATTTGTTTACTCCACTTGTACAGTATGTGTCTCATTTATTACATTGTTGGTTTTGTGTAACTAAATTTTGCCTGTGGATACAGATGCAAAGTTCCTGCTGCATAAATGTAAACAGGAGTTGAGTTTGGCCCTGGTGTGGTTTATCCCCTCTTCTCAGCCTTGCAATATTGTTGTTTCCACACTCCATTTTCTTTGTCATACTCCCTTTGTTTATCCTCTTATCTAAGAGCTGTGATGCATGCTTATTTAATGTTAGACACAATACTCTGAAGGCCACATGTTTTAATTTTTCTTAATTCCCTTACAATTTTCCTGAACACACACATTTGTAAATCAATAGAATAACTGTCAGCAGGGGAAAAAAACAGAGCATCACAGTGACTGATGATGGGGAATTAGCTGTCAGTTTCCAGACAGCTAAAAATGTGCATGGAGTAAAATAAAAGATATAGAAGGGAACAGAGTGGCAGAAATTACAGGCTCTGTGTTCTTTCCCTCTCTGTGGCATTTCCTATGCTGCAATGATCTGTTTGTTAGTTTGCTGTTTCTTAAACTATTTAAAGAGTCACAATACCAGTCAGTGTTAATGATGCCTCTTTGTCAAGCATGCTCCACATCAGGTATCTCTCCATTTTTCCTGAATGATTCTAAAACTAATTTGAGCATGGAGGTGGGTTCCCTTGTGATGGCAATAATAGCAAACTGTGGAAGAAAAAAATCCTGGGCTTGATTCTGCTCTAACTTGCATTGGTTTTACAGTGGTGTAATACTATTGAATTCAGTAGGCTTCCTCTTGGTTTACATTAGTGTAAGTGGAAAGAGAAACTGGCCTCATGCGTCACCAGAATTGTTTCATCTGAATTCCAGAGGCCAAACTGAAACTGTTCATGCAATGGGGTTGACAGTAATCAATATAAATAGGTTCTTCTAAACAAATTAATTGAGACCTGTCATCCTGTCCACCCACTAGTACTCCCTTGTGCTGTTGTATGAGAAAGCTGATTACAAGGACGTTCTGACTCAACATGGAGAGGGCGGAATCATATCCTATCTATTCCAGCTGGAAGGACACTTCTCCAATCTAAGCTCGGGCAGGAGTAAAAGGCTTATTCTGTATTATGGCAACCACACAAAACAAAATTGAAATAAGCTTTGTAGCTGTTGATTTTTTTGCAGGTTACATTTGGATGAATGTTGTGGGAATTCTCTGAACTTTTCCATCTTCTGCATAATGCTAATATTTTTTGTAGATTTCTATAAATTTTGCACACATTTTGCATTCACAGTGAATGCTTCTAAAGTACAGCTCAGCATAGTCTATATGACTTAAGGAATGCTCCTTGATGAAGAAGAAATTGTTGAGCATTTCTCCTTTGTGTGCAAGCTTGAAACTGAGATGAAGTTCCACAGAAAATGTCCATTCTTA
Source organism: Chelonia mydas (assembly GCF_015237465.2). Lineage (NCBI taxonomy): Eukaryota > Metazoa > Chordata > Testudines > Cheloniidae > Chelonia > Chelonia mydas. The sequence goes on from NC_057852.1 coordinate 115,874,325, forward strand.
TGTTCTTATCTACCATACTTTATAGAAACACACTAATTCCTATTCAGCTTCTCTGTGAACTTTATAGAGCTTTAATAAATTTTTCCTGTGGACAGTTAGTAAAATACATTTTTATAGGAATTGTATTTTGCTATATTGTTATCTCTTGTTTTGCCAAAATTAATATTTCTCAGCCAAACATAGTACACACGTATTGTACGGTAGCTATTGGAAAACTATACAATGCACCTCCTGCCCCTCCATAGGTATTCAGTTCCCAGCACCTTGATTGGTTCTGAATATCTGCTTTGTGTAACTACTCTAAAGCTATTTTGAAATAACCATACATTATGTGAATGACTATATACTAATTGGCTGATGGTTGTTAAATGTCAATCAGCAAGCTGGAATTTTGCCATAGCACTCTGGTTATCGTATCCCTCCTGATGATCTGATATGGAGGGACCAGGAAAGTATGAACTAATGTGGAAGTGGTGCCTGATTCAATTCTCGCTGTGAGCAACAGAAGTTCTGTTCTTGTAGCCATCTCCTTGAGAAGTGTGGCTATCCCATTGTGGCTCCATGCAGGGCTAATGTCAGAGTATATCTGTGTCAATCCTCACTTTCTATTATTCATACATATTTCAACATAACTGTGATGAAGCAGAGAACTGCCAGCCAGTACAGCAGGGGTTAAAAAGAGCCTTTGGGCCCAGACAGCCCCACCCCATTTTACCTGCAGCCGATGCCAGGCCTGGAGGAGGGAGAAAAGGAGAGAACCCAGTTCAGAGCTGACTGGTGAAGAAGCAGGAGTAGGGTGACCATATTTCCCAAAAGGAAAATAGGACACCACGGGGGGCTGGCCCGAGCTGCTCACCCAAGCCCCAAGCCCCATGCGGGCTGGCCTTGCTGCTTCTCATGCCCTGCCTGCCCCGCACCCGAATTCTGCCTCCCCCTCTGTGTGGGGCTGACACTGGCATTGCTGCTCGCTTGAGCCTTGCCTGTGCCCCACCCAAGCCCTGCCTCCCACCCTGTGCAGGGCTGGTTTTGCTGCTTGCCCCCCGACAAAAGTGGGCATTCGTCCCGTTTGCTTTTGCCAATTGATCAAGTTGGCAAGAGCAAATGGGACAAATGCCCATTTTGGGTGGGGTGAAGTCAGGATGGCTGGGACAGGGCTCAAAAAAGGGACTGTCCCAGACGAAATGGGATGTATGGTCACCCTAGGCAGGAGCTAATTGTCTCCCTACCTGAGGGGAAGGAGTGCTAACCTGCCAGCCATGGCAGCCATCTGGGAGTAAGCACTCTCTCTTCAGCCAAGAGAGACTGCAGAGGAGCTTCCAGCACCTGAGGTAACCAAGTGAACCCCAGAGACATTGTGAGGCTCGCCGTCAGCAACTGGTGTTGCTGAAGGAGCCTGGTGCCGTCCAAGACCCAAGAGTGGACCCTACAGGAAGCAAGCCGCCTAGCAAATTGGCACCACACCCCAAACTGAAGAGTCTGGTAGAAAATAGCCCAGGGCAACTGATTTTGTCTCCCTGCTGGGAGGGACCCATCACCCCAGTTGACATACATAGGGCCCGGGAGGGACCCCCCCCCCCCCAGTTGATATATGCAGGACCCTGGGATGGGACCCGATAGAGAGGGAGGGCCAAGGTCCCCCTACCTTCCTTGGCCTTAAAGATTGAGGCTCCTTAACCAAGCAGAGGGCTGAGAGCAAAGCACTCTAACCACTAGGCTGCCCAGCCCTCCAAGCCACCTGTCACAATAAGTGTTTTGCATGCACAACCCTGCAAAATAAATCTTCAGGATAAGAGAGGTGTTATTTAATATGGCACAACCGTGAGTGCTATACAAGATATCTTGCTTATAGTTCTGCCAGAGATGTCTGCCTTTGTATAGATGTTTAACTAGTATTTTAAATAGTAATTTAAGAAAAATTCTAACCTCATCAGCATTTTCTGCTTTGCAGTCTATACTTGGCCCCCATCCTCACTTTGACGTGTAAACTATATAGTTTAACTCATCTGGGCACTTAATAACCTTTCACTTTAACTCACACTCATTTCGCACAGTCTTGCTGGAATTTAGAGCACGGTAAAATGTTTTCTTTGGGTACAGTGATTTGGTAAAAGCTGTCTGTACAATCATTTCCTATAGACCACCAGAGCCATAGAACAGAGAAAGGAATCTTCTGCTAACTTGCATGGTTTTCCTCACTCCCACATGTTGGATAGAATCCTGACGTCTTTCCTCACTGATATTAAGCTTCAAGACTGCATGACTAGGTCCTTTATACTGTGGCTAGTGCCAGATGAAAAGTATTAGTGAATAATCTATTTGGCCAATTAAAGATTGAATAAATTAGTATTATTTCAGGCATGACCAACACACCTTCCCTCCCCTCACAAGCTTTGTTGCTCGTAGATTTTAACAAAACCCACCAGCAGTTGCCTAATATGCTACGCAATTTCAGTCTGAGTAACTTGAGCTGTGTATTTTCAGCCAGCTATTTCTTACCATGTTTACTTGAAGAGTTGAATCCTGGATGCTTTTGCAGATAGAGGCTTAGCTCTGAGGAATGTTAGGGCCATAATTCTATAGATGCTTTATTTGTAACACATGCCATGTTGGTAGAATTACATTTTTCTCTCTCATTGGGGTAAGTTTTTATGGCCCTCAGTTAACTGTGTTGCCTTTACAATTTTATCATCACTTGGCTGTTCCACACTGTGGCTGGATGTGACAGATACCTGGAAAGAAAATTACAATAGCCTTCCAGCAGTATTGTAGTGTAAAGCACTAAATGGTCCATCTGCTGTGATTTTTGTGTGTGATGCATTTGTTTTCTCTCGCCTACCCTACCCATCTCGTGATTTTATTGTCCTCACCATTTTGATTGGCACTGCTGAAAGTTCCACTTTTGACAGAAAACAGCAAATCTGTTATGATCATGGGTGGTAGCGAAGAGATCATGGGGGGTAGTGAAGTTATATAGCTGCCAGTGTGACACACTAGCAAAGTGTGTGACTCCCTCTTGTGGCCGCTCCACTACCAGATAACAGCTTACCATTGCTACTAACTTCAGGAGTTATTCTTTTAGTTCAAATGGCAAAGATCTATGCTGCAATACAAAAGTTCACAAGTTCTATGCTGCTGATGACCCATTCAGAGAGTGATTATACCAACAATTCTTTAAAGTTATGTAACATTTCTATGCCTTTACAACTTCTATCTTTTATGCAGACTTTTACTTAGGGCTCCAAAAATAATATGCCAATATTATAAACTCCCAAGTAGAGTGATTCCTGTATAAAATTATCCACTTAAAGTGTAAGTGATAGTTAAAAATATAGCAGAAAAAATACTGAGCATTTGTAAGCCCAGTACTGACAAAAAAGAATGTAATTCTTGGCATAAAAAAATAAAATCTCAAATGGTACCTTTTAAAGGAATAAGAAATTATTTATATTCAGAAATCATAAATTTCACCATTTGAACTGAGTTTTTCACCCATGCAAATGAGTTCTAGTTTTATTGTTAGTTATCATTAGTTATTCATTTTGAAGCTGTAAAACAGCCCCAAACCCTTTGTGTTATCGTATGATTCACTACATGACTTACGTCCCTTTAACAAAGTTCGGTGGGAAATAATATTGAAGTCTAGGTATCTACAGCATAGATTCAATTGATAAAATCAGCAGTTGTATGTATCAATGATAGGATTCTGTGAGGTGTCCTGAGGTGCTCCATGCATACCTCTGTGAGGAAAAAGACTTCACACCAGTGGTCATTGCCATACTCTTTTATAGAGTGGAAGCTGGGGTAACTTTGCTCTGGTATTGAGAAGGGGAAAGAGAAGGACCCACTTTCACACCTCATCTATCCACACCTTTTTGGGGAATCAAGTGCTGCTGATGGTAGTAGACTCCTTTGTTTCTTACATCCTGAAAGTGCAAGAATGAAGATTGTGTCTGAACTCCGCACAGGGAGGCGAGGAAGGGAAGGCACTTTATGCAATTCCCTATGCCATTGCTCCACACTTTATAATGAAATGTTTATTTGCAGTATATTGTTCAGCCACCAGCTGTCTCTGTGTGCCGCATAGACATGAAGACAGGGTGTGGTCATTGGTTTTAAAAAAAAAGGGGAGACAAAGCTGGAACTCAAGCTATGTTTGTAATTGTAGCTATTTTTCATAATACATGCCTCTTATTTGAGAGGCTGTTGTTCTGTATATTATGAGACACCCAAGTAGGTGTAGACATGATTGGTCCTTGAAGATAAAAGAGCTATATTAGTGCTAAATAATATTCTTATATATCCATTCCACAATCACTCAACTATTAGTACTTGCGAAGTGAGCTACTATTATGTGGTCTTTTTTCTGGTTTCCTTTTTGATCTTTACTTACAGTTTTTGCTTTTCTTTCTGAATCTCTTCTCTTCCCATTGTCAACTACATACATACATTATGATTTTAGAAAAGGAAAATGAAAACTTAAGTATGTGATAATGTTATAATTAGAGGACTGTGGACTCCCGGGATTCTCAGACTTCCTGTCATTAGTTGTTGCTTTATACTCCATGCTGCATGAAAATATTTCTGTCCTGGAACAAGATAAAGAACCCATCAGTGAAGTTCATCGGAGTAAACATCTATCCTTTTTCATTGTTGGGAAAATGGGGAAAGGATTAAATATAAGCTGGGTGGAGCAGTGCAACAAACTAGAGGATTTTTTTCTCATGATTCTCATAATTGAAGACCACAAAACCCTTTTTACTTTTCTAAATATCTGCAGGGTCCCAGTGACTATGACTTAAAATATGAGTATGTCCAGAAAAAAACAATTGGAAAGAATCAAACCCATCAATGCTAAGTAGGGCTGAGGGAACAGTCTTGGCAGGAATCCGAATGTTTTTGTACCAAAGAGTTCAGGCTTGCTCAAATGAACCTATACTCCATTTATTTGGCTTCTCTTTTTGAGATTGGGTTTGATAGCAGCAACTCTGGGTAAAGCAGGGGAAAGAAAGAGCTGCTCTTTACCAAGAACAGCTGACTTTAGTGAGACTGGGCTCTAATCAGATTAACTACTTTGTGCAACTCACGAGGTGGAAAGCGGCTAGAAAAAGGACCACAAATAGCCAGGAGGGATTCCCTGAGAACTCCCTGCTGATGCAAGTATGACAGGTCCCACTTTGGCCCACACACTAGGCTACAGCTAAAACATGTGCCTCTAGAGATTGAGCTAACGGTCACTAGCTGGGGCTGTAACAGACTATTAGGATATGTCGACACTGCAAAAAAAAAAAAAAAAACCACTTGCAGCTGCCCTGTGTCAGCTGACTGTGGCTCATGGGACTCAAGCTGTAGGGCTAGAAAATTGCAGTGTAATTATTTGGACTCAGGCTGGAGTGAGCCCAGGCTCTGGGATGCTCCCCCATTGTGGGGTCCTAGGCCAGGCACCAGCTTGAGCCCAAATGTCTGTGCTGCAGTTTTATAGCCCCACAGCATGAGCCCTGTGAGACTGAGTCAACTGACATGGGCTGGCCGTGGGCGTTTTTATTGCAGTGTGGATATACCCATATTCTCAGGGGACTGGAAACAGAGGGGAATCTCTAACGTACACTAACCAGCAGGGTACATCAGTTTGCTGGCTCCAGAGCCTCCAGGCCCTGTGCCTACCACCTCTCGCTCACTGCTGTGGCGTAGAGTGGGGAGTGTATGAGAGTTCTTCTCCTCTATGCCTATCCTCCACCTGGATTCTTTGACAGGGCCCTTGGACCACCTTCTTTCTCTTACATTTGTCATTCCAGTCCATACATAGGAAATAGAATTAAATATAATCTCCTTCCTTCCCTCTTCCTGTTTTAAAATGTGACACATCATCATTTCCACAGCTTCATTTGGTATGAATTGGGATAAGCTGACAGAGATGAAACACTATATTCTGACTCGAAACCATTTAATGTCTCCAGGCCCAGAGTTGATCTCACTTATATCACTTTTCTGCTACTGTAACTCCAGTAGACGCTCTGATATTACCCCTGATGTATTGCAGTGTTGGCTGGGAATTCAATAAGAGCATTTTTGAAAATCCAACCCAGAATCTTCAACAGTGACGAAGGAACAGAGATTGTCATTTACCTAGTTCGTTTGTTTCTCAAAGTGCTATCTGTATTCTGTATGATTCAGGTGTGTTTTTTAGCTACCAGCCATGTTGGGGGAAGTTCAGAGCTTCCTGAACTCATCTTCCCTTGTTGGACTATCCTATGTGCACCTCTTCTGATCTCCTGCATACGGGCTCATTCTGTCCAATAATGGGTAAAGGAGCAGTTTTGCATTAATTATTCTTGAATTATTCTGGTTTGCATTTTTGATGAAGACATAAAAAAGTTTAAGCAGTTGGATAAGGATACAGTGTGAATAAACTAGACCCAACAGCAACAGATGGGCCATTTGCACATACCTCATGTCTCAGTTTTAGTGGGTGAAAAATGCATTACCTTACTCTGCAGCTACTGTGAGTGTCTCTTTGGGGGTTCCTATTATTTCTCTTGAGGATTTCTTTATAGTGAAAGCTTTTTTAATACTGTCAGACTAGCAATAAGTGAAGATGAGAAAATGCAGATTTTTGTGGAATTTTTGTCATTGCAGGAATTCTTTTGTCTATTGAGCTACCTTACTGTAGAGAGACAAGGTGGGTGAGGTAATATCTTTTATTGGCCCAATTTCTGTTGGTGAGAGAGACAAGCTTTGCAGCTTACACAGAGCTCTTCTTAGACATGAAGAAGAGCTCTGGGTAAGCTCGAAAGGTTGTCTCTCTCACCAACAGAAGTTGGGCCAATAAAAGATATTACCTTACCCACCTTGTCTCTCTAATAACCTGGGACCAACATGGCTATAATAACATTGCATACTATCTTACTGTAGATATTTCGCAGACACCCACTATTGTAGCATTGAGCCATCTGTGTAGCTGATGAGGTGGAAGGAATTTTCTTAAAGGACAGCATCAGTTTAAACTTGTCCTTCACTCATAAATGTATTCAGCACATTCCAAGACAGTTTTGTGAGAGTCCAGATGAGCTTGGCATGAGTTGTGTAACTTCTGACTTAGCTGGATGTATGGACAGTGAGAGAGAGGGGGAGAGTCAAAATATGAGTCATGCTATTGATTGACTCAGAGAGCTTTATGTGCCAAATGTGATTGATTTTGTATTTATTTTTCAAGAGTTCTCTTTCTGAAGCGCCATTATTTCCCCTTTATTCTCATATGCCTTCTGGGAGTTCTCTACGTGGCAGCTTTCAAATATTTCTATGGCCTCCATTAATTTCAATTCTAACAGCAATGTAGTTTTCCCGCATGAAGCACCGCTGCAGTTAAATGTTTCTGATTCTGAATGTGAGTCCCCCTAGCCAGTGTCAGCATGTTCCAGATGTGCAAACACAACCTACTGTCAGTCCAGGGGAGAATTTCCTGCTGGCTCCAGGAGGTGCAATTTATAGGTCCCTGCATTAGTTGGAATGAATGAAGCTTTCTGCGTGACTTCAAGTGATACAATAAGTCATTTAATCACATGTCTAACTTGAAGTTAATATGCGGACAATGCAGATTCTTAATGATGGTCACATGTTTAAAATTGAGGCCTTAGACTGTAGGCATACTGAAGTAAAATTGTGTTTTACTTGATGTTGGAACAGCAGAGGAATTATTCTCAGCACCCAGTGAACAATAATTAATAATTTTGATGAACTTAAAGCCTAGTAAATAAAATAGAGTGGGAATAGTGGTCCATTACAATGTGATCAAAATCAGGCCCTTACACTATAACAGTGGTGATAATGGTAAATAAATAGAAGCGGGCTGCGTTTTGTTTTGTTTTGTTTTGGGTGGCAGTTAGTTTGTTTCATTATGTATCTTATTCGTATCAGGCCTTATTTCTTCTCAATGTCATTGTGCATTTTGACTCTGAAATGTCAGCATATCCTTTAACCCAGAACATGCAGGTGTTGCTTTGTGGCTTATAAACACTAAAGGCGATGCTCTTCAAAATAAGTGAAAACAATCTAAATATTTCTTATTTGTTCACCCTGATTTCATGAATCTAAATGTGTTATTGGGGGGAAAGGGAGAATGAGCTCCTGGTTCTCTTCTGAGATTCTTTCTCTCTCTCTCACATACAGCACTCAAAGATATTTTTCCATGTAAAGTTTAAGTGCTCAGTGGTGCCCTTGGAGGAAGAACACTTGGATCCTACTACAAAAGGAATTTCTACTCTCTTATTTTAAATGTGGACTCCCAGTGTATAAACCACTTTTTATTCTGTCTTATTCAAATGAGACTGCAAACACCTTCAGGCAGGAAGCATGTTGTTCTCTAGCCATAAGTACACTGTCAGTTTATTAAAAATAGTAAAGTTATTTAAAATAATACCATCACTTTTTATGTCTCTGATAAATGCCAGATAACTTGCATCAGAATTGGAACAACGAAGAATGGTAGGAATAATGAGAGAACGCGATAACCAATATAGCAAAAAAGTATCATACTTCTTTTGCAGTGTCTGAAAAAACAAAATGGCCAAAAATGCCAAATGCTGGGTACCTAAAGTTAGGCTCCTAAATAAAAGTAGCCTGATTTTCAGAGGTGTTTGAGCCCCAGCAGCTCTCAGGGAAGCCAGCAGCAAGAGGCAAATTAAGGATTTGGTGGTGAGAGAAAGGGGACTCTAACTTGGGGGACTGAAGAAAGAGGAGACAATTCTGACTGCAGAAGGGGTTGGGATGAGAATGGGGGAAGTGTAAATGATGAGCCAGCTGGGGAAGAAGTGAGGGGAATGATGATGAAGAGAGCTGGTAAGAGAATGGGAAGTGGAGGCACCTGTGGAGAGTGAGTGGATGCTGAATGTGGATGTACGGGAGGGCCTTTGACCGTACTGAGGGCAATTCCTGCACAAAGTCTTGGGGGGCAGGTAAGAGGAGGGTGTGCATGAATGGGAATGCTGAATGAGAGAGGCTGGGGAGAGTAGGATTGCTCAAAGGAGTTAGTGGGAAAGCTGTTGAGAATGGGAAAGTAGGAGTAACTAGAATGGGGTATAGCTGAAGAGATAATAGGGAGGCTGGGGGAACCTAATTGCTGAGGCAGAACTGAGGGGCAAATAGGAGAATATTGAGTGGGGGTGATGGCAGGGGGAACTGTGACTGGAGAGAATATGAGGGACTCTGACCAGGAGCAGCTGGAAAGAGAAGAAAAAGTAACTGTGCCTGCTCACTTTCAGATGCCTTTCACTATCATGGGCATGCATTTGAACAGATGAACAGAGTTGTTTTAACTCAAGGCCAGGATGATTTTGAATAGTTTTGCAGTTCATATTGGACAATTCACATACCCTTAATCTGTACCTTTGAAGAATTCTCATCCAGTCTTTTTCATCATGCGTATTCTATGTAGGACTTAATACAGAGAAGAAGGAAGCACTGTCAGAGGAAATTTTCTCTCTTAGGTAATCATGGAGGAGGTACTGATGTGAGAAATGCACTCCTAGATTTGGTACATTGCTTCTCAAGTTGCTTACTGCAGACATTGAGAGATTGCCCTCTGTAAAGAAGAGCTGATCAACATGTTTACTCAAGGAACAACAGGTCTCTCTTCTGAAAGAAAGTCAATGACTGTTAATAATATAGTTATTTTAGTGGGACAAGCTGGGGTAAAAAGTTATCTTCAGAAATGCCACACTTCCAAGCTATTGTGCTAATTAAGTGCTTTAGTCATCTACAGTTCTGGTTTAAGAGTTTCAGCTATAAAACTCTGCAACTCTGCCTAGTTTTAACTTTCGGCACTAGCCCTGCAGAATTTTCCATGTAGAGTGCTCTTTCAACTCTTCTCCACACACCTACACGCAGACCCAGACTCTCACAGAGTTCCACCACACTAATTTAAATTTGTAGCCCATTTCCCAATCTCCCATAAAAGGGCTGTGCACATGAAGCTAAAACTTATGAATATATGGACAAAGATGTGCTTTTCTAGTCAATACCCTTTTATCTTAATCTGCACCATGACTATTTAATACTTGATTTGGGGAGGAAGATTTCATGTCAAAAAGTTACATTTTAGAAGATCTAACACTGAAGAAATAGAATTATTAAGCAATACCTATCTCTGTGTTTCACGCAAAAATATTTTACATATCAGACTAGAATAATTGTCTCCTTGAAAAGAAGCACAGTCCCAGTCAGAATCATTGTCTGCCACCTCAAAATCCTTAGTCACCCATTTCAGTCATTAGATGGTATCTTTGTTCCCGAGTTTCAACTAAAATATAGCAATAGAGATATCTTTTCAAACAACCTGCCTCTTTGTGACATTATCCTTCCATGTCAGTTAGACTCTTTGGGGCTCTAGAGTTGACTGTGTCTAGGGTGAAACTTGACAGTGCAGGAAATAGGGCCTTCTTGGCAGGAAGCCAAAAACATACGTGCATTCTGTCATTCAGAATGAAACAGTACACTTTTTCCTGATTGATAAAGCAAAGTCAATAATGATGAGCTCCTTCTGCCCTTCTTTTAGACCACTTACACAGGACAATGTTCATGGGATCAAATTCTGTTCTCAGTTACACTTGTATATGCATTTGCACGGGTATAAGTGAGAAGAGGACCTGGCCCATTTTGTCCACTTTGTATCTAGAAGGATCCAGTGATACTTGTATGTTTGTTGATGGGACACTTGCTGATCTCTTCATCTGCTTTGGTGGCAACTTTATTCGTAGTCTTCAGAGATACTACATGAGCTCTGATGTCAGAAACAACTCTCATCTGACAAAGGTATTCTTTTCTGCCGTATCTGCTGCTGTATTCTCCAATGCCAACCTATCATCTGGTTCCAGTGAGCTATGTTTCCTATGGTTATTAGAGACTATATGTGTTCTTGAAAGGTGATTCACTCAAGGAGTACGAATCTGTACTCACACATGTTGAACGTCCTAGAAACACTTGAAGCTAGGAAGCTGAAAAGATTACGGCGCTATCAAATGTGATTATATCAGTATTTGAGAGGCCATTGTAATGCATTTCAAAATTCTCTTCAAAAACTGTAAAAAGTTCTCCAATAAAACCATAGAAAATCTCTCCAACATTGGGGAAAATCCCTGCAGTTTTCTTCCATGCACAGATTTTTTAAAAAAGAAAAGTTTAAAAAAAATTTTCCAGTATGATTATAACCTAGTGGGCATAACTGAAATCTGTTAGGATGAACCAGACATATCATGCCTGATGGTTACAACCTAGCTAAAGTGGCTGATCAGTCACCATTTATTGTAATGATGAATTATGCATTGCAGGAATTAACATAAGGCATACTCTGCTAGGGACCAGCATAAATCTTCTAAAAAGAGTGCCATTCTGTAAACTAAGATCCCTTTGGAATGTACATGTACAAGGAAGCAGTATTATAGTGACCGTGGGATCTATCAGTAAGTGTCCCAACTTTTGTGGTGGTAAAAATCTCATCTTTGCATTCATTTATATGTTGCATTCAGTATTAAGTGCAGCATGCATTAATGCTCCATAGAAAGTGTTTCTTAGAGAATGGCCAAGGTTTTCTAAAATGACTAGAAGCTTTGGGTCACTCCCGTTTTTGGGTGCCCAACCTGAGAAAGCATAAAGGGCCCTGCTTCTCACTGGGTGGATCACAGTGCTTTATGAAAATTAGGCAACTTAAGATGTCTTGAGTTGGGCAGTCAAAAATGGAGGCATTCATAGTTGCTTTTGCAAATCTATAACAGGATGCAAAAAAGGACTAGATAAGTTCATGGAGGATAGGTCTATCAATGGCTAATAGCCAGGATGGGCAGGGATGCAAAACCATGCTCTGAAGTGTCCCTAGTCTCTGTTTGCCAGAAGCTGGGAATGGGCACAGGGGATAGATCACTTGATGATTACTTGTTCTGTTCATTCTCTCTGAAGCACCTGGCATTGGGCACTGTCAGAAGACAGGATACTGGGCTAGATGGACCATTAGTCTGACCCACTGTGGCCGTTCTTATGGTCTTAAAAATCTTGATACATAATAGTTGCCTGATTTGGTACACTTGCTTTGTAGATCCTGTCTGCAACCAAAATGTCTAACACAACAATCAGAGTGAACTCTAGGGAACTCCTCCTCACAGAGCCATTCAGCCCATATTGGAGGATTCAGTCTTCCATTGTTTGATCAGCTTATTAGTACTAGCAGTGTTGGAACCTGCACAGTGCCTTCCTGTGAGGTGCTGAGAACTCCCCCTGCGTGGTGAGCACCCTCAACTCCCATTGAACACAATGGGAGCTGACTGTGCTCAGCAGTACCCTGTGGTTGTGCTCACCTCTTTTCTGGATCAAGCCCGTGTAGCATTAGAAAACTTTCATGGGGCTGGTGTCACGTTGTATTGCAATCTGTATCTGTTTTCACTGCTATGATGCAAAGTTTAATCAAATCTGCAATAAAATCATATTGGATCTGCAAGCAGATATGATTGAAATACAATACAATGACGGAATCTCTGTATTAGTCAGGTTTTAATACTGTGCTAGAATCTATGTAAGTAAATTCAGCAGCTGTAAAAGTACTAGCCCAGGGAAGACTAACAGAATAGTGCCAGTCTTTACTTGTGGGAAAGACCAAGTACAGTGGTCACCCTTTAAAAATGGCCATTGTTTGTAATGAAATAAGTTTATCTGTTTCTCTAAGGCAAAATCAATAAGTTTTTAAGGGTGACCACCTCACATCTATACTTTACAAATATAGATATCACTACTGCCACCTATTGATGAAAGTAGAGAATTGAAAGTATTTGACTAGTCCACATTTTCCCAAATAAAGATGAGAAATTGCTAAAAACATTTGTTTGAATTTGTTCCAGTTAGGATATTTGTACATTGGCGTGAGTTTTAGGGGGTGCTTTTGAGCTGAGTTGCATTTTGTAAAAGTAAGGGAACTTGAAAATTGGTTCCTATCTGGACAAAGATGAGGGTTTCATGAAGTGGGGTTGCATTAAGCCCACAGAAGGGCCAGCTCCAAAGCTCATTGAAGTCAATGGAAATCTCCCATCGTTCCATTATCACTGGTACCAGCTGTACTGGAGGTAGCAGCATGTTAACTGTAGTGTTGATGGAGTATCAGCATCCTTACTACTAACTTTGCTCAGATTACCATGCTAAAAATACCAGTGCCCTGTCCAGTGTTCACATGTTGCTTTTATAGTGCAATGGTGGGTGATTTCCCAAAATAATTCAGAGTAGGCAAGGCCAAATGTAGTGCACAAATGTTGTCATGATCTGTAATACACTCACTGGTCATTTAGAAAGAGTGTGATCATAGATATTTTGGACTTCAGGCCTGATGTGTTCTTGTTTGTTCATTTGTTTTTAAAAGAAGAGCCTTAAAGAAAAACAAAAGGAAAGTTGCAGCACTTCAGAATCCTTAAACAGACTCATAAAGACTACTTCACCATTTTGTGATAACTTCAGTACAGTTACATTATGTATGTGCATCAGAAATGGTCCTCTTGCTCAGGCGATACATTACATAGAAAGCGATCAGACATGTGAGTGAACACGGATGGGGCAATGGAAGTCTGACCAAAGTGTCTCATAGTGAACACGGATGGAGCAATGGCAGTCTGACCAAAGTGTCTCATGAGCACTTCCTACCAGCTAATTAATATGGAGTAATAATGGCTTTGCATTTTACACTAGAGCTTAAGGAGTAATTACTGCAAAGATGCCGAAGGCTATAAATGGGAGGAAAATCTCTAGCCCTAATAAAGATAAATAGATCTTTGCACGAGTGACTTGTGGAACAATACCATCATACAATACTTATGGTCTTATGCATTTCTAAAGTGTGACACTAAGATTTTATTCAGGATCTAGAGTAAAATCTATAGACTTTTGGCTATAGTGTATGATATTTATTCAGAAATGTTCCACATCCTGAAATCTTTATTCACTTTTCATTAAGATAAAATGTCCATTCATGTCCAGACTTAAGAATGGAAAATTTGCCTCAATTTTGCCAAATTTGCCTCAAGATTTGAACAATATAAAATGAATAATATACGATGGTTGAAAGAGACCATCTGTGGATTTGGAATGTTTATTGGCCCAAAGTTCTTATAGGAGGAAAAAAAAGTTTAATCTTTTTTACTACCACTGATATCTGTCCAAATATATAATACAGTACAATACACTTTTCTATGGTGTACAACATGTTTCACTCAAGTAGCTGAACAGAGTCTGGAAAGTTCACATAAAAAGCTTGTTTCTGAAAGTATTTCTCCCTTAAATGGCTCTGAAACTACCATTCTAGCTCAGAGTCACTCTGAAGAGATGCTTTCCATTATTTTAGGTCTGAAATGTAAATTTTTCAGGGGAGGCGGAGAGGGGAGAGCTGTATAAAACTTAAATAAATTTCATTGGGCCAAATTCGGCCCCAATTAATGTTAGGCTTTTTGACATTTTGGATTAGAATGAGACACTGTAAGTTATTTCAAACTCTTTGTGCATAACGGCCTCTAGACAATGCAGCTGGAAGTGACTAGGTTGATTAAGCAAGTTCTTGCATCCTTTGCGTCTTAAATGATAAACTTATGTGTGGATACCATGGTGCAAAATAGTCCTTTTAAAAAAAAATTCAAGCAGAATTAATGGATATCAACTGTGCTAGGATTTTCAGCTCATTGGAGAGAAAAATATTTTAAAAACATGTTCTGCAGGATAAATAGCTCAGTTCATCAGAAGGCTATCTTACAGTTAATCATCTGTAGCACTTGCCTCTGGTTGTCGATATAATTAAAATAGACCTACATTGGAACTAATCCATAAAGGTACCAGGGATTGGATTACCAACTTCTCCCTTTGTTTCCTCCTGTTTTAAAGTCTGTTTCAGAACTTAAATATTAAGTTTATTTGGGTACCACACGGATTGTCTTGTGGAAGTACAACCAGATACATACTCACATACACCCAGCCCCCTACAAGTAAAAGCTCTTTCTTTGCAGAGAAAGATCTAGCAATGGCAGCCTTAAAGGGACACATCATTTCCAGCTCTGCTGAAGTTATCAGGATTCAACACTATGGTAGCCTTAAAGGGACACATCCTATCACACCATTAATTAATACAGGTTTCAGAGTAACAGCCATGTTAGTCTGTATTCACAAAAAGAAAAGGAGTACTTGTGGCACCTTAGAGACTAACCAGTTTATTTGAACATTAGCTTTCGTGAGCTAGTCTCTAAGGTGCCATAAGTACTCCTTTTAATTAATACAGAAATTGATGGCTCTGAAGGATTTAGTTATGGAGGGACAGTCTTTGGCAGTCAGTAATGAGCAGGATTAATATAGTGGGAACACGGACTGCCAGTCAGAGGTCTGGTTGGACTGCAGTGGTGGCCATTTCCACTCAGATAGGGTGTGGCAGGGTGACAAGATGTCCCAATTTTATAGGGACAGTCCCGATTTTGGGGTCTTTTTCTTATATAGGCTCCTATTACCCCCTACCCCCTGTCCTGATTTTTCACACTTGCTGTCTAGGGTGTGGGCTGTAGCACTTTTTATTTAATACTTTTGCTATGCTGCTTGATTAATGCCATTGGGCAGTTCTAGTTGCTGGGAAGAATGTTGTGGGGGGCAGGAGTGAGAAAAAGGTGATTGAACTACTGGGTGCAGAGGAAAGGAACATAGTAGTTTTCACTGTAGTCTGTTCTTCAGGCAGATCCGTGCTGGGGATGGAACCCTGGCATTGCAATGCTTTCTCAATACAGCTGAGTTCACTCACCACACTGGGCCCTTACTGTGCTTCCCATCCAGAGACAATGCCATCTGGCTAAAGTCCTGTCTTAGCTTTAGTATAGCCTGTGAATAGTGATGTATACCACATCTCAGGCTTTACCAGATATAGAATGTCAGAACCACACTGCATTTTGTATTCTGCTTTCTTCGGATGTGTGATTTTAAAATCCTGTTATTTCTGAATATCTATACCAAATACAAGTAAAGCACAGTGCCAAGCCCCTGAACCCAAATATGAACATCAAAACCCATTCGTAGTCCTTTCTGATGTCAGTAGAAACCAGTTTAACACCACCCCATAGTTCCCCACCTGGTGGGGATTACCTCAGTGCTCTCAGGTAATGGTAAATCTCATGTGAACTGAATGTTCTCTAGCTGGAACTTCCATTTCCCAACTCATTGCTATTATTTTATGGTTGTTAAGAAATGTCACACAGGTAATATTAATCTTTATTAAACTTGTCCTGAACTACACACATCAAATTAGCCCTTTATGCTATGGCAGGTGAATGTGCAATATATCTTTGGTGTAACTGAGTGTAAAATATTAAAAAGATCCAGTCAGGTATTTTGTGTGCTGCATCAAACTGGCGGAGAAGAACTAATCTGGAATAATTTATTTTTTGAATTGCTCAGATACTCACCAGGGGATCAGGTTATTTGAATTGTCCTTGCATGGCTTGAATTATTATCCATAATTTATTTTTTTTACCTGTGCTTTTGTTTTTTTAATGGTAGCAGCTAACTTCTAGACATCATCTTGTACTATTATTCATTCCAGACAGCTGCTCTTTGTATAGTGTTCTCCATATCCTAGACTACAATTTGTGCGCATGATTGGCCATTGCTATGGGGAATATTTTAACAAACTGGAAACATATAGGTTCTGACAAAAAGATTGTGAGGCACCTTACAGATTAAAAGGTTGTTGAAGGGTTGTTTCTCTTTCATTTTGTACCTGTCTTTCTCCTAGGTGACATAATAAGAATTACTTCTATGGACTACTTCTGCTGAAAAAGGAAAATATTAATATAAGCGATTAGCTGTATAACTAAGAAAATAGAGATTTGACTGTACTTTTAATGTACAGTGAATTCTGTCCTGATTTTTCTCTGTTTGTCCCATATGACACATTTGTTAAATTAGCAGCATGGATTTATTTTCATTACTTACATGTCAGCACTAAAAAAAAAATAGCTAGTGTTGTTTATTGAAAATTGTGTTAAAATTGTAATCTATGATTTTAAATTCTAATAGCTCGCCAGCTGGGCTCTCTGAGGAAGCCTAGCAGCAGGCAGCTACCCTAGAGTAATGTGGGATGAATTGTGCATCTTTGATTGAGGGAGCAGCCTGCTTTTGTTTTTCTCTGTTTTGGGGTTCTTGTGTGTTAATCATTCTGAATTTTAAGAAATAAAGAGGTGTTATGCTGCAGCCTTCCAGCAGGAGTATTAATGTTTTTCCCTAACTGTTCTGTATGTACACCATGAACATACCAGTTAGAGCTTGGTTAGGCTGAAACAATGCCTGCTAAAGCCAGTAGGAGCCTTTCCATTAACTTCAATGGGCTTTGGATCAGGCCCTTATTGTGTAAAGCTTAAGGCCACATAGCCCTGGTCTACAGTGGAGGGTGGGGAGGTCGACCTAAGATACGCAACTTCAGCAACGCGAATAACGTATCTTAGGTCAACTTACAAGGCCGTGAGGATGGCGGCGAGTCGACCGCTGCTGCTCCCCCATCGACTCTGCTTCCGGCTCTCATGAGCTGGAGTTCCGGAGTCGATAGGGAGCGCATTCGGGCATCGACTAATCGTGTCTAGATGAGATGCGATAAATCAATCCCCGATAGATCAATCACTTCGGGTAGTGAAGACCTGTCCTTCGTGTCAGGTCGCTGTAGGAGCTGAACAAACACAGTGAGCCTGCTTGAGAAAAACCATTCTGAAAAGTTCATCCATCAAAAATTCCATAGATGGTGTCTTGCTATTTAAAATAACAAGCTTGTAAATTTTAGCAATTGGGAGTGGGGGTTGGGTGGGAGGCCAAACAATTACATTACAGGCAGCGATCACCTGCTCTAAGAATACCAAAAATCATCTTCAAAATGAAAGTTCAATTTTTAATCTAAATTCCTTTGATGAAACTATTTTTGATTATTCTTTAGGTGCAAACCCAGCCCCCTCTTCTACAAGTGCATAGGCTGCTTGGGAACAAGCCAGTGCAGTTCCACTGGGTGAGTGTGGGGACTGGAACCAATAGACTTGTGCAGGCAGGGTAAGGACCTTGTGTGCAGTGTGGAACTCAGCTCTGAGAGCACAGGATGCAGTGTGTGAGCAGGCCAATGGGAATCTATAACTGAGTGGCTCCTGCCTTCCCCTCGCTGCAAGGGGTTTGCATAGAGGGCTGTAGAGCCTACTCCAATCACTGGGCAAGAGTAGGTTTCACGGAGCAACTCAGAAGGTGCTTCTGGCCAGGTGTATGGTGAAAGGGCCCTCTCCCTTTGCTTTCCACTCACCAACCAAGACCCAACCATGCCTGGATACTCAGGCTGGCCTCCAG
The DNA here is from genome assembly GCF_015237465.2 of Chelonia mydas. NCBI lineage: Eukaryota > Metazoa > Chordata > Testudines > Cheloniidae > Chelonia > Chelonia mydas. Next base: position 115,892,685 of record NC_057852.1, read on the forward strand.
GGGGAGTCTGCATAGAGCATATGCTGTCTCCCTACTAGCATGTTAGACTTTGCCCTTTGAACAAAAGCAGCATTCTAGAATGACCTGAGAAAAGAAACTTGCCAGAGGGAAGCTGTTGTTAGAAGTGTGGCCTAGTGGTTTGGATACACATCCACAGATAAGGAATTCATGAATTCTAATTCTGGTTCCTGCAGACTCCAGCTGTGGCCTTGGGAACTTATAGCCAAATTTTCAAAACTTGCCTTTAATTATAGGCGCTTCAATTTTGAGCTTCCAACCTGAGACAACCAGAGACACTGAGAAACCACAGTTCCCATTGTCTTTAGTTGGAATAGTAGGGGCTTAGCGCCCTTGAAAGTCAGGCTTGTAAGTGCCTTAACTTGGGTAACCATAATGGAGACACTTAAAATTAAAGTCCATTTTTGAAGATGTGATTCTAAATGACTCATAAAGACTAAGACTTTGTTTGTGTACACAGGAGTTTGCTTTGTAAATCTGCCCCAGACTAGTGAAAAGCTGAATCCCACCACTGGCTTTCATTGTCCATTCAAAGCTAATATATAATCATCAGAAAAATCAAGGTTTGTGCTAGCAGTGCCGGTAAAACATCTGTCAGATACAATTTGAACTTGCTTAGACACATCTCTATAAGGATCACCTAGATTCCAAAGCTTGGGAGACTGGAAATATCATTGAGGAAATCTTGAGGAAGTCCAGGGAAAAGAATGGGAGATCATCAGACAGGAAATTAAAATAATATATCCTGGATTTTTGCTGGAGCCCAGGAAAGGGATGGCAATCCTTAAACATGAGATAATGGACAGTCTGAACTGTTTGTAAGTGCAGGTGTGAAGATCTTCTCCAGGAATATCAGAAAATAGCTTAGGTTGATGAGGGACAGCTACCACCTAAAATAATTCTGTTCTCTAGAAAAAAGTACTTGGACAAAGTAGAAGGGAAATTATGGCATGAGTAGGAAATTACAAACAAAGTGGAAAATGGCAACAACCAAGACTGTGGTAATTGCGTGGTTGCTGTAGAATATGAAAGCAGGAAAAAACAGATGGCCAGTGTTAGTTCTTCAGTTCCCTCAGGCTGAATAACAACATTATTAGTAATGGGTTTCAACAAACTAAGAAGAGCCAGCAGCTGTGCTGATTGTAGAAGTGCTTTCCTAAGGTGCTTATAGTTATCTTAGCTAATGGAGCTCTAGCTGATATTCCTATTACTCATGGAAATGTCTGACCCTTTTCTTAACCTTAATGAGCCTTTGTCTCAATTATGTCTTGTGGCAGTGAGTTTCACAGGTTAATTAAAAATGTGCAAAAATATTTACATCCTTGTATATAAAATGTGTTTTCTTTCAATTCCATTTGGTATCACCGTGTCCTTGAATTATAAAAGTAAACAGGAGTGCGCTATTGACCTGCTCTGTACCATTTATTATTTTATTTGCCCCTATCATGTTGCCTTTTACAAATCTCTTGTGTAAATTAAATAGACCTAGTCTGTTTAATGTCTTCTCATGGGCAAGTACTTCCCATGGATCTATATGCTTTGCCCTTCTCTGGACCTTCTCTATTTCTTTCATGTCCTTTTGGGGATGAGATGAACTCATACCATTTGATTTATATTTGTATCATACCATTACATATTTATATTTATATTACTATTTACTATATATAATATTAGATATTATAATATACATATTTATATTTATATCATACCATTTGATTTATATTATGGCATTAAAATTTTTCAGTATTATTCGTTATCCCTTTTTTAATGCAACCTGGCTCACTATGTAATGGCAGGCAAATAAGCAGATATTTTCATTTAGCTGCACACAGTGACACCATGTCTCTCTCTAGAATGATTCATTTAGAAACCATTAATGTGTATGAGTAGTTCAAACTGATCCTTCCAATGTGTTTTATCTTGAATTGTCTACTCTCAATTTCTTCTGTAAGGTGTACCTGGTCTTTCCGGTTCCCTACAGGAGACTTCACGGTCCTATTACACCTGCCCTAGAAAAGGAGTAAAAAGGGTGGGCCTTCCTGGCCTGCCTAGAGAGGCCAATCTGAGCCCAGGAGGCTCAGATAAGAGTTGCTGCTGGGCCTCAGCAGTTCAGTTCCTGGCTGGGACCAGAGGGGCAAGGAAGGGTGTTCCTGTCTGGCCAAAGGAACCTCAGGGATAGCCAGAGTTTTGTTCTGGCTGCATTTGACTGAGAGAGGACCTGAGGACTTTAACACTGAGGTGAGGTATGAGTTGAGAAAAGGGCCAGGGAAATAGCAGCAACGAATCAAAGTGAGCGGTACGTGACGCTGCGTATAGGGTCCCTGGGTTGGAACATGGAGTAGTGGGCAGTTCCAGGTTCCCCCACTAGTGAAGTGTTGTAAGCCCCAAGAAGGGGACAAAGGTTCTTTTGGAAGCCCAAGCAAAAAGCTGAATTTAGAGGGCCCAGAGCTGGGGCTGAAGACCCTGCTGAGGGCAGATAGGTTATTTCTGACTGTTTGCTACCCTAGAAGGAGATCATTTTGATTGTGTGACCCAGCTGGAAGGCTGAGCCACTGAAGACCCGCTAAGCAAGGTTGACAGCCTACAGGGGCACCAGGAACAGGAAAAGGACTGCAGTACCACACATACCAGCAGGAGGCATTCAAGAGGTGAGTTTCCCCCATTACAATCTGCCACTTTAGTGCCCAATCACCAATCTTTGCTAGGTCCTTCTGAAGTTCCTCACAGTCCTCTCTAGATTAAATCATCTGGAAATCTTATCAGTTCAGATCATTAATAAATATTATCATAGAATCATAGGACTGGAAGGGGTCGAGAGGTCATCTAGTCCAGTTCCCTGCACTCATGGCAGGATTAAGTATTATCTAGACAACCCTGACAGGTGTTTGTCTAACCTGCTCTTAAAAATCTCTGATGATGGAGATTCTACGACCTTCCTAGACAATTTATTTCAGTGCTTAACCACCCTGACAGTTAGGAAGTTATGCAATGGTAATCCCAATACAGGTCTTTGGAGCACTTCACAGTTATCTTCTTTGTACGTTGCAGATTTGCCACTTAGTCCTACTTTTATTTCTGCCAGTTAATCTAGTCCACATCAGAACATAGCCTCTCGTTTCATGACTAGTTAGTATCCTTCATAGCCTACTGGGAGAGACTTTAAACTTGTTGAAGTCCAAGTACATTATATCTATCTATTCTCCTTGATTCCTGCCATAATCTTCTTTCAGCTAAAAACCCTAGCCTCAGTTTTGCCAGAAGCTGGGAATGGGCGACAGCGGATGGATCACTTGATGATCACCTATTCTATTCATTCACGCCAGGGCACCTGGTATTGGCCACTGTCAGAAGACAGGATACGGGGTGGAATGGACCTTTGGTCTGACCCACTATGGCTGTTCTTATGTTCTTAAAGGGGAAAAGACAACATTCCATCTGGTTAAGCCTTCCCACTCCTCAGTGGTTCAGCATGCTGCCTTTGCCATCCTTCCAGGCCAATAAGTAAGAGACAAGGGCAGAGATTCAAAACTAGGCTTCACACAGACCACCATGCCAACCTTTACCATGCTCAAACCATCTGATTGATTTCCTGAAGAAAAGTTTCTTGGTCATCAACAATAAACTGCACACAAACAGGAAAAAAAGGAAATTAAGATGCACTATGTCTTGTTGTTGTTGTTGTTTTAACTTTGCTTATTTGAATGCATGCTTTCCAGTGCCCTAGATTTTGGATTGTAAATCCAATTGTTCTGCTCCTGTCAGCTGCTGACTTCCTGGTATAAAAGCCAGCTTCTACCCCACTCTCCAACGTGAGCCATAGAAAGAAGATAAGAGAAAGGAAAGAGCAGTGGAGACATTCAGGGCGTGAAGCTAAGCCCCTCAAGGTCAACGTGAGCTATTCCACTGGCTTCAGTGGGCTTTGAATCGTGCCTTGGCTGAGCTTGATCAGTATACTATGAGCAACATGGTATGGTCTCTACACAGTGAACATCTTTACAGTGGGGGTTCCGCTCGCTCTGGATTTCATAGCAGAAGTTAATTTCTTATTTGGAATCTTGGTGGGGTATTTTCTATTTCAATTGTATTTATATTCTGTAGGCAGCACCAGTCTGACACACTCTAATATCGAGAACAAAGGGAGGCAGAAATGGTTTTACAGGCAATGGTAAGCAAGAAAAGCTTACACACATACCTCTTTTTTCTGTCCTATACATGATTATGACAATTGAGCTGCTAGGATCAATCTGCTCTTTACAAGGACATGCTGACTCATAATCAATTCACACTAAGCAAAGATGGTAGATGGAAGGAACTTCCCCTCTTATGGAAACTGGTGAATACTGTAGCACTGCTAATCACTACATAGCAAATGGTTTGAAAGCAGCACAAGGAATAGGCACAGTTCAATGTCTGACTTAGTGTGCTTTTTGCAGGTGTAATGGGATTTCTATTGTGAGCTTGAATCAGGGGTTCTGGATCCTGATTTGATGGCTTCAGTTCATTTGTATGGATATTCATAATAGACAAAAAACCTTGAAGTTAATGCACACAGTTTCACATACTGCTATTTGAACATGCATGCTAAGATCCAAAATACTTTCTATCATAACAAATAGATTTTTCATATAAATTAACATGTCTGAATTGATGCTGCCTAATCAAATGGCTTGTCTCACTTATGAACATTTTCATGCATTGCACTATGCTTTATTCATACATTTAGATATTTTTGACCAGGCCATTTATTTTTCCAAGAGACTGGTTCACTTTGGTCTGTTGGAGGTAAATGTTCCAGGTACTGAGTACCCAGTAACAATAACTGCATGTTTTTCTAGTGATTTTGGCTAGCTCCTGGCTTGTACTTGCTTTAAATGCATTTCTTTCCAGACAAAGCAGTGGTATGTATGTATCACGGTTCCTCAGGTTTTGACTGATGAGCTTGCTTTCCAGAATAAGACATAACCCAGGGTAACCTGCCCCTAAGCTGTAGCCACACCCTGCCTTGCCTCCGAATCGAAAGAACAAAATAATTGGAGCAGGAATTATAGTAGTTCCCCCAGGTGGGGAAAAACACTTGTCTACAGTATATGTGGATCTGTGGGTATCATGTGTAAACCACTCACTGAATTTGTCTCAGGTAGATTAGCATAGATCTAATTTTATCATTTGACTGCTTCAGAACATTACAGATACATTCACCAAGTAGAACACATCTGTTGTCCGGCAATATACAGCGTGAACATTGGATTTGCCAGACTAGATCCAATTTCTTTTAATGTAATATCTTATGTTTACATAATAAGTATTTAATGCTTATAAACCATTTCTGATATTTATCTCATTCTTAAAATTCACAAAATCTGAAATTTAAAAAGGATTGAGTTTATGATAACTAAACTCTTGGGTGCCTTTTTGCATTGTCATGAAAAACTAGCATAGATTATGAAGCAGAATTACCATTTTATTAACTTTATAAAAATCTGATCCAATCTTACTCCCACTGAAGCCATGTTGAGTTTTTCCATTTATCTCAATAGGAGCAGGATCAAGCCCTTAACTGATTTCTCATTTCAAGAAATACAGCTTAAGATCTTTTAAATTATATCACAAATGCTATTAAGCCCTGCTTCATTATTAAATAAAAGGCTGTAGCCTGCAAAGACCTAAGCAGAACTATCTTTACTCACTTGAGAAGTGCAGGATCAGGCTCTAAATATGAAAATATAGCAGACTGTGAGAATGTTTCGGTAAATTTTATAACAGCATATACTGTCTAAATAATGCTAATTGATCAGTTACCTATTCCATGTTTCTTTTGAATTTGTTGAATTTTGGGTATCTTAAACTAAAGCCAAGACTTGAGAATTAATGTGTGTATATATATTGATTAACAAAATATGAGGATGAATAATAAATTAGAAAAAGTAATATAAAAATGGTTGTGTGACAGCAGAGACAAAGTTTAAGTAAATTACCTGAAGAAACAGATCCTCAGTCTGTGTACATTGTTGTATGTTCACTGAAATCACCAAAGCTATGACAATTTACAACAGTTGAGGATCTGCCCCAGGAGGCTTAAGTTTATCTAGAAGTCACAAAGTGGTAAATTTATTCAGATTGTGTACCATTCTGGGGAGACAGTTTTGATACTAATGGGTATATCCAATGGCGTGCTGTGACAATTTTACTAAGGCACACACCAGCTCACTTGTATACTGTGGGTGGTCCAAAATGGCATCCTCCGTGCAGCACGAACTCGCACGTACACTACATGTGAGGTCACGCTGTGCGGAGATTTGTTCTACAAAATGGTGTCCTCATGGGCTGGACAGAATCATCCAGCAAATCAGATTTGGCCCACTGGTGAAAGTTGGACAATGCATAGCAGGTCAGGCATGCAGTGCATGCCTTGCATTCATAGATGGGACTCCATTGGGTATATTTGATTTCATTGAAACTATAGATCCTTAAAACAGGTTTTTACTGATTTGCCAATCGAGTTATACAAAACAAAATTTTATGGAGTTGATTGTGACAGTTCAATCAAAAATAAGTCTAAAGTTAGAAACTTGGAAATATAAATTCTAAATGGCCTTTCCAGACAGTAATTTACAGCCGGACCTTTTACACATGCACATTATCCCCAAGTATGCACTGAATGTTTCAAAGCTATTTCTGATTTTTCCTGAAATTCACCATTGTTACTACCACAGCTAACTTGCAATCATAGTTTTAATTTACTTATGAGTTCTTAGGATTCTTACCAAATGTTAAAGCAATTAAAACTTTGTATCTTATAACTCTTAACTCAGCCATCAAGCTTCTTTCTCTTGTCTGAAAAGCTGTCAATTTTGCATGATATTACAAATCATGTTATGTGAAAATTTCTAGGATATAATTGCTGCCACTGTCTTTTTGCTGTGTACAGTTTCATTTAAAAGGTAGTGTTCTGAACTAGTGTAACAAATTTTCCAGTTTCACCACTTTTAACCACTTATTGACTCAATTTATTTCTAGGCACCTAGGTTGAAACTTATTAGTGAAATCTAAGTACACATTAGCATATTTTAAAGTCATTTACAGGCTTGTTATAATCCAGTTTATATTTCCTGATAAGTATTTAACTTGGAGTAATCAAGTTGTCACTTGGGTAAATGGAAACTCATGTATCAAGGTTTTTATTATTTATCAAGTAAAACTAGTTCATAAATTATAGATAAGTTCTCCTGCTCAGTTTGAGAGTTTGTAATGGCTGCTTTCATGAGATTAATAGAAACTTCAATCCAAGGCATCTTGACTTCAAGGTGGGATGATGGGGAGTTTAGCATCTTTCTGCGTGGGCATCAGCATATTAAGACTCCAGACCACAGCCATGCTGTTTCCATGCGCTCCAAACCTGAGGCAGCAGTTTAGGGGAGCCCCGCAAATGCCAATGCCTTGGTGCAGAGCCACTGGGACCCTGCCCCCCAGCACTGTCACAGTCCCTTTCATCCCAGGATTCCGCACACACAACCGTGCCCCCCTTAATAACACCCAAATCCCCACTCACCTACTGCTCCATGGAGTAGGTGGCCATGTGAGGAGTTATGGGGAGTGGTGGCAAGGGGTGGTTAGCAGGACTTTGTGGCAATGTGGGGGGACATGGGAGATTAGTGGAGAGTGGGACGGGTGGAGGGGTCATCCATGTCCCCTATTAGTGCCCCGTCCATGTCCTCCTTGCTCAGGTCTGTCAAACAAAGACTCCCCAAGACAAACGGGCACCTCCAGCTGCAAATCGCTCCCTCTCCCTGCCCCCTGTTACAAGGAATAATTCATGTGATCTCTAAAAGCCACCTGTTTCGGTGCTAGCCACGTGGATATAAAGCCATGTCGAATGGAAGCGAACTGAATCTGCTCACCATGCACATTTTCTCAGATCAGTAAAAGGACATCAATAGAATCGTTTGCCTTTGGGTAATGTGTGGTTTCCTTCGGAAGTGTAATAGTTTTACTGACCCAGCTCTCCTGCACAGAAGAGAAACACTTCTGAATTTGCACACGTCTGTTCAGTACTGTATATAATGCACTTCCATTTCTTATTTTACAGAGATATCAAACCTGACAACATACTGCTGGATGAGCACGGTGAGTTCCTACCGTTATTTTATTCCCAACATTTCAATGTCATGGGCTGTCCCAGTGGCTCTGTGATGAGTGCTGCGTGAGTTTATCTCAGAGACCGGGTTCATGTGCCAAGTCTGGTCTTTCTCTGCAGCAACTTGTCTGTCAGGTTTGTCAGCTGTCTTGATAGGCTCCAAGTAGAGTGCTCTTCAGCCATGTGGGTGGACTCCACCCAAACAATTAACATTCACATATTCCCTCATGTATTCTTTCCCATATGTCATTCTACGAAGATTGTAGCGTTACCTATTGTCATACAAATTAGATCTTCAGTTTTGCAGCATTTCTCTCTCATTGTATAGAAGACACAGGCTGGATGTTCGAGCTTTGATAAGTAACTGGGACGACTATGTGTTATAAACTCACATACAGCTTGGATTTGTGCGTTAGCAATTTCTGGTATGAGACTGGCAGGCCATTCAAAATGGCAACCTCATCTGCCTCTATTTCCAGCCTTCTCAAGTCTTTTGATTGCAAATCTGACGACGCTTAATGTTCTGGGTTTGTTTGTTTTTAAAACCTCAGTTCCTGAAATTCTGTAATTATGTGGAAATCTCTACTTTAGTTTAAAAATATAAGGAAGTTTCTAGTCCTCATGTCTGGGGACAGGAGCCAACTCTGAGCATGCTGGAGAGGGTATGGGGGCTCCGGCTCACTCGGCCACTGTCACCAGAAGCTGAGCCTGGGGAGCGGCCTGCTGCTGCTGCAGGCAGGCGCTCTCCCAGGCAGCTGCTGTGCTGCACTGGACAGCATCCGGGAGTGGCTCTGGAGCCTGGCTGTCAGGCAAGGAGCCAGGCTGGCACAGCAGGAGTACAGAGCCTCCCTCCCAGGTAATGTGGGATGGGGAGAAGGTGACAGGGAGAATGCAGGGGCCCCGGGCTGGATATGGAGTGGGGTGGAGAGGGGAGGAGTCAGGTGGAAAGTAATGTGGGAGAGGTCACATGGAGGTGTCACGTGTTCCCCCCCTTAGCTGGTGCCCCCCTTTGTGTCCCTTCCACTAGTCGCCTATGGCAAGGCTCCTAGGCGCACGCGGGATGGTACCGCCGGCGAAGGCAGCCGAGTGAGCATGTGTAAGCCCTGGCTGTGCCGGAAGAGACCACCCAGCAGCGCAGCTGGCCAGCACAGGTGCAGCACCGCCCAAATGTCAGGCGGACCGGGTCTGCACGGGCTGGGGGCCCACTGACTGTTCTGACCTGGGGCCCGGAATTGCTGTCAGCGGGCCTGACAGTCCATATGCCACTTTTGAGGCATAAACTTAAGCTTCTTAAAGATACACATTGTGCCATGGACATTTATTTATATTTTTATTTTTAACATGTTGATTACAGAAGCTGGCAACTTTTTTGCAAAGGAATTTAACTTTTAAAATTTCTACTCAGATTTGTTTCTATTTAGAATTTCTTTATGGATGCACCTGAAAGGGCCAATTTCACAGAGCTGAAAACAATTACGAGCCACATCAGCTGAGAGGAAGAATTTAATTGGAAGAATGTGAATGATAATTGGGAATTGTTTAAGAACACTTCATGGGATACCCAAAAGCCACAATTGAGGAAGATGGCATATTGGTTTAAAAACTGACCAGGCTTACAGGGGAAGTGAAGGCAACTATAACAAATAAATATACCAAATGGCAATAAAGGGAAGTAGATAATAATGAGTATAAATCAGAAGCTAGTAATTGTAGAAAATTGATCAGGGAAGCAAAGGGATGCAAGGAGAAATCTATGGCTAGCAGAGATAAGGACAATAAGAATGAGTTTTTTAAGTATATTAGGAACAGAAAGTATCCTGACAATAGCATTGGTCTATATTATTAGATGTAAATGGTAGAATTAACAATAATAATGCAGAAAAGGCAGAAGTGTTCATAAATACTTCTATTCTGTATTTGGAGAAAAATAGATGATATAGTCTCATATGATGAAAACACTCTTTCCATTCCATTAGCTGCTGTTTAACATCCTCCTGAGAAATCTCAGGAGGATGTTAAACAGAAGCTACTAAAGTTAGACATTTTAAAATCAACAGGTTCAGATAACTTGCTTCCAAGAGTTTTAAAAGAACTGTCTGAGGAGCTCACTGGACCATTAACATTGATTTTCAATAAGTATTGGAACATAGGAGAAGTTCCAGAAAACCAAAAGAAAGCTAATGTTGTGCCAATATCTAAAAAAGATAAACAGGATGACCCAGATAATTATAGGCCTGTCAGACTGTGATGAGGGTGTTCACACCACACCAACACTGATAGGTTTAAAGTGGCTCAGAAAGGGCCAATTAACTTTACAGGAAACACCTGAGGGGAGACTTAGGCTTTACTGACACTAATTGATGATGAAGCCCAGCTGGGTTGGGGCAGGCTGAGCTTGTAGAAAGTCAGGAAGTGAGAGCAGAAGGGGGCTGTAGTGTAGCAGTCTGTAGTCATTCTCTGGCCTTGTGAGGAGAGAAGGAGGAGACCCAGGAGGAGGAAGGGAGCAGAAAAACTGAGATCCTGACCCTGATGGAGTGGTCATGGAGTGGTGATGAAAGTTGTCAGAGCAGGAGGAGGCCCAGGGAAATGGCAGAAAGGGTTGAGAAGGTACAGACGTTGGTTGCTGATTGTAGGATCCCAGAGTAGTGGGTGGGCCCAGGATCCTTTACCAGCCACTAGGAAATTGGCACAGTCTTGAACAGCAAGACTATCTGGAATGGTACAGGTACAACTGGTCTGGTGAGACTTTATTACCCCTGGAAGGGGAAAATAGTGACCCAGCCAGAGGGCCAAGCCACAGGTCACTCCTAGAGAACACCAGGGCCCACAGCACAAGCGACGAAAGGAAGGCAGCATCAGACTTGGTGGAGCTAATCCCCATACTCAGTCACAAGGGGGTGCCTGGATAATTTAGTTGTTAGTAAGGCAGCAGACACTAATCATAACTCTGTGTATGTGTTGGTCTTGGCTCTTATAACAACCCCAGCAGTGAATGTAGCCCATTACAGAGGCTGACATCAATTCAGGCCAAGCTAATGGAGTGGCTGATGCAGGACTCAATTAATAAATAATTAAAGGAAGGTAATGCAATAAATGCCACTCCACATGTGTTTAAGAAAAATAGATCCTGTCAAACTAGCTTGATCCTTTTTTTGATGAGTTTACAAGTGTGGTTGATAAACCTAGTAGTGTTTATGCAATATACTTAGACTTCTGTAAGGCATTTCACTTGGTACTGCATAACATTTTGATTAATAATCATAATGATATCAAGCTGACGTGGCACATCTTAAATGGATTAAAATGTGGCAACATGTAATTGTAAACAAGGAATCATAATAATCAAGCAGGTGTGTTTCTAGTGGGGCCCTGCAGGGATTGTTTCTTGGTCCTCTGCGTGCTGCTCCCACCCCAAGCACTGCCTTCGCAGTTCTCATTGTCCGGAAACAGTGGCCAATGGGAGCTACAGGGGTAGCACCTGCCGGCAGAGGCAGCTTGCAGAGCCGCCTGCCACTCCTCCACCTAAGAGCAGTTGGGACAGGTCACCACTTGTAGGAAGCCACCTGTGGTGAGCAGCTCCTGGATCTGGCACTGCACCCGCTCCCGTGCTTGCTCCCACACCCAAATTCCTTTCCAGAGCCCGCCCCAATCCTTTGCCGGTCCCACACCAACCAAACTATAAACGGGACTTTCAATGAAGATCAGAAATACTGGTTTATAGAGCTTTCTGGTTGGAGAAGTGCTGTATAAAACAGCTTTTACTGTATTTAGCTTAACAAAGAGAAGATTAAAGAGTGACTTGATTACAATCCATAAGTGTCTACATGGGGAACAAATATTTAATGACGGTCTCTTCAGTCTAGCAGAGAAAAGTATAACACAATCCCCAATGGTTAGAAGTCAAAGCTAGACAAATTCAGACTAGAAATAAAGCATACATTTTTAACAGTGAGTAATTAACCATTGGAACAACTTACCGAGGGTCACAGTGGATTCTCCATCACTGCAAATTTTTAAATCAAGATGGGATTTTTTTCTAAAAGATATGCTCTAGGAATTATTTTGGGGAAATTCTATAGCCCGTGTTATACAGGAGGTCAGACTAGATCAGGGTTCTCAAACTGGGGGTCGGGACCCCTCAGGGGGTCGCGACGTTATTACATGGGGGGTCGCAAGCTGTCAGCCTCCACCCCAAACCCCGCTTTCCATCCAGCATTTATAATGGTATTAAATATATAAAAAAGTGTTTTTAGTTTATAAGGGGGGGTCACACTCAGAGGCTTGCTATGTGAAAGGGGTCCCCAGTACAAAAGTTTGAGAACTCCTGGATTATATGATCAAAATGGTCCCTTCTAGCCTTGAAGTCTATGAAATCTGTATATTTTGGGACAGTTTATGACTTCCCTTCTAGTCACATAGGCCTTCATCAATGGTCCTCTCCTCTTTTTAATTATTTTTTCCAGAAGCTGGGAATGGGTGACAGGATCACTTGATGATTACCTGTTCTGTTCATTCCCTCTGACGCACTTGGCATTGGCCACTGTTGGAAGACAGGATACTGGGCTAGATGGACCTTTGGTCTGACCCACTATGGCCATTCTTATGTTCCACATCTTTATCATTTCATGGTCTCGTGCATTTTGGGTTAAAGTATCATTTCTTTGCTAGAGAGTCTCAGACCTACTTCTACACCTTGGATCTGTCTTGCACTGTCCAATTTTGCCGCTCTCACTATCCAGAAACAAACAATATAGATATATTGTTTGGTACAATATTGTACCTAAGATCTGTAATAGGTGCCAGGATACAATGTTTGATGATGTTTTTCACAATTACCCTGAATATCCTCTTAATTTTGTTCAGGATGTCATTTAGAAGGCATTTATAGACAGAAGTTATGAAGCTAGAGAGAAGGGTCACAGTGTTCTTAACTTTTTGAACCAATATGAAAAATTCTAGACTTTGCACTTCAACGTTTTCCTTCATTACTTTTCCTATATGTGACTGCTGTAGCAAAAATACATAGAGTATTGTGGGTAAGATTGATTTGACTAATGGAGGAGACTAACAAGAGAAGTGGTGCATTCTTCATCTCTTGAAGTCTTCAAATCCAGACTGCATACCTTTCTGGAAGATATGCTTTACTTAGATACGAGATATTGGGCTCAGTAGGGAAGTAACTGGCTGAAATTCTATGACAGGAGGTCAGAGTACAAGAGATCAGAGTAGACCACCGGATGGCCGTAAAGTATATGAAACTATGAAGTCTCTTTGGAATTATCTCTTAGTAATAGTGTACCTTGGAACAGCATTTTCCCCTCACCCTCTCCCTCTCTTGATACCGGGATTCAACAGTGTTGCCCTGAGCTCCTTAGAAGACGCTTTACTTCTCCACAAACACACTGAATCTTTTTGATATAATCAGGTCCACTTTAACAAATTACCTCGGAATGTCCATCACTCAGTAAGGATCTGTGCTATTATCCTCTTTCTGCTAGTGGATCTCTTGGCAATTTCACCTAACAACAGGCAGGGCAACACTTCTGTATCTCAGAGAGGTATTGTGAAGCTTAAGGCTGTATGACGATATCATGCCATTGAGGCACCGCCCTGAGCAGAGTGGCACCATCCCGGGGGGAACATGGGGAATGGAAAGTGCTTTCTGGCACACAGAGAGTGTGTGCGCGTTGCATCCTTTGGGATGATACAGACTGCTATCCCCCAGCAACCAGCCCAATGCAGAAGAGGGACAGAAACATGGCCTCAGCTGCTTCGTACTCCCTCTGGGGCAATTAGCATCTTTGAAGAGGCAGAGAAGGAAGGGAGTTCAGGGGCTCAGATTGACCCAGGCACTTATGTCTGGCCTCTACACAAGTGCCAGGCAAAACTAGTCCTTGCTGTTCATAAGCACTTGAGATCCCCTGCTGAGAGGTGCTATGTATATGCATGGACAGTGTTACTGCTTTTGTACATCTACTGCAAGATGTAAAGAAATTAGGAAAAACACATCTTCCTGGTTTTTCTCCTTAATTTATGAAAAGACATGTCTACTACATGGTATCCACAAATGTGCAGACCTCTGGTACAGTATGTGGGGTGTAGTTTTAGCTTTGTTAAATGAAAAAATAAATATAATAAAAGAAAGAGAGAAAACAATGCAGCATAAGAGTGACAATTTGAATTGTAAATCAAATATTTGCATCAGTCTGGGTGGATATTATGTGATAGATATTCTGTGACAGGCCATCAGTCTGGTACTCTAACAGGGACAATCACTGGTGATGCTATCATTTGAGTTACAGAGCTCAATATTTATCTGCCAAAGAAATAATGAGGATATTATTCTACAGCAATCCATGTAGTTTTTCATTCTACTGTGCATTTTGAAGTGCTTATATCTGTTGCCATTAGCACCACAAGATTGGCAAGCTGGTTGTACGAAGTATGATTATCTTTTTCAATAAGGCATTTCCCATAGTCTTTAACTACCAGAAATGAACTGGCTAGGTGTGGTGCTGGGTACCAGAACTCAGAGCAACTCATTCACTACACACCCAACGAATGCAGGGTTCCTACAGACAACAGCCTCCTTCACTATACAACTCGGATTCAGCCCCAGAGCGAAGTCCATCCTGTGCACTGAATGAGATAGGGGTTCTGTGGAAAAAATAGTGCGTAATCATGTAATTAAAGACTGTCCCATAATTCATACACAAGGAGGCTGAATTAAAGTTGCACATGTAACCTTAATTCTGGCATTTTCCTAACTTTTCAATGCTTGACTTTGCAACCTTAACATTAATAACATGTAGTTTTTATTTGTGTGTAATCTTATACAAGCTCTTTGGGACAGGGACCATTACTTTTCTGTTTGTACAGTACCTAGCACAATGGACCTCTGATCCACAACTGGGGCCCCAAGGCACTACTATAATACAAATCAATAATACATCAATCTTCTTTTTATACTGTGCACATTACCCAAAGCATCTGAGCACCTGACCAGCCATGGACTGTTGGGAGCTTACGCCCTACGATAGCTGGGGAAAAAATGCTAAACAACATTGGAAAACTGCACAGCTACAGATTATCCAAGTTACGTGGGGATTTCAGTGCTCAATTCCAATTAATTTAAATGGAAGCTCTGAAAATTTCAGCCATAGTTCTACCCTTGGTAACTGATAAGGTATCATGCTTTGAAACAGTCACTGGATCATCAGGCTAGATCATCATATGCTATTTGACAAACACACTAGAATGCTTTCAGCATCACACACATCTGGGGGCAGTCTGCAACTGAATACTGTTGTGGATTCAATGGTTAGGGTCTTTAATTTTGCACTGACAAAGAAAATTTTCTATATAAAAGAAAATTAATATGAAGCTTTAAGTTGAGTCCTAGCATAATTCATTTGTGTTTTATTCTATTCAATTAAGTAGATAGCAATATTAGAAATCTAGTACTATACAGGAATGAAAGTGGTGATAACTTTGGTAACAGGTTACTCTACAGTGACTGTTTTCAGAGTAGCAGCCGTGTTAGTCTGTATCCGCAAAAAGAAAAGGAGTACTTGTGGCACCATAGAGACTAACAAATTTATTTGAGCATAAGCTTTCGTGAGCTACAGCTCACTTCATCGGTTGCATACAGTGGAAAATACAGTGGGCAGATTTTATATACACAGAGAACATGAAACAATGGGTGTTACCATACAGACTGTAACAAGAGTGATCAGGTAAGGTGAGCTATTACCAGCAGGAGAGCGGGGAGGGGGGACGGACGGGGGGACGACGACCTTTTGTAGTGATAATCAAGGTGGGCCATTTCCAGCAGTTGACTAGAACAGTATGGGGGGAAATAAACAAGGGGAAATAGTTTTACTTTGTGTAATGACACATCCACTTCCAGTCTTTATTCAACCCTGAGTTAATTGTATCCAGTTTGCAAATTAATTCCAATTCAGCAGTCTCTCGTTGGAGTCTGTTTTTGAAGTTTTTTTGTTGAAGAATTGCCACTTTTAGGTGTGTAATCGAGTGACCAGAGAGACTGAAGTGTTCTCTGACTGGTTTTTGAATGTTATAATTCTTTCAATGAAGTCACACAAATGAGGGTCATTCTTGTCAGTTGCCAGCTTGTGCAGATCAAGGAGTGACTGGTTCACATTCTTTTCCAGGTGCAAGGCACACTGCATCACATAGGGCTTCTGGGAGTGTAGAACTGTGTTCTATGTGTGTCAATCCAGCCTGGCAGCCAACTACAGTGCTGTCATCCTCATTTGCTCTCTCATGGTTTTAACACCAAAAATCCATTACAGAGTTAGCATTGCTTCCTCCGTTCCCACAGCTACATGTTAACTGTGCTTCCTAGCTTGTTCTCCCTCCATTTTGTGTGCCCCAGCATGGTGCATGACACCAGTAGTCAACAGGCATGTCCACACAGTCTGCTGGGGCACACAAGGTAGGAGTCAAGGCATCAGCCAGATGAACAGGACTGAGTCAGCCACAGCCTGCAGTGATTTGTCCTACTGAAAAACTTAATGGTGGCAGGCTTGGACCATCCAACTCAATTCATTATGTTCAAATCAGAATGGTGAGTGAGAGTATGAGAGCACCTGCCTACTTCCGCTACATACCCTTTGTCCTACACCCTGCTGTCAAATAACTGGTCATTTGGTGCCTGTCTGCTGACTTCACACGCACTCCTGTCAGTCTGAGTCTTATGGTTACTGAATCAGAAACAAATGGAATTTTCTTGTATAGCCTCTTTCTTCCTGGCTTCCTCCCTGCCTGGGGAGACCCAGAAAAGGACCAGGATGAAGGGGTCACTATAATCTGAAGAGAACCTGAAGGTAGACAGGTGCCACAAATACATGAAGGTGTTGGGGAGGGGACTGGTTATAGATGGGAGATGTACCCATATATCTCCACATAACCCCCACAAAACCTAGGGCTGTTCCTGAACAAAAGCTACTGCCCCTGAAAAAATGTTGTCAGTAGCAGCCATGGTAGAAGCAGGAACAGGGGTACCACTAAATGGAGCTCAGCACTGGGAACCATTCCACAAACAAGAGAGTGGAGCCCTCTGATACCTAAAGAGCAGCACAAGGGTTGATTCCATCATTTTGATGGCAACAGTTGCATTCCATTATTTTCCAACTACCTGGGCAGACCATTTAGTTTTTATTAAGAGGCACAAATCTTCCATTTCATTTCTTTGTATTAGCATCTAAATATCAATGAAGCAGGGAGGATTCATGTGCATATGCATGTCTTAAGTTCTATTTATACTTTGTTTCATTTAATTTCAGGGCATGTTCACATCACTGACTTTAACATAGCGACTATAGTCAAAGGATCAGAAAAGGCTTCCTCTATGGCTGGCACTAAGCCCTATATGGGTAAGTTTTAAAGACCATTGTAAAAATACATACAGCATATTTCAATGAAGTGTGTCTAAACAAGGATGTTATGGTGTGCATGTATGATAACTCTAAGCAACTTGTTACTTGTGCTTTAGTGCAACTGGAAATGCATTAAGGATGCAGAAATAGAGGACGAGTATGGTTTTGCAAAACTTTTACTCAGCAGTAGCTTTGGTTCAAACCAACGTCTCATTTCTTCTGAATCCCCCGAGTTTGAAGATATGGATAAATGACTAGTTTTGTTCCTATTTCCACCATTTGGGAATATCAACTTTAAACACTTTAAACACATGCTCATGTGCTTAACGAGTTGGGGCCTTACTGAGTATCTCATGAGCGTGACAGCCCCAGCCCCAGAGCACCGTGAGGGTGGGTGTTGCGGCCACAGCATCCCCGGCCCTGAAGCGATGCGAGGGCGGGTGGCGCAGCCACAGGGAGACTGGAGTCGCTGCCACACGGAGCGGGAAGCAGGAAGGGAGAGTTGGGGGGGGGGGGGGACAGGGCAGAACAGGGGTGGAACCATGCCTGGCTGTTTGGGGAGGCACAGTGTCTCTCAGCCTATTATACTTGCTGGCCATGCTGCTAGTGACCTTTTAAAAAACTCTCTTCTGGTGAGAATGAGGTGGGAGAGATGAGAAACAAGCTGCAGCAGGGTTAAGGGCAGCAGGGAGAAGAGGTCTTCCTAGGTGGAAGGCTGTTCTTCTCCCCTTAGGGGAAATAATCAAGTTAACTTCTGTTTGGGGAAGGGTTGGCAACCAGAAGCCAGTGTAATAAGGCATCGCCCCAGGGATGGGGCAGGGAACTGTATTTCTTTTGTGTTGTGAGTTTAGGGTTTTTTTGCTTAAGAGAAGTACTCATGCATAACCTGAGACCCACCTTGTAAATATTTAAAAATAAACCAAAGTGAAGAATTAAAAACCTCCAGAGTAGGACTGATTGACTCCAGGCCACAACCACCAGAGGGAGAATTTCAAAACAATCTGAGTAACCATTCAGATTTTAGCGCACTCACAAGAGTTATGTTTAAACCTTTTAAAATTGTGGGGATGGAATTCCTCTAGCTGTTTTTCTATATTGGTGGATGCACAGTATAAAAAATGTACACTTTCTTAAATACTGTTTTTAATTTGGGTCCTCCAAAGATTTAGTGGGTACCATGCACTACCTTGATTGAAAACTTGATTGAGACTATTGTGAGCCACACCACATCAGTAGTTTGATCTCAAGCTCTGAGGGGAAAAAAAGCCCAAAACAAACACACACAAAAAAACCCTGCAACTATATCTTATATCTCCAGAACACTGGTGGGCAACTGAGGCCTATGGGCCACACGCAGCCCATCAGGGTAATCCGCAGGCAGGCCGTCAGGCAGTTAGTTTACATTTTCACAGCTGGCTGCAGGTCCCAGTGGCTGCGGTTTGCCATTCCCTCAGGGACTTACTGGCCGCCGCTTCCAGCAGGTCCTATTGGCTGGGACTGGAGAACTACAGCCACTGGGAGCTGCGGCCGGCCGCGCAAATGTAAACAAACTGTCTGGCGACCAGCCAGTGGATTACCCTGATGGGCCATGTGTGGCCCACAGGCCACAGGTTGCCCACCACTGCTCCAGCACCTGTGCCTCAAATGACTCCAAGTTTGGGTCACTAACTCCACACTGCAACCTCTTAAGGCACATCAACTTTCAAAGAAATACAACTAAGCATGTCAATTTTAGAGGATTTAGAAAGGTCCGTCTTTAAATAGATGTTATGAAGCAACCTTAACTTATAGTGAGGCTGCCATGCCACTATAGTGTACAAATTATTGTTACTTAAATTCTTCACTAAGACTCCTGAATACTGGAGATCCTTCAGCGGCCTCAGATAAATGAAAAATAGAGGGAAGAGGGGTTATTGATTTAAATGTAAAAATGAATAAAACAATAACTGTCAAATCTTCTTTTATATTTAATTAAATGAATTTTATTATATCCTTAAATTTTTAATCTTCAGTGGGCTGCAGAAATTTATATTGAAAATGCACAACTGTTATATAAGCGATCAGGGGAAAGCTGGAGGTTTGGGTATTTGGTGAGTGGACAGGTGGGGTTTTAGCTTTGGTATGATGTGGCAGATTATCTGGGTGTGTGGAATTGGCAGATTATCTGGGTGTGTGGAATAAACAGATTGTCTGGATGTTCAAATGACCTGCAGTGAATTGGTTAAAAATATTGATTCAGTCTGTCTGCACCCTCAGGCAGATCCCACTTCCTGAGTTCATACTTGGTTCATGTTTGGAAGTGTTTCTTCACGTAAGAGCTAGAAACATAACTTTGGATTCTGCAAGACAATTCTGCAGTAAAGGATGAGTACACAAGGCTCTGCTGTGAGTTTATTGACTACATACTGCTACTCTAGGGGCCAGCTTGTGCATTTAAACCAATGGCCTGCACTAGCCACCGTCTCCTGGAATTTCCAAGAATGCAAGAGGAGCAACATATGCTCCTCCCTATAGTTGGCACAATCCATAGACCAGTGCAGGAGGAAGCAAAATGCCTCTCAATCCCCCTCGAGGGCAGCTAGTGATGCTAGCGAGGAGCATTTCTTGTACTCAGTAATGTATGTGGTAATACAAATAAATAATAATAATAACGGCTGCAATTATGGTTAGAGCCCACTTCATACACCCTGCCTCCTTGTGCCCAGTACAGGGACTGGCCACACCAGTATCTAAAGAGATTCTTCCTAAATCTCTTAATTACCCCATTCCCTTATCATTCTGCCTCCTCATCTTTGATTTAACATTAAGATAAATAGCTTTGGTATCCTCTCTCTTTTCTATTCCTTTCAGAATTTAGTTCAATTACACAGCATAGAGTCTGATTCCTCCCTCTCCCCGACCCCCCACCCAAAAAACAAAACAAAACACCAGAAAAACCTCAGTACAAAAGAAATGGCAAAATAGAAATGCTATCTAGCCTTTTAACGAGAGATTATCAAGCCCCTCCGTCATCCTGCTTTCTTTCTACTGTATCTTCCCCTACTGTACCAAAATACAGCAAAAGCCACCAGTTCAAAGCCTTCTCTACTCTGCCTGTCAGAGGAGTTTCAAGCCTGGGATTCATTTGTAAATGTGAGAAAGAATTTTTTGCATAGCTAGTAGGGCTTTTTGAACTGTTAAAATTATCTGTTTCAGTGTGAGAAGTGAGGAGTGTGGATGCTCTGCAGATTATGATGTGCATCGAGGCTTCAAAAAAACACCACTATGACAGACAGGGCCTGATCCTGATCTCACTTGTCCTGGTTTTGCCTTTGTAACTTCACTGAGTTTGCTTGATTTACTCCTGATTTATGTGGGTTAAGTCAGAGGACAATCAGACCCTTAGCAAAATGCTAAAAATTAATTGCAACATTGGTATCAAAGTTCTGTTTTTTATTTATGCTAGTTATTTGAAACAACAATATTTTCTAAAAAGTTTTCAGGCTCTGCCACAGACTTTCTATATACTCTTGGGCAAGTCACTTACACCAGGTCTAAAGTAGGAGAGGAGCCCATGCTTTAAAACATGTTGGGGAACATGCTTTAACATAATTTTAAACAGGACTTTGCACCTAATATAGACAGGGTAAGTTGTGTTTTAAAAATGTGTTAGTTGGTTGTGGTCAATACTGGTTGAGGTCAATGCACTTTAAAACACAGCCTATTTTCCCAGTCTAGACATTGCCTTCGCATCTGATTCTGCACCATTATCTTAGTACAACTTCATGCAATGGTTTCAGAATCTGGCCCTAAACTTCTCTATGCCTGTCTCCCTATCTATAAAATAAGTGCCTTCTTATTCACTGGAGCAGATCCCAAGGAGCACACTGCACCTCTGCTTCAGGGATTGCCCTGACTACATACCAATTCATTTCAAAAAACAAATAAACGTTTTTGTTCGTAAAGCCGTGTTAGATTGAAACTTTAGCTACTTTAGACAGTCTCTCCCTGCATTTTACCCCAGTAGCTGATGTTTTCAAGTGATCTTCATGCATAGACACAAGTAAAATACATTGCAATTGTAACCCCCATTTAAAGTTTGCCATTTCCTGGAACACTTTACTGAGCCTCTAGGGGGTCTTACCCTGTGGACTACAATAATAATGGCTCCCGGAGCCCTCTGACACCATTTCCCTGCATGCTTGGAGTCAGAGATGGGGACAAAATGGGCTAGAAACTTCTGCTGAGGCCAATAGGGATTGAGCAGTTTGCTGGGCCAATGAATAGCTGGGGCTTCTCAGCCCCTCACTGGGATGGGATTGCCTGACTCAGACAGAGAGAAGAGACTAGTTTTAGTTGCAGGTACAGTTTAGCGCTTTGAGTTTTGCGCTGAGAAGAAAGCAGAATAGCTCAGGGAGTCTCTGATTAACTCCCCTCCCCACCAAGGGAATCTTTTAACTACAGTGGGGTCTAATGCATGGGTCAGGCAGTTCCAGCCCTGTGGAGATCAGTGTCCAGAGCACTCCCAAGAAATATATATTAGAAATCATGTTTCTCACCTACTGCTCAGTTTTTGAAAAATTTAGTTCCAAATCTCCTACATCAGCTGTAGCTTGAGGGTGCTGATTGGAAAAACAATCACTACAATTTTTTATTGTCAGAACACCTCAGAAAACGGATAGGCTTGCAGGCTGTCATGCCCCTCTACTCTGGCAGTCACTGGAGGAGGTCACTTCATATGTCAGATCTTTTATTTAGTGGCTGGCTTTTGACAGGCATATCTGCTACCAACAACTAACTGAAATGTTTTAGTGACATGGGTCACATCAAACCTGCAGTGTGCATATCTGTGAGGAGAATAAGAGTGTGATGATCCTTACTGGAGAGATTTTACTTCTTGTAAGGTCACTATCTCAAGTCCACAGCTGGAATATGACTTTCATTTTTACTTCCTTCGGGTGATTACTTGGTCTTGAGTGTGCTTAAAAAGTTTTGGTATTTCATGGAGGAAGATGCTGTGTAACTGCTAGGCATTTCCAACATCAACAGAGCTTTCTTAGCAACAAGAGAAGGTCTTGGACCAAATTTTTAAAGAGAAAGGAGTTAAGAACATAGAGGTAAATGGTAATTGGGATAAAGTACAAAATGGTGTTACAAAAGGTAGATCATGCCAGACCAACCAGATCTCTTTTTTAAAAAGATAACTGATTTTTTAGACAAAGGAAATGCAGCAGATCTCATCTACCTGGACTTCAGTAAGGCATTTGATACAGTTCTATGTGGGAAATTATTAGTTAAATTGGAGAAGATGGGAATTAATATGAGAATTGAAAGGTAGATGATGAACTGGTTAAAGGAGACACTACCATGGGTCATACTGAAAAGTGAACTGTCAGGCTGGAGGGACATTACTAGTGGAGTTCCTCAGGGACTGATTTTAAGACCAATCTTATTTAACATTTTCTTTAATGACCTTGGCACAAAAAGTGGGAGTATGCTAATAAAATTTGTGGATGACGCGAAGTTGGAAGGTATTGCCAATACAGAGGAGGACCAGAATATCATACAAGAAGATCTGGACAATCTTGAAAACTGGAGTAATAGAAATGGGATGAAATTTAATAGTGTGAAATGCAAAGTCATGCACTAGGGACTAACCAGAAGAATTTTTGCTATAAGCTGGGGGTTGGAAGCAACAGAGGAGAAGAAAGACCTGAGTGTAATAATTGATCACAGGATGACTATGAACTGTCAATGTGATGTGGTTGTGAAAAAGGCTAATGCAGTCTTAGGATGCATCAGAAGAGCTAATTCCAGTAGAGACAGGGAAGTGTTAGCATCATTATACAAGGCACTGGTGAGACCTCATCTGGAATACTTGGTGCAATTCTTGTCTCCCATGTTTAAACAAGATGAGAATTCAAACTGGAACAGGTGCAGGGAAAGGTTAATAGGATGATCAGAGCAATGGAAAACCAACCTTATGAGAGGAGACTCAAGGAGCTTGTCTTGTTTAGCCTAACCAAACGAAGGCTGAGGGGAGATATGATTGCTCTCTATAAATACATCAGAGGGATAAATACCAGGGAAGAAAAGGAGTTAGTTAAGTGCCAATGTTGACACAAGAACAAATGAATATCAAATATGCTCAAAATCCTGAGATGGGACACTATACGGAAAGGGCTCTGAGTTACAATAGAGAATTCTTTCCCAGGTGTCTAGCTGGTGAGTCTTGCTGACATGCTCAGAGTCAAACTGATTGCCATATTTGCAATCAGGATGGAATTTTCCCCAAGGTCAGATTGGTAGAGATCCTGGGGGGCAGGGTTTTCACCTTTCTCTGCAGCATGAGGTACAGGTCACTTGCATGTTTGAACTAGAGTAAATGGTGGATTCTCTGTAACTTGAAGTCTTTAAATCATGATCTGAGGACTTCAGTAACTCAGCCAGAGGGAAGGGGTCTATTACAGGAGTGGGTGAGGTTCTATGACCTGCATTGTGCAGGAGATCAGAATAGATGATCACAATGGTCCCTTCTGGCTTTAAAGTCGATGAATCTACAAGTTATTAACTGTACAAAGTGGTCCTCAGATATGGGTTGCCGTCAACATTTTACTACATAAAATATCAAATCCTATTATAGGGCATGCCTGTTCATAATATTGATGCGATGTCCCTCCAATATGTTTAGTTAATTTTTAAAAGTATTAAAATGTGTGAATTATCTTAATTCTATATATCATTTTATTTATTTTTCATAAACATTAACATTATTCGAGTCCTACAAATCTCTATTTAGTGACTGAACTATAACTCTGTTTTGTTTGGCAGAGTTTCTACACGTATATGTTCGTTACATCATCCATTAGAGTTTGTAGAGGATAGTTCAGTTCCCACATAGAGGTTTCCTATTGTTTTCTCTTCTGTTTCAGTTATCTGAATAATGCAGCCTGGCTTCATTTAATATCAAACTAATAAAATAACTTTCAGGACTCAAATCCACCTAACAAATTACAGAGCCAATAAAATCTACAGTACATTACCTGAAAAAGTCATAAATACATCTAGCTACCCCTTGCATGCTGGTTATCTCTGATTTCCATAGCTCATTTTAGAGGTCATTGTCCCACTGAATTATGACTGTTCAATTGACAATGTTAGAGAAATTTGGATTTACAAGGAGTCCTATTCAACATTTAATATACATTGAGTCAGGCATATATTAATAGTGCATAGAAGTACTATCAGAGGCAGAAGAAAGCTAGTTAATGTTCTGAAATCAACCTTAAACCTCACAGGTAAAGCAAAAATATCATGTAGGACTGAATTCTATTCTGATGTAATTACATTGGGTGAAGTGTAGAACACTGGGTGTGAATGTGGTGTGGGATTTTTAAAAAACGCTCAGCACTGGCCTAATTCTGCTCTCACTGAAACTAATGAGAGGTTTTGGCATTTGCTGCTTTGGGAGCTAATTTGGGCCAATGTTTCAGCACTTTTGGAAATCCCACCCTTAGCCTATAACATTTAATGGTTTGACTGCTGATCTATCAGTGGTTTTTGGAATGCAAGAAAAAGTCATGATTCCTGCAAGAGCAAGTTAACTTCTGAGTGCTCATCTTCATAAGGCATAAAGCAAGAGCTCCAATGGGGGTGGGCAGGCAAATAATTATGCCCCTTCTATAGATAAGTCACATAAACCTATCTGGGGAACACTATGGTGTAGTGGAGTAAACATTGAACTGGGGGTAGGGTACTTGGGTCTAATTCTGGTTCTTCCACTATCTTCTTGTGTGACTTTATGCAAATCAGTTAACCTGTCCAAGTTTCAGTTTCTCCACATATAAACTGGGGGCAATGAAATTTGCCTGCCCCAGAGGAATATTGTGAGGCAATAGCAAACTAATATTTCTGAAATAACAAACTAAAGATTATAATGTTACATAAACCCAATATTATTAACACCAGTCAGTGGCATAGATGGGAATAGAATATGGAAGCTCCTGGGTCCGAGCCTTATACTCAATCCATTAGCTCATAATACTCTGCCAGCCATTAATGCAAATGATTGCTCAAATATCTTACTAGAAAAGATGTGACAGTTTAACTGCAATGAGACCTCTGAGAACACAAAATAAGAAGGACACTTAGTTATGGATACATTTCATATTCATTAGCCTCAGACGGTTATATATTCAATTCAAATGTATAGGACCAACACTGTGTATTAGACATCAGCATAATGCTGCCTTATTGAAGCTGGTCTAGTGATTACACACACACACACACACACACACACACACACAGTTACATTCAGGACTTAAGTTGTTTAGTGGGCCATATTTAAGAATAGACGCAAGAGAGGCTGTATAACTACATGGCAGATTAGTAAGGTGCTAAAGGATCAGTGTATGTATTCAGCTAATGTAATCTAATAAATATTTGCTCTGATGTAATCATATTAAAGTATGAGGTTTAAAAACTACTGAGGCATATTAACTACTGAAAGTGTGAATAAAGAAACATTACCCTTCTAAAACAGCCCTTAACCAATCACTAGAAATTACCAGTATGTTCAGACTTGAAGTACCATTTTACCATGTACCACACACATTTAAGACAGAAAATATCATATTGCCCCTCTATAAATCCATGGCACGACCACAACTTGAATACTCCATGCATATGTGGTCGCCCCATTTCAAAAAAGATATACACTAGGTAAAGGTTCAGAAAAGGGTAACAAAAATGATTAGGGTATGGAACAACTTCCGTATGAGCATAGATGAATAAGACTGGGACTTTTCAGCTTGGAAAAGAGATGACGAAGGGGGGATATGATAGAGTCTATAAAATCATAACTGGTATGGAGAAAGTAAATAAGGAAGTGTTGTTTATTCCTTCTCATAACACAGGAACTAGGGGCCACCAAATTAAATTAATAGGCAACAGGTTTAAAACAAACAAAAGAAGGGTGGTTTTTTTTTCACACAATGCAGTCAACCTGTGGAACTCTTTGCCAGACGATGTTGTGAAGGCCAAGACTATAACAGGGTTCAAAAAAGAACTAGATAAATTCATGGAGGATAGGTCCATTGATAGCTATTAGCCAGGATGGGTGGGGATGGGGTACCTAGCCTCTGTTTGCCAGAAGCTGGGAATGGGCAATGAGGATGGATGACTTGATGATTACCTGTTCTGTTCATTCCCTCTCAGGCACCTGGCATTGGCCACTGTCAGAAGATAGGATACTGGACTAGATGGACCTTTGTTCTGACCCAGTATGGCCATTCTTATGTTCTTATTTCAGCTTTCACATATATTAATAGAACTCAGCCAGAAACTTAGTCATTATAATTTAGATTTTTGCTCTTTAGTAAAAAGGAAAAGTGATGCTGGTTACCTTGATTGTGGAGCAGATGTTGACAGTCATAGTTTGTACTAATGGGTCTCTGCATGACTCTATAGACCAATTTGGGAAGAACAACATTTGTGGCATTGGCCACAGAGCCGTTTGCCTAGTTGCCGGGCTGCACGTTGTTTTTGTGCCAGACACTTTGCTTCCAGCTGCTCCACACGATTCTTCTCAAAGTCTCAGACACCTGCCCTTACGGTGCAATATGATCAATGCCAGTTGCTCAACAGTCAAATCAGAAATGTTTGTTTTGCACAGATTTTGTTTCAGGGTGTCTTTGAAGCCCTCCAAGCTCCCGAGCTTAATTCAGAACGAAGACTTGTTTTGATAGACTGGTCTCAGGCATTCAAACTACGTGACCAATCCATCTCAATTGGGTGCAGATCAAATGAGCTGAGCCTTGATGCTGACCAAGCCAGCTTTCTCCAGGACTTCACTGTTGGAAACCTGGTCCTGCCATTTGATGCCCAGCAATTGTCACAGTTGTTGCCAATCGAAATTGTCACTTTTTAATGTGTTGTTGATAACATATCCATGTTTCACACCCATAGAGCAATGTTGTGAGGACAACAGCATTATAGACTTTGATTTTGTCTGTATATAGATTCTATGTTGCTTCCAGATTTGGGGAATCTGGGAAATCCCCCACTGGCCCCATTTCTACCATCCCACCATGTGGAGAAGGGGCTGCACTTATGGGAGGCAAAAGGGAAAAGTAAATTCTGTGCAATAGGAGGTGAACTGCTACTTACTGTTCAAACAAGTTGATATTTACATTTCCAGTGGAGGGGAAAAGTTGTTTTCTTTCATTTCATTTTTTAAACTGCTACTCTTCTAAATAGGAAATTAATTGCTACCCCTCTGATTTAATTCCTGCTTTCTATTTAAACCTCAGTTGGCAGAATTACTAACCTTCTCTGAGATTTTTTTTTTTTTAATGAGAAGTGAAAATTGATATTGGAATGCCTCTGTGCAAATGCTGAGAAAGCTGTTAGCATTTCCTCTGAGCATGTACAAAACTACAAATCTGGAGATTTCAGAAACCAAGTTCCATTTGTCCTTTTCATTGAAACGACTGTATTAACAAGGTGTTTAGGCATTTGTCCAATTTGAAACAAGAGTAGCCCCAATGACTTCAATCGACTTAGTTAGGCATGTGCTTAAATACCTAGTTGAATTGGGGCCTAAAGGCCAGATGTACAAAGGGATTTAGGTGCTGAAAGATACAGAGGAGCATCTAGTTTATTTTATAAAAGTGCCTAAGCAAGTTAGGCACCTAATTCCAGTTGTTATATGGTGAAGAATGCCTTTTGGATTTTAGATAATAGTTGAAAAAATATACTCTTTTGGATATGCATTTTATAAAAATAGTGACTGCTTTCTCAGACCCAATCAAAAAAGCGTGGTGTGAAATCCTGGCCCTGATTGATGTCAGCAGGAGTTTTGCCATTGACTTTGATGGGACCAGGATTTCACCCATTGTGAGTAATTCTACCTGCTTGAGCTGTAGCACCAGTTAAGTAACAAACACTGTAACCCAGAATGCAGTTCCCTTTGTCTCCTTTGCCCGCTCCCATCTGGGAATTGAATATTGAAATATGGCAGGAACCTATCATTCAGAAGAGCCTTTGAGTGTTCTAGTGGAAATTGTTTTTGATTTGGCCTAACTATAGGACTTTGGAAATGGTACTTTGTGTGTGGGCAGTGAAGATAATATGAATGTTAGTCTTTTTAGATCATGTTTGGCATGAAGTCTGCTGCACTGCATATATGCAGCACATGAGCCCTGTCTCATCCTTTGCACACAGTGTAAGTACATCAGCATTACATACTTCTTGAAGTGTATGCACTAGCCCAGTGCAAAAGTGTGTATGTGATAGGATGACAGTTTCATAATATGTGCATTTGAGGGTCCTATCCAGTTCCCACTGAAATCAGTAGGAATCTTTTTAGTCACTGCAATGTATTCACCTGCTTATCTCCACTGCTCCTTCTCCCACATAGAAGATAGGGGCCAAGTCATTGTCCCTTCATGACAGTTTAGCAAAGAATGGACCAGAGTTTCACCTTTTTCTGTTGTGGCCAAGGGGAGAGGACAATCAGATTTATCTGCTTGCTGGCAAACAGAGCACAAATCAGCACTGCAGCAGAAATCCATGGTATGGGAGTTGCCCCACATCCTTGTCATTCTGGGCTCCAGCAGGAGGATGGCTTTGGAGAAAAGGGTGGATCTGTGGAGGTCAGATCAGTGCTTCTGTTGCCCAGATTTTGAGATCCATTGGTGCCCCAACGATCAGTCTTCAACTGCAATGTGTCTCCTTTACCACCAATATGGCCACACTAGAAATGGAGTAGTCTCTCTATTAGATGTGTTCTTCTAATGCTGTTTTGTTAAAATGAGGAGGAAGGCCGTGTGCTTTCAAATATATTGATTTGTTTTGTCCTCACCCTATGCTTTTGGTTTGATTGATAGAACATAGTGTCATTGTAATCCTGACAAAACTATTAATTATGCTGGGAAACAATCCACACCTATGATTGTTTCACAACTTTCTACACCAAGGGCCAGATTTACAAAGGTATTTAGGCACCTAACTCCCATTGAAATCAATGGAAATTAGGTGTCCAACCTGTGTAGATATTTTGAAAATCCCACTAGGAACCTATGTGCATCTTTGGGCACCTAAATACCTTTGAAAATCTGGCCCCATCTCTCTTTGATCAGACTGTGATTGTGGCTCTGAATTAACAATCTTCTACTACACAATATAGATTATCTTGCTATTTATCATGGCCCGATGAAGAGACTTTGATTCATAGAAGCATGTCTTTTGTTGGACTAATTAATAAGTTATCTCTCGCAACTCTGTATTTTATGTACTTAAAAGGCATTTCTATAACACTCATCGCCATAGCAACTGAGGAAGTTACATTGTAATTTGCTGTCTCCCATGGCTGCAATTTAGGCTTCCATTCTTCTCCATTGATTAGTCTAATGCACTAGTAGTGCATTTTTTGAGGATTATAATTCAATGAACTCCCCTATTTTAGCATGTTAAAATTAACCATAGACCATTTGGCCCAATGCCAGAGAGTATGCATGTTTGTTTGTATTTTGCTATTTAATTGGTAAATACTCACAAGTGCATGGTCCTTGCCAACATACAGAAAAGACACATTCCCTACCCCTACGAGCTTTGGCCCTGATCCTTCAAAGACTTCCACATGTGCTTAACTTTACTCACTCAATGGGAATACTCCCAGTGCATAAAGTTAAGTACATTTTTTCAGGGTTAGTGCCTACAATTTAGATGCAGACTTTTATATGACACAGAAAGTATTTGTCCTGGAATCCATTTGTTATTTATTTGAATTACCTTATCTGTCTAGGTTCTCATGCAGCCTCCATCTCTGTGGTATATGAGTGCCATTGAATGAGCAGAGTGTGCTGCTGTTTTTATATGCTATGAACCTAAATGATTTCCATCGCACACAGTGGTATGCAGATTTCTCACTTTTTCACTGATGCTTACATGCTGGAGATAATGCTGAGAGACGACACCACCACCAGTCTGGTTGTCTAATATACCACGGCATTAATTCTTTAGCAATAACCTTGTGCGTACAAATTCAGACTCCCTCACCTGTTAAATAATAGGCCGTATAACTATGATTTTAAAAAAATATATTTTCAATTTATAGTAGCAATGATAACCTCAGTACAGGACATTTCAGAGGAATGAATAACCAGCTTGGGTTAGTAGCACTCAGCTGCATCTGAGGCCATCAACTCCGACCAGCCAGTAATTAATCTTCAGGACTTGCCTTGCACTGCTATCATTATTGCTTACACGTATTGCAAACCAGGAGATGCATTAGAAGAAAATAAAGGTCACTTGAAAAGGTCTGCACTGCATCTTCTCCCCCTCCCCCTTCACTGATTTTGTACAGTTCTAACCTGCCCCATTAGAGAACACAACAATGCTTCTCTGTGTGAAAAATCTCTGCTATAAGCCTCCCAAAGCTTCCCTAATCAACACCTGTCAGTTTCAAAAGTAGCACCGGACAGGCACACCAGAGCCTCTTCAATTAGGTTCTTACTGAACGAATGAAACTAAAACAGTTCATCAAAAAAGAAATCTCCTTTCCTGTTGACAACTGGGATTCCTCCCAGAGGCATGTCAAGGCCCTGATTTCATAATGCTGTCCGATAGTGCCCACTGGTGTGATCAGAAAGGTAATCTATCAAGGAAGGTAATAGTTATTCTCTGTTTGGGCCAGTCACTCTTGAAAGCAACAAACCCCAAGTCGATTAATTTGTCGTGTTCAACATTTTCAAACCTGGGTGCCTAAAGTAACTCTCCTAAACTCACATTTAAGCACCTAATTAAAAATGATCTGATTTTCAAAAGTGCTAAGCACTTACATTTTGGCTATTGAGTTCAACTTTTCTTCAGGTGCCTAACTTCAGGCAACCTCAGTTTAACTATGGGCAATGTTTTGGCCTATGTGTAGTGTCTTTTACAAAAACTGCTTCTGGTTAAATAAAGTTTTATGTGATCATAGAAAAGTGAGTACAATGTTGTTTGCAATTATATTTATATTCCTTTTATTGCTTGTGCAAGGTAATGTTGGATACTGAGGACTTGTCACAAGTAGGAAGCAGAATTATCAGTGGATTAAGTAAAAATTCAAGTCAGCTTTGTCATTTTCTACAACATACCTGTAACCATGAACTGCATCACTGTTGTTCTGCCAAAGTATAGATCATTTGGCTGCTATGACAACTGCAGAGCAGAAGACTATCTATGAATTAATTTGTCAGAAATGATCTATTTCACAAAATGTACTTGAAGCTCAAAGTACACAATTAAAATGAATAATGGTGAGCATGGAGCACTGATGTGGCTAGATTAAGGTAATTTGAAGTTAGCCATGTCTAGCAATGTTTGGCAGACCCATCAGAATGAATGCAGTAACCTGAAAGAAACATGCTTTCCAGTTTTTATGCTTAATTATAGTTATTACCTGTTCTCCAAATATGATTTCACTCTAAAGCAAAACATGCAATGGGATAATCTATCATAAAATGCTATACTGAGAGATCTGGATGCAGAGATGGGAGGGTAATTAACCATTGGAACAATTTACCAGTGGTGGTTGTGGATTCTCCATCACTGAAAATTTTAAAACTAAGATTGGATATTTTTCTAAAAGCTTTGCTCTCCTTCAAACAGTAATTATGTTGGGGAAGTTCTATGGCCTTTGTTATACAGGAGGTCAGGCTAGATTATCACAATGGTCCTGTCTGGCCTTAGAATCTATGAAGATCTTCAATGATTCAGCATTGTAGATCTTTGAATGCCAAAAGATATTTTAAGATTTACAAAAATCTTAACATATAGAACTCTGGAAAAGGAGATGGTATATTATTTTATTTATTAGTTCATTTAAAAAGAAAATGTATTGGAGACCCTTGAATACATTCAAACAGACTCTGTTTACCACCCAAACAGGTTCATTTTGTGTCAGTTTTCAAGAAAGCAAACAAGAGCATAAAACAGAGTGAGATTAAAAGTATGTTAAGAGAAAAAGCGTAGAGGTGGATGAGAAAGAAATTAAGATTTTTAACTCAGAGAGCCTTTGCAGTTAAAAGCGTGAGTTTGTTTATTATTAAACCTGCCAGTAAATCATCTTTGATCTCACTTACCTTGTTAAAGTTGGCACAGGTGTCCTAACATGGGACATGGACTCTTCTCTATCCTGTTCTGATTTATGACCACTGTAGGCTTTCAGTTTCATTCAGTATTGTGTGGAATAGGGTTTGACCATAAGCAATAACACCACTGGGGTGTGTACAGTGATATTCCTTTTTATCTAGGCCAAAAGTTGTCTGGTCCCTGAGATCTTCATTTTCAAAAGTGTCCACCTTTTTGGGTGCCTGGGTCTTTGAGTGCCCAGTTTAGGGCCTTATTTCCAGAAGTCCTTAACACCTGCAGTTTTAATTGAGTTCAACCGTCAAAAGGACGAGTAAAACTTCTATCCTGGCTAATGCACAGTAAGTAGATGTAGAGGTATGGAGATCGGAAGGCAGAATATGCTGATTGAGAATGTGACAAAAATTAAATCCCTTGGATTCAATGGGAGCTGCAGATACTCACAACCTGTGAAAATCAGGTTTTTGTTTTAATTCTGTGTGGCTTCTGCTTCTACAAGCTAACAAGACTGTTGTGCCTCATCAAATAGTCAGCAAATGATCACTTGTTCTTATACTACTAAATGAACCTGTTGCCTCCTTCCTGTCACTTGAATGAGTGGGAAAGTAT
This sequence comes from Chelonia mydas, assembly GCF_015237465.2. Lineage (NCBI taxonomy): Eukaryota > Metazoa > Chordata > Testudines > Cheloniidae > Chelonia > Chelonia mydas. Next base: position 115,925,958 of record NC_057852.1, read on the forward strand.
CTAACCAGAGGAGCGTGCTATATTACCAGGTCCAGTACCCAGAAAGCTCATAATCACAGGTACAGCTAAAAAAAAAAAAAGAAGAAGCATATCCTGAAGTCAGAGGGGACCAGTTCAGGAGAGAGGTAGGGACTGGAGGTCCGGCCTGGGAGCTGGCTGTGTAAATGCTGTTGCAGGTACAGTGTCAGCAGTAACTACAGCAGGAGGAAATAGGCAGCCACCTGCAAGGAGGAGGGTGGTATGGCGTGGTTCCAGGGAGACCCTTAGCTTCCTCACCCTTTTCTGGATGGCTCTTAGGGGTTGAGTTAGGGACTGTTGGTTTGAACTTTATTATCACTGTTGAAGTCCTTATGCCTAGGGCCATTTCTACCCTTTATTTTTTCCAGCCCTAGTAAAATAGTCCTCTGTTACTTGCTTGAAATGTGTGTTTATGGGAACTCACCAAGAACTGGAGTCTGTAGAGCCTAGTGCCTGCAGCAGCACTTCATCTCTCCTCTGTGAGGTTGTAGTCCCCATAGCTCATGCTACCAGACATCTAGAAGGAGCTAGTGAAGCATTTAACCTCACGGTAAGAGTTATGCTTGCTACCACACAAAACCCCATCGACTTCAATGCAATGATGTATGTTAGTAAGATCAGGCCCAGTGATTTTAACTTAATATCTTGCTGAAGAGGATTGGTGGGTGGATTTCACTGGGACCAGGCCGAAGTGGAATTTTCCCTCTTACCTGGGCTCTTTCAATTCAACATATTTGAATGAACCGATTAGGGCAAAAAAGAAAGCCCAGTCCAAGTAGCTACTCTGAGGGCTAGGTAGATGTGCAGGGAAAAGAAGGGTAGGCATTCTCTCCATCTCATGCCTGCAGATATGCTGAGGATCTACTCCATGCAGGGTTGAAGTAGCCCTCCATAACTCATGCAGCCCCACATCATGAAGGGACAGAGCAGCAGAGGATCCACACAGCAGTAGAGCCTCTTTCCCACTCCAACCCTGACCACCCCATGCCCTACCCTCCACGCCACACCAGGGTGTCCACCCGCATGCATAGCTCCCTCCTGCTTTTATATGGTAGAACCACACTGGTTATGTTACTGGGGGATTTCCACAGCCCTGGCATCAGAGCTGGATTTGACCTTTACTCTTAATAGCGCTGGATAATTGTTTTACGTATTTCAATAAATACAATGAGTAAAGTCAATGGCAATTTTTAAAGCTCCCCTGCAAACTCTTTACTTGCTTTTATCCCAAACAGTTTGTACTCAGAATTTGGCCTCCACAGAATAGAGTAACTCCTCGCTTAACGTTGTAGTTATGTTCCTGAAAAATGCGACTTTAAGCAAAACTATGTTAAGCAATTCCAATTTCCCCATAAGAATTAATGTAAATGGCAGGGGTTAGATTCTAGGGAAATTTTTTCGACAGACAAAAAACTATATGTATACACACACACACAGTATAAGTTTTAAACAAACAATTTAATACTGTACACAGCAATGATGATTGTGAAGCTTGGTTGAGGTGGTGAAGTTAGAGGGTGGAGTGTTTCCTGCGGAATGCCTTACTGCTAAATGCTGAACTAGCATTCGACTGACCCCCAAGGGTTACCTTTGTTAATGTAGCCTCACACTCTACAAGGCAGCAGGAATGTAGGGAGGGGAGACAGCATTGCAGACAGAGACACACATCCTGTGTGTGGGAGAGAGATAGAGATGCACATTGCCCCTTTAAGTACACTGACTAAGTACATTGCCTTTAAAAAGGATCAGGAAGTTGAGACAGCAGCTGAGGCCAGCAAGCTGTCTCCATCCTGAGCCCTGTCCTGTCCCCACCTTGCTCTATATGGAGAAGGGGTGAGCAGGGGGCAGGAGTAGGGGGGAGGGGGACACCCTGACACTAGCACCCCTCATCCCCCCCTCCCCTGCACAGCAAGCAGGAGGCTCCTGGGAGCAGCTCCAAGGCAGGAGCAGCACATGGCAGTGGGGGGAGGGACAGCTGAACTGCCGGCAATCAGTAGCCTGCTGGGCGGCTGCTGCACAGGGAGCTTAGGGGGGTGGGGAGCTGATACGGGGGCTGCCGGTCCACCCTGGTTCCAAGCCCCTACCAGCTAGCTCCACCGGGCTGCTCTTCCTGCAAGCAGCGGACAAAGCAGGCGGCTGCCAAACAACCTTATAAGGGAGCATTGCGCAACTTTAAACGAGCATCCTCCCTAATTGATCAGCAACGAAACAACTTTAACCTGGATGACTTTAAGCGAGGAGTTACTGTAGTCTCTTTTCATTATTCCATACACCTCAGTTCAAAGCTCTTCTAAGCTCATATGTAGGATCTGCCACTCCTTTTCAGGGAGGCATCCTCTTATGGGTCCAAAATTCAGCAAGAAGGCTGTTGTCAGGCCCTGAAGTGCACCACTATTGCCAAATCACAGAGCTTTGCAAAAAAGATCTGATGGTATCCTATGGACCTAAGATCCCAATTCAGAAAACCACTTAGGCACATGCTTAATTTTAACTGCATTCGGAGACTTAAACACATTACTTTAAGCATATGCTTAAGTGCTTTGCTGAATCAGGGCCCAAGGGTGAAATCCTGGTGCCATGGAAGTTAATAGCAAAACTTCCATGGACTTCAGTAGGGCCATATAAGATACCACGTAACTTGCCATAATTGATGCAACACCTTAACTCATTCAGCCTTTTCTCATCTGGTAGAGCAAGTGCTTAAATCCTAAAACTGTCACTCAAGCTGTTGGACTACAGAGAGTTGTTCTGGAAGGAAAATAAATACCATTAAAGCAGAGAAAAGCTGCTTATCTGCTTTAGAAAACAGGAGCCTAAATGTTCATTTTCTGATCTGAGGACACTGTCACCAGCTTAAGGTGGGAAAACAGAGCACCTTTAAATAGACCTCAAAACCAAACAAACAGTTGGCTCAGTGCTGAAACTTGAAGCGCATCCTGCTGATTAGCCTAATTCAGGGATGAGGTGACATTGTTCACTGCAGCTCTCAGACACAACAAATAAAATAAAATAAATAACCCAGGCACTGAATTAGAAAAACCCAGCTGTAGCGGTCTGGCAGTGCTACAACCCTCACACACAACTCTAAACATTACATTAATGAAGCACTTTCAACACTACCCCACAGAAATGAACCAGGGCCCCCTCACCACATTGCAACAGTGGAGCTATGAATTAAATAGTGAGGGTCATGCTGCACCTTACAACAGAGTAATATGCCTATGTGGCAAGCAAGCTTTCTTCACTGACTTTCAACCCAATAATTGCTAAACTGTCCTAAAATATGAATGAGGGACAAGTATGACTTGTGTGTGTGTAAGAAAAACAAGCTGTTATATTCCAGTTGTATATTTCATAAAGAACTGCTCTGTATGTAAGTACAGCTTAAGATGTAAATAATAGGTTTATGGACTTTCTGAATTCATCACTTAAGGGAGTTTTAATCTACGTCTCCGGGATGCCCCATGAAATGATCCAAAAGTCACATACTTCTCCATAAGGAACTCCTTTTATTTAGTTAAAGCAGATTCCCTAAATGAGATAGTCAAACCCCTGGCTGCCGCTCTGAACTAGTTGTGACTAGACTAGAGAATAGATCATTTACTGCCACACTAACATTAGTGTGCGATTGTGAGTGATGAGACGGTAATGTAGTGCATTAGTCTCAGTATCAGCTATGGAAGAACTCACCTGGTAATTGCAATCTAGCATCATGGTTCTGCTTGGCGTTACCATTGTTTAGAAAATACCCAAGGAATGTGGTGTTATCACAGAGTTTACTGACATTATACTATGGAATAATTAGAAAAGCATGACTGCCTTTTCCTTTCGTACCTTAGTTGTCTGTGGTTTTCAAAAGATTCTACAGATGTCTTATTTAGAGGATTTTTTTCTTACTAAAGTTAACTAATAATATATCTGATTTTGATAAGATCAAAGGCTTTCTTTTGTGGGCAAGCTATTTCTATGGCATTTATCACTTCATAAATAGTATATTTATCTCAAATCAGGTAGATTTTGTATCAGTATCTGGATTTATATTTAATTTAAAAAATAATTAACTTAATTCCATCCTAATATAGAATTTTGGATGTATGATACATGAGTTTGAGATTTATTATGTCTTGTTTTATTTTCTAGATCGAATAAATAAAATAACCACTAAATTAACCCTCTGTGGAAATACAGTCAAAGTGACTCTTTGCATTTCAGTTTGTTCAACACTGAAATTGAAATCAGTTGGAGAACTTTGTATTTCCCAAAATATTTAGCTACATTTCAACTCCTACAAATTTGGTTTACTCTAATTTATTTTAATTCACAAACCCAAACAATCCAGATAGAATTTGAAATATAAAATGGATGGCCTAGAAAAATCCTGATAAATGTTTTGCCTGGAAGATAACAACATGGATGATAAAGCCTCTCAGGATCTTTAACTGTATGTTGAAACATATGAATTGCCACACTGGATCAGAGTCACGGTCCAGCTATTCCATCCAGCTATCCGGTCTCTGACAGTGGCCATCAGCAGAAGCAGGTGCAGCAGCAGATGTCCCCCAGGAAGTTTTCATCTTAATCTTTAATTTTTAGAGATTGGTTTAAACTCTAAAGCAGGAGGTTTATATCCATTTCAATACTGGGGGAATGACTGATTCAGGGAGTTGGCAAAGAATTATACAGCCTTTCACCTTTTGGTCACCAATTCCAATCCATCTCAAGTCAGTAGTGACCAAAAGTTGATTCTATGTGATGGGTGTCGAATGACCTAAGTGAAATGAGTCTGGTGGTCATAGTACGGTGGTTAAAGTTATTGTTGTTTCTACCAGTTGTCTGTATTCATAAGGCCAAATTCATTCCGGTGTTAAGAAAGCATTTACTCCATTAATTTAAGTGGAATTGAGTCTGCTTACACTAGAGCTGAACTTGGCTCACAAAGATCATTTATTCATTTTATTTTTCCAGGCATTATATAGCAAACATATTTCATATATAGTTCCCCCCCCTTCAGCAATGTGCTTGCCTCTATGTATCTAGAAACATTTAATAAACAATGAATATATCTTTTCCCTGGATTCTTTTTAAAATCTAATGACGTTTTCAATGCACAATTAGGTATTTTCAAAATAACTGATAATATTTTGCCTTACGTACTCTCAGAGTACAGTAGGATATCTGCATTCTGAGCTAGGCATGTTACAATATATAGCTCCCCAATGGGGGTTGTTATAATATAATATACTTATGTATAGGGTAATGACTAGGAACTTAGAGAACTCTACTTTCAGGAAGTGTTTGAGGAAGGACTAAAGCTTGAATGTTGTACACTCTTGACCATCTCTCTTTTTATGTTTGAACACCAAACAGTTCAGTTGGGCATGCAAAACCCCTTATTTCTAGTTAAACTAGGAACTCTTGAATACTGCGTACACTTTTGAATACTGCGTACAGATGTGGTCCCCTCATCTCAAAAAAGATATACTGGCATTAGAAAAGGTTCAGAAAAGGGCAACTAAAATGATTAGGGGTTGGAACGGGTCCCATATGAGGAGAGATTAAAGAGGCTAGGACTTTTCAGCTTGGAAAAGAGGAGACTAAGGGGGGTTATGATAGAGGTATATAAAATCATGAGTGATGTGGAGAAAATGAATAAGGAAAAGTTATTTACTTGTTCCCATAATATAAGAACTAGAGGCCACCAAATGAAATTAATGGGCAGCAGGTTTAAGACAAATAAAAGGAAGTTCTTCTTCACACAGCGCGCAGTCAACCTGTGGAACTCCTTGCCTGAGGAGATTGTGAAGGCTAGGACTATAACAGAGTTTAAAAGAGAACTAGATAAATTCATGGAGGTTAAGCCCATTAATGGTTATTAGCCAGGATGGGTAAGGAATGGTGTCCTAGCCTCTGTTTGTCAGAGGGTGGAGATGGATGGCAGGAGACAGATCACTTGATCATTACCTGTTAGGTTCACTCCCTCTGGGGCACCTGGCATTGGCCACTGTTGGTAAACAAGATAATGGGCTGGATGGACCTTTGGTCTGACTCAGTATGGCCATTCTTATGTTCTTTTGTGCATCCCTGAAAACAATTTTGTGTATCTCTGCGTGCAGATTGGGTGATTACTTTCACCTAACTGCACACTTATTCATTTTTTTTCAAATGCAAATGTTATTAACAAGCTACCATTTAACCTTAAAGTACAATGCACTTCATTAGATTTGATTTATTTGTTTTAGCTCCAGAAGTGTTCCAGGCCTTTATGGATGGAGGCCCAGGATATTCATACCCAGTAGACTGGTGGTCACTAGGAATTACAGCATATGAATTGCTGCAGGGTTGGGTAAGAGTGTTTGGTTTTGATTTTATTTAAAGTATTGCCTGACAATAGTTGAAATGTTTGCAGAGTGTCTGACTCATTTTGCTTAACTTTCATGCCAAACTTTGGATGAACATGACATGAGATTTGGGTTTCTAGTGCACTCTCCAACTGGGGGTAACTTCCCAGTTTTACATTTTGTTATGAAGCTTTCACCCAGCTCTAGTAATTATTTCATGGCAGTTCACCAAAAAGGACGTAAATTGCATGATGTGTTCAAATGAAACATTTTTAAGGGCTACTCCTGCAGGCTTTGGTCACGGGACTGCTCGCATAAGTAAGGGCAGCAGGATTGAGTCCCAGATATATGAGTGTACCAAATTGGAAGCAATTACAGCTTTTCAATATATAAATTAAGCATTATGGGGTTCCATTATATTTTTGCTCTCTTGAGCAATATCTTAGAAGAGTTAATATAATATGCCAAGATGTTTGGACCAACCATAGGAGAGGCTTATCTGCCAGACCACTCATTACTTATCTAATCAATTATGTGAATGAGCTTGATGAAAAATCTTCCTAAGCATGGTTGAGTTTCACAGAAGATAATGAAAAATTCCATTCCACTTTGCTTCCAAGGGAATAAAACCTGATAGTGTTAAATATTTATTTACCATTCCCCGTGGAAGATAGAACTTTAAATAAAATGTCCATGCAGTTACTTGTAGCTTAAGCGTTTTCATTTTATATTTCATTCCTTTTTTGGAGGCGGGGAGGGGGGAAGAATATTTTATAACTCCTTGCTGCATGGTGGTCACCATACATAGTAGATGTTCTTTAGAGAAGTCATAGTTACTATTTTTATTACAGGAACACCAAGAGGCCCCAGTAGAGATCAGCTCCCCATCATGCCAGGCATGGTATAAACATGTAGTATAAAATAGTCCCTGACCTAAAGAATTCAAATTCTAATTAGAGAAGGCAGAGAAAGGATGGCATGTAAATTTTTAGCCCAAATGGTTACATGTCAGCAAAGTCATGCACAGGGTATCGTAATGGGAAGTGTCAGGGAATCTTAATAAAAAGCACTGCTACCAGCTCTGCTTAGGATAAAAACCAATGAAATAACACCGTACTGCTTTAACAGCTGTCTGTTGGCAGAGTGGGTTCTCAGGAAGAGAACATTGTGATGGAGTGCACAACAGAGGATATAGACCTGGAGTCCCAGCCCTGATCACCAAGAGTTGCCAATTACTTTAATAATTATGTAGATTATGTAGGTATCTATTTGCCAAGCTCAGCACAATCTTCCCAGAATGATTTGCTCTGACTAGAGACAAAACAAGGCTGGAACGGAGGTTGAATTTCAAAACCATGTTAAAATAAAAACACCACCATCCATCTCATGACCCAGCCAGGCATTTCTGCCCTATTGAGCAGGGTTTGTTGCTTATGGAGCAGGCTGTCATTGTGCGGACAGATTAGTCCATGGCCTTGTCTAGAGTAGGGGAAAAGCGCTTGTTTTTCTAAATTGTAAACGCCGTTTTTACTAGTCTAGACAAGGCCAAGCAGAGGAGCACAAAGCACAAAAGGAGGAGGAGTAGGGGTGAGTAAATGTATTCAGCCCTACATATGTTACTACCCATTAAAAGTACAAGCTTCAAAACCCCCACCTGCCTCTGTAGTGGCCCCCTGTGAGGAAACAGGGCTTATACAGGGCTGCAAGATCAGGCAGCAGGCAGCCAGCCCAATTCTCTTCTGTGCTCCCTCAGCACTCAGCTCAGCTGCCAGAGCACATATGGCTCATTTCCATAGGAGCAAAGGAATGGCTATACTGGATCACAGCCATGTTCTTTCTAGTCCTGTCTCTTACAGTGGCTAGCACCAGATGCTTCAGAGGAAGCTGCAGGAATCCCACAAAACCACCAATGGGAAAAAGAGGAGAGGACGAGAGAGGCATAAATCTGCTGTTGTGTGACCAAATAGTTTGCCAGTTAGATCATTTCTCACTCTGGAACTGGTGATAGAATATGGGTAACCTACAAAATGGTCTGATGGAGATCAAGATAAGTTATGTAAAAAATTAATTGTTTTTGTTTGTGCTGACTTTTTGTTCTTGTTTGCCTCTACCCTTGTTAGATAGAACTAATCTTGTGCTGGGGGGAGGGTCATAATCCTCACAGCTTTCTTGTTGCACTGTACTGCACAATACCAGTCAGCCAAAACAGCACGTTATTGGAAGCAGGACAATAGCTACCATAGCAATTTGGACTTTGTACTAGACTGCTCAGTCCATTGCTCCCTTCCAGTGTAGTGTAGTCCATCCATTCACACTACACAGCGGACACAGCTAGATAGCTAGCCAGTTAATTATAAAAGACCTGTCTAAAAAGAGAAGCTAACTTGTAAATCATTGCAAGAAGTTAACCCCCCAGGAAATTAAAACCTGTGCATTATGGTAGCCATGGTATAAGTCTGCCCACTCCTGTCTCTCTCTCTCAGATGCTGATATCAGAGCTCAGTGTCCAGGTTTCGTTACCAGAGCGTGGCCTCTCTATCAAGGCAGGCTTTGTGTTGTAGACCACTCTTCAGATGTCGGACTGGGCACATTTCCATCACATGAGCTATTGTCTGTGACGGTGCCCCACCGTCACACCAGGGGGAGAAAACCGGTGCATGGTTGCAGCAACTCTGGTCAAGCCAGAGAGTAGCCTCTTGAGGCTCGTCCAAGAACTGTGATTAAGTGGACAAAGAGGCAGGTGCAGCGATGTACTCGTGAATTTACTTAGTGTATTAGACTCTCTGTCCCACTGATGCTTTCACTTTGTAAGGACATAATTTTGGGCTTCCAGGCGGCGCTGATCATCTATGCATGGTAAAGGGGCAGTAGCATTCTTGTTCAAGAGTGTGTGAGCTGCCATAGCAAAGGGATATCAAGAGATGAGCCATGGTGTCACACCCCGGACCACAGGATTGGTATTCCTCCCCTGACTATGAACAGACCTTCAGGCTGGTGGTTTGTATTGTTCCCTGTCTGAGAATGGGTCATCAGTCAGTCATAGATGAAATAGTATGCAGTGGTGTTGTAGCTGTGTTGGTCCCAGGATATTAGAGATACAAGGTGGGTGAGGTAATATCTTTTATTGGACCAGCTTCTGTTGGGGAAAGAGACAAGCTTTCCAGCTTACACAGAGCTCTTCTTCTGGTTTTTCACACCCCTGAGCGAGAAAGTTGAAGCGCTGTAAGGTGCCAGTGTAGTCACACCCTAACTCAGGGAGTTACTGCTAAATACAAGGTGGAACAGAGTGTTTAGCATAAGTAGTTAACACATATTTCAAGGGACCATTCAAGGTGTAGTGGCCCGTTGACACCCCTCCAATCATAGGGAGGAAAGGAAGGGAGGAGAGAAGCTGCTGGGGAGGTTGTTAGTGGGTTACAGATTGTTGTAATAAGCCATAAATGCGGTGACTTTCTTCTGTCCTTGATTTTTAGTGTCTAGCAAAGTTATGAATTTAAGCTCCCAGGCTCATCTTCTGAAAGTGTTGTGCAGGTTCCCTTTGGGGATGAGGACTGATAGGTCAGATATAGAATGAGCACTTTGTGAAAAGTGTTCATCCATAGGTGATGTGATGTTTTGTCTTTTATCATTTTTCCTGTGTGAGTTCTTTCGAGAGTGGAGTGATTGTCTGGTTTCACCCACATAGTCGCTATTGGGGCATTTAGTGCACTTGATGACGCACATCACATGTTGTGATAGGGCTGTGTAGGACCCATGGATCTTCAAAGGTGTGTTGTGGGGCTGGGTGTTGATTATTGCAACAGTGGCTCATAAAATAACCTATACCTCACACAGATGGCTCCAGAGACAAAAATATTCATAAATCTAATTTCAACTGACCTTGAAAGCTTTCCCACTGACATAAATATTACAAAATAAAATCTAAAAAAGATATAAAACCACTGTGTATTTCAGTTGATTAGTACCAAAGAAATGCACATGCAATCCATATGAGAAGGGTTAGCCTTTAAGATATTATAAGTCTTGTATGTTTAGAGAAACACTGTTTTCCAGTGTAAGCAATACTGAGTTCAGGAAAACAAAGATTTTGTATGCTCTGTTTATAACCTTCCTTATTGATTTTACATTGATATTATTTTAACTTTACCACAGAGGCCATACGAAATTCATTCAGCCACTCCAGTTGATGAGATCCTCAACATGTTCAAGATAGAAAGAGTTCATTACTCATCCACATGGTGCAAGGGTATGATAGCATTGCTGAAAAAGGTAAGACAGTACAAGAGCTATTTGCACTTGCCTCCTCCCGCAAATAATCCAGTGGATATCCTTTAGGTAAGATACAGCTCATACAAGTATCAGGTTGTTTAAATCTCATGGATAGAGGGAAAGGTGCCTTTCCTTGGCCTTCTCTGAACAGCAGAGATGCAGCATTGTCTCTTATGAAGTTGGTTTATTATTGTTCTCATACCGGTCTGAAAGAACAGTTCAATTTATCTTTTAAATTACATTTTTATAAGGAATTTTAGTGTTCCTGAAACAGCCCTACAGACCCAGGACATCTGTTTTCCACAGGCCCAGCGGTGGCACCTCCTGTGTTGCCCTGTTCTTGCCTCAGCCATAGTTTGGGGGCACCACATTCTGCATTCCCATTCAGTTCTTTGCATCTCTGCTGAGATTGCCAGCAAAGTTACCTAGAAACCTAGGAACTGCCTCTCTCCTTGTGCCATACTCCCATAATTGCAGCAGCAAAGGTTCTCAGGATGGAGCCTCCTCACTATGTAACCGGAAGCCACAGGCTGGACATTCTCTATGAAGCCCCATGACACTGGAACTTGCTTTCCTCTGTCAGTCCACCTGAGCCCATATTTCTTCCTCTTCCAGTTACACTGCAAAGTATATCTTTGAGCAAGAATAGGGTTGCCAACTTTCAGACAAAACTGAACACCCTTGTCCTGCCCCGCCCCTTCCCTGAGGCCCCACCCCTGCTCACTCCATCCCCACTCCCTCTGTCGCTCTCTCTCCCCAACCCTCGCTCACTCGCTCAATTTCACTGGGCTGAGGCAGAGGGTTGGGGTACAGGATGGGGTGAGGGCTCCAGCTGGGGGTGCGGGCTCTGGGTGGGCCTGGGTCAGAGGGGTTTGGGGTACAGGAGAGGGCTCCAGGATGGGGGGCAGGGCCGAGGTGTTCAGAGTGTGATAGGGGGCTCTGGGCTGAGGCAGGGGGTTGGGGTGTGGGAGGGGGTATGGGCTGTGGCTGGAGGTGTGGGCTCCGGGCTGGGGCCGAGAGGTTTGTAGTGTGGGAGAGGGTTCCGAGCTGGGCCAGGGGGTTGGGAGGCAGGAGGGGGTGCGGGCTCTGGATGATGCTTACCTCGGGCAGCTCCCCAGAAGTGGTGACATGTTCCTTAGCTCCTAGGCACAGACGTGGCCACGTGGCTCTGCGTGCTGTCTTCGCAACTCCCTTTGGCCGCGGTTACCGGCCCCTGGGAACTGCGTAGCCGGCACTTGAGGCGGGGGCAGTGCATGGAGCCTCCCTGACTGTTCCTCTGCCTAGGAACTGAGGGACATGTCACTGCTTCTGGGGAGCCGCGTGGAGACAGGTAGGGAGCCTGCCAGCCTCGCCAACTGGACTTTTAATGGACCAGTCAGTGGTGGTGACCGAAGCCATCAGGGTCCCTTTTTGACCAGGTGTTCTGTTTGAAAACTGGACACCCGGCAACCCGAAGCAGGAAGTGTTTTTAAATGTACCACTGGAGCACTGGGAGATAAATTACAGATTTATATTTGAGCAGTCTGGTTTTTGTTATATGGAGCAATGAGATGGTCAGTTTTCACTGTTGTCAGGGAGCTCACTGCAAAAACATATTATAATGAACTGAAAGAATACATGTAAGATGGCAAGTAGTGCCAAATTATGATGGGAAGGTTTTTTTCATCACTTGGACTCTTGTCCACTAGTAAATGGACTAGTGCTAACAACTCACTTCATGTTCTATAGGCCACTGAATAGCCCTCAGATGGTAATTACATTACCTTAATATTATATGCAGTGTTGTTGTAGCCATGTTGGTCTGAGGATATTAGAGAGACAAGCTGGGTGAGATAATATCTTACATTGGAACAATTTCTTTTGGTGAGAGAGACAAGCTTTCGAGGTGCACAGAGCTCCTCTGCAGGTCTGGGAAATGTATTCAGATCATCACATAAGTTAATTTTTTTTAAATACTGGAACTTCTAAGAAGTATGAGATGGTTCTCCAAGCTTTTCCTAATTAAAAATGCTATTATCCACATTAGTAAGATGCATTTACTCTTCTTGAAATCTTTATGGCATACAGTGTCTTAGAAAATGCATTTTTTTGATCACAGCTCCTCACTAAGGACCCTGAGTGCCGCCTTTCAAGTCTTGCAGACATTCAGAGCTCTCCGTACTTAGCTGATATCAACTGGGATGCTGTTCTGGAGAAAGCTGTGACACCAGGCTTTGTTCCTAATGTGAGTCAATAGTCTAGTTAAACTAAATTTGCAAATCCCCTATCCAATTATCGCTGTCATTTTAACTGTTTACTAATAGACATTTGCATTTATTTCTCCAAGGAAGTTTCAGTGTTTTCCTCCTGATGCACATTCTAAATTGCTTTCTGCTCTTGTTCACTTTGCCGTAACAGAGAGCAAAATTTCCATTAGGTTATTGGACAATGGTTGGAGTGGGCCTGTGCTGTGAGGTGGCACTGAGCATTCTCCCTCTCAGGTGCTTGGCTAGTTCTTGTTCACATGCTCTAGGTCAAACTGTTCACCATATGTAGGGTCAGGAATGGACGGGCTATCAAGAAGGCCAGGGCTTTACAAAGCAGTGAGCAAGCGACCAGGGAGCTTTGCAAACAGGGGCCGCTAACAGGGAGTTTCGAGAGGGAGTTCTCCAGGTGAAGGAGGAGCAAATATGGGACCCTTGAGGTAAGTGGCTGTCTGTAGTGTGTGTTTGTGTTTGGGGATTACTTGCTGTGTGCTGAGCTTGTGTTTGTCTGTCTGTCTGTCTATCTGTTTGTTTGAAGGACCATGTGCTGTGGCCGGCAGTTGGAAGCCGTGAGCTTCTAAACAAGGTTTGAAATCTAGAAGCCTCTGTTCATTGGCTAAGCCTTAATCAGGGGGCAGGGCTATCAAGAAGGCCAGGGCTTTATAAAGCAGTGAGCAAGCAACCAGGGACCACTAACAGGGAGTTTCGAGAGGGAGTTGGGAAGGGGAGTGGAAAGGGGGCGAGGTACACTTGCCATTCTTTAAAACTGTTAAACTAAACTATAATCAAAACTCCTTGATTTAAACAAAAACCCTATCATTAACCTGGGTAGCTGTAGGAGAGCATGCAAGCAGAAGTCCAGCAGCAGAGTGGGGGCTATCCTGTTTATTGCACTCAGTGTAGCATGTATGATTACCTGCCCTGTAGGCAGATGGCGGATGAGTGCATTCGGTGCAAGGAGCTCCTGGCCCTCAGAGACCCTGTACGGGCTTTGGAGGCCAGGGTGGCAGAACTGGAGGAACTAAGGGAGGCAGAGAGGTATGTTGATGAGGTTTTCTGGGACACCGTAGGTTTGTCCCACCTCCGGTCAGACAGCCCCTGTGCTGTTAAGGAGGATGAAAGGCCCGGCGAAGGAGAGCAGTCAACAGGAACAGAGGGATACCTTCCCATAGTTGGGATCCTCCTTCCAGATGATATTGGGGTATCCTCTTGCACTGAGGTTACCTCTCTGGGGGAGGGAACTCCAGTCATTAGGAAAAGGCAGGTGTTAGTAATGGGAGATTCAATCATTAGAAACATAGATAGCTGGGCTTGTGATGACTAGGAGCACCATATGGTGACTTGCCTGCCTGGTGCGAAGGTTGCGGATCTCTCGAGGCATCTAGATACACTTATGTGTAGTGCTGGGGAGAAGCCGGTGGTCGTGGTACATGTAGGTACCAATGACATAGGGAAGGGTAGGAGAGACGTCCTGGAGGCCAAATTTAGACTGCTAGGAAGGAGATTGAAGTCCAGGACCTCTATGGTGGCATTCTCAGAAATGCTTCCAGTTCTACACGCAGGGCCAGGTAGGCAGACAGAGCTTCAGAGTCTCAATGCTTGGATGAGATGATGGTATAGAGAGGAGGGGTTTAGATTTATTGGGAACTGGGGAAACTTTTGGGATAGGGGGAGCCTATACAGGAAGGATGGGCTCCACCTAAACCAGAGTGGATCCAGACTGCTGGCACTTAACATTAAAAAGGTTGCAGAGCAGTTTTTAAACTAAGAGATGGGGGAAAGCCGATGGCTGCAGAGGCGGACAGAGACTTCTCTTAGAGGAGAGTCTATTGATAGAGATTGAAATAAAAATCTTAAATGAATCCACGTGTTCCATAGAATCTCTATGGATAGTAATTCCATGCTCTAATAAGAATATAACAGTAGGGATCTATTATCGACTACCTGACCAGGACAGCGATAGTGACAATGAAATGCTAAGGGAGATTAGAGAGGCTATCAAAATAAAGAACTCAATAATAGTGGGGGATTTCAATTATCCCCATATTGACTGGGTACATGTCACCTCAGGACGAAATGCAGAGACAAAATTTCTCGATACTTCAAATGACTGCTTCTTGGAGAAGCTGGTACAGGAACCCACAAGGGGAGAGGCAACTCTCGATTTAGTCCTGAGTGGAGTGCAGGATCTGGTCCAAGAGGTAACTATAACAGGACCGCTTGGAAATAGTGACCAAAATATAATAACATTTAACATTCCTGTGGTGGGAAGAACACCTCAACAGCCCAACACTGTGACATTTAATTTCAGAAAGGGGAACTATGCAAAAATGAGGAGGTTAGTTAAACAGAAATTAAAAGGTACAGTGACGAGAGTGAAATCCCTGCAAGCTGCATGGACACTTTTCAAAGACACCATAATAGAGGCTCAATTTAAATGTATACCCAAATTAAAAAACACAGTAAAAGAACGAAAAAAGAGCCACCGTGGTTTAACAACCATGTAAAAGAAGCAGTGAGAGATAAAAAGATACCTTTTAAAACATGGAAGTCAAATCCTAGTGAGGTAAATAGAAAGGAGCATAAACACTGCCAAATTAAATGTAAAAATGTAATAAGAAAAGCCAAAAAGGAGTTTGAAGAACAGCTTGCCAAAAATTCAAAAGGGTAATAACAAAATGTTTTTTAAGTACATCAGAAGCAGGAAGCCTGCTAAACAACCAGTGGGGCCCCTGGATGCTCGAGATACAAAAGGAGCACTTAAAGACTATAAAGTCATCGCAGAGAAACTAAATGAATTCTTTGCTTCAGTCTTCACGGCTGAGGATGTTAGAGAGATTCCCAAACCTGAGCCGTCTTTTGTAGGTGACAAATCTGAGGAATTGTCACAGATTGAAGTGTCCTTAGAGGAGGTTTTGGAATTAATTGAGAAACTTAACAGTAACAAGCCACTGGGACCAGATGGCATTCACCCAAGAGTTCTGAAAGAACTCAAATGTGAAATTGTGGAACTATTAACTATGGTTTATAACCTGTCCTTTAAATCAGCTTCTGTACCCAATGACTGGAAGATAGCTAATGTAACTCCAATATTTAAAAAGGGCTCTAGAGGTGATCCTGGCAATTACAGACTGGTAAGTCTAATGTCAGTACCAGGCAAATTAGTTGAAACAATAGTAAAGAATAAAATTGTCAGACACATAGAAGAACATAAATTGTTGCGCAAAAGTCAGCATGATTTCTGTAAAGGGAGATCATGTCTTACTAATCTATTAGAGTTCTTTGAAGGGGTCAACAACAACATGTGGACAAGGGGGATCCAGTGGACATAGTGTACTTGGATTTCCAGAAAGCCTTTGACAAAGTCCCTCGCCAAAGGCTCCTACGTAAATTAAGTTGTCATGGGATAAGAGGGAAGATCCTTTCATGGATTGAGAACTGGTTAAAGGACAGGGAACAAAGGGTAGGAATAAACGATAAATTTTCAGAATGGAGAGGGGTAACTAGTGGTGTTCCCCAATGGTCAGTCCCAGGACCAATCCTATTCAACTTATTCATAAATGATCTGGAGAAAGGAGTAAACAGTGAGATGGCAAACTTTGCAGATGATACTAAACTGCTCAAGATAGTTAAGACCAAAGCAGACTGTGAAGAACTTCAAAAAGATCTCACAGAACTAAGTGATTGGGCAACAAAATGGCAAATGAAATTTAATGTGGATAAATGTAAAATAATGCACATTGGAAAAAATAACCCCAACTATACATACAATATGATGGGGGCTAATTTAGCTACAACTAGTCAGGAGAAAGATCTTGGAGTCATCATGGATAGTTCTCTGAAGACGTCCACGCAGTGTGCAGCAGCAGTCAAAAAAGCAAACGGGATGTTAGGAATCATTAAAAAAGGGATAGAAAATAAGACGGAGAATATCTTATTGCCCTTATATAAATCCATGGTACGCCCACATCTTGAATACTGCGTACAGATGTGGTCCCCTCATCTCAAAAAAGATATACTGGCATTAGAAAAGGTTCAGAAAAGGGCAACTAAAAGATTAGGGGTTTGGAACGGGTCCCATATGAGGAGAGATTAAAGAGGCTAGGACTTTTCAGCTTGGAAAAGAGGAGACTAAGGGGGGATATGATAGAGGTATATAAAATCATGAGTGATGTGGAGAAAGTGAATAAGGAAAAGTTATTTACTTGTTCCCATAATATAAGAACTAGGGGCCACCAAATGAAATTAATGGGCAGCAGGTTTAAGACAAATAAAAGGAAGTTCTTCTTCACACAGCGCGCAGTCAACCTAGGACTATAACAGGGTTTAAAAGAGAACTGGATAAATTCATGGAGGTTAAGCCCATTAATGACTATTAGCCAGGATGGGTAAGGAATGGTGTCCTAGCCTCTGTTTGTCAGAGGGTGGAGATGGATGGCAGGAGACAGATCACTTGATCATTAACTGTTAGGTTCACTCCCTCTGGGGCACCTGGCATTGGCCACTGTTGGTAGACAGTATACTGGGCTGGATGGACCTTTGGTCTGACCCAGTATGGCCATTCTTATGTTCTTATCCTTTCAGCAAAAGTGTACAGTGCATGGGCATTGCACAGCTTCTAGCAACGAGCTTAAAAGAGCATAACAGTTGTAGCTGAAAGAGCACTTTCAAGCAAATTGAGAAGGGGCTGGGAGAAAAACAGCCCATCTAACCTGTTTTAGGAAATGATGGATGAAATTCACTCTTAGCAACACACCCACAGAGCCAGAACATTTTGCCTCCATATGGGTACAGCAGAAGAGCGTTGGAAGGTGAGCTCCATCCTCACCAAACCAGGGCCAGGATGCAGGACACCTTCCCTCCTACCCACAGCTTCTGCTCCAGCCTAGGGTCTGGGATAATGGCCACGGCCACTCCACACCAGTTGTGCAAGGTACCAGGTCCATGGACCCTCCCCTGACCAACGCCTAGATCCTCCCTGGCTCAATCCCAAAGCAGACTCTTCAGGGCCAGCACAGAAGCCATGTGTGTGAGACACAAGGAGAGTACAGGCACCCCTTCCAGCCATTCAGCTGGTCCCCCCCAACCTCATGCAGTCTCTGTGCAGGGTTTGCCTTGCACCAGTCCTTCATACCAGGAGTGGATTCTTTTGACAAGAAGTTCAGCTCAACTACTCAAAACCTAAAGATTACCTCCATTCCTTATATTTTCAATGCTGCACATAATGTTCTCTTAAACCAGCGCTTACTTTTAAGTCACTGAGCCAAATTCAGCCCTAGTGTGAGCAACACAAGTCCTTTGGCTTACATGAGGGTGGAATTAGGACCAGTAAAAAAACTTATAATAAATTTTGAAGGGGTCAGATGCATGCTATCTGACCTTAAGAACATGCATTACCACAGATGTGATTATCTTCACAGGTACATGCTAATACAAAAGCAAAGCAAATGGAACTATTTGGCTTTTTTTTTTTTTTTTTTACCTTTTATTGATAAATCCAAAATACATACGTCTATTTAATCACAGTTGCTAAAACAACAAACTGATTGCAAGTAGCCACTTCCAGTCATAATGTGGAAAAAAAGATGAAATACAGAGTTTTTGAGATTAAAAAGAATCTAAAACGTTTTGGGATTCAAATAGGACAAGTAACATACCATACAGGACACCTCTAAATCCAATTGTCCTTTCTTATTCTGACATAATGATTATTGTTACTGCAGCGTAAAGTCAGAAATCACAAAATGAGATATCAAAATCTTACATAAATTATCTTTCGAATCATCCTCATAGATATCAGTATTTATCAATTGGGCAGATAACAATATTTAGCTTAATTTAATTGTTATATCGTAATTATTTTCTTGTTAACTGAGATGTAATTTTGATGAACAAAATATATAATCTCAGCTGTAGGAAACAATAGTCTCTTTCTCTGAGCCTGCTGATACACATAGAAATATATTAATCCTTTGAATTTGGAATGTAGCAGTATCCTTTCCCCCCGTATCTGATTTATTAATTTCCCGTAGTCAATAAATGGTGAAAAATTAGGTTGATAACTTGCAGACAGGATTTCATGAGGGACATAGTTAGAGATCCCTTATCAGGGATTTGAAATTATCTGAGTATATAACAAGGAGAACTGAAATCATTACTTGAGTTTACAAATATGAACAGAGTTGTGCAATTCCTCTCCCGCAGATACAGCTGAAAAACTTAATACATGAACATTACAAACATTAGTATAGTTTTCAGCTGTCCTGTTTAAGAGCAAGTTACAGATCCTGAGTTGGTGGAAAATGTCATAGCTCCACTGAAGTCCACTTATGACTTCGATGGAACAGTGACAAATTACATCAGCTGGAGATCTGCCCCACGGTCCCTATTAAGACACTAACTAAGGCTGGGGTCTTGCAAATACTTATGCATATGAATAACTTTGCAGATGTGAATAGTCCCATGGAACTCAAAGTTACTCATGAATGTATTGACAGAATCGGGGTCAACATTTTGCACCAAAGCACTTTAGGTGCCTAAAAATTTCACGCACCTAAGTTTGAAAATTTCACCCCTAGTTCTTTTTTATTTTCCACAGTTTTTTACTTCTCTTTAACTTTAATATATATTTGGCAGATTTCGGGGTTTTTTGGTGGGGGGGAGGTTCCTCACTAATTAAGATCTTTTTGAGGGCACCTTATCTGTCTTGTTTTCAAGAGAGTTGAGACAAGTTTCCAAACCTTCTGCTGCAACAAAATGTTATTTAAAAGTAATTTGAGAGGCAGATGTAGAAGCTAATTGTTTGGTACTGTTTCTCAGACAACTGAACCGCCTCCATAATTGTAGTTGATTTCAGAGAAGGTGATGGTGGCTGTGAAACAAGAGGGACTCCTGTTCACAATTTCCATCCTATTTGGAAACACTGATGTGTCTGCCATTAAAAATGCATCACCCTATTGTATTTTGGTTTGGTTTGTCTATGTCTAGCAGGCATTGCATACATACAATGTACCTGTTTTTTTTTTTCTGATCAGAGCCGAAAAGAAAGCAATATCATAGACATCAAGATGCACAATCATTCCAGTGCTAACATTGTCTGAATATGGTCTTCCCATAGAAGGATAAAAAAAATTCCTGTTCATCAAAGGTCAAAACATTTTTAAAGGGGAAAAAACCATAATCCTCCACTACTACAAGTAAAACAATTTCCCTAGCTAAAACACCAACTCTCATTGGCATTTGGAGCTGCTCTTAGAAAAAGATTCTTCAATTTACAAAGGCACATTAAGGGGGGGAAAAACCATTATACCAGATGTAACTAATTCAGATAACAGCGAAAACTAATTCAGAATAGAAACTCCAAGTCTAGGGTTAGGAGTTAAAAGAACACCCTTCCGATTAGTTACAAGGGAATATAATGAAATACACTTCTCCAATTAAAGGAAGAGAGAAGTAAAACTGCACTCAGATACTCTCAGACCTAGTTAAAGATTCAATTAAAAGCTTTGCCAGAGGCTTCAGGCTAGTTGCTTATATAGCAGGGTTCGCTCCACTCTGTTGAACATGTGTATGAGGTCATTAGGAAGACTAGTGAAGAGGTAGGTGTCACAGTGCCTTTGTGATAACACCACCCTACTTTATGTCTTCATCTTGTCTGACTGAAGATCAGAGGACTGGCCTGATGGAAAGGTGTTTTCCCTGGAATTTGCTCCCCTTACCCTATCCTCCCACTGACTCTGGCAGAACCCAGATTAGTTAACTTTTGGGGCACACAACAAATCTCGTCTTGTTTTCCAGGCTTTTGGTGATGGTTTGAGGACTGTGGGTGTTTTCATGTGGGGGGGGGGGAACTATTTATTATTAGGGTAGAGTTTACTTTACTCTGGGTGTTTTTACTCAGCACTCCCATGTGCATGTACACAATACTCTTGCCACTTTCCAGATACAAATGGATTTTGTTCCCGCAAGGCCCATGATGTGGGGGAGAGGGACATGAAATTTCACCCTATATATATTTGGTTTTCCTGTTTTGAAAGCATTATGTCAGAAGGGGCTATACTGTTGTTGTTTCACCATCATGTGGGCTTCTTTCTAGTCATCTGCTGGCAGTGTCAAGCCCTGTATTTCTCTTAGACATTTTCCTTGTTTAGTATTAAATGTTGGAGTAATCAGTCAAGAAGGTAATTTTAAATGTAATTTTTATTTTCAGTAGCCTTCAAAATTACAGAAAGAAAATTTCTCAAATGCTGGAACAAGTCTCTAAACCATATAACCTGAAAAAGAAAGTGGTGTTTGAAAAAAATAAGAATGCATTTTATTTATAAAGTGCTCTAATCTAGAGGCATCCATAAAAAACAGCAACATAGTGATTGCTACAGACTCCAGCAGAACTTATATTTGAACTAAATATATTTTGAGGGTATCTTAAGATGTAGATATGCCATACTCATACTAATAATTAAACAACAGAAAACATTATAGGAAGGAGGATAGTAAACTGACCTAGAAAATTAACCCTTGCATCTGGGGACACAAACAGCTATATCAATGAATCTGTAATGGGCTAGGTCATAGAGGTCTTTTAGTGTCTGTTGGCGTGAGGGGAGGAGGGGTCCTCCACCACAGAATCATAGTTTAGGTCTGGAAAGGACCTCAACAGGTCATCTAGTTCAATCCCCTGCACAGAGGCAGGGCTAAGTATTATCTAGACCATCCTTGACAGGTGTTTGTCTAACCTGTTCTTAAAAACTGCCAGTGATGGAGATTCCACAACCTTCCTAGATAATTTGTTCCAGTGCTTAACTACCCTGACAGGAAGTTTTCCCTAACGTCTACTCTGAATCTCTATTGCTGCAATTTAAGCCCATTACTTCTTGTCCTGTCCTCAGAGGATAAGGAGAACTATTTATTACCCTTTTCTTTAGTTTATAACAACCTTTTATGTACTTTATGTATGGGATCACATGATTAACAACAGACTGCTGATTGGACACCACTGAGTATAAAGCTTCCTCTTCCTGATCCCTTGTCTGAGCACCTAGTTGCTAGGCTTGTGGCTACCTACACCTCTGAGAGCAAGTCCTTGCCTGGTTCCTGCTAACTTGCCTTGTTCCTGTCTCCTCACCCTTACCATCATTGTTGATGCTGGTGTTGACCCTTTGGGTGGCCACAGCCTTGACTCTTCTCCTGGCTCTGGCCACTAGATCCTACAGCCCACTTTATGGCCCTGACACTTACAGAGAGAAAAGGGAAGCTATAAATAAACCTAAACCCCAGATAGGGTTTGCTTTATGCATAATCTGGACCTCCTGTGAACTTTCTCTCCTGCGATTGAGACCTCAGGATAGGAAAGGGTCAGCAGAGGAAAAGGTATTGTGTGTGAAAGACACTAGCTGACACCTTGTTTGTTTATTCTCTGCTTGATATGATCAAATTACTTTAGATCTTGCATGTGCACCACAAACTCAGATTCGGGGTGCAGAACTCATTTTAAAATATGCAAGTGAAATGTGTAGAAAAGGAGACAAATTAATCAGCTTATTCAGTGGTGCTAGAAACTAAGCTGGACAAAAAAGGCAAAAAAAAGTGTTGAAAATGTGTCATTTTGTCATTGTTCACAATGGGATCTACTGGGTGCTGAGCACTCTGGAAAATAGGCTTTTCATACCTCAAAAGGTATTGTAAGGATTCCACATCCAAACATTACAGTGACTTTAACTATATATATATATAAAAACAGGCAAGTCTAAATAAGCCCGAGAAGGAAGAGGAGCACTTCATTGTCACAAGTAGGTGTCAGTCAGTCCTTGAGATGCTAGAAAGGAACTGCCATTAGTTAACTGGACTTACATGAGCTCTTTGAATTAAGTCTATGAATTCTTGCTGAAATCCACAGACACAGATACACACACACACACACACACACTTCTCCAAAAGAATCACTGTATGACTATTTTACCTTGTCTGGTAGTAAATCAGCACATGAACTGGGAGGTGAGGATCTGTTCAGCCAAGAGCTGTGATTGTTAAAAACTTCATGGGCTCAAACAGACCTTAGGTACACAATGCGTGGGAACATGCAAAGCCATTTTTGACCCATGTTTGTTAGGTCAGCTTAAAATGATCAGTTTGTTCCTCTAGACAATTTGTATGGTAAGGAAGGACTGTCAGATTTGAGATGGTTTGCATAATCCTAGGGTCAACATGATTGTCAACAGAGCTAACTAAAAGGTCATAGATAGGACAGGACACTTCAGGTATTTTCTACATTCCTATACTTCAGTATATGAAACAGTTTAGCACACAGAATATTCTGCTCCCAGAGAGAGAGAGAATCAGATGTTGTTGTTTTTTTAAATAACCAGTGACTTTTTTCAGTTATATTTTTTTTAAGTTTATATCAATGGTTTTTTTGCTATTGGCCTTTGGGATCAGTTTGTTTGTTTTTACATCCTGTCATATTTTCGGTTGTTTACAAAACTGAAAATGCCCAGAAGCTGGGATTTTTCCTCCTTTTCGTCATCCTTTTCTTCCCACAGCTGTGCAATGGAAGGTTCATGCCTGCAGCTCTAAAGTCCTGATGCCAAACAAGCTTCTTCCAACGGCAACATCTGAGTCTCTGGACGACTCCTACTTAGAATTTATGTAGTACTTTTATGTTCAAAGCTCTGTACAGACATTCATTAATTAACTTTCACACCTCTATGAGGTGAGCATGGTCAGGGTTATCCCTATTTTACATGTGGGGGAAAAAAACAGAGATGACGTGACTTTCTCAAGGACAAACAGCTACTGAGTAGCAGAGCCAGGATCAGAACTGACTAGTTCCTGAATCCCAGCACTGTGTCCATTCCACCAGACGAAAGCACTAGAGCTAGTCGAGATTCTTTGACCATTTTTTTCTCCTAGCAAAATATCATTCTGTCGAAATTGACATTTTCCCCAGGAAGATTTTTGATGTTCTGATCAGGAGAATGGAAATTAAAAAAAACCCAACAACTTGTTTTGACATGTTACATCATTTCACTTTTCATATTGAAAATGTCCAAAAAATCCATTTTGACATTTCTGATTACCAAATTTTCAGAATTTTTAATTTTGTGAAAATTTTGATATTATGACTTTTCATTCTAATTCAGAATGGAAAATAATTTCAAAATCTCAATTTCCCACAGAAGGAAAAGTCTGCATTAACTTTCATGCTAAAGTCCTACAGGGCTGCTACTCTGAAACATCCCACTCTCAGTTACAGTCGTGTGAATCTGTAGTAACTTCACTGGAGTCGCTCCAGTTTTACACCTGGGTCACTGAAAATACAATCTACCCATTTATAATTTTACTCTTAATCTTTCCTGCTGATTTATTCACTGGCTACTCTGCTGCTTGTGTTGTGCTGCAGCAATAGAATGGCTCTCGGCTCACGCTGGCCCTGTTTCAGCAAGGTAGTTCAGCGTATGTATGTTTCTAAACAGTTTGGCTTCCGTAGGACTGCTCGCATGCTTAAGTACCTTGTTCAAGCAGAGCCACTTTCACTGGATGGAAATAGATTCCCTCTTGCTAAAAGTCGGTCCATTTAGTGCTCTTGATGTATGAGAAAGGGCCATAAATAAGCGGATTCCACTCCAATTGAAGCTAATGTCAAACCAGGAGCCTGGTCTACCCTATGTTTTCCCAGCATAGCTGTGCCAGCAAAATCCCTAGCAGAGGTGTAATTATGCCAGCAAAACTGTCCTTTTGACAGGATAAACTCATTTTGTTCAGGAAACTGGTTTAACCTATATCCACAAAAGCACTCTTTTGCCAGTATAAGCTGCGTCTCCACAAGGAGGGTTTGCCAGTATAGTTACAGCTTTCTAGCATAGACAAGGCCCATCATTGATAGCAACAGGAGCAGGCCCCAATACTGAATTTAAATCTGTTGGCACCACATTCTCTGTAGCAAATTAAAAGATCTTCCATGTGGGGGAAAAATATTAAAGCTCTTCATGAAGTGTTCAGGGCATAGCATAGGATTTTAGCCACAATTCCCAACATCACGGCGGGGAGTCCTGTAGTTAAACTGACACTCAGCTCTTGGAAAAATCTATCAGCGTATATGTTTTCTGCACAAGCAATGCCTCTGAATCACTTCCTGGCCTTGCCTCATTTCTGAGGTTATCTTAACAAAGTGGAGAAAACTCTGCATTCATTGGGTTAGACTCCTCAGAGTTACAATGGTGTAAATCTGGAGTAACTTCATTGGAGTCACTCCAGATTTACACAAAAAGAAGTTACTCCAGATTTACACTTGTATAAGCGAGAAGAGAAGCTAACCATTTATAATTTTTTACATTTCTATGTTTTACTCTATCATTTAAACTGTGAACTTCATTACTGGAAATGAAGGTTACAGTTTCTGTTTCACAGCTGGTATGCTTAAAATCGGCTAAATATATTGGGTTTCTGTAGAGTTACATCGGGAATGAGTTTTGCCCCTATGCATGGTCCCTTCTGGCCTTTGTATCTATTGAACTAATATTGAACAAGCAAACAAAAGACATAATGGTATTCTGAAAAATAACTTTGTACCCTTTTGTAACAGAAAGGAAGACTGAATTGTGACCCTACATTTGAACTAGAAGAAATGATTTTAGAGTCCAAACCCCTTCATAAAAAGAAAAAGCGACTTGCAAAAAACAAATCCAAAGATGGAGCAAAAGAAAGCTGTTCACTGGTAAGTCATGGACTATGGGTGTCGTCAGTTAGCATCCCATTTCCGTTCTTTGAAGGATTTGATCAATCAAGTTCAGTTTTAGCATTTCTGGTCCCAATGTTGGTTAATCTGCAGTCTCAAAACACCTCCAAAACAAGGCACAAAGCAACGATTTATTTCAGTCATGAAAATAATTTGAGCAACTTTAAGATTTAAAATGCTGAAATATACACCTTTAAAGTAAGAAAATTGCTGCCAATTGGCAAATGCACTTCCCACACATGGATGGAAGAAGTCAGAAGGAGTACTTTTCTGCAGCTGGTACTGAGGATGACAAATGTGCAGCACACGAGCTGCATGTTTATAAAAGTTTTAAGGAAAGTCTAAAAGATTTTTCTCCTCTTTACCAGTCTTGATTTATGCATCCCACATCTAAAGGCTCTTTGTATAAAGATCCTAAACTTTGCAAGGAGATAAAAAGTAATCATTTTCCAGGCTCAAATTTTCAATGCAATGATGTTTTATACATTCTGTTGCTGCGTCAGGTGGTTTTGAACGCTCACACATTGTATTTGTCTTAGAGCCATTAGACTTTAAAATGTTCAAACATTCTTTAAAGGTGAATATCTTCCTTTAAAAAAATTCTGACAGCACAATATATACAGCTTGGAGAATCTGGAAAATGCCTCTTGTTCCTATTAATTTGTAAGCTGTTTTGTTCAACACAGGTTCTATTGTTGTGATTTTGTGTACAATTTTCTGTCTCATATAATCAACATATTCATGCTGTTTTTAAAGAATGTACACCTGCAGCAGTGCTTGGAAACTGTGAGGAAAGAATTCATCATATTCAACAGAGAAAAGTAAGTGCATTCCTTAAATGCCCATTTAACATACACAGCTGAAATTAATTTCAAAAGGAGGAGGATTCCATGTCCCCCCCCCCTCAGTCTTAACACAAATGATTAATGATCACACCAGGATGAGTTAAAAGCCCTTACATGAAATAAAAGGCTAGACTTTCATTGATTTCCCTGCTGTACTGTCTGTGGTGTAGCAATTTTCTTATTCTTCCGTCTCTGAAAACAAGCAGAATGCTTACAGTGAATGTGTGGTAGAAAGAAGAGGTAAATGTCACTGGCGGTCTCCAGAGAAGCGGTTAACAATTAAGCAAAAGGACTATTATACGAGTAGAACAAAGCCAAAAGAGGTGATAACTCATGAAATTTTAATGAAGTAAGCCGCAGTGTTGCAATGTGGATATTCTTTGTGTACTTGGCCTCCAAAAACGAAGACTGCTTTACTTCTTTTCATCATAACTCAACATTCAAAGAAAAGTGATACCTCTTTACAGCTGGCAGGCATGACTTAGTGGTCTAAGCATTAGCTAGAACCACTGGAAACAGGTTTGAATCCCAAGAGGGTAGACACCCTCCTTTGTCCTAATAATACATTGGATTCCATGTAGTTTACTGTGTGGGGGGTCTTTTGAATATAACCATAGAAATTGTAGACCTTGACATTAAAGATCCCATGGCAATTTTCATAAGAGAAATGGATTACCCCAGTCTCCTTGGCCAAATTTTCCTTTCCCCTGATCTCACTGTTTTGAGTATCAGAGGGGTAGCTGGGTTAGTCTGGATCTGTAAAAGCGGCAAAGAGTCCTGTGGCACCTTATAGACCAACAGATATGTTGGAGCATAAGCTTTCGTGGGTGAATACCCACTTCGTCAGATGCATGTATTCAACGAAGTAGGTATTCACCCACCAAAGCTGATGCTCCAATACATCTGTTAGTCAATAAAGTGCCACAGGACTCTTTGCCTGTTTTCAGTAGTTTCATCTGAAAGTGTCATTAGGCCAGAGAGAGAGCATGCACAAGGATGAATCTGTAGCTTGATGTCACAGATCCACAGGATCGCTGCAATGCACCCAATTTTGGAACAGTCTCAAGGAGGAACCCTTCAGTGTGCCAGACCCTATAGGGGGTCTCACTTTTCCTCCAGGGTAAGCCAGGCAGCTTCACTGCCTCCTTGGGCTGTACCTCTGAGCCTTCAGCACTCCTGCTTCACACTGTAAATTGCATTCAGGGAGTCTAACTGAGGTAGACTCCTGGTAGATGCTTGTATACTTTTCATGGGTTAATGCACCTCACCAAGCATTTGCAGTGACATTCAAACAGAATTGTCAAAACAGGCAGATTTATTAACTGGAACACGGCATAGGAAGACCTTAAGGTAGTATACAGAACTGAAGGTTAAAGCATAATCCATCCTGGTTAGCCCAGAGCCCAGACAAGCTGTTCCCTTTGTTCAAGATCTCTGTCTCTCCATCTGACCTCCTTGGTCAGATTCCAGGGTAGAGCCCCGACTCCTTCCAGCAGCCAACTCTTATCCCCACCTCATACCTCTCCAATTTTTTGTTCTCCAGCTGGGGACTGTTGGGCAGCATCCCTGCTGAGAGGTGGGGAAATCCAGATCCCTCTGGGTTGTTGGTTACTAGGTGTCAATGGCAGTTGGGTTTGCCGTTGTTTTCTCAAGTGCTCCCTTGATATGGGGACTAAAGCCCAGATTGCTAGGTGACACTTACATCTATGTCTCTTAGCATGCCCGGAGAGCAAACTGTCCTACTGTGCAATAGTGTGGCATAAAGGGGAAACCGAGGCACACATAGATCTCATAAAAGTATCACAAAAAATCCCCACTTTGTCACACCTAGTGGCTAGACCAGTCACTCCAGAGGTAGGAGACCCAGGATCCACTCCCCAATTCTAATAACTGTACTTTAAAAATTATTTATTTGAAACAGCTTCAACAGGAGAAATTGAGGGATCTCTACATCAGAATATCCTATAGCCCAGTGGTTAGGGCACTCACCTGAGAAGTGGTAGATCCATATTCAAATTATTTTCCCCCTCAGGAAGTGGAGGGACTTGCATTGGGGGTCTCCCAGAGCCCAGGTGAGTACGCTAACCACAAGGCTAAAAGTTATGAGGGAGTCCTCCTCCCAGCTGTTTTGTGAGAGTTTACTTACAGGTACCTGATCCAGTAGGTGAGTTTTGAGCACACTTACCAGATCGGGCCCTGCAGACATGGTTTGTGCATCACTTTCGGGCTTAGATATCCAGATGCCTAGAGTGAGGCTTCGGTGCACATGCTCAGAGACAGAATCACGGGTGCCTAGGGAACTTTTATTGCAAAACATTAGGTGCAGAGCAGGTGTAGGCACCTACAGGGTTCTGCGGCAGCTGGACGGAAGTTTTGTGAATCCTGGTAGGGCCAGATTCTGGAATTTAGGCACATAAGGTGGCAGTTAGGCAAATAAGTCCCCTTGCGATTCCAATCCCTAGTCTCTACGCCCCCCTCCCCTTCCCCCCCATATTTAGAGTCATAGTCTCCGGGTGGATGCCAATGTAATCTATTCCAGGATCATACATTAGGGGAGCCCAAAATGTAGTAATTTCACAGATCATATATGATTGATTGTTAAGGTTTGTAACAGGAACAAAAAATAAAAGCCATACTTACAGTATGGGGGACTCTTTCCTGGGAAGCTGTGACTGTGGAAAGGACATGGGGGTCATGATGGAAAATCAGCTGAACATGAGCACCCAGTGCGATGCTGTAGCCAAGAGAGTTAATGTGATCATTGAATATATAAACAGGAATATCAAGCAGAAGCAGGGAGGTTATATTACTTTTGCATTTGGCACTGGTGCCCTGTGTCCATTTCTGGCGTCCACAACTCAAGAAGACATTGATGAATTGGAGAACATTCAGGAGAACAATTAAGGGACTGGAAAACATGCCTTATAGTGCAAGACTTAAGGACTTCAGTCTTTTTAGCATCACAAAGAGAAGATTAAGGGGTGACTTGATCACAGTTTATAAGTACCTACCTGGGGAACAGAAATCTGATAGCAGACTCCTCTTCAGTCTAACCAACAAAAGAATAACAAAAGCCAATGGAAGTTAAAGATTAGACAAATGTAGACTTGAAATATGGTGCATATTTTTAACTGTGAGGGTAATTAACCATTGGAACAACTTACTGAGAGTTGTGGTAGATTCTCCATCACTGGCCATTTGTAAATCACAATTGGATGTTTTCCTAAAAACTGTGGACTAGTTCAAACAGGAATTGATTCATAGGTCAGACTAAATGATCACAGTGGTGCCTTCTGGCTTCATAATCTAGTCTGTGAATGTATGATTTGCAAAATTCTACTGGAGAGCTCACTTGTGGTGAGTAATTCCTTTTTACTTGACTTTATTTCATCAGCCTGAAAATCCTTATTTTTTTATCAGCCCATAGATGATAGCTATTTTAATTCTTGCATGTCATGAAAAACAATGACTGAAAAGACTAAATGTTAGACAGACTGTGAGATGGGTGAGTAAACAACAGAGAAAGGAGTAAATTCACTAGAAGAAAAGGAAAATTCTGGAGAGCATCTGCACGTCAATTAAATTATCATGTGTTTCAGTCATTGGTTGATTGGCTTGACCGTGTAAAGGGGAGAGACCCACATGTAGGTCTGCAAGAGGCCCTACGTTGTTCTAAGTTAATTGAGAGTATTGTTTTGTTTTACTTTCAGCACTGAATTGCATTAGGGCTTCATGTACTTTTCAGAGAACAAGGAAGTTAAATTAAGTTGATAACAGTGAGGAGAGATCAGATTTTGAAACAGAAAGTGAATTAAAGTTTGTGTGAACAGAATCAAAGCAATGACATACAGGAAAGAACAGAGCACAAAGAGAGTAAATCAGCATAGTCCTCAAGATGACTTTCTTCAGAGATTTCCAAACAATGCATTTCCAGCCAGTTTACTGACCCAGATCTTTCAAACCTGCTTGGTTTGAATCTAGTTCTTGTGGTTAGCCACAGATGATGACAGACATAAAATCTTCCTATACGTGCAATATCAGATACTATGTGACCGTATTAGTTACCCATCGTCACCACTTCCATCCATCCATCATCGTTTTTTTCTATCTTCTCATTCTTCCCCTTACTACCCTTGTTTAAATTCATAATCAATTGCAGCTGTAAGAGCTGGTACTGCTACATCGTATATAGGTATCTCACCACTGTTTCTTACATGACTATGCATTTTTCTATCAGTTTCTTTGCACACACCAGAACTGCCTTTATAATTCATCTGTTTGAAAATATTTGGTTATTACCTCAGGTGAACCTTCACTATAAAAAGCCAAATTCTGCTGTGACTTAAACCTTCTGCCTCATTTACCTCAGTAGCATTGAAACAGGTATAAATCAGATCAGAATTTAGCATGCAGCTTTCAGGTGAAAGGATGGTAAGACCCTAGAAAAGATATCTGTGAAAAGCTTCATGAGCTTTCTTATCAGATAATCTTTTCTTGAGCAGTAGGTTCTATGATAATGTGGTACAGTTAAGGTAGGATTAGGGATTCTGCCAACCCTGCAACACCTTTCCATTTAATCCCCCCAAAATCTAGATCAATTCTATTTTGTGGATAAACCAAGTCAGTTGTTATTGTCTCAGACATCTGAGAATATCCCTAGACTGTCTGACTTTCTCTCACCATGTACCTTTCATCCTGCATCAGATATCACACAGCAGAAAATATACAGTATTTATTGTGTTATATTTTTCAGTTTGTGATTTGACAAGGAACTTTTTGACTACAGTTAAAGGATGGCCAATGGGACTTTGAGATTCAAGAATGGGCTCTGTAAACTGTCATAACTCTCTACCAAAAGTATAACTGTCAACTGACTGCATTTTTGCAGTGTTTGCATAGCTAGGATCTAGCAGATCAGAGTTGGCAGAGATGGAATTTGCATGCTATGTCACATATAACTTTTGCAGATGGCTAGATAATCTCCACTGCAAGGAAATGTTTGGAAACTGCTAAATGTAGGGAGTGTTATGAGCACAGTGAACATCAAGAGGGTAGAGTCAGAAAAGCCCCAGTATTCCATTCAAATGTGTGGACTCAGTTCAATAAACTCATCCTGCAGTACTTCAACAGTTACCAGCTGTGTCTAGCGCTGTCCTTTTCCAGTAAAATTGGAGATTACCTTGAAGTTAATTCCTTTTTCTGGACAGCCTCTTAAAATGGCTGCTGAGTCACACACATGTCCTGGACAGCTGTAAGATTTGATGGAGTAGAGAGAGGTAGGATGGCATATAAGATGAGAGAGGGCGTTACAGGCTGAGAGTGCAGCGTGAAAGAAGGCCCAGGGTCAGTTGTGGGTGAAGGTGACCTGAGGAGCATCAGGGCATGCAGAATGGGCACAGGGAAGCAGTGAGATGTATTTGTAAACTAGGAATTGGAAATGGAGGAATCGGGCTGATGTTGACTGTTTTTCC